>NC_060139.1:313468411-323468411 GCF_021461385.2 Schistocerca piceifrons | reverse complement strand
AGTTTCGAGTCTTTGATATCTTTCGCGATTGTGATTTTTTTCTTTGTTTGGGTTTCCTTGTCATATCCAATCCTCAGGAATTCATCATGTGCGAGCATAGAACAATCGTATCCCTAGTACTGGAATTAATACCTCTATTGCTCCATGTATTGAAGAAAAAACTGGAATTACTTGTAAGTATCACGTCGTTGAGTTCTATGCGAGAATTACGGCCATAAAGGATTTAAAAAAAAGCGTTTGTAAAGACATAACATGGGGTCACTATATTCTGTGTAATTTGAAAAAGTATTGTAAATATTCCTTGTCCTACTTACTGTAACCAGTGAGACTGCCAAGGAAAGAGACTTTGTGTATGTTCCTACATGAAGTTATTGGAGTCGGATTTGTGTGTGTGAACCTAGTGTTCTTTCACTCACGTTTGAACGGAAAACGTATTCATGTGGGACACTTATGCAGACAAAGATTCTACCTGCTGCAAGCAAACAACGTTAAAAAAAAAATCTGAAAGTGCACAGTACCTGTTTACTCACCTCTGATGAAACAGAAGAGAAGTCGAACTGAATGATGAATTTAGTACATCTCTAGCTTTTTGTGTATCCTGAAGATGTGATAAACACTTGCACTCACAAGAACACGTGATACCGCTGCTAACTCCTACTCTAACAACGAGAGTCAGTAATGCCACGTCAGGC
Source organism: Schistocerca piceifrons (assembly GCF_021461385.2). Lineage (NCBI taxonomy): Eukaryota > Metazoa > Arthropoda > Insecta > Orthoptera > Acrididae > Schistocerca > Schistocerca piceifrons. Next base: position 323,467,719 of record NC_060139.1, on the reverse strand, counting down.
CGGCCGGAGTGGCCGTGCGGTTCTGGGCGCTACAGTCTGGAGCAGAGCGATCGCTACGGTCGCAGGTTCGAATCCTGCCTCGGGTATGGATGTGTGTGATGTCCTTAGGTTAGTTAGGTTTAATTAGTTCTACGTTCTAGGCGACTGATGACCTCAGAAGTTAAGTCGCATAGTGCTCAAAGCCATTTGAACCATTTTTTTTAATGCCACGTCAGACACAACTGTCGACAAATATCTAATAAGCTAAGTTGTGTGTAACTGCATTATCTGTGAATCACGCACCGTTACACTACACTAACATTTGCTTGTTGTCCTTGATGAACAATTACGTGACTTCTAGGCCACGAAATATTTCATGTATTAAATATATGAGGAGGACAGTCCTGTTTGTAAATATGTTACGTGTTGAATCCAATAAACAGGGTTACCAACTTATGGCTAAGGGCTAGTGAAAAATGTACGTCCCCAACCGATTCAGGCTGTTAGTCAACTTAGCATAGCGTGTCAAGTCTCAATGTAAGACTATTGCTACCCTACGATTGGTATAATAAACAGAATTTGCTTCTAATGAGATTACTACAAAAGTATATCTCGTATCTTCATGCTAACTAAACTTTACATTCAATATGAAAGTGATAGCAGCGTGCAAGAAGAAAAATTAAGTTTGAATTATCTAAAAAATAACACTTGTAAGTGTGCAGTCCTAATCAATGATGAAAACAAGAACAATGGGAAAAAGACGTGAACAGCAAAAAATGTAAAGTTAAAGTACACAATTTGGTTCCATACACATTATAAGCTGAAGAAAACCCGTTACATGCGTTAAAGCTGATATCCATGTAAGACATTAATTTTCAATTAAGTAACACTTTATCCTAAGTGCGTGTGGGCTTTTTCACGAGGAGAAAAGAATATTGGCGGAGAGAATATTTGATGACGATACTGGCAGACAAAGAAGTAGCCGATTTCACTTTCGTTGAAAGGGAGAAGCTGGTGCAAAATACTGGAAGTACTAGAATGTTCAAGAATAAGTAGCCCTATCAAATGCACCAGTTTAAAAGACATACAGTGATTCTAAAAAAAAGGGGGGTAAGAGGTCTAGTTGACGTATTGTAAATTTTTTTCCTTAAATGCGAATTCAGTAGCATTTTGAAAGGTTTTGATACCATTATCATCATCATCATCATCATCATCATTTAAGACTGATTATGCCTTTCAGCGTTCAGTCTGGAGCATAGCCCCCCTTATACAGTTCCTCCATGATCCCCTATTCAGTGCTAACATTGGTGCCTCTTCTGATGATAAACCTATTACTTCAAAATCATTCTTAACCGAATCCAGGTACCTTCTCCTCGGTCTGCCCCGACTCCTCCTACCCTCTACTGCTGAATCCATGAGTCTCTTGGGTAACCTTGCTTCTCCCATGCGTGTAACATGACCCCACCATCTAAGCCTGTTCGCCCTGACTGCTACATCTATACAGTTCATTCCCAGTTTTTCTTTGATTTCCTCATTGTGGACACCCTCCTGCCATTGTTCCCATCTACTAGTACCTGCAATCATCCTAGCTACTTTCATATCCGTAACCTCAACCTTGTTGATAAGGTAACCTGAATCCACCCAGCTTTCGCTCCCATACAACAAAGTTGGTCGAGAGATCGAACGGTGCACAGATAACTTAGTCTTGGTACTGACTTCCTTCTTGCAGAAGAGAGTAGATCGTAGCTGAGCACTCACTGCATTAGTTTTGCTACACCTCGCTTCCAGGTCTTTCACTATGTTGCCATCCTGTGAGAATATGCATCCTAAGTACTTGAAACTGTCCACCTGTTCTAACTTTGTTCCTCCTATTTGGCACTCAATCCGTTTATATTTCTTTCCCACTGACATTACTTTCGTTTTGGCGATGCTAATCTTCATACCATAATCCTTACATTTCTGATCTAGCTCTGAAATATTACTTTGCAAACTTTCAATCGAATCTGCCATCACAACTAAGTCATCCGCATATGCAAGACTGCGTATTTTGTGTTCACGTATCTTAATCTCACCCAGCCAGTCTATTGTTTTCAACATATGATCCATAAATAATATGAACAACTGTGGAGACAGGTTGCAGCCTTGTCTTATCCCTGAAACTACTCTGAACCATGAACTCAATTTACCGTCAACTCTAACTGCTGCCTGACTATCCATGTAAAGACCTTTAATTGCTTGCAAAAGTTTGCCTCCTATTCCATAATCTTGTAGAACAGACAATAACTTCCTCCTAGGAACCCGGTCATATGCCTTTTCTAGATCTATAAAGCATAGATACAATTCCCTGTTCCACTCATAACACTTCTCCATTATTTGCCGTAAGCTAAAGATCTGGTCCTGACAACCTCTAAGAGGCCTAAACCCACACTGATTTTCATCCAATTGGTCCTCAACTAATACTCGCACTTTCCTTTCAACAATACCTGAGAAGACTTTACCCACAACGCTGATTAAAGAGATACCTCTATAGTTGTTACAATCTTTTCTGTTTCCATGTTTAAAGATTGGTGGGATTACTGCTTTTGTCCAGTCTGATGGAACCTGTCCCGACTCCCAGGCCATTTCAATTTTGATACCACACAGAAAATTGTTAAAATGTCTCGACTTGTTCAAGCTTGTATATTCTTCGTTGTGCCCTTCAGTAAATGAGCAAAGAACGCTGTCATACCGTATCCATTGTCCTTACTGTTACGAGTTACGTCACCGCGCAATTACGTGGTTTTGTCGGCGGGAATTCACTGTGCACTATCGTCATACACGCTTGTTCATTAGTGAGAGGATGTCGTTTGGTCTTAAAAAGTCAGTCACAGTCACAGAAATTACTTGTAGCTAGCTATCGTTGTCCTCACTTAACAAATTAACCTAGACTAATTACTCTAATAATTAGAACATTGTTGTAAAAGTAGGTTGTGTTATCAGTAACCTCTTAGCTTACAAAATTAACCTCAAGTTTCTCTTAAATTCCTTATTCACGATAAGGGATCTAATTTCTTGATTGAAATCCTTTCATTCAGTTTTAAATTTGAGGCACCCACTGAAATTTCGGACTTTTAGTAGCCGTGGTAGTTCTGTACGAGCCATCAATGCGTTTAAGATTGTCAAACGTCTATCAGCATTGAATTAAAGCCAGTAATTTGGCCTTTAATAAGAATTACGATAGGAGCACACATTCTTCAACAAGTATTCGAAATTTATGTGGCCCTGTTTCGTGATGGCGAAGTACACAAATGGAAGAGCTTATTGAAGAATGACAGAACCAATATCGGTGTCGATATTGTCAGTAATACTCCAACAGCTTACATGATCAGTTTCTATGAAAATAGACCTAAAAGTTACTTTCAGGAAAGAGAACTCGTAGTAGATTCCACAGCTGCTCACTGAAGAATACAAAGAGAAATCATCGTTTACAGTCCTTATGTCCTTCTTCAGTTGTAATAGGAAAAGAGTATATGAGTCTGACCATCACGACACCGGACAATTATTATGTATTACGATTATCTTCTTTCCAAATGGAGACCGCCTCTGCAACTAAACTGCAGTCTTCTTTAATTGTGAATCATCACTGGTGCTGACATTTTGTGACTTGTAGTCGGCGCTTGCACAAGCTATGAACACAACTCAAACAACCGTTATGAGAATCTTGCGTGCACTATAACTGCAAATATATTATCAACATAAGGTGCAGGAAGTGTAAGAAACCAAATTCCGGTGACCAATAGAGTTGGTAAATTGATTCCTACAGCAATGCGCAGAAAATCACAATTTTCCTGCTATGTTTTTACAAGAGAAGGCACGTTCAACTATTGGAATAGCCACTTACTGGTGTGTCGGTCCTATTACCACCAGGTCACTGTGTATGCATGAGGTTGCATTACATACACCTCCAGTCAAAAGTTTTCCATTACCTATCACAACTATGCATTTGTGGCTAAAACAGGGATTTCGTTTCAAATGTTCTGATAATAAAACGTGTGTAAATATGCAAAAACTAAGCGCGTATGTTCTCTATCTGACTGGTTGCTCGCATAGAGGGGCGCAGATGAGTATCCACAACATCAATGACGTGCCTGTATGTAAGGAGCTTCAATTCGAAATGGCCTCATTCCTTCGGTTGTCCGTGTGGCAATCAGTCCACATTAGTTTACAGTACTTTGGGTGCATATAGTAGCGTGTTTGTATACCTGATCAGGTTCGTACCATATTATCTCCTATTGCGATGGAAGCAGTAGAATAGAATTGATAAATGTGCTGTAATTGTAGCTCTGCATCGGGAACATCATTCTACACTGAAGCGTCAAAGAAACAGGTATAGACATGCTTATTCAAATACAGAGATATGTATGCAGGCACAATACGTCGCTGCGGTCGGCAATGCCTACATACGATAACAAGTTTCTGGCGTAGTTGTTACATCTGTTACTGCTGCTACAATGGCAGACTTTGAACGAGGTGTTATAATCGGCGCGTGAGCGATACCACACAGCATCTCCGACGTAACGATGAAGTGGGGATTTTCCCATACGACCATTTCACGAGTGTACGGTGAATATTAGGAATCCGGTAAAATATCAGATTTCCGCCATCGCTGTGGCCGGAAAAAGAACTTTCAAGAACAGGACCAACGACGACTGAAGAGAATCGTTCAACGTGGCAGAAGTGCAACCCTTCCCCAAATTGCTGCAGATTTCAAAGCTGGGACATCAAAAAGTGGCAGCATGCGAACCATTCAACGAAATATCATGATGACTGCGCGAGACAAAGCTTTACGCCTGGCCTGGATCCGCCGACACCGGAATTGGACTGTTGGTGATTCGAAACATGTTGCGCGGTCGGACGAGTCTCGTTTCAAGTGTTATCGAGCGGATGGTCGTTTACAGGTATGGTGACAATATCATGAATCCCTGGTCCTTGCGTGTCAGCAGGGGAATGTTCAAGTTGGTGGAGGCTCTGTAATGGTGTGGGGCGTATGCAGTTGGAGTGATATGGGGCCCCTGATACGTCTAGAAACGGTACTGACAGGTGACACGTACGTAAGCATCCTGTCTGATCACCTGCACTGCACCCGTTCATATCCATTGTGCAACACTAGCAGGACAATGCGATACCGCATTGGTGCAGGATGCTTCCAGGACTGCACTGCCTCGCCGGAACTGAATTCCAGCCTTTTTTTTTTGTGGTGGTGCTGAAGTCTGATCAACTTCGTTGATTTTTACTTCTGTAGGGAATGGAAGGGGTAAAAATTTTCTCTTTATTTATTTATTCTTCTTTCAGCTTTAGTTTGGGCACACAGAAGGGTCCTTTAACTCGCTGCTTTTGGTGTGTGTTTGAAAACATGTGTGGAGATGTGCTGAAGGACGATATGTCCTTAAATTATGGAGAATTACGTAGGGATATCATTTACGGAGGCTCAAATACTATCGCCTTCGGTACTTTATATTTGTGGTTGCGTAAGGGTTCTACCGCACCTACTGTGGTGAGTTGTGGTGTACTGTCACGTATCATGTCCAACTTCCGAAATAAGGTTCGTGCTTTCGCCTTGACCTTGTCTGAGAGGTAAGATTCGCTTAAGGCTCGATGAATGTCATGATTTCGGATCCACCATTGGGCTCCTGTGATCTATCGTAGGCATCTGCTTTGTACAACCTGTAACTTCTTGTAGTTAGTGGCACACGTAGTACCCCAAGAGGTCGATCCATTCAAAATAGATGGTTCGACTGTGGCATGGTAGAACTGGAGTTTCATGCGTTGGCTGAGGTATGAGCTCTTCAGAAATGGGAGGAGAGCTCCCAGCATTTTGAGGCCAGACGTCTTCTTCTCCGTAATGTGATGACTATACAACAGTTTGGCGTCCAGATGCACTCTCAGGTATTTTACAGTTGTTGCCCAGGGGAGTGGCTGGTCTGATATCCGTAGGCGTTCATTGACGATGGGTCTCCGACGTGTGAAGACAATAACTTTGGTTTTCTCTGCATTGACCGTTATTTTGTTCATGTGGGTCCAGTGGTCCACTAAATCTAGTTGGCGCTGCATCCGTGTGACGAGGTGGTCCATTCTGGTGCCTGCAGTCAGGAGCGCTGTGTCGTCGGCATAGAAACTGGCAGTAACGTGTGGCACCGTCGGGAGGTCGTTGATATATAAATTAAACAGCAGTGGAGAGATGACCGATCCTTATGGAAGTCCTTCAAGGACAGGCCGTGTTGTTGAATTCTTGTCATCAATGCGAACATATAATCTGCGATACCGAAGAAAATTGTCGAGAAGTTTTAAATAGCAGTCTGGTAGGGGAGTGGTACGTCGGAGCTTGACGATCAAGTTGCGTCGCCATACTTTATCGTAAGCCTTCTCTATATCGAGAAAGACTCCAATAGTATGTCGTTTCATGTTGAAATTGTCTTGGATAGATTCCGTGATGCGCAGTAGTTGTAACTCAGCCGATAGCTTCGCCTGGAAGCCAAACTGCTCCGGTCGCATGATGTTGTGTGCCACAAGGATATCCAGCATGCGTTTCAGTGGGACACGTTCCAGTACCTTTCCCAGCGTCGGCAGTAAACTTATGGGTCTGAAGCTGTCAGGGTGTGAGAGATCCTTGCCCGGTTTTGGTATTGGCACTATTCTGGCAATCTTCCATGCCTCTGGGAAGTATCCAGTCCTGAGGCAGCTGTTCACTATCCGGGTGAGAAGCACAACAGGCTTTCTCGGGAGGTGTTTCAATTCCGTATTGCTGATTCTATCTGCTCCAGGTGAGATGTGTTTGCTATACTTGATAATCTTCCGAATTTCCTCCGGCGTTGTCAGCCGGGGCATAGCGTTAGTCGGGGCGTCCCGAATAGCTTCCCATTCCGCCGCTGTGTCCTCCTCTGCACGGTAGAGTGCATCATCTCCATCCTCCGTGGGGGGCGTAGTCATCTGTTGTTGGTATGTATCCGCATGCAGCTCCGTCTGCGCCGTACAAGAGGCCATGGGGTCCTCGAATTGCCCTTTTTGGGGGGCTGCTGCTGTCTGAGACTTTTAACTGTTCGCCATTCATCTTTGGTGCGTAATAGAAAGTTGTCCATTTTGAGTTCCCACGTGTGTTGCTTCCAGTCCTGAACCTTCCGCCGGAGTTCTCGGGTTAGCCTGTGAGTCTCCCGTCTATCGTCCGGATGGCGGTAACGGACCCATCGTTTTCGAAATCGATTGCGCCTTGCCTTAAGTTCCTGCAGTGGTGGTGGAAACTCGTCATAATTGACTTCTGGTTGCAGGTGCTCCGTGAGTGCTCGTTGTTTCGCATTGTTAATCTTCTTCGTGAGTACTGCGACTGCAACATCAATCGCTTCACTGGTAGTAACAACCTGGGTTGGTAGCACATTGTTGTACGCTTGGAACTGCTGCCAGTCGTTAAGTTCTTGTCGTCGGCAGTGGGAGTTGCAAAGTAGCCATCTCTATGAGTCCTAACACCGGTCTGTGGTCCGACGAAAGATCATCCAGCGTCCGCAGATGGAGATTCGGGTTGATGTTCTTGATTATGGCGATGTCTAGAACATCAGGGTCTTGTGTCTGGACGTAAGGTATCCTCGTCGGTTCCCGTGGTCCATGGACGGAAACATGTAAATTCTCAGCCAGTGCAAACAACATATGTCCTTTTGCGTTAGTCTTACGGGAATTCCAGGCAACATGTTTACTATTAAGATCCCCTCCAAAGAGGATCTTGTCATAACCCTCTGTAACGGAGTAAAGATCTTCTGGGTGGAGAGGCTTCTTTGGGCTAAGGTAAGCCGCAATAAAGGTAATGTTTCCGAGCGTCGTTTGGATTGTTACTGCCGTGGCCTCTAAAGTCTGGAGTTGGGGTAAACGTTCTTGGTGGTGACGAATACATTTTTTGATCAGAACTGCGGTCCCTCCACCCCGTTGGTCCCGTCTGTCCGTCCGGTAGATGTGCATGTTCCTCAAGCGGAGGTCGGTTGACTCGCGGAGATGTGTTTCGGAGACAAATGCTACGTCTATCGTGTGGCGATTTAAGAAGTCCGTGAATTCTATTTTCTTCAGTTTCAGGCCGTTGGCATTCCAAATGCAGAAGTTAAGATTCCTCGTGTGATGCCGTCTATCCATTTAGGGTGTTTGAAAAGCTGTCAGTACGCTTTCTACAAGCGAGAGGATAGACGTCAGCTTCTGCTGGAGGGCGGTGAGTAATTGAAGAATATCTGTTAACGCCGGTGTAAAGGTGGTCGACCAGGCAGATGATGTCTCCGCTGGTGTTGGCGTCGGTGGATGGGCACGTATTGCTTCGGAGTACGAGCGCTGTTGTCTTGTCTGTCGGAGAGTCACTCTGGGTACCGGTTGTGGTCGAGAGACGATTGTTTCCACAGGGAGAGGTGGCGCTTGTTGTTGGGTGGCCGGAATCGCGGCCATGGCCGAGTTCTTAACAATTATAGGCCGTTGTGGGGCCGACTTCTTTGGTGTCCGTCTAGTATATTTCCGTAGGAGTTCTTGAAATTTTGGGCAGCCACGGAAGGTCGCTGGATGTTCTTGTTCACAATTGGCGCACTTTGGGGGCGCCGTCCTAGGATGGGTACAATTCGATGGTTTATGGGATCCACCGCAGCGGACGCAGCGTGCTGGCATGCTGCAATAGTTCGCTATATGCTCGAAACGTTGGCAATGTCGGCACTGGACTGGTCCTTCTTTACTATTATAGGTTTCTATTATCACTCGTGTGTAGAGTAGGTATTTGACATCATATATCTTGTCACTATCTTTTCCGGATGGGAGGGTGACTCGGTACACAGGTTGCGGTATCAATTGTTTCGTCTTCTCGTCGCGTTCCTTAAATTGGTAGACTTGTAGCACGTTGAAGCCTTTTTCCTTGAGGGCATAGTAAAGTTGTTCTTCGGTAACTTCCGCCGGAAGGCGTTTGACAACTACTTTCAGTTCCCTGTCATCTGGTGCTTGATGCGTAAAATAGGAGAAGCTGTGGTTCGTGAAGAATTTTATTGCACGCCTTTGGTCTTCGAAGGACTCAAAGTGGTATTTGATGCGGTCCTTTTGGTATATAGCTTTAAGGTTGCCCTCTAGAAGTCCTTTGAGCGTTTCATTGAGGTGAACGTAATCCTTTGTGTAATAAATTGTGACTGGGGGCACTTTGCGAAGCACATTCTTGTCTCTGTCCACGGCTGATGCGGCATTAGAAGTTTGTGCCTGCGGCTTGTTGGTGGTTGCTGGAGGCGCAGCTTGAGGTGTCAGTGGGGCGAATCGGTTCGTTGTGGGGATGGTCTCCGCTCGTCTCTTAGCCGGGTTGACTAAGTCCTTGGCTAATGCGTTGCTTCTGCGCCGTTTGTTGTGTACGAGCGTAAAGTCCCCCTCTGCGTGTGGGGAGTCGTTGTCGTTTTCTGCTGGAAAGGCCGCTGCCATCTCCGCGTCGTCGACCGTTTGGTGGGAGTGCTGTGATTCGACATCTGAGTCCACAGATGGAGATGCCAGACAGGTGTCGTTATCCTGCTCTTGCGTTTCCCGTGAATAGCGGATAAGGCGTTGTATGTCCTTCAGCGTTTCTTGATCCTCCTCCCGACATATATCGAGTCTTCTGGCGTAGTCCTGGCGGTCGTCTTCAATGCTGCGTCCGTCGTGATGTGATGTATGGCCGACGTCCGAATACGGTTTCTTCATGTGGAGTGTAGTCTTCTGCGGTCGAATAGCGCCTGTCGATCGTCGTTCTATCCTGTTATGAGCCGGTGCCGTAGCCTGGGTCGTCAGCCTGGGATCCGTCCTGCGTGGAGCGGCCGCTGGGGCGTCCGGCGGGCCAGGCCCAACCGACCGACCAGCGGCCGACTTCGGCGCGTCCGAGGCGGCTGCCCCGGCCGCGCGCGCATCGTCCTCGCTCGTCGGCATCGCGAACTCGACTCTTGCTTCCAGGAACACTCTTCTGAGTTTAAACACTTCCGCTGCCCACCAAACTCCCCAGGCACGAACACTGGTGAGCATATCTGGGTGCTTTGTAACATACTCTTCACCCGCCCTTACTCTTACGGATTTATGGACAGCCCTGCAGGATTCATGGTATCAATTGCCTCTAGCACTACTTCAGACGTTAATCGAGTCCATGTCACGTGTTGCGGCACTCCTGCGTGCTCATGGGGACCCTACATGTTATTATGTAGTTGTACCACTTTCCTTGGCTCTTCAGCGTAGTATAAATGGCAGTAAAAGTTATTGTATCTCAATCTATTGTGATGTATACGTTGCAGCGATTCAAGCAGACGGATGTCAGTACAACTGTTTCGCGATCTGAAAGACCCCGATAACATCGTACAGGAAATAACAGTACATATCAGTACAGAGTAAACGTCAAAGGACTCGTACTGCGCCTTAAATTCGTGAGGAAGTAAATAGTATGCAAGCAACTCCTATCTATAACGCGCATATGACCGCGTATGGCATTCCGGTCTCCTCTTCAAGCTCCAAACCTTCGCCCTTCCCACTAACTACGTTCGTCTGATCGGTTCCTTTCTCTCCCGCCGTCCTTCCTATGTCACCATCCATAACACCGATTCCTACACCTTTTTCCCCTCCGCCGGTGTGCCCCAAGGCTCCGTCCTCTCCCCCCTTCTGTACTTGTTGTACACGGCGGACATGCCGCCGCCGTCACCCCCCGTCCACCTTCTCCAGTTTGCCGATGACACCGCCTTCCTTGCCCTTGCCCCCACCCTGCGACGCTCCCAACACCTTCTCCAATCCCATCTTGACCGGTTCACCGCTTGGTGCAACCAGTGGTTGCTCAAGGTCAATCCTTCCAAAACCCAGGCGATCATTGTAGGCAAAACCACTCCCTCCTTCCGCCTCCTTGATTTCTATCTCACCGTTTATGGCCGTCCCATCGCTCTCACCCCCACCCTTAAGTACCTTGGCGTCACCCTCGACCGTCGCCTCTCCTGGACTCCCCATCTCCAGACAATCCAAGCCAAGGCACGTTCCCGACTCCGTCTCCTCAAGCTCCTTTCCGGCCGAACGTGGGGTCTGGACCCCTCCACCATCCTCCACACCTATAAATCCCTCATCCGCCCTATCCTCTGTTACGCCCATCCTGCCTGGATCTCCGCCCCCCCTTCCTTTTATAAATCCCTCCAAATCCTTGAACGCCATGCTCTCCGCCTTGCCTATCGCATCCGTCTCCCTTCCCCCACGCGGATCCTGTATGACCTTATCCCCTTCCCCCACCTCCTCCTCTTCCTCGAAAGGATACGAATCCTATACACCTCCCGTAAACTCGATCCTCCTCACCCGCTCGTCTCCCCGATCCTCTCCCACCCCCGCCCGCTGCCACGCCTGTACTCCCACGTCCCACCCGGTCTCCATCTCTCCACCCTCCTTACCCTCTCCCAAGGTGGCTTCCGCCAGCTCCCCCTCCCTGATGATGCCCTCCTCCCCTCCATCTACCCCTCCTACCAACTTTGATCCTCCCACCCTCCTCCTGTGCTTGCTCCTCGGGGCACCCTCCCTCCCTTCTCTCCCTTTTCCCTCCCTCCTCCTTTTCTCGTCCCTCGTCCCCCGGGCCCCCCCCTCCCTTGTCCCTATCCTCCTGTCCCCGTCTCCTAAGCCATGGCATCCTCTTTTCCTCCCCTCTCCCCCTCCTCATCCCTGTTGCCCTCTTGGCAGGTCCCCGGACTCGCACACGCTCAGTGGACATTCGCGCGCCGGAGATCACCGCCATCAGTGTATCGTGTGTGCCGTCATGTTTAGTGTTCAGTGTTTCCCGTCACACTCCATCGTTCACCAGTGCCATCGTCTCCTTCAGTGTTTGTGCGTCGTCTCAACAGTTTGCAGTGTGGCTTATCGTCGAGTGTGAACGGCTCCGTGTTTGTTTCTCTGTGTCTCCAGTTTTATTGCCCACCATTTTGTAACTTTTATGTTTTTCTCCTGTTTTTGCTGATTGTACCTTCTATGGCTGAAGAGCAGCGTAGTATGCTGCTGACAGCCTGCCTGCTGTACAGGCTTTAAAATAACAATAAAGTAAAAAAAAAAAAAAAACTCCTATCTATGTGCCGGCCGGGGTGGCCGAACGGTTCTAGGCGCTACAGTCTGGAACCGCGTGACCGCTACGGTCACCGGTTCGAATCCTGCCTCGGGCATGGATGTGTGTGATGTCCTTGATTAGTTAGGTTTAAGTAGTTCTAAGTTCTAGGGCGCTCATGACCTCAACTTAAGTCCCATAGTGCTCAGAGCCATTTGTGAACCTATCTACGTCAAGGTTGAAAGGGGTGCACAGCGACCAAAAAACCTTTATTACGCAAACAAAATAAGGTGGAAAGATTGTAATGGGCAGAGCAATATAAAAAGTGGAGCGCTCAGCAATGAGGAAAGGCGTTATTCACGGACGAATCTAAATTTGAAATATTTGGAACCCATTATAGAATGTTTGTTCGTGGAAACGTTGGAAAACGTATGAACATTCAGTACGTGACGCCAGTGTTGAAGCATCGTGAAGTTTCGATCATGGTGTTGGATGTTTTGCAGGTTAGAAAGTCGGTGATCTAGTGAGAATTAACGGAACATTAAAGAAGGAAGGATATCACAGACTACTGACCAAAATGCAGTTCCTTGTGACGAGGGACTTATTGGTCGCGGATTTGCTCTGAAGCAGGGCAATGAAATCAAACAAGCTACTAAATTGTGCAGAAGGTGTGCGAATAGAAAAGAGAAATGTGGGGAACTGAAGAATATGATTTGGCCACATCAGTCACCTGATTTAAATCCTGTTTAACTCTTACGCGATGTAGGTCACAGGGGATCAGGAAATCGAGGTCGCCTAATGCTGAAGATCTGTGGAACACTCATAATTTACTGGTGTCGGACTGCAACATCTACAAAAACACTATCAATCTAATCTCCAGAATGCCAAGGCTTGGTGCAACTGTTCTGAGGATAAATGGTGGGTACTTTGAAAGAGGCTAGAATCTAAACCATATTGTATTGCACTTAATGATAGAAAAATAAAACATTTATTTCTTTGGGTCCATTTAGTTCGTACAAAGTGTTTGTACATTGAAATAATGTATATACGAGGGGGTTCAAGAAGTAAAACAACACACCTTTCTCGCAGTCAGTTTTGGATGAAAACGTGCGAAATTTTTTTATATACTATCGTGGAATATTGTCGCTTCAACCCTTGTAATTCTACGAAGTTTCGGTAGGTGGCAGCGCTACACGTAGTCTTCAAAGTGGCGTCTGTAACTGATGTGCGTTCCAAGCAGAGAGTAGTCATTGAGTTTCTTTTGCTGGAAAACTAAAGCATTGTGAATATTCATAGGGACTTGCAGAATGACTACGGAGACCTGGCAGTGAACAAAATCACGATGAGGCATTGGGCGAGGCGTCTGTGATCATCGCAACAACGTTGCATAAACCTGTTAGATATCACGTGAGTGGTCGGTCGCACACAGCTGTGACCCCTGCAAAATAGGAACGTGCGGACATTCATACATTTCATACACAGACTCTCATTCGAAGTTGTGCCTGCTCTGTTCCTCGCCGCCAAACAGAAGACCAGGAAGAGCAACAAAGAACCATCTGTGTGGGGTTGCTTCCACATTATGAGGTTCATCGTGACAATTTGTTGTAGAACATTGTCGCATGCGCAGAAACAGTGGTTCATCACATCGAACCAGGAAAAAAAACGGCAATCCATGGAGTGGCGCCACACTACCTCTCGTCCGAAGAAAAAGCTCAATCCCGCACCCTCTGTCGATAAAGTCATGACGACAGTCTTCTACGATTCCGAAGGGGTTATTCTGTTTGATGTCCTTCCTCATGACGCAACGATCAATTGTGAAGTGTGCTGTGTTACCCTGAGGAAACTGATGAAACGACTTCAGCAAACGAACTTCTTCTCCATGACAATGCAAGGCCTCACACAAGTCTGTGAATCAGTGCACCAGAGAGGAGCTCAGTATACTTCATTGGACTGTTCTACCTCATCGACACTTCGTTCCGTATCTTGCCCCTTCCGATTTCGATCTGTTTGGCCTAATGATGGAAGCACTCCATGGGAAGTAGTACGTGGATGATGGGGACGTTGCTGATGCAGCAAGACATCAACTGCGACGTCGACAAGTAGAGGGGTAGCATGCGGACTTAGAGACCCAACCAGCAAGGTGGTGCATTGAGTGGAGATTATGTTGAAAACCGGGTTCTATAAAAAATGGTTCAAATGGCTCTGAGCACTATGGGACTTAACATCTGACGTTATCAGTCCACTAGAACTTAGAATTACTTAAACCTAACTAAGCTAAGGACATCACACACACCCATGCCTAAGGCAGGATTCAGGTTCAATAGCCAAAAGAGTGAGGAATAATGTGGTGTATCAGAATCTTGAATAAAGCCAACTCGACTTCGCAAAAAATGTGTCGCAGTACTTATTGAACACATTTCGTAGCTTTATAATGGGCGATTAAAAACTTTTAATTGTTAGAATATGTTCCGATAAGCTTATTGTATAACATTTAGTAAAGGTAAAAACACACAGGCGCCAGCAGCAATGAGTGTGAGGGAAAACGATGGGAGGGGTGAACGAAAGGAACGTCAGAACACACAGGTAATGAATATAAGGCGAAAGAAAACGTTGTGACACATAGTGATAGGAAAAGAGAGTAACTGTGAGGAATTCGGAGCATTGGCTTTGGTGTTTGACATAGGAAAAATTGGCCCTATATGTTAATTTTCGGCGAAACGTTATGAGGATGACAGAATGAAGAACTCCAACTTTTTCTTGTAAACAACAGGGAGTTGAGCTGTGAGCAGAGTGCAGACCAACTGGTTAGAGAGCCAGACAACAGCAACAGTGAATCCCTGTGCGAAAGTTTTTGTTTTACGAATGTGCACCGTTAGGATACAATATAATTTGGTTCTTGTATTTCGATTATGATGAGACTTCCGGCATTTAATCTCATATGCGAGCTACTGGGTTGTTTGAGCACAGGGCAACCGATGAAGTAACTTGTCTGGCCGCAACCATCCTTAATGGGCGTGTAAAGCACTGACATGGTCATCCATTCTAACGATAAAAATTGAAACATAAGAAGGAGTTGTGCGATATAAACTTAAGTCTATAGGCGTGTGTGTGCAACTGAAAGAAGATGTCTGTTAAAATTTCGCCGCAGTCGCATAAGATTGGCGCTAGTAGGACCACTACGATGATGCTACTCTTTGTAAAAGTCGTGATCGTTAGATACGTTCAAATTGGACAGTGTGAGTTAACGTTAGTCAGGAATGCCTTTAAGGCGAAAAAGACGGCATTATCAGCACCTAACTGTGTTTTAACTGGTAGTTAAATAGGGCTATGAGAAGCTGGATATTCCTTCTGCGATTCTGCAGAAATACGTTGCAGGGATGTAGCCACTGGACATGATGGCTGGCAACTGTGTTAACGAGAACGTACGGTCGCAAGAAGAGCGGGCTGCAGACGGCCATGTGGCACTACCGAGATGGAAGACCATCGTGCACGGCGTGTGGTTCTGGCACATCGTACTGCATCTGCAGCAGCTATTTGAGCTGTAGCTGGAACCACAGTGACGCAACGAAATGTTACAGATCGGTGCCAATGATGGCCGACTGTTGGTTAGAAGAAAACCAGTCGAGAGCTTGCAACCAATCTTTATGCGTGCTAGGTACACTAAACCTAAACCTGGAGCTGTATTCTGAGGTGCGATTTAATATGCCAGCAAGAGAGTTTTCGTGGTTATTCCACGCACTCTGGCTGCAAATCCGTACTTTAATCTCGCTATTCGTCTTGTCGTGCTGTCATTCGTGATCATCATATCAGGGGGTCTTTTCCAACAGGATAACGCTCTCCCACATACCGCTGTTGTAACCAAACATGCTCTACAGAGTCTCGACATGTTACCTTGGCCTCATGGATCACCAGATGTGTCACCAATTGAGCCCATGTGGGACATCATCGGTTGAGAACTTCAGCGTCATCCACAAATAGCAGTAGCCGACCTTTTATACAGTGAGCATGTGCAAGAGGCATGAATCTCCACTCCACAAACTGCTATCTGGTATCCGTACAACACAATGCATGCACGTTGACATGCTTGTATTCAACTTTCTGTGGGTTACACCGGTCATTAACGTACAAACATTCACATTTGCAATAGCTTATCTAGCGCTTACATTAACCTGTGATCTTGTAATGTTAATAACCTAAACACGTAATCTAGACAATTTCATTTGTTGATGTTATGGTCTTAGTCTAGAGACTGGTTTGATGCAGCTCTCCATGCTACTCTATCCTGTGTAAGCTTCTTCATCTCCCAGTACCTACTGCAACCTATATCCTTCTGAATCTGCTTATTGTATTCATCTCTTGGTCTCCCTCTACGATTTTTACCATTCACGCTGCCGTGTAGTACTAAATTGGTGAACCCTTGATGCCTCAGAACATCTCCTACCAACCGATCCCTTCTTCTAGTCAAGTTGTGCCACAAATTTCTCTTCTCCCCAATTCTATTCAATACCTCCTCATTAGTTATGGGATCTACCTACGTAATCTTCAGCATTCTTCTGTAGCACCACATTTCGAAAGATTCTATTCTTTTCTTGTCTAAACTAGGTATCGTCCACGTTTCACTTCCATACATGGCTACACTCCATACAAATACTTTCAGAAACGACTTCCTGACAATTAAATCTATTCTCAATGTAACAAATTTCTCTCCTTTAGAAACGCTTTCCTTGCCATTGCCAGTCTACATTTTATGCCCTCTCTCCTTCGACCATCATCAGTTATTTTGCTCTCTAAATAGCAAAACTCATTTACTACTTTAAGTTTCTCATTTCTTGATCTAATTCCCTCAGCATCACCTGATTTGATGAGACTACATTCCCTTATCCTCGTTTTGCTTTTGTTGATGTTCATCTTATATCCTCCTTTCAAGACACTGTTCGTTACGTTCAACTGCTCATCCAGGTCCTTTGCTGTCTCTGCAGAATTACAATATCATAGGCGAACCTCAAAGTTTTTATTTCTTCTCCGTGTACTTTAATTCATACTCCGAATTTTTCTTTTGTTTCCTTTACTGCTTGCTCAAAATACAGATTGAATAATATCAGGGATAGGATACAACCCCGTCTCACTCCCTTCCCAACCACTGCTTTCCTTTCATGCCCCTCGACTCTTATAACTGCCATCTGGTTTCTGTGCAAACTGTAAATAGCCTTTCACTGTCTGTATTTTACCCCTGCTACCTTAAGAATTTGAAAGAGAGTATTCCAGTCAACATTGTCAAAAGCTTTCATTTAGTCTACAAATGCTAGAAACGTGGGTTTGCCTTTCCTTAATCTAAGATAAGTCGTAGGGTCAGTATTGCCTTATGTGTTTACTCTACATAATTTTTTACTTTTTTTTCTGCGTGCGGTATATTCCGTCATGTATGTGAATTTTACAGATGTATTGAATACAAGCATTCATAATGAGTTCTAATTGTTGCTGATATCATTTCTCGTGCCGTGTTGAATTATATCATAATAGTGGAGGTTAAGTTGAACGATTGACTGAATGATTGATTTTTATTGCCCAAAAACAAAAAATTTACAGGGCTGTAAAGCTTTTATAAGCAACGTCAATAAATGTACAACCAACAATGACAATAAATACACAAATAAATAATCTATATTAGAAATTATGCTCACAGAAATCTTCCATTGTATGAAAACAATTTTGAATTAATAAAGTTCTTACAATTATCTTAAATTTTTTTCAGTTTCAGAGTCTTAACTGCCTCTGGTAGTTTATTAAGTAGCTTTACAGATGTGTGTTTGAAGCTATTTAGAATGTTGGTATATGAGCAGTAGTATTTTCTTACATCATTACAGTGTCATGTGTTATAACTATGTACATCAGAATTCAGATCAAAACTAGTCAAGTTCTTTTTAATGTATAAGAGACATTGAAATATGTATATACATGGCAACGTCATAATACTAAGTTTAATAAATAATTCTCTACAGTGAATTCTAGGTGGTACTTTACATATCAGTCTGACAGCTTTTTTCTGGGCTGTAAATAAGCATTTTGAGTAGCAATTATTTCCCCACAAGATTGTCCCATACGTCAAATGAGAGTGAATGTAACTATAATAGACAGAAAGCAAAATTTTCTCATCTACTGTTGCTTGTAGTTTTCTGAACATAAATATTCCTTTAGAAATTTTTGGTGTTAAATAATTCACATGTGCCTGCCAGCCTAAATTATTTTGCAAAACAATGCCAAGAAATTTTACAGGAACTGTCTCTAAGGTTATTCTATTGTTATAAGAAATGTTTAATTCCTGTGTTTTATTTATGTTCATAGACAGGCTATTGGCATTGCACCAGTCTGAAAGTATATCTACCTTGAGTGAGGTAGAGTTAGTTATGTCATTATTTGTAGGTACTGTAACACTTAAACGGATATCATCTGCATACAAGTGACAGTTTGTAGTATCATCTATTACATTGCTAGGAAGTTCATTCATATATAATATGAACAGGAGAGGGCCCAAGATTGACCCTTGAGGAACACCATGGTTAATGGGTAAGAAACTTAGAATATCGGTTACTGAAGTAAACAGTTTGAGATCTATTGGATAAGTATGACTGAATAATTTTAACAGCAGAGACTGAGATATCTACAGTTTTTAATTTCAGCAGCAGAGTGTTGTGACATACAGCGTCAAACACTTTTGATAAATCAAAAAATTTGTACTTAATTTTTTTTCTTTTGCTTCAAGACAGCTACATATGTAGCTCATAACAGCATCACATGTTGATAGATTTTGCCTAAACTCAAATTGGCTATTTGAAAGTAATTGATGAGTATCTGGAAAAGTGAATATTTGAATAGTCATTAGTTTCTCAATGACCTTGGATAAAAGAGGTACAAGAGAAATTGGCCTATAATTGCGAGGCAAATTATTGTCACCTTTTTTGTGGACTGGGATTACTTCATCTACTTTTAATTTTTCAGGGAAACAACTTTCATCAAAGCAGTAGTTTGTGATTTGATAGAGAACCTCTGCTATATTATGACTATTATGTTTCAATATTTTAGAGCTGATATTGTAAATATCCAGTGAATCACTTTTGCTAAGAGAAAGAATGTCAGAGTATACATCTTCTACACAAATGTGTTCAAAATAAAACACATTTTCCATAGCATTTTGGTTTTTATAGGCAACATCCAAATAGTAGCTAGGTTCATGTTTACTATCAGGTATCTTAGTAACTACACTATCTACACTGTTTACAAAATAATTATTAAAACTATCAGCACTAATTTTGGATCTAGATACAAATTCTTTTCTACCCAATGCTAGATTCTCATTAATCATCTTCCACATTTGTTTTGGTTTATTAATAGCTTGTGCAACCAATGTGCAATTATATTCTAATTTAGCTTCCTTAATACCCATTCTGTACTGATATTTGCATTCTTTATATCTTACTTTGGCATGCAGACAAGATGAATTCTTTGCTAGGTAGTAGAAATTGTTGCATTGATCTTTAAGTTTTTGTAGTTCCTGTGTGTACCACTTATTTTTATTGATAGTCGATGCCCTGCTCATTTTAACACATTTGTTCTTTAGTGGCAGGCCAACATTAACTGCCCACATGAATAATTCAAGAAAGTTGTTGAACTGGTTTTCTGCTCCAGTGTTACCATACACACACAACCAATTAATTTCTCTGAGACATTTTAGAAAAACTGATATATTACAGTCACTAATTGCACATTGTGTCTTATAAATCACAAAAGGCTTGGTGACATTAAAAATCATTGCATCCATGTTGACATGAATAATAATTCCATGATAATCAGAAAGAAGAGTGTCAATCATATTTGTATCGTATTTTGAAGAATGAAAAGTTGTAACAATATTGTCTGTACAAATACCCATATTTACACTACCAGGTCTGGTGATTACATTCTTCAGCATGATATTCATCCCATAGCTTTTAACTAAGCTATTTATTTCCAAGTTGTCAGAAGTACTGGAGTTGAAATTAATATTAAAATCAGCCATTAGAAGTACATTAACTTTCATTAAAAACAATGTGTTTAATAAGATGTCCAACCTTTCAAAAAATTCTCTCTTATTTTCCAATACTGGGTTTCTGTAAATACAGATGAAGTCTGTTCCGTAAGTCACAATGTAACAGGCAGATATTTCAAAAGTTTCCTCCACAGATAAATTTGTTACACTAGGTAGTGGCTCAAAAACAAGGTGGTTCTTAATTAAAATGACAGAGCCACCTCGTTTCTTATCTTTACGGCAAAAGTAAGAGGCCACTTTAAAATCTGGAATGCCTTTCAAGTTGATGCCATCAGGGTTCTTCCAATGTTCAGCTAAACCAAGGACTTCTAGTTGCTTTTCCTCGATCAGAACATGCAATGCATCTGTTTTATCTAATAAGCCCTGTATGTTAAGAAACATAATCTTAGCAGTATAGTTAGGTATAATGTTATTAGATTTGAAGATACTGCTTGATGAACTATTTTTTGCTGTTTTTTTAGTATGGATCAACAGGAAGTTACCAAGCCTGGTCTGGACTAAGCTTGGACAGTGACTCACGTTTCCCTGGTTCTTTAACCTGCTTTCATTTTACTATATTGGATTGATGTAGAACTACTCTCACTTAATTTAGTGCCAAAGTCTAATACTACTTTTTTGGAAAATTCGAGAATTCTTTCACTTACATATTTTATACCAAGACAGCTGAGGTGAAGTCCATGTAATGTATGAAATCTACTTCCTAATCTACTGATGTCTACAAATAATACATTTGTATACTTCTTACAAATATTAAACATAATTTCATTTGCTTTTCTTGCTTCTAAATTGACGCAGGACCACATGGGTAGATCATGGCGTTGATTCACTGAGAAAACTAGGATGTTTCACGCCCTCTGGAAATATGTACCAAATCTTTCTGAGAGCATATAAAGGTATTAAAAATATTTTTTTCAGGCGATTTATTAGTTTTTCACGTCCCAAAACACAAAACATTTTCAAAGTACATGTCTTCCGCATGTACATATCGACGCCACCGCTTCGTATAGTCTACATAAGCTTTCCGGAAGGCGTAATCAGGAGAACCTTCTTAAAGCAGTGCATTGAAACTTCTTTTAACCACTCCATCAATCAGTGATGACGTCCCTTCAACTTTCTCTTTATCATCAGAGACAAAAAGAAGTCCGTTGACGCCAACGCAGGCCTGTCCTCGCCATTCCGTTTGGTGAGAACCTCTTCGCACGACAACGGTATTGTGGCTCGGTGCGTTGCCGTGATGCGAAATCCAGTTGTTTGCGATCTGTCCTGACGCGTTTCACCCCATCCCGCTGCTGGGCGATGACTCAAGTATAATACTGGCCATTAACTCTTTGTTCCTGAGGCATAAATTAACTGTGAATCACACCTCTAAAGTAAAAAAAAAAAAGGAGATTTTCTTGACCTTTTGATTTGCTCATGCGGGCCTCTTTCCAGTGAGGTGAACTTTTCGTATGTCACCCGTTGCTTTGCCATTTCGATTCGGGATCTTTCTCGGTAATACAGACCTCGTCGTCTTTTTGCTACTGCGTCCGAAAAATTAAGGTCACTTATGAGGCGTACCAACAATTCGCGGCACTTTAGCACAAGGGTTTACCTCTGTTCGTCGGTCAGCGTTTTGGGATCCTGTTGTGCACGCCTCCCTCATCTCCAATGCATCTCTTAAAATTCGACAAACATTCGAGTTCGGCGTACTGCGAGAGTTATTGCGCTCAAGTGTCGTTCAAAATTTTGTTGTTCTTTCTCTACATTTTCGCTAAGCGATGCAGCGCATGTGGTTAAGACCCTCGGCTGGCTTTCGGGAGGATGACGGTTCAAATCCACTGTCTAGACAACCTGATTTCGGTTTTCCGTGATTTCCTTAAATCGCTCCAGGCAAATTCCGAGGTGGTTCCTTTTACAAGGGCGCTGATGATTCCCTTGCACATCCTTTCGTGATGCGAGCTTGTGCTCGATCTCTAAAGACCTCACTGTTGACATGACGTTAAATTCTTACTTCCTTCCGAATTTTTGTGCGTTTGTGATGATGTAAAACGCCCGAAGCTCTGTTTGTCGTCTGCGTTTGCTCTGCCCTCCTGAAACATCTTGTGCCACTCGTAATTTCTTGTCTGCGGCATAACATCCACTGCGAAGGCTTGCCGAATCAGCCCCAATGTTTCGTAGCCCGATTTTTTCTTTTTTTTTTCTTTTTACTTCCAATCAAAATTGATTACATGTCGCTGTTCGGTTAACCGCTGCACCTTGCATCGCGAAAGGTAACCACAACACACTACTCAGCACACTACTCGCAAGACGCGATCCTCCCTCTGTTGCTGCCCGGAAGCGTGTAACCTAACCCTCTTTCGTTAGCCCAGATCCCTCATTACCGTTCCCGCTGAAAATAGACCTTTTGGTTCGCTGGAGAACTGAGTTCGCAAGTTTTTTGGGAGAAATCCGTCAGAGGGCAGCGAAAGCCTTCCTGCGCGTGGTGACAGTATTTTGCTTGCAGTTGATCCGTGGTCATAAGCCAATTCTTCGCTGTTTTCTAATATGGAACTGGAACACCGCCGAGAAGAAGGGGAGGCAGCTGTTCGTGGAATTATGAGCATATAAGTTTCTTACGGACTATTAAGATTACTTGTGAATTTTTCACATTTAGTTTAAGTCCCAGGTATTGCGCCCATGTTACCACTGACAACGGATCATGATTCATCTGAAAGATTCAAGTGCTGATGCCTTCCTGTCTGGCACTTGAGTAAAACTAGTGATTATTGGAACAGAAATGATAGTTACAGAAGGTCAGAACCGACGAGATGCCATTGACGTAATATGGAAACGAACGTGGGCCTAAAAGAATCTTTGGCATTCCTGAGACTACATGCTTCCAGGACTTTTCACTCCCACAGACAACACATTGCAGTCTACTTCTCAAGTACTTTAAGACCACCTCAGCGTACTATCATAAATATTTGACTATCGCGTTGCTCTGTGCCGCACTTGTAAGTCGGCAGTATCAAAAGCTTTGCTGAAGTGCAGTAGTGTCGGTATTGTGGCCCCACCGTTGTCCATGGCATAATGCAGGACATTATTTGCCTCAGTTAATGCATTATTTGTGCTATGGTTTTTACAAAGGCCGGGGTGACTTTTGTCATATAGACCCCTAAGGTGAATTCGTGTTAGAGTTCAGTAATTTGGTTGTCAACAATATATTCCATGGCTTTAAATACAGCGGATAATATACCGATTGAGTGGTAATCATAAGGTCACTTTAGATTTTCGAAAGTAGGGGTAGGTTGGACTCTGCTTTTTTTTTCATGGAAAGGGATACGTTCCACTTACGAGTGAAAAATTAAGTTTTCTACTAACAAGGGGAGGCCGCCAATTGTGAAATTCAGATTCGATTCATACTGCGCATAATAAAAGCTCATGGCCAGAGGTGTAATGTGGCAAAGCACCAAGATGCACTTCTCAGCCGTTGTCGAGAAAATCGACAGTTAAAAGAAACCGTTGCGGTGAAATACTCTCTACGATTAATGAATTTCTACAGCGTCATAGCGCAGCGGTAAGCGCTGGGGTTCGTAATCCGAAGGTCGCCGGATCGAATCTCGCGCCATGCAATATTTTTTTATTATTAGTTTTTTGCAATTCAAATATACTATTAATGAATTGCTTATGCATGTTGGTGAAGGCGGATCGCTCTCCAATTGTACCGCCTCCATTTTTCCGTTTGTTTAACAGGGTGTACCAAAGCTCTCCCGTGCGCGCTGATTTTCGACGATGTTATAAGTTGCGCTAGGGACCGCATCTACCTTCTTTCGAAGTTAGCAGGCAACTACGCTGTTATACGGTGGCTCGTTTCGGCCCATTCAGCATCTGTCCTTCAAGTGTAACGAGCGAGTAACGGAGTTTATAGTTCATACCCGCCGCAACAAATTTGTGTTCGTGGGGTCTCTATTCTAATTCGAACGTTTGACTTACGCTACACGTATTTGTTTCGGAATATCGTTTCTACGTCTTCTGTTAACTATACGTTGTTAACATTGTGAAGACAATTAATAACATTTGTGAAATACAACTTTGTTTGCGGAAAACATAATGATGTTCGAAGTCGCCAGTTTTTCCACGACAAACGACTTTCAACAACTAATTATTTGCATAATTGTTGCAACTGATTGCCGGGAATTTATATATATATATGAATTACAAAAAACAAAAACTAAAAAAAAAGTTGCATGGAGCGAGATTCGATCCGGCAACCTTCGGATTACGAACCCCAGCGCTTACCGCTGCACCACCACGCTGTGGAAAATTACTAATCGTAGAGAGTATTTCACCGCAACGGTTTCTTTTAACTGTCGATTTTCTCGACAACGGCTGAGAAGTGCATCTTGGTGCTTTGCTACATTACACCTCTGGCCATGAGCTTTTATTATGCGCAGTATGAATCGAATCTGAATTTCACAATTGGCGGCCTCCCCTTATAAGACAGGTACGTTCCTGATCATGATTTTTCTGTCATCGGCTTTGCCTATCGCTCCAATGGAGATTCTCATTATTAATTTTGTTGTATTTGTTGTTATGTGTGTGAGGTGGTGAATGTGGTGATTAGCTATACAGACTGGGCATTCATGTGGGCGATAGTTCTTTGCAGCATGAGGGTTGACCGGTGCTGAGAAAAATTCCTTCAGCTCATCAGCTGAGGTCACAGAAACAGTTCTGATTTTGTTTTTCCAACACCCAAGCTACGGAGATTATTTCAGAAAATTGCGGGTGTTGTATCATTGCACACAAAGGAACGAGAGTGCCTGATTTTTCAATTGCGAAGTTTTTTTTTTTACCTTGTTTCGCAGCTTTCCGTATTCTTCGTAAAATTCGGGTTTCAGATTTGCTTTGAAACGTCCACGGGCAACATCCCTATTGACATCATTTGATGTAATTTAGTTTTCAGTCAATGATCACGTGTTTTTCTTAGACAGACTGTACATATAAGAGTGTGTTTGTGGCGCAGAAGAGTGAATTTATTACTAAGTTCATGGATTTTGTAATAATAATTCAAGCTTTCTGATTATGTGATTCATGAGGTTTGTGAGATGAGCAGTCGGCTGTTAGCGAGACCAGGAAGATTGCATCACGTGCTGAGAGGCCTACAGCCAAAGTTATCTCCGTATTGCGTTTGTTTGCGTGTCCATCTTCCGCAGCAGCTGTTAAAATCAATTACTATAGGCTATCCGTCTTGAGCTGACTGCAAATAATCAAGAAGAATTACACTGGACGCTTTTCGCTTTTATTTATAAAGCATCTTCCGTGATATTCTGCAAACTGGATACACATGTTTGTACATTTTCGGTTGTTTTAGGTTAAAACCACAGTTTTGTTTATATATTTGGTGAGCAGGTTACTTACGGCGTCTCTTGCACATCAACTTTATAAAAAAAAAACGCCTTTTTTAACCTAAAACAAACAAAAATGTACAAACGTGTGAATCCAATTTGCAGAATAAAACGGAAGCTGCTTTATAAATAAAGGCGAAACGCGTCTGGTGTAGTTATATTTATTTAAATTGCAGTCAGTTCAAGACGTATAGACTATAGTAAGAGATTATCTCTATCTGTCTTACTTGGTCAATCATTTTTCCGACATTACATTGATAAGAGTGTGACTGTGCGCCGTGTGGTGTGTAGGTCGTAATGGTAGAATGCTCATGTTGTTGAAACTGAACGATCTTTTTAGGTTTGTCGGGAGGTGATGTCTCTTGACATGTCTCTCATTGCGATGGTGTGTTCGTAACGACGTGAAGTAAACGTAATGCCTACTGAAAGGAAGCCCCGGCATTAAAAATTACTCCCCGAGAAATTCATATCTGTATTGCTTTGACAAATATCAACAGTGCCGGCAGCCGCTGTTCACGAAGGTTGGAATCAACAATGGAAAATTGTGTTAACTCGGCATAAACTGATACGCGCAAAAAAGATCTATCTAAAAACAAAAGCTGTCGCCTGCCACACGCTACGACAGTAATAAGCTTCCATGTCCGTAATAGATTTCATCTTGTACGCAGCTATTTTGATGGTTAGCCACTCGACAGCTTAGTATGAAATAATGATGTGGTTAGGCAATGTTGAGTGGTCTAAGTCAGTTTGTCGTATAGAAAGCAGTGTTAGTGCCAAAATACAATGTAGAAACAATAAATATTTTTTGTTTTCTTTTCTAATAAAACACAACATATTTGCAGAAGATGTGGGTGAGTGTGAGCCTATTGAAAACAATGCTAGTGAATGCGATGGTCAATTGCCTACGGTAGGCATAACAGATTGTACTTCTACAGATTGTACTTCGGGGTGGAGCTTTATGAAAGTGTTTAAAATACGTTTGAAAATGATATCGATGCTATACAAAAAAACAAAGAAAGTGTTAATATCTTTACCTTTTACTAAATTTAGAAAAGTTTCTGGAAGCAGTGGACAACTAGAAAAACAGGCATACGCCGTTTCATCCGAAAACTGTAAATTACAGGGAGTAAAGTACCTCCCAGTAAACTGAACGGAGTCACGTAGAAATCATTCCTTCAGCATGTCCTCCAATAGTCCGTAGGAGATGTACCACTGAAAACTCGTCAGTTTACGTTGTTTTACCATGACGGAGCGCTGGCGTATTATTCATTCGATGTTACAAACAACATACAGTAACAGACCTGTTTAACGGCTAGCTCGGTCACCAGAAATGACGCCAGTGGACTTACTGTATAAAATAGCCTGGTTTACCCGACTCCAGTTGATACTTACTTGGACCTCTTTCCTAGGTTTCGTTGCAGTCGTGCAAGTACCGAAGTGATTCTTTAAAGTGTAAGACCATGAATTTTACATAAATGCATACTCTGTAGCGATCATTGTGTCCAAAATTTTTAGCAGTACCTGTGCAGGAAAAGCTCTAGATTTGAGAAATACTATATTGTTCACTGACAACTTACGAAACATACCGCCAAAAAAATGGAGCACGTTGCATAAACTTGTGATCTGTGTCATACATTTTGGAGGTGGCGTATTACAGTTGTTTTCAGTGTTGTGAAGGAATTTTCGCAGAAGCATATGTAATCTGAGTAACAAACCGTATAAATGGTAGTTAAGTTACTACCCTGTAAACGGTTACAGTGTCGATGAGGTGCTTGTACCAAGATACTCGGAAAATATGCCTTAATAACTTTCTGTACTTTGTCGGTTGCGTTCGGTGCTGACTCTGTCTATTTGTGCTACCCATTCATCAAGAAAATATCGGTATAAATTCATATCAGTATTACATAATAGCTGGTATGAATTGATATAGAAGGGTTACCCATAAAATAATGCACCGCTTTTTTTCTTCACCAATTATTATTTATTGAAGACAATGAGGATTACACATACGAAATAATGGTGTTTTATCTGCACACCCTATTTTTCCACGTAATCTCCATCCCGTTCTATGGCCATCCTCCATCGCGAAACAAGGGCGTGTATGCCCTATGGGGACCAATCCTTGTCCTGGTGGCGGGGCCAGTGCTTCACTGTGTGAATCACCTCCTCATCGTCCTCAGAAGTCTTCCACAAATGGCATCCTGTAATGGCCCGAACGAGTGGAAGTCCAAGCGGGCTAGGTAAGTGCGGTAAGGTGGATGGGTTAACACTGTCTAATTCTGTTTTGCGATATGTTAGCAGTCCTCAGACTTGCGCGGGGCAGAGCGCTATCGTGCTGCAGCAAAAGATCTCCTCGGTCTCTGTGGCGCCGAAGTCTCCAGAAGCGCGTCTTGAGTTTTGTTAATGTGTTGACATTTGCTTCTGAATTAATGGTTCCGCCTCATGGCATCACATCAATGAGAATCACTCCTTACTCTCCCAGAACACGGTGATCATGATCTTACCGGCGGGAGCTGTTGCTTTGAATCTTTTCATCTCTGGGGAGTAGGAATGGCGTCATTCCATCGATTGTCGTTTCGTTTCGGGCTCACAAAGGGGGTGTCACAATCCGCCACAAGAAGACCTCCCCCTGAATTTCAAAACGTTGCAACAGATCAAGGCAAATGTTTTTTGTGTGCAATTTGTGATCCACCGTTAGACACCGCGGGACCCATCTTGCACACACTTTTGAATATCCAAGAGTGCGGATAATTGTATCCACACTTCCCTTACTGATTTGACAGATGCAGTGCCAGCTGCCGAGTCGTAATGCATCTGTCCTCGCGAATGACTACATCAGCTCGCTACAAACGTCAGGTGTGTCAGCCCTGAATCGTCTCCCCGACCGCTGCAAAACGTGGATCTCCGCCGAACCGCCTTCTAGGACCAGCGACTAACTATGCTTCTGTCGACAGCAGATCCTCCTTAGACTTTTCACAACCGTTTGTGAATATCCCCCACAGTTTCTTTCTCTGAAGTGAGAAATGAAATGACAGCACGCTGCTTGTAACGTACTTCACCTACATACGCCCTTTGAAGTTGTCCTGCAGCTACGCTATCTGTCGGAAGTGACAGAAACAGGCGCGCTCACTCACGAAACTCCCAGTTACACATACGTAGCACTTCGCATTCGTAGCATTGTTTTCTGGTGAGAACAAAAAAGCGGTGCATTACTTTCTGGGCAACCCTCGTAATTATAATTCCTGTACCTAAATTACTGTTCTTTAGACATGCATCAAATTCTTTCGTAGGATACATTTATAACACGTTACGGATTACCCAAATGAATGAATTACCATAAATGCCATAGTTCTAATGAATACAGATACCTGTCTAAGTTAGGGTGTTCATATGATGAAATGTGCAATATTCAGGGAACTGCCAATTACAGGGGTGTAAGAGGAACGATAGTTGAAGCAAAAATGTCCATACGGGGCGTATGCCCTACTTCGAATGGCTTACAAGCTGGAACACATTTAATGTAAATTTTATTCATTTTCTGTATTATTAAATATAGTGTCAAGTTTACACACGTACACCTGTAGAACAGTTAGTAAACATTAAAACATACATTACATAAAGCATTAATTAAAAATCTGTATTTTTAACACATGCACCTCAACCATTATCGTACACGTCACATTACAGATTTTTTTACAGTTCAATAAATGTTCGAATGTCTCACCGTTAAATTCAGTGCCTTTGTGTGCTCTTAAGAGAACATGATGTGTTGCTAGTGTAAGTACCTCTGCACGTTCCCTGATGAGGGCAACAGACGCCATGACGCGGTAAGCAGTTTAATTCACATATTCATCTCTATAGTCCCTACACACGCTGTGGCGACCTTGATGGCCAGTTCATTGTGAGTACCATGACAAATACAGCGATTAGCTAAATGCTGCTGAGATGTTCCTCACACACGTAGTAAAATGTGGATGGGCTCCGTCGTGCTGCAAGTAGATTGCAGTCCGCATGGGCGGAGGCCTTCAAGCTACTCAACAAGGGAATTTTCCAAAAAATACAAGTAATTGTGTTCGGTCACAGCTCTTCTAAAATGACTAACCTGTCAGCATCATACCCATCATGCCGCAACACAACATTGATCGAAAAATTAAGACTGAAATTGATTACCACTATAGTGTGTGAATGATTATTACATGTGTTGTTGAATCCATTCCAAGTAAACGGGCGTTTATCAGCGGACAGTAGTAATGGAGGCAAACGACGATTGTCACCAACTGTGGACACGCTCTGTTTGAAATGGGCACAGGTTTTCCGCAGGTACTATTCGTCATACACGTGTTTGTGGGTCACTGATGTACGCAGAAAGTCGCCTTGTGCTGGTATTAGGACTACGCTGCACGTTTTCAACAATGAGTTGCCGTTCCTGCATAGGTGTTCAATCACAGGTTCAGAAGAAAAATGGGAACGCGAAACAATACCAGTTCCGCGCAATGTTCTGAAAACTGTACGAGCAGGCATTTGACAGGTCGGATAGCGGCGACGGTATTCCTCGTCATCATCAAGAACACTACCATAGGAGAAGTCACCAACATACACCATATCTGCATGTTCATTATTAGTGTATTTATGTGGTACAGCGCATCCAAAACGGTATCTCTTTTAATGTTACAAATGCACTGTTTTTTACTAAGTATTTTAATCATTTTTTATCATAAATTATTTTAAAATCTTCTACGTTCTTACTTCTACGTTTTTACTGCCTTGGGGATGGCCTTAGCCCCCAATACATTTTATCATATACGCTCGCACATTCGTGAGTCACAAGATTTAAATACATAGATATAAATGTTAGGAATGGCGCTATTCAGTTTAAATATACACTTGGACTTTTCACTGTGTACATCTACATCTACATTTATACTCCGCAAGCTACCCAACGGTGTGTGGCGGAGGGCACTTTACGTGCCACTGTCATTTTCTCCCTTTCCTGTTCCAGTCGCGTATGGTTCGCGGGAAGAACGACTGCCGGAAAGCCTCCGTGCGCGCTCGAATCTCTCTAATTTTGCATTCGTGATCTCCTCGGGAGGTATAAGTAGGGGGAAGTAATATATTCGATACCTCATCCAGAAACGCACCCTCTCGAAACCTGTACAGCAAGCTACACCGCGATGCAAAGCGCCTCTCTTGCAGAGTCTGGCACTTGAGTTTGCTAAACATCTCCGTAACGCTTACCAAATAACCCTGTGACGAAACGCGCCGATCTTCTTTGGATCTTCTCTATCTCCTCTGTCAAGCCGACCTGGTACGGATCCCAGTCTGATGAGCAATACTCAAGTATAGATCGAACGAGTGTTTTGTAAGCCACCTCCTTTGTTGATGGACTACATTTCCTAAGGACTCTCCCGATGAATCTCAACCTGGCATCCGCCTTACCAACAATTAATTTTATATGATCATTCCACTTCAAATCGTTTCGTACGCATACTCCCAGATATTTTGCAGAAGTAACTGCTACCACTGTTTGTTCCGCTATCATATTATCATACAATAAAGGATCGTTCTTTCTATGTATTCGCTAAACATTACATTTGTCTATGTTAAGGATCAGTTGCCACTCCCTGCACCAAGTGCCTATCCGCTGCAGATCTTCCCAGTGAAACCTTCCCGTCTCCTCTATATCTCTTTTGTTACGCAACCTTCCCTTCTACAGTAACCTATGAAACCTTTCCTTAGGATTTCTATCTCTTGCTTAATAATAACAAATGATATCTTCCCTTTGAAATTTATTTTCTTTCTCAATCTTCGCATACAAATTTAATTGTTGCTTATTAAAAGTGATTTTCTGATTATTTCGACGAAACATAGAATGTGTCGTCGTCGTGGCCCTCAGTCGTTATCTGCAATAACCCGAAACTGTTTATTACCTTTTTTACTGTTACTGGATCGCCCTCTGACTGCTACATCGAACTGCGACATGAATATACTTACTCTGGTTTACTATACTCTATCAACTGCTGGTGGACTGTCATAATAAGTGGATGTATTTATTACCAAAGCTGACGTTATTTATTAATAGCAAAGCTGACGTTATTCTTAAATTAGTTTGACTGAAGTTACGTAATTCATAGTTACACTTTTTCTTGACAACAATAAAATTTTTGCGAAGTTTTACGTTGATGGTTTTTGGGATGGATTATAATCAGTAATGCAACATTGCTGGTAAAAATTAATTATATTCTGAAAACGTTTCTTCAAATATTTACTGCTGGTAATGAAATGATTTTACAAACGTTCAAATGGGACTTACTTTTTACAATAATCTTACAACTAGCATTGCGCAAACATAACTTCAGTAGTCTTGAGTTCCGCAAAGAAAATAATTCAATAATATTAGTTCCTCTTATGATAATAGATGGCTAATGTCTCTGTACATCCGTTTATAATCTCTTGTAAATCATAGCTAGTGGTTGGCAGGCACACCGCTCCTCTCAACCTCTCGCTTCAGACCTGCTACCGACTCGCTTCACATCTCGCTTGCTACTGACTTCCTACGAACGCTAAAGTGCGGTCTCTCCTGCCAACAATGCTTTCTGGTGCAAACAATCCCTGCTACCATTACAAAATATATCAATGCGATGTCTTTCCCGCTCTTTTCTTAAAATGTATCCATAC
This sequence comes from Schistocerca piceifrons, assembly GCF_021461385.2. Taxonomy (NCBI): domain Eukaryota; kingdom Metazoa; phylum Arthropoda; class Insecta; order Orthoptera; family Acrididae; genus Schistocerca; species Schistocerca piceifrons. The sequence continues at coordinate 323,435,576 of NC_060139.1, read as the reverse complement.
GCGATCTCTCCCGCCCTTTTAAAAATTATATCAACTTGCGGTCTCTCTTGCCAACAATACTTTGGTGCAGACATTCACTGCTACCACAATCATTTCAAACATGACACATATTAATTATTCATACTTAATCCTATTAATAAAATATAAACATCTTTCATAAATTGTGGTTTGACAATAGACAATAGAAATATACACGTCTTACACCAGGTAAAGCCATTCTCTCTCTCTATCTCTCTCTCTGTCTGTCTCTCTCTCTCTGTCTGTCTTTCTCGCTCACACACACACACCCACCCACCCACCCACACACACACACACACACACACACACACACACACACACACACACACACACACAAACACGCACAAAGGCACACATTGTTCTTCTTCTACAAACTTTTAGGTCATTCTACACTTTAACAATTTTATTTTACAGTGGTTTGTAACGAGGACTACGTACTTCTGTCAAGATTTTAACTTTCAATGACACTCACTAAGGAACATACATTCTATTACGATTCCTCCAAAAAATCAATAACGAATGAGGTGTACACCTAAATGATCATTTTATTTTCAGTGTAACGATACTCCACTGCTTTACGATGTTAAATTCTTATTTCACTTTCACTAACAAGCCGAACTTCCAGCATGTTAACTTATGTTCCTTATCATTAAACTATGTTACTGACGTTCAACAATAATTCGTTTATCATAATGGAACTTTGAGCTCTTTTTCTGCTTGAAAGAACACAGTTGTATATTTCACTTAATCCCCAGCCTGGCTCACCTCCGTTATGACATCCCCAGTGGGGAAATATGTTTTGGGTTTTAACAAGACATAAAGCTGTGTTTTGGCAGGAAGGCGGAAGCTCTTTAATTCACTATAATTATTTTAATGTATTTACACCTAATGGTGCTTGTATGGGCAAACTCATTCAGAACTCTCACTGTTTGAAGCATTGTAGATTCTAAATATTGTTTCGCAGTGGCTCATATGAGTCTATCATGTGATTGTAAAGTGGGAGTTGTTCTACCACGTGGGCAATTAAGTTCAGCAATGGAACTGTTTAAACCTAAGCCTACAAGTTGCCTAACTATTAAATCAATGCAGCTCTATGGGTATACGTATTTGCCACCCCAACTGCTGCAATGGAACACTTACATTTACATACACTCCTGGAAACGGAAAAAAGAACACATTGACACCGGTGTGTCAGACCCACCATACTTGCTCCGGACACTGCGAGAGGGCTGCACAAGCAATGATCACACGCACGGCACAGCGGACACACCAGGAACCGCGGTGTTGGCTGTCGAATGGCGCTAGCTGCGCAGCATTTGTGCACCGCCGCCGTCAGTGTCAGCCAGTTTGCCGTGGCATACGGAGCTCCATCGCAGTCTTTAACACTGGTAGCATGCCGCGACAGCGTGGACGTGAACCGTATGTGCAGTTGACGGACTTTGAGCGAGGGCGTATAGTGGGCATGCGGGAGGCCGGGTGGACGTACCGCCGAATTGCTCAACACGTGGGGCGTGAGGTCTCCACAGTACATCGATGTTGTCGCCAGTGGTCGGCGGAAGGTGCACGTGCCCGTCGACCTGGGACCGGACCGCAGCGACGCACGGATGCACGCCAAGACCGTAGGATCCTACGCAGTGCCGTAGGGGACCGCACCGCCACTTCCCAGCAAATTAGGGACACTGTTGCTCCTGGGGTATCGGCGAGGACCATTCCCAACCTTCTCCATGAAGCTGGGCTACGGTCCCGCACACCGTTAGGCCGTCTTCCACTCACGCCCCAACATCGTGCAGCCCGCCTCCAGTGGTGTCGCGACAGGCGTGAATGGAGGGACGAATGGAGACGTGTCGTCTTCAGCGATGAGAGTCGCTTCTGCCTTGGTGCCAATGATGGTCGTATGCGTGTTTGGCGCCGTGCAGGTGAGCGCCACAATCAGGACTGCATACGACCGAGGCATACAGGGCCAACACCCGGCATCATGGTGTGGGGAGCGATCTCCTACACTGGCCGTACACCACTGGTGATCGTCGAGGGGACACTGAATAGTGCACGGTACATCCAAACCGTCATCGAACCCATCGTTCTACCATTCCTAGACCGGCAAGGGAACTTGCTGTTCCAACAAGACAATACACGTCTGCATGCATCCCGTGCCACCCAACGTGCTCTAGAAGGTGTAAGTCAGCTACCCTGGCCAGCAAGATCTCTGGATCTGTCCCCCATTGAGCATGTTTGGGACTGGATGAAGCGTCGTCTCACGCGGTCTGCACGTCCAGCACGAACGCTGGTCCAACTGAGGCGCCAGGTGGAAATGGCATGGCAAGCCGTTCCACAGGACTACATCCAGCATCTCTACGATCGTCTCCATGGGAGAATAGCAGCCTGCATTGCTGCGAAAGGTGGATATACACTGTACTAGTTCCGACATTGTGCATGCTCTGTTGCCTGTGTCTATGTGCCTGTGGTTCTGTCAGTGTGATCATGTGATGTATCTGACCCCAGGAATTTGTCAATAAAGTTTCCCCTTCCTGGGACAATGAATTCACGGTGTTCTTATTTCAATTTCCAGGAGTGTATATATCAACACTATGTGCAGGAGTAATAAGAGCATGACCACCATTTCTCTGTATGGTTACTATCATCCCTCAGAGCACTTGCACAGAGTTCATTGATAATTTTTTCTCTAACCGCTCCTGAAGTGAACGCGTGGTTGAGCTTCCACGCAATTAAGTATTCCTAATGGAGGCATTAACATACCCAGGTAAAGCCGTTCTCTCTCTCTCTCTCTCTCTCTCTCTCTCTCTCTGTCTTTTTCGCTCACACATACACACACACACACACACACACACACACACACACACACACACACACACACACAAAAGCACAGATTTGTCTCCTTCCTATATTTCTTTGGTTTCCACTACTTTAGTCGCAGTGCCTTGATCCACAAGCTTCCCCTTGCTGTAGCCTTTGGCAAACTGCCTATTGTAAACATAAAAGTCAGAAGCCGCTAAGTGAAAACATTGGGACGTAGAGTCCACATTTAGATCCGAAGTATTAGTTTAACTGTGGAACGTAGCGATCAAAAAGACTAAAATACATACACACGATTCTCACAGCGTTTTGGCTTTGCTAATGTGGCAGAGTGCAAAAGTCAATGGCATGACGGTTACAGCGCGTAGGCGTCTCAACAGACTGTAATCTCTTTGGTGGTAATGCACGGTCTCTGGCCGCTTCCTACTCAGCCACGCCAGGCGCGGCACCTCTGACGTCACGGGGGCGCCGCCATTTCATCTCATCCGAGGGCAGAGCGCGTCTCCGGTCGATACGAGGCGCCAGGCCGGCGTCGGCGCCGGGACGCAGCTAACTGCGTGTCCGGCGGCGGTCGTAAAGTGGGGGAAGGGGGGAGGGGGGGTTTCATTACAGGCGGATGGTGACGCTCTCCAAGAAGACGCTTCTGCCAGATGAGACTCCGTACGTGCTTAGCGAGAATCAGTTTACGGGGAAAAATGTCTCTTCCACAGCTAGGTCATTAACCATGAACAAATAGCTCAGTCAGGTAAGGAGTAGAAAAGAGTCAGGGAACCCATTCCAGAGGAAATAATCGCACGCGCTCTTTACGACACTGAAAAAACTTATTCAGGGTGGCAGTGCACGTGTCCCAAACACTGCCCTACCTTGCTCTGTCATTCAGATCTTATACCGCGATAATCGGGTCTCCAATGAAAATAAACTTCGATAGACAAGTATCTGGCAGCGTTCTTTATCAAGGATGGGGTAACGCAACGTCAATTGGAGGAACGTTTGTTGTTGTTTGGACTGGATGCTCATCATGGTGATAAGTGTCTAATGGTGTCAAACACAGTCCCTTTTCCTGACTGTTCATCCGCATCCTTATTCTATCGCTTCAGAGAACCGAGAAATGTAGCAAATATCTTCAAAACGCTCGTATTTGTAGAAAAGAGTTAGAGGTACATCTCGAACGGACTCGCTGGTAAATTTAAGGTATATGGTAGTATATGGTAAAGACGAAAATCATCAAATTTAAAACTAGAATCACGACAGCCCCACTTGGTGGAGTGGACACCACAGTAACCGCTTCCGTTTACATTGTCGTTCAGTTATACCACATTTCACGGGTACTCTTACCAAAATGTCCACATAAACGAGATTTATATCACTGTACTCGTCATTTCCAGAGCATTCGAATAACGTTTTTAAAAGAATACCCTACAGATGACTCAGCAGGTGCAACATGCCGTTAGATTTCTTCCCTCGATGGTGTTTGGTAAGCCACTGCTGCTCGCAGAATGCGTTGATTCTGATGCGTGTCTGAAGTAGGCGGGCGTCCAGAACAAGGTCGGTGGACGTGAGTACGTTACACAGACCACTGCTGAAAGCAGCGATACGCCCATTATACACTGAGCACAACATGTGCAACACTCCGTCGATACATCCATCCAGCTCCTTGCAAGTCCACAGTGTGACCACGTTCAAGTGGATGAAACTGTCGAACAGGAATTATACTCGTCGGTGGGGTATGGTTGTATTCTAAAATGAATGTTGCAACACTGTTCACCTCTGAACTCAACCTAGTCACTGTCTACAGAGTCAAAACAGCGGGTGCAAGGCAGCACCATGTGATCACCGATGACCCTGAGAAATGGATCACTAATACTACAACCCCTCAGCAAACACATGCTTAATCCTGGTGCCAATGAACGTAGTCCTTGAGGTTGATGCATTTTTTTTTCGACGAGGTTTACATTTACATCGTAAGTGAAATGAAGAAACAAAGGGAGTGGTTCTTAATTGCAAAAGCAGCCACACTTGATAGTTGTCGATTAGAGCACCATCTACCACAAATGGAAAACAATGGTTTGAATAAACTGTACGACTTTTTGACGTGGAATTCGAATAAGCAACAAAAATAGTTTGATTTCCATTTTAAAATGCTACCTTCACTCCTCCCATGCAGTAGAGGTGTCGCACACACAATGTCCTCTGTACTCATATTAACTTTTCACCTAGAACCTTTTCTTCGTACGAGGCATAGTTTCTGAGATATTTAGTTGCCTCAAGTTAAAACAAACACCCTGTATAGTCACTGCAAGTAAAAGTGTGTTCCATGACCTTCCAATATTGGTGGAATCGATCACTTGCTCATCACTGACTGCACCAAGACTTTCCGGTAAGTCAATAAGATGGCTATTTAAAAAAAGCAGTTTGATTCTCATTTTGCAACCACGCATTTTTAAGCTTACAAAGAATTGCCGGACGATTTCGGTGTAATTCCGTGTTCTTGTATTTCCAATAAAGTATTTCGTCATGTTTTTGAATGCCAGCCAAGCATTCTATTCAAGTTTTGTCATTGTTCCAATGAAACATCCCTCTTTAAAGAGTTGCTGAATCTGTGGATCATCAAGCACATCGGCTTTTATAATTTGTATGACACGCTAGGAAATGCCGAAATGAAGCACTTGAAACACTCTCCGTCAACTGCCAAAGTTCTATAAAATGACTTTATGAGACCCAGTTTTATTTGCAGAGGCGGAAATATAATTTGCTTCTTACTTACAAATAGCTGATGTAGAATGGTTGGATCGACAAGTTACATTTTAGATCTTGGCGGCCAATTCGAATGCAATCACTGCTTCTCACGAGCTCTACTGGCCCACACACATAAGTAAGAGGAATACTTGGTACACCGGTGTTGCTGGTCAAGGAAGAAACAAACTATTTTATGGCTAACACAGATGATCAATTGATGCATGGGATATTGCAACAAATAGACTGCTCACTTTTTCTGCACGCAGATGAACTGTGTATCGCATTGAGAATCCACCAAACAAATTTCCTTCGTGCAGAACGACAAACTTCAAGCTCCGTTTAGAGCTATCGATGAACAATCGCCATTCAGTTGGAATTCCCAACTCCTACATTAAACCATGAACGTGATGGCAATATGCAAATCCATCATCACTTCAAAGATATTGCAGAAATGCACTTTTTCTTGATCGAAAGTAGAATATCTTAGCTCCTTCTTCAAGCACGTTTTTCATACAGTTTTGGTGCTAACAGATCTGGAGCTTTTTTCGATAGTCCCAAATCTCGTGCCAAATCATCTAACTCATGCTACTCAAATCCCTTACGAAAGTAGTCGTCTTGAGTAACAAAATCTTCGTCGTTGGGCTCATTTAGATCTTCACCTGACTAACATCCTTGTATTTCCAAAGAAGGTAGTTTTTGGTAAACTGGCCCTGGGATCTCGTCTGAAGATAAACTAGGATACTGTATTTTACATTAGCTTTTCTTGTTGTATCCTAACGTTTTCATTATACAAAAATAACAACCACTTGAATGATCTCTGGTCTCTCGCCAAACCATAAAATATACAAAATAATTTATACGAAATGGAATTTTATCACGATTTGCCTTCGTTCACACTCGGAAAGTCTCGACATACTGCAGAATGAGATTTTCACTCTGCAGCGGAGTGTGCGCTGATATGAAACTTCCTGGCAGATTAAAACTGTGTGCCGGACCGAGACTCGAACTCGGGACCTTTGCAAAGCTCCCGAGTTTCTCGACATACTGAATGCACGCTTCGTCAGGGTCCCATTATTCATACTGATCACCAATTCGTACTTTAAAATAGCAAAATAGGCTTTTCTGACAAATGTACTGATGTTTGTCTCTTGACTGGGAATGGTAAAACTGTCACATAAGAAACGAATCCGCACTGTTTAAGCACTTACTACGCGAACTCCACAGACAAACACAAAGAAATGTTTCAATTTTTAAAAAAATGAAAACTTAACAATGCTAACCTTGTACACAAACGAGAACTCTGACTCCTCGTGGGAATGTGTTTCACTAAGTCAGAGCGGCCCAAGAGTCTTACTTTAGTATCTCGAGCTTACCTCGAGCGTCGGAGTAGGATTTGCAGTCTCTAGGTTTGTCATATGCTGTAACTGATTCACTAAAGCCTCTACGCCAATTCCCAGAAACCTGGACCGCAAACAGAGGCATGCGGGCAGTCTTTGGTGATATATTTCACGGCTTTATTTCCGGGGCATTACTGCTTCACCTGTCTATCTGTGGAGTAATCTCGTCAGCTGTTACAGAGACACGTGGGACAAACCATCTGCTTCAGCCTTTTGGACAGGGCAGGTCGTAGAAAGGTATCGAGTGCCCAGCTATGTCAATCATTATGGTTATAATGTAGTTGTCGTATGTGGTGTTCACAACATACTTGCGCGCCACCAGTCTATCCGTCAGGAGATGGCGTCGAACCGTCGACACAGACACGTCCATACAAGTTACGGTGCTCAAACGTCAGGCCAACACTGTGGACGAAACTATTCTATCGGTTAGGATAGTACAGATAAGATGATACTCACCCCGTGCTATAGACGCATTGTGTGATGCAGTACCCGCTAGTTGGTGTGTATGGCCCCTCTTCTACCCACTGGTTCCACACACGCATCACTGTCGGTGCAGTGTGACCTCTACGAGCCGCAGTGCCGCAGTACCATAAAACCATTTCCCAGGGATCAATCATACTGCCCAGTTACAAATCACACATATTCTTATTCGCGATCTTTGATGCCGATAGCGCACGCCGACACTTACTTGCACGTTTCCACTTCTTCTGACGGGTCTGCATACGGGGGTGAAACTTGTATAGAGATTTCCTGTAACACAACCCTGGTTTCCTGGCAGGCCACTTGGAGATCTGCCAATTTAATCATATCTTGTTTTATTGGGTCATTTAATGTCTTCCATATTTGTTTTGGTTTCTTACAAGACAGAAGCTGGTTTCATACCATCTTGTTGCTGATCACGAGAAATATCCATGCTAGCAGCTTATGACATAGCTGGTATTTCACTTTATTACGGCTTGTCACAGACTGAGTACTGGTATGTGATCCTCTTTTGAATGGTGCTGCTTCTTGCCATTTATGGCCATGCACTTCACAATGCTTTGCTGAGAGGGGATATAGATGAGTAGGCTTTGCAGGTTAGTGCCTGGAGCATTCTTTATAGCAAATGCTAAAAATGCAAATAATTGCGAGAAAGTACGAAAAATTGTTGCGCATAAAAATAAAGTAGAATATGAACAATATATAACTACTTACAACGCATTTAATTCGATCTGTTGCCACACGAATTCGGAAGGAGTAAACAATATATATGAGTCAACACAACACTATCCTTAATCTCAGCTGCGTGAATTTAATTTGGTTTTTGATGGAAATTGCTCGATTATATTACTTTTCAAGGTCACAAAAACCTTTTGTTTCCAGGATCGTACTTGACTACTAGACTGTGAGGCCCACCTTGAAGAACAAATTGAAAGTATTATCATCTAAATCGGGTATTTAAAAATAAAAATACGGATTTTCAAACTACATTATTTAGTGTTGAAAGTTCACTGCGAAGCCATTCGAAGCACTGCTAGTTAGTTAGTTGGTTAGTTTCATGATCTATGGATCATTTTGAACGATAAATCTTAACGACATGCAATGAGGACCCTGGCGCTGTTCAATATGTCGACGACAATAGCTGGAATCCTGGCTAAAGCTGCGTGCAGAAACCACTGTATATATACCGAGGCGACGGAAGTCATAGGATGTCACAAAATATCGTATCGGCCTTCCTTTTGCACGGTGTAGTGCAGCAGCTCGACGTGGCGTGGTCCCAACAAGTCGTTGGAAGTTCCTTGCAGAAATACTGAGGCATGCTGCCTCAATAGCCGTCCATAATTGCGCTAGTGTTGCCGGCACTGGATTCTGTGCACGAACTGACCTCCTGATCACATCCCATAAATGTTCGATAGGATTCACATCGGGTGATCTGGGTGGCCAAATCATTCGCTCGAATTGTGCGGAATGTTCTTCAAACCAATCGCGAACAATTGTGACCCAGTGACATAGCGCATTGTCACCCATACAAATTCCGTCGTTGTTTGGGAACATGAAGTCAATCAATTGCTGCAAATGGTCAATGATTGGTTCAGTTGGAAAAGAGGACCCAGTCCATTCCACGTAAATAATCTCACACCATTATGGAGCCACCGCCAGCTTGTACAGTTGACGACTTGGGTCCATGGTTTCGAGGGGTTTGCGCCACTCTCGAAGCCTACCATCAGCTCTTACCAACTGAAATCGGGACTTATCTGACAAAGCCACAATTTTCCAGTCGCCTAGGGTCCAACTGATGTGGTCACGTGCTGTGGACGATGTCGTACTATTTGCAAAAGCACTCTCGTCGGTCATCTGCTGCCACAGGCACTGACGCCAAGTTACGCCGCACTGCCCTAACGCATCCAAGATGCTACTCCAGGCAGGTGTAAAATGAATATGCGCAACGGAAAATAATACAAGCTAAAATGAAGGTTTTGCCATGTCTGACTACCCCCTGTCTCTTAATTCTATAAATTACAATCCAAACATAAATGAATGCTGAAGGCAACTAACCGTACTAAACAATAAACGTTGTTCCTGCTTAAATATTTATTGTGGATTAAAAAAAAACTTTGTATTACAAAGTTTACATTTCCTAAGTAAAATTACTAGTCAATTGCCCAACTCTGCCCATTATTATGAGTGCGCGGTCTAATATCAATAACGCGAAATGACTGACATCATGTACGTACCAAACACTAGAAGACACTACTTTCAAAGATGATTTGTGGTGGTGTGGAACCTCAGTGGAAATAAACTAACGTGATCACAGCTGTTTAGCTTTGATAGTCCTAGTAAGCCGAACAATTCGCTATATCACCGTGTAACCTCCCCACGGAAATATTTAAATGGAAATGGAGCCAAGTGTAGCCTCGCCACAAAAAATAATTATTAAATGAGTTTTTAATATCGTAACCTCTGAACAAAACTGGCTCCCATTTATAGTCTGTGTGCAAAAATGCATTTACATTTAATATTCCCACAAAATTCTTTTCTCATTTAATGTCAAGTTCGAAACAGAAAAATTCCTAAACACCAAAAATAATTAAAAAAGTTTAGTAACCTGATAAATTTTATGAGGACAGCAGCGCTGACCTTCGGCCCTGTATTTTGAATAAAAAAGGCAAAAATTCTTACCTCAATAAAAACTGCAAATATATCTGCTCTTAATTAGATATTTTTCGACACAGTTTCGTGCAATGCTGGCGTATATATATTTTTTTTATTCTTGGAAGGAATGATCATGCATTGGAAATATTCTTTAAATTGAAATGAATGCTTTTCTTTAAAGGAATTACTTGATATTATAAAAATTATTATTGGGGCATCTTTTTGGAACAAATTAAATTACAATTAACATACATTATTAGATATGCGCAATGCTGCTTCTTTACCTTCTACAACAATACTCATCCTCCAGAGTCCTGACCAGAGTCGCGAGCAGAGCACACAGCCGACACATGCCGACTCCACCAGACTACTACTGACTAACGCAGACTGACTACAAAAGACTACTACTGCCGACTCGCGACAAGCAACAACTAACTACATACTGCTCTCTGGTCAGAGATTCTGCCATGCCTCGCCCATCGCCGGCAATGCATATGTCTTACATAACCCTCCACTGGGGGGGCAAAAATTTGGCAGAGATGGTGAGTCAATTGGACTTGCCATGAGCAACAAATTTTTCTTAATTAACTAAGTTTAAAATCACAGAATATATACATATGTAAAAGTGCAGAACATGAAATATAATATAGTGCACATGCACTGAGTACAGAACATATCAAGCAAAGACAAAATGTGTACATAAAGAGTGTAACCTCCCCACCGTAATTTTAAAGAAAAAAAGACAATACTTATTTAATACAAATGGGAGCCGAGTGTAACCTCCCCACAAAAATTTTAAATATAAAGACAATATTATTTAGAAATCCTAATGGACATTGCGCTAATTGTAACCTCGCCCACAATGAGAGGTACTGACAATGGCAACAAAAATGTGAAATTCGCAATCTGACTCAAATATATATTCCTCACAAAAAATTAAAGTCCATTCAGTGATAAGAAAATTCAATTAAACCGAAATATCGGTCTTTGGCCCTGTGTAAAACAATCAGAATTAAAGTCTTACCTCAGAATAACTGGATGTCAAATTTCTGCTCTTTTTCGTGTGCACGGCTTGGAGGAACTGCATTGCAAATAATAATATTCCTTTTTTTTTTTGTTATTTTACTGAAATTTTTCTTTAAAAAAAGTGGAGTGAAATGGGAAGTGCAACGAAATCTTTAGTTTAATAAAATATAAATTTTTTTTGAAAAATGCTTTCGAAATCAAAATTATTATTGGGGGACTTGTTGGAGATTAATTACAATAAATAAATTTTACATTATCTAATGATTATATTAATTAACAGTATACCTCATTCAGCATTTTGACCAGTGTTGCCGACCGCCTACATCACACAACCGCACTGGGCTGCTACTACTGACCGACCGCTCTGCATGACGACTATTAGCGTACTGCACTGGGCTGCTACTACTGACCGACTGCTCTGCATGACGACTATTAGCGTACTGCACTGCACGACTACTACTGACCGACTGCCCGTAACTAAATCGAGCTACAGACTGCCACGACTACCGACAGAGTACTGCTCTGCTTAGCGACAACTAGCGAAGAGCTCGCAACACTCGCGCGGTCAAGCGCATACTCTCTGGTCAGAGACGCTGCAATGCCTCGCCATCGCTGCTACGTTACATACGTGTTTCATAACCCTCCACTGGGGGGGGCAAAAATTTGGCAGCGATGGTGAGTCATTTGGACTTGCCAATCGCGGCAAAATTTTTTATTAATTAATAAACTTCTACAATTTACAGAATATTTAGATGTAGTACATGAATTAAATGTGGTGCACACGCACTAAGTACAAAATATATAAGACAAAGACAAGATATGAGTACAAAACATAGTAACAAATCAGAAAAATGTATATACAAATTATTTGACGGAAAACAAAGTGCAGAGGCACTGAAAAAATTCATTGGCATATTCAGAACAAATAAACAGACTGGCAAAAAATATTATGTTGACAAGTGACATGAGTGCACATGCACTGCAGTTGAGAACATATCAACAAATGATGAAATGTATATACAATTAGTAACAAATGACATAAGTGCATACGCACTGAAGTATTGAATATACAGAATAGTACAAATCATATAAATGAGAAAAATGCACAGGCACTGAAGTTCAGTAGAAAACATATTAACACCTATCATAAGTGCACATGCACTGTAGTCCAGAACATATCATTAAAATAAAAATGTATATACAATATAAAAGACAAGAGTGCACATACTGTACTTGAGAACAAATCGACAAAATTGTCTTTAGCATTTTCGCAATAAATAAACATAATGGCAAAACATCATTCGACCAGTGACACAAGTGTACTCGCACTGGAGTTCAGCGAAGCGGAAAAAAAAATGTATAACCTACGAACATAAATGATGTTACCAAAAAATGATTTTCACTATGTGACAAGAATTAGGATAGGATAGGGAAGGATTGCATCATGGTTGTAGCACTTTAGATTGCACACAGCTGCTCTGAAAGTCCATATCTTTCCACAGAAGTACAACACCAAGTGACACAACTTGAAGTTCTTTTCCCATCAGTTAATTAATCATTTGTCATTCCAATAATAATCATTAGCCTTTTCCTAATTACAGTTAACTAATCATTTGTCGTTAATTAATCATTTGTCATTCCAATAGTAAGAATCATTAGTCTTCTCCTAATTACAGTTAATTAATCATTTGTCATTCCGATATAGTAAGAATCATTAGCCTTTTCCTAATTACAAAGCATTATTAAAGTCACATTCCTTTCCAGTTACAAAGTATGGCATCGTTAATTAATTATTTGTCATTCCAATATAGTAAGAATTATTACCCTTCTCCTAATTACAAAGCATTATTAAACAGTAATTAAGATTCATTAGCCTTCTAATTACAAAACATCCTAATTACAGTTAATTAATCATTTGTCATTCCAATCTATTAAGAATCATTAGCCTTCTTCTAATTACAAAGCATTATTAAACAGTCACATTCTTTTCTGGTTACAAAGTATCAACATTGGAAACAAGAGCTAATCAATGGCATAATTAATAACAATTCTTCAAGTGACATTAATTATTGGCACTCAGTGGCCAGCAAGTATTGAATAGAATAAAACATAGTTCATCATTCAGTATTATTCAGATCATTACGAAGTCATTATTAAAAATCAGTTAATTACAGTCATAGCATTAATAATCATGCGCATTATAAATAGTCTCATTACAATAAACAGTGGCAGTTATTAGCCAGTGACAAAGCATTATTTTAAATATATACCTTTTTTTTGTCTCATTAAGAAGTCATTACTCAAGTGACATACTATTCAGAGCTAATCAGTATTATTCAGAATTTTCTCAAACTGGTATCACTACTTGGGACTGGTAATACATTTTTTTTTTTTTTTTAGCAATTCATTGCGTTGGGATCGATAATTAAGTGCTAAGGCATAACACTATTTACTTTTGACCTATTGCTGCAAATGAGGATAGGTAACGTCATTCGTCATGAGTCAACTGTAGCAAGATTATGGAACAAGGCATTATATGTGATCTCATTTATAAATGATAAACACAAATGGGTAAAAAAATAAAAATGCAAGTACAAGAACAGGTATAATAAGTAACAGGTTTAGTAAGTATCATGAAAAGCTTCTCCTGGAAAAATATACAAAATGGATTATTGGCCTGAAAGAAGAAACGCACACTATGCTGAAAAGTGGTGAACTTCGAATTAACAGGTAGTGAAATGTGTATAAAAATGTGTTCCATAGCTGTCCTTTCCAAAACTTTCCATCATCCTACTAAGCAATGTAACACCTGCTGTCAAAGCAAACTGCAACAAATACTTAAATAACTACGTAGTCTAAATACATAACTTCAACATTATCCTCATCTGTAAAGAAAACTTCATTATCCATCACTTCATTATCCATATTATCATAACTTCAATATTATCATCACCTGTAAAGAAAAGCTTCATTATTCATAATACCATTTCCCTCATCATTATTCATCAGTATTCATTATCATCTGCAAAAAATCACTTCATTACTCATTATATAACTATTCCTTATCACTAGCATATTTCATCACTAAAACTAAGATGTGTAGTTCAGTCTGACAGCCTGCATCAATCACCTTGTATTCTGAAAGAAAAAATTAGTTAAGACTGCTATTCTGTGATGAGTATAGTATATTCTTGTTAATGTTTGTTAATCCTGATCCATTTACTTTTCCTCATAAAGTTATTGCATCTTCTATCGTTTATTTCGTAGGTGAAATTCCCATTTCTGTTGAATTTATTTCTTACACGCATCATTTCTTTCTGAAATTGATGAACAAAGATTAATGTCTTGCATTTAAATCATATACCCACTAGACAATGACTAGTTAATGGTGACACAATTAAGCATACAGCATAACATGACAGAAAACGTAATATGTCAAAGACGTTGACAGTTTTCAGATGCAAAAATGTACACAGAATAATACAATGCAGCAGCAAAAAATGTAAAACAGTCACGATGTTGAGATGTCATAAGGCAAAAAATGTCAAAGTCAACTGGTGTGTGTTATATCTTAACTATTTCACAGTGCTTACTAACAAAACTGGAATACAATCGTACATAAAAAAAGACAAAATGTGACGTTCGTTGTGTTCAGCTTGTATGTAGTGTAGTTAATCGAGGCGAGAATTAAAGACTTTAATGGAGAGAGAATTTGATAAAATTAATACGTCATTACATAGAAATGCATAATTATTCATAAAATACGTAAGTTCGTCTGGAAAAATATGCACGGTCTGATGTGTAACGACAAGAAAAGCGACCTGCTAACCTTACCTTGCCGGGCACTTGCCAAGAAAAAATACGATAATTATCAGTAATTAGTCAGGTGAAATAATTGCATTAGTAAATGGCATCATAGTGTGTTGAATCATACAGTGGTTTCACTCAATAAACGGTTTAATGTTTGAGATATGGTGATTGCCTTTCGATTTTCTGGTTCTCAAAGTTTCGACGTGTACAACATTGGGGTGAGGAATGCTGCGAATCCGATATGGACCTGCATATAGAAGTTCAAATTTACTGCACTTACCTTTTAATTTGCTGGATAAATAGTGTGTACGTATTAATATCTTCTGTCCAACGTGAAAGTCGCGGCGTGTACAAACCTGTTTTTGCTGTCTTCTCCGGCGCTCTGCGGCACGTTTGATGTTGTTCAGCGCAATGTTAATTATTTCGTGGTGTCGTAGGCGACGACTTTTGGGAAATTTTACTAATTCTTTAATTTTGTTTGGTGGTTCAACGTTTTTCAGTATAACAGACGGAGATAGCATAGTGGATTCATTTGGAATGGAATTAATTACATCTTGGAATGAGAGTATGTGTGTATCCCAATCAATATGTCTTTTGTGGCAGTATATTCTACACAGTTTACCAATTTCTTTCATTAATCTTTCACAGGAGTTCGAAGAAGCGTGGTACTTGGATATATAAATCGGAGAAATGTTTCTGGCTCGTAACATGCGTGTCCATACGCTACTACGAAATTGAGATCCATTGTCAGAAATTACTTTCATTACATGCCCTACATGAAATAGAAAATGTTTTACAAATGCTTTCGAAACAGTTTTAGCAGTAGCTTTGCGTAATGGAGTGAAAGTAACAAATTTTGAAGTGAGCTCAACAGCGACAAAGATGTAGCAAAAACCTCTGTTAGTTCTCGGAATCGGACCAAAAATGTCTACAGCGGCCATATGTCTTAATTTAACAGGTATAATGGGATATAATGGAGGAATATGTGAAGTGGTGTCTGATTTAGCTTTCTGGCAAATTTTACAAGACGCTAAAACTCGTCGTATACGTTTCTCCATGTTGGCAAAATAACAGTTCTGTCTCAGTATAAGAAAACATTTTCTTGCTCCGTAATGTGCGTAACTTAAATGAGTGTACCAAATTAGTTTGTTAACCAGTTCGTCAGGAATGCATAATAACCAATTGTTGCTGTCAGGATGAGAGCGGCGAAACAGAATGTCATTGCGTACAGTGTAGTGGTTCCTAATCGTAACATTCTTCCTATCTTGCCAAAGGTGTTTAATTTCTTTCCACACGTTGTCTTTATTTTGTTCTTGTGCTATGTCCTGTAATGACGATGAAATAAAATTTTCAAATGCAACTTGCTGAATGTACATGACACTGAAATTTGTTTTGCAGAAGTTGGTTGCTACGTCTTGCTGATTGTTGCCGAGAGAACGCGATAGTGCATCTGCTATAACATTTTGCGTGCCGGAAATGTGAACTATTGTAAAATTAAATTCCTGTAAATACAGTTTCCATCTACTTAGTCTATCGTGAGTAAATTTAGCCGAAGGTAAAAATTGTATCGCTCTGTGGTCTGTGTAAACGGTGGTATGCCTGCCATAAAGAAAATGCCTAAATCTCGTAAAAGCCCATACAACACATAATGTTTCAAGTTCTGTAACGGAGTAATTTCGTTCAGCAGGTGACAGAATGCGGCTTGCAAATGCGATGTTTTTGATTACTGTAGAACCATCCTATTCAATTTCCTGGAAAATGTGTACGCCTAAAGCGGTGTTAGAACTGTCGGTGGCAATGGAAAAATTCCTAGCAAGGTCTGGGTGCGATAAAAGTGGTGCATTGAACAGAGCATTTTTCAG
Source organism: Schistocerca piceifrons (assembly GCF_021461385.2). NCBI lineage: Eukaryota > Metazoa > Arthropoda > Insecta > Orthoptera > Acrididae > Schistocerca > Schistocerca piceifrons. Next base: position 323,418,784 of record NC_060139.1, on the reverse strand, counting down.
GTTCATGAATTCAGAATGCGCTTGCTTATCCCAAGATCAAATTGTGTTTTTACCTGTTAATTGGCATAATCTGGGTGTGTCTAAAGCAGAGTGATGAATAAATTTACGAAAAAAGTTAATTAAGCCCAAAAAACTGCGTAGTTGTTTCTTCGTCGTAGGAACACTAATGTCACGTAGAGCCTGAAGTTTTTCCGGATCAGGTGCAATGCCTTCTGCTGAAATCACGTGTCCAAGAAATTTTATAGAAGTTTTGCCAAAATGCGATTTACTGAGGTTAACTGTGAGTCCTTGTGCATGAAAAGTTTGTAACAGTCGTTCAAGAATCAGATTGTGTTCAGACCAGTTAGCTTCTGCGATAAGAATGTCGTCTACGTACGTTGTAATTCTGTCTCTAATGCAAACGTGTGTCGGATGGCGTCAAAATTAATAACATTTTCGTGAACAAAATTCTGCGTGTCAAAAGTAATGTTTGCGTTACTGTAATATGCAATCTGTGCTGTATCTGGTTAAAATCTATCGTACGTTCCGTTATTTATTTTACGGGAGGATGCTGTGGCATATCCACTATACGAACTGTTCTGTTATTTCTTACTGACGTGTTACGCTATAGATGACACCTATTGTCTGTTTCATTCGTCATAATATGTTGTTGCTGGTGTTGTTGCTGCTCATAAGATCGACTGTTATTAAATGTACGCTGAAAATTGTGCTGATCATTTTTTTTTTTTTTACGTCTGTCATGATAATAATTTCTATACGGCGCATTGCAATACGAATTGAAATGGTGTGTTGTCTGTACGTAGTTATTTCTTTGCTGCCATGCGTTACTATTTGTTGGAGCTGGGACTATACGTGCACGCGGCGAAACATTAAAGTTAGGTTGACCTTGTAGACTGCATTGTTGGTTAGGTATGCTAAGCGGCTGACTTTCATGCTATTGTGGTGAAAAACATCTATTGTTACAAAAATGTGGTTGCGACTGCCGAAAATTTTGTACATACTGATGATTACGATTTTATCTGTTATTAAAGTTACGGCGGTAGTTGTCATTACGGGAGTGCTTAATAAAATTGTCACTTTCAGTAAAAATTTGTCACATCGGGTTTTCATTACTACGTTTCTTAATTCTAGATAGAGCAATAGTTAAAGAGCTGTTTTGATAGATATAAAGGATAGTAGAAGAAAAGGCAGCAGTGCAGAAAACTAAAGATGAAACAGCACTACTACAGCTCGGGGCCCTATGCTCGCTACGGCACATATTCATTAAAGCGTAATGAATCCCCTGAGGTCAATTACGCACTGCAAATAAATTTTAGCTTTTGCGTTGCACGCAATGGCGGTAAAATTCCAAAAGTAAATCGCTGTATTCTTGCTAATTCCAGTTTCTGCATAATACGTAATGCTGATGAAAATACAAAAATAAATTGTCGCATCTGGTTCAAAGCTAGTTTCTCCATTACAGGTAATAGCGGTGAAAGTACAAAAATAAATTGTCGTATACGGTGCAAATTGTATATCTGTGTTCTGCCGTTATTAAATTCTTTACATTTTCTTACAAATACAAATTGCTTATTATCAACGCTCTCGTCACTGAGTTTGAGAACACGTTCAGGTTTGTGTGAAAGTCTGTTTGTCTGTGTCATTTCGGATTTCCAGTTGCGTAGCTTTTCAGATTTTAAGTCGCGTGGCTTTTCGGATTTTAAGTCGCGTAGTTGCTGTAAATTGCTTAAGTTATACGCACTGTGTGAGTCTGACAAATGTTCGCAAAGTGGCGTCTGCTGCGTTGAGTAATTATCTGAAATATTTTTCATTTCTGTTACCTCTTGCTGTAAACTCGATAGTTTTCTACGCAAGGTGTTATTAGACGAATCGATCTCATTGACCGTCTGTTGTAAATTTTGAAATTCAGGTGTTTGATTAAATGAAACCGGTGCAGTATCGTCTGATTTATTGTCATTAGCACTTTCGATAGCATCAATACGACTGGCCAATTCATCATATTTTTCAGTCAGTATTTTTGCCTGATCATCGGTTTTAGTGTCAGTGGCATTAATCTGTTTTTGCAATTTACGCGTAGTTTCGCTCAGTTTTTTAACGTCAGTTTTGACGACATCTGAATCATGTGCTAGTTCTAATTGTTCTAGTCTGTCGGTCACTGTTTGAAAATCGGTTGTGTATGTGTCTGTATTCGACTTAAGATCGGAAATTTCGTCATGTAATTCTGTGTTCGACTGTTTGATGGAATTAATTTCGTCGGACACTGTAGCAATATTATTGTCTACATACGTTTTTGCCTTCGCAAACATTTTACGTTTGTCTTCTTGTCTCTGAGCCGTGATTATTTCCATGACTTGTCGTTTTACTTTGTTTTGATCCTGAATAAATTTGCGGAAGCGCGTATCACTGTTCTGTATGTGCTGATTAAAGCGCTCGTTTATCTGAGTGTTCTGCTGTTCGAATTTCGCGTCTATCTTTGCGTCCATTGTGCGCGACAGTTCCGCTGTCATTGCTTTAAACTCGTCCCGTAATTGTGTAGCTTTTTCAGAGCATTGTTTAGCGACTCCGCTAATTTCGTCTCTGATTGTTTCTGTTGCGGCTGTCTGCATTTCCCTTAATTCTTGCGCAACAGACCTAATTTCTTCGCTACTTTTTTTTGAACAAGCCTCAATTTCCACGCGCAACTGTTCCTTAGTGTCGTGACACTGCGCGGCAACTGCTCTAATTTGTTCACTAAGCTGTCTGGAATTGTCGTCTAATTTTTCATTAAGCTGTTTGTTCTGTTCCCTAAGTTGTTTGAGATCTTCGGCATTATTGTCCAGTTTTTCGTTCTGTTCATTAAATTTTTCATTAAACTGTTTGAAATTTTGCCGCAAAAATGCCATAATTGGATCCGATTCAAAATTAGCATTTCTATTCTCTGTGCTATTCAATGGTCGATCTGGAATTGTCTCGTTTTGCGTGACCATTTGGTCATACTGTAATTTACAAAAAGGTTTGCCAGTTAAACATACACTGTCAGACCCTATTTCGGAATTAAATAAATCCGTCGTACTTTCACTACACTGACCATTTTCATTCGAAAAATCTGTTTGTATGTTACTTATATTTTCCAAACCGGTTGTGTTAAGCTGGGTACCGCTCATTACAATGGAGCGTCCCGCGTCATCAATTGTCGTCAAATCAACACAAGACACAATCGAGTTCGTTTGTTCATCATTAAGACAAAAGTCATCATTAGTGGTTGGAACGCACTGATTCTCAGTGAACGCAGGATTGTCATCATTACGCTGCGTGTCACAAGTCCTATCGGTCACGTTGTTTAAGTCGGTAATTTCATTCACAATTCTTCGCGATACACTATTCACAGTCTTTCGCGGCATTTTTACAATAGTCACAATTATTCACAAAACAAATAAGCACAATGCAAAACAACACACAAATACAACAGAGCAACGAATTGCCGTTGACCTGTAGAGAGAAAGTCACAAGATTAGTAAAAGCGTTGCGCCAAATCCTAATTATACTTAAGCAAATAAGAGCAGATATCTGACTGTTTTTCAAAAGACTCTCAACGAAATACGATCCTGGACTGGGTGTCGCCAAGTGTAACCTCCCCACCGTAATTTAAAAGGAAATGACAAAACTTAATACAAATGGGAGCCGAGTGTAACCTCCCCACAAAAATTTGAAAGAAAGAAATATGACAATATTTAATTATGAATCCTAATGGACATTGCGCTAATTGTAACCTCGCCCACAATGAGAGGTACTGACAATGGCAACAAAAATGTGAAATTCGCAATCTGACTCAAATATAAATTCCTCACAAAAAATTAAAGTCCATTCAGTGATAAGAAAATTCAATTAAACCGAAATATCGGTCTTTGGCCCTGTGTAAAACAATCAGAATTAAAGTCTTACCTCAGAATAACTGGATGTCAAATTTCTGCTCTTTTTCGTGCGCACGGCTTGGAGGAACTGCATTGCAAATAATAATATTCCTTTTTTTTGTGATTTTACTGAAATTTTTCTTTAAAAAAAGTGGAGTGAAATGGGAAGTGCAACGAAATCTTTAGTTCAATAAAAAATAAAATTTTTTTGAAAAATGCTTTCGAAATCTAAATTATTATTGGGGGACTTGTTGGAGATTAATTACAATAAATAAATTTTACATTATCTAATGATTATATTAATTAACAGTATACCTCATTCAGCATTTTGACCAGTGTTGCCGACCGCCTACATCACACAACCGCACTGGGATGCTACTACTGACCGACCGCTCTGCATGACGACTATTAGCGTACTGCACTGGGCTGCTACTACTGACCGACTGCTCTGCATGACGACTATTAGCGTACTGCACTGCACGACTACTACTGACCGACTGCCCGTAACTAAATCGAGCTACAGACTGCCACGACTACAGACAGAGTACTGCTCTGCTTAGCGACAACTAGCGAAGAGCTCGCAACACTCGCGCGGTCAAGCGCATACTCTCTGGTCAGAGACGCTGCAATGCTTCGTCATCGCTGCTACGTTACATACGTGTTTCATGAGTACAAAACATATTAACAAATGACAAAAGTGCACACGCACTGTAGTTCAGAACATATCAGTAAATCACAAAATGTATATGCAATGAATACAAATCATGTTAACAAAATGACAAAAGTGCACACGCACTGTGGTTCAGAACATATCGGCAAATTACAAAATGTATACGGAATGAGTACAAATCATATTAACAAATGACATAAAGTGCACACGCACTGTAGTACATACGTAATGAATACAAGTCATATTAACAAATGATAAAAATGCACACACACTATAGTAGAGAACATATCAGGAAATCACAAAATGTATAAGCAATGAGTACAAATCATATTAACAAATGACATAAAGTGCACATGCACTGTAAAAGTCTTTAGCATTTTTACGTAACATATCATAGAGTGAAACAAAGTGCACACGCACTGTAGAAGTCTTAAACATTTTTACAACAAATAAACATATCAAGGAGTGAAATAAAGTGCACACGGACTGTAAAAGTCTTTAACATATTTACATAACATATCATGGATTGAAATAAAGTGCACACACACTGTAGGAGTCTTTAGCAATTTTACATAACATATCATAGAGTGAAATAAAGTGCACACGCACTGTAGAAGTCTTTAGCATATTTACATAACATATCATGGAGTGAAACAAAGTGCACACGCACTGTGTAAGTCTTTACCTTTTTTAGGACAACTGATCTTGTTAACAAATGAAATAAAGTGCAAACGCACTGTATATATCTTTATCATTTTGCAAGATCTAGGAAAGGAATGGGAAGGATTGCATCATGGTTGTAGCACATTAGGTTGCACGCAGCTGCACTGAAAGTCCATATCTTTCTACAGAAGCACAACACCAAGTGAGACAATTTGAAGTTCTTTTTCCAGAAGTATTAATCAGTGTAGCCAAGACACTGAAATGTCGTAGTAATATTCCATGTTATCATTTTGGTAGTACATTAGGTACACCAAACAGTGGGACCATAATAACATATCCATCGCTCAAGGTGGTGGACAGCATGTCGTGTCAACACCGTGTTCTTGTAAGGTACACCAACGTAGAATTAGTGCACAAACCAAATATAGTGCTCCATGAGCATGAGGATAGGCAGGACAAACGGATATTGCGGTAATTTCTGGTAATTAGGTCAGAGGGTGAAGGACATTAAATCTTATGCCAGTCATCATTGATAATTACACTAGTCGATTAACTGATTTTTAAGTAATTCGAGGCACTCATCGCCCAGTTACTGAACATTTCTGTACCATGAATGAAGTATTACAGAATAATGCTCATAAGTTATCTGTTTACAGAGAACATTGGCACTCATTGGCCAGATACAAATCATCAGAAGTCATCATTCAAAACAGGAGCTAATTCATATACATAGCATGAAAGTGACATAATATAAATTTAAAGTATAAGAAACAGTAGCATTCGTTGGTCAGCAAGTATTAATTATTATAAAACATTTTTCATCCTTCAAGTGACATCTGACATATTTAAAAATAATTATTGGCACTCATTGGCCAGTTACAAAGTATGCATATAGTTTTACAAACATTATTATTATTATATGGGGAAAAAATTTCCATTTTATTCCGTATTATTCAGAAGTCATCATTCAAAACAAGAGTTAATTATTGGAATAGCATTAATGCATAAGTCATCATTCAGTATTACTCAGAACTCATCATTCAAGTGACATAGGACATATGTAACATGTAACACACTGTAACTATTACTCAAGGTCTGTGGGTAGAAAACATTACACAGAACTCATCATTCAAGTGACATAGGACATAGTGAAAATGTAACATAGTGTAACTATTACTCAAGGTCTGTGGTTAGAAAACATTATTCAGTATTACTCAGAATTCATCATTCAAATGACGTATTACTCAGAACTGATCATTCCAGTGACATAGGACACACTGAAAATGTAACATACTGTAACTATCATTCAAGGTCTGTGACTAGAAAACATTATTCAATATTACTCAGAATTCATCATTCAAATGACATATTACTCAGAACTGATTATTCCAGTGACATAGGACGTATTGAAAATGTAACATACTGTAACTATTATTCAAGGTCTGTGACTAGAAAACATTATTCAGTATTACTCAGGATTCTCTTAAACTGGTAGCATTATTTGGGACTGGTAATACATTCTTTTTTTTGCTAGCAATGCATTGCGTTGGGATCGAGGATTAATTACTGGGGCATAACAATATTTGCTTTTTGACTTATATGCTGCAAATGAGGATAGGTAACGTCATTCGTCATGAGTCAGCTGTAGCAAGGTTAGGAAACAAAGGCAGTATATGTGATCACATTCATGAATGATACACACAAATGGGCAAAAAAAAATGGAAGTACTAGAACAGGTTTAATGATTAACTGCTTATAGCGTATTAATTTCGTGAATAACTTCTCCTGCAAAAAATACAAAATGGATTATTAAACTGAAAGAAGAAGCGCATATTATGCTGAAAAGTAGTGAATTTCGAATTAACAGGTAATGAAATGTATAAAAATATATATATGTTCTCTAGCTGTCCTTTCCAAAACCTTCAGTCATCATACCATGCGACATAAGACATACTGTCAAAACGAACTGCAACAATTACCTAAACAACTACATAGAATTTCTTAACTAACAGTAAATATATAAACTTCATCATTATTTTCATCTGCAAAGAAAAACTTCATTAATTCCATATCATCATAACTCCATTATTATCATCACTGTAAAGAAAAACTTCATTAACCATAGTAGCATACTCTTCATCACTATTCATTATCATTCATTATCATCTGCAAAAAAGTCACTTCATTATTCATTATACAACTATTCATAGTAACCAGTTCCTTATTTCTAGCATATTTCATCACTAAAACTAAGATGTGTAGCTCTGTCTGACAGCCTGCATCAATCGCCTCGTATTCTGAAAGAAAAAATTAGTTAAGACTGCTATTCTACGATGTGTATAGTATATTCTTGTTAATGCTTGTTAATTCTGATCCATTTACTCTTCGTGACGATTGCATCTTCTTTCGTTCATTCCGAAGGTGAAATTCCCATTTCTGTTTAATTTATTTCTTTTACACGTTATTTCTTTCTGAAAATGATAAACAATGATTAATGTCTTGCATTTAAATCATATACCCATTAAATAAAAACTGGTTTATAGTAACATAATTGAGTCAAAAAAAAATATAGACAGTGTTCAGATGCAAAAATGTACACAGAGCATCACAATGTAGCAGCAAAAAAAAAAAAAAATAAAAAAAAATAAAATAAAAATAAAAATAAAAATTAATGTAAAATAGTCACGATGTTGAGATATCATAAGGCATAATGTCAAAGTCAACTGGTGTTTGTTACATCTTAAATATTTCATAGTGCATACATACAAAATAGGAAAACAATCATACATCAGTAAGTAATCACATAAATATACTTGCATAAGTGGTCATAAAATGTGCAAGTTCATCTGGAAAAATGTGCACAGTCTGATGTGTAACGACAAGAAGAGCGACCTGCTAACCTTACCTTGCCGGGCACTTGCCAAGAAAAAATACGATAATCATCAGTAAGTGTTCACGTGAATATAATTGCATAAGTGGTCATAAAAAAAATTAGGAAATGGCATTACAGTGTGATAAATAATAAAGTATGTTCATTCAATAAAAGGTGTGACGTTGGAGACGTGGTGATTCCCTTTGGTTTTTCTGGTTCTCAAAGTTTCGACGTGTACTACATTGGGGCGAGGAATGCTGCGAATTCGATATGGACCTGCGTATAGAAGCTCAAATTTACTGCATCTACTCTTTCCTCTGTTGGATAAATAGTGTGTACGTTCTAATATCTTCTGTCCAATGTGAAAGTCGCGGCGTGTACAAACCTGTTTTTGCTGTCTTCTCCGGCGCTCTGCGGCACGTTTGATGTTGTTCAGCGCAATGTCAATTATTTCATGGTGTCGTAGTCGACGAGATGTAGGAAAGGTTACTAATTCTTTAATTTTGTTAGGTGGTTCAACATTTTTCAGTATAACAGACGGAGATAGAATAGTAGATTCATTTGGTATGGAATTAATTACATCCTGGAATGAGAGTATGTGTGTGTCCCAATCAATATGTTTTTTATGGCAGTATATTCTACATAGTTTACCAATTTCTTTCATTAATCGTTCACAAGGGTTCGAAGAAGCATGGTACCTGGATATATAGATCGGAGAAATATTTATAGCTCGTAACATACGTGTCCATAAAGCAGATCGAAATTGTGGTCCATTGTCGGAAATTACTTTCAACACATGCCCTACATGAAATAGAAAATGTTTTACAAATGCTTTCGATACAGTTTTAGCAGTAGCTTTGTGTAACGGAGTGAAGGTGACAAATTTTGAAGTGAGTTCAACAGCGACAAAGATGTAGCAAAAACCTCTATTAGTTCTGGGAATCGGACCAAAAATGTCTACAGCGGCCATATGTCTCAATTTAACAGGTACAATGGGATGTAATGGAGGAATATGCGAAGTCGTGTCTAATTTAGCTTTCTGGCAGATTTTACATGACGCTAAAACTCGTCGTATATGTTTCTCCCTGTTGGTAAAATAACAGTTCTGTCTCAGTATAAGAAAACATTTTCTGGCTCCGTAGTGTGCGTAACTTAAACGAGTATACCAGATTAATTTGTTAACTAGTTCGTCAGGAATGCATAATAACCAATTGTTACTGTCAGGGTGAGAGCGGCGAAACAGAATATTATTGCGTACATTGTAATGGTTTCTAATGGTAACAATGTTCCTATCTTGCCAAAGGTGTTTAATTTCTTTCCATACGTTGTCTTTTCTTTGCTCTTGTGCTATGTCTTGTAATGACGACGAAATGAAATTTTCAAATGCAACTTGTTGAATGTACTTGACGCTGAATTTTGCTTTGCAGAAGTTGGTTGCGATGTCTTGCTGATTGTTGCTGAGAGAACGGGATAGTGCGTCTGCTGCAATATTTTGTGTGCCGGGAATGTGAACAATTGTAAAATTAAATTCTTGTAAATAAAGTTTCCATCTACTTAATCTGTCGTGTGTAAATTTAGCCGAAAGTAAAAACTGTATAGCTCTATGGTCTGTGTAAACGGTGATGTGTCTTCCATAAAGGAAATGCCGAAATCTCGTAAATGCCCAAACAACACATAATGTTTCAAGCTCTGTAACAGAATAATTGCGTTCAGCAGGTGACAGAATGCGACTCGCAAAGGCTATGTTTTTAATTACTGTAGTGCCATCTTATTCAATTTCCTGAAAAATGTGTACGCCTAAAGCGGTGTTAGAACTGTCGGTGGCAATGGAAAAATTTCTAGTAAGATCTGGGTGCGATAAAAGTGGTGCATTCAAAAAAGCTTCTTTCAGGTTCTCAAATTCAGAATGTGCTTGCTTATCCCAGGACCAAATAGTGTTTTTACCTGTCAATTGACATAATCTAGGGGTGTCTAAAGCAGAGTAATGAATAAATTTACGAAAAAAGTTAATGAAGCCCAAAAAACTGCGTAGTTGTTTCTTCGTCGTAGGAATAGTAATGTCACGTAAAGCTTGAAGTTTTTCCGGGTCAGGCGCAATGCCTTCTGCTGAAATTACATGTCCAAGAAATTTTATAGAAGTTTTGCCAAAGTGCGATTTACTAAGATTAACTGTGAGCCCTTTTGCACGAAAAGTTTGCAACAGTTGTTCAAGAATCAGATTGTGTTCATACCAGTAAGCTTCTGCAATAAGAATGTCGTCTACATACGTTGTGATTCTGTCTTTAAGTTCTGTCGGAAGTATCGTATTCAAACCGCGAATAAATTCTGCTGAAGAAATAGTTAAGCCGTACGGTAATTTACAAAACTGATAACAGTCACCAAAACAGAGAAAAGCCGTGTACTTTCTGCAGTTCGGATGGAGTTGAATTTGCCAAAATCCCGATTTCAAATCTAATGTGGACTAAATTGCAGTACCATGAAATTTTTGTAGAAGTTCTTCTAGTGTCTGTGGGCGATCTGTTTCATTAATAATAATGTCATTGATGTGACGTGAATCAAGTACGAGGCGAAGTGAACCATCCTTTTTCTTAACAATATGGAGCGGGTTTATGTACGGACTAACTGCCGGTTCAATAATTCCTTGGTCAAGCATAGCTTGCAATTCTTTCTTAACTTGCTCTCTGTGAATATACGGAATGGGATAATGTTTGGCTTTAAATTTGTCGTGCTGTTTAACTTGAAATTCATACATAAAACCGGACATAGTACCAGGAACATTGTCGAAAACTGGAGCTTGCTGTAAAAGAATTTTGCGTAGTTGTGTGCGTTCGTCGTCTGTATTTGCACTGCTCTGTCTAACTTTATCAGAAATCATCTGTATAACGCCATAGTCGGCTTCGTTTGGAGTATTACAGTTGTGTACGTACGTATCTGTTAACAATGTGGAATGACAGTCTAAGTTACGTGATGCGGAAATGACCTCTGTACGATTAATTGTTTGTTCTTCTGCAGATAAAGAGTGCTGAAATTCTAGAGCCAGTTGTACATTTTCGTCCTTTAACATTAAATAGGAATTTTGAAAGTCTATAATTGCGTCGTGTTGTACCAGATAATTCGTACCTAAAATAACGTCTGTCGTCAATAAGGGAACAATCCAAAAATTTGAGTGAAATGTATGACCTGCAATACAAAATGATAAATGTGTCTGTAATTTAACATCTACTCCTTTACTAGATACTGCTCCTTTTACTTTTGTTTTGCCTAATGGTAACGTAGGATAGGTATTCTCTTTGTTACACTCGTTGAAAGTTTCCTCATTTATAACTGACATAGGAGATCCAGAATCGATTACTGCGGAAAATTTCGATGATCGAATTTTTACTTCGATGACAGGGTGTGAAATGGTTTTTTGAATAACTGGTCTTTCCTGCAAAAGAGTGTCTCGGATGTCGTCAAAAGTAATAACATTTTCATGAACAACATTCTGTGTTTAAAAAGTATTGTTTGCGATACTGGAAGATGCAACCTGTACTGTATCTAGTCAAATTCTGTCTGACGTGCTATTATTTTCTGGAGGATGCTGTGGCATTTCAACTATTTGTACTGTTCTGTCATTTCTTCCTGACGTAATACGTTCGGGATGATATCTACTGTCTGGTTCATTCATGATAATTTGTTGTTGTGGATGACTCTGCTGTTGGTAAGACCGACTGTTATTAAATGTACGCTGAAAATTGTGCTCATTACTTTTATGTCTATCATGATACTCATTTCTATACGGTGCATTGCGATAGGAATTGAAATAGTGTGTTTTCTGTACGTATTGATTTCCTTGTTGCTGTGCATTACTACTTGTTGAAGCCGACGCTATACGCGTAGGCGGCGAAACATTAAGGCTTCGTTGACCTTGCAGACTGCATTGTTGGTTAGGTATGCCAACCGGCTGGCTTTCATGCGGTTGCGGTGAAAAACGTCTATTGTTACCAAAATGTGGTCCCTGTTGCTGATAATTTTGACGATACTGATAATTAAACTTTTGTCTGTTATTAAAGTTCTGGTGGTTGTCGTTCCTTAAGCGTCTATTAGCTTTGCTATTGAAATTACGTGGCTGATCGTAATTGCTGTATGTTTGTTGACCTTGGCTATTATATGAAAAATTTTTGTTTACAAAGGAATAATCCGATTGCTGCACTTCCAAAAGCTGTAACAGATCTCTGAATGCCGAAATATTTTCTTTCTGTTGACCCGTTAAAAGTGACACTCTTAATGATCGTGGTAATTTAGAAATACATAATTGAATAAGTGCAGATTCACTGTATGGTTCACTTAAGTACTGATTTTGTTGGACCATGTGTTCAAAAAATTACGTGACACTGGGAAAATTCGAGTTCTCATAATTCGGTAAACCAATTAATTGATCCTTAATTCCGCGCTGTGTCGTCTTCGACCAATACGTTGACAGAAAAGCATTCTGAAATTCTTCTACCGAGTAGCATTGTCTCGCGATCGGTCTCATACGAGTTGCCGGTTCGCCTTCCAAAAAACTGCAAATAAATTCAAGTTTGTGCGTTTCAGGCCAAGTCGGTGGAAAGGCAAAGCTAAATTGTTGTATCCAATCCAAGGGGTGAATCTGTGTTCTGTCATTTTTAAATACTTTAAATTTTCTCACTGATAGAAAATGTTTGTAATCAAAATTATTGTCTCTGTACGTCTGAACAGGTTCAGGATTGTATGAGAATCTATTTGTCTGTAATTGTTCGGAATCTAAGTCACGTAATCTCTGTAAATTACCTACATTATACTGGCTGTGTGAGTGTGACAAATATTCGGAATGTGCCGTATGCTGTGACGTGTTATTGACTGAAATATTTTTTATTTCTGTCACCTCTTGCTGTAAAGTCGACAATTTTCTACGTAATGTATTATTGGACGAATCTATCTCACTGATCGTATGCTGAAAATTTTGGAATTCATGTATTTGATTAAACGAAATCGGTGAAGTATCGTCTGATTTGCTGTCATTATTACTTTCAATAACGTCAATACGACTGGCCAATTCATCATATTTTTCAGTCAGTATTTTTACCTGATCATCGTTTTTAGTGTCACAAGCATTAATTTGTTTTTGTATTCTACGTGTGGTTTCGTTCAATTTTTTAACATCTACTTTGATGACATCAGAATCCTGTATTAGTTCTAATTGTTCAAGTCTGTCGGCAACTGTCTGAAAGTCTACTGTGTGTGTGTCTGTTTTTGTTTTAAGATCGGAAATTTCAACGCGCAATTCGGTGTTCAACTGTTTGATAGTATTAATTTCATCTGATACTGTAGCAATATCGTTGTCTACGTATGTTTTTGCTTTCGTAAACAATTTACGTTTATCTTCCTGTCTCTGTGCGGTAATTGTTTCCATGACTAGTCGTTTTACTTTATTCTGTTCCTGTATAAATTTACGGTAGCGCGTTTCACTGTTCTGTAGGTGGTGATTAAAACGTTCGTCAATTTGACTGTTCTGTTGGTCGAATTTCGCGTCTACTTTTGCATCCAGTTTGCGCGAAAGTTCTGCTGACATTAATTTAAACTCGTCGCGTAACTGAGTTGCGTTATCAGAGCATTGTTTACCGACTGCACTAATTTCGTCTCTAAGTGATTCTGTTGTGGCTGCTTGTCTGTTACTTAATTCTTGAGCAACAGAGCTAATTTCTTCACTACTTTTCCTAGCACAAGCCTTTATTTCCTCACGTAATTGTTCTTTAGTATCATGACATTGCGCGGCAACGGCTGTAATCTGTTCACTAAGCTGTCTGGAATTGTTGTCTAATTTTTCATTCAACTGTTTAGAATTGTTGTCTGGTTTTTCATTAAGGTTGTCTTGTTTTTCATTAAGTTATTTGTAAGTGTTGTCTAGTTTTTCATTAAATTGTTGTTTGAGATTTTCATTATTTTCATTAAGTTGTTTGAAGTTGTTGTCTTATTTTTCATTCTGTTGTATGGAATTTTCATTAAGTTGTTGTTTGAAATTTTCACTAAGTTGTACCAAAAATGCCATAACTTGATCCATGCCAATATTAACTACGGTATTCTCTGTGCTGTGTGATGGTGTATGTGCATTTGTCACGTTTTCTGTAACCATTCGGTCATTCTGTAATTCTTGAAGATGTTTGCTCATCGGATGTGCACTGTTACTCACTAAATCAGAATCAAATAAATCTGTCGTACTTTGAGTACATTGTTCATTTCCGTTAGAAATAATTATCTGTTCAATACGTAAATTTTGCAAACCAGGTGTGTCAAGGTGGGCAGCGTTCATTGTAGCAGAACGTGCCACGTCATCAATTGTCGTTAAATTAACAGTGGACACAGTTGAATTTATTTGTTCATCAATAGGATCAAAATCAATATTAGTGATCGGTACGCACTGATTGTCTGTAAATGGAGGATTGTCATTAAGACACTGAGTGTCGCAAGTATTATCGGTCAAATTATTTGAGTCGGCTATTTCACTCATTATACATCGCGATGTACTGCTAACAGTTTTTCGCGGCATTTTTCACAAAACAAAATCAAGCACAAATGAAACAAGGGCAATGCAAAATGCAACAAACACAATTACAACAGAGAGCAACAAATTGCCGATGATCTGTGAAAGCAAGAGTGACAAATTAGTAAATGCGTTGCGCCAGATGCAAACAACGTTTAAGTCAATAAGAGCAGATATATGACTACTTATCGGAAGATTCACAAAGAAATACGATCCTGGCCGGATGTCGCCAAGTGTAAACTCCACACAGAAAAATATTAATGAAAATGGACCATGAACCAAGCGTAACCTCCCACAAAAATAATAATTATTAAATGAATTTTAATTATATTGTAACCTCTGAACAAAATTGGCTCCCATTTATAATCTCTGTGCCAAAATGCATTCACATTTAATGTAACCACAAAATTCAATTCCTAAACCCCGAAATAATAAAAAATTCAGTAACCTGGTAAATTTTGTGACGACAGCAGCGCTGCGACTCGGCCCTATATTCTGAATAAAAAAGCAAAAAAAGGAAAAATTCTTACCTCAATAAAAACTGCAAATGTATCTGCTCTTAATTAGATATTTTTCGACACAGCTTCTTGCAATGCTGGCGTATATTTTTTTTTTTTGATTCTTGGAAGGAATGATCATGCATTGGAAATATTCTTTAAATTGAAATGAATGCTTTTCTTTAAAGGAATTACCTGATATTATAAAAATTATTATTGGGGCATCTTTTTGGAACAAATTAAATTACAATTAACATACATTATTAGATATGCGCAATGCTGCTTCTTTACCTTCTACAACAATACTCATCCTCCAGAGTCCTGACCAGAGTCGCGAGCAGAGCACACAACCGACACATGCCGACTCCACCAGACTACTACTGACTAACGCAGACTGACTACAAAAGACTACTACTGCCGACTCGCGACAAGCAACAACTAACTACATACTGCTCTCTGGTCAGAGATTCTGCCATGCCTCGCCCATCGCCGGCAATGCATACGTCTTACAACCGTATGTACTGCGTCCGGTTGCTTCGAAGTGATGGTTCTCGTACTCGTCTGCGACGATGGATGAACTCCAGCCACAAATAAACTCTTTCAAACACTAGGACGTCAGAAGGCGGTCCTCTGACTAATATGCTCCAGTACTGTCTTCTCCTCTCTGTGTTCTACAGACGAGAAACGCGGACTACCAACCACAAGGACGAAGTTCGGATAACGTCTCGACGTAAGTATAGGCAGAGGAAGTGCTTCCAACCCGCAGGTTAAGTCCAGAATCGTATAGGTTCGCAACAGTACAGTTTCTAACTGTTCTAACTATAAACTCTACTGAGAGCAAAGACAGCAATTCCGTCTGTACCAACAAAAGCGGATATCGAGCGACCGTCACACACGGGGGCTCACAACGGAAGACCGCGTCTCTCCACCGCTGGCCTCTCAGCAAGGCTTGGCTCCCCACCATCGTAATTCCGAAAACGAACCATAATCTCGAAACCACGGAATATTCTCCCTCTCTACAGATTCTTCCGAACGCCGACCTACCATACTTTAGTCTTTTGTCGTCCAGCAGGGAAAGTATGCGAGGAAAAGCCTATACTCGTACAATGGTATGCTTCTGAGTAAAAATCCTTGGAAATAACCCAGCCTGCGTGGTTTCAGAGGTGCCGCTGCTTCTTTCCTGTCACCTGCGTCCAAAATTTTCAACGTTTCCGAAGTATAATCCTTCGGTTCTGCTATAAAACCGGCTCTATTGTGCTCCAGCGCTTAGGCTCTACCACGCCCGTCTTGCTATTTCCTGTGTTTAAGCAGGACCAACACACATGTGTCGGCCTTCCACCCAGTGTTTCAGTTCGGCCAGCCGTTTCATTTCCACTGGCGTTGCAACCTCTACTAGTATAGGCAATCATACATTACGCCGTCTTTATAATAAAGACACTCCGTCACCTTTCATGCAATAAGCGTTAACAATTATTTACAAGATGTACGTGACAATGTCAGTCTCCTTTATATATTCATATATACGATGCACAACCTATACATGATACCTCATTGTGTTTGTAGATCACGTCAAAGTATGTGGATGAGTGCTTTTAAGGTGCGAAATTATAGCCACCTGACATGGGTAACGTTCGTCGTACGTTTCACACTGATTTTTGGGGGTTGTTTCACGCAATTTTGCTTCTATGTTAGCGCTGATAACTCTAGGCAAACGCCGTTGCTCTCAGTTGTTAAGCAAAGGTCATCGGCCACTGCGTTGTTTGTGGCGAGAGGTAATATTATGTTCCGCCTTGTCGTGAAATATGTGGAGTCTAAGAATACTACGTGCTCGGTTCTCTAGACAAACAATTCAAACAAATCGTATTAATGAGGTTCATTAAAAAATGAAAAGATACAATACCTCGCAATTACACAGATGTGTCGCAAGCAAAGAGAGATCTACGAAATAATGAACCTTCTTCAGTATAAACAATTCCAAGTCTGTGCTTCGTAGACACTATAAGCGAAGTCAATAGAGTTGACGCTGCTACACTTCTCACTAGTCTTGAAGCTACTATTTCACTGGGGCGTCGCCAGTCGGTTGTGGCGCTTAGCTCCTCTTCACATAGGGGCCGTTGCTGTCGCTCTGTCGTCCTGGACTGGGGTCGGTCAGTGTGCACTTGGCTGACGTCTTGTCACAGCCATCTCTTCTCTGTCGTTCCCGACTGGCGTGCTGGCGCTTGACTTCAGGTCATAAAAGATAATACCTGAATTTTGGTATACTCGGCACACTCTTGACACTGTGGACCTCTCAATATTGGATCCCACGACAACTCCCGAAATGGAATGTCCCTTACTTATAGCTCTATACCGGGTGATCAAAAGTCAGTATAAATTTGAAAACTGAACAAATCACGGAATAATGTAGATAGAGAGGTACAAATTGACACGAATGCTTGGAACGACATGGGGTTTTATTAGAAACAAAAAAATACAAAAGTTCAAAAAATGTCCGACAGATGGCGCTTCATCTGATCAGAATAGCAATAATTAGCATAACAAAGTAAGACAAAGCAAAGATAATGTTCTTTACAGGCAATGCTCAATATGTCCACCACCATTCCTCAACAATAGCTGTAGTCAAGGAATAATGTTGTGGACAGCACTGTAAAGCATGTCCAGAGTTCTGGTGAGGCATTGGCGTTGGATGTTGTCTTTCAGCATCCCTAGAGATGTCGGTCGGTCACGATACACTTGCGACTTCAGGTAACTCCAAAGCCAATAATGACATGGACTGGGGTCTGGGGACCTGGGAGGCCAAGCATGACGAAAGTGGCGGCTGAGCGCACGATCATCACTAAACAACGCGCGCAAGAGATCTTTCACGTGTCTAGCAATATGGGGTGGTTCTAATAAAACCCCACGTCATTCCAAGCATGTGTGTCAATTTTTAACTCTCTATCTACATTATTCCGTGGTTTATTAAGTTTTCAAATTTATACTGACTTTTTGATCACCCGGTATATACTGTATATCGAAAAGGTCTAATGAACTTATGTTCGGAAATGCATGGTTCCCATGCTAGAGACCATTTATTCAATCATACTTTGTTACAGAAACGCGCCAGGTTAGCAGAGAGCGCTACCGCGCTGCATCCTGGACTCGGGTAGGTGCGCCGGCCCGGGATCGAATCCGCCCAGCGGATGAACGACGACGGCCGGTGTACCGGCCAGCCTGGATGTGGTTTTTAGGCAGTTTTCCACATCTCACTAGGTGAATACCGTGCTGGTCCCCACGTCCCGCCTCAGTTCAACGGCTCACAGACATCTGAACACATTTGCACTATTTCATGGATTACACTAGTCACAGACAGTTGGGATACATTAATTCCGTCCCGGGGGTTTTGGGGTGGCGGCAGGATGGGCATCAGGCCACCCTTCAACTAACCTTGCCAAATCCGATTAACCATGCCGACCTTGCGTCACCGCGGGAATAAGGCACAAGCGAAAGCAAACTGTCTAATGCGCGCTGTATCAAATGTTCAAATGTGTGTGAATGTCTAAGGGACAAAACTGCTGAGGTCATCGGTCCCTAGACTTACACGCTACTTAAACTAACATACTAAGAACAATGGAGACACACACACACACACACACACACACACACACACACACACACACACACATGCCCGAGGGAGGACTCGAACCTCCGATGGGAGAGACCGCGCAATCAGTGAGATTTCGCCTTTAACCGCGCGGCCGCGTTGTACCATGCAACCACAGTTACAGTATACATGGTTTCCTCCTCTGGGGTAGTACTGTTCCTCATACGTTAAGCCCTAGTGCCCTCTCCCGCCACAATGGTTCAAATGGCTCTGAGCACTATGGGACTTAACATCGATGGTCATCAGTCCCCTAGAACTTAGAACTACTTAAACCTAACTAACCTAAGGACATCACACAACACCCAGTCATCACGAGGCAGAGAAAATCCCTGACCCCGTCGGAAATCGAACCCGGGAACCCGGGCGCGGGAAGCGAGAGCGTTACCTACCGCACGACCACGAGCTGCGGACCCTGTCACAATAATTGGTAATGTTTTGTCCGATTCACTTTTCTTGCTTAATCATCTTCTCGAGGATGTTATACAGCGTTGTACATAATGATTCCGTATTCGAATTGAGAGCTTGCCGACACTGTGTTTACTTACGGAAAAGCAAATGGTAACGGGCGGTAGGCAGCAAGATTGTATCAGGAGGCCTGTCCCCACTGACAACAACCACGACATTCAATGTCTGCAACAGTGTTTCGCCGTTTGCCTGAGGCAGGATCGTTTCAGGAAACAGGAAATCATGAAGGACGTACCCGAAATGTTCGAACACCAGACTTGGAGGAAAATGTGACTAACACTGTGGAAGGCGACAGCCTTGTTAGTAGCAGTCAGTTGGCCCGCCATTACAGGGTAAGCCTGACGACTGTGTGGAATATTCCCAGTCATAATTGTTGCTAGCCTTATCACTTACAGCGTGTGCAGGGGTTACTAGCGACAGACTTTCCACATCGGGAGCAGGTTTGTCACTGGTTTATTCACCAGGCAACCACTTTCGTGGGATCTGTGTCATCCATCCTATTCACAGATGAGGCCACCTTTACGCTGAGTGGTTTAACCCCCATGGTACTGTGACAGTGAATCGTCAGCATCGGTGCAGTCGGAATGTGTGGGCCGGTATAATTGGCGACCGTATTTTGAAACCAGTCTTCCTTCCACATGGCCTAACAGGCCGGAATTATCGGTGTTTCTTGCGGGTGACTTTGCCGTCCTGCTGGAAGAAGCGCCATGGCGATTCGAAGGGATATGTGGCTGCTACCTGATGGTGCTCCAGCCCACTTCGCATTAACAACTGGATGCATGCCAATAGTGTCTTGACAAAGCGGTCAAATTGCAAGGCCTGCTCGTTCACTAGACCTCTGGTTATGGGGCCATCTCAAAAGTATCGTCTATGAAGAGCCCATTCCAGATGTGGAGACACTGGAGCAGCGTGTTCATGCTGCCTTTGACACTGTTCGTATGTAACCTAGCTGATTTGAACATGTGTGACAGAACGTGCTATGGCACGGACAGTCATGCGTTGAAGCACATGGAAACCATTTTAAACACATAGTGTAATTGTGGCTGCCTGGTACAGCGCGTATTAGACCGCAGTCTCTGTAACAATGTATGATTGAATAAATGGTCTCTAGCTTGTAAACCAAACGTTTCGGAAAATAATTTCATTAGACCTTTTTTGTTCTGTATCGTCTCATCGATCAATCCCTAGAGTTGTTTATACATGATGGAAAATAAAACACAACCCTTGTATACAACGTGTATGTGTGTGTGTGTGTGTGTGTGTGCGATAGTAGTTCCTACCCAACACCTTTTGCACATTACAATAATAGCTGTTCTTTCACAGTATTGAAGGAATACTCCAGGAGCAACTGTTTCAGTTTGTTTTAAAATTTTGCTTTTCTGTCTATCAGACATTTTATATCTCTGCGTATGTGATCAAAAATTTTAGACGCAGTACTGCGCACCGCTTTTTGTGCTAAAGGCAACCTACACGTCGAGTAATGAACGGCATTTTTTCTTCTGTTATTGTAATTACTTATATCATTATTCCTTTAGAAATGTAGTGGATTATTTGCACAACTATAATGAGGAAATAAAAGTATGTGAAGGTGAGACAAACGTCTACAAGGTGATCGCGGGTGAATTCCACATATCATTATTACAGCACGTTTTTGCAATGAAGACTTTCTTTCTCAAAAATGAATTTCCCCAGAACGTTATTCCGTATGACACTGTTGAATGAAAATATGAAAAATATGTCAACTTACTAATTTGTCTCTCCCCAAGATTTGCAATGATTGTAAGTGTTAATGTGGCTGCACTAATTTGTAATAGCTGTTGCACAAAGTGCTTTTCCCAGTTTAAGTTCTCGTCAATACAGACACCTAAGAATTTTGACGTTATTTTGACGTTTCCACCCTATTTATTATTCCTTCACCAGGTGTTACCCTTATCACCGTACCTCTAGGAGTACAGAATTGTATTAAGGATGAGACAGACGCCGAAAACAGAGTTAATGATGCTTTTAACAAAATTTTTCACCATACCTTCTGTTTCTGTATCCACGTTTGGATTGATTAAAATGCTAGTGTCATCTGAAGAAAGACTAGTTATGCTCGTTGTATATTCGACGGAAGATCGCTTACATATATGAGCAACAGTAACGAGCCCAAGATGGAGCCTTGGGAACCCCATACGTGATTTATGTCCAGTCAGAATTACGCCCCCAAACTATAAGGGTTGAATTTGCTAAGTAGAACCTTCTGCATTCTTTTAGTTAGATATGACTTTACCCAATATTATCTATACCATCAATAGTACAAAACGTCAATTTATCCAGGGGAATACTGTGATTCACACAGTCAAATGCCTGAGATAGGTCGCAGAAAATACCAACCGCCGCTATTTTATTATTTAATGCTCGAAAAATTTGGTGAGAGCATATGTAAATGGCGTTCTCGGTAGAGTATCTCTTCTTAAACCCAAACCGCTGCTGTTCTTTGTTCCCATAACGTAATACAGGCATTGAATTTCTGGTATTTTGGTGTTCTGTGGTTGTGTACCGATTATGTGAGGTGTAACACTGACGAGTCCAATTACACCAAAAGAGGACACCGCTTAGGCGTAAGCCGTGTCCCTCAGACTTCATTTCTAATCACCGTTCCGAAGTTCTGCACGTCTTCCGATTCTGAAGTGATTCATATCATTTCTTCGGTTATAAGAATGCGTGATGTCTGTTCTTTCTGACATATTCGTAGAACAGCAGAATAAGCAGCAGTGGGAATGTGGGTCGGCCGAAGGGCGTGCCGAGATAGTCCGCGCAATAGCGATAAACGCTGTCTCCGGATGGTGCTGTGATTAACGCAGCTGTAGCAAGCAGGAGAGCCCGGGTTCGAATCCTAGTCCACCACACATTTTCACTCGTCCCCGCAGACGCCGCTTAATGTCAGACGCGTCAAACGATAAAACTACAAAGAACGAAACGCTTCTAGCTTGAAGGCGGGAAACCAGATGAGGCTGTGGCTGACCCGCTAGATGGCGCTGCCATGGTCAAACGGATATCAACTGCGTTTTTTAAAATAGGAGCCCCCATTTTTTATTACATATTCATGTAGTACGTAAAGCAATATGAATGTTTTAGTTGAACCACATTTTTCGGTTTGCGATACATGGCGCTGTAATAGTCACAAACGTATAAGTACGTGGTATCACGTAACATTCCGCCAGTGCGGAAGGTATTTGCTTCGAGATACACTACCCGTGGTAAAATGGACCGATACCAATTGCTACATCAACATCGATTGCACCCGTACCATATTTCTATGCACCAGGAATTGCATGGCGACGACTTTGAACGTCGTGTACAATTCTGCCACTGGGCACAAGAGAAATTACGGGACGATGAAAGATTTTTTGCACGCGTTCTATTTAGCGACGAAGCGTCATTCACCAGCAGCGGTAACGTATACCGGCATAATACGCACTATTGGGCAACGGAAAATCCACGATGGCTGCGACAAGTGGAACATCAGCGACCTTGGCGGGTCAATGTATGGTGCGGCATTATGGGAGGAAGGATAACTGGCCCCATTTTATCGATGGCAATCTAAATGGTGCAGTGTATGAAGATTTCCTACGTAATGTTCTACCGATGTTACTACAAGATGTTTCACTGCATGACAGCATGGCGATGTACTTCCAACATGATGGATGTCCGGCACATAGCTCCCTTGCGGTTGAAGCGGTATTGAATAGTATATTTCATGACAGGTGGATTGGTCTTCGAAGCACCATACCACGGCCCGCACGTTCACCGGATCTGACGTCCCCGGATTTCTTTCTGTGGGGAAGGTTGACGGATATTTGCTATCGTGATCCACCGACAACGCCTGACAACATGCGCCAGTGCATTGTCAATGCGAACATTACAGAAGGCGAAGTACTCGCTGTTGAGAGGAATGTCGTTACACGTATTGCTAAATGCACTGCGGTTGACGGACATCATTTTGAGCATTTATTGCATTAATGTGGTATTTACAGGTAATCACGCTGTAACTGCATGCGTTCTCAGAAATTATACGTTCACAGAGGTACATGTACCACATTGGAACAACCGAAATAAAATGTTCAAACGTACCTACGTTCTGTATTTTAATTTAAAAAACCTACCTGTTACCAACTGTTCGTCTAAAATAGTGAGCCATATGTTTCTGACTATTACAGCGCCATCGATCACAAAGCGAAAAAAGTGCTCCAACTAAAAAATTCATATTTCTTTACGTACTTCACGAATATGTAATATAAAATGGGGGTTGGTATTTTAAAATAAACGGAGGCGATATCCATTTGACATATGGCAGCGCCATCTAGCAGGTCAACCATACCGCCATTTGGTTTCGCCCTTCAAGCTAGACAAGTTTCGTTCTTTATAGTTTTTTCATTTCACGCTTATTTCGTGAGATATTTGGCTCGGTCACGATCAGTGGACCACCCTGTATACGATACTGCAGTGCCTGAGTTGTTCTGATTACGATGTAAGTTTCCTTTGGACATGAAAGCATGTCCAAAGGAACTTTGAATAGTAATCAGGAAGGCACAAGTACTGGAACATCGTAATTATCTGCCGATACCGGGCAAGCGACTTTCAAGTACCACGTCTGACCTGTACGGGAATATACGTAATGAATGTACGAGTTCAGGTCGTAGGCGCATGGTTGACGACATATGGAGGTTTGGGTCTGGCCGTGAGTCGTGCACGGATAGCCAAATGGTAAGGCGACCGCTCGCGATAAGCGGGAAATTCGGGTTCGAGCCCCAGTGCGGCACAAATTTTCATTGTCATCATTCCATTACACAGCTGATTTAACCGACCACCCCCCCCCCCTTCGACTCAGAAGACATAGTTGCTGAACAGTTCAAAGAAAATTAGTGTCGTCTCACTTCAAATTTGGAGCATATACTGTATTCAAACATTATGAATCACCTCGAAGGGAACGATCTATTGATACGTAATCAGCATGGTTTCAGAAAACATCGTTCTTGTGCAACGCAGCTAGCTCTTTATTCGCACGATGTAATAGCCGCTGTCGACAGGGGATCTCAAGTTGATTCCGTATTTCTAGATTTCCGGAAAGCTTTTGACACCGTTCCTCACAAGCGACTTCTAATCAAGCTGCGGGCCTATGGGGTGTCGTCTCAGTTGTGCGACTGGATTCGTGATTTCCTGTCAGGAAGGTCGCAGTTCGTAGTAATAGACGGCAAATCATCGAGTAAAACTGAAGTGATATTAGGTGTTCCCCAGGAAAGCGTCCTGGGACCTCTGCTGTTCCTGATCTATATAAATGACCTCGGTGACAATCTGAGCAGTTCTCTTAGGTTGTTCGCAGATGATGCTGTAATTTACCGTCTAGTAAGGTCATCCGACGACCAGTATCAGTTTCAAAGCGATTTAGAAAAGATTGCTGTATGGTGTGGCAGGTGGCAGTTGACGCTAAATAACGAAAAGTGTGAGGTGATCCACATGAGTTCCAAAAGAAATCCGTTGGAATTCGATTACTCGATAAATAGTACAATTCTCAAGGCTGTCAATTCAACTAAGTACCTGGGTGTAAAAATTACGAACAGCTTCAGTGGGAAAGACCACATCGATAATATTGTGGGGAAGGCGAGCCAAAGGTTGCGTTTCATTGGCAGGACACTTAGAAGGTGCAACAAGTCCACTAAAGAGACAGCTTACACTACACTCGTTCGTCCTCTGTTAGAGTATTTCTGCGCGGTGTGGGATCCTTATCAGGTGGGACTGACGGAGGACATGGAAAGGATACAAACAAGGGCAGCTCGTTTTGTATTATCACTTAATAGGGGAGAGAGTGTGGCACATATGATACACGAGTTGGGATGGAAGTCATTAAAGCAAAGACGTTTTTTGTCGCGGCGAGATCTATTTAGGAAATTTCAGTCACCAACTTTCTCTTCCGAATGCGAAAATATTTTGTTGAGCCCAACCTACATAGGTAGGAATTATCATCAAAATAAAATAAGAGAAATCAGAGCTCGAACAGAAAGGTTTAGGTGTACGTTTTTCCCTCGCGCTGTTCGGGAGTGGAATGGTAGGGAGATAGTATGATTGTGGTTCGATGAACCCTCTGCCAAGCACTTAAATGTGAGTTGCAGAGTAATCATGTGGATGTAGATGTAGATGTAGAACTCACTCATACAATTATAATTGGTGGTGACTTCAATCTAACTTAAATACGATGGAAAAATTATACGTTTAAAGCCGGTGGCAGCCATAAAACGTCATGCGAAATTATACTGAATGCTTTCTCGGAAATTATTTTGAACAAATAGTTCTTGAGCCCACTGGAGGCGTAAATGACAGGGAAAGCATACTTGACCTCTTAGCAACAAATAATCCTCGACAAGTAGGGAGTATCATGACGAATACAGGAATTTGGGACCACAAGGCAGTTGCTACTAGGCTGAATACCATAAAACCCACAGGCGTCAAAAAGAAACGAAAAGTACATCTATTTAAAAAAGGTGATAAAAATGCACTTAACGCGTTTTCAAGAGACACTCTCCACTCCTTCCGAAATGATAATGCAAGCGTAGAAAACATGTAGAATGATTTGAAAGAAATAGTATCGATGTCAGTTGATATATACCACATAAATTAATACGTGATGGTACTGATCCCCAGTGGTACACAAAATGGATTAGATCTCTGTTGCAGAAGCATCGAAAAAAAGCATGCCAAATTTAGAAGAACGCAAAATCCCCAAGACTGACAATGTTTTGCAGAAATTCGAGAGATAGCGGGTACTTCAATGCGAGATGCCTTTAACAATTTCCACAACGAAACTCTGTCTCGGATTCTGTCAGAAAACCCAAAGAGATTCTGGTGATACACAGAGTACGCCAGTGGCAAGACGCAATCAATACCTCCACTGCCCGATAGCAACGGTGAAGTCACTGAGTTATTAAACACGGTTTTCCGAAATACCTTCACCAAAGAGGACATAGTAAATATTTCTGAATTCCAATCAAGAACAAGTGCCAAGATGAGAAACTTGGAAGTAGATATCCTCGGTGTAGGAAAGCAGCTTAAATCACTTAATAAAGGCAAGGACTCCGGTCCAGATTGTATGCCCGTCAGGTTCCTTTCAGAGTATGCTGATACAATAGCTCCATATTTAGCAATTATGTACAACCGCTCGCTCATAAAAAGATCCGTAACTAACGACTGGAAAATTGCTCAAGTCACACCAATATCCAAAAAGGGAAATAGGAATAATCCGCTGAATGACAGCCAATGTAATTAACGTCGATGTCGATTTGCAGTAGGGTCTTAGACATATACTGTTTTCGAACATAATGAAGTACCTTGAAGAAAACGATTTATTGACACATAGTGATCACGGATTCAAAAAATATCGTTCTTGCGAAACACAACTGTCTCTTTATGCTCATGAAGTAATGACTGCCATCGACAGGGGATGTTAAATTGATTCCGTATTTTTAGATTTTCAGAAGGCTTTCGACACCGTTCCTCACAAGCATCTTCTAACCAAACTGCATGCCAATGAAACCCCGCCTCAGCTGTGCGACTAGAGTCGTGATTTCCTGTCAGAAAGGTCACAGTTCGTAGTAATAGACGGTAAATCATCGAGTAAAACAAAAGTAATATCCGGCGTTCCCCAAGGAAGTGTTATAGGCCCTCTATTGTTCCTGATCTATATTAACGACATACGAGACGATCTGAGTTGTCGTCTTAGACTGTTTGCAGATGATGCTGTCATTTACCGTGTTCTAAAGTCATCAAATGACCAAAACGAATTTCAAAATGATTTAGATAAGATATCCGTATGGTGCGAAAAGTGGCAATTGGCCCCAAATAAAGTAAAGTGTGAAGTTATTCACATGATTACTTCAAGAAATCCGCTAAATTTCGATTACGCAAGAATCCACACAAGACTGTAAATTCAACTAACTACTTAAAGATTACAATTACAAATAACTTGAATTGGAACGATCACATAGATAATATTGTGGGTAGAGCAAATCAAAGACTGCGATTCATAGGCAGAACGCTTAGAAGGTGCAACAGGTCTACTGAAGAGACTGCTGACACCACACTTGTCCGCCCTATTCTGGAGTGTTGCTGTGCAGTGTGGAATCCGCATCAGGTGGGATTGATGGATGACATCGAAAAAGTTCATAGAAGGAAAGCTCGATGTGTATTATCGCGAAATAGGGGTGATAGTGCCACAGACATGATACGTGAATTGGAGGGGCAATCATTAAAACAATGGCGTTTTTCTTTGCGACGGGATCTTCTCATGAAATTTCAACTACCAGTTTTCTCCTCCGATTGCGAAAACATTCTGTTCGCACCCACCTACGTAGGGAAAAATGGTCGTAACGAAAAAATAAGGAGAAGTCAGGGCTCGCACAGAAAAATTTAAGTGCTCGTTTTTCCCGCGCGCCGTTGGTGAGTGGAACGGTAGAGAGACAGCTTGAAGATGGTTCAGTGAGCCCTCTGCTAGGCACTTCATTATGAATAACAGAGTAATCACGTAGATGTAGATGTAGATGTAGTCCTTATTCGCAGTTGCGAATTCATTTGATGTGTAATATCAGTGAACTGTCCCAGCAGCATGTCTCAGATCACGCGCTGTTGTTTTTGTTGTGGTCTTCAGTCCTGAGACTGGTTTGATGCAGCTCTCCATGCTACTCTATCCTGTGCAAGCCTCTTCATCTCCCAGTACGTACTGCAGCCTATGATTTTTACCCTCCACGCTGCCCTCCAATACTAAATTGGAGATCCCTTGATGCCTCAGAACATGGCCTACCAACCGATCCCTTCTTCGAGTCAAGTTGTGCCACAAACTCCTCTTCTCCCCAATCCTATTCAGTACCTCCACGTTAGTTATGTGATCTACCCATCTAATCTTCAGCATTCCTCTGTAGCACCACATTTCGAAAGCTTCTATTCTCTTCTTGTCCAAACTATTTATCGTCCATGTTTCACTTCCATACATGGCTACACTCCATACAAATACTTTCAGAAATGACTTCCTGACACATAAAATCTATACTCGATGTTAACAAATTTCTCTGCTTCAGAAACGCTTTCCTTTCCATTGCCAGGCTACATTTTATGTCCTCTCTACTTCGACCATCATCAGTTATTTTACTCCCCAAATAGCAAAACTCATTTACTACTTTAAGTGTCTCATTTCCTAATCTAATTCCCTCAGCGTCATCCTACATAATTCGACTACATTCCATTATCCTTGTTTTGCTTTTGATGATGTTCGTCTTATATCCCACTTTCAAGGCACTGTCATTTCCGTTCAACTGCTCTTCCAAGTCCTTTGCTGTCTCTGACAGAATTACAATGTCATCGGCGAACCTCAAAGTTTTTATTTCTTCTCCATGGATTTTAATACCTACTCCGAATTTTTCTTTTGTTTCTTTTACTGCTTGCTCAATATACAGATTGAATAACATCGGAGAGAGGCTACAACCCTGTCTTACTCCCTTCCCAACCACTGCTTCCCTTTCATGTCCCTCGACTCTTATAACTGCCATCTGGTTTCTGTACATATTGTAAATAGCCTTTCGCTCCCTGTATTTTACCCCTACCACCTTTAGAATTTGAAAGAGAGTATTCCAGTCAACATTGTCAAAAGCTTTCTCTAAGTCTACAACTGCTAGAAACGTAGGTTTGCCTTTCCTTAATCTTTCTTCTAAGATAAGTCGTAAGGTCAATACTACCTCACGTGTTCCAGTATTTCTACGGAATCCAAACTGATCCTCCCCGAGGTCGACTTCTACCAGTTTTTCCATTCGTCTGTAAAGAATTCGCGTTAATATTTTGCAGGTGTGACTTATTAAACTGATAGTTCGGTAATTTTCATATCTGTCAGCGCCTGCTTTCTTTGGGATTGGAATTATTCTATTCTTCTTGAAGTCTGGGGGTATTTCGCCTGTCTCATACATTTTGCTCACCAGATGGTAGAGTTTTGTCAGGACTGGCTCTCCCAAGGCTGTCAGTAGTTCTAATGGAATGTTGTCCACTCCCAGGGCCTTTTTTCCACTTATGTCTTTTAGTGCTCTATCAAACTCTTCACGCAGTATCATATCTCCCATTTCATCTTAATCTATATCCTCTTCCATTTCCATAACATTGCCCTCAAGTACATCGCCCTAGTAGAGACCTTCTATATATTCCTTCCACCTTTCTGCTTTCCCTTCTTTGCTTAGAACTGGGTTTCCATCTGAGCTCTTGTTATTCATACAAGTGGTTCTCTTTTCTCCAAATGTCTCTTTAATTTTCCTGTAGGCAGTATCTGTCTTACCCCTGACCATGTTTTACATTCTAGAATGAGATTTTCACTCTGCAGCGGAGTGTGCGCTGATATGAAACTTCCTGGCAGATTAAAACTGTGTGCCGGACCGAGACTCGAATTCGGGACCTTTGCCTTTCGCGGGCAAGTGCTCTACCATCTTATTCTGTAAACATCCCCCAGGCTGTGGGTAAGCCATGTCTCCGCAATATCCTTCCTTTCAGGTGTGCTAGTCTTGCAAGGTACGCAGGAGAGCTTCTGTAAAGTTTGGAAAGTAGGAGACGAGGTTCTGGCGGAAGTAAAGCTGTGAGGACGGGGCGTGAGTCGTGCTTGGGTAGCTCAGATGGTAGAGCACTTGCCCGCGAAAGACAAAGGTCCCGAGGTCGAGTCTCGGTCCGGCACACAGTTTTAATCTGCCAGGAAGTTTCATGTTTTACATTGTTTTCAGTTCCCTGAAACCGGCAGCGGAAGGAGCGGCAGTGGCGTGGCGAAGCGCGGGCAATGAGCACGCGGTCCACCGCGGTGACGGCAGGTGGCGGCAGGTGATGTAGCACCGTGGCTGCGGCGGCACGCGCTGGCGCGGTGTGACCTACTGGCGTGTAACACGTGTAAACAAGGGCCGCGCAGTGGGGGCCAGAAGGGGCCCGGCCATGCCACGCTCGCGTGCCGCCAATAACCACAAATCCCTGAGCCGGGCCGCGGGGGGCATCGCGTGACGCGCCGCGCTGCCCGCCGGCGTGCTTTACGGCGGCGCCCAGACATCTGGAGGAGCGCAGGCCGGGGGTGCGTGGCGTGGGCGTCAGCACAGGCTGGCGCGCCTGCGACTCCACGGCCACACTCCGGCACGGACGCGACGACCACCGGCTCCCCTTGTGAGGAGGCGCCGGACGTAAGGCGCAGCGAATAATCTGACAAGTGCGAGATTTATCGCACAGTCAGCTTAATAGTTCGTGCATTCAAGCTGCAGATGAGAAAAATATACAGAAGAATGGAAAAGAAAACCAAGGATCTGTTAGATGACGAACAGTTATGCCTTGGGAAATGTAAAGGCACCGGAGGACCAGTTCTCAGTCTGCGGATGCAAGACTGAAGAAAAGTCAAGAGACGTTCATTGGATTTGTCGATCTAGAAAAAGCATTAGACATTGTAAAATGGTTCAAGAGGTTCGAAATTCTGACAAAAACAGGAGTAAGCCGTAAGGAAAGACGGGTAATATACAACATTTACAAGAATCGAGAGGAACAATATGACTGCAAGACCAAGAACGATGTGCACGGATTGAAAAAAACGTGTGGCAGGAATGTAGTCTTTCATCCCTACTGTTCAATCTATAAATTGAAGTAGCACTGGCGGAAATTAAAAAGGTTGAACATTGGGATTAAAATTAAGGGTGTAATGATATCAATGATAAGATTCATTGATGGCTTTGCTATTCTCAGTGAAAGTCGAGAAAAATTACAGGATCTGTTGAATAAAATGAACAGATGAGTGCAGAATATGGACTGAAAGGATCTCGAAGAAAGACAAAAGTAATGAGTAGTAGCCGAAACGTGAACAGCCAGAAACTTAATATTAGAAATGTTGATCGCTGTGTAGATGAAGTAAAGGAATTCTGCTACGTAGGCAGCAGAAAACTCATGACGAACGGAGAGAGAAGGACATGAAACGCAGACTATGTAAGTAGGCTGTTAGGTTTTTATGTTGGTAACGCCACATAGCGCTCTGTATGAAAATCACTGACTGTGCTGTGTGCAATCTGTGGCTGGTTTGCATTGTTGGGCCGGCCGGAGAGGCCGAGCGGTTCTAGGCGCTACAGTCTGGAACCACGTGACCGCTACGTTCGCAGGTTCGAATCCTGCCTCGGGCATGGATGTGTGTGGTGTCTTTAGGTTAGTTACCTTTAAGTAGTTCTAAGTTCTAGGGGACTGATGACCACAGCAATTAAGTCCCATAGGGCTCAGAGCCATTTGAACCATTTTTTGCACTGTTGGAATATTGCTATTGTAATGTTGGGCAGTTGGATGTGAACAGCGCGTACCGTTGTGCAGTTGGAGGTGAGCCACCACCAGTGGTGGATGTGGAGAGAGAGATGCCAGAGTCTTGAGCGGACGATGTGGACGTGTGTCCGTCAGAAAAAGGAAATTTGTTTAACTGGATGTCACAAAATTAATAACTTTTCGACATTATTAAGTCGAGAAAATACATTGTTTGTTCTCTATCAAAAACTTTCATTTGCTAACTATGCCTATAAGTAGTTAGTGCCTTCTGTAGTTAGGATCTTTTATTTAGCTGGCAGTATTGGCGCTCGCTGTATTGTAGTAGTTCGAGTAACAAAGATTTTTGTGAGGTGAGTGATTCATGAAAGGTACAGGTTATTGTTAGTCAGGGCCATTCTTTTGTAGGGATTATTGAAAGATTGCGTTGCCCTAAAAATATTGTCTGTCAGTTTAGTGATGATCAGAAAAAGTAAAGAGAGAAATGTCTGACTACGTTCAGTTTTACTCAGCTGTCTCTTTATCAAATAACGTAGAAGTTTACCAGCACAGTAATTCATAATTTTTCTAATGGGACGTTACAACTAGCACTGGCAAAAAATGCATTCCTGGCCAAGAGAAGTCTATTAGTATCAAACATAGACCTAAATTTGAGGGGGAAATTTCTGAGAGTGTACCTGTGGAGCACAGCGTTGTATAGCAGTGAGGCATGGACTGTAAGAAAACGGGAATAGAAGAGAATCGAAGCATTTGAGGTGTGCTGCTATCAAAGGACATCCGTTAAGGCATGTGGATATAACCTCTATGGTACTACAGCGACCTGTAGTGGATAAAACCTGAAGAGAATGTTGCACTATGTTTGTGGATATTGACAGCAGACGACGTGGAATAGGAGAATAATCATTACCAGATTAATAATATACACGAAGTGCACAAAAATACGGAAACACTTTAGACACAACACATTACCATTCCTGACACTCTGTTGGAAAAACCTTGCATTCGAAACAGCCTCCAGTCATCTCCGAATGAATAAATTCGGGTCTTCCATACCATCCTTCCTTCAAATCAGTGACACGTTTTGGTAACGATGATGGAGGAGAATAGCGATCGGATACCCGTCTCTCCAAAGTTGGTCACAAAGGCTGAATTTGGTGACTGTGATGGTAACTGGAAATGCGACAGTTCATCCTCACTTTCACAGAAAACAGCTCTGGATGGTGCGAGCTGTATGAACCAGGGCCTGTCTCGTCCTGTGACACAGCGTCACCATCGGATAATAAACATTGTACCATGGGATGGACTTGATAAGCTAAAATGGTCACAAAATCCTTGGTAGTCATGCGAGCTTGCAAAGTACTCTTGGGGCCCACGGAACACCACGTTATGGCTGCCGAAATAATCACTCAGTCCCCATATCCTACCTCGTCCCATCTTACACTCTTGGGATGTCAACTCGACCAGACTTTGGAAATAATCTGAAACAAGGCTCATCCAACCAGATGACTTTCTTCCATTGCTCCACAGTCCAGATTTTATGTCTTCGGCACGACACAGTATTCAGCCTTGCAGCAACTGCCTTGTGGTCCCAATTCCTGTATTCGTCATGATGGGCATTTACATCACTGATGCATTTCTCCCTGCTCCTTTCGAGTTGCTTTAGTGCTGAGAGGGTTCGCAAGTGGAAAATTTAATTGCACAGCTGTTGTCCTCTTACTTTTTTTTTCGTTTATGGTATTTCAGTTCCCCATTGGGGCGGGCTGGCAGCAGCATATGCGGTCCTCTTCAGCCGAAAGACATAGAACAAACAATAGAAGACATTTAAAAATAACAAAGGAGAAAACATGGTGAACATAGATATAAAGTAGGGGGAACATCATAGAAGACAATAGACAAAAAAGGGGCGACTATAGAATGGAGATAAAAATCGTAAAAAAGTAGCATACACAAAAAACCACACACTGGGACAGTTAAAAGAACACAAGACACAGTATGACTGAAGCATAAAAGTGTCGACGGATGGCATAGCACGTAACAAACAATGACAGTAACACTAAGTACAAGGCCAGCACACAATTAAAATCACACCTCTCGACACACAGGAGAAACAGCACTAAACACAACACTGACGTGGCACACTGACAATGGTCAAAACGTGGGATCTGCCAGGTGCAAGGAGATGAGGGAGAAGGGAAGAAGGGAGGGTGGGAGGGTAAGAGAGGGGGGAGATGGGGGGGCGCGCTGAAGAGGGCCAGGTAGGGAGGGACGTGGGAGGGAAAGAGGCAAGGATGGGGTGCAGGGTCTCAGGGGGGTGGGGAAGGAGGAAACTCTGCTCTGGGAGAAGGAGGGAAGAGGAAAAAGGGGCCCTGGGGAGGGGGGAACAAGGCCAGGTTATAGTTGGAAGGAAGGGGATATATCATGACGAAGTTCATCATCCGGGAGGGGGAGGCGCTGGAAATTGCCCTGATGAAGGAGACGGAGGGTGTGGAGGCGGAGAGAGGGAGGGATACAGCAATAGAGGTGTGGCAATGGGCAGGGGGTGGAGATGAAGGAGGAAACCAGGGGGTGGAGGGGATCAAGCCTGTGGACAATGTAAAGGATGCGGAGATGTTGGAGGAACAGGAGGAGGTGGGGGAAGGGGATCATACAGGAGCTGTGTGGGGGAAGGAAAGTGGATACGGAAGGCAAGGTGGAGCGCATGGCGTTTGAGGATTTGGAGGGCCTTGTAAAAGCGAGTAGGTGTGGAGATCCAGGCAACACTGGCATAACAGAGGATAGGACAGATGAGGGATTTGTAGGTGTGGAAGATGGTGGAAGGATGCAATCCCCATGTCCAGCCAGACAGGAGTTTCAGGAGGCAGAGGCAGGAATGGGCTTTCTGCTGGTCCAGGTGAGGTGATGGTCGAGGATGAGGCCACGGTATCTCAGGGCGGGGGTGAGCTGGATGGGACGACCATAAAGGGTGAGGTAAATATCGTGGAGACTGAAGGAATGGGGTGCTGCGGCGTATGATGATTGCCTGTGTTTTGGAGGGGTTGAGAAGAAGGAACCACTGGTTACACCAAGTGGTGAACTGGTTAAGGTGGGTTTGGAGGGTGTGTTAGGACCATTGAAGGGTAAGATATTGAGCCAGGATGGCCGTGTCATCAACATACTGGAGAAGGTGGACAGGTGGGGGTGGCTTGGGCATATCAGCCATATACAAGAGATGGGAGAGGAAAGAGCCCTGGGGGACACCAGCAGTGGGATAAAAGCTACGGGAGTTGCTTTTGTGGAGGGTGACATAGGAAGGATGGTGCGAGGTGAAGGAAGCGACCAGACGGACAAAACTGATAGGCAGGGCGTAGGTTTGGAGTTTAAAGAGGAGACCGGGATGCCATGCATGGTCATAGGCATTTTGGAGGTCGAGGGAAACAAAAATGGCGGAGCGACGGGAGTTGAGCTGGAGGGAGAGAAGGTGAATGAGGTTAAGGAGTTGGTCTTCAGCAGAGAAGGAGGGTCGGAAGCCACACTGGGTAAGGGGGAGGAGGTGGTGTTGATTAAGGTGCTGATGGATACGGCGGGAGAGGATGGATTCGAAGACCTTACTGAAGATGGAGGTGAGGCAGATGGGACGATAGGAAGAGGCGGCCGAAGGGGGTTTGTTGGGTTTGAGGAATAAGAGGACGCGGGAAGTCTTTCGCAGGTCAGGCTAGAGCAGGCCGGTAGAGCAAGGCTTAACAACTGGCCGGTTTTGAGCGCGAGTACTCGCGTCTGCTCAGGCACGTGCTCGTGAGCAGGTGCAAGGTCGTGGAGTAGGGAAGGAGGGGAGGGAGGGGAAATGCGCGCGCACATTTGAATGTGATCTCGCGTTCTTAGCAGATTTAACTAGCCATCTGAATGCTTTGAATATTTTACTACAAGGTAAAGATTTGCTAATTACTCATTTCATAGATCGAATACGAGCTTTTAAAATGAAATTGACACTTTGGGTGAGTCAGCTGGAAACAGGAAACCTAGATCATTTTCCTAAATTATCATCCATGCAAGATGTTCACAAAGACTGTGAACGTTATTCCCACAGTTTAGTTGATCAGCGCTTTCAAGATCTGACAGCACTAGACAATGATTTTGATCTGTTCTCTCCTTATTCAGCGAATATTTAAAAGATTCGTCCTGAGCTGCAGCAAGAAATTATTGACCTGCAGTGTGACAGAGAATACAGAGACAAATTTCAGAACAAGAGAAACATTTTGGAATTCTACAGACACTTCCCTCAGGATAAATTTCCTCGTTTGCACAAACTGGCGGCTACAATGATATCAATGTTCGGTTCCACGTATGTTTGTGAACAACTGTTCTCTGCAATGAAATGTACAAGACGCGCCTGAGAAACGCATTGTCTGATCGAAATTTAAACTGCACGCTGCGCCTAAAATGCACAAGAACAATTACTCCGAACATAGACGCAATTGTAAAGGGCAAAAAGTACAAGATAACCGAGAATCCCACACTTCAGTGACACCTTTTATTGTGTAACAGTTTACAAATTAATGCGAATGTAGAGGCATACACTAAGCTAATAAAATTATGTGGCATGTGTACATTCTCCTGTATTTGTTTCATTTGTTGCAGTAATAATTCGTGAGTGATATCCCGGCAGGTGGCCGCGGATTTACATTGACTGGTGGCAGCTGTTGTGTGCCCCACGTGACTCTCCCCACTCTCCGCTCTAGTCTGGTAGTGGGGGGTAGCGTGCTCGCGCTGCTCCGTGCTCGCGCCTTGCTGCTCACAGCTTACTACGCGAGCACGTATGTTGTGAAGCCCTGCGATAGAGGGTGACGTTATAGAGATGGGCGAGTACAGGAAGGAATAGGGGCTTTCTCTAAGGTGGTGGTAGGTGATGCGGTCATGACCACGGGCAATGTTGCATTTGGACTGGAGGATAAGTTTAATGTCTTGTGCTGTGATTGGAGTGTTGATGTCGGAGGGGGGCAACTGCCCCAAGTGCTGGATCCTCTTACTTTCTCTACAATCCTCTTCAATGTCCTTCTGTCACAACCGCAAGACACACACTTTGGTCCACTCTGTAACTTAATAGATTATTTGTTCCTGGTTTTCCTGTAAGCGGTGAAAATCTTCGAATCTCGTGAAACACCAAACACAGGACGACCCACAAGTCCGTTAATATTTGAAAACGCACTAATTCACACAATAATGTAGGTAGAAAGGTAAAACTTGACACAATGAAAGCAAAAACGAGTACAAGAGACGGCCAACAGATGGCTATGGACTGCAACGCGTGAGTAACGACTCATGAGAATCGTGTGTGAAGTGAGAAATGATGAGAGTGACAGTCAGATGCGCCAGCAATCACGTCATGTCGACTTGGAAATGTGAAAATACGTTCTCTTAATTTGGCCAGGAAGGAAAACGAGGATAGGAATTTGGCACAGTTCATTCATTGGTATAACATACAATTTTATTTTGCATAGACTGATTTACATTAATCATAATTAAAATTTAATTAAGCAGCAATTAATTTGAATACTAAACAATAATCAGTGAGGGCAGATATCTCAATTATAGTAACCGGAGAGTGACAAAATAAATGAAAACTTAATGCTTCGTGGAATAATGAAAACCACTCCGTCTTCAGGCTACAAGTGGCCCATCGGGACCATCCGACCGCCGTATCATCCTCAGCTGAAGATGTGGGTAGGTGGGGCGTGTGTTCAGCACACCGCTCTCCCGGTCGTGACGATGGTTTTCTCTGACCGGAGCCACTACAATTCGGTTGAATAGCTCCTCAATTGGCATCACAAGGCTGAGTGCACCCCGGAAAATGGCAACAGCTCATGGCGGCCCGGATGGACACCCATCCAAGTGCCGGCCACGCCCGACAGCGCTTAACTTCGGTGATCGGACGGGAATCAGTGTATCCACTGCGGCAAAGCCGTTGCCACATGTTAAAAGACTAATGATAAAAACTTCAAGTCAGATTTAAAAAACTACATAAGAGGCCACTGCCAAAAAATTCATATGCTTGAATTCGAATTGACCAAAGAAGGAGAACAAAACATTTGAAACTTCATGAAACAGGCGTGGTAGCAAGCCCCACAGGGTTCCAAAACAGTATTCAAATAATTAAAATTTACATTAAATAATAATAATCATTGTCATCTCGACTACGAGTAAAATGTTCAAATAGCTTCAAGTAGCAATAAGGTTACAAAGAAAGGCGATTCTTTTAATTAACAGACATAATGAGTCAGACTTGATCTAAGATTTCTGGTCACGCGGGGTACCCTTGTCACGGCGCCTTGTAATGTGCCGTACGGCTCCACCCCGTCGGAGGTTCGAGTCCTCCCTCGGGCATGGGTGTGTGTGTTGTCCTTAGCGTAAGTTAGTTTAAGTTAGGTTAAGTACTGCGTAAGCTTAGGGACCGATGACCTCAGCAGCTTGGTCCCATAATACCTTACCACGAATTTCCATTTCAAATTTCAGCTTAACTTTAAACAACACCATCAAAGGCCACACTGCAGATGACGGACAGTGCGAGCTTTCGCATCCCAAGGTTTGTGCACAGAATCGCATAAACAGGCGGCTGTGGAAGTCGACTGGGCCCACGGTAAGTGGGCCTAACAAGGGTCGGTAAACGGCACCTAAGCCAGAGCACAAGCAGTCCTAACATAATTCCCTGCAGCGCAAATAAATTCTAATAAGTGCAAGCTCAAGTCACAGACAAGATCATAATATATAATGATTGCGCTCCCAATAGTTAGTGCGATTTCTTACTGAGCGTTACTCGAAATTTAACAGTCTTCTAAGAAGTTAGAAGAAAATCTAAGACACCACTTACAGTTGGCTTAATGAAATTTCAAAATTAAATAGTTATAGCAAATCCTCCCGGAACAAATGATTAAACCAATGCCGAGCCAACTGCATTAAATTCTACGGTTCCTGGACACGAGCATAGTCCAAGCTAAGCTCAGAGCGGACAATGTATCCTAAACCAAACTAACATTTCCATAAAAACGACTTAAATGAAATAAACACAGTATATACGTGTCCTGAAGCGGAATAAGCAGTACATTAGCCTCATTGAATAAGACACAGTGGAGCCAAGTGCAGAAAGACGGTTAATGTTCCACCAAAGCCAACTATAAATTGAGATGGTATTCATCCAAAATGTTCAAATTAAAAAGAAACCTGATAGCATTCGAGCAGCACGAAAGTCTACTTTCACACAAGGAATAGGCAATCTGTGACAATACCAAACATCGACCAATACCATGCGCCAGAACTAATATCAACCAATAGTTATTTGCCTGAAGGATGTTGAGGATTAACAACAGCCAGGTACGAGCACTTAAACACACATAAATACCACACCGCCAACGAACTTCACAACAAACTTCCTTGTAGAGGCGGACACTAACATTAACCCAAATTAGAGCCGCCACGGACACTTCAAATGCACAGATCAAACTTTTAGTAAGATGCAGTATACAGAGATCTAATTAAAATATTTAACAGACCTTTTTAACAGATAAATTCTTGCTTACACAATTCAGCCTACAAATTCCATGGAGGCGCGGACATCTGTACAATAAACAGAACTGGAGCATCCAGAAGTTCCGATAAACACACTCTGGCAGCTTGGCGAGTTCTCAGTAATCCACTCGTGAGGTTTCTCCGAATACAGACCAACATGACTCCTGAAAATCTTTCCCATTTTACGCCAACACAGAGAAACGTGGGTGGAGACAAAATGCTTCCTTTCCGCTCGGTTGCTCCACTGACACTCCCATCATCATACTGTCATACTGCCCTTGCGGGCACAGAAAATCGGTCGTCCAGGCCACGCCAGAGGGAGCTGCGCTCGGTGGACAGCATCTTACAAGGGAACCTCCCCATCGTACCCCCCTCAGATTTAGTTATAAGTTGGCACAGTGGATAGGCCATGAAAAACTGAACACACATCAATTGAGAAAACAGGAAGAAGTTGTGTGGAACTGTGAAAAAATAAGCAAAATATACAAACTGAGTAGTTCATGGGAAGATAAGCAACATCAAGGACACTAGGACCGCAGGAGCGCTGTGGTCTCGTGGTAACGTGAGCAGCTGCGGAACGAAAAGTCCTTGGTTCAAATCTTCCATCGGAGGAAAACTTTAATTTTTTATTTTCAGTTTATGTGACAAACTCTTATGTTTTCATCACTTTTTTGGGAGTGATTATCACATCTACCAGAAAACCTAAATCGGGCAAGGTAGAAGAATCTTTTTACCCATTTGCCAAGTGTACAAGTTAGGTGGGTCGACAACATATTGCTGTCATGTGACGCACATGCCGTCACCAGTGTCGTATAGAATATATCAGATGTGTTTTCCTGTGGAGGAATCGGTTGACCTATGACCTTGCGATCAAATGTTTTCGGTTCCGATTGGAGAGGCACGTCCTTTCGTCTACTAATCGCACTGTTTTGCGATGCGGTCGCAAAACACAGACACTAAACTTCTTACAGTGAACAGAGACGTCAATGAACGAACGGAAAGATAATAACTATGCAAAAATAAAGAAAGTAAAATTTTCACTAGTGGGAAGC
Organism: Schistocerca piceifrons; assembly: GCF_021461385.2. NCBI lineage: Eukaryota > Metazoa > Arthropoda > Insecta > Orthoptera > Acrididae > Schistocerca > Schistocerca piceifrons. Next base: position 323,378,628 of record NC_060139.1, on the reverse strand, counting down.
CTTGAACCAAGAACCTCTTTTTCGGCAGCTGCTCACGCTACCACGAGACCACGGCGCTCCTGAGCTCACGTTCTTCTTGATATTGCGTATACGGCACATGGATTACTCAGTTTGTATATTTTGCTTATTTTTTCACAGTTCCACACAACTTCTTCCTGTTTTCTCAATTGATCTGTGTTCAGTTTATCAAGGCCTATCCACTGTGCCAACTTATAACTAAATCTGAGGGGGATGCGATGGGGAGGTTCCCTTGTTAGAGCCAAAGGTAAGAGCATATCGGTATCGATACAGTACAAGTCGCCACAGCTCAGACTTTACCAGAAGAGTGCTTTACTATCTGAATGGAGATACCGCTACTGCAGCTTTATGATCCTATCGAACTGTACTCGAATGGATAAGGGTTTTGTGACAAATATTGTTGTGAGCAAAGTGATAACGAATCACAACTGCTGGAGGAGGACTTTTATGCAGTATGACGCGCCACTCTATATTGCAATGCGTGTGGAAGATCTCTTCCGTGAGGGTCGCTTGCTAAGCCTCTTCTTCCGTCATGCTTGGTCTCCCTGGACCCCAGACCCCAATCCGTTAAATTATTGGCTGTGGGTTTACAAGATCGTCCAAACTCATTAGGTATGCTAAAAGATAATATGCGACGGCAAATTCTCACTGTACCTTCTGATATGCTGCACGGTGCTGTTCATAATATTGTCCATAGACGGAAGGTATTGTCGATGAACCACAACCGACATGCTGAGCGTTTGTTATAAAGAACATCGTCGGTGCTAAAATCAATGTTATGCTAATTATTGCTTCAGTGTCATTCGAAGCGCAATCCATTGGTCACTTTTTTTGGTTTCAATGAAACCCCGTCGCATTTCAAGCACCAGTGTTAATTTTGACCGCTCTATCTTCATTATTTCAATGGCCTTGCCGCAGCGGATACACCGGTTCCCGTCAGATCACCGAAGTTAAGCGCTGTCAGGTGTGGCCGGCACTTGGATGGGTGACCATCCGGGCCCCCATGCTCTGTTTCCGTTTTACAGGGTGCACTCAGCCTCGCGATGCCAATTGAGGAGCTACTCGACCGAACAGTAGTGGCTCTGGTCAAAGAAAACTATCGTAACGACCGGGAGAGCGGTGTGCTGACCACACGCCCATACAATCCGCATCCTCATCCGAGGATGACACAGCGGTCGGAAGGTCCCGATGGGCCACTTGTAGCCTGAAGACGGAGTGGTTTTCATTATTCCATGAAGTATTAGGTTTTCATTTATTTTGTCGTTCTCCGGTTACCATGATTACAAGGGTCCCTATCATATGAGCGCCATGAACAGACTTTTGGGTCACCCTCCACTTCGGTTACCATGGTTTCAGGAGTCCTTGTCATAAGAGCGCCAACAATTTTTCTACTTTCGTGTTCGCTGAACTCCGACATAACGCACTTATACAGGACTCTTTTCTGACCATGACTGGCACTTGTAATCTATTGAGGACACTGCACATGTGCTGTTCGTAGTCGAATACAACAATGCCACCTGCAAGTTTGGCTAGCGCCTGCGTTAATGTGCAAAGGTGTATTTCTCGTGATGTTTCAATATTTTTGTCCATCTCCTGCATCTTCACTGTGAAAAAAAAAAAAAAAAACAGAATAAAAGACGCCTGTTCGAAACGTTACTGCTTCGCAAATCTGCGAAATCAAAATATGCGACTGGATAACATTCAGCATCACGCTGCTCCGCCCCGTATAATTCAAAATGCTTGTTTAAACCTTGATATGCTAACCACAAAGTGGTCCTTAGATTACCACTCAAGACAGTCCCACTGTTCAACATCGTACCTCATGAGGTCGTACATTTGTAAGATGGGTTCCTGCAACGAAATTCTGTAAATTTCAGCTGGTCCTAAGCATGATCAATCCAGTTCATGTCACTAGATTCCTCAGGCCATTCCATTCGGTTACTTCCTCTCTCTTGATCTGAGAATCGGATGTGGAAATTAGTGAATTACAGTAACCCACGGTTATCAAAATCGGTGGTCGCTTACACATTAAAACATGTTTTAATTTAAGAGGAATTATAAATTTTATGTCTTGAAGTCACACTTCTGAACCTCTCCATCGAACAGAGCTCTACATATTCAACAACTTCATGTACATCGAGCCTCTAGAATCTACGTTAGAATATCTGTCCTGCCATTGTTAGCATGAAATTTTACACTCAGTTTGACAAAGCACTGAAAGACGTAAGTCGAAAGTGTGATCCTGGAGTAATTAGATTCCCTCAGAGTTGCTAAGATCTCTGGGAGAACGACTCCGCGTGTTCCGACAGATATACGAGACAAGTCAAATATCTTCAGACCTCAAGACGAATGCAATAATTCCAGTTTCAAGAAAGGTATGTGCTGATGCGACTATTACCGAATTATCTGTTTACTTAGCTATGGTTACAAAATAGTAGCACGTTTTGTTTACAAAAGAATGGAAAAACTGGTGGAAGACCGCCTCGGGGAAGATCATTTTGGTTTCCGAAGAAATGTAGAAGCACAAGAGCGATAATGTCCATTCGTTTCATGATATGTGGTAGACTGAAGCAAGCTAAATCTACATATATGGTTTTTGTAGGTTCACAGAAAGCTTTTGATAGTTTTGAATGGAACACACTCTTAGAAACTCGGATAATAGCGGGGTTAAAATGCAGGGACCAATCGTTATTTACAACTTGCACAGAACCCACACTGCAGTCGAAGGGCATGAAAGGGAAACAGTGCTTGACAAGGGTGTGACACAGGGTTGTAGCCTGTCCCCGATGTTATTCAATCAGCACTCTGAGAAAGCTATGAATAAAACCAAGGAGAAATTAGGAAAAGGAATTAAAATTTCGGAAAAATATTTTGATGTTCGTCGATGATTATAATTTTGTCGGAGAGAGCAAAGGATTTGGAAGAGCATTTGCACAGTATGAATAGTTTCTTGACAAGAGATTATAAGAGAAACATCAACGAAGGTAAAATAAGGGTAATAGAAACTTTCTTTCTTTCGCTTGCGCCATAGTCCCTCAGCGATGGCAGGGTCGGCGTCGTTACAACGGATTTGGCAATGTTGGTTTTAGGGATGAGCGCCACCCCGTACCCCCCAGGATGGGATCAGTGTACCCCAACTGTCTGCGTCGAGTGTAAATTGTGAAATAGTGCGGACGTGTGTCAAATGTCTGCGACGCGTGTAACTGAGGCGGAACGTGGCGACCAGCCCGGTATTCACCTAGCGGGATGTGGAAAACCGCCTAAAAACCACATCCAGACTGGCTGGCACACCGGCCCTCGTCGTTAATCCGCCGGGCGGATTCGATCCGGGGCCGGCGCGCCTACCCGAGTCCAGGAAGCAGCGCGTTAGCGCTCTCGGCTACCCTGGCGGGTCAAAACCAAGATAATAGAATCTACTCGAATTAACCAGGTGATGCTGATGGAATCGGATTACGAAATAAAACACTAAAAGTAATACCTAAGGTTTGTTAATTGTGCAAGGAAGTAAGTGACGATGGCAGAGACAAAGAGATTACGAACAGACTAGCAATAGCAAGAAAACTGTTTCTGCAGAAGAGGAATACATCGAATATAAATTTGTGCATAATTCTTTTCTGAAGATATTCGTCTGAAGTTTAGCCTTGTGAGCAAGTGGAACATGGACAATAATAAGTTCAGACACAAATAAAATAGAACTTTTTGAAGGCTGGTGGTACAGGGGAACAGTAAAGATTAGGTGAACACTGAGAAGATACTGAATAGAATTCGGAAGTAAGGAAATTATGGCACAAGTTGACAACAGCAGGGATCGGTTGATAAGATACATCTATAGGCATCAAGAAATCGTGAATTTCGTAATGAAGATAAGTAATGGGGGCAGGAAGAAACGCAACGGGAGAGCAAAGCTTGAATATGGTAAACGGGTTTTATTGGATTTTTGTTAATTTATTTAACATGATCCATTATACTGCAGTATTACGTGCGTGAAGTTTAATTTAAAATGTTATTATAGAGCTTTTAGAAGTTAACCTTCCAACAGTCATCTAGTTTTTCAGGATACGTACTAAGTTGCTGTTGACAGCAAACTATTCTCATAAAACTGAGAATTTTATAGAATTACAAAATTGGTTATAGTCTATTGTGAATTTATAAACTAACTCTGATTTACTGATGGATCGTCGTCCTACCTATTCAGTTATTTACTTTCTGAGAGTGTCCCTCTGGATTTAAATGGATGGTAGTTGTAATTATGCATAAGTGAAATGGCATGCACATGACAGACAGGTGTGGAGAGCTACACAATACCAATCAAAATGCGGAAGACGCCACCGCCACAACAACCACCACCACAAAAAAGTACACTAAATATTTATATATCTGAGCTAAAAGTCTTAAACAAAGTGAATAAACACGGTTGGATAGAAAGAGTTATTCGTTAGTGAACTGCGGCAGCGCCTCCTACCACCTACCTTAAAAATTTAATTAAGTGGGAGAAAAGTCAGAACAGCGCTATTCATAACAGCTCTGAAAGAAAGCATTGTTTTACTACTGTATTGCTATCAGGTACAATTATTTATTTCCCTTTACGCAATCTAATACTATTTGCAGCGCTACTAAGGTTAAGCTGTGATGACGTAAGAGATCGATAGCGGAAGCTGAGTTTTATCATTCCTAGTCCGTCATGCCCGTGAGCTCATCTGACGTTGGAGCAAATACTGATAACTACCGAAATGCGCTGGAGATACGGTACTGGATTTCTTGGGAAACCATCACACGTGGTATATCTTCATTGCCAGTTCGTGTAGTCTCTGCAAACTGTAGCTTACAGTCTAAATATAGCTTTCGTTAATCGAAATAATGTTACTGTTATGTGAAACATATTCGAAGCTTATAAGAGCATCATATCTACTTTACACTTGGGTGGTTACATTCGGTCTGAGCCGAGAAGAAACACGAAAAATCTTTGAGATTAAATAATGTCCAAAGTCGAACTGATTCATTAGCGAATCGTGGTTTCAGAGTACATAGAACGTCCGTCACATCGGTGAGAGAGGAAACTATATTGAAATTTTAGATAACAAATGTTTAACTATAAAATGTAATTCTCTCTCACGCTGTAATTAAGCACCGAGAACTTTTGTAATTAACCGACATGTATAAAAATTCAATGGCGGTGAAATTTAAATTATAAGAGCTCCAGTTTTTACTCACACTGTCAAATATGACTTCGTCAAGATAAAACAAGCTGCTTCTGTACAATAAATATAAGTACTAATTATCTCAATCATATAGCCACAGTGGCGGCCGAATAGATCACGACCAAGCCGGCTCATTTTAATCACAAAAACTCATCGCTTGAGCCATGAGATCAGCTATTAAAACGTGATGTTGATACGGTATGTGATGAAAAGTATCCGGCCACCTGGCTGAAAATGACTTACAAGTCCTTGACGCCCTCCATCGGTAATGCTGGAATTCAATATGGTGTTGGCCCACCCTTAGCCTGGATGACAGCTTCCACTCTCGCTGGCATACGTTCAATCAGGTTCTGGTAGGTTTCTTGGGGAATGGTAGCCCATTCTTAACGGAGTGCTGCACTGAGGAGAGGTATCGATGTCGGTCGGTGAGGCCTGGCACCAAGTCGACGTTCCAAAACATCCCAAATGTGTTCCATAGGATTCAGATCAGGACTCTGTGCAGGCCAGTCCAGTAAAGGGATATTATTGCCATGTTACCACTCTGCCATAGGCCGTGCATTATGAACAGGCGCTCAATCGTGTTGAAAGATGCAATCGCCATCCCCAAATTGCTCTTCAACAGTGGGAAGCAAGAAGGTGCTTAAAAGATCAATGTAGGCCTGTGCTGTGATAGTACCACACAAAATAACAAGGGGTGCAAGCCGCCTCCATGAAAAACACGACCACACCATAACATCACCGCTTCCGAATTTTACTGTTGGCACTACACACACTGGGAGATGATGATCACCGGGCATTCGTCATACCCGCTCCCTGCAATCGGATCGCCACATTGTGTACCGAGAGTCGTCACTCCATACAACGTTTTTTCCACTATTCAATCGTCCAATGTTTACGCTCCTTACACCTAGGGAGGCGTCGTTTGGCATTTACCTGCGTGATGTGTGGCTTATGAACAGCTGCTCGACCATTAAATCCAAGTTTTCTCACCTCCCGCCTAACTGTCATAGTACTTGAACTGGATCCTGATGCAGTTCGGAATTCCTGTGTGATGGTCTGGATAGATGTCTGCCTATTACACATTACGACCCTCTTCAACTGTCGGCCGTCTCTGTCAGTGAGCAGACGAGGTCGGCCTGTACGCATTTGTGCTGTATGTATCCCTTCACGTCTCCACTTCACTATCACATCGGAAACAGTGGACCTAGGGATGTTTAGAAGTGTGGAAATCTCGTGAGCAGACGTATGACACAAGTGACACCTAACCACCTGATCACGTTCGAAGTCCGTGAGTTCCTCGGAGTGCCCCATTCCGCTCCCTCACGATGTCTAATGACTACTGCGGTCGCTGATATGGAGTACCTGGCAGTAGATGGCAGCACAATGCACCTAATAAGAAAAACGTATGTTTCTGGGGGTGTCTGGATACTTTTGATCATATAGTGTGTTAAAATGAAGAAGCACAATGCAATGAATTTATCATTACTTATTTTTCAATAAGTCTGATATACAAGCATGAGACCATGAACATATCTAACAACAGAAGAATGAAACAAGTGACAGAAATTACATATTCACCGTATTACTCATGCAGATAAAAACTGAATGAACGTTATTATGCTTCAATTCCAAACACTATGTAAGTCCTTCTCTCGTCATAAAAGTATTGTTTTTTGTTCAATAAAACATCACTCTCTATTCAAGATAAGTTGTACAGGCTAATCATTGTGACACTTCAACCTTTTTCACTTTGAGGTGCACAACTAGATCGATCTCTTTCTGTGATTTGCTAACAAATAAAACTCACATAAATCCAAACAAAAATGATGTACAGGGAGGAAACTGATGTAGTCGTGTTTACCTGCGAGTATAAATTAAGGGGACATAATAGTAGACTATCGATAACTCAGCTACGCCCAAAGGCCGTGGCGGGCCCATCAGTACCGACCGACCACGGTGTCAACCACCGCCAATGGCGTAATTGAATGCGGTATGGAGAGGTGTGGGGTCAGCACACCGCTCTCCCGGCCGTTGTCGGTTTTCGTGGCCTGGTGCCGCTACTATTCGGTCAAGTGGTTCATCAGTTGGCATTAAGAGGCTGATTGCATCCCTTTCCAGTCCTCACGTAAAGAAAAAAAAATCCTGTCTGTACCAGGAAGTGGACCCAGACCTTCCGCATGTCAGTTTGCCGCGCTGACCACTCAGCTATGACGGCGGACAGACTATCGATAAGCAGATGTTAAGATTATTGGAAGGACCTATGAATAGTCGCTTCATTGAGCAGAAATCTAACGAGAAGAGAGTATCTTTTATCGTGAAGAAAATGTGATAATATATCTAAGACTTTCTTAGTGATAGTAGAGATAGCGATGAGCATCTCTGCATATCGTCTGATGAGAACACTGATGTCCTATGGTATAAAACAGTGTCAGCTGTTAAATGCGCTTAGTAGAGTTCGTATACGTGTAATCAGAAATATCCACTAATTCGTAAAGCCAAGAAAAAATAACTCGTAACAATTTAGAATTGTAATCCGACAGGGTATCAGAGTCAACGGAAAACCAGACTGTAAGTGGATCGTCATATCAAAAATCCAGAACAGTCGTGGCTGAACACCAGGATAATTACCTACGAGGGCTATTCGTTTGTTAAGGTCCGATTGGTAGCGAAATGGAAACTTTAGTGAAAGTTGGAAGAAGCGTTGCACAGACGTGTTGGACACTGTCTCTATCATGCCGACGATAGTGTCACGTAGCCTTTTTCAATTCTGAGCACACAGTGATGCCTAGAAAATAGTGTCTTCCGCCAAGTATGAGTGTATGCTGAGAGGTTTATCCTGATTTCATGCAGCCCTCAAAACGCAACTTTCATGTAACGAACTTGCTTCTTCGTGATAGTTGAAGATCTCCTTCAGAGGAGGATGTAAATCATAATTTCATAATTTCTCAGTAGGAAATATACATTGTCGGGAAATAAATCGGCCAGCCGGAGTGGCCGGGAGGTTCTAGGCGCTACAGTCTGGAACCGCGCGACCGCTACGGTCGCAGGTTCGAATCCTACCTCGGGCATGCATGTGTGTGATGTCTTTAGGTTAGTTAGGTTTAAGTAGTTGTAAGTTCTAGGGGACTGGTGGCCTCAGAAGTTAGGTCCCATACTGCTCAGAGCCATTTGAATCATTTTTGAAATAAATCACAACGTCAAGAAATAGTTGTGCGCCATAAACGAAAGTTGGTAGGCGTGTTTCTACATCTGAAAGATGATGTCTATTCAAAATTCGCGTCAGTCGCATATGAGTGGCGCTAGTAAAGCCACTATGAGGATGCAAATAAAGTTTGCTTTAAATATACCCTGTAACAGCCGTGATCGTTAGTTACCTTTGAAACTGGACGTGACGAGATGATGTTAATCAAGAATGTTTAATGTGGCAAAGACGCCATTATCAACACCTCACTGGGTTTGAATGAGGTCGCTAATAGGGCTACAAGAAGCTGGATGTTCCTTCTGTGATACTGCTGGAAGACTTTATGAGCCACTGTTACTGACTACTGGCAGCGGTGTTCGCGAGAATGTACGGTCGCAATAAGACAGGGCTACGGACGGCCAATTGGCCCTGCTGGCGGGGAAGAACAGCGCGGTCGGCGTTTGGCTCTGACTGCATCTGCAGCAGCAATTTGAGCGGTTGGGACCACAGAGACACAACGAACTGTTTCAAATCGACATTTCAGAGACGGCTCCGAGCCAGACAGCGTAGCGTTCATTCCACTTATCCCAAACCACCGCCAAACGAGGACTCACTCTAGGGGAGGTCTGTTGTGTTTTCTGATGAAAACTGGTTCTGCCTCGGTGCCAATGATGGCCCGGTGTTGTTTAGGAGGCCAACTGAGGGCCTGCAACCAACCTGCCTGAGTGCCAGAAACACTGGATCTACACCAGGAGTTATAGTGCTAGATGCGATGTCGTATGACAGCAGGAGCACTCTTGCGATTATCCCATACACCCTGACTGCAAATTTATACGTCACTCTGATGATTCGAGCTTTTGTGCTGCCATTCATGAACAGCTTTCAAGGGGGTGTTTTTCAACAGGATAACGCTCGCCCACATACCGCTGTTGTAACCCAACATGCTCTACAAATTGTCGACATTTCGGCGTTGGTCTGACCGATTACCAGATCTGTCACCAATTGAGCACATGTCAGACATCATCGGATGACAGCTCCAGCGGCCTCCACAAACAGCATTATGAGTCCCTGCACTGACCGAACAGGTGCAACTGGCATGGAACTCCATCGCACATACTGACATTCGGTACGTGTACAACCCAATGCATGCACGTCCGCATGCTTGCATTCAACATTCCGGCGGCTACACCGGTTATTAATGTACCAGCATTTCACATTTGCAATGGCTTATCTCGCGCTTACATTAACCTGCGACCTTACAGTAGTAATCATTTAAATATGTTATCTAGACAAATGTAGTCCCGAAATTTCATTACTCTACATCAATTACTTTTTGGTGCTGCGTTTTTTCCGGTCAGTGTAATTGTTGTTTTCCTTTAGTATGGTTTATTTATGCGTTTTATTATGTATGATCAAGTGATACAATATATGTCAAGGAACAACAATACTGGTTTTTAGCCTGCACATCCTGTAGAACTACATTGTGGAGTGACGTTTTACATTAAAAGATATGTAATGGGAAGTATTATCAGAATATATTATCTGACATACTGAAATAATAAAATGTAATGTTTGAGTCAAGCTCCAAACAAAACAAAAAACTAGTTTTTTACAGAACAAAGAGCAATAACAAACAAAAAATTAAACAGAGGTAAAGTAAAGTGAACTGTTCACTCAGTTGACATAAAATTCCTGTATTCTACATAAAGATATTTACACATATCCAACAAGTCCCTCATTTTCTCTGCCAATAGAGGATGAAGCTCTTTATACAACAAAGAAATTTATGACTGACAGAGTACATCGATAAAGTTCAAAGAAGGGCACCTCGTTATTACTGGCATGAAAGAGGGGAGAGAGTTCTACGGATATGATGCGCGAGATGGGAAGCCGTTCATTAAAACGAAGGAGTTTACCACTGCGAGAAGATCTTTTCGTGAAATTCCTACGAGTACGAAAATATTTGCTTCGCACCCATTTGCATAGGGCGAAATGATAATTGTAATAAAATAAGAGACATAAGAACTCGCACGGAAAGATTTAAGTATTCGTATTTCGAGAGAGAACGGAACGGTATAAAAATAATGTGATTGTGGTTAGATGAACCCTCTGCCAGGCACTTAAATGTGAATAGCAGAGTAGTCATATAGATGCAGGGAATCACGTAACAGGTAGAGCGATGTTAACGTGAGACTGATTTTTTCTGTGGTTTTTAGATGAGAATGACGTACCCAAGGATGAATGTCATTATGACTAAAACGCAAATACACTAAATTTAGACAATCTGCATTTAATTCCTCTATCCAACTAGTAAGTTTCCAGTTTGGGTTACACGTTCTAATTCTTTCAAGAACAATGACAGCGACAAAGTCATCCTGGCTCATTTGCTTTATAATGAAGGACGTACTTAAGCAAGCTTCACATATTACATACTTCCATTTATTGATAATTGTAATATATATTACTCTCCTGCTTTGTCCCGATTAATGCAAAAGTGCGGTCCTAGGGCAGAAAGCTATAGCCCGAAAGACAAACTTTTGCAGTACTGTTGTAAAAATCCTGTCAAACCGAGGCAGTTGTACAAAAGTGTCACTGTTCGTTGCTGTTTTGCACAAACCAACGGCTAGACCAAACAAATTATTGTAGTGTACAGTTTTTAAGTTGTAATCATATACAACGTACTTCAACGTATCACATTTGATGTAATTTTTCCAGGAACTTTCTAAGCAGCAGTGAAATATAATATCTTCCTTTGTTTCTCATACTTTCTGCTTCCACTTTTACCGATCTGTTTTCCTCTTTATGTGTTTATTTAACGAGACAATATCTTTTGGAGTGAAACTTACGTAAGCCACAATGGCCGTTTTCACTAATATACAACGTTCTTCCAGCGTGGTCATCCTTACAGCTACAAATAACTCAAAGTTTGAAGAGAAAAAAAAATGCATTCGTTGTCATGGTAGCATATCTCTTGTGAAGTAGGACTGACTACCACTTTATTCCGGTGAAAACTCAGTATTGCCAAAAACGTGATATGCAGCCTCCTTTGAGGATGTCGTCAACTCTCAGTCACACATTGCAGGGCCAATAGTAACGCTCCCGCAGCTTTTCCGATGAGTAAGTGTTTGTTCATGCACAATACAGCCCGGACTTGGCCACCTCTGAGCTGAATCTCTGTTCACGTAAACAGCTGGCTAGGAGACAAAATTTTGGCACAGACAATGAGCTGCAGACCACCGTTGAGAACTGATGGAAAGCATGGGCAGCTGCCTTCTGTGACGGGGGTGTTGTTGTTACCACGCTACGACGAATGCCCAAGTAGCAGCGGCGACTGTGTAAAGTAGCAGCTGGGAGGTGTAGCTAACTGCTACAAATAGAACATTTTTTATTTTCACTGTGATTTCCACTCTGTGACCGATACTACCTTAATATATGAGTAGCTCTCGTGCAGCCACGCATCAAAGAGTAAAATAAGTGAGAAAGTAGTAGAAAGTACTGTTTATTGTACGTTATGTTAATGTTCTTCTCCGTTCTCCATTTCTACGTTATGTGATGGGTCTGAAAAAGCGACAATAATAACAAGGGTTTTGAATCGTAACTGAGGTATTAGAAGAAGACGCAGATGCAGCTCACTAAACTACGTGCCAAATGCTGAAGGAGAAGTCTCACTTAGTGAATCCTTCACCGAAGACGAATCTGAATTGTAAGCCTGCCGTCAACTCGGCGGCTGGTGTTGACTGTGAAGTGGTTTACCAGGCATAGTTCTACTGAAGTGATACGCCTCACAGGTAAACATAGTCTCTGAATCACGGGGAAATTTGGCATCTTTTACATAAAAAAAGCATTGCCGGAGATGAAACAACGATAGCTGACAGAAAAAAAATTCCTAAGATCGGACCTGGGGTATTCCGGTTTGTTAGACAGACGCTTATCCACTTAGACAATGATTCACATAAAAGAAAAACGAATTACATCTGACTCTCCATCACTTGCGAGGCTCTCCGGCGACAGTATGACTCAGTGGTTGTGAAATATGTAACGAAAAACTGACCAAACTAAGCAATTCGCCATCGACTACCGTGCTTGAATACAGTAGACTGTGAGGAAGACGAGTAGTCTCTTATTAAGCGATTAATATAAGCGCTAGCTAGAGTAAACTTTTTTTTAAATACTCGTACAAAAGTTGCTTGTGTTTGTGAGGGTGAACTGGTAAAAGGTAAATAAAGCGTATCCGGTTGTAAATATCACAATACGTGTAAGATTCAGATCTGCTTCAGCATTGAAAGGTGAGAAATTACCTAAAATATTAGGGAACCTATCGCCTTAATAGCGAACATCTGTGGAATAGTGCAGAACATTCACCACGGGCTCGCACAGATCCTGTTCCATTGTCAGCAGAGCCTCAATCTCATAGCCTCATAACGGGGCAAACAGAGAAACCTAATGCGACTCTCCTAATTGTGACTCACTCTCTCTCTCGTTTCATAGTTGCTCTTTACAACTAACTCCACTTTTAAAATATTTTGCACACAGTATTGATATATACCATTGAATTTAATTGCACAAATATATCATTGTAGGACAGATAATTCAGAAGATATGATCCCATAACCACTGAGATGCGTGAAAAACTGCCGCATCATGCAAAATTATATGACTGCACAACACGTAGCTCAGGAGATTTTACGCCATAAGCACTGAGCTGCTTGATAACGAAACTGTAGGGCGCAGTTCGCTGGAGATATAGGTGAAATATGTCTACAAACATGCGTAAATATGTTAAATATATATGACATGTACTTACGCGGGCGATGCCGTGGCTGAAAACTCCACCTAAACCCCTCGATCGACTTCAGCAAATGTTGGTACTAATGTTAATTACTATGTGGAAAGAAATTCTGTGGGTGTAAGAACCAAGAAGTGACTATTGGGGTAGAAGTGATAACGTGGAGAGAGCAGAGGGCAGGAGGAGATGGCCAGAGTGTGGACTGTACGAGGTGGACACAGATAGGGGCAAGGATGAGATGGACTAATAAAAGACTGCAATAAATACATACGGGGCAACTACAGGTACTCAGTGTTATTTAAAAATATTGTACACCGAATTTTGTATGTAGCATACAGTCTATTTTAGAATTTAGATATCAGAATGAAAGTAAACAGCAAATAAGTAAATACCCAGTCAGCCAGACTTCGATGAATAATACTGTAAAAAAAGTGAAGATAATTTCATTTGCTAAATAAAAGATAAAAGAAATATCAAGGCCCTCTCTGTCACCACACACGCGCGCGCGTGCGCACAGACATATTAGTATTTTATACACCGGCTGTCTCTCCGAAGAGTCGTGAGGCACAGTTTCTCTGGAGTTTCATCAGATATTTGATTTTCAGTTTCGTTTGTGAAATGTGTATCTGGAGTAAACAAAAAAAAAAAAAAAAAAAAAAAAAAAAAACCATTGCTTATACGTCTTTCCTGTGATGTCCAGCCTCCAGCCTCAACGGAAAGCTTTGGTTTGTTTCAAGTTTCCAGCAAGATGATTTTTAACGCGGAATATTACATCCTCATTCGATAGAACAACGGAGACAAATACAGTAATTGTCACACCAAATTTGTCATGTCATAGTCGAGCAGGGATGTTGCAGTGCAGCATAAAATCTCCACCTCCCCCCCCCCCCCTCCCATCCTCTTTGACCGAGCATTCGAGAGGACGACGGTTCAAATCTGCGTCCGGCCATCCGGATTTAGGTTTCCCTTGGTTTCCCTAAATCGCTCCAGGAAAATGTCTGGATGGTTCCTTCGCAAGGGCACGGCCGATTTCATACATCATCCTTGAAACAATGCGGGCTTATGCTCCGTTTCTAATGGCCTACTTATCGACGGGGCGTTAAACATTAATCTTCCATCCTTCTGATGTAATTGACATAGTTGTAACAACAGTTCAGCATAGCGTTGTTGCGTCTCTTTTCCACTGCATTCAGTTTACCAATACACGAAGTGGTTTCAAAGGAACCATCCTGGCATTTGCCTAGACCGACTTAGGAAAATCACCGAAAGCCTAATGTGGATGACCCGCTGCGGATTTGAATCACCTTCCATAATGCAAGTCCAGTAACCCCATCAAAGGAATATTTTAGGCTCTAACACAAACTGTGTACTTTCACTTTAGAAGGACTGTATCATACAGGCTTTTTACGTTTCCAAGGTATTTTCACAGAGAGAAAGAGAGCTGAGCTAACAAGCCGATCAAATTGTAATTATATCGTTACTCTGTAGTCTGCCACTGCAGACAATGATCTCTTACACCAAAGCAGGGACGACGGTTACCGCTGAAACAACGGGTTTTCGGCTGTATCAGTTTTTAGCACGCCATTTTAACCTGTCTGTTAAAACTGCATAAAATAACCGGTTTCTGAAACAACCGATTATCGGTTTTTTGTTCTTGTTGCTTCTTTTAATAAACGTAAAAATCAAAGGTTGAAATTTTGACTCTCTCATTTTCAGGAGATATAGAATAAAAATATTAACTTAATTAGGCAAATAAAAGAAAACGTAGTCGTTCCACCGCTCGCTGCTTTTCTCGAAAAGTGTTAAATGGTTAAATGCTGCAAATGATCACCAGTAGTCTCCTACTGATTCTAATTTTATGGAAACGTGCTTAAAAACCTTTCTGTAGTCGAAGATCATACTATTATTTGGACAGTACTAATAGTCAATGCTAAATGGTGGAAACTGATGTTGAAGAACAATATTTTTCGTGTTAATTAGACCGTTTTCAAGATCTAAAAGTAGACAAATGCATATTACGTAGACACAGCCAGCAGATCAAATACTTTCTATTTCTACTGTATACTGTAAAAGAAATGATGTTAACTTTTTAATTTATTACTGTTACCATAATATCCATCCTCTTTTTATTATGTCATTGAAATGGCAGGTAAACATTTGATCTTTCAAATCAAGTGAAGTATTCTACGAGGGTGAGTCAACTAAAAACCTTAAATTTGTAAAAACAAATCGAAATTTCGCGCCGTTATCCTGTAAGTAGGTAAGCGTGCTACAAACAGCGTGCAGAATGGCCTGTAGGTGGCAGCATAGTGCAGATCCACACATACCGTCGCAGTATCAGTATAAAGATGGCCGCCCCACTTGAGACTTGCTCCAGGAAAGAACAGCGTTCTGTTATTCGGGTTTTGCGTAGTGAAAGTGTGAAAACTATTGAAATTCATCGACGAATGGAGGTTCAGTACGGTGATGCATGTTCATCACAGCAGCAAGTCTACGAATGGAGTTGGAAGTTCGCAAATGGTGTGACTTCAGTGGAATATGCTCCTCGTCCAGGTCAGGCACAACGAGTTATCACTCCGCAGAACATTGCAGAAGTTGAAGCCATAGAGAAGGAAAACCGCCGAGTGACACTGAATGACATTGCAGCATGTTTACAGATTAGTAATGGGTCAGCACACCACATTGTGCATAATGTGCTCCAGTTTCACAAAGTGTCTGCAAGATGAGGACCACGGCAGCTGACTCCTGAAATGAGAGAACGACGTGTTGATGCTTGTGAAGAACTTCTTCGCCGCTTTGTACGAGAAGGTGACGTCTTCCTTGCAAAAATCGTTACTGGGGACGAAACATGGGTTCACGTCCACCAACCGGAAACAAAGAGAACGAGCAAGGAATGGCACCATTCCTCATCACCAAAACCAAAGAAGTTTCGAACAGAACCACCAGCAGCGAAGGCTATGCTGACTGTCTTTTGGGACGAAAAAGGCGTCATTTTGGAGCTTAGAGGGACCACTGTCACCAGTGCATCTCCTAAAAAATCATCTGTGGCCTGCAATCAAATCAAAGCGACGTGGATTGCTGTCAGTAGGTGTCCTTTTGCAGCATGACGATGCCCGTACAACAGTTGCAACAATCACAGACCTGCATTTTGAATGTCTTCCTCATCCACCGTGCTCATCAGACCTTGCCCCAAGTGATTTCCGTATGTTTGGATCATTCAAAGACGCAATGGGAGGGAAGAAGTTCCGTTTTGATGAAGAGGTACGCCACGCGGTGCATGAGTGGTTGCGCGGACTACCAAAAGAATTTTTTTCTGAAGGAATTTACGTACTTTGTAAGCGCTGAGGACTTGCATTGAGCGTGGGGGAGATTATGTTGAAGAGTGATACGGCTTTGTACGACTTCTGCACAATAAATAATACTGTTAAAAAATATTTAAGGTTTTCATTTGACTCACCCTCGTACTTCAGTGTTACATGACTTCGTAAAAGTATTTCGAGACAAGAATTCGTCTCATTCTGCCAGACAACGGACGTCCAGCGGCGACAGGGAGAAACTACCGCATAGACCGGGCCGGGCAACATTTGCCCACGCTGCACGTACTCACGTATTTCAGGCCACAATATTCGGCCACAGGGACACTATTGTCTCAACAATGTTGTACCAATCCTTCTGTCACGTGTTTGTTGATCGTTTCTCTCGATATTCCTATTAAAGTAGCACTGATATCTTTTCCCATTTTCTATAATAACGCAATATTTAAAACAAATGCCAGTTTTACGAATAATACTCTTTCAATAAACGTTTATTTAAAAACGAAAAATTTTAGCCCTGCTGCTGTAGCTTATTGGTATTTCGGCTTTTTTACACCGTTAGCAGTAAGAAATAGAAAACATCTTTTATAACCGATACCAAACAAATACCGAAAAAGAACTAAAATACCGGTATCCGTTTTAACTGGTCGGTTTTCCGCAACCCTACACCAAAAGACTCAGAAAATGTGTCTCAACAACCTCTGCAGTTTTATCGACGGACTTCGGTTTCAACCTACAGTATATTTGTTACAACCTAGATGTGCCTAGTTGCTATCATCGATGAAGTAGGCGTTGCTGTTGTGCTTGTTCCTTAGTGATCACAATAATCGGACTGGACGGCGTAGAACTCGCGAGCAAATCCACGCAAACATTTCACGTACACATGGAAGTGTAAACAGAGCACGCACATATAGCGTCTGCCGCCGCCCCCGCCACCCCCGCCCCCCACGACTCCCGCGGCGCAGACACAACACCTGCCGCAGGCGTCTTTATGGCGGCGGCGCGCATGCCCGAGTAATTTATTGTTATATTGGCAGCGGCGCGGCTGCAGCCAGCTTCAAAAGCCGCCGCCGACAGATAACGCCTTCCGCGCCTCACCCGCTCCTGGCACGGCGCGGTTACCGCACTCGAGTGCCGCTTCCTCGTATTCTTCGCGGTCGCCACTGGTGCGCTGCTCGTTAAACTGAGACTCTGCATAATGTGACGGCCAAATGAATGTCTGTCTCTCATCAAAGGCTGTTTCGAACTTGTACATCCCGTACACACTTCAGGCACGAAATATCAGATAGGCCTACGATACCTGTACGTTTGATTTTATTTCTTGGGTTCATTCGCACATGTGATATCATCTACGATCGACACTGCATTTGCCGCTGCTCACTTTTATATTCCTATGCCGAGCACCATGAGGTGACAGTACTGAATGGAAATTACGTGTTCCGCAACTGATCACCATATCTCAACGAAAAAAAGGTAGCGACACAGCCTTTCTTTTTTTACGTGTGTTTCCAAATGATTTAATATTTTATTAAAATTGTACAGACTTTCCTCATTTAGCAGCGAACTATAAAAATGGCTCTGAGCACTATGCGACTTAACTTCTGAGGTCATCAGTCGCCTAGAACTCAGAACTACTTAAACCTAACTAATCTAAGGACATCACACACATCCATGCCCGAGGCAGGATTCGAATCTGCGACCTTAGCGGTCGCTCGGCTCCAGACTGTAGCGCCTAGAACCGCACGGCCACTCCGGCCGGCGGCAAACTATAATTTAACTTATAACGCATTTATAAGGTTTAAAATTTTTGGAATCACATACGATGCCTCGAGGCTCAACAACGACTTTGTTTACGTCAGTTCAGGTCTGGTTATATCTTTCTCCACTTGATTGCCAGGCTTGATCTATGAAGAGATAATTGAGTTGGTCAACAGAAATAATCTAGATGAATCTGACTTGGAGTTTGGTGAATCTCTTGATGAAACCGCATCACAAGAGGGAACTGTGCCTCTCGCTCAAATTAGAGAAAGAAACAAGTTCCGGAGGCATACAAACGATAAATAATAAGTGTATTATCGATTCAAATGGCTCTGAGCGCTTTGGGACTTAACAGCAGAGGTCATCAGTCCCCTAGAACTTAGAACTACTTATACGTAACTAACCTAAGGACATAACACACATCCATGCACGAGGCAGGATTCGAACCTGAGACCGTAGCAGTCGTGCGGTTCCGGACTGAAGCACCTCGAACCGTTCGGCCACACAGGCCGGTAATAAATGTATTATTAAAAGAATTACAGTCCTCCACTGGGTACCTTACTCAGAAAACTTATTTGCCATTTTTAGTTTTCGTATTGGTGGCACATCTAGTAACCCCTAATCTAACATCGCTGCCAGCAACTTAGCAGCCACTGACGAACTCAGCAAGCCGTTTGAATTTTTTTCAAATACTTCTTTGTCCAGTTTTTGAGAAGATCTCTCAGTTCACAAATATTAGCTTCGTCAGTAAAACAAGAACATTATTCCATGCTACTGTAGAAGAAATGCACATGTCTTGGGAAGCCAGTATCGTTGCAGCAATGTTAAGGTGTGCCACGACTAAGAACGCGCTGGGAGAGGAAAACCAGGTACCCACTAACTGCAGACAGTGTTTCAAGCAGCAGGTTTTACGTCCTGAGGAATTACCTGAAATTAATAGATGACTTAAATTTGTTGAAAGTTTAGGTACCAAGTCTGTAGTTTGACCCAACTTCAAATTTGCAGAAAATAGGAACAATATGCATAATGTTCATGACATCACCTTTTTTTAGTGAAACCGTATAGTTCCAAGTATAATTGCCCTGCTGAAGTCCCGAGGTATCCCATATGACACCATCTACAAAAATTCACTATGGTTTCAAACAAATTTTTTGTGGGTCATTCATTCTTGCTCTGCAAGCATGCCACGTATCCTCTGAGTACATCACCAGCCCTATCACTCTCTTCAACGATCTCATTGCCACTACTATAGCCGATTCGTAGAGACACCGACTTCTTCATTCATCTGATTATTGCTGTTTGAAAACCTACACATCTGCGTGCTTAAAGCAGGTCGTAAAATATATTTAATAGACTGAATATTCTTTATTTCATATACTGCTGTCCAGCAAAATGGCAAAGTGAGGGTGGAATGAAGCAAACGTCAAATTGCCTTAGAGGGTGCTATACCCTTGTATACAGATGTTTCCCAATTCCTATTGCAGGCTGCCAGGGCTTTTATAAGGGACTTTAAAGTTTTGATAAGTAACCCATGTCCAGAAATGCACCATTTGGACATGAAAAATTGTTTCATGGTAAGATCACTTTCAAATCTGCCGCTTCACTCTACACTCACAGACTGACAAGACGGCGCCGTTGTCAGTCCCTATTATAATTACGACATCACGTACCGTTTCCGTCCGACTACAACAATGGAGGAGAGACAGTGTTATGTCCGCATGTAGGAGGTTTGACTGTGGTACTCTAAGGAGTGCCACACTCGACTTTTGAAGAGGAGGTCCTTCGTCATATAGAAGAGACTCACGACGTTCATCGAAACATTGCTCATGCCATGGGCTATTGTAAAGCACACAGGTCAGAGGTCATTGTCTCCTCTGTGAGAGTACCGTGAAGCTGCAGATCTGAATGTGATCCGATCTTCAAACTTATTTCACAGCCAAACAGTCCATTTCTGCACATTATGAAAACTTTATCTAATAATTTCCCTCCACACCACTTAGAAGCTTATAATACGAATTGTAAAAAACCTTTTACAGTCAAATGATTAGCATTTCATCGCAGTCGCACGAAGTAGGTAGTAGCATTCCGTTTATAAAGAAACAATGCGTAGTGGGAGCCTCACTCAGAAATCGCATTTAAATGTTATTTGTTCTTGAAAAGATCCCCTTACGCCTAGTGTAACACGGATCAACGATCGCCCCTGGTTCGCATATACTGTAACTTTGACAGCAGGTATTTCATTTCTGCTGTGTTTAGGCCGATACCTGCCGCCTGTCTTCGAGGTTCCTGGTACATTGTCTTTCAACATGATAACGCAGGACCGCCTGCTGCCCATGCTGTCGTGACCTACTTCCACACAGGGTGTTCAACTGTTGTTCTGGCCAGCCCGTTGTCTAGATCTCTTACCATCAGAAAACATTCGGTAATGGGCTACCGAGAGACCGTCAAGCCACTTGTAGCTAGACGCTACGCTTGATGAACCATAGCAGAAATCTGAAGCACTGTGGTATCATGTACCCGTTTGTGTAATCCAAGCTAAGTTCGACTCGATGCTGGCCAGATCTGAGCCGCTGTAGCTGGTAAGGGTTTCAGCTTTGTGTACGAAATTTCGAACCGTATGTATCCCAAATCAACATCAAAATTGATCATGTATTCTTTCTACTATACTATACAGTACGTAAAACTTCGTTACTTACTACCCTTCTTCCTACCCCCATGAACCATGGACCTTGCCGTTGGTGGGGAGGCTTGCGTGCCTCAGTGATACAGATGGCCGTACTGTAGGTGCAACCACAACGGAGGGGTATCTGTTGAGAGGCCAGACAAACGTGTGGTTCCTGAAGAGGGGCAGCAGCCTTTTCAGTAGTTGCAGGGGCAACAGTCTGGATGATTGACTGATCTGGCCTTGCAACACTAACCAAAACGGCCTTGCTGTGCTGGTACTGCGAACGGCAGAAAGCAAGGGGAAATTACAACCATAATTTTTACCGAGGGCATGCAGCTTTACTGAATGGTTAAATGATGATGGCGTCCTCTTGGGTAAAATACACTCCTGGAAATGGAAAACAGAACACATTGACACCGGTGTGTCAGACCCACCATACTTGCTCCGGACACTGCGAGAGGGATGTACAAGCAATGATCACACGCACGGCACAGCGGACACACCAGGAACCGCGGTGTTGGCCGTCGAATGGCGCTAGCTGCGCAGCATTTGTGCACCGCCGCCGTCAGTGTCAGCCAGTTTGCCGTGGCATACGGAGCTCCATCGCAGTCTTTAACAATGGTAGCATGCCGCGACAGCGTGGACGTGAACCGTCGAATTGCTCAACACGTGGGGCGTGAGGTCTCCACAGTACATCGATGTTGTCGCCAGTGGTCGGCGGAAGGTGCACGTGCCCGTCGACCTGGGACCGGACCGCAGCGACGCACGGATGCACGCCAAGACCGTAGGATCCTACGCAGTGCCGTAGGAGACCGCACCGCCACTTCCCAGCAAATTAGGGACACTGTTGCTTCTGGGGTATCGGCGAGGACCATTCGCAACCGTCTCCATGATGCTGGGCTACGGTCCCGCACACCGTTAGGCCGTCTTCCGCTCACGCCCCAACATCGTGCAGCCCGCCTCCAGTGGTGTCGCGACAGGCGTGAATGGAGGGACGAATGGAGACGTGTCGTCTTCAACGATGAGAGTCGCTTCTGCCTTGGTGCCAATGATGGTCGTATGCGTGTTTGGCGCCGTGCAGGTGAGCGCCACAATCAGGACTGCATACGACCGAGGCACACAGGGCCAACACCCGGCATCATGGTGTGCGGAGCGATCTCCTACACTGGCCGTACACCACTGGTGATCGTCGAGGGGACACTGAATAGTGCACGGTACATCCAAACCGTCATCGAACCCATCGTTCGACCATTCCTAGACCGGCAAGGGAACTTGCTGTTCCAACAGGACAATGCACGTCCGCATGTATCCCGTGCCACCCAACGTGCTCTAGAAGGTGTAAGTCAACTACCCTGGCCAGCAAGATCTCCGGATCTGTCCCCCATTGAGCATGTTTGGGACTGGATGAAGCGTCGTCTCACGCGGTCTGCACGTCCAGCACGAACGCTGGTCCAACTGAGGCGCCAGGTGGAAATGGCATGGCAAGCCGTTCCACAGGACTACATCCAGCATCTCTACGATCGTCTCCATGGGAGAATAGCAGCCTGCATTGCTGCGAAAGGTGGATATACACTGTACTAGTGCCGACATTGTGCATGCTCTGTTACCTGTGTCTATGTGCCTGTGGTTCTGTCAGTGTAATCATGTGATGTATCTGACCCCAGGAATGTGTCAATAAAGTTTCCCCTTCCTGGGACAATGAATTCACGGTGTTCTTATTTCAATTTCCAGGAGTGTATTCTGGAGGTAAAACAGTCCCCCATTCGGATCTCCGGGCGGGGACTACTCAAGAGGACGTCGTTATCAGGAGAAAAAAAACTGGCGTTCTACGGATCGGAGCGTGGAATGTCAGATCCCTTAATCGGACAAGTAGGTTAGAAAATTTAAAAAGGGAAATGGATAGGTTGAAGTCAGATATAGTGGGAATTAGCGAAGTTCGGTGGCAGGAGGAAGAAGACTTTTGGTCAGGTGAATACAGGGTTATAAATACAAAATCAAATAGGGGTAATGCAGGAGTAGGTTTAATAATGA
This sequence comes from Schistocerca piceifrons, assembly GCF_021461385.2. Classification (NCBI taxonomy): domain Eukaryota; kingdom Metazoa; phylum Arthropoda; class Insecta; order Orthoptera; family Acrididae; genus Schistocerca; species Schistocerca piceifrons. Next base: position 323,355,677 of record NC_060139.1, on the reverse strand, counting down.
ATAAAAAAAATAGGAGTGCGGGTAAGCTACTACCAACAGCATAGTGGACACGAAGCCCATGCCTACTACAGTAGTACAAGTTTATACGCCAACTAGCTCTGCAGATGATGAAGAAATTGATGAAATGTATGATGAGATAATAGAAATTATTCAGGTAGTGAAGGAAGACGAGAATTTAATAGTCATGGGTGACTGGAATTCGAGAGTTGGAAAAGGGAGAGAAGGAAACATAGTAGGTGAATTTGGATTGAGGGTAAGAAATGAAAGAGGAAGCCGTCTGGTAGAATTTTGCACAGAGCATAAATTAATCATAGCTAACACTTGGTTCAAGAATCATGAAAGAAGCTTGTATACATGGAAGAATCCTGGAGATATTATAAGCTATCAGATAGATTATATTATGGTAAGACAGAGATTTAGGAACCAGGTTTTAAATTGTAAGGCATTTCCAGGGGCAGATGTGGACTCTGGCCACAATCTATTGGTTATGAACTGTAGATTAAAACTGAAGAAACTGCAAAAAGGTGAGAATTTAGGGAGATGGGACCTGGATAAACTGACTAAACCAGAGGTTGTACAGAGTTTCAGGGAGAGCATAAGGGAACAACTGACAAGAATGGGGGAAAGAAATACAGTAGAAGAAGAATTGGTAGCTCTGAGGGATGAAGTAGTGAAGGCAGCAGAGGATCAAGTAGGTAAAAAGACCAGGGCTAGTAGAAATCCTTGGGTAACAGAAGAAATATTGAATTTAATTGATGAAAGGAGAAAATATAAAAACGCAGTAAATGAAGCAGGCAAAAGGGAATACAACGTCTCAAACATGAGATCGACAGGAAGTGCAAAATGGCTAAGCCGGGATGGCTAGAGGACAAATCTAAGGATGTAGAGGCTTATCTCACTAGGGGTAAGATAGATACTGCCTACAGGAAAATTATAGAGACCTTTGGAGAAAAGAGAGCCACTTGTATGAATATCAAGAGCTCAGATGGAAACCCAGTTCTAAGCAAAGAAAGGAAAGTAGAAAGTTGGAAGGAGTATATAGAGGGTCTATACAAGGGCGATGTAATTGAGGACAATATTATGGAAATGGAAGAGGATGTAGATGAAGATGAAATGGGAGATACGATACTGCGTGAAGAGTTTGACAGAGCACTGAGAGACCTGAGTCGAAACAAGGCCCCGGGAGTAGACAACATTCCATTGGAACTACTGACGGCCTTGGGAGAACCAGTCCTGACAAAACTCTACCATCTGGTGAGCAAGATGTATGAGACAGGTGGAATACCCTCAGACTTCAAGAAGAATATAATAATTCCAATCCCAAAGAAAGCAGGTGTTGACAGATGTGAAAATTACAGAACTATCAGTTTAATAAGTCACAGCAGCAAAATACTAACGCGAATTCCTTACAGATGAATGGAAATACTGGCAGAAGCCGACCTCGGCGAAGATCAGTTTGGATTCCGCAGAAATGTTGGCACACGTGAGGCAGTACTGACCCTACGACTTATCTTAGAAAATAGATTAAGGAAAGGCATACCTACATTTCTAGCATTTGTGGACTTAGAGAAAGCTTTTGACAATGATGACTGGAATACTCTCTTTCAAATTCTAAAGGTGGCAGGGGTAAAATACAGGGAGTGAAAGGCTATTTACAATTTGTACAGGAACCAGATGGCAGTTATAAGAGTCGAGGGGCATGAAAGGGAAACAGCGGTTGGGAAGGGAATGAGACAGGGTTGTAGCCTGTCCCCGATTTTATTCAATCTGTATATTGAGCAAGCAGTAAAGGAAACAAAGGAACAATTCGGAGTAGGTATTAAAGTCTATGGAGAAGAAATAAAAACGTTGAGGATCGCCAATGACATTGTAATTGAGTCAGAGACAGCAAAGGACTTGGAAGAGCAGTTGAACGGAATGGACAGTGTCTTGAAAGGAGGATATAAGATGAACATCAACAAAAGCAAAACGAGGATAATGCAATGTAGTCGAATTAAGTCTGGTGATGCTGAGGGAATTAGATTAGGAAATGAGACACTTAAAGTAGTAAAGGAGTTTTGCTGTTTGGGGAGCAAAGTAACTGATGATGGTCGAAGTAGAGAGGATATAAAACGTAGACTGGGAATGGAAAGGAAAGCGTTTCTGAAGAAGAGAAATTTGTTAACATCGAGTATAGATTTAAGTGTCAGGAAGTCGTTTCTGAAAGTATTTGTATGGAGTGTAGCCATGTATGGAAGTGAAACGTGGACGATACCTAGTTTAGACAAGAAAAGAATAGAATCTTTCGAAATGTGGTGCTACAGAAGAGTGATGAAGATTAGGTAGGTAGATCCCATAACTAATGAGGAGGTATTGAATAGAATTGGGGAGAAGAGAAATTTGTGGCACAACTTGACTAGAAGAAGGGATCGGTTGGTAGGAGATGTTCTGAGGCATCAAGGGTTCACCAATTTAGTACTAGACGGCAGCGTGAATGTAAAAATCGTAGAGGGAGACCAAGAATTGAATACACTACGCAGATTCAGAAGGATGTAGGTTGCAGTAGGTACTGGGAGATGAAGAAGCTTGCACAGGATAGAGTAGCATGGACAGCTCCATCAAACCAGTCTCAGGACTGAAGACAACAACAACAACAACTGTCCTTCTTGGTGCTATACTATTTCAACGGCTAGCAATGTTTTATAGCTTTCCGGGCTGAGTAGAAAATGGAAGAGAATTTTCTACTGCCATTTGTAAGTAATCAGTATACTATTGACGTGACTCTGTAGTTTCTTCCATTATCGATGACACACTTCGAGCGGACGACACAACATATTTCGACAAGCGCTGATGATGGCAGCAAGTCCGCTTTCCAAACCTGTGACCGTGGGACACAGATACCTCGCCATATTCCCTTGAATAATCGGAACTTCTTCTTCGTCTGAAATAAACGTCAGGTTAATCGCCAATTTTTCTTCCTGTTCTAATGATGGGTCGGAAAGTGTCAATATCTATTTCAAAATATCCTTCCTGGCTTTCAATTGATGAGGCTCAAGAAAAGCCTGAAAAAACTTAAATCTGTTTACCAGACGGAGATATGAAAACTAACTCTCCCAAACGACAGTCTAGCAATATCAGTAATTGCACGATTCCACGAGGTTTCCGAGGAAAAGTGTAAGTTTGCATACATTGCAAAAGAATCCAAAAATTCCCAGCCAAACCTGTCATGAGCACCTTTCGCATTGATGGTCAGTTTCAGGAACAGAGACGTAACTAGGCTAATGACTGTAACAGTGAATAGCCTACCTGTCTGGCTGTTCACCTACTTTGTAGAATGTGAATAGATTTCTGTGCACTATATCCAGCTAACTACTGTAAATACTTAGTTTGACAGACACTCAGAAATCCTGTCGTATCTAGATGAACCAGCTAAATCACTCTACCTTAATTCCACTGAATATATCAGAGATTATTTGTTATCTCTAATCTGTCAATGCGTGGCTTCAGCTCGGTACGTTGTAGTTGAAAAAAAAAAGGGGGGGGGGTGGCCAAGTTTTCAACCGATTTGCTTGTAGTAGTAAAACTATTGTTAGTATGTAGTATGTTTATGGTATCGTCTTACAGCTGGACATAGTGACCACGAGGTTGCGAGAAGTGGCGGCCTGGGTGGCCGACCGGTTGTAGGCGCTACAGTCTGGAACCGCGCGACTGCTACGTTCGCGGATTCGAATCCTGCCTCGGGCATGGATGTGTGTGATGTCCTTAGGTTAGTTAGGTTTAAGTAGTTCTAAGTTCTAGGGGACTGATGACCTCAGATGTTACGTCCCATAGTGCTCAGAACCATTTGAACCATTTTTGATGCGAGAACTAACTGGCAAATGCGAGAAGAAACTACATACAAGGAAAACTCCATCACAATTTTACAGATAATGTACATGCAATTTTAAGTCCTTCCTAACTCTATCTAATAGCAGCTAAGGGCCGTACATAAAACAAAGCTAATCTCACGTGAAATGGCGACGTTATCTTCAGATTGTATGTTGACTTCAAGCCAACAATGCACTTATCGGTAATCAATCATCTATAGAAATAAAAATGAATGTTTCTTTGACTGTCTGTGCTCTATGCAGTCCTAAACCATTAATCCAAATGCGATAGAACTTTGGTCTTTTGCCCACAAAAAAACAGAGTACGACACACAGTTCAGTATATGACGTCATAAACATTGAGATGTGTGAGACACTGCCGCTCCGGACATGCCCGAAAGAACAGACACCACACATTCAAATAACTGATTCACCTCGATGATCAACGAATCGTTAGTGCAGATGCACAAATACGTCCAACCTCCTGCGGGAATCTCAAAATAGCGAGGAATGCGGACAGATGGCACTCGGTGGCAATGCGAGTCTGACGAGATGCGTGCCGAGGTATTCTATGCGATTGCCCTGAACACTGTGGTGCAGTGGTTAACGCAGCTGTCTAGTACCCAGATGATCCCGGGTTCGAATCGCGATCCACCACACATTTTCACTCGTTGCCCCTGACTGCGCATAGATCCCGATGCAGCTCACATCAATGCTCCATTTCCTTTGTCTCCCTGCTGCACAGAAAACGAATAGAAAATGTAAATGTAAATGTTCCAAAGACTTTACAAAGTAAAAGAGTTTATATACTTTCTTGAGAAAAGAAGAATCACCACCAAGTTATAATATTATTTTTATATGAATCCAGAAATAAATTTAATAAATACCGCTCGATTGTGCAATTAACACTATGAATTTTAAGTATGCCAGACATTTCGTAAATTCAAATATTTATACAAGAAGAATAATTTTAACTGTACATAGAGAATGTAACAAATTGAATTCTTTTTATACATTGTAGTCTGAAATTTAATACGTCGTACACAAAAACAAATGAAATTCTTTCACTGAAACAGCCGAGAATGTTCACCTATGCCAGATTCGGGATTTATCCTGGTAGCGGCTACTTCTACAAAAAAAAAAAAAAAGGTTATGTTAGAAAAGAGTGTCCCATAACATGCGGGAGGACGACCATTCAGATTCCAGTCCAGCCATCGAGATTTAACTTCACCGTGATTTTCCTAAACTGTTCCAGGCAAACGCCGGCATGGCCTCTTTGAAAAGGGCACCGTAGAATTCCTTCCCCGTCCTTTCATAATCCAAGTTTCGTCTCTAATTACTTCGCTGTCGATGGGACGTTAAACTCTAATCTTCCACTCCACCTGCATAGCCGACTTCGATAAGGCACGCCCGCTTGAGGGTTCTCGATTCGAAAGTATGCCAGTTCGAATCCTGGTGTGTGATGAAATTTTCACCGCCAGTATTTGGGGCCGACAAGGAGGGGGGGGGGGGGGGGGGAGATGGGTTGGTGTAAAGTTCCTGGCCACTAACCGTTGCACCAATGCACGGGGACGTTAAGCGGTGCTGCCCTCTTGGTATTAGTCTAGAGGATCATCAACAACATACACCAAAAGCTACTTCTTCTTCTTCTTCCGTGTCCGGATGCACCAATTATATCTTCCACGAAGATTGCGTTCACCACTCGAACAACAAGCAATCGGGCGTCCCCTGGAAACGACCTAGTCGGCCAATCCTGCAAACACCGGAGCACCAAATCCAAAGATGACCAAAAGCTACCACTACACTATACACGCATTCATAACACTCACCTGTTGTTGCTGTGGCGTCGTTCACTCCGGTAGACTTGTTTGAGATACCTCCCGATGCTTCTCTATCCTGTGCAAGTTTCTTTATTTCCGACTAATTACTGCAACCTACATCCTTTTGAAGGTACTTACTGTATTCATCTATTGGTTGCTTTCTGCAATTTTTAACCCTCACACTTTCCTCTAATACTAAATTGCTGATGTCTTGATGTCTCAGAATGTGTCCTACCAACCGATTCCTGCTTCTAGTCAAGTTCTGCAACAAATTTCTTTTCTCCTAAATTATATTCAGTACCTCTTTCACGCTATCTACCCACTGATATTCAGCATTCTTCTGTAGCACTACATTTCAAAAGCTGTTCTCGTCTGAACTGTTTGTCGTCCATGTTTCACTTCCGCACCGGGCTATACTGCGGACAAATACCTTTAGAAAAGTCTCCCTAACAGGAAAATCTATTTTTGGTGATAACAAATTTGTCCTCTTCAAAAATGCTTTTCTTGCCACTGCAAGTCTAAAATTTACATACTCTCTGCATCGGCCATCATCAGTTATTTTAACCTACTACTAGCAGAAAAACTCATTTACACTCACCTACACTCCACATTTACACGTACTACACACCTCTCACATGTATATATGCAATTGAACGGGCTTAACCCATCTTAACCGACGATAGCATACGACATCTATATTTTTTACTATATATTCATTCTTGGTCATGAAGTTGACTAATGCGTGGTAAATTGTTGCAGGTGGTTTTCATTGGTGTGGTATCATTACAACGGAACTCTGTGTGGTATTCTGTCTTTTTAAAATAAAAAAAAAACCAAACTCCGGGAAAATACACTGCCATGATGAAGGACGTTTATAACTGTACTAGAAATATTTGCCAATTTTATCACATTTTGATTTGACTCCACACGCGTAAAGTTTTAATAAAACAGCCAACGACGCAGAAAAATGCACTCGTGTGATTTCAATAAATTTGTAAATGTTTTCTTTCATGGCTGTAATTTTCGGCAAGTATAGCACTATCTTTTCAGGATAAATTTCTGTCATTAGTAGCAAATAAATCTTATTACTGTTTCCCACTTTCGACAAATTAATTTGTCTTCTTCAGAAGCTCAGTTTAGCAGACGTCAGTATCTCCTTCATAGAAAAATAATGCCATGGGATGTTCAGAAACTTACATATTGTTTGTGATTATTTTAAACACTGTTTTATCCTTAAAAAGTTTTGTAAATGGATTGTGTCTTGAGGTTTGCGATCGGTCCCCAACTTTAACTGTCGAGCCATGCTCCAGCTGTTTTCTTATTAACTGTGCACATCTTACCTGCCAGATGTACACTAGGGAGGAAATATCGATGTATATGTCTATGCCTCACTTGGTGAAAATTTTTCTTCGTTTGTTGCTGGAAAGCACGCTCTGTAAGAACTTTCTGTGAGAAATTTCAAAATAAAACTTCCCTTATTAAAATGGTTAATTTATTTAATTATTTCCCGCCTGCGTAGCCAGTAGACTAATTTTACTATATAAAAGTTCATGTAAGTGAGTCTCCTAGAAAGTGTTGTGCCACCGACCAGCAGTCAGATGAGATAACACGTGAGCCGCAGTAGGCACCCTGCGACCCGATATTCCACAGAATTTTGGTTTATGGTGACTTAGTCACGATTATCTTTTCCGGTTACAACCGTATCTGTGTCACAACGACGTGACGTTGTGCGTTAACAGCCAGATGACGCCTACGGTCCTTGTCTGGTTTCTTCGGAGGGGAGAGGAAGGCATTTCACGCGTTTCGAAGAGGCGATACCTAGTCTGTACTCAAAACGCCCGCTAACAACATGATCTCTATTAGTCGAAGCACTCTTTATTTCGTAAACGGCGTTTCATGAAACCATAAATATCTGTGACATAGAATACCTCGAGAAACTTATAAATTCCTTGCATTGAAATAATCCTTGGTGGTGTTCAATGTCTCGATTGACCATCACAGTACAGTCTTCCAATTTGAGACGATTTCGTCGTCTTGCATCACAGCTGATTTGAGACAATCTAGTCGCTAATCATAGGCTGATGATCTTCTCACGTAAACTCAGCCTATCCAGAAACTAGCGTAATAAACTATTCGCAGTAGGGTTTACTTGTAGTTAACCCCCAAGGGATGATTGGTTAGCCATGTCACCAACCGTGATGAATTGTCCTTGAAGTGTATGCCGAACGTTACTTAACGCCATAAAATTAAGATGTCAAGAAATATATTTGGAGGATTCCGCCTGAGCTGAGTTTGGTTTCTTATTTACTTCTATTTACCAATATTTGGATGATGTTAAACCATCTTCAGTAAGTTCCTCTTTATTCTATAATAAAACACAAGTAAATTTATGATGAAAATGCATGGGAGCCCATATCACGGTCATCAAATTCGTAAAATGGTTTGAACAGAAGCAAATTCCGCAACAGCACACTTGTGTGCTCATGCTCCTGTCTTTATCGTTCAGAACAGCAACTTTTTTATATTTGCAACTAATGAGGATTTTTTACAATCTTTCTTTCCTATGTAACGATTGTTTAATGCTGAAATGGAATTACTGGTATTTTGTACTAATTTCTCACAATAGCAATATTTCTCGTTGCATTTCATTTTTTTCCATTGTGCGCATCTCTAAACAAAAAATGAACAACTACCTCAAATTTGATGAAAGGGGCAAATTGTATGTGTGTCTTTGTAGGAACAAGTCTGAAAAATGTGTAGCAGAACTAGAGGAGCTGGTTGCACTGAAATTATTGCTGGTAAAAACAGTTAACCGATGATTCTAACCCTATTGGAAAACGTTTCGATTGTGAGGAGGAAGGAAACTGGAACCATGAAGTACTTGATCTTCTGTGAGACTAACGTTCCAGGTTAAATTACGAAACACTCGTCAGTAACCTACGCAGTAAGCCGAATGCCGGGTTTCAGGAAAGAAGCATTTCGTTGCAGGAAACCAGCTGCCTATGTAATCTATGGAGCAGGTGGAAGACAGAGAGGGAGAGTGTAGAATGTCATAGAGAGAAATTTCGAGATGCAAACAAATGGAAATTTATTGTTTTTGAAGAACTGCGCTGCCAGGAGTGCAGCGCTCGAGCGTTTGTTGTCAAGAAGAGACGTTTTCCAATACAAGGAAAAAATTGTGGTGATAACCACGTTTGTTTTCAAGTAAGAAGAAGATTTTAGAATCATTAGTCATTCGACTGTTTCCTTGAAACGCAGTTTTGAAGTACGAGAGGAAAAGTCTGCCAGAAAAAAGTGGTACATGTTTATAATAGTATATCTTAACTGTATTTAGACACGAATGGTACTATTGTTTGTTACTTACGTTACAGAAAAGATTGGACTACGTAACAAATATACAGTAAGTTTTTTCGCGTTTACAACTCAAGTTTTCGATTATATTTTCCCTGCCAGTAGCTAGATTCGTGTATTCCGACGCTTTTCTTCGAAAATTCCAGCGTATGTATTTGTTGCATGTATCTGAATGGAGTGAGCATAGCCATAATTGTACCACTGTTTGTAACTACAAATTGTACTCCACGCCATATTGAAGACACAGATCCACGCAGCTGGACCAGACCAGAGATAACTGATCAAGTATTGCCATTCATCAAAGTGTTAGGAGGACCGTAATTTGTTTATTGTACGTTGAGAGAGATGAAAATCTATTGGTCATGGGGGACTGGAATGTAGTTGTAGGGGAAGGAGTAGAAGAAAACGTTACAGGAGAATATGGGCTTGGGACAAGGAATGAGAGAGGAGAAAGACTAATTGAGTTCTGTAACAAGTTTCAGCTAGTAATAGCGAGTACCCTGTTCAAGAATCACAAGAGGAGGAGGTATACTTGGATAAGGCCGGGTGATACAGGAAGATTTCAGTTACATTACATCATGGTCAGACAGAGATTCCGAAATCAGATTCTAAATTGTATGGCGTACTCGGGAGCAGATATAGATTCAGATCACAATATAGCAGTGATGAAGAGTAGGCTGAAGTTTCAGAGATTAGTTAGGAAGTACCAATGCGCAAGGAAGTGGGATACGGAAGTATGGATACGGAAGACATCTCTAAAAAGGGCAATCGCAGAAGCTGGAAAGGAAACATAGGTACAAAGAAGGTAACTATAAAGAAACCATGGGTAGCAGAAGAAATACTTCAACTGAACGATGAAAGAAGGGAGTACAAAAATGTTCCGGTAAATTCAGGAATACATAAATACAAGTCTGTGAGGAACGAAATAAATAGAAAGTGCAGGGAAGCTAAGACGAAATGGCTGTATGAAAAATGTGAAGAAATCGAAAAAGAAATGATAGTCCGAAGGACTGACTCAGCATACAGGAAAGTAAAAGCAATCTTCGGTGAAATTAAAAGCGAGGGTGGTAACATTAAGAGTTCAACCGGAATGCCATTGTTAAATGCAGAGGAAAGAATAGATAGTTTGGAACAGCACACAGAAAGCCTCTATGAGAGGAAACATTTATCTAATGTGATAGAAGAAGAAACGGAGTCGATTCAGAAAAGACACGAGCTCCAGTATTGGAATCAGAATTTCAGAGAGCTCTGGAGGACATAAGATCAAATCCGGCAGAAGGGAATTCCATCAGAACTTCTAAAATCATTAGGGGAAGTGGCAACAAAACGACTATCCACGTTGCTGTGTAGAATGTATGAGTCTGGCAGTACACCGTCTAATTTTCGGAAAAAGATCATCCACACAATTCCGAAGACTGCAGGAGCTGACAAGTGCGAGAATTATCGCACAACCAGCTTAACAGTTCATGCATTCAAGTTGCTGATAAGAATATTATGCAGAGGAATGGAAAAGGAAACTGAGGATGTGTTAGATGACGATCAGTATGGCTTTAGGAAAAGTAAAGGCACCAGAGAGGCAATTCTGACGTTGCGGTTGGTAATGGAAGCATGACTAAAGAAAAATCAAGATACCTTCGTAGGATTTGTCGACCTAGAAAAAGCGTTCGACAATGTAAAGCGGTGCAAGATGTTCGAATTTCTGAGAAAGGTTCAAAATGGTTCAAATGGCTCTGTGCACTATGGGACTTAACATCTGAGGTTATCAGTCTCCTAGAACTTAGAACTACGTAAACCTAACTAACCACAGGATATCACACACATCCATGCCGGAACCGCTCGTCCACCGCGGCCGGCAGAAAAATTGGGGTAAGCTACAGGGAGAGACGGGCAATATACAATATGTACAAGAAACAAGAAGGAATAATACGAGCGGACGACCAAGAACGAAGCGCTCGGATTAAAAAGAGTGTAAGACAGGGATTTAGTCTTTCGCCCCTACTGTTCAACCTGTACATCGAAGAAGCAATAATGGAAATAAAAGAAAGGTTCAGGAGTGGAATTAAAATACAAGGTGAAAGGATATCAATGATACGATTCGCTGTAGACTTTACTATTCGGAGTGAAAGTGAAGAGGTATTACATGATCTGTTGACTGAAATGGACAGTTTAATGAGTACAGAATATGAATGGAGAGTAAATCAAAGAAAGACGAAAGTAACGAGGAGCAGCAGAAATGAGAACAGCGAGAAACTTAACATCAGGATTGATGGTCACGAAGTAGATGAAGTTAAGAAATTCTGCTACCTTGGCAGCAAAATAGCCAATGACGGACGGAGCAAGGAGGACATCAAAAGCAGACTAGCACTGGCAAAAAGGGCATACCTGGGCAAGAGGCCATAATTTGAGGAAGACATTTCTGAGAATATGTATTTGGAGCACAACATTGTATGGTAGCAAAACATGGACTGTGGGAAAACCGGAACAGAAGAGAACCGAAGCATTTGAGATATGATACTATAGACGGATGTTGAAAATTAGGTCGAATGACAAGGTAAGGAATGAGGAGGTTTTGCGCAGAATTGGAGAGGAAATGAATATGTGGAAAACACTGACTAGGAGAAGGGACAGAATGATAGGACATCTGTTAAGAAATCAGTGCCACTTCCGTGGTGCTAGAAGGAATTGTGGAACTGTAGAGGACAAAAACTGTACAGGACGTAAGTTGCAAGTGCTACTCTGAGATGAAGAAGTTTGCACAGAAGAAAAATTGGAGGAGAGCCTAACAAACACCACAAATTTTTATCGAGAGTGAAGCTAAAGCACTTACGACAGGGAAATTTAATACAGAACGAGTTTTCTTTCTTAAGAGAACGAATGTCAGGAGTTTTTATGGATATAACTTGCGTCGAGGAAGAATTCTATGCATTCCAGTTTCAATTCCACGAAACATTACAATACGCTATCAGTCAAAGAGCTGTAACTTTCGCAGGGGTTTCGTTTTGGCACGAATATGCAAGTTCCCGATAAGAAGCGCAAAACTGCAAACGGCTAAAAGACTGCACAAACAACTTAGAAAACACCAGTAATCCAAAATACACTCGTTTTACCGCGTACTGCTATTATGTGTATTTACGTAACATGCTACAAGTCACGTTTGAAAGTTCTCATGATAACTGACAACAACACACTGCGTTTTGTATCATTAGCTATCTGTTCACTTTCGAGAAACAATCATCCACTTTTCCCTGTTTTTCATTCACTTTTTTCCTCTCAGTGGTCTTCATTTTCCGGAAAATCAAGACAATGAGGTAGTTAAATCTTTTGTGTCCTGCCAACCTAAGAGTGGTGTTCAATAAGTATTGCAACACATTTTATAGGCCTGTTTCGATTGAAAAAATGCGGGATTTTTTGCGGGACATCGTGCAATGTTCCCGCTTCCACCCCTCTAGTTGCTTGAAGTTCGGATAGGTGACACCGCTACCGTTGGCTTCAAAATTGTGTCTGTAACGGAGGTTCCTTCCAAGCAGAGAGCTGTCACTTGGTTCCATTTGGCGGAAGACCATAGGGTCTCAGACAGCCATAGGCACTTATGGAATGTATGCGGAGATCTGGCAGTGAACAATAGCACGGTGAGCAGTCGGGCGAAACCTCTGTCATGAGACCTCTCGCGTGCCTGCCGGCTGCACAAACCTCATTCGAGGTGGTTGACGGATCACAATCAATCACCTCGCTACTCAACTGGACGTCTGTGTTGGTAGTGCTGACACACTCTCCACCAGTTGGAGTACTCAAATAAGTGTGCCTGCTGTGTTCCACGATGCCTAACAGAAGACCATAAAGAGCAACTAGGGACCATCTGTGCGGAATTGCTAGCGCGTTAAGAGGCTGATGGTGACAATCTTTTGTCAAACATCGTCACAAAAGACGAAAAATGGACTCAGCACTTCGAACGGGAAACGAAATGGAAGTGAAGCCACAACACCTCTCCTCCGAAGAAAAAGTTCAAAACTGCACCCTCAGGCGTTAAAGTCATGGAGATGGTCTTCTACGACTCGGAAAGGGTTATTCTGTTTGATGTCCTCCCTCATGATGCAACGATCAATTTGGAACTGTGTTGTGCTACCCTCAGGAAATTGAAGAAACGACTGCAGCGCGTTCTTTGCCAGAAGAAATAAAAGAACTTCTTCTTCTCCATGACAACGTAAGACCTCACATAAGTCTGCACGCCCTTCAGTCGTGATTCGTAGCTTACCACTTCCATCTGTTTGGTCCGATGAAAGATGCACTCCGCGGAAGCAGTTTCTGGATGATGAGGGTTTATTTGAGCAGCAAGACGTTGACTTCGACGTCGGCTAGTTGAGTGGTACCATGTGTACATACAGGCCCTCCCAGTAAGGTAGTGTAAGGCCGTCGCATTGATCGGAGGTTGTGTTGGAAGATAGGGTTTTGTAGCAAAAATAGTGGAGAATAATATGATGTATTAGAATCCTGAATAAAACCAACCTGCTTTCAGAAAAACTGTTTCGCATTACTTATTGAACGCTCCTCGTAATAATAGATCAATACATTTCTGCGTCTCGGTGAGTATAATAAAAATACAGAATAGATTATTCAAAAAGTTTCTTTCTAAGCATAACGTAGGACTTACGCATCCTTTCCGCTTTCCTTTTTTCAAATATCGACGAACTATGTGCGGATAATGTGCATCTGTATAAGCAGTATCTTGTTGTGCGAGTAAAGTTTTGTAACATTCCCAGCTGGGCCACTCCCCCTTGATCGCCGCCAGGTTGTTTGGCATTTGTCTGGAAAGAAGTGACACTCTGCAAGGGTGTTCCGGGAGGAATGGTCAGTCTTCAGCGACATGGTAAGAACGATTATTCGATGCGAAAAATGCTAGTAAAAATTGTCTCCTCTTGTACTGAAAGAGTGCTCATATCTCCTATCACATGCATTTCATAACTCATTTTTACCAAATTGTTTTACTTTTAATGGTCGTCCTTGCCATATTCCTTAAATATTAACCATTCCTCCTGGGCCGCCCTGTTTAATGGACCGTTCCTCAGACAGCCTGCTTACACCTCATTCGGAGTAGAGAATGAAATGGACACAAATCATTTTTATTTAGCGCAAAGATTTTAGAGCTTAAATGAACTAGGTCTGATGAGTTTAACATGCACGAAACTGCCTACAATCGAAATAAATACTTACAGAATTTACCAGAGCGAACTGACAACCAGCTGGATCTAATATTACATTTGTCGTATTTGAGCAATACACATTTATAAAATAAACATACTGACAGAACTCTGAACTTCTGCAATTATCTGGATGCCTGGACGGATACAGACTCCATAAGTTACTCGAAAAACAGTAGTTACATTTACAGTATTATGTTTTCTTTGATTGTTGTTAATTACTACCCCGCAAGCGTTTCGAGAAACGTAGTAGGCATATGGGGAAAATAAAAATATTGCTCGAGTTCCCTCGGTATTTCAGCAGTAAATTTCTGGTAGCGACCGCCACTGGAAATTTATAAGCTTGTCCACAACTCCCTCGCGCTTATTAGAGAAACCTGTGAAGGAACACGCCTCCCTTCTTTGTATCTTCTCTACTTCATCTATTAATTGAAACGTAAGTCGCAGACTCAAGACACAAGACTTCGTTAAAAGAAAGTTTTATTAGCCACTTTTATTGCACGTGAATTACATTTCATTATGAGTCTTCTTGTGAATCCAACACACCTCCAAATTGTTTTGTGTGTTCATTCCACTTTAAGCAGTTACAGACGGATAGCCTGATGATTCAGGCTTATTAACGTTTTTAGTGATTTACCTCCAATTTTATAATCATACAATAATGGATTGTGCTACTTCTTTAGGTGTAACACGTTACATTTGTATACGCTGAAAATCAAATAACGTTCCCCCACTAAAAGGTCGATTCTCTGCACGTTTCCTGCTTTCGGCACCATTTTCTGGCCTCTATGCAACAGCACCTTCTACTTACAGCATACAGAGTTTCTAATGCAACTGATCATATCTTTTTTTATGTGATGCAAAAAATAGTGGCAGTATAACACTCCCTTACGATACTACCGGTAATGTATTCATTTTGCATGTGACAACTTCATCCAGTTAAGAACGGTCTTTTGAGTTCTATCTACATCTATATCGATACCCTGCAAATCACACCTAAGTGCCTAGCATATGGTTCATCGAACCACGTTCACAATAGTTCTCCGTTATTGCAGTCTCGAACAGCATTCGGAAAAAACGAACACCTATATCTTTCTGTGTGAGCTCTGATTTCCCTTATTTTATTATGGTATGTAGGCCGGTGATAACGAAATATTTTCGCACTGTGAAGAGAAAGATGGTGAACAAAATTGCGTGAAAATATTCTGCCGCAACGAAAGACGCCTTTGTTTTAATGACATCCACCTCTAATCGTGTATTACACTACTGGCCATTATAATTGTCACACCAAGAAGAAATGCAGATGATAAATGAGTATTCATTGGACAAATGTATTATACTGAAACTGACAAGTGATCACATTTTCATGCAATTTGGGTTCATAGATCCTGAGGAATCAGTACCCAGAACAACCACCTCTGGCCGTAATAACGGTCTTGATACTCCTGGGCATTGAGTCAGAGCTTGGATGGCGTGTACAGGTACAGCTGCCCATGCAGCTTCAACACGATACCACAGTTCATCAAGAGTAGTGACTGGCGTATTGTGACGAGCCAGTTGCTCGGCCACCATTGACCACACGTTTTAAAATTGGTGAGAGATCTGGAGAATGTGCTGGCCAGGGCAGCAGTCGAACATTTTCTGTATCCAGAAGGGACCGTACAGGAGCTGCAACATGCGGTCGTGCACTATCCTGCTGAAATGTAGGGTTTCGCTGAAATGAAGGGTACAGCCTCAGGTCGTAACACATCTGAAATGTAACGTCCATTGCTCAAAGTGCCGTCAATGCGAACAAGAGGTGACCGAGACGTGTAATCAATGGCACCCCATACCATCGCGCCGGGTGATACGCCAGTATAGCGATGACGAATACACGCTTCCAATGTGCGTTCATCGCGATGTCGCCAAACACGGATGCGACCATCATGATACTATAAACAGAACCTGGATTCATCCGAAAAAATGACGTTTTGCCATTCGTGCACCCAGGTTCGTCGTTGAATACACCACCGCAGGCGCTTCTGTGTGTGATGCAGCGTCAAGGGTAACCTCAGCCATGATCTCCGAAATGATAGTGCATGCTGCTGTAAACGTCGGCGAACTGTTCGTGCAGATGGTTGTTGTCTTGCAAACGTCCCCATCTGTTGACTCAGGGATCGAGACGTGGCTGCACGATCCGTTATAGCCATGCGGATAAGATGCCTGTCATCTCGACTGCTAGCGATACGAGGCCGTTGGGATCCAGCACGGCGTTCCGTATTACCCTCCTGAACCCACCGATTCCATATTCTGCTAACAGACATTGGATCTCGACCAACGCGAGCAGCAATGTCGCAATACGATAAACCGCAATCGCGATGGGCTACAATCTGACCTCTATCAAAGTCGGAAACGTGATGGTACGCATTTCTCCTCCTTACACGAGGCATCAGAACAACGTTTCACCAGGCAACGCCGGTCAACTGCTGTTTGTGTATGAAAAATCGGCTGGAAACTTTCCTTATGTCAGCACGTTGTAGGTTTCACCACCGGCGCCAACCTTGTGTGAATGCTCTGAAAAGGTAATCATTTGCACATCACAGCATCTTCTTCCTGTCGGTTAAATTTCGCGTCTGTAGCACGTCATCATTGTGGTGTAGCAATCTTAATGGCCAGTAGTGTATGTCAGTGATACTCTTTCCCCTATTTTGCCATAATAAAATACGTGCTGCTCTTGTGTGTTTTTGATGTACTCCGTCAATTCTACCTGTTAAGGATCGCAAATCGTGCAGCAATACTCCAAAACAGGCCGGACAAGCGTATTGTGGGCATCCTCTTTAGTAGATCTATTGCATTTCCTAAGTATTGTGCCGACTACTGCCCAATAGAAAATCCTGAATCCAGGCATAAATGTGGCCTCAAATTTTTATTTATTGTCTAGGCGAGAATGTGGAACTGTATCATGAGTTTCACGTTAGTGCGATGTCTTTTCCAACGTTCTGTTTGAGGACAAAATTGTTTTAGTTGTCGTGACACAGCTCGTGCACCGCTTGAAGATCGCACATAGAGTCCAGCATTGTCAGCCATAGCAACAGTAACTTCTTTAACAATTTGTGGAGCAATTCGTCGTGCGCGTCTCCTAAGAGCAATTTCCTAACCGCCAATTAATACGATCTTCCGAAACTAGTTCTTCAACCCCCGTGCGGAAAGAGGACCATACTCGATTCCTCCAATGAGCAGCAACACTATTGTTGTTGTTTTGACAAAACAGCTTTACGAGTAAAGTCCTGCTCACCTTGTCTAGAACCCTGTTAACTGCCTGGAACTGTAATTCTCACTGATGTTTGTGTTCATTCCTATGTCACCGTGCCAGTACCGGCGCCTAACTGCAGGTCATGACACTAACACTGCTAACAATGTAAATCCTGCAGTGCACAGGCTGAACACATTTCCTGTTAATTTTGGGATCCACACTCTGCATATTTTTTTGTCTACACTGCCTGAAATAGCGAAAGTTTAATTGTAACCACCTTGTACAGTAAAGTCTCAAATGAAAATTCTGCCAGCCGGCCATAGTGACCGAGCGGTTCTAGGCGCTACAGTCTGGAACCGCGCGACCGCTACGATCGCAGGTTCGAATCCTGCCTCGGGCATGGATGTGTGTGATGTCCTTAGGTTAGTTAGGTTTAAGTAGTTCTAAGTTCTAGGGGACTGATGACCTCAGCAGTTAAGTCCCATGGTGCTCAGAGCCATTTTGAAAATTCTGCCGTATCAGTTCTTCGTTAGATTGTCTGGACAAATCTACGAGATGATCTGTAGGCTTCTAAGAATAATTTTCGCTTTCAGGGGGTAGAACTATGCCTCCGAAGCAAGACTTTATCTTCGTTTTCCAGCATACAGAAACTACGTCTTTCACCTACCACCGCTTTTCAATACTCGTGGTAATCTCTCTTATCTTACTCCCTGGCTCCCTCTGAGCGACAACGATGCTAACAGCAGAACTGTTGCACAGTCTTCCTCGAATACTGTCTTTCTAAAATTATCAAGAGAGTTTAGCGGGAATCACAGCCTTTCCTCCAAACATTTCCGTCAAACGTTTCTGTATTAGTTTACCTTCTGTGATACACCTTTGAATGGGCTGTACTTACCTCATACAATGCCAGCAACACATCTCTAAATTACTTCCGAAAGGTGGGAGTTAGAAAATATTAATTGCATTGTTTATTACTGAATAGCTCATGCGCAGGTTAAATATAGGTTCTTGAGCAGGGATTTTAAACAAGAAGTTCTGATGTCTTTTGTGAAAGCTGTTCCTGAGCTTCCGAACACACAACATTCGCTGTCTAAAAGGCTAGTATCGATACAGAATTATTTTGACCCAATTTTGAAATTAAAATAGTTGCCAGAATGAGATTTTCACTTTGCAGTGGAATGTGCGCTGATATGAAACTTCATGGCAGATTAAAACTGTGTGCAGGGCCGAGACTCGAACTCGGGACCTTTGCCTTTCGCTTTTAAGTGATCTACCAGCTTTTTTTTTTTTTTTTTTTTTTTAAATTCCCTTTATAATCCAGATGGTATACTTGCAGGTGCAGTGCCCATTCTTCTGATGAGTGATTTTTGTAGCTTTACTATCCCATGGTCACGTAGTTCTGTATCTATTTTGTCGTTCATGCGACAATTTATAGAGGGGGACGATGTTTCGTTTACAGGAATAACTGAAGTCCGTAATTAGTATGCACTATACGTAGAAAAACGAAATACAACTTAACACGATAAAGTTACAAAAACGCGTGTCTGATTAATTCAAAGTACCCCAAATTCGGCCGTGAAAAGCTCCTTGTCTATGTTCAGTCCACAGTCATACAGGAGCGTCACAAAACCACCACAAAAGTGTGTACAGATACATAAAGTAATAAAGTACAAGTAAAGGAATAAATCTGAAAATTGTTGATTTTTAATGATATGGCAGGGAAAAATACATTTCCCGTACCATTTGTTATCCATCTGCCTGTCTTTCCGTCTGCTAAGTCCTCTTGTTCTCAGGCCATGTAAAGATATGAAGTAGAAATTTGTGTCACGTGTTAAGGTCTACGGTCCCGTGGCTGTCTAAATAAATTTAAGGTCGTAAGTTACTTCTCTCGAAAGATACAGCCTGGTATGTCAAACGTTCTGATAGTCGCAAATGTGGGACGAATATTAATAGGAAGTATTGGGTCCGGTGGTTTAACGATAAAGTGCGCGCCTGCGATTAGGTAAGTCTCAGGATCGAATCTCTTTTATACCATGGATTTCTCAGTCTTTATTTTAACATATTATTCACCTCTCAATGATGTAACGATTGGCCAGAAGCATAGCGTGTTTCGTTTTACCCATTTAACTGTATTTGGCTTCTCCCCGCTTGGGTGACTGGAGTAGTTTAGGGACACACAAGTTACCGGTGTCCAATACAAAAACTTGCACTAGGGCATTAAGCGAAAGGAATTACTGTTATCTAAGTACGTAATTGTGTTTGTACAGAACTCACATAGTGCGAATCATACTCGCACTTTTCTGGTTATTCGCTTTCGGTATTGTGTTTTCCATTCAGAATCAAATAAAAATAATCTCTCTTTCATGCTCCCGTCGATACTGGAGTCTTGCCTGCACAAATAACTCAAAGTAATATGCCTTCTCATTGACGTCAAACAAAATTAATTCTTTCACTTTGATAACCCCATCGGATTTGACGTCATTTGCCATGAGAAAAAAAAATCTTGTTCCTATAGTCGTCTAGATCTTCTTGATCAATGATCACAAAATAATTTAAAATCAATTGTCCTTTGTATGACTGAAAAAAGAGTGAAATAGACTAATTGAGTGTACATTATGGTCTTCTTCTTTTAACTAAATGACATAGCTGGTGATGATCAATCGTTTTCGATTTATATTATAAAACTTTCCTGGCAGATTAAAACTGTTTGCCGGACCGAGACTCGAACTCGGGACCTTTGCCTTTCGCGGACAAGTGCTCTGCACTGTTTTAATCTGTCAGGAAGTTTCATATCAGCGCACACTCCGCTGCAGAGTGAAATTCTCATTCTGGAAACATCCCACAGGCTGTGGCTAAGCCATGTCTCCGCAATATCCTTCCTTCCAGGAGCGCTAGTTCTGCAAGTTTCACAGAAGAGCTTCTGTGAAGTTTGGAAGGTAGGAGACGAGGTACTGCAGAATTGAAGCTGTACGGACGGGTTCTGAGTTGTGCTTGGGTAGCTCAGCTGGTAGAGCACTTGCCCCCGAAAAGCAAAGGTCCCGAGTTCGAGTCTCGGTCCGGCACACAGTTTTAATCTGTCAGGAAGTTTCATTAAATTAGTTCTTAGCATAACGGACAAGGGTAACGGGTCGTAAGCCACTGTGCGTCTCATCATATTACACATTCCTCATTCCATTCATTACTCCACTTCTTATGAGTCCCAGCATTGGAGACATATTGATCTTTTGGGATAAAAGAACCTGGAGTAAACAGACAATGACTTGGGTAAAGGAAAACCATCTAGATAACCAAATAATTTATTTCAGCGAAATAGTTGGCGGCAACGATTTGGTACACACTTAAAGCATTCGTCACATAGGAAGAGACATTAAATCATACTAGAATAGATGGTTCCTTAATACCCTACTGGACTGGAATTATCTAGGTACACAAGGTATGCTGGGAGATGAACATTACTAATCACCAGTGTATGTTACTAATGCGTAAATCATATACACACTATTGCAGTCAATAAATAGCGGACCATCGTATCAACTACTGGGTACTGAATGCAAGCTGAGCAAAGGGCAAATTGGTCGGATGGTGAAGGAAACACGTACCAAAGGCACATGCACATCTACAGAGTCTTAAGTGATCCAAAAATATAGTTATTCAGGGAAAATTCTGGCAGCATGTAGATATCGTTCTGCACATATTTTAATGTTCTACACAATGCAACGTTTCATTGCCTACTAACTGTGAAATCATCAAACCGTGGAGGTGGCGGAGAACAGAGGTTGGCATAACATTCACAAAGAAATAACAATTTTAAGAGGTCAAAGTCCTCACAAAAACTTCTACTCTGTATTTACTAGTCAACCAAAAACAAGGAATGAACAAGATACGTGGTAGGCGAAACCCTAACTACGGACTCACTATCATCAGTGAAAATCTCGAACAACCAGAAGCAAAATTAACTGTTAATAAGCCATATGATTGTAGGTAGTTGCTCTAAGTGCAGTTTAATGTACTACAAAATGCAAAAAGATGGTTTACTAGCAGTGAAATCATGAACATGTGGCGGTGGCGGCGAACAAATGCCTTCGTACTGGTAATAAAAAAACAATCAGTTATTTGGGATACGCTTCACCCTCATTAACACAAGAGATATCTACAAACATATTATTAAAGAGCCGTGACTCCTTAATGGTTAAGGTACGGGATGCTTTGGCATGTATCAATGGCTCAGTCACACACAAAGCGATGACCGTCAGCGTAATTTAATTAAAGGTTCAAGATTAGGGGACCGCGACTCACTTCTCTAGTGCAAATGATGATGATGATCAGCATCATCATCATCGTTTAAGACTGTTTATGCCTTTCAGCGTTCAGTCTGGAATATAGTCCCCTTTATAGAATTCCTCCATGATCCCCTATTCCGTGCTAACATTGGTGCCTCTTCTGATGTTAAGCCTATTACTTCAAAATCATTCTTAACCGAATCCAGGTACCTTCTCCTTGGTCTGCCCCGACTCCTCCTACCCTCTACTGCTGAACCCATGAGTCTCTTGGGTAACCTTGCTTCTCCCATGCGTGTGACATGACCCCACCATCTAAGCCTGTTCGCCCTGACTGCTACATCTATAGAGTTCATTCCCAGTTTTTCTTTGATTTCCTCGTTGTGGACACCCTCCTGCCATTGTTCCTATCTACTAGTACGTGCAATCATCCTAGCTACTTTCATATCCGTAACCTCAACCTTGTTGATAAGGTAACCTGAATCCACCCAGCTTTCGCTCCCGTACAACAAAGTTGGTCGAAAGATTGAACGGTGCACAGATAACTTAGTCTTGGTACTGACTTCCTTCTTGCAGAAGAGAGTAGATCGTAACTGAGCGCTCACTGCATTAGCTTCGCTACAAGTCGCTTCCAGTTCTTTCACTACGTTGCCATCCTGTGAGAATATGCATCCTAAGTACTTGAAACCGTCCACCTGTTCTAACTTTGTTCCTCCTATTTGGCACTCAATCCGTTTATATCTCTTTCCCACTGACATTACTTTCGTTTTGGAGATGCTAATCTTCATACCATAGTCCTTACATTTCTGATCTAGCTCTGAAATATTACTTTGCAAACTTTCAGTCGAATCTGCCATCACAACTAAGTCATCCGCATATGCAAGGCTGCTTATTTTGTGTTCACACATCTTAATCTCACCCAGCCAGTCTATTGTTTTCAACATATGATCCATACATAATATGAACAACAGTGGAGACAGGTTGCAGCCTTGTCTTACCCCTGAAACTACTCTGAACCATGAACTCAATTTACCGTCAACTCTAACTGCTGCCTGACTATCCATGTAAAGACCTTTAATTGCTTGCAAAAGTTTGCCTCCTATTAAATAATCTCGTAGAACAGACAATAACTTCTTCCTAGGAACCCGGTCATATGCCTTTTCTAGATCTATAAAGCATAGATACAATTCCCTGTTCCATTCATAACATTTCTCCATTATTTGCCGTAAGCTAAAGATCTGGTCCTGAAAACCTCTAAGAGGCCTAAACCCACACTGATTTTCATCCAGTTGGTCCTCAACTAATACTCGCACTTTCCTTTCAACAATACCTGAGAAGATTTTACCCACAACGCTGATTAAAGAGATACCTCTGTAGTTGTTACAATCTTTTCTGTTTCCATGTTTAAAGACTGGTGTGATTACTGCTTTTGTCCAGTCTGATGGAACCTGTCCCGACTCCCAGGCCATTTCAATTATCCTGTTTAGCCATTTAAGACCTGACATTCCACTGTATTTGATGAGTTACGACTTAATTTCATCCACCCCAGCTGCATTATTGCACTGCAATCTGTTGACCATTTTGACCACTTCCTCAAATGTGATCCTATTTCCATCCTCATTCCTATCCCATTGTACATCGAAATCTGAAACATTACTGATCGTATTTTCACCTACATTGAGCAACTCTTCAAAATATTCCCTCCATCTGCCCAAGGAATCCACAGGATTCACAAGCAGTTTTCCTGACCTGTCCAAAATACTTGTCATTTCCTTCTTACCTCCCTTTCGAAGACTGCTAATTACACTCCAGAATGGTTTTCCAGCAGCTTGACCCAAGGTCTCCAACCTGTTTCCAAAGTCTTCCCAAGATTTCTTCTTGGATGCTGCAATTATCTGTTTGGCTTTGTTTCTTTCTTCAACATAACTTTCTCTGTCTACCTGAGTTCTAGTATGTAGCCATTTTTGATACGGCTTCTTTTTCCTTTTACAGGCTGCCTTGACTGTGTCGTTCCACCAAGCTGTTTGCTTCATCCTACCTTTACACGCTACTGTTCCAAGACACTCTTTAGCCACTTCTAGTACTGTGTCCCTGTACCTTGTCCATTCTTTTTCCAATGACTGTAATTGACTACATTCAACTTTCTGGTACCTTTCTGAGATCATTGTTATATTAACACAATCCTAATTTTCTTGCTAGACACTGTCATATCTATCCACATCAGTCGTTCGTTTACATACCTTATTGCAACTACGCTGGGTTCGATTTCTTTCCTGATGTAAAGCCCTACACCCCATTATGCTATTCCTGCTTTGACTCCTGACAGGTAGACCTTGTATTCTCCCACTTCCTCTTCTTTCTCACACCTTACCCGAATGTCACTAACAGTTAAAACATCCAGCCCCATCTTACTTGTAGCCTCTGCCAGCTCTACCTTCTTCCCAGAGTAGCCCCCACTGATATTAATAGCTCCCCATCTCATTACCATTTGTTTGTCGAGTCGTATCTTAGGAGTTCCTGATTTGTCAGTTAGAGGTGGGACTCCGTCACCTCCAAAGGTCCGAGGCATTTTGCTCTGATTGTTGCCAGCATCAAATTTAAAGTACCGGGGAAGCAGGTTGCTAGCCTTACTTGCTTAGAGTCCCATTGAGTTTTACCCCTAACGGTTGAGGGACTAACCGGTGGATTTGGTATGAGCACAAAGGTGACCACAACTCAGAATATGTCCGAGATGCCCAGCCTTATTCCAAAGTAACTGGTATCCCGACTGTCGGGACCACTTACTTGGCCACTCATACGTTGCCCGTGGTTCATGAACTAGGACATGACTACAGGAACCCACACCATGAACCACTGTGTAAATGATGCCGAAAGAAAAATAATTAGCTGACTCTACAATTAAATAACGTTTTCTAATACCTATATCCACTGTTCTACCCTACAGCGTGTGTCCGTCGACTTACCACCCCACAGCTAGAGCGTCTTTCACTACGGTTACCGGGGAACGCATCCACTTTCAAAAGAGTAGCGCTGGATGAGGACCCACTGGGTCTGGTCGACTATCATGCGAGAAAGTTCTAACCTGACGTATAGCCTTGGCTCATCTCCTCTCCTTCGCTCTTAGCTATACTTGCTCCTGAAGCATGATTGCCAGTGGATCTACTTTACTCAAGCCTCTGCTGTTCTACATCTACATCCATACTCTGCAAATCAGTGAAGTGCATGACAGAGCGTACGTTCCACTGTACCAGTTACTAGGGTTTCTTCCCGTTACATTGCGTAAAGAGCGCGAAAAGAATGATTGTTTGAATGCCTCTGAGCGTGCTGTAATTACTCTAATCTTGTCACCACGATCCCTATGTGAGCAATGCGAGGGGACTGTAGTATATTCAAAATCATCATTTAAAATCGATTGTTGAAACTTTGTTAGTAGACTTTCTCGGAATAGTTCACTTCTACCTTCTAGACTCTGTCAGTTTAGTTTCTTCAGTATCTCTGGAACACTTTCACAGGGGTCAAATCTAGAAATGCTCAATCAGTTCGAAATCCCTTGTCAATAGCACTGAACACTTCAGGTGTGTAAGGAGCTAACTAGCTATTGACAAGGGATTTCGAACTGACTGAGCATATCTAGATTTCCAGAATGTTTTTGACTCTGTACCATATAAGTGGTTTGTAGTTAAACTGCGTTGCTCATGGAGTATCGTCTCAGTTATCTGACTAAATTCGTGATTTCCTGTCAGAGAGGTCACAGTTCGAAGTAGCTGATAGAAAGTCATCGAGTAAAACAAGTGTTACAGGCCCTCTGCTGTTCCTCATCTATACAAACCATTTTCACAAGAACGATGTCTCTTAAATCCGTGTTGACTGTAAGTCAATACACCGTTCTCTTCGAGGTAATTCACTATGTTAGAATACAACATATGTTCCGAGGTCCTGCTGCATATCGACTTTAATGACACGGGCCTGTAATTTGGTGGATTACTCCTGCTATATTTCTTGAATATTGGTGTGACCTGTGCAATTTTCGTCGAGCGAGAGGGTATATGTGATTGTCAAGGAGGGAGCTATTGCATCAGCATACTCTGAAAGAAACCTAACTGGTAAACAGTCTGGACCGGAACATTTTCTGTTATTAAGTGATTTAAGCTGCTTAACTACTTCGAAGATATGTACTTCTAAGTTACTCATGTTTCCAGCTGTTCTTGATTCGAATTCTGGTATATTTACTTCGCCACCTTTGGTGAAGGAATTTCGGAAGGCTGTGTTTAGTAACTCTGCTTTGGCGACTCTGTCGTCGATAGCATTTTCACTGTTAACGCGCAGAGAAGGCATTGATTGTTTTTTGACGCTAGCATACTTCACATACGACCAGAATCTCTTTGGATTTTCTGCCGGGTTTCGAGACACAGTTTCGTTGTGGAAACTATAAGCATCTCGCATTGAAGTCTTCGCTAAATTTCGGACTTCTGTGAAAGTTCGCCAGTCTTGGAGATTTTGCGTTCGCTTAAATTTGTCCTTCCACTCGACTCAGAAACAAGGGGCCACGATCAGTTTTCGGATAACGCTGCAAATTATGAGCTCCGTGGAAGGCTAGTCTTCTCAACCTTCTCTGCCAGTCGGTAGAATGATCCAGGTATGACCTCGGATCCCAGACGACGGGTATCATTTGTTACAACGTGGTCACAATCTGCAGCTGGTTGCACCCTAGTCCCTCAATGGCTGCTGAACATGCCGTATGACGCCTCGAAACATACATAGTGAGTGCACCCGGTGTTGCTTCCCATCAACTGCTGCCATTTCCTTAAGGATTGTCATCATTCGCCGTACGTTTGAGTGCCAACGATTATGAGACCCTTACCCTTTTGGGTTTGCCGCCTCTTGACTTAGGACAGAGCAGGTTTTCCCAAAACAGGTGAAGTGAATCCCACTGGCTCATTTTCAATTTCTGTGAAAGACAGCAAGTCTAACTTGATGGTTAGGGGCATCGGTATAACACCCTGAGTCTTCCCTGGTCCCCGTCCACGCTGTAGAGCATCTCTAGATCCACCAGTGAAACCCACTCGTAGTTAGCTGGACGAGTAATGACAGATCCTGTACTTTCTGCAGAAGAGTCAGCACCACAAGGGAGGATAGTACTTGGAATACCTTTGGGACCGGTACCATGGTACATGATTCTAGAGAGCTCGTTTGACACTGGTTCTCAGCAGCTGCCAGTCGTTCGACGGTGGACAGGGCGATTTCCAGCTGCTTACGAATGTCAACCAACTCATCCCATGTTTGAGGACAGCATCACATGGGGCTGCATTTTGGCTGATGCAGTGAATTACAGGACAGTGGACAAATAACTGTAAATTAAACGTTTTGATTATCTTTTATTCTGTTGCATTGCTAAAGGACCAGTTCCCTATAAGAACTGTAGTAATTACACAAAACGACATTTCTAGTGAGGCAACAGAAAAATCTATCACATACAATACTAGATGCCTAAAACTCACAGAGGTTAATTATAGTCGCTAACAAACCTGAAAATGGAGTTAATTTCTACATCTACATCTACATCTACGCCATTACTCTGCTATTTAGAATAAAGTGCCTGGCAGAGGGTTCAATGAACCACCTTCAAGCTGTCTCTCTACCGTTCCACTCTCGAACGGCGCGCGGGAAAAATTAGTCCTTCAATTTTTCTCTGCGAGCCCTGATTTCTCTTATTTTATCGTGATGATCATTTTTCCCTACGTAGGTGGGTGCCAACAGAATTTTTCCGCAATCGGAGGAGAAAACTGGTGATTGAAATTTCATGAGAAGATCCCGTCGCAACGAGGAACGCCTTTATTTTAATGATAGCCACTCCAATTCACGTATTATGTCTGTGGCACTATCTCCCTTACTTCGCGATAATACAAAACGAGCTGCCCTTCTTTGTACTTTTTCGATGCTATCCGTCCGTCTCATCCGATGCGGACCCCACACCGCACAGCAATACTTCAGAATAGGGCAGACAAGCGTGGTGTAAGCAATCTCTTCAGTAGACCTGTTGCACCTTCTAAATATTCTGCCAGTGAATCGCAGTCTTTGGTTGGCCCTACCCACAACATTATCTATGTGATAGTTCTGATTTAGGGTATTTGTAATTGTAACTCCTAAGTATTTAGTTGAATTTACAGTCTTCAGATTTGCGTGACTTATCGCGTAATCGGAATTTAGCAGATTTCTTTTAGTATTCATGTGAATAACTTCAGACTTTTCTTTATTCAGGTTTAATTGCCACTTTTCGCACCATACAGATATCATATCTCAATCATTTTGCAATTCGTTTTGGTCAACTGAAGACTTTACAAGATGGTAAATGACAGCATCATCTGCAAACAATCTAAGACGGGTACTGAGATTGTCTCCTATGTCGATAATATAGATCAGGAACGCCGGATATTATTTCTGTTTTACTCGATGACTTTCCGTCTAGACTACGAACTGTGACCTTCCTGATAGGAAATCGTCAGTTCCAGTCGCACAACTGAGGCGATACTCCATAGGCGTGCAGTTTGGTTAGAAGACGCTTGTGAGGAACGGTGTCGAAAGGCTTCTGGAAATCTAAAAATATAGAATTAGTCGATAGCACTCATTACTTCATGAGTATAAAGAACTAGTTGTGTTTCGCAAGAATGATATTTTCTGAATCCGTGTTGCTTACGTGTCAACAAATTTAGGGTATGTTGTTGTTGTTGTTGTGGTCTTCAGTCCTGAGACTGGTTTGATGCAGCTCTCCATGCTACTCTATCCTGTGCAAGCTTCTTCATCTCCCGGTACCTACTGCAACATACATCCTTCCCAATCTGCTTGGTTTATTCATCTCTTGGTCTCCCTCTACGATTTTTACCCTCCACGCTGCCCTCCAATACTAAATTGGTGATCACTTGATGCCTCAGAACATGTCCTACCAACCGATCCCATCTTCTAGTCAAGTTGTGCCACAAACTTCTCTTCTCCCCAATCCTAATCAATACCACCTCATCAGTTATGTGATCTAACCATCTAATCTTCAGCATTCTTCTGTAGTACCACATTTCGAAAGATTCTATTCTCTCCTTGTCTAAACTGTTTATCGTCCGTGTTTCGCTTCCATACATGGCTACACTCCATACAAATAATTTCAGAAACGCCTTCCTGACACTTAAGTCTGTACTCGATGTTAGCAAATTTCTCTTCTTCAGAAACGCTTTCCTTGCCACTGCCGGTCCACATTTTACATCCTCTCTACTTCGACCATCATCAGTTATTTTGCTCCCAAAATAGCAAAACTCATTTACTACTTTAAGTGTTTCATTTCCTAATCTAATTCCCTCAGCATCACCCGACTTAATTCGACTACATTCCAGTATCCTCGCTTTGCTTTTGTTGATGTTCATCTTATATCCTCCTTTCAAGACACTATCCATTCTGTTCAATTGCTCTTCCAAGTCCTTTGCTGTCACTGACATAATTGCAATGTCGTCGGCGAACCTCAAAGTTTTTATTTATTCTCCATGGATTTTAATACCTACACCGAAATTTTATTTTGTTTCCTTCACTGCTTGCTCAATAAACAGATTGAATAACATCGGCGAAAGGCTACAAACCTGTCTCACTCCCTTCCCAACCACTGCCTCCCTTTCGTGCCCCTCGACTCTTATAACTGCCTTCTGGTTTCTGTACAAATTGTAAATGGCCTTTCGCTCCCTGTATTTTCCCCCGGCCACCTTTAGAATTTGAAAGAGAGTATTCCAGTCAACATTGTAAAAAGCTTTCTCTAAGTCTACAAATGCTGGAAACATAGGTTTGCCTTTCCTTAATCTAGGTTCTAAGATAAGTCGTAGGGTCAGTATTGTCTCACGTGTTCCAATATTTCTACAGAATCCAAACTGACCTTCCCCGAGGTCGGCTTCAACTAGTTTTTCCATTCGTCTGTAAAGAATTCGTGTTAGCAATTTGCAGCCGTGGCTTGTTAAACTGATAGTTCGGTAATTTTCACATCTGTCAACACCTGCTTTCTTTGGGATTGGAATTATTATATTCTTCTTGAAGTCTGAGGGTATTTAGCCTGCCTCATACATCTTGCTTACCAGATGGTGGAGTTTTGCCAGGACTGGCTCTCCAAAGGCCGTCAGTAATTCTAATGGAATGTTGTCTACTCCCGGGGCCTTGTTTCGACTCAGGCCTTTCAGTGCTCTGTCAAACTCTTCACGCAGTATCGTATCTCTCATTTCATCTTCATGTACATCCTCTTCCATTTCCATAATAAAGTCCTCAAGTACATCGCCCTTGTATAGACCCCCTATATACTCCTTCCACCTTTCTGCTTTCCCTTCTTTGCTTAGAACTGGGTTTCCATCTCTTGATATTCATACAAGTGGCTCTCGTTTCTTCAAAGGGCTCTTTAATTTTCCTGTAGGCAGTATCTATCTTACCCCTGGTGAGATAAGCCTCTACATCCTTACATTTGTCCTCTAGCCATCCCTGCTTAGCCATTTTGCACTTCCTATCGATCTCATTTTTGAGACGTTTGTGTTCCTTTTTGCCAGCTTCACTTACTGCATTTTTATATTTTCTCCTTTCATCAATGAAATTCAGTATTTCTTCTGTTACCCAAGGAATTCTACTAGCCCTCGTCTTTTTACCTACTTGATCCTCTGCGGCGTTCACTACTTCATCCCTCAGAGCTACCCATTCTTCTTCTACTGTATTTCTTTCCCCCATTCTTGTCAATTGTTCCCTTATGCTCTCCCTGAAACTCTGTACAACCTCTGGTTTAGTCAGTTTATCCAGGTCCCATCTTCTTAAATTCCCACCTTTTTGCAGTTTCTTCAGATTTAATCTACAGCTCATAACCAATAGATTGTGGTCAGAGTCCACATCTGCCCCTGGTAATGTCTCACAGTTTAAAACGTGGTTCCTAAATCTCTGTCTTACCATTATATATAATCTACCTGAAACCTGTCAGTATCTCCAGGCTTCTTCCATATATACAACCTTCTTTTATGACTCTTGAACTAAGTGTAAGCTATGATTAAGTTGTGCTCTGTGCAACATTCTACCAGACGGTTTCCTCTTTCATTTCTTACCCACAATCCATATTCACCTACCAAGTTTCCTTCTCTCCCTTTTCCTACTACCGAATTCCAGTCACCTATGACTTAAATTTTCGTCTCCCTTCACTATCTGAATAATTTCTTTGATTTCATCATACATTTCTTCAATTTCTTCGTCATATGCAGAGCTAGTTGGCATATAAACTTGTACTACTGTAGTAGGCGTGGGCTTTGTGTCTATCTTGGCCACAATAATGCTTTCACTATGTTCTTTGTAGTAGCTTACCCGCACTCCTATTTTTTATTTATTATTAAACCTACTCCTGCACTACCCCTATTTGATTTTGTATTTATTACCCCGTATTCGCCTGAGCAAAAGTCTTGTTCCTCCTCCCACCGAACTTCACTAATTCCCACTATATCTAACTTTAACCTATCCATTTCCCTTTTTAAATTTTCTAACCTACCTGCCCGATTAAGGGACCCGACATTCCACGCTCCGATCCGAAGAACGCCAGTTTTCTTTCTCCTGATGACGACGTCCTCTTGAGTAGTCTCCGCCCGGAGATCCGAATGGAGGACTATTTTACCTCCGGAATATTTTACCCAAGAGGAAGCCATCATCATTTAACCATACAGTAAAGCTGAATTTAAGATATATGGAGATAATAAGTACTCTTCTTTAAGAGAAAGGTAGATGTAACACAACATTTGAGTTTACTAGAAATCAGATTATGCAGAGGACAATGTTACTTCCTATAATTTTAAAAAAATGCACGATAATTTGCGTTAATATACAAAGAAATTCAGGGTGGTCTATTCTTTGACAGTAACTGTGAATCACAGACGCTGATTTCCTATGAAATAAGTTTTTATGCAAAAGTTGTGTACCAGTAGTGGCAGTAACTGTGAATCACAGACGCTGATTTCCTACGAAATAAATTCTCATACATAAGATGTGTACCAGCAACTTACGAAAATGTAGTTTCGTAACCGTACGATAATTTTCAAAAATAATCTATTGCTCACGTAGTTATACAATGACAAGAATGGGTCTACTGTTGTAAAAGAGTACTAATAAATTTGAGCCTACAGTTGACGATACAATATCAGTACGAGTTTATTGCGGCACTCGCGAATGCTCGAAATTTCATATTACGAACGGATATTTATAGAGTCAATGAAATATTATACAGAAGCGACGAGAATAGTAAAATATCCGAATCTAGAATTTCAAATCAGCACACGAGTCTTGTACACGCGGTCTCACATAAAGGAAAATTCCGAAGTCGCCTTTTACATACAAATAAAACTGCAAATTGCACAGATTTTTTGCTTAGCTGTTTGTGTGCCAACTTCTGCAACGTCGTGCCGACGAAGAACTCTGCAGAGTGATGTTATCTCAATCAGAATCGAGAAAAGTGCAGCACCAACAAAGCACGTCTTCTGCCAGTTACATCTAAGAATGCAACCGTTAAGCATTCAAACTTACGGTGAACTGATTTTCATTCACTCATCAGCACAGAAAGGGGCGAGCAGGACCAGGAAAGAAGTGTATCTGTAAATAAAAATGGTTCAAATGGCTCTGAGCACTATGCGACTTAACTTCTGAGGTCATTAGTCGCCTAGAACTTAGAACTAATGAAACCTAACTAACCTAAGGACATCACACACATCCATGGCCGAGGCAGGATTCGAACCTGCGACCGTAGCGGTCGCTCGAATCCAGACTGTAGCGCCTAGAACCGCACGGCCACTCCGGCCGGCTATCTGTAAATAAATGAGCAATTGGACCCATCCCTTCTGTAGAGGTTATTGGTGTGCAAAATAATTAAATACGCCACGGGAACCTCAACGCGATAAATATGCAAAATGCATCAAAGTATGTCCTCCTAATGAAACATTAGTTAGGGACCGCGTGTTTTCGCGACAGTTTAATAAGCAACCGAAACATGGGAACAGTACACCAGAATATGTCGAGCTTACATCTTTTGTGAACTTTCTTTTACAGACGCACTGCTCTTTATTAGGAACCTCCCGTCCATCCTAAGGCTTTCATTTGTCTTCCCTACAGTCTACTTCATATGTATGTCCAGTTTGATATTTGCAATTCAGTGCACACACATTGCAGCTCGTGATTTTTCAGGCCTAGAGAGAAAGTTCTTTTTACAACACCGCAATACTGGGTGCATTTTGAGTGACAATCGACGAGAGAGCAGCACCCATGCAACAGAAATTGGATTTCTCACAACAGGGGAGTGATGAAGTACATTAGATGGTTGATAATACAAAGGGGGAATAGTCTTGAACTTAAAAAATAAACAGAAAAGTCTACGGCAGTAGGAACACATATGGTGTAGGTGTGATTAATAATAAGTTACCTTTCAGAATTAAATGCCGCGAATTGAACGTGACAGAGAAATCTGTTGGGCCAAGACAGAGATAGGGACCTATTAATTAAAGACAACTATTGCCTGTATTTTACTAGTTATTTTTTCTGTTAATATTGAATTGCATATAGGAACTGGATGAAAGGGACAATTACCTGACACAGCATGTATCTGGTGAACCGCGGCGTTGCGGCTATAGCCGTTGGTTGGCGACAGGAGGGTGGTTGGTTCGATTATCTCCTCCTCCAATGAATACTTTATTATCATTTAATATTAGTAATTCTAGGAGGTTCTGACACTCATCTGTGGAACAATGGAATTCCGTGGAACGTTTTTTTATATACCCTACCTCAACCGACAAAATTTCTGACCTTTTTGACGGACATTTTCAGAATATTTTGGTATAAGAGACGTCTCGTTACATTGTGACTGCCTTTCGGTTGATTTTTTACCACGAGATATCTTCCTCTCTGTATTATGCAGAAAAATTTGTTTACAATACAAACGTCGGTAGCAGGGGCCGAGTGTTTTTATTCGAAAACAAACTTTTTGCATTCAAGTCACGGTACTTGTTGCTGACAACTGTAACGCTCACTTCATCCTTTGTCTTCAATTGCACATTAAGTACCAGTTAATTCTCTCTCGGGTCCGTTTTTTTGGCAGAGTTAACAGTGACACCTAGCAGTAGGGATACATTTACTGTGGCAGCAGGCAGCGTTATGTACCATGTTAATAGATTCTGTGAATGCAATATGAACAGCACAATGACGTTGTCCAGGACTATTCCCTTAGCGACAGCAGATAAATGACAATAATTTGGCTTCTGATCGTTGTTGCATCACTGTGTGTTTTGTGTTGTACGTTTTGATGACTAGATATTACAGAATTTTTCATTGTGGTGAAAGTATATTCACAGAAACAAAGGTAAATGGTGTAACGTAATGAGCAAATCATAATTACATTATCCTGTAGCGAGCCACCAGAGACTTGGGTACAAAGTTCCAAATCATACCGCAAGAGTAGTGGGACAAACTGTGTTTCAGTTCATTTTGTTAGTGCAGGTTGCCTACATCAGGGGGAGGTATGCACTCAGGGACAAACCTATTGTTCTCCTTTGATTGACAGCTCATTAATCTATTGTTCTCCCTTGATTCACAAGTCCTTAACCTATTGTTCTGCTAAAACGGTCCTTCATTTTGATTGTCAGGTCCTTAACCTATTGTTCCCCCACCCCCTGGCCCCCCTACCCCAACTCTCAGGAAACCTCCCCCTCACAGCAACAGGTACACTTCCAGGTCTGAGTTATTGGAATATCCCCTCTCACTCATATCAATTTGAGTGACTACTTAATTAAATTGATCTATTATTTAACCTCTCCCCCTTTGGTAAACCCCTCTCCTCCCACTCTCCCAGAAATTGGTGGGAGAAAGACTCAGCTGATCGGTCATTTGGAGGGAATTCGATTGCAATGTATGAAATATCGTTTAAACAATTTAGACAATGTGTGGAATATTGTTTATTTAAACAAATTATTTGATTCAAGGCAATGTATGGAATATATGGAAACTGGTGGCTCTGTGGTGGAGAGGAAGAATCTCATAATAGGAAATTCAAGGTTATATTGTGTATTTTCACAAAATTCAGTTTGCATGGGTTGGAAATCTCTTGCTCATCGTTCTCAGCTGTTTGGAAAGATGTAGCTCTCACAGGAAGTAATTACATGGAGCAAACATGCATAACCTAATGTTCAGCACTGCACTTTTTTCGATTTTCACACTCTTTTGATCGCCCATTCTGGTGCACTCTTCTTTTTCACCCATCCTCACTCTCTTAAACTATTGTACTGTATTTTGCATAAAAATTGCGCAAATTAATTATGCGAATTAACCTAATGGTCTGCACTTAACCTGCTTCTCTGTTCCATTTCACCCACCCACTCACACCCTCCCCTTAATTATTGTACTGCTAACACCACATTGACAAAAAAAATTTTGTGAATTAATTATGCAAATTCCTAGTATACTATTGGTGGGGGAAATCGATGGAATATAGTTTAAACAAAAGATTGCTACTAAAAAACACATCCCATCACCTAACTCCCAACAGCCGCCAATGCTGCCGACTCCACACATGCTCCCAGGAGATGGGAAGCACTGTAGGCCTCCCGTGAAGTCACGAATGCTGGGGCATGAGCAACCGCAATCACAACGCTATTGCCTACAGCCATCAGGTTAAAGTTGCATCTGTTTTCAGGTATACAATTAGAGTTCTTCGAGTGCTTTACTGATGTCGCATGTCTGTGTAAATAAGAACCAAGTCACCCTCTGGGCTGCACACATGTGTTTGTCATTGCTGGTGCGATAGCTCTCTACCTGTGGATACTGACGTCACAGGTCGCGCTATAGAAATCTGTTCCAACCACTGCTAATGGAACATGCAAGCTATATCCAGCCATGCCCATGTTTACCTGCCAATCTTGGCTGATGCATCACTGCGAAATGTTCACGTGACGACTTACTATCTAAAAGGTTCTCAATGATTTACTGACATCACATGGTTATGTAAATAAGAGCCAATTCGACCTCTCGGAAATTGTAAAGTTCTGCAGAAATAGTTAACGATCGCTTTTGTAAGAGCTTTTGTGATGTCTCAGCATGTCTGCATGGAAATTCTTGTCCTAACAGGATCTGTTAACGAAAATAGCTCAGACTATCACCGACTGCTTACTCCATCGCGACCCTTAAGAGACGTCCCGTCTCTTACTGAATCTACCCATCAAACTGCTACTGCTGCCAGTGTGGAAGCTGTGTCCGCCCTTTTTTTGCAGACGAGAGTTTCAGTTCCAAAAAACTATTTTTTACAGATCACCATATTGCACTAACAATTAAACACTGCTAAAAGTGGTCTACATATCGCCAAATCCATCCTGCATACTCACCATGCCACAGTGATAGCACCGACGTATGAAACTGCAGCTGTAAACAGGGCCCATGACTGCAGTTGCAGAGGTGCATATCAGCTGGAGAGAGGTCAATATGCCCACCCCAGGAGCACCTAAGTGGTAGGAGTTCAAACGCTATCAATACTCCCAGCCAAACACTCCTTGTATTGACTCTTCTCAAATTCCCTTAGAGTATACACATGACACACATGGTGCTGAAGGCACCCAGGTGCACACAAGTATTCATGCTAAAAGCCATACAGGCTTTATAAATTGAGGTATGGCATTACCTCTGAATGAAGTGGTTTTTCCAGACAAATACCGCAACACTGAATATAGACGGTGATTGCCAGAGTGTACATTATCAGACCAACAGTGCAGTTACATGTCGCTGACGATACAACCTTGTAATAAAATTACCGAATTTAGAAAGTGATTTGGCTAAGGAACGTGTTATGAAACCGGTATTTGCAACTCCCTCACACCACCGCTAGTTATTTCTCCAGTATTTGTAACGCAATCTGCCTCAATGCCACGTCAGGTGTTCAGCTACATTCCAACTGGGTTAAAGGTGAAGGCTTATTGAGAAGGATCACAAACAGTAGATGGTGTGCTTATTTAGGTCGTAAGAAATATACACTAATTTTCCAGATCTCCAGTGCTATGCTTTCCGGTAGAAATGATGTCTATGATTTAGAATCAAGTCTTTACATTCAACCACATACCTGCATTGGATCCTATGAAAAAGTCATTTAATGATTACAGCCACAAATGAATCATATTTCTGGCACTTTCATATCTTGAAATGAGTCACCTTTCTCGAACCTGTCTGCTACAGTAAAATTCCAATTTGGTTTTAGTCAATCCCTATGCATCCTGCGTCTGCTGCAATTTCTGCAGCTTTGTGCATGTGATCGTTTCAATTTAATTCGGAATTGAGCAGAAGTCAGAGGGAGCTGTATCCACCATCTTCTGCAACTCATGTCGAAACAGAGTGACCCGAGTTAGTGCGATAGGACCATGTTTTGACCATTCAGTGGAAATGCGAACAAGTTATTGTAGCTCCACCAACAGTGTACCATGTGTAAGGTCAGCGCCAAAGGAAGCCTGCTCCTGCAACATGAGGTAGTTTAAAAGACAGTATGGGAATTGGGGAAGGATGAGGATTTTGCAACTGTATTTTGGTGAGTCCCCAAACTTCATACAGATACTGCAGTCTGAAGCAGATCCGTGTCCCTCAGATATCATTCTTCTCTATCACCCCAACATACTATCAGTGTGATTCTGTACCATCCAACACAGAAAGATTACGAACTACAAAAGCTACATGAACTTCATCCGATAGAGAACTCCACAAGGTTTTTACTGCATTTCTCTTCTCCCATATATCGAAAACAAATACTGTCTGTGTGCCAGCATCGAGCACATGTGGCGATCCTATTAAAGATACAGGTATTGGTCCATTGCACAGACCAGTGTAAAGTTGCATCGCCTGTGTTATAGGAGGATGACTGTATCCCACAAACTACACAAAACGTCGCAAGAGACGCTCCCCATGACCCTGTGTTGTTTGAAATACTGCTTTCTCAGCTGTAACAAGCTTTGTACACTGCCATACATTTTGTTTTTCTGCCATGAATTTGAGGTCCAAGTCAGGTTCTAAACTGACATTAAGACATTCAGATCCATTGCTTCAGATCCATTGCTTCTCACAGAAAACCAGACCTTTCATGATGTAAATCATGTTGTTACTGCTGCTACCACATACACCACACACATACTGGATGATTCTAAATAAAGTTACAACATAGGGAAACTGGAAGAGTTTGGCCATGTTGTGGAAAGTTTCCAAACTGCTGTCTAAAGGTGACTGATGACTTCTACATTTTAACTCATCTGTCACAATGATGGAATAGCTGAGGGCTCTTCATTCCATTTAGACTGATTTCTCATAATGCAATCATGAACGTGATCACTGTTTTGGTGCTAGCCATCTCCAGAAGGTGTTGCCCCTCCACCAAAACTCTTTCTCCATCTCAAACAAGCGATGTCAGTCAATCATTATGTGGTAACGAACAGCATACCAGTGGATGGATGGGGTGGAAAAAGACACCATCGATGTACTGTAATAATAAGTACCACAGCTGATAGTACGAACGATTTTAGAAATTTTACAGTAAGTTCAACACAGACCAATGATGCAACAGAGTGTTACCCAATTGCCGTATGATCGCCAATCTGTCCCTTCTCTAATTTTGCGAGTAGCATTGCGAATGTAGATAGATGACTGTGAAGTACATATATCCATTGTTAATTCTCAAACATAGACATAATCAAAGTATACCAGACAGTGCTCTACATACTTCTAGCACCTTGAGCATAGTGCATAATTTATGGTCAATCTCTATGTGGATGGGTTGTCACAGAGCATTCTCGCTGTCTTAGGATAAAAGTAGAGACTAAAAGATCCCCTTGCACTGTCTTTGACCTACCTGCTCTGCAGCGCCGTTACCGATTTAATCTGTAGCTGACCAAAAGCAGACTGCTACATTCAGTGTCTCATGAATGAGTGGAGCTTGCCGAGTTCTCGCTCATCCAAGTGCACAAGTTATCTCCAGATGTGCCCATTTCGAGGAGGTTAGGACCCCTTATCGGTGGATAGTAACAGATTTAAATATGTTGTGATGTAATAGCAGACGGTCAAGAAGAACAAGAAACGGGTGGTTTTAATTCATGATGGAGCTCCAGACGGATGGAATTCGAAGTATTTTATATAAATCAAATACGCTATCAGTTTTAAAGTATAGTTCTAGTGTCTGGGATTAGTTCCAGGAGGGTATTGGTAAGAGAGGACCTAAACACACACGCTGCTAAGGCTACACAGCTCTGCACTTCAAGCTGTAATGTTAGATCGTTACAATTTCTAACCTATCAGTCATGTGGAATGCAGTGCTGTTAATATTCCAATGTGAGAAATATATTTCCAGCGTATTACATACATCCTTTGTGCAGGTTTCTCTACGATAAACTAAGATAACAAATTGTAGAATGAAAAAACTACTTCCTTAAAATATCGATTCTGTGTGATACGTGCACAATGTAGGTTTTCAGAGATGTATATCGTCCACTGTTCACATCTGATCACTGTTCAGAAATTATACGAGTACTATACTCGTATCAGCCCTATATAAAATGATCGTTAGTAACTAAGAATACCTCTTACAAGGAAACAGATAAACACATAGCAGAGATGTCCAACATGTGAAATTACACGTCATGCCACCACTAACTCTGTACACAGGACACCTGTCAAGCAGATGTATACATGGGGATTGCAGTGTCTCAGAAACACCTATTGCTAACTTACAGTCATCTTAGTTATGAAACTGAAGTCTCTATTTTATACCCAAGATGCGACAAGGAAATGGAGTACATCGCATCAATCTTTGTTCGTTTAGAGGAATGTGTCGAAACAGGATTGTCACGTTTCATAACACATAAGATGGAAGTCCTCTGATGGGAGAGATCTTTGCCGTTAACGATCTCAAGTAGACAGTACTCTAAGTCAAATACAGAACACGTGGCTGTATACGAGTCAAACACAGGCTATGTCATGTGACTGATACATCCTGACAGAACTGCAGAATAATTGGTCAAATGACTTGTGCCAACATCTCCCTCACTCTCTAGAATGCATCGTCATCCTGCCGTTAAATCGTACCTCGTTACAGCTTCATCTCAATCGA
The DNA here is from genome assembly GCF_021461385.2 of Schistocerca piceifrons. Classification (NCBI taxonomy): domain Eukaryota; kingdom Metazoa; phylum Arthropoda; class Insecta; order Orthoptera; family Acrididae; genus Schistocerca; species Schistocerca piceifrons. Next base: position 323,315,812 of record NC_060139.1, on the reverse strand, counting down.
TCACCCCATCCAGTCTCTTTAACCTAGATGCATGTAAGTTTAGAGGCAGATGGTTCTTTGATTTCCTTAAAAGCGTCAAACACAGTAGTCAACTCGCTTGCATCACTGTTACCCCAATAGATATACAGTAGAATGCTGCCTCTATGAAAAGGAAGTAACTGTTTCCCTCGTTCCCTTCGCTTCGATGTCGACGTTTTCTCAGATTCCTCTTGCTCTCGTACACTTGTTCATATCTACAAGAACTGTTTTGCGTCAGGTAGAAGCCACGCAACTACTTCCTCAATTTCCCCGCTTTTCAGCGTATTTTCCATCAATTTATATGTATTTTCCATCACTTTTCGCAATCTAGAGATTTTGTATGTCAGTTCTACCTATGCGACTATGAAATAACATCTCGTTCTGTGTTCTAAAACTGCTTGTAAGTGTAGTACAGCTGCCAACACCTAGCGCAAATTTACCGTTTTTTCTAATCGGGAGGCATAGTGTAGCATTGTACTGGACTGCATCCATCACCTCCATCTACATATTCCACATTTGCAGTGCGTTTGCTATGTTTCTTCTATGTCTGTGTATGTGCATGTGTCATGGATGGCTCCCAGGAACTGCAGTAGACCCAAGATAGCATTTCAGTGTGGATCCTCCACGCGTTTTATCCAGGGCAATGTTGGGATGCAGATCCACAATATGCCACTTCCACACTTCTAGGATAGGGTTTGAAGGTGGATCTGCCACGCAAAATGTACGGAGCGATGTTGGGATGAATATCCACAATATACCACATCCACATTAGTCTTTGAGTGTGAATCAGCTGCGGACTACATATCCGGACCGATGTTCAGAGGTGGATGCACCACACATCAGTTCTGGGATAGGGCTCGCAGGTGGACCAATCATGCGTTACATCCGAATACGTGCTCTATGTTGGGTCCACCAGCAGTAGCCTGGGTGCTGGCAGCCATGTCATGTATATGTCCTGTATATTTCATGTATATGTCATGTACACTCCTGGAAATTGAAATAAGAACACCGTGAATTCATTGTCCCAGGAAAGGGAAACTTTATTGACACATTCCTGGGGTCAGATACATCACATGATCACACTGACAGAACCACAGGCACATAGACACAGGCAACAGAGCATGCACAATGTCGGCACTAGTACAGTGTATATCCACCTTTCGCAGCAATGCAGGCTGCTATTCTCCCATGGAGACGATCGTAGAGATGCTGGATGTAGTCCTGTGGAACGGCTTGCCATGCCATTTCCACCTGGCGCCTCAGTTGGACCAGCGTTCGTGCTGGACGTGCAGACCGCGTGAGACGACGCTTCATCCAGTCCCAAACATGCTCAATGGGGGACAGATCCGGAGATCTTGTTGGCCAGGGTGGTTGACTTACACCTTCTAGAGCACGTTGGGTGGCACGGGATACATGCGGACGTGCATTGTCCTGTTGGAACAGCAAGTTCCCTTGCCGGTCTAGGAATGGTAGAACGATGGGTTCGATGACGGTTTGGATGTACCGTGCACTATTCAGTGTCCCCTCGACGATCACCAGTGGTGTACGGCCAGTGTAGGAGATCGCTCCCCACACCATAATGCCGGGTGTTGGCCCTGTGTGCCTCGGTCGTATGCAGTCCTGATTGTGGCGCTCACCTGCACGGCGCCAAACACGCATACGACCATCATTGGCACCAAGGCAGAAGCGACTCTCATCGCTGAAGACGACACGTCACCATTCGTCCCTCCATTCACGCCTGTCGCGACACCACTGGAGGCGGGCTGCACGATGTTGGGGTGTGAACAGAAGACGGCCGAACGGTGTGCGGGACCGTAGCCCAGCTTCATGGAGACGGTTGCGAATGGTCCTCGCCGATACCCCAGGAGCAACGGTGTCCCTAATTTGCTGGGAAGTGGCGGTTCGGTCCCCTACGGCGCTGAGTAGGATCCTACAGTCTTGGCGTGCATCCGTGCGTCGCTGCGGTCCGGTCCCAGGTCGACGGGCACGTGCACCTTCCGCCGACCACTGGCGACAACATCGATGTACTGTGGAGACCTCACGCCCCACGTGTTGAGCAATTCGGCGGTACGTCCACCCGGCCTCCCGCATGCCCACTATACGCCCTCGCTCAAAGTCCGTCAACTGCACATACGGTTCACGTCCACGCTGTCGCGGCATGCTACCAGTGTTAAAGACTGCGATGGAGCTCCGTATGCCACGGCAAACTGGCTGACACTGACGGCGGCGGTGCACAAATGCTGCGCAGCTAGCGCCATTCGACGGCCAACACCGCGGTTCCTGGTGTGTCCGCTGTGCCGTACGTGTGATCATTGCTTGTACAGCCCTCTCGCAGTGTCGGAGCAAGTATGGTGGGTCTAACACACCGGTGTCAATGTGTTCTTTTTTCCATTTCCAGGAGTGTATATGTCATGTATATGTCATGTATATACTCTGCAGAAATTCGAGAAGTTTCAATATGAGGAGTGTTTGCATTGGGAGTATTGATAATGTTCGAACTCCTACCACTTAGGTCCTCCTAGGGTGGGCGTTAATGCTAGGCCAGCTGGCCTCTCTCTGTCTGATATGTGCTTCTGCGGCTGGGGTCATGGACCATTTTTACAGTGGCAGTTTCCTCTGTCGGCACTGCACTGTTTCACAGTGCTTACATGGGATGTATCTGACGGTCTGTAGACCACTTTTTGCCGGGTTTAATTGATAGTGCAATATGGAGATCTGTACAAAATAGTTCTTTGCCGCTGGAAGTCTCGTCTGCAGAAAAGAAAGGGAAACAGTGCTCCCACACTGGCAGCAGCAGCAGTTTGACGGGTAAATTCAGTAAGAGGTGGGGTGTCCCATTAGGGTCGCAAGGGAGAGAGCAGTCAGTGTTATTCTGGGCTATTTTCGTTAACAGGTTCTGACAGGACAAGAATTTCCATGCAGGCAAGGTGAGACATCGCAAAAGCTTTTACAAATGGGATTGTTAGCTATTTCTGCAGCACTTTACAATTTCCGAGAGGTCGGATTGGCCCTTATTTACGTAGCCATCTGACGATAGTATAACATTGTGAACCTTTTAGATGGTGAATCACCGTATGAAGATTTCACACTGATGTGTCAGCCATGCTTGGCAGGTAAATGTGTGTACGGCTAGACGCAGCTCGTATGTCCCATTAGGATCTACAGTAACAATGCACCCTGCGCTATTCTGGGAAGCACTGGAACACGACCTGTGTCAGTGGTATGCACAGGTGGAGAGGTATCGCGCCAGCAATTGTAAACCTGCATGCACGGCCCAGAGGGTGACTTGGCTCTTATTTACATAGACATGTGATGTCAGTATAGCACTCGAAGAACTCTAGTTGTATACCCAAAAATAGGCATGACTTTCACCCACTACCTGTAGGCAATAGCGGCGTGAGTGTGGCTGCTCGCGCCCCAGCACTCGTTACTTCACAGGGGCTGCTGGTGCTTCCCGACTCCTGGCAGTGTGTGTGGACTCGGCGGCGGTGGCATCGGGTGTCAGGTGGTGGGATGTGTTTTTTAGTAGTAATCTTTTGTTTCAACTTATTCTATCTATTTCCCCTACCAGTAGGTTGCTGGGAATTAAAAAAACTACCCCATAAATGTGAAGGATATCGACTTAATTAATTGGCATGAATTTTTTTATATAAACATGGTGTTAGCGGTACAGTCGTTAAGGGGAGGGTGTGGGCAGGTGGGTGAAATGGAGCAGAGCAGCAGGTTAAGTGCAGAACAGTAGGTTGATTTGCATAATTCATTTGTATAACTTTTATGTAAAACGCAGTGCAATAGTTTAACAGGGTGGGGCAGGGTGCCAAGGAAGACTGCGCCAGAAATGGACATCAAAAGCATGAGAAATTCGAAAAGTGTACCGGAAAATGGTGGGAGGACATAACTGATAACTTAATAAGGTATCAAGGCGGTACAATAGTTTCAGGGGATGGAGGTGACATGGAAAGCCAGTTAACAGAACAATAAGTTAAGTGCTGACAAAGATCCAAACGTTAGGTTAAAACACCCAGAGTGCAGTGCTGAATTAGGTTATGCAACATATTTGCTCCATGTAATTACTTCCTACAAGAGCTATATCTTTCCAAACAATTGAGAGTAGTGAGCAAGAGATTTCCAACCCCTGAAAACTGAATTTTTCATAAATAAACAGTATAATCTTGAATTTCCTATTACGAGATCCTTCCTCTACACCAAAGAGCCACCAGTTTCCATATATTCCATAGATTGCCTTGAATCCAATAAATTGTTTAAGTAAACAATGTTCCACACACTGTCTAAATTGTTTAAGCAATGTTCCATACACAGCAATCAAATTCCAACTAAATGACCGATCAACTGAGACTTTATCCTGCCAGTTTCTGAGAGGGAGAGTGGGAGAGAAGGGGTTTATCAGGGGGAGAGGATAATTAATTATTCAATTTAATTAAGTAGTCAATCAAATTGATAAGAATGAGAGGGGCTATTCCAATAACTCAGACCTAAAAGTGTACCTGTTGCTGCGAGGGGGGAGGTTTCCTAAGGTTTGGGGTAGGGGGACCAGGGGATGGCGGAACGATAGGTTAAGGACCTGTCAATAAAACGGAAGGATCTTTTTAGTAGAACGATAGGTTAAGGACCTGTGAATCAAAGGAGAACAACAGGATAATGAGCTGTCAATCAAAGAAGAACAATAGGTTTGTCCCTGAGTGCATAGCTCCCCCTAATGTAGGTAACTCGCACTAACAAAATGCGCTTAAACATAGTTTGTCCCACTACTTTCAAGGTGTGCCCAAATGAGACAGAGATTGCAATATTTTATGTTAAGAAATTTAAATAACATTATTAAATGTTCCTGTCACATCAGTGTGATCACCGCCTATGCTCTGCATCAACGTGCAATCACTACTCACAGTTTGGCAGTACTATGAGTTGATGGTATATAAAACTTGTTGGGGGTGATATGGAAGTCACTGCATTTTTTGTCCTAATGATTAAATAGATCGATTTATCTGATGTCCGAAAGGGCCCAGGGTGAAAAATTTCCAACACAGCTAGGTTTGTAAACTGTTAGCTGCCACTGTGTTTAATGTATATCGTGCATGGCAAAATGGCGCTATTGAAAACCGGCCCTGAGGCAACTGCGGTGTACCTCAGGCCGTGGATGACGGGGGTGACAATGGCTGCAGAGATGTGTAAGGGCGAATAACCGTACAACTCTTGAGCAACTTACCATCCAGACAAACCAAGGGACTACCAACAGTGTCTCCTCAACCACCGTTCAGTGAACGTTACTGTGTATGTGCCTCTGCAGCAAGCACCGGGTTCAGGCACCCATCCTGACTGCTGTTCATCAACGACGTAGGCTGGAATTTGCACGTCCACTAAGTGACAGCAGGTAGCCTTTTGAAATGAATCACGTTCTGTGCTGCATCGGACAGTTGGCAGTTGGCGTGTATGGTGCAAAACGTCTGAAAACAAACATCCCTTATGTATCTTATAATTAAACTTTCCTCGAGACGTTCAGTGTCATCTTTAGCTACGAGAATGTTGGAATGTGATAAACGATTTAAAATTTGTGCCGACGCCAGAAATTGAACCCAGTCTCCTTGCCTATTACGCAAGAATACTTACCATTACGTCACTGCAGCACTGCAGCTAACACTGCTGGATGGAGTACCTAACTCCAGTGCACTCCCCACCACATACTTCAATTCTTGTCTTCAGCTTACTAACTCTTTAAGTTGTCACTATTTCGAGGGCTCGCTGGCACTGGAATAGCGCCCCAGCATTGGACGTAACGGGGAAATACTAAACCTCAGATAATCGTATAAATGTTGTAATTAAATTTTCCTCTAGACATTTAAGTCTTATCTTTATTTATGGTAATGATGGAAGCTGAATAAACGAATTAAAATTTGAATCACAGCCGGGATTTGAACCCCCGTCTCCTTTAATCCTGTAGTCTGGGGAACGTTTTCGTGGCATTACCTGGTAATATGGTCTTTAAGAAAGGCTCAATGTATTGATAAAAGTATGCTTCTATCCTTAGGGACCGTGTCCACCCCTATAAGCCGTTAGTTTTGGCCAGCATGATGGCATCTACCAGCAGGACAATGCAGTGTGTCACATATCTTGCTGTGTATGGTCATGTTCCGCAGAGCACCAGGATGAGTTCCATATTCCCGTGGCCACCATGCTCCCAAGATTTAAAGCCAGTCGAGATCTCTGGCAGCATTTCGATCGGCGCCAAGGATCCTCAATCAAGAAACCTAGCGCAGTCCGCAGTTGTCATGGCTCCACATCCCCGCTGCAAAAGTTGCTTATTCAGGCTTCTGAAGGTGGTCACATTAATGTAATTGAGCAGGTTATAATTACAGTTCATGTGGAACAGTACAACTATACATAATTACCATGGGTACTGATGTATCGATCCCAAGCACACGGGAAATGAGTGGATAACTGCAGCATGGAAACTCCTGGATTGTTGAAGGATCCAATTTTCCACTGTGTTTTGCCCTTCCTTGCCACAGGTGAACTTCAGACCCTTCAAGTATATGCGAGTTACACGGAGAGAGTGTCAACAACTATACATAATTACCATGGGTACTGATGTATCGATCCCAAGCACACGGGAAATGAGTGGATAACTGCAGCGTGGAAACTCCTGGATTGCTGACGGATCCAATTTTCCACTGTGTTTTGCCCTTCCTTGCCACAGGCGAACTTCTGACCCTTCAAACATATGCGAGTTACACGGAGAGAGTGTCAGAAGGATGCTCCAGGAACTCCTTTCGAAATTTTTGAGGGAGCTCGAGAGTTTCTTGGCCAGACATCCCGCCTCACAATGCTGACGCCACTGTTAATATTGTGCACCGTGCGAGACGCTGCTCTCCGTACACCTCATTCCTCTTGTGATATATCTACGAAGCGTGCTCCCCTTTTGCGAGAAGAGATTGCATAACCGCTCTCCGTGCTGATCTGGAGGAATCCATTATGCTACGAACTACAAGGACAACTCTCTAGAAATGACAAAATTGCTGCGAAGCCGTTGACCCCGCTTGCACAACTGCCAGTACCACCACACCATCTCTCGGTGAAAACTTTAACCAACTGGGATTACATACAACGCCGCTACAGCGAAGGTCTCTTTTTCAATTGGGCGTACCTTATATTCAGAAAATATCGCTGAAAAAACTCCGTAGTCTCGTCGGTGGAGTTCTGGTTTATCCTGTAGAAATAGGACCACTCACTGCTGATACGAGCACTTCAGCTCTGACTGTACTTTCGCGTGCACGCAATAACGTGCTTTCAGCGTGAACTTTTAGTTTTTGTTGACTACTCTTCTGTCGTAACTTGTACTTGGTACCACATTCCGCATGAAAATATTTTAGCATAGTGTCGGCGACAACGTCGTTACATAGGAAACCGAATTCACACTGGAGATTTGAGGGTAAGGCAATTGGCATTGGATATGTTTGAACAACCACCAGGGCATACGCCTCTGGTGACGAAGAAAACTCATGTAAAACGTTTGTCTATATGTATGTAAACAATGTTTTCTCCAGTTTTTTGAAAGCTTTCATTTTGAATTAAGTATGTCGAAAAGTTCCGTTGACGTTATTGATATGTTCTGGTGTTAATGCTAATGTCATTTGTAATGGTAGTACTAATTCTTTTCGGATATCGAAGCGTAATTTCTCTGCAAATGAGAATAATTTGCTCTCACGTGATCCCAGTACACTTGGTGCTCGCCATATGGTCTGTTTTGCTGAGCGTTGTTTTTTATTATGTTGTGGCGGGTGGTTAAGGAGTGAAAAAATGGTACTGCTTACCACTTTTACCTTCTTTTGAGACCGGGAGCCAGGTCCCTTCCCCCACCCCCCCACCCCCACCCCATTTGGCTAACATTCTCTTACGAGCAGTCCAGCGAATCAGCGGAGCATGAGCCCCATTTCGGAAACTTCATGTTGATGCATTAGAAATTCTGTTAAATACTTTTTTATTACCCAAGAAACGCTTGAAAATGAGATCAGAAACCAATTTAAAGCTGACGATCATCCGGATTTTTTTCTGGAGTCATTTTTATAAGGTCCTAATATTTAGAACATACAATTCCTCTTGCTTGAGCACCACCCCTGGAGACCTTACATGGAGCCCATTAGCACTCAGTAAATGCTAAAATATAGAATACGGGATATTATATACACTATCAGCATTTTTATAAATTAATTGCGTGCCTCTTACCTTCAGATCCAGAGACTGCCCATTCCTTCAATGGCTCTTCCTAGGCAGAACTCCAAATAGCAACCGATAAAACCCACATTAAAACGCTCACTCATTAGCGCTCAGCTTTCTCTGTGCGTTTCACAAGATGTGTGCTATGATTAACCTGCTTCAAAGTTTTATTTCAACTAAATCTATAAACACATTTTCTACGTGTTATTTTCAAAGAGACACGCATTGCCTCATTTTCTTTCCACTAACATGTTACGTTTAGCTCCACACTTATCCTCACGTCAATTCGTAGATCACTTTACTCTTTAATCCTAAGATATTCTGGAGTATCCGTGGAACCTTTCCATTATTCTTATATATTGTCTTATCCGTTGTCAGATATGTGATTTCTTTTGACTGCTTTCATCAGTTGTCTGTTCTTCCATCCATTCTCCCACTCTCCCGTAATGTACTCATTCTTTTCTTCACCTGTATTCCTATTTTTATCGAATCAGCGGTCTTATAACTACTTCACAGCTAGACTTCTTCACTTAATAATATGCTCCGAATATTCTAGGCTCTTTTTTTATTTCTTTAAAAGAATCAGTTCAGTGTGTTTAATCCTAGCATATTGGGAACACACTCTTCAGCAGCTATTTTCGGTACCTTTAAGGTTAAATGTCATTTACACTCGTTAGTAATTCCTACCAACCCATGCTCCTGTATTAAATGGCGATTCAACTTGAACAATTATTTTGTAAATAGAGCAACGTTCTTGCATTATGTCTTTTAGTGTTTACTGGTAAATCCATCCTCTAATTAAATTTACTTCGTTGCTGTACAAAATACACGTGACTCCTTTAACAAGCTAGTCAGATTATGCTTCGATTTTTACAGATTAAACACGTTCTGCAGTATTTTCGGGTTCATCGCCTTCAAAATTCAAGAATAAATTTATATTTCTTCCGAAAGCCGTTATTAACGAAGAGCAAGAAAGTTTCAGTTTCATTCTTGACCAATACGTTTCACCAATCGTTTACATTAATCATGTTTGTACTGATGTTCGCGGCCCATCATTAAGGCAACTGATGGGTTCATTGAAGTGGATACTGCTGATATTCGATAAACGTAGGAATTTCATAAGAGCTAATCACCCGTACAGAAGCTTCGATAAAATTTCTCTGATAACGGATAATGCGCAGTAGCTGGCTGTAATGTAAGAGAAATCGTTCATGAAAATGTTTGCACTTGTTGCAGTAACTGTTCGTTTGTTTGCACGGGGATTATTTTTAACAGCTTCCACTTTGTCATGTTGCACTTCCATTCGAGCTTCTCATATGTGCTTATTTTAATAAAAATTTTACTTAAGGACGTTATAGAACACTAACATTCGGCTTGATATATTTGCTGTGATGTATTATTGCATGTTACTGCACATGAGTTACGGCTCCAACGACACTAGGAAAATCTGGCACTTATTTATCATTACATGATATATCTTCTTTGTATAAGACACACTACCAATAAAACAAAATCATTAAATAAATCAGGAATGTTTACAATTACATTGGACAACTGTGACATGATATTCGAGTATACTGATCAAACCAGAAGGAATTTTCGTATTAGAGTTCTCGTGAAACAGCATACGAAAACGAAGGAAAATAACCCAAGTGTATTTGCCATGCATCTAATACACAACAGAAATACATTATGAAAAAATTTTAATAAATTGGAACTCTTTCATAAGAATAAGTACAGGAAGAAAATGAATATTCTGGAAGGAATCGAAATTTTTAGTCATCTAAAAAATCTACCAGATAAACTTATCATTAGAGCCCGGATTTTCGTACACTATCAGATCGAAAAAAAATGCATGTAGTCATTCGGTATTATACCATTAAATATTCACAACGAGGCAACAAAACAATAAAAACATGCAGTATCGGAATTCAGCTCTGTAATAAACTGTATTTTGCTGTATAACGGCATACGACAATCAATTTCTCCAAAAAGATTTTACAACTCTTCAGTTATTGTCAGAGATTCCACTGGTTATCTGTAGCTTCACACTTTGTTACTGCCACCGCCAACCGCGCAAATTTGATTTTATGTAAATCAGGTCCTGTTGGAAATCTGTTCTCTAGACTGACACTTCCGCGTCTGTATTGCAGACTGCATTATTGGTTTCGAAAGTGTCTACGACCCAAAACAGAAAAAAAAACCATTAGGGGACATTAACTTGGGCTTTTCAATAGTATCAAGCCAACACACGTTACCTTTAATAAATTTGCGGGAATTTAGGTCTCTCGCCGACTTACATTCACTAAGAAATTTAACAGTAAAAGATGGCAGCATTTATCGAGTTACTGAATTAGGTTACTGTGGCAATGTTAAATCTGGCAGGATTTTTATAAGCGTGGCTTTCAAGAAAACAATTAATAAGAAAAAAACCCCACCAGTTGACTTAATTAAAGCTGTCAGAATTATCAATCCTTTGATTTTACGCGTCCGTTTAGTTTGCGCTGCCATATTTTAGACGCCCTGTTTCAGCTATCGACATAGCGGATGGGCTAAACATGTAGCGTGCTTTAGGTTGCAGTATAATATTTTAATAACTTTCTCAACCTGTGTCATATATGAGAGGGCTTGACAACAATACAATCCTCCACTTTTTCTTTTAAATTTATCGGCACGAAGTATATTGGCCGAGCCGGACTAGGGCGCTTGAGTTCGTTGTGGAGTTTACAGACTGCAACAAAACTTGCGAAATTATTCACGTTCTGCACTTTCGTCGTAATTCATACGAAAAAATAAATAAATGAAACTGCTACCATGCAAGTTATTGCAATACATTCACTGAAGACGGAAAAATGATATAATGTGAGTCATAAATGTGCCGGCCGCGGTGGTCTAGCGGTTCTAAGCGCGCAGTCCGAAACCGCGCGACTGCTACGCTGCAGGTTCGAATCCTGCCTCGGGCATGGATGTGTGTGATGTCCTTAGGTTAGTTAGGTTTAAGTAGTTCTAAGTTCTAGGGGACTGATGACCACAGATGTTAAGTCCCATAGTGCTCAGAGCCATTTGAACCATTTGAGTCATAAATGTTTATCATGCAGCTATATCGACGAAATATTCGATATATGTGGTTACTTCCCAAATGACCAAAACACGAAACATGCTTTTGTATGGAAATCTAGGCACTACATATAAACGAACAAACTGAAATTTAAAACATATGATATCTTGACAACTTTGCCGGAATGCTACCCACGGCTAATCAAGACCAAAATAGCAATTCCAATTGAGAATTCCCACACTAACAGATAAGATTAGTGATAGGTAATTCCCAAAGCGAGAGATAAAATTATTGATATTATCTGCATACTAAATGAAATTTACAATTTCGAACCCTCGATTTTATAACGTCTTTTGAATCTTTTTCATATCATCTTATTAGTTCCCTTCTTTATGTATACACTGAGATTGTTAGAAACGCACACTTTTATTCTTTGGTCAGCCTTACATTTTTGCACAATTCCTGCCTTATGCGCACAAAGTAAATGTCAAAACACGACGAACAGTTCCATTTTGTAAACCACTGTGAATGAAGACAGATTTCTGAAGACGCTGTCAACTTAGACATATGGAACATTTAAAGGTAACTATTTATCAGCTAATTTACCTTCACTTCATTTTGTTCTCTTTTCATATCAATAACCTACGGATAATCACTAGACAGTGGCTTCTTAAGTCGAAACTGTTTGTGAAAAGTAAGAAATTTAAATAAACAACAGTCTAAGTAGCAAAAATGTGACATTCATTCAATTACAAGATTCCTCTTCTGACTGAAACAGTTCATGGCAGCTTTAACACTATTGCAGTTGTATCAGAAACGCACAATGCGTGGACAAAACGAAATCACTGAGTCAAAATGAGAAGGGCATTCATTGTAAGAGTGCGGCAACTAATGGGGTTGTAATATCATAGCATACTGTATTTCACAACCAGATTGTCTTCCCAAATCATATTTGTAACAATGTAGCGATAAATTATATCTGTAAAAGAGGTTTTGGTTTTCTTGCATTTATTTGTTTCCGAATTGTCTGTGAGACGGTTTTTATTTGAATCAGACGGTGGATTTAATTAGAAATAAGCTACTTTGAACCCTTTGGCCCTTCACAAACAACATGTAGGTAAAAAAATGACAAATTTTGTGAGCAGCTTCTAATTAACAGTAAGGAGCAAAACGCTTGTCTTCGTCTCCTACTTCTTACAAAAGATACGGTATATGATTCCATTTATCAGCACATCATGTTGCACACAGTGCTGTGGGAAAGAACGATATGTAACGGCATCCTTAATAAGATGCAACGAAAACATTGCAGATAAATTCACGTTAAGTACTGAAATCTAATAAATATTTCCTGCAACTGATATTCCAATACTTCATGCATAGTTGTTGAATGGTTTTCGTTTTAAAAGTCCATGTCTCACTACCATAACCCAAAACTTGTACATACGCTGCAACCATTCATAATGCTCAGTGATTCTTCATGTTACTGCCAGTTAATTGGGGAACTTACTATGATGGAGTGTTTCTTTGCCGAAATTTTATGCTATGCCGACAACTTGACCTCCGCTCATCAAAAACATGAATATATTAAAAAGACACTGCTTATCACGATACCTGTTGCCATCTAATAAAGAATCATTATGCACATATCTGAGGAAAACCATTTCACATTCTTCACTCTTCAGCTCAATGTTCCGATTGGAAAAACCAATGACATCTTGTTCTGTTAAATGTTTTATCGAGGACTTACTACTTATAAAACTTGAGATGTGGTAATCATCTTATCTTTCGGTTTGTACATATGTCAGCTTCGTACTATACCTTCGCTGAAGGTTTCAGAATTTCCTCAAACGTGAAGGCTTTGATCGTCTTTTGAATTCTTTCAGATAAATCGCTCTTAGTTTATGTTTTTCCAAATTTAGGGGCACGTAAATCTTCGTTAGGAGTTGCACAGGTTTCCCTCAAGAAAACAATAAAACATTTGTGAATTTCTACAGTTTCATTCCATTGTAAAGGCATTCACCCTATTATGCTCATTAATTGCCCTGTGTAGATTTCTGTTCTCGCATGATTTCCTCAAACGTGAAGGCTTTGATCGTCTTTTGAATTCTTTCAGATAAATCGCTCTTAGTTTATGTTTTTCCAAATTTAGGGGCACGTAAATCTTCGTTAGGAGTTGCACAGGTTTCCCTCAAGAAAGCAATAAAACATTTGTGAATTTCTACAGTTTCATTCCATTGTAAAGGCCTTCACCCTATTATGCTCATTAATTGCCCTGTGTAGATTTCTGTTCTCGCATGCGCACAATAGCACACATGACACCTCAAACAGCATGCCTCATCATACAGTGGATCCCGACAATGGCCTTTCCGTACATACATCTGCCACATTCTTTGGAAACCTGAACGAGCCACTTGCGAATCTACAGTCACAACGAGTGTAATGTATGGCAGTAAGAGACCGCAGTAGCCATCAGGGCCGATCTTCATGGTTAAATGATATATTCTGTTACAGTTATCTGACGTGATTTGAGAAAGGCCCTACTTAACGAAATGGATGATTTTTCATAGTGTAGACACAGCAGCCTGTGCAAACAACATTATCTCCACTACAGATAGTAATTTACCGCAGATCACTTGAGTAGAGATATGATTATCGAGACTGGAAAAGATGACAGGTAACACACAACTACAAAAATAAAAGTAGAATGCGTCCACAGAACTATTATAGGAGAATACTAGGACGTATTCTAAATTCAAACTTATGACATACCTGGAACATTTTAGTCTCCTTCAAGAAAATCAGCATTAATTCTGAAAATATGGCTCATGGGATACTCAATCCTTGCTAGTCATATATGATATCCTCAGCGCCATAGATAGATGAAATCCAGTTTATTGGGCGTTCCTATACTACCGAAAGCTGTTGATTCAATAGCAAGTCGATGACTTCTAAAGATGACATGTTCCTCTAGAACATCGAGATAGGTCTGCGACAGGATCGAACGTTTCCTGACAGGTAGAACATAGCATTTTAGTCGTTAAATAATTTCCGGTGCACTCCAGTGGAGTACATCTTTATGGATCGTTACTATTCATGTTATACATCAAGGAAAAGACTTTTTGTTGATGATACACCTCAAAGACAATGAAGTTGTATCCCGTAAGAATTGAAATAATACCAGTTAGATCTCGACAAAATATCGGGAAGCTGCAAAGACTGATTAAAAGTTGTGCACTTCGCAATATGTAAAAATATCGTTGGTTACATTATCAATAAGTCACTACTAGAGACAGTCGCGTCAGACAAATACCTGCCGCCCAGGATTAGCCGAGCGGACTTAGGCGCTGCAGTCATGGACTGTGCGGCTGGTCCTGGCGGAGTTTCGAGTCCTCCCTCTGGCATGGGTGTGTGTGTTTGTCCTTAGGATAATTTAGGTTAAGTAGTGTGTAAGCTTAGGGACTGATGATCTTAGCAGTTAAGTCCCATAAGATTTCACACACATTTGAACATTTGACCAATACCTGGGTGTAATAACATATGTTCGCCAATAATATAGGCATTTCGTAGATATAGCAGATGGCATGCTACGATTTATTAGCAAAATAGTGGGAAACTGTGGTTTGTCTATAAAACATTGCCTAGCAAACACTTATACCATTCATACCTGCCGCGCGGAGTAGCCGCGTGGTCTACGGCGCCCTGCCACGGTTCGCGCGGCTCCCCTCGTCGGAGGTTCGAGTCCTCCCTCGATCATGGGTGTGTCTGTTGTCCTTAGCGTATGTTAGTTTAAGTTAGATTAAGTTGTGTGTAAGCCTAGGGACTGATGACTTCAGCAGTTTGCTCCCACAGGAACTTACCACCCAAGCCCCATTCATACCTGACTCGTATCTGATCGGACATAAAACGTAACGCAAGTGTTGTAAACCCATAACTGGTAGACAGTCGAAGAAAGACACTTCACAACTCGCGAGCCTTTTATTAGTCCATCTTCTGCACTCCCTCTATCTCTCCATCTCACTCTCCCCCACAATCTCTGTCCATCCTGTCCTGCCCCTCACCCTGTTCATCTCCTTCTCCCCCCTCTCTCTGACAATCTGCTCTCCCCCCCAGTCCTCTGTCCAACTGCTCTTTCCCCCTTTGACCATCTCCTCCTCCACCCTTTAATACCATCTTCTCCTCCACCTCTTCCACCTCCCTTTGTACTCCTGCCCCTCTGTCTGTCCACCTCCTCCTCTCCCCCTTTCTGTTCATCTCCTCCTCTCCCATTGCATCTTCCTCCTGATTCCTTTTTCTGTTCATGTCCTCCTCTCCCCTCTTTCTGTCCATCTCCTCCTCTTCCCTATATCTGTCCATTCTCTCCTCCCCATCTGTTCATCTCCTCCACCCCACCGTCTCTGCCTATCTCTTCCTCCCCTTGTTTCTCTCCATCTCTCCTGTTACTTTCCTCTCTGTCGCTGTCTTTCTATCTCCTCCTTCCCCCTTCATATTCTAACGCTCATCCAGACAGGATGCTGATGGTTAACCCCACAGTATTTCTATCTAGATTGCGACTAACCAGGGTGCAAATTTTTCAGAAATCGTTCCAGGAGTTTAAGATGAGCTGTTTGCCATGGCCTTTGTTCCCGCATGAACATATTTCACATACATTTAACGTATTTCACACTTATTTGTACACATATTTCACGTGTATCTCTAGCGAATTTCGTCCTGCATTTTTATTTTCACACAGGTCAATATTTATGACGTCGTATCTCGTGAACTATTTGCTGTACAGTGATATAATTTTGCAGGTACATACAGTGGTATATGTGACTACCGTTTACGAAATGTGTTATGTATACAGTTAGTACTAGATGCAATAAATTAAAACGGCATGCCTGATGCGGCAGTTTTTCACGCGTGTCTGTATTTGACGTCTATCTCCTGAACTATGTGCCGTGCAATGATATATTTTGTATCTACCTAGCGCTAGATATGGATACTGACAACGAAAAGTGTTGCGGATATAGAATTGTTAGTAACGAAGTATCAATTAAAACGTCTTGCATGATACGGCAGTTTTTCACACACCTCAGTGTTTACGACATGTCTTTTGAACTGTGTGTACCGTAATTTTTCTGATGTATTCACTGGTGTATGTGAATACTGTCTGAAGAATTTGTTCCAAATACAGTTAGTAGTAAAGAAGTAATAATTTGTAACGTCGTGATTCATGCGGCAGTTTTACTGTGTGAACAGCTAAAATGTAGAAAGCGACAATTTTTTTTCCATTCGTCATTTTGTGGCGGTGGTCAGCGAGAAAAGCTCCATAAAGGCTTGAAATGATGTGTAAAGTCCGTTGCAAGGCTCAAAGTGCTGTTGTTCTCAAATAATGGATAACTAAATTACGGGTATTAAAGTGTCGTGAGTTACACTGTTTTTTCACCCCCACCCGTACCCCTTTGATAGATGTTTCTCACCCCCACTGCAATGATTTCCAGACAGTAAGTGAAATGTGTACAAATTTGGTTAATACCAACCAGTGGTTTAGGAGGATATATGGAACATATGTGCATACATCCATTACATGTTATGTATGGATTATGCATAAGTAGGCGAAGAATCCATTACGATTCGATTACGCTATTGGTGATAAATCACTAAGAATATAAACTAAAATATCTAGAAGCAACCATCTGAAAAATGAAGTGACCATATAAGAATTGTTTCAGGAAAAGCAAATGCCAGCCTAAGATTAACCGAAAAAATCTTAAGGAAATGTAGTTACCCGCGAAAGAAGGGGCTAACAAACCACTCATTCGAGCGAACCCGCAATATCGCTCGTCAGTATGAGACACTTATCAGCTACATTTAATGAATGAGACAGAGAAGATTCAACGAAAAGCGGCGCGTTTTTTCCCACGGGTTCGCTCATTAAGGAGATGCTCATAAAATTCAAGTGGCTTTGACACTCACATTCGACGCAATGATCACGACGAGCAAGTCTGTGAAATTAGAGCGGCTACGGTGGATTGCCGACATTAATTCTTCCTGTCAAGAACTGAGGAAAGGACAAGAAAGAGGGGGAAATGATAGTGACGAGAGAAGTTGCCCCGCCACAGGCCGTAAGGGAACTGCAGCTTGACTGCATGGTGAACTTGAACCCCACTGCCAAAACCTCGAAGGTTGTTCAGAGATATTTTCTGAGTATTTTGGTATAAGGCACAAGCGGTTTAAGTGACAACTTACTAAGCAAACGTAAATAGTACTTAGCCCCGTTCCAAGTGGCTGCCTGCTGCCTGCAAGGCAGTACGAGGAACGATCTATGATCGTGGCGCATGTGATCAGCATGTCGCCAAACCTCCAACCGATATTACCAGTAGATGAAACCTGTTGTTGCCACTCCTTCGTTATTCAAGCAATTCCTCATGTGGCCTCAGAAGGGTTGCGTGGACCACTTACCAGACCTCTCCACCACAGAATAAAAAAATTTAACGACGGTTTGCTTATTTACTCAAACAACAATGAGTGGGTACTAAAAGTCCGTAATCTCATACAGAACCATTTTCATCTAGAAAAATGTACCTATTATAAATACTTAGACATTTTATAACATTGTTCAATTGCAACCAACATGTGACATTAGTAGCACATGTTACTTTTATTCTTCGAACTGCTCAACCCAGTAGATTGCTTTGTTCCTTTAAGGATTTCTCACCACTGAAGATCACCGTCTGCAGAGCATGCTCATCTTTCTCACTTAGACTTTTTTTAAAGTCATGTCTGGTTCAAAGGCGAACTTCTGCTTCACTTCATTCACCCAGTATTCTGCGTATTTCACGCAACATATCTCAACACAGTTTCAGAACTCTTGGAGGAAGCATAAACTGTTTATCATTTATCGTTGCTGGGATCGTTGCTGGCACAGTTGCAAATTATGTACAGTAAGGCAAACATCAAAGAACTATGCAGCAACTCAGCGAAAAGGGAACATTTACCTCAAATAAAACCCATCTTCAGCCAGTCCCCAGCGAATATTTTAATTCTCCCTCCGACTGCTCTCCTAGATTTATAGCAACAACGCTAGACAACCGGCTACATTCGGTTTATCACCCCAGGTTAGTTTTCATGCTTACTTCGATTCTACTTCCCTATTATGTCGCAGTGGACAAGGCTTCATTTACTGATATCTTTCATGTGCAGGACCGTATCGCCAGTAGCAATATCATAAATTTCGTAAATATGATCTTTCTCTTTACTCTTACCAATTAGTGTAATTTTTCTTTTTCCGTTTGGGTCATCTAAGGATCACGCCCCAATTTCAATCCTTTCTCCTTAGTTATTTTTCTTCTTCCTCCAGTATTATTTCATAGTCTCACTATGTATCCATTTTCTCTCCTCAGATCATTTTGACCATGTCTTCTTCTCCCTCCTTCTTGTAATCCTTTCACTTTTAACTCATTATTTTTAAAACTCTCTCTTCCTGTTCCATCTTTTTCATTTGCAAGGGTTGTTCAAAAAGTAAGTTCCGATCGGTCACGAAATGGAAACCAAAGTGAAAACCACAAACGTTTTATTTGTATCAGTTAGGTACACCTTCCACCTACTTGTCTACATAGTCGCCGCTCCAACTTCGTGTTTTTTCGTAGAGCTGTATCAACTTTCCAATATCCTCGTCATAGAAAGCAGCCGCCTGTGTTTTTGATCAGTTATCTGCACTGGCCTGCAGCTCGTTGTCTGTGGAAAAATTTTGTCTTCATAGCCAGCGGTTCTTGTGAGCAATGACTCAGGGGGAGACAATTACGGACTGTATTGTGGGTGATAAACGCTGCAGGAGCGTCTTCTTTGCCACTGCAGTGTTCGGCCTAGAATTGGCATGAAGAAGGAACTGCTCGACAGTTGTGTTATGTGGGCTGCATGGCACAGGCGAAATCTTTAAGCAGGCCCCCACAACTGGCGGGAGCCAACATTCCCTACGCATCTTTACGTGCTCACTGTTCACTCAAAACTGAAAAGAGCGACGCGACACGATCGACGAGCATACTAGAGACACTGCCCAACACATTTGTGCAAAGCTTTACCAGATTTTCCCAGTAGTTTCCATTTCACGACCGATCGGAACCTACTTTCTGGACAACCCTCGTATATTGTTTCTAATCAAATATTTTCTAGCTTCTCGAATCCAGGCTGTCCTTGACTTCTTGTTCCAAAGATATTTAAAAGTCTGTTTGGTTAACCTGTTGCCGTTCATTCTGTATAAATGTCCAAACAATAGCAGTCGTCTCTTCAGTTGCGTTTTCTATGCTGCAATAGACTTCTCCATTACTCCTTAATATCAACGCCTCTGTATTTCTTATTGGTCCGAGTATCTTTTGAATGATCCTTCTTTCCAGGATTACAAGTTTCTGTAATTTGTAATTCAGTACTACACATTCACTTGTGTAGAGACATTCTGGTTTTACTACTGTGTTGCTGTGCTGTATTTTCAAATTACTAGACAGAGGCCTTTTGTCGTTAATGTTCCTGGTTGTACCATATGCTCTTTCCATTTCAAGTACTTTTTCTTCTACAGCGAATTTTTCTAAGCCACTTCCTAAACTCATTTCTTCCATATGTTTAAATTTATTAATCCTCTTTAGCGGTCTATTATCTGGTTACTAGTATTTCTGAAGAATTTTTTATGTTTTTCATAAATTTTGTTTTTCGTACAGAAATTTCTAAACGTGCTTTGTTGGCTACGTCTTCTAAGAAATTGATTTGTATTTCTGTATTTGTTATCAGCGATGATAGCAAAATCACCCACAAATGTTAGACAGTGAATTTCAATACCTTTGTTCTTATTCTCCTGTGTTATTGGTGATAGCTTATATTCTTTTAGTTTTTGTACCCATCAACTTACTATTTTATTTTGAATACCTTAAATATTTCACCGATAAACTTTACTATTGATCTGGTGTCTGTGAGCTTCTTACGAATAAGGTTTGCTAGTTTAGATTTAATGCCAAATTTTCGGATCACTTTATTTAGTATTTCTCTGTCAACCGAAACAAATGCATTTTTAAAATCTATAAACGTTACAACTATCCTTAGAGTTTGTAAGTCTGTGGCCGATTATGGACTTAGGTTGAAAACCCATCTGAGCAAATCTGCTCTTTCCAAATCCATTCTGATGTTCTATCAAATGGCTATCAAATGTTGCTTCTAGCTCGTTTAGTAACATTGTTGAAAATATATTATAACCCACTGGCAATAGAGATACCTCTGTAGTAATTTCCATCACGCTTATCAGCTTTCTTCTGCGAAGGATGGATAAGTGCCATTTCTCAGTCTTCTGGAATCTTTTCAGTTTCCCATATTTCTTCAAACATGATTTGAAATTTAGTCATAATTCTTGGTTAAGACTATTTTATAAGTTCAGCTGTAATGCAGTCTTCTCCACTGGTTTTGTTGTTTTTCAGAACATTTATTACTTTTTTTAATTTCTTCATTTGCAGGAGGTGGACCTGCTTCTGTGTCTTCATGAAGTTCTGGAAATTCTACCTTACAGCTCGGTTCTTCACAATTCAAAATAGTTCAAAGTTCTGTCTTGGTATTTCACAGTTCTTGATATTGCTTAGGTCTGTTTTACCATTCTCATCTCTGAAGCAAATACTTGGAGCTTGGTAGCTCTTTAGATGATTTTTAAACATCGGATAGAATTTCCGGGAGATATTTTTAACAATGTTGTTTTGTACATCAAGAAGTTGTGACTTCCCAAAAGATCGTTTAGCTTTCTTCATTATTCTTGCCGTTTCTTTCCCTTGCATTCTAAATTCATGAAGGTGCTCCGTTTTCCCAGAACATTTTCATATTTTTCACTACTTTGTTATTGCTGCAACTGCATCTCCACAGTTTTCATTCCACCAGACTTTCTTCTTCATTCTTGTTGCTCCAGTCTTTGCTTCCCTGTTAATTTCCTTGGATAATTCTTCCCAATTCTCAGATTTAGGTATTTTAAATTCTTCTTGAAAATGTTCTATTGTCTCTATTGTGATGTTGAGCCTATCTGTGTTATATTTCATCAATTTTTTCTGTCTCTTTTGGTTTTTATTAGGGAGAAGCTTCAGTTTAATTTTAGTCAGGCAACGATCAGAATCAAAATTGCTCTGAGCACTATGGGACTTAACTTCTAAGCTCATCAATCCCCTAGAACTTAGAACTACTTAAACCTAACTAACCTAAGAACATCACACACATCCATGCCCGAGGCAGGATTCGAACCTGCGATCGTAGCGGTCGCGCGGTTCCAGACTGTAGCGCCTAGACCCGCTCGGCCACCCCGGCCGGCCGATCAGAATCAAATTCCCTGTTTCTTGTAATTTTTACATTCATCATACGTTTAATACTGCTTTGAGAAATAGCCACGTGATCTAACTGGAACTCCCCTAGTATTATATTTGGAGATATCCATGATTTTGCTTTTCTTGGCAAATTTTTGAAGGAAGTTGACATTAACTTCAACTGATATGTTTTACCAATATTGATTATTCTTGTGCCGTTTTTGTTCGTTCTTTTATGGGCTGGATATTCTCCTACTATTTTCCGAAAAGTTTTTTTCCTCAATATTTGTGACTTTACATCCCCCAGTAGTACAACAACTTCTTATTTTGGAATTTTTGATATTTCGTCTTCCAAAAGTTCCCAGAATGAATGCTTCTACTTTACTCGGATTTTTCTTATTGTCATCAGTATTTGGTGCATGACAATTAACAAAGATATACTGTTTATTTTTCCAATTCAGTGTGAGAAGAGAATTTTTCCGAACTGGATTTGAATTATGTAAAGTTATCTACTAAATTTTTATGTATGTACAAGGCGGTACCAAGCATTGGCATGCCATTCGTAATTTTTATTGCAGGTAGCCTTAAAAATTATGTGGTCTTTGGCTTCTGTAATGTTTTTGTCCAAAAATCGTGTTTCTTGTATTGTTGAGTTTGTATTTCATGCTCATCTAAGCGAATTTCAAGTTATTTCTATTTACCAATTCTTAATAGTGAGTTTATATCCAAGGTGCCTTCGAAAGATTTCCTTTTGACCTTGAGAAGATACAACATCTTCGTATCATTTTTATAATGATTCAATAGAGATTCTATATAGACTTGACAATAAATCGTTAAGAACTGATGGATTTAGTTACAAAATTAAAATCATGTCAGCACAGTAATATATGTGATGTAGCTGACAATGCGATCGCGGCCTTATCCCGGGAGCTGGCCGTTCACCTTATAGTGACCTACATTGCCGCACGCCACATCCATAGATAAACAGTGGACGGCACTGTCACGAACTAGTACGCCCGAAATATTGTTGATATTTTTGTTGTAGTTGTGGTGGTCTCCAGTCTGAAGACTAGTTTGATGCACCTCTCCGTGCTACTCTATCCTGTGCAGGAATCTTCATCTCCGAATAACTACTGTAACCTATTGCTTATAGTATTCATCTCTTGGTGTCCCTTAACGAAATTTACCCATCCCCCCCCCCCCCCACAATCTCCCTCCAAAACTGAATTGTTGAGACCTTGACGTCTCAGAATGCGTCCTACCAACCGATCCCTTCTTCTAGTAGTTGCGAAACAGATTTCTTCTCTCCTCATTTCTGTTCAGTACTCTTCATTAGTTAACGCAATTTGTCCATATAATCTTCATCAGCCCTCTGCAGTACCAGATTTCAAAAGCTTGTATTCTCTTCTTGTGTAAACTGTTTATCGTCCGTTCTTCACTTTTCTTATCATTGTCCGTCGACATCTTATGTCCTCTCTACTTCTGCCGTCATTAGTTATTTTGCAGCCCAAATAACAGAACTCACCTACTGCTTTAAGTGTGTCGTTTTCTAATCTAATTCTCTGAGCATTGCCTGATTTTATTCGATTACATTCTATTATCTGTGTTTTGCTTTTGTTGATGTTCAATTTATATCCGCCTTTCACGACACTCTCCGTTCGTTCAACTGCTATTCCAAGCCCTTTGCTGTCTCTGACAGAATTACAGTCTCATTGGCAAACGTAAATGCCGGCCGCGGTGGTCTCGCGGATCTAGGCGCTCAGTCCGGAGCCGCGCGACTGCCACGGTCGCAGGTTCGAATCCTGCCTCGGGCATGGATGTGTGTGATGTCCTTAGGTTAATTAGGTTTAAGTAGTTCTAAGTTCTAGGGGACTGATGACCATAGATGTTAAGTCCCATAGTGCTCAGAGCCATTTGAACCATTTGAAACCTAAATGTTTTCATTTCTTCTCCATGAACTTTAATTACTAGTCCAAATAGTTTCTTATACTGTTTGATCAATGTATAGCTTGAATCACATCGGGATAGGCTGCAGCCCTGTCTCACTCCCTTTTCAACCGTTTCTTCCCTTTCATGCCCCTTGACTCTTATAACCTCATTTGATATCTGTACAAGTCCTAAGTAGCCTTCCGCTTGCTGTGTTTTGCCCCTCCTAACTTCAGAATTTCAAAGAGTGTTCTCCACTCAGTATTGTCAAAAACTTTCCCTAAGTCTACAAATGTTACAAACGCACCTTTGCCTTGCATTAACCTACCTTCTAAGGTAAGTCGTAGGGTTAGTATTAATTCGTGTGTCCCCACATTTCTCCGAAATCCAGACTGATCTTCCCCGAGCTTGGCTTCTACCAATCTTTCCATTCTTCTGTAAAGAATGGGTGTTAGTATTTTGCAGTCAAGACTTATTAAATTTATATTTCTAATAATCACCCGTGTCAGCACCTTGCTTTCTTTGAAATTGGGCTTATTACATTCTTCTTCAAATCTAAGGCTATTTCGCCTGTCTCATACATCTTGCACACCAGATCGAAGAGTTTTGTCATGGCTGGTTCTCCCAAGGCTGTCCATAGTTCTGACGGAATGTCATCTACTCCCAGGGGTCTTCTTTCGACTTAGATCTTACAGAGCTTGGTCAAATTCTTCTCGCAGTATCATATCTTCCACCTCATCTTCATCTACGCCCTAAGCCAGTTCTATAACACTGCCTTCAGGTTCATTATTCTTGTGTAGACCCCCTTTATAACCCTTGTACCTTTCAGAGTTTCCTTCTTTGCTTCTAACTGGTTTTCCACGCGAGCTCTTGATATTCAAACGGTGGTTCTCTTTTCTACAAAGGCCTCTTCAGTTTTCGTGTAGGCGGTATATATCTTTCCCCTAATGAAAAATGCTTCAAGATCCTTACATTTGCCCTCTAGCCCTCAATGATTAGGCATTTAGCATTTCCTATCAATCTCATTTTTAGATGTTTGCATTTTCCTTCGCCTGCTTCATCTGCTGCACTTTTATATTTTCTTCTTTCGGCAGTTATGTTCAATATCTCATGATTTACACAAAGATTCCTACGAGGCCTTGTCTTTTTACCTATTTCATCATCTGATGTCTTCACTATTTAATCTGTCAAACCTACCCATTCGTCTTCTGCTATAGTCAAGCGTTGCCTAAGCAATTACTTCAGTTTTAGTCTAGAGTTCATAACCAATAAATTGTGGCCAAAATCTACATCTGACCTGGAAATGTCTTACAGTTTAAAATCTGGCACCGAAATCTCTGTCTTACCTTTATATGATCAATCTGAAACCTTCCGGAGGCTCCTCGCTTCTCCCACCAAGTGTCAGCGACGGTTAAATTATGCTGTGTGCAAAATTCTTCCGGGCGCCTTCCTCATTTATTTCTTTCCCCCGACCCATATTCACCTACTATTTTCGTTTTTCTACTATTGAATTCCAGTCCCCCATCACAATTAAATTTTCGTCTCCCTTAACTATCTGTATAATTTCTTTCATGTCATCATACATTTCTTCAGTCTCTTCATCATTTGCGGAGCTACTTGACATATAAACTTATACTACAGTTGTGTGTATGGATTTCGTGTCTGTCTTGGGTACGATAATTGAAACGTCCCCTTAGAACAAATTATACACGACTGTGCTTAAACTGACACACAATATTTTGTTAGCGCAACGCAATCTGACTTTCAAAATTTCCTACAAAAGAATGGCCCTGACTAACATTAAACTATACCTTTCACAAATCACTTACCTCACAAAAATCTTCGCTGCTCAAGCTACTGCAATACACGAGCGCCACTACTGCCAGCTAAATAAAAGATTCAAACTATGGAAGGCACTAACTACTGATAGGGATAGTTAGCAAATGAAAGATATTAATAGAGAACGAACAATGTATTTACCTTGATATCATCATATATAAATATAGCAGTTCATGACAAATTTCAAAACTCCGCCATCTCTCTCCCCACATCCACCACTGCTGGCGGCTCACCTCCAACTGCGCAACGCTACGCGCTGTTCACATCCAGCTGCCGCTGCCCAACACTACAATGGCGAGTATTACAACAATGCAAAGCAGCCACAGACTGCACACAGCACAGCCAGTGATTTTCATACAGAGGTGGCGTTACCAATAAAAAAACCTAAACAGCCTACTTACATAATGTTTTCACTGTGATGTTCATAATTGCTTACCTGCTTTCCTGTTTTCTTATTCGTTATTAAACCTACTTCGGCATTACCCCTATTTGATTCTGTGTTTAGAACCTTGTATTCATCTGACCAGAAGCCAGCAAACTCCGAATTTTTACTAGCGTAATCAACGAAGTAACACAGGAATTAGCTTTCTTTTCTCAAGAACTCCCTGATAGAGTAGAAGGACTGAGCTAAGAGGAAACTCTCCAGTTTGGTCTTTAAAGTGCATGGATTACTGCTAAGGTTTTTAATACTTGTGGTAGCATATTGAAAATGGATGCAACAAAATATAGCACGTTTTTCTGCAGAAGAGTCAAGGAGGTGTGATCCAAATGCAGACTGGATTTCTGCCCAGTATCAACTGAGTGAAAGCTGCTGATTCTAGAGAATAAGCCCGTGTTGTTAAGAACAAAGACATTAAAGAAAGCACGTACTGAGAGGCCATTGTCTGAAGTCAGCAGGGGTCGACAACAGGTTCGCGAATCTACACGATATATTCTCTAATTGCCCATTTCTGTTCCTAGAATACCCGTTGTGAATGGGAAGAGTTACCCCAGAATATAACTCCATATTTCATAAGCGAATAAAAATAAGCAAAATAGACTAATTTTCATGTTGGACTATATCTTACATCAGACACTGTTCCATTGATAAATACAGCAGCATTAAGTTTTTGAATATAATCACGATCATGGGAGTTCCACGACAGCTTACTCTCTATCTGAATTCTTCAGACTCACTAATCATATGCATATTCTGTGTAATCGAAACGACAGTTTTAGGAAATTATGTGCTAGAAGCTGTAAGAGCTGAGTCTTAATGTGATGTAGCATCAGTTTATTTTCTGTAAGCCATCAACTTATATCTTGAACTGCACTTTTTGATACTTTGTCTACGTCGCACGCGGCATCCTTCACTATCGAGCTTGTGTCATCAGCATGTATATCTAGAAGTATGTGTAAATGTTGACTGCGGCAATTGTATATGTAGTCCTTTTAAAGCATTCTACGTGTAATGGCGTACTCTTATTATCTCCGTCTCTTTTTTTCCGTGGCTTTAACACGAAGATGTGCCTCTCTGCTTTGGACTTCAGTTTGCCCTGTCGCGTAATAGGACCCTCTGTATTCATTCTCGAGTCAAGTACGGCAACGAAAGGAAATTATCGGGTGCCGCTATCTGAACAGTGATTGCGAATAAAGGCGGCTCTAAGCAGGGGCCGGGCCGCACGCAGCTGCCCCCAACCCGCTGGTGACGGGTTGGCGGGCGGTGGAGGGCGCGCTGCCTGCGCTCTGTTTGCCCTCCTGATTGGGACGCACCGGTTACTGGCAAGTGTCACACGCGCCGGAGGCGGAGGTGCTGCCTGATAACGCCACATCAAAGGCGCCGCCGAGCCTGCACCTCCGCCCACGAGCACGTCTTCACGGAAACGATAAGATAAGCCCGGCCCAGCCGAGCTGGGCCGCGAGCACAGACGTTGCGGATCGAGACGTCTCTGGACCGTTCCGGTACTCAACCTAAGGAGCGGCAACAATTACTGAACCCACGGAGGGAGCGGTGGAGGCGATATCCCCTCATTACATCCGCTCTCTGCAATAATATCGCTTCAAAAGTACCCGCAACATAAACACAAACGCTCAATAAGGAGCATCTTACGAGCTACTGGGGACCGGGGCACGTTTGTGCACGGGGCACGTTTAGGCAGGGCCATTTTCTCTGGTACTATTCTTGCTAGAACGCTACTGACAGTGGAATATTAGTAATGCCATCTGTATTGCGAATTCATAGAAAGAAGGATCCTTTATTGTATGACTATATGATAGAGAAACAAACACTGATAACAGTTACTTCTGTAAAATATCTGGGAGTACGCGTGCGGAACGATTTGAAGTGGAATGATCATATAAAATTAATTGTTGGTAAGGCGGGTGCCAGGTTGAGATTCATTGGGAGAGTCCTTAGAAAATGTAGTCCATCAACAAAGGAGGTGGCTTACAAAAACACTCGTTCGACCTATACTTGAGTATCGCTCATCAGTGTGGGATCCGTACCAGGTCTGGCTGACAGAGAAGATAGAGAAGATCCAAAGAAGAGCGGCGCGTTTCGTCACAGGATTATTTGGTAAACCTGATGGCGTTACGGAGATGTTTAGAAAACTCAAGTGGCAGACTCTGTGAGAGAGGCGCTCTGCATCGCGGTGTAGCTTGCTGTCCAGGTTTCGAGAGAGTGCGTTTCTGGAT
The DNA here is from genome assembly GCF_021461385.2 of Schistocerca piceifrons. Taxonomy (NCBI): domain Eukaryota; kingdom Metazoa; phylum Arthropoda; class Insecta; order Orthoptera; family Acrididae; genus Schistocerca; species Schistocerca piceifrons. The sequence continues at coordinate 323,287,771 of NC_060139.1, read as the reverse complement.
GAGGTATCGAATATATTGCTTCCTCCTACTTATACCGCCCGAGGAGATCACGAATGTAAATTTAGAGAGATTCGAGCTCGCACGGAGGCTTTCCGGCAGTCGTTCTTCCTGCGACCCATACGCGACTGGAACAGGAAAGGGAGGTAATGACAGTGGCACGTAAAGTGCCCTCCGCCACACACCGTTGGTTGGCTTTCGAAGTATAAATGTAGATGTAGATGTAGATGCTGAGAGCTCTCGCAAGCCTCACTGTACCAGATGAGTGAACATCTTAGCGCGAAGAACATATTATTTTTGTGTGTAAATTTTGTCACTCTAGTATCGAAGCTCGCAGGGAGCACAACTTTTCGAATTGAGAATAGATAAATACGCGTTCGTTTACAGGAGACTATTCTACTTCACAAGTACACTTGCGTGATTTGAAAGCCTGAAAGATACTTCTATTCTTTCGAAATTAATTCAAGCATGGCGGTGGGCCACGTTTATACACCTCTGTTGTGGCGCGTTTAAGCACTGTTTCGCTTTGCTACCCTAACTGATATCCCAGTCAGGGAAACTTTAAGACAACAGCAGCTGAAAACGGAGTCTAAAAAGAAAATGAAGCCATAAGAGAATAAAAGGCAGACATAGCTAAAAAAAGCTGAATTTTCGCATTATGAGAGCACTGAAGGGCGATCTGCTTTAATTGTTAAATACCATTCAAAATCCAATTTTGCACAAAATTATTTTATTCAAGACAATCGGTTTCAACAGTCTTAACAGCCATCATTAAGGTCTTAAAAATTTTTTCGTAATAAACCATGTTCATTTTACGCTGAACATCACGCACAAGATGTCAATGGATAAAACTCAGCACATTATAAACGCTTGTCATCGCTAAAATATTTTAAAACACACTGCACCGTGTCCAAAAGGCCATGTCCATATGCGTATTGCTTATAGATGCTTGTTATATGATACAAGTACGGTACACTACAGCACATCTCTTTAAATATACTGGACACATGCTCTGATTAGTATTTAGAAATTGCTAAAAGGAAAAACGTGGATAGGCCTACTTCTGGTGTCATCATTAGCGTTGTGCTCAAAGGCAGGTTTTCACGCGGTAACTCTGCTCGCTTTCCTGTCTTCTGCCATGCTCTACAGGTCCACCCAATTTCCGCTTCCATCTATTTCGCCTATCATCTTGTATGTTCTCTTTGTTCTCAGTCTCCTCTCACATACTATTCGTTCCAAAGCGTTTGCTAGTAAGCACTCTCGACTCAACCAATATCAGATCCAATTCTTCTTCCTTTGTCTTACGTTGTACAACTTGCAGCAGTCTGATGAAAAAGGTGTAAATGGCTTTTGTATTTGCTGTTAGAAACTATACAACTTATCAAAAAAATCAAGAATGAGTCCACTGGCTTAGGATGTTAAAGGTAGTGATCTCACGACGATTGGGCCACAGGAAACACATTATCTTTTGTGTGCATGTACTGCAACTTGCACACTATCATGAGTAGGCCTTTAATAACGTTCAAAATCCTGTTTAGGTGATAATATCTAACTGGTGGAAGTTTGCAAAAAAATTGTTTACTACCAGTAAATTTTTTGTACTTTTCCGTGTTAATTGGTGTAATTAGGTCTTTAATTTTTGTTTATGCCAATAAACATATTTAAGTGGTGTCCTTTGTTTACCCATTATTGTGATCTTTGAGATGCTTAAAGTTGCCGCCGTATGTACGTAAATCTCCTCCAGATACGTTTACGTACTCGACTATATAAAATTATTTAGCACCCTTAAGTTTAATGTTAAATTAGAAGTATAAAAACCAAACTGTACTTCAATAACCGTATTATGAGACTAAACAATTTTAAAAACGATAAATCGGACCAAAAAAATTGAAAAAGTTCCCAAAATAAATCCTCTAAATGTGTCCCCTTCTCCCGTACTTAAACATACAGAAAATTTACAATTATGTCTGTTTTCCGCAAGTCATCCAACGGTATACGTAATCGTGTTCCACGGTCACACCCCATTTCCTTTTGCTACTCGCGTACGTGCGGGGAAAGAGCAACTGGCTGAGCCTCCGTATGAGCTCTTCACTCCGTTGTCCTTTCGCAAGCTACACGTTGGAGGAAAAATTTTGTTGCTTGATTTCTCGGAGCGCACGCTCTCGGAATTTTATCAGAAAGGCGCACCATGAGGCAGAGAGCCGTTTTTGCAGCTCTGCCATTGGACTTAGAGCAGCATGTCCATGACACCTACGCATTTATAAATGAGCCCGTGGCGAAACACACTGCTCTTCTTTGTACATTTCATATTTCCTCTATGAGAGAACGATTAGCAGTACTCAAGTATCGTTCGAACGATGGTTAAGTTAGCTCACTCATGCACGATATTGACTTGATCGCTTGTATGTACGCCAGAATTCTGCTGGTGAATCATGTTGGTGGTAGCCAGATGATGTGCCCATAGAGCTTTAACCTTCTTCTTCTGATAGCTGCTACTATGTTTCAGTTTTCCTCTGTAGTTTCCTAGAGTGTAGTCTGTATCACTCTTACCCTGACACGCATACTACTGTATATTCAGTGCGTGCGATCGATCCACTGACTATTATGCAATAGTGTCGTGAAACAGTACCATCTGTTTCTGGCTACTTGTGCGCAGTACGTTACGTTTATTTATTTTCACGCCTAGCTGCCAATCCCTGCACGAAGCGCGATCCCTTGCATGTATTCATGCATGTCGCTAAAATTTTACAACGTTGCGCCTTCTGTGTGCTCAACAGTATCATCTGCGAGGAACCTCATCGAGTTTCCGAGTTATACATTACACCACACACGTTATTGTTATTAACTTCGTAGAGACCCTGTAGGACCATGGAAAGTATACCGCCTCTTTTGAGCATTCTTTCTGATTTTCCTGGAGTCTCTCATTTTTCTTCATGTGCAGCCTTTCCATTTTCAGTCCACTTTATCACTGGTTTCTTTGAGACTTCGTACTCTGACATCACATCCCACTTGTGCATCTTTCACCTGCGTATGTTTCTGTATTCTATTTCTGTCGGATCGATTTCTGGTTTTAATTTGTCATGACTAGCCTGAATTATGGTGTTACTGACTTGTCCATTGTATGTACGACAAAATTCTGCTGGCGAGTCTTGTTACTGGTGCCCTGGTGATGTACTCGTAGAACTGCAACCTGCGTCTTCTGATAACTGCTGCTAGGTTTGAAATTCCTGTAGTTTGCCTAAAGTGTAATCTGTCTCGCTCTTCTGTCAGCTTTGGGACGAGATTTTTTCTCACGCTTTTGCATTCTCGCTCTAGTATATAGTAGCAGAAGAAGCTGAGTAACACCGTCACTGTGGTGTAGCGGTTTATGATACCAGACTGTTGCATGGAGGGTCCTGAGTTCAGAACTCACCTGAACTGCAAAATTCTAATTTCTATATTCGGTTTGAGGACATTCTGGAAGTATCCACAAATATCAAGAACAATTGCACTGGAATATTCTGTAACTGGCAGTTCGCTTCGCGATCTTGTATGTGCAAATGCTGAATAAACCTTCGTTAAGTAAAGTTACTGTTCGTCATTCATCTAATTACACCTTCTTCTACGTGACAGTAATTATTTAGTTGCTGTTTCGGCGTTATCTGAAAGTATGACAGATCGTCTGCGAAACCTAGGTTTGAGATTTCAAGTTTGTCCCGGGATCGTCATAGTTGTGTTGGTTTCCAGTGTCCTTGGATTTCAGGTCTTTTTGCCATTCCCTCATTACTTTTTCCAGTTGTAGGCTGAACAATAGTGGGGATTATGCGTCTGCATGTCGAACTCCAGTTTGGCTCATGAACGATCAGAGGTTTCACTCACGAACTTAACTTTCGATGTTTTGTCAGCCAATGTCAATGCGACTAGTTGCAGTGCTTTTGTGTCCATTCCCTGTTCTTATAACATACTGAACAAGGATTGTTCTTCAACGGAATTATGATCCTTCTTGAAAGCTATGAAGGTGCAAATGATTGGAGTATTCCTGATAGCCTTCTTTTTTAAAGTTGTTTCCAGACTGAATATCTGTTCTGTACATGAACAACCTAGGGGAAGCCTGCCTAGTATTCTCCAGTTTTGTGTTCTAATTGTTGATGTATCCTCTGGAGTAAACACACTGAGAGAATTTTGTGACGTGTAGATTTCTCCGCAGTTGTCCGCATTCGTACTATCTCCTTTCTTGTGCAGCGTATCGATAAGTGTCCATTGCCAGTCGTCGGGAAGTTTTTCTGTCTGCCAAAAATGGATCTGGGTGCTAATGACTGTCTAAAACGCCATACAATCAGGTGTTTCACGAATAATGGATGCATCTGCCAAACGGGCAACAAGCTCTTCTGGAGTGTCCATCAAACGCTTCATCCCTCCCCATAAAAAGAAATCCATAGGAGAAAAAGTGGAGAACATGGTAACGGCTCACCGCTCTGAGTCCAACTATTAGGGGAAACTTTATGTAAATATTCTTTGACATCAGTCCTAAAGTTTGATAAGCCCGTGTCATGCTTGCTTGACTGCTAGAGGAACATTTCCCAACATTTACAGCAGTACTTCACGGAGAAAGATACCGTAATTTTCTCTACCGACCACGTTAGGCAGATCATACGGCCCAGTCAGATAATAAACAATACCAGCCCTCACATTTATGACAAATATCTGTTGATGATGGAACACATGAACTGCCTTAAAATTTCCCAACTCCCAGAGACGGCTATTGTGACTGTTGAATAATCCTTTCCTCAGGAAGACAGTCTTGTCAGTAAACAAAATACACGTTCGGAAGTCACGGACATTTATAGTTTGGTGTAGATACCATTGGCACAATTGCACGTGCCCGAGGGAAGTCATCGGCTGACAAGTCCGGTAACTTTCGATATTGGAGTGGCAACATGCCCGTCCTCCCGCCTTGTGCAGGACGTTCCACACACTGGGCTTGGAAGTATTTAGTTCCTTGGCTACGAACCGTGTGCTAATGCTGGGCTTATCTTGAATTAGGTATAAAACGGCTTACTCAGACTGAACAATTCGCTCACTGTGAGGTATATCAGTTCCCCGTCGTCGGCCTGGTCAATGGTATCCTATTCCACGAAGACAGCTATCAAGTGTGTGAGAAGTGACATGATTTGGTAACCTTCTCCCTGCCAATGGTTTTGCATACAGGTACCCTGCCTCCCGATCGTTGCATTGTGCCTCCTCGTATATCACATGCGTATTAGCTAACTCGGTAAGAGTGCAATCAGCCATGAATAACCTGTAAACTTCAGTAGACACTTTCACGTAAATACAAAATAACATAAACAATAATAAGGTACATAATTCGCAGATACCCTCTTTCAATCCGGTATGGTATGTTTGTCAGAGAGTTAACTATTCCTTTAAGATTTCAATCCGCAGACTGTTAGTACGTGCACCGACAGCTGTGGGAAACTGCCGAAAACATTAGCGTAAGTTTACGAAGATGTTCTGAACTAACCTGGGCCTGAATTTTCTTTGTCGCAGGCTTGCAGGATGGGAAAATTCCTCAAATCCGAGCATACTGTGGCGCTCAGAAAAGCTTTCAATGAAGGCTGAGTTTCCAGTTTGAAATTTTCACTCTGGAGTGGAGTGTGGTCTGATATGAAACTTCCTGGCAGATAAAAACTGTGTGCCGGACGAAGACTCGAACTCGGGACCGTTGCATTTCGCGGGCAGGTACTCTATGGTCTTTTTTTCCTTAAACTTAAAGCATAAATAAGCAAACTTTTTTATTTGAAGAAAGAAAACAAATAGGCTGCGGATACAGAGCTGTGAGTGAACAGGATGAACATGTGTGAGGAAAAAAAACTTGGAAGATGAGGAAAAAGAAATTAGGAATACTCGCTGCGCCATGCTCCACTTTGGAGCGCATTATAACAACATGTATTCTATCATTGACCATTAGAAGGGGAATGTGGGATCGTCCAGTCTTGGTTGGCACGTTTCGTGAGATTCCAGCTCTGAGGGGGGTTGGCGAAAATACTCTGTAAATAATTCGCGAAAGTGGCCGATAGTGTCGATGTTGGTGAAGGGTGTGGTGCTGTACTTGGAGGCGCGTCCAAAATTCCACCGGATCGACGATGTCGTCCCGGAAGAGGCAGCTGATAGCCGTGCCATTGATCCATATGATGCTGTGCCACTTAGACGGTGGAAAGCAGGACGTGTCAAGAAATATCATCATGGTAGGAGAAACGTGATGTGAGGGTACTCTGAGGTAGAAAGCCACAACCTTCTGTACGAGGGTCCAGACAGCTGCCGTTGGCCCACACTCAAAACAATGTAAATCTGTATCTTCGACACTGCGCTTGAGGCACAAGGGCGAGTCCACCAGCGCTATTCGATGCAAATTCTGTCTTTTAGTATATTTGCCGAGAAGGTGCCACATCGCGTTCGTGTCAGTGGTGTGGTATGGTTGGTGAATCGTTTTCCAAACTGTACGCCAGGAAATCTGGGAGTGACGTGCTTCGACGGGGTTTCGGGGTGGGTACTTTCGGAGAAAGCGGTAGATGTCACAAGTGATCGTCTTCCTGGCCCTGGGGAGCTCGGTGCATATGTAGCTGTATTCCAAAAAGAAACGGCCGATGTGCAACATCGGAGGTCGGATGTGTGCCAAAGACGTCGGTGGGCGTCTCGAAACAGGTGCGAACTCGGTAGTCAACATTCCAGTAAAACCAGCATTTTGCTTTTCCATAACCGGAGCATAGTATTGGTGTAAAGTGCCGTAGTCCTGGCTCTCAAGATGTGTCTACAACATAAAAAATCCCCGAAAGCCGTCTGTAGTCTGGCTGCCATTATCGCAGTGATGGGTAGAATCTGCGCTATGTGGGGTATACGGGCTACCAGATGGGTATTGACGTAGATGACTCTCTGGCACACATTCAGCGGGCTTAGTAGATGATTTTGTATGTTTGCCCGGATGCGTTGCAGTAGCGCCCGAAATTTGATCGCTGAGATGCACCGAACGTCCCGCGTGTACACCAATCCGAGACAGCGAAGTGTGTCCACCAGATGAAAGGGGACTACGCTGTCTGCGGGAAGGCCGCGGCTGATCTTCATGGCGGATGATTTTGTGATGTCCATTGCGCTTCCTGCCTCTGCACAACGGGTAATCCACTGCATCGCAGCTTGTACGTCGGCCGCTGAACGTAAGACAAGAGCCAAGTCGTCCGCATAAGCTCGGCAACGGAACACATGATCACGGAGTGGAATACCTGCCAAGCATCGCCGTAATCCGCAAACCAGTGGTTCCATCACAATGGCGTAAAGCACCGTGTGCAACCCTGCCGCACTGAGCGTTCAATCCATATAGATTCTGTAAGTCTCCCGTTGATGAGAAGCCTGGGCGTTGCCCCACGAAGGAGCCGCATAATCACTTTCGTGAACGTCGGGGGTATCGCCATCCGGTCCATCACTGCGCTGAGGAATGCATGACTGACGCAGTCAAAAGCTTCATGGAAGTCGATGGAGATTAAAGCGCCTGGCAGTCACGAATGTGTTGCCACAGCGATCACATCACGATATTCACTGAGGGCTGTCTGTACATTTGCCGCCTAAGGATGTTTGTTCGTGGGAAACAATTTCTCGTAATACATGTTTGAGTAGCACAGCTAGAAGGCGTATGAAAATCTTGAAGTCGGAATTGAGTAACGTGATCGGCCGATAACTATCGAATCGTGTTCCTCCTGCAGGTTTCGGGACTGGTACGAGTAAGCCTTCCATGAACGTTGGTTGTGTTAATGCCACGCCGGACGAAAGTTCCCCGTATATGTCTCTCCATTGTGACAACATCAAATCTTGGAAGGTTCTGTAAAATTCGAGTGGTAAACCATCTGGGCCGGGAGACCGATTCAGTGATCCTTTGGCCACAGCGCCATGGACGTCATCGGCTGTCACTTCCGCAGTGAGGAGGGTTGCAGTTGCAGCGTTTAGTGTACAATGTGTCTCTGGGCAACATCAGCAGTGCCCTCTGCACCGTCAGGTACTTCTTCGTAGAGAAGTCTGGAGCCGGCCGGTGTGGCCGTGTGGTTCTAGGCGCTTCAGTCTGGAACCGCGTGACCGCTACGGTCGCAGGTTCGAATCCTGCCTCGGGCATGGATGTGTGTCATGTCTATAGGTTAGTCAGATTTAAGTAGTTCTAAGATTTAGGGGACTGATGACCATAGATGTTAAGTCCCATAGTGCTCAGAGCCATTTGAACAATTTTTGAGAAATCTGTATTGCGTTATGAAGGCATCGGCAATGGTAGCTTGTGTAGTTAGCCGTCGTCCATCAGTTAGTCTATAATTGTCATTAAGGCCTGTCGGCGTCGACAAACATTTTGAACAATGTGTTGCATAGAAGGTTCTGCACCGTTAATCCTATCTTGGCTGCGTGCATGCACAACGGCACCTTCTGGACGGCACCTGGTCAAGGTTAAAATCTTTGCCTTCATGCTTTCAGCTTCTTTTAGACGACCCGGGGAAGGAGGATGATACATGAGCTCGCGTAGAGCGCTTTAATAGAAATCTGTTGTGTGGTGATTCCACCTGGCTTTGACTCTGCCATAGTGTGTCAAGGTGCGTCGGATGGCCGGTTTCGCGCACAGTAATCACCACTGCAGTGTGGTCTCGTAACGCATGATGCGTTGAACACAAACGTGCCACATATCGTTGACCTGTTGTCGACATTCAGGGTCCCGCAGTAGCGTGACGTTGAGTTTCCAAGGGCCTGCACTGCGCCATATAGATTGCCTACGAAAGTTCATGGTACAGATGTAAATGCCATGATCCGAAAAGGCAGACGGCCAACGTTCCGCGTCGAGCAGAATGGGTTTTAGAGCGTCAGAGATTTATATTCTATCGAGTCGGCTGGAGGAGTGGCTCGTGACGTGTGTATGCCCCGAGCGGTCACCGTCCACCACTCTCCTAGTGTGGAGTAGACGAAGGTGGTGGACGAGGAAGCGAATTTCCGGACATGTGGTGAAATGAGGGTATTGGTCTGTATGCTCGAGAACACAGTTGAAATGTCCACCTACGATGAGATGATCGTATCTACCGAGGAATAAAGGCGTGATCTCTTCTGAATAGAGCTGGGAGAGATCTCTCCGTTTATCAGTGCCCGATGGGACGCAGAGATTTACGATTCTGATTCCTTCAACTGCTATGGCCACTCCTCGCGCCGTTGGGAAATATGCGACATCGTAAAATGCAATCCGTTCTCGGAGGAGGATGGCTGTGTCTGTGTGTTCCATAGCCACCGGGGCGGCGTACGTCTCGTATCGATAACACCCGGACCAAAATTGCTGTCCTCAGTTCTTGTAGCAGGGCGATGTCGATGACCGCTGCTCTTAGCGTGTCACGGAGCAGTTGAAGTTTAACGTGGGAGCCGATATTATTGGTGTTGATGGTAGTTATTCGGTATGCCTGATGAGGGATCCGGGCTGGCGATAGGTTCGTAGCTGGTGAAAATTGTCGTGGTGCATTCTGGGAGTCCATAGTAGTCGCAGGAGTCGTCGTAGAAACATCCCCCATTTTATTCTTGGTCTAACGAAGGATCAGATCTCATTTCCGCATCGGGTGGAGGTGGTAAATACGTGTCATCCTCCCATGAAAAATGTCCGTCAGTTTCAACAGTGGTGAGAGGTGGCAGCCCTGGCCGAGTCGGCTCCATTGCGTCGGTGGCATCGGGCAAGCTATGTTCCATGGCTTCTGGGCGCGGGGTTTATTTCGAATATCAGCACTACTATCGGTTCTCGGTAAGACTTTGTTTTGTTCACACAATCTGTTCGTAAAATGCGTTTTTTAAAATTAAATACTAACCTTTTTTAAATACACTAAAGCGTATCTGGAAACCTTTAATACAAAAATGAGTAATTTTACAAGTGAAATATTTCATTATTTGTGATTCCAGTCACTGCGTTGTATCAGTATATTTATTTCCTATACTATATTGAACTAAACTGAAAAAAGATTGTTCCAATGTGGTGTCATCAAACGGCAGCGACTGACAGATTGATAATATGTTTCCAGAATGAGATTTTCACTCTGCAGCGGAGTGTGCGCTGATATGAAACTTCCTGGCAGATTAAAACTGTGTGCCCGACCGAGACTCGAACTCGTTGTCTCTAGACACTTGATAGATAACCTATTAGAAGGTCTTGCCTTATTACAGATAGCGCAATGTCCTTGGATATCAGACCTCGAATTCGTTTGATTTTTGTGTGAATGTCTGAGTTACATACAGCATCGTGCCTATGAAGGTACTGAATACTCCATGTCATTTTTTTCGGTTTAGTACTTCACCGTCTTGAGTTCGTAGTTGATTCATGCACCAAAGGTGAGTGAACGAATTCCTAAGGGACCAAACTGCTGAGTTCATAGGCCACTAGAATTACACACTACTTTCAACTAAGTTAAACTAACTTATGCTAAGAACAACACACATATCCATGCCCGAGGGAGGACTCGAACCTCCGAAGGGGGGGGGGGGGGGGGGGGGCGCCTCAAACCGCGTGGTCATTCCGCGCGGCTCACCAAAGGTATAATTGCTCATGTACCGTTAGTTCCAGTCTGTTCTTAGGCCCACTGGGCGTAGACTGAACTATGCTGCAAAGAAAGTCCTGTGGTAGTGACAGATAATAACATAAAACCTGTCCAAGAAAGTACAGTAACGAGTTCGACCACCAATTCCAGCACCAGAGATAGCCCGGTGGTTAGGTTGCCTCCCGTAGACCCGGTGAGAGTGTACCCAAACCTTGAGTACACCATGCAGCTAGCTAGACTGGAGCAGCCGACAACCCTGACCACTGCACTGCGTCATGTGGTCCGAGTAGGACATACGTACGGACGAAGGGTAACCTTCTCGGTGATGGAGGCTGTGGACAGGATACAATTAAAGTCGGTGAACCTCCCCACTGACTTCGGAGCACTGCGAGACCTACTCATAAAAGTCTTTGACAGACGAGGAGAAAAATTTGACTTAGATGAAATTTACCGACAATCAGTGATGGCAAACGGACGACTGGCTTATGACTGGAACAAAACCTGGCCGCATGACCACATACATACCTATTTTCCATGACGACTAGAATAAAAATTGGACAACTAAACACTCACAACAGTCGACTGGTAATGCAGGAGCTCCGAAAGGAAGTGGTGGAGAAGAGACTAGATATACTCTGTTTACAGGAGCCGTATTCTCTGGCTGGAAAAGTTGCGTTCACTGCAGCAACATGGCAAATTGTCAGTAGCGGGGACAGTCCCAGAGCGGCTACCGTGATAAAAAACACTGCACTGCGTGCAACACCTCTGTCACAGTATTCCAACAGTCACTGCAACGTCGTGGAGGTACAATCTCCTTCCGGAATTATCATCATCATTAATATGTATTTCCAGTATGGTGATAGAATTGAACGACACCTAGATCATCTAGCGAGTGTAGCCACGGCGTTGCGGGGACGCAAAATTATTATAACTGCCGACATAAATGCCAAGTCCCCCCTATGGTACAGTGGCACAAGGGATGAAAACGGTACTAAGGCAGAGGAGACGATAATGGCTCTTCAACTGGTGGTGGCGAACAGACCAGGAAACCCCCCCACCTACGTGGCTGGAGGGGGACAGGGCACCAATATAGACGTGACGCTGGTCACGCCGAATGCACTGAATATGATACAAGAGTGGAGAGTGGAAGACAATGCCACCACCAGTGATCACAATTTGATCACTTTTACTGTAGGAGGCGGAGAGTGCCGCTGGGCCATGGGGTGGGAGGTGCAAAGAAACTTCAGAAAAACGGATTGGGAACGCCTAGCCAGAGAGTGCGACATTCCTCCATTACCAGAAGGAGACACACGACAGGACTTTAACGTGGACGACAGAGCCGAGGAATTGGTACGAGCGGTAACTAGGGCGATTAAGGTGGCCGTACCAACCAGGAGAAGGGCCGTGGCGGCCACACCGGCACCATGGTCAGCCGAGCTCCAAGAACTACGTCAGTCTGTTAGAAGGCTGAGGAAGCACTACAAGCGCAGTGTCGTCTGGTGGGAAAAGCAAAGATGGCTACAGTTATACCGGGAGGCAAAGGACAACTTTCAAGAAGAGCTACAAAAGACGAGAATAAACAGCTGGGAAAGTTTCGTAACAAATCAGCTGGCCCTCGATCCTTGGGGCGTACCTTACAGACTGGTGAGGGAGAAAATCCGCTCCCCAACAATGATATCGACGCTCAGGCACGGTGGCGGAGTGACGGAATCTTGGCAGGAAACTGCCGAGGTCCTCCTTCGGTCACTGCTGCCTGACGATGACAGGAATGACGATACTGAAGAGCAGCGTCAATTACGAAACGAAGACCTTTATAGGTACGTAAATGACGTAGCGGTCCTCCCCTTTTCGGAGGAGGAAGTTGCTGCTCTTATTCAGTCCTTAAAGAAAGGGAAAGCCCCCGGACCAGACGGCATTGTGGCGGAGGTGGTGCAGTTCTTGGCCCCACAACTAGTTGCCCCACTTACAGATCTTTATAATGCATGCCTTAGACAAGGCAAATTTCCAAAAACATGGAAAACCGCAGACGTGGTAATCATCAAGAAAGGCCCCGAGAAGGACCCTGCTGAGGCCAAATCCTACAGGCCCATCTGCCTGCTGGATGGCTTTGGCAAACTCCTAGAAAAGTTGTTAGCGAGCAGATTGACGGCTCACCGCATGCTGCAGGGGATGAGCGACAGGCAATTCGGTTTTAGGCCGGGGCGGTCGGCATCTGATGCAATCTCCCTGGCAGCCGAGGTCTGCGGCTCAGCCCCATGTAAGTATGTTGTCGGCATCATGGTAGATATCAGTGGCGCCTTCGACAACCTGTGGTGGCCTTCGCTCTTCTCCTGCCTTCGGGAGAAGGGATGTCCAGGGCTGCTATATGGGTGTTTGAGGAGCTATTGTGAAGATCGGGAGGTATGGCTATCATCCCCTAGCGGGAAAGTCCGGAAAACCATCACCAAGGGTTGCCCCCAGGGCTCCGTGTTGGGTCCCCTTTTTTGGGACATCCACATGGAGCCTCTTCTGGAAAGCCTGCAACGGAGTGAAGAAGTGCTAGAGGTGATAGCCTACGCTGACGACCTCCTCCTGCTGGTCGGCGGCCGAAGTCGCGAGGATATAGAACCCAAAATAGAGCGAGCACTAAACAAACTACAACTATGGTGCCGCAACACCAAAATGATGATCTCACCGACTAAGTCGACGTAACTGCTACTTAAAGGACAATTAACGAGAAACCCGACTGTGAGAATTGACGGTACGCCCGTTTTACGGAGACGAGAAACGCGCTACCTAGGAATCATCATCGATGAAAGTTGGAACTTCGCAAGGCACATAGAAACCGTAACCCAGAAAGCACTACAATTATTAAATAACCTGATCTCCATAGGACACAAGAGATTCCACCTTCCGCCCCATTTAATCAAACTTTACCACAATAGTATACTGACTTCCATAGTGGGTTACGGCTCAGGAGTCTGGGCTCACAGGCTCACGAGGGTGGTGCCTGCCATGACGGTGAGGAGAGTACAAAGAAACATGTTATTAAGGTCTGTAGGAGCATATAGAACTTCTCCGGGCGGAGCACTGCTAATCATAATGGGGCTCTGCCCTTTAGATATTAAGATTAGGGAGCAGGCCGCTTGGTACTGGGCCAAAAAGGGTAATAACACAAAAGTAGAGGAAATTATGGGGGTAATAGTCAGGGAAAAAGGAGAGATAAGGGAAAGAGGGATAGATCTATGGCAGGAGATATGGGAGCTAGATGAAACTGGTAGAAGAACCTTTCAGTTCCTACCAGATGTCAAGGAAAGATTAAAAATGAAGTATTTCGAGCCAAGTAGGGGTTTATTCCACTTCCTCACCGGTCATGGCCCATATCCGACTTATCTAAGTCGGTTTGGGAAAAGGGCGACGCCTGCGTGCGACTGTGGTGCACCGGAGGGTACTCCTGACCATGTGGTTTACGAGTGCCCCCTTTTCGATGATGTAGCCGGGACACTCAGACGACAACTACCCAATACAAATACCTATGACCTTTTGAGACAAGAGGAGACTTTTCAAAGACTAAACAAACTAGCCAACGAGGTATCACAAAAAGTATTAAAAGCTTTTTTGAGAGACCTACAAGCCTAGTTAAATAAAAACACTAATTGCGACCATAGCTCCGGTCCCATACCGCCCGTTCGTGGATAGGTCGACTTCACAGTTGGAATCCGCCACGACCGGGACTAGGGGGGCTGGGGTAATCCCGAATAGGACAACGCACCAACTTTGACTTAGAATAGGAAGTAGATTTAGGCAATTAGAATAGGATAGTAAATTAGGAACCTGCAGCGATAAACCATCTTTGCCTGCCCTGTGCCAGGGGCACGCCCATAGGGATTAGCTCTATGGGCAAGGCTTCCAAAGTAGTAGGTTTATACATTACACTGGCACAATTGTAACGCTGCAGGCAGTTAGGACTAACCCTTTCGTAGTAACTAGAAGTTAAGCTAACTTAGAATATGAAGTAGTCTGCCTAGTACTAACCACATAACTGTCTGTAATTAAGTAAAATGTAGAAGCTGCCATTGTATAAAGTAGGAACATAGGACCCACTAATCATTAAGGTGGTGGGTCAATCTTGTATATTTATTATTGTTGTTATAAATAAAAAAATTTTTTTTAAAAAAAAAAAAAAAAAAGAAAGTTCCCAGGTGGATAGCCTCGTTCTGTTCTCTTACCGTACATGCACGCTTTGAACGAAACAGGCGCTAAGCGACAGAGGGCAAGCCGGAGTTGAGACGCCACGGGGCGGTATATGATTCGGATACTGACGTAATCGGGTAGTTACGATATGGGTGCAGGAGACCGAGATAAAATGAATGAAGATTAGTACTTAACGACCTCTCGACGAACCGGTCAAGGTAGACGGACAAGAGACGCTGCTTAAACAATGACAGACGAGGACACGGAAAGCAATCAATCCTGGTTTTATCACACTCACCACAGTGGCATTCACCATAAGTGGTGTAGAGAAACGAAGAAAATTTAACACTGGATAGTTGGAACGTGCTTTGAACACTGCTTATTCTGAATGCGACTGCTGTGCTTAGCCAGTACATCAATTAACTCAATGCAGGAGCTTGGTCATATTTTTCCTGCGTAGTAATCGATTTGTTGATGTATCTGTGAGACAAATAGTTAAACAATCAAGGTCTTTATACTGATAATGCAGAAAAATATGAATAATTTTTACAAATAACAGCTGTAAATTGTATTTTACATGGATATTCATAACGATCACGATCAGACCTAACCTTCAATGTCCGCATTTGAAAATAGTTACTTTCTTCTTGTTGTAAGCTCCGTGGTTCTATACTGGTCTAAATTTCATCACTAAATCTATAGAGTACTTTTGTGTGGGGTGTTACAAACCCACTGTCTGAAAATGGTGCGTTCACTGATTGAGAAATGACTATTTTTTTTATTTGTTTCGGACAAGTCCTTTATTCTCCATGCTGGTGAGGCCTGTAATTCTCGATCAAGTATTTGCTTGTTTTCTGTATGATTATTTTTTAGAGAACTGTACATCTTACTGAATTTTAGGTGATGGCAGAAACATACTCAATTGTCCTGCCACGGATGTTCACGTACACGAGTGCGTAACACACTTCATATCTTTTATTTGGCTACTCTATTTCTATATTGCTGAGCTATGAATTACTGTCATTTATTATGGACAAGAACCTTTACGTTTTTATGAGAACTAGAGTATCTCACTTATCCCTTCTGAAAGTTAAATATGTTTTTATGTGTAAATGTAGTTTCCTGCAGGCTTCATTCAAAGTCGTGCTTTATACTGATAATAACACGTTCGTACTGTCAAGTGTTAAGCAAATTTTTTTGTATATTACTGATGATACAGTAAACCACATCTCTTTAACTGAGATTCTACTTACGCTTCTTAACAAAATTTCTGTGATCAACGGTTGCTCTTCCTCTATATTTCTGTTCTCACCATCTACGGTCACCACACACCCTAAATAATCTGTACCACATATCATTAACATTTCCATTCTCGGACCTTATTCCTTTCCATTGCCAGATTGACTTTTCCTATGTCTCAGCATACAGATATCAATCTTTTCTCTGCTCGTAGCAACAGATTACATAGTCTTTCAGTTTCGCAGTTCCCCACCTCTCACACCGGTAGAACAGGGTTGGAATACACAGCTTTATGCAAAGAGTTCAATACTTCGAATCTTCCGCTTTTGAGCTGAAGAACACATTTGTCCCATGTACAGGTAGTACAAATCACCTCACGCCGAGGAAGCGGATGTTGCCCTAGATGAAACAGGTAGACTTATTATAGTATATATGGAACCAAACAACAAAAAACAACATTCCTTCGAAGGCCTAGCTGAACTTGAATCCGAGTGTGGTGAAGTTCGTGCCACGTCTAATCACCCACTGTATGGATAGCGTCCTGTATCACCTCAACTATAGTCCAAGGACATTTGCCTGTATTTTAAAACAACACTTAACGCAGATACATGAAGCATATGGTAAGCGTTACACCACGATCATTTTGATCGAACGCCACCAAACTGATTCTCTAGTATTTCCATGTCTTATTCGAAGCTACTTTCACTACAGCAAAAAATCATTAGTGCAGCCGAAAAATGATGTAATCACATGATGAGTAATTCGTGTGTAACGTTACGAGTGGATATCGCATCACAACGTGCCCATAAGACGTGCGCGTGTAGCTTATCGCTATCTTTCGGACTTTGAGAAACGTTGAATTATTGACATGAGAGACACGGACCCAACCTACCGACTAAACGCGCACACAGCTGCTTGTAGCGAAAATACTGCAAAACAGGTGGTGTCGAGATGTACTCAGAACAACAGAGAAGCAAGAGTAGACACGTGTTCTTCCATAAAGTCTACGCCAAAAGAAAGTCGTGGGACTGTTCGACTGGCTCTCACGAATGAACGTAAGATAACTGCGCACATCTAGGCTGAGGTTACACCCAATGTCACCATAAACCGTCTGGAACAGATTACTGAAAACTGGTTTGAGATATCGAGGTGCGTAGATCTATGTCGATCTATGAAGTCCTCTACTATTCTTTGTATTGAATTGAACTGTATGGAACTGGGGACCTAGAAACGACGGAAAGGCTTCATCCCCGCCGTAGCCCGCAGTGGTACACAACCCCACAACAGGCTACAGCAGTCCACTCACCCCACCGCCGCCCCACATGGAACCCAGGGTTATTGTGCGGTTCGGCCCCTAGTGGACAGCTCCTCCCCCAACCCCTCCCTCCCCCGCCCCTCCCGGGAACGTCCCACACCAGACATGTGTAACCCTAGATGTTTGCGTGGTAGAGTAATTATGGTGTACGCGTACGTGGAGACTGTTTGCGCAGCAATCGCCGACATAGTGTAGCTGAGGCGGAAGAAGGGGAACCAGCCCGCATTCGCCGAGGCAGATGGAAAACCGCCTTAAAAACCATCCACAGGCTGACCGGCACACCGGACCTCGACACTGATCCGCCCCGCGGATTCATGCCGGGGACCGGCACGCCTTCGCGCCCGCGCCTTAACGCATTACACCGCACGGCTAACCGGGCGGGTTACTATTCTTTTGTTTCAATACGTTTCAATTTTTTCTCACATTTTTGTCGCCTTCCCTCCACGTTTCTGTTCCGTGAGGTGGTGTCCTAAAAACTTCCAATTTCTGCCGAAACGCTCTAACGCCTACGAGGTAAGAGCTTTGACTCAGTTGTGAAAGGTCCTCTTCTTCAGGTATGGGCTAAACCAGCCTCCTCCAGGAGCAAGTAAGCGGTGTCGCAAGGGTTCCGACATTCGGACACGCCCGACAGGTGAACCTGCCGTGACGGACGTCTTGTGTGCTCTAAGAGCCGTTATCATACGATTTCGACGGAAGCCGTGAGACACGGTGTCTTGTTTGAGCTGCTACCGTGTAACGAAGCCGATAAGAGCATTTCGCTACAGGAAAAGACCGTTTACGAAACATGAGACAGTCTTCCAGCTACTGATGTCATCGTGAATCAACCGCGGCTTTATCGAAAGCTGTATTCTTGAAAATAAGTAATCAGTGTCATGTCGCGCTATTCCTCGATATTATTGTGAAGCGATGATTAATGCTTGACAGATGTTCTGGTCCATCATACAGCTCACTCCTACAGAGTACTGGAACATCATCTAAAATAAGGTGGTTTGTAACTTCTTGAGAAGCCTGTGGCAGTCTTCAGCACCGTTAAACTGTTCAGCTTTCGTCCTTACTGTTTGC
Organism: Schistocerca piceifrons; assembly: GCF_021461385.2. Taxonomy (NCBI): domain Eukaryota; kingdom Metazoa; phylum Arthropoda; class Insecta; order Orthoptera; family Acrididae; genus Schistocerca; species Schistocerca piceifrons. The sequence goes on along the minus strand of NC_060139.1, from coordinate 323,269,423 downwards.
AACTGCATTATCAGCATATATAGGTTTCATGCAAGGTTTTGCGCGGTATTACTGGAGAAAAATTCCAAATAAGGAAGTAACAAAACATATAAAATTTTCCCCGAAATAATTTTCATTCTATTTTGTTACTCGGTTCACACAAGACACAGCGCTATGAATCATTATATCTTGGAATGTTGAAACGTTTCTTAAAAATGAACACGAACAGTCAAAACCACAAGAAATTCTTTTGTATGAGGTTATCGGTTTCCCTCTGATATAGACCATCTTCAAACCTTCCACCATGATGGTAGGCGGTGGCGGTGAGCGGAGTAGGTGCTACGATTCCATGAACGCTGACTGCTCAACTGTTCATGGAATTGTAGCGCCTGCTCTGTTCGCAGCCACCGTCTACCTTCATTGTGGTGGCTTGAAGATGGTCAAAAACAAACCGAAACCTGTATCTCATAAAACGGAAGTTTCTTGCGGTTTTGACTGTTCGTGTTCCTTTTTAATCAATAATAAACAATAAAGAAAATGAAAAGCGCGCTCCGCTGAGAGAAGACGTTCTCAAAACTTACTAGAACGTTTCTGTTTTATATAGAATTAAAGCTGCCATCTATTCTCATACCCACAGAAACAGCACAGAAACAGCTCCATCCAAATGTATTTACTATCTGTAGGTGTTATTTTACAATTTTTTTCCCTAATGAACAGGTGAAGCACCATGAACTTGAACTTGAAAGGAATAAACTACCCTCAGCCTGCATTTTATGGATAAGTTAGACGGCCAGCGACATCATACAAGTTTCGAAGCTATCCTCATTGGTGATGCACTCATTTAATGCAGTAACACTATGATGTTTATACTATGACTTAATATTTACATATTTGTGTGCCAAGCCAGTATTTACATTTATGAAAAAGTCCTCCTGAAATAGTGGTGTTTGTGTAACATAGTCAGTTGCGGAAAATAATTCTTGAATGTAGAGCGTCTATATACACTTATAATTCAGAAAGATTACGAATTTTAGACCAGTTGTTTGACCTGTACATATTTATCTGTCCGATCACTATTTTCACTTGTGATAGAAACAAAGTGAGATATTGATCGTTCTTTAACACAGTAGACTGGGAAAAATGATTTGATGAATCTAGAGATGCTATGACAAGGTTAAAGCTAACTTGCTGTGTACAGTAAAGCGAAGCGGTCTTTGGAAACAATATGGAATATATTTTGTTTTTCCGATCATTTTAAGCTAGTGAACTGATGTGTTGGTGAATGCGTTCGCCATATTGTAGCAAACGTAATGCCTATTTGGGTAATATCGATATTCGTGGGTTAATTTTTTTGATTTGTTTTTTAAACTGAAGAAAAATGTTAAAGTGCACGCTCCAGTTGTTGCAACACATGTTCAAAGTCTTGTCTGACTACAAACAGGTAATGTTCGTCAACAGGCATGACATTCCCTCATTTTTTAGAATCTCTGTACTCTCAATGTCATACACTACTCCAAGGTCGTTATTCGACAATTTTCGTACATTTTCAAAGAATAAGGTCTCTTAAGGATAAATATAGAGATTTTAAATTAATTAACCTCTTTGTAATTTTATTTTTCACCTCCTCACTTCACTTAAGTGTTAGCCATTCTGACATCATTTTATCGATGTTTCCATGTAATTTTAGTTGAAATTTTCCACGTATTTTAGGCCTTAAAAACCCCGGCCCTCCGGTACAGACCCCTTTTTAATACTCGTAAACTAAATAGATTCTCACTGTAGGCAGCTGCCTAACTTTTCCCTCCCGTCACCCATTCCCCCCCCCCCCCCCCCCATTCCCCCTGCGAATTCCTGCCTGGAGTGACGAGATTCCATTCGCGGCAGAGATTTCAATCGCCGCAGCAGTTGCCTCAGCTCCCCAGCAACATTTACGCCCTGTCTACTAATATCTGCTGTTACCTCGTTTGAATGGTGCACGTTACTGGTGTACAGTCTTGATATTCTGTAAAAGCAGTTCGTGTCTGCGTTCAGCGAGATAGTATTACGCAGCAGATATAAATATCGATGAGCAACTGAAAAACAAATACCCTCATCTCTGGGTTGGAAGCGGATGACGTCTCCCATAGCGAACGGGATCTCCGGATCTCATTCTTACGGAATCTTCCCAGTGGGGTTATACACGAGTCGGAATCGCTTGATCCTGCGGCCCTGAACAGAGAGCTGTTTTTTTAATACTGTAAAATGTGTATAATGCGTCTGTTTAAAAGGAAAATTAAAACTAAAAAAGAGCAGCTTCCTACCAAATTTCAATCTCAAGGATATTCGTGAGATTCCTTATTATTTTATGCATTTATTTAACCTTGCTGAGAGTAGGACTTTACTTACACCTAACCTGATGTATTTAGGGAATTAACGTTAGAATTATTCAGTATACTACTAACAATAATAAGAGTATAATACAATAAATGAACATTTGGATGAAATTGAATCTCAGTAGGTAACTCAGTCCATGAACTTGCGCAGCAAAGAGAATAAAGGAACACAGTTGATGGGATTCAAAATGTCAGGGAAGAGTAGACCTAAGAAAACGAACATAGATGATATGGTAGTATTCCAACAAACCTGAAGACTAAGTTGAGTTTAAAAGATTAAGATCACTGACAGCTAAATTATAAGATTGGTTAGTGGGATTCATGAGAACGATCAACTACTGACATTTAACATGGACTTCCATAAAAGTAGCACAAGGTCCTTCTACAACACTATTAAATCTAATTTACAGAAATACTGAACACCTCATGAAAGAACAAATCTTGCCCTAAAAGATCAGAAAAAGTGAAGAATACTGGAAAGTTATTGTCAGAAACTTCTGAACTATGAAAAACTGTTGGAGAAATTCCCAAAGTAAGTCCCAGAACATAAATTCTAAAATTAAAAATTTTAAGGAGGTTCCATGAGCTTTTGAAGAATCGAGAACTATAAAGCTACTGGAGAAAGACAATATCGTTACAGAAATGTGGAAAATGCAGACGATATAACTGTCAAGCAACTACAAAAAGGAATTGAAACGTCTGGGGATGGAAAATACCAGAAGACTGGAAATTAGCACTTATTCATCCATTACACAAAAAGGGATACACAACAGATGTTAACAGCTATCGAAGGATATCTCTACTCCCAGTGACACACAAAAGCCTGTCAGAATCTTTATAAAACAGAATGAAAATCAAATGGAAGAGCAACTGGGAGAGCATTAGGGAGGGTTAGGATAGTAAGATAGTATCTTGAACAGGTAATAAACATAAATCTCTAAATCAGGTATAAGGAACTTCTAGCTCAAAATGTTTTCTTATCCTTGTCTGTCTTTTTTTTTTTTTTTTAAAAAAAAAGCATATGACTCTGACGGCGGAGATTCGCTCTCCAGCGTCCTAGAAGAATTTTCAGCTGACAATAAATCAGTGCCAATCTTTAAGGAAACTTTGAGTAATACAGTTTCAAAAGCAAAAAATTTAGGTGCAGTATCGAAACCTTTCGAAATTAAAACTGTCGTGCAGCAGAGTGATGGACTGTCTCCGTTATTATTCAACTGAGTTTTGGGAAAGTAGGACGAGAGTGAAGAAAAAGAACAGAAGAAGCGGGAATTAACGAAGTGAAATTACGAAGAAAGGGCGAGAACATTGCAGTTGATAGCTTTGCTCTTGCTGATGATTTAGCAACCTTAGCAGAGAACCTACGTGATTTTGCAAAACAGATATATTCTCCAACAGGTGTCAGAAATAACTCGATGTACCGAAATATACGGTGTCAAAATATGAAAAAGTATAGAAAGTTTCAGAATTTAAAGACTCGAGGGAAATAATTCAGTCAAATGCTCTACATAAAGAAGCAAACATATACAGCTGCAGAAGATTGGAAATGGCTTTCCACTTGACAAAAAACAGTTACAATAGAAAATTCTTATCTATTGTTATGAGGAGTCAATTGAAAACGAGCCAGATAGATAAAAAGTAAATAAACTGTTTATTATTTCAAAATTAATTGCCGTAAATGTTAACACATTTATCGGACTGTGAGATAATAACATCAATGTCTTCATAGAAAAATGTTCTCGGATGCCTACGGAACCGTGATTGAACCGAGGCTTGCAAATCGAAGGTCACGAATGTCCTTCAGGGCTCCAAAAATATCCGCGCGAGGAGAGGGCGAAACTGTTTGGAGGGCGTGTAGCGGCTTCATAGTTGAACTTCTGTAGCATAGTCGAAACAATCCTGACTACATATGGACACGACCACGCTACAGGAATTTCGCTGGGACGCCATTACACATTCTTCATATAGTCCCGATCTCTCGCCATGCGATCTCCATGTTTTTTGAGCCGTGAAGAAAAACATTCGTGGCCTTCGATTTGCTGCGGATGAAGAAGTGCACGCCTGGGTTCAATCATGATTCTGTAGGCAACCGTTAATGTTTTTCTGTGAATGCATTGATGGTCTTATCCCACAGTAGGATAAATTTATTAACAATTATGGCAATGACTTTTGAATTAAAAGACTGCTGACTTATTTTTTTCCATCTGTCTTTTTTTCATTTGACTGCCTCTAACACAAAATTGAGGCATTACAGTATGATGTTTAAATCGGGATGTCTGTATGCCTCTAAATGCCGCGTCATAAACAGAACCAAATATAAAATAAGTTTGAGAAGGAAGAAGAATAATTCGAAAAATTTTGATCCAAAGTATGAAAACGAGATCGGGAAACAGAGAAACAACATGGAGGTGTTATGAAAAACCTGAAAATATGATAGATAAAATGGGAAAGCGGGTCATTACTTTTCATAGACACTCAAAAAGAGTGGTTAAAAGAGGCTGGCAAAAAATACTGTGCATCCGGTGGTGGCCTCTGGCAAGCGAAGTTTTGTGGTATGTTCTTTACCACTTACTTCGTTTTTCATGTTGTACATATTGTAAGTAGATCCAATTTTTTTTAGCAATATTTTATTCTCACTAATTTATATCTGAAGATGATTCCTATCACAATTAAAACCGGTCATATCATTTTAGAAACTCGTGATCTGGACAAATAAACGTTTTATGAAACATTAGTATAGTCTTTCTATTTTCTTGACCAAATCAAGCCTTATGTATAATTTAACTAACGTCAGTCATGCTAACATAAAAAAAGGTTCAAATGGCTTTAGGCACTATGGGACTTAACATCTGAGGTCATCAGTCCCCTAGACTTAGGACTACTTAAAACTAACAAACCTAAGGACATAACACACATCCATGCCCGAAATAGGATTCGAACCAGCGACAGTAGCAGCAGCGCGGTTCCGGACTGAAGCGCCTAGAACCGCTGTGCCACAGCGGCCGACTATTAACATAATTTCAAGTAATCTCAACACTACGATCTTGTCAAGTTTGAGTTATGACATCTAACTGAAAGTGTGACAGCAGCTCTAAAGGAATCAAATGGTTCAAATGGCTCTGAGCACTATGGGACTTAACATCTGTGGTCATCAGTCCCCTAGAACTTAGAACTACTTAAACCTAACTAACCTTAGGACATCACACACATCCATGCCCGAGACAGGATTCGAATCTGCGACCATAACGATCACACGGTTCCAAACTGAAGCACCTAGAACCGCACGGCCACACCGGCCGGCGGAAGGAATCAGAATAGGGTAACGGCCAGAGAAAGAACCAGAAATAATAAAGTAAGTAGATGATACAGAAAGAAGAAGAAATAAATAGAACAGGATGAGAAAAGCGCAGATGCCACTACGTGCGTAATGTTTGCTACAATGAATTTTTCAGAACAGTATTTTTCGTACGTCTCGAGAAAACATTTTATGAGTGACGTATTGCGTATAGGAGTTTCAATGTCACCAGAATCTCATATCCCTTTATCTTTTTCAGATGTACTGGGGACCTCCAAAAATGATTGGCACGTCAATTTCCTTTTTTTTTCACAGGAACCATTTATTAACTACACGAATAGCTTACAGATTATATTACAGGTATTATCCACCAATGCCTATGCACTTTTGGCCATTGATCTGGCAGCCTCCGTATTTTTGTAGCTAACCATTATTTAGGGTACCCGGCGCCACTGATGGCCGACTGCGTGAAGTTCGTCGTGGTGGCGAACTTCTTACTCTGCATGACATCTTTCATTGCGTCCAATTGGGCATAGTCGCTAGGAGCCAGATCGGGAAAATATGGAGGATGTGGCACCGAAGTAGATCATAGTTCATGAAACGTGGCACTTTCTTCAACTTCAAATCCTCGATGACGGTGGTGTGTGGGGGTTCCCTGTGTTACCTTTTCTAGTTCATCAAACGTGACTGGCCTGTGTCCCACTATAAAGTAACTGATAGGCTGGGCATTGTTAGGTTTGCCTGCAACTGCTGGACACCCAGTGCTTTGCGTTTTTCAGCACAGTGTGTGTGTGAATTTCTAAGAGACCAAACAGCGGAGGTCATCGGTCCCTAGATTTACACACTACTTACTTATGCTAAGAACAACACGCAAACCCATCCCCGAAGGAGGACCCGAACCTCCTGTGGGAGGGGCCGCGCAGTCAGTCACATGGCGCCTCTAACCGCGCGGCCACTCCGCGCGGTCTTCAGCACAGTCCTTGCCGTCTCTAAACTCTTACGCCCAACGAAACATGGCTACTAGCCTCCTGTTTATGTCTGAAGCCCATGTTTGTCTGGTTCCATGTGTCCAGTAGCGTACACAACGCGGGAATAAGTGCTGCTGCAGTGCGACACCTATGGGAAGAGCAAAACCGCCCGGTGTCGGTAGACAGTATTATAGTTTGAAATTTCCCGTGAGATTAAAATCGTGTGCCGTACCGACGCTCGAACTCATTACCTGTTACTTTACGAGGGAAAATGGTGTACAGACTGAGCCATCCAAGAACAACTCACGACCCGTCTTCAAAGCTCCATTTCCGCCAATATCTTATCTCCCACCTTTCATGCTTCCCAGAAGCTCTTCTGCGAAACTTGCAACACTAGCGGAATATCGTCTTAGTTTTGCGACTGGATTCGTGATTTCCTGTAAGAGTTGGTTCAAATGGCTCTGAGCACAATGGGACTTAACATCTGAGGTCATCACTCACCTAGAGCTTAGAGCTATTTAAACATAACTAACGTAACGACATCACACACATCCATGCCCGAAGCAGGATTCGAACCTTCGACCTTAGCGGTCGAGCGGTTCCTAACTGAAGTGCCTAGAACCGCTCGGCCACAGCGGCCGGCACTGTAAGAGAGGTCACATTGATGACGGAAAGTCATCGAATAAAACAAAAGTCGTTTTTAGCTTTCCCCAAGGTAGTGTTATAGGCCCTCTGCTGTTCCTTATCTATATATATTATTTAGGAGACAATCTGAGCACACACCTTAGGTTGGAACTTAAAACTGTGTGCGGACCGAGACTCGAACTTGGGACCTTTGCCTATCGCGCGCAAGTGCTCTACCAACTTGGTAGAGCACTGGCCCGCGAAAGGCAAAGGTCCCGACATCGAGTCTCGGTCCTGCACACAGTTTTAATCTGCCAGGAAGTTTCATATCAGGGCACACTCCGCTGCGGAGTGAATATCTCATTCTGGAAACATCTTAGGTTGTTTGCAGATGATGCTGTCGTTTATCGCCTAATAGCCATCAGAAGGTCAAAAGAAATTGCAAAAAGATATATATATACAACTTGGTCCATTGATCGTGACCGGGTCAAATATCTCATTAAATAAGCTTCAAACGAAAAAACTACAAATAACGAAACTTGTCCAGCTTGAAGGGGGAAACCAGATGGCGCTATGGTTGGCCCGCTAGATGGCGCTGCCATAGGTCAAACGGATATCAACAGCGTTTTTTTAAAATAGGAAACCCCATTATTTATTACATAGTCGTGTAGTACGTAAAGAAATATGAATGTTTTAGTTGGACCACCTTTTTCGCTTTGTGATAGATGGCGCTGCAATAGTCACAAATATATGGCTCACAATTTTAGACGAGCAGTTGCTAACAGGTAGGTTTTTTAAATTAAAATACGAAACGTAGGTACGTTTGAACATTTTATTTCGGTTGTTCCAATGTGATACATGTACCTTTGTGAACTTATCATTTATGAGAACGCATGCTGTTACAGCGTGATTACCTGTAAATACCACATTAATGCAATAAATACTCAAAATGATGTCTGTCAACCTCAATGCATTTGGCAATATGTGTAATGACATTCGTCTCAACAGTGAGTAGTTGGCCTTCCGTAATATTCGCACATGCATTGACAATGCGCTGACGCATGTTGTTAGGCGTTGTCGGTGGATCACGATAGCAAATATCCTTCAACTTTCTCCACAGAAAGAAATCCGGGGACGTCAGATCCGGTGAACTTGCGGGCCATGATATGGTGCTTCGACGACCAATCCACCTGTCATGAAATATGCTATTCAGTACCGCTTCAACCGCACGCGAGCTATGTGCAGGACATCCATCATGTTGGAAGTACATCGCCATTCTGTCATGCAGTGAAACATCTTGTAGTAACGTCGGTAGAACATTACGCAGGAAATCTGCATACATTGCACCATTTGGATTGCCATCGATAAAATGGGGGCCAATTATCCTTCCTCCCATAATGCCGCACCATACATTAACCCGCCAAGGTCGCTGATGTTCCACTATTTGCAGCCATCGTGGATTTTCCGATGCCCAATACTGCATATTATGCCGGTTTACGTTACCGCTGTTGGTGAATGACGCTTCGTCGCTAAATAGAACGGGTGCAAAAAATCTGTCATCGTCCCATAATTTCTATTGTGACCAGTGACAGAACTGTACACGACGTTCAAAGTCGTCGCCATGCAGTTCCTGGTGCATAGAAATATGGTACGGGTGCAATCGATGTTGATGTAGCATTCTCAACATCGACGTTTTTGAGATTCCCGATTCTCGCGCAATTTGTCTGCTACTGATGTGCGGATTAGCCGCGACAGCAGCTAGAACACCTGCTTGGGCATCATTATTTGTTGCAGGTCGTGGCTGACGTTCCACATGTGGCTGAACGCTTCCTATTTCCTTAAATAACGGAACTATTTGGCGAACGGTCCGGACACTTGGATGATGTCGTCCAGGATACCGAGCAGCATACATAGCACACGACCGTTGGGCATTTTGATCACAATAGTCGTACATCAACACGATATCGACCTTTTCCGCAATTGGTAAACGGTCCATTTTAACACGGGTAATGTATCACGAAGCAAGTACTGTCCGCACTGACGGAATGTTACGTGATACTACGTATGATACTACGTACTTGTACGTTTGTGACTATTACAGCGCCATCTATCACAAAGCGAAAAAAGTGGTCCAACTAAAACATTAATATTTCTTACGTACTACACGAATATGTAATAAAAAGTGGGGGTTCCTATTTAAAGAAACGCAGTTGATATCAGTTTGACCCATGGCAGCGCCACCTAGCGGGCCAACCATAGCGCCATCTATTTTCCCCCTTCAAGCTAGAAGAGTTTCGTTCTTTGTAGTTTTTTCGTTTGATGCTTATTTCGTGAGATATTTGGCCCAATCACTATCAATGGACCACCCCGTATATAATATAAGCGTAATGTAAACATCTAAAAATTTGAGATGCACTTGATCTTTCTCTAGAATTATCTGGACCCCAACGTTGTGGATTTCTCGTCTCTGTACTTCCAAGTACACTTGTAAACGCATAATTCAGGAATTTTTGAAATAATGAAAAACTTCTTGCACTTAGAGTGTTCCTTTCCCAGCAGCACGAATACTGTATAAAATTAAATTCTGTAGGTACTGTATTGTATTGGATTGTATGGAACTGGAGACCTAGAAACGACGGCTAGGCTTCATCCCCTCCGTAGCCCTCAGTGGTTCACAACCCCACAATAGGCTACAGCTGTCCACTTACCCCACCACCGCCCCACACCGAACCCAGGGTTACTGTGTGGTTCGGCCCAGTGGACCCCCATGGGAACGTCTCACACCAAACGAGTGTAGCCCCAAAGTTTGCGTGGTAGAGTAATTATGGTGTACTCGTACGTGGAGAAAGTGTTTGAGCAGCAAGCGCCGACATAGTGTAACTGAGGCGGAGTAAGGGGAACCAGCCCGCATTCGCCGAGGCAGATGGAAAACCGCGTTAAAAACCATCCACAGACTGGCCGGCATACCAGGTGCCGGGGACCGGCACGCCTTCCCGCGCGGAAAGCAGTGCGTTAGACCGCACGGCTAACCGGGCGGGCAAATTCTGTAGGTAGCAAGCCTTTGAATTTTTCTTGAATATATCCTGCTTCATTATCAACTGGGTGAAATGTGAATGTTATTGTTACCATTTCCATAACGCTAAAATAAAGTACTGAAATTTTCATACAGAGTTATTCATTCTAACTTTAAAGGCTACTGAAAGAATCGATAGTGGATGTCTTGGTATAATCATCGCAGTATTCGCTTGAAGTGGTTTTAGGAAAACTATTGTAAATGCCAGTAAGATGAGCTGGACAGTGATCTCGATAACATTCGTACACCGGCGGAAAATCGAAGTGATATACTATTAAGCGTCAGTCATATTCATATAACCACGTGGAGATTTTTATTTCATTGTAGCTCTTCCCTTTCGCACACCCATGTCTTTTTTGTTTGGAAAGGACTAAATATGTTATCTTCCTGCCACGATACACTAATGGATCTAAATATGGTAACGTCGTAAATTGCGTATGGAGATGAATGTCGGATAAACTGCAAGACTAAAGCCTAGCACTTGCTTCAGTGATTGTTCGACCAGAGGCCGGCCTCCCTCGTACCTTCAATAGCTGTTTCATTGTCCCATTTGGAATTCTTCTCTGAAGGTCACGAATCCGTTGTAATCAGTGAATTTCAGAGTAGTTTCTTTTACTACAACTACGTGTCTACCTTATTTATTGTTCCATGTAAAATACGGGGAACTTTTATTAATATTACACAGTCAGTCCTACGTGAAAACCAGTCTGAGCTCGTATACCACTGTAATGATCGTGGAGACTGGCAACGATACTTCGAGCACCGCAGATATTAAACATTAATTCATTGTATTTATTTCCGTGTCTCTTCAGTTTTCAGTAACGTTTGCCGGGGCAAAATTTTAGCTTAATTTTCTTTATTAAATAAGTAACAACTCATAATGTAGACGTGTTCACGTAATGGTGACAGTTCTGATGTCTCTTCCAAGGCTAGCACTAGAATGTGTCTGTTCCCTTTCGTGATAGTTATACAATTTTTCGTAATATTCATGCATGTGCTCTGATTCTTTGTTAACTTTATGTGTAAATTTTAATAAATTTCAATGGAGAGTCAAATGAAACATTCAATTTTTTTAAACATTTATTGAACAAAAGTGAACACAGGTGTATCATTTTTCGACATAGTGTTTCTATCATTCAACTCACTTCCACCTGCGCGTAGGAAGTGCACGGACGCGCATCCACTCATGAGTCGCCTGCTGCACATCTTCATCGGAACGAAATTTCTTTCCTCTCAACTACTCTTTCAATGGTCCAAACGTGTGGTAACCACTCACAATCATCCCTTCTGCTTCAAAGCGCCGACGAAGTTCTTCACAGACGTCAATGCGTCTCTCTTCCAGTTCTGGAGTGAGCTGCCTTGGTACCCATCTTGCAGGCATCTGTTACAGAAGTCATGCCATTTCCGAACTTTCTACTCCACTCATACACTTTCTTCGCAGACAGGCATGCATTAATATACTGGACGTCCATTCACCGATGGATTTCAATAGGTTCCATACCTCCACTGCTCAGAAGACGTATGACAGCACGCTGCTCTTCCTTGGTGCTTGTCATGAGTGGGGCAATCATTTTGAACTGGTATTGTAGCCGCATTTCGTCTGTCTGTAGTATGCTGCCCCTTTATGTCAGTCCTCACATCACTGCTAACAGTACTGCCAATTTACAGAAGAAGGGCGTGACGTGTGGAATTTTAACTACACTTTTAAGGTTTTTACTTGACTACCCCGCCTATATTGTAATTATAAAGACATCACTATAAGTGAAGACTTGAGTATTGTGTTATTAATCATCAAGCATTAAATATTTGTAGGACTTTATGCATCTCGGCGCCAAATCTTATACGGGAGTTCCTTCGACCTGCCGTCGCTCGATGACACAGGTGGGCTACTATCAGAGCTTTCCCACGCACCTTGTCCATGTGACGTGATCATTTGTAACTTGTGGAGTGGGTAACCTGTCTCTCTACGGGCTCGCGAAGCTACAGCAGCGAATACAGTTCTGTGCGATACTAAGAACTATAGCCCTTAACGTGGGAAAGTACACTTCACACGTGGACCTTACTGTATATACTCGTAATCATGAACAAATCCACATTCAGAAACATTGGGCCCATATTTTTTTTCTGATACCCATTACAAATGAAACTAAAAGTAGTTTCCCTTACCCGATAGTGACCATGGTTTTCGGGAGGTTTCCCTCGGTTGTCCCAAATGGTAGCAATTGGGCCACACTCCCGCCCACTACAAGCCCGTCTGGTATCTGATTTAAGAATCAACAGGTCACCACACAAATTATCTCACAAATTACTTCCTTTCATCCCACTCGGAACTGGAGTCGATCTAGGGTTGCCAGATGTCCTGCATTAGCTGGCCGTGATTCTTACCGACATCCTACTACAATCGATTCGCTCTTTATTTTCTTTGAAGTGTAAGAGAAGAAGATATTTTGGACGTTTTTCTCCTGTGAGAACCATGTGACGGTTATGTCTTACACTGATATGTTGCAGTTGTGGCTGTGTCCACAACTGACTCCTGATTATGGAAATTTCGTTTTACAACAAGACGGGTACGCCCTCATTCGATCATCGACGTTTGTCACTATCTGTACGACAAACTTCTGCATCGCTGGATTGGGTGTATTGGCTCTGTCCCCTTGTCGTCCCATGTCGCCTGACTTAACGCCTTCTTTTTTCAAACAACTTACGGGAATTCAGCCAGGTAATATTTACAGCAACTGCCAGTATTTCAGCGTGAGTACACCCCACCATTTTCAAGGCACAAGGTGGGGTGTACTCCAGTGGAAATATTGGCGGTTGCTGTAAATATAACCTTGCTGAATTCCCATAAGTTGTTTGAAAATTGTATACACCATGAGAAACCCTGGTTTCTAACGCAATGTTTTCCTTCGGTGGTACATTAAGAATACAGGGTGTGGTAGGTAAGTAATGAGACTCAGTCTAGAAAAACAAATTTATTGATCCAATTTGTACAAAACGTTAATATTCTTCAAAGTACTCGCCTTGGGCGTCGACACAACATTGCCAGCGCGTTTTCCAAGCTTCATAGGCCCCACTGTAGTCCGTTTGAGTTATCCCAGTTAGTGCCTTCGTGACAGCACCTTGGATGTTCGGAATATCGTCGAAACGATGACCCTTCAGGCATCTTTTGACCTTCGGAAATAGGAAGAAATCAGGAGGACTCAAGTCAGGGCTGTTTGGTGGCTGTGGCAAAACTTCAACTCCAATTCGGGTCAAGTAGGAGGTCACGAGGAACGCTGTGTGTGCCGGAGCGTTGTCGTGGTGGAGACGCCAGCGTTGAGCAAGGTCCTGTCGCTTCCGTTTGAGGGCTCTGTGCAATCGCTGAAGGACTTCTTTGTAGAATTCGGCATTGACAGTCTTTCCCTGAGGGACAAACTCTTTGTGAATTAACCCCCGCTTGTCGAAAAACACAATCAGCATTGTATTGATGTGGGACTTTGACATTCTTGCTTTCTTCGGCCGCGGGGATGCCGGTGTGTGCCACTCCGAGCTCTGGGCTTTTGTCTCCGGGTCGTACTAGAATGTCCACGATTCGTAGCCTGTTACTAACTTGTCTAAAAAGTGTGGATTATTTTCCAAATCATTCAACATCTCACGGCAAACGTCCACTCGTTGTTGCTTTTGTTCGGCGGTGAGCAGTCGGGGAACCAATTTTGCGCAAACTTTCCTCATCATCAAATCTTGTGTAACAATTTGGTGAACCATAAATTTACTCACGGAGACCTCATCGGCGATCATTTTGAGACTTAAACGACGGTCGGAGTCCAGGAGTTCTTTCACTTTGGCCACCGTTTCATCCACACGACTCGTTGAAGGGCGTCCATATCGTTCCATGTCTTCAACGGATTCCCTCCCGTTTTTAAATTCATTAAACCACCGGAACACTTGAGCTCTTGATAGGGAGTCTTCTTTGTAGGCCTCCGTAATCATAACAAAGTTTCCGAAGCAGTTTTGCCCAAGCGAAAGCAAAATTTGATTGCATACCGCTGATCTATGGAGCGATCCATCTTCAGCGTTTTCACAAGTGTCACGGGCACACAAACAACGTAATACGCGAAGATCGACCCTCACTGCACCAGAGCTCCGACGCGACTGCGAACCGGTTCTATTGTTAGCTCAGATCCCCCACTACGTGACGTACAGGTGGAGACCGCCCTGCGAGCGACTGGGGCGCCGCGCGGCGGCCAGTCTCATTACTTATCTACCACACCCTGTACAGTTGATATACCCTCCTTCTCCCCTCCCCTCTACCCCTGTCAGTGCCAAGAACACTGAAACACCTCAAAGACTGCATCAATACCCCTGTGATGGCAATCGACTGGATATTGCTACCTAATGTACGGAATGAGCTTGACTATGGTTTTGACGTTATCTTGTGGCCAGAGAGGTACAATGCAACATTTGTTAAGTGCAAAATCTAAAATCACTGAGTTCAAAGTTCTCTCCATGCATCAAGCATATCTGTATATTAATACTTAGGAAAGTATAGAGCTCTGAAAACGAATGAATCTTGTTTAGCCGCCCTGTACATAAAAGTCTGCTCATTCCAAATTATTGACGTAAACGCGAGGATTAAGTAGAAAGAGAAATTAGAGGATCTATCATAAGGATATACACATAAAAAAATGAAATGTGAATAGCTTATTTTAAATTGAAGCATAATGTAGAGTTTTAATTGATATTACTGAAACTAGCGAAATATGCTATTGGTTTTTGTGTGTAATTTAAAATTATCCTGTCAAGAGTTTTATGGAATGATTGCCATGAAAAATAACGTTCTTGCTTATGTGAATTCATATGAGAAATATTAATACTGAGTCCTTATAAGTTAACTGAAATGACCATTGTTAATTAACAGTCTTCCGTTTCCCGTCCCAGAAAATTGCGTTATTCTTTATTAGCTTTGATGAATAACTTCTAATTTATTTTGAGATAAGATTGTTTTAGGAAGAAACCAGTCATTAAGAAGAATGAGAACTTAGTTGCTATCATAATTGCCAAATTATGGCGCTCTTTACTGACTTCTTTCATTTTGGTTGAAGCAAGTTTGAGTTTTATCACACAAAATGACTCTGTTTTTTTGATAAACGACTAAAACATCCAGCTGATTCTGCGCATATTTAAGATAGGCAAAATGTCCTGCTAAACGTCGAGTCTGAATTTTCTATTCATGGACCAGGCAGCCCTAACAGCCTATCGTCGCAGAGGTGGTCTCTTTCATGAAAGCCGAGTAGACTAAGGAACGTAATAAACTACAAACCGAGAAAATCACGTATATACTGTTGTTGTTGCGTACAGAATGTATTACCTGCCTGAAAGACATATGTCTCAGTGTGTTTAGATTGTTGACTGGAGGCTAGTGTGAATATACATGGCGGTCTGTGCATGTACATTTAACCACGATTTCATGTATTGTCGTCCGCTTATTAGTCCAGTCAAACACTCATACGATCTTCTAGTGGTGTAATCCTCATGCAGGGACCCTTGCCTTTCATCTCGCCACACCGTAGCCATAAGTCCATCTCGTCACTTCTCATTCTGCAGTCAGAGTACTACAGCCAGCACTCGGTGCGATCTCTCCGTACGATTCGCCCACGTTCCTGATGCCAATGATTCGACCTCTCTCATTGCCAGAAAGATAGCGATAAGCTACACACACACACACACACACACACACACACACACACTCACACTCACACACACACACACACACACACACACGTCCTCTGTGTATGCTGTTACCCGATATCCACCTGGAAAACTCCAGTAATGACAGACACACAACAGCATTCACGTATACAGACCATTCTTCAGCTGTAAGGATGCCTTCTTCAGAACTTCAAATAAGCACAAGCAACGGTGATCTTTTATTCACCAGATTCTACAGGCATGGAAACACTGGCGTACCCTTTTGGCAGGTTCGGCCAATGGGTTCGTGGTATAACACTTTCTACTTGTGTCAGTGCATAACGTCAAAGCTAATTATAGTTCCATAGGACAAAAGCGCAAAATGCAATGCAATTTAATGTGGTTCTGATGCAACTTATAGTAACAGTAAACTGGTATCTGTATTCGACGTAACTGTTCCGCGATATCGCGATAATATGAATCAACGTTTCTCACGATAACAGAATTCGTTGGTTACAATCAGGGCTTATTCTGATAGTGTATTTCGTGAAAATAAATCGTATCAACTCTGAATGCCTTCACAGGGATATATGCTGCGTAGATGTGAATTGGAAACTTAAAGTTTGATTTCTTGCTGTTTAGACACGTACCACGGGCGCTACAACTTCAGTAGTTTCTTCCTGCTACCACAGATGCAGGTACATTGTCAAGCCTCCATGAGTCTTCTGACTGGTGTGATGCAGTCCGCCATGAATCCTCTTCTAAGTTCTGCATCTCGGAGTAGCTCTAGCAACCTACGCCCCAGTTGTTTGTTGGATATATTCCAATCTCTGTCTTTCTCTATAGTTTGTAGCCTCTACACCTCACTCTAACACCGTAGAAGTTATTCCCTGACGTCTTAACACATGTACTATCATCCTGTTCCTTCTAATTGTCAGTATTCTCCACATGTTCCTTTCTTCGCCGACTCTGCGGAGAACATCCTCATTCCTTATCTTATCTGTCCACATAAATTTCAACGTTGATCTGTAGCACCACATATCAAATGCTTCGGTTCTCTTCTGTTCCGGTTTTAAAACCCTCCATGTTTCACTACCACACAGTGCTGTGCTCCAAACGTACATTCTCAGAAACTGTCTTCTCAAGTTAAGGCCTATCTTTGATACCACCAGAATTATTTTGGTCAGGAATGCCATCTTTGTCTGTGCTATTCTGATTTTTAAGTCCTCCTTGGTTCCTAAGGCACGTGTTATTTTGTTCCCAAGGTAGCAAATTTCCTAGAGTTCATGTACTTCGTGGCCGCATATTTTGATGTTAAGGTCCTCGCGATTCACATTTCTGCTACTTTTCATTACTCTTGTTCTAACATTCTGCGTGGTGTCTGTTGTTCTAAGTCGTGTCTCCCTACCACTTTCGCGCAACGACGCTCTGAGCGTTTTTTTTAGGGAACTGACTAGTTTGAACCTGGGACCTGTTGCTGGTAAGAAGACGCCAGACCACACATGACATGTAGAGTTCAGAAGAGTTCAGTGAGACTAGCGATGATATAACCAAATACTTAATGATTTCAGCATCAGCTCAACTGCACTCCCTGTAAAAGAAGCTTAATACTAAGTAAATTTAGTGGAAGGGGTCCAAGGCTTTCCTATTTTTAGTTAGCTGGTAAAATAACGTCGAAATAGCAGTTAAGTTTACCATTGGAAATTTTATTCTACTCACAAAACATTGTTTATAAATTGCACTATTGATAAAAGGAAATATTTTAATACAGGATGATAAAAACCAACTGCGTTCAACAAAAATGTGAACGAATATTCCCTGAATGGGTTTCCAAGTTCTACAATGGATCGAAGGATGACCTATGCCATATCACATCTATAATCTAGGTTTGGTTTCACAAAAGAGAAAACTATCAAAATGGTCTACAGTGACCCACAATTATCTTTAATTACTTATCTAGCTTGTCGTAAATTACGGTGGCTGATGTGGCATCTCAATAATTATATAACAGAAAAATCATCGCGTTTCAGATTTTAACTTACGTAGCAAATGTGAATATCATGAGCTTTAATTGACGATCGACACAAGTATTACGCAAAACAGGGGTGTAACAGAAGAGACTTCTGCAGTTCCGAGTGAAGCTTTATGCGCTCAAAAATGCGGCATCGCGTGCGTTCATTACCTTGTCGGTGTTCGTCAGGGGGGCGGTCGGCGCAGCTCCATCCAGCTTGCCGTCTCTGAAGCAACTCGTTTCTAACCTCTCCTTACTACAATTTACCAAAGTTGGTTTAAGAAAAACTT
Source organism: Schistocerca piceifrons (assembly GCF_021461385.2). Classification (NCBI taxonomy): domain Eukaryota; kingdom Metazoa; phylum Arthropoda; class Insecta; order Orthoptera; family Acrididae; genus Schistocerca; species Schistocerca piceifrons. Next base: position 323,251,147 of record NC_060139.1, on the reverse strand, counting down.
TCTGGCTGTGTTTTCATCTGACCAATCAGGGTCTCAATGTTAACCTTAAGCTCCGCCTACAAAACTTCTGTCTATCCAATGAGAAACGTTATACTTTTCGTGGTGGGGCAATGTTTTTAATGTTTGCGACGTGACAGAGACGCGAAAAAGTCTCACGCTAAAACTTGCAGCTGGTGGGGCCCTTTTAGTGTTATCTTAAGATCTATACTGTTCTTCTGGAGAGCTCTATCTTTTAACATGGGCTGGGGGGTGGTCCTGGTGGTTACTTTTCGTGGTGGGACAATGTTTTTACGTTTGCAACGTAACAGAGACGCGATAAAATCTCACGCTAAAATTTGCGGCTGGTGTGGCCCTTTTAGTGTTTTCGTAAGATCTATACTGTTCTTCTGGAGGGCTTTAGCTTTTAACATTGGATGGGGGGGGGGGGGGGGTGGTCCCGGTGGTTACCTGGCGACGTGGGTGTCCGTCCCTTATCGTAGGGCCTTCTGGCTGAACACGGTTCTGCTCTCGGCTTCTGTTCTCGTTTCTCCCCTCGGAACTGCGTCTGTCACACGGTGCGGTGGGAAGGTATGACATGCATTTAGGCATTCTTGTGTTAGTCTGTGGTATTCCATTTGCTCACTCGTTACTCGTATTACTTTGGTTAATTTAATGTCACGATTTATTCGGAGCTATGTGACATACTACTGGATTTGCTTATCATGTCAGGGTTTTCATGGAAGGTGTTCGATTTCCCTGACACCTTACATTGTCTTTTTCCGGTTTACACTCAGTCTATAATTAGCATTCAATAGACTGTTCATTCCTTTCAACAGATCCCGTCATTCTTCTTGACTTTCACTGAGGATAGGTATATCGACAGCGAATCTTATCATTGATATCCTCTCATCCTCAATTTTAAATCCAATCTTCATCCTTTCTTCTATTTCCGCCATTGCTTCTCGATATATAGATTGAACACTAGGGGTGAAAGGCTGTACCCTTACACGCGTTTTAATTCTAGCACTTCGTCCTTGGTCATCCAGTCTTGTTTTACCTTTTTGGTTCATGTACATACCATATATTACCCGTCTTTCCCTATAGCTTACTCCTATTTTTCTCAGAATTTTGAATGTCTTGCACCATTTTACATTGTCAAACGCTTTTTCCAGGGCGGTAAATCCAATGAATGTCTCGTGATTTTTCTTCTGTATTCGTTCCATTATGAAGAGTAACGTCAAGACTGCTGATAGTCAGCTACCAGATCATCAATAATTTTTTCCTTTTGTTTTTGGAGATTATTCTTGCAAGCAGCATGGATGCAAAAGCTGTTAAAGTCATTGTGTTATGAAACTTCCTGGCAGATTAAAACTGTGTGCCGGACCGAGACTCGAACTCGGGACCTTTTCCTTTCGCGGGTATGTGCTCTACCAACTGAGCTATCCAAACACGACTCAAGCCCCGTCCTCACAGCTTTACTTCTGCCAGTACCTTGTCTCCGACCTTCCAAACTTTACAGAAGCTCTTCTGCGAACTTTGCAGAACTAGCACTCCTGAAAGAAACGATATTGCGGAGACATGGCTGAGCCACAACCTAGGGAATGTTTCCAGAATGAGATTTTCACTCTGCAGCGGAGTGTGCGCTGACATGAAACTTCCTGGCAGATTAAAACTGTGTGCCGGACGGAGACTCGAACTCGGGACCTTTGCCTTTCGCGGGCATGTGCACTACCAACTGAGCTACCCAAGCACGACTCACGCCCCGTCCTCACAGCTTTACTTCTGTCAGTACCTCGTCTCCTACCTTCCAAACTTTACAGAAGCTCTCCTGCGAACCTTGCAGAACTAGCACTCCTGAAAGAAAGGTTCGCAGGAGAGCTTTTGTAAAGTTTGGAAGGTAGGAGACAAGGTACTGGCAGAAGTAAAGCTGTGAGGACGGGGCGTGCGGCTACAGTGGTCTGAGAGCCATTACAGTGAACTCAAATTGATGTCTTGGCCAGCAAATGTGCCTCATCTGTACCCATTGAAACACACATGCCAGCTGCATGCCCGTAAACCATCATACCGTAATTTGCGGGAGCTGCTTGACCTGTGCGTTGTAGCTTCAATACCGCGTTGAGACTTCTGATATTTCACACCCCGATTCATAGAACGTTATCCTTTCGTTGATTACTCAATCTTTTCTACTGGTCAACTCCCCATTGGCAGTGCCCTCCCGGAGATCCGAATTGGGGGGCTTACCCGGAATCTTTGCCAACGAAGAGATTGTCATAATCCTTTTTCAGCTACAGGCCACATGTACTGTGGATACACCTTAGGTGTCTTTAATGCAGTGGTTTCCATTACCTTTTGCATTCTTGTGACATTAATCATAACTCATTCATCCGCCTTTTAGGGGCAGTTTCCCACTCCAAGGACAGGAGAGTGCCCTGAACCTCGGTCCGCACTTTCGCCCTCTTAGACAAGGCCATGTGCAGTATGATAACGCTTCTTATGCCAGAAATCTGCAGCCGCTATTGGTGGTGATTTGTATTCATAATTTAAGCACAGACCGGAGACCCAGGAAGTTTTTATTACTAATCAGACGCTAGTCTTAGACTACAGTTATCCAATATAATCCTGTTTAAAAAACAGTAAAAGGACCGATGATGCATGGAATTACAGACCATTGTAGGTATCATTCGTCTGTTGGAGGCCGTAGCTCATATTGTAAGTTCAAACACTGTGGCGTTCCTGAAAGAAAAGAAGCTTCTGTCTAGAATAAGATCGGATTCAAGGAAAACTATTCCCATGAAACACGGCTTGCTTTATTCACAGTCAATATAATATACCTTAGATTCGATTGCACGGAATATTTAAATAGATGTGTGACTGGATGGAAGAATTTTTGGCTAATACAACCCAGTTAGTTGCACGAGGCAGCAAATGCTCGGCAAAAATGTAATAACATCGGATTGCTCTGATGAAGCACAATAAGGATCTCTGATGTTCTCAACAGACGTAAACGGTATAACATTGTTCACTAATGATTCTTTTATCTACAGGAAAGTATCGTCGTTGGACGATCTTAACGAGAAGCACAAAGACTTGAAAAAATTTGCACTTAGTGTAATCAATTGCAGTTCGCTTTACATTTGGATAAATATCAGATAATGTCCATAACAAAGAGGAAAAACCCGTCAGTATCAGATTATAAGACCTGTTATGACATCGGGATCCCGTCACATCGAATAAACATTTAGGAGTAATTTTAGAAGTTATATGAAATGCTACGAGCCAGTAAAATCAGTAGTAGGGATGATACTGGAGGACTTGATTTGTCCCAAGTCAATATTTTAATGAAATTGAAACGCCCGCTAAACCCGCTGGGCAGAAGAGGTAATAGGATTGTGGAAAGGGCCAAGGGCTGAGGTCAGTTTCTGCTTCTAATTGTCATTTATTGTAATTTAGCAACTCTTTCACGGCTGAAGGCCTCCAACAAGAAATCTTAACAATATAAAAACCAATTAACATAGCAACAAAATAATTAAAAAAACGCAAAGTGCAATATAAATGGCTGAGGGCCACAATTTCCAAAATTTTAGGGTATATTACCATAGACCTTTAAAGGCAGAAGGCCAGCATGTTTAACAACAAGAAATCTTAAAAATCAACAAGATAAAAATCCAATTAAGATAGCAATAAAATAATTTATAGAAATAACATTGGCAAAGTGCAATACCAGTGGCTGAGGGCCACAATCAGACTTCAAAATTTCAAAATATATTACCATAAGCTTTAAAGGAAGAAGGCCGCAGTGTTTAAGTTTGAAAGATAAATTTAAAAATTAATTTTGCACAATTTTAAAAAACAAACAATAACCATAACCCTAAAATTTAAAATAGCTGACAACAGATAATTAAATACCGGTGGCACTCAGAAGGCCTCCAGGGAGGTCAGTCTGCCCTCGTTCACTTAGGTGAGACAGGTAGTGATCCCAACTACACTCCTGGAAATTGAAATAAGAACACCGTGAATTCATTGTCCCAGGAAGGGGAAACTTTATTGACACATTCCTGGGGTCAGATACATCACATGATCACACTGACAGAACCACAGGCACATAGACACAGGCAACAGAGCATGCACAATGTCGGCACTAGTACAGTGTATATCCACCTTTCGCAGCAATGCAGGCTGCTATTCTCCCATGGAGACGATCGTAGAGATGCTGGATGTAGTCCTGTGGAACGGCTTGCCATGCCATTTCCACCTGGCGCCTCAGTTGGACCAGCGTTCGTGCTGGACGTGCAGACCGCGTGAGACGACGCTTCATCCAGTCCCAAACATGCTCAATGGGGGACAGATCCGGAGATCTTGCTGGCCAGGGTAGTTGACTTACACCTTCTAGAGCACGTTGGGTGGCACGGGATACATGCGGACGTGCATTGTCCTGTTGGAACAGCAAGTTCCCTTGCCGGTCTAGGAATGGTAGAACGATGGGTTCGATGACGGTTTGGATGTACCGTGCACTATTCAGTGTCCCCTCGACGATCACCAGTGGTGTACGGCCAGTGCAGGAGATCGCTCCCCACACCATGATGCCGGGTGTTGGCCCTGTGTGCCTCGGTCGTATGCAGTCCTGATTGTGGCGCTCACCTGCACGGCGCCAAACACGCATACGACCATCATTGGCACCAAGGCAGAAGCGACTCTCATCGCTGAAGACGACACGTCTCCATTCGTCCCTCCATTCACGCCTGTCGCGACAACACTGGAGGCGGACTGCACGATGTTGGAGCGTGAGCGGATGACGGCCTAACGGTGTGCGGGACCGTAGCCCAGCTTCATGGAGACGGTTGCGAATGGTCCTCGCCGATACCACAGGAGCAACAGTGTCCCTAATTTGCTGGGAAGTGGCGGTGCGGTCCCCTACGGCACTGCGTAGGATCCTACGGTCTTGGCGTGCATCCGTGCGTCGCTGCGGTCCGGTCCCAGGTCGACGGGCACGTGCACCTTCCGCCGACCACTGGCGACAACATCGATGTACTGTGGAGACCTCACGCCCCACGTGTTGAGCAATTCGGCGGTACGTCCACCCGGCCTCCCGCATGCCCACTACACGCCCTCGCTCAAAGTCCGTCAACTGCACATACGGTTCACGTCCACGCTGTCGCGGCATGCTACCAGTGTTAAAGACTGCGATGGAGCTCCGTATGCCACGGCAAACTGGCTGACACTGACGGCGGCGGTGCACAAATGCTGCGCAGCTAGCGCCATTCTACGGCCAACACCGCGGTTCCTGGTGTGTCCGCTGTGCCATGCGTGTGATCATTGCTTGTACAGCCCTCTCGCAGTGTCCGGAGCAAGTATGGTGGGTCTGACACACCGGTGTCAATGTGTTCTTTTTTCCATTTCCAGGAGTGTATATTTAATCCATTGGAACCCAACCAGGGGGCAGCCACGGACCGACGGACACAACAACTTGCTTCCCATCAATCAGTACATGAGAACCACAACCGGCAATGTTACAAACGCGATAATCCACAACGGAGTACGTATTAGCTGTCAAAATTACACACCATGTTGGACAGCGACAACAGGTGAGGAAAGGACGCTGCCTGAAATTACGTTAGTGGCCACGGCAGGTAACCGGAACACTAACGACCACTAGGCAGAAAATTCCGCTGGTACACTTGAAATTGAAACGCGGTAATATAGTTAACTTCACCCAAAGGAACAATGCCTGAATTTATGTCAGTGCCTAGGGCAGGTAACCAGAACACTAACGGCCACTGGCGCACTCAAATCGTAATCGACCAAAATAGTTAATTGCACCGCATGACGGCTAAATCTAAGCAGTAGAACCACTCACCAAAAAACCTCCCTAACAGCAAACCGCCGAAGCGAATCCCCACAACATGAATAGACGTGGCTTGGGTAGTTGAAACCATTACCCAACTCTGACGTCCTGAGTCGGCGAACCACGAAGCTCGTAGCGATCGGATAGCTCCACACACGCTCCGACATTGCGCAGGGACTGCCAGCGGTCCCAGCCGACTGCACCGCGCGGAGAACTTCCCTCGTCCGCAACAACCGACCGACTCACTCCAGACCCCCTTGCGGGAAACTGTATGCGACAAACCAAAGATGGTACAAGGCGCAAATATCGATGCACATCACTGCAGCCTCAGCTAGAAGGAAGAAGAACCACGACGTGACCGCGACAAGGGCGGGAAACCAAGCACAGATAGACAGCGGAGTTCACGAAAATAGTTGAGAGAGAGCACGGCTCCGAAATCGTACACAAATTACTTGTACAGCAGATTGCTCCAAGCTTTGAAGTGGTTATCGAGGTGGCATCATAGCAGAAACCGATAGCCGACGCACGCAGCTAGGATGGTTAACAGATCAGTAGAGACAATACGTAAATGTAACGTATTTGATTGCAGAAATTCAAAGTAATTCTTTGGATGAAAGGTGACCATGTCCTTGACACTTAGTGATTCCTCATCTATTATGCCCACTGTCTTTCGTTTTGTCAACTAATTCCAAAAGGAGAGAAACTGCCTTGCATACGAACAGTCATTCCGAGCATTTGATTTCAGCTGCTACAGAATGAAAAATGTTTAGTTTTCGCGGAATGATTGAAGAGGTAGCATGTTATCTCTACGAGCAGATTCAGCGCCTCTAAGAATGACATCGGCAGCTATCTGTCAGATACTATAGGAGACTAGTAACATTTCATCATTACTCTTAATAACAGTACTATATTTTTATCATTAAATAGGTCATTTATATTATGTATACTGTAATACTGACTCACTAAGGATAGCTGGTTACATGCAAGAGAGATCTTGTATGTCCTGATCTCGTCTGGTGAAATATTAAAAACGGAATAAAAAACGTAAGAAACAATTGTAGTCGACAGGTACCGCACATTGGTTAGGTGAATGGCCAAGTTTGGACCCAGTCTCACGTCCAATAAGCACAAGATAATCTGTACACGAGAGATGTATCCGTCTCAAACAATACAACAAATCAGAGGTGGCAGAGCAGGTTAAAGATCGACTTTCGAGAGGCCCGAGTAGTGGCGAAACAGCCGTTTAGCTTGAGGAGGAGGATCAGAGAGGCTATAGAAATAGCCAGGCGACGCGATAACATGAACACAGAAGACGGGTACCGACTTCCAGCGTCTTGGCTGCCAGCAGTGACAGCTTTGCAGAAGCACAGCTCTCGCAAAGCAACAGGCCACAGCGGCGGAGATTATATAGAGCGCTGCCACAAACTGAGACGGAGGGACGATGCCTTCGAGCAACATCTCAGCATTTTTATAGTCTGCATCAGTACTCACAAACCCATCGATGGTGAAGTCCAGCGCATTCGCTGCTCGCGACGGTTCAGAAACAAGTGTCTTTTCCCGATATCTAAACATGCTTGCACAAGCTGTGTTTTTGTAAACCTATCAGGAGCCGACACCTCCCTCCATGCTACTGTAGCATTTCGTATTATTTTTATATTAACTGTGTTGCTTTGTGAACTAATGAATCCCGTAGACGACTTGGTGGAAGATTCTGAGGACCCATCTCATTACCTATACGTATTTGATATAATTATTCCTTATAGTAAAAGGGACATATAAAATTCAAATGCTGGGCTGTAATTCGTCAGTTTCTTATTCGGCAGACACCAGCGTTTTGGGCGGTCAAGTAAGAACGCCCTGTTTGCAGTCGATGCTCCTAGCACTGCGGGACCCCGCCGGACCTCACCGGCGCCAGCCTGTCGGATTTTCCCCCGTCCGCCTGTGTTTCGCCGATTTACAACGGCGTATTGTGTCGACTCACTCCCGGTCAACCTGGCGGCCGTTTCCCTCCGCATCCGACTGCGTGCGGGTGAACGATTTTACAGCATCTGGAATTAAATTGTGTCTTTATTCACTTGCTTCGTTACAATGCAAGCAATGATCACTATCAACTTTCTTCCCAAAATGAAACTTTTTTAGGAAGGTTAATAAAACAGTTCTGAAGTCATTAACTGGTGTGGTTGAGATTTTTAACAGACCTGCTTGTACTTTACAATCACCCTCTCTTCCCCCTCCTCCACTACACATTTACAAAGTTACTTACATCCATGATAAAAAGTATCCTCCATATATATATATATATATATATATATATATATATATATATCGAGAGGACTCTCACAGCACAGAAGAAATAGGAGAGTTGAATTACAGACACCATTCACGTAAAACAACTGACCAAAGAGAAATAGACAATTGGTCAAGCTATGAAAATGGATTCAGGCGTAACATGTAAAGACGACTGCAAAAATTGTTCCAGAAGTCCGGTTGTCTTCCCCTGTTAGTTGTGTCTCATGTAAAGATGGTGGCTGACAGCTACGAACGTCAGGGGGCTTCAGTTTCTCATAAAGCAAAAGGAAATGAAATGCGCTGTGTGAAATTAGCTGTAACGAATTATTCCCTGAAGGTCAGCAGGTTTACAGTTGGAAGTAGAGAAAACTTTTTTTCCGTTTTCTCGGGTGTAACACTGCCAAGGCCTCGCCCGAGTCAGCATCAGTCGTTTATTGAGACTAGCGTTTTTCTCCCCTTTTGCATTTCTCAAGGCTATAGGACTCCGTGCGGACTTATATCTGACAATGGTCACGCACAAACCGAAGGATTTCTTATCTGTCAGATAAACCTGCCGCTGAGTCAACTAACAATTGCCGCTGTTTCAACTTCGACCCGCCTGTGTTATAAAAAATATGATGTTATGTATGAATGCCATACAAAAATTTGTTATTATCAAAGGTAACGATCAAGATGGCACAGTGGTAAGACAATGGAAACTCATTCGTGCGTAGCGAGGTTCAAGTCCTCAACCCGTAGAGAAATGCACTTTTTACTCTAAAACATGGCAACCGTTACCTCAGATCTGTAGTGGATAGTATTAAATTTATTTGTTTGATCGCAATGTAAAGGAGCAGTAGACGATTGATCTCTGTTGTTGAACAAGCATCTTCAAATCTGAGAAAAGGAAAGAGTAAAATTATCAGTATAGAGAAATCACCTTGGTGAAAGTTTTGTATCCCGCCTGGAAGGCGGCGCGTGTGTCTGCTCCTGAAAACTGAAGTGCAGGCCGAATATAGGAAGCTAGGGGGAGCAGGTGAGGTAGAAGACTTCGGTACTGCGTGTAAAATTATAGATGTTTACTACAGCCAAAAACCAAGTTAATAAATGGTTACAGAACTATGCAATTATGAGTTTCGAGCTGCGAAGTCTTAGACTCGTCGTAACTAGTGCAAAGTCTCTGTATGAAGCGAAGCTGAAGCGAAGTGCGCGGGATTAGCCGAGCGGTCAAAGGCGCTGCAGTCATGGACTGTGCGGCTGGTCCCGGCGGAGGTTCGAGTCCTCCCTCGGGCATGGGTGTGTGTGTATGTTTGTCCTTAGGATAATTTAGGTTAAGTAGTGTGTAAGCTTAGGGACTGGTGACTTTAGCAGTTAAGGCCCATAAGATTTCGCACACATTTGAAGATTTTTTTTGAAGCGAAGTTTCCCGGCCGTCTGTTCTTGATCAAATGGGCTGAATCGGGAGCGCAGCTCATAGATCTACACAGCGCCGGCTAGAGGGTGTTGTCGTCGGTGACGGTGTCGTAGTGCCAACCTAAGAACTTGCATCTACGTCGTGGCATCTTAGCTATCGATACCACAGAAAGTAATTTAAAGTATAATTCCAATTTTAATTTTTTAAAATATTTAAATGTAAGATATAAGAACGTGCCATAGTTCCTAATATAACTGGTATCAACACACAGTGTGGGGAGTAACCTGTAACGCTGCGTTTGAAAAAGCAAATTGTTAAGGCGCTCAGATTGTGTCCAGTTCACGACCAGCGTGATAGACAGTCACCACGAGGATGAAGCCAGTGCGACTCTGTTCATTATTACCAACAGGTACCGAACTCAACAAATAGGGGGTGCCCAGAGTCGCACAGTTACTTATTTACTATAGAAACTATTGTTAGCATTCCAATTAAAACATGCAGAAAAATCCCAAAACGAAAAGGCCCATTTATAAAACGATAACAAGAAAAGTATTACAAAATTGTGTGAACAGTCGCTCTCACGGAAGTGTTTATTACATGTGTGTGTTTGATAAATAAATTTAGATGCGGATTCGTATTACGTGAAAAAGGGGAGGCGACTACCCACTTCTTTTCTTTTTATTATCGTTCACTACAAGTGCAAACCCCAGCGAAACATTCAGAAACATTTTTTACTAAACCCAATAAAATTAATATTTCTTTTAATTATGCAACAGATAAAAGTCTAGATTCGCCACAAACATGTAGTGAAGATTAACGTGCCAGTAATCGTAATTGCACACTGTTACTTATATTCCTTTAAAAAACACACCTGAAAAGCAGTTCTAAAATTTAAGTAACTGAAGGCGGTAGGTGCAAAGGCTGATATCAAACATGAGATTACGTATGTACAGAGTGGCAATATATTATCATCTAGTGGCAACTCCATAAAACCATTCAAACATTTCGCAACACAGTAAGTAATATTGGTCCCTTAACGTACATGGGGGGGTATAAAATTGCATTCTTTAATCGGAATGTCAGCATCGTCACCCCACAACATGGCAGGGCCGTGGGGTTCGGGGTCACCAAGAAAACTGCCATTTTGCATTACGATGGCATTCACACAGGGAAAACTATAGGGACTTCAACTTAATTATACCATACAAGAAAATGATTAGTTATTCAGAGCTATGTCAACGAGCTATGTCCAAATTGAAACTCCACCACTGAAATTAAGTTAAAATCATGAAAATTTCTCCACACAATTAGAGTTTGATGTGTCTCGGATTTGTCTATACTATAAAATGCATCTACTCCCCATTAACACATTACTAATTTGTTAGCACATGGCTGCGTGCTCACAGAAAAGGATGGTCATACTACAAAAACGAATTGCTACTGGGTCAAAGTTCACTGTACGTGTGAGGGTTCATGCTACTTGTGATTCTCTGTACTTCTGAATGGATCTGATCTCCACTACGGATTTCCCTACAAGTGTAGCATGCTCGCACAAAATGACAACTTCAGTGTACAGCAGAAATCACTATAATACAATGGTAAATTCAATATAAGATGCTCTGAAACGTTACAAGGAAATCGCTGAGGGTTATTGATTTACTGAATACTCTGAAACTTGCACAACTTTACATGCTTGGTATCTCACTCGCAAGTCGTGGATCTTCCGGTTTCGAAAATTGTGACAAAGTCAGATAGTCCACTGCCTTTACACTTCGTGTAATGAGGTAGATTACCGGTCAGGTTCAGGCGAAACAGTTAAAACTTGAAGATACATGGTGAGATATTTTAACCCATGTTACGATGGTCAGTGACATTTATAGGTAGATGGTAGGAGCTACAGTCTCCCAATAGCCGGCCATGGCGGGTTGCTGGAGAATCAACGCTGTTTTTGCATGGTGGGGGAAGCTTCTGTTACCTGAAGCCAGCCAATCATATGCACAAAAACATAAATACGTTGGGAATACTCTGAACGGACACAGAATTCATTTATCAAACCGAACACACCTACAATAACACCTTTTGCATTACTGGCAGCATGCTGCTAATCAATTTCTTCCTTAATGCCCAAAAGACGTTCACTTGATAGAGATGAAGAGAGGGGCTGCTGGGCATAGTTTTTAATTTGTTGCAAAGAGATAAGTTGATTAGGAAATGTGTTGGATGTGGTTTTTGGAGCATCAGACACAACACCAGCTGACAATGGAAATTGACGTACTGTCGACGGAAACACACCATGCTGAAGCAAAGGAACAGCTACATAAGACAGATACTGTGGAGCAGACGTCATCACCTGTGAGGCAGGATTCACATGCTGGTTGTGCTGGGTAAGGTGATTAACGTGCATGAGCCCGCTTACAGTCTGGAATGGGGGAAGATTTGAAGATGTGAAAGTTTCACTCCGAGAGATGGAATAAACAGAAGTAGGATTAGGAACAGATACCGAACACTGTTGAGATTCAGATGTCTGCACTGGTAGCCTAACTGAACTTATAGCATCTCTGGGGCTATGATCTTTCGTGACCAGATTTTCACCCACATCATCAGCACTCTCTCCATTGTTTCCACTGCGATCAGTGTCTTCATCCTGTGGTTGGTGTGTCACGCCTTGCTCAAGAAGGTCACGAAGTTGGGATGCTGCAGATCGCTGTTCTGTAAATGGGGAATTATTCATCTGTCGCAAGGCCATATTCTCCCGTGCAGCAGCCTCGGACAAAACGTTACTGAAATCTGGAGATACCTTGGCCCAATATGTCTGAAGGTCAATAGCCACACACCGTAAGGTGGCTCGCGGAGTATAGATGTAGATGTAGAATTCATTACTAAGTATCTGCAGAAGGGCCCCAAGGAAGATCGGTACAATTTCTATTGTGAAGTGACCTGTCTGGCCTCCGCCAGTATATTCAAAATCGTTCATCAAATCATTCACTAGTTTCAAAATCACTCGTACGATGGGAGAGAAAGAAAAGAGTTTGCTGACTTGATATAAAATATATAAGCCGTTTCAGTACATCCTTTTCCCAACTGGCTTAACCAATTTTCATTCGCACGCCTGGAAAACGTTATCTGCAGTACTGCACAAATGAAACAAAAAAGCAACATAAATGTAGTAATATGAATTCAGACTCATTTGAACTGTAACAGAAACTAGTCAACAAGAAAAATAACCATATAGGAGGTAAAATACGAAAAGTCAGATGCTCCACAAGTGAAGGAGTACAAACACTACCACAGAGGCTGTTAACTTTTGTTCGCGTTTTCACGGGTTCTTTAAAACAGTGCAAACGAATGCCCTGATGATTGCTTTGAAGAGGACACAACCTGATATCTTCGTCATCTTGGCCTTGCCCGATATCTTGTTATCGATGAGACGTTAAACTGTATTCGTTCTTCCTTCATAGTGATCTGGTTGAACAGCTTGTTTGAACATACACGACCAACTTCTCAGTAGTTTAATACCTTGTGTATGATGGGTCACTACAGTCATCACTTTGTCGACTAATACATCAGTTTCAAGACTCATCAAAGTTAAACATGACTTGTCTATATCGATTAACAAGGTTATCACCAATGATAACTCTACTGCCTTCCGAATTTTTTGGTGAAATAATAGTTCTGAACAAGAATCTCAAAACACAAAGATATTTTCAAGGCCTGCAAACAGTTTATCTACGGTACATCTCCCATCACCATCTCTTCAAGAAATTCTAAATGAACAAGTACATGAGATTCCACTTATACCTGAGGTCGTCTCTTGTCAAGAAAGGCGGTTGCCGGTAGCGCACGTAGCACAATTTGATACGATCACAGTGATCTAAAGCCATACATTCTGGATACTGAGTTGGTTAGTTGGAAAGAAGCCACATTCCTGAAATAATACTTTTTTAGTACAGCTTCCTGATGCGCGAACTCAATAACAAGTAAAATATCAATGTGAAAAATTGCTCAAAATATGCGAGACAGACTGCTCAATGGTTTTTAATCGTCCTATGAAGGAAAACGAAATTTATTAATTTCATAAAATTCACTATTCGGTTTTCTTTCACTTTGCGTGGCAGATGTGCAGCCAATAATTCACTTTCACACCACTGGAGTGAAATGGAGTGATTTTTCTGACGTCCAAACCGGTATGATCATTGGCTTTCAGGCCAAGCGTGGAAGCATTTCCGAAACGGCTAGAGTACAAACGCTGCCGCTTCGGAAATACTTTTACCCTTGGTCTGAAAGCCATGGTTAAAGTAAAGCTTGCTTGCGAAAATGAGATTATCCAAAACCGGCTCCACAGAAACTGTGGTGCCCCACGAGACATAGATGACAGGGGTAAACAATGGCTCTGGACATGTGTACGGGCGGACAGACATTTAAGCAACTGACCGCCCAGATGAACCAAGGCGATATCAACAATGTCTCCTCAACGACCATTCAGAGAACGTTGTTGAGGATGCAGCTCCACAGCAGGCACCTGGTTCGTGCACCCATGCCGACTGCTGTCCATCAGCGACGAAGGCTGGAATTTGTACGCCAATATCGCAAATGGACGACCACTGACTATTTCAGGTGAATCAAGTTTTATACTCCATGGGAGGTGAATAATCTGAAAGAACCCTACAATAATCGTGGCACAGCAAGCACTGTGTGAGGCCGACCCTATAGTAGAATTCTCCGACACGGATATTCTGGTTGTAGAGAAGAGCTATCAGACCCGCTTGTTCAGAGAAGCTATAGAAGTACACAGACATGAGAATAGCTTCTATAAGAAAGAAGAAGACCTCAAGATGAACGAATCCTGGGTTCGCATGCCGCAGTGAACGGCCTTCACGAGTGGCAAGAGGAGCACTACACTGGAAACGACCACAGAATAGCCATTGGAGGTTGATGCGTCAGGTACAGGGGTATGCACGACGGAAAATAGTACTAATGCAACTCTCACACAAAGACCATAGACACTTCCCACCATATTTTTAAGACAATTACAGCTGTTACATATGCCATGTTTAGTCAATACATAACACTTATTTCTTCTGTTCATTTTATTACAATCATTCAAATAATCATACATGGTTTCGTACTTTATTTATTCAAAGAACTCATTTTTATGGTTGTTCTAATCACAAGAAACTATTTGTAAAAAATCGATGTAAAGACATGGCATTGAGGCGTACTATGAGGACTGTGTAGATTTTGGGAGCTGTCAAACCCAGTATTGACGCATTCTGTGGGGCGTCGTGGGGCTACACCCTGTGGCCAGCGATGACGACAGTGAAGCACAAGGAGAATGTTTGTGGTACCGGTGGGCCAGTACACTGCTGAGTGGAGGGCCAGTTAGCAGCGCTGAATGAATGCCAGGACAGCTGGGAGCCAGCCAGCCACCGTCCCAGCCAAACAAGAATGAAAGTGGAGGGGGAACTAAAACCACATGCCACAGCTGTCATAAACCAGCCTACTGTGGGCGGCTATGAATGGAGGCTGACCACCAAACAAGGGTCGTTCACCGTTGACATCACACCACTTCCTTGAGAACCTTGTGAAGAGTCTGGTGGCGAGTAACTGACATCCAACAGCAGCCACCCACCAAGCAGCTGTGAGGGAGACCTACTGGATAGGAGACCCATCCCTGATGTCACACGCTCAAGGGACCTGCAGACAAGCTGGCGCCACAACAAGTCCCAAAGGAATAACCGAGGCGGACACACCCTCCACAGATGGTGAGCAGAGTCTGATGGCCACGATCCACATAAGTTGCTTCTGCAGTCTTGCACTATGATGCAGATGAGCACTGGCAACTGTGGAGACATCACATGCTACCCACTGGCGTACTGAGACACAAGATCACTGGGAGACAGGTTCTGCGCCAAATAGAAGTCCGTCCCGCCACATAATCCTAGGGCTGACTGCACTTCTTTAGCTACTGGATTGAAAGTCAAGATAGGGGCAGAGACATCACTTCCTGAGTTGGAGGTATTAAGCACCAATCCTTCAACACAGGTGTTTCATTTCTTCCCACCAGATGTCATGTCCATCACACCCAACAGCATGCCAGACTGCTGTCAGGTCGAGGTGATGTCAACAGCTCAGCTGCCATCCTGATGCTGCCAAGGACAAGATGGGGGACCAGAGCCATCTGCTGATGTTCCTACATCAGGCGCCGAGTGAAGGGCAACCCTGACTCTGGCGCATCCTCATTGCACCTTGGTGCTCAGGCTAACCCAGAGGCAATGTTGGTGTGTCTGCGTGTGTTTAGTGCCTTGTTCTATCTGTGAGACTTCATGAATATAAACTGTCTTCCCAGGGACCCTTATGGAGGTAGCGAAAGGATGTTTTGTGTAAATCTTAATTAATGTAATTCTGTATTTTTTCTTGTGAAACTGATTTAATTTTTGGTTCAGCTATACTTGTAAAGATAATGTCTCTTGCATTTACCTAAATTCTATTCGAAAAGTGTGATATGCAAATGTATTGTAGGTAGTAGAAACATTATTACACTGCTCTAGAAAATTAGCACAATAGACGACACATGTTATTAGCTTGTTTAGATTTAGAAAATGAGTGTTTGTCTTAACTCGTAAATATTGTCCGTTTGTGTATTATGGATGACTGCAACCTGATCGATAACTGAGCAGGGGTAAATCACTGAGGTAGAGAAGTGTTCTAACTACATGGAACTGTAATCTGATTAGGAACATTAGTCATCTCTGACATCAGAAATTGTAAACTTGAGTAAGAAAAATGCTGCAAGACCTGTTTAACTGCTTAGTAATTGTTCATCAGACGGCTGTGGTGTAGCAATGATCTTAGGGTTCACACGAATCATACTACAGACAGCAATCTTCATATGTTCTTCTTGCAGTCATGTAGCTTTGTGTGAGTGAGTAACGCCAAGTTAGGATAGCTTTTTCATGGGCTGTCATCATTGGCAGTGTCACCCGTGTCACTTACGTTATAACTGTGAGATCTCAATACTATTCGATGATTTCCTCTTTTCTGTGTCACATTATACCATTTTGAAGTGAGTCGCTACCCATGTAGAAATTAACCATATGTGGGAGGCAGTGAGAGACAAGAAGTCGTTCTCTAAGTTATTTTAATATTCAAGGCTATTCTTTAATGTTGTTATTACACCACAGATATCATTTTCTGTGAGACAATAGGAAGTTATCAACATGAGCAGGTACTGATGGGAAAATGTACATTGTCAGTGTGGTGTCTTTACAGTAGCTCTGCTTCGAATAGTATTTTGTGGAGTTGAGAACAAGTAGGTGGTTCAGTTATGTAACAGCAAATTTTGCAGTGGACATTCGGAATGGGAAGCCATGTGTTGCTGTTAGGGAGAGGAACGTCTCAAAGTAGTCACAGGGGACAGAATGCTGGTCCCAAGAATTTCTCGAAACAATGCTTTTGGCCGAAGAGGCAAGAAAACTGCCTTAGTGGATCTACCTATTAGTCGTTTCTGGTCATGGTGGGGATAGAGGCACAGGAGGGAAAGTAGATCACGTAGTCAAGGTGTTTCGATAGTGTTGCAAATACTCATTATGTAAAGACCTGATGTACATAAAAATCTTCAAGTTTTCTTGTTCGCCTTGGACTGGACTTTACAGATGGAGCCGTCAGGTGGTGTCATCCCTTTCCCTGCAGAGTTTTTTGGGAAGTCCCAGAGCTTCAGGAGAATTTTAGAATGGAATGGAAGATTTATGGTGGCTCTGAGATGGTCTATGTTGGGACACAAAAACACTTCTCATAGTTAATCTGAGGAACCTGATCGGACTTGCTGTAACGTTCAGCCCGACAACATAATGATCTCTGTGATAAATGTGTTGTTCACCTTAGGCCCAAACGAAAACTCTCAAACCACCTTGCCTAAAATAGCCATGCGAAATACATTTTGGGAGTGTAACCTTTTCTGCTCCCTGTGTGGAAATTTACGAGTCAGGGATTGGTTGCTTTTCCAACAGGGGAAAGGGAAAGAATATTACGAACTTTGGCTAGTATTGGCTTGAACATAGAGCAGGGGAGCTAGAAGGCAGATGCAGCGCTCATGTGATTGGCTGGGGTAGTTGTGTTGGTGCACTCTTGATGTTTACCGAGCTTTGATGGAAAGGGTCGGGTGGAGAAATGGGGCTTTCGTTCCAGACTGTGCTCTGAAGAGGAGATTCTGGCCATGAATCTTGTTATGAGTGGGTTGCACTTGGGGCACTCATCCTGAGCGTGACTGTGCACTGGCGCTGATCTTGATTGGGGAAACAGTGGTGAAGTCTTAGCTGTACCGACAGTTAAGACCTCAGTCATCTGGGACAACTCTCTGCGCCAAAGACGATCTTATTCATATCAGGTCTGCCGCCTTGACGTTTCAGCTCCTTGTGTGCACTGCGTATAAGTGAGTCCAGTTAGTCCTTGGTGTGACCGGCGAATGGGTGTCTTACGCGCTGGAATCTGCCGACAGTTCATGGCTCCATTAGAGAGTAATTGCGATCCATCTGAGAGATCTCCTGCTCGTGACTTTAAGTATTTCGTGACCACGATAACGAATTACAGGGGCCACGCATCGCTACTTTGCAGATGCTTGCTTTACGACTGACCTCTGAGGCAGTGCTATGCATTGAGATATTGGTAGATTGTTGCTGCTCTGGCTTCTTAGGGCAAACAGAATCACAGTTTCGTCACTTGTTCTCAGCTGCACCAACCTCATGTAACTTCTGTGTAGAATAAATCTACCAAAGTCTGTTCATTATTAGATAATTATCCATTTTTTGAGCAAGGGGAAGTAAACAGAAACCAGATGCCAACCGGTGGAGTGCTAATTATTTGTTAATTCTATTTTACTTGTCAACTCTCTCAACTCTTGCCATTTTTCATAAAAGATTAATCCTGTGTTGATATATTAATCACCCATCATTACTTGACAACAATAATGACAGGGCCACCATTCGATTAAATTTTCTCAGCGTTCAAGTTTTATTTAAGATTCCGATAAAAGTGATAGCATCCAATGTAGGCTAGCAATATACCACTGTCAGAGAATGTAATGAATTTAGCGGACCCATGGCCAGATAATCAAGTGGAAGGTTTTCAAGTTAAAACGATTGCTGTAAGTGTGTGAACTTACAGTGGCCTGTAGTCTTTCAAATCAAACGGCAACACCCGTGTAGTCGTTCAGTACAGTCCACAATAGCAGTGGAAAAATCATCAAACAAATGTCGGTCAAGGAAGGCAAGACAGAAGCCAACAGGCAGTTTGTCATCCTCCAGCAAATCTACGGACAGATTGGTGACAATCCGCTGAATGGAGGGTTCTGCACCATGCAGAGGTAGAGAGTCTGTAGAAGCAGCCCAGGCACTATAACTTCAGTCGAGGAGCATTCTTCAGTGACAGTTAGTTATTAAATATAGGGTTGAATAAAATCATTTCAGATCCAACACCGTAACATACCCTAAAATGAAATGCAATCTAACACGATGCATTGTATCCAAAAGGATTTTGTTCAGTTTGGCAATCTTCCATGTATCGAAGTGTAATCCGACGTCGAAGCCTGAAATCTATTTAAGGAAACCAAATTCCATATTTTCACTGCTATTTTTATGAAAGTTGTGGTCCTAAATGAAAAAGATGATAGTAACACTTATATAATACCGAGTTAACAAACTATTAAATGTGGTTAACATGTTCAACACTGAACTCCAAAGTCCCAATGATGAACATGTAATGAAGTAAATATATGTTTTGTACCCCTCACATAGCGGCTTACTAAATGAAATTAAGCTGAAAGCTGCGCTTTGTTTCATGGACAGAGGCTGTAAAGCGAAGTTCCAATCTTCTTCCACAATTACCTCTCTCCCCGCTACGTACACTCACTTCTGATATTAGAATTACTTTTAGCAATACGTTGAAGTTTGCTTTGTTTTCAGAAGAACTGGGCTGTTTCATTTGACCTTCTCCGCATAGCTCTATGGCCTCAGACATTTTTAGTGGGGGCAGTGCTCGATAAAAGCACTGCATCAACTACATCTAGTGCCAAAAAAGAATTTACTCGGTGCTCTTACATATTCCAACAGGGCCAAAAAATTCTAGTGCCATTTGGTCTCTGAGCAGTCAGTCTGCATCGTAATCTTGAAGCAACGGACAAAGATCAAAAGATCACAGAAGGGGAATGCGGTACCCTGTGTGAGTGTGCGGTAGGCTGGCAAATGCCTTTAAGAGCCTTCTCATGTCACATTTCAGAGAAAAGCTTGCGCAGCAGATAAGTTTCCTTATTATTGTTCTCTAACCGTCATAATCAAGTCCGATAGAAAGACCCATCAGAAGCAACAGTACGTAAAATATTAGGAATGATTATTGACTGCTGTGCAACAACTGATCGATCATGTACCTAAAAATATCCTTCACATCTGGGACAGCCACGATTTGTCATCATCATCACTTACAACAGAGCACTAGGGTAAAATGTAAAACTACTTTTTCAGAATTCGTGAGTGCACATATTGATCAAACGTTGAATTAGAACTCGTATTTCATAGATCTGCTCTGCATTTATTTGGACATTTAGTGATAAGACCATCAGAAATTTGGCTTAGTTTGCTCACTTAAATTCGTTATTGTGATACATAATAGCTGCCTGGGGCTATTTTATACATACACATATTCATTACAGGATAACATCTGATGGTCATAAAAAATTTCTGTCTCACTTGTGGATTAAAAAAGCAAATAAATAATTAATTTTAAAAACAAAGCAGAACCATTTCCGATTGACATTTCCTTGTAATGGATCAATGTGTAGCGTCACCGCGAAATTTCACCGCTCAGCTGACAAGGATAGTAAACAAGGGACGTGTCGATACCAGGGCACGCCGAGTAGGGTGACCGCGCGATTTAGGGCACCATGTCACGGATTGCGCGGCCCCTCCCGCCGGAGGTTCGTGTCCTCCGTCGGGCATGGATGTTTGTGTTGTTCTTAGCATAAGCTAGTTTAAGAAGTTTGTAAGTCTAGGGACCGATGACCTCAGCAGTTTCGTCCCTTAGGAATTCACGTACATACACGAGGGCTCAAAGGCTTCGCAAATTTCATTCCGTGTGCTCAGTTGGACAATAATTATGCCTCGTAGACAGGCGCGTGAACAGTACACGCACATGTCAGCAATTGAGAGAGGACATGTACTCGCGTTGAAAAAAGCCGCTTGGAGCAATCGGCGAATCGCTTCACATTTGAAAAGGAGCGGTAACGAATTTGGAAGGGATAGGTGAACCATGGTCGAACACAGCTTCAAGATAGAAGCGGAAGATGATAGAATGTGAGGACGGACCAGTCGTCACAGAGGCACTCAGACCCCTGGGTTCATTGTTCTCATCGATCCGACATGCAACTGGTGATCCAGTGAGCGCAAGGACCATTGATAGGCGGCTCACGGCGCCCCTTGCGCCAACTACAGTTGACCTCTGTACACCAGCAAGCCCGTTTCCAGTGGGGTCGGAGACATTCGGTTTGCAATCTCAATGACTGGAGTAGAATTGTCTTCAGTGATTAGTTCCACATCAAACTGGGACCCGACGACAAGCGGAAACGTGCGTGGACACGCCCTGGACAACGGTAGGATACCACTATCAGTGTTGCGAACCGTATGGCCCAGCAACCAGGTGTAAGGTCTAGAGTGCCATTTCATTTCATATCAAGATCCCTCTGGTTGTTTTCCGCTGTACCATTACAGCATAACGGTTTGTCGACTATATTCTACGCCCCTTCGTGGCAATCGTACGTTTCAGCAGGATAATTCCTGCCTGGCGAGAGTGTTTACTGCTTGTCTTCTTGTTTAACAAACACTACCCTGGTCAGCAAGGTCACCGGACCTCTCCTCAGTTGAGAACTTTTGGAACATTATGGGCAGGACTCTCCAACCAACCGAGCATTTCGACTATCAAACGCGCCAGTTGGATAGAATTTGGGATAATATCCCTCAGTAGGACAGCTAACAAGGCCATGCCAAGCCGAATAACTGCTTGCGTAAGGACCAGCGGTGGACCGACACGCTATTTACTTACTCTGTTTGTGAAGGTCTTTCTCTTGAATAAATCATACATTTCCTCTGTAATAGTAATCATTCGTTTGTCTGTACTTGTACATCACATCTTCCGATTTCCGACTCTTTCAGACAATTCGTTCGCGGTGCGACGCTTTTCTTCCTTACTATGTAACTGCGTGTGGCTGGATTGCGTTTATTAAAATCTAATTTTAAGTAAAAATTAATTAAAAATTCCAATTATGCACATGGACAGCGCACTGACACTTGATGAATCAAAATTTTATGTGCACCTGCTTAATAACGTGTTGGTCCAAATCCGGAGCGATTATGTGTGGCATGGACTCAACAAGTCCTTGGTAGTTGTGTGTAGGTACGTCGCACTAGATGTCTACGTAGATGTCACTCAGTTCCACTAAATTAGGAGTCAGTGGTTTGTCGTGTCGGAGCTAGCGCATGATACCGTCGTATATGTGTTTTATTGGGTTAAGATCAGTCGAATTTCGTGGCCAAGACATCAACGTGAGTTCATTATCATGTTTCTTAAGCCACTGCAGCACTGTAGCGATCCTGCTGGGAGGTGCCGTCGGCTTTTCTGGAAGGCATCAAGCATGAAGGCATGCAGGTGGTCCACAATAAGGTACGCTGACATGGTGCCTTCGATTAATACCACAGCTCGCACAGGATCCCGGGTGAATGTCACCCAACAGCTTAATACTGTTCCACTGGCCTGCGTCCGTGACGCGGTGCATATTTCGAGCTGCCGTTAGCTTGGGTGACGGCGTATCCGGATGAGACCATCAAGCAGGTGTAACAAAAAACATGATTCCTCTGTCTAGACGTTTCAGTTCGTCCACTTTACATTATCGATCCCGTGCCCGCTACAATTGCAACTCACGGTGTCGTTGGGGAAACATGGGGACGCTTGCGGATCGCCTGCTGTGGAGCCCCGCGTTCAACTAAAACCGCTGAGCAGGGAGCATCGCTTGTGCCTTTACCAGCACTGTACTCTGTCGTGGGGTCTGCCACAGGTAGCCACCTACCCTGTTTTACAGAGCGGACGAACTGTCTGTCTCCATGTTCCTTGATGAGGCGTGGACGTCCAACATCTTATCACCTAGTCGTGGACTCACCGGTCTTCAGCTATTTTCCATAGATACTCAAGACACTAGCACGCGTACGGCTGACCAACTTATCCGTTTCCGAGATTCTCCTTCCCAGGCATCAGTCTGTAACAATGTGCTGTTTTTCGCCTGTTTGTCGGTGGATTTGCCCATTTGCGGCCCGTATCGTCGATACAATGATTCCCCGTTCCCCTCTGTCCCGCTTACATTTTTTCCTCGGCGAGTCACAAGCTCGCCACGCCATTAGGCGCATTGGGTCTCGTGGTGAGCAGTGGTAATGGTGACTTCACTTATCAGCGTATTTCAGCTGAGAAAATATACAAAGTTTTTAAATCTTCTAAAGGATTCTGCAAGACCGCTACCTACCACAAATATTGCCCACGGAAAGTAAATAACTGAACTGCACTGAACACAATAACACACCTTCCAGAAAGACCAATTATGTCGTCCCCCTCTTATTCAAAGCAACTTATCCTGTACTGCCTGGTATAACATCAACAAATCAGGGAAAAATTGAACAAATTCTTTAAGAAAATTGCCACAATGAGCTATACGAAGGCCAGTATTTAGAAAAAGTAAACCTTCTTTCATCTTGAAGAGTGTAAGAAAAACGCGATGTGCGCTACCTGATAAATGGGAATCGAGAATCAATGTCCACATCTTAATAATGTTTTACGGAAATATTATTTGACTTTCAGAATGTAAATTAATATAACCAGTGTATAACAAAAAGCCTGTGATCCAGTAGCCCTGGTCAACAACTTAACTTAGATAGTTTTGTCTAGCTGCAATTCACTCTTGATGTGTAGACGTTACCTTACAGATGAGATTTATTTAATCATATGGCTAGGGCCACCCGTCGGGCAGGCTTGTCGTCGGGTTCCGGTCTTTCAATTTGACGCCGCTTCGGAGACCTGCAGTCGATGAGAATGATAGGATGATGATGAGGACAGCACAACACGCACTCCCTGGGCGGAGAAAATTCTCCGACACAGCCGGGAATCGAACCCGGGCCCAGAGGATTGACAATCCGTCACGCTGACCATTCAGCTACCGGGGGCGGACTTGTACAGATGAGATGTCTGATGTGATAATGAGAGATAATATTCCATGGCAAACGATCAAAGCCTGTTACGCGGAATGTAGAACAGACCAGAAACACTCATACTCCATATATTCTTAATGTCAGAAAATGGATAGACGGGAACATATTGAAGAGTGAGTGTGGTAAAGAAAATCATCTGCACAACGATTTTCCTAATAAGGCGGATATCTTTCTGTCATTATTGGAAAGCAAAACGCAAGGAGCTCGATGAAGAAGATGCCCATTGAAATCTTGGAATTACATAATAGACGTCAGAGTGTTCGGTCATTGTAGGGTACGAAGGTTATTATTCCTCATAGCACGACGCTCAGTACTGTTCCAGTTGGTCGCTGCCTGATACACTTGCAATCTTCCTCACATTAAAGTAAAATAGAGCCGGAACATCCGCATCCGTAGCTGATGGCGCTAACGCACTCGTAGTCATTCGGTTCGACTGATGGCGATGGGAGGAAATTTCACAGCTAGTGTTCGGCTCGCGAGAGGCGGATAGGTGGCGGCGTAGAGTTCACTTTGCAGCGGTGTAGCCAGCCGGAGTGGCCGAGCGGTTCTAGGCGCTACAGTATGGAACCGCGCGACCGCTGCGGTCCCACGTTCGAATCCTGCCTCGGGCATGGGTGTTTGTGATGTCCTTAAGTTAGTTAGGTTTAAGCAGTTCTAAGTTCTAGGGGACTGATGACCACAGCAGTTAAGTCCCATAGTGCTCAGAGCCATTTTGAGCACCGGTGTACTCAGTTAAATTCTGATCTCCTCCGAAGTGCCTCATGAGTTATAGCTTGTGACACTGTTGATAGTGATCCGTCGGTCGAAAAGGTTACTATGTTCAGCAGTCCCGTTGATAATGTTTAAGAGGAGAAAGCTGCGTATCGGCACCAGTTTTCAGCGTCTCCTTTTTCCCATCGTCGTACAACACAAACACGAAGCTGTACTGTACATATACCCATTACAGTCATCTACGCTCAACAACTACACTGAAGATACAAACATTCACACACTGCATTGAAAGTGGTCGTTGTAAGAATAGGAGGAGAACCATTCGATTAGGTGGCTCAGCATCCCCGCGGCTCTTTCTGCCATACGAGTCTTTCTTTCTTTATAGCGGAAATACATCTGCAGAATTTCATAACGTACCTATGAAGCATTAAAATGAGAAGGTAGAAGAGTAACTACATTTCTGATCTAGGGTCAAAAATCTTGATTAGAGCAAAGTTTTTTTTAAAAAAAAAAAAGACATGCAATTGTTATCGCACTACCAAAGAAGACACTCAAAGACAAATGTGAAACTTATTGCACAATAATATTGCGGTATCAGATTGCGTTTCAGATATGTGGGACCATTTCTTTTCGTTGCTCTAAATAAAGAGAGAATGAACCAGAGAGTGTTCGATTACAAGGTTACTTGTGAATATCTGTAGCATGTCCTTAAGCGTAAATATGTAGGAATAGTACTGAGCAGTAACATAAAATTCGACGAAAACGTAAGATCAGCGGTAGTTTTAGATTCGTCGTAAAGGTTCTGACAAAGCATGGGGCTTCTGTAGTAGAAATTACATACGAAACGTCAGAGCGACCATGTCTCGAGTGTTGTTCCAGAGTTTGGAGCCCCATCACGTAACCTTGACAGTAGACTTGAAACAAAATCAGAGACACGCTGCTACTGTCGTAACATGTCGGTACGTTCGATACGAAAGCGTAACAGGTAAGTTACAGCAATATAATGGAAATTTCTGGAAGAAAGAATACATTTATCCCGAGAAATATTGTTGTGTAAATTTAGTAATCCAGTATTCGAGAGTGTCTGTCTCCTTTCATCATCTTACATATTACGTAGATACAATTATAGTAACGTAAGAGTGGTTATGGAGAACACACACGATCTTTTCCTTGTTCAGGACGCGATTAGAACACGGCAGACATTCACTAACGCTGATACGAGTTCTTTCCGCCTCGCACTGTACAGTGGCTCCTTGAGTGTGTGTAAAGATGTGCATGTACATGTACATGTTGATAGTTCGACATGGAGAGCGACAGTAATCTAGTTGAGAGGCTGACAACTAAAAGAAATTCAGTAGCTAATCTATATTTTATTCGTGCTGCTGTGACGCCGATGAAAATAGCATTAGGATTATTGCCTTTTGATGCAATAGCTTCAGAACCAGATGGTGTGAGTTCCTCCTAATTTTTTAAATTGACTTTCACCTGCCAATGTAGCCATCACAACGCTGGAAGTATTATATAACAGTTTATTTCTGACAGTTAAGAGTATACATTAGCTTAGATATTCCCAATTCAATCCGTTTTAATGACTAATAACTAGTATAGCAATAAAATATTGTTTTTTTTAAGTCTTGTAAGAATTGTTTCAAAAGCTGCGGACACAGAACTGAATATTTGTGCAGCTCTATAGGTACCCTCTAGACCAGTGGTTCCCATCCTGGAGGTATTTATCCCCTGAGGGGTAAAATGAAATTTCCTGAGGGGCAAAAACTAAACGATTCGATTCTCTTTCAGTCACGAACGAAAGTAAATTATTTTCAAAAGATCATTACTATTATCACAATTTTGTATGTCTCTAATATAGTTTACATAAGTTATCAGTGAATACTTTCTCTCAGTGAGTAGCATTAACCCGATGATGGTCACAGGTTCCACACATAGTACACCCACTATACACGTATGTTGTACTTTGTCCTACACATTACCGACGATAAAGGTGAGACATATACGTAACAAACAAAGTCTTCTCCAGGATGTAGATAATACCTGAAGTCGTCCGGAAATTGCTTCATTACTTGCTTCGAAACAGATAAATATTGTAATTCACAGCACGACTCAGCAGTGACTACGTAAGGCTGTACACAGTATTACTGTTATTATTATTATTATTATTAGACTGGTTAGACACAATGTACGAGGGCAGTTCAATAAGTAATGCAACACATTTTTTTTCTGAAACAGGGGTTATTTTATTCAGCATTGAAATACACCAGGTTATTCCCCAATCTTTTAGCTACACAACACTATTTTTCAACGTAATCTCCATTCAATGCTACGGCCTTACGCCACCTTGAAATGAGGGCCTGTATGCCTGCACAGTACCATTCCACTGGTCGATGTCGGAGCCAACGTCGTACTGCATCAATAACTTCTTTATCATCCGCGTAGTGCCTCCCACGGATTGCGCCCTTCATTGGGCCAAACATATGGAAATCCAACGGTGCGAGATCGGGGCTGTAGGGTGCATGAGGAAGAACAGTCCACTGAAGTTTTGTGAGCTCCTCTCGGGTGCGAAGACTTGTGTGAGGTCTTGCGTTGTCATGAAGAAGGAGAAGTTCGTTCAGATTTCTGTGCCTACGAACACGCTGAAGTCGTTTCTTCAATTTCTGAAGATTAGCACAATACACTTCAGAGTTGATCGTTTGACCATGGGGAAGGACATCGAACAGAATAACCCCTTCAGCGTCCCAGAAGACTGTAACCATGACTTTACCGGCTGAGGCTATGGCTTTAAACTATTTCTTGGTAGGGGAGTGGGTGTGGCGCCACTCCATTGATTGCCGTTTTGTTTCAGGTTCGAAGTGATGAACCCATGTTTCATTGCCTGTAACAATCTTTGACAAGAAATTGTCACCCTCAGCCACATGACGAGCAAGCAATTCCGCACAGATGGTTCTCCTTTGCTCTTTATGGTGTTCGGTTAGACAACGAGGGACCCAGCAAGAACAAACCTTTGAACATCCCAACTGGTGAACAATTGTGACAGTATTACCAACAGAGATGTCAAGTCGAGCACTGAGTTGTTTGATGGTGATCCGTCGATCATCTCGAATGAGTGTGTTCGCACGCTCCGCCATTGCAGGAGTCACAGCTGTGCACGGTCGGCCCGCACGCAGGAGATCAGACAGTCTTGCTTGACCTTGCAGCGATGATGACACACGCTTTGCCCAACGACTCACCGTGCTTTTGTCCACTGCCAGATCACTGTAGACATTCTGCAAGCGCCTATGAATATCTGAGATGCCCTGGTTTTCCGCCAAAAGAAACTCGATCACTGCCCGTTGTTTGCAACGCACATCCGTTACAGACGCCATTTTAACAGCTCCGTACAGCGCTGCCACCTGTCGGATGTCAATGAAACTATACGAGACGAAGCGGGAATGTTTGAAAATATTCCACAAGAAATTTCCGGTTTTTTCAACCAAAATTGTCCGAGAAAAAAAGTGTTGCATTACTTATTGAACTGCCCTCGTATTAACAGCCTGAAGGGGTCCAGCAGTCAACTGATTCGCAAAAATAAAGCGTAGTGCACACATCTCAACTTGTTTGCAGTGTGCAGGTCACCGCAAGTACCGAAATGGAGAGGAGTAATGCAGCGAAAGTATATTTTGCAGCAAGTGTCTACTCTCACTGCGGATGGTTAGCTTTCTTGCGATGCACTGCAAATTGCTTCATCATTCATTCATTCAAACACACACACACACACACACACACACACACACACGAAATATCACTCGTCTTTCACATCTTTCATCACTTTAAAAATAAAAATGTTCCAAGAAAATTCTTTCATTCTACACTGAGGAGCGAAAGAAACTGGGACACCTGCTTAATATCGTGTAGGGCCCTGGCGAACACGCAGAAGTGCCGCAACACAACGCGGCATGGACTCGACTAATATCTGAAATACTGCTGGAGGGAATTGACACCTTGAATCCTGTACGGCTGTCCATAAATCCGTAAGAGTACGACGGCGTGGAAATCTCTTCTGAAGAGCACACGCAAGGCATCCCAGATATGCTCAATGATGTTCGTGCCTGGGGGGGTTGGTGGCCAGGAAAGCGTTTAAACCCAGAAGAGTGTTCCTGGAGGCTCGCTGTAGCAATTATGGATGTGTGGGATGTCCCATTGTCGTGCTGGAATTGCCAATTCCGTCGGAATGCACAACGGACATGAATGGATGAAGGTGATCATATAGGATGCTTACGTACTTATTACCTGTCAGAGTCGCTCTAGACATATCGGGGGTTCCATGTCACTCCAATCGCACACACTCCACACCATTAGAGAACCTCCACCAGCTTGAATAGTTCTCGGTTGACATTCAGGGTCCAAGGATTCATGAGGTTGTCTCCATACCCGTACACGTCCTCCACTCGACAGAATTTGAAACAAGACTCGTCCGACTAGGCAGTATGTTTCAAATCATCAACAGTCCAATGTGGGTGTTGACGCGCCCAGGTGAGGTGTAAAGCTCTGTGTCGTGCAGTCATCAACGGTACACGAGTGGGTCTTGGTTCAGAAAGCCCATATCGATGACGTTTCGTTGAATGGTTCGCATGCTGACACTTGTTGATGGCCCAGCATTGAAATCTGCAACAATTGGCGGAAGGGCTACACTTCTGTCTCTTCAGTTGTCGTTGGTCCCGTTCTTGCTGGATCTTTTTCCCGCCGCAGCAATGTCGGAGATTTGATATTGTACCAGATTATTGATATTCACGGTACACTCCTCAAATGGTCGTACGGGAAAATCTTCACTTCAGCGCTACCTCGGAGATGCTGTGTCCGATCGCTCGTGCGCCGACTATAACACCACGTTCAAACTCATTTTAATCTTGATAACCTGCCATTGTAGTAGCAGTAACCGATCTAATAACTGCGTGAGACCCTTGTTGTCTTATACACCGAGCGAGGTGGTGCAGTGGTTAGACACTGGACTCGCATTCGGGAGGACGACGGTTCAATCCCGCGTCCGGCCATCCTGATTTAGGTTTTCCGTGATTTCCCTAAATCACTCCAGGCAAATGCCGGGATGGTTCCTCTGAAAGGGCATGGCCGACTTCCTTCCCCATCCTTCCCTAATCCGATGAGACCGATGACCACGCTGTCTGGTCTCCTTCCCCAAACAACCAACCAACCTTGTTGTCTTATACAGGCATAGCCGACCCGCAGTGTCGTATTCTATCTGTTTACATATCTCTGTATTTGAATACGCATGCATGTACAATTTTTTTGTCGCTTCAGTATATAATTTAGTTAGGTGCTAAAGTTGGTCAAAATGTTGGGAAGGGGGGGGGGGGGGGGCAACACAGGCGACGGTACTAGCTAATGTCTAGTTGTACCCGGTGATAATGGTCCAGAGATAGCTTGGGAACAACTGATGTAAACAGAGCATGAGAACTGTATACAGGAATCATATTTGGGAAATGCAAGGAGACGTATAGATAGATACACTGGTGTTTAGACAAATAGATAGAAGGTGCATAGCGACACACATTAATCCACTGAGCGTTGCATATTCTGCTGAGTAGCACGGTGGAGTATAGTTAGTTATACTTAAATTTAGATATGAATGCATTCTCCACAAGCAACCGTGTGGTGCATGACAGCCCGAATGGGCCCATATTTCTCGCATATTATCCTCGTGGTCCGTACGCGAAATGTATATTGGCAGCAGTAAGGTCGTTTTGTTCTCTCCGTGACACTTGCGTGTTGTTCAGATCCACCGATAAGAAATTTAGCAGCCCGTCTTTCAATTGCTTCGATGTCTTCCTTTAATCCGGCCTAGTACGGATCCCACACACTGGAGCATTACTCAATAACAGGTCGCGCTAGCGTCCCGTATGTTGTCTCCTTTCCAGAGGGACCACATTTTCCTAAAATTCTCAAACCGAAATCGACCATTTGCCTTTCCTACCACAATGCTCGCAAATTCGTTCCGTTTCATATCGGTTTGAAACATAGAGCCCAGGAATTTAAACTACGTGCCAGTACGAAGCAAGACACTATTAATGCTGTATCCTAAAATTACGAGTTTCTTTTTCCAGCTCATCCGCATCAAGTTACATTTTTCTACATTTAGTGCCAGCTGCTATTTTTATCACACCTACTAGAAATTGTGACTAAGTCATCTTCTTCATCCCACAATCACACACCGTCGATACCTTCCCGTACACCACAGCGTCATCAGCGAACAACCTCAGATTGCTGTCCACCCTCTCCGCCAGATCATTTATGTATATAGAAAATAGTAACGGTCCTGTCACACTTTCCCGGGATACTCATGACTCTACTTTGGTCTTCCGCTGGCATTCTAATAACCAAGAGCATTAGGCTAGCAGCGCAGGGAGCTATATCTGGATGCTGGCACTGTTGAGAAGTATAGAATCTTATACGTTGTTAGAAAGTTGTTTTCTAACGAAGTATGAAAACTGCTTGGGAACTGATCTCTTCTCACCTTCACCTACTGGACAACTGCCGACAGTGTTACTCCGAAGCACCCGACATTTGTGGAACAAATACAACAGGGTGATACAGGAAACGAACAGTGAAGGAAACTCTGTTGCATACGTGCGCAACAAACTCTAAACAGAGCAGAACGTAAAACACCCGAAAATTTAGAGACTCCGAAAACTTAATATGGACGAAATTTTCCTGTAGATGGGAGAAAGAGGGTTGTGTAAGTAGAGGAGACCTTGCACGTTAAATAAGGACATTTTGCAGGTAGCAAGTGCCTGATAAGGCTCACGGAAAGAAGGTCGCACTAAAAATAGTTAATTTGAAACACAGTTCCAGGAACTCGATATGTAACAGTTATCTCTTGCAGTGTGATAACCATGCCCACAACAAGTGTTCTACGTCTGTCATGCTAATCTCAAGCATCTACTACATGAGAAAGCAATCATATGATAATCTCTTTAGTGGTGAAGGAGAGCTTAATCACCATCAGTAATATGAAAGTGCCTCCTGTACGCGGCTGTCTTTTTGCTGTGCGCTCCGAAATGCATAATCTGTAAATTCCATCTGCGATATGTCAATGATTCGAATGTTTCGCGACGATTGGGAGCACGGTAGCAAGTAGGGACTTCAAAGGTCCGCTGCGTTATGACATCCGTTACTGCCTGCATTCCACGCTAATAGAGGACGTTTTGCAATAAATGAGCAATTGTCGCAACAACATAAAACGCTTTTCTTGTTGCTACTACTCAGCGGTGCATTACTGCCAACGTCGGCGTGGCTGCCTTTGAGACCGATACTAAATCCAAGACGAGCTGTTTAAAAGGAATGTAATTGTGATGAACAGGTGGTTTCATCAACAAAGGAAATTCCTATGACGACTACACCTCAGGAAAATAACTATGTTCTTATAATGGATACTATTTGGAGCGCCAGCTTTTGAAAATAAATATGGATTCTCTAAATCACACTTCACAAATGTTCAAAACTAACCCTCCTGAAAACCCCGATTCAGGTATTTTTCATTGAACAACACTTGACAGAGTAAAAATACTTTTGTTTATTAGGTTCTCTTTCCACAATAATTAATTAATACAAAAAGTAATCCAGAGTCCACATAGACCTGTTTTAATTTTGTAAATCTCTACATAATTTGTAATTCTCACTCGTAAAGAATGTTTTCCTATCAACAGTGGCACGTTTGATTGAAAAGTTCGCCATGCATGATTCCGTCATTCAATCTCTCTTGCGTCATGGTTTTGTGTGTGTTAAGTTTTATTCTTCTAAGAGCGAAGTAAGAACGTTCTGATGTCCATGTGAAGATTGATTTACTTAAATCGATCTTTCTCAGTTTCATCACCTCTGGAATCAATTCGCCGACGTGCGTATTTAAGAAAAGGAGCGCACTATGTCTTCCGTACTTACGTCGTAATAAAATTTTAGATTTACGAACATCTGACATCATGTTTCTGTGCAAAGTTAATCATTCAGTGTCAGAGTCATCATATAACGTTCTGTTACCTAGTGCAATCATTGGTTTTGAAAGGAAGAAATGTTCCTTTTGCTTTGAAGTGAGTCATAGCAGTTTTAGAAAATCGATCCTCGAAATACTGAATCGCATCATCCAAAACCTCAATGTAAATTTTACCGTAATAATCACGGACAGTGGCAAAAGCAAGTGGTAAGCGCTATCATCAAAGTTTCTAAAACTCTTTTGAGCTTTTGGAGGTTTCGGATCATCGATATAAAATGTTTTGGTCAATTCCAAGCCCGAGCTCCATCCTTCAGAGAAAATTTCATCAGTTCAAGATATATCTCGAACACTTCAACATTGTCTAGGGTTTTTGGAGTTGTAGAAAGAAATTTTCCAGAAAAGTATTCAAAATTTCGACTGGCTCTAAAATTTTACCAAGAACTCCAGTGACGAAGATACATCCAAAAGAACATAGAAAATTTAAGAAACATTTAGCTTTAAAATCTGCATCAGACTTTTTAAGCTCTGTCTCCTCGAAGAACCAAATTTACTGTTTGTAATTCTGTGAAATAGTTTTTAACGAACCTACTCAACAGCACCACCTGACAGGCCAAAAAGGCCGAAAAGTTACTGGTGGGTAACTTCCAGAGACTCAAATACTGCTAACCGCTTGGGGGCCCGTGTACAAAATTGGTAATTTTTTTTCACATGTGAAAGGGAGTGTCTCACAATGGTCTCATTCTGCGTCGCCTATTGCGTCACAAAATTCAAAGAATCGGACAAACAGTGGACATGCAGAATTCTCCGCTCAGTTTCTTTGGTTTTTGTTTTTGCAATCCAGAAAAACCGCCGGCCACATTTGCCACTCCGTCAGCAGCAGTACCTTTTCATGACTTGATATCGAAAGTATTACCACTGACACATCGAAACAAGTCGAAAATTACTCGATGTGACATACGACGCTAGTTTCACACACCGTTATCGAAGACTATTGGGAATATTTTACAAACATCATGGAACTGTGTAAGATTCACTGGCCATAACGGAAGGTACTTCATTTTTTATGTCCTGCGAAAGTCATCTATACTTTGCATAATTGTAAAAATTGGACAAATCGAAGTTATCTTCAGCAACTAACTCTAACAATCCGCTCAAACAGAATTTTCCTGTGTCACCACGGATTGCTAACTCCAGCATCTTGACATAAGGCAATCAATTTAACATTCTCAACAGAGCTACTCGTATAGATATCAGCGCTCCCTCCTAACCTATAGACATTTAACAATGCACGTTCATACCTTCATCAACTGCACTTTGCCCATTGACACATATTCTACATTTGATTGATGTGGATTCTAGATTCGAAACCTTTAACTAGTTCGCTCTGTAAATTATCCTTGGCTGATTTTGTCATTTCATGTTGGTTCCAATCTCTGTGAGAGATGAGTAATAAAACTTATGCCGTTATTTATTTTGACGGTCGCAGTCCTGTATCAGCAGTCCGTTTCTCACGGTTCATTACTGTGACTTTTGTCTCACTCCGTGCCATTTTCAGAAGAAGG
This sequence comes from Schistocerca piceifrons, assembly GCF_021461385.2. Taxonomy (NCBI): domain Eukaryota; kingdom Metazoa; phylum Arthropoda; class Insecta; order Orthoptera; family Acrididae; genus Schistocerca; species Schistocerca piceifrons. The sequence goes on along the minus strand of NC_060139.1, from coordinate 323,217,087 downwards.
TGAGAACATCACTGGCTTTACACTACCAATTACTGGATTCTCTACTAAATAGGCTGCTACTTAAAATCAAAAGTTGCTTACGACGGAAAAAAGAACCATTCTCACGGAAAAAACTATTGATGTATAACTCTTTCAACATCAGTTTATAACATAGCGGAAGCGACCCATCAGCAACATTAAACAGGTAACTTCAAGCTCGTGTCATGGCTCTAATACCCTTCAATGTGTATCACTGATGGTTGCAGTGTCTGTGTTAACGTAGTGGGAACGGACACTACCTGAGCCGTAGTGGGGTCTGGCTCTTCGAAAAGCCCACCAGGTGGAGTGCTTTCGCTTCGCGTCTAGTGCTTGCGGTGGCGCTTTCGGTTTGGCGCGCTGTCTGGTTCGTTACCGCCCTCTGGCGGGAGGTGAAGCAAGTGTACGGTCGCATGACGATCGTGCAGCACGTACTGGACGGTGACCGAGAGAGGTGGTGGCGCGAGCGGGGCCCTGTTGTTGGGGGTTGTCAACTGCTCGCAACGTGCTTTGGCCGACTTCTTGGCTGTCAGGGGCTAAGTCTACCTTACCAGCATGTACGTGGCTTATGAAGCTTTCGCTTCTTATCGGTCGTTGAAACCAATGGCAGCGGTTGGCTCTGACGAGCATTTGGACGTGCGACGTGTTCCCGGCGCTGGGGCGGAGTGTGAGAAGTTGAGTATTGTTTTTAGAAGGATTTCAAGTTCTAGTGAAGTGTATGAGTTTCTTCACCAGTGGTTTTGTTGGGGTCGTCCCACCGCAGTTTTCGTTTGCGTGTCCGCGGGAAAGTGGTAATTGCTTCTTGTGCTGTTTTCATTCACACCTCGATTGGGTGATTTAGGGTCGGTGTCGCGTGTCTCTGTGGTTTGGAGTCTGTGCAGGCACCGCCCTTGCTACATCTTCTGGTTTTGAGTAACTTGGGGAGGTGGCGGCTTGTAATGGAAGTTTTGGGGCTAATCTGCTATGGTCCTGTAAACCACCAGTAACTATTCCTCCTATTGTGATTTGGGCCCCTTTACACGTGTCACTCCCTCACCGAGCTCAGGATATTTATTTGTGTGCTGGATTATTCACATGTGTCTTGTAACAAATATAAGTTATGTAACTGGCGAGAGACAACTATTTTTGCTTAGTACAAGCTAGCTACTTAAAGTTTTTTTTGGAATTGTTCCCTTATTGATATAACAAGTTTTAAATCTTCTTATTGTTAACGTCCAACCTTGCAATATCCTTTACATGAAGCTATTTTTAAAAAGTTTTTTTACTGTTGTCTTATATAGCCTATATATACATATATTAAGTTAAAATCTCATTATTGGCAAGTTGTTAATATCATACCTGGTAATCCCCTTTTCATAATGAAAATTGTCAAGCTATTTGAAATTGTTTTGATATTATCTTTTTAAAGAAATGCCAGGCTTAAAATTTTATTATTGAAAAAGTTTAAAATAACAGGGTATCTTTAGCAGTGAATGTTATTTCACCAGCACCTCCTGGCCTCTACTTCCACGATAACGTTTTGGAATAACATGTGTGCCTGAGTTGTTGTTTGTGAACCGCCCTAATTGACGGTTCACTACCCACTGTCGACAGCTGTGATAAACATTATCAAAGCAAAGAAACGGGTATCGGCATGTGTATTCAAATACGAAGATATGTAAGCCGGCCGCTGTGGCCAGGCGATTCTAGGCGCTTCAGTCCGGAACCGCGCTGTTACCACAGTCGCAGTTTCGAATCCTGCCTCTTGCATGTATGTGTGCGATGTCCTTAGGTTAGTTAGCTTTAAGTAGTTCTAAGTCTAGGGGACTGATGACATCGGATGTTAAGTCCCATAGTGCTTGGAGCCATTTGTGAACAGAGATATGTAAACAGGCAGAATACGGCGCTGTGGTCGGCAACGCCTATATAGGATAAGTGTCTGGCGCAGTTGTTAGATCAGTTACTGCTGCTACAATAGCAAATTACCAAGATTTAAGTGAGTTTGAACGTGGTGTTATACTCGGTGCACAGGTGATGAGACACAGCATGTCCGAGGTAGCGATTTAGAGGCGATTTTCCCTTCGGCCATTTCACGAGTTTACCATGAATATCAGAAATCCGGGAAAACATCAAATCTCCGACATCGCTGAGCGTGGAAAAAGATCATGCGAGTACGGGACCATCGACGACGGACAGAATCATTCAGCGTGACAGAAGTGCAACTCTTCCGCAAATTGCTGCAGATTTCAATGCTGGGCCATCAGCAAGTGTCAGCGTGCGAACCATTCGAAGAAACATCTCGATACGGGCTTTCAGAGTCGAAGGCGCACTCGTACACCCTTGAAGACAGCACGAAACAAAGCTTTACACCTCACTCGAACTGTTGCTGATTGGAAACATGTTGCCTGTTCGGACGAGTCTCGTTGCAGATTGTATCGAGAGGTTGGAGGTGTACGGGTATGGAGAAAACTGCATGAATCCATGGACACTGCATGACAGCGGGGTCTGCCCAAGCTGGTAGAGGTTTTGTTACGGTGTGGGGCATATGCACTTGGAGTGTTATGAGACGCTTGATACGTCTACATACGACTCTGGCAGGTGACACGTATGTAAGCATCCTGTCTGAGCCATTTGTGTCCATTGTGCATTCCGACGGATTTAGGCAATTCCAGCATGAAAATGCGACACTCCACACGTCCATAATTGCTACAGAGTAGCTCCAGGAACACTCCTCTGAGTTTAAACACTTCCACTGACCACCAAACTCCCCAGACATGAACATTATTGAGCATATCTGGGATGCCTTGCAACGTACTGTTCAGAAGAGATCTCGACCCCCTCGTACTCTTGCGAGTTTGTAGACAGCCCTGCAATATTCTTTGTGTCAGTTCCTTCCAGCACTATTTCAGACGTTAGTCGAGTCCATGCCACGTCGTGTTGCGGCACTTCTGTGTGCTGGCGGGGGTCCTACAGAATATTAGACAAGTGTACCAGTTTCTTTGGCTCTTCAGTGTAGGTTCGCACCAAGCGAGGTGGCACAGTGGTCAGCATACTGCACTCCGATTCGGGAGGACGACTGTTCAAATCTACGTCCAATCATCCTAATTTAGATTTTCAGTGATTTCCCTTAATTGCTTCAGGCAAATGCCGGGATGTTTCCTTTGAAAACGTGACGGCCGCTTTCCTTCTCCATTCTTCCCTAATCCGAACTTGTGTTCCGTCTCTAATTACCTCTGGACCTTAAACACTAATCTCCTCCACGAAAAGGCTTCGCATTCTGCGACTATGAGTTGAAGTCAGCTGTTTGCGACACATATAATCCGGGTTTCCCGCTTATCGCGAGTGGTTCCCTTAAGCACTATCCGAGCACGCCAGCAGGGCCGGTCCTAACTTTAATACGTCACGTAGTCACAATCTTATGCTTCCAGAATTCGTGATTCCCTTACAGGGAGACAAATATTATATCGTCACTTCAGGTAGTCGAGGTATGGATACATCATTGATGGCTAGAACGTCAGTGTTTATACAATGTCTGCATCATGATATTACAGTGTCCTTCAGACATGCATGCATCCATTCGAGTCCACCTCCGGCACCAATTTTCATGTGTAGCAAACAGCTGACGTCAAACCATACTCTCCGAATGCCAGTCTATTTCGTCATCTTCAATTTGTACCCGAATGACGTAAAGTCACTATCATATAATTCGGATTTCTTATGTAAAACACAAATTTAGCCATAAATTCCTCACTATTACTCTTAACTTACAATGAAAGAAGGAAGATTAAGGTTAGATATACTGTCGGTGGCAAAGTGAGTATATACGAGGCATAAGCTCGGTGGAGGCTGGGATCGGGAAGGATATAGGCCATGTGCTTTTCAAACTAACCATCTCGGGATTCACCTTAATCATTTTAGGCGTTTCAGAAAAGTCAAAGCTGAATAGCATGCCGGAGACGTTAGTCCCACTCATGCAGAATGAGAGTCCAGATTTTTTGAAAAATATATTCAGAAATTAACATAAGCATTACAGACAAGAACCAGTTGCTACCTTATGGATAACTATTGCGTCTGCTCTCCGTATCACATTTGTCGTCTTTGGATACACAATTGTCGTATTGTGCCCTATTCTGGAAATGCAGCCATCACACACTGACGAGGTGATACACCACGAACACCTTGATCGAACCCGCACAATCTGCTACTCCAGTATTTACATGCCGAGGATTTTATCCTTTTCAGCAAAAAAAAAAGTCTTTTCACTCCGCTCTCAAACTCTGTGGCACTAGTGCAGCAACCATGATAATGCTACAGAGACAATTCAGTCGTGGTTGCAAGAAATATGGTTTTATTAGCTATAGAACTAATAAAACTATCTTTATTGCAACCACGACTGACTTCTCTGTGGTTCCTTCTTAGCATTCTTCAGTTCGGAAGAAAGCTGTAGCTGCAGCTGAAGAACGACGAGAGTAGAAGATGGATATTGGGTATGTCTAATGTTACCGCGACAGGAGAGCATAGCATCATGACCTGATGACGTGCACATGTTCAGATTTTGATGAAGGTCGAACCATTGGCATGAAGAAACGTAACAGCATCAGTATTATAAGGGACTTAACCGTTCTGTCGCCAAACAGATTTTGTAATGCGACCGTCGAAAGACGTTTGTTTTGACAAGACAGCTGGCCACGTGAGTATATTAAATTCATTTTACTTCTCACTTCCGTTTTTTTTTCTTTCGACTAGTTGTCTGATTATTATTTGTCAGTTGTTTATTCGTCGTGCTGCCTGCTGTGTCCCTCCCACTTTGTGTATCTGAGCGACTGCTGCCGTTGTCTGCTGCTCTGCTGCCCCCGAGGTTCAGCGTTGGTCTTGCTAAGAATGTTTCAGTTATTCAATTTGTATGTGATTTGTTTTAAATGGTATTCTTAAACCTATAAGTGACCCTAAGAAACATCGCCTAAAGGCGTTCCTTAGTGTAACTTCAGGCCACTTTACTGTTTGGTCACTGTGCCGCATGAGCCTGTTGTACAGTTACTTACGGACTTCCCTTATTTTCACGAAATTTCAGGGGATATCCTAAGAAGTCTTCGCCAGTTGTAAACTTGCTTACGTAGCTTATGTAATTTAGTACATGTTTTTGTTGTAAAATACTGTTAAAGTTCCTTGTAAGTGAAATTTTAAGATACGGTTCTGGCTATAATTTTACATATAGTATTTGCGTTTTTAACTTGTAACTGTTCGCGGTATTGTCACTGCAGTCACTCACTTCCCTGTGATAAGCCGTTGGTAGAGTTGTTAAGCATAATTTGGGATTTGCCTTGCACCATTATCTTGTTATCTGTACTGTGCTACATTGTACTGCACCTAATTATAACTTAGGATACCGATGAAACATGTCCTTTCATTTGGCCTTAAATCTATTTAGAAGCTACAAAGTTTGTGAAACTAGTTAACAGCCAGTGTTAGGTAATTATGATTTAATAGGACTTCATTATAACTCATTCGTACTGCAACTGTGGTAGACACTTGTCATTTGCCCTTGAGCCATTTTCTTATTTATTTTGTGTGACCTATTTGATCGCTACTCGTATTGAAAGTTTACTTTAACTTCAAAATTTTCTTTTCCTGTCGTTTCATTTTTGGTGTATTTTTCTAACTGCACACATTTCGGCTGTTTTTAATTAACATTTGTTAAAATATACTTCATTTTGAAGTACCACTACCTGTCCACTTGTAACGCCGGAAATGCATATCCTCCTATTTCCATTTATTGTACTATATATTTTTTTCCTTATTTTGTTACCTGAAGATATGAGATTTCTGTGTCTTTATATATTGTAATTGTTCTACTATGTGTGTATATATATATATATATATATATATATATATATATATATATATATATATGTCGATGTATAATTGGTATGTTTTGTAAATATTATTTGTCTTTTTACGCTGAGTCTGGCCTAGGGAAAACTATGATATCGAACGATTACATCGATAGGTCGTGTGGAGAACCAAAGTGTTTAAGACCTTTGGTAGTGTTACAGAGAGAGTCTGGCTGGAGTAGGGCGGTGGAGCAGGTGTGTTGTGTGACGCTCCCGCGAGTTGCCGCGCTTTCAGGGTTTGGCAGCATGTAATTGCGCTCGACTTGCTATGATAGTTTCTGACACGGTGTCGCGTACGGGAAGCATTACCAAGCAGGGTCCCCTCCTTTTCTGGAATGAACCCGAGTGTCGTTGAAATTCATATGCCAGCATTAAAGTAATATCATTCAATTTTACTGCTTTAGTTTCAAACTTCAGTTAAAGTATTCATAGCTCGCTACAATATTTAGATTACACAAGCACAAATTAAGAGTGCGAGTTTTGTTACCATATTTTAGCTTACCTGTGACTGCAGCTCAGCTTGGTATGTACTAAATTTTACTATTGTTAATGGTTCAGAATCATTTAATTCAAGTTCAGAGTTAAATTTCTTATTTCTAAATTGCGTAGATTCAGGTAGCTTTTGAAATGATTATTGAGGTAGCCCAAGACTAACCTTATTTTATTGAATTTCGTAGTGCTTCAGAAACAAAGTTCACTATTAATTTCAGTCACTAAATTAACTTTCAATTTTCCGGTTTTATTAATTCTTTTGCTAAATTAAGTCGGAGTGTAGTGAAATTTATTACTTCTGAGAAACATTCAGTTTTCACACAGCACATGTCAACCTTCAGTTACCACGCTTTTATTGCTAATTATATGTGCATTAATCTTTCATTTTCAGTTATTATAGTAGTTGTCCATAGGACTGGCGACCGTAACTTTCCCAAAATTTCAAATATCTAATTAACGCCAATTAATTGTTAACGTAACGACCCCACATTTACTTTTTTTATTAATTTTACCCTTTTCTCAAAATTAATTTTCACCAATTTCATTTGCATTTTTCCTTTCATATAGATGTAACCCTTTCCTCCCTCTTTACCGACAAATTAACTTCGGTGACGATTGCTTTTCCCAAATTTCCATTAGGTGCACGCAGTTTAATTTTTCACTGTCATTAAGGTCGATAAGTGAGGGGGAGGTTACACACTCCACAACAAGCTCCCTACCACTTCAGTACAGACAAATCGCGCAGGTGTTTGCTAGCAGTGCAATGATTGCAAAACGGGTGTTGGCTTAGAATAATACAAGGAGGACTGGGACCTTCCAGAATGACATCACCACGAGAAGACCATAGCATTTTTCGTCCTTCTCCGACAAATACATAGACGACAACATCTGAAATCCGGGCAGATGTTACAGGCTAGATTTGTATTTCGGAATTAATTACGGCAATCCTCTCATCTGGGGCTATGTTGGCCATGGAATGTCGTGGAATAGATGCCCAAAAATGCCTTGAGCGGAAACATCCTGCAGTGCTTGTAGCACTTATATATATAGTCTTTATAGACACCACTCTGTGTACACTCAACAGACTGCAACTGCTTTTCACACTTGTGTGATCAAATCCTTCATATTCTAGTGGTGTATGTTTCATTTTCGCTATTTTTGTTGTGCTGCAATAAGAATGCGTAAAATGTTTAATGCCTGCGTTAAAGTATGCATATTACAGTGTTGGAGAATACAGGGGACATTTCCAGTTAATGTTGTTGATATCGATAGTGATAAAAGTCATATATACGTCAACGTTTACTAAATCAACAAGTACTCGCGGGCCGAAGTGGCCGTGCGGTTAAAGGCGCTGCAGTCTGGAACGCCAAGACCGCTACGGTCGCAGGTTCGAATCCTGCCTCGGGCATGGATGTTTGTGATGTCCTTAGGTTAGCTAGGTTTAACTAGTTCTAAGTTCTAGGGGACTAATGACCTTAGCAGTTGAGTCCCATAGTGCTCAGAGCCATTTGAACCATTTTTTGAACAAATACTCTTGAGTTGCAGATTCTGTGAGGAACCTTTCATGGCCATGACTGGAGGCAGAGATTTGCTGCACCTAAATCAATATCCTCTGTAACTACGCATTGTGAAGTTCAGGTACAAGTAATGTCTTATTTTGCTTCTATATGTGATTTCTCCCAATACTACGCCAGAGAATACAAGTCCTGCAATTGTTGAGACATTGGAGTCTCATCCGAGACGAAGAGAGAGTTATTTAATCGGTCTTTGAAATGACTTCTTTCAAGAAACGTCGGGCTTAATCGTCCTTTTACGCAATGAACAAGAACTGCGCTATTACTGGCAGCGACTTTAGCCGTAAGAAAACATACGACAAGCACCTTTGCCTGCTACTGCTGTGTCTGAGCAACGCAATTGATATGAGCGACACGAGCATAAACGTGTAAGCCAGGCATCTTACGTGACGCTGTTCTTCTCATTTAGTGATTCGACCCTTCATTCAGTCTCCCATTGGTAGCTCCTGTTCTTTCTCTTTGAAGAAACAGTAGTATGTCAATCTTTCTCCGAAACTTTCCTAGTGGCTAGTATCACATTATTGTTAGAGTATAATCACGGACTACACTTGAATTTCATCACCACGTGGGCCATCGTGAAATGCATGCTGTAAATGTACAATTTATTAAGAAAGACTTCAAAGTTCAATTATTCGATAAGCGAATGAGAAAATTCCTGAACGGCTATCTGCTGCAGATATTAGTTCCAGAGAGCAACACCCAGAAATGTGTGACTGAAGTTCAGACATATCAGCTTACGTGATGAAGACAAACGACGGAAATAGAATTGTTTGCGAAATTGTTCTGTAACAATATCTCGAACACTCTGTAGACCAGTTAATTCTATTATGTATGCAGGCGAGAACTTTCATCTCTTTATCACTGTTCATCATAGGACTTCTCGTTATTGCACTATTGCTAACAAAAGGAGTTTCAGATTAGCTGTATTACAAATGGGAACAACGATGTAATGCTAGGCCATATGACGTGTTGTATGCATGGTAAAACAGTGATTATGGGTATATATCCAATACATAGATGCGGGAAGAAGAGTGATTAAAGCTACTGAGAGATTCCTCTTTTGCTCGTTGTTTAGGATTTCATGTCCAGTGGACATCTAGGTAGTTAGAGAAGGGAACTAAACTTTTTTTTTGTAGTTACATAAGAACTTTCATCAGCAATTCAGTTCACGTAATAGTGTTTATTTTCACTTTAAACCTGTCAGAGCAAACCTAAATTACTTTGGCCAGCGGGGTATCTGGAAAACCACATCCTTGCTAGGGGCAAAAGTTTGCTGTTTTACAGGTATTTTCATAATTACAAATAACATTTAAGAATATTGATTGTATACGAATAGCGTAACTTTGTCCCCCACGGAACAAAGACCGTCACCAAAACTTGGAAGGAATCACAGAAGTGTGGTTAGGATAACATAAATAAAAGAAGGGATAACTTTTATACGAGAAATATCCACGTAGCGTCAGTAATGCGTGGAGTCTTGTGACAAAACATTGAAAAAAAGTGAAAGGAAATCATCGAGAAGAATAAAGATTTTATTCGTGAAGCTCGTTCTTTTGTTTCCTTTTTCCGTCTTTACTCTTCTTTCTTCCAGGACTAATGACTTTTCGCGATCTTGTTCATATAGTATCCTAGGACTTAAACACTGTACTTTTCTGCCTCATTCACTTTTGCTGTTACGCTATGGTTTGACATTTTATCTATGCTTTTCATTTACATTTCATTTAGGGTTTCTTGTCTCCATCCAGAAACATTTGGATAACCTGTAACAACGCCACTGCCTTGTTGATTACAGAGATACGTAGTTTTCTGTGAAGATGATCACTTGGATAACAATTAAACAAAAATCCTCGAAAGATGCCATGGATAAGCAATTAGGAAAGATAAGAGCAAAGTAAAGACTATGAAGAAAGAACTATGGCAGTATTTTTTGGTAAATGTTTCACAGATGAAGAGCTACATCATGGCCTCGGCCCACAAAGTTCAGGGCTGAAGTAATAAGGGAAATTCGTTACATAAGGGCACTGTTTCTGCAGCTGTACATGCTGCAACGAAGTTAATATTTTCAGATACAGCAAAGCCTGACTTGCTGAAACAATGTTGCGTGAGAAGACACATAATCCAAATGATTTAAAACCGTCTGTCAAGAACTGTGTTTATAAGCATGTAGACGCATAAAATAGTAGTCCACGAAGTTGTTCGCACATGTAACTGTGGAAATATTGTCAACTATTTTTAGTACAAAAATTTTGGTTTGTTCTTGAGGAAAATCAAGTCTTGAGACTTCACCTGTGTGACAGTTGCAGAAGGCATGCTTTTGCTAGATCTACGGCAGAAAAAAAACACGAGAAACACAGATAGACAGATGGTTGGATGCGTAAGAAAACTGGAGGATGAGAAAAAAGTCAAAGCATATTTAGGAGACAGTTTTTAACCATGAATTTTTTTATTTGATTCTTCTAAATTAAATTATAAGTCAACACAAAAGTGACTATTATGAATCCTTTTGATTCCTATTATTTATGCTGACAGGGTACGGTACTGCCCGACATTGAAAATAGGTACAACATTCTTCGTTATTCTTGTCAGAACAACATATTTTTTGTAATAATAACTCAATTTCACTTAATACACCGAAGCAGGATACCAGTGTAGTAAAAAGGACAATTTATTTATTTAATTGATCATATGTACACTCCCACAAAATAAATCCCTACATCCAGTTCGCTGAGATCTGTGAAATGAATGAATGTATGGTCGTCTGCTAACCGCAGATAGTGAATGTGCAATATATGATCATCTTTGAGACGGTCCTTTGGTCACCTTTGGTGATATGAAATTTACCTGAGCTTTGAGCGCCTGAAATGTGCTGACCAATTCGGTAGCATGGTGCTCCCCCACCTCGGCGGAGGTGCGAGATGACCTGAAGAACAGCCATGTTTCAGCACTCTGGCGCTGGATCTTGTGTTGGTAAGACCTCTGTCTTAGGTGTGCTCCGTCAAGACAAAAGAATGGAGAGAATGGTACGCATGTGAAATAATAGTAGTTTGGAATAATTATTTCTCTATTTCAGGAACTTTTGGGGGGAGAATTAAATGACAGGCAGGTAATATTAAGGGGATCATAGTAATCTTCAGATGTGACCAACAGTCACAATGAAACCACGAGTAGCAATAAGTTGATATACAGTACTTGAGAGTGCTAGTACTAAGTTGAAATACTTGCAAGTGCTAGTACTAAGTTGAAATACTTCCGAGTGCTAAAGTTAAGCTGAATTACTGGTGTGTGTACTATGAGTTAGAAATATTTAAGGAATGGCGTGTGCAGGACCTGAAATTAGAGACGAGCACTTCCACGTGGTGAGTACTGTGTGAGTCTCAATCTGTGTATGAGACAAAGGATAAAGAGAACTACTCGTCCATGGTGTCGGTTGAGGACTCGCGTGTGTGACGAATATGATCTTAATTTTACTTTGCGTGCTATGTTTCCGTGTGAACTCTAATACTTTGAGAAAGAAGCAAGGTGAGTCAGCCGTCTATCCAGCAACGCCACTTGGCTTGCACTGCACAGGAAGACGTGCATATATCCTCCAGAGTTCGTAGTAGGAAAGAAAAGTTACAAAGTGGGGCAGTGTCGTGTGAAACTGGGATGAATACGAATTGAAGTGGGAAAGCTGAAAGTGAAGTGATTCTAACGTTGTGACTATTCTTTGTGATGTACTTATGTTGCCAGTGTGATGTATTTCATGTAATTTAAGTATGTGTGGTTTGCATGGGAGATTAGCAAGATAGGTTCAGAGGCAGTGGGTTATGCATGTTCCTTTTCGTACCTTTCGGTCTGGAGCAAATTACGTGATGATGGGTGCGAGAGTCAAAGTGTGAGATATAGCAAAAGATCCACCATACTATCCAGAAAGTGCACTGTAGCGTTAGACAATTACGAGACCATAAGATAATCACCAATGTAAAGCCATGCCCACTGGGCGGAGTTTCTCATGTGTAATTTTTGTATAAAATGTAATGGCGTGTTTAGGTTATCTTTGAATCATAACAGAATTTATCGGAATAAAAAAGATAGTGAAAAGGAAAAGATTGGTGGCCTTGTTCTTCGAATAGTGTGCAGTCATGTTATGCAGAATTTACAATGTGTGCGCCATTCATATTCAGTGTGATGGCCACGTGTTGATCAAAGCCGTTGGGTAAGAAAGAAAATGTGGTATTGCCAGAGCGTAGTGAACAATCAGAGTTGTGTAAATTCCTAATAGTCAGATGTGCGTTATCCGTTTCCATTGCCTAATATTCAAACAGGAGAATAATTTGTAGCTTAATTGTGGGTACTAGAGCTCATAATCTGTCACTGATGTTGCTCGAGAAATAAGAATAAATCCACTCGCTTGGCAGACCACTCATCTTACAGGACTGACTGCTTGATGCCACAATATGAGCAAGGCATGTGGGTGCCTCTCAATGCTACTGAGACAACTTTTTTCAGGTTGAGTATAATCTTGAATAAATACACAATCTCTAATAGAAATTTAATTGTTATACATTTGGTGAATTTTTTTACCAATGAGACAAGCATTTAGTGTAAAACTGAAGTGTGTTCCGTTGGGAAATAAGCATCTCATAGGTATATTAATCCCCTTCAGTCGATAACTTACTTGATGTCGTCACGTTACCATAATATGAACAGTGTATATACCAGTAACATAAGAATATGAAGGATCTCTTCATTGTCAAATTATTTTTACCTTGTATTCATCTTTATACTGCCACTACCATCAGCATTCTAGAAAATTCGCCATTTCTCGTTCGAAACGTATCGTCCTTTACTGATTCCACTATTGCTGTGTCACTGTTAACTGCTGCATGGTATCAGTTGTCTCATGTTATAGATAAGAATTGCTGTTACTCGCCACTTGCAATTGAAATTTATTTTTGTTTCTAACCAAAGATATCTCACCTAATTATTCTCTGCATCTCCGATTGCCTATAAAAGAAATTATTGTGACAGTAATCACTGAATTAACCTCAAGTTTTATTTGAGTTGTGTGAATTTCTATCAAAACATAATATTTCATAACGAAATCATACTCTCTGTTGGCTAGTTAAAGTGGGCAAAACATGTTTGATTAAACTAAATTTTAAATTATGTTGCAAAGAACATCGATAGATGTTCTTATCTACAAGATACTGAAATTCAATCAGCAACTGAAAAAGAGTAGCTGGATGTATTAACAACATATTACATAATAGTTTTCTACCAAGATACCATTTATAACGACAATTTTTGCATCCATTAAACCTTCAGATGTTTCGTCAAATGCTGTTCAGGACAAACTTCGTACTATAGAGGCTAGCCATCCGCCAAGTACAGCAGTTTAATTTTCAAAGAGAAGAACTACGTGTCCCTTAGAATACCAGAAAATACTAGAAAACACCGCTCGAAACCGAGACTTAGGAAGTTTGAATATCCTAATACCATGGACGGCTGAATGTTGCATCAATCAACTCAACGTCTGACCTAAGAGGGAAACCTTCACCTGCTGCGCCGTGCTGTGCTTTATATAATATAAACTAACAACGGATTTTTCCCACCTGTTGCTGCCCTTCCGCTAGGTTCTACATTTGGTACTGTACTGACCGAGGTGATGCATCGGTTAAGACTCTGGACTCCGATTGAGGAACATGGGGTTCAAAGCCTCAAATGGTTATCCAATTTCAGTTTTCGTTTCCTTTTCTCATCCACCACAGGCGAATGTTGGATGCATATTTCCCGTCCCAGCAAAACCTGTCCTTCCTGTCCGTTAAAACGGCGTAGAAGCCCAAATTCCAAATAACAGTCCATTTTTCTTTTCTTACAAACTTCTGAACTATAGAATATTTTCTTTTCAAACTATTTAGGATAGTTTCCTCTGTTGAACAGTTTACTCTGTTGAATAGTTGTCAATGTTGACGCTTACATAGTTTTCTTCAATGCAAAATGTTTAAATTTTCAATCCTTTAGGTTTTATGTTGTGATCTGCTAATGAGAATCTTCAGGACAAAGTGCAGCAGGTGTTCCGATAACAATGATGTCGAGATACTTCACCAGTTCGTTAAAGCTAAGAGTAGTTCTGATAACGTTTGCAGCATAACCGTTATGAGAAAGAAACCAAGTACGAAGAAATTACAAATAAAGAGTCTGATTTGAACGTGTTTCTCCTACGCTTGCAGCAGACCTCATTATAATTTTCCCGTTTACATACAAGTTGACTCCCAGCGTACGATTTTAGCAGAACGTTTATTTCCGGAGTCCAGATACCCCCTTCTATAATAACCATACTCCAAACTTAACGGTAATAACACGTATTGACTAAGAAGCGAAATGGAAGACTGGTATATTTGTCTGGATGCATCTGGAAATCAAAACAGTGTGTGTTGTCCAACTCATGTTAAAACCTCTAAAACTGAGGTACACTGTTAGTGACATAATTTGACTGATTACGGAATACATTTCGTTTTCCATACTGTCATTTTGTCAGGGTTTCCGATGCCTGCAAGAAAATTTCAAATTACATTCGAAGTTATCACGCTGAAAACAGTTATTATCGTGTCATTTTAGTTTCCTGTTACACGATTGTGGTAGACTGTGTTCGATTTACATTGAGACTTTGAATCTGTAATTTATTTCTTGACATGTGACGCATAACATAATATTATTGTACCACGCAATTTTAATCACTTCAAAGAAAAATTCAAATGCAGTGTGCTTTACGCATACAATTCTACAGTATCTTACTTAATGATCTATAGTGACATCACTGAACAAAAGCATGTTTTAACACTGTATACTATTCAGCTGTTCGAAAGACTACACTCAGTTTATCCTGCACTTGAGAAACAGTGTCTTCGTGTTGAATGAATAGAGAAAGACTCGAGAAATAATACTTTTCGAGTCAGCTGACATTCTTGAGTAATGCGATTAGAATAATAAACCGATGAAGAAAGGTAGCTAAAAAACTTATTACACTTTCGTGTATCGCATTTTAGAGGTACATATGAGTCGAAAATTGGGCTCTGCGAAAGAGAAATTGCGAGTAACGACAGGTTATTGTATCAGAGGTGATTAAGGGTAGCGAGTGCAGAAAAGAAGAAAAAGGTGAACGTATCAGAGTAGAATACTTGTAGAAGGTAACTGACACTTCCAACAGAGCACTTTTTTTTTAAATTCAATTCTATCGAGTAATTAATAGTGACTGGTACTACAGAAAATCTGTGCCTTCAGTGCGACATCGTTGAACAAATGAGAGAATGTTTGCTTCTACCGGATGTTGCTTGTCGATATAATGCCATCCTCTAATGTCAAGTGTAACGGACAAAGAACATGTAGCAGCTTAAATTTTCCAGTGGCTTCGACTTGCGGTTGATATTGATACGGACGAGGTATTCTGCAGAGAAAAAGTGGGGCCAACGGCGAAAAATACGGGACATTTGGGGTGGGGATGGGGGGGGGGGGGGGGCAGGTGGACGAGGAGAGGAAAGTGCTCTTGTTAGCCTCTGCAAGATAGGAGCCGACGTTAATCACGCACCTCCTATCAATGCGTACTAAGTGCCATTAGGCCGCTGTATGATTCACATTTAAGTGCCTCTTGCAAATTACATTACTCAGTAAAGTGTATTGCTTTCTCTCACGATATTTCAGCTATTGACGTAAAAGGTTCAGGAATGTTACTGATATTATAGGTTATTCTCAATCCTCCTGTTCTATGTTTTCCATTCTTTTTAGTTAGCTAAACAGACCAAGCATCAATAACAAGTGGAATGACTTAAAACAGCAAGTTTGAAAGTAAATTTGAAGATCAGTCGTAACAAGACTAACAATCAACCCAATTTTAACTTGTGATAGTAAAACGTGAACATTAAAACCGAAAACCTTTCAAATACTGAAGTTTGCTAATTGAGGAATGGAAAGATCTTTGTTGCTAATTGCTAGCAGATGCAGAAATACAAAGGGAGAATAGGACCAACTGGAGAGAGAGACGTAACTAAGCAGTGAAAATTAAATGGAGGGTTGTGGAATGTAGCCTTCCGAGTACATTGTAGATAGACCAAGTAGGTTCTTTGTTGTAATCTAAAAGATATCGAAAGACTGAGACAACGGGTTACTGGAATGTGGATTGGTGATATTACGGAACTTTCAGTAGCAATACTGATGTATGTAGGTGAATACTGTAAGACGCTGTAATGGCTAAAGGAGGTCATTATTTTGCAGTGCATTTCAAATTTCAGCTGATAAGGAAATATAATGCCGTGTCTTAACTAGTGATACACTTTGCTTGCGTCCTGACCCTCAAAAATATTTGTGGTGTCATCTTTGCAAATTTGAGGCTAAACATATGGCATATCCATAAGATAGGATGTGCATCATTCGTCTGTATTTCGACACAGGATTCAATAACCTGCATTAATGACATGATTTCAGCTGTTGTACGCAACTATAAAGCTATTTTGGTAGCCGATTAAGCAGCACAGTTGTTTAAAATTCAAATGGGGAACTGGGTACTATAGTCCGTAAAAATATAGCTTAATTGCTATTAAATACAATACAGCTATTTATCGTACTCATTTCTGTTTCCCCGGTCACTGTGATTTCTTACGACAGTGACAGTTAGAAAGATAAAAGAGACCATATTTATTTGAAGAACGATAGATCGTAGTTGTAATGCACACAGTCACGACTTTCTGCAGAAACTTTAATAACATGGAGATCGTTTTTCTTACACATAACAAATGCTCGTATTAACATTTTAGGCGTTGCTACAGACAAACTCTTTCAACGCCCTCCAGCAATCCGTTTCATCTGCTCAGTTATGCATTTAGTCTAAGTGGATAAAGAAGTAAATGATGCAATTCATATACGAGGTGTGACTGAAGAGTAACGGGATTTTTTTTTAATTTCGCGGGCTTTATACATTAAATTTTCCATTTTTTTGTGTTCCTGATGTATGTCTGATTTTTCAGCTGTTTTGAATGTGTAGTTTACTGTTGACAGTCGAAAAGATTGTCCGTATTTTAGGGTGCTAGGCGAATTTTTACTTTCGGAAAAGATGGCTCAAAGAATTTGCGTTGCAGTTTGCTCGAAAAATGGAATAAAGTTCTCCACCGCATTAGAAATGCTGACTGTGGGTTTTGGTGAATCTGCAATGAGTAAGAGAAGAGTTTACGAGTGGTAAAACTTTTCAAAGAGGATCGAGCAAACGTTGAAGTCAACGACCGCACTGGACGCCCTAGTACATCAACTACTGATCAAACTGTGGAAGACGTAAGGAAAATGGTTCTGGAAAATCGCCGAGTCACTGTCTGAGAGATTGCTAATGACATTGGCATATACTTTGGCTCATGCCAAAGGATTTTTTCGATTGCTTTGCGCATGAAATGTGTAGCAGCAAAGTTCGTTCCGAATCTGTTAATTTCGACCAGAAACGACGTCACGTAGATATCGCTTAGAAAATGGTGAAAGAAGTCGACAAGCATCCAGAAATTTCAAAGAAGGTTAGGACAGGTGACGAAATATGGGTATACGGGTATGACGTTGAAATCAAGGTCCCATCGTGCCAATGGAAACTGCCTGAAAAGCCAAGACCGAAAAAAATTCTAGAATTTCGATCATATCTGAAGGTCCTTCTCCTTGCTTCTTTCGATTACATTTTATGGTCGTGCGGTCAATAAATAATATTACCCGGAAGTTATGAGCCGTTTGCGTGAAACAATCCGTAAAAAACGACCACAATTTTGGCAAAACCACTCGCGGAAATTGCATCACCAAATGCTCCCGCTCAGACCTCAATCCTTGTTCGTAATGTTCTGGCAAAAGAACAAAACAGTTATCTTGCCTCGGCCACGGTATTCGCCGAAAATGCCCCTCTACAACATTTTTCTATTCCAGAGGCTGAAGACAACAATGAAAGGACGTCGTCTGGGCACCATTGATGAGATAAAAGCAGAATCGCTGAAGGACCTGAATACCGCAACGAAAAGTGAATCCCCGAAGTGCTTCCAAGATTGGAAAATCGCTGGCGCAAGTGAACTACACTGAAGATCCAAAGAAACTGGTATAGGAATGCGTATTTAAATACAGAGTTATGTAAATAGACACTATACGAACAGACACTGTACGAACAGACATTATACGGTGCTGTGGTCGGCTACGCCTATATAAGAAAACAAGTGCCTAGCGCAGTTGTTAGATCCGTTACTGCTGATACAATGGCAGGTTATCAAGATCTAAGTATCCCTGAACGTGATGTTACAGTCGATGAATAAGCAATGGAGCACAGCATCTCCGAGGTAGTGATGAAGTGGCGATTTTCCAGTACGACCATTTCACGAGTGTGCGGCGAATATCAGGAATCCGGCAAAACATCAATCCCCTTATCCATTCATGTCCATTGTGCATTCCGACGGACTGGGGCAATTCCAGCAGGACAACGCGACACCCCACACGTCCATAATTGCTACAGAGTGGCTCCAGGAACACATTTCTGAGTTTAAACACTTCCGCTGACCACCAAACTCCCCAGACATGAACATTATTGAGCATATTTGGGATGGCTAGCAACGTGTTGTACTCTCACGGGGCCGGCCTCGTAGCCAAGCGGTTCTAGGCGCTTCAGTCCGGAACCGCGCGACTGCTACGGTCGCAGTTTCGAATCCTGCCTCGGGCATGGATGTGTGTGATGTCCTTAGGTTAGTTAGGTTTAAGTAGTTCTAAGTTCTAGGGGACTGATGACCTCAGACGTTAAGTCCGATAGTGCTCAGAGCCATTTGAACAATACTCTCACGGATTTGTGTATAGTCCTGCAGAATTGATGGTGTCAATTCCCTCCAGCACTACTTCTGACAGTAGTCGTGTGCATACCGTATCGTGCTGTGCACTTCTGCGTGCTTCCGGGGGCTCTACACAACATTAGGTACACTCTACAGTGTATATCTAAGGGCGTCACTTTGAGGGGGACAATGTTGATGTTGATGAATAAATAATGATTCTTTTAAGAAAAACCTAAATTCCCATTACTCCTTAAAGATATTGTTATATGAGTACTTCCGGCACGAGTTGATTGCCTTATTATATTTGAGTACAAAAATATAAGATACAGACTTTTCCCAAACCAGTCATACTAATTTGCATTTCTCTTGATTTTCCCAAAGATCTCCAAGTGAATGCTGTAATGATTCCTGAAAATGGGCGCTCGAGCTTTAGCAGTGGTGCCAATTCGAGTCATATAACTCACGTCAGACTCCATTGAACAATAGAGTAGCGTTCTGCTCGTGCTACGGCCATAGTGGAGCGTCGAGTAGTCCCTTCTTCAATGTGTCGGAGAAATACAAAGTTGCGAATGGGGTTTCCAAGTATAAGTTATGAAATACTGGCCTGTCCTATCTTATCAGCGTGGAGGTAGGGTCAGACGTATCATTGGATATTCGAGGACCATCGAGTAGCATGTAGATTTTGTCGAAGAATTGTAACCTGGAACAAAAAACAGCGGTTCCTATTGAAGATTAAAACTTGCCACCCACCATCATTGGATGTCCCCTCCGAGACAAACAATTTTGAATTATAACTGCCGCGCGGGATTAGCCGAGCGGTATAAGGCGCTGCAGTCCTGGACTGTGCGGCTGGTCCCGGCGGAGGTTCGAGTCCTTCCTCGGGCGTAGGTGTGTGTGTGTGTGTTTGTCCTTAGTATAATTTAGGCTAAGAAGTGTGTAAGCTTAGGGACTGATGATCTTAGCAGTTAAGTCTAATAAGATTTCACACACATTGGAATTATAACTTGTTTCGATCCGATCTGTAGTTTTAGAGATATTTCAGTGTCTACAGTTAAAATGAGCACTCTGTATGTTGCCAGCAGTGCGGATTCAGAACGGTCTGGCTCGCCGAATCCGCTATTAATGCTCGCCGTCTAATGAACGCCGCAGTCGTGCTCGCTATCTTGAGAAGACGAGGACTCCAAAAACTTTCGCTGGACGGCATAGAGTCCCACCAAATTCGTGCGTCGGGCTCATATGCCAATCAGACGGCTAAACTCTCTCCTGCTATTGAAAAACGTCCGCGTCAGCTCTGTGCTCGTGACGTCACACTCTATAGGAACGGAAGCTCACGAAGTTAACACATTATTTTCTGCAGCATGCCTTTTCTAAAGTTACCAATTTCTATCTACGGAGGCGGTCTTCAAACTGCCTACTGCTCATGGCGAGTCTCGGCTCCTAGGCAGACATTGTGCTGGGTGAGGTTGTAAAGCTGGACAATGATTTGCTACATCCTGAGACGCCTCGGCAGCCCCATTTCCGTAAGCTCTGGTCTCTGCTCCCAGCAAAGCGCCATTCACCCTGGCATTGTTTTGTTCACCCCATCCAACGTACCGTCCAACGTACTGAGTCTAATACGCAAGCAAAAACCATTCAGATACCATGGAGTCCATCATCACGGTCAAGAAGGGAAATGAAGTTACATAGAGCATCACACTATCAGTCACTGTGGTCCAAGATCTTCAATAAGAATACTGTCAGAGCAGTTCCCTTGGTTTTCACCCTCTAAACAACCAATCTCAAATTAAATGAAAAAGGCATGCAAAATTGGCTGCCGCATTTCAGATGGCTTTTTAAATTAACCGAACAGAATTTCATGAAAACGATAAAGCCTTCCTAACAGAGATTCCCACTTATATTCCCTGAACATTTTCATATCGGCCAAAACGAGCTGTTGCGGTTCGGAGAATATCTGAATTCCTTCTGTGGCCTCTGTCATGCCAACTTTGTAAGGACTCCAAACATTGGGGCAGAAGCTACTCTGGAACTGGTCGCGCCAGTATATCGTATATGATATCTACCCAGATATTCTGGCCTTTATTTCAGTTTTCCATTCCCCTACCCTACCAATGGTTTAAAGTGTTCATCCCATTTTCTGACACTCTTTGGAGTATTAGCACACCATATTTATATGATGTTATATCCTCCAGACTTTCACTACTATTCTTATGATCAGGTACTATCAAATTCTTGCAGTTATTTAAATTTAAAGATAGCTGCCATATATTGCAACGAGCAGAAAATCTAATTCAAGTCCTGTGCCTTTAGCAGTACGCCTCCTCGCTCGATTACGCCCTAGGAGTAGTTCATATCGATGTGGAAGTATTTTCTAACCACCTGCTGTGCGAATACTTAGTGCTTGTTAATGAATCGTATATTCATCTTGGATCTGTATGTTTTGCTGAACTGGAATAAGAATTAAGTGAAATTCTTCTATCCTTTAGTGTCCCAACATGAGCTGGTGTGCAAAATTTAAGGATGAAAGTAAATTTATTATGATGTGTCACTGCCAAGTAACAATGCTTGATGAAACTTTCCCCATAAGAGGAAAGAACTGCTACAGTATAGCAGATAAAGTCATTGAAGGCAATACACAATGAGACGAACAGAAATGACACTTTTATTCAGAGGCTATAATTAACTGAAGCTATCGTGATTGATTATGGTTCCTTAGACATTGAAAAACGTGACCTATTTATTAAGAGCGTGTGTGATCATTACGGACAGAAGTACATGTTCTGCAACGTGTTCCCACGCTGACGGCCTTGTTGGTAAGTAGTTGTTCTGGTAGGGCGCTTCATTCCCCCACAAGAATGGCTGACAACTGCTGGGAGATGGTGAAAGGTGGCTACACTGAGCCACAGCGCGAGATTGCGCCAAAGAGTATTATTTAGCCGCCTTCACTGGCAGTTCTTGTCGAGAAGTCGTGCTGGAGAGTGTTTGTTGAGATGTGGTAGTGGAGAGTGCTTACTGAGAAGTAGCAGTAGGCAGTGCTTGTTGAGATGTAGCAGTGGTGAGTCGTTGTTGAGAGGTTCCCATGGAGAGTGCTTGTTCAGATGTTGTCATATTGTTTTGATGGGCTAGACACCAGATATTGTTGGATTTGGGATGCTGTAATGATCAGAGTGTGCTTTTCGTCAATATATATGAAGGTAAAAAAATTCCTTTTTTTGTATTATTTCAATGTCTTAAACAATAATGCCTATTGGTCACAGGTTCAGTCAACAAAGCATCTGGCTCGTGTTCTTGTGTTAGACTGTATTTCTGGTTTCTACGTGCAATTATAGTATTTATGTTTATTTTTTTTAATTACTTCAGTATAAATGGTATTTAAAATATCTGGTCTTCTTGAGGAAGAACCGTGCCACATGTGTACGTTGAATCACACTTCCACACACAGAACAGCTACACTTGTGTTTTGTTGTTTCATAGCTTTCATAGTTGCTGGGGACTTAATTAATTAATTGTGTTAACGGAAATTTCGTTTCATTCTTTGTTGTTGTTCTATGCAGTCAGATTGCGTACAAATACTAATCAGGGCCAACCGCTTACGAGACTGGGTAACTGGACAGTCAGCTACTGAAAATTAAAATTATTTGCATTCTATAAATAATTAAGCCCCCATGCACGTGGCGACCCTGCCAGGATCGTCCCTTGGAATTATTCTGATTGTAAATATAGCAGACACTAGTATTGTTGTAGTAATTTGTAGTTTAGTAATTGTAGTCTATATTGCATTTGTAGATTTGGTAATTGTCGTTCTTCTAAAGGTATTTTTTTGCAGAATTTAATTTTTGTTGTCTTGTATATGGGTTTGACAATTTTGCGCAATTATGACAATTTAAATTGTTCGTTGCTCGTGTTTGAGAGAAGCATTTCGTGTGAATGATATTGTTGGTGATAAAGTGTCATTGTGTGTAATTTTCATATAGTGCCGAGTTTTGTATGTTTTGTAAATGATTACACGATCGATGAAAAAGGCAAAAATGATGAATAGTGAGAATGACGAAATTGTTAACATGGCGAACTCACCAACACAGGAGAACAGGATGATGAATAATGAAGTTGAAAACAATTTAATAAGTCGGGAAAATAGTCCGGAACCAATTCAAAATTTTTCACAATCAAAATATTTTCAGACTTCGAGATTAACGACAGAAGATTCTGGAATAGTATCGACCACAGATAGCCTTGTGTGTCGAAAGAAGTTAGTTTTATGGGAAATGTTAGGGGCGAAAAGAATTTCGAACCAGTTAATATGGAGCAATTGATGAGTGCGATATTAAATTTGGGATCTGAATTAAAAACCGAGATGGAAGTAATGGCAACATGGTTAGGCTCACGAATAAGGACATGTTTCAAAAACATGAAAGATGAATCAAAGAAAGAAATTAGAGAAGAAGTACAACCGATTTTGAATGCTCACAATAATAGTTTAATTTCAATAGAAATTAGACAAGAGGAACAGGACAGAGAACAGGAAGAAAGAGATCGCGTGATAGTACAGAAATTTTCAGAGTTAAATTTACAACGTGCACACGATAAGGAAGAAATATTTGAAAGAATCGAGGAATCCGTACCAAATGACAGAATAAATAACCTAACACAACAGTATGAACAATTAACTACTAAATGTGTCAATACTGAATCCCGAGTCGCGACACTTATGGAAGACGTAAATAAACAGAAAGAAAAAATAGGTGAATTATCGGAAAGAGTTGAGGAAATTGCAGATAAATTGACAAGTCTTAGTTTAAATGGGGACAGAGATTCGGATGATACAGCTCCATTGCCATTTGCAGAAACCGAAGAGTACCAGAACATAAATAAGCATGTTGAAAATCAGGGAAAATTTAATGAACGCGTTAAATGGGAATTTGAGGCATTACGAAAGCAAATCAAACAAATTGAAGGTGAAATCGTAGGAAAAGACAGTAGAAGAAATTTAGAATCACAGATAGCAGAGGGGTTTGAAGAAAGTAATTTATTTCATTTACGAGAAGCAACAAGAGAGCGCCAGGCGCGCGAACTTGACAATAATCGACATTGGGACTGGGACAGACGCGGTAGGTCTTTGTCGCCACGAGGCGAAAACTTTGACTATAAACACTTCTTAACTGTTCGGAAATTTAAGATCTTTCGCAATTCTAAGAACGACATACAACCATGTTCATGGTTAGATCAATTAATGTACGCACTTCCACCAAATTGGCTACTAAGTCACAAACTGGAATTTACGTGCGGCTATTAAAGTCCTCAGGGGATTCGCTACACTAAGTGAATATGTGCCGTAGCGTGCACAGGGCCCCGAGCTGTAGTGGTGCTATTTCCCTTTTAGTTTTCTGCACCGCTGCCTACTCTTTTACTATTCTGTGTACCTATCAAAACAACTCTTCAACTATCAATCTGTCTAGAGAGTCGGTAAAGAATAACCGGATATGACTATTTTACCCTAAAGTGATTTCGGAAATTACCATTTGGACTTACTGTAACCTCAGCAGCATTCATTAGCGGTTTAAACGAAATTTTACCTGTTTATCTTCATGACAATGTTACTTCATATGTTGACGATATTCTTATTGCTAAACGTTCTCGGAGCGAGCATAACAAAATTTTGAATTCATTATTACGTATTTTTGCAAGAGTTGGCATTACTGTGAACTTGGAAAAATCTGAATTTGGTCGTTCTCAGGTGAAATTTCTTGGTCATATTATTTCTACAGAAGGTATTCTTCCTGATCCAGAAAAACTAGACGCTATTCGTAATTATGCTGTTCCTACCACAAAACGTGATGTTCGTAGTTTCCTTGGTGTCTGTAATTTTCATAGACGGTTTGTTAAATTGGACGATTTGGCCACACCTCGTTTATGTGAACTGTCTGGAAGGAATTCTAATTGGTGTTGGGATGAGGAAGCTCAATCAGAATTTGAACAACTTCTTGATGCTTTAGTTGCTGCTCCACTTCTTTCACACCCGGATTTATCTAAGGATTTTTGTTTGGCAATGGACTCATCATACAAAGGCCTAGGTGCACATTTATTTCAAGAGATAGAAGAAAACGGCGTTGTAGTACAGAAAACTATTGCATTTGGAAGTCGTGTTCTCTCTAACTCAGAAAAGAATTATTCGATTACGGAACTTGAAGCCTTGGCTGTTGTATGGGCTTTCACAAAATTTCGCATATTTTTGTATGGCAGACATATTAAGGTTTACACCGATCATCGAGCACTGGAATTTCTTATGTCAACAAAATTAACACATGGAAGACTGTCACGATGGGCGCTGTATCTACAGGAATTTGATTTTAGTATTGTTTACAAACAGGGTTGTTCAAATATTATTGCTGATGCTTTATCACGTGCACCGATGGGTTTGAAACAAAACGCTGAAGAGGACTGCAAAGAAAACCATTACTGTTTGATGTATATTCAAGGTTTTGCGTTTGAGAATTTTATTTCGTCTTCGCTCCAGGACATCGCTAAGGAGCAAAATAAGCATCCAATCTGGAAGGACATTAAGGAGAAGTGGAGGAGAAAGGAAAGCATAGCGATTAGACAGTATTATTTAGTCCGCAATGATATTCTTTTTAAACGAAAATCGGTCGACAACTCTGTTTGGTTAGTTTGTATTCCTGATGAGTGGGTTAATACATTGATTTGGTACACACATTTCAGTTATGCACACTTTGGTCCCAGAAAATGCTTTCATAAATTACGAGAAAATTGCTACTTCAGTAATATGGAAAAACGTATTCGATCTGTTCATGCCAAATGCAAATTATGTCAAAAGGCTAAGCCGCCAACTATTTCTCACAGAGCACCGTTGTTTCCTATCATGCCAGCGAAATTAAAGGAGATGGCTGCAGTCGATTTGTTCGGTCCAGTGGTTCGTTCTACTAATGGTTTTGCGTACATTTTGGTAGCAGTGGAATTGACATCAAAATATGTATGTTTTACACCTTTACGCAAAGCAACAGCTCATTCAGTATCTAATTCTTTCATCAAACATTTTCTTAAAGAAGTAGGTCATGTTGATAAGGTTATATCAGATAATGGATCACAGTTTCGCTCTAAAATTTGGCTTCGTACTCTACGAAGTCGTAAGATTAAATCAATTTTCATTTCACTTTTTCACCCTCAATCTAACACTTCAGAGAGATGGATGAGGGAAATCAATAAATTGTGTCGACTTTATTGTCATCAGAATCACAGAACTTGGGATCAGTATCTTCATATTTTTCAAAACATTCTGAACGAACTCCCTAATGATTCAACTTCTTTACCGCCTACATTTATATTAAAAAATAAAGCACCAACAAATCGCATTTCTGAAATAGTTCCTTTTCCACCTACACGGAAACTGCGGCATTCTGAAGTTGTCAACATGGCTCTGCAAAATATTGCATCTGCGGCTGCTAGAAGAGAGAAATCAGCTAAACGTCCTGGTCGTTTAAAAACCTTGTCAGTTGGTCAAAAGGTGTTAATTAAGTCTCACCGTTTGTCTCACAAAGGAAAAGGCTTGTGTCGCAAATTTTTTCTGCTTTATAACGGTCCATATAGGATTCGCAAAATTATTCATGATAACGCTGGTGAAGTAGAAACTCTTAAATCTCGACGCTCTATGGGAATACATCCTATATCTAATGTTAAAATTTTTGTGGAATGACATACTTTTGAGAAACTAACAGTTATACGTAAACATGCAGAGAGTACAAGAATACCGCGCCGTGTTCCGGCGGCGGCACATACTCAAAGCAACAGTCAAGTCTGCGCGCCGCACAAGGCAGTCGTAGACCGTAAACAATTACTTCCTACTTCACGCGTACCTACTGCTGTTTGAGCGTTCAGTGCGAATGCACTGACAGCCGTAAACAAATACACAGTCGAATTTCTCTGATTAAATTCAGTATAAAGATATAGTGACTTGAAAAATTGTGTTATTAACGTTCAGTATTTTTCAGGATACTGTTGTATAAAATATTTAAGAACTTCATGTAAATTCTGTGTGTATCCTACGTTAAGAGGACTTGCTATCGAGAAAATTTCATGAAAAATGTAAATTCAAGAAAAATACTAATAAACTAAAAATTTAACTATTAATTAAGTTTATTTTTCAGGTAACATATTTCCACTTAGGTACGTACTTTAGACGTAATTTGCTTCTCCCGATTACGTGATTCATACTTTGTGCTAAATTTCATGTTCTATGAATGTACTTGTGAAGCGACGTGCTTGCGTACATTAACTGATTTTGACAATGATTGATTAATGAACAGGGTTGTTACTTGTGTATATTATGCATCGCTTGGCTGCACTGCTTTTTCACTGATGTCACTTTTTTTTTATTATGTGCCTGCTGTGCTTATTTATTTAAATTATAATTGTCACCTGATTAATTGTGCTGATGTGGTTATGTATGTAGGCTATACTTCGTGATTTATCTGCTTGCGCCTTCATGTTTACTTATTAAGATTACATATGAACATTTATTTGCTTATGCTGATATGATGCTAATGACCTGTTTATTATGTAAGAGATATATGTGCTGCTTTGCGTATGGATTGCATATTTATACATTTCTGTTTGTTGTCATAACTACTCTTTAATTTGGTATACAGAAATGCTGATACACTGTGTACGAACATGGAGTTTAGGTCACACTATGGTATTAATTATAGATTGTTCGCTTGGCAGAGCCTCGTTGTAGGAATTGTGCTGCATCCACTTGTTGGCATTCTGTTCTCCACTGGTATATTTATTCGCTATTGCATGTTTTGCTTACGCTCAGTGCCTTATATTTTAAGATAAGAAAATGAACTGTTATAATTCTACGAACGACATTGGTACAAGAAACTTCATTGAAGTCACATGAGCTGGAGGTTCTATGGAAGCTGTATAAATTTATGCTAGTAGAAGGGAAGCTAACGACATGAAATACCAACACTAGGTTTAGACCATTGACAGTTATTACACTGCATTCTTCGTGAGCAATTGAAATAGCAAATAACACTTGACAAAAGAACTACTCCACATGTTTGCTTCTGTTTTGCCATGATTCTTGAAGTGGTGTACACACTGTGAAATATTACGATTTATTCATTCAAAGTCTTATGTGATCTTTCATACTACGTACTCGCACCTACTTACTACAAGTTATTCAAACTGAAGGCTGTTAGAGGTCATGTATGCATTTCTTTTATTTAATGATGGACAAGGTAACCAAAATGTATTTTAAAATTCGTAATGAGTAGAAGATTTGGCTCAGGTGGACTACACAGAGATTGTGTGTGGACATTCTGTCTTCGGATTGTATGGGATGATGAATTGAAGTTTGCACTAGGATTTTATCTGTACTTGTTCGAGGAGACTGACCAGAGAAAAGAGTTGTTACGGAAGTGAAATGATATTGGCGATAAGGTTTATATGTATCGACGTATTGAAGAGGTATTATTGAGGCATTGAGATTGTGTGAAGTTGATGATTATTGGAATTTTGGTGGACAAGAGGTAAGGTAAATGATACTGATGATAAGTTTTATATGTATCGACGTAAGAGGTATTATTGAAGTATTAAGATTATGTGATGATAATGATTATTGGAGTTTTGGTGGATAAGAGGTAAAGTAAGTGAGGAGCATATTTTTATTTGTTGGTTTATATGGAACATGGAGGATGAAGTTGGCAGACTAGAACAATCAAGTAAAAGGAAGATAGTCTACACACACACTTTGTTAAATCACTAAGCAGTATATACTATTTTTGGAGAGAGGAAGTATTTGGATATCTTGGCACACTGGCAGTTGTTCAGCAACTGTACATTTTGATTTGGCTTGGCAAACATTGGTCTTGACATGATGAGTACGACGTTGACTAACTATTATTGACTGTTATACACTGTTACCACTACTACTTGATACACATGTCGAACATCAAATTTTGACAGAATTGCATTTACACAGTTAAAACTATTCAATTACACAGTAGTACTTAATGTGGATGAAAGATGAGTGAGTGTGTTTTGTGTGTTTTCCTTTCCTAATCCCAAATAATTCGTACCGACCTATCTCCTAAATATTATTTTACTTGTTTTTTGTGGCCTGCACTGACACCCATACATATTATAGGTTTACTGTTATTTGTGTATTGTAATAGTTAATATGACAATTATCTGATATCATTTGTGTGTTTATTATAATTTGTATGTTTAGTGTAAGAGCATTGATAATAATTTCGTAAAAGCAATTGTGTGTGCCTTCAAACTGTTGTTCGTGCTTGCACCTATTTAACATTGCTGGGTGCCACTGATGGAACTGCTTCTACTGAAATAATGTCACTTGTTGGTGTCTGCACCTGTCAACATTACTGGGTGCCACTGATGGACTGCTTCTGCTGAAATAATGTCCCTTGTTAGTGTCTGCACCTGCTCAACATTGCTGAGTGCCACTGATGGAACTGCTTCTACTGAAATAATGTCACTTGTTGGTGTCTGCACCTGTCAACATTACTGGGTGCCACTGAAACGGCTTCTACTGACATAATGTCACTTATTGGTGTCTGCACCTGTTCAACATTACTGGGTGCCACTGATGGAACTGCTTCTACTGAAATGTCACTTGTTGGTGTCTGCACCTGCTCAACATTACTGGGTGCCACTGATGGATTGCTTCTACTGAGATAATGTCACTTGTTGGGTTCTGCACCTGTTCAAAAATGCTGGGTGCCACTGATGGACTGCTTCCACTGAAATAATGACACTTGTTGGTGTCTGCACCTGTCAACATTACTGGGTGCCACTGAAACTGCTTCTACTGACATAATGTTACTTGTTGGTGTCTGCACCTATTCAACATTACTGGGTGCCACTGATGGAACTGCTTCTACTTAAATGTCACTTGTTGGTGTCTGCACCTGCTCAACATTACTGGGTGCCACTGATGGATTGCTTCTACTGAGATAATGTCACTTGTTGGTGTCTGCACCTGTTCAGCAATGTTGGGTGCCACTGATGGACTGCTTCTACTGAAATAATGTCACTTGTTGGTGTCTGCACCTGCTCAACATTGCTGAGTGCCACTGATGGAACTGCTTCTACTGAAATGATGTCACTTGTTGGCGTCTGCACCTGCTCAACATTGCTGGGTGCCACTGATGGAACTGCTTCTACTGAAATGATGTCACTTGTTGGTGTCTGCATCTGTTCAACATTGCTAGGTGCCACTAATGGAACTGCTTCTACTGAAATAATGTCACTTGTTGGTGTCTGCACCTGCTCAACATTACTGGGTGCCATTGATTAAATAATACTTATGTAAACAATTATGTAAAATCACATGTATGAAAGCATTTGTATTCCTTACTGTATTTTATATATTAGGTTATGGAATGGTCAGTGCAAAGCCAAAATTTATTTAGTGAAGTGATATTTACTTATTAATATTATCTTTTAATTTTGTCTGTATTTTTTTTGGACGAATTTGGTGGTATTTTCACCACCAATGCTGGCAAAAATACCATCAAATCCTGGCCCGTGGAGGAGGGGCATATGAAAGGTGGCTACACTGAGCCAGAGCGCCGGAGATTGCGCCAAAGAGTATTATTCAGGCGCCTCCACTGGCGGTTCTTGTCGAGAAGTCGTGCTGGAGAGTGTTTGTTGAGATGTGGTAGTGGAGAGTGCTTACTGAGAAGTAGCAGTAGGCAGTGCTTGTTGAGATGTAGCAGTGGTGAGTCGTTGTTGAGAGGTTCCCATGGAGAGTGCTTGTTCAGATGTTGTCATATTGTTTTGATGGGCTAGACACCAGATATTGTTGGATTTGGGATGCTGTAATGATCAGAGTGTGCTTTTCGTCAATATATATGAAGGTAAAAAAATTCCTTTTTTTGTATTATTTCAATGTCTTAAACAATAATGCCTATTGGTCACAGGTTCAGTCAACAAAGCATCTGGCTCGTGTTCTTGTGTTAGACTGTATTTCTGGTTTCTATGTGCAATTGTAGTATTTCTGTTTATTTTTTTTTAATTACTTCAGTATAAATGGTATTTAAAATATCTGGTCTTATTGAGGAAGAACCGTGCCAGATGTGTACGTTGAATCACACTTCCACACACAGAACAGCTACACTTGTGTTTTGTTGTTTCGTAGCTTTCATAGTTGCTGGGGACTTAATTAATTAATTGTGTTAACGGAAATTTCGTTTCATTCTTTGTTGTTGTTCTATGTAGTCAGATTGCGTACAAATACTAATCAGGGCCAACCGT
This sequence comes from Schistocerca piceifrons, assembly GCF_021461385.2. Lineage (NCBI taxonomy): Eukaryota > Metazoa > Arthropoda > Insecta > Orthoptera > Acrididae > Schistocerca > Schistocerca piceifrons. The sequence continues at coordinate 323,186,037 of NC_060139.1, read as the reverse complement.
TTACGAGACTCCGTAACCGGACAGTCAGCTACTGAAAATTAAAATTATTTGCATTCTATAAATAACTAAGCCCCCATGCAATGGTTGGGGCATGTAGACGGCCTGCAGTTCTTCTCTCCAGCGCATCCCACACATGATTTAAGAGGGCAGACGGCAGGGCAGTCCATTCGCTTATTATCCAGTCCTTTCAAGAGTTTCTCGACCTACGTTGTTCATGTATTATCTTCCAGTAGCTGCGAACCGCTATGATGGAGGAACGGATCGCCTTATCTCAAGAACTCCTAACCAATCTCGTAGCCAGAATGCGAGCGCCTTGTAGAACATCCATTGCTACTATGAACCACGTCCTAACTAATGTAATTTCCAGGGGACCGCCATGGATCATGCAACGTCAGTGTAATTGTCATAGAATACAAGGGCCATTTCTGTTCGTCTCATTGGGTATTTCTTTGAGTTACTTTCTGTACTATAATGTAGGAGTTCTTTCTATGTATGGTCCAAGTTACGTCGAGCTACATCAGCTGGCAGCGATCTATTGTGCAAAAGTTACTTTCGGCCGTAAGTGTTGCACAGCATTGCATCTCCACACCATTGGCTCATATCCACGATGTTACAAGACATTATACGTCGTTTACAAGAAACTATAGGCATTTTGATTATTTTACAGAGAGAACCCTCCTTGTTTTGTTCCTTATTTATTACTTCAGTTGAGTCAAATATGCTTTTGACTGATTTAGCATTTTCAAATTAAAATCCCGCCCAATGTATTGTTTTTTTCGGTAGCCTTACTTGTTCTCTCTGTCTTCTACTTTAATTTTTGCCTTCTACATCTTGATCTAGTACTATCGAAGTTACAGCCTGCATTTTCTACTTATTAGCGTGTTCAATACGTTCCTTTTCCATCGATTCCACGGAGAAATTCCTCTTTCTTAATTTTTAGCGCTCATCGACAACACAACATCTAAAACTTTTAAATTATCTCGTATTCTGGTTCTACCACCATCCATAATTCATTTCAATAAATACTGTGCTCCAACATACATTTTTAAAAATTTCTTCCGCAAATGAAGGCACATGTTTGATTTTACTGAAACTCTTTTGACGATGAATGCCTGTTATTGCTTGTGCAAGTTGGTTTATTATATCCTGTTTCTTCGTTCGTTATGTGTTACTTTGCTTTGAAGGTAACAGAGTTCGATCACTTTGGATACTACATGATCCTCAATTTTCACGGTAAGTTTCTCTCTTAAAAACTTCGTCTTTCTTCGGTTTAGCCTCAGGCCACAGTTTTTGCTCGGTAGACTGTTCATTTCATTGTACAGACCCAATAAAACTGTCTTCCTTTTGTAGTGAACACTAACCTCATCAGCAGATCTTATCATTCATATCATTTCAGCCTGAATTTCAGTTCCACTTCAGAAATTGAAATAACAACTATATACAAAAGGCAGAATGTTGGTAATCATTCTGCTTTTTGATTTTTCCTTGGCAGGCATTGCGGGTAACAGCAGTTTCTGTCATTGATCACTTTTTCATATTACTTAAAAATGAGCAATTTTTTGTGTGCCAAAAGCAACTGTATATTTACTTACATCTACTGTGTTCCGTATGCAGAGATATTCCATGTTCGCTTACGTATTCTAGTTCAACTAGTCTTGCTCAAAAGGTTGAATCATTTTTTTTATTAAAATATCGATTTTGTGAGTCAGATACTGAAATGGCATGCGTTTCTTTCACTACTTTGTTTTCACAGATTAAAAATGCTGTTTTATTTGTTTGCTTTTGAACAATATTCAGTTGTTATACACGATTACAAATCTACTGACAGTGCTTACATCCATGTCATGTAATACACATATATATTTACATTTACATATCAGAATAATTATATGTGAAATTACAATAATATTATTAATAGTCAGTGGGATCGTTACCAGTAGCCACTGGTCGGTTCTATACTGCGGCAATTTCTCTTCATGTTGCGCCACCTGTTCCTGACGTTCTAAGGCTTCCGTGTTGCCTTACTTTACCCTTTGCCAAATTTGACATAAATGTTTCGAAAATTCCTTTACTGACTCATTGATAGCTCCAATATTTAAGCTTATATGTCGAAGGGAGACGGTATATTTTTGCCATAAACCAACTTGTACAGAGAATAGCCGGTTTTGTTATGGACTTTGGATTTTTATGCAGAGACTATGAATTCGAGGTATATGTCCCACTCTGTTCACCCATTTGTTTGTTGTTCAAGGCTTTCAAATGTGAAACAGTCGAAACGACTATTTAATTAAATCTGATATACAAATATTTGTACCCTGATAAGAAATTAAGATATCTGGTGAACCGAAACTGAATACCCAATCGTTCACAATGTTTCATGTCACTGTATTAGCTTGTTGATCAGAAATGACTGCCATTGTTATCAATTACGAAAAATAGTCTGTTATCATCCGTATATGCTTATTCCTTGCTGGTGTTCTTTTGGATTGTCTTAAAATATCTAGTCCAATCATTCTGAAAGGTTTAGATACCTCTGGGAATCTTTATAGCGAAATTTTCTGTTGACTACGTTCGGCCCTTTGTGCACAAGGTACACAGTTTTCCACATACTGTTTTAAATAATTTCTCCTGGTTTTCCACCAAAATTTCTCAGCAACCCATCTATTCATTGTTCTGTGACTGCCATGACCTGCTAACATGTGATCAAGCATTTCCGTTACAACCTCATTTCTGTACAAAATGGTTCAAATGGCTCTGAGCACTATGGGACTTAACATCTGTGGTCATCAGTCTTCTAGAACTGAGAACTACTTAAACCTAACTAACCTAAGGACATCACACACATCCATGCCCGAGGCAGGATTCGAACCTGCGACCGTAGCAGTCGCGCGGTTCCGGACTGAGCGCCTAGAACCGCGAGACCACCGCGGCCGGCATTTCTGTACATTTCCTGAACCACCTCTCATGGTCGGACTTTGTTGATCTGCAGAGTAAACCACCATGTTTCACAACCTGTGGCTGTGACTTGTATACCTGATGGTCTTCTGCCCTTCTGCCATGCTTTTGACTTGTACTTGCAGCACTCCGATTCTTCTGCTTGACGTATATCCATTTGTATGCTCCCTACCGGCCTTATTAACAACTTCATAGTCGAATTAACTCAGTTTGACCACCCACCTCATCAGTTTGCTAGAACGATCTTTTAATCCCAACAACGATTTTAGCAATGCATGCTCTGTTACAACCTTAAACTTCTGACCAAACAAATAGCAGCGTAGATAGGCAACTACTCAAATAAAACTAACGTTGTTGAACCGTGAAAATTTACTTTCAAAATGTTTTCTTAAAGAATTATTTACTAGCGATTCATCAAGAACGTTAACACACTATGTGAGCATGGAAGTAGTTGCCAAGGAGTAACTGATGGAAACAAATTAAATTTCAACCAATGGAAATTTTATTCATAAAAGCCTTTTCAAAAACAGATTTAAATTTATAAGCAGAAAAGCACCCTCGAAATATCAAGTTACAATTATTCAGAGACAGAATAAAAAAGTTTTTTTTGTTACAGTAGGAGCCTTCGGGTAGAGAAGCTTCCGCTCCCTTTCAACACGGCCGTAGTCACGACCGCTCACAACGACCTCTGAAAAAATTCACGTGCAAATCTGCAACACACCAGATTACTGTAAACTAAAATTTTTAACAACTCACACAAACCCATTAACTACGCACCCCGTAAGAGGGATGGATATGGTACAAACACTCACACTAAGTACTTATTTTACACCAAAAGTGAAATTTGGTTTTAAAAGGGCTCTTACGGTGGAAGGGTGGCAACTTTACAAAAATGACTATTTAAATAAAACCTATGAAATTCAGACTTACATAAAGTGTACAACATGCTCAACATTACACATATACCGCCTCGCAAGATGATAGGAAAGATAAAAACGTATTTCAGGAATTCGGCCCTTACCTTAATTCTATAAATTCGTTAACACCGAATCCGACAAACATAACAGAGGTAGCTATTAACGAATGGCAAATTGGCAGGGGGGAGGGGGTTTACTAAACAACCCAAACCGCAGATTCCTCTAAACCTCACCAGTTCCACAAGGGAAAAACGGACCACCCAATTCACAATAACCACCTTCCCGTGGGTGGGCAAACGGAGAAGAATGGTGTGACGACCCCAAAACAAAGCGGCTGGTGACCTCACCAAGACAACAAGTAGAATTTAACAAGCAAATGAAACATCGATGAAAGGTGGAACTTTGCAAGGCACATAGAAACCGTAACCCAGAAAGCACTACAACTACTAAATAACCTGATTTCCATGGGACGTAAGAGATTCCACCTCCCGCCTCATTTAATCAAGCTTTATCATAACAGTATACTGACGTCAATAGTGGGTTACGGCTCGGGAGTCTGGGCTCACAGGCTCACGAGGGTGGTGCCTGCCGTGACGGTGAGGAGAGTACAAAGGAACATGACACTAAGGTCCGTGGGAGCATATAGAACATCCCCAGGAGGAGCCCTGTTAATCATAATGTGGCTCTGCCCCCTAGATATAAAGATTAGGGAACAGGCTGCATGGTACTGGGCCAAAAAAGATATTATCACCAAGGTAGAGGAAATTGTGGGGGCACCAGTCAGGGAAAAAGGGGTGATACGGGGAAGGGGGGTAGATCTATGGCAGGAGATATGGGAGTCAGATGAAACTGGTAGAAGAACCTTTCAGTTCCCACCAGATGTCAAGGAAAGATTGAAAATGAAATACTTCGAGCCAACTCGGGGATTGTTCCACTTTCTCACCGGTCATGGCCCCTATCCGACTTATCTATGTCGGTTTGGGAAAAGGGCGACGCCTGCGTGCGACTGTGGCGCACCGGAGGGTACTCCTGACCATGTGGTTTACGAGTGCCCCCTTTTCGATTATGTAGCCGGGACACTGAGACAACAACTACCAAGTACAAACACTTACGACCTTCTAAGACAAGAAGAGACCTTTCAGAGACTGAATACGCTGGCAAACGAGGTATCACAAAAAGTATTGAAAACTTTTTTTTCAGAGACTAGATAAATAGAAATCACCGATTGTGACCACTGCCCCAATCCCGTGCCGCCTGTTCGTGGATAGGTCGACTTTGTAGTTGGAATCCGCCACGTGCAGGACCAGGGGGACTGGGGTGATCCCGAACTGAGACAACGCACCTATTATGACGTAGAATAGGAAGTATATTTAGTTAATTAGAATAGGATAGTAAGGAACCTGCAGCGATAAATTACCCCTTGCCTGCCCTGTGCCAGGGGCATGCGCATAGGGATTAGCTCTATGGGCAAGGCATCTAAGTAGGTTTATATATTAACACTGGCACAACTGTAACGCTGCAGGCAGTTAATACTAACCTTTCGTAGTAACCAGAAATTATGCTAACACTAGTAAAATAAGTAGTCTGCCTAGTAATAATCATAGTACTGTCTGTAGTCAAGTAGAATGTAGAAGCTGCTATTGTAAAACTAGAAATATAGGACCCACTAATCACTAAGGTGGTGGGTCATTTTTGTATAATTATTATGTTATGAAATAAAGAATTAAAAAAAAAGTAAATGAAACAACATATCTCCAATCACTTAACTTCTAATAAACTGCGATTGCTGGCGAAGACCTGGCGCAGCACCCCTAAGGTTCTCCCGAACCGTCCGCTGTCGGCCGCTTCAACGGACGCAGGGAGACGCGCCGATCTCCCGTCGCACGGCGTCGCAGCTCGCCCCGGCCAGCCCGATGTCGTGGTTCCGCTTCTGTTTCTCTCTTGTGAACCGCGAAGCCACTACCCCTTTCTATACGGCGCTGCCCACTAGACTCACGTGGGGACCTCACATGCGCCGACGCTCAAGGCGGACAAGTCATCTCGAGTCTCAGTGCGCGACCAACCAACCGACCAATCCAACCGCCAATGACTCGAGCAGACTGGCGGCGTAACGCGCAGAGTCAGATGCAGGAACAGCCCCGACCGGGCGACCACTAGCTGAGTTCTGGCGGAGTGGCAAGACTCTCATTTTCTGGCTTAAAGTTTGATCCAAACGACAGACACACTCGCACTCCGACGAGAGACAGACACTGACTGCCCCACACTGAGCCGGCTGACCAACTGACTCGACTTGCCTCGACTGACAGACTGCACTGGCTGGCCAACTGCGTCCGACTGACTCCTCTTAACGTACGGCAGACCGACAGACAGACGGAAACTGCCTACGCGACTCTGAGCCAGCTGATCAACTGACTAGACTCAGACTCACAGACTGACCCTGCCGAGTTTTTTTCTTCCTTTATTGAATTTCGATTCCCCCGAAGGGGGCGGGCTGGCAGCAGCTTAGTACGCTGATCTACAGCCTACAGACTTTTTAAAAACGTAAGAAGAAAAGAAACAATGAAAGCAGGCGATAAAACGGTGACTTAAATTGTAAAATGGCGGAAAATTGTGGAAAGTTAAAACATAAAGCAAAGGGGTTGGCAAGGCTAATAAAATACACAGGAATCAGACACGTAACATAGTAGACACACAATTAAAAAATTCATGGCGACAGTCTGGTTTCTGTTCGCAAGAGATAAAAAAATCACACCCGGCGGCAGGATGATGTCCGTTCGCAACACCTCCCAAAAGACACACAACACTGAACACTCACTAGAAAACACTGCACGAAAATGTCGGCACAAAGATGACACTCCCTAGCCAAGGGCATATTGGGGGGGGGGGGGGGGGGGGAAGGGGCCATGCCGAGCTCATAGCGCCCCATAAATACACGTGAACGGGCTATCTTTCCCCTTTCACACCAGAGGGAGACACCAAAGCTGCGATTGCCACAGCGGCGCCACCGCCAGCAACGTAGGGCGACTGCTTTACACTACGCGCTGCGGCGCGCTCTTCAAAACATAAAATTTTTCCCACGGCTCACTTGTCCATACCAAATTTATTTAAGCTAACAGAAGCCATAATTCCATCATCTGTATTGCTAATGTTCACTATTCTTCTTGGGACAAAGCAATTCATTTTATCCAATTTCTCATTATTCTCTTGTGGTTTGTTAACAACAAATACTTCTTGTCACAAGTTAGTACCTACAGTAATCGAAACCAACTTTCATGTGCCTAATGGTACGTTCTCATGTGAATCTTTCTGATTCTATCTGAGAAGATGTCTGAGTGCCAAAATACTAAGCTTGAACATCTATGCCTCCCTGTTTCATGATATATGTCTCAGCTTCGAGCACTAACCGTAAATTAAACATACATAGACATGTATCGTCCAATGAATTATTTTATTTGGTGGTAGCTGCAATGACATTAACAGACACAGTTACATCCTCCATTGTTTTTCTGGAAAAAGGCGTCATAAAGTTGGCTGCTAATGGAGCCACAGAAAGATGTAGTGTAGTCAACACCGATTTCAGTTTCCCTTGATCCCAGTTGTATCAGCTGTTGAAAAGCTTGCAATACTTTCACTAGTCTATGCAATTCTTCAGTATATTCGTTCTATGTCAATTGACTCCCAATAACCTGGTTATCTGTTCAAATAAAGCTGCAACAGTCCCACTACACAGCTGCATGTGTGTTTCACATTTTTTGTACTCCCAACTGCTGTTGCAATATAAGAAGAGTCTAGAAAAAATGCAGATACAATACACACACAAAATAAACTAAATTACTTTTTAAGCGATATCATGGCTCACTGGGTTGAAAACAGCGCCAAATAACGGAGTCATCTACAAAAGACAAATGCTTTAGTGCATGGCAGCTTGTGTCCTGATCAAGTATAGAATTCACACATCACTGGCGTTACATACGTTTGTCTGCAGTTTCTTACAAATTTTGAGAAGTCTGTAGCCACCTGTAGTTTAACAAACAATGATCAACATTGGCTACAACCAAATGCTCACAAAAAGGAGCCCAACAGAAAATTGTTATCTTACAACACTGTATTGTGTCAGGCTGTAACTCTAGAGAGGCAATGGTGACTAAAGCTACAGATGTCATTCCAATGCCACTGAAATCTTTAGGTGACAGCGAATTCTGACACCAAACTGTAGGGGTCGGTGGGATGAGACTCCCATGGGTGCACGACGATGAAGTGTGGAGTGCAATGGTGAGGGCTTGTTGGGTACTCAGGGTCTCTAGTGAAGCAGCATCAACGATTCACACATTTACTGATTGGTTCTACAACTGAATAATCGCTGTAACAACATCAATGACAGTAGAAGTAACTCGTGGGAATGGAACATGCTAATGCTAAGCAGTATCGATAGTATGACATCTCGTGCAAATCGGGTTTTCTGCCGGATATCAGCGTCTTCCAAACATGATATTTCGACGTCATTACTTGACGTCTTCACCAGGTGTTCCCTGAGACTGGCTGCTTGCTGGACCGGGTCGCATATTTGTGCCTGCCCGGTGCCTGGTGTTCTGTTTGCCGTTCCCTAGTTGGTCCGCGCCCGCGAGTCGCGCTATCCTGCCGCTCTAGGTGTTCCCTATTCCGTCCGCGCCCGCACTGGCCGCCTCCATCTGCGGTGGTGGCCTCCTGGTGTTCCCTTTCCGGTCCGCGCCCGCGAATGCCGCTCTCCTGCCGCTCTGGACGTTCCCTCCGCACTACGCACGCGAGTCGCTGAGATGTGCAGCCGCGAGAAGGACGTACCTGTGCTTGCTAGCGACGCGAATGGTGTGGCAGATCGCCGTCCGGCCGCGCTTGCGCCGTCGGCGGCCCCATCTGGCCCCCCCACTTATGACGACCAGTGCTATGGCTATGGATTTGATGGACACAGCTCCGGAAACCTTGAGGACGGCGCTGTCTGCTCCGCTCCCCGATTCTGAAGATGAGAGCTCTACCGCCCCTCAGCCACGCGGATGAAGCGGGAAAAAGAAGAGGAGGGCAACAGCTGCTGTTCGCAGGTCGCCGATCGAGAAGAGGGCCAAGCAAGATTTCGCCCCTGATGCCGACGGTATTGTCCCGGCCCGGCGAACTGCAAGACGCATGCAGTCATCGACGACGCTTCCAACTGCCGTCGCCGACTCATTCGACGCGCTCGCTGACGCGCCGGACCAGCTGCCGCGCGATCCTGCGCCGAAGATAGACTCCCATCTTCCGCCGGTGGTCCTCCAGTTTCGGCCGCCCTATGGGGAACTGCAGAAGTTGTTGCGCAGCTGGACAACGGCCGTGTACACCGTGAAGCCTGCAGGGCGTGACCTGTACAGGGTCACACTCCGCACCGCTGCCAATTATCGCCGGGTCACTCAGGAGGCGTCTGAGCATGGTATCCCATTCTATACCCACGCTTCCGCACCTGACAAGGTCTTGAAGATTGTAATCCGCGACCTCCCGTTCAACATGAAAGCCGATCACCTGCATCGTGAACTCGCTGACCTGGGCTTCTACATCCGGGCAGTCGTGAAGATGAAGTCGCCAAAATCACGCGATGATATGCCGCTCTTCCTGGTTGTCTGCTCTGACACCGTGGAGAACCGCAAACTCTACCAATTGACGCGGGTCGCCGACGTTCCGGTTCAGACCGAAGATCTTCGCTCCCGGAGAGGCCCTGTGCAGTGCTTTCGCTGCCACGGGATCAATCACGTCGCGCGCCACTGCTCTATGCCAGACAGATGTGTTAACTGCGCCGGCGCCCAAGCAGGACGTGTGTGCCCCCGTCGCCCACCGAGAAGCCGACATGTGCACTTTGTGGCGGTGCTCACGTGGCCAGTTATCGTGGGTGTGAGGTGTGGAAGCCTGCCATCGCTCGCCAACGTGGTCAAACACCTGCGCCATGGCCGAAGAAGCCAGCAACGAGACGGCCCAGCGTCTCTTTCGCGGCGGCAACGTCAGGGGCGCCCTCTGCCGTCCCGGCTGCGTCGGCTGCTCCTGCTCTTGCCGCATCCGAGGCCGTGCCGACACCTGAGGCTCCTGCGCCTCCACCACAGCTGCTAGTGGGGGACCCGGGTACTGCCTCTCCCGGGACGTCGGCCGGACCGCGCCCCGCCAACCGCCGGCGCGGGGGTCACCGCCCTGTGGGTACCCAGCGCTCAGCACTGTCAGTCGAGCAGCCCCAGGTGGACTCTCACAGCGAAGCAGCCACGCCTTCCCCTTCCAGCGACGGGGCCGCGCCGGCTGCCTCCACCGCTGACCTGGCCAACCTCATCGCGCAGCTCACTGCCATGCTGACCAGTGCTACGAAGTTGATTGAAGTCCTGTCGCAGCAACTCACCGCTGCAGTGCCGATGGCCTCTCCGGCCCTGACCGCTGTCAACACTCACCAGCTGCACCATGGGCAGCGTTAGAGGGCTCACGGTCGTCGCGTGGAATGCCAACGGCGTCCGCACTCGAGCTGGTGAACTTCGCCAATTTCTTCGAAATGAAGCTGTCGACGTCTGCCTTACCGATGAAACCCACCTGAAGCCTGGGGTCGACGTCAGGGCGGCAAACTACTCCAGCTATCGCACCGATCGACTGACGGCGGGTGGTGGGACAGCCGTTTACGTCCGCAATGGCATTCGTCATCACGTGATACAACTTCCACCACTGGCAACGCTGGAGGCCACTGGTGTCGTCGTTCACACCTCGGCGGGCCCCATCACGTTCGTCGTTGCCTATCGGCCGCCGTCTCGTCCCCTGGACCCTGCTGACATCGATGCTCTGCTCTCCTTGAGGGGCAGGTGTTCGTCGCCGGGGACTTCAATAGCAAACATGTCTCCTGGAACTCCAGGATCACCAATGCCGCTGTCCGCTGCCTGCTCCAGGTAGCGGAACGTCACCATGCGCTTGTGGTGGGGCTGTATGACCCGACAATCTTCCCTGCCCGTGGCCTCCCGGATATAATCGACATCGCGGTCGTCAAGGGCATCCGTCATCAGATCACCGCCACGACGAGGACGGCACTGTCTTCTGATCATGTCCCAGTGGTTTTTGATATCAACCTAGACGCCCTCCAACAGCCCAGGATAGGCACCTCCCTTGCTGGCATCGACTGGGACAGGTTTCAAGCAGCCGTGACGCACTCACTCGCCGCAGCGCCGCCCCCTGCGGAAGCTGGAGCGGACGAAGCACTTTTGCACTTCGCGGCAACCACGATCGACGCTGGCACTATAGCAACGCCGCCCCGACCTCGCCCTCCGCCTGAGTACTCCCGACAGCTGCCGCCGGACATGCTTGCGGCCATCACTGAGAAGAACTGGGCCTACCGGGAGTGGCAGAGTACAAGAAATGCCGACACCAAGCGCCTCCTCAACAGGATGCGTCGGACATCCGGGCCGCCATCGACAACCATCGCAATCGCGACTGGAATAACAAAGTCGCCACCCTCTGTCTTGACGACGGCACGGCCTGGCAGACGACGAAGCGTTTCCTACGCCACACGCAACGTATCCCTCCACTGCTGGTCCATGGTCAGGCTGTCTGCGAACCAGCTGCGATGGTTGATGCCCTCGCAGCCGTCTTTGAGGCTGCGTTTGCGCCGATCGAAGACCCGACCGACGCTGTCCACAACGACCTGGTTGCTGACCGGCTCCCACGCTACTTGGAGGCACGCGACGACGATGACGTCATTGAAGAGACAACGGCGGAGGAGGTGTCGTCCATCCTGCGTGCCCTGAACCCCAGGAAAGCTGCAGGCCCAGACGATGTTTCCAACGCCCTACTCCAGAAGTTGCCGCCGGTGGCTGTCACTCATCTCGCCGACGTCTTTAATGTAATCCTCCGGTCCTGCAGTTTTCCTCAGTCCTGGAAGCATGCAGAGATCGTGGCGATTCCGAAGATGGGGAAGGATCTGCATCAGCCGATGAACTACAGACCTATTAGTTTACTGCCGGCCGTCTCCAAGGTCTTGGTGTACATCAGGCGCCTGCTTCGCAGGGGCCACTCGGCCGTTCACCAACTCCTTCGGCTAGTGGAAGATGCGTTCGTCGCCCTCTAGCAGCGCGAGTTCTTCGTTCGAGAACGAGGCTCTTACAACTGCCAAATGACAAATGTGTCATCAATGTATCTCAGGAAGCATGTTGGATGGTAAGTGGCAGTTCGAGGGCGAGGCTCTTACAACTGCCACTTACCAGCCAACATGCTTCCGGAGATACGTTGATGACACATTTGTCATTTGGCCCCACGGTCGCGAAAAACTGGAAGACTTTCTGGACCACCTGAACTCAAGGCATCCGAATATTAAATTCAACATGGAGCTAGAAAAGAACGGTCAGCTTCCGCTTCTGGATGTCCTGGTGAAGAAGAAGGCGGATGGCACCTTCAGCCACAGTGTGTACCGTAAGCCAACACACACAGACCTACACTTACAGGCCGACAGCTGCCACCACCCAGCACAAAAGACCAGGGTGCTTAGAACACTCGTACACCGAGCCAAGACACTGTCTGACTCTGACAGCCTGGCAGGGGAACTTGAACATCTTCAAAAAGTGTTTGCTAACAACGGATTCTCATCCAGGGACATCCGCAGAGCTGTACTTCCCGCCAGACGTCAGGATACACTGGAGAACGAGCAAGAAGAAGAAATCAAGAAGCTGGCATTGTTACCGTATGCTGGGCCTGTTTCTGCCAAGATCAGCAGAATACTAATGAAACATAACATCAAGAGTGTCTTCTGCCCACCTAGCAAAATCAGGGCTTTACTTGGAACAGTCAAAGATGACCTGGGATTAAGGTAGCCTGGCATTTACAATATTCCTTGTGAATGTGTTGTGTCCTACATTGGCCAAACGACTAGAATGGTGGAAATCTGATGTAAGGAACACCAGCAACATACCAGGCTAAGGCAGGCTACAAAATCAGCAATAGCTGAACACTGCCTAGAGTTGGAACATTCCATGGATTATGAGAACACCAAGGTCATGGTCCAGATCCCCAGTTTCTGGGATAGTGTCATCACTGAATCTATAGTGATAAAGATGGCACAAAACCTGATTAACCGGGAAGCAGGATACCAGCTAGGCACTGCATGTAACCTGGCATTTGAACTGCTGAAGCAATACCGGAGGAAATATGTTTCCAACACCAACAACGAGCCTCAGACAGCCGCACACTGTCACTTATCCATACGGGTCTGCCCTGACCTGTGTTGGGAGCAGGCTAAGCATGTACTGCTGTTCCTGCTTAATCCTGTATCTGTGGAGTGGCTTCCTCACGGTGTGAATTGGCCTGAGGTGTTTGCTGGGGTGGAGTTGTCCTCTCACTGCCACGAGATATTAATCGCGTAACAGGTCAGGCCAACGCGTGGTTGGCCTGTGGTGAATTGGATGGCCTAAGTCCCTAATGAGCCTATTGTCGGACTGTACCGTCTGCTCATAGAAGACCCGCGCCGATTGTTTAAATCGGTCGCGGAGGAAAGGGATGCCGGTTCGGCGGTGTAGTTGAGCAGTCGAATAGAGCCTCGGTAGGCGCAGAGAGAGCTTGAGCGCCCTGTTCTGCACCCTCTGCAGCTTGTTGATGTGTGTGTCGGCTGCGTTGCCCCACACCACGGCCGCATATTCCAGCACTGGACGAACCAGTGCCAGGTACAGTGTGATGCCGTCGTGGGGAGGCAAGGCAGATGACGGGTGGGTAGAGGGTGCAGAACGTGTAGGCGTCCTATTGCTCTGACCCTGACGTCCTCGATGTGGGCTTTCCACGTTAGCTTCTGGTCGAGAATGACTCCCAGGTAGCGGCCAGTCCTGTTCCATGGGACGGGGCTTCCCATGATGGTGACTGGCGGAAGATCTGGTGGCAGTGGTCTTCGTGTGAACACCGCTGCCTGGCTCTTCGCCGCATTCTGTTTCAGGCGCCACTTGGTCGACCATGCACCAAGGGCCTCACATCCACGCTGGAGCAGGCGGCGCATCTCGACTGCCTTCATACTCCGCACGAATAGCGCCGTGTCGTCGGCGTAGAGTGCCAACTTCACCGGCGCCACGCGCGGAACGTCGGCCGTGAATAAGGAGTAGAGCAGGGGGCCGAGAACGGACCCCTGCGGCACTCCAGCACGGATGGGTCGGTGCGTGGACGTCCCCTCGTTCAGGCGGACGTGGAAAGTCCTGTCGGCCAGATACGACCGGAGTAGGACACCGTGCGACGTCGGGACCCCGTGCACAAAAAGTTTGTACACGAAGCCATCGTGCCACGTGGAGTCGAATGCCCTGGAGACGTCGAGGAACACCGCCCCAAGTTATTCCCTCGTCTCCAGGGCGCGCATGGCCTCTTCCACCAGCCGCATCAGCTGATGGACCGTGGAGTGACCCCTCCAGAAGCCGAACTGCTCATCTGGTATCACTCCTTCTGCTGTCACGTGGCGAAGCAGGCGCCTGGCATAGAGGCACTCGAACACTTTGGGGAAGGCCGGTAGCAGACTGATGGGTCTGTAATTGGCAGCGTCACGCGGGTCCTTGTTCGCTTTGGGGATGGCCACCACCTCTGCATGTTTCCACACAGAGGGGTAGACACCTGAGCAAATGACCTGGTTGAAGATACCTGCCAGCAGCGGATGGCCCCTGCTGGAAGGTTCCTCAGCAGGTGGTTGGTGACCCCATCAGTGCCTCCGACTTTCCTAGTATTTAGTGCCTTCAGCTGTGCGGCCACCTCCGCCTCGGGGATGGCTTCGATGACGTCCCCGTCGTCCCCTGGCTCCAGGAACACTGGGAGTTGCTCGGCTACCCGGTGGATGTGGTCTTCACCCAGATTGTCGTCCACCGGGTGAATGACGATTGGAATTGGTCCGCCAGGACACCTGCTTTGCCGTCTGGGCTGCAGACGACGTCTTGCCCAACCAGTATTGGTGGTATGCGCTGTCGCTGGCGCAGGAACGACTTCACCGTGCGCCAGATGCTGCCGTCCTCTGGGTTGAGGGAGGCGACGAAGGCCGACCACACGCTGTTCCTGTGCACCTCAGCCGCTGCTTTGATGTCTCTCCGCATGCGGTTGAGGCGTCGCTTCGTCGCGGGTTGGCAGGTGAGCTGCCACTCCCGGAACAGCCTGTTCTTCTCCCTGATTGCTTCCCGTATCGGAGGCGGTAGGTTGCGGGAGAAGTCAAGTCCCTGGGCCCCTGTGGCTGGGGGCAGGGGGGATGGCTGCGTCGGCTGCGTGCAGTAGCTGGCGGGAGAGGACACGCAGAGTGGCGTCCGCGCCCACTGCGTCTGGATCGGGTGTGTCCGCGATCGATTCCAGAACTATCTCCTGGAAGCGCTCGCAGTCCATGGGCCGGTACGTCTGTCGGCGTGGTGGCAGCGTGGCTCTGGCGACATCTATGTCGAAGACCACCGGCACAGTGCACACCATGTGGAGGCGGTCGTGTGGTGCCCGATGCCTTTTATGACTGCGATATCGAGCACGTCCGGCCGTCCTCTGGCTGGGTAGATTGTGGGCTCCTGTGGGCCCAGGATCAGGGCGCCATTCCTCGCGGCAGCGCGGGAAAGTCGGCGGCCACTCACATTCGTGAGGTGGGAGTTCCATTCTGGGTGCTTCACATTGAAGTCAGCCGCTATGAACACCCTCCCCCCAACTGTCAGCAGCGCGTCGACGTCCGCATCCTGGAGGTGTCTGCGTCGTGGCCTGTATACTGCCACGAACATGATCTGCCCGGCTGTCGTGGTGACCGTCACCCCAGTGGCTTCTAGGGTTGCCAGGTCCGGATGTTGCACCTGGTGGTGCCTGAGTAATGCACGTACGTAGATCGCTACACGCACGTGGACCCCAGGTTTAAGGTGAGTATCGCCGACCAGGAAGAGGTCAATGACCTCGTCCTGCATGAACTGGCCAAACTCACCTTGTTGGGGGAACAGGCTGTTTGCGTTGAAGCCGCAAACGGTCAGTCCATGGATGAATGGATTATCCATGGTGCGGCTTCATGGTGACGGTAGCAGCCTGGAGGGCCTCCGTGACTGCCGTGACTAGCACGGGCAGTTGCTGGAGCAGGGCAGAGATAGAGCCCAGAAGGGCTCCCAGGTCTGCGGCTCCTGGTCCTGTTGATGGTGCGGGTACAGCCGCAGCGGCTGGCGCGGGGGCGGCCGGGCGCGGCGTCGCCGTCGCGGCCATTCGCTGGACCGCGCGCCCAACAGACTGCGGCGCGGGAGTGTTGAGTGGACGGGCAGTGCGTCGTCCACCCTGGTGGTGGTCGGCCTGGGAGGCAGCCTGTGGGGCTGACGAGCCAGGCGCGGTGGATGGTGCGGTCTCGTTCGAGTCCCGTTGCGGAAGTGGCGGGAAGGCCACTTGCGTCTCGTGGTGGCGTCAGCGGACTCACCCTTGGTGGCAGAGGCGTAGCTGGTGCCAGGTTGCACCTTCCTGGCAGGTGCTGATCGTCCATTCTGCCGTGGGCGGCGGCGGAATGCAGCGCAGCCTCTGTAGCTCGCCACATGTGGCTCACTACAGTTGCAGCACTTTGGCGCCTCCTCTCTCTTCTTCGTGCAGTCCCGACTCTGGTGGGAGTCGGCGCACTTGACATAGCAGGCCGGCATGGAGCAGTAGCGAGCCACGTGGTCAAGGCCCTGGCAGGAGAAGCACTAGGCGCGCCTCCCCTTGGCCATGAGTGGCTCCACTTCCACCCCAATCAGGGCCACCATCTGCAGCTGGAAGATTTTCGGTTTTCGAAGTTGTCTGGGAGGACAACTAGGAAAAGAAGCATGTCTCGCCTCGTCCTGGGCGATTTCATGATGGTCACGGAGCTGGCCATGTAGCCCAGCCCCGCCAGATCTTCTTTGAGGTGCGAGGGCTCCATTTTCAGCGGGAGGCGGCGGAAAACCACCTTCAGCTGCTTCATGGGCTCCGCATTATGCGTAAATCAGTGTAGCTTGTCGGTCTCAGTGATCTTCATGGCCGCTCAGCTGCTTCATGGGCTCCGCATTATGTGTAAAGCAGTGTAGCTTGTCGGTCTCAGTGATCTTCATGGCCGCTCGGTAGTCATCCATGGTGGCGGTCGAAGCCCGGTATAGGTCTCGCCCGACACATTTGACCTTGGCAGCGGATGCAACTCTCCCAAATTGCTGGCTGAAGTGGCCGAGCGGTTAAAGGCGCTACAGTCTGGAAGCGCACGACCGCTACGGTCGCTGGTTCGAATCCTGCCTCGGGCATGGATGTGTGTGATGTCCTTAGGTTAGTTAAGTTTAAGTAGTTCTGAGTTCTAGGGTACTTATGACCACAGCAGTTGAGTCCCATAGTGCTCAGAGCCATTTGAACCATTTGTCCCAAATTTATCAAGGAAGGACTTGTAACTGTCCGTCCATGAGACAGTTATCGGTGGTGGGGTGGGTGCCCGCCTCTTGGGTGGCTCAGTGGCCTCCATGGCCCCTGGCTCGTCGACGTCAATGAATGAGTTTGTCGTCAGGAGCGGCTGCACTGTTTGGAGCCGTATGGCCCGAGCAGTGTGCCGCCGCTTTGGGACAGTGAACCCGTCGTCTGGTGCCTGGTCTGCCTCAGTGGGGGCAGGGTCGTCTGCCATCTTCTGCTTCTGGCTCCTCATGCAAACAGACTGAGAGAATGTGGAGTAGTCGTCCTCCTCTATTGCTGCCGGCCTCTTCCTGGAGGGCTGCGGTGTTGCCATGGCTTCCGCCTCGAGCAGGTCGCCAAGGTTGGCCTCCATGATAGTGGCGTCACGTGGCAGGACGGTGACGTCTTCTCTCGTCACGCCTGGCGGTACAGTTTCCGGTATATCTGTGGCCTCTTCACTGGAAGAGACTGGAGTGCCAACCAGCAGTGCACCAGTTTCTTCTGGAACTGGGACTGGTGGCGCAACACTCATCGGGGCTGCCGCTGACAGAACAGTGTCGTCTGTATTCAACACACCTGTCAGGGCTCCTGACG
Source organism: Schistocerca piceifrons (assembly GCF_021461385.2). Classification (NCBI taxonomy): domain Eukaryota; kingdom Metazoa; phylum Arthropoda; class Insecta; order Orthoptera; family Acrididae; genus Schistocerca; species Schistocerca piceifrons. Next base: position 323,168,227 of record NC_060139.1, on the reverse strand, counting down.
GTAGTCGTTCCTCTTCATTGACCACGCAACCAAGTGACTTGAGGTACTGGTGGAACAAGTGGAGAGCTCGTTCGTCGGCTGCTCGTTCCTGGTAACCAGTACCCCGTGACATTCGGTGCAGGATGACGTACAATTGCGCCGCTGTAAGAGGGCCTGTTTCCCTAGAATATGCCGTCTCGTGGTCCATTGTCGTTTGCTGCGTCGTCGTACATGGGGGGCCGGATGGGGCCGCAGACGGGGCGGACTCGGTCGCCCTAGCCCGTCCCGCCTGGCGGCGATCCGCCACACCCTTTGCTTGAGTAGCACGGTCCTGCTTGCACTGCATCGCTCACTCGAGTGACCAGGAGGCCACCACCGCAGATGGAGGCGGCCAGAGCGGGCGCTGACGGAATAGGGAACACCTAGAGCGGCAGGATAGCGCGACTCGCAAGCGCGGACCGACTAGGGAACGGCAAACAGAACACCAGGCACCGGGCAGGCATAAATATACGACCCGGTCCAGCAAGCAGCCGGTCTCAGGGAACACCTGATGAAGACGTCAAGCAATGACGTCGAAATATCGTGTTAGGAAGACGCTGATATCCGGCAGAAAACCCGATTTCCACGAGATGTCATCAAATCGCCGGGAAAGTCTAAGAAATTACAGTCCCGATAGTGTTAGTGAGGTCATAGCGCCGGCCAGGGCGGCCGAGCGGTTCTAGGCGCTACAGTCTGGAATCCTGCCTTGGGCGTGGATGTGTGTGATGTCCTTAGGTTAGTTAGGTTTCAGTAGTTCTGAGTTTTAGGGGACTGGTGACGTCAGAAGTTAAGTCCCATTGTGCTCAGAGCCATTAGAACCATTTTGAGGTCATGGCCAACAACACAGCTGAAATAGCGCTATAAAAGGTAGCTCGCGCAGCTGGTGGCGGGTGTTACTCATTTAGATGTGACGCTCAACAGCTCATCAATAGCGTTTACTAGTGCTCAGTCACAGATATACAAGATAGCATCACATTAAAATCCCAGCGGCTCTGCATGGGAGTCGGCGGTTGCGCAGAGTTACATCATGCCTTCAACAAGAGGAAGGCCTTGGACTCTGGAGTCTGCCCACCGATACAAGGGGCAGCAGCAGCTAGCATGCCTGCCCAGAACAGCGACAGTTCGACAGTGCACCAAACACATTTTGGCTCCAGTGAGCAGGTGGTAGCAGTTGCCAGGCAAAGGGGGCACGGCATTGGCTAAGTGCAGCAGGTCTAGCTGGTTGCTGCCTCAAAGGTAGTAGTCATCAGGCGAATGATGATAGAATGTGGCCTGGCTTTCTTGGCCTGTCAGTGATCTTCACCCTACTGCTGTGTCTCAGTCTTTCGTTTCAGGCTTTCAGCTCATTACTTTCTGCAGTGTCAATGGGCTGAGAGTAGGTCTTGCATATGAGTTACATGTTATTATCTACTGTATGTCCGACCACGGTAGCTGAATGGTCAGCGTGACGGATTGTCAATCCTCTGGGCCTGCGTTCGATTCCCGGCTGGGTCGGGGAATTTTCTTCTCCCAGGGACAGGGTATTGTGCTGTCCTCATCATCATCCTACCATCCTCATCGACTGCAGATCGCCGCAGTGGCGTCACATTGAAAGACCGGCACCCGGCGAACAGTCTGCCCTACGGGGCCCTAGACACACGAATAAATAAATCTACTGTATGTGTTTGGCAGAATGACGTTATGCTCACTTGAAATATCGGTCATACTACTGAATTGGCGGATGGGACACCTTCGTTGAGCGATGTGTAGCAGTGGCCTTGGGTGTGTGTGCTATTTGCTGGATCGGCTCTCTCCTCTTTCTGATATCCCAATGCAGACTCTCCACAAGTCTGTCTTGGCTTGGCTCAGTGCTGAGAGAAGCCTCCAAACCTTCCATTCGCAAGGCACATCTTTCTGCAGCGTCATATTTTTCTGAATGTCTGGCTCTGTATGAAAATGAAAATGCCCTCTCTGCTTTTACGAAATACATTTCATTCTCTTTCCGAATATTTCTTACTTGGTGTACTTCTGGAATGATATCCCTACGTGTAAGACTGATTCATTAGAACTAACCTGGTGCAATTCGTCCTTTAGCATTTGTGTTAGCGATTTCGCTGCTAATAAAAAGATCATGTCCTTTGGAGAACATGATGCTTAGTCAGTGTCGACTCTTAAGTCAGTATAAAAGTAACACAATAAGCCATTTTCATATTTGTACCTCTACATCTACATGGATACTATGCAAATCACATTTAAGTGCCTGGCAGAGGGTTCATCGAACCACCTACTCAATTCCCTGTTATTCCAATTTCATACAGCGAGCGAAAAGAACGAACACCCATATCTTTCCGAACGAGCTCTGATTTCCCTTATTTTATCGTGGTGATCGTTTCTCCCTATGTAGGTTCTCCCCATATGTCAACAAAATATTCTCGCATTCGGAGGAGAAAGTTGGTGATTGGAATTTCGTGAGAAGATTACTCCGCAACGAGAAACGTCTTTCTTTTAATGATGTCCAGCCAAAATCCCGTATCATTTCGGTGACACTCTCTCCCATATTTCGCGATAATACAAAACGTGTTGCCCTTCTTCGAACTGTTTCGATGTACATCGTCAGTTCTATCCGGTAAGGATCCCACACCGCGCAGCAGTACTCTAAAAGAGGACGGACAAGCGTGGTGTAGGCAGTCTCCTTAGTAGATATGTTACATTTTCTAAGTGTCCTTCCAATAAAATGAATTCTTTGGTTAGCCTTCCCCACAACATATTGTATGAGTTCCTTCCAATTTATGTTGTTCGTAATTATAATTCCTAGGTATATAGTAGAATTTACGGCCTTTAGATTTTACTGATTTATCAGGTAGTCTCCCCCCCATGAACCATGGACCCTGCCGTTGGTGGGGAGGCTTCCGTGCTCCAGCGATACAGATAGCCGTACCATAGGTGCAACCACATCGGAGGGGTATCTTTTGAGAAGCCAGACAAACGTGTGGTTCCTGAAGAGGGGCAGCAGCCTTTTTAGTAGTTGCAGGGGCAACAGTCTGGGTGATTGACTGATCTGGCCTTGTAACACTAATCAAAACGGCCTTGCTGTTCTGGTACTGCGAACGGCTGAAAGCAAGGGGAAACTACAGCCGTAATTTTTCCCGAGGGCATGCAGCTTTACTGAATGGTTAAATGATGATGGCGTCCTCTTGGGTAAAATATTACGGAGGTAAAATAGTCCCCCATTCGGATCTCCGGGCGGGGACTACTCAAGAGGACGTTGTTATCAGGAGAAAGAAAAATGGCGTTCTACGGATCGGAGCGTGGAATGCGAGATGCCTTAATCGGGCATGTAGGTTATAAAATTTAAAAAGGGAAATGGATAGGTTAAAGTTATATATATTGGGAATTAGTGAAGTTCGGTAGCAGGAGGAACAAGACTTTTGTTCAAGTTAATACAGGGCTATAAATACAAAATCAAATAGAGGTAATGCAGGAGTAGGTTCAATAATGAATAAAAAAATAGGAGTGCGGGTGAGCTACTACAAACAGCTTAGTGAACGCATTATTGTGGCCAAGATAGACACGAAGCCCACGCCTACTACAGTAGTACAAGTTTATTTGCCAACTAGCTCTGCAGATGACGAAGAAGTTGAAGAAATGTATGATGAAATAAAAGAAATTATTCAGATAGTGAAGGGAGACGAAAACTTATTAGTCATGGGTGACTGGAATTCGATAGCAGGAAAAGGGAGAGAAGGAAACGTAGTAGGTGAATATGGATTGGGGGGAAGAAATGAAAGAGGAAGCCGTCTGGTAGAATTATGCACAGAACACAACTTAATCATACCTAACACTTGGTTCAAGAATCATAAAAGAAGGTTGTATACATGGAAGAAGCCTGGAGATACTGACAGGTTTCTAATAGATTATATAATGGTGAGACAGAGATTGAGGAACCAGGTTTTAAACTGTACGACATTTTCAGGGGCAGATGTGGACTCTGATCACAATCTGTTGGTTATGAACTGTAGATTAAAACTGAAGAAACTGAAAAAAGGTGGGAATTTACGGAGATTGGACCTGGATAAACTGAAAGAACCACAGGTTGTACAGAGTTTCAGGGAGAGCATAAGGGAACAGCTGATACGAATGGGGGACAGAAATACAGTAAAAGAAGAGTGGGTAGCTTTGAGGGATGAAATAGTGCAGGCAGCAGAGGATAAAGTAGGTAAAAAAACGAGGGCTACTAGAAATCCTTGGGTAACAGAAGAAATATTGAATTTAATTGACATCATCATCATCATCATTTAAGACTGATTATGCCCTTCAGCGTTCAGTCTGGAGCATAGTCCCCCTTATAAAATTTCTCCATGATCCCCTATTCAGTGCTAACATTGGTGCCTCTTCTGATGTTAAGCCTATTACTTCAAAATCATTCTTAACCGAATCCAGGTACCTTCTCCTTGGTCTACCCCGACTCCGCCTACCCTCTACTGCTGAACCCATGAGTCTCTTGGGTAACCTTGTTTCTCCCATGCGTGTAACATGACCCCACCATCTAAGCCTGTTCGCCCTGACTACTACATCTATAGAGTTCATTCCCAGGTTTTTTTTTTATTTCCTCATTGTGCAGACCCTCTTGCCATTGTTCCCATCTACTAGTACCTGCAATCATCCTAGCTACTTTCATATGCGTAGCCTCAACCTTATTGATAAGGTAACCTGAATCCACCCAGCTTTCGCTCCCATGCAACAAAGTTGGTCCAAAAATTGAACGGTGCACAGATGACTTGGTACTGACTTCCTTCTTGCAGAACAGAGTAGATCGTAGCTGAGCGCTCACTGCATTAGCTTTGCTACACCTCGCTTCCAGTTCTTCACTATGTTGCCATCCTGTGAGAATATGCATCCTAAGTACTTGAAACCGTCCACCTGTTCTAACTTTGTTCCTCCTATTTGGCACTCAATCCGTTTATATCTCTTTCCCACTGACATTACTTTCGTTTTGGAGATGCTAATCTTCATACCATAGTCCTTACATTTCTGATCTAGCTCTGAAATATTACTTTGAAAACTTTCAATCGAATCTGCCATCACAACTAAGTCATCCGCATGTGCGAGACTGCTTATTTTGTATTCACCTATCTTAATCTCACCCAGCCAGTCTATTGTTTTCAACATATGATCCATAAATAATATGAACAACAGTGGACACAGGTTGTAGCCTTGTCTTACCCCTGAAACTACTCTGAACCATGGACTCAATTTACCGTCATCTCTAACTGCTGCCTGACTATCTATGTAAAGACCTTTAATTGCTTGCAAAGGTTTGCCTCCTATTCCATAATCACTTAGAACAGACAATAACTTCCTCCTAGGAACCCGGTCATATGCCTTTTCTAGATCTATAAAACATAGATACAATTCCCTATTCCAGTCGTAACACTTCTCCATTATTTGCTAAGCTAAAGATCTGGTCCTGACAACCTCTAAGAGGCCTAAACCCACACTGATTTTCATCCAATTTGTCCTCAACTAATACTCGCACTTTCCTTTCAACAATACTTGAGAAGATTTTACCCACAACGCTGATCAAAGGGATACCTCTGTAGTTGTTACAATCTTTTCTGTTTCCATGTTTAAAGTTTGGTGTGATTACTGCTTTCGTCCAGTCTGATGGAACCTGTCCCGACTCCCACGCCATTTCAATTATCCTGTGTAGCCATTTAAGACCTGACATTCCACTGTATTTGATGAGTTCCGACTTTATTTCATCCACCCCAGCTGCTTTATTGCACTGCAATCTATTGACCATTTTTTCCACTTCCTCAAATTTGATCCTATTTCCATCATCATTCCTATCCCATTGTACATCGAAAACTGAAACATTACTGATCGTATTTTCACCTACATTGAGCAACTCTTCAAAATATTCCCTTCTTCTGCCCAAGGCATCAACAGGATTCACCAGCAGTCTTCCTGACGTGTCCAAAATACTTGTCGTTTCCTTCTTACCTCCCTTTCGAAGACTGCTAATTACACACCAGAATAGTTTTCCAGCAGCTTGACCCAAGGTCTCCAACCTGTTTCCAAAGTCTTCCCAAGATTTCTTCTTGGATGCTGTAATTATCTGTTTGGCTTTGTTTCTTTCTTCAACATAACTTTCTCTGTCTACCTGAGTTCTAGTATGTAGCCATTTTTGATATGCCTTCTTTTTCCTTTTACCGGCTGCCTTGACTGTGTCATTCCACCAAGCTGTTTGCTTCATCCTACCTTTACACACTACTGTTCCAAGACATTCTTTGGCCACTTCTAGTATTGTGTCCCTGTACCTTGTCCATTCCTTTTCCAGTGACTGCAATTGACTACATTCAACTAACTGGTACCTTTCTGAGATCACTGTTATGTACTTGTGTCTGATTTCCTTATCCTGAAGTTTCTCCACTCTTATCCTCCTACACATGGACCTGACCTCCTGCACTTTCGGCCTCACAATACCAATTTCAATGCAGATTAAATAGTGATCAGTGTCATCAAAGAATCCCCTGAATACACGTGTGTCCCTCACAGCCTTCCTGAATTCCTGATCTGTTATTATATAGTCAATAACAGATCTGGTTCTCCTGCCTTCCCAAGTATACCGGTGAATGTTCTTACGTTTAAAAAAGGAGTTTGTGATTACTAAGCCCATACTGGCACAGAAATCCAAGAGTTGTTTCCCGCTCCAGTTGGCCCCATATCCTCTCCAAATTTACCCATAACCTTTTCATACCCTTCTGTTCGATTTCCAATCCTGGAATTAAAATTACCCATGAGCGAACACTGTCCTTGTCCTTTATTCTAACAACTACATCACTAAGTGCGTCATAAAAACTACCCATCTTATCTTGATCTGTCCCTTCACAATGCAAATATACTGACACAATCCTAATTTTCTTGCTAGACACTGTCAAATCTATCCACATCAGTCGTTCGTTTACATACCTTATTGCAACTACGCTGGGTTCCATTTCTTTCCTGATGAAAAGCCCTACACCCCATTGTGCTATTCCTGCTTTGACTCCTGACAGGTAGACCTTGTATTCTCCCACTTCCTCTTCCTTCTCACCCCTTACCCGAATGTCACTAACAGCTAAAACGTCCAACCCCATCTTACTTGCTGCCTCTGCCGGCTCTTCCTTCTTCCCAGAGTAGCCCCCATTGATATTAATAGCACCCCATCTCGTTACCATTCGTTTGCGATGTCGTATCTTAGGAGAACCTGGTTTGTCTATTAGAGGTGGGACTCCGTCACCTCCAAAGGTTCGAGGCATTTTGCTCTGATTGTTGCCAGCATCATATTTATAGTATCAGGGAAGCAGGTTGCTAGCCTTACTTGCCCCGGGTCCCATTGAGTTTTACCCCTAACGGTTGAGGGACTAACCGGTGGATTTGGTAGACTTTGCCGTCTGAGCACAAAGGTGGCCACTACTCGGAATATGTCCGAGACGCCCAACCTTATTCCAAAGTAACTGGTATCCCGACTGTCAGGACCACTTACTCGGCCACTCATACGTGGTTCATGAACTAGTTTAATTGACGAAAGGAGAAAATATAAAAATGCAGTAAATCAAGCTGGCAAAAAGGAATACGAACGTCTCAAAAATGAGATCGACAGGAAGTGCAAAATGGCTAAGCAGGGATGGCTGGAGGACAAATGTAAGGATGTAGAGGCTTATCTCACCAGGGGTAAGATAGTTACAGCATACAGGAAAATTAGAGAGACCTTTGGAGAAAAGAGACCCACTTGTATGAATATCAAGAGCTCAGATGGAAACCCAGTTCTAAGCAAAGAAGGGAAAGCAGAAAGGTGGAAGGAGTATATAGAGGGTCTATACAAGGGCAATGTACATGAGGACAATATTATAGAAATGGAAGAGGATGTAGATGAAGATGAAAGGGAAGATATGATACTGCGTGAAAAGTTTGACAGAACACTGAAAGACTTGAGTCGAAACAAGGCCCCGGGAGTACACAACATTCCATTAGAACTACTGACAGCCTTGGGAGAGCCAGTCCTGACAAAACTCTACCATCTGGTGAGCAAGATATATGAGACAGGCGAAATACCCACAGACTTCGAGAAGAATATAATAATTCCAATCACAAAGAAAGCAGGCGTTGACAGATGTGAAAATTACCGAACTATCAGTTTAATAAGTCACGGCTGCAAAATACTAACGCGAATTCTTTGCAGACGAATGGAAAAACTAGTAGAAGCCGACCTCGGGGAAGATCAGTTTGGATTCCGTAGAAATATTGGAACACGTGAGGCAATACTGACCGTAAGACTTATCTTAGAAGAGAGATTAAGGAAAGGCAAACCTACATTTGTAGCATTTGTAGACTTAGAGAAAGCTTTTGACAATGTTTCAAATTCTGAAGGTGCCAGGGGTAAAATACAGAGAGCGAAAGGCTATTTACAATTTATACTGAAACCAGATGGCAGTTATAAGAGTCGAGGGACACGAAAGGGAAGCAGTGGTTGGGAAGGGAGTGAGACAGGGTTGTAGCCTCTCCACGATGTTATTCAATCTGTATATTGAGCAAGCAGTGAAGGAAACAAAAGAAAAATTCGGAGTAGTTATTAAAATCCATGGAGAAGAAATAAAAGCTTTGAGGTTCGCCGATGACATTGTAATTCTGTCAGAGACAGCAATGGACTTGGAAGGGCAGTTGAACGGAATGGATAATGTCTTGAAAGGAGGATATAAGATGAACGTCAACAAAAGCAAAACGATGGTAATGGAATGTAGTCGAATTAAGTCGGGTGATGCTGAGGGAATTAGATTAGGAAATGAGACACTTAAAGTAGGAAAAGACTTTTGCTATTTCGGGAGCAAAATAACTGTTGAAGGTCGAAGTAGAGAGGATATAAAATGTAGACTGGCAATATCAAGGAAAACATTTCTGAAGAAGAGAAATTTGTTAACATCGAGTATAGATTTAAGTGTCAGGAAGTCGTTTCTGAAAGTATTTGTATGGAGTGTAGCCATGTATGGAAGTGAAACACGGACGATAAATAGTTTGGACAAGAAGAGAATAGAAGCTTTTGAAATGTGGTGCTACAGAAGAATGCTGAAGACTAGATGGGTAGATCACATAACTAATGAGGAGGTATTAAACAGGATTGGGGAGAAGAGAAGTTTATGGCACAACTTGACTAGAAGAAGGGATCGGTTGGTAGGACATGTTTTGAGGCATCAAGGGATCACCAATTTAGTATTGGAGGGGAGCGTGGAGGGTAAAAATCGTAGAGGGAGACCAAGAGATGAATGCACTAAGCAGATTCAGAAAGATGTAGGTTGCAATAGTTACTGTGAGATGAAGAAGCTTACACAGGATAGAGTACCATGGAGAGCTGCATCAAACCAGTCTCAGGACTGAAGACCACAACAACAACATCATGTAATGGAAGTTTAACGAATTCCTTTTGGCACTCAAGAGGATGACCTAACACCTCTCGTTGTTTATGGTCAACTACCAATTTTCGCATCATTCAGACAACTTTTCTAAATCGTTTTGCAATTTGTTTTGATCTTCTGATGACTTAAATAGTCGATAAACGACAGCGTCATCTCCAAAGAACCTAAGACGGCTGCTCAGATTGTATCGCAAATCGTTTACATAGATAAGGAACAGCAATGGGCCTCTAACACTACCTTGGAGAACGTCAGAAATCACTTCTGTTTTACTCTATGACTCTCCGTCAGTTACTGCGAACCGTGACCTCTCTTACAGGAAATCACAAATCCAGTCACATAACTAAGACGATATTCCATAAGAACATAATTTCACTACAAGTCGCTTGTGTGGTACAGTGTCAAAAGCGTTCCGGAAATCCAGAAATACGGAATCGATCTGAAATCCCTTGTCAATAGCATTAAATACTTCATGTGAATAAAGACCTAGTTGTGTTTCACAAGAACGATGTTTTCTAAACCCATGTTGACTGTGTGTCAATAGACCGTTTTCTTCGAGGAAATTCATAATGTTCGACCACAATATATGTTCCAAAATCCTGCTGCATATCGACGTAAATGATATGGGCCTGTAATTAAGTGGATTATTCCTACTACCTTTCTTGAATATTGGTGCGACCTGTGCTACTTTGCAGTCTTTGGGTACGGATCTTTTGTCGAGAGAACGGTTGTATATGATTGTTAAGCATGGAGCTAATCCATCAGCATACTCTGAAAGGAACCCAACTGGTATACATTCTCGACCCGAATACTTGCTTTTATTAAGTGATTTAAGTTGCTTCATTACTCCGAGGATACTTACTTCTAAGTTCCTCATGTTGGCAGCTGCTCTTGATTGGCATTCTGGAATATTTACTTCGCCTTGTTTTGTGAAGACATTTCTGAAGGCTGTGTTTAGTATCTCTGCTTTGTCAGCACTGTCTTCTATAGTATCTCTATTGCTATCGCGCAGAGGAAGTATTGATTATTTCTTGCCGCTAACATACTTCACATACGACCAAAATCTCTCTGAATTTTCTGCCAGGTTTCGAGACAAAGTGTCGTTATTGAACTGTTGTAAGCAACTCGCATTGAAGTCCGCGCTAAATTATCAGTGTCCACATCCTGTTATGATTTTCTGTGCACCCGCAAAGTACTTCTGCAATCTGTTAAAATTAATATCTTTGGGATACTGCTCACTTCGCCATAAGTAACCATTCCTCGAATTGCTAATATTTTAATTGTAAGATTTGTCACTTCATTAGTTCAACTACCTCTAAAAGAGGGCAGTAAGAAACTTATCCAATTCCTTCTGGAGTCTTTGAGCCACCTGTTTAGATTTGGATATAAAATTACCTACTGTGTTCTAAAACGTTTGTAACTGTCTTCGGATCTGTTTATAATTGAGGATGTACTAAAAAAGTTGCAAGGCCATAGGGACATTGCTGTCTAGAATAGTAATTTTTGATGGACAGAAAATAATGTTCTTTTCGGTGGTAGCTTTTTATGTGAAGAGAGTTTTTATAAACACATTTATTAATATAGTGTCTGTGTAACTTGATATATATCTAATCGATACCGTATGTTTTTCAGTTCACACTCGATTATACAACATGGTCAGCTGTTTCATAGCACTGCCTGTACTGACATGTGCCAACCAGCGTACAAAGTATACTTTTACCTATACCAGTTCCACTGTTTTGTTCAGTTGCGAAGCTGGTCTTTCATTCCTTTATTGTTTGTAAACACGGCTAATTCATTGCTCCCAAAAAGTACATGCGCTTACACCACAGAGGCATCAACCAGGATTCCTCTTCCCCATTATCGCACAACGATAAATCCTTTTATTTATATATCGTTCTGAGGCGTAGCGCTGTATACCGATCCTGCCTCGGAGGCGGTTAAGTGGGAGATGTGTCTCAGAGCTGGATAATGACAGATGATGACGCGAGACTGGAGGCGTTCGTAGTTTATGCATCAGCCAATAGAGGACAATATTGGATAGGGGGACTGTGATTTTAGTGTCGATTGTGCCCACTAGAGTGCACTAAAGTAACAGAATGTTTTTCATAAACTGTTCTAGTATTTTCATAAAGTGTTATTATGTCTTTTTGTGTATGTAAAATGTTATAAATATGTTTTAGCATTATGAATGAGGCGTGAATGTAGTTTAAAGTTAATATGAAGATAATTGTTTAAAGATTTATGTAGTAGGGTTTAGTGTGGGAACATTTCGAAGAAGTATGGATATGGACAAAGGAGATTTTTGTAGAATAGATTTGTAAAGTAAGTTTATGGTAAAGGGAAAGTTAATTAAGGTATAAATAACAATAGTAAATAACTTCATGCATAAGCCAAACTTCATCATATTAGATAATTACGTCAGTAAAAAGTGCAGTCGTTAGGTTTACTGTTTTGCAGTTGGTTATTGGTGAGAAGCGCGGATTGACGCGGGAGAATGTTCAAAAAAATGGTTCTGAGCACTATGGGACTCAACTGCTGAGGTCATTAGTCCCCTAGAACTTAGAACTAGTTAAACCTAACTAACCTATGGACATCACAAACATCCATGCCCGAGGCAGGATTCGAACCTGCGACCGTAGCGGTCTGGCGGTTCCAGACTGCAGCGCCTTTAACCGCACGGCCACTTCGGCCGGCCGGGAGAATGTTGTTTTGCTATTGGCTGTTGAGTAAACTGACCAATGATAAAGCAATACTCTTCGCGCGCCTTTCTCTGCTGGTAAATAAGACAGAGTATTCTAGAGAAGAGTGGGAGCCTAGCCATGAAACAGTTCGGACGTGTGTAGTAGTAGTTCCGATGGAAACGATAAGTTGCCCGATCTAGCAGTGTTTCATACATCAAAAGTGTGGTAAAGTGACGACATAATTATTCTGATGGGTGTGTAGAAATTTTGGAATTTTTAAGTGAATTTTGTGACGAGAAAAGACATAAACTCCGCGTGGCGTATTGAGCAGGTCGGTAGCTAAAGACTGTGACTGCATTTGGTACCGACAGACTTAATATTTGGCGAGCATTATCAATCAAAAGCAAACAGAATTTTTGTAGCTATTACGTTTTCGGGAAATGAAACACCATAAACTTGCTAACGTGAGTGAAAGGGATTGTGAGTGACTGTCTTAAGACTAGCACGGGCTTGGCAGGGATACTTGTTCACCTAAGTTTCAGAATGTATTAATTAAGGACAGAATTTTCTCCCGAAACGTAGATTAGTGACTTTAATTGCAGACTGGTTCACGTCGAAGTGCAGTAGGTTTCGCTCGGCTTCCCTACTGATGATATGCTGAGACAATGTTCACAGGTAGGTGCAGGTACGTCGTAAAGAGACGGAAAGAACCGCGCCGCTGCAGTTCCCAAACGCTTACGACCTATGTCTAATCCAGTCGCCATTTCTATGTCGTGGAGAATATCACGGACCGACAATGTTGTTTTTTATGAGTGTAGTTTGGAAATTCTTGGAATGGAATAGAAGGAACTTACCTGAGTGCATTTTATTTTTTATTTTTGAATGTAGTCTCTTTGTGTATTATTGCACTCGGTCCAGCGACGTTCCGATACCTCGATCTCATCTCGAAAATATCCGTCAAAAACGTCTGTCAACTTTTCTTTTGAACGGAATCTCCGTCCACTGAGGAAAATTTTGAGTTTCGGGAAGAGATGGAAGTGTTATGCTGCCAAATAAGGCAAATAAGGCGACTGTGGCGACAAGCCGGATTTTTGTTTATGTATTTTTGCCATGAGTAACACATTCTTTGTGGGGGTGCCTTGTGTTGATGAAAGATGGCTTTCTTGCTTGCCAAAACTGGCCTTTCCAAGCTCATCTTTTGCTGTAATTCTTCCAGAAGAGTAGAGAAGATTTTTTCCGTAATTGTTTGACCAGCGAGAAAATAATCAGGCAGCAGAAACCCTTTCGCCTCCCAGACAACTGACACCATGACCTTTCCGGTCGACTGAATTGCATTTGCTTTCTTGGGTGGTGCTTGATCAACATGTTTCCACTGCTTTGACTGTTGTGTTATCTCTGGAACCCAAGTCTCATTTCTGGTCATAAACAGGTGCACAAAATCTTTTTGGATGATCTGAAAAGGGATAAAACGTTGTTTGGGCATTTACATTTTGATGGGTCTCTGATACCGCATTAAGAGTCAGGGCATGCATTTAGCAGATAATTTTGTCATACCCAGTTCCACAACTACAGTGTTATATCCCCATGCTGAGGGCATTCCTACAACTTCAGAAATTTCTCACACTATGAGTCAGCTATCCTCCATGACCGTTTTATGCACCTTTGGATTACTATCTGGGCTAATCGCAAGGAGGATCGTTGTCTACGCTGTCGCTACCAAATTTAAAGTCGATTATTCACTCGCCAACAGCTGAATGTAAAGAAGAGTTCCCCAGTATGTTCTGAGAATCGGTATAGATTTCCTTTGCTTTCATATGTTTCTTTACAAACTACGTACTCAACCACCTTTCGAGTCTCGATTATTACTATCTTCACAAATCACTATGCGGGAGCAACAACAGAAAGAAGTCGGGCCCACAAATCTCTACCCAGATACTGACGTGTCACGTGTTTACTCATAAATAACTACCTATTATTGCAGGGGAACTTCGTTGGACTATATAGTGATGTCATCTGAATCTGTTGATTCCGCGAAATTTTTAAACTGCCCTCGTATTAGTTTGGAAGGTGCTCATAAGTCGGCAACTACTGAATTTGTGTTTAAAACTATAATTAAAATTACCTAACATAGATAAGATTAACTTATACATGCAGATTGCATTTATTGTTCATATGAATATAATCCGTTCCAAACCAAAGAGCAAGCGACGTCACGGTCACATTTCGGTGACCTTTGGCGTAAGGAATTCTTGAGATGTTACTATTCCACGAATATGTTTAATCGTTTTCCTCCTTTGCTTAGAATTCGGATTTCAGACTAAGAATTTACATCGGTTTTTAGATTGGAAGTACATACACTCCTGGAAATGGAAAAAAGAACACATTGACACCGGTGTGTCAGACCCACCATACTTGCTCCGGACACTGCGAGAGGGCTGTACAAGCAATGATCACACGCACGGCACAGCGGACACACCAGGAACAGCGGTGTTGGCCGTCGAATGGCGCTAGCTGCGCAGCATTTGTGCACCGCCGCCGTCAGTGTCAGCCAGTTTGCCGTGGCATACGGAGCTCCATCGCAGTCTTTAACACTGGTAGCATGCCGCGACAGCGTGGACGTGAACCGTATGTGCAGTTGACGGACTTTGAGCGAGGGCGTATAGTGGGCATGCGGGAGGCCGGGTGGACGTACCGCCGAATTGCTCAACACGTGGGGCGTGAGGTCTCCACAGTACATCGATGTTGTCGCCAGTGGTCGGCGGAAGGTGCACGTGCCCGTCGACCTGGGACCGGACCGCAGCGACGCACGGATGCACGCCAAGACCGTAGGATCCTACGCAGTGCCGTAGGGGACCGCACCGCCACTTACCAGCAAATTAGGGACACTGTTGCTCCTGGGGTATCGGCGAGGACCATTCGCAACCGTCTCCATGAAGCTGGGCTACGGTCCCGCACACCGTTAAGCCGTCTTCCGCTCACGCCCCAACATCGTGCAGCCCGCCTCCAGTGGTGTCGCGACAGGCGTGAATGGAGGGACGAATGGAGACGTGTCGTCTTCAGCGATGAGAGTCGCTTCTGCCTTGGTGCCAATGATGGTCGTATGCGTGTTTGGCGCCGTGCAGGTGAGCGCCACAATCAGGACTGCATACGACCGAGGCACACAGGGCCAACACCCGGCATCATGGTGTGGGAAGCGATCTCCTACACTGGCCGTACACCACTGGTGATCGTCGAGGGGACACTGAATGGTGCACGGTACATCCAAACCGTCATCGAACCCATCGTTTTACCATTCCTAGACCGGCAAGGGAACTTGCTGTTCCAACAGGACAATGCACGTCCGCATGTATCCTGTGCCACCCAACGTGCTCTAGAAGGTGTACGTCAACTACCCTGGCCAGCAAGATCTCCGGATCTGTCCCCCATTGAGCATGTTTGGGACTGGATGAAGCGTCGTCTCACGCGGTCTGCACGTCCAGCACGAACGCTGGTCCAACTGAGGCGCCAGGTGGAAATGGCATGGCAAGCCGTTCCACAGGGCTACATCCAGCATCTCTACGATCGTCTCCATGGGAGAATAGCAGCCTGCATTGCTGCGAAAGGTGGATATACGCTGTACTAGTGCCGACATTGTTCATGCTCTGTTGCCTGTGTCTATGTACCTGTGGTTCTGTCAGTGTGATCATGTGATGTATCTGACCCCAGGAATGTGTCAATAAAGTTTCCCCTTCCTGGGACAATGAATTCACGGTGTTCTTATATCAATTTCCAGGAGTGTATGATGTTTAACAAACTTAGCAGTATCTAAAATTCTAGGACGACAGTGGCCGCTACGATTGATGGTGATTGGTGTTGTCCTTCGTACTCGTGAAATCAGCTGTGAGAGGCCGACAGATCGATATTCTTCACATTTCCGTTTTCAATTAGTTCTGTTGACATGTCAGGAATTTATCAAATCAGAGCGCGAAATCAGGGCTCGTAAAATTGGGTTAACATGCCATGTCAGTCACGTTGATAGTCTTATCTTTCAGCCGAGCTGTGAGTTCTCACAGCTGATCCAGTATGTGCGTAGCCTGTGTTTACAACGTACGGTGGTGCAGTTTTCGTTGTATCAGCAAATAAAGATTGGGGGTGTTGTATTCCCCATCGGTGATATATGTGTTCGTCGTATTTAGGTTCAAGTATGAATTTTTTCGGCTATTACTCATTTCGGAGTATATATGTTTTCAACCTTTCTCTCACTATGTCTTGTGCGCATATTTCATAATGTTACAGAGTCAGATTCTGGCGTCGAATCTTGTAGTGAAGTGAACTCGTTCGTGTGGGATTAGTGTGGTAGAGTTGGATAAAGTTTCTTTGTGGCTCATTACTCCTCTTCACGTTAGTTTTCTTATACACATGACGAGTTAGTCCAATATGCCCCTACCGAGCGAGGCGGCGCAGTGGTTAGCAAACTGGACTCGCATTAGCGAGGACCACGGTTCAATCCCACGTCTGGCCATCCTGATTTACGTTTTCCGTCATTTCCCTAAAATCGATCTAGGCAAATGCCGGGATGGTTCCTTCGAAAGGGCACGGCCGACTTTCTTCCCTGTCCTTCCCTAATCCGATGAGACCGATCACCTCGCTGTCTGGTCTCCTCTCCTACAACAACCCAACCCTTCCAATACGCCCCCTCTGATTCGTCCCTAACAACAACTTGTGATGGTAAGCAATTCCTGTCCCATACGAATAATAACAAAGTAAAAACAGTGTCCAGGTGTCTGTAGCAAACGCGGGTCAGAAAAAATTAATTTTGTTTGATGAGACAAAACGATTGGCCTTTTTCTCACTATTTTTTTCTTCAATTCATGTCCATTTTACTGATACGTAAAACGTCCCTAGCTAATTGCGTACAGGTAACCTTCACCAAGATTATATAAACGTTCTTTTCCGGATCAGCGACATTCAACAGCAGATTTATACTAGAGCACACTTAAAAATCTTTACTATCGTTCTCGTCAAAGTCCTGATTATGATCATAATCATCATTTTTCTTTTCTCCCATAAATCACTCTCATTCCATCGCTCATACGTAGAGAGACTTGTCTACTCGAATGTTTGCTGTGGTTGCCCAGTGCTCCGTCCATCCCAAGGCTGTTGAGGATAATAATTGTTGATAATTTTTCACTCAGCGTCACTTGTACGGATTCACTGAAATGTATTCGTTAGTGTTTGCTTCACTTAACTACCTGCTTACTATTTTCCGTTTATTTTCATGGACTGTGCGGCTGGTCCCGGCGGAGGTTCGAGTCCTCCCCACGGGCATGGGTGTGTGTGTTTGCCCTTAGGATAATTTAGGTTAAGTAGTGTGCAAGCTTAGAGACTGATGACATTAGCAGTTAAGTCCCATAAGATTTCACACACATACCATACCGTTTATTTTACACACACAATACACACTGATCCGCCAAAGAAACTGGTGTAGGCATGCTTATTCAAATACAGAGGTACGTAAACGGGCAGAATACGGCGCTGCTGTCGGCAACGTCTGTATAGGACAAGTGTCTGGTGCAGTTGTTAGATCGGTTACTGCTGCTACATTGGCAGGTTATCAAGATTTAAGTGAGTTTGAACGTGGTGTTATAGTCGGCGCACGAGTGATGGAACATAACATCTCCGAGGTAGCAGTGAAGTGGGGATTTTCCCGCACGACCATTTCACGAGTGCACCGTGAATCTCAGGAATCCAGTAAAACATCAAATTCCCGACATCGCTGCGACGGGAAAAAGATCCTGCAAGAACGGGACCAACGGTCACTGAAGAGAATCTCTTTCGTAGATTGCTGCAGATCTCAATTCTGGGCCACCAACAAGGGTCAACGTGCGAACCATTCAACGAAACATCGTCGATATGGGCTTCAGGAGCCGATGGCCCCGTCGTGTACCCTTGTTGACTTCACGACACGAAGTTTTACGCTTTACCTGGCCCCGTCAACACCGACATTGGACAGTTGCTGACAGGAAACATATTGCCTGGTCGGACGAGTCTCGTTTCAGATTGCATCAGGCGGATGGACGTGTACGAGTATGGCGACCATCTCATGAATCCATGGACCCTGCATGTCAACAGGTGATTTTTGAAGCTGGTGGGGGCTCTGTAATAGTGTGAGGCATGTGCAGATGGAGTGATATGGGATCCCTGATACGTCTAGATACGACTCTGACAGGTGACACGTACGTAAGCATCCTGTTAGATCATCTGCATCATCTCCAATGCGCATTCCGACGGACTTGGACAATACCAGCAGGACAATGTGACACCCCACACGTCCAGAATTGCTGCAGAGTGGTTCCAAGAACACTCTTCTGAGTTTAAACACTTCCGCTGGCCACCGAGCTCCCCAGACATTGTTGAGCATATCTGTGATGCTCATCAACGGATCTATGGACAGCCCTGCAGGATTCATGGTGTCAGTTCCCTGCAGAACTACTTCAGACATTAGTGGAGCCCATGCCACGTCGTGTTGCGGCACATCCGCGTGCTCACGGGGGGCCTACGTGATATTAGGCAGGTGTAGCAATTTCTTTGGCTCTTCAGTTTATATATGTATATATATATATATATATATATATATATATATATATATATATATATATATATATATCCTGACAAAAGATCAGAATGGATGAAGAAAACGATTGGATCATCATGGAACTTCATGTTGTTACAGTCATTACAAATCAGTGTAGGTTACTATGTGGCTTGTTGCTGTTTTCTTCTCTGTAAGAATTAACCTACATTAATTGTACACAGCCACGGTCTCACCATGTCAGTTTTAGACAAAATAGCATTACAAATCAGTTCATATTTACAAAAAGCTTAGCAGTATGAGCCCACTTATCAGTATGAAGTTGGCAAGCACCCCTTCTGGCCTGGAAGCATGCGCTGATTTGGTTGAGAAGGATGTCATTAAGCTGTTGTATCTTCTACTGAGGCAAGCTGAACCACAACCGCTGTTTCTAGTCCTTGATATCTGGCACTTTTGCACAGGTGTGGAGGTGACCTCCGTGCTGATCCCAAACAAATTATGATGTCGACTGATGTAGGGGTCTTTCTGCCAACGGAAGTACCTCAGCATCACGAAGACTATCGATAAAAACTTGTGCCAAGTGCACACCGAAGTTCACCTCTTACAACATGACACTACGATTCTATCGCATGAGCGAACAGGAAGTCTGCGACGTATCTTGGTGGCGTAAGAGTTTCACTAATGACTACCATCCACGATATGAAGTCATACCTGATGGCAGCCCCTCATCACAAAGTCAGGAGAAACTGTCCTTCTCCAAAATACTGGAAGAATGAGATATCTCCCCAGGTCGACGTCATACTCACTGACGAATGTCACCTGAGGGATAGTACAGAACCGTATTTCATTGCTGAACACAATGCTGTGCGAGTCATCAGAAATCCATGCTCCCCAGTCACATCACAACACCAAAAGCAGCCATCTGTATTGTGGTATTAACGGCAATCTATACATGGGACTGTGATTCCCTAGTCTGGGTGGTGCTAGGATCCAACCAGTGGTAAGGTATGACACAGAATGTAGCAGGGAGTCCATTACTTGTTCGCGGATGGTGGGAAAGGATGTGAAAAGGTTACGATGTACTTATTGCGCGGTACCGCGGTTCTCCCTTGTGGTAGTCACAGCCTTTTCAAATACTGTCAGGTACTGGTAACGTTGTCTCCCACTTGTACGTGGCATTTCCGTGTCGTTCACAGTGATCAGTGTGACCTGTCTGGCCTAGTTACAACGTTGAACACGAGCAACACTTTTAAACCAGTACTATTGTAGTCATTCTACTATTCACAGAAAATTGCTTCTCAAATCATTTACGTACCCGCCGACGGTGAGTACATATATGAAGTTACGTTGACAGCCGACTGCTTCGTCTGGATGGTTCACTTTTTTCTCAGGCTGTGTATATAACGCGATATTTATAGAAATTTTTGGAAAACGATTTACCATTCTGCTTTTCTATGTTCCTTAATTTACTAGTTACTTTGAGACGGTGCGCTTGAACACCTATTAATTTGTGAAAATACTGTAACCGGGAATACTTTCTTCTCTCGTTCACTGGATCACCATATTGTGTATTGTACGGTGAATAATCTCAATCAGTATACACTATGTGATCAAAAGTATCCGGACACCCCAAAAACATAAGTTTTCCATATTAGGTGCATTCTACTGCCACCTACTGCCAGGTACTCCATATCAGCGACCTCAGTAGTCATAGTGAAAGAGCACAATGGGGCGCTCCGCACAACTCACGGACTTCGAACGTGGTTAGGTGATTGGGTGTCACTTGTATCATACGTCTGTATGCGAGATTTCCACACTCCTAAACATCCCTAGGTCTACTGTTACCGATGTCATAGTGCAGTGGAAACGTGAAGGAACACGTACAGCACAAAAGCGTACAGGCCGACCTCGTCTGTTGACTGATCTGGATCAGGATCCACTGCAAGTACTACGATAGTTAGGTGGGAGGTGAGAAAACTTGGATTCCATGGTCGAGCGGCTGCTCGTAAGCCACATACCACGGCGGTAAATGCCAAACGATGCCTCGATTGGTTTTTCATTGAGGGGGCTCGCACCCCTTGTTGTTTTTCGTGGCACTATCACAGTATAGGCCTACATTGATGTTTTAAGCACGTTCTTACTTCCCAGTGTTGAAGATCAATTGGGGGTTGGCGATTGCATCTTTCATAATGGGCGGCCTGTGGCGGAGTGGTTAAACGAGAATAACATCCCTGTAATCGACTGGCCTGCATAGGGTCCTGACCTGAAACCTTTGGAATGTTTTGGAGCGCCGACTTCATGCTAGGCCACAGCGACTGACTTCGGTACCTCTCCTCAGTGCAGCACTCCGTAAAGAGTGGCCTGCCATTCCCCAAGAAACCTAACAGCACCTGACTGAACGTATGCCTGGGAGAGAGGAAACTGCCATGAAGGCTACGTGTGGGCCAACACCAGATTGTATGCCAGTATTACCGATGGAGGGCGCCACGAACTTGTAAGTCATTTTCAGACAGATGTCCGGATACTTTTGATCACAAAGTATATGTTGATATTAACATTAAAAAATTAATACCCTTTCCACGTCTTTTATATCCATGTAGATCGAGCTGTGTTTCTCAATAAAATAACTTTTTGAATTGCTTAACACGGAATTACATGATAGGAAAATTACACGTAAAATATTATTCCCAAAAAGTGGAAAAGAGGACGAAACGATATACATTAATCTTATTATGATCTGTCTTTCTGAGAAGTAAGCTGTCAGCCAAAGAAGGAAAACAAAAAAAGGGAACAATGAGTCTGAGTGGTATCCACTTGAAACGAATATTATGAACAACACTTGAAATTTATTCGATAGTATAATGAGTTGAGTTGCCGACCAGTTGATACAATTTTCAACTCACATTAGACTGAAATGTTTTGTCAAATTCCTGGGAAACAAATACGTACTCACAAGAACAAACGAAATACAGATTCCACGATTAAAGGCAAAATGATATACTCGCAGACCTACTTATCGCTCAGCTCAATGGTTTCTGAGGCGGCACGGTGATTCAGAGCGTGCGTCATAAGACTGCTTAATCTAGTACATCAGCCAGTGGATTTCCATATATGTTCAGGCAACTACCAAGATGTTTTCTTACCTCAGACTCAGAAGCACAACATAGTCTACTGTCCATAGAACAAAACTTACACAATTGACAAGCAGATGACATTACAGCATTCTTCCCTCAGTACAAGTGAGAACTGTAGCGAAAGCAACGTCATATGACCGCAGCAATAGACAAAAATAATTGGCAAGTAGTCGACAGTCAGTTTCTCATCACTGGTGGGCAGCGCCATGAACTTAACAACCACTAAAGAAATAGAGGAAGAAGAAAATGAAAGGGATTTAACGAATGAATGATCTTCCTCACGATATCACAGAATGGATGGATATCCTAAAATAATAATAAGGATTCTCCTAGATTTTCGGCTCACCCACCGCTGTCTTAAAATCGATTACCCCACTTTACAGCCAGACTTTTCATGCATCCCAAATTCCCTCGCTGAAACAGATGACACCTGTTCTCTTTCTGAGAACGCGCTAGGCCATAGGTAGTTAGTGTCATGTTCCATGAATCATTTGCACAATTAATCATAATGACGTGGAGCGATTCATTTTACATTCACATTACACGTCATCAGTAAATGTAGCTGCATGCTAACCGTTGACATGATCTTTATTTGTTTTAAATTTTATGAGTTAGCAATTTCTACCTACCAGGTTTCGCTGGTTGCAAAAGCAGTATTTCTTCTGTGGAGCGCAATTAATCATAATGGTGTAGAACGAGTCATTTTACATTCATGTTACACATAATTTTTGTTAGGTTACACATAATTTGTAAATATAGCTTCATTCTAACAATTTCCATGACTCCTTTATTTATTTTAAATTTTAAGAATTTGTAATTCCTATACACAACCTCTTACATGTTAATAATGCAGAAATTCTTCTACAGAGTAGAAGGAGATATCAAGCACACAATTTTTCAGTTTGTTCTAAAATTTAACATTACTGTGCGCCAAACATTTTGTATCAATGGGTAAGTGATCGAAAATATGGTTGCAGCATTGTTACTCCATTTTGTGCTAAAGACAACCTTAATGTGGAGTAATGAAGATCATTTTTGCTTCTGGTATTGTTAATATCAGCATCATTATATACGTTGAAAAGCAGTGGATTATTTACAACAAACTTCATTTGGAAAGAAATACTATAAAGTAGCAGTCAAAATGCCCTATTGCTTCAACAAATATTTAGAAAATGATAGAGAGTGAGCACCACATAGCATCCTTACAGAACGTTTCTGAGCAATTAAGTCTTTCTTTCTTAAGATGATTTATCCCAGAACATTATTCCATATAATGTTTTTGAATGAAAATACGTAAAATATGTCAATTTACTTATTTGTTTCTCCCCAGGATTTGCAATGATATAAAGTGCAAATGTGGCTCGACTAAGTTGATTTAGGAAATGCTAATTGTGGTTTTTCCACTTACATTCTCATCCATATGGACAACAAAAATTTTGAATATTTCACCACAGTTATCATTTCCTTACCATGTGCTACGTTAAACATTGGTGTAGGACCTCTAGATGTGCAGAACTGAATTGAGAGTGAGACTATCCAGAGAAAACCACTCAGTAATAGTTCTAAGAAGAAAATTTACCATCTCTACTGTATGAGTGTTAATATTTGGTTGATTACTGTTATATCCTAGGCAGTAATGCCAACCGAACCCGCTGCCAAAAGGTTGGCAGCATCAAAGTCCGGACGCCGTCCGTATAAGCAGCGCCAGCGATACAGGAAATCGCCGCAAGTCTGCGCGCGCCACCGCTGGCTTCTGGCTTCTTAAGCGCTGGAGTCGCGAGCGCTAGGACAGTTCTGTATTCGCCGCTCAGTTGTATACTCGCCACCGAATTGTGTCCTTGCTAGTCAGTTGTGTGTTCATCGCAGCAGAGTTGTTGTTTGTCGTCAGCCGACGCTGACCTAGCCGCTCCGACTCGAACTAGACAGATCTCTGTAGACACCGAGTTCACTATTGTGTTTCTGTATCTTCATCAATAAAGATAAGTACCGACTTTTATTTAATCAGAGTGTTTGGGGTTTCATCTTTCTGTTTACTGTTCCAGCGGACCGGTCGGCCCGCTATTAAAAGTGTGGCGGTGACTTCGTAAGCCATTTCTACAGCCAAGTGTTTGTCGCTACGAACACCGCCACAAAAATTACAATAATACTGTCACCTCCAAAAAGAGCTAGTTCTGCTTATATATTGGAGGGAATGTGGTTTACATTTGTGAGAAACAGTAATGGACGTGAGCCTTGTGGAACCTTTTGATGATATCTCCTGCAATCAGAAGAATGTCCTCTACTTTATTTGGCTAATTATTAAGTATTATTCTCTGCATTCTTCTTTTTAGGTAAGACATTATCAATTACATCATCGATTGCAAAAACCCTTAGTTTATCTATGAAAACATTGTGATTCACACATTCAGCTTCCTTAGACAGGGTACAGAAAACTACAGCCTGTGCTGTTTTGCTATTGAATGTTTGTAAAACATGGCGAGTAAACGGATCTATGGCATTCTCAGATGAGAACTTCTTCTGGAATCTAAACTGTAATTTACAGAGGATATTATTGTTAGTCAGGTGGGATATAATTCCAGAATACATCACCTTCTCAAAAAGTTTGGAAAATTTTGTCAGTAGTGAAACGGACTCGCAGTGACTGACATCTCTCATGTCACCTTTCTTACAGAGGGCTTTAAGAATGGCATCTGAAAATATGCCCTGAGTTAGTGATGCATTTATTACTTCATAAAAGACAGTGCTTATTATATGGCAACAAGTCTTTAATACATTACTGGTGAAACCAAAAATACAAATGAGAAAGATTTTTCAAAGAATAAAGTATTTTCTTAATTTCAGAACTAGAAGATAGAGAGACACTTATATGACTGAACTTTATCTAAGCTGTTTTTTCAACATTTTTTTTTGCCTCTTCCCTTGAACTATTTGTCCCTATATTTTCTACTACAATTAAAGAAATGATTGTTAAACATATGTGGTACCTGTTACTGATCATTTACAGCTCCCTCTCTATTTCAGTCAATAGTGATGTTATCACGTATCTCATTTTACTTCTTTCTGTATGGATTTAAATATGTTGTTGGACTTAATAATTCCTGGCAAAATGGGCATGTTCCTTGATTTTAGTAAGTTTTATTAATAATTTTGCGTAGCTTGTGTAAGTTCAACTATTTTAGGAAATTTGCTTGTTCTTGCCAAATGATAAATTTCCGTTTTCCTTTCACAAGAAGCTTTAATCGTTCTAGCGATCCATTGTCATATGGTTGTGTAATGTCCTTTCTGATTAGTTTATTCGAAAAGTTATTCCAAACAATGATATGAATTATAATGGAATAGATTAAAATTTATGTTAGTATCTGGTTCATTATAAATATCATCCCAGATCATCTCTTGTAAAATATTTAAAAAACGTTTGTCCTTGAGTTATTAATTATTGTAACTGATTTCCACGGTGGAGTATCTATACTATAAGACACTATCTCATTTATCTTAACTGTGAATCATGATTAGAGAGAACATTTGTTACTAGGTATACAGTTATTTTGTTGCTTTGAATTTTATGAAAGAAAACAGTATCACTTAATGTCCTATTGTCTTTATTAAACTCTGCTGAAACATTAATTACTGACATCAAACTGTAAATTCCAAATAAGGTTTCTAGATGATTTTTTCCTGCCAGAATCCTTTTAGAAGATCTGTAATGAAATCATCACAGACTAATGACTGCCTGCTGCTGTATAGCTGA
This sequence comes from Schistocerca piceifrons, assembly GCF_021461385.2. Lineage (NCBI taxonomy): Eukaryota > Metazoa > Arthropoda > Insecta > Orthoptera > Acrididae > Schistocerca > Schistocerca piceifrons. The sequence continues at coordinate 323,142,644 of NC_060139.1, read as the reverse complement.
TTGCATAGGGATGAACAGTTCAAGTGGGGCTCTATATACAGCCACAATTTATAGTGAACTATTTTACAGTATTAATTCACAAACACACAGTTCTGACTGCTAATTACCATAAAATCTATTTGTTTCAATGTTTTTGATCCTATGCTGTCTTTATATGTGTAAGTTCAGTGTGAGTAAGATGCTAAAGAGCAATTGTTACATTCAACTTCTCTAACCCTATGGTTATGTGGTGCTCAGATGGGCACAGGATGTCTGTCTTTACAGAGGTATCTAAATTTTCCAAACACACAAGGAGTTCATCTACCTCTATTCCACTAATATTCGTATGGCTTCAGCTAACCTCAATTTTTTTGAGCCTTCTTAAGCGTTTTGTGGGCTCTTCTGTTATGTTAACTTCTTTTGCAGCTGGGTGTTTGAATCCTGATTCTAACCTAGAAAAGGTACACCATATTTTTTTTTACTCTTTCTCATATTCACAATAACTGTAGGTAGGTTACTGTTACAGAAATAATATTATTAATAATATTACTTTTATACGTCTTAGTTGTGATAACGCTAATTTAAGAACTCTTGTACTGATATTAGGATTAAAACAACTGTTTCTGGTTTTCTATATGTTGTACACGTTGTTGGGAGTGATCTGATATTTGGTAAATAAGAACATTTGGCAGCTGAGATCACGTGTTTTAATATTTTTATTTTCATTTCATTTACTCTATAACAAATTGCGACAGAGTCTGGCTGTCACCTTTGGATCTTCTGGAAGTGATATTACTGTATACAAATCGCACAAAACCACAGTAATTAGCCTTCTATGCACAACATGACCAGTATTATACAGAGTAATAATTCGACAGTACACTCAAGCATTTTGTTACACACATGGGAGCAAATGCGATTGCGGAGAACCACAGACCGACTGACATATCACAGAAGAATGCCCCATAATATCATAAGATCGTACACCAGGTGGCTTCCTGCTGGCAATTCTAATGTCGATAGCTTATATAAATAGCCTAGATGATGGTTTGTGGAATTTTCCATTATGTACCCGATACTTTACAGTCATTTATTTCTTGTGTGTATGTATTTTCTCGTATGATAAATACAAACTAATCATGAACGCTTCAATGAAAAAGCGCATTTATCATTCTTTTTTTTTATTTATTTATTTGTCAATTCAACTTGATATGGATAGGGGCTTTAGGCCATCTGGACGTTCCCCCATATGGCAAGTGGTGGCATCACTTAGCGCCCCCAGCATCTTCTTCCACAAGTGTTTGTTTTCAGGGGTGCGTTCAGTCCTGACTTCCTTTTTGTGGACTACAGAGGGCGACAGACTGAACAGCACAGGAAAAAGATCTCTTGGAACGAGACGATATTCAGCGAATGGTCTGGTCTGCCAATTACCCGGATTTAAGCTCCATCGAGAACACGCTGGATGCACTAATGAGACGAAAAGTAGCACATCCACATGCACCAAAGACCAGCCAGCAGGTCAACCTTATTGATGGGGGAGCGAAATGTTCTACCACAAGGACTCCTTACCAACAGGATGAGATGCATCGCCTTCCGCGGTGATCGCACACTCTGTTAAGCAACATATCCCGCCTTTTGTAACGTCCAGAGGCCCATAAATCGTGGCGACTTCAGTGGAACTGTTGTCGTTGAATAAATGTGTCATTTCTGTTCTGCTGATTGCGTATCTTCGTAACTTCCCTTCTGTATCATTCTGTAGTGTTCTTTCTACATGTGCTCCAACTTTCATCGAGCTGTGTTACTTGGCTCTGACACACCATGTGACCGTTACTTTTGTCCCTAAGTTTAGCACACTAGTATAGTTTCACTCGTGGATTACGCAGCTTTAGAATATGGACCCTGACTGAATTTACTCAGCCAACAAAATGAATATCATTTTTGATTCATTTGTAAAAAGTCTTCATTAAAACTTCCTTGGCGATTTCAAAGACTCTTGTGTCAGTGGATTAAAATATGACTTCAACCTATAAGACGTTAACTCTCTAGCATACAGCACCGCATCGTGATGGAATGTCGTCAACTACGAACACTGTGTGGAGCAGAATAGCCAGCTCGATCTCTCGGGGTGAACTGAGGTAGATGCATGCTCTCAATACTCCTTCTCATCCTGTTTCCCCGCGATTGTAGTTTTTCAGAATTGATGTGGAGCTTATCATTAACGCTAACAAACATGGCGATACAGACGTCATAGTAACACATAGTAATGATATGTCGTACTGACTGCTTTAAAAAACTTAAAAACCGTTCTGTGAATCTAGAAACATAGTACGAAAGCAAGTTCTATGTCTAGAACTGTAGCGAGCAAGATGAAAAATTTTCTTGACACATCGCTGGGAGCTTTGAGTAGCGGCGCAGACGTCTGCAGTGTGGGAAAAACGGAGATAATACCTTTTATGCAATGTAGAACTCTCGTGCATATCTAAAAATTACGGATTATGATTCTTCTAAAATACAAATCTATCAGATCTTGAATGTAGACACTGTGGCTTTAGCAAGAGCTTCACGATTAGGGTTTGACTGTTAAACAATTCTGAAGATATTATGCCGTCTACAAGGTGCTGCGGTGGTTTCTGCGCTGTTTACAGTGAACCTTTGAAGAACATTGCCCAAACGGGAGTCCCGAATCTTTTGTCAGTAGCTCTCTAAAACATCCCTTATGAAGTTGCGGAAACGAATCTGTCCAACATCCTGCCACACGGAATCGATCCCCAGTTACCCTGAACATCACTCTCCCCCTCTCCATTACTACGTAAACTCGGCTGTAAGGTACCTGGCTGATCTCTGTTCCTTATAACCAGAAGAATATCCTTCCCCCTCCCCCCTCCTCTCCTCTCCTGGGCAGCTTAATCATAGCAGTATTTTTTCTTTGTCCTCTGACAAATAAGAAACACCATAGCGTGAGGAGACTACATCCAGGTTTACATGATACAGATTGTAGTACTTCAAAAGAACACCGTCACGCTGTATTATAGATGCAATCATCACTGCTTTCTGCTCTTCGCCTACGTACCAAAATGCGTCAGTCGATAAGAGATTATTTATTTGATCCGGTAGAAGAGAGTAAAGAAATTCTTGAAAATATGTCCACTCCATGAAATGTCAGTTTCTCGATGGGGTGTCACACAGCACAAGGTGCAGTGATAGAGCTACAAATTTTGCTTCCCTGTTAGCGTTGCTGCACTATAACATTTTAATCCATGGGAAAGTATCACGGACATACTGAAGAAACTGAAATGGCAGACTCTTGAAGACAGACACAAACTATCCCGAGAAAGTCTATTAATAAAGTTTCAAGTACCGGCTTTAAGTAATTACTCTAGGGATATACCGGAACCCCTACGTATCGCTCACTCACGGATCGTGAGGATAAGATTAGAATAACTACTGCACGCACACAGGCAGTCAAACAATCGTTCTTCCGACGCTCCATACGTGGATGGAACAGGAAGAAACCCTAATAATTGGTACACTTGCACGTACCATCTGCCAAGCGCTGACGGTGGTTTGAAGAGTATAGATGTAGATGGAGAAACTAGGAAGGAGACGACTGCCTGCCGGGGTGGCCGAGCGGACGGTCGCAGGTTCGAATCGAGCCTCGGGCATGGATGTGTGTGACGTCCTTAGGTTAGTTAGGTTTAAGTAGTTCTAAGATGTAGGGGACTACTGACCACAGAAGTTAAGTCCCATAGTGCTCAGAGCCATTTGAACCAAGGAGACGATTGTCTGAATTTCATGTCATTAGTCGAGTCGCCGCAAGAAGATGCCAGACTGTTGACAGGCCTGTTGCCAGCCTTCAACTGCAAAGCGCAAACGACTGCAGGCGTAAACTATAATCGTGTCTGGAGCTGTGACAACACTGAGGCGTTGCGATTTAGTCGTTCACAAAATTGCGTTACTTGATTGGTCAAGGAAGGCGTGTGAAACTGCAACGCCCAGTCCACTGTCACTTCTTACGCTGATTCGACCATAAACTGTTAGAGTTTATTTTACTGGCCTATTTTAATGTAAGTATTCATAGGTTTCTTACATTCATCTATCGAAATATCTGCTCTGGGGTTCATCTGGCAGAAAAAACTGAAAAATTTAACTTTTGTAAAACAATTCAACAACTTAAATTCTGCCAAAGGGCATCAAAAAGCTGAAGGTAGGAAAATAGTTTAGTATAGTATTTAAGGTGATTTGATGTTAGGCTTCATAAAAAAGGAAATGTTATAAGTGGAATCAGAGATGAATAGGTGTTTTGGCAGTTTTCTCTTCTGTTTCTCTATTTTTCCCTAGTGCAGTGTATATTTCCGCCATTTGCATCACGACAGGCCTTGTTTTCGTGTGAGCAGTCAGTCAGTCAGTTAAAGTTACTGAACTCGTTAGTAGAGCAGCAGCTCCCATCTCTGTAGCAACAGCTTTGTATGCATGCACCGTTCTGTCTAGTGTATGGTTGTGCCGCCTTCAGTATCGCTAAGTACTCTGACTGGTGTGTTTGCATGGGAGCTGAGTTGGTGACCCTCGCTAACAGCTCCAGGTGGTGCTGGCTTCAGTCATGCAGTTTGAGACTATTGGCAATAGGCATCACTGTGGTGCGCCAGATGTATGGATGTGAGGTGCCCCAGCATGTCCTCTGTGTACCCTGATAAGTCCACACTGTAACCACCCCTGTTACTGGCTGCATTGAGGATGGTCACTCGCCCATGTTCGAGTCGGAGTTCTTTTCAAGGAGTAATGGACAGCGAAAGACATTCCAGGGCATTGACTGAGAGGCTTCCATGGATCGTCTGACAAACAGATTTCGGCGCTATCTGTGGCTAACAAAGGTCCTTAGCCAGATGCAGTCTCTTGCCCTATTCCAGAGGAAGCCTCCCGGCCCACAAGCTATGGGCATTCTTGGAGGGTGGAATTGCTGGCAGTTGTGAGCTCCAATGTTGGGCACATGATGGGACCCCTTAGAGATACAGCGGCCAAGGTGTGGGCAGTAATTCAGTGTGCACTTTGTGAACATACCAGAAGGTGTGATTCTAGAGGTGGAAAGGATGCTTCTGTTGCTGCGAAGAGCATATGGTGCAGCCAGCTGCAGGTGGCAGCTCATGTCGTTACTATCGACGTAAGTGGCTATGGATTGGGAGAGTTCCGGGAAAAATCGGAAGCGGGTCCTGGTAACCCAACTGTGTAGGGTAACGAGGATGACGCCACTTGATCTCATAACCCTTTTGCAAGTCGAAGTAGACAGCGAGGATGCAAGGGGCATCTGCTCGCGTTCTCGGGCGATAGCACGTCTCTCTGATGAGCCTGCAGTATCCGTCGTGTATTCCCACGATGGCGAGACGGGAGCGCTGGGAGGTGGGGCGGGGAGCAGCACGTTGCTATCAGGCGTGTATCACACGCGAACGGCAGCCGTGGCAAACAAGTCTCTCGTCTGCGCTGCTCGGCGGCCGCTTTGTCAGATGCTGGCGGCAGATAGCTTTGAGCTGGAGAGCTAATGGAGCTACTGGACTTCGCACGCAGCTGAGAGGTGCCGCCGATACCGGCGGCGGCCCGCTGCGCCGCTCTGAACAACCGGCCGTTGTGCAACTGCGACACCTGGATAACGTATCTGGAACCTTCCACCCGCCGTTGGCACTTATAAAGGGCACTCTCTGCTCCCCACTCAACTAAACGTTCAAACAGCTGTGCGCTGGTTTCCGCAAATCGAAGGAAATGTAAGGAGAAAGGGATGACATTGTCGAATGTCATGAAATTGACATACAGTCGAAGACATAATTTCACGAGGGAAAAAAATTCATTTAACTTTTAGTGAATGAAGCACACGCAAGAAATCGACGATGACGGGACAAGAAATCGACCTCGTTCCTTTAGAGAAATTACCCCGGCCTTTATGGTAATGGTATAGCGAAAAAGCTAAATATGGGTGTTTGGACAGCTAGTTGCATCGCACTTCTCAATGGCTTCCACAGAATTGTATCTAAGAGGGGGTTACGGTACATCAGAAAAGCATGCTAAAATTCTGTTTTCATTTACCGCAACTGATTCTGTGCGTTTAAGAATAAGCTGTGCCAAAAGAACTATGTTTTACAAAAGGTACTCAAAACTTGTTGCATCTAAAGGAACTGTCATTTGTTGGCTTAACATTATTTTTTAGGACTTGGATACCCAAAACGTAAGAATATTGAAGTTTTCGAACACAGCCACAAATTGCAGTTGGTATTTTTTTTATTGACCGGTTTCGCTCTTTAAATGTACAAGAGCATCATAAGAATATGCACTGTAAAAGATACAAATTGAGACAGTACAGAAAACTTACATTGACATTACGTAAATAACATATTCTGCTTCCAGCTCTAAAGATTAATTTGGCTCTACTATAGTACTTAAACATGCGTTGAAAGTACGTTAATAGTAAATGATGACAGTGACAGTGACAGCTCCAAAGATGAAATTAGCTGTACAACAGTACTTGTACGTTCATGGTATAGTCTGTCCTAAGATAGTTCACAGCTACAGAAAACGAAAGTTATATTAATTGCCTTTTTTATGGGCGTGTGTACAGAGGTCTTAGATCTGTACATACCTGCTTGAATTTAAAAATACGAGTACGTCTTCCAAAATTAAAAATCTTTCAAAAATATAAAAAAATTCATATTTAAAAACGTCTAAAGAAAAATGTATCCAAAATTACTGCTTCTTAAAAGTATTTCCGCCAGGGTGATATGGCCGGTGTTATATTTTCGTTGCTTATTATATCGTGTTCTGGAAGTTGTTCCTTAATACTGCGTCAGATACACACTAACACACAAAGAGAATGTTCATAAGGACAAATACAGTAAATTGAGTGAACATTTGAGAACAACTAAACATAAATTAGGTGAGATACATGACAGTATAAAATTTATTCATACCGCAGGTAAAAGTCCACTGTTAGATGTTTTAGAAGAATTGGTAATTTTCGCGGAAAAAAAGAAAAATCCGCAAAATTTATCAAACGAACAAAACGAACATAATCTACATGTGTTCTTCCAGTTATTTTATGAAGTGCTGTAAATAAGCCATCAAAATATAATACTTGCCGCATCATCTTAACAGAAATATTTTAAAAAAACGGTAATTTTGAATTCATTTTTGTACAGACGTTTTTAAATACGAATTTTTTCACAATGTATTTTGAAAGAAATTCAATTTTTACAGACGTACTCGTATTTTTAAAGATAAGCAGATATGTACAGATCTAAGATATCTATACACATGCCCACAAAAGAGGCGATTAATGTATCTTTTAGTTTTCTGTAATTGTAGCCGGCTCGAGTGGTCGTGCGGTTCTAGGCGCTACAGTCTGGAGCCGAGCGATCACAACGGTCGCAGGTTTGAATCCTGCCTCGGGCATGGATGTGTGTGATGTTCTTAGGTTAGTTAGATTTAATTAGTTCTAAGTTCTAGGCGACTGATGACCTCAGACGTTATGTCGCATAGTGCTCAGAGCCATTTTGTAATTGTAAATTATCTTTGGATGGACTATATCATGGATGTTTCGAGTGTAGTTGTACAGACAATTTCATCTTTGGCCCTATCAATGTCAGATTACAGTCTTGTATGACCAAATCTAGCGTATCCAGCGAGTTAGAAACAAAGGATATTTTTAATGTTATTTAATCCGTGTTGGATGTTGTGAACTCCGTGCGGCCGGTAATGAATGTTGGTTAACAACGTAACCAGCGATAAAAGATTTTTAAAATGCTTTTATTTTATAGGCATAATAGATTTCTTCAGATGACTGGAAACATTAGCTATCTAAAGAGGGCCATGAATGACCGAAAGGCGTTGAGATTCTAAAATAAAAGCATTTTAAAATGTTGTGCGGCGGGCTGCGTTATTCGCCAACAAAGGACATTTTTATTCATAGACCACTAAGTCGGTTTGACACTAAAATTAAAAATCGGATATAGAAAAGAAATCAGAATGGTCAAGAAAAAGTACTGGATATCAATAAAAATAGCCTGCATCTAGATATACATAACTACTATGAAGTTCACGCTTAAGTGGCTGGCAGAGTATTCTTCGAACCACCTTTAGACCATTGCACTCTCTAACAGCGTGTGGAAGAATGAACACTTAAACCTTTCTGTACCATCTCTGATTTCTCTTATTTCATTACGATCATCATTTTTTCCTATGTAGGTTGGCGACCGTAAAATATTTTTACATTGATAGGAGACAGATGGTGACTGAAATTTCTTGGAAAGACCTCACTTTTGTTTTAACGATTGCCACCTCTTATTGTATCCGTGACACTTTCTCCGAACTTCCGTTCTTTGGACTTCTTCGATGCCCTCCCCCGATCCCATACCTCACAGCACTACTCTGGCAGAGGTCGGACAACCGTAGTGTAGGCGGTCTATTTAGTGGACATGTTGCATCTTCTAAATCCTCTGCCAATAAAACGCAGTCGTTGGTTTGCCTTCACCACAGCATTATCTATGTGATCGTTCCAATTTAAGTCGTTCGTAACTGTAATTCACATGTATAATGGACGATCAAAAAGTTTCCGTTACACGGCCACACTAACCCTTTGCCTACATGTCGCTGCTTATATACCCGCATCGGAGTCACGCTGTGGTGCATATAATCTGCAATAACGGTCACATCGTCATAATGTCCATCCATAACCAGAACCCTACCTCAATGACCAACTGCTCAATCTGTTCACCTCTTGTCAGAGAGTAATTGCGTACGCCACAATAGTGGGCACTCCGTCCTCTAATCTGTCTCCACTTATGCTTTGGGTAGAAAGACTCTGCTGAACATGGATTTTTGCAGCCTGTTCCTGAACGTCCTTGACGCATTTCCGCGTTTGTAAGTGCCATACGCCGACGGCTCTATGGTCGACAGGTGAATCGATTTTGCCTACACACAAGCAGGGCGCAGCGAACCACACACCGTGCCAAATGGATGCAGTGAATTCACAGCATAACTAGTGACCATTGCTTGAGCTCTCAGTAACATTCATTCTTGCACTGGTCATACTTTCTTAACTGGCAGTGACTCCCTGAGTAGTCTTCAAGATATCAACCAGTGCTACCCTCGAGAACCATTAGCTGTGACTATTTTAAATTTCCTTTCTGACGTCTATTAAGCTAGATGGTCAGTCGTCTTTTCTATCCCAATTCAAGATGGCATCCCTAGGCTATCTGAGCTATCTTGGCTACCTGGATACCGACTTCGGAGATGGGGCTACCAGAACTAGGCCATCACCGTCAAAGGAAGTTTGGAAGAGTGTGCCCAGGTTTCTCTAAACAAAATGTGAGCAGTATAGGGGTCCACGTTCATATGTGATTCTTCCCCTTACGCTTCTCTCAAGAAACCTACCATTCTCTGTCAGCTTCATATTGGCCACACTTGATGAACCATGGCTCCAGCCTACAACATGAGGATCCACCCCAGAATCAGTGTGATATCTGTCTGAAGGCGGCACACATCTTACTGGACTGCCCCAGTTTGGCCACCTAGGGCGAAATGTAAAAACAGGCTGACACTGCTTCTGGTGGTAGCAGCTAATGCCAAAGCTATTACATTTTACGCATGAAGGTGGTTTCTATTCCTATGTGTGAGATAGGACACATTGACCTCATCAGCCACTTGAAGGATTGGAAGGATGCCCTGTCGCCTGATTCGACTCATGGGCCCTTGCTTGCCTTTGCTTAATGTTCGAGCCTGGCTCCTGCACTTTCCACTTGAGGGCTATGGTCTAGGGGTAGTTTCTTTGACTAGTAACTAAACCGTCCTGGGCCCCAGGTTTGGACCTATCCATTGCTTAAATTTTGAATAAAATCATCAGCAACGCCGGCCAAAGATTTCTGGTATAAGAAGTCACCCTCGTTCTGCCAACAGGGGTGGAGTATCGGATAGAAGTTCAGGATACTCTCTTGCCCTTGGGACTGGAAACTGTCAGTAAAATGCGGAAGTATAAGCATGATGAACAGCATTAGGACGCAGAAGGCAATGGAAACCACTGAAATAAAGACACATAGGGTAGAGCCACAAGTGCCAATGGCCTTGTTGCCGTGATAACGCCGGTTCCTGTCAGATCACCGAAGTTAAGCACTGTCGGGCTTGGCTAGCTCTTGGATGGTTCGCCGTCTGGGTTTTCTGAGTGCTGTTGGCAAGTGGTGTCAATTGAGGAACTACTTGATTCCGAAGTAGCGGCACTGGTTACGAAAACTGAAAACAGCCGTGAGCCGTCTGCTGATCACGTGCCCTCTGTATCCACATCCATTGATGCCTAAGAGCTGACGATGACACGGCGGTTGGTGGGCCTGTTTGGACGGTGTTTTTTTTTGTTTTATTTTATAGCCATAGGGCATGTCACCATTAATTTAAGAAACAATTCATGATGTTCTTTACATTGGAAAAAGATTCCAGATAAGTCCCACATTCGAATCTCTGGGAGGGGAATGCCAAGAGGGAGGCGATCATGAGAAAAAGATACAACGACCAACGAAGGGACAACATTATACGAGTCGGAGCATGGAATGTCAACTTTGGACTAATAGTAAAGCTACAAAATCTACGCAGCAAAATACATACCCTCAGTCTAGATACAGTAGGTGTCACTGAATTGAAATGAAAAGAAGATATGAATTTCTGGTCAGACGAATATAGAGTAATATCGACAGCAACAGAAAATGATACAACTGGATGAGGATTCCCTATGAATAGCAAAGAAGGGCATAGAGTAAGGCACTGTGAACAAACCAGTGGTAGGATTGTTCTCATCAGATTCGACAGCAAACAAACACTGACAATGATAGTTCAGATATACATGTAATGTTGTAAGCAGAGCAAGAATAAATAGTTAAAGTATATGAGATTAATAAATGAGTAATTTCGTATGTAAAGAGATATGAAAATCCAAGAACTATGGTGGACTGGAATGTGGTTGTACAGGAAGAAATAGAAGAAAGCGTTATAAGAGAATATGGGCTTGACAGCAGGAATGAGGAAGGAGAAACACTGAATTCTGCAGTAAATTTCAGAGGATATTGGTGAACGTTCTGCTCAAGATTCACAATAGGAATAGGTGTACTCAGAAAAGACCGGGAGACACTAGAAGATTCTAAATGTATTATATCATGACGTGACAAAGATTTCTACATCAGGTATTGTATTTTAAGGCGTAATCAGGAGCAGATGCAGACTCTGATCAAAATTTAGTGATGATAAACAGTAGACTGAAGTTTAAGAGAATCATCCGCAAGAAGCAGTGTGGACAGAAGAATGATACCGAACTACTGAGGAATGATGAGACGCGTTTGAAATTCGCAAAGGATGTGAACACTGTAGTAAGGAATTCCAGAGTTGTCAGTGCAGTTGAAGAAGGGCAGTCGCAAAGGTTGAGCTGACAGAAAGTTAAATGCGGAGAAACGATAAAGGTGTGGAGACTACGGTAAGGAATACGACAGTGGTCAGTTCAGTTGAAGACGAGCGGACATCTACGAGGGTTATTCGGAAAGTAAGGAACAATCGGTCGCGAAATGGAAAATACAGTGAAAAGCTGTGTCTAGTACCGCCGTCGATCTCATTATGTCGATCTTTGCAGTTCTGAGCTCACAGTGAGAACGTAAAAATGGGCAAAAATTTTCGCCAAGTTTGAGTGCCTGGTGAAATATTTCGGCTGAAGCTATGCAATCCACATAACTATCATGCGGTTCGTTCTACACGATAATTCTTGGCCGCACTCTGCAGGGGTAATGAAGATGCTCCTGCAGCGTTTTCGGAGGGGAAGTGTTTGATCACCCACAATACAGCCTATAACTGCCTACCCCTGAGGTTCATCTCTGCTCAAATGAACCGCTGGCTGTGAAGACAATATTTTGACACAGACAACGAGCAGCAGTCCAGAGTATAAAATTGTCGAAAAGCACTGGCGGCTGTCTTCTATAACGACGGAATTGAAAAGTTGGTACAACGCTACGACAGATGTCTAAGTGTGAGCGGCGACTGTGTAGAGGAGAGGCAATCCGTAGAATTGACGGTTGGTCTGATCAGGTTATCCTCTTTGAGAATTTTAGTTGGGATCTAAGCCGTGGACCCTTCAGACTTATGACAGAGCAACTTACTATTTTCTTTCGGTCACTATTCAGACATTCCTTCTAACAACTTTTTTAACTCTGCTTGTATTTTTTTCAGATCCGTAGCATGTTTGGTAATACTATTTTCGAAAAAGAACTTTAGGTTTTTGTTGGCATACTGCTGTTCAGTAACTGTAGGGGTAGTGAAAGGTATCTGACTCAGCCACCTTTCGTAGAAGTATTGTTTGTAATGACTAACTTAGCTTCACCTAGTCCAGTAGATTACTTTTCTGTCTTTTATGCTATTGGCTTATTACGTAAACATGCCAAGAAGAAGGATTGTGTGGTTAACCAACTTGATTGATTTTATTTCCTTTTATCTTGTATCAGCATTCTATGTTAGCTTCCTGTCCTTTCGGAACACTGTCTGTATCCCAGCTGTTTACTAAAAATACGACAACACACCAGAGACACTTGTGAGTGTGGAGTAGTCGGTACCCTGGATCACATTATGTGGGAGCGTGACATTAGACAAGATGTTACAGATCGGGACAGGAACACATCCGGAAATGAAACGGTCTATAATGTGATAATGAATGAGGAACTGTGGCAACCGTTGCAAATAAAACAGTTTTTATTTTCACTGTGGTTTCCATTTCGCGACCTATCGTTGCTTACTTTCCGAATAGCCCTCCTATATAAGAAAAAGCAATCACAGATGTTGGATTGATAAACATTAGTATAAGGAAGATAACTGGAAAGAACCTTGGGTATCAGAAGAAATACTCCAGTTTCTCGATGAAAAAAGGAAGTACAAAAATGCTCGGGGACAGACATTAATACAGCAGTATAAATCACTTAGGAATGAAATAAATAGAAAGTTCAGGGAAGCCTAGGCTAAGTAGATGCAGATAACATGAGAAGAAATCGAAAAAGAAACGGTTATCGAATGACGTGGCATAAATAAATGTTAAAAGCAGGGATGGTACCATTAAGAGAGCAATGCGATTCCACTTTTAGACGCCAAGAACAGACGGGACAGCAGGAAAGAGTTAATGGAAGGCCTCTATGGGGGGTGGGATAACTTGTCTGACGACGAAAAGAAACTGTAGTCGGTATGGAAAACATAGGGGATCCAGTGTTGGAGTCAGTATGTAAAAGATTTCTGGATGAACTGAAGGCAGTAAGAAGGCAAAATGGACAGATAACATTCCATCGGAGTTTTATAAAATCATTGGAAGAAGCGGCAACATACAACTACTTATTCAAGTTGGTGTGTTCGATACATAAGACTGGCGATGTACCATCAGACTTCCGGAAGAACATCATCCACGCAATTCCGAAGATAATCATTCGCCGATAGGTGAGAGAACTGCCGCACAATCAGCTTGACAGTTCACGCACCCAAGCTGCTAACAAGATTTATATACAGGAGAACGGAAAAGAAAACTGAGGATGTGTTAGGTGACGATCAGTTTCGCTTTAGGGAAGGTAAAGATACCACAGAGGCGATTCTGACGTTGCGTTTGATAACGGAAGCAAGACTGAAGAACAATCAGACACGTTCATTAAATTTGTCAATCTAGGAAAAGCTTTCGGCTTTGTAAAACGGCGCAAGATCTTCGAAATTGTGAGGAAAATAGGGGTCAGCTATAGGGGAAGACCAGTAATATACCGTGTGTGCAATAACCAAGAAGGAACAATAGTACTGGATGATCAAGAACGTAGTACTCTTATTAAAAAGTGTGTGAAGCAGTGATAAAATATTTCGGCTCTACTGTTCAATGTATACATCGAACAAGCAATGACGAAAGAAACGAAAGGTTCAAGGTTGGGATTAAAATTCACTGTGGAAGGATGTCTATGGTAAGATTTGCAGATGACATTGCTATCCTCAGTGCAACTGAAGAAGAATTATAGGATCTGTTGAATGGAATGAGCAGTCTAATGAGTACAGAATTTGGCGTGAGTGTAAACCGAAAAAAGACAAATGTAATGAAAAGTAGCAGAAATGAAAATAGTGAGGAATTTAACATAAAAATTGTTGATCACTATGTAGATGAAGTTAAGGATTTCTCCGACGTTGATAGCAAAGTAACCCATGACGGACGAAGAAAGCGAAACAAGGGAACGTGAAAAACCTGATCAGCACAGCCAAAGAGCCCTTTTCTGGCTGCCAGAAGTCTATTGGTATCAAATATAGGCCTTAATCTGAGAAAGACATTTTCCAGAATGTCGTTTGTAGCAAGGCATTATATGGTAGTAGGTCCTCCACAGAATGAGTGAAGAAAGGAACACTTGGGAAACACTGGCAAGAAGAAGGAGCACGGTGGCAGAACGTGTGTTAAGGTATCAGGGAATAACGATCGTGGTACCAGAGGCAATTGTTGACTGCAAAAGCATTAGGAGAAGTCAGAGATTGGAGTACATGCAGCAAATAACTCGGGACGAAGGGTGGAAGTGGTGCTCTGAGATGAAGAGATTGGCCTAGGAGAGGGAATGGTAGCAGATCACATCAAACCAGTCAGAAAACTGATACTAACGACTCAAAAAAAAAAATACATGTGGCGTTGTTTTACTGTCTTCTCTTATGGATACTGTGCATGATTATGCTCTTCGGCTGTTAATCAGCAACAGCTTGGCGTGAGACTCCCGAGAGGGCCAGTTCACTAACTTCCGAGCATATTACAGGCATGCCGGACTTGCGGTGAAGGGTCTCTGTCTGTCTGTCACGTCGGAAAGTTCCAACTGGAAGCAGGAACGTGGAGACTGTTCTGAGCCGACAAGCTGTGTGAGCATCTCTAGATAAGTGCGTGACCGGCTATATGACTGTCATACTGTCCTTATGCGAGCTTCTGGACTGGAGGAAAATAGGGTGACTGTAGATCGGGCGAAGGAATCATTTGGTCATGGGCCAGGGCCAAAGAAAGTCTGGTGTACCAGTTACCACTTTGAACAGCCTCTATTCAACAAAAACGAATTGAACTGGGATAGCATATTTCAGAACATTTTCTGTTGCTGTAAACTTGCGACGAGGAGATGACTTTAACATCCAGTCCAATCTTTTCATTACTATTTGCCGGAAGTTCGCTCCCTATTGGTCTGCAGTGTATCTTACTTGGTGTTTGTCACTGGTGCGAAGAGACTTGAAAAGAATTTATTACTTATAGTTTGGTGTTAAACTGCTTCCGTCCATTAATTTGTTCCTGTTTAAGTGGATCAAAGTTACATGTTATTTCCCCTACGTTTAAAATGGCTATTTATTCGTTTGATTACCAGGGTGCAGGGGGAAGAACGCATCTGAGTAGTACAGCTCATCTAAACTTTCTCAGTGATGGCACTGTAAATATCTGTGCAACCAGGTTGCAGGGGAAGAACGAATTTAAGTAGTACAGCTCATCTAAACTTTCTCAATGACGGCACTGTAAATATCTGTGCAACCATTTGTATCTTGTTACTTGATGAGCACAGTCTTGGTTGATTTTAATAAAATTGTTATTTTTGGAAATGTTTATTTGACGTCCTAGACCTACCAGTCCCCAGGCACGTAGCAGAGCGTGGCTCTCTTATAGCTGGGCAAATTAACAATTTCAGTTAAGCGTCATTCGTGACTTTATTTTTGAATTATGACATGGTTTTTTAAAAATATTTCTGGGCAGACTCTGTTTGCTGTTTTGTACGTTTTAGGTATATCCTTGTCTACTTTGGAACTAAGAGGTGTTCTGCGGTTAAGGTATTTAAAGAAAGAGCAGTTTCAGTACGAGCTCTGGGAACGTGGCCTATCGGGAAAGAGAAGCATTGCTCATCCAGGCGTAGGATTGTACGGGATTGTGGCGTGTCCTCTGAAAGTCGCTGCGTGCGATTCTCAAAAATGTGTGTGAAATCTTATGAGGACTTAACTGCTAAGGTCATCAGTCCCTAAGCTTACACACTACTTAACCTAAATCATCCTAAGGACAGACACACACACCCATGTCCGAGGGAGGACTCGAACCTCCGCCGGGATCAGCCGCACAGTCGATGAATGCAGCGCCTAAGACCGCTCGGCTAATTCCGCGCGGCTGCGTGCGATGCTGGTGAGGTGAGTCCTGCCTTATCTGTTTATGGCACCCCTCTCTTTAGCATAGAGTCACATATGGACTTCTTTGAATATACTAATCTGTCTCATGCACAGATATTTCGAGTACAAGTTCATATTAACCATTGTAGTTCAAGACTTGAAAGCAGTTAAAACCAATCAGGAACAGAGTGTTACAATTAATGAACTGCAGAATAAACTTATGGAATTGCAAATGAAGCTGAACGCATTAGAGTGGAATGCCACTTCATTTGGCGATAAAGATGAGGTCGCACTCCCTTATGAGAAGAGAGGTGAGGTTAATGGCGGGATGAAAGGCAGTGTTAGTGAATGTATGGGGTACCAGTTTCCTAGGTTACCAGTAAGTTACCCAACCAAAGTTTTCCCAATGTTCCGTATTGTTGATAGTTTTTCTATCCATGACGTTCAAGAAATAGTCAAATTTTTATGGTTTTCTCTTCCCTTGCAAAACCTAGCCGATATTCTAAAGATCGAGGCTTCAGTCATTTTTCATATTTATATCCCTTGTTTCGTGGTTGTTGGAGCCGAATGGTTAGTGACATCTAGCAATATCGTAGCACACTGGGAGACTTACGGGAAAGAATTATATAGGAGAAATTACCTACTAGGATGAAGATTGAATTAATTATTCAGCATTTCTATTGTGTGCAACGGCAGAGTGAGACGTTGGTACAGCATATACAACAAATTCAAACAGTCATTTTGGCTCTGAATGTTCAGGTCACTCACAGCAATGCTGTAAACAAAATTTTAGATTGGGTATGACCGGATGATCGTCCACAGACATTATTTCCTGAGAAAAATATGACATTTGCAGGTTTGGATAAGGTGGTACCCGGCGTTGGAAGCATCAGATTTGCTGATGAAAGAAGTGATCGTAGAGACCTCTAGGATATGGTTCAGCACGAGACACAAGATATGCGTAAATTTAATAAGACTTCTGCCTTGGCCAGAGTTGCTGAATACCGCTGCGGTGGGTCTGTGTATTATGCACGTGACGGACGATATTAATTAGCGGTTAGCAGACCCCAGGGGAAACTAGGGCGGCGTCAATCTGAAGTTCCACCGAGACTTTGTAATAAGGTGAAGGTGATGACAAGACATAAACTCCCCTTTGTGCGTGCGTTGTTCAACCAAGAACTTAGTTGGCCTTATTGGATTGTGGGAGCAGCGTCTCTATTCTCAGTCATACCTAGCGTTAGAGGAATTCTCACACACTCAGGTTTTCTAAGAACTGTTGCACCGGGAATGGCCGATTATTACCATTAGTTGAATGGGTACGATCTTATTGCATAACTGAGCCCTTGTCATGGCTAATGAGGTTATTCGTGGCTAAGGGATTACATACAGACCTGATGCTGGTCTGTGATTTCATTCAGGTAATGGAATTGTTTTAGAATATGCTGGTAGTTATTTTATTTTAAATTACGACCAGAAAATTTATATAAGTTGTGTGAACATAGTGGCGTTCAAAGTGTGTACAACGTGACCAGTGAATCTACTGAGTTTGCCTTGGTCATTTACGACCCGGATGGCACAGGGATTACTCCAGGTGCCTAGGCAGTTTCCCACTGTTTCGACCGATAAGCTAGGGGTGATTGCCAAAATGCTGTCAGATACCGTATCAGTGCGCCAAGCCCTTTACCGGATGACGCCATCGTAAACCAAGATACTGCACTAACTGTAACTGAATGATCAGATGTTACGTGACGGTGTATTAGGCCAACAAATTCATCTTACGCATTGCCGTTGTGCCTGGTTCCAAGGCTAAGCGCCATATGCCAGTTGTGAATCTCCTTTTTTTCTTTTTTCAGCCGGCCGGTGTGGCCGTGCGGTTCTAGGCGCTTCAGTCTGGAACCGCGTGACCGCTACGGTCGCAGGTTCGAATCCTGCCTCGGGCATGGATATGTGTGATGTCCTTAGGTTAGTTAGGTTTAAGTAGTTCTAAGTTCTAGGGGACTGATGACCACAGATGTTAAGTCCCATAGTGCTCAGAGCCATTTGAGCCATTTCTTTTTCCTTTCTTTCCTCTTTTGAGTGGTCAGTCTTCTGAGTGGTTTGATGTAATCTGCCTCCAATCTCTGCCCTCCCCTAATGTTTTTGCCCTCAACAGCTCTCTCTAGTACCATGTAGGTTATTCCCTGAAGTCTCAACACCTGCCCTTTCTTCTATCCATATCTTTCTTCACTCATTCTGTAGAGGACCTCCTCATTTCTTATCACTCCAACAGATTTTCAACATTCTTCTCTAAGACCACATTTCAAACACTTTGGTCCTCTTCTGTTCTGGGTTTCCTACTGTTCATGAATCTCTGACATACAAGCCTGTGCTCCAAATGTACATTAATACGAATATCTTCCTCAAATTAAGGCGTCTATTTTATACCAGTAGACTTCTCTTGGTCCGGAAAGCGCCCTTTGCCTGTGCTGATTTACATTTTATGTCATCCTTGCCTCACTTGCTTCGTCCGTCATGGGTTATTTTGCATCCAAGGTGGCAGAATTCCTTAACGTCATATGCTTCGTGATCAACAACCTTGATGTTAAGCTTCACGCTGTTCTCATTTTCGCTACTTTTTATTGTCTTTGTCTTTTACCACGTTACGTGCAGTCCATGTCCTGTACTCATTACACTGTTCATTCTATTCAGTAGATCCCATATTTCTTCTTTAGTTTCACTGACGATAACAACGTCATCAGCAAATCTTAATATGGATACCTTTTCACTCAGAATTTTAATCCCACGCTTGAAACTTTCTTTTCTTTCCGCCATTGTTGTTCGATGTATAGATTGAACAGTTTGAAGTGAAAGACTGCAGCACTGTCTTACATACTTTTTAACCTGAGCTCTTCGTTTTGGATCATTCAGCGTTATTGTTCCTTCTTGGTATTTGTACACACAGTATGTTACTGGTCTAAGCCGGCCGGGGTGGCCGAGCGGTTCTAGGCGCTACAATCTGGAACCGCGCGACCGCTAGGATCGCAGGTTCGAATCCTGCCTCTGGCATGGGTGTGTGTGATGTCCTTAGGTTAGTTAGGTTTAAGTAGTTCTAAGTTCTAGGGGACTGATGACCTCAGAAGTTAAGTCCCATAGTGCTCAGAGCCGTTTGAACCATTTTGTTACCGGTCTCCTCCTATAGCTTACTCCTATTTTTCTCAGAATTTCGAATATACTATGAACGCGACTTGATTTCTCATCAGTTTTGGTCCGTTATCAAACGCGACGTCAGAATTGCCTCTCTGGTGTCTTTACCTTTCCTAAAGCCAAACTGGTCATCATCTAACAGATAATCATGAGCCGTGGCGGGAATGGCGCCAGTTGTATCTCTGACGTGAGTACGATAGTTTTCCTAATTCAGAGGTTTGTCTTTGGGCTTGGGCCGGCTCGAGATATAAGGGAGTGCCGATCGCTAGTGGATGGGAGGACACAACGCTTGGAAACGTTATGCGGATGCGCGCGAGTTGTTGGTTTGTCGGCTGGCGGTCAGAAGCGAAGACGGCATTCCTGAGGCCGGGCGGTGGTTGCCACGTGATTGTATTAGAGTCTGCGGGAGTTGGCCGGCGCTGTGTATTCTCCGGCGACCTCGTGAGCTGTGGATGTGCCCGCTTCCTTGGAGAAACACGCTTTTATGGTGTTGCGAAGTGATGGTTTGACGGCTTTGAAATATCGCCCCAGCATCAAGACACCTAGTTAAGTACGTTATTTACTAAGAGCTTTTGGTTAACTGTCATTGTGATCGCTCTTGGTACCGTAAAATGTTGATAGACGTGTGACATTAAGTTTGTTCGATTTCATTCGAGGCCTCTTCCTAGACGTGTGCTCTGCTTCCGCATAATATCGATGTATTTGCAGATATGTGAAGTTTTAGTGAGTGGTGGTTTTGAGTCAGTTCATTTCTCACTGTTAGTGTTGTTATCAAGTACTGTTTCTCTTAGAGGATGAACATGTGAGTTAAATTAGTTATTGTTTAACCTTGATTTTATAGGGTAATTTATGGTCAGTCTTAAATGTTAAGATTATGAATAGTTTTTCTGCTTCCTGTTGACGGGTGTGATCTGTGTTTCAGTGAGCTGAGGCAGTGGGCAACCGCAGCACAGGGTTTCCCCTTAGATTAAAAGTTCGGCTTACGGGTTGTGGACTTCGCCTGAGGTTGTGGTCCTCTTCGGTAGCGTTTGCTTGCTTCACATTTTGGTATACTCGACGTGGGGTTGGAGCTGCGTCTTGTTTCGAAGTTAAGTATTACTTCTCTCGGTTGGTTCCACCGTTCGCGGTTAAACTTCGGCCTTATAAGCTTGGACTTTGCTTCCGTTGTTACACATTGATCATTGTACATTGTTGTAACTTTCTATGCCGTAAAGATTCATCTCAAAAGTTGCTCGCTCTGGAAGACTGACAAGTTACGTTTAATATACAGGGTGAGTCACCTAACGTTACCGCTGGGTATATTTCGTAAACCACATGAAATACTGACGAACCGATTCCACAGACCGAACGTGAGGAGAGGGGCTAGTGTAATTGTTTAATACAAACCATACAAAAATGCAGGGACGTATGTTTTTTAACACAAACCTACGTTTTTTTAATGGAACCACGTTAGTTTTGTTAGCACATCTGAACATATAAACAAATACGTAATCAGTGCCGTTTGTTGCATTGTAAAATGTTAATTACATCCGGAGATATTGTAACCTAAAGTTGACGCTTGAAACCTCCGACGTTCAGTTGCGTGTTGTAACAAACACGGGCCACGGTCGGCGAGCAGCATCTGCAGGGACATGTTTACGATGACGACCGTGTTTACGAGTGTGGCTGTAATGCACTGTTGTGGTTTGGTCTAGCTATCGCAGTGTCCGCATGTAGCGCTTGCTGCTACTGTTATTCTGCATTCGTCTCCGCACGCAGACCAACTGTAGTACACCGTGTTACCAGACGTCTGTGATACGTAGTGTAGTGTTGTATGAACTGTGACCATGGCGTATTCGAACTGTGAAAAGGCGGAGATGATACTCATCTATGGCGAGTGTTGACGAAATGCAGCTGAAGCCTGCAGGGTGTATGCAGAACTGTACACGGACAGAGAGCATCCAACGTGCCGCACATTGCAAAACATCTACCGCCAACTGTATGCAACAGGTTTTGTCGTAGCACGTAAACGGGTCCGTAACAGGCCCGTCACAGGAGAAGCGGGTGCAGTTGGTGTGTTAGCTGCTGTTGCCGTGAACCCACACATGAGTACACGGGACATTGCGAGAGCCGGTGGACTGAGTCAAAGTAGTGTCATGCGCATACTGCATCGTCACCGCTTTCACCCGTTTCATGTGTCGCTACATCAGCAATTACATGGTGATGACTTTAATCATCGAGTGCAATTCTGTCAATGGGCATTAACAGAGAATGCGTTGCAGTTCTACCTGTTTACCAATGACGCGGATTTCACAAACCACGGGGCAGTGAATCTACGGAACATGCATTACTGGCCCGTGGACAATCCTCGCTGGCTGAGACAGGTAGAGCGACAGCGACCATGAACTGTAAATGTATGGTGCGGAATCATTGGCGACCACCTCATTGGTCCTCACTTCATTGCAGGGGCCCAAACAGCTGCAAGATACATCGCGTTTCTACAGAATGATCTGCCAACGTTGCTCGAAAATGTCCCACTGGAAACGCGTCGACGTATGTGGTATCAGCATGATGATGCAGCTGCACATTCCGCAGTTAACACTAGGCTGACCCTTGACAGGATGTTCGACGGACGTTTCATAGGACGTAGAGGACCCTTAAATTGGCCAGCCCGTTCTCCTGATCTTACACCTCTGGACTTCTTTCCGTGGGGCACGTTAAAGGAGAATGTGTACCGTGATGTGCCTACAATCCCAGAGGATATGAAACAACTTATTGTGGCAGCCTGCGGCGACATTACAACATGCACTGCGGCGTGTACGACATCTATTACGCCAGAGATTGCAATTGTGTGCGGCAAATGATGGCCACTACATCGAACATCTATTGGCCTGACATGTCGGGACACACTCTATTCCACTCCGTAATTGAAAACGGAAACCACGTATGTACGTGTACCTCGCCCCTCATGGTAATGTACACGTGCGTCAGTGAAAAAGACCAATAAAAAGGTGTTAGCATGTGGACGTAATGTGCTGTTCCAGTCTCTTCTGTACCTAAGGTCCATCACCGTTCCCTTTGGATCCCTACGTAATTCGGTGCTCTCCGATACACACGATCGAACAGCAGAGGAGTGGTACTGAAGCGTCAACTTTAGGTTACAATATCTCCGGATGTAATTAACATTTTACAATGCAACAAACGGCACTGAATACGTATTTGTTTATATGTTCAGATGTGCTAACAAAACTAACGGGGTTTCATTTAAAAAAACGTAGGTTTGTGTTAAAAAACATACTTCCGTGCATTTTTTTATGGTTTGTATTAACCAATTACACTAGCCCCTCTCCTCTCGTTCGGTCTGTGGAATCGGTTCGACAGTATTTGATGTGGTTTACGAAATATATCCAGCGGTAACGTTAGGTGACTCACCCTGTATATGTGTTTTGAGTATTTCTGTAGAGCCGGGGCTCTGTGTCAACTGTTACTTTACATGTACAGTTTACAAATGGAAAGGATTTCAAATAATGTATCTTAACTAGAGTTTTGTTAAAGTTATGGTTAAATTCAGCCCTCGTGGCTTTTGTCATTTTTGGTGGGAGATTGTGGGCTAATAACTTGTTGACCTGGTTACGATCTTATGTAATGAGGTTCTTAAATATTTCGCCTGACTGGTGGTCCTTGATGTTTATGGGAAATGTTTTATTAACTTTTGATATTATGTAATGAATGTCTCTAAAGAAAAATCTTGGCCGAGTGGCGCCTGTTAAATCGTTTTGGGGAATTAATAAACCCATTGGAATTGAAATGTTCACTTTATTGCGTCAGTCCTTCCACCCCCCCCCCTCCCCTTAGATTTAAAGGTAAAACGAAACAGCTGTTAAGTAATAATGTTCCTGATCAGTTTTCTTTTCCATTCTTCTGTATACTGATTTTGTTGGCAGCTTGGAAGCATGAGCTGTGAAGCTAATTGTGTGGTAGTTCCCCCACATATCGCCCATTGATTATGTTCGGAATTACGTGGATGATGTTCTTTCGATAGTCTGATCGTGCGTCAACAGTCTCATATGCCGCATACACCAACTTGAATAGTCGTTTGGTTGCCACTTCTCTCAGTGACGTTAAAAATTCCAATGGAACGTTATCTATCCCTTCTGCCTTATTTGGCCTCAAGTCTCCCAGAAGTATCTCCAATACTGGGTGGCCCATGTGTTCCATATCGACTACAATTTCTTTTCCTGTTCCGTCGTCAGACAAGTTCTCCCCGTCATAATGGCCTTCAGTGTGTCCTTTGCTCCTAGCCTGTGTCTCCTTAGCGTTTAATGGTGGAATTCACATCACTCTCTTAATGTTACCACTATTGCTTTTAATTTCAGTGAGGGTTGTTTTGACTCTATGCCGAGGCAGTCCTGTAGCTATTTAGTCTTGGCTTCCCTGCTCTTTCTATTTCTTTCATTCCTAAGTGATTTAAATCGCGTTTAATGGTGGAATTCACATCACTCTCTTAACGTTACCACCATTGCTTTTAATTTCAGTGAGGGTTGTTTTGACTCTATGCCGAGGCAGTCCTGTAGCTATTTAGTCTTGGCTTCCCTGCTCTTTCTATTTCTTTCATTCCTAAGTGATTTAAATCGCCGTATTAGTGTCCTTCTCAGAGCATTTTTGTACTTTCTTCTTTCGTCGATCAGTTGAAGTATTTCTTCTGTTACCCAAGGTTTCTTCGCAGTCACCTTCCTTGTATCTATGTTTATATGTCTAACATCGGTGAATGCTCATTTTAGAGATATTCACTAGTCTTCACATGAACTGCCTACTCTGGTATTCCTTATCGCAGTATCCACATCCTTAGCAAATTTCAAATGCGTCTCATCATTCCTCAGTACTTCGGTATCCATTTCCTTCCACACTGTTTCTCCCGGATGATTCTCTTAAACTTCCGTCTACTTTCTGTCATTACTAGGCTATGGTCTGAATCTATACCGCGTGGTTATAATTAGACTTTCTCTATTTAACAAGTTATAACACGGAAACTAATTATCGTACGAATACCAAATTTGGTAACATTAATGGCAAGGACATGGGGAAGAGAAATAACGCAGAATCGGTTCAATTGAAGCCCTTTTAATGTCCTGCTACGGTACATCATACCACTACATACCGGTACCACTGCTGCTACAAAAGGGGCTCAATATATGTGCCCATCAGTGTCCAGAAGAGTCTGAAAGCCCAGAACCGCATTCTGCACAACAGAACAAAGCATGTCAATAGGTATGCTGGCTACCTCTCTTGCAATGCTGCGCTTCAGGTCAGCACATGTGTGAATGTTCCCCTGGTAAGCCCTGCCCTTCAGGTAGCCCCAGAACCAGAAATCAGAGGGAGTGAGACCAGGTGATCGTGCCGGCCAAGCATTTGGAAACGATCCTCTAATAATTCAATCGTTTCCAAATGCGTTTCGGAGAAACAGGGAACTTCACGAGCGATGTGTCGTGGGGACATCTCTTGCATGAAAACTGTTGAGTTCAATGCGTCTCTCTCCTGTATGCCGGGTACGACATGCTGGCGAATCATATCGCACTAATGTGGCCAGTCACACCGCACGCGCAGCTCGTGGTCGTGCGGTAGCGTTCTCGGTTCCCACGCCCGGGTTCCCGGGTTCGATTCCCGGCGGGGTCATGGATTTTCTCTGCCTCGTGATGACTGGGTGTTGTGTGCTGTCCTTAAGTTAGTTAGGTTTAAGTAGTTCTAAGATCTAGGGGACTGATGACCATAGATGTTAAGTCCGAGGTGCACAGAGCCATTTGAACCATTTTTGAACTCGTTCAATAATATATACTCTTTCTGTCTATTCATCCTCTGCTTTCGTCATTGGCACGTATACTGGAAATATAGTTACCGGCGTTACTTTGTTGTCAAATCGGATGAGAACACCTTATCACTGAACAGTTCGCAGCAACACACTATTTGCTCTATCTTTCTGTTCATAATGAATTCTACTCCCGGTTACCATTTTATGCTACTGTTGTCTGACACTGCTGACGATTTTTATTCAAAACTTAAGAAATGGTTCTGTCCGAACCCGGAACTGAGGTCGTTTGCCTGCTAATGAAAGAAGCTATCCCTATACGCATGGTTCATAGGACCCTAAGTCAAAAGGTCATTTTGGAATCAGTTCCCCCGATCTCCACGATAGCTTAATTTGGTTCCCCAGGCCATGGAACTTCACCGCTCTGGACTTCAACGAAGCTCACTAGCTAATTTCTTTCGCTGAGGATTCGTAGTCTGTTGTCGCCTTTGTACTGGCTTATCTACTGGAGCTCCTGTACTTGAAAGGCTCTTGGATTCGTTTAGGAGATGTGAAATTTAAATTTATTTATAATTATCAGAATGACCTTGTGATATATAGAGGCACCTTTTCTCAGCTGTCGACCATATCCACCAAATCTTGCTGCATTTGGGTAGCGCAAAGCCGTCTAAGGTTAACTTGCCCCGTGAGGATATCACCTTCCAGGGTAATTTAGTTCCAGCCAGCGGGGTTGAAATAAACGAACGATCCAGTATTTTCAGCAATCTAAAAATAAAATTAATTTCACTTCGTACAGATGGGGATTTTTATTTTTAGGAAGTTCGAACCTAAACTGGCCCAGCTGCCTGCACCTTGAGCCTATTATTTAATAAAGGGGAGTTATTTCACTGGACTGAAACATACCAGGTGGCATTTTATGCCTTAAGTAACGGCTATCTCGATATTTGGTTGGCTGTTCACATTTCAGACCGGTGCCACTAATTCAGGCATCTCGACAGTTTTGCTGCAGAAACAAGATGGTGACAGACACGCTGCTGAATAGGCATCCGGGTAACTGTCTCCTCCTGAAGTAAAATATCCGGTTTATGAATTAGAGCCTTTGGTGGTCCTCTTTGCACTAGAAAAATTCAAGTTCGGTCCTGAGCATCGAGAGTTCCCCCTTAAAATAGATAATGACGCTTTGAGCTGGGTCTCTGCAGTCTACGTAAAACAGGATGCATTGCCTGTTGGGCTATTCGTATTTCAGCATTCTGTTTCTTCGTTGAATACATAAAAGGCTGCGACAATCCAGTGGCTGACGCAGTAAGCGGCACGTTTGAAGAGATTATTGGCGAGATCAGTAATCCAGGAGACACTGAAGGAGGACGTTCGCTTTCCGTTGTATTGCCTGAGATACCTTTCTTATTTGGAGATCTCAAAGAAAGACACGATTAAATACTAGGCCTTGAAGAGGTGAAACAGCGACTTTGCGCTGGGGAGGAAGTGCCTGGTTGCAGTAGAACTTTCTCTGCTATCCTACTCGGTGGGATATCAGGTCCAAAATCGCCTTCTGCAGAAGTTAGTGTCACCAATTTTCAAATATTTTCACGAGTCTGCACTCGGCAGGCAGCTGAGAATAAGTAACAATGTTGAGAAAACTATGAAGTTTCTCACTTGGCCATCCCTAAACAAAGACGTGAGGAAGTTGGTGAATCAAGCCGAATTCCACCACACGCAAGGGTTCCCTACATCCCACATGGGCTGAGACACTGATGGACGGGGTGTTTATTGATCATGTAGGGTCTCTGAGGTAAAATAATCCGTCTATGAATTAGAGGCTTTGATGGTCCAGTTTACAGAAGCATCGAGAGTTTTCCGTTGAAATAAATAATCAGGCTTTGAGAGTAATAAATATTTGCTCATCGTCGTTGATGCCTTTTCAAGATTTTTATCGATGATCGCTAGTGGAGGAGTAATAGCTGGACTAACGACAGGCATCGTAGCAAAATCTTTTTCATATTGGCCAAAGACTGTAGTGAGACACAATGTACCTGCTCTTTTTTTTTTTTTTTTTTTTTTTTTTTTAGAGAGAGAGAGAGAGGGGGGGAATTTAAAATTTTTTTGCTTTTAGAACGGTATAACTCATATTACGACCATTCCTTACTACTATCTGCATTCCTTCGCTGAGAGGGTGAATCGTAATATGCAGTAAGCTCTGGTGATATTCCGTTCTCGAGCTCACACAAAATGTGACAAGTCTACTCCTTGGTTGAACATACCATTTAAGATGCACTCACGAGGCCCATGAGACGACACCGGCGGCTTTAATGTTCGGTTATTCTGACAACTCTTCCTTGTCGAATCTTTGAACAGTGAACGACCTCGTCTTAGAGCAGGTGATCCCTGAAGTCATTCAGAATAATTGTATTCAGGCAAAGATTAATATATGAGTATGTGCGTCGGAGGGAGCAAGCGATACAACCAGGGTATATTGGAGAAGTAGTTCTCATTATGAATCCTGGGGCCCAAAGGCTGGCCTATAAGAAATTGTTACAGTAGTTCATAATTTTATATAGCATTGATGAAGAACTGCGATCTTTATTGTCATAAAACTATTTTAAAAAAGCATGATCGCAGCAGATGTTAACTTATGACCGGTTTCGGCCTTTTAATTACAGGTCATCATCAGAGTTTTCACTGCAATAAAAAAAGGAAAAGAGCTGTATTACATAGAAGAGCCAATGATGTAAAATTATACTCTAAAACGATGCATCATTACCCATCTGCATGACGGCCATGGTGCCTGACCCGCTGTGGAGGCCTCAGTCACCATAATTGATGCTGATGACTAAGCAGCCACGAGTTACATTGAAGAGCCAAACGAACTGGTACACCTGCCTAATATCGCGTAGGGCCCCCGCGAACACGTAGAAGTGCTACAACATGTCGTGGTATGGACTCGACTAAAGTCTTAAGTAGTGCTGGAGGGAGGTGAAACAATGAATCCTGCAGGACTCGCCTTTAAATCCGTAAGAGTTCGAGGGGGGATCTCTTCTGAACACCACGTTGCAAGGCACCCCAGACATGCCCAATAATTGCATGTCTGCTGAGATTGGTTGCCAGCGGAAGTTTTTAAACTCAGAACAGTGTTCCTGGAGCCACTCTGTAGCAATTATGGACGTGTGGGGTGTCGCATTGTCCTGCTGCAATTGCCCAAGTCCGTCAGAATTCACAATGAACGGGAATGGATCCAGGTATTCAGACGGGATGCGCACGAACGTGTCACCTGTAAGAGTCGGATCCAGACGTATCAAGGGTCCCATAACACTCCAAGTGCACATGCCTCACACCACTACAGAGCCTCCACCAGCTTGAACTGTCCCCTTCGGACATGCAATGTCCATGGATTCATAAGGTTGTCTCCATACCCGTACACGTCCATTCGCTCGATAGAATTTGAAACGAGACTGGCCCGACCAGGCTACATGTTTCCAATCATCAACAGTCCAATGTCGGTGTTGACAGGCCGAGGCGAGGCGGAAAGGTTTCTGTCGTGCAGTCGTCAAGGGTACACTAGTGGGCCTTCGGCTCCCAAAGACAATATCGATGTGGTTCCGCTGAAAGCTTCTGACACTTGACATTTGTTGATGGCTCAGCACTGAAATCTGCAGCAATTTGCGGAAGTGTTGCAACTCTGTCACGTTCAACGATTCTCTTCCGTCATCGTTGGTCTCCTTCTTGCAGGGTATTTTTCCGGCCGCAGCGATGTCGAGGATTTGATGTTTGAATGTTTTACCGGATTCCAGATATTCACGGGACACTCGTAAAATGGCCGTACGGGAAAATTTCCGCTTCATCGCTATCTCTGAGATGATGTGTTCCACAGCTCGTTCGCTCACTATAACACCACGTTCAAACTCACTTAAATCTTGATAACCTGCCATTGTAGCAGCAGTAACAGATCTAACAACTGCGCCAGACACTTACTGTCTGACGTAGGATCTGTCGACGGCAGTGTCGTATTCTGCCCGTCTACATATCCCTGTATTTGAATACGCATTCGTATACCAGTTTCTCTGACGTTTTAGTGTATATAAAGAGAGGGCGCTTCAGAGCCAAAGGCATCGCCGTCAGCCAATGGGGTTCGACTTAAGTATCGTTTTGAGTCATCATTTTTTAAATAATTATCTTTTAAATTTAACCAAGAAATGAGTTTACATTCATTTATGCTTCATTCTTTCATGGCTAAATTAACTGCTACTCCATTTTGTGGAACCTTGTAATACTGAAAAGAACTCACCCAGTTAGCCTTCTGGTTGAGAACCAGTACCACAGGTAAGATGCACTGAGTACATCTCAGCCACGTTAAAGCTGGTCCTGGAACTTAAGGTTTTGTAAATTCTTGTTTTTGGGGAAGGGAGATTGAGCCAATTGGAAGGAAACCATACTGTATACCCGTATGTATTCACGTAATGATTTCAAACGGCGAATCTGAATATCTGTTACTCGTATGCACATTGCTGTACTGTGTAATTACTCTAAAGTTTACGGCTTTGGTTTGAAAACGGACTTGATGATCTGAAACCAGTCGGTACAAAGAAGTGACTGCTATCACAAATGCCGTGGTTATTGAAAAAGATAAGAATATTTCATACCCAGTATGCTGGTCCTATCCTCCAGTATATTCAAACTTTACAAGTTTGCACCAAATGTCCTTGGAGTGACAAATTAAAAGAACTGAATGTAGATTCTGGACCATTCAGTAATCTGCTAACGAGCATCACAGGAAACCACAGAGAAACTAGAAACGTAGCAAATGTCAGGTCGACAGTCGAATATGCAACACTATACAGGAAGAAAGTTATTAAACCCGATCCCACTGACCAAACAAAAATTCAAATGGCTCTAAGCTCTATGGGACAACATCTAAAGTCATCGGTCCCCTAGACTTAGAACTACTTAAACCTAACTAACCTAAGGACATCACACACATCCATGCCCGAGGCAGGATTCGAACCTCCGACCTAGCAGCAGCGCGGTTCCGGACTGAAGCGCCTAAAACCGCTCGGCCACACCGGGTGGCTCACCAAACAGCCTATACAACTTCTTGTCATCGTTGTAAGAAAGGAAAACCTCAGTTAAAAAGAAAGCGGCGTGCAGAAACAGCCAGGAGATTCTTGTCCACTGTAAAAGGTAGAATGAGAAGATATGGTTGCATATAACTTGAAAGGTGAGTAGGGTAGCAGGGAAAGTTCTGGAGAGGGGAAGGGTATACACTGCCCACATAGCATAGTTGTCGGTAAAGGGGGCAACAGAGATAGGCAACATACACTACTAGGAAGGCCGCACCTTTTCTGAGCCAGTTTCAAGGTCACTGATGATATCACTTCTGGTATTAGGTTATACTTTGCCTAATACTGTGACCTAGTTTCGAGGTCACCCCATTCCTCTCACCCTCCCCCCAGGTCTGCCTATACACATCATAAGGACTTCCAGGATCAGGTTATGCGGGCATACTGGGCCAGCTTCAAGGACGCGTCCCTCTCCCCCTCTCCTTCTCCATCCCCCCCCCCCCTCTCCCAAGGCTTGCACCTAATAAGGACTTCTGGTGTCAGGTTAGACCTGGCCTTAAAAGAGGGCATCAGGTAACACAGGAGGTAATTATGTTAGATATATTCAAGACCAACCCAACTTACCTGATGTACTTCCTCAAACTGTACCAGTCCACTTCTGAGAACTGATGTGTTCATCCTCTAGACCAATGAAATTCAATATTTCCCTCCCCCTCCGCTCCTGCCTTTATAACTACAGCACTTGAGTGGATGGCTTCATTTTAGTGCTGGACACCATAGGAAGGGAACCATCAGATTTATTATAAACAATAATTTTCTGTCTGTAGGGAAAGGGTTGGGAAATAATAATGATGTAGCAAATTTACTTTCGGTCTATTAACAGTTTCTTTTTGGTCGTTCAGTACTGACATTCACAGGTTAATTTTTTTAGACTTTTTTCAGGCTCTGCATGCAATAGTTAAATTTTAATCATTTCTTTCTCTTCATTTTTCTATAATGTCATACAGGATTAACAGCAGCTTTTGATGGAAAAAACCACACCACATACATAAAAAGTATAAAATATTTACATGCGCACTTAGTGTGCTGTCATTCACACATACACACACACGCACCTATGACAAGTGGTTCATCTAACTATTCCATGCTCAAACCTGTTCTATTCCATGCACAAACCTGCTACAAATAACCATCTGTACATTCAATCACTCTCAAGTGAATCATTTATTGTCATTATGCAACAAGCCGATTTTCAGCTGCAGCACAATATGTACTCGATAACCTTTCAATGCAAAGACTACTTGGGACACCATATGGGGAGCAGTGCAAACGTTCTCGAACGAGCACTTCTTGTAATACTCTATTGAGACAGCCCTTCAGGCTGCCTGATACATACGCCTCACTTGCTCTGGGTGGCACCTGCATCGGCGTGGTAAGTGTACATCTTGTTACACCTAAGTCCCACAAACCCGAAAACTCCTCGTCTTTCAAGCGACCAATAGCCGTCTTGTTTTATGGAGTTATTCCATAAGGATTGTCAACTGCATATCCAGGAACGTCAAATGTTTTAGGATTTTATCTAATTCATATGGATCACAGCCTTTCACCTGGTAGATGAACCGTATAACGTAATTTGGGACCATTGAAATCTGACTTCATAAACTCATAGCGAAAGCGGTACATGTGGAGTTAGGAGAGGTCCACCACATACATACATGTATATGTACACTTCATAAAATGCACTGAAACATTAGCCGTCTCCACTTGACTAGTCCTTGATTGAAGATGGTGGCCCATTTGTCTGCCGATGTAATCTCTCGCGCCATAATGTTGATTCCAACGATAAACTAAATGAATTTCATGGTATTTTCTAACATATTCTACTGTCTACCGAAAGTTTGTAAATGTCTTTTTGGAAGTCACGCATTGAGAGGTCCCTCCGTTCAGTGTTTAAATCATCACAGTGGCAAGTTTCTGTGTGCATAGTGCAGATTAGTGGGGTATTCCAGATTGCCTCAAGGACATATCCCATACTAGACTCGTCAGCCACATATGGGATCGTTTCATTAGATCTGGCGATTCCCCCTATGGGCACTCTTCGGAACTCTCCAGCCGGTAGACATTGCTGCATAGCTGGTCCATAGAGATTGTTTACATCTGAGTAAAGGATGTAACTTAAATCTTCAGATAGCCTGTACTCCTCCTCACTTATTCATGGGTTATTCACCTTGGCATACCTGTGAACATACTGGTAAAGTCCCCTGCGAGCCCCATATTTGAAGAACAACTTGTCAACATTGGTCCACAGCTCGATGTCAACACACGTTCATCTTAACACTGCATCCCACAAAAGCCTTCGTGTGGTGAAGTAGGAGGAGGGATCCTGAAAGTTTATGTCTAGGAATACAATCTGGAACTTCTCAAAGATGTCTTTGTAGAGTGGTGTTCATGTGTAATCTTGCATATTCCCCTAAACCAGAGATGTTCAATTTCTGCGAAACATTCACCATGTACTCGTAATCCACATCCATTATGGCAGTAACTGTCAGTTTGCTGGAGAATGCAGTTATGTCGGGAAATGTGGTTTCATGGAGTCTCTCCACTGAATTCAGGTTATCGTAAGAAAAGCTATTCCTCTGCGTCACAAGTTGAAACTCTGTCGCATTGGAATATACAGCTATGGTGATAAGCATATCTTCCTGACGCATCCTCTCAACCTGTTTCTGAAGAGACGAGTATGTGAAGCGTAGTGAATCCAAGATGTGGAATGTATTTCTTGGTGTGACTCCCAAACAAGATTTTGCAGCTCAAAAGCAACCTTGTCACACATTATCCCAGCCGTATGATTTTAATTTGTTATGACTGCTGTCATACAAGCATACAACTTGATACGATGCCACATACATTACGAGCCATTCTGTGATGATAGTATAATAGGATGCAGGATCACAACCAGCTGCAGAAGCTAAGAGACATTCAAAGTCTACATACACGATAAAGGGACATCAATGTTGGTGGTGGGCATTCTTAAACTTTAGGGGTTGATAGATACAGTATGGCATTCGAACGGATGGCCACTCCATCAGCAGAGTCCGAGCAGGCACAGCAGCAATTACTGGTTATGGACAGCTCCAATGTTAGACATTTTACGGAGCCTCTTAGGAAAAAAGCGTCCAGGGTCAGAAAGAATTCCAGTGTGCACTCGGTCTGTTGGTCAAACGGTTTCATCTAAGATGTGGATGAGGCAGTGGTGGTGGTAAGTTCGTATGAGACTAAACTGCTGAGGTCATCGGCCCCTAGGCTTGCACACTACTTAAACTAACTTACGCTAAGGACAACACACACACGCATGCCCGAGGAAGCACTCGATCCTCCGACGGGGGAGCCTCGTTATCCGTGGCAATTCCCCTAGATCGCGCGGCTACCCCGTGCAGCTTTGGAGGAGGCCCTTCCTGTGGCTATCGAGTGTGTGGGCTGCAGTAGTCTGGACATTATTGCTTATGTCGGCACCAATGATGGCTGTGCTTCCATTCTGAGGACATAAACAGTTCCTAGGGTTGGTATCAGTACCCGTGGTCTGGGGTTAGCGTCTTTGATTCATTTTCAAAACGTCTTCGGTTCTGGGTTCGATCCCCGCCACTGCCTACATTTTGATAAATAATTAGCATTGGCGGCCGAAGACTTCCGGCATAAGAAGTCAGCCTCATTCTGCCAACGGCCTTGTCAAAGAGGGCGGAGGAGCGGATAGAGGTTCAGGGCACTCTCTTGTCCTAGGGGTGGGAAATTGCCCCTAATGGCGGAAGAATCTGCAATGATCAACGACATGAGGATGCAGAAGGCAATGGAAACCACTGCATTAAAGACACGTAACGTGTATCCACAGGACATGTGGCCTGTAATTGAAGATGTGTCATGATGATCTCTCCATTGGCAAAAGATTCCGGAATAGTCCCCCATTCGGATCTCCGGGAGGGGACTGCCATGGGGGAGGTTACCATGAGAAAAAGATTGAATAATCTACGAAAGGATAACGTTCTACGAGTCCGGACGTGGAATGTCAGAAGCTTGAACGTAGTAAGAAAACTAGAAAATCTGAAAAGGGAAATGCAAAGGCTCAATATAGATATAGTAGGGGTCAGTGAAGTGAAGTGGAAGGAAGACAAGGATTTCTGGTCAGATGAGTATCGGGTAATATGAACAGCAGCAGAAAACGGTATAACAGGTGTACGATTCGTTATGAATAGGAAGGTCGGGCAGAGGGTGTGTTACTGTGAACAGTTCAGTGACCGGGTTGTTCTAATCAGAATCGACAGCAGACCAACACCGACAACGATAGTTCAGGTATACATGCCGACGTCTCAAGCTGAAGATGAACAGATAGAGAAAGTGTATGAGGATATTGAAAGGGTAATGCAGTATGTAAAGGGGGACGAAAATCTAATAGTCATGGGCGACTGGAATGCAGTTGTAGGGGAAGGAGTAGAAGAAAAGGTTACAGGAGAATATGGGCTTGGGACTGGGAATGAAAGAGGAGAAAGTCTAATTGAGTTCTGTAACAAATTTCAGCTAGTAATAGCGAATACCCTGTTCAAGAATCACAAGAGGAGGAGGTATACTTGGAAAATGCCGGGAGATACGGGAAGATTTCAATTAGATTACATCATGGTCAGACAGAGATTCCGAAATCTGATACTGGATTGTAGGGCGTACCCAGGAGCAGATATGGACTCAGATCACAATATAGTAGTGATGAAGAGTGGGCTGAAGTTCAAGACATTAGTCAGGAAGAATCAATACGCAAAGAAGTGGGATACGGAAGTACTAAGGAATGACAAGATACGTTTGAAGTTCTCTAACGCTATAGATACAACAATGAGGAATAGCGCAGTAGGTAGTACAGTTGAACAGGAATGGACATCACTAAAAAGGGCCATCACAGAAGTTGGGAAGGAAAACATATGTACAAAGAAGGTAGCTGCGAAGAAACCATGGGTATGGGTAACAGAAGAAATATTTCAGTTGATTGATGAAAGGAGGAAGTATAAACATGTTCCGGGAAAATCAGGAATACAGAAATACAAGTCGCTGAGGAATGAAATAAATAGGAAGTGCAGGGAAGCTAAGACGAAATGGCTGCAGGAAAAATGTGAAGACATCGAAAAAGATATGGTTGTCGGAAGGACAGACTCAGCATGCAAGAAAGTCAAAACAACCTTTGGTGACATTAAAAGCAACGGTGGTAACATTAAGAGTGCAACGGGAATTCCACTGTTAAATGCAGAGGAGAGAGCAGATAGGTGGAAAGAATACATTGAAAGCCTCTATGAGGGTGAAGATTTGTCTGATGTGATAGAAGAAGAAACAGGAGTCGATTTAGAAGAGATAGGGGATCCAATATTAGAATCGGAATTTAAAAGAGCTTTGGAGGACTTTCGGTCAAATAAGACAGAAGGGATAGATAACATTCCATCAGAATTTCTAAAATCATTGGGGGAAGTGGCAACAAAACGACTATTCACGTTGGTGTGTAGAATATATGAGTCTGGCGATATACCATCTGACTTTCGGAAAAGCATCATCCACACATTCCGAAGACGGCAAGAGCTGACAAGTGCGAGAATTATCGCACAATCAGCTGAACAGCTCATGCATCGAAGCTGCTTACAAGAATAATATACAGAAGAATGGAAAAGAAAATTCAGAATGCGCTAGGGGACGATCAGTTTGGCTTTAGAAAAAGTAAAGGGACGAGAGAGGCAATTCTGACGTTACGGCTAATAATGGAAGCAAGGCTACAGATAAATCAAGACACTTTCATAGGATTTGTCGACCTGGAAAAAGCGTTCGACAATATAAAATGTTGCAAGCTGTTCGAGATTCTGAAAAAAGTAGGGGTAAGCTATAGGGAGAGACGGGTCATATACAACATGTACAACAACCAAGAGGGAATAATAAGAGTGGACGATCAAGAACGAAGTGCTCATATTAAGAAGGGTGTAAGACAAGGCTGTAGCCTTTCGCCCCTACTCTTCAATCTGTACATTGAGGAAGCAATGATGGAATTAAAATACAAGGTGAAAGGATATCAATGATACGATACGCTGATGACATTGCTATCCTGAGTGAAAGTGAAGAAGAATTAAATGATCTGCTGAACGGAATGAACAGTCTAATGAGTACACAGTATGGTTTGAGAGTAAATCGGAGAAAGACGAAGGTAATGAGAAGTAGTAGAAATGCGAACAGCGAGAAACTTAACATCAGGATTGATGGT
The DNA here is from genome assembly GCF_021461385.2 of Schistocerca piceifrons. Classification (NCBI taxonomy): domain Eukaryota; kingdom Metazoa; phylum Arthropoda; class Insecta; order Orthoptera; family Acrididae; genus Schistocerca; species Schistocerca piceifrons. The sequence continues at coordinate 323,106,205 of NC_060139.1, read as the reverse complement.
CACAAAGTGAATGAAGTTAAGGAATTCTGCTACCTAGGCAGTAAAATAACCAATGACGGACGCAGCAAGGAGCACATCAAAAGCAGATTCGCTACGGCAAAAAAGGCATTTCTGGCCAAGAGAAGTCTACTAATATGAAATACCGGCCTTAATTTGAGGAAGAAATTTCTGAGGATGTACGTCGGGAGTACAGCATTGTATGGTAGTGAAACATGGACTGTGGGATAACCGGAACAGATGAGAATCGAAGCATTTGAGATGTGGTGCTATAGACGAATGTTGAAAATTAGGTGAACTGATAAGGTAAGGAATGAGGAGGTTCTACGCAAAATCGGAGAGGAAAGGAATATGTGGAAAACACTGATAAGGAGAAGGGACAGGATGATAGGACATGTGCTAAGACATGAGGGAATGACTTCCATGGTACTAGAGGGAGCTGTAGAGGGCAAAGCTGTAGAGGAAGACAGAGATTGGAATATGTCAAGCGAATAATTGAGGACGTAGGTTGCAAGTGCTACTCTGAGATGAAGAGGTTAGCACAGGAAAGGAATTCGTGGCGGGCCGCATCAAACCAGTCAGTAGACTGATGACCAAAAAAAAAAAGGGTTGGCTAGTGGAAGTGGCAAGGACTGCTGGCTTCTCTTTCAGTGGAAATTTCAGTTTAGTTCCCAAATCAGGAGAATGTGGTGGCTGTGGAAATACAGGAATTTTGAATTTGGTCAAAAATTCAACGATGGAGAAGGCAGGATGAGCCAGCCGGAGCATTCTCATTGTGTGGCACCCAACTCCCGTCTTTCCACTATGTAGGCCTTTTCTTCTTATTCTTTCATGCAAACGGTCAAGGACACATTTGTAGTATTCCTGGTTAGTTGTTTGTCCTCCAGGGTTAAATTCATGATGCAAAATACCGGTATAATCGAAAAAAATCAGCGACGTTCTCTTCACCTTCGACCGACTTTGTCGTGCTTTTTACGGTCGGGTGCACTTTGGTTTCAAGATCATATCAATATACCTACGATTCGTCATCTGTAATTGCCCTATTTAACAAATCTGGGTCATTTTTATTCCGATTAATCAGTTCTTGGCGCACTTCAAGTCGGTATTGCCTCTGGTCACTTGACAACAGTTTTCGAATGAATTTTGCAAACACTCGTGTTCAGGTCTTCACTTAAAATTGACTGAACTGCATAGAAACTTAAATTAAGATAATCAGCCATCTCCTTAATTGTAAGTCTACGGTCAGAGCGCACTAAGTCGCGAACTTTCACAACATTTTCATTCGTTTTTGAGGTGAACGGCCGGACCGTGATTCGTCTTCAAATTATTCTCAGCCATTTTTGAAACTGTTGGACCAGACAAAACATTTGACTGGCTCATAAAATTATCTGCAAAAGCTGTTTTTAATAGTTCGTGGGTCTCAGAAGCTGATTTCCCGGTTTTAAAACAAATTTTCTCACAAACTCGTTGCTCCGTTTTTACGTCCATTTTCACGCAGACAGAATCCGGCAACAAGCTCTAACAGACCCGCACTCAACCAGTCGCCACAACGAACCGAATAAAGGAAATGCAGTTTCCTGTTAGAGGGCGTTCAAGAACAAGGCAATGACTCACTCCCCACCCTCCGTGTACCTGCCCGCCAAACCAGTAAGCAGTAGGGGTTCCAATATTAAAATTTTCCAATCACGCCTCATATTAATTTGCTTGTTAGATCGAAAAACAGTTCGTTAAGAGTAGGTTGATTTGTACTTACGGTGATTTTCCACCTGATTTCTCGCTTACATCGGGAAATGCTGTCTTCTAGCATGTCGTTGTTTTTTGTGTTAGACACCGATAATTTTCGTCTAATTTTTAGATGTTCTGCAGCATTATGCATTTTTCACAATAAACTTTTATGCATACCACTGTATTCTGTTTGTTTTTGTAAAAAATCACAGTAAGTACAAATCAACCTATCCTTAACGAAATGTTTTTTGGTCTAAAAAGCAAATCAATAAGTAAATAACTTAATTACAGATCACTGATGATGCTTTATCTCAATAAAGAGAAACGTGTCTGATGAAAAGATCACGCATTTTTGTAGTTGCAACGACAGAACAAAAATACCCTCAAGATTTATAAACCAACTACAGACGCTATGGCCACCAAAATGAAGAATTACTCACAGTAGTGTATAAATAGCCAGATCATGCAGTATTAGTTGGAGGCGACTTTAATCTACCGAGTATAGACTGGGACATCTATGGAGTAACTGCAGGTGGTTAGAGACGGAGATTCTTGTCATGTATTTTTGAACAATTTTTCCGAAAACTGCCTTGCAGAACCAGTGAAAGAACCCATATGCAGTGGAAATACTTTAGACCTTGTTACTACAAACAAGCCTGCCTTATCGGCAGTATTAGTATGGAGACTGGGATTAATATCATGATGTCCTCACAGCGACGTGGTAATAAATCTGTCAAGAGGGCTAGAGAGCATTTAAGCAACTGTTTGCATCCCACTCAGTCAGTAAATGGACATAACTTAGTCCCAATGTAATGGATGTAGAGGAATTATGGGCAAAGGTTAATCTGAATGTAAATCGCGCTCTAGAGATGCAAGTGCCAAGTAAGTGCAATAATAATCAAATTCGGAAAATTCTAGGGAAACAGATTGTTGCACTTTCGGTTCAAACAAGAACGCGCAATCGTTGACACACAAAAGTTAGTACACTTCCGTCTGTCCATAAGGAGGCCCATGAGCGAAGCATAAATCTTCCATCGTCATGTTTTAGCGAAAGATCTTGCCGAGAAACCGGGAAAATTCTGGTCGTACATAAAACCAGAGAGGGGGACGCGAAGGGTTCTATATATTCATTCGTCGACCAGCCTGAGCTGGCAGTAGATAACAAAAGGTTAAAATTTAAGAAATCACTCACGCTGGAGGACCGTGCAGATATACTAACGTTTGACTATCGTGCAGACTCCGGCATGAAGAACGCAGAAGGCAGACGTGGCGTAGAGAAGTCACTGAAAAAGTTGGAAACAAACAAGTCTCCCTGTTCAGATGGAATCTCAGTTCGTTTTTACGAATTATTGTCTGAGTCATAGTCGATTTAATTGAAATGTATGCTATGCGACAGCCTTGCAGAATAGCTATTTGCTAACTATACAATTTAAAGTACTAACAGGGATCAGTGTGAAGAGCGTTATCATTGCGCTATAAAGTAAGAAAATCTATTATTTCAGTGATAGCGTTCATTAAGCACAGGGACGATTATTTTGAAATTGATCAAATTTTGTTTTATTACCAGGGCCAACTTCATATCAATAGTGTTGCATCAGATTCAGTTTTTTTGTTACGTAAATTCATGCAGATATGGTTTGATTTAATGTGATTGACAGCTTACGTTCTCGCAGCTAAACTAAATTTAAATTCTCGCAGGCAGAAAAGTTCAGTACAGGGCAAAGCGCATAAGCAATAGATAAAATACACTTTCACGTGCCATTCACATTCTAACAGGTGTGTTTCAGACTACTGTCAGGTAATTTCAATCATATTTCAAACGTATACATGTCTCAGCGTTGAAACGTTATTTTTTACTAATCTGCGACTTTTCCGTCCCATGAAACGCGGAAACTGTCAATTCTAGGGAAATAATGAGTAACATGGTTTTGAAGGAAATTTTATGCAACTTTTTTTTCAGTGGGAAACATTTTCATTGGAAGCTAAAGTTTTCGAGTTGTCAAGGAAAACCTAAAAAGGGGACCCTGAACGCCCTCGCTCCCCCTCCCCCTTCTCCCCTCCTCTCCCACCACGCTATCACTCCATCGCTCAGTATTTCCGGTACGTTGTTGTTGACATTCCCGCGCCACTAACGTACAAAAATTTGCTACTACACGAGTTTTTCGCCCACTCGACATTTGATCTTCGTTGACTAGGCTGTATTGTTTTGAAGTCTGACCACGCCAGAGACAGGGGAAGACCACAGCCTGAATCTTGCTACTATGTAAGCTAACACCGCTTTTGTAACGAACCTCAGAGACAGAGCACGGAGGCGCGCCTCTAACGGTACGCTACAGGGCCTGACTGCCGCCGAATGGCGGACCATGCGCGCGACGAATTCGGCTGCGTTGCGGGTGGTGTCGGCCCGTTAGTCGGCGTTCCCTGCCAAAGGGTGCACGTCCGCGCGGCGGCGCTCCAGCACCCTGCGGTTCCCACACTCGGCGCTCTCTCTTTTTTTTCTGTTTATTTTTTTCCCCCTAGCGTTTCCTTTCTCTCTTCGGCGCGGGTGACCGCCCACTGACTCGTACATAGGCATGTCCAGCTTTCCGGCGCCTAGCGTCACAACCTTGAAAAACGTCTGACATAAACTGACCGATTGGAGAGCGATCATACGCTTTACATAATTTTTATCTGACTGTCATGAGGGCACAGTTTTTTGAACACGATTACCAGTTTCGGCTATGCGATAACCATCCTCAGAACGTCTGATTCTGCTACTCTGTAAACAGTAATAAACATTTCAAAAAAGTCTCCGCGAAGCTACCTTTGCTCTTTCATGAGCAACTTTCTTGCATAAATCGACTACTCGTGGTAAGTGAGTTTAGTGCAGCTCATAAGAATTTATTAATTACAAAACTAGAGTTCATACTGGATGCTCTTGACAACCGTATGGTAAGTTATTCTCCTCGCTGATGAGAACAGGAGAAAAATGAAAATAACCGCCATCGATTTTCAATATACAATTTTTTTCTCGAGAAAATATATATGGACAAAGAAAACAATATTTATAAGACTGTAAATAGCTTATTTTTTCTGTACATGAGTAACGTAGAAATAATATCCTCTGAGTAGAGAAGCAACTTAAATCACTTAATAAAAGCATGTCATCTGGCCTAGACTGTATACCGGTACCAATTAGGTCCCTTTCAGACAATGCTGATGCATTACCTCTCTACTTGACAATCATATACAACCGTTCGTTCGACGAAAGATTCCTACTCAAAGACTGGAAAGTTGCACAGGTCACACCAATGTTCAAGAAAGGTAGTAGTAGTAATCTACTTAATTACAGGCCCATACCATTAACGTCGATATGCAGCAGTATTCTGGAACATTTATTGTGTTCGAACATTATGAATTACCTCGATGAAAATGGTATGTTGACATACAGTCAACATGGGTTTAGAAAACATCGTTCTTGTGAAACACAACTAGGTCTTTCTTCGCACGAAGTGTTGAGTGGTATTGACAAGGGATTTCAGATCGATTCCGTATTTCTGGATTTCCAGAAGGCTTTTGACACGTACCACACAAGCAGGTCATAGTGAAATTGCGTGCTTATGGAATATCGTCTCAGTTATGTGACTACACTTGTGACTTCTTGTCAGAGAGGTCACAGTTAGAAGTAATTGATGGAAAGTCATCGAGCAGAACAGAAGTGATTTCTGACGTTCCCCAAGGTAGTGTTAGAGGCTCTCTGCTGTTCCTTATCTAATAAACAATCTGGGAGACAATCTGGCCGTCTGTTAGGTTGTTTGCAGATGATGCTGTAGTTTATCGACTAATGAAGTCATCAGAAGATCAAAACAAACTGCAAAACGATTTGGAAAAGATATCTCAATGGTGCGAAAATTGGCAGTTGACTGTAAATAACGAGAAGTGTGAGGTCATCCACATGAGTGCTAAAAGGAATTCCTTAATCTTCGGTTACACGATAAACCAGTAAAATCTAAAGGCCATAAATTCAACTAAATACCTAGGAGTTACAATTACGAACAACTTACATTGGAAGGAACACATAGAAAATGTTGTGGGGAAGGCTAACCAAAGACTGCGTTTTATTGGCAAGACACTTACAAGGGAACCTCCCCATCGCACCCCCCTCAGATTTAGTTATAAGTTGGCACAGTGGATAGGCCTTGAAAAACTGAACACAGATCAATTGAGAAAACAGGAAGAAGTTGTGTGCAACTGTGAAAAAATAAGCAAAATATACAAACTAAGTAGTTCATGGGAAGATATGCAATATCGAGGACACTACGAAGGTGGGAGCACCGTGGTCTCGTGGTAACGTGAGCAGCTGCGAAACGGAAGATCCTTGGTTCAAATCTTCTATCGAGTGAAAAGTTTGATTTTTTATTTTCAGTTTATGTGACAAACTCTTATGTTTTCATCACTTTTTTGGGAGTGATTATCACATCCACAAGAAAACCTAAATCGGGCAAGGTAGAAGAATCTTTTTACCCATTCGCCAAGTGTGCGAGTTAGGTGGGTAGACAACATGTTCCTGTCATGTGACGCACATGCCGTCACCAGTGTCGTATAGAATATATCAGATGTGTTTTCCTGTGGAGGAATCGGTTGACATATGACCTTGCGATCAAATGTTTTCGGTTCCCATTGGAGAGGCAAGTCCTTTCGTCCACTAATCGCATGGTTTTGCGGTGCGGTCGCAAAACACAGACACTAAACTTATTACAGTGAACAGAGACGTCAATGAACGAACGGACAGATAATTACTATGCAAAAATAAAGAAAGTAAACTTTTCACTCGAAGGAAGACTTGAACCAAGGACCTCTCGTTCTGCAGCTGCTCACGCTACCACGGGACCACGGCGCTCCTGAGCTTCCGTTCTCCATGATGTTGCCTATGTAGCCCATGGACTACTCAGTTTGTATATTTTGCTTATTTTTTCACAGTTCCACACAACTTCTTCCTGTTTTGTCAATTGATCTGTGTTCAGTTTATCAAGGCCTATCCACTGTGCCAACTTATAACTAAATCTGAGGGGGGTGCGATGGGGAGGTTCCCTTGTTAGAAAATGTATAAGATCTACTAAGGAGACTGCCTACACTACGCTTGTCGGTCCTCTTTTAGAATAGTGCTGAGCGGTGTTGGATCCTTACCAGAAAGGATTGACAGAGTACATCGAAAAAGTTCACAGAAGGGCAGCACGCTTTGTATTATCGCTAAATATGGGAGTAAGTGTCACTGAAATGATACAGGATTTGGGCTGGACATCAACGTTTATCGTTGCGACGGAATCTTCTCACGCAATTCCAGTCACCAACTTTCTGCTCCGAATGCGAAAATATTTTGTTGACACCAACCTACATAGGTAGAAGCGATCACCACGATGAAATAAGGGAAATCAGATCTTGTACGGAAAGATATAGGTGTTCGTTCTTTTCGCGCGCAATACGAGATTAGAATAATAGAGCATTATGAAGGTGGTTCGATGAACGCTCTGCCAGGCACTTAAATGTAATTTTCAGGGCATCCATGTAGATGTACCCTTGTATCTTGCTTTGTCTGTACGTCAAAATAGCATCTAAAATCATTTTTCCCATTCTACAGGTCTCCCTTTTTGACTGTTGAAACAGTCTTCATAAAAAATGTTTATCTATTTGCTTCCATATTTATCCGCAGTTCTTTATCGAGGTACTGTAAAACCTAAATACCATTTCGCTTTCAGACATTTTGACTCTCGTGGGAGACAACTAGTACGAAAAATATCAGACCCTCACGCAAACTTTGAAATACGTCACGAAGACAAATAATTTTTAAAATAAAGCTTAAGAAGATACAAACTCGAAAAATAAGTGAAAGAAGCGAGAATGTACTAACTTGTAATTTTTGCGCAGGATGTCACAGTCCTCAGCTTCTGTACATACGCAGTCTGCAGTGCAGCGTACTCAGGATTTTAGGACTCTACACTCGAGACATTCAAACATGGGCGTCACCGACGTAATCACGACGTAGTCGGCGACTGATTTACCCGCAGACACATGATGCGCACCTATGGTGACCAGAAAGTTGCTCGTGTAAAATGTACTTAAAACAGAGATAACAGATGCGGATACCTGTGGGCAGGAATGAGTGTTGTCTGTTAAAATGTATTTAGAGTTTCGTCACGGAAGTTTAATATATTCCCATATTCCATTTCGAAATGGTAACATTCACTTTATACACTAAAGTGCCAAAGAAACTGGTACAGGCATGCGTATTCAAATACAGAGAAAGGTACAGGCAGAACACGGTGCTGCGGTCATCAATGCCTATATAAGACAAGTCTCTGGCGCAGTTCTTAGATCAGTTACTTCTGCTACAATGGCAGGTTATCAAGATTTAAGCGAGTTTGAACGTGGTTTTATAGTTGGCGTGCGAGCAATAAGACAACCTCATGAATCCATGGGCCCTGCATGTCATCATGGGACTGTTAAAAAGGTGGAGGCTCTGTAATGGTGTGGGGCGTGTGCAGTTGGAGTGATATGGGACCCCTGATACGTCTAGATACGACTCTGACAGGTGACAAGTACGTAAGCATCCTGTTTGATCACCTGCGTTCATTCACGTCCATTGTGCATTCCGACGGACTGCGCAATTCCAGCAAGACAAAGCGACTCCCCTCACGTCCAGAATTCCTACAGAGTGGCTCAAACACTTCTGCTGGCCACCAAACTACCTAGTCATGAACATAACTGAGCAAATCTGGGATGCCTTGCATGGTACTTTCCACAAGAGATCTCCAACCCTCGTACTCTTACGGATTTATGGACAGCCCTGCAGGATTCATGGAGTCAGTTCCCTGCGGTACTACTTCAAGCATTATTCGAGTCCATGCCACGTCGTGTTGCGGCACTTCTGTGTGCTCGCACTTCTGTGTGCTCGCACTTCTGTGTGCTCGCGGGGCCCTATACAATATTAGGCAGGTGTACCAGTTTGTTTGACTCTTCAGTGTATGTGGATAGATCACACACTGTGGTGACAAAGTTATAGGATAGCGATTCGCACATATATAGATGGCGGTAGTATTGCGTACACAAGGTATAATATGACAGTGCGTTGGCTCATCCGTTATTTGTACTCAGTTGATTCATATGATTCATATGGCTCTTCAGTGTATAATACTTATTGCCTTTGTATTATTTTCTCCATTTGGACAAAATGCATCATGAAGTATAAATTGTATGAGTGTCATTTAAAACGCCTGTCGCTACATGTGGACCATTATGATAAACCTGAATGGAAATGTTCCTTTATATATGTTTTGCGTGCTTACCAGTCCGCTTTAAGCGTGTTCAATCTCGATGGAGGAGCGCTTTCATTCAACTTATCTATCACAGCGGCAAGGTAATGAAAAGCTATATGTTAGAGGTAAACCTTCCATTTAAAGTCGTGTGATATGCTGGGAGAAGACGAGGTAAAGTCTATCGCAGGCGAGCGTCTTCCAGATACTTGGTTGTGTTGGGCAACCGTTGGTCGATATTTACAAGCTAATTTATCTGTAATGTGCAAAGGAACTGATCCATATCTCTTATTCATCTTGCATTCCACAGAAAAAGAAAGGGGCTCAGATGATTAACCAATGTATGCCACTTTTCAGTTTCTTTTCAGTTACTTTGCTGATGGAAAATTCTTAAGAACTTTACGTACGAGGGCTGTCCAGAAAGTAAGTTCCGACTGATCGTGAAATGGAAACCACAGTAAAAATCAGCAATGTTTTATTTGTAACAGTTAGCTACACCTTCCAGCTACTTCTCTACATAGTCGCCATTCTGACTTGGACGTTTGTCGTAGCGTTGTACCAACTTTCCAATACCCTCATCACAGAAGGCAGCCGCCAGTGCTTTTCGCCAATTCTCTACGCTGGCCTACAGCTCGTTGTCAGTGCCGAAATGTAGTCTTCATAGCCAGCGGTTCATGTGAGGAGAGATGAAACTCAGAGGGAGAAAATTACGGGCTGTATTGTGGGTAATCAAACATTTCCAATTGAAAACGATGCAGGAGCATCTTCATTGCCCCTGCAGAATGCGCTTGAGAATTGTCTTGAAGAAGAAATCGCACGACAGTTATGTAATGTTGGCTGCATAGCTTCAGGCGAAATTTCTCACCAGGCCTCCGTACTTGGCGGGAGACACTATTTTCTAGACATCTTTACTCGCTCACTGTGAGCTCAGAAATGGGAAGAGCGACGTGATGCTATCTAGGGTCATACTAGAGACACTGCCCAACATGTGTGTGCAAAGCTTTATGGGATTTTCATAGTAGTTTCCATTTCGCGACCGATCGGAACTTCCTTTCTGGACACCCCTCGTAGATGTTATTCCACTTGACTTCTCACGTTTTGTAGGGGACTAAACGTAGAGTACAATTTCAAATCAAGTGAACGTGAGGAAAATTGCAAATGATCGACACTATTTAATGCACATACTGAAGACAAATAATACCTTTATTGAGCGATAATTAGTGGAAGTGGGATTTCAGAAAAGCAAATACATGAATTACAGCTGGTGCGGGTTATGATCTGAAATATGTTTCGCAAAAGACAAGTCAGCATTAATCTTCAGCATTCCATCTGAAATCGTACACGATATTGCTGTGTTATTCCGTCCAAGGACTGGTCTGATGCACCTCTCAACGCTAGTGTATCCTCTTATGCAAGTCTCTTTACCTCTTTATCTCAGCATAACTATAGTAATTACATCCACTCGAACGTGGTTAATGTAGTCAATTCTGGTCTCACCCCATAATCCCCCGCCGCCACACACACACACACACACACACACACACACACACACACACTTCCCTCCTTAGCGTATCACAGTACCTTTGCGCCTAGACATTCATTTAGTTAACCAATTCTAGCCATCTAATCTGCAGCATTCTTCTGCAGCACTAAATTCCTAATAATTGTCCGAACTGCTTATCATCCGCGTTTCACTTTCGTACAAGGTTACACTCAAATACCTTCCGAAACACTTAAATTTATATCATAATCTTCCGCATACTTCAAGGTAATTAAAAGTGTTTGTAACTGCGACAGTCACAAAATGAAATGCTTTACGCTCTATATGTTAACCACGGTGTGTGGTCTCTGCTAAAAAAATTGCCACAAACAGCTTCGCTGGACCATGGAGAAGTCCCCTCCGTTCACTTTTCTACGTTGGGGAACCCCTTTTTTGTTACCTTAGCCGCCAGAAAAAGCGAGAGAGAGATACGCCCACTCTCCCGCAGACTCAGTGGGACTGTCTGGGTCCCCTCGCGACTCGTAAAACGGTCGTTTACTCTCCTGGAGCAGGCATTTACTGCGGTTCTTTTGTCTCCATTCGTTCAGTGAGCAATAAACAACCGGCAGTACTGTGTTGTGTGTGCAGCGGACACTGCAACAGCGGTGCCAGCAAAGCGTTGTGTACCACAGCCTGTAGTAAACATGACTGCCACTTTGCACTTTTGCTTCTATGTAGGCTTCTTAAGGCGGTTGCTAACACATCAGCAACTGGTAACGAACCAATCGAAAGCTGTCGCTAGGATAATGCTGACAGCAAATATTTAATTTTGGTGAGGGATGTGACTGATGCTTATGATTTAACGATAGTAGTGTCTCCCTGATATTATAATCCGTGGGTGTAATGAGTATAAAACAGTGACGTTCGCTAAACAACTGTAGCTGTGAATTCAATGTTTAGTTACGTTTCTTTTTTGCCCAGTCCATTTTGCTCTCCGCTAGCTGCTGCAAAGACCCGAATTTGGAACGACGGCGACTAATATACTCTTACGGTCATCCGCATTTCCTTTTCCTATTGCTTTCCCTTATCATTTATTCAACTGCTATGATTGTATGTTTGGAAGGAATACGACTGATAACTTCTCCAGTCATTGTCAAACTAAGCTAGGGCTCTGTCTCTAATTACCACAACTTCAAGGAGACAGTAAGCTCTAACCTCTCTTTCGTGGTTCCTTACAGTGACGAAATGTAACTATTGACACTTTTAGCTTGTGGAGAAGCTTTCCAACTATTAGACAAGTTTTGTTATATGTTACTTTGCATCCTATCGAAGATCGGACCCATGTAAAAGACCAAAGGCTTCGTGTTTTCTTCTCTGCTTACTGTCTTCTACGAGTAAAATTGTGCTATAGAACACATGCGTCTGATACCACCGCAAAAAATGCAAAATTCGAAAGAAAAAAATGCTATCATTATTAAACTGAACTGTATAAGTCATTCACTCAATGAACTGCAACTTGTTTAGGATTTTTCCTCGCAATTAGCTCTCTGAATAAGACACTCTCTATTATAATTACAATGAAATTAATATGTTTTCAGTAAAAATTGTAAGATTGTTCAAGCTAGTTATTTTTTGTAATAGTGGAATGTGTTGTACCTTATTAGACTTTTCAGACTTTCGACTCTAGCCAATCCTGTAATAAAAGTTTCACATATTTTCTTCCTCCATTTTTAAATGATTCAGTTCAGGAAGAATCAATCTGCAAATAAGTGGGATACGGAAATACTAAAGAATGAAGAGATACGCTTGAAGCTCTCTGAGGCTATAGATACTGCGTCAATGAATAGCTCAGCTGACAGTTCAGTTGAAGGGCAATGGACATCTCTAAAATAGCAATACAGAAGTTGGGAAGAAAAAACGTTGATGGAAAAAAGGTAAATGCAAAGAAACCGTGGGTAACAGATTAAATCAACTAACCGACGAAAGAAAGAATTATAAAAATGTTCTGTGAAATTCAGGATTGAAATACAAGTAACTTACGAAACAAATAAACAGGAAGCGCACGGGGGCTAAGGCGAAATGGCTGCATGAAAAATTTTGTGAAATCGAACAAGAAATGATTGTGGGAATCACTGGATCAGCATAAAGGAAAGTCAAAACAATCTAAGGTGAAATTAAAGGCAAGAGCGGTAATGTTAAGGGTGCAAAAGTGAGTCAACCGTTAAATGCAGAGGAGACAGCGAATGGATGGAAAGAGTACATTGGAGGCCTCTATGAGGAGGAAGACTTTTCTGATAAAGCGATATAAGAAGAAACAGGTAGTCGATATAGAAGAGATAGGAGATTCAGTATTATAATCAGAATTTACAAGAGCTTTGCGGGACTTAATATAAAATAAGGCACGAGGGAGAGATAACATTTCATCACAATTCCTAAAATTATTGGAGTAAGTGGCAACAAAACGAATATTCACGTTTGTCTGTAGAATGTATGAGTCTGGCAATATACCATCTGACTTTCGGAAAAACATCATTCACACAATTCCGAAGATTACAATGGCCGACAAGTGCGGAAATTATCGCACAATCAGTGAAACAGTTCACGCATCCAAGGTGCTGACAAGAAGAATGGAAAAGAAAATTGAGGATGTATTATATGACGACCAGTTTGGCTTTAGGAAGGGTAACGGCACTAGAGAGGCACTTTTGACATTACGGCTGATAATAGAAGCAAGACTTAAAAAAAATCAAAACACATTCATATGATCTGTCAACCTGGAAAAAGCATTCGACAGTGTAAAATAGTTCAAGAAGCTCGAAATTCTGAGAATAATTGGGGGGTACAGGGAAAGAAGGATAATATACAATACGTAAAAGAAACAACGGTGAACGATGAGAGTGGAAAACCCAAAACCCAAGTCGTCGAATCAAAAGGGGTGTAAGGCAGGGATGAAACGTTTCGCTCCTACTGCTCTCTCTATAAACAGAATAAACAATGATGGAAATAAAAGATAGGTCTAAGAGCAGAATTCAAATTCAGGGTAGAAGGATCTCAATGATAAGATTCATTGATGGCGTTGCTACCCTGAGTGAAAGTGAAGAAGAATTACAGGACATGTTGAATGAAATGAACAGTCTAATGAGTACGGGAAGTGGACTGAGAATAAATCGGAGAAAGACGAAAGTAATGTGAAGTTCCACAGATGAGAACAGCGAGAAACTTAACATCAGAATAGGTGATCACGAAGTAGATGGACTTAAAGAATTCTGCTACTTAGGCAGCAAAATAATCCATGATGCTTAGGAAGCAAAATAACCCATGATGAGCGGAGCGAGGACGACTCAAAAGTAGACTACACCGGCAAAAAAAGGCTTTCATAGCAAAGAGGATTCTTCTAGAATCAAACATAGATCTTAATTTGTGGAGGAAACTTCTGAGAATGTGCGTCTGGAGCACAGTGTTGTATGGTAGTGAGACAACGACAGTGCGAAATCCAGAATAGAACAGAATCGAAGCATTTAAGACGTGGTGCTTCTAGAGAATGTCGAAAATTAGGTGGACTGATAAGATAAGGAACGAGGAGGTTCTCCACAGAATCGGCGAAGAAAGGAACGTATAAAAAACACTAACTAGAAGAAGGGACAGTATGATTAGACACCTGTTAAAAAATCTGGGAGTAACTTCATCGGTACCAGAGAGAACTGTAGAGGGTAAAAACTATAGAGGAGGACAGAGATTGAAATACATACAGCAAATAACTAAGGACGTAGTTTGTAAGTGTTGCTGTGAGATGCAAAGGTTGGTACAGGAGAAAAACAAAGTACAAAAATTACTTTGGAAAATTAAGATTTTTCCAAATGTAACCCCATGGGTCCAAGATGCACCATGGTCGTGTACCTAGGAACAAATCTTAGACTGAAATTTAAAAGCGTTGCAGTCGAGAAAATTTTATCGATACTGTATCTGATACTCTATCTGTTAACATATTACTCTGTCACATAAAAAAAAATCAGTAAGCAGAAGCATACTAAGAAGAATGTAACCAAAAGTTACACTGCGCAACAATATTGAAGGATCACTTTTTCGAAACCCTATAATTCCCTCCCACAGCGCCTTCCTGTGTAATGGAGAAAAAGCGCGACGACGCTTCAAACAGCATTGTGTGACACATGCAAAATGAAAGCCACAGCTCGGAAATTGATGTGAGCTGAAAGGTGGATTAATGATGTCCCATTGGCATAAAATTTCACCACGATTCTCAGTCGGGGTTGGGTTGTTTGAGGCAGGAGACCAGACGGCGAGGTCATCGGTCTCATCGGATTAGGGAAGGACGGGGAAGGAAGCCGGCCGTGCCCTTTCAAAGGAACCATCCCGGCATTTGCCTGAAGCGATTTAGGGAAATCACGGAAAACCTAAATCAGGATGGCCGGACGCGGGATTGAACCGTAGTCCTCCCGAACACGAGTCCATTGTGGTAGCCACTGCCACCATTCTGCCCAGCGCCACCGTCGACGTGTGACACGATGAGAAGATTTCATCCCTTCATTTGACGTCTATGCAATAGATGCGAAAACCGCGACACCCAGCATTGAAATGATGCAGCTTTCTGATGAGTGGTCGAGGAAAAAAAATGGTTCAAATGCCTCTGAGCACTATGGGACTTAACATCTATGGTCATCAGTCCCCTATAACTACTTAAACCTAACTAACGTAAGGACAGCACACACCACCCAGTCATCACGAGGCAGAGAAAATCCCTGACCCCGCCGGGAATCGAACCGGGGAACCCGGGCGCGGGAAGCGAGAACGCTACCGCACGACCACGAGCTGCGGACTAGTCGAGGAAAACATTCAAGACACATCGCCGCTCAGAATTGTCACGAAAAGGCCTCAGTGTGTGTCATAAAGGGTGTCAATCAAACCACCCCTTTCCCTGGGTCGTTGATTCGTGGTTGTGAACGACAGTTCGCACTGCGATGAGTAACAGGGAGATGTTCTTTACAACCTTTGACAATGCTGACAACCTCGGACGTTTCAACCCTTCTCTAAGGACACTGTAGGGCTGCATCCCCATTGAACGTGATCGCGCCCCTTTGGCGTGCAGCACGACCACAATTCTTGCTTTCGTGTAGAGAAAGGAATCACTAGAGAATGTTCAAAACCACTCGACGAAATTTGAACGTGGTCTGAAGTAGCAAAGGCTGCTTATATTTTTTCAGCCTTCCTGGTTCCCGCCCTCCTGAGGCGAGATCATATGAGAGTGTATCACTAACATGTGTGTGTGAGTAAAACGGCAAAGTGTCCCTCTAAAATACCCCCTCCTCCGCCCCCCCCCTCCCCCTTTGTTCGGCAACACTCTCGGTGGTACGCACGCAGCTTTGTTGAGCACGTCAGAAATATACCCTCTTGGTTACGTTTGGCTAGAATGCACACTGAATTGTAATTCTTAGGTTCACAGCCAGTGTTAGTTGCTCCACTAATACGAAGTAATATTAACGTATGACTCACTCTACTGCTTGTATTGACATGTGATTGACTTCCTTGCTCTGGTAACACCAAGCACGTAGCATCAACTATTCAACGTTCATCAGAGAGCCTCAACTGTTTGGTGTTCGTAACGAATTTGGTTCCCGGCATATTCCAATAGAAGTGTACTGCACTGCGGAGTTCGCAGATTCCCGTTTGCAGTACTGGTTGGCACATAGTAATGACGTGACGCTCAACGTTTGTTCAAATCAAATGGCTCTAAGCACTATGGGACTTAACTTCTGAGGTCATCAGTCCCCTAGACTTAGAACTACTTAAACCTAACTAACCTAAGGTTAACACACCCATCCATGCCCGAGGCAGGATTCGAACCTGCGACCGTAGCAGTCGCGTGGTTCCGGACTGAAGCGCCTAGAACCGCCCGGCCACTCAACGTTTGTATCGCGGGAGATACCAGAACAACGGTGGCCCGAGAGGAGGACATTTGAAATAATTGATCGTCGTGTTAGCAAGCATGTGACGTTAAAGCCTACTACTCGCTATTGGCGGAGACCTGGAAGGGCAGGATGCCTCAAATGGCGAAACAACTTCTTCGAGTAGTTGCCGACAATCCTAGCGTCAGAGAAAGAGAATTAGCTGCAACAAGTAATCTTGATCAAATTACAATGAAATGAACACCCTTAGCTGCTTACAGGCGTTGACATACGTCAACGGGGACAGATGAAAACGTGTGCCCCGACCGGGACTCGAACCCGGGATCTCCTGCTTACATGGCGGACGCTCTATCCATCTGAACCACCGAGGACACAGAGGATAGTGCGACTGCAGGGATTTATCTCTGGCACGCCTCCCGCGAAACCCACATTCTCAACGTATTGTCCCGCACTACATTCGTAGTGCCCCCGCCCATTATACTCATTAGTAGTATTAGAGATCCCGAGTTCGAGTTCCAGTCGGGGCACACATTTTCATCTGTCCCCGTTGACGTATGTCAACACCTGTAAGCAGCCGATGGTGTTCATTTCATTGTAGTTTCATTCTAACGAGCTACATGATCACCGATGGTATCTGTTCTTTCGGACATGTGCGAAAGAACAGATACCATCTTAGTATATATATATAATCTTGATCACATGACTGTCTGGAGAGTGCTACTTGAGAACCTACTGTATCCATACCATGTACAGCGTCTGCAGACATTATCAGCAACCGATTTTACTGGCGGGCACACTTCTGCGAATGGTTCAAACAACGTGTCAATCCTCGCTTTAGTACAAATGTGCTGTTCACGGATGAGGCTTTGTTTCAGAGTGACCAGATAGTAAATTTTCACAATCAGCACGTATGGATTGTCGAGAATCCTCGAGTGATTGTGCAGCCACGTCGTCGACAAAGATTTTCTGGCGACATTTGAGCCGGCATCGTTGATGACTGTTTGTTATGGTCCTCTGTCCTTCCACACAGGCTCAACGGAAAAAAAATTATCATGCTTTTCGAGGGAATACTTTACCTGTTCTGTTAGAACATCTGCCTTTTAGAGAACTTCATGCACGATGGAACTCCTCCTCATTTCAGTTAATGTTCGTTAAGTTGATAATAACAGATGCCGTCACAGATTGGTAGACATAAATTGAGCAGTTCCTTGGCTTGCGCGTCTAGTACTCAAACGCTCTAGACTTGTATTTAAGGGGCCTTTGCAAGCTCTTGTGTACAGACCCCCGGTGCAACATATACAGAGTATTCTACCCGTGTTAAGGCTATGAAACTATACACAATTCTCCAGGGATACATCAGCGCATCAGAGATTCAGTACGACGGTGGGTTGATGCATGTATCCTTGCTACAACCGATCCTACTGTACATTTCATTAAGGAAAAGGATTTCATAACGTGCATATACGTTCCTTTCCTGTGTGTTTCCCAAGATTA
This sequence comes from Schistocerca piceifrons, assembly GCF_021461385.2. Taxonomy (NCBI): domain Eukaryota; kingdom Metazoa; phylum Arthropoda; class Insecta; order Orthoptera; family Acrididae; genus Schistocerca; species Schistocerca piceifrons. The sequence continues at coordinate 323,088,299 of NC_060139.1, read as the reverse complement.
ATGTATTGGAGAGTCGTAGAAATTGAATTCTAAAATGGAAATAAAGCTTTTCCAGACCCATGCCCATAAGGCATATTTTCCTCCTTTACCTATGAGGAATGTTTCCTAAAAGTATGACCATAGTTTTTTTTTTATAGCCTGTACACTCCTCACTTAGACGGAAAGTACTCATAGAACAAAATAAAATAAGGCATTGTGTTTGGGGTCCACACACGCACGTCTTATAGGCATTTCTTTAAGCAGCTGAAAATATTAACTACAGCTTCTCGATATGCTTATTCACTAATGAAATTCGTTATCAACAAAATGGCTCTGAGCCCTATGGGACTTAACTTCTGAGGTCATCAGTCCCCTAGAACTTAGAACTACTTAAACCTAACTAACCTAAGGACACCACACACATCCATGCCCGAGGCAGGATTCGAACCTGCGACCGCAGCGGTCTGGCGGGGTCAGACTGTAGCGCCTACAACCGTACGGCCACTACCGTTATCAACAGTCCATCTGAATATGAAAGTAGCGGCTATAATCACAAAACTAGAAGTAAAAGTGATCTGCATATAATTTTTGGTGAAATTACTAAAATTTTTGACAGTCTGCTGATGCAAACAAAATGTCTGACGGATATGAGAAGTTTCTTCAAATGCAGATTAGACATTTCTCTTTCTACGCCATTGTGTACTTCTTGAACAGAAATCATTAGTTATTTTACAGAAAAAACGGTAAATGGGCAACATGTATCAATTTATTTTTTCATCTTTGTGTGTGTATGTGTGTGTGTGTGTGGGGGGGGGGGGGGGGGTGAGTGAGTGTCTGTGTGTTTTCTACGTTTGTTCTGTTGATATCACTTTCCACATCGTGATATTTATTGTGAACATGATCTATGGAACAAATACCTACCCGACTCTGCAGTGATCATGGGAAAAGGATACAACTAAGAGTTGTCAGTTCTAAAGCTAAGAACCCATGAACAGTAACTTTAAAGTCCAAGAATAAGAAGAACAACTGAATTATTGACAAGCTACCTGGCACTCAGTTTCTGTTGAGAAAAATCAAAGACAGAACCGATAAAGAGCATTAGAAACGAATATAATCTGTATATATTGCAAAGGAAGTGAAAATATTGATAGCTAGGAAATACAGTTGCAGAAGCAAGCCACAAAAACTATTGATCCTGCAGAAGAAAATTTCCTGCATCGACGATTTACTTGTACGATATATTAACTCATAACAAGTAAACATTTCTGAAGTTGTACGAGTTCATCGCGGCATTGTATGGAAGTAAAATGTGTACAGTGAGAAAATCGGAGAACAAGAAAAAGGATATCCTCCACTGTAGCCCAGTAACACAACAATTCAGCGTCGTTCAACACTGGGCTTTTGACTTTAAATGCAGAGAAATTTAAAGTTATCAATTAAGTGAGAAAGCACTAGTGTTAGAGTCATTATTGTAGCCAACTCACTGCACATGAATATTGGTGAGTATCAAGGCATTTGCTAAGAAGTAGTTAGAGTCACAATAATGATGTAAACTGTTAACTGGTGGACAGAAGGAGAATAGCATCGGATACTCTGACATTTCTCCTGACAAAACTTTAGATATTTACCGAGTAACCCTTACTCTAAATTACAAACTTTGAAGTGACAGAGCCAATTGGCGATTCTTAGTTATTCACACAGTCTGTAAATATCTACGATTCAGATTCTAAAAAAAATGGTTCAAATGGTTCTGAGCACTATGGGACTTAACAGCTGTGGTCATCAGTCCCCTATAACTTAGAACTACTTAAACCTAACTAACCTAAGGACATTACACACATCCATGCTCGAGGCAGGATTCGAACCTGCGACCGTAGCAGTCGCGCGGTTCCGGACTGCGCGCCTAGAACCGCGAAACCACCGCGGCCGGCGATTCAGAATCTGTTGTCTATTTTTGTACTGGAGGCTTTAATTCCTTCATGGCGTTTTTCTTTCTGTGGCGTCTACCATCACTGGGTAACGTATACGTGCGTCCGATCCTCCATCTCTACCGTTCATTGTTAGCACCCCACAAAGTTTCTTCCTATCCTTCTTCAGTCGTCATTTTGCCACTCCACAGATCTATAGGGCTATTCTCGAACATTATAAGTGAAATATCGTTCTTCTTCTTCTTTCTTGGCTCTACAGCTCATGATGAGCCTTGGCCTCTTCTACAATTTCCTTCCATCTCTCTCGGTCCTTTGCCAATACTCTCCAGTTTCTATAGCCCATCTTCCTAAGATCTTCGATTACTCCATCTTCCCATCTGGCTCTTGGTCGACCACGTCCTCTCTGCCCTCCTGGCTTTCCTTGTAATATCCTTTTTGGTTCTTCTGTATCATTCATGCGAGCCACATGTCCCGCCTACCTCAGTCTGGATGATTTCACTATCCTTCTGATGGGTTGGTCTTTGTATATTGTATACAACTCATGGTTGTGTCTCCTCCTCCATCTTCCTCTTTCACAGATTGGGCCGATAATTCGTCTAAGTACCTTTCTTTCAAATGCATCCAGTGTTTCAATATCTTTAGTTGTTAATGTCCAGGCTTCAGAGGCATATGTAACCACTGGTCGTATAAGTGATTTGTTGTTGTGGTCTTCAGTCCTGAGACTGGTTTGATGCAGCTCTCCATGCTACTCTATCCTGTGCAAGCTTTTTCATCTCCCAGTACCTACTGCAACCTACATCCTTCTGAATCTGCTTAGTGTATTCATCTCTTGGTCTCCCTCTACGATTTTTACCCTCCACGCTGCCCTCCAATACTAAATTGGTGATCCCTTGATGCCTCAGAACATGTCCTACCAACCGATCCCTTCTTCTGGTCAAGTTGTGCCACAAACTTCTCTTCTCCCCAATCCTATGCAATACTTCCTCGTTAGTTATGTGATCTACCCATCTAATCTTCAGCATTCTTCTGTAGCACCACATTTCGAAAGCTTCTATTCTCTTCTTGTCCAAACTATTTATCGTCCATGTTTCACTTCCATACATGGCTACACTCCATACGAATACTTTCAGAAACGACTTCCTGACACTTAAATCAATACTGGATGTTAACAAATTTCTCTTCTTCAGAAACGCTTTCCTTGCCATTGCCAGCCTACATTTTATATCCTCTCTACTTCGACCATCATCAGTTATTTTGCTCCCCAAATAGCAAAACTCCTTTACTACTTTAAGTGCCTCATTTCCTAATCTAATTCCCTCAGCATCACCCGACTTAATTAGACTACATTTCATTATCCTTGTTATGCTGTTTGTAGTAGCTTACCCGCATTCCTATTTTCCTATTCATTATTAAACCTACTCCTGCATTACCCCTATTTGATTTTGTGTTTATAACCCTGTAGTCACCTGACCAGAAGTGTTGTTCCTCCTGCCACCGAACTTCACTAATTCCCACTATATCTATCTTCAACCTATCCATTTCCCTTTTTAAATTTTCTAACCTACCTGCCCGATTAAGGGATCTGACATTCCACGCTCCGATCCGTAGAACGCCAGTTTTCTTTATACATAGTTAATTTCGTGGTACGAGTCAGGGGCCTTGAGGATAGAAGTCTTGTTAGGGCAAAGTAGGCTCTGTTGGCCAGTTTTAATCTCTGCTTAATTTCAAAGGAGGTATCATTTAGATGTGTAACTGTCGAGGCCAGATACTTGAAATGTTCAACTCTCTCAAATGTATAATTGTCCATTGTTATTGCATTTGCATATTTTCTCTATATGCTTTTCCAGCTGCCATATATTTTGTTTTTTGTTCAGTAATAATTAACCCCATGTTCCTACTGGCCTGTTCAAGAGCTGTAAATGTCTCTTCCATTGCTTTTCGGGTTCTTGCTATTATATCTATGTCATCTGCGTAGGCCAGCATCTCCACCGATTTATAGAAGATCGTTCCTCCGTTCAGAAGGTTTGCGTTTCTCATCACCTTCTCCAGGGCGGCATTAAAGAGAAGGCATGCCAATGCATCCCCTTGTCGCACTCAATTTTTAATACTCAATGTGTTGGACATCATTCCTCCTGTTCTTACACTACCTTGTGTTTCGCTCATTGTCATTCTCACCAGCCTTACCAACTTTCTAGAGATTCCCAGTTCATCTAGAGCTTGATATAATTGCTCTCTATTTATGCTGTATAAGCTGCTTTGAAATCTATAATGAGGTGATGCATGCCAACTCCAAATTCGTTTGTTTTTTCCAGAATTTGTCTTAAGGTGAATATTTGATCTATGGTTGACTTCCCAGGAAGGAATCCGCATTGGTATGGCCCCGTCTCCCTCCGTATGGTTGGGAGTATTCTGTCGAATAGTATATTAGAGAGTATTTTATATCCCAAATTAAGTAGTGTGAACACTCTGTAATTGCCACACTCCATCTTATCTCCTTTCTTATACATGGGACATATGATACCCTCTTTCCATTGTTGGGGCATTTTCTCCTCTTCCCATATTCTGGTGACCATTTTCAGAAGGCTTTGTTCCAGCTCTCTGCCTCCTTGCTTAAACAGTTCTGCTGGAATACCTACTGTCCCTTGTTGTTTTTCAGTTTCTTCATGGCAGTTTTCACTTCTTCTATATTTGGTGGGGTAGTGTTGTTGTCTGGGTCCTCTTACCCATTGGTGTCTGTTGGGTTCTCTGGTATAGTTATTTTAGGGTTGAGGAGACAATCAAAATACCTGCGCCATCTTTCGCATATTCCCTTCCCTTCACTTATTATGTTCCCTGTCTCATCTTTTATTAAGTTTGTTTTGCTACCAAAAGGCTTCCGTGCCGCATTCACCTCTCTGTAGAATTTTCTTATTTCATTTTTGCTTCTCATGAGCTCCATTTCTTTGACACTTACTTTCATCCATTCTCTCTTTTTTTCTTTGGTGAGTCCTCTTCTCAATCCACCGTTTTTCTTTGTATTCTTCTACTATCCTCCTCGTACAGTGTGATCGCAGTGTCCTTCTATATGCTTTGTTCTTTTCTTCAGTTACTATTTCGCGTTCAGTATCAAACCATGGTGGTCTTACTTGTCTTGTCCCAATTCCAAGTATCTCTCTTGCCGATGTCTCCATCGTCGTCTTTACCTCTTCCCATTGATCTTCAATATTGTTATATTCTCCAGCGTTTTCCAGAATCCGAGTTATCTTCTCCTTATACTGTTATCTTATTTCCACTGATTCTAAAGTTGTTATATTATATTTCTGTGCCCTGGGTCGGTCTCCTTTAGCTGCGTTAGATACCCTTGCCCTCACCCGTGCTAATACCAGCAAATGACCTCTATCTATGTTTGGGCCTCTGGGGCTCCTCACGTCCAATAGGTCCGATTTGTGTCACAGATCTGTCAACACATGGTCGATCTGGTTTACTGTGTTGCCATCCAGTGAGTTCCATGTTCCCTTATGAATTTCTTTATGTGGGAACAGTGTTGATCCTATTACCATATTTCTAGATGCTGCGAACAGTATAAGCCTTGTTCCGTTATCATTACTTGTTGCGTGTTTGCTGTGGGGGCCAATTATTGGTCTATATGTGAAAGTAAAGAAGAATTAAATGATCTGCTGAACGGAATGAACAGTCTAATATGTACACAGTATGGTTTGAGAGTAAATCGGAGAAAGACGAAGGTAATGAGAAGTAGTAGAAATGAGAACAGCGAGAAACTTAACATCGGGATTGATGGTCACGAAGTCAATGAAGGCATTCTGCTACCTAGGCAGTAAAATAACCAATGACGGACAGAGCAAGGAGGACATCAAAAGCAGACTCGCTATGGCAAAAAAGACATTTCTGGCCAAGAGAAGTCTGCTAATATCAAATACCGGCCTTAATTTGAGGAAGAAATTTCTGAGGATGTACGTCTGGAGTACAGCATTGTATGGTAGTGAAACATGGACTGTGGGAAAACCGGAACAGAAGAGAATCGAAGCATTTGAGATGTGGTGCTATAGACGAATGTTGAAAATTAGGTGTACTGATAAGGTAAGGAATGAGGAGGTTCTACGCAGAATCGGAGAGGAAAGGAATATGTGGAAAACACTGATAAGGAGAAGGGACAGGATGATAGGACATCTGCTAAGACATGAGGGAATGACTTCCATGGTACTAGAGGGAGCTGTAGAGGGCAAAAACTGTAGAGGAAGACAGAGATTGGAATAAGTCAAACAAATAATTGAGGACGTAGGTTGCAAGTGCTACTCTGAGATGAAGAGGTTAGCACAGGAAAGGAATTCGTGGTGGGCCGCATCAAACCAGTCAGTAGACTGATGACAAAAAAAAAAAAAAAAAAAAAAAAAAAAATCTGTTCCTTCCCCACCTGAGCGTTTAGGTCTCCAGCTATTATTTTAATATCATGCCCGGGGCACTCAACATATACTCTTTACAAAGATTCCAAAAATACTTCTTTCTGTTCTTCTTCGGATTCTTCTGTTGGTGCCTGGGCATTAATTATGGAGTAAAGATATTCCCCTTTATCCTGAGTGTTGATAATCTTGGACTAATGGGTGTAAACCCTATTACCAAATGCTTTAATTGATGATGTGCAACAAATCCTGTCCCCTGCTCGTGATTTCTTTCACTGCAGCTATAGAATATATTCGCCTCTTTCTTTTCTAAAACTGCGCTCCCTGTCCATCTAATTTCCTCTAGTGCTATTATACTTTGCTTCAGACTCATTATTTGATCCAGCATTACTTTCAGTGCTCCTGGTCGATATAGGGATCTCACATTCCAAGTACCAATATATAGATCTGATCTACGCCTTATATTTCTCTTCTTCCTAATTTTCCCTCCTTTATTTACTTGTATTCCATCCTCTTTGTCCTTTTCCATGCCAGGTCCGTCTTCCTTCATCCGTCCGACTTTACTTTGTAGACGTTTCGCAACAGTTGTTTTTTACAGAGCGGGCTGTCAACCCTGCGTCCAACCCCTACCAGGGGACGGGTGATTTTTTAATCAGGGTTTTCTTCCCTTAACCTTTGGAGACCCAACTCCCAACTGCAAGGCAGCACTTATTGTTTTGCTAGTTTTGGTCCGCCCTGCGTATTTTATTTCCCCAGTGTCCACCATATCTGGTGAACATTCTCCAATCCGCCACCTGGGGAGGCGAACGATGGAAGACTAGCAACTCCACACGGAAATATCTTTAGTTTTCTTAATAAATTCAATATTGGCCAAATCTGTAAAACATAGAGGGAAACCTTACAACCGAAGGTTTTACAAATTTTTTCAGAGTTTCACTTAGTAGTATCCCATACCATTAACTTCTTTTCTTATTGAATGATGTTGAAGCTTACATAATGTTTGGTTCAATTTTCTATGAGCATGTCTTCCTAAAAGGTCTATACAAGCATTGTTCACGCTGCAGTCGCAAGGATATGACACAGTTCAACATACATTGCTCATGTAAAACTATGTAGTTATTTATTTTTACTTGTTTTTTTTTCATCTCAATGAGATTAGGTGTTTAACACCTTCTGTTACAGCAGATCAGTGTTTTAACAAACGAATCTTCTTTTATCACAGTGTAATTACCTGACGACGTAATTATTCTAGGTAACTAGCTTAAATGCCGCTGCTTCGCTTGCGTGGATTGTACGGTCTGTACAGATTTTTTTGTTATTCATTAATCGAATTTTTATGTTGTATACAAATTGCAACATCTTCTAAACTTTTCACACTAATTAAGGCCATAGAAGTATGGTCTTTTCCGAATGTTCTTCTGACCAAAAAGCGATTCTGATGGCTGGAGCCTAAACTTGCTGTTACTCACGACTTTTGGGTTATCGTGATGACAGTTCATCGCCTAGCATATTTCTTTATACCTAACCGCGAAGTGAGATACCAGTTTGCAAAATTTGGTTTTCTTTAACATAATGAAATATTTTCTTAAAAATTTTCGTCCCCTATTTCATCCCCTTGGGGGCTGAATTTCCCAAAACAGTGAAACACTTTTTTTTAACAGAGACTTTAAATACTGGTTTACATAGATTTAGCTTTGAAAATTCTTTCATGATGAAATAACTTCAAAATACTTTTCATCCCTTATTTCTTTCCATTAGGAGAGGAATTACGAAAAATCCCTTCTTAAACGATGTCTACAGTATAAGATCAACACAGTCACCAAATTTCAGCTTGCTATCCTTAGCAGTTTTCGCTGGGTGATGATGGTCCTATACCATTTCCTTAGGGACTGAATTTCCGAAAACAGTGGAACGTCTGTTCTTCATTTCTAACCCAGAAGCCAAATTACAGATTTCAAAGATTCAGTTTTAAAAATGTTTTCAGAATGAAATATTTTCATAAACGTTCCACCAACTAGTTCTTCCTCTTAGAGTTTGAATGTCGAGAAACAGTGAAATGTATATTTTTTTATTGGTAACAGACAAGCCAAATACAAATTTTCATAGATTTAGCTTCAAAAATGCTTTCGTAACGAAATACTTTCATAACAATTTTCATCCCCTATTTCAGCCCCTTAATGGCCGAACTTCCAAAAACAGTGATACATATACTTTTTATTTCCAATGGAGAGGCCAAATTCAAATTTTAATACATTTAGCTTTAAAAATGCTATTATAATGAAATATTTTCATAAAACATTTCATTCCCTATTCCACCTCCTTAGGGGTTGAATCTCCAAAAACACTGAAAAACCTATTTTTATTTGGAACCGAGCAGTCAAACCAGTTTTCATAGTTTTAAAAATACTTTGGTAGTTCTTTAATAATTATTTATTTTCAAACACATATTTCACCTAGTATTTCACCCCCATAGGCATTAAATTCCCAAGATGCTGAAACACGTATTACTTTATTTCTCACCAAGAAACAAATACCAATTTTCGTAAGTCTAGCTTCAAAATTGCCTTAATAGTGACAGAGTGTCAAAAAACCTTCCATCCCCTATTTTATCCCCTTAGGGGTGGACTTTGAAAAAATCGCTTCTTAAGTGACGTCCATAGTATAAGATCATCTACCAATTTCAGATTTCTATCGTTTGTGGTTTATGCTGCAGGATGATGAGTCTGTCAGTCGGGACACTGCCTTTTATACAGTATAAGAGAGATAATAGTAATAATAACAATGAAAAGGAATTATAAAATGAACGTCATTAAAAATTAAACAAAGTTAATGGAATTAAATCGTGCTCTGTCGAGTGAACTGAAAGCAGTAGATGAGTTTTGCTATTTGGGTAGCAAAATTACGATAGCCGATGTACTGAAGGTAGAAATGCGAACTCGCAATGGTAAGAAAATCATTTCTGAAAAAGGTAAAAGTGTCAGTCATTATTCGTTTTTTCGTGCAAATTTACTGTAATTTCAGATTAATTTTCACCAAACATTCTCATTTAAATTTAAATTTGATGTAAACTAATTTCTTATATATTTAAATGGCCATCTTCAGCAGTTATATAGCAGTTACATTGTTTTTTGCTTGTTTTTTATTTCTTTTTCGCGATAAGCTTATTTCAGTTTAAGATTACTTGTTGTCAGGCAAATATCTTCAGTGTCCATACTCTACATATTGTACTTATAAGTTAATCTATAAATACCAAAATATCGAGTATGAGACTTTTGCGAGTAGTCTCACCGCAAAAAAATTTCGTTGAACTGTGTAAGCATTCACTTGAACACGAACAACTGCCACAGTTCCGCACTGCATTGATAATGACCTGACACAGGTCGAAATCTGATCTGCCTTTATAAATGTCATATTAAAGCAACTTAATTCTACGACTGATTGCTGCTCTAACACAATATAACCACAGTCGTTGCGTGCACCCACCCCATGGAGGGCAACCTGATAAACAAATTTCTGTTTCCCAATATCACATTAATGAATCGATACCTTCCATTGGCCCTTCTGGAACTAACGTTACTAACAGCACTCATAAAATCTGAATTACCATCTCCCAAAAATAAAGTTATGAAATTATTTTTCTTTCTGTATTTTCATTACTACAGTCACACCAATAATACTGCGTAGCGAGAGCCTGTATATATAGAGAAAGAATGGCCAACCGTAAGGTGGCCGTCATCTTATTTTGTTTCTTCAGTCTGGACGAAGTGTACAATTAAGTAGTGTCCTAACGTAAAATTCAATCACTTGTCGGCTATAGCAAGAAGCTGATCTGAAAAATGAGGCCAGAGCAGCATGTCTAGGTCGCTAATTCGTACATGGCTAAAGCGAATACCATTCCTGTGGGGCTATATATTTAATGTGGAGTATACTGAAAGGTCTTATGTGAAGCAGGCGAATGGCAATAATAGTGAAAAACTAATATTTTATTACAGTTGTATTGACGTTCTGTAAGTAATGGGATGCGCCCAGACAAGTATCGTTTGTCTTAGTTCAGATGTTCTCGAGGCATTTCATTATTTCCGGCATGGATGTTTAACGTCGAACCTCTAAGCTTTGACTAACTCTTTTCTCGGCACCACATAAAGCATTTTAGAGAGTCGTTGCAAATCTAATAAGTCTGTCATACTGAACACATATAGAAAACATATTTCTATACTGACATTTAGAAAAGCTAAAATGTAAAGAATTGGGAAAAAACTGCTTACACTAACAGTAATAGCTGAGAGCACTGAACCGTATTTGTCTCCTACGAACAGCTAAACAATGCGTTCCAAGAGGCAATGCTCTTGTCATTATGTTGTAAAACTTAGCTCATGAGGCTAAAGCACTAAAAACCTACCAAGATAAGACTCTGTAAACTTTTTAGTGTTTTAATCTCATGAGATAAATTGTACAGCTTGATGAAGAGAGCATTTTCTCTAGGATCGCGTTATTGAGCTGTGTGTAGGACAGAAGTACGGTTGAATGCTACCAGTTCCTACTGTTAAAACATAACAACTGTTACCTCAGTTCCTTTAAATAAAAAATCTGAAGTTATTTCAAAGCAGCGGATTTTTGAAAACTAAATGTATGAGAGGCAATTAATTATCTATCTTATACACATTAACAAAATATTCATTGTCTGATTTATATTCCTTGCTCTTCCTTTCGCAAAGAAGAGATTTGTGCTGTGAATGTCAATATACAGCACTTTAAAAAGTCGGCATGCAAATAACAAATATGTGGTCTGGAAAATTTGTGCTGTGAATTTCAGTATACAGTAATTTAAAATGTCAGCTGCAAACAACAAATATGTTGTCTGTAAAGTGGATGGTATTATTAGAAACATATCTCACAAAAATAAGAATAATTATCCAGAGGGGTAGGAAGCAGTAACTGAAAAAATTAAAAAAGAACAGGGTAGCAACTTGGGACAGACTTTAGACTGGCAGTCAGCCATTATACTACTTAGCCAGCGACACACACACTACCCATAAGCATTAAACACTTGTGAGACATTTATGAGTGTGTTATTCACTAAATGACGAATTTTACCATTTGTAGACAGACTGCTACAATCATCGTGTACGATGGTAGTAAGAACGTGGCTTTCCTGTTCGTTCTTGTACTACCAACGTGCAAATTGTACACTGCAACCCTGAATAGCCTTGGAACGATAGTACATTCAACCAAATGTTATTGGTTACACATAAGTATCGACATAGCACATCACAAAAGAAAGTACGGGAGCGTACCGAAAAGTTATGCCTTTGAATTTTTAATTTCATTCTCAATGTTAGTTGAGGTATTGCTTGACATGCGTATTACTCGGTCGACTTTCCCGTTTCGCTGACACAAGTTGTAACCCTCTGCCGCTAGAGTGCTCCGAACTGTAGCATGTATCATGACGGTGCTAACAAAAGTATAACGGTGCGTGGGAAATAGGGTGCTGTGAGTGAGTTTCTTACCGCAGAAAACGTGCTTCCAATTGAGATCCATACAAGATTGAATGCTGTGAACCGTGATGATTTTATCGACATCAGTTATATGCGTCGTTAGGTTGTTCATATCGACAATTTTGACTCCTAAAACAAGAGAGCATCGGTGGAATCCCACCACAAAAGATCTCCGACGCCAAAAAAGTTCAAGCAGGCAAATTCACGCTGCCAGTGTTCTGGGATATTGAAGGCGTCCTGCATTTGGAACTGATGCCAAAAGGGACCACTATAAACTCATTCACAGTTGTAGTGGCATTTACAAAGAATAAAGACAGAGCAACTGACTTACATGATGCAGAGCTTGTGCATTTGTATGGGCCCACATTGGATATTTACCGCTTTATTACGACTGCAGTTACAAGGGGTCAGCGCCCTCTCGTTGTCACCAATTTTGTTCAAATTTGTGCTGTTTGTAGGACTTGGACAGAAATGAAAGTGTCAGAAGTGGGAGCTCGAGATGAGCAAGCGTTTAGAGAGAAAAGCATTTTGGCGCTGGTCGGGCAGGGCATGAACCATTTATGGTAGAGAAATGTTCAGGTAGTGATTCGCGTAAGAGGGTCCGGGGGTGAAGTCCCTCTCGGGAAACTTTTTTATTTATTTTATTTTCAATTTTTATGTTGCTTGCGCCAGAAAAAAGGAGAAATAATGAGAAATATATAGTATATAGTATTTACTAATGCTTTCGGAAAAGGCATGAAAAGGAAAGGCAACGGAAAACTTGAGATTACAAACAAATTTGCAGGAAGTAATTTTAAGGTGTACATAAGAAATTCCTATATAGAATTAAATTCATTTATTGTTTTACAGTTGATGATATACGCATTCTGGAATGATATTCTCGTCGCAAAAATACGGGAAGCAATAATTTTCTCAGGACCTTGCACACATTATAAACGCGGCATTTTTACTTTTACAATTTTCTGTAGAGAAGCAAACTTGGTTTTGATTCATAAAAGGTTCTCTCTCATTGCACAGTTTGGCAGTGTACCACACGTAAGACGTAATGTGCAAATACTGGCGAAGATTGCTGGTAATGTACAATGGAAAGTATTTTGATGCAGTGCTCTCGGGATGTGATTTAGTTTTCCATCGCAAGAAAGAGTTTTTTGATCAAATGCTTTACCTGACCATAAAAACGGGTATCGCAGACTTACTCTTGCGAAGTGGATTTAGGGGAATCACTTTAAAAGTGCACATTGGCAATCCTTATTAGTCTTGAAAAATATTCTTGTATAATTGTGGTTCTGTTTGTCCTGTCAGTTAACAGAAGAAATTTGTTCTCCTCCACATAGGGCTTCATCACATCAGTCAAAATATTTTTGTAGAGGGCTGTTGTAAGTTCCCCAGATTTTGTTGAAGTAATGACATGACATGCCTATATTTTGCCATGTACTCACCCACAGTTTTTTGAATCCTGTGTCGAAAACAGTCAGTAGTCTCTTGTAGCATATGTGGACTGTTGTCAGTTATTTTCCAGAAAGGCGTAAAGCATATTGTACTGTGTACGAGTGGATTACTCTGTTCATATCTTGTCGTTTCACGATAGCTATTTTTTTCTCCTGGATGGTCAAGAGCTCGTTTATAAGTCGGCTAGTACTGGAAACCTGGAAATAGGATGTTGTTGTTGTTGTTGTGGTCTTCAGTCCTGAGACTGGTTTGATGCAGCCCTCCATGCTACTCTATCCTGTGCAAGCTTTTTCATCTCCCAGTACCTACTGCAACCTACATCCTTCTGAATCTGCTTAGTGTATTCATCTCTTGGTCTCCCTCTACGATTTTTACCCTCCACGCTGCCCTCCAATACTAAATTGGTGATCCCTTGATGCCTCAGAACATGTCCTACCAACCGATCCCTTCTTCTGGTCAAATTGTGCCACAAACTTCTCTTCTCCCCAATCCTATTCAATACTTCCTCATTAGTTATGTGATCTACCCATCTAATCTTCAGCATTCTTCTGTAGCACCACATTTCAAAAGCTTCTATTCTCTTCTTGTCCAAACTATTTATCGTCCATGTTTCACTTCCATACATGGCTACACTCCATACAAATACTTTCAGAAACGACTTCCTGACACTTAAATCAATACTGGATGTTAACAAATTTGTCTTCTTCAGAAACGCTTTCCTTTCCATTGCCAGCCTACATTTTATATCCTCTCTACTTCGACCATCATCAGTTATTTTGCTCCCCAAATAGCAAAACTCCTTTACTACTTTAAGTGCCTCATTTCCTAATCTAATTCCCTCAGCATCACCCGACTTAATTAGACTACATTTCATTATCCTTGTTTTGCTTTTGTTGATGTTCATCTTATATCCTCCTTTCAAGACACTGTCCATTCCATTCAACTGCTCTTCCAAGTCCTTTGCTGTCTCTGACAGAATTACAATGTCATCGGCGAACCTCAAAGTTTTTATTTCTTCTCCATGAATTTTAATACCTACTCCGAATTTTTCTTTTGTTTCCTTTACTGCTTGCTCAATATACAGATTGAACAACATCGGGGAGAGGCTACAACCCTGTCTTACTCCCTTCCCAACCACTGCTTCCCTTTCATGTCCCTCGACTCTTATATCTGCCATCTGGTTTCTGTACAAATTGTAAATAGCCTTTCGCTCCCTGTATTTTACCCCTGCCACCTTTAGAATTTGAAAGAGAGTATTCCAGTCAACATTGTCAAAAGCTTTCTCTAAGTCTACAAATGCTAGAAACGTAGGTTTGCCTTTCCTTAATCTTTCTTCTAAGATAAGTCGTAAGGTCAGTATTGCCTCACGTGTTCCAGTGTTTCTACGGAATCCAAACTGATCTTCCCCGAGGTTGGCTTCTACTAGTTTTTCCATTCGTCTGTAAAGAATTCGTGTTAGTATTTTGCAGCTGTGACTTATTAAGCTGATAGTTCGGTAATTTTCACATCTGTCAACACCTGCTTTCTTTGGGATTGGAATTATTATATTCTTCTTGAAGTCTGAGGGTATTTCGCCTGTTTCATACATCTTGCTCACCAGATGGTAGAGTTTTGTCATGACTGGCTCTCCCACGGCCTTCAGTAGTTCCAATGGAATATTGTCTACTCCGGGGGCCTTGTTTCGACTCAGGTCTTTCAGTGCTCTGACAAACTCTTCACGCAGTATCATATCTCCCATTTCATCTTCATCTACATCCTCTTCCATTTCCATAATATTGTCCTCAAGTACATCGCCCTTGTATAGACCCTCTATATACTCCTTCCACCTTTCTGCTTTCCCTTCTTTGCTTAGAACTGGGTTTCCATCTGAGCTCTTGATATTCATACAAGTCGTTCTCTTATCTCCGAAGGTCTCTTTAATTTTCCTGTAGGCGGTATCTATCTTACCTCTAGTGAGATAGGCCTCTACATCCTTACATTTGTCCTCTAGCCATCCCTGCTTAGCCATTTTGCACTTCCTGTCGATATATGAATGAAAATATTTTTTTGTGCGTGACGTTAAAAAGAGTACTTCTATTGACATTGAATGATGATTCTCGACTTGCCTGCTTGATCTGATACTTTAACTGTAGTTCTTTCTTGGAAAGTTATTTATATAGTCCTCGTGTACGCTGTGAGTACAACCCTTTCCTGGAAATTTATTTGCAATCCCAATTTTTCCTTTTATCTTTCCTTTTCGCGCCTGTTGTGTGAAAATTAATAAATACACTATAACATTAATAAATACAATATACACTGGGCATTACTGCGGTTTGTTTGCGGTGTAGACAACGTAAAAATTGAAAATAAAAAAGGTGTCCCCTGAAGGTTTCTACCCCATGATCCTCGAATTTTTGTCCTGTATTCTTTCGCTGTTACCAAATGCTCCCTGGAAACTATGCTAATTAAATGGATCACGCCTCGCCCGACCCGAAAACCCTTGCCCATTTTCATTTCTGGCCAAGCCCTGCATATACCAAAAATGTGGACGAAATGCGTGATGACGAGTTAGCTTGTAGCAATATAAGTAAATTATAGAAATACCTTACAAAAATTTTGTTCAATGACTTTGTTTTGTCATATAGGTGACGCACATGTGAGACAATAAATTTGAATTTTTTTCAACTAAATTCATTTTTTCCGTTAGTAGCGAGCTGAAGTGTTTGTAGGTTGTGAGCTATTGCTTTCACTTGATATTCATCTGCAGCTACGTGTACGGCAAGTATTAATTTGCTGAAGTTTTTCAGAGGAAGAACATCGACGTGTTTCCCGAAACTTGTTTGTGACTTTCTGTCTCGGTCACGGATTTAAAACAGCCAGTAAGGTTTCGGATGTCTGAATAGGGGATAATACGTTTGTTGTGTTTTTTGTTGTTTGACGTGGGGAGACGCCAGTCGGCGTGTGGTCATTTGGGCGGCAAGACGGAGCGGCTGTCGCGCTGGACCAGGGAAACTGCCGTCAAGTTCCCTTTCCTGGGGCGGACGCAGCCTCCCTTTCGCCGCCGGCGGTCCGCACGGGCGCTAGAGAAGTATGCGCACCGTAAGGCGGTGCGCTCGTAAAGCGGTCATTGACACCGGCCGCTGTCCGCTGTCGTAGCGCGGCGCGTTTGTTGTTCCCGGTCGCCGCGGAATCCTCCCCAGCATCCGCGCCCACTGAAAGTGAGTTGTGGCTCATGTACCTGTCCGGACGCCATAACGTTCCGGGAACCCTTTCACACAAAAAACTCGCGTGGCTAATGCAGCAGGCGATCTCAAAAGGGAACGCGGAGTTACGAGTCCACCTGTGCATAAACACAGGGCGTCCTGCCGCGTTCGTCGCTCTGTCGGCGAGTCTCTGGGTCCTTCCTAACGCTCGCTGTTACAGCTTCAGCTTCTAGCGTCACGTTAGCAGGCACACAACAGAGTGCAACGGTTTCCCTAATTGTATCGGCGGGCTATATCGGCAGAGCGCCAGCTCTACTGACAAAATACATGGGTTAATCATGAATACTTTGAATATTTTAGCTTAAGGGACCGGTGCTCTCATGTGGCTCGTTATCTACATCTACATCATACTCCGCAAGTCACCTAATAGTGTGTGGTGGAGAGCACCTTTTGTACCACGAACTAAACCCTCCAACCCTGTTCCACTCTCGAGTACCACATGGAAAGAATGACCGTCGGTAAGCCTCTGTATTGGTTCTAATTTCTCAAATTTTCTCCTCGTGGTCATTATGCGTGATGTGTGTGGGGGGTCAACTAATATGTTGTCCGAATCTTCCCGGAAGGTGCCCTCTCGAAATTCCAATGTTAAATCTCTCCGTAATGCATAACGTCTCTCTTGTAACGCCTGCCAATGGAGTTTGTTGAGCATCTGCGTAATGCTCTCGTGCTGACTAAACGATCCCGTGAGGGAACGTGCCGCTCTTCGTTGGATCTTCTCTATCTCTTCTAACAGTCCTATGTGGTGGGGATCCCAGGCAGATGAACAATACTCAAGAATCGGTCGAAAAAGCGCCTTATAAATCACTTCCTTCGTGGATAATTACATACCCTTAAGATTCTTCTTACGAATCTGACGTCTGCTTTTCCCACTGTTTGTTTTATGTGATCATTCCACTTACGGTTGCTCTACATAGTTGCTCCTAGGTATTTTATTGCAGATACTGTTTCTAGTGTTTGTCATCAGTAGTGTAGCTATACAGTAGTGGACTTGTTTTCCTATGTAAGCGTATTATCTTATAACGGTCCTATCACATTTCCTAGGCGTACTCTGGAAATTACTTTCACATCTGTTAATTTTGTTCCGTTAAGAGCGACGTGTTGAGTTATGTCTGCAAGGAAGTAGTGAATTCAGTCGCAAATCTGCTCCCATATTCGATAACCTCTTCTTTTTTCACTAAATGTCAGCGCGGGACGTTGTCAAATGCCTTCCTGAAGTCAAGGAACACGGCGTCAGCCCAAGTGCCATTGTCTACGGCACTGTGGGTCTCGTAGAGGAACAGAGCGAGCTGAGTTTCGTAGGATCTCTGTTTGCGGATTCCATGTCGATTTTTATAGAGGAGATTTTCCTTCTCCAACAACCTCATAATTCTTGAGAACAAAACTTATTTCATAATTCAACAACAGACTGCGTCAACGATGTAGGTCTATAATTGTGTACATCTGTCCTAAGCCCCTTCTTAAAAATGGGAATGACCTGTGTTTTCTACCAATCGCTAGGTACCCTTCGTTCCTCAGGCTATCTACGATAAATTACTGCAAGAAGCTAGAAGGGGAGCAAGTTCTTTCGCATAACCTTTGTAGAATTTTATACGTATGTCGTCTGGTCCTGACTTCTTTCCACTACTGAGGCATTATACATACATCCAAAAAGTTTTGTATTACCTCCGTTCCCAGAACTCCTGAAGACAGACGTTGACTGTGGATATTCGATCACAGACAGAGTCCCTTTGACTGTTCAGACATGTCACTAAATCCGCCCAAAAATGTAAAATACAATGCATGAGCGGAGCCTATTAGACGGAGGGGGTCCGACTGTTGATCATTTCCAGTCATTCCACCAGGAAGAAGGTACACGACTCGTGTTGTCTGTAGATCAACCATGCCTAGACGGTCAACACCGCGGTTCTATCGCGTCCGCATTGTTACGTTGTGCCAGGAAGGGCTCTCTACAAGGGAAGTGTCCAGGCGTCTCGGAGTGAACCAGAACAATGATGTTCGGACATGGAGGAGATACAGAGAGAGGAACTGTCGATAATATTCCTCGCTCAGGCCGCCCAGGGCTTACTACCGCAGTGAATGACTGCTACCTACGGATTATGGCTCGGAGGAAACCTGACAGCAACGCCACCATGTTGAATAATGCTTTTCGTGCAGCCAGTTGACATCCTGTTATGACTCAAACTGTGCGCAATATGGCTCTGAGCACTATGGGACTTAACATCTGAGGTCATCAGTCCCCGAGAACTTATAACTACTTAAACCGAACTAACCTAAGGACATCACACACATCCATGCCCGAGGCAGGATTCGAACCTGCGACCGTAGCAGTCTCGCGGTTCGGAACTGAAGCGCCTAGAACCGCACGGCCACCAAGGCCGGCTCTGTGCGCAATAGGCTGCATGATACGCAACTTCA
Source organism: Schistocerca piceifrons (assembly GCF_021461385.2). Classification (NCBI taxonomy): domain Eukaryota; kingdom Metazoa; phylum Arthropoda; class Insecta; order Orthoptera; family Acrididae; genus Schistocerca; species Schistocerca piceifrons. The sequence continues at coordinate 323,069,394 of NC_060139.1, read as the reverse complement.
CTCCCGACGTCCACGGCGAGGTCCAGCTTTGCAACCACGACACCATGCAGAGCGGTACAGATGTGCCCAACAACATGCCGAATGGACCGCTGTGGATTGGCATCACATTCTCTTCACCGATGAGTGTCGCATATGCCTTCAAACAGACAATCGTCGACGACGTGGTTGGAGGCAACCCGGTCAGGCTGAACGCCATAGACGCACTGTCCAGCGAGTGCAGCAAGGTGGAGGTTCCCTGCTGTTTTGGGGTGGCATTATGTGGGGCCGACGTACGCCGCTGGTGGTCATGGAAGGCGCCGTAACGGATGTACTATACGTGAATGCCATCCTCCTACCGATAGTGCAACCATATCTGCAGAACTCTGGCCTGGCATTCTCCTTGGGCTACATTTCGCGCCCCCATTGTGCATATCTTCCTTCAGAATAACGACGTCGCTCGACTAGAGTGGCCAGCTTGTTCTCTAAACATGAACCCTATCGAATATGCATGGGATAGACTGAAAAGTGCTGTTTATGGACGAGGTAACCCACCAACCACTCTGAGGGTTCTATGCCGAATCGCCGTTGAGGAGTGGGACATTCTGGATCAACAGTGCCTTGATGAACTTGTGGATAGTGTGCCACGATGAATACCGGCATGCATCAATTGGCTATTAGAACTACCGTTGTTCACAGCAATATGGACCACCACATCTGAAGGTCTCGCTGTATGGTGGTACAACATGCAATGTATGGTTTTCACGACCAATAAAAAGGGCAGAAACGATGTTTATGTTGATATCTATTCCAGTTTTCTGTACAGGTTCCGGAACTCTCTGAACCGAGGTGATGCAAAACTTTTTTTGGTGTGTGTGTGTTTTTTTCTTCCTATTTCGCGGTCGGTTATCTTAATATCAGCCATTTCGACGTTCGTACGGCGATTGAAACAGACTGCACTACGATCATCAACGGTGAAACAATTTCGGAAGATCGGAATCAGTATTCCGGTATTCTGTCTGATATCTTCCGTTTCTGTGCTACTGTGATCACTGACTAAATGAATTAGTGATTTTGAGCCACTTATTGTTTTTACATAGGACCAAAACCTCTTAGGGTGTTTACTCTGATCGGTTGACAAAGTTTTACTTTCAAAGTCATTGAAAGCTTCTCTCATTGCTCTCCTTACGCTTATATTCGCTTCTTTCAGCTTGTGTTTGTCAGCTAGGTTTTTACTTGTATCTGTTTACGTAGCGCTACTGAATACTAAAGTCCCCAGCTGGAAAACACTACAGTGCGAGCACAAAATTGGCGTGTTTGCTCCTCTTTGAAAGACTCTGACTCTCACAAACTCCCCTTACTCTGTCTCACTCACAACCATTAATCCATACTCATTCACTCCCACTTGCCCATTCTCACTCTCTCATTCAGTCCAAGTCATTGCCAATATCTCTTTGTGCGTCTCCAACTGTCACTGTTTTCTGTCTCACAGCCACGGTCTCTTTCGTTTATCAAACTACAGTCCTCTGTCACTGTCCCTCTTCTGCTCTCTCTTACTGCTACTGTATCATGCATTCCTTCCCACTGCTGTTACCCCTTCTCAGTGTCACTATCTCTCTCTCCTTCGTTACCATTGTCATAGACCCTGTCTCTCATTATCACTGGCTTTCACCCACTTCGACTTTCTCCTTCACTTTATTCCTCTCCCACTGGTACTGTCTCGTTTTTTTCCTAGTACTGTTGTGCCACTGTCTACTAAATTCCACAGCTACCGCGTGCCCCTCTACCTCTCACACTGCCAATGTCTCCTACATGGTTTCTATACCACAACCACTCTTTACAGTCGTCCATTATTTATTACATTTCTGTCTCGTTCCTACTGCTATTGTCTCCTACTGTCACAGAATAAAAAAGCGCGAATATGTTCGCGACCCATAATTTTTGGAAAAGCTTTTAAAGGTGCTGAGGAAGACAGAATGAGGCAGCTGATATCCGTTTTTTTTTTCAGACTTTGAAACAGGAACACATTCCTATGTCCTGCGCTCCATTAGGAGTATTTTTCCACTCGTTCCCTTTTTTACCTGACACAGCACGAAGTGTCACACATATGAAAAGAACTTCATGAGTCTCTGAAATTTTGGTAGTTTACTTATATGAAACTGAAATAAACCAATAGTAATTTTACTTTCATGAGCGGATTTTGCGTGCACACGAATTTTCCATGTGCGTCAATACTACACATGAGCTTCCCACAACCCTTCTGATGATAATGGAGACACTGTCAAGCATATATCTCCGTGCTACGTCATCTACATCTACATGGATACTCTGCAAATCACATTTAAGTGCCTGGCTGGGGTTCATCGAACCACCTTCACAATTCTCTACTATTCCAATCTCGAATAGCACGCGGAAAGAACGATCACATATATCTTTCTGTGCGAGCTCTGATTTCCCTTATTTTATCATGGTGATCATTTCTCCCCATGTAGGACGGCGTCAACAAACTATTTTTGCATTCGGAGGAGAAAGTTGATAGGGTAACTGGAATTTCGTGAGAAGATTCCTCCGCAACGAAAAACGCCTTTGTTTTAATGGTGTCCATCCCAAATACTGCATCAGTTCAGTGACAATCACTACCCTACTATGTGATAATACAAAACGTGCTTCCCTTCTTTGAACTTTTTCGATTTACTCTGTCAATTCTGTCTGGTAAGGATCCCACACCGCGCAGCAGTATTCTGAAAGAGGACCGACAAGCGTAGTGCAGGCAGTCTCCTTAATAGATCTGTTACATTTTCTGAGTGTCCTGCCAATAAAACGCAGACTTTGGTTAGCCTTCCCCACAATATTTTCGATGTGTTCCTTCCAATATAGGTTGTTCGTAATTGTGATTGCTAGGTATTTAGTTGAATTTACACCATTTAAATTTGACTGGTTCATCATGTAACCGAAGTTTAACGGATCCCTTTTAACAATCATGTGGATGACCTCTCGTGTTTCGTTATTTGGGGTCAACTGCCAATTTTCGCACTATTCAGATATCTTTTCTAAGTCATCTTGCAATTTGTTTTGACCTTCTGATGACTTTATTAGTCGATAAACGACAGCTTCATCTGCTAAAACCTAAGACAGCTGCTCAGATTGTCTCCCAAATCATTTGCATAGATAAGGAACAGCAAAGGGGCTATAAACTACCTTGGGGAGCGCCAGAAATCACGTCTATTTTACTCGATGACTTTCCGTCAATTACTACGCCCTGTGACCTCTCTGACAGGAAATCACGAATCCAGTCACATAACTAAGATGATATTCCATAAGCACGCAATTTCACTACAAGCCACTTGTGTAGTACAGTGTCAAAAGCCATTTGGGTATTTAGAAATACGGAATTAATTTGTAATCCCTTGTCAATAGCACTTAACAATTCGTGCGTGTAAAGAGCTAGTTGTGATTCACAAGAACGGTGTTTTCTAAATCCGTTTTGACTGTGTGTCAATAGACCGTTTTCTTCGAGGTAATTCATAATGTTCGAACACAATATATGTCCCAAAAACCCGCTGCTTATCGACGTTAATGATATAGGCCTGTAATTTAGTGGACTACTTTGATACCTTTCTTGAACATTGGTGTGCAACTTTACAGTTTTTAGATACGGATCTTTCGTCGAGCGAACGGTTGCATATGTTTGTTAAGTATGGAACTATTGCATCATTATACTCTGAAAGGAACCTAATTTGGATACAGTCTGGAGCAGAAGACTTGCTTTATTAAGTGATTTAAGCTACTTCATTACTCCGAGGATATCTACTTATACGCTACTCATATTGGCAGCTGTTCTTGATTCGAATTCCGGAATATTTACTTCATCTTCTTTTGTAAAGGCATTTCGGAAGGCTGTGCTTAGTAACTTAGCTTTGGCAGCACTGTCTCTGATAGTATCTTCGTTGCTATCACGCAGAGAAGGCACTGATAGTGTCTTGCAGCTAGCACACTTCGCATACGACTAGCATCTCCTTGGATTTTCTGCCAGGTTTCGAGTCAAAGTTTCGTTGTAGAAACTATTATAAGCAACTCGCATTGAAGTCCGTGCTAAATTTCGAGCTTTGGTAAAAGATCGTCAATCTTGAAGATTTTATGTATGTTTAAACTTGGCATGGTTTTTTCGTTGTTTATGCAACAGTGTTCTGACCCGTTTTGCGTACCAAGGAGGATCAGCTACGTCGTTTGTTAGTTTGGTTCAAATAGCTCTGAGCACTATGGGACTTAACTTCTGAGGTCATCATTCCCCTAGAACTTAGAACTACTTAAACCTAACTAACCTAAGGACATCATACACATCCATGCCCGAGGCAGGATTCGAATCTGCGACCGTAGCGGTCAAGCGGTTCCAGATTGTAGCGCCTAGAACCGCTCGGCCACCACGACCGGCGTTTGTTAGTTTATTTGGTATAAATCTCTCAATTTCTGCCGATACTATTTCTTTTAATTCAGGCCGCATCTGGTTTAAATTTACATTGTTGATATGGGTGGATTGGAGATTGTCTCTCAGGAAGGCGTCAAGTGAATTTTTATTTGCTTTTTTGAATAGGTATATTTTTCGTTTAATTTGGGGGATATGGGGGTTATCATATTCAGTCTCGCTATGACGACCCTATGTTCACTGATACCTGTAGCCGTTCCGATGCTCGTTATTAACTCAGCATTAATTGAAACTTCCTGGCAGATTAAAACTGTGTGCCCGACCGAGACTCGAACTCGGGACCTTTGCCTTTCACGGGCAAGTGCTCTACCATTTGAGCTACCGAAGCACGACTCACGCCCGGTCTCACAGCTTTACTTCTGCCAGTATCTCGTCTCCTACCTTCCAAACTTTACAGAAACTCTCCTGCGAACCTTGTAGAACTAGCACTCCTGAAAGAAAGGATACTGCGGAGACATGGCTTAGCCGCAGCCTGGGGGATGTTTCCAGAATGAGATCTTCACTCTGTCATCCCCCTTCCCTTCTGTGTGAGAGTATGAATGAGCAAATGTATTTGTAGTTGCATGCTTGATGGTAGCAGACAAGCCTGTCTGCTAGAGAACAGTAGGACCAACGTCGGAACAGGTAGCTACGCTTCCTAAAAGCAAAGAGGTTTCTATCCTTAGTATGGTTCTGTCCGTCCGTTGTCATGTTGGTATAGGAAGCTGCCCCTCTGGCCACTTCCGTTTGTCTTTGTGAGCCACCCTCAGGAAGCACGCTCGGCAGTAGGCAGTTGCTGTGGGACCGTGGCGAGCGTCTGAAGTGGTAAGATCTCCGGCTAAGCGCGTGTCTGCTAAGTCCGTAGGACAATGGATTTCTTAAGTTCAGCCTAACTGAAAACTTAATACCTTGATTTCAGATTTAGCTCTAAAATATCTAATGCTATCTTAAATTGCAGCGGAGTGTAATTCTCGTGTGAAGTTCAGATTATTTTGCGGTAGTTGCTTTGTCATTACTTTGTGAGTAAAGTGGAACCACGTGTTGATCAGTAACTCTAACTAAGTTCATCAATCCTAAATGTGAATGCTTGTGTGATTATAACGTCTCGTCTTGACAATATTTTACAATATAGCAACTTTTCTTTATGCTTTTCTTTATGTTCAACCCACGTGGACTGTACTTTGCGAGACCAGTACCACGTGCTTATATAACTGTTTGACCCATCAGGTTAATAGTAAGACGTTAGTAACCAGTTCAAGGTTTTTCTTTTGTCAATTGCTTTTCGATCGAATTTATTTTAATTATCAAAATTACTGTGGAGTTATACGCTTTCTGTAAACCAAGTTGACCACGTGGAGCATGTGGTGTAATCATCAAAGTAGCCTTCAGCTATTCTTTTTGGGAAGATTTCACAAAGAGTTAATATGAATTTAGTATACCAGTGTGTGGTAATTACATGACAGACAGGATTGTGTTACGAACGTAATTTCTTTGGGTGAAAACTGAATCTGTTGGTTGTGGTTAATTTCTTCTTGCTTATGTTTCAACGTTCTTTGGGTGTTGTTTTGGGAATGCAGTGTTGTATGCAGTCTCCCAATCTTGGCTCCATATTTGATGTGTTCCGTAAGATTAAAATCTCACATTTTTGCAATCCTTAAACAAGGCACCAGCTCAGTTATAACTCACGTATAATATGCTGAAATTTCAATGAACAATCTTAAAATAAATTTCCAAATATAAACTGATTTCTTTCTTTTTATTTAAATTCTCCTTTTTATATATAGATATATTACCGGTTGTTGTATGACTGTAAAAGATTAATCAATGTTAGTCCGATTGGTAATGTGGTAAACCTAGACTAGTTACCTGGTGAAACAGTTGCCCAGTAATGCACGGTTAACTTCTCCCCTGACAGCTCACAGCTTTTAACCCGCTTTTATTCTACTATTAGCACCCGATTTCAGCATAGCAAATTCTTGTAGCAATATTACAAGGATACTGCGGAGACATGGCTTAGCCGCAGCCTGGGGGATGTTTCCAGAATGAGATCTTCACTCTGCAGCGGAGTGTGCGCTGATATGAAACTTTCTGGCAGATTAAAACTGTGTGCGCGACTGAGACTCGAACTGGGGACCTTTGCCTTTTGCGGGCAAGTGCTCTACCATCTGAGCTACCGAAGCACGACTCACGACCGGTCCTCACAGCTGTACTTCTGCCAGTATCTCGTCTCCTACCTTCCAAACTTTACTGGCAGAAGTAAAGCTGTGAGACCGGGCGTGAGTCGTGCTTCGGTAGCTCAGATGGTAGAGCACTTGCCCGTGAAAGGCAAAAGTCCCGAGTTCGAGTCTCGGTCGGGCAAACAGTTTTAATCTGCCAGGAAGTTTCATATCAGCGCACACTCCGCTGCAGATTGAAAACCTCATTCTGGTCAGCATTAATTGTTGCTAAGTAGTCAAATGTGTTTTCACAAACGTTTACTATTCATGTGAACTCATGAACTAACTGCTCGAAATATTTTTCAGAGAATGCGTTTATGACAACTTCGTTTGATGTTTTTTTTTTTGTGTTAGCAGAAGAGCTAACACCGTTTTATGAGTGGAGGCCGAAATGCACGCGCTTTAGCTCACGCAGGCTGGCGTGAGGAGGGAAGAACTATACTGGCGTGAGGTCTGGAACATGACAAGGAATGAGAATTCAGAAAGCGGACGTAATTAGTTTGATACTTAACTTTAATCCATTAATGATGAACGTCGCTCTTGACGGTACATGATTCACAATATTATCTGTCCAGAATACATTCTTGAAGTAATTATAGTAACTGAATATGGCACCTTGCTAGGTCGTAGCAAATGACGTAGCTGAAGGCTATGCTAAACTGTCGTCTATGCAAATGAGAGCGTATGTAGACAGTGAAACATCACTAGCAAAGTCGGCTGTACAACTGGGGCGAGTGCTAGGGAGTCTCTCTAGACTACACCTGCCGTGTGGCGGCGCTCGGTCTGCAATGACTGATAGTGGCAACACGCGGGTCCGACATATACTGTACTAACGGACCGCGGCCGATTTAAAGGCTACCACCTAGCCAGTGTGGTGTCCGGCGGTGACACCACAGTTTTATGCATGCCTCAGGAATTAACATGTATTTTCGCCAAAACATCGGGGGTAAAATAAAGTCACCAGCTACTATAACTGTGTGAGTCGGGTACGTGCTTGAATTCGAACTCAAGTTTTCTTTGAACCTTCCAGCAATATTGCATCATCTGAATTTGGAAGTTGGTAAAAGGATCCAATTATTATTTTATTCCGGTTGACAACAATGACATCTGCCCGTACTAACTCACAGGAACTATCTACTTCAATTTCGCGACAAGATAAACTACTTGTAACAGCAACAAACACGCCACCGCCAGTTGTGTATAGCCTATTCTTACAGAACACCATTAGGTTCTTCGGAAAAACTTCGTCTGAGCTTATCTCCATCTTTAGCCAGTGATCAGTGCCTATAACGATTTGAGCATCAGCGCTGTCTATTAGCGCTTAGGGCTCTGATACTTTCCGTACACAGCAACGACAATTTACAACTATTATGCCGGTGGTTCCTGTATCAACGTTCTTAATGTGTTCGGCCTGCAATCTTTGTGATTGAAGCCCTTTTGCGAAACCAAGGCCCTCTAATCTAAAAATCCGCCCAGTCCACGACACACAGCCCCTGCTCCACGTGTAGCCGCCTTCTGCATAGAGTGATCTCTTGATGTATTCAGTGGAACCCGAAACCCTACCATCCTATGGCGCAATTCGAGGCATCCAACCTACACAGTCTCACAACCAACTGAATCTCTGATTCAGACCCTCCACTCGGCTCTGTACCAGAGATCCGCAATCGGTCCTGTCGACTATGCTGCAGATGGTCAGATCTGTTTTCATCTGGCAAGCACACTGGTAGCCTTTACCACTTCTGTTAGCCAATCTAAACCAGAGAGAATCTCTTCTGATCCATAGTGATGCACATCATTAGTAACGAAGTGAGCCACCACCTGCAGTTGGCTTCACCCCATGCTCTTCATGGCATCCAGAAGGACCCATTCCCCACCGAGTATGCACACGGAGTGCACATTGGCTTTCTTCCCTTTTCTTGACAGCCATGTTCCTAAGAATCTCCATAATGCGGCTAATGTGGAGCTCCCAATAATCTGACCCTCTTTGATTGCCTGGATCTTGCAGGCTGAGAGGTTTCCTCTGAAGCATGAATGGTGACGGCATCTGGCTGAACGACAGTGTCAACCACAGACAGCACCTGAAACCTGTTCATCAGACTAACTGGGGAGGCATTACGTGTGGCCGCTGGAATGTCTTTTTAACTGCTGCGCACCAGGGCGACCTCCCACTCGACCACATGTTAGTGTTAACCTCAATTTGAGCAGTAACTGGGCTGGCCACAAGTGAGGAAAGCTCAGAGGACTTGTACGTGCTGGAAATCCACTGGATTCCCATAGCCAGTCTACAACAGTGGTGCCCATCAACTGCAACTGTGTAGTCGAAGCCATCACAGCCTGGAGCTGAGAGTGAAGTGTCACGAGCTTGGCTCGCATCCACACACAATAATCACAGTATCTATCCATACTAAAGATTGTTGAAAACTACACTACCCAGATAAACAAAGTATCGGCGTATCCTCCAGAACTCTGCTGCACACACTGACAAAAACGCAGGAACTGTGTCTAATAAATTAGATTAATAAGCAGAGATTTAAAAACCTAATTACTGAAGCACTTAGGTGAACTAAATAATTCGCCTCTGATTAGGATTTTGTAGTATGTCACAAAATCGGTTTACTTTTTGACACAAAAGAAAACGTGAGAACTGTGGTATTACATATTAAATTAACACTCGGAAACTCAAGAAACTTAACTATTAAAGCAGGCAGATGATATTATAAAATTTGCTCCTGGTTAGGAACTCATGAAAGTCATAAAATCGGTTACTTCCCTGTTGCTGCGTCTGTCTCGGTCGGCTGCTGCTTACTTTATAATGTAAGTTATTGTCTCGCACTGGGTTTTATGTGCACATTTTGGGTGTACAAGTAGGACAACTTGGAACCTCTGTATCTCGGAAAAAGGATAAATGTATCAATAAAAGTTTCAAGATTATGCGAGATCGGAATCTCAGAAATACATAGTATAAATATCAGCCATTTGGTGTTCATTGCCTTCTTTAAATCCGCCGCTATGTTGTGGTACTAAAAATGGTAAGTAAACGGATTTTTGCATGTTTTTAAGGAACCGCCTTTGAACCAACAAAGATTTTTGAAAACGAGGAGATGTCACTCCTATATAAATGCCTAGACAATATACTGTTAAAATCGAACAATTTCCTGCGCTTATTTACTAGTTTCGTTTCGCCTTATACCAGATTTTACATGAGTATTTTAAATTCAGAAGTGGGAGAGAAATGAAGCTAGTTATATTGTGTGAATGTGTAAGATCCGAAACAAAACGAATCACAGAGGCTCTGTTGTATGAGTCACAAAAAGCAGGCTTCTGTTCAATCGATACAATGTAATAATGGTACCTCTTATGGGAGACTCTATTTCCCATGTTTTTGTACAATTTCTTGGAAATCGCCAGTGTGTCTTATGGTCACGTCAGGCTGAACTACTATGGATATCTAACACATACAGATAACATGAGCAGAAACTCTTGAGGATGCTAACACAAAAAAATCTAATACCACTTCAGGCGCTACTTCCCAGGATATATTTTGGTTGCCTAAACAAATGGGAATATACTCAACCATTTTGGAAAAAAAAAATCTCTGTCGTGTCTGAGACCACAATGATCAAATGTTTCAAGAATAATACTAAATAGGAACCCATTCTAATGAAGTGCGGATTCACTTTTACTGTATACAGTTAAATTTTCCTTGAGACTTCTGAGTCTCAATTCCATCTATGATAATGATAGAACCTGAAGAAATAAATTAAAATCTGTGCCATAGCTGGGGCTTGAACCTGCTTGCTAGGCATGTGTGTTACCCATTACACCACTTCAGCAGTACAGATAACATGGCTGCACAGACTACCCTCATCCAGTGCCCTCCCTAATACAAGCTTCAATTCCTGTCCAGCTTATTTTCCTCTTCTTAAACCCTCACTATGTCGAGGCTCTCTGATATTGGAATAGCATCCTAGCATGATGCAATGGAGAGATCCTGCTTGTACCTGAGGTGCAGGTGATCTGCAGCTCTGGTGGGGTGATGTAATGACTAGCACACCTGCCTAGTAAGCAAAGAGACATTGGTTCAAGTCCCAGCTGTCGCACATATTTTAATTCAGTTCGTCGGCTTCTGTCATTATCCTTAGATAGAGCTTGTACAGAAGATACAATAGCGGTGTAGAATGTTTACATAGGAAGGGTGTTCAGCTTTTATGTCATATAGAAATACTGACATTTACTAATATAGGCAAAAGCAAAGTTTTACATGTAAAGATACATTTTACAGTTGACAATAAATAGTTTGAATTTACGATTTGAATATAGTGTTTGTAAAGAAAACTTATTTTAAAAAGGAAATTGCGTCTGATCATTTAATACTAAGTTGACATTCTATGTTAGATGTTTGTTGATTTGCAGTATTCGTAGTGGGGTCATTTTTTTGTTTTTCTTAACAGTGTATAAAACTTCACATTGTATATAATTTGAATGGTTGTGTGTTAAAAGGTGATTGGCAAATACTCAACCATTGCTGATCATCTATTACTGTACCTCCACATTAAAAAATGTTTCTCCTCCATTTTCTAGTTAATGCAATTACTTACATGTGACAACAGTTTTAGAATTTTTCCTACATAAACACTCTATGTAATTTTTGTATCTTCTGTAAAAATATCTGTTTAAGTCACACATCATTTTATCTGTGCTTGTAACATTCAGATGTCACTTAAAAATGGCCTACGAAGCCGATTCGTGTCCAAATAAATATGATTGTACTGTACATCAGGAAGGATTTCTTATTTGATATTACTGTCGTATTCTGATAATCATAAACAGAAAATTGAGTTAATATTTTGAGAATAATTTAACAATCCGGCGCAATCACGTTTATTTCTAACGAAATTGTCGGTTTCAGGGGTATCGGCCATCCCCATACCATAAAATACGGGCATGATTCAACTCAACCATTGTAGAAACCATGTTAGCGATGAAATAAATGTGATTCTGTCGAATAATTAAATTATTCTCTGAAATCAACCCTATCATCATTGAAAAACGACACTGGAAAACTCGAGTCACGACACCCGGACGGGTATTAGTTCTTCGGTCCTACTAAACTCGAGTGAAATGTTTCAGCGCATGCATCATCTCAGTAAAATAACAAAGACGTTCAATGATTTAAGAAAGACGACGATTTGTGCTTTAGTGATCAGGTGGCCGAACTGTTGAGACATGTTGGTGCAACGACCAATTTATTTTCCAGCCTTAATAATCACAAAGATGTTACACTGTAGCTCTTCTCTTTCCTTTATCAAGTGCTAGCATTGCACTCTCGTGATACCCTCCTCCCCTCTCCCCTTCTCTCCTTCTCCCCTTCTCTCCTTCTGCCCCTCTCACTGCCGTTCTCTTCACCTCGTAAGTATCGAACATGGACGACATGTTGTTTGGTTTCGACTGCTGTGATCAATGTCATGATATAGCAGTGATTTAGCCTCCTTATCACTCTAGATGTTTCAGTGCTACCAACTAAAACGTTATGGCGGAAGCTTTCATAACATGTGCACTAGAGGCAGACATTCAGGATCTGATTGAGCTGCATGAGAAAGTCGAATGAATGTGTTGAGCACTGCAGCGCTGTGTTTTGACACACTTTGGCCGCTCGCCGGCCGCAGGCCGCCGCACGCAACGCCCATCGTGTCCTCGTTATACGTGCGCGCGCCTCGCGATCCGTGTCGTTGTCGCAGATAGCGGTTATCGGGGGCAGGTAGCTGCTAGCAGGTCGCTACCTAATAACGCGGCGCTCGAGTGGCGTGAAGCCCGCGCCATCTGCCGGCCCATCCATCAACGCAGAATCTCTGCAGCCGGCGTGTATTGTACCCGCCTTATACGGGCCGGCGGCCGAGTCACGATATCACTGCGCAGTTCACGGAACGATGTCGGCGCATGACGAGGCACCACTCGCTCCGAGAATCGAAATGTGCGTGGAATCAGCTATCATCGCAGAGTTTCCGCAGTCATCGCTATATCGCTGGCGAAGGACTGCCGAGCAGACTTCTCCACACGGTCACCTCTCTCTTCTTTTCTTCTTCTTTTAATGGTAGCTTCTCTTATAACGACTGTCATACACGTGACTTCTTATACAGTCTACTTTTCAAATGATACCCGGAAACACTATTTCTTAAAACACTGTATCTGCTATTAGAAAATACGAAGTTATTCGCAATTCTAATATTATCACTAGGAAGCTTTCTCATTTATTTATCTCTAAGCAGCTCTATAAATATCTGCACAGTAACGATTCTTTATCTGGAGGGACATTCAATAATTACAGAGAAAAACTGATGCAGAAATGTGGCAGAATGTTTGTGCTCTTGTGACTTTAGGTGAGCATCACTGGTAAGAGCTCAGAACAGCTGACGAACATTAGCTGTTTTGTTTATGGCCTTAATACTCCATTTAAGGATGAAGTGACCGCTTGAAGTTTCCACATTAGTTGAACACCGTTTGCAAGTATTCTGTTTAGCTGTTTATGTTTGTAACGCCACGTAGTGCTCTGTATGAAAATCGCTGACTGCATTGCGAGCAGTCTGTGGCTGGTTGAACTCATTGTTGGAATATTCGCTAGTGTAGTGAACAGCGCGTAGCGTTGCTTAGTTGGAGGTGAGCCGCCAGCAGTAGTGGATGTGGGGAGAGAGATGCCAGAGTTTTGACATGTTACTATGAGCGGACGATCTGGACGTGTGTCCGCCAGAAAAAGGAAATTTGTAAGACTGGATGTAATGAATTGATACATATATATTATGACTTTTGAACACTATTAAGGTAAATACATTGTTTGTCCACTATCAAAATCTTTCATTTGCTAACTATGCCTATCAATAGTTAGTGCCTTCATTAGTTAGAATCTTTTATTTAGCTGGCAGTATTGGCGCTCCTTGTATTGCAGTAGTTCGAGTAACGAAGATTTTTGTGAGGTAAGTGATTCATGAAAGGTATAAGTTATTGTTAGTCGGGGCCATTCTTTTGTAGGGATTATTGAAAGTCAAATTGCGTTGCGCTAAAATATTGTCTGTCAGTTTAGTGACGATCAGAATAAGTAAGGAGAAAACTGTCTGAGTACGTTGAGTTTTGCTCAGATGTTTGAAAATCAAATAACGTAAGAGTTTTTCCAGCAATGTCATTCTTTACATTCAAAGGAGAAGTTTAACTTCCAGGTTTTTTTCTTTATGAAGATGAAAAACTGGGTAAAATGTTTTCTGGAATGATTTTACAGTGTGGTAAAACATGTATGAACCACGGAATGTTTTGTAAGTGGATAGATCAGTTTTAAAACAATGGAAGTGCTAACTCCTTCAGTTGAAATCCGCGTTGACGAAACTATTCGTTACTATCGACGTGTAAAAGTTGAGCATATAACAAAAACACTTGCAATAAGTGTTTGCACAATTCAAAACATTATCAGTAACAAGCTCAAGTACAGCAAAACAAGTGCAAGATGGTTCCCGATAAAGCTAACGCAACAGTACAAGGACAAAAGACTCAAAGCATGTACACACTTGAAGGAACTCTTTGAAAGCGAAGGTGACTCTTTTCTAAAGAAAATGTTAATTTGAGACGAAACGTGGGCTCACCATTTCGAACCAGAGTCCAAAAGACTGAGCATGGAATGGAAGCACAAAAGCTCACATGTCAGATACTAATTCAGAACGCAAGCATCAGCGGAAAAGTCATGTTGGCCGTCTTCTTGGACGTGTGAGGTATCGTCTTTTCTAATTATTTGGAAGATTAGAGTACAAGAAACAGTGTCTCCGACTAGGACATGGAGATCAATAAAGTAAAGCAAGTAAAGACAGAAAACGTAGCGGATTTCAAATAAAACGCGTCATAGTAGTATACGACGAAGCTCGCTGTCGCACATCCCAGCCGACCCACGATTCCATTGATGTTGTGAGATATGAGCGTATGGCATCGTTGGCCGGGAGACCCCATCCAGGGATCTTCGGCCGCCAATTGCAAGTCTTATTTCAGTCGGCGTCACATTGGGCGACTTGCGTGCCGGTGATGAGGATGAAATCGTGATGAGGACAACACAACACCCAGTCGCCGAGCAGAGCAAATCTCCAACCCGGCCGGGAACCGAACGTGGGCGCGCTTGCATGGGAGGCGAGCGCGTTACTACCCAGCTATGCAGGCGAACTGTGAGATACTATCTCATCCTCACTACAGTCTTGATTTGGTTCACTCGTACTTTTATTTCCTTTGTCCACTCAAGGAAACTTTATTTGGGAAAAATCCAGCAGCAACGAATTTATGGGAAAGTGACTAAGTTTTTTTTTGCATCTGGTATAAAAAAACTAGTTCATCGTTGGGAAAAGTGTATTAATGTTCGTGGGCATTATGTTGAGAAAGAGTAAAAGCCTCATTTCCTAAAAATATAGTTTTTCTTTCTGAATCAATTTGTCTCTTTAGTTATTGAATTTCCGCCAATATGTTTTCTCTAATATTCTTTCGTTTATTTTTTAAGTCTGTGAACAACATGCTCAGATTCAAGTTACAGTACATATCTATTTGACAGCCGTATAAATAAATACAACAATACGACGAATTTCCAAATAGCTATGGTTTGTTACTGGTGATTCGAGGGAGTTTCAAAATTCTTGCACTGTAAACAAATTGACTCAGCGTCACTAGATTAAGAATGCGCCGGTTATTGGCACTTTCAGTGCAGCAGCTTTAAAGTTTTGATGAAGCAGACCAATACTACACACTGATGATCGATAGTGGCAGTGACCATTTCCGAGTTTGTCGTTTTTGGTCGTAATGGTCATTAACATAGGGAGTAGATGAAGTCCGGAAGCACTTTCAGTTATTTATTGCACAAGAACTGAACATTGTACAGATATCATACATATTGCATTTTGAAGAGAAACTCTGAAAGTTTTTTTTTACAAACATTCGATATGCGAACCATGCACCGATTTCTTATGAATGTACGCGCTCCACATTCACTTCACTGACACCGGGGCGTCTGCTTCTCTTTGCCGGGCACAAGCAACCCGTCGTAACGAATTTGTTGTGCCAGTGATAAATGACCTTCCTTGTTGGCGGCTTCTTACCATACTTGGTTCTAAACATCCGTTGAACAGCTGTAGCACACTTGTTTTTGTCGAACTCCAACACACAGAAAGCCCGCTCCGCACCTGAACTCGCCGTGTTTGCGACTAGCGCTGACTGTCGGCAAATTACCAAACTACGCTGTGGTGGTATACGTGAAAAAAAAAAAAAGACTTTCAGAGTTTCTCTTCAAAATGACATATGTATGATATCTGTACAATGTTTGGTTCTTGTGCAATAAATAATTAAAAGTGTTCCCGAACTTAATGTACATCCTGTATTTCATGCAATAGTGAAGGACGCGAAATGCTTTGTAGCTCGATTTCATACAGAAATATACGTTCCCCCACACTTCACCCCCGCCTTCCCCCCCCCCCCCCCCAACACTGCAAAGAGACCTGTTTTCACTACCAGCAGGAGGACAGTTACAACGGCTGACCCTTTCACCAAGAGCTGAATGAGTGGCGTTAGCACTCGAGTAATCTATGTCTGGAGGCAGCAGGATATACACACTTCGACAAAAAAGCTGAAGCACCCAGAAGTCTTGGTCAGATACCAGCACACGCAGCTGGCAGGTATGTAAATGATTATGATTGCAATTTTCTGTGACATGTAGAACGACCACCAAAGTGCGTTAGTTTTGATTGTATTTAGTGTTGTTATCAGGAATGGCAGGGAATGTGAGGGGTGTGATCAGCATGAGGTGCTGAGTGATCTCTGTGAAAGACACAGAGGTGCAGCATACTTGTCTGAGTCACCGTTATCAGCAACTCACAGAATATGAAAGGGGCCTCATTGTGGGGCTAGTCTAGTCATGCAATATTCAGATTTACGGGGCGTTCAGATGTGACCGTGGCTCGACGCTGGACAGCATGAGAACGTGAGGCAAGCTTACTCGTCGTCAAGGTTCTGATCGATCACTTATGACCACCGACAGGGAGGCTCGTCGTATTCTGCATCAAGCACGTAGTAAGTAACTCCTTCACATATGCACCTGCTATTCGAGAACAAGCAGTGGAGTCCCTTCAAAATTCCATGTCACTTCGCAACATTGGTCGGAGGCTAGTAGGAGCCGTACTATCCAATTAGCGTCCTATGCATAGTTGCCGTTGTCATCACAACACAAACGAATGTGTTTGGAGTGGAGTCGTGACCCGGAAGCATGGCTGCTGATGAACGGCGTCGCATCGCGTTCAGCAATGAATCACGTTTCGGGACTGCCCAGAATGACCGTCATGGGTGAGTATGGCGGCGACCTGGGGAGAGGCCCCCTTCTTGTAAAGTTTCGGGCCAGCACAGCAGTGTTACTGATATCGTCATGGTGTGAAGAAGGATTGGGTATGAGCTCAGGCCACGGCTGGCAGTAATTGAGGGAAATCTGACGGTACAACGGTACCTCATCAGCATGCTCGTCTTCATATGTTACCTCTCGTGCGATAGTATCGTGTAGCCAATTTTCTACAGTACAATCTTCGTCCACACATTGCACGTGTCATTTGTCC
Source organism: Schistocerca piceifrons (assembly GCF_021461385.2). NCBI lineage: Eukaryota > Metazoa > Arthropoda > Insecta > Orthoptera > Acrididae > Schistocerca > Schistocerca piceifrons. Next base: position 323,052,130 of record NC_060139.1, on the reverse strand, counting down.
CTTATGGAATACATGTCATGCCTGCTCAGATTTCAATCTTGTAGCAGTGCCTGTAACAACTGCAGTGGGTCACCTTGCCTCATTGGGAGATCCGATTGTCTTACGATAGCCATTCCAACCGAAACAGCGTGTACATCCAGGCCAGATGTGGTGCAATGTCACGCTGATAAGTACGCTCACAGCGCCATGTTCTTTGCTTATTTGACGGGGCTTGGTAATCACTGAACTAACATCCCATACCGTCGTAGTTCATGTAGTTTCATTTCGTTTCCTCCTTCCCTCTGGGTACTTACCTTTTCTTGTCAGTCTGGTACTAGACGCCTGCGACATTCTTATTAATAAGAATTCATGTGTGTAATGAAAACTGAATACAGAGTGGGCTAAACGGGAGGTCTCTTTTATGACTATCTCTTATTTAATACACTACTGGCCATTAAAATTGCTACACCAAGAAGAAATGCACATGATAAACGGGTATTCATTGGACAAATATATTATACTAGAACTGACGTGCGATTACATTTTTACGCAATTTGAGTTCATAGATCCTGAGAAATCAGTACCCAGAACAACCACCTCTGGCATTAATAACGGCCTTGATACGCCTGCGCATTGAGTCAAACAGAGCTTGGATGGCGTGTACAGGTACAGCTGCCCATGCAGCTGCAACACGATATCACTGTTCATCAAGAGTAGTGACTGGCGTATTGTGACGAGCCACTTTCTCGGCCACCATTGACCAGACGTTTTCATTTGGTGACAGATCTGGAGAATGTGCTGGCCAGGGCAGCAGTCGAACATTTTCTGTATCCAGAAAGGCCCATACAGGACCTGCAACATGCGGTCGTGCATTATCCTGCTGAAATATAGGGTTTCGCAGGGATCAAATGAAGGGTAGAGCTACGGGTCGTAACACACCTGAAATGTAACGTCCACTGTTCAAAGAGCCGTCAATGCGAACAAGAGGTGACCGAGACGTGTAACGAATGGCCATCACGCCGGGTGATACGCCAGTATGGCGATGACGAATACACGCTTCCAATGCGTGTTCACCGCTATGTCGCCAAACACGGATGCGACCATCATGATGCTGTAAACAGAACCTGGATTCATCCGAAAAATTTACGTTTTGCCATTCGTGCACCCAGGTTGAGTACACCATCGCAAGCGCTCCTGTCTGTGATGCAGCGTCAAGGCTAACCGCAGCCATGGTTTCCGAGCTGATAGTCCATGCTGCTGCAAATGTCGTCGAACTGGTTGTTGTCTTGCAAACGTCCCCATCTGTTGACTCAGGGATCGAGACGTGACTGCACGATCCGTTACAGCTATGCGGATAAGATGCCTCTCATCTCGACTTCTAGTGATACGAGGCCGTTGGGGTCCAGTACGGCGTTCCATATTACCCTCCTGAACCCACCGATTCAATATTCTGCTAACAGTCGTTGGATCTCGACCAATGCGAGCAGCAATGTCGCTATACGATTAACCGCCATCGCGATAGGCTACAATCCAACCCTTATCAAAGTCGGAAACGTGATGGTACGCATTTCTCATCCTTACACGAGACACCACAACAACGTTTTACCAGGCAACGCCAGTCAACTGCTGTTTGTGTATGAGAAATCGGTTGGAAACATTGCTCATGTCAGCACGTTGTAGGTGTCGTCACCGGCGCCAACTTTCTGTGAATGCTGTGAAAAGCTAATCATTTGCATATCACAGCATCTTCTTCCTGTGGGTTAAATTTCGCGTCTGCAGCACGTCATCTTCGTGGTGTAGCAATTTTAATGGCCAGTAGTGTATATAGTGTGAAGAATACATTCTACACCTATACAGATACTCCACAAGCCACCATACGGTGCGTGGTAGATGGTACCCTGTACCGGTACTAGTCGTTTCTTTTCCTGTATCACTCGCAAATAGAACCAGGGAAAAACGACTATTTATATGCCTCCGTTTGAGCTCTAATTTCTCGTATCTTATCTTCTTGGTTCTTAAGCGCACTGTATGTTGGCAGCAGCAGACTCGTTCGGCAGTCAGCTGTAAACACCGGTTATCTGCATTTTCTTAATAGCGGTTCTCGAAAAGAACGTCGCCTCCCCTCCACAGATTCCCATTTGAGTTCCGTTTTCGAAGCGTCTCCGTCGCGATTAGGTGTTGTTCAAGCCTACTGGTAACAAATCTAGCAGCCCACCTCTGAACTGCTTCGATGTCCTCCTTTAATCTGAGCTGGTACGGTTCCCAAACACTCGAGCAGTACTCAAGAACAGGTCGCATTAGCGTCCTATACGCGGTCTCCTTCACAGGTGAACCATTCTTTTCCAAAATTCTCCCGATAAACCAAACTCGACCATTCTCCTTCTCTAGTACAGTTGTCACACGTTCGTTCCATCTCATACCAGTTTCCAGCGATACACCCTCCTAGGAATACTGTATCTGAACATTACGCATTGACTCGTCTGTCAACCCGAGAAGATTTTATCAGGTTTCATCTTCCTACTCATCCACATTAACGTATCAGTTTTTAACAATTAGTGCTAGTTGCCATTCGTCACACCAATGGCAGATTTTATCTAAGTCGTCTTGCATCTTACTATGGTCACTCAACTTCGACACCTTATCGTACAACACAGCATCATCAGCAAGCAGTAGCACATTGCTGTAGACCCCGTCCGCCAAATCATTTATATATAAAGAGAACAGCGGTCCTATCACATGTATTTGGGGCACTCCTGACTGTACCCTTGTGGAGCACTCGCTGTCGAGGACAACGTACTGGGGCTCTGAGCACTATGGTCATCAGTCCCCTAGAACTTAGAACTACTTAAATCTAACTAACCTAAGGACACCACATAACACCCAGTCATCAGAGGCAGAGAAAATCCCTGACCCCGTCGGGAATCGAACCCGGGAACCCGGACGCGGGAAGCGAGAACGCTACCGCACGACCACGAGCTACTGACAACGTACTGGGTTTTATTATTTAAGAAGTCTTCGAGCCACTGCGATATCTGTGAACTTTTTCCACACTCTCGTACCTTCGTTAACAGCCTGCAATGGTGCACCGTGTCAAATGCTTTCCGGAAACCTAGAAATATGGAATCTACCTGTTGCCCTTCATCCATAGTTCGCAATATGTGTGAGAAAAGGGCAAGCTGAGTTTCGCACAAGCGATTCTTTCTAAAACCATATTTATTCGTGGACATAACCTTCTAATCTCAAGATTAGATTTGTCGCTGATTTCGGGATATACAGAGTGCAGTATAGTACACACAGCTACCACCTCTAAGTGAGCTGGCCACCGAGCAGTGGCGGCTCATCAGACGAAGCAAGGGAGGCCTGGCGTTCTCATTTTTGTTTAACAGTAGCAGTAGTCGTATCAATAAATGTCGTTACAGCAAACCTTTGTGACCTTTAGTAGCGAGAGCGAAAGGCGTTAGCTAGTGTTATTTCTTCTAAACTGCCAGCAGTAGAGAGCAAGTTGGAGGTGCGAAGTATATGGCGAGGAGACCAGAGTCATTCCAGGCCGTCCGTAAATGCTCGGTTGGCGTAATAATCTGACGTCACTACAAGGATCAATGGAAGGGGGGGGGGGGGGTACAGACTGTCATAGGTATGTTGCCGCACGCTTCGGAGGCACGAGAAGCCAGCAGTTGTGGTATCGCCTCTCTAGGAGAGAACATTCCTCAGAAAAAATCAATGATGCACCATTATGCAACAGTGCTCTCTCCATTCTCAGTATAGCTTGTACGAAAAACTCAAAAAACTCTAGAAATGAAGATAAATAGGTCGATTTTTTAAATTCCACGAAACGCTCGCCTAATTTGCAACCTGCAGCTTCCATAATTAGTGCTGAAATGATGGACGAATGTATTGGCAGTCCACTTACGTCAAAATACAAACAGGTGTACTTCGAGGCATTGGAAAATATTGTAACACAGCTTTCTTAAATTAGGTGAAGCTACTCAGTTCGGCAATTGCATTCAAGCGGTTGCCTGTAGACGGTTTGGATTCATTATTCTGCATTCTTCAATCGCTCGCGATTATGCGTACAACAGACGACTGTATTTTCTTCTTAGCATAAAGAAACATTGCACTCTGATGCTTTTGGGAGACGTTATCAAAAGTATTTTAGTTGAAATAAGGTTTCTTGTCTTAAATGCGTAAAAACTGTATGGCCCAGGATATCTTATCAGCTCTTGTTTGTACCTCAGTTGAAAAACCAGTTCCGCGAATATCTAAAAGCCGAGACACATGGTATGACAAAGTCATCGAAAGACTCGGGGAACGAGGAGGATCATCGAGTTGACTTGTTTTACGAGAAGCAACGCTCAAACACCCAATCTACCTTTTCGTTTGTAAATTAAAATGTCATTATTATTATTATTATTATTATTATTATTATTATTATTTCCGGCAGTAGAAGTAATAGTAGGAGTAGGAGTATTGGTGGTGGTGGTGGTGGTGGTGGTGGTGGTAGCGGTGTTGGTGATGGTGGTGATAGTCGTCATCGTCTTAGTAGCTGTAGTAGCAGCAGCTGCTGCTGCAGTAGTGGTTGTTGTTAGGAACGCCCTAGGAATGAATACTTTATAAGGGAAGGAAAGAGGATTTGCATGTTTCCCGGTCTTCCCAGAATTTAGGCCCATGATTCGCTACTGGTATGTATTGAATTTGGATGACAAATACAGGTACATTCCACGCAGCTTCACTGCATTGCCACAGTTCATCAATCGTAGTGGCTGACTAGTAGTAACGTGCCAGTCTCTCGTGCCAAATATTTTCAAACCTAGACGTATCTGAAGAACGTGCTGGCCATGGCAGTCTACCCTCTGTATCGAGGTAGGTCGTCACAGCATGGGTAACGTATGGTCTGTTGTCAATTGAAGGCATAAAGTCTGTGTAGTCTGTTGATAACGTCATGGAGAGCTCTACGGTTGTGTCAACCACCAGCCTTAGTATATCGGCTGCCGAAACTACTGGTCACACGCACCAGGATAAGAAGATTGTATATTTTCAGTGGGATGACATTAGTCACATTAATTCTTGCAGTGTCTGTAACTGAATGCGCATATGACAACTGCACTGTTACATGGCGGCCAAATCGAGTGCATACGTGCGCCTAATACAGGCACCAGGTAATACGAGGTCCAACCACATTGACAGACAGCAAGTGGCAGCACTATCACTAGAGGGTATACAAAACGTGTCGGGGGACGCGGAAAACAGTGCAGTCGTTGTCGTCATGCGGAAACTGAGAGATATATCTGACGTCCAAATGGGCCTGATCATATGCTTTCGGGCCAAAGTTGGAAACATTTATGAAACGGCTAGGTTTGTAAACTGCTCATTTTCCTCTTTGGTTGAAGTATACCGTGCACGGCAAAATGGCGCTATCCAAAACCACAGCCGAGGCAACGGTGGTGCACCACAGGCCATAGATGACATGGATGAACAACGGCTACGGAGATGTACACAGGCGGATAGACGTGCGACTGTTGAGCAACTTACCGCCCAGATAGACCAAAGGGCTACCAACAGTGTCTCCTCAACGAACCTGTCAGAGACGTTTGCTGCGATGGCACTCCGCAGCAGGTGCCTGGTTCCTGCAACCATGCTGACTGCTGTTCATCGGTGACAAATGCTGGAATGTACACGCTAATATCGCAACTGAACTTCCACTGAGTGGCGACAGGCGACCTTTTCAGATAAATCAAGTTTTATGCTTCATCGTACAGATTTCTGTTGGCGTATACGGCTGGAAAAGTTTGAAATAAAAACACAGTGAAGGTTTTCGTGGCATTCCGAGGGTGCATTCGTCATTCTGGAAGGACTCGCCAGGTTAGGCAAGCGCGCTAACGCGCTGCTTCCTGGACTCGGGTAGGCGCGCCAGCCCCAGATCGAATCCGCCCGGCGGATTAACGACGAGGGCCGGTGTGCCAGCCAGCCTGGATGTGGTTTTTTGGCGGTTTCCCACATCCCCCTAGGTGAATACCGGGCTGGTCCCCACGTCAAGCCTCATTTACACGGCTAGCAGACATCTTGAAACGTCCCCTTTAAACAATTATACATGACTGTGCTTAAACTGACACACAATATTTTGTTAGCACAACGCAATCTGACTTTCAAAATTCCCTACAAAAGAATGGCCCTGACTAACATTAAACTATACCTTTCACAAATCACTTACCTCACAAAAATCTTCGCTGCTCAAGCTACTGCAATACAGCGAGCGCCACTACTGCCAGCTAAATAAAAGATTCAAACTATGGAAGGCACTAACTACTGATAGGGATAGTTAGCAAATGAAAGATATTAATAGAGAACAAACAATGTATTTACCTTGAAATCATCATATATAAATATAGCAGTTCATGACAAATTTCAAAACTCCGCCATCTCTCTCCCCACATCCACCACTGCTGGCGGCTCACCTCCAACTGCGCAACGCTACGCGCTGTTCACAGCCAGCTGCCTAACACTACAATGGCAGACAACAATGCAAACTAGACACAGACTGCACACAGCACAGCCAGTGATTTTCATACAGAGGTGGCGTTACCAATAAAAAAACCTAAACAGCCTACTTACATAGCCCCCATGCTCCCCACAAAAAAATTTTACAAATAGGATTGGGCAGTGGCCAATACAGATTTGAAAAAATTTTTCATAATTACAATAACAAAGAAATCAAATGCACACACTTATTGATACAATGTTAGTCAAAAGCTAAAATTTTCTCACAGTCCATAAAGATAGTCCTGATCATTCATCACAGTGAAACTGCCGTTTCTTTTCTCAAAGTCTGAGCAGTAAAAGACAATGCACACGGAAGTAGTGGATTTCCACGCCGTCTTGAAGAAGTAGTGTTGTCCTTCCAACGGAAAGACAGTGCTGACTCTTGACATGCAGACAGGTAATGGGCCACAACAGAGCAAACCCACAGCGGAGTCAGTCGAAGTTTTGAAGAATATTGGTGGGTAGGTCATCACAGAGCAGACCCACTGGAGTCCTGGTAGAGATAATGGTATTGGTGGGCCACCAGAGGTGCAGACCCACTGCAGTCCTTGTAGAAATAATGGTATTGGTGAGTCAGCAAAGGTGTAGACCCACTGTAGTCCTTGTAGAGATAATGGTATTGGTGGGTCATCAAAGATGCAGACCCACTGTAGTCCTTGTAGAGATGGCCAGCAGCCATCTGTTGTGACTGTGCAGGTGCACAATCACCATTGAAGAGTCTTGCGGATAATATAGCAAGTCCATAACCACCACTTGTGCACTCACAAAGTTTTTGGAATTGTCCTTAGAACCAACAATGCTGTTATCCAGTCCCTTGCTGAATTATTAACACACGTGCAAACACTAACAGTCCCAACTTCTCACATATTGTCCATATACTATGACCAACAGAAACGTGTGCAGTGAAATGTTACTTAATTTGAAGAACTGGTAACAATTACAATTTGGTAACATAAAAATACAATAACAAAGGTACAAAATACATCATTAAAGAACATAATAATACAGATAACATCTGTAGTACAGGCTTTACAAAAGAATAGAAATGAACATATACATCAGTGTTACAGGAATTATGACATGAGTACAAAAATAAAAGATCAGAATCACTTTCGAAACATCAACGTCACACATGAGCATTAAAACAAGACAGAATAAATAATGTGTAAGCATATTTATAAGGTAAATAACATATTATTAATGCCAATTATATTCGAGGATAACAGTATTCCTCATCATAGTGAATGTAGCTTAATATTAAAAGAAGAAAAAATTCTATGAAACTACACAGAGACAGGAGGAAAACAAATACACAAGGGTACACAAACATATAGTGGGATAATACAAAAGGAAAGGACAGGGTTTGTTGTACTGCAGTATTTTGCAAACAAAACTTTCTTTACTTCTTGGAGATCTCCCTTCATTCAACATTATTCCCAAAAAGTCCTATCTATACCTGCTTTCTGTATTCTATTCATATTTTTTTCAATATAATTATTTCTCAGTGCACAATACTCATTTTGGCCCAAGTCTGTTTCATATAACTTCGCAACGCATTCTTTACCTACTCTCCATAGTCAGTTTCTTATATAGTCTACCCCTCTTAAGCTAACTTAAATCTACTGAGCTCAGATGCTAAACTAAGGGACGAGGCAATGCAGCAGCACATAAAACAATTAATATAAACAGCAATGAAAAAAATGGAAAATCGCAAAGCAAGCTACAGTAAATCTAAATTACCAAGCAGTTCAACATTACAACTAATATGAGCCAATGTGCAGCAACAAGAAAAGCTTAACAGAGTAATAGAAAGTTAAATTTAGCAGCACTATGCCTGGCAAACAGCAGTAACTTATACCTAAACATGACATAGCTCAAGCAGAAAAAATGTTACAGTAAAGATAACAATGCAGATAAGGGAAATGTATAATCACATCTTAATGTCTAAGTAATTAAAGTGGTGCACCACAACAACTTATTGTAAAAGAAATATTACCATGTACTTGAAAAGAATATTATGTATGCAGTTACTGTTACTAGTCCCTTCTTATTGTTCTTCCCTTTCCAAGTGCACCTTTTTTGAAGAATGTGGATCACAAAATTATTATTTAATAGATCTGTTGACAGAAAGTGTTCACATTAGCAAATGCATTTAATTTTATTTTATGAAACCAATGCTGCAACACAGCTGGAAAACAGATGTCAAATGAAATAAGCAATTATGCAAACCAAAGCATACAAATATCATTCAATAGTCATGTGGCATTTCGTAAGTCAGTAGCTCTCAACTCTCATAGAAAGACACTTGTCATTATCAGGTTTGCAGATGTAAGAATATTTCCCATCAATTCATAAGCATTTCAGTAAATATCATAAATTACGAGCTCCACAGTATGCTTTCGACAAGGAAATGTCAATAGCGAGTATAATGGCCCCCCCTTTTTTTTTTTTTTACCTGTCCCGCTGAAAGGCTAATGGCTTTTTTTTCGGGCGACTGTCGCCCAGGTGGGTGCCCACGACGCATTACGGGCAGGTGGTCACTTAACTTTCTTATGGAAATATTTACGACAGCAGTTTCCGCTACAGTGACAGTCTCATATAAAATGTTTCACAGGTCAAGAATTTGCGTTGCAAATGTGTAGAAACAAAATGCTATTGATATAACAGTGTCCAAAAAATTTTCGCCAGCATTGTGATACATTCACACATGATTCACACATGTACACACATTTCATAATTCTAAAGTATGATTCTTGGTTTCCAACATCCTTTTCCATAAGTCAGAGTCCCTAATCACTATTCATTACTCCTTACCTTATTACACATATATATATTCGTCGACACGTCAATCTTGCGACAACACTTCAATATTTCATCATAATAAATACATAGCATAACCAAATTCCTCATATAGCACCAGCTTATTAATCATAAACATACCTCAGCAGCATAATACACATCGTCGTCGTAAAAAATAACATCATAACACCTCAGTCAAATCTCAAAAACGTCGTAGCTTTCTGCAATAATGTCAAAACCTAAAAAAATTCTCTGCTCATGTCAAAAGTGTCATCTGCCTCAAACGTACTTTAAAAATCATGATCCCATACCAAATATATCATTCAAAGCTCTCATAGTATCACAATGGTTCCAAAAAAATATGAACAGTTCACTAAGTACAGACAAAATACAATTTCGTAAGTGTGAAGTTATCCAACGGTATAATTGCGTAAACATCTGTCACTGATGTAATAAAAAAATGTTTATCTCTCAGTTAAATGATCAGATAGCTGTGTAATTCTGTGTTAGAGAAATATGGTACCGATGTGTAAAGTTGTGTAAGCAAATACCATATTAGCTAGGGCTCCTTGTGGTTGCCACACACATGGTACACAAAGTAAGCGTGTACCCCCCTGAGGATTAATGTAATTATACCCTCAGGTGTTACAGATTACAGCAATGAAATGAAATGTATCACTGAAAACCTTTGTATCATTGTACTTCAAATATCTTTAAAAATAAATGTTTTAAGTACAAAATTAATCACTCAAATGCGTGTCCTGTAGCGCTAAATGTGCGTCTTGCTGTAAGATAATTCTGTGGAAGTGTCGTACTTATCGTCCTCCGAAAGCTAAGTTCTGCAGAAGTCAATGTACTTACCTCATGATAAACAAAAGTGAAATGCTTTATGTATAGATATCTTAGTTATTACACTTATTGCCATGATGAAGAAAGTACTGTGCTGTAACGTATTGTTGTGCTACGGAAAAGGCAATCTCATTGTAGCTATACCACAAAAGTTACTACTAAAACATGTTATACTTTGCAGAATAAAACAGAAAAACTGTGCAGAAATAAAACAGAAACACTACAAAAGCAACATTGTAAATTGTCACTCATTAGAAGCGTCGTGATAAAACCGTGTAGTTGTCACTTAAACTAACCACTGTGTCGTCTGGTATCTCACAGAAAGTACATTAAACCCAGAATGTATTTTCAAGTAAACCAAAATGTTGCATTAAAATCTCGTTAGCAGTACCAGTAAGTGTCCTAAATATGTAAGCCTGATAGTCGTTACGTAATCGTGCAACTAACAAGCAAGAATGTACAAATACAACACTGTGTCGTCTGTTCACTATAACAATGCATTCGTAATTTCTGTTTAAAAATGTTCCCTAGGTTCTAGACTGGATATTTAACTTCAAACATTGTTGCATGTTAACAGTTTCTTAAGTCTGACAAAGCATACTAGAAATGTGAAGTGAAAAGTTTTATGGCAAAGACAAAGTTAAAAAGCAGATTATCTTTCAATAAATGGTTTTACATGTGAAATGTGGTGTAAACCTTTACTCTTCCTAGTACGCAGAGTTTCAACTTCAACGCAATTATCAAGTGGTATACGTCGGATTCTGTATGGTCCATTGTAAACTAGAAAGAATTTGTGACTCAAGTGTTTCTTCTTATGTGACAATGAATGAGCTTTAATGAGAACTTTCTGACCAATATACAATTTCTTTGCATTTGCTTTACCGTGTAGTTTTCTCCTTTTGTCTGCTGCAGATTTTATATTTTTAAGAGCCAAATCAATTATGTCTTTGTGTCGAAGTTTACGTGTATTCGGGAAAGGTACAAGCTCTCTGATTCTGTTCGGTGGTTCTTCATTCTTCAGTACAAGAGTAGGTGGTAAAGCAGTGGAATCATGAGGCATTTCATTCAGCACGTTTTGAAATAAGTGTAAATATCTGTCTCAATGCTGATGCTTTCTGTGACAATAAAGCCTGCAAAGCTTATTGATTTCTTTCATAATCCGTTCGGAGGGGTTACAATGTGGTGAGTACAATGAAATAAAAACAGGTTTGATTTTATGGTTGCGAAGCATGCGTGACCAAACAGCAGATTTAAATTGCGGTCCGTTATCTGAAATGACTTTAGCAACGTGGCCAACTTCACGTAAGAAATTTTTTACAAAGGCGTTGGATACAGACCGTCCAGTGGCTTTACGTAACGGTGTGAAAGAAACAAATTTTGAAGTAAGTTCAACAGCGACTAGAACGTACGAAAATCCATTAGATGTTCTGACAAGCAGTCCCAAGAGATCAACAGCAGCAAATTCTTTTAATTTAGAAGGAATGATAGGAAACAACGGAGCACGATGTGAGACAGTAGATGGTTTCGCCTTTTGACAAAGTTTACAAATAGACAAGACTCTTCGAATTCTCTTTTCCATATTGTTAAAATAACAAGTCGTTCGAAGAATATGATAACATTTTCGTGGACCAAAATGTGCGTAGCTGAAATGTATGTACCAAATGAGCTTATTAACAAAATCGTCTGGAATGCAAAGTACCCATAGCTTGTCATCAACAGTGCAGCGTTTGAAGAGTATGTTGTTTCTAACCAGGTAATAATGCCGAATCTGTGTGTGTGTCTTTTCATACCATTTGCTCTTGATGTCTTTCCAAATCGGATCTTTATCTTGTTCATGAGCAATGTCCTTTAAAGATGTGGTGATGAAGTTTTCAAAGGCGACTTTCTGAATGTAAAGAATACTGAAATTTTTCTCGAGGTTGCCTTCTGTGTTACTTTTCTCAAGCCCAGCCGGTGCGCGTGACAGTGCGTCCGCAACAATGTTCTCCTTGCCGGGAGTGTAGACTATTGTGAAGCGGAATTCTTGCAGAAACAATGCCCAACGTTTTAACCTGTCATGATTTAATTTTGTAGACATAAGAAATTGTAATGCACGATGATCACTGTATACTTTTACGTGCTTACCAGAAAGAAAGAAACGGAATTTGTTAAATGCCCAAACGATAGTTAAAGCTTCTAATTCAGTAACGGAATAATTTTTTTCAGATTTTGTTAGCACTCGGCTAGCAAAAGCAATGGTTTTCTGAACAGTAGTGTCATTTTCTATGGCTTCTTGAAATAAATGGGCACCAAGACCGACTTTAGAAGAATCCGTGCTAAGGCAGAAATCTTGTGACAGATCTGGATGAGCTAAGATTGGCGCGTGAAGTAACGCTTCTTTCAAAGAATTGAATTCCAATTGTGCTTGTTCGTCCCAGTTCCAAATAGTATTTTTTCCAGTGAGAGAACAAAGTTTTGGTGTAACAAGAATTTGCATATTCAGAAAACGACGGTAAAAATTTACGAGACCTAGAAAACTGCGGACTTGTCTTTTTGTGGATGGAACTGGAATGGCTCTGATTGCTTCTAACTTTTCAGGATCCGGCTGAATGCCTTCATAAGAAATAATATGTCCCAAAAACTTCACCTTTGTCCTACCGAATTCAGACTTTTCCAAGTTAACTGTAATTCCAGATTCTGCAAAAATACGTAACAAACTGTTGAGGATGCGATTATGTTGTTCCCATGAAGCTTCTGCTATTAGAATGTCGTCCACATATAAGGTGATGTGACGTTTTAAGAACTCAGGTAATATGGAATTTAGCCCACGAATGAATGCTGCTGTAGAAATGTTCAAACCAAAGGGAAGTTTCCGAAACTGATAACAAACGCCGAAACAAAGGAAAGCTGTGTATTTTCTACATTCTGGATGAAGTTCGATCTGATAAAAGCTGGATCTGAGATCAATGGAAGACAACACTTTTACACCATTAAAATTTTGAAGAAGTTCTTCCATCGTCTGCGGCCTGTCTGTTTCAGGAATAATGATCGTATTGATTTGTCTCGAATCTAAGACAAGCCTGATCGATCCATTTTTCTTCTCAACAACATGTAACGGATTGTTGTATGAGCTTACTGCAGGCTCAATAATGCCCTCGTCAAGCATAGATTGTATTTCTGTTCTAACACGGTCCCTATAATGTGCTGGAATTACATATGGTCTAACACAAAATTTAGTATGCTCACGAACACGAAATTGGTATTGAAATTCCTTGATTGTTCCTGTTTTATGAGTAAAAACTGTGGAATGTTCTTGTAAAATCTCAAAAAGGTCCTGCCTATCAGTGTCACTACAATTCTCAATTGTTTGAATTTTATTCTGAATTAACTCATTAATTTCAAATATGCCGTCGATATCATCCCTGTCAGTTCTTGCAGAGTGATTGTTAGTGTCTAGTTCCGTAGAAAATTCCGAACTGTTGTCCAACAGAAGGTAAAGCCGATTGATTTCTTCGTCATGGCTTGAGAGCCAATCTTCAAATTTCAAAGCTATTGACTTACCTTCCTTCTCTAAACTTATTTCAGCACCGTGAAAGTTTAAGATTGCTTTGAATTCATTCAAAAAGTCTACTCCAAATATAATTTCCGTCGACAATAATGGAACAATAAGAAAGTTCGTAGAGAAGCTGTGGCTTTGACAAAAGAATTCTAAGTTGGTTTGTTGGCGTACATCTACACTTTTTCCAAAGATTGCACCTTGTAATTTAATCTTACGTAACGGAAGTGTGGGGCAATCGTTCGATTTGTTGCATTTGCTAAAGGCTGTTTCACTAATTACTGAGATGGGACTGCCAGAGTCAAGTACTGCCGTAAATTTTACGTCATTTACAGTAATGTGAATCACAGGATATGCAATGTTGTTAAGTTTTACGTCGTGTTCCTGGAGTAAGATGTCCCTAATGTCTTCCATTTTTACGTAATTACTAGCTACGGCAGCTGCGTCATTAGTTTCATAAGTACGTTTTGTTGCTGCCAGCGGTGTGAGTCATTGCCTATTGTCTCTTTGTTGGAGCGCGTCGTTATTGGGATTTGGAGACCTAACTTCTACAAATTCACCGTGACGAGAGGGCCCTGCTCTGTTTGAATCCCGCCAGTTCTGATGCAATTCAGGTCTGTCGTTACGATCATATCGTCTGTCGTCATGTCGGTAGATTCCGTAGTTTCTTCCTTGTCCGTCACGTGGTGGAGAATTTCTCCCTGAATCGTAACTGCGCGCTGGTCCATTGCGTCTAAAGTTATTCTGTCTCCCTTGATAGTATTTATTTTGGTTCCCATATTGTCTGTTTCTCTTATTGTCTCTGTGATAGTCATTACCACGGAGAGGTGATCTTTCCCTGTAGTTATTACTACTCTGCCAACGGTTGTCATACGGGTGGTGTCTGTTTTGGTCACGATTTGTGTTGTGAGAATAGCCTTGTCGTGTCAAGTTATTACTTCTTTCATCGCGGAAATGCGACGGATGTGACCTGTAATTGTTGTGTTCCTGGTTTCGCGTTCCGCGATTGTCAGTGTCAATTTCTAATTCTTGTAAAAGTCCCTGAAATGCTTCAATATCGTGTTTGCAACGTCCTGCCAAAATAATATGTCGTAAATGTTCAGGCAGTTTGATTAAGCAAATGCGGATGAGTTCTGAGGGGCTGTATGGGTTTGAAAGATACTGATTCTTATGCAACATGTCTTCAAAATATTTCATAAGACTGGAAAATTCAGATTGTTCGAAACGTTTCATCATTATGATGCTATGTTTTACTCGGTCTTGTGTGGCCTGAGACCAATATGCTGAGAGGAAGGCATGGTAAAACTCTCCTTCACTGTGGCAATCGTGAATTACCGATCGCATTCTTACAGCTGGTTTATTCTCCAAGTAGCCACACATAAATTCTAATCTGTGTTCTAACGACCAGTTGGGAGGAAAACAATGCGAGAATTGATGGAGCCATGCTTGTGGATGAATGTCGTTGCCAGAATTCTTAAATTTTTTGAATTTACGTGTAGTAATGAACAGCTTATAGTCAAAATCATCATGTCGGCGAGTCGCATATCGGTCATTGTTAGGTCATGTCGGCCGTTCCATATTAAAATTCGGTGCACATTGCCAATTTCTTTCATAACTTCCGAAATGCCCTGTGTTATTATTTTGTGGCTGTTCCGTATTTCTGTGTCCCTCTTCCCGTATTGGGTCGCGAGTATCCTCTGAAATACGTAATTCTTGTATTACCTGTGTCAGCTGATCTTGTACTTCCCGAATTTCTCTTTTGTACTGTGTATTGATTTGATTTTGATTCTGTTTGAATTTTCTAATTTGTTCATACTCTTCCGTGTCAGTGAAGGCTACAGGTCTTGTGTCATTCAGATCATCATCTACCTTTGTAGATAAGTTAGTGACCTGATCCGAAAGTTCGGCTACTTTCTCCGATAGTGAACACATTTCCTCAGTGTGTTTTTCTGAACCAAGTTTCAGAGTGTCCATTTGTGTTGAAATCGAATCTACTGTGTCCTTTAAGTTTTCCTGAGTTATTGCAAGTTGCGTAACCGAATCGGTAGATGCAACTGAGTCAATTTTAGCCCACAAGGTCTCATGATTTTCATGAACAATGGCTTGCAGTTCTTTTATGGCTGCTTCGTGATTCTGTAATGCATTTTCATGCCGCGAAAAAATAGGTTGAAAATGCTCACAAATTTGTGTTTTTATGTCATTACAGACTTTTTGACATTTCGATTCAATGTTATGTAACTCAGTAGTTAAATCTTCACGTGTTTGTTCAAGTGTGGTGTCTAACTTTTGAAGATTTTGTTCCATTGTGTCTAATTGTTGCTGTGTTTGCCTCTGATGTTGTTCCATTGTGTCTAACTTTTTAAGATTTTCTTCCACTGTATCTAACTTTCGAAGATTTTGTTCCATTGTGTCTAACTTTTGAAGCTTTTGCTGTGTTTGTCCAATTTGCTGTATTAATTGTAATAACAATGCACTGGTGTCTGGAACATGTTCCTCAGTGCTTTTCGGCAGTGAATTTGCACCGGAAACATTCACATTTTAACAAGCAGAAAATGTGTCTTGACTTATTTGAGAAAACGGCGAGGATCCAAAACCTGAATTTACAGTATTTGCGAGATTGTTTCCTGTCATTTCGGATTCCTGAGGCGAGCTGTTGCCGACCGATCGATCGATAATGCTTCCCTGTTCTCTAATTGTTTCACCGTCTACACCATTGTTTGCCGCCCGCTCCATTTCCCTATGCACAATTACCAAATTACTACTTTGAACATTAGTTAATTCATTACTCGGTGGCGCTAACACACTGCTTTCATTTTCACTGTCATTTCTCAGTTTACTTTGGAGCCTAGTATTACGTTTTTCACACGCCATTATTGTCACAATATTTCACGATAACACAGAAAAGCACAATTTGAAGAGCAAAAATAAGAGAACACATTAACATAACACTGAAAATAATATCTACTTAATTGCAGCTGCGAAATACTTGGTGCAAATCTACATGCATGCCACAACTGTTTTACTGTACAACAATGAAAGACTGCAACTACAAAGGAGATTTTCTCTACAATTACACGCTAGCAATAAACAAAAGCTACACTAATTACACAAACTACAAGAAAAAAAAAATCAGAAGATTCCAGTGAGGTATCCTGGCAGGGTCGCCATATGAAACGTCCCCTTTAAACAATTATACATGACTGTGCTTAAACTGACACACAATATTTTGTTAGCGCAACGCAATCTGACTTTCAAAATCCCCTACAAAAGAATGGCCCTGACTAATATTAAACTATACCTTTCACAAAACACTTACCTCACAAAAATCTTCGCTGCTCAAGCTACTGCAATACAGCGAGCGCCACTACTACCAGCTAAATAAAAGATTCAAACTATGGAAGGCACTAACTACTGATAGGGATAGTTAGCAAATGAAAGATATTAATAGAGAACAAACAATGTATTTACCTTGATATCATCATATATAAATATAGCAGTTCATGACAAATTTCAAAACTCCGCCATCTCTCTCCCCACATCCACCACTGCTGGCGGCTCACCTCCAACTGCGCAACGCTACGCGCTGTTCACAGCCAGCTGCCTAACACTACAATGGCAGACAACAATGCAAACTAGACACAGACTGCACACAGCACAGCCAGTGATTTTCATACAGAGGTGGCGTTACCAATAAAAAAACCTAAACAGCCTACTTACAATCTGAACACTTTCGCACTATTCCATGGATTACACTAGTCGCAAACCATCAGGGTACACTAATTCCTTCCCAGGAGATACGGTATGGCGGCAGGAAGGACATCCAGCCACCCCTTCAACTACCATTGGCAAATCCGATTAACCATGCCGACCCTGCGTATCCGCGTGAAAAGTAAAAGAAAGAAAGGAAAGAAAGATTCTACATTCTGGAAGGCACAGTGAATCAACACAAGTATGCACCTATCCTTAGGGGCCATGTCCACCCCTACATGCTGTTTGTTTTTCCTCAGCACTGTAACTACCAGCACGGCCGTGATTTCGCAGTGTATGTGCATGCTTTGAGGAGCTCTAGGATGAGTCTACCGTATGTCCCTGACCACCAAACTCTCTGGATGTAGACCCAGTGGAGAATGTTGAACCATGTCATAAGGTTATTTGCGCCATGGATCTTGAAATGAGCAACCTAGTGGAACTGGCTACGACAGTGGAGTTTGTCCCTTCGAGAAGCTCATTGATTTTCCTCCTGCATGTGTCACAGCGCTTAGGGTTGCAAAAGGTGGTTACTCAGGCTTTTCACAGGTGGTCACATCAATATGAGTGGACAGTGTATGTGGAAGCACGTGCAAGTTATCTGAAATCGAGAACAAATTAAGGCACGACTTTACCATTATTTACTTTGATTACAATGAGACCACCAGCAGTAGCAGCACTCCGTCTTCAGGCCACAAAGGGCCCATCGGGAGCATCAGACCGCCATATCATCCTCAGCTGAGGATGTGGATAGGAGGGGCGTGTGGTTAGCACACCACTCTCCCGGTCGTTATGATGGTTTTCTGTGACCGGAGCCGCTACTGTTCGGCCGAGTATCTCCTCAATTGGCATCTCGAGGCTGAGTGCAACCCCAAAAATGGCAACAGCGCATGGCGGGCTAGGTGGTCACCCATCCCAGTGCCGTCCACGCCCATAGCGCTTAACTTCGGTGACCTGACGGGAATCGGTGTTTCCACTGCAGCAAGGCCGTTGCTACAATGAGAGCGCTAGTTCAATATTAGATGAGTAGGAATTAGCGTAACTCGCTTGCGGACCCAATACAATATTAGTCTGATGTTTTTAAATCACTGCTGAGACGGCTGTGTCGCAGTCTTGTGAGATCTCTGTCTCTCTGATATTCTTATTATGAGTGTAACAACTGTTGTTGAATGTACAATGTTTTGAGAAATCTGTAGCCCTGTATGTCACACACCTTGTCAAATTTCTAGCCCTATATGCTACCATTGGTGTAATGCCTCTAGTTCATCGGGTTTTAACTTAAGGTTGTCAGATTATGTACTTACCTTGCTGCGGTATCTCTAGCCCTGTCGGCCGCTCTTTGCTGTGTGGTCTCTAGCCCTGTACACTTTAGCCAAAGCAACAACGCTTTGTGATTTCCTCTTGGCTGTGTAAGCACTTGACTTCATATGAGTTATGTAAAGTAATTTGGGATAGTATCTACCTGTTCGTGGTGCTAAAGATATTTAACGTTTCTATGAGTGACTCAATTTACGATCAGCTAGAACGTGTATTCCAACATATTTCGACTGCACATCCGGATGTCTTCTTCCAATATTACGGCTGAAACCATACATTTATCTCCAACGTGAGTCGCCAACTGAATTAAAAACCACTTAATCCAACTATAAAAAAAGAAAGACCGTCCGAACAGAACTAGGAGGCCCAATGACACCGACCGGCCGCCGTGTCATCCTCAGCCCATAGGCGTCACTGGATGCTCATGTGGAGCGGTATGTGGTGAGTACACTGCTCTCCCGGCCGTTGTCAATTTTCGTGACCTTCTCAGTGAAGTAGCTCTTCAATTGCCTTCACAAGAGCTAGTAGCATCCCGCTGGTCAAAAGCACTTGACAGATCTGGACGTTGATCCATCCAAGTGCTAGCCATTCCCGACAGCGTTTAACTTCGTTGATCTGACGGGAACCGGAGCTACCACTGCGGTAATGAAGTTGGCTAAGTCAAATACAGGGTGGAGCAAACGTGCGTGCGTCAATGGTGCAAGTGGACTGTGATTTATACGGCAGTGCAGGCCAAATACATTATTACGAGTTCTAGATCAACGACGTTAATGCATTAAAAATTGCTCCCACGCAATCGTTTCGGGTTATCTTCAGCAAAATACCTCATAATGAAGCAAACAATTTTTATCAACTTGAACTCATACGCATGTCGAACCACTGGGTGAAAACGTTTTTGAAAACGGCAAACGACCAACAAGGAACAAAGCAATACTTCCATCTAGCTAAGAAAATTTTCACTAAAGTAATTGACTAATCAGTTCATAGATAATTGATCTAAGAAGGTATATGTTTCTGACTTTGCCTATCTTCATGTTGCAAGAGGAAGCAAATTAATAATTCGGCCACAAATTTACCGCAGTGGAGCATCTGAGACCCTTTCGATAGGCATTTATTTCGAATCATTTAAGCAGAGCGACAAACTGTGCTTGCTACGTTCCATATAATATTGCAGTCGCACAAAACGTAGGGCCTCGTATCTCGTGAGTCTACATGAGTTCCAGTTGGGTAGTACGGAGTTTTACAGCCATTGGAAAACTTTAATGACACGCAGTGTCTTTCGACCTCTTTCTTCTTTTCCCTGAAGAAATATCACTCTGTGTAATAATTAACTTATCACAACTGATTAATTTGTGCCAGTCGTTTGAATTCAGGAGCTCCACAAGGTGATTTAGGAAAATTGCGTGAGAGTTAAATAGCGCAGGCAAAACTTTTTTAAACAAGATCTAGCGGAATATGATTTCAGCGTCAAAACCATCCCGTTACCTCGCTCGTTCAAAAATTAAGAGCCCTCTGGAGACGGATATGGTGTCACACCAGATAAGAACTGCATCACCTGTAGAAGCAGAATCCGTCTGCAAACTATGGACTGCTGATAAGAGTAATGCGAATCACTGTGACGTTGACATTCCGCCGCAGAGCATATCTGCACGCAAAAAGACAAAGTACATGTGGGCGTGTCCTTAGAGGTCACTTACCAGTGTTGCGTCACAACTCGTGACGCAACATAACTACGAAGGATGAATTGGCAAATAGTGTGCAGCAATAGCAACTTATGGATATTACGTTCCAGGGAGGTTAGCGCTACAACCATGTTTCCGCATGTGACCAGGTTTTCTTTACCATGCTTGTTTCACCATGGTGAAATTCACTATGCATTCATAATTTTTTTCAGTGGCGAAAGAGAGGCAGCTTTGGGGTTAATTTATAGCTTATATTCAACTTATAGCTCATTTTTCGTGTAATGTTATGCCTCACAAGCAACACAGGCCTACATAGAAAGTGAATATTCAGCTCAGTGACGAATTAGAATAATTTAAAACATGGCATCCAGAAAAAAGCATTACATTTCAGTGTCAAGAAATGAGGTTCTGTGTCAGTAAAACCATTCACAGCAGAATAAGAGGAAATCTGTAGATCCCAAACTGGGGAAAAAAAGAAATACCAGATAATGAAACATATTCCAACGCCTTTCATTTCTTCACAAAATTAATTTTCCTCTGGTAGATATAAGGTTATGCTATAAGTTAAGGAACTTTGCAGAGCATGTCGACCTGAAACTCCATTGTAATAAGACTGAAATAACGTACTGTGAACACATAGAAAAGGAAATAGAACGAATTAACAGTGAAGTCAGTGAATTACTACATCACTTTTTGTGTTTGTGGTAATTACAGATGATGTTTGGACTGAATACTAGAGAAATTAAGAGAATACTGAAAATGGCCTGAAGTACATTTGCTGATATAATTTTCGAAGCGTGATTTTTGATATGCCTAAAACAGAAAATTTACAGAAGTGTACAATATCAGATCATGCGGCTTTGCAACAATCTGAAACGGTCTTGTTGCTCACGGACGAGTTATGAAAATCTGTTCCACAGACAGTCAAGTAGCGTTATGGAAAGCTGATATCTATTGAACAGACTTGTGTATAACATGAAATGGGATCTAGCTGCAAGTGACAGCTCACTTCCCTCAAGACAAGCTCCTGATATTGAGCTTGTTTTAAAAGAGACTATTTACTCGCAAACACATGTGACCATGTCGTTGCTGAACCACAAACCGTATAGACATAATGACTCATACATTGGAAACAGATATTCGAGATGAAATTGCATAAGTGCCTTCCGAAATAGTACCAGAGGTGATTTGTATTTTCTCCATGAAGTGTTGAGAGATAGCGTGCAGGCTCATATCGAACTAGGACGGGGATGTAAATCAGCCGTGGGTACCTTTTGAAGTAATCATTACAGCACTATGATTTGAAACATAATCGTACGCCTCCTCTATGTCCACGAAGATCCTTACATTGATGTCTGTCCAATAAAGTCATATACAGCTGCTTTTAACTGTGTCAAGTTATCAAAAGCAGATGAATGTCTTCTCGACCCACACTGAAATCGACTGAAGAGCCATCTGGATGCGAAAGCAAAAAACTACACTCAATCGTCCACTCAAAATGCTCCTCACGGAACTTTCTTTTAAAATCAGTATTCGGATACTCATGGGTTCAGAGGAACCCACTAGTGCGAGTAAGTGACTTGACCATGGAGAGAAATTCCTAACTGACTCCATGACGATATGAAGATAGGTCGTATTCTATGAAGAAAAGATAGTTGAATATGTATTCTGAATAGAAAACTGATTTAAGCTACGGGCGTATACACATTAAGTGTCCCACACACGTTGAGTATATAATGTTCTGCTTGATACAAACGTTTTTTTCACGAATTTCTTACAGGTCGATTCAGTTGCCCCTACCTATGGGTTTTATGTAACCCGCAACAGCTTCAAAAACCACATGTAAGATTTTCATATTCTCTCGCTCGCTATGTGCAAACTCTTAGTCCTACAGAAAAAAATGAGAATTTCCTTCTAGTAGGAAATTTAATTTAGCTACATTTTGTACTGGGATATGTTTTCGCGAAAGGCCATGGTTTTCGAATTATTCCAGATTAACAAGATTGAAGGTCGCCTGTGTATGGTGTTCTTGAATAATTCGAAAACTGCGGTCTCACCCTGGAAACAAGTACACGTGAGTAAACAAATATACAACTTCTGTTCAGAAATGAAATCAACATGTGCTATCTGACATCCACTATGGGATGAAGGCCTGTTCGACATCTGTTAAGGTGTTAAGCTATTTGCACACATCTTGCATCTTTTCATCTTGCACTTTACACAGCAGATTCCTTATTTTTCCAAGTGCTCGAAATATGCGCTTGGGCCGGTCGGGGCGGCCGAGCGGTTCTAGGCGCTACAGTCTGGAACCGTGCGACCGCTACGGTGCGCGTTTATAACGTGTGAATGATGCTGAGAAAATTACTGTTTGCCCTATTTTCAGGACGGGAATATCATTCGCCGCTGTGGACGAGCGGTTCTAGGTGCTTCAGTCCGGCGCCGTGCTGCTGCTATGGTCGCAGGTTCGAATCCTGCCTCGGGCATGGATGTGTGTGATGTCCTTAGCTTCGTTACGTTTAAGTAGTCCAAAGTTCTGGGGAACTGATGACCCCAGATGTTCAGTCCCATAGTGCTCAAAGCCATTTGAACTATTTTTTAGGAGCTTGGTACCGTGTTTAGACAGAGCTCTGCTGATTCATGTGGGAGTTGCAGCAACGTACACTGTCCGTCAAAACAGTTCCTAGACTGATTTTATTTCTGGCGTAGAAGCGACGTCAATCCAGTAACTGCAGTGGCAGACTGAAATAACAACTGCAAACAACAGATGTGCATTCGACCAGTCTGTTGTGGGCAGCCAGTGTTATGAAGTGCACTCACGTCCGTAGTGTGTCAACGTTCTTGTCCCACAAATAGCAGAGGAGCAACAAACTAAATATCTCTAAATGAAGTATTAAATACATTCTCTACAATGTTCTGAAGAAAAGAAAAGTGAGTGTCAGGTTCGTCCTGCACATTTTGACTGCCGAACAATCGTATCGACTCGTGGACGCCTGTCGCGACTTGACTGAAATGAAGAACGCAGGTAATTCTTTTCTGGAGAAAAAAAGCCGTCACTGTTTACGAGACTGGGTATTATGAATGCGAACAGAACACAAAATGAAAAAGTTCTCAATGCGTCTCGGGTAGTTCGCCAGTACGAAAGAAAGTAAGAATGTGGGTGTGAGTTCGACAGCATCCAAAAGAAGGACTTTTCGACGGTTTTACATCGTTGTATGAACCTTCTGTGCGTTCTGCTCAAGTGAGGGGAGATTATGTAGAATACCTGAAGTGTTAAAACCACTATCATAACCTTTCTCTATGTTTTATTAACCGCCGGCCGTACTGGCCGAGCGGTTCTAGGCGCTTCAGTCCGGAACCGCGCGGCTGCTCCGGTCGCAGGTTCGAATCCTGCCTCGGCATGGATGTGTGATGTCTTTAGGTTAGTTAGGTTTAAGTAGTTCTAAGTCTAGGGGACTAATGACCACAAATGTTAAGTCCCATAGTGCTTAGAGCCATTTGAACCATTTTGTTTTATTAACCTAGTCTCGAAAATTTTTGAACTAACATGGTATCTACATCTATTTGATTGCTTTGCAAAACACAGTTAAGTGCCTGGCAGCACAGAGGGTTTATCGACCACGCACATGTTATTTCCTTACTGTTTCACTCTTGAACGGTGCAAGGGGAAAAACAAGCATTTCAAGTGCTCATAGCCAATTGAACCATTTTTTGAAGTTGACCGTTGTTCTAGATTCGAATTCTGGAATATTTATTTCGTCCTCTTTGGTGAAGATGTTTCGGAAGTCCGTGTTTAGTAACTCCACTTTAGTGGCACTGTCATCAGTGACATCACCATTTTTATCGCGAGTGAATGTATTGACTGCGTCTTGCCGCTGGTGAACTCTACATATAACCAGACTCTCTTCGGATTTTCTGTCAGATTTCGAGACAGAGTTTCGTGTGGCTGGAATGCAGTTTTCTGATCTCTATGATTGTTTTCGTGATTGCATACGTGTAGTAAGCCGGTATAGCTTCCGCAAGAAGTGCCTGAGCTATGTCTAAGAAAAGTATCAAGCCCATATTTCGGCTATCTAAAAGAATAAAGTACCTCCTGGGCAGAATGAAAGCATCGGACGTCGTACACATGAGGTCTATCACAGCCCGTTTGAAGGTAGAAAACTTTACTTCGGATAAACGCAGCGCTCTGTCTTACCTGCGTTTTACTGAACAAAAAAAAAAAAAAAAAATGGTTCAAATGGCTCTGAGTACTATGGGACTTAACATCTGTTGTCATCAGTCCCCTAGAACGTGGAACTACTTAAACCTAACGACATCACGCACATCCATGCCCGAGGCAGGATTCGAACCTGCGACCGTAGCAGTCGCGCGGTTCCGGACTGAGCGCCTAGAACCGCTAGACCACCGCGGCCAGCTTTACTGAACACATACGCGCCGTAAGCCCGGACAGAGAAATGAATCTGCACTGAACGAGCACAGCTTAAAGGAAAAGCACGTGTTTGGTTTTGAAAAGACGTCTCTCAGCTACTCTGCTAATGGTTTCTAGTGATAGCAGTATTAAGGAAGCAGTCGAGAGAGTATCAGCGAATCTTGTTATTCTAGATAAGAATTTCACTCTCAGCGCCTCTTGGTAACCAGTCTTGGAAGTATTAAGACGGGGAGCAAGGCAGCGATAGACGGCGAACGCGAGTTGCTAGCGACGTACAACAGTTGACCGCGCCGCTGTTGAACTATTTTGGGGCAGCCGTTGGGAGACAAATAAGTGCCTGCGACGAGTACCTACGTAAGGACACGAACTGTTATCAACAGGACCATCAAGTCGGACACCGTGCAGTAAGACACATGTACGAGGACAGATCAACGAAGACCCAGACTGAATTTTTTTTCACTGTCTTCATGATCTTTTTCAAAGTACTTCCCTCCTACATGGATGCAACTTCTGCAGCTTCTCTGTCAGTCCTCGAAAACACACTGCAGGTAATTCTCTATCATGCCCCTGAGAATCGCCTCATTTTTCCTGAGCACTACCTCAGAGTTCTCAAATCGATGCTTTGCCTTTAGTAATGGCAATAAAAAGAAATCACAGTATGCAAGATGGGGCTATACGGCGGATGCGGTACACGAGTAATTTTGAACTGAGAAACTGCAGGCCATGATTAGCAACGTCAGGATACGCATTGTCATGATAAAGTCGCCAACCAGTCCGAGAAAGTTCTGCTCTTATCCTTACAATGTGCTTCCTCAGTTTAGCCAAAACTGACAGGTAGATCTGCTGTAACGGTACTGTGAGGCGGAAGAGTATGCTGGTTAATCATTCCGTGACAGTCAAAAAATATAGTCACCATCATTTTCCTGGCAGATGGAGCAACTTTCACCTTTTATGGTGTTGAAGAACCTGGTGATTTCCATGCTGTGTTGGCTCTTTTTTCTTGAGGATCATAAAAACGCAGCCATGACTAATCATCGATTACCATCGAAATAAATGTTTTTGCAGTCTAAACTGTTTGTGTCCATTCTTAAAGCAAATTCTCAACACTTCACTGAGATTACATAATGTTATCCGCCGATCCTTACCGACAAACACAGAAGGTGTGTTGATGTTGACTTCAGTCGCAACAGAAGCCGAAACACCACCTCCTCCTTGCCTAACGCAGACAAGTCGGCCTTCTTTGAAGTCCTTGAAGTTTTGCACGAGGTACTGCATCTTCCCCGTACGCCTGTTGCAGCTTTCAGTAAGTTTCAGTGACTGTGTGGTTCAAACAGACAGAATTTTATTTCACCATGCTGCTTCTCTTGCGTGACCTCCATTGTATGATACACAAAATCAAAGAACATCTACAAAATAAACCAACCTACCAATAACAGACTGCTGCCGCCTAGGTACATTATACATAACAACCCTTTCCTTTTAGATATTCGTGGTACAGATAAGAAACTATCACGGAAGCTACAGGAAAAAACCAGTTTCAGTGTCGATCAGTCCTAGATATCACATTCACAGATCCACTAAATTTCAATTTCTTTTTTAAATCTGAGATAATGGTGAGCCTTGTTCCAATCCTCCGCTTCAGACCATGGTTTTTAAGAGTTTTCTCCTAGTGGTTATGTAAATGTCAGAACTGGCACAACAAGCTCACTTTCTAGCATAAAGATTCAAGTTTTGCCACTGCATGAAACAGCCATACTAATCATATGCGGCTTAGGGCATAGAATTACAAGCTAGTTAAAAATGTAACTTGGCATGCACAACCACTAATGTTTACGATGAAAATTCGCTTATCCGTGACGTGATTATTCGGCTGACTCCGGATAAGCAGATTCGATTCAAAGCATGATCTACTTCAGGCCCATCTTTGGAACAGGTCCTTCAGTTAGCGCCAGCTTTTGAAATAGCTGCATCTTCACAATATCCTTTCGAAAAGAACTTCGATTTAATTTACGTCTGTCTACATCAGTACTCCACAAGCGACCGGGCAGTGTGTGGGGGAGAGCGCTTCCGGTACCAATAACTGACCGCTCCTTCCCTGTTCGACTTGAGAACGTCGCGTGGGAAGAATGATTGCCGGTAAGCCTCAGTATTGGCTCTAATTTTCCGAATTTTCTCGTCGCAGCCATTTCGCGAGATGTATGTTGGACGAAGTAATATATAGTCCGACTCTTCCGGGAAAGCGCTCTCTCGAAATTTTGCAGTAAACCTCTCCATGATGCACAACGCATTCCTTGTAACGTCTGTCACAGGAGTTTGCTGAGCATTCGTGTAACGCTCTGATATCGACTAAGTGATCTTGCGGAGAACGGATCGCCCCTCGTTGGATTTATCTCCTCTATCAGATCCAGCTGGTAAGGACCCCAGACTGATTAACAACACTCAAGAATCGGTCGAACAAACGTCTTGTATACGACATCTTTCGTGATTGAGTTACATTTATCTAAGATTCTACCTATGGATCTCAGTCTGGCATCTGGTTCTCTCACTATTTGTTTCATGTGGTCATCCCACTTAAGTTCGCTCGGGATAGTTCCTCCTAGATATTTTACATAGTGGATACAGTTTCCAGCAATTTGTCACCAAGAGTGCAGTTGAACAGTTGTGGATTTTTTCTTTCTTTAGGACCAGCAGCGTTATATATGTTTCATAACGACATGATGGTTGGAGTAGATACACCAAATAGCTGCTGATAATAAGTAATCTTTATTAACGACGGACTATTTCGAAATTATCGCCATTTTCAAGTACCTGCAGTTACAGTTTTAGTGAGGACACGTGTTGAATTGTTGTAGCTGTGGCCTTCAGTCCTGACACTGGTTTGATGCAGCTCTCCATGCTACTCCACCATTTGCAAGCTTCTTCATCTCCCAGTACCTACCGCAACCGACATCCTTCTGAATCTGACTAGTGTACTCACCCTTGGTCTCCCTCTACGATTTTTAACGTCCACGCTGCCCACCAATACTAAACTGGTGATCCCTTGATGCCTCAGAATGTCCTACCACCCGATCCCTTCTTCTAATGAAGTTGTGCCACTAATTCCACTTCTCCCCAATTCTCTTCAGTACCTCCTCATTAGTTACATGATCTACCCATCTAACCTTCAGCATTCTTCTCTAACACCACATTTAGAAAGCTTCTCTTCTCTTCTTGTCTAAAGTATTTATAACTCACGTTTCACTTCCATACATGACTACACTTCATATAAATAATTTCAGAAAAGACTTCCTGACACTTAAATCTATGCTAGATGATAACAAACTTCTCTTCTTCAGAAACGCTTTCTTTGCCATTGCCAGGCCACATTTTATATCCTCTCTCCTTCGACCATCATCAGTTATTTTGCTCCCCAAACAGCAAAACTCATGTACTACGTTAAGTGTCTCATTTCCTAATCTAATTCCCGCAGCATCACCCGACTTAATTCGACTACAATCCATTATCCTCGTTTTGCTTTTGTTGGTGTTTATCTTATATCCTCCTTTCAAGACACTGTCCATTCCGCTCAGCTGCTCTTCCAAGTCCTTTTCTGTGGGTGACAGAATTACAATGTCATTGGCAAGCCTCAAAGTTTCTATTTCTTCTCCGTGGATTTAAATTCCTACTGCAAATTTTCTTTTGTTTCCTTTACTGCTTGCTCAATATATATATATATTTTTTAGTAACATCGGGGATAGGCTACAACACCGACTCACTCCCTTCCCAACTTCCCAACCACTGCTTCCCTCCCCTCGACTGTTACAACTGCCATCTGGTTTCTGTACAAATTGTAAATAGCCTTTCGATCCCTGTATTTGACACCTGTCAACTTCAGAATTTGAAAGAGAGTATTAAGGTTAACACTGTCAAAAGCTTTCTCTAAGTCTACAAATGTCAGAAACGTATGTTTGCCTTTCCTTATCTATCTTCTAAGATAAGTCGTTGGGTCAGTGTTGGCTCACGCGTTCCAACATTTCTACAGAATCCAAACTGTTCTCCCTCAAGGTCGGCTTCAACCAGTTTTTCCATTCCTCTGAAAGGAATTCGTGTTAGTATTTTCAGCCGTGACTTATTAAACTGATAGTTCAGTAATTTTCACACCTGTCAACACCTGCTTTCTTTGGTACTCCAATTACTACATTCTGATTGAAGTCTGAGGGAATTTCGCATGCCTCATACATCATGCTCACCAGCTGATAGAGTTTTGGCATGGCTGGCTCTCCCAAGGCTAACAGTATTTCTAATGGAACGTTGTGTACTCCCGGGGCCTTGTTTCGACTGGGGTCTTTCAGTGCTCTCTCAAACAATTCACACAGTTTCATATCTCCCATTTCATCTTCATCTACGTCCTATTCCATCTCCACAATACAGCCCTCAAGTACATTGCCCTTGTATAGACCCTCTATATACTCCTTCCACCTTTCTGCTTTCCATTCTTTGCTTAGAACTGGGTTTCCATTTGAGCAATTGATATTCATAGAAGTGGTTCTCTTTTCTCCGACGGTCTCTTTATTTTTCCTGTAGGTGGTATCTGTCTTACCCCTATTGAGATAAGCTTCTACATCCTTACATATTTCCTCTAGCCATCCCTGCTTAGCCATTTTGCACTTCCTGTCGATCTCATTTTTGAGTCGCTTGTATTCCTTTTTGCCCGTTTCATTTACTGCGTTTTTATATTTTCTCCTTTCATCAATTACATTCAATATTTCTTGCGTTAGCCAGGGATTCCTTCTAGCCCTCGTCTTTTTACCTTCTTGATCCTCTGCTGATTTCACTACTTCATCCATCAGAGCTACCCATTCTTCTTCTACTGCATTTCTTTACCCTATTCCTGTCAGTTGTTCCCTTATCCTCTCCCTTAAACTCTGTACAGCCTCTGGTTTAGTCAGTTTATCCAGGTCCCATCTCCTTAAATTCCTACCTTTTCGCAATTTCTTCACTTGTAATCTACAGTTCATAAACAATAGATTGTGGTCAGAGTCCACATCTCCCCCTGGAAATGTCTTCCAATATAAAACCTGGTTCCTAAATCTCTGTCTTACCATTATATGATCTATCTGATACCTTTTAGTATCTCCAGGATTCTTCCATGTATACAACCTTCTTTTATGATTCTTGAGCAAAGTGTTAGCTATGATTGAGTTATGCTCTGTGCAAAATTCTACCACACGGCTTCCTCTTTCATTTCTCACCGCCAATCCATATTCACCCACTATGTTTCCTTCTTTCCCTTTTCCTACTCTCGAATTCCAGTCACCCATGACTATTAAATTTTCCTCTCCCTTCACTACCTGAATAATTTCTTTTATCTCATCATACATTTCATCACTTTCTTCATCATCTGCAGTCCTAGTTGTCACATAAACTTGTACTACTGTAGCGGGCATGGGCTTCGTGTCTATCTTGGCCACAATAATGCGTTCACTATTCTGTTTGTAGTAGCTTACACGCACTCCTATTTTTTTTATTCATTAATAAACCTACTCCTGCATTACCCCTATTTGATTTTGTATTTATAACCCTGAATTCACCTGACCAAAAGTCTTGTTCTTCCAGCCACCAAACTTCACTAATTCCCACTATATCTAACTTTAACCTATCCATTTCCCTTTTTCAATTTTCTAGCCTACCTGCCCGATTAAGGGATCTGACATTCCACTTTCCGACCCGTAGAACACAAGTTTTCTTTCTCCTGATAACGACGTCCTCTTGAGTGGTCTGTAGTGGCGTGGCAAGACAGCCAAGCCACTCGGAGGTAGCCGAAAGGCACGCGTTAAGCTCACGCAGACTGGCGTGAGGTCTGGAACAGTTAAGGGAATGCATAGTAGCAAATAAAGTACGTAGTGGATGTAATACTTAACTTTAATCCACAATTGTAGAACATCTCTCGTTACTGTACATGCTTCACAATATTAATTATCAGATGCTATGGCGCCATGCTAGGTCGTAGCAAATGACGTAGCTGAAGGCAATGCTAACTATCGTCTCGGCAAATGAGAGCGTATTTGTCAATGAACCTCTCCTAGCAAAGTCGGCTGTACAACTGGGGCGAGTGCTAGTAAGTCTCTCTAGACCTGCCGTGTGGCGGCGCTCGGTCTGCAATCACTGACAGTGGCGACACGCGGGTCCGACGTATACTACCGGACCGCGGCCGATTTAAAGGCTACCACCTAGCAAGTGTGGTGTCTGGCGGTAACACCACATAGTCCCTGCCCGGAGATCCGAAGGGGGGACTATTTTACCTCCGGAATATTTTACCCAAGAGGAAGCCATCATCATTTAACAATACCGTAAAGCTGCATGCCCACGGGAATAATTACGGCTGTAGTTTCCCCTTGCTTTCAGCCGTTCGCACCATCACAGCAAGGCTATTTCGGTTAGTGTTACAAGGTCAGATCAGTCAATCATCCAGACTCTTACCCCTGTAACTACTGAAAAGGCTGCGTCCCCTCTTCATGAACCACACGTTTGACTGGCCTCTCAACAGATACCCCTCCGTTGTGGTTGCACCTACTTTACGGCCATCTGTATCGCTGAGGCACGTAAGCCTTCCCACCAACGGCAAGGTCCATGGTTCCTGGGGGGAGGGGGGGGGAGGGGTCAGGTGAATACAGGGTTATAAATAGAGAATTAAATAACGGTAATGCGGGAGTAGGTTTAATAATGAATAAAAGAAATAGGAGCATGGGTAAGCTATACAAACAGCACAGTGAACGCATTATTGTAGCCAAGATAGACACGAAGCCCACGGATACCTGAGTAGTACAAGTATAAATGCCAACTGGCTCCACAGATGACGAAGAAATTGAAGAAATATATCATAAGATAAAATAAATTGTTCAGATAGGGAAGGGAGACGTAAATTTAATAGTAATGGGGGGACTGGAATTAGTACGGAAAGGAAGCGAAGGAAAAGAAGTAGGTGAGTATGGAATGGGGGTAAAGAATGAAAGTGGAGGCCGACTGGTAGAATTTTGCACAGAGCATAACTTAATCATAGCTAACACTTGGTTTAAGAATCATGAAAGAAGGTTGTATATGTGGAAGAGGCCTGGATACACTGAACGGTTTCAGATAGGTTTTATAATGATAAGACAGAGATTTAGGAACCAAGTTTTAAATTGTAAGACATTACCAGGGGCAGATGTGGACTCTGACCACAATCTATTGGTTATGAAGTGTAGATTGAAACTAAAGAAATCGCAACAAGGCGGGAATTTAAGAAGATGGGACCTAGGTAAACTGAGAGAACCAGAGGTTGTAGAGAGTTTCAGGAAGAGCATTAGGGAACTATTGGCAAGAATGGGGGAAAAGAACTACAGTAGAAGAAGAATGGGCAGCTTTGAGAGATGAAATAGTGAAGGGAGTAGAGGATCAAGTAGGTAACAAGACGAGGGCTGGTAGAAATCCTTGGGTAACAAAGAGATGTTGAATTTAAATGATAAAAGGAGAAAATATAAGAATTCAGTAAATGAAGCAGGGAAAAAGGAATACAAATGTCTCAAAAATGAGATCAACACGAAGCGCAAAATGGCTAAGCAGACGCCCGGGTTCCCGGGTTCGATTCCCGGCGGGGTCAGGGATCTTCTCTGCCTCGTGATGGCTGGGTGTTGTGTGCTGTCCTTAGGTTAGTTAGGTTTAAGTAGTTCTAAGTTCTAGGGGACTGATGACCATAGATGTTAAGCCCCATAGTGCTCAGAGCCATTTGAATCATTTTTTGGCTAAGCAGGGATGGGCAGAGGATAAATGTAAGGATGTAGAGGCATATATCACTAAGGGTAAGATATACTGCCTACGGGAAAATGAAAGAGAACCACTTGTTTGAATATCAAGAGCTCACATGGAAAACCAGCCAAACTTCAGGACAGTATTATGGAAATGGAAGAGTATGTAGATGAAGATGAGATGGGAGATATGACACTGCGTGAAGAGTTTGGCAGAGCACTGAAAGACCTGAGTCGAAACAAGGCCCCGGGAGTAGACAACATTCAGTTGGAACTACTGACAGCCTTGGGAGAGCCAGTCCTGACAAAACTCTACCACCTGGTGAGCAAAATGTATGAGACCGGCGAAATACCCTCAGACTTCAAGAATAATGTAATAATTCCAATCCCAAAGAAAGCACTTGTTGAAAGATGTGAAATTACCGATCTATCAGTTTAATAAGTCATAGCTGCAAAATACTAACGCGAATTCTTTACAGACGAATGGAAAAACTGGTAGAAGCCGAGCTCGGGGAAGATCAGTTTGGATTCCGTAGAAATGTTGGAACACGTGAGGCAATATTGACCCTACGACTTATCTTAGAAAATAGATTAAGGAAAGGCAAATCTGCGTTTCTAGCATTTGTAGACTTAGAGAAAGCTTTTGACAATGTTGACTGGAATACTCTCTTTCAAATTCTAATGGTGGCAGAGATGAAATACAGGGAGCGAAAGGCTATTTACAATTTGTACAGAAACCAGATGGCAGTTATAAGAGTCGAGGGGCATGAAAGGGAAGTAGTGGTTGGGAAGGGAGTGAGAGAGGGTTGTAGCCTCTCCCCGATGTTATTCCATCTGTATATTGAGCAAGCAGTAAAAGAAACAAAAGAAAAAATTCGGAGTAGGTATTAAAATCCATAGAAAAGAAATAAAATCTTTGAGGTTCGCAGATGACATTGTAATTCTGTCAGAGACAGCAAAGGACTTGGAAGAGCAATTGAACGGATTATAATGTGTCTCGAAAAGAGGATATAAGATGACATCAACAAAAGAAAAACGAGGATAATTGAATGTAGTCGAATTACGTCGGGTGATGCTGAGGTAATTAGATTAGGAAATGAGACACTTAAAGTAGTAAAGGAGTTTTGCTATTTGGGGAGCAAAATAACTGATGATGGTCGAAGTAGAGAGGATATAAAATGTAGACTGGCAATGGCAAAGGAAGCGTTTCTGAAGAAGAGAAATTTGTTAACATCGAGTATAGATTTAAGTGACAGGAAGTCGTTTCTGAAAGTATTTGTATGGAGTGCAACCATGTACGGAAGTGAAACATGGACGATAAATAGTTTGGAAAAGAAGAGAATAGAAGCTTTGGAAATGTGGTGCTACAAAAGAATGCTGAAGATTAGGTGGGTAGATCACATAACTAATGAGGAGGTATTGAACAGAATTGGGAAGAAGAGGATTTTTTTTCACGACTTGATAAGACGAAGGGACCAGTTGGTAGGACATGTTCTGAGGCATCAAAGGATCGCAAATTTAGCACTGGAGTGCAGCGTGGAGGGTAAAAATCGTAGAGGGAGACCAAGAGATGAATACACTAAGGAGATTCAGGAGGATGTAGGTTGCAGTAAGTACTGGAAGATGAAAAAGCTTGCACGGGATCGAGTAGCATGGAGAGCTGCATCAAACCAGTCTCAGGACTGAAGACCACAACAACAATTCAGCTGACCAGAAGTCTTGTTCCTCGTGCCACCTAACTTCACTTATTTCCACTATAACTTTACTCTATCCATTTCTCTTTTCAAATTTTCTATCGTTCCCGCTGATTAAGGGATCTGACAT
Organism: Schistocerca piceifrons; assembly: GCF_021461385.2. NCBI lineage: Eukaryota > Metazoa > Arthropoda > Insecta > Orthoptera > Acrididae > Schistocerca > Schistocerca piceifrons. Next base: position 323,017,672 of record NC_060139.1, on the reverse strand, counting down.
CCCACTTTCCGATCCGTAGAACGCCAGTTTTCTTTCTCCTGATAACGACATCCTCTTGAGTAGTCCCTGCCCGGAGATACGAAGGGGGGACTATTTTACCTCCGGAATATTTTACCCAAGAGGAAGCCATCATCATTTAACCATACAGTAAAGCTGCATGCCCTCGGGAAAAATTACGGCCGTAGTTTCCCCTTGATTTCAGCCGTTCCCATTACCAGAACAGCAAGGCCATTTTGGTTATAGTGTTACAAGGCCAGATCAGTCAATCATCCAGACTGTTGCCCCTGCAACTACTGAAAAGGCTGCTGCCCCTCTTCAGGAACCACATGTTTGTCTGGCCTCTCAACAGATACCCCTTCGTTGTGGTTGCACCTACTTTACGGCTATCAGTATCGCTGAGGCACTCAAGCCTCCCTACCAACGGCAAGGTCCATGGTTCATGGGGGAAGGTGAGAACAGGTATGGATGCCAATGTTATTCATATTAAAGTAGCTGTCTTGCACTCACGTCCAGATTGAGGTGACGTTCATATTGTGTCGTTAATGGACTGTTTTGTAACTGTCACTGCTTTAATAAGATCGTAAATGATGTCAACACGCTGGACATAAAATGTTAATTAAGACGTGACAGCAGTTATTACATTTGGCTACTCCACCAAAAACACAAATGAACTGCAACCTAAAATTAAATTCACTATGAAAACTGAGAAAGACACTACCATTAACTGTCTAGACCTCACAATTTGGAAAAATAGTAATCGCCACACATTTGATATCTACAGAAAAAATACCACCTCTGACAATATTATAAATGCCAATTCCTTTCATCCAATGTCTCATAAACTAGCATTTTTCCATTCAATGATTAATTGATTAAATAACCTCCCATTACAAAAGCCAACAACTCAAATAGATCTTAACTCTCTTCATCATATAGCCTATACAAATGATTCTGACCTCGACATAATCACAAACTTGTATTACAATTGTAAAGCACCAAAGCAGAACGCAATGATTTTGACCTCGACATAATCACAAACTTGTATTACAACTGTAAAGCACCAAAGCAGAACGCATTACATTGCGAGATATGGCTAACTCGAGACACATCACCGACACAGAAAATAAGATACGTACCAGCAGTCTACCTTGGCAGAATCTCCAACAGAATTGTTATACTTTTTATAGCCACGAATATTCAACCAGCCTTTCGAACGAATAACAACCTTTCAATAAAATTAGGTTCCGCCACTACTAGAACATCGAAATATGATAACCCGGGCATATATAAAACTCCATGTGACAGCTGTAATAGCTTTTATACTGGCCAAACAGGAAGGAATTTTAACGTGAGTTATAAAGAACACATTAGAGAGCGAATATAATCAGTCGAGGTTCTTTCTACCCTTGAGAAAACAAAATCACAATGCTGATACGAAAATACACTACAGATTCTGCACAGAATACCAAAAGGTTTTGCAATGAACATTCTTGAGGAATTAGAGATCTATATGAACACGAGAAAATACCCACAAAAAATATTAAACGAACTTTATTGAACTTTTACAACGCGAAAATGGATAAATCGGAAGTAACATGTGCAACACCAAAGATAATCGTAATAAATTTTAGTTAATAAAGTAAAATCGCTGTTCATCTTCAAAATCGTTGTAAACAATAGCGTAGCAAGAGTGAAACTGTAAAACTGCTGTCACGTCGTAATTAACATTTTATATTTAACATCTTGACATCATTTACGATCTTATTAAAGCAGTGACAGTTACAAAACCGTCCTCTAACGACGCAATATGGAGGTCACATCCATCTAGACGTGAGTACAAGACGGCTTCTTTAATATCAATGACATTGGCATCCTTACCTGTTATCACCAAAACTGTAATTGAAGGTACTTGAAATTGGCTATAAAGCCGAAACAGTCTGTCGTAATTAAAGATTACTTATTATAAGCACCCATTTGGTTTATCTATACTTTGGTGTTGTCGAGTTCTTTTTCTATGCACATGCAGTATGTTACATTTATTTAAGTACAGGGTCAATTGACCATTCACCACTCCTCGTAGGTCATTCTGAAAATGGAATCTGTCTTCTGGATTTGATACTTCCTTATAGATAACTGCGTCATCTGTTGCCAGTTTTAAAGAGCATCCGATGCATGCCATTAGAATATTTATACACACTGTTAGCAGTAACGGTCGTATCCGACTCCCTTGGATTATTCCAGAAATTATATATACATATGTCGATTTTGTTCCGTTAAGAGTGATTCCTTGAGTTCTGTCCGCAAGGAAATCTTGAATCCAGTAGTAAATCTGGCCCAATACACGGTAAGCTCGTATTATTTTCACTAAACGGCAGAGCGGGACCGTTTCAAATGACTTCCTGAAGTCAAGGAACATGGCATCAACTTGAGCGCTGTCTCATGGAGGAGCAGAGCGAGCTGAATTTCGCAAGATCTCTGTCAGCGGAATCCATGTTGATTTTTATAGACGAAATTTTCGTTCTTAAAAAACTTGATAATTCTTGAACATAAAACTTGTTCCATAACGCTTCAACAGATTGACGCCAACGATATAGATCTATAATTATGTGCATCTGAGCTACGAACCTTTGAAACGGGAATAATCTGCACTTGTTTCCAGTTGTTAAGTACCATTAATTCATTCCAGCGAACTGTGACGGAGTGCTGCTAGAAGAGGAGCAAGTTCTTTCGTATAATCTTTGTAGATACGTAAAGGTATCCAATCTAGTCCGGATGCCTTTACACTACTAAGCTATAGTAGTTGCTCTCCTGCTATGCGATCGATCATCTCAGTATCTACCATTTCAATGTTCGTAATTTGATTGAAAGGAGGGATTGTGTTACGATCTTCCGCGGTGGAATAATTTCGAAGACCGAATTCAGCATTTCGGCTTTCTCTCTGCAATCCTTCGTTTCGGTGGCAGTATGGTCACTGAGTAACGGAACAGATTATTTGGAACCACTTACTGATTATATGTAAGACCAAAATCTTTTACTGTTTTTACTCAGATCGGTTGGCAAAATTTGACTTTCATAGTGGCTGAAAGCTCTCTCATTGCTCTCCTTACGCTCATTTTCGTCACTCTCATCTTCTCCATTGTTGACCCCTCGGAGCAGACTAAGATGGTAGTGGTAGATCAAACTGAGTAATCCAGATTTTGAAGTGAAGTGTATTCCCATCATCCTTATAATTTTGGAACAACTGGACTGAGATAAAGTGTGTGAAGTCGATTGGTTCCACTTCTCTTAGACAGACTCTAACTGCAGTTTGTGATGTGCTCCTTATTTCTTCATTTCGGGACTCATCATGAATGTCCTCACTATTGCTGAGATCAGAACTACTTTCACTTCTGCTGTGGGCATGAATTCTGCTTAGTGGCGTATAAATACGTGTTTCGCTTGTTTCTGATTCACTTGATTCCTTGTTTGAAATCTGTTGTAATTCTGACTCATTGTTTCTTTTCTGCAGCCAATCATTGATGCTATATTCATTATTCTTAAATATAACCAGTGACTATAGCTCCTGGGTTTCTGCTATCGACAGCAGGTTGGTAAGTCTGAACCTACACCAGCGTTACAAATCTCTTATTGTATTATCTCACAGTTTTGCATCTGTAATTGATTTCTGGAGTCTTCTAACTTCTTGTCGATCTGTCAACTCTCATCTCTGTATTATCAGTACATTTCTTGACCATCTACTGCCACTTGCGCAGTTTTGTTTGATCTTGTTGCAAACTAAAATCAGATTTTGTACCTCTTCAACATTTTCAGTTCTACAAGTTAATTTCTTCATCTCATCTATGGACGTCTTCACTATTTTTCTCATTTCGCCAGTTGATTCTTGTACTACTTTCTGGCCTGTTGTGCTTCTTTCAGTGCTTGACCTGCTACTTCCCTAATCTTTTCTGCTTCGTCTCTTATTTCGTTTCTTATTTTCCCAGCCCTATCCTGTGCTATTGTAGTATTTCAAAATTGTTGTCTCTAGTTACTGTCTGCTTCCGTGAAGAAGAGACGTGTGAACTTATCTGAACATCTCTTCTCACTGGCATTTCATCCTATCACAATTTTCATACTCGTAATTCCGAATTGTTACGACGGTTTCGATATTTCTTGCAGTAAGGTAATTTTCCTCCTTGTTATTACTTACACTCACATCATTTCATTAATTATCTACTTGTGTGCTGCCTAATCCAATTGGTTCAATATCACTAACGTTCACACTTGACAGGTATACGGGGAAGACCAACTGTGCCTCCCCTGATTCGTAACCAAACCTATCTCCACTTTGCTCCGTAATGCTTATTGTATTATTCTTAACCTGTTCTTGTTCCAGCCACATCCAACTTTTCGTTCTCTTTAGATACCAAACACAGTGGTCAGCTCAACAATAAACTGATTTAATTACAGCTAATATATCGTCATATCACTTCACTCAACAAATCCCATCAATAAGAAGCATAATCCTTCCAGAAATTTTCAACGCTGATTTCACACCACTGAGAACAAATTAAACGCGGAACATAAACCACAACACCATATAAGTAAAGATGAAAGTGAAGTACATTCATTAGTTACTTGTGCTGTCCGCCTCGATAGCTGAGTGGTTCGGCACGGTAGCTCAGCATGTTCGGTCAGAGGGTTAGCCGCCCTCTGTAATAAAAAACTGAGTTAATGGAACGACGATGAACTTTAACAAGCTTCATGGGACGTCCGCCACGAACAAATATAACGAACAATCACGAACAAAAAGTGAGATAAAAAAAAGTGGTCACCGTGACGGAATGCCACGCGCGGGGTCCGGGTTCGATTCCCGGCTGGGTCGGAGATTTTCTCCGCTCAGGGACTGGGTGTTGTGTTGTCTTCATCGTCATCTCATCCCCATCGACACACAAGTCGCTGAAGTGGCGTCAACTAATAAGACTTGCACCGAGCGACCGGCATACCCCAGGGGTGGCCCTAGCCAAGCGACATTTCATTTCGGTTACTTGTGCCAGCAATTGTTTAATAGACTAGAGTGCTTCTAAATGTTCACAGTTACTGAATCGTTATAAACGAAAGAAAGGGTTAAGTTTATGACTGCATCCTAGAATCTCCTGTTTTAATTCGATTCCGGACAGGATCCGCCAATTTATGCAAAACCCTGCGTGTGTGTAAGTTAATTTAATTGAATCGGAATTGGTTATAATACAATAAACCCTAGAGACCCAATACTGGAATAAATGAACGCTACAGACTGATTAATGCTATGAAAGACTGTGGCCTTAGCAGTGAATCTTAAGGTGCGGAAGTAGCATTCTGTCATTGTAAATACTAAATGTTATAATAAAGACATGGTATAAATAAACTCTTTAGTTTATTATGAAAAGCACCACAATGGACAAGCATCTAAATCACTCATGCATTCACTATAACAGAATTAATAGCCGCGCGGGGTAGCCGCCTGGTCTGGGGCGTTTTGCCACGGTTCGCGCGGGTCCCCCCCCCTCCCCCCCCCCCCCCCCGCGGTCCTCCCTCGGGCTAGAGTGTGTGGGTGGTGGGTGGGTGTTGTCCTTAGCGTAAGTTAGATTAAGTATTGTGTAAGCCTAGGCAGTTTGGTAACACAGAAACATAATACAAATTCAAAAAAAAAAAAATCGTGAGAATTAGAAAATGGAATTCTCAGTTGCCTAAGTTACTCGATGGTTTCGGAACTGCTTAATAATGACGCATCGTGCTTGGTAAAATTTGTCTCAGCCTGCCTATGCGCCGGCCGCGGTGGCCGTGCGGTTCTGGCGCTGCAGTCCGGAACCGCGGGACTGCTACGGACGCAGGTTCGAATCCTGCCTCGGGCATGAATGTGTGTGATGTCCTTAGGTTGGTTAGATTTAAGTAGTTCTAAGTTCTAGGGGACTGATGACCTAAGATGTTAAGTCCCATAGTGCTCAGAGCCATTTGAACCATTTTCAACCTGCCTATGCATGAATTACAGTTATTGTTTCTCTGAAGAGAGTACCGAGGAATCCCACGTATCTGAGAATGTGCTCATGAATGTGGGACAGTGAATCCTATCTTGAATCTGAACTTCAGACTTGCAGTTGTCCCAACATGTCAGAACCGCTACCTATGCTCGCCATAATCTTGGGTGTAACATGAGCAGAGTGGTAACACCGCGTTTGGCTGCCATGACGCATGATGCTATAAACACTCCCCTGATGACAAGTACATTGGACACTAGTCAACTGTCCCAGTTTAGAACACAGTGAATGGAGTACCGATGTTATCACTGCCAGGTCTAGAGTATGACTTGGTGTTGTGTGATGTCTTAGGTTAGTTACGTTTAAGTAGTTCTAAGTTCTAGGGGACTGATGACCATAGATGTTAAGTCCCATAGCGCTCAGAGCCATTTGGACCAGGTCTAGAGACGAAGTCGTTCCTTCTAGTCAGTAAAGAACTGACCACTCCCTTCTTCCTGCTAAAAATCTGCGCTCTTTAAAGTTCAATCAGCCTAGCAATTTTTAACAAAATATGCCGTCAAGGAGAAGTGAAACGTTAAAAAGCCAATGATATGAATCTCCTCCCCTCTTTTCCAAAAAAAAATTCTCACCATATGTTATATCTTCCTGCTGTCACGTCAATGTCAGCAGTCGGTGTCCTCTCAAGCAGCAGCTAACATTACATTGCAGGCCCTGGCAAAAGCTAAAAAAGTGTGCTCATCACTAGCCGTCTAGTCCCCGGCATCTTCTGAACTGGTGGTGTGTCAGATCTCTTTTGCCATGTTTTTTTGGACAGCTAGGACATGTTTCTCTGCTGAAAGCATTTTTCTTAATGTGGCCCGAACACCTTCCTTCTGCTGGCAGAGTTGTATCGTCCAGAACGGATGATTGAAGCTTGAGCATCCAGAGTGGATGTGTGCAACAAACTGCACAACCCACAATGCCAAGCAGCCATACCTCTCATTCCCCCACCCTCAGTTCTGCAAAAGCCGGTATTCCCCGTGTGACTGGGGGGTGCGGCATTTCGTTGAGCATCTGTCCTGTATCCGCAGCACTCATCACTGCTAGTGCTCACCAAGTAAAGCAGTTCATAAGCCAGCATAAGGTCAAAACAAAGAATGTTAAAAAAGGAATGAAGTAAGCACATAACAAACACTCTATAATCAATTTATACTTTCATATTGTCACAGCCAGTCCATCTCATCCCCCAATCAATATAATTATTTATAATACATAAATGAAAAGAGACGAACCGAATGGTTGCCACTTTCATCAGAATGAGAGGATATTTAGTGAATGCACTGATCTCTCTGTTGCCACGGCTTAAATCCCATCCAGCATGTGTGGCATGTGTTGGTAAGACATACTGCAGCATGTCCACCTACACCAAGCACCTCCAGCAGATATGAAATATGCTGGAGTAGGAAATGAATGCCCTGCCAAAAGAACTCCTTACCTACCTTGCGGGCAGCATAGGAGAACGTCCCAGAGTGTGTACTGGTGATCACATAACTTATTAACAACTATGTGCCGCCATTTGTAATGTCCAGGAGCCATTATGAAGCATGGTGACTTCAGTGTAATTATTGTTTTTGAATAAAAGATTTATTTTTGTTAGTCTCATTGTGCATGTTTTACAGTTAGTTCTGTACTACACTGTAGCAGATCTTTCCATGTATGATCCAAGTTTCATCGAGCTACGTTACTTGGCAGTGACACGTCATGCGAAAGTTACTTCCTTCCTCAAGTCTTCCACACCAGCTGTAACATATTACCTTATCTTTCTCGTATTTTACGTGAATTTTAATGGTTACCCTTTTCCAAAACAAAATACATAAAATGGCAACATTCGTTATACAGGGTGGCCCACTGATCGTGACCGGGCCAAATATGTCACGAAATAAGCGTCAAACGAAAAAATTACAAAGAACGAAACCTGTCTAGCTTGAAGGGGGAAACCAGATGGCACTATGATTGGCCCGCTATATGGCGCTGCCATAGGTGAAACGGATATCAACTGCGTTTTTTTAAAATAGGAACCCCCATTTTTTATTTCATATTCGTGTAGTACGTAAAGAAATATGAATGTCGTAGTTGGACCACTTTTTTCGCTTTGTGATAGATAGCGCTGTAATAGTCACAAACTTATGGCTCACAATTTTAGACGAACAGTTGGTAACAGGTAGGTTTTTTAAATTGAAATACAGGACGTAGGTACGTTTGAACATTGTATTTCGGTTGTTTCAATGTGATACAAGTACCTTTATGAACTTATTATGTCTGAGAACGCACTGACGCATGCTGTCAGGCGTTGTCGATGGATCACGATAGCAAATATCCTTCAACTTTCCCCACAGAAAGAAATCCGGGGGCGTCAGATCCGGTGAACGTGTGGGCCATGGTATAGTGCTTCGACGATCAATCCACCTGTCATAAAATATGCTACTCAATACCGCTTCAATCGCACGCGAGCTATGTGCCGCACATCCATCATTTTGCTAGTACATCACCATTCTTTCATGCAGTGAAACATCTTGTAGTAACATCGGTAGAACATTACGTAGGAAATCAGCAGACACTGCACCATTTAGATTGCAATCGATAAAATGGGGGCCAATTATCCTTTCTCCCATAATGCTGCCCCATACATTAACCCCCCAAGGTATCTGATGTTCCACTTGTCGCAGCCATCCTGGATTTTCCGTTACCCAATAGCGCATATTATGCCGGTTTACGTTACCGCTGACGGTGAATGACGCTTCGTCGCTAAATAGACCGCGTGCAAAAAATCTGTCATCGTCCCGTTATTTCTCTTGTGCCCAGTGGCAGAACTGTACATGACGTTCAATGTCGTCGCCATGCAATTCCTGGTGCACTGAAATATGTTACGGATACAATCTATGTGGATGTAGCATTCTAAACACCGACGTTTTTGAGATTCCTGATTTTCACGCAATTTGTGTGCTCTTACGTGCGGATTAGTAGCTAAAATACCTACTTTGGCATCATCATTTGTTGCAGGTCGTGGTTGACGTCGTTTCAGACGTGGCTGAACACTTTCTGTTTCCTTAAATAACGTAAGTATCTGGCGAACGGTCCGGACACTTGGATGATGTCGTCCAGGATACCGAGCAGCATACATTGCACACGCCCGTTGGGCATTTCGATCACAATAGCCATACATCAACACGATATCGACCTTTTCCGCAATTGGTATACGGTCCATTTTAACACGGGTAATGTATCACGAAGCAAATACCGTCCGCACTGGCGCAATGTTACGTGGTACCACGTACTTATACGTTTGTGACTATTACAGCGCCATATATCACAAAGCGAAAAAAGTGGTCCAACTAAACCATCCATATTTCTTTACGTACTACAGGAATATGGAATAAAAATGGGGGTTCCTATTTTAAAAAACGCCAGATTTACTTTTATTGAGCAAACTGTTTTTCCATGTCACGTCTTATATCGAGTTTTAACTTTGTAACTTTTGTGAACACATGAGAATTTATAGCTTCATTGCCTTTTTTTATCTGGGTTAGCAGTTCCAACATGAGACTGCCTAACGTTTCAGTCAGTGACAACACCAAAACGTTTTGACCATCCAGCTTCATCTCTGTTACCAACTGCTTTTCGACTTCCTCTGACATTATTTGAATATCATCAATGCGGGCAGTCAGTGAATTGCTTAAATTGATTTCCAGCGGATTTAATGCTACAGTACTTGGAGATCCTAAACCAGTTCCCTCCCCATCCAGTATTCTTATTGAGTACCAACCAATACTGAACACTTCTATGCTACTTTTTCTTTTATAAATCCTGTCCCTGTCAATCAGACCTTCTGCTTCCCCTAGTGTAATGGGATCTTCTGGGTCTCTGTCCGAAGTGGCCACTCCGTTCTGTAAAGTTGCTAGCGCAGCCAACAACTGATAAAGGATATTAAAGCTTGCCTTTGGTTGTTGCCAGCCCACTGTCTCTGCTGTGGTGTGGTAACGGCTGCTGTGCTGTCCCACACCTCCATTACATGGTGCTGCCCCCGGATTGGTCAGCTAAGTGGGACCAGCCGTCGCCCCGGTGTTCGACCTCGTTCGGTGATGCTACTTGCTTCTGCACTCTCACTTTTCTCTCTGCCAGCCGGATGCCTTTCCATCTCCAGTCGCTACTGCTCATTATTGTGTTCCTCTTCTCGCTCCACACTATTTTGAAATTTTCATACTACCTGGTGGCTGTAATTAAACAGACGCTGTTTCGGGTACTGCAGTGAGGGCTGTGTACATTGCAGGATGCTGAAACATCATAAGTACATTCGTTAATCGGTGCACTCGAGGAGTAAGCTGAAAAAAATAATAGTTCCACTTTCTGCCACCAGATGAAAATATGCCGCTGTAAGCAGTCAGAATGTGAAATAATTCCTGTTTTGACATCAATACGCTGTTTGTCACTTGGCAATACGTGTTAATTTATTTTGTTAACTAACTATTGGTGTAAAGGGTTGAGAAAGTTGAAATTTTCCGTGCAAAATGCAATCAATGAGTATTGAGGATAAAGACTGCGATGCTGGTAAAGTTATTTTATCGGAACGGCAGCAACAGCAGCGCTGCAGTGTGGAAATATCGCCAACAAAAACATTTGGAAAGGGGACCCATGTCAATAACTGAGCTAAGGAATACGATCAAGAAATCTGAAGGAACAGGTGAATTACACTCCTGGAAATTGAAATAAGAACACCGTGAATTCATTGTCCCAGGAAGGGGAAACTTTATTGACACATTCCTGGTGTCAGATACATCACATGATCACACTGACAGAACCACAGGCACATAGACACAGGCAACAGAGCATGCACAATGTCGGCACTAGTACAGTGTATATCCACCTTTCGCAGCAATGCAGGCTGCTATTCTCCCATGGAGACGATCGTAGAGATTCTGGATGTAGTCCTGTGGAATGGCTTGCCATGCCATTTCCAGCTGGCGCCTCAGTTGGACCAGCGTTCGTGCTGGACGTGCAGACCGCGTGAGACGACGCTTCATCCAGTCCCAAACATGCTCAATGGGGGACAGATCCGGAGATCTTGCTGGCCAGGCTAGTTGACGTACACCTTCTAGAGCACGTTGGGTGGCACGGGATACATGCGGACGTGCATTGTCCTGTTGGAATGGTAGAACGATGGGTTCGATGACGGTTTGGATGTACCGTGCACTATTCAGTGTCCCCTCGACGATCACCAGTGGTGTACGGCCAGTGTAGGAGATCGCTCCCCACACCATGATGTCGGGTGTTGGCCCTGTGTGCCTCGGTCGTATGCAGTCCTGATTGTGGCGCTCACCTGCACGGCGCCAAACACGCATACGACCATCATTGGCACCAAGGCAGAAGCGACTCTCATCGCTGTAGACGACACGTCTCCATTCGTCCCTCCATTCACGCCTGTCGCGACACCACTGGAGGCGGGCTGCACGATGTTGGGGCGTGAGCGGAAGACGGCCTAACGGTGTGCGCGACCGTAGCCCAGCTTCATATAGACGGTTGCGAATGGTCCTCGCCGATACCCCAGGAGCAACAGTGTCCCTAATTTGCTGGGAAGTGGCGGTGCAGTCCCCTACGGCACTGCGTAGGATCCTACGGTCTTGGAGTGCATCCGTGCGTCGCTGCAGTCCAGTCCCAGGTCGACGGGCACGTGCACCTTCCGCCGACCACTGGCGACAACATCGATGTACTGTGGAGACCTCACGCCCCACGTGTTGAGCAATTCGGCGGTATGTCCACCCGGCCTCCCGCATGCCCACTATACGCCCTCGCTCAAAGTCCGTCAACTGCACATACGGTTCACGTCCACGCTGTCGCGGCATGCTACCAGTGTTAAAGACTGCGATGGAGCTCCGTATGCCACGGCAAACTGGCTGACACTGACGGCGGCGGTGCACAAATGCTGCGCAGCTAGCGCCATTCGACGGCCAACACCGCGGTTCCTGGTGTGTCCGCTGTGCCGTGCGTGTGATCATTGCTTGTACAGCCCTCTCGCAGTGTCCGGAGCAAGTATGGTGGGTCTGACACACCGGTGTCAATGTGTTCTTTTTTCCATTTCCAGGAGTGTAGGTGGTGCATCTGGGAGAGTGAGACATCCAATTCCCACGGCAATTGTTGAAGTTGCTGTAGTTATACCTGACCGTGCAGTACATGCCTCAAATACTGCAGCCAGTGTTCGAGCTGTATTAAAGGAATCGTCTCGCCCCTGATCAACAGCTCAAATAGATTTTGCGTTGCGTTTTACACCGGTATCCTTACAAGATTCAGAATGTGCATCAAATGAAGCCTCAAGATTAAGCTACAATTTTGTGACTTTGCTCTTGAATTTTTGGCACACATGGAAATGGATGGCACTTGGCCAGGGAATATTCTTTGAACAGATGGGTCACATTTTACACTGCATGGTGCCGTGAATGATCATATGGGTCGCATATGGGGCTCTACTCCGCCACATGTTGCGCAGGAACATCCACTGCACTCAGCTTGTATGACTGTGTGATGTGGTTTCACAAGCTCCTGCATTCTCAGTCCATTTTTCTTTGAGGAGATAACACCTCTTGGGCCTTTTAGGTATGCAGTGACATCCTCACTTGTCATCTGCCAGGTGAAAGACTGGCTTCAAGACACCTTCGGTAACGACTGCATCAGCCACGCGACTCCTGATTGCGGGGATATCTGAAAGATCGTCTCTGTCAGGGATGTATGTCCATTCTTCCTGATCTGAAGGATAACAGCCGATGACTTATCACACTGGATATGCTGTGAGCAACTGTCGATCATGCCGTGTTACAAATGTAGCATATTGATGAGTCGGGAGGCCGTATTGAACACATGTTGTAGCTTGAGACCATATCCTAATAAACATATGTATATGGTCGTTCCTCCCTTTCCCATCGCCCACTCCTCATTCTCACTGCTTACAGAGGCATATTTTCACCTGGTGGCAGAAAGTGCAATTATTATTTTTTCCGCATACTCCGTGAGCGCACTGATTAATGAACATACCTACGATGTTTAAGCGTCTTGAGATGTATGCAGCTCGCCTGCAGCACTTGCAAAACCGTCAGTTGAATTATAACCACCTGGTACTTTCTGAGCAGTATCGCATATCTTTTCAAAACCCTAAAGCACTATTTTGTAATAGTATTTCACTGTTTCATCATCAATATTCAAAGCATTTTCCTGACGCCATGGATCAGATTGTAACCCATTCCCTCATACTCTGACATTTTAAGTGAATTTTGACTCATAATTTGTGTCAGACAAAACAAATGTAACATCATCTACGTTTAAGTGAAAGTTGTAGGAATTTGTAAAAAAAAAAAAAGAAAAAACACCTAGAAGCATTGCATTAGCTAACACTGGCCGGTAAGCACAATGTGGCACGTGTAGCTTATAGTAACATGTTCGCAAAACACTTGCAAGATGAGCTAGCCATGATCCAAGGAACCGGCAACGCCACAGCAGTATTAGCTGGAGTAGTCAGTATCTGGCGTCACCACAGCAGGGCTAGAGAACCATGTTGTGAGTTACGTGACATGGTGCCAGATAATAGTGCAACAAATGAGTCCTGGAGTAGCACAAATAACTGTGAATTCTGAGACAATTTCATTCAAATCACAGCAGTACTAGCATGATGTCAGGGTTACATTAGATGACCTGATGACTGGGTGCAGAGGGGTAGCCACCTCTTACACTGTGTCCACTTTGTAGGTCTTGGTGCCTCAGCTCAACAGACATGCCGCCTGTAGCTGCTGTCACCAGACTCCAGCCGGCAGGGAACAGATCATGCCCCATGAACGCCAGTCTTTCCTCGCCACTGCAGAAGGCACGAGCTGTGCCTGAGTTCCCTGGGCATGACGTTCAACAGCTGAGGGTAGACGCAGTAGGGACAAGTAACGCGCTGCCGACGTCAGGGCCTTGGCCTGCTGATGGGCTGGCGCTAACTGCCCGCCTTACGTCAGCAATGTAGGGCGATCAAGGGCGTGCCGTCGCTCTAGAGTAGAAGCCAGCAGTCCGCTGACCATCATTGTTGGTCTGTCGCACCGTAGAAAGGAGTGTTTGCTTCACATTGGCAGTGAAATTCGTAACTGAAGACTAATAAAGTGTTTTTCTTGATCACTTGGTTCAAATGGTTCAAATGGCTCTGAGCACTACGCGACTTAACTTCTGAGGTCATCAGTCCCCTAGAACTTAGAACTACTTAAACCTAACTAACCTAAGGACATCACACACATCCATGCCCGAGGCAGGATTCGAACCTGCGACAGTAGCTGTCGCTCGGCTCCAGACTGCAGCGCCTAGAGCCGTCTTGATCACTATTTTGTCAGAGGGTCCCAGGGGCCCACCACACCACCCACTAACAGAGTGGTGTTGGGTGAGCCACGTTGCCACCAGTAGATACCACCTGCACTACGAAGCCCAAACCACAGCCTACAGCATCTTTTCTGTGACGTGAGTGAAACTGCTGCTTCCGTTTTGGTGATAGTTATGAGGTCGAGAATTAAGGGTCGTCATAACTGCGAAATCACTATTGTAAGGCCCGAAGAACTGGTGAATGTGTCCCAATTTACGGATTATTGTACGCATCAAGGATTAGAGACTATGCGATCTGCACACTGTAATTTATTTGGATATTCTACCCCTTGCGCCGAATCTGTGGCCGTTGTTTGTTATGTCATTGTTTTGGCCATATGCCAAGACAATGTAGGGCTCATTATCAGCCGTAAGAGATCATTGTGGTAGTTGTGTCGACTGCGAAATGTTTTCTTCTTGTTATTGTTGGACTGTTATTGTTGAGTTCGTAAAACAGTGGTAAGGGCAGTGCAGCGGCGCAATCAGAGAAGCTAGGTGTCACAAATCTGGAAGCTGTGCAATCGTTACTTAATGATGTGGGGCGGCTAAGAACGGAAAATAAGTTTGCAAATAATGTGCTGCAGTGGAGAATGAAGAGTTCTGATTATTAAAATCGCGGAGGTTAAGGGTAGACCCCTGTTACGCCCTTTTCCGGTAGGTCACCCGAGAACGTGTTATTGTTTGTAGAGTATCTCTTGTCATTGGCTGAGATAGGAATTGATCACTCAAACAGTCGTTGCAAATAGCAAGATTGCCCTTTCCGGGACAAATTAACCCCTTTGTATGACGCATGGAGGCACTAAACGAGGCGAAGACTTTTGAGCAGCTCAGATAAATGAACCAGAATAGCACGCAATTTTTCCGTGAACAGTCAAATGTGAGGCCTAATGAATCCGTAGAGAATTTTGCAGTCGGAATTAAAAAATTAATCTGTGTGTACATGAGTTAATGCACAATGATGAGGCTATTGTTACAGGAAGCCGATCAAAGGTGACTCGATGCATTTCTTGGTGGTTTAGCACTGTAAGCGGCCACGAGGGTGTGCGCTGAGGCATCTGGGGATTTCCATGCAGCAGTGAGGCTAGCAGTGGATACTGAAGAAACTGGTGCTGCACAGGGGTAAGGCACAGATGATGCGTGTTTGCAACAAATATAAAATTCTTTTGTTGTAGGCACATATGGCATGTGCATATGAAATGCAGGCAGCCACAGAAGAATAGTAGTGGTGAACAACCAACTATATTATGGGAACAACAATAGGGATGGTATGAACCATCAGTAGTATTATGGGAATAACAACAGCGATGGTGTGAGTAGCAATAAGGACACGTTAAACTCAAAAGGGAACTCCAGAATCCCTAGGAGGCGTTCCCAGTACAAACGAATGCAGTAAATACGAATAAAGAGGTAGTATGTGCCACTGTGGACATAGTAGAGGGGAAAAGGTATGATTTTCTGTTGTACATAGGACTGCATGTGTCGGTAGCTTTACGAGGTCTAGAGAGTAGGAGGCAATGGGACCTACCATGTTATAAGGTGTGTTGAGTGGGGTATACCGACATATCGAAACTGGTGTCGGTACTGGTGAATTTTCAATTGGGGGCAGTCAAGTCTAGGCAGTGCATAGAAGTGGTGTCTCATGTAAGCGATGGCTACAGCATGATCCTAGAGATAGACTTCCTGCTTCATGATCATGCCATAATATAACTTTGATGACATGTGGTGAAAAGTAGTAGAAGGTACATTCACGGGAAAGAAATCACAACACCAAAAACGTTGTGCGACACAACGAAAGCTGGTATGCGCGTTTCTACATCTGAAAGATTGTGTCTATTCAAAATTCGTGACTGTCGCATAAGAGTGGCGCCTGTAGCGTCGGTATGAGGATGCAAATCAGGTTTGCTTTAAGTACACGCGGTAACGGTTATGGGAATTAGTTACTTTTAAGAATGGTCTTGGTGGGTGATGTTAGTCAAGAATGCCTCAACTGTGTTTGAATGAGGTAATGTGATAGAGCTATGAGAAGCTGGATGCTCCTTCTGCATTGATGGAGGAAGACTCGACAGGAATGTAGCCACTGTATGTGATTGCTGGCAGCGGTGGTCACGAGAATGTACGGTGGTAAGAAGACTGGACTCTAGATGGCCACGTGACACGACAGAGGGGAAAGACCATCATGTTGAGCTGTAACGCATCATACTGCACCTGCAGTGGCAATTGGAGCAGCAGTTGCCACCACAGTGACACTACGAACTGTTACCTGTCTGTTACTTTAAGAACACTGCCGAACCAGACGGCCTGCAGCGTGCGTTCCACTGAACCCAAACCACAGCCACTTGCGGCTTCAGTGGTGCAAAATGAATGCTATTGGAGGGTAAGATAGAGATATGTTGTATTGTCTGATGAACGCTGGTTCTGATTTGGTGCCAGTGATGACCGTGTGCTGGTTAGAAAGAGGCCGCTTGAGGTCTTGCAACAACCTCTCTGCATGCCAGTCACATTGGACCTACACCTGGAGTTATGGTCTGGGGTGCAATTTCGTATGACTCTAGTGGTTATCTCGTGCACCAGGACTGCAGATTTTGTAAGTAGGCTGTTTAGGTTTTTATGTTGGTAATGCCACGTAGCGCTCTACATGAAAATCACTTACTGTGCTGTGTGAAGTCTGTGGATGGTTTGCATTGTTGGAATATTTGCCACCATTATCTCTACAAGCACTACAGTGGGTCTGCATCTTTGATGGCCCACCAATACCATACTCTCTACCAGGACTACAGTGGGTCTGCTCTGTGATGACCTACCTACCAATATTCTTCAAAATTTCGACTGACTCTACTGTGGGTTTGCTCTGTTGTGGCCCATTACCTTTCTGCATGTCAAGAGACAACACTGTCTTTCCGTTGGAAGGACAACACTACTTCTTCAAGACTGCATGGAAATGCACTACTTCCATGTGCATTTTCTTTTACTGCTCAGACTTCGAGAGAAAAAAAGAAAACTGTAATTACTATTGTGATGAATGATCAGGACTGTCTTTATAAGAACAAATTTGCTTTTGACCAACATTGCATCAATAAGTACGTGCATTTGATATCTTTGTTATTGTAATTATGAAAAATTTTATCAAATCATTATTGGCCACTGCCCAAAACAATTTGTAAAATTTTTTGTGGGGGGCATGGGGGCTATGTAAGTGGGCTGTTTAGGTTTTTATGTTGGTAAAGCCACGTAGCGCTCTGTATGAAAATCACTGACTGTGCTGTGTGCCGTCTGAGGCTGGTCGGCATTGTTGCAATATTCGCCAGTGTAGTGTTGGGCAGTTGGATGTTAACAGCACGTAGCGTCGCACGCAGTTGGAGGTGAGCCGCCAACAGTGGTGG
This sequence comes from Schistocerca piceifrons, assembly GCF_021461385.2. Classification (NCBI taxonomy): domain Eukaryota; kingdom Metazoa; phylum Arthropoda; class Insecta; order Orthoptera; family Acrididae; genus Schistocerca; species Schistocerca piceifrons. The sequence goes on along the minus strand of NC_060139.1, from coordinate 322,999,890 downwards.
ACGTGGGGAGAGAGATGGCGGAATTTTGAGAGCGGACGATCAGGACGTGTGTCCATCAGAAAGAGTGAATTTGTAATATTGGATATCATGGACTGATATATATATATATAAAATGACTTTTGAACACTGTTAAGGTAAATACATTGTTTGTTCTCTATCAAAATCTTTCATTTGCTAACTATGCCTATCAGTAGTTAGTGCCTTCAGTACTTAGAATCTGTTATTTAGCTGGCAGTATTGGCGCTCGCTGTATTGCAGTAGTTCGAATAACGAAGATTTTTGTGAGGTAAGAATTCATGAAAGGTATAGGTTATTGTTAGTCAGGGTCAGTCTTTTGTAGGGATTACTGAAAGTCAGATTGCGTTGCGCTAAAAATATTGTGTGTCAGTTTAGTGTTGATCGGAATAAGTAAAGAGAGAAATGGGTGAGTACGTTCAGTTCTGCTCAGCTGTTTGAAAATCAAATAACGTAGAGGTTTATCAGCACAGTAATTCATTAATTTTTCTAAGGGGATGTTTCAATTTGTACGTCAGTTGCTGTCATTCATGGACAGTATAGAGTGTTTTCCAACAGAATAACTCTCACCCATATACTGCTGTTGTAACCCAATATGCTCTACAGCGTGTCAACGTGTTGCATTGACCAGCTCGATCACCAGACCTGCCTCCAATAGAGCACATATAGGACACAATTGGATGACAACTCCAGCATCATGCAAAACCAGCACTAACCATCCCTTTACTGACCAACCAAGTGCAACAGACGTGAAATTCCATACTACTAACTGACATCTGGCGCCTGTACAACACAATACATGCTTGCGTTCAACATTCTGGCGGTTGCACCGGTTATTAATGTCCCAGCATTTCCCTTTTCTAATTACTTGTATTGTGCTTAAATTAGCCTATGATCTTCAAATTTTAATCACTTGACTATGTTATCTAGACAAATATACTCCCAAAATTTCGTTATTATACATTAATTACTTTTTGTTCCTGTGATATTTTTCCGTCAGTCTGTTTTGGCTAGGGAACCTGTCATCAGAGATGATCTGTCAGGAGTGTCTCTCACAGTAGGTATTTCAGTTACACCGCGAGCGATGACACTAAAGCTTAATTCGCATCAGTATACAAGAATATCGTTTGGTTTGAAGAATGCTCCAGCAACATTATAGAGTCTGTTAGATGGAGTGTTGAAGGGATTAAAGCTAAGCCAATGATTACTATATATGGAGGACATAACTGGTTTTTAAGAAACATGCAAGAACATAGGCAGTGACTGAGAGAATTATTAAGGAAATTGTGGACTTACTACTGAAAAGCTCCATTTTGTATTGAAAGATGCTGATTACCCATGTCATGTAACTAGTGAAGATGGTGTGGGGACTAATCTGAAACTGATACGGGCTGTAAGGGGTTTTCCATTACTGGGGATAAGCAAAAATTACAGTCTTTTCTGGGTCTCACGATTTATTACAAAGAATTCGTTAGAGACTTTGCAGATACAGCACGATCACTTATACAGTTGCTGAGAAGGGGTATGAAACTTGTCTGGTCTGAGGAGTGCCAGAAAGCGTTTGACGAGTTAAAGGATAGGTTTGATATTCAGTCCAGTGTTGGTGTTCCTGACTTCAGATGGAATTAATACTGTCGTGTGATGCTCCGAACCAGCCAAAGAGGTCAATGGAGAAGAACACCCTACTGCTTTTGTTTTGAGACAGCTTAATGAACCTGAGAAAAATTATTCTGACACTGAAAGGGAGATGCTTAGCCTGTTGTATGGAGTTACAGACTTCCAGTGTTACCTACCTGGAAGGAAATTGAAAGCAGTGGCTGATCGTGCTGCTTCGAAGTGGTTACAAGGATTGAAGGACTCGTCCAGTAGACTTATGAGATGAGCATAAAAATTCAGTGAATTTGATTATGAAATAATCCTCAAACTTGGGAAGAAATATGGAAATCTGACCAAACTAAGCAGGAAGGTGTGTGTCAGTGACTCAAGCACTAAGTCAGGAGCTTGCTTGGGGGCAAGCAGTGCAGAGCACTGATGGAGAACGTGAGCAGTATAATAAACAGCAGCAAGTCAGTATGTGTGATGGGCTGTTATGAAAGGTGACAAGAGTGGAACGGTGAATGGTTGTACCGGTGAAGCTAAGGTAAGAGTTGCTATTTTTTGTACAGACTGTTAAAGTAATCCTGGTTTGATCATACGTTTATTTTATGGTAAGAGTAACTTTTAATTATCGTGTGAAGCTTGCTAATCAGGGACAGTAGGCTTCTGGAGGAGGGTATAGGATGATGGTCTCGATCCTCAGTTTGCTATCCAGCGAGGGCGAGGAAGGAAGGATGCTAGTTTTGGCAGTGCTGTGTCTGTTTGCTAAGGATGAAGTAGCGGCGCTGCAAGTTCAACACCTGGGTGGAGGAGTTTTGTTTTCCAGGATGTGGTATTGTGTAGTCACAAGTGAACGTTAACTAAGTCTGGTATTTAATGTGTGGGAACTATGGAATGAAATAAGAAGATTGGAAGAGGTAGTCTGAGGATTGTTAGCAAGTGCTAATCGAGTATTCAAGGTGTGCCACAGGAGCACAAGAAGTTCCTCGTAGCATACACGCAATTGAAGGAGAAAATGCAGGAAATAGCAGGAGTGGTACAACATGGACTGCGGAGGGAGAAAAGGGTATGGACAGATTCGAGGTTAGGGATACTGGAGATAATATTTGGGACAGCAGGTACAAGAGACACATGTGAGCTTAATAGGACGATGGAGCCTTGTGAAAGTTGACAGAAGGGAATCCAGGAAGTGACAGTCTACATGGATTATGAGTTATGAGAGTGGCATGTTGGATGACCATTGCACGCTACTACAGCTAACTAGAGACGCAATGGATTATGTCAGAGCATCATACACCGTTCTAAACAGGGATTAATATGCAGTACAAGCATTAATAAAAGTACTGGATCCTAGAATAACACTAACAAGAGTTTTGCAATCGCTAGTAGATAGTAACAGGAATGTAAGGGTGGAGTTAATGAACTTGCAAAAAGCCCTTCATCAGACACTGCATGGGCAATTGAGTATGGTCCTATTACTACCTGAGCAATAACTAAAGGGGATGAGGATGGGGCAGAAAGACCTACTGTCAGATTACACAGTTAATGGCAGAGCCTAACAGCCACAACTATGGAACTAATTATGGATAGTGCATGGTTGTACACGCCGATGTAGGTTGTACATGCTGACAGTATGTACCTTTCCTCTAAGGCAGGAAAAAGTGGACAAGTTTGTGCAGGTAAAAGAGAGTGATGCATTTTTGCAAATCGAAGATGGGGATTGGCATACAGTAAATGACTCAGGAAGAGCTACAGCAATGGCAAAGTGCGATAGTCACCATGTCCTACTTGTGAAATCCAGATGGAAGGAAACGCATGTGGTAATATCAAATTGTTAAAAACAAGGAAAGCTCATGGAGCGAGACACTTAGAGCTAAAAGGCAGTTGGTTATTAATTAATACAACCATGTGGTATATTATGGGACCAAAAATTCGTTTACCAGCTACAGTGACGGGAGTTACTCTATTATATGTAACACAACCACAACTATATTATGGAGATAAACGACTGGTGATATTTCCCAAACAAAACCTCGCCTACCGAAATGATACATGGGGACGAAGTCTAGTTCATTCTCTGAATCAGCTGATAGCTGCACAGGAGGAATGTATCACTGCAGAGCAATTAAAAGAGCAACTTGAACTGTGTTGGGATGGTGGACAATGGGTAACAATGACCATGAGTATCACAATTCCTACCTGCTTAGTGACTCTAATTTTTTACTGCATTTATTTGCAACAGTGTGATGTTCAGCAGCCCAGTTTGAGAGAAAATACTGCTTCCAGTGGACTGAAACCCCAAGACATGAGATGGAGAAAAATGAATTTCTTTGATGTTAAGGACGATCTGAAGCACAGAAAAAGTGATGTAGGGGTAAAGTTGTGCAATAGGTCCAGATATAGTAGACGAATGCGCTGAAGGAATTATAAGGACGCAGCCATAAAATTTAATATAATGTGAGAATAATTTAAAGATAGTACCACTTGTTTTGTGAATTGATGATGGAAGTAATCACAGAGGTGATCCCGTCCTGAGTAAAACCCAAATGGAGTCATGTTGAGCGGCGAGGGGGGGAGAGGGAGGGTGGTAATGTATCATCACTACCTAGATTCTGTGACTCCAGCACTGTGCAGCAGTAATAACCAGAACAGACAGGGTGGTGCCACCATACTAGGGAAGGAAACACATTATCAGCTACCTGACTTGGAGCTTCATAGTAGTGAAACAAATGCACCCCAGTGGGGTATAAATAACTGTGAATTATGAGACATATTTATTCGGTGCCCAGAGGCAATACCATGTTGTCAGGGCTACTCTAGACGACTAGATGACTACGCACTACCAGTTGTGGCCTTGTGTTTGAGACTAGATCAGGTCAGCCAACTCTTGTACTGAGTCCAGCCTTTGGGATTTTGTGCCTCAGAACAGCACACAAGCCACCTGTGCCTTCCATCACCAGATTCCTGCCAAGAGGCAGCACGTCATGTCCCATGCACGGCAGTCTTCCCTCACCAGCACAGAAGATGTGCCCAGGAGTGGCGCTCAACACCAGAGTGCCGACACAGTGAGAAGACCGGCCTTGCCCTGCTGACGGACTGCCCACCACTGACCAGCCTGAAATCACAGAGTACCTAAGTGAGTTCCATCCTGTTGTGGAGTAAGCCATCAGTCCCCTGATTAGCTCCTGCGCTAAAGTGGGACATGTTTGCATCACATTAGGAAAGACGAAATGTGTAATTGAAGATTAATAAAGTGTTTTTCTCGACCACCAGTTTGTCACTGGGTTTCACAAGCCCTCCCCCCCCCCCCTCCTCTGCTCACTCATCCTCCACGTCCTATGCAGAACACGTCAGTGTGCTATGAGAGAAAATAATGGTGGTCCAGAAGTTAGCCAACATATGACACATGCACACTGCATCTATCAGGAAGTGGTTGTCTGACAGGGACGCGTGGATGTAGTGAATAGAATTTTAGTGATTCATTAACGAGTGTAACAATTTCAGTAAAGTGGCATTTTCTTGGCACATTTGTTCTCAGACTTCATGTACTGGTGTGCAACGTGCTGGTAGGTGTCCAGCATGTAAGATCAGCTGACAGTTGGGAAGGTATGATTGGATTTCGATGATGCAGACCTAAAAAAGTGTTCCTTTCAGTTATGCATCTTCGAAGTACAACCACACCATTCCCACCAGTCAAACATAACTGATTGTACCTTCAGGACAGCTCCAGAATGTTGCATACCAGCATACGAATTATGAGAACGAATGTGATAAGAAATGACACTCTGGGGAAATTTTGCACCCACAAATGAACCTAATACAGAACCTGTAAAATGTGTGTATGTTGTCGAGGCCTAGTGTCCTCTAACTTTGTAGGTGTACATTCGCTATAGCATTTGAACAAAGTTACAAATGGTTCTACTAGAATCCGCAGCGCACTGGCTAACATAACTTTTTACACCAGCCTCCTCACTACCATTACCCCAGAGGAAGTTATGTGCACAATACTAATTTGTCACAATTCTACTATGCTTTTAAACCTGTAACTGCCACGTTTGCCACGCTACCACAATGCCAGGATAGTTTAGGATATGCTGACAGTTTCTCAACCAACACAAAATAACACAATCCTCTAAGAGTCGCAGCCAAATGGTCATCAACGTTGATAAAGTCACGACACTGATTTGGGAAACATAGTAGTAGTAAGGACACCAAACGAACTTACAGAAATTTTAGTGATGGCACCACGACTGGTGTATATATTCCATATGACATTGTCTAGGTTGGCAGATTTGTTACATATCACAGATACCTATAATCACCAAACGAATTCATTCCCTACGCGATTTGACTTTCAAATAATTTAGGTAATATAAAGACAAAGTGTATTTAGCGGTAACTGTGGAACCAGCTCTAGTAACACGTCTGAATGCTTCACGCTCCAGTCACATGCTGCTGAGCAATAGTGCGTCCTTCCCACTGTTGCCTGCCCTCAGCCCCAATCGCGTCACGTCACCATCTTTCATAATTGTTAATTTTATTTTATTTTAATTTTTTTTATCAGACTGCCTTCTATCGATAGCTCCATGTGATACTCTTGCAGAATGAATCTTCCAGAACTTTACCTATCCTATTACAATTCATAAATTTATCATGTCCAGCTTTTCCTCTACCTTTTTAAGTCATTTTGGGCTCTTCTATCCTTTTGGAAAGAATGGGTACCAGCTGCTGCAATATAGTCAGTATTTTTACTTGGGACACATTTTTTATCCATCCGTCAGCCATCAAAACATTCTCGACGCCATTGCTTCATCGGCGTCGTGGTGGCTTGCATCACCGCGTCCACCACAAGGCGACTCTGAGACGACGTCAGGCTTCACCAGTATCTTGGTGGTTCGCGCTATCATGGCCATCACCGGCCCATTCTGGGACATTGGCGGATCCCACTTGGCTCTGGCACTTGTGAAATAAGATCGGACAACTGGATTAAAATATAAATATCTCGTTATTCGCTATCCAGATCACATGGTGGTTTACACCAAACTTTTTCCAATAGCATTCTCTATAGATATGGCTATACTTGCTGAGTTGTTTCATTATTTTAATTTATCGAATCATGAACGAGCTGTTCAATGAGCAGGGCAGTGGACAGACCTGCCACTGCCACATCTCACATTGTAACATAGGGCTTTTGTATTAATGCACCAGTTTTTGAACAATAAGTAGTTAAATATAGCCGTATATTCATCAATATCTCGTTATTTTAGTATTTGCTCTACAGTAAAAGAGTGATAGCGTTTCTATGGTTACATCGTTGCTCCTCCAACTGAAATGTATCAGCTTGTACATACAGGCTGTTGTTTGGTTCGTGTATAGATCTCTGGAATGTCTTTGATCCAGGGTCAAAGGATGTACGTGTTTGATATGGCTTATTTTTTTAAGAGCAGCCACCTTTTGTGTAAATCCCGCGCTTGCTGCCGCGTCTTGGATGAATGACTGCCTGCGTGCCACGACCTGATATCTGGGGCGACATGCTTACGATTGCACCACATTGCCCTGAGTCTGATAAAACTCTGTATCTTTATACCAGTCGTTGACCTTCCTTTGAGTGCATGCGAATATTCTGATGAGCCAAAACATTATGACCATCTGCTTAATAGCTTCTTTGTCCACCATTCGAAAGAAATACATCATTTATTCTGCGTGTCAGGGATCTAACAGCTTGTTGGTAGGTTTATGAAGGTATGTGGCATTACACGTCTGTGCAAAGGTCCTGTAATTCGCGTAAATAACGAGCCACTAATTTGCGTACGCGGTGATGGCGCTTAATAGCGACCCACATAGGCTCCATACGATTTACATCAGGCGGATTTGGCTGCCGAGACATCAACATGAATTCACTTTAATACTCCTCGAACCACTATAATATGATTCTGGCTCCGAGAAAGGTGAAAATCTACTGCTGGAAGATGACATAGCTGCCGGGGAAGACATCAAGTATGAGTGGATGCGGGTGGTTGGCAGCTATTTTTGGAGACCACAGTCGACATAGTGCAGCAAAAATATGATTCATCCAAGGAACCGACACGTTTCCGTTGATCGAGGGTCGAATCCCAGTGGCCCCGCGTCCACTGCAATCGTCTCTGACGCTGTTGTTGGGTCAACATGTGAACAAGTAGGGGTGGACTGCTCCGAGCTCCATGTTCAACAATGTACGATGAACGATGTGCTCCGGAAAACTTGTGGTGCGTGCCCCAGCATTGTGCTCTCTAGGCAGAGATGCCGCAGATCACCATCTGTCCTACTTTACAGAGCAGACAAGCCTCCGAATCCCACGTTCTGTGAGAGCGCCTAGAGGTTGTAATAATAATCTGCGAAAGTCGTCTATCTCAATGGATTTCCCTGTTTGCAGCTCATATGTTTTCTATGGCGATCCTCCGTCCATCTCTGCGTCACGTGCCCACGTCCCGGTTGACAGAGGTCATAACGTTGTGGATTATCTGTCTATAAATACCATTGTTACCGTAGTTCTCCTATTATCACACAGTCACTGATTCTCAATTCATGCCGCTTCTCGCAGAGCATATACGTTCTGTTGAAACGTTACCCATTCATTTGTGAGGCCATTACTGCGCCTTTTGTGCCACAGGAGGTATGAAATAAATTTGTAATCTATTCCAGTCTACGATGTCATTTCTGCAGCTAAATAACACCTGTGTGCTGTGAACTTACAAAGAAACTCACGTTGCATTGAAATTAAATTTGAATGATGGCCCATGCTGACGTACAAGCTTGTGCTGTCTTTTCGTTAGTGTTTTGTGTTGTTACATGTCATTTTCAGTGTATTTTTCTTATTCTGTGGGTGACTACTCGATTCAATTTGTTAATCATATATGACTTGACAACATTTTCCCATAGTTTTGATTGAGAGCCTTCTGCCGTTGATCGTGTGTATTGAAGTTACTGATGGGGTTTGGTTTACATTATTCTTGCTTTTTCGTAATATACAGTAATTAATCAAACCCACTGGTAATAGATATTTCTAGCACAAATGCAATATTCCCTACTTGGGCTCTGATGCTTCCAAGTTTGCAGGTCAACCGCCGTTTCATTATACCATAATGAATTTATGTTAAGCTGACACCTACATATTTTGCACTTCAGTTTCCAAGGTACTTTTCTTCGCAGCCAGAACCTATGAGCTAAAGAGCAGAGCTAAAGGGGAGCTATACTGCGCTGATCGTTATTATGGGCAGATTAATCATGTTAATTTAGTTCTGGGCTTAATGCGTTAAGACTGATTTTCAAAGAACACTCATCTGTCAGAAAAGTTCCAGGACAGGTTTCTTTTTTATTTCTGAGTTTGCAGTGCTGCCGTTACGGCGTCTTCCATGACCACCAGCGGCGTACGTCGGTCCCACATAATGCCACCCCAAAACAGTAGAGAACCTCCACCTTGGTGCACTCGCTGGACAGTGTGCCTAAGGTGTTCAGCCTGACCTGCTTGCCTCCAAACACGTCTCTGACGATTGTCTGGCTGAAGGCAGATGCGATAGTCATCGGTGAAGAGAACGTGATGCCAATACTAAGCGGTTCATTCGGCTTGTTGGGCCCATCTGCACCGTGCTGCATGGTGTCGTCGTTGCAAAGATGGACCTCACCATGGACGTCGGTAGTGAAGTTGCGCATCACGCAGCCTTTTGTACAGAGTTTGAACCGTGTTCTGTGGCTGCACGAAAAGCGTTATTCAACATGGTGGCGTTGATGTCAGGGTTCCTCCGAGCCATTATCCGTAGGTAGCGGTCATCCCCTGCAGTAGTAGCCCTTGCGCGGCCTGAGCGGGGCATGTCATCGACAGTTCCTGTCTCTCTGTATCTCCTCCATGTCCCAACAACATCGCTTTGGTTCACTCTGAGACGCTTGGACGCTTCCCTTGTTAAGAGCCCTTCCTAGCACAAAGTAACGATGTGGACGCGATTGAACCGCGGTATTGACTGTTTAGGCATGGTTGAACTACAGACAACACAAGCCGTGTACCTCCTGCCTGGTGGAACGACTGGAACTGATCGGCTATCGGACTCCTTCCATCTAATAGGCGCTGCTTATGCGTAGTTGTTTACATCTTTGGACGGATTTAGTGACATCTCTGAACAGTCGAAGGGACTGTGTCTGTGATACAATATGCACAGTCAACGTCTATCTTCAGGAGTTCTGGGAACCGGGGTGGTGCAAAAATCTTTTTAATGTGTGTATTGTGGTTAACTCCTGATGTCTTAAAACGTGTCCTATCATCCTATTGCTTCTATCTGTTAGTGTCTTCCATGCGTTCCTCCTCCAACGCAGAACCTCCTCATTCCTCATATCATCAGTCCACCCAATTTTCAGTTTCTGTAGCACCACATCTCAGACACTTTGATTCTCCACTGTTTCGGTATTTCTACTGTCTATTAGTCACTACGATACAATACTGTGTTCCAAACGTACTTCCTCAGAAATTTCCTCCTCAGATTAAGGCCTATGCTCGACATAAGTAGAATTCTCCCAGCCAGGAAAGCCCCTTTTGGCCTGTACTAGTCTGCTTTTTTGTACTCCTTGATTCGTTTGTCATGGGCTATGTTGCTTCCGAGGTAGGACAATTCCTCAACTTCGTCTACGTGATACCACCAATTTTGATGTTAATTTTCTCGCCATTCTTATATCTGCTACTTCATATTAGTTCTATCTTTTTCCGGTTTGCTCTCCGTCTACATTTTGTACTCATTCCATTCAAAACAGACTGTAATCCATCATTCATTGCACTGAGGATGGCAATGTCATCGGCGAATCCTATCATTGATATCATTTCACCATGATTTTTAATTCCGCTCTTGAAACTTTCTTTTATTTCTGTCATTGTTTTTTCGATGTATACACTGAACACTATCGACAAAAGACTGCATCCCGGTGTAACACCCTTTTCAATTAGAACACTTTGTTCTTTGTTTTCCAATCATATTTATCCCTCTTGGTTGTTATACACATTGTATATCACTTCTCTTTCTTTGTAGCTTCTATTTTTCTCACAGTTTCGAACATCTTGGACCGTTTTACATTGTTGAACGCTTTTTCTACATTGACAAATCTTATAAACGCACTTTGATTTTTCTTCAGTCTTGATTCCATTATCAAGCTGGCGGTCACAACATCTCTCTGGTGGCTTTGTCTTTGGTAAAACCAAACTGATCGTCCTCTAACAGACTCTCAGTTTTCTTTTCCTCTCATCCTCATATTAGCCTTGTCAGCGCCTTGGATGCATGAAATGTCAAGATGATTGTGCTATAGTTTTAGTACTTATCTCCCTTTGCTGTCTTCGTAATTGTGTGTATGACATTTATCCGAAAGCCTGATGGTATGTCGCCAGTCACATCGATTCTACACACCAACCAGAATAGTCGTTCGGTTGCTATATCCCTCAATGATTTTAGAAATTACAATTGAACGTTATCTGTCCCTTCTGCTTTATTTGATATCCAGCCACCCACAGCCCTTTTACTTTCTAATTGTAAGACTAGATCCCCTACGTTTTCTTTATCCATTCCAGCTTCTTCTTCTATCAAGTCATCCGACAAGTCTTTCTCCTCGTACATGCCTTCAGTGTACTCTTTCCTCCTACTCCGCTCTTTCCTCTGCGTTTAACAGTGAAACTTCCATTGTATTTTCAATGTTACCACCCTAGCCTTTAATTTCACCAAAGTTATTTTGGCTGTTCTGTACACTGAATCAGTCCTTCAGGCGATCATTCCATTTCCGATTTCTTCACATTTTTCCTTCAGCAATTTCGCCTTAGCTTCCCTGTACTTTCTGTTTATTTAATTTCTAAGTGATTTATATTGCTGTATTCCTGTCTCTCCCTGAACATTTCTGTACTGCCTCCTTTCATCGATGAATTCGAAGTATTTCTTCTGTTACCCCTTGTTTCGTTGGAGTTATTTTCCTTTTACCTATGTCTAACTGTCCATTTGCTTGCCCTTTTTAGAGACTTCTACTCTTCCTCATTTGAACTGCCTACTGCGATATTCCTTATCGGAATATTCACAATCTTAAAGAACTTCAAACGCGTACATCATTTCTCAGTGCTTCGGTATCCCACTTCATTAGACACTGATTCTTCCGTAGAATCGTCCTAAATTTCAGCTTACTCTTCATCGTTAATAAATTGTGATCTTTTGCTGTATCTGCTACTAGATACACCTTACTCTCCAATATCTGATTTCAGATTCTCTGGCTGACCATGATGTAATCCAACTGGAGACTTCTCGTTTGTCCAACCGAGTCTTCTCCGGCTATACTCCTCGTCCTGTGATTCTTGAAGAGACTAATCGCTGTTACCATCTGAAATTTATTGCCGAAATCTCTTTCCTATTTCATTCGTAGTGCCCAGCCCGTATTCTGTCGTAACCCTTTCTTCCATTCGTGCCCAATGAACATTCAATTTTTATCTTCCATTACATACTGAATTATCCTTCAGTATCCTCATATCTATTCATCATCTGCTTGCGACGTCAGCATGGGCACATCAACCGCAGTATTCGGTGGTGGTTGACAGTAGACTCAGATGAGAACAACCTTATTACTAAACTGTCCACAATAATTCACTCTCTGCCCTACTTCCCTATTCACAAAGAATGCTACTCCCGTTGTACTATTTCCTTCTGCTGCTAATATTACGCTGTACTTACGTGACCAGAAATCCTTATCTACTTTCCATTTTCTTTTTCAGATTTTCCAGCTTTCCTACTGTGTTCAACCTTGTGACACCCGATGCTTCGTTTCGTAGAAAGTTTCCCTTTTGTTGATTATTCAGTATTTTTCCTACGGTCACCTGCCTTTTGGCAGTCCCCTCCTGGAGATCCAAATGTGGGACTGGACCGAAATCTTTTGTGAATGGAGATAGCATCTTGAAACTTTTTCAACTAGCTCCTGTGGAAACATATTGTGTGCCTTAATGCGGTGGTTTCCATTGCTTTCTGCATCCTCCTGCCCTTGATCATTACTGATTCTTCCGTCTTTATGAGGCAGTTTCCTTCCGCAAGGGCAAGAAAGTGTCACGAAGCACCTTCCGTTCCTCTACCCTCTTTGAAAAGGCCGTTGCCAGAGCGAAGTTGACTTCTTATACCTCCCCGAGTCAGAATACGGGGATTGTCCAGAAAGTATGTTCCGATCGGTCGCGATATGGAAACGACTGGGAAAATCAGTTAAAGCTTTGCATAGATGTGTTTGGCAATGTCTCTAGTATGCCCGTCGATCGTGTCGCGTCGCTCTTTTCAGTTTTGAGTGAACAGTGAGCACGTAAAGATGCGTAGGTAATAGCGTTTCCCGCCAAGTATGAGGACCTCGTTAGAGATTCTGCCTGTCATGCAGTCCACATAACACAACTGTCGAGCAATTCATCATGCCAAATCTCGGTCGCACACTGCAGGGGCAATGAAGGCGCTCCTGCAGCGTTTCCGATGATAAGTGTTTGATCATTCACAATACAGTCCGTAATTGGCTCCCCCTGTGTCTCATCTATGCTCACAAGAACCGCTGGCTATGAAGACCAAATATTTCCACAGACAACGAGTTGCAGACCAGTGCAGGTAACTGGCCGAAAGCACAGGCGGCTGCTTCCTATGACGAGGATATTGGAAAGCTGATACAACACTACGACAAAACTCAAAGTTGGAGCGACGACTATGTAGAGAAGTAGGTGGAGGATGTACCAAACTGTTGGAAATAAAACGTTTCTGGTTTTCACCGTGTTTTCCATTTCGTTCCCGATCGGAACTTACTTTCTGGACAACCCTATTATATGACATTGGAGAGGCAAACAGACGTGTATTTCATTAAGGATATTATGAAAGCAGTTATCCTGTAAGGTAGCTTGATCACTGTGCGTGGCAATGGGTGAGTGTGGTACGCGAAATTCCGTGAAATAGGTAAAGGTAAACAATTTGTGACTTTCAAACTTTACCGTATAAGTGAAAATGCTTCTATTGTTTCATTCACGATGCAATGCACTGGTGATAGAGACCTCAACGTGTTTCATCCACACTGTGGTGGGTGGAATGGGTGATTGTGGTTGGCACGTATCTTAATATAATGCGAGATGTGGAAAGCTATATTCTCTACCACTTTTGAAGTTTGCCGTGTTAGTGAATAAACTTGCTAATATAATCCTCACCCTGTTCCATCCTTAACACTACAGGGTCATTGTTAGTTTAGTAATATTGTCTTAATGTAGTAGAAGCACGAAAGTAATAGAAGTTACTCTACTTCATTAGTCATCAGGAAAGTGATGACGAAAACGTCCTAAATTTTAAAAATGATTATACTCACGAAGAATAAGCGAAAAGCTTATACGAAATCACTGTAGTGTATCGTCACATTGGTCATTTGTTTGTTATGAGTATTTTTATCTTTAAATCTATGTAGATTTTTTTCTTTGTGTCTCTTTTGATCGTCGGTATAGTGTGATTGACAAAACGACGCTGAGAGATTAGAAACTGATCTATTTCATATTGTGCGTCATTATTAAAGTGGGAATGACGAAACCGCGCAACCACCGCATTATGACAGGTGACTGAAACAATAAACGCATTTTCACACGTACGGTACAGTTCGTAAGTCACAGAGTATATAGCTTTTGCCAAGAGTGTTTATTGCTCCATACTTCGCGGATTTTTTACCGCGATACTCAACCACTGCCAAGCAACCCTTAGTAGCAGCAAGAGACCAAAGGTTATCTACCACCACAACCACCATTAGGAGGGTGCGGTTGGTCATGGAGGAATGTCTGTCAGTGCGTAACACCGAAAACTCTTATACACACATCTAAAAATGTTGTGCATCACCTCGGTTCCGAGAGTTCCAGAACCTGTACAGAAAATTGGAATAGCGATCAACAGAAACATCATTTCCGCCCTTTTCATTGCTCATGAAAACCACACATTGTATGCTTTACCACCATACAGCAAGACCTTCACAGGTGTTGGTTCAGACTGCTGTACACAGGTACCTATAATATCCAGGAGCACGTTGTGGCCGAGCGGTTGTAGGCGCTTGAGTCCGGAACCGCGCTGCTGCTATGGTTGCAAGTTCGAATCGTGCCTCGGGCATGGATGTATGTGATGTCCTTAGGTTAGTTAGGTTTAAGTAGTTTCTAAGTCTATGGGACTGATGACCTCAGATGTTAAGTCTAATAGTGCTTAGAGCTGTTTGAACCATTGTGAGCACATCCTCTTGCATTGATGTATGCCGTATTCGTCATGGCATACTATCCACAAGTTCATCAAGGCACTGTTGGTCCAGATTGTCCCACTCCTTAACGGCGATTCGGCGTAGGTTCCTCAGAGTGTTTGGTGGGTCACGTCGTCCATAAACAGCCCTTTTCAATCTATCCCAGTCATGTTCAATAGGGTTTATGTCTCTAGTCGAGCGATGTCGTTATCTGGAAGAAAGTTATTCACAAGACGTGCACGATGGGGCATGTCCGAACAACATCGCTTTGGTTCACTCCGAGACGACTGGACACTGCCCTTGTTGAGAGTCCTTACTGGCACGAAGTATCATTGCGGACGCGATCGAATCGCGGTATTGACCGTCAACGCAAGGCTGCACTACAGACAACACGAGCCGTGTACCTCCTTTCTGGTGGAATGACTGGAACTGATCGGCTGTCGGACCCCCTCCGTCTAATAGGCGCTGCTCATGCGTGGTTGTTTACATCTTTGGGCAGTGACATCTCAGAACAGTGAAAGGGACTGTGTCTGTGATACAATATCCACAGCCAACGTCTATCTTCAGGAGTTCTGGGAATCGGGGTAATGTCAAACTTCTTTTGGTGTGTGTATGTATAGTTAAGTAGTGCCTGGTTTCTAAAAATAATAAAAAATATTGTAATCTGGTAATGAGTTTTGAAACAGTGTTTGACACAAACTGATTGTGCCCAAGTTATGGTGATTGTCGTAGTAAGCTATGAAGTATGGCCTTGAAACCATATGATAAGCGTTTACCTGTTTCCCTTCTTCACCACTCTCCCCTCTCCGTTATGCTCTCCTCATCCCTTTCCTCCCCCTCTCCCTCTCTCTCTCTCTCTTCCTTCCTGCTGCACCCCCTCCTCGCTCTCTGTCTCTGTGTGTGTGTGTGTGTGTGTGTGTGTGTGTGTGTGTGTGTGCTCGAGCGCACGCACACGTCTCTCTGTGGATAGACTGGCAGCCGCGCGGCCGCCACTCGACACGTAATGGAGCCCGGCGCGTGTCGGCCGTGTCGGGCACGCTGCAGGCGCTCCGCTCATTACGCGCTATCGCGCCAGATAGCGGCTCAAACGCGCCGCTCGGCCCCTGTCAACAACCGCCGCCGCCCGAAGCCCGCCGCCCACGAACCTCACGGCCAGGTGCGCCCTCGAGCAACCGTCGCAGCAACGCGCATGCTGTGTACTCGCACTGTGTGCGGGGACGGTGCTCAGTGATACGTGGGACTGCGTGCGTAACGGTGACTAGTGACCTCTCCTTAGAACACTGCGAAACATTGGCCGCAGTGTACACTGAGGTAACAAAAGTCACGAAATGCCCCCTAATATCGTGTTGGGCCTCCTTTCGCCCGGAATAATGCAGCAAGTCAACGTGGTATGGAGTCAAGACGTCGCTGGAAGTCTCCTGCAGAAATACTGAGCCATGCTGCCTCTGTAATTGCGAAAGTGTTGCCGATGCTGGATTTTGTGCACGAACTGACATCTTGATTATCTCCCATAAACGTTCTATGGGATTCAAGTCGAGCGATCTGGCTGACCAAATCATTCTGTCGAATTGTACAGAACGTTCTATGAACCCATCGCAGCCCGCCCGGTTAGCCGAGCGGTCTGACGCCTTCTAGAGTGGGAAGGAGCGCCTGGTCCCCGGCACGAATCCGCCCGGCGGACTTGTGTCGAGGTCCGGTGAGCCGACCAGTCTGTGGATGGTTTTTAGGCGGTTTTCCATCTGCCTCGGCGAATGCGGGCTGGTTCCCCTTATTCCGCCTCAGCTACAATATGTCGGCGATTGCTGCGCAAACAAGTTCTCCACGTACGCGTACACCACCATTACTCTACCACGCAAACATAGGGGTTACACTCGTCTGGTGTGAGACGTTCCCTGGGGGGGTCCACCGGGGGCCGAACCGCACAATAACCCTGAGTTCGGTGTGGGGCGGCGGAGGGCTTAAGTGGACTGCGGTAGTCGTCGTGGGGTTGTGTACCACTGCGGCTGCAGCGGGGACGGAGCCTCATCATCGTTTCTAGGTCCCCAGTAAACATACAATACAATACAATACAAACCCATCGCAAACAACTGTGGCCCAGTGGCGTGGCGCAGTGACACGCATAAAAATTCCATCGTTGTTTGGGAACGTGTCGTCCATGTATGGCTGCAAATGACGCGATTATGAAGCCAAAACCAGCTTGCACAGTGCCTTGTTGACGACTTGGATTGACCGAGCGAAATGGCGCAGTGGTTAGCACACTGGACTCGCATTCGGCAGGATGACGGTTCAAACCCGCGTCCGGCCATCGCGAATTAGGCTTTCCGTGATTTCCCTAAATCGCTTCAGGCAAATGCCGGGATGGTTCCTTTGAAAAGGCACAACCGCGTTCCTTCCCCATCTCATCAGATGGGTCCTGTGACCTCGCTGTTTGGTCCCCTCCCTAAGATCAACCAACCAACCAAGAACTTGTGTCCATGGCCTTGTGAGGTCTGTGGTCTGCGCCACGCTAAAACCCTAGTTTCACTTGTTACCAACTGCAATCGGGAGTCACCTGACCAGACCACAGTTTTCCAGTAATCTAGGGTCCGACTCACACGGTCACGAGACCAGGAGAGGCACTGCAGGCGATGTCGTTCTTTTAGCAAAGGCATTCGCATCGGTCGTCCGCTACTATACCTCATTAACGCCAGATTTCGCCGCCTTGTTCTAACGGATACGTTCGTTGTACGTCCCACATTGATTTCTGCGTTTATTTCACTTAGTGTTGCTTGTCTGTTAGCATTGACAACTCTACACAAACGCTGATCTTGATCGTTAAGTAAAGGCCATCTTCGACTGCGTTGCCTGTGGTGAGAGGTAGTCCCTGAAAAGTGGTATTCTCGGCACACCCCTGACACTGTGAATTGCGGAATATTTAATTGCCTAACAATTTCCGAAATTAAATGTCCCATGCGTGTAGCTCCAAGCTTTATTCCGCGTTCAAAGTGTTAATTCTCGTCGTGCTGCTATAACCACTTCGGAAACCATTTCACGTGAATCATTTGAGTACAAATCACACTTCCACCAATGCACTGTCCTTTTATACATTATGTAAGCGATACCACCGCAATCTGTATACTTGCATATTGCTGTCCCATGACTTTTGTCACCACAGAGTACATTTCATCTTCTTACACAATCTCTCACATCGTTTCGCCTAACACATACATTTGAGTTTTAATGTTGCTTTACTTCCTCTGTCTGAGCTTGGACATATCTAACACCGACATACTAAGATCTTGGAAGCTGGAGACCCAATGTGCAGCAAGGTACTTTTCGATCAATGTTTCTCGTGTGTACCTTGTGAACACTTTACCGGTTGGGCATTCTGGTCTCATTTCCTGGTTGCAACAACATTCCACTGAGGAAATTCGTGGAGTCCACACAGTAGGCAAATATTAGTTCTTTGTTTCTATCCTTTCGCTAAATTTATTCATTCTCTTGACGCACAATTTTAAGCCGGAAAACATGGTAACCAACTGGTCCCATGAGTAAAACAGAGAAAGAGTCTGCTTTAAGCCTAATTTGCTATGTAAAGGTTTGATTTAGCTCTGCTCCTACATGCAAAATAATGTTTTGTGCTAGGTGCCAGTAATGATCAAATACGGATAATCCATATTTATTATTACAATGGATGTATGTATATTTGTATGCATGTTTCACATCTTCTTCTAAATCACTGGACCAATTTTAACCAAACTCCGTTTACATATCACTGTCTGAAGAGAGTCTCTGTCGGGGTAAGTACCACCAACTTACCACAACTGTGGGGTGCGGTAGAAAAAGCAGTGTAGCCCACGACTCGCGAATTCCATTATTGTTTCAGCCATGATTTGAGAATCAAAGCTCTTAGTCACTTGCAACAAACTTTGCACAGAATTTCAAACCTTCAGGAAACTTTTTCTTGCTGACGACCCCCACAGAGTGATGAAATGAGAAAAGTTTATCGCATCTCCATTTTCGCTGTCCTTGCAGTAAAACTGCCACATGAAGCAAGACATTTTAATTTATTAATTATTTACTACTAACTGTATTCTCTATTCGTGACATACTTTACAGACAGTATTCACATATACCTCTGAATGTATCAGCCAAATTACATCGCTGTACTACACATAGTTCAGTTGATACGTCATAAACACTGAGATGCTTTAAAAACTGCCGCATCATACATGACGTTTCTATTTATTACTTCTTTATTTCTGACTCTGTTTCCAACACATCTCGGAGAATGACCACATGTGCCGCTGAATGTACCTACGAAGATATATTTTTGCACGACACATAGTAGAGGTGCGTGAAAATGAAACTGCAGGGCTAAATTCGCTAGAGATACAGGGGAAGTATATGCACAAATACGTGTGAAATATGTTAAATGTATTTGAAATATTTGAAATGTGCATACGTGGACAAAGCCACGGGAAAGCTGCTCATCCGAAGCCGCTGGAACAACTTCAACCAAAATTGGTACACATATTAGTTATGATATGGAAATAAATACTGTGGGCGTAAGAAACACTAGCCTCCTGTTGGGGTGGTGATCATAATGTGGGAAGTGGGCATACAAATCGCATGGGAGGAAATGGACAGAAAAAAGAAAGAGGAGGAGATGGACAGGGATAGGATGAGATAGGCAGAGAAAGGGGAGAGGAAGATATGGACAGAGAAAGGAAACAGGAAGAAATGACAGAGAGAGGAGCGTGAAGCAGATCATGAGCGAGAGGGAGGAGGAGGGGAAGGACAGGCAGATGGAGAGGAGAAGATGGAAAGAGAGAGGAAGGAGGAGAAGATGGACAAAGAGAGGAGGGACGAAAAGATGGGGAGAGGCGGGAATGGACAGAGGGGAAAAGAGCAGTTGGATAGAGGGGGAGTAGCGATGGACCGAGTGAGGGAGGAACAGCAGATAGACACAGTGAGAGGTAGGAGGAGATGGATAGAGAGCAGAGGCTGGGGAGATCGACAGAGAGAGGGTGTGAGGGAGACGGACAGAAAGAGGATGAAGGAGGAGATGAACTAACAGAAGACTGGAATAAGTATATGACCAGGAAACGCCAGGTACTCGGTTATATTCTGTATAATTTTCTGCAATATTTTTATTTTTTATTTTGCTGGGGCCATGTGTCTCCATGATCCATCACATTAAAGTAATAATAAATTCATACTGTTTACTATTGTGCTTTCCACTCGTTTCCTAGGTTCCCAGACCATCCATCTCTCTCTCTCTCTCTCTCTCTCTCTCTCTCTCTCTCTCCCCCTCCCCTCCTCTCTCTCTCGCTCTCTCTCTGTCTCTCCCTCCCCTCCTCTCTCTCTCTCTCTCTCTCTCTCTCTCTCTGTCTAAGTCTAACGTTTATCTTGTCGAAGGGGACCCGCTGCTCTCATGGTTTGGGAAATTTATTTTATTTTAACTTTGTGGTTGGATGGTCATCCTGATTCCACAGTCATCAAAGTAACCTAAGGGAGGGAAATCGTGTGCGCCACCAGTCTGAGCATCGTGTGAACATTATCCTGCGTGGCATCGCATTTTTCACTGTTTCTGTATCGTATTCTCTGAGGTTGAATTGAGAGTGTAGCCCAGCATTTGCCTAACTGAGCGTGGGAAATCGAAAAAAAAAAAAAAATCATCTGCATACTGGCCGTGCACCAGCCACGATCGTTAACGCGGATTCGATCCGGGTCTGGCTCAACTTCCTGTTTCGCTAGATAGTGCAGGTAGGCGCTATACTTCGAGTTAAATAACTTTGTGATTACGCGTCAGGGACCAGCTATCAACCAATCGCGGTTCTTTCTCGATCCCCACTTGCTCACAGTGTTACATAATTTATGCGTACTTACGAAGCTTTGTCGTGGAACTGCAGGCTGTTCGCCAGCAACACTGCTCCGCCACTGCAATCGGCCAGTCACAAAGTTGATTTATTCGACCTATAGCATCATATGCTGACGAAAACAATAGAAATTTCATTAAGTAATGCCTAAGTTTCCGTTATATTCGCTAGAATCACAATGCTGAAGTCTAGCTTCTCATTATCCTAGATATAAAGTGATTCTGTAACGCCTCCATCCGATGATGAGTCTGCAGAGGCTCGAAAACTAGTTAATGGTAGAAGAAATCATATAGAATTCGTGAAGCAATTAGCTGCATGGCGTACCAACAAAAACCGCCAATAAGAACGCATTTCTGAATAAGATACCCACAGATCGTCAACGTTCTGTGTATTATCGTTTGTGTATGGTGTTTCCTGAGGAGAGCATTGGGGACCACCCCAGCATTTTCCTGAACGAGCGTGGAAAACAATCTAAAAACCTCACGCAAATAGGCAGGTCCACCGGACGGACGATCGTTAATCGGGGTCTGGCTAACTGTCTTATCTTGCATTCCAGCATTTTAAGCTAATCGAGCAGTCCCTGTTATCATTACACACAAGATTTCTTTTCGTATACCTGTACCTTGCATGTTTTGTTTGATGTAAATCAAGTACATCACGTTTTCTCCACTTCATGAAGTAACTAATCAGAAATGATTTTTTTTTCCATTCGTGTGCAGTGAACACTCCACAAGGCGATTTAGAAGAACTAGAATGACATATCTATTATAAAGTCAAAACATAGATTTGTTACTCGCTCTAGCGGAATGCCATTTTAGCGTCAAAACCATTTTCATATCTTTCGTTCCTCACGAAAGGCAAATGGCGTCACACCAAAAAGGAACAACAGCATACGTAAAAGCATAATCTGTCTGCAACTGTGGACTGTTCACTATGCCCCAGAGCGTATCTACACGTAACAAGGCAAGGTACAAGTGAGCGTGTCCCCGGAGGTCGTTCAAAACTGTTGTGTCATCGGTGATGACGAAATTTAGTTAGAAAGAATGAACTGGCAAACAGAGTGCAGATATTCACTGCCGGCCTTTATAATTTCAACGACGGGAAAGATAGTAAAGAAAGAAATTTTACGTATTGTGCTTATATATTATAGTGGATATAATATGTGATTGATTTATTTCGTTTTCTGGGTGCGCTCACACAGCTCTGGTGGTAACAAGGTCTAGATAGGCTACAAGTCAAACTGAGTTCGGGTGAAAGACAATGTTACGTCATTCCATGCTGCTTCATCTCTAAGCGAGCATCATCAGTCGCAGTACTCGACGAGAGCAGCATGCCAGGTTTTTAGGCAACTCGTCACCATATGGTAAAAAAATTTAAATTTCGTGTGGCATTGTTGGCTGGGATATCCCACGGGGTCAGTTCAGCCGCTAATTGGAAAGGCTGTTCTTTCTTTTGCGTACATTGGTCCCTTGACTTGTGGACACGTGATTGTGTCTTACGTTTACCTGTGGAGAGCCCTCGATAGCCTGTACTTCCTAACGGAAGAATAGAGTAGCATCTCACAGGCGCTTTCTTTGCTGACTCACGAGTACAATGCGAGACCCCACTTGGCGCCCATAGGTGGGACAAGTGTAAAACACACCAAAAGGGTGGTTCGTCGGAGGCCCTTGTCTACAGGCTCATTTCGCAACGAAGTTGTTAAGTCAGGCGCTGTCGTGGAACTTGCTGCCATCATTGATGAGTTTATTCCATCCGCTGAGGGGTCGGCGAGCTCCACCCACTTGTCGTAGTCAACATTAAATGCTTTCGTATTAAGCCTGACGCATTCTTTACAGTGCAAAGCTAGTCTTGCAGGGGATCTCTTGGCATGTGCTATCTCACTAAGCAGTGTGGGTCTGGGAGGACGGGAATGGTCCATACGGTGTAAGTGACCTAGCCGCAGCAGGCGACGTCTCTTGAGAGCGGCGGTGATACTATGTAGCTTCGCAGCTTTCAGGACCATCTCATATGTCACATCACATGATCCCTCCATGCAATGCCTGGAATGTTGCATAAGCACCGCAGATGAAAGGTGTTGAACTTTTTTGGCGAAAGTCCAGGTCTCACCACCATACAAGAGAATGCTCAGCAGACACGCTTGATAAACGAGCATTTTTGTGGCCACCGTAGGACACTTGTTGCCCTATAATCTTGTGCGAAGCTTTCCGAAAGTATTCATCGCTTTCTCAATTCTGTCCTTGGTAGAGCAATCATACATAGCATTTTCTGTGACTGGGAATACTGTACGATCACGCGGTTGACATCCCACATCGACAGAAGAGTCTAATGCAGAACTCTGTCGTCGACCAGTGTTTACATTCCGGCAGCAACGACAGTTTGTTGGGCGTACTGTCGTCACTCGCGGGTATAACTTTTGAGTCTGGCAGTACATCGGTTTTCGTTCCACACTGGAGTTCCTTCACACAGTACTGTACATACTGAAACTATTCGACTCATCGGTTTAGGTGAGTGTGAACTTTACTGTACATAAAATAGAAGACGGTTATGTACCAGAATATTGCTATAATTGTTAATTGCTAGACCTTTACACTAGTAGTAGGCCGATTTCGGCATTATTGACATCTTCAGGCTATCTGCAACGGCTTTGTTAAAAGTTGTAGCCGGCCGAAGTGGCCGTGCGGTTAAAGGCGCTGCAGTCTGGAACCGCAAGACCGCTACGGTCGCAGGTTCGAATCCTGCCTAGGGCATGGATGTTTGTGTTGTCCTTAGGTTAGTTAGGTTTAACTAGTTCTAAGTTCTAGGGGACTAATGACCTCAGCAGTTGAGTCCCATAGTGCTCAGAACCATTTGAACCATTTGAAAAGTTGTAACATTATAACAACTAATAGTTTTGTTTTATTGCGTGCTAGTACTTACTTCCATATTGCATCGTGGTGCTGCCGCTGTCTTATAATCTTATTGCTGCGTAGGACGTTTCCGACTGCAGTCACGTTTTTAAATATTTATCTTAATCTCTATTAACTGATGTTTTTCGCAAATGTCATCTGTCGCCCGTATATACTGTTGTGATTTTGACAGCTTCGATTGACAGTTAACCCACCATGCTATATTTACAATTGGTTTATTCATTTGTTTATGTATCGTAATTATCTATGGCGTGGTATTTTAATCTTTGTTATGTTTTTGTAGTAGGTATATATATCTGTGTTTTTATTTTGTTATGACTAACCCGTATCGACCTGTATGACTTCAGTAAAGTTATGTAGAAACTTTTTATGTTTTAGGTACGATTTGTTCGCTTAATATTTTATCAGGGTTGTTGTATACAGAACTCTGATTTCTTCCAAAACGTTCGTTTTAAATCCCTTCCATGTTATATGTAAGATTTTCATTTCGCTTGTTATGTGATCATTTTCGTGAATTTCTGTTTTGAAATGGTTGATGAAAGTGGACTGGCTTGCGTCTGTCGGTACGAGCTGGGCAGACTGTCGTTCGATCATTACAACCATAACATCCACAGAAGACGGCAAAGAATACATGGCCTGTTCGATCGTTCCGAGCTTGCAAATGAAAACACTTTAACGTGCAGAGAACAAAACATCAGAGTTATCTTGTAACCATGCACGAACTACGAGCGTGGTAGATACAACAGAATAAAAAGCACAACCAAAGTATAACAAAACCAAAACGCACATATATAAAACAGCGCCTCTGGTGACTGGCGCGAAAAGGTTTGATGGCGCGATTGTTTCTAAACACACGCACGCGACCCTTGCGATACAACACCACGTAATTGCGCGGTATAGCCACAGTGTCGCTAAGTATTGTGTGTTCTCTGTACCTAATTCCAAAGTTTCTGCCTGTCTCTCCTATATAGAATTTATCACAGTTTTTTAAAATGGTTTGTCCAGGGGAGGTTTTGCTTTATCGGAATGGATTAGTGTTTTGAGGTTGTGTCTGGTTCTGTACGCAAATTTAACAGCTGTCTTCTTTAGTAATGTGTTAAGTCTGTTGGATATTTGTCCTATGTAAGTTTTCGGTACGTATCTGAATTTTTGTTTTGTGGGTCAACTGCGAAAAATTCTATATAGGAGAAATAGGCAGAAGCTTTGAAATTAGGTAGTGAGAAACCACAACAATTAGCAATACAAACTAATCGACGTTGTTCAACAGTTTAAAAACAGAAAATTTACTGCGTATGATCAGCACTATATTTGTCGTCCTTTGCAACACACTACTACAGTCGTATGGTTCACTGTTTATTTAGCATTCCAAGTTCACCCACCACGGCTTTCAATGAAAGTCCATAACATCAATGACTTTGATATTCGGTTGTATTCTGAATTATTTATCACATACTGTTCTTTACTTGTGTCGCTGCGCTGTTGAAGCTATGGCTTGAATTCCAGAATAACTTCCTTTTGTGTGTCGTGTGTAGCTTTTTATTACAACACTGTTCGTTATACAACTTATCTAACATAACTTCCTAACTTATTTCCAATTCGTGTTGCGGAACTGTGTATAGCCTTGTTTCTTTTAATTATGTGGTCATACTTTACTTAGATGTATCGATTGTAAAGTGTTGGCACCCAATAAATATTCATTAACTTAGGAAACCCACTCTTCACGATCTTTTAAAATGTTTGTAAACTGATCAGGATGAACCCGAGAGCTAGAAAATGCCTAACATTACCAGGATGGAACACATTTCCGAAGATACAGGACTGTGCTACGAATTAAATGCACAGAATTCAAATGAAAAACCTTTTCAAAATTGATGTCTTGTGCCCTGTGCTTTCCCAGTGAGGTATATTCACAGTCATCAGTTATTTAAAAGCATTAGTACTGAATGTTGCTGAACATTATCTCAGTAATTAGGTAGACGTTCTGTGGAAGTTCATCAGAAAGTCTCTGTATTAACCGCTTCTATATTCTCTTTAGGGAATGTTTGTCATACTTCTTAGGCCTTTCTATTCATGACATTGTGCCTACATCTAACAGCGCACAATTTAATTTTAGGAGTAACACACTAGAAAATAAATAAACGGTACTAATTCTAGTTAAAATGTCCAGAAAACTTAAATACTAGATATTCTTTGGACGTAAACTACAATGGACACACTTGCTAATTAATTAACTGCTGTGTGTGACACACAATTTAAATTGTCCATATGTTGGATTTCCTGTTGTCACACAGGGAGGTGACTGAGCTAAAGGTCTGTACTTATCATCATAACCAGTTTCTTTGCCATTAATGCATTAGTTCATTATGAATATTCTTGTATGCATTTTGTATTCATCTAAGAAAACATTTCTGTTTCCTGACACCACCAGTAGTTTTACAACAGAACAAGTCATCTTATCACTAACAAATCTGTATCAAGAAACATCAAAATACATGTTAATATTACAAAAGAGCTCATCAAATGACATGAAAATCTCACTGTCACTGTACATATATTTGGAGGTCCTCTTGAGGATACAGTCCTCGTTTTCCTTTGAACTCAAAATATGTAGCTAAATAACTCCCATTGTGAGGTATATTGATGATTATGTAAGTCCAGTGTACGTTAACTGCCATTTCTTCTTTTTCCTTTAAGACATGGAAGGTTTAGGGCGTGACTAATAAAACTTTGGGCCCGACCTCGTGACTTTGTATTCTACCTACGTTTCTGTTGTATTTGGTCTTTCACAATTGCGCCTGGTGTGTTAATGAAGCAACTATCCGTATTACCTTTTTTCCCACGATAGTTCTCCTCTCGTCATACGTGTCAGAGTGTTGAGTTATTCATTGATCTCTTGGGTTTTCAACGGCAGTTCAGCCGATGTATATTTAATGGAGACATGGGGAAAAGTTTACTATTTCTTGAAAAGTTTCTGTGTATGCTACACACTTTGTTTGGTGGTTTGGTATATGTTCTCATGATATGATTAAATTCCCGGAAAAGGCCTTTAATGGTGTTACGTTTCACGTGGAAGCGGGAAATTAATATGTGTTTAAATATTCTGTTCATTCAGAAAAAAACTTTCACTTATGACTGGTAAAACTGGTAGCACTGCTAGTATCACTGTAGGCTTTCTTACCCATAGTAGGTAACCATTTAGAATTATTCTGATAAGGGAAGTAGGTGTGGTGGTCTTTGTCGTACATAGTTTTACATGTTTCTTGAATATATCCAGCAAAGGCGCTACATACTTCCACCCACCTCCCCTCCCCCACATGGGCTGGTAAGGAGTCCAGTAACGTCGACAACTACGGTTTTGCAGAAGTTTATAAGGCAGAATAGCATGTAATTGTACATGACAACACATTTTTATAGAGTAATCTTTTGACATGTTGTACATGTTCTCAACAACTGGTGGCCATAAATCTTCATATTATGAAAGTAATAAAGTCGTTTTAATTCCTGTGTAGACTTGTTTATCCCATAGTGCCTCCCTACATAATGTGCGTAAGGAACTAATGCTTCTTGGCAAGCTGTAGGGATACACGCACACCACTCATCTGGCTATGTTGTGACGGTAAAAAATAATGTTGTTACACAGGGCATCATGTTCATTTGTTCTGCTTGCAAGTTCGATTTCTGAAAATTTTCTAACCTTTGCCCACTTGAGATCTGTTTCCTGTAGCA
This sequence comes from Schistocerca piceifrons, assembly GCF_021461385.2. Lineage (NCBI taxonomy): Eukaryota > Metazoa > Arthropoda > Insecta > Orthoptera > Acrididae > Schistocerca > Schistocerca piceifrons. The sequence continues at coordinate 322,972,529 of NC_060139.1, read as the reverse complement.
CCTGTATGTTGGGACATATATTGAGATACGATTTCCTGTAAGTGGGCTCTTTTATTACCAAGCTTTAAATTCTATTGACTACTCAGCTATTTCTGAAAATTCAGTTCTCCGTGTTGAAGATGAGATAGCGCATCCGCTACTATGTTGGCCTTCCCAATTACGTGTACTGTCTCAAGGTCATACTCCTGTAATAGTAATAACCAGTGCACAAGGCATTGATGCAAAAGTTCACAACTTATAATAAAATTCAAAGCCTGATGATCAAATAAAACCTTTACATGTTTACCATAAAGCTAGTAGGTACACTTTTTTAGGGTCTGCGTAACTGCTAATGCAGCGTGAGATTAGCCGTGCGGTCTTAGGCGCTGCAGTCATGGACTGTGCGGCTGGTCCCGGCGGAGGTTCGAGTCGTCCCTCGGGCATGGGTGTGTGTGTTTGTCCTTAGGATAATTCAGGTTAAGTAGTGTGTAAGCTTAGGGACTGATGACCTCAGCAGTTAAGTCCCATAAGACTTAAAAAAAAAAAATAAAATAAACTGCTAATACGTCTAGCTCTGCTGCTGAATAACAACAATGTTCCAGTCGCAAATTCTATCAATCGAGTATCAATACTAGTCACGTTACTCTCCACCTAAAAAAAAAAACAACAATATCCTAAGCAAGGGAATGAGGCATCTGTAGCCAAACTGAATTCCCTATCCATGTCTCGATGGTGTAAGATCGGTGCATTAATTAAGGCGTGTTTGGTCTTATCCAAGGCTGTATGACATTCATTTGTCCAACACTAAGGTGTATCTTTTCATAGCAAATTGAGTAGTGGCTCGCTATTAATCAGGTGATTAGATACAAATCACCAGAAAAATGAAGCAAGTCCTTAGCAGACTTATAGTTACTTTTTTTTTAGTGCTAGGGGTGGCATGTTTTTAGCGTATCTGTTTTACTTGGATCTGGCATTACACCTTTTGGCATGATAGTGTGACCTAAAGACTTAATCTTTTCCTTCAAGAATTTCGATTTATGCAAGTCTGCGGTGACACCGCCTCCTGAAACTTCCAAAAGACTCAGGCTAACATCTCAAGGTGTTCTTTCTACGTGGATATGGTTATTAATAGGTCATCTACAAATAGATTGTGATCTGCTCTAAAAGATCAGAACCCAGTACTGTTTCTAACGCTCTTATAAAGTTAGTGCTGGTGTCAGCACTAACATTCAGTGCGAAAGGGAAGACATGGAACTGATGTCACCTACCATTGAAAACAAAGAGTGTATACTTCAGACAATCTTATGAAATCAAAACCTGCCAATAAAAATATCTTAGATCTATGATGGACAATGTACACCACAGAATTTTTGAATCTGTTCCTCCGAGTTTTCAGGACGTGCCCTAACAGACATTAAAATTATGTTGGCAGCTCTCACATACAGCACCAAGAGTAAGCTACCTCCTGCTTTAGTTACAGATAAGAATGGACTGCTATACGGCGAAAGAGATGTTTCTATGAATCACAGTCCAGCATCTTTCTAATCTCTTCACTTACTGCCTCTCTTATGGTCCAAGGAAGTGGGTAGATAGAATGTCGGTAGAATGGCAGTACATCTCATGAAATTTTACATGCATATGGTGCGCCGGCCGGAGTGGCCGTGCGGTTCTAGGCGCTACAGTCTGAAGTCGAGCGACCGCTTCGGTCTCAGGTTCGAATCCTGCCTCGGGCATGGATGTGTGTGATGTCCTTAGGTTAGTTAGGTTTAATTAGTTCTAAGTTCTAGGCGACTGATGACCTCAGAAGATAAGTCGCATAGTGCTCAGAGCCCTTTGAACCATTTTTTGCATGTGGTGCATGTAACCCTTGATTATACCTGTCTTTTCACGCAATATTTGTAAGTATCTATATAATAACCTACTCAGTTCATTTCTTTGTTCTTCGGATAAAATTCAGGTTCTCGTATGTTGCCCTGTAATGCTACTTCTAGATCTTGCATGTCTTTAGAATCGGTTTCATACTTGGTGTCCTCGGCTTTGGTTGCTAGAAGGCTACCCATGTATGCTACTTCAGCATTTACAAACTTGACCTTTGTCCCCTGATGAAATTTACCATGCTTTAATTAAGTCCAGAACTAGCTCCTTACCATTAAATTTTACAAAACACCTTGTTACAGGGAAAATGTCCCCCTCTTGTAAAAACCCTGTACCTACCGATATGTACAAGTGGCTGACAAGTTATGCACTACCAGCAATGTGAACTTAAATTTCCGCTTGCATCTGCCATAGGTCATTCTTTCACTTGGCACTACTATTACTCGATAGTTCTGAACTGGCATCGCGGGACGTGAAGCTCCTCACATATTTGCTTATATAAGCTGAGGGATTGGACGGTAGCCGATGCACTGCTTTGTGTAGTTGTTGCGGTAGATACCTTAACTACTGTGTAAGCAAAGGCAAGTTGAAGTGTAGTATCATTTTTTTCTTTACATGGGTTCGTATCAGAGAATAGCTCACCATGTACGTGTATTCTGTCGTCGTAACTGTTTAAATTAACTTCTTTGATTGTGTTGCCCCTAAACAATGCCCGACCACTATTTTAGGGCATAATGTGGCCGAGTTATATTGCTAGTTGTGGGTTGGTTATTCTCAATTACTTCAGTGAGCCTGTCGGCTGGTACTGTGGCCTCCAAATGGGATCACAACTATTACTACTATTACCCTGGCCTGAGTTAGAATTTTACAGGTTTACATTCTGGATCATGAAATTTTGGTGCCAGCTATTGTGCAGAGTGCCACGCCAGGTACCTGACCTATTGTTATTGTTGTTCCTGTAACCTGTGTTAAATCGGTTGTCATACTTCCTTTTCTTGTTATATGGTGGTCAGTCGTTACAGTCATTACCACGACTGTGTCTAAGTTTTGTTGTGGTGAGGCCCTACCGTTAACATTGTCACTGTGGTTGCAGTTGTCATTATTATTGTGTTATTGTGTTGGTGTTCATTTGCATTGCCTGAGTTATTGCTATTCGCATAGTTATACGTTTTAGTATCCTTATGGAGCAAATCAAAAGCACCAATCACTGACTGGAGATGCAACACTGCCTTAATAATACAAATCGCGTCTTCAGTCGATATCGGATCATCCCAATAGTACCAGCTTTTATTTATATATTTTTCGAAGTATTTCTTCAAAGTCCCCTGTTTACTATTGTAACATTCTGGGCTATAAACCTCCTTTCTAAGACGTTCCTGAGTGCAAGGAGATCACTATTTAGCTAGAAAAGCTTCCTCAAATTGTATGAATCACATGGACTCATTACTTCAGATGCCCAAAGGACTCCATCAACCTGGACGTGTGATACGACAAATAGTAACTTCTGGGTATCTGCCCCTGATCTAGGAGGGACACCACGAAAACTATAGATGAATATAACTGGGTTTGGTCATTTTTTATCGGGCATGTAGATCTGAAACCGCATGTGCTTTAAACGACTTCCTTGAATGTGCACTAATGATAAGGTATTCGCCGTCCCATATCGTATTGCGAGTAATTTGCATAATTACTTGTTTCCCGGTAAAATGTTTCCGATTGCGGTGACGTGTATTCATCGTTGCCGCTGGCTACAACAGCTCAGGTCTCACTCACATTATTGCCCAAAGCGGACAGCTTCTGCTGTAACTTGTTCATGTGAGCCTCCACATTTTTCTTCCATTTCGGAAGTTCCTGTGCGAGCATGGCCTAATTCGGATTTAACTTCTTCGCTGTAGTCTTTACGATTAGCTGTAACACCTGCACTCGTGTTCTGTACTACCGATCTTAATTCATTTTAGAAAGATTCATTAACCTGAGCACCTTTATGTTGTAGCCAGTTAACAGATTCGTCATTGATCTTGTTACTTTGAGCTCTCAAGCACTGGGTAATCCGTTCATTTTCTTCTTGCAGCCAACTAACAAATTTACTACTATATGGCTACTGCGGAAAGTTAGCTGCTGCACGGTATTTTGCAATTTCGATTGGTTATCTTTCAGTTCCTTTACTTCTGATTTTAACTAGTTTCAGATTTCGGTAAAGCTTTACACATTGATTTTTAACTAGCTAATTCTGTTGTTACAGTTTATAAGTTTGAATTTAATTCATTGAGTTGAGCAGATTATTCGTAGGCTAATTGTTAAAAACCCTCATTCAATCGCTGCCGAATGCTAGTGCTATTTCGCTATGCTTGTTCGTTCGCAAATTTTCGCACATTCTCGCTGTTTGTTCCTTCACGAGGTAAACAAAGTTTTCCTTCATATTCTGTTGTAATTTGTACCATCTGTTCGTTTTCTAGTTGGACAAAATATTGGTTTAACACTGAGGCTGAACTTTTATACTGTTGAGCAAATGGATTTGTTAATGGACACTACAATTCAACCATGTCTTCGAGTTCCGCTGGTAATTCAGCGCTACTCAAGGCGCAACACGTGCTTGTAATTTCTTGATAAGGAGTTTGCTGCTCTTAGTGCTCTTAGACATCAAATTCCCGGTCGCATTTACCTATCTCTTCCTTATTTGTGGTCATTTTCCCACTTCCTACTTCAGTGAATTGTACCTAAATAATTCAATATAAAATCTTCACTTATTTTCACTAATAAATCTCTCGTCAAAGGAAAAATGTTTCACTTCGTTAATATTAAAAGAAGAGATCAATCTAACGAAGACTCAACATGATGCTTTTGGCTTAAACTCGGCCATCTTGTGACGCGTAACACTAACAGAGAAATCCTGCTAGTTAAAATTTCTCACGATTTTTTATAAATCACAAGTAAAAGAAAGAAAGGCCACGTTCGTATACTTTTGAATCCCTAACTTCGGAGCACAAAGATTTTAGTCTTGAACTCAGGCTTTCTAATGCTGTACATTGTGATCGACAGTCGAGCATAATTTCCTTATTCTTTCTCTCGGTTTATTAATTTTTTGTCCTTGTTGTCTCATTCGTTGGCTGATCTATGAAAATGCAGACACATAACAAAAATATGGAACGTCAGTTTTATAATCTGTGTACAATACATACTCTCATAAAATTTTAAATTTTCCTGGCAGTCCTCGTCTGAGATCAAAGTTGTAATATTTCCACCTGTAATTACGTGAAGTTTGTTTTATATTCAAGAGTATGAACTACCTTGCAAATTTTTTTCTGAAAACTTTTGGCGGTCACGTTATAAGAAAAGTGAGGCCTTTTGTTTTATCTCAATTACTTCAGTACAAATCAAGAATGATAATAATAGTGTTAACTTGCATTTACTTGTGAAGTGGAGAAAGCCACGACTCACAATTAGCTTGGATGCAATCGGTTTCGTATTTTACTGGCCGTGGAAAGAAAAGAAGTTTACTTCGTAATAACTGCACTCAGAAAAATAGCAGACTTCGAGGGAAATAAATAACTGCAGGATTTTATGAATGCAGCATGCAAATAGTAATTACAGACAAAATGGCCTCTGAAACAATCGCGAACCAAAAGAGAAGCTTCCGGATTTTATTTCCTGATTTTTAATGAATGAAACCCATTTTTTTTCTTTTTATCACCGGGATACGCAGTTTATTTTTTTAATGCTTTAATAAACATTCGGTCTGCTCACTTTTAATAGTACAGCTCAGTGACAAAGACCGAATTCCAGCCAAGACCTTTCCACAAGAGAGCAACAGCACAAGGTAACAAAGAGAGCGAGAGGACAAGAGCGAAAGGAAGCTTTACACACTCGTACATGTTCTTTATAATATTCTAACAGTTATATTTGCGTAATTTTTATATCAGTACTAGTTACAAGGTTCATGCATTGTTGTATTACATGGATGTTGGAAGTAATAAAATGAAATATTGCTTCACGTAAACGTTCTAGACTTTGTCATTTAGTTCTAATGTTTCAAATGGCTCTGAGCACTATGGGACTTAACTTCTGAGGTCATCAGTCCCCTAGAACTCAGAACTACTTAAACCTAACTAACCTATGGACATCACACACATCCATACCCGAGGCTGGATTCGAACTTGCGACCATAGCGGTCACGCGGTTCCAGACTGTAGCGCCTAGAACCGCTCGGCCACATGCCACTTAGTAGTTATTTCTCTTGATATGGGGAGAAATTCGTTCAAAAAAATGTTCAAATGTGTGTGAATTCCTAAGGGACCGAACTGCTTAGGTCATCAGTTCCTAGACTTACACACTACTAAAACTAACTAACTTATGCTAGGAACAAGAACAACACACACACACCCATTCCCGAGGGAGGATTCGAACCTCCGGCGGAAGGGGCGGCGCATCCGTGAAATGGTAGTGTGTTTAAAAGTGGGTTTAACTGTCGTCGACTGTATTTTGCTAACAAGATTCATTCTTTGGGAGGATCACAGCAACGCACTGGATATAGGTAGCAACAGATTTCAATCGTTTAGTAAAATGTGCGTTTCACAATGGCTCAAGGGTTTTATTAAGGAGCCGCATACGTATAAGAGCAAGTTGAAAGATTTTCACTTGTTATAAATGTTTCCTTCCGTTAGGGAAAACCTACTGTTAATAAACTTCACGGAATTCATACGAGGGCGTGATGAAAAGTAATGCCTCTGAACCCTTTATGTGAACATTCCTAAAATCTTTTTTAAATTAAATATATGCTGTTATCATTCTATATCTTTATTCTTCATGTCTACACACATATTTTTGAGACTGTAACCTGTCACGATACGAAGACTGTTTGACTGACGGAGTCAAAACCTTGTGGCTAGCACCACTACATCATGATCAAAGTGAAGTTCTCGAAGGTATTGTTGAAGTTTTGGGAACACGTGAAAATCGGATGGGGCCAAGTAGGGATAGTGAACGCAAACTCTTCGAATTAAAAACTCGATTACGGCATGCTGTTTCTCACGCAGCGACATAGTTACGTCACACACCGCCATGTTACACGATACAATTCTGAGCCCTCTAGCGGCAGGGTGGGGTGGGGGGGGGGGGGGGGGTGGGGGTACAAACATGTAAAACACGAGGAATAAAGATGTAGAATGTAAATAACGTTTTTTTTATCTGAAAAACATTTAAGAGTTTCCACACTAAACATTGGGAGGCATTACTTTTCAGCATGCTCGCGTACAGTTACATTGTGGACTGAGGGTTCCGAATCATTAACTGTTTCAATCATTAATGCTGAAATGGTTCATACAACAGGCTACAGACATAGCCATCCCCATTCATTGCCAAGTGAAGCAGTTTGAATTTATCACAAGTGCAGACAGCAGACAGTACCACGATCCCAGATTTTAAAAGGAATGTTAAGAAAGGTAGGATAATATTTGTGGTATTGATAGCTACGATGCCACGGTGTAGGTGCAAGTTCGCAGGTTGGCTCTACGACACCGACACAGATGACAGCGCCCTCTAGCCGGCGCTGTGCAGCTCTAGGAGCGCCGTTCCAGATTCTGCCCATTTCATAAAGAGCAGACGACCTAGCAACATTGTTTCTATTTCCTAGTGGGCGAGCCACAACAGATTTTGCCTATTACCTTCTGGCCGATGTTTTATTCATATCCAGCTTCGCACATACGTGCTCTTCAGTGCAAAGTTACGTATGTCATTGACTTCTATTCTCTATTAAATATTCTGTAAAGTTAAACGCAGTAGCGCAGTACATCACCTTTTCCTGCTCCTATTGGCTTCCTACATACGGCCTACCCTTCAGTTTGCAGGAGCAGACCCACGCGCCTTCTACCAGACGGGATACAAAACTATTATTGGTCAGCAAGAGTGGTAGGAAAAGAATTGCGAAGTATCTGAGCATTCAACATCTAACATTCAGCTCTGAGGACAAAGATGTGGAGCAAAAATGGCCAAAACTCGCAACCATATTACAATACGTCTTAGACAAATATGCGCCAAGCCAGATTATGAAGTATGGTGAAGAGCCGACGGTGTAGACTAACGGTGATAGGAAAGCAAAAAGTGCTTCATAATTGACTTGAGCGAAACAGAAATCTAAATGATAAACAACAGATGAACAAAACCGAAATGAGCATAAGGTGAGCAATGCTAGAAGCGTTTAATGAATTCGAAAGTAAAATTTTGCCTTCGATCTCATTAAAAATCTTAAGAAGTTCTGGTCTTAAGTCAGTAAGCGGATAGAATTCATTTGTTCAGTCACTCAGCGACCATAATAGAACTGAAACGAGAGATGTCATTGTACGAACTCCGAAAGGATAGGAATTGAGTTAAGCTATTGAGGAATAGAAAATTGATTAAAATCAGTAAATAGTGGGAAGGCCTCTGGACCCACTGAGAGACCTTTGAGAATCTACAGAGGTTACGAGAAAGAACTAGCTCTTCCAGCAACAGTTTATTGCAGGTCACTGGAACAACGAAGCCTGCCAAGCGATTGAAAAAGGCAAAGGTCATTCCTGTTGTTATGAAGGACTGCAGAACTGATACACAATAGGTCTACCAGCTGAGTAAAGGTGTTATTCGGGTGTATACTTATTCCAATCTTCTATCAGTCCATCCCCTCCTGTCCGTCTCTCTCTCAATCTGCACCTCCCCCTCTATGTCCATCTGTTCCACCCCCTCTATTCATTTCTTCCTGCCCCTCTAATTCCATATCTTCCTTCCCTCTCTTTATCAGTCTCCTCCTTCCTCTCTTTCTGTCCCTCCCCTCCTCCCCCCTCCATTTCTTCGTCCTCCTCTCCCTGTTCATCTCCTTCCCTTTCCTTTCTATGTCTAACTCCTCCTTGCCTCTCTCTCTCTCTCTTTCTGTGCCCATCTCATCCTCTTCCCTTTTTCTCTCCTTTTTTCCTCCCCCTCTGTCTCTTCATCTGTTCCTCTCCCATCTTTCTGCCTATCTCTTCTTACCTGTCTCTGTCCAACACTCCTCACTGCTAGCTCTGTCCATCTGCTTCTCTCCACTCTCTCTGTCCATTTCCCCCGCCCCTAAATGTGTCCATCTCCAGCTCCCCCTAGCTGTGCCTATCTCCTCCTTCCCCCTCACTGTCTGCCCATCTTCTTGTCTTTCCCTGTCTCTCCATGTTCTCACATTTATCCCAATAGGAGGTGGTGGTTCTCACTCACACAGTATTTCTTTCCAGATTGTAACTAACATCTGTACCAAATTTGACTGAAATCGTCCCATGGGGTTTAGGATTAGCTTTGTACCCATGGTTTTGCCCCCATATGTACATGTCAAATATATTCAACACATACTTAATATATTTCAAACGTATTATACACATATTTCACCAGAGAATTTCGCCTTGCAGTTTCATTTTGACGCAGTCCAACGTTTATGATGATGTACCTTCTGAACTACAAGCTATACAATTTTATAATGTTGCAGTCAGATCTAATGGTATATGTTCCTACTGCCTGCGAAATGGTTGGCATTAGAATTAGTAATAGAGAAAAACTGATACTTCATGCATGATGCAGCCGTTTTTTACGCATAGCAGCGTTTATGGCGTCATAGTCCTGAACTGTGTATCGTACAATGATATAGTTTTGTAGGTACATACATTGGCATATGTGGAAACTGTCTGCGAAATTTGTTGCGAATAGAGTTAGTAGCAAACTAGTAATAAATTAAAACGTCATACATGATGCGACAGGTTTTTTTTTTTTTCATTTCTCAGTATTGGATGTCATATCTCCTGAAACATCTGTTGTACAGTGATACATTTTTGCACGTATATTCAGCGGTAGAAGTAGATAATGTGTGCGAAACGTGTTGCGAATAGAGCTAGTAGCAAACAAATTATAAATTAAAATGCCATGCATGATCGGCAGTTTCTTCTTGCATCACAGTATTCGACGTCATATCTTCTGAACTATATAACGCACAATGATATATTTTTGCAGGTACATTGAGAGCTATATGTAAATAGTTTTTAGCAAGTGATAAGCTTTTTACCTTTCACCGTATTGTGGGGACATTCAGCAAGATGAAGTTTCGTAAAGTTTTGAAATTGTGTGTAAATTTTGTTGCAAGCATCTACGTGCTCTCATTCTCAACAGGAGATGACTGAAGTATGGGTATTCTCACGTCGTGAGCAACACTGCATTTTCGAACCCACCCGTTTGATAGGTATGTATTTCTTACCCCCACAGCGATTCTTTCCAAACAGTAAATGATATGTGTACCAAGATTTCTTGAAATAGGTCCTGTGACTTCGCACACTTTATGACGTGTCTGTGTATCGAAAATCTTCTCTACAGAAACAGTCATGGACTCCATAAACAGAGATCCTTTAAAACATAGCTCGATCAATTGGACCATGAAATACAGAGTGCCATAGATAAATGCACCCATGGTCACGCGGTGTTCCTTGATATCCGACACTGTCGTTTAGTAAACGAATATCGGACCAGATTTGTAGTTGGATTCACAATGCGCAGGGCGAAATCGATAGATGTAGTTCTAATCTTTCTGGAGTACTCCAAGACACTATTATAACATCGTTATCATTTACAGTACATACGGATGATCTAATGGATAACTTTGAAAACTTGATGAAACTGTTCATATACGATACTGATGTTTATAGGAAGCTGTTTACGGCTGTAGAAAAATACAGGAAGACCTATGGATGTTCAACTTTTGGTCAAGATGCTAGTATTTGATCCTGAACGAAGGTAAAATAGACGAAGAGGTTTATTTCTGTTCGACTGCGCTATTGATAAAAACACCTCTGAAACAATAAAAGCCCTAAGATACGTAGCAGTAGTCACATGGAGTGATATAAAGTGGAATGAACTCATAAAATTAATTGTAGAAAAGCAGATTCCAGGTCGAGAAAGACTGTAAGAATCTTGAGGAAATGAACTTTATCGACGAAATAAGTAGCTTACTTGTTCGATCGATTCTTGAGTTTTATCCATCAGTCTGGGATCCGGTATCACATGGGAATATGAGAGGAGATAGGAAAGGTGAAGAAACGTTTCGTCAATGGCGTTTAAGTCAGTGCGAGGATGCGGAGAAGATGTTCAAGAAATTTCAGCGTCAGTCGCTATAAGGTAGGTAACGCGTATCACCGAAACCTGGCTTCCAGATTGTAGCTGTAGTTATCAAAAGTAACTGCGTTTAACTTACAGAGAAGGTCAGGACTACGTTCCTTCCATGGAAGCTTCCCATAAATCTTCAAAGTCTTTTGTGAGACAGAATCGTAATTATCATCAGCATCCATTTGCATCTGCTGCTAGACAGCAGCCTTCAGCTGTATGTGTATACGTTGTTCCTGGATAATTTTGAAGTTACCACAATTAGAATCGAGGTAGTCCCCTACTCACGGGACGAGCGCAGGGCCGCAAACGCCGCTCTGCACACTGTCTTTGTGAGGTTGTTTGCCGTTGCCTCCCGTCGACCTGTTATGAAGTGTCAGCTGTGTTTCTGTGTCGCGTAGACGGCTGTGGTGAGTGCTCGTGCAGAATAGTGTTCAGTTTGTGTTTTTATGGATGAAAGTAAGAGAGAGTGTGGAACCTCGTGCCGACACAAAGTCTACTCCTCTCTAAAAGCACCAAAGGGACCCACCGAGCTAAGCGTCCCCATCTGGCAGACGGATCACCCTCATCAGTGTCATCTATCCTCACCTCATGAGACACTGTGGAGAGGTCTGAAATTTAGTTAAGGACGTTGATGCAAAGAACGATGATCAGGAACTTTACGCTACCACTTCTCCTACACTTGTCGGTCAAATACTTCCACTGAAAGTTTTCCACAAATAGAATTTGAAACGGCTTACCTCCGAATCGTGCGCCGCAACACAGCAGGGCGTTGGCGACCTCGGCTGGATGTACGTGTGTATTTACAGTTTATGTAATGTAGTGAAATGCTTCAAGATTATGTAACACTGTTTCGCAGATCCTCTCTAACGAAACATGCAGCCCCTTGTTCCACAGAGGGTATGAAGCAATACCAGGGTTTAACCTCTCATTGACAACGAGGTCATTAAAAACGGAATGGAATCTCGGACTGGCGAATTCCGCGGAAGAGAAACCACCTTGTCATTCGCCTAACTCACTTAGAGATACCAACGGGACGGGGATATGAACTGCAGTCCTCTTGAATGCAAGTCCATTGTCTTAATCACTGCGCTGGATTCGGTATGGAAAGTAGTGTTGAGTTTCAGCCTGGAGTGAAACATTGACCCAGTGATGTGCAGTTGTACGCAGTACAACCTGTCCACCAAGTTATCATTCGAGACAACGTCAGGGAAGTCGTTGCTACATAATGGGAGACACGATAATGCTTTTAAAACTACGTGTGCGTCAAACGGCTCAGCTGACGAGAGATTTCACAATACGACCTTTTATTTTCGCGTTGTACCGCAACCCATATGCAAATAAGAGTCAGTGCTATTTCAAATTTGGACACAGCTTTTGAGAACGGACGTTTGAAACGTTCCACTGATTTACGAACATACAGGGAGGTGCTCAAGTGGATTAGTTATTACATCTAACGTCAGGTAGTGATAGTCGTTACGTCTCCAGAATTAAGATAACGGCTCGTACCAATATTTCCACTTCTGTTGCATCCGGTCTTCATCGATTTTTGTCTCTAAGTGAATATTTAACTCAGCTGCTAGCAGTAATAAAACTTGTAATAAAATGTAAGTGCATAGACTTCCACGGTCCATGTCGATCTCATTAAAAGATTGTGGCTGTATGCTGCGTCACATCACAGAACACTAAAATTACCGATATTTCGGCCATTTTTGAACGGTCGTTCACAAGGCATAAATTAATTTATGATTTAAATAATGAAAACTCCACCAGTTACTTATTTTTTTTATGCTTAGCACAACGTGTTTCGAGAATTTACTCTCATTTTCAGGTGCATTTGTGCAGGTGTTTACATGAATATGTTTCATGATGTTTGCATGTGTGATTTTGTGCCTCTCTTGTGTCTTTTGGAAGTTAGACTGTAATCGGAAAATCGGACAAAATGAATCACAAAGTATTTTTAAACGCTAATGACAGAAATGACGTTTTTGCTTGACTGCTTACAGGTATTGTGCCTCCTCCGTTATACAGAATGTCGCACACACGCTTATCATCGCTCAACATTGTTTGTTTACAAAATATGCTACAAGGATATTACGATACTACAGCTTCACAAAGGATCTGTACATAGTCATAGTTCTTAAAATGCTATTGTATTACATTATGTACATATGTATGGTTGGTTCTTTGGGTATGGTACACGATTAAAACCATACTCCAAAAGAATGTTATCGCCTGAAATCTGGGGAAGGAACAAAATGCGTGGAACTAAGTGTGTAATCGCAATGAAGCAGAAAACGAAAATAACAAGCCAAAATTTAAAACATTAACTGTAAATAAAAAGCGGTAGAAGGTGTTAAAGCAATATAACAGATGTCCTGAGCCGGCTGATAGCAAGAATAAAAGAGGATGATCCAGCCACTAAAATATCCAGCCTAAAAACAAAAGGCAAGAGAAAAACGCAGATGTGAAAAGACGAATACCTAGTCGAACAGACAGCACCAGAGGAAACGAGGAAGAGTTCAAATGCAGGCAGGGTGAAGGCCTGGGATGCCTTTTCTTAGATTAAGTGTTAATAACCCCCTCTCGAATAAAACTTAAAACGAGATCAGTCGATGAGGCATTGTCACCCGACACAGTATGTAGTGCTTCAGGGAGGGTAAAAAGCCGCCTCATGGCGGCTAAAATTGGACAGTCCAGCATGATGTGGATCATTGTCAAACGTGAGCTACAGCGACACTGAGGTGGATCCTCGTTGACCGTGAGGCAGCCAAGTATTGCCGATGCGGAGCCGGCAGAGGACAATGGAGTCCTTGCGAGACGCTCGCATGGAGGACCTGCACACATTCATCGTCTCCTTTACCATATGTAAATTATTCGGCAAAGTCAGGAAGCGCCGTTCTGTATTCCAGAGCCTGAAAACCTTACGGCATAATACCGATCGAAGATCAGATTCCTGTATGCCGATCTCCAGGCTCGGTTTACAAGTAGCCTCTTCGGCTAGCCTGTCGGCAAGTTCATTTCCCGGAGTTCTGACGTGTCCCGGGGTCCACATGAAGACCACTGACCGTCCACTTACTTTGTTCGAGGACGTAAACGGTCTCTTGGATGAGCATTACGAAAGGATGGCCAGCGTAGCACCTGGTCGAGAGCTTGTAAGGCGCTCAAGGAGTCGCTACAAATGAGGACGGACTCCCCGGCGCAGGAACGGATATGCTCAAGAGCACGAAAGATGCTTATCAGCTCTGCAGTCAAAACACTGCAGCTGTCTGGCAAGGAGCAGTGTTCAGTACGTCCCACATCAGCATAGGCGACCCCAACGTGACCATCACCGCAGGATGAAATGAATCTTTCGGAACTTGTGAGAGGGCCAGACGAAGCTGTGGTCGAGTGTACACCGTGGAGGTGTGAATGGGTGGACCCGGAGGAGAAGTTGTAAAGGAAAATACTCGAGTTCAGTGAGAAGCGACCGGATCACGAATTGCAATTGTAATCCCTGATCTGGGCTGCCGTTACGGGAGATGGATCACCAGATTAGGGAAAGGAGACGGTAATTCAGATGTTTAGGCGAGCTGCGAATGTGCGCCGTATAGTCTGCAAGCAGTTGTTGTCACCTGATCCGCAATGGAGGAACCCCAGCTTCCGTGAGAATCCTATTCACAGGACTTGTTCGGAAAGCTCCCATCGCTAGTCGAAATCTACCGTGGTGCATAGGGCCCAGCATTTGCAATGCTGAGGGCGATGCTGAACTATGTGCCAGGCTCCAGTAGTCAAGACGGGACTGTACAAAGGCTTTGTACATGTAAAATTAGAAGGAAGGTCAGCACTGACCGTAATTTTGATGATTTATTAATAGCAAAAACGATCGTTTCACAGCTTCTGTTAATGCTAATAATTAGGTACCTGTGCTTACGAGCTTTAATTTGTACTCTAAAGCACTGAAGACGATCATTATGTGATCGAAAATAAATCATAAAAATTACGACCAATGCTGACCTTCCTTCTAATTTTATTTATCATATGGTCGTTGTGCACACAGCACTCTATGGAGTCGCCAATCTTTGTACATGTGTAGTAGTATAGGGCGATCTGTACCCCAGTCATTGTGGCACAGGCGTCAAAATATGTTCAGGTGGTGCCGGCAATTTTGCTTAAGCTGACGAAGATGACATACGTAAGCTTGTAAGCTATAAGACGTATATTTACCACTATTGACTGCTAAATTCTGGATTACTTTCATTTCTAATGATGTACATATTTATGAAAATTGTTAGAGTTATCGTGTTTCTCCTGCATATGATAAATATGTACATTTCATCATTAGAAAAAAGTAACCCATAATTTAGTAATCAGTAGTGGTAAAAGTATGTTTTATAATCTACAACCATATACATGAACGTAATGTAATACAATAACGTTGTAACAACTCACTGTTTACAAACTCTTTGTGAAGCGATGTGTCGTAATATCTTTGTAGCATGTTTTGTAAACAATCAGTGTACGTGGTGATTTGCGTGTGGGATATTCTGTATAATGGAGGAGGCACGGTACCTGTAAGCAGTCAAACTAAAGTAACATTTCTAACACTAGCATTTAAAAACATTCAATGGTTCATTATCTCCGATTTTCCGATTACAGTCTAACTTAAAAAGACGCAACAGAGGCAAAAAATCACACATGCAGACATCACCAAGCGTAAAATTACCAAATATGCAGCAACCAATCGCAAAATCATGTTTTATTTGTTAACTTTTGCAAATCGATTTCAACTGATTAACAGCCATCATCGGTACTTTCAACCAATATGTGCCCTGAGTAGTAATCATGTTTGACCTCTGCTTAAGACAGTATTACTACTCAGGGCAACATCGATGATGGCTGCTAATCAATTGAAATGTATTTGCAAAAGTGAGTAAATAAAACATGATTTTGCGACTGGTTGCTGCATATTTGGTAATTTTATGGTTTACGGTCGCTGCACGACTTGGGAACCACATGGACCCCACCATTCATCTCCAAACGTATTCATGTAAGCAAATACACTTGAAAATAAGAATAAATTCTCGAAACACGTTGTTATATGCACCAAAAAATAAGTAACTGGCGAAGTTTTCGTTATCTAAGTCATGAATGACACACTTGCAGGCTTTCCTGAATCCTCTAATATGAAGAACGAATGTAAATAGGAACTTGATGCTTCGGTTTATTGCATTTCTAACAATGTTATGGTATCACCAGTATCAAACATTTTTAGATTTTATTTTACTCTAGACGATATTGGCAGAGCGAAAGAAAGCAGACAGCTCTTACACGGCCTGTTTGTATCTGGTGGCTCAAAACGAGTCAGCCACAAACTTATGTCGGCCGTCTTTTCCTGCTGTTAGTCTGCAGTCACAATGGCACCGACATCGGATTCCACCCACGACTGACATCGGTCGAGAACGGCCTATATTTTCAAATCTTTACGTCACTTCATTGCCGGTCACAATTCAACCGATCTCATCTGACGAACGTGCAGATTACGGACGACAGTCGGTGAAATTCAGATCAGTGTGTCCAATTGGCCGACGTTCTCACACAAGAAATATCGACTATGAGAAACTAATAAATTTACTCGAAGGAAGAAGGAATTTGTGGCATGCTGTGTATTGTTGGATGTCCTCCTCAGGGATATCGTGCCAAATTCTATCGGATTGGCGCGTTAGATGGTCAGAATTCCGATCTGGTTGGAGTGCCCTCCCCATAATGCTCCAAACATTCTCTATTTTGGGAGAGGTCGGGCGACGTTGCTGGCCAAAGCAGGATTTGGAGAGCATGAAGACAAGCAGCAGGAACTCTCGCCGTGAGCAGGCGAACATTATCTTGCTGAAATGTAATCTCAGGATGGCTTCCCATGAAGGACAACAAAACAGAGCGTAGAATATCGTCGACGTCCCGCTGTGTCGCAATATTGCCGCGGATATCAACCAAATGGGTCATGCTATGAAGTAAAATGGAACCCCAGATCATTACTTCTGGTTGTCACACCGCATAGCAAATGCTGGGATGGTTCCTTTGAAAGGTCACGGCCGACTTCCTTCCCCGTCCTTCCCTAACCCAATGAGACCGACGACCTCGCTGTTTGGTCTCTTCCCCCAAGAGAGATTAGATTAGATTAGATTAGGCCGCTTTCCGGCGTGGCTGCACACGCGTCATCGGAGCTGGAATGTCACTGACTGAAGTTGGATTCTCTTCAGTGATGAGTCCCCTTCCACGTGAGTCCCGATGACCAATGAAGACGTGTGTGGAGATACCCTGGACAGCAGCTGC
The DNA here is from genome assembly GCF_021461385.2 of Schistocerca piceifrons. NCBI lineage: Eukaryota > Metazoa > Arthropoda > Insecta > Orthoptera > Acrididae > Schistocerca > Schistocerca piceifrons. Next base: position 322,955,231 of record NC_060139.1, on the reverse strand, counting down.
ATTCAGTCCTGTTTGTCACCCATCATACGACCTGGCAACCAGATGTGATGATCTGGTTTGCCATTTCTTTTCATAGAAGAACCTCTTTGGTTGTCATCCGCGGCCTCCTTACAGCAAGGTCACCGCATCTCTCCAAAAGTCAGAACGTTTAAAGCATTATGAGCAGGGTCCTCGAACCAGCTCGAGATTATGACGCTCTAACGAGGCCATTGAACATAATTTGGGACGATGTCCCTCAGGAGGACATCCAACAACTCTGTCAATCAATGCCAAGCCGAATATCTGCTTGTATAAGGGCCAGAGGTGGACCAGCGCGTTATTTACTTGCTCGGTTTGTGAATCTTTGCCGCGCAGGATTAGCCAAGCGGTCTCACGCACTGCAGTCATGGACTGTGCGGCTGGTCCCGGCGGAGGTTCGAGTCCTCCCTCGGACATGGGTGTATGTGTTCGTCCTTAAGATAATTTAGGTTAAGTAGTGTGTAAGCTTAGCGACTGATGACCTTGGCAGTTAAGTCTCATAAGATTTCACACACATTTGAACATTTTTTTGTGAATCTCTTTCTCTGGAATAAATCATGCAGTATTTCTGAACATATAAAAATTTGTTTGTTTGTTCAGGTATATCACCGCTGCCGATTTCTGTTCCAATCGGGTAATTCCTTCGTGATGCATGGTTTTTTTTTCCTTTTCCCCTTAGCGTGTATTTTAAGACAACCAAGTTGCGAAGGTAAGTAACGCCAATGCCATTCGCATGAAATGTAGGCATAAACTAATTACGCAATAACATTGGTTGAAACCTTTATTTTATAGCTGATTATTAGGGAAAGTGGTGCATTTGAGTTAAATAGTAAATTATGCTTCCTACATACCTTTTGTTATGTTGTATTTCGTGAATAAACAAGAGTGTTTATGGTTACAACAGGTTATTTCAGAAATTGAATTATTGGTTATTGCTTCGTCGAGAGCCGCAGCTTTTCATTGTTTAGTAAAAATATGGTTGTTCATAATGATACTACGTAAGCAGGCTGTTTAGGTTTTTATGTTGGTAACGCCACGTAGCGCTCTGTATGAAAATCACTGACTGTGCTGTGTGCAGTCTGTGGCTGGTTTGCATTGTTGTTGGCTATTGTAGTGTTTGGCTGTTGGCTGTTAACAGCGAGTAGTGTTGCGCAGTTGGAGGTGAGCCGCCAGCAGTGGTGGATGTGGGAAAGTGATATGGCGTATTTTTGAGAGCAGATGATCTGGACGTGTGTCCATCAGAAACAGTACATTTGTAAGAATGGATGTCATGAACTGCTATATATATTATGACTTTTGAACACTATAAAGGTAAATACATTGTTTGTTCCCTACCAAAATCTTTCATTTGCTAACTATGCCTATCAGTAGTTACTGCCTTCAGTAGTTTGGATCTTTTATTTAGCTGGCAGTAGTGGCGCTCGCTGTATTGCAGTAGTTCGAGTAACGAAGAGTTTTGTGAGGTAAGTTATTTGTGAAAGGTATAGGTTAATGTTAGTAAGGGCCATTCTTTTGTAGGGATTTTTGAAAGACAGATTGAGTTGCGCTAAAAAATATTGTGTGTCAGTTTAGTGTTGATCAGAATAGGTAAAGAGCGAAATGTCTGAGTGAGCTCAGTTTTGCTCAGCTGTTTGAAAATCAAATAACTTAAGGGATTTACCAGCACAGTAATTCACTAATTTTTCTAAGGGGACGTTTCATATGTCGACCATTAGCCGAAGATACCTCACTGGAATCTTCTGTTTGTTTTCTTGTAGTTTGTGTAATTAGTGCAGCCTTTGTTTATTGCTAGCGCGTAATTGTAGAGAGAATTTCCTTTGTAGTTGTAGTTTTTCATTCTTGTACAGTAAAACAGTTGTGGCATGCATGTAGATTTGCACCAAGTATTTCGCAGCTGCGCTTGCAATTAACGAGAAATTATTTTCAATGCTATGATAATCTGTTTTTTTTATTTTGCTCTTCAAATTGTGCTTTTCTCTGTTGTCGTGTGAAATATTATGACAATAATGGCGTGTGAAAAACGTAATACTAGGCTCCAAAGTAAACTGAGAAATGGCAGTGAAGACGAAAGCAGTGTGTTAGCGCCGCCGAGTAATGAATTAAGTAATGTTCAAAGTAGTAATTTGGTAATTGTGCATAGGGAAATGGAGCGGGCTGCAAATAATGGTGTAGGCAGTGAAACAATTAGTGAACAGGGAAGCATTATCGATCGATCGGTTGGCAACAGCTCGCCTCAGGAATCCGAAATGACAGGACACAATCTTGCAAATATTGTAGAGTCAGGTTTAGCGTCCTCACCGTTTTCTCAAATAAGTCAAGACACATTTTCTGCTTGTCAAAATGTGAATGTTGCCGGTGCAAATGCACTGCCGAAAAGCATAGAGGAACAGATTCCAGACACTAATACATTATTATTGCAATTAATGCAACAAATGAAACAAAATCAGAGACAAACACAGCAACAGTTAGACACAATGGAACAAAATCTTCGGAAGTTAGACATAATGGAACAAAATCTTCAAAAGTTAGACACCACACTTGAACAAACAGGTGAAGATTTAACTACTTAGTTACATAACATTGAATCGAAATGTCAAAAAGTCAGTAATGACGTAAAAACACAAATTTGTGAGCATTTTCAACCTATTTTTTCGCGTCATGAAAATGCATTACAGAATCACGAAGCAGCAATAAAAGAACTACAAACCATTGTTCATGAAAATCATGAGAACTTGTGGGCTAAAATTGATTCTGCATCTACCGATTCGGTTACGCTACTTGCAAAAGCTCAGGAAAACTTAAAGAACACAGTAGATACTCTGAAAATTGGTTCAGAAAGACACATGGAGGAAATTAGTTCATTATCAGAGAAAGTAGTCGAACTTTCTGATCAGCTAAATAATTTGTCTACGAAGGTAGATGATAATCTGAATGACGCAAGACTGGTAGTCTTTAATGACACAGAAGAGTACGAACAAATTAGGAAATTCAAACAAAATCAGAATCAAATTAATACGCAAGACCAAAGAGAAATCCAGGAAGTACAAGATCAGTTGGCACAAGTAATACAAGAATTACATATTTCAGAGGACACTCGCGCTCCAACACGGGAAGAGGGACTTAGAAATACGGAAAAGCCACAAAATAATAACACAGGGCATTTCGGAAATTATGAAAAAAATTGGCAAGGTGCACCGAATTTTGAGATGGAACCGCCGACACGACGTAACAATGACCGATATGCTACTCGCCGACACGATGATTTTGACTATAAGCTGTTTATTACTACACGCAAATTCAAAACATTTAAGAATTCTGGCAACGACATTCATCCACAAACGTGGCTTCATCAGTTCTCTCATTGTTTTCCTCCCAACTGGTCATTAGAGCACAGGTTAGAATTTATGTGTGGCTATTTAGAGAATGAACCAGCTGTGAGAATGCGATCGGTCATTCACGATTGCCAAGTGAAGGAGAATTTTATCATGCCTTCCTCTCAACATATTGGTCTCAAGCCACACAAGACCGAGTAAAACATAGCATCATAATGATGAAACATTTCGAACAATCTGAATTTTCCAGTCTTGTGAAATATTTTGAAGACATGTTGCACAAGAATCAGTACCTGTCAAACCCATACAGCCCCTCAGAACTCATCCGCATTTGCTTAATCATACTACCTGAACATTTACGACATACTATTTTGGCAGGACGTTGCAAAGATGACATTGAGGCTTTTCGAGGACTATTACAAGAATTGGAAATTGACACTGACAATCACAGGACGCGAAACCAGGAGAACAATAATTACAGGTCACATCAGTCACAATTCCGCGATGAAAGAATTAATAACTGGACAGGACAAGGCTATTCTTACAACGCAAATCGTGACCAAAACTGACACCACCCGTATGACAACCGTTGGCAGAGTAGTAATAATTACAGAGAAAGATCGCATTTCCATAGTAATGAATATCACAGAGACAATCGGAAAAACAGACAATATGGGAATCAAAATAATTATTATCAAGGAAGACAGAATAACTTCAGACACAACAGTCCACGGGGAAGTTACGATTCCGCTAGAAATTCTCCACCACATGACCGACAAAAAAGAAATTATGTAAACTACTGACATAACGACAGACCTGCATTTCATCAGAACTGGCGGGATTCAAACAGGGCTGGGCCCTCTCGGCAAGGTGAATTTGTAGAAGTTAGGTCTCCTAATCTCAATAACAACGCACACCAAAAAGAGATAGCAGACAATGGCTCGCACCACAGGCAGCCACATGCGCCAGCTGGCTCCGAGAATAATAACATAGAAGTTAACCTTGAGAAAAATTTTAGCATTCCTTACCGATGTATACAACATGATAATTGCTTTGAAGATTGCACCACATTTCACATGTAAAACTGTTTATTGAATCATAATCTGCTTTTTTAACTTTGTCTTTGCCATAAATTTTTCATTGCACATTACTAGTACTCTTTGTCACACTTACAAACTGTTAACATGCAACTTTGTTTGAAGTTAAATATCCATGTAGAACCAAGGAACTTATTTAAACCGATATTATGAATGCATTGTTATAGTGAACAGACGACACAGTGCTGTTATTTGTACATTCTTGCTTGTTAGTTGCATGATTATGTAACGACTGTAAGGCTTATATACTTAGAACATATACTACTAATGAGATTTTAATGCAACATTTTGGTTTACGTGAAAAGACATTCCTTATTTGAAGTAGTTTTTGTGAGATTAAAGATGACTTAGTATTTGGTTTCTTTGACAGCTACACGATTATATCATGACGCTACTAATGTGTGACACAATTTACATCGTTGCTTTTGCAGTGTATCTGTTTTATATCTGCACAGTTTTTATGTATTATGCTGGAAAGTAAAACATGCTTTAGTAGTAACATTTGTGGTGTAGCTACAATGAGACAGCTTTTTTTGTAGCACAATAATACGTTACAGTGTAGTACTTTCTTGATCACGGTAATGTACGTAGTAACTATCATATCTATATGCAAAGCATTTCACTTTTGTTTATGATGAGGTGAGTACATTGATTTCAGTAGAACTTTGCTTACAGAGGACGATAATTACGACACTTCCACAGAATTATCTTACAGCAAGACGCACATTTAGCGCTACAGGACACGTATTTGAGTGATTAATTTTGTACTTGAAACATTTATTTTTAAAGATTTTTGAATTACAATGATTCAAAGGTTTTCCCTGATACATTTCATTCCATTGCTGTAATCTGTAACACCTGAGGGTACAATTACATTAATCCTCAGGGGGGGTACACACTTACTTTGTGTACCATGTGTTTGGCAAGCACAAGGAGCCCTAGCTAATATAGTATTTGCTTATACAACTTTACATATCGGTACCATATTTCTCTAACACATAAATTACACAGCTATGTGATCATTTAACTGAGAGAGACAAACATGTTTTTTACTACGTCAGTGACAGATGTTTACGCAATTACGCAGTTGGATAACTTCACACTTACGAAATTGTATTTTGTCTGTACTTTGTGAACTGCCCATATTTTTTCGGAACCATTGTGATGCTATGAGAGCTTTGAATGGTGTATTTGGTATGGGAGCATGATTTTTAAAGTGCGATTGAGGTAGATGACACTATTGAAATGAGCAGAGAATTTTTTTAGGTTTTGTTATTATTGCAGAAAGCTACAACGATTTTGAGATTTGACTGAGGTGTTACAATGTTATTTTTACGACGACAATGTGTATTATGCTGTTGAGGTATGTTTATGATCAATAAGCTGATACTATATGAGGAATTTATTATGATGAAATATTGAAGAAATGTCGACGAATATGTACATGTGTAATAAAGTAAGGAATAATGAGTAATGGTTAGGGACTCTGGTTTGTGAAAAAGGATGTTGGAAACCAAGAATCGTACTTTAAGAGTTATGAAATGTGTGTATATGTGTGAATGTATCACAATGCTGGCGAAAATTTTTTGGACACTGTTATATTCATAGGATTTTGTTTCTACAAATTTGCAACACAAATTGTCGACCTGTGAAATTTTTTATATGAGACTGTCACTGTAGTGCAAACTGCTGTCGTAAATATTTCGGTAAGAAAGCCAAGTGACCTTGACGTAATGCACTGTGGGCGCAAAGCTGACCTTTCAGAGGCACAACAAAATAAAGGACAGGCCATTAACCACGCTATTGACATTCCTTTCTAGAAAGCATCGGAAATACAACACATCTCATTACTTAGAAAAATTCTTACATCTGCACACCTGATTATGACAAGTGTCTTTCTACAAGAATTGAGAGAATTTCTACTAACTTATGAAATGGCACATGACTATTGAATGATATTTTTATGCTTTGCTGTGTACATGGTTGCTTATTTCATTTGATATCTGGTTTCCAGCTGTGTTACAGCATTGGTTTTATAAAATAAAATTAAATGCATTTGCTAATGTGAACACTCTCTGTCAACAGATCTATTAAGTAATAATTTTATGGTCCATATTCTTCAAAAAAGGAGCACTTGGAAAGGAAAGAACAATAAGAAGGGATTAATAACAGTTACTGCATACATATACTCCGATGTTATTCAATCTGTATATTGAGCAAGCAATAAAGGAAACAAAAGAAGAGTTCGGAGTAGGTATTAAAATCCATGGAGAAGAAATAAAAACTTTGAGGTTCGCCGATGACATTGTAATTCTGTCAGAGACAGTAAAGGACTTGGAAGAGCAGTTGAATGGAATGGACAATGTCTTGAAAGGAGGGTATAAGATGAACATCAACAAAAGCATAACGAGGATAATGGAATGTAGTCGAATTAAGTCGGGTGACGCTGAGGGAATTAGTTTAGGAAATGAGACACTTAAAGTAGTAAAGGAGTTTTGCTATTTGGGGAGCAAAATAACTGACGATGGTCGAAGTAGAGAGGATATAAAATGTAGACTGGCAATGGCAAGGAAAGCGTTTCTGAAGAAGAAAAATTTGTGAACATCGAGTATAGATTTAAATGTCAGGAAGTCGTTTCTGAAAGTATTTGTATGGAGTGTAGCCATGTATGGAAATGAAACGTGGATGATAAATAGTTTAGACAAGAAGAGAATAGAAGCTTTCGAAATGTGGTGCTACAGAAGAATGCTGAAGATTAGATGGGTAGATCACATAACTAATGAGGAGGTATTGAATAGAATTGGGGAGAAGAGGAGCATGTGGCACAACTTGACTAGAAGAAGGGATCGGTTGGTAGGACATGTTCTGAGACATTGAGGGATCACCAATTTAGTATTGGAGGGCAGTGTGGAGGGTAAAAATCGTAGAGGGAGACCAAGAGATGAATACACTAAGCAGATTCAGAAGGATATAGGCTGCAGTAGGTACTGGGAGATGAAGAAGCTTGCACAGGATAGAGTAGCATGGAGAGCTGCATCAAACCAGTCTCAGGACTGAAGACCACAACAACAACAACTGCATACATAATTTTCTTTTCAACTACTTGGTAATTTTTTTGGTAGAATAACTTCTTGTGGTGCACCACTTTAATTACATAGACATTAAGATGTGAATATACATTTTCCTTATCTACATTGTTGTCTTTAGTGTAATATTTTTTCTAGTTGAGCTTTGTCATGTTTAGATATAAGTTATTGCATTTGTTGCTGCTGTTTGCCAGGCATAGTGCTACTGAATTTCACTTTGTATTACTCTGTTAAGTCAGTTCTACTACTGATTTATTTTTCTTGTTGCTGCACATTACGTTATATTAGTTGTAATATTGCAATTGCTTTGCTAATTTATATATACTGCTGCTTGCTTTGCCAATTTCCATTTTTTTGTCATTGCTGTTTGTGTTAATTGTTTTGTGCTGCTGCATTGTGTCGTCCCTTAGTTTAGGATCTGAGCTCAGTAGATTTAAGTTAGCTTAAGATAGGGTAGTCTATATAAGAGAACGAGTTGTGATGAATTGGAAGAAATGCATTGAGAAGCTATAAGAACATGGTTTGGCCAAAAAAGTAGAAAGAGGATATGAACAAAAAAGTAGGGTTTAGGAACAACAGGTTTAGGTAGGATTTTCTTGGAAATAAATGATAGGGTAATGGAAAATAAATAATGAGGTAAGAAATATATGAACATACAAATACAGAAAGCATGCTTGGATAGGATTTTTTTGGTGGAAACAAATGTTGAAATAAGACGAAAGATCTATGGAATGAAGTTTTGGGTTGGATTGCAGTACCAAATGTTACACTGAAAACGAACCCTGTCTTTCCTTTTGTATTATTCCGCTATGTGTTTATGTTCCCCTGTGTATCTGTCTTTTAATTGCCTTTATGGGTTTAGCTAATAAGATTTATGTTGTAGAATTTTTCAAATAGTATGTTATTTTCTTTGTAGATATGTTTAGACATTATTTATTCTGTTCTGTTTCAATGCTCATATGTGAAATTAATGTTTCGAAAACTATTCTCATTATTTTATATACTTACTTATGTCATAATTCCTGTAATACTGACGTATATGTTATTTCGATTCTTTTGTAAAGCCCATATTACTACAAATGTTATCTGTATTATTATGTTTTTAATGATGTTTTCTGTATCTTTGTAATTGCATTCTTAGATTAGATTAGATTAATACTAGTTCCAGGGATCATGAATACGATATTTCGTAATGATGTGGAACCAGTTGAATTTTCTAATACATGACATAATTAGGTTAATTTAACAACATACTTAAGTTAATATAACAACCTTATTTTTTGTGTTTTTTGTTTTTCTTTATTTTTTATTTTTTCTTTATTTTTTTTCGTAATTTATATCTAAAAATTCCTCTATGGAGTAGAAGGAGTTGTCATTCAGAAATTCTTTTAATTTCTTCTTAAATACTTGTTGGTTATCTGTCAGACTTTTGATACTATTTGGTAAGTGACCAAAGACTTTAGTGCCAGTATAATTCACCCCTTTCTGTGCCAAAGTTAGATTTAATCTTGAATAGTGAAGATCATCCTTTCTCCTAGTATTGTAGTTATGCACACTGCTATTACTTTTGAATTGGGTTTGGTTGTTAATAACAAATTTCATAAGAGAGTATATATACTGGGAAGCTACTGTGAATATCCCTAGATCCTTAAATAAATGTCTGCAGGATGATTTTGGGTGGACTCCAGCTATTATTCTGATTACACGCTTTTGTGCAATAAATACTTTATTCCTCAGTGATGAATTCCCCCAAAATATGATGCCATATGAAAGCAATGAGTGAAAACAGGCGTAGTAAGCTAATTTACTAAGATGTTTATCACCAAAATTTGCAATGACCCTTATTGCGTAAGTAGCTGAACTCAAACGTTTCAGCAGATCATCAATGTGTTTCTTCCAATTTAATCTCTCATCAATGGACACACCTAAAAATTTGGAATATTCTACCTTAGCTATATGCTTCTGATTAAGGTCTATATTTATTAATGGTGTCATACCATTCCCTGTACGGAACTGTATGTACTGTGTCTTATTAAAATTCAGTAAGAGTCCATTTACAAGGAACCACTTAGTAATTTTCTGAAAGACAGTATTGACAATTTCATCAGTTAATTCTTGTTTGTCAGGTGTGATTACTATACTTGTATCATCAGCAAAGAGAACTAACTTTGCCTCTTCATGAATATAGAATGGCAAGTCATTAATATATAATAAGAACAACAAAGGACCCATGACTGACCCTTGTGGAACCCCATTCTTGATAGTTCCCCAGTTTGAGGAATGTGCTGATCTTTGCATGTTACGAGAACTACTTATTTCAACTTTCTGCACTCTTCCAGTTAGGTACGAATTAAACCATTTGTGCACTGTCCCACTCATGCCACAATACTTGAGCTTGTCTAGCAGAATTTCATGATTTACACAATCAAAAGCCTTTGAGAGATCACAAAAAATCCCAATGGGTGGTGTTCGGTTATTCAGATCATTCAAAATTTGACTGGTGAAAGCATATATGGCATTTTCTGTTGAAAAACCTTTCTGGAAACCAAACTGACATTTTGTTAGTACTTCATTTTTACAGATATGTGAAGCTACTCTTGAATACATTACTTTCTCAAAAATTTTGGATAAAGCTGTTAGAAGGGAGATTGGACGGTAATTGTTGACATCAGATCTATCCCCCTTTTTATGCAAAGGTACAACAATAGCATATTTCAGTCTATCAGGGAAAGTGCCCTGTTCCAGAGAGCTATTACACAGGTGGCTGAGAATCTTACTTATCAGTTGAGAACAAGCTTTTAGTATTTTGCTGGAAATGCCATCAATTCCATTTCAGAGGGAGAAGTGGGTGAGATTTCAATTGTATCAAATTGCATAGGTATGGCCTCTTCCATTAACAGCCTAGCATATTCTAATGAACACCTGGATCCTACTATATCCACAACATTTAGAAAATGATTGTTAAAAATATTTTCAACTTCTGACTTTTTGTTCGTAAAGTTTTCATTCAGTTTGATGGTAATACTGTCTTCCTCTGCTCTTGGTTGACCTGTTTCTCTTTTAATAATATTCCAAATTGTTTTAATTTTATTATCAGAATTGCTGATTTCAGACTTGATACACATACTCCTGGATTTTTTAATAACTTTTCTTAATATAACACAGTAGTTTTTATAATTTTTGATAGTTTCTGGGTCACTACTCTTTCTTGCTGTCAGATACATTTCCCTTTTCCGGTTACAAGATATTTTTATACCCTTAGTAAGCCATGGTTTGTTACAAGGTTTCTTACGAGTATATTTAACTATTTTCTTGGGGAAGCAGTTTTCAAAATGCATTTACAAAAATGTCATGAAATAAATTATATTTTAAATTGGCATCAGGTTCATGGTACACCTCATCCCAGTCTAACTGCTGTAGGCTTTCCCTGAAATCTACAGTTGTTAAATCGTTGACTGAACGTACTACTTTGGAGGACTGTTTAGGATTGCTGAATGGAGCTATGTCATATATTGTAACTAGCTGTGCACCATGATCAGAAAGACCATTCTCAACAGGCTGAGCATTTATCTGGTTAAACTTATCTTGGTCTATAAAGAAGTTATCTATCAGTGAGCTGCTATCCTTTACCACCCGAGTAGGAAAATCAATAACGGGTGTCAAATTGAAAGAACCGACTAATACTTCAAGGTCATTTTTCCTATTACCCTCTTTCAAAGTATCTACATTGAAGTCCCCACAAATAATAATTTGCTTCCCCCCGTCTGACAGATAGCACAACAAGGAGTCCAAATTTTTCAGAAATAGATGAAAATTTCCTGATGGGGACCTATATACAGTTACAATTATAAATGTGCCTTTATTTAATTTAAGCTCACAGGCACATGCTTCTATATGTTTCTCTACACAAAACTTTTTTGTTTCTATACTTTTTGCACAATGATAACTTTTGACATATATGGCAACTCCTCCTTTCTCCATATTTTCTCTCATTACATGTGCAGAGAGCTTATATCCACTTACATTTACCTTATCCATATCAGTAACAATGTGATGCTCAGACAGGCATAGTATATTTATTTCATTCTCAGCTTCTAAATCTTCTAAACAAACCAGAAGCTCATCTACTTTATTCTTTAAACTCCCAATATTTTGATGAAATATACTTACATTATTTTTAATTATACTTTTATGAGAACCTTTCCTTATTCTAACATTTGCAGTACTCTCCTGTCTGAGTTTCTCATTGTGCTTAGGCCTAGTTCCTCATGTTATAAAATTGTAATGGACACCAGTTCTGCAAATTTAGTAACGTGTAAGCATACATTTCAGTGCACATGTTTCTATTGGTCATAGTAATGCACAATGTGTGAGAAGTTGGGACTGTTAGTGTTTGCACGTGTGTTAATAATTCAGGAAGGGACTGGATAACAGCATTGCTGGTTCTAAGGACAATTTCCAAAACTTTGTGAGTGCACAAGTGGTGGTTTATGGACTTGCTATATTGTCCACAAGACTCTTCGATGGTGATTGTGCACCTGCACAGTCGCAACAGATGGCTGCTGGCCACCTCTACAAGGACTGAAGTGGGTCTGCACCTTCGATGGCCCACCGATACCATTATTTCTACAAGGACTCCAGTGGGTCTGCACCTCTAGTGGCCCACCAATACCATAATCTCTACAAAGACTGAAGTGGGACTGCACCTTTGATGGGCCACCAATACCATAATTTCTACAAGGACTGCAGTGGGTCTGCACCTCTGGTCGCGCACCAATACCATAATCTCTACCAGGACTGCAGTGGGCCTGCTCTGTGATTACCTACCTACCATTACTCTTCAAAACTTCGACTGACTCTGCTGTGGGTTTGCTCTGTTGTGACCCATTACCTGTCTGCATGCCAAGAGTCAGCACTGTCTTTCCGTTGGAAGGACAACACTACTTCTTCAAGACTGCATGGAAATCCACTACTTCCGTGTGCATTTTCTTTTACTGCTCAGACTTTGAGATAAACACTGCAATTTTACTGTGACGAACGATCAGGACTGTCTTTATGGGCTGTGAGAAAATTTTAGCTTTTGACCAACATTGTGTCGATAAGTGTGTGCATTTGATTTTCTTGTTATTGAAATTATGAAATTTTTTTTCAAATCTCTATTGGCCGCTGCCCAAAACAATTTGTAAAATTTTTTGTGGGGAGCATGGGGGCTATGTAAGTAGGCTGTTTAGGTTTTTATGTTGGTAACGCCACGTAGCGCTCTGTATGAAAATCACTGACTGTGCTGTGTGCAGTCTGTGGCTGGTTTGCATTGTTGTTGGCTATTGTAGTGTTGGGCTATTGGCTGTTAACAGCGAGTAGTGTTGCGCAGTTGGAGGTGAGCCGCCAGCAGTGGTGGATGTGGGAAAGTGATATGGCGTATTTTTGAGAGCAGATGATCTGGATGTGTGTCCATCAGAAACAGTACATTTGTAAGAATGGATGTCATGAATTGCTATATATATTATGACTTTTGAACACTATAAAGGTAAATACATTGTTTGTTCTCTATCAAAATCTTTCATTTGCTAACTATGCCTATCAGTAGTTACTGCCTTCAGTAGTTTGGATCTTTTATTTAGCTGGCAGTAGTGGCGCTCGCTGTATTGCAGTAGTTCGAGTAACGAAGAGTTTTGTGAGGTAAGTTATTTGTGAAAGGTATAGGTTAATGTTAGTCAGGGCCATTCTTTTGTAGGGATTTTTGAAAGTCAGATTGCGTTGCGCTAAAAAATATTGTGTGTCAGTTTAGTGTTGATCAGAATAGGTAAAGAGCGAAATGTCTGAGTGAGCTCAGTTTTGCTCAGCGGTTTGAAAATCAAATAACGCAAGGGATTTACCAGCACAGTAATTCACTAATTTTTCTAAGGGGACGTTTCAACTAATACAGGGTGGTCAGGAACAGCCTGAAAAGCTTTTAAGGTCTCCGGGATCGCAAATTTAAGCACTTTGGCGCGCTAAAATGTGGCAATGCACAGACATCTGTGGGTCCCTGAGCTACCACACTCTCAGATACTCATTACCACTTCAACTGTGCATTTTTCGAAAGAGCTATCTTCAAGCTAGGTGAGCAAAAGGTACGTTTTTCTTTCGATTTAAGGAAACCAGACGAAGAATACGTTCGATGCCACTGTCTATCGCAAGCTGTTTGAATTCTTGCGCGCGACACCTGATACGGGAACTTCAGTGCTAAACAACTCACAAACGGTGCAACGAGTCGAATTTATATCTTAACTGTCCTTTCCCTGCAAAACCTCCCCTGTAAGCCGGCCGCGGTGGTCTCGCGGTTCTAGGCGCTCAGTCCGGAACCGCGCTACTGCTACGGTCGCAGGTTCGAATCCTGCCTCGGGCATGGATGTGTGTGAAGTCCTTAGGTTAGTTAGGTTTAAGTAGTTCTAAGTTCTAGTGGACTGATGACCACAGATGTTAAGTCCCATAGTGCTCAGAGCCATTTTGAACCTCCCCTGTAACACTCTTATGAGTTTTTCCGATTGTTTGCGATGACTCTTTACATCTCGTTCAGCACCTTAATTACTTCATTGTTTCAGTTTTTTAATGTCAACAATTCACTGAATCATAAACAGTATAGCAAAATTTTGCGATATTAAATAATAGGTATTAAAACATTGAAAAATGCCCTTAACTCTATTTTTTTTCTAAAATGCTGTTTTACGGGTTCTGTAGCATAAAACTGCCTCTAGCAGGGTCCATAGCACTGCTTCGGTCTAGGGTTGTATAGATCCTAAACAAAACACTGGGTGGAGTGTCTATGGTACACGGGTATGGAGGGAATGTTAAAACCGGGCAGAAGTGAAGGTACATCTACATAAGAACTAGATTCTTCACAGACCATGTGGGACGTTTTAAAGCTTTTTTCCCGCTGATAGAACAGCTAGAACACAATATACAGTCGCGTGGTCTGAGGCGTCTTATAATGGATCTCTCGGCTTCCCCCCCCCCCCTCCCCCATCGGAGGTTCGAGTCCTTCCTCGGGCATCGATGTGCGTGTTGTCCTTAGCGTAAGTTAGGTTAAGTTAGATCAATTAGTGTCTGAGCCTAGGGACCGAGGAGCTCAGCAGTCCTTATCACAAATTTCCAAATTACAACATATAGTAGTGTTTAGATTTTTTCTAGCTGGTATCGATTTCATTTCTCGGAATGGATGCTATTCAAACTACCTATGGCCCATTCCCCTCAATATACTGCTGCCGCTGTTGATTACTTGCAGCGCTAAGTATGGGCGCGTTATGTGGAAAGGTGCTTACTCGCGACGTGACCGGACGCAGGCCGGCTGATCCTGTCGGCAGATGAGCCACCCCGTGTGTGTGTGCGTGTGTGTGCGGCGCTTAACGATGTTTGCGGGCCGCGTGTCGCCCCTGTGTCGCCCACGTGTCCCCAATCAGCCGCGGGACGCTCGCTGGACGCGGCAACTGGGCCCCTGACGACGCCGTATTGCTGACCTGTCACCTGTGCGAAGTATTCCGGTATTCAGTTTATGAGCCACAGGCTGTTTATAAACCTCCCACAGGACTAGACGTATAAAATTTCACTGGTATTAGCTTTTGTGTTTCCTCCTTCAAACGGTATCTTCTAGTTTTTAGCGAGTATATTTGCAATTGTGAACCTAGTCTGCGCAATATAAAGAAAGAGAACATATCTGAGCGACGATTATGCTCTTCTATAGTGGTCGTATATCCACAGCGACGCTGCTACGCCGTGAAATATCTTACCTGGCGCTACTAGCGCTATGCAGAACGTGTACGAGATAATGAAGAAACTGGAAATTCGAAAGGACATCTTGGGAGGGAGGGGAGGGGTACGGGGGTGGAAATCTTAGCCGTATTATAGACATCTGAAAGTGTGTGATACTCTGATTTTACACTTTTTTATTTCAGTTCATAACGACGTTCATAATGACTGCGAGCCCCTATTACCAGAAATGTGCATAGCCTACTTCACAATAAGGGATAGTCACAACTAGTTGGAGTCTCATGTTGAGTAATAACACGGACAATAACGTGTCGCCGCGCGGAGTGGCCGTGCGGTTTGAGGCGTCATGTCACAGATTGCGCGGCCCCTCCCGCCGGAATATCGAGTCCTCCTTCGGGCGTAGATGTGTGCAGTGTTCTTAGCTTAAGTTGGTTTATGTAGTATGTAAGTCTAGGGACCGATGACCTCAGCAGTTTGCTCCCTTGGAAATTCATACGCATTTGAACATTTGAGTAAAGTGTCGAAAAACAGAGTTAAATGCAGTACAATGCGGAAACAAGGATCCTTCGACTTCTTTGAAATAGTCGAGATGTGTATCATACAATCGCATCTGATTGCATTTGCATAATCATGTCAGAAAGAAGATAGGAAGCACAAAATACTTAACGGTATCACGAAGTCTGTAAAATGACAACGTAGAGGTCTCGCTTGGATAGTTTGGTTGGTTTGGGGTAGGGGACCAAACAGTGAACTCATCGGCCCATCGAATTAGGGAAGCATGGGGAAGGAAGTCGGCTGCGGCCATCAAAGGAACCATCCCGGCATTTGCTTGAAGCGATTTAGGAAAATCATGGAAAACCTACATCAAGATGGCCGGACGCGGGTTCGAACCGTCGTCCTCCCGAATGCGGGTTCAGTGTGCTAACCACTGCGCCACCTGGCTCGGTCTCGCTTGGAGTTCCTTACATGCCAAGAAAACAAAGGAAATCATGAAACCACCAAAAAATAAGAAAAACACCTACGTAATTAGAAAAAATCTTGCAGAGGAAAAGAAAAATAGACAGATTCGTAATGCCCAACTACTGAGCACCAGCTACTCCTTTGATGTGGACTGGTGCTGTATTAATACTGCAGACACACATCAACTGTTCATCACATATACATAAACTTTGTGCTGCGTCCTGCAATATTCTCTCCCTTACTGGAAAATGGTAAGTCAACGTATATCGAAAATCGTGAGGACATACCAAGTGAGGAACCGGACAAAACGAGTCATTGTCCACAACACCCATCAGAAACATGCTTCACAGATGACGTAGTCGTTAGAACCACTAGTAACTGTTCTAAGGCCTTAGATGTGACTAATCAAACCGAGCAAAGTATTAGAGAAAAGACCAAACATACCTTCAGCTCAAAGATGGGCGCTGAGTCAAACAAATTTATGTTCCAATTTTGAACATGGCCGATAATGCAGCAACCGTAGAGAAAAAATTTATAATATTACTTGAAAATATAGCTCTTCGATTGCACAGGAAAAAATTTTCAACTTTGCCTAGGTTTCAACTGCTCTAAGGCAGCCTTCATCAGAAGTAAAAAAAATTTACATTACATAGAGTAAATAGTTATGAAATGGTTTAGAGCAACAGTGCTCACGTGAAAGATAAAAATATATTTGTACATTATAAAATTTTCCTAGGAATGCACAACTTGATTAAGACGCGCCGCTAAGGGTCGCATGTGCGGCTGGCACTGTAAGCAGCATCAGACTGACAGGCGCGCGCGCCGTCGATGTTAGCAAGTCGGCACCTTGTATCGCACCATCTGTCTGATGCTGCTTACAGTGCCGGCCGCACACGCGACCCTTAGCGGCGCGTCTTAATCAAGTTGTGCATTCCTAGGAAAAATTTATAATGTACAAATATATTTTTATTTTTAACGTGAGCACTGTTGCTCTAAACCATTTCATAACTATTTACTCTATGTAATGTAAAATTTTTTTACTTCTGATGAAGGCTGCCTTACAGCAGTTGAAACCTAGGTAAAGTTGAAAATTTTTTACCTGTGCAACCAAAGAGCTGTATTTTCAAGTAATATTATAAATTTATGATCAATATAAGGGTGAATGGTGTGCCATGTATCCAAGCCAAATGAAAACGATAGGCAACTGCTCCAACCAAAACCCTTGCCTTCCTAGAGCAAGGATTCTGCCAGGGAAACCATGCACACCGGCCTCGCTGCTATCATCCGTCAGTATCTTTCGAAATCTCTAGGACCGTAGGAGCACTCCCGCAAATGTGCTCAGATAGTACTCCTGACGGAAAGAGTACTCTGGAGAATGGCTTAGTCACTGCCGTCAGTTTGTGTTCAAAATTGCTATTGAAAGAACAACATAAAGTAGTAATAATTAACAACAATCTCGTGAACAGGGGTGAAGGCTATCATCTCAGCTTGGGACCCTGTGTTAGCGGCAATACGTCGAGTGCGAAGGCGGGAGAGGAATCCCGAATCAGTGTCGAGTACGGCCTACGCTTTCTTCAACGCATCACTGTCCCACACTGGACAGGAGGAAGTGATGGCCGTCTCTCAAAGAAATCGAAATAGGACAACACCCTTAAATTCGATGGAGTGTGAGTACCGAATGTTTCGACCATAATCCAGTCGGACCTGACGGTATCTGCAGCAGCCCTTATAACGCTGTGTGTTCCAGGCGAAGTGAGCGTACTCATACATCAGTACCAATAGTCCGGGAAAGAACTTCTTCTGGGGACAATACAAACACAGCAGACAGTTATTTAGTATCACTGTTTTTATTTTATTTACTTACCTTTCAGTCTCCGTTTCTATTTTCGAGTTGCAGTACCATCCTCAACTGCTCAATCTGGACACAGTTAGACTCATAAAGAGTAATTGTAACACTTGTATTGAAATATCTCTGTATGAGCTACGAGCCTACAAAAAAAATTCTCTTTTGGGAACAATAGAAAATCTCATTATAAAAGCAAAGAAGTTGCCTGAGCTAGTGTCTGACGTAGTGTTTAAAATCTCGTATAACCGGTGTTGGTACAAAATTCTAACAACATCGTCGGCAACGAAATGAGTACACCTCAGTGATGCGGTGACGTACCGTAACTGATACCGACAAGGCTTCATTAGCTTTTTCTTGCCTGTAGTGTAAATATCAGAACTCCACCCCATTTGGAAAATTAAACTAAGACCGCAATATCAAACGAAAATTTTTTGGATTCAAAGCCGCTGAAAAGTTATAAAGATATACCAAAAAAACTATCCTCACAGCAGTCGCGTGCAAAGGGTAAAATAAAAGGCATCCAAAAGCCAGTGAAACATTAAGAAATAAATGATTTGCTAGAAGTTTATGGGTTTGACACCAGTCGAAACAGGGCGAATTTTACCATTCCAAATAGGTGGGAACACGAGAGTTGTTCGTTTGACGTTTACGTAGGAAAATCTACAGTGAAGAAGAGCTTCTTTACTTTAGATATCATAAGGCTTTCGTTTCGTTATAGTGAGAAATGTACCGTCCATGTCAAGTGAAAGGGACTGCAATTTAAGAAGCTGATGAAGTGGACTGTGCACAACAAAGGTAACTTACGTTGCACTGTTCAAGTGGGCTACGGGCAGTCACAAATACTTTTAAGAGAAGCTAATTTGATAACCGTTGTCGATTACTACACTAATCTTCATTAAATTTATGTGTACCCGTATCGTATTCACATCATTAGTTATGTACGTTACATCAACGTCATAGAAAGTGGCGCCAAGTGCATAAATATTCTCTCGCAATGCCGTAACAGTCGACTTGTTTCCGAATGTACTCACCATGTAATAAATACGTCTGCATTGTTGCCCAGACCCGCTAACGGCAATCAAATTAAAAGCTTCTAGATTATTTGTGGCTGCCTGCGCTCGTCTTCAGCAATCTGAACAGTTGACATGACTTCAACAATCTCCGTCATGAATGAAATAATATGGGCTATCAGATCGGACTGGCCTTTTGGCAACAGACATTCGCTCCTGCACAGTCAGGCGACGAGAAACATATTTACAATTCTGTTAACTAAATTTACTGCAACCCGCTTTAGTCTTTAATAGGTCAGCGGCCACAAAGAAAAGAACTCAGATTCAATATCCTTCGAAAGTAAATATGATGGAATGGCGGAGTATGTTGAAAGAAATGAGTCTTTGAGAACTTACTAGCGTTTTCAGAAATATTTCTCCTTCCTCCCATGGGAACCAGTCTCAAATGGTCGTACCATTTCTCAGCTTCGTATCACCACATAATAGAGGAGGAACTTACACCATTTACATATCACTGTTTCCACGACGTCATTAAGCCCGCGTTATACATGAAGTAATATATTGAACGATCATCTAAAGCACAGTTTGGTATTATATATGCATGTAAACTAGCCAAGGAGTATTAGAAATACTTTTTAAGTGACATTGAACAGGCCGAACATATTTGTTCTTCGGGAAGAACAATTTAGGACAGTCTAACTGCATTCTGAGGATGCATTTCAGCATCGATAAGAATGATTTTGCCGAACTCCTGAGGGATATTTCACATCTAATCCCTCTGAAAAAGTTTAGGTTTTTAACTCTCTGGCCCATTCCGCTCCACGCTGTCTGGAATTTCTGGATCACCTTCTTACAATTAGTAACAGTACAAATAACTTACGCGTTTGTCGCCGGGTGACGTCGTCGGACACCGCCGATATTTCGACAGGAGCACACCCTGCCATTCTCAAGGCACAAATGCAAGGAAGAAAAAATGTGCAAGCAAATTTAATACCTCGGTTCATAGAGGAGAAACAAGGAAGATACCACACACAGAACAAGTGTCAACACAACCAAAGATAACCAGCATCAGAAATGCGATGGTTACTATTAATCAACAGGTGAGGTAGCACTAATTTTGTCCCTCTGTTTTTTGAGGAGAGACAGAGCCGGATTCCAAGCAGCATTTAAACAAAATCCACCATCTCTGTTAATAAGGTTGCTTGATAGTCTGATTTAAACAGCTTCCTTAATAACACTTTCCAAATAGTTTGACGTGCAAGACAGAATCTCCGTGTTGTTGTATTCCACAGGATGACCGGTGTCAAGGCAATGTTCTGCAATAGCGGATTTGCTCGGCTGTTGTAAGCGTGTGTGACGCTTATGTTCAAAACACCGGTATTCCACAGTCGTGATTGTCTGACCAATTATGACATGCCACAACTGCAAGGAATACGATAGACCCCAGCCCTACGCGAACCAAGATCATCTTTTACGGACGCCAACCGAGCCTTAATCTTGGAAGGTGGTCGAAAACACATTTCACATCATATTTCCGTAACATCATATTTAAACCGGTTTTTGGAACATCTGAATTCAATCCACCCGAATATTCAGTTCACTATGGAGGTGGAAAAGAATGGATGCCTTCCCTTCCTTGATGTGTTGGTCAAAAGGAAGACTGATGGTACGTTGGGACATTCTGTTTAGAGGAAACCCACCCACAATGACTTGTATCTGCGAGCTGATAGTTGCCACCATCCAGCTCAGCGTGAAGGAGTACTTCGCACCTTGGTTCACATGGCACACGTTATCTCAGACCCTGAAAGTTTGACAGCTGAGGTAGCTCATCTCGAAGTCACCTTTCGTCAGAATGGTTACAGTGAGAGGCAGATCAAACATGCGTTGCGCCATCTGCCTTCTGTGCAACGGGTGAGTGACGATAGCAACGAAGTGGCACCTAAGTCTACGGCCTTTTTGCCCTATGCAGGAAGCATTTCCAACAGGATTGGCCGCATTTTACGGAAATATGATGTGAAATGTGTTTTTCGACCACCTTCCGAAATTAAGGCCCGGTTGGCGTCCGTAAAAGATGATCTTGGTGTGCGTAAGGCTGGGGTCTATCGTATTCCTTGCAGTTGTGGCATGTCATATATTGGTCAGACAATCAGGTCTGTGGAATACCGGTGTATTGAACATAAGCGTCACACACGCTTACAACAGCCGAGCAAATCCGCTATTGCAGAACATTGCCTTGACACCGGTCATCCTATGGAATACAACAACACGGAGATTCTGGCTTGCACGTCAAACTATTGGGATAGTGTTATTAAGGAAGCTGTTTAAATCAGACTATCAAGCAACCTTATTAACAGAGATGGTGGATTCTGTTTAAATGCTGCTTGCAATCCGGCTCTGTCTTTCCTCAAAAAACTGAGGTACAAAATTAGTGCTACCTCACCTGTTGATTAATAGTAACCATCGACATTTCTGATGCTGGTTATCTTTGGTTGTGTTGACACTTGTTCTGTGTGTTGTATCTTCCTTGTTTCTCCTCTATGAACCGAGGTATTAAATTTGCTTGCACATTTTTTCTTTCTTGCATTTGTGCCTTGAGAATGGCAGGGTGTGCTCCTGTCGAAATATCGGCGGTGTCCGACGACGTCACCCGGCAGCAAACGCGTAAGTTATTTGAACATTCGATTCGCCGGGAAAAGTTAAGGTCTCACAGTAACAGTACACTTAAAACGGCAACAATGGCGAATCGTCTGTCGAACTAGAACCTTTGTAACATAGCTCACTGGGCAAATTGTTAGTCATCCCTTTAAATGAACAGCCTAGTCGCTTTGGAGCAAAGTCTTATAAATTGTACCACTATATGTTTTTCATTTTACTGAAAGGTTATGTGCATTATCTAAATGACATACTAATGATGTGTGCTCTTTCTCTCAGACACATATGCCTAAAGTTTCGAAGATAATTTTTAAACAATTTAAAAGACATGACGTAATTGGTGGATAGACGCCGAGGCAACTGTGGTGCACCATGGCCTATAGACAGACGTTCAACTGTTGGGTAGCTAACTGCTCAGATGAATCAGAAGGCTACAAACAGTGTCTCCTCAACGATCGTTCAGCGAACGTTGTTGCTTAAGGGGCTCCGGAACGCCCTATACTTGCAATGTTAAAATAACGCTTATAAATTACATCTTTCCTCACAAAGTATTTGAGGTAGGAAGTTGAACTTTTTACAGATTATTTATTGGAATATGGGCTACAACTTAACACAGGGATTTTACAAAATTTTAGTTCAGTTATTAAAGATGATTTTTTTCAATTGTAATGAAAATTCACAACACTTTTTTGCAATTTTTTATTTATATATTCAAAAATATACAGTTTTTTGGAAAAAGGCTGTGTTAAATTATGCAGAAGGTACTGTGTAACATTTACTGAAAGTTTGAAACAAATATGTTTGGAAGATCCTTAGAAAACATGTAATTAGTATGAGAAAATAAAAGTTTTGGGAATCGAGCGAGAAAGACTGGATTAACTTTTTAGTGCATTCCAGGTCCATAGGATGGATTATCTTCATCCTCTGCACACTCCTCCTCCAGCTTCCTCTTGTTCCTCCTCCTGTTTACTCTTGCTTGTATTTCTAGACTCTTTACAGCCCTGTCTGCAGCCCGAAGGCGTTCCTTGTCTAAAGCAAGCATCGCTCGTTGTTGTGTTAGTAGATTTTGCTACCATTTTCTTCAGTTGCAGTTACTGCAACACTGTTCCAAAAGGTGGTCATGTGTGAACACTTATCACATTTCAGTTGTATTTCACTAGCAAGTCCTACGTGCTTCATTATGGAGAGTTCCAGACCAACTTCACTACAATGAATACATCTTACACAGTTTGAAAAAATTCCTTTAAGAACCGACATATCAAATATTTCATTCACATCCGATTCGCCCATAAAACATTCATAGTTTTCACTCATTGAACCAAGCTTCTTCTGTGAAGTATTTTCTTTCTCACTTTGACTGCTATGGGCAGGTGTACTTGAGAGGTTAGGTTCACTCACTTGGTTATCGTCTTTATTGTTTACAGTAATAACACATACCTTTCGCTTTCCAACATTTCTCCTTTTCTTAAAAGCCTTCAGAGGATTTCTAATAACTTTACTTTTACTCATTATTATACTTCAACAAAACAGAGACTCAAGAAACAGAATTAATTACGAATATTTTCGAGATAACGACAGAGTAAATAAACATGAAACAA
Organism: Schistocerca piceifrons; assembly: GCF_021461385.2. Lineage (NCBI taxonomy): Eukaryota > Metazoa > Arthropoda > Insecta > Orthoptera > Acrididae > Schistocerca > Schistocerca piceifrons. Next base: position 322,931,886 of record NC_060139.1, on the reverse strand, counting down.
TCGACAATCACACCAGCGATATATATTGAACCATCACAGGTTAGCCACAACACATACTTTATCTCACATCACTAAAATGTACCTGATGAACACGGACGTTAATAATAACACCATTTGACAGCAGTTTAACAGCGCCACAGTGGGTCACGCCCATGTGGAACACATTTCAAAAAAAAATTAAAAATAGTTGTAGTCTTCGGAATTGAATAAATTATATATCTATTAAAAGGTAATAGTCTGCAGATTCAGAAAACGCAAAAAAGTAAAAATCGAACTTTTCATGATTTTGAGCCTTTCCGGAGCCCCTTAAGGGCCTCTGCTGCAGGCGCCTCCCATCTTCACCGCTGTTCATGGCGACGGAAGCTGGAATTCGCACGCCAACTGGATGCCCACTGAGCGACGAAGGTGGTCTTTTCTGATGAATCATGTTGTATTCTCATTAGGACAGATGGCCTTTGGCGTGTACAGCCCTGCAACAATCGTTGGAAGGTACAGCCCGGAGAAAGGAGAATTATCGTCTGGGGATTGTTTTCATGACATTCCCTGAGCGATCTCGTCATTCTGGAAGGCAAAATGGATCCATGCATCTATAATTGAGCACTATGTCCATCCCTACATGCAGTTTGTTTTTTCCTGGACACGTTGGAATCTACCAGCAGGACAATGTGACGTGTCACACAGCTCATAGTGTACCAGTGTGGTCCGAAGAGCGCCAGGATGATTTTACCGTACTCACCTGGCCACCAAATCCGCCAGGTTCTGTGGCACCACTTAGATCGGGCTTTCCCCGCCATGGATTATCAACCGTGAAACCTAGCACAGCTGGCCACGACACAGGAGTCGGCATGGCTCCACCTCCCTGTTGGTACCTTCCAGAACGTCGTTGACTGTCCTGCATGTCTCGCAGCGGTACATGCTGCGAAAAGTATTTAGACTTTTCACAGCTGATGGCATTAGCGTGAATGGACCATCTATATTCATTACCTAAAATATTAGGCTACTTTTGAAGTTAAACTGAGCAGGTTCTACATTAGCTACTCACTCTTGTTTGCAGCTATTACCGTAAAATGCTCCTCGCACTTACTTTAAAAAGTCGGCTATGAAACCAAACTCAGAATTTAAAGAACTTCTTCCTCTTGCTCAGCTTTTAAGGTGTTGCAGAACCTCACTGGCGACGTATTGCCAGTTTGGTTTTGCCACTTTGTTTTTTAGGCTACCTATTTTAAGCATCTTTGTCGAGGAGGAGCCTCTTGTAGGGACTCCTGATGACCTCAACAGCAGATGATGTTCCTCTGCTTCTCTTTTTCTGTTTTGTAATGTTGCAACAGAAGAGACATCTCGTGGGTCTATTTATACTCTCCTGCTACATGTTTGTTTTGTGGGAGCTAAAGGATTCAGGAATGCATACTTTTCATTACTTTTTCTTGATGGTCCTGGGACTTCATGGCATGTCTGCTCGCACATTTCTTCTTGCTCTTTTCTAACTTATGATATGGATTGGATATTTCAGGATTCTGACTTGTTGGTGGATTTCTATTGTATTGTACTGTATGTTAACCGGGGGCCTAGAAACGATGGAGAGGCGGCTCCGTCCCCGCCGCAGCCACAGTGGTCCACAACCCCAGGACGACTACCGCAGTCCACTTCACCCCTCCGCCACCCCACACCGAACCACTCTTTCAGGGTTATTGTGCGGTTCGGCCCAGGTGGACCCCTCCGCCACCCCCCCACCACCCCCCCAAGGGAACGTCTCACACCAGACGAGTGTAACCCCTATGTTTGCGTGGTAGAACAGTGATGGTGTACGCGTACGTGGAGAACTTGTTTGGGCATAAATCGCCGACGTAGTGTAGCTGAGGCGGAATAAGGGGAAACAGCTTGCATTCTCCGAGGAAAACCGCCTAAAAACCATCCACAGACTAGCCGGCTCACCGGACCTCGACACAAGTCCGCCGGGCGGATTCTTGCCGGGAACCAGGTGCTCTTTCCCGATCCGGAAAGCCGTGAGTTAGACCGCACGGCTAACCGGGCGGGCTCTTGGTGGATTTAGTCACCAAGAAGTCCGAATCCTGAATAATTTGTGCATCCGTGGCCACTGGTAGCATTTCTTACGGTGGCAGCCGTTCAATTTGACTCTCCGAAAATCTGAGCAATCCTTGAGTGGCTAAGATGGCTTCCTGACAGCAATCTGACAGCTACCTGGTTGTAATAAGCTTTAAATGGCTTAGAAAATGCAACGTGTAGTGGCTATAGCCTGTAAGTGGTGAGTGTGGAGGTACCTAACTCATGATTACACCATTATCTCTAGCTAAAGCTACAGCAGCCACACAAATGGTTCAGATGGCTCTGAGCACTATGGGCCTTAACTTCTGAGGTCATCAGTCCCCTAGAACTTTTTTTTTGGTCATCAGTCTACTGACTGGTTTGATGTGGCCCGCCACGAATTCCTTTCCTGTGCTTATCTCTTCATCTCAGAGTAGCATTTGCAACCTACGTCCTCAGTTATTTGCTTGACGTATTCCAATCTCTGTCTTCCTCTACAGTTTTTGCCCTCTACAGCTCCCTCTAGTACCATGGAAGTCATTCCCTCATGTCTTAGCAGATGTCCTATCATCCTGTCCCTTCTCCTTATCAGTGTTTTCCACATTTTCCTTTCCTCTCCGATTCTGTGTAGAACCTCCTCATTCCTTACCTTATCAGTCCACCTAATTTTCAACATTCGTCTATAGCACCACATCTCAAATGCTTCGATTCTCTTCTGTTCCGGTTTTCCCACAGTCCATGTTGCACTACCATACAATGCTGTACTCCAGACGTACATCCTTAGAAATTTCTTCCTCAAATTAAGGCCGGTATTCGATATTAGTAACTTCTCTTGGCCAGAAATGTCTTTTTCGCCATAGCGAGTCTGCTTTTGATGTCCTCCTTGCTCCATCCGTCATTGGTTATTTTACTGCCTAGGTAGCAGAATTCCTTAACTTCATTGACTTCGTGACCATCAATCCTGATGTTAAGTTTCTCGCTGTTCTCATTTCTACTACTTCTCATTACCTTCGTCTTTCTCCGATTTACTCTCAAACCATACTGTGTACTCATTAGACTGTTCATTCCGTTCAGCAGATCATTTAATTCTTCATCACTTTCACTCAGGATAGCAATATCATCAGCGAATCGTATCATTGATATCCTTTCATCTTGTATTTTAGTTCCACTCCTGAACCTTTCTTTTATTTCCATCATTGCTTCCTCGATGTACAGATTGAAGAGTAGGGGCGAAAGGCTACAGCCTTGTCTTACCCCCTTCTTAATACGAGCACTTCGTTCTTGATCGTCCACTCTTGTTATTCCCTCTTGGTTGTTGTGCATATTGTATATGACCCTTCTCTCCCTATAGCTTACCCCTACTTTTTTCAGAATCTCGAACAGCTTGCACCATTTTATATTGTCGAACACTTTTTCCAGGTCGACAAATCCTATGAAAGTGTCTTGATTTTTCTTTAGCCTTGCTTCCATTATTAGCCGTAACGTCAGAATTGCCTCTCTCGTCCCTTTACTTTTCCTATAGCCAAACCGATAGTCACCTAGCGCATTCTCAATTTTCTTTCCCATTCTTCTGTATATTATTCTTGTAAGCAGCTTCGATGCATGAGCTACTGATCGTCACCTAGCGCATTCTCAATTTTCTTTTCCATTCTTCTGTATATTATTCTTGTAAGCAGCTTCGATGCATGAGCTGTTAAGCTGATTGTGCGATAATTCTCGCACTTGTCAGCTCTTGCCGTCTTCGGAATTGTGTGGATGATGATTTTCCGAAAGTCAGATGGTGTATCGCCAGACTCATATATTCTACACACCAACGTGAATAGTCGTTTTGTTGCCACTTCCCCCAATGATTTTAGAAATTCTGATGGAATGTTATCTATCCCTTCTGACTTATTTGACCGTAAGTCCTCCAAAGCTCTTTTAAATTCCGATTCTAATACTGGATCCCCTATCTCTTCTAAATCGGCTCCTGTTTCTTCTTCTATCACATCAGACAAATCTTCACCCTCATAGAGGCTTTCAATGTATTCTTTCCACCTATCTGCTCTCTCCCCTGCATTTAACAGTGGAATTACCGTTGCACTCTTAATGTTACCACCGTTGCTTTTAATGTCACCAAAGGTTGTTTTGACTTTCCTGTATGCTGAGTCTGTCCTTCCGACAATCATATCTTTTTCGATGTCTTCACATTTTTCCTGCAGCCATTTCGTCTTAGCTTCCCTGCACTTCCTATTTATTTCATTCCTCAGCGACTTGTATTTCTGTATTCCTGATTTTCCCGGAACATGTTTGTACTTCCTCCTTTCATCAATCAACTGAAGTATTTCTTTTGTTACCCATCGTTTCTTCGCAGCTACCTTCTTTGTACCTATGTTTTCCTTCCCAACTTCTGTGATGGCCCTTTTTAGAGATGTCCATTCCTCTTCAACTGTACTGCCTACTGCGCTATTCCTTATTGTTGTATCTATAGCGTTAGAGAACTTCAAACGTATCTCGTCATTCCTTAGTACATCCGTATACCACTTCTTTGCGTATTGATTCTTCCTGACTAATGTCTTGAACTTCAGCCTACTCTTCTTCACTAGTATACTGTGATCTGAGTCCATATCTGCTCCTGGGTACACCTTACAATCCAGTATCTGATTTCGGAATCTCTGTCTGACCATGATGTAATCTAACTGAAATCTTCCCGTATCTCCCGGCCTTTTCCAAGTATACCTCCTTCTCTTGTGATTCTGGAACAGAGTATTCGCTATTACTAGCTGAAACTTGTTACAGAACTCAATTAGTCTTTCTCCTCTTTCATTCCTTGTCCCAAGCCCATATTCTCCTGTAACCTTTTCTTCTACTCCTTCCCCTACAACTGCATTCCAGTCGCCCATGACTATTAGATTTTCGTCCCCCTTTACATACTGCATTACCCTTTCAATATCCTCATACACTTTCTCTATCTGTTCATCTTCAGCTTGCGACGTCGGCATGTATACCTGAACTATCGTTGTCGGTGTTGGTCTACTGTCGATTCTGATTAGAACAACCCGGTCACTGAACTGTTCACAGTAACATACCCTCTGCCCTACCTTCCTATTCATAACGAATCCTACGCCTGTTATGCCATTTTCTGCTGCTGTTGATATTACCCGATACTCATCTGACCATAAATCCTTGTCTTCCTTCCACTTCATTTCACTGACCCCTACTATACCTAGATTGAGCCTTTGCGTTTCCCTTTTCAGATTTTCTAGTTTCCCTACCACGTTCAAGCTTCTGACATTCCACGCCCCGACTCGTAGAACGTTATCCTTTCGTAGATTATTCAATCTTTTTCTCATGGTAACCTCCCCCTTGGCAGTCCCCTCCCGGAGATCCGAATGGGGGACTATTCCTGAATCTTTTGCCAATGGAGAGATCATCATGACACTTCTTCAATTACAGGTCACATGTCCTGTGGATACACGTTACGTGTCTTTAATGCAGTGGTTTCCATTGCCTTCTGCATCCTCATGTCGTCGATCATTGCTGATTCTTCCGCCTTTAGGGGCAATTTCCCACCACTAGGATAAGAGAGTGCCCTGAAATCTGCTCCTCCGCCCTCTTTGACAAGGCTGTTGGCAGAATGAGGCTGACTTCTTATGCTGGAAGTCTTCGGCCGCCAGTGCTGATTATTTATCAAAATTTAGGCAGTGGCGGTGATCGAACCCAGGACCGAATACGTTTTTGATTATGAATCAAAGACGCTACCCCTAGACCACAGGTACACCCCTAGAAATTAGAATTACTTAAACCTAACTAACCTAAGAACATCACACACATCCATGCCCGAGGTAGGATTCGAACCTGCGACCATAGCGGTCGCGCGGTTCCAGACTGTAGCGCCTAGAACCGCTCAGCCACCCCGGCCGGCTAGCAGCCACACATATGGCAGTTCAGTTCTTAGAGCAATTATTACATCAAATCAGTAGTTGAAATATGAACAGTGAACATTATTTTACAATATACCGGTACACTATGTAAGGAAAGTGGTCTTACAATGTATAAGATTTTGCCAAAGTTTTCAAACTTAATTTTTACTGCATACATGCTGCGTGTTTCTAGTTTTGTTATCACTGAGTAAGTATAGTTACATGCTTTTAGCGCCTTCTAGTCTTGGAGTAAAAATTATGTCTTTAGCAAAAGTAATGGAAAATAGTGTGGAAGCCGCCCATGGAGGGTTGCGTTAATGGATGCGGGCCGATAGCCGCCATTGTGGCGACATGTGAGTCACAGTAACAGACACGCAAGCCGTCTGTGAAGCCAGGACAGAAGTGCGAAGCAGCATACTGTACCGCGCTGTGGTAACAGTATAGTCAGCAGGGCGATATCACCATACCAGGGCAGGTCTCTTGTTATGGGTGATGTGACTATGTGACGGTTTTGGTGAAACAACTGTGCGCCAGGCGTATATAAAAATAATTCTGAATTTTGATGCAGGGATCATTTTTTGTCACCAGAAACCAGTGGCACCGCCACAACACCAGAGCCATGCTGAACAGTGAGACGATTAGACCTGCCAGTAGCAGCCATGGGTTCGAGGCCGGGCTGCACCAGCTGCAGCACTAAGTCCTTCAAGGGACTTGGTGATACGGTCCTGCCGACCTGCCGTCCATGACTGCCACCATAGAATCTGATTATCGTGTGGGACGTGGGAATCAGCACCACAACACCAGCCACTGTCCTACTCTGCAGACTCCACACACTGGCACCGCCGCCGTTTGAGAAGCGGAGGAGACGTTTCCCGAGTGGAACGCAGGCGCTGACGTCAGCGGATGTAGCCACCAAAGGCTTCCGGCCTTAGCATCACAGGGCTCCAGCTCAGCAGCCACGGGCGAAAGCCGCTACCCATTCATCAGCACCAGCCAGTGGCAACGTGGAGAGGCACGCTTCCCCCATTACGCTATGTACTGAAATCAACAGAAGACATTCTTAATTGTCAACAGTGTTTCCACAGGGAGCTTCAGCCCCAGCAGACACTCCACATCCTTCAGAGTGGGCTCAGTCACTCTTCATACTATACAGGGTGGTCCATTGATAGTGACCGGGCCAAATATCTCACGAAATAAACAACAAACGAAAAAACTACAAAGATCGAAACTCGTCTAGCTTGAAGGGGGAAACGAGATGGTGCTATGGTTGGCCCGCTACATGGCGCTGCCATAGGTCAAACGGATCCCAACTGCTTTTTTTTTAAAAGAGCAACCCCCCCCCCCCCCACCTTTTTATTACATATTCGTGTAGTGCGTAAAAAAATGTAAATGTTTTAGTTGGACCACTTTTTCGCTTTGTGATAGATGGCGCTGTAATAGTCACAAACGTGAAGTACGTGGTATCACGTAACATTCCGCCAGTGCCGAAGGTATTTTCTTCGTGATACGTTACCCATGTTAAAATGTACCGTTTATCAATTGCGGAAAATGTCGATATCGTGTTGATGTATGGCTATTGTGATCAAAATGCCCAACGGTCGTGTGCTATGTATGCTGCTTGGTATCCTCGACGACATCATCCAAGTGTCAGGACCGTTCGCCGTATAGTCAAGTTATTTAAGGAAACAGGAAGTGTTCAGCCACATGTGATACGTCAACCACGACCTGCGACAAATGATGATGCCCAAGTAGGTGTTTTAGCTGCTGTCACGACTAATCCGCACATCAGTAGCAGACTAATTGCGCGAGAATCGGGAATCTCAAAAACGTCGGTGTTGAGAATGTTACATCAACTTCGACTGCACCCTCACCATATTTCTATGCACCAGGAATTGCATGGCGACGACTTTGAACGTCGCGTACAGTTCTGCCATTGTGCACAAGAGAAATTACGGGACGATGACAGATTTCTTGCACGCGTTCTAGTTAGCGACGAATCGTCATTCACCAACAGCGGTAACGTAAACCGGCATAATATGCACTATTTGGCTACGGAAAATCCACGATGGCTGCGACAAGAGGAACATCAGCGACCTTGGCGGGTTAATGTATGGTACGGCATTATGGGAGGAAGGATAATTGGCCCCCATTTTATCGATGGCAATCTAAATGGTGCAATGTATGCTGATTTCCTACGTAATGTTCTACCGATGTTACTACAAGATGTTTCACTGCATGACAGAATGGCAATGTTCTTCCAACATGATGGATGTCCGGCACATAGCTCGCGTGCGGTTGAAGCGGTATTGAATAACATATTTCATAACAGGTGGATTGGTCGTCGAAGCTCCATACCATGGCCAGCAAGTTCACCGGATCTGACGTCCCCGGATTTCTTTCTGTGGGGAAAGTTGAAGGATATTTTCTATTGTGATCAACCGACAACGCCTGACAACATGCGTCAGCGCATTGTCAATGCGTGTGCGAACATTACGGAAGGCGAACTACTCGCTGTTGAAACGAATGTCGTTACACGTATTGCCAAATGCATTGAGGTTGACGGACGTCATTTTGAGCATTTATTGCATTAATGTGGTATTTACAGGTAATCACGCTGTAACAGCATGCGTCCTCAGAAATGATAAGTTCACAAAGGTGCATGCATCACATTAGAACAACCGAAATAAAATGTTCAAACGTACCTGCGTTCTGTATTTTAATTTTAAAAAAATTACGTGTTACCAACTGTTCGTCTAAAATTGTGAGCCATACGTTTGAGACTATTACAGCGTCATCTATCACAAAGCGAAAAAAGTGTTCAACTAAAACATTAATATTTCTTTACGTGCTACACAAATATGTAATAAAAAATGGGGGTTCCTATTAAAAACAAAAAACGCAGTAGATATCCGTTTGACCTAAGGTAGCGCCATCTAGCGGGCCAACCATAGCGCCATCTGGTTTCCCCCTTCAAGCTAGACAAGTTTCGTTCTTTGTAGTTTTTTCGTTCGACGCTTATTTCGTGAGATATTTGGCCCGGTCACGATCAATGGACCACCCTGTATAAATTACAAACAGACTTTACATATATTCTAAGGTCTCAGGCAAATCCAACACCTTCCATGAAAACCCTGACATGACAGCAAATCCGGCAGTATGTCACATAGCTCCGAATAAATCCTGACATTAAATTAACCAAAGTAATACGATCAACGAGTGAGAAAATCGAATACCACAGACTAACACAAGAACGCCTAAATGCATGTCATACCTTCCCACCGTGAAACAGAAGCAGTTCCGAGGGGAGAAACGAGAACAGAAGCCGAGAGCAGAGTCGTGTAAGCGAGAAGGCCCTACGATAAGGGACGGTCACCTACGTCGCCAGCCGACTGCCAAGACCACCCCCAGCCCATGTTAAAAGATATAGCCCTCCAGAAGAACAGTATAGATCTTACTATAACACTAAAAGGGCCACACCAGCTGCAAGTTTTAGCGTGAGACTATACGTGTCTCTGTTACTTAGCAAACATTAAAAACATTGCCCCACCACGAAAAGTATAACATTTCTCATTGGATAGACAGAATTTTTGTAGGCGGAGTTTAAGGTTAACATTGAGACCCTGATTGGTCAGTTGAAAACACAGCTAGATATCTTTTTCTTAAACCAACTTCGGTAAATTGTAGTAAGGAGAAGTTAGGAGTTGCTTCCGAGATGGCGAGGTGTGTGGAGCTGTGCCGCCCACCGCCCCCTGACACTGCCTAACCAACGACAAGGTAATGAACGCACGCGATGCCGCATAAGAGCATAAGGCTTCAATCAGAACTGCAGAAGTCTCATCTGTTATATCCCCTTTTTGCGTAATACTAGTGTTGATCGTCAATTAAAACTCATGGTATTAACATTTGCTACTGGAAGTTAAGATCTGAAACGCGATGATTTTTCTGTTGAGAAGCCACGTCAACCACTGTAATTTATGACAAGTTAAATAAGTAATGAAAGATAATTGAGAGTCACTGTAGACCATTTTTGATAGTTTTCTCTTTTATGAAACTTAATTTAAACCTAGATTTAGATGTGATATGTCATAGGTCATCCTTCGATCCATTGTAGAACTTTGAAATCCATTCAGGGAATATTCGTTCACATTTTTGTTGAACGCAGTTGGTTTTTATCATCCTGTATTAAAATATTTCCTTTTATCTATAGTGCATCTTACAAACAATGTTTTGTGAGTAGAATAAAATTTCCAATGGTAAACTTAACTGCTTTTTCGACGTTATTTTACCAGCTAACTAAAAATAGGAAAGCCTTGAACCCCTTCCACTAAATTTAGTTAGTATTAAGATTCTTGTACAGGGAGTGCAGTGGATCTGACGCTGAAATCATTAAGTATTTGATTATATCATCGCTAGTCTCACTAAACTCTTCTGAACTCTACATGTCATGTGTGGTCTGGCGTCTCCTTACCAGTAGCAGATCCCAGGTTCAAACTAGTCAATTCCCTAAAAAACACGCTCAGAGCGTCGTTGCGCGAAAGTGGTATGGAGACACGACATAGAACAAACAGACACCACGCGGAATGTTAGAATATGTAAGAGTACAGATACGTAGCTTCACAAGCAGATATTTACTTCCTTAGAGAACAAAATAAACTAGAACCACTCCACGTCAAAATTATCAACGATCTGTCGAATTAATGATGTACAACAGCAATATTCTACCTAACACAGGTTCTGTTCAACATGCAGCATCACCATGGAGATAGTTTGCCAGATATGTTAGTGGTACGATTTAAAAGATGATATGACTTATAAGACATTACCCTAGATAATGTAGAAACTGACACCAGACGTCTGTGACCCTCCACCGCTGACACAGGTCATGGCAGTGAGGCGATATGTATGTGTCAGTAGGCTTTATGGAAACAGTCCAGTAATTTTAGATCGATACCTATATGAATAGCAGTTTGTGACCACTTTTTATAACTCTTCCGTCGAGTATCGTTTTTTTCCTGTCTTAGGCTGTGTATGTGACGCAATAGTAGAAAAGAGCTATAGCGTTAAAACGTGCCCGTGACCGTATTGTGACCGAAGTTATCCGATTTGTTGGTGTGTCGTCGCAGGCGGTCCGCGTAGGTCTAAGTCGACGGGGACCGGAGTCGATTGTCACTCGTTGTGAAGGACAATCGGTTTAAAACCCGACAGTAGATGCTCCTGAGAAACGCGGGTCAACTCAACCAGTTCCCGAACAAACATTACCAAGGGAAACCTCACAAAAGACGATTTTCCACAGCAGCACATAAATCTACAAGCCTTCAGTGCACCAAACAACATAGAAACTTTTCAGTCTGGAGGCATGTAGTGAGGGTCGACGAGAGGCGATTTTGCCTATTTCAAAATACTGCAAGTCGTCAAGGCGCGACGGCTCACCGAGAAGTTCAGTCTGCAGTGTGTGGAGGATGCACTGCAGACCGGAAATGGTTGTGTGATGTTTCAGAGTGGAGTGGTTTTTGTACTGTGACTTAGATTCAATAGGATGGTTATTTCATCATTCTAGATGACCATGTTTTCCGTTTCTTCTACATGTGCTCCGTAAGCCACGGTATGGTGCATGGCGGAGCTGGTTCTTTGAATAGTTACCAACCGCGCACAGGCAGGGTGACGACTCCAGCGAGCGACCAAATGGTGTAAATTGCCCTGAAGATGACCCCATCGCGGGTTGAAACCGGTTGACGACAAAATAAATAATGCGATTGTAATTGTCATTTTGATACTAAGTAAATGAATCGCTGTTATCTCCACACAACTATGTTGTCTAAAAATTTACCACGTACAACTACTACTAGTCATTTCCTTTACTGTTCCACTCGCAACTGGAGAGAGGGAAAGAACGGCTGTCTAGAGCCTCTGTACCAGCTCAAACATCTCATCTTATCTTCGTGGCTCTTACCCGAAATGTATGTTGACGGCCGTGCAGTCGTTCCGCAGCAGGTCTGAAATGCTTGTTCTTTGAATTTCCGCAATACTGCCTCGGTAAAAGAGCGTCATTTCCCCTCCGAGGATTCCTATTTGGGTTCACGAAGAATTTCCGTAATACTTGCGTGCTGATAATACCTACCGGTAACAAATCCAGCAGCCTGTCTCCGAATTGCTTCGATGTCTTCCTTTAATCCGACCTGGTGCTGATCCAAAACACTCAAGAATGTCTTGCACTAATGATCTGTGCGCCGTCTCCTTTACATATGAGCAACGCTTTCCCAGAATTCTCCCAATAAAACGAAGTTGAACATTCGCCTTTCCAACTGCCAGCCTGACGTGCTCATTGCATTCCTTGTCACTTCGCAACGTTTCACCTAGATCACGCGTGGCAAGGCGTGGCTCGCAACCCACTCCCCTCCGACAAGTGCTTACCCCTTCAACACTACTCGCGCAGTGCCATCAAGGCTTCGCCACAGCCACGCTGACCAACTGCAGAGACTACTGTCAATCACTGTAGATCGTTATCTACAAATATGTGGTCCTGAGACGTTGATTATTAAAAAATTAATTTTTATAATTGCCTCAAATTGTTATACTAAAATTAACGGGATATTTATATTCTTATTGTGCATCAGTTCTAACACTTTCAAGATTATTTTTCGTTGGATTATTAAAGAAAATTATATCCGACTCTAGAGATTAAAATCTTTAAAACGATTATGAAACTCGTAGCAGACTTCATCAGAAGGATGTAAATCATAAAAATTTTACACTAGACATTTGTTTCAGTTCATGACCACTCGGAAAAAGACACAAATTTTCTTTGTATAGTTGCAATTTAAACAACGGGAATTCGTTAGTATCCGGAAACATAGCAGAAATAGTGCATTCCTTCTCTTGCAAACGGAGATTCAAATTATTTAAATGAAGAAAAAGAAACCACCGACCTAAACATGAACTCGATCAACAGTCTCAGAATGAAGAAGTGCGTCTCCATATTCGGCATGTACTTCTTTCAAAATTTGTTCAATATTTTGATCACATAGTGATCCATTTTATCCACGTATTACATTCTTAATTTTCGTTACACTTTTCATTACGAACAGCATTCTGACACTTTACCCGCATTGTTCTTCGTGACGAATAACGCAGTGAAATATTTAATAATTTATTCCGTTTTTCCTTAATTGACCAACGAAATGCTTTTCGCTACCGACGATACCTAGTGCACTGTCCGTACAAATTGCAGCACAGTATTTTTTTAAACTACAAATGCCGTGCAGGATTAGCCGAGCGCTCAAAGGGGCAGCAGTCATGGACTGTGCGGCTGGTACCGGCGGAGGTTCAAATGGTTCAAATGGCTCTGAGCGCTATTGAACTCAACCTTTGAGGTCATCAGTCCCCTAGAACTCAGAAGTACTTAAACCTAACTAACCTAAGGACATCACACACATCCATGCCCGAGGCAGGATTCGAACCTGCGACCGTAGCGGTCGCGCGGTTCGAGACTGTAGCGCCTAGAACTGCTCGGCCACACCGGCCGGCGCGGAGGTTCGAGTCCTGCCTCGGGTATGGGACTGTGTGTTTCTTCTTAGGATAATTTAGGTTCAGTAGTGTGTAAGCTTAGGAACTGATGACCTTAGAAGTTAAGTCCCATAAGGATTCAGACACATTTGAACATTTTGAAAACTACGAATCTCGTCACGCACTTTTTAACTGCTGAGGCCTTGCTCTGTTTAACGTAGCTAAAGTGAGTAACACTTAATGCATAGAGAAGTCTTCCATTATTACGTGAATACAATTTACTAACTGATGAAGGTCTGTTCGATCAGTACCCTCGCCAACAAACAAAGAATAATACCTACAGTTTGCTATTAAATTGGCCAGTGTGTTTTTATCTAATGTTGTTTATAACATAGTACTTTCACAATCGTCACTGAAAATTCATTCTGCAGCAATCGTTCTTTTCGAGACTCTTAAGATCCATAATAACCAAGTAGTCACAGTGGTAATCAGGATCAAAACCAGAATAATAGTAACAGTACTAATCAAAATGACAAACTGAACAGTATCACAATGAACTCTCCAGTGGTCGCACCGTTGTATTTTGTACTACACCTGGCTTGTAAATCTGCAAAACTGAACAAAACGCCGAGAGCAAGCTGGCTCACGAAACAAGAACTCTCTAGGAAATCGGAAATCGAGTGCAGGTGTGACAGCTTATGCTTTGAGGAAATAGTCGAAAAGACGTTGCCTCCTCGACTGCTGAGAAACAAGCGAATCGGAAGTTGCGGCCAGGCCGTGACGCCACCACGCGAGTGGAGTTGGAAGCGGTAAGCGCTCATTGGAGGGGAATGAGTGGCGAGTCACGCTTTGTCAAGCGTGGTTTACATATTTGGTCTCTGTGATTGTGAGACCCCATACCCAGCAACTTTCGCTGAAAGCTCATTGAGGAGCCACTGTTGGTAGTCCCTTGGTTCATCTGGGCCATCAGTTCGCCCGTACACATCTCCATAGAAGTCTCGCGCCATTTTGCCGTGCGCGGTATATTTCAATCACAGCCGCTCGCGGACAGTTACCAAACTTAGCGCTTCGGGAATTATCCTGGTCCTGGCCCGAAGGCCAATAATTGTGCCCATTTGGGCGTCAGAGACATCGCTGTCTTTGCGTATTACAACAGCGACTGCACTGTTTTCCGTACCCCTTCGACTCACTTTATATACCCTCCACTGCTAGTGCTGCCACCTGCCGTCCTTGATTGGTTATCGCATGTAGACCTCGAACATAGACGGTAGTCACATTAATGTGACTGGACCGTGTACGTCGTGCGTGAGGAACAGAGTCCTGTAATCGAGTTTCTAATCACAGGAAATGTATCGCCAACTGAAACCCATAGAAGAATGGAAGCTGTGTTCGGTGATGATTGCAGTAGCTGTATTCGCCATTTTAACTAAGAAAACAATAGAGCATCAATGAGGTTCCGCTAAAAAAATTTAATACAGTATGTTTTGTTTTAAAAGCTTTAAGAGTTTTCACATAAAAAATTCGGAGGCATTACTTTTTAGCTCGTCATCGTACTTTGCTGCATATTGTTTTCTGTACGGCATTCTAAAAACAGCTTATATCATTAAACTTCCTCTGTATTTCGTACATGGCGTGTTCTATGCTATTGGTGATATTTTGGGAAAGAAATTATTTCCGAAGAGGCGTGAAAGAGTGAACGGCTTCTTTTTCTTATTTGCTCAATCACTGCCAAGTATACACACTTAGTTTCACCATCGTTCCACTACTCTTTCTTCGAGTCTCACTGTTGACGTCCACATATTCTTTCGCTGTTCATCCTTTCCGAGTACCTCCGGTCTATCTAAATACGGCCACCTGTTTTTTTTAATTTTCTTTTTCTTTTATCTGCACTGACATTCACGTTTCATGAAGTACTCTTACCTTCATCCACTATTCGTGTAGTTGTAAACGAGAGAGTGCAATAGCCGGTTTATACTCAATGAAGTACATTTGCTTAAGAATTTCCTATAATCATTAACATCCAGTATAGACCGAAGGCGTATGCAAAGGATGGTATCTTACACAGCCATAAAGTATTCATCTTCGTATATTTTCACCATTTACACTGTATATCAACAGTCGATTTAATTTAATGTCTGTTTTTAAAAAATCGCTGATTCAGCACATTAACTTGCGTATACTGTTGTTATGTGCCCATTGAACAGAGACATTAGCAAAAACTTTTTGTTAAAGATATATGTATTTTCTCATACACTATTGGCCATTAAAATTGCTACACCACGAAGATGACGTGCTACAGACGCGAAGATAGGAAGAAGATGCTGTGATATGCAAATGATTAGCTTTTCAGAGCACTCACACAAGGTTGGCGCCGGTGGCGACACCTACAACGTGCTGACATGAGGAAAGTTTCCAACCGATTTCTCATACACAAACGGCAGTTAACCGGCGTTGCCTGGTGAAACGTTGTGTTGTTGCCTCGTGCAAGGAGGAGAAACGCGTACCATCACGTTTCCGACTTTGATAAAGATCGGATTGTAGCCTATCGCGATTGCGGTTTATCGTATCGCGACATTGCTGCTCGCTTTGGTCGAGATCCAATGACTATTAGCAGAATATGGAATCGGTGGGTTCAGGAGGGTAATACGGAACGCCGTGCTGGATCTCAATGGCCTCGTATCACTAGCAGTCGAGATGACAGGCATCTTATCCGCATGGCTGTAACGGATCGTGCAGCCACGTCTCGATCCCTGAGTCAAGAGATGGGGACGTTTGCGGAGAACAACCATCTGCACGAACAGTCTGATGACGTTTGCAGCAGCATAGACTATCATCTCGGAGACCATGGCTGCGGTTACCCTTGACGCTGCATCACAGTCAGGAGTGCTTGCGATGGTGTACTCAACGACGAACCTGGCTCCACGAATGCCAAAACGTCAATTTTTCGGATGAATCTAGGTTCTGTTTATAGCATCACGATGGTCGCATCCGTGTTTGGCGACATCGCGGTGAATCGCACATTAGAAGCGTGTATTCGTCATCGCCATACTGGCGTATCACCCGGCGTGGTGGTAAGGGGCGCCATTGGTTACACGTCTCGGTCACCTCTTGTTCGCATGGACGGCACTTTGAACAGTGGACGTTACATTTCAGATGTGTTACGACCCGTGGCTCTATCCTTCATTCGATCCCTGCGAAACCCTACATTTCAGCAGGATAATGCACGACCGCATGTCGCAGGTCCTGTACGGGCCTTTCTGGATACAGAAGATGTTCGCCTGCTGCCCTGGCCAGCACATTCTCCAGATCTCTCACCAATTGAAAACATCTGGTCAATGGTGGCTGGGCAAATGGCTCGTCACAATATGCTAGTCACTACTCTTGATGAACTGTGGTATCGTTTTGAAGATGCATGGGCAGCCATCCAAGCTCTGTTTGACTCAATGCCCACGCGTATCAAGGACGTTATTACGGCCAGAGTTGGTTATTCTGAGTCCTGATTTCTCAGGATCTGTGCACCCAAATTGCGTGAAAATGTAATCGCATGTCAGTTGTAGTATAATATATTTGTCCAATGAATACCCGTTTATCATCTGCATTTCTTCTTGGTGTAGCAATTTTAATGGCCAGTACTGTATTTATCACTGCAAAATTTGTGTATTAAAACTGTATTTTGGTAATTTACCGATGTCACTGAGCGAAGTAGTTTCCATTCGTAGCATGGAAAACGGACAAGTAAATGTGGAAGATGGAACTATTGACAATATAGATTTGTGCTGGTTTCTTTTACTTCCATGTAACGCCTACTCAGTGTTCTTCTATATGGATGCTTTAATTGAGTCTTAACGTGAGAATAAAACTGAGATGCGAAACAAGATAATGTCTCTACTGTACGAGCCTCTCAGCTCTTGTGACGCATCAATTTCTTGTCAGTACTCAAGAACAGCATGCAATACAAAGTATTTCTAACGGAGCTTAATAGTCTCGAGTTATCAGCAAATGAGTATCGGAATTTTCTCTATTTATAGCGCAAGTACTTCAAATTTCAGCAGTAATTAACTGAACGTAGTGTAATTTACGTTGTATAAGGAACAGAAAGTAAGTGTTCTCTCCTTCAAGTGAAACTTTTTGGAGCAGTACAGACAACTTTAGCCACTGAAAGGAAAATATCACAAGAAATAACAGCACGAATATTATAACATTGAGTTTTAGAGTCGCTCTCTACCGTGGTATAGTAAATGACGGACCTGGTTTTCATGTACACACCTTGTAGAACATTGGAAAGTTTGAAAATAGTTGTACGAAGTTAGCAATTAAATTAATTTATATCCATCTTGAGAGACCCATAGCCATAATTTCACTCCCACCATTGTTAAGCGAGTTTCCTACGTCAGTCTGAATAACAGTTCCCAGAAGTAATTGTGTGTTAACAAGATAAGGAACAGCCCTAACCACAAATACTTAGGTGCTGATCTGAAGGCAAAATAGTGTATTCCTCACAACAGAATTAATAACACAGGCACGAACTTTAAAGTACCTGTCCTACTGCAGGTTCTCTACCGCAATAATACGTCTTCACTTCCTCTGAGGTTTCTGATACACAGATGTCAGATATGTAGCTCTGAACAGATTATATTTAAATGCGATACAATAAAGTTTTATGGCTGGTAAGTCAATAAACAAAATCAAGCTGCGATTGTAGTTGGACTAGCGAACTGATATTCTAATTTGATTTTCTAAAACTACGTATGTTATTTAGCTTTAAAGAAAATGAAAAACTGAATATACAACGAATCTAGCAGTTCAACAAAAATTTAATAAGTTACTCTTAAGTTCGAAACTCGAGGTACTGTGATACATACGAGGAGAGATTAGGTACATCTCACATGCCAATTAGTTCGACTCCTTCAGCCGTGACGTAACATTCTACAAACTTATCTGAAAGGTACATCATGCAAATGTGAACTGGATTAGCGGAACCAAGAAACATCATAAGTTAGGTTTAAAGTGTAAATTGCACCAGAGACTGTAGAACCACGAGTGATATCAAAACACATTGACAGAGGTTGAAGACATGACTGGAAAAATAACTTGGTTGCTTCGCTAAAGATTGCTGTTGACACTGGTAAACAGTAACAGTTGCATAGTAATAAAAACAGCACCTCCATCCGCAGATTGATTCATTGCAACCCACTATTTTTGGCTACTGACTAGTCATTTACACGTCCCATGAGAAGTATTACCTCCACTGGTAATGCAAGTCACAATTTTCTTCATTTGTAAACCCAAATTTAAGAAAATTCAGGGAGTGAGTACACACTACGTACGAAGGTGGCAAATAATTACGTTGTAGTATAAAAAATTGTTTATTGATACTAACAAATTAAATTGTTTGTGGCATTAGAAACCCTTGCCTACATAATTCGAAACGACGGTTAGTGTTGTGCCATTGAATATGTTTTAACCAATGTTTGCTCCCCCACGTCTCGTAAAGTTATTCGAAGTTTTGCTGGACCAGTTTTCAAAAGATTTCTAAAAACCTAAGTTAAAAAAGTCTAAATAGTAATATTAGAATTAGCTTTTTGTGCGCAAAATAAACTAATAATTAACTTAATACATAGAATAAACAAAACTCAAGAATACGACCATTCAGGAATACTCGCATAAAATTAAATTTCGCGAATGTGATGTATCCTACAACGGAGAAAAAGCACGAAACTTCAGTACAAGATAAAGGAACAAGTTCATAAAAAGGGTAACAACCTCTCCAAATTTAGAGAGAAACAACATTCTACGGTAGACAGAAGCAGTAGTCTTTTACTTCCTCATAGGGCAGAAAAAAGGAGCTATATGAACATTGGAGACGAGGATAAAATCTATAAACATTTGACATAAATCAAAGTGACGCATAAACAAACAAACCGACCATCGAAATAAATAATGTGCCGTTTTGAGAGTTTTGACAAAAATTCTTCTCAGTACATAGATAATTCAGAACAACAGACTGCCCTAAATCTTACATTCAGTAAAAATCGGCTTTCTTGACAATTAGTCAAATGTAATTACAGTTTATGTCTCTTGCATAAAAATATATGGATAAAATGACAGTTGCATGGTTACATAATAAATATGACAAGAGAAAATAATATCCCAGTTAATAAATAACGTTAAAGACTCCGTAATTATGAGTAAATATCGTCCATGTGACTAGTAGTAGTAGTAGTAGTAGTAGCTTTATTCATTGGTAGATCTCTTTTTACAAGGATATAGCACATGTCAAAGTATTTACAAGTTTAGATCAACTTAAAATAAGCTAATTCGTATACATATATATTTATAGACTTCTAGTTAGACATCATTAGATTTACTCCTGGTATACAATACATTTTTTTTAAAAATAACTTGTTAAAATATTGTAATGCACACCGTTCACTCATATCTCACTATCAGTCACTGTACACACTACACAACCATTGTTTCGTAACACTTCATTCACTACACACACACACACACACACACACACACACACACTGGTGATCTCTGGCCCATTTTCTGTACCGCAACTTCCCTTTTGATATCTTGAAAAACTGAGTCAGCATCCCTCCATAATGAGTGAGATGTTGAGCTCAGAAAGAGGAAGAGGTGTTAGTATTGTGCTATGCATAGCTTGTTGGTAAGTATTTCTAGAAAGGAAAAAAGAAGGAAAGAAAAAACAAAGTGAAGGTGTTATGTGGAATGTTGGACATTTTATAATCATTATTATTATTATTATTACTATTATTTATTTCTACAACATTTTTTTTATCAAACCCCTGCACTGTTTTATCTATGTAATATATATTGCATAACAAGCACTTTTTAGCTGCCTTTTTAAATAAGTTTATTCTTGAAATTTCTTTAACCTCTTTCCATAATTTATTGTACAGTTTTATTCCTTGGTAGAAAATGATGTTTTGAGTTTTATGTTTATTTTTTCTTGGTAAACTTAAGTTGAGTCTATCTCTTGTTGCATCGTCATAGACCGAGCTGTTTGTGCAGTAATTACCAATGTTATTTTTGATATGTGTAACTGAGTGGTAAATGTATTAACATGGAGCAGTTAAAATCCCCAGTGTTTTGAACAGATCTTTACAATGAGCTCCACTAGTATTTTTGGTTATTATTCTTATGGCTCTTGGAGTTTGAAAATTGTGTTCACGTTGTGTGGTTTGTTCCCCAAAAAAGAAGGCCATAGCTAAGAATTAAGTGTACATATGAATAATATGTAACTAAAAGACACTGCATGTTACACACTGATGATAGGATCCTAAGGGCATAACATGCTGATGAGATTCTGTTTGCAAGTACCTTAGTGTGTTCAGTTCACTTCAACTGAGGATCAATATTCATTCCTAGAAATTTTGCATTTGTTACACAGTCTATAGAGGTGCCATCTACATTTAATTTAACATTGACTTTTTTCCTCTTCAAACTGAAAGTCATGGCATTAGTTTTCTTTATATTCAATGTCACTTTATTGCTTAGTGACCGATCATAAACTTCCTTGAGGGTTTCATTTGCTTTCTCGGCAAGGAGTTCTCTTGTTTTCTCAGTGACTATAATATTGCTGTCATCAGCGAAGGGAATTTTTTCACCATGAGTTACACTAGTGGGAAAGTCATTGATGTATATCAGGAATAGTATTGGTTCTAATATGCTACGTTGCGGAACCCCTATATTAATGTATTTTGGTTCTGATAAGTGTTTTACTAAATGTTTGGATCTATATAAAGTATGTGCTATCTCTACTCTTTGTACCCTATCTCCTAGGTATGATCGAAACCAGTCATTAGCTACCCCTCTTATTCCTAATGCTTCTAACTTATTTAATAGAATCTTGTAGTCGACTGTATCAAACGCTTTAGAAAGACCCAAAAATATGCCTGTGAAACACTCATCTTTATCAAGAGCATCAAGTACGACTTTTGTGAATTTTACTATGGCTGACTCCGTATTTTCGCCAATTCGGAAACTAAACTGTGATTCGCTTAGATTGTATTTATTCAGGTAATTCATTAACCTGTCTTTCGTAAATGCTTCTATTATTTTTGAGAATGCTAACTGCAGGGAATTGGGTCGGTAATTTTCTATGTCTTCTCCATTACCTTTCTTAAGCAAAGATACAACTCTTGCCTGTTTTAGAAGCTCTGGAAATGTCCCTGATGAGAAGGATTCATTTATTATATTTGTTAAGGGGCCTTGTATAATGCCTATGCATTGTTTCATTACACACACTGGTACTTCATCTAAGCCTACTGACGTTTTATTTTTTAGTTTTTGAACAGTTTTATTGACTTCATTTTCTGTGGTTGGAAGTAACATCATTGTATTTAGTGCAACATTATTTACAGGTGTTACATTTGTTTTGGGGAATTTTTACTGTAACTTCTCTGCAATGCTTGGAAAATGCTCGTTTACACAGTTTGCTAAGTGTTGTGGATCATTTATTACCTTATCCCCCTCTGTTAGCAGTATGTTATTCTGTAGTACTAGTAACTGAATACTTGTTTGTATATGTAGTATATTTACAATGGCTTGATTTTGTATAGGCGGCGATTGAAAATGAGCTATGCTCGAAACAAGTAGCGGAAAACTAAAGTCACATATACAGAATAAATTGCAGCTCTGCTTTTAAAAATTGCTTGCATAGCAATGCTGGTCCCCTGCCTGCCCGATGTGGCAGTGTCCAGCGGAGGCGGCAACGACTGTCCCCACCAGAGGCGTTGCCGGGCGTCGGCGTCGCTTGGCGTTACGGCGCCTTTAATTGGCCGGCGTTACGATGTTTGCCGAACATGTCCGGAGCCGGCTCTCGTGACGTCACGGGCGCGGCGCATGCCCGCCTCTGCAGCCACCGGCGATCCATGGCTGTGGGGCCACAGGGGCAGACTACGTCAGCCCACCCTGTCTGCGCTGCCCCGAGCTTCCCCATATACTGACTCATATAGGCACCCGCCTGTGCTTGCGTCCTCCCTTCCATTACTATCACCACAATTCACGTGGCTTCCAGATCTGACAATACAGGGCATACCAAAATGACCCTTTCAACTTTGATCACAAATACATCACAAACGGGGATAAGTGGAAGGGTTCGGTTTGCGGCATAATACAGGGTGTCCACAATGAGACTCCAGCATTTGAAGTCATAAAATCTGAGAGGAAACGCAATTTATTGACGAAACAATACAGGGAAATCATACAGCAGCTCATCAAGTTTTCATACACAGGTGGACGGTTCAGTACACTTGAACATGGGCGCCATGGGTTATCGCGAAGAATATCAAGTCTATAATCGATTTCGCGCCATGTGTTGCGGAGCATCTGTTCTGTGACAGAGCTGATGATAATTCTTACGCGCTGTTTCAAGTCTTGCAGGTCCTTTACTGGTGTGGCGTATACCCTGTCTTTGACCTAACCCCACAAGAAAAAATCGAGGGGGGTTATGTCGGGCGAACGTGGCGGCCAAGGAATTGGACGTCCACGGCCAATCCATCGTTGCGGGAATGTGTCATTCAAAAATTTTCGGACATCAAGGCTCCAATGGGGTGGTGCACCGTCCTGTTCAAACATCACATTTGGCTGCAGGTCTGTTATCTGTGGCACTACAAATTGTTCCAACATGTCCAGGTAAATGGCTCCATCCACAGTCGGCTCCTGAAAGAAAAACGTCCGAACAATGCGATTTATCATCAAACCACACCACACATTAACTTTCGGACTGTCTCACATATGTTCCCTAGGTGCATGTGGATTTTCGGATCCCCAGATGCGCACATTGTGACGATTGACAGCCCCTGACACGTGAAAGGTTGCCTCGTCAGTGAACATCACGCGTGAAAAAAATGTCTCATCCGCGGCAATGCGCTCTAACATGACACATGCAAATTCTTCTCGCTTTGGTCGATCATCAGGCTTTATTTCTTGCACGACCTGCACTTTATATGCGTACAAACGCGATGAAGTACTTGGT
Source organism: Schistocerca piceifrons (assembly GCF_021461385.2). Taxonomy (NCBI): domain Eukaryota; kingdom Metazoa; phylum Arthropoda; class Insecta; order Orthoptera; family Acrididae; genus Schistocerca; species Schistocerca piceifrons. Next base: position 322,908,432 of record NC_060139.1, on the reverse strand, counting down.
GCACTGTCGGACGTTTCTTCCGAAGTTCTCGTGCTGCCTGGCGCACTGACTTCTGTGGACTTTGTTCGAATGACCGCCGCACTTGTTCCACATGATGTTCGCTGATCTCAGGCTTACCACCACCATGCCCTTTCGCAACACTCCCAGTAGTCAAAAACTAATCACACCACTTCTTTATAGTCTTGAACGACGGGGGCACTTTGTTGTAAACTCGACGAGAGTTTCTTTGCACTTGGGTCGCCGATTTTGTCTCTGCATACCACCAGACCACATGTGCACGCTCCTTCGCATCCTCCATTTCGCTAAAACAATTGATTGCAGTTCCACTACGGCCACTTGGCGTATCAAATTTGCACACCACAAACTTGTTGAGTTGCTCTGTCTGCCCCTTGAGGATTCACAGGTCCACCATCTGAAATGAGAAAGATATAGGATATTAAGATGTTGGAGTCTCATTGTGGACACCCTGTATTCTCACACACAGAAAGTTTAGTAGAGGTTAAACAGAGTTCAATGTGCGCGTCATCTATAGCACGCAGAATATCTAAGCGATATCCCTCTTCCTACCATGTCCGGCCTTGCGTGTCCTCATAAACGTTTGCATTTGCTGCTCCGATGTGACCTCGCAGTTCCCGCAGGTCCCGCATTGGGGTCTGGTAGACGCCATCCTTTATAAATCCTTGAGGAAAAAATCTAATGGGGTTATGTCTGGAGACCTTGGGAACCAGGACTTGGACCGTCCTCTGTCAACCCAGCGATCTGGAAATGTGTCGTCCAAAGCCTTCCTGATGATCGAGTGCCAGCACGATCTCAGGTTGCAGTTCTCCGATCTGGGTTAGTGTAAATTGTTCCAACTTGTCCAGATAAACAATCAAGGTTATTGACGCCTCTGCAAAGAATTACAGTCCCACCAAACGGCCACGTGACAGACAACACCGCACGTTTGCCTTTGGATGGCGGGCACAATTTCTAACATTCCAAACAGCCCCAGATCGTCACGTTTTGTCGGTTTTACTTTCCCGGACACATTAAAGTAAGCTTCTACCGTGAACATCACCATTTTCGGATAGTCTGGATCATCGTCGATGCGACTGAGAAACTCTGTTGCAAGTGCTTTGCGCTTTGGCCAGTCATCAGTTTGAAGCGCGTGCAGCAACTGCGTCTACAGCACAAAGTTTCACTGTCTTGCGCAGCGTCATATACACCGTGGTTGACGCGCTTGGCGGATTAACTTGGTCGGGCTCTGCATTAATGCCTGTTGCACCCGTTCTACATCTGCATCATTCGTGCTCCGATGACGAAAACTCGTCTCCTTCGTGACATTTCCAAGTTCCTGGAACCTCGTGTCTGATGGTCGGACGTGATGGTGCTGTGCCTAAATAACATGTGTGGAAGTTCCACTGCACCTCAGTGTCACATCTGCTATACAGGGTGTCCCAGCTATCTTGTCCACCCAAAATATCTCTGGAACAATAACAGCTATTGGAAAACGACTTTCACTGGTATCAATGTAGGGCTGGGGCCCATGAATGTACATATTTGGAAACATTCTAAAACGAAAGCATATGTGTTTTTTAACACAAACTTATGTTTTTTTTAAAGGACCTCCTATACATTTTATTCAGCAATCCATAGCATGACAATGGACATACACAATGGCGTTGATTGCATCGTAATATGCCCATTACATCGCGAGATATTAAGACGCGAAGTTGACGCTTGAAACACCCGACATGCGCTGCTAGCGCACGGCCTGAGACTCAGGCGTGATCCCCATGCTGCCCGTAATCGCGATGTGATTGACATGCGTAATCACACTTCCATACTTATCAAGAGGTCCGAAACGAATAATACGGTCTGCTGCCATCCTGCATTAACGTCGTACATTCCAGCAGGTATTTATCCCATAGGCTAGGGGTGATGCGGTTCTGTAACATATCTGTGTACCGCAACGTTAGTCACAAAGTTAACTTCGCTTATCGTTAATCCGTTACTAAGAAGGTAATGCCGTTCAACGTTAAAACTTTACTTTACTGTAGATCTAGCGCAAGTGACAGTTAATCATTCACTCGTAATAGTAAAATTCATGTTGTGCTTTTAGTGAAACGAGCAAGTGGACTAAAAGTTTTACCGTTGTTTAGGTAAAAATGTTTATATTTGGGACGTTCAGGTAGGACTTAGAAGATGAATGTAAACATGTTTAACCAATTAGTTTTATTATCACATAATTATCAATGTTGTGTTTATCTAGTGCGTTAAATGACAAATTGTTGAAAACAAATGTTTCTTAACATCACTGGGTAAAATGGCCCTTTGTAGAAACTTCCACTGTGATACCAGCACTACATACTAAACATAGCGTTCACATCTCATGCTCAAAGTGATGCCCATTGGCTTGCATACATAGGGTCACTCTGCGGATGAAGGATGCCCTACTTTGTGCTACTGTTTCCTCTTTGATGGCTGTACAAGCATCAATAATGCGTTGCTTCATGTCCTCTGGTGTTGTTGGTTCGTGTTGGTAAACAGCATCCTTCACTGCTCCCCAAAGAAAATAATCCAGCGGTGTAAGGTCCGGAGATCGGGCAGGCCACCTAACTGGACCACCTCGTCCAATCCACCTACCAGGGAACTTACGGTTCAGAAGTCGTCGTGCTCGTAAGGCGTTATGTGCAGGGCATCCGTCAAGCTGATACCACATGACCATTCTCCGGTTCAGAGGTATGGTGTCCAAGAGAACAGGAAGATTGTGTCGTATAAATCTGGAGTATTGTCTGCCATTTTGGATGCCATTTATAAAGAAAGGTCCGATAATGGTATCTCCAGTAATCCCACACCAAACATTAACTTTCCACGGACGTTGATGCTCCACCTGACGGAGCCATTTTGGATTGTCTGCGGACCAATAATGCATATTCCTCATATTGACAATTCCTTTGTTAGAGAATGATGCCTCGTCGGTAAAGAGAACATCTGCAAAAAAATTTGAATTAGTCAGAAGTTTTTGCTGAGCCCACCGACAAAATGTTACCCTATTGCGGAAGTCATTTCCATGAAGATCCTGGTGTAAATGAACATGGTAAGGATGAAAGTTATGACGTTTAAGAATACGCTGTGAACTTGATTTCGACACATCAACTTCACGTTCAATTTGACGTGTGCTGATTTGAGGATTCACAGCTATGGTAGCGAGCACAGCAACTTCAGCACGTTCATCTGTGCGTGTTCTAGGACGATATCGAGGTCTTGTATTTAAGCTCCCCGTTTCACGTAGACGAGATGTGAGACGACCAAACATCCGGCGCGAAGGCGATGGCTTGTCAGGGAATCGTCTTCTGTACAGTCTTTCTGCCTGAACAGCATTTCGTCCACCTACAACAGGGTACAGTACAGGTATGTAGAGTAGGGTACAAAATAGACATATTATCTTAATAATCATAATGTTCGCTAACAGTACTATCAACAAACAAGCAATCTAATAACGTATTTTCCGTCACATATTATCTTAATAATCATAATTTTCGCTAACAGTACTATCAACAAACAAGCAATCTCATGACGTATTTTCCGTCAGCGTACATTTTCCATAGATCGGCAGCATTTCTACCATATCTTCATGTGCGTGCATTATACTGTACAGTATAAGTTCCACAACACAACGTTTATTCATAATTTGTACTACCTCCATGCCGTCACTAGATTACTCTGATGCACGACTACACTGGCAAGCGGTGTACTGCACGCCAAAGCAACAACAAATGGGATGCTCGGAGGGTGGTGGAGTACAGGAGTTTACATGGGTCGCAAATCATAAACAAGGCGAAGTGGTAACTGTGGCAGTAGTGGGAACTACGTTGGACACTTGACTAGGTAGAGCCAGGCCCTGTGCGACAGGCACAATGGATCATATAACGCATTAGATAAACCTTATTTTTGGTGTGCAGGATAAATAAGACAACCTGACGGGTGTACACCGATCGGTACTGGTTCATATTGTGTACGTAGATAAGTAAAACGTGCAAGAGGGAAACCATTATGTGCTTATGAGAGTTGATGGCAGCAAACCGTATTATTCGTTTCAGACCTCTTGATAAGTATGGAGGTGTGATTACACATGTCAATCACATCGCGATTACGGGCAGCATGGGGTTCACGCCTGAGCCTCAGGACGTGCGCTAGCAGCGCATGTCGGGTGTTTCAAGCGTCAACTCCGCGTCTCAATATCTCGGGATGTAAGGGAAATATTGCGATGCAATCAACGCCATTGTGTACGTGCTTTGTCATGCTATGGATTGCTGAAGAAAAAATATAGGAGGTCCTTTTAAAAAAACATAAGTTTGTGTTAAAAAAACACATATGCTTTCGTTTTAGAATGTTTCCAAATATGTACATTCACGGGCCCCAGCCCTACATTGATACCGGTGAAAGTCGTTTTCCAATAGCTGTTATTGTTCCAGAGATATTTTGGGTGGACAAGATAGCTGGAACACCCCGTGTATCAACCGTTACACGGAGTGTGTCATCTGCTGGGCTGCTGCCGTTTTCGTGAATAACTAATCAGAGAAAACTGAAAAAAATGAAACTAGCACTTGTCAGTGCTTTATAAAATGGTTCTTTGACAGTGGTGTGCAGTTTTTACGAGTGATCGCTTTAACTGTTTCTTCTGAACACTGGAGACCGAATCCTGGCGTTCAGTTTCTTTGCTACTATCCTCTATCAAAGCTGAAACACGACGAGCGATTTCCAAGCCCTCTGGTACCCCCCGCCTCCACAGCGTTCCGTTCAAAAAATGTGTGTGAATTCTTAAGGGACCAAACTGCTGAGATCATCCGTCCCTAGACTTACACACTACTTAAACTAACTTAACTTATGCTAAGAACATCACACACACCCATGCCCGAGGGAGAACTCGAACCTCCGGAGGGAGGTAGCGTTTCGTCCCCCAACGTGGTGTCTGTGGTGGGGGACCGGTAAGCATTGCTATTGTGACCAATAAAGCCATCTCTGCTACGGCTACTTTCAAAGAGTTCATACAAAGGCTGGTACTGCGTTTATTTAATTTACATAGATCAGAATACTATTTTATGTCAATCATTATATATGTAAATTTTGTATATATTTTTATATCTATTTTTTCGTGTTTAATTTCAACTACACTATTTAATGTTATGCCGCATTGCGATGGAGACTGTTGTACTGAATTTTAAAAGATACAGGTCTCTGTGAACATTATGCCGTAAACCACATCATTCTACCTTTCCCCAGTTCTGAAAAGTAATCGATCAAAATTGCAACACAGTTGCAACACCGTGTACCAAGTGGAAGTGGAAAATATTACGTTACTTCGAAAAAAAGCAAGCTGTGATCATGAAATTTGATGATGCTGTTAGTCCTTCTCTACAAATTCACCGTTCAATGCAAGACATATTCTCAAGGATGGATGACTTGGTGGAGACCTTAGTTGTAGAAGCCTGCATTTTGGCTGTTCAGGAAAGGTTTCGCAGCGAAGACGGCCTCGTCGTCATAATAGAAAAACCTGCCACGCAATTGTTTCCACCCAATGCACTGCGTGCCATGTAACAGAAAACGAAGGCGATGTAAAGTTTCATAGCTCAAAGACGCAGCACGTATGACTGTTTACTGTGCAGAAAGTACCTAGTCGTCGCTGAGCTGTAAAGATACCTCCTAGGACAGCTTACCGTGACGCTACGTTTTGACACCCTCCTGCAGCCTCACCAGGAGGTTTCGGTAATGTACGCTCGTGACGAATAATATCTGTTGACAACACACTGTGGCAGTCGTATAAATCACTGCCCATCACCTTGTCCACTGATGACTGGCTGTGCTGAACCCGTATGTTTCCACTGAGTTGCTATCCTTCCTTGTCTCGGAGATCATAAGTGATACTCCCAGAACTCTTCCTCGACGATTTGCGGGACCGCCCTGACACAGATGCAGCATTTCAGCGTTTCCATCTTTTATGAAAGCTCTTTGTATGGCTGTGAGCAGTTGCTGAATCCAGCGTCTGCGGCTATTGTAGTGTCCAAAATTATAAAAACTGGGAAAAAATTGAAAATCGGTCAATGAACAGTTTTCGACATCTTGACAGCAATGAACGCGTCTGCAGTACATACCCACTGTGTAGTATGGCGGTGCATTACTGCCGCACATTTAAACCATTTCATCACGGACTGTTGCAGCGTCGTTATCTTTCAAATGCAGAAAATCAATTAGCGTACTACTGCAGAAAACGAGTTAGTGTGCTGTTACGCTGGGCCGTGGGAATTTCAGTCTGTACCAGGACTGCGAATATGTACTTTCAAACGAAACAATAATTTGACTACATCACTCTGTTTTTCGAAGGGTTAATTAAAACCTTCCATCTTCATCTACATATATACTCCGCTAGCCTCTTTATCTTTGAATGGTTATCATTGCGCGATTTCAAAGTTGGCGGTAATAATACACACATCAAAAAAAGTTTTGCATCACCTCGGTTTCGAGAGTTCCGGAAACTGTATACACATTTGGAATAGAGATCAACACAAACATCATTTACGCCTTTTTTACTGCTCATGAAAACCACACATTGCATGCTGTACCTCCATGCAGCGAGACCTTCAGAGTTGGTGACCCAGACTGCTGCACACACAGGCATTTCTAGCACCCAGTAGCACTTCCTCTTCCACTGATCCATGCCTGTATTCGTCGTGGCATACTATCGATAAGTTCATCAAGGCACTGTTGGTCCAGATTGTCAAACTCCTCAACGGCGATTCGGTGTAGATCCCTCAGAGTGGTTGGTGGGTCACGTCGATCATAAACAGCCCTTTTCGATCTATCCCAGGCACATTCGATAGGGTTCATGTCTGGAGGACATGCTGGCCGCTCTAATCCAGATGTCGTTATCCTGAAGGATGTCATTCACGAGATGTGCACGATGGGGCCGCGAATTGTCTTCCACAAAGACGAATGCCTCGCCAGTATGTTGCCGATACGGTTGCACTATCGGTAGGAGGATGGCATTCATGTATCGTACAGCCGTACGGCGCCTTCCATGACCACCAACGGCATACGTCGGCCCCACATAATGCCACCTCTAAACAGCAAGGAACCTCCACCTTGCTGCACTCGCTGAACAGTATGTCTAAGGCGTTCAGCCTGACCGGGTTGCCTCCAAACACGTCTCCGGCGATTATCTGGTTGAATGCATATGCGACACTCATCGATGAAGAAAACGTTATGTCAATTCTGAGCGGTCCATTCGGCATGATGTTGGGCCCATCTGTACCTTGCTGCATGGTGTCGTGGTTGCAAAGATGGACCTTACCATGGTCGTCGGGAATGAAGTTGCGTATCATGCAGCCTATTGCGCACAGTTTGAATCGTAACACGACGTTCTGTGGCTGCACGAAAAGCATTATTCAACATGGCGGCGTTGCTGTCAGGGTTTCTCCGAGCCAGAATCCGTAGGTAGCGATCATCCACTGCAGTAGTAGCCCTTGGGCGCCAGATTGGGGCATATCATCGACAGTTCCTGTCTCTCTGTATCTCCTCCATGTCCGAACAACATCACTTTGGTTCACTCTGAGACACCCGCACACTTCCCTTGTTGAGAGCCTTTCCTGGCACCGCCGGCAGGTGTGGCCGTGCGGTTCTAGGCGCTTCAGTCTGCAACCGCATGATCGCTACTGTCGCAGGTTCGAATCCTGCCTCTGGCATGGATGTGTGTGATGTCCTTAGGTTAGTTAGGTTGAATTAGTCCTAAGTTCTAAGCGACTGATGACCTCGCATAGTGCTCAGAGCCTTTTGAACCATTTTGAACCTTCCTGGCACCAACTAACAATGTGGACGCGATATAATCGTAGTATTGACCGTCTAGGCATGGTTGAACTACAGACAACACGAGCTGTGTACCACCTTCATGGTGTTGTGACTGGAACTGATCGCTTGTCGGACCCCATCCGTCTAATACGCGCTGCTGATACACGGTTGTTTACATCTTTGGGCGAGTTTAGTTACATCTCTGAACAGTTGAAGGGACTGTGTCTGTGGTACAATACCCACACTCAACGTCTATCTTCAGGAGTTCTGGGAACTGAGGTGATGCAAAACTTTTTTTGGTGTGTGTATATGCTCTACATCCTCGGGGAAGATCGGATTTTGAAATTTAGTGAGCAGCCCCTTCCGTTTAGCGCGTCGTCAATGTGCAAGCGTGTCCCACTTGAAACTTTCTATGAGATTTGTAACGCTCTCGTGATGGCTGGATGTACCAGTCACGAATCTGGCCATCTACTTTGGACCTTCTCAATCTCTTGAATTAGACCCATCTGGTGTGGTGTGCGTACTGTAAGACGTTCAGTACACACACCATCAGATTATTTGACTTGTTGCTCTAACGAAGTAGGCGAGTGTCAGCAATTTGTCTCGTGGTCTAATCGTGGCGTGTTTATCCTCTGCCATTAGGTCAGACGATAGAAATGCCACTGGCACGCTTAGAGTAGCAGTTTGACGGTGACCAACTTCAAACAGAACTTGATTAATTTTCACACACATTTATTAAAATAATAACAAGCATAACAATTACTTAACTTGGCTCTGGATGCTATTTACAATTGACAATCTGAGGTTCCTTTGGTGTTGGTACGTTAATCTTATTCTCACATATGTCTCTGATACTTGACAAAAGTGTGTATACATTTATCTTCATGGCTATGTACAGAATATGGTAATCTTATTAGGCAAAGACTGAAACTTGACTATAGACTGGTACAGACAAATGTAGAACTCGTACAGACTGGTACAGAGTAATGCAGACTGGTACAGACTGGTGCGGGCAATTGCCAACTGACTAATCGGAGGTCTGTACGCTCATTACAATACCTCGCACGTTCATGTATCACTGCATGAGTGTGATCCGCGAGGAAAAAAGGTTCTACATTAGCAGCAATCTCTCTGGCTGTGTTACATATTAATACGTGGGTTGGCGGAAGCAGAATTTGGTCCGTCTCTATGGCAGCGCCATCTCATAGTGCAGAGACGGACGAGGGCTGCGCCTGCGCTGCTGTGCTTAGTGGGGCGCGCTCTAGTGGGAAAGTTGTGTACGGGCTGACTATGCGGAACTATGTACACAACAACTGGTAAGAGTCCCATACAGACGAACAATAAGACTGGACAAACGAAAGTATTGTAAGCAATTTCCTTTGTTGAAGGACTGCATCGCTTCAGGATTCTACCAATAAACTGCAATCTAGAGTTTGCCTTACCTGTTACTTGTGTAATCTGATCGTTCCATTTGAGACCATTTCGAATAGTCCCACCCAGATACTTGACGGATGTTACCGCTTCCAAACACTGGGTATTTTTTTGTACTCGTTAAATAATGGGGATTTTCGCTTTGTTGTACGCAGTAGACTACACTTACTAACATTGAGAGATAACTGCAGGCATTACACCATGCATTTATTCTCTGCAAATCTTCATTGATTTGTTCACAGCTTTCGTGTGATACTTCTTTCCTGTAGACTACAGCATCATCGGCAAACAGTAGAATGCCGCTGTCAGTACCATCAACCAGATCGTTTATATAAATCGTAAGAAGCAGCCGACCTATTACGCTGCGCTGGGGTACACCTGGTAATACGCTTGTTTCTGTTGAAGTCTCCCAATTCAGGACGACGTACTGCTCTCTGTATATTAGAAACCTTTCTATACAACCGTGTATGTTATCGGATTGCAAGCGACAGTGCGGAACTGAGTCGAACGCCTTTCGAAAGTCGAGGAATGTGTCATCAACCTGGGAGGCGGTATCTAGAGCCTGTTGTACATCATGCACAAAGAGGTCCAGCTGTGTCTCGCATGACCGCTGTTTCCTAAAACCATGGTGGTTTCTGCAGGTAAGCTCCTCAGAGTCTAGAAAGGTAATTATGTCTGAAAACAAAATATGTTCCAAGATTCTACAACAAATCGATGTCAGTGAAATTAGCCGGTAATTATGTGTATCCGATTTTCTACCCTTTTTGTATATTGCTATGACCTGGGCCTTCTTCCAGTTCCGGGGAACTTTTGCGCTGTTCCAATGATCTCTAATAGATGATGGATAAGAAAGGTGCTATATTTGTAGCACAACAGTCAACATAAAATTTTATGGTGATACCGTCTGGGCCGGATGTCTTCCTGGCGTCTAAGCATCTTAAATGTTTGACAATCCCAGATACACTGACCACTGTCAGCCATTCTTGCTTTTGTTCGACAGTTGAAAGGGAGAAAGGTGCTGCAGTACTCTACCGTAAACGAGTTTTTGGAAGCTAGGTTTAGAATTTCGGCCTTTTAGCATCCGTTACATTACCCGTACTGTCAGCAAGAGAAAGTATTGAATTATTTGTAGCGTTCATACATTTTAGGTACGACCAAAATTTTTTGGGGTTATTTTTAGAAACTGCAGATAAAGTATTGCTTTCAAATCCGTTAAAAGAATCTCTCATTGACCTTTTAACAGCTGCTTTCATTTCGCAGGGCAGTGACGACGTGTAAAACGTCTTTGCTTTCTCAGCAACTTCCTAATATGTTTGTTCAAGCAAGGTGGATCCTTTCCCTCCCCTATATTTTTGCTAGGCACATATTTCTCTAGCACGTGGTGGACAATACCTTTAAATTCCGACCAAAGATGCTCAATATCTTTGAGTCCCGCGTGACCGCTACTGTCGCAGGTTCGAATACTGCCTCGGGCATGGATGTGTGTGATGTCCTTAGGTTAGTTAGGTTTAAGTAGTTCTAAGTTCTAGGGGACTGATGACCACAGATGTTAAGTCCCATAGTGCTCAGAGCCATTTGAACCATTTTTTTCTTTTTAGTCCCGCGGTAAATGCATGGAGCTGACTATGAAGATATTCATTAATGACACTTATTTTTGCTTTCCCAAACAAGAAAACTTAGCGCTGTTTTTTTTCAGTTTCCACTGACATAGTAGCCACAACGACATTATGGTCGCTAATACCTTCTTTCAGATTAACTTCCTCGAAAAGATCAGGTCTGTTTGTCGCCAAGATATCTAATATGTTCCCATATCGAGTTGGGTTTCTAACTAATTGCTCAAGGTTGTATGTTGAGAGCGCTCCTAGAATAACTTCACACCAGACTTTGCTTCTGCCCCTGTCATAAACGTGTAATTTTCCCAATCAATGGACGCCAGATTAAAGTCCCCGCCTATAACTAATAGATAATTTGGATATTTATTTCCTATGTACTCAAGACTTTCCCTGAAACGTTCTGCGACGTTTGTTGCCAATGCTGGTGGTCTATAAAACACCCTAATGCAATGGTCACTCCCTGTCTGATTGACAGTTTTATCCAGACTGTTTCACAGTCCGAACCAGTATCGATCTCAACTGCGTTTAAATAGCTTGTAAGTGCAATGAACACACCACCTCCCATAGCATATCAGTCCCATCATTCCTAAACATTGCCCAATCAGAGTTCAAAATTTCACTGCTATTTATCTCTGGTTTCAACCAGCTTTCGGTACCTAATACAATATTGGCATTAGTACTGTTTATTTCGGAGAGTAACTCCGGGATCGTGCTACAGACACTTCGACAATTTACTAACTCGAGATTTAGCATATTTAAGTCCTTTGGAATGACCTGTTTAGGCGAACTAACTATTTTTACAGTTGGCACACCCACATCAGTGTCATGAATTGGTAATTTTTCAAGTCAACGGTTACCCCTATACGACGTGGGTGGCATTCTATATTAAACCGAGAGACCAAACATTAACCTTGAGAGGCACCCACATGCCTTGCTCATACTGTGGCATCAAGCAGTCAGGCCTGCAAGATGAGTGGTCTGCCAAGCGAGTGAATTCATTCTTATTTATCGAGTAACATGAATTCTAGTACTCACACTTAAGTTACAAGTTATCCTCCTATATGATTAATACGCAACGGAAACACGCATCTGACTATCAGTAATTTACAGAACTCTGACTGTACACTACGCACTGGCAATACCACATTTCCTTTGTTTTTTTATCTAACGGCTTTTGTCAACACGTGACCACCGCACTGAATATGAATGGCGCACACATTATAAATTCGGGACATTATGACAACATACAATTCGAAGGAAAAGTCCACCAATCTTTTTCTTTTCACTATCTTATTTATTCCGATAAATTCTATAACCTAAACACACAAATTCTATAACCTACAACAATAACACATGAGAAATTCCGCCCAGTGGGCATGGCTTTACAATGGTGAATCTCTATTTTATGGTCTCGTAATTATTTAACGCTACAGTGCACTTTCTGGATAGGATGGTGGATCTTTTATTATTTCTCAGACTTCGACTCTCACAATCATCATCACGAAACTTTCCTCCAGACCGAGCAGTACAAAGGGAACATGCATACCCACTACCTCTGAAACTACCTTGCTACTCTCCCATGCAAACCACACATACTTAAATCACATGACATACACCACACTGCAACATGAAATACAAGACAGGGAATAGTCACAACATTATCACTTTCAGCTTTCCCAGTTCAATTAATATTTATCCCAGTTCACACGACACTGCCCCACTTCGTAATTCTACTTTCTTACTATGAACTCTGGAGATATATGCACGTCTTCCTGTGCAATGCAAGCCATTTGGCGTTGCTGGATAGACGGCCGACTCACCTTCCTTCTCTCTCAGAGTTAGAATCTAGCGTCACACGGAATCATATCACGCAAAGTAATATTAAGAACGTATTCATCACACACGCGAGTCCTCAACTGATACCATGGACGAGTACTTCTCTTTATCCTTTGTCTCATACACAGATTGAGACTCACACAGTACTCACCACGTGGAAGTACTCGTCTCTAATTGCAAGTCCTGCATACACCATTTCTTAAATATTTCAACTTATGGTAGACACGGTATTTCTTAAATATTTCAACTTATTGTACACACGCTAGTAATTCAGCTTAACTTAAGCACACGGAAGTATTTCAACTTATTACTACACGTGGTTTCATTGTGACCGTTGGTCACTTCCGAAGACTACTACAATCCCATTAATATTACCTGCCTGACATTTAATTCTCCCCACAAAAGTTCCTAAAATAGAGAAATTATTATTTCAAACTACTCTTAAATATTCCACATGCATAGCATGTCTCCACTCTTTCGTCATTACGGAGCACAACTAAAACAGGTCTTAACAGCACAAGATCCAGTGGCAGAGTCCCTGAAACATGGCCATTCTCCAGGTCATCTCGCTCCTCTGTCGAGGTGGTCAGCCACATTTCAGGTGTTCAAAGCTACGGTAAGTTTCATCTCTTTGGTGCCACCAAAGGTGGCCAAAGGATCGTCTCAAAGATGATCATATATTCACATTCACTATCTGCGGTTAGCAGACGACCATACATTCATTCATTTCACAGATCTCACCAAACTGGATGTAGGGATTTATTTTGTGGGAGTGCACATGTGATCAATTAAATAAATAAATTGTCATTCTTTCCCACACTGGTATCCGGCTTCGCTGTATTAATTGAAATTGAGTTATTTTACAAAAAAAATGTGTTGTTGTGACATAAATAATGAAGTATGTTGTACCTATTTTCAATGTCGGGCGGTACTGTACCCTTTCACCACCGGCTACCCATGCAGAAAAAAATGGCACGGTACTATCCTTGCAATGCGAGGGTTGTTCCGAACATTTTTTTTTTTAAGAAAACTGTATTAGAACAAACATAGCAAGTCATCATAATAACCAGGAGGAGACCTTAGCCCCTGGTGGCCTCAAATAGACGACCAAATGCTGTTACTTTACCAAATTATTGACACAGTTGTTGCATTATTGTACTCTCCACAATCCGGAGTAATGTACACATACATATTTACAACAATCCAAATTACAAATAAAACATCACATCATACAAATAAAAAATAATGGTGAGATAAAAATCGGCTTAGTTACCAGGATCTCTGTTATTTTTAGGAGTAATCCAAACTTCAATAATTCTAAAACAAATAAAAAAATTACTAATTGTACTCATGAAATTTTAAACAGCTCACCGTCTAAACACAGAACAAGTAATCTGACATTCATAAATTGCGTTGTAATAATCTTTACACGGCAGTGTCTAAATACAAAACAAAATCAACAAAAGAAAAAATTTTCGTACACTAGTTACACGTTGAAGTCAGGCTCCATATCAATACACGCAATAAATAGTTAGCAATAAGTGCTTGAATCCACCAGTAGCTCTCGTATCTTACTCTACTGCTCATTTCTTTGTTGTTACACATTTGGATGACAAGAACTTGCATTTCGACTAGCCTTCGTTACACTTTAATGTGAAATATCACCACTGTGATAATGCAAATAAGTGGCTTCAGTCAACACACCAACAAGATTATTACTGTCCACGACATCAAAATATATCAGTTAATTCCGATATTTTGTTGTGCAATGCAAACTCTTGTCCCCTGTGGCAACCTTACTGAGCAATGTAACAAGAGCCTCTACGTTAGTATTACGCCACTGGCTAATAATTAAGCATCATTGTACCAAATTTTCTAATAAACACGCTACGTGAACTGGTAGCTCAGAACAAACAAAAACAAAAACACTAACTATTCTGAACACAAATGTTAATGAAATACAATTACACTTGCTGTGCCTTCAGAAATGAAACATATAAAAAAAACATTTACACAATTACAAATACATTATTCCCTATCTTGCGAGTCACACAGAATCATTTCATTCTGTGATTTTCTTGGGGTCTAAAAAGTTGCTGTCAGGTTCCTTAGATACACTGTCTCGGTGTCAAAGCTCTCCCATGGTTACCCGGACGAAAGTCTTTAAGTCACTCAAATCGGCATTTTGAACACGCACTGAACAGTAAACTGTATCTCACATTAAACACAAATGTCATAGTCACACTCAGCCTACCATCCACACGAATCTGGTCGTCCAGAAATGGCCCTACAACTACTATTACCCACGGTTCTGTCCTTTCAGTTCATGGTGTAATTAAAAGTCATAAGTTCCAACAAACAGCACTTATTCCCGCACTAATTCAAGAAATGTCTCCTACTACAGACGCAAATGTCAATGTCCCACTCTAGTTTCTTGCGTTCATACATTAATTAGTCACCAAACGACAACTGTCCTCTTCAAGAATACCAAGCGTCCCACATGCAATTCACAAAGCACACTTAACAAGTCACTGCCAAAAGTTTATGGATCCCACCATTCAGTGGTCAAGACAAAACTAAACGATCGTCCTGTCTGCTAAAGACAAAATCTTTTCCACCACTCACAATGTGGAAACACCAGTCCTTCACTTTCCACCTTATGTAGACGTAACGAGCAGTCATCTTGTTTCACGGCTCCACAGTCCAGTACTAGTTAATAGTTGCTGGTAACAAATGCCCGCCGGGCTCTGCCGCGCTTCGTCCATTCTGCCGTGGCGCCGCTGCGCGACCCGTTGAGCCGCAGAAACCACCCGCTGTTGCCTCCGCGGGATACTTTCCCCCGTCGTAAGGGTGGCGGAACTTATGAATGGCCAGTGGTACGTGCGTGTCGCCCCAGGCCGTTGACCTGCTGTAGCGGGCGCGTGGAGTGTACCCCGACCGGCAGTGGAGTGGGGAGCGCACCGGCTTTGTTGCTGACGTCTGCTTTGCTTATGTAGTACGGGCGCGTTCAGTGTAGCCCTCACCGCTACGACACCCAATCAGTCAGACCCTTCCGTGCATCTTGCAACATTACAGACAAAAGGATATTCTTACAGTATTTAAATACTCATTGATTACATGTATGATCTATTAGATACATTGGTAATAAAAGAATCTTTGTTCAAAAAAAAAACATAAAATCATACCCCATAGTTTTCTACACATACAGCATCAACATTTATCCCTTTTCTATATACAGCCCACACTTGCGATATTGATTGTACCTGTCGTCCCTCATACAAAACATGAAAGTGTAAAAAAAACAAAAGGAATAATAAGCAATCTATACAGCTCATAATTACAATATCAAATAGTAGGCTACTCTAACATCCTATCACAGTGAAAATATTAGAAACTGTTTATTCTAAACTACAATATACAGTGAACCTTTGTGCTTGTGACAAACTGAAATTAATACCCCTTGAAAGTGTTCAAACAAAGAAATAAGAAATTATCTACACAGCTCACAATTACCTACCACATGTTATTAAATAGTAAACTACTTTAACATCCTAACACAATAAACATTTTAGAAACTGGTGACTCTAAATCTACAACATACAATGCACCTTTGTGCTTCTGACAGACTGAAATTAGTATCTCCTTATATATTTTACATTTTATCATATATAACAACATTTCTAGGACATGTATGTACCATCCACATGTCAGATCCTTACCTGCCATCGAGGTTCATCCCAATCAAACAATAAAACACAATAATGTTTTAGTTATGGATCGGTAGCATTGATCACACTACTCTATGACTCTCACTAACCAGACATCACATTTTCCTTCTCATTCAATCCATTAATACACTAACAGAATAGGTCTAGAAGTCAGCTAACCTAACACCACCACACTCACGACAACATACCATACCTTTGCTCCCTTATACTCAACCACATAACACATGAAGCTGTTTCGGAGATAGCTTTCCAGCCTCCGAATTCGTCCCTTCACTCTGGCACCTCTCTCCATTGGCTTACCTCTGCATTCACTTTACCGATTATTCATCCTGCTAAATATCAACTTAGAATTGCGACATTTCATCTAAGAACAAAAAATACACAAATTATTCATCCTGAAAAATAACTGTACACATTCTTGGTACCGTTTTGATTAGTTATACTGGTACTAGGCTTCAACAACAACAACAACAAAATTATTTTTGCCAAATTGCAAATCTTATGGTAAGAATTAGATTTACACTCATATTACATCCTACGTCAGTATTCCACAACGTTCACCATCTGGATCTCATACTCCCTTTATGTCCTTTCACATTGTGCAGTTGTCCTCATCTCTTCATTTGTATTTCGGCTCTCCGTCCGCCCATTACTCCATCATTTCCTGGTCTTCCTTCGCCATTGGCATCAATCTCTATTGCAGCATACACAGGCCTCTCTGTAACATACCTCTAAGACATCTCCACATTATTAATTCTACTCACCTTTATTTACCACTGTTTCATCACATCGAATCTCCCTTAATAATCACACTGCTTCTCGTCGCTTCTCTCCTTAAATATCACCTTTGTCCACTACTATTTATCACGTCGCTTCTCTATCTACCATCTTTATCCACTCATTAATCATCACGTCGTTTCTGCTTGATCTTTATTCATATGACAAAAAATACGTACATATGCCACTCTGTCGACTCCTGTTCATGACTCATTCGACCAGTCTATTCCGTCATACTTCCTGACATCCCGCCTGAAAATTCTTATGTTCGATTTGCCCCTGCACAACGTTACACACCACAAATAAATACACTAACTATCTACCATAAATTGCCTACTTTAGATCTATCCTTAACTTTTCCATAATTTGATGTTAGAAATGTGATGAAGCCCATGAGATTGTTTTCCCTTGATCGTCTCAATCAGTACAGCATTTTCCTGGACAATCCGCCTCACTCTGAATGGTCCACTATACACAGTAAAGAATTTGCTAGTTAGGAATCTGTGCTTACATGAAAATTAAATGTGTGCAGAGAATATACAAGCTGGGAGAAATGGGACAGCCCAAGTGTTAGAAACTTTGGTGCTAGTGGCCTCTTTCCTTAACAGCAGATTCCGAACAACCATACGCAGCACCTCATTATAACTGTCACTATCACAATGACATACTACCGATCAGATGGCAGCTAATCTAAAAACTTCGGTCACAATGTTGACCTTTTACATTACATGTTAAGTACCTGCAATAGTCAAATCGCACTAATTATACTGGACTCATTGGCATTATTACATAACATTTTAGCAACTGGTTTCTTTGAGGAAACAGTCCTTTTACAGTACTGTTCCAAATAAAAATTGCAAATTTTGCTCTGAGAGACCAGCCTAACAGATTCCATTACTGGTGTTTTATTCTGTGATCAGAAGTATGGTATTTGCACTCCTACATATCAGTAGAGTATGTCTGCTACATAGACAATTTTCAGTGCCAGCTGCATGCGTTTTAAGGCAAGATGCTAAGGGCTGATATGTTGGATTAGTTTCTCCTATTCTTCAATCCATTATGACAAGAATGAAATGCCAGGATTCCATGCTCTCCTGCCATTCTGATAGTTTCTGCCGTTCCTATCCTCGACTCTGTCTGACCTATGAGTCGTTTCGCCGTTCACAATGTTGCACTCAATACCCAGTTCCTGTAACAAGTGCTGAAATGACGCAGAATCGTCTACGCATCTGCCTGCTATCGCTATGTCTCTGCGCAATCTCACTGTCAACTTCGTTATACAGATCCTAATGAGCTCCCCAGGTTTGTATGTCACATCCAAATACCTATTTCGTCTCAGCATTTCCTGATAGCACGACACTGGATCTCTTATACCACCTTCGTTACAGTTTGGCATCATCAATATGCTTTGCGTAACCTGGTCCTGCTTACTTTTCGACCAGAATTCATTTAAATAGTTGCTACAGTCTTTAATAACTTCCTGCATTTTCGCTCTAGCCTCGTCCCTCAAATGGTTACACACAAACTTCATTTTGAGGAGCGGTCCCCACGATGAAGGTAATGAATCTTGAAATTGAGACAGCCTTGGACTGTACCCAGTTGGGTTTGCCCACTGTTTTATCCGACACAACCGTTCTTCTGACTCTGTGAATTCGTCTTCCTCTTTCTGCCTATTTTCGTTTTTTGAATTTATCTCACTCTCTCTCTGCAGTCTACCTGGTGGTGTTTCACCTTCGCTTCTGCACGCTGATTGCAACTGTGCTAGTTCTTCCCTATGTTTCCTATTGGTTTCTAATTGTGCCTCTTTAAACTGTAATAGTGATTGTATCTCCTCCTGGTTGGCATAAACCTCTCGCTGCGTACAGTCAGAACCTGTCTCGCCTCTTATACTGAGCTTTTCTACATCTGCACTAATCGTATTCATTCTGACCACTACCTCTTTGATTCTCTCGTCCGGCAACATGTCCCTACGTTCAGTAGTATCACCCTCTATTGCAAATATTTGTACCTCCAAATTATTAGCTTTTTCTTTCACGGCGTCACATACTTGCTTCATCGCACCCAGATTCTTCTCCCCCTCATCTAACCGATTATTAACTGCAGGCAGACGCTCATCGATAACTGTGTGTAGCTTCGTCATTGACTCTTCATTTCCCTTATCCATTGCCTCCAGCCTTTCCTTATTTGCTTCTTCCTTCACTATCTTATCCATCGCATCGAATATTTCCTTATATGCTTCCAATCTTTCCTTAGTCTCCCTATCTCTCTCCTTATTATCTCTATCCGTCTACTGTAAAAACTGCAGTAGCACATTGTCATTTGCTACTTTCGACGCGCTCACCTCGTTCGCCTGTGAAACCGTAGCTTCCCTAAGGGTAGCTGCCCTTTCGCTGCATACCTGACCTAGTCCCGGCGCGCCCGCATCGTCGGGAAAAGCCCCCGATTGTGGACAAAGCCCGCCGCTCAAAGGATCACCTAGCAGCGGTCCGCTGAACAATTCAGCCCCTTCCGAGTGTTTGCCGTTCCTGCTCATTAGCCCATGGTCGACACCTACTTCCTGCTGCACTGCTACGTTCACCCCAGAATCGCTATTCTCCATGGTGGCTACACTTTTCGACTGCGACCTAGTTACTACAGACTTTACGCAAAAAATATTATACAACGATCTTCCAGCCTTGGGCGATATGGCAATTAATTACATAAAAAAATAAAAGATCCTTACCAATCCAGAAAGAAATTGCAAACAGAAAAAAATTTACGTCTTAGTGCTATCACAATACATTCCATATAAAAATCTTAAAAGCAAACCCTAGCAGCAAAAAAAAAAAAAAATCCTGGCAAAATATATCCTGGTAAAAGAAATCCTGGCAGGGTCGAAATTATGAGAGGCACCCACATGCCTTGCTCATACTGTGGCATCAAGCAGTCAGGCCTGCAAGATGAGTGGTCTGCCAAGCGAGTGGATTCATTCTTATTTATCGAGTAACATGAATTCTAGTACTCACACTTAAGTTACAAGTTATCCTCCTATATGATTAATACGCAACGGAAACACGCATCTGACTATCAGTAATTTACAGAACTCTGACTGTACACTACGTACTGGCAATACCACATTTTCTTTGTCTTTTTATCTATCGGCTTTTGTCAACACGTGGCCACCGCACTGAATATGAATGGCGCACACATTATAAATTCGGGGCATTATGACAACATACAATTCGAAGGAAAAGTCCACCAATATTTTTCTTTTCACTATCTTATTTATTCCGGTAAATTCTATAACCTAAACACACAAATTCTATAACCTACAACACTAACACATGAGAAATTCCACCCAGTGGGCATGGCTTTACAATGGTGAATCTCTATATTATGGTCTCGTAATTATTTAACGCTACAGTGCACTTTCTGGATAGGATGGTGGATCTTTTATTATTTCTCAGACTTCGACTCTCACAATCATCATCACGAAACTTTCCTCCAGACCGAGCAGTACAAAGAGAACATGCATACCCACTACCTCTGAAACTACCTTTGCTGCTTTCCCATGCAAACCACACATACTTAAATCACATGAAATACAAGACAGGGAATAGTCACAACATTATCACTTTCAGCTTTCCCATTTCAATTAATAATTATCCCAGTTCACACGACACTGCCCCACTTCGTAATTCTACTTTCTTACTATGAACTCTGGAGATATATGCACGTCTTCCTGTGCAATGCAAGCCATTTGGCGTTGCTGGATAGACGGCCGACTCACCTTGCTTCTCTCTCAGAGTTAGAATCTAGCGTCACACGGAACCATATCACGCAAAGTAATATTAAGAACGTATTCATCACACACGCGAGTCCTCAACTGATACCATGGACGAGTACTTCTCTTTATCCTTTGTCTCATACACAGATTGAGACTCACACAGTACTCACCACGTGGAAGTACTCGTCTCTAATTGCAAGTCCTGCATACGCCATTTCTTAAATATTTCAACTTATGGTACACACACTATTTCTTAAATATTTCAACTTATTGTACACATGCTAGTAATTCAGCTTAACTTAAGCACACGGAAGTATTTCAACTTATTGCTACACGTGGTTTCATTGTGACCGTTGGTCACTTCCGAAGACTACTACAATCCCATTAATATTACCTGCCTGACATTTCTCCCCACAAAAGTTCCTGAAATAGAGAAATTATTATTTCAAACTACTCTTAAATATTCCACATGCATAGCATGTCTCCACTCTTTCGTCATTACGGAGCACAACTAAAACAGGTCTTAACAGCACAAGATCCAGTGGCAGAGTCCCTGAAACATGGCCATTCTCCAGGTCATCTCGCTCCTCTGTCGAGGTGGGGGAAGACCGTGCTACCGTATTGGTCAGCCACATTTCAGGTGTTCAAAGCTACGGTAAGTTTCATCTCTTTGGTGCCACCAAAGGTGGCCAAAGGATCGTCTCAAAGATGATCATATATTCACATTCACTATCTGTGGTTAGCAGACGACCATACATCCATTCATTTCACAGATCTCACCAAACTGGATGTAGGGATTTATTTTGTGGGAGTGCACATGTGATCAATTAAATAAATAAATTGTCATTCTTTCCCACACTGGTATCCGGCTTCGCTGTATTAATTGAAATTGAGTTATTTTACAAAAAAAAAAAAGGTGTTGTTCTGACAGAAATAATGAAGTATGTTGTACCTATTTTCAATGTCGGGCAGTACTGTACCCTTTCAACCTGGAAAGCGCACATAAAATGTGTTATATCCTAGCCAGTAATGCCACCCGAGCCCGCTGCCAAAAGGTTGGCAGCATCAAAGTTCGGACGCCGTCCGCATAAGCAGCGCCAGCGAGACAGGAAATCGCCGCAAGTCTGCGCGCGCCACCGCTGGCTTCTGGATTCTTAAGCGCTGGAGTCGCGAGCGCTAGGAGTTCTGTATTCGCCGCTCAGTCGTATACTCGCCACCGAATTGTGTACTTGCTAGTCAGTTGTGTGTTCATCGCAGCAGAGTTGTTGTTTGTCGTCAGCCGACGCTGACCTAGCCGCTCCGACTCGAACTAGACAGATCTCTGTAGACACGGAGCTCACTACTGTGTTTCTGTATCTTCTTTAATAAAGATAATTACCGACTTTTATTTAATCAGAGTGTTTGGGTTTTCATCTTTCTGTTCACTGTTCCAGCAGACCGGTCGGCCCGCTATTAAAAGTGTGGCGGTGACTTCGTAAGCCATTTCTACAGCCAATTGTTTGTCGCTACGAACACCGCCACAAAACTGGCGACGAGGACTTCCGAACTCGTGTGCAGGGCTGGTTCAACTTGTTTCTGGTTATACTAATTATAGCGATAAACTTTTGGGGGCTGGTTTAATTTGTGTTCACTATGTCTGCCGAATTACAACAGTTGATCTTGTTACAGAGTCAGCAAATACAAAGTCTGGTGGAAGCAATCGCCAAACAAGCGGCTAATCCTCCAACACAAAAGGAACAAGCACAGGCAGCACCACATTTCCGTGCTTTTGATGCATCACGAGAAGAATGGCGAGAATATTTCGCGCAGTTGCAGGCGCACATGACAGTCTACAAAATCACAGGTACTGAGCGGCAGCTTTATTTAATTTCCACTGCAGGCGTGGAAGTCTATCGACTACTTTGTAAGTTGTTCCCGGAATCCCAGCCAGAAGCTTTAGACTATGACGTTGTTGTTAACAAGCTTGCTGAGTATTTCGAGTCGCGAGTTCATGTGGCAGCAGCCAGATTCAAGTTCTTCAGATTAAAGAAACTGCCACATCAATCTAATAAACAGTGGTTAACAGATTTACGGGGCCTCACCCGTCAGTGCCGATTTAATTGTGTGTGTGGAGCTTCCTACAGTGATGTCATGTTACGGGACGCTATTACTCAAAACATTGCAGATTCTCGTATTCGTGCTGCTATCTTAAAGTTGCCTGACCCGTCATTAGAGACTGTGATGAACATCATTGAAGCCCAAGATACTTTTGACTATGCTGAGTGTGAGTTAGATCAGCCATGTATTTCTCAAATTGCCTGTGCTAAGCAAGTTATGTCACGCCCGCGGCCCCACCGGCAGAGTCAGACTGTAAACACTAGCCGGCCGCGTCATGTTAAACACATTCGTCAGTCGCGTGTCCAAAATGATAGAGTTAAGTCTTGCCCTAAGTGTGTTCTTGCTCATCCTCGCGAACGTTGCCCGTTAAGAAACGCGGTTTGTCACTTTTGTCAAAGGAAAGGACACATCTACACTGTTTGTTTGCGTAAACGCAAGAACAATTCTAGTGCTGCCCAGCCCATGGATATTCATGTTCTTCAAAGCCAGCCCGCCCAGAAGGTCGCGTTTCAAGACTCTTCCACGGTTCGTGTGGGTAATAAACTTGTTCGCAATAAGCCACCCACCCAGCCCTCTGCTATGCGACCCAAGCGTAATTCAAACGCTGTAAAAAGTAATGTACAGACTGCGAGTGAAGCGGGAGTTGTTGTTCCACCCGCCCAACCCACGAGTTGTCGTAAGCAGCGAACACGCGCTAAACGCGCCGATTTTGTGTCTTCCGCCTCCACTGCACCGATCCAGAAGAGACAGTGTAATAAACTATTTGTGAAGCTACGCATCCAGGATAAGACCTTCAATTTTCAATTAGACACTGGTGCGTCTGTGATTCTCATAAATAGTGCTACGTATGCGGCTATCGGCCGCCCTAAACTTTCAGCGGCAAAACATTCTTTGGCTACTTATAGTGGAGAACAAATTCCTGTGTTAGGTGTATGTAGCGTGCCAGCCACATTCCGTGGCAGTACAAAAACAGTTTCATTCACAGTGCTCCGCGCTACAGACAGTGTAAACATTTTCGGATTAGACTGTTTTGACTTGTTTGGCCTGTCTATCCAAGACAATGTGTTGCAACTTAATTCTGTTGTTGTTCCTCAAGACAGCATAACCGATTTGTGTAAACGATACAGTGACATATTTAAAGACGAACTGGGTTGTGCTGCGAACTTTGCCGCTCATATTACGTTAAAAGATAATGCTCAGCCCCGATTTTGTCGTGCTCGTCCAGTGCCTCACGCCCTCCGGGCACCTATAGAAGATGAACTTCGTCGTTGGCAAAACAACGGTGTTATTCAACCCGTTTCAGCGAGCCAGTGGGCTTCTCCCTTAGTTATTATAAAGAAACCGTCTGGCAAGTTACGTTTGTGTGCTGATTTTAAGTCGACAGTTAATCCTCAGACTGTCATTGATTCTTTTCCTTTGCCTAGACCGGACGAGCTGATGGATAAGTTAGGGGAAGCTCGTTTCTTTTCCAAAATTGATCTCCGGGAAGCATATTTGCAATTGCCCCTCGACGAGCAATCACAACAGTATTTTGTCATAAACACGTCGTTGGGGTTGTTCCGTTTTCTGCGTTTGCCTTTTGGTTGTGCATCAGCTCCAGCTGTTTTTCAGCGTTTTTTGTCACAACTTCTGGCTAATGTGCCATCGTGTTGCAACTATTTAGACGATATTGTTGTGTCCGGTCGGACGCCTGCTGAACATTTCCGTAATTTGGAGTGTTTGTTTAAAGTGGTGTCTCAGGCAGGCCTACGTTGCAACATCGATAAATGTTCATTTTTCCTTACGGAGATGGAGTATCTGGGACATGTTATTAATGCTCAAGGCATTCATCCCTCCCAGTCACATTTAGCAGCTATTCGTGATTTGCCCGCCCCTCGCAATCTGCATGAATTGCAAGCAGTTCTTGGCAAATTGACGTATTATATTAGGTTTATACCTAATGCATCACAGATTGCTGCACCGTTGCATCGTCTCCGCCGTAAGAATGTTCCGTTTGTGTGGTCAGCTGATTGCCAATCCGCCTTTCAGCAGCTTAAAGAGGCTTTATTGAATGATCGTTGTCTGGTCCATTACGACCCTAACAAGCCTCTGGTGTTAGCTTGTGATGCCTCTTCTTTCGGCCTCGGTGCTGTGTTGTCTCACCGAGTCGGTGACGCCGAACGTCCTATTGCGTTCGCATCTAAATTGCTAAACAAAGCTCAGTGTAATTATAGCCAATTGGACAAGGAAGCGTTGGCTATTGTGTTCGGTGTCACAAAATTCCATCACTACCTCTATGGTAGACCATTCTATTTAGTAACGGATCACAAGCCCCTGACGTCACTGTTTCATCCGTCTAAACCAGTTTCTCAGCGGACAGCTCAGAGACTACAACGTTGGGCTCTTTTGTTATCACAATACCAGTATGAGATACTGTATCGCCCTACAGCTCAGCATGCAAACGCTGACGCGCTTTCTAGATTGCCGATTGCTGCGGATGATGTCTTCGATTCCTCCGAAGACTCTTGCCATCAGACTGACGCCGATGAGCATCAATCCCTCCGGGATTTTCCGATTGATTATCGTCGGGTGGCACGTGAGACAGCTACGGATCCTCATCTGAGTTTACTATTACGTTTTGTTCAACGTGGTTGGCCCTCCAAGGCAAAGGACATATCGGATCCTGTGGTTCGTCGCTATTATCCGCAACGTCATCTGTTGTCTGTTTCGCACGGAGTTTTGCTGTTACGCACCGAGAATGACCAGCTTCGTGTAGTGGTTCCCCAAGTGCTCCAATCCAAGGTCCTCGACTTGTTGCATCAAGGTCATTGGGGAGTGGTCCGCACCAAGCAGCTTGCCCGCCGTCATTGTACATGGATCGGCATTGATAAGCAGATTATGCAGATGTCTACAGATTGTTCGACGTGTGCCGAACACCAAGCTGCTCCGCCTCAACGCTATTTTGAGTGGGCACGCCCTGCCGGTCCCTGGCAGCGAGTACATTTTGATTTCGCTGGTCCATATTGGAATTCTCGTTGGCTCATCGTGATAGATGCATTTAGTAATTTTCCGTTTGTTGTGCCCATGCAGTCTACAACGTCTGCACAAACTATACAGGCGTTGACTTCAATTTTTTGTCTTGAGGGTCTTCCAGAAGTTTTAGTGTCTGACAATGGTCCACAATTTACCTCTGCTGAATTTGAAAGTTTTTGTTCTGCCAATGGCATTCGCCATGTTCTTACTCCGCCGTTCCACCCTCAATCGAATGGTGCAGCGGAACGTTTCGTACGCACATTCAAGGATCATATGGCCCGCCTTCGTGCTACGCACTCTCGTCAGCAGGCCCTCATCACGTTCCTGTCGTCGTACCGGACCACGCCACGCGACGGCCCTTCGCCTGCGGAGCTTCTCCACGGCCGTCGTCATCGCACCCTACTACGGTTGTTGCACCCCCCGGATCGACCCGTCGCTTCTGAGCATCGCACGCGTTTTCAGCGCGACGACGCCGTTTTTTTTGCAGAGTTTATCACGGTCGCCGTCGTTGGGAACGTGGTACCGTGATAAGTGTCCATGGTCGCGGTTTTTATACTGTTCAAAGTGCTACTGGTGTGCACAGGAGGCATCAGAACCAGTTGCGCCGCGCTGGCCGCCCGGATTCTGCCGCTCGTTCTTTGTCCACAGATTTGGCCCGCGGTGGGTTCCAGCCGCGCCTTCCGACTTCGCTGCCGCCCCCAGGGCAGCAGCAGCAGCCGTCGCCGCTACCACGCCGACAGCCCGTCCCGTTGATGCCTCCCGCGCAGCTTCATCCGGGAGCGCCCCAGGTGGTCGCTCCGGCGCCTGCGGTCCCTCTTCAGTCGCCACCGCCTTCGGAGCTGATGGACGTCGACCCCTCAGCCGGGCCGCCTTCCCAAGCGGTGGCTGTGCAGCCTGTCCTGCAGCCGCTTTCCTTGGGCACCCCCAAGGAGTCTGACACCGCAGCGCCTTGTCCGGCGCCCACTCAGCAGCCGTCGACGCAGCGTCAGGAGACGCTGCCTCTCTTCGTGGGTCCCGACGCCCCGTCGCGTCCAGTACCAGAAGCTGCGCCCGTGGTCACAGGCGTGCACCCTGACCTCGGTTTTCAGTCGGTGTTTCCCGAGGCCCCGCGCAGCCAATGCTGGGGTGCGGACCGGGGACTGCCACCGACAACAGTCTCCGCCCCGGTCTCTTCTGCTACGCCTGCGGCCAGACCCCTCCCCCGCCGTCGACGCTCGCCACGTCACTATTCAACGACGGTGCGGCGATTTGGGGGGGAGGAGTGTTATATCCTAGCCAGTAATGCCACCCGAGCCCGCTGCCAAAAGGTTGGCAGCATCAAAGTTCGGACGCCGTCCGCATAAGCAGCGCCAGCGAGACAGGAAATCGCCGCAAGTCTGCGCGCGCCACCGCTGGCTTCTGGCTTCTTAAGCGCTGGAGTCGCGAGCGCTAGGAGTTTTGTATTCGCCGCTCAGTTGTATACTCGCCACCGAATTGTGTACTTGCTAGTCAGTTGTGTGTTCATCGCAGCAGAGTTGTTGTTTGTCGTCAGCCGACGCTGACCTAGCCGCTCCGACTCGAACTAGACAGATCTCTGTAGACACGGAGCTCACTACTGTGTTTCTGTATCTTCTTTAATAAAGATAAGTACCGACTTTTATTTAATCAGAGTGTTTGGGTTTTCATCTTTCTGTTCACTGTTCCAGCGGACCGGTCGGCCCGCTATTAAAAGTGTGGCGGTTACTTCGTAAGCCATTTCTACAGCCAATTGTTTGTCGCTACGAACACCGCCACAAAAAAATGAACTTATCAAAATATGTGAGGCGCTATTCACAGTATCAGAACTATGATTAAATTTCAACAGCGATTGAATATCCATACAAATCTGTCAGCGTAGCCATGTGACTGTGTGCTTCGTCATTGGTTGCTGGAGTTGTTAGGGATCTGTGACTGACAGGTGCCTTTAAAAAATCAGTAAATGTCAATACAAAGCACTGTGAGAGCAGTACCTGCTACACTAACTAATGCAATACTGGTTAGAGGCCATGAGCCTCTAAGTCACCTTCTCTAGCGGTACCTCTGCACCAAAAGAGATCAACCAATACCAAACTACACTCCTGGAAATGGAAAAAAGAACACATTGACACCGGTGTGTCAGACCCACCATACTTGCTCCGGACACTGCGAGAAGGCTGTACAAGCAATGATCACACGCACAGCACAGCGGACACACCAGGAACCGCGGTGTTGGCCGTCGAATGGCGCTAGCTGCGCAGCATTTGTGCACCGCCGCCGTCAGTGTCAACCAGTTTGCCGTGGCATACGGAGCTCCATCGCAGTCTTAAACACTGGTAGCATGCCGCGACAGCGTGGACGTGAACCGTATGTGCAGTTGACGGACTTTGAGCGAGGGCATATAGTGGGCATGCGGGAGGCCGGGTGGACGTACCGCCGAATTGCTCAACACGTGGGGCGTGAGGTCTCCACAGTACATCGATGTTGTCGCCAGTGGCCGGCGGAAGGTGCACGTGCCCGTCGACCTGGGACCGGACCGCAGCGACGCACGGATGCACGCCAAGACCGTAGGATCCTACGCAGTGCCCTAGGGGACCGCACCGCCACTTCCCAGCAAATTAGGGACACTGTTGCTCCTGGGGTATCGGCGAGGACCATTCGCAACCGTCTCCATGAAGCTGGGCTACGGTCCCGCACACCGTTAGGCAGTCTTCCGCTCACGCCGCAACATCGTGCAGCCCGCCTCCAGTGGTGTCGCGACAGGCGTGAATGGAGGGACGAATGGAGACGTGTCGTCTTCAGCGATGAGAGTCGCTTCTGCCTTGGTGTCAATGATGGTCGTATGCGTGTTTGGCGCCGTGCAGGTGAGCGCCACAATCAGGACTGCATACGACCGTGGCACACAGGGCCAACACCCGGCATCATGGTGTGGGGAGCGATCTCCTACACTGGCCGTACACTACTGGTGATCGCCGAGGGGACACTGAATAGTGCACGGTACATCCAAACCGTCATCGAACCCATCGTTCTACCATTCCTAGACCGGCAAGGGAACTTGCTGTTCCAACAGGACAATGCACGTCCGCATGTATCCCGTGCCACCCAACGTGCTCTAGAAGGTGTAAGTCAACTACCCTGGCCAGCAAGATCTCCGGATCTGTCCCCCATTGAGCATGTTTGGGACTGGATGAAGCGTCGTCTCACGCGGTCTGCACGTCCAGCACGAACGCTGGTCCAACTGAGGCGCCAGGTGGAAATGGCATGCCAAGCCGTTCCACAGGACTACATCCAGCATCTCTACGATCGTCTCCATGGGAGAATAGCAGCCTGCATTGCTGCGAAAGTTGGATATACACTGTACTAGTGCCGACATTGTGCATGATCTGTTGCCTGTGTCTATGTGCCTGTGGTTCTGTCAGTGTGATCATGTGATGTATCTGACCCCAGGAATGTGTCAATAAAGTTTCCCCTTCCTGGGACAATGAATTCACGGTGTTCTTATTTCAATTTCCAGGAGTGTATTTTACTCAAACTTTGAACGTGAAATGTAAACAAGGCGCTTCTTGATGACGAGGACTTCTCCTCCAACGGATAAAGCATATTCATGTACTTACATGTTTCCATGTTGATTGTTAAGGGTATGCACACTACTACGGACAAGGTCTACTAACAGGGGGAGGGGATGGTACAAGGTAGGGTTCGTGGCGTGCCGCATCAAGCTAATCACAACACAGATGACTTCTGACTTTCCATACCCCTCAAAGGTGTTCCAGATGAATTGCCTATTTTACCTATGTACCCAACTTTGAAAGTACAATCATTAAACTTCTTTTCGATTATCCTACACCGCAGATTGCGTTAATAGTTCGTCCTTCGTAGCATGTTCGCAGAGAATTGGGCTACTCACATTACCAACGGTCTGCAAAGCTGAAACCCATCCTACTAAATATAAATGTATCGTCGCGGTTAAATACAACAGCATATGTTGAGCAGGGCGATTACTGCCTGTACTTATACTCTTCAAAGATTTTTGAGCCAGCGAGAGGAAAATCCATGTATTCAGAATCACTGAAGTGCAGAAGAAATCTTTGTTATTTTCTTTGAGGTGAAACCACGTAGTAAGGTGACCGTTATTGAAGTCATTGCCTACCTAGCCTAAGACGCTTCTTTGAAAAAGGACAACACTTTGACAGAAATCCCAGTAACAGATTACATATGTGTATTATTTGTAAGGATGGTAGAAGATTGGCAACGAGAATGACAGCAGAAAACAAGACGAAAACATAGTAAGTCTGCAATTCTTATTCAGACGGTTCCTTAGTCCATGAAATACCTTTTACACTCAGTCTCTGGTAACCTGCCAAACTAACTAGTGAAAGGTCTCTGTTGGATTCCTTTCATGTTAATTTCTTAAATCTGTTGTCATTTACGGCATAAATTCCTCTCCTAAATTTACTGTGGCGTTTCTATCTGGGAGGAGACTGAGTTGTGGAACGTGTTACTTTTACACATAAACAAGAACGGTCTGTCACACTACTACACTTTAAAACACAGTTTATATGTAATTCATGTCACACAGTCTCATACGGAACCTACATCCGCTTTCTTTTATATACTATATATGATAAGATACTGTCATCCCCCTTCCCTTCTGTGTGAGAGGATGAATGAGCAAATGTATTTCTAGTTGCATGCTTGAGGGTAGCAGACAATCCTGTCTGCTAGTGAACGGTAGGACCAACATCAGAACAGGTAGCTATGCTTTCTAGAAGCAAAGAGGTTTCTATTCTTAGTATGGTACTGTCCGTCCCTTGTCATGTTGGTAGAGAAAGCTGCCCCTCTGGCCACTTCCGTTTGTATTTGTGAGCCACCCTCACGAAGGGACCAGGTCAGTCTGTCCATGGCGAGCGTCTGAAGTGGTAAGATCTCCGGCTAAGCGCGTGTCTGCTAAGTCCGTAGAACAATGGATTTCTTAAGTTCAGCCTAACTGAAAATTTAATCACCTTTATTTCCGGTTTAGCTCTAAAATATCTAATGTTATCTTAAATTGCACCGCAGTGTATTTCGAGTGTGAAGTTCAGAATGTTTCCCAGTAGTTGCCTTGTCACTACTTTGTGAGTAAAGTGGAACCACGTGTTGATCAATAACTCTAACTAAGATCATCAATCTTAAATGCGAGTGTGCGTGAAATTATAACATCTCGTCTTGACAATATTTTTCAATATAGCAACTTTTCTTTATGTTCAACCCACGTGGGGTGTACTTTGTGAGGCCACTACCACGTGCTTATATAATTGTTTGACCCATCAGGTTAATAGTAAGACGTTAGTAACCAGTTCGAGGTTTTTCTTTTGTAAATTGGTTTTCGATCTAATTTATTTTAATTATCAAAATTATTGTGGAGTTACACGCTTTGTGTAAACCAAGTTGACCACGTGAAGCATGTGGTGTAATCACCAAAGTAGCCCTCAGCTATTCTTTTTGGGAAGATTTCACAGAGAGTTAGTATGAATTTAGTATACCAGTGTGTGGTAATTACATGACGGACAGGATTGTGCTACGAACGTAACTTCTTTGGGTGAAAATTGAATCAGTTGGTTGTGAGTTAATTTCCTCTTGCATATGTTTCAACGTTCTTCGTGTGTTACTTTATGAATGCAGTGTTGTATGCAGTCTCCCAATCTTGGCGCCATATTTGCTGTGTTCCGTAAGATTACAACCTCACATTTTCCACAATCCTAAATAAGGAACCAGTTTAGTTATGAATCAAATTTAATATGCTGAAATTTCAATGTTCAATGTTAAAATAAATTTCCAAATATACACTGATTTATAATATTCTTCTCGGGTATGCAGCCGGATCATAACGTCTTCATGACACAATATTTCTGCTGTCCATCTGGCCACCATCTTCAGGTGAGAGTGCTGGTGCACGATCTCGCCGGAACTGACTTCCTAGCGCAAGCTGCGGCCCCTATATAGGCCAGCAGAAGACCCACAACGCGTGCGCGAGAAGGTGCCGTAACTGCCCTCTAGCGCAGTAAACATACCGCGCCGCCAGTGGTGGAAATAGGCGAAATCGAGATATCGCTGTCAAAAATTAAAAAATTTTTTATTCCGACGATCGAAACACAGACCGTTGTTTTTTGATGTCAGATATCACCGGGTCCCAAGTCTTACTTAAAAGATAGCCCTTGTCTCTATTAAGAAGATTGTCAGATAAACGAATCTCTATGGATTCTTTTAAAACGCAGTCCCAATAGCGAGATGCATGGGCAACCATTTGTGTCTTGTCATAGAGCATTCTGTGTCCCTCGGTGAGACAGTGCTCCGCCACTGCAGATTTCTCAGGTTGAAGCAGCCGTGTGTGCCGCTGATGCTCAACACATCGGTCCTGAATGGTCCGGATTGTCTGCCCAATATAAGCCTTCCCACAGTGGCAAGGGATCTTGTACACACCGGGCTTCCTCAAACCCAAGTCATCCTTTACAGAGCCAAGGAGCGCTCTAATCTTGGGTGGCGGACGAAAAATACTTTTGATATGGTATCTTTTCAGAATTCTTCCTATCTTCGAGGAAATGCTCCCAGCAAAAGGCAGAAAGGCCACCGATTTGTAGGTGTCTTCTGGTGGTTCAGGCGAAGGTCCATACTGGAAAGCACGACGGATCTGTTTATCTGTATAGCCATTCTGCTTGAACACAACCTTAAGATGGTCCAATTCTTGTGTCAAGCTTTCTCCATCTGAAATGGCATAAGCTCTTCTAGCCAGCGTCCGCAGGACCCCCGTACGCTGGAACGATGGATGACAGCTAGAAGCATGCAGGTAACGGCCCGTGTGCGTAGGCTTTCGATAAACACTGTGTCCCAATGTCCCATCATCCTTTCTGTACACCAGAACATCCAGAAACGGAAGCTTCCCATCACTTTCCACCTCCATGGTAAACTTGATGCTAGGATGCAGGGAATTAAAATGATCTAGGAGGCGGTCAAGAGCTTCTCTCCCATGAGGCCACACCATAAACGTGTCGTCAACGTACCTCCAAAAACAAGTTGGTTTTAAGGACGCCGTCTTCAGCGCCATGTTCTCAAAATCTTCCATAACAAGATTGGCGACTGTTGGGGACAATGGGCTCCCCATAGCCACTCCGTCAGTCTGTTCCAAATATTTGTCATTAAATAAAAAGTACGTCGACGTCAGCACGTGGCGACAAAGCCTGGTTGTTTCCTCATCCAGTTTCTCACCAATTAATTGCAAGGATTCTTCCAGAGGAACCCGGGTAAAAAGCGACACGACATCAAAGCTCACAAGTAAATCCGAGGGACTAAGAGACAAGGACTTCAATCTCTGAATAAACAGCATAGAATTGGAAATGTGATGTTCGCATTTACCGACGTGAGGGCCAAGAACAGATGCTAAATACTTGGCTAGATTGTAGGTAGGAGCACCCAAATTACTCACGATCAGACGAAGCGGGACCCCTTTCTTATGGATCTTGGATAGACCGTATAATCTCGGTGGCACGGCAGCACCAGGACGAAGTTTTTTGGGAACGTCGTCAGGTAAAGAACTCTTCTTCAGCAGTGAAAGCGTCTTCCGTTTTATCCGTTCAGTTTGGTCGTCCTGCAATGTTCTGTATGCTGAGTCTTTAAGTAAGAGATCCATCTTTCCCAGATAGTCATCACGTGACAGAAGAACCGTTGCGTTGCCTTTGTCTGCTGGTAGAACTATCAGATCTTCGTCTTCTCTAATGGACCGGACGGCTGCCCTTTCGAGAGAGGAGATGTTACTCCGTGGAGGCGGCGCCCGCCGCAATGTATGTGAGACCTCTTGCCTAATCTCTTCAGCTTGGTCCTCCGAAGAGCTGGACACTGCTTGTTCGACTGCGCAGATGATTTCGGTGATAGGCACATTCCTCGGTGTAGGGGCAAAATTCAGGCCTTCCTCCAACACTGACAGCGTGGCGTCGTCCAGTTCTTTACTCGTGAGGTTAATCACGGTCCGTCGATGGGTATCGTCATCAGATGTCGTGGGTTGAGAAGAAAGCCGTTGAAACTTCGAAGACTGTTTCATGACGGCGCTCCTATGCGTCCAATCTGATAGTGCCCAAGAAGAACTATCCACCCATTCCCAGGATGCGTCCGACAGCAGCGACGATAACTCCAAGTGCAAGAAAAGTAAATCCTTGGATATGAGATCCAGTTGTCTTCGAGTGAAGCGAATGCGCTCCTTGACTAAGGCGAAACTGGCACGCTTCTTGATGTTGTTGGCCGTTTTCGTATCAATAAAATGCACAAATCTAGCAAACTTAGGTATTACTCTTCCATCACGGCATCTCAGCAAAAAGGCGAGGGCACTCAGCTACTTGCCTTTCTTCTTACGAAGTTCATCAAACTTCTTCACACGTTCCACCATCTCCTCCCCGTAGAGGCTTCTGATGTGGCTACGAAGGCTTTCCCTGTGTAATAATTGATAACATTCTTCTCGGGTATGCAGCCGGATCGTAACGTCTTCATGACACAATATTTCTGCTGTCCATCTGGCCGCCATCTTCAGGTGAGAGTGCTGGTGCACGAACTCGCCGGAACTGACTTCCTAGCGCAAGCTGCGGCCCCTATATAGGCCAGCAGAAGACCCACAACGCGTGCGCGAGAAGGTGCCGTAACTGCCGTCAGTGTTTATCGAAAGCCTACGCACACGGACCGTTACCTGCATGCTTCTAGCTGTCATCCATCGTTCCAGCGTACGGGGGTCCTGCGGACGTTGGCGAGAAGAGCTTATGCCATTTCAGATGGAGAAAGCTTGACACAAGAATTGGATCATCTTAAGGTTATGTTCATGCAGAATGGCGATACAGATAAACAGATCCGTCGTGCTTTCCAGTATGGACCTTCGCCTGAACCACCAGAAGATACCTGCAAATCGGTGGCCTTTCTGCCTTTTGCTGGGAGCATTTCCTCGAAGATAGGAAGAATTCTGAAAAGATACCATATCAAAATTATTTTTCGTCCGCCACCCAAGATTAGAGAGCTCCTTGGCTCTGTAAAGGATGACTTGGGTTTGAGGAAGCCCGGTGTGTACAAGATCCCTTGCCACTGTGGGAAGGCTTATATTGGGCAGACAATCCGGACCATTCAGGACCGATGTGTTGAGCATCAGCGGCACACACGGCTGCTTCAACCTGAGAAATCTGCAGTGGCGGAGCACTGTCTCACCGAGGGACACAGAATGCTCTATGACAAGACACAAATGGTTGCCCCTGCATCTTGCTATTGAGACCTCGTTTTAAAAGAATCCATAGAGATTCGTTTATCTGACAGTCTTCTTAATAGAGACAAGGGCTATCTTTTAAGTAAGACTTGGGACCCGGTGTTATCTGACATCAAAAAACAACGGTCTGTGTTTCGATCGTCGGAATAAAAAATTTTTTAATTTTTGACAGCGATATCTCGATTTCGCCTATTTCCACCACTGGCGGCGCGGTATGTTTACTGCGCTAGAGGGCAGTTACGGCACCTTCTCGCGCACGCGTTGTGGGTCTTCTGCTGGCCTATATAGGGGCCGCAGCTTGCGCTAGGAAGTCAGTTCCGGCGAGTTCGTGCACCAGCACTCTCACCTGAAGATGGCGGCCAGATGGACCGCGGAAATATTGTGTCATGAAGACGTTATGATCCGGCTGCATACCCGAGAAGAATATTATCAATTATTACGCCGGGAACCCCTCCATGAACCATGGACCATGCCGTTGGTGGGGCGGCTTGCGTGCCTCATCGATACAGATAGCCGTACCGTAGGTACAACCACAACGGAGGGGTATCTGTTGAGAGGCCAGACAAACGTGTGGTTCCTGAAGAGTGGCAGTAGCCGTTTCAGTAGTTGCAAGGGCAACAGTCTGGATGATTGACTGATCTGGCCTTGTAACAATAACCAAAACGGCCTTGCTGTGCTGGTACTGCGAACGGCTGAAAGCAAGGGGAAACTACAGCCGTAATTTTTCCCGAGGGCATGCAGCTTTACTGTATGATTAAATGATGATGGCGTCCTCTTGGGTAAAATATTCCGGAGGTAAAATAGTCTCCCATTCGGATCTCCGGGCGGGGACTACTCAAGAGGATGTCGTTATCAGGAGAAAGAAAACTGGCGTTCTACGGATCGGAGCGTGGAATGTCAGATTCCTTAATCGGGCAGGTAGGTTAGAAAATTTAAAAAGGGAAATGGATAGGTTAAAGTTAGATATTGTGGGAATTAGTGAGGTTCGGTGGCAGGAGGAACAAGACTTCTGGTCAGGTGACTACAGGGTTATAAACACAAAGTCAAATAGGGGTAATGCAGGAGTAGGTTTAATAATGAATAGGAAAATAG
Source organism: Schistocerca piceifrons (assembly GCF_021461385.2). Lineage (NCBI taxonomy): Eukaryota > Metazoa > Arthropoda > Insecta > Orthoptera > Acrididae > Schistocerca > Schistocerca piceifrons. Next base: position 322,871,994 of record NC_060139.1, on the reverse strand, counting down.
GAATGCGGGTAAGCTACTACAAACAGCATAGTGAACGCATTATTGTGGCCAAGATAGATACGAAGCCCACACCTACTACAGTAGTACAAGATTATATGCCAGCTAGCTCCGCACATGACGAAGAAATTGAAGAAATGTATGATGAATTAAAAGAAATTATTCAGATAGTGAAGGGAGACGAAAATTTAATAGTCATGGGTGACTGTAATTCGAGTGTAGGAAAAGGGAGAGAAGGAAACGTAGTAGGTGAATATGGATTGGGGCTAAGAAATGCAAGAGGAAGCCGCCTGATGGAATTTTGCACAGAGCACAACTTAATCATAGCTAACACTTGGTTTAAGAATCATGAAAGAAGGCTGTATACATGGAAGAACCCTGGAGATACTAAAAGGTATCAGATAGATTATATAATGGTAAGACAGAGATTTAGGAACCAGGTTTTAAATTGTAAGACATTTCCAGGGGCAGATGTGGACTCTGACCACAATCTATTGGTTATGACCTGTAGATTAAAACTGAAGAAACTGCAAAAAGGTGGGAATTTAAGGAGATGGGACCTGGATAAACTGAAAGAACCAGAGGTTGTACAGAGTTTCAGCGAGAGCGTAAGGGAACAATTGAAAGGAATGGGGGAAAGAAATACAGTAGAAGAAGAATGGGTAGCTCTGAGGGATGAAGTAGTGAAGGCAGCAGACGATCAAGTAGGTAAAAAGAAGAGGGTTAGTAGAAATCCTTGGGTAGCAGAAGAAATATTGAATTTAATTGATGAAAGGAGAAAATATAAAAATGCAGTAAATGAAGCAGGCAAAAAGGAATACAAACGTCTCAAAAATGAGATCGACAGGAAGTGCAAAATGGCTAAGCAGAGATGGCTAGAGGACAAATGTAAGGATGTAGAGGCTTATCTCACTAGGGGTAAGATAGATACTGCCTACAGGAAAATTAAAGAGACCTTTGGAGATAAGAGACCCACATGTATGAACATCAAGAGCTTAGATGGAAACCCAGTTCTAAGCAAAGAAGGGAAAGCAGAAAGGTGGAAGGAGTATATAGAGGGTCTATACAAGGGCGATGCACTTGAGGACAATATTATGGAAATGGAAGAGGATGTAGATGAAGATGAAATGGGAGATACGATACTGCGGTTTGACAGAGCACTGAAAGACCTGAGTCGAAACAAGGCCCCCGGAGTAGACAACATTCCATTGGAACTACTGACGGCCTTGGGAGAGCCAGTCCTGACAAAACTCTACCATCTGGTGAGCAAGATGTATGAAACAGGCGAAATACCCTCAGACTTCAAGAAGAATATAATAATTCCAATCCCAAAGAAAGCAGGTGTTGACAGATGTGAAAATTACCGAACAATCAGTTTAATAAGCCACAGCTGCAAAGTACTGACACGAATTCTTTACAGACGAATGGAAAAACTAGTAGAAGCCGACCTCGGGGAAGATCAGTTTGGATTCCGTAGAAATACTGGAACACGTGAGGCAATACTGACCTTACGACTTTTCTTAGAAGAAAGATTAAGGAAAGGCAAACCTACGTTTCTAGCATTTGTAGACTTAGAGAAAGCTTTTGACAATGTTGACTGAAATACTCTCTTTCAAATTCTAAAGGTGGCAGGGGTAAAATACAGGGAGCGAAAGGCTATTTACAACTTGTACAGAAACCAGATGGCAGTTATAAGAGTCGAGGGACATGAAAGGGAAGCAGGGTTGTAGCCTCTCCCCGATGTTATTCAATCTCTATATTGAGCAAGCAGTAAAAGAAACAAAAGAAAAATTTGGAGTAGGTATTAAAATCCATGGAGAAGAAATAAAAACTTTGAGGTTCGCCGATGACATTGTAATTATGTCAAAGACAGCAAAGGACTTGGAAGAGCAGTTGAACGGAATGGATGGTGTCTTGAAGGGAGGACATAAGATGAACATCAACAAAAGCAAAACGAGGACAATGGAATGTAGTCCAGTTAAGTCGGGTGATGCTGAGGGTATTAGATTAGGAAATGAGACACTTAAAGTAGTAAAGGAGTTTTGCTATTTGGGGAGCAAAATAACTGATGATGGACGAAGTAGAAAGGATATAAAATGTAGACTGGCAATGGCAAGGAAAGCGTTTCTGAAGAAGAGAAATTTGTTAACATCGAGTATAGATTTAAGTGTCAGGAAGTTATTTCTGAAAGTATTTGTATGGAGTGTAGCCATGTATGGAAGTGAAACATGGACGGTAAATAGTTTGGACAAGAAGAGAATAGAAGCTTTTGAAATGTGGTGCTACAGAAGAATGCTGAAGATTAGATGGGTAGATCACATAACTAATGAGGAAGTATTGAATAGGATTGGGGAGAAGAGAAGTTTGTGGCACAACTTGACCAGAAGAAGGGATCGGTTGGTAGGACATGTTCTGAGGCATCAAGGGATCACCAATTTAGTATTGGAGGGCAGCGTGGAGGGTTAAAATCATAGGGGGAGACCAAGAGATGAATACACTAAGCAGTTTCAGAAGGATGTAGGTTGCAGTAGGTACTGGGAGATGAAGAAGCTTGCACAGGATAGAGTAGCATGGAGAGCTGCATCAAACCAGTCTCAGGACTGAAGACCACAACAACAACAACAACAACAACATACGCCGGGAAAGCCTTCGTAGCCATAAACTGATTTATTTCTTTTTATTTAAATTATCTTTTATATATATATCACCGGTTGTCGTATGACTATTAAAAGATTATAATTAATGTTAGTCTGGTTGGAAATTTGGTAAGCTAGACTGGATACCTGGTGAAACAGTTGCGCAGTAATGCAAGGTTAACTTCCCCAGACAGCTCACAGCTTTTAACCCGCTTTTATTGTCTAGCAGCACCGCTTACACCACAAAATAAAGCAACAACGTTATACTAGTATTTAACCACAGGCGTTCTCAAGATCATGTTAACAGGTTAATCTTCAGGGTGGACCATCTTTTCTTTAGCAGCCTGGGAATGAAATTATCGGAGTCCTCTTACACGAACTTGTGGAGGTAAGTTATCCGCTGCCAATCCGAGTGCCGGGTCTGCTAACAAATCAGAATTTCGTAACTTAACAATGTACTGTTCGGATGCTCTGTTGCTGCAGAAATCATCTAACGCCAAAACACCGCACTTCGTGCATATAAGAAACGAAGAATAACAGTAGTGATCAGCAAAAAGTATATGACATCTGTGGTCGAACTTAAAAGTCAATAAATGAAATGAGAAACAAAATGCTTGTCGTTGATGTCTCAATCATTAGAAATTGAAGATTAATTTAGATTGGACAAGGATTTTGCTGTGATTTTACTAAAGAACCAAACCAAAGTTATCTAGAAGTCATTCAGCGAAACTAAGGAAAGAGTATGTGGGACTGGAGCATTTCCCGATATATCGAATGTTCAAATAACATACGAGAATACAGAGGGGCAACAGTCTCGACAACAGCTGATATTTCGGCTGGCGGACACAGTATCATTTTCCAAGTCATGAAGTCGAAGTATAGGCTGTTATTGAGGCTATTACCGAGCTGCATTCACGTCAGTTTCTTGAAAAAGGGAAGTCTAAATTAGAGTGGTTGGATGAAAATTTTTCGGTACCGATCTAGTCTCTTGGAACGCTCACACTCGTTGCTCGGTAAAAGGGACAATCTACAGGATCTGCATACGTTCAGGGAATGAAGGAAAGATAGTTCTTGCAGCGAAGTGTGTAAAGCAAGACTGCAGCTAGTCGCAGCGAGCTACAGAATGTGCTACACTAGCACATTAGCCTCCCATTCGGGAGAAGTAGGTCTTATATCGCAGGCCAGTTAACCTAATTGCATTTATTTCGATTTCACTGCATCAGTTAAGGCTCTTTTAAGAATACCTTAGAAACGGCTGGATTTCCAACGTGGATTATGAAGCCGATTCTCTCCATAATCCGCGTGGAAAATCCGTTTTTGATTATGTAGCTCTCAACAAGACACTAAACACTGTCGTTCCTTTCTCTCTTGCTGCAGCTTATCATCGCTGTTGCTTGCTTGTATACAGAAGAAACAATCAACAAAGTGAATAAAAAATTAAGAATTAAATGTGCAAATCTCAGAACTATTCTGGAAGAAAGTAAGAAAGCCAATGCTGAGGAAACTTACGAGGGTCGTTTAGTAAGTAATTCAACCGTTTTTCTTCTCAAAGTAGGATTGGAAACAGTAAACGAAGGGTCAGGACCGTAGGGCACGCCTGTAGTCAGTAGAGAGTATCTTCCATGGTCGTATAAGTACTGCAGTTGGTATTTGACATTTAGTGGGATGGACTCCTCCCGTCAGCATTATACCACTAGGAGCCCGCCTTTGTCGGCTACCACTGTGTAGACACTTCCACTGCGCAAAACACTACGTCTGCCAGATCTCACTGAGCGGTTGCCATATGAAATCTGTCCAACACTTTGTTTCACGTGTCTTACGATGTACGATGAAAGTATAGAATCGAAAGAGGGGCGTATTAGGGAAACTCTAAGGGTCTGTACCAGACGTGAATTTCAGACGTTTCACGTGCAATTTGTAGGAGACAGATTTTAAACAGAACACGAGTGGAGCGTTGTGGCGACTGCCTGCAGACACTACAAGTCGACGCAGCATCGCAGTCTACGACGATAAATTACCAAATGAGACTAGAGAAGGAAACGGATATGACAGAACTATGGGGAAAGATTCAGATTTGTATACACGGAACAAATAATTGTGTTGGATATAACTACGACTCCGATATGAAGCTTTAGGCAGGAGACAGGAGTTTGTTGCGGGCACCTTGAAACTAGCCAGTAGAGTCTTCATCATCATCATAAGTAGTGTTCAGCCTAAAGGCAGGTTTTCACATTGTAATTCTCCATGTTCTCCCATCTTCCGCCACACTCTTTAGGATCATGTAATTCCACTACCCTTAATGCTGCCTATCTTCTTGTATCTCCTCCTCCCTCTCAACCTCCTCCCACAAACTAGTCCTTCCAAACCGTCTGTTAGCAAGCACTCTCATCTGAATGAATGTCCTATCCAGTTCTTTTACCGTTCTCTTATTCCTGCCCCAGTCTTTTCCTCTCACGAACACTTTCGAAAACCTTTTTGTCACTCACTCTTTCCAAGCAGCTTATCTTCACCTTTCCTCCACATCAAAATCTCAAATGCTTCTAGACGTTTCTCCTCCTCTCGTGTCTTTGTCCATGTTTCTGTCCACAGTGTGCCCCACTCTAGAACAAACACTTGCCAGTCCAAGTCCTTTATGTAGTTTGCCACATAGCAGTCTCCTCTTTATAGTCAGTACCTCCTTCGCTATAGCAATGCAAGTTTTCACTGTCTGATGACATCTCAGTCTTCAGTAATGGTACTTACAATGTATTCAAATGGTCTTACTTGCCTAGTAATAAGTTATGTCATCTTGGTATTGTAACACCCCTCTATTTAGCTCCCCCCAGGCCATCCATCAAGGTTAGTGTCTGCACAAACATCAAGTTTTCATGAATTCTGACTCCCAAGAGAGTACTTCAAACTCCTTGGTCCTACGTTCCCATCGGAGGCCTGATTTACTTCAGGCTCTGCGAACCATGAATTCACTGTGAAGTTGTTATAGTGATGAACACGCATATTTTGACCTCTGTTGACCGCTCCACCGTAGCTTTGCGCGGCTTTCTCGCATGTTTCACAGAAAACAGGTCGACGGACATTTATCAACAGGTGTAAAGTTCTCCGTCTGTTTTCCGGTACAGCAGCATGGAGTCGGGGTTAACCACCCACTCATTGTCACTCATCTTAAGGCGGCTGGAGACCGCGCACCGTTACCGCTTTTTCAGAGCTTGAGCCACCCTAAGCTGCCTATTGTCGCATCCCTTAGCCGCTCCCCCGGCCGGCCATGCTCAACTCTAAATGATTCCCTGGGGTAAACTAGCGTCCAGTAAATCGACTCGTTTCCACAAAGTTTTCATGTCATGTGACTTACTTTAAAACCATCACCCGACATTAATTATTCCACTACGTCCATACTATACCCTCTACAAGATGCATTGTGCCTTGTCAATCATTTTGTTCAGCCCTACTGCTCGCTCAATGTGAGTTAGGTGATCTTTAATGACTTCAGGTAAGGGGCATAGCTCTTGCTGTCTTACAGTATCTGCCAGCCTCTCTTCTGTGCCTCTGACCATACTCTCTGTTTTAAACATCATTCAGATCTTTTCACGTTTTATTAACAGCTTATTCACTTTCTGCCACTAATACCATGTAATCTGCAAATCTTATACATTCTGTTTATTTATTTAACCTGAGCTGATTAGGATCATCAGGCCCCTACTTACGTCGGAGCTGGGTTTCACATATACAGTACCTTTTACAACATAGTTGCCTGTAAAACAACCATTTTAATAAGACATTTAGTATTAAAATGATTTCAGTGTCAATAGTGACAATGTCAGTAAATAATACTGACTATATACTAATAAAGTTTCTTGTAGTACTGCTGCCACTGCCATTAATATTAATAATAACACTAATGGTCATAATAACAATATTGGTAGTGGCAGATATAAAAAGAATTTGTAGGTTACAAGATATACGTTTTCTGATGTAGCGAGTTGTGGCGAAAGGAGATTTAAGGAGACTGCACCACCTAAGAATACTCGAAAAATGAGAGGTGGATCTCATACTGTCAGTACATACACCTCTATTTCCATCTAAGCCCTTCGCAATAATCTTGTCCAAGTACACGTTGAACAACAAAGGAGAGATGTAACAACCTTGTCTAACATACCTGCCAAGGCTGCTTTCTTCCGCCATTTCATCTCCAGTTCTTTCTGTTGTAAACACATATTCTGGAGCAATCGCCTATCCTTCAAATCTGATCTTTCCTCTTCAGATTAACCATCAGCCGTTTACACTGAGCTTTTACCAAATCAATAAGAACAGCATTAATTTCTCTACCTTCACAGCACACCTTTCCCCTATGTTTCTTAACAGGCCAATAGTATTTCTTATTTCTTTTCCTCTTTCAAACACGAACTGTTGGTCCTCAATCCACCTATCAAAGTTGATCATCTCCTTCAACTAGTGTAATGATGAGCCGTAAAACAGCTAGCCAACACATGTGACTTAAAGGAGAACACAACAAGTGTCATAAATCCATTTCTCAGGAACCTTGCTCAGAGGAATAGGCGTCAAAGTAAGCGAACACGTGTTTGGACCCGGCCGTTCCTGAAAAAGGGGCGGCAAACGTTCTCGAGGTATTTTCCAGGTCCTTTATGTGCCTTTTACCACGCAAAATCCCCAAACGAAACGGTGGCACAGCGGTCAGCGTCGTGACGTATTAATATTGAGCCACGTATTCGAAACCCGATTGTTATTTTTATTTTTGTTTTTAGTTATATATCAATGATTGTAGAAGATTGCTACGAGAATGTTTTTGAGTGCATATTGATATAAGATTGTCCTTATCCGTCTAGAAGTTGTATGTCAGATGATGAATTTAAAACGAGAAAATTATTTTAAATTCTTGTCGGTGAAATTCCAGTAGTTTACCTTGATTCATAATCAGTTGCAAGAACCAGCCTTAGGAAAAGTGATGCGTTATTCATGGTTTACCGCGAAATTATTGCCAACGCCAGAAACCTTCGCCGATGTGTTAACGACGTTTCATCCCGAAGTGAGAAGCATACGAAGAAATGTCACTGTGAAAAACTTGCCTTCGCGCAATGCTTGTCATGTTCGGCATATTTTTGTTTCGAATGTTTGTACGATCAGTACCATCCAAGTGAATGCACCGGATCTTTCTGAAGAGTAAACATATGAATAAAATATAAGATTTAATACAAGAGTTAATATGAGTATGAAACAGAATACTAGACTTTAAAAAACCTGTAACCCTCAACATACCATACAAATGTGTAACAGTTTTTGGGAAATTCATATGTAATTTTACAATTAATATATCGCCCTTGTATCCCATATTTCGATAAGAAACATTCATGTAGTAACCTTCTATAGACGTTGGCTGATAAATGAAAACAACAAAAATAAAATAAATAAAAACAATAATCGGGTTTCGAACACAGGGCGCAAAATTAAAAAGCAGCGCCTTTAACAACTGAGCCTCCATTTCGTCCGACGACAGCGACCAAAGACGAATAAAGGACCTCGAAACTTTGACCATCGTTTTTTCAGAAACGGTCGAGTATCTACGGATAAGCCGAGACATGTGTTCGCTTATTTTAGGTCCTCTTCCACTGTGTGGGGTTTCTGGGAAATCAAGTGATGGCACTTGCCCGATTCCCCTCCTCAGTGATGGAAAAAGAGACCGCCCCAGCCGGGATCCCATCGCAGCCCCTTGGCTGGGCGCCACTGACGGCCTCCCACGACGCGGAAGCCTGCCGCCTAGCAAAGCGCACTTTCTCTGCCCCGCCTGGGAGTGTGGGGGAGCGTGGGGGTGGGGGCGGGCGCTGTTTATTGTGCCGCGGGCGCAGGCAGTGTCTCGCAACAGGCGGCGGCCGCGGCCTGCCCCCGTCACGCGTGTCCAGCGAAAGTGAGACAAGTGCCGCCCCCGCGGGGGTGCTCTGGGCCAAGGCCGAGCCGAGGCCGGACCGCCCCCGCGCCGTTGCATGTTTGCGACACAACTCTGGCTCGGTGTTACGCTCAACACAAACAAAGGGACGCTGTTGACGTTCACCTAAGCCCCAAAATCGCCTTCGGCAAACCTGTGATGTTCTTGCTCTTGAGCGCCTTTATCGCGTAGCAAAATATACGAGGGGAGTTCAATAAGTACTTGAACACATTCCTTTGCTCAATAAATTTAGGTTGAACAATTACAAAATTTGTTTTGGGACATCGTGGAATATTCACGCTTCAGCCTCTGTTGTTTGATTAAGTTCCGATAGGAGGCTCCACTATGCGTAGCCTTGAAAATAGCGTCTGTAACGGAAGTACTTTCCAAGCAGAGAGCTGTATTTGAATTTCTTTTTGGGAAGAACCAGAACATCTCAGATATTCATAGGTGCTTGCAGGATGTCTACGGATATCTGGCAGTGAACAAAAGCACAGTGAGTCATTGAGCGAGGCGTCTGTCGTCATCGCAACAAGGTCGCACATATTTCTCCAATCTGCCACGTTCCGGCCAGCCGAACACAGCTGTGATCTATAGATGATGTTCAGATGTGTGTGAAATCTTATGGGACTTAACTGCTGAGGTCATCAGTCCCTAAGCTTAGACAGTACTTAACCTAAATTATCCTAAGGACAAACACACACAACCATGCCCCAGCGAGGACTCGTACCTCCACCAGGAACAGCCGCACAGTCCATGACTGCAGCGCCTCAGACCGCTCGGCTAATCTTGCGCGCCTGTGATCTACTAGAATGTAGCTACGTGCGGACCTCTCATTCTAGGTGATCGACGGACCACAATCAAACACGACGATGCGCAACTGGACATCTCACTTGTTACTGCTGACACACTCGTCCACCAGTTGGGATACTCAATGATGTGTCTCTGCTGTGTTCGTCGCCGCCTAACAGAAGGCCATAAAGATCAACGAAGGACCATCTGTGTGGAATTGCTTGGGCGTTACGTGGCTGGACGTGACAATTCTTGTCGATCGTCGTCACAGGCGATGAAACATGGGTTCATCGCTTCGAACTGGAAACAAACTGGCAACCTCTCCTCCGAAGAAACAGTTCAGAACCACACCCTCAGCCAGTAGAGCCATGGTGACCGTCTTCTGACACTCTGATGGGGTTATTCTGTTTGATGTAATCCCTCATACTGCAACGATCAACCCTGCAGTGTATTTTTCTACTCTCAGGGAACTGAAGAAACGGCTTCAGCGTGTTCCTAGGGGACAAAAATGCAAACGAACCTCTCCATGACAATGCAATGTCTGTGCACCCGGCACCCGGTACGAGCTCACAAGACTTAATTGGATTGTTCTTCCACATCCACACTACACCCCGAATCTAGCGTCTTCGGACTTACAACTGTTTGGCCCAATGAAGGATGCTCTCCCCGGGAAGCAGTACGTGGGTGATAGGGAGGTTATCGGTGCTTCAACGCGTTGGCTCCCGCGTCGACCAGTAGAGTTGTACTGTGCGGGCGTACAGGCCTTCCAAGTAAGGTGACGTAAAGCCGTCGCATTGAACAGAAATTGTTACAAAATAGGATTTTCTAGGCAAAAGATTGGGGAATAAAATTGTGTATTGAAATCCTAAATAAAACCAGACTGCTTTTAGAAGATAAAAGTATTGCATTACACGCTGAACGGCCGTCGCATTTGAGATTGACGATATCCACCAGTAGACACTATTTCAACTAAGTCGTTGTGATTGTCCATGTTTCTTTACAAAGGCCCGTCCACACGCAACGATGTGGCTGCTCAAGTATCTGCCAACATCACATCTGCGCATTACAAATCATTGCGTCTGGACAGGAGATTTGCGCAGATACGAGATGTGCGCAGACTTGGAACTTGGAGTTGCACGTTTAAATGAAACTGCTCTAATCTGGGAGCACCAGCCGCATCTGCGCACACACATCATAGTGTGTGGACAGGAGATCGGCGCAAAGTGTGCTGTTTGTTCAGTAATGTGTTTCTCGTCTTTGCGTGCACAGGAAATCTGAAAATGGCAGATACACACGAGTTGAGTTATGTAGGAGTCACACATGTTTGTGGAAAATTAAGAACAAGGAATAGTACGACCGAGATAAGAAGGCAGCTGCTTATAATTCTTTATTAGAGAAATTACAGTCTTACAAATGTCCCTTCAGGGACATCGAGATTCTTACATTTCTTTTGCTTCATAATGTTATATCTGTTTCATTAGAAGAGAGAACTTTCCATATACGCTATGAATACTTCTTTATTTCAAATTTCTGCTACCAGTCACTTTTTTATTTTATGTTTAATCTGACATAATACAATGCGTTTCGAACATCTGTTCATCTTCAGGCATTTACACATACATATATGCATACATACATACATACATGAAATGTTACTTAAAAAGAAACAGTCTAAAAACTTGATTAATCTAGGACACTTTGTCCATTGTTTGTCACTGTAGCTGCTGGTGTGGCATTTGGGGGGGAGGAGGGCGGCAGTGCATGGCTATAAATCGAAATCAGTGATGTCTTGTGCTGGTTTTCTTGCTTGTGGTTGACTGTGTATGATATCACGGCCTGTATAGGATGCAGATAGATATTCATCAGTTATGTGTTACGAAAATAGTGTGAAAGGCTTTTATATGACGGTTGATCACTTACAGTTTCATCATCTTGCTGCTTCACTTGCATCACTGGTGTAATGGCGGAGCTGTTGATTGACATTACACTATTGCACATTGTATTTAGTCACGGATTGCCAGCTGCACAGATTGCTTCGACGTTATGCACACAACGCAAGATGGCGGACTGTAGCATGTGAGTCTGTATCGATTATCGAGGTTTTGTATCGATATTCTTGGTACTGACAGATTTGTAGTCAATTATTTACATTGACATATATAGAAACTACTGAGTCAGATCTGGCTTAAGACTGTTGAAGAATTTTGAGTTTTTGAATTCGGTTATCTCATTAAGAATGTTATCTCCAAGCTTTGTATTATGTATGAAAATTTCCATTTCTTCCGTGACATCCATTCTTTTACCTTTTCCTATTTTGTGTATAATTTCGAGGTTGTCTTCGATTTTCAACGGGTGGTCTGTGTCTTTAATGTGAGTTGCTACTGTTTATTTGTTACATTTATGAAGCATGTAGCTGTCTAAATGTTCTTTGAATCGGGTTCTCAAATTTCTGCCTTTGTGGCCGATGTAATATTTATTACATTGATTGCAGGTAATTTTGTAAATGCCAGATGCATCAAGACTTGTATCTGGTGGTTTTATATTGTGAGTAAGCTTCGTACTTAGGTTGTTGTTGGTGCTGAAGCTGATGTTTACATATGGGTTTTCGAACAGTCTTGCTAATTTGTCAGATATTATTCCAAGGTATGGCATTTTTACGTATTTGACTGCTGGGGCACTGTCAGTTGTGAGTGTAGTTTGATGTTGTATGTTCAGTTTACTTTTTATCTGTTGTGACACGGTATTAATTAGAGAAGGATCATATCCATTCTGTATTGTAGTATATGTTATGGTTTCTATTTCTTGTTGGAGTTCTGTATGTTGAAGTGGAACTTTGTGTGCTCTGTACAGCATTGATCTATAAGCAGCTTTTTTGGGTTTTCTGTAAACATTGAAAGCTAGCATTTTGTTCTGTTTTGATGTTTTTATGCCATGAAAAGTTATGGTGTTGTTTTCTTCCTGTTCGAGGATGAATTGAATATTTTTATGTAGGCTATTGAATTTGTTAAAAACGTTGGTCACTTCATCCTCTGTGCCATCAAATAGAATGAGGGTGTAATCTACAAATCTCTTATAGAATTTAACTTTGCTTGTGATGTTATTATTTAGTGTTAGAATTTTATTTTCTACATGGTTGATAAATATTTCAGCTATTAGGCCACTGAGAGGGCTTCCCATTGCTAGTCCTTGGTCCTGCTTGTAAATTTTATTGTTAAAAGAGAAGTAATTATGTGAGAACACTAAATGAAGGACATCTACAAGTTCTATGATTTCTGGTTTTTTCATTGTCTAGTTTCTCAATAGGTTCATTCTTATTATCTCAGCTGTTTCATCTACAGGTATACTGCAGTAAAGCTTTACAATATCTAGGGATAGAAGCTTGGCTTGAGGTGGTACTGTCAAATCTTTCAAGCTGTTAATAAGTTCATAGCCGTTCTTTATGGAATATGACTTTTCAAACGTGTATTTTTCTACAAGTATGTCATTTAGTTCTCTCGTTAATTTGTAGGCTTTGAATACTTTTCTAGAGTTCAGAAATGAGTTTTTTATTCTATTGGTAAAGTCTATAACAGGTTCCTGGCAAACTCGGTAACAAACTACAGCTTGTTCTCAACGCCTAGAATTTCTAGGAATGTACTGAGTATGAAACAATTAAACTATGCAAATATAGTACAATACAATCCTCTGTGACTTGTGAGAACCGATATGTACTTAATGTGCCGTAATTAACTATTGCTGCAGGACAGTGTAAATAGCTTTGTATGTATTGAGTATGATTTCACTCAACGCTTGTTTCGAAACTGCCGTTGAAAAGGTTACATCGTTTCAGCTCATGAAGTAAATTTATTTGCAGAAACTAGCTTCGCTTAAGCAGCCACGCAAAAGCTGCGAACGCAGACCACAATAGAATTTCTTCTACTTTAAATTTCTGAATAAATGAAATAACTTTGAGGTCGTGAGAGCGTGGTCGTTTGCAACAGATCTCTCTCTCTCTCTCTCTTCTTTTTTTCCTTTGTATCGTGGGGAGACACACATTTAAAGCGATTTACTGCAGGCATAGTCATTAGCGCAGATACCTGTGCAGACAGATCGTCGCGTGTAGACGGGCCTCTACCCTTCAATTATCTTGCCAGACAGCTATCGACATGTAATTTCTGATGTTTAGTATTATCATAATAGCTTTTGATACTCTTTACTGGATTTAGAGAAGTGAAAAACCACATAGAAGTATACGGAGAAATGAAATAATCACTCGAACAATCCTCAGGGATAGTATCCACCCGTGAAGAAGGTAACTTATAAAACCATCGTTCGAAGGATACAACAGATGCTTCATTTTATGTATATCTCATGGATAGACCAGAAAAGTAAAATTACTGATTCGAGTCCAAAAGGAGTCTTACCAACAATTATGCTTCCAGCACAACATTCAGGACTGTAGCATGAAAGTGTGGAGTTGACAGTGGTACACAAAGTACCCTCCGCTAGACACTATCAGCTGGATTGCCGAGCGCGGAGGCACACTGAAACCTGCTGGTAGTCAAGGGAAGGCAGGATTCGGTTACGATTGTGGACGGGGCCGTAATCAGTTACTATTGGTTGTCTTTTGCAGTAACACACAATTTATTTTAAACCAGTAATACCAGAGTTAACAATAAATGAAAAATACCACACTTTATTAAAGAAGGAATAAACAACAGTGTAAATAGTAGCGTTTTCAGTGAATTACAATTTAGCAAATCACCATTAAATACAAATACAACAGATAATGTTTTAAAAGCAAGCCACTGTGATCTGGGCAGAAGGCCTTACACGCCAGGAATGGCAATAAGTTAAGAATTGTTTAAAATTCGCTGCAACTTACAAATTACAGATATTGAAATATTAAATGCAGGTCGCCACAAAAACAGCAGACGCCATCAGACGCCAGGAATTGCAATAAATAAGGTTTTAAAGGATTACTGCTAAAATACAAATATCAAATTAGAATTTCGAGGCAAATGACCACAATCACGGCTGAAGGCCTTACACTCCATGAATGGCAATAATATAAAAAAACATTTGAAACCTTCTGTAAAACAGCAAATACAATACCAAAATTTAACTAAAAAAACAAGCAAATGATCTAGACAGTGCTCCAGGAATCGACCTCTGAGAAGGTGTGGCAACAAACACTTTCGCGAGCAATGAAATTGGCAGCCAAGAGTTGCATTCACTTCACAAGATGGTAACTCAAACTAGTGGCAGTCTAACGAATGACTAATGATAATCTTCCTGAAGCTAGCTGACGTCCGATGAACCAAATGCAACGATGGAACAACACGCCAAAGCCAGAACCGGCGGTCTGCACTACGTCCCCAGAATACTGTGCTTAGAGTGGCCGGAAACACTCCACTCACTGCTCTTCGCCTCGGCGACACTACGAGCAACAACACGAACCCAAGTCACTGGAGAATCGCGAGATATCACAATGGTGGAGGTTTCTCTACTTGGATTGAAATGCACTCATCTTACAGCTTGCTGGATCCGGTTTACGACGAAGTCGTGTACCCTCGTGACCACAGCCATTCCATTCGGCAGTCCATGCGTGCCGCCAGCGGTCCCGGCGGACCTGGTTTCTCCTCAGTCCCCGACCGAACTCGCCATTCACAGGACCCGGCAAAACAACGACGTCGCCGCAAAGATAGGGCAATAACCGGCGATAACCGCCGCCGCTGTCACTAGCGGACAGGCATCGCTTGCGAAACCGAGTGGCGACAGTCAACGTGAAAAGAAAACAACCTCAACCATGTCAACTAAACGATACCGTCTGGCCTCCAACAGAAGGCGGAAACCTACAAACAGCACCATGGCGAGCTGCAGCACGGCTCACACATGTGGATAGAAAACATGTTCTTCGAAGTTCTAAGGTTATCGGGAATAAGATATAGGGACAGAAAGGCTCCCCACAGTACAGAATCAAACTTGTTGATCATCCTCGATGTTATTCAATCTGTACACAGAGTAAGCAATAAAGAAAACCTGGGACAAACTTCCAAAGAAAATTACTGTTTAGGAAGCAGAAATAAGAACATAAATAGTGTACTGATTGCATTATACGAGACTGCGGACGACTTGGCAGTTGGTTTCAGTGGAATCAATAGTGTCTATAAAACGAGTTAATACTGTCTAAAAAACAGGTTAGAAGATGAAGATAAATAAACTAAAAACAAAGGTAAAGGAATGTGGCTGAATTTCATCAGGCTATACTGAGGGAATAAGATTAGAAAATTAGATACTAAAAGTAGATGAGTTTTGGTTTATGCGTAGTGGAAGAACCGACCACGAAGGAAGTAAAACGGATGTAAAATACACACACGCAAAAGCAGGGAAAGCTTTTTCGAAAAACAAAAACATAGTGACATGCAATATAAGTTTAGGTATTAGGAAGTATCTTCTGAAAGTATTTCTCTGCAGTGTCGGCGTGCACGGAAGACAAATACGGTCGCCAAACAATTTAGGGAAGTTGTGTTAACAGGTTTACTTACTGAATTAATTAGGTCAAATTCAGTACACTTTTCTTAAAAAGGTAAAGAATTAGAACCAAGGCTGGCCTTAGACATTTTGTGGTCCAACGTAGATGACTTAAAAGGAAACGAGAGAGTGAGAAAGAACCGCATGAAAACGGCCTGGGAACTGTCCAAAACGACATCATAAATTCCTCCGTTCTGATTATGATACCAATTTAAAAATGGTTCAAATGGCTCTAAGCACTATGGGACTTAACATCTGAGGTTATCAGTCACCTAGAACTACTTAAACCTGACTAATGTAAGGACATCACACACATCCATGCCCGAGGCAGGATTCGAACCTGCGAACGTAGCAGCAGCACGGTTCCGGACTGAAGCACCTAGAACCGTTCGGCCACAGCGGCCGGAAACACCAGTTCAGTCCTAACATTTTTACTGTCTGTTAAGAGAGAAATGTTTTGGAGGTGTAAGGCAAACAAAAAAAAATTGAAATAGAACCAAGATGAGCGCCCATCTGGACTACACGATAAATACAGGATGTCTGGGTTAAACACATAATAATGTAAAAAGTAATGACCTTTAATTGAGATATTTATTGCCGGTTTGCCTCAACAAGTGTGGTAATTAAAAACGTTTTGTGTATTTGCTTGAGGCAGTTAGTATCTCTTGCACATTCCTGTAACAGTTTTGTAAACGCGCGTTAGTGGCCATGTGATCTGAATAGCACGGGGTGTTCTGTATACTTTCTCTCGCTTGTCTAAAATTTTTTGACTGGTCCAACCTTATTTTGAGCTTAACTATGGAAGGCGCATCATGCCATTTTGCGCACATTGTGAAGGATTTCTTGGTTCATGAGTTCCTACGCTGCTGGATTGGGGAAGTAGCCTATCGGTTGACTGACGCTCTAGAAGCTCAGGAACTACGTCACTTGAGTTCTTAACACGAATCGAGTGTACCAGACACCAGTTCGTGATCTACCATATCTGAGCCGTCGCATTCGTGGGGCTATTGCAAATGTTACGTCTGAAATGCTGCAAAACGTTTGCAGAGAAGTGGAATCAAAACAGACATTTGTCGAGTCACTAATGGGGCGCATATCGAGGTGTATTAGACGTGAAAAGAAATATTTTGAGTTTCTATACTTGTAGAAAAATACTGCCAATAAATATCTCACATACTTCTCAAGTCATTACAGTTTATATTTTTATACGTTTAACCCCTAAACCCTGTACATACACTCCTGGAAATTGAAATAAGAACACCGTGAATTCATTGTCCCAGGAAGGGGAAACTTTATTGACACATTCCTGGGGTCAGATACATCACATGATCACACTGACAGAACCACAGGCACATAGACACAGGCAACAGAGCATGCACAATGTCGGCACTAGTACAGTGTATATCCATCTTTCGCAGCAATGCAGGCTGCTATTCTCCCATGGAGACGATCGTAGAGATGCTGGATGTAGTCCTGTGGAACGGCTTGCCATGCCATTTCCACCTGGCGCCTCAGTTGGACCAGCGTTCGTGCTGGACGTGCAGACCGCGTGAGACGACGCTTCATCCAGTCACAAACATGCTCAATGGGGGACAGATCCGGAGATCTTGCTGGCCAGGGTAGTTGACTTACACCTTCTAGAGCACGTTGGGTGGCACGGGATACATGCGGACGTGCATTGTCCTGTTGGAACAGCAAGTTCCCTTGCCGGTCTAGGAATGATAGAACGATGGGTTCGATGACGGTTTGGATGTACCGTGCACTATTCAGTGTCCCCTCGACGATCACCAGTGGTGTATGGCCAGTGTAGGAGATCGCTCCCCACACCATGATGCCGGGTGTTGGCCCTGTGTGCCTCGGTCGTATGCAGTCCTGATTGTGGCGCTCACCTGCACGGCGCCAAACACGCATACGACCATCATTGGCACCAAGGCAGAAGCGACTCTCATCGCTGAAGACGACACGTCTCCATTCGTCCCTCCAATCACGCCTGTCGCGACACCACTGGAGGCGGGCTGCACGATGTTGGGGCGTGAGCGGAAGACGGCCTAACGGTGTGCGGGACCGTAGCCCAGCTTCATGGAGACGGTTGCGAATGGTCCTCGCCGATACCCCAGGAGCAACAGTGTCCCTAATTTGCTGGGAAGTGGCGGTGCGGTCCCCTACGGCACTGCGTAGGATCCTACGGTCTTGGCGTGCATCCGTGCGTCGCTGCCGTCCGGTCCCAGGTCGACGGGCACGTGCACCTTCCGCCGACCACTGGCGACAACATCGATGTACTGTGGAGACCTCACGCCCCACGTGTTGAGCAATTCGGCGGTACGTCCACCCGGCCTCCCGCATGCCCACTATACGCCCTCGCTCAAAGTCAGTCAACTGCACATACGGTTCACGTCCACGCTGTCGCGGCACGCTACCAGTGTTAAGGACTGCGATGGAGCTCCGTATGCCACGGCAAACTGGCTGACACTGACGGCGGCGGTGCACAAATGCTGCGCAGCTAGCGCCATTCGACGGCCAACACCGCGGTTCCTGGTGTGTCCGCTGTGCCGTGCGTGTGATCATTGCTTGTACAGCCCTCTCGCAGTGTCCGGAGCAAGTATGGTGGGTCTGACACACCGGTGTCAATGTGTTCTTTTTTCCATTTCCAGGAGTGTATAATCAAATGACGGTAAAATCTTCTTTCAATAGGGGAGTGTTGAACCAGAAAAAAAGGTGGTAAAGCTGTCCAGAATAACTTATATTCAAAAGTAAGCGGTCATCAGGTGTCTGATCCGAATAATACGAATAGCGTTGTGTAATTGTTTTCTGTAAAATATTAGAAAATATCAGAAACAGTTGGGCCGGCGAGTGGTTCTAGGCGCTTCAGTCCGGAACCTCGCTGCTGCTACGGTCGCAGGTTCGAATCCTGCCTCTAGCATGGATGTGTGTGATGTCCTTAGGTTATTTAGGTTTAAGTAGTTCTAAATCTAGGGGACTGATGACCTCAGATATTAAGTCCCATAGCGCTTAGAGCCATTTGAACCATTTGAAGAAAGAGTTGCTTTTCCCGTATATTTGTCACAACCGCCGTTGTAATGCAATGTAAACCTAAAACCAACTACCAAGAGGAGATGGTTTAAATGGAACAAGTAGTAAACTGAAAGTAAGTAGAAGAGGACTGCGTGAAACTTCGCCCTATACTGCTAAAATAAAACGATATAAGCAATGGAAATACGAGACTCGAGTCTTATCGTACAGTACATTCGGTTCAGTATATTTACCTTGCGTAAATGATCACACGGTGTAGCGGATTAGGAAAGCGTTAAAGCTTTGCATCATGAGGTACTAGTCTGATACTGATGAAACTCTTTGGATGTGTTCATCACATAGCAGGTATCAAATGATTTAATAATTGGAATTGGTGTGACTGGGGAGACCAGTCAAGGACCTGCGTCAATGTGTTTGTAGTGTGAACTGCAGTGTCGGGTTTTTCAAATCGTACTCCAATATGCCTTATGGTATCTTTATAACGAAGGGCGTGACAACAGCGTTTAGCTTCCTTGCATCATACTGATGAGCATTGAACCTCTCTTAAGTAGTTTCTAAATGAGTCCTCCTGACATACACAACTCCGCTGGTTTTGGAGAGGTGTTAGTGTGAAGTGTCGCTGCTTCCTGTGACCTTTCCCCAGGTCGTCTAAGCACACACTGGTGTCGATCCGGCTGCCACTAATAGAAGCGAGACTCATCGCTGAACACATCACACAATGCCACTAAATGAACCAGTGGATTTTCTCTACAGCACAGTAGTCTCTGTTGTCTGTAGTATGGTGTCAGCGGCAATGGACGCACGGTAACACTCTCAAGCCAATTTTCAAAAATCTGTTATCGATGGTTCGTAATGACACTCTGTCTGTAACCAACGTCCGGATTTCAGCTATTGTCATCCATCTATTCGCCAGTCGAACAAACCTACGATCTTCTCTTGGTGTGCCTACTCTTGTCACACTGTCGTCCTGAGTCCATCTCGTCACCACCCATTCTACAGCAAATGCACTACAACCAACAGTCTATTCGATCTGCCCCTATTATGTTGCCACGGCCCTCATGCCAATGATTCTATATTCCTCAGCGTTCGATATTCTGTGATGAGCTGCTCCTGCAAGCCTTTGGTCGTGCTCTATTGCGAACTCCATCTGATAAGTTGGACACGTTGTATACACCGGGAAGCTGTCTATCGATGAACAGTTTTTACCGATTCTGAATACAATCCCGCATAAGAATGAAATTATAATCTACATATCCCATAGTCATGGAAATACTGGAGTTTTATTTTGACAATTCTGTCAAGTTATCCCCGATGTAATATTTTACATTCCAACAGTGTATTAGTCACAGTTCGATGCCTTCTTTTATTTTTTCAGGTTCTTTGGCTTCTATCAATAATTTCGCTGTCACTTTTCTCCAAGTTAAGTCACTGGCTGTTCTGTTAGGATCTACGTGACAAAATTTATAGTCATACTAGCTATACCCGGAGAACTTCGTTCCGCCTCTGAAAATCTTTGTATCTTATAGCTAACCCGGCAAACGTTGTTTTGCCATATAAATTATATCTAGTCTATGAGAATAATGTATACGTGTAACATAATGTATACGTGTAACTCAAAAGTCGATGTTGCCCGGAGCTCGTGACACAAACAATAATAATGTCCGAAAACTGTGTAGGGAATGAGAAAAGGCTTAGGGGGAAGTCCGGCAGTATCGGCCACTATTAATTCTAGCGTTTCTACGGATTTAACAATCGCAGCCGATACACGGCTCGTCCATGAGCATACAAACATAGCGGCAATTTCGTGTCGAAACGTGTTCGCCAGCATTATGAATAAGGCCAAGCGCACACGCTTACAGTCTTTTAGAGGAACAAAGAAGAGCATAGGAACTTCTTTGTTCCACTAAAAGATTTTTGATCGTAAGATATATATGTCCCTACGATAAAAATCGATGCGTGTGCGCTAGGCCAAAATGTCGGTTTGGCGAATGGCGCGTTCTACCTAGTTAAACTTCTCGGTCCAGTTATGTCGATTCAGAGAGGGATATTCGAGTCGTTGCTTTTGGTACGTTTTCTTCAATTACCTATCTATCGAATAGTGAAAGACTATCACCGGTACACACCTGGCGGGGATAACTGATCAAGTGGTAATTGATCAGTTATCGACCGGGGTTGAAAATTATAAATTACTAAAATCGCTATTAAAAAATAGGGGTTGGTGGTAGAAGGGTGAAAATTTAGGGTTGTGTGTATTTTTTAATGTCACATCATAAAAAATTAAAATAAAAAGTTCTGTCCAAAAAATAAGAAAAAATTTAGGGTGGACTACCCTTATCACGTAGGGGTATGAAAAACAGATTACTACCGATTCTCAGACCTACCGAATATACAGGTAAAATTTCATCAGAATCGATCGAGCCATTTCGGAGGAGTGTGGCAACTAACACTGTGACACGAAAATTTTATATATAAGGATATGAATGAGTGGTGTCAGTTATTTCGAACGTACCCGGAAGAACAGACACCAAGCGGAACCTCCAGCTGTGATACATTGTACATAAACTGAAGGGGAGGGTGGGGTGGGGGAGGGAGGAAAGGAAACAGATTACTGATGTCAGCTGCATTGAATTATTATGCGGAATCAGTAGCAATAACTGAAAATGTGTACGGGACTGGTATTCGAAACAGGGACCTCCTGCTTACTGGCCGGTTGCGTTAATTCTGCGCCATCTGGGACACAGTGTTACCGCTACTACACGGACTACCTCGGCACGCCTCACGGCTGACCAGCTCTCCCACCCACCGTCAACTATCGGCAGTCCGTGTCCATTTCCTCCAAGCTAGCTACTCTGGGTTTCCCGCAAGGAGTCGGACGCACTTGTGCACCCGCACTGAAGAAGGTCGACCAATAGCCCATATACGCGAATCATTATATGAATGCGTTGTGTCTGTTCTTCCTCCCCCCCCCCCCCCCTCCTCCAGCACCTTCAATTTACGTACAATGTTTAAAGTCCGTGAGTGAAATAAACGCACATATCATTTCAAGGTGTCCTACAATGTTTAACTATCGCAGCATTTCAACGCTGCATGTACATCTGGACGCAACTTGTAGAAAGTCTACACCTTTTCTTCAGTTCATTCCGCCAGAATACAATCTATTGTCTTGCAGAAGAGGATGTTTGAGTGAGCCTATGCTGAACGGACTATAAATGCGTGTCGTCCCTAGCTGTGTGTTGAGGCCTAGCGACAGAAACCCTGCTGCGGCTTTTTCCCCCAGAGAAAGTTTTCTGCGCCGGCTGTCCCCGGCCAGGGTTCCCACGCAGACACTTTCGGCTGCCCCTGGGCTGGGCGAGCAGCCACCAGCTGTGCCGTACACGGCGGGTGTCGCAGGCGGCAGTCACTTTGCGCTGCTACGCGCTCCCGTGGCGAGCTGTGACTGAGTGGCTCTTTCTCAACCCCCTGTCCATTCTTCTACCGAACGAGCAACTGAAGAATTATCTGTGAAGACTGACAACAGAAGCATCTCGATATGTTGTAGAAGGGCATCTGAATCTACTTGGATTAGGGTAGCTTATTCAGAAAATTACATGCAAAAATCAGTAACTAGGAAATTTGCGGTCCCTCTGCTCGTCATAATAAAAGTATCCAGTCAGACAGATTTTTGTAGCACGACTTAGTAGTAGTTTTATTCATCTGTGGATCACTTTTGCGAGGATGTTTAGCATGTCATGACATTACAGTTTAACAAAAAATATTTTTTAAAGTTATTTTATCAATTTAAATATGTGACCTCTGCAGCCTTTGATGACCGTCGGTGACTAAAGCAAGCAATCACAGATATTTTTAAATTGCCATAATCATGCCCATCTCCAGATGACTATTTCCATTTATGTGACATCAGCAGCGTGTCTCTGCTCCTGCAATGCGCAAGAATATTTGAGTGTTTAAAGCTGCTTGACACTGTGTTTCAAAAATACACTACTGGCCATTAAAATTGCTACACCAAGAAGAAATGCAGATGATAAACGGGTATTCATTCGACAAATATGTTATACTAGAACTGACATGTGATTACATTTTCACGCAATTTGGGTGCATAGATCCTAAGAAATCAGTACCCAGAACAACCACCTCTGGCCGTAATAACGGCCTTGATACGCCTGGGCATTGAGTCAAACAGAGATTGGATGGCGTGTACAGGTACAGCTGCCCATGCAACTTCAACACGATACCACAGTTCATCAAGAGTACTGACTGGCGTATTGTGACGAGCCAGTTGCTCGGCCACCATTGGCGATACGTTTTCAATTGGTGAGAGATCTGAATGTGTTGGCCAGAGCAGCAGTCGAACATTTTCTCTATCCAGAAAGGCCCATACAGGACCTGCAACATGCGGTCGTGCATTATCCTGCTGAAATGTACGGTTTCGCAGGGATCGAATGAAAGGTAGAACCAAGGGTCGTAACACATCTGAAATGTAACGTCCACTGTTCAAAGTGCAGGCAAGGCGAGCAAGAGGTGACCGAGACGTGTAACCAAGGGCAACCCATACCATCATGCCGTGTGTTACGCCAGTGTAGCGATGACGAATACACGCCTCCAATGTGCGTTCACCGCGATGTCCCCAATCACGGATGCGACCATCATGATGCTGTAAACAGAACCTGAATTCATCCGAAAAAATGACCTTTTGCCATTCGTGCACCCAGGTTCGTCGTTGAGTACACCATCGCACGCGCTCCTGTCTCTGATGCAGCGTCAAGGGTAACCGCAGCCATGGTGTCCGAGCTGATAGTCCATGCTGCTGCAAACGTCGTCGAACTGTTCGTGCAGGTGGCTGTTGTCTTGCAAACATCCCCATCTGTTGACTCAGAGATCGAGACGTGGCTGCACGATCAGTTACAACCATGCGGATAAGATGCCTGTCATCTCGACTGCTAGTGATACGAGGCCGTTGGGATCCAGCACGGCGTTCCGTGTTACCCTCCTGAACCCACCGATTCCATATACTGCTAACAGTCATTGGATCTCGACCAACGCTAGCAGCAATGTCGCGATACAATAAACCGCAATCGCGATAGGCTGCGATCCGACCTTTATCAAACTCGGAAACGTGATGGTACGCATTTCTCCTCCTTACACGAGGCATCACAACAACGTTTCACCGGGCAACGCCGGTCAACTGCTGCTTGTGTATGAGAAATCGGTTGCAAACTTTCCTCATATCAGCACGTTGTAGGTGTCGCCACCGGCGCCAACCTTGTGCGAATGCTCTGAAAAGCTAATCATTTGCATATCACAGCATCTCCTTCCTGTCGGTTAAATTTCGCGTCTGTAGCATGTCATCTTGGTGGTGTAGCAATTTTAATGGCCAGTAGTGTACTTTTCCAAAGTTCGGGGACCGTTTCCTTACAACAAAACAAGAGAAAAGCCTCTAGAAAACATGGGCACTAAAATGCGTATATGAAGCCCTTCAAACGATATGGTTCCGTTGAGCGACCTAGGATTTTCTCATTTCGTGGCGTATGCACAGTAACTAAATCTGTAGCCAATCTTTCTGTCTGCAGCAGATGCTGCCCTCTAGCAGTTACAGTTTGAACTACTTCATATGTTCCAAATGTCAGCACTTAGACGACCAAACGTAGGAGCCTATTTTTTATGCAGTTCACGATTGTCTAAGATTTCAAATAATGGCTGAATTTGTCTCTATAAGGCATGATTTTCTCATGCATGAGGTACATAAAACTATCCTGTTCAAATTTGGAAGGAATTTCTTCTGATGACGACTCAGAGATTGACAGTAGCAGTCAAAGTGGAGAAGATTTGTTAGACAGTGACTTCGATTTGGGGTTATTATGCTTCAACAAATAGTTTTCCTGACTCATCAGGAAGTCCTGGATTTCCAAGTATATCATCTGAGCCACTAGCAAAAAAAATATAAAACTGTTGTTCCAGTTGGAAAACGTACAAAAGAAGCAAAGTATCTACCAGTACATGGCACCTCAAGTCACTGTGTACACTGTAGCACAAAGAAGGAACCTCACAGAATCAGATGAAAGTGTGTTCTTTGCCAAGTAGCCCTATGCCTATCTGCAGAAAGTAACTGCATTTTACCTTACCACCAAAAGTAACGACATTTCTACATCTCATCTACATCTACGTCCATACTCCGCAAGCCACCTGACGGTGTGTGGCGGAGGGTACCTTCAGTACCTCTATCGGTTCTCCCTTCTATTCCAGTCTCGTATTGTTCGTGGAAAGAAGGACTGTCGGTATGCCTCTGTGTGGGCTCTAATCTCTCTGGTTTTATCCTCATGGTCTCTTCGCGAGATATACGTAGGAGGGAGCAATATACTGCTTGACTCTTCGGTGAAGGTATGTTCTCGAAACTTCAATAAAAGCCCGTACCGAGCTACTGAGCGTCTCTCCTGCAGAGTCTTCCACTGGAGTTTATCAATCATCTCCGTAACGCTTTCGCGATTACTAAATGATCCTGTAACGAAGCGCGCTGCTCTCCGTTGGATCTTCTCTATCTCTTCTATCAACCCTATCTGGTACGGATCCCACACTGCTGAGCAGTATTCAAGCAGTGGGCGAACAAGCGTACTGTAACCTACTTCCTTTGTTTTCGGATTGCATTTCCTTAGGATTCTTCCAATGAATCTCAGTCTGGCATCTGCTTTACCGACGATCAACATTATATGATCATTCCATTTTAAATCACTCCTAATGCGTACTCCCAGATAATTTATGGTATTAACTGCTTCCAGTTGCTGACCTGCTATTTTGTAGCTAAATGATAAAGGATCTATCTTTCTGTATATTCGCAGCACATTACACTTGTCTACATTGAGATTCAATTGCCATTCCCTGCACCATGCGTCAATTCGCTGCAGATCCTCCTGCATTTCAATACAATTTTCCATTGTTACAGCCTCTCGGTACACCACAGCATCATCTGCAAAAAGCCTCAGTGAACTTCCGATGTCATCCACCAGGTCATTTATGTACACTGTGAATAGCAACGGTCCTATGACACTCCCCTGCGGCACACCTGAAATCACTCTTACTTCGGAAGACTTCTCTCCATTGAGAATAACATGCTGCGTCCTGTTACCTAGGAACTCCTCAATCCAATCACGCAATTGGTCTGATAGTCCATATGCTCTTACTTTGTTCATTAAACGACTGTGGGGAACTGTATCGAACGCCTTGCGGAAGTCAAGAAACACGGCATCTACCTGTGAACCCGTGTCTATGGCCCTCTGAGTCTCGTGGACGAATAGCGCGAGCTGGGTTTCACATGACCGTCTTTTTCGAAACCCATGCTGATTCCTACAGAGTAGATTTCTAGTCTCCAGAAAAGTCATTATACTCGAACACAATACGTGTTCCAAAATTCTGCAATTGATCGACGTTAGAGATATAGGTCTATAGTTCTGCACATCTGTTCGACGTCCCTTCTTGAAAACGGGGATGACCTGTGCCCTTTTCCAATCCTTTGGAACGCTACGCTCTTCTAGAGACCTACGGTACACCGCTGCAAGAAGGGGGGCAAGTTCCTTCGCGTACTCTGTGTAAAATTGAACTGGCATTCCATCAGGTCCAGAGGCCTTTCCTCTTTTGAGCGATTTTAATTGTTTCTCTATCCCTCTGTCGTCTATTTCGATATCTACCATTTTGTCATCTGTGCGACAATCTAGAGAAGGAACTACAGTGCAATCTTCCTCTGAGAAACAACTTTGGAAAAAGACATTTAGTATTTCGGCCTTTAGTCTGTCATCCCCTGTTTCAGTACCATTTTGGTCACAGAGTGTCTGGACTTTTTGTTTTGATCCACCTACCGCTTTGACATAAGACCAACATTTCTTAGGATTTTCTGCCAAGTCAGTACATAGAACTTTACTTTCGAATTCATTGAACGCCTCTCGCATAGCCCTCCTCACACTACATTTCGCTTCGCGTAATTTTTGTTTGTCTGCAAGGCTTTGGCTATGTTTATGTTTGCTGTGAAGTTCCCTTTGCTTCCGCAGCAGTTTTCTAACTCGGTTGTTGTACCACGGTGGCTCTTTCCCATCTCTTACGATCTTGCTTGGCACATACTCATCTAACGCATAATGTACGACGGTTTTGAACTTCGTCCACTGATCCTCAACACTATCTGTACTTGAGACAAAACTTTTGTGTTGAGCCAACAGGTACTCTGAAATCTGCTTTTTGTCACTTTTTCTAAACAGAAAAATCTTCCTACCCTTTTTAATATTCCTATTTACGGCTGAAATCATCGATGCCGTAACCGCTTTATGATCGCTGATTCCCTGTTCTGCGTTAACTTTTTCAAATAGTTCGGGTCTGTTTGTCACCAGGAGGTCTAATATGTTATCCCCACGAGTCGGTTCTCTGTTTAACTGCTCAAGGTAGTTTTCAGATAAAGCACTTAAAAAAATTTCACAGGATTCTTTGTCCCTGCCACCCGTTATGAACGTTTGAGTCTCCCAGTCTATATCTGGCAAATTAAAATCTCCACCCAGAACTATAACATGGTGGGGAAATCTACTCGAAATATTTTCCAAATTATCCTTCAGGTGCTCAGCCACAACAGCTGTTGAGCCAGGGGGCCTATAGAGACATCCAATTACCATGTCTGAGCCTGCTTTAACCGTGACCTTCACCCAAATAATTTCACATTTCGGATCTCCGTCAATTTCCTTCGATACTATTGCACTTCTTATCGCTATAAACACGCCTCCCCCTTCACTGTTCAGCCTGTCTCTACGGTATACATTCCAATCTGAGTTTAGGATTTCATTACTGTTTACGTCTGGTTTCAGCCAACTTTCTGTCCCTAGTACTATATGGGCATTGTGACCTTTTATTAATGAGAGCAGTTCTGGGACCTTTCTATAGACGCTCCTGCAGTTTACTATTAGCACATTAATATTGTTATTCCCTGTTGCATTTTGCCTACTCCTACCTTGCCGCGTCTCAGGAGGCGTCTTGTCGGGCCTAGGGAGGGGATTCTCTAACCTAAAAAACCCCCATGTGCACTCCACACGTACTCCGCTACCCTTGTAGCCGCTTCCGGCGTGTAGTGCACGCCTGACCTATTCAGGGGGACCCTACATTTCTCCATCCGATAGCGGAGGTCGAGAAATTTGCACCCCAGATCTCCGCAGAATCGTCTGAGTCTCTGGTTTAAGCCTTCCACTCGGCTCCAAACCAGAGGACCGCGATCGGTTCTGGGAACGATACTACAAATTGTTAGCTCTGATTCCACCCCGCGAGCGAGGCTTTCCGCCTTCACCAATTCCGCCAACCGCCTGTACGAACTGAGGATGACCTCTGAACCCAGACGGCAGGAGTCATTGGTGCCGACATGAGCAACAATTTGCAGTCGGGTGCACCCAGTGCTCTCTATCGCCGCCGGTAGGGCCTCCTCCACATCTCGGATGAGGCCCCCCGGCAAGCAGACAGAGTGAACACTGGCCTTCTTCCCCGACCTTCCCGCTATTTCCCTAAGGGGCTCCATCACCCGCCTAACGTTGGAGCTCCCAATAACTAATAAACCCCTCCCCCCCTGTGCCTGCTCGGACCTTGTTGAAGGAGCAGCCACATGTCCACTCACAGGCAGAGCGGGCGATGCCACACGGCCAGCCTCCACATTGACCCTCCGCCTCGTGCGCCGCGAACGCCGCTGAACCCGCCACTCCCCTTGGGGAGAGGGTGGCCCAACCGCGCCCGGTACCGGCGAAGATGTCTCGACAGCAGGGACAGTGTGTGAAGCATGTAACAGCTGGGGTGTACCCTGCGACGCGCCAGACTCCCCACTGCCGCTACACTCCGAGGCAGCTGCCTGAAGACGGCTGACCGCGGCCATCAACACGCTCAGGTGTTCGCGAACAGTGGCCAGCTCCTCCTGCGTCCGTACACAGCAGTCACACATCTTATCCATCCTAAGGAATCAATTTACTGAAGAGAGTTGTTCAACCTTTAACTAGACTGCTAATTCACTAAAGGCGGCTGTTTATTCACTAAACTGGGGTTGCTAGCCACTTCTTGTAGAAAACAATGAAAATTGCACTACCTGTCTCTGGACTGTATTGCAAACGAACACTAGCACTACTGGCACTATGGTTGACTAAAGGGACTCTCTCTGACTGTATTCAAAACAAACACGAAATCTATGGAACACTATTAATAGCACCAGACAATTAAGGCTTCCACACGGAAGAAGAAGTGACAAGTGAGAAAAATACAGTTAATACTTAAATTAAGGTAGCTCGCTGCACAGCAGACGTGAAGCAGACGGCAGTTACGACGACACTGACTCTACTGGCACTATGGCTGACTAAAGGGACTCTCTGACTGTATTCAAAACAAACACGAAATCTATGGAACACTATTAATAGCACCAGACAATTAAAGCTTCCTAAAAGCAAATACACACGGAAGAAGTGACAAGTGAGAAAAATACAGTTAATACTTAAATTAAGGTAGCTCGCTGCACAGCAGACGTGAAGCAGACGGCAGTTACGACAGTGGCTCCATTTGAAATTACCTCATATACGGTCAGTTAACGTATGCAACACTTGTTTTTCGCGTTGTTCCGTCTCAGTTCATGTCAATCATTTAATACAAAAAAGAACATTTAAAACATTTAATCTTAAATATTTCGAGTCTGAAAAGGTTAAGAACTATGAATACTTGTTCAATAGAAGAGACGTACTGCACAGTAGCGTAGATAAACTAGTGCTCATAGCTCTTATGGTATGCATTTTAGAGCTCATGTCTACTAGACTTTTAGGGACCTGTCCCAAGTGTTTGTAAAAGCGGTTTTGAAGCATCTTGTACACATATTTTCATCTATAAAAACATTTGATTTTGCCTGGTTTATTTAGATATAAGGTGAAACATTTGTGTGCACTTACATGTGTTTCAGTGACGGTTTTTTTTATTTTTTTTTTCTGGCCATGGCTTTTCAGATCGATGTTTAAGGAAGTAGCGCACATATTTGCAATAAATCACAGTGACGCATTCGTAATATTCTTAGTATCAGTATGTTACTGCGATTTATCCACAATACGTGTCCTATTTGCAGTGCTACGGCTTATACATTGACCTGGAAACCTATAAGGACAATAACAAATCAAATCAACATCCACTGGAGCATATGTAAGTGTACACATGTGTTTCATCTGATACAACTGGATCTCATCAAGCAATGGGCCCAATAACACGAGATGACTAACAACCAGGACAAAACAGTATTCATTATTTTTACGAGACGCCGACCGATCATCCGTACGAGGCTCCACATCGGAAACTAACCTATTCCTTGGTCACCCATGGTAAAATACCTGGACGTTTACCTGGACTCGAAACTACTCTCCACCCGTCACATGGGAGCCACACTAAGAATGTCGAAACCTCTCACACCCTTCTTCAAGAGAAAGGACCTGCCACAAAGATGAGACAATACCGAGCCACAGTGGAGCCCTCGCTGCTCTATGGAGCGACTTCCTGGGGCACAACATGCGACACTAAATTGCAAGAAGCTCCGCATCAGACAAAACAAATGACTCCGATGAATCCTCAGAGCGCATTTGAAGATAAGAGCAAAAGAATTCCACAATGCTCTCCACAGAAAATATCTGCGCCAAAAAGTGCAGGAAAAGGCCTAAAAGAAGTTTGACAA
This sequence comes from Schistocerca piceifrons, assembly GCF_021461385.2. Taxonomy (NCBI): domain Eukaryota; kingdom Metazoa; phylum Arthropoda; class Insecta; order Orthoptera; family Acrididae; genus Schistocerca; species Schistocerca piceifrons. The sequence goes on along the minus strand of NC_060139.1, from coordinate 322,841,399 downwards.
GATCGATGCGCTACGTCACACAACTCGTCAGTTTGCAACATTAGGCTCCAACGATGGCAGAAATATAAAATGCCACGATCCATCCTTGCAGAGGATGGAGTTGCACCTGCAGGACATTAAATAACCTCACTTCAGGTACGAATCACACGCAAAAAAAAGTAAGCAAAATAAAATAAAAAAGGAAGCCCACCATCCTTGCAGGCTAAAGGACCCCTCTGGGTGCCCAACAACTGTAAATAAAGGGCAATAAACGAAGTCTAAAACCTCTCCCTTGCCTAATACACACGCAGCAAAATCGCCAAAGGTGATAAGGTTCCACCACAACCACACATAAAAATGCCAGCAGGTTCTATATGGTGCAAACGTGAGAAGCAAGCAGGCAGGCATGGCAAGGAGACGCAATCGTGCTTCCTACAGCAAAATGAGCGAATTGGTCAAACTGTGGCCCTCCGAGTGGCGGGATGGTCCTTTCAGAGAATTTCCACACAAGGTGGACGTGCTGCGTCAGTTGTGCAACGACGTTGGTATCAGTGGTCACTTGAACATCCTCACTCCCTTAGACGCGGTTCTGCACAACCACGCACCACAGACGCCCGCCAGTATCCTTGTATTGTGAGGTTAGCAGCAGCAGATCGTACAACTACCACAGCACAGATAAGAGGGCTTGTGAGCCCAGACATGCCAACATGAACTGTTGCGAATTAGTTATTACTAGTGCGACTGCAGGCATGCTCCCCTCAAGCCCGTCTTCCACTCACGATACTACAGCATCGACGTGCGCGGGACAACTGGTGTCGTCAGAGGCTCACTAGAAAGATGGAATACCTTGCCATGGTCTTCAGCGATGAAACCAGATTCTGCCTGCACACAAGTGATGGTCGTTTGCGCGTACGACGCAGATCTGTTGAGCTCTGTCTTGTGGAGAGCCCAAAACACACTTATCCCCACCACAGGTCTTCTTGTCTGGGGTGCAGTAAATTACTCTTCTCCTTCGTTGTTTCTGGGGGGGGGGGGGGGGGGTGGAGGTTAATCAGTGATTCATACGTGCGGAATGTTGTTAGACCCTTTCTTTTGCCGTTCTTGCCACAGAAAGGTGGTGTGTTAAACCAACAGGTTAATACTCGCCCACACACTGCCCATGAAACTCAACGTGCTGTGCAAGGCGTGCAGCAATTTCCCTGGCCAGCACAATCTCCGAACTTGTCTCCAATCGAGCATGTATAGAGAATGATGAGACAAAAAGTGACTCCTGCAAGTCGTTAACCATCAACTCTTACAGAAATACGTGAACAGACCGAGCAGGCGCCACATAACGTGTCCCAACAATGTATTCGCCATCTGTATGATCGACTGGACGCTAGAGTCAGCGCCTGCATTGCCGCTCGTTGAGACTACAAAACGTGCTATTACCGGTGTTTCAGCATGTACCTCAGAACTGCTAGTGCAATTGATCTGTAAATGTAATCATTTCATATCCTCCATATGCACTGTTGCAACAATAAATCATGAGTGAATTGGAAGCATCTAAAAGGGTGTAGTATTTCTTTTTCCGGCAGTGTATATTCATATGGTTTACCTAAAATCATAAATGTTTTGAATAGATCTTTACAATGAGTCCGATTACAATTTTTGGTTACTATTCTTATGAATCTTTCCTGTAATTTTAAGGTGTGTCCATATCTTGTGAATTTGTTCTCCAGGAAAAAATACTATAGCTGAGAACATATGAATGGAACAAACATTATGACCGCTACCCTCGCGGCATTGGACGCCTCCTGGTGGCGCTGCGAGCACGTGACGCGGTAGAAAAAGTATGCAAGCGGAGCACACACGAACAGGGGATCGCCCTAGCCAAGACATGGGCTGCAGGTGGGGGAATCCATTTAGATAAACGACTTGACAAAGTGCAGATTATTATTAAGCAGGGCCTGTGAAAGAGTATCTCGAAAACGACTAAGCTGGTCGAGTGTTCACGTGCTACTGTCGTGAGCCTATACGAAAAGAGGTAGAAGTACAGTTAAACTACCACTAGGTGCTAAGTGATTGGACGTCCACGACTCTTCACAGAACGTAGAGTTAGGAGGTTTGTCTGCGTTGTACAGTAGGATAGATGGTGACATCTACCAAAAGAGCACAGTGCTGGTGGACGCATAAGTGTTTCGGAGCACACTGTTCACCGTAAATTGTTGAACAGGGAGCTCCACAGCACACCACCACAATATGTTCACATGCTGACCCAACGGCACCGTCAGTGGGCACGGGACCTCCGGTATTTGATCGTCGATTAATGGAAACGTGTCGTCTCTTCAGGTGAATCACATTTTTGCTACACTAGATCGATGGTCGTCTCCGCAAACTCCCTCATCGATGTGACCGGCGACTCGAAACGTGCAGCGCGTCACGGACGCAGGTTGATGGGAGCGATATTATCGTATGAAGGCTTTCTCCTGCGGTTTCATGGAACCTGTGGTAGTAATCGAAGACACACTGACAGCTGCGAACCGCTTATATTGTTTCATGCGTGGTGTCTTACCTGACGACGATGTCATCTTTCAGCTTTATACCTGTCCGTGTCTTGGAGCCATAACCGGCGACCAAATCTGCCTGATGTAAATCCTGTGGAACCCATCTGGATCACCACGTAGTCATATCTGCTGTCCGTTAATTAAGCGAATTACATGAGCCGTGCATAGACATCTAATGCCACATAACTCCACAAACCTACCAGTAACCGATACGGAGATTAAGTGATGTGCTTTGTTCCAAAGACGGACAAACAAGCTGTTAAGCAGGTGGTCATAATGTTTTGGCTCATCTGTCCGTATAAATAAATGACGCTGCTGTTGAACACTGATGACAGAACTCTAAGGACATAACATGCTAACATGCTGATGAAATCTTTTAACTCGCATACATGTGCTTCACACCATTTCAGTTGGTGATCAATGTTCGTAGAGGTAAATGTAAATTAAATAATTTTTTAAACATTATTCAGCAACATCAAGCGTTGAAATACGTCATTCCCACTAATAATTTAATAGTCTTCGGAACTTGCACAAGGTACCAAATCCACAACAGTTGTTCAAAGCCGTAAGTGAATGCCATTGTGTCCTGCTGAAGCCATTTGAAGAGCACCACTGTTATCGAATGATGTTAGAGGTGCCAATAATTCTTACCAGGAGATGCTGTCCGATCTCGACAGTTGGTGTCTCGGACGCTAGAGTTTCTACGTGATAGGACAGGGAGAGTCCAAGTAGGGTCAGCTGAGAGGACCCGTATCTAGACAATACCCCTTATCTTATCCTTTTTCTGGTCTCGTCTGATGCTCCTATTCGCGTACATTATGTGCAGAGTGAGCTGGTTCCCAATGATGACGGAACCACATATATGCTCGAAGACCATCTGGGACAACTTACATTACGGGCACAAAGTCTTGTGCTGTTTTCGTAACCCGATACACTAGTTCAGAAGAATTCGTCGACTGTGCGTTTCAGTAGATAATTAGGTAATCCCAGAATTCGGTATTACGTAACTCTGCATAAAGATTGACCGTCAGGCGCATATTTAGGGTTTGCTTTAGGGGGGGAGGGGGTTGGAGGGAGGCGAGAGCGCAGTTTTTCACTGTCCCCGTCCTTAGCCCTGTTCCTCAGTATAATTTGCCGTCACGGCCACATTTAACGTTCCACAGAGGCATAGATTTGAATAACAGCATAATAAATATCTATTTGATCCGCTGGTGCTTTCAGTATTTCATCCCTCAAGGCTATCCATTCATCTCTTACTGCATTTATTTCCCCTGTTGTAGTCAGTCAGTGAAAATTGAAGAAACCTTTGGAGAAAAGACAAGCAGCTGTATTATTATCAAGAACTCAGTTGGAAAACCAGTACTAAGCAGAAAAGGGAAAGGTGAAATGTGAAAGGAACATATAGAGGGTCTATGCAGGGGGCTGAACTTGAAGGCAATATTATAGAAAGGGAAGAAGACGTAGATGAAGATGGGGTGAAAGATGTGATACCAAGAGAAGAATTTGACAAAACACTGAATGACCTACGTCGAAACAAGACGCCTGGCGTAGACGAAATTCTACAGAACTGCTGATATCCTTTGGAGAGCCAACTATGACAAACCCATTTCACTTGGTGTACAAGATGTATGAATCAGGCGAAATACCGCCACAGTTCAAGAATAATGTAATAATTCAAATTCCAAAGAAAGCAGGTGCTGACAAGAGTGAATTATATCCGTTTAATAAGTTACGATAGCGAAGTACTAACACGAATCCTATACAGAAGAATGAAAAGGCTGGTAAGAGCCGACATTGGGGAAGGTCAGTTTAGATTCTGCAGAAATGTAGGAAAACTCGAGGCAATCTGTTGATACTACCAGTTCTGGAACACCGTTCCAGTGTTGTCATGTGGGCGTGGATACAAACATCGAATCATTTCAGAGGCTCTCTCCTAAGATGTTAACACTTCGACATATCGGATACGAAAGTCTATCAGACATGTTCGGAGAATTTGGTTGGGAATTCTTCGAAAAAAGACGACACTGTTCTCACGAATCGCTGCTAAGTAACTTTGGAGAACTGGTAGTCCTGGAAGACAGCACGAGTGTTCTGTTGGCATCGTTGCGTATCTCGCATGGAGATCAGGAGAATAACATAAGGGAGACTGGTACGCACAAGCGTGAAGCTACTTGATCAGTACACGAATGAAATAGGACAGAAAATAGATAATATTGGTGCGAAATACCCTCTGCAATGCATTGTACAGCGGCTTGGTAGATACGCGTACGGCACGTTCAATCGAATATTAAATATCTTTCTGGAGAATAAGTTTTTAACTTACGGCGGCAGTTGTATTTAATAATGTTCACGAGATCTGAACGTATATGAAGTAATTAGTCCTTCATGTTGTTCTCTTATTGAGATACGGCTACATTATTGTCAATCAGAAGCGCAAATCGAGACGTAAACATGAGTGTAACCGGGTAAGTATGAGTAACCCGTATTGAAGAAGTTTATGGAATATTATAGAATATTTGCAAAGCTTGTAACGTTGTTGCTTTAATTTGCTATCAAAGCGGTACTGATAAACAATAAAAGCGGGTTAAAAGCTGTGAGCTGTCTGGGGAAGTTAACCTTGCATTACTGCGCAACTGTTTCACCAGGTATCCAGTCTAGCTTACCAAATTCCCAACCAGACTAACATTAATTATAATCTTTTAATAGTCATACGACAACTGGTGATATATATATATATATATATATATATATATATATATATATATAAGCGAATTTAAATAAAAAGAAATAAATCAGTTTATATTTGGAAACTTATTTTAACATTGATCATTGAAATTTCAGCATATTAAACTTGATTCATAACTAAACTGGTGCCTTATTTAGGATTGTGAAAATGTGAGTTTGTAATCTTACGGAAAACATCAAATATGGAGCCAAGATTGGGAGACTGCATACAAAACTGCATTCATAAAATAACACACGAAGAACGTTGAAACATATCCAAGAGGAAATTAACCACAACCAACCAATTCAATTTTCACCCAGAGAAGTTACGTTCGTAGAGCATTCCTGTCTGTCATGAAATTACCACACACTGGTATACTAAATTCATACTAACTCCCTGTGAAATCTTCCCGAAAAGAGTAGCTGAGGGCTACTTTGATGATTACACCACATGCTTCACGTGGTCAACTTGGTTTACACAAAGAGTGTAACTCCACAATAATTTTGATAATTAAAATAAATTAGATCGAAAAGCAGTTTACAAAAGAAAAACCTCAAACTGGTTACTATCGTCTTACTATTAACCTGATGGGTCAAACAATTTATAAGCACGTGGTACTGGTCTCACAAAGTACACCCCACGTGGGTTGAACATAAAGAAAAGTTGCTATATTGAAAAATATTGTCAAGACGAGACGTTATAATCTCAAGCACATTCGCACTGAAGATTGATGATGCTAGTTAGAGTTACTGATCAACACGTGGTTCCACTTTACTCACAAAGTAGTGACAAAGCAACTACCGGAATATATTCTGAACTTCACTCTCGAATTACACTGCATTGCAATTTAAGATGACATTAGATATTTTAGAGCTAAACCTGAAATAAAGGTGATTAAATTTTCAGTTAGGCTGAACTTAAGAAATCCATTGTCCTACGGACTTAGCAGACACGCGCTTAGCCGGAGATCTTACCACTTCAGACGCTCGCTGCGGACAGACTGCACTGGTCCCTTCCTGAGGGTGGCTCACAAATACAAACGGAAGTGGCCAGAGGGCCGGATAGGACCATACTAAGAATAGAAACCTCTCTGCTTTTAGAAAGCGTAGCTACCTGTTCCGACGTTGGTCCTACTGTTCTCTAGCAGACAGGCTTGTCTGCTACCCTCAAGCACGCAACTAGAAATACATTTGCTCATTCATCCTCTCACACAGAAGGGAAGGGGGATGACAGTATCTTGTCATATACAGTATATAAAAGAAAGCGGATGTAGGTTCCGTATGAGGCTGTGTGACATATAAACTGTGTTTTAAAGTGTAGTAGTGTGACAGATTGTTCTTGTTTATGTGTAAAAGTAACATGGTGCACTACTCAGTCTCCTCCCAGATAGCCAGAAACGCCACAGTAAATTTAGAAGAGGAATTTATGCCGTAAATGACAACAGATTTAAGAAATTAACATGAAAGGAATCCAGCAGAGACCTTTCAAGCTTGTACGACCAAAAGCTTTAGTGCTTGGTGTGCACATAGTTATCATGATAAGAACGGCAACATAGTTCTCTTAAAACTCTAACTTTGTTAGGACTTCTACTGGAACAAGGTAAAGACGTATTCTCGTCGGAACAAACAGCTCAACTTGATTTAATGTCTAACTACATGACCGCTACATCTAAAACTCATTCGTAACTGCTCGAGAAAGGAACTGTGTAGCAAGATAATAGATTCAAGGTAGTTTTAGCTATCAACTTCATTTCAGATGACATGGAGGATATGAGACTTCGCTGCAGAGTGAAAATCTCATTCTGCAAACATCCCCTAGGCTGTGGCTAATTCATGTCTCCGCTATAACCATTCTTTCAGGAGTGCTAGCTCTGCAAGGTTTCGCAGGAGAGCTTCTGTAAGGTAGGAGACGAGGTACTGGCAGAAGTAAAGATGTGAGGACGGGGCTTGAGTCGTGCTTGGGTAGCTCAGATGGTAGAGCACTTGCCCGCCACACAGTTTTAATCTGCCAGGAAGTTTCACTGCGAAAAGAGTTTGGTAAGCACTGAAAGACCTAATTCTACACGAGGCATCTGGAACAGATGACACTCTTAAAATTACGGAGATTCTTGGGAGAATATTCCACGTGGTATGGAAAATACATGAGAGTCGTGAAATACCGTCAGACTCAAGAGGAATATAATAATTCCAATTCCAAAGAACGCAGACGCTGACAGATATGAATATTACCAAACTATCAGTTTCACAAGTCATGGTTGAAAAATACCGTCCAGAAGTTGTAAGTAGGCTGTTTATGTTTTCTTATTGGCAACGTTACATAGCGCTCTGTATGAAAATCACTGGGTGTGCTGTGTGCAGTCTGTGGCTAGTTTGCATTGTTGTCTGCCATTGTAGTGTTGGGCAGCGGCAGCTGGATGTGAACAGTGCGTAGCATTGCGCAGTTGGAGGTGAGCCGCCAGCAGTGGTGGATGTGGGGAGAGAAATGGCGGAGTTCTGAAATTTGTCATGAACTGCTATATATATTATGACTATTAAGGTAAATACATTGTTTGTTCTCTATTAAAATCTTTCATTTGCTAACTATGCCTATCAGTAGTTAGTGCCTTCCGTAGTTTGAATCTTTTATTTAGCTGGCAGTAGTGGTGCTCGCTGTATTGCAGTAGTTCCAGTAATGAAGATTTTTGTGAGGTAAGTGATTTGCGAAAGGTATAGGTTAATGTTAGTCAGGGCCATTCTTTTGTAGGGATTATTGGAAGTCAGATTGCGTTGTGCTAAAAATATTGTGTGTCAGGTTAAGCACAGTCCTGTATAATCTTTAAAAAGGGGACATTTCATATGGCGACCCTGCCAGGATACCTCACTGGAATCTTCTGATTTTTTTCTTGTAGTTTGTGTAATTAGTGTAGCTATTGTTTATTGCTAGTGCGTAATTATAGAGAGACTTTCCTTTTTAGTTGCAGTCTTTCATTGTTGTACAGTAAAACAGGTGTGGCACGCATGTAGATTTGCACCAAGTATTTCGCAGCTGCAATTAACTAGATATTATTTTCAGTATTATGTTAATGTGTTCTCTTATTTTTGCTCTTCAAATTGTGCTTTTCTGTGTTGTTGTGTGAAATATTGTGACAATTATGGCGTGTGAAAAACGTAATACTAAGCTCCAAAGTAAACTGAGAAATGACAGTGAAGACGAAAGCAGTGTGTTAGCGCCACAGAGTAATGAATTAACTAATGTTCAAAGTAGTAATTTGGTAATTGCGCATAGGGAAATGGAGCGGGTTGCACATAATGGTGTACACAGTGAAACAATTAGTGAACAGGGAAGCATTATCGATCGATCGGTCGGCAACAGCTCGCCTCAGGAATCCGAAATGACAGGATACAATCTCGCAAATACTGTAGATTCAGGTTTTGGGTCCTCACCGTTTTCTCAAATAAGTCAAGACACATTTTCTGCTTGTCAAAATGTGAATGTTGCTGGTGCAAAGGCACTGCCGAAAAGCATAGAGGAACAGATTCCAGACACTAATACATTATTATTGCAATTAATGCAACAAATGAAACAAAATCAGAGACAAACACAGCAACAGTTAGACACAATGCAACAAAATCAGAGTCAAACACAGCAAAAGCTACAAAAGTTAGACACAATGGAACAAAATCTTCAAAAGTTAGACACAATGGAACAAGACCAGAGACAAACACAGCAACAGTTAGATGCAATGGAACAAAATCTTCAAAAGTTAGACACCACACTTGAACAAACACGTGAAGATGTAACTACTGGGTTACATAAAATCGAATCGAAATGTCGAAAAGTCTGTAATGACGTAAAAACACAAATTTGTGAGCATTTTCAACCTATTTTTTCGCGGCATGAAAATACATTACAGAATCACGAAGCAGCCATAAAAGAACTGCAAACTATTGTTCATGAAAATCATGAGACCTTGCAAGCTAAAATTGTCTCAGTTGCATCTACCGATTCGGTTACACAACTTGCAAAAACTCAGGAAAACTTAAATGACACAGTAGATACTCTGAAAATTGGTTCAGAAAGACACATGGAAGAAATTAGTTCATTATCAGAGAAAGTAGTTGAACTTTCGGATCAGCTAAATAATTTATCTACGAAGGTAGATGATAATCTGAATGACACAAAACCGGTAGTCTTTAATGACACAGAAGAGTGCGAACAAATTAGAAAATTCAAACAAAATCAAAATCAAATCAATACACAGTACAAAAGGGAAATCCGGGAAGTACAAGATCAGCTGACACAGGTAATACAAGAATTACGTATTTCAGAGGACACTCGCTCCCCAATACGGGAAGAGAGACATAGAAATACGGAACAGCCACAAAATAATAACACAGGGCATTTCGGAAATTATGAAAGAAATTGGCAAGGTGCACCGAATTTTGAGATGGAACCGCCGACACGACGTAATAATGACCGATATGTTACTCGCCGACACGATTATTTTGACTATAAGCTGTTCATTACTACACGTAAATTCAAAACATTTATGAATTCTGGCAACGACATGCATCCACAAGCGTGGCTTCATTGTTTTCCTCCCAACTGGTCATTAGAACACAGATTAGAATTTATGTGTGGCTACTTAGAGAATGAACCAGCTGTAAGAATGTGATCAGTCATTCACGATTGCCACAGTGAAGGAGAGTTTTACCATGCCTTCCTCTCAGCATATTGGTGTCAAGCCACACAAGACCGAGTAAAACATGGCATCATAATGATGAAACATTTCGAACAATCTGAATTTTCCAGTCTTGTGAAATATTTTGAAGACATGTTGCACAAGAATCAGTACCTGTCAAACCCATACAGCCCCTCAGAACTCATCCGCATTTGCTTAATCAAACTGCCTGAACATTTACGACATATTATTTTAGCAGGACGTTGCAAAGAAGACATTGAAGCTTTTCAGGGACTGTTACAAGAACTGGAAATTGACACTGACAATCGGGGAACGCGAAAACAGCAGCACAACAATTACTGATCACATCCGTCACAATTCCGCGATGACAGAAATAATATACGACAAGGCTATTCTTTCAACGTAAATCGTGACCGAAACAGACACCACCCGTATGACAACCGTTGGCAGAGTAGTAATAATTACAGGGAAAGATCACCTCTCCGTGGTAATGACTATCACAGAGACAATCAGAGAAACAGGCAATATGGGAACCAAAGTAATTATTATCAAGGGAGACAGAATAACTTTAGACGCAACGGTCCAGTGCGCAGTTACGATTCAGGGAGAAATTCTCCACCACGTGACCGACAAGAAAGAAACTATGGAATCTACCGACGTGACGACAGACGATATGATCGTAACGACAGACCTGAATTGCATCAGTACTGGCGGGATTCAAACAGAGCAGAGCCCTCTCGACAAGGTGAATTTGTAGAAGTTAGGTCTCCAAATCCCAGTAACGACGTGCGCCAACAAAGACACACTAGGCAATGACTCATACCGCTGGCAGCCACAAAACGTACTTATGAAACTGACGACGCAGCTGCCGTAGCTAGTAATTACGTAAAAATGGAAGACATTAGGGACATCTTACTCCAGGAACACGACGTAAAACATAACAACATCGCATATCCTGTGATTCACATTACAGTAAATGACGTAAAATTTACGGCAGTACTTGACTCTGGCAGTCCCATTTCAGTAATTAGTGAAACAGCTTTTAGCAAATGTAACAAATCGAATGATTGCCCCACACTTCCGTTACCTAAGATTAAATTACAGGGTGCAATCTTTGGAAAAAGTGTAGATGTACGTGAACAAACCAACTTAGAATTCTTTTGTCAAAGCCACAGCTTCTCTATGAACTTTCTCATTGTTCCATTATTGTCGACGGAAATTATATTGGGAGTAGACTTTTTGAATGAATACAAAGCAATCTTAAACTTTCACGATGCTGAAATAAGTTTAGACAAAGAAGGTAAGTCAATAGCTTTGAAATTTGAAGATTGGCTCTCAAACCATGACGAGGAAATTATTCGGCTTTACTTTCTGTTAGACAACAGTTTGGAATTTTCTACGGAACTAGACACTAACAATCACTCTGCAAGTACTGACAGGGCTGATATCGACGGCATATTTGAAATTAATAAGTTAATTCAGAATAAAATTCGAACAATTGAGAATTGTAATGACACTGATAGGCAGGACCTTTTTGAGATTTTACAAGCACATTCCACAGTTTTTACTCACAAAACAGGAACAATCAAGGGATTTCAATACCAATTTCGTGTTCGTGAGCATACTAAATTCTGTGTTAGACCATACGTAATTCCAGCACATTATAGAGACCGTGTTAGAACAGAAATACAATCTATGCTTGACGAGGGCATTATTGAGCCTGCAGTAAGCTCATACAACAATCCATTACATGTTGTTGAGAAGAAAAATGGATCGATCAGGCTTGTCTTAGATTGGAGACAAATCAATACTATCATCATTCCTGAAACAGACAGGCCGCAAACGTTAGAAGAACTTCTTCAAAATTTTAATGGTGTAAAAGTGTTGTCTTCTATTGATCTCAGATCCAGCTTTTATCAGATCGAACTTCATCCAGAATGTAGAAAATACACAGCTTTCCTTTGTTTCGGCGTTTGTTATCAGTTTCGGAAACTTCCTTTTGGTTTGAACATTTCTTCGGCAGCGTTCATTCGCGGGCTGAATTCTATATTACCTGATTTCTTAAAACGTCACATCACCTTATATGTGGATGATATTCTAATAGCAGAAGCGTCATGGGAACAACATAATCGCATCCTCAACAGTTCGTTACGTATTTTTGCAGAATCTGGAATTACAGTTAACTTGGAAAAATCTGAATTTGGTAGGTCAAAGGTGAGGTTTTTGGGACATATTATTTCTTCTGAAGGCATTCAGCCGGATCCTGAAAAGTTAGAAGCAATCAGAGCCATTCCAGTTCCATCCACAAAAAGACAAGTCCGCAGTTTTCTAGGTCTCGTAAATTTTTACCGTCGTTTTCTGAATATGCAAATTCTTGTTACACCAAAACTTTGTTCTCTCACTGGAAAAAATACTATTTGGAACTGGGACGAACAAGCACAGTTGGAATTCAATTCTTTGAAAGAATCGCTACTTAATGCACCAATACTAGCTCATCCAGATCTGTCACAAGATTTCTGCCTTAGCACAGATTCTTCTAAAGTCGGTCTTGGTGCCCATTTATTTCAAGAAGCCATAGAAAATGACACTACTGTTCAGAAAACCATTGCTTTTGCTAGCCGAGTGCTAACAAAATCTGAAAAAAATTGTTCCGTTACTGAATTAGAAGCTTTAACTATCGTTTGGGCATTTAACAAATTCCATTTCTTTCTTTCTGGTAAGCACGTAAAAGTATACAGTGATCATCGTGCATTACAATTTCTTATGTCTTCAAAATTAAATCATGACAAGTTAAAACGTTGGGCATTGTTTCTGCAAGAATTCCGCTTCACAATAGTCTACATTCCCGGCAAGGAGAACATTGTTGCGGACGCACTGTCACGCGCACCGGTTGGGCTTGAGAAAAGTAACACAGAAGGCAACCTCGAGAAAAATTTCAGTATTCTTTACATTCAGAAAGTCGCCTTTGAAAACTTCATCGCCACATCTTTAAAGGACATTGCTCATGAACAAGATAAAGATCCGATTTGGAAAGACATCAAGAGCAAATGGCATGAAAAGACACACACACACAAATTCGGCATTATTACCTGGTTAGAAACAACATACTCTTCAAACGCTGCACTGTTGATGACAAGCTATGGGTACATTGCATTCCAGACGATTTTGTTAATAAGCTCATTTGGTTCATTCATTTCAGCTACGCACATTTTGGTCCACGAAAATGTTATCATATTCTTCGAACGACTTGTTATTTTAACAATATGGAAAAGAGAATTCGAAGAGTCTTGTCTATTTGTAAACTTTGTCAAAAGGCGAAACCATCTACTGTCTCACATCGTGCTCCGTTGTTTCCTATTATTCCTTCTAAATTAAAAGAATTTGCTGCTGTTGATCTCTTGGGACCGCTTGTCAGAACATCTAATGGATTTTCGTACGTTCTAGTCGCTGTTGAACTTACTTCAAAATTTGTTTCTTTCACACCGTTACGTAAAGCCACTGGACGGTATGTATCAAACGCCTTTGTTAAAAATTTCTTACGTGAAGTTGGACACGTTAGTAAAGTCATTTCAGATAACGGACCGCAATTCAGATCTGCTGTTTGATCATGCATGCTTCGGAATCATAAAATCAACCTGTTTTATTTCATTGTAATCACCACATTGTAACCCGTCTGAACGGATTATGAAAGAAATCAATAAGCTTTGCAGACTTTATTGTCACAGGAAGCATCAGCATTGGGACAGATATTTACACTTATTTCAAAACGTGCTGAATGAAATGCCTCACGACTCCACTGCTTTACCGCCTACTCTTGTACTAAAGAATGAAGAACCACCGAACAGAATCAGAGAGCTTGAACCTTTCCCGAATACACGTAAACTTCGACACAAAGACATAATTGATTTGGCTATTATAAATATAAAATCTGCAGCAGACAAAAGGAGAAAACTACACGGTAAAGCAAATGCAAAGAAATTATATATTGGTCAGAAAGTTCTCATTAAAGCTCATTCATTGTCACATAAGAAGAAACACTTGAGTCACAAATTCTTTCTAGATTACAATGGACCTTACAGAATCTGACGTATACCACGTGATAATTGCGTTGAAGTTGAAACTCTGCGTACTAGGAAGAGTAAAGGTTTACACCACATTTCACATGTAAAACCGTTTATTGAAAGATAATCTGCTTTTTAACTTTGTCTTTGCCATAAAACTTTTCACTTCACATTTCTAGTATGCTTTGTCAGACTTAAGAAACTGTTAACATGCAACAATGTTTGAAGTCAAACATCCAGTCTAGAACCTAGGGAACATTTTTAAACAGAAATTACGAATGTATTGTTATAGTGAACAGACGACACAGTGTTGTATTTGTACATTCTTGCTTGTTAGTTGCACGATTACGTAACGACTATCAGGCTTACATACTTAGGACATATACTGGTACTGCTAATGAGATTTTAATGCAACATTTTGGTCTACTTGAAAATACATTCTGGATTTAAAGTACTTTCAGTGAGATACCAGATGACACAGTGGTTAGTTTATGTGACAGCCACACGATTTTATCACGACGCTACTAATGAGTGACAATTTACAATGTTGCTTTTTCAGTGTTTCTGTTTTATATCTGCTCAGTTTTTCTGTATTATTCTGGAAATTAAAACATGTTTTAGTAGTAACTTTTGTGGTATAGCTACAATGAGACTGCCTTTTCCGTAGAACAACAGTACGTTACAGCACAGTACTTTCTTCATCACGGCAATAAGCGTAATAACAAAGATATCTATACGCAAAGCATTTCACTTTTGTTTATCATGAGGTAAGTACATTGTCTTTTGCAAAACTTAGCTTTCGGAGGACGATAAATACGACACTTCCACAGAGATTATCTTACAACAAGACGCACAGTTTAGCGCTACAGTACACGTATTTGAGTGATTAATTTTGTACTTAAAACATTTATTTTTAAAGATATTTGAAGTACAATGATACAAAGGTTTTCCGTGATACATTTCATTCCATTGCTGTAATCTGTAACACCTGAGGGTATAATTACATTAATCCTCAGGGGGGTACACGCTTACTTTGTGTACCATGTGTTTGGTAAGCACAAGGAGCCCTAGATAATATGGTATTTACTTATACAACTTTACACATCGGTACCATATTTCTCCAACACAGAATTACACAGCTACCTGATTATTTAACAGAGAAACAAACATTATTTTACTACATCAATGGCACATATTTACGCAATTACACAGTTGGGTAACTTCACACTTACGAAATTGTATGTTGTCTGTACTTTGTGAACTGTTCATATTTTTTGGACCCATTGTGATATTATGAGAGCTTTGAATGATATATTTGGTATGGGATCACGATTTTTAAAGTATGTTTGAGGCAGATGACACTTTTGACATGAGCAGAGAATTTTTTTTTTTTTTTTTTAGGTTTTGAAATTATTGGAGGAAGCTACGACGATTTTGAGATTTGGCTGAGGTTTTATAATGTTATTATTACGATGATGTGTATTATGCTGTTGCAGTATGTTTATGATCAATAAGCTGCTGCTATATGAGTTATTTGATTATGCTACATATCTGTTATGATGAAATATTGAAGAAGTGTCGACGAATATTTATATGTGTAATAAGGTAAGGAGTAATGAATAGTGGTTAGGGGCTCTGACTTGTGAAAAAGGATGTTGGAAACCAAGAATCATACTTTAAGAGTTATGAAATGTGTGTAAATGCGTGAATGTATCACAATGCCAGCAATAATTTTGTGGACACTGTTATATTCATAAGATTTTGTATCTACACATTTGCAACACTAATTCTCGACCTCTGAAATTTTTTATATGAGACTGCCACTGTAGCGGAAACTGCTGTCGTAAATATTTCCGTAAGAAAGTTAAGTGACCACCTGCACGTAATGCGTCATGGGCACCCAGCTGTGTCAGACGCCTGGAGAAAAGCCATTAGTGTGCGCCTTTTCAGAGGCACAGGTAGAAAAGAAAAAAAAGGGAGGCCATTATCCTCGCTATTGACATTCCTTGTAGAAAGCACCGCAAATACGACGCGTTCATTACTTGGAAAGATACTTACATCTGCACACCTGATTATGACAAGTGTCTTTCTCGAGAATTGAGAGAATTTTTACTGCCTTATGAAATGCCATATGGCTAATGAATGATGTTTCATGCTGTCCTTTGTACATATCTGCTCATTTTCTTTAATATCTAGTTTCTAGCTGCACTGCAGCATTGGTTAAAATAAAATTTAATATATGTACTAATATAGTTATTTTATGCCTACAGATCCAGTCAATAAGAAATTTATGATCTACTTCCAAGAAAATGAGGGCACATAAATAGACATTTCCCTTCACAGGAATTGCATAAATAATTTCTTTACGATTTGGTAACTTATCTGCTAGTGTAAGTTCTTGTGATGCATCACTCAAGTGTTAAGATGTGACATAGGTATTAGACATGGCCATCTTTACTGTAATATTTTTTCTGCTTGAGCTTTCTCATGTTTAGGTATTAGTTATAGCATTTGCTGCTGCTGTTTGCCAGGCATAATGTTACTGAATTTGACTTTGTATTACTC
This sequence comes from Schistocerca piceifrons, assembly GCF_021461385.2. NCBI lineage: Eukaryota > Metazoa > Arthropoda > Insecta > Orthoptera > Acrididae > Schistocerca > Schistocerca piceifrons. The sequence continues at coordinate 322,824,842 of NC_060139.1, read as the reverse complement.
TATGAAGCCAGTTTTACTACGGATTTATTTTTCTTGTTTGCTGCACATTGCCTTATATTAGTTGTAATATTTCAATTGCTTTGCTATTTGACTTTGTATTACTCTATTAAGCCAGTTTTACTACGGATTTATTTTTCTTGTTTGCTGCACATTGCCTTATATTAGTTGTAATATTTCAATTGCTTTGCTAATTTATATATACTGCAGCTTGCTTTGCCAATTTGAATTTTTTGTCATTGATGTTTGTGTTAATTGTTTTGTGCTGCTGCATTGTCTCGTCCCTGAGTTTAGCATCTGAGCTCAGTAGATTTAAGTTAGGTTAAGAGGGTGTAGACTATATAAGAAACTAACTATGATGAATTGGAAGAAATGCATTGAGAAGCTATAAGAAAATGGTTTCGTCAAAAAAGTAGTGAACAGTGGAGAAAAACTATTCTTGAAAGAGGATGTGAACAGAATACAGAAAGCATGCTTGGATAGGATTTTTTTTTTATGGAAACAAATGTTGAAATAAGAGGAAAGATCTACAGAATGAAGTTTTGGGTTGGACTGCAGTGCCAAATGTCACACTGAAAACAAACACTGTCCTGTCCTTTTGTATTATTCTGCTATGTGTTTGTATACCCTTGTGTATTTGTGTTCTTCCTGTCTTCATATGATTATCTGATAAGACTTATGTTGTAGGATTTTTCTAATACTCAGCTACATTCACTATGATGAGGAATACTGTTATCCTCAAACATAATTTGCATTTATAAAATGTTATTTACTTTGTAAAGATGTTTAGACATTATTTATGCTCTTTTGTTTTAATGCTCATGTGTGAAGTTGATGTTTCAAAAGTTATTCTGATCTTTTGTGTATGTACTGATGTCATAATTCCTGTAACACTGATGTATATGTTTATTTCTATTCTTTTGTAAAGCCCCTATTACTACAAATGTTATCTGTATTGTTATGTTCTTTAATGATGTATTTTGTACCTTTGTTATTGTATTTTTATGTTATCAAATTGTAATTGTTACCAGTTCTTCAAATTAAGTATCATTTCACTGCACGCGTATCTGGTGGCCATAATATATGAACAGTATGTGAGAAGTTGGGACTGTTAGTGTTTGCATGTGTGTTAAAAATTCAGCAAGGGGCTGGATAACAGCATTGCTGGTTCTAAGGACATTTCAAAAAAAAATTTTTGTGAGTGCACGAGTGGTGGTTTATGGACTTGCTATATTGTCCGCAAGACTCTTCGATGGTGATTGTGTACCTGCACAGTCGCAACAGATGGTTGCTGGCCGTCTCTACAAGGACTACAGCGGGTCTGCATCTTTGATGGCCCACCAATACCATTATTTCTACAAGGACTGCAGTGGGTTTGCACCTCTGGCGGCCCACCAATACCACAATCTCTACCAGGACTGCAGTGGGTCTGCACCTCTGATGGCCCATCAATACTGTAATCTCTACCAGGACTACAGTGGGTCTACTCTGTGATGACCTACCTACCAATATTCTTCAAAACTTCGACTGACTCTGTGGTGGGTTTGCTCTGTTGTGGCCCATTACCTGTCTGCATGTGAAGAGTCAGCACTGTCTTTCCGTTGGAAGGACAACACTACTTCTTCAAGACAGCATGGAAATCCACTACTTCTGTGTGCATTTTCTTTTACTGCTCAGACTTTGAGAAAAACACTGCTATTTTACTGTGATGAACGATCAGGACTGTCTTTATGGACTGTGAGAAAATTTTAGCTTTTGACCAACATTGTATCAATAAGTGTGTGCATTTGATTTCTTTGTTATTGTAATTATGGAAAATTTTATCAAATCATTAATGGCCACTGCCCAAAACAATTTGTAAAATTTTTTGTGGGGAGCATGGGGGCTATGTAAGTAGGCTGTTTATGTTTTCTTATTGGCAACGTTACATAGCGCTCTGTATGAAAATCACTGGGTGTGCTGTGTGCAGTCTGTGGCTAGTTTGCATTGTTGTCTGCCATTGAAGTGTTGGGCAGCGGCAGCTGGATGTGAACAGCGCGTAGCGTTGCGCAGTTGGAGGTGAGCCACCAGCAGTGGTGGATGTGGGGAGAGAGATGGCGGAGTTTTGAAATTTGTCATGAACTGCTATATATATTATGACTATTAAGGTAAATACATTGTTTGTTCTCTATTAAAATCTTTCATTTGCTAACTATGCCTATCAGTAGTTACTGCCTTCCGTAGTTTGAATCTTTTATTTAGCTGGCAGTAGTGGCGCTCGCTGTATTGCAGTAGTTCCAGTAACGAAGATTTTTGTGAGGTAAGTGATTTGTGAAAGGTATAGGTTAATGTTAGTCAGGGCCATTCTTTTGTAGGGATTATTGGAAGTCAGATTGCGTTGCGCTAAAAATATTGTGTGTCAGATTAAGCACAGTCCTGTATAATTTTTCAAAGGGGACGTTTCAAAGTATTTACGGAAGTATGAAAAATGTGGTAGAAGTAGACCTGTAGAGAGATCAGTCTAGGCCTGGGGACGCGAAGTAAACCTGAATTTGTGACTTGCGTTAGAAGATAGGTTGAAGAAATAACCCTGACTGGGATACACTGTCCGAAATTCTGATGGTAAACACAACGTGAACTCCGTCCACAGGCCTTGACTGGCCCGTTGGTACGAATCGACCGTCGTGACATGCTGCACTAATGGCGTCCTTGGATAAGGTGTGGAGGGTTGTGGGATCAGCACACCTCTCTCCAGGCCGTTGCAGATTTTCTTGACCTGGAGCCGCTACTAGTAGGTCAAAAAGCTCCTCAACTGACATCATAAGGGTGAGTGCACCGCGTTCCAGTCTCACCGCCAGGGAAGAATCTATGGCAATACTAGGAATCGAATCCGGATCTTCCACATGGCAGTCAGTACCGCTAACTCATCAAGTGCAGAGGCGGACAATATTCTAAAGGTAGCAGAGCTAAAACACGGTGAGCAAAAAGCTATTTACCACATGTCCAGAAACCAGACCTCTACTGCACTGAAGAGCGAAAGAAACTGTTACACATGCCTAATAACGTGTAGGGTCCCGCGAGCACGCAGTAGGTCCGCAACACGACGTGACATGAACTAATGCCTGAAGTAATGCTGTAGAGAACTGACACCATCAATACTGCAGAGCTGGAACGATGAGGTGGAGATTTCTTCTGAACAGCACATTGCAAGGCGTCCCAACTATACTCAACGATGTTCAGGAGTGTGGAGTTTGGTGCGCAGCGGAAGTTTCTAAACTCAAAAGATTGTTCCTGGAGCCACTCTGTACCAATTCTGGACGTGTGGGGTGTCGCGTTGTCCTGCTGGAATTACTAAAGCCGTCTGAATGCGCAATGGACATAAATGGATGGAGGTGATCAAACAGGAAGCTTGCATGCGTGTAACTTGTCAGAGTCGAATCTGTGCGTACATGAGTCCCATATCACTCCAACTGCACACGCCCCACACCATCACCAGCTTGAACATTCCTCTGCTGACATTCAGGGTCCATGAATTTACGGGGTTGCCTCCATACCCGTAGACGTCCATCTGCTCGATACAATTTGAAACAAGACTCGTCAGACCAGGCAACATGTTTCCGGTCATCAACAGGCCAATATCAGTTTTGTCGCTCCCAGGCGATGTGTAAAGCTTTGTGTCGTGTAGTCATCAAGGGTACACGAATGACCTTCGGCTCCGAAAACCCATTTCGATAATGTTTCATTGAATGGTTCACACGCTGTCACATTTTGATGTCCCAGCACTCAAATCTGCAGCAATTTGCGGATGGTTTGAATTTCTGTCACATGGAATCATTCTCTTCAGTCGTGTGATACTCACAGTACACTCGTAAAAGGGTTGTACGGGAAAATCCTCATTTCATCGCTACCTCGGAGATGTTGTGTCTCATCGCTCGTGCGTCGACTATAGCACCACGTTCAAACTCACTTAAATATTGATAACCTGCCATTGTAGCAGCAGTAACCGATCTAACAACTGCGTCAGAGACTTTATGTCTTATATAGGCGTTGTCGGCCGCGGCGCCATATTCTGCCCGTTCACATATCTCCGTATTTGAATAGCATGCCTAAGCCAGTTTCTTTGGCGCCTCAGTGTATATTATATAACAAATGTGTCACAGTTATTGTGAAATCCAATTGTAATTTCGCATTTAATATGAAAGAAATGCAGCATCTGAAAAACGAGTGAGACAGCGTTGTAACATATCCCGCATGTTATTCAATCCTTGCACTGAACAAGCATTATAGAAAATCAAGAAGTAGTTTGGAAAAGAAACTTAAGTTCAGGGAGAACAAATTAAAATGTTAACTGTTGCCGTTGACGTTGTTGTTCTGTAGAGATGGCAAAGGACTAGAATGTTCAGTTTCACGGAATGGTTAGTGTCTCGAAAGAGGACTTACAAGTTGAATGTCACCAAAAGGTAAGCAAGGGCAATGGAATGTAGTCGAATAAAATGATGCGATGGTGACGGAATTAGATTAGAAAACGAGACACTAACAGTAGTATATGCGTTTTATTATTTGCACAGCAAAGTAATTAGTGATGACAAAAGAAAAAGACATAAAATGCAGCCCGAAAATAACAAGAGAAGTATTTCTCAATAAGAGAAATTTGATACCATCGAATACACTACCGGAGGAAATTACACCTTATTAGAGATTTCCAATTCATTAAAGATTTATTGTTACCACAATGAATATGGAGTACATGAGATGGTTACATTTACAGATTAATAGCAAAATCGGTTCTGAGGAAGAGGTATCGACCGATGCTGTAACACCCATATTGGTACGTGTTGTAGTCTCCACGGACGGCAATGCAGCCGCTGACTCTGACATCCGGTCGATCGTGTAGATGGCGAATACTGACCTGGGATACGTTATGCCACGCATGCTCAACCTGTTCGCGTCATCCTGTAAGACTTACTGTTTGACGTGTCGCACGAGTCACTTCTCGTGCCATCATTTCCCACACGTAATCGGCTGGAGAGAAATACGGAGATTGTAATGGCCAAGGAAGTTTCTGCACGTCTTGCAGAGCACGTTGAGTTTCAAGGGAACGTGGGTGAGCATTATGCTGTTGGAACAATACATCACCTTTGTGTTGCAAGAAAGGCAAAAGAGCAGGTCTAACAACATTCTTCATGTACCGAGCGTTGCTTAGTGTCTTCTTGAGAAGCACCAAGGATAACCGACACCTAAAACTTGTCGCACCTGGGATGCGGCCAGTGTGTCTTGAACGAATGCTTCCTACCTGTGATCGTCAGGTAAACGTCAGTCGCGCAGACGACCATCCACTTGCGTCCAGGAGAAAGTACTTTCATCGCTGAAGACTACTTCGTTACGGTTCGTGTCAACACGCCTGGGCTCACAAGGCGTCTTATATGGGTTGTGGTAGCTGTACGATCCGCCGCGGCTGCCCTTACAATACAACGATACAATCTGGCGCCTGTGCTGTGTGGATGTCCAGAACCTCATCTACGGGTGTCAGAATGACACGTGACCACTGATACCAGCATAACTGCACAACTGATGCAGCACGTCCAACTTGTGTGGCAATTCTTCGCCAGTCGGAAGGCCGCAATTTGACCATTTTTAAACTCGTTCAGTGGACTGTAGGAAGCACAAGTGCGTCTCCGTCGCATGGTTGCCTGGTTGCTTCACTGGTCTGCACCACATTGAGCCTTCTGACTGGGAGAATTCCCTGTAGAAGGGCAGGCACAGATGGCGATCTGGTGACTTTGCCAGTAAGCTATATATTGGCGGACGACGCTGAAACCCCCATCAGCACTTCTATCATCCCCCAGGTGTCATACACCGACAGCGGTTCAAAATCGAAGGCGTCTTTCTAGGTGTACTATTTTTTTCGGCAGTGTATAACTATGATAGAAAGTCTCTTTCTGAAAATATTTGTCGGAGTGCAGCCTCGCATGGAGGTGAAATTTAGACGATGAACTTTAAGACAACATGACCATACTAAGTTTTGCAATTTGATGGTACAGAAGAGCTGAAGGCTGGCTGGTTCAAATGGCTCTGAGCACTATGGGACGTAACTTCTGAGGTCATCAGTCCCCTAGAACTTAGAACTACTTAAATCTAACTAACCTAAGGACATCACACACATCATGCCCGAGGCAGAAGAGCTGAAGATTAAAAGGGTTAATCGAATAGCTAAAGAAAAGGTAGTGAACCGAAATTGGGAATAAAAAGGCATCTGTAGCCAACTTGACTAAAAGAAGGGGTCGTTGATATGCCACGTCCTAAGGCATCAAGGAATCCGCGATTTGGTTTTAGAGCAAAGTGTGTGTGTTTGTGAGGAGTGGGGGTTATAAACTGCAGAGGGAGACTAGCGCTTGACCAGAGATAAGTCGATTGTAGTAGTAATGCAGAAATTAAGAGACTTGCACAAGATAGGCTCGCTTGATGAGCTGCTTCAATCAGGGCTTAACGTTCTACCGTCGGAAGAATCTGCATGTAGACTGGAGGGAAATATTCGGAAGTAATTGGACGTGTTCTCAGTACGCTTTGGCGGCATCGGAGGGACACTAGTTGTAGATGGAGAACCCCCATGGCGGCCAGGGTCACAAAAGGCGCTGCCACCCCGCCACCCGCTCACGCAGCGACTGCCGCCTCCGTGGGACCTTAGCTGTGCGGCGCTGCACAAACCCCGTGGCACACAGCAACATACCTTTGTCTGTGCCCGTAGGGGCGGAACGCTCACTGCACGCCGCGTTGCATGAGCTCCTGAACACTTTCTCTGTCGCTGTCGGGGCAGATTCCCACGGCTACGAGGTGCGGTGCTGTGGAAATTCTGTCCTTGCAAACCGCCACCAATTTCTCACTCGTATTTGTTCTTCAAAACTAACACCGCTCTCGTAGGTGACAGTGCATACTACTGAACGTCAGTTCCCAAAGTGAAACTGAATAACAATATACACACTCAGGGGTGATTCTAGAAGTCAGTCAAGGGGAGGGGTCCTAATTGGGTGAGGTTAAATTGGTTTAAATGGTTCTTAGCACTATGGGACTTAACATCTGAGGTCATCAGTCCCCTAGAACTTAGAACTACTTAAACCTAACTAACCTAAGGACATCACACACAACCATGCCCGAGGCAGGATTCGGACCTGTGACCATAGCGGTCGCGTGGTTCCAGACTGAAGCGCCTAGAACCGCTCGGCCACACCGGCCGGCAACTTGGGGAGGGGGGAGTGAGTTTGGGCGAATTGAATGTCGCTTGACAGAAGGAGAGTTGGGCTCCACCGACAAATTGGTAAAATTTGGTGTTGCTTAAAGTAGTTTTTGATAACTGTTTTGGAGTTCAGGGTAAAAAAAAAAACTTATTTTAATCTCACTGCAGCGCAGCTACAGAACGTGATTTCACCCATACGTACGGCGATTTCTAAGTTTTTGTCTGGGGTCAGCAATTTAAATGGTAGGCATACCCGGTTCATTTAGCTTTCCTGTTTATTGTAAGAGGTACATTAATATATATGCAATGTACATCAATAAATAATAAGACGTCCATTTTAAGTTAAATCATATTTATTGGTTTAGACAGTAAACTATTTGCCGCTCTTATTCTTTTGTTAAAATGTGTTTGAAATACATTGCAACCTATATTGCCCCAGAATTATATAAAAAAAATAATAAAAAAACATGATTGAATCGGTTGAAGTAATATATTCTCTAATTTCTGAAGTCATTTTAACCAGTGTAATATGATACTCCATTCGGTGAGGGGGGGGGGGGGGGGGGGGCCCATAGCCCCCTCCCTTGCTACCGCCCCTGTACACACTCGTCTAAAGATAAATCTCAGCAGAAACAAAATGCTGAAGCTAAGCAGTCAACAATTAAAGCTTCAGAACCGAGCTACAATAAGATCTGAATTGGGCACACAAACAAAATGTAAAAGTTAAGCAGTCAAAAATTAAAGGTTTTGAATGGTATTACAAAAAGATTTGAAATGGGGGTCCTTTTGCATGGCACGATTCAAAGTTCGATAACTGCGACAGTTCGACAAGAGTTTGTAAACTTGGAGCACCACATGATGGTCAACCCGTGTCCGTCCTAAGGTTTTTGCCGGCGAATATGCAGCTTGAAACTCGCTCGGGCAAGTAGTCTGGTTGACTGATCGATGTCGAACGAGTTTTCCACGGCGTAGTGTACCATCATCGTCAGATTACTCCTGCTGACTGACATTCTTTACCAGTGGGTGCGTTGTATACACCGGTCGTTCCCACCACCACTGATCCCGTGTGCGGACCGCACGATAGGCGAGCCGGGGTGGCGGGAGCAGCTTGCGCTAATGTGAATATTTCTTACGAGTATACATCTAAATGATAGTGACGTAATATACTATTATACAAAATAGAATCTAAATGTTATTCTGTGAATTATAAGCCGATCTCACATATAAGTTTCTGGTAGATCCTTCTCTACCCTCGGAAGCTGTTTGGCTTTTACAATAGAACTGATGTGAAACTGAAAATTTTCTGTATCTTAAGATACGACCAGAGGCCCCAATGTGACAGAGTATATAAACAAAAAAATAAATATCTTTACTAACGGCGGCTTTTGAACACATATTCCTTCACTATTTTCTGTGATATATTCGACCGACATAAGATACCCTGTCAAGGTATAGATAACATATTGTGCTGCGTCTTTCCTTGATATTCTTGTGTACTGTGCTGTAGCTAGAGATATTCTGATGGGGCCAGTACTGATACGTCTGTATTAATATGAACAACATCTGTATCGATACCAGGTGTACGAGATTTTCATAGTGTGAAAAAAATATCAGAGCGTCGGTATCGGATGTATTGTTACGACATGATGGAAAATAATAACCTTCAACTACCAGGGTAGTGAGAATTAGAATGTATGCAGTAACTGCGTCGCACACATGAAACACGAATCCAGTAGTAAAACTACTTTTTATGTACATTGTGCTGTGAACAATATTTTTTTGGCAACATACACCTGTTGTTGTTGTGGTCTTCAGTCCAGATACTGGTTTCATGCAGCTCTCCGTACTACTCTATCCTGTGCAACTTCTTCATATCCAAATAACTTTTCCAACCTACATCCTTCTGAATCTGCTTACTGTACTCATGTCTTGGTCTCCCTCTACGATGCTGCCCTCCAGTACTAAATTAGTGATCCCTTGATGCCTCAGAACATGTACTACCAACCGATCCCTGCTTCTAGTTAGGTTGTGCCACAAATCCCTCATCTCCCCAATTCTGTTGAGTACCTCCTCATTAGTTACGTGATCTACCCAACTAATCTTCAGCATTCTTTTGTAGCACCACATTTCGAAAGCTTCTATTCTCTTCTTGTCTAAACTATTTATTGCCCATCTTTCACTTCCATACATGGCTACACTCCATACAAATACACTCCTGGAAATGGAAAAAAGAACACATTGACACCGGTGTGTCAGACCCACCATACTTGCTCCGGACACTGCGAGAGGGCTGTACAAGCAATGATCACACGCACGGCACAGCGGACACACCAGGAACCGCGGTGTTGGCCGTCGAATGGCGCTAGCTGCGCAGCATTTGTGCACCGCCGCCGTCAGTGTCAGCCAGTTTGCCGTGGCATTCGGAGCTCCATCGCAGTCTTTAACACTGGTAGCATGCCGCAACAGCGTGGACGTGAACCGTATGTGCAGTTGACGGACTTTGAGCGAGAGCGTATAGTGGGCATGCGGGAGGCCGGGTGGACGTTCCGCCGAATTGATCAACACGTGGGGCGTGAGGTCTCCACAGTACATCGATGTTGTCGCCAGTGGTTGGCGGAAGGTGCACGTGCCCGTCGACCTGGGACCGGACCGCAGCGACGCACGGATGCACGCCAAGACCGTAGGATCCTACGCAGTGCCGTAGGGGACCGCACCGCCACTTCCCAGCAAATTAGGGACACTGTTGCTCGTGGGGTATCGGCGAGGACCATTCGCAACCGTCTCCATGAACCTGAGCTACGGTCCCGCACACCGTTAGGCCGTCTTCCGCTCACGCCCCAACATCGTGCAGCCCGCCTCCAGTGGTGTCGCGACAGGCGTGAATGGAGGGACGAATGGAGACGTGTCGTCTTCAGCGATGAGAGTCGCTTCTGCCTTGGTGCCAATGATGGTCGTATGCGTGTTTGGCGCCGTGCAGGTGAGCGCCACAATCAGGACTGCATACGACCGAGGCACACAGGGCCAACACCCGGCATCATGGTGTGGGGAGCGATCTCCTACACTGGCCGTACACCACTGGTGATCGTCGAGGGGACACTGAATAGTGCACGGTACATCCAAACCGTCATCGAACCCATCGTTCTACCATTCCTAGACCGGCAAGGGAACTTGCTGTTCCAACAGGACAATGCACGTCCGCATGTATCCCGTGCCACCCAACGTGCTCTAGAAGGTGTAAGTCAACTACCCTGGCCAGCAAGATCTTCGGATCTGTACCCCATTGAGCATGTTTGGGACTGGATGAAGCGTCGTCTCACGCGGTCTGCACGTCCAGCACGAACGCTGGTCCAACTGAGGCGCCAGGTGGAAATGGCATGGCAAGCCGTTCCACAGGACTACATCCAGCATCTCTACGATCGTCTCCATGGGAGAATAGCAGCCTGCATTGCTGCGAAAGGTGGATATACACTGTACTAGTGCCGACATTGTGCATGCTCTGTTGCCTGTGTCTATGTGCCTGTGGTTCTGTCAGTGTGATCATGTGATGTATCTGACCCCAGGAATGTGTCAATAAAGTTTACCCTTCCTGGGACAATGAATTCACGGTGTTCTTATTTCAATTTCCAGGAGTGTACTTCTAGAAACGACTTCCTGACACTTAAATCTATACTCGATGTTAACAAACTTCTCTTCTTCAGAAACGCTTTCTTTGCCATTGCCAGTCTACAATTTATGTTCTCTCTACGTCGATCGTCATCAGTTTTTTGCTCCCCAAGTAGAAAAACTCATTTACCACTTTAAGCGCCTCATTTCCTAATCTAATTCAACATCACCTGATTTAATTAGACTACATCCCATTAGCTTCGTTGTGCTTTTGTTGATGTCCATCTTATAGCCTCCTTTTAAGGCACTGTCCATTTCGTTCAACTGCTCTTCCAGGTCCTTTGCTATCTCCGACAGAATTACATTGTCATCGGCAAACCTCAAAGTTTTTATTTCCTCTCCATGGATTTTAGTTCCTACTCCAAATTTTTCTTTTGTTTCCTTTACTGATTGCTCAATATACAAATAACATCGGGGAGAGGCTACAACCATGTCTCACTCTCTTCCCAACCACTGCTTACCTTTCATGCCCCTCGACTCTTATAACTGCCGTCTGGTTTCTGTACAAAACGTATTTTAGCCTTGCCACCTTCAGAATTTGAAAGAGAGTATTCCATTCAACATTGTCAAAAGCTTTCTCTATCTACAGATGCTAGAAACGTAGATTAGCCTTTCCTTAATCTAAGACAATTCGTAGGGTCAGTAGTGCCTCACGTGTTCCAACATTTCTATGGAATCCAAACTGATCTTCACCGAGGTCGGCTTCTACCAGTTTTTCCATTCGTCACATATACTTGTAACATTAAAATTATACACCCACTACCTTGGAAAAGTTGTTGGAGTGTTCATATGTATGTGAATTACATGTAGTTAAAGACAAGAAGTTAATAACTTAATAAAACAGTAATTACCAAGTGCTTAATACTGCTCTGAGTTGCTAAAATGTTGGGAATACTCCTTTTTGTAAGGGTTGTAAGCGATTCTTTCTTCAGTAATACGTCACACGGCAGTTCGGCTCGATGGAAGCCACACCATTTCAGTTCTTGTAAGCTGGAGACAGAGATAGACAGAACACAAGTGATTTCTGTTGCTGCTCAGTGTATTCGATATGTGTTTTTATGTTTGTGTGTATGAGCCATGAGCTCATGAGTCCTTTTCTGTAGTACGAGATTTTTAAGATTCGATGTACAGTGTTGCTGTTTAACTATAGTTTATGTCATCATGCAATAACGAGGTGATTCACAATACAGTATATTTACTGGTACAGTTTTCATTACAGTCTTAATAATGTTAATGTAGAAAGAAGGACGCTGGACAGGAATCAGCCACCCCCAGGAGATATTGCACAGACACGATGTAGCACGGTACCTAGCCTCAATCCGGCTAGGCAAAGAGTCGACAAGTTGCTTCAGATCCGCCATATTCAGCTGAAACTGCTCAGTGATTGAAAAGCGGCAAGCCATTTGGCTTGTCTCTTTTCATTCAATATGATAATTAACTCGACTAGAAGATAATGAGGAGGCACGATCTAACGATAATAGCTTTGAAGAGTAAATATGAATACAGTGATTGTATATGCCTACTTCTTGGCGACTTCTTCCATTAATTAGCGTTTGGACGTTTAACCTGGTGCTGGGTCTGTTCTTTGCTTTTCTGAGAGAGCTTTGGAATCACACACATGATGGACTCAGGGCAAGCAATGCAGGATCTGACAGAAAAATGCGGGCCTTGGTTTACAGCTGCGACACAGGTGTTCACAGAAACTGAGTCGGGTTATAAGACAGATGGGGTGAGAGGAGTTGTCAGGGTGAAAATTGGGATGCTGTGGGCTGGGGCTCACTGGTGGACTGCAGTTTTTGTTTGGTTTTATAGGACATTTCCACTCTGCCTGAGCGAGTAGAGAGCTTTGGAGAAAGTATCAGCAGGAGGCCAGGGTACTGGCTGTACTAAGAATATGACCTTCAGCAGATAAGAATCTCCAGCTTTCCTAAAGACATGAAGATGCCCTACAGTTGCGAACTAACCTCGTGTACCGTTCTTTAAATTTCCCAGGATTTGGAGAGCTACCACTGTATGTCAGGGAGACAGAGACGGAGGCAACACTGTGCTCTACTTGCGCTGATAATTCACGGCGACCAGTAATGGCAGCAGTGCCGTGTTAGGAGATGTCCATCGGTTGTGTGCGCTTTTTTCCCTACTTAACATTCAGCGAAGCAGTTATGAAATCAATCATTAGAAAAATTGTGTGTTATTTCCGAACGTAAATTGGAGTTATAGGTGGCCATTTCAATTATTTGAAATAACTTTGCCTGTTGGAAGATTCACCTTGTTTGAAGCTCATGGAACATTTTTGTATTTTTACCTTTGTTTACTGTCAGATGCATTTCCATATTTCTGCTTTGTTTGAATAAATTAATATGCTCATTCAAATCTTGTTTCTGTTTGCACATTAAATATTTTCATTTTTGATATTAGGAAATTTCCTCTCCCCCCTGCCCCCCTCTTTAGGGTCCACAGCTAAGGCCTTAACATTTCATTGCGTTAATTAATCCGTTTATGTCCAGAATTTAAGTTTGGTTCTTAACGGTGTACCTGCCTCATAATTTATTTTGTGACTCAGGTTATTACTTTCTACTTACATCGAATTTTCCATCGAACTGGCTAAACTCCTATATTTCCAAATGGTCCCAGACATTTCCTGTGGGATTAATATCGGATGATTTAGCGGGACACTAGAAGTGCAATAGCCTGTGTCTTTCACACCAGGACTGTAAGAGTGCAACTTCTTGGAAGACAGAAGTGTCCATAGCACCTCGTATTGAAGATGTAGAAGAAAGCGCTACATTTGGTCACCGAAAACGTTGAAGTAAACAAATTGTAACATGTATGCGGTGACCTGAATGAGTGGACACATGTCATGGAAAGAGAAACTCACGCAAAAACGTCACAGGATCACTTCCGGCCTGAACTATACCTTCCACACGCTGCGGACTAGTCGGACCAGAACATGGGCCTACAGATTTTGTGTCGTTTGACCCACTGAAGACGTGCAGTTTTATGAGCTGTTGTCAGCAGTGGCCTTTTACGAGATACCCAAGAGCAAATGTTTACTGAATGCACTTCCATTCGCAACAGTTACCCGGAAACTGGTTGAGATGACAACAGTCTAAGACCGATTTTCATTGGCAAGACGATACACTTGTCTCCTGTTCCTTTCGGTTACGGTTTTTTACCACCACTACTCTTAACACAGTCTTACATAGCTGCCAGTATACACCACTACAATGGACAAGCTGAACAGTTCTCGTTGATTAACAAATCGTGCAGATTTATTCACAATGGCCGGCCAGGGTGGCCGAGCAGTTCTAGGCGCGACAGTCTGGAACCGCCCGACCGCTACGGTCGCAGGTTTGAATCCCGCCTCGGGCATGGATGTGTGTGATGTCCTTAGGTTAGTTAGGTTCAAGTAGTTCTAAGTTCTAGGGGACTGATGACCTTAGAAGTCCCATAGTGCTCAGAGCCATTTGAACCATTTATTCGAGATGTGGTTAGGGTAACGACCAAAAATGACAGGTCCCTTCTGCTACTGTGTCACATCTATACGCAGAACAGCTTTCCAGCGATGATTCCACATAATCGACTGGCACATACGCAACACTTTATTGTCACGCCTTTCATCAGCGGTGGGGACACATGACCGCTGATACCAGTGTTACAACTACATGGCTTAAAAGCAACCACTGATCTCTTTTAAAGAACGTCACTAATTTTTTATGCTGTGATATTAGTATAAGTTTTATATTTCTCCTTGTATTTTAAATATATCATTTTGTATTGAAGAAACAATTTAAAATACATAAAAGAAGTAATGAATAATTGCAATTCTATCTGTATCGATTGTTTAGTGTATTTTCTCACATAGGTGGAAACAAAGTCCGTGAAGTAGACGACATTCCGTTGGAACTGCTGATAGTGAGTCGTGACAAAATTATCCCACCTGGTGTGCAAGATGTAAGAGACATGCAAAATACATTCAGACTTCAACAAGAATGTAATGCATGTGCTGAGAGGTGTGAATGTTACAGAACTATCGGTGTAATAAATCACGGTTCCAAAATACTAACACGACTTATTAAAGGAAGAACAGAAAATCTGGTAAAAGCCGACGTCGGGGAAGATCAGTTTGGGCTCTGGAGAAGTGCAGGAATACGTGAGGCAATACTGACCCTATGACTGCTCTTAGAATAAAAGTTAAGGAAAACCACATCTACATTATAGCATTAGAGAAAGCTTTTGATAATGTTGGTTGGAATACTCTCTTTGGAATTCTGAGATAGCAGGGGTAAAATACAGGAAGCCAAAGGCTATTTACAACTTATACAATAATCAGACTGCTGTTATATGAGTCGAGGAGCGTGAAAAGGGAGCAGTGTTTGAGAAGTGAGTGAGACATAGTTGTAGCCTATCCTCGATGTTACTCAATCTACTCAATCTGTACAAGCTGAACAAATAAAAACATTCAGGTTTCCTGTCGATACTGTACCTCTGTCAGAGACAGCAAAGGATGTGGAAGAGCCGTTGAACGGAATGTAAAGCGTCATGAAAGGCGGATGGAAGGTGAACATCAACAAAAGCAAGACAAGGGTAATGAAATGTAGTCAAATTAAATCAGGCGCTGCTGAGGGCATTAGTTTACGAATCGATACACTTAAAGTACATGATTAGTTTTGCTATTCGATCAGTAAAATGACTGATGGTCGAAGTAGGAAAATATAAAACGTAGACTGCCAATGAGGAGAAAGGCGCTTCTGAAGAAGAGAAAATTATTATCATCGAATCTGGACTTAAGCATTAGGAAGCCTTTTCCGAATGTAGTTGTATAGCTTATCCTCGATGTTACTCAATCTGCTCAATCTGTACAAGCTGAACAAATAAAAACATTCAGGTTTCCTGTCGATACTGTAACTCTGTCAGAGAAAGCAAAGGATTTGGAAGAGCCGTTGAACGGAATGTAAAGCGTCATGAAAGGCGGATGGAAGGTGAACATCAACAAAAGCAAGAAAAGGGTAATGAAATGTAGTCAAATTAAATCAGGTGCTGCTGAGGGCATTAGTTTACGAATCGATACACTTAAAGTACATGATTAGTTTTGCTATTCGATCAGTAAAATGATTGATGGTCGAAGTAGGAAAATATAAGACGCAGACTGCCAATGAGGAGAAAAGCACTTCTGAAGGAGAGAAAATTATTATCATCGAATATGGACTTAAGCATTAAGAAGCCTTTTCCGAATCCATTTGTGTGTAGGCATTTGTGAAAGTGAAACGTGATGATACACAATTCAGCCAACAAGGGAATAGAAGCTTTTGAATTGCGGTGCTTCGGTAGAATGCAGAACATCAAATGAGTAGATAGTGTAATTAATTAGGAGGTACCCAATAGGAAGGGGTAGAAACGAAAGTTGTGGCTCAACTTGACTAAAAGAAGGGACCGGCTGACAAGACACATGGTCTAAACATCAGTGCTTCACTAATTTAACCTTGAAGGAAAGTATGGGGGGGGGGGGGGGAGGGGAGAGGTCTAGAGGGAGGTCAAGATATGGGTGCAGTAGTAAGGTTCAAAAGGATGTAGGCTGCAATAGTTATTCGGAAATGAAGAGGTTTCCGCAGGATAGAGTAGCACGGAGAGTTGTATCTAATCAGTCTACAGACTGAAGACCACAAGATACACATCTTCTGCATCTGTAGGACTAACAGCCATAAGTGCGTGAATGAAGGCGATGTTTTCCGTTTAGTTTGTAATGCTTATCAAAGGCCTCTATTTAATTACGCACACTAGAACAATAGTACACAGTCTTAAGAAGTGTCCACTTCGAGCATTTGACGATGATCTGAGGACAATACGGCACCTACTCCGAGTGGTCTGATGTCAGTTGTCAGTCGTCAAATTTGGGCACTTCTATTTGATTATACATACCTTTGTGTACTTGAAAACCCATACGACTTACACACGTTACAATTCATGTTTCCGCATAAGAAACAATTCTGACGTGTTTACGCAGAGGAAACTGCCAAACGTGCGAAAGTGAGAGCGAACTCTCGTGACGTGGTGTCATTTGTGACGATTTACAAATGTTACGTTGCTGACAGTTTGAAATACAGTCGCTACACTAATGGGGCAATAAACTCTTGCTACGAAACGTAGGAACATTGTGTGAGTTCACTGCCACTTCTTATGGTTTCTAGCTCTGTTTGATCGTTGAAAATAACATTGTTAAGGTGAAAGAAGGTCTATAACTAAGAAGAAGTATTAATAAGTATTACAGCCATAGTCTAATAATGTCCCCTCATCCAACTTTTGTGCGTTTATTAACGAAGTATCCATACAGTTTTGGCCAAATGTTGTTGTTGTCTTCAGTCCTGAGACTGGTTTGATGCAGCTCTCCATGCTACTCTATCCTGTTCAAGGTTCTTCAACTCCCAGTACTTACTGCATCCTACATCCTTCTGAATCTGCTTAGTATACTCATCTCTTGGTCTACGATTTTTACCATCCACGCTGCCCTCCAATGCTAAATTTGTGATCCCTTGATGCCTCAGAACATGTCTTACCAACCGGTCCCTTCTTCTTGTCAAGTTGTGCCACAAACTCCTCCAGAATTCTATTCAATACCTCCTCATTAGTTATGTGATCTACCAACCTAATCTTCAGCATTTTTCTGTAGCACCACATTTCGAAAGCTTCTGTTCTCTTCTTGTCCAAACTATTTATCGTCCATGTATCACTTCCATATATGGCTACACTCCATACAAACACTTTCAGAAACGACTTCCTGATACTTAAATCTATACTCAATGTTAACAAATTTCTCTTCTTCAGAAACGCTTTCCTTGCCATTGCCAGTCTACATTTTATATCCTCTCTACTTCGACCATCATCAGTTATTTTTCTCCCCAAATAGCAAAACTCCTTTACTACTTTAAGTGTTTCATTTCCTAATCTAATTCCCTCAGCATCACCCGACTTAATTCGACTACATTCCATTATCCTCGTTTTGCTTCTGTTGATGTTTATCTTATACCCTCCTTTCAAGACACTGCCCATTCCGTTCAACTGCTCTTCCAAGTCCTTTGCTGTCTCTGACAGAATTACAATGTCATCGGCGAACCTCAAAGTTTTTATTTCTTCTCCATGGATTTTAATAACTACTCCGAATTTTTCTTTTGTTTCCTTTACTGCTTGCTCAATATACAGATTGAATAACATGGGGAGGCTACAACCCTGTCTTACTCCCTTCCCAACCACTGCTTTCCTTTCATGCCCCTCGACTCTTATAACTGCCATCTGGTTTCTGTACAAATTGTAAATAGCCTTCCGCTCCCTGTTTTTTATCCCCGCCACCTTTAGAATTTGAAAGAGAGTATTCCAGCCAG
Organism: Schistocerca piceifrons; assembly: GCF_021461385.2. Classification (NCBI taxonomy): domain Eukaryota; kingdom Metazoa; phylum Arthropoda; class Insecta; order Orthoptera; family Acrididae; genus Schistocerca; species Schistocerca piceifrons. Next base: position 322,806,599 of record NC_060139.1, on the reverse strand, counting down.
CATTGTCAAAAGTTTTCTCTAAGTCTACAAATGCTAGAAACGTAGGTTTGCCTTCTTCTAAGATAAGTCGCAAGGTCAGTATTGCCAAATATATTGGTACCACATATCTGGTATTGGATCGTTCCTAGACCAGTGTCCTCTTCCATTTTCGTATGCACGCCGTCATTTCAAAAAGAATTTCAGTATTCTTAGGCCAATCGGTTTTGTTAGTACAAGCGTAGCGTGATCAGTATCTCATAACTTTCGTGGTTATTTAATCTCGTCACATTGGTGAGCCTTGAAAAAAGACCAACAAAGAAACAAAACGAGTCTTGCTTTACTTGAATAGGAGTACATTGCGTTCAGCGGTTCGTAACGACGTTGGCACCCTATGGTGTTCCTTGACAGGTGGGAGACGGGCTCCCAGGTGAGTGGGCCAAGGTTGCGCGGCGGCGGGGTTCCCAAGGCCGCGGGCTGTGGGTGGCGCGGCTAGAACAATGTTTACAATGGCCCACGGCGGCGGAAACCTGCCGCCGCAAAGGCCCACACCGCACCGGAACAAGGAAGCGCCGTCGCCAAGGCAACACAGGTAAAAGTGGGTGGACGTACAGGCCTGGTAGTTCCACGTGGCTTCCCAGAAACGGAACTGTCTTCTTTACGCTGCTCAACACAATTCGCAACTACACTACAGTATTCCAGCCAACTCAAAACAGATGCCTACTTACACTCTTTCACGACTGCTATAGTCATATGCAGATTGATTGGGTTTTCTTTTCTTAAGAAATGTGCCCCATATTCATAAAGGAGACCAGAAATAAATACGAGGGTAATCCCAAAAGTAAGGTCTCCTTTTTTTTTATAAATACATAGACATGTTTATTTCTACAGTGGTGTGCCGGCCGCGGTGTCCGTGCGGTTCTAGGCGCTTCAGTCCGAAACCGCGAGACTGCTACGATCGCAGGTTCGAATCCTGCCTCGGGCATGGATGTGTGTGATGTCCTTAGCTTAGTTAGGTTTAAGTAGTTCTAAGTTCTAGGGGACTGATGACCTCAGATGTTAAGTCCCATAGTGCTCAGAGCCATTTGAACCATTTTTTTTCTGTGGTGTGCATCAGTTTACAGCCTGAACGTTTCGTTATTTTTCAACATAATCACCATTTCTGTCGATGCATTTTTGTAGATGCTGTGGCAGTTTTTGTATGCCCATATCATACAAGCTCGCCACCATGCTGTTCAGAAAGTTATGAACGTCTTCTTTCACCTCGTCGTCGGAGGTGAATCGCTGGGACCACAATTAACGCTGATAGGTACTGTGAGACTATGAAAAAACTCAAACGGGAAATTCAGAACCGGAGAAGAGGAATGTTCTCCATGACAACGCTCGCTCACACATCGTTCGGCAAACCGTTGCTCTCCTGCAACAGTTTCAGTAGAACATAATCACCCACCCACCCTATGATCGTGACTTGGCGCCCAGTTCCCTAGGTTAAAAGAACATTTGGCCGGAAAGCGATTCAGCTCAGACGACGAGGTGAAAGAAGAGGTTCATAACTTTCTGAACAGCATGGCGGCGAGCTGGTAAGACAAGGGCATACAAAAACTGCCACCGAGTCTATAAAAATGCATCGACAGAAATGGTGACCATGTCGAAAAATAGCTAAATGTTGAATCTGTAAACTGATGTAAACCACTGTAGAAATAAACAGGTCTATGTATTTACAAAAAAACAGGAGACCTTACTTTTGGGATTACCCACATATTTCTGAGTAGGTTCGAGAAACCTGTTCCAGCTTCAGTGTCTTGGCTCCACCATTTCCTGTGCTGACCTATATTCCTTATCCCTTTGGGTGTATATTGCAAAACTTTTCTTTTTATACTTGCTTGTTGAGCGCTATCTGCGTATTGCTTCCATTTCTACTTACATGTGTCGATATTTCTGTTATAGTAAATATTTTAACTCATTTCTAATACCTTCGTTCCTTATTCTCTCTTCTAGTTTACATCCCTTAACTCATCTAATGACTTTCATTTCTGACGTCACAATTCGATTTATGTTTTCCTTGTTTGTATCCAAGGCTCAGATCCGTAAAACAACACTGCAACAGCTAATGTTTTATAGAATTTTAATCACGTTTTTTTAACTGTATTTTTGTTTAATGGTCTTTTTATTGTTCCATAGACACCCTAAAATTCTTTATCATAATCACAAGAAATGTCACATCCTACAATAGGTAAAATTATCTGCTTGTTTTTTTAGTTTGTTTTTTATCACTGTTTTTGAGCGCTCCTGTTGTTTTCCTCGGAATGCCATCAATTTTACCTTTCGCGTAGACATTTTGAAGTAATAATTTTGGCCAATTTGGTTAATTTAAAAATATCTCCTTGTCGGTTTTCTTTTAAATGGCTATTATAGTCTGCTCGTCAGCGTACAGTTATGTTTTTATATATTGGTCCTTACCTGGTTTTATTCTTTTGTTGTTTTTTCCTTCATTCCATTTTTAATCATGTCATTTATATATAAACAGAATAAAATTCGAGAAAGACTGCAACCATGGTTAACTCCTTGGCAAGTTATAACACGATCATTGCTTACTTTGTTCTCTGTTTTTGTTACAAATTTAGTTTCATTGTAATAGCTACTTATGACCCAGATCAAGTCTCGTAGGGTTCCATTTTCTTGTTACAGTAACCGGAGTTTTGTCCTGTTTAATCTGTCAATCTTCTTGACGTAGTCGATAAATGCTATGTGTGTCTTATTACAAAATTCTCTTCCTCTATGTGTTAGTATTTTCAAAGTAAATATAATATCCATTGTTCTTCGTCCAAATATGAATTAACACTGGTTATCAGTTAAAATCGTTACGCCAATAGGCATTAAATTAAATGTTCTTGCATATACTTTATATCATCTGTTAAAACACCTATTCCCCTACAACTATTACAGTCTCTTCGCTCTCCCTTCTTAAAAATTGGGTTCAAAACAGCTGTTAACCATATTTGCTCTATTCTCGCTTTCTCCCAGCATAAATTTAGGAAATGTAAAAACCTTGGTTTCAGGAGAATTCCATTGTATTTTAGTAACTGGTTGTTAATGCTATCTATACAAAGTACTAGCTGCCTTTCTCACTTTCATCTTTTTAAAAACTTCTTCCAATTCTGCTAATGTCAGTTCATGGACCACTTTTCTACCTTCATATATCCCAGCTTTTTCCATCAAGTTTTGGTCGTACCACAATTTTTTGTATTGTTATTCTCATTGCTTTCCATTGATTATGTTAAAGCTTAACGTGTCTTTTGCCTGTCAATTTAGATGTTTGGTTGCTATGCAAGCAAATGCTTGTTGTCTATGAATGCCATTTTCTATATTATTTATGTATCTGCTCCAACTCCTTCTGTGTGCTTTTTTGTATTCTCGTTTCCCAGTTGCCCTTTTCTCGATTATATTCTGCTCTTAATTCTGGCGTTTTTTCCTTTTTAGATATTGCAGATATGCTTCCTTTTTTCTGTACTATCAGTTTTTCTAACTCTTAATCCCTTCTCAGTGGATCTTTTAAATAAATTTTATTACTTATATTCTTCCATTCCTCATTAATACCTTCAGTGGTGGGTTTCGTTAGCAGCTGTTCATTTAGTCTTTAGTTTCTTGACATATGGGCAATTATGTGCTACGATAGCTATCCCTCTGTTGACTCTATGCGAGGTAGTCATAAAATTTTAACTGTCACCTCGAAAAAATCAAGTAGCATGATTAATCTTCTTTGTTTCTTTGCACCTACACGTCTGCAGTCCTGGTACGTACTGAAATTCCCGCACCGTAGCCCACAGCTTGAAGAACTAAAGAATAAGGCGCAGCCCATTCGTAAAGTGGAGTATCGGCTAATAATTCGTTTTCTGTGTTTGAAGGGCAAAACCCTGGAGCAATCCATGCAGAGTTTCTGGAAGCATATGGCAGTAATGCGAAGTGGTTAGGTCGTACAGACTGTTTCAGTTGGTCGAACAAGTCTGAACGATAAGGAACAAAGTGGCAGACTATCTCCCTGTCAAGAACTGGAGATCGCAAGAGAAGTTGACCGCGACGACCAGCGTATCACAATCGAGACGCTAGGGGAAGAAGTGAAAACTAGTCGAGGACCAGTTTTCAACACCTAGCAGGTCGTTTGAACCATGACCGAGGTTCTGCGACTGCTCACACGCTCTTATACCCACTTATAAAGCTCAGGCAGCAGCAGAGCAGTTGGAACTGTGTCAGGCCAATCGTGATAATTTATTTCGTCACATGAACACCATGGACGAGAACTGCTTGTTTCACTAATTACCCCAAGACAATGGTACGATCGCCGGAAAGATGTGATTTTAGCACGACTGAAAGAAAAAAATGTCTCTGAGCACTATAGGACTTAACATCTATGGTCATCAGTCCCGTAGTACTTGTTACTTAAACCTAACTAACGTAAGGACATCACACAACACCCAGCCATCACGAGGCAGAGAAAATACCTGACCCTGCCGGGAATCGAACCCGGAAGCCCGGGCGCGGGAAGCGAGAACGCTACCGCAGGACCACGAGCTGCGGACGACTGAGATAAGGTAAGAACCCACCCTTCATTGGGCAAGTTGATGACCAGCACCTTTTGGGACTGCCATGATCTGGTGCTAACAGATTTGCAAGAGTCAGATCATCACAAACACACGCTGTACTGAAACGTTTTGCACCATCCACTCGTGTCCATCCGAGCTGACAGCCAGTGACATCCTGTTTTCTTGATTCGCTTTTCTTGTATGAAGAAACAACTGCTTTGCAACCATTTCCAGAATGACGAAGTGGAAAGTTCCCTGAACGGTGCAATTGCAGAAATCCAAAACAAAGACCTCCGCCAATCTATCAATTTTTTGAAAACAATGCGTCGCACTGAAGCGTTACACGTGTGGAAAATATCACTAACAAGGGAACCTCCCCATCGCAGCCCCCTCAGATTTAGTTATAAGTTGGCACAGTGGATGGGCCTTGAAAAACTGAACACAGATCAATCGAGAAAACAGGAAGAAGTTATGTGGAACTACGAAAAAATAAGCAACATATACAAAATGAGTAGTCCATGTTTATGATAGGGAACATCAAGGAGAGTGTGAGCGAAGGAGCGCCGTGGTCCAGTGGTTAGCGTGAGCAGCTGCAGAACAACAGGTCCTTGGTTCAAGTCTTCCCTCGAATGAAAAGTTTAATTCTTCAGTTTATGTGACAATTTCTTATGTTTTCATCACTTTTTGGGAGTGATTATCACATCCACAAGAAAACCTAAACCGGGCAACGTAGAAGAATCTTTTTACCCATTCGCCAAGTGCACAAGTTAGGTGGGACGACAACATATTCCTGTCATGTGACGCACATGCAATCAAAAGTTTTCGATTCCCATTGGAGAGGCACGTCCTTTCGTCTACTAATCGCACGGTTTTGCGGTGCGGTCGCAAAACACAGACACTAAACTTATTACAGTGAACAGAGACGTCAATGAACGAACGGACAGATCACAACTTTGCGAAAATAAATAAAGTGAAATTTTCGCTCGAGGGAAGATTTGAACCAAGTACCTCTCGTCCCGCAGCTGCTCACGCTAACCACGGGACCACGGCGCTCCTAACTTCTCAGTATCCTTGATGTTGCCTGTCCTGCACATGGACTACTCAGGTTATATACTTTGCTTGTTTTTTCATAGTTCCACACGACTTCTTCCTGTTTTCTCGATCGATCTGTGTTCAGTTTTTCAAGGCCTATCCACTGTGCCAACTTATAACTAAATCTGAAGGGGGTGCGATGGGGACGTTCCCTTGTAAGTCTCATGGTGACAAGGCGATTTTTTTTAGAGATGATAATCAGAATTTGTTAACTACCCCACGCACGGGAGATGCTCAATATTGTTACCGTGCAATTCACACTTCCTTCAGCCCTGTTTCTCACTAACGAACTTGAACGGATCCACTCGGTTTTAGTTAAGGGAAGGCCTGATATGATCTGACATGTCGCCTATTTCGAAATTATTATTTATTTCTGAAGGTTAATACCGAAACATCCTTCACATTAAACAATACTATTAACACATTCATAAACTCGATGTTATAAGAAAATACGTTCGTTGATTTTTTTCTGTTTTTTTCCATCTTTTAGATTTTTGTCGTTTAACTTATGGGAAGTTTGTCTCGTAGATGAGATTTCAGTGCATAAAAATTAATTTTTCTTGCCAAAATGTTTTTATTCGGCCGTAAACGGCTATAAACTTGAACTTGTCCCTCAGCTAACATACGCACTAAGACAAGAAAAAATGCATACCACGAAGGATTTATCCGAATGGGATGGAAATCAGTAGATGTGATGTACATGAATACACAAACAAATGATTACAATTACAAAAAAAAAGAAAATAGATTACTTATTCAGGAAAATGAGCTTCATAACTGAGCAACTCAATGAAGCGTTGGTCCACCTCTGACGGTTACGCAAGCTGTTATTCAGCTTGACATTGATTGACAGGGTTGTTTGGTGGCCCCCGGGGGGATGTCGTGCCAAATTCTATCCAACTGGTGGATCTGAACCAGCGACCTATGGATTTCTGCCTGTGCGTCCTATGCAGACCACCGCTCTACCAACTGTAGATCGTCAAAATCCCGAACTGGTTGAAGGGCAAGACCCATAATGCTCCAGAGGTCCTCAATTGGGGAGGAATCCGGCGACCTTGCTGGCCAAGGTAGGGCTTCGCAAGCACGAAGACAAGCAGTAGAGACTCTCATCATGTACGAGCTGGCATTATCTTGCTAAAAAGGAAGGCAGGGTGACTTGTCATTATGGCCACCAAATTGGGCTATAATATCGTCGACGTACCGCTGCGCTGCAAGGGTGGCACGGATGACAATCAGAGGTGGTCTGCTACCAAAATAACTGACACTCCAGACCATCAGTGCTGGTTGTCGGGCCGTTAGGCGGGAGACAATCAGGTTGGTTTCTCACCAGTGTCCGGGGTGTCTTCAGACGTATCTTCGGCCTTGAATCTCATTGAATGGAGTAGAATTATCTTCAGAAAGGAGTCCTGCTTCGAACTGAGCCAGAATGACCAGCTAAACATGGAAGATAACCTTAGCAGCGGAATAGAAACGTCAGAGATCGGGATGCGATTATAGTGACGAATTGCTATCGTAATTCCGGATGATCAGACTACTGCAGTTAGTGAACAACAATATCGTTACCTGTTTTTCTCACTAACCAGCACTTGTTTATCGTATCGCCCTTCTTGTGCCTGTAGAACTCAGTTGAACTAGGGCTTACACAGTACAACCGAGTGGTCTGGAGGCTGATTGTACGACCCATGGAACCCCTTCTTGACGGTAGGCGCGCCAGCCGCTGTGATCGAGTTGTTCTAGGCGCTTCAGTCCGGAGCCGAGCTGCTGCTAAGGTCGCAGGCTCGAATCCTGCCTTGGCAGGTTAGTTAGGTTTAAGTAGTTCTAAGTCTAGGGACTGATGACCTCAGATGGTAAGTCCCATAGTGCTCAGAGCCATTTGAACCATTTTACGGCAGGCGCAATCGGCGAGAGTCAGACGGAGCTGTTACTATTGAGATTATTTAACACGCCAGGTTTGGAAGAAAGTGGTCAACTGTGCAGAGGCCACTACTTTTCACTACCAACCTTACTGTGCTCATTTGCACAGTTTTGGGCACCCGTCTTAATTGCGTCGTATCAGATGCTGACTTCTAACCGACACAAACACTTCACTGGAGCGTCTCTGGATTACTTATAGGCGAAGGATCCTTGAGACTAGGCCCGAAGGTTCCTTAACAACGGAAACGCTAACTTGGCGAAAAATTTTATGTTCTAAAACAACACAAATTATGAACCATTCTTCTCTACCGGAGCGATATCACTTTCTATTTAGTGTCTCTCGCTCAGCCACGCCACGGATATATAATTACTTATCAATGCTTAGACAAAATTAATTAAAATCTTGTCTACCCTTAAAGGCTTGCCAACCTTTATTCACTGTTTTATGTTGTGGCAATAATAGTTTGCACCCGTGGAGAGTGTGCCATTACGAGATGATGGCACTGTTTACCCAGTGGCAGCCCTTGCCATAATGCCTGGTGGTGGGCCTCTATGACGTTGACGAAGACAATCTGCCGACGTCCGTTCTCCTCGGGACTACCAGCCGAGGATACGCCCATCGTGTTGCTGCAATCAGAACTGGGAATCGTTAGACAAAGACTATTTGGTGGCGCTCCTGTGGCCAGTACTGTCATTCGGTGTACCGGTACCACTGTCAGCGCGCCTCTCTCAGCTGCCAAGTCAAGGGAAGCAAGCCGTGACGGGGTAGCTGTTGTGCTCCAGACGACCTAGCGCGTCCCACATGGGTAACTGTCCGCTGAAAACATCCCCCTTTCCTGAATGATGCCTGAATGATGGCTGTACGACCCTGCATGACTGGCGAACAATGTCTCTGTCCTCTCGGTGCAAGTTGAGTGCGGCCGCTGAGATCCTGCATACTGACCCCATCATTACTGTATCCGCGTGGAGCTATGGGCTCCCGACAAACGCGAACAGTAATACTGCCGAATGATAAACCACACTTCCGCTCTCGACAGGCCATGATGCTGGCATTGTCTATATTCTGACACGTTCTGCTAAACAAGGCGTAACGCGACCTTTCGACTTCAGTTTTCCCACTAGACAGTCAGAAGAAATAATACAAATGACAAGCTCAAAAGTAAACCCACACATTTCTCCAAAAAAGTTTCTCTTTTAAGTAAAAGTGCAGCGAATTCATTATTCCATTCTTTTCAAATACTGCAGGCCGGGGTGGCCGAGCGGTTCTAGGTGCTACAATCTGGAACCGCGCGACCGCTACCGTCGTAGGTTCGAATCCTGCCTCGGGCATGGATGTGTGTGATGTCCTTAGGTTAGTTAGGTTTAAGTAGTTCTAAGTTCTAGGGGACTGATGACCTCAGAAGTTAAGTCTCATAGTGCTCAGGGCCATTTGAATCATTTTTCAAATATTCCTTTGTGTTTAATAACATCAGCGTAAAGATCTTATGCACTAGAGTAAAAGAAAAACTCATTATAATGTAATCGTTATTCACAAATAGCTGTTACCGTTCATAACAGCAGCTGCAAAGCGACGGATCAATGTGCCCAATGCAAAATCGTGTGGTATTGTCACGGTAATATCCATCATAGGTAACACTACCTTCGTTTGTCTAATAATACGCGACAGCGTGGAATAAACAATTTAGTTCGAACTCTGAAATACTTGATGTGGTGTCACCGCAAGGCACCACACTTGCTAGGTTGTAGGCTTCAAATTGGCCGCGGTCCGTCAGTACACATCGGACCAGCGAGTCGCCACTGTTGACGCTGGCAGACAGAGCGCCAGCACCCGGCTGGTCTTACGAGACAAGCTAGCGCAATGGCCAGTTCTACAGCCGACTTTAATAGGAATGGTTCACTTGTTATAGCTTCAGAGATCTCATTTGTAGAGACGCTAGTTAGCATAGCTTTCAGCTAAGTCAGTAGCTACGACCTAGCCAGGTGCCACATACAGTTTATGCATTGACAATTGATATGTTTGTGTGAAGCAATCAGAATTGTAAAGAAGTATTCGCTGTTCAGTCTATAACTGCACTTGTAAATATTATTGTACAAAGTCAAGATCGACGTTCACCGCTGAAGATGAATTAAAGGTAAGTATTTAATTGTATTCCTGTCTACTAGCTTTCTAAGATGTTCCAGATACATCCCGTCCAGTATAGTTCATTGATCCTCGCGTCATCCTACGTGATCAACGCGTGCAATGCCCACTCCTCGTGATCAGACTAGGAGTCAAATTGCGGGGGGGTCACCCTTTTTCCATGAGGCCCATAGTTCTGCCTCATACATAACACTTGAAAATAAGTCACATTCACTTCAATTTTAGAGGTAATTATTATTGGTATGTGAATAATGAAATGCTGCTGGGAACGTCACACATAGTTGCATAATGTAGTTAAGTACTGGCACTAATACAACAAAGAGAATGTAAACGGAAAATACGAAGACAATAGGCGCAGCCTACGTTACAGCAGTACTAATAACAAACTCTGCAAATTACAAATAAAACTTTGTCGTTTGAAAGTTCTCAATAACGTACATACCGCCTACAGGAAAATTAAAGCCGCCTTTTGAGAAAGGAGAAGCAGCTCTTTGAATATCAAGAGCTCACATGGAAAGCCACACCTAAGCGAAGAAGGGAAAGTTGAAACGTGGAAGGAGGACAGAGAGGGTCTATACAAGGAAGATGAATTTGAAGGTAATATTATAGAAATGAAACAAGACGTGTATGAACTTCAGGTCAGAGATATGATTCTGTGAGAATAATTTGACACAGCACTGAAAAGTCGAGACGAGGCCGTGGGAGTAGACGAGATTGCGTCAGAGCAACTGATAGCGTAGAGAGAGCCGTCCATGATAGAACTTTTCTATCCGGTGCAAGATGTGTGAGACGGCGAAATAACCTCAGAAGAACGTAGTACTCCAATTCCAAAGAAAGCAGGAGCTGGTAGGGGGAAATGTTACCGAACTATCAGTGCAATAATTCATGGTTGCAAAATAATAACACGAATTCTTTGCAGAAGAATGGAAAAATTGCTTGAAGCCGACCTCGGGGAAGATCAGTTTGGATTCCGGAAAAATGTAGGAATATGCGAGGCAGTATTGTCCTCACGACTTCTGTGAGAGGATAGGTTGCAGAAAGACCAACCCTACATTTCTAAAATTTTTAGACTTAAAGAAAGATTTTGACCATGTTGAGTGGAATTCTCTCTTTGAAATTATGAAAGTATCTGGCTTACAATACACGCAGCTATAGGCTATTTACAGCTGATGCAAAAAACCCGACGGCAGTTATGAGAGTTGAGGGGCATGAAAGGGAATTAGTGGCTGAGATGGGAGTGAAACAGGGTTGTAGCCTACAGCCGATGTTAATCAATATCTACACTAAGCAAGCAGTGAAGGAAACCAAAAAAAAAAAAAAAAATTGGAGTCGAAATTGAAGTTCAAGCAGAGAAACAAGAACTTGGAGGTTTGGCGAAGACATTGCATTTCTGTCTGAGACAACAAAGGACTTGGAAGAGCAGTGGAACGGAATAGACAGTATCCTGAAAGGAGGATATAAAATGAACATCAATAAAAGCAAAACAATAATAACGGAATCAAGTGATGCTGCGGAAATTTGGTTAGCGAACGAGACACTTAAAGTAGTAGATGAGTTTTGATATTCGGGCAACAAAATAACAGATGATGGCCAAAGTAGGGAGGATATAAAATGTAGACTGGCAATGGCACGAAAAATGTTTGGAAATCATTTCTGAAAGTACTTACGTGGAGTGTAACCATGTATGGAAGCGAGACATGGGCGATAAGAAATTTAGACAAAAAGAGAATAGAAGCTTCTCAAGCGTGGAGGTACAGAAGAATACTGAATATTAGATGGGTGGGTAGATCATGTATTGAATGAAGAAGTGCTGAACAGGATTGATGAGAAAAGAAATTTGTGACACCAGCTGAGTAGAAGAATGGTTGATAGGACACTTCGTGAGCCATCAAGGAATCACCAGTTTAGTATTGGAGGGAACTGTGGGGAATGAAAATAGCAGGGGGAGGCCAAGAAATGGATTCAGTAAGTAGATTCAGAACGATGTAAGTTCCATTAGCTATTCGTTGATGAAGAGGCCTGCACAGGATAGAATACCATGGAGAGCTGCATCAAACCAGTTTTTGGACTGAAGACCACAACAACAACAACAATACGTTTTCGACTGGGATCACTGCAGAAAGATTACAATAGCAAATTAGTAAACTATGAATTTCCTGAGAGCAATAGGAAATGTGAAAAATAGTAACAGGTAGAGTAAACCTTAGTGTCTACAACGATTGCCCAGAAAGTCGTAATTACTGTTAAATACAAGAACAAGGGATGAAAGTGATTTGAATTTGGCAGCCATGAGTTCTATTATACAACCTGTTGAGACTTTCAGTCATATGCATGTATTGGTAAGTGAGCACTTTTGACGTATTGTGCTCATATGAGAGCCTGAAATTACCGTAACATTACCCGCATGCCACTGTGTTGGTGTGGTCTGTGGATTACTCGTCGTTGTAGTTCACTGTTTATTTACGACCACGAACCGTGGACCGCCGCAATTAATGCATTCGGTTCGTCCATTCACCGATGGCAAACGTCCATCTTGCCACCTCTGATCGTCGAAGCTGCACTATTGCGCCGCAGGTTGATGTGTGCAAATTTGTGTAGCAGCAACAAGCGATTTAATTAAAAACAAAGGACGAATGTAATTAAACCTGTTCTGTTCAGCACAAAGCAAATAGATATCACTTAACATATGCAACTTTCAGCACTTAGTAAAGATACGTTTACATAAGGCTGTTTCAAAAAGATTTATCATATTTCACGAGATTATATCTTTTATATGAAAGAAAACAGAAATTTAGTGACTATTTTAGCTTAAGCATAGAAACTAAGAGTTTACCTAGACGACAGTAAGTAGCCATTCACGCATTTTTCGCTGTGGGTCTCTCGGGGTGTAGCCAACTCACTTTCCAGTTGGTTTGTTACACAACGTTCTCCCCGTCAAAAAAAGATGTGAAAGACCGTGTACTGTGCTGCCCTTCCATCAACTTCGGGTGAACTGCGACGCCTCATAGCAACAGCAGAGACCGCAGTGCCCCTGTATGCCACAAGTTTGACTGTCAGCTGCATATTTGTCCTGCGTCCGTTGGGAGCCATATTGAACATTTAAGAGCGGTAAGTGTAATCTTTGATCCCGCATGTAACGAAAAAAAAAAAATCCTATGTTCGTGTGAACATGCACGTGGCATCCATAACTTTGTAAGGTCAGATGTTCCTCTACAAATAAAAACTTCGTATATCTGAGCGTAAGTTAAAATTCACCCCAGATGAATTTCTTCATTCATGTAGACGCTACAATATTTTGAAATCGGATGAGTATTTTTGAAACTCCCTGTACATTGCGTCACAATTACACTAACAGATAACGTTTCGATTTCATTATATGTGTGGTGACTGCTCTGTTGGACATGTCCTACAGAACAGACACCATACACGTAATAACACATGTGCGACTTAACGGTAATGATACGTTTCTTGCCGATGTAAACTATGCTCGAACTCTTGCAGGAATCAGCGAGCAAAGAGGATATGAGACGATGGACGCTTAATTTGTAGGGTGCGTCAAGTTGAGAATGTGGGTTGGACGGAAGGCGTGTCCGGATTCCCGAAGCGGTTAAGGCGACCACTCGTGTAAGATGGGATATCTGTATTCGAGCCCCAGTTCCATACTGTTATGTCCTAGCCAGTAATGCCACCCGAGCCCGCTGCCAAAAGGTTGGCAGCATCAAAGTCCGGACGCCGTCCGCATAAGCAGCGCCAGCGAGACAGGAAATCGCCGCAAGTCTGCGCGCGCCACCGCTGGCTTCTGGTTTCTTAAGCGCTGGAGTCGCGAGCGCTAGGACATTTCTGTATTCGCCGCTCAGTTGTATACTCGCCACCGAATTGTGTACTTGCTAGTCAGTTGTGTGTTCATCGCAGCAGAATTGTTGTTTGTCGTCAGCCGACGCTGACCTAGCCGCTCCGACTCGAACTAGACAGATCTCTGTAGACACGGACTTCACTACGGTGTTTCTGTATCTTCGTTAATAAAGATAAGTACCGACTTTTATTTAATCAGAGTGTTTGGGTTTTCATCTTTCTGTTCACTGTTCCAGCGGACCGGTCGGCCCGCTATTAAAAGTGTGGCGGTGACTTCGTAAGCCATTTCTACAGCCAAGTGTTTGTCGCTACGAACGCCGCCACAAAACATACAAATTTTCATTTGTTGCCACTGAATTTGATTCAATGGCCAGTTGCGGCTGAGATCTGTATTTCTCCTAAAACATTTCTTTAGTTCGCTGCACGCCGAAGTCCGTATCGTGTCCCGTTACACAGATCCTAGCGAAAGGGTAACAAAAAAAAAAAAAAAGAAAACTGGAATCCATTAACCAGAGTATCTTTCACTGCATCTTGATTATTTATCGAGCAGTACCGTGGTAACTCCTTTGTATAATATTAACTAACGTTGCCAGACAGTATTAACGATATGTTGCGTGAATGTGAATTTCTAAACAATACATATAAGTTGAACTAAAAAAATATTGTCCGAAAACCCAGACTTTTTCTTGTAGAATTCAGAAAGTAAGAAGACGAATGTAGTGAAAGAGGCACGACAGCACACACGCAGGCATAATATTAAAAAGTTATTTGAACTTCCACAACACCTGAAAATGCGAATAAATTTCTTACTCGCGTTGTGATACGCTGAAAAAATGTTACAGTTGTGGCGAATTGATTGTTTAAATCATTAGCAGTTAGGAAATCGTATCACAGTAGAATAGGGCGGTTTGCATACACCGTGGCCAGTAGGGGAAGCTGCTGGCTGTGGATGTTCGTGTTTACAGTGGACGGGATTGCCATTGGGAAATTATGAACTGTTTCACTTACACATATTCAACACTGTTAATGATTCTGCCACCGTCTATCCAGACCGATAATCCCTTATTTTACTTTTTTTGTGGGCAACTTAAGAACGAAAGAATGAAGTTTGTGCTACATAACTTAATAGTTGTGTTCTTATAAACAAAAAATAGCACGTGTTTCAGAATTTTTTATTTGAGTCTGCACTGAAATTGATATTCCAGATTATCTATTTGCCAGCTCAGGATTCTAATCTGGATATTCGTCAATGACAGGACTGAAGCACCTGCACACTCCAGCAGCCGCTGTTTAAATGTTCTCACTGCTAGATACTCTATCTGCTGAACTTCCACAGAATTTTATTCTTCTGGAGCATACATTTCAGACCGCGCGCATTGCAGAATGAGATTTTTGCCATGTCCTGTCTCCTTATGGTTCATCAGAGCGTGCAAGAAAGCTTTGCGCGGCGAAATATTGGGACGTACAGTTACACGAAATTGGCTCAGGTGACTCAATGGGAAAGAACTTTGGTGGAAAACTGTTCTCATCCTTCTTAGTTTGTCATAAAGTTTTAATTTCGGGCATGATAAATCACACATGTAAGAAATTAATCCTCTGAAAATCTGCCTTACGTCACCTTCTAAAAGTTGGAATGGTCGTGTTCTAACCAAGGAACGTAATAAATGAGTTGCTACGATGGCGCTCTGAAACAATCTTTTGCCAGCTAAACGCGTTATGCTTCTTATAATCATTAACTATGGGTGCTGGTGTAAGCTGCTGCGAGACGTCCTCTGTATAGATGCACCTTCTTGTAGCTGCGACCCACGTCTCTTAGTGTAATTAAACTGAAGCCCACTCCTGCAAAGGCAAGTGTGAGAAATCTCAACAGAAACTCACGGCTCTTTTACTATCTCACAGCAACGCTACTGGGTGGAAAAATTCCAAATAATGAGACTGGACGAAGGGTATTTATCACAACAGTTTACCCATCACGCTTAGTATGAACGTAATCATCCTTTCATATGTTAATTTAGACCAGCAACTAATCATTGTCGCCAACTCATAGTTTAAATCAGTTCTTAATGCACGATTTACTTTTGGGGCTGAAAGTAGGAACGTTTGTGAATTAAAAAGAGCAGATCTCCGAACCTTACACAACGACGAAAATGAAAACTGCTGCACAATGAATACTTTTAACTAGTGCTACGAAGCTGATTTTCCAGTTGGATATATTAACTAAAATGTCATTCTTACCCAAGTTCATTTTCAAAAAGAGCAGATCTCTGAATCTTACACAGCGACGAAAATGAAAATTGTTGAACCATGAATACTTTTAACGAGAGATACAAAGCTGACTCGCCAGTTGGATATGTTGACTAAAATTTCATTCTTACGCAAGTTCATTTTCAAAAATGGTTCAAATGGCTCTGAGCACTATGTGAGTTAACATCTGAGGTCATCAGTCCACTAGAACTTAAAACTACTTAAATCTAACTAACCTAAGGACATCACACACGTCCATGCCCAAGGTAGGATTCGAACCTGCGACCGCAGCGGTCGCGCGGTTCCGGACTGAAGCGCCTAGAACCGCTCGGTCACAACGGCCGGTAAGTTCATTTTCAGTACAGAAAAGATCCAGTCCCACAGATAAATAATGGTGTGAGTAACGACGGCTATTGGATGTGTCCGACGTTGCTGTAAGTTTTCAGGTGGAGACTGCGACACAGCATGACCAAAGGACGGGCACGTGGAGCTTATCAGTACCTTGCGGACTCTGAGAGGGGTCAAAAGTGGACATAAGGTACATGCGAATATCATGCCATAAGACCGCACAGAGAGTTTGTGAGCTGCAGAACAAGTGCTGAGGAGATGGAGCTTGGACAACAGTGTGGTAAGTGTCCTTCCAGAAGGTCTGCATACAAAAGGATTGTTAAATTGACTCCGACGAACAGACAGATGACAACATTCGAATTCCGGCAAAGGTTTGCGCGCAGATTGGCCCCACTATGCCGTGAATTAGATATTCATGCCACAATCGTCACTACATCTACCTCAGTACTGTGCGAGCCACCTGACTATCTGTGGCGGGGGATACCCCTGGTACCACTAACTGATGCCCCCTTCGCTGTTCTTCTCGCGAACGGCGCATGGGAAGAATTATTGTCGGTTAGCCTTTGTATTAGCTCTAGAGTCTCGAATTTTTTTCATGGTGATCATTTCGCGAGTTAGGGAACGAAGTAATATGTTGTGCGATTCTTCACGAAATTTCAGTAGTAAACCTCTCCGTGATGCGCAAGAGCTTTCTTGTGGCGTCTACCTCTGTAGTTTGTTGAGCATCTCTGTAACTCTCTCGCGCCGATTAAACGATACCGTGACGAAACGCACTGCTCTTCGTTGGATCTTCTCCATATGTTCTAGCAGTCCTATCTGGTGAGGGTCCCAGACCGATAAACATTACCCAAAAAAAGGTCGAAGAAGCGCCTTGTAAGCCACTTCTTTCGTGGATGAGCTACATTTCCTTAACGTTCTACCTATGAATTGCAGTTACCATCGGTCTGTATCGTTACTCTGGGATGTTTTACGGGAGACACAGTTTCCAGCAATTTTTAGTCGATAATGTAGTTGTAAAGTGGTGGATGTGTAGTGTTTGCTCAATAGGTTACATTTATTTGCGTTGAAGATCAACTGATAGTCCGTGCACCATTCATCAGACCTCTGTTGGTCATACTGCAAATCAGTACTGTCTTCTGGCGTTGTTACTTTCTTACAAATAACCGCATCATCTGTGAACTAAGTTAAAGGGTTTCCGACGCCCATTTATATACATTTTAAGCAGTAATGGTCCTGCAACACTTCCTTGGAGCACTCCGGAAATTACCTTTACCTCCGTAGACTTTGTTGCATTAAAATCACCATGTTGAGTTCTACCTGCAAGGAATCCAGCTACAAATCTGGTTCGACAGTCGGTAAGCTCGTATTTGTTTCATTAGACGGCAGTGCAGGACGGTGTCAAATGCCTTCCGGAAGTCAAGGAAATGAGACCAACCTCAGTGCTGTTGCCTACAGTATTATGGATCTCCTGGCGAAACAGAGCGAGCTGGGTTTCTCATGATTTCTATTTCTGGAATCCATGTTGATTTTTTATAGACGAGATTTTCGATTTCAAAAAACTTTTTAATTCTACAATAGATAACGCAACGATACTGACTTATAATTATATCGATCTGTCCTATGACCAAACATCATGATCTGCCCTGTTTTCAGGTGTCTAGGTTCCTTCGTTGCTCTAGTGAACTACAAGATTTCCGTCCTTCTTGGCAGTTGGCGCCAGCGCCGGTCTCCACGGCAGTGCACGCCGCCATCAGCAGGGTAGCTGGTCACAGTGACATGCCGAGGTGTGGAAACTTCGGATGACACAGCAAGAAGAGGCGGAATTACCCAGCCGAAGTGACCACGTCAGCTGCGTGTTCCGACATCGTCAGTGGAGGAAAGATTTCGTTCGGTGCCAGGGACTTGCTCATGTCCCAGCGAGGCTGCGTCAGGGGTTCGCCGCTGTCTACAGAAGGAGCACCAGCAGGGGTGTAATCGAGTGTACGGTAGCGGTCCGGCAACATTAACTTGCTACCAGTGCCGGAGGCCAGGGAGAGCAGCGGTCAACGAGTGCGGCGCAGGATCGTGGGACGCACGCCCCTCTGCCTGGCATATGTCCTGGCATCATAGGCATATTAAGACCATAATAGTTGTCCGTCCTATTACGAGGATGGGATGGCCGCTATCGTTACCTGAGAAGGACTCAGCGGGGAAATGTGCGCATGAAGATGGCCAGCAAGGAGACATGACAGTCACTGTAAGAGGGCATCCATCTGGATGAGGTGGACCGGAAGTTCGTACAGCGAAGCAGCGGAGGCACTCTGCAAGAGTGTGCGGTTTGCGGTTGCAGTGCTTGCTGTCAACATGAGGGACCGGTTTCAGACGAGACGAGCATACGGTGCTTGGTTTCGTGGATCCACGGGACGTGATGCTGCCGGAATACAACCTGTTATTATCCGCTTTGTGTGATTCACGTTGATTTGTAGAACTTGTGAGACAGGCGATATACTGTCATACTTTCGCAGAAGCGTCATCCACACAATTCTTTCGAATAATGCAAGAGCGACTAGTGAGAAAATAATGGGACCATCAGTTTAACGACTCATACATTCAGTTTACTGAAAAGAATGATATATAGAATAATGGAAAAGACAATTAAGGACCTGTTACATGGCGATCAGTTTGGCTTTAGGAAATGTAAAGTTACCAGAGAGGCAGTTCTGTCGTTGCGGTTGATAATGCAAGCAAGACTGGAGAAAAATCAAGACACGTTCATAGGATCTGTCGATCTGGAAAAAGGCGCTCGACAGTGTAAAATGAGACAAGAAGTTCCAATTCTGAGAAAAATAGGGTTAAGCTACAGGAAAAGACGTATAATACACTATATATACAAGAACCAAGAAGGAACAATAAGAGTAGGAGTTTAAGAACGAAGTGCTCGGATTTAAAAAAAAGTGTAAGGCAGCGATGTAGCCATCAATGACAAGACTCGCTGGTGAAATCTGAGAACAGGACTGATTTAACATCACAATTGCTGATCACGAAGTAGATGAAGTTGAGGCATTCTGCTATCTTTTTTTGGTTTGATGCTGTCTCCCACGAATTCACGAATTCCTCTCCTGTGCCGACCTCTTCATCTCAGAGTAGCACTTGCAACCTACGTCCTCAGTAATTTGCTGATTGTATTTCAACACTGTTTTCCTCTAGAGCTTTTACCTTCTACAGCTGCCTCTAGTACCATGGAAGTTGTTCCGTGATCACTTAACAGGCGTTCTACCATTCTGTTCCTTCTTCTAGTCATTGTCTTCCATGTATTCCTTCCCTGCTGACTCTCCGGAGAACCTCCTCATTCCTTGTTTTACCAGTCCACCTAATTTTCAACATTCTGCTGTAACACCACATCTCAAATTCCTTGATTCTCTTCCTTTCTGGTTTTCCCACAGCCCATGTTTCAACACAATACAATGCTGTACTCTAAACGTACATTCTCAGAAATTTCTTCCCCAAATTAAGGCCTATGTTGGACACTAGTAGATTTCTGTTGTCCAGGGATGCCCTCTTTGCCAGTGCCAGTCTCCTTTTGATGTCCTCTATGCTTCGTTCATCATGGGTAAGATTTTACAGTCTCTGTAACAGAATTCCCTAACTTCATGTACCTCGTGACCAGCAACCATGATGTTAAGTTACTCGCCGTTCTCATTTCTGCTCTTTCTCATTACTTTCGTCTTTCTTCGATTTACTGTCAGTCAAAATCCTGTAATCTTTAGATTCTTCATTCCATTCAGCACATTCTGTAATTCACTTTCACTGAGAATAGCAACGTCATCAGCGAATCTTATCATTGATATTGTTTCATCTTGAATATTAATTCCACTCTTGAACCTTTCTTTTATTACCGTAATTGCTTCTTTGAATTACAGATTGAAAAGCAGGGGCGAAAGGTTTCGACCCTGTCTTACACCTTTTTTCATCCTAGCACTTCGTTCTTCCCCTCCCACTGTTATTGTTACCTCTTAGTTCTTGCATATATTGTATATTACCCACCTTTCCCAATAGCTTATTCCTATTTTTCTCAGAATTTCTAACATCTTGCCTCATTTTACATTGTCGAACGGATTTTCCAGGTCGACAAATCCTATGAAAGTGTCCTGATTTTTCTTTGACCTCGCTTCCATTATCACCCGCAACGTCATAATTGCCTCTCTGGTGGCTTTACCTTTCCAAGCCAAACTGATCGTCATCTAACATATCCTCAATTTTATTTTCTATTCTTCTGTATTTTATCTGGTCAGTAAAGGATGCGTGAGTTAATAAGCTGATTGTGCGATAATTCTCGCACTTGTCGGCTCTTGCAGTCTTCGGAATTGAGTGGATAATGTTTTTCCTAAAGTCATGTGGTATATCACCAAACTTATGTATTCTACACATCAATGTGAATAGTCGTTTTGTTGCCACTTCCCCCCAATGATTTTAGAAATTCTGATGGAACGTTATCTATCTCTCCTGCCTTATGCTATCGTAAGTCTTCCAATGTTTTTTATATTCCGATTCTAATACTGGAAGCTCTATCTCTTCCCTGGTGTCTCCTGTTTGTTCTTCTATCACGTCATCGAACAAGGCTTCCCCCTCACAGAGGCCTTCAATGTTGTCTTTCCGCCTACTGCGCTCTCCTCTGCAGTTAAAAGTGGAGTTCGCATTGCACTCTTAATGTTACCACCATTGAGTTTAATTTCACGAAAGGTTGTTTTGACTTTTCTATATGCTGAGTCAGTCCTTACTATACTCATTCTTTTTCGATTTCTTCAGATTTTTCAAGCAGCCAATTCGTCTAAGCCAGGGCCGGCCAGAAATTCTGCACGCGCGCGGTGCTCCTGCACATGTGCAACTTCCGGGTCACAGCGTGCACGCCGCAGCCGTCGGCGTTCATGTAGTGCATGTTTCTACGCACAGATGTCGCTTTATCCACTTGTTGGGATACTCTGTAACGGCGAATTCTAGTGCTCTTTCCACAGCTTGCAAGCCAACCATGGGAAGGTATTTCGCATATTAAACATTTAAAATACTGTCACAGTCTGCTCATTGAGACGTCTACTTTTATGTTAACAGTTTAACAGAGTAAGACAAGCAATACAGTTAACAACCGTGGGTTTTTTATTAAGGCAGCTTGACTGACGGCACTTAAATACGCGTAATGTTTTTGATCTAGTATTTAAGAAAGAGAGCATTCAGCGACTTCCAACGAACCTTATGATTTCAAATAACATTAAACTAATGCAAGGTTTCCTGTAACTAATTCTCGGTGCCCTCAGTTATACGCACATAATTTGTCTCACTGACTTCTGAACAGAATGATAACCGCAGACCTCTCGATGATCACCTGTTATTTCAATACCATTGTTGCTATATCTCTCATCAGTCCCGTCTGAAATCTGCTAATAACCAACAATTAGATGAATGTTCTGTTTTATCGACTTCAGCTGAGCGTAGCCCTTCACACATTTATAAAAACCCCTAAATGTAAGTATACATTGGAACAATTGGTTTAATGACCAATTTTCCTGATAATAATGTAACATGGAGCAGAATGAGGCAATAATGCACAATTAGTAAACAATAATTTTTAATTATGAAAGGAATAAATCCAAACACGTTTACCACTGGTCATGAGAAATGATATAGTTAAAATCGGGCGCAAAAGCACGGCTCATTGACAAACGCAAGCAGTTGCGAAGATTTTCATCACTTATGCTTGATCGAAACCTTGATTTATTCATTTTCATCACCCGAGAAAAATCTTTCACAAACAAGCTCTTGCGTGTACCATATAAACAGGGAAGTGGAGCCGCCGCCGTTCATTTAGGACACATGTCTAATAACAGATGTCGCTGTCGCACACGTGCGCACATGTGCAGCACTTCCGCACGTCTGCACACTGTGCAGCGTTTGGCCGGCCCTGGTCTAAGCTTTCCTGCACTTCCTATTTATTTCACTCCTAAGACACTTGTATTTCGATACTTCAGAATTTTTCAGAATATCTTTCTACATTCTTCTTTCAACGATCAACTGAAATATCTCTTGTGTAATCCATGTTTTCTTCGCGGTTGCCTTCTTTGTACTTGTTTTTCTTTCCAGCTCTTGTGATATCCCTTTAGACAGATGTCCATTCCTCTTCAACTGAACTGCCTACTAAGCTGTTCCTTATCCCAGTATCTATAGCCTCAGAGAACTTCAGGCGTATCTCCTCATTTATTAGTACATCCGTATCTCACTTCTTTAAGCATTGATTTCTCCTGAATTATCTCTTAAACTTCAGCCTGTTGAATTGTGATCCTGGTCTATATCTGATCCTGCGAATGCCTTACAATCAAGTACCTGATTTCTGAATCTTTGACTGATCATGATGTAATTTAACTGAAATCTTCCCGTATCTCCCCGCGTTTTTCAAAAATATCTCCGCCTTTTGTGATTCTTGAATAGAGTATTCGCTATTACTACCTGAAATTTATTGTAGAATTCAATTAGCCTTCCTCTTCTATCACTCTTAGTACCTAGTCCATATTGAACCGTAAACCTTTCTTCTACTCCTTCCCCTACAACCGCATTCCAATCCCCCATGCGTATTAGATGTTCATCTCTCTTTAGGTACTGAATTATCTGTTCAGTATCCTCATTTACTTACTCTATATCTTCATTTTCGGCTTGCGACGTCGGAATTTATACCTGAACTATTGTTCTCGGTGTTGGTTTGCTGTCGATTCTGATGAAAAGAACCCTATTACTGAACTGTTCGCAGTAACTCACTTTCAGCCCACCTTTATATTGAAGACGAATCCTACTCACGTTATATTATTTTCCGCTGCTGTTCATTTTAAACTACACTCATCTGACCAGAAATCTTGGTCTTCTTTTCCTTTCACTTCCCTGGTCCCCACTATATCCAGATTGACTAGGCTGCCGAGGGCAGTGTTATACTACTCACTTGGGCTTCCATGGAACCCGCTGTCGTAATCGAAGGTTTCTAGTTTCGCTACCAAGTTCAAACTTCAGACACTCGACACTGCGACTCATTGACCGTTATCCTTTCATTGGTTTTTCAATTCTTTTCTCTTTTTCACCACCCGCTTGGCAGTCCACTCCCGGTGATCGGAATGGGAGACTAGTCCAGAATCTTTTGTCAATGGAGAGGTCATCATGAGACTTTTCAATTACAGGCGACGTGTCCTGTGAATACACAGTACTTGTCTTTAATGAGGTGGTTTCTATTGTCTTTTGAACCCTTATGTCATGGAACTTTGCTGATCCTTCCTTTCTAGGCAGCAAAATAGCCCCTGACGGACGGGATAAGGAACGTCAGAAAAATCATCAAACGTCAGCCGAAGTACCCGAGACAGAAGCCAACGAGCAGTTTGTCACGTTGGTTTCTTCGCTATTCCTTTATTAAACTGACACATCTAGTTCAAAGCTATTTTCTAATCCACTGCTGAGATATGGTGTCTATTTTGGTAGCAAGGCGTGTGTTTAACATTAGTTACCGTCCTTTGGTTTATCACATACTAGCTTTTACCAGTGGCTTCGACTGCATACATGAATATCACATATAATGCACACATCTCTTGGTCCATCTCCTCTTGTCTCTCTGCCCATCACCTCATCTGTCCATCTCATCCTTCCATCTCTCAGCCCATCTCCTCTTCCGTCCCTTCTTTCTGTCCATCTCCTCCCACACCTCTCTGTCCATCTCGACCTCCATTCTCTGTCCATCTGCTCCACCCCCTCTCCCTCTGTCCAGTTTCTCCTCTCTCTTTTTACATTTCCTCCTGCCCCTTTCTCCATACCCATCCCCTTC
This sequence comes from Schistocerca piceifrons, assembly GCF_021461385.2. Lineage (NCBI taxonomy): Eukaryota > Metazoa > Arthropoda > Insecta > Orthoptera > Acrididae > Schistocerca > Schistocerca piceifrons. The sequence goes on along the minus strand of NC_060139.1, from coordinate 322,782,628 downwards.
TGCCCCACTTTCTATCTTCTCCTCTATCCATCTCAGCCATCTCCCAGGCATGCCCATCCTCTGTAAAAGAGGCCAATAAGGCAGGCTGGTAGTACTCCCACGTCACACTTCTCGTGCAGCACAGCCTATGTGACAAGGGCAAGGAAACTTTTTTCCCAAGAAGTGTAGGCTTCCATGCAAAGTGGGTCGATAAGGCAGGTTGATACTATTCCCACGCAACCCACATGACATGCAGGGCAGCATATACGACAAGGACTTGAAAATCACATATTCGTGTATCTTCATAAATATTAGAGCTTGAACGTTATAAGCCCCCCCCCCCCCCCCCTCTCCATGTAGGTCGTCCTCTTGGGGCAAGGAGTTTGTTCTCACATTTGACCCAATTCAGTCTACATGCCTGGAAGGAGTTCTCACGCACACGTACACTCAGCTTTATATACACTGAAGTGCCAAAGAAACCGGTATAAGCTTACGTATTGAAATACAGAAATATGCGAACGGGCAGAATACGGCGCTGCGCTCGGCAACGCCTATGTAAGACAACAGGTGTCTGGCGCAGTTGTTAGATCGGTTATTGCTGCTACAGTGGAAGGTTCTCAAGATTTAAGTAGTTGGGACGTGGTGTTAATAGTCGGCGCACGAACGATGGGACACACCATCTCTGAGGTAGCGATGGAGTAGGTATTTTCCCATACGACCATTTCACGAGCGTACCTGAATATCAGGAATCAGGTGAAACGTAATATCTCCGACATCGCTGTGACGGGAAAAAGATCCTGCAAAAACGAGAGCAAAGAAGATTGAAAAGTATCGTTCAACGTCACAGGAGTATAACCCTTCCTCAAATTGTTGCTGATTTCAATGCTGGGCCATCTACAAGTGTCTGCGTGTGAACCATTCAGCGAAACACCATCGATATGAGCTTACGGAGCCGAAGGCTCACCCATGTAACCTTGATGACTACACGACGCTAAACGTTACGCCTCACCTGGGCTCGTCAACACCGATATTGAACTGTTCATGACTGGAAATATGTTGCCTGGTCGGACGAGTCTTGTTTCAAATAGTGTCCAGCGGATGGACGTATACGGGTATGGAGACAACCTCATGAATCCATGCACCCTGCATGTCAGCAGGGAAGTGTTCAAGCGGGAGGAGACTCTGTGATGGTGTGGGGGGGGGGGGGGGGGGGTGTGCAATTGGAGTGTTATGGAACTCTTGACATGTCTATATACGACTCTGACAGGTGACACGTACGTAAGGTCCCTGCCTGATCACATGCAGCCATTCATGTGCATTGTACATTCCGAAGGACTTGGGGGATTCCAGCAGGACAATGCGACACCCCACACGTCCAAAATTGCTACATAGTTGTTCCAGGAACACTCTTTTAAGCTTAAACACTTCTGCTGGCCACCAAACTACCCAGACATGAACATTATAGAGCATATCCAGGATGCCTTGCAACTTGCTGTGCAGGAGAGATCTTCACCACCTCGTACTCTTACGGATTATGGACAGCCCTGCAGGATTTAGTTCCCTCCAACACTACTTCAGACATTAGTCGAGTCCATGCCACGTCGTGATACGGCGCTTTTGCGTGCTCGCGGGGACCCTACACGGTATTAGGTAAGTGTACCAATTTCTCTGGCTCTTCATTATATATAGAAGAAGCACTCAGAGATGCCACATGTATGATTGTAAACTGGACGTACAGCAGAAATATTTCTCATGTCTACTAGCAAGCCACATCCCTACCACCTATCAGTGAGCGAGTACCATGTATTATCTTGCTAAATACTTTGATGACCCAAACGTTATGACAGATTATGTAAGTCTGCAGGCTTTCGTGGCTGTTGTCACTGAAGTTAAAATCTTCTGGTTTGTTAAGCCGCGTCACATTTCTTCAAACAATCGATGTTTCGGCCCCTCTGCTTCGATCTTCTTACGGATCTTGTGGTGCCCACTGTAGATTGCACAGTTTACAATGGACACCACAAGATCCTGAAAAAGATCCCAGCAAAGGAGTGAAACGTCGACTATTCGAAGAAATATGACGCATGTAACAACCCATAAACTTTTAATTTCATTACGACAACTGCTCGCCGCGAGACAGAACGCCGGCTGGTGGCACTGCAGCTACACAGCGCAGCAAGGAAAGCAAGCGGAGACGAATGTCAAACCATTTTAGAGACCAGACAGGCCACAAATGCAGAAATTCACTGACATAAACGACTTTGACGAGGGGCAGATTGTTTGACCCAGCGACTAGGAACGTGGATAAGGGTAATTGACTGAAGGACGTTGCATCATGAGTAGGCGAGAAAGTGCTGGACGCCCATGATTCGTCATAAAACAATGCGCTCGTAGGTTTCCTTGCTCTTTAAAGCATGATACGTGGCGATCCGTAGCAGATCTGACAATAGAGTAAAATGCTGTTGCAAGCACAAGGATTTCGGAGCTCACCGTTCACTGCTCATTGTTGAACTTGGGGCTCCACGCAGACGACACCTGCATGTTCCCATATGATCCAATGACTTTGTTAATTGCAATTGCAGTGGGTATTATTCTTGTTACAACAGGTCGGTGATAGTGTCCGAATATGCCGTCATCTAGGCGAATGGCTGTTCGATACATGCACTACTTCACGGACGCTGACAACCAGCATCCCTTTCATGGTGATTTTCAGTCACTTGATATTCCTTATCCAGTCTCTGATTGCCCACTATTTATGGTTTCAAATCTTCGTCGAACATCACTGGTTGTCCACATGGATTAAGATTACAACAATATTGAAAAGTACATTACAATTTCCCTCTCAGATAATCATCTGGATAGGAATTCTTGAAGTTAGCCCCATAGGACCACACATCTTGCCAGATAGTTTGAATGGTGCATGGTATTTGAACATTTGGACTGTGGCTTGTCTGAACTTCTGGAGGAAATTCACTTGTTACAGGGATCTAGTTTCTGGTCTCAGAATAACGGGGCTCAGTCACACTTTGATCGTCACACAAGGGCAAGTCTCAGACAACTTCAGGCAGAGAGCGTCTGGAATCTCGATTCATAAAATTACCTCTGTATTATGTGTCACAATATTTCATAAGTTATTCATTACATTTATGAATATATGTCTTAAATGAAAATACGCTTCGTGAGTTTCGTATCAAGCACGAGATTTTCCTTGTTTCCAAATTCTTTTGTCACGGTGTGCAGTAGATGTGAGATGTTATCAACACATGTGTACTAAACGTAATTAGTCTACATCTGGAACGTGGGAATAAAGCACTCTGTCCCATTCTTCGATACTGTTAATCTGTATCTAAGTTAATTCGGCTGTCCTTGTTGACCACATGCCGTCTATGTCGACAGCTTCGATTATTTTTGTTGAAACTGAGTTTCCATCTCACATCAAAACCTTATTTAGGCAGGCGAATCACGAAGAAAGTATTCGGAGTAAGAGACTGAAAGTCTTAAAATCCGTAAGGTCAGGGTATAACACGTGGGCTGAAACTTAGTGCCAAGTATGACACTCACCTGAAAGCTAGCGTTATCCCCTAAGAGGTATCTTGAAATGTTTGACTGTGTGTTTGCCTAATGAATAGAGGGTATCGAACATTAATTTCGTATCTATGGCAATTAATAGGAAACTGAAAGGCTTTATTTTGGGAATAATGAAATTCATACAAATGAAATAACAAACGGTCGCCAGCCTAATTAGGCATCGTAATTTGAAACATTATGTTTCAAGAAACATGAACATGAGTTACTAAATTGACTTTCATTAATACTCCTTTTAACTAGTGCAATGAATACACACGCCTACCGGATGAACTGAGTAGTGGGTAGCAGTAGTTACTATTTACTCAAATCAGCTATCATAGGAAATTTAAAAGTTATTTCACTCGTAGAAATAATAGTTAATGTTGCCGTCAATAGCTAGCTCAGCACTAAGATGTTACAAAAAATCTCACAAGACTAAAACTGGGCGTGACAAGAGTCCTAGTTTAACTAGCATCAGACACCACAAATGATATTAAATAACATTACACAGACAGTTTTTTATACTCACACTTTTATGAAAATGCTTCACATTTCTTTAGCGAAAGCAGTATTGGGTTTATCTTTCTTATAATAGAAAAGCATGTAGTGGGGACCCATAAACTGGAACTGTCTTTACAGACAATTTATGTTACTATTTCAGAAACAAATTGCAATTTTCTAATATTGATTTCTTACCCCACTTGAAATAATTTAGATGTTCATACTTTAAAGGAAGTAATTCAAATATTAAGTTCAATTAATTTCAGAAGTTAGCTCATGGTAATAATCATGACAAAATTACTTTTCATATAGTTTCAATTTGTGTGCCTTATCCATTACCTGTGAAGCAGATACTTCTGCGGTAACACTACACACTTTGCCACTGAAATCAAATACATTTAGTACAGAAGCAAACCATTAATCGATTAGAAACAGGATACTCGGTTTCTGCACATTTAGGAAAGGTCCCTGCATTGGTTTCATGATCAGGACAATTTTAAGGTTCAAACACCTAGTTATATCACTGGAATTATCATTGAAAAACACTCACACAAACATACTGGTTCATACTATGATACATACCTGAATTCCTGACGTTGGCGCAGCAGTGACGCAATAGTGGTGGCAAGCACGTGGCCTCTATCTGGTCTCACACACTTGATGTTGAACGCTCTTTATAAATTCTCCTTGGCGACGTATTATCCTCGTTTTAGAGCCATTCCATAATAACAAGAGCACCATACTACAGCCGAAACCACATTCGAGGCACTTTCAACATAAATTGGTTTTCAAATGCCTCACTTGGCCCCTCGATGTTAACCGTACAACGGCTAGCCACTGACTGCCTAGCGTGCCTACCTAGTAGCCGCCCAAATCGACTGCCAAAAGCACCTTTTAACGTGCGCCAGGCCACTTCTGTAGCGGAGAGGGTTCCCTACACCTTTTATACCATACAATACAAATTCGCTAAGCATGAACCAGCATTCAAAGTACAATTTCTTTTTCTGAACATGAATATTTTATAAATTTTCATTATTTTTAAACAGTATTTTAGTTTCCATAATACATATATTACAAACTTCCACTTTCTTTCTGACAATTCAATGACCTTCATTAGTAAACAACAACCACTTCATAGTTACATAACACAATTACCCAGTATAAACTACTTACAATCGATATTGGTGTTACAATGGCCAATATCACTCTCTGCAAAAAATAGCATCACTTTTGCCAGCTTTGTGTTCCTGGTAAAGCAGGCCACAGACAATATTACCGGTAGATAGAAAATTCTCCTCTGACTCTATCTGGATGTTTCAGATGTGCTTGGTTGCAGAATGGTAGAAGAGATAGCATAGGTCGACTTTTTGAAGTCAGAATCGTTGTACAGTGTGCGCTTTGGTTAAAGAATAGCAAATTGTTTCTGTGGATTTTATCTTTTGTGCATTCTGAGTGGGTATTATTGATTAACCTTACGGTGGATAAAATTGTTGTCCCCTGCACTTCAATAACCAGACTTTTATTTGCTCAAACAGGACAAGTTCGGCGAAGCAGTCGGCCATGGCCGTCTCATTTCGTTTCCCCGTGCCCTTCTGGTTGTTTCATTTTGTAATAATTTATGGGAGCCACAAGAAAAACTAAATTGATAGAGCCTGATGGATGTTGGCAGCCGCCTACTTTAGAATACAGCTGTAACGTCAAAAACAATAGGCTCTCTGCCACATTCCTTCGATATGTCTTATGGACAGCCATCAGCACAAGATAAGACAAGGGTACATACTGAGCCATATAGGTAACTAGCTCGGTGATCAGACCCTTGAAGACGTCTAGGTGCTGATTGGCCGCCATATCGTCCTCTGCCACCGACGTCGCACGACGCGATATGAAGGAGTATATGGTCAGCACACCAGTTACCCATCTGTTGTCAGCTACACAAACGTTACAGCCGCTATTTCTCATTCAAGCGTCTGCCCAACTGACCACATGAGGCAGTATATCAATCCTCTTATCAAGAAAAAAATCCTATGCAGAACCAGAATCAAAACGACGTCCACAGCATGACAGTCCTATAGGCTGACCCTTTATTTATGAAGGGATAGACGGTGATTCTTTCCCTCGTTCCATGACCGAATGAAACGGGACACAAAATGGTTAATGTTGGTAGAAGGTGCCCTCTACTGTGCACTGTAGCGCGGCCTGCGGATTAAGTATACCGACATAGATACTTGTAAAGACAGTTCGTGTGATCGTGTGCGGAAGCGTGAACTAACTAAGCAATTCCCTATGCATGTTCCCCAAAATTGTACTTTCACGCGCGTACCAGTGCGAAAGCGAAGAATAAACACCAGACACACACAGTCTGAAACACGCGCACACTGTAGAAAAACAGCACAACCGACAGTCGGTGCAGCATTTAAAGATGCACAGGTCTGCAGCGCCTCTGATGTTGACGCAGGATGAAATACTTAGTATGTTGCTGCCACTGCCTCCTCACCCCGGCTCTGCTCCATTCACTGCTACCCTCCCGTGCGTAATCGCGTTGGGCACGTACCCAAAAGGGCGCCCTTCTGTTGCTGTCCCGCTGTTTCACGGCAGCCCCTAACCCGCCCGGTGATACAACTAAACGCTTCCCCTCATTGTGTATTCATAGCTTCTACGGTCGCCAGTGAATGGAAGCCTGTGTTCACTTGACATGGGTGCATCTATCTCTCTTCGTTCTAATGTCCTTCTCCGCAACAGGCGCGCTAGAGCGTCATTCAGGCTCGTGTAGGTAGGCCTGTTTCCTGTTTGAAATGACACTGAATCCGCATTTTGTGCTGACGTGAAAAGTGAAACTGGTTCCAATTCAGTTTATATCTTTATTAGATTACTCCATATTATGATGGGGAAAGACACCTTACGACCCAATACAATTCGTTGCTCCTTCTTTTTAGACTGTTCCTGAAAAAAAAATGAAACACCCCGAAGACATGGTTGGATGTCAATGTAACTTTGTACCGTACAAGTCACCGGCGCGTAGCCTGCAGAAATTAACAGTTATAAAATATGTAAGTAGACAATGGACATTAACACGTAAACACGAAAAAGGACAAAGAAATCTATAATTCACTTGCTTTTGCCCAAAAGTAAGCTACGTTCAAAGCACTACAGTTAGCATACAGTTAGAAGTAATTGTACAAGGGAACATTCATAAACACACTGAAGTTTAGACTAACAGACATTGAATTAAATTGTCTTCACCCAGAAGCGGGCAACGTCCAAGGCGTTAGAACTGGACAGCATCAACTCTTCTTCGGTGCATGATAGCTGCCACAGAAAGCAGTTGTGCAGGTGAGACATCGTCTGCTCCTCTCCACACCCACAAGTTGAGGGTCCTCTAGCGCATCCCCTTTTTTCAAGAGTTTCCTTTACACCGCCCAACACCAGTTCGTAATCTGTTGAGGGACTTCCAGGTACACCAGCTCTCATTATCACCAGGAAGTAGTTCTTCTTTAGGTTGTCTGCAGCCTAGAGGAGCAGTCTCCACTCTCTTTCTCCACCTATCTAGCCTTTGGTTTGTGGTGCTGTTGTTTACATAGACCCTTACAAAACTTTTTCTGGACTTCAAACGAGGCGGTGTCGGGGAATGGCGAAATAATGGATGAGTAGTAATTCTCTGTGACAGGACGGCCAGCAGAGTAGATTAATGTTGTTCGTGTGCACCTTTGGTAGCAGCCCTTGCAGTGCTCACAAGGGGTGTGGCCAGCATAAGATGTCAAAATGGTTCAAATGGCTCTGAGCACTATGGGACTTAACATTTGAGGTCATCAGTCCCCTAGAACTTAGAACTACTTAAACCTAACTAATCTAAGGACTTCACACACATCCATGCCCAAGCCTGGTTTCGAACCTGCGACCGTAGCAGTCGCGCGGTTCCGAATTGAAGCGCCTAGGACTGCGTGGTCACAACGGCCGGCGTAAGATGTCATTGAGAAAAACACGGAGATGCCGCGTATGTGTGGGAGAAAGCGTTCTCAGCGCCTGAACTGATGATGGTCGAACTAGAGAGGATATAAAATGTAGGCTGGCAATGGCAAGGAAAGCGTTTCTGAAGAAAAGAAATTTGTTAACATCGAATATAGATCTAATTGTCAGGAAGTCGTTTCTGAAAGTATTTGTATGGAGTGTAGCCATGTATTGAAGTGAAACTTGAACAATAAATAGTTTGGACAAGAAGAGAATAGAAGCTTTCGAAATGTGGTGCTACAGAAGAATGCTGAAGATTAGATGGGTAGATAGCATAACTAATGAGGAGGTATTGAATAGAATTGGGGAGATTGGTTGGTTGGTTGGTTTGGGGAAGGAGACCAGACAGCGTGGTCATCGGTCTCATCGGAATAGGGAAGGATGAGGAAGGAAGTCGGCCGTGCCCTTTCAGAGGAACCATCCCGGCATTTGCCTGGAGTGATTTAGGGAAATCACGGAAAACCTACATCAGGATGGCCGGACGCGGGATTGAACCGTCGTCCTTCCGAATACGAGTCCAGTGTAATTGGGGAGAAGAGGAGTTTGTGGCACAACTTGACAAGAAGAAGGGACCGATTAGTAAAACATGTTCTGAGGCATCAAGGGATCACAAATTTAGCATTGGAGGGCAGCGTGGAGGGTAAAAATCGTAGAGGGAGACCAAGAGATGAATACACTAAGCAGATTCAGAAGGATGTAGGTTGCAGTAAGTACTGGGAGATGAAGAAGCTTGCACAGGATAGAGTAGCATGGAGAGCTGCATCAAACCAGTCTCTGGACTGAAGACCACAACAACAACAATTACGCAGTATTGTATTGCATGGGAATATGAGGGCAGGCATAATCATCATCAACATTCCGGTCGACATCAGCTGACGACCACAAGGGATGATCGCCGTATTGTGCACCATGCACATCGTAAATGATTTACATGTCCGCCTACCATTCAAGAACAAGTAGTGGACTCCGTGCAATATTTTGTGTCATCCCACACCATTCGTCAGAGGCTAGCAGCATCCAGATTACGGAATTACCGTGTCATGCGTAGGCAGCCATTAACACCATAACACAGAGGGCAGCGTTTGGAGTGGTGCCTCAACCGGGAAGAATGGTATGGTGATGAATGGCATCACATTGTGTTCAGGGATGAATCTCGGTTTTGCACTACCCTGCATGACCATGGTTGGCTCGTATGGCGGTGACCTGGGGAGATGTCCCATTCTGCCACTGTCTTGAAGAGGCACAGCGCTGATAGTCCTAGCGTCATTTTGTGGGACCCATGTGATAATTGTCACGACTGATAATGTTTTAGGATCTCTGATGGCACAGCGTTACATCACGGAAATCCTGTGTCCTCGTGCGTTACCTCTCATGTGACGGTATCGTGCTACCGAATTTCATCAGGGTAATAGTCATCGTGGTGTTGACGTGGTAAGGTGGCCTGAAAGATACCGTGATGTCTTTCCGATAAAACGTGACTAGGACCATCTTGGATGTCAAATCCGTCCCAGTGCCAAGTATCCAGGGTATCAACGATCAGTTACTACAGTAGTTGAGCAGCTGATCTCAGGAGAGCATAAATCTGGTTTATGAGACTTTCCTACCGCATCAGCGCATGCATCCAGGTCAGAGGAGATGCAACACCATACTGATAAATGGACTCATGCTGGGTAGTTCTTCGTAAATTTGAATCGATTTTATAGCCACTGAAATAACATCACATACTCTCTCAACTCATCAAGCATCATCTCGTACCCTGTTCTCCTTCTGAGTACATCACTTTTTTGTCAAGCAGTGTACATTATTTTGTTGTTTTGACTGATATTAAGCGATGCTTTTCGATGTAGGAGTGTAAGCTAGATTCGAAATGATTCCACACTTGACGTTAGCAGCCGCCTTCTAACACAACAACAGGCGTGTATTTTATTTTAGGTGTTTTCCGACACACATTCAGTGTAATTTCGTCGATATACACCACGCGCGCTGATATACCCTTGATGTACATTTACACACATATACTCCTAAAGCCCCTGTGTAGTGCATCCATTTTGCCTCGGGAGGAATGTTCAGTTTTCAGGGATATGGCAGGAATGATCATCATCTTCTTCTCTTCAGGTATTAGGCGTGGTTGCCTGTTACGGTACCCATCGTTGCCGAGATCTTCATCTCTTCTTTTTTGGCACTTAAAATTTATAGCCTGTTACTCTGCATTCCTTCTAGGTGCTTGTTCCATTTGCTTGTACAATCTAGACTCTTATCATTTCAACTAAACATTTTTAGTTCTTCTGCAATATGGTTATTCGTTAGTCTGCCATCAAAAGCAACTTTAGCTACTTAGTTTAACCTACTGCCACGACTACCATTTAGTACACAGCTCCTTGCAATGTTTAAAATTCGCAAATACCACTTTTCGCCACAAGCAATTTTGAGTACTTAGTTTAACCTACTGCAACGACTATCACTTTTCGCGTATTGCGGCACTTTAGACTATTTTCCTGCAGCAGTAAACATTTTGTTAATGGTCTGCAGCAACAAGCAACACTTATATTCGATGTTTTCTGGTACTACTGACTGCTGTGTGCAGTGATGTGGCATTTGCTTCATCCATTGGCTCGCTCAGTAGTCCAGCTTCTTCACCTCTCTTCTTTCTTGAATCGATATTCACGGCGTATCCGAACGTTTGGAAACAGTTGCTGCGCTCGTTAGTTTTTCCTTTTGATCGCATCCGAGAATTACAGCCGTTCAAGTATTTTCACGCATCGACGGATGTGCGCTTCTGCTCCACTTGCTGAAGCTAATTCGAGTAGTTTGGCTGTCTCTATTCTAATACGCTATCGGACTTCGTAGTTACGGCAATATGGAGGGCGAAATTAATCCTATGGTATACGCAGTATTTCGAGAAATTTCTTCTGTTGTGCCTGCTGACAAGTTCCCTGTCTACAATTCCCATAACTTTAATTAAAACTTCCACCAAAATACTGTCATTAATATGACCTGGCTAAAGAAGTTCACAATGATTTGACTGTACTCGTTTTATTGTACTTTGATTACAAGCAAGATTATCCCTACGAGCCTAATCACACTCCTTTTTTGCTAATCACCCAGGTTCACTTCCATAGAACAGTGAAGACTGTAACTCTTTTGTAGAATTCCGTTTGAGATTATTTACTAGTTTTATTTTTAAGGTTTCTGTTAATTGTTCCACATACCAGGCTGAATCTACTAAACTTAATTTCTGTATATGTGGTGTACCCATATGTCCCTTACATCCTAGGCAACTGAAACGGTTTACTTGCTCTGATACCTTCTGACCTACCACTGTTTTCGTTCTAATGTATCCTTTCCCCATGAATTCCATTGACAGATATTTTCTGTTGAGGTCTTAATGTCAAATTTCGCACTTATTTATTTCATTAAGTAAATCGCTTACTGAAGTTCCTCGTCTTTATCTGCTACGAAAACTGTATTATCAGCATATAGTAATTTATTTATAAGACTCCTCCTGTCTAGGTACATACCTTTCTGAAATTGTGTTTTCCATACGTTCACGTTTCCGTGCATGTAAATGTTAAACAGAGTTGGTGAGATACAGCAGACTTGTCGTACTCCTTTTGCTAGTTGGTATCTCATTAGCTATTTTTCCGTTGAGATCCAGAGTCATAGTTGTTTTCTAATATAAATATATCACTTTTTTTAGATGTTTCCGATATCCGCTATTCGCCATTATCTTCCAAAATATTCTGTATACTGACACTGCTAAAACTTTTTGTAATATATAAAAACATACTGTATATCTTTATTATATTCTCTGCGTTTTCCTATTATAAAATAAAAACTGCATCTATCGTAGAACGTCCTTTCCTAAATCCCATTTGTTCCTGATGCAGTACTACTTCCGTTATATTTTTAAGTCCTGTGTTTAAAATCTTAGTATATATCTTGTATGCTGAGTCCAGTAAATACATTCCCCTGTAATTACTACACTGGCTGCTATCTCCATTTTTTAAGGACTGATTTCACTTTAGTAATCTTATTGTTTTTGGGGATACTGTTGCTCCTACAACATTCGTTTGAGGGATGTAGCAGTTGTATACCTAGCATCATTCTTCCATGTTTTAGCAGTTAAGCATTATTACCTCTCTTCTTGTCACTCTTCTGTTCTTGAGTGATGTTAAGGCAGATGATACACTGTCAGACTCTGTTTCATCTAATCCTTCTCATATATCGTTTCGATTTCAGTTTCTTGCGCTATATCATCATACCATAATCCTTTGTAAAATTTACCCATTGTTCTTCTTCAATGCCGTTTATTTGTGTCTCCTCTTTTTCTGTTGTATTTAAAGTTTTTAAAACCTTATGAGCCACTTGCTGTCTCCAGTCAAAATCACTCTCGACGTTAGAAATAAATCTATCCCAATGTCCTTGGTGTGCTTCTCATACTACACATTTAGCAACATTTCTCCTCTCATTATAGTATTGCTTCTGTTTTACCGTGGGATTGCTTAAGTATTTTATATATGCATCCCGTTTTTCTTTAATGACTTTCATTACATCCTCATCCCAAATTTGTAGGCCCTTTCTCTTCCTTATATTTTTATTTTTACCGAGACCTCCTGCTGCCCTATACATCTCATGCTTTAGTTTTTGCCATTCTTCTCGTAAATTATCTTGAGTTTACAAGTACGGTAGTTCTTTATTTAATCTGCTTTGGTAAAGATGTTTGATGCTGTTCTCTTCAAGCAAGTATATCTGTTCGGAATCAGAACTCCGAGAAACGTGCACTGAAGTTTGATGATTTGAAGAATTCAAGCAGTTCTGCCAGCAAACCATACATCCAGGTCCAAGAAGTTATGAGTTGTGTGACCTCTGCTCAATGCATGGCGTACTGTTGTACGTTATGTAGGCGACAGGAGAGGATGAAAGGCAACCTATGAAAGAAGACAGACGAAAATGGATGTACAGGGTGACAATTATTGACCTATATGATATAAAATCGTCATAAGTTCTGGATGAGGACGTTCAAACTGCACGATTGGCCGCGGGGCATGGTGGGAATTAGTATGGTATGATTTGGTTTGGTTTACCTTCGAGGCCCACTTTCATTTTGATGTTTTTGTCAATAGCAAAACTGGCGTATTTGGGGAATTGAGAATCCGCATTTCGCCATCGATAAGTCTCTTCACCCTCAACGTGTAACTGTGTGGCGCGCAATGTCCTGTCACAGAATAATCGGTGCGATATTCCTTGATGGCACGGTGACTACCGAACGGTACGTGAAGGTTTTGTAACATCAGCCCATCCCCATTATCCCTGACTCTGATTTCGACAAGATGTGGTTCATGCAAAACGGAGCTCGACCCCATCGAAGCTGGAGAGCGTTTGATGTCCTGGAGGAGCACTTCGGGGACCGAATTCTGGCTCTGGGGTACCAAGAGGTCACTGGCATGGCTGTCGACTGGCCGCCATATTCTCCGGATCTGACTGAACACATGCGACTCCTCTTTGTGGGGCTGTGTTAAAGACACGGTGTACAGCAGTAACCCCAAAGCCATTTGTAAGCTGAAAACAGCCATTCAGGACGTCACTGACAGCGGTTCATGCAGATTTTTGCTATTTGTCTGCGCCACACCATTGTCAATGATGGCAGGCATATCGAACATGTCATAACCTTACTTCAAACGTCTGTAGTAACGTTTACAAGTTGAATAAAGCGCGTGGACGCCGTACTTGTAAGTCATTTACGTTTTCTTCATATAGTTCAATAATTGTTACCATGTATCAAAGTACCTGGACTGGCAGAGGAAATTCCCAAAAGAAAGTAGAACTACCAAGTGTTCTTAAAGACATGAATATCGGTGCTGTAGCAATCACAGAAACGAAAATGAAAATGAGATGTAATATATACGATATGTAGGTGATTACGTATGTTCTAAAGTGGAATCGAGCAAAAGCAAGCAAAGGTATGGCATTACTCCTCCACAAGAGATGGGAAAAAAAGGTCAAAGATTGCACATACCGAAGAGGAACAATACTCACAGGCAGACTGAAACTGAAAGAGGCAACGAAACCATTACAAGTGTGTATGCAGCGTAAGAAGGAAGGATGGGTCTAGAACCTTCTATAAAGAACTGCAGAAGACTTCGAATAAATGCAGTGCTACTGATTAGATTATTCAGTGACAGAATAGGAAAAATCGCAGTAAGGGAAGAAGGAAGTAGGGACCAAAATAAGAAAAAAATGTAGGGTAATAGGCTGTAAACTATATGTCTGAAGAGCCATGAGCATTTGTTCAGTAGAAGAGACGTGTTTCACAGTAGCGAAGATGAGAAAGTGTGCATAGCTCATAAGTTATATATTCGACAGCCCATGTTAACGTGACACTTTTTCTTGTTTTCGTCCATACTACTACCTCTCAAAACGGAGAGGTTGTAGCAGAAGAGATGTCTTTCATAATATCGAAGATGAATAAGTGTTTATTGCTCCTTAAGTATGCACGTTAGAGCCAAAGTTTACTAGATTTTTTGGCTTAGAATGCTCGTTTCTGTTATATCTCTGAATGTTGGACTTTCCTCCTGGGACACCCTGTATAAGGTACTGGCGTCTATCCGTCAAATATTCTTAGAGACAATCACATATTTCCTATATACATTACTGCCACTTCAAAAAAGACTTGTGTCCTAATACACCTGCAATCAGAGCTTCTAAAAATGTTTAAGCATTGCTCTTCACACTTGAATATCCCTATCTTTTTCACGTGATGCCTGTAACGTTTCAGATTTACATTGTGAAGTGTGACTTTTCCAGTATGTTAAGTTTTCAAAAGCGGATTTTTTCACTCGCTTCTCAGTGATACCTTTGCACTTCAGCCTGTCTGTGTACGTCGCGTAACAGTATACTCGTAAGTAGCTGTGTGTAACCATTAACTGTACCACATACGAAGCTTATATGTTTAAAGTACTTATGGGCATTATTACGTACATTATATACAATCCCTATGAACATAATGCCTCTGACCTACCACATGTGAGTATTATACTACCATATAAACCTTACACCTAGTCTCACTACTTAGATCTTCAAAGAAAGCACTTACACAGTCCCTACACTCAATAATATCAGAATAAGTAGCAAACCAGTTATTGTTTCATTGAATGTAATCGAAATTCACAATCACTGTTCCCTAACTGCACAAGACAGTGTTTACTTTTGGCTCTAATAATCATTTGGCTTACCTGTGTGACTGCGGATGAACTCAATGAGAAATACTTTGAAAACGAATTGCTCTTCAAATTTCTTTTCATTGGCACGAATTGGACGTTGGATATTCTAATTAGCAAATTGTTAAAGTTTGGAAATAAACAGTGAGTTTACAAAGTTAACTCCTTAGGCAAAACTTTCATGAAATTTATTCTTTACTCAAAATGTACATTCAATGCTTCGAAAGAAAAAAAATGAGGTAAAGACATACGTGATTCTTTCCTGGGTATATGCATGTTCTGCATTACTTGAAACAACAGTACAAGATAATCAAACAATGCCAGTTACGAAAATTTACAAATAACACAAGAAATGTTCCATAAACACAACATCCCACTTTCCGCAGTGGAGGCGCACGCCGTGAACCACCTTCTTTAATATATGTCAAGCTGCAGCAACTTCATACCAGAACCAGGCCCCTGCACTAGTAACACACAACTACGTGAGCCAGTTCTCGACACAGAAATGCTTGCCGTGAGGACTGACTACTTGATAACAATATCAGGTTTGCAATCCAGAGAGTCTCCTTTATACACGCACTCAGAGAAAGAGTTTACTACGACAAATATCACAAAAAAAACCTGCTGCATCTCATGATGTAACAACCTATCATGCCTATGCGAAATATACGTTGGAGGCAGCAAAACTGTTTCAGAATCTTTCTCAACCAGTGATTCTCTAAGTTTACCTAGTGCTGTTTCCTGACATCAATGTTGTCGTCTTTCCACAAATTACAAGTTCAATAAATATATTCTAACACAAAGAAACGACGCACCAAGAACGAATTATCCGAATGGGACGGAAACCGATACAGTTAATGTACATATGAAGAGCTTATTTCAATAGTGGTACAAGTCCATTACCTCCACTTTTCTGCCTATAATGCTTCTGAAAGTAATAATACAAACAAACAGAAAGAAAGGTTCATCTCTAGCAAGAAGCCATATGCTTGAATATTTCTGGTATCTCAACTGCAGCTTTTTCAGCGCTCATTTAACTTTAGGACTCTGTATCTCAAAATAAACAAATATGTACTTGTACCACTATTGAAATAAGACCTTCATACACAGACGAACAAATGGTTACAGTTTCAGAAAAATTGCGTGATTTATTCAAGATAAAGAGCTTCACAAGTTGAACATGTCAATAAGGCGTTGGGCCCCCTCTGGTCCTTATGCAAGCAGTTATTCGGCTTGGCACTGATTGATACAGTTGTTGGATGTTCTCCTGAGGGCTACTGTGCCAAATTCTGTGTCATTGGCGCGTTAGATCGTCAAAATCCCGAGCTAATTGGAGGCTGCTGCCCATAATGCTCCAAACTTTCTCAAGTGGAGAGAGATCTGCCGATCGTACCGGCCAAGGTAGCGTTTGGCAGGCACGAAGATAAGCAGTACAAACCCTCGCTGAGTGCCGGCGGCATTACCTTGCTGGAATGTAAGGCAGGATGGCTTGCCATGAAGAGCAACAAAGCGGGGCTGAGAATATCATATCGTCGACGTACCTCATTATCAAACAATGTCTAGCCAAACAACTGCTTGTGACACAAGGGCCGGTTCTAGGCGCTCAGTCCGGAACCGCGCGACTGCTACGGTCGCAGGTTCGAATCCTGCCTCGGGCATGGATGTTTGTGATGTCCTTAGGTTAGTTAGGTTTAAGTAGTTCTAAATTCTAGGGGACTGATGACCACAGATGTTAAGTCCCATAGTGCTCAGAGCCATTTGACACAAGGGCCAGAGGAAGACTAACGCGTTATTGACTTGCTCAGTTGTGAAGCTTTACAGTCATGTAAAAGTGGGCGATGGGTAAAAAAGGTTGATTATACGTGCACTAGAGTATTGTGTGAGCTTCGCTTTACAGATGTATTGCACTTTCTCAGAATTCTCCCATTCACCTTTCCTATCACGTAAACCAGAGGCAGATGAACATTTTGAAATAAATGTCGCTACTCATTGACGATTTTTCTTATACTGCACAGGTTGTCCGTCAGTAAATGATCATGATTACAGTGTATACACCAATCGATAGATCGTCCTGCAAAATGATTTGAGTATGTTGTTTATCCTACTCGACGTGCAATCGTACATTTAGGCACTTACAGAGGAATCATCTTGAAGTTCCAAACAACTACCATCACGCCCCCACTTACTGCACAATGACTTGCCAAAACGTTTTGGCACCTGCCTACTGCGAGATAATAATGATACTTGGTGGCGACGTTGTGTTTCAGAATTCCTATTACAGGCTTCTAGAAGCTATAGAGGAGTCTTGGTAGAAAAAGTGTTGACAGGGAACCCATATTCAGAAATACAAATTAAGTTTCAAATTCGAATCACTTTGAATTCTACGATTCGCACAAAAATTGAAAAGAGAGCGTCATCATCTGTCGCTGTTGTAATTATGGCATTAAATATAGGTTTTAGTCCAACTACGACAACTGCTGCGAGAAACTCGTACGTTCGCAACTACGAGGGTTGACTGCGGTGCTCCACGGACGCGCTGCAAAGAACACGTCCTTCGTCACGTAGAAGAGAGCCGGACAACGAGTTCTCGAAACACTGTAAATGGCATGGGCTCCCATAGAACCCCAATTAGAGCTCACTGTCTCCGTTGTCTGAGTACAGTGAAGCGGGAGATTTCAAAGTGATCCTATCTTCAAAGTTATTCTACGTCGAATCGACACGTTTCCGGCAATGGGTTCGGTATTAAAATTTTGTCTGCTAAGCCCCTGCCACAACATCTAGAACCCAGTAACCCAGTAGCAGGAATTGTGAAACACCATTTAGAAGCGAGCAGAGATGAAATTGGGAATCATTCTGACGCATACGATACAAATAGTGACTAGAGATATCCAATGACACGTGGGATTTTAAGAAATAGCAGAGTGTTACGGCACGGCGTCTGGGAACGAGCGTCAAGGAAACGGCGAAGTTGGTCCGCTGCTCGGAAGCTACTGACGTGACCAGCATCAATGGAAAGTGATTCAAGGGCGTCGAAACCACGAGTAGACGACAAAATGCTGGACGTCCACACCTCATCACAGAATGCGAAATTCGGAGCCTTACCCACTCTGTAAATCAGGATAAGTGGTAATTTGTGACAGACGTGACGACGGAGTGCAATGCTGCAGCAGGCACTGTAAGGTGTCAGGCAAATCCAACACCTTCCACGAAAACCCTGACATGATAGCAAATCCGGCAGTATGTCACATAGCTCCAAATAAATCCTGACATTAAACTAACCAAAGTAATACGATCAACGAGTGAGCAAATGGAATACCACAGATTAACACAAGAACCCCCCCCCCCCCCCCCCCCCCATGGACCATGGACCTTGCCGTTGGTGGGGAGGCTTGCGTGCCTCAGCGATACAGATAGCCGTACCGTAGGTGCAACCACAACGGAGGGGTATCTGTTGAGAGGCCAGACAAACGTGTGGTTCCTGAAGAGGGGTAGCAGCCTTTTCAGTAGTTGCAAGGGCAACAGTCTGGATGATTGACTGATCTGGCCTTGTAACAATAACCAAAACGGCCTTGCTGTGCTGGTACTGCGAACGGCTGAAAGCAAGGGGAAACTACAGCCGTAATTTTTCCCGAGGGCATGCAGCTTTACTGTATGATTAAATGATGATGGCGTCCTCTTGGGTAAAATATTCCGGAGGTAAAATAGTCCCCCATTCGGATCTCCGGGCGGGGACTACTCAAGAGGATGTCGTTATCAGGAGAAAGAAAACTGGCGTTCTACGGATCGGAGAGTGGAATGTCAGATCCCTTAATCGGGCAGGTAGGTTAGAAAATTTAAAAAGGGAAATGGATAGGTTGAAGTTAAATATAGTGGGAATTAGTGAAGTTCGGTGGCAGGAGGAACAAGACTTCTGGTCAGGTGACTACAGGGTTATAAACACAAAATCAAATAGGGGTAATGCAGGAGTAGGTTTAATAATGAATAGGAAAATAGGAATGCGGGTAAGCTACTACAAACAGCATAGTCAACGCATTATTGTGGCCAAGATAGATACGAAGCCCACACCTACTACAGTAGCACAAGATTATATGCCAACTGGCTCTGCAGATGACGAAGAAATTGAAGAAATGTATGATGAAATAAAAGAAATTATTCAGATTGTGAACGGAGACGAAAATTTAATAGTCATGGGTGACTGGAATTCGAGTGTAGGAAAAGGGAGAGAAGGAAACATAGTAGGTGAATATGGATTGGGGGGTAGAAATGAAAGAGGAAGCCGCCTGGTAGAATTTTGCACAGAGCACAACATAATCATAACTAACACTTGGTTTAAGAATCATGAAAGAAGGTTGTATACATGGAAGAACCCTGGAGATACTAAAAGGTACCAGATAGACTATATAATGGTAAGACAGAGATTTAGGAACCAGGTTTTAAATTGTAAGACATTTCCAGGGGCAGATGTGGACTCTGACCACAACCTATTGGTTATGACCTGTAGCTTAAAACTGAAGAAACTGCAAGAAGGTGGGAATTTAAGGAGATGGGACCTGGATAAACTGAAAGAACCAGAGGTTGTACAGAGTTTCAGGGAGAGCATAAGGGAACAATTGACAGGAATGGGGGAAAGAAATACAGTAGAAGAAGAATGGGTAGCTTTGAGGGATGAAGTAGCGAAGGCAGCAGAGGATCAAGTAGGTAAAAAGACGAGGGCTAGTAGAAACCCTTGGGTAACAGAAGAAGTATTGAATTTAATTGATGAAAGGAGAAAATATAAAAATGCAGTAAATTAATCAGGCAAAAAGGAATACAAACGTCTCAAAAATGAGATCGACAGGAAGTGCAAAATGGATAAGCAGGGATGGCTAGAGGACAAATGTAAGGATGTAGAGGCCGATCTCACTAGGGGTAAGATAGATACTGCCTACAGGAAAATTAAAGAGACCTTTGGAGATAAGAGAACGACTTGTATGAACATCAAGAGCTCAGATGGAAACCCAGTTCTAAGCAAAGAAGGGAAAGCAGAAAGGTGGAAGGAGTATATAGAGGGTCTATACAAGGGCGATGTACTTGAGGACAATATTATGGAAATGGAAGAGGATGTAGATGAAGATGAAATGGGAGATATGACGCTGCGTGAAGAGTTTGACAGAGCACTGAAAGACCTGAGTCGAAACAAGGCCCCCGGAGTAGACAACATTCCATTGGAACTACTGACGGCCTTGGGAGAGCCAGTCCTGACAAAACTCTACCATCTGGTGAGCAAGATGTATGAAACAGGCGAAATACCCTCAGACTTCAAGAAGAATATAATAATTCCCATCCCAAAGAAAGCAGGTGTTGACAGATGTGAAAATTACCGAACTATCAGTTTAATAAGTAACAGCTGCAAAATACTAACACGAATTCTTTACAGACGAATGGAAAAACTAACAGAAGCCAACCTCGGGGAAGATCAGTTTGGATTCCGTAGAAACACTGGAACACGTGAGGCAATACTGACCTTACGACTTATCTTAGAAGAAAGATTAAGGAAAGGCAAACCTACGTTTCTAGCATTTGTAGACTTAGAGAAAGCTTTTGACAATGTTGACTGGAATACTCTATTTCAAATTCTGAAGGTGGCAGGGGTAAAATACAGGGAGCGAAAGGCTATTTACAATTTGTACAGAAACCAGATGGCAGTTATAAGAGTCGAGGGACATGAAAGGGAAGCAATGGTTGGGAAGGGAGTAAGACAGGGTTGTAGCCTCTCCCCGATGTTGTTCAATCTGTATATTGAGCAAGCAGTAAAGGAAACAAAAGAAAAATTCGGAGTAGGTATTAAAATTCATGGAGAAGAAATAAAAACTTTGAGGTTCGCCGATGACATTGTAATTCTGTCACAGACAGCAAAGGACTTGGAACAGGAGTTGAATGGAATGGACAGTGTCTTGAAAGGAGGATATAAGATGAACATCAACAAAAGCAAAACAAGGATAATGGAATGTAGTCTAATTAAGTCAGGTGATGCTGAGGGAATTTGATTAGGAAATGAGGCACTTAAAGTAGTAAAGGAGTTTTGCTATTTGGGGAGCAAAATAACTGATGATGGTCGAAGTAGAGAGGATATAAAATGTAGGCTGGCAATGGCGTGGAAAGCGTTTCTGAAGAAGAGAAATTTGTTAACATCGAGTATTGATTTAAGTGTCAGGAAGTCATTTCTGAAAGTATTCGTATGGAGTGTAGCCATGTATGGAAGTGAAACATGGACGATAAATATTTTGGACAAGAAGACAATAGAAGCTTTCGAAATGTGGTGCTACAGAAGAATGCTGAAGATTAGATGGATAGATCACATAACTAATGAGGAAGTATTGAATAGGGTGGGGAGAAGAGAAGTTTGTGGCACAACTTGACCAGAAGAAGCGATCGGTTGGTAGGATATGTTCTGAGGCATCAAGGGATCACCAATTTAGTATTGGAGGGCAGCGTGGAGTGTAAAAATCGTAGAGGGAGACCAAGAGATGAATACACTAAGCAGATTCAGAAGGATGTAGGTTGCAGTAGGTACTGGGAGATGAAAAAGCTTGCACAGGATAGAGTAGCATGGAGAGCTGCATCAAACCAGTCTCAGGACTTAAGACCACAACAACAACAACAACAACACAAGAACGCCTAAATGCATGTCATACCTTCCCACCGTGAAACAGACGCAGTTCTGAGGGGAGAAACGAGAACAGAAGCAGAGAGCATAATCGTGTAGGCTAGGAGGCCCTACGATAATGAGCAGACACCCACGTCGCCAGCCGACAGCCAAAATCAGCCCCAGCCCATGTTAAAAGATAGAGCCCTCCAGCCCATGTTAAAAGATATAGCCCTCCAGAAGAACAGTATAGATCTTACGATAACACTAAAATGGCCACACCAGCTGCAAGTTTTAGCGTGAGACTTTTTCGCGTCTCTGTTACGTTGCAAACGCTAAAAGCATTACCCCGCCTCGAAAAGTATAACGTTTCTCATTGGATAGACAGAATTTTGTAGGTGGAGCTTAAGGTTAACATTGAGACCCTGATTGGTCAGTTGAAAACACAGCCAGATAGCTTTTTTTAAACCAATTTCGGTAAATTGTAGTAAGGAGAAGTAAGGGAGAGTTGCTTCCGAGACGGCGAGGTGAGCGGAGCTGTGCTTTCCTCCGCCCCCTGACGAACACCGACAAGGTAATGAACGCACGCGATGCCGCATAACTGCGCGTAAAGCTTCACTCAGAACTGCAGAAGTCTCATCTGTTACACCCCCTTTTTGCGTAATACTGGTGTCGATCGTCAATTAAAGCTCATGGTATTCGCATTTGCTACGTAAGTTAAAAGCTGAAGCGCAATGATTTTTCTGTTATATAATTATTGAGAAGCCACATCAGCCACTGTAATTTACGACAAGTTAAATAAGTAATTAAAGATAATTGAGGATCACTGTAGACCATTTTGATAGTTTTCTCTTTTATGAAACTTAACATAGATGTAGATTATATGTGTGATATGGCATAGGTCATCCTTCGATCCATTATGGAACTTGGAAACCCATTCAGGGAAGATGCGTTCACATTTTTGTTGAATGCAGTTGACTTTTATCATCCTGCATTAAAATATTTCCTTTTATCAATAGTGCAATTTATAAACAATGTTTTGTGAGTAGAATAAAATGGTTCAAATGGCTCTGAGCACTATGGGACTTAACATCTATGGTCATCAGTCCCCCAGAACTTAGAATTACTTAAACCTAACTAACCTAAGGACATCACACAACACCCAGTCATCATGTGAGTAGAATAAAATTTCCAGTGGTAAACTTAACTGCTTTTCCGACGTTATTTTACCAGCTAACCAAAAATAGGAAAGCCTTGAACCCCTTCCACTAAATTTAGTTAGTATTAAGATTCTTTTACAGGGAGTGCAGTGCAGCTGACGCTGAAATCATTAAGTATTTGATTATTTCATAGCTAGTCTCACTGAACTCTTCTGAACTCTACATGTCATGTGTGGTCTGGCGTCTCCTTACCAGCAACAGGTCCCAGGTTTAAACAAGTCAATTCCCTAAAAAACACGCTCAGAGCGTTGTTGCGCGAAAGTAGTAGGGAGACATGACAGAACAAACAGACACCACGCAGAATGTTAGAGCACAAGTGTCTCAGAGCAAAACTGTTCAGCACGTACTGTTGAATGTGGAACTCCGCTGGAGACAACGACCCCTACGACCTCGTCAGCTATGCTCACAGTGGGAACGGAAGCATAGAGATGGTCCGTGGATCAATGGGAACGTGCCCCTGTTTGGACGAATCACGTTTCCTGTTACACCAGGTCGATGGTCGTGTCTGGATGCGCCGTCATCCAGGTGAATGGCTGATGGAAGTAAGAGGTGAGTGAAAAAGGTAATGACAGTGACAAGACTGCGACCGATCTGGCCACGCAGCATTGTTCTACTTGTGTAGACAGATGAGTTCATCCCTCCCAGATACTCAGTCCGAGATTCAGCTAGGTACAGTCATCACGTGATTTTTGAGAGCGCGATCGTCGGAGATGTGTTTTTGTTGTGGGTTACGAAAATGATACAGTGGAATTTAGAGCGACGTTGTGCCACCAAGTTTTGTGTTAAACTTTGGGAATCCTGAGTGTGACCTTTGAAAAGTTGAAACAACCTAGGGGGAATACTCCTTTCAAGAACACAAATTTTTCGCTGGCACAAGTCACTTTTGGAAGGCCGAGAACACGTGCGTGCTCTTGTGAGATGAGACGGTCTATTAACGGTAATGGTGATGAGTGACCTCCTAAACACTTTCACCGTACGTCAAAGTTTCACCGAAGTTTTACACATGCGAAAGGTTTGTGCCAGAATGATGCTGGAAACCTCACAACTGAGCAGATGGACAATCGAGAAACGTGTGGCTTGATCTTGTGAGAAGACTGCCAGTGACCACGAATGGTTCAGTCGTGTGATCACAGGTATTGAATCCTGGGTTTTTGAGTACGATCCTGAGACAAAGCGCTAAAATGAGGAGTGGCGCATTGAAACATCACCTCGAGTGAAAAATGTTCGATGAGCAAATTAAAGATAAAAAAATGCTTGATTTGCATTTCTGGTAGCGGCGGAATCCTGCCTAAAGAATTTGTTCCTTCAAGACAAACTGTCAGCTAAGTGTTTTACGAAAAGGTCCTTCAAAGGCTCAGGAATAGGGTGAATCGAGTGGGACCAGACACACCAGAGAAGTGGATGCCGTGTCATAACAATACCCCATGCCACGTACCACTTTCATCAGGGAATTTTTGACCTCAAAAGACATTCCGGTTGTTCCACAGCCTCTCCTTATTCACCTGATCTGAGTCCTTGTGCCTTTTTTCTTTTCCATAAATTGAACAAATGTTTTAAAAGGACGTCATGTTGTGGCTCTGGAGAACATTCAAAAGAATGTGACCGACATATTAAAGGTTCTACCAGTTGAGCTTTTCAGCGCTGCTACCAAGACTGGGATCGACGGCTCCACCGATGTGTAGCTGCCGAAGGGAACTAATTTGAAGGGGACGATACTGTTGTTTAATAAAATGAAAACTTCGGAAGATGAAAGGTCAGTTTCATTATTTTTCTCACACACATCGTTTTCACCGCGCCACGAACGCAGGCCGGTTAAGGCAGTATTATGTTATGGCGGACTTTTACCTCTGCTTCCATGCAATCTGTGGTGGTAATCGAAGGTACTACGACAGCTACGTGAACATTATTGCGAACAACCTGCATCTCGTGATGCTTGATGTCTTCTCTGATGGCGATGGCATCTTTCAGCAGGATAACAGCCCATGTCACAACGTCACGATCGTGCTACAATGGTTTGAGGCCCATGATAGAGAACTCACCTTGATGTCCTCGTCGCCGAATTCGCCTGATCTGAACCCGCTGACACACCTATAGGGCATTGTCGGGCGTCAGCTCAGCAGCCACAAACCTCTGGCTCCATATTCATGGTAATTTCGGAAACCTAACTAGGATTTATCGAATCCACTGTGTGGTGATATATGCAGAATCGCTGCTGGGCTGTGTTCCAAAGGTGGACCGACAGGCTGTTAAGCAAGTGTCCATAATTTATTGGTTTGTCACTGCATGTACAGATACGTACCATACGTAGTTTCTCAAATACGTAAACTGAAGGTCACAGCATCATGTCCTAATGGGGACACAACTGCTTTTAAAATTATTGTTGGGTATGTCTTCTGTATACGTGGGAATAAGACTCTTAAATGAGATTATCCACTTAGATAATGTTGTGTGCACCATCTAAATAGTCTGATAACAGAAGTCACCCAGCACCTTCTTAAAGGAAATCACTAATGAATTTGGAACAGAGTCACTATATGTAACAGGTAAATAATTTGAAGAAGATACAAACGTAATTAATACGCTATAGTAATTTTACAGATGGATTTGGTTGCGCCTGCTTCATTCATGTATGCCAGTGGATATTTCTTGTTGAGAGTGCCTTAGTCTACTACTCACGCAAACGTTGAAAGGGGTCTATTCGTAATGAACAGTGTAAAAATACTCAAAGATTTTGCAAGCTGTTTGATGTGAAGTAAGTGACAGAAAAAGAGTGAAAAATGTTTTCCATCCAGGATGTGAAGATGGCAAAGTAATTAATTATACTGTATGCTAGAGATGATCGTTTAATCATAAATTACGGGAATCCTGAGCTGCGTTAGCTGTAATGAACGAGACTTCACCATAAACCAAGCGATATCAGATGAATATTGATCTGCAATTGTTAGATATTAAGTTACTTATGTGTTTACATAGAAACATAATGAATAACAAGATTACGACATATGTGATATGGTATGTTAGTATATAAAGCAGCAACATCACTTCAACAACTTGCCTGGGTTGAACGACGTACTATAATTTTGAGTGGAGTGACATGACACTTAAAGAAACAGACTTCATCGTGTCGTAACGTATACAGTTGTGCAGTAAGGTGCTCGGCTATAAAAAAAATTGAAAGCTGGTACGTTTACAATACGCTTTACACGTTTACAGTCTTTTCGCTACTGCGATAATTATATGAATCACTGACAGATTATTTGGAACTGAAAATGAAGCATCTTCAGTGTCCACCGAAAAAAATTCAAGTACCCAACGTATTATCATCAGTATTTTGCCTCAAACATTAAATCACAGTGTTATTAACTTCGTGTCTTATTGGAAAGTAGATGTCACAAAGCTTGAAGTAAATCCTGAATTATCACATGATGTCCGACAGTTATGATCAGAGAAAGATGCAAGAGGTACTCATACTGTGAACCTGACGCTAAGGAATGGGATCTTGAACGGAAGAAAGACACAGAAATCAACGACTCCTTTAGAAGCTGGCTGAACGTCAACAATCACAATATCCAGTCTACAAATCAAATGTGTTACCATACTGTGTTGCTGCTAGTAGCGCTAACGCAATTTGATGTTGTATTAGCGTTGTTCCGTGGGATTGTCGAACGGAAATATGGAAGGAAACGAGACATGGTGCCAACCTTTATGGAACCAAGATAGTTACGTAGCCCAATACCTCCAACCAATTGTGAAATCACCATTAACACTTCCTGAATAAATTTTCAATGTGCAGCAGACCGTGCAGATTAAATCTCTGATGTTTGGAAGCTAGGAGAAGTAGAACTGCCAGAAGTACAACGGTAAGGATGGCTCGTGATTCCTCCTTGGATAGCTCAGTCGGTTGCACGCGAGAGCGAAGGTTCCAGGTTCGAGTTCCGGTTTGGCAAACAATCTGCCAAGAATTTTTACCACTAACGCTGTATTAATCCCTCGCTCAACAAGTCAGTGCGGAGGTCCTTAATGTTGAATCCTCACATTTGTACGCAATCCATGGGCAGGAACCAGACCCCCCCCCCCCCCCCCCCCCAGGTTCTCCGCCTTAGCAGCTTAATATTGGCAATATGATTTATCTAACTGCCACATTCAGAAGCGATTACCTCCGTTGTTGTGCATCACTATGCTGCCGTGATAAGCGATTGATTCCATGCACATGAGAAATTACGCGTAAACGAGTCAATGCTTGTGTCATTACCTCTGCTAAGTAATGATTAATGCATTGTTTGCCAAGACTTCCTTGTCGTCTAAAACAGGATGTCTAATTCCACCACCCTAACATAGAATTGGTGTTGATATCATTTTACAAACAGTTCATACTCATGAAAACTTGAACAGGAAGGTATATATTACTGAGCTTCCCAGACAAAAGTTAAGTTCATCTCCTTTTGCTCTTCCTATAAGTGCTAACCTTGGAAACAAATGTATCAACCTCCTGACATATTCTGCATATCTCCACTCATTAATGTCGTACAGAATAATTTTCTGGGGTAATTAATTACTTAGAAAGAAAGTATTGATTATACAGGTACATAACCGAATAGTAAGAACAATATTTTGTGTTCTCCCACGGACGTCATGTAGGTACCTCTTCAAGGAGCTAGGTATTTTAACTCCGCCGTTACAATACATATATTCTTTAGCGACATTCGTCGTAAATAGTCCATCACAATTGGAAAAGAAGAGTGATGTACACAGCTACAACAATAGAGGGAAAAATTACTGTTATAAGCCATTGTTAAAGCTGTTAGCGCCTCAGAGGGGAGTTCAATATGCAGTATAAAAATTGATCATTTTCCCAACAACATAAAATCTATGACTGGTAGCGAAACAAGTTTTAAATCTAATTTCAAATTATTTCTCCTGGAAAACTGCTGCCGTTCCATTGAAGAATTTCTACTCAAAAATTGGCAGCCAAGAAAAAGTAATTGCATGAGTAGGGATCACATGATAATGTGTCCATTAATGTTAACACTAATCATGCGTACATATCCTGTAAACTGACTCGTTCCACAGCATTTCGATAGAAGAATCATTCAAAAAAATCTATGGACCATGTAACTAACTAACTATCTAGCTATCTCTGTCAGAGTTACAATTTTGTCGGCAAACCTTTAATTCCTTTTTTAAATGTTTCATTGGTTTCCTCTACTGCTTGTTCAAGGTACATATTGAATAACACTGGGGATAGGCTGCAACCCTGTCTTATTCACTTCTCAACTACTAATTACCTTTTCATGTCCTTCGACTTTTTTAACTGCTATCAGGTTTCTGTACGAGTTTTAAATAACCTTTCGCTCCCTGCATTTTATCCCTGCTATCTTCAGAATTCTAAAGAGTGTATCCCAGTGAGCATTGTCAAAAGTTATAAACGTAGGCTTGTCTTACCTTAATGTGTCTTCTCAGTTAAGTCGTAGAGTCTGTATTACCTTGCATATTCCTACATTCCACCGGAACACAAACTGATCTCCCCAGTGCTCACCTTCTACATTTTTTCCCGTCCTCTGGAAAAAAATTCGTGCCAATTGTAACCGTGACTTATGGAACTGATAGTTCGGTAATTTTTGAGAACATTTCTCTTGAAGAACAGCAGTCTTTCATTACTTAAAAATAAACATGAACCGTGAGCAGTTAGCGTTCGTGGAGTCGTAGCATCTGCTCCGCTCGCTGCCACCGCCTACCATCATGGTGTGAGATGTTAAGACGGTCTAAAACAGACCGAAATGGGTAACCTCGGAAAAAAAGAGTTTCTTGATGTTGTGACTAATCATGTTCGATTTTATTATAGTTCGGTAATTTTCACACCAGTGAGCATCTGCTTTCTTTGGATTTGTAATTATTATATTCTTCTTGAAATATGAGAGCATTTCAACTGTCCCATACTTCAGTTGCGTCATGGATGGCTTTCTCAAAGTTATCAGTAGTTCTGACGGAATGTTGTCTGCTTCTGGGGCCTTGTTTCGACACGAGGTGTTTCAGTGCTCTGTCAAATTCTTTTTGCAGTTTCGTAACTCCGATCTCATCTTCGTCTGTGTCCTCTTCCTTTTCCATACTATTGCGCTCATTTCCCTTATACACCCCCTGCATATACTCCTTCCTCCTTTGACCTTTCATTCCTTTGCTTAGTAGTGGTCTTCCTTCTGAGACCTTGATATTCCTACAGTTGCTTCTCCTTTTTCCAAAGACTTCCTTAATTTTCCTATAACCTATCTTTTCCCGATGTATATATGCTTTTATAGCCTTGCATTTGTCCTATAGCCGCCATTTGTGCATAGCCATTTCACCCTTTCTGTCAAACTTATGTTTTAGACGTCTAAATTACCTGATTTATTTGCTCTTTATTTACAATTTCTCCTTTCATTAATTAAATCCAATATTTCCTGTGATATCCAAAGACTTCCGTTGGGCCTTGTCTGTTTACCTATTTGATGCTCTGCTGCCTTCGCCATTCCTGCTCTCACAGTTAGCCATTCTTCTTTTCCCTGTTTCAGTATATCGTTACGTAATACTCCCTCTGAAACTTTCAATAACCTTCAGATTATAAAGATCCCAACTCCTTAATTTTCTCCCTTTTTGCAATTTCTTCAGTTTTAGTATACGATTCATAATCAATAAATTATGGCCATTGTCGACACCTACCACTGGAAATGTATTAAAATTCTAAATCTGGTTGCGAAATTATTGTCTTACCATTACATAATCAACCTGTAACCTTCTGGTGTCTCCACATCTCTTCCATGTATACAATATTCTTTTGCGATTGTTAAACCAGTTGATTGACTGTCCTTTTCCTCTTTTGTGGTTGCACCTATGGTACGACTATCTGCATCGTTGAGGCAAGCAAACGAACGTTCAGCGACAAGATCCATTCGCTTATTTACATCGAATAAGTTAGGTTCTTAACTTGTACTATGCATTGAGGTGACTAAAGTCATGGGATAGAGACACACACATATACAGATGACAGTAGTATCTGGCACACAGGTTAAAAAGAGCCAGTGCATTGGTGGAGCTATCATTTTTACTCAGGTGACTCATTTAAAAAGATTTCCGACGTAATTATGACCGCAAGACGGGAATTAACAGACTTTGACGCGGAATGGTAATTGGAGATAGTCGCGTGGGACATTTGATTTCAGAAATCGTTAGGAAATTCAATATTTGGAGATCCCACGAAGCGATGGACCCAGGTTGTCATCAACGCACTGTGCAAGATGGTCGTGGCTCCATAACTGTGTGACTTGTATTTACATGGAATGAGCTGGGTCCTCTGATCCAACTGAACAGATCATCGACGTAAAATCATTATATTCGCCTAGTTCATCTGCAGCCATTTATGGACATCATGTTCCCAAACAGCGATGTCAAGTTGTAAGTAGGCTGTTCAGGTTTTTATATTGGTAACGCCACGTAGCGCTCTGTATGAAAATCACTGGCTATGCAGTCTGAGGCTGGTTGGCATTGCTGGAATATTCGCTATTGTAGTGTTGGGCAGCTGCATGTGAACAGCGCGTAGCGTTGTGCAGTTGGAGGTGAGCCGCCAGCAGTGGTGGATGTGGGGAGTGAGATTGCGGAGTTTTGAGAGCGGATGATCTGGACGTGTGTCCATCAGAGAGAGTAAATTTGTAAGACTGGATGTCATGAACTAATATGTATATTATGACTTTTGAACACTATTAAGGTAAATACATTGTTTGTTCTCTATCAAAATGTTTCATTTGCTAGCTATGCCTATCCATTGTTAGTGCCTTCAATAGTTAGAATCGTTCATTTAGCTGGCAGTATTGGCGCTCGCTGTATTGCAGTAGTTCGAGTAACGAAGATTTTTGTGAGGTAAGTGATTCATGAAAGTTATAGGTTATTGTCAGTCAGGGCCATTTTTTTGTAGGGATTATTGAAAGTCAGATCGCGTTGCGCTAAAAATATTGTGTGCGTTTAGTGATGATCAGAATAAGTAAAGAGAGAAATGTCTGAGTACGTTCAGTTTTGGTCAGCTGTTTGAAAATCAAATAACGTAAGGGGTTTACCAGCACAGTAATTCATTAATTTTTCGCGATTGGTTTGAAGAACATTCTGGACGTTTCGAGCGAGTGATCTGGGCACCCAGATCGCCTGACCTGATGCCCATCGAACATTTATGGCACATAATCGAGAGATCAGTTCGTGTACAAAATCCTGCGCCGGCAACCGCATAAACGAGAGACAGCGAGTGTCCAGGAGAGACATAGGTATCGTCAGGAGTGCTCCAGGAAAGTGTTATAGGTCCGCTGTTGTTCTCCACATACATAAATGCTTTGGAGGACGTGGTGGGCATCAATCTGCGGTTTTTTGCTGATGATGCAGTGGTGTAAGATAAGGTGTCGAAGTTCAGTGGCTGTAGGAATATTTTACTTGGTATTATGAATGGCAGCTAGCTCTAAATGTGGAAAAATGTAAGTTAATGCGGATGAGTATGAAGAAAAAACCTGTAATGTTCGGATTCAGTATTACTAGTGTCCTGCTTGACACAGTCAGTCGTTGAAATATCTGAGCGTAACGTTGCAAAGCGGCATGAAATGGAACGAGCATGTGTGAACTGTGTTTGTGAAGGCGAACAGTCGACTTCAGTTTATTGAGAGAAACTAGGGAAGAGTGGCTCACCTGTAAAGGAGACGCATATAGGTTGCTTGTGCGTGCGACATATTCTTGAGTACTGCTACAAGGTCGGATTGAAGGAAGACATCGAAGCAATTCAGAGGCTGGCTACTAGATTTGTTTCCGGTTGGTTTAAACAACACGTAAGTGTTAACGGAGTTTTTTCGGGAACTCATGTGGGAATCCCTGGAGGGGAGGCGACGTTATTTTCGGGGAACGCTATAGAGAAAGTTTAAAGAATCGATATTTGAAGCTGATTGCCGAACGATTTTACTGCCGCCAACATACATTGCGCATAAGGACAACGAAGATGAGTTACGAGAAATTAGGACTCATATGGAGGCATATAGACAGTCGTTTTTCCTTCACTCTTTTTCCGTCTGGAACAGGAAAGGAATGGGTACCCTCCGCCACTCACCGTACGGTGGCTTGCGGATTGTCTATGCAGACGTACAAGTAGATGTAGATAATTGATAGCTGCAGTGGTGATGATGTGGTAGGAAGAAGGAAGTCTTCCCCCTTAGTTTTTCCCTGAACTGAGTAATACCTAGAGCGCTGATGAAGTACAGGGCTATTACAAATGATTGAAGCGATTTCATAAATTCACTGCAGCTCCATTCATTGACATATGGTCACGACACACTACAGATACGTAGAAAAAGCCGCACTTCATGTTTCTGCCGCCAGAGCGCTCGAGAGCGCAGTGAGACAAAATGGCGACAGGAGCCGAGAAAGCGTATGTCGTGCTTGAAATGCACTCACATCAGTCAGTCATAACAGTGCAACGACACTTCAGGACGAAGTTCAACAAAGATCCACCAACTGCTAACTCCATTCAGCGATGGTATGCGCAGTTTAAAGCTTCTGGATGCCTCTGTAAGGGGAAATCAACGGGTCGGCCTGCAGTGAGCGATGAAACGGTTGAACGCGTGCGGGCAACTTTCACGCGTAGCCCGCGAAAGTCGACGAATAAAGCAAGCAGGGAGCTAAACGTACCACAGCCGACGGTTTGGAAAATCTTACGGAAAAGGCTAAAGGAGAAGCCTTAGCGTTTACAATTGCTACAAGCCCTGACACCCGATGACAAAGTCATGTCGGTCGTGGTGGAGATCATGATCAGCAATTCATGTCAGGGCCTCCACGCTCTCCCGACTTAACCCCATGCGATTTCTTTCTGTGGGGTTATGTGAAAGATTCAGTGTTTAAACCTCCTCTACCAAGAAACGTGCCAGAACTGCGAGCTCGCATCAACGATGCTTTCGAACTCATTGATGGGGACATGCTGCGCCGAGTGTGGGAGGAACTTGATTATCGGCTTGATGT
Organism: Schistocerca piceifrons; assembly: GCF_021461385.2. Taxonomy (NCBI): domain Eukaryota; kingdom Metazoa; phylum Arthropoda; class Insecta; order Orthoptera; family Acrididae; genus Schistocerca; species Schistocerca piceifrons. The sequence continues at coordinate 322,749,506 of NC_060139.1, read as the reverse complement.
CTGCCGAATCACTAAAGGGGCACATATCGAACATTTGTGAATGCCTAAAAAAACTTTTTGAGTTCTTGTATGTGTGTGCAAAGCATTGTGAAAATACCTCAAATAATAAAGTTATTGTAGAGCTGTGAAATCGCTTCAATCATTTGTAATAACCCTGTATATCTAAGGGACTTTTGTTGAGTTGTGACGGGGTATAATATCTGGCTCGCATGAATAACTAGCAATTTTGTTGTCGTGATGGTCATTAGGCTCCAAAATAACAGCTTTGTTCTGTTTGGAAACTAAAGGAACTATCGCTATGCCCTTCTGGAAATAAAGGGTAGGCGACAATTGTGTGATATTAATATCTGGTTGAAGGTTGGATGTAAGTTAATGTTTGTTCGTCCGAAGCTTTCTTTACAATGTAAGGCCGTTCTGGATAAGCTCTTTGCCAATAAGACACCTGTGAAAAGTTGTCAGTTCCATGCTCCTGCGAAAGAAAACAGACTATGTCTTTTTACCACTTGCACACCTTGATATTTTACTAGACTTGAAGGTTTTTAGCGTAAGACACTACACAGTCAGAAATAGTCCAAACAATGATACCACATTTCCCTGGTTTTGAACTTGTGTATGCTCTGAATGGACATTTTCTCCTAAATGGGATTAACTGTTCATCAATTGTCAGGTGACTTCCAAAATTGTAATATTTTGAGAGTGGAAGTTAAAAATATTCTACGCTTTCCTTTATGTGCCAGCTTGTCAGATTTGTTTTTGTCATCACGAGTATTCGCGTCATCGAAACGCAGAAAACGACAAATATATTAAAATCAACTACGAGACAAAAAAAACTATGATTCGGAACGGTAATCATCGCTCGACAGTATGCTAACAAGCTCCTTCGAAGTATTCAGAGCATCCATTTCAATCAGGACTCCAATAAACGGAATCAACGTTCTCGTTAGTATGGAGAATCGTGATATCAATAATTTTTGATCGATAAAAGCATTGGAAATTTCAAGACTATCTACAAGGTTTGGACTTAAGTATGGGAACACTGACAGAAATGGATATTTGACATACATGCAGGTGCTACCCAGGCTGTACTGTTGTATTTGACCACGGATGACACCTGAGAAATGTCCTCAATACGTTGTGAGGGCCACTTGTTGTAGTTGTGAGCGCATTATGCAGGAGCTAAGTGAATTCTAATGTTGGCAAATTGTTGCTGCTCGTATGGTCTGTAGTTCCGTAACCAAGGTAGCCGAAGTGTTGCGTGTTTCAAGAGCCACCGGTCCGAAGATTTATACCGCACACAGGGAAAGCGGAAAAACATCATCCGCTAAGTCAAACCGCGGACGAAAGTGTGTGTTGAGTGGTCGTGAGGGACCATCATTGAAGAGCATTATGACGGAAACATAGACGACGGCAGGCACTGTCACTGCAGAACTGAATGTCGAACTCGAGAACCCTGTCAGCACCGAAACAACACAGAGGGATATCCATAGCCGTCAGCTGTGGCCGAGCGGTTCTAGGCGCTTCAGTCCGGAACCGCGCTGCTGCTACGGTCTTACATCCGAATCCTGCCTCGGGCATGGGTGTGTGTGATGTCCTTAGATTAGTTAGGTTTAAGTAGTTCTAAGTCTAGGGGACTGATGACTTCAGATGTTAAGTCCCATAGTGCTCAGAGCCATTTGAACCATTTGATTTGGATCTCCATAAACAGGAAACTGCAGATAGAGCTGGGATTCCGAAATCAGTCATCAGTTATGCAAATGCGAGTAACGGGAAAATCTGCTTCCGAAGCCATAAAACGTGGGCTTGGAGCTGTGGAAGACTATCTTTTGATCGGATAAGTCGTTTTGCACACTGTTTGCAACTACTGGCGTTTTACGTCCCAAGAGTGAATTACGTAGGGGGTTCGCTGATGATCTGGGCAACCATACCGTGGTGTTCCACAGGCCCTACGATTACTCTTCAAGGCCGCGTTATTTCCAACTATTATGTGCCCATTTTGGCTGATCTGGTTCATCCCGAGGTACCATGTTTGTTCCGGAATGGTAGTGCTGTGTTCCAAGACGACACGGCCGCTGTTCACACAGCTCGCATTGTTCAGGACTGGTTTTGTGAGCACGGGGATGAATTGTTGGATCTGCCCTGGCCACCACAGCCACCATATCTCAATATTACACTCCTGGAAATTGAAATAAGAACACCGTGAATTCATTGTCCCAGGAAGGGGAAACTTTATTGACACATTCCTGGGGTCAGATACATCACATGATCACACTGACAGAACCACAGGCACATAGACACAGGCAACAGAGCATGCACAATGTCGGCACTAGTACAGTGTATATCCACCTTTCGCAGCAATGCAGGCTGCTATTCTCCCATGGAGACGATCGTAGAGATGCTGGATGTAGTCCTGTGGAACGGCTTGCCATGCCATTTCCACCTGGCGCCTCAGTTGGACCAGCGTTCGTGCTGGACGTGCAGACCGCGTGAGACGACGCTTCATCCAGTTCCAAACATGCTCAATGGGGGACAGATCCGGAGATCTTGCTGGCCAGGGTAGTTGCCTTACACCTTCTAGAGCACGTTAGGTGGCACGGGATACATGCGGACGTGCATTGTCCTGTTGGAACAGCAAGTTCCCTTGCCGGTCTAGGAATGGTAGAACGATGGGTTCGATGACGGTTTGGATGTACCGTGCACTATTCAGTGTCCCCTCGACGATCACCAGTGGTGTACGGCCAGTGTAGGAGATCGCTCCCCACACCATGATGCCGGGTGTTGGCCCTGTGTGCCTCGGTCGTATGCAGTCCTGATTGTGGCGCTCACCTGCACGGCGCCAAACACGCATACGACCATCATTGGCACCAAGGCAGAAGCGACTCTCATCGCTGAAGACGACACGTCTCCATTCGTCCCTCCATTCACGCCTGTCGCGACACCACTGGAGGCGGGCTGCACGATGTTGGGGCGTGAGCGGAAGACGGCCTAACGGTGTGCGGGACCGTAGCCCAGCTTCATGGAGACGGTTGCGAATGATCCTCGCCGATACCCCAGGAGCAACAGTGTCCCTAATTTGCTGGGAAGTGGCGGTGCGGTACCCTACGGCACTGCGTAGGATCCTACGGTCTTGGCGTGCATCCGTGCGTCGCTGCGGTCCGGTCCCAGGTCGACGGGCACGTGCACCTTCCGCCGACCACTGGCGACAACATCGATGTACTGTGGAGACCTCACGCCCCACGTGTTGAGCAATTCGGCGGTACGTCCACCCGGCCTCCCGCATGCCCACTATACGCCCTCGCTCAAAGTCCGTCAACTGCACATACGGTTCACGTCCACGCTGTCGCGGCATGCTACCAGTGTTAAAGACTGCGATGGAGCTCCGTATGCCACGGCAAACTGGCTGACACTGACGGCGGCGGTGCACAAATGCTGCGCAGCTAGCTCCATTCGACGGCCAACACCGCGGTTCCTGGTGTGTCCGCTGTGCCGTGCGTGTGATCATTGCTTGTACAGCCCTCTCGCAGTGTCCGGAGCAAGTATGGTGGGTCTGACACACCGGTGTCAATGTGTTCTTTTTTCCATTTCCAGGAGTGTATTTAGGCTTTGTGGTCTACTTTGGAGAGAAGTGTGCGTGATTGCTATCCGCCTCCATTATCGTTATCTGAGCCTCTCACTACTTTGAACTTGCCGCTATTTTGAGGAAGAGTGGTATGAGATTCCTTTGAAATTCCATATAAGATCTGTATTTATACATATGAAGGCGACTGGAAACTGTTATGAATGTCAGTGGTTTCCCTTCGCCGTACTAGGCATGACAATGAGTTGCGATTTTGGTCTTTCCATATTTTCGCCCATCCTCCTGCTGCCGAGCGGTGCTTGGGTAAAGACGGTGGCAGGGGTGCGCATCTATACAACAACTTATACAATATGTAAAAAAATTTAGTAAATTTTTAGTTTAGTTTATGTTCACCCTCTTATATACACTACTGGCCATTAAAATTGCTACACCACGAAGACGACGTGCTACACACGCGAAATTTAACCGACAGGAAGAAAGTGATGTGATATGCAAATGATTAGCTTTTCAGGTCATTCACACAAGCTTGGCGCCGGTGGCGACACCTACAACGTGCTGACATGAGGAAAGTTTCCAACCGATTTCTCATACACAAACAGCAGTTGACCGGCGTTGCTTGGTGAAACGTTATTGTGATGCCTCGTGTAAGGGGGAGAAATGCGTACCATCACGTTTCCGACTCTGATAAAGGTCGGATTGTAGCCTATTGCGATTGTGGTTTATCGTATCGCGACATTGCTGCTCGCGATGGTCGAGATCCAGTGACTGTTAGGAGGATATGGAATCGGTGGTTTCAGGAGGGTAATACGGAACGCCGTGTTGGATACCAACTGCCTCGTATCACTAGCAGTCGAGATGACAGGCATCTTTTCCCCATGGCTGTAACGGATCGTGCACGAATGTCTCGATCCCTGAGTCAACAGATGGGGACGTTTGCAAGACAACAACCATCTGCACGAACAGTTCGACGACGTTTGCAGCAGCATGGACTATCAGCTCGGAGACCGTGGCTGCGGTTACCCTTGACGCTGCATCACAGACAGGAGCGCCTGCGATGATGTACTCAACGACGAACCTGGGTGCACGAATGGCAAACGTCATTTTTTTTTTTTTTTGGATGAATCCAGGTTCTGTTTACAGCATCATGATGGTCACATCCGTGTTTGGAAACATCGCTGTGAACGCACATTGGAGGCGTGTATTTGTCATCGCCATACTGGCGTATCACCCGACGTGATGGTATGGGGTGCCATTGGTTACACGTCTCGGTCATCTCTTGTTCACATTGACGGCACTTTGAACAGTGGGCGTTTCATTTTAGATGTGTTCCGACCCGTGGCTCTACCCTTCATTCGAGCCCTGCGTAACCCTACATTTCAGCAGGATAATGCACGACCGCATGTTACAGGTCCTGTACGGACCTTTCTGGATACAGAAAATGTTCGACTGCTGCCCTGGCGAGCACATTTTCCAGATTTCTCACCAACTGAAAACGTCTGGTCAATGGTGGCCGAGCAACTGACTCGTCACAATACGCCAGTCACTACTCTTGATGAACTGTGGTATCGTGATGAAGTTGTAGACGCCATCCAAGCTCTGTTTGACTCAATGCCCTGCCGTATCAAGGCCGTTATTACTGTCTGAGGTGGTTGTTCTGCGTACAGATTTCTCAGGGTCTATGCACCCAAAGTGTGTGAAAATGTAATCACATGTCAGTTCTAGCATAATATATTTGTCCAGTGAATACCCATTTATCATCTGCATTTCTTCCTGGTGTAGCAATTTTAATGGCCGTAAGTGTGACCCACCTTTGGAAACGTCATCCAATAACGCTACAGTGTGTCAAAGTTCCGACGTCTGTAAGTGTATGTATATACATGGTGAGTCCCAGATTATGTTACAAACTTTCGAACACGATGGAGAGGGATAAATGTATCAGTTTCAGCTAAGGACCCTATACCGCAAACGAACGAGTCGAAAGTTACAAGCGAAAATCATTCTGGTAGCTCTGATATTGAAATACATGTACCGGTACTATTACTGCTAAGAATGTATGGAATGCAACTTTCAGTAGTTGTAGTATGGAGGGAAACAAGAAAAACTGTCAAGTAAACATGGGCTCCAAAATGCATACCAGAGGAGTTACGAGCTTATTCATCTTCGCTAGAATGACACACATCTTCTCTACTTAACAAAGCTCTTAAAGTGTGCATTTTAGAGCCCATGTTAACTAGATTTTTTTTTGTTTTGGTCCGTACTACCACCCCTGAAAGTTGCCTACACTACAGTCTTAGTAGCAAGAATACCTGTGCATGTATTCCTCTCTCTATCAGAGGTATCAGAACAGTTTCCGCTTGTAACTTTCGACTCGTTCGTTTCCGGTACTGGGATCCTTTCCTCAAATTGATACATTTATCCTTCTCGATCGTCCTTGAAAGTTTGTAACATCATCATGGGGTCGCCCTGTCTATACATACATTTACGGGGTTCCTATGTAAAAATGATCTACAACCTCTAGAAATGTGTAACACGAATTGTGAAACACCCTATATACGAGTACATAACATGTACTGAGTGCTGCTATTTTGTGTGCGAAGAACATACCATTAGCGAAATAATGCGCCAGAAATGTGAAGAAGCAGTATAACTAAACTGAAAGATTTGTGCGCAGATTTTTCCCGATTATTAGATTTGATATTATTTTACGTTTAACTGTTTGATTCACCAGATTATAGTTATCATACATCTACATCTACATACATACTCCGCAAACTACCGCGGAGTGCATGGCAGAGCGCATTCCTGTCTATACCAGTTATTAGGGCTTAGTTCCGTTCCATCCACGTATGGAGCGCGAGAAGAAGTATTGTTCAAACACTTCTGCGCGTGCTGTTATTAAAATAGTCTTGCCGTCGTGGTCCCTAAATTACATAAAAATTAAAATAAATTAAGATAAATTTATTGTAAGTAACAATGAAATTTCGTCAAAAAGATAAGGTGTACGAAATTACCCACTTTGTTGCCTACGTAACTTTCGTTCGTTTGGCATCATGGAGATGCACACATGATATCTTGTTACTTGACTCGTCCCAAATGCCTTGTGGCTTTCTCTGTTGCCAAGATTTAAGAAACAATCCAGCGGTATGTGAAACATTCTAAATGTGAAAAACCGCCATTCGCTTGTGGATGGAGCGCGACCCGTGAATAGTGCTGCCACCTGTCCAGACCAACGCGCACTACGTGTAGCCTGGGCCACGTTCGGTCGACTGTACTGGCCCGACCTCTTACGGCGCTACCGCTAACTACGTCGTCGTGGCTCAGTTCCCATCAAGACCGGCACTACTTGCTCGGAGCAGGGGGCGGGGGAGACGAGGCTGTCGAGATGAAAGGAGCCGCCAGATTGGACGGGCCGACTTCCTCAGAGGGGCGGCAGATTGGAAACGCGCTGACGACCCGCCTAACTCGCAATCTGCGCCGCGGACACGCCCCCGGCTGCTGCGCTAAACGCGTTACCGCCTCCGCTGTCTCATCTCGGCCCGCGTAATGTCATTCCCGGGGTCAAAGGGCTGTTTCCAGATTTTATCTCCGCTCGCATACTCGACAAGGGAGCACGTTTTTTTTCATGCAAAAGAGCGGTGTGCAAGTTTTAAATATTGAAAAGTTCTCGTAACCGCCCGCTCATATACCGGAGACGAAATAAGCTATTAAACATTCTAATACGGGAACTGACGAGCGGGCACGTCGTTACAGGGTTCCACATCTGCGCGCCGTCATTTTCGGTCTCGTCCAGGAAGGAAGTCTGCTCGATTTCCCGACTGCGATACACTAATTACGTTTAGGAGCGCTTTTAATCACAGGAGTTAGCTCAACGTGGGCTATGAATATGGAACTTCGAAGGGAGGCAACAAAGAGTCACAAAAGAACTCATCTTCAGCATTAATTTGAAAATGGACTGACCGATACATTTATTACTTGTGCAGACGGTACACGGTTTAACGCGACACGTTTACACATATTAAGATACGAGATCAGTATATCTCGGATTATTACAATAACGTGTCAGACTGACGTGAATGAACGCTTCGCCATGTTCCTGATTAGCGAAAAGGCATCTGATGTCCATTTGGCTGATCTAAACCATTGTTCCACATGGGGTGGAAAAAGAAAAACGAAGCAGAGACATAGCTCATTTCGTCTCTAATCATTTCAATTATCACAGGATAATAGCCGATGTTTAATGTTAATATTTCAAGTGATCCGTCACATTTTAAGTTACTGTAAAAATATAATATTATTTTACAATGAATGAATTTTTTTGATCGAATAGCAACGTTTCATTAGGCGGGGGCAAAGCCCAGCAATTTTCACTTTTTCTGTTATTGTGGTCGATTATGGGTAAATTTCACTGCGAAAACTGAATTATGGATTGGTTTGTTACCTATAACACACCCAAATTCCAGAGCGGCATGATTGTTTATAACAGAAAAACTTACAGTTTATCTAAAACAAAGGAAACTGGGAGTCTTTGTCCCATTTGAGACAAACATGGATATACATGGTTGACTCCTTGATAAAAACACTTGAAATAACCCTTCGCAACACTGTCATAGTGTAGCCAAGTTACCCACCACAACACTGAAGTGAAATAGCTCGCAAATTTGAATGTAATTCTTAAAAATAATTGTGCGAAAAAATCTCTTCCACGAATGTAGAATTAATAGGGTAATCTGAAAGAGTTCTGTTTCGGGGACTAAGCTGTATAGGTGTCTAGTAAACAGTGTAATTTTATAGGTTCTCTGATGCTTCCTTGAAGTCACAGGTTCTTGTTCTTCCTCTTCGGATACTTTCTCGCCAAATAGTAAGTCAATATCTGTATGTGAGCTACTATCGCGATGTGAGAAGTCTGAATCTGACTCAAGAATAATCAGTTGGATGTATGATCTGTTTTCTTTCTTTTTTTGCCATTGACATGATGACATATAGCGTAAGTAGTTGCGTTTCTATGGCACGCCCCTTTCTTCCTTTGGCACATCTTTTCTTCCCATTAGCAAGCTTTTCTTTTCCCATGCTTTCTTCTTCCGTTCGTTCTTTATTGGGTGTCGACGTTACAAGCATTCATTTCAGTGCTTCGCCAGAACGTTTCCCCTAAATCTTTGCTTTAGACAACGAAAGTATATCTGCAGGTGAGATTATCTCACGCAGAGTGTGCTGAATGTCATCTTTTGCAGGAGTAATCAAAAAATGGTTCAAATGGCTCTGAGCACTATGGGACTTAACATCTGAGGTCATCAGTCCCCTAGAACTTAGAACTACTTAAACCTAACTAACCTAAGGACATCACACACATGGCAGGATTTGAACCTGCGACCGTAGCGGTCGCGTGGTTCCAGACTGAAGCGCCTAGAACCACTCGGCCACACTGGTCGGCGCAGGAGTAATCATTAAAGGATTGTCGTAGTAGTGTCAACGAGTAATTCGTTGATTCTTCTTTTCAAAAACGACGTTATACAATGTTCAAGTAAAACATCGGAAACGTTACCTGTAAGTAGTAAGAAGCAGACTTATTTTCTTACCTCATGAGCGACCTGCCGGCACGAACTGTAATGGAACAATAAGTTACAATAAAACAAACGTCCCACCTGATGACCATCTCTTGAGTCTATGGCATTCAATTCAGGATGCGGGGTTTTACCCTCATCTACGGTGCTGTTTCAGCAGAGACATTGTGATGTGATAGAGAAATAACGGTTGTTAAAATACAATATTTTGAAAATTTGTATTTACTTGTCTTCTTTATCCTCAGCCGGAAGTCTGATTTGAGTACTACAATGCTGATTTAGCTATTTACAAGGAAACCCATGAATTAGTGTAGATTCCGAGGAATCAGTCTTACTTTCAACCTACAGGTAATTAAAGAATTCCGCAGTGCTCGTCGTTGCGGTAAATGCAACTGGTCAATTTTAAGACAACTTGTTATCGTGTACCTGTATAGTGTTGAACACAGACATATGCAAGATTATGTAGCAGCGCAGGCTGTATCCTTTTTTATTACAGTGCCAAACCTTTTGTAACATAATTACCTTTTTTTGTAAACAGTACGTAAAAGAGTTACGTTACGTCTACCTTCCTTCCGACAATGTTTCACTTGACATACCTAGATTTTTTCAAGATATCGATTGCATCAAGCACAATTTCGTTATATGTGGAGTAAAAATGTGAGGACGGCTCACTCACAAGTGCCCATTACTGAAAAAAATGACGATACTTTATCTTTCGATAGTTTGACCTTCTGTAGCTGTTGATAAACAAACAGGGTTTTACTGAAAAAAATGTCGATACTTTATCTTTCGATATTTTGACCTTCTGTAGCTGTTGATAAACAAACAGGGTTTCTGTGTCACTTAAGCCAAAACGACTATAATTTTTTAGTGGCACGTTTCCAGTTTGTGTGTTCGGGTGCAAGTCCGGCTACAAAAAATGAGGAAGATCTTTGTTATTAATGAAAATATTATTTTTTCACAAAACAACCTGCATTTGACAGATATAAATAATTTTATTTATTTTTAGCGAGAGAAGAATCGATAGTAATTACCTTTAGGATGCGCGCAGTAACTAGGAAAAGTACTGTTTTCATTAGTTAATAATCGGTATAATGACACTACTTCAACACCTCTAAAGACGTAAAAAAAAAGAACAACTTACGGTTCCTTCGACAAACGAACCCATTCTCTACGTTACGAGTACTTTAATAGGTAATAAACTAATTAGTTTGATTAAACAATCTCTCACGAACACTAAATCAAAAGTTAAATTCCTAGGCGAAATTTCTGAACCATTTGAAAACATGATAGAGTCCGACAAGGACATGGATTCTCCCCTGTAACTTCATTTGCATTTTTGAAGTAATCTTTAGAGAATAGGAATGTACACTAAAAAAAGCTGGAAGTAAATTAAACTAGAAAAGACACACGAATCAGTTCAACTGTCTGGTCTTTGTGCATGGCCTCGCGCCCTTTTGGCAAAGATACGGAATCAGCCATCACCCTAATAAGCCTCCTCGTAACAACCTCAGAGAGAGCAAGCCTACAAGTCTCGACATCTAAACAGAGTACGTGACAAATCTTAGGTGCTCCCAAATCGTTGAATACAAATTTCGAACTGTTCACACATTTAAGTGCCTTAGAGAAATCATTCACATGAATGGACTGATCAGAGAAGCAAACGCTTTCACCTCCCAGTAGATGGAGATGACGTATCACATCTACAAGAACACCAATGATAAAAAAAAAAATCAATCTCCATTAATGCGAAAATGAGACACTATGATACAGCTATAAAACTGAAAGCGCTCTATGCAGTAGAGTGGATTACCACACTTAAAGTAGGAAAACTAGAAAATATGCAGAAAAAAGAGAGAAGACTCTTTGAAAAATTCTGCGACCAAGCGCCCGGGTTCCCGGGCTCGATTCCCGGCGGGGTCAGGGATTTTCTCTGCCTCGAGATGACTGGGTGTTGTGTGATGTCCTTAGGTTAGTTAGATTTAATTAGTTCTAAGTTCTAGGGGACTGATGACCATAGATGTTAAGTCCTATAGTGCTCAGAGCCATTTGAACCATCTGCGACCAACCATAAGAGAAATATTGCAACTACAAATTAAGATGCTACGAAAAATTGTATCAAAACGTTCCCGAACTCTCAGACACAATGCGGTAAGGTCGGGCCGGTTTCTATGGACGTATTAAAAGAAAATAGGACATCAAATTAACTAAAAGAATATTTCAGTATTTCAATAACAAACGAACAAAAATTAGTGGATCAAACATATTCAAAAATAATTAGGAGAGTCAGTTAATAAGTTAATTAGTTACATATTCCATAGGTCATTTGGACCGATGTGTAAACGAATTCGTCAATGGAATTGAAGCAGTTGTCGAGGAGAAATGATCTTCAGAAAGATTTAAAATTTGCTTTGCTACCTATCAGACATTTTTGCGCCAATGATCTAAAAATTTTATTACTGCATATTTGAACTCTTTTCTGAACCACTGACAGCTTTAAAATGGCTAATAAGCGTAATTTTTCCCTCTAGTGTTGTAGGTATGCACATTACTGTTTTTTCGCAGATTGTTATGGATTATCTATGACGAATTTCATTAGCGAATATGTGTACGTACTGTGATGCCTAGCTCCTTGAAGAGGTACATAAAAGTGTCCCTTGGTGAACACAGTATGTTATTGTTACTGTTCGCTTTTTTGCAGCCAATACTTTCTTCCTAAGTGGTGAATTACCCCTGAAAATTATTCTATAAGACATTATTAAATGGAAATATGCAAAGTGTTTCATGAGGTTGATTGATTAGAGAGATGAAAATAACTAAAGAAGACATTCAAAGCAGAGAAAAACTAGCACCCAAAATAACATAAAAACTTCAAAGCATTTGAAGAAAAAGAGAAGAAACATGGAAGATTCTTGACCCGGGAACAAAAATAATAGCACAGCGTGAGAATCAAAAAGTACTGGGCGTATAGGAAGAAGAACCTTATTCGAAAGAATGTTTTTCACGTGGCCAACAGTTGATAGGGGTCGAAGCAAGAAGAAGAAAATATCCGAATTCTATGTCGGTACACAGAAGTATCACCGGCGTTCATTTCTCTTCCGAATCAGTCAAGAACACGGTGACCTGTTTTGCAATTCATACAAACACACTAGCGTATAGGCCTGTAGGTTCAGATACGAAGAGCTAATTTCAAATCGAACGGTACTTCTAGTACACAGGCCGCTTTCTCCTAATAAACTTAAGTAATACGTCTGTGTGGAAAAGAATTGCAAAGAATGAAATAACGCAAAGGCACCAAACTGAACTGTAAGTCTCGGTGCTTCGGAAGAATGTTCATAATCCAGTGAACATAAGAAATTTTAAATGAAACGTTTCTAGAAGGGGTGTGAACAAGAATCCCATGGAAAATCCGTGGAAAAGGTGGGTCAGAAGGACATTTGTTAAGGCATTCTTAAATAATAAGTAATTGATACTGCCATGTGGAGAAATAGCACGCGAAAAAAAGGAAGGAAAACTAAAGTAAAAAATAAAGATTAACACGTAAGATACATTACTGACATAATACGAAATAAAAATAAATAGAAACTATAAAAATGGAGGGTGAGGTAAAATCTGTCGGGTGATTAATGGTTAAAAACACATCGAAAAAGAAGGGTAATTGGAAACGGCCCAGACATTCTTATGAACAATATGACGTTAAAAGGTTCAATGACTCCTTTCAGTATCAGGCAAACAAGAATTACTGCTTCTGCCCACATCTGCATATACATCGACATCAGGGCTGTCTTACGTTTGTACCTTACCTGGACCACACTGGAAGGAGACGGGTATTTTTGGGCCGCTCAGTAACAATAAATGTTGAGCAAAAAAGCGGGATGAACCAATGAGGGAATAGCATCGTGTGGTGGTTGTCTCAGATTGAAAATTTTCAGTATACAGTAACTTGACATAAACAGAATTTGATGGACCTTTTTTGCCGATTGCGTGATACATATTCACTTCTTGGACCGTACTGATACTTGCTTTGGGTCGCATCCGGCCCACGGTCCGTGGGGTTGGACATCCCTAAATCATTGCTGTGCAGTTCACAGTTAAGTATTTGGCAGAGGATTGATAGAACCCCTTTAAGACTATTTCTCTACTGCTCTATTCTCAAATAGCACGTGGGAAAAACTAACATATAAATCATTTCGTCCGTGGTCTGGTTTCTCTTATTTTATCATGATGGTCATTTCTTCCTATGTAGGCTGGAGTCAGTTACAAATTTTGACATTCTGAGGAGAAAGCAGGTGACCGTTGGTTCATGTAACGATCACGCCGCAACGAAAAACATTTTTATTTTAATGATTCTCACCCCATCTTACTTATCATATGCTTGATAAACTGTTCCCTATTTCGTGATAATACGGAACGAGTTACCCTTCTTTGAACTTTTCTAGCAACACTTCAGAAGAGCAGGGACAAGAGTTGTACAGACAGTCTCGTTAGTAAATTTGTTGCATATTGTAAGTCCCTGGTTCGCCTTACCCAAATTTTCCACGCGATGATTCCAGTTTAAATTCGTAATTTAGTTGAACAGACAGCCTTAAGTTTGTGTAATTTGTCATGTAACCGAAATTAATGGAACTTTTGAGTACTGATACAAAGGATTGTATTGTTCAGCGTCAATTTCCACTCTTCGCAACGTGCAGAAGACGAGTTTAGATGATTTTTGTTGTTCATCCAATGATGACATTATTAGATGGGAAACGACAGAACCATCTGCAAGCAATTTAAGAGGACTTTGATAATAACTGGATCCACAACCATGAAAAATTTGCACACCGAGTTGGCCGAGAGGTTCTAGGCGCTACAGTCTGGAACTGCGCGACTGCTACGGTCGCAGGTTCGCATCCTGCCTCAGGCATGGACGTTTGTGATGTCCTTAGGTTAGTTAGGTTTAAGTAGTTCTAAGTTCTAGGGGACTGATGCCCTCAGAAGTTAAGTCACATAATGCTCAGAGCCATTTGAATCAATCCGAATGGAAAATTTAATGAACACTGTCATTCCGCTTAGGCTGTACCAAACATTACAATTTTTTATATATCAGAATTGCAATTTCGACATTTGGCTTCGTCAGGTGATGTGGAAGCAATTCCACTCCACCCTCCACCCCCGAACCCCCGCCCCCCCCCTCCCCCCAAAAAAGAAGGATAGCCGTCAACAATTGAACACAGATCCAGCATGAAAACGGGAAGAAGGTTTACTGAACTGTAAAGAAACAAGCAAAATTGAAACGGTAAGTGGTCCAAGCTAAAGATGTGCAACATCGTGTGAATATGTATAGCCACGGCGTCGTGGTTCTGCGGTCACGGTGATGGACTGTGAAGTGTTCAAATCTCCCTTGTGCTTTTTTCGCTAAATTATGAACCGTCCCCCCGATCGTTGACGTGTCTGTCCGCTGTAGTCAAATTTGTATCTGTGTCGTGGTGTGACGTCCGTTTGCAACAGCGAGGTGTAAAGAAGGGAACTCCAGACGTACGCACCGTCTGTTTGTTCTACACAAGTACCACACGTTATGACTCTTGCGCTCCGTTTGGAAGTTTTGACTCTTGAATTCCTTTGTTGTAACATGGTTCACACTCCGTACCCATTTATTTGTTGTTTTCATTTCTGTCCTTAGGTTAGTTAGGTTTAAGTAGTTCTAAGTTCTAGGAGACTGATGACCTCAGCAGTGAAATCCCATAGTGCTCAGAGCCATTTTATACTGATCAGTCAGAATATTATGACACTATCGATATAAACCCTTCCAGGTGATAGCAGCGTCACCTGACGGAGAATGACTGTTAGACACACTCACAGTGCGTGTAGTATCAGTGAATTTGCTGTCCGTGTGTAGAATGGAGAAGAGGTGCGATTTTCCTGAATTTGACCGGGGGCAGATTGTGATGGAGCCAACGGCCTTGCCGCAGTGGTAACACCGGTTCCAGTCAGATCACCGAAGTTAAGCGCTGTCGGGCTGGGTGACCATCCGGTCTGCCGAGGGCTGTTGGCAAGCGGGGTGCACTCAGCTCTTGTGAGGCAAACTGAGGAGCTACTTGATGGAGAAGTGGTACCTCCGGTCTCGGAAACTGACATACGGTGGTGTGTTGACCACATGCCCCTCCACATCCGCCTCCAGAGACGCCTGTGGGCTGAGGATGACATGGCGGCCAGTCGGTGCCTTTGGGCCTTCATGGCCTGTGCGGGAGGAGAGATTCTGATGGACCGGAGGCTCGGGACTAGCATTACGGAAACTGCACGGCCTGTCGGGTTTCCGATTAATATTGTGGTGAATGTCTTCAACATGTGGTGAAACCAAGGTGAAACCACGCCTAGTAGTCGTGGGGTTGTGCGGCAACTGCTCATTACAGATTTCGGACGTCCTAGGCTGGGCAGACTGGTAAAACAGGACAGGCGGCCGACTACGGTGGAACGAACAGCAGACTTTAATGGTGGGCAGAGTACAAGTGTGTGTGAACACACATCGCACCGAACACTTCTGAAGATGGGCCTCTGCAGCCGAAGAGCCACGTATGTGCCAATGTTAACACAATGACCCCGGCAACTAGGACTGAAATGAGCACGTGACCATCGGCTCTGGACGTTGGCGCAGTGGCAGAGCTTTGGATGGTCTGATGAATCCCGATACGTTCTTCATCACGGCGACTGAAGGGCGCGAATCCATCGTCTTCTACGGGAAAAGCTCCTTTTTTTTTGTTTATTTGGCCTTTGAGTGTGTACTCAATTTAGCCATCGGCAACACATAGTGACAATGTACACATAATTGAATAAACAAATACAGAAATGCATATTTACAAGAATAAGAAGCTTAACTGTTACAGTTTGTACATAATGTTTTAAAAATTGAATTGAATTGGAAAATAATTAAAAGTGTATTGGCTTGCAATTCACACCAATTCTGAAATATCTTCATCAGCAAGACATATTTATAATTTACGTACACCATTAAAACCTACAGATTGTGACCAGTACTCTTGATGAAGTTAACTATCACTCTATATAGACGAATGTCTTTAGTACACAAAAGAGAAGAAGCTGATTGAGGAAGATGGTAGCCCATACTTAGCAATGTCTTCAGAAAGACCAACCGTTCACGGTCAAATTTGGGGCACATAAATAAGATGTGGTTAACATCAGCTTCAGACTCAGGATCACACTCACATACTGGTGAAGTGTAAACGTTGATCCGATGTAGATGTTGTGGGAAAGAGGCATGATTGAAGCGGAGTCTTATGATGGTAGAAATCGTGGATCGGTCCAGATGTGTCCTCATGAACCACGGCTGTGAAGGAATCCGAGGTTGTAGCACTGCGTAATAACCGCCTTTTGTCTGTTGAGAGGAAAAGCTCCTTGACACCTGTATTCCGGGACAGAGACAAGCTACAGTGACTCGTTCATGCTCTGGAGAACACTCGCGTGGGGATACATGGGTGGAGCTCGTGCGAGGCTCCGTTACGGACAGGAAGTATCGTACACTGATTGGAGACCACGTACACTCCTTCATGACAATCATTTTTCCCGATGGCATTTTTCCTGTGGCATTTTTCAACAAGATAATGCGCCGTGCCAGAAGGCCACACGTGTAATTGAGTGGTTCGAGGAACACAGTGGGGAGCTCCAGTTGATGTGCTGGTCCCCCAGTTCGCGAAATCTGAGCCCGATCGAAAACGTTTGAATGTGACTGAACGTGACGTCAGATCTCATCGCCCCCCTCCCAGAAATTTACGGGAATCGGGTGACTTGTGTGTGCAGATATGGTGCCAACTCCCTCGAGCAACCTATCAAGCCTCATTGCTTCCATGCCAGGGCCCGTCGCCGCTGTTATCCGTGCCAGAGGTGGGCATACCGGCTATTAGGGGGTGGTCATAATGTTCTGGCTGACGAGTGTATATGTGAACGTTACATCAATTTACTTCAAGAGAAGAGACTCGTAAATTGTCTGTATCAGGGGATACGTTAATGTACAAATACAGTTGTAAATGCTCATGGCGTTCTTGTGGAAATAGCTTGTACCAACTTATCTTCTTCTTACTGTTTTCATAAAGTGAACTAATAATTTTTCAATCGGTCTCCTCCTACAGCAAACCAAGGAACCCACCGTTGTACTGACGAGTGAACACAGCAACACCCGGATCGTACAACTTAAATTTTTGCGTGATGGGTTGATCGAAACGTGAAGCCTACAAAGGAAAATTAAACGCAAGAGAAAGATTTACTGTTCAGATTACGAATAGTGCTGTCCCTGTAACATTGCACCAAGATAACCTCAGAAGAATTGCACGTGGTTTTACTTGAATTAATATAGATCTTGTAAAATATTAATTATTCCACCTTGTATTACGTGCCTACACGTACACACATAAGTATCCACTTGCATAAAACAGATGGAGACTGGCTTTAAAGGTTATGTCCAGAGGCCCATAAACAGAAAAGAAAATTCAGCGGGATCAGTACGTGCATAGGCAACGCTTCTAAGATCGTCATGTCTGTTTCTTTGACCAACACCACATCCGGCTATCTGGTATAACACAAAACTGCTGCCGTAGAACAACATCAGTATGAGCTAAATTAGCAAATCTGTTGTAAGCTCACTCGTGCCTTTGCTAAGACGACAAAGAACGCTCAAAAAACTCGAGGCAGACAGTATTCTAGTTCCCACTGGACCGCCTTATTCCCAGATTTCCCAAGTCCAGAGCAAGTCCAGAAATTTGTGCTGCTTAGTCAATCAGCGCTGCAATAGCACAATACTTGGCTTATTTCTCATTCGCTGTCACACTCATTGGGTCATCCGTCTCTACAGCAAACAACACCACAATATTTGGCAAACTGACGATTAGGAAAGCTTCCGTGCGTCACATGCAACGCTATTAATACCACGTACATTGAAAGCATTTCAGATTGTTAAGCTATCCCCGCATTTGGTGAAATGTCTTTTAGCGCGGATCCATGATTCAGTTCGATGCCTCTAACTCTAATAACAATAACAATAAAGTGCATGAAGTGTTAAAATGCAACAATAATTACATACATCAGTGGTTCATATAGCGGTTTTCCTCTTTTCTTGATGGTGGTGGTGGGCAGAATATCATTATACGCCGTCCACCTCGTTGGATTATCACCTGATACACTACTGGCCATTAAAATTGCTACACCACGAAGATGACGTGCTACAGACAAGAAATTTAAGCGACCGGAAGAAGATGCTGTGATATGCAAATGATTAGCTTTACATGGCATTCACACAAGGTTGGCGCCGATGACGACACCTACAGCGTGCTAAAATGAGGAAAGTTTCCAATCGATTTCTCATACACAAACGGCAGTTTACCGGCGTTGCATGGTGAAACGTGGTTGTGATGCCTCGTGTAAGGAGGAGAAGTGCGTACCATCACGTTTCCGACTTTGATAAAGGTCAGATTGTAGCATTTCGCGATTGCGGTTTATCGTATCGCTACATTGCTGCTCGCGTTGGTCGAGATCCAATGACTGTTAGCAGAATATGGAATCGATGGTCTCAGGAGGGTAATACGGAACGCCGTGCTGGATCCCAATGGCCTCGTATCACTAGCAGTCGAGACGACAGGCACCTTAACCGCATGGCTGTAACGGGTCGTGCAGCCACGTCTCGATCCCTGAGTCAACCGATGGGAACGTTTGCAAGACAACAACCATCTGCAGGAACAGTTCGACAACGTTTGCAGCAGCATGGACTATCAGCTCGGAGACCATGGCTGTGGTTACCCTTGACGCTGCATCACGGACAGGAGCGCCTGCGATGGTGTACTCAACGACGCACCTGGGTGCACGAATGGGAAAACATCATTTTTCGGATGAATCCACGTTCTGTTTACAGCATCATGATGGTCGCATTCGTGTTTGGCGACATCGCGGTGAACGCACATTGGAAGCGTGTATTCGTCATTGGCATACTGGCGTATCACCCGGCGTGATGGTATGGGGTGCCATTGGTTACACGTCTCGGTCACCTCTTGTTCTCGTTGACGGCACTTTGAACAGTGGACGTTACATTTCAGATGTGTTACGACCCGTGGCTCTGCCCCTCATTCGATCCCTACGAAACCCTACATTTCAGCAGGATAATGCACTACCGCTTGTTGCAGGTCCTGTACGGGCCTTTCTGGATACAGAAAATGTTCGACTGCTGCCCCGGCCAGCACATTCTCCTGATCTCTCACCAACTGAAAACGTCTGGTCGATGGTGGCCCAGCAACTGGCTCACCAAAATACGCCAGTCACTACTCTTGATGAACTGTGGTATCGTGTTGAAGCTGCATGGGCAGGTGTACCTGTACACGCCATCCAAGTTATGTTTGACTCAATGCCCAGGCGTATGAAGGCCGTTATTACGGCGAGAGGTGGTTGTTCTGGGTACTGATTTCTCAAGATCTATGCACCCAAATTGCGTGAAAATTTAATCTCATGTCAGTTCAAGTGTAATATATTTGTCCAATGAATACCCATTTATCATCTGCATTTCTTCTTGGTAGCAATTTTAATGGGCAATAGCGTATTTCCATTCCCCTCTGGTTTTCAACAAAAAAAGTATCGCAGCCCACACGTATTTCGGGACACGCACCCCGCACACGTTCACAGTCCCATATCACGATTACGGCGATCTGGTGCGCCATACACACATAAAATTGACACTGTAGCTACTACATATTGCAAAATTAGTCCAAAAATCGATCTATCAATGAAAACGCCAGTGCTGTAGTTTCGCGTCATGTCTGCTGCATTATATGGAATTTTGTATTCGATGATGATGATGTTTGGTTTGTAGGGGGCTCAACTGCGTGGTCATTAGTGCCCGTATATAGTCCCAACTTTTACACAGCCCATTTTTTGTACCCAATCCAATCTATCCACCGTCACGAAAGATGATTATGATGATGAAATGATAAGGACAACACAAACACCCAGTCCCTGGGCAGAGAAAATCCCCAACCCGACCGGGAATCGAAACCGGGACCCCGTGATCCAGAGGCCGTAAAGCTCGCCACTAAACCACAAGCTGCGGACTTTAGTATTCCGAAAATTTAATTCTTCCAATTGTAATCTACGAGACAGAAGGGTTCTTTTCCTTTGAAATAAGTAACTTCGTGCCTGATGTGGATATGTTCATTCGATCTATCGATATAACATCAACTACTTTTTCAAGCAGAAAACATTTATCCTACTGCTGATTTACGTTCCATGTGGCCTGCTTAAATACGCAGTGTAAATTAATGAAAGTATACGAACGCCGCCACTACATCACACATAGCTTCACATATACTGAAAATAAAAATCGGTATCTTAATGCTGGACAACTCTAAATAGAGCAGCTGTTTCGATTATTCAGTCCACATGGCATCTGTGGACTGTTCGAAGCAGTAAATTATCCATTGCGTAAGTTCTGTTCCCAGCCATATCACGTGCACTACCACAGCAGAATAAATCACCAGTCTCCTGCAAGGACACCGGTGAATTAATGCGTCCGTTCCATTTATAAGCTCTGAAGGCAAGTAATGTGTGACAGTTCCTGATAATTAATTATACCTTGAATAATGTAAAGTTTACAAAATTGTTTCTTGTTTCTGCAGAAAGAATTGCGATCCTAAGGCCAACCGTAGTCTTAGGCGGAAGTCTTTTGAGTATAATCGGCATACATTGCTTACGAGGGCAGTTCAATAAGTAATGCAACACATTTTTTTTCTGAAACAAGGGTTGTTTTCAGAATGAGATTTTCACTCTGCAGCGGAGTGTGCGCTGATATGAAACTTCCTGGCAGATTAAAACTGTGTGCCCGACCGAGACTCGAACTCGGGACCTTTGCCTTTCGCGGGCAGCATTGAAATACACCAGGTTATTCCCCAATCTTTTAGCTACACAACACTATTTTTCAACGTAATCTCCATTCAATGCTACGGCCTTACGCCGCCTTGAAATGAAGGCCTGTATGTCTGCACGGTACCATTCCACTGGTCGATGTCGGAGCCACCGTCGTACTGCATCAATAACTTCTTCATCATCCGCGTAGTGCCTCCCACGGATTGCGTCCTTCATTGGGCCAAACATATGGAAATCCGACGGTGCGAGATCGGGGCTGTAGGGTGCATGAGGAAGAACAGTCCACTGAAGTTTTGTGAGCTCCTCTCAGGTGCGAAGACTTGTGTGAGGTCTTGCGTTGTCGTGAAGAAGGAGAAGTTCGTTCAGATTTTTGTGCCTACGAACACGCTGAAGTCGTTTCTTCAATTTCTGAAGAGTAGCACAATACACTTCAGAGTTGATCGTTTGACCATGGGGAAGGACATCGAACAAAATAACCCCTTCAGTGTCCCAGAAGACTGTAACCATGACTTTAGCGGCTGACGGTATGGCTTTAAACTTTTTCTTGGTAGGGGAGTGGGTGTGGCGCCACTCCATTGATTGCCGTTTTGTTTCAGGTTCGAAGTGATGAACCCATGTTTCATCGCCTGTAACAATCTTTGACAAGAAATTGTCACCCTCAGCCACATGACGAGCAAGCAATTCCGCACAGATGGTTCTCCTTTGCTCTTTATGGTGTACGGTTAGACAACGAGGGACCCAGCGGGAACAAACCTTTGATTATCCCAACTGGTGAACAATTGTGACAGCACTACCAACAGAGATGTCAAGTTGAGCACTGAGTTGTTTGATGGTGATCGGTCGATCATCTCGAACGAGTGTGTTCGCACGCTCCGCCATTGCAGGTGTCACAGCTGTGCACGGCCGGCCCGCACGCGGGAGATCAGACAGTCTTGCTTGACCTTGCGGCGATGATGACACACGCTTTGCCCAACGACTCACCGTGCTTTTGTCCACTGCCAGATCACCGTAGACATTCTGCAAGCGCCTATGAATATCTGACATGCCCTGGTTTTCCGCCAAAAGAAACTCGATCACTGCACGTTGTTTGCAACGCACATCCGTTACAGACGCCATTTTAACAGCTCCGTACATCGCTGCCACCTGTCGGAAGTCAATGAAACTATACGAGACGAAGCGGGAATGTTTGAAAATATTCCACAAGAAATTTCCGGTTTTTTCAACCAAAATTGGACGAGAAAAAAAATGTGTTGCATTACTTATTGAACTGCCCTCGTATTATTAATGTTTAATGGATCGTCAAAAGCTGAGAATACAAAAGGAACAACATTTATTTTATCACCACAAATATCAACGAAAGAACTACTGCGCGGAAATTGGTAGCCGTTAGTTGCATATTGTTTAGTGAAAAGAAAAATGTTCTGTAAAGAATATCGCATGATCATATGTTGAAGCGTCATTCCTTTGAAGGTGACTTCAAATTGCGCTGGGTGTTGAACTCTCTTCCTCAGGCGTTATCTGTTAGTTGGTAGGCATTTAAATAAACTCTTGTCAATAGAAATCGCCGGTTCCTTAGTAAAAATTCTTGTCTTTCATAGACACAAAGTGTCACTCGTTAAATTTTGGTAGAGTACTGGTCCGCGAAAGGCAAAATACGGGTTCTAGTCCCGGTCCAGCATAGTGTTTTCATCTGTCAGGAAGTTTAAAGACCGACGCATATGCTTCTGAGGATCAAAAATTAATTCTAGAACCGGCGCTGCGATTGTATCTGGCTTTTCTTTCATATGAGCAGTATTTTTTGGGGTACTGAGAGCCGTAGAATGAAGGCTTTCACGACCGGGTGACATGGCTGTTGATATACTTTCCGGGATGTGAGGTCGTGGTCCAAGAACTTTTCTGCTCCTTACGTTTCGTACAGGACTGCGCTGGACTTCCTCAGAGGCGCTGCTCCGCTGAGTCTTACCGACTGACTGGTCAACCAGGCAACCACCAAGTGAAGTTTTCGGATACCGAAGTTTTATCTACAACGTTAAATTACTATCCACGGCTTTATAGAGAAGCTATCGAAATTTATAAACATCACGATAATTTTAATAGGAAAGAGAAGGCTATGAAACTTAGCGATATATGGACAGTGGCTCTACAAAATTGCTAACAATTTTTATCTTTTACAAGGTGGTAATCGATAGTCAACCTTATCTTTGCTATGGATTATCACTGCTCATCACGTGTCACCTGAACCACGCCCCCCTTTCTCACAATATATAAGTCGCTCTCAGACACCCGACCAGTCAGTCGGCAAGACTCAGCGGAGCAGCGCCTCTGAGGAAGTCCAGCGCAGTCCTGGACGAAACGTAAGGAGCAGAAAAGTTCTTGGACCACGACCTCACATCCCGGAAAGTATATCAACAGCCACTGAGAGCCGTGTTCCGATGATTTTTGTAATCGTTCCATTGCTGTTTAAAGTACGTGGGACGTTCAATAAATAAAGCAACACTTTTTTGTTTCTCGGCGAATTTTTGTTGAAATAAATGTGGAATTTGGTTTGGGACATCGTGAAATACTCCCGATTCAGCCCGTATAGTTTCATGAAGGTCCGATAGGTGGCTGCACGATACGTAGCCTTCAAAATGGCGTCTGCAACGGAGGTACGTTCCAAGCAGATATCTGTCACTGATTTTCTTTTGACGGAACAGCAGGAGCTTGCAGTATATCTACACAGACCTGGCAGTCAACAAAAGCACGGTGAGTCGTTGGGGGAGGCGTCTATCATCATCACAACTCCCGAGTGCGGGCCGGCCGTGCACAGTTATGACTCCTGCAATGGTGGAACGTGCAGACACTCTCATTCTAGTTAATCGACGGATCACAGTCAAGCATCTTGCTGCTCAACTGGACATCTCTATTGATAGTCCTGACACACTCGTCCTCCAGTTGGAGTACTCAAAGGCATGTGCCTGCTGGGTTCCTGAGCATCTAACAGAAGATCATAGAGAGCAACGAAGGACCATCTGCGCGGAATTGTGACAATTCTTTTTGTCGAATATCGTCACAGGCGTTGAAACATCGGTTCATCATTTCTAACCGTAAACAAAGTAGGAAACAATGGAGTAGCGGCACACCATCTCTCCTCCGAAGTAAAAATTACCAGGTGTACCGGTATGAAATGAACGTTTCTTTGTGAAAATGAAAAACTAATTTTGAA
Organism: Schistocerca piceifrons; assembly: GCF_021461385.2. Classification (NCBI taxonomy): domain Eukaryota; kingdom Metazoa; phylum Arthropoda; class Insecta; order Orthoptera; family Acrididae; genus Schistocerca; species Schistocerca piceifrons. The sequence goes on along the minus strand of NC_060139.1, from coordinate 322,725,277 downwards.
TTGAAAGTAAAAATTTTATTCAAAGTACTGACCATTGCTTTCTATACATTTTGACCACCTTTCTGGCAATTTGTGGACACCACGCCAATAGAAATGTTCGTCTTTTGAAGCAAACCAATCAGACACCCAATTTTCGACTTCTCCGTAGGAATCGAAGTGTTCCCCAGCCAATGCGTGTCCCATTGATGAAAACAAATGGTAGTTGGAAGGGGCCAAGCTGGTGAATACGGCGGGTGGGGTAGCAGCTCCCAGCCAAGTGTTTTGAATGTATCCTGAACCAGTTTTGCATTGTGTGGAGGTGCATTGTCGTGTAAAAAAATTACTTTGCCATGTCTTCTGGCCCATTCTGGTCTTTTTCCGATCAATACATAGTTTAAATTGATCATTTGCTGTCTGTAGCGATTAGTATTCACAGTTTCTCCAGGTTTTAGAAGCTCATGATACACCACACCTTTCTGATCCCACCAAACACAGAGCATTGTCTTCTTGCCGAATCTATATGGTTTTGCAGTCGATGTTGATGGTTGTCCTGGATTAACCCATGATTTTTCCCGTTTAGGATTCTTAAAATAAATCCATTTTTCATCCCCAGTAACGATTTGATGCAAAATTGATTTTCTTCCATGTCTTTGAAGCAAAATTTGACAAATGGTTTTTCGGTTTTGCATCTGTCTTTCATTCAATTCATGTGGCACCCATTTTGCACACTTTTGGATCTTTCCCAAAGCTTTCAAACGGTCAGAAATTGTTTGTTGTGCAACAATTAGCATTGCTGCTATTTGCTTCTCACTCAAAGTATCATCTGCATCCAATATTGCTTGCAATTCGGCGTCGTCGAACTTTTTTAGTGGTCTTCCACGTTTTTCATTTCTTATCAAAATCATTATTTCTGAACCATTGAAACCATTTTTGCATGTTGCTTCTGATAGAGCGTGATCATCATATGCCTCGACAAGCATTCGATGCGACTCTGCAGAACTTTTTTTCAAATGGAAGCAAAAAAATAAAGCTTTCCGCAAATCATCACTTTCTGGTACAAAATTCGACATTGTTAAAACGATGAAAACATATAATGTTGTTTGTTCCATGACTTGATGTATACTAAACATCTTTGACAGATGTCATACCAACCAAACGAAAAAAAATTAACGCTCGTTCACAACAAATGTTCCTTATCGACACATTTGTATCTTAACGCTCATTTCGTACCGGTATACCTGGTAGAAGCCGCACTCTCAGCAGATGAAGTCATGGCGACGGCCTTCCGGGACTCTGGAGTGTTTATTCTGTTTGATCTCTTCCCTCATGGTGCAGCGATCGACTCTGGAGTCTATTATGCTACCCCCAGGAAACTGAAGGCGATCGCACTGGGCAGACATATCGTTGAAAAATAGCGTCTTGTAGCCAAAAGTGTGAGGAACAATAGGGTGTATTGTAATACTGGAAACAATCACCCTGCGTTCAGAGAAAAAGTGTTGCATTACGTATTGAATGCCCCTCGTACGTAGGTAACGCCGAAAAGACTTTTCGCCTCTCTGTTCTTCAGTGGAAGGACATGTACAACTATACAACCGGCTGTGACTGTAAGTGAAACAAACATCTGCACAGTATAGCAGAGGAACTCTGTTTATGTGAGAGTGAAGCGCACGACATGCTGTCATTTCGTGTTAACCGGGCGGGCTCGTAGCGCCTACCGTCAGAGAACATTACTAGGTGCACGTTTGGCGTTACTGGACGTATCCAGCAACAGCTGCCACATTTCCAGCGGCCGCAGTCTAATTTAATTCCAGCGGGAGCGGCGACTCCCAGGCGGCATCCGTGTCGCCGGGAACCGGTTGGCCGCCCACGACGGAGGCCAATAAAAGAGACGCAGCGGCGAGCCGCCAGCCGCCAGCCGCCGTCCACCGGCCGGCAGCCCACGTTACAGTGCCGCCGCTTCATTTGCGCCGCCGCTGTCACAACGCCGGCGCCGCCGACAGCGCTTTATCCGCTGCGCCTGTCGCCGGCCGCGCGCTCCGAGGTGTGGGACGGCCGTTACTGTTCGCGATAGACGCAAGTGATCGGCTGGATAACGTCGGAGGACTCGCGAGCCTCGTCGAGGACGACGTGGTCGCCTGTGGGAAGGTTGCAGGGCCAGAAGACGATGGCGAAACCCACGGATATCTGTAGAGCGCCATTACGGACTTGCAGCTGACCATCAGCTAGGAGTGTAATACACTGACGTGACAAAACTCATGGGATACCTCCTGATATCGTGTCGAACATCCTTTTTCCCGGAGTAGTACAACAACTCGACGTGTCGTAGACTCAACAAGTCGTTGGGAATCCCCTACAAAAATACTGTGCCATGCTGCCTCTGCGGGCGTCCATAGCGGTGAAAGCGTTGTCGGTGCAAGATTTTGTGCACGAACTGACCTCTCGATTATGTCCCATAAATGTTACATGGGACTGATGTCGGGCGATCTGGGTGGGTGAATCATTCGCTCGAATTGTCCGAAAGGTTCTTCAAAGAAGTAACGAAGAATTGTGGCCCTGTGACATGGCCCATTCTCATCCATAAAGAATCCATCGTTGTTTGGGAACATGAAGTCCATGAATGACTGCAAATAGTCCCCAGGTAGTCGATCGTAAGCATTTCCAGTCAATGATTAGTTGTGTGGGAACAGATAATACAGTCCGTTCCGTGGAAACACAGCTCGCAGCATTATGGAGTCACCACCAGTTTACACAGTGCCTTGTTGGCAACTTGGCTCCATGGCTTCGTGGGGTTTGCCCCACACTCGAACCCTACCGTCAGCTCTTACAAAATGAAATCGGGACTCATCTGACCAGGCCACGAGTTTCAAGTCGTCTACGGTCCAACGCATGTGGTCGCGATCTCAGGAGAGGCACTGCAGGCGATGTCGTGCTGTCAGAAAAGACACTCGTGTCAGTCGTCTGCTGCCAAAGCCCATTAGCTCCAAATTTTGCCGAATTGTCCTAATAGGCACCTTTGTCGTAGGTCCCAAATCGATTTCTGCGGTTATTTCACCCATTGTCTGTTACCACTGACAAGTCTATGCAAACGCCGCTGGTCTCGGTCGCTAAGTGAAGGCAGCCCTCCACTGCTATGTTTGAGGTGAGAAGTAATGCCTGTAATTTAATGTTCTCGGCACATTCTTGACACTGTGGACCTCGGAATATTGAATTGCCTAACGATTTCCGAAATGGAATGTCCCATGCGTCTAGTTGCAGCTACCAAAGTCAAATTCAGAGTCTGTTGATTCCTGTCGTGAGGCGATAATCACGTCGGAAACCTTTCCACATGACTCACCTGGGCCGGCCGGAGTGGCCTTGCGGTTCTGGGCGCTACAGTCGGGAGCCGAGCGTCCGCTACGGTCGCAGGTTCGAATCCTGCCTCGGGCATGGATGTGTGTTATGTCCTTAGGTTAGTTAGGTTTAAGTAGTTCTAAGTCTAGGGAACTGATGGCCTCAGAAGTTCCATAGTGCTCAGAGCCATTTGAGCCATTTGACTCACCTGGGTACAAATGACAGCTTCGCCAATGCACTGCCCTTTTATACCTTGCGTAGACGATACTACCGCCCTCTCTATATGTGCATATCGCCATCTTGTGACTTTTGTCACCTCGTCGTATACGACCAGCAGTATTGCTTTTTGATGATGCTCTTATTTACAATAAATTTTCATCATCAGACGGCTGTTTTTGACATCATGAAACAACTTTATTTTAACATTGGCAAATGAATTACAATAATCGATTTCCTGAGTTGTAATATTGTCTTCTTTGCAGAAAAGTGATAGCAGAGTCTTAAGAGTTAATAACAGGGGAAAGCTCCACGCGGATAACAAGGGAAAATTTAGGAGGCAAGCAGGCAGTACCAGGGCACGATAACAGACTTGCATAAAATGTAAGATGCTTCAGATCTTATACAAGCAATCTTACGAGCAAGTGGCGTTATGGGGACGCCAGCCACTCTTAAGAAATAACACTGTAAGCCGTAGTTATCATTTAGAGCGAGAGTAGGAGAGGCATGAGGGAGAGAGCCTTTGGAAAGAGCACATATACGTCATGAAGAGCCGTTAGCAGGTCCAGGACATGAATTTACAACAGACGCCTCCCTCTCTCCGCTAAGCTTCTGAAAAGCAGGCAGTAGAGCCAATAAGATGGCGAGAGCCCTTCGAAATTACACCGTTAGGCGAGGAGAAGGGGAAATTGATTAAAACTCGGATGAAGATGCTGCGAAGAGAACGTCGCGTCAGTTAGAGCAGACGGATGTAGAGGATAAATAGGACAGCCAGGTCCTAGTGGAAGTAGAGGGGTAGATTTGGCAGAAACAGCCTAAGTTATTAGCCGAACAAGGCTACGCAGAGTTATCTAGGAGGCTGGTCGTGTCGTTAGAGCAGACACAGGTAGTACTAACAGGTTCTTTTAATAGGTGGAACGAAGCTAGTTAGTTCCGTCTCTGTGTAACGATTTGGTCTTTCGTGGATTCACAGCTCATTTAGAGCAAATGTTTACTGGACTGAGGGTATACTGTGAAGAAAGGCGGAAGTTGTTAAACACTCGGTGTTCGTCACTCAGTACTAATTCTAATCCTTACCTTTCGTAATAAAGGAATTTTAATTACACGGTCAGGTTAAGACTCCCTGTAATTTAGGCCCACCGAACCCGGTGGCCCAATCACAAACAACACTCACGTTTGGGACGCGAAATATCTTGTACACTACAACCTAGTGCCTCACGTACATTCCAGCTACTTACTTTCATGTGTTTAAAATAATTTTCTGTATCTATATACATTTATGAATTTTGTCAGTAATTAGTGTTTATGAAAATGTGGCGTATGCCGAAAGAATAAGTAAGAAATAATTACGTCAAATCGTGGCAGTAAACGCGCTGGCAATGGCAGGGAAATTTATATTGTACGAAACATAAAGAATATGTATCATGTAACAATAACATCGCCTATGCGTGAGTACGACGTCTATGTTGGTGCAAATATCAAACCGACAATATGTTGGAAATGTTGTAATATAGGAAAAGACAAAATATAAGCGAGCGACCACGTGCACGCGCACAGTTTATGGTCGCAAGATGATCTGGGAATTAATGGAGAATATTGTGTGCTGCAAATTGATTCAAGCTTGCTCGATAATCAAGAAGAGCCTATAGCCAATAATTAATTTCATAATAAGCAGCTCATCGCAAAGATCAATCCAGTATTTTCATAGCTGTGTAATAGGCATTCCAGTGCAACAGTAATTTTTGTTTGAACTTTAGAGTCTGTTTAGTTCAAGCATAAACTTTGCGAGAGAAAATTCATTGACCCAAGTCGTTAACCACTGGCGAAGTCCTTTCCATTTCACCATAACTTCCGAGAAAGTTATACGCGAAAAAAATGGTTAAAAGGAAACAGATTCCGTTAAATCTGTAGTTGATTTTCAATGGAGTAAATATTGTAATAAAAATAGTTATAACTACAGTTGCTCATATTGTGCTGCACAACTACTGCACAGAATCAGTTCAAATTAATGGTTATTTAAATGCAATTCATATTTCTATGAGAAAAATAATTTTATGATTTGATGCTGTACTCTGTCAATGATATTACGAGCGTATGTCTGGAGAACATTAGTATTGACAACTAGTTGTTGCTGTGAACGAGTGTTTTTAGGGCGTCATTTTAAAAGTAGTAAAGAACAGTAATTAAATTTGGTCACCATTATGCAAACATTCAAACTGAAAGCATTACCGTTAGTTATGTAACACAATAATGTTTCCATGAAGTGTTGCTGGTCACTGCTCGTCGTTGGTGATAGTAGTTACGATTTACATTATTGAAGTCTTAATTAACGTCTTTTCTGTTTATTTTACACATGTTTTCTACGTCTAAGCTAGCGCGAGTGCATTTTGTTCAGTTGCCGCGTTATCATTCTTGTCTAGTATTTGTGTGATTTCAGTATTATCGCATTCATTTATCAAAGTTAACATATGCTAGTTTTGAAGCTAACGACCATTTTGATCCCGCTATCTAAATTCATATAAAGGATTTTTGGTATACAAAATTATGGATAAATACATTCAATATTTAACTATCACAATTTGTTAAAAAAAAATCCGATCGTTTTTGTTCACAGTAAAGACCCGTGCGATAAGGATCAGGTTGTAACTATGTGTACTCTATCGGTAAGCACTGATCTTCGGATTCGATGCCTTGTTTCCATTAATTACGGAACATCAGGTAGAAGTGTCACAAAAACCTTTTATACACCGGAGACTATAGATACATTATAATCTGTCCACCATCTTTAAATAGGTGTAATGGAATCCTCAACATATCGATATGAAACCGATAGCTCCTAAGAAAATTTCAAGGACCGGATTTAAATAATAACTCTACGAACTACTACAATCCCTGTATGTCGCTCCCATAGATATCCTAAGGATAAGATTAGATTAATTATAGCACGCACAGACGCATTTTTCCTGCGCTCCATATATGGAGTAGGACATATCCTCCACCAAGCACTTCCAAGTGGTTCTCGGTGTGTATATGTAGATGCTGATGTTGAAATTCAGCCCTCTTATGTCATCAAAGTATTAGCGTCCCAATGAGACATTACGTCGAAATCGCGCTGGGGCTCGGCAGCTGTGTGTGCTGTCTGCCTACCGCACTTATGACTTCCAACATCGAAATGCTAGTCGAGCGAGTGCAATATCAGGGATTATCTGGCTTCGTTATCTTGAGCATTATGAAGCTATTCGATTATATGAACAAAAACGAAAGTTATGGGAAGCTTCCAATAAAACAAGAATAAATTAAAACGACGTCGTAAAATAAAAACTTCAGCATATATTTAATACGCATATACAGGATGTCCCAGGAGGAATGGTCAATATTCATGGATATAACAGGAACGATCATTTGAAGTAAAACACTTCATACGGAAATAGATCCTATTTGGAACGGTTCCCGAGACAGAACAGATTTAATGCACACTGTTATTTGTTTTCTGTATTATTCAATATATTGTCAGGCTTACGCATGTACACCTGTACAACAGTTAGTAAACATTACAACAAGTGTTTTACATAATATAACTAATGTACATATTTTTAACACATGCAGCTCTAAGCAGCGATTGTACAGTTCAAAATAAATGTTCAAATATCCGACTGTAAGCTTTAGTGCATGTGTATACTCTTTGGAGAACATGCGTTTCTTGTTTGAGCGCCTTTGCACGTTCCTTAATGAGGGCAGTAGCGTCCGTTGTGCGACCAAGCAGCTCATCTGGCGTATTCACTTTTCGCTTGTACACATCAGACTTCATCCAAACCCTTAAATAACATTCCAATGGCGTAAAGTCTGGAGATATTGGTGGCTAGTTAATTGTACTACCACGACCAACCCAGCGATTAGGGTGCTTGAGGTTGAGATATTTCCTCACGCGTCTGCTAAAATTTGTTCCATCTCCGAAACCACTCGGACTAGGAAATATGTCTATATAAGTTTTATGCTTCAGATGAGCGTTCCCCTCATATTCCTCAATATTAACCATTCCTCAAGCTAAACGCTGCGTACCAGCCATGGGCAACCTTTGGTGACCCGCGGACATTATTCACATCTTAACTTAACCTTGGTGGCCACGCCGTCACGACGCGACAGTACATAAAGAAGTCAAAACTTCAGCGTCTGTGACGTTAATGCTTATGGCGCAAAGCACGGATATGAATTACAACCTTTTCCCGACACGCCAAGCCGACGTATTAAGTCTCAAAACATGTCTTTTTGACTATACAGTCATTTTATGTGCCCCCAGGATTTCTTCCGCTGGAAGGACTGAAATCAGTCGCGGGCTGGATGTGCCCGGCGGGTCGCCTGTTGCCCAGCCGTGCTGCACAGTAATGGCCAATTGTCTTTTACAAGACACTGAGCTCCACTGATATAAAAGAATCAGTGCATGTCCGGCAATCAGAGGGACAACCTTTCATTTAGCTACAGAGAAGAAACTTATACATTAAGAAGATAATAATAATGAACGGATCGAGAGCTATAGGAAGGAGAAGTAGCTGGAAAAGTTATGTGCAGAAGCGTGAGGGTGCGGGGATACGTGACAGAGCGGTGGAGTGGGCCACGAGAGTGGCTGGGCGCAGGTGCGGAGGCGACGGGGAAGGAAGGCGAGCCAGAGTAGTGCAGCGCGGCGTCTGGAGTAGCGGCCGGTCACCTCGGCAGCGGCAGCGGCAGCGGCGTCCGAGGCGAGTTACGAGCTCGGAACAGGTTTGGGCGGCAGCGAGGCGCGGCGTTGCCAGCTGGAGCTGGACCGGGGCTGGAGGCTGCCTGGAGCGGTGGCCGTAGCTGGAGCACACGTGGGCGGCACCTGCCGCTGCTGCTGCCGCCACAGCTGGACCGCCGGCCGGGGACGCGGACGTGCCGACCACTGGCCGCTGCCCGCGATGGCCCGCAGTAGTGTGGCCCAAGGCCGACAACAGCGCCTCGCAACACGTCACTCAAAACCGACGGAAGTCGAAAGTGTTGTGATGTGGAGCACCACCCCGATGTTTGTCATACGCTGCCGGAAAAGATAGTACACTGTTTTGAGCTATCCAATTCACTCGCGATTTATTGTGCCAACGCTGTACATGAAATGATTACATTTACAGATCAATAGTGCAAGCAGTTCTGAGGTACCAGGTATAGACCCATGCTGAAACACAAATATTAGTACCTATTGTAACCTCCACAGGCGGCGATGCAGGTGCTGACTCTGTCATCCAGTCAATCATACAGATGGCGAATACCTTCATGGGATACATTATGCTCTACCTGTTTACATAACTCTGAAAGAGTTGTTGTTTCGCGAATCAAAAAAATGGCTCTGAGGTCATCAGTCCCCTAGAACTTAGAACTACTTAAGCCTAATTAACCTAAGGACAACATACACATCCATACCCGAGGCAGGATTCGAACCTGCGACCATAGCGGTCGCGCGGTTCCTGACCGAAGCGCCTAGAACCGCTCGGCCACACCGGCCGACACAAGTCACATCATATCTCAGACATGTTCAGTTGGTGAGGGGAACACATTACGTTTCACGAGCATTGTATGGACGAGCATTACCCTGTTCTACATCTACATCTACATCCATACTCCACAAGTCACCTGACGATGTGTGGCGGAGGGTACCTTGAGTACCTCTATCGGTTCTCCCTTCTATTCCAGTCTCGTATTGTTCGTGGAAAGAAGGATTGCCGGTATGCCTCTGTGTGGGCTCTAATCTCTCTGATTTTATCCTCATGGTCTCTCCGCGAGATATACATCGGAGGGAGCAATATACTGCGTGACTCTTCGGTGATGGTATGTTCTCGAAACTTCAAGAAAAGCCCTACCGAGCTACAGAGCGTCTCTCCTGCAGAGTCTTCCACTGGAGTTTATCTATCATCTCTGTAACGCTTTCGCGATTACTAAATGATCCTGTAACGAAGCGCGCTGCTCTCCGTTGGATCTTCTCTATCTCTTCTATCAACCCTATCTGGTACGGATCCCACACTGCTGAACAGTATTCAAGCAGTGGGCGAACAAGCGTACTGTAACCTACTCCCTTTGTTTTCGGATTGCATTTGCTTCCTGTTACGAGAACGCAAAACAACAGGTCTAACAACATTCTGAACGTATAGATTGCTGGTTACTTCTCCCTCCAGAAACACCAAAGGTGAATGAGAGTTGTAGTTTATTGCACCCCAGACCATAACGCTTGGACTGGTGCCAGTTTGTCTTGAACGAATGCACTCTAGAAGATAGCGCTCACCAGGTCTACATCCTATGTGTAAACGGCCATCACCTGCGTGCAGACAGAATCTGCTTTCATTGCTGAAGACCACAGCACACCACTCCACCGTCCAAGAGATACTGGGTGCACAATGACGATGTGGCGTGAGTGGAAGATGGAATAGAGTGTGTTAATAAGTGGTTTGCAACAGTTGATATTGACACGTTTGCGCTCACAAGTCCTCTATCTGTGCTGTGGTAGCTGTACGATCTGTGGCTGCTGCTCTTATGACGATTCTGGTGGGCATTTGCGTTGATTGGATACCCAAACTCGCCTATGGATGTGAGAATGTCCACATGAATACTGATAACAGCTTCGTTGCACAACTGGTGCAGCCCATCCAACTCCGAAAGGACCATCCTGCCACGATCTGATCCCGTTCAAACTCGCTCAGTTGCCTGTAAGAAGTGCAAGTGCGCCTCCATGGTATGGTTTCCTGCTTGCCTCACAAGTTTCCAACACACTGACACTCCTGGCTGTGTGCATTCCCTATTAAAGGGTAGACACAAATGGCGCTCTGGTAGCCATGGCACTACTCTACCTGTTGGAGGATGACGTTGAAACCATCTTCAGTACATCTACTATCCCCCAGGAGGCACAAGGCATCATCGGATCAAAATGGCCGTCGTCTTTTCAGCTGTACTAGTTTTTTTTTGGGCACTGCATTTTTTGTTGACTTCGCAAAGGTTTGTGATAGTACACACAGATTAAGCATACATTGAGGGAGCATGGAATATCAAGGAAATTGATTAACATGGTGAAGCTGTGCACAGCGGAAACAAGAGCCAAACCAAAAGCTAAATGGGAGAACACTGTTATTGGGATATGCAGACGACATTGCAGTCACAGCCGAGCAGAAGAAGAGATGAAAGAAACCTTAGGGGACAAGTAATGCCAGTAAAATTGGACTGAGGATTAAGTGGAGGATAATGAAATGATAGAGGTATCAAGAGAAGCTCCTAATAATGCCCTATTGAATATGGAACATACTGAAATGGAAAATTTTAAATATCGTACCATCTAGTTGAACAGGCATAATAACCTAAACCAAGAAATTAATCAGTGATTTGTCAATGGGTCTAAAACTTATTTCAGTCAGAAGCAAACAATATCATCAAAAAATCTATCAGTTAAGACCGAACTTAAAGACTGACATGAAGTGGTGGTACCAATGTTTATATGGGACAGAAACTTTGAGAATGGAAATAAAAGATGAAGAGAATCTGCTGATCTTTAAATGGAAAATCATGAGAAAGATCTCTGGACCAATTTACGAAGAGAACACCTGGAGGTGTAGAAAGAACAAGGAACTGTACGATCTGATGAATGAACCGAACATCGTTCAGAAACTGACAGTGCAGAGAATAGGCCTGGCAGAGCACATTGCAGGAAGCCAGGAACATACCGGTCTAAGGATGTGCTTACGGAAAAACTTGATGGAACCCGTCCAATTGGAAGATCAAGAAAGCCATGAGACAATGAACTGCAGATGAACCTGGATCCAAAGTGCACAAGATCGGCATCTGAAGAGGAACATTGTGAGGTCGATGAAAGGTCTTCAGGGTCCGTGATCACCCAGCTGTATATGTAGTATATCAGACATGAGCAAGCTTTGGTACCCCGCAGGCCTGATTCAGACACTTACTTAAGCGCGCAGGCCACCTCGTCACGTCGAGACAGCGACCCTCCTAGCGCATAGTCAGCACTGTACCACCTGCTGTGGTAAGGTATCGACATAAATGGTACCCTGTCCTGACACGTCACATCAACTAATTACGAGGCAAAACGTGTGTTTTTGAGAACACTTTCATCTTCTATTCACCCAGAATTTCTTCCACGGGCCACATTGAATCCAGCCGTGCGTGGGATATGGCTTGCAGGCTGTTGTTTGCCCATCCATGCTGTAGGAGACGTTAATTACATAATGGGAATTAAATGATTGAGCTCCATTATGAGCTGATTACCGATATGCGTCACCAACATCAAAATGAAGGCCCGAATGCACTCTTGCACTCACTTTGGCAACGGCCTCTGGATGTCAGCTCTGGAAACTTCTTGTCGCGCCTGGCACGCTGGCTGTGTCAGATCATGCAGACTGATAACTGGAAGCTGGTATGAGAGGCCATCTAGCAGGTAAAGTTGGAAGCTCAATAAGGCTGTTCAAAGATGATGTGGACATCTACTACAAGATAGTAACAGCAGAAGGCTGTATCAAATTGCAGGAAGACCTCGAGAGGATCAATGATTGTTTCAGGGCCTGCGAATTGACCCTGTGCGTAAGTAAATGCAATATACTGAGCAATAATACCAAAGACTCCACTGCTGTTACGATTACACCATTGTTCGACCGATGCTTGAATACTCCTCATCAGCCTGTGATCCTTATCACTTTGGATTAATAGAAAACAAGATTCAACAAAGAGCGGCATGTTTCGTCATGAGGCGGGAGCATTACAGATATACTCAATAAACTGCAATGGCGGACGCTACAAGAGAGGCGTTGTTCACCGCGAGAGGTTTACTATTGAAATTCCGAGAGAGTATGTCCTGGGAAGTGCCAAACAACACATACCCCTCACATAATGACTACAACACGTAAATCCGATAATTTAGAGCTAATACAGCGACCTGCCGACAATATTACTTTCCACGTGCCACATGGAAATGGAATAATGAAGGGGGATAGAGAGTACTACCAGATATACTTCCCTCCATATGCAGTGGATGTGGATGAAAGTAAACATCCTCTGATTACATCTGTGAAATGTTCATCGGGTGACAAGTCCGGGGACAGGCAGGTCACTGAAGAAAGTGGACACTCCTGAAAGCATCCATGTTGTGAACAACAGAGCGATGTCTTGGATTGCGATCGTGTATGATGCCCCAATCCGTTGCTCAGACTGCAACGAACACAGAGCTACCGTTGCACGTGAAACAACCTGTTTGTATTGACATTTATTATTATTATTATTATTATTTCATTGATCTTTTAAAAAGCACATACAACGATTACGACATTTTTTCTTCTTACTCTTATCTTCCAAAACTTTTTTAATTTCATAACTATGGATCTTTAGTCTTTCTAGTATCAATGTGTTTCTGAGTTTCAGTCTCATTTTCGTTGGTTATTTGTTGCTAGTGCGGCAACAGATATTGTATTTCTCTGAGACAGTTTGAGTGTTGGCTAGCCACCATTTATGACGTGGAAAACATTCTCTTTTAAGCGTAAGTCATCTGTTCCTGCTGTACGCCTGTAACATTTTAGACTTATTTACCATGCAAACAGAACAAAATCATTCCGTTAGGGAGATCTGTACACACAGATACTGCAAGCCGTCGCTTTCTTTGATGCTAAATGTCGTTATCTTTACGTAAATAATAATATTATCTTCAGAAAAACCTTCAAACCGCGAGTTACACCCTTAATTTTTATACACTGAAGCGCAAAAGAAACTGGTATAAGCATGCGTATTCGAATACAGAGATACGTAAACGAACAGAATAATGCGCTGCGGTCGGCGACGCCTATATAAGACAACTAGTGTCTGGTGCAGTTGTTAGATCGGTTACTGTTGCAACAATGGCGGATTTTCAAGATTTAAGTGAGTTTGAACGTGGTGCTATAATTGGTGCACGGGCGATGGGTCACGGCATCTCCTAGACAGCGATGAAGTAGGGATTTTCCCGTATGACCATTACACGAGTGTAACGTGAATATCAGGAATCCGGCAAAACATCAAATCTCCGACATCGCTGCGACCGGAAAAAGATTCTGCAAGATTGGGACCAACGACGACTGAATAGAATCGTTCAGCTTGACAGAAGTGCAAACGTTCCGCAAATTGCTGCAGATTTCAATGCTGGGCCACCAACAAGTGTCATCATACGAACCATTCAATGTAACATCATCGATACGGGGTTTCAGAGCCGAAGGCCCACTCGTGTACCCTTGATGACTGCACAACACCAAGATTTACGCACCGCCTGGGCCCGTCAGCACCAACAATGGACTGTTGATGACTGGAAACATGTTGCCTTGTCGAACGAGTCTCGTTTCAGATTGTATCGAGCAGATGGACGTGTACGGCTATCGAGACCAGCTCATGAATCCATGAACCCTGCATGTCAGCAGAGTAATGTTCAAGCTGGTGAAGGATCTGTCATGGTGCGCAGCTGGAGTGATATGGGACCCATGATACGTCTAGATATGACTCTGATGGGTGACATGTACATAAGCATCCTGTCTGATCACCTGCATTCATTCGCGTACATTGTGCATTCCAGCGGACTTGGGCAACTCCAGCAGGACATCCCAAACGTCAAGAATTGTTACATAGTGACTCAGGAACACTCTTCTGAGTTAAAACACTTCCGCTCGCCACAAACTTCCCAGCCATGAATATGATTGAGCATATCTACATCTACATTAACATCTACATCTATACTCCGCAAGCCACCTGACGGTGTGTGGCGGAGGGTACCTTGAGTACCTCTATCGGTTCTCCCTTCTATTCCAGTCTCGTATTGTTCGTGGGAAGAAGTATTGTCGGTATGCCTCTGTGTGGGCTCTAATCTCTCTGATTTTATCCTCATGGTCTCTTCGTGAGATATACGTAGGAGGGAGCAATATAGTGCTTGACTCCTCGGTGAAGGTATGTTCTCGAAACTTCAATAAAAGCCCGTACCATGCTACTGAGCGCCTCTCTTGCAGAGTCTTTCACTGAAGTTTATCTGTCATCTCCGTAACACTTTCGCGATTACTAAATGATCCTGTAATGAAACGCGCTGCTCTCCGTTGGATCTTCTCTATCTCTTCTATCAACCCTATCTGGGACGGACCCCACACCGGTGAGCAGTATTCAGTATTCAAGTATACTGTAACCTACTTCCTTTGTTTTCGGACTGCATTTCCTTAGGATACTTCCAATGAATCTCAGTCGGGCATCTGCTTTACCGACGATTAATTTTATATGGTCATTCCATTTTAAATCACTCCTGATGCCTACTTCCAGATAATTTATGGAATTAACTTCTTTCAGTTGCTGACCTGATATACTGTAGCTAAATGATAAAGGATCTTCCTTTCTATGCATTCGCAGCACATTACACTTGTCTACATTGAGATTCAACTGCCATTCCCTGCAAGATGCGTCAATTCGTTGCAGATCCTCCTGCATTTCAGTACAATTTTCCATTGTTACAACCTCTCGATATACTACAGCATCATCCGAAAAAAGGCTCAGTGAACTTCCGATGTTATCCACAAGGTCATTTATATATATTGTGAATAGCAACGTTTCTACGACACTCCCCTGCGGCACACCTGAAATCACTCTTACTTCGGAAAATTTCTCTCCATTAAGAATGACATGCTGCGTTCTGTTATCTAGAAACTCTTCAATCTAATCACACAATTGGTCTTATAGTCCATATGCTCTTACTCTGTTCATTAAACGACTATAGTGTATCAAGCGCCTTGCGGAAGTCAAGAAACATGGCATCTACCTGGGATCCCGTGTCTATGGCCCTCTGACTCTCGTGGACGAATAGCGCGTTCACACGATCGTCTTTTTCGGAACCCATGATGATCCCTACAGAGTAGATTTCTATTCTCCAGAAAAGTCATAATATTCGAACATAATACGAGTTCCAAAATTCTACAACTAATCGACGTTAGAGATATAGGTCTATAGTTCTGCACATTTGTTCGACGTCCCTTCTTGAAAACGGGGATGACCTGTGCCCATTTCCAATCTTATGGAACGCTACGCTCTTCTAGAGACTTACGGTACAAGGCTGCAAGAAGGGGTGCAAATTCCTTCGCGTACTCTGTGTCAAATCGAACTGGTACCCATCAGGTCCAGCGGCCTTTCCTCTTATGAGCGATTTTAATTGTTTTTCTATCCCTCTGTCGTCTATTTCGATATCTAACATTTTGTCATCTGTGCGACAATCTAGAGAAGGAACTACAGAGCAGTCTTCCTCTGTAAAACAGCTTTGGAAAAAGACATTTAGTATTTCGGCCTTTAGTCTGTCATCCTCTGTTTCAGTACCATTTTAGTCACAAAGTGTCTGGACATTTTGTTTTGATCCACCTGCCGCTTTGACATAAGACCAAAATTTCTTAGGATTTTCTGCCAAGTCAATACATAGAACTTTACTTTCGAATTCATTGAACGCTTCTCGCATAGCCCTCCTCACACTACATTTCGCTTCGCGCAATTTTTGTTTGTCTGCAAGGCTTTGGCTATGTTTGTGTTTGCTGTGAAGTTCCCTTTGCTTCCGTAGCAGTTTTCTAACTCGATGGTTGTACCACGGTGGCTCATTTCCATCCCTTACGATCTTGCTTGGCACATACTCATCTAATGCATATTGTACGATGGTTTTGAACTTTGTCCACTGATCCTCAACACTATCTGTACTGGAGATAAAACTTTTGTGTTGAGCCGTCAGGTACTCTGAAATCTGCTTTTTGTCACTTTTGCTAAACAGAAGAATCTTCCTACCTTTAATAATATTTCTATTTGCGGCTGAAATCATCGATGCTGTAACCGCTTTGTGATCGCTGATACCCTGTTCTGCGTTAACTGTTTCAAATAGTTCGGGTCTGTTTCTTACCAGAAGGTCTAATATGTTATCGCCTCGAATCGGTTCTCTGTTTAACTGCTCAAGGTAGTTTTCAGATAAGGCACTTAAAAAATTTCACTGGATTCTTTGTCCCTGCCACCCGTTATAAACGTTTGAGTCTCCCAATCTATGGTAAATTAAAATCTCCACCCAGAACTATAACATGGTCGGGAAATCTACTGCCTTGCAATGTGTTGTTCGGAAGAGATCTACACCCTCTGGTTTTGTTACGGATTTAAGGAGGCACTGCAGGATTCATGGTGTCTAGTCCACGGCACGTCTTGTTGCGGCACTTCCGCGTGCTCGCGGGGGCCCTACACGGTATTAGGTGGGTGTAGCAGTTTCTTTGGCTCTTGAGTGCATAGGAAATTAATGAATTTACTCATGACACTTCTGCTGCCGATGTCCGCGGTCACGTTCACAACTGAAATTAATAATCAAATTAGCTAATGAAATGAGACTGATTCTTGAATTGCTGATGTACTCATGTATTACCACAAAAAATACAGACAATGAATAGTTGGGGGAGAACAGTGGCGCATTGAGGTTGGCCAAGACAATGACAAGTTTTTATTCACCCTTGTATAGCTACAACGAGCTGTGTAGTGGGACGCGAAATTGAAGCGTCACCCATCCACTAGCGTCAGCCCAGTTTGCAGGTGAATATAAATCTAATTTAGTGGTTTGTTTATGTATTTTTGTAATCTTTGTAATTGTTGTGAATTATCTAAAGTTCTGTATTTATTTTTTTATGTTTCATGTACGGAGAGGGCGGCGCAACGAACAGAGACAGCATCTTCACTGCCGGGGCCAGAGAGAAAATGGCTGGCCACTATACGTCGCGGGTCGACAGCCAGAGAGCAACAGAAGATCCTGAAACCGAGTTGTTGCGTCGTGCTTCTAAAAACTGAAAAAATAAGATTTTGTAATTTTGTACAACAATGATGTCATAGAAAGTTTAATCATGTTGTAAATCGTCAGTCCGATCTTGTCAAGGCTCAGGTTCACGTCTGTATGTAGGAAGATAATAAACTAGTGGATACTGCTCAAGTTCAAATACGTGTTCCGAGAATTTATTTATGAAGAATTATGCCGCTACGGTCGCAGGTTCGAATCCTGCCTCGGGCATGGATGTTTGTGATGTCCTTAGGTTAGTTAGGTTTAACTAGTTCTAAGTTCTAGGGGACTAATGACCTCAGCAGTTGAGTCCCATAGTGCTCAGAGCCATTTGCACCATTTGAAGAATTATGTGAATGAATTATTAATTTATTTGACAATTGTGACAACGTTCATCGCGAGTTTGAATCTGGAAAGTTTATTCAATGTGGTTCTAATATTTGTTAAATCAGATAACTTGCATTAATATAATTTCTGAGAAGAAACAAAACGACATCTAAATTGGAAAAAGTTTGCAGAAACAAATTGGACTGAGTGACGTAATTCTGCGCATACGACTCAAATGATGATGTTTTACAGTTTCGTTCAAGAACCATTCAGAGACAATTTAAAAAGAATTTAAATAATTTTGAAGTGTGTTGTAACTTACGTAGGTGACGAAGTCCGCACATGGTCATATGTCAAAAGAAAATCATTTATACAAACTTACGTCGTTACACTAGAGCTGGTAAATCTTACAAAAAAAGACAAATACAAATCAGAAAAGGGATGTTGCCTGAATTGCAAAGCATTCGTTGTGGTGGAAAATATACGAATTCCGCCCTGAATTAATACCTTTTACAACGCAATCTGCCTTCGTTTACGTGAATCCACTGTGAGGCCCAATTCTATTCAAATGGAATCAACTATCACCAAGTACATCACAATCTGTGGCTCACCGAAGAACAGGGAGTCGTGAACGTCACTTAACAATCCTACGCTGGTGCAGCAATACTTTACTCTTTCACCTTCCTTAAGGCGGCAGCACTAAACGACACACTTTGAACGTGGAGCGATACGCTGTGGCAACTGTAATGTTCTGAAGCGTCCAGGAAAATTTGCAAACTATGTGGACTGGCGTTCTGATTATTAGAACGAAGGAAACTTCGCTATAAGAGCTCTGAAATCCCAGGAGATTTCAGGCGGAGGTGCACCCGTTTGCTGGTGTGGCCAAACCATTTTGACGCACAGGCACAACAGTGCGTGTTAGAATTGTCGAACATCAGACGGCCGCCTCAGAATGAATAAATTTACACTCGTGACACACAATATGTCCGAGATGATATGCAGCTCCACTGTCGGTAAAGTTGGAAACTGCCACCGTCTCTTAATCCACCACAAGTTGCAGACAGCAAGCCCCACTCACTAGGGAAAGACATAAAGTTCTCCACCAGGGGAGGACCAGAATACGAAGGCAATGGATCATAATCACTTTCCACCAAGCCTCGGTACAGGAGCCAGATTAGCAAAAAGTAAATGCTTCCATGTTGTACAAGCCAATCGAACTATCCTCTACTCGTTGAATCTCCCTTCTTGACTGTTCTGCTGGCGTGGTAGCCAATCAAGACACAGCATCGCGGTTCCCACGCTGGGGCAGAAGGCTCTTCATTGCATGTCTTGAGAGGAGCTAATCAGCGACTCAAAATCTCTCTTGTCTGAAAAAATGAAGATTCTAGAATAGGGAGGCTTCGTTATAACGACAAGAATGGCCTCTTTTCGCGAAAAAAACGTCTGCGATGATTTTATCTTTCCATTTTCTGAAAGAAACCTGTTAAGCTTCCCAGACTGTCGTGCCCATGAAATATGTGCTTGTGCTGATCGCTGAAAGAACCTGAGACTTTCTGGCGTCAGAGGAGTTATAGTCGTGCCTCAACTAAACATGTCTTTCAGCTGCTCTGTCTGTATCATTCAGGTTGAAGCATGAGAATGCTTGGAGTTTCATGACCATCCCACTGTTTGCGCAAAAGCTCAGATTACAGCAATCTCTATTTAACGGCTTCTTCCGCCCACTTTCCGGCAACTGACCGCCCTTGCGATGGTCTGTCGCCTGGCCCAGGTAAGATGTTTTGCGAACCGGCGGCCTCCTGCTCTGACCCTAAGTGGGAAGAGAGGAATGCCACTGCAAGAAGTCCATCTGGAGGTACAAGGCATAGAGCTCTGGTTCCCAGAATCACTTGCACAGCCACATTGTTGGACACAGCATTTATGGCTCGCAATTCATCTTTCTCCCTGTTCTCCGTCGCCTCTACTACCGGCACTAGGGTAAAACTTCTCTACAGGCTACAGATGCAGTTATATGAACATTCTGCTCGTAGTTTCCTCGTGTAAAACGTCATAAACGACACATCTCAAAAGTAGTACTGGGAAACACCGAGACCATGGCCTAAAATACGAATATTAATCTGATTGACAGTGTTGTTAAAGTGCGAGACTGGCGTACCACCTCTCGCTACCTGCCTGCTATAGAATAATTTCTGCATGACGAGTGTTACACTTCAATGAAGAGGTTAGGGTGACATGGAGCAGCAGAAATTATGACACTCTAACTGCGTCTTAGAGAATGACATGCTAGACCCTTACAGCTTTGCCAATCAAAAACCGAAAAAAAAACAATCTGTCATGATCTCATTCAACCTGGGGTCATACATACGCTCACTGCTGAATGCCTGCGAAAGTTTAGTGGTTTGCTAGGTGTCAGAATTGTTCCTGTGGACACTCAGGTCTTTGACATACGCCCATGGCCATAAATACAATGACTGAATGGTTAAAAAATCATGCAGGCATTTAACTAAATCATTCAGATCCAAGCCGAAGTCAGAGATGATTGATTTCCCTGACCACATTACAGTGTCGTTGAGCACTGAGCATTCTCTGCCTCAGAGGTTTTGTTACCCCTGCCCAAGCATTCACAGTGATTCTATCTTCCATAGAGATAGTAAAATGACAAATTCAATCCAAGCACTCAGCAAATGTATTGCTTTTCATACAACAGAGTAAATGGTGTTAACACAAAATGACATGTGTTACGTAGTTAGACTTTCCGCAAATGGCAAAGACGAAATAAATACATGAGTCAATTTAGAGTATTTGTTGTGTGTGATATTCTGTCAGTCTTAGATTTTAGAAGAGAGTGACCTCGTACCACAGTACACATTTAAAAATAGTGCTGTCCCTTAAAAGATAACCTTTAATCTAATAAAATAAATAGAGCAAGGCACACGGAAATAAGAATTAAAAACACAAACATATTTTAAGTCTCCTACAGCTCTCTTCTCAAGGGTCTTCAGGGGGTCCAAAAACTAACTTTAACATTAAAACACATATAAACACAGCACTACACTCAAAAGGTGTGTAACAGGCTGGATGTGGCAGGTGTAGTGGATAAGTTGGTGCTTAAAGAAGGGTTACCCCTTTACTTAACATCATCAGTGGTGGTAATGGTGTCAGAGCAGAACCTGTCTTCAGTCTACAGCAGCAGCAGGTACGCATCTGGACTATTGACAGAGATGGGACAGTAGATAGCAAACGGTTGCTCTTGTTGAAGACAGTCCTCCAATAGCAGTTGTTAGTGTCATGGTAAGTGCCCATAGGCGCCAGTCACTTGGTCCAGCGCTCTCCAGTCTCTCCTTCAGGTCACGTCCCTCGAGACTCTTGCGTCAGACAGCAGTGGTCCCAGGTGGTCGCGTGACATCAGGGGCGAGATCCATTACCTGCTGGCTGCAGGCGAGGCACCCCGACAGATGCTCCCACTCTCCATGGGCACGAGTGAAAGGGAGGAGCAAGATTCTGTCAGCACCGCCATCACCCTTCAGCTGCTCCAGTGTCATCACATCCACCGGCTGCCTGCACTGTCGCCTCAGGGTTGGGAGACGGATCGCCTGTGGCTCACAACTGCTGAAGTAGCCATGCGGCGACGTCACGTCAGCTGGTCTTTCGCCCAGGGATGTCGTCCCTGCTGTGGTGTCATGCTGGCAGATACAGCCAACGTCTCGCTAGGACACCCGAACCCGAACAGTTGCATTGCGATATGAGCGCCTGTGTTGCGCCAAGGCACGCCCAGCCATGGTCTGTTACTCGGTCGCCATTCGGAATGCCATAGTCCTCTGCACACTCCTTAGCACATGTTTTAGTGCCGTGTTTTTACAATGAATGTTTACGAAAACACGTAGATAGAGAATCATAACAAAAATATGAACTAATGATTGTTAAACTTAACAATATTATGAATGGAAAAAAGTGCTTTACTGCTTTCTTTCATTTAAATAATGAAGAAAACATCGATAATTAATCTCTTACCTAAAAACATAAATCAATCATCTTCTAGTTGTGAAGCCGTGTTGCTGTTGTGCATGTCAGTGTTATGTTAATTTCCCATCATCGCTTATGCTCTTCAATGGGCTTTCTTACTTCAAGCACTCCCACACCGTACAGCACTTACTTCTAATTATTCTACCCATTACCAAGTTTAGCCACCTCTAATTCTTTGTGCTTTACGCTACTCAGGACTTTGATACTCCTCCTGATTGGGTTGAATACTGTTCACCGCCGTCTTTTTTTTTTTTTTTTTTAATTTACGGGAGGTGGAGCCCCTCCACGCCCACGCCGTCATGATGGTCAACTCAAAACGTCTACTGCCATCTCTGCATAAGGATGTGGGTACTGCAATGTTTGCATACGTCTGGTTAAAGTTAGCCATTAATACGCGCTCATCTATCATCTCCTTACTGTCACCATGTGACCATAGATGAGACATTGGCACGAATTAACCTTTCCCTCTGAGACTGACCAATAACTCTCGAAAGTCGATATACAGATGTCATCAATTAACATTTGCGCAGTGTGATAAAAACCAGGTCTTTTTAATAATTTTTTAGTGCAGAACGATTTGTATCTTCCGTTTTCATCTTGTTTCGTTCTCCATTTCCTTCCTATCCATCTAAAAACGTACTACCGTGACTCGCACTCCACGTGCTCACGCCATGTGATACAAAACTTTGTCGATATCGCACGTCTGGCACTGACGTTCCACGATCGAAGTGCCTCAAAAGAAATATCGCACTACTGGCGACAATCCATAAGCGATAACCACGGAGGAAAAAGTACCACCTGCGAAAAATATCTCACCAAAGGCGATTGTCCATAAGTGCAACCACACTCGAAAAACACTAGCGAGAACACATCGCTCCACTGGCGATAACGCTAATCCAAACACAGCGAAAAAAAAAAAACCATACTCGAACTTCAACACGCCTCTGGCTTGGACAACCATGTCCATCTCGCGAGATGCCCCCACCAGTTTCGCTGGAGTGATCCAAATCACGCCAAGATCCACTATCGAATCACAAATCAACTTCTGTGGCACCACTATCTCGCCCTGACTCCGAGAGGTGGAATAGACCGTGCATTCGTCCCACTGGCAATGCACACAATATCAACGGAAGAAACCAAACTATTGCTACAATACATTCTAAGTTGAATTTTGAGAAGAATTGTCTACAATACTTGTGCAATTATTTCTGAGCCAAAAATGCAGTTTTCACATTGTTCCAACACATAACTTTGCTGTGGCGTAACAAGCTTCTAATACAGCAATGTTCAAGTGCTGAACCAACCAGTTTTGTCATAAACCCGAGATGTTTCCGCCGGGAAATCGGCACTTTCCGGTCCTCGAAATAAATTTCTATCAGTGAAACGTAAGAGGATACCAGTATGTCACAAATTTGCGGTAAATCGTTAAAGTGAAAATGCCGGACACAAAACTACGAACCCTAAACTCATTGATCAGATGTCACATGAGATCTTCTCCTCTAATTATAATAATAAATCACCCTAAAAAGTGCAAGTGCGAACAAATAAAGAACAATACACTAAATGACTACATAAATGAACTGAAAACGAATGATTCTTAATACTAACTTTATGATATAACGAGGCCGCAGAGGCCGACTGTCAATTCCAACGCGGAATTCTGCTGCGCTTTCTGTTGAAGGGGTTAGGAGGTCTGATTTCCACTACGTTATTCCGATGATCACGCTGCAGACGCAACTACCAATCCTTCCATTATTCCATATTTGCCCTTAGTTCCAGACCGGCTGCAAGAAGTGGTTGGAATTTTCCATTTCCCTCCTATCGCTATTACCGGTTTCGTGAAAGATACCGCCATACGTCCCCCGTCTGCTTCTATCATTCCACTGAGGTTCATTATTAACACTTAGGCCTCGATAGTGATTTGTCGTTGACATATTTCTATTTGTATTTTGCCCGTCATTACTGCCTCCAAATGCACCTTGCATTATTAAAGCTCCAGAGCTTTAATGGTTCAAATGGCTCTAAGCGCTATGGGACTTAATATCTGAGGGCATCAGTCCCCTAACTAACCTCAGGACATCACACACATCCATGCTCGAGGCAGGATTCGAATCTGCGACCATAGTGGTAGCGCGGTTCCGGACTAAAGCGCCTAGAACTGCTCGGCCACCCGGCCGGCAGAGCTTTAATGACTCTGCTGTATTATTACATTTGCCAATGAGCAGTTCCTGATACCTCAATGTCAGTTTCATGTAACAGTATCGCATTACCTCTCATTATCACTACATGGTTGGTCCATATCATAGGTCTTGTTGACAAGCGTCTGGAAAAACTTTATGAGACTGTCACACCCTGATGCTTTGTAATCCTTTCCTAACATAATCTCCTGTTTAATCCTTTCTTGAGTGTCCTGTGACCAGTAGGTATTTAGGACAGCCTCTCTGGATTCGTCATAACTGCGGCAGTTTGCTGCAAAGCTATGCATGTGCTCTGCGAATGAATCTTTCAGATATCCAAAAATAAATTCCAGTTTGTGAACTATTGGCCATGACTCGGGTAGTACCCTATCGTACTGAGCAATCCAGGACTTGGGGTGTAATAGCTTGTGGTTCTCTTTGCAAACCTGATAATTTTGAATTAAGACGAAATGTTTTCAGTCGAAATATTAATAATTTTGCATCCCTGGACTATCTCTAAATTGAGGCGCACGTGTGTCCATGATTTCATGCCCGATTGATCCCTGAATGCTGTTGTACTCTCGTGCCATCAGAGTCATGTAGCAATGTTTCAGTACGTATGAGTCGTGCGCAGTTGTGGTCCAGTTCGGTACATTATGTACTACGCGCCACTGACTACTGAGATACAACGCATAGTGCCAAAATCGAGTCTTGATGTTCTCAACTGCACCACAGTCTCATTTCGAAAAAAAAAAAAATAGAGAAACACGGCCTGTTCCGCAAGATAACGCACTCACTACCCCACAAAAGTGCCATGATCCGAGATCCTGACCAAGGGTCACCAATTGCAAGCCGTCGCTTGCTTTAATCATAAATATAAGTCCAAGTGTTGCTAAATGTTATTATCTTTACATAAAGAAAAGTATTATCTTCTCAATAACCTTCAAATCGTGAGCTGCAATCTTAATTTTTATACATGAAGTTAGGGAATTTACTCATGGCTCTTTTGTGGCCTATGTCTGCGGTCACTTTCAGAACTCAAATTAATAATCAAATTAAATTTAACGAGATTGATCCTTGAATTGCTGGTGTACTCATGTATTACCATAAAAAAATAAAAATGGTGAATAGCTGAGGAAGTGTGAATGAAAACAGTGGCGTATTTAGGTTTACAAAGATAATGACAAGTTTTCATTCATCCTTCTATAACTAAAACGAGCTGTAAATCTCACGAAAAAAATGGCAAACACAAATCAGAAAGGGGATGGTGTTTGATTGGCAAAGCATTCGTTGGGGTGGAAACTATACAAATTCTCCCCTGAATTAATCCCTTTTACAACGCGGTATGACTTTGTTTACATGAGTCTACTGTGAAGCCCAATTCTATTCAAATGGAAACAACTAGCACCAAGTACACCAAAAACTATGCTCACCGGAGAACAGGGAGCTGTGAATATCATTCGACAACCCTACGCCGGTGCAGAAATACTTTACCCTTTCACCTTGCTTCATGCTGCAGCAGAAACAGCACGCTTTGAGCATGGAGCGGCGCACTGTGGCAGCTGTAATGTTATCAAGCACCCACGAAAATTTGCAAACTACGACTATGTGGACAAGCGTTCTGATTATTAGAGCGCGGGAAACTTCCGTATCAGAGCCCTGGAATCCTAGCAGATATCAGGTGGAAGTGCACCCGTTTGCTGGTCTGGCCAAACCATTTAACTCGTAGGCATGACGGTGCATACTAGAAGTGTCAAATGTCAGACGGCCGACTCAGGACGAATAAGTTCATCTTCATGACACACGATATGTCCGAGATGATATGCAGTTCCACTGTCCGTACAGCTGGAAACTACCACCGGCTCTTATTCCACCACAAGTTGCAGACCACAGGCTTCACCCACTAGGGAAAGATCTGAAGTTCGCCACCAGGGAGGACCAGAAGATGAAGAAGGCAAAGAATCATAATCACTTTCCACCAAAGCGATTTAGCAAAAAAAAGAAAAAAAAGAAAGTTGCCTACACACTGTAGAAACCAATCAAACTACAAACTGCATGAGGGTTCCCACGCTGGAGGGGAGGGGGGGGGGGGGGGGCAGCCTCTGCTTTGTTGCATGTCCTGGGAAGAATCAGACGACAACTCAAGATCTCTCTCGTCTGAAAAGAAGAAGATTTTACACTAGGGACGCGTCCTTATCACGATAAGCATGGTCATGTTTCGGGAAGAAACGTCTACCTAGATGGGACAACAGGCCCTCATTTATGGAGAGATCTAAACATGTGCACCAGGCACTCTGTCTTTATTGTCCCAGTTTCTAACATGAGAAAACTTCGAGTTTTATGACCGTCCCAATGTTTGCACAAAATCTCAGGTTACAGCAGTTTTTATTAAATGGCTTCCTCAACCCACTTTCGGCCAACTAGCCACCTTCGCTTGGCCCAGATAAAATGCTTTGCGAACCGGCACTATCTTGCTCTCACCCTAAGTGGCAAGAGAGAAGTGTCACAATCCGAAGTCCCTCTGCAGCTAAAAGGCACAGAGTGCAGCATTCCGGAATCTCTTGAACAGTCAGATCGGTGGACACAGCATTTATTACCGCCCATCTCCCTGTTCTTTCACGCCTCTTTCGGGTACACATGCAGTTATTTGAACATTCTGCCCACAGTTTTCTCATGTAAAAAGTTATCAGCGACACGTCCCAAATGCAGTACTGGGGAACACCGAGATCATGACCTACAAAATGCATATTAATCTGACAGTGTTGTTTAAGTGAGAGAGTGGTGTGCCACCTGTCAGTACCGTCTTGGACCTTTGGTCCACTGCTGGTGGCGAACGGAATCACAATGTCAGCCACTCACATGGTAGCAAAGTATCAGAGAAACTACTGAGCAACCATCAGAGGAAGTTTCCAAGATATGCATCAGTAGACAAAATGTGTTACTCCACAAAAATATATCGAATGTACAGAAAAGATTAAATGCGTCTAGTAGTTAAACTTTATACTGCAGAAAGAAAACAACTTTTGAAATTTTGTAATTGGTGCAGAAAATGGCCCCTCAAAAATTTGTCAGTGGCCCTTTTTCAAAAGTCTGACTTAATCTTGAATGTACACAAATATAGTTATTGACTAAAAAACCGTTGAGACGTTGAACTGATCAGCTTGACGAACCTATTTAGTAGCAAGAAACATCATCACAAAGACCTGCAAAACGTGGGCGATAGTGATTTTGCAAGCTGGATCAGTTTAACAGAATGTGGCGGTGACGTAGTTACGTGGGATATGAACCAGCATTGAAAGTGTGTAGCACATTCAACAAGCACTTGCTCAGTACCTCACACAAATTTATTTCCGCAGTAAACTGACAATGGTTTGGCGTAGCTCAATCTGATCACTTGCCCCTTCACTGTCATAGTTATGCACGCGACGAGATTCAGTCATTTTCGTGCAGCATTATTCACTATACGATGCCCTGTTGCTCCTACCTTTGTCTGTATGATGAGGTTCCAAACTATAGATATTGCGGAAGTTTTTTCCCCATAAGCGACCTCCGATAGCGCTGTTGAGTTTAACGCATAGGCTGACCACTGTGTCCTCCACTGGTAGCTTCATCTACTTGCATAACAGCAATAGAAGATTAACTCTCGTTGTCCGTTATAAAGGCATCGAACAACATGGATTTTTCACTGAATACGCTTTACACATCACATACTGAATGGGAGGCACATTTGACTATTATTTTTATTTTCAAAGGGCGTATGTTTGTCCACAATTGTATCTAGAAGTTAAGCAGCATATAGTCAAAAGCATGTTCGTCTGTCGATGGTCGATCTGTCCCTTGGTGGTCAAATTGAAAGGCACCCATCAATAGCCCCATGCAAAACCGTGGATAACCAACCTCGGAATCACCATAGTAAAGTGTAGGCTCATCTTTAGCCACTGTGAAAAAAATGATTCTTTCACACTATGATATCTTTGCTATGTAAAATACTGAATTTCTTTTCATTATTCACCATAGTTACCGTACTGCATCAATTTAAGTGAACCACTGCACAAAATTTTAAGAGCTGGAAGAGGTAAAAACGCATTACATAGACTCTGCATATTAAACTTCCTGACAGATTAAAACTGTGTGCCGGACCGAGACTCGAACTCGGGAGTCTCGGTCCGGCACACAGTTTTAATCTGCCAGGAAGTTTCATATCAGCGCACACTCCGCTGCAGAGTGAAAATCTCATTCTGGACTCTGCATATTATTTATTTTAGGTCATATGTTGATCCATACGAAATGTAGCTGACATATTGAAATCGTATTTAAAGCTGATGGCAGAACGATATCCATACATCTTCTTGAGATATTGGTTTGTATGTTTACGGGTGTGTTACATGCATTGTGCCCAGTTTTCTCCATGCACAATGTTAATAATTTGGTCATAACACCTGTCGCATTTCATAAACGGTTAAAGATATCGAAACGAGGTCTACTGCAAATGATAGCAGGCAAAGAGGTCCGTTTTTTTGTCGTATGAATAATACTCGAAACTTTTATCTACCCAGATGTGGAAGTGACTATAATACTTTTCGATGGAACAATGTAATTTTTTAACAGCATTTAATATATCGTCAAATAAGTGTGCTGTGTCACTGCACACGTTAATATTAACAATATCCTATGTGGGCTACTTAACTTTAATTGGAATCTTTTTGTTGTTAAGTCACAAGAATCGGTAAGTACTACACTTTTCAGTTAATCCAGTTTGGATGAAGACCTTTTGTTTATTTACATTTAGAGTGCTTTATAGCTACAAGTGTTAATATCAGAATAGCAACTAGCCCCTCCAGCAACGCTATCGAAGTGGTGTTTCTAGAGAGCTGTCTGATGCTGGACTTCAGTTTTTTTTTAATTCTTGGTGCGATATACCAGGTATAACTGCGTGTCACCATCTTCAGAATTAACATGTCCTGTGAAAGAATACAGAAAATGACAAGAGTGGTATCTCTGATCGAAGATTGAGTAGCAGCTATGTAGGACCATAACTAGCTGTAATGTTTCCACTTCATCGCCCTATCATCCTGTCCCTTCTCTTTATCAGTGTTTTCCACATATTAATGCCTCTCCTATTCTGCGTAGAACCTCTTTATTCCTTACCTTGTCAGTCCACCTAATTTTCAAAATTCGTCTTCAGTTTCGGTTTTCCCCGCAGTCCCATAAATACTGTGCTCAAAACGTACATTCCCAGGAAATTATTTCTCAAATTAAGGCCTATGTTTGATACTAGTAGATTTCTCTTGGCCAAGAATGCCATTTTTGCCAGTGCTAGTCTGCTTTTGATGTCCTCCTTGCTCCGTCCGTCATTTGTTATTTTGCTGCGTAGGTAATAGAATTTCTTAACTTCATCAACTTCGTAACCATCAGTCCCGACGTGAAGTTTATCGCTATTCTCATTTTTTCTACTTCTCATTACTTTCGTCTGTCTTCGATTTACTCTCAGTCCATATTCTTTACGCATTAGACTGTTTATTCCATTCAGGAGATCATGTAATTCTTCTTCACTTTTATTCAGAATAGCAATGTCATCAGCGTATCGTATCATTGATATCCTTTCACCTTGAATTATAATTTCACTCCGGAACCTTACTTTTATTTCCATTATTGCTTCTTCGATGTACAGATTGAACAGTAAGCTTCCTTGTGTTAATGGTCGTCCACTCTTATTATTCCCTCTTGGACATTGTATATATTGTATATTACCCATGTCTCCCTATTGTGTACCACATTTTTCCTCGTAATTTCGAAGAACTTGCACCATTTTACATTGTCGAACGATTTTTCCAGGTCAACAAATCCTTTGAATGCAGCGCTGGTGCCTTTACCTCTCCTAAAGCCAAACTGATCGTCATCTGACACATCCTCAATTTTCTTTTCCATTCTTCTGTATATTATTCTTGTAAGTATCTTTAATGCATGAGCTAGTAAGTTGATTGTGTGATAATCCTCCCACTTACCAGCTTTTGCAGTTTTCGGAACCATGTGGATGATATATTTTCCGAAAGTCAGATGGTATGTAGGCAGACTTATACATTCTATACCAACGGGAATAGAGGTTTTGTTGCCATTTCTCTCAATGATTATAGAAATTCTGATGGAATTTTATCTATCCCTTCTGCATTATTTGATCTTAAGTCCTCCAAAGCTCTCTTAAATTCTGATTCTAGTACTGGCTCACCTGTTTCTTCTAAATCGCCTCCTGTTCCTTCTTCTATCACATCAGACAAATCTTCCACGTCATACAGGCTTTCAATGTATTCTTTCCACCTATCTGCTCTCTCCTCTGCATTTAACAGTGGAATTCGCACTGCGCTCTTAATGTTTCCACCCTCGTTTTTAATTTCACCGAAGGTTGTTTCGACTTCCCTATATGCTGAGTCAGTCCTTCCGACAATCATTTCTTTTTGGATTTCTTCACATTTATCATTCATCCATTTCGTCTTAGCTTCCCTGAACTTCCTGGTTATTTCATTCCTCAGCGACTTGTATTTCTATATTCCTGAACTTCCCTGAACGTTTTTGTACGTTCTTCTTTCGTGGATCAGATGAAGTATTTCTTCTGTTACCTGTAGTTTCTTCGCAGTTACCATCTTTGTACCTCTAATTTTCTTTCCAGCTTCTGTGATTGCCCTTTTTAGAGGTGTCCATTCCACTTCAACTAGTGCCTCCTGAGCTATTCTTTATTGCTCTATCTATACCCTTAGAGAACCTCAAGCATATCTCGTCATTCCTAAGTACTTCCGTATCGCACTTCCTTGCATAGTACTTCTTCCTGACTAATCTCTGAAATTTCATTGTGATCTGAGACTATATCTGATTTCTTTGTCTCTGTCTGACTATGATGTAATCTAACTGAAATCGTCCCGTATCATCCGGCCTTTCCCAAGTATCCCTCCTCCTCTTGTAATTTTTGAACAGAGTATTCACTATTACTAGCTGAAATTTATTACAGAACTCAATTAGTCTGTCTCCTCTCTCATTCATTGCCCCAATCCCATATTCTCCTGTAATATTTTATTCTACTCTTTCCCCTACAAAAGTATTCCAGTCCTCCATGAGTATTAGGTTTTCATGTTCCTTTACGTGCTGTATTACCCTTTAAATATACTCATATACTTTCTCTGTCTCTTCATTCTCAGCTTGCGATGTCGGTATCTATACCTGAACAATCGTTGTTGGTGTCAGTTTGCTGTCGATTAAGAACGACCCTATGACTGAACTATTCACAGTAAGACACTCTCTGCCCTACCTTTCATTCATAACGAATCCTATTTCCGTTATACCAATGTCTGCTGTTGTTTATATTAGCCTATACTCATCTCACCAGGAATCGTTGTCTTCTTTCCATTTCACTTCACTGACCCCTACTATATCCAGATTGATCCTTTGCATTTCCTTTTGAGATTTTCTAGCTTCCCTACCACGTTTAAGCTCCTAACAATCCACGCCCCGAATCGAGAATGTGACCATTTCGTTGGTTATTCATTTTTCTCATGGTCACGTCCCCCTTGGCAGTCCCCACCCGGAGATCCGAATGGGGGACTATTCAGAAATCTTTTGACAATGCAGAGATCATCATGACACTTTTTCAATTACAGGCTACATGTCCTGTGCACACACGTTATGTGTCTTTAATGTAGTGGTTTGCACTGCCTTCTGCATTCTCAAGCTGTTGGTAATTGCTGATTCTTCCTTCTTTAGGGACAGTTTTCCTCCCCAAGGACAAGAGAGTGTCCTGAACCTGTGTCCGCTCCTCCGCCCTCTTTGACAAGGCCGTTGGCAGAATGAGTATGTCTAAGTCTTCGGCCGCCAATGTTGATTATTAGTCAAAATTTAAACGGTGGCGAGTCTCGAACCTTGGACCGATGACGTTTTGATTAGTAATCAAAGACTCTGACTATGACTCTGACTCTGACTCTACCTCTACCTCAACCTATCGGTAACGGTACGATACTAGAGCCTGAACCGCATATGCTTTTGATTAGCCTGCGTGCCGAAGACATGTATGTTAATTAAAAATAGTTTCATATGAATTAGTGCCTCCTTCCATCGGCCTCCTTGTGGTTGTATGACATTTAGAGTTGACGGAAAAGATTCCCTGCATAAAATATGTGAGCAGAACGGAAAAACTCTGATAATTGGTACAATGGGACACACTCTGTGCCACGCACTTCACAGTCCTTTTCAGGCTATAAATTTAGATGAAGATGTATATAAAGTTCTTGAATAGCACTGATCAAAATTTCAGACCTTTTAACTTGAAACACAAACCGCAAACTGCGTCCACTTCGTGCAAAAATATCAAACCTACTCATCGCATGTGCCTTGTCGCATCACCAGTCGCTCGAGCCGGCCGCGGTGGCCTAGCGGTTCTAGGCGCTCAGTCCGGAACCGCGGGACTGCTACGGTCGCAGGTTCGAATCCTGCCTCGGGCATAGATGTGTGTGATGTCCTTAGGTTAGTTAGGTTTAAGTAGTTCTAAGTTCTAGGGGACTGATGACCACAGATGTTAAGTCCCATAGTGCTCAGAGCCATTTGAACCATTTGAACCAGTCGCTCGATGCCTCGCTCGTGTGCGCTCAACAGAGTTACTGTACAGGGCGTTGTCATGACGTCACCAACTTGAAGTCGAGGTACACGAGAAAGTCACGCTGTGGCGCATACGTCAGAGCACGCGACACTGCAAGTCTTAACGACTAACAACAGCGGTTACCAGCGGAGAGTGAGTAACTACAACAATTCGTTCAGGGAAGATGATGCTTTAGCGATGTGGTTAGCGTGAGATAAATTACTCGATATATTGATCTGCAGATTTACTTGAAAAAGTTTATTAGAGGACCCGGAGAAATCCCCTGCACAGTTACACTGTTGTATTATTCCAACTGTGGGTCACCAGCCTCGCTTTAAACCGCGAGAAAGGTTTGAGATGGTTATTATTCGCACGCCGCTAATAAATTCCATGTAGCAATCTAATTATTTCCAAAAGAGCCTCATTAGCCAGGAAGTTTCATAACAGCGCACACTCCGCTGCAGAGTGTAAATCTCATTCTGGAAACATCCCCCAGGCTTTTCTAAGCTATGTCTCTGCAATGTCCTATCTTCCAGGAGTGATAGTTCAGCAAGGTAAAAAGAGCTTCTGTGAAGTTTGAAAGGTAGGAAACGAAGTACTGACAGAATTGAGGCTGTGCGGAGGGACGTGAGTCGTACTTGGGTAGCTCAGTTGGTAGAGCACTTGCCCGCGTAAGGCAAAGGTCCCGAGTTCGAGTCTCGGTCCGGCACACAGTTTTAATCTGCCAGGAAGTTTCAGCCTCAGGTATGACCGCTAGATTGGAAAACGTAAATTCCAAACAGTCGGTATACCTTTTATGTTAAAGTCGACAGAAAGTTGTGCATCAGGCTTGCGACCATGTAGAAATACCGTATTATATTATTAGGAATGCTCCTAGGTCGCTAATAACAGTCAGCCGATGTTAACTGACCTTTTTAACATTACGCGTTTCACCAGATGATAGTAAAAAAAATATTTTACTAAGCGATCACAAGTACTTGGTGATCCAGACCAAGACGCGATTCAGAAATGTACGTCACACGTTACAGTGTGGGTAGCGCAGATGAGACGTACCAAAGTTGATTAAATAATTTTAAACACAGTCAGTGTGGCATGTATTAAATCACAATTGTAAGCCGCTAGTGCCAAGTGGACGAGTCCAACGTCAGTACATACACTCCTGGAAATGGAAAAAAGAACACATTGACACCGGTGTGTCAGACCCACCATACTTGCTCCGGACACTGCGAGAGGGCTGTACAAGCAATGATCACACGCACGGCACAGCGGACACACCAGGAACCGCGGTGTTGGTCGTCGAATGGCGCTAGCTGCGCAGCATTTGTGCACCGCCGCCGTCAGTGTCAGCCAGTTTGCCGTGGCATACGGAGCTCCATCGCAGTCTTTAACACTGGTAGCATGCCGCGACAGCGTGGACGTGAACCGTATGTGCAGTTGACGGACTTTGAGCGAGGGCGTATAGTGGGCATGCGGGAGGCCGGGTGGACGTACCGCCGAATTGCTCAACACGTGGGGCGTGAGGTCTCCACAGTACATCGATGTTGTCGCCAGTGGTCGGCGGAAGGTGCACGTGCCCGTCGACCTGGGACCGGACCGCAGCGACGCACGGATGCACGCCAAGACCGTAGGATCCTACGCAGTGCCGTAGGGGACCGCACCGCCACTTCCCAGCAAATTAGGGACACTGTTGCTCCTGGGGTATCGGCGAGGACCATTCGCAACCGTCTCCATGAAGCTGGGCTACGGTCCCGCACACCGTTAGGCCGTCTTCCGCTCACGCCCCAACATCGTGCAGCCCGCCTCCAGTGGTATCGCGACAGGCGTGAATGGAGGGACGAATGGAGACGTGTCGTCTTCAGCGATGAGAGTCGCTTCTGCCTTGGTGCCAATGATGGTCGTATGCGTGTTTGGCGCCGTGCAGGTGAGCGCCACAATCGGGACTGCATACGACCGAGGCACACAGGGCCAACACCCGGCATCATGGTGTGGGGAGCGATCTCCTGCACTGGCCGTACACCACTGGTGATCGTCGAGGGGACACTGAATAGTGCACGGTGCATCCAAACCGTCATCGAACCCATCGTTCTACCATTCCTAGACCGGCAAGGGAACTTGCTGTTCCAACAGGACAATGCACGTCCGCATGTATCCCGTGCCACCCAACGTGCTCTAGAAGGTGTAAGTCAACTACCCTGGCCAGCAAGATCTCCGGATCTGTCCCCCATTGAGCATGTTTGGGACTGGATGAAGCGTCGTCTCACGCGGTCTGCACGTCCAGCACGAACGCTGGTCCAACTGCGGCGCCAGGTGGAAATGGCATGGCAAGCCGTTCCACAGGACTACATCCAGCATCTCTACGATCGTCTCCATGGGAGAATAGCAGCCTGCATTGCTGCGAAAGGTGGATATACACTGTACTAGTGCCGACATTGTGCATGCTCTGTTGCCTGTGTCTATGTGCCTGTGGTT
This sequence comes from Schistocerca piceifrons, assembly GCF_021461385.2. Taxonomy (NCBI): domain Eukaryota; kingdom Metazoa; phylum Arthropoda; class Insecta; order Orthoptera; family Acrididae; genus Schistocerca; species Schistocerca piceifrons. The sequence goes on along the minus strand of NC_060139.1, from coordinate 322,690,314 downwards.
CTGTCAGTGTGATCATGTGATGTATCTGACCCCAGGAATGTGTCAATAAAGTTTCCCCTTCCTGGGACAATGAATTCACGGTGTTCTTATTTCAATTTCCAGGAGTGTATTTCAAGGAAATAACGGCTCCAAAATTTGAGATTAACAACTGCAAACACGAGATGGGCTGCTGATCATTGGCACTGAATAGGCCCACGGAAGAAACTGTGTTGTGTTTAAAATTATTTCACCAACTTTGGTAAGTATCGGTCGTACTGCCTTCATTCTAATGTGTGTCGTATATTTCTGTATTTCGTCCTGATCTGGATCACTATGCACTTATGATTATTTTACGAAATATTTTTTGACACATCATCTGATGATGGGCTATGCCCGAAACGCATAATATAATAAAGCAGTTCGACTAACATCGGCTGACTGTTATTAGCAAACTGCCAGCATGGGATGTAATTCTCACAGTCACGGTACCGCTTCCACTTGACTTATAGTAACTCTCATCGATAATCTTCCCCATAAACAAAACAAGGTAGCGGTACACAGTGAGAAAGAAAAACGTCACACATAGAAACAGAACACTTCAGCTTTCCACATTAAGAAAAATAATTTATTGTCGTCTATTAAATATTGCCAAGTCCGCCTTGTTCATTAAACCTCCAGTTAGCTGATGGCTCGACTCTCTGCTGAGCGGCCTCTTCATATATTCAATCACTACACTGCGACTCTCACCTACAAAAATGGCAACAGAAGCAGCAATTCGCACCAGCTAATGGGAAAGCCCTTGTGATCTCTTTCACAGCTTTTAGTACTGGCAGCACTCCAGTATTGATACACATAATAACCTTGAAATATCACTGCTGCCTCACAGGGACAGTGACCCCTTTCTTACGCTCCGAAGGCTACTCAGTGACTCTCCATTTCGCTCCACGAAACTATCCATGCCCTTTCATGCCTACATCTACATATACGTAAATATTCCGCAACCCAATGTACAGTGCATGGGGAGGAGTAGGCCCTACATCGTACCAATATTAGTAATTTTCTTTCCTATTTCATTCTGAGCTACGGAAAACGTCTGCATACGAGGCTGTGTACGTGCTCTAATTCTGTGTCTTTTTCTCAGGATATCTACGCAAGGTTTATGTTAGTAGCTTAATGATCGCACTGTCATCTTCAGATACAGGTTCTCTAAATTTACCAGCAGGATTCGCGAGAAATATACTGCATGAAGGGAGTGCGTGTACGGTTCAATCATCTCGTTACATGCCTACGCTGCCTCCTGCGGGGCGCCGGTGAACCCTTCACTATGGTACGAAGTACAGAGAATTTAATGAGAGGCAGCTGTCAACACTCACTTTGCTTTTCTTCTGTTGATGTTCGTATTACAATTTCTTTTGAAGAAACTAACTACTCCTGCAAGTTCTTTGGCATATCTGACAGTATTACATCGGAAGACTTCAGAGTCCTATGTCTTCAGTTTGAATTTTAAGTGCCCCTTCCGAATTTCTCCTTAGCTTTATTTGCCACTTACTCAGTACGGTGATTGAATAACACTGGCATACTACAATCCTATCTCATTCCCTTCTAAACTGCCGCTACCCTTTCACGCCCTTCGACTCTTATAACTGCTGCAAGATTTCTGTACAAGTTGTATGCAACCTTTCTCTCCCTGTATTTTAACTCTGTTAACTTTGCTAATTCAAAGAGCGTAGTTGTGTCAGCATTGTCGAAAATTTTTGTCTGAATTTACAAATGCTATTTGAGTAGGTACGCATTTCTTCAGCATATCTCCTAAGATAAGCCGTAGGAATAGCAATGCCTCGTATGTCTCTACATTTCTCCAGAACCCTAAATGATCTTCCCGAACTCGGCTTTTCATTCCTCATCAAATAATTCGTGTTGGTACACTGGGAGAAAAAATGGGAACACCAAAATTCATTTAATGTAGAGTAATGAAATTTCGGGAACACATTTTTCTAGGTAATATATTTAAGTGATTAACATTCGAAGATCACACGTTAATGTAAGCGCGAGGTAAGTCAGAACAAATGTGAAATGCTGGTACATCAATAATCCGTTTAACCGCCAGAACGTTGAACGCAAGCATGCAGACGTGCATGCATTCTGTTGTACATGTGCCAGATGTCAGTTGGTGCGATGCAGTTCCATGCCTGTTGCACAGAGACGGTTAATGCTGTTTGTGGATAACGCAGAGTAAACACCCGATATTTTCCCATATGTGCTCGATTGGAGACAGGTCTGGTGATCGAGCAGTCCGAGACAACATATCGACACTCTGTAGAGCATGTTGGGTTACATCAGCGGTGAGGGCGAGCCTTATCCTGTTGGAAAATACCTCTGACATGCTGTTCAAGGATGGCAGCACAACTGCTCGAATCACCAGATTGACGTACAGTTTTGCAGGCAGGGTGCGTCGCATAACCATGATAGTGCTCCTGCCGTGATACGAAATAGCATCCTAGACCATAACGCCACGTGTACGTCCAGTGCGTCTAGCACATAGATAGATAGCTTTGTTGCAGGCCCTCAGCTGTTCTCCTTCTGCTCGACACACGGTCATCACTGGCACCAAGGCAGGATCAGCTTTCATCAGGAAACAGAACACACCTCCATCTTGCTCTCCAATGAGCGCTAGCGTGACACCACTTACGTCCCAAATTCCAGCGATTTGGAATCAGTGGAATGGACGCAACGGGGCGTCCGTCTCGGACCTCTCCTTGAAGTAACCAATTTGTCACAGTTCGTTGTCTCACAGTGGTGCTCAGATTGCTGCTGTAGATGCAGCGCGATGCGCCAGAGCCATACGCCGAACACGACGGTCTTCCCTTTTGGTACTGCGAGATGGTAGTCCGGAGCCCGTTCTCCTTGTAACCTATATTTTCGTGACCATTGTTGCCAGCAGTCATGTTGTAAGAGGTCCGAGCAGATGTAATTTCGATGTATTGCTCATGCGCTATCTGCGATATGCAAGGTCTCTGACCAGAGAGCAGTGTTGACTGCAGTAGGAACTGTGTAGCTGTAGCAGTAAGTTGTTGCTAGTCTGGAGTCTGCTCTGGTCTGGTCTGGTGTATCGTGTTGGCTGCGCCGGTCGCGGTGCAGCGATGCCGGAGCCTGAGTATTTTTGTATAAGGTAAAAAGCAGCCTCGCGCATATGTAGTAATATTATCTCAAGTCCCATCTAAATGTTTTAAAAATCTCGTGATAATAATCTTGCTCACAAAAAGTAACTTTTAACAACCATTCATTTCAATTTAAAGAATTTACTAATTTCTCCCATCCATGATCATCCCGATTATTGCAATAGAAAAATCAGTTGCTCCCTTTCATAAATGACAGATAGGTCGGCCAGCATTGCACAGAGCTGTGCCGGAAAAATTTACTGTAAGAGCAGATATATCCGGCGACTTCATTGAGGTAAGAATTTTTTTCCTTTTTTTATTCAGAATGATGTTTCAGGGCCATGACGCAGCACTGCTGTCGTCCAAAATTTACCAGGTTAAATTCACAGTGGATTATTGAAAAATCATTAGTGAACGACATAATTATAATTTTTACTGTTGAGTGGTTTAGGAATTTTTCTGTTTTGAGTTTACGCTAAATGTGAATGAATTTTGAGATTAGATTAAATCAGAAAGAATTTTTGTGTGGAGGTTACACTAAATTAGAATCATATTCATATTATTTATTTTAAAATATTGCGGGGAGGTTATGATGTACAATGGCTACGTTTCTGTCAAGTTTCCTGCAATATCGCAGAAGAAAAATCCAGCTTCTCGTAGGCCTATTACACGTTCTCGTCCAAAATCAGTGACACCTTGGTAGTGGCGTCTATGTCGCCTTAAAGGGATTTTTGACTGACATCAACTCATGACGTCAAATCTCAAAGATTCACGACCATTACAGCGTGTATTTAAAGCAAACCTTATTTTCATCTACGCAATGGAGTTAGTAGAGCCACTCTTACAAAACTGGTGCGAAATCTGAATAGACGTCGTCTTCTGGATGTAGAAATACGTCTACCAACTTTCGTTTACGTCGCACAACTCCTTCTCCTTGTTGCGAATTTTTTGTCGGCCAGTGTATTTTGCAACCACAATTTATTAAACTGATGGTTCTGTAATATTCACACCTGTTCAATAGTTACGCTCTTTGGGATAGGAATGTGGGTCTACTCAACAATTTTTATGAGACCTTTTTGGCAGGTGTACTTCAAAATAAAAAGGACAAAGGTTTTGCACGTGCTTAAATGACTGAAAGAATGCATACAATAAACATTGTCTCAAATAATAATACAGTTTATATAGAGCGATGGTGATCATATCGAATTGGAATTACGTCTGTTTTAGTGAAGTAAACCTGAAATATGAACAAGTCACTCTAGAGGAGAGGAGCAGCCCAAGGCGCCTTGCCACGGTCCGCAAGGCTCTCCCGTCGGAGGTTCGAGTCCTCCCTCCATCAAAGGGGTGTCTGTTGTCCTTAGCGTAAGTTAGTTTAAGTTGGATTAAGTAGTGTGACATCTGTTTGGTCCCGTAGGAACTTACCACAAGTCCAGTCTACTGAGGAGAGCGCATGTTCATTCAGTTCCAGATCCAGATCGGACTCTTCAGATCCTCTGCATGAAAATTGTGCTTTTTAATAAAGGGCAAGGAGTAGAGAAACAGAAAGAGAGGCCCACGAAACTAATGTGAAACATCGACGTCTTTGAAAATAACTGGAAACTTCAATGCACGCGTGGAACAGAAACTTTTCCTCAGTGTTGACATAAGATTGGAAGACTAGACAGACAGAATCACGGAAACGTGTAAGACCTGCTTGAGAAAGGACATTCCTTGGACGCCGTACTAAATAATGGAAAATATCGAGTGTTACTATAAATTCTGCTGAAGGCTACTTAGTGCAGTTCAGCTTGCAGCTGGCGTCGGCTTCCTGCAGACACCTAAGACACCGCCACGGTGAAATAAGCAGGTGTGGTTTTTAGCACAGAGTCGTTAAGGGGCGTTCGGAGGTTGGAAGCCTGCCGACTATAAAGCCTCCCAGATTTACGGAGCAGCAACAGCTAACCTGAGCCGGTTCCGCCGCGCTCTCCCAGCCGCCATGCGCACCTGGTGCCGCGATTGATGTGGCGAGCTGGCCAAATATGGCAATACGATCCGCCCGATAGCATCACAGCGAGCGTGTACGTCGAAACACAGTGGCCGCTGCGATTGCTACACCTCCAAATTTGTCACCATCTACAACATTACCGTCCCGTATGGCATTATACATGTTGGGAAAACTCTCTGAATATGTGTGAACGTCTGCCTTCAACGAAAGCCGTTCACACATTCAATTTTGCCAATGGAGTGTTGGCAGTAGATAATAGTGTCACATTGTTGCACGCACAGAAGAATACGAAGCGTTGGGATCTTAAAAACTGTTAGCCTGCGAGACTCGTCTCTGTACTACACTTTCTCCTGTTCGGTGTACCTTGACTTTTCCTGTCGCGATGCAATGATTGCAGCTGTGTGAGGAGCTGTTGCACTTCCGATTGTCTTTTTCATATCTCGACGACCGTCGTTACAGCCTTTTACGCAGACTGCAAACCAGGTTTTCGCCCTGATCATGGTTTTGTCACTGCATGGGACGAGAATCTATAAAATTAAAGAATTCAATCGTCTAACTGAACAATTAGTAGCCAGTCCACGATCTGGAAACCGTATAGCGGAAGGTCGGTTAGAATAGGACACGAAAGCTTTCTCGAAATTTTAATATTTTCTGACGGTTGCAATGGAACATTCTTCCAACTAAACGACACTATGATATGTTTCTTCATACAGTTATAAAACTTGATCTCTTAAGAATGTACAGGGTATAATTAAAGTTAAACTTTCAAACCACTGTAGAAATAACACTATTGGTCAGAATAACATCAATTATCGGAGAAGGGGAAAAACATATGGCAGAAATGTAGCAACAGACGGCGCTGTAAGCATCATAATTTAATAGTGGTCGACTAAAAATGACAAATGAATCATACCACAATTCCTAAGGTGTATGTTTGATGTTAAACTAACTGTACTTCTCAGTGTGCATGGGTGTACAGATATGATACTGTTAGTTACGTAAGCCCATCCACCACGGCAAGGTCATATCACATAGGATGGGAAAAAACCATTTTTTAATTGTTCTGAGGCCCAAAGCAGCATAAAAAGCGTCACTAAGATCGGTTTTTAACTGTCCTGAAGTCAAAAACCGCACAAAAAGCCACAATCACATCGGTTTTTAATTGTCCTGAGGCCAAAATCCGCATAAAAAGCATCAATCAAAGGCAAATCGGATTATTAATTTCTGTGTGACTGACGCAAAACATGTTCAATACGCCGTCCACCGTTTTCTGCAACAAGTTGAAATCGAGAAACAGCGTGTTCCACAACTGATCGAAGTGTTTCCGGTGTTACGTCGAGAATTTGTTGCGCAATTCGTGCCTTCAATTCAGCTCAGTTTGCAATCGGAACACTGAACACAACTGTGGTGTCACCGCCAGACACCACACTTGCTAGGTGGTAGCTTAAATCGGCCGCGGTCCATTTAGTACATGTCGGACCCGCGTGTCGCCACTGTGTAATCGCAGACCTAGCGCCACCACCAAGGCAGGTCTCGTGATACGAGAGAGCACTCGCCCCAGTTGTACGAGAACCTAGCTACCGCCCAGTTGTACGAGAACCTAGCTACCGCCCAGTTGTACGAAGCCTTTCTCTCTCATTAGCCGAGAGACAGAATAGCCATCAGCTAAGTTAATGGCTACGAACCAGCAAGGCGCCATTAGCCATACAGTGATTGTACTTAAAGTCTTCTGTGTATCGTCAAGATCGATGTACCACAAGGAATGAGTAAAGTTAAGTATTAAACATGCTCCGTACTTTTCTTCCTAACATTAATTACGTATCCTGTTCCAGTACTTCACGCCCGTCTGCATTAGTCTAGCGTGCCTTTTTCAGCCATCTCAACTTCACGGTGTCGGCCCAGCTACCGACACAACAACAACATCTTTCAGATAGCCTCACAGCCAGAAGTCACACAGATTAAGATCAGGAGATCGGGACAGCCAGACTGTAGGGAAATGGCGGCTGATAATTCTAGCATTTCCGAAATGGCGCTTCAGCAGCCGCATAGCTGGATTTTCAATGTGCGGAGATGCGCCATCTTGCATAAAAGTGATCCCATCCACACATTCACGCTGGAATGACGTGGTTGTACAAAAGACATTCATAGCGCTTACCAGTGGCGGTACAGGTAACAGGACCGGAAGCACCTGTCTCTTCGAAAAAATATGGCCCTATGATAAATGATACCGTAAACCCGCACCACACAGTGACCTTTTCATGATGAGGTGGTACTGATGGATTGGCGTGTGGATTTTCCGTTGCCCATGTTCGACAATGCTGTGTATTGACATATCCTGTCAGATGGAAGTGGGATTCGTCTGTACACAAAATCTTCAACGGCCAATGATTGTCCACTTCATGCGAGCAAGAAATTCTAAAGCAAAAGTCTCTCTTGCTGGCAGGTCAACAGGAAGCAACTCGTGCACATGGGTAATTTTGAATGGATAACAAAGAATGGTGGTTCGTAGGATTTTACGCACCGTGCTGACGGGTATCTCCAATGTTCGGGGAATTCTCCGTGCACTACACGTTTTCACACCACCACTCGTCTCCTCCTGCATTGCTGTGGCCACTGCTTCCATTGACGTCGAATCAAATCGTTTCCTCTCTCTACCAGGTTGCACACCAAAAGAACCTGTCTTTTCGAATCTCCGAATCATTTTCTCCAGACCCATGGCAGTCGTCGGACCAACGCCTTTTTTCAAACCGTTCAGTGTCCGGAACTTCTGCAGAGTGACATGGGTATAGTCATCATACTTGTAAGACAACTTTACAAGCACAGCGTGAACCTGCATTGAGACAGTCATGGCGAACGTTGCAGATTCTAAAGGACAAAAAGCCGTGTATCCGGCGTGTTTATACCAACTTCAATGGGTCGTGCGCATGACAGGTGTTTTCATTTCATACAGCGTCATCTATTGATCCACATTCACACTATTTTTTTCTTCTGCGGGACTGATAACCTCAGAAGTTAAGTCCCATAGTGCTCAGAGCCATTTTCTTCTGCCTTACGTTTTCCCCCTTCTCCTATAATATTCCGTTGAAGTTTGACGTCATTCTGAGTAGTAGTGTTATTTCTACAGTGTTTTGAAAGTTTAATTATAATCACTCTGTATATTAGCTGAATTTTGAATATTTCTTCCAGCCTTTTCATTTTTGTCTTTACATTTTTAGATGTTTGTATAGAACAAGAAATTTTAATGGCAGAAAAGTCATTTCTGTCGCTGAAAAGCTCTAATTGTACCGTAACCGACTATAAAATTGAACATCCCGACCTGCTCACCTAGTTTATCAAAGAACTGTCAACTTTTTCCTTGCTGAATCTTGCTCCTCGCTGCTGAGAATACAGGTGTCCTCAGTCTTAAGTCTTCATTTCTCTTCATAAAATCATAGTAAGAAGACTCTACCATTTTATTTTTATCTTATTGAACCGCTGATTTATTTTCAGTTTTTCTGCATATTTATACTTTAGGCTTAAAAATTCATCTTAAAGGCATAAACTGGCTATTGCAGTTTCTAACATGATCACACAGTATCGTTCCCTGTTCATCACTAAATGTTCTCTGGAAAACTTATTATTTCCCAAAATGGGTTACACGACCGCGTTGAGTGTATCCCCTAACACACGGTATTTATTTAAGCTGAGCACCTCTCGTTTGCTTTCTAATTTAGAAATATGAGTTTTTCTAGGGCTTTCTTCATGTCATTTTCATCCCATTTATGTCCTGACTTCTCCATCTTTACCTGTTAAAGAAAAAAAATCATAAAAATTTAAGTTTTTATGCTATTTTTTTTTTATTTTTTTTGTTACAACCCGAAATTGCATTATTTGATACAAGCTGAATGTAACGCTGTGGTATTTTTATTAATTTGGTTAGACATTATCACAGCCTACAATACAGAAAATAACATCATTTCATCTAACGGTTGGATAAGAAAGTAGTATTATTTACAAGCAAAACGAAACTGTCCAAAGTTACATCGTATATCTAAAAACTCTCTAGGAACAGACGAAAAGTTTCCACTCCTAAATGCACTGTTGTTCGGCTTCAAAATTTGTGAGCATCATAGTTTCTCCATCTCCACACTGCAGTGCAGCTTTACGTACTTTCGATGCTTCTAGAGTTTAGAAACAGCTCTTCTCCGACACCATCTGCTGTCCGTTACTATCCCACATGCTCCTGTATGCTGAAGGCGAGTTTAGAATAGTTAACGTTTGTTGATGTAGATACACAACGGTTATGAGGTATAAAACATGACAATTACACAGCGAACCTTAGAATGCATTGATTTTAACACAACGTATGAATCTCTTACTGTACGAGAATAGTCCAGAAGAAGAAATTCTCACCGCCTCTACTCGACGAAATGGGGATGAAGAGAGTGGTGGATCAAAGGTCCTGAATACACTATTTCGACCCATTGTTATGTAATAAAATAGACAACACTCTGCAATATCTTATGGAGTAGTGCTATGTGACACTGTAAGTTAGAGTTATGGATTGATTCCGTTACAATTCAATGAAGTTATAGGAGACTACTGGTATCAGTTTGATTCGTATTCCAGTGCCCCAGTCAGCATGAAAATATGGGATACAGGATAGTATACGACCCTATTATTATCAAAATTGAAACTACTCATACTATACATAGAAACAGATTGTGGTTACCAATTAAAATTGTATCATTTATCTTTCACCTGTTAACATAACTAAGGTCTTTAACAAAGGCCTTGACAACGTCTTGAATCAGAATAGCAGGCAGAACTTTCGTAGCTTTTGTTGGCAGAAGTAGTTGGCAAGTGTCAAAGCGGCCACTTCGTCGACGCAGACAGTTTGGTATATTCAGGTTTATTACGTGAAGTTGCACTTGGATCACGCTTAGAGAATGTAACAGATCTGCTAAAGAGACTGCCTACACTGCGCTTGTTCGCCCTCTTTTACAATACTGCCGCGCGGTGTGGGATCCTTACCAGATGGGATTGACGAAGTAGATATAAAAAGTTCGAAGAAAGGTAGGACGTATTGTATTATCGCGAAATAGGGGAGAGAGTATCACTGAAATGATACAGGATTTGGGATGGACATCTTGCGAATGAATCTTCTCACGGAATTTCAATCACCAACTTTCTCTTACGAATGCTAAAATATTTTGTTGATGCCGACCTACATAGGAAGAAACGATCATCATGATAAAATAAGGAAAGCCAGAGCTTGCACGGAAAGATATAAAGGTAGATGTTCGTTCTTTCCGTGTGCTATACGAGACTGGAATAGTAGATAATTGTGAAAGTGGTTCGATGAACTCTCTGCCAGGCACTTAAATGTGATTTGCAGAGTATCCATGCAGATGTAGATGAACAGATTGTGGTGTGATCTCACACTGAGTCTCTTACATCCCATCCATCTAATACTGGCAATAAATAGCCAAAACGCCCTCGTCTGTCTACAGCGCCCTTATACCTGCTCCATACACTCGATCTAGGACCATCCTTCGTCTTGCATTGCCAACTGATGGTCGAAAGTAATTTACATACTGACAGCGATCCTATTGTGAGATGAGTACTTTGAGTTCGGCGGTTCTTTGGAGCTATTTCAGAGGAGTGGGCTACATGCCGGCATGGAGTTTCACCCTCTTCTTTGCCCTTAATCGTCATCAACGAGACAGACATTTCAGTATATCCCATACACTTGCATCCCAGTCACCTAAGCTCATACGTATAAGACCAATTAAATTAGCAAACAAACGGTTCCCAAAAGGTGCAGACAAAGAAAGCCTTTGTACCTGTAGTGGCTAATACATGCCATCAGACATGTTCAGATGGTGCTCCATAGCAATAGATGCAGAAGTGCGACATACTGTTGCTAAAAAATGTTAAGGATGGTGTATAGTCAAGGCGATTACCTTTAGCCGCCATCACAATAGCAAGCCATCGTGTGTCTGGACTTCTGCTTCTGAAACTACATCGAGGACCGTTTTTACACAAATGAAGCACTTGACCCAAAGTATATCAGGATCATGTTGTTGATACCATCATTGCAATTACTCAAAATACAGGGATGTTATAATAAACTGTCGCTAGTTGAGTTAGTGTGGATGGAAACTATTTACCCTATGAGTACGCAACTTTAAAGGAATGATATTCAGACTGTGCGTTGCAGGATTTGCATGGTTACTAGTGTTAGCGTCGTGACCTGCCGTTAGCCGCCTGTGCAGGTTCGGTGACGTAAGGAGGAACTCGTCCCCCAAGGACCGACGCTATGCAGCGTGAAAGGTACACATTACTGTGACTCAACTATTTTGGTGCACTATGGAGCTCCACCTTGCAATGCTCGTGAGGTTACTAGGTTTGCCGGCAGCGGTGGTCTCGCGTTTCTAGGCGCGCAGTCCGGAACCGTGCGACTGCTACGGTCACAGGTTCGAATCCTGCCTCGGGCATGGATGTGTGTGATGTCCTTCGGGTAGTTAGGTTTAAATAGTTCTAAGTTCTGGGGGACTGACGACCAAAGCTGTTAAGTCCCATAGTGCTCAGAGCCATTTTTGAGGTTACTAGGTTACTCTGTAACACATTTGGAAAAAACAGAGTCCTTTGTGACTTCGGAAGTCGGGATTAGCATGGAAGGACAAGGCCCCTACAATGTCACTAGTAGGTCAATGAATTAAAAAATTATTGAAGACCACATTTATAAAACAGCTAACATACAATCAACATGTGGCCATCTTAAAAACAATCCAAAATCACCAATAGCTTCCTTCTCAAGTAAGCATAAAATTAGAATTACTTAATCTACAATAAATCTGAAGTAATTTAAAGATGGCTCAGATAAAATTTTTTTTTTGAGAAATAACACAACCAGCACAATACGTTACAATTAATATAATTCATTGGCGAACAATTTTTTTAATTACATGAGAGATGTTAGGTCCTTATCAAATGGGCAGTGACGCCAGGCTCCCCTGGGCAAAAGGTGACTTAACTTAAAATGCCGGAGGCAGCAGACCAACCGTCCAAAACAACACCTAACGCAGGGGCCCAACCGGGAGTCACTTCCCATTAGACGACACGTCACAGTTTCTTTGCGTCGGGGAAGTGCATATAAATCACTAGCTTTACCAGATACAAGTTTTACTAATAATAGAATACTGGTTGCAAAACTTTTTCTTTTTTTACAGCAATGTACCAAGGACGTCGCTTGATGGCAATAATCCTAAATCATACGCACGCCTTCGTGCTAATCTGCCTTTTAATAGTCATCCAACCAGCGGATTTTAAAGCAAATAGTAACTGCTGGTTTGCATACAGTCACACAGACTCTGTCGGCTGCTCTTACTTCGACAACACGTACATTACAACCAACCGACCAACAAGTACACTCGCTGCAACGCAAATCGTTTTACGAAACGAAGGCACCAAAACCACTTACACCTACGATGGAGAGCGTTGTTCGAAATGGTCTCGAGGGATGGGTCTCTCTGAGAAAACAGGCCCCAAAGCAATGCGACGAGCAGAGCCCGAAGTTAACACCAGACAGGTCCACCACAAACTCGCGACCGTCTTGCGAGGTATACCGGCCGCTCCACCGCTGGCCAAGCCCCGTGTTTGCTCCGTCAACCACTCAAGCACGTTCTAGCGCCTCGTAGCGAGTCCGACGACCAACTCGCCTGCCGCCAATACCCGCCGGCAGATCACAACAGGGGCAAAGGTCGTAGTACAGCCGGGTAATCGATAGTCGTGCCAAAGAGTTGGTGTGCCAGAAAAGGCGCACCAAGAATCATCCTTGACCTATCGTTCCAAACGGCGTGGCCACCAAAATATTTGAGCTGTGTGATTTATGGCTGTGGAGTTATCTGAAGAAGAAGGTTTATCAAGGGGCACTGATACACGCTGGAGGTTGAAGATGAGCATAGCGACGGAGGCAGCCAACATCCCATCCGAGTTGTGTCAGGCAGCAGTAGAGCAATCTCTAGTGTAGTTCCAGGCTTTCTTGTATGCAATGATGGTCACATTGAGCAACGTATGTAACCGGGAATGTAAACATGGTACGCAATTAACAAATGTTACACTCTAATGTGGAAATGAAAATGGGTTTCTTTCAGTGATTTGTCCGTTATTTCTCTTCCGCATGACCTTACAAATGTTTCCACAAAGTATCCTTGTCCTCAATCATATTCCTTGGGGCGCTCTTAAGCAACGAAAATTTGGTTATAAGCACCATGTATTACGAAAAAGGTGCGGGTATAAACAGTACAAATTGCAAAACTTCCACACTGGAGTGCTAAGGTAATCACATCAGTGCTAGTTGCCTTCCTGCAGGCGCCTAGCACTACTTCGAACGTTATCTCTATTAAGGCACATTTTTAAAATTCTCAATAAAAGTCGATGGGTGCCACTGGTGTTATTCCCGAGCTTGTGGTGCCTTAGAAAGAACCTTTGCCGTTTTATTCAGGAATGTGTCTACGATGCACCCATCCAGATGGCGTCACAGGAGGGCGTGAAACAGGAGCATAGAAAAACCAAAAGAACCCTCTGTTGCTTCGGAATGGTTGCTTCGTTGAATAGTTTTCATCGATTCGTAGTTGTACCACCCTGTACATCCGGAGCAAGACCTTCAGTCGCACTACCCTCCAAGGGGGTTGTATCACTTTCAATGGGTTTGCTAGCTGACGATGTCCTTACAAGAAAGTTGTAGTTTGAGGGAGATGTCAGCAGTATGAATGTCAAGAACGTTTTCGTGTTGGTCATCTCACTGGAGACTATCGTTTTCAACCGCGAAATGTGTGGGAGTTAACACTCGAAACAGATGGGTGGTTTCGTTGACGCGCTTTATGCCACCCCCTGAAGCCTTTTCGAGTTGATTCTGAGCGGCGGTGTGTCTGAAATGTTTTCCTCGACCACTCATAAGAAAACTGCATCATTTCAACGCTGGGGGTCGCGGTTCTGACCTCCATCGTACGTGCGCCAAAAGAAGAGGTAAAATGTGGGTAAGGCAGGGCGTCACGACCTTTTCATCGCGTGACGCTTCCACAGCGGCGTTGATAAGCATTGTGGTGAAATTTGGGCCACTGTGACATCGTTGACACACTTTACATCTCCCATGAACTTCAGAGCTCTGGCCATTTTTTCATATGTGTCGTAACCTCCCCTTTTGAACCGTCTCGAGCCCGAGGGTGACGTCGCAGGCGCCGCACTTTTACACCGTTACAGAGGAATGTTGTATGCAGCTTTGAGCCAAATTTCAAACTCACGTGTCACAATGGCAGACAATTACGGGGCTTCGGGAAAGTGCTCCTTTAAAGCTGTTGCGTAGTGTGTTTAGGACAGGTTTGGACAATACGTGGACGGTCAGGAGCAGAAATAAACAAAAGTGGCCTTTAGTGTTTTGGGTAAGCTACGTAAGGTCTGCAAACCCACGTGTCCTGCAGGTACAAAAGTATGGTTTACAAGCAGTGTACATTACCACTTTTAACACAGGTTGTGCAGTGTTACGTGGCTTTATGCTTAATTACAGACTTACTATTTTATCAGTTGATTTGTTTTCACCACGTAACGCCAGCTCTTTACGTCCTTCTTCGTTGCTGAGCGATGTATCACTTTTCGTTCTGACGCCGCAGCTCTTCCTTTCCAGCCGGCCGCTGTGGCCGAGCGGTTCTAGGCGCTACAGTCTGGAACCGCGAGACTGCTACGGTCGCAGGTTCGAATCCTGCCTCGGGCATGGATGTGTGTGATGTCCTTAGGTTAGTTAGGTTCTAGGGGACTGATGACCTCAGAAGTTAAGTCCCATAGTGCTCAGAGCCATTTTCTTCCTTTCCTATGTCTTTACTACTTTTTATCTATATAAATGATGAACTATTGGTTTTGCCGTTTAACAACTTTTTAATAACTGTGGAAGTATTACAGGCATCGGGTCCTACCTAATGTGTCACCCGCCTATACGTTTTACATGAACCTTTCAAGACTCGATCGATCTGTTTACAAAGAGAAAGCAGGATATCTCTTCCTTTGACATTGTCCAACAACGACCTAGGAAGCTCGACGCCCTCGCGGCGCAGGCTCTTCCATGGCTCGCGGTAGTTTGCAGCATTCGTTTTATTCCTTGCCCTCTTGCCGTTACGTCGAACTGTCGTGTTGATCGTTGCGCAACGTCTTCCACGTTATGTGTAACATAAATAAACTTTCTTCCCACAGCATTTCTGAAAACCCAAAAACAAACTTAAAGAACATAATAATAATAACTGTTCTTACAATTATTCGTATACGTCTTGGTCGATTTAATGAGGGGTGGGACAGGCCTAAGCCTTGTGACACCACAATGTCAGTGAAACGCTGACTATTTTTGGAACTAACATTCATAACTTAGAACTTTTAAGAGCGTAAAGAAGAGCTTTTTGCGAATTTGAAAGAGTGGGAGAGATATAAATAAAAGTACGTAGGAAAAAAACCTGGAGTGATGGATGTACACTGACGGAAAAAATAGCAACACTAAGACATAGTTAATGTAGGTTAATAGAAGTGCGTAATAAGTCACTGCAAATGTGAAATGCTGGTACATTAATAACCAGTTTAACTGCAAAAATGTTGCAAGAAAACTTGCAAATGTGTATGTCTTCTGTTGAACTGGTTCTGGATGTCAGTTTGTGGTATGTAGTTCCATGCCTGGTGCACTTTGTCGGTCAGTACAGGGACGGTTAATGCTGTTTGTGGGTGACGCTAGATTTGTCGTCCGATGGCTTAGAGCTGTCCTTGAAGTTATAATGCAAATGTCGTGTCACTAGGGTCTCCCGTCGGGTAGACCGTTCGCCGGGTGCAAGTCTTTCGATTTGACGCTACTTCGGCGACTTGCGCGTCGATGGGGATGAGATGATGATGATTAGGACAACACAACACCTAGTCCATGAGAGGAGAAAACGACTCAGCCGGGAATCGAACCCAGGCCCTTAGAATTGACATTCTGTCGCGCTGATCACGCAGCTACCGGGGGCTGACGTCCTTGAAGTAACCAATTTGTAACAGTTTGTTGTGTCACTATAGCGTCAATTGCTGCTGAAATTGCTCCTTCAGATGCAGTACGATGCGCCAGAGCCGTACGCCAAACACTATGGTTTTCCCTCTCAACGTGGCCATCTGGAGCCGTCTTTTTACGAGTTTACGTTCTTGTGATCACCGCTACCAGTGCACATGTACAGCGGCTACATCCCTACCAAGTCTTCCTGCAATGTCGCAGAAGGAACATCCAGCTTCTCGTAGCCATATTACACGACCTCGTTCAACCTCACTGAGGTGCTGGAATGGCGTCTTTGTCGCCCTAAAGGCAATCTTAGCTAACCCAGCTCACGATGTCCAATCTCAAAGGTAACTAACGTTCACAACTGTTACAGCGCGTATTGAAAGTAAACATGATTGGTATCCTCATACTGGCACTGTTAGCACCATTCCTATGCGACTGGCACGAAATCTGAAAAGACATAATCTTTAGGATGTAGAAACATGCCTATCACCTTTCGTTTATGTTGCACGACTCCTTCTTGATGTTATGGTTTTTTCCATCACTGTACTTGTGGCAAAAAGGAAAGTGAAGTGGAGGTTGGCGGGACATAAAGGCGAATGATAATTATGGATAAAGAATGTTCCTTAATGAAAGAGACAGAAAAAGGCTAAATCAATAGACTAATGGTATGTGGATGGATTATATGATAAAACATGCAGGAGCAATATGGATGACTATAGATGAAGACAGTAATGGACAGATGGGTCTAGAAGTGGACTCTGTCAGACAGTGGATGAGAAACAGCTGATGACGATGGAGAGGATGTAAGTCCTCGTTCCGTCCATCGAGTTGTCGTTAAAACCCCATTTTCGTGACAATTGTTCCGTTTCCTGCTGTCGTCTTTGCCCGAACTTGTAGATCCAATGTGTGTGGACATCTTAAACACTAAATGGAGAAATCTTTGCAAGTTGTGGATAGGCTGACTACAGTGGGACCGAGTGCATTACGGTGTTAGCTGAGCCCGCTTCGCTCGTGTTCCGGGACCGCCGCCTGTGCTAATGAGACAGCAGACAAAATCAGCGCAGCAAGAGCCACCTGGTAGCAGTCGACAGGAGCAGTTAATTAAGGCGATACATCAGGACGAGCCGAGCCCCCTTCATTTCAACGAGTAAATTAGCGGCACGCTCCTGCTGTTTCTTTTATCTGTCCCGGTATGCCCTTCACCCTCAAACACATTACGCATTACTTCTCTCAAAATTACTCGTGCAGTACGTCTTAGTTTGCTCTTACGCACTTGTTTGTTATTCAGTTACTCTTACGACCGCTTCCAGCTCTTTGTTTTAGTTTGATTTTAGAACTGATGACTAACTTCAGGCTAGGCTGCGTTACTGAAATCTCTCTTACTGTTTTTGTGTTTCACTGGTGAAAGTTGTAAGCATCCTTGTGGCAGGTGACGTAGACTATGCTGCACTGTTCATTCTCTAGCTTGTTATCTACAGTCAGGACACAATAATGAATTCCAAGCGTAGCGAACAGAACTACTCGCCCCCTCCCAGAGAAATCGCGCTGCGCTAGTGTTGGGAAAAACCGACCGGTTAAACGGATGCCGTATTTTAGTTCTGAATAACCGATATTTTGTGGTATTTGTTTGGTATCGATAATAGCAGGAGTTTTTAATTTTATTTTTTACTAATAACTGAGTAAAAAAAGACTGAAATATCGATTTGCCATAACAGCAGCGCTAAAATTTTTCATTTTTAAATAAACCTTTTTTAATAAACGGGTACTTTTTATTCGTAAAATTTGCATTGGTTTGGTTTACAGCTCTACTGTAGAAAACGGGAAACGCGATCAGTGCTATTTTAATAATAATGCGGATAGAAACGAGTAACAAAGACATAGCATAAGAATCGGTACAACATTGCTGAGACAATAATGTCTCTGGTGCCGCGTGTCCTAGGTATTCGTGTACGTGCAGCGTGCAAGACTTGCCCTCACTTGGTCCACAGAGTAGTTTCTCGATGTCGTCGCAGGACATCTGATGTACTGCAGAATGTCGCAAACCTTAATCTAGAAATATTTTTACGAAATAATGTAGCAATGAAATACAATGTTTCATTTGCTTCAAAAGCATAAAGCTTTGTCTGTCATTTCTATGAAATAATAAAAAAGAAATTAAATTACGGTAACAGTTATATATTAGTGACATACAACAACTCATTGACAGTATACAGTAATAATAGAAAGTAGCAGATTTGCTGCTTGTGTCTACATAATATACCATTATCTGTTTGTAGCCCTTGAAAACCGACAAATTCACACGAAAAATAGAGTTATTCAGTCTCAGTTCTCACTCTTTACCACTGATTATTGCCCAAATAGCGCCCCAATTAAAACATGATTCCTTGAGCAGAGTTTCGAAAAATTAGAGTTAATAGGAGAATACTGGTAATTTTTGTAATATTCAGCCACTTAGCACTTTGGGAGACAAACAGCGAGCGGTGGGCGGAATGAGTTTATTTGTCTATTTAACTGAAACTGAGCGAATCTAAATTTTTGTCTTTGTTCGATTTCTACATTTATTGCAGGAAATAATAGGAATAAAAAATCGGAAATCGGTTATTTCAGATACCATTTATTCTGAGCGGTTTTAACAGTCAGGTTAGGCCGACCTAGAGAAAAACGGATATAGCCGAAAACCGGTTGTTTCAGCAATAACCGCCATCCCTGTGATGGGCTCAGTTCGGCGAGGAAGGGAGTCTAGGAGATTCTCTAGTTATGGCCATATCCGGCAGAAGCCACTCACTGACCCTGTAGGGTTACGGACTTGCCGGGCTGTTCATTTCTTTGTTTCATCCATTGTTCTAAATATTCCTAAAGGTTTGTATAGGATGGAGATTGGGTGACTCATTGGTCCAGTCGACGTTGCTGAAGTGTTCTTCATCGAAACAGAAACTTACGCACGCACACCTGGTTTTACGTTGTACTCACGAAATAAGTTTGGCACCAAACGGTAAGACGAACACCTACTTCTTTTATCGCCGTAAATTCTATGAAATGATGATGGTATGACTATAGATTCTCCGTTGCCTCCAGCAGTGGCTGGACTCTTTGTAGAGCATTTTGTGCAACGTACATTACATTTGCCTCCCCTTTGTCTATCATCATTTTATCGTTATGCAGATGACACGTTCATGACCTGGCCATCTGGCCACACGGCGTAGAAGCTTTTGAGAACTTCCTTGAACACAGGAACAGTATGCACCCAAACAGCCAGTCCACTGACGAGACATACAGAAGCAAGGGTGCCATTTTTAGACGTTTTGATCCAACGAAAATCAAACGGACGTTTAGCTACTCGCGTACATAAAGCCGACGTGCACTGATTTGTATCTTAGCGCCCAGAGTTTTCATTGTCCAGTCCAGAAGAGAACAGTTTCACATGCACTGGTACACAGAGAAAAAAATTTTTGCTGACGTGCACCACATGCATTACGAAATTAATAATCTGAAGTTCAAGTTCTGAAAGAATGGCCTTGGCTCACGAGATCTGAAGTCAGCGTTCTCCAAGAAATGGAAACGTGAAAATGTTGAACATTCACGTGTTGAGCAACCGATTGTATTCCTTCGTTTCCGAGCGATGCAGTAGCAAAACAGGCAGTCCAGGGAAGACGAGGCATCAGATCTATTTTTTGACCTGCTAACATAAAGTAGATGCCACGGGCTGTTGAGCACAGGCTTGACCTCAGGATCCCTGGGATTTATAACATCCCTTGTGAGTGCAGAAGCGACTACGTTGGTCAGTTAAAAATTGAGAACTGGAGAAATCTGAAGTTGCTCAGGACGGCGACACAAACACGCACAAAACGTTATTTGACGAAAAACATGTTTTGACCAAGACTCCTACATACTGGTATTCTGTAATTAAAAAGGCTGTTGAAATAAGAACGTGCAAGAAGAACATCAACCGTGACAGCGGTTATAATCTTAGCGGCGCAAAGGAGCCAGCTCTCCATGCAGAAAAGAACCAGAGATATTGGTCGCAGTGCTTACGCTACGGAGAGAGCGGCGGCGCCACCAGCGCAGAGACGTTGACACAATCTGCGACGACATTACGTAATTAACCACCAATCAGAAGCCGTCTATGTGCTACATACGGCCACCACAGTTGCAGTTTAGTTAGCTGCTCATGACGAAAATGTTGGAGGTAATGGTCGAAGGCTCGAGTTTTTATCCTGAGTGGATGCGGCAACAAGGCCCAGAATGTTTTATACACTAAAGAGCCAAAGAAACTGGTACACCTGCCTAATATACTGTCCAGAAATCCGTAAGAGTACGAGGAGGTGGAGATCTCTTCTGCACAGCACGTTGCAAGGCATCCCAAATACTCTCCATAATGTTCATGCATGGGGAGTTTGGTGGACAACGGAAGTGTTTATACTCAGAAGAGTGTTCTTGGAGCCACTTTGTGGCAATTTTGGACGTGTGAGTTGTCGCATGGTCCTGTTGGAATCACCCAAGTACGTCGGAATGGACAACGGGCATGAATGGATGCAGGTGATCAGACAGGATGCTTACGTACGTGTCACCTGTCAGATTCGTATCTAGACGTATCAGGGATCGCATATCACTCCAAATGCACACACCCCACACGATTACAGAGCCTTCACCAGCTTGAACAGTCCCCTGCTGACATGCAGGGTCCAAGGATTCATGAGGTTGTCTCCATACCCTTACACGTCCATCCACTCGATACAATTTAAAATGAGAATCGTCCGACCAGGCAACATGTTTCCAGTCATCAACAGTCAAATGTCGGTGTTGACGGGCCCAGGCGAGGCATAAATCTTTGTGTCGTGCAGTCATCAAGCGTACAGGAGAGGACCTTCGGCCCCGAAATCCCATATCGATGATGTTTCGTTGAATGGTTCGCACGCTGACACTTGTTGATGGCCCAGCACTGAAATCTGCAGCAATTTGCGGAAGATTTGCACTTCTGTACGTTGAATGATTCTCTTCAGTCGTCGTTAGTCCCGTTCTTGCAGGATCTTTTTCCGGCCGCAGGGGAGTCAGAGACTTGATGTTTTATCGGATTCCAGTGAAATGGTAGTACGGGAAAATCCCCACTTCATCGCTACCTCGAAGATGCTGTGTCACATCGGTCGTGCGCCGAGTATACCGCCACATTCAAACTCACATAAATCTTGGTAACCAGCCGTTGTAGCAGCAGTAACCGATCTAACAACCGGGCAAGACACTTGTTATCTTATATAGGCGTTGCCGATCGATGCGCCGTTTTCTGCCTGTTTACATATCTCTATATTTGCATACGCATGCCTATACCAGTTTCTTTGGCGCTTCAGTGCACAATAGTGCCGTCATGAAATACTTCGTTTTCATCTAACATAAGAATTTCCAAAATGAGCACTTCCGATGATCATCACTTTCTCTTGGTGAAGGGAAGGTTGTCTTCCAGCTCAAAGGATACCGAATAAGAAATAGACGACTGTCTACATTCAATCAATATTTTGGTTTCCTGATACGATGAAGCTATTAAGTTAGTAATATTGTGGCACCCCAAAGAAATTTGGAAGGATCAGAGCAGGATCCACTACGATGGCATTATAGATGGAGCACAGCGTTTATTGGGAAAGGATAGGAAGCAAACCACTTCAGTATTTTACGTAAGGCACTCATGAAAAGCATGGTACATACAAAACTGGATTGCCGGATGCCGATTTAAACCTCGTTCCTCACATATCTAAAGACACAACCTATGCCTCAAACCGCTCAGTCTAGTTGCGAGAAGAGGATGTGTGCTCTTTGTCAGTGTACAAGTGACTATGATGACAACCAAATAGTTTTGGCAGGCTGTTTTACTCTTAAAGACGTGCTGTAATAAACACTGAGACATGGAAGGTATTCTCGACATTCCAGACACGTAAAGCGTTCAAATAAAGGACGTATTAATTACCAGCATCTGGTCGGACTGTTCGCCAGAAGGCAACTGAGAGCAGGTGCCATATAAATGAATCTCAAATACGCATTCTCCTCCCTGTCTTTCGGCAAATAATTCGGCAGGTGCGGTCGTGAAAAAGAGTTGAAACGACAACTGATTTCTGAACGTTAAAACCATTATAAATGTCCACCGTAGGCTATCAAATTCTTTTAAGTATAGAAAGTTTATAGCACCATATATTACAGTACTTTACTGGGCAGTTTTGGCATGTGACCATTTTCAAATGCAGTTACGCCCGTCTTGTGTATGTTGTATCTAAAAACAATTTTTTACTATGTTGGAAATGAAAGGTGTTGCCTCCCCCCCCCCACCCCCCACACCCTACAAAGACACACGTCGATAATCTGGATATATATTCTTGCACACTACACTCTGCACACAGGAATGCATTTCGTATCACAGGGAAAAATCGGATGGTAACGTAAGTAATATACGGTGCAATTTCGTCTGATAAAGAATTTTACAGCCAATGGCAGATAATCAAAGTGGTTCCAACATTGATAAGTTATGTAAAGGCTGCGGATTCATACATGAAGAAACTAATGCACAACAGATTTGATGTTATTATTAGTTTTGTATTCACTACACAACAGCAGTGTTCCGCTTAATCTATCTTTCTCCCCAAGTACCCGAAGCAGACTGACACAAGACATTGATGACACGGGTGTAGTTTCTCTCCTTGCTATAAGATGAATTAATTCTGTCTTCACTCCAGCTTTTAGTTTATTGGCTGAGATAAACACGAATAATACCAAGGCGCTGCAAAAAATGTAGTGTTAGCTGCAAAAGACTAAAACAATGGAAAATAGTTCTGCAAAATCGTTCCATGCATCTTCCAGGCCTGAACAGGTATTGGTTTACGTATCAACTAACTCATTAATTAACTGAGAAACGAGAGGATTTAAATACATTAAAATCAAAAATGGTATGTAATTAAAGTAACAGTTGTTCAGTATATTCGAATGTGTGTGTTTCTTGTTTCTCTTTTTCTCTTTTCACTTCAGTCTAACATTTTGAAGCTGTCTGTCCTATAGCTGATACGTATGCATCTGATCTGATTGTGTACTGGATACTTGCTCCTTAGTTAGCTGTGTACGCACGACAGAGGAACAAATTATCCGAGTGCCCGTCCTTGCAGATGGTAGTCGATATTCTCCCTCTCGCACATTCTCTGACGTACGTGCCAGCATGGGGGCTAGTCATGTAACCAATTTAATATTGCTGAAATAAACAACTGCTTCATCGTTTTCAACTTTTTAAGTCTTAGGGAACTAACGGGTAAGTCGAGAAGGAAAGCTTATTTTCACACTGTTCACTTGCCAAATCGTGGCTCATGTCGGCAGGAATGACCATCGGCCGCCTGGATTCAGAGGTCATCCTCGGCTCCTACCGGGGGCTGGATGCTTTGGTGATTCCTACAGGAATATATAGGGGATCCAGTACTAGAATCAGAATATAACAGAGCTTTGAAGGACTTAAGATAAAATAAGGCACAAGGGATAGATAACATTCCATCAGAATTTCTAAAATCACTGGGTGAAGTGGCAACAAAACGACTATTCACGTTGGTGCGTAGAATGAGTCTGGCGACATACCATCTGACTTTTGGAATAGCATCATCCACACAATTCCGAAGACGGCAAGAGCTGGAAAGTGCGAGAATTACCGCACAATCAGCTCAACAGTTAACGCATCCAAGTTGCTTACAAGAATAATACAGAGAAGAATGGAAAAGAAAATTTTGGATGTGCTAGATGACGATCAGTTTGGCTTTAGGAAAGGTAAAGGCACGAGAGACACAATTCTGACGATGAGGTTTATAATGGAACCAAGACTAAAGAAAAACCAAGACACGTTCATGGGATTTATCGACCTGGAAAAAGCGTTCGACATTGTAAAATGGTGCAAGATTTTCGGAATTCTGAGAAAAGTAAGACTAAGCTATAGGGAGAAACGAGTCATATACAATATGTACAACAGACAAGAGGGAATAATAAGACTCGACGACCAGGAACGAAGTGCTCGTACTAAAAAGGGTGTGAGACAAGGATGTAGCCTTTCGCCCCTACCTTTCAATCTGTACATCGAGGAAGCAATGATGGAAATAAAAGAAAGTTTCAGAAGTGGAATTAAAATTCAAGGTGAAAGGATGTCAATGATACGATTCGCTGATGACATTGCCATCCTGAGTGAAAGTAAAAAGAATTACATGATCTGGTGAACGGAATGAACAGCCTAATGTATGCAGAGTATGGCTTGAGAGTAAATCGAAGAAAGACGAAGGTAATGAGAAGTAGTAGAAATCAGAACAGCGAGCAAATTATCAGGATTGATGGTCACTAAGTAGATGAAGTTAAGGAATTCTGTTAATTAGGCAACAAAATAACCAATGTCATCAAAAGCACACTAGCAATGGCAAAAAGGGCATTCCTGGTCAAGAGAAGTCTACTAATATCAAATATCAGCCTTAATGTGAGGAAGAAATTTCTGAGAATGTACGTCTGGAGTACAGCATTGTATGGTAGTGCAACATGGACTGTAGGGAAACCGGAACAGAAGAGAATCGAAGCATTTCAGATGTAGTGCTACAGACGAATGTTGAAAATTATGTGGATTGATAGCATAAGGAATGAGAAGGTTCTGCGCAGAATCGGAGAGAAAAGGAATATGTGGAAAACACTGATAAGGAGAAGAGTCAGAAGGATCGGACATGTTCAAATGGTTCAAATGGCTCTGAGCACTATGGGACTTAACATCTGAGGTCATCAGTCCCCTAGAACTTAGAACTACTTAAACCTAACACACATCCATGCCCGACGCAGGATTCGAACCTGCGACCGTAGCAGTCGCGCGGTTCCGGACTGCGCGCCTAGAACCGCTAGACCACCGCGGCCGGCGATCGGACATGTGTTAAGACATGAGCTATAGAGGGCAAAACTATAGAGGAAGACAGAGACTGGAATACATCCAGCAAATAACTGAGGACGTAGATTGCAAGGGCTACTGTGAGATAAAGAGGTTAGCACAGGAGAAGAATTTGTGGCGGGCCATATCAAACCAGTCAGAAGACTGATAAAAAAATAAAAATAAAAAAATGGGTGGGGAACTGTAAGATCCCCTATAATAGATCTAGCGTGCACTAGACTAGACTCAGGAAGCGGCTACTACGGCAGCGGGGTACGTGTGGCGTGCACATTTAAGGTTGATTAGGACAGAAACATAAACACAATTCGTTCTAATGTCAGACAGAGAAGAATATTATTCCCATAAATTAAAGAAAGTGGGCAACGGCCTTGCCGCAGTGGGTACACCGGTTCCCGTGAGATCACCGAAGTTAAGCGTTGTCGGGCGTGGTCGGCACTTGGATGGGTGACCATCCAGGCCGCCGTGCGCTGTTGCCATTTTTCGGGGTGCACTCAGCCTCGTGAAGCCAACTGAGGAGCTACTCGACCAAATAGTAGCGGCATCGGTCAGGAATACCATCCTAACGAGCGGGAGAGTGGTGTGCTGACCCCACGCCCCTCCTATCCACATCCTCCCTTGAGGATGACACGGCGGTCGGACGGTCCCGGTAGGCCACTCGTGGCCTGAAAACTAAGTGCTAAAGAAAGTAGCTACTAGATACTGGCCCCCAGAGTGATGAAGTGTTCCTTGACTTCCAGAGGGTGTTCAATACATATCTGCACTGTCACCTAGTTAACAAAATACGAACGTACTGAATACCAAACCAGAGAATGGAGTGAAAAGTTCCTTGCAAACAGAACATAGTATATCATTCTTAACGCAGATAAAGCTTCAGACTTAAAAGTGATTACAGGCTTACCCAAAGGGAGACCATTGTATTTCACGAAACGTATACGAGGGCGTGCTGAAAAGTAATGCCTCCGAATTGTTTATTTGAAATTTTATGAAAAAACATTTCTCAACATAGTCACCCAACCGCCAAATACCTTTCTCTTAATGAGAGATCAGTTTCTTGACACTGTCACTGCAGAATATTTGACTTTGTTGAAGAAGTCGCGGCCGGCCGCGGTGGCCGTGCGGTTCTGGCGCTGCAGTCCGGAACCGCGGGACTGCTACGGTCGCAGGTTCGAGTCCTGCCTCGGGCATGGGTGTGTGTGATGTCCTTAGGTTAGTTAGGTTTAAGTAGTTCTAAGTTCTAGGGGACTTATGACCTAAGATGTTGAGTCCCATAGTGCTCAGAGCCATTTGAACCATTTTTGAAGAAGTCGCGACCTCACCCCTGCCTGAGACGCTTCATCACTATCAACGTGAAGTTCTCGAAGGTGTTCTTCAAGTTTAGGAAACAGCTGTAAAACAAACGGGGCCAAGTCGGCACAGTATGGAGGGCGAAGGCGTCGTTTTGTTGCAGGTGTCGCAGCGCTCATGTGTGGTCTGGCACTGTCAAGCTAAAGGAGAGGGTTCCCCATTTGCGGACGAACTCTTCAAAGTAGAAACTCGATTGCAGCACGCTGTTTCTCACGCACCAGCAAAGTGACTTTACACACCGCCATGTTACACGTAACAATTCGGTACGGTCTAGCGGCAGAGGGCTGCAGATATGCAGACATGAAAATGCAGAATGTTAAAAGCGTCTATTTTAATAAAAAAGCCTTAAGAATTTTCACATAAAAAATTCGGAGGCATAACTTCTCAGCAAGGCCTCGTAAATGATGTAGTGGATAAAGTCGGTAGCTCCATGAAACTTTTCACGGATGATGCTTTTATATACGGAGAAGTCGCAACTGTAGAAAGTTGAAACGAAATGCAGGAAGACCTGCAGAGGATCGACGATTGGTGCAGAGATTGGCAGTTGACCCTCAACACAAACAAATTAACGTATTGGACATACATACTAACAGGAGACATCATTATATGATTACACGACTGGAGAACAGGCACTGGAAACATCCACAGAATCTAGAAGTATGAGTACGGAGTGATTTAAAATGGAACGATCATATAAAACTAGAAGCAGGTTAGGCAGACGCTGGACTGAGACTGTTTTGAAGTATCCTCAGGAAGTGTAGTCCAACCACAAAGGAGATAGCTTACATTACCCTCTTTCAACTAGTATTTGTCCATTGCTGTTCAGCCTGAGATCCGCACCAGTTAGGATTGATAGATAAGCAGAGAAGACCCAAAGAAGAGCTGCGCGTTCCGTTACAGGTTTATTAAGGAGGCGCGAAACTGTCACGAAAATGTTCACCCAAAGTCAATGGCAGATGGTGCAAGAGAGGCGTTCGGCATAACAGTGTGGGTTAAAATTAAAGTTCCAAGAGGGTATGTTGCCAGGAGTGTCAACCAACGTATTATTCTCTCCTATTCCTACTAAACATGATAGTTACAACAATACAGGCTGCATTAGTCGAGTAATCAGTTTTAAAACTAGGACGCATGTCCTCTAGTTTGGCAGTCAGCAGATTTCCCGTCATTTTAATTCGAGGCATGCAGGCTGTGGGTGCATTTTTCTCAGAAGAGCATACTAGAGTTGGGAATTGAAACTTCTATATTCCATTTCGCGTAAGGTTATCGAATGGGTAGCAAGTGTGTGATTTCTCTCGGAACGGAGCAGTCACCAGAGCACAGTGTCGCTACTCTAGATCGACTTGACTCTTAGCGGAGGCACTGTGGAGACAGGGGTGATCAAGGACTTCTCGACCGGTTTGGTAATCATGATCACTGCGACTGAGGAACAGGAAGCTGTCCCTGGAATGTGTTTGTTTCCATAAAGACACAAGTGTTCCTACTTCACAGCATACAGTTTCGACTTTAGCTGAGGAGGATAAGTCGAAGTGGTTTGTTTAAATAAAGACACAAGCGGAGAGATTGAAACTTAAGAGAAACAGTATGCAGTGACCATACACCTCTGAATGAATGCTAGCTTGGGTTAACATGCCGAGTAATACATCTCTGCCCAGCAGACAGGTCTGGACCTGTACAAACATCCTTTGTCTCTAACGTCATGGAATCAGGGTTAGTATTCCAGAACTCGGATTATGAAGATATAAAGCCTATCCCAGTATGCCCTGGTCGCCATGTTCGTTCACCAACTTGTAATCCAGGACACCCATCTCGACTTCTGATGTCACAGTGGAGCTACGCCGGTATCTGAAGTTTGGGCCAGTATGCCAAAATTTCATTTCACACTATTATAAACAACTCGAGAGATCTGAGCCGGATTGTCACGTCATAGAGCCAAGGCCAGTATTCCTTGTCTTGGATTCTGATGCCCAATACGCCCAGGACACCATCTAGCATTTTTCTATTTCGCCAGTTTATATTTAGGACTACAACCCTGCTTCCGCAGGACAGAGACTAGGGCAATTGGGCTATTTTTCTAATTTCCGGCCAAAATCTGGATTACCGTCATTTTATACATAGGGAAATTGGCCTTTTTGAGGTACAGGAGGAGTTGGGGGAGAGGAATTCGTCTTTGGTGACACACTCTGTCCAGCAACTCTACTTGTATACTTACTTGCGCAGATTGAGGGGTGTTTTGTTTGTGATGTATTCATCATTGTCATCGACGATCAAATGGCACTCAGGAGGTCTGTCTCTGCACCCTCTGTTTTGACTCTGCAGCCACTAACAGTCTTGAGTTTGGGGGTGAACGGTGTTTGCAACTTTCATTATAGGGCACAACTATACCCCACCGATGAGTACGTGCTCCTGCTGAAAAGCTTCAGCCACTTGAATGTGGTCGCACTGCGGACCTGCGGGAAGATGGTGGACATATCAACGGATTGATAAACATGATGATGTATCGATGGTGTGTCGCTGGGTTCAACAGTGGTCTGTGGTACATTCCCACACCTGGGATGTATGCCAGTTTCTGGACGTCTACGTACGCACGTCAAGAGCGATGCACTGTGGAAGCAGCGATGGCCTGCCGAATATCATCCAGGGACAAAATCTGTACACATGTTGCGCCTGTTATGTCATCAGGGACCATTGGGAACCGTCTGCTTGCAGCAGGATTAATTTTACATGAGCCAGCGGCCAGGCTGTCACTAACACCATGAAACCACCTAACGTGGCTGCTCTGGTGTCGTGAAAAAAAAAATGGTTCAAATGGCTCTGAGCACTATGGGACTTCACTACTGAGGTCATCAGTCCCCTAGAACTTAGTACTACTTAAACCTAACTAACCTAAGGACATCACACACATCCATGCCCGAGGCAGGATTCGAACCTGTGACCGTAGCGGTCGCCCGGCTCCAGACTGCAGCGCCCAGAACCGCACGGCCACTCCGGCCGGCCCATCAGTTACAACTCGGGATCAGTTTCGGTGTTTTTTTTTTTTTTTTCAGAGTAAACTAACAGTTTACAGTATGTCACCTCCGTGCGCCTGACAGTTCTTCGGCAGGAAGATGGTGCGCTTTCTCAGCTGGGCAACGCACATTCGCATGCTGCTACTGTGATGCAACGTGCACTTCTTGGTGTACAGTAACTGTCTTGGCCAACAAGATCACCGGATCTCCGGCCAATTGAACACGCGCGGGACATTATGAAGAGAGAATTTACTCTTTGACGGGAAGCTGCAAGAATCATTGTCGAATTGGAACAAAAGACGCAAGATGATGGAACAGTGTATGCCAGGATAGCGTTAGGCCCATTTTTGACCGTTCCCCTGCTAGAATATGTGCTTGCGTTGTCACGAGGAGGGAGAACATTGTGCACTGTTGCCACTATTTGGGCACACTTCACTGTGACATGTGTGTTTAATGTGGTCCGAATTTGTTTTCATATACTTCAAAATGATGAACTGTCTGTTACTTGACTTGTCAATAAAATGACGTTGTCGTTGAGGGTGTTGCATTTTTCTCCGGTTAAACTACACAAGTGTAAGAATTACGTATTATAGTTCTAATTCATGACGTGCAAAAATTTTTGCTCTGTGTTTCATACAAGTAGTACACTGAAAACACCTGAACTAGTGTGATAGCAGATATTTATCTGGAAACCTCCGTCTCCGCAAGCACGTATCTTGTAGTTCAACAGCAACACTGAACGGAACATATCGAAGGTTAACCCAGATTATAGCCAGACTGAAGATATTTCTCATTAATCAAATAAAATCTTTGACGCTTCATAGGAAGATATCATTCTATTTACCGCGTTGTACCACTTGACCTATATAGACAATAAACAAGGAAAATCGTAACATATTAATATTAACGCTCGCAATATTGTTTGATTGGAAGAGCAATGAGTAAAACAATTTGAAATTTTTGATGACTTGAATACAAGTTGAATATTGGGTGTTCTAAAGGAGTTACGAGAGCGAAAAAAGACGTAACTTTTCTCAAGCTAAACACGACTCAAAGTATCTCGCAAAAAGAAGTCTAAAGCTTCTTAATCTGAAAAACTACGTGACGTATAATCACTTAAATGCAGAGGAAGGATAAAAACCACAAACCGTCTCACCGTAATCCTGAATGAATTAGCTTCTGTGCGCCTAGTTCATTACCACAAAACGAAGATTCTGTACTAAACAGATCAGCACGTCCTCACAGTGGGAGGCGGAAGAACGGATTTTGCACTCAGGAAGGCCACTTTGCCCGCCGACCACGCAGCCTCGACAAATGCTTTTCTACTGGCTGAATCACAGCGAAGCTCAGACGACTTCCTATCCATAGCTCATAGTAGCCACGCAAACATGTACTACTTCACCAGACAGAGAAGTGATTACAGATACTTCGAGACAGACAAGTTGTAAGCCGTACGCTGTCTTCGTACCTGTTTCAAAGATTCTAGGTTCGATTAATTCAACTTGGTATAATATTATGTTTTCCCTTGCTTTCAATTCTGTGGGGTAACACCGATACTCAGAGAATGTGTCCACGTAACTGCCTTTTATTTTAATTTTAAAGTGCCCTTTCTGATCAGCAAATTCCAACTCTGTGTCGGTTCACTGTAGTGCATGAAACGTGAGTTTAGCTGAGTGTAAAAAAGTGTAGGAGCGCCAACGGCACATTCCTGTGCTGCCTACATGACTCATAGGTCGTTCGCCGATGGATAAACGAAACTTCCCCCAAATTTTCAGGAGGGGCGTTTCATTGGCTCGTCATATTACTTGGCAGAGGATTCTAGAAGCTCCTGGTAGCTTTATTTCGGAAGATGAGCGCTAAATAATGTGTACTCCAAAAAGCTCTGGTCAGAGTCTGATTCTGTACTGTCGCTCAGAAAACTTGGGAGGGGACCGATCGATGAGGAGTCTGGGAAACGGGAAAGGTGCCGTCGTGGTCGTTGGAGTGTAGGCTGATAGCTTTGGGGACATGTGAGTACAGTCGAGATAGCTTTGAGGCTGCTGAAAGTGCTGTCAGATGTTTGTGTAATTGTATAAAGTTCGGTCAGATTGCGTTGGGGACTTATACAGATTATGAAGAGGAGCTTGGTTGCCGGTCATAGCTAAAAGCACGGAATAACTGAGAAGAAATTGAATGCTAGGATTATCAAACTACGGGCGCTCTGCATATCATATCCCTGTCAGATGCAATAGATGAATCATAGAAGACTAAAGAGGTTGCAGCCGTATGGAGCTCCTCTAGCCTGCACGTTGAAAAACGTTAGCGATCAGTTGTAGACCCCGTAGTACAATGAGGTGACAAAAATTTTGGGATAGAGATATGCACATGTACAGATGGCAACAGCATCGCGTACCCAAGGTATAAAATGGCAGTGCACTGCCAGAGCTGTCGTTTGCTCTCTGGTGATTCAAATGAGAGGGATTCCGACGTGAATATCGCCGCACGAACGCGGAATGGTAGTTGGAGCTAGAGGCATGGGACTGTACATTTCCGAAATGGTTAGAGAATTCAGTATTCCTACTAAGCTGTGCACGGCTCATGTTCGTGCTGTTTATTGCTTGTCATCTTGTCTCTGCGGTACTGCCGTCCCGTTTCTTATTCGATTCACTGGCGTCACTAAGTTGCTGGCTTGCCAGCCCGTGATTGGAAGCAGCAGCGCTTATCGATAAGAGCTCTATCATACTATCTTTGAAGCGACCTCTAGTATTTCCGGGTCGTCGTGTGTCGGGAGTTCAGTCGGGACGAAGCAGCAGTGAGGTCCGGTCAGCCATGACTTGCCAGAACGTTGCCAACACACAAGGCTTGAGTGAGGACGACCTTGGTTGGTCGTTCGGTCAGTAGTCTCATCGGACGACGTGTATTTGGTCGCTGACCGCTTCTGGGTTCTCTGTGTGTGTCGACTTGTCACAACTGCATGATGGACTGAGGCAGTCGGTTGGGACGGAGCAGCAAGGAACTCTCCATGGCGCGGGGCCAGGCCGGGACGTCTGGCGGCATGCACGCGCTGTCGGATCGTGAGGCGCTAGCTGAGAGAGCGACAAAGTTCGTTGCCCACCGAACCTGGACGTTGAAATTGAGTGATCAGTTAACCTGTTATGAAGCCTCAACTATTGTGACATCTCTTCGTTCATTTGCGGGTTGTTGCTCCCTGGGACGTTCAGGCTAGCAGCAATGTATGATGTGTAGGGGCCAGCGAAATCTTGCAGCTTTCTTCCTATATTGTGATTAATTATTAAATTGACTGTTACTTACCAGTGAAGTGCACCAGGAATACTTTGTGCCCTGTGGCTTTAATGCCCCAGTAACTTGCCCTGGTCGTTAGCGTAGTTTTCCGGCAGTGTGCCTTTCCTCTTCACGTTGATGCTGTCTGGCACGGCATGTAGTTCGACAGCCTTTTAAGTTGTTTGGGTTCATAGTTTGCTTAGAGTGGTTATTGTTCCCTTGGATACTTTTAGACGCCAATTTCCGAAGACGTAGCGCTGTTCATATCCTCGTCCTCGGCCGATATTTTCTATCGTTGTGCCGTTGGTCGGACGGAAGGGAATTGGTTTAATTGTTGGTCGGTCCTTGGGCTGTCCCTAGTTTGGGTTGACACCTGATTATTTAACTTCAACTCTTGGCTGCCTGTCTCACCTCACCTTACGTTTGAGCTGCCTTCTCAGGTCGACACTTCTGAGCACCACTTGTTCTGTTGGTTTTATATTGTGATTTTCATTTTAGTATTGTGCGAGGCCTTCGGCCATGTATTAATTCCGTTCTTTTTAAATTTTACATAAAAGCCTTCAGCCGTGTTAAATTAAAATTTTGAAGATTGATTTTATTTTAAAAAAGAAAAAAATTATTTTTCCTTAAATTGGTTTTATCTGAAATTGTTTGTAATCCAGGGCCTAAGCCGTTAGTTGTTCGATGTTTTATGTGTGGCCTTCAGCTGAGGATTTACGTGAACCCCTTTAAATAAGGCCTTCAGCCGTGTGTATTGTTAAAAGGAAAATTTTTTTATAAGAAGGAAGGGGTGTATTTTAAATTGTTTGTCTGACTTGTTGTTCAGGCCTTCCGTTGTTGTTTCAAATTGGTTTGTGGCCTCAGCTATGCAGTAAGTTAATATTTCTTTAATTAGGCTTTCGGCCATTCTTTTGTGATTTTAAAAACAAATTTCTTGGATAGAAAAATTGTTTATTAATATGTTTTAATTATAGTTGTCCTTCAGACGTGTAGTGTAGGCCTTCAGCCGCTAATTGTTTTCAGTCGTATGTTTTTTTTAAAAGGAAAAAAAATACCCTATATTTTTGATTGCTTTTGATTTCTAAGCCAGGCCTTCAGCAGTTCTTGTTTCTGGTGTGGTTTTGGGCCTTCAGCCCAGAAAGCATCTCAAGTTCTTTAACTAGGCCTTCAGCCGTATCGGTTAGTTGTGATCTTTTAAAGCAATGTGTAAACGAGTGGTTCTTAGGAAAATAAAGTTTTGTGTTTGATTGTGCAGCTCACAATAACTGTTTACGGCCCCATCCACAATCACAAGCTTATCCTGTGTGCTCTCTGAGTACCTGGTTTCCCCTACATCTACAGCACCAACAGTTTGCCTAAAATACCAGATTTCAGGCATTAACTCTCACCATGGACAACGCAGTAGCCGACGGCCTTCATTTAACGACCAAGAGCATCGGTGTTCGCGTAGAGTTGTCAGTGCTAACAGACAAGCAACACTGCGTGCAATAACCGCAGAAATCAATGTGGGACGGACGACTAACGTATCCGT
This sequence comes from Schistocerca piceifrons, assembly GCF_021461385.2. NCBI lineage: Eukaryota > Metazoa > Arthropoda > Insecta > Orthoptera > Acrididae > Schistocerca > Schistocerca piceifrons. The sequence continues at coordinate 322,656,082 of NC_060139.1, read as the reverse complement.
TAGAACAGTGTGGCGAAATTTGGCGTTAATGGGTTATGGCAGCAGACGATCAACGCGAGTGCCTTTGCCAACAGCACGACATCGCCTGCAGCGCCTCTCGTGGCCTCGTGATCATATCGGTTCGACTCTAGACGATCGGGAAACCGTGGCTTCGTGGCTTGCTCAGATGAGTCCCGATTTCAGTTGGTAAGAGTTGATGGTAGTGTGCGAGTGTGGCGCAGACACCACGAAGCCATAGACTTAAGTTGTCAACAAGGCACTGTGCAAGCTGGTAGTGGCTCCGTAATGGTATGGGCTGTGTTTGCACGGAATGAACTGATCCTCTGATCCAACCGATCATTGACTGGAAATGGTTATGTTCGGCTACTTGGAGACCATTTGCAGCCATTAATAGACTTCGTGTTCCCTAACAATGATGGAATTTTTGTGGATGACAATGCGCCATGTCACAGGGTCACAATTGTTCGCGACGTCTCTGAAGAACATTCTGGACAATTCGTACGAAAGATTTGGCTACCCATATCGCCCGACATGAATCCCGTCGAACATTTGTGGAACATAATCGAGAGGTCAGTTCTTTCACAGAATCCTGCACCGGCAACACTTTCGCAATTATGGACGGCTGTAATGGCAGCATGGCTCAGTATTTCTGCAGATAACTTCCATAGACTTGTTGAGTCCATGCCACGTCTAGTTGCTGCGCTACACCGGGTAAAAGGAGATCAGACATGATATTAGGAGGTATCACATGAATTTTGTCACCTCAGTGTAATTGATAGCTTCGTCAGTATTTCATCCTTCCTCTTTTGGAGAAAAGTTAAATAATGAGATAATTTAGAATCATTTTTTGATTTCGCGTGAGTCTTCGGTTTATTTTTTCAGAGAGACTTGGTTTTGAAATGGCTAAAAATGGTTCACATGGCTCTGAGCACTGTCGGACTTAACATCTGAGGTCATCAGTCCCCTAGAACGTAGAAATACTTAAACCTAACTAACCTAAGGACATCACATACACCCATGCCCGAGGCAGAATTCGAACCTGCAACTGTAGCGGTCGCGCGATTGCAGACTGAAGCGCCTAGAACCGCTCGGCTACAACGGACGGCTTTTTGAAATGGTCCAACCTTAAGTACCGAAGCTTTAATTAGCGGAGATCTAACTTGCCTCCCGCCGTTTATCTCGCACAGCGTCTGTAGTCTCTTTCCTAAGGTATCAGTGTTGGCTTTCGGTTTCCATACATACGTTTAGCGCAGCACGCTCGTGCTTGCATGATTAACATCCCTTCTAGTGCACTATCCATTTCCTCATCACGCTGAGTACGCCACACGCCAATCTTTCTCCTACTTCGTTTCTACCCAGTTGTGAATCCGTACGGGAAAACTAGACGAACTAATTTTCCATTCCTTATTGTCAAATTCCATGTCAGCTGATCAAGAGAATGTCAATAAATATTGTAATTTGCAAAGCTTCATGTAAGTTACCAGTTTCATCATTCAACATAACTGTAGTCGGCAGTGCAAATCATAAAGGTATCGAAAACATGCAGGTGATGCAGAATTCGTCTTCCTAAGCGTATATCGATTTACCATTACTTTGCGCAGGTTACATTAAGATCTCTCTCTTATATTAAAGGATTTATTTTTCTGTGCATAGAACGCGATACGGCCATGGTACTTCCGGTTGACGAACGGATCAAAATAAAAACTCAATAAGTAAAATATACAAAAATGGGATATCAGATGAAGAAAGGCACTGATATTCTTATACAGAGATATATAATGTACATCCATCAATCTTAATAATTCGACAGGTACCTCTCAAAGTACCTATCGACGCATATGTAAATACATGGCGTGAAAGGTGTCTAGCTACAGACACCTTTCAATGTTCATTCTAACAAAAGACTTCAGGTTTCGTTTTTTATTTGTTTTCAAAAATAGCTAAACTAGGCACCGATAATCCACAAACTGGATAACCCATACCCGGATAATTAGGAGCTTGCTGCAATAATAGCAAAAGCTACAAATAATGTGAGTAGGTATGCAGTGCCAATAAAAGAGATTAAGAATGAGTCAGAAAGTAGTGTGGACGGGAGAGAGTTGAAAGGCGTTTCGCAGAACGAGTGCCCGTCCGTGCCGACAGGGAAAGGCTCGCAGCCGCAGCTGCTGCTGCTGCTGCTGCCGTTGTCCGCGAGGGAGTGTCCCGTTATAGCTGGCGCTCACCTGTCGCCGGCGGGACACTCACCTGCTGCCAAATTAGCCGCGCCGAGACCCCAACCTGCCTAAAGACCTCTTATCACCACTGCGCCCTCTTCCGACAGGCCCGATGTTCCTCTCATTTCGCCTGTATCTTGTGCCAATCTCTACTACCCATTCACATACAACCAGCGTCCTCTGTAGTGCGCGTAAATATAGTCCATCGTCAATGGCGCTTCCTGCTCTCTTCGTTGCTAAATTAACTCCTGCGTTCCTTGCCACCTGTCACGCAAAATATTCTCTTCACGTTTTAGAGCGAAAAAAAGACTACCACAGCTCTTAATACTGGGGAACAGGAGTACAGTTATTGTTAAATTTAATTAGCGAACATTTGACACTTCTAATTTTACAGAAACATAATAAATCTGCTATTCAAAAGCATATTACGACGCCAGATGTGAAATAAAGAACACACAAAACATTAACCATCCTGCTACAGTGGCCAATAGCAGCCAAGCAAAGACACAAGACGAATGACCAATTATGTGAAGCGGTGATGGAAAAGCGTTTGGGCACCTAAAACTGCTGTAGGTCTCATGAAAGATTTCTTTCGAAGAGAAAAAAATACTGCAACGCAGACGATTCCATACGAAGACTACACAACGAACTTACAAGTAACTCTTTTATCAGTGTAAACTTAGATTGATATGTTCACTCTGCAGCGGAGTGTGCGCTGATATGAAACTTCCTGGCAGATTAAAACTGTGTGCCGGACTTCTGCGTCTTCACGGCTTTACTTCGAAGTCAGGAAAGTAGGAGACGGGGTACTGACGGAAGTAAAGCTGTGAGGACGGGGCGTGAGTCGTGCTTGGGTAGCTCAGTTGGTAGACCACTTGCCCGTGAAAGGCAAAGGTTCCGAGCTCACCGTCTGCTTTAGGCAGTGGCGCGGCACGGACCTACTGTCCCGGCCGCGTGCGCGCGTGAACGAGGAAGTGTTTACACCGCCGGTACTCTCGCGTGTTGTTGTCTGACTCGATCGCCATGGCACACAATTTTCGAAAGACTACGCTCCAATTTACGTTCGACAACGAATTTGCCAGACCCAAAGCTTTCGAAATAGAGCGTTTTTTGAGGGAAGAAGTTCGTTTACCTGCTGCAGACATAATTGGAATACACCTGTCCATTGTAAGCAGTACAATGTACGTAAAGATGACCGATGAAGCTGCGTGTGAAAGAACTCTCTCCGCTGCTCAAAGAGGATTTAAATTTCGACACTCTGATGGCCATATCGGCGATGTAACAGTAGCTCCTTCAGGATTGGGTGTGAGGGTCATCCGGATCTTTGAATTGCCGTTTGAGGTGCCAGAATCGATGGTTACTGAATCGCTGCGACCATATGGAACGGTACTTAGTCATACGCCTGAACGCTGGGCTAGTTTTAATACCTATCCTGTGCTAAACGGCGTGCGACAGGTGCGGATCGTCCTTACTAAACATATCCCGTCTTAATTATACATTGGCGGATGTCGAGCTATTGTGATCTACGATGGCCAGCCACGCACCTGTTCTGGCTGTGGTGGAGAAGGATGCATCCGCTCGGAGTGCATACAACGCCGCGTCGTGCAACTGCCACGTGGAGAAGCGTCACAGCGAGAAGATCCCACGCAACTGCCGATGACGTACGTGTCGGTGGCCCCCGGGAAGTGTTGCCAAGTTCGGAGCGTGACAAGGACGTGTTTATGCAAGAGCAGACCGAGTTACGGGAGCATGGAGGTGACTCGGAGAATGTCCCTGCACCCATGTCACGACAGTTGAGGGAGGAACCTTCCGAAAACTCACATGTAGCAAGAGACGTGGAAGTGGAGGTCCAGACGGTGGCGCCGGCAACGGACCAACGAACGACCGACGAACACAGTGAGGCAGCAGAGGACAGGGCACGCAAACAGCGATCGCCGAAGCGTCGCAAAAAGCGTCGCCATAGTTCGGGTGACACGTCCCCCCCTAGCCTAGGGGACACGGAAGGTATCCTAGCCGAAGAACTGTCTGACACAGAACACGTGTCTTCAGAGGACGCTGACAGGATTCCGTCCGATGGTGACCGGATGTCCTGCCTTTTAGATGGTCCCTCTTCATTGACACCGAATGACCCAGCGCTGCCGACGAAGGAGTCAGGGACACCAATGTCCCGGCAGCCACGTCGAAATACATCAGAGGACGTTTCTCGGATGGATGACCACTGCGACTGGGCGGAACCAGTCGAAGACCTACAGGAATTGCCACCCCCAAATGATGACCACTCACCTACAGGATGCACACCACGGAACGACAACGAAGGAGGGCAGCCCGTTGGCGGGCACCCCTCTGAGCACGAATAGTGGACTAAAGCCCTTGGAGTTCTCAATGACATGACACGAGCATGACAACGACAACGAACCAAGCATATAAGGTGGGCACAGTGAACATTAACACCGCACGTTCGCTTGCAAAGATGCAACTTCTCCGGGACATGATTTACGCCACAGACGTTGATATTCTGCTGATGCAGGAAACCTTCAATGCTGCTTTTCCCGACGTGCATGGATACAACACTTATCTAGCGCCGACTCCAGATGGAGGACGTGGCACAGCGATACTAGTCCGGGAAGGGATTCCGATGTGTGACCTCGATTACCTTCCTTCGGCTCGGGGTTTGGCTATGACCGTGAACGGCATTCGTATCGTCAACATCTGTGCACCCTCCGGATCTGACAATCGACAGGCGCGTGCACGATTCTACTCGGAGGAGATTGCCCCCCTATTCCAAGGGAGGTATGACCACATCTTGGTAGGGGGGGATTTTAACTGTGTACTCACACCGAAGGGTCAAACTCCTAATTTCAGCTCCTGCCACGCATTGAACACGATCTGCCGGGACATGGCCCTTATGGACACGTGGGAAAAGATCCATGGGCAGCGAGAGGGCTACACGTATTTTACTAGCCGCTCGGCGAGCAGGCTGGATCGGATTTATGTTTCTGACGGATTAAGAGATCACGTGTTGGCTGCTGAACGTTGGCCCACAGCTTTTACGGATCACCTTGCGTATTTATGCACGTTAACCCTCCCACGGCAGCGGGTCTGGCGGAGTCGTAGTTCCTGGAAACTTAATTCCTCCTTATTGGTGGATCTCGAATGTCACCAGCGGATCGAAGAAACATGGCAGACTTGCACTCGCCGACTGCCGCTGCACCGTACGGTTTTTTCGTGGTGGCTGCAGTGTGCAAAACCGACGATACGAAGAGCTCTCATAAGGTATGGCAAGGAAAAAGCGAAATGGCTCCGAGATACACTTGACTATTACTACATGGTGCTCCGCGACCTGTCCTCCAGGGCCCCATCGCCCGAACGTCAAGCGGAAGTCCATCGCATTCAGGCCTGCATTTTATCGATCACGAGACGTCGACTGGAGGGACTTTCGATCCGTGCTCGGTGCTTGGACAACGTCGATGGAGAACGTATTGGCATGCATCATGTGTCCAAGGGACATGCGCGTAATCGCCGATCCCTAATCACAGTCCTCCATGATGACGATGGTCGGCCCTTGACGTCACAACAGGCCATTGCTGCTGAGTTTCTGGAGCATTACCGCCTCCTTTTCACTGGGACGCCGACGGACAATCGGACAGAAGAAGAAATTTTGCGACAGATGCAAACGGAGGTGGATGGTCCGGATGCAGAGGTGCTATTGGCACCCCTAACGGAAGATGACATCCGGGGCGCACTCGCGAAGGGTGCGGTGCATAAATCCCCTGGGCCAGATGGGTTGACACTCGAATTTTACCGCGCATTTGCGGATTTAATGATGTCCCAGTTGGTATTGATGTATAACGAGCTATTGAGCCCTGACACGGATGTTCCGTCGCAGTTCACGGCGGGACTGCTTATACCAATACCGAAATCGACAGCGATTGACAGCGCCCATCAGTTTAGACCGCTCACGATGCTCAATACTGACTATAAGATCTTTGCGCGAATGTTGGCGGCAAGGCTCAAGATTGTAATATCCAAAACAATACCACCAGACCAGGCTTGTCTAGGGGTTCGGAGCAACATACATTCTATCCTCTGCGCGAATACCGTGACGTAATTTCCCTGACGGAAGCTTGTCGCATGCGAGCGGCGATCGTATCGGTGGATTTTGATCGTGCCTTTGACAGGATCAACCATGATTTCCTTGACTCGACCATGCGACGCATGGCGATACCACAGGATTTTATTACCGTCCTCATGCGCCTCCTTCGCGGCGCTTCTTCGACGGTGAGAGTCAATGGCAGGGAGGTAGGAACGATTCCTGTTCGCAGCTCAGTCAGGCAAGGATGTCCCTCGTCGATGATACTGTTTACAATAGCGCTCGAACCATTGATGCAGATTCTTAGACGGACCCTAACAGGCGTCCGACTCCGTGCGAGCTCCTTCACGTGTCGTGCATATGCCGACGACTTGATGATACTCGTCCGGTCGGAGAACGAAGTAAGTCAGGTGGTTACCCTTCTTACTACGTACGGGGTAGCTGCGGGAAGCAGGGTCAACATGAATAAAACCAAGATCATGCACATCGGTGGAGGGCTGGACGCTCTGCGAAGTCCTTTTACGACGGTGGACATCTTGCGATGCTTAGGTGTCCTGTTCACCCGATCGCTACGGCAATCAGCGGCGGCGAGCTATCGACGTCTCCTCCAGAACGTCCGACTGCACATACGCAACAATTCACTCCGAACGCACGACCTGCTCCAAAGGGTGGACTACACTAATGTTCACCTGGCCTCGCGACTGCCGCACTTGGCACAGGTACTGCCAATGCCACATGGTCTCGCTGACAGATTAATGGCGGCCTTTGGATACTATGTCAGCCATGGAATGTTGTTTAAGATCAAATACGAGACTTTAACTCTCCCATACCACTCTGAAGGACTTAACCTCACGGATGTGAGGAACAAGGCTCTAGCTCTATACCTGCGAGCGACGCTACGAACTTGGAACCAGCGGCAACACGCCATCACGTCGGCCATCCTGGATGTGCTTCTTCCCACGTCCTTTGAACCACCGGTAGCAGTAGGCACCATCTCGCCCTCGTTTTCTCACGTCACGCGATTTTTTGTTGATTTTAGTTATGTTCAGTTACAGATACCTTCTACCGGAATCCCCACTACCCGTGAGATATATCGATACTTGCGGCGTCATCATGGCAGCAATGTTGTCGAACTTAAATACCCAACACGAAACTGGCGACAGATTTGGCGAGCTGTCCACACACCTCTCCTCACCACAGCAGCGCGATCGTCATGGTATACACTAATCAACCGCAAGACAGTCAACCGCCAACGATTGTACGACATTCGCATGGTAGATTCCCCGCTCTGCCTTATATGTGGCATGCAGGACACCGACGAACACTCTCTCCAGTGCGGTGAGGCAAAGGATGTTTGGCGGCTGACGCAACGCATCATGGCCCTCCTCCGACGCACGGACGAATCCACGATCACGACGGATGCTTTATTTTTCCCTGACCCTGTCTTTTTCCCCTCACACAAAACATCGGCAATCCGATGGATTGGAGGACACGCATCACACTACGTGCTCTCGCGGACCTTCATATCGGGCATGGACTATTGGCATTATCTACTAGAACAACACGAAATCATCAGACGCCACTCTAAATATAAAACGCATTTTGCGAACTTTCTAGGCAGCATGTTTCATAACCCCCCGAAGCGATGGGGAGTCCCAGGTTTACGTTGTTTCGAGGGATAGGATTTACTCCCAGTGAAGTGACGAGGATGTCACTTCGGCCCTATATTTATTTCCCTTCTTTTTTATATATGATTATTCTTTTGGGACATTAAAATTAAATGAATAAATCAAATATTATTGTTACTAAAAGAATTACAATATCAATGTTTCCTTCCTGCTGCCTCTCCCTTATCCTGTCAGGAGACGGGGACACCGTGGCCAGGCCTCCAAGTACGACCCCTGCCCACTCTGCCCCCTGACCTACTTAAAAAAAAAAAGTTGGTAGGGCACTTGCGCACGAAAGGCAAAGGTCCCGAGTTCGAGTCTCAGTCCGGCACACAGTTTTAGTCTGCCAGTAAGTTTCCGTGTTAACTTATTTAATGAAAGTCAATGTCAGTAAATTATTTTTACAATTCAGTTGTGAGGGGCAGACAAATAAGAACCGAGCAAGCGTCACAAAGGGACCATGGAATGGTTCCATTCAAAAGTAAACACCACACGCGTTAAGACATTTATCCTATTGAAAGACGAGACGACCAATTTCAGCCAGTCGCTGTGGCCGAGCGGTTCTAGGCGCTTCAGTCCAGAACCAGGTGGCTGTTACGGTCGCAGGTTCGAATCCTTCATCGGGCATGGATGTGTGTGATGTCATTAGGTTAGTTAGGTTTACGTAGTTGTAAGTCTAGGGGACTGATGACCTCAGATATTAAGTCCCATAGTGCTTAGAGCCATTTGAACCATTTTTTTGAACCGATTTCAGTTTCGTAGAACGCGGCCGTCCACTCACCGTTCTACGAGGTGCATTCAAGTTGTAAGGCCTCCGATTTTTTTTCTCCGGACTGGAAAGAGATAGAAACATGCGCATTGTTTTAAAATGAGGCCGCGTTCATTGTCAATACGTCCCAGAAGTGGCAGCACCGCACGGTAAATGGAATTATACCGCCAGCGGCGAGAATGAGAACTGTTTTAAATACTTAAAATGACGACGTTTTCCTTACTTGAACAGCATGCAATCATTCGTTTTCTGAATTTGCGTTGTGTGAAACCTATTGAAATTCATTGACAGTTGTAGGAGACATGTGGTGATGGAGTTATGGATGTGTCGAAAGTGCGTTCGTGGGTGCGACAGTTTAATGAAGGCAGAACATCGTGTGACAACAAACCGAAACAACCTCGGGCTCGCACAAGCCAGTCTGACGACTTGATCGAGGAAGTGGGGAGAATTGTTATGGGGGATCGCCGAATGACTGTTGAACAGATCGCCTCAAGAGTTGGCATTTCTGTGGGTTCAGTGCACACAATCCTGCATGACGACCTGAAAATGTGAAAAGTGTCATCCAGGTGGTGGGTGCCACGAATGCTGACGGACGGCCACATGGCTGCCCGTGTGGCATGTTGCCAAGCAATGTTGACGGGCAACGACAGCATGAATTGGACTTTCTTTTCGTCGGTTGTGACAATGGATGAGACGTGGATGCCATTTTTCAATCCAGAAACAAAGCGCCAATCAGCTCAATGGAAGCACACAGATTCACCGCCACCAAAAAAAAATACGGGTAACCGCCAGTGCTGAAAAAATGTTGGGGTCCATGTTCTGGGACAGCGAGGGCGTAATCCTTACCCATTGCGTTCCAAAGGGCACTACGGTAACAGGTGCATCCTACGAAAATGTTTTGAAGAACAAATTCCTTCCTGCACTGCAACAAAAACGTCCGGGAAGGCTGCGCGTGTGCTGTTTCACCAAGACAACGCACCCACACATCGAGCTAAAGTTACGCAACAGTTTCTTCGTGATAACAACTTTGAAGTGATTCCTCATGCTCCCTACTCACCTGAGCTGGCTCCTAGTGACTTTTGGCTTTTTCCAACAATGAAAGACACTCTCCGTGGCCACACATTCACCAGCCGTGCTGCTATTGCCTCAGCGATTTTCCAGTGGTCAAAACAGACTCCTAAAGAAGCCTTGGCCGCTGCCATGGAATCATGGCGTCAGCGTTATGAAAAATCTGTACGTCTGCAGGACGATTACGTAGAGAAGTAACGCCAGTTTCATCGATTTCGGGTGAGTAGTTAATTAGAAAAAAAATCGGAGGCCTTAGAACTTGAATGCACCTCGTACAACTACACCCGCTCTTGCACTCCCTCGTCTGACTGAAACCGACGTCCACGCATGTGTTTCTTCAGGTCGCCAAAGATGTTAAAAGAGCCCAGAGATAGATCTGAGCTGGACGGAGGATGTTGCATTGTTTCCCAATCAAATCGCTGAAGTGTAGCATTCGTCCAATTGGTAGTCTGAGGGCGGGTGTTACTGTTCAGCAGAGTGATTCTGTCCGACGTCATTCCAACATCCCACATCTCTTCCGCCAAAGGAATCGGAAGCTATTCACACAAGTGCCGGTGAGGTCATGATGACCTTCTTTTTCGACCGCAGGTGCTATCTGCTCATCGAGTTCCTCGAACGCGGAACCGCAATCAGTGTGCGGTGCTATGAAGATATTTTGCAGAAACTGCAACTGTCCACAAAGTGAAAACACCGAGAAATTCTATCGGAGGAACCATCCTTCAGACTACCAATCGGAAGAAGGCTACGCTTCAGCCATTTGATTGGTAAACACTGCAACATCCTCCGTATAACCCGGAGCTTAAACCGTGTGATTTTCACACCTTTGTCGAGCTGAAGAAAGACATGCTTTGACATCGATGTCAGTCGGACGGGGAAGTGCAAGAGTGGGTGCGGTTGTGGAGCCGTCAGTGGCCCACCGCGTTCTATGAACCCAGTCTACAGGGTTAATCGTCTCATATCCTAGTGGGATAAGTGTATTAACGCGTGTGGTAATTACTTTTGAATGGAACCAGTCCATGTTCCACTGTGACAGGTGCCCGTTTTTTATTTCAGTGCCCCTTCTTTAATGGACTTTTACGCGATGACAACCATTAACACATAACTTCTCATGGTCGGGATTCATGGTCATTTATTTCACTAATGCAGTTTCGGCCTTTGCGTCATTTTCAGGTAGTTTCAGGAGATTTCAGACTTCGAAATCCTCTGACATGTATACATTTCATCGTCAAAAATAGGAAGTTTCATGTCTAGTAGCTGGAAGTGTAGCTAACTGTTGCAAATGCAACATTTTAGATTTTGACAGTGGTACCCATTTCGCGACCGATCGGGCCTTACTTTCCAAATAGCCCTCGCACTTCATTGCAGCAATTGTTTTCAAAGTTATTGATAGTAAAATGACAAAATAGAGAATCTCTATGCCGTTGAGACGAACCTGTACTATTTTCGGTCAAGGAGAAAGTGTCACCCCTCGGAACAAAGCTGGTGGATTACTTCTTCGGTTTCCACTGGTCACAATGTTTTTCTTTCTTTCTTTTTTCGTATGCTACAGAAATACAAGGGTGACACTCACCGCTGAATGATCTTCCGAACGTTCCTCTCTAGACACACATGGCGTTCTTGGAAGGCCGAGGTCCTCGCTGGCCTGTAATTTCGCCAGCGCCCCTGCTGTTGACATTTCTCTGTCATTACATACTCCGGTCTCCCGTCTTCTAGCAGTTGTCCTTTGCGGTTTCGGCGAATTGCGGCTTCGGGCTGCATCACCTTCACCCACGCTATCTGCACCTGTCTCCTCTGCCGCACTCTCTAAAAATCTTGTAAGATAAAAAGGGGATACGATGTCGCCACCCACTACAGGCGGCCACAACAGATCAGACGAACACAGTCGCGGTACGACCGAATTGGCTGTAAAGGACCATCGCACGCTTATAAAATACCTCTAATTGTAATCATCACATGTTTCGGCACTAAATACAATCAACAGTACTCGTGTCACTGTTGAAAGGAAGAAATGATGTACGTTCTTCCTAACTGAATCGATTTCCGAAAACATATTTCAATATTTCGGCGTTTTCTGTGTCGTCCTACGTTTCGATATGAGCACAAAACAGCACTATAGATGACTTTTAACATAAATAAATCTAAATCATCCACACAGTCGTTCAGTGATCACGCTGCCATCGAAAAGGATGACGGCACCACACCCTGTCCTCCAGGAGGAGTCGAACACACCCATACTTAGAAGAATGCCGAGCTGCATAGTGTAGATGCGCTGATATCAACTTCTATAAAGGGCGCCACGCGGTAAGGATCATTTTACCTCCTCTCCTCAAACTGACAGTTCCCAAATGTTTATCCATATGCCAAATGCAGATAGAGGCAGACACAATGTTATCGACAGCATCATAAGTACCTCAAGAGAGAATCAGGAATGTACCTATAGTAGCTACCAAGAGGAACTCAACTGGACGTTCTTCAAATGATTTTAGTTATCATTCACTGGGATCGGGACTAGACCACAGTCAAAGATACATCAGCGCAAGTCAAGATTGGCTGCTGCCATACACTATCTTCATACTACACTGAAGCGCCAAGAAACTGGTATAGGCATGGGTATTCAAAGACAGAGATATGTAAACAGGTAGAATACGGCGCAACGGTCGACAGCGGTATATAAGACAACAAACGTCTGCCGCAGTTGTTACATTGGTTAATGCAGCTATAATGGAAGCCTATGAAGATTTTAGTGAGTTTCAACGTGATGTTATAGTCACGTGCATTTAAGGGGCGCTATAAGCTCGCCAGTGGGGCAGTTGGTCAGTCGGAGTTAGTCTGGTCAGTTGGTCAGCCGGGTCAGTGTGGGGCAGTCAGTGTCTGTCAGTCGTCCGGAGTGCTATTATGTGTTAGGCCGCCAATCTGCTCGAGTTTGTTCAGGCAATGGTCATTGGCGGTTGGGTTGATCGATTGGTCGGTCGCGCACTGAGACACAAGATGACTTGTCCGTCTTCAGCGTCGGCACATGTGAGATCCCCACGTGAGTCCAGTGGGCTTCGCCGTAGAGCGAGGGGTAGTGGCTTCACGGCTGACACGAGAGCAACAGGAGTCAAACCACGACATCGGGCTGGCCGGTGCGAGCTGCGACACCTGCGTCCGTTGGAGCGGCTAGCACCGGACGGTTCGGGAGAGCGTTTTGGGGGTGCTGCGACATGTCTTCGCCAGACATCGCAGTTTATTAAAATTTAAGTGATTTGTGATATGTTGTTTCATTTACTTGTTAAATTTTACTAGTTTTCTTGGTCACTCGCTCGTCCCCAGCTTGCTCGTCTGTCTCCCGTCCGCATTTGTTAGGCAGTTAGTGTCTGTCTGTCTGTTTGTCTGTCGGTCTGCCGTACTTTAATAGCCGCCTCTGTCCTGTTGGGCGGATTCGGTGTTAACGAATTTATTGTTTGACGTGTAACGGCCGAATTCCTGAAATATGTTTTTATCTTGCCTATCATCTTGAGACGAGGTATATGTGTAATAAAGAGCATGTTTGTATATTTTATGTAAGACTGCATTTTATGGGTTTTTATTTAAATGATCATTTTAGTTCCCACGCTTCCACCGTACGAGGTTTTTATATATATATATTTAAATCAAGTTGCACCTTCGGTGGCAAGTTAATTTTTCTGATGTTAGTGTTTTGTACCATTTCCATCCCTCCTACGGGGTGCATAGTTTATGTGCTTGAGTGAGTTGTTAAAATTTTTAGTTTAAGGTAATCTGCTGTGTTGCAGATTTGCACCAGTCTAGTCTTTCAGAGGTGGTTGTGAGCGGTCCTGGCTACGGCAGTGTCAAAAGAGAGCGGCAAGGTTCCCAGCCCGAAAGCTCATACTGTCAAAATTTGTTCATTCTGCCTCTGAATAAATTGTAACTTGATATTTAGAGGGCGCTTTCTAATTTTAAATTTGTTATAGAAAAGGGGCTTTTAGGAATAAAATTTCCATTTAATGAAGGAAATTTAATTTGTTTTCATCAGTTACCCAGTGGCAACTACTTCCACGCTCACATGTTGTTGTTGTTGTTGTGGTCTTCAGTCCTGAGACTGGTTTGATACAGCTCTCCATGCTACTCTATCCTGTGCAAGCTTCTTCATCTCCCAGTACATACTGCAACCTACGTCCTTCTGAATCTGCTTAGTGTACTGATCTCTTGGTCTCCCTCTACAACTTTTACCCTCCACGCTGCCCTCCAATGCTAAATTTGTGATCCCGTGATGCCTTAGAACATGTCCTACCATCCGGTCCCTTCTTCTTGTCAAGTTACGCCACGAACTCCTTTTCTCCCCTATTCTATTCAATACCCCCTCATTAGTTACGTGATCTACCCATCTAATCTTCAGCATTCTTCTCTAGCACCGCATTTCGAAAGATTCTACTCTCTTCTTGTCCAAACTATTTATCGTCCATGTTTCACTTCCATACATGGCTACCCTCCATACAAATACTTTTAGAAACGACTTCCTGACACTTACATCAATACTCGATGTTAACAAATTTCTCTTCTTCAGAAACGCTTTTCTTGCCATTGCCAGTCTACATTTTATATCCTCTCTACTTCGACCATCAGTTATTTTGCTCCCCAAATAGCTCCTTTACTACTTTAAGCGTCTCACCTCCTAATATAATTCCCACAGCAATCCCCGATTTAATTCGACTACATTCCATTATTCTCGTTTTGCTTTTGTTGATGTTCATCTTATATCCTCCTTTCCGTCCAGCTGCTCTTCCAGGTCCTTTGCTGTTTCTGAGAGAATTAGAATGTCATCGGCGAACCTCAAAGTTTTTATTTCTTCTCCATGGATTTTAACACCTACTCCGAATTTTTCTTTTGTCTCCTTTACTGCTTGCTCAATATACAGATTGAATAACAACGGGGAGAGACTACAACCCTGTCTCACTCCCTTCCCAACCGCTGTTTCCCTTTCATGTCCCTCGACTCTTATAACTGCCATCTGCTTTCTGTACAAATTGTAAATAGCCTTCCGCTCCTTGTATTTTACCCCTGCCACCTTTGGAATTTGGAAGAGAGTATTCCAGTCAACATTGTCAAAAGCTTTCTCAAAGTCTACAAATGCTAGAAACGTAGGTTTGCCTATCCTTAATCTTTTTTCTAAGATAAGTCGTAGGGTCAGTATTGCCTTACGTGTTCCAATATTTCTACGGAATCCAAACTGATCTTCCCCGAGGTCGGCTTCTACCAGATTTTCCATTCGTCTGTGAATAATTCGCGTTAGAATTTTGCAGCTGTGATTTATTAAACTGATAGTTCGGTAATATTCACATCTGTGAACACCTGCTTTCTTTGGGATTGGAATTATTATATTCTTCTTGAAGTCTGAGGGTATTTCGCCTGTCTCATACATCTTGCTCACCAGATCGTAGAGTTTTGTCAGGACTGGCTCTCCCAAGGCCGTCAGTAGTTCTAATGGAAAGTTGTCTACTTCCGGGGCCCTGTTTCGACTCAGGTTTTTCAGTGCTCTGTCAAACTCTTCACGCAGTATTGTATCTCCCATTTCGTCTTCATCAACATTCTCTTCCATTTCCAGAATATTGTCCTCAAGTACATCGCCCTTCCACCTTTCTGCTTTCCCTTCTTTGCTTAGAACTGGGTTTCCATCTGAGGTCTTGATATTCATACAAGTGGTTCTCCTTTCTCCAAAGATCTCTTTAATTTTCCTGTAGGCAGTATCTATCTTACCCCTAGTGAGATAAGCCATCCCTGCTTAGCCATTTTGCACTTTCTGTCGATCTCATTTTTGAGACGTTTGTATTCCTTTTTGCTTCATTTACTGCATTTTTATATTTTCTCCTTTCATCAATTAAATTCAATATTTCTTCTGTTACCCAAGGATTTCTACTAGTCCTTGTCTTTGTACCTACTTGATCCTCTGCTGCCTTCACTACTTCATCCCTCAGAGCTACCCATTCGTCTTTTACAGTATTTCTTTCCCCCATTCTTGTCAATTGTTCCCTTATGCTGTCCATGAAACTCTGTACAACCTCTGGTTTAGTTAGTTTATCCAGGTCCCATCTCCTTAAATTCCCACCTTTTTGCAATTTCTTCAGTTTTAATCTACAGGTCAAAACCAATAGATTGTGGTCAGAGTCCACATCTGCCCCTGGAAATGTCTTACAATTTAATACCTGGTTCCTAAATCTCTGTCTTACCATTATATAATCTATCTGATACCTTCTAGTATTTCCAGGATTCTTCCATGTGTACAACCTTCTTTTATGATTCTTGAACCAAGTGTTAGCTATGATTAAGTTATGCTCTGTGCAAAATTCTACCAGACGGCTTCCTCTTTCATTTCTCTCCCCCAATCCATATTCACCCACTATGTTTCCTTCTCTCCCTTTTCCTACTCTCGAATTCCAGTCACCCATGACTATTAAATTTTCGTCTCCCTTCACTACCTGAATAATTTCTTTTATCTCATCATACATTTCATCAATTTCTTCATCATCTGCAGAGCTAGTTGGCATATAAACTTGTACTATTGTAGCAGGTGTGGGCTTCGTGTCTATCTTGGCCGCAATAATGCGTTCAGTATGCTGTTTGTAGTAGCTTTCCCGCACACCTATATTTTTATTCATTATTAAACCTACTCCTGCACTACCCCAATTTGATTTTGTATTTATAACCCTGTATTCACCTGACCAAAAGTCTTGTTCCTCCTGTCACCGAACTTCGCTAATTCCCACTATATCTAACTTCAACCTATCCATTTCCCTTTTTAAATTTTCTAACCTACCTGCCCGATTAAGGAATCTGACATTCCATGCTCTGATCCGCATAATGCCAGTTTTCTTTTTCCTGATAACGACGTCCTCTTGAGTAGTCCCCGCCCGGCGATCCGAATGGGGGAATATTTTACCTCCGGAATATTTTACCCAAGAGGACGCCATCATCATTTAACCATACAGTAAAGCTGCATGCTCACGGGAAAAATTACGGCTGGAGTTTCCCCTTGCTTTCAGCCGTTCGCAGTACCAGCACAGCAAGGCCGTTTTGGTTAATGTTACAAGGCCAGATCAGTCAATCATCCAGACTGTTGCCCCTGCAACTACTGATAAGGCTGCTCTTCAGGAACCACATGTTTGTCTGGCATCTTAACAGATACTCCTCCGTTGTGGTTGCACCTACGGTACGGCCATCTGTATCGCTGAGGCACGCAAGCCTCCACACCAACGGCAAGGTCAATGGTTCATGGGGGGGGGGGGGGGGGGGGGGGGCACGTAGTGTGATTAAATGTGTTAATGTTCTTGATGAATCGCTAGTAAATTCTTAAGAATAGGTTTTGAAATTAAATTCACGGTTCACTCTGTACAAGAAAACATATAGGAAAGAACAACTACTCGATAACTCGATTCAGTCTAGTTGACTGACGAAAGAAACAAACGAATAGCGTGCGGGCTGACTGGCAGGGTAGTCACGGATGGCAATGCCGTCGGCCACGGGGCGGGGGGGGGGGGGGTAGGGGACCGGGCGCCCCACGCACACCTCGTGTCCCCCCCCCCCCCCCGTATGCATCCGCCACTGGATGCAATATTTAGTGAAGTAAAAAGTATAGCTGCACTACATTCCTTCACTGCAACACGCGGAAAGTCTTGCCAGATGTCGAGAAGTTGTTGGGGACTGCTGGCAAAGTATTGAGTCTTTATTGATGACAGCGACGGAGTATCCTACTACGCGGAGTACAGATGCCATGTCAGGAAATCGGCAGCTTCGGAAGTTTGCTTCAACTTCCAAAACAGGCCAAACTCACAAGGATTCAGGTATGTGTTCCAATATCTCCCAATATCCATGTTAGAATACGAGCTTGACGTTGTTTCTGTGGTATCCTGCCCACTCGTCTACTATTTTTTATTTTATTCAGTTTCGATTCCCCCCGAAGGGGGCGGGCTGGCAGCAGCTTCGTATGCCGCTCTTCAGCCTACAGAATTTGTTTTAAAAAGATGGAGATAATAAATAATGAAAGCAGACGATAAAATCGGTTACTTAAATGGTGCCCGCATCTCGTGGTCGTGCGGAAGCGTTCTCGCTTCCCACGCCCGGGTTCCCGGGTTCGATTCCCGGCGGGGTCATGGATTTTCTCTGCCTCGTGATGGCTGGGTGTTGTGTGCTGTCCTTAGATTAGTTAGGTTTAAGTAGTTCTAAGTTCTAGGGGACTGATGACCATAGATGTTAAGTCCCATAGTGCTCAGAGCCATTTGAACTTAAATGGTAAAATGGCGGAAAATTGTGGAACTTAAAACATAAAACAAAGGGTTGATGATGCTAATAAAATACACAGGAAGCAGACAGGTAAAATAATAGACAATTAAAAAAAAACACGGCGACAGTCTGGTTTCTGTTTGCAGGAGATATAAAATTCACACCCAGCGACAGCATGATTTCTGTTCTCAACACTTTGGAAACGACGCACAACACTGAACACTCACTTGAACACTGCACTAAAAAGTTGGCACAAATATGACATACCACAGCCGAAGACAGACGGGGGGGGGGGGGGGGGGACCTGGACAGATGATCGGAAAAAAAGGGAGGAAGGAGAGGAAAAACGAAGTGGGGGGAAGGGGGAAAGGAGCTGGTGGAGTATGAGGACCCATAAGAGGGGGAGGGGGGTTGGGCAGATGCGATAGGGAGTGGGGAAAGGCAGAGGAGGGTAATGCAAAAGGGGGGGGGGGAGAAGCGAGGCAGAGAGAGGTTAGGTGGGGAAAAAAACAGGATGGAAGGGGGGGAAGAAGGAGCCCGGGGAAAGGAAAGGAGGGGGAGATGAGAATCAGAGTTGATAGGAGGGATAAATGGAGAGAGAGAGGGCATCATCCGGGAGGGGGAGTTGATGGACGCCATCTTGGGAAAGGAGATGGAGGGTAGGGGGGACACAACAATGAAGGCACAGCAGAGGGCAGGGGTTGGAGAGGAGAGGAGCAACCAGGGGATGAGGGGGATCAAGGCGGCATAGAGTATGTGGATATGTTCGCGGAATAGAAGCAGATGGGGGAAAGGAACCAGGTCACAGAGGATCCGTGTGGGGGACAGGAGGCGGAAGGTGAGGTGGAGTGCATGGCGCTCGAAGACCTGGAGGGAGGGGGGGTGGATATCCAGGCGGGACTGGCATAACAGAGGATGGGACGGATTAAGGATTTGTAGGTGTGGAGGATGGTAGAGGGGTTCAACCCCCATGTCCGGCCAGAGAGGAGTTTGAGGAGTCGGAGGTGGTTGTGCGCTTTGGATTGGATGAAGTGGAGATGAGGGATCCAGGTGAGGTGACGTTCAATGGTGAGGCCAAAATAGGTGAGGGTGGGGGAGAGGCAAAAAGGTCAAGGTGATTCTGGAGAAGGCGTTCGGACTGTTGGAGAGTAGGAGCGAGGGCAAGGAATGCGGTGTCATCGGCATACTGCAGGAGGTGTACTGGAGGGGGCTCGTCTACTGTAGGGTGCCCAGGAAGCTGATTTCTTGGATAGCTAGGCAACATACAAGCAAATCTTATTAATGGAGTTTATTACAGTAATTGAACTGACAGTACTTAACTTGCATATGTACAGTGTGTTGAACATTCTAAGTAGTAATTCCTGTCAGTACACTCTCAACGCTCCATTAAAGTACGTGGTGCCAGCTGTGACTAATTCATGGAAACCCCAAATCTTTAGTACTGCCAACAAAAGTATCAGCTCTGCCAGACGGAGCTCGGCAATATCTTTCGAAAATTCTGTGGATGACTTTGTTCATCTCAGTAATACGGAAGTTCTCCGCCCCCCCCCCCCCCTCGCCCCAACGTAGTCTTTAATTTACGCTCTCACTGAAATGCTGATAAACTATGTGGTTAAAGTACTGAGTGGGAAAGAAGTAATTTCAACCTCTCCCACGCGTTAGAAAGCATGCAACTTTGTATTTGGCCTATCTACGTCTGCCGACCTACATAATTGTTCTACAAGCCATACATACTCCACTCGCTACTGTAGAATTCGTGGTGGAGTGTATTTGTTGTGCCATTAGTAGTGAATTTCTATTTCGTTCCATTCGCGAACTGGGCGAGGGAAAATTAGTTGCATACATTTCAGAAAAAGAATCGCTAATAGTTACAGGTTGATGTTTTCATTTATTCAGTCATTACTAGGTTAGAGGATGAAGCCTTATTATCAAATATCTCCTCTATAAACACTACAAACGGTAGAGCAATATTATATAGATGGTCTTGGTAGTGGCTTTTGCGGGATTTCATTTACACTACACCAAGCTTTCGCAGAATCATTACTGCAGATCTCAGTCTTCCTCACTACTTTTGTTATGTGTTATCCTATTTTATCACTTCACAGTATTACAACTAAATGTTTATTCAACTTGTTGTGTTCCAGCTATTCTTGTATTGAGATATTTTTGTCTTCGTTCTCTTTGTTAGGGTTTGAAACGTCCCCTTAGAAGAATTATACAAGACCGTGCTTAAACTGACACACAATATTATTAGCGCAACGCAATCTGACTTTCAATAATCCCTACAAAAGAATGACCCTGACTAACATTAACCTATACCTTTCACAAATCACTTACCTCACAAAAATCTTCGTTACTCGAAATACTGCAATACAGCGAGCGCCACTACTGCCAGCTAAATAAAAGATTCAAACTACGGAAGGCACTAACTACTGATAGGCATAATTAGCAAATGAAAGATTTTGATAGAGAACAAACAATGTATTTACCTCAATAGTGTTCAAAAGTCATAATGTATATAGCAGTTCATGATATCCAGTGTTACAAATTTCAAAACTCCGCCATCTCTCTCCCCACATCCACCACTGCTGGCGGCTCACCTCCAACTGCGCAACGCTACGCGCTGTTAACATCCAGCTGCCCAACACTACAATGGCAGACAACAATGCAAACTAGCCACAGACTGCACACAGCACAGCCAGTGATTTTCATACAGAGCGCTACATGGCGTTACCAATAAGAAAACAGAAACAGCCTACTTACAGGTTATACAGTGAGGTGAAAAAAATGACGGGATACCTCCTAACATCGTGTCGGATCTCCATTTGCAGGGCGTAATGCAACAACTCTGCGTGTCATCTACTCAACAAGTCACTGGAAGTGTCTTGCAGAAGTACTGAGCCACGCTGCCTCTGCAGCCGCCCACAACTGCGAAAGTATTGCCGGCGCAGGATTTTGTGAACGCACTGATCTCTCAATTATGTTCCATAAATGTTCGATGGGATTCACGTCCAGCGATCTGGGTGGCAAAATGATTCGCTCGAATTTTCCAGAATGTTCTTCAAACCAATAGCGTGCCACTGAGACCCTGTGACATGGCACATTGTCATAAAAAAAACCTCCATCGTTGTCTTCAGACAGTTTCCAAGTCGCCTAGGTTCAACCGATATGGTCACGGGCCCAGGAGAGGCGCTGCAGGCGAAGATTTGCTGTTAGCAATGGCAATCGCGTCGATCGTCTGCTGCCAAGGGCCATTAATGCCAAATTTCGCCGCACTGTCCTAACGGATACTTTAGTCGTACGTCCCACTGTGATTTCCGATATTATTTCACGCAGTGTTGCTTGACTGCTAGCACTGACCACTTCACGCTAACGTCGCTGATCTCGGTCGTTAAATGAAGACCGGCCGGCCGTTGTGGCCGAGCGGTTCTAGACGCTTCAGTCCGGAACCAGGCTGCTACTACGGTAGCAGGTTCGAATCCTGCTTCGGCCATGGATGTGTGTGATGTCCTTAAGTTAGTTAGGTTTACGTAGTTCTAAGCCTAGGGGACTAATGACCTGAGATGTTAAGTCCTATAGTGCTTAGAGCCATTTGAACAATTTTTTAAATGAAGGCTGTCAGCCACTGCGTTGTCCGTGGTGTGACGTAATGCCTGAAATCTGGTATTCTTGTCATTGTGGATCTCGGAATACTGAATTCACTAACGATTTCCGAAATGGAATGTTCCATACATCTCCAACTACCATTCTGTATTCCAAGTCTGTTAATTTCTCGTCATGCGGCCGTAATGGCGTCGGAAACTTTTTCATATGAATTTGAGTACAGATGACAGTTCTGTCAGTGCACTGCCCTTTTGTACCTCGTGTACGCGATATTACCACCATCTTTATATGTGTGTGTCGCTGTCCCATGACTTTTGCCACCACAGTCTGTGATCTATCCATATAATCATATATGATAACATGGCTGACATTCCTTATGACGCCCGAAAATTTTGTCGAAATGTTCCTGCATTTTCTCGCTATTCCCCAGTGACGATGCTTATTTGTTGATAAAGGAAACGTCAAGGATGAGTATGATAGTTCTGCGTAACGTATCTGGTAAATCATTTATGAATTTTATGACGTATGAGGCACATCGCTCGTAGTTTCGTTTCTGCTTATCATTCGACGTCCTTTATAACGTACCGGGTGTAATTAGTGTAACATTCACTAAGATAACTGTATATTTGTAAAGATACTCCGGACAAGTCTGTTTTGGCGACAATGTGTTTCTTATTGTGTGTAATACAGTATACTTAATACCCCTCTCATGTTAAATAAGTAGTTAGCTGCCTGTTTTATTCTTCCTGCTACCAATAACAAACAGGTTTGTTTCCATCAGAAAACGTATACTCCACGACCGTATTTGTGAGACCAAGGGTAGGAGGAAGGTCAGTATCGGTCTGAATTCAGCGCTACATTAGAAAAAGAACATAATGAGAATGGGACATTAAAATACAAATTAAGATCAGATCACTAAAAATCGCACATGGAACGTCGCTGCCATTACAGATACGAAACAGTTAAACTGAGCATGCTGCTTTCACTTCCAGCTGTTAACCTCAATATGTCACGTTAATACGAGGGTAATCCAAAGAGTAAGGTCTCCTATTTTTTGTAAGTACACAGACTGTTTATTTGTAGAATGGTTTACATTTGGTTACAACTTGAACATATAACTATTTTTCGACATAATCACCATTTCTGTCGACGCATTTTTGTAGACGCTGTGGCAGTTTTTGTATGCCCATGTCATACCAGCTCGCCGCCATGCTTTTCAGAAAGTTATGAACCTCTTCTTTCACCTCGTCGTCGGAGCTGAATCGCTTTCCGGCCAAATGTTCTTTTAACCTAGGGAACAGGTGATAGTCACTGGGCGCCAAGTCAGGCTATAGGGAGATGGGTGATTATGTTCCACTGAAACTGTTGCAGAAGAGCAACGGTTTGCCGAGTGATGTGTGGGCGAGCGTTGTCGTGGAGAATGTGTACGCCCTCACTCAACATTCCTCTTCTCCGATTTTGAATTGCCTGTTTCAGTTTTTTCTGTCTCACAGTACCTGTCAGTGTTAATTTGGTCCCAGTGATTCAGCTCCGACGACGAGGTGAAAGAAGAGATTCATAACTTTCTGAACAGCATGGCGGCGAGCTGGTATGACATGGGCATACAAAAACTGCCACAGCGTCTACAAAAATGCATCGACGGAAATGGTGATTATGTCGAAAAATAGCTAAATGTTCAAGCTGTAAACTGATGTAAACCATTGTAGAAATAAACAGGTATATGTCCTAATATAAAAAAATAGGAGACCTTACTTTTGGGATTACCCTTGTAGTGACTAGGTCCCTCTTTATTATAGTCATTTGCATACTAAATTTTTTTAAAATATTTAAGAAATTAAATATACTTGCTTTACATAAAATTACAATCGAATCCTTAAATAGCAAAGTACATTCAGTAATTGTGTTTAAATAGAAAGGAAGCATCGACATTTAGGTGGTGCAAATTGAAATACTGTTTCTGGATAAAACCTAAATCAATACTAGTAGCAAGAACCAAGTTATACAATATGGATACATATCGCATACTGAGTGGATAATTACGTTTTCCAATGTAGCTTACATTACGTTACGACTTGTTATTGGCTTATCAAGCCCAATGGACATAAACTTTTTCTTATTAATAGCTAGTTCGAGAGGTCCGAAATGCCCAAATTCAACATTTTTTAACTCTTCTTAAGGTTGTACTAGCCTTCATGATGATGGATACTCCTAAATATTGGTAGGTTGCTACTGATCCCAATGACTGGTGACTGAAGGCTGACAGGTAGAAAGCCAGACGAGATAGTTCAAATGGCTCTGAGCACTATGGGACTTAACTTCTGAGGTCATCAGTCCCCTAGAACTTAGAAATACTTAAAGTAACCTAAGGACATCACACACAGCCATGCCCGAGACAGGATTCGAACCTGCGACCAGAGGAGACGGTCGGTGGCTCTCACCCTGGGCGCCGCTGGACGCGGCAGGAGCGCCACGTGTCGGCGTGCCGCGCAGCCCTAATTGATTGTGGCCGTCTCCGCCCCCGCCGCCTCCACCGCCTCCGCTCCGGCCACAGGCGCCGTTATTTATAGCCGGCCAGCCTGGACTCCAGGGCCTGCAGCGTCCAAGGCCAGCGCTCCGTTTCACTGGAGTCTCGAGTGCGGCCCCGCTGCAACTGGTGCTACGGTCGAAGCGACGCTCCTCCACGCCAGTTGTGGCGGGCGGGCTCCGGCAGAAAGAGCAAGGAACTGTGGCAGGAGCGGCCGTAGCAGACGGAATCGCAGGCTCTTCGCATCCTAGGGAAGGTGCCAGCAAGGTGACACAAATGTTATGCGGGAGCACGAAGTTCGAGCAACCATCCTGCCGCCCTCATTATTTTGCCAAATCCCCACTGTCCCTTCTTCTAGGTGAGGACGGTAGTTCCAGGCTATTCGGTAGGTCCACATGGTGGCGGATCGATGGAGGCCATCTTCTTGAGGCAGGTTAGCTGCAAATAATCCTTATACAACAATGAATTTCTGGATTTTCGTTTTTATAGGCCTCCTGTTCTGTTTCCCTCAACACGAGGATTGCGGCGGAGTGAGTAGTTTCTCCCCTTTTTGACATCTCGACTTACCTGGAGAGGACAGTGTTGCTGATCGCCTCAAACGCCAACTTCCCTCCTCTTACGCTTTAGAGAAACTTCCTTTCTCTACCTGATTAAGGGACTGCAGCTCCAAGGTCGAAACGTCGATAACGACCAGGAGTGCAGTGTGCTCACCCCATGACCCTATACACCACATCCAATTACGTATGATGAGGATTACATGGCGGACGGTCGGCTATCCTTCCGTTTCAGTGGCAATTTGTTAGAGTCCAAAAGAGAACGCTGTACTCTCCAACTTATGATAAGAAAAGCTGAGGCAGTAGTTGCATTGGGATGTTGAATCTAGTCACTGTGTGGATATTTCAGCAGCACTGTTTCCTCACAGTCCTCAATCGACTTTTGTCATCAGTTAAATTACTGATGACAGGTAGCTAAGCTCATTCTTCTTCGGGGGCAGGAGGGGGGGGGGGGGGCGGCTGTCTGTAAGTGGGAAGTGGGCAACAGGGATCACTTGCCCTCCGGCGATAATTCTGCCAGCACAGCTTAAACATGACTGCAGTATACGTATCTGCCTGCCTCCGTCGACTGTTATCATACAGTCACTATCTCCCTCTTGTACGTCGAACCGCGGCAGTAACTGACCATCTCTCATTGGACAGACGTGAATATTCGAACTATCAATTTAGTAAGTCATGTCTGCAAAAATACTGACACGAATTATTTACAGGAGAATGGAGAAACTGGTAGCAGCTGATCTCGGGAGGATCAGTCTGCGTTTCGGAGAAATGCATAGACGTGGGAGGCAGAATTGACAGCTTATCTTAGAAAGTATGTAAAGAGAGTTAAACCTATCTAGAATTTGCAGATGGAGAGAAAGGTTTTGACAATGTTAACTAAGATGTACTTCGAAATTGTGAAGATAGCAAAGAAAAAGTATAGGGAGAAAAAGGTTATTTACAAAGTACACGGAAACCAAACTGTAGTTATAACAGTCGAAGGTAATGAAAAGGAAGCATTTTGGATTATTACTAGGATTATGCTTAGTAATTGAAATTGTGACTGCATCACTTTCAGCTATACAGCACTGAAATACTGAAATAGCATTTACAAGTGTAGTTCATATTTGTCTAGGTGTAAATAATGGTTGAATTTTCTGAACATTACATGCAGATGGAGCTTGTACAGCTTTTAATCTGCGTTTATATGCATGAAGGACGAGGAATAGTGAATAGTGGAACAGTAATTTTATTCTTAGTTACTGTAACCGCATTTACTGGGTACGTTTTACTTCGAGGTCAGATACCTTTTTGAGGAGTGACAATAACAAAATTTATTATGAATAGTCTCATATTTAGAAGCAGATTTAGTGCAATAAGTTTAAGAAGGGTTCGCCATAGGTAATGCAACATTAAATCGACTGGTTACGTTCCATTGCTAGGTGGTAGCCTTTAAATCGGCCGCGGTCCGGTAGTATGCGTCGGACCCGCGTGGCGCCACTGTCAGTGATTGCAGACCGAGCGCCACCACACGGCAGGTCTAGAGAGACGTACTGGCACTCGCCCGAGTTGTACAGCCGACTTTGCTAGGAAAGGTTCACTGACAAATACTCTCTCATTTGCCGAGACGATAGTTAGCATAGCCTTCAGCTACGTCATTTGCTACGACCTAGCAAGGCGCCATAGCATTTGATATTTATTTTGTGAAGCATGTACAGTCAAGAGAGATGTTCTACAATTATGGATTAAAGTTAAGTATTACAGCTACTGCGTCCGTTTTTCTAAGTTCTCATTTCCTTGTAATGTTCCAGACCTCACGCCAGCCTGCGTGAGCTTAAAAGCGTGCATTTCGGCCTCCTCTAGCAACACGGTGTTGGCTCTTCTGCCAACACTTCATGTAATGCCAGATGATGATGATGATGATGGTGATGTTTGGTTTGTGGGGCGCTCAACTGCGAGGTCATCAGCTCCCGTACCAAGTCCCAATTTTTTCAGTCCAATTTTTACACAATCCAAGGTAGCCACTGTCACGAATGATGATGATGATGATGATGAAATGATGAGGACAACACAAACAGCCAGTCCCCATAATCCCTGATGGCTGATACACAGATAATTATTTAATAATTTTTATTGATTTGAAGATGGCTCGTTAATGAACTGAAACTAGCAATCAGTAAAGGAGTTTTAACGATACTGAACTAAGATATTCATCCACATAGTTTTTTACAATTATATTGATAAAATAATTTTTAATTATTAATTATTTATTGTTGAATTAATCATTATCTTGTAGGAGATAGAGATAATTTTGTGCAGATAAATCCGCTTGTAACACCTGTTCTTATTCAACCAGAACGATATTTACTATTTACTTACACTACTTTACGATTTGACTTGAAGTTTGCCATTGACGTAATTCTGTTAGATTAAGTAGAGGGTTTGGAAGAGCAGTCGAATGCCATAGGTAGCGTCTTGAAACGTGGTAGTAATACGAACATCAAGAAATGAACAGCAAGCGCAATGGAATGTAGTCGAAGTAAATCTGGCGATGTTGAAGGAATTTGATTAGAATATGAGACATTAAAATAGTAGATGGTTTTGCTATTCGGACAGCAAAATAACTAACGACCAAAGCATAGACGATATGAAACGTAGACTGACTGTAGCATGAGAAACATTTCCCTAAAAGGGGAATTTGCTTACATCGAACATACATATTAGTCTTAGGAAGTCTTTTCTGAAGGTATTTGTCTGGGATGAAATTGTGTACAGAATTGAAATGTGCAAAATAAGTAGTTACGACAAGAATAAGATAGAAACAGTTGAAATGTGGTGATTCAGATGAATGCTAAAGATTAGACGGGAAATCGAGTAACTAATGCAAAAAGGAAGGAAGGGGGAAAGGAAGATTAGGATCTAACGTCCCGTCTACAATTAAATCATTAGAGAAGGAGCATAAGTTTGGGGTGGTTCAAGGATGTCCTTTCAAAAGAAGCGACCCGGAATTTGCCTGGAAGCGATTTAGAGAAAACATGCTAAACCTACATCTGGAAGGTCGGTCGCAGATCTGAGCCATCATCGTCTAGAAAGCGAGTCCTCTGCGCTACCTCGCTCGGTGGTAACGAATGAGGAGGTACTGAATCGATCTGCAAGGAAAAGGAACTTACGGTACAAGTTGACTAAATGAAGGAATCGGGTGATTGAACAGATCCTGAGATATTAAGTAATCTTTCTGGTAATGGAAGACGGAGTGTGATTAAGAATTGTAGAGGCAGAGCAAGGTATGAATACAGTAAACTTGTTCAAATGGAGGCGGGTTCCGGTAGCTATGAAGAGAAAGATATTTGTACCGGGCAGAGCAAAAGGACGGAGTAAAGTGGGATGGAGAGCTACATAAAACCAACCTGTGAACTGAACACCATAACAACACCTGTGGACAATGAAGACCGCTATATTTTTCTTTTTTTTTGGGGGAGGGGGGGGGGGGGCGGTCCTCCACGAATTCATCTCCTGCGCCAACTATTTCATCTCAGAGTAGCAATTTGACCCTAAGTTCTCCTCTACAGTGTTTGGTCTATACATAACCTTCTAGTGCGATGGAGGTACCTTGATGCATTAATGCATGTCCTGTCACCCTGTCCCTTCTTCTTGTTAGTAACTTCCATATGTTCCTTTCTCCACCTATTCTGCTGAGAACCTCCTCTTTTCTTGTCTTATCAATCCATCTAATTTTCAACATTCTTCTGCAGCATCACATCTCAAACGTTCCCATTCCCCTCTATTTCGGTTTTCGCACTGTCCATGATTCACTATCGTACAACAATGTGCTCCAGACGTACATCCTCAGAAATATGTTCCTCAAATTAAGGCCTACTTATGATGCCAGTAGAGTTCTCTTGGTCACGACGCTTTTTTTCTGTGCTAGTCTGTCTTTTTTCTCTCCCCTTCCCTTCGTCCGTCGTTGGCTATTTTGTTTCCAAGATAGCAGAATTCCTGAACTTCATCTGTTTCATGATAACCAGTTTTGATGCTAAGTTTCTCGCTACTTTCATTTCCGCTGCCCCCCCCCCCTCCCCCCAATACGTTAGTCTTTTTCCGCTTTACTTTCAATCCATATTGTGTAGTCATTAGAATGTTCATTCCATTCAACAGATTCTGTAATTATTCTCCTCTTTCACTGAGATCAGCAATGTCATTAGCGAATGTTACCATTGATATCCTTTCAACCTGAACAGCAAATCCCACCTTTGAACTTGTCTTTTTTTTTCTCATCTTTGCTTCTTGTGCCCTTAGATCGAACAGTAGGGTCGAAAGCCTGCGCGCCTGTCTTACACCCTTATCAATCCGACCACTTCATTCTTGGTCATCAAATCTGGGTTGTTGTACATACTGTATATTACTCCTCTCTTCCTATAGCCTACTCCTATCTTTCTCAGAATTTTGATCTTGCCGCACTTAAAAATTGTCGAACGCTTCTCTAGATCGAAAACTCCTATAACTGTGTCTTGACTTTTCTCCAGTCTTGCTTACGTTGTCAAACGCAACATCACAAGCGCCTCTCTGTCGTCTTTACCCTGCCTCCAGTCTCAGGACTGAAGACCACAACAACAACAAAGCCTAACTGGTCGTCAACTAACAGATTCTCAATTTTCTTTTTCATTATTCTGCAAATTACTCTTGTTGGCAGTTTAAATGCATGAGCTGTTAAGCTGAGCTGATGGTACGTTGCCAGTCTCATATATTCTACACAGCGACTTGAATAGACATTTGGATGCCACTTTCGCAGACGAATTTAGGAATTTCGACAGAATTTTATCCATCCCTTCTCTATTATTTGCTCTCAAGTCTCTCAACGCTCTTTTAAATTTTGACTCCAATACGGGAATCCGTATGTCTTCCATATCGACACCCACTTTTTCCCCTGTCACGTCGTCCGACAAGTCACCCACCTCATATAGGCCCTCAATGTACGCTTTCCAAATACCCGTTCTCTCCTCTGTGTTTAACTGCGAAATTATCGGTGGCACTTTTAATGTTACCCCTTGCATTTAATTTCAACGAAGGTTGTTTTGACTTCTCTATATGCTGAAACAGCCATACCGACGATCATTTATTTTTCAATTTCTTCACAGTTTTTCTGCAGCCATTTAGCCTTGGATTTCCTGCACTTCCTATTCATTTCATTCCAAAGTGATTCGTGTTGCTGTATTCCTGTCTTTCGCTGGGCGTTTTCGTACTTCCTTGTTTCGTCAATTAAGTGAAGTGTTTCCTCTGTTGCCCAAGATTTTTTTCCCAGTTACCTTCTTATGTTTGTCTGTCTAATATCTGTAATTGCCCTTCTTAGAGATGTCCACCCATCTTCAACTGAACTGCTTGCTCTGGTGTTCCTTACCGCAGTATCCACGTTCTTAGAGAATTTCAAACACTCCTCATCAGTCCTTAGTACTCGTACTTCAGTATCTAGCTTACTTCCACATTATTAAATTGTGATCTGAGTCTGTATCCACTGCTGGGTGCCTCTTACAGTCCAATATCTGATTTCGAAATTTCTATCTGACCGTGATACAATCCAGCTGGACTCTTCCCGTGTTGTAGGTTTTCTATCCACGTATGCCGCCTCCTCTTGTAATTCTTGAACAGAGTATTTGGTCTTGCTAGCTGGGTACCCGCGGTCTAGGGGTAACGTCTTTGATTCATAATCAAAACGTCTTCGGTCCCGGGTTCGATCGCCGCCATTGCCTAAATTTTGATAAATAATCAGCATTGGCGGCCGAAGACTTCCGGCATAAGCAGTCAGCCTCATTCTGCCAACGGCCTTGTCAAAGAGGGCGGAGGAGCGGATAGAGGTTCAGGGCACTCTCTTGTCCTAGGGGTGGGAAATTGCCCCTAAAGGCGGAAGAATCAGCAATGATCAACGACATGAGGATGCAGAAGGCAATGAAAACCACTGCATTAAAGACACGTAACGTGTATCCACAGGACATGTGGCCTGTAATTGAAGAAGTGTCATGATGATCTCTTCATTGGCAAAAGATTCCGGAATAGTCCCCCATTCGGATCTCCGGGAGGGGACTGCCAAAGATTGAATAATCTACGAAAGGATAACATTCTACCAGTCGGGGCGTGGAAAGTCAGAAGCTTGAACGTGGTAGGGAAACTAGAAAATCTCAAAAGGCAAATGCAAAGGCTCAATGTAGATATAGTAGGGGTCAGTGAAGTGAAGTGGAAGGAAGACAAGGATTTCTGGTCAGATGAGTATCTGGTAATATCAACAGCAGCAGAAAATGGTATAACAGGTGTAGGATTCGTTATGAATAGGAAGGTAGGGCAGACGGTGTTACTGTGAACAGTTCAGTGACCAGGTTGTTCTTATCAGAATCGACAGCAGACCAACACCGACAACGATAGTTCAGGTATACATGCCGACGTCGCAAGCTGAAGATGAACAGATAGAGAAAGTGTTTGAGGATATTGAAAGGGTAATGCTGTATGTAAAGGGGAACGAAAATCTAATAGGCGTGGGCGACTGGAATGCAGTTGTAGGGGAAGGAGTAGAAGAAAAGGTTACAAGAGAATATGGGCTTGGGACAAGGAATGAAAGAGGAGAATGACTAATTGAGTTCTGTAACAAGTTTCAGCTAGTAATAGCGAATACCCTGTTCAAGAATCACAAGAGGAAGAGGTATACTTGGAAAAGGCCGGGAGATACGGGTAGATTTCAATTAGATTACATCATGGTCAGACAGAGATTCCGAAATCAGATACTGGATTGTAAGGCGTACCCAAGAGCAGATATAGACTCAGATCACAATATAGTAGTGATGAAGAGTAGGCTGAAGTTCAAGACATTAGTCAGGAAGAATCAATACGCAAAGAAGTGGGATATGGAAGTACTAAGGAATGACGAGATACGTTTGAAGTTCTCTAACGCTATAGATACAGCAATAAGGAATAGCGCAGTAGGCAGTACGGTTGAAGAGGAATGGACATCTCTAAAAAGGGCCATCACAGAAGTTGGGAAGGAAAACATAGGTACAAAGAAGGTAGCTGCGAAGAAACCATGGGTAACAGAAGAAATACTTCAGTTGTTTGATGAAAGGAGGAAGTACAAACACGTTCCGGGAAAATCAGGAATACAGATATACAAGTCGCTGAGGAATGAAATAAATAGGAAGTGCAGGGAAGCTAAGACGAAATGGCTGCAGGAAAAATGCGAAGACATCGAAAAAGATATGATTGTCGGAAGGACAGACTCAGCATACAGGAAAATCAAAACAACCTTTGGTGACATTAAAAGCAAGGGTGGTAACATTAAGAGTGCAACGGGAATTCCACTGTTAAATGCAGAGGAGAGAGCAGATAGGTGGAAAGAATACATTGAAAGCCTCTATGAGGGTGACGATTTGTCTGGTGTGATAGAAGAAGAAACAGGAGTCGATTTAGAAGAGATAGGGGATCCAGTATTAGAATCGGAATTTAAAAGAGCTTTGGAGGACTTACGGTCAAATAAGGCAGAAGGGATGGATAACATTCCATCAGAATTTCTAAAATCATTGGGGGAAGTGGCAACAAAACGACTATTCACGTTGGTGTGTAGAATATATGAGTCTAGCGATATAACATCTGACTTTCGGAAAAGCTTCATCCACACAATTACGAAGACGGCAAGAGCTGACAAGTGCGAGAATTATCGCACAATCAGCTTAACAGCTCATGCATCGAAGCTACTTACAAGAATAATATACAGAAGAATGGAAAAGAAAACTGAGAATGCGCTAGGTGACGATCAGTATGGCTTTAGGAAAAGTAAAGGGACGAGAGAGGCAATTCTGACGTTACGGGTAATAATGGAAGCAAGACTAAAGAAAAATCAAGACACTTTCATAGGATTTGTCGACCTGGAAAAAGCGTTCGACAATATAAAATGGTGCAAGCTGTTCGAGATTCTGAAAAAAGTAGGGGTAAGCTATAGGGACAGACGGGTCATATACAATATGTACAACAACCAAGAGGGAATAATAAGAGTGGACGATCAAGAACGAAGTGCTCGTATTAAGAAGGGTGTAAGACAAGGCTGTAGCCTTTCGCCCCTACTCTTCAATCTGTACATCGAGGAAGCAATGATGGAAATAAAAGAAAGGTTCAGGAGTGGAATTAAAATACAAGGTGAAAGGATATCAACGAACAGTCTAATGAGTACACAGTATGGTTTGAGAGTAAATCGGAGAAAGACGAAGGTAATGAGAAGTAGTAGAAATGAGAACAGCAAGAAACTTAACATCAGGATTGATGGTCACGAAGTTAAGGAATTCTGCTACCTAGGCAGTAAAATAACCAATGACGGACGGAGCAAGGAGGACATCAAAAGCAGATTCGCTATGGCAAAAGAGGCATTTCTGGCCAAGAGGAGTCTACTAATATCAAATACCGGCCTTAATTTGAGGAAGAAATTTCTGAGGATGTACGTCTGGAGTACAGAATTGTATGGTAGTGAAACATGGACTGTGGGAAAACCGGAACAGAAGAGAATCGAAGCATTTGAGATGTGGTGCTATAGACGAATGTTGAAAATTAGGTGGACTGATAAGGTAAGGAATGAGGAGGTTCTACGCAGAATCGGAGAGGAAAGGAATATGTGGAAAACACTGATAAGGAGAAGGGACGGGATGATAGGACATCTGCTAAGACATGAGGGAATGACTTCCATGGTACTAGAGGGAGCTGTAGAGGGCAAAAACTGTAGAGGAAGACAGAGATTGGAATACGTCGAGTAAATAATTGAGGACCTAGGTTGCAAGTGCTACTCTGAGATGAAGAGGTTGGCACAGGAAAGGAATTCGAGGCGGGCCGCATCAAACCTGTCAGTAGACTGATGATCAAAAAAAAAAAAAAAAAAAAAGCTGAAATTTATTGCAGGACCCCAATATTATTTCCCCTTTCCCATTCCTACTGAGAACCACATATTCTCCCCTAATCCATTCTTCTATTCTTCCCTCTACACCTCTCGTGTACTTTGTCTCTTCTTCTTCTGCTTGCAACGTCAGCATGTAAACTTGAACTGTCGTTGTCAGCTTTGTTTTGCTCTCGAATCTGATGAGAACAACCTTATCACTGAATGCTCACAGTAACTCACTCTCTGCCCTGCTTTCGTGTTCATATCTAATCATGTTCCCGTTCTACCTTTTTCTGCTGTTGTTGATGTTACCCTATATTCGCCTGACATCAAATCTTTACCTTTCTTCTGCGTCAGTTCATTGACTTCCACTATATTTAGACTGAGCCTTTGCATTTATCTTTCCACATTTTCTAGCTTTCCTATTAAGTACAAACTTCTGGCATTCCAACCTCCGACTTCTTTGGTTATTCAGTCCTTTTCTCATGGTTACCTCCCCCTTGGCAAAACCCCTCCCAGAGGTTGGAATGAGGGACTAATCTGGTATCTTTCACTGATAGATAGATCGTCATCACACTCTTTCAGTCACAGGCCACATGTCCTGTGGATACGTATTACACGTCATTAATGCATTGTTTCCGTTTGCCTTTTGCATTCTCATTCCGTTGATCATTGCTGATTCTTCTTCCTCTTAGGGGCAGTTCTCATACCAAGGACAAGAGAGTGCTCTAAATCTCTATTCTTTCCTCCATCCTCTCTGACATCCCCTTTGGCAGAATAAGGGTGGCATTTCATGCCAAAAGTAAAAATGTAAATGTCAGGTGAAAAGTCTTAGGCCGCCATTGGTGATGATTTTATTGAAATTCTGAACAGTGGCTGAGTTCTAACCCGGGGCCCAAAACGTTCTGATTAGTCGAAGACGCTACTCCTAGACTACAATACCTCGTTATCAACATAATTTTCTCAGTGCTCCTTGATGCCATAAATACATACAAAATCCCAAAAACCTCAATGAATATAGGATGGCTACGATATTTTCGGCCCAGAGACCGCCTACCAAACTCCAGTCTCAAGATTATACAACAGCTGTGCAACGTAATAAAAAGGATTTTATAATGCTTAGTAGTGAGTTCATATGTCCAAGTAGACTAACCAAGACCTCAATTGAAGAAACGAATAACTGTTGATCCAAAAGTCCCCATACCACTTCCAGCAGAAGCCAAAGGCAGAACTGAATATCTGTGGCTTCCCTGGAAGCCAACAGATAATTTTTTTAGGATAAATATGCAGGACCTTCTTGATAATATTCTAATATTACTCTCCTTTCATTCTCACTTGCTCAATGAAACGGCGATCTGATTTTACCAGACTTCTGTGAAGGTTATCTTTCACTTGGACTGCGTTTTGTGATGTTGGCACGTTTCTAAATGACCTGTTTGTTTCCAGATAACGTTCTCACAGAATTCTTAAAACACTCTTAAGGAAAGTTTGTGAAACAAGGGTTATACTACCTGACCAAAAAAAACTGAAGCACCCAGAAAACATGGTAGTCGATTCACTGTAACTTCGTATACTTATGCACCATCGGATAGTATGTAAATCATTAAAGCTGCCACTCTGTGACAGGCAGAAAGGCCAACAGGATGCATCAGTGTTGTTATCAGTCCTGGTGATATATATAAGAGATGAGTGATCATAGTAAAGGTCACGGAAATGCCGCGCAAACGTATGAAACAGCGTAATTATCACCTGACAGAGTTTGAAATTCATCTCCTTATGTGTTTCCATTTGGCCAGCTAGTCTATTCAGGCAGTATACAGATTTGGAGAGCGTTTGGAAGCGACAGAGGCCCGATGTTGGACCGCACGGGAACTTGAGGCCTGGCATACTCTTTCCTGTCGACTACATCTGATCAGTGTAAGGTAGAATCGCCGTGTAGTGCTCCAAGCACATCGTAAGGCCCTTCATATCTGTGCCTGCCATCCAAGAACAAGTTATGGACTACCTGCAAAATTCTGTGTTATCCTGTATCAGTGGTCAGAGACCAGCAACAGCCAGACTAGGGAATTACTGTCCTGAGAGTAGGCTGCCATTAACATCCCAATAGGAAATGTTTCGGTTGGAGTGGTGCTGTAACCAAGAAGCATGGTCTGTGTGCTGGCGCAAGATGTCGCCAGCACATGATCGGCAAAGATGTAGCGCGAAGATCGATAGTAGGCGCTGGATCAAGTGCATCTATCATGAGGGAAGCCAGAGACACACCCGCAAGCACCATGCCGCCAACGCCCTCTCGACAACTGTATTTAGGCCGCCACTGACCGGAGGGCCTCACTTGAGTCACTACTCCAGTTTGGCGTCTGCCAGTTCAGTCACAGAGCGGCCTCAGTTCACATCACAGGTTACGACAGTACGTAGCGACCAGATTTGTGATTGCAGCAAGATTACCACCATTGTCTGCAAGAGAACTATTACTGATGAGCGTGTACCACAGTAAATAAACAACCACATTAATCCATGTGTGCATATGTGTTGTAGAAAGAGGATACTGGCCATCCTCTTCCTTTCTTCCTTACGATACAAGGCTGAACAGTCCGCTTATGAATGGCATTGCATTGCGTTCAGCGATGAATCGTGGTTCTGCGCTACTCCTCATGACCATTGTCTTCGAGAATATCGGCGACCTTGGGTGATGTCGAATTCTTCCAGTGTTTTGGAGAGGCGGAGTGGTGTTACTCATTTAATGGTGTTACTCGTTTAATGAAAAAAGTAAGAGCATATGAACTATCTTGTGTGATTGGATTGAGGAGTTCCTAGATAACAGAACGCAGCAAAGGGAACTTCACAGCAAACATAAACATAGCCAAAGCCTTGCAGGCAAACGAAAATAACGCGAAGCAAAATGTAGTGTGAGGAGGGCTATGCGAGAGGCGTTCAATGAATTCGAAAGTAAAGTTCTATGTACTGACTTGGCAGAAAACCCTAAGAAATTTTGATCTTATGTCAAAGCGGTAGGTGGATCAAAACAAAATGCCCAGATATTCTGTGACCAAAATGGTACTGAAACAGAGGGTAACAGACTAAAGGCCGAAATACTAAATGTCTTTTTCCAAAGCTGTTTCACAGAGGAAGACTGCACTGTCGTTCCTTCTCTAGATTGTCGCACAGATGACAAAATGGTAGATATCGAAATAGACGACAGAGGGATAGAAAAACAATTAAAATCGCTCATAAGAGGAAAGGCCGCTGGATCTGATGGGATACCAGTTCGATTTTACACAGAGTACGCGAAGAAACTTGCCCCCCTTCTTGCAGCAGTGTACCGTAGGTCTCTAGAAGAGCGTAGCGTTCCAAAGGATTGGAAAAGGGCACAGGTCTTCCCCGTTTTCAAGAAGGGACGTCGAACAGATGTGCAGAACTATAGACCTATGTCTCTAACGTCGATCATTTGTAGAATTTTGGATCACGTATTCTGTTCGAGTATAGTGACTTCTCTGGAGACTAGAAATCAACTCTGTAGGAATCAGCATGGGTTTCGAAAAAGATGGTCGTGTGAAACCCAGTTCGCGCTATTCGTCCACGAGACTCAGAGGGCCACAGACACGGGTTCACAGGTAGATGCCGTATTTCTAGACTTCCGCAAGGCGTTCGATACAGTTCCCCACATTCGTTTAATGAAAAATGTAAGAGCATATCGACTATCAGACCAATTGTGTGATCGGATTGAGGAGTTCCTAGATAACAGAACGCAGCATGTCATTCTCAACGGAGAGAAGTCTTCCGAAGTAAGAGTGATTTCAGGTGTGCTGCAGGGGAATGTCATAGGACCGTTAATATTCACAATATACATAAATGACCTGATAGATGACATCGGAAGTTCACTGAGGCTTTTTGCAGATGATGCTGTGGTGTATCGAGAGGTTGTAACAATGGAAAATTGTACTGAAATGCAGGAGGATCTGCAGCGAATTGACGCATGGTGCAGAGATTGGCAATTGAATCTCAATGTAGACAAGTGTAATGTGCTGCGAATACATAGAAAGATAGATCCCTTATCATTTAGCTACAAAATAGCAGGTCAGCAACTGGAAGCAGTTAATTCCATGAACTATCTGGAAGTACGCATTAGGAGTGATTTAAAATGGAATGATCATATAAAATTGATCGTCGATAAAGCAGATGCCAGACTGAGATTCATTGGAAGAATCATAAGGAAATGCAATCCGAAAACAAAGGAAGTAGGTTACAGTACGCTTGCTCGCCCACTGCTTGAATACTGCTCAGCAGTGTGGGATCCGTACCAGATAGGGTTGATAGAAGAGATAGAGAAGATCCAACGGAAAGCAGCGCGCTTCGTTACAGGATCATTTAGAAATCGCGAAAGCGTTACGGAGGTGATAGATAAACTCCAGTGGAAGACTCTGCAGGAGAGACGCTCTGTAGCTCAGTACGGGTTTTTGTTAAAGTTTCGAGAACATACCCTCACCGAAGAGTCAAGCAGTATATTGCTCCCTCCTACGTATATCTCGCTAAGAGACCATGAGGATAAAATCAGAGAGATTAGAGCCCACAGAGAGGCATACCTACATCCTTCTTTCCACGAACAATACGAGACTGGAATAGAAGGGAGAACCGATAGAGGTACTCAGGGTACCCTCCGCCACACATCGTCATGTGGCTTGCGGAGTATGGATGTAGATGTAGATGTAGATTGCGTTGCGGTATGGTAGCCATGGGGCTTGACTTCCGGTCACGGT
The DNA here is from genome assembly GCF_021461385.2 of Schistocerca piceifrons. Taxonomy (NCBI): domain Eukaryota; kingdom Metazoa; phylum Arthropoda; class Insecta; order Orthoptera; family Acrididae; genus Schistocerca; species Schistocerca piceifrons. Next base: position 322,617,709 of record NC_060139.1, on the reverse strand, counting down.
TGGTAGTGACTGAGGGACTTTATGGCACAACGGCACGTCACAGACATCCTGGTCCTCATGTGTTACTTCTCATGCAATAGTATCATTTTTGAACAGAACAATTTTCGTCTCTACATGGCACTCGTTATTCAGAACTCTGGGATGTTGAGACGTACTATCATGGTCAGCAAGATCCCCAGATCTATCCTTGATAGAACACGTGTGGGACCAGCTCGGTCATCAACTGCGTTCCAATACTAGTATCCAATATACGAGGGCTGTCCAGAAAGGAAATTCCGATCGTTCACGAAATGGAAAACACGGGGGCAATCTGATAAAGCTTTGCACAGATGTGTTGGGCAGTGTCTCTAGTATGCCCGTCGACATGTCGCGTCGCTCTTTTCACTTTTGAGTGAACAGTGAGCACTTAAAGATGCGTAGGGAATAACGTCTCCCGCCAAGTATGAGGGCCTGGTTAGAGATTTCGCCTGTGTCATGCACCCCACAAACACAAGTGTCGAGCAGTTCCTTCTTCATGCCAATCCTCGGCCGCACACTGCAGGGCAATGAAGACGCTCCTGCAGCGTTTCCGATGAGAAGTGTTTGACCACCCACAATACAGTCCGTAATTGGCTCCCCCTGAGTCTCATCTCTGTTCACAAGAACAGCTGGCTATGAAGACAAAATTTTTCCACAGACAACGAGCTGCAAACCAGTGCAGATAACTGGCCGAAAACACAGGCGGCTGTTTTCTATGACGATGTTATTGGAAAGTTGATAGAACACTACGACAACACTCGAAGTTGGAGCGGCGACTATGTAGAGAAGCAGGTGTAAGGTGTACCTTATTGTTGCAAATTAAACGTTTCTGGTTTTCACTGTGGTTTCCTTTTCGTTCCACCGGAACTTACTTCCTGGACAACCCTCGTATCATGGACCAATTACAACAGTTGTGGGCCAGCTTGCACGAGAGGTTGCAAAGGGCTTATGACACGCTTTTCAAGCGAATCAGTGCATACGTCCTGGCGATAGGAAGAGCAACGTCATGCTGATAAGTGTGCGCATACTGCTATGTTCTTCGTAAATGTCACTTGATTTTGTAATCGCTGTTCTAATACCGCATAACCTTTGAATCTGTGATGGTTCGTTGAGTTTCCTCCTCCCCTTCCGGATGCTTCACTTTTTGTCAGCCAATGTACTTCAAAATTGCCATTTGTTGTTTATTAACTACCAATTTCGCTCTTGTTATCATCTTCAAGTATCGCAAAGAATTATTTGCAACAGCGTAGATGTCAACGTTTTTACCGTGGGGTCAGCCAAACACCATTCGAGTCATTACGTATTGAACTGCGTTTATGATGGAGTTACGTTGAGGGACAACTATTGCTGATTAAAGTCGCACATTCTAAGCAGTTATACAATTTTAGCGAAGCTAAGTCGAATGTGCCGTTCTAGCATATTAGCATACAAATGTAAAACTGATACCCGAGTTAGCGACGAACTGACTTTTTCCCGTACGACCACTTCACGAGTGTATCGTGAATATCAGGAACCCTCTAAAACATCAAATCTCAGATATCGCTGCGACTGGAAAAAGGACCTGCAAGAACGGGACCAACGACGACTGAATAGAATCATTCAACGTGACAGAAGTACAACCCTTCCGAAAATTGCTGAAGATTTCAATCCTGGGCTATCGGCAAGTGTCAGCGTGCGAACCATTCAACGAAACATCATCGATATGAGCTTCCGGAGACTAAGGCCCAGTCGTGTGCCCTTGATGACTGCTTTCCTGGGTCTGTCAACACCGACATTGGACTGTTGATGGACGGAAACATGCTGCCTCCTCGGACGAGTTTCGTTCCACATTGTATCGAGCAGATGGACGTGTACGGGTATGGAAACAACCTCATGAATCCATGGACTCTGCATGTCAGCAGGGGACTGTTCTAGCTGGTGGAGGCTCTGTAATAGTATGGGGCGTATGCAATTGGAGTGATATGGGACCCTTGATACGTCTAGATACGACTCTGTGACACGCACATAAGCATCCTGTCTGATCACCTGCAACCATTCATGTCCATTGTGGATACCGACGAACTTGGGCAATTACAGCAGTACAATGCGACACCCAAAATACCCAGAATTGCTATAGAGTGGCTCCAGCAAGACCACCAAACTCCCCAGACATGAAAATTATTGAGCATGTCTGGGATGCCTTGCAACGTGCTCCTCAGAAGAGATCTCCATGTCCTCGTGGTCTTACGGATTTATGGAGAGCCCTGCAGGATTCATGGTTTCATTTGCCTCCATCACTACTTCAGACATTAGTCGAGTGCATGCCACGTCGTGTTGCGATGCTTCAGCGTTCTCGCGGAGGCACTGTACGGTATTAGGCAGGTTTACCAGTTTCTTTGGCTCTTCAGTGTATTTTATTTGAAGTCACTACACAAATGTTCCCATGTAGAGTACTGTAAATAATTTTGCGGTATATGAAGGCGATCAGACGATAGAAACTGCTAGCTGATAATTATTTATCAGTTACTAATTGCGGTTTTGAAATCTGACATTTTATTCAAATGCTTAAGAGCTACAAGGCAACACCTGTACGTAATATATTGTGACAAATGTGTCAGTTGTCTTGGAGAAAATCCTCTGGATCACCAGACAGGTTAGTGTTGGTTGTGGCGCAATATAAAAATTAGAAAATATATACTGCAAGCTGCTGAGGTCTTTGGTTGCAGCGCGAATTGTGAATCAATCGGTTTTTATTGAAAAGAAAGTAGACAGTGATATTATTAAAATACTAACAGCATAACATGAGTTTCTCTCGCATTCGTTACAGATATTTTTATTGTAGCCACTGCTGTGATCGTTGGTAAGTCAGCACTGCGAAGAGAGACGGCTGCGATTGTTCCGCACGTCTGCTCAGGAGCACGCCGCCGTTTTTCAGGCTAGTAAGGACACTGTAAGCGGGGTTTCTTCGAACGGGACCCATTCTTCAACACCGTGTCCTTTTGCTGGAGGTGACTGCACCATTCCGAGCAACCGATGTCACGGGAGATCTCGCGGGTATGTGTTACCCATTATTGACGTAATCCGTCTTTAGAAATGGTTTTACGCTGCCCATAATCTTTTCCTATATCGTGCCATCTTTTATCATTCTATTTCTATGTCGTACATGCTCTTCAGCTTGTTTTGCATTTTCTAATCTTTGTCTGTCTTCACTGTTTTACGCCTCTACCGCGTCTCTCCAGTGCCAGGTGAACGAAACTTAGATGCTGCAGGAATGTCCCTCTAGCCTTTCCCTTCTTCTGGAAAATATCTTTCAGTGCAGATCTATCTTCGCCCATTCCTCTAGCACTCTTTCATTTCTTTCGTAACACGTCCACTTAACTTTCAACATTCTTAAGTGCTTCCAGTTCCTTCGCCTCCGGACTGCCTGTGGCCAACGTTTCTCTTCCATTCTGTGCTGTGCTCCAGACTCCCAGTTTCAGTTGTTTCTCACTTTCTTATCAATGTCTGATATCAGTAGGTCTCTTTTATTCAAGAAAGTTTCTCATCTTTGATACCATACTTACTTCGGCATGCTGTACAGTCTTGCTTCATAATAGATACAACAGTTAGTGCACTTCTTCCACTCCTCTATCGTTCCGAAATTTGATGTTAAGCAAATCGTTGTTCTGCTTTCTTCTGTTCTTCATTATCTTTTTATGTGCACTGTTTATCCATAAACCATGTTCTGTATCAGGTATAAAGTACATACTTTTAAAAGATCTTCCTTACATCTGACGAGAAGAAGTACGTCGGTCCGAAATTTAGCTTTGATATCAAGTTCCGATTTACTTTTATTCCTTTTGTTAAGTTTTTTTCAGTTTATTTATTGCTTCTTCGAATCAGAAGTTGAACAAGCGTGATAATACGCTGCAGTCCTGTTTTAAATCCTTCTTATCGCGAGCTTACCGTTTTCGCTTTTCAACTTTGTTACTCCTATTTACGTTTTATAGATGTTGTACACTATTCGTGTGTCATTTGTGTCGTGAATTAGCAGTTCACTGAACACATCCCTCCGCCCGGCAGTTGGTGCCAGTGTGCTCTGTGCTGTGGCAGGAATGAATAACTTCATTCCTGCCACAGCACAGAGCGTGCATATATGACAGTTTGCTGAACACTGCGCCGAGGTGAGATGTGGAGAATGTGACGTAGGGACGGAGAGGTGGCTGAGTGAAGGAAGTGGCATCAACTTTGAGCTAGTGCCTGGGGCAGTGGACAGAAACCGGCAAGATTTCAAAGGAAGGAAGATTTGAGTTTAACGTCATGTCGAGGCGACAGCAGTCATCAGAGACGAAGCAAATGATCGGATTACGAAAGGCTGGGGAAGAAAATCGGTCAAGCCCGTTTCAAAGGCACCATCCCTACATTTGCCGTAAGCGACTTAGGGAAATCACAGGAAACTTAAATTGGAACGGCTAGATGGGGATTTGGACAGTCCTCGCGAAAGCGACTCCAGTGTCCTAACCACTGCTTCACCTCACTCGGTACAAGAATCTGCTTTTTCTGTCAGGCCATACGTGGCGCGTTGGCCAGCCTTGTTGACGTTCCGGCATGGCTGGCCCAGGGCGTCGGTCAGTGGTAGTGGGGCCAGGTAGGTACGGGGCGGTCGCCATCACAGAGAGAGCTGCAACGGAGACGGTAGTATCATGGCGGCCAACAAGACAACTACCTAAGAGGGAAATCGTCTGAACGAGGTGGAGCAGGATGTACATGCAGCAAAGCAGCGGCAGTGAGACAGTCAGGTGGCCTCGGCAGTTTGGATTTGCGGCGGCATCCTGTTAACACGGGGCATCGGTTCCAGGTTGGACGAGCGGACTGTGCTTGGCTTTGTTCATCCAGGGAATGCGCTGTCTGGATACAGAAGTTATTAACTGTGGTGTATGTTAGGCTACGATGGATAAAGGAGAATGTGCCGGTTGTGGGCAGTACAAATCTTTGTAGTGTAGACAGCCTGGCTCAGTAATCCGAACTGAACACACACTGCTACTCTGACGAAGTCAGTGTGGGGCCTAATGTATTAAACAACGAGAATTTGTATCTTATTGCTAATTGTGTTCAGTGAAATTTGTGATCTGTCCTTACTGCTAACGTTCACTGATTTGCTATTCTCATTTACTGTGTGTGCGGCTGCTCCCGGCGGAGGTTCGAGTCCTCCCGCGGGCATGGTTGTGTGTGTTTGTCCTTAGGATAATTTAGGTTAAGTAGTGTGTAAGCTCAGGGACTGATAACCTTAGCAGTTAAGTCCCATAAGATTTCACAGACATTTCAACATTTTTTTTTCGAACATTTACTGTGAGTGTTGTTGGTGGTTGGGTGGTGTGTTCTCTCATTTATTTTCTACTATCTTGTAAGCTGATTCTGTAGAGTGTCGGCTTTTGGTGGAGTAGATTTTGAGATATTATCTTCTGGGCTAAGATTTCATCATAAATTGTCTTTCTTCGTAATCCTATTATTTGTGTGTTGTTGTTCTGTACCCTATTATTGTGAAGTTGAAGAAATTCTAAGCGACATATGATTCTATCGTATGTTCTGTCGTGTTACATATTAAGCTTTGAATTTTAATAATCTGAGTACTGAATACTTTACTTATGTTCACTTTGTACAGTTGTTGAATTTGAACAATAATTATATTTAAAAAATGTTACGGATTTACACCCACACAACCCTCAGCCACTTTCCAATCCCAATCTACTAAAGATTGTGACCAAGGATTGTGATCATTCAGTTTCACCTTCATCTCACGTTCGCCTTCTGTAAGTCCGCAGATGAAAGGAGAACATTCCACACTGGTTTTTTTTCTGTTTTTTTTTTTCGGCTCAGAGTAACCTACGTCCTCAATTATTTGCTGGATGTGTGGCCCTAAGCACTATGGGACTTAACATCTGAGGTCATCAGTCCCCTAGACTTAGAACTATTTAAACCTAACTAACCTAAGGACATCACACACATCCATGCCTGAGGCAGGATTCTAACCTGCGACCGTAGCAGCAGTGCGGCTCTGGATTGAAGCGCCTAGAACCGCTCGGTCACAGCGGCCGGCGCTCGGTGTATCACAGTCTCTGTCCTCCCCTACAGTTTTTACCGTTTTCCTTGTATTCGTATGTTGCTTTCTTCGCCGATTCTGCAGAGAACCTCCTCATTACTTATGTTATCATTCCACCCGGTTTTTAGGACTTTTCTGTAGCACCATACCTCAAACGCTTATATTCTCTTCTGTTCCGGTTTTCCCACAGTCTATGTTTCATTACCATGCAATGCGGTGTTCCGAATGTTCATCATCAGAAATTTCTTCATCAAAGGAAGGTCTGTTTTTGATGTCAGTAGAATTCTCTCGGCCAGGAATGCCCTCTTTATCTGTGCTGCTTTCATTTTTTTTGTCCTCGTTACTTCATCCATTATGCGTTATTTTGCCTCCATGGTAAGACAATTGTTAATTTCGTCTACTTCGTGCTCACCACTTTTGATGCTGAATTTCTCGCTATCCTCATTACTGTTATTTTTCGATGCTATCTTCTTTTTTCGTTTTACTCTCAATACATATTCTGTATTCATTAGATTGTTCATTCCATTCAACAATTCTATATTCTGCAATTCTTCTCCAACTCCACTGAATATAGCCATTGCAGTAAAGAATCTTATGATTGCTATTCTTTCACATTGAATTTTAATCCTGCCCTTGAACCTTTCTCTTTATTTCCGACATTCTTTCTTCAATGTATAAACTGAACACCCTTTTTAATCCGAGCACTTTGTTCTTGGTTTTCCGCTTTTATTCTTCCCTCTTGGCCCTTGTACTCATTGTAAATTATCCGTCGTTACGTATAGCGTAAACCCATTTTTTAAAGAATTTAGAAAATATTGTACCATTTTTCCATTACTGAGCGCGATATCAGAATTGTTTCTCTGGTACCTTATCCGTTTTGAAACCAAACATATATTCCTTCAATATGCCTTCAATTTTTCTTTCTGTTCTTCTGCATATTGTTTATATGAGTGAAGTTCACTGACCGAAATGATGTGAATACCATTAATGACTCCAAACCGCAAGATTGAATCAATGTATTTGTATACTGAGAGAACTGATTAAATTTTTAATTGTTTTTCTGGTTGTCATAGAACGCGATGGTACCTAACAGTTACTGAAAACTGGTTACTCTCCTGAACAGCATCTCATACGAATAAACCAGTCGCCGCTTTGACTGATATTGCTTGTATCTTAGGCAGTCAGTTCAGCATCGAGGTCGGTGCAGCTTGCTCCAAGGAAGTCCACCAGCCGTTCTGGAATTTGAAAATGATCCTTAAGGATTGAAAACGGTCACTCTGATTAAAAGAAATTTGCGATCAAGACTGTTTTTAATTATATATATTTAATTACATTATATAAGATGGCTGATAATGTTTTCAAAAATTTTAATCACTTACACGACTGAAGTGTGCACATTTCTCCATACACGTCTTCCTTTTTCCAGAACTCCCCACGAAGTGTACAGAATCGCTCCCTTGAGCCCTTCACTCGAAAAGTCCCAGCCTCCACTTGGCTCCTGTAGTGTTCAGCTACTGTCTGATTTCCATTGGCTGAAGGCCATCCCGACCAAAAATACACTACTGGCCATTAAAATTGCTACACCAAGAAGAAATGCAGATGATAAAAGGGTATTCATTGGACAAATGTATTGTACTAGAACTGACATGTGATTACATCTACACGCAATTTGGGCCCACAGATCCTGAGAAATCAGTACCGAGAACAACCATCTCTGGCCGTAATAACGGCCTTGATACGCCTGGGCATTGAGTCAAACAGAGCTTGGATGGCGTGTACAGGTCCAGCTGCCCATGCAGCTTCAACACGATACCACAGTTCATCAAGAGTAGTGACTGGTGTATTGTGACGAGCCAGTTGCTCGGCCGCCATTGACCAGACGTTTTCAATTGGTGAAAGATCTGGAGAATGTGCTGGTCAGGGCAGCAGTCGTACATTTTCTGTATCCAGAAAGGCACGTACAGGACCTGCAACATGCAGTAGTGCATTATCCTGCTGAAATGTAGGCTTTCGCAGGGATCGAATGAAGGGTAGAGCCACGGGTCGTAACACATCTGAAATGTAACGTCCACTGTTCAAAGTGCCGTCAATGCGAACAAGAGGTGGCCGAAACGTGTAACCAATGGCACCCCATAACATCACGCCGGGGGATACGCCAGTATGGCGATGACGAATACACGCTTCCAATGTGCGTTCAACGCAATGTCGCCAAACACGGATGCGACCATTATGATGCTGTCACCTGGATTCATCCGAAAAAATGACGTTTTCCCATTCGTGCACCCAGGTTCGTCGTTGAGTACACCACTGCAGACACTCCTGTCTGTGAAAGAGCGTCAAGCGTAACCGCAGCCATGGTCTCCGAGCTGATAGTCCATGCTGCTGCAAACGTCGTCGAATTGTCCGTGCAGATGGTTGTTGTCTTGCAAACGTCCCCATCTGTTGACTCTGAGATGGAGACGTGGCTGCACGATCCGTTACAGCCAAGTGGATAAGATGCCTGTCATCTCGACTGCTAGTGATACGAGGCCGTTGGGATCCAGCACGGCGTTCCGTATTACCCTCCTGAATCCACCGATTCCATATTCTGCTAACAGTCATTGGATCTCGACCAACGCGAGCAGCAGTGCAGCAGTATCGCAATACGATAAACTGCAATCCCGATAGGCTACAATCCGACCTTTATCAAAGTCGGAAACGTGATGATAGGCATTTCTCCTCCTTACACGAGGCATCTCAACAACGTTCCACCAGGCAACGCCGGTCAACTGCTGTTTGTGTCTGAGAAATCGGTTGGTAACTTTCCTCATGTCAGCACGTTGTAGGTGTCGCCACCGGCGCCAACGTTCTGTGAATTCTCTGCAAAGCTAATCATTTGCATATCACAGCATCATCTTCCCGTCGATTAAATTTCTCGTCTGTAGCACGTCATCTTCGTGGTGTAGCAATTTTAATGGCCAGTAATGTACATCATCTGTAAGCTCTACTGACATGATCTGATTCATGTTGACCATTTCCCAGACTAAATTAATGTAGCACAACAACATTTTAATAAAGAAATATCATAAACATTCGGTTGCACACATATCGTTTACAATAAGTATAAGTAATAAATGGTTCATAAATAAGTGACCATTATTGCTCAAGTGTGCTTACGATAAATGACAACGGATTTTTCTTAAGTATTGTTAAAACCAATATTTATGCCTTCTTGGCAGAAGCGTCTTTCTGTTCTCTTTTCAGTTGTGATGCCTGCTAACACATGCGGCTTATAACTTGTAAATTGGCACAATTTCTAATAGCACGTGCAATCAACATTTAAATGAAGTTAACGACAAAATAGTAAACTGTTCATTAAATAATTACACAAATGTGACAGTATGAGGTATTGATGCTGTGTTCATTTACTTTGTAATTGTGATGGTTATGGTGTTTTAACAATCATTTGCATAATGAAAAAATATAAAAGGCGTCATAAACAAAGAAATAAAATAGATGCAGAAACCTAGCTTTCAGAGATGATAGTTATCTTGCAACGTTATCATTGCAGACAATGTTTGTTGAAATCACATGAAGCGATTAAAAGTTGATACGTCAGAGAGTCACTGTGAAAACGTTTATTTACAGTGAGATATTAACGTCTGTAGTTTTAAAGATATTGAGGTATTGTTGTGTCACTAGATGCACCTCATTTTTCTGAGACCACAGACGTTTTCAGATTTGCATTAATATTTGATGAGAGTTACTGTCAAATCTCATAGCGCTGCGACTTCGCCATCTTTCATTTTGCCTGATATCCCCCTCCCCACTTCTTGAAGCATTGTCTCCTATACAAAGGACATGCGAGCTACAGTCGATCAAATTGCCAGAATTAGTATTTTCCCGTTTCTGGTGACGATACTAGTCTCTGCACATGGCTGGCCTGGAGCGGTCGATGCGGTCCACTCTGACCCTGAGTGTGCCAGAAACAACAGACAATTCAGGATAGCTAAACTGTATTAAAAGAGAGAGAGAGAGAAAACTTATCGGGCATTGTCCCTCCAAGAAGCTCACACTAGACAAACTCTGCGCCGACCATTTCCTAGTCATGGTCTTATGTAGCCATTCTAACTGGTTAAGACGCTACTGGCAACGGGTTCTGCTATCACATATTTCCAGTCCCACAGTTTTCACTCCAAAATCCGGGTGTGCGAAACAACTTCACCTTAGATGGGCCCCACGCAGATGCCGGAGGCCACTATCCTTATTGAAGAAATTATTGTAGTTTGAACGTTATTTCAGGAGCCGTTTGTTCATCTTACAATGCAGGTATCATTGAATATAATCTGATGCTAGTTTTCCAGAGTGTACACCGCTACATCTAATTTTAGGGATAACACAGACGCAGGCATGGCCTTCTGACGCTCCTTCACAATATCGACCGTCTATATAAAGTAATGATAAGCGCAAATGCACTATACACTGTCGCTCGGTTGTTAAGGGGTAAACAAAATCGACGAAACATAAGTGTGGTGTCGATAATGTCGAGATAGAATGGTTGTCCAAATACATGGAAGCCTCAAAGAAACTGATATAGGCTTGCGTAGACAATAACAGAGATAGGTAAACAGCCAGACTACGGCGCTGCGGCCGGCACAGCATATATAAGACAAATGTCTGGCGCAGTTGTTAGATCGGTTACTACTGCCAAAATGGCTGGTTATCAAGATGTAAGTGAGCTTGAACGTCGTGTTATAGGTGGTGCACGAGCGATGGGACACACCATCTCCGAGGCAGTGGTGAAGTGGGGATTTTCTCGTACGACCATTTCACGATTGTACCATGAATATCACGAATCCGGTAAAACATCAAATCTCCAACTTCGCTGCCGCCGGAAAAAGATCCTGCAAGAACGGACTGAAGAGAAACATTCAACGTACAGAAGTGAAAATCTTCCTCAAATTGCTGCAGATTTCAGTGCTGGGTGATCAACAAGTGTCACCGTACGAAGCATTTAATAAACATCATGGATATGGGCTTTCCGAGCCGAAAGCCCAGTCGTGTACCGTTGATGACTGCACGACACAAAGCTCTACGCCTCGCCTGGACCCGTCAAACTGACATTGGACTGTTGATGACGGGAAACATGTTGCCTGGTCGGACAAGTGTCGTTTCAAATTGTATTGAGTGGATGGACGTGTACGGGTATGGAGACAATCTCACGATCCCATGGACCCAGCTTGTCAGCAGGGTGGAGGCTCTGTAATGGCGTGAGGCGTTTGCATTTGGAGTGATATGAGACCCCTGATACGTTTAGATACCACTCTGACAAGTGACACGTAGGTAATCATCCTGTCTGATTAGATGCATCCATTCATGTCCATTGTGCATTCCGACGGACTTGGGGAAATCCATCAGGATAATGCGACACTCCACACGTCGAGAATTGGTCACTAAACTCCCCAGACATGAACATTACTGAGCATGTCTAGGATGCGTTGCAACGTGCTGTTCAGAAGAGATGTCCACCCCCTTGTACTCTTCCGGATTTATGGACAGCCCTGCAGGATTCATCGTGTCAATTACCTTCCATCACTACTTCAGACATTAGTCGAGTCCATGCCACGTCGTGATGCGGCGCTTCTGAGTGCTCGCCGGGGCCCTACGCGATATTAAGCAGGTGTACCAGTTTCTTTTGCTCTTCAGTGTACTAACCCTCGTCCCTCTCCACCCCTCCCCCAAACACACACCATACGATGGCATGTTGGGTATGGATGTTGATGATTCGGTGCTGGAAACTGCAGTTGAAGGATTGGAATAGAAAAATAGGTGCAGGTGTGTAAGGTGTCAGGCAAATCCAATACTTTCCATGAAAACCCCGACATGATAAGCAAATCCAGTAGTATGTCACATAGCTCCGAATAAATCGTGACATTAAATTAACCAAAGTAATACGAGTAACGAGTGAGCAAATGGAATACCACAAACTAACACAAGAATTCCTAAATGCATGTCATACCTTCCCACCATGAGACAGACGCAGTTCCGAGGAAAGAAACGAGAACAGTAGCCGAGAGCAGAACCGTGTTAAGATGAAGGCCCTACGATAAGGGACGGACACCCACGTCGCCAGCTAACCGCTAGGACCACCCTCCAGCCCATGTTAAAAGCTAGAGCCCTCCAGAAGAACAGTATAGATCTTACGACAACACTAAAAGGACCACCCCAGGCGCAAGTTTTAGCGTGAGAATTTTTCGCGTCTCGCTTACGTCAGGACCACCCCCCGAGCCAATGTTGAAAGATAGAGCCCTCCAGAAGAACAGTATAGATCTTACGATAACACTAAAAGGACCACACCAGCTGCAAGTTTTAGCGTGAGACTTTTCGCGTCTCTGTTACGTTGCAAACTTTAAAAACATTGCCCCACCACGAAAAGTATAACGTTTCTCATTGGATAGACAGAATTTTTGTAGGCGGAGCTTAAGGTTAACATTGAGCCTTATATACTCATACATTGCCTGATCGAAAGTGTCCGAAAATCTGTCGGTGAAAATAATATGATTGTGTCCACCCTTTCGCTTGAACTCTGCTGCCGAAATTTTCAATGAGGTGTCTGAATGTCTGTGGAGCAGCCCATTATTCTTCAAGAGTCCGCAACTCGTGATCTTGCGATAGCGTTCTCGCTTCCAGTGCGCGGGGTCCCGGGTTCGATTCTGGGAGGGGTTAGGTATTTTTCCTGCCTCGAGATGACTGGGTTTCGTCTTCATCATCATCATTCACCCCCATTACGGTCGGAGGAAGCCAATGGCAAACCACCTCCACTAGGACCTTGCCTAGCACAGCGGTGCGGGTCTCCCGAATCGTCCCCTACGCTCCTCGAAGTATGGGACCTCATCATCATCATTTCTCAAGAGCCGAAACCACAGAAGGTAGTGACGTTGGACACCGCAGTCTGAAGCGAAGTCGATGTTCTAACTCAACCAAAGGTGTTACACTGGGCTCCAGTCGGGACTCTGGGGAGACCAGTTCATTTCAGGGATGTTATTGTCCACAAATCATTGCCCTACAGATGCTGCTGTATGAGAGGTTGCATTGCCATACTAATACAGTCATACTAGCCTAATTGTTTCTCTACTTTTCAATATGCAACGCCTGTAAAACAAATTCATATCAGTCTGCATTTACTGTTTTCTTAAGAGGATACATCTTAACCACGAGAAACACCCGCATATCGTAAAACAACCTCCTCCTTACTTCACTGTTGGCAAAACTCTTGGTGGCAGGTAACGTTCTCTACGCATTCGGTCTTCCGTCCTTCCCATTGTCACAGGCTACAGCGCGATTCATCACTCCACTGTCCAGTGTCGCCGGTCTTTACACCACCGTAAGTATCGCTCGGCATTGACTACAGCAATATGTGGCTCATGTGGGGCTGATCGGCCATTGTACGCCATTCTTTTCAACTCCCTACGCGCAAGCGCTGGGTTAGCTAGACTCCTGGGAGCACTTTAAAACTTACGAGTGATCCTTTACGCTGATTTTATCTGATTTTTTATAGTCACCCTCCGCAACGCTCGAAGGTCCATGTACCTCAGTACGTGAGTTCTGTGCCTGGTCTTAGTTTAGCTGTGGTTGTTCCTTCGCGTTTCTACTCCACAATCACAACAGTTAACTTGCGCAGCTTTAGAAAAGCTGAAATGTCCCTGATGAATCTGTCAATCAGATGACATCCAATGAAATGAATGAAATGATCGTATGGCGTTGTTGGCCGGGAGGCCCCATGCGGGGCAGTTCGCCCGCCGTATTACAAATTCTTTTAAGTTGACGCCACTTCGGCGACTTGCGAGTCAACGATGGTGATGAAATGAAGATGAATGACACACAACACCCAGTCATCACGAGTCAGAGAAAATACCTGACGCGCCGGGAATCGAACCCGGGACCCCGTGCGAGGGAAGCGAGAACGCTAACGCAAGACCATGAGCTGCGGACACGACATCCAATGACTAGTCCACATTCGATGTTATGGAACTCTGCTTCTCTACTGGCAAACATTACTCCCCACCTCCGCTCATACTGGCGGGTCCGCCTCTCGTGAAATCTAGTGGTTAATTCCACATTACATAGGAGTTTCCAGAGAATTTTGATCAGATATTGTTTGTAGGCGTGCACCTCTAACATTCTGCGTGGTGTCTGTTTGTTCTATATCGTGTCTCCCTACCACTTTCGCGTAACGACGCTCTGAGCGTGTTTTTTAGGGAATTGACTAGTTTGATCCTGGGACCTGTTGCTGGTAAGGAGACGCCAGACCACACATGACATGTAGAGTTCAGAAGAGTTCAGTGAGACTAGCGATGATATAACCAAATACTTAATAATTTCAGCGTCAGCTCCACTACACTCCCAGTAAAAGAATCTTAATATTAACTAAATTTAGTGGAAGGGGTTCAAGACTTTCCTATTTTTAGTTAGCTGGTAAAATAACGTCGAAAAAGCAGTTAAGTTTATCACTGGAAATTTTATTCTACTCACAAAACATTGTTTATAAATTGCACTATTGATAAAAGGAAATGTTTTAATACTGGATGATAAAAACAAACTGCGTTCAACAAAAATGTGAACGAATATTCCCTGAGTGGGTTTCCAAGCTCTACAATGGATCGAAGGATGACCTATGCCATATCACATCTATAATCTAGGTTTAAATTAAGTTTCACAAGAGAGAAAACTATCAAAATGGTCTACAGTGACCCTCAATTATCTTTAATTACTTATCTAACTTGTCGTAAATTACAGTGGCTGATGTGGCTTCTCAATAACTATATAACAGAAAAATCATCGCGTTTCAGATTTTTACTTCAGGTGGCAAATGTGAACACCGTGAGCTTTAATTGACGATCGACACTAGTATTACGCAAACAGTGGGTGTAACAGATGACAGTTCTGCAGTTCTGAGTGAAGCTTTATGCGGCATCGCGTGCGTTCATTACCTTGTCGGTGTTCGTCAGGGGGCGACGGGCAGCACAGCTCCGCTCACCTCGCCGTCTCGGAAGCAACTCTCTCCTAATTTCTCCTTACTACAATTTACCGAAGTTGGTTTAAAAAAACTATCTGGGCTGTGTTTTCATCCGACCAATCTGGGTCTCAATGTTAACCTTAAGCTCCGCCCACAAAAATTCTGTCTATCCAGTGAGGAACGTTATACTTTTCGTGGTGGGGCAATGTTTTTAAAGTTTGCAACGTAACAGAGACGCGAAAAGTCTCACGCTAAAACTTGCAGCTGGTGTGGTCCTTTTAGTGTTATCGTAAGATCTATACTGTTCTTCTGGAGGGCTCTATCTTTCAACATTGGCTCGGGGGGTGGTCCTGACGTAAGCGAGACGCGAAAAATTCTCACGCTAAAACTTGCGCCTGGGGTGGTCCTTTTAGTGTTGTCGTAAGATCTATACTGTTCTTCTGGAGGGCTCTAGCTTTTAACATGGGCTGGGGGGTGGTCCTAGCGGTTAGCTGGCGACGTGGGTGTCCGTCCCTTATCGTAGGGCCTTCATCTTAACACGGTTCTGCTCTCGGCTACTGTTCTCGTTTCTTTCCTCGGAACTGCGTCTGTCTCATGGTGGGAAGGTATGACATGCATTTAGGAATTCTTGTGTTAGTTTGTGGTATTCCATTTGCTCACTCGTTACTCGTATTACTTTGGTTAATTTAATGTCACGATTTATTCGGAGCTATGTGACATACTACTGGATTTGCTTATCATGTCGGGGTTTTCATGGAAAGTATTGGATTTGCCTGACACCTTACACACCTGCACCTATTTTTCTATTCCAATCCTTCAACTGCAGTTTCCAGCACCGAATCATCAACATCCATACCCAACATGCCATCGTATGGTGTGTGTTTGGGGGAGGGGTGGAGAGGGACGAGGGTTAGTACACTGAAGAGCAAAAGAAACTGGTACACCTGCTTAATATCGCGTAGGGCCCCGGCGAGCACTCAGAAGCGCCGCATCACGACGTGGCATGGACTCGACTAATGTCTGAAGTAGTGATGGAAGGTAATTGACACGATGAATCCTGCAGGGCTGTCCATAAATCCGGAAGAGTACAAGGGGGTGGACATCTCTTCTGAACAGCACGTTGCAACGCATCCTAGACATGCTCAGTAATGTTCATGTCTGGGGAGTTTAGTGACCAATTCTCGACGTGTGGAGTGTCGCATTATCCTGATGGATTTCCCCAAGTCCGTCGGAATGCACAATGGACATGAATGGATGCATCTAATCAGACAGGATGATTACCTACGTGTCACTTGTCAGAGTGGTATCTAAACGTATCAGGGGTCTCATATCACTCCAAATGCAAACGCCTCACGCCATTACAGAGCCTCCACCCTGCTGACAAGCTGGGTCCATGGGATCGTGAGATTGTCTCCATACCCGTACACGTCCATCCACTCAATACAATTTGAAACGACACTTGTCCGACCAGGCAACATGTTTCCCGTCATCAACAGTCCAATGTCAGTTTGACGGGTCCAGGCGAGGCGTAGAGCTTTGTGTCGTGCAGTCATCAACGGTACACGACTGGGCTTTCGGCTCGGAAAGCCCATATCCATGATGTTTATTAAATGCTTCGTACGGTGACACTTGTTGATCACCCAGCACTGAAATCTGCAGCAATTTGAGGAAGATTTTCACTTCTGTACGTTGAATGTTTCTCTTCAGTCCGTTCTTGCAGGATCTTTTTCCGGCGGCAGCGAAGTTGGAGATTTGATGTTTTACCGGATTCGTGATATTCATGGTACAATCGTGAAATGGTCGTACGAGAAAATCCTCACTTCACCACTGCCTCGGAGATGGTGTGTCCCATCGCTCGTGCACCACCTATAACACGACGTTCAAGCTCACTTACATCTTGATAACCAGCCATTTTGGCAGTATAACCGATCTAACAACTGCGCCAGACATTTGTCTTATATATGCTGTGCCGGCCGCAGCGCCGTAGTCTGGCTGTTTACCTATCTCTGTTATTGTATACGCATGCCTATATCAGTTTCTTTGAGGCTTCAATGTATTTGGACAACCATTCTATCTCTTCATTTCGTTATGTCTCTTATTAGTTACTCTTTCTCGTTGGTTCGCTGCAAGATAAATCCATTTGATCGAGAGTCTTCTGTATGGCTACATTTCAAACGTTTCCTAATCGTTTGATTTGTGACTTCCCAATTATCCATGGTTCGCCCCCATACAGAACTCTGTTCTAAACACAACTGTTTCAGAATCGTGTTCTAGTGTCAGTGTTTATATTTTTGGAGTTTAATAGGCTTTTCTATTTGTAGAACTGCGTTTTGCTTTCTTTTACCGTGATATCAAACACTGTTCATTTCATTGTCAGTTGTCTTTAAAATTTAGCGATCCATCATTTTCATATGCTGCACGAACCATTACCTTGGTTTTCTTTCTGTTTGCGTGCACATTACAGCCATCAGATAGAAAACTTTCTATTTCATTCAGCATACAGTTTCAGTTTGCCTTAGACGACTACTGATAACGTCATTTTATTTAATGTTTTCTTTCGTTCCGTAGTTACTTCTATATTCTTGGAGCTGTGTATGCAACTAAAGGAAAGGCTTTTTGTTTTGTGCTATACACGTTACGGTTCTTTTTATTTGTGAAGCAACCTTAATGGCTTCTAACATATTTCATTTCATGTACATAATAATTGAGTTTTATAATGATTACAGATATCTTACTATATTAAGGTGTTTTTGTTATTGAGTTGGTGGTACGCGAGAAAGAGCTATTCTGGAGCAAGTTCTGAAAGGTAAACTTACTGTTTGGTTCTACTCACGATTTTGCGGTTTACTGGAGTTGTATTAACTCGGCCTGCGTGTATTGCGGTGTGGAAATTGTTAGAATGAGCTATTCCAAAAGGAAACTCCTGCGTTATAGGAAGAGTTTGACATACAAATAGCCATTGCAGTGAACAAGAAAGTAATAAATGACCTTATCAACATAAGTAACAACTCACTGATCAATTTAGACACTAAAACTCCTACAGAGATGTAGAACATGACCAGACGAAAAGATAACTCAATCTACCACAAAACCCACCCACCCACACACACACACACACACACAGATTCACACACACACACACACACACACACACACACACACACACATACACACACACACACACAATAAACGAACGAAAGTTAGAGTACATACAGACACGTCGACGATAACAAAAGACGAACAAAAAAACACACGGCGACAGTGGGCAGTGGGCAACGCTATGTGCAGTACTGGAGGGCATGAAGGCATCCCACTGAATATACTTCACAAATAAAAAAAAAAAAAGCTAAACTCGTATGTCACAAGGTAAATAGCCTTTCATTTAGTTTCATAGATGGACCACATCTGCAAGACCATTATTATGTTTCAGCAGACCATATCATGCTGATTATCTCTTCGTTGTCTCAACAACTCCCGTATCGACGTTACCTTTCACTTTCCTCATTGGTTTTTCTATGCAAATATTGTCTATTGATCGTGACAAAGAGCTATCCAACGTTACGTAATCCCTTATTTTGGCCTCCTATACAATTTCTACAAGTCATAGTCAGAATACGTTACGAAGAGATATAGGTACGCAATATACAGGGAAGCCTATGTGGGCAATGGATTGCCCCTGTTGCATCTGATGTCCTTTTGCTGGTGGCGTGACCTTAAAGGATGCACAACAGCCCCCTACACTGTTGTGAGGTTGTCTCGTCTGCAGCATCTCCCTTCTTCCTTTTCTCCCTGTTGCTGCACAAGTGCCTTCTGGAGATCCGCGATGGTCCAACATGGTAACCGATGTAACACATCCGTCTCGCTACACGTTGCGCTTGTGTGAGGGGAATGCATCTGGGGGCTCGCAAGCGTACAGGGTAATCTCTCGAAGCCAGTGATGTACACTAAGATGGGAGATGCGCGACCCAAAGCCTGTCACGGGGTCTCCAGCCAGAATCGGTGCTGTCCTGATTGTGAGTTGTCGGGCTTGTAAGACAAGATAACGTCCCTCGCGCTGGTTTGTACTACGTGGCCAACTTTGGCCCTCCGGACATTGAATATTCCATCCCTCCTGCAATCTTCTCCACAAATGTGATATGACACTACCTTCCAGTCCAACCAGAATGGATGAGGTCTGTTTCTAATCTGCCACTGATGGGAATTCAAGGTGTCACATTTCTTCCTTACGAACTACGCTCAGGGGTCTTCTTCCGAAGTCACCTGTTCAAGAGGACCATTGCAAACCCAACAGGCGGTTTCGTACTGGCGTATCATACGCGCGATATATTTTCATGTTTTCAGTCACATTTCAGTACGCACAGTGCCGCCATGATGTGAAGCTCGAAGATCCTTTAACTTGTGATATGACAGTATTTTAAATGCAGTGGTTGTTCTGAGCCCATCATAACCTTCGTGAGTTGCCATAGTTTTGTTAGACGTCTGTAGGGACTGCCTGATCGTCGTAACTCCAGAGGATGGCAGTAAAGCATAGTTCGATCCGCTCTCTTTGCCCAGAGGAATTCCTGAAAATAAGTTATTAAATCACAGTCAAGCGTTCATAACCTTTGTATTAGAAGTCGATCTTCTTCTTCACAGAATTAGACTCTTCAAACAAGCTCCACACTATTCGTCAAGGCCATAATTATTACATTCTCTTGCCCACGAAAGTACACAGCAAATTGCAATTACAGGAACAGCGCTATGAACGTTTAGACTACAGTCGGAAAATTTCTCTGTTTATCAAGTCTCTGAGGATCATTAACTCAAATAAACTCTTCCTGGTTACTAAGTCACTTCTTTTTTCCTGTTCTTTGTTTCTTTTGCCTCTACATCATTATCATCTCCTCCAACGCTTCTTCACAAACTCCTCTTCTTCAAGGGTCCGCGAGCATCCCGCAGAACTTATGAGGAGGGTGAACAGTGAGATTGAAACGAGCAATCAGTGAAAAATAAGAAGAAAGTGATAGGCCTGACAGCATGTAATATTTCAGTAGACTCTACTGTATGTGGCTGGCTACGCTTTACACCTAATTACGTAAAACTCTCTTCAACGGTCAATGTATCTATCGCTCTGCAAAGAAACAGCATATATTAGAATACATCCTTTCTGTTTCTTATAATAATATGTGATAGTTTTCTGTTAGAGATATTTTAGATCAAATAATGTTACGGCTGCTTAACACAATCAAAAGTAAATCAAGTGGGAGAAGTGTTAGGAAGCGCAATAATATATCAAGCGCATCTCAAAAAGTTGCAGTAGACACATTAAAAATATTGGTGTGACTACGAAGTGCGGTCAAATATTATGGGTAAAGCTATAGATGGTAGGCACGCCGGCTCTGATGAAAGATTTTTTCAGTCAAATCGCAGGGTAAAGCTAAAGAAGTTTGGAATTGTTCATTTGGAGCACAGCGCAACACCGACAGATAAACGTGGGTGACAGGAAGATCAGAAAAGGATAATTTAGAAGTACTCATACTTGTGTGGAAGAATGTGAACTTGGAAGTTAGTGATAAAGCAAGCGACTAAATTAAGTTACATTAATTCGAATCGACGAATTGCTCGAGTATCATGTCGTTTTTGGAAACCCAGAATCTACTATGTAGGAATCAACATGGATTCCGGAAACAGCGATCGTGTGAGACCCAACTCGCTTTATTTGTTCATGAGACCCTGAAAATTAGATACAGGCTCCCAGGTAGATGCTATTTTTCTTTACTTCCGGAAGGCGTTCGATACAGTTCCGCACTGTCGCCTGATAAACAAAGTAAGAGCGTACGGAATATCAGACCAGCTGTGTGGCTGGATTCAAGAGTTTTTAGCAAACAGAACACAGCATGTTTTTATCAATGGAGAGACGTCTACAGACGTTAAAGTAACCTCTGGCGTGCCACAGGGGAGTGTTATGGGACCATTGCTTTTCACAATATATATAAATGACCTAGTATATAGTGTCGGAAGTTCCATGCGGCTTTCCGCGGATGATGCTGTAGTATACAGAGAAGTTGCAGCATTAGAAAATTATAGCGAAATGCAGGAAGATCTGCAGCGGATAGGCACTTGGTGCAGGGAGTGGCAACTGACCCTTAACACAGATAAATGTAATGTATTGCGAATACATAAAAAGAAGGATCCTTTATTGTATGACTATATGATAGCGAAACAAACACTGGTAGCAGTTACTTCTGTAAAATATCTGGGAGTATGCGTGCGGAACGATTTGAAGTGAAATGATCATATA
The DNA here is from genome assembly GCF_021461385.2 of Schistocerca piceifrons. NCBI lineage: Eukaryota > Metazoa > Arthropoda > Insecta > Orthoptera > Acrididae > Schistocerca > Schistocerca piceifrons. The sequence goes on along the minus strand of NC_060139.1, from coordinate 322,596,358 downwards.
AAATTAATTGTTGGTAAGGCGGGTACCAGGTTGAGATTCATTGGGAGAGTCCTTAGAAAATGTAGTCCATCAACAAAGGAGGTGGCTTACAAAACACTCGTTCGATCTAAACTTGAGTATTGCTCATCAGTGTGGGATCCGTACCAGATCGGGTTGACGGAGGAGATAGAGAAGATCCAAAGAAGAGCGGCGCGTTTCGTCACAGGGTTATTTGGTAACCGTGATAGCGTTACGGAGATGTTTAACAAACTCAAGTGGCAGACTCTGCAAGAGAGGCGCTCTGCATCGCGGTGTAGCTTGCTCGCCAGGTTTCGAGAGGGTGCGTTTCTGGATGAGGTATCGAATATATTGCTTCCCCTTACTTATACCTCCCGAGGAGATCACGAATGTAAAATTAGAGAGATTAGAGCGCGCACGGAGGCTTTCAGACAGTCGTTCTTCCCGCGAACCATACGCGACTGGAACAGGAAAGGGAGGTAATGACAGTGGCACGTAAAGTGCCCTCCGCCACACACCGTTGGGTGGCTTGCGGAGTATAAATGTAGATGTAGATGTAGATATCCGGCGAACACGCGAATGGAAGCAGAAACTTAGTGGTGAGGCTCGAAGTAAGAGATCCTGGGTCTGATCAGCTGACAGAGGACAGAATGATAGAGCAGTAGTAGCAGATAATGAGTACTGGAACATACTGAACAGATTTTTCCAAAATTTTGGTGTTGCAGTCAAGATTTTAATGAGAAGTAGAGACAAATAAAGGATGGTATCAAACAGTACACATTAGACGCTTTCACTAAGCAAGCTGAACGATTTAATTCTCTTGCAGCACTGAAGACTGGCGCAGCTGTAATTTCATTGCTACCATTTTATTTTGAGTTCGTAAATGCGTAGCTTCAATCTTATGCATTTCTGTGATGATGATGAAAACAGTCAGTGGCGATTGTGATAAGCATGTGTATCAATTTACGATAAGGAATGTAGAGAGTTATAAGTCACAATGAAAAAAAATCAAATTTACCGGTGATCCGCTGACGATAACAAAATAAATTAAAATACAAATTTTCCAGTTATCTTACATATTATGCACGGCTTTAAAAAGGTACTGTATTAACAACAGTCGTCATGGTGCATGGAGGAATGATGTTGTAGAAAAAGGTTCAATTTATCTGTTCAGAAAATTCAGGCGTTGTTCGAACACTGTCACGGGCAACGAGAATTCTTGCCAGATCGTCAGCTTCGACAGGTTTCCCGGATACAAGAGATTAAGCAGGATACCCCACCCCTATGCTCTTCTCGGGAAAAGTCTGGCGCAGTCTGCACGAGCAAGGAGTGCAAACTGAGCTGAGGTTGCACCATGTTGAAACCACATACGAAGGCGTTCGGAAAGTAACGCCTCCGAATTTCTTATGGAAAAACTGCTAGAGCTTTGTAAATGAAACAAACAGTATAAACATTCTACATCTTTATTCTTCATGTCTACACATTTATTTCTCAACATAATGACCTTGGTGAAGAGCACATTTCTCCCAACTGAAGACCAGTTTGCTGATACCATCACTGTAGAAGTTTGATATTTTTTACGGAGCCACATCATCCTACGTGAACCGTGTCATCACTGTCAAAGTGAAGTCCTCGAAGGTGTTCTTTAAGTTTTGGAAATAGATGAAAATCGGTTAGAGCCAAGTCGGCACTGTATGGAGGATGACCGAAGATAGTGAATCCAAGACGTCGGATTGTTGATGTTTCCAGCACTCCTGGGTGGTCTGCCATTGCCATACTCAAGGGGACGGTATTCCATGTGCGGACGAATAGTTATGTTGCACACCGCCATGCTACATGCTAAAATTCGGAGCCCTCCTAACGGCAGAGTTTTGCAAATTGCGTCAGCGTAAGGGGAAAGTCGACCGAGTAATGTGTACGACATGTAATACCTCAACCGATATTGAGAAAAGAATAAAAAATTCGGGGGCAGTACCTTTCACCACGCCTTCGTATGTGCACAAAGATCGAGTGAGATATCTGACAACGACGTGTGTGCTATATCACTCAGAAGCTATGAACATTGGAGCAGTTAAGTCGGGAGAAAGCAAATGTGGGTCTATTAACAGTTTATCGTTTATGCCTTCCCAGAAGTTCACTGCAAAGCTGTGACGAAGGCTTTTCACATTTGTGGCATGCAATTTTTAGCTGCCTGTAGATGGCTATTGTCACTGGTGAAAGTTCCTTCAAAGGCAACACAGGCATCATCCGAGAAACTTACATGGGGCGGTTGTCCAGAAACGACTGGCGGTAGCTCTCTGAACAGCATGCAATCAGTGCAGTCCAGTACTACCTGAGAAAAGTACTTACCAGAGACTACAGATAACCGCGGTAACGCTCTTCCATCTCTCTCAGCTGAGTTACAGCAGTAAACGGAAGAAGCTTTGTATTTTTGGTTCATCGGAAACCTCAGTGAATCTGAGTTTTGTGGGCAGCGTTAATCGGTGATATTTTTGTGCTCGCCTGAACAAAAATGTATCAATGTCAGATGACAAATTCAAGATAGCTTTGGTGAGTCTGCCCTCTCTCATCGAACCTGTTTTCCTTTTCACAGGACATTTCAAGGAAGGCTGAGAATTGCGAAGAGGAGACGGCACACCCATTGAGCTCATCACAAAAAGAGCCAGTACTGGAGCCGTAGTTATATAGAGTAATCCATTCCTTGGAGACAGTTTACACGTATTCTGGAGACGCTAGGTGGTAGTGTTCACAATTTTTAAAAGAATATCTTTGCATACGTTGGATACCGTGACTGCTTACTCAGGAGCAAAAGCTCTACCATGTTGGTGTGATTTCAGCTCTGTTAGATTGGTTTTTTAATAAGTCAGACATCACATATTATAACCGGATGTTATGCTTCTTGCTGCCAATTCTGATGCGGGAGTTCCTTCGATCAGCCTTTGCTCAAGGACAAAGGTGAACCATACATCCATGTACTATACGTAAGCACATACATGTATGTATGTACTGTAATGGGTTTCCCACCTGCAAGTCCATGTGATACGACCATTTGTTGCCTTTAGAGTGTGTAACTTGTCTCACTACCGTCTGATATAGCTACAGCAACGAATTCAACTGTTGTATGTAAAATAAACCATGACTCACAGTGTGGCATAAACACCAAAACGTGATACACTCTTAGTGTTCCAAGAAATGTTATAGTCACTGTAGCACACCACAGACATGTCCTGAGACAGCTGTCGAAGGATTTCATACATAAGGATAGAGCATGATAGGCGATGGAAGCTTCATCAGCACTGCGATAGAGTTTTTAATAAGGAGAGTCGTTTTCCACCTGGCAGTTCAAACTTGATACTGTGCCACTTTTTCTTTACCCCACTGCCATAAACGAACTTAACAGTCATTATTTTGATGACTAAACCCTCACAGTGAAAAATTTGGAGGCTATATTAATTACATGAGAAAGAATATCCTTTAACATGTCTCACAGGTCTGACGAAGGAGATGAAGTTAGGTCATCACCTCGGTTGTGGAGAGTCCTGAGTATAAGAAAAGTATGAATTCATAAACTAAAATAAAGCTTTATTAGAAAAGAAATTCCTGTGTTTATTCACTATTCCTCGAACGAAAAAGGTGAGGATAGGTCACACAGCGCTGCAGCAAACTTTGGTCAACACGAATCATGATTCTAAACCAGTAGTAGACAAAACTTGTACTTTCACTTAGTGGCAGTGTTGTAGCTCATGGTCCGCTATTAATCTGACACATTAGTTTACTTGACACCCATATGAGATGTAACTGAGTGTGTGATCACTGAAGGCTCTGCGTCAAAGCTTGTCCCAAGTCGTTAGTCCGGACTGTTACTTGTTCCCCTTGGTCGATGTATGTAGTACCATTTGCCGTGTTTTCCGTAACTGTTGAAACAGTATTGGAAAAATATTATTGTATGTTTCCTGCGTGAGTAATGGGCCGATACAACCAGTTAGATACCACACACTTCCAAACACGAAAAATTGTGTCTGTTCGCTGTGTGTGTCAGAATACAATGCCGTTTTAGACGGAATAATCGACTGTCCCCCCCCCCCCCCCCCCCCCCCCCCCCCCATGAACCATGGACCTTGCCGTTGGTGGGGAGGCTTGCGTGCCTCAGCGATACAGATAGCCGTACCGTAGGTGCAACCACAACGGAGGGGTATCTGTTGAGAGGCCAGACAAACGTGTGGTTCCTGAAGAGGGGCAGCAGCCTTTTCAGTAGTTGCAAGGGCAACAGTCTGGATGATTGACTGATCTGGCCTTGTAACAATAACCAAAACGGCCTTGCTGTGCTGGTACTGCGAACGGCTGAAAGCAAGGGGAAACTACAGCCGTAATTTTTCCCGAGGGCATGCAGCTTTACTGTATGGTTAAATGATGATGGCGTCCTCTTGGGTAAAATATTCCGGAGGTAAAATAGTCCCCCATTCGGATCTCCGGGCGGGGACTACTCAAGAGGATGTCATTATCAGGAGAAAGAAAACTGGCGTTCTACGGATCGGAGCGTGGAATGTCAGATCCCTTAATCGGGCAGGTAGGTTAGAAAATTTAAAAAGGGAAATGGATAGGTTGAAGTTAGATATAGTGGGAATTAGTGAAGTTCGGTGGCAGGAGGAACAAGACTTCTGGTCAGGTGACTACAGTGTTATAAACACAAAATCAAATAGGGGTAATGCAGGAGTAGGTTTAATAATGAATAGGAAAATAGGAATGCGGGTAAGCTACTACAAACAGCATAGTGAACGCATTATTGTGGCCAAGATAGATACGAAGCCCACACCTACTACAGTAGTACAAGTTTATATGCCAACTAGCTCTGCAGATGACGAAGAAATTGAGGAAATGTATGACGAAATAAAAGAAATTATTAAGATTGTGAAGGGAGACGAAAATTTAATAGTCATGGGTGAATGGAATTCGAGTGTAGGAAAAGGGAGAGAAGGAAACATAGTAGGTGAATATGGATTGGGGCTAAGAAATGAAAGAGGAAGCCGCCTGGTAGAATTTTGCACAGAGCACAACATAATCATAGCTAACACTTGGTTTAAGAATCATGAAAGAAGGTTGTATACATGGAAGAACCCTGGAGATACTAAAAGGTATCAGATAGATTATATAATGGTAAGACAGAGATTTAGGACCCTGGTTTTAAATTGTAAGACATTTCCAGGGGCAGATGTGGACTCTGACCACAATCTATTGGTTATGACCTGTAGATTAAAACTGAAGAAACTGCAAAAAGGTGGGAATTTAAGGAGATAGGCTATCAGCCTATCAGACATACGAAAAAATCAGCCACCTCCATAGCTATACGGTTTGTATCATTGTCTCTGGTGCGGAAGACTGCTGTTCGATTGCCTGGTACCTCCTCAGATTAATATGCGGTAAGGGGGCGGGGGTCTGAAATTGGACTGACTCAGCCTCACTGTACAACCAGTCACGAGTATTTTTCAGATGATAGTGACCCCAACCTGATATATTCACCTTATCCTTCCAATAAAGTTAGCTTGTGCTGTTTAAGAGTAGAAACAACATGCTTCTTTCATTTAATTACGTTGTGCACAGTTGTTTTAATTTCTAAATCCAACATACATTGCCTAAAACGGCCCATACTAAATCCTTAACAGAAAATTCTTTCACCTTCCTCTTCACATTACGCCTACATTTCTGCTCTGTGTCTTACGAACAAGAAGCAAAAACGCATATTCAAAAGCAAACATTAAAATCTCCTCTTGAATCGTGTCAGTTATCACATTTTCTCCCCTACATTTCCGCAATAGTTACAATGGTGAGCGCTTGTACAGCAACCGTCTAAATTTAAGAGGCATAGTGTTAAGGTATCAGTTTTCTTGAAGCACAAAATGTTTCTCATCTTTAGTAGGCAAAGTTCAGTGGCGACCTTATCTTCGTTAAAAATAACACATTTTAAAATTAAAACAGCTGCCCCAAACGTGCTCTCCCGTGATGCTGAAGGTCTGAATGTAAATCATGAATACTTCAAGGTACTGAAGAACTACTTCCAGTATGTACGCTATGTTCGAATCGTCAGTTACCTTACACACGCCAAAATTTTTGACTTTCTCTGAAGTAAGCCATTCAAAATTAGGTACGGGAAGACGGTGCAACATCGTCCAGTCACATAATCAATTTACATCAAGGTACATCAAGTAAGATTCATCGATCTTTCATCATAGTAGGGCATGAATCTATTGTTCGGAACTGCATGTCTGCAAGAACAGTGAACGATTGTGCGTCTGATGCCTCGTTCCACAAAATGGAGTTGTTCGCTATTGACTATTAGCTGCAAACCATCTTAGGTAAATTTCAGCAGAGCGAATCGTGCCAAACCAAGTGGGGTAATTCAATGAGGTGTCATATGTCATGGGAAAGCGATTTGCAGGCATACAGATGGTGGTAGTATCGCATAGCCAAGGTATAAAAGTACAGTGTATTGGCGGAGCTGTAATTTGTGCTCAGGTCATTAAAACGAAAATGTTTCCGACTTGATTATGGCCTCACGACGGGAATTAACAGACCTTGAATGCGGAATGGTAGTTGGAGCTAGAAGCACGGGACCTTGCGTATCGAAAATCGTTAGGGAATTCAGTATTCCGAGATCCACAGTGTCAACAGTGTGCCAAAAATATCACATTTCAGGCATTACCTCCCACCACGGACAACGCATTGGCCGACGAACTTAACTCTGTACAAACACTGCTGCTCTCGGTCCTTAAGTGGTCAGTGCTGACAGACAAGCAACACTCCGTGAAATAACAGCAGAAATCAATGTGGGACAATCGACGAACGTATCCGTTAGGACAGTGCTCCGAAATTTTGCATTAATTGGCTATGGCAGCAAACGAGCGACGAGAGTGCCTTTGCTAACACCAAGACATTGCCTGCAGCGCCTCTGCTGCGCTCGTGACCATATTGTTTGGACCCTAGACGTCTGAGAACCCATGGCCTGGTCAGATGAGTCCCGATTTCACTTTGTAAGAGCTGAGAATCATGAAAGAAGGTTGTATACACGGGAGAACCCTGGAGATACTGACAGGTTTAAGATAGATTATATAATGGTAAGACAGAGATTTAGGAACCAGGTTTTAAATTGTAAGACATTTCCAGGGGCAGATGTGGATTCTGACCACAATCTATTGGTTATGACCTGTAGATTAAAACTGAAGAAACTACAAAAAGATGGGAATTTAAGGAGATGGGACCTGGATAAACTGACTAAACCAGAGGTTGTACAGAGTTTCAGGGAAAGCATAAGGGAACAATTGACAGGAATGGGGGAAAGAAATACAGTAGAAGAAGAATAGGTAATTTTGAGGGATGAAGTAGTGAAGGCAGCAGAGGATCAAGTAGGTAAACAGACGAGAGCTAGTAGAAGTCCTTGGGTGACAGAAGAAATACTGAATTTAATTGATGAAAGGAGAAAATATAAAAACGCAGTAAATGAAGCAGGCAAAAAGGAATGCAAACGTCTCAAAAATGAGATCGACAGGAAGTGCAAAATGGCTAAGCAGGGATGGCTAGAGGACAAATGTAAGGATGTAGAGGCTTATGTCACTAGGGGTAAGATAGATACTGCCTACAGGAAAATTAAAGAGACCTTTGGAGAAAGAAGAACCACTTGTATGAATATCAAGACCTCAGATGGAAACCGAGTTCTAAGCAAAGAAGGGAAAGCAGAAAGGTGGAAGGGCGATGTACTTGAGGACAATATTATGGAAATGGAAGAGGATGTAGATGAAGATGAAATGGGAGATATAATACTGCGTTAAGAGTTTGACAGAGCACTGAAAGATATGACTCGAAACAAGGCACCGGGAGTAGACAACATTTCATTAGAACTACTGACAGCCTTGGGAGAGCCAGTCCTGACGAAACTCTAGCATCTGGTGAGCAAGATGTATGAAACAAGCTAAATACCCTCAGACTTCAAGAAGAATAGAATAATTCCAATCCCAAAGAAAGCAGGTGTTGACAAATGTGAAAATTACCGAACTATCAGTTTAATAAGTCACGGCTGCAAAATACTAACGCAGATTCTTTACAGACGAATGGAAAAACTAGTAGAATCCGACCTCGGGGTAGAAATGTTGGAACACGTGAGGCAATACTGACCCTACGACTTATCTTAGAAGCTAGATTAAGAAAAGGTAAACCTACGTTTCTAGCCTTTGTAGACTTGGAGAAAGCTTTTGACAATGTTGAGTGGAATACTCTCTTTCAAATTCTGAAGGTGGCAGGGGTAAAATACAGGGAGCGAAAGGCTATTTACAATTTGTACAGAAACCAGGTGGCATTTATAAGAGTCGAGGGACATGAAAGGGAAGCAGTAGTTAGGAAGGGTGTGAGACAGGGTTGTAGTCTCTCCCCGATGTTATTCAATCTGTATATTGAGCGAGCAGTGAAGGAAACAAAAGAAAAATTCGGAGTAGGTATTAAAATCCATGGAGAAGAAATAAAAACTTTCAGGTTCGCCGATGACATTGTAATTCTGTCAGAGACAGCAAAGGACTTGGAAGAGCAGTTGAATGGAATGGGTAGTGTTTTGAAAGAAGGGTATAAGATGAACATCAACAAAAGCAAAACGAGGATAATTGAATGTAGTCGAATTAAGTCGGGTGATGCTGCGGGAATTAGATTAGGAAATGAGACACTTAAAGTAGTAAAGGAGTTCTGCTATTTGGGGAGCAAAAAGCTGATGATGGTCGAAGTAGAGAGGATATAAAATGTAGACTGGCAATGGCAAGGAAAGTGTTTCTAGAAAAGAGAAATTTGTTAACATCGGGTATAGATTTAAGTGTCAGGAAGTCATTTCTGAAAGTATTTGTATGGAGTGTAACCATGTATGGAAGTGAAACATGGGCGATAAATAGTTTGGACAAGAAGAGAATAGAATCTTTCGAAATGTGGTGCTACAGAGGAATGCTGAAGATTAGATGGGTAGATCACATAACTAATGAGGAAGTATTGAATAGGATTGGGGAGAAGAGAAGTTTGTGGCACAACTTGACTAGAAGAAGGGATCGGTTGGTAAGACGTGTGTTGAGGCATCAAGGGATCACCAATTTAGTATTGGAGGGCAGTGTGGAGGGTAAAAATCGTAGAGGGAGACCAAGAGATGAATACACTAAGCAAATTCAGAAGGATGTAGGTTGCAGTAAGTACTGGGAGATGAAGAAGCTTGCACAGGATAGAGTAGCATGGAGAGCTGCATCAAACCAGTCTCAGGACTGAAGACCACACGAACAACAAGAGCTGATGGTCGGGTTCGAGCGTGGTGCAGACTCACGAAGCCATGGACCCAAGTTATAAACAAGGTACAGTGTAGGATGGTACTGTCTCCATAATGGTGCTGGCTGTGTTTGTGTGGAGCGTACTGGATCCTCTGTTCCAGTTGACTTGATCAGTAACTGGAAATAGTTATTTTCGGCTATTGGATACAATTTGCAGCCATTCATGGACTTCCAAACTACGATGCTTTGTCACTGGGCCACATCTGGTTCACGATTCGTTCAAGGAACAGTCTGGTCAATTCGAGAGAATGATTTGTCCATCCAGATCGCTCAACATGACTCCCATCGAACATTCATGGGCATTATCGAGAGGTCAGCTCGTGCACAACATCCAGTTATGGACGGCTCAGCATTGCTCAATATCTGTGCATGGAACTTCCAAAAACTTGTTGAGTCCTTGCCAGGTCGAGTTGCTACACTATGCCAGGAGGTCCGACACGATATTAGGCGGTATCCCACGACTTTTGTTACCTCAGTGTATATTGTGCACTGCTCAATTCATATGCCAATAGGCGAAAACTGCGAAAGCTGTCAAACACGTTATCAAGGAGCAACACATCAATTTTTAAATCAAGGTCGTCCGCTTTTCACCTGAATACTTTCCATACACTGGACGCTATTTGGTACTCAGCCTCTATTATCCATTGACCTGTTAACAGACATTTAAATTTTTCAATTGTGGGCAGGCGATCTTCCAGGAGAATCGTTTCATTGATGACGTGCTCGTATGGGAAAATTACCTTCAGGTTAACTAAATTAAACCATCGATCATTAGGCTAATATCATCTCATTACATTGAGTTCTTCTGGTTTGAGATAAGACGCACGTCAGAAAATTTAATGAATCAATAAATCTGAAATTTATATTCCAGTGCCTCTCACTACTGGAACATTCTTTCTGAAAGATAAGTATTTTTTTTTTCAAATTCAGTGGTTCGAGAGGCGTTCAATAATTATTGCAACGCACTTTTTCCTGAAAGCAGGCTACTTTTTTCAGTATTCGAATACATCGTATTGCTCCTATTACCTACTGTTTGGCTACAGAACTGTATTTTTCAACGTAACCTCCGTTCAATGTGACGGTCTTACTGCGAGGACCTGTATAGCTGCATGGTATCACCCTACTGGTCGACGTGGATGCCAAAATTTGTCTGCATCGACCTCACCATCATCCCTATACCGATTCCCGCAGAGTACATTGACCCAAACAGATGAAAGTCGGAAGGTGTGAGACCAAAGTAGTAGAGTGGATGAGGAAGCACAACCCAGTGAGGTTTTTTGAGCTCGTCTCGGCTGCGCAGTCTTGTGTGAGGCCGTGGGCTCTCATTGAGTAGCAGAACTTCGTTTGCATTCTTTTGGCTACGAATGAGCAGAAGTCGTTTCTTCAATTTCCTGAGGGTAGCACAGTACACCATAGAGTTGATCGTTGCACCATGATGGAGGGCACCAAATAGAATAACCCCTTCAGAGTCCCAAAAGACCGTCGCTGTGGGTGTGGCCTTGAACTTTTGCTTCTGAGGAGAGGTGGGTGGTGTGATGTTAATTCAGGGATTGCCGTTTTGTTTACAGTTCGAAGTGATGAACATACGTTTCATCACCTGTGGCATTGTTCGACCGAAAGTTGTCACGATCGCCCTCGTAAAGCGCAAGTATTCGATCATTCGCTGCTCTTTATCGTCTTCTGTTAGACGGCGAGAACCCAGCGGACACACATCTTTGAGTACCTCAGCTGGTGAACGAGTACGTCAGCACTACCAACAGAAACGTCCAGTTGAGCAGCGAGGTGTTTGATTGCCATCGTCGATCACCTCAAAGGAGAGTGTCCACACGTTCCAACGTTGCAGCAGTCATAGTTGTGTGCGGACGGCCAACACGTGGTGGATCGGACAGGTTTGCGCGACCTTGTTACGAATATGACAGACGCCTCGCCCAATGAGTCAAAATGGCTCTGAGCACTATGGGACTCAACTGCTGAGGTCATTAGTCCCCTAGAACTTAGAACTAGTTAAACCTAACTACCCTAAGGACATCACAAACATCCATGCCCGAGGCAGGATTCGAACCTGCGACCGTAGCGGTCTTGCGGTTCCAGACTGCAGCGCCTTTAACCGCACGGCCACTTCGGCCGGCTCCCAATGAGTCACCGTGCTTTTGTTCACTGCCAGGTTTCCGTGACATTCTGCAAGCGCCTATGAATATCTGTGATGCTCTGATTTTCCGCCAAAAGAAAGTCAGTGACAGCTCTCTGCTTGCATGCACCTCCATTACATAAGCCATTTTGAAGGGTAGGTCCAGCGCCGCCACCTATCGTAACTTCATGAAACTACACGAGGTGAAGCAGGAATACTCCACGATGTCCCACAACAAATTCAGCATTTAATCATCGAAAACTGGCGAGAAAAAAATGTGTTGCATTACTTATTGAACGCCCCTCGTGTAATACAAATGCGATTTGGATTTAATATAATTTCTTCATCACCATATAACGAATCTATATTACACGGACCTTTGATCAATGGTAGAGTGATGAAATTTTCGATCCCACTCTGTTTTCAGAAACGTTTTATCTAATATTGCAGATCTGATGTTTAAAAATAAATCCTTTTTGCTCGATAAATTGTATGGTTACATTTATTTCAGTTTCATTCTTTTCCATGTTTTATGAAATATTTCGGAACTCCATATCTATCTTAGCTTCTAAAGACGTTAATTGTCTCACAAATTCCATTCGTCCCGTTCGACCATAAGAGGCACACTATGAAATATTTGTTTGCAAACATTTTCTACTAACATTTTGTTGTCCATTAAATTAAGAACCATTATAGTTATTCATGAAAACCAGTCACTTGATAGAGAGTACAAAATATTTGTTTTTTTAAATTTTTTTAGCGATGTGACATATTTCGCAAACTTAACAAAACCTCAATTTCAGAGTTATGTTCAATAATATACGACTACTTTGTTTTATACGTTTTGCTTATCTGAAGAGTCATGTTTCTTTGGTAACTGTTCACTCGTGTATGCAGAAAAATTTCTACCAAAGTTAATTTGGTGAACTGTCAGTCCTGAAACAATCTAGAACTCCAAGCTGTCATATATCGTTGGACTACACGATAGAAGTTTGTTTAGCTCCTTGCAAGACATTCTCTGTATTACTCCCAGGGAGGGCAGTCTTTGTTTTTTTTAGAGTGGCGTAGTATGTCTGGTCTTGGCGCTGAGTATTACGTGTGCACCACGTACGTCATTTTTATTCAAACCTGTGACTTATAATTGAAAATGTGTTTGAAACGTAATACAGTCTTGTCAGTATGCGGACGGTGTTCATTAAAAAAGAAGTAGAAGACTCTCGTTAGCAACGTGCATGAAAATAAGGCATAAAGGTGATTGTTTGCCATGTGTGAATCCGAAATAAATCACGATGCCCTGATAATGGGAATGACTATCTTCACTTACATTTAAAATCCCGAACGTGATAATCATCTACTACACAATAAGACGTCGACTAGAGCCATAAAAACTTCGATAAAATAAGATGAGTGTTCAAAAATCTTTCTTTTCATTCTAACAACAATTTTAGAACTGGTTTTCTACACTGCTGTTTCCCGTTCTATTCAACTAAGCATTTACATAGCATATCGTGTTACTATAGAAATGTAAATACGTCAACAACAGTTTTGTAACAAAGACTTATAATTGGACTTTAGGGAACGACCTTGTTAAAACCATCTGCTGTCTTTTCTTCACAAAGGTTCACGATCAAGAAATGCGAGTCATAACTGCTCATATTGTGGAACATAGCGGGCACTGTTAAATGAGGCCTGGAATTCACATTACAGCTAGGATGAGCTGCACCTCCCTACGTACCTGTAAGATGACAACGATCCCGGTGTCTCACATCGTCTTCTGCAAAAGGTTTGCCGAGCGGAGTGGCCGCGTGGTTTGAGGCGCCATGTCACGGGCTGCGCGGCCCCTCCTGCCGGAGGTTCGAGTCCTCCCTCGGGCATGGGTGTGTGTGTCGTTCTTAGCGTAACTTAGTTTAAGTAGTGTGTAAGTGTAGGGACCGGTGACCTCAGTCGTTTGGCCCCTTTAGAATTCACACGCATTTGAACATTTTTTTGCAAAAGGTTTCTAGCAAATGTGGCAGACTCCTAAAGAAAAGCGCTGATTCTTCCTTGGGCTTAATATCATCTGTTCATTCTCTAACATAAAGATATTCACAGTTCTCAGCGATTGCATAGGTTTTTTGCGTAAACATTTCCATGCAGTCGCTGCCTCTATAAAATTTAAACTGGTAACATGCCTCATTTAGCTGCAGTGTATGTAGTAGGCGACACTGAATGATCTATGCAAACGTACCTGTTCGGGATACAAAGCAGAGTCAGCACCACGACTGGGTTCAGTGACTGGTACCCATACGTGTACCGTATCAGCGTAAACCACGAAAGGAAGTTTCAGTTTATCACTCAATTTTGTAACTTTTACAAACTGGTTCTTTTCGCTAAGCATGACACTGTTGACTGATTTAAACTGTGCACAGTCAATTGATTGTGCATGTAGCCTATCGTTGGAATGAAAACAACAGAGGCAGAGTTTGCGTACTACAACTGAATGCTGATGATTGGTTATACAGTTTCATGCTAACATCGACAAGCTTTTCTATGACATAGAAATGACATATATCTGTACTATGAGAAACCTGCAACATTAACAGATTCACATGTCTGTAGTGACGGTATTTTGCGATATGCAGTGATACAACTCTAATTTGTCTTACCTCTTAGATTCTACAGTCAACCATTCACAGTCTAAATAATGGATGCCGTAAATGTTTAAAGACACGTCTTAGTTTTGTTTTTCGAAAATGTGATCATGTTTCAGCTCTACATGGAACGGGATGTTGGAGAAGTGTAATTTATTTCCATATGGAAAAAATTTGATTGCACACTGTGCATTTTTATTTACGGGATAGAATCCTGCTGCAACAGGCTACTTGTAGCACGCATTGCCGTATGACTAGATGTTTATTTCTGCACTTTATCTGGTATTATCTTTGGCAGATTCGTGTGCATCCCCGCATAAAATCCCCCATTTTCGTTAAGGTTAACTTACAATTGAATTATTTCCTTCAATGAACAGCCAGAATCGTGAGCTCGGAAAGTTTCCGGTTTTCTCTGTAGTAGTTCTGTGACACTGGTCGAGTACCACTCACTGATGTCAGCAGCAGACAGTGATAGAGACGCATTCTTTGTATTGAGGTACATGTGTTCTTCCTGACCTGTCTTCGGCAGGAGAAAGTTGCAGGCTAGCAAAAAATTAATCTTTATAGGTTGCTTAGTATGACACGCAAAGCTGTCAAAAATGCGAAAATATCATCCAAGAAATATCTAGGATTTTGGGATCTTTTAAATCTACGCCTATTATATATAAAACAAGTACATATCCGTCTTCTAAATGCAAACTCGGCATCCAGCCATTCGAGATCATCATATAATTTAATATGTTTTGCTGTTGGTTCCTCCATTATAATAATAGTATTATTAGTTTAGTCAATAAAAGTTCAACCTATCCGAGGTTATGGTCTTCTTCTTCGTCGTCTTCTGCAGTTTCTCTACTTCTCTGCTGTTGCTCCATCTTGCAGATTATTCCCCCCCCCCCCTCCCTCCTCCAGCTGCTGGATCAGACATCTGCTTGATTAGGAGGACCGCAGATTCTCTTCGCCTCTCTATTAGGAGGACTGCAGAACCGTAACAATAAACGAGAATAAAAGTAATCATAGGTATGACAAAGAGAATGCTTGAATGACAGTGTGGGAAAGAATAAGAAGAATACCTATATTTTTTCATGAGTTTCTGCTCCTCATCTGCTTTTGTGGTACAGAAAAATCTCCACTGTTTCTTTTTCTACGGATTTCTCCCCAGCTGCCCCAGGAGCTCAAAACAACCGTTTACAGTCCTGAAACTCCTGCAGGAATGGCTTCTGTGAGACGAAAAGAAAAAAAAAATTACTTATATACACCAGTGAAATAGAGTAACTGTAATAGTCTAGAGAGAGGATCAGGACAACCAGTAGAGACCATAACTAAACTGGCTGTAACAATGGTAGAATGAACAAAAGTGCAAGTTTTGTGCCTACCTATCGTTATACTTAGAGCTCTGTTGTTATTACAGCAATAGCAGGACACTGAGGTGTTACCCGTCAAGATATGAGATTTTATTTGGATTCCGAAGCAATATCGTTCAATAGAATGTCCTCCACCCTCAGACGTATGGATAATAACTCTGTATGCTCACAATCAATTTATGCCAAAACCCCAACCGAACTGAGGTTGTAAAGATGCAACATAATTACTTCGTAAACTAAAATGAACAGAAAAGTCTTTTTTATTGTTGTTGTTGCTATAGCTGTATGTATATTAATGAAATCAAGACATGATACACAACTGCTGACACACGTTGCACCTTGAAGTAATAGCTAGTTGAACTTGTGAAAAACATCAGAGCCTTCCATCTGCACTGAACAGCCTGCCTAATATCGTGTAGGGCCCTCGCAAGCAAGCATAAGTGCCGCAACACGACGTGGCATGGACTCGACTACTGTCTGAAATATTGCTGGAGGGAACTGACACTATGAATCCTGCAGAGCTGCCCATAAATCTTTTAAGAATACGAGGGGATCGAGATCTCTGCTGAACAGCACGTTGCAAGGCATCTGGGACATGCTCAATAATGTTCGTGTTTGGCGA
The DNA here is from genome assembly GCF_021461385.2 of Schistocerca piceifrons. NCBI lineage: Eukaryota > Metazoa > Arthropoda > Insecta > Orthoptera > Acrididae > Schistocerca > Schistocerca piceifrons. The sequence continues at coordinate 322,580,279 of NC_060139.1, read as the reverse complement.
GATTGGTGGCCAGCAGAAGTGTTTCAACTAAGAAGAGTGATCCTCTGTAGCAATTCCGGACCTGTGGAGTGTCGCATTGTCCTGCTGGAACTGCCCGTCGGAATGCACAATGGACACGAATGGATGGAGGTGGTCATATACGATCCTTACATACGTACCACCTGTCAGAGTCGTATCTGGACGTATCAGGGGCCGCGGTGGTCTCGCGGTTCTAGGCGCGCAGTCCGGAACCGTGCGACTGCTACGGTCGCAGGATCGAATCCTGCCTCGGGCATGGATGTGTGTGATGTCCTTAGGGTAGTTAGGTTTAAGTAGTTCTAAGTTCTAGGGGACTGATGACCACAGCAGTTGAGTCCCATAGTGCTCAGAGCCATTTGAACCATTTCGTATCAGGGGTCTCATATCACTCCAGCTGCACACGCCCAAACACCATTACAGAGCCTCCACCAGCTTGAACAGTCCTCTGTTGACATGAATGGTCCATGGGTTCATGAGGTTGTCTCCATACCCCTATAGGTCCATCCTCTCGATATAATTTGAAACGAGACTCGTCCGACCAGGCAACATGTTTCCAGTATCAACAGTCCAATGGCGGTGATGACGGGCCCAGGTGAGGCGTATGGCTTTGTGTTGTGCAGTCATCAAGAGTACACCCAGTGGGCTTTCGGCTCCGAAAGCCCATATCGAAGGTGTTTCGTTGAATGGTTCGCACGCTGACACTTGTTGATGGCCCAGCATTAAAATCTGCAGAAATTTGTCTAAGGGTTGCACTTTCGTCGCGGTGAACGATTCTCTTCAGCCATCGCTTGTCCCGTTCTTGCAGGATCTTTTTCCGGCCGCAGCAAAGTCGGAGATTTGATGTTTTACTGGATTCCTGATATTCACGGTCCACTCGTGAAATGGTCGTACGGAAAAGTCCCCACTCCATCGCTACCTCGGAGATGCTGTGTACGCCGACTAAAGTACACGTTCAAACTCACTTAAATCTTGATAACCTGCCGTTATATCAGCAGTAACCTATGTAACAACTGCGTCAGACACTTGGCTTATATAGGCGTTGCCGACCGCAGCCCCGTATTCTTCCTGTTTGTATATCTCTGCGACATGGATTCGAACTTGCGATAATAAATTAAAATGACAATAAATATTAACAGAAAAAAGAGGCGATATACTAAGTCTCTGGGCCGGCCGCGGTGGTCTCGCGGTTCTAGGCGCGCAGTCCGGAACCGTGCGACTGCTACGGTCGCAGGTTCGAATCCTGCCTCGGGCATGGATGTGTGTGATGTCCTTAGGTTAGTTAGGTTTAAGTAGTTCTTAGTTCTAGGGGACTGATGACCACAGCAGTTGAGTCCCATAGTGCTCAGAGCCATTTGAACCATTTTTTTGAACTAAGTCTCTGGATACGTCGCAGCAATCCACTTGCGTCGGCTGACGATCTGCATATGAGATACACATCATGGTTGCGACCACAGTGGCCGTGGTTGGGACAAACACACACTGTCAACTTTCAGTCAGCAACTGCCCCATCTACCAACAGCAGTGCAGCCAGCGAGAAAAATAATTATGCAATTTAAACCGTCAAAGTATCCGAATCTTTTGTTCAAAATAACGTAGTGTGGCGGGATACCTTCATAAATCTTTTGTCGAAATTGTTCATCACCATGTTTACCTATGCACCACGTAACACGTAGCACAGCAGCGTGACACCCGACCTGCATGCTGGGATGATGAGGCCGCCACACCATTCTTGCTCCATCGCATGCTGCAACCACAGTGACACAAAGAAACACATTTCCTCTCATATCAAGCAACAGGAGCTTTAGCTAGTGGAGTTCCCACTCCAACAGATTGATTCCTACAGCATAATGCAGAATACCGCATTTCTTCTTCATCTTTCACGCTGTTTCACACAGAAAGCTTCACTACGGTATTCGATACAGTGCCCTACATTAATTCTAATTAAGGAGAGTTATACGTGCATAGATAGCAAACACCTATTCTTAATTGTCCATGACGCTCGTAACAGTGAGACATTACTTATTACGACATACGTCTATTCCAACCACATAGTTTATTTGTTTAACTTTCACAATGCTAACATTGTCAGATCGATCAGAAATTCATAATTCCATTGCTATATTATTACAACCAATCTAAGGAAGAAAGTCCTACATTTAAAAATAAATACCTCACAAGCCACTGTACAGTGCATCATAGACAGCTGAAAACCTATGGTGATATATACAGTGTATACAAACACACGCACGCACACACACACACACACACACACACACACAGACACACACACACACACACACACACACACACACACAACACCAACAACAAAACATTAATAATGTGGAGTTACATCACATATTAATTTCTTTCATTTAGTTCCATAAACAAAACAAAAAAATTCATAAAATTTTAAACATGGCTGTGCCTCAGCATCGTTGTATGTATGTATAAACTTTGATTGAAATGGGAAACAAATAGCCAACCAGTAGCAGAATTAAGTGTTTATTGACAATTTATTGTGGTTCTGACAAATAAAAATTTTGTTAGTTTGTGATTCTACTAGTCCATTTTCCTTTTGCAGAAGACAAATTTATAATTCTGAAAACGATGGTAAAGAGTCAATAAACCTGTAATTCCTCAACTGGCTGGCTTTTATTTTCCAGTCCTATCAAATTCATTCGCAATGGTGAATTATTCTAGGTGCATAGATATAGACCCATCAGCTCATCTAGTCGTTTGTGCAACGCTGCTCATGAGAATGTTTTACTTGACCTATTGCTGTTCCTGGTGTGTCAGTGTTGGCATTTTCTCTGACTTTGAATCTGAGGTAGTATGTCATAGGAAGGTTCAGGTAACGCGAATACAATGATATCACTTGTGTGAAAGAAAATAATAGATCGAGATTCAAAGAGTTCAAGTCAGACCAAATCGACATAAGCGTTTTTTCTGGCAGTGTGCATCTTAGTACCTCAACAATAAGTGTTCACAATGGCACAGCAATTAAACTATTGGATCGTGGGGTGACGTATAGCGTATGATTAAAACAAAAAAATATTGCAAAAATCCAGGTGTTATATTTTTTCCTTTTTTTTCTTTTCTCTGTCATTAAGATATGTATCCATTAAGAGAAGAACGTATTTGATGACATTGTGAGAGGTACTATGCAACTTTGCCTAGGTGAGTTGGGTAGAATACAGATACTGTATGTGGTAAATAGTGCTGTATGGCATGTGGTTTTAATGGAGGAAAAGATGAGCATAGATTAATAATGTAATAAATTATCTTTAAGTTACAATACTTCTATATAGATGCGTTTATTGTTGTTTTTCCCTGGGAAAAGATGCACTTTTTCAGAAAGTGTATAATACAGTAATGGCAATTCCTCCAAAAAAATGCTCCTACTGTTGCTGAAACAGGTCTGTGGCACACAGCATAGAAGGAAAGAAGACGTCCACATTTAACACAAACAACAATATGCCTGAATGAGATGAATACCACTACCCACTTCTTTATGGCATTCACGTGCTGCTTTCAGAAGATATAATGAAAGTTTAATATTAGCTGCGTGCGTTGCAGTCATTTGCACATCTCTTTTCTGACAAATGTTATCCACAATATCTTCACCCCTTGCAAAAAATACGAACAGCCACTTTGGATCATGTGTTCCTTTCCAGAATCTCAACCCCACCACCACAGTTGAAGTATGCACTTTGATCTCTGTCACTGGTATAAAAGAATCCACCCTAATTTAGTCTGTAAAGAATTTGCTTAGTAGCTAAGGGCCAACCCTCAAAGGAAGTCAACCTTAGATTGCGTGTTCTATATTTAGAGCGAGCAACTGCAATGTCCTACACATTTCACGTTGAACTACACAGTGATACAGACTATAGAGTGGTGATGATTCAGGAGATGAATGTAGACACCATCTAGAATGGATGCACATTCGCTAGAGACTCGCCTTACATGTGTTCTAAGAGATCCATAATGACACCATGTATTCTGCTCCCTTGAGTTACAGCAAGTGCTAATATGCAGTGTAACTAGGTCATCAACTTTTTTTGTGTTGCTATATCACGCGCTTAACGCTTGACACTACAAAACGGTACTGAAATTTTCTTTTTCTCATCTCACACCTGGCATAGGTCAACCTTCAAATGACCTTTGGTGTCATATTACAGCTGATGAATGTCACATTGAAGGTCAGTGACAACTCATGTGAAAGTCCCCCTCCATGGGTAGGGATGGGGAGGAGGAGGAGCGCGGAAGGGAGGAAAGGTCAGCCAGTCAGAATCCAGCTGCTTCCACACCCAATTTTCTCTCAGCCAATAGGGATCACTCGAGGTCTGTGCTCTCCACTGGAAAGACATGTATGAAATGCTATCAGCAGGAACCACCCACCACCTCCAAAACATAAAAGAAGATTGAAAGTAAGTGTTTGTATTATAATATTAAGTAATAATGCGAGGAGCACACCCCCCCTCCCCCTGCTCTCAGGCAATTTGCTCTGAACAACATGGATTATTTAACCGTGTGAGTGTAACTGTTGCAATGCATCTCCATCTAGTCTGTGCTCATAGTCTGTGCTCAAACTATCTAAATTCCGTAAAAAATGGGATTATTAATAAATTTTCATGTCTGCCGCAGCATAATTGCAGGAGCCTACAAATGTATTGGACCATTCTGTACCACAATGCACGCGCTATACATCATATCTTCCCAAACTATCATCATAACCGCTCGTCAGACCACAATCATGGCATACCTTACCTGTTGAGCTGATTTTGTTCTGTATAACACACAATCTAAATGTAAATGGTAGTAAATTTGTGCTTGCATTTTTATTCTCAGATCAACGAATCACTGTAGTGAGGACGTTGAAAACATAATACTTTTACACTATCAGTAGCGTGTGTTAGGCGAGAATTTCTCAGATATGTATGCAATGTTCAGTATTAAAACGCCTCCTTTGCCAATACACTACCACTCAATATGTGCTGGCAACTGCCCAGAAACTGTGAAGATACATGTAGCAGTTGGAATGCTGAGGAGTGCACCCACATTCAGAAACCTAATGAGAGTCTAGGGTAGTGTGACTATGGGTATGGGTTTTTAGAAGGTTTTTAGGAGAACGAAAACTGGTGTTCTACGGATAGGAGTGTGGAATCTCAGACGTCTTAATCGGGCAGGGAGGTTAGAAAAACTAAAAAGGGAAATGGATAGGTTGAAGCTAGATATAGCAGGAATTAATGAAGTTCGGTGGCAGGAGGAGCAAGACTACTGCAGGCGAATACAAAGTTATAAATACAAAATCAAATAGGGGTAATGCAGGAGTAGGTTTAATAATGAATAAAAAATAGGAGCGCGGGAAAGCTACTTCAAACAGCATAGAGAACGTATTATTATAGCAAAGATAGACACGAAGCCCACGCCTACCACAGTAGTACAAGTCTACATGCCAACCAGCTCCTCAGATGACGAAGAGATTGAAGAAATGTATGGTGAGATAAAAGAAATTATTCAGACAGTGAAGGGAGACGAAAATTTAATGGTAATGGGGAACTGGAATCCGATAGTAGGAAAAGGAAGAGTTGTAGGTGAATTTTGAAAAGTTTCCGCACCGATACTTGTTTGTGCCATTCAGCTGCATAGTTGGTAGGTATGATGTTGTTATGTTTGCTTACAGTATTCTTGTGTGTTCCTCAAATGCATTGCGACTTGTTAATCAGTTAGTGTGTGAGATTCCAGCAGCAGGTCGTGAGTGGACCAATGTAGAAAAAGCTAACATGCTCTCGGTGTACAGAGAGTGTAGAAAGAATGTAGTCCGTTCTTGTACGGATTGTGCAGCAAGATATCCCAATAACGTCAGCCATCTCGGCAATTATTTATCACTCTCTTCAATCAGTTACGTGAAAGTGGTTGTGTGACACCTAGACAACGCAACAGAAGGAGAAAAGTAGCGACAGACGAGGCGGAAATTAATGTTCTTGCTGCTGTAGTAGTTAATCAACACGTTAGATCCCGGGAAACCATACAAGAAGTGGCATGAGTCAGGCAAGTGTCCTATGCATATTCCATCGACGTACACTGAAGCGCCCAAGAAACTGGTAAAGGCATGCGAATTCAAATACAGAGATATGTAAACAGGCAGAACACGGGGCTGCGGTCGATGACGCCTATATGAGACAAGAAGTGTCTGGGGCAGTTTTTAGATCGGTTACTGCTGCTACAATGGCAAGTTATCAAGATTTAAGTGAGTTTGAACGTGGTGTTGTAATCGGCGCACGAGCGATCGGACACAGCGTCTCCGAGGGAGCGAAAAGTGGGGATTTTCCCATACGTTCATTTCACGAGTGTACCGTGTAAATCAGGAATCCCGTAAAACATCAGGTCTCCGAATTTAATAGGGTCGGAAAAAGATCCTGCAAGAACGAGACCGACGACGACTGAAGAAAACCGTTCAACGTGACGAAAGTGCAACCCTTCCACAAATAGCTGCAGATTTCAATGCTGGGTTATCAACAAGTGTAAGCGTGCGAACCATTCAACGAAACATAATCGATATGGGCTTCCAGAGAAGAAGGCCCACTCGTGTACCCTTGATGAATGCACAACACAAAGCTTTACGCCTTGCCTGCGCCCATCAACACCGACGTTGATGACTGGAAACATATTTCCAGGTCGGTCGAGTCTCGTTTCAAACTGTATAGAGCTGATGGACGTGTATGGGTGCGGAGACAACCTTATGAATCCAAGGGCCCTACATGTAGGCAGGGAACTGTTCAAACTGGTGAAGGCTTTGTAATGGGGTTAGGGCGTGTGCAGTTGCAGTGATAAGGGACCCCTGATACGTCTGACAGGTGACACGTACATAAGCATCCTGTCTGATGACCTGCATCCATTCCTGTCCATTGTGCATTCCGATGGCCTTGGACAATTCTATCAGGACAATGCGACACCCCACATCTCCACAATTGCTACAGAGTGGCTCCAGCAACACTCTTTTGAGTTTAAACACCTCCGCTGACCACCAGACTCCCCAGACATAAACTTTATTGAACATATCCTGGATGCCTTACAACGTGGTGTTCAGAAGAGATCTCCGCCCCCTCGTACTCTTACGGATTAATGGACAGCCGTGCAGGATTCCTGGTGTAATTTCCCTCTAGCACTACTTCAGAGACTATTCGAGTCCGTGCCACATCATGTTGCTGCACTTCTGCATGCTCGCGGAGGCCCTACACGATATTAGGCAGGTATACCAGTTTCTTTGGCTTTTCAGTGTAGGTTCCATATCACATCTCTCTCAATCAAGAGCTGCATGGAAGCGATTATGAGAATCGTGTAAACTTCTGTACATGGCCATTAAGACAGAATGCCCCAGATGTATCATTTATCCTGTGACGAAGCCACATTTACCAATCATGTCCAGGTAAACCGTAGAAAGATGTATTACAGTCTATCAACAATCCCTGTTGTCTTCATCGGATGGAACATGAGCGTCCATGGAATGTAAACATGTGGTGTGGCCGCGCGGGGTAGCCGAGCGGTCTTAGGTGTCTTGTCACGGTACGCGCGAGTTCCTCCATGGAAGGTTCGAGTACTCCCTCGGGCATGGGTGTGTGTGTTGTCCTTAACGTAAGTTAGTTTAAGTTAGATTAAGTAGTGTGTTAGCTTAGGGTCTGATGACCTCAGCAGTTTGGTCCCATATGACCTTACCACTAATTTCCAACTTCCATGTGGTGTGGAATAGTGAGCCAGCAGCTCATAGTTCCATTTTTCACAGACAGAACACTAAACACTCACAAGTATCGCTCCTAATACACCATATCCCATGGATGCTAAAAGACGTTCCTCCACAGACTAGGATGAACGTGTGGTAGCAACATGACGGCTGTCTAGCCATAGTGCACGAAGTGCTACAGCATGTCTTCACGAATTGTTTCCAAATCGTTGGATTGCATGCGGAGGACCTGGTCCTTGGCCAGTCCCACCTTGGATTTGACAACTGTATACTTTTTTCTGTGGGAAAAGCTGGGAGACGCTGTCTATGAGGATGTACCAACTACGCCCAATGGCATGCAACGACGTAATACTGCAGCCTGCTCGAACATCTCCGCTAAAAATCTAGCACGTGTGCCGCAGTCCTTCCATACCAGACTGGAAAGCATATACTGACGCTGTCTATGGTCGTTCTGAACACAGCCTGCGATAGTCAAGTGTCTCGTTACTGCTCAGAATCCACGTAACTAGTGTATGCACTTGTGTTGTTCTTGTCGGTGTGGGAACTTTCCAAAATATCTCATAAACAGCTCGTACTAGAGTCGTGCAACGAACACCACTGGCACTCTAATTTACCCCACTTTTAGACTGTTGTTGCGAATAGGCATCGTTCCACTTAGAGTGTATGTTTGCACAAAAATACACTTGCTAAGTATTATTATCATCTGTTGATTGGCTAACATTACGAGCCCCTCATTACCAATCCAGTCTGTGAAAACCTCACATCAGTAGCATTTTTCATTTCCACTATATTTGCGGTGTTTGTTTTAGGTGATTCACCTTATGCTCGGTGATTTTTTCCACCGTGTAAAAACTCTAGGGATTGATCGATGAGAGGATACAGAACAAAAAAGGTCTTATGAACTTATGTCCGTAAATCATGGTTTTCATTCTAGAGACCATTTCTTCAGTCGTAAATTGTTACAGAGACTACGGTCTAACACACGGTGTTCCATGCAGTCACAGTTATAGTATGTGTTGAAAAAGGTTTCCACGTGCCTCAGCGCATGCATGTACGTGCAGAAGCATGTTCTATCTCACACGTTCACATCAGCCGGATGCATCCGAAAAGTGACTATGACAGCTTCAATACGCTGCCCCAGGATCTCCACATCTGGAATAGGCTCTGCATACACGATAGTTTTAAGATGGCCCCGTAACCAGAGACAGCAATGGTTAAGATCCGGTGAACGAGCAGGCGACGCAACTGGACCCCTACGTTCTATCCATCAACCCGGAAGACACAATTGAGATGCATTCGGACGTTAACGCTGAAGTGGGCCGAAGCACCATCACGTATCAGCCACATAACCCTTCGTCAATGGCACTTCCTCCAGCAGAGGAGGCAAAGTCACCCGCAAGAATCGCCTGTATTTCCGGCCTGTTAGGCGAGTGGGAAAGGAAGACAGGTCCCAAAATACGGTCGCCAATTATCCCAGCCCTTACATTCCAGCTGCACCGATGTTGATGATTCGCTGTCGCCATACCTTGGGGTTCTGCATACTATCCCACAGATGACTGTTACGAAAATTGAAAATATCACGCCATGTAAAGATTGCCTCATCTGTGAATAGGATGGGTGACACACATCCCGGAATAGTGGTTGAAGCACTGTGGTTGGCTACTTCATTTTCAGTGAAAACTTAAAAAAGGCTTTCACTAGAGTTATCTTGCATTTTTAAATTCCTTGCCATGGCCATCTTGTGTTTATAAAGTTTCCTACAAACGCTACCTTGCACAATTTTCCCCACCATCTTGCACTTTTTTTTTTTTTAATTTCACGCCCATCACCATTTTCCTTCTTTAAATTTCCCACCATTCACATAGCTGATCTTTAAACTTTCCACCAATGGAATCGTGATGACATCAAGTGTTCATGGTCATTGACGACGTCATGGACCCAGGCATGTAAGCAATCCGCACTAACACTTTCACTTTTGAACAGAATTTGGCATAAAATGACCATCTGGAGAGTAACCATGACATCCGTAATTTTTATTTAACTGTCTTGACTCATGCTGTTCGTACATGTTGCGACTTGTTGCAGTGCAGCAGACAGAATGAGTCGAAAAGGGCTATTGCTTAGCCGAAAACGCTAATTCTATTCACGAAGCTGCGTGATCAAGAGAATTAAATACAAATTACTTTCACTTTTTAAGGTCGTTCAAATGCAAAGTAGTCTGGCAGATATGCTAATCACCTTAACTCTGAAATGCGTTCTGCAGTCTTACAGTCATTTACGTAAGGACTGATTGTGCTTGTGTACATTTCACACCCACTTCGTTTTATTAGCAGTGTTCCTTGTTCATAAGCATTCATCATTATGTGAGCCTACATCTTCGTCGGATTTGCCAACCCTACAACGTTAGCAGTTATACACATAACACATCAGTTTATTAAGCGGTGGAGACAACAATACCCAGAATGAAAGAGTTATTCCAGAACTCACGTGGGTTCGCAACTTTCTACTCATTCGTTTCCGAGCCAGGGTTCCTCACGTTGAGATATTTGCCCTTCTTCATCGTCCATGAAAGTAAGTGTCATTGTGATGGAAACACCTCGTATAACAACTAGCAAGATTGCAAAGCAGATGGCTTCTCAGACCTTTGACTTAAAAGAGTGTTGACTGCCGTAAAACACGCCGCTAGGGGACAGCTCCAAAATGTCTCTGACTCTCGTCCATCACCGCAGCAACGAGACAGGTCGTCGACACTTCTGGGAAAAACTTCGTCCGCTGCAAAGTTTTAGCGGTGCATTCGAGAGCCCGTCTCAAGTGCTCCGCAAACACACGGTCCTACCGACGAAGAGGTGTGAGCGCCCGGCGCTCAAGTGCGCGAATTCCTACCCGCTTGTCACCAGATCTGCCTCGAATGTCGAACTCTGTTCATCTGTGGTTGCACGCTCTCTGTGGAATGTGAACACTCAGAACACGTCATACAGCAAGCGCGAGACGCCTGTCCTTCACCACAAAGGAGTAATAGCTTCACATTTATCACTAGACATTTTTAGGACTAGTTTCTGGCGCATACAGGTGACCCTTCAGGACTGACAACACATCGAAGTACTTGCCTCATTCATAATGTACAGGTGTTCTAGAAGTTGGTGTCTTGACTGTTGCGTGTTATATAGACCGGCGTGTCCTGGTATGTTTTGGACCGTATAGCACTTATGACAGAAATGTGTTTGGCGTCATTGGTGATGTCTTATCTACGTAAATTTGATTCACTAGCGAGTTGTGTCATCACCGCAGGAAACGATTTTGCGCTGATTTGCCTAAATTAATTTACGAAAAATGCTTCAAATGGCTCTAAGCACTATGGGACTTAACATCTGAGGTCATTAGTCCTCTAGAGTTAGAAATACCTAAACTAACTAACTTAAGGACATCACACACATCCATGCCCGAGGAAGGATTCGAACCTGCGACCGTAGCAGCAGTGCGGTTCCGGACTGAAGCGCCTGGAACCGTTCGGCCTAGCCGGCTTAGTATATGACTGTCCCATGAAAATTAACGACAAAAACTTTTGAAAATAATTCTGTTGCGCAGAATGTTTCGATGCCATCTAGGTTTGCTTTGTTATTCGAAACGAAACAATAAATTTTAATGAAATTTTGAGTCTGAGTTTCAATGAGATAGCTTCAGAAAGACAGGCTCAAAACCTGGTATTTGTTCATTCTGGAGTGCTTGGGCAGGAACAAAGAGAGAAGGAGATTACGCGAATAATAAGTGGAGAGGGGATATTTCCAAAGTTCAATGACTGTAGCCCATATTCAGTACCTCCTGAAATATCGCATCATTTAAGTTGATAAATTTTACAGCGACATAGCATGTTAAGCACATAAATTTATGATCTTCTTTGTAATATTTAGAAAACAAATGGCTAATTGGAATCCAAGGTGATCGATGTGCTGTAAAAGCTTCGATACGACAGAAAGACAGTCAGTACAACTTCTCAGAGGCACGAATTCCAGAGTGATCTTTGTGAATGAATCTCACAACAACACCAAAATTGAAATTCCAGGGTGTTTGACACCTATGGGCAACATCAGAAGTTTCTGTGAAAATATAGAAATAACCGTAAAACACAATTCTTATTTAGTAAAACTAGAACTTCCGAATACAAAATTAAGGAACTGACTCGGAAATTTCTGTTGCGTTGAAGGAAGAGTTTGACTTTCGGCACAGTGAAAGGGATATTTTATTTATTTATCATATTCCATGGGGCCATCTAGCTTTGGTTTTCAAGTAAGTATATAGTTTACAGACTGCTAAGTAGTATATTTAGAAACAAAAGAAAAAATAAATAATTAATAAAACTCGAGATAAATAGATTGTAGGAAAGTATGTGAATAAATAGCTCCTTGTAAAGAAAAGTTCTCGCTACTGCGAGGAACTCCGGTAGAAAATACGAATGTGCCAAAAACGAAATCTTTCAACTTAGATTTGAGGGCTTGGAGTTTACCACTCAGTTAATTTAAGTTCTGTTGGAAGGCTACTGAAAGTAAAACCTGCTAAAGAGTGTACTCGTTTCTGTACAACGATTAAGAAAATCTTACCTAAGTGCAAGTCGGTTTTTCGTCCGTGTTCCCTGAGTGAATGTTCCTGTTTCATCTTCATAAGTCAATGCTATGAATAGCGAATCTTGTGATGTATATATACAGGGACGGCAATGTTAAAATTCCGAAACATCTAAATAACAACTAGGGATTAGCGACGTTGGCAAATCATCGATGCCAATTTCGATTTAATTATCGCTCTCTGAATAATGATGGCCGATAATCATAGATCCCAAAACATCGTTGTTTAACATCGATTCTGAATGAAGAACATAAAGAATGGCGTAAAAATCAAGTTACAAATAAATCTAACATTATATTTATTAATCGATAACTACAGCAAACTTTACATATCCAACAATGTTTTTTCTACAGACTGTAAAAATGACATTTTTTTTAAGAAGTTCCCCTTCAGACTATTGTATTGTTTCCAGAATGAGATTTTCACTCTGCAGCGGAGTGTGCGCTGATATGGAACTTCCTGGCAGATTAAAACTGTGTGCCGGACCAAGACTCGAACTCGGGACCTTTGCCTTTCGCGGGCAACTGCTCTACCACCTAAGCTACCTAAGCACGACTCACGCACCGTCCTCACAGCTTCACTTCTTCCAGGACCTCGTCTCCTAGCTTCCAACTTCCTGGCAAATTTTGTGTCGGGCCGAGACTCGAACTCGGGACCTTTACCTTTCGCGGGCAAGTGCTCTACCAACTAAGCTACCCAAGCATGACTCACGCACCGCCCTCACAGCTGCACTTCTGCCAGGACCTCGTCTCCTAGCTTCCAAACTTCACAGAAGCTCTCCTGCGAAACTTGCAGAACTAGCACTCCTGAAAGAAAGGATATTGCTGAGACATGGTTTAGCCACAGCCACAGCCTGGGTAGCTTAGTTGGTAAAATAAAAAAATAAAAGTTGGTCGATCATTTGCCCGCGAAAGGCAAAGGTCCCGAGTTCGAGTCTCGGTCCGGCACAAAGTTTTAATCTTATTGTATTGTTGATTGGGAGCATATTCTGCGTTTGAGAAATCTTTCAAAAGCTGGCGATGTGGTTGCACAGCTCAAATATTTAAGTGCGTCTTTTTGTAGCTTTGGGTAGGGAATACCGATCATATGAGTCCATACTTCTAATGGATCTCGTTTAAGATTTATAAGACAATCTTTCAGATAACAACTAAGCGATGATGGTAGGTCCAGTTCTGTTCCAGCTTGCATGTTATTCTTTTCTTGTATTACAGTGTTTAGTCACATTTATAACGATATAACAACAACAAATTAATTCCCCATTATTATAATTAATTAATTAACAAATTAATATCCAGAATAAACACGTCTTGCAGTACGTACCGCTGCAAGATGTGTAGGAAGAGAGTCAGTGAGGTCCTGGGAGGTACCGACAGGGGTGTGGAGCCATACCGACACCAATGCCGTGGCCGGCTGCACTCTAGTCTGTCCACAATCACTTTAGGATTGACACTTCGGCAGGAACAAGTGAAGGCGCGGAACAGAGTTGCCACGTCCCATCTGGAACACACTCATAATCTTGCATTTCAGCCATTTCGCTTAAACAGACAAACTATTCACTTTATAAACGCGGAAACTGCATCAAAATGTTCTGGATGAGTTGCACTACTTTTTGATTGTAGTTTGATCTGCGGCAACGGCTTAATAAGACGACATACGGACAGTTTACGAAAATACATTTTTCATTACGTTACCGAATTTTCGACATACGGGAAACTTTTTCATTATTGAAGTTAGGTGAAAACATTATGCGAATGAAATCTTAAGAATATGTCATATTTTCATATGTATAAAACCGGACCTCGAGTAGAGATCTCTAATGCGGGATAATTTGAATTAAATATGACTACAGTGGTCTGCTCGCACGACTCCTATTCGGGCATCCTCACTGTTCCGATACGAGGAACACATCGCTACAGGTTTGTAATGAAACTGTTGTTAATTCTTTCTGATCCCCCTACTTGGTTCTAACGCAACAAAAAATAAGTTTAAGCTTGCTTATCCCAGAGGGGAAACGTATCTTATATAGACCAACCTCTATTGCTTACAAAGAATCAAAGCAATACAAATAATGGGGAATTTATACGAGCAGACTGAATTTATTAAGACTTACTTATTAAAATTTACGACGATATAATTTTGTTGTGTAGGTACTTACAGATGTGAACTGCGCACGGCAGACATGTAGCTGAACCTGCCTGTGCTGCATTTCTACGTGGATAATAGAAAAACTCCACTGATATCACTCCGTCTCTATGACCTGTTCTTTAAATGTCATTATCACTGTCACTGTTGTCATTTAATGAAATTATCATTTCCTCCACTGAATTTTCCAATAGAGGCTCATTCTGCCATGCTCCTTCCATGATGTTCTGCGGATGTTTCAGATCTGCTTCCAACCTTCAGAAGTAACTTCCTGATAGTTTCTCTTGTGAGTGCTTCTAATGCAGAGAGGGTAAATTTAATTTATTATTATTCCTGGCAACGTGACCTTTAATTGGGTTGAAGTGGCAGTGCTAAGTTGGTAACCTAACGACCGCAAGCCACTTTTTTTTTTTTTTTTTTTTTGCCAGTTCGTCGATTTGGTGCAGGGGGACTGTGGCTTATGGAGAGATATTTCTTTCCATAAGCTCCACCTTCGTAAGGTCATCACTTACATCGACGCTAAAGCCAGACAATAATTTCCTCTTTTCGGTTTACCACGGTAGGTGCTTTTTTAACAATAACTGAATGATCAGAAGCATTGTCTAAAACAACTGTTAACAGTTTTCCAAGATTTGTTATTAATGAATCTTCGAATCACTCTGTTAAAGTAACATGGTTCATTTCTTCATGATAACCTCCTATATGTTTTGATTTAAAAAGCAGCGGACTGTTTGGGAGAAATCCTTGCGAGGTACCTGAGTGAAGAAGTATAAGTCTGCCCCCCTTGTCACAAGACATTACCATTGTGCCTTTAGCTGTGTCGTCTGTCCAGCCCTGCTTGACAACGTGATCAGGATTGACCCACGTCAAGCCACACAACTTCGTCGATGTTTTTGCTAGGGACTAGGGATGTCCCGTAAGAAAAGGCATCGCCAAGCAGCTACGTATATCCCCCCCCCCCCCCCCGTCTCCACTAACAGCTTATGGCGACAGAAATGTCAATAGCGAAAGTATAGGTTGTGGAAAACCGATGGACAAGGACATGCGAGTGCCTTGGAAAAGTCCTGATTCCGTATGTGTGACCATTAACTTCCTGAATGTCGTATGTTTCTTACTGCGATAATAATCATAAACATGACGACGAATCGCATGTTCTGCAAACGAATCGATATGGTGATCCTCTTACACACACGACGTTTTTCCCCAGGGATTGTAAGTTCAATGGATCTTCAGCTTCCTTTTCTTTGTCGAACATTTCCTTCCCTATCTTCACAACAGTGTTTTCGATGATATTCAAAGCCGTAGCAGTTCTGTCGATTACTTTATTAACGGAGAGCAGCTGGGCACCATTACGATTTTCATTCTCTAAGTAGGCACGTAACGCGCAAACCATACGCTCATATCTAACGAGCAGATCTTTTAACACTGACGTGCAGGGCAAACAATCGACATAACGCGGTATCCAAGCTGGAGTACCCCCAGGGAAGCATCCTAAGGCCCGTCTTGTTCAACCTGTACATGAACGACTTCCCAGCAACACAAAAGACGACGTTAGTCACCTACGCGGATGACACAGCCATCCTTGCGCAAGATTGGAAACCGTCGAACAAAAATTCACGTATACAGACGGCACTCAGAATTGCCGAGCCTTGGTTGGAACGACGGCGTATTAAAGCAAACGTCGACAGAAACTACTGCGCAACCATCAACGCTATAGACAGGTAACACTACATACACGTCCAATACGTCACATATCTTGGTGTCTGGCTGGACCGGACACTTACATGGGGGGACCACGTCGAATACGTTGCCAACAGAGCGCACGCGACGCTCAAACAACTCTACCCAATGCTCAACAGGGAAAGTACACTGAACAGGAGAATGTCGAGGTCCGTATACATGACACTGATTAGACCTCTGATGAGGTACGCAGCTCCCTTCTGGGGTTACGAAGCTCCTACACGCCTGCGCCGCCTGCAGATCGTACAGAACAAAGTGTTACACATCATTAGCAACGCTCCACGCTACACACGCACTTCACAATAAATACCGCCTTGAAACCCTAAAGGAAGTATTCAAGAAACACGCCACACGACTATACCGGAACTCGAGACACTCGAACAATCCGTTCATCCTTACTCAGGGAAACTATGATCACAACCGTAAGTGGAAGCATAAGCGGCCAAAGACACTACCAGCAATGGTTACCTATGGCAAGCTAACAAGCGACAAACGTTGGCAAGCCCCTGCATATGAGCAACGTTGACTTGATATACAAGCTGCTATTAAAGGCGACCATCAGGCAACAGCAGGGAGACCGACAAGCTCGCACACAGACACACAAACAAATCGCCAACACTACCCTACACTGTAAATCCGATATATCACCTATCGGACACAAAACGATGATGAACCTAATTCTTACAGGTATGCTGACGCTGACCGAGAAATTGCTATCAGAGGGCGATCGACAGCAATGGTTTGTTTAAGAGGTGGAGCCCCTCCACACCCACACCGGCATGATGGCCAACACAAAAGGTCTACTGCCATCTCTGCATAAGGGTCAGTTTTCACAAGAGTGAGGTATCGCAGGATGTGGGTGCTGCGATGTTTGCGTACGCCTGGTTAGGGTTAACAATTAATACGCTTCCATCCGGAGATAGATTGGGTCGGAGGATGAACGAAGGGTACCGGTTTGAAGGGCAGAGGGAAAACAGTGCCAAGGCAAGAACCAAGGGGGAAAAAAAAACTCTGCGATAGTTGGGTCGGGTTGTAAGAGCAGTAGCGGTCTTCTTACTGACTGCCGAAGGGTAGGCTTTGTCAGCGGTGGGTATCATGCAGATCGATAGCTTTGTCGTTGTGCGGTGCTGTTGCTCGGCGGCTGCCGCTGTGTGCCGTTGTTGATTTCTCAAAAATGGTTCAAATGGCTCTGAGCACTATGGGACTTAACATCTGAGGTCATCAGTCCCCTAGAACTTAGAATTACTTAAACCTAACTAACCTAAGGACATCACACACATCCATGCCCGAGGCATGATTCGAACCTGCGACCATAGCAGTCGCGCGGTTCCAGACTGAAGCGCCTAGAACCGCTCGGCCACTTCGGCCGGCTTGAATACCATCTGTCAACCTTTTTCCATGGACGAAATATCTTTTTATAATCAATTTATTTACGTGGAATGCTTGTAATTTGAATAATTGAAGGCATAACATTGCATTAACCGAAAGCAGCACATGCGAAAGTCTACAACGCTCTAGTCTTTAAAGAGCATATATCACGATTCCAAGCACATGGTACCGTGCTTGGATGATCTCACACTGACATCCACACGTATTACAAAAATGAACGTACAGGTATGTATGTGTGTTTACTCCACATCTCCTCCTGCATCACTAGACCGATTTCAACCAAACCTGGTATACATATTCCTCACTCTCAGGCAACAATCGCAGTGGGTATAAGAACCACAGAACCACCAACCTAAAAAAAAAAGGAACATGATTCGGGAGATATAACGTCATAAACTATTAGATGCATGAAAAACTGCCGCATCATTCATGGCTCTCAAATTTATTATTTCTGTACTGCTAATTCCATTCGCAATAAATTATGCAGACAGTAGCCACACTTGCCGCTAAATGCACTTACAAAATTATATCATGGTACCATACACAGCTCAACAGATATGATTTAATAATGACTCAGATGCGAAAAAAAACTTACGCACTGCGCATGACGTTCAGATTTATTACTTCTTTGCTACTAACTCTATTCGCGACACATTTTACAGACAGTATTCATACCGGGTGATCAAAAAGTCAGTATAAATCTGAAAACTGAATAAATCACGGAATAATGTAGATAGAGAGGTACAAATTGATACACATGCTTGGAATGGCATGGGGTTTTATTACAACCAACAAAATACAAAAGTTCTGATCAGAATAGCAATAATTAGCATAAAAAAGTAAGACAAAGCAAAGACGATGTTTTTTACAGGAAATGCTCAATATGTCCACCATCATTCCTCAACAATAGCTGTAGTCGAGGAATAATGTTTTGAACAGCACTGTAAAGCATGTCTGGAGCTGTGGTGAGGCATTGGCGTCGGTTGTTGTCTTTCAGCATCCCTAGAGATGTCGATCGGTCATGATACACTTGCGACTTGAGGTGACCCCAAAGCCAACAATCACACGGACTGAGGTCTGGGGACCTGGGAGGCCAAGCATGACGAAAGTAGCGGCTAAGCTCACGATCATCACCAAACGACGCGCGCAAGAGATCTGTCGGACATTTTGTGAACTTTTTTTTTTTTTTGTTCTTACAAAACCCCATGTCATTCCAAGCATGTGTGTCAATTTTTACCTCTCTATCTACATTATTCCGTGGTTTATTAAGTGTTCAAATTTAAACTGACTTTTTGATCACCCGGTATATGCCGCTGAAAGTACCCACAAAATTGTATGTTTGTATGACACATAGATAATGACATATGACGTCATAAATATTGAAATGCGCGAAAAGATGCCGCAACATGCATGAAATTTTAATACATTTATTCTTTACTACTAAGACATCGAGCAGCCGAGTCAACTTAAGAAAGTACCTGACACTTGGGAGCGCTTTTGACAGCTTTCAACTGCGAAGCGGAAACGGCTCTAGGCGTAAACAACAGCGATCTATAGAGATATGAAGACGCGTTACTATAGAGACGTTTACAAAATCGCATTGTACACACACGAAGCAGCTGCAACCAGCGTGTAGAAACAGTCCTGGATCATCCCACACCTAGACTATTGCTTAATTCAAAGCTGCTTTCACGAATACGAGGAAACCAAATTTTTCCGATCTTACACTAGAAACACATTTCATTTCTTTGTTTTGATAGAAAATCGACAAAACGAATATCAAGGTTCAAAAAAAAAAAAAAATGGTTCAAATGGCTCTGAGCAATATGGGACTTAACATCTGAGGTCATCAGTCCCCTAGAACTTAGAACTACTTAAACCTAACTAACCTAAGGACATCACAAACATCCATGCCCGAGGCAGGATTCGAACCTGCGACCGTAGCGGTCACGCGGTTCCAAACTGAAGCGCTTAGAACCGCACGGCCACACTGTCCGGCGAATATCAAGGCAATACCATGTTTGTCAACTCATAAAGTATGTGATTAAGCCAACAAACATCCTGATTGAAGTCACTAAATCAGCTGATGTCATGCAAATGTTTCTACGTCACGTTTTCAGAGGTGTTCGTAATTCTCCAGTAGCGTATTTTACGACGTGTCCCGGTAGACTGGGGCGACCGGTGGCGCCGCCACCTGTCATTACCCGCAGCGGGCGGCGGGCAGGCCGGCTCGCGTCCCCGCGCCTCTGAATTATTCAGATCACGACTCAGAACGGGAGGACAGGCGGCGTCGCTATGGTAATAGCCCCTGAGAGCGACGGGAACACGTCATTAGCGGCCAGGCTACAAGCGTCGCAGCTGGAATGTCACCTCCAGTTCCAGCACCGCTATGCACTCCACGTCGGTCCCTGGACACCTGTTTGTCAGCTCAGCTGTAGAAGGCAACAAGTACCCAGTGTCAGATTTCGATTCCGGGAAGTGCACCTGAATATTCCAAGTGGCTCTAAGGAGCAGCTGCCGTTGAGGTACAGGGGTTGGGCAAAAATATAGAATCAGCGCGAGTAATTGAAAGTTTGTTGTTATACTTCTAACCTTGTGCTTGTAAGCGTCAAGTTGGTAACTGAAAATATAGGTAAAACTTACTTTTACATCTATATACGTAAATCTCAGTCCAGAGCAACAAAAACATCTGAAAATTTAATTTTGAGCGGAAAAGCAAATGATGGGAAATCGTGGCGAGCTGGTACATCTAACAATTCGTCTGCGAGAAAGCAATCCGTCTTAAATGAAAATTACACCTACCATCTGACTGCAAACCATATGACTCAGATTAAAATTTTGCTTCTGAATACAACTAAACTTATTGTAATTACAGAGCAAATCAACATAAAAAATGAACGCACTTGGCTTTCTGATAAAACTGCTTGAAAGTTCACAACAAAGTACCTTACTGAAATCTTTTACTGGTATTTTGCCTCAGAACTGATACCGATATTTTCATAAAAACTCTCTGACAATCATTATGCCTTACAATGGACATGAATTTTAATGGTAATTTAATTTATTAGCCTACCTGTGCGCATGGAACGCTCATCTGTTCTACATCTACGTCTACATGTATACTCCGCTAGGCACCAAGCGGTGTGTGGCGGAGGGCACAATTCACGCCTAAGTCATATCCCCCCCTTCCCCCCCCCCCCCCCCTGTTCCACTCGTGGATCGCGCGAGGGAAAAACGACTGCCTGGACGCCTCAGTGCGAGCTCTAATTTCCCTTATCTTTGAATGATGATCATTGCGTGATTTGAAAGTTGCTGGTAATAATATATGCTCTACGTCCTCGGCGAAGATCGGATTTTGGAATTTAGAGAGCAGCTCCCTTCCGTTTAGCGCGTCGTCTATCTGCAAGTGTGTCCCACTTCAAACTTTCTATGAGATTTGTAACGCTCCCGCGATGGCTAAATGTACCAGTCACGAATCTTGCCGCTCTTCTTTAGACCTTCTCAACCGCTTGAACCAGACCCAACTGGTAAGGGTCCCACACAGACGAACAACACTCTAAGACTGGATGAACTAACATATTGTAAGCTAATTCCTTTGTTGAAGGACTGCATCGCTTCAGGATTCTACCAATAAACCGCAATCTAGGGTTTGCCTTACCTGTTACTTGTGTAATCTGATCATTCCAAAAAAATGGTTCAAATGGCTCTGAGCACTATGCGACTTAACTTCTGAGGTCATCAGTCGCCTAGAACTTAGAACTAATTAAACCTAACTAACCTAAGGACATCACACACACCCATGCCCGAGGCAGGATTCGAACCTGCGATTGTAGCGGTCTTGCGGTTCCAGACTGCAGCGCCTTTAACCGCACGGCCACTTCGGCCGGCTGATCATTCCATTTGCGATCATTTCGAATAGTCACACCCAGATACTTGACGGATGTTACCGCTTCCAAAAACTGGGCATTTGTTTTGTACTCGTACATTAATGGGAATTTCCGCCTTGTTATACGCAGTAGGTTACGCTTACTAATATTGAGAGATGACTGCCAGTCACTACACCAAGCATTTATTTTCTGCAAATTCTCATTGATTTGTTTACAACATTCGTGTGATACTACTTTCCTGTAGAATACAGCATCATCGGAAAACAGTCTAATGCCGCTGTCAATATCATCAACCAGATCGTTTATGTAAATCGTAAAAACAGCGGACCCATTACGCTGCCCTGGGGCACACCTGAAGTTACGCTTCTTTCTGTTGAAGTCACCCTCTCAGGACGACATACTGCTCCCTGTCTGTTAGAAAACTTTCTATCCAACCCCATATGTCATTGGATAGACCGTAAGCGCGCACTTTTTGGAGCAAGCGTCAGTGCGGAACTGAATCGAACGCATTTTGAAAGTCGAGAAATATGGCATCAACCTGAGTGCCAGTATCTAGAGCCTGTTGTACATCATGCACAAAGAGGGCCAGCTGCGTCTCGCATGACCGCTCTGCAACCTGTCACTATGTATTGAGACTGCCAAAAATCAAATTTCATTTTCCGTACTTGCGTTGTGCAACGCAAAACTGTATCTTATCAGTTTTCATAAAATGCTTTTCAGTACAAAACTCGCGCCGCCCAATTCGTGTATGGAAACATAGTCATGAAAGTAAATGAAAATAGGGAGTCAATCTTAACGACTGATAAAGGAGAAAGAAGACTTCATGTTTCACTATGCTTCGTTAAGCTATGACAACAACATACGCTTTTCATAAAGTTCTCACACACAGAAAAATCAGCAGAATCATTTCTTAATAACTTTGCTGTGTACAAATACTTTCCTTGACTCTTGTTTCAAGTATAAGACAAAACCATATATGTTGCATTATAAGATTTCTACAGCAAGCTTCAACCGTACGCAATGTTCTAATAATGAGAAACTACCCAGTCACAAATATAAAAAGACTGGATGAAGCCGGCCGCGGTGGTCTAGCGGTTCTAGGCGCTCAGTCCGGAACCGCGAGACTGCTACGGTCGCAGGTTCGAATCCTTCCTCGGGCATGGATGTGCGTGATGTCCTTAGGTTAGTTAGGTTTAAGTAGTTCTAAGTTCTAGGGGACTGATGACCACAGATGTTAAGTCCCATAGTGCTCAGAGCCATTTGAACCATTTGAACTGGATGAAGTTAAAATTGGTTTTTCTCATTCTTTCATTCATATCATCCCATTTCCTCAAAATTTTTCCTCAAAACGTATTATTATAAAATCCTTTTAAGATACTGCTCCCTTCAGTATACGACAGGCCAGCTGCCAGCCTTTTCAAAGCAGGTACGTAGACTGTCCAACAGACACTACTACTCTCGTCAGAAGAAGTAACCTCTCTGACCAATATCTGAGGTCTGAAGAACAGACCTACAAAGAATACGGTTATATCGATACTACAGGGGATGAATACATATATCAAACTCGCAGCTTCATTTACATTTATGGGCAACACTACCTGAAAATCGGCATGGCAAAAAGGACAGTCACCTTTCAGAACGCATACTGGACCTTCAATGCAGACTCTACCAAAGCCCAGAGACTGAGCTGTTGAATTTGACCACAAACGGCACTTGTGCGATAACCACATTTTGTTGTAAGTGCCAATCCTACCATAGTATTCTGTGTAGTTGTGAGTACATTATTTTGGAGCTAAGTGAATACGAACGCTAGCGAATTGTTGGTGCTCTTACGATGGGTGCTTCAGTAGCGATGGCAGGGTTCAAAATGGTTCAAATGGCTCTGAGCACTATGGGGCATAATTTCTGAGGTCATCAGTCCCCTAGAACTTAGAACTACTTAAACCTAACTAACCTAAGGACATCACACACATCCATGCCCGAGGCAGGATTCGAACCTGCGACCGTAGCGGTCGCGCGGTTCCAGACTGTAGCGCCTAGAACCACTCGCAATGATTTTCGTTGTTACTAGTAATGTGTGCGCTTCTACTCTCTGCCACTAGCATGCAAAATATGAACAAGATTCAAAGCGTCTTCTGTGACTGCGTTGTGCCGTTGTCCACGGTCCACGGCACATTTGAAGTCCCACCCAACACGGCATCCGGCGTCAACACTGGTGGTGTGTTTCCGCCGCGGCACAGAGCACATTAGGCTTCAAAGTAGCCGAGTTCAGCGCGTCCGTGAAGCGACGGGCCGTAACAGTCTACGGTGTGACAGCGAAGCGGCCACAACTAGGAGCCAGCGTTGGGGACCGCGGGAGGCAGCGACAGGACTTGGAGTGCGCCATCGGTCAATGGAAGGCACGCTATTCGGTCTTTTTTACGTCCAGCAGTGGTTGGTTCCCGGAAGTGAGCGGCGAGCAGCGACGCTACTTCGCCTCGTTGGGGACGCTTGGGGAGACTGGTCGTGACAACTGGTCTTCCTCTATACAAAGAGTATTGGCCTGCTGTTGTTTTTCATTTGCGTGGGAACTGATCGGGGAGGTGCGTAAGTGCGATGATGATTTAGGAGTCCGTATGGTGGGGTATTCCATGGGTCTCATGGCTACTCTTGCTATGTCGCATTACTGCCAAGCATTATATGACAATTTTGGCAGGTCAGGCCCATTTCATGGTACAACATTTGTTCCCGGATAGTGATGCTGTGTTCCAAGACCACAGAGCACATGTTCACAAAGCACGCATCGTCCAGGACCTGCTGTGTGAGTTCGAGGATTAATTGTCGCTTCTCCCTTACCACCATAGAAACCAAACATCAATATTATTGAGCCTTTTGTAGTCTGCTTTGAAAAGAAGTATGCATGATCGGTATCCACCTCCATCACTGTTATCTGAAGTTGGCATTCCCTTGAAAGCCATACAGAACTTCTGTTCATCCATTTAGAGATGACTGGAAGCTTCTTTGAGTGCCAGTGGGCTTTCTACACCGCGTTAGGCATGGTAATGTGTTTGTGTTTACATATTTTTGTCCGACCCTGGAGTTCTTTCTGCAGCACTACCGACAGTTTTCTATCAGCATTCCGAGTACCGAATGTTCGGTGGGCCATGTTTTCGACGCAACTGCTGCTGTAGTTGAATTCGTGACAGAATAACCGTTATAACATGTGCCAAGGTCAACAATTCAGCATAAAGAAATAACGATGGATCTACAAGATAAATAAGCAACCCTTGAAAAAAAAGAATACTTGCCACTTTGGAGCGCTGTAGGTGATGTATCAGTAAGCCACATGACGTGGTCATGTGATCCTGCACCACTAAGCAAGTCAGGACTGTGGTATAGTGTGTATGTGCCACTCGGCTGAATGGTAAAATGGGCCGACGCGGAGACGCGGTAGAACGGCCGAAAGGAGCTATCAGGTTATCCCGTCCTCGTGATGACACCGTGAAACAATTTGCCTGACTTGTTCATCAAAGTGAACCGACCAACGCGTCTACAAGAAATTGTGTGCCACTCACAGCCACATAACACACAGAAAGAGCGGTCGTAAAAAGATCCTGACCTGCAGGACTAGAAATAAGTGTCACGCCTGTTCAGTGACAATCGTTCAGACCCCACTGGAATTGGTGCTGTCATTGAATGCAGGTCCTGTTTAACCAGTTTCCGAGCCAACAATACGAATGCAGCCGCGTTCAGTGTTCATTTGTTGTCGGCAACCTCTCAGAATTCCATTGGTCACAGCGGCACATCAAGCTGCGCATCTTCAGCGGTCCAGTGAACATAGAAATTGGACAGAAGCTGACTGTCTCGATTCAGTCCTTTTTATTCAAATTCTGCAAGACGTCGAGCCCACTGACATTACGTTGAAATATAAACTACTAGCCATTAAAATTGCTACACCAAGAAGAAATGCAGATGATAAACGGGTATTCATTGAACAAATATATTACACTACACATGTGATTACATTTTCACGCAATTTGGTTGCATAGATCCTGAGAAATCAGTACCCAGAACAACCACCTCTGGCCGTAATAACGGCCTTGATAAGCCTGGGAATTGAGTCAAACAGTTCTTGGATGGCGTGTACAGGTACAGCTGCCCATGCAGCTTCAACACGATATCACAGTTCATCAAGAGTAGTGACTGGCGTATTGTGACGAGCCAGTTGCTCGGCCACCGTTGACCAGACGTTTTCAGTTGGTGAGAGATCTGGAGAATGTGCTGGCCAGGGCAGCAGCCGAACATTTTCAGTATCCAGAAAGGCCCGTACAGGACCTGCAACATGCGGTCGTCCATTAGGAAGGGTTTCGCAGGGTAGAGCCACGGTTCGTAACACATCTGAAATGTAACGTCCACTGTTTAAAGTGCCGTCAATGCGAACAAGAGGTGACCGAGACGTGTAACCAATGGCACCCCATACCATCACGCCGGGTAATACGCCAGTATGGCGATGACGAATACACACTTCCAATGTGCGTTGACCGCGATGTTGCTACACACGGATGCGACCATCATGATGCTGTAAACAGAACCTGGATTCATCCGAAAAAAATGATTTTTTGCCATTCGTGCACCCTTGTTCGTCGTTGAGTACACCATAGCAGGCGCTCCTGTCTGTGATGAAGCGTCAAGGGTAACCGCAGCCATGGTCTCTGAGCTGATGGTCCATGCTGCTGCAAACGTCGTCGAAGTGTTCGTGCAGATGGTTGTTGTCTTGCAAACGTCTCCATCTGTTGACTCAGGGATCGAGACGTGGTTACACGATCCGTTACAGCCATGCGGATAAGATGCCTGTCATCTCGACTGCTAGTGATACGAGGCCGTTGGGATCCAGCACGGCGTTCCGTATTACCCTCCTGAACCCATCGATTCCATATTCTGCTAACAGTCATTGGATCTCGACCGACGCGAGCAGCAATGTCGCGATACGATAAACCGCAATTGCGATAGGCTACAATCCGACCTTTATCAAAGTCGGGAACGTGATGGTACGCATTTCTCCTCCTTCCACGAGACATCACAACAACGTTTCACCAGGCAACTGCGGTCAACTGCTGTTTGTGTATGAGAAATCGGTTGGAAACGTTCCTCATGTCAGCGCGTTGTAGGTGTCGCCACCTTTGTGAATCCTCTGAAAAGCTAATCATTTGCATATATCAGCATCTTCTTCCTGTCGGTTAAATTTCGCATATGTAACATGTCATCTTCGTGGTGTAGCAATTTTAATGGCCAATTGTGTATCCATTTTTTCGATACTTCAGATGGAGCAGTTGCTGTGGTTTCATTACTACTTGGTGATACTGTGGATGTAGTTTGGTGTTCGACATTGCGATGTTGTCTCGTTCAATTTTTGTGGGCGTAAAAATGATGAAAAGATGGTGGCTCTCAAGTAGATGCTGTCGGTGGAGCACTCGTGGACATGAATCAATTATGTTATTGCTGCTAACGTAGATAGCTGTCACAGGACTGCTGGAAGTTTCAGAGGAGAGACCTACAGGTCATAGTAGACCAGATGCAGGTTGCTGTTGATATACAGGGTGTAATGGGAATATTTTTACATGTGATACCTTAATGTACACACATCAGCGTGTTGGTTGCTTTTTCTCTGCGTCAAACAGTTTTCCCATAAAAACACCACAAACTTTTCTGCATTGTTGAAAATGCATTGCGAAGTGCACTACGCCTGTCAGTATAGGCTATCTTTCTGCCTCCATGTATCCACGCTTCAATACTTGACCTGCTGCCCAGGGGAAAATAAACTTTAATGGATTGCTTGTGCCATGCATACTAAGCAACCTAAAAACATAGCACTCGTAATAGCTATTATTATTAGTTTATCCGCCAGCGAACTTACAGCCATTTTGCAATGTGGTCTAATATGCTGTCCAATTCATTGTTCCTAGTCTGCTTGGCATCGTATCTGGCGTCTTAATCGTCATACATCGATTGCAGTGCGTCTTCTACAAAAGACTGGAAGTTACCTACTACGAATGCAGAAATGGAAGTAAAATCGTTTTCATTGGTGAACTTTTAAAGAAGCCTTTTGCACGTGGGGACACGAATTGTTTCACACCAGTGCATCCTCTAGATTACAAACCTGTTTTCTGTGTACCCTTCCTCCAGTGGCCCCAACGAAATTATTTGTAAAAGACGTTGCTAGCCCTAATGGTGACATAAGGCCCTAACGAAACGTAATGGACCTGAACGTGGTAAGAATAATAGTTGGTATCAATGGTATTAAGTGATGGCACCATTTTGGGAGGATACACACAAACTTTGGAATCTAGTAGATACTGTGGAGCGAAACAACTCACATCCAAGACATGCGCAAACATTCTTAAAAAGCTGACCAATATAAACGATTGTATTTCTATGTTCATGGTACATAACTGCAAATGCTTTTTAGAAGACCCACTGTAATCGCTGTGTAACGATTAAGACGTTAGATATCGTACCTCTCAGACTACTTTTAGCAATTAAAAACAAACAAGCCTTGATCCAGAATCGAACCCTCGACCTCCTACATGTAAACCCAAAAACGCTATCCACTGCACGAACTCCACAGCTCTACTCCTAGCTCCTGTCAGAAATAGTTACTGTGCATGTGATTACAGTGTTGATCATTGTCAACCTTTAACGTCCATTTAGTGCCCGAAATAATTGTTAGTAGGTGAGGAATCGCACTGCGAGGTTCAAGAGTGCGAATTATCTTCTCCCTGTATACTGTATCGTGGAAACCTTTGGTTTCTGGACTTGTGTTCATTAAGGTTATTTGCTCGTTTCATTGTCCTTTTCTCGCATCTTTCGTTTGTACCTGTAATGCTCAATCACCCTCTATACTCCCAAGGCAATGAGTCAGTACTGTCGATTTTTGCCCTATTAGTTTCGCATATTAAGCGAGAGATTGTCTACAGGATGATTCAAAAGTCATATCCTATAGGACAAAGTCTACTTTGGTGAGTCAAGAGGGCAAAGGCGTATTCAGGGATATGACAAGAACGATCTTTCGAAATAAAAAAGTCTGGTAGACGTGGGCTCTAAATGTTTTACTTAAGAGTTATGAGGAATTATTCATCTGTTGCAGTAAGAAACGAGTTTCTCAAGCTCTTTGCCTTCCATATTTTTGGAGGAGTAACATGGACAGAAACAGGAAAAAATCGTTTAGGAAGCATGTGCTCTAAAATCCATACCTTAAGAGCTATTAGCTGTTGTACATTAGAAGAGATGTGTTTTACAGTGGCAAAGGAGAACAAGTGCTCATGAGATATGAGCATTTGTTCAATGAAAAAGATGTGTTTCAAGTAGCAAAGATAAAAAAGTGTTCATAGCTCTTAAGGAATGTACACTCCTGGAAATGGAAAAAAGAACAAATTGACACCGGTGTGTCAGACCCACCATACTTGCTCCGGACACTGCGAGAGGGCTGTACAAGCAATGATCACACGCACGGCACAGCGGACACACCAGGAACCGCGGTGTTGGCCGTCGAATGGCGCTAGCTGCGCAGCATTTGTGCACCGCTGCCGTCAGTGTCAGCCAGTATGCCGTGGCATACGGAGCTCCATCGCAGTCTTTAACACTGGTAGCATGCCGCGACAGCGTGGACGTGAACCGTATGTGCAGTTGACGGACTTTAAGCGAGGGCGTATAGTGGGCATGCGGGAGGCCGGGTGGACGTACCGCCGAATTGCTCAACACGTGGGGCGTGAGGTCTCCACAGTACATCGATGTTGTCGCCAGTGGTCGGCGGAAGGTGCACGTGCCCGTCGACCTGGGACCGGACCGCAGCGACGCACGGATGCACGCCAAGACCGTAGGATCCTACGCAGTGCCGTAGGGGACCGCACCGCCACTTCACAGCAAATTAGGGACACTGTTGCTCCTGGGGTATCGGCGAGGACCATTCGCAACCGTCTCCATGAAGCTGGGCTACGGTCCCGCACACCGTTAGGCCGTCTTCCGCTCACGCCCCAACATCGTGCAGCCCGCCTCCAGTGGTGTCGCGACAGGCGTGAATGGAGGGACGAATGGAGACGTGTCGTCGTCAGCGATGAGAGTCGCTTCTGCCTTGGTGCCAATGATGGTCGTATGCGTGTTTGGCAACGTGCAGGTGAGCGCCACAATCAGGACTGCATACGACCGAGGCACACAGGGCCAACACCCGGCATCATGGTGTGGGGAGCGATCTCCTACACTGGCCGTACACCACTGGTGATCGTCGAGGGGACACTGAATAGTGCACGGTACATCCAAACCGTCATCGAACCCATCGTTCTACCATTCCTAGACCGGCAAGGGAACTTGCTGTTCCAACAGGACAATGCACGTCCGCATGTATCCTGTGCCACCCAACGTGCTCTAGAAGGTGTAAGTCAACTACCCTGGCCAGCAAGATCTCCGGATCTGTCCCCCATTGAGCATGTTTGGGACTGGATGAAGCGTCGTCTCATGCGGTCTGCACGTCCAGCACGAACGCTGGTCCAGCTGAGGCGCCAGGTGGAAATGGCATGGCAAGCCGTTCCACAGGACTACATCCAGCATCTCTACGATTGTCTCCATGGGAGAATAGCAGCCTGCATTGCTGCGAAAGGTGGATATACACTGTACTAGTGCCGACATTGTGCATGCTCTGTTGCCTGTGTCTATGTGCCTGTGGTTCTGTCAGTGTGATCATGTGATGTATCTGACCCCAGGATTGTAGCAATAAAGTTTCCCCTTCCTGGGACAATGAATTCACGGTGTTCTTATTTCAGTTTCCAGGAGTGTATTTTAGAGCCCATGTTTATTATACTTCTTTGCTTCGAATGATCGTTCGTGTCACATCTCTGAATTCTACTTTGTCCTATTGGCTAAGGTTACTCAGTCATCAACGTAGACTTTGTCCTATGCGACATGACTTTTGAACCACACTGAACATGCCGCTGCACTCGCCCTACACTGTCTCTTGTTTCATTATCTCCATCCCTTCGTGAGACATGTTTTGGTGGCAGCAAAATGTTCTACTGTCTTCCTCGAAACGAGGCTCTCGAAGTTTAATCAAAATGGCTTCACGAGAACTTCGGGTCCGAAGCTCGTGGTCTATCAGCTTGCGTTCCTGCCTCTGGATCCCGGGATCCCGAATTAGATTCTCTGCCGGGTTGGGGATTTTCTCCGCCCGGGGACTGGGTGTTTGTATTGTCCTCATCATTTCATCATCATTCGTTAAAGTAGCGAGATCGGATAGTGTAAATACTGGGATAACCGCGCAGTTGAGCGCCCCACAAACCAAACACCGTCACGGGAACTACGGCATTAGTTTCTCAAAGTTTTCTCGTTACGTTCTCCGAATATCTGTGCCGCTTCTTCATAAAAATTGTACCGTCCTGTTACTATCCTCGAAACGGTCGCTGAATTCGTTCGGTGTCTATTGTCATGCTTATTGGATAAGGAACTCAAATTTTGGAACAACACTCTGAGGTGACAAAAGTCATAGGACACCCCCTAATATCGTATCGGACTTCCTTCCTCCCGGTGTGGTGCAACACCTCGACGTGGCATGGACTCGATGAGTCGTTGGAAGTCCCATGCAGAATGATTGAGCCATCCTGCCTCTGTAGTCGTCCTTAGTTGCGGAAGTATTGCCGGTGCAGGATTTTTGCACGAACTAACCTCTCCATTATGCCCCATAAATGTTCAATGGGATTCGCTTGAATT
Source organism: Schistocerca piceifrons (assembly GCF_021461385.2). NCBI lineage: Eukaryota > Metazoa > Arthropoda > Insecta > Orthoptera > Acrididae > Schistocerca > Schistocerca piceifrons. The sequence continues at coordinate 322,549,013 of NC_060139.1, read as the reverse complement.
CTCCAGAATGATCATCAAACCAGTCGCGAATGATTGTGTCTCAGTGAATTGGTGGATTGTCATCCATAGAAGTTCCACCATTGTTTGGAAATATGAAATCCATGCGTGGCAACAGATGGCTTCCAAGTAGCCGAACATAACCGTTTTCAATCAATAATTGGTTCCATTGGACCAGGGGACTCTGTCCATTCCATGTAAATGCAGCCGATACCATTTTGAGGCCATCACCAGCTTGCACAGTGGCTTGTTGACAGTTTGGGTCCATGGCTTCGTGGGGACTGCGCCACGCTCTATCATCGGCTCTTACCAACTGAAATCGTGACTCAGCTGATCAGGCCACGGTTTTCCAGTCGTCTGTGGTCCACCGGATATGGTCACAAGCCCAGGAGAGCCGCTGTAGGCGATGACGTGCTGTTAGCAAAAGCTCTCGCCTCGGACGTCTACTGCCATAGCTCAATAACGACATGTTTCGCCGTCGTGTCCTAGCGGATACGTTCGTCGTACGTCCCACATGGATGTCTGTGTTTATTTCGCGCAGTTTTGCTTGTTCGTTAGCACATAACTCTACACAAACGCCGCTGCTCTCGGTTATTAAGCGAAGGCCGTCAGATATTGCGTTGGTCGTAATGCCAGAAATTTGGTATTCTCGGCATATTCTTGACGCTGTCTGAGACGCCCTGCTAAACCCGCAGAACAGGACAAGTAGTAGGAATTGTGGAAGGGGGCTAGAATGAGCGGCTGTCAGTTCACTCTAAACATAACACTCTATTTAGTTGTCCGAACATTGCAGCGCAACTTCTAAGCTTGACTATCGACAGAAAACGTCTTTAATTCTAAAACGGCTGAAGGAACATGAATTAAATACAACTGCTACATTTTTTTTAGGCTGACTAGTCAGATGGATTAGGTTTTCTTAAAAGCGGTTGAAGGCCGATAATTTTAAAACAACATAACTACAGTAACCTTTCAATAGGCAGAAGGCCCAAGCTTTATGACCAATAATAAACCTTACGCCAAAACGGCTGAAGGCCTTTGTTTAAAAAAAACTGCAACCAATTTTCCAAGACAGAAGGCCCAAAGCTATTAACCTTAAATAGTATTTGAGCCCAAGTGATGTAAGACTCGATAAGTATGAACCCAAAATTTTAAAGCGGCTGAAGGCCCATCATTTTAAGAACAACACAACTACGGTAAACTTTCAACAGGCAGAAGGCCCACAGCTTTATCTTGAAAGAATGTAATACTTGATAAATAAGAACCTTAAAACTTAAAGCGGCCGGCCGGTGTGGCCGTGCCGCTCTAGGCACTTCAGTCTGGAACCGCGTGACCGCTACGGTCGCAGGTTCGAATCCTGCCTCGGGCATGGATGTGTGTGATGTCCTTAGGTTAGTTAGGTTTAATTAGTTCTAAGTTCTAGGGGACTGATGACCACAGATGTTAAGTCCCATAGTGCTCAGAGCCATTTGAACCATTTGAACTTACAGCGGCTGAGGGCACATGCTTTTAAAAAACAGTACAACTACAATAAATTTCCAACAGGCAGAAAGCCCATGCTTTATCCCCAGACAATGTAAGGCTTGCCCACTTTGGAAAAACTTGTTTTTGAAACGGCTGAAGGCCTTTGATTTTAAAAACACAATTACAAGCATTCAAATTCCAACCATCGGTTATGAGCCATTAAAAATACACAATTAAACGCCAACAAGAAAAGCAGTGTAGACAACGGCGCTCAGAAGTTTCCAGAGGGCTCGGTCTGGCCTTGAAATCTTAACGTTCACTTAGGTGAGACAAGAAGTCGGCCCAACTATAATCGATCCGCCGGCAACACAACCAAGAGACAGTCAGGGACTCACCGACAAGACGACTTGCTAACCACCGACCAGTATATGAGAATTCCAAAGCCGGAACGTTACTGACATCGCCACCCACAACCAAAAATAAATACATTAAGCTGTCATAAACTACACACCCTGTTGGACAGCGACAACAGGTGAAGAAACGACACTGCCTGAATTTACGTCAGCCACCAGGGTAGGTAACCGTAACACAAACTGTCACAAGGCAGAAAATTCCGCTTGTACACTTGAATTTCAAACCGACAAATATACAAGGCGGCTAAATTTTCACCAACTCGAACACTCGCTGTTGCTCCCAGGAATATCGCCAACAGCGAATCACCAACCAAGGGGACAACGTGAACAGACCTGGCTTCGGTAATTAAATCACCACTCAACTTTCATGTCCTGCATCGGTGCGCTACGAATCTCGAAGCACTCGGAACAGCCCCCACAAGCTCCGACACTGCATAGAGACCGCCAGTGGGCCGGCCGACTGCACCGTTCGGAGACTTGCTTGCTGATCCGCTCCAACTGAGCGACAGGCTGCACACGGCCAAGCCGGAACTATAAACACCAAACCAAAGATGGTATACGGCACTACATCTATACACACCGCTGCTGCCACACGTAGAAAGAGGAAAAACCACGGCATAACCGCAATAACTGCGGGAAACCAAATGCAGAGTAACAGCCAAGTTTTGAAGCAATGCATAAGCTGGGGTCAGCACGGCTCACTGTCGATCACGGAATATTGAGTTCCCTGATGATTTCGGAAATGTAATGTCCCATGTGTCTAGCCTCAACTACCATTCTGCATTGAAAGTGAGTCGATTCTCGTCGTGCAGCCATAATCACGTCGAACATATTTTTGACTTGTATCACTTGAGTAGAAATAACAGCTCAAAAATGGTTCAAATGGCTCTGAGCACTATGGGACTTAACATCTATGGTCATCAGTCCCCTAGAATTTAGAACTACTTAAACCTAACTAACCTAAGGACATCACACACATCCATGCCCGAGGCAGGATTCGAACCTGCGACCGTAGCAGTCGCGCAGCTCAGGACTGAGCGCCTAGAACCGCTAGACCACCACGGCCGGCAAATAACAAAATGGTTCAAATGGCTCTGAGCACTATGGGACTCAACTGCTGAGGTCATTAGTCCCCTAGAACTTAGAACTAGTTAAACCTAACTAACCTAAGTACATCACAAACATCCATGCCCGACGCAGGATTCGAACCTGCGACCGTAGCGGTCTTGCGGTTCCAGACTGCAGCGCCTTTAACCGCACGGCCACTTCGGCCGGCCGGCAAATAACAGCTCCATCGATGCACCTCCCTTTTATACCTTGTGTACGCGGTGCTGCCGTTATCTGTATATGTGCATGTCGCAATCCCATGACTTTTAACTCAGTGTAGTATGGAATTGGTTGCAGTAGCGTCTGGCACGCTATTTGCGCTACAGGTGAACTGCACTGTCCTAGAACCCTTCCTATAAATATGTCTTCCATTCGCCTTCTCTAATATTGATTTTATGTGATATTTGTACAGTGTGGGTGCACTGTCAGTCACAAGCTGGGCACCAAGAACCGAGCGGGAAGCGTCGTTGCGACAGCTTTGTTTATTTCTTTCTGCCTAAATTCCTTTATCGTCCAACACGCTGGCGTGCCGCCTCATCTGGCTGGCATGTGTGATGCCGTGTCGTCAGTTCCTCGGCCGCAGTTTGCGTTGCTGTTGCAGACACCGCGGAAGTCGCCAGCCGTGTTTGCTCGAGCGCCGTCACGATTCGCACCTCGCGAGACCGCTGCCCAGGCGCTGTTGACTCCGCTTCGTCACCGCGGCTGGTGCTCCACCGAATGCAGCCGGAGTTCGACAAGTTTGCCGCCTGCCGACACACCTCCACACTTCGGGCGTTTCTCCTGAGCTCCGTAGATGGACATGTCATCACTGCGATTTTTTGTTGTCTTCTGTAAGGACTGAAAGAAATGCAAACCCTGGGTCGCAAGACCGACGCGCAGAACAACAGGTCTATCTCGCTGACGGCGCAGAATTCTGGAATATGTTTACTGTTCGCGTATGACGACTTTTGTGGGGACTGAGAAACTCCTCTGCGCGAGCCCACTTGGTTCCCCGAGGCACCGATCGTATGACACTCTGTCCGCTCACGAGGTCCTGAAGGAAGCACTCGTACATTGCTCACGTTTCTTGACTTCCAATAGGTCTTCTATCCAGTTCTTTGCCGTTACCTAGCGGATAAAATTCGAACATACAGAATGATTGAACATATACAGGGCGAGTCACCTAACGTTACCGCTGGATATATTTCGTAAACCACATCAAATACTGACGAATCGATTCCACAGACCTAACGTGAGGAGAGGGGCTAGTGTAATCGGTTAATACAAACCATAAAAAAATGCAGGGAAGTATGTTTTTTAACACAAACCTACGTTCTTTTAACTGGAACCCCGTTAGTTTTGTTAGCACATCTGAACATATAAACAAATACGTAATCAGTGCCGTTTGTTGCATTGTAAAATGTTAATTACATCCGGAGATATTGTAACGTAAAGTTGACGCTTGAGTACCACTCCTCCGCTGTTCGATCGTGGGTATTGGAGAGCACCGAATTACGTAGGGATCCAAAGGGAACGGTGATGGACCTTAGGTACAGAAGAGACTGGAACAGCACATTAGGTCCACATGCTAACACCTTTTTATTGGTCTTTTTCACTGACGCACATGTACATTACCATGAGGGGTGAGGTAAACGTACACACGTGGTTTCCGTTTTCAATTACGAAGTGGAATAGAGTGTGTCCCACTGGAAACGCGTCGACGTATGTGGTATCAGCATGATGGTGCACCTGCACATTCCGCAATTAACACTAGGCTGACCCTTGACAGTATGTTCGACGGGCGTTTCATAGGACGTGAAGAACGCATAAATTGGCCAGCCCGTTCTCTTGATCTTACACCTCTGGACTTCTTTCTGTGGGGTACGTTAAAGGAGAATGTGTAGCGTGATGTGCCTACAACCCCAGAGGATATGAAACAACGTATTGTGGCAGCCTGCGGCGACATTTCACCATATGTACTGCGGCGTGTACAACATTCATTACGCCAGAGATTGCAATTGTGTGCAGCAAATGATGGCCACCACATTGAACATCTATTGGCCTGACATGTCGGGACACACTCTATTCCACTCCGTAATTGAAAACGGAAACCACGTGTGTACGTTTACCTCACCCCTCATGGTAATGTACATGTGCGTCAGTGAAAAAGACCAATAAAAAGGTGTTAGCATGTGGACCTAATGTGCTGTTCCAGTCTCTTCTGTGCCTGAGGTCCATCACCGTTCCCTTTGTATCCCTATGTAATTCGGTGCTCTCCGATACACACGATCGAACAGCGGAGGAGTGGTACTCAAGCGTCAACTTTACGTTACAATATCTCCGGATGTAATTAACATTTTACAATGCAACAAAGGGCACTGATTACATATTTGTTTATATGTTCAGATGTGCTAACAAAACTAACGGGGCTCCATTCAAAAAAACGTAACTTTGTGTTAAAAAACATACTTCCGTGCATTTTTTTATGGTTTGTATTAACCGATTACACTAGCCCCTCTCCTCACGTTAGGTCTGTGGAATCGATTCGTCAGTATTTGATGTGGTTTACGAAATATATCCAGCGGTAATGTTAGGTGACTCACCCTGTATATCATTAAGTTCAAAACTTTAAGCATCTAATAATACTGTCCAGATCGTTTCGGTTGGAACGACTACACAAATCGATGTATAAGGAATGCAAATTACAAGTTCTAACTGATTAGGAGTGACCTAAGGAAAAAAAAATTCACAAAAGACCAATTCTGAGAATTGCTCCACTCTCAGCGATCCTGAAAGCTGTTTCTCGCTTTCAGTTTTTGCTGTTTTACACGTTTCCTAGCTCCCAAGCCTACTGCTGACTTATTATGTGCCCAGTAGTCGAAAGTGTGATGAACACAGTCTTTGCTCAGTCGAGATTTGAAGTTTCGAGTGACGTTCTTTGGGGGGAAGTATCTCAGCCAATCGGTACAGAGTGGTCTGCATTTGAATAGTGACAAAGTAATCTTTGTCTAAACTGATTTGAACAAGAAAGTCGTGATGTGGAAATCTCTGTGCGCAAACATTGTGCTGGCACATTACTCGGGTAGGTTGTTGGATGTTGGGTGCGGGAAGGGTGTTGGGTGTGGGGGGGGGGGGGGGGGGGGCAAGTGGATGTGTAAACTCGCAATCACATTTGCTGCTTGCATACTCTTGTTACAAGGCACGACTTATAGTGAGGCAACGATGTGCATAGCGCAGTTTAGCGTATTCATTGCAAAGAATTCCCATCTTTACAGTGTCATTACGTCATTACGATGGACAGGATTCGACGCGCTTTCCACTGCGAGGTATTCAGCCTCGATTCATATGGGAAAGAAATGGGTTTCTCTTTAGCATATCAAAGTGCCTTTCACAAGATCAGTATGTAGATTCTTTAATAAGTTGTTACGTCGCTAACGTCTAGAGGTTCCTGATGTGTGATGGATACTTAGACAGTATTATGCAAAGTCATATCACCAACCATCTTGAACTATCTCGAATAGACCTCTCCCAGTGTGCCATTACGGCAGACATCCTGATGTGTATTTGTGCTTGCCGCTCTTATACTGATGCCAGGAGAGGAGGAAACATATTTACGTGAAACGGAGCGGCAGAGGCAGAGGCATGCGGCGCAGCCGTGCTGGCTCGTCCCGGGCTGGTGGCCCACCAACGCCACCGCCAACTCAATCACTTCCGTCTCGCCTCGGCCAGCCTGGCTGGCTCGTAGCTCGCGAGCCGCGGCTGGTACAGACCCGGGCCGCAAGGCCACGATCACCCCTTGACGGATCAAAAGTTACACCTAACCTACCCAAGTCTGTAGTATAAACTAACGCAGCTACAGCTATTATGCTATAACATGTGCAGGCACACATACAGTTGACGATTCATTCAAATATTTGACGAACAATACGTTCAATAATACATTCATTTTAAACATAGCTACCACAAAATATTTCACCTAGCTAGCAATAGCATGACGCAGGAAACTATACTTTCTTGTAAGCGCTGTGCATTAGATGTAGCCTTAAGAAAACCTGTATTCAACCACGACAACTAAGCGGAATGTAAAAGTAAACAGGTTTGGCGGCAGCTTCGACACATAATAGTATATACGTAGTATATAATACACGTTTTGTGCACTTATAACATGTACTCAGTGTCTCTGAAACAATACCTGCTGGATGACGGAAATTACTTTCTGCTGATGCACTTCATTTATATCTCAATGGTGCACGACTACTAGAGAACATTGCTCTTTATGGCACTCAATCCACTTGTAAATTAACATCATGATATCGCAGATATTAGGCAACAAGTTACTAGGGATGAGAAAGGTCTTAAGGTTTGCAACTAAACATGTTACTCCTAGCTACTACTGAATAAGAATGTGATTATAAACGTGTCTTCATAACCATGTGTGCGGCGTTTGACTCTCTGTCAGCATAGACGTTTTCGTCGCCTTATTCCTAGTTAAACGTGCCACATCTCGCTAATGGTCGACCAACATTGGACATTTCTCGTCTGTTCCTGGTTAGACAACGACGGCGGTAGGCTCCTTGTTCGAATCCCGGTCAGGCAATACAACTTCAGTCATCACTTAAGGTTCCAACCTCACTACTGGTGACAAACTGTGATATCTCCATTCTGATTTTACGTAATTATTCAACAACCCGATTAGGTGCTGGGTTCGCATCCTTGTCAACAGCATTACATGATGGCATTTCAATTTTAAACATGTGCATCCTTTGTCCCATGACAGTGCAACAATATACAACGTCTTTCGAGGTGAATTACCAAGAAGGTAATTGTCATGTTAGGGTTCCTGCTTTCGTAGAAACATTATCGTCATTTACGTTCAGGTTGAGAACTGATAACTGATGCTAGTGCAAACGTCAATATTTGAAGTCTCTTTCTACCTACTGATCGAGTCTCGATAAGGCACACAGCTTTGCTTGGTTAACAATGGCTTTACGTTCTGGGTTTGCATCCAGATCCAGAACGACGTTGGTCATGTTATTTAAAGTACAACTTTGTGTACAAGTAACTGTTGATGAGTAATGTGAACAATGATATTACTTGTGATTCGCTGTTATGTTGGGATTTCCGCCGTTAATCACGTTTTCTTTTAACTGCTTAGTGTTACATTAAGTTGATGCGAAACCACTCCCCGTTGAACGTTGAGCGCATGTGTTGGGTAAACTTTTTAGACAGCAAAGAACTTGATTCCAATTGCCATAGAACTTTATAAATTCATATATTGTCTCGAATATTTAATTGTGCCTAAGGATTACTGAACGATTTATGTGACAAAATTAGTTGTCCCATAACGTTTGAAATGTCACTTATTGTAAGTAAGTTTAGTTTACAAACGTTAAGGACTGTCTGATCTCTTCTGTACTATCATGGTGTTACTTTACATCTGGACAGACTGTCATAAGGACCAGTGTTCTCTAGTAGTCTCTGGCGTACCCATTGTGTATCTTACAACGACTGTACTGTGGAGGGTTGCAAAGATGTGGAACACAGATATGCTCTGTTGATTGCATACATTCAGGTGCAGCCTACACGTTGGAATTCAGGCGTGGCCCACTTTTTTTGCTGTCAGGTGTACGTCTCCAATTTGATAGGTTCTATGTACAAATTTCAGTAGTCGTTTGGTTGCCATATCCCTAGTGATTTTAGAAATTCTGGTGGAATGTTATCTATCCCTCCTGTCTTATCTGATCCCAATCCTCCCAGAGCTCTTTTGATTTCTGAGTCTAAAATTTGGCCCCAATGCCTCCCATATCGACTTCAATTTCTTCTAGTATCACGACATTTTACATGTCGTCCCCGTGAAATCGACCTTCAATGTAGTCTTTCTACCCATCTGCTCTGCCTTCCGGGTTTAACAGTAGATTTCCCATCGCTCTCTTGATATTACTACCCTATCATTTGATTTCTCGGGGGTTGTTTTGGGTTTTCTACATGCTGAGTCAGTCATCTCGATTACCGTTTGTTTATTCATTTTTCATTTCTCTTCTGCAGCCATTTCACCCTGGCTACACTGCGCTTGCTATGTATTCCATTTCTAAGGAATTTATATTGCTGTATTCGTCTCTATCCCTGAACATTGTACTTCGTTCTTTCGTCAATCAAGTTAAGTATTCCATCCGTTACCCAAGGTTTCATCGCAGATAGCTTCAGTGAACCTATGTTTGTCTTTCCAACATTTGCAATTGCTCTTTGTTACAGATATCAACTCCTCTTCAACTGAACTGCGGACTCTGGCTTTCCTTATCTCAGTATTCACATCCTTCGTGAAATTCTAACGCGTCTAATTTTTACTAAGTATTTCACTTCCTTCCACATTGCTTCTTCTGGACGATTCTCTTAAACCTGGGCGCTCTAGAGATAATAGTTCACGCTTTCAAGAGTATGACTAACGTTTTGGCCGCCCGCCCGGTTAGCCAAGCAGTCTAACGCACGGCTTTCCGGAGCGGGAAGGAGCGCCTGGTCCCCGGCACGAATCCGCCCGGCGGATTTGTGTCGAGGTCCGGTAAGCCGGCCAGTCTGTGGATCGTTTTTCGGCGGTTTTCCAACTGCCTCGGCGAATGCGGGCTGGTTCCCCTTATTCCGCCTCAGCTACACTATGTCGGCGATTGCTGCGCAAACAAGTTCTCCACGTACGCGTACACCACCATTACGCTACCACGCAAACATCGGGGTTACACTCGTCTGGTGTTAGACGTTCCCTGGGGGGGAGTGGGGTCCGCCGGGGGCCGAACCGCACAATAACCCTGGGTTCGGTGTGGGGCGGCGGCGGGGTGAAGTGGACTGCGGTAGTCGTCGTGGAGTTGTGGACCACTGCAGCTGCGGCAGGGACGGAGCCTCTCCGTCGTTTCTAGACCCTCGGTTAACATACAACATGATGATGATGATGAGTCCCATGCTTCTTTACAGAGTGTAGGGGAACGACGTGAGAGACGCGCGCCGCCTTACTAGGCAAGGTCCTATTGGAGGTGGTTTGCCATTGCCTTCCTCCTACCGTAATGGGGATGAATGATGATGATGAAGACGACACAACATTGACCCAGCCATGTCGAGGCAGGAAAAATCCCTGACCCCGCCGGGAAACGAACCCGGGACCCCGTGCTCGGGAAGCGAGAACGCTACCGCGAGACCACGAGGTGCGGACAACATACAACATACAACAACGTTTTGGCCAGTGAGCTTATTATTTTTCAGCAGCTGTGGAGAAAGAAGTGTGTTTATACGCCACATTATTGCTGTAGTATTATCTTTACGGTCTCTACGGAGGAGATGCGTAAGGCCTAAGGAATATTCGTATATTTTCGCAGGAAGCCGGATCTTGTGGTGATTCCACGTTGCTAGAGCTCCTCCCAAGGCTGTGAAGGTATCGGGCTTTGTAAGCTGGGATGCAGCCTGGACGTACAATGCACGTGAGAGGTGCGGGCAGTGAGCACCGTGGGAGCGGGCCACGGGGGCGGTGGCTCTGAAGAGCCTCCGGCAAACACGGCGGCAGCGGCGACACCCGCGCAGGCTCACTCCGCCTCAAAGGCGCCGCCTGCCAGCTCTCCCGATCGCCATATTAGCTCCGGACACGTCCCAGATGCCACTTCAAAAGCCGGGGGCCCAAGCCGCTGCTAATCCCGTTATAAAGTCTCCCGGCTGCTGATCACACAGATTACAAAGGACATCAACGCTGGAGAACAGACAAAAGCACCTGACGGTGCTTTATGTGCCGACTCGCGCGGTTTCTCCAGAAAATGAGAAGCTCGAGGTGTACGGAAAGGAGTGAGCCTGATGAGAATATGCAAGTTAGAGACCTTTCTGTTTACGTTTAAGAATGCACCTCTGGGAGACGCACGTAAATGTTTCAAAGTGTTTTGCATTCGAGTCTTCTCATTATAGATGACTATCATTTTAAAACACGAAACTTTGTAACAGATTTAGCCCGTGTACCGGACTGGGACTCGAATTCGGAACCTTCCTTCCGTGGACAACGCTGTTACCGTCTGAGCTATTCAGTGGTGACTCACGGTTGCGCCTTGAAATCCTTAATTCCACTACTAGTGCTCCTACTTTCCAACTCTGGATAGCTGAGGCGATTACCAGTCAGAAACAGGGTTCTGCATTCGTTCCCTGTGCAGCACAAAGTTTTAATTTGCACAACCCTACGAACCTTTCGCACCGTTGTTGGTGGTTTGCACTGGGAGTGGTGAGAGACGTCTCCCATTTTCACTCCTATATCGCGCACGCACTATGGGGGCCAACCGCAGCCTTCCATCAGCCACTAGGAACTCTCCCAGCCCTCCACAATGCTCTTGATCTCAGGAATGAGATCTACTGGTTAGACAGCCTTTGGAACTCTTCTCAGTGTGTATGCAACGTTGCTGCCAATTTGTGTGAAATCCAACGGTCATCTGTTGTTTTGTTTTTGGGTTCCGATTTTCCTACTTTTTTCAGGTGTGTGTACTGGCTTCAAAGCTTCCAAAATTCCTTGTTTTGGGCTTTATTACGTACCAAATTAAGCCGATTAATCTTTACGTTTGTTTTGTAATTCTTCCAATACCGTGTTTAAGTAATAAATTCCCATTAATTTCTTTCGATTTATATTTGGAATTTTATATCCTAGAATAGATTGTCCTACACTGAAGCGCCAAAGAAACTAGTGTAGCCATGTATAGTATTCAAATACAGAGATATGTAAACAGGCAGAAAAGGACGCTGCAGCCGGCAACGCGGATATAAGGCAACTATCTGGCGCAGTTGTTAGATCGGTTACTGGTGCTGCAATGGCAGGTTATTAAGATTTAAGTGGGTTTGAACGTGGTGTTGTAATCGGCGCACGAGCGATGGAACTCGGCATGTCCGAGGTAGTAATGAAATGAGGACCTTGCCGCACGACCATATCACGAGTGTAACGTGAATATAAGGATTCGGGTAAAACATCAAACCTCTGACATCACTGCGGTCGGAAATAGACGCTGCAAGAATAGGACCAACGACGACTGAAGAGAATCGTTCAACGTCACACACTGCTGTGAATTTCAATGTTGGGCCATCAACAAGTGTCAGCGTGCGAACCATTCAACGAAACATCGGCCGATATGGGCTTTCGGAGGCGAAGGCCTACGTGTGTACCCTTGATGACTGCACGACACAAAGCTTTACTCCTCGCCTGGGCTCGTCAACACTCACAATTGGCTGTTGATGACTGGAAACATGTTGCCTGGTTGTACTAGTCTCATTTTAAATTGTAAAATTGTATCAGACAGATAGACATGTGCGGGTATGGAGACAACCTCATAAATCCATGGACGCTGCATGTCAGCAGGGGCCTGTTCAAGCTGGTGGAGCTCTGTAGTGGTGCAGGGCATGTGCACTTTGAGTGATATGGGACCCTTGATACATCTAGATACAGCTCTTGACAGGTGACATGTACGTAAGCATCCTGTCTGATCACCTACATCCATTCATATCCATTGTACATTCCAACTGACTCTGACAATTCCAGCAGGACAGTGCGACACCCAAAACTTTCAGAATTACTACAGAGTAGCTTCAGGAACACTATTCTGAGTTTCCACACTTCTGCTGGTGTAGACAAATATCCGCTACCAGTCACAATAAAAGGTTATTTATTTGTCACACAACCGGTTTCGGGCTTGCGCCCATCCTCAGGTGTTTTACATTCATTTACATGTTTGTACTGTTGGAGATCACTGTATAAATACAAAAAATTATTTGCTGGTGGCTACACAGATACAAGTGGGACAATTGTAAGTGGTAAGGCAGCATTTGACGAAAATATATCTGTACTTACATAAAAATGAAGCACCATTATTTCAGTTATGCTGTGATGACAGTTTTGCCACTTAGTTACACACTTATTGTCATTTTCACCTGCATATTTCAGTTTTACCAAGTATAGCTTTATATTTCACTATTCTGAGGTGCACTCGTGATATACGCTATGTTTGCATAAAAACATGTGGGCTGTGGTCAGAGAACTTAGATGTAGCAGATGTAAAGATGTTGCTCATACAGAAACTTGTAGTTACACATTTATGGTCAGAGAACTTGGCCACAGGAAGTGCAAGGGTGTTGCATATATAGAAATTTTAAAAAACTATTATAGACTGCGACGTTTTTTGATACACATTTTGAAATTTTTTGATTCACATTTTTGTCGGAGTACTTAGATCTAGGAAGTACAATGATGTTATATATATGAAATTACTCAAAGCTATTACAAATTAAAAAATGACGACTAGAACTGTTTTGAGCCACACTGTTATCAGAGAACTTAGATCTAGGAGGTACAGTAATGTTACACACATGATATTTTGAAAGCTATTACACATTATACAATGACAGTTACAGCTTGTGTTCACAATATGACTATTACAAATTACACTAATGACACTTGGACTGTTCTATGACTGCTACATCGAATTTCCGTAGAATATTACTTTGTTAATATATCAGAGGATAATTAGTTTCTGTTTTTGAATATTTCATGAAATATGTGAAGATAGGATTTGTTTGCAAACTCCACTTGTTCGTTTAGAATAAGGTCTGGTGAGTTTGAGTTGTGGATATAAATTTCTAGCTGTTCAAGCAGATTCATTTTCTTTCCTTTGTTCACAGTGTGTAGTAGTATTTGTAGGTTTTCTGTAATGGCTGTGGCTGAGAGACCATGGTCTCTTAGGTGCATTGCAACTTTCCTTATGAATCTTTGGTTGCGAACGTATTTTTGGTGTAGATAGGTTCATAACAAGGCATTTTAGGACATCAGAGTCAGATAACAGGAAGTCAGAAGATTTCAGTAGTTTCTTAAGCTGGGCCTGAAATTTGGGTGTGGGGTCATTGTATATTTAATGGGTCCTTACGGATACATGAAATACTTATGTGTCAGCCCTGCAGGATTCATGGTGTCAATTTCCTCCACCACTACTTCAGACATAAGTCGAGTCCATGCCACATCGTGTTCCAGCACTTCTGCGTGCTCGTGGGGGTCCTACACGATATCAGGCAGGTGTACCGGTTTCTTTAGCTCTTCGGTGTAAGCGTGGCCTGCCATCCAAGCCACTGGTGCTTGGCTCACATTGTGCCATGGTCAGTGGCGGGAGTTTTGAGGAGGTTGGGCAGTGACATGAAGTCGCATATTAGCCTGGCAGCTGATGACCAACGGTTCCTCGGCTGGCCAGCTCTTTAGGTACGCTATCCAATTTTGCTGATTGCCCCTCCGTAGAAACCTTTGTATTAGCCAGTAATTTTCTCACTGCAGTCGTTTTGCGAGATGTATATGAGAAGTTGTAGTATGATTCTCACGAAAATTCCGGTCTTCGTGGCCCAACTGATTTCGATCACTAAGAGATGTCCACCAACAAGTTAGAGACCTCTGCTAATTGTCTCGAAATCCCATCACCTTCTGACGGTACCGTTCCGTTATTTTTAAGGCTCATAGGTAGAGACCTATCACGAGGAAAATAGCACACTAGCGTACAGGAGGAAATTCACGACTATTCAGAGTATTCGTGGACTGTACACAGGAATTCAGAAGTATAACATCTTTAATTTATCGATATAAAATGACGATGTATAAATATCACTCTGTGCATGTCCTAATCTAATTTTCGTGTCTCTATCATTCCCACGCTAGAAATACGACAGTGTACTGGTCACCGAGTATTCGTAGACAGCGAAGTCTCTCTCCCTCTCTCTCTCTCTTTCTGTCTTCGTTGTTTTTGTAACATCCAATGAAGTCTACTAAATATAAAAACTTCGCTAACGTCCTTTAGTAGAGAACTCGGTAAGATTCTACTGCACTGGTATTTTCCGATACATCTAGAAATAAATACGGTCAGTGTATTGACATCGACTGTATGTGGTGATACTATTAAATATACATGTACTAATTCACTGAAGCAAGCGACCAGTCATATCAAAGTCGCTTCCACGTACTTGTATAAAGCTTTGTCGTCCCTACTGGAGGAAGACCATATAGACTATCAGTCTTGCATTGTTGTTGTTTCATAAGTAGTTTGATACGTTGTTTTTAAATGAAACATATCGAAGCCATGTACGACTGAGGCTGAGTACACAACCATACATTTTGTTCTTCTACCATGACTTCGGGTTCTGTGTCAGGTGTTACGTTACCACACTTCGATCCAGTGGCTCTCACAGAAATCTGGTCATCGCGTGGTATAAACTATGATGTTTCCACAACGTACGGGATGTTTGAAATAAAAGAGAAGCACCTCGGTTGACAGCGCGATAAATTTTAGCAGTGTTGTCAGTTTTTCCATTCTTTCAACACCAGCCAGTGACGCGACAGCATGCTTCCCAATTTCTGTATCATCGCTAAACAAACCCTCCATAGCTTTGCGAGTACCATACGCTAGATTTCAAATGTAGATAGATGATTGTGCAGTACGTACTTTCGTGGCTAATTCTCGCTCATGTACACCAAAGTATACCAGAGAGCGTCCTACACCGAAGCAAATAGGTTATCTATATATTTCTAGCACTTCGATCATAGTGTGGAATTTACGATTACTACTGGCTATCTTCCCCTATGTGGATGGGAGTCACTGTGTAATCTCGCATTCATAGGGAAATTTGGAGACTAAAAGATCTCCCGCATTGTTATACATCTATAACAGGTCTACAGTGAGTCCTGGGAGCATAGTAGCGGCACCAGGGGAGATATTGTGGACAGCAGCGATTAATAGTTGAAAAGAAGGAAGATTATGCTTCACCGTCCTGTCCACAGCGAGGTCATCAGACACAGAGCATTGGCATTAAGCGGGTTTAGGGAAATCATGGAAAGACATAAACCATATTCGTAATTCGTGATTCAACATTGCCTTAATGTTGTAGTTTGATGTCATGCTTATGTAATTATTGTATTTATAACAGTAAATTATAAATATTTTCAGGGGTTGGTTAGTCATTATCGGTATCCGTAAATATCACTACGTAATTATTCCCATGTCATCTAATCCGATAATTCATTCGGTTTTGATTTTAAATAATTCTAAACTTTTGTCTGTGTACTTGGATTGATTTGATTCGATTAACTAATTTTTATGAGCACTTGCGTATATTAATTGATTCACATTTGAATAACCATCGTTTTCCTACATACATTCATTACTGACTGTTACAGAAGCTTAAATTCAGCAACTTCAATGCATTTCGTCACTAAACTGTCCGCTTTAGGACACCTTTAAATAATTAAATTTTCATTAATTTTCATTTTAATTAAGAGCAAATTCAACTAACTATTACGATTAATCCCTGTAATTATGAGTATCGCCGCCATTACAGAACTACTTACCCTTAGTTACTGCCTCGTGGTCTTGCGGTAGCGTTCACGCTTCCCGCGCACGGGGTCCCGTGTTCGATTCCCGGCGGGGTCAGAGATTTTCTCTGATTCGTGATGACTGGGTGTTGTGCGTTCATCATCATTGACTCACAAGTCGCCGAAATGGAGTCAAGCAAAAAGGACTTACAATACGGCGGCCGAACCTCCCCGCATGGTGCCTCCCGGCCAACAATGCCATACGATTATTTCATTTCACTGCGTAGTGCAACGTATTCCGAATATTACACCTTCTTTTTCACACTTAAACTTTCAAACTTTAAGTGCATATATGACTGGGAGATGCTTTATTATCTTAACATGGATAAACTGTTAGTAGGGAATGATTAGTCCTCATTAACTATTGGCCTTTAACTTTCTCCACTTCAGCAATCAACTGAGCCGATTGGAAATTTGCAAGCTGTCTTTTGGTACTAATAAGACGGTTATACCTGTTTACCTAGCATTTAACTTGCAGACAAATAAGTCATATCAGCAGATTAGGTGGTACTGACCTCCTATACATTTTGTATTGTGTGCTATTAAGACGAATTATGTACTTGTACCTGTGAGTAGGATTTTAAAGGAAAGATAGAAACAGAAAATAAACTTTCCGTTAGTTTATAATCTATTGATTCGTTGTCATACTTGCTTGGGTCTTTTCGTAGAACGTGACCTCTCACATTGTTATTACACTACCAACAAACTAAATATTCGCCCAATTCATGGTGTTATTCACTTTCTTTTTTCAAGGATTTTTCTGATGTAAATGAAAGAGTGACAAACAAAGTTCTAAAATTATAATCTACTTGGGTTAGATACAAAAAATAGACCACTTCAAATTGAATGTGTTTCACATGTTTATTGTGGGATACAAACCAATCGGTGGCATTTAGAAATGCGGCCGCCAGGCAACAGTCGAACAATGCAAATACCTGGTTGCGGAAGGGTATTGAAGTCACAATGTTAAGGTGACTCAGTTCCAGTGACATAAAAGGAACAAAGTTTGAGTTGCGAAGGTCCAGTTTTGCGTATTACTTTAAAACTGTAATTCCCAGTTTAGATGTTTACGTCTTGACTCGTGTTTTGGACAACATTTCGTAATTAAATTCACTTGATGCCTCATTTCTGGAACCTCTTTCAGATACTTACTTTCCGGTTCACAGTAGGTTAAATATTGTTTTTGGAGTACCAATTAATTCTACGACAATCTCCATAAACACACGGCCGGCTGTTGTGGCAGAGCGGTTCTAGGCGCTTCAGTCTGGAACCGCGCGACCGCTACGGTCGCAGGTTCGAATCCTGCCTCGGGCATGGATGTGTGTGATGTCCTTAGGTTAGTCAGGTTTAAGTAGTCCTAAGTTCTAGGGGACTGATGACCTCAGATATTAAGTCCCATAGTGCTCAGAGCCATTTGAACCATAAATACACGGTCCAGTCACTTTGACGTGACCACCGCCGATGTTCGATGTCAGTGTGCAATAATAACTCAAAGACGGCAGGTGGCAGCAGTAGCAGTCGAGGGTGTATAATGTATCGCGGAGACGAGGAAAACAGTGCAGTGGTTGTTATAATGGGGAAACCGAGCAATTTATGTGATGTCATAATCATTAGATTTTAGCCCAAGAGTGGAAGCATTCCGAAGTATCTAAGTATGTAAACTGTTCGCGCCGCCATGGTTAAAGCATACAGTGCATGACAAACTGATGCTATCAAAAACCAATGCCGAGGCAGCTGTTGTGCACCACGGGCCTTAGATGACAGTGGTGGGGAGATTTGTTCAGGCAAATAGAAGTGCTACTGTTGAGCAACTGTCCGCCCAGATGAACCAGAGGGCTACCAACTGTGTCTTATCCACAACTGATCAGCGAATGTTACTGCATATGGGCTTCTGTAGCTGGCGTCTGGTTCACGCATCCATGCTGACTGCTGTTCATCAGCGACGAAGGCTGAAATTTACACACCAAATCCGCAATTATACGTCCATTAAGTGCCGACAGGCGGCTCTTTCAGATGAATCATGTTTTATGCTCCGTCGGACAGGAAGCTAACACTGCAACAGTCGTCGAAAGTGTCCAGGCTGGAGCGCTATGGTCTTGAGAATGTTTTCGTGGCATTTCGTAGACGTTCTCGTCACTCTGGAGGGCCCAGTGGATCACCACAAGCATGCATCTATCCTTGTAGACCACGCCCACAACTACATGCAGTTTCTTTCCGCGGCAAGATGGCGTCTACCAGCAGGACAAGACAATTTGTCACACGGCCCGCAGTGTTCGTGCATGGTTCGAATAGCGCCAGGACAAGTTTACAGTGCTCCCCTGGCCACCAGAATCTCCGGATTTGAATCTAATCGCGAATCTGTGTGACAGCCTCGACCAGACTGTACACCTCACCTATCTTCAGCTGCGAAACCTGGCGGAGCTGGCCAAAGCACCGGAGTTGGCGAGGTTCGACATCCCTGTGGATACCTTCCACAAGCTCACTGATTCTCTTCTTGCGAAAGATACTTATTCAGGCTATAGGCAGGTGGTCACATTAAGGTACTTATTCAGGCTTTTGGCAGGTGGTCACATTAATGCTACTGACGGAGTACGCCAGTGCAAATTTGTTGACATCAACACGATGCTTGCACGATCTCTGATTAGCACACGAGTTCTACAGAAATACGCAATTAAAAAATAATCGTGTTTAAATTACTTTCGAACAAAGCTGTCGTTATGTCATCACAATTTCTCTTTGTCTAGCCTCTTAAAACCTCCTTCCAGCTATCAGTCCCCCTTGTCTACACTCGGCAGGTGGCCGCCATAGAACCCGTAGCTAGGAGGATACTCTGAAGCAACATATAACATGATAAGTATTAACAACAACGTATCGTGGGTCTACGGACTAATCTGTATTGAATCGTTTTTCATGTGAAAAATACGCTAAGGGTTTGAACCTTAACAGAGTGACGTCATGGGAATGTATTTTCCCAAGCATCTTCTGTTACGGCACTCGGGGGTAGTCACTTAAGTTGCATGTGGAAACCCGGTTTAACACTATGTGTATGGATACCTCGAACGTCTGATCAGTTCCCGAGGGAAATTCTTCAACTTCTCCCGAATAGCCTTTTCTACCTTTTGGACAGGTTCCGGCCCATGAGACAGCAGATCTCTCAGGAGAAATTGGGATGTTCAGTAGAATTACCGTCCGGAACAGAAGCTGGCAACAGCTCGTCTAATACCCTACACTAGCATTACAAAGCTGCTCCACTGAGATTTTTGACACCCACAAATAGGAAACAGTTCGTAACAGTACCAGCTTACGGCAATGATAATTTCGTAGAACATTATTTTCATACTTTTGTTACATATATATATGAGTGTAGCTGCAACTCGGTCCAAGAAGTGCAGAGTGGCCCTATAAAACATTAAGTAACTATCCAAGCAATTAAATAAAAATTCCATTGGCAGTACAATTTAAGAATCCCTTTGTGCTACCAATAAAATCTTTAAAACCACAATTAGTGTTTATATACACAATACATAACTTGAAATAATCTTCTAATCTTCTCAAGTCGGTTGGGTCCACCACCGCAGAACAATCACCACAAATGAACGCCTTAGTTGTATACAGTGTAAAGATCCACTGACACCGTCGGAACCAGGCTGACACAATCAACACAGATCATTCAGAATAGGTTCATCAGAAGGGCAAACTAGGAAACTACAGTAAAACCTGACCACAGAAGGACTTATCAATAACTTCATTTCCTCATAATGCCAGCACATTCCCGTTGAACACCCGTACCTTAAAACCGTGGAATTAAAGATTCCCCAAATAAGAATTTGTCTATAAAACTGTGAAGCTAAATTCCGGATCCTAAGCCAGATATCGATGAATTAACCAATAACTGAAAACCTAAGTTATACTAACAGTTACAATATCCATCAAATAACAAAATCCTAAGAAGAAAAGACAGTGCTAGTTTTCAGCTTCTGGCCACTTCCAGCACGATGATAAATAGTGTGATAAAAGAACCAACAAAAGACCAGCCCACCGGCCGGAGTGGCCGTGCGGTTCTAGGCGCTACAGTCTGGACCCGAACGACCGCTACGGTCGCAGGTTCGAATCATGCCTCGGGCATGGATGTGTGTGATGTCCTTAGGTTAGTTAGGCTTAGTTAGTTCTAAGTTCTAGGCGACTGATGACCTCAGAAGTTAGGTCGCATAGTGCTCAGAGCCAAAAGACCAGCCGAACTCACTCAGCTTTACTACATGTAGTGATACAGGCTTGATGCGAGCTTATCTACACCCTAGCGCCTGCGTGCGCACACACATCATTTCGGCAACGCTGCCCTAAGCGCCACAGCAGTATCACGCACTAGCCCCTAGAACGCAGTAAAAGAACGCGCAGAAGTTCCGCCCACTGTCTGAATGCAGTTGCAACAAACACTGTCTTACTTCATTAACTACAATCTGGCACTCGTTACAAATTACTTCTTGCGGCGCCACACCGATTAGAATGTACAGTTCGTCTAACAATGGTAGTCAAGGTACAATAAACAACAATTATGTTTACCGACGACGTCAGACGTTCCGTTTCCATAGAGTGTGCAGCTGCACACTTCAATTGTGGAGTATCGGAGCTTTAAACCATTGGAATCAGTAAATGCATCTGCCAAACCATCATCGGATTTCAGCTGAGTAAAACGCTTCCAAGACATATGACGTACCGTCCATCAGCCAACTCCTTACGGTACCCTTTTAACGGAAGTCTGTCATGTCGTACCAATCCCTGCTGCTGTTCGCACTTGTGTTTCTGACAGCTTCCTCCAAATGACTCCCTACCCGTCATTCTTTCCTCCCGCCATCGTCTCCAGATGGCCCTCTTTTTGGATAAGCCAACACACCGCGAAGATGTGCGAATCCCCCGACATAAACATACTTTTGGCCAACACTATGGCACATCTTAAAGCCACCAAAGAACATTTATGTGTGATGTAAAAGCCCTCACATCCGACGCTTGTGTCTCCTGTATACACAGCGAGATACTGAAACACTCCATTCATAATTGTAGGCTCACTTTGCTTTCCGCTATCTCTCTGGATTTAAGCTTTTTCAGTTGTAAGTCCCGGAACTAAACCATACCTCTACAGTATACTTGAAAACAGCTCCATTCTTTATGTCCAATCTACGATTTCCAGCAAGTGAATGTTTTCGTTCACTACAATGCCAGGTCTTTAATAGGACATACATTGTGTCTGCATGCGTGGTAGCCGCATCAGCAGAACTATCGTGGACAGTAAACAAAAGTAGTTGGAAGGAAGAAAGATTAGCTTCTAGCGTCCCGTTGACAACGAGTTCATCAGAAGTGGAGCATTCCGGCATTTACATTAAGGGGTTTTAGGGAAACTATGGAAAGACGTAAGCCGTAATATGCAGATTAGGATTTGACATACCTACCTTCCAAATGTGAGCCCACCGCATTAATATTCACATTGTTTTTTATACTTCTAGAAAAGTCAGTTGTATTTTATAGCTAAGACTGCAACTAACGAACTCCGATCCATTTAGGGGCTCGTAATTCCACAGATTCTAGTAACTCACATAGCTGAGATATTTCAGTAGCTATATGTCTGTAGAAGGGAACACAAGTACAAATCATCGACAACTAAGACACTTCCAGTGCTTTATCAGTGTCCCATTTCTCAATCACTTGGCGTTTTTAGGCGACTGGAACAACGTTCTCATTTCCAGGAAGTATTAAGACAGATTGTTTTCATCGACGCTCATAACCTCTTCGTTCCCTCGGTCCACACATGTGGACCTTCGTTCATTACTTTTTTTGTCCGTAAATAGGGATATTTTCCGTCTTTTAAACCGCTGGTATTACACAATTTCCAGAGTTTACTTGGCTATATACACATACAAAATATGTATCTAATGGAATAATGGCTGTATTGGATAAAAAACGAAAATAGCGTTATAGTGAAGAGTCTGTTGCTTGCTAAACAGTTTAAACAATTGTAATATTCAACATGTTCTTAATAGTCATCAATGAAGTATAGAGGGAGCAAAACTAACACTGTTTATCAGTGTTGTGGCTTCTAGATCTTAGTTCCAAATCCAGAGCACATCACCTTCCAAGGTACGGTTCGTGTGGTGGTTTACAACTAGTCGTGTTTAGAAACTGGTTATACCCAGAACGTGAAAAGGTATGCAAATAATTAAGGTGCCCAAAAATTAGACTGAGTATAAGTGTTTTTTCATAAGTTTCGGTAACTATTCTAGATTTTGAGAATTGGTTTAGATTTGTACAAATTTTGTTGTTACTATGAAATAACCCCTTTCCTGAAGGTCCTGGACTGAAGGACCTGGTCAGGCAAAGTAAGCCTTGTGCTTATTGTTGTGACCCCCAATTCATTCTGAATTATTGCGTTGAAAATACGATAAAACTATATACCACCTACACGGTGTAACGTTACGTGATTGCCCTACATTTTAAATCATTCACTAACCGAGCAGTCGCTCGGCAACAGATATAGTTAGCAAATAACGTTGCGAGAATGTAAAAAAAGACGAACGTCCTGTGACGTGACATGTTTATTGCGGAAGCGCCGCCAGAGATGCTGTGAGCTATTGACTTTGAAAGCCGCTGCGCGAAAGGCGGACAAAAGAAGAACATTTTTTACACATTCTTTTGATGTACGAGATATTCTCAATGAACAGTTACTCACTCTTCTGTCTCTTGTAATTTGTATCGGACACGCATGTCTTGCCACTGTATTATTATTGTTTGAAAAATATTACTTTAGTGTAATGTGAAAGTACCATATTGCATAGCAGTAATTTATGTGAGAAGCTATATTGTGCGACGTGTATCTGGAAATGTCGAAGGATGTAAGTTCGTTATCTATTGATTGCCATAAATTCGAAGTTAAATGGAACTTGTGTATGGATTAATTACTTAGTATGGAGCCTATGTCTCACTACTTCATGACCATATGTATTTTTCTTTTATATTTCAGCAAAATTTGGTGGTTCACAGTCACGAATTGTTTCGTCGAAATCGGACGGAAGTTGCATACGGCGTAATATTTTCTCCGCACCTTATTCTACTGGTAAACGCATGATAAACTTCAGTCCCATAGGAAATTCATGTTGAGCTGTCCAAAAATAATTATATTTTCTATAGTCTTTTACCCTCCTCTGCAAAGCAACTTCCGACTGATCAGACGATTCAACAAGAAACTGCGGTACACAGTCGGCGTACAATTCGTGACCAGTAAAGGTATTCAAAACCACTACAATAACTAGTTATGTCTATTGGCCTAAAATACTGAGAGGCACCCACAAGCCTTGCTCATACTGTAGCATCAAGCAGTCAGGCCTGCAAGATGAGTGGTCTGCCAAGCGAGTGGATTTATTCTTATTTACCGCAAAACATCAATGACTGATTGTGAGCTCTAGTACCCACAAATTATTCTCCTGTTTGAATATTACGCAATGAAAACGGATAACGCACATCTGACTATTAAAAATTTACATAACTCTGATTGTTCACTACGCACTGGCAATACCACATTTTCTTTCTCATCCAACGGCTTTGATCAACACGTGGCCATCGCACTAAATATGAATGGCGCACATGTTATAAATTCTGGATACCATGACTACACACTATTCGAAGAACAAGGAAACCAATCTTTTTCTTTTCACTATCTCTTTATTCAGATAAATTCTATTACGATTCACAGATAACCTGAACACACCACTACATTTCATACTACAATTACACATGAGAAACTCCGCCCAGTGGGCATGGCTTTACATTGGTGATTATCTTATGGTCTCGTAATGATCTAACGCTACAGTGCACTTTCTGGATAGGATGGTGGATCTTTTGCTATATCTCACACTTCGACTCTCACACCCATCATCACGAAAATTTCCTCCAGACCGAGCGGTACAAAAAGGAACATGCAGAACCCACTGCCTCCGAACCTATCTTGCTACTCTCCCATGCAAAGCACACATACTTAAATTACATGAAATACATCACACTGGCAACATAGAATACAACACAAAGAATAGTCACAACGTTAGAATCACATCACTTTCAGCTCTCCCACTTCAATTAGTATTCATCCCAGTTTCACACGACACTGCCCCACTTTGTAACTTTTCTTTCCTACTACGAGCTCTGGAGGACATATGCACGTCTTCCTGTGCAATGCAAGCCAAGTGGCGTTGCTGGTAGACGGCTGACTAACCTTGCTTCACTCTCAGAGTATTATAGTTTGAATCTAGCGTCACACGGAAACATAACACATAAAGGTAATATTAAAATCATATTCATCTTTCATACCACGAATTCTGGAGGATATATGCACGTCTTCCTGTGCAATGCAAGCCAAGTGGCCTTGCTTCTCTCTCAGAGTATTAGAGTTTTATTCTAGCGTCACACGGAAACATAACACACAAAGGTAATATTAATATCATATTCATCACACACGCGAGTCCTCAACTGATACCATGGACGAGTACTTCTCTTTATCCTTTGTCTCACACACGGATTGAGGCTCACACAGTACTCACCACGTGGAAGTACTCGTCCTGCATACGCCATTTCTTAAATATTTCCAACTTATAGTACACACGCCAGTAATTCAGCTTAACTTTAGCACTTAGTACTAGCACTCGCAAGTATTTCAACTTATTGCTACACGTGGTTTCATTGTGACCGTTGGTCACTTCTGAAGATTACTACGATCCCCTTAATATTACCTGCCTGCCGTTTAATTCTCCCCCCAAAAGTTCCCGAAATAGAGAAAAAATTATTCCAAATTACCCTTAAGTATTCCACATGCATACCATTCTCTCTACTCTTTTGTCTTATGGAGCACACCTAAGACAGGTCTTATCAACACAAGATCCAGCGCCAGAGTGCTGAAACATGGCCGTTCTTCAGGTCAGCTCGCACTTCCGTCGAGGTGGGAGAGCACCATGTTACCGTATTGGTCAGCCACATTTCAGGTGCTCAAAGTTTAGGTAAATTTCATCTCTTTGATTCCACCAAAGGTGACCTAAGGACCGTCTCGAAGATGATCATATAATGCACATTCACTATCTGCGGTTAGCAGACGACCATACATTCATTCATTTCACAGATCTCACCAAATTGGATGTAGGGATTCATTTTGTGGGAGTGCACATGTGATCAATTAAATAAATAAATTGTCCTTCTTTCCTACAGTGATATCGGGCTTCGCTGTATTAAGTGAAATTGAGTTATTATTACAAAAAATATGTTGTTCTGACAAGAATAACGAAGAATGTTGTACCTATTTTCAATGTCGGGTGGTACTGTACCCTTTCAATACAATATATATCATTATGTGCTTTTCTCTGCAAATATATTCCACCGCCGATTATAGCTGTATGTTAATGCACAGAAGTAAACATATTGTTATAATTGGCGTCTCTGAACAGGGACACGAATTAAAAAATTCGTGTACTGCTCAAAGGAATAAAACATTTTTTATATGCATTGTGGAAATTTTATTAAAGAATTGTAGCTAATCTTGTGGTTTTGCTTTGTTACATGCATCAAAGACCATCCAATAAAATTTCCATCGAGCAAACAAACGAGATAAGGCAATCAGAGAAATTAGCGGCAAAGAGATTTTTTGGAACAGAATTTGTGGGAAAACCTTGTTGTATTGCCGAAGGCAGCCATCAGCAACTTAAGTTAAAATTTATCAACCGTAGCCAAGCTTCCTTAGTTTTAGCCATCATTAATCAATTTGTGACGTTCTTTAGTAGTAGCAGTAGAAAATTTGTTTCAAGTCCAGTAGTTTGCATTTAATAGATTGGGCATTTATTTAACGATTGCTTAAATTCCATTGTTGTGTACTGTATATCAGTTGTTTTTAAATGTCCGCTGCCTGCTCACGGAGCTGACCAGTGTTAGTTTTTATTTATTTTGATCCGTGTGCAGCCATACTTTCTTTGCGGTCCAGAATAGGGTAATTTCCAAGAATGATTGTCTATCGAAGTCGAGGGGTCCAAACGATACATATAGATCACGCGATCGTAAATCGATCATACGACTCTGGTGGCGGGCGTTATGAGTATGTTTACGTTGGTCACTACCGTAACGACAAAACAAAACCGTTACAAGAATACTTGTCACTGCAGAGGAGATGACTTATGTTACTCGTTGTCGGTGTTGTCGTCATGTGAAAATCCATTACGGTGGTCTGGATGGATAATTTGGATGAGTCGAACCATGTATTCTTCCTGAAACTCGTTCGTCTTCTGCACTGTCCGCAATGAAAGTGTAACGGTATTTCAGCATCGAAACTGTTCTTACGAAGTTTTACACACTTCGCACCACCACAGTCTACACAGTCCTTTCTTTCCTCGTCTGGTAGTACTCCATATTTGAAACAAAATGACCATGATTCATCTGACTACTATAAATTTCTATACGAACTGTGAAATGTGTGCCATTAAGGTTTCACAAAGTCCGCCATCTTTGGTACTCGAGGCGTGTCCCCTTCATCAACACAGCGTCACCGTGGAATTCCCAGCAACACAGCTGGACCCCTCTTGCTTCGGCCAGCGTCTGGCACCACGTGGTCGGCCTGCCGAGCGGCCTGTGTGGCCACTGCTTCCCCCGAAATTAGAATATTTTCAGGGCGCGACGACTCGCCACATGAGACAGTCGGTTTCTCTAATCCAGCTGAGCCTAGAGTAGGCTGCTAAACATCTGCAGGAGGAGACGATCTGAAAACGTTCCGCCGGCCGCGGTGGTCTCGCGGTTCTAGGCGCTCAGTCCGGAGCCACACGACTGCTACGGTCGCAGGTTCGAATCCTGCCTTGGGCATGGCTGTGTGTGATGTCCTTAGGTTAGTTAGGTTTAAGTAGTTCTAAGTTCTAGGAGACTGATGACCACAGACGTTAAGTCCCATAGTGCTCAGAGCCATTTGAACCATTGAAAACGTTCCCCAATGACTTTGCCAGTATCACCGCATAGTGCACCAACCAATATGGTGGTAATCTGTGCAACACTGAAGAAGTCTCTAGCGTGTTATTCATCTGTAACACTCCAACACAGTAAACCACTCAGACAAAGCATTCTACATCCCACCATATACCACTATTCTGGAGGTGTAGCTAGGAAAAATATGTCTTAACAAGATGCGCATTCCACCAGCTGTTTTTTAAAGCTAACCCCTCCACCCCATACTATACCAATACAACAAACATACGAGGTGCATTCAAGTTCTAAGGCCTCTGATTTCTTTTCTCCAGACTGGAAAGAGATAGAAACATGCGCATTGTTTTAAAATGAGGCCGCGTTCATTATCAATACGTCCCAGAGATGGCAGCACCGTACGGCAGATGGAATTTTACCGCCAGCAGCGAGAATGAGAACTGTTTTAAATACTTAAAATGGCGACGTTTTCCTTACTTGAACAGCGTGCAATCATTCGTTTTCTGAATTTGCTTGGTTGAAACCAATTGAAATTCATCGAAGGTTGAAGGAGACATGTGGTGATGGAGTTATAGATGTGTCAAAAGTGCGTTCGTGGGTGCGACAGTTTAATGAAGGCAGAACATTGTGTGACAACAAGCCGAAACGACCTCGGGCTCGCACAAGCTGCTCTGACGACATGATCGAGAAAGTGGAGAGAATTGTTTTGGGGGATCGCCGAATGACTGTTGAACAGATCGCCTCCAGAGTTGGCATTTCTGTGTTTTCTGTGCACACAGTCCTGCATGACGACCTGAAAATGCGAAAAGTGTCATCCAGGTGGGTGCCACGAATGCTGACGGACGACCACATGGCTGCCCGTGTGGCATGTTGCTGAGCAATGTTGACGCGCAATGACAGCATGAATGGGACTTTCTTTTCGTCGGTTGTGACAATGGATGAGACGTGGATGCCATTTTTCAATCCAGAAACAAAGCGCCAGTCAGCTCAATCGAAGAACACAGATTCACCGCCACCAAAAAAATTTCAGGTAACCACCAGTGCTGAAAAAATGATGGTGTCCATGTTCTGGGACAGCGAGGGCGTAATCCTTACCCATTGCGTTCCAAAGGGCACAACGGTAACAGGTGCATCCTACGAAAATGTTTTGAAGAACAAATTCCTTCCTGCACTGCAACAAAAACGTCCAGGAAGGGCTGCGGGTGTGCTGTTTCACCAAGACAACGCACCCGCACATCGAGCTAAAGTTACGCAACAGTTTCTTCGTGATAACAACTTTGAAGTGATACCTCATGCTCCCTACTCACCTGACCTGGCTCCTAGTGACTTTTGGCTTTTTCTAACAATGAAAGACACAATCCGTGGCCGCACATTCACCAGCCATGCTGCTATTGCCTCAGCGATTTTCCTGTGGTCAAAACAGACTCCTAAAGAAGCCTTCGCCGCTGCCATGGAATCATGGCGTCAGCGTTGTGAAAAATGTGTACGTCTGGAGGGCGATTACGTCGAGAAGTAACACCAGTTTCATCGATTTCGGGTGAGTAGTTAATTAGAAAAAAATCGGAGGCCTTATAACTTGAATGCACCTCGTATTATTCACACCTCTGAAATGTGATCTTTTGTCTGCACTTGCAATCCAATTATAAACTTCTTTTCCAACTACACTCTACCGTGTGTGCCACGTCATCAGTTTAAGGACATCGGAAATTACTGCGATCCCTCCCTTCCCGTTTCTCGTCGTTAGAACAGTAAGAGCTCCAACGATGGCTTGTCTACAGCAATGTCGTTTAACATGAGCACAAATCAGTAGGACCATTTGACTCTCGCATGACAGCGAAGAATCATAGACAGCTTCTCAACACATTTTCAAAAAATATAAAGCAGCCCAGCATCACTGACTTAAGGAATTTTTCAAACAATATACACACATCAATAAAAGTATCGCATCACCTCGGTTCCAAGAGCTCCGGAACACGTACAGAAAATTGGAATAGAGATCAACATAAACATCATTTCTGCCCTTTTCAGTGCTCATCAAAACCACACATTAGATGGTGTACCACGATACAGCGAGACCTTCAGAGGTGGTGGTCCAGACTGCTGTACACACCGATACCTCTAATACCCAGTAGAGATGGGTAAACTCGTTCATCCTTGGGAACTAGTTCACTGGTGATCGCTCTTTTTTTGGGAACCATTCATTTTACTCGTTCACCGTTAATTTGTGCTTGGTATATGATTCTTATGACAAATTGAAAATTAGTAGCATAGAGACGGAAGATGGAAGGCGCCAAGAGGGGGCACTAGCTTGCCCTGCAGTACAGTTTTTATTCATAATAGAATTCTCACACACTTGTAATTTTCGTGATTCTTTAAAACCTCTCGTTTAGCCAACTGTAGCGTAATGTGGCTGTTCACTGTGAAATAATATAAGGTGGCGCACGAAAAACCGGCCCCGAGTACAGACTGCTCACCAGTTACGCACCATTTGTTGACCGCTACGTGCAGAGTAGATAAATATGTAATAGCTAGGCAGTGAAGAAATAAATAGGCTAATGCAAGCAACAACTTCGAAACAATAGATGACGATTGGTGGGTGACAATGAGCAGTCTAGTAGTTGGGGCCGATTTTTCATGCGCCAGCCTGTACCACTGAAATAATATTGTGGAAGTTATCATATTTTCTTTACAAAATGTGGTCCCAGACACTCAATTACGGAGCGCGGGCTTCATTCGGTTGTAAGTCTGTCTGACTTCTATGACAATGAACGTGCTCTTTTACCTTGGATCAAAAAAAGACGGAAAATAGCCACTCGTGTGTGCCGTGCCGACTTCCTCTGCATGTCTAATAACAAAAAAATCTTGCCTTTTTACAAGTATTTCTTCTGCTGGTCATCGAAATAGTGAAGTAAGTTGATATGCCGTTTCGTTACATGAAAAAATGTATGTATTACGTACCACGTACTTTTCATGTAATTTACGTAATTATAAAATACATTATAATTACCGGTCATGGACGCTGAATAGAATACGAAAAGAACTAGAAGTTCAGAGTTAAAAAAAAGGTTTGAAACAGATCTAGAATGGGCGTGCGCAGCGAACGAAACGAACAACAACTCGATACTGTACTATGAGCAGTCGACAGTGGAACTGCGACGAGTGGCCACACGAAGGAGGACGAGTCCGCCCGAGGCAGACCGAGACCGACGGGAACGGGACCGGAACCGAGGCTGCAACGAGAGCGACCGACGTGCCGTTGCGGGAACGAGACCGATCGTTTCCCATTCCAGGGAAGTAGAAAGCCGTGATAGAAGTGAACTATGAAAGACCGTTCCTTAGACTTCGTTCCACGCTCGTTCCGTTCATCTTGATGATCCATTCCTTTGAAATCATTCGTTCACGAGCGACCCATCTCTAATCCCCAGGCATTGATACATGCCTGTATTAGTCGTCGCATACTATCCACAACTTCATCACGGCACTGTTGGTCCAGATTGTCCCACTCCTCAATGGCGATTCGGCGTAGATCCCTCAGAGTGGTTGATGGGTCTCATCGGCCACAAACAGCCTTTTTCAATCTATCCCAGGCATGTTCGATAGGGTTCATGTCTGGATAACATGCTGGCCACTCTAGTCGAGCGACGTCGTTATCCTGAAGGAAGTCATTCACAAAATGTGCACGATGGGGGCGCGAATTGTCGTCCATGAAGACGAATGCCTCGCCAGTATGTTGCCAATATGGTTGAACTGTAGATCGGAGGATGGCAGTCACGTATCGTACAGAAGTTACGGCGCCTTCCATGACCACCAGCAACGTACGTCGGCCCCACATAATGCATACCCCAAAAAAGCAGGGAACCTCCACCTTACTGCACTCGCTGGACAGTGTGTCTAAGGCGTTCACGTTTCCGACGATTCTCTGGTTGATAGTATATGCGACACTCTTCGGTGAAGAGAACGTGATACCAATCCTGAGCAGTCCTTTCGGCATATTGTTTGGCCCATCTGTACCACGCTACATGGTGTCGTGGTTACAAAGATGGACCTCGCTTTGGACGTCGGGAGTGAAGTTGCGCATCATGCAGCCTATTGCGCACAGTTTGAGTTGTAACACAACGTCCTGTGGCTGCACAAAAAGCATTATTCAACATGGGGTCGTTGCTGTCAGGGTTCCTCCGAGCCATAATCCGTAGGTAGCGGTCATCCACTGCAGTAGTAGCCCTTGGGCGGCCTGAGCTAGGCATGTCATCGACAGTTCCTGTCTCTCTGTATCTCCTCCATGTCCGAACAACATTGCTTTGGTTCACTCCGAGACGCCTGGACACTTGCCTTGTTTAGAGCCCTTCCTGGCACAAAGTAACAAAGCGGACGCGATCGAGTCGCGGTATTGACCTTCTAGGCATGGTTGAACTACAGAGTCGTGTACCTCTTTCCTGGTGGAATGACTGTAACTGATCTGCTGTCAGACCCCCTCCGTCATAGGCGCTGCTCATGCATGGCTTTTTACATCTTTGGGCAAGTTTAGTAACCTCATTGAACAGTCAAAGGGACTGTTTCTGTGATACAATATCCATATTCTATCGTCAGGAGTTCTGGGAATCGTTGTGATGCAAAACTTTTTTTGATGTGTGTGTACAATGAATTACGAGTTGCAGTATTATGTTACCAAAACAGGAAATTGCAAAACTTACGACGTATGGGTGTTGCTAGAATATCACGTCAACTGCACATCCTACACAATCTCTTTTAAATCGGTAACGTAGTAAGTATCTAACCCCAGTGGTTGGGCAGCGATGGCATTCATATGTCTTATTCCGGTATGTTAATAACATAGAGCATAACCCATCTAAAGATCCTAAGATTCGTAAATATGGTACTGTAGGTTATACTGCAACCATCCGGAAGTTCCCTATAATGTCGTTATTATCCCGCCGGGTAAGGAGAACTGTGCTTGATTTGAAAAAGTGCAAGATTCAACTAATGGAAGTAATACTTGCTGTTCCGTAAGACAAAAAATCTCTAACTGAAAAAGTGAATCCGAGTTATATCAAAATGAACATCAAGAATAACAGTAAAACTGCACAACTAGCAAAGGACACTAATGTTAAACTTGCCAAGAAATTAACACTTCCGTCCGACGATAGATTTAGCTTGTGGCTGTTTGCAATATTTTTACAGTGTAATTTACGAAATCCCTTGTCGTGTTCTCTGAGCACAATGGATAACTTAATTCGTTCCGTGCGTGCTCTGATTTCTCTTATTTTATTGCTGTGGCCATTTCTCCTAACGTGGGAGGGAGTCAATATGATATTTCGTGAAATATATCCCGCCCTGACGAAAAACGCAACTGTTTAATAATTGCCATCCCAACTCGCATATCATATCCGTGACACTCTCTCCCCTTTACTGAGGTAATACAAAACAAGCTGCGCGGGATTAGCCAAACGGTCTAAGGCGCTACAGTCATGGACTGTGTGGCTGGTCTCGGCGGAGGTTCGAGTCCTCCCTCGGGCATGGGTGTGTGCGATTGTCCTTAGGATAATTTAGGTTAAGTAGTGTGTAAGCTTAGGGACTGATGACCTTAGCTGTTAAGTCCCATAGGATTTCACACCCAATTGAATTGAACAAAACAAGCTACCCTTCTTCGATCTTTTTCGATGACCCTCGTCAGTCCTCTCTAGTAAGTATCCCATACTGCGTAACAATGCCCTATAAGTCCAGAGTTAAGCGTAGTGTACAAGGCCTCTTTAGAAGATATGTTGCATCTTCTAAGTGTTCTGCCAATAAAACGCAGTCTTTGGTTCGTCTTTCCCACAACATACTTGATGTGATCGTTCCTATTTCAGAGTTCGTGCTGGCCGCTGTGGCCGAGCGGTTCTAGGCGCTTCAGTCCGGAACCACCCTGATGCTCCGGTCACAGGTTCGAATCCTGCCTCGGACATGGATGTGTGTGATGTCCTTAGGTTAGTTATGTTTAAGTAGTTCTAAGTCTAGGGGACTGATGACCTCAGATGTTGAGTCCCATAATGCTTGGAGCCATTGGAATCAGTGTTCGTAATTACAATACCTAACAACTTAGTTGA
Source organism: Schistocerca piceifrons (assembly GCF_021461385.2). Taxonomy (NCBI): domain Eukaryota; kingdom Metazoa; phylum Arthropoda; class Insecta; order Orthoptera; family Acrididae; genus Schistocerca; species Schistocerca piceifrons. The sequence continues at coordinate 322,515,594 of NC_060139.1, read as the reverse complement.
GCTGTCACCCTATACATTTGTGTAATTTATCATGTAATTGAAATTTAAAACATTTCCTTTGGTACTCTGCATGATCTCACATTTTTATTGTTTGGACTCAACTGCCACTTTTCTCGTGATACGGGTACCTGGTCTAAAACATTTTGCAGTAGATACTGATCTGACCATTTTCGTAGGCGGTAAAAACAGCACCATCTGAAGACAACCTAAGAGGGCTGTTCAGATAGTTTCCTAAGCCACGTTATTATCATCTGTTGCGAGACAAGTCCTCGGTATGTCTTTACACAGTTTTAGTTGCTCGCTGCTTAATGTAAACATATAGCAAATGCCTGTTATAAACCGACCTCATTACCCCGTGGTGTGACAGAAACTCGGACATTTGTCGACTATGGGAGACTCTTGCGTTCGTGATCTCGGCGGCAGCTCCCCGCCTCTGGCCTGAAGGCCGCTATCCGGGTCTCGTTGGCTGAAACGGCTCGGCTAAACGACACCGTATATTCCGCTTCGTGATCCACTTGCACAAGCTGTCCTAGCCGGCGCCTTAAATAAGTCGTTGAGATCAAGGATAAGACATAAAGACCGTAACAGATGGAACTGCGCGCCCATTTAACAAGCGAGCTTTCTCGGCATTAACAGATTGTCTTTCTTAAGCCTATCGGGCTCAGCCCACTCTGCTCTGTTGCAGCAGTTAGTGGCGTTTAAATAGTCGGCTCAATCCCGCCTGCCTACATCGCTGACACAAACTCGATATCTGCTGCATGCAACATTTGTGCGTTGACAATTATCGGATGAAGGGAAAATAATAAACTGATTCCGGAAATAACGATTACGGAAAATGTATAAACACAGAAACTCGAGCATGCATTTTTCGTTTTAGATCTATATAGTGCAAGGGAAGGTTCTACAATATATTAGATGTGACTTCTGTTTTTGAGCGAAAAATTGGTTACTTTAATTCCATCCACATTTTGCAGCTGTGAACGTGACTGTATTCAGTATACAGGAAGTTTGAATGAAATCGCCTTCGTGTTATATTGTAGTATACGATGCTTTTCGGACTCTGTGGGTCTATCTACAGATGCAAATCGGCTAATAGATAATTTACACTTGCTCTTGAGTGACGTGAAATACATTATCGTGTTATGAAAAAGGTAGATTATTTTCCTCCTAACAGGCAAATGCATTTCATCTCACACAATGTATTAGACGATTTGCATCTGAAGCCAGATCCAAAGGTTCCGAAATGCACCAGTAGTTTACTAAAACATGAAAAACTTGTAACTGAAGGCGTTTTTATTCAAACTTCCTGTGAACTCACCAGTTACTTTTTGTTAATTTTGTATTGATTCGTTTACGGTATTGTTTAAAGAATTACGTTTTACAAGGACATACAGTTAAGATGATTCATAAGATAATGAAAGCTGAAGAATCGGAAGTAGCTAAAAGAATTTGAGATATCCATTTTCTGTCAAAATTGGATATCCAGTGACTCGAGCCATTTAAATATAGCAGTTGTTGCGTCTAAGAAGTCCTTCCAGATACCCATGAATTTTCTTTTTGGGCAGTCGTGGAAAATGTAATCCAGCGCTAGTTTCGAAATTCCGCAGTCGCATTGGTCATCATCAGTAATTCCCCACCTGTGTAGCGTTGCTTTGGTCACGGCGTGGCCATTTCTGATACGGTTGAGAGAGCTCGTCATTTTTCTTAGTTTGTTCGCTCCTGGGGGTTGGATGGTCTGATCTTCTTTACCTAAGGATAAAGGGATGTCCACAGATTTTCTGCATTCTTCTCTTAGATTTTATCTTTCTGCAGTGAGTTACCTATTGATTTTAATACTGTTTTTGAATTTGTTTGTACCATCTAAAAATAAAGAACTATATTATTTTCTATTTTATGTTTGAAATTTTTGTAACAAATGTCGATTAATTATGAATACTCGAATTTTCACGCTACTTTTAATTAAAAAATATATTTTTTAGAAAATTATGATTCAGTATTTTTTAGATAACGTTACAGTTTGATGATAAATATAAAAGTCAAATAACAGTAAAATGAGTCTTTCTGACCACTGAGAAATCGAACAACGATCTTGATATTACAAGAGGAAAACGCTACAGCCGCAGCTGCGGATGGCTCTGTGTTAATAACTATTTTTCTTTTTTTTTTTTTTTTTTTTTTTGTTCACAGCTACCATATCTTCATATCATCCCAAAATCGATTTTTCCAGTGCTTTTGAGAACCCCTTCACCTCTTTTGTTGATTCTGCAACTGGATTTGGAGGAGCACCTCCGTAATGCTTTCGTGCTCACTACTAAAAGAACATTACAAAATAAACATTACTATCGCCAAACTTATTTGGAACTGATTCCAGACTGATGATTAATTTTTGAGTTGTGATTGAACGAGAGATTTGTAAACTAGTTCCTTCGTGGATGGATTATCCCAATGAATCACAATCTGGAATTAGCTTTGAGTGATCGTATCAGTAAATCGCTCCGAATGTACATGACCAGATATTTAATGGAAATGGCTGCTTCCAATGCTTGTTCAGTAATCGTGTAATCATACAACAATGGGTATGGGAATTGCTTCCACCTTATGAACAATACGTTGCTTTTGTTTATGGTGGGGGTGCACAACCAAAACTTGCACCAATCTTCGATCCCCTGTATGTCTTCTACATTTTGATATAATTTTTGGACGTTGCTGTTTCTCTGTGTACAGTAGCATCATCCACGAAAATCCTAATGGAAGTTTCAACTTTATCCACTAGGTCGTTTGTACATTTGCGAAAAGTAATGGTCCGATAACACTTTCTTGATCTACATCATCTACATCTACATTTATACTCCGCAAGCCACCCAACGGTGTGTGGCGGAGAGCACTTTACGTGCCACTGTCATTACCTCCCTTTCCTGTTCCAGTCGCTTATGGTTCGCGGGAAGAACGACTGTCTGAAAGCCTCCGTGCGCGCTCTAATCTCTCTAATTTTACATTCGTGATCTCCTCGGGAGGTATAAGTAGGGGGAAGCAATATATTCGATACCTCATCCAGAAACGCACCCTCTCGAAACCTGGCGAGGAAGCTACACCGCGATGCAGAGCGCCTCTCTTGCAGAGTCTGCTATTTGAGTTCGTTAAATATCTCCGCAACGCTATCACGGTTACCAAATAACCCAGTGACGAAACGCGCCGCTCTTCTTTGGATCTTCTCTTTCTTCTCCGTCAACCCGATCTGGTACGGATCCCACATTGATGAGCAATACTCAAGTATAGGTCGAACGAGTGTTTTGTAAGCCACCTCCTTTGTTGATGGACTACATTTTCTAAGGATTCTCCCAATGAATCTCAACCTGGTACCCGCCTTACCAACAATTAATTTTATATGATCATTCCACTTCAAACCGTTCCGCACGCATACTCCCAGATATTTTACAGAAGTAACTGCTACCAGTGTTTTTTCCGCTATCATATAATCATACAATAAAGGATTCTTCTTTCTATGTATTCGCAATACATTACATTTGTCTATGTTAAGGGTCAGTTGCCACTCCCTGCACCAAGTGCCTATCCGCTACAGATCTTCCTGCATTTCGCTACAATTTTCTAATGCTGCAACTTCTCTGTATACTACAGCATCATCCGCGAAAAGCCGCATGGAACTTCCGACACTATCTACTAGGTCATTTATATATATTGCGAAAAGCAATGGTCCCATAACACTCCCCTGTGGCACGCCAGAGGTTACTTTAACGTCTGTAGACGTCTCTCCATTGATAACAACATGCTGTGTTCTGTTTGCTAAAAACTCTTCAATCCAGCCACACAGCTGGTCTGATATTCCGTAGGCTCTTACTTTGTTTATCAGGCGACAGTGCGGAACTGTATCGAACGCCTTCCGGAAGTCAAGAAAAATAGCATCTACCTGGGAGCCTGTATCTAATATTTTCTGGGTCTCATAAACAAATAAAGCGAGTGGGGTCTCACATGATCGCTGTTTCCGGAATCCATGTTGATTCCTACATAGTAGATTCTGGGTTTCCAAAAACGACATGATAATCTAGCAAAAAACATGTTCCAAAATTCTACAACAGATCGACGTCAGAGATATAGGTCTACAGTTTTGCGCATCTGCTCGACGACCCTTCTTGAAGACTGGGACTACCTGTGCTCTTTTCCAATCATTTGGAACCTTCCGTTCCTCTAGAGACTTGCGGTACACGGCTGTTAGAAGTGGGGAAAGTTCTTTCGCGTACTCTGTGTAGAATCGAATTGGTATCCCGTCAGGTCCAGTGGACTTTCCTCTGTTCTATGGTCGATGTTAATTTTACTTCTGAAGATTTCTTTGCGTTAAGGGGTTATGTACGCTAAAGCGACCGAAATTTTGGAAAAAAATTATTAGCTCTTCATTTACTACAAGGTACCGACCTGAGTGGAAACAAGGTCCCAGAAGTAGACAACATTCCATTAGAACTACTGACAGCCCTGACAAAACTCTACCATGTGGTGAGCAAGATGTATGAGACAAGCGAAATACCCTCAGACTTCAAGAAGAATATAATAATTCCAATCCCAAAGAAAGCAGGTGTTGACAAATGTGAAAATAACCGAACTATCAGTTTAATAAGTCAGATTTGAAATGTTACTGTGCAATACTATAGTGAAGCAGACTGAAGAAGGTACCTTACATAAGTAAGGTACTTATGTAAGGTAAAACCCTGAAACTTGCTATTTTTTTCACGTATATTTGGAGAGCTGTAAAAATTCATCAAAAGAGGATATCAAAATTCTGATCCTCGAATATCTGTAGTATTGGTATATCAAGCTTTGTACAAAAATTCAATAATTTTGTTCTGATAGATTTTTCATAAGAGGAACATTTGTACTCACCTAGCTGAAAAAAATTCAGTTGTTCATAAATAAATACGTATAAACTTACGTGTGCATGTAGCATCATTTGTAAAGAACTGTGCCAACTTTAGTTACATTGTCTAGAAAAATTGGACTTATAAGTCTTTTTAAGTATCGCAATTTTGCATACCCCTCCCCCCCCCCCCCCCCTCCTGCTCCCTCCTCCCCACCACCCTTAAGAATGACGTGCTGTGGTCGGTTGCCTAGAACCTCCTCAACCTAGTCACAAAACTGACCAGACAATTCATGCGCTTGTATTTCATTCTAATGCGATGGAGCGAAACTGACGGCTTTTGGTAGTCAGGGGACAAGGCATCAACCCGTAATTGGGTTTCTACTGACTTCCGTGTCTCATGGACGTAGGGAATTGGACTTCACACAATGTCTGTTTCCAGAAGTCATTCTGATTCCTACGAGGGGCGTTTGAGTAGTCCGTGCGAATTCCGAGAGATGGCACCACCGGCGCGTATCGAGGTCATTTCTAGCTAGTAGCATCTTTGGAAAGAACGCACACCAAGTTTCAGCCATATTGGTCCATTTCTTTGTGTTTGGCATTCGTATGAATCAAGGAAGTGCAGTGATTGTCAAAAAATGGACGAAAAAGAATTTCGTGTGGTGATTAAACATTACTTTATGTAAGGCAAAACACCTCAGGAGACTAAAGAGAAGCTTCATACACATCATGGGGACTCTGCACCTTCGATTAGAACAGTTTATAAGCGGTTTCAAAATTTTTGGAGTGACCGCATGGGCACAAGTGGTGCTGAACGTTCTGGACGCCCTGTAGAGGTTAGGACTGCTGAAATCATTGATAAAATCCATGATATAGTGATGGATGACAGAAGAGTTAAGGTGCATGAGATTGCTAGTGCTGTGGGCATCTCGGATGAACGGGTACATAATATTTTGCATAAACATTTATTCATGAGAAAGCTATCGGCAAGATGGGTTCCACGATTGCTCACGCTTGACCAAAAACCGAATCGTGTGAAGTGTTGCACGGATGGTTTACAGTTGTTCAGGAAGAATCCGCAGGACTTTAAGCATCGTTTCGTCACTGTGGATGAAACATGGATACATTACTATAATTCTGAGACCAAAGAACAATGTAAACAATGGGTTATCAAGGGGGAATCATCATCTTCGGCCGGAAAGGTTATGGCGACTGCCTTTTGGGATTCGCAATGCGATTGGACCGCAAGAAAGTCCTTTTCCATCACGACAATGCACCAGCACACACCTCAGCAGTTGTGGTTGCAAAATTAATGGAAATAGGATTCCAACTCGTTTCACATCCCCCTTGTTCTCTGGGCTTGGCTCCCTCGGACTACATTTTCTTCCCCAATTTGAAGAAATGGCTGGTGGGGCAAAGATTTTATTCAAATTAGGAGGTGACTGCAGCAACTAACAGCTATTTTGCACACATGGACAATTCCTATTATTTGGAAAGGATCAACAAATTAGAATAGCGTTGGACGAAGTGTACAAGTCTAAAAGGAGACTATGTCGAAAAAAAGGTTTACCCCAAACGCGTAAATAGTTTTTTTTTTTTTTTTGCGCGGACCTTTCAGGCGCCCATCGTACAGCAGAGATTTTGGTCTCCTGGAATGTCGTGATACGAGAGCAATAAGTGTGTTCCAAAATTCTACAGCAGACTGACGTCAGTGGTATTGACCTGTGCGTCTCTTCGACAACCCTTCTTGAGAACGTGAACGACCTGCGGGTTTTTTCAACCAATGTGAACGCTTCGCTCATTCAGCTACTTATGGTATATTGCTGCTAGAGGAGGGACAAGATCTTCCGAATTTTCTATGTAAAATCGTATAGGTATCCCATCAGGCCCAGTCACATTTCCTGAACTGGGCGATTTCGCTTGCTGTTTCAGACAGTGGTCATTTATTTCGATATCGGTAATACTGACATTCGTGCAACATTGTAGAAAACGAGCTGCATAAAGATCTTTCTCAATGAAACAATTAGGGAAAAATGAATTTAGTACTTCGGCCTTCTCTCTGTCAACATCCGTTTCGATACAAATATGGTCACAGAACGCATGGACAGATAAACAATATTTGGGACAGCTGCTCTGCCAGTTCGAAAATTTTAAAAGAATTAGAATCTATGCACGCGCTCAGTTCGGGTCAGTTCCCTCCGCTTTTTTTAGGCAATTTTTGTGGTTTAATGGGTACGTACGTGATTAACCGGTGGAGGTGTCGTGCTAGGCTGTATAGCAATTACTTCGTTGCAGGGGTATATTAACTGTTAGCAGTATTGGTTTTATAGTCGAGTGATTGGATCTTATACTCTTCCAGCAGGCAGTTAGGTCTTTTCAAGGCAATTACGAGTGTTATTGGTATTGGAGTAGTGACTATTTTTATCCTGTTACACAGGATCCAAACGAAATTAGTAACCCTTATTAACGTATTATACATGTGTAGAAGTCGACGGTAATTGATCTAGGCCAGGTGGCAAAATTTTCCTTCCCAATTGACAGTGCGAAGCGACACATAATTAGTCGACACACATCGCCAGTCGTGAGTGTGCAGAATGGCCGGTGCCGGTGAGGGCGCGTGCCAGATTCCACCCAACACCACATCGTCTTGGAACATGGCAAAGTAGAAACTACTAGAATTACGCGACTGTATTCTTCTGCGAATTCAATACATGTTGCCCTCATTTTCTGTAATCAGAATTATGGGGCGTGGAACCAAAGAGAATCCCTACACTTTTTGTATACGAGTCCACAAAACATAAACAGTGAATGCCACAGCATGTTAGATGAGCTACCAGCTTAAGAAAATAATGGTAAAACTGTCGTTCCGGAAGAAATGTTCCTCCATCGTCACTTGCAAATGGGCATTGTCCTGCTAAAATTTAAATTTGGATTTGTGTGAACGAGGGGTAGTTACTCGTATTCTAAAACCTATCTGGTGTTGTGGATCACGTTTATCAGTCCATTACCACACAGACATAAAATCTATATTAATAATAAGACTGTAAAACCGTCGTATTTGTCTGTTTACCTTTGAGCATGTTAATCTCCAGAACTACTAGACGTATTTCTATCAAGTTTTGACTGGTAACTTCAGCTTAGCCTTTACCAGTGTTTGACCAAAAACGAATCACAGGAAAAAAGATATCATAAAAATGTATGGACATTATTTATGTATGTTTGTATGTTCCACATCTCCTCCGAAACCACTGGACAGATTTCAACCATACCTGGTACACATGTCACTTACTGCCTGGAAGTAATCGCCGTGGGACCAAGAACAACTATCGAAGGGATGGTGGTGGGGTGGACAAGACATGTAGGTCACGACTGTGAATATCCAGATTTTATCCATGTAGTATTTGAGAACGAAAGCATCAAGGGACATGCGACAAACTTCACACGTAATTTCAAACCTTGATGAAAATTTTTCGCTCACGCTCTCCGCAAAATGATGAGAGTGAAAAAGTTTGTAGCTTACTACAAGGGGTACAACTTTGCTTCCGCCGTTTTTTTCCCCAACATTTGAGGCTTTAATGAAGCAAATTGGTTACACATGTATCATTCAAAGTATTTTCCATCGCTGGCCACTACTTTCTCCCATCTTCCGGGCAGTGTATGAATTCCGCGTCGAAAAAAGTTGCTCTTCTTGAAGCGGTCCACGAATCGATCCAATTTCTGACTTCTTCACGAGATCGTAAGTGCTGGTCAGCCAGGCCATGCGTCATTGATCTAAACAGGTGATAGTCAGGGGGAGCAATGTCTGGAGAATACGGCGGGTGTGGTAGGGCTTACAGTTTTAACGTTTCCAAGTACGTTTTGCAACGTGGGGTTGAGCGTTATCGTGCTGCAAAATCACTTTATCGTGCCTCTAGCTGTATTCCGGCCGTTTGTCTTTTAATGCTCTGCTCAAACGCATTAATTGCGTTCGATAACGAGCACCTATGATTGTTTCACTTGGTTTTAACACCTCATAGTACACGACGTCGAGCTGGTCCCACCAAATGCAGAGCATGATATTGGAGCCGTGAATATTCGATTTGGCCGCCGACGTGGAAGCATGGCCGGGGTATCCCCATAATTTTTTGGGTTTAGGGTTATCGTAATGAAGCCATTTCTCGTCCCTGGTCACAATTCAATGCAGAAATCCTTTCCGTTTTTGCCTCTGAAGCAACTGTTCACAAACACGCAAACGCCGTTCAACGTCTCTTGGTTCCAGCTCACACGGGACCCAAGATCCTTCTTTCTGTATGACGCCCATAGCCTTGAGACATTTGGAAATGGCTTGCTATGTCACTCCCACTAATCGTACCAATTATTCTTGAGTTTGAAGCGAGTCTTCACGCAGTAATGTCTCCAATTCTGCATCTTCGAAAACGTTCTCTCTTCCACCACTAAGTTGGTCTACGACGTTAAAATTACCGCTCTTGAAGCGTTGAAACCACTCACGACACGTTATTTCACTAATAGCGTCCTTACCATACGTACTTGAGAGCATTAGATGAGACGCAGCCGCTGTTTACTTCATATTGAAACAAAACAGTAACACCTCCCGCAAATGACGAGAATTAGGCTCGTAAACTGACATTTTCAATCAAGAACAACTTAATGATGCAGACACAAATCGACTAATCTGCATGAGGTTATGTTGACCGAGGTCTGCGATCTGTTTCTTTCGACTGCTACATGCCGTTGTTGCCACCTATCGGCAAACTGCGGAAGCAAAGTTGTACACCTTGTACTTTTCGACGTTCATTTTCGCATCAGGCATGACGTTTTCATTTATTACTTCTTTGCTACTAATTGTATTCGCGACATACCTTAGACAGTTCTGCAAAATAATATGATTGTACGACACATTGTTCAGGAATATCGTAAACACTGACGCGCAAAGAAAACTGCCACATCATACATTACGTTTAAATTTATCATTACTAACCCTCTGAAACGATTTCGATAAAAACTGGTAAGGACATAGTTTGAGCTCTGAGGAAGTATCTAGGCTAGTTTAGAAAGTGTGTAGTACAAGATACTTTTTAATTTGAAGAACGTTAAGGAATTAGGGAAAAATAATTACTCTCTGAGAAAGCTACTCATTGTTTGTCTTTTGAACTTTACCATACTTTTGAAAATGCTTTTAATGTTTGATATCTGCTACGTTATACGATTCAAAGAAATGATTAAAATGGTTAAACAATATTCACTGTTTTAAATCATTACTTCCACACTATTTGTTGCCTAATGTACATATTGTATGGAGTATAGCTGCTATGTCCACTGTCCAATATTTGAAAACGAGAGCACTTAATGACTTGTAACAAACTTCATACACATTTTCAGGCCTTTACGAAACTTTTTCTCGCTTACAACCCCACAAAATGTTGAGACGAAAAAATTTATCACTCATTACTTTTCTTTCGTTTATGCAATAAAACTGTCATATTCGGCATGAAGAAATGACGTTTAAATTTTGTTATTTCCTTGCTACTAACTCTATTCGCAACACATTTAGCAGACAGTATCCAAAATTGCCGTTGAATGTACCTGAAAAATTAAAACATTGTACGACACGGAGAGGGAGGGGGGGAAGTGGACAGAGAAAAGGGAAGAGGAAGAGATGTACCGGGAAGGGGGAAGTGGAAGGACTTAGAAAGGAAAGAGAAGATGGACAGATAGAGGGATGGAGGAGACGGAGAAAAAGAGGAGAGAGTAGCAGATGGACAGTAATAGGTGAGGGAGGAGATGGACAAAGAGTGGGGGTGAAGAAAATGAACAGAGTTAATGGCAGGAGATGGACAGGGATAGGTGATCAACACACAGAGGGGGTGGAAGGAGAAAGACTATTACAAGTTAAATAAATACATATGTGGGCAACACCAGGTACTCAGCTAGTAAAAAATAAAAAATCCTCACATAACTGCGAAAGTAACTGCGGTGGCGAATTAGTGTGGGAGTGTTTGTCTACCTTGATCCATATCCTCACGTATGAAAAATTTCATCAATATATTTCAGTACAGAGTCTTTGAATTACACAGTCGCATTCTTGCTCACCATCGGGAGGTAAAAATGGCGGAGTTTCTGCGCAGCATCACACGAAAACAACACACAAGAATGTTTTGCGCAGTTGAAAGGAAGACGATCACAACCAATTTAACATATCTGGTACGTCCACAGATTTGTAGCAAGTATATCGTTGTTTTTTATTGACTGTTTTTCAGCAGGGTGGCAAAAGACATATGCCATACACAGGTCGTCAACTGCCACACAACTTCACCTATTTTCCAAAAAATCACGTAACACATGGATACAGTGTAACATCGAGGATCGTGTTTTTACTCCGTTTTCCAATCCCAAGGGTGAATTCACATACCTCCTGATGTTAATCTAGCCTGTGCAAGTCTGTCCATGTCTGCGTAGCCAATGCAACCTTCATCCAGTTGACTTCTTACTGTGGGCCTAGTCTAACTTCGTTCTCTCACTACAGCTACTACCCTTCATACTTCCTTTCATTAACGTCTCAGCCAGTGCCCAATCAATCTGCCTCTTTTTAGTAAATTTGTGTCAGATTTCCTTGCTTCCCAGTTTTATTCACTACTTCTTCCACAGTTATCCAGTTTACCCATATAATTTCCAGGGTTCTTTTGTAGCAACATGAGTAGTAAGTGGGTCACTTGGGTGCAGTTGCAGATTATTTTTTAACACATCCATCATTGTCTTATAAACTGCTAGACTGATTTACCTTTGTTAACTAATTCATTTTTTATTTTCTTATTGCAGGCCTCTTGAGCGCAGTTGCAGATATTTTTTTAACGCATCCATCATTGTCTTATAAACTGCTAGACTGTGCACACTAGCTACTAAAATTTTTTATAAACAGATTCAAACCATAAAAATTTTTAAAAATTTTCAACTAAAATTCTATGCTGTAAATCATATGTCAAATTCTTCTTACCATACATTACCACATACATAAGCTTGTCTTTCGGAATATTTTCATTAAAATTTGCACACAGCTTCATTGTAGTTTTCTGTGTAGCTAATACATTCATTCTTCTAGACATATTTATAACATAGATAGGACAATTTTCAATAAAGCTGAATGGACTCGAATTAACACCACCATTCAATTGTGTAGTTCTCTTAAAATCTAAGAAAGCATCATAAGCTTTTAAATAATTGTGTGGCGGATCTAGATGCCACATTTCTTGAGGAAAAATCTCGTTTCTGCCATTTTTAATATAGATATTCTGTAATTTAACATGATCGAATAAGGAAGAGTCAATGAGCTGATTATTTTTCTTTTTTGTCTGAAAAACAATAATGATGAAATAAGGCATAACAAATTCTGCAGCGTTATAGAAATTTGTAATATCTAACTCAAAATTCCTTTTTTCATCTATTCCAGCAATCTCTATAGTATGTAGTACAAAGAAAGATATGGGAATTTTTGGATTTTTAAGTCTATCTTGTTCTAATTCAAGCGAATATTCTGGTTCAAATTTAACAACAGGAACACGAATTTCCATTGATTCTACAACAATTTTACCTTCTTTTGGCAGTGTAGTCACATCATTTGTATCAGGCCAACGAAGAATACAATCTCCAGCACTTGATGACCATGTAAAAATAACTGTTAAATCCCCTTCCCACATTGTTTCTTTATAATCTTTAAAAAATCCACCAAAAAATTCTAATGGATAAAGTACTTCATTTTTCTTACTTTTTATCTTTCCATTACTAAGAATATGACCTTCCATGGTTAACTCATTGGCTATAGTTGAAGTCAACTGAATAAGAGCTGATGAAGAAATTAATGGAAATTCCATTCTAGACAAAATATTGTTACCTTTCTTTATGGTGATAACATCAAACAGTTTTGCTACATAATTATCGATTAATTTTTTATTGGATTTTCCATCATAAGTCGGGTAATCTGTACCATCAGTTCCAATAATACTGAAATTCATGTAGAATTGAGCATGATTTAGATGAACCCAACCATCTCCAATATTTATATTAATCTGTGTGTTCTTGTTGGGGAGATTCAAATTATTTTTAGTCTTTTCATTCACAGGGAATGAATAAAACTGATAACTTTCGACATTGTTCATGATTTATTTAAGAAAAAAATATTCAGAAATTTCTAAAATAACTGTTACACAAGCACCACTAAAGTCAATTAAATTATCGTTTTCATCAGTTACAGTAATTTCCAAGTCCTGAATTGGATCAAAAATAGGAATATTTACAGGATAATTTGGTTCATGCATTATTAGTCCACCAAATTCCGCATTAGGTTTGAATGAAGCAATAATATTAGTTTCTCTGTGCAAATGATCAGTATGCTTTACATACATTCCATCAGCAAGGTTGAAATTTATATTTATTAATTCAAACAGAATAATTTTAGGAACATCTTTAACAATAGCCTTCTGTTTAGCTTGAACAACTTGATTACTAAATCCAAACACCCTTCCAATACTATCTTTTATATCTGTATACAGTTTTACATCACTTTCAATAACAATTCTGTTTATAATTTCATCTGCTTTAATGTGGATATTTGGCTTCTTCGAATGAATAAATTTTTCCAAGTTTTTCAAAGTATACTGACCTACAGGAATTTCTATCATTTCACCATCACAATAAAGTTTATTATTTCTCAATGTAATATTTGGAGTTAGGAAAGTTGAATAAAAACCAACTAATGAAACACTACTAAACCTGTCCCTTATTGGAACAGTTAATCTTTTTTGAGAACAGATGACTTACCACTTAATTGAAATAGGTGACTAATTTACTATTAAAATTTTTTATTAGTAAATGAGCAAAATAGATTGGGAACCAAGAATAAGACTTCCAGAAAAGAAGTCGAAAAATAAACATGGTAAACTTTTACCACATTCTATTAGATGTGTGATAATTGGACCAAGTGCTTGTGGAGAAACTACATTAATGATTGGTAATTATATTTTATCTCCAGGATGGTTAAATTGGAACAAAATTAATCATTTATATGTTTATTCAAAAAGCTTAGATCAAACAAAATACTTGGAATTTATGAAATGATGTGAAAAATTGAAGAAAAAATAGCTACATCCATTGGAAATAATGAAGAAATTGTCCCATTAGATCAATGCCTCAACAATTCAGTTGTTGTATTTGATGATTTATTCTTGAGGATCAGGATGTTGTTAAAGAATATTTCACTAGAGGAAGACACAAAGGTATAGATTGTTTTGATTTAGCTCAAACTTATTCAAAAATACCAAAACAGTTAGAGATAATTTTAACATTTTAAATATATTTAGACAGAATGATACAAATTTAAATCATATTTATCAAGAGTTTGTTGATGGAGATTTTAAGTTTGATAATTTTAAAGAAATGTGTAGTAAATGTTGGAATGATCAGTTTGGATTTTTCACAACAGACATGAATAGAAAATCAAATGAAGGTAAATTTAGAAATAAAATACAACATTTCTTTTTTCAATACTGTTGTTTATTCTTAAATAAATGTTTGGAAAATACAATCGAGAAATCGTTGAAAAAGCTAGACAGAACAGGACAGTAAAAGAACAGTTAAAAGAAGAGTTTAGAAAATGGAAGATCTACCAGTTATTGATGCCATTGAACAAGTAAAACAAGGAATTGAAGGCTTTGGTGACAATGTTCTGAAAGCAATTGAAGAAAATAGAGAAGTTGAAAAACAAATGGTTCCTCAATATTTTGATGAATTTAACGATGTTCCAGCAATTAAACATTATGAAAGTGATAAAAGAGATTATACATTCAGCAAATCAGAAATAATGAAGTTGTTAGATAATTATAATGAAGAAAGAAAACAGAAAGATGTCAAAAAAATAAACATAAGTGAAAGAATGTTAGAATACATTAATCATAGTGAAGATAAAGTTTTTGGATTAAAGCCTGTTGGTACATTTAAATTTGTTGGTAGATTACCTGTAAAATTTGAAGGCAACAAATTAACAATTGGTAATAGAACATATGACAGAACCGATGGTTTAATGAATCTTTTAACTAAAAAACAAATAATTATAGATGATATGAACACACTATTCAGAAATTTTGATCTGTCAAATTATGCAGATATATTGATTGAATCAGGAGCGTTATATTCCGACAATAATCCAAATAAAATAAAATCAAGTAAAGGTAAAAAATACAAAAATTTGGTAAAAGAGATTGTTGAACTTTATTTTTCCAAAAAATGGCATCATCAGATTCCGATGAAAAAACTGGTGAAGGCTTAGTTAAAAAATATACAGAAAAACCAATTTAATATGTTTGGATGAATGATGTTAGACAATTAATTAATAGATTAGCTGTAATTCATGGAGAAGAACTAGCTGGAAATAAGAATTATCACAGTGAAAAAGTTGGAATAATGCAAATGCTGACTAATAAATTTAGTGATTTCGTTTTCAGCAATCCAAAAGAAATTCGATACGTAATTAGAATTTTGAATAATCTTTCTCACACATTTTGGAAGAGCGAAAAACATGGTTAGGATTAGTCAATTGGGTTTTAAATAATGTTCCAATGACTGAGATGCATTTACCAAGATATAATTACTGTGGACCATTTACCAAACTTGAAGAAAGATTGGAACATGGTGATCCAGGAATAAATCCATTAGATGAAGCTTGTTAACAGCATGATATCACATACAGAGATGAGGAGGAGGATATTGGTGTTTAACATCCTGTCGACAACGAGGTCTTTAGAGACAGAGCACAAGCTCGGATTAGGGAAGGATGGGGAAGGAAGTTGGCCGTGCCCTTTCAAAGGAACCATCCCAGCATTTGCCTACAGTGATCTAGGGAAATCACGGAAAACCTAAATCAGGGTGGCCGGACCCGGGATTGAACCATCATCCTCCCGAATGTGAGTCCAGTACAGAGATCATAAAGATGTACAATCTAGAAATGATGCAGATAAACAACTCCAGTTAACTGCAAAAGAAAGAATGCATGCAAGTGATGCTTCTTTAGGAGAAAAAGTCGCAGCAACAACAGTTAGAGGAACAATGTGTGGAAAACGAAAATAAGGAATTGGTTTATGTGTGGATGACAATGAATGGGGAGTTTAATCTTTATTAAATTTTTAATCTATATAAATGAACAATTTTACAGTTGATTATACTTTGCTACCTATTGGCAAAACAAAACATAAGTCAATTAAACTAAAGTTAAATTATGAACAATCAAATTCAACTGAACCATTTTTAACAGATGTTCAAAAAAGAAAAGAAAGTTGGTGGAAATTTACTTATTACATTAGTTATTCCTGTTGTTAAAAAAATTATTGAATATCTAACAGAAAAGAAAGATGGTAAAGGATTAACACAACATAAAGGCGGATTTTTTTACCTTTATTATTAGATGCATTACCATATTTAGCAACAACTGGTTCTTTAGCTGGTGGATCTTTAGCAATTGCAAATGCAGTTATAAACATGAAGAAAGCTGATAAAGAATTAGAAGAACAAAAAAGACATAACTTAGAAATGGAAAAGAAAGCTGGAACAGGAATAAAAAAATTTCGAAAAAGTAATTAATATATATCCTAATACATTAAGTAAATTTGATATAGAAGAACTTACTAAACAATTAAAAATTAAACAATTTCGTGGAGTATATATGAGTGATGAATTACCAAATAAGCCATTTAAAATTGAATGTGTTACAGTAAATTAAGATACATCTGATAATCCTGGTACACATTGGATTTGTTACTATAAAAATAAAGATAAAAAAGTTGTTTTTGATTCATTTGGCGGTAATATACCAAAACAATTAGTTAATTATTTAGGAAAAGATGAATTATATTACTATACAGAAAGAATACAAAATCTTGATGAAGTAATATGTGGCCATTTGTGTCTTTTTGTTTTAAAATTGCTTTATGAAAATTATAATTTTAATGATATTTTAGATTTAATTAATGGAATCAAAGTGAACATGTAGTTAATACATCTACATTCAACCTAGAAAAAATTGAAAATATGATCAAACAATTTGATCTAAAGATAACTAATGCCATTAAACAATTTCAAAAAGAATTTAATGCTATTATTAAGTAACTAAAGGATATATTGGTTTTAAAAATAGAAGACTTGCTAATGTAAATGATCCAATTGATGCAAAATATGTAGTTAACAAACATTATTATGTTAATGAACTAAACCAGAATATACAAGTATTTTCAGGCAATTTAATAGCTATGTTAAAAAGAAGAATATAACAATTTCTTTTAGACTTAAACGAAAGAAATGGTATTATAGATGGTATTATGGCGCATAATAATAAAGAAATAAACGATATGAAACGAAATCTTATTAATGCTTTAAATAAAATTGATTCAGTAGAAAGTTATGTTAAAATCATTAGAATCCGAGATTAAAAACAGTTTCGAAAAAAAAGTAATAATGATCTAGAAGTATTGGAAAAATTAGATTAATTTAAACTTTAATAAAATTTTTATCTATATAAATGAACAACCACACTCCGCATGACTATCACACTTATTGCTTGAAGTGTAAAAAATTTACTTATACACATAATCGATACAGATTAACAACAAAAATAGAAGGCAAAGAATTGAAGGTTTCTGCAGTTTGTAAAAAGAAAAAAAGTAAATCCATCAAAAAAAATTGTGGGCAAAGGACTATATAATTTTCTTAAAGAAATTATTGATGAATTACATAAACCAATGAGAAAAAATTTTACACGAAGATATGTAATTTCTCTCGGTATAGATGATTTATGGCGAGCTGACTTAGTAGAAATGGATTCAGGGGATTTAAAAGGTATTTCTAAAATAAATAAAGGATATAAATATTTATTGACTGTTATCAATGTATTTTCGAAATTTGTCTGGGCTGTTCCAGTTAAAGACAAAACAGGTAAGAATGTGGCTGATGCATTCGAAAAAATATTCAGCTCCCGGAGACCAAAAAATCTGCAGAGAGATAACGGTAAAGAATTTTATAACAAAGAATTTAAAGAACTGATGAAGAAATATAACATTAATCATTATTCAACTTTTTCACAATTAAAAGCATCTGTTGTTGAACGATAGAACAGAACACTTAAAGAAAAGATGTGGAAGAAATTAGCTTTACAAGGAAATTACAAATGGGTTGACATAATCTCAAAACTAGTTGACGAATACAATAACACAATTCATCGAACCATAAAAATGAAGCAAATAGAATTTAAGGCATCCAATTTGGAAAGGTTAATGTCGAACAAAAAACTGAAATTTTAAAAAGGTGATAATGCTAGAATTAGTAAACTTAAAGGTCTTTTTGAAAAAGGATATATTGCTAATTGGTCAACAGTAATATTTGAAATTGAAGATGTTATTCTTTCTAATCCGATCACATATAAACTGAAAGATATCGAAGGTAATTTTTATGAAGAAGAGCTACAGAAAACAAAATATCTGGATGTATACTTAGTTGAAAAAGGTTTAACAAAGAAAGGGGATAAAGTTTATGTTAAATGGTTAGGTTTTGATAATTCGCACAACAGTTGGGTAAATAAAGATAAAGTCATTTTATAAGTTAAACATCTAATAAAAATTATTTCTATATATATATGTATCGTACAGTACGACTGCGAAAATTAACCATTTCATATTTTATAAATGTGTGTTATCCTGATGGTGAAGATACAGTCTTTAATATCATAAATCAATTAACTGACAAGGCTGTAAATGGCATCTTTCTTTTGTGATTTAAAAATTAATGAATATAAGCCAGATTCATTGATAAATATTGATGACTTTTTATTTCCTTTCAGCCCCAAATAAGCTTCAGGGTTTAAATTTTCAAATATAATTTTGTCTTCTTTATCAACATGATGTCTAATCGCATATTCAGTGTCTTTATACTCTAATATTTTAGCAAAATCTTTACCTTTAAATAATGGATTACTGTCTTTATTGTTGTATGTAAGCTTTTTATTCACATGGTCTACAATTGACTCCATTTAATATAGAATAAAAATACATTACTAAATTAAAATTCTACATCAGGCACAGTTAAAATTTCATCATAAATATTTTTCCATTCCTCATATACTCTATCAACAATATCATTGGATTGGTCACATAATTTCTTTACTAAGTAAGATAATGTCGAAGTTTACATTGTATATTTCTTTTCTTATATTTACTCTGTGTACACCAAAATAAATATTAATCACTTGCTCTATTAATATATAATCAGTACATTTATATTTTCTGCCATAAAATATTTTATCATCTTTAGTTCTTCCACTATTATAGCTTGATAATCTTTTTGAAAGATGATTTTCAGATAATACGCCATCAACTTTAAAATAATTTTTCTTGGCTTACTGCTTGGATGTGGCAATGTATATAATTTGTTCTTTCTTCATTTCCACTACGTCAGATATTGAATCTTTTAGTTGTACACATTGTTTTACCATTTCTTTTAATTCTACTGCTTGCTGTTCGATAATTTTTTGAGATTGAATGGCTTTATATTCTATTACATAGTCAGCATAATCGCAAAATATCTCTTCAAGACTAATATAGTAATCTTTAATTTTGGTAGCTACCTTAGTTCTCAAACTCATTGCAAGTTTTTTAAACAGTTACTAAAATACAAGTTTTTTGAACAAGTTTGTTTGGTGTAAAAGTTTTCATTTTATTTTGTATATATTCATACTCTACAGCTAATGGACTATTATGTTTTATTTCTATGTATTCAGGCCCTCCAACCGTAGGACCTGAAATTCCGTAGTGAATAAAGCATAAATTGTCATTTGTGATCAAAACATACTTTTTATTAAACAAAGTAATCCAAATGTCATTGAACCAACTTCCTAAACACAACTCATAATTCCTTTCTTGAATGAATTAGAAAATGTTCAACATGATCGATTCTGTACTTGTGACTACTGCCATTTGTATAGAATGAAAATACATTAGTGAATTAAAATTTTTAATTTTACAGGGTTCTCGCACGAAAACCCTGCTATTCAGGTCACGAATTGTTTGGTAAATTCTAGCTTTGAACCATGGATTATTAAGAACCTTGTTGAGATGAAAATTTTTCATTTATATATGATAAAATACATTAGTAAATTAAAATTGATGTCGGATTTTCAGTTATTCAGGCATCTGCAATTTCTTTAAAAGTGTGTCATTGAAGATAACAATTTCCTTTTCATCAAATGTGTATTGCCCTAAAAATTCATAAATAAAATAAAAACAATTAGTAGAAATACTAGAGAGAAGGACAATTATGAGTGTAAATATTTTATCTATACAGCCACAAGCCCATAGCAACATGAAATAGGATTCATTTGTTAAGTAAATGTTTTAATTATTAATCAAAATTTATCTCAATAAATGGACGCACACAAGAAGTGTAAAAAATGTGAAGTAGAGAAATCAATTGATAACTTTTATCAACATATATCCTCAACGGATAAGCTTTCATATATGTGTAAAAAAGACTAAAAAAATACATATAATAACAAAAAGAATGTTATGAACAGTTTATATCTAATTATAAGAGTTCTTTGGCAATGTTTAAGGATATTTTCATTTTTACAAACAACAACAACAGGAGTTACAACATTTTAAAAAATGTATTGGTTGTCAAGAAATTAAAGATCTTGGCTGTTTTTAGGTAAGTCATACATCTAGGGACAAGATCGCAAGTAGATGTAAGACTTGTCAACTAGAATATAGACAAAAAAGAAAAATAGTGTGTGAGTGTGGAAAGGAAAGAGTTAAAAGTGATCTCAAAAAACATTTACAAACAAGTAGACACATCAAAAATGAACTACATACTTAGAGTATTAAAAATAAATTAGAACAATCTCTGCAATTTTTCAAATCTATTAAAAATTTATCTTTAATAAATTACAACTATCTTTGCTGGTGCTCTCCAATTTTGCAAGTCTACTAAAAATTATCTTAAATAAATTGGAAGTCATCTTTGCTGTTGATCTTCAATTTTTTCAAATTTATTAAAAATTTATTTTTAATAAATGGAATCCTTTCTGAGAAAGTTTCCAGTCACTCAACTTTATGATTATTGCAGAAGGAATAATTTACAAGGATATATTGCACTTAGAAAGGATGGTCTTATCAACTTAATTGTTTCAAAGAATTTACCACCACCACCACCACCCAGTTTTGCAAAAGCTAATGAAAATTTTTCTGTAATAAAAGATAGAAAAATGAAAGTCTCTCTGAGAGATTTTACAGTTGCTCAATCTCGTGATTATTGCAAAAGGTATAATTTACAAGGATATAGTGCACTTAGAAAAGATGGTCTTATCAACTTAATTATTTCAAATAATTCACAAGTTACTACAAGAACTCTAGAAAATCTGAAAGTAACTGAACTCAAAGATAAAGCTAAAGATCTTGGTATTAAAGGAAACAATACATTAAAGAAATCAGAGTTAATTAATGCCATTCTATTACAAGAGTTTAATTTTCATCCAGATGTATTTCAAAAAACTAGATTAAGACCAAAACGTGTACCAAATGTAAATTACTTTTGAAGATTTGATGATGATATTATTGAAAAGCCTTGTCCACCAAGGGAGGAAAAAATAGTAAGGTTAGATCAAATTTATCCATTTAATAGTAAATTATTTGATAAAGAAAAGGAAGCTGAGCCATCTGAAAAGAATTTATTTGAGATAAAAGAAATTAAATCAAAATTTAATGAAAAATTTAAAGCATGGTCTGTTGACTATAAAATTGTCTTTAACGATGCTAACATTGTGAAACTCGATACATTTAGTGAGAAAACAGATTATATAACAAAGCACTCAATTCCATGGTAGATGTAGCTAAAAAGAGGACTAATTTCAGGAAAGGAGATTAGCTAAATACAACAACCAACAACCCAAAAATGTTTTATCCAATTTCTACAGGTTATAATGCATCAAATAATGCACAAGAGTCTGTTCAAATTTTGTGCAACAAAAAGAGGGATATCTTAACATCAGATGAAACTGTTGATGTAGTTGAAACATCATTTGATATTCAGATGTTAGCAATTCCTAGAGGTAGGGGGTGTAAAAAAATAACAAATCTTGCTGATGACAAAAAGACTAAGAGAGGCATCACAAGAGTTAATAACAATGATAATTGTGGCTTTGACATATCACACAAATAATATTTTGGGAAGAGAAGTCAGTGATAATGAAATTAAGAAAATAAGAGTTGGAGATAAATACAAATTACAGAAAGAGTTAACTAATATATTATGTAATCAGTTGGGTGAATACAATGAAGAAGGATTTACTTTAGATGACATTACAAATATTGAAGAATTGTTGGATACCTAAATGAATGTAGTATGTGCTGAAAATTTTAATGCAATTATCTATAGTGGTCCTGAGAAAGAAATCAAGATTTATCTGTGCAAAGATCACAATCATTTTGATGTAATTAACAGTATGACTGCTTTCTTAGGATCATCATATTTCTGTGATAAATGCAAGAAACCATATCACAACAAGGAGAAACATAGATGTAAAATAGAGCGAAAAGTGTGTATATTATGCAAAAGACCAGAATATGAAAGTGAAGAAAATAAGATTTATTGTGAGAAATGTAATAGATATTGTTATAATGAAGAATGCTTAAACAATCATCAAGAAGTTCATGATTCAGCTTACAAGTGTGAAGGATGTAAAAAGATTTGTTTAAGATCTAAAGAACATAAATGCGGTTTTTAACTTTGTAGAAATTGTAACCAAGTAATGGAAATTGGAAATCATAAATGCTACATGCAACCTGTATTGCAAAAAGGTGGTATCTGTGAAAGAAAATTTGGTGATGAATTTATAGTGCAAGGTTGCCCAAATTGTAATAAAGAAGGTTGCTATGTTAATGGAGAATTCCAAGATTTATATATTTACCTGTACTTCGTGTGTAATAAAATAGTTGGTGGTAAAGAGTTTAAATGTTGTGAAAAAGGCTTCCCAAAGAAAGTGGATTGTACTTATACTGAAAGATACATGTGGTTTGATTATGAAGCAACTCAAGAAACTGGAACACACATTCCAAATCTTATAATTGTTCACAATTTTAAAGGTGATACTGTTTATAAATTTTAGACAAATGATGCATTCTGTAAGTGGATGATACCTCAAAAGAACAGTTATCACACATTCATAGCTCACTATGCAAAAGGTTATGATTCCCAATTCATTTTGAAGTACTGTGTTGAAAACACAATAAAGTCATATACCATCTCTTCAAGAACAAAATTGATGTTATTGGAGATCAAACAGTTAGGTATAAAAATTATAGACAGCAGTAATTTTGTACAAAGTCCACTTAGTAGTTTTCCAAAGACTTTTGATCTGAAAGAATTGAAGAAAGGCTACTTCCCACATTTATTCAATACGCCAGCAAATGAAAACTGTATAGGACCGTTTCCTGATACTGAATATTATTGTGTTGACAGTATGAAGCCAAAATATTGAGAAGCATTTCTCAAATGGCACAGCTCTAGAGTTAAAGAAAATTATGTGTTCAATATGAAGGAAGAAATTAACGAGTACTGTAATTCTGATGTAGATATATTAAGACAAGGTTGTTTATAATTAAGAAAACAGTTTATGGAAATTGCTAACATTGATCCATTCTGTTATTTAACAATTGCTGGCGTTTGTATGGCAATTTACAGATCCAAATATTTACAGAAAAATACAATCGTAGTATTGGATAAAGAACAGAAGGAGAATTACAGTAAACAATCTACACCTTGGTTGAATAGTTTAAATAATGGCAACATCTCACATGGTCTTAATGGTGGAGAAGTCAGAATTGCAGGAGCAAAAGTAGATGTATTTGATAAAGCAACTAATACTGTTTATCAATATCATGGTTGCTTCTGGCATGGTTGTAAAAAATGTTTTAAAAGTGAAACAATTAACAACAGAAATAAGGAAACTGGGTGATCTTTATCAAAAGACTTTAACAAGAAGTGCAGAAATACGAAATGCTGGATACAATCTGGTGGAAATGTGGGAATGTGATTGGGTGAAAATATAAAAATCTTAAACAGTTACCTAAAATTGCTGAACAATTGAATCCAAGAGATGCATTTTATGGCGGATGAAGAAATGCAATAAAATTAAGAGCTAAAGCAGATGGTATTAACTCAAAAATAAAATATATTGAAGTATGTAGTCTTTATCCAACCGTGCAATATTATGATTATTATCCTGAACGAGAATCCAAGGAAAATATATAGATCAAGATATTATTCTAAAAACTGGTATGGGGTAATAATATGTAAAGTATTGGCTCCTAGAAGAGTGTATCATCCAGTTTTACCTGTACGCATGCAAATCGATAAAAATGAAAAACTAATGTTTCCTCTGTGTGTCAAATGTGTGGAAGAACAGCTATGTAAATGCAATCACTGTGATGAAGAAAGAAGTTTTATTGGAACTTGGTTGACAGATGAAGTAAAGAAAGCTGTAGAAAAAGGATATAAAGTTTTAGAAGTTTATGAAGTATGGGACTTTAAAAATAAAAGCATTATGCTGTTTAAAAATTATGTGAAAGACTTTATGAAAATAAAATTAGAAACTAGTTCACATAATTTTGAAAGTGATGAAGAATACATCAAAACAGTTAAAGAGAAGTTGGATATTGACTTGGATCGTGATAAAATAAAAGAAAATCCAGGAAAGTGAGCTGTTCCTAAGATCTGTCTGAATTCATTAGGGGGGCAAATTTGGACAAAGACAAAACATGAGTCAAACAGAATATGTGACAAATTTGCAACGATTTTATGAGATACTGTTGGATGATCAATTAGATAACTTACATGTAAATTTTATTACAGAGGAAATGGTCCAGATGAGGTATAATTTCAATGATTATTATGTGGAAAACAATGCAGCTATGAATATCTTTATAGCTGCATTCACTACATCAAATGCTAGACTTAGATTGTACGATATGTTAGATAAATTAGGAAAAAATGTCATATATTTCGATACTGATTTGGATGATGATAAAAATAATGTGGAAACAGGTTGTATGTTAGGTGAATGGACAGATGAATTGAGAAATAATTGGATTACAGATTGGGCTTCAACAGGTCTAAAAAGTTATTATGATGAGAAAAATGATAAAAAGACAGAAATGAAGGTAAAAGGATTCACATTAAATTACAAGAATATTCAAAAGATGAATGGCGAATCTATGATCGTATTAATTGAGAATGAAGTGAAAGAAAAAAAAATGGTTCAAATGGCTCTGAGCACTATGGGACTCAACTGCTGAGGTCATTAGTCCCCTAGAACTTAGAACTAGTTAAACCTAACTAACCTAAGGACATCACAAACATCCATGCCCGAGGCAGGATTCGAACCTGCGACCGTAGCAGTCTTGCAGTTCCAGACTGTAGCACCTTTAACCGCACGGCCACTTCGGCCGGCGAAGTGAAAGAAAAGATACAATTAGAATACAATCAGATAACTAGAGATGTTGATACTAAAAATCTTGTAAACAAAGAGGTTAAGAAAGAATTTTCATTTCAGTATGATAAAAGAATTGTTCTAGATAACCATGATACAGTGCCTTCTGGATACTAAAAATTATCTATATCTTCTAATGAAATAAAAAATTCATACCACATGCCTTATACAAAAAGAATAAATTAGTTAGTTGCATTTTGTTGTATTCTTAGTTATAGAATGATAAACTTTTAAAAATAATGAATAAGCTATAATGTAATTTTGTGGGCAAATTATTAATTGGTAAATTAGAATCTACTATTTGTTTACTGTCATAGAAAAGAGAGAATTGAAATTTTCTATTTCCTCCCATATTTCTATATCTGTTTCCCCATAGTTATCAAAGTACTTTTGGTATTGTTCTTTATAAATTCTCTTTAATGCACTAACATGTTTAGCATGCTTCTCACTTCTCAAGTGTTCTATAATTAATATTGGTTTAAAATATTTTGTGCAAGTATTACACTCAACTTGTTTCTTTCTTGGATTGTTACTTCTCTTGACAAAGATTTGAAACTCAAATTCATCCCATACATTAGTCATATTTACATAGAATAAAAATTTAAAAGATTATTAAAATGTTATTCTATATAAATAGGCAATCTACTGAAGAAGCTCAATAATGCTAGCAATTCTAATCTGTTTAAAAAGATTAGTGAGCTTGATGTAAATGAGCATTATTACATTACTGACTGTGAACATTTAAAAACTAGATATGGTGATAAAATTTGTCTAGAGCTCGATAATAAATTTAAAATTTTTTGCCAGAAAGGTTCAATAAAATAATAGATAACTGGGACTTCCAATTTTGTTGTGTAGAATTTTTTAAAAATAATCAGCTCATTGACTCTTCCTTATTCGATTATGCTAATTACAGAATATCTATATTAAAAATGGCAGAAACGAGATTTTTCCTCAAGAAATGTGGAATCTAGATCCGCCAAATAATTATTTAGAATTACTACATAAAAGAACTACACAATTGAATGGTGATGTTAATTTGAGTCCATTCAGCTTTATTGAAAATTATCCTATCTATGTTATAAATATGTCTAGAAGAATGAATGTATTAGCTGCATAGAAAACTACACTGAAGCTGTGTGCAAATTTTAATGAAAATATTCCGAAAGATACGCTTATGTATGTGGTAATGTATGGTAAAAAGAATTTGACATATGATTCACAGCATAGAATTTTAGTTGAAAATTTTTAAAAAATTTTGTGGTTTGAGTCCGTCCATAAAAAAATTTAGTAGCTAGTGTGCACTGTCTAGCAGTTTATAAGACAATGATGGATGCATAAAAAAATATCTGCAACTGCGCTCAAGTGGCCCGCAATAAGAAAATAAAAAATGAATTAGTTAACAAAAATATCTGCAACTGCATCCAAGTGACCCACTTACTACTAACACGTTTTAAAAACATATATTTTCATCTCATCTATACTGATTATCATCCACATTTCAGTCGTATATAACGCTACACTCCTCACAAATACTTGCAGAAACGACTTTCTAACACTTAAACTTCTTTTTATATAATATTTTCTTGGTGTCGCCAGCCTGCAGTTTACATTCTCTTTACTTTGGCCAATAACAGTTACGAGGGCTATTCTGGAAGTAGAGTCAGATCTGGTGTGAAATAGAAACCACTCTGAAAATCCAATGAAGCTTTCCATCGATGGGTTTGACAGTGTCACGTTACTCTTTTCAGTTTAAGCTCACAGTAAGCAGGTAAAGATGCCTATAAAATAGTTTCTACCACCAAGTATGAGAGCCTCATGAAAGATTTCGCCAGATGTCACGCAGCCCACATAACACAGTTGTCATGCATTTCTTTCCTCATGACAATTCTTGGCCACTGCATGGACAATGAAGCTGCTCCTCTAGCATTTTCTATGGGAAGTGTTTGATCACGTACATGACAGGCTCCCCCTGAGTTCATCTCTGCTCACATAAAACTCTGGCTACGATGACAGCTTTTTGGCAAAGCTGTAGACCAGCGTAGAGAACTGGCAGAAATCTCAGGTGGTATTGGGAAATTGGTACAACGCTACGACAAATGCCTGAGTTGGAGTGGCGACTATGTGGAGAAATAGCTGGGAGGCGCATATAACTGTTGCAAATTAAAGATTTTTTATTTTCAGAGTAGTTTCCATTTCGCGACACATCGGACCCTCCTTTCCGAATAGCCCTCGTATTTTTGAGTCCACATTTAATACAATGGACTACCTACTTACCACAAATTTGTATAATGAGGAAGGCAGAAAAAACATAGTGATAAAAAAAGCTAGGAGACAGTACAGTGATTTAATAAACATCAAAACTGGAGAGTACACAACAGAGGCAGTGGGGTAATCTTGCTTTCAAAGGCAATGTAATATATTCAGAATAAGGGTGAGATCCCAAGCAGTTTGAGACAATGGGTAATTGCCTTATTGGAACAAAAAACAATTAATTATTTCTAGTTCTGACTGACAATGTACGGTCGTGGCCAAAACGAGCGAGACCCCCCGCCTTTTTGTTATGCAGATCCGCACAGCTTTAAAGTTTGCTACACAGCATAACAGGCAAGGCGACGAACTGCTACCAACATACTATGCAAAGGAGTGAAATTGAAAAACTATCCGAACTTTGTTAGACTGTTTTAAATTATGTGTAATACTATATTAATGCTGATTAGTGTGTTAAATACAACACTTAAATATAAGATATAAATGAAGGCAGAAACGCTAATTAGTATGAACTGTACTAATAAAAATCAATTTCAGCTTATCGAGATAGCATAACGGTTTTATTAAGACAAAGTACCCCAGATCGTTATGAATTAGCAAAATATAATGCGCATTCGGCCGCGAAATGGTCTGTGTCAACGTTCAGACCAGTCATATTGGATTACCGTTGCTGACGTACCATGAAAGTGTTCTGACTGACAATGTACGGTCGTGGCCAAAACGAGCGAGACCCCCCGCCTTTTTGTTATGCAGATCCGCACAGCTTTAAAGTTTGCTACACAGCATAACAGGCAAGGCGACGAACTGCTACCAACATACTATGCAAAGGAGTGAAATTGAAAAACTATCCGAACTTTGTTAGACTGTTTTCAATTATGTGTAATACTATATTAATGCTGATTAGTGTGTTAAATACAACACTTAAATATAAGATATAAATGAAGGCAGAAACGCTAATTAGTATGAACTGTACTAATAAAAATCAATTTCAGCTTATCGAGATAGCATAACGGTTTTATTAAGACAAAGTACCCCAGATCGTTATGAATTAGCAAAATATAATGCGCATTCGGCCGCGAAACGGTCTGTGTCAACGTTCAGACCAGTCATATTGGATTACCGTTGCTGACGTACCATGAAAGTGTTCTGACTGACAATGTACGGTCGTGGCCAAAACGAGCGAGCCCCCCGCCTTTTTGTTATGCAGATCCGCACAGCTTTAAAGTTTGCTACACAGCATAACAGGCAAGGCGACGAACTGCTACCAACATACTATGCAAAGGAGTGAAATTGAAAAACTATCCGAACTTTGTTAGACTGTTTTCAATTATGTGTAATACTATATTAATGCTGATTAGTGTGTTAAATACAACACTTAAATATAAGATATAAATGAAGGCAGAAACGCTAATTAGTATGAACTGTACTAATAAAAATGAATTTCAGCTTATCGAGATAGCATAACGGTTTTATTAAGACAAAGTACCCCAGATCGTTATGAATTAGCAAAATATAATGCGCATTCGGCCGCGAAACGGTCTGTGTCAACGTTCAGACCAGTCATATTGGATTACCGTTGCTGACGTACCATGAAAGTGTGCAAATTAGCAATGCGTGAAGATTCATAACGAAATTCAGTTAAAAATCACTCACTGTCACACTTAAGTCAATTCAATTATTGACAGAAGCGGAAAATGTAGGCGGTAACAAGTATGCAATTCTACAAGATTTTCTTATTTACATCCACAGGGCGCCGGTACAGAATAAAGGTAGCAATAAAATGTATTGGGGGCGCGAGAATTTCTTAAAATTGCTGTCCTGATAGTCTCTTTGCCTCCATCGAGATTAGAACCGAAAACAAACTAGACCTGCCTTCCAGTAGCAAACACCTTTCACTACGCTAGCAGACAACGCTGGCAAACAGCCCTCTATTATTACCCCAGACATAAATAAGCCGGCAATTTCGCAATGAAAATGGCAAAATGATCTTCAGTTTCTGTTGCATAGAGCTTTCTGGACTCTAAAACACGAATTTTCTGCCTTTATGTCACCGCTTATGTGACAATCATTCGGAATGTTTATCGAAGTAACAAAATACTGGATAATTCTGCACCATCCCAGGAAATAAATGGCTACATAGCTGCTAAACGTATTCTACAATGTTCCGAATTCTCCATTACACTCGCCACAGCTAGAAAAGGTTCATTAGCCGAAGTGTTTTTAAGCTAGCTGGCAATGGGAATGCTCGCACTTCTAAAACGCGGTGGCATTAATACTGGGATCTGAATTACCACGTGTATAGGCAAATGGATTTTATTTGCATTCCTGTAAACTTTATTTGGACCAAAAGCTTAGCTACGATTCA
Source organism: Schistocerca piceifrons (assembly GCF_021461385.2). NCBI lineage: Eukaryota > Metazoa > Arthropoda > Insecta > Orthoptera > Acrididae > Schistocerca > Schistocerca piceifrons. Next base: position 322,485,525 of record NC_060139.1, on the reverse strand, counting down.
TATGCTGATGTATCACCTGCAACTGGAACATCTCGAATAAAGAGAAGGGGGAATAATTTATGCTGCCCTCATCTTCATTAACTGTCGTAGCTATTTTCGTTGTTAGCACTTCGTCACATAAATTGGTAAAAATGGAACTCTACTAGTCTTACTTTCTTGACCGTCTGTCTGTCTACCCAACCATTAGAACCCGTTTACCTCGAGTACGGGTAGACATAATAAGCGGAAATGTATCGCACTTCCTGCGGATACGGTCCTTGGTGGTGTAAGAAAGTGAGCTATGTTGACGCAATCTAAAGATACGGCCGCTTATGTAAAGAAATTTTACGCGAAAGGTCAAAAATTGGCTCTAAGAACTATGCGACCAAACTGCTTAGGTCATCCGTCCTCTAGACCTAGAACTACTTAAACCTACTTAACCTAACACACATCCATGCCCGGGGAAGGATCCGAACTGACGGCGGAAGCAACCGCGTGGTCCGCGATATGACGTCGTTGAACGATCGCAAACATTCTTTTGTGGGGAAGGCAAACGAAAGACTGCATTTTATTGGCCGCACACTAAGAATACGCAACAGGTCTACTGAAGACACTGCCTACACTACGTTTGTCCGTCCACTGCTATAGTATTCCTGCGCGGCATGGGATCCTTGACAGACGTGATTGACGGTGCACGCCAATAACATCCAAGGAACGGTAACACCATTTGTAATGTCACGAAATAGGGCAGAGAGATTCCCAGATTTGATAAGCGAGTTGGGGTGACATTCACGAAAACAAAAGCGTTTTTCGTTGCCTCGAGATCTTTTCACGAAATTTAAATCAGCAACATCTGTTCTTAATGGCAAAACATTATTTCCTTGGGAACTTACACAGGAAGAAATGACCATAGTAATAATGCAATTCAGAGCTCGTAAGAAAAGATTTAAGTGGTCCTTTTTCCCTCACGGTGTTAAAGAGTGGGACGGTAGAGAAATAGTCCGAAGGTGGTTCGATTAACCCTCTGCCAGGCACTTAAGTCTTCATTGCAAAGAAATCCTGTAGATGTAGTGATGTAGATATAACAAGAAATTATGTTGCAAATGCGACATATGAGTTATGTTTTATTTGAACATTGAAATGGTTTGCTGTTTATTTATTTTTCGTTCATTATTTTCGGCCATAGACAAACACCTAGGTGCGTTAAATTGATACTGAAATAAACTGTCATGCATGAACCCATAACAATAAATTCTTAACTACTTGTTATGGTACTGCAGTATCTACCAGTGTCTTCAGAAGTGAATATCGCATACGACGTTCCTAGGGTGTTTATAAGTGCATATTGCAGATGACTTCGAACCAAATTTGTATGTAGCTTCGTAAAAGTTCCGTGATCAAACGATCTGAGTTGCTGACGAATACAGTTTATCCTCACTAGACAGTATATATTATCATTATACACGAGGTGAAAAGGGAGTCGCCGGGTGCGGTGGCCGAGCGGTTCTAGGCGCTTCAGTCACGATTTTTCAGTTTCACTCCTGTGCATAGTATGTTAGTAGCACATCATCGCCTTGCCTGTTATGCTGTGTAGCAGACTTTAAAGTTGTGCGGATCTGCATAACGAAAAGGCGAGGGGTCTCGCTCGTTTTGCCCACGACTGTACATCTAGAGTAATGTGAGCAACTGACTTATGAACAACAAATGAAAATGGGAGCATTCCTAAACGAAAGGCACAGAATAAAAGTCCTCAAACACCATACTAGAGGGCCGCGTGCTCACACACGGACACACTTTGTTTCTTGTAAAACGTCTGGGCTGAGAGGCTGTGATCGATGTACACTGACGAAAAAAATATACATCGCAACACCAAGAAGCAGTTGTGCGACATAAACGAAAGTTGGAAGGTGAGTTTCTACATCTGTCTGTTCAAATTTCTCTCCAGTCGCTCAAGAGTAGCGCTAGTAGCACCACTTTTGAGGATGCAAATCAGACTTGCTTTAAATACGTTTGTAACGGTCGTGAGCGGTAGCTACCTTTGAAATTCGATACACTGAGTTGATGTTAGTCAAGAATGCCTTTAAAACGACGAAGACATTGTGAACAGCTCACTGAGTTTGAGCATAGTCGTATAATAGGGCTACGAGAATAATAAGGCTACGAGAAGCTGGATATTCCTTCCATGATATTGCAGGAAGTCTTGGCAGGAATATAGCCACTGTACATTACTACTGGCTGCGGTGGTGACTGGAAGGTAAAGTACCAAGAAGACCGGGCACCGAACGTCTACGAAGGAAGTACCATCGAGAGACAAGCCGTCGTGTTCGGTGTTTGGCTGTGGCGGCTCGTACTGCGTCTGCAGAGGCAATTCGAGCAGCAGTTGCCGCCATAATGACACAACGAACTGTTACAAGTAGGTTACTTCAAGGGCAGCTCCGCAAATCGGTTACTTCAAGGACAGCTCCGAGCCAGACGCTCTGTAGCGTGCATTCCACTGACCCCAAACCATTGCCGTTTGTGACTTCAGTGATGTCAAGCGAGTGCTCACTGGAGGGAGGGGTGTTGTTCTGTTGTGTTTTCTGATGGAAGCTGGTTCTGCCTCGACACCATTGATGGCCGTGTGTTGGTTAGAAAGAGACCAGTTGAGAGCCGGCCGGTGCGGACGAGCGGTTTTAGGCGCTTCAGTCTGGAACCGCGCGACCGCTACGGTCGCAGGTTCGAATCCTGCCTCGGGCGTAGATGTGTGTGATGTCCTTAGGTTGGTTAGGTTTAAGTCGTTCTAAGTTCAAGGGTACTGATGACCTCATATGGTAAGTCCCATAGTGCTCAGAGCCATTTGAACTATTTGGACTAGATGAGAACCTGCAACCACGCTGTCTGCGGCTTACATACACACTGGGCCTGCACCTAGTGTGAGATTTCATATGACAGCAGGAGCACACTCTTGGCGGTCTCACGCTCCCTGACTGCAAAATTGTACGTCAGTCTGGTGATTCGATCTGTTGTGCTGCCATTCATGAACAGCATTTCAAGGAGTGTTTTCCAATAGGATAACGCTCGCCCACATACCACTGTTGTAGCCCAACATGCTCGACAGAGTGTCGACTTATTGCCCTGGCCTGCTCGATTATGGGACACCATCCGATGACACTCCAGCATCATCCACAACCAGTATTAACCGTCCCTGTATTGACCGACGAAGTGCAACAGGCGTGGAACTCCATGCCATAAACTGACATGACACAACGCATGCACATTTTCTTGCTTGCATTCATAATTCTGGCGGTTATACCATTTATTAATGTACCGGCATTTCACATTGATAATAGCTTTTCTCGCACGTACATTAACCTGTGATGTTGCAACTTCAATCACTTAAATATGTTGCTTAGACAAATGTATTCCCGAAATTTTCTTTACTCTACATTTATTTTTTGTTGTTGCGATATTTATTTATTTATTTTTCCGTTGCTATATAAGACCCTCTCAGACTGAGGGAAATATGTAAGTCTGTAGGCTTTCGTGGCCGTTGTCACTGAAGTTAAAATCTTCTGGGTTATTAGGCCGTGTCATATTTCTTCTAAAATGTTCGACGTTCCGACCCCCTGCTGGGATCTTCCTCAGGATCTTGTGGTGTCCACTACTGCTAGAACACCAAATAATTATATCTACTTGTGAGTGACAGTGTACATCTAGAGTACAGTAACGTGAGGAACTGGCGTATGAACAACAAATGAAATGGAAGCATTCCTAAACGTAAAGGCACAGAACAGAAGTCCTCAAAAAACAGACTAGGGGGCCGCGTGCTCGCTCTCTCTCTCTCTCTCTCTCTCTCTCTCTCTCTCTCTCTCTCACACACACACACACACACACATAGTGGTCTAGCAGTAGTGGACGCCAAAAGATCCTGTGGAAGATCCCAGCAGAGGGTAGAAACGTCGAACATTTTAGAAGAAACATACGCGGCCTAATAACCCAGAAGTTTTAACTTCTGACGGAAATATGTCTGGAGGTAAAACGGCAGGTGCCAAGATTCCTTCTGCAGTTGGAGATGAAACATCAGGGAATAATTTTATACTCGTATATCGACCCCTGTAGTAAGCCAGCCATGAAAGCCTACATTGTGTGACAGTTAACAGCAGAAGGGCGGTGATAATAAACCAGTAGAATGTTCCATGTCTTTAAAAAAGAGACTTGGAGGTTGGGCTATTATCAGCTGCCACTTTGCACATAGAGGAAGCGTTCGAATTCAGTACCAGATTTTCGTGGGTCGTGGGATCTCTACCCTGGATGTCTATGAACAGCATGCAACAACCATGACACATTTTATTATTCAGCGGTTTTCGACCTGAGCATGTGACGGGGTCAGCAGCTGAAATTGCCACTGTGATGGTACGGTAGCCGCGCCTACGGGCTGCTGCGGGTGGTTTGCATGTACAGCGTACGGGTGGTAACGCCCCCGCAAACCCGACACACCTGCGTTTCACTGAACTTAATGCCGCCAACGGCTGAGCGGCAGCCAATGATGCGGGAGAATAGATCTCATCGTTGTCGACTTCTGGTAGTATTACACTTCTGACTTGGGAATCTATGGCCGTTGCTCATTTACCAGGCTGTATGCAACGTTCTTGGTTGATTACCTATTTCCTTTGTAATTCGTTTCTTCAATTCGATTTTCTTGAAGTTATCAAATAGTCATTTTCTCATGGTTGCAAGGCTGGCTCTGTGACTAAGCAGATCGGTGTCGGATTACAAACCTGAAGGTATGGGTTTTATTCCCCGGTCGGGCCTAGGGTCTTCCTCTGACACTTGTCGGTTGTTTTACGTCTGGCAATGGTTTGTAAACGAGAAGAATGCCAAGTTGCACTGTGAATTCTTGTCAAACTGTATTTCCCCTTGTTATTGGCTGGGGAATGTGTTTCTTAGTTCGATGGAAGGGAAGCGCGTACAACCACTGATAAGACAGTTGAAGCGCAGAAAACAGGGCGTTTGTTAACAACGCATACCGGAAGGACACGTGAATTGCCACTTCGGCGTTCATGTGTGAAACAAGTAGAAAGTAATTCAGGAGCAAATCCAGTAAAGAGAGCAGTGGTCATAATCCGAACAGCTGAAAACATCATTCGCGTGGTCTAGGAGGGCCCTTACGCCACTTTTTTCATTATTGGACATTTTACTCGTGAACAAAAGTATCCGGACACGAACAAAAACATACGTATTTCACATTAGCTGAATTGTGCTGCCACCTACTGCCAGATACTCCATATCAGCAACCTCAGTAGTAATTAGACATCGTGAGAGGATATGAAATTAGGTTTACTGGAGGAGGTGGAGATATATAAGCACAAAATGTGTGAAAATAGGAATTTACTGAATGATCAGTGATATTTGAAAAGTTCCAGCTTCCTTGAAGGTTTCCAGCCCGTTTTGGACAAACCAGGTAGGCACTAGTGGTGACTCGATTGAGCCATATTATTAAAATTGCTACACCAAGAAGAAATGCACATGATAAACGGGTATTCATTGAACAAATATATTATACTAGAACTGACATGTGATTACATTTTCACGCAATTTGTGTGCATAGATCCTGAGAAATCAGTACCCAGAACAACCACCTCTAGCCGTAATAACGGCCTTCATACGCCTGGGCATTGTTAAACAGGGCTTGGATGGCGCATACAGGTACAGATGTCCATGCAGCTTCATCACGATATTGTGACGAGCCAGTTGCTCGGCCACCATTCACCGGACGTTTTCAATTGCTGAGAGATCTGGAGAATGTGCTGGCCAGGGCAGCACTCGAACATTTTCTGTATCCAGAAAGGCCTGTACAGGACCTGCAACATGCGGTCGTGCATTATCCTGCTGAAATGAAGGATTTCGCAGAAATCGAATGAAGGGTAGAGCCACGGGCCGTAACACATCTGAAATGTAACGTCCACTGTTCAAAGTGCCGTCAATGTGAACAAGAGGTGACCGAGACGTGTAACTAATGGCACCCCATACCATCACGCCGGGTGATACGCCAGTACAGCGATGACGAATACACACTTCCAACGTGCGTTCACCGCGATGTCGCCAAACACGGATGTGACCATCGTGATACTGTAAACAGAACCTGGATTCATCCCAAAAAATGACGTTTTGCCATTCGCGCACCCAGGTTCGTCGTTGAGTACATCATCGCAGGCATCGCATCACAGCGTCAAGGGTAACCGCAGCCGTGGTCTCCGAGCTGATAGTCCATGCTGAGGCAAACGTCGTCGAACTGTTCGTGCAGATGGTTGTTGTCTTGCAAACGTCCCCATCTGTTGACTCAGGGATCGAGACGTGGCTGCACGATCCGTTACAGCCATGCGGATAAGATGCCTGTCATCTCGACTGCTAGTGATACGACGCAGTTAAGATCCAGCACGGCGTTCCGTATTACCCTCCTGAATCCACCGATTCCATATTCTGCTAACAGTCATTGGATCTCGACCAACGCGGGCAGCAATGTCGCGATACGATAAACCGGAATCGCGATAGCCTATAATTCGACCTCTATCAAAGTCGGAAATGTGATGGTAGGCATTTCTCCTCCTTACACGAGGCATCACAACAACGTTTCACCAGGCAATGCCGGTCAACTGCTGTTTGTGTATGAGAAATCGGTTGGAAACTTGCCTCATGTCAGCACGTTGTAGGTGTCGCCACCGGAGCCAACCTTGTGAGAATGCTCTGAAAAGTTAATCATTTGCATATCACAGCATCTTCTTCCTGTCGGTTAAATTTCGTGTCTGTAGCACGTCATCTTCGTGGTGTAGCAATTTTAATGGCCAGTAGTGTAGTTTTACTTGTGATCGAAACAGGCTTATGTCTGTTGAAGTTATTTTATTTTATTGACCGTAACGCAGCCGCTGAGGTAGGATCTTTATCAATTTTAAAAGCTTATCTAAGTAGTATGTTTTCACATACGTAATGTTAGAAGTTTATGTATAGATTGTATTGCTGATCTACATATTATTGGATCACTTTTAAGGACTTCTGAGGAAGTCTTCATTATTACAGTTGAAACAATGGTCAAGATTTAGTATAAACATAATCAGTGCAACTGGGGGCTGTTTTTCATTCGAAACAAACATTGTGAGAGAGCAGGATGGGGCGCTTCGAGGAACTCGCGGGCTTCGAATGCGGTCATGTATTTGGGTGCCACTTGTATCATACGTCTGCAACGCGAGATTTCCACACTCCCAAACATCCCTAGGTCAACTCTTTCCGTGTGATAGTGAAGTGGAAACGTGAAGGGACACGTACAACACAAAAGCGTACAGGCCGACCTCGTCTGTTGACTGACAGAGACCGTCGACTGTTGAAGATGGACGTAATGTGTAATAGGCAGACATCTATCGAGACCATCACACAGGAATTCCAAACTGCATCGGGATTCACTGCAAATACTATGACAGTTAGGCGGGAGGTGAGAAAACTTGGATTTCATGGTCGAGCCGCTGCTCATAAGCCACACATCACGCCGGTAAAATCCAAATGACGCTTTGCCTGGTGTAACGAGCATCCTCAAAAGTGGTGCTACTAACGCTACTCTTGAGCGACTGGAGAGAAATTTGAACTGACATTTTTCAGATGTAGAAACACACCTTCCAACTCATTGAGCAGCGGAAAAACGATGTGTGGAGTGACTAATTGACGAATCACGGTACACAATGTGGCGATCCGATGGGTATGGGTATGGCGAATGCAAGGTGAACGTCATCTGCCAGCGTATGTAATGCCAACAGTAAAATTCGGAGTTGCTGGTGTTATGGTGTGGTCGTGTTTTTCATGGAGGGAGCTTGCACCCCTTGTTGTTTTCCGTGGCACTATCACAACACAGGCCTACATTGATAAGCACCTTCTTGCTTCCCCCTGTTGAAGAGCAATTCGGGGATGGCGACTGCATCTTTCAACACGATCGAGGACCCATTCATAATCCACGGCCTGTGGCGGAGTGTTTACACGACAAAAGCAGCGCTGTAATGGACTGGCCTGCACAGAGTCCTGAGCTGAATCCCATAGAACACCTTTGGGATGTTTTGGAACGTCGACTTCGTGCCAGGTCTCACCGACCTACATCGTTACCTCTCCTCAGTGCAGCACTCCGTGAAGAATGGGCTGCCATTCTCCAAGAAACCTTCCACACCTGATTGAACGTATGGATGCGAAAGTGGAAGCTGTCATCAAGGCTAAGGGTGGGCCAACACCATACTGAATTCCAGCATTACCGCCGGAGGGCGCTGCGAACTTGTAACTCATAGAGAGCCTGTATAGGGAGAGAGTGGCCAAAGGTGAAGTTGCTCGTGATTGGTTGATTAGCTTTGGCGTCATTTTTCTGCCAAACGTCTCTCGCGCTTCCTATGTTCGCCGTGCTTTTGAGTTGAATTAAAGTCCAGAGGACTTTTGGAAACGATTAAAAGGTATTTGAATTATTGAGAGACTTGTTATGCGTTATGCATGCTTGTCCGATTTAGTTGTATATCGTTTTTAGTACGTAATTAGCGTTTGCGATCTTAAATACGAGTTGAAATAATGAAGAGTTTTGTGATGAAGTCGGTAGGCCTACATGTTTGAAGTAAACATGTTAGTAATTGTACAGTATTGTTTTTGACATCTGTAATTAGTTCTGCAGACGTTCGTAAACGATGCCAGGTTGTGCTGCATTTGGTTGTTCCGATATAGGCGAAGGTGGATTTTGCATGTTAGCATTTCCACGCAATGAAGAAAGACGAAAGCAGTGGGCAGTCGCAGTCAACAGGGCTGACATAAATCAAACAGAAGCCTTGTGGAAACCAAATAAGTAATTTTATCAATGCGAAGTAAATCGTTTCTGCTTTTTACTACATATAAAACAACTTGCAAAATACATAGTTAAATTTGAAAACAGACCTGAAAATTGGCTGTGTGAAAATTATTATAACACATTATTCTTATAAACATAGAATTAAAATGGGATTGTGTATCTAATGTGTAAGAATTTTGCTAAGCTGCAATGCTAGTAACGAATAATTTTTGCAGTCACTGTATCAAATTTTCCTGTGCTGTACGTAGTACGCTACTATGAGTATATTATAGATGTAAAGAAAGGCATTTAACGAATGATTTCGCCATATTGTCTTGTGCTTTTGACTCGGTGAGTATGTACTCCACTACTCCACTACTGGCTATTCAAAAGTCCCGCCCACAGTTTGGCAGAAAAATGGCCGCCGTATCGTCCGGTTGGCCACTCTCTCCCTATACAGGCTCTCTACTAACTCATCCAGGTGTCCGACTACTTTTGATCATCTAGTGTATTTGGGAGAAGGGGGCGGTGGGGGGGGGGGTGGGGGGTGGAGTGGAGAGATCACTATCCATGTTGCTGTCCTTCAGTCAAATCTCAAAATATGAACATATAATAGTTTTTTGCTGTTAAAAGATTAAAATAATAAGTTTAAAATCCTTTTAAGGATATACTACAAATCACAGATGACGGTGTTGTGATTGTTGCTAAGACGATGACGGCGACCGTGACAGTGCCAACAATGAGCATCTTGATGACGATGAATATGTTGACGACGATTATCATTCGATGATGGTGAGGATGATAATACTCTGCGTATGTCCCATGGAAGTGCTCTGTATGGGTATGAAGAAAGGATGGTTGGAGGGACGGGTGTTAATAAAAATAAATGGGTAGCTACGTCTAGTAGTTGGCGGATGATGTGCTTTGAAGTGTGATGTAGAAATGGAGGCCGCTGTAGGGAAGAGTGGTGTGGATTATGGGGCTAGAAGAGGTATTGCAGCATTGATCTAAGGAAAGGATATGGGTTCTAGGGCTACAGATTACAGGATGAGTAGCTTTCAGTATGAATTTTGGGGTCAGGAAGAGGAAGCAGCTGAAGTTGTGTCATAATGGGACGTGGAAAGTGTGGAAGTGGTTGGACGATGGAATGTGTTGGCATAGGGGCGCCAGCAGTCAAGGACTGGAGAGGGTACCGTAGACAACGGGATTAAGATCAACGAGTTCGTGGGATGTACAGGGATTTGAGGAGAGGGAAGGAGGCCACTTTTAGCGAATGGTGGAGGATACTTATAACGGAGGAAAGATCGATACAGAAGGAGAGGCTGAGTGAATGGTGTTCTAGGCCTTATAAGGAATGGTAAAACTTTTGGAGTACAGAGATCGAAGATACATTGACAAAAGTCAGTACGGATTAGAGAAGGTTTTTTGTAGATGCACGCGAGTCTAGAAAGACGCAGTCACCATGTACGGTCTGGTAACAGTTTCACCAATTTCAGTGTGCTATGAGGCTTAGTGGGTAGTAGGAGCACTATGTTAGGTTTTGGTCGAGGGTTGTTCCAAAATATTTTAGTGTACTAACAAGATGGTTGCGTAATAGGAATAAGGTGGTTAGAACTTAGGAAGCCTTGTATGACTGGAGAAATATTGGAACTCAATGCCAAAGGGAACGGAGTAAAAGAAAAGATCTCTGATTAATATAACGCCAACAGAAACAAGATAACAACAGATTAGCAATTACAGAGTGAAATGTGGCTGGAAAAAGTTAGCAATGAAATACAAGATGGTTTCAAGTACAGGAAACAACTTACTCAAAGATTCAACTGTTGCACTTTGACACTTTTCATTTCCCTGATAGCGAAATCACATCTGACACCGGTTAAAATCATAATTCAAATGCCAAGGTTACAAAAGTGACTATATAGGTGAAGCCACCTTTGTTTACCTCTTTTTTTCTCTAGTACTTGGGAATTGCTGCATGAATGTAGTATTCACGCTTACAGGCAGAGGCCGTAAACAGCCAGCCTTAACAGGACACGAGGGGCCATAACCAGCACTCCCTGCCGTGCTGCTCCCATTGGAGCATTGTGGTAACTTGAAAGGCAGGATGCAGATAGAGGACGCGGGAGCTCATGCCTGCCCATGAATGTATTCACAACTGCGATCTCCCTCTGGCGCTACATTGACGGATGCAGCAATATTATTTCGAGATATTTGGAAGCGAAGAAGAAGACTTGGACCCAAACAATACGCTAAAATGACAGCTGTAGCGACTCACCTCCCACACTAACGGGCACTTTGCAGTGTGTGCCTTCAAGAAATGAGCTTTCTGCTGAAGGCAATGTGCACTGCCAGCAAGATCGCAGAAGGCAGGTGGAATGAGGGAAAACTTTTTTATCCCATGGTGAGGATACCAACTCGGCTGCTCTGAAAAAGGTAGCTAACAAATGAAGACCACTGGCCGCTGTCCAAAACTTTTTCGAGAGAAAAGACATAAGGATCTGACCTTGTCCCGCTTCGCCGTGACTCTCGGAACGGTGCGAGCGGCAGAATGATCGGTCGGGGGACGATGTTTCTGCAGCCCACAGTGGGAATTTAACAATATAAAAAAACGTACACTATTTTTGGGCAACGCCAAGTCAACTTCGTGTTCATTGATGGGCGGTGTTATATTCGAGGAGACTCTCAGCAAAACAAGTAGGGAGGCTGTGTGCTCTTCTCATCCTCGTATCATCATTCTGGGAGTACATTTCACTCTGGCAGGAGACTTCATTCTGATAGCACTTTGGCTACAGTTGGCTTTCTGCAGACACCTATAGTAGCAGACTTAGACGTATTCAGACTGAGTTCACTTGCGGAACAGAGAGGGGCGAGACATTCATCTGCGACGTTTGATCCACTCGTCCACACGCACATGATGGTGTGAATATGTAGCGGATTCGGGTGGTTAGAGATAACAGAGTTAAATGTTTGCTACCGTTTCACCAAAATCCAAGCTGGCTTTTCAAGACTGGGCGAACAGGCACAGTCGCTCATAATATTGTTTTCTCTTTCTGGTACTCCCAAACAATCACTAGCTTCATTCTGTGGCTGTTTTGTCTGGTTTTAACACTTCAGGAAGTTGATTTGTATCAGCTTGATTTCCTGTTAAATTATCCTCGAGTATTATCATTTAGTGTCATGGCTCTTGTAGCGTTCTTTATCAGTTTGTGCACACTAAGAATTTGTAATAAATATTGGGATTTACCTGGGCGAAGCTTATCATACGGGACTAGTGAAGCCCTTTAGTGAAGTTAGTTAACAAAAATCGTGCTGAATTCTAGTGCCGCCCTCCTTTCATTGTTGTTGTTGTGGTCTTCAGTCCTGAGACTGGTTTGATGCAGCTCTCCATGCGACTCTATCTTGTGCAAGCTTCTTCATCTCCCAGTACTTACTGCAACCTACATCCTTCTGAACTTGCTTAGTGTATTCATCTCTTGGTCTCCCTCTACGATTTTTACCCTCCGCACTGCCCTCCAATACTAAACTGATGATCCCTTGATGCCTCAACACATGTCCTACCAACCGATCCCTTCTTCTAGTCAAGTTGTGCCACAAACTTCTCTTCTCCCCAATCCTATTCAATACTTCCTCATTAGTTATGTGATCTACCCATCTAATCTTCAGCATTCTTCTGTAGCACCACATTTCAAAAGCTTATATTCTCTTCTTGTGCAAACTATTTATCATCCATGTTTCACTTCCATACATGGCTACACTCCATACAAATACTTTCAGAAATGACTTCCTTACACTTAAATCTATACTCGATGTTAACAAATTTCTCTTCTTCAGAAACGCTTTCCTTGCCATTGCCAGTCTACATTTTATATCCTCTCTACTTCAACCATCATCAGTTATTTTCCTCCCCAAATAGCAAAATTCCTTTTACTACTTTAAGCGTCTCATTTCCTAATCTAATTCCCTCAGGATCACCCGACTTAATTCGACTACATTCCATTATCCTCGTTTTGCTTTTGTTGATGTTCATCTTATACCCCCCTTTCAAGACACTATCCATTCCATTCAACTGCTCTTCCAAGTCCTTTGCGGTCTCTGACAGAATTACAATGTCATCGGCGAACCTCAAAGTTTTTATTTCTTCTCCATGGAATTTAATACCTACTCCGAATTTTTCTTTTGTTTCCTTTACTGGTTGCTCAATATACAGATTGAATGACATCGGGGAGAGACTACAACCCTGTCTCACTCCCTTCCCAACCACTGCTTGCCTTTCATGTCCCTCGACTCTTATAATTGCCATCTGGTTTCTGTACAAATTGTAAATAGCCTTTCGTTCCCTGTATTTTACCCCTGCCACCTTCAGAATTTGAAGGAGCGTATTCCAGTCAACATTGTCAAAAGCTTTCTCCAAGTCTACAAATGCTAGACACGTAGGTTTGCCTTTTCTTAATCTAGCTTCTAAAGTAAGTCGTAGGGTCAGTATTGCCTCACGTGTTCCAAAATTTCTACGGAATCCAAACTGATTTTCCCCGAGGTCGGCTTCTACTAGTTTTTCCATTCGTCTGTAAAGAATCCGCGTTAGTATTTTGCAGCCGTGACTTATTAAACTGATAGTTCGGTAATTTCACATTTGTCAACACCTGCTTTCTTTGGGATTGAAATTATTATATTCTTCTTGAAGTCTGAGGGTATTTCGCCTGTTTCATACATCTTGCTCACCAGATGGTAGAGTTTCGTCAGGACTGGCTCTGCCAAGGCTGTCAGTAGTTCTAATGGAATGTTGTCTATTCCCGGGGCCTTGTTTCGACTCAGGTCTTTCAGTGCTCTGTCAAACTCTTCACGCAGTAGTATATCTCCCATTTCATCTTCATCTACATCCTCTTCCATTTCCATAATATTGTCCTTAAGTACATCGCCCTTGTATAGACCCTCTATATACTCCTTCCACCTTTCTGCTTTCCCTTTTTGCTTAGAACTGGGGTTCCATCTGAGCTCTTGATTTTCATACAAGTAGTTCTCTTTTCTCCGAAGATCTCTCTAATTTTCCTGTAGGCAGTATCTATCTTGCCCCTAGCGATGTATGCCTCTACACTCTTACATTTGTCCTCTAGCCATACCTGCTTAGCCATTTTGCACTTCCTGTCAATCTTATTTTTGAGACGTTTGTATTCCTTTTTGCCTGTTTCATTTACTGCATTTTTATATTTTCTCCTTTCATCAATTAAATTCAGTATTTCTTCTGTCACCCAAGGGTTTCTAGTAGCCCTCGTCTTTTTACCTATTTGATCCTCTGCTGCCTTCACTACTTCATCCCTCAAAGCTACCCATTCTTCTGCTACTGTATTTCTTTCCCCCATTCCTGTCAATTGTTCCCTTATGCTCTCCCTGAAACTCTGTACAACCTCTGGGTCTTTCAGTTTATCCAGGTCCCATCTCCTTAAATTCCCACCTTTTTGCAGTTTCTTCAGTTTTAATCTACAGGTCATAACCAATAGATTGTGGTCAGAACCCACATCTGCCCCTGGAAATGTCTTACAATTTAAAACCTGGTTCCTAAATCTCTGTCTTACCATTATATAATCTATCTGAAACCTGTCAGTATCTCCAGGCCTCTTCCATGTATACAACCTTCTTTCATGATTCTTGAACCAAGTGTTAGCTATGATTAGGTTGTGCTCTGTGCAAAATTCTACCAGGCGGCTTCCTCTTTCGTTTCTTACCCCCAATCCATATTCACCTACTACGTTTCCTTATCTCCCTTTTCCTACTGCCGAATTCCAGTCACCCATGACTATTAAATTTTTGTCACCCTTCACTATCTGAATAATTTCTTTTATTTCATCACACATTTCTTCAATTTCTTCGTCATCTGCAGAGCTATTTGGCGTATAAACTTGTACTACTGTAGTAGGCGTGGGCTTCGTATCTATCTTGGCCACAATAATGTGTTCACTATGCTGTTTGTAGTAGCTTATCCGCATTCCTATTTTCCTATTCATAATTAAACCTACTCCTGCATTACCCCTATTTGATTTTGTGTTTATAACCCTGTATTCACCTGACCAGAAGTCTTGTTCCTGCTGTCACCGAATTTCACTAATTCCCACTATATCTAACTTTAACCTATCTGTTTCCCTTTTTAAATTTTCTAACCTACCTGCCCGATTAAGGGATCTGACATTCCACGCTCCGATCAGTAGAACGCCAGTTTTCTTTCTCCTGATAACGACATCCTCTTGAATAGTCCCCGCCCGGAGATCCGAATGGGAGGCTATTTTACCTGCGGAATATTTTACCCAAGAGGACGCCATCATCATTTAACCATACAGTAAAGCTGCATGCCCTCGGGAAAAATTACGGCCGTAGTTTCCCCTTGCTTTCAGCCGTTCGCAGTACCAGCACAGCAAGGCCGTTTTGGTTAGTGTTACAAGGCCAGATCAGTCAATCATCCAGTCTGGTGCCCTTGCAACTACTGAAAAGGCTACTGCCCCTCTTCAGGAACCACACGTTTGTCTGGCCTCTCAACAGATACCCCTCCGTTGTGGTTGCACCTACGGTACGGCTATCTGTATCGCTGAGGCACGCAAGCCTCCCCACCAACGGCAAGGTCCATGGTTCGTATGGGGGGCTCCTTTCATTAACTGTGTTAATTAGACCCTCTGCGTAAAGTTTACTAAGCATTTGAAGATCAGGGTGGGATCTGCCGCTCAGATGGCTCACTGATGCGGATCAAGTAGAGGGCACACATCGGTATTTCGCAAAACTGAAAATAAAAGGTAATTCCTTGTACTAAGTTGTATAAAATCAAATGAAACAACAGGTATAGATGACAACTTTGCAGAGCTCCTACATACCAGTAGTGACAACATCCAAAATAAATTGTTTGCTGTGATATCTAAATATTGTGAAGAGAGTATCATACTATCCGACTTCCTGAAACGTAGAACTATTGCATTACCCAAGAGGATAACTGCAGAAATGTATACTAATTATACAATGACAGCCCATCTCTCACATACATCGATAATGTTACTCTCAAAAGTTAAAGAGAGGATCACAAATAAAATAGATTAGAACTTGGCCAATGATCAATTTTGCTTTAGATCAGACACTATGTCAATTTTTGTGAAGAATATTAGAAGTAAACAGGAGAAATTATATAGCATTTATTGACCTATAAAATGCATTTTATGTGGTTCATTGGAAGCTATTATTTAAAGCAATGTACGAAATGGTTGATGACAGGAGGGATAGGAGGCTAAATTTAAATTTATAAAATACGAAAATACCTGAATAGATAATAATGGCAGAAAGAAAGAGTGAGAGAGGGACCCGTTTTTCAACTTACCTATTTAATACGTTCATCAAGAGAGCAATAAGAGTAATGGAAGAAAATATGATGGAAATTAAAGTTACTGATATGCACATTAACTGCATCAGATTTCCCACTGAGCTTGGAGTAGTGGCGGACTAAGAGTGGCAACTAAAAAAATTTCTTAGGGCCTTAAATCGAGAGATAAAAGTAAAACTAAAAATTAATTGTTAAAGTCTGTAAAGAAGAAATGAGGTGGATGTAAGTTTGACTTAAGAGCAGGCAGTGAGCAGCTTGAGGAAGTAACCTGATTTCACTGTCTCGGTAGCAATGCGGAGAAAAACAATAGGTGTCTCATGCAAGTCAAAAGAAGCGTTGGCCAAGACCAACTTAGAAAATAAAGAGAACCTTCTGCGAAGTAACGACATCAACTTCCACGCTAGGAAAAAATTTGTGGAGATCTTTGTGTTTGATGTCCTGACATGTGAATGCGATTCAAATGGTTCAAATGGCTCTAAGCACTATGGGACTTAACATCTGAGGTCATCAGTCCCCTAGACTTAGAACTAATTAAACTTAACTACCTAAGGACATCACACACAACCACACCCGAGGCAGGATTCTAACCTGTGACCGTAGCAACAGCGCTGTTCCGGACTGAAGCGCCTAAAAGCGCTCGACCACAGCGGCCGGCCATGTGAATGTGAAACGTAGACTTAAGCAGAGCAGCAGAAAACTCGTCTCGAGGCTGCAGAAATGTGATTCTGGAGGATAATTACAAGAACTAGTGAAACTGATAGGAAAACGAATAGGGCGTTCCTTGCAGAAAGTATTACTGGTAGTTATACAGGGTGTTCCCGTAAGACCGTGCAAATATTTAACAACACAAACAGCATGCTCCACTGAACATTGTGAAGTGGGGAAGCAGGGGTCGGAGAAGTAAACTTTTCTACCGCTTTCTCAAGCATTACTGTTTTCCAGCTTATTTACAACTAACGTGCCCTCATCTTTACACGTACTGTGCTGTTTATTTACATGTACATTCTTTATTTCTAGCAAGGGTCTAAAGTAGAGTTGCGCAACACGTATCGATAGTGTGGCTGTGTGGCGTGGACTGCGCGGTTTTTTAAGTTAGAGGGTCTCGGTAAAACACAAAAAGGTCTTCAGTCACAAAGGGAACAGGCCGGACACAGGAAGAACGTAGATACAGGAACCATCGGTATAACAGTTGTAAATTGTCGTAGCTGCGTTGGGAAGGTACCAGAGCTCCAAGCTCTGATAGAAAGCACTGATGCTCAAATCGTTATGAGCACTGAAAGCTGACTAAAGCCGGAGATAAGCTCAGCCGAAATTTTTGCGAAGAGCCTAACGGTGTTCGGAAAGGATAGGCTAAACACGGTTGGTGGTGGCGTGTTTGTTGCTGTTAGAAGTAGCTTATCTTGTTGCGAAGTTGAAGTAGATAGTTCCTGTGAGTTAGTATAGGTAGAGGTAATTGTTGACAGGTCCGCCCCTCGTGGTCTCGCGGTAGCGTTCTCGCTTCCCGAGCGCGGGGTCCCGGGTTCGATTCCCGGCGGGGTCAGGAATTTTTCCTGTCTCGAGATGACTGGGTGTTGTTTGTGTCGTCTTCATCATCATCATTCATTACGGCAAACCACCTCCATTAGGACCTTGCCTAGTAAGGCGGTGCGGGTCTCCTGCATCGTTCCCCTACGCTCTGTAGAGAAGCATGGGACTTCATTTCATTTCATCACAATTGTTGACAACCGGAATAAAATAATAATTGGATCCTTTTACCGACCTCCCGATTCAGATGATACAGTTGCTGAAAGGTTCAAAGAAAACTTGAGTTTGATTTCATACACGTATCCGACTTACACGATTACAGGTGGTGGTGACTTTACCCTCGATATGTTGGTGAAAATACATGTTTAATTCCAAAGGTACGCATAAAACATCATCAGAAATTGTGCGAAACGCATTCTCTGGAAATTTTTCGAGCAGTTAGTTCATTAGCCCGCGCGAATAGTAAACGGTTGTGAAACACAATTGACCTCTTAGCAACAAATAATCCTGAGTTAATAATGAGCATCAAAACGGTTACAGAGATTAGCGAACACAGTGGTCATAGCGAGACTGAATATTGTAACCCCCAAAATCCTCCAAAAATAAACGAATAATATACCTATTCAAAAAAGCAGATAAAAATTCACTTGACACCTTCCTGAGAGACAATCTCCAATTATTCCAAATTAATAATATAAGTGTAGACCAGCTGTTGCTTGAATTCAAAGAAATAGTGTCGTCGGTAATTGAGAGCTTTGTACCAAATAAATTAACAAACGAATGAGCTGATCCTCCTAGGTACAGAAAACGGGCCAGGACACTGTTGTAGAAACAACGAAACAAACGTGCCAAATTTAAACAGCCGCAAAATCTCCAAGATTTGCGATCTTTTACAGAAACTCGAAATTTAGCACGGAGTCCAATGCGAGCTGCTTATAACAGTTTCCACGACGAAACTGTCTCGAAAACTTGGCAGAAAATCCAAAGAGATTCCGGTCGTATGTGAAGTATGTTAGCGGCAAGACACAATCAATGCCTTCTCTGCGCGATAGCGATGGAGATTCTATAGAAGACAGTTCTGTCAAAGCAGAGTTACTAAACACAGCCTTCCGAAATGCCTTCTCAAAAGAAAACGAAGTAAATAGTCCAGAATTCGAATCGAGAACAGCTGCCAACATGAGTAACGTAGAAGTAAATATCCTCGGAATGGTGAAGAAACTTAAATCACTTAATAGAAGCAAGTCTTCTGGTTCAGGCTGTATACCAATTAGGTTCCTTTCAGAGTATGCTGATGCATTAGCTCCATACTTAACAATCATATATAACCGTTCACTCGACGAAAGATCCGTACCCAAAGACTGGAAAGTTGCACAGGTCACACCAATATTCAAGAAAGGTAGTAGGAGTAATCCACTAAATTACAGGCCCATATCATTAACGTAGATATGCAGCAGGATTCTGGAAATATATTGTAATCGAACATTATGAATTACCTCGAAGATAATGGTCTGTTGACACACAGTCAACATGGGTTTAGAAAACATCGTTCTTGTGAAACACAACTAGGTCTTTATTCGCACGAGGTGTTGAGTGCTATTGACAAGGCATTTCAGACCGATTCCGTATTTCTACATCCACATGGATACTCTGCAAATCACATTTAAGTGCCTGGCAGAGGGTTCATCGAACCACCTTCACAATTTTCCGGTATTCCAATCTCGTATAGTGCGCGGGAAGAATGAACACCTGTATCTTTCCGTACAAGCTCTGATTTCCCTTATTTTATCTTTGTGATCGTTCCTCCCTATGTAAGTCGGTGTCAGCAAAATATTTTCCCACTCGGAGGAGAAAGTTGGTGATTGGAATTTCGTCGCAACGGAAAACGCCTTTCTTTTAATGATGTCCATCCCAAATCCTGTATCATTTCTGTGACACTCTCTCCTATATTTCGCCATAATACAAAACGTGCTGCCTTTCTTTGAAATTTTTCGATGTACTCCGTCAGTCCTATCTGTAAGGATCCCACAATGCGCAACAGTATTCTAAAAGAGGACGGACAAGCGTAGTGTAGGCAGTCTCCTTAGTAGGTATGTTACACTTTCTGAGTGTCCTGCCAATGAAACGCAGTCTTTGGTTAGCCTTCCCCACAACATTTTCTGGATTTCCGGAACGTTTTGGATACTGTACCACACAAGTGGCTTATAGTGAAATTGAATGCTTATGGAATATCGTCTCAGTTATATGACTGGATTTGTGGTTTCCTGTCAGAGGTCACATTTCGTAGTAATTGACGGAAAGTCATCGAGTAAACCAGAAGTGATTTCTGGCGTCCTCCATGGATCAATGTTATAGGCCCTTTGCTATTCCTTATAAACGATTTAGGAAACAATCTGAGCAGTCGTCTTAGGTTGTTTGCAGGTGACACTGTTGTTTATCGTCTAGTAAAATCATCAGAAGATGAAAAAAAATTGCAAAACGATTTAGAAAAGATATCAGAATGGTGCAAATATTGGCATTTGACACTAAATAACGAAAAGTGTGAGGTCATCCACATGAGTGCTAAAAGGAACTCGTTAAACTTCGATTACACGATAAATCAGTCAAATCTAAAGGCCGTAAATTCAACTAAATACTTAGGAATTACGTTTACGAACAGCTTACATTGGAAGGAACACATACAAAATATTTTGGGGAAGGCTAACCGAAGACCGAGTTTTATTGGCAGGACACTTAGAAAATGTAACAGATCTGCTAAGGAGACTGCCTACACTACGCTTGTCCGCCCTCTTTCAGAATACTGCTGCGCGATGTGGGATCCTTATCAGATAGGACTGACGGAGTTCATCTAAATTGTGAAGGTGGTCCGATGAACCCTCTGCCAGGCAGTTAAATGTGACTTGCACAGTATCCATGTAGATGTAGCTATAGATGTAGATGTAGAAACAAGGAGGACGAGCCTGATTGCCAGTAAGTTATGATGCAATTTTTGTTTTCTTGTACATAAGGTGGCTCTGTTGTATGGTATTGAGATTGTCCCATGAAAGATTGTGCTGTGAATCAACTACAGACCCAGTCATTACTCAATGCTATTCAGAGACTTACAGTACAATACGATGGAGCAGTACCGGCAATGGACTTCCCAGTCGCTAGATTGGAAGGGGAGGTCTTATTCCATCTCCTGCAAGGTCACCTGCCCAGAATCCCCTTCATTATTTCCTATGGGGAAATGTAAAGTCGCTTGTGTATGACACCCTGTAACGGTAACCCCGACCACTTTAAAAGGCAATCGATGCTAACGTTAAACCTCTGCGAGAAAGTTTTGAGAAAGTTGTGACCGTGAGATAACCTAATGGGAACAGAACAATCTAACTGTGATTCGTTTCCAAAACATCCCAGCAGAGTCTAACCAACAGTAAACAGGTGGGTCAGGAACAGACGTTCTCCAAGCACGAAAGCAAGTTATGACATTACGAACTAATATCGATCGCCAGATTAGTTAGGGATTCTTGTGTCAAGCAATACAATAAAGGAGAAGGCAGTGCTAAGGCTAACCTAACCTTCCTAGACACACAGACTAAACTCTGTTTATATCGGTTTTCACTACAATATAATAACCAAACCTTGCAGGTAAATGAACTACTAACTTGGGAGTCAGACAACAAATGGCCACTAAGGTGTCAAACAGTAATATATGCCTCTCAACAACACGTACCTTAATTGAACTAGATGCAGCAGTTTATAGAACCAATCACCTGCACGCATGAAACTATTAGCAATTCTAAACAGGGCAGAGCATGAAATTATTTTGATTTAAATGAGGGGGTCTGTTAATGATCATACTCAATAACATCATTGCTTAATACAGGGTCTCTATGCCTGTCCATTAACCGACTTGCATTAGAATAGTTAACACAGTAAATATTTCCGTCTTTAACTCGGTTTCAAGCTATTAAACAGAATTCAAATCTAACTTCCCTGGCTCTGAAGGAGCCTTTTCTTTGCTTCGAACTAACTAGCCTAGTACATTAGGACTCTTAAAATTTCATGGTTTGATGAACCATGCTCATTAACAAACTACACAAGTATGTATGAGAAATGGTAAGTATTCTCATTCATAATTATTAATTAAGTAAAGTACAGCAAACTATAACTCTTTAAATAACAAATGCGTTTTGATGAGCATTCTTTTAACCTACTCTAAATATAATTGGCTGCGCAAATGCCAACACAACATTAAATTCAAGTTCAAACGCTTTCTCATGAAATGAACACTGATAAAACTTTGTAATTCTGATCAAAGTGCATAAATGCAATAATTAATAATCTTTTTCACTTCAGATCTACTTTACTATTTTCAGGCAGCTTTTCAGGTAAGACAAATTATTTAAGAAAATGACTGCAGATTGACATGAAAGTGGACTGGAAGAGGAGTATTTCTCTCTATAAAACTTAACTTTAAACACTATAACGCCACATATTAGAATGCAATCACTACTATGTTTACACCTGCCAAATAAGTGTTTCCATAATAAATTAGGACACTCGGAATTAAATACACTAGGATAGCATTCCTGCCCAGGTTTGTGATTTGGGATAATCACGGGTGTAAGATAGAGTTTTTAGCAACACCACGATTACTGTTAAAATCAACCAAATTTCACAAACACCTTTTCCATTTACAAGGGCCACATATAAACATTTAGTGGAAGGCTGGTGGTACTGGTGGAGTAACTTACAATATATGTTAACATGGCGACGATACAGTCCTAGCAGTACTGTTAGCCTCGCCCTGTTACATATCTTCTTTGCGTTGGAATTATGTTTTTATAGGGTCAAAAACCACGCCATGGTAACAGTATCGCCAAATGCTGCATCCGAGGCCCATAAATACTGCTCTTAAGCTCCTCTGGCCTCAAAACCCAAAGAATATGAGCCACAATGACCCGCTTCTGCTAGCGAGATGTTTACCACAGTACTGCTCAGTCAACGCTACTTACCCGTCACAAAGGACGAGTTGCCACTTGCACGCCAGTCACACCTTTCCCAGTCCGCCAGGCTTGCCCACATCTTTTGCATTCAACCCTACGTTCTCTTACTATGGACCAAGTCATTTATAGTACATTACACAACAACCATTTCGTCAATTATTTAAATCCACAAGCACAGTTTAAGCAACATCGTTTAAAAAATTCACGTAATTGAAATATGTATAAACAGTCAAAGAATTTCCCTGGCAGATACAACATTCTACATAAGCAACACTACAAATTGACACAGAAATGTCGATACATACACAAAATAGGTCGAAAATATGTGTTACAGCCCCAGTGGATACGGGGATGCAATTAGTTTTCCAAAATTGTAGCCACCTGTGATGCGATTCGAAATACAGCAGGGATATTTGTCAGTGTGAGTGGAAACCTTGTTCGCTGATGTCATGCTTGTATTGAGACTGATGGCCGTCAGTTTCAGCACAATTTGTGTTAACAGGAACTAATGTAAATAAAAAAATACACACAATGTGATTTTATTTTTATCGCCTCCTTAAGCTGGCTTCTCCGACCCCAGGTTTCCTACCTCAAATTGTTCAGTGGAGCATCCTCTATGTCCCGTTAAATTTTTGCACACTCTAAATCAAACACCCTCTAGACCAACTCAAAGTAAACCCATTGGACACTTATTTAGACACGATTTCCTTTACAAAACGTTTTCGGAGACTGACCAAAGGATAGGGAACAAGTGGACGACCGAGAACATCCTATTCATAAAAATATATTCAGCGTAATAAGATGTTCTTCATATATGGGTGTGAAGAGGACTGCTGAAGAGAAAAGGATTTGCCTGCAGAGACAATGTATGCCTTTTGAAAAACAAAGAAAGAAAGAAAAATTGAATGGTTATGGATGGTGAGTTGGAAATCAGGGGTACAGAAGCGCCAGGAAGTACGTCCTATACTATCAGAATTTTGACAGGATTAATTATGACCAACTAGACGCTACACCAGTAGGTAAAGTTACTGAAGTTGTAAGCGGTGCACTGAGTTAAGGACTGATTTACTTATATGAGTAGCTGGACTATGCCCCCATATTTTGAAGCTCTGCTTTGCTACACAAGTCTTCATCACCCTATAACCAGTTTCGTAACGCAGTCTGACCTGGAAATTAAAAAAGAAACATTCAGAGTAGAACACGCAAAAAACTGTACAACTGGGAATTGGTAGATGTTAAATAGCCAGTTTCATCTGAAACTGTCACGCAACATAAGCTGACGGAAAAAAATCGCAACACCAGGAAGGAGTTGTGCTTTAAATTCAAGCTGTAACGGCTGTGAGCGTTAGTTATCTTTGAGATCGGGAGTTAATAAAGAATGCCTTCCAGTGAAAAAGACGTCATTATCAACACCTCACTCAATTTGAACGAGGGCTACGAGAAACTAGATGTTACTTCTGCTATATTTCGGAAAGACTTGTCAAGAATGTAGCCACCATACGTGATTGCTGGCAGCGGTGGTCACGATGCCGGGCTTCGGGCGCATATGTGGCATAACCGAGAGGGAAGACTATCGTGTTCGGCGTATGGCTCTGCCGCATTGTACTGCGTCTGCAGCAGAAATTTGAGCAGCAGTTCGTGTCACAGTTAAAGAGTTCATTGGAGGACAGCATGTAGGTCTTTTGTGTTTTCTAATGGAAGCTGGTTCTGCCTCTGAGCCAGTGACGACCGTTTATTGGTTATAAGGAGACCGGTAGAGGGCCTGCAACCAACATGTCTGCACGCTAGACACACTGGACCTACACATGGACTTATCATCTGGGGTGCGATTCCATATGAAAGCAGGAGCCTTTTTGTGGTTATCCCATTCACCCTGACTGCAAATTTGTACGTCAGTCTGACGATTGGACCTGTTGTGCTACCATTCATGAACAGCATTCCAGGGGATGTTTCCCAACAAGATAACGGCAGCCCACATACTGTTGTTATAACGCAACATGCTTACAGAGTGTCGACATGTTGCCTGGCTTACTCTATCACCAGATCTGTCTCCGGTCGAGAACATGCAGGACGTCACTACGTCACTGGACAATTCCAGCGTCATCCGCAGACAGCGTTAACCATCCCTGTACTGGCCGACCGAGTTCAACAGACATAGATGTCTACAATACAAACTGACATCCGACACCTGAAAAAAATGACGCATGCATGCTTGCATTCAACAATCTAGCGGTTACACAGGTTATTGATGTACCAGAATTTCATATTTGTAATGGCTTATTTCGTACTCACTTCAACCTGCGATCTTGCAAAGTTAATCTCTTAAATACACTGGTGCTCAAAATTAAAGCAACAAGCAGAAATTTTGCAAGGTTGCGTTTATTTTGCCACGAGACAGTATTAACAGGTGATGGTAAAGTAGAAACAATATAAATAATATAGAACGTAAACAACCGCACCGTGCACGACGGTAGACAAAAATGTTTCTCGTTTTTCTTCCAATTTAACGGATTTGCACACACATTCTGATAACTAGTTAATGTGCTCAGTATGGAGTGTGACCACTTACGGGAGCAGTACAGGTCTGAGAACGATGGGGCATGCTGTGAATGATGTCATCCGTCTCATATTGAGGCGCTGCGCTAGTATTAGTCTTAGTCGTAGGAAAGGGGAATGTTGTTTAAACTCAGTAAAGGCGGTGAAGTCTGGGGCCGCTGGCAGTGTGTGGTAATAGTCGGCAGCCAGTAGCCCAGACAGGGTAAACATGGCGCGGGTCTGCAGCGGTATATTGGACGTACGATTTGTTTGGTGTGGAGCAACGGTGAGGCGGGGAACTGCAGCATTGCTTTTAGTTATTGCCACGTATAAGGCGAGGCAGTAGGCCCCAGCTTCAGCTCTGCCAACTGGAGTCCTGGGTTCGACCATCGATGGGCTGCAACAGAGGCAATAACGCCCATATTTCCTGCAGAGCTGCCCACAAGTCTTGGAGAGTGGTTGGTGGATTCTGACGTAGTGCATCCGAGACGTGCTCTATGGGCTTCAAATCGGGAGAACGAGCAGCCCACCCCATGCGTGCAGTATCTTCCGTTTCCAGGAAAACCTGAACCACCAGTGCACTATGAGGTCGAGCGTTATCGTCCAGCAATACGAAGTCTGGGCCCACAGCGCCTCAGAACAACGTCAAATTATATCCCAAGATCTCCTCAATACATGTGACAGCAGTTAAACCTTGCCGATTTAACCGTACAGTTTCATGAAGAGGGGATCGTGTGGTAAACATAATCCCTCCCAGGACGATCAGGGATTCTCCTCGATTTCGGTCTCTTTCCACAATGTTTGGGTCCCGAAATCGGGTTCCACATTCCCTCCAGATGCGAATCCATCGAGAATCGCTCTCGAGACTATATTGGGACTCATCTGTGAAAACAACATTGGCCCACTGTTCGACTGTCCAGGTGGAATGTTAATGACTCTACTCCAGACGTTCCCTTCTGTGAAGACGCGTCAGAGGTAGACATACAGCAGGTCTTCGTCAATAAAGGCCACTCTACCGAAGCCTTCTGCACACCGTTTGCCTCGATGTAACACGTCCAGTGGATGCTGCGAGCTCACATGACAGTTGCCATGCTGTACTAAGGCGGTACTGTCGTGCCCTCTCAGGCAAATAACGCTCCTCTCTTCTGAAGTCAAACGCGCCTCTGCCGTGCCCTGATCTTCGGGATGCAGTTTCGGCCTCTATAAACTGTCGCCACACCTGAGAAAGAACACAACGATTCACATTAAGCCAGTCAGTTTGCGACTTCCTTTCTTTCCATGGCCCTCCACCGCAGAGAGACTGGTTGGCATCTTCTCTGTGCCATACTTCATCGTCTGTGACTGTGTACACGACTGTTGTGGATGTGGGGCTATCCGGCGAACACTGCCTCGTTTCATAGGTGGCCAGACGTCATCGTTGGCGTGGATGCCCGTTGACCGGAATGCCATCTTCCATGCAGAGCACGATAGTACGGACATCTGGTTGGCAGTTTGTATGATTTTATCGGGAATTACACACAGGACGAGGAAATAGTGGTTTAGTGCTTTAATTTTGGACACCGTTGTATGTTACCTAGGCAAATATATTCCCAAAATTTCGTTACTCTAGTTTAATTACTTTTTGGTACTGTAACTTTTTTACAGCAACGTATTTCAGATTATTTTTATTCTCTTTTTCCTTGTTCAGGTAGTCTAATACCGACGCTGCATAATAATTACAATCATGATTAACTACCTCCTGTGACTGTCCCTTTTGTTGCCTTCTTTCCACTACTGTTTTTAGTACAGTGAAGGGACTGCACAGCTTTGAGCCTAGGAGTTGGCTAGCAAAAGATAATAAATCCTTTTAAGGGGAGCTGGCTGCCGTAAAACTGTTCAGAGGACGAGACGAAGTCATAGCCTCAGATAGCCAGACCGGCAATCATGTCCATTCGTGTCCCTCATCGCACGCGCTCCAAGTAGGACATGGGACAGCTTTTTACTGATGAAAACAGACAACATTGTTTGCAGAAGGCTTTAGCAAGATAAAGGATCTCCAGACAGGTGACACTTCCCAGAGCTAGCGTGCGAATCTTTTGTACCTAAGGAGGAACGCCACAAAACAACGTTTGGTGTAAATTTTCAGAATCGAGGGTTCTAGTTGGTTCTTACTGTTATGTTTCGGACAGCACACACTTTCTTGGACATGCCTACTTGTCAGCCATCTCATAGGTCTGTTTCAAAACTGTACCAAGTAGTGAGATATTCCTCCCCACCCCACAGCACTATTGATTGAAACATAAATGATCCTCAAGAGTAGGATATGGTTTAACATCTTTACTTGAGTTGTAATGGACGGAACTCGTAAGGCTTGTCACCAAAGGCTGACAAGATTCCTTCTCTGACAGAACGGTGAAGTCACAGAGCGTTCAGAAAGAGAGCATTTCCGACTAGGAGCTTAAAGTGTGTTGACTTCACGCTGGGAAATGGAGGAGTAAACACTTCTTGTTAGCAGTGTTCAGAGTAATGACTTGTTTCTGGGCCGACCGCTGTGGCCGAGCGGTATTTGGCGTTTCAGTCCGGAACCGCGTTACTGCCCCGGTCGCAGGTTCGAATCCTGCCTCGGGCATGGATGTGTGTGATGTCCTTAGGCTAGTTAGGTTTAATTAGTTCTATGTCTAGGGGACTGATGACCTCAGATGTTGAGTCACATAGTGCTTGGAGCCTTTTGAACCATTTGAACTTGTTGCTGGACAACTGATGAAATGAGGCTTGCGGGCACACAAAAGGACGTTTACGCCTCAGTATTGAGTATAGAGAGAGAGACTTGAACTCGGAATATCCAGCTGCTATCAACATTGCCTTCCATATTGCACTACGATTTTGGTAAGATGGACCAAACTTGAGATCACTGATTCTATAGTAATGTGATGTAAGTTCGCTCCCTTCAGGAGACAGTTATCTCATTTTAATACTTCGCAGACAGCTAATTACCTTTAAAAACTGTTTTTATTTGTTCTTTATGTAACTTCTAACCACGCTTACAGTAACTGGTCATTATCATATTATTCCCATAAGTTTGCTTATATTGTGCCCACCCACCAGTGCCAATTATTGGAATTCATTTATCCAAGTACTGAAAGTTTAGTAGTTTATCTCGGTGAGTAACTCATGTGTTTTGCTGTTTGATAATAAACCTGATTGTAACAGTAACCACTTGTTTCTGATAGAGATTATATGATCCCTCTTCTCATTAATATGTCTATGTGCATGGTGTGGTACCCATATTGTCATGTTTGGTTGGGCCATCCTTATCAGTTACTATTCAGTAAGACGTTTCTATTGTGTGACATTACTATTTCCTTTATTTATTTTGCATGATCATATGTGGCCCTTTCCTTCCCTGCAGGCCATCATAGATCCGACTATAGTATATAGAGACATGCAAAACAGCACAACCAACACACGACACAGACATAGCCTATATGAATGAACATGGAATAGTGCGAACATCACTCAGAAAATTTTAAAAAACTTACAAAGTTTGGATGCGGTCAGCTTGTAGCCGAACACAGTGCAATGGGATGAATCCTCATGTATGTAATCGCAACACTTTGCTTGTGCTATCAAGTGGTTTGTAGAGCTTGCATGTAGACATAGATCTAGACGGAGGTGACCAAAAGTAGCTTTAGCATCCGCTTATATTTTAGACGACTTTGGTGTCTAACCACTAAGCCATATCTTTCAGCTATTCCTATGAAGAAGATTCGCTTAGAGTCACAACAGATAATTTCGTCAACAAGTCCATCATATAAAACTGGAACTGTCGGGGGAGCAATTGTTGTTGCAGGTGCGGGGTGGCATTGGCTGGAGTGGTTCTCAGCCACCCCTTTGGCTGTCGACGCTTCAAGAGGCACATGTGACGCCTCAAGAGGTCGCCTTTAGAGGCCCCTGAATTGGACCCAGCGCTGACCCCTGCGGAGCGGCGTCCCCCGCTGCTATTCAGTGGCTTCCGGCTGGCTGCTCCGCTACGCGCCCCCCTGCTCCCTCCGGTCGCCCGCAACAGGTGGCGGTCTGGCCCGGTCCTCCGTCAGGATTAGCGGCCGGGCCTAACGAGCTGTGGCAGCCAATAAACACGGCGATTAACTCCGCGCAGAAAGCGCCGCGCCGCCGACCTCAGCAGATCGGGCTACTAGTAGGACGCATACCGCGGCAGGCAGACACAGCACTCACTGGCTTCAACTTCTGGCAGTCGGCTGGCACTCGTTTAGGGCTCCGCTTTTTGAAAGAATTCGCTCCAGCCAGATTATTATGCACACTCGTAGAATTCCTACTTGACCTTCTTACAGGTCTAGTAAACCTGATCAGTAAAATACCACCGTGTGCTCACTTCTCAGGGAACATCTACCAACACATTCCTTCCTTTCCACCTCCCATGGGGGAGGGAGGGGGGAGGGGAGGGGGGGGGAGAATGGGGGATGGACGAACGGGAATCTGGAGTATAGACTTCGTACTTCTCTTCATTATGAGATGTGGCTGTTTTATTTTTGATGTTTGCCACAGAAAGCGTCTTTGGATACCTTCACACATGGGTGACATACAACTTTTTGCTACCAGACGTCGCGTTGGGAGCAGATGACGACAAGTCTAATACATTGTATTGTATTGTATATTAACCGGGGACCTAGAAACGACGAAGAGGCTTCGTCCCCGTCGCAGCCGCAGTGGTCCACAACTCCACGACGACTACCGCAGTCCACTTCACACCTCCGCCGCCCCACACCGAACCCAGGGTTATTGTGCGGTTCGGCCCCCTGTGGACCCCCCAGGGAACGTCTCACACCGAACGAGTGTAACCCCTATGTTTGCGCGGTAAAGTAATGGTGGTGTACGCGTACGTGGAGAACTTGTTTGCGCAGCAATCGTCGACACAGTGTAACTGAGGCGGAATAAGGGGAACCAGCCCGCATTCGCCGAGGCAGATGGAAAACCGCCTAAAAACCATCCACAGACTGGCCGGTTCACCGGACCTCGACACAAATCCGCCGGGTGGATTCGAGCTTGGACCAGGCGCTCCTTCCCGTCCGGAAAGTCGTGCGTTAGGCCGCACGGCTAACCGGGCGGGCGAGTCTAATACATACAATGACTTCACTTAACGCTCGTTTTTGTTGCACTTTGTGACAGCAGCGTTCCAAGCGACCAGCCAGATACACTTATGAGTACGATATCAGATGAGTGCAAACACTGTTTACATTGATTGGTAACATACGAGGGCTATTCGGGGAGTGAGGTCCGACACCGATCACAAAATGGAAGCAGTGAAAATCTGATCCTTTGCTAAGATGTGTTGGACAGTGTCTCTAGTATGCCTGTCGATCGCGTCACATCGCTCTTTTCAGTTCTCAGCGCACATTGAGGACGTAAACATGTCTAGAGAATAGTGTCTCCCTCCACGTATGAGTACCAGACAGAGATTTCCCCTTATTTCGTGCAGCCCACACAATTTAACTGTCATGCGCTTTTTTCTTCATGAAAATTCTCTGCTGTACATTGCAGGGACAATGAGGACGCCCCTGCAGCGTTTTCGATGTTAAGTGTTTGATCATCCACCATAGATCCCAGGTTGTCTCCCTTTGAGCTTCATCTGTGCTCACACGAAGCCCTGGCTGCGAAGACACCATTTTGGCACAGACAGCAACCTGCAGATCTGCTTAGAGAATTGTCAGTAAGTGCAGGCTGCTGCCTTCTCTGACGAGGGTAAATGGAATGTTGCTATAACGCTACGACAGATGTCTAAGTCGAAACGGCGGCTATGTAGAGAAGTACCTGGAAGATGTAGCTAACTGTCGCGATTTTTTATTTTCGCTGTGGTTTCCATTTTCCGATCTATCGGGCCTTACCTTCCGAACAGCCCTCGTACTTTTTACAGTTAGAAGCGTATGTAGTGCCACAAAAGTCGCCAGCACAAAAGAAGCACATCACATTTGTCTTTATTTAGTTTCCCTAGGACGATGGGAGATGTGAAACGGCACATTACAGAACAATTTCTTTACGATTTTCTTGTAACCTACAGATACAGAATTTACTGAAGAATGTTGTTTTGTTTTAAGAACACAAAATTCCCTGGGAAACCACAGAAGACTTCACCTATCGCAGAAAGGCTTAATATACCCACTCAAAAACGCGCAGCTTTATTCACAACACTGCTCTAAAGCACTTGTACGCGAAAGGCAAAAGTCCCTAGTTCGAGCCTCGGTCCGGCACACAGTTTCAAAATGCCAGTAAGTTTTACTTAGAAAACTTGTATGTAATGCAAAGCCTAAATAATTTAACGTATCAAATAAGCCACCACAACAATAGCTGAAGGGAAAACCACACAACGAGATAATAAAACGTCAAAAACAATAAAACTCTTTCCTCGACACAGAAGAAACCGATTCCATTATGACTGCTACATCTGAGCTACAAACGGGTTGAACGTTCGACACGTTAGCTTTTGAAGCTAAAGTAACGATATTTATAAAAATATTCCCGCTATGGAAAGTCGACTGAAGTGTAACAAACTGCAAATCACTAGACTCGACACAAAATTGTTGCGTTTCAAGGAAAGGGCCTATCGTAATACGAACAAACAACAATAAAAATGTATACTTCTCACGGAGGAAATAGGTGTTCATATTATCTCGATTTCAACTGTATATACCGCAATTATACACATGTTCGAAAGTACTTCTTCATGAATAATTCGTAGCTTATGGCTCTGAATCAGTGAGATTCGGCTGATTTTACATTTATTAAGCGATCTTTCATGTCTCTCGATAATCTATTAATTCTTGGAAAGGTAAAAGGTAATAACTATTTCCTTAATTCAGCAATAAAGTAAGTAATAACAAACGTTAATCTTACGGTTGCTTTCTCGCCTCTGGGGACTCTATCGTTGTTCCAGCTGCCAGACGGTAACAGTTTTGACAGCAGTGAGTGTCGAGGCTCTATGTGTTAGACTGTGATGTCGTCACTATCGTTCTGCCACGAACAGGAGTCTGGTGAGAGAGTAGCGCGGGTGGCGGACATGGACGGCAAAGGATGATTTTCTGAGATGCTTTCTGGCGTGGCTGTTCATTTGGAATTCGGTAATATGAGCAAAAGTTTTTATCTACTGCGAGTGCTAGGTACTACGAGGGCTATTCGGAAAGTAAGGAACGATAGGTCGCGAAATGGAAACCACAGTGAAAATCAAAACTGTTTTATTTGCAACAATTAGTTACACCTTCCAGCTATTTTTCTATATAGTCACCGCCTAGACTTAGACATCTGTCGTATCGTTGTACCAACTTCTCAATTCCCTCGTTATAGAAGACAGCCGCCAGTTCTTTTCGACAATTTTCTATTCTGGACTGCAGCTCGTTGTCTGTGTCAAAATATTGTCTTCACAGCCAGCGGTTCATCTGAGCAGAGATGAACCTCAGGAATAGCCAATTACGGGCTGTATTGTGGGTGATCAAACACTTCCCATCGAAAACGCAGCGGGAGCATCTTCATTGGCCCTGCAGAATGCGGCCGAGAATTGGCGTGTAGAACGAATCGCATGACAGTTATGTTATGTGAATCGCATAGCTTCAGGCGAAATCTTTGGGCAGGTCCTCATACTTGACGGAAGACGCTTATTTCTAGCCATCTTTACGTTCTCACTGTGAACTCAGAACTGAAAAGAGCTACATAATGCGATCGATTGGCGTACTAGACACAGTGCCCAATGCATCTGTGCAAAGCTTCATCAGATTTTTCACTTTATTTTCCATTTCGCGACCGATCATTCCTTGCTTTCGGAATAACCCTCGTAATACCCGCGCCAGCTTCTTAAGTATTAATATTCATTCTGCAAACTACTGCGATAATGTAAAGACGAAATTTCGATCAACAACATCCATCTGGATTTCCGTTTCAGAATTATCAATCATATGTTCAGAATTCTGGTAGCTATCTTTCACCCTCCCCTCTCGGTGAAACATATTTCAAAAGACAAGCAAAAAGGAAAATTTCATGTAACTTACTTATTGACTGTTCCTTAGTTTTTCTTTAGCGCTTCGCTATTTGTGAGAATACCTGATGAATACCAGTTAATGTGATTCATCTTCTGTGCGTTTAAGAAGTCCCAATACAATTTCAATTTACAACAATCTTTTTCTTTATTTTCCATCAGTTAGTCAGGTGAAGGGTGATACGAACTGAAGGGGACTGCAATGGGAGGAGATGCTAAATGGTAGACTGTGGGAGAAAAGGGAAGCTTGGAAGAGGCTCTGCGAACGAGTTTCATAAGGATAAACGTTTCAGAAAGAAGAAGATCGTGAAGATTTCCTCCTACTCTTTGAAAGTGAAACGCTACCACCCGCGTATTGATTTTCTTCAGGAACAAGCAGCTCAGTGTTTTAATTCAGACATTAAACGAGAACAGAGCAGATTTTTCCATTGTCCAGATAAGAATCAACTGTACAGCAAAGACGAACTTTGTGAGGAAGAACTAGCAAAAAATCTCTATCGTATATTTTTGATATAACCCAGATGGTGCAATTTGATTGTTGATGACGACGTGTTTCAAAGTATTATAGGCATCTAATCTTTACATTCAAATACTAATCATTTGCGGTTTGTCAGTTTCAGTTTAGAGTAATTAAATGTCGCATACTCGATGAAATTTACGCTCCGACGTCATCCGAAGAATGAGGTGTCACGCCTGAACCACAAGCTAAGGACAGTCTCTGCCGGACGCAGCCGCGAGTGAAAGAGACGCCCTCAAGAGGTACCATACCCCGCCGTTGCTGGAAGTCCACTCAGAGCGCAGCGCCGCTCTTCCCATTCTGTGATAGACGAATATGACAGCAGTATCATCAAAGCTTAGATCAGCGAGCCAGTAATATACCCTACTGGCCATTAAAAATGCAACACCAAGAAGAAACACAGATGATAAACAGGTATTCATTGGACAAATATATTATACTAGACCTGACATGTGATTACATTTTCATGCAATTTGGGTGCATAGATCCTGAGAAGTCAGTGCCCAGAACAACCACTTCTGGACGTAGTAACGGCCTTGACACTCCTGGGCATTGAGTCAAACAGAGCTTGGATGGCGTGTACTGGTACAGCTGGCCATGCAGCTTCAACACGATACCACAGTTCATCAAGAGTAGTGACTGGCGTATTGTGACGAGCCAGCTGCTCGGCCACCATTGACCAGACGTTTCCAATTGGTGAGAGATCTGGAGAATGTGCTGGCCAGGGCAGCAATCGAACATTTTCTGTACCCAGAAAGGCCCGTACAGGACCTGCAACATGCGGTCGTGCATTATCCTGCTGAAATGTAGGGTTTCGCAGGGATCGAATGAAGGGTAGAGCCACGGGTCGTAACACATCTGAAATGTAACGTCCACTGCTCAAAGTGCCGTAAATGCGAACAAGTAGTGACCGAGACGTGTAACCAATGGCACCCCATACCATCACGTCGGGTGATACGCCAGTATGGCGATGACGACCTTTATCAAAGTCGGAAACGTGATGGTACGCATTTCTCCTCCTTACACGAGGCTTTACAACAACGTTTCACCAGGCAACGCCGGTCAACTGCTGTTTGTGTATGAGAAATCGGTTGGAAACCGTCCTCTTATCAGCACGTTGTAGGTGTCGCCACCGGCGCCAACCTTTTGTGAATGTTCTGAAAAGCTTATGATTTGCATATCATAGCATCTTCTTCCTGTCGGTTAAATTTCGCGTCTGTAGCACGTCATCTTCGTGGTGTAGAAATTTTAATGGCCAGTAGTGTATTATTGAGAATTGTGTATGAGAATCGTAGTTACATAAGTGTGATATCTGATTGTCATTCAGTAGTATTCAAAGCAAAAAACAGTTACTGTGTTCTGCGGCATACGACACACATATTCATTCGTGTGGATATGGATTGCATGTACGTTAAGTATTATATATTAGGATTTTTAGTATAGTGCACTAATATTTTAGTCACTCACAGAAAACAATCACAACATCAAAAAAAATTAATGTTGAATAACGAAATTTAGGGAATACAGTTATCTAGGTAACATATTTCACTGATTAGTATTGCAAGACAGTGTGCGATTTGCAGGGGGGAATGGGGGGGGATTCCCCCCCCCCCCCTCTGCATCAGACTATCCCCTCCTCTGGCTTTAGTTTATGCATCCCAACCTGGGATGTTTATTTCCCATGCACTGGAGTAAAACTCATATAATTTAAATTTGTGGAGCCGAACACTGAAAGTTTTTAATACAGTCTTACTATTAATACTATTAATATGTTTGCTTATTAATTTTGAAAAAGTGTTATGTAGTAGTTAAGCATTTCAAAACATTTAGAACTAAAGCACCATTCTCATGTTGACATTGTTGCTTTCGTCTAAGGTGCGTCATCCGTTTACTTGCGAGCTTGCGAGGGAAGTAGTGTGGCAGTCATACCGCAGCAGTCGTACCGCAGAGTTGGGTGATCTGGGGGCTGAAATTTCCACCCCGGGCCCTGACACAGGGTTGTGACCGGCCCGGTGCCTGTGCGAACATTTACCGTTAGGCCACCTTTTGGCAACGGTACGACGCGGACTAACGCGCCTGGGACGAAAGCACATATTACTAAATAACGCACCATCGAGTGCTTCAAGTTCCTAGGATACTATTTCGTGGACCTTCTTTAAATACTCTTCTCTTCCACCATCGTTTTCTTTTCCTTTGGTTTTCATTTCCGTTGTTAGCTGCATGTGCAAGTACCAAGTAGGCCGCCGCTGCGATACTTTTCATCATTTATACTGCAAGACCGACACACGTGTGGCACAAATTCTGTTGCTTTGGTATCAATTAACCTGCCGCATGCAACATACGCCGCAAGATGTTGCCTTTTGTAGCATGCTACAAGGCGACGCACGCCACATTTCCGTAGCATGCTACAATGTTGCAATACGTCGCCCCAGCGTAAACGAGGCTTTAGAGCCAGGTCTGTATTGTATGGTGGATGTGATGTGTTGCGTACGAAACTAAAACCTGCAATCAGATCCAAACGTCGTGGAAAACTGTGAAGAGGTGTCATCCTGCAGCAAGATAACGCTCGCCCACATTCTGCCAAACGGACAGCCGACGCAAAAAGAAGTTGAGATTCGAAGTGCTGAAACATCCACGCTACAGTACAGACCTGGCTCCAAGTGATTTTC
This sequence comes from Schistocerca piceifrons, assembly GCF_021461385.2. Classification (NCBI taxonomy): domain Eukaryota; kingdom Metazoa; phylum Arthropoda; class Insecta; order Orthoptera; family Acrididae; genus Schistocerca; species Schistocerca piceifrons. The sequence continues at coordinate 322,449,127 of NC_060139.1, read as the reverse complement.
ACCTGTTTGGACCCTTAATGGAAGATTTGAAAGTGATGAAGACGTCATTGCTGCGGTGCAAAATTGGTTACAGATGCAACCGAAAAACGTATTTTCTGATGAAATAAAAAAAAACTCGTAAAACGTCGGGAAAACTACATTAAGTAAAGGGAGGTTACGTAGAAAAATAGCGCATGTTTCAGTTTTCTATCATCAGAATAAGTACAGCTTTTCACAAATGTGCTTTTACTTTCTGAATTCCCGTCGTATACCTGTATGTAGATGATTTTGTAAATAAGCTTTACCTATAATGAACTTTTAAAGATATAACAGAGTGGCTTTTCTGATAGTGCATACGCGTGCATAGTGAGCTTCGGCATTAACATCTATTTATAAATAACTGTTTAACCATGGGTAACGCCGTGGTCCAAGCTAGTAACATATTTAACTATACTAACCCCGTAAGACATCCCCCTCACTGGTAAAAGCACAAATCGCACACTGTTGCAAGATCACAAGTTAATGCATACGCGAGGTGAGCCTTTGCAGATGTGAAATGCTGGTACATTAACAACCGGTATAACCGCTAGATTGTTGAAAGCAGGCATTCAAACGTGCATGCATTGTATTTTAGGGGTGCCGAATGTCAGTTTGCGAGATGGAGCTCAATGCCTGTTGCACTTATTCGTTCGGTAAAGACGGTTAACTCGAGTTCTCGTCCGATTGGGTCCGTATGTGCTCGATTCGAGACAGACCCGGTGAGCGAGCAGGCCAAGCGAACATGTCGAGAGACTGTAGAACATGTAAGGGTACAACACCGGTATCTGAGGGCGCGTTATCCTGTTGGAAAGTACTCCCTGGAATTATGTTAATGAACGGCAGCAGAACAGACAGATCGAATCACCTGACTGGTGCACAAATTTACTGTCAGTGCACATGGGATATTCACGACAGGCTCCTGCTGTCACATGAAATCGCACCCCAGATCATAGCCCAGGTGTAGGTCCAGTGTGTCTAGCATTCAGAAAGGATGGTTACAGTCTGTGAACTGGCCTCCTCCTAACCAACACACAGTATTCACTGGCACTGATGCAGAACCAGTTTTCGTCAGAAAACACAACCGACCTCTACCCTACCCTCTAATAAGTTCTCTATCAACATCACTGAAATCGCAAATGGTGGTGGTTTGGAGTCAGTGGAATGCACACTGTCGATTTGTAACAGTTCGTTGCTTCACCGTGGTGCCAACTGCTGCTCAAACTACTGCTGCAGGTGCAGTTTTCTGCGCCAGAGCCATAGGCCGAACACGATGACCTTCCCTCTCGGCAGTGCCACTTAGCCGTGGGGAGCCTGGTCTTGTTGCTAATGTCGCCTTTTTCACTTGAAGGCAGTCTTGACTAACACCAGCTCACCACGTCCAGTCTCAGAGGTCACTAGCGCTCACAATCGTTGCAGCGTGTATTTAAAGCAAAACTGATTTTAATCGTCACAGTGGCGCTACTAGCGCCGCTCTTACGCAAATGGTGCGAAATTTGAACAGACATAATCCTCCTGTTGTAGAATCACACCTACCAACTTTCGTTTATGGCGCGCAATTCCATCTTGGTGTTGTGATTTCTATCCGTCGGCGTCTATGTTGTAGCTCCCTCTCTAACTCCTCCAGAAGTGAAATTATTATACTGTCTTCTATGCTTGCTATGATAGACATCGTACATAGTTAATATTTATATTCAAAAGTGGTACTGTTATGGCACTTCTAGATCACTGTACACAGGCTACATTGTAATCAGAATTTAGAAGACTTCCTCTGCACTCAAAATAGTGCATAAATTTACACCACGTAGACGAACACGTCGGATAAGACAACATACACAAGAAAACTTACAACTTTATAACAAAACTCTCCCATATTTCTCGCAAAGCTTGCCTGCAAGACTGCTGAATCACTGATTTAGCATTGCCGAGTGCTGTGGGAAATACTGTGGTAACGTTTATTTCCGCTTCGCTACTTTGAGAAGTATTAATCTGGAATTTCTTCCCAAAGAGACAGGTAATACGTAGTGTGGCTGTTGTGTGTTGTTTAGTGCTCCCTACGGTGCCACACCGTACTATTAACCAATACGGATTTGTGTCATTCTACAGTTGTTCTGAAAACAAAAGAGTTAGTATATAGTTTTGTAAGCTACATACTTGCTGAAATCCTTTTCGGAATCGTGACGGCTGTGTGGCCTTTGTGTAGATGCATGCACATATCTGAAAAAAAGATTGAATATTCTTGAATAAACTTTTACATATGTTCTGTAACTAGTCAGCGTTTTTTCTATACGTTGATGTGTTTGTTTACATGTGTAGTAGAGCTTGTTTCATGCAAATTGTCTTTGCCAAGCAATATTTTCCCAGAATGAGATTACCAAATTTTTTTCAGGGTGGAGAATCTTCACTGCGGCTTTCATTAACACTTCATAAGTTTTCCAAAACGTCAGACCATCGTACGGATTTTTATGATTGTAAACATTAGTTGCTGTATGGCAGGTATGCTGAATTACTTCTTGTTTGTATGAATATTATCAACCAACTGAAAACTTTTTTACAGTTGCAATACGTATTGCTACAATAATTGGTTTTGCCACGTTCTGTTAAATTTTAAACTAAGTCTTTTTCACATTAAAAAATATGGATTACAGGTAATCTAATTTAGTCTATGATATGATAATGGTAGTCTTTTGTACATGGGTAGTCACCTTATAAAATTTTGATCTATATAATGAGCAGATGATAAACTGATTCAGGAGAACGACTGGGAGGTAGGTAGTGCCAAAGTACTTGTGCTAAATTTAAGCGCAGCCAACAGCTTTGTTACATATTCGTGTGGTTTGGTGTGTTGGATAGAACTGTACCTGCTCTGTGATATGCGTGAGAGTTTCCGTATTTGGGAAATCTTTTTCTAATTTAAATAAAAATATAAGCACATGCTAGGTACAATTTATACATAGGGAAACATTTTCTAGAACGTTGCTTTCTGTGCTCTCGGTTTCCATAGCTTGTCGATTACACGTACCTTCCACTGATTTTGGAATTTTTCTGCATTGGATTATCTCGTGCACAGTATAGGGTGTATTAAGCGACTCGAAGATTAATCTGAAACGGAATTTTCCAGAACGTGCGTTGTAATTCCGTATGTCACGCAATCGATCGTCTAGGATTAAGAGTATTTGTACTTGCTACATTCACTGCTGTAAGACGAGGTAATTCAAATTTTTGTCCCCTATCATCAGGTGTATATTGTTTCTCTCTGTAACTGTTGAGCATTAACACTTGGATGTTATTTCGTAGTTAGTTGATACATTACCTACCTCTTTCGTGCACGTCCATTTTTTTTACTACATAAAACACGGTGGACAGTTGTACTGTTTGCCTCACTGTCGATGTGGTATTGCCTGTTTATGGTACTTTATTTCTCTTTTTTTTCAATCATCTGTGGTTTGTACATCCGATAATCCGGACAGTGGTCGCTACATTTGTGACGTTGTGCGCTGACAGAAGACTGGACCGCATGTTTCTCGTATCGTCGCACTGTCGTGGCCTCCATCGATAGAGGAAGTGCCCTAGTGTTACCTGGCCAGTATTTTTCTCTGATGTCTCACCCTCTGAAAACATCTGGTCGTGGGCTGCCGAGAGGACACCACGCCGCCACTAGCCAGTCTCTACGACTGCTGAACACTGACATAAAGTTCAAGCATTATGGTATGTCATAACAGTGTGATCCGAGCTCAGGTAGGCTCGACTCCCAGTACGATTGCAACTATTGTCAGAGGTGGTAGCTTTATGTGCTTAATTTATCAGCTTATATCCCCCTCCCCACCCCTCACCAAAAAAATGTCTGAAAACCAACCATCATGTGTTCTTCCTTTCAGTCATTCTCTTTATTGGATATCTAAGTCTCATTGAATGCACTCATGAGGCCAACTTTCACTGGAATTCACGGAAAATTTTTCAGTGAGACCAGTTTTTTATCTTCTTAATTTGCATGTTGCAATGCCGTGTCGTCGGCGAATGCTAGGTAGCCTATAGAGATGCTACTACTATCATTGTTATTATTACTATTATTATTGCTCTTACTATTAATAGTTATTTACTTTGAGTTCATTTCGTACAATGACATATAACACATCATATAACAGGAACGTGTCCAAAGTGGAACACAATACAGAAGGATTTGTGCTGGTCGCTAGCTACTCTTACATTTATACGACAAGTAGCGACCCATCCCAACTTCGCACGGGCAGCACTGTGTACCTACGGCAGGACGACTTGTCTGGCGTAGCAGTACTGAATTATACACACAAACCTTCCCTGTGATTCAGTCTGTCTATTGTGAAAACAGTAACAATATTCCTAGGGCTGTTCCCGAGCCCTTCATGTGCAGTCCTGAAAATGCGGTGGATGAGTTTAATTTATAAAATGTATTGATAGTACTCAACTCAAGTGTCCTACACAGACTTTGAAACTACATGTTGGGTATTAATAACCGCTTCAGCTGTATTTTGATCCTTTATTACTGTACCACTACCGGTTTCGTGGCGTTAAAGCCACATCTTCAGGTGACATATGATTAAAGCATTAGAGGGGAAAAGTTCGGATCTTTTTTGCCAACATTCTTTGCCCGTCAATACTAAACACCGCTAGAAGACGGCATGTCATTGATTAAAAACTGCCAAATTCCAATTTGGTGGATGAGGCCAAAACAAATCGTACCATAGTGATTTATTGGTAAGAAGAAAATAAGAACAGCTAAGACCTAATTCTGGGCCAGAATGAAAAATCAGGAAGTGGTCCAAGAACTCTACACAGTGGAGGGATGCTCTACCTAGACAAAATCGTCAAGCAAATAGGTAATAGCCGAAAAGCCAAACCTGAAAAGCGCACATACTGCTTCTCCGATCTACACGGAACCGCGTACAGGGGACGCATGCGGTGATGAAGCGGGGGCTTGACCGAATGATTGGTGGTCTCTTAGGGGTTACACGAATGGTGAATGGGGACAAGAAATATTGAGATAAAAAGAACAGAAACTTTTTTTGAAAAACAATCTGAAGAATATCAATATAATAGTAACAGCTGACCTTTCCGTTAATGACGCCCATAAGTTATGTTAAAGCTAGAGCGTAAAAGAGGAACACCATTTGAATATATATACAGGGTGGTCCACTGATCGTGACCGGGGCAAAAATCTCACGAAATAAGCGTCGAATGAAAACACTACAAAGAACGAAACTTGTCTAGCTTGAAAGGGGAAACCAGATGGCGCTATGGTTGGCCCGCTAGATGGCGCTGCCATAGGTCAAACGGATATCAACGGAGTTTTTTTAAATTAGGAACCCCCATTTTTTATTACATATTCGTGTAGTACGTAAAGAAGTATGAATCTTTTAGTTGGACCACTTTTTCGCTTTGTGATAGATGCCGCTGTAAGAGTCACAAACATATGGCTCACAATTTTAGACGAACAGTCGGTAACAGGTACGGTTTTTAAATTAAAATACAGAATATAGGTACGTTTGAAAATTGTATTTCGGTTGTTTCAATGTGATCCATGTACCTTTGTGAACTTATCATTTCCGAGAACGCATGCTATTACAGCGTAATTGTAAATACCACATTAATGCAATAAATGTTCAAAATGATGTCCGTCAGCCTCAATGCATTTGGCAATACGTGTAACGAAATTCCTCTCAACAGCGAGTACATCGCCTACCGTAATGTTCGCATATGCATTAACAATGCGCTGACGCATGTTGTCAGGCGTTGTCGGTGTATCACGATAGCAAATATATTTCCTTTCCCCACAGAAAGAAATCCGGGGACGTCAGATCCGGTGATAGTGCGGGCCATGGTATGGTGCTTCGACGACCAATCCATCTGTCATGAAATATGCTATTCAATACCGCTTCAACCGCACGCGAGCTATGTGCAGGACATCCATCATGTTGGAAGTACATCGCCATTCTGTCATGCAGTGAAACATCTTGTAGTAACATCGGTAGAACATTACGTAGGAAATCAGCATACATTGCACGATTTAGATTGCCATCGATAAAATGGGGGCCGATTATCCTTCCTCTCATAATGCCGCACCATACATTAACCCGCCAAGGTCGCTGATATTCCACTTGTCAAGGCCATCGTGGATTTTCCGTTGCCCAATAGTGCATATTATGCCGGTTTACGTTACCGCTGTTGGTGAATGACGCTTGGTCGCTATATAGAACGCGTGCAAAAAATCTGTCATCTCCCGTAATTTCTCTTGTGACCAGTGGCGGAACTGTACACGACATTCAAAGTCGTCGTCATGCAATTCCTGGTGCATAGAAATATGGTACGGGTGCAATCGATGTTGATATAGCATTCTCAACACCGACTTTTTTGAGATTCCCGATTCTGGCGCAGTTTTTCTGCTACTGATGTGCGGATTAGCCGTGACAGCAGCTAAAACACCTACTTGGGCATCATCAGGTCGTGGTTGACGTTTCACATGTGGCTGAACACTTCCTGTTTCCTTAAATAGCGTAACTATCCGGCGAACGGTCCGGACACTTGGATGATGTCGTCCAGGATACCGAGCAGCATACATAGCACACGCCCGTTGGGCATTTGCGAGGTGCCGGGGCTAGCAGTGCATTTAACACTAAATTCTTCTCGAATCTTCATATGGAAATGATGCTCTAAGCCCACCCCCCCCCCTTTTCTAACTCCTACTTTTGCTGCTGCACATGGATTAAGAAGAAACGCGAACTGACTGTAATCGACCCTGCAAGTGGAGTAGAAAAGAGATTGGCACCTGCAATAATTTAATTTGATAGACATTAATTAAATAAAGGAAAGTTTGAGTAACGTAGTGAGAAATGAAAGGGTTGCTCTACCGATTAGCAGAATGAAAGTTCAGTCCAAAATAACAATTTGATTTATTATGACTAAACTCAAAATCAAAAACAAAACACACGAAACATTTACAATACATCAAATTGGATCAAATTGGATACTCAAATAAATGCTGTGAAGGTGAAGTTGTCCATAAACTAGATTGTGATATTTATGACGAAGTTGTATGTGGAGCCAATCCCTTACAACTCAAATCTTAAGAGAAACACCCAGCCAACCCAACATTAAACGCTGCTACAGTACGATACAGTCAACTTTAGCCAGAACTACTCAAGACAGACAACATAGGCCGCTTGTACGCAGAACGCTCAATTGCCAACTGTACTCGGAAAGATACGTTGAAGTCTAAACTTCAGCAATTTCGTCAAACAGTTACAATTAAATAAAAGTATATTAGCTAACGGAAGGCAGGCTGACCAGAGCAGCGAGAGCTCAGTCTTGTAACCTACTCCGACCAAAAGGCGAGAGCCGACTCACTTCAAGAGCACCCGTACAAGCCGAACACAGAACATTCCCGCCCCCACGACAGTGGTCGTGGTTAAACGTTCTAATCAGCAACTCGAAAACCGGCGTACAATTCCACTCTATTGCCGAAGCACTACCTTTCCACCAATGGAGACCTTGGCGCCAATTTCTGCACCGAGTTTGCTATGTCACGGAGCTATGCCCTGAGCAAGCCAATCACAGTGACGATTTTGCAGAAAACGCGAGAATTTACGCACCAAGACTGCCTGGGAACACAAGTCATTCCCACGCTTCGCTGGTAGCCCGCCAGAAAGTGTTTTCAGTAAGTTTCTGCGAAGTAACGGAATCTCTAGCCCAGCCGCCCCTTCTGGCTCCTTTCGGCGTGTCGTTCCCGCTCTTATGACAATGTCGGTGTCTGGAAAGCATCCACTCGACTCCCTCACACCCGTCGGCTTAACCACGGCCGCCTGTATTAGAAGCCGGAGTCGTCAAGCTGACAACGTCATAGCCTGTGACGTCAGTAGGCCGGCTAGCGTGACCAGCTAGGGCGAGACTAAAGTTTGAATTTCGTCGAATGGAGAAGACGTGTCAGATATAAATACGCAATCACTTTTTTTTTTTTTTTGGAGATTTGGTCCCTATAAATAAGACAGTAACATAGAAAAGCTAATTTGTCGCAGTATTACGCCGACTTTATGTCGGAATTACGCATTTTATTCTCGTTTCCTTGCAACGATGAACTTTTCAATAACTCACATGTTCTTCATATTATGACGTTTCTTACCCGAGATTTGGATATACAAGTTCAGCAAACAATTTTGTGAGTTGCCTACTAACATTATTTGCAGACTTGCAATTATTTCAGTCTTTTAGTTGGAATGTATTATCATATTCCTTCCTATATAAATGACAAACATGACAAACACCTTCTTGGAGGCTGCACCTTACTTAAATACGATGGTAACCCAGGGAATATTATTGGCACAGCTTCTGGTAAAAGCTGGACTTTGACGAGGAAACTCGTGACAGTTCCCATCAGAATCCTTGTAAATCTCCACTCTTCATACGTCACTTTCTTCAAAATGTTTAATGCAAACAACACTTATATTTGATGGAGTCGAGTCCTTTCTGGGGATATTTCTTGCCCATGGTTTTCTGTTTTCCTCTTCAGTAGGGAATCTGAACACTGAGATGTAACCCTCTTCATTGCTGGATTTGTAGTTGCTGTTGCAACCAGGAACACAACATTTTTCTGGCATCTGCAAATAGAATGATGCATTAATTGCTAACATCTTAAATCAAAATACTATTATGTAAAAATAGCAAATGAGAATTTGAGTGGACTGGTTTTTTCTACTGCTTGGACATCACGAAACACAAGTATACAATAGAATCAAATGTGTAGAAATATTCATAATATTAACACAAATCACTTAGGAGAAGATTGTGATACTAACCTTATGAATTCAAAACTTTATTTTCGAATTGTATCTAGAATATAGTAGAACTTTTGTTGCAATTGTGGAGACGAAAGTCGTTCACGTAGCACACTTGCACATATACATGTAAAAACACTACAAACTTCACAGAACTGTATACTTACATTGTGTTATATCTTCTACTGTAGTCACGACTACCTTCTATAATTTTTGCAGAGTCCAGAATACCATAATTACACTGTAATCTCGGATAAAACAGACACCGCGGAAGTACGTAAACAACTGCTGCCTTATAGCCACAGCCATGCGGTAGGTCTTAACGTAACGTTGCCACATTTCAGTCCTCCGGCCTCTTAATACAGGCGGCCGTGGCTTAACCCTATCACGCTCAGCAGAACTCGCCTGTCACCGGACCACCCGGGTGACGAAAGACGCTGCGTGGGAAGTCCGCGTGTGAAGGAATAGCAACTTTTCACCACATGCCATTAGAGAGAAAATCGAATTACTCAGACTAAGATAGAAATATGAGAGGGGGCTAGAAATATGAGAGGGGGCTCCTGCCACCTCTCATGTCATGCAATTCCTGGTGCATAGAAATATGGTACGGGTGCAATCGATGTTGATGTAGCATCTCTTTTTTGAGATTCCCGATTCTCGCGCAGTTTTTCTGCTACTGATGTGCGAATTAGCCGTGACAGCAGCTAAAACACCTACTTGGGCATCATCAGGTCGTGGTTGACGTTTCACATGTGGCTGAACACTTCCTGTTTCCTTAAATAGCATAACTATCCGGCGAACGGTCCGGACACTTGGATGATGTCGTCCAGGATACCGAGCAGCATACATAGCACACGCCCGTTGGGCATTTTGATCACAATAGCCATACGTCAACACGATCTCGACCTTTTCCGCAATTGGTAAACGATCCATTTTAACACGGGTAATGTATCACGAAGCAAATACCGTCCGCACTGGCGGAATGTTACGTGATATCACGTAGTTATTTGTGGCTATTACAGCGCCATCTATCAAAAGCGAAAAAAGTGGTCCCACTAAAACATTCATATTTCTTTACGCACTACACGAATATGTAATTAAAAAGGGGTTCCTATTTAAAAAACGCAGTTGATATCCATTAGACCTATGGCAATGCTATCTAGCGGGCCAACCATAGAGCCATCTGGTTTCCCTCTTGATGGTAGACGGGTTCCGTTCTTTGCAGCTTTTTCGTTTGATGCTTATTTCGTGAGATATTTGTCCGGTCACTATCAATGGACCACTATATATATAGGGTGTTTCAAAAATGACCGGTATATTTGAAACGGCAATACAAACTAAACGAGCAGCGATAGAAATACACCGTTTGTTGCAATATGCTTGGGACAACAGTACATTTTCAGGCAGACAAACTTTCGAAATTACAGTAGTTACAATTTTCAACAACAGATGGCGCTGCGGTCTGGGAAACTCTATAGTACGATATTTTCCACATATCCACCATGCGTAGCAATAATATGGCGTAGTCTCTGAATGAAATTACCCGAAACCATTGACAACGTGTCTGGCGGAATGGCTTCACATGCAGATGAGATGTACTGCTTCAGCTGTTCAATTGTTTCTGGATTCTGGCGGTACACCTGGTCTTTCAAGTGTCCCCAGAGAAAGAAGTCACAGGGGTTCATGTCTGGCGAATAGGGAGGCCAATCCACGCCGCCTCCTGTATGTTTCGGATAGCCCAAAGCAATCACACGATCATCGAAATATTCATTCAGGAAATTAAAGACGTCGGCCGTGCGATGTGGCCGGGCACCATCTTGCATAAACCACGAGGTGTTCGCAGTGTCGTCTAAGGCAGTTTGTACCGCCACAAATTCACGAAGAATGTCCAGATAGCGTGATGCAGTAATCGTTTCGGATCTGAAAAATGGGCCAATGATTCCTTTGGAAGACATGGCGGCCCAGACCAGTACTTTTTGAGGATGCAGGGACGATGGGACTGCAACATGGGGCTTTTCAGTTCCCCATATGCGCCAGTTCTGTTTATTGACGAAGCCGTCCAGGTAAAAATAAGCTTCGTCAGTAAACGAAATGCTGCCCACATGCATATCGCCGTCATCAATCCTGTGCACTATATCGTTAGCGAATGTCTCTCGTGCAGCAATGGTAGCAGCGCTGAGGGGTTGCCGTGTTTGAATTTTGTATGGATAGAGGTGTAAACTCTGGCACATGAGACGATACGTGGACGTTGGCGTCATTTGGACCGCAGCTGCAACACGGCGAACGGAAACCCGAGGCTGCTGTTGGATCACCTGCTGCACTAGCTGCGCGTTGCCCTCTGTGGTTGCCGTACGTGGTCGCCCTACCTTTCCAGCACGTTCATCCGTCACGTTCCCAGTCCGTTGAAATTTTTCAAACAGATCCTTTATTGTATCGCTTTTCGGTCCTTTGGTTACATTAAACCTCCGTCGAAAACTTCGTCTTGTTGCAACAACACTGTGTTCTAGGCGGTGGAATTCCAACACCAGAAAAATCCTCTGTTCTAAGGAATAAACCATGTTGTCCACAGCACACTTGCACGTTGTGAACAGCACACGCTTACAGCAGAAAGACGACGTACAGAATGGCGCACCCACAGACTGCGTTGTCTTCTATATCTTTCACATCACTTGCAGCGCCATCTGTTGTTGAAAATTGTAACTACTGTAATTTCGAAAGTTTGTCCGCCTGAAAATGTACTGTTGTCCCAAGCATATTGCAACAAACGGTGTATTTCTATCGCTGCTCGTTTAGTTTTTATTGCCGTTTCAAATATACCGCTCATTTTTGAAACACCCTGTATATATATATATATATATATATATATATATATATATATATATATATATATATATATATATATATATATATATATATATTAGGAGAACGAAACAGATGTGCCGACAGAGTCCACTGAATAAACTTTAAAACCTTAAAGAATTTTTGACTATATTAAAATTCTACAAATTATGTTTCGTAAAAATGCTTTAAAAATTCTTCACTTTGACAGTTAAAAGATTCCAAGACTGCAGTGGATTTGGTACTTAATAACAGTAGATAAAATTTAAGGAAATTTAAAAAAAAACTTACTTGAGAGAGGATGTGAAAAACCTAAGACAGTAAGGCGTATGGATAGGAGGTGAGGTGAGGAAAATAGAAAGGCTGAGGAGGAACAAAGGGGATTGGGTGACGAAAAGTGTAGAATATTGCGTCAACTGACTCAGGCAGTCGAAATTTGCCAAAATACTATGATGTTTCAACTCAATTTGTCCATTCAGGGTTTGATATGGAAAACGACTAATGGATCTTACAATTTTTAGCTCCCCCCAGATGCTTAAAGTGTAGCCCTTGTTTTGTCAATGTAAAATTCTTAAATTAGCAGTGAGATCTGTGACGGAATGCGTCTGCTCAAGAAGATCGGTACTCAAGGCAGATTTCGAACTAGAAACCCTAAGATATTCTTTAAACCTGGTGCTAAAGCTTCTGCCCGTTTGTCCGATGTACCGCATGGGGCAATCATTGCAAGTGATGCAATGCACTCCGGTTGCATTATATTTGGAACAAGTGACACGTTTTTCGTGCCCTTACATTCTCCAACGCTACTGGGAATGAAGAAAGCCGGTTGAATATTTTTAGACCTCAACTATCTGCCGATCCTTTCGGAATTACTGTCTAAATATGGGAAGCGGTTATTAATGTCCAAGACGAATACTCATAGCTGCGGTTGTCCCATCTACAAAGTTGTCTTTTAAACTACACTGCTCAACAGAACTAAAGGATCGCTTTTCCGCAACCCCGTAATTCCCACCCATTGCGAAGCTTAAGTTTGAAATTTGGCTCAAAGTTGCCTACAATCTTTCTCTCTAATGGTGCATAATCGTGGCGCCCTGCGACGTCACCCTCGGGCTCGATCAAGCTTCAAACAACAACGTGTGGCACATACGAAAAAAGCCCACATACTAGAAGTTCAGGTGACGTGTACAGTGTGCTAATGCCGTCACATTGAAACCAAATTTCACCACAACTTTGCTCGATGGCACCGTGTGCGTGTCACACTATCGGAATGTTGGTACACCCACTCTAACCCACATCTAATCCGTTCTTTTGATTCCGCTGCGTTGGAGATCGGAACCGTGACATCCAGAACTGAAACCATGTGGTTTTCTTATGACTTATACACATACCGCCTCTCAGAACATACACGAAATGACCGCACGGTGTGGCATAAAGGGCATCAATGAAACCACGCGTGTCTCTGTGGTGTTACATCCCACACATTTCGCGGTCGCAAACGACAGTTCACAGTGCGATGAGCAACAGCAAGTCCTCCTTCACAACCGTTGACACTGCTGACGTCCTCTGCCTTTTCTGCCCTTCTCTGAGGATGCTGTGGGCCTAAGCTCCTATAGAGCTTGATCGCACCCATTTGGAGCGCAGCGCGACAGCATTTTTGCTCTCCTGTACCGGTTGGAGCCACTAAGGATCGTTCAGAACCATTAGCAGAAATCTGAAAGTTATCCAAAGTAGCAGAGGGCGCTAATGCTTTTTCAGCACTGCTGTTTTGTGGCCTCCTGTGGCGTGATAACGGAGGAATGCGACATTCACACAAGGAGGCAAAGGTCCCGAGTTCGAGTCTCGGTCGGGCGCACAGTTTTAATCTACCAGGTAGTTTCACATCAGCGCACACTCCGCTGCAGCGTGAAAATCTCATTCTGCGTTCACACATGCCTGAATAAAATAGAAAGTGTCCCTCTAACAATCCCAAGTTTACAAATTCCCAGGTGCCACACTCCCACCTGTATTAACAATTTTAGAAAATCTACTTCCACAGGTAGAACCCATGATGACAGTAACACACACCAGCAGGCAGGCTACGCTGCTGCTCTTTCGCCACTGCAGTGTTACTCTTGCGTAGACTATGTAGAAAGTGTTGCCGATCTGCTAGCGCGTAGATCTTCATCATGGGTTCTGTCTGCATAGGTAGTTTCTAAATTTCTTTGCCGTTTTATTCATGCATATGACAGTGTTCCACCCCCCCCCCCCCCCCCACCCTGATTATGTCACAGCAGGACACAAAACAGCAGAGCTGCAAAAACATAAGCACCTTTAGCTACTTAGCATCACTTTAAAATTCTTGGAATAGTTCTGAAAGGTCCCTAGTGGTTCCAAACTGTTTAGGAGAGAAAAATTGCGCTACCACTGTGCTCCAAATGACTACGATCACGTTCGATGGCGAGAGAGCCTCACAATGTCTTTATAGAAGATTTTAAACGCCCGAAGGTGTCAGCAGGGTCATAGGTTGTGAAGAAAGTCTTCCTGTTACTTATCGCACTGCGAACTGTCGTGTAGAATCAACGCCCAAGTGGAAGGGGTGATTTCATTGACGCTTTTTTTGCCGCTTCCAGCGGCCTTTTCATACCGATATGAGTGGGGATGTGTCTGGAATGTTTTCCATGGCCACTCACCAGACAATCGCGTGATTTCAACGTTGGGCGTCGCTGTTCTGACCTCCATCGTAGAGGACTCAGGGCTGAAATGTGAGTAAGAGAGGGTGTGACGATATTCCGATCGTGTGACGCGACCACAATGACACTGGGCAGAACTGTGGTATTTGGTGCCAATGTGACATCATTCACCGACCTCACAAGTCACATGAACTTCGGAGCTCTGGCCTTTTTCTCCCGTGCGTCTACATCTCGCTGTCTGGTGTGTCGTCGATCCCAAGGGTAAAGTCGCAGGGCGCCACGATTTTGCACTATCACAGGGAAAGTTTGTGCACGTCTTGGAGATAAATTTCAAGCTTAAGCGTCGCACTGGACGAGGAATGACGTGGTTTGGGGAAAAAGTGATCCTTTAATTCAGTTGTGCAGTGTGTATAAGACGACCTGTGTGCCGCTATCGTTAATTTATATCTCCGACAGCACGGAACCTGGCACAAGCAGCTATGCAGATCAATAGGTACTTTCTCAGAGAACCGGCGAAGAATTTTACAATGAACATGCACTACTGGCCATTAAAATTGCTACACCAAGAAGAAATGCAGATGATAAACGGGTATTCACTGCACAGATATAGTATACTAGAACTGACATGTGATTACATTTTCTCGCAATTTGGGTGCATAGATCCTGAGAAATCAGTACCCAGAATAACCACCTCTGGCCGTAATAACGGCCTTGATACGCCTGGGCATTGAGTCAAACAGAGCTTGAATGGTGCGTACAGGTACAGCTGCCGATGCAGCTTCAACACAATACCACAGTTCATCAAGAGTAGTGACTGGTGTATTATGGCGAGCCAGTTGCTCGGTCACCATTGAGCAGATGTTTTCAATTGGTGAGACATCTGGAGAATGTGCTGGTCAGGGCAACACACGAACATTTTCTGTATCCAGAAAGGCCCGTACAGGACCTGCAACATGCAGTCGTGCATTATCCTGCTGAAATGTAGAGTTTCGCAGGGATCGAATGAAGGGTAGAGCCACGGGTCGTAACAGATCTGAAATGTAACGTCCACTGTTAAAAGTGCCGTCAATGCGAACAAGAGACATGTAACCAATGGCACCCCATACCTTTTCGCCGGGTGATACGCCAGTACGGCGAAGACGAATACACGCTTCCAATGCGCGTTCATCGCGATGTCGCCAAACACGGATGCGACCATCACGATGCTGTAAACAGAACCTGGGTTCATCAGAAAAAATGACGTTTTGCCATTCGTGCACCCAGGTTCGTCGTTGAGTACACCATCGCAGGCGCTCGTGTCTGTGATGCAACCTCAAGGGTAACCGCAGCCATGCTCTCCAAACTGATAGTCCATGCTGCTGCAAAAGTCGTCGAACTGTTCGTGCAGATGGTTGTTGTCTTGTAACGTCCCAATCTGTTGGCTCAGGGATCGAGACGTGGCTGCACGATCCGTTACAGCCATGCGGATAAGATGCCTGTCATCTCGACTGCTAGTGATACGAGGCCGTTGGGATCCAGCACGGCGTTCCGTATCACCCTCGTGAACCCACCGATTCCATATTCTGCTAACAGTCATTGGATCCCGACCAACGCGAGCAGCAATGTCGCGATACGATAAACTGCAATCGCGATAGGGTACAATCCGACCTTCATCAAAGTCGGAAACGTGATGGTACGCATTTCTCCTCCTTACACGAGGCATCACAACAACGTTTCATCAGGCAACGGCGGTCAACTGCTGTTTGTGTATGAGATATTGGTTGGAAACTTTCCTCATGGCAGCACGTTGTAGGTGTCGCCACCGGCACCAACCTTCTGTGAATGCTCTGAAAAGCTAATTATTTGCATATCACAACATCTTCTTCCAGTAGGTTAAATTTCGCGTCTGTAGCACGTCATCTTCGTGGTGCAGCTATTTTAATGGCCAGTAGTGTACACTTCTCTTACCACCTTGGACCGTATTCATAAAGGATGCTGGGGTTTTCCACCCAGTGTGTGTGAGTTTGTGTGTGTGTATGTAAGTGAGTGAGTGTGTGTGTGTGTGTGTGTGTGTGTGTGTGTGTGTGTGTGTTCAGGGCGCGGCTTGAGGCCCCGGATGGCGGTCGGCAGGAGGAATGCGGCGCTGTGGTAACGTGGTCCGGGCTGAGGTGACTCAATTACCCGGATGCAGCGACTTGGCTCGCGGCTACGGGAGCCGGTCCGCCGTCTGGATCCAACTACCTGCTACCCGCTGCCTGCTACCTGGCTGATTACTCAGCGCCAGTCACACATGTCGCCGGGCTGCCGACTTACACCGCCCTACGGGAGGTACCTGTCTCCATGCTGCTCCAGGAAACGCTATTACACTATTACAACAAGTAGCTGCATGACTTGCACTGGACGTTCCTAATCATTGTTACTGTGATAGAAACACGTGTTGCTTGAGTGCTCATAAATTGTCCTTTTTATGCACCAACCGACACACAACCAGACGCAGATGGCTGAACATACGACAGTTACATTAATATTAATATACACTATGTGATCAAAAGTATCCGGACGCCTGGCTGAAAATGACTTACAAGTTCATGGCGCCCTCCATCGGTAACGCCGGAGTTCAGTATTGTATTGGCTCACCTTAGCCTTGATGACAACTTCCACTCTCGCAGGCATACGTTCATTCAGGTGTTGGAAGGTTTCTTGGGGAATGGCAGCCCATTCTTCACGGAGTGCTGCACTGAGGAGACGTATAGATATCGGTTGGTGAGGCCTGGCACGAAGTCAGCGTTCCAAAAAATCCCAAAAGTGTGCTATAGGATTCAGGCCAAGGACTCTGTGCAAGGTAGTTCATTACAGGAATATTATTGTCGTGTAACCACTCCGCCAAAAGGCGTGCTCGATCGTGTTGAAAGATGCAATCGCCATCTCCGAATTGCTCTTCAACAGTGGAAAGCAAGAAGGTGCTTAACATCAAAGTAGGCCTGTGCCGTGATAGTGTCACGCAAAACAACAAGAGGTGCTAACCCCCTCCATGAAAAACACTACCACACCATAACACCACCGCCTCAGAATTTTACTGTTGGCATTACACACGTTGGCAGATGACGTTCACCGGGCATTCGCCATACCCACACACTGTCATTGGATCGCCACATTGTGTACCGTGATTCGTTACTCCACACAACGTTTTTCCACTGTTCAATAGTCCAATGTTTACGCTCCTTACACCAAGCGAGGTGTCGTTTGGAATTTACTGGGGTGATGTGTGGCTTATGAGCAGCCGCTCGACCATGAAATCCAAGTTTTCTCACCTCCCGCTAACTGTCATAGTACTTACAGTGGATCCTGATGCAGTCGGGTGATGGCCTGCGTAGATGTCTGCCTATTACACATTACGATCCTCTTCAACTGTCGGCGGTCTCTGTCAGTCAACAGACAAGATCGACATGTACGCTTTTGTCCTGTACGTGTCGCTTCACGTTTCCACTTAACTATCACGCCGGAAACAGTGGACCTAGGGATGTGAAGGAGTGTGGAAATCTCGTGTACAGACGTATGACACAAGTGACGCCCAATCACCTGACCACGTTCGAAGTACGTGAGTTCCGCGGAGCGCCCCATTCTGCTCTCTCACAATGCGTAATGACTACTGAGGTCGCTGATATGGAGTACCTGGCAGTAGGTAGCAGCACAGTGCACCTAAAATGAAAAAAGTGTATTTTGTGGTTGTCCGGATACTTTCGATCGCATAGTGTACACGTATTATGAGCGACCCTTTGTATGTTTTTGTTGCTGTGGTCTTCTGTCCAGAAACTGTTTTGATGCAGATATCCGTGCTAATCCCGTGCAAGACTCTTCTTCATCTCCAAGTGACTACTGAAACCTACGTCCTTCTGAGTCTGCTTATTGTATTCA
This sequence comes from Schistocerca piceifrons, assembly GCF_021461385.2. Lineage (NCBI taxonomy): Eukaryota > Metazoa > Arthropoda > Insecta > Orthoptera > Acrididae > Schistocerca > Schistocerca piceifrons. The sequence continues at coordinate 322,430,910 of NC_060139.1, read as the reverse complement.
TCTCTTAGTCTCCCTCTAAGATTTTTACTCTCCAGGCTTTCCTCCAGTACTAAATTGGTGATCCCTTGATGCCTCAGAATGTGTTCTACCAACCGATCCCTTCTTCTAGTCAGGTTCTACCACAAATACCTTTTCTCTCCAGTTCTATTCAATACCTCCTCATTCGTTATGTGATCTACCCATCTAATCTTCAGCATTCTTCTGTAACACTACATTTCAAAGGCGTCTATTCTCTTCTTGTCTAAACTGTTGATCGTTCATGTTTTACTTCCATACATACAAATACTTTCAGAATGGACTTTCTGACCCTTAAATCTATACTTAAAGTTAACAAATTTCTCTTTTTCGGAAACGCTTTTCTTTCCGTTACCAGTCTACATTTTATATCCTACCTGTATTTATGGGTTCATTTAATGTTCTTGCGCTCTTTTAAGGGGCCGCGCCTACTCATTGTTATCGATTTCTTCCACATATATTGTGTTTGTAGGGCATGACCAGAAACGAAAATGACAGAATTGGTAGCTACAGATGACCAAGCTTTTAGGAAAAACATGACCAGGTGCGAGTAAGACTAAGGGTTCCGCAGAAACTTAATTGTGTGTATACGTAGTTTATCCATTCCAGGAGTCGAGGATATTGACAATTTATGCATGTTATCGACATTGATATCGGTAAGATATTGGTCCCAGAGATTCTAAAATTTTCGAGAATGTTTTCCTTTCAATTTAGAAGTCGGATAACAAATGACAAAAGAAATTTTTTTTCGTGTTTCGTGCTTCGGATTTTTTCCTTTATTTGTACTATGAAGCCTTACTTCTTGCCAAATTTCATGCTTCTAGGTCAACGGGAAGCCCCGCAGCCGTTGCTAGCCAAAGATTTTACTTGCATCTAGAACATATTGTTCGGGTACACCTGCCGAGGGGTACTCGAAGATGAAAATGAAATAAGCAAAATTCGAGATACATGTTCACATTAATTACAGTTCCTTCTTGGGAAGTTATTTGCTGAGTCCTCGTGGACGCTGTAAGTACAATTCCTTGTTGGAAATTTATTTACAGTCCCAAACTTTTCTTCACCTTTCCTTTCACATATTTTATGAAACTAGTAATCGACACAATATGTTGAGCGTCATTTCGGTTTCTTTGAGTTGTAAATAAGGTATAAAATTTAAAATAAAAGTACCTACACAGGAACTCCAAACTGCGACTCTGAGATCGCCACTCTTTCTTGTTCCCGGTGACGCAACCGCTGCCAGGAAACTGCGCTAACGTATACGGCTCATGATTCGCCTAAACGCTTTCCCTTCTGGAGCTCTCACCTCCACCACCTTCATTTCTGCTCGGCCCCTACGTACATCATAAATTTGGACGAAATCGGTAATGAAGAGTACACACACTCTCCCCCTGTTAGCAAATTCCCCCTCTTCCCTTGGGCATTGTCAGAAGTATCCTATATTACAGATATCGTTAGATGGAGCTTCGTCTACGTAATGTGTGAACGATAAAGGATGTAACGATATTTTTTCATTGTGAGGGAGTTAGCTTGAAAACGCTCAAGGGGGCGCTATTAGCGAACAGCACAAAAATATTAAATATTAAGTCAAAAATAAAAACAGCGTACGCCAGACAGTGACTACCCTCAAGATGATTTTGATTGGTCGCCATAAATGTGAAAACACGAATAAAACTGGTTCACACATGACTCTAAGCACTATGGGACTTAACATCTGAGGTCATCAGTCCCCTAGAACTCAGAAATACTTACACCTAATTAACCTAAGGACATCACACACATCCATGCCCGAGGCAGGATTCGAACCTGCGACCGTAGCAGTCGCGCGGTTCCGGACTGCGCACCTAGAACCGCTAGACCACCGCGGCCGGCACTTACGAATTGGTCGCGCCAGTGTCCCATACGCGATGTCTTTTACAGATGAATCACACTTTCCTAAAAAGTCTCCCAATAAATCCCTACCGTTCATGATCTACATAAAAGATTTAGGAGACTATCTCAGCAGCCTTCTCAGATTGTTTGCAGATGATGCTGTCATTTACCGTCTTGTGATGTTATCAGATGATCAGAGCCAATTGCAAAATGGTTTACACAAGATATCTGTATGGTGCAAATAGTGGCAATTGATTCTAAATAACGGAAACTGTGGAGTCATCCACATGAGTACTAAAAGGAATCCCCTAAATTTCGGTGACATGATAAATTACACAAATCTAAAGGCTGTAAACTCAACTAAATACTTAGGTTGCGAATAATTTAAATTGGAATGATCATATGGATAATTTTGTGAGGAAAGAAAACCAAAGTCTGCTAGTTATCGGCAGAACACTTTGAAAATTAACAGCCCTACTAAAGAGATTGCTTACATGACGCTTGTCCGCCTACTTTCGGAGCATTACTGTGCGGTGTGGGATCCGCATGAACTAAAATTGACGGAGGATATCTAACAAATTCAAGAAGGACAACTCGTTTTATACTGTTGAGAAATATAGGAGTAGGAGAGAACGCCACGGATATAAAACACGAATTGGGTTGGCAATCATTAAAGCTAAGGAGTTTTTTGTTGCAGCAGGTCCTTTTCATTGAATGTCGATCACTTTCTCTCTCCTCAGATTTCGAAAGTATGTCGTTGGTGCCCACCTACATAGGGACAAATGATCGTCATTATAAAATAAGAGAAACCAGAGCTCGCACGGAAAGATTTACGTCTTCGTTTTTCCCGAGCGCGTTTCGAGAGAGGAATGGTAGAGAAGTAGCTTCAAGGTGGTTCCATGAACCTCCTGCCAGATACTTAATTGTGAATTACAGAAAAGTCACGTCGGTATAGATGTAGATAAATCGAATTTGACCATTCGTCTTCCCCACCACAAGCTTCATATACACTTTCCATTTCATATCGCCTTGCAGTGTTATTTAATCGTCCTGACTCTGTCAAGTAGCATACCACTAATTCCGTATTCTAATATCACGAGTTTCTTTTTCCAATCATCTGCATTAGTTTACTGTCATCCCTCACACTAACTACAAATTTTGTCTCAGTGATCTTGCGTTCTCCTACGTTCACTCAGCAGCGACATCTTTCCACACACGACGGCATCATCAGGAAACAGCCACATGCTGCTGCTCACTCTGTTCCTCGGATGACTTCGCAACGTATCTGTTTATTTATATAGTTAGGTTGTCTGATGGAAAATCTTTCCGTTACGTAGCCTGGTACTTTACTATGTGAATTTAACTTGGGATTCTATTTTTTTTTTTTAATATTATGCGTATTTTGCAGCTTCAAACGTGACTGTACTCAATTCACTCGAGGTATGAATTAAAAAACGCATTCAGTCACAATTTTTCGTGTTTTATTCAGTACACGATGCGTTTCGGCCCCTGTGGTTCCATCTTCGGATGTAATTCGTCTTAATACATGACTTTTTTGTTCTCTTGAATGACATGAAATGCATATTCCAAATAATCCAAGAAAAGCGTTTTAACGTTTCAGTAACAGTATAAGTTTTTCCTCTGTCGTTTTCAAGCAAACGTTCAAAACGTTTTTCTTGGATTATTTGGAATATGCATTTCATCTCATTCAAGAGAACAAATAAATCATGTATTAAGACGAATTACACCTGAAGATGGACCCACAGGATCCGAAATGCATCGTGTACTAAATAAAACACGAAAAATTGTAACTGAAGGTGTTTTTTAATTCATACCTCGAGTGGCATTTTGTTACATAAGATATCTCGGGTCGCCACCTGAACTGACTTACCACTTAATTACCCTGAATGTTTACTTGGAAAAAACTAGTGGATAGTCCTGAAAATTTCATTATCTTGATAACTCCTGATTAATTCTGTAGGAGAATCAGCTTGGGAATTGTTCTTAAATACATTAAAACATCATAGAAGTGTGAGATAAGCTGGCCTGGAAAGGCCAGGGGATTGAGTAAATAGCAGATGAGTTATTGAATATAAGGAATGACTTTTACTACACATATATTTCATGATTAAATCTTTAAAATGGAAGCACATAAGCAAACATATATTCAACAGAGAAAGCTTAACCTACCATGTAGTGCTGATACTGAATAGTGTTGACAAGGTCCGAAATGCATAAATGAATCACACGATTGTTTGAAATCGGAAGTCCCGTGGGAAAGATGGTTTACACACGCACACCTTCAGATCAACCATTCACCACGGAGAAAGAAATCGTTCAGTAATTTAATAACGGAAACAAGATCCAAATTGAGTTATAGAGAGACTAGCCTCGATGGTCGAGTACTTTAACAGTTAATTATTCCCAAATTCATAAGAAATTACTCGAAATCGCAATTAAGAACAATGGCTAAGAACTACATCTTGTGAGTAATCCTTTCAGTATGCGGGAGCCTCCGAAAATCAATAATAAACACGTAGCTATCTACTACAAAATATCGATAAAATATAAAAAAATTCACGACAAGAAACATCGTGAATCAAATAATAAAATTCAAGAATTTACTTAATCAAGGATACTGGCGCAGTTGCTAGCAAAGAATACTCAAGCATAATCTCACGAACAAAACATGAGATGATGGCTACCTACAGAGCATAAATAAAACTCATTGAAATCTGCACAGAACACAGTGGCCAAATATTAAAACCATACGCACTGCTCAAATCAGTTACACAATTTATTCAGGAGTCTACTCACACTCATAGATTCAAGACGCCTCAAGCAACGTAATCCCAAAGTTATAGAATACAAAGAAAACAATGCCTTAAATTCCAAAAATCGCGAAATTATTCTCAATTACTGTCTACGCAAGGTATCCCGAGTTATTCTATAATGGCTGAAATCTACTAAGAAATGAATTACGGACTCAGTTAAGCTGAAACTTAGGCGTTCACAAAATTACAACACTAAGGACTAAAACTAGATGTTACCTGTTCAACGATACCCAGGTCTGCTCACCCACGGTCCAAACTGCGGACCGGAAGCCGGTGCACAGACGATGTATATATTCTACCTGTGCCAATTTAACTAAAGCTACGGTTAATCGCTCACCAGCGTCCCTCTGACCCAGAAGAGTTTCCCTTTCCTACGTACAAAAGCTGCCTAAGCATGTAACGTTGTTGGTTTAATTCGTGGTGTAAGCGGTGCTGATATTCAAGACCATAAAAGCGGGTTAAAAGCTGTGAGCTGTCTGGGGAAGTTAACCTTGCATTACTGCGCAACTGTTTCACCAGGTATCCAGTCTAGCTTACCAAATTCCCAACCAGACTAACATTAATTATAATCTTTTAATAGTCATACGACAACCGGTGATATATATATATATATATATATATATATATATATATATATATATATATAAAAGAGAATTTAAATTAAAAAGAAATAAATCAGTTTATATTTGGAAATTTATTTTAACATTGATCATTGAAATTTCAGTATATTAAACTTGATTCATAACTAAACTGGTGCCTTGTTTAGGATTGTGAAAATGTGAGTTTGTAATCTTACGGGATACATCAAATATGGAGCCAAGATTGGGAGACTGCATACAACACTGCATTCATAAAATAACACACAAAGGACGTTGAAACATATGCAAGAGGAAATTAACCACAACCAACCAATTCAATTTTCACCCAAAGAAGTTACGTTCGTAGTGCAATCCTGTCCATCATGTAATTACCACACACTGGTATACTAAATTCATACTAACTCTCTGTGAAATCTTCCCGAAAAGAATAGCTGAGGGCTACTTAGATGCTTACACCACATGCTTCACGTTGTCAACTTGGTTTACACAAAGAGTGTAACTCGACATTAATTTTGATAATTAAAATAAATTACATCGAAATGCAATTTACAAAAGAAAAACCTCGAACTGGTTACTATCGTCTTACTATTTACCTGATGGGTCAAACAATTGTATAAGCACGTGGTACTGGTCTCACAAAGTACACCCCACGTGGGTTGAACATAAAGAAAAGTTGCTATATTGAAAAATATTGTCAAGACGAGACGTTATAATCTCACGCACATTCGCATTTAAGATTGATGATCTTAGTTAGAGTTACCGATCAACACGTGGTTCCACTTCACTCACAAAGTAGTGACAAAGCAACTACCGGAATATATTCTGAACTTCACACTCGAATTACACTGCGCTGCAATTTAAGATAACATTAGATATTTTAGATCTAAACCTGAAATAAAGGTGATTAAATTTTCAGTTAGGCTGAACTTAAGAAATCCATTGCCCTACGGACTTAGCAGACACGCGCTTAGCCGGAGATCTTACCACGTCAGACGCTCGCCACGGACAGACTGCCGTGGTCCCTTCCTGAAGGTGGCTCACAAATACAAACGGAAGTGGCCAGAGAGGCAGCTTCCTATACCAACATGACAAGGGACGGACAGGACCATACTAAGGATAGAAACCTCTTTGCTTTTAGAAAGCGTAGCTACCTGTTCCGACGTTGGCCCTACTGTTCTCTAGGAGACAGGCTTGTCTGTTACCATCCAGCATGCAACTAGAAATACATTTGCTCATTCATCCTCTCACACAGAAGGGAAGGGGGATGACAGTATCTTATCATATACAGTATATAAAAGAAAGCGGATGTAGGTTCCGTATGAGACTGTGTGACATGAATTACATACAAACTGTGTTTTAAAGTGTAGTAGTGTAACAGATCGTTCTTGTTTATGTCTAAAAGTAACACGTTTCACTGCTCAGTCTCCTCCCACATAGTCAGAAACACCACAGTAAATTTAGAAGAGGAATTTATGCCGTAAATGACAACAGATTTAAGAAATTATCATGAAAGGAATCCAACAGAGACCTTTCAAGCTGTCCCTACGGTCAGAGAAACTCATCGCAAGTCAAAGACATATAAAGACGCCAGCAGACGACAAAAACGCTCCTAAGCATACAATCAAAAGAATGGAACAAGGAAAACATAGGGCGACAACGCAAATGTGTGATCAACGCTCTTCTCTCTCAAATTAAACTCTTAATATGAATCTAGTTAATGTGGTAAATGTTAGATATGAAATACAATTCAGATACGGTAATTCACTATTGAGCTATCAGTACAGCTGCTAGATACATCACTCAGCTGATCATCTTCCTCTCAGTTTAAATACATAGGAGCTCCGACACATAAGCGGTGCCCTTCAGAAATGTAAAAGATGGTATCAACCCAGAAAGTCCAAGAAGCGATTTGTACAGAGACGCTTCAATTTATGTATACAGAGAATAGTAGCGGTCCTATCACATTACCCTGAGGCACCTCTAGCGATACCCTTCTCTCTGATGATTACTCGCCGTCTAGGACAACGTACTGGGTCCTATTACCTAAACAGTCTTCGAGGCACTCACATATCCTTAACCCATTCCGTACGTTCGTACCCTCGTCAACAGTCTGCAGTAGGGCACCGTGTCCAACCGTTTCCGAAAATCTAGGAATATGGAATCTCCTGTTGCCCTTCATCCATGGTTCGCAAGCTATCATGTGAGGAAAGGGCATGCCGAGTTTCGCATGAGCACAGAAATTTTTCCATCTCAAGTTACATTATTGAATTCGAACTGAGAATATTTTCAAACATGCTGCATCAAACCGATGTCAAGGATATTGGACTGTAAATTTGGGGATCAATTCTGTCACTCTTCTTGTAATATGCAGCGTGTCCCAGGGGGAATGGCCATTACGCAGAGATAAACTAGGAACTATTCTAGCAAACACCTGCTATAAAATACTCATGTTAAGAGCTATAAGAGCACTTTTCCATCTTCGCTACTGCGAGACACAGGTCTTCTACTGAACAAATGCTCTTAGCTCGTAAGATATGGATTTTAGAGCCCATATTTACTAGATAATTTTTTTTCTTGTTTTGGTTCATGCTGCCTACTCCCGAAATATGGAAAGCAAAGAACTCGCAGTAGATGAGATTTGTTTCACAGTCTCGAAGATTAAGTGCTCATAGCTCTTAAGATATGTAGTTTAAAGCTCATGTTTACTGCATTTTTTTGCATAGAATGATCGTTCCTGTCTTATTTCTGAGTATTGACCATTCCAAAAATAGATAATCTCGACCACTTTTGCCTGTTATGGACATTCATATCAGTAAAGCGGGTATTACAAAACGATCCGCCGCGAACGGTACTGGTCTAGCGCTATGGATCTCTAGCGGTTGAACGGGTGAAACTACGAAAATTAGCAGACACATTATCCGCGCGCCAGAATAGAGAGCAGTTCTAAACTGCCGTCTATCCGTGCATGTGCACTAGGTAGCGGTAACTCGCGCATGCGCAGAAATGGGCACCAGAGTGCTTTCTGCTTGTTATATGTGTATTGTTAGTCAGCTAGTAGCTAATTTCGGATTTTCTGCTGTGGATTTTCCGCATTTTGTTTCAGTAAGTAGGTTTCATAATTACAGAAAAAATTTTCTTTTGCCAGTAGACTCACTTTTATACAAGATGTTTCTGAAAGCAATTTTTCTATTGATTGCTTCGTATTCTACAAGTGAAATGGAGAAAAGAGGCGTTAAGCGTCTTAATTCAGGCATACAGAGATGAAAGGTGTATGTATAACCCGATGTATCATAATAAGCGTCCCTCATGACTGTGTCACTTCTATCATAGACAGCAGCTTCTTGAAACAGGCTGTGTCCATCCTCACGAAGCTCCGAAATTCATGCAGATCTTCGAGTTTCAGTACTTTCATAAGCAGAGAATATAATCCCCTGCCTTTGTCCCTTCTTTTCAGCCAGGATAGAACTCAACAACGTCTGACTTTTGTTTTCGTCGTCGTTCCGCCCTAATCCGAAGATTTACTGTCACTGCCAGGAGAATAGCTCCAAAACCAAGTGGGTCCTCCACGTGCAAAATGTTGTATAAATACATATAAATGTGTAGCCAAGTGTGGTAATATAAAACTAACTGTTGAGTCTGTAATTCAGAACAGCCGGACGGTGCGGCCGAGCGGTTCCAGGCGCTTCAGTCTGGAACAGCACGACCGCTAGGGCGGGTTCGAATGCTACCTCCGGCGTGGATGTGTGTGATGTCCTTAGGTTAGTTAGGGGACTGATGACCTCAGATGTTTAGTCCCATAGTGCTCAGAGCCTTTTTCTTTTTTTTTTTTTTTGTAATTCAGAACAGTAGTAACCTACATAAGAGAATAACAATTACTTAATAAATAATAATAAAAAGCAATTTTTTATGAAACAGGAACCTTGAGTTACATAAATAATTCGAACAGATGACGTTCCAATTTGTCACACGGTCCCCCTTGTATTTTACGAGGTAGAACGAACGACTTTATGAGAGATCAGACAGTTCTGTTTGCGTTTCGCGCTTTATCACTGTCTACTGTGCATGTGCGCCAGGTATACCCCGCATGGATGGTATAATGGGTCTACGTGAACCAAGCTGTGGTTACAGGTATGCACGCTTGGGGCGCTGTGCATAGGTAAACAGTTTAGGCTCATCGGGTAATACGCGCTAGACGTCGGTCGCATTCAGAATCTTTTAATTTCGTGTTTGGCATCGGGTAACAAGTGACTACAGAAATTTTTTTTCGTGTGATGTAATTACAAATTAACAATTTCCTTTTTTCTTTTAATTTTATTGTGGAACCTTGCCTCTTGCCAGATTTCATGATTCTACGTCAACGAGAAGTACCCTTTAGGTTTTGATGAGTCAGTTTGCAAGTGTTGAAATAAGTGACATGTATGGCCGTATCGTGATTGCATTGACGTAGAAGCTTCAATATTTTACACCGCCCAGGGAACGTAGACCTCAGTATATCACACAAATTTCATCTTGATACTTCAATTTGCTCTTTGAGAAGAAGGGTTTTTACTAGTCGGACAGACAGACAGACAACAAAGTGATCCGAAATGGGGTTTCGTTTTTAGCGATTGTGGTGCGGGATCCTGAAAACCACGACATCCAAATTGTGGAAATGCCTGCCGCTGCATGGTTTCTTCGTCCGAAGACAGAAGGAGAGGTCACAGGGTGCCACGTCAGACGAATACGAGGACTTCACTTCTCTTGCAATTCCTCGTTCTTCACAGAGAGACGCTCTGCTACTCCATTCTTCGTCATACAGACTAGTTTGAGATCGCTGGAAGCGTCTGATCCGTCTAGCCACCGTGTCGTATGATGGTTTATTGTTGCCGTACAGCCGGCCGCTGTGGCCGAGCTGTTCTAGGCACTTCAGTGCGGAACCGCGCTGCTGCTACGGTCGCAGGTTCGAATCCTGTCTCGGGCATCGATGTGTGTGTTGTCCTTAGGTTAGTTAGGTTTAAGTAGTTCTAAGTCTAGGGGACTGATAACCTCAGATGTTAAGTCCCATAGTGCTTAGAGCCATTTGAACCATTTTGGGGCTTACAACTATTCGGGCGGAAACGGGTTCCAGCAGAGCTAACTGTTGCCAAGATGGATCACCACTCTGCCAGCACCTCTCTCCTGCAGCCTACCAAGTCTTCAATAGAACTGAAATCCACGAAGCCAAATGAGAAGTGAGCTCTACTGCGCCCTATTGGAAGTGAGCGCATCGTGGACAGAAGACACATTCTCCGCGATAAGCACCTTTTGAGAAGCGCCAGCCCAATCATAGATTGGCCGCCTCTCCCTGCCGTCCATTTTTGATTGTGATTAATGTCGATTTCTTAAGTTAGTCAACTTTAGTCTTAAGCTGCTAAAACCTTAATTGTTGGTGTGTCATCTTAATTATACCAATTTTCTGGTTTGCTGGAAAGGAGCACCCTTAGGTGCCTTTGTTGTTCGCTGATATTCTGGACACCTCGGGCTGACTTTCGAGAATATGCGCAGGGTCTTTGACTAGTGAGCAGACGGCTTCCAACCAGCAGGTAGAGGACCTAACGGCCACGACATGATGTTCTACTCTTCTTAACAAAAAGTTTCGGTGCGAAGGCCGTAAAGCCCAGAATCGCTATGGAAATCAGGCAAAACTGCCGTGAGTGTCCAGGCAATCATCCCACAGGGTTGAAGATACCCGTTTGGTAAAACGCTGTGTCCCGTTGCGTGAAGAAGTCCGTAACTGCTACTCCACGATGGCGATTTTCGACGGACATGCTGCCCGTACACACTCTTCATTCTCCGATGGACGTCTATCGGTGTTTTCAAATGGCTCTGAGCACTATGGGACTCAACTGATGAGGTCATTAGTCCCCTAGAACTTAGAACTAGTTAAACCTAACTAACCTAAGGACATCACAAACATCCATGCCCGAGGGAGGATTCGAACCTGCGACCGTAGCGGTCTTGCGGCTCCAGATGCAGCGCCTTGAACCGCACGGCCACTGCGGCCGGCTTTTGGACTGGCTGCGGTCGTGTACGTGCCCGGCAGCCGTAGAGTTAATGGTTTAATCATTTGTCACTGCAGCATTTGGTATGTTTATTTAATGTTGGTAGTGCCTTAAGGCAACTGGAAATGAGCTCTAAGTTTTCTGCTAATTTACTGGGAGACGGGTAATGTTAGAGTACTGCTCCTTAAGAATTTGGGGGCGTGCTTATTATATATTCCAGTGTGGCTGTGATTTGACCTTCTTTTCATTGCAATCTATTTGTGCTGCAGGCCATCTGTTAAGGCTGCTCGTTCCCTGGTGTCGGCGCGGTTATGGATTCTTGTCAGGACCGCTCATTGTGGGGCCGGTCGGTTTATGTATAAATGTATACCGTGTGCTATATGACCCTGTGCACGAGCCGTCTGGAGTGAACGCTCGTATTACCTGCCGGCCGTAGCGTTATTGCTTCCAAACACTGCTGTGGGCCTTAAAGCTGTTCTCTAAAGTTAACTACAATTTGGGAACAATTCTGCGTTATTATTCCCGTTAGTAAAATGAGGCCACCTTGTTAATATTGACGTTTCTGTAAGTCATTTTATTGGTTATTACTACCTCTTCTTGTTTAACACTTATGTTAATCATCTATGTATCTCTAATGAACGTGCAACTTTTTATTATTGCTGTGTGCAAGTTTTACGAACTTGGTTGGCCCAATTTGTATTTTTAATGTAAGTATGTTTCACTGTGGATCTTTATGTCGGCAGTTCAGGTTTATTAAGCTTTAAGAAAATGGCTCTGAACACTATGGGACTTAACATCTGAGGTCATAAGTCCCTTAGAACTATTTAAACCTAACTAACCTAAGTACATCACACACATCCGTGCCCGAGGCAGGATTCGAACCTGCGACGGTAGCAGTCACGCTGTTCCGGACTGAAGCGCCTAGAACCGCTCGGCCACCGTGGCAGGCGTATGCTTTAAGATATCTATGTTCTTTATGAAGTTGTGGTATTATGTGGCTGTGTAGCTTCGGCTGGAAATGTCAAGTGTTATTAGTCTCTTGAGGCATGGTTAAACAAGACCGATTGTTTGTGATTGATTATTCACCGTGCCTACTATCAATGATTTTGGTTGCGGACGCAAAATAGTATGATTCTTAGTCGTGTTTATGTAATTCAATCAAAGTGAAGATTTGCACATTGCATCAGTAAGAGGGCAAATGTCCGAACTGAAAATTATTATAAAGTCTGTTTTGAGTCAAATTAAAACTGTAAAACAGTCACAAGCTTGTCCATCACCAGTGATCCCGGGCTTCCTATTTTCTTTAAATAACTGTGGTGAGATTGTAATTCAGATTTTCTAAAGAACTGGGTAGTACCACGGTTCACGTTCGTTTGTATTTTTAATAACAGTTAATCACAATCCTCTCTATTCTGGTTCACTTTATGACACAGTAGCTGCTTGGCTTACAGCGGGTACTCGTTGACACTTCTATATCGAGCCTGTAAGAACACAAATACACAAGACGCACTAACTGAACAGAACAAATGTAGAAGTCGTGCTAAGCCATCATTGAAGCCGTCACCCCGTCGTGACAAAGTAGCACCACACAGTTTGGTAAACAACAAACTTCTCCACTCGTAGCTGTTAAAAATCTGATTGGTCATTCACTAAACTTCATGTAAAAAGGGATCAGCAATTTAGCGCTACTGTCACCCGAATGGAGAGCCGGTTGTTGTACGATTTTGATTGGAAAGTGAAACTCAGAGGCAAAGTACGAAAGGCATCGTTGTGACAGGCTCCGACTGGAAAAGAACTGGTCCTAGGCTCCGACAGGAGCACAGGTATCTTGTCGTGATAGGCTCTGAGATGAGTAGCCTGCGAAGATCTAGCGTTCGTCGACTTCAGTACTGGCGGCCGATCGATCACGGGTGGCGCCGAATCTCAGGGAGCAGAGGCCGATGTGTGCAGACACCGCCTCTAACCTACGATGCCGGACGCTGAAATTGGTAACTGTGGCATTGCTAAATAGGACGCTAGGCCAGACCCCAGTTTGTCAAGCTCCACGCAACTTACGGAGCACGGGTTTCACTTAGCTTCATTGTATTATTTCAGTCGGCCACTTCTTTTTGCCGAATCAGAGCAGAAATCGATAGGGGACAGACATGCCACGGTTCAACCTCCCTCACACAGACCCAAATATGTCCTGGCAGGAAATCGGTACCACAGGGAGAAGATCAAGAGAGAGTTAACTACCCTCCTTAACCTATGATATACTTTAGAGATTTTCCCATTCGACTCATTACAGACCAGGATATCAACTGGGTTCGGAAACCTTTGTATTTTACAGGGGTGTGTAAAATGATGAGCCAGTTTAGTAGAATTCGTAGCCCACAAATCAGACCGGTGCACAAACACTTGGTGTCCAACCTTCCTCTTGAACTCTTGCCTCCCACGATTGTACCTGTCTGCCTGACGCTTATGTGCTAGCTGTGTGTTGCGTTTCGTTCTTTCACAATCTCGAATCGTCTGAGGGGTTACTCGCTCATGGAATAATCATCATGGTCCAAAGATTAGCCAAAGGAGAGTTGATCGGATAGGCGAGAATTCGTAAGGTCGGAGAGGCCCTGGTAGTTTCATGCTGAGCAGTATTAAATGCCATGTTTAACCACGGGATAGAGAGGTACCACCACTTTTGAGACTTAGCGTGAATTATCAATACAGACTTCCAATTCTTGTTTATGCACTCAGCAAAAGGAAGCTGGGGGTAGTACAGAGTACTAGTAATACCGGGTGATCAAAAAGTCAGTATAAAGTTGAAAACTTAATAAACCACGGAATAATGTAGATAGAGAGGTAAAAATTGACACAGATGCTTGGAATCACATGGGGTTCAATTAGAACCGAAAAAAAAAACACCCCATATTGCTAGTCGCGTGAAAGATCTCTTGCGCGCGTCGTTTGGAGATGATCGTGTGCTCTGCCGTCACTTTCGTCATGCTTGGCCCCCCAGATCCCCAGACGTCAGTCCGTGCGGTTATTGGCTTTGGGGTTATCTTAAGTCGCAAGTGTATCGTGATCGACCGACATCTCTAGGGATGCTGAAAGACAACATCCGACGCCAATGCCTCACCATAACCCCGGACATGCTTTACACTGCTGTTCAAAACATTATTCCTCGACTACAGTTATTGTTGAGGAATGATGGTGGACATATTGAGCATTTCCTGTAAAGAACATTATCTTTACTTTGTCTTACTTTGTTATGCTAATTATTCCTATTCTGATCATATGAAGCGCCATCTGTCGGACATTATTTGAACGTTTGCGTTTTTTTGGTTCTAAGAAAACCCTATGCCATTCCAAGCATGTGTGTCAATTTGTACCTCTCTATCTACATTATTCCGTGATTTATTCAGTTTTCAAATTTATACTGACTTTTTGATCACCCGGTACCTCTGAACCCATTATCGAAACAAAACGCTCTGAATTCTCCGGAGGTAAAAGCCAAAGCGTTACCACTTGCCAAGGTCCTCGGAGGACCAAAGACTGAAAAGATTTTAGTAAAATAGTGTACTGACTCACCACTAGTGACCCCATGGCTGGGAACTAACCAGCTACAACGGAAAAACCCATCGTCCACCAAGATATAATGGTTGCCACTCTCGGTACGTGGAAGGCGGCTACAAAAATGTCATTCCATAGGTCTGCTCTCATCAGTAGATTCGAGAAAACCTTGGGTGAATTAGACCTCTGTTTTCCTTGTTTGCATAACTGACACTACCATACTAACTGACGTACATCCTTATACATGGACAGGCAAACTACATGTTATATGATTTTCCCAAGCTCTTACGGAAACCTAAATGACTATGTAAATACCTCAAAACAGAAGGCACCAATAGCTGAGGCAAACAGATCTTGTATGACTGGTCCCCTTTGGCTTCTCGGTTCGCAATACCTTTATTAAGAAGGTAGTCGTGCACGTGTTCCCCTTTTAAAAGACTTTTCTAAATTTGGGAAATGCGAGGGACTTCTCCCTGTTTTCCCTTAAGATCGCTGAAAATTTCGGGAACTTCACTCAATAAGACGAGTTGTCCACTATCCTCAGCATATGGAAGGGGGTAGCATTCCTCGTACATACTGCTTAAGGCGTCGGCAACGCAGTTATTCGAACCCCTGATATGACGGACCATAAGGCGGACGGCAGAAATGCGGACTGCCCAATGAGCAACTGAATATTTTAATTCAGCGGGAGATAGTCTACAAGATGCATAAGTAACCGGATGTTATATTCCTGGAGCAGGTTTGCCGCTACACCAGAATTGGAGACATCAGTTTGGACAGTGAAAGGCTTGTCGGAGTCAGGAATGGCTAACACAGGAAGATCGGCGAGATCTGCTTTGATTGCTTCACAGGAGGCTTAATGGTTCTCCCCCTCCACACTGAATTGAAGGATTCGCCTTTCTTGCATAAGTTAATTAAAGGCGCGGCCAATTGAGCAAAACTGGGAACAAATTTTCGAAAGAAACCTTACCACGCCCTTTTTGCCCTTCGGTTGGGGAGAGTCACGCAAAGAACATGTTCACTCCTGACCAATGCTGACCCCCTCAGCCAAAACCACGTGACCAAAAAAGATATGCAATGATGAGCCAAGGTAATGTTAGAAGGCTTGACGATAAGCCCTGCCTCCCTAAGACGTAACAAAACTTCTCCAAGGTGTTGAAAGTGCTCCACAAACGAGGCACTGTATACCACAACGTAAAGATAATTATAAATTGAATTGAACTTGAGGTCTCCCAATACATGGCGGCGCCCATGGACATGTTGAAAGGAACTCGATTAAAATTAAAAGATTCCAATATGTACAAAAGGCGGATACCAGTTTGGAACCGTCAGTCAAGGGTACGGATGGTAAGCTTGATTGAGATCAAGAATAGAGAAATAATGGGCAGGTGGAAACCACGTGAAGCAATTGTGAAGGTCAGGCAACGGAATTGGTTTGAGGATGACCCTTTGGTTGCGAGCCTTATAATCTGCAACTGGATGATGATCGCCACTCTGTCCTTTGCGTATCAGGACTACTGTTTAAGCATAAGGAGAAATCGAAGGTAATGACTCCATCCTAGAATGTGTTATTAATTAATCCATGCAAAATCTTCATCTTAGGTGGATATAGTCTCTAGTCTGCCTGACAAACAGGAATATCATCAACCAGGTGAGTCTTATATTTGATTCTATCAGTAATACCTAGTTTTTTTGGTCAGGAGACTGGGAAATAGCGACAATATGCTCAGCAGTTGCCTAGCCTCACCATCTCCCAAATGATCTATCCCAAACTTACGTGTTCTGAACTGCACATTGTTAATGGATTGAGAACGAAGACAATAACAGAAGGCTGTTCTTTTGTTAGGGCAGAATTTAAAATAAACGGCACAAGCCCAATAATCTAGAACGAAACCGGTCCACCCAATAAAATCTCACCCCAGTGTCAAGTTGATGGACAAATTCTTGGCAACAATGAAATGAACAGGCCATGTAAAATTCGGTATGGCAAACTTTCCGCGGAAGTCCCTGACCAGAGGTACCTCTACCCCAGTACCCAAATGACATCCCTGAGATGGGTGGCCCAAAGGAGGCAGTCTATACAAATTTCTCAGTTCGATGTACCAATTACAATCAAGTAGTGAAATCGATCTCCTGGAGTCCAAAAGAGCTACTGAACTGCGCTCATATGTAAGGAGGTATCAGATTTCGCACTGCTTGAGTGTGGTCGCAATCCTGAACAGGACACCGGGTATACTTTTCCGACATTGACAGGAGGCTTCAGGTGTTTCGACACAGACTCCGCATCACGGGAATGACTGCACGAAATGCCTGCTATCCCAACACTAAACAAACTTTGGGTTTAACCTCCACCAACGCAAGGCCCGCGGCCGTCTGTTGACTCCCCTCGGAAGAAACAACTAAGAGACTGCCCGCCTCCCATTGCTTATCGGCAGACCTCAAACCTTCCATTTCGGCATTCAAAGTACCTAATTCCACAAAGGTAGTATGTTTCCTAGAAGAAGTATCAGGTAATCGAACCTCGAGGTTCATGTCTTCTTCTCTTGATTACTTCACCTTCGGCTACATTCAACTTCAAGGCTAGCAGCGCAGTGTGGATTTCATCAGTTTACTTAGATAAGGTCTCAAGCTGGTGTTGCACATGCTAGAAATGCTTGCGCTCCAACACATGCCTAATTCAGAGTGACAACATTACTTGAATAATATGTTGTCTTAAATCACAAAGCGACCCCTTCACGTGCATAATTTCAGAAAAACCTTGCTTAAAACTCCACGAGATAACGGGTAAAGAAGTTGAAGTATAATGGCATGTGAAATGCGCAATACATCAAAATGAAATTCAAACCGAACTGTCAACCGTAGTATGAATCGAACTTGTCTAAACCGCCGAATAGAAAGCTCGTTAATCCTCCGTAGCAAACGTAAAATGAGGTTAGGCAACTAGCAAAGGTATTAGAGGAAGTCACATTCACCTGTCTCTCGGTTTCCTGCTCACACTCCTGAAGCCGCAGGCTATTAAGTACGCTTTCCACTCCTCCCATCCCCCCCTTCCCCCCTCCCCCCAACCACATACACTCGCTAACTCATCTAATGCGAGAAGACTCAAATCTATCTGCAAATCCTTAAATTGACAAACTAAGCTATCAACGGCACCACTTTCATCAGGCTTCAGGGCGCATGTTATGGAATGACTTTTTCGGATACATAAACATTTTATTTTTGTGTGTAATTAGTTTAATGTTGTAATTTTATGTACTGGCATGTCCCAAGACCTAGGAGATTTGCTCCTCAATTTGGTCCTCCGTAACTTCACGCGTAAATAAAAAAAAATAGAAAATGCACCAAAATGCGGGGAAATTGAGGAAGTACTTTTGAGTCTTCTGGTTGCTGCAGAAGATTTCTTGTACTTGGGAACGGGCGTGCGACAGCAAGAGGAATACGAGAAAACGTTGACATTGAAGCATCAGGAACGAGGGAAAACAACTTTTTTTCGTCGAGGCAGCGTTCTACTGTACTTCTATTAAGTTAATACACATGAGTTGACTGCTGTCTTTGATGCTTTCCTGAAAAAACAGAGAACCATCTGCCTCTAAACTTACTTGGATCTGCGTTAAAGGATGACATAGAGTGGATAGATTGGCTGGTTGAGATGGAGTTGTATTGAGTTAAGATTTAATGGCAGATTTCTGATGCATTCTAGAGAGAGAGGGGGGGGGGAGAAGTTGCTGCAGGTCGTTAGACCATTTTTATCCCAATTTTCTGTCAGGGTGTGTCCGGTGTGTGACATAGCCTGCGTTCGACTCGTATACAGCCGCGTGTTCTGTGTGGGTCTTTAGAGCAGTGTCTACCTGCGATCGTTAATAGTAAACCTCTTGGTCACCAGAGACTTTCTATTTCATGTGTGATGAAACGTGACACATTCCTCTAAAAGAACGAAGATTTATGAGATGTACTCCATTCCCCTGTCAGAGCTTGGGTATAAACTCAAGACTTCAGTTTCATAACTACGATGATTCTAAGTTAGCTACAGATGTTTGCGAGGTACTGCTATCCCTCTGTATACATTTGCCTGACAGATGTCCTGTCCTGTTTACAGAGTTAGTGGTAGCAAGATGCGTAATTTTCACATGTCATACGCCGCTGCTATGCCTTTATCTGTTTCCTTCTAAGAGGTATTCTCTGTCACTAACGATCATTTTATACAGGGCTGATACGGGCATAGTATAATCTCTGAATCGTGATCGGATATGAACAGTGGACGCTATAAATCTCTGGAAAGATATATTGTGCACGTATCATACAAAATCGACGTTTTAAGGAAGTAGGTTTTTCATTTTGCGGTTTGTTACCACAGTTTATCGTAGAGTTACCGGCAAGAATGATGTACGTTGGAATATTAACAGTGTTACATTCTGTACGACTAATAGATTGGAGACTGGAGCGATCTAACATTATAGCCTGTTTCATGTGTGGAACCTTGTAGCCTTAGGAGTGAGTGAGTTTATGTTCTCTCTTACCAATACCTTCCAGTTACTGATCTCGGACTCTAGAACAATACTTTAGAGTTGATAGTGTGGTTGAATTACATAAAAATGCTTCGAAATGCATCTGTCTGGAGCTCCAACATTCACAAAAACCAGCCTTCTCTTGTTCTTCTTAATCGTCTGCTATTACGTCACAACACTTCCAAATGTGTTACTATACACCGAAATGGGGTGCTAACCTCCTCGACATGGGCGTATCTCGAGAAATCTTGTGTACTTGGATGGGCGAGGACTCGGCTAGCTCCATTCATTCACGAGACACGGAATGTAGTGGTCTACTTCTGGTCAGCTGCAGCTGCAGATGAAATCGGTAATGGTGCCGCAGGGCGGGCTGGTCAAAGACAGTGCGGGGGGGGGGGGGGGGAGGGGTGTCTTTCGGTCTTTAATTTTATCCTAAGATTGCGAGAATGCTCTGTGGCTCCCATCTGCATAGCGATAGATCATAAATTATGCACAATGCTCGAGGTGCTAGAAATATTTAGAGCGCTGTATGGTATACTTTGATAACGAATGTGTTCGAGAAATAACAATTAACGAACGTACTGCACAGTCATCTATCTACATTCTTGATGATACTCGCGAAGTAGCGTGTGGGTGGTTTAGTTTTGATAATTAAATTGGGGATTCATGCTGTCGCATCATTGGTTGGTGTTGAAATTACTGTAAAATTTCTATAACTGTGATTATTATAATACATCGACGGCGTCTTTTCCATCCCATCCGTCCACTGTTACGCTGTTAATTACCACATAATGATTGACTGACATCTCTTGTTTGAGTTGGAGAAAGAGTTCTGGTGGAGGGACAACGTCTTCTGGGGATGACTAGCACCGAAACAGTGATCATGTACATGACTGGAATATGAGGGATCAATCGAAACAGAATGCGGGGTCATCAGCCACTCCATCACTGTGACAGGTCGTCAGTCACTTTCGGGCGGCAGTTTGGACACTCTCCACAATGCCTCCAAACGCTTCCATTTTCTTAATGTTGTACCCAGCTGTTATTTAAAATCATCCACTGTGTGGTATGTTATGGTAGCAGCAGTAACAACATGAATTATACTGTGCAATGTCTAGTTTTCTGTGAGAAGCATTGGATCAGAACGTCTTAATGTCAGTTTAGAACCCGACACAGACATCGAAGTCGTGGCGGAAAAAACGAAATGTGTGACAGTGTACAAAGCGTCTTACAGCAGAAAAAAAGAAACAATGTTTCAAGCAACGATATAGTGTCACAGGAAGGGTCTCTTTGATTTAGTTTGTAGGATATGGTCATCCTCCTACAGTACAGACAATGCAGCTTTACACTAGTCCGTGCAATGGATAAATAGCTGTATTTAGTAGGATCGTCAAATGTGCTCCTTTCTGGCATGCAGGTGGTATTTGTTTTCGATATATGGGAGGAGAGAGACTCGGTAAAAATCTTACTGAGTTCTCTATCAGATGAGGTTAGTGGAGCTATTATAGTTCGTAATTTTTCTCTGTTGAATGTTACAGAATTACGAAGATAGCATGTTGGGCTGATGTGAGTGGACCCTGAAGGACACGGATCTGCTTCAGACAGCAGTACTTGTATGTAGCACCACAATGAGTCCTTCCCACAGTTCCTGTACTGTCTCTTATACTACCTCTTGTTGCAGGAGCAAGCATCGTTTGGCGCTGACCTTACACATCGTACATTGTTGGCAGAGCTACGACAACATATTCCCATTTCCACCAAATGATCAAAACACGGTCCTGTCACACTAACTCAGGTCACTGTGTTTCTACACAGGTTGCTCGAGGTAGTGGATATAGCTCTCTCTGACTTCTGCTTAGTTCCGACTTAAATTGGAATGATCACAAGCGCAAAGCTGCAGAAATGCCAGCAGTAGCAGGAGGAATAGGTACTAAATGGCTCTGAGCACTACGCGACTTAACGTCTGAGGTCATCAGTCGCCTAGAACTTAGAACTAATTAAACCTAACTAACCTAAGGACATCACACACATCCATGCCTGAGGCAGGATTCGAACCTGCGACCGTAGCGGTCGCTCGGCTCCAGACTGTAGCGGCTAGAACCGCACGGCCACTCCGGCCGGCGAATAGGAACTATCTAAAATTTTACTGTAGCAGATAGGTTCGAAACGGATGACTCATTTCAGGTTATGACAGAGCCAGAAATATGGTTCATTAGTGGCTTTAATCATTAAAGGACATCTCCATAGAATCCAATGAAGTTATGTGGTTGAATGGAAAAAACTTGAGTCCAAATCCCAGACAACATTCCTACCAGAGAGCGTAACACTAGAGATCTGGAAAGCTAGTGTACGTTTCTTATGACCTCAATCAGCACACCATCTAATCTTTGTGATCCTTCTTGACCAACCATCGCCTGCACCCCAGTCGATATATCAACGAACCTCTAACGTGGCATCGAGACAAAATGCGTTACAAATACCGGAGAAATATATAGCGGCGGCATGAGGGAGTTGCAAATACTGGCTTCATACCACACTACTTAGCCGAATCACTTTCTAAATTGGTGATTTTATCACGACGTTGCACCGTCGGTGACGTGTAACCGCACTGTTGATCTGATAATATACACTCCAGCGATCACTGTCTATATTCAGTGTCACGGTATTAGTCTGGAAAAACCACTTCATTCAGGGGTAATGTGATATCTCGATTTATAAAGCCAGTATGGCTTTTAACATGGATACTTGTGTGCACCTGTAAAACCATGAACGATTGTGATAGTAATATGGTCGAAGCGAACGTGTTTTTTTTTTTTAACATATGGCGGTTTGGAAAACGATTATGCCTCTCTTTCTAAGACACAGTGGTATCGCTCCCAAGAAAAACTTGTGAGACATGTCGACTCATCGCTGATTCTCGGTCAATATTATTTCGTGTCGTCAGCAGTCATTTAATGGCCAAGTTCAAATGGTTCTGAGCACCATGCGACTTAACTTCTGAGGTCATCACTCGCCTAGAACTTAGAACTAATTAAACGTAACTAACCTAAGGAAATCACACACATCCATGCCCGAGGCAGGATTCGAACCTGCGACAGGAGCGGTCGCTCGGCTCCAGACTGTGGCGCCTAGAACCGCACGGCCACTCCGGCCGGCTTATTGGCCAAGTATTATACTTACTAGCAGGGGATGTGTGATAGGTACTCCTTGAGCATCTGGCTTATAAAGTATGTGCGTGTGTCTTGATATGTGCTAAGGAAATGACTACATTCTGTGATAAGAAAGGTATGGATTTTACATGGAATACTGTGACAGCAAAGGGAAGAGTATGTAAAGTCATAAGAGTGGTGCAGGTATATCTATTTCCAGAGACACAGCCATCAGCAGGGTGTATTTCCGATACTTCGCCATTTGTCGAATGTTGTCGAATTGAGACGGCAATCGTAATATTTAATTGTAAGTACAGTGATAAAATATACATTTGTGCAGTTTCCCAGGATGATTCTGTCTATGTGTGCTTGGCGTGCAGCTCCAGTGGCCTGTGTTGGGAATGATTCACGTTTCCAGCTAACGGTAAGAGCTGTCTGAATGGGGAGGCCTGTTGGGATGCAGGAATGTAATTGACTTAGCCGTGTCGTCCTCTAGACGGCCGAATAGCGAACTAATACTTGTTATCTGTTGGACAGCTTTTGTGATCATGCAAAAATTTGAGAAGATGCAATATGGACATGTGTTTGTGCTGGACAATTATTTCCTCCCATCTAAATTGCCTGGTTGACTGTTTCTACATATTTAGCACCTTTATTTAGTTGAGGGGACATCGATTGCGGTGTGTGCATCTAGCAAGTGAAAGACGGGTGGAAGACACGTCATGAGACTTTGAAAATAAGAATAATTTGTAATCTGTTACATCACCAACATCAGTATTCGCAAGTGGAAATATCACAATGCTCTTTTTTTTTTCGAGTTCTCACATAAAGGTCTTTGCAGACGGGATAAATTTCTAATTACTCAGTGGTTTACAGCACGCTATACCTCACTAAGGTTTTGGGTTACTAGAGAAATGATTTCTAGTCTATATATTCGGAATTATACTGTGTGAGCGATACTACTGCTTTGCAAGCGATATTGCTGTATGCTTGATGTCGAGAAGTATCGCGTAAATGGTATGACAGTCCGGCAAACCATGTGAAACAACATATGTTCTTGTAATCCCAGAATCTGGAGATGGGTGTAGAACGCAAGCAAGCATGCAGGTTGGGGTCAGAAACAGTAACGCCTTTGTGCTGAGGGAAAATGAGATCGTCTTTGTACAACAGTTTGGAGAACGATTTCTTTCCATTCAGGGCGCTCTGGTCACCCATTTGGAGCAGAAGAATTATGACCATTAGCTGCAGGAAAATATCTAGTGCTGCGAGGAGTATATACTGTGCTGTCCGTCTTTGTGGTATATGTGCGAGTGTCTGGCGGTCGATAGCTATATGAATTATACAAAGGGGGTGGTTTTGTATGGGGCAAGATACGAATTGCATGTTTACTACATCGACAACGCTATGCAGTGATATATCGTCGGGTTGCAGATCGGTTTCACCTGCTCATATTCAAACTTCCGTCCTCAGTGGCAGAGCAGTGTAATTGAGTAAGAGTCTTTCTGTATTTGACGATCTGTAGGTCGCTTTTTCAGGGTTTAATTGTCAGTGTAATATGGCGATGTGTACAAAATAGTTTTGCCACTGAAAGTCTTGTCTGTAGAAAGAAAGACAAAATGCGGACAGTGATTCAACATTGGCAGCATCAGTAATTTGGCAGGTAAACTCAGTAAGAGACGATCATATTGCTCCATTCATTCACAAGATATCCTTTGTGCTGTGACATAGGAGCCTCTACATAGAAGGGAGAACGTTTGCGTTTTGGAGATGTTTGTTGAAAGCAGGACTTAACGATTCTGAGGAAGGGTAACATGTGATGGATGGGGTGCCATGTTAGGGCCATCAGGAGGAATGTATTCAGCGTTATTCTGGGCTATTTTCTTAAACAGGTTCTATTAGGACAAGAATTTCCATGCAGACAAGCTGAGACACCACGTAAGCTCCTACAAAAACGACCGTTAACTATTTCTGTCACACTTTACAGTTTCTGAGAGCTCGACATGGCTCTTATTTACATAGCCATGTGACACCAGTATAACATTGAGAACCTTTTAGATGCACCTGCGATGGTGAGTTGCCACGCTAACATTTTTTGGCAATGTGTCAGCCACGCTGGGGTGGTAAATGCATACATGCTAGATGCAGCTCGCATGTCCCTTTAGGATCGCTAGGAACAATGCATCCTGTGCTATTCTGGGAAGTATTGGAACAGATTTCTATAGTGCGACCTGTGATGTCAGTATCTACAGGTAGAGAGGTATCACGCCAGCAACGGAAAGCACACACATGCAGTCCAGAGGCGTCTCACATATGGGACTGGCTTGAGTGCACCGCCTGGTCTGGGTGCCTTGGACTTCTGTAGGGGAACATTTGCTGATACATTGTGGTTGACAATGGTTCAAAAGCGTTTTTTACGTGCCATGAGTGTTTGTGCACTGCATTATTTTTGGCTGTTAAGCACTGTGAGCAAGTTTGCATAGCGTTAGACATTCACTATCGTTTGACAGTTTATGGGCTGTTTTCATACCTGTTGCTTTATTTTGTGAACAGGCATGGAGGCTGTGCAATGAATGATTTCGACAGTTGATGATTACCAAGCGTGTTTACCGAGCGTTTTACATGAATTATTTGGACAATTTAAGAGTTGTTTGCGTGTCTGCACATCAGTGTACTGCATTACTTCTGTGATTTATGAGTAGTTTGCTGGTCTGTAGGCTGTTTACTGCGACCTCAAGCACACCAGGGTGAGTGTTTTGTATCGGTGTAATAGATAAACTACTTGAAATCTGGCCCTAAATAAACTGTTCCAAAAATAAATAAAGTACCCTCCTTCCTCCCTCCAGCAGCCCAGACCAGACTGAGTCGTACTCCCGCCACCCCCCGCCCCCCCCTCAGACCACCATATTTGATTACATTTTGGAAGAGAAGACAGCGCGCTCTGGTGGCGGTACTGTGTACTAGGTCAGTTGGAGTCCGGACCTCATGGTGGACACACTGGATGGAGCTGCTACCTCAATTTGTTTAAATAAAGACTGTATGCAAAATAAACACTTACGTCCATCCTATCCAGCAGACAAGCACAGGCTGAGTCCTTTTCGGGCAATTCCAAGGAAGAGGTGGTGGTCGGAGGTCGCCCAAGTGATTTATGTCCCTGCCATTTTCTTACGTTAGTGAAGGTAGCCCTGGTGTGCTGCATTGTCCTTCCGGAAACTGAACTTCCTGCCATTTTCTTGGTGGGAGGGGACAGGGGAGGAGATTAGCCCAATTGACCTACCTTCCTGCCAAAATTTGAACTTCTCACCATGACGTCTCTGCAACATTGCTGTATCTATTGCTGCCATCTTGAATAAATTTGGCAACAATAGAGAGTGGGGTAGAACGAACTTTGTCCTACTACTCCCGCCGACTCCCACTGCCTCTCCACCTTGCTTCCCTCTCTTCGCGAGTAATCATCAATGGCGCCACTGGAACCATTCGAGGCAACGATGCCGAACCAGAGCAGAAATCGATAAGGGACAAAGCCTCCACGGCTCACGTCGTTCTTTCACCGCTTCTCTTTCATTGCCCTCTACTCTTATTACAGCCATTTGGTTACTGTAATAGCTGTAAATACTTTTTGCTCTTTATATTTTACCCCTGACACCTTCTGTTCCCAAAGACAGTGTTCCAGTAAACATTGTGTAAGACTTTCTGTAAGTCTAAAAATGCTATAAACTTAGGTTTGTTTTTCCTTAGCCTATATTCTAAGGTAGGTATTTGGGTCAGTTATGCCTCGCATGTTCCTATATTTCTCCAGAATACAAACTGATCTTGCCTGAGGTCGGCTTCTACCTGTTTTTCATTCTTCTGTATAAAATTCGTATTAGTATACGTGCAGTCATGACTTATCAACCTGATAGTTCGGTATTTTTCACACCTGTCAGTAACTGCTTTCTTTGGAACTGGAATTATTACATTCTTCTTGAAGTGTGATAGTATTTCGCCTGTCTCGTACATCTAAACACCAGATGAAACAGTTTTGTTATGGTTGGCTCTCCCAAAGCTATGTTAAGTTCTGACGGAATTTCGTCTACTCCAGAGGTCTTGTTTCGAATTAGGTCTTGCAGTGCTCTGTCTCATCCTTCTTTCAGTATCGTATATCCCACCTCATATTCATTTACATCCTCTTCCCTTTCTATAATGTTACCTTCATCTCGCTTTTATAGACGCTCTGTATATTATTTTCACCTTACCGCTCTCTCTTCTTTCCTTAGCACTGATTTTCCATCTGAGCTCTTGATACTCATAAAGCTGTTTCTGTTTTCTACAAAGACTTCTCTAATTTTCCTGTAGGCGGTATCAATCTTTCCCCTAGCGATATATTGTTTATAAATCCTTACTTGTCCTGAGCCATTACTGCGTAGCCATTTTGCACTTCCTGTCAGTCTCATTTTTTAAATGTTTGTATTCCATTTCGCCTGTCTCACTTGCTGCATTTTATATTTTCTCCTTTCATCAATTAAATTTAATATCTCTTGTGTTATCGAAGGATTTCTACTAGGCCTTGTCTTTTTACCTGCTTGAACCTCTGCTGCATTTACTGTTTCATCTCTCAAAGCTACCTGTTCGTCTTCTACTGCATTCCTTTCCTGTATTCAAGCCAACCGTTGTATAATGCTCCCTCTCAAACTCTCAACATCCTCTATTTCTTTCATCGTATTCAGGTCCCATCTCCTTAATTTCCTACCTTTCTGGAATATCTTCAGTTTTGATCAACAGCTCGTAATCAATAAATTGTGATCAGAGTCCATATCTTCCCCTGGAAACGTCTCAGACTTAAAATCTTGTTGCCAAATCTCTGTCTTATGCTTATTTAATCAATCTGAATCCTTCCGCTGTCTCCAGGTCTCTTGCATGTATAGTTCCTCCTTTCACGATTCGTAAAACACGTTTTAGCGATGGTTAAATTATGTTCTGTGCAAAAATTCTACCTAGCAGCTGCTTCTTTCGTTCCTTTCCTCCAGCCCATATTCACCTACTTTTTTTTTCTTCTCCTCCTTTTCCAACTATCGAATTCCAGTTCCCCTACCAGAATTAAATTTTCGTGTACCTTAACTATCTCAATAATTTCTTTTAACTGATCATACATTTCTTCATTATCTTCATCATCTGCGTAGTTGGCATATAAACTTGTATTATTGAAGCAGATGTGGGTTTCGTGTCTTATTTGGCTACGATAATGCGTTCGCTATAGTGTTCATAGTAGCTCATCCGCATTCCTGTTTTCTTACTCATTATTAAACCCACTCCTACTTTACCCCTATTTGACTTTGTATTTATAACCCTGTATTCACTTTACCAAAAGTTATGTTCCTCCTGCCACTGAACTTCACGGACTCCCTCTATATGTAACTTCAGCTTATGTGCTTTCATTTTTAAATTTTCTAACCTACCTGGCCAATTAAGGGATCTAAAATTTCGCTCTCCGATCCGTAGAACGCTCGTTTCGTTTCTCCTGACGAGGACATCCTCCTGAGCAATCCCTTTCTGGAGATACAAATGGGGGACTATTTTATCTCCAGAATATTTTATCCAAGAAGATGTAATCATTTAACCATACAGTACATTTGCGTGTCCTCGGGAAAAAATTACAGCTGTAGTTTTCCCTTGAATTTAGGCATTCGGAGTCCCAGCGCAGCAAGGCCACTTTGGTTGACGTACAAACCAGATCAGTCAACCATCCAGATTGCTGCCCCCGCAACTACTGAAAAGGCTTCTGCCCCTCTTCAGGAACCACACGTTTGTCTGGCCTTTCAACAGATACCCCTGCGTTGTAGTTACACCTACGGTACGGCTATCTGTATCGCTGGGGCATGCAAGTCACCCCACCGACGGCAAGGTCCATTTTCATGGGGAGGGGATTGGGGGGGGGAGTGTCGCGTACAAAAGGTATTAAGGGGCAGCGCATTGGCAGAGCTGTCGTTTGAACTCAGGTGATTCATGTGGAAAGGTTGGCGACGTGATATCGCTTCTCAACGGAAATTAACAGACTTCGAATGCAAGATGGTAGTTGGAGGCAGATGCATTGGGCATTCCATTTCGGAAATCGTCAGGGAATTTAGTATTCCAATTACGCAGTGTCAAGAGAGTGCCGAGAATACCAAATTTCGGGCATAACTTCTCACCACGTACAATGCTGTGGTCGACGGCCTTCACTTCACGAGCGAGAGCAGTGGTTTCGCATACAGTTGTTAGCGCTGACAGCCAGGCAACACTGCACGAAATAACTGCATAAATCAGTGTGCCCCTTACGAAGAACGTGTCCGTCACGACAGTGCGGCAACATTTGGCGTTCATGGGCTATAGATGGAGACGGCCGACGCGAGTGTCTTAGCTCACAACACGAAATCGCCTACAGTGCCTGTCCTGGGCTCATGACCATATCGATTGGATCTTAGATGACTGGAAAACCGTGGCCTTGTCCGATATCGCCCCGATTTCAGTTGTTAAGAGGTGATGGTAGGGCTCGAGTGTGGTGCAGACCCCACGAAACTGTGAACCCACGTTGCCAACAAGGCACTTTGTAAGCTGGTAGTGGCTCCATAATGGTGTTTATGTTTACATGGAATGGCCTGGATCCTCTATCCAAACTGAGCAATCATTGACTGGAAATTGTTGTGTTCATCTACTTGGTGACCATTTTCAGTCATTCATGGACTTCATGTTCCCAAACAATGATGGAACATTTATGGATGACAATGCATCACGTCAAAGAACCACAGTTGTTCGCGACTGGTTTGAAGAAGATTCTGGACAATTCGAGCGAATGATTTGGCCACCAAGATCGCCCAGAATGATAATTGAGAGGTCAGTTCTTGCACAGAATCCTGCACCGGCAACACTTTCATAACTTTCAACACTGTAGATGCAGCACGGCTCAGTATTTCTGCAGAGGATTTCTTACGACCTGGTGTTTCCATGTCACGCCGAGTTGCTGCACTACGCCGGAAAAGAGAGGTCCGATAGGACGATAGGATTTTACGAGGTATCTCACGCCTTTTTTCACCTCAGTGTATACTTGCACAACTGTAAGGGGCGTTAATGACAAAAAAAATGGAGAGAAGGAGAGAGAGAGAGAGGTAGAGAGAGAGATAGCACAGATTTGGTAGGAGGGATGCCAAAGGGTAAGCGGAAGAATACTGGAAGGAATTTGAAATCATTCAAGAATTACAGAAAAATTTAAAAAGGAAGATCTTCAAGGCCTCTGAGGGCATGTACACTGTTGGCCATTAAAATTGCTACACCAAGAAGAAATGCAGATGATAAACGGGTATTCACTGGACAAATACATTATACTAGAATTTATATGTGATTACATTTTCACGCAATTTTGGTGTATAGATCCTGAGAAATCAGTACCCAGAACAACCACCTCTGGCCATAATAACGGCCTTGATACGCCTGGGCATTGAGTCAAACAGAGCTTGGATGGCGTGTACAGGTACAGCTGCCCATGCAGCTTCAACACGATACCACACTTCATCAAGAGTAGTGACTGGTGTATTGTCACGAGCATGTTGCTGAGCCACCATTGACCAGACGTTTTCAGTTGGTGAGAGATCTGGAGAATGTGCTGGCCAGGGCAGCACTCGAACATTTTCTGTATCCAGGAAGGCCAGTACAGGACCTGCAATATGCGGTAGTGCATTATCCTGCTGAAATGTAGCGTTTCGCAGGGATCGAATGAAGGGTACAGCCACGGGTCGTAACACATCTGAAATGTAACGTCCACTGTTCAAAGGGCCGTCAATGCGAACAAGAGGTGACCGGGACGTGTAACCAATGGCACTCCATACCATCACGCGGGGTGATACGCCTGTATGGCGATGACGAATACACGCTTCCAATGTGCGTTTACCGCGATGTCGCCAAGCACGGATGCGATCTTCATGATGCTGTAAACAGAACCTGGATTCATTCAAAAAAATTACGTTTTGCCAATCGTGCACCCAGGTTCGTCGTTGAGTACACCATCGCAGGCACTCGTGTCTGTGATGCAGCGTCAAGGGTAACCTCAGTCATCGTCACGGAGCTGATAGTCCATGCTGTTGCAAACGTCGTCGAACTGTTCGTGCAGATGTTGTCTGTTGACTCAGGGATCGAGACGCGGCTGCACGATCCGCTACAGCCATGCGGACAAGATGCCTGTCATCTCGACTGCTAGTGATACGAGGCCGTTGGGATCCAGCACGGCGTTCCGTATTACCCTCCTGAACCCCCCGATTCCATATTCTGCTAACAGTCATTGGATCTCGACCAACGCGAGCAGCAGTGTCGCGATACGATAAACCGCAATCGCGATAGGCTACAATCTGACCTTTATCAAAGTCGGAAACATGATGGTACGCATTTCTCCTCCTTAAACGAGGCATCACAACAACGTTTCACCAGGCAACGCCGGTCAACTGCTGTTTGTGTTTGATAAATAGGTTGGAAACTTTCCTCATGTCAGCACGTTGTGGGTGTCTCCACCGGCGCTAACTTTGTGTGAATGCTCTGAAAAGCTAGTCACTTGCATATCACAGCATCTTCTTCCTGTCGGTTAAACTTCGCGTCTGTAGCACGTCATCTTCGTGGTGTAGCAATTTTAATGGCCAGTAGTGTATATCCGTTTTAGGCTTAAATGCAAAGCATTGGGCCTTTGTAGCAAATGTGTATACACCACATGGCGTCTGAAAATGGGATGCTAATAACAGCGTACATATTGGTGGCTTGTACTTTCTTACGATTCCAGAAGAAGCAGCGAAGAGGGACGGCTCTGAAACTTCTTCAACCTCGATAACGCACCTGCCTGAAGAACAACATAGGCATTTCGTGAGAAATACCTAACCTAGACTATTTTCATCTTTTGGTGTAAATATGACATTTGTGATTTTTTTCTTACATCAACTAGAATAATTCATTCCTGAGTATAGTTCTGAGCTACCAGATGTTGTTGATCAGCTTTAGAAGTGTTCAAAAACCTCCCGAAATAGACATGTCATGGACCTATCACCACACAGTTTGGGGAAATGTAACCAACTTACGACTTTAATTTATCTGAGACTATATAACACGAAGAGCTGAGTGCTATTGACAAGGAATTTCAAATTTATTCCGTATTTCTACATTTCTAGAGGGCTCTTGACACTGTACCACACAAGCTACTTGTAGCGAAATTGCGTGCTTATGGAATACCGTCTCAGTTATGTGACTGGATTCGTGATATCCTGTCGGAGAGATCACAGTTCGTAGTCATTGTCGGAAAGTCATCGAGTAAAATAGAAGTGATTTCTAGTGTTTCCCAAGGTAGTGTTGTAGGCCATTTGCTATTCATTATCTATATAAACGACTTAGGAGACAATCTGACCAGTCGTCTTAGTTTGTTTGCAAATGACGCTGTCGTTTATCGTCTAGTAAAGTCATCATAAGATCAAAACAAATTGCAAAAAGATTTGGAAATGGTATCTATACGGTGCAAAAATTGGCAATTGACCCTAAATAATGATAAATGTGGCTACATGAGTGCTAAAAAGAAATCCGTTAAACATTGGTTACACGATAAGCAGTCAAAGCTAAACTCCGTAAATTCAGTTAAATACCTAGGAATTACAATTACGAACGACTTAAACTGAAAGGTACACATAGAAAATGTTGTGAGGAAGGCTAACCAAAGACTGCGTTTTATTGGCAGGACACAGAAAATGTAACAGATCTACTAAAGAGACTGCTTATCTACGCTTGTCCGTCCTCTTTTAGAATAGTGCTGCGCTGTGTAGGATCCTTACCAGATAGGATTGACGGAGTACATCGAGAAAGCTCAAAGAGAGTGTCACTGAAATGATACAGGATTCGGGGTGGACATCATTAAAGCAAAGGCGTTTTTCGTAGCGGAGGAATCTTCTAACGAAATTTCAGTCACCAACTTTCCCCTCCGAATGCGAAAATATTTTGTTGACGCCGACCTACATTGCGAAAAACGATCATCATGATAAAATAAGGGAAATCAGAGCTCGCACAGGAAGATATAGGTGTACGTTTTTTCCGCGCGCTGTACGAGATTGGAATAATAGAGAATTATTGTGAAGATGGTTCGATGAACCCTTTACTAGGCACTTAAATTTGATTTTCAGAGTATCCATATAGACGTAGATGGTTGTACAAGAATCGGATTTGCATCAATTTTTCAAAGCTTTCGTTATTCCCCGTAGTGTACATGGCTAAATGGAACGACACGAGCAGTATAAAAAGGTTGACACTTTTTCTGTTCTCCATATATATTTTAATTTGCATTGAACTACCGCACTGTTGCAGCTTATTGCTCTGTTTGTAGCAAAAAGATGTTTCTACTACTACAGTGATAACTGCTTAGACACATTCGTCTGGTACTCCATCGCACAGAACTTAGGGTTTCTGCCAGCTCTACCGACACTCTACTGAAGCCAATAGATAGGAGATTCAAGCGCTATGCTACTTTCTAATGATATATCACTGACACAGTAATTATTTACTAGGACGGTAACTACTCAGAGATAAGTTTGCTAACTTGTTTTAATAAACAATAAACAGCTCCCCGCCAGTTATTTCGACGCTAGTTGGTCTCCATGGAAGTAAATCGCCGACTGGATTTCGTACATACTGTTGTGCCATAAATAAAAAAATAAAAACTTCATTACAAAAGAGAGGAGTACTGAAATCATAAATAAACTAAAGCATTTAGTATGCCAGTAAATCAAGTACTAGAGTTTCAGAAAATAAGGTTACTGTACCATAAACGTCACTTATTAACGCGTGTTCAAAATTCTGGACTCAAAGTGCTGAGATAAAGACACATTGCTTGCCGAGTCGGTCTATAGAATTACCTGAGGTGGAAAAACCTGCCTCGCAATGCCCTGCGGCGCCGGCTCGCGTGTTTCCTGATTTATAATCCACATACCTTCAGGAGGTGCCAGTTCTACCTGTTTCGTCATGGCAGAAACCATAAATTCCCTTTCAAGGCCGATCAGTGGCGTTGCGCACAGATATGGTCAAACACTCAGACATAAAAGGCAAAAGCAAGAGTTTTGGCTCGCGTTGCAACAAACACGGTACCGGAGAAGCAATATTATTCTTGGATCTCATATCTCACGCACTCGCCTACATATACGAGGTCGCAAAACCACGACACTGATGTACAGACCGACCTGGAGAAAGCCGCTTTTAATCCTGGTGTGGGAAAAACGCTTTAATAGCTAGTACTCGACCGCCTACGGAAGAAGAGAGGTGGTGGCGTACAAAGTTTGATCGGCATTTTGAGCGATAACGCCTGGGCTGCAAGGGTCGTAAATTTGACTAAAATCCTAAATACGGTTGAGAGATAGGTACAGCTCAGAGGCACGAGACAAGACCGGCAACGAGAATCGGAGCAGATGGCGACAGACACAGACAATAATTATGGAACACTTTAGCCGAAGTTCATCAGCACACGAAATTCCATCTAATCCACCGCTCTTTCAGCGCTCTTAATAGCGAGACACAGAGTTAATCGTAGGTTTTTCCGCTAACATCTGCAAAGACTTCACTTGTAAAGACACATGTCTGATAACGTAGACAGAAGGAAGTGAAGACCATCTTTCCTATTGGAGTGCCGAAGGCTTGCGTGCATCAGCGATACAGATAGCCGTATCTTAGGTGCAACCACAACGGAGAGCTACCTGTTAAGAGGACAGACAAACGCGTGGTTCCTGAAGAGGGGCAGCAGCCTTTTCAGTAGTTGCAGGGGCAACAGTCTGGATGATTGACTGATCTCGCCCTGTAAGACTAACCAAAACGGCCTTGCTATGCTGGAACTGCGGACGGCTGAAAGCAAGGGGAAACTAAAGCCGTAATTTTTTCCGAGGGCATGCAGCTTTACTGTGTGGTTAAATGATGATGGCGTCCTCCTGGGCAAAATATTCCGGAGGTAAAATAGTCCCCCGTTCGGATCTCCGGGCGGGGACTACTCAGGAGGACGTTGTTATCAGGAGAAAGAAAACTGGCGTTCTACGGATCAGAGCGTGGAATGTCAGATCCCTTAATCGGGCAGGTAGGTTAGAAAATTTAAAAAGGGAAATGGATAGCTTAAATTTAGATATTTCGGGAATTAGTGAACTTCGGTGGCAGGAGGAACAAGAACTCTGGTCAGGTGAATACAGGTTTATAAATACAAAATCAAATAAGGGTAATGCCGGAGTAAGTTTAATGACGAATAAAAAAATAGGAGTGCGGGTAAGCTACTACAAACAGCATAGTGAACGCATTATTGTGGCCAAGATAGACACGGAGCCCGCGCCTACCACCGTAGTACAAGTTTATATGCCAACTAGCTCTGCAGATGACGAAGAAATTGATGAAATGTAAGATGAGATTAAACAAATTATTCAGATAGTGAAGGGAGACGAAAATTTCATAGTCATGCGTAACTGGAATTTGATAGTAGGAAAAGGAAGAGAAGGAAACGTAGTAGGTGAATATGGAATGCGGGTAAGAAATGCAAGAGGAAGCCGCCTGGTAGAATTTTACATAGAGCATAACTTAATCATAGCTAACACTCGGTTCAAGAATCATGAAAGAAGGCTGTGTACATGGAAGATGCCTGGAGGTACTGGAAGGTTTCAGATAGATTATATAATGCAAAGACAGAGATTTAGGAACCAGGTTTTAAATTGTAAGACATTTCCAGGGGCAGATGTCGACTCTGACTACAATCTATTGGTTATGAACTGTAGATGAAAAATGAAGAAACGGGAAAAAGGTGGGAATTTAAGGAGATGGGACCTGGATAAACTGACAGAACCAGAGGGATTCAGGGAGATCATTAGGGAACGAAAGACAAGAAAGGGGGAAAGAAGAAGAATGGGTAGCTTTGAGAGATGAAATACTGAAGGCAGCAGAGGATCAAGTAGGTAAAAAGACGAGGGTAACGGAAGAAATACTGAATTTGATTGATAAAAGAGAAAATACAAAAATGCAGTAAATGGAGCAGACAAAAAGGAATGCAAACGTCTCAATAATGAGATCGACAGGATGTGGAAGATGGATAAGCAAAGATGGCTAGAGGACCAATGTAAGGATGTAGAGGCATATCTCACTAGAGGTAAGATAGATACATCCTACACGAAGATCAAAGAGACCTTTGGAGAAAAGAGAACCTCTTGCATGAATATCAAGAGCTCAGACGGAAACCCTGTTCTAAGCAAAGAAGGTAAAGCAGAAAGGTGGAAGGAGTATATAGAGGGTCTATACAAGGGCGATGCACCTGAGGACAATATAATGGAAATGAAAGACGATGTAGATGAAGATGAAATGGGAGATATGCTACTGCGTGAAGAGTTTGACAGAGCACTGAAAGACCAAAGTCTAAACAAGGCCCCGGGAGTAGACAACATTCCATTGTAACTATTGACAGCCTTGGGAGATCCAGTCCTGACAAAACACTACCATCTGGTGAGCAAGATGTATGAGACAGGCGAATTACCCTCAGCCTTCAAGAAGAATATAGTAATTCCAATACCAAAGAAAGCAGGTGTTGACAGATGTGAAAATTACCGAACTATCAGTTTAATAAGTCACAGCTGCAAAATACTAACACGAATTCTTTACAGACGAATGGAATGGGAACAACAGTTTGGATTCTGGAGAAATATTGGAACACGTGAGACAATACTGACCCTGCGACTTATTTTCGAAGATAGATTAAGGAAAGGCAAACCCACGTTTCTAGCATCTGTAGACTTAGAGAAATCTTTTGACAATGTAAACTGGAATATTCTCTTTCAAATTCTGAAGGTGGCAGGGGTAAAGTATAGGGAGTGAAATGCTATTTATAGTTTGTACAGAAACCGGATGGCAGGTATAAGAGTCGAGGGACATGAAAGGGAAGCAGTGGTTAGGAAGGGGGTGAGACAGGATTGTAGCCTCTCCCCGATGTTATTCAATCTGTATTTGACCAAGCAGTAAAGGTAACAAAAGAAAAATTCGGAGTAGGAATTAAAATCCATGGAGAAGAAATAAAAACTTTGAGGTTCGCCGATGACATTGTAATTCTGTCAGAGACAGCAAAGGACTTGGAAGAGCAGCTGAACGGAATGGACAGTGTCTTGAAAGGAGGATATAAGATGAACATCAACAAAAGCAAAACGATAATAATGGAATGTAGTCGAATTAAATAATGGGTTGCTGTGGGAATTAGATTAGGAGGTGAGACGCTTAAAGTAGTAAAGGGGTTTTGCTATTTGGGGAGTAAAACAACTGATGATGGTCGAAGTAGAGAGGATATAAAATGGCAAGGAAAGCGTTTCTGAAGATGAGAAATTTGTTAACATCAAATATAGATTTAAGTGTTAGGAAGTCGTTTCTGTAAGTATTTGCATGGAGTAATTGTATGGTTGTGAAACGTGGACGATAAATAGTTTGGACAAGAAGAGAATAAAAGCTTTCGAAATGTGGTGCTACAGAAGAATGCTGAAGATTAGATGGGTAGATCACATAACTAATGAGGAAGTATTGAATAGAATTGGGGAGAAGAGAAATTTATGGCACAACTTGACTAGAAGAAGTGATCGGTTGGTAGGATATGTTCTGTGGCGTCAAGGGATCACCAATTTAGTATTGGAGGGCAGCGTCGAGGGTAAAAATCGTAACGGGAGACCAAGAGATGAATACACTAAGAAGATGCAGGTGGGCGTAGGTTTACTGGGAGATGAAGAAGCTTGCACAGGGTAGAGTAGCATCGAGAACTGCATCAAACCAGTCTCTGGACTGAAGAC
Organism: Schistocerca piceifrons; assembly: GCF_021461385.2. Lineage (NCBI taxonomy): Eukaryota > Metazoa > Arthropoda > Insecta > Orthoptera > Acrididae > Schistocerca > Schistocerca piceifrons. Next base: position 322,393,569 of record NC_060139.1, on the reverse strand, counting down.
CAAACAACAATGTATATGTAAACCTATATATATAGGGTGAGCCACCTAACATTACCACTGGAATTATCTCCCAAGCCACAACAGACACTGAATAACCAATTCCACAAACCGATAGTGAGGAGAGGGGCTGGTGAAATTGGTTAACACAAACCATTGAGAATTGCACGAAAGTCTTATTTTCAACAAATACTTATTTTTTTGATGGAAAACTGTTATTTTTTTAGCACAACTGGAAATAGGAACAAATACTTAATATTTGCTGTTTGTTACACTGTAAAATGTTAAGTAGTACATCCAGAGTAATTTATAACGTAAAGTTAACGCTTGAAACCTCAGACGTTCAGTCGTGTGTTATAGCAAAGGACATCTGTAGGGGTATATTTACGAGGACTATGATGTTTACGAATTTGGCTGTCTCAGCAACATGTAGCGCTTGCTGAATTAGTCTTGTACTCAGAATAACGGTAGTAGACTGTGTTACTGTCCGCCCACGGTAGTTGAGTGGTCAGCGCGACAGAATGTCAATCCTAAGGGCCCGGGTTCGATTCCCGGCTGGGTGGGAGATTTTCTCCGCTCAGTGACTGGGTGTTGTGTTGTCCTCATCATCATCATTTCATCCCCATCGACACTCAAGTCGCCGAAGTAGCGTCAAATCGAAAGACTTGCACCAGGCGAACGGTCTAGCCGACGGGAGGCCCTAGTCACACGGCTGTGTTACCGGACGTCTGTGATAGTGTACTGTACGCAAGGACGAACAGAAGTACGCGCAGTAGGAACGTGAGAAGGTCTTAAGTACAACAGTGTGAACAGTGTTGTAAAAACTGTGAAAATCGTTTATTCTAACTGTAAAAAGGCAGAGATGATACTCATCTAAGGTGACTGTAGACAAAATGCACCTGCAGCCTGAAAATTGTATGCAGAAAGGTACCCGGACAGAGATCATCCAACGCGCAGCACTTTTGAAAACGTCTACAAACAATTGCATGCAACAGGTATGGTTGTAACATGCGAACGGGTCCGTAACAAACCCATCACAGGAGAAGCAGGTGAGTTGGACTGTTAGCTGCTGTTGCCGTGAACCCACATGTGAGTTCATGTGGCATCGCTAGAGGCCAGAGTAGTGCAACAGCGACCGTGGAAGGTAACTGTATGGTGTGGAGTAATTGGCAATCATCTCATTAGTCCTCACTTCATTGAAGGCACCTAAACAGCTGCAAAGTACATCGAGTTTGTACAAAATGGTCTGCCAACATTGCTAGAAAATGTCCCGCTGGAAACGCGTAGACGTATGCGGTATCAACATGATGGTACTCCTGCACATTCTTCAATAAACACTAGACAGAATATTCGACGGGCGCTTCATAGGACGTGGCGGAGGATAGGGAACATCGTATTGAGGCAGCCTGTGGCAGCATGACACCAGATATACTGCGTCGTGTGAGACATTCATTACGCGGTAGATTGCAGATGTGTGCAGCAAATAAGATCATTTATTGGCCTGGAATGTCAGTCCTGACTCTTTTACATTCTGTAATTGAAAACAATAAACAAATTTGTAAGCTTAACTACATTCTCATGTTACATTTTCTACTGACAAGTCAGTGCCGTACAGTATTCTTCAGAGAAAAAGACTTTTGTTAGCATGTGGACTTAATGTGCTGTTCATGTCTCTTCTGTACCTACGTCACATCACTGCCGATGACACAGCAGTAACTGTTCAGAGGCCAACCTTTGAAGAAGTAGACAGAAAACTGTCTCTAGCAATGCATGAACTCTCCAAGTACTATGATGCCAACCAGCAGAAGCTAATCCCGGTAAAGCTCAAGTGAGCGGCTTCCACTTACGAAACAGGGAAGCGCAACAAAAGCTGGACATCAGACGGCGAGGCGAGCAACTGAAACATTGCCCAACACCAGTCTACCTAGGTGGCACACTGGACAGGGCTCTAACGTACAGGCAGCAATGTCGAAACGTGAAACAGAAGGTCATTGCTCGCAACTGGATACTTAAGAAGCTGACTGGCAGCGGTTGGAAGCCAACTGGAACCTCCTAAGGACTTCTGCACTTGCGCTTTCTGTATCAGACGCTGAGTATGCTGCTCCTCTGTGGAACGCTTCAGCTCGTGCTAACCAAGTCGATACTGCGGTCAACGATACTGCAAGGATCGTCTCAGGTTGCTTGAAGCCAGCACCAGTGTAGAAATTGTATCCGATTGTTGGAGTAGTCCACCCAACATCCGGAGGGCCACTACTGCGGACAATGAGAGAACAAAGCACGAGAATGATCGCCGACATCCTCTGTATGGTCATCAGGCAGCAGGATCCCGCCTTAAATCCCAAAAGAGTTTCCTTGCTAGGACTGCGCCACTGGAGGGAGCACCAGAGGCAATTCGTCTTGCAACGTGGAAGAGCTCGTTTCCCGTAGACGTGTCACCAAAAGAAGAACTAGCTCCTGCGCAAACCTACAGTACCCTGTATGGAGGTCCCTCAACCGCCTAAGAGTGGGCGTCCTCCGGTGCAAGACCAACTGAAGAAGTGGGCAGTCCTTCCAGTGATCGCAGACACCTCCTGCGACTACGGGGCTGAAGAAGATCCAAGCCACCTACTTGTAAGCTCCCTCCTAGGCAACCCGTGCACAATACAAGATGTTTACGATGGAAATGACAAAGCTATGGCAGGTGCTATTTTTTGGAAATGCTGACGGTACACGGAAATGAATGAATGCTGATTTTCCTTTTTCGAGAATAGGGGTATAGTGAATAAAAAATTTGTTACTCCAGGGCAAGCCGCCAACAAAGTTTTTTACAAAGATATTCTTGGAAGACTAAAGAAAAGGACGAATCGAGTTAGACAGACATTGTAGACAAATGGATGCGGCATCATGACAAGCCCCATATCACACAGCCACTTGTAAAGTTGATGCATTTAGTTGTTCTGAAAGCGGTGCTGATATTCAAGGTAATAAAAGCGGGTTAAAAGCTGTGAGCTGTCTGGGGAAGTTATCCTTGCATTACAGAGCAACTGTTTCACCAGGTATCCAGTCCAGTTTACCAAATTGCCAACCAGACTAACATTAATTAAAATCTTTTAATAGTCATCTTACGACAACCAGTGATATATACAAGAAAAAGACAATTCAAATAAAAAGAAATAAATCAGTTTATATTTGGACATTTATTTTAACATTGATCATTGTTCCGTTAAAATTTCAGCATATTAAACTGGATTCATAACTAAACTGGTGCCTTATTTAGGATTGCGAAAATGTGAGTTTGTAATCTTACGGAACACATCAAATATGGAGCCAAGATTGGGAGACTGCATACAAAACTGCATTCATAAAATAACACACGAAGAACGTTGAAAAATATGCAAGAGGAAATTAACCACAACCAGCTGATTCAATTTTCACCCAAAGAAGTTACGTTCGTAGCGCAATCCTATCCGTCATGAAATTACCACACACTGATATACTAAATTCATACTAACTGATGTGTCGACAGAAGTGCCGACACAGTGTGGTTTGAGGGGACCACAATGCACGCTATAAGCTCACGAAGGATGGCGTGAGGTCTGAAACAGGATACGTAATGAATGCTATAAAGAAAAGTACGTAGCTGCTGGAATACTTAACTTTAATCCATCCTTGTTGTACATCGCTATTGACGATACAAGTGAGACTCTGTAGATTCAGGCAATAAACTACTATGGCGCCTTGCTAGGTCGTAGCCATTGACTTAGCTGAAGGCTATTCTAACTATCTGCTCTGCAAATGAGCGAGGCTTCGTCAGTGTGCATCGCTAGCTACGTCGTCGGTACAACTGGGAGTGCTAGTCCGTCTCTCTAGACCTGCCGTGTGGTGGCGCTCGGACTGCGATCACTAACAGTGACGACACGCGGGTCCGACATGTACTAATGGACCGCGGCCGATTTAAAGCTACCACCTAGCAAGTGTGGTGTCTGGCGGTGACACCACACTAACTCTCTGTGAAATCTTCTCGAAAAAAATAGCTAAGGGTTACTTAGATGATTACTCCACATGCTTCACCTGGTCAACTTGGTTTACATAAACAGTGTAACTCCACAATAATTTCGATAATTAAAATAAATTACATCGAAACGCAATTTACACAAGAAAAACCTCGAATTGGTTACTATTGTCATACTATTAACCTGATGGGTCAAACAATTATATAAGCACGTGGTACTGATCTCACAAAGTACACCCCATATGGGTTGAACATAAAGAAAAGTTGCTATATTGAAAAATATTGTCAAGACGAGACGTTATAATCTCATGCACATTCGCATTTAAGATTGATGATCTTAGAGTTACGGATCATCAACACGTGGTACCACTTTGCTCACAAAGTAGTGACAAAGCAACTACTGGAAGATATTCTGAACTTCACACTCGAGCTACACTGTGTTGCAATTTAAGATAACTTAAGATATTTTAGATCTAAACATGAAACAATTTTCAGTTAGGCTGAACTTAAGAAATCCATTGTCGTACAGACTTAGCAGAGACGCGCTTAGCCGGAGATCTTACCACTTCAGACGCTCGCTGCGGACAGACTGGCGTGGGCCCCTACCGAGAGTGCCTCACAGATACAAACGGAAGTGACCAGAGAGGCAGCTTCCTATACCAATATGATAAGGGACGGACAGGACCATACCAAGAATAGAAATCTCTTTGCTTTTAGAAAGCGTAGCAACCTGTTCCGACATTGGTCCTACAGTTCTCTAGCAGACAGGCTTGTCTCCTCCCAGATAGAGTCAGAAACACCACAGTAAATTTAGAAGTGGAATGTATGTGGTAAATGACAACAGATTCAAGAAATTAACATGAAAGGAATCCAACAGATACCTTTCACATTTGTAAGAGGTCCATGAATAAGGAATTTATTGCTAGCGCACTCGAGCAGATGTAACGTCGATGGAAAGCTTACTCGCTGCCTGCGATATGTATCCTACAATAGAATCGCAGACCAGAGAGCAGTGTCTGCAGCAGTGATAGTTGTTGTCGCTCGAAGTCGGGCGGTTGGGTCAGGTCGCTGGTCGTGGAGAGTGGTGGCGGTGCCTGAGCCATGTAGTATAAGGTAAAACCAAAACTTACTACTTATAGCAGCGCTCGTATGTAATTTGTAAAAACTGATTTTTTACTATTGTTTCATGTAAATGTTTTTTTAAATCTTTTAATAATAATCTTTCTTATAAAAATAACTTTTGACAATCATTCATCTGAATTTAAATATTTTACTAATTTCTCCTATCCATGGTCATCCCAATTATCGTAAGGAAAATTCAGTTGTTTCTTTTATACACGACAAATCTAGCGGTCAGCATTGCACTGGGCTGTGCCAGAAAAGTTTCTTATAGGAGCAGGTATATACGCTTTATCAGGCGACTTCAGTGAGGTAAGAATTTTCAGTTTATTCAGAATTATTCCCTCCCCCCGTGAAACATGGACCTTGCCGTTGGTGGGGACGCTTGCGTGCCTCAGCGATACAGATAGTCGTACCGTAGGTGCAACCACAACGGACGGGTATCTGTTGATAGGTCAGACAAACGTGTGGTTCCTGAAGAGGGGCAGCAGCCTTTTCAGTAGTTGCAAGGGCAACAGTCTCGATGATTGACTGATATGGCCTTGTAACAATAACCAAAACGGCCTTGCTGTACTGGTACTGCGGACGGCTGAAAGCAAGGGGAAACTAAAGCCGTAATTTTTCCCAAGGCAATGCAGCTTTACTGTATGATTAAATGATGATGACGTCCTCTTGGGTAAAATATTCCGAAGGTAAAATAGTCCCCCATTCGGATCTCCGGGCGGGGACCACTCAAGAGGATGTCGTTATCAGGAGAAAGAAAACTGGCGTTCTACGGATCGGAGCGTGGAATGTCAGATCCCTTAATCGGGCAGGTAGGTTAGAAAATCTAAAAAGGGAAATGGATAGCTTAAAGTTAGATATAGTGGGAATTAGTGAAGTTCTTGTGGCAGGAGGAACAAGACTTCTGGTCAGGTGACTACAGGGTTATAAACACAAAAGCAAATAGGGGTAATGCAGGAGTAGGTTTAATAATGAATAGGAAAATAGGAATGCGAGTAAGCTACTACAAACAGCATAGTGAACGCATTATTGTGGCCAAGATAGATATGAAGCCCACACATACTACAGTAGTACAAGTTTATATGCCAATTAGCTCTGCAGATGACGAAGAAATTGAAGAAATGTATGACGAAATAAAAGAAATTATTCAAATAGTGAAGGGTGACGAAAATTTAATAGTTATGGGTGACTGGAATTCAGTAGTAGGAAAAGGGAGAGAAGGAAACGTAGTAGGTGAATATGGATTGGGGGTAAGAAATGAAAGAGGAAGCCGCCTGGTAGAATTTTACACAGAGCACAACTTAATCATTGCTAACACTTGGTTCAAGAATCATAAAAGAAGGTTGTGTACGTGGAAGAGGCCTGGAGGTACTGGAAGGTTTCAGATAGATTATATAATGGTAAGACAGAGATTTAGGAATCAGGTTTTAAATTGTAAGACATTTCCAGGGGCAGATGTCGACTCTGACCACAATCTATTGGTTATGAACTGTAGATTAAAAATGAAGAAACGTAAAAAAAGTGGGAATTTAAGGAGATGGGACCTGGATAAACTGAAAGAACCAGAGGTTGTACAGAGTTTCAGGGAGAGCATAAGGGAACAATTGACAGGAATGAGGGAAACAAATACGGTAGAAGAAGAATGGGTAGCGTTGAGGGATGAAGTAGTGAAGGCAGCAGAGGATCAAGTAGGTAAAAAGACGAGGGCTAGTAGAAATCCTTGGGTAACAGAAGAAATATTGAATTTAATTGATGAAAGGAGAAAATACAAAAATGCAGTAAATGAACCAGGCAAAAAGCAATACAAACGTCTCAAAAATGAGATCGACAGGAAGTGCAAAATGGCTAAGCCGGGATGGCTAGAGGACAATGGTCAAATGGCTCTGAGCACTATGGGACTCAACTGCTGAGGTCATTAGTCCCCTAGAACTTAGAACTAGTTAAACCTAACTATCCTAAGGACATCACAAACATCCATGCCCGAGGCAGGATGCGAACCTGCGACCGTAGCGGTCTTGCGGTTCCAGACTGCAGCGTCTTTAACCTCACGGCCACTTCGGCCGGCCAGCTAGAGGACAAATGAAAGGATGTAGAGGCTTATCTCACTAGGGGTAATATGGATACTGCCTACAGGAAAATTAAAGAGACCTTTGGAGATAAGAGAACCACTTGTATGAACATCAAGAGCTCAGATGGAAACCCAGTTCTAAGCAAAGAAGGAAGTATGTAGAGGGTCTATACAAGGGCGATGTACTTAAGGCCAAGATTATGGAAACGGAAGACGATGTAGATAAATATGAAATGGGAGATACAATACTGCGTGAAGAGTTTGACAGAGCACTGAAAGACGTGAGTTGAAACAAGTCCCCGGGAGTAGACAACATTCCATTGGAACTACTGACGGCCTTGGGAGAGCCAGTCCTGACAAAACTATACCATCTGGTGAGCAAGATGTATGAAACAGGCGAAATACCCTCAGACTTCAAGAAGAATATAATAATTTCAATCCCAAAGAAAGCAGGTGCTGACAGATGTGAAAATTCCCGAACTATCAGTTTAATAAGTCACAGCTGCAAAATACTAACGCGAGTTCTTTACAGACGAATGGAAAAACTATTAGGAGCCGACCTCGGGGAGGATCAGTTTGGGTTCCGTAGAAATGTTGGAACACGTGAGGCAATACTGACCCTACGACTTACCTTAGAAGATAGATTAAGGAAGGGCAAACCTACGTTTCTAGCATTAGAGAAAGCTTTTGACAATGTTGAGTGGAATACTCTCTTTCAATTTCTGAAGGTGGCAGGGGTAAAATACAGGGAGCGAAAGGCTATTTACAATTTGTACAGAAACCAGATTGCAGTTATCAGAGTCGAGGGACATGAAAGGAAAGCGGTGGTTGGAAAGGGAGTGAGACAGGGTTGTAGTCTCTCCCCGATGTTATTCAATCTGTATATTGAGCAAGCAGTGAAGGAAACAAAAGAAAAATTCGCAGTAGGTATTAAAATCCATGGAGAAGAAATAAAAACTTTGAGGTTCGCCGATGACATTGTAATTCTGTCAGAGACAGCTAAGGACCTGAAAGAGCAGCTGAACGGAATGGACAGTGTCTTGAAAGGAGGATCTAAGATGAACATCAACAAAAGCAAAACGATAATAATGGAATGTAGTCGAATTAAATCGGGGGTTGCTGTGAGAATTATATTAGGAGGTGAGACGCTTAAAGTAGTAAAGAGGTTTGCTATTTGGGGAGCAAAACAACTGATGATGGTCGAAGTAGAGAGGATTAAAATGGCAGGAAGTCTTTTCTGAAAGTATTTGTATGGAGCGTAGCCATGTATGGTTGTGAAACATGGACGATAAACAGTTTGGACAAGAAGAGAATAAAAGCTTTCGAAATGTGGTGCTACAGAAGAATGCTGAAGATTAGATGGGTAATGAGGAAGTATCAAATAGGATTGGGGATAAGAGAAGTTTGTGGCACAACTTGACCAGAAGGAGGCATCGGTTTGTAGGACATGTTCTGAGCCATCAAGGGATCACCAATTTAGTATTGGAGGGCAGCGTGGATGGTAAAAATCGTAGAGGGAGACCAAGAGATGAATACACTAAGCAGATTCAGAATGGTTTTAGGTTGCAGTAGGTACTGGGAGATGAAGCTTGCACAGGATAGAGTAGCATGGAGAGCTGCATAAAACCAGTCTCAGGACTGAAGACCACAACAACAACAGAATTATTTTTAAGGGCCATGACGCAGCATTGCTGACGTCCAGGTTTACCAGTTTAGATTCACAGTCAGTCTATTATTGCAAGGTTATATATGAGTCACAATTTTATTGAGGGGTTTGTTGTTGTTGTGGTCTTCAGTCCTGAGACTGGTTTGTTGTAGCTCTCCATGCAACTCTATCCCGTGCAAGCTTCTTCATCTCCCAGTACTTACTGCGACCTATATCCTTCCGAATCTGCTTAGTGTATTCATCTTTTGGTCTCCCTCTACGACTTTCACCCTCCACGCTGCCCTCCAATGCTAAACTTGTGATTGCCTGATGCCTCAGGTTAGTCACATTTTATTATTCCGAGGTTACGGAAGTAAACTGATGGGAGGTTACAACTTCCATCCTGGAATTTTTGACCTTAAAATTAATTCCTGTTGTTGTACAGCCCCGTTATTCACCTGACAAGACTGCTTATGCCTTTTTTTTCTTTTCCATAAATCGAATAATGTTTTGGAAGGACGTCATTTTCGGACGCTGGAGGAAATTCAGAAGACGTGTTTAAGTCTATATTAGTAAAAGGGAAGCCTTCAGCTCTGCTACCAACAGTGGGAACAATGACTCCGCTGGTGTATAGATGCCGAAGGGAACTGTTTTGAAGGGGATAATTTAAAAAAATAAAACTTTGATAGATAAAAATTCAGTCCCATTACTTTTCTCACACATATCGTACATATTTACGTGTGATCAGATCTTTGTGCGATACCTATTTTTTTTTCTCCTATATGTTATGCTGACGCAGTTATTAATTAACGTAACAGTTTTGTCTGTATCCGCTGCAGCGTATCAGATGCATCAGCGAAAGAATGTAGAAGATACGCTTCCTAAGACGGTTCTCTATAATGCTAGCCCTATATCAGAAACGGTAGGCTAGTTGTAACAAGTGCGTGGCGCCTAGGCTTTGGGCCAGCTGGTGCGTTGTGTCGGAGGGACGGAGCGAGGACAGGGTGCCTGTTGTTGTTGTGGGGTGGCAGGTGCGGGCGAGACGTGGGAGCAGAGAGCGGCAGCGCCGGCGGCGCCGTATGGAAATGCGGGGGAGGCAGGTGCGCGCACACGTACAAGGCCGGCCGGCTACCTGCTCCCCCACAGTCGCCTATTTAAAAAGCGGGCCACAGGGTGCCTCTGCAAACACAGTTTCTCGTACGACAGAATACACTGTTGCTGTAAGTGGAATTGGAAATTTGGGGTAGGTTGCTATAGGACCTAACTGCTGAGGTCATTGGTCCTTAGACTTACACACTACTTAATCCAACTTAAAATAACTTACGCTAACGACAATACACACACATACGCCGAGGGACGATTCGAACCTCCTACGGGAGGGGGAACCGCACCAACCGTGGCAAGGCGCCTCAGACCAGGCGGTGTGCTTCTGCGATTTACGGTCGCGGCAACTCGCAGTGTATCCGAGACGTTTCGAGAGGAATCTCACAAACACTGAAGCGCCAAAGCAACTGGTATAGGCGTGCGTATTAAAATACAGACATGTGTAAACAGGGAGAAAACGGCGCTGCGGTCGACGACACCTATATAAGACGACAAGTTGTTAGATCGGGGGTTACTGCTACAAAGGCAGGTTATCAAGTTATACTCAGATTGAATGTGGTATTATAGTCGGTGCACCAGCGACGGGACACACCATCTCCGAGGTAGCGATGAAGTGGGGATTTTCCCATACGACCATTTCATGAGTGTACCGTGAATATCAGGAATCCAGTGAAACATCAATTCTCCGACATCACTGTGCCCGGAAAAAGATCCTGCAAGAACGGGACCAACGACGACTAAAGAGAATCGTTCAGAGTGACAGAAATGCATCCCCTCCGCAAATTGCTGCAGATTCCAAAGCTGGACCATCAACAAGCGTCAGCGTGCGAACCATTCATCGAAATGTCATCGATGGAGCCGGAGGCCCTCGTGTACTCTTGATGACTGCACGACACAAAGCTTTACACTTCGTGTGGGCCCGTAAACACCGACATTGGACTGTTGATGACTGGAAACGTGTTGCCTGGTCGGACGAGTCTCGTTTCAAATTGTATCGAGCGACTGGACGAGTAGAGAACGACCGCGTGCGAGATGGCTGTAAGATGTGGAAGACGATCTGAGAGCAGTGGGAGTGATGAGTTGGCACAGGCGTGCTGAAGACCGAGACGATTGGAAATTGCGATTGAGGAGGCCAAGGTCCTCAGAGGACCGTAGTGCCATGGAGTAAGTAAGTAAGGCTAGACGTGTGCGGATATGGTGACAACCTCATGAATCCATAGACGCTGCATGACAGCAGGGGACTGTTCAAGCTGGTGGCGGCTTTCTAATGGTGTGGGGCGTGTGCATTTGGAGTGATGTGTGACCCCTGATACGTCTAGATACGACTCTGACAGGCGACACGTACGTAAGCATCCTGTCTGACCGCGTGCATCTATTCATGTCCATTGTGCATTCCGAGGAACTTGGGCATAGCAGCAGGATAAAGCGACGCCCCACACTTCCAAAATTGCTACAGAGTGGCTCCAAGAACACTCTTCTGAGCTTAGAAACTTCCGCTGGCCACTGAACTCCCCCCAAAAACGAACATTATTGAGCATATCTTGGATGCATTGCAACCGGATTTATGGACAGCCCTGCAGGATTCATGGTGTCAGTTCCCTCCAGCACTACTTCAGACAGTAGTCGAGTCCATGCCACGTCGTGTTGCCGCACTTCTGCTGATCGGTGGGAGGGGGGGGGGGGGGAGGCTCTTCAGTGTGTATGCTCCTGAAGTTAGGAAGAACATCTGTTACAGGCGTGTGTGAAGTGAAACCGTAAAGACGGTAACATACCACGAAAATCTTCATCTCCACAGAATACCACACGTGTACACATTACGTTTTCAACCTGCCCGAACTTGCCTATCAGTCAGGCAGGCAATCTGCCGCACGTTACCAGCCGAACGGGCAGGCTGCTCTGCTCCCATCCGAGCCAAGCTGTGCCCAACCCAAGCAGGCTAAAGGACTCTTGCTTGCCTGCTCGTCTTCCCGCGATGCTACGCTACATGCCAGTTAATTTTATACGCTTTTACTGTAGTGTCATGAATAGGGTTGGGGAGTTTTCAACCGAGTACTGGAATTCGTCAGTAGGAAAAGGGAGAGAAGGAAACGTAGTAGGTGAATATGGATTGGGGGGAAGAAATGAAAGAGGAAGCCGCCTTGTAGAATTTTGCACAGAGCATAACTTAATCATAGCTAACACTTGGTTCAAGAATCATAAAAGAAGGTTGTATACCTGGAAGAATCCTGGAGATACTAAAAGGTATCAGATAGATTACATAATGGTAAGACAGAGATTTAGGAAGCAGGTTTTAAATTGTAAGACATTTCCAGAGGCAGATGTGGACTCTGACCAAAATCTATTGGTTATGAACTGCAGATTGAAACTGAAGAAACGGCAAAAAGGTGGGAATTTAAGGAGATGGGACCTGATTAAATTGAAAGAACCAGAGGTTGTAGAGAGTTTCAGGGAGAGCATAAGGGAACAATTGACAGGAATGGGGGAAAGAAATACAGTAGAAGAAGAGTGGGTAGCTCTGAGGGATGAAGTAGTGAAGGCAGCAGAGGATCAAGTAGGTAAAAAGACGAGGGCTAATAGAAATCCTTGGGTAACAGAAGAAATATTGAATTTAATTGATGAAAGGAGAAAATATAAACATGCGGTAAATGAAGCAGGCAAAAAGGAATACAAACGTCTCAAAAATGAGATCGACAGGAAGTGCAAAATGGCTAAGCAGGGATGGCTAGAGGACAAATGTAAGGATGTAGAGGCTTGTCTCACTAGGGGTAAGATAGATATTGCCTACAGGAAAATTAAAGAGACCTTTGGAGAGAAGAGAACCACTTGTATGAATATCAAGAGCTCAGATGGCAACCCAGTTCTAAGCAAAGAAGGGAAGGCAGAAAGGTGGAAGGAGTATATAGAGGGTTTATACAAGGGCGATGTACTTGAGGACAAAATTATGGAAATGGAAGAGGATGTAGATGAAGATGAAATGGGAGATATGATACTGCGTGAAGAGTTTGACAGAACACTGAAAGACCTGAGTCGAAACAAGGCCCCGGGAGTAGAGAACATTCCATTAGAACTACTGATGGCCTTGGGAGAGCCAGTCATGACAAAACTCTACCATCTGGTGAGCAAGATGTATGAGACAGGCGAAATACCCACAGACTTCAAGAAGAATATAATAATTCCAATCCCAAAGAAAGCAGGTGTTGACAGATGTGAAAATTACCGAACTATCAGTTTAATAAGTCACAGCTGCAAAATACTAACTCGAATTCATTACAGACGAATGGAAAAACTGGTAGAAGCGGATCTCGGGGAAGATGAGTTTGGATTCCGTAGAAATGTTGGAGCATGAGAGGCAATACTAACCTTACGACTTATCTTAAAAGAAAGATTAAGAGAAGGCAAACCTACGTTTCTAGCATTTGTAGACTTAGAGAAAGCTTTTAACAACTGACTGGAATACGCTCTTTCAAATTCTGAAGGCGGCAGGGGTAAAATACAGGGAACGAAAGGCTATTTACAATTTGTACAGAAACCAGATGGCAATTATATGAGTCGAGGACATGAAAGGCAAGCAGTGGTTGGGAAAGGAGTGAGACAGGGTTGTAATCTCTCCCCGATGTTATTGAATCTGTATATTGAGCAAGCAGTAAAGGAAACAAAAGAAAAATTCGGAGTAGCTATTAAAATTCATGGAGAAGAAGTAAAAACTTTGAGGTTCGCCGATGACATTGTAATTCTGTCAGAGACAGCAAAGGACTTGGAAGAGCAGTTGAACGGAATGGACAGTGTCTTGAAAGGAGGATATAAGATGAACATCAACAAAAACAAAACGAGGATAATGGAATGTAATCAAATTAAATCGGGTGATGCTGAGGGGATTAGATTAGGAAATGAGGCACTTAAAGTAGTAAAGGAGTTTTGCTATTTAGGGAGTAAAATAACTGATGATGGTCGAAGTAGAGAGGATATAAAATGTAGACTGGCAATGGCAAGGAAATCGTTTCTGAAGAAGAGAAATTTGTTAACATCGAGTATAGATTTAAGTGTCAGGAAGTTGTTTCTGAAAGTATTTGTATGGAGTGTAACCATGTATGGAAGTGAAACATGGACGATAACCAGTTCGGACAAGAAGAGAATAGAAGCTTTCGAAATGTGGTGCTACAGAAGAATGCTGAAGATAAGGTGGGTAGATCACGTAACTAATGAGGAGGTATTGAATAGGATTGGGGAGAAGAGAAGTTTGTGGCACAACTTGACTAGAAGAAGGGATCGGTTGGTAGGACATGTTTTGAGGCATCAAGGGATCACAAATTTAGCATTGGAGGGCAGCGTGGAGGGTAAAAATTGTAGGGGAAGACCAAGAGATGAATACACTAAGCAGATTCAGAAGGATGTAGGTTGCAGTAGGTACTGGGAGATGAAGAAGCTTGCACAGGATAGAGTAGCATGGAGAGCTGCATCAAACCAGTCTCAGGACTGAAGTTCACATCAACAACACCAACTGGAAGACGAGGCTCAAGACAGTATGTATTCATTTGGGTCATTTTAACCCAAAGAATTGTGTTATTTCATTCGTCCTTTTCTCCTTTTCAGGCTATTCCGAGCTTATTTATATATTTCGATATGTACGGTTTACTCTGCAACTTCACCCCCTTTTGACTAATACTGGTTATTCTGTACAAATAAAAGTTTCTGCGTCAGTCCCCTTATTATTTTGGCACTGGTTCACACCATGACCTTCAAGTGAAGCATTGTTTATTTACATGGCTTGTGTTGGTGAAGAGGACAGACGTCTTCTCGCAGTCGCAGTCCAAGGGCAGTTTGGGTTATTTTGCGTCTTTTGAGGGACATACAGCTGTAAAACCTCTGCACACTGTTGCGTGATGTATCTCCTCTCAACTGCACTTTACATTTATACTATAGATTAGCGAACTAGTTTCGTGCAGTGGTAACACCGGTTCTCGTCACATCAACGAAGTTAAGGGCTGTCGATTTAGGCTAGAGCTTGGATGGGCGACCGTCGGGATCTGCCTAGCACTGTTGACAAGCTGGGGACACTCAGCCCTTGTGACGCCACTTAGGGAACTACTTGATTGAGAAGTAGCGGCCTCGGTCACGAAAATTGACCATGAGCGGGTGAGCGATGTGCTGAGGACATGTTCGTCCATATCCGCATCCAGTCATGCCAAACAGCCGAGGTTGACACGGCGGTCGGTCGGTACGTTTGAGTCTTGCGAAGCTTTTTCGGACGGAGTTAAGTTTTAGTTTCTTAGAAATCAAATGAAGCAGAAGTAATAACGAAAACGAGTTACTAGTTAAATACATTTAGAAATGGAAGCTATTGTAAACTAACACAAATTTTCATTTTCAAGACAAATAGAATTGTTAGTACATTAAAGAAACTCAGTTCGTCTGCAAGTATGACAAGATGGCGCAACCGACAGTCCTGAGACTGGTTTGATGCAGCTCTCCATGATACTCTCTCTTGTGCAAGCCTCTTCATCTCCAAGTAACTACTGCAACCTGCACCCTTCTGAATCTGCTTACAGTATTCATCTCTTGGTCTCCACCTAGAATATTACCCCCCCCCCCCCCCCCAACGCTTCCCACCAGTAGTAAATTGGTGATCCCTGATCTCTCAGAATGTGTCCTACAAACTGTCCCTTCTTCCAGTCAGGTTGTGCCACCAATTTTTTCCCCCAATTCTATTCAGTACCTCATCATTAGTTATGTGATCTACCCATATAACCCTCAGCAGTCTTCTGGAGCGCCACGTTTCAAAAGCTTCTATTCTCTTCTTGTCTAAACTGTTTATCGTCCATGTTTCACTTCCATACATGGCTACACTCTACATAAATACTTTCAGAAAATATTTCCTGAAATTTAAATCTATGTTCGATGTTAACAAATTTCTCTTCTTCAAATACGCTTTTCTTGCTATTGCCCGTCTACATTTCATATCCTCTCTACTTCGACCGCCACGTTATTTTGCTACCAAAATAGCAAAACTCATCTACTACTTCAAGTCTCTCATTTCCTAACCTAATTCTCTCCCCATCAGCTGGTTTAATTCGACTACACTCAATTATCCTCGCTCTGCTTTAGTTGATGTTCATCTTATATACTCCTTTCAAGACACTGTCAATTCTGTTCAGCCGGCCGAAGTGGCCGTGCGGTTAAAGGCGCTGCAGTCTGGAACCGCAAGACCGCTACGGTCGCAGGTTCGAATCCTGCCTCGGGCATGGATGTTTGTGATGTCCTTAGGTTAGTTAGGTTTAACTAGTTCTAAGTTCTAGGGGACTAATGACCTCAGCAGTTGAGTCCCATAGTGCTCAGAGCCATTTGAACCAATTCTGTTCAACTGTTCTTCTAAGTCCTTTGGTGTCTCTGACAGTATTGCAATATCATCGA
Source organism: Schistocerca piceifrons (assembly GCF_021461385.2). Taxonomy (NCBI): domain Eukaryota; kingdom Metazoa; phylum Arthropoda; class Insecta; order Orthoptera; family Acrididae; genus Schistocerca; species Schistocerca piceifrons. The sequence continues at coordinate 322,377,234 of NC_060139.1, read as the reverse complement.
CGCCGGTCGGGGTGGCCGAGCGGTTCTAGGCGCTACAGTCTGGAACCGCGCGACCGCTACGGTCGCAGGTTCGAATCCTGTCACGGACATTGGTGTATGTGATGTCCTTAGGTTAGTTAGGTTTAAGTAGTTCTAAGTTCTAGGGGACTGATGACCTCAGAAGTTAAGTCCCATAGTGCTCAGAGCCATTTGAACCATTTGAATATCATCGACAACACTCAAAGTTTTTTTTCTTCACCTTCGACTTTAATTCCTACCCCAAATTTTTCTTTTGTCTCCTTTACTGCTTGCTCAATATACAGATTGAAAATAGCATTGGGGATAGGCTACAACCCTATCTCACTCCCTTCTCAACCACTGCTTCCCGTTCGTGCCCCTCGACTCTTATAAATGCCATTTGGTTTCTGTACAAATTGTAAATAGCCTTTCGCTCTCTGTTTGTCTCGAAACCGTAGAAGCATGTCACTGAAGTTTCTTCAAGTGAGAAAAGGGCAGGGTGTTTCCACCAACGAGAGAGGGCAGGGGGTTTCCACCAACAGTGCTTAACTTAGGAACTACTTTATTTTGTCTCCTGATTGTTTACTTACCGGTAAATTGTGTTTTACCCCTGCCACCTTCAGAATTTGAAAGAGAGTACTCTCGTCAACATTATCAAAGACTTTCTGTAAGTCTACATATGCCATAAATGTAGGTTTTCCTTTCCTTGACCTATCTTCTATGAGAAGTACAGTCAGTATTGCCTCGCGTGATCGTAAACTGCTCCGGAATCCAAACCGGTCTTCCCCAAGGTCGGCTTCTACCTGTTTTTCCATACTTCTGTAAAGATCTCATGTTAGTATTTTGCAACTGTGACTTATTAAACTGACTGTTCGGTAATTTTCACACCTGTAAGCACTTGCTTTCTCTGGAATTGGAGTTATTATTTTATTTTCGAAATCTAAGGCTGTTTCTCCTGTCTCATATATCTTACTCACCAGATGGAAGAGTTTTGTCAGGGCTGGCTCTCCCAAGTCCATCAGTAGTTGTAACGGAATATCTTCTACTCTTGGAGCCTTATTTTGACTTAGGTCTTTCAGTGCTCCGTCAAATTCTTCATGCAGTATCATATCTCCCATCTCATCTTCACCTACGAGCTCTTCCATTTCGATAATATTGCCCTCAAGTACACCTCCCTAGTATAGATCCTCTATATACTCCTTCCACCTTTCTGATTTCTCTTCTTTGCTTAGGACTGGTTTTCCATCTGAGCTCTTGATATGCGTACAGGTGGTTCTCTTTTCTTCAAACGTCTCTTTAATTTTCTTACAGGCGGTATCCATCTTACCCCTAGTGATGTATGCTTCTACATCCTTACATTTGTCCTCTAGCCATTCCTGCTTAGCCATTTTGCATTTCTTGTCGATCTCATTTTATGAACGTTCGTATTTCCGTTCACCTTCTTCATTTGCTGTATTTTTGTATTGTCTCCTTTCATCACTTAAATTTAGTATCTCGTCTTACACAAGGATTTCTACTACCCATCGTCTTTTTACCCACTTGAAGCTCTCCTGCCTTCACTATTTCATCTCTCAAAGCTACCCATTCTTCTTCTAATGCATTCCTTTCCTCCGTTCCTGTCAATCGTTCCCTAATACTCTCTCTGAAACTCTCTGCAATCCTCTGGTTCTTTCAGTTTACCCAGGTTCCATCTCCTTAAATTCCTACCTTTTTTCAGTTTTGTTCTGCAGTTCATAATCAATAAATTGCGGTCAAATTCCACGTCTGCCCCTGCAAAAGCCTTACAATTTAGAACCTGATTCCTAAATCTAAAATATACAGCATTTTACTCACCATTAAATTCTGTACCCAAAGAATTAACAACATATTACATATAGTTTTAAAACACTATACATCATATAAATCTGCAGAATGGGAAATATTTACAAAACGGTAGAAAATGGTGGAAACTTCTTACGGGGGTCTCTAGTGGTAATTCCGTCATATGATTCTAAAATCTGTCACGAGACTGAAGTTCCAACGAAAAACATAGTCTGTTGCTATGCGCTCTATACTCTAGGTGCAACACTCTCCCCTGCTACAGAGAGGCGAGATAGAAGACTGAAAATGGGAAAAGGAGGAAACGACAAGACACAAATCGCAAGTAATACGCAATAGCTTACGCTTTGGTAACCTATTACAAGAAAAACGATAAAAATTCAATGTCTGGGCACTCCACTTCTCTAATAACCAGACTCAAACGTAAATGTGAATGTTCTGCAAACGTCTTCACAGATTACGTTGTAGAGACACCATTCTGCTCTTGTGGAGAAGAAGAAGATGTAGATTACTTTTCCCTGGGTGTCCCAGAAAGTATTACACTCCATTTAACGGGACTTGTGAAGTCTGATCATCCTTTTCCCAAGCCGTATGACGGCTTTGTTAGCAGCACAGGATTGTAAGCTTTTCAACTCCATGTGGTGATGCACTGTCGAGGTAGGTATCTCCAACTGAGACTAACATATCACAGACAATAATGGTCTGTACAAACCGTTCTGTAGCATCTAAACTGCAATGTTTATACTGCCTTGACCTGTCTGTAAACATACACCTTCGAGTCACATTAATGTGAACACTATCTATGTTCGACGTAAACGTGCAGCAAGCACTCGCAGACGGTAGGTGGCGGCACTAGCGGTGGAGGGCATGTAAAGCATGTCGGGGGGAGGGGGCAGTGAAAGGGGATGTTGTCGTTATACGGAAACGGAGCGATTAATCTGACGTATAAAAAGGGCATGATCATTGGCCAAGAGTAGAAGTTTGTAGAGTGTTCACGTGCTGCCGTGGTTAAAGTACACCGTGCTTGGCGAAATGGCGCCATCAAAAACCAACGCCGCGGCAACTATGGTACACAACCGGCCATAGATGGAAAAATGGAAATGAGTGTTTGGCGTCATTGGCCGGGAGGCCCCTTCGGGGCAGGTCCGGCCTTGGTGCAGGTCTTATTACATTCGACGCCACATTGGGCGACCTGCGTGCCGGATGGTGATGTAATGACGATGAAGACAACACAACACAACACGCACTCCCTGAACGGAGAAAATCCCCGATCCAGCCGGGTATGGAACCCGGGCCCCTTAGGACGGCAGTCCGTCACGCTGACCATTCAGCTATCGGGGCGGACAGGCCAGAGATGATAGGGGTGAACGGCAGTTGTGGAGATGTGTCTGAACGAATAGACGTGCAATCGTTGACCAGCATATGAAGCGCTTATTTCAATAGTGCTACAAATCCATTACCTCCACTTTTCTGCCCATAATGATTCTGCAATTAATGATCCAAACAAACAGAAAGAAAGGTTCATCTCTAGGAAGAAGCCATATGCTTGAATATTTCTGGTATTTCAACTGCAAATTTTTCAGCGCTCAGTTAACTTAATGACTCTGAATCTCACAATGAACAAAAATGTACCACTATTGAAATAAGCCCTTTATATGGACCTTCGGAGTAGACGTCTGGTTCACGCAACCATGCTGTCTGCTGTTCATAGGCGACGAAGTCTGGAATTTGCGCGCGAGTACCGCAATTAGACATCAGGTGGCCTCTTCTGATGAATCATGTTTTATGCTCCATCGAACAAATTGTCATTGGCGTATACGGCACGAAATGTCTGGAAAAAAAAACTCCTTGAAACAATCGTCGGTATGTCCGAGGCAGGAGGAGAAGCGTTATGCTCTGGCATACCCCTGCAATCTCGTCATTTTGGAAGGCACAGTGCTTCAACGCAAGTACGCATCTATTCTTGGGGTCCATGTCTACCCCTGCACCAAGTTTGCTTTTTCTCCACGGCACGATGGCGTCTACCAGCAGGACAATGCAACGTGTCACACAGATCGCAGTGTACGTGAGTGGTTTCAAGTGAACCCGGATGGGCAACCAGCCCATATTTCAACTCAGCCAAGAATGTATAGGACCACCTCGATCGGGCTGTTCGCGCCAAGGGGCCTCATTCGAGAAACATAGTTGTCTGACGAACATCACCACAAAGTCTGATGAGTATCGGACTGTTTCCTAAAGTGTAGAAGACAGTTTCATCCAGAAGGCTAATATAGGTCAGTCCCGAGACAATCTTTAAGGCCGGTTTCTCCGTTCACGTCAAGTAACTACTGAGAGTATCCCGAGCTTTATTCGGTAGTTGCAGCTGCTGTGAAGCCCCCGCTGACGCAGTGTAGCTTCGGACAGCGCCGAGTCCCGGACAGGATATTACACATAATCAGATGCCGGGGCACGTAGATGCGATACGGCAATCACGCTGCCTCGTGTTGAGTGGGACCGGTGGGGCCCTCGGCTGTCGTAATGGCACCGCGCTCTGCTCTGCTCCCTCTTCCCGGCTCTGCTGTGCTCGGTAAATGAGGCCCTCCTGATTAGGCCGCCACCTCGGGCTCGCTAAGAGAATCTTGATAAATCGGGCGGCGCGGCACACATGTGGTGGGGGAGCGCCGGGCCGCCCTTAATTAATCTGCGCCGTGTACAAACATTAATCCCGCGCCCCGGTCCCGGGGATCCCTGTTTAAATCTGTCGATGTGGGAGCGCAGCGGCCGAGAAACGAGGCGACCGGAATGCGAGCGAGGAGCGGCCGAGCGCGGCGGTTGTGTACCGGCCATTCCAGATCACTTCAGCTGCAACCGTTCCGTGGCAGCTCACAACAAATACACTACTGGCCATTAAAATTACTACGCCACGAAGATGACGTGCTACAGACGCGAAATTTATCCGACACCTACGACGTGCTGACATGAGGAAAGTTTCCAACCGATTTCTCATACACAAACAGCAGTTGACCGGCGTTGCCTGGTGAAACGTTGTTGTGATGCCTCGTGCAAGGAGGAGAAATGCGTACCATCACCTTTCCGACTTTGATAAAGGTCGGATTGTAGCCTATCGCGATTGCGGTTTATCGTATCGCGACATTGCTGCTCGCGTTGGTCGAGGTCCAATGACTGTTAGCAGAATATGCAATCGGGGGGTTCAGCGGGGTAATACGGAACGCCGTGCTGGATCCCTACGGCCTCGTATCACTAGCAGTCGAGATGACAGGTATCTTATCCGCATGGATGTAACGGATCGTGCAGCCGCGTCTCGATCCCTGAGTCAACAGATGGGAACGTTTGCAAGACAACAACCATCTGCACGAACAGTTCGACGACGTTTGCAGCAGCATGGAGACCATGGCTGCGGTTACCCTCGACGCTGCATCACAGACAGGAGCGCCTGTGATGGTGTAGTCAACGCCGAACCTGGGTGGACGAATGGCAAAACGCCATTTTTTCGGATGAATCCAGGTTCTGTTTACGGCATCATGATGGTCGCATCCGTGTTTGGCGACATCGCGGTGAACACACATTGGAAGCGTGTATTCGTCATCGCCATAATGGCGTATCACCCGGCGTGATGGTATGGGGTGCCATTGGTTACACGTCTCGGTCACCTCTTGTTCACATCGGCGTCGTTTTGAACAGTGGACGTTACATTTCAGATGTGCTACGAATCATGGCTCTTTCCTTCAGTCGATCCCTGCGAAACCCTACATTTCAGAAGGATAATGCACGACTGCATATTGCAGGTCCTGTAAGGGCCTTTCTGGATACAGAAAATGTTTGCTTGCTCCCCTGGCCAGCACATTCTCCAGATGTCTCACCAACTGAAAACGTCTGCTCAATGGTGGCCGAGCAACTGGTTCGTCACAATACGCCAGTCACTACTCTTGATGAATTGTGGTATCGTGTTGAAGCTGCATGGGCAGCTGTACCTGTACACCCCATTCAACCTCTGTTTGACTCAATGCCCAGGCGTATCTAGGCCGTTATTACGGCCAGAGGTGGTAGTTCTGGGTGCTGATTTCTCAGGATCTATGCACCCAAATTGCGTGAAAATGTAATCACATGTCAATTCTAGTATAATATATTTGTCCAATGAATACCCGTTTACCATCTTCATTTCTTCTTGGTGCAGCAATTTTAATGGCCAGTAGTGTATGTCGGCCTCAGGCGTTACTAGTCGACTGCAATATTATTGCATTTGGGAGTGAGGGCGCCTTGGTCCACTTACCGTGAGTTTTTGTTCGTGGTATTTCACGAGGACATGCTGAACCACTTGATACAATAGGCACAGCTCTCTTGAAATCATACATAGTGTGATGCATTTTGCTTATTCACCACTGTACTTGTGTACTGCAACGTCACCACCTGTTTCCGATAACGGCCACGGGAGGCCAAGTGCAATAATATCGTGATCGGCTAGTACAAATATTCAATATATGATTGAATACGCAACAGAGACGAAGCTTCTTGTCAGATTAAAACTACACTGTTTGACAACTGCTAATCATCACCAGACACTTGCTAAGAAACAACTGCCAGTTGCTACGGAGAAACCGACAACTGCTGTGGACCACACGACCAGTGATAGTAAAAAGAAATGTAGAGTGCGGAACGTGTTAGCTGCAGGAAAGTCTGTCCACGAACGATCTGTATGCATACGACAGTTCACGCAGCACAGTGTTTGATGGAGGTTGTTGTGGAACCGATTAGTGCGACGCTGCGCGTACTGTGGTAACTTCTCTGCATCTGAATGATTACGATATTGAACGAGCAGTTGAATGATCCGAAGCCACCCGAAATCTCACTACTGAGGCCACAGGAATGGGTCAGTCCGAAAGTATCATCTCGTGATTACAAAATTGGCCAAGTGTGAATGGGATTGGCACACTGAGAGTTCCGTACAAATTTAATTATATATATATGGATAGTTCATCTTTCCTGGAAATTAGAACCTCAACGATTTTTGCCAGTTATTGATGTCGATAATGGCAAGATATTGCTTCCGGGAATTCCAAGACCGTACTAAAAACTCCACTGAAGTCCCTCAGACTAGCCCACACTTCAGTTTATATATGTAGAGAGTGGGTTGTGTTGCTTGGGGGAGGAGACCAGACAGCGAGGTCATCGGTCTCATCGGATTAAGGAAGTACGGGAAAGGAAGTCGGCCGTGCCCTTTCAAAGGGCATTTGCCTGGAACGATTTAGGGAAATCACGGAAAACCTAAATCAGGATGGCTGCACGCGGGATTGAACCGTCGTCCTCCCGACTACGAGTCCAGTGTGCTAGCCACTGTACCACTTATATATGTAGAGAGAAAGATATAATAACATATTTTTATTTACTTAATGAAACATGAATGCAACTTACATTTTACGTTTGTATACAGTAATGCTCCTCTATTACGCATTTGAAGAATGATTAATGCAATGTATGTTGAAACGGCTAAAAGATATTGTCGAGCGATACAATTACAATTTAACAAGTTTCAGATTTTTTTACTTTACTTGTACTATGAAATTTTGCTTCTTCCCGAATTGTATGATCTAGAACAACAGAAAGTACCCTACAGGTTTTGATGAGTGAGTTTGCGACTTTCACAATATGTGACATAAACAGTCGAAATTTTTCATCGTATTGACTTAGAAGCTTAAATTTTTCACAAAGCCAAGGAACCATAGACCTTAACATGTGACGTAATTTTGAAGTTGAAACGCCAACTGGTTCCAGAGAAAAGGGGGTCTTAACAGACGGACATACAAACAATCTGATGGATAAAAAAATTTTTAAAAATTATTTGTTGCCTCATAGAACTACAGATTAACAATCTTCTAATTTTTACCTTTATTTGTAGTGTGAAACGTTACTTCTTGGCAAATTTCTTGATTCTAGGTCAACAGTAAGCGTCCTATAGACGTTGATAAGTGAGTTCTCGAGTATCAAGATATGACATAAATGGCCGTATCATTTAATTGAACTGACTTAGAAACTTAAAATTTTTATACCACAAGCGACCATACACCTTAATATGGGACAGATTTCCTGGTAAAGAGGTTCTTACTGATGGACAGGCAGACGGTCAACAAAACAATCCTATAAGGGTTCCGTTTTTACAGATTGAGGCACGGAAGCCTAAAACGAGTGCTGAGGATGGAAAAGCTATGGAAAAGCATGCTGGTGGTCGTGAAAAGATCGCTTCGTAGTCCTAGTGTGGGAAAGGAACAGATATGTGACTCCTGGGTAGGTCACTGCAGACCTTGAAGAGGCTACCGGGACGCGTGTTTCTGACAGAACAACTTCAGGGCGATTAAACCGGGTTGGTTTGTATCCTCTGAAACCAGTTAAATGCAGCTGTCATCAACCACGTCATCGCTGACAAAGAGTCCGTTAATATAGAGAGCATGTTGGTTGGAGTCAGCATCAGTGGTCCAGGGTGGTGTCCTCCGACTAATTCGACTTCACTGTTGAAAGTGATCCTGGTCACAAGTTAGTGTTGAGAGAGTCAGGGGGGAAACACGTCATACACCACAGAATGTTCATGAATGTCGTCGGTATGGCTTAGGCATTATGGTGTAGGCATTCATAATGCATAATAGCGGAAAACCGCTGCATATCTTTGCGCGAAGTGCCGTGACAGCACAAAGGTATCGCAGGGAGATTATTGTGGATCATGTCAGTTTGTTTAGGGTTGCGGTAGGCAACGACTTCCTGTTTACAGACAATGCCCGGTTCAAATAGTTCAAATGGCTCTGAGCACTATGGGACTTAACTTCTGAGGTCATCAGTCCCCTAGAACTTAGAACTACTTAAATCTAACTAACCTAAGGACATCGAACACATCCATGCCCGAGGCGGGATTCGAACCTGCGACCGTAGCGGTCGCGCGATTCCAAACTGTAGCGCCCAGAACCTCTCGGCCACTCCGACCGGCGACAATGCCCGGCCACATAGGACCGCTGAGGTGTCGGACACACTGGAAAGTGAAAATACTGAGCGTAAGCAATGGCCTGCATAATTCCCGGACCTAAACACTGTAGAGCATGCATGGGATGCTCTTCGCAGACGTGTTTCTCAACGAACACCCTCTCCCTCAAACTTCTCGCTTCCCGAGCACGGGGCCCCGGGTTCGATTCCCGGCGGGGTCAAGGATTTTCACCTGCCTCGAGATGACTGGGTGTTTGTGTTGTCCTCATCATTTCATCATCGTTCGTGAAAGTAGCGAGTTTGGACTGAGCAAAAGTTGGGAATTTGTACGGGCGCTGATAACCGCGCTGTTAAGCGCCCCACTAACCAAGCATCATCATCATCATCATCATTTCCCACAACTATCCAAGAACTGAAAACCATTTTGAGACAGGAGTGCAACAATATTTCCCAAGGACTCCTCAACAGTTCGCCTGTCAGCGTGAGTAACAGGTCCAAAATGTGCAGTAATGTTTAAGTAGCTCCCATACCTTCCCAAGACCCTGACATCGACCTTTGTGTTATGAGTCTGACCTGTGCCAAACACGAACATTATCTCTATCTGTTATCCTGCTTTCTCATGTAGTGAAATACGAACCAGTTTTCGTTATAAATATACCACTTCATCTCTATTGTGCAATGTGTTCCAAATCCATCATTGCCTGTGATTATTTCCATCCAATAATGTCTCTGTTCCTTAACAATTGCCAAAAAGTATTTGTGACTGAGCGGTTATGAGAACAAGAGCTGCTAATTCGTCATCAGTCTGAAGAAAGCCTGAATATTTACCGGGTTTTGTCCAGTAACAAGTGGAACCAGACAGATATCTGGCGAAATCTCAAACTGTTTCGACGTTCCCAGCAATTCTCCTACCAGAATGCCATGATTTAACAACTAGTTTCGGTCCATAAACCATCATCAGGTTCATAAAAACAGTCACATCATACTTGGCATTGTAAAATCATTGGCGTCAATAATAAAATCCGTGAATTCGTCGCTCTTGTCTCGTAGAAATATAAATTACATCCCCATCACAAACTGTGCCAGACAGTGCACTTGTTGATGTTACATAAACAGTTAGCATTAGCATCAGGAACGGAGGAATTCTAGAATGTAAAACTGTGAAATTCCTCCCTTCCTAACGCTAATGCCGACTATTGACGTAACATGAATAAGTACACTTTCTCGCACACTTTATCCTTGACGATGTAATTTATATATAAGGGACGATCAAAAAGTTTCCGTTTGATGGCAGTTGAAACCCAAACGTTACTCCAATGCGGGTGTATGAGCACTGACATGTAGGCAAGCGTTTAGTGCGGTCTTCGAACGGAAACTTTTTCATCGCCCCTCATGCTACTTGACTACGAGGACGAATTTTTGGATTTTGTTACTAACGGTAATGATTTGATGACACCTAGTATGATGTTGTAAATGCTTTTATGAACCTGATGATGGTCCCTCTACCGAAACTGCTTGCTAAGTAAAGGAATTTTATCAGAAGCTCTTGGCGGTACTCATAACGTTCCTCAAATATTTACTAGCTGTGAGGCAACAGCTTCTGAAAACACGCGTATATTCTCTTCGCAACTGAAACTGCCAGATGGATTCGGGATCAGAAAGCTTCCAATAGCGTTTTACATTGTGGTCATGATGTTTTTTTCTCGGTATACCAGCCGATATCAGAAATGAATTTCTTTCCTGTGCCAACCTCTTCATACTAGAATTGCATTTGCAACTTGCGTCGTCAATCATTTGCTGGATGTACTCCAATCTTTGTCTTCCTCTAGAGTTTTCACCCTCTATAGCTCCCTTTAGTACAATGGAAACTATTCTGTATTGTCTTAACAGACGTCCTACAACCCTGTCCCTTCTTCTTGTCAGTGTTTTCCATATATTCCTTTCCTCTTCGATTCAGCGCAGAACCTCCACATTCCTTACCTTATGATTCCAGCTAATTATCAACAATCTTCTGTAGCACAACATCTCAAATGCTTCTAGTCTCCTCTTTTCCGGTTTTTCTAGCGTTCATGTTTCAGTAACGTACAATGCTGGGGTCCAAACGTACGTTTTCAGAAACTGCTTCCTGAAATTAATGCCTATGTTTCATGCTAGTAGACTACTTTTGGCCAGGCATACTCTTTTTTCCAGTGCTAGTCTGGTTTTTATGCCCTCCTTGCTCCGTCCATCGCGGTTGTTTTTGCTGCCTAGGTGGTTGAATTCCTTAACTTCATTTACTTCGTGACCACCAATCGCGATGGTAAGTGTCTCGCTGTATTGCATTACTAAAACGGTATGCCGGAGCACGGAACCAATTGCTGCGTAGCAGCAACAAAGACTCTATTTTCAGCATGTAATTATTGACCGATACTGTCATAGTTCACTCCTATGAGGTATAATCTTATGTTTAAAGTTTAAAAAAACAAGACGAGTATTAAAGTTAGAACCCTTGTGTCTGTGTTGAGGCAACATAACTGACGGTGCAAAATCACATAGATTTAATTTTCAAGTATTTGAGTATAAGGGCACTTCGCGACTTACAACAAACCTTAAAGTAATTTCAGACCTTTCGAAACTTTGTTTCACTTACATGCTTAACGTCAAATATTTAACATATTAACACGTTTGAAAAATAAACACACGGTTGAAGTTGTTTTATACATGTTAAAGAAGGGGGGCGGGGTTTATTGGTTGATTTAAAGTGGTGGCTACTAATGTAGTGTTTGAATAGTTGTGCTTCGTTTGGTACACCCCTTCCCCAACCACGAAACTGATTTGAAACTCGCCCCGCCACTTAGCCCTCCCCCCCCCCCCCCCTTAGCCCAAAATCCCATTCCCCTGTCCATCCCTGCCACGGCTTTGATCTTTTGGGTACCGTACTCTCTTAGTACTTAAACGTACACGCTAAGTGACTTTTACAAAAGATTGTATAATTCTGCTTGTATACAGAAGTGTTATGATCAGAGGTTGCTTTTCATTATGTGTTGTACAATTCTGCTTTGCGTACAATAACTTTATTTCAAAACGTGTACATGATATAAAACAAAGTTATCTGTAGCTGCACGTAGAATTTTTACCCATATAATGGCAGCTACGGTTCCTTCGAACTTAATGGACAAATTTAAATCTTGAACAACTTCGGCTCCCTCTGAACGTCATACTATTAACTTGTCGATGTCAGCATAATCAGATTTATTAACGATTAACTGCGTATACTTTGCTTAATGCTGCAGAATATACCGGATGATCAAAAAGTCAGTATAAATTTGAAAACTTAATAAACCACGGAATAATGTAGATAGAGAGGTAAAAATTGACGCACATGCTTGGAATGGCATGGGGTTTTATTAGAACCAAAAAATAAAAAATAAAAACAAAATTCACAAAATGTCCGACAGATGACGCTGGGCAGCAAAACGTCAGTGACTGCGCATGACAATCGTGTATAAAAGGAGCTGTAATGAGAGAGAGAATCAGATGCGCCAGCAGTCGCAGCATGTTGACGTTACCTGAAAATGCGCTTTTAGTGAAGGTGTATAATCAGAATGGGGAATGTGCTAGTTCAGCATTACGATCCTATCGCCGTAGGAAGGGGATTCGAATGGGTAAAGGTCCGTTGACAAATGCAGCTGTGGCGAGAATGATTTCGAAGTTCGAAGACACGGGTTTGTTAGACGATAGACCCCGTAGTGGCCGACCGAGCACAAGGCGTAATGCTGCTGAGACAGTTCAGGAGTAAATGGAGACTGTAGCGGGTTCGTCTATGCACGAGGAAGTCAGCGCTTGTGCACTCGCACGTCGCACTGGCATTCCATACACTATTGTTTGGTTGGCACTTAGGGGTACCCTCCGATGCTATCCTTACAAAATGTACGATGTTTATGCAGGATGGCGCTCCACCCCATATTGCTAGACGCGTGAAAGATAAGCCGCCTCTTTCGTCATGCTTGGCCTCCCAGGTCCCCAGACCTCAGTCCGTGCGATTATTGGCTTTGGGGTTACCTAAAGTCGCAAGTGTATCGTGATCGACCGACATCTCTAGGGATGCTGAAAGACAACATCCGACGCCAACGCTTCACCATAACTCCGGACATGCTTTACAGTGCTGTTCACAACATTATTCCTCGACTACAGCTATTGTTGAGGAATGATGGTGGACATATTGAGCATTTCCTGTAAAGAACATCATCTTTGCTTTGTCTTACTTTGTTATGCCAATTATTGCTATTCTGATCAGATGAAGCGCCATATGTCGGACATTTTTTGAACTTTTGTATTTTTTTGGTTCTAATAAAACCGCATGTCATTCCAAGCATGTGTGTCAATTTGTACCTCTCTATCTACATTATTCCGTGATTTATTCAGTTTTCAAATTTATACAGACTTTTTGATCACCCGGAACATAATATTGTTCCTTGTCTGATTCTAAGAACAATCTTGAAAATGTTCAACAAGTTAATGACCTGTCTCATTTCTTTACTTGTCCGATGCATACGCAATATATGAGAATAGAGTACTGAGAAGCGCGGATGCGAGAGATGATTCTGCGCGCAAGCGCGCCTCTCGCTGGCTCAAATTACGCGATCAGAAGTGGACGCTCGCGGGAGGGGATACGAGGGGGAGACCAGGGATGAGGAGCTCCAGATATAGCAATCGTGGCAATTACGCGAGCGAGTGAGACGGAAAGCGTGCCGTGGAGAGACGGCGGAGAAGGTTGGGAAGCTGGAACAGGAAGAGGAGGAAAGCGGGAGGAAGGGATCCGCGGCTAATTACGACAGCCGCACCACTCGGCCCGCAGTTACATGCCCGGCCGCCAGGGCGGCGCTGCATTCGCCGGCCTCGGGCGCTGTCCAGCGGCGTCGGAGCGGCGATAAATCGACGCGCGGGATCGACTGCAGCATCGACAACAGGACGCGCGCGGTACTCGTAGCGGTCCAGCGATCGAAAAAGGAAAGACACGGAGTGGGAGGGGAGGGGAGGTGGTCGTCTACCGAGACGCGCCGCGCTGAAGCGGAATCAATAACAGAGCGGACCCCGAGGGGCACCAGGTGTGCGGCGATCCGAGGCTACCCAACGAGTCACTGCCACTCGCACTGGACGCGCGTTCGACTCCCAGCGGAGACGAACGGATTCCCTGCAGTTGACAAATGCGGTTACGTATTTCACGTCCTGTATTCGTCGAACTAAACAGTCTGCTCCTGCCTGTACATCATCCGAGAACATTTTCCTCCCATGAATTATTGTTATTAGTATTTCAAATGAACTTATGATACTCCTGTTAACTGCCCGCAAAGCGTTCCGTTGAAGTTACCCAATTAAGTCTTACCGTTATCCAATCTCGATTCCTAATTAATATATCCCTCCACCGTACCTTATCTATACCTACATCTGCATTTGTTGTCTTCAATCAGTCTGATGCAGCCCTCCAGGCTAGTCTACACTGCGTTAAGCCCCTTGGTCTCTGTAAAACTTCTGCAACCCAAATCCACCTGAACCTGCTTACGGTATTCAAACTGCGATCTGGGTCGTTGTCCCTTAGCAGTTCCACCAGTCTTCCAATGAAATGAAACACATTTCTAGAGCCGTCTCTCATGAAACGTGAATACGCAAATAATCTAGCACGTCCGATTTTTGTCTCCTGCAGAGGAACGTGGCCAATGAAATGCGACATCGTTTTACGTTACATGCGCAAGATAGGTGGATTTTCTTCCTCATAGAGTACGTTGCATGAGTAGAAGCTGTGTCAGAGCATCAGGAAACTGAGGATCTCTCGGAAATGAGACGTCTTAGCTACGAATTATTATAATAAAATGACACGAAACTACATATCGGTACCTGAAGACTACTTGTAGTTGATGTTTTTAGTATTACAATTTGCGTGCTGCGAAAGTAGCACGGCGCAAGGATGATCTATTGGAAGCTTTCTATAAAATTTTGTCTGTTTGCGAGAGAAAACTGAACACATAGATTTGAAAAACTTCCTCTTCATGTAGCAAGTACTTCAGATAACGTGGAGCAAAACTGACTGTTGACTGGTCTTGTGTTGCGCATGTGAACAGTGTCGTGAAATAGAACATTAAACTTCATGAAATGCAAAATTTTGAAATAATGAAAATTAATCCAATTAAATGCCAAAGGAAACTAATAGTGTGCTCAATGAAAACTATGTAACTAAAACTCAGTACCGGAGCACAACATGAACGTTGCGTTATATGACGTGCAATGTTAGACTGAGAATATGCACAAAAATAAATTACTACTCTACTTGGAAGATAATAGCTCCCTGAAATCATCAACACTGTGCACTGAAAATTAATGTACTTGCTAGCAGGACACTTGACAATCCGGATTACACACTGTTTGCTCGGGAATGCAAGGTTAGATCTGCCCTAACATAAACGTTACTAACCTCTTGCTCAGCATGTTGTTGTAGTTGTTGTTGTTGTTGTTTTGTTTTTTGCGTGTGGACTACTGACGTTCTCGGAAGCAACTACAAATCAGAAGGTGCAGCAGCTAAAAGAAAATAAACTACTCGAAACTTCTTCTATGAGAAACAATCTGTTGCTGCGTGTGGCGTAATGTGTAATGCGCACACGATACAAATTCAAAACTGTAGTAAGACTCATGGACTTGGGTTCTACTTTAAGGAAAATCGTTTTTGAGAAATCGAGCTCTGATTATTGACAAAAAGGCTGCACAACATAAGAAATTTCTAACAATTACAAAATGCTCTCAATACAAAGAAACTACAAATATACCTTTAAAATCCTCCAAAGTTTTCTCTATTAACATAAATAACAAAAAATATTAAATGAATTCCCATCTCCAAAATAAAGTATTCCCGATAGCTTCTCCTAAATTCACAATAACAGATCTCATTCTCTGAAAAACTCCACTGCGCTCTACCATGCCTCAAATAAGAAAGTCACAGCGCTACACAACCGACTGGCTAACAAGTAAACCGCCGGGCGCGGTGGCCGTGCGGTTCTAGGCGCTTCAGTCCGGATCCGCGGGACTGCTACGGTCGCAGGTTCGAATCCTGCCTCGGGCATGGATGTGTGTGATGTCCTTAGGTTGGTTAGGTTTAAGTGGTTCTACGTTCTAGGTGACTGATGACCTAAGATGTTAAGTCCCATAGTGCTCAGGGCCATTTTTTTGAACAAGTCAACCACAGACAAAACTAAACACAGAGTCAAACATGTTATTCCCTACTTCTACAGTGTGCTCATTCATCTTGGTGCCAGATCAGTAAAAGTGAATTATTTACAATAGCAGAAAACATGTGATAACCTTACACTATCGTTAAGTTCATCTTTCTGGTACAACTTGTATATTAAATACTAAACAATGACATTCGTAGACACAGTATTACAGTTTCTAGACAATATACAGAGAGATGCTGGCGGTGTCGAATGATGGCGCAGTTGATAACGTCGTGATCTGTCAGTTGTATGCAGAAGATCGCAAAATCACGTCCGCCTTCTTTAAAAAAAAATATTTTTTCGCCTTTTCTTCTCTAAGATATTCTCGGTATTTCTTCTTCATTTAAAAGAAGCATTATCTCAAAAGCTGATGTTACTTATTACAATTAATGTATTTGCTGCAGTTCTCGTTGCAAAGGTCAAGGATTGTTTCCTCAGTGGCCATAAATCTTAATGTGACTGACGGTCTATGTCTGAAAGTAAACGCAAGTTACACACTGGGAGTTTTGTTACTATGACACTTTCTGTAAAATATGTGTGCCTATTTCTGGGTTAATGGAGTGGTTCATGTCCTTATCTTGCAAGTAAACATCGTTTTCAACGATGGTGAGCTGCTTCGTAAAAATCTGCTTGTACATTCGAATGAAATTACGAAACGGATCTCAAAACTGAAACCTACACTGAAGAACCGAAGACGCTGATACGCCTGCCTAATATCGTGTAGGGCCGTCGTGAGCACGCAGAAGTTCCGCAACACGACGTGGTACGGACTCGGCTGATGTCTGAAGTAGTGCTGGAGGGAACTGACACCATGAATTCTGTAGGGCTGTCCACATATCCGTAATAGTAAGAGGGTGGGAAGATCTCTTCTGAACAGCACGCTGCAAGGCATCGCAGATATGCCCAATAATGTACACTCCTGGAAATGGAAAAAAGAACACATTGACACCGGTGTGTCAGACCCACCATACTTGCTCCGGACACTGCGAGAGGGCTGTACAAGCGATGATCACACGCACGGCACAGCGGACACACCAGGAACCGCGGTGTTGGCCGTCGAATGGCACTAGCTGCGCAACATTTGTGCACCGCCGCCGTCAGTGTCAGCCAGTTTGCCGTGGCATACGGAGCTCCATCGCAGTCTTTAACACTGGTAGCATGCCGCGACAGCGTGGACGTGAACCGTATGTGCAGTTGACGGACTTTGAGCGAGGGCGTATGGTGGGCATGCGGGAGGCCGGGTGGACGTACCGCCGAATTGCTCAACACGTGGGGCGTGAGGTCTCCACAGTACATCGATGTTGTCGCCAGTGGTCGGCGGAAGGTGCACGTGCCCGTCAACCTGGGACCTGACCGCAGCGACGCACGGATGCACGCCAAGACCGTAGGATCCTACGCAGTGCCGTAGGGGACCGCACCGCCACTTCCCAGCAAATTAGGGACACTGTTGCTCCTGGGGTATCGGCGAGGACCATTCGCAACCGTCTCCATGAAGCTGGGCTACGGTCCCGCACACCGTTAGGCCGTCTTCCGCTCACGCCCCAACATCGTGCAGCCCGCCTCCAGTGGTGTCGCGACAGGCGTGAATGGAGGGACGAATGGAGACGTGTCGTCTTCAGCGATGAGAGTCGCTTCTGCCTTGGTGCCAATGATGGTCGTATGCGTGTTTGGCGCCGTGCAGGTGAGCGCCACAATCAGGACTGCATACGACCGAGGCACACAGGGCCAACACCCGGCATCATGGTGTGGGGAGCGATCTCCTACACTGGCCGTACACCACTGGTGATCGTCGAGGGGACACTGAATAGTGCACGGTACATCCAAACCGTCATCGAACCCATCGTTCTACCATTCCTAGACCGGCAAGGGAACTTGCTGTTCCAACAGGACAATGCACGTCCGCATGTATCCCGTGCCACCCAACGTGCTCTAGAAGGTGTAAGTCAACTACCCTGGCCAGCAAGATCTCCGGATCTGTCCCCCATTGAGCATGTTTGGGACTGGATGAAGCGTCGTCTCACGCAGTCTGCACGTCCAGCACGAACGCTGGTCCAAGTGAGGCGCTAGGTGGAAATGGCATGGCAAGCCGTTCCACAGGACTACATCCAGCATCTCTACGATCGTCTCCATGGGAGAATAGCAGCCTGCATTGCTGCGAAAGGTGGATATACATTGTACTAGTGCCGACATTGTGCATGCTCTGTTGCCTGTGTCTATGTGCCTGTGGTTCTGTCAGTGTGATCATGTGATGTATCTGACCCCAGGAATGTGTCAATAAAGTTTCCCCTTCCTGGGACAATGAATTCACGGTGTTCTTATTTCAATTTCCAGGAGTGTATGTGTCTCTGGAGTTTGGTGGCCAGCGGAAGTGTTTAAACTCAGAAGAGTGTTCCTGGAGTCACTCTGTAGCTATTCTGGACGTGTGGAGTGTCGCATTAGCCTGCTGGTATCCCCAAATCCGTCATAATGGGCATGAATGGATGCAGGCGATCAGACAGGATACGTCCGTGTCGTCTGTCGCAGTCGTAGCTAGGCGTGTCAGGGGTCCCATATCATCCAGCTGCACACGCCCCACACCAGTAGAAAGCGGCCACCAGCTTGAACAGTACCCTGCTGACATGCAGCGTCTATGGATACTAAAATGTAGACTTTCACGGCCGGAAATCTCATGTCCATTATAATTATCCGGGCTGTTATGCCGTGGTCGGTTGATGAATTCTGTGTCGATTCCCAACGTTTCGTCTCCGACTGCGGGAGACATCTTCAAGGGGGTCCGTAGCTCGATGGAAGGTACAATACATCCACTGGCTCGCTACTGACTGCCACTAAATTCCGTGTCCGCGCGCTCCCACGCCGCGGCGTGACGTCACGTGTTTTGAAAACGTCAGTGCAATTGGCCGCTGTCCGTCGCCGTCGATCGCCGTTGCCATCAGCCAGTAGTGGGCGGGTGGTACACATCTTCTTTAACACCGACATCCATATGCCGTTTAATTTCACACCCTCCTCCTTACGGTTGAAATTATTAGGGTTTTTAGCGATTTCGATTGCCTCCCTGTAGAGCCTTTCGTAATATCCGCTTGTGGCAGCTAGTACTTGCGTCTCCTCGAAACGAATATTGTGGTTCCCTGGCTGGACCCCACCAATAGCGTTCTCAGAACTGTGTCGCGGTTAATAAAAAAGTCCTCCATTGAAGAGAGTGTACAGAAAGGTCTCTGCAAATCGGTTGCGCTACCACCGAGGCTTCATGGATTGCCCAAAATTCATAAAGAAAATGTGCCGTTAAGTCCGATACTAAGTGCCATTGGTTCGCCCACCTACTCGTTAGCCAAGTTTTTGACTACGCTGCTAAAACCACATGTGGGCCGTTCGGACTCTTATATAAAGAATTCGACACACTTCATCAGCAGATTGAATGGCATAATGGTCCAGCCGGAGGACATATTGGTCAGCTTCGATGTGGTATCGCTGTTTACCATGGTTCCACTTAATGATGTATTGGAACAGCTGGATCGAATTTTTCCTGCCGGTATTTCAGAACTGTTTAAGTGTTGTTTGACGACCACATACTTCAAGTGGAATGAACAGTTTTATGAGCAAACGGATGGCGTGGCTATGGGAAGCCCCCTAAGTCCCGTAATTGCAAACTTCTTTATGGAGAAATTCGAAGAACAGGCCTTAGGTACTGCCAGCAAAAAACCAAATGTATGGTTCCGATACGTGGATGACACGTTTGTGCTGTGGAGACATGGTAGGGAGGAACTAAGCCGGTTCCACGAACATCTGAACAGTATAATCTCGAGAATTCCGTTTACAATGGAGGAGGAGGTAGACGGCAAGCTACATTTCCTCGATGTGCTTGTTTTTAGAAACGAAAATGGTAGTTTGGGCCAGAGTTCTAGAGAGAGGGAGTTCTAGCAACGTCGGAAAGCAGTCATGCGTGATCGTTCTGATCAGGGTTTCTGCACTGCTCCATGGAACCCAAATGTGTCTCACAGACGTAATGTTGTTAATCTTCTCAGTGGATCGGTACCATGCTCTCGTTTACGCTCTCTTTAAACGCCATTATCCTCAAACTTCCAGTACCAGTTAACAACCTGCTTCCACTCACCAAACTTGAAATTAACGTTCGTGATTTTAGAGTTAGTCTCCAGCCACAGACAGAGGTTTCGCAGCTAGATCGACGTTCCTTTTATCATATGTTGACGAAACACACAATTACTTTTTCCCAGAAATTTAACATGGTCGCTAATCAAGTTGTGACGTAGAACTCACATCTCCCCGATTCGATTTAACAACTCTTCGTTAGTTACCCGATTTACGCATTGATCTTCAGTATTGTTCTGTAACACTACATCGCAAAAGCTTCTTTTAACTTATTGTGTGTATTTTTTATCACTTTCCTTTAATTTCTGTACAGCGATCGACTCCAGACAAATAATTTGAAAAAAAAAAAATAGATTTTTCCGAGACAAAAATTTATGTTTGGTATTAACGTGTTTCTCTTTTCAGAAAGGCTTTTCTTGCTAATGACTGTCTAAATTTTATATCATCTTTACTCCAGCTATCATCATATCTGCATTTACACTCTGAAAATCATCGCACGAAAAGATAATCCTGGTAGTTGTTATCTGGTCTCGCATACACTTTTCGGTCGATTACTGAAACACGAGTTGAATAATGACATGTGTATGCCACCTTCTCTTTTTTTATCGGTACTTGGTTAATATATTAGAAGTTAGGTGACTGACAGAATAAACTAATTACTGCTGGTAACTATTTGGGGTATAAACGAGTCAGACAGTCGTAAGGTTTCTCTTAACAAGAAAATTCTAGTCCTACGCAAAGCGGCTAGGAAAGCTTTATCAGCCGGCCGCTGTGGACGAGCGGTTCAAGACACTTCAGTCCGGAACCGCGCCGCTGTCCTGCCTCGGGCATGGATGTGTGTGATGTCCTTAGGTTAGTAAGGTTTAAGTAGTTCTAAGTCTAGGGGACTGATGACCTCAGATGTTAAGTCCCATAGTGCTTAGAGCCATTTGAAACATTTGAAAGCTTCCTCTAATCATTCATAAACAAACCGTTTTACTCGTCTAAAAATATATTCAGACAGTGAAATGTCGCTATTTCATAGCCTCACAAACACATTGACATCTGACCGCTGAAAAACTACTGAAGCTGTTGAAGATTAGCAAGACACAACGTCTTGGAAAAATTTCCACAAAATGCTTCCTTGAATTAACCGGGAAAGAAGAAAGATTGATATCATCGTCCCGTCGACGACGAAGTCTTCAGAGATTGGCTACTGCTTCGACAAAGATGGAACATGAACCTGGACGACTTATCACACACCTTAAGTGATTTAGGGAAACCACAAGAGATCGGTATCTGGATAGAATCGATGGACTGAAATCCTGATTCTTAGTATACAGGTCCACTGGCTTAAATACTGTTCTACTCTCTCTGTTCCTTTAAATAAACATTCTTTTTCACCATTTCTCACACCATGTTTCGCTTTCACTCGCGATCAATATTCTTTGTAATTCCTTATCAGCAGTTGACGAATTACGCGCATTAGCGTTTGGAGGGAGTAAGCAAAGTAGGGCGTCGCTCTATGGCTCAGAGGCCACGGAACATTAAACAGTTGAGTAACTTTCATCTTTCATAAATTCAGCACCTGCTTCGGTTCCTAAAATCCAGGTTAACTATTCCAAGAAGTAATATGTGATTTGTGGGTTTTCCGGTGTTTATGCTGCTTCCATGGTTCTCTGGTGTACTGCCGGAACCGATCGCAGTAAAGCCACGATACTTCGACGAACAACGTTTCCACCCTCATCAGGTGTTGCTGATGGAATGAAGTGTCTGTGGAGGGCTCGCGATATTTATAGCAGCCGGTCAAGAGTTCAGACGAAAACTGGTCAAATCTCTACTGGCAGAGAACGCAGTGAATGGAATCAGTCGAACATATTCTAACACGATTAACACTTCAGAACTCATGTGTAGCAACACACACAGGAAACAAAATAAGAGATATACTGAGGTGACAAAAAGTCATGCGATAGTGATATGCGCATGTACAGATCGCGGTAGTACCGCGTACACTATGCACGAAAGGACTGTTCGTTGGCAGAGCTGTCATTTGTACTCAAATATTCCATGTGAAAAGGTTGAAAGGTGGCTACACTGTGCCACTGCGCCAGAGAGTGCGCCAAAGAGTACTATTAAGCCGCCTCCACAGTGCGTGTTAGAGTTCATAGTGTCAGTGGCTGTCGAGAGTTCATGGCGGACAGTGCTAGTAGAGAGCTCGTTGAAGACAGTGTGTGTTAAGAGCTCGTGGTTGTCGTGAAGTTGGAGTAGGATGTTGTAGTAAAGAGTGTTGTTCCTTGTTTTATGCAGTTATTTGATGGGAGAGATAGCAGATGTTATTGTGTGCATTTCGTCAATATTTGAAGGTAAAAATTACAATGTTTTTTTTTATTAATTATGTGCCTGAAATAATGCGTCACTACAGGTTCAGTCAACAAAGCATCTGGCTTGTGTTCTTGTATTAGAGTGAATTCTGGTTTTCTTACGCAATTACAGTTTTTCTAAATTTCTTTTGTCACGTCAGCATAGTTGGTATTTAAAAAATTCTTGTCTTGTTGGAAAAGAACCGTGCCAGATGTGGACGTTGAGTTACACTCCCACATACAGAACAGTTACTCTTGTGCTTATTGGTGTTGTAGGTTTTATAGTTGCTGGGGGACTTAATTAATTAACTGTATTTACGAAAATTTTCTTACATTGTTTGTTGCAGTCAGATAGCGTAAATATACTAGTCAGGGCCAGCCGATTACGAGACTTACGTAATCGGACAGACAGTTACTAAAAAATTAAAATTAAAAGTATTTTCAATACCAAATTTATTTAATTAAGCCCCCATGCACGTGGCGACCCTGCCAGGATCGTCCCTTGGATTCTTCTGATTGTGAAAATTGTAGACTGTAGTATTGTTGTAGTGATTTGTAGTTTATTAATTGTAGTCTATTTTGCATGTGTAGATTTGGTAATTGGCATTCTTCTAATGGTATTTTTCAAAATTTAATTTTTATTGCCTTGTATACGCGTTTGACAATTTTGTGCAATTATTTCAATTGTTCGATTGATCGTGTTTGAGGGAGACATTGCATGTGAATGGTATTGTTGGAGATTAGGAGGCATTGTGTAATTTTCGTACAGTGACGAATCTTTCGTATATTTTGTAAATGATTACGCGATCAATGAAAAAGGCAAAAATGATGAATAGTGAGAATAACGAAATTGTTGATATGGCGAACTCGCCAACAGAGGAAAACAGTATGGTGGATAATGGAGTTGAAAACAATGTAATAAGTCGGGAAAATAGTCCGGAACCATTTCAAAATTTTTCTCAATCAGAAAATTTACAGAATCTGAGACTAACGACAGAAGATTCTGGAATAGTATCGAACACAGATAGCCTTACGGCTATGACGAAGGAAACTGGTTTTGCGGGAAATGTTAGGGGCGAAAAGAATTCTGAACAATTTAATATGGAGCAGTTGATGGGTGCAATATTAAATCTGGGATCACAAATGGAAACAATTAAAACTGAGATGGGAACAATTAAAACTGAGATAGGAACAATTAAAACTGGTATGGGAACAATGGAAACACGGATGGGATCTGAATTAAAAACAGAGATTGGAACAATTAAAACAGAGATGGGAACTTTGGAAACACGGATAGATTCACGAATAGGGACATGTTTCAAAAATATGAAAGATGAATTAAAGAAAGAAATCAGGGAAGAAGTACAACCGATTCTGAATTCTCACAATAATAGATTAATTGCAGTAGAAATCAGACAAAGGGAACAGGATAGAGAACAGGAAGAAAGAGATCGCGTGATAGTACAGAATTTTTCAGAGTTAAATTTACAACGTGCAAAGGATAAGGAAGAAATATTTGAGAGAATCGAAGGATCCGTACCTAATGACAGATTAAATAACCTAACACAACAATATGTACAGCTAGCTACCAAATGTGACAATACTGAAACCCGAGTCGCGACACTTACAGAAGACGTAAACAAACAGAAAGAAAAAATAGGTGACTTATCGGAAAGAGTTGAGGAAATTTCAGATAAATTGACAAATCTTAGTTTACATGGGGACAGAGATTCGGATGATACAGCCCCATTACCATTTGCAGAAACCGAAGAGTATCAGAACATAAATAAGCATGTTGAGAATCAGGGAAAATTTAATGAACGCGTGAAAAGAGAATTTGAGGCATTACGGAAGCAAGTCAAGCAGATCGAAGGCGAAATTGTAGGAAAAGATAGCAGAAGAAATTTAGAATCACAGGTAGCAGAGGGGTTTGAAGAAAATAATTTGTTTCATTTACGGGATGCAACAAGAGAGCGCCAGGCGCGTGAACTTGACAATAATCGACATTGGGACTGGGACAGACGCGGTAGGTCTTTGTCGCCACAAGGTGCAAACATTGACTATAAACACTTCTTAACTGCTCGGAAGATTAAGATATTTCGCAATTCGAAGAACGACATACATCCATGTTCATGGCTAGATCAATTTACGTACGCACTTCCGCCAGATGTGCCACAAGGTCACAAACTAGAAATTATGTGCAGCTATTAAAGTCCTCAGGGGATTCACTACTCTAAGTGAATATGTGCCGTAGCGAGCATAGGGCCCCGAGCTGTAGTGGTGCTATTTCTCTTTTAGTTTTCTGTACCGCTGCCTACTCTTTTACTATTCTTTGCATCTGTCAAAACAACTCTTCGACTATCAATCTATCTAGACAGTAGATAAACAACAACCGGATTTGACTATTTACCTAAATGAGATTTCGGAAATTACCGTTTGGACTTACAGTATCTTCAGCAGCATTCATTCGTAGTTTAAACGAAATGTTACCTGTTTATCTTCGTGACAACATTACTTCTTATGTTGACGATATTATTATTGTTAAATGTTCTTGGAGTGAGCACAACAAAATTTTGGATTCATTATTACGTATCCTTGTGAGAGTTGGCATTACTGTGAACTTGGAAAAATCTGAATTTGGTCGTTCTCAGGTGAAATTTCTCGGTCACATTATTTCTACAGAAGGTATTCTTCCTGATCCAGAGAAATTAGATGCTATTCGTAATTATGCTGTTCCTACCACAAAACGTGATGTTCGTAGTTTCCTTGGTGTCTGTAATTTTCTTAGACGCTTTGTTAAATTGGACGATTTGGCCACACCTCGTTTATGTGAACTATCTGGAAAGAAATCTAATTGGTGTTGGGATGAAGAAGCTCAGTCAGAATTTGAACAGCTTCGTGATGCTTTAGTTGCTGCTCCACTTCTTTCACATCCGGATTTATCTAAAGAATTTTGTTTGGCGACAGACTCATCATACAAAGGCCTAGGTGCACATTTATTTCAAGAAATAGAAGAAAACGGCGTTGTAGTACAGAAGACTATTGCATTTGGAAGCCGTGTTCTCTCTAAATCAGAAAAGAATTATTCGATTACGGAACTTGAAGCTTTGGCTGTTGTTTGGGCTTTCACAAAATTTCGCACATTTTTGTTTGGCAGACATACTAAGGTGTACACCGATCATCGAGCTCTGGAATTTCTTATGTCAACGAAATTAACTCATGGCAGATTGTCACGATGGGCGTTGTACCTACAGGAATTTGACTTTAGTATTGTTTACATACAGGGTTCTTCTAATATTGTTGCCGATGCTTTATCACGTGCACCTATGGGTTTGAAACAAAGTGCTGAAGAGGACTGCAAGGAAAACAATTTTTGTTTGATGTATATTCAAGGTGTTGCGTTTGAGAACTTTATTTCGTCTTCGCTCCAGGATATCGCTAAGGAGCAAAATAAGGATCCAATCTGGAAGGACATTAAGGAGAAGTGGAGGAGAAAGGAAAGCGTAGCGATTAGACAGCATTATCTAGTTCGCAATGACATTCTTTTTAAACGAAAATCGGTCGACAACTTTGTTTGGTTAGTTTGTATTCCTGATGAGTGGGTCAATAAATTGATTTGGTATACGCATCTCAGTTATGCACACTTTGGTCCCCGAAAATGCTTTCATAAATTACGAGAAAATTGTTACTTCAGTAATATGGAAAAACGTATTCGATCTGTTCTTGCCAAATGCAAATTATGTCAAATGGCTAAGCCTCCAACGATTTCTCACAGAGCACCGTTGTTTCCCGTCATTCCAGCGAAATTAAAGGAGATGGCTGCAGTCGATTTGTTTGGTCCAGTGGTTCGTTCTACTAATGGTTTTGCGTACATTTTCGTAGCAGTGGAGTTGACGTCAAAATATGTGTGTTTTACACCTTTACGCAAAGCAACAGCTCGTTCAGTATCTAACGCTTTCATCAAACATTTTCTTAAAGAAGTTGGTCATGTTGATAAGGTTATATCAGATAATGGATCACAGTTTCGTTCAAAAATTTGGCTTCGTACTCTACAGCGTCGTAAAATTAAACCAATTTTCATTTCACTTTTTCACCCTCAATCTAACGCTTCAGAAAGATGGATGAAGGAAATCAATAAATTGTGTCGTCTTTATTGTCATCAGAATCACAGAACTTGGGATCAGTATCTTCATATTTTTCAAAACATTCTGAATGAACTCCCTAATGATTCAACTTCTTTACCGCCTATATTGATATTAAAAAAATAAAGTACCAACAAATCGCATTTCTGAAATCGTTCCTTTTCCGCCTTCACGGAAACTGCGACATTCTGAAGTTGTCAACCTGGCTCTACAAAATATTGCATCTGCGGCTGCTAGAAGAGAGAAATCAGCGAAACGTCCTGGTCGTTTAAAAATTTTTTCAGTTGGTCAAAAGGTATTAATTAAGTCCCACCGTTTGTCTCACAAAGGAAAAGGCTTGTGTCGCAAATTTTTTCTGCTTTATAACGGTCCATATAGAATTCGAAAAATTATTCATGATAACACTGTTGAAGTAGAAACTCTTAAATCTCGGCGCTCTAAAGGAATACATCATATATCTAACGTAAAAATTTTTGTGGAATGACATACTTTGGAGAACTAACAGCCACATGTAAACATGCAGAGAGTACAAGGATACCGCGCTGTGTTTTGGCGGCGGCACATACTCAAAGCAACAGTGAAGTCTGCGCGCCACACAAGGCAGTCGTTGACCGCAAACAATAGCTTCCTACGTCACGCGTCTACAGCTGATCGAGCTCTCAGTGCGAATGCACTGACAGACGTAAACAAATACACAGTCTAATTTCTCCGACTAAATTCTGTATAAAGCTATAAGGACTTGTTGAATTGTGTTATTAACATTCAGTATTTTGCAGGATACGGTTGTATAAAGTATTTAAGAACTTCAGGTAAATTCTGTGCGTGTCCGACGTTAAGACGACCTGCTATCGAGAAAATTTCAGGAAGAATGTAATTTCGAAGAAGAAACTAATAAACTAAAAAAGGTAACTGTTAATTGAGTTCATTTTTCAGGTAACATATTTCCACATAGGTACGTACTTTAGACGTAATTTGCTGCTCACGATTACGTGATTCATACTTTGTGCTAATTTCATGTTCCATGAATTTACGTGTGAAGCGACGCGCTTGCGTACGTTAACTGAATTTGACAATGATTATTAATGAACTGGGTTGTGACTTGTATATATTATGCATCGCTTGGCTGCACTGCTTTTTCACTGATGTCATATTTTTTTTTTTAATTATGTGCCTGCTGTGCTTATTTATTTAAATTATAATTGTAATCTGATTAATTGTGCTGACTGTGGTTATGTATGTAGGTTATACTTTGTGATTTATCTGCTTGCGCCTTCATGTTTACTTGCTAAGATGACATATGAATATTTATTTGCTTATGCTGATATAATGATAATGACCTGTTTATTACGTAAGATATATGTTTGCTGCTTTTTGTATGGATTGCATATTTACACATTTCTGTTTTGTTGCCATAATTGCTCTTTAATTTGGTATATAGAAATGCTGATATAAGGTGTACAAACATAGAGTTTAGGTCACACTATTGGATTAATTATAGATTGTTCGCTTGGCAGAGCCTCGTTGTAGGAATTGTGCTGCATCCACTTATTGACATTCTGTTCTCTACTGGTATATTTACTCGCTATTGCAAGTTTTGCTTACGCTCAGTGCCTTATATTTTTAAGATGAGAAAATGAACTGCTATAATTCGACGAACGACATTAGTACAAGAAAGTCATAGAAGTCACATGAGCTGAGGTTTTATGGAAGCTGTATAATTTATGCTAATAAGAAGGAGGCTAACGACATGACATACCAATACTAGGTTTAGACCATTGACAATTATCACACTGCATTTTCGTGAGCAATTGAAATAGGAAGTGACACTTGACACAAGAAATACTCCACATGTTTGCTTCTGTTTGCCAGAATTCTTGAAGTGGTGTACACACTGTGAAATATTATGATCATTCACACTCCGTAATCGTACTTAATTACTGAGAGTTATTCGAACTAAGTCTGTTAGAGGTCAGGTATGCATTTCTTTTATTTAATGATGGACAAGGAACCAAAATGTATCTTATAATTTATAATGAGTAGAAAATTTGGGTCAGATGGATTACACAGAGGTTGTGTGTGGACACTGTGTCTTCGGATTGTATGGGATGCTGAATTGAAGTTGCATTAGGATTTTATCTGTACTTGTTCGAGGAGACTGACTAGAGGAAAGAGTTGTTATTGAAGTGAAATGATATTGGTGCTGAGGTTTATATTTATCGATGTATTATTATAGGTATTGAGAGTATATGAAGTTGTTTGTGGACAAGAGGTAAGGTGATATTGGTGCTGAGGTTTACATTTATCGACGTATTATTGAGGTATTATTGAGATTATGTGATACTGATGATTATTGGAGTTTTGGTGGATAAGAGGTAAAGTAAGTGAGGAGCATATTTTTTTTGTTGGTCTTATGGAACAAAGAGGATGAAGAGAGCAGACTAAAACACTAAAGTAGAAAGAAGACAGTCTATACACACACTTTGTTAAATCACTAAGCAGTATATACTTTTTTTTGGAGAGAGGAAGTAATTGCATATCTTGGCTCACTGACAGTTGTTCAACAACAGTACATTTTGATCTGGCTTGGCAAACATTAGTCTTGACATGATGACTATGACGTTGACTAACTATTATTGACTATTATACATTGCTGTCAGTACTACTTGATACACATGATGAACATCAGATTTAGACAGAATTTCATTTACACAATTAACACTATTCAATTACACAGTAGTACTTAATGTGGATGAAGGATGAGTGAGTGTGTTTTGTGTGTTTTCCTTTACTAATCCTAACCACCTATCTCCTAAATATTATTTTATTTGTTTGTAGTGGCTTGCACTGACACCCATGAATATTATAGGTTTACTGGTATTTGTGTATTGTAATAGTTAATAGGACAATTATCTGATATCATTTGTGTGTTTGTTATGATTTGTATGTTACTGTAAAAGCATCTGTATGTGCATTCAAACTATTGTTCATGCCTGAACTGTCTGATTAGTGAAGATAAATATTCTGAACTGTTACCTGCACTTTTCAACATGATGTGTGACATTTGGTCGTGTTTAATTTCTGCTGATGAACTGTGTGATCAGTGCTAGTGAGTTTGATGGAACTGCTTCTGCTGAGAGATGTGACTTTTTGCTGTCTGCACCTACTCAATATTGCTGGGTGCCACTGATAGACTGCGTCTACTGAAGAGATGTCCCCTGTTGCTGTGTGCACCTGATCAACATTGCTGGGTGCAACTGATGAACTGTTTTTACTGAAATAATGTCACTTGTTGCTGTCTGCACCTGCTCAACATTGCTGGGTGCCTCTGATGGACTGCTTCTACTGAAAAGATGTCCCCTGTTGCTGTGTGCACCTGATCAACATTGCTGATGCCACTGATGGACTGCTTCTACTGAAATGGTGTCACTTGTTGGTGTCTGCACCTGCTCTCAACATTGCTGGGTGCAACTGATGGACTGCTTCTGAAATGATGTCACTTGTTGGTGTCTGCACCTACTCAACATGGCTGGGTGCAACTGATGAACTGTTTTTACTGAAATGAAGTCACTGGTTGCTGTCTGCACCTACTCAACATTGCTGGGTGCCACTGATGAACTGCTTCTACTGAATTAATGTGACTTGTTGCTGGGTGTACCTGCTAAACTTTACTGGGTGCAACTGATGGACTGCTTCTACTGAAAAGATGTCACCTGTTAGTGTCTTTTTTTTGTACAAACTAATCATTGAAAACATTTTATGTGAACTTTTGTATAAACTGATTTTTTGTATATTGTGTAAACTATTATGTAAAGTCACATGCATGAAAAGAAGTTGTATTGCTTACTGTATTTCATATATTAGGTTAGTAAAAGGTCAGTGCAAAGCCAAAAAAAAAAAATTTTAACTAATTATGTTATATTTAGGTATTAATATTATCTTTTATTTTGTCTGTATTTTTCTGGACGAATTTGGTGGTATTTTCACCACCAATGCTGGCAAAAATACCATCAAATTCTGGCCTGTGGAGGAGGGGCATATGAAAGGTGGCTACACTGTGCCACTGCGCCAGAGAGTGCGCCAAAGAGTACTATTAAGCCGCCTCCACAGTGCGTGTTAGAGTTCATAGTGTCAGTGGCTGTCGAGAGTTCATGGCGGACAGTGCTAGTAGAGAGCTCGTAGAAGACAGTGTGTGTTAAGAGCTCGTGGTTGTCGTGAAGTTGGAGTAGGATGTTGTAGTAAAGAGTGTTGTTCCTTGTTTTATGCAGTTATTTGATGGGAGAGATAGCAGATGTTATTGTGTGCATTTCGTCAATATTTGAAGGTAAAAATTACAATGTTTTTTTTTATTAATTATGTGCCTGAAATAATGCGTCACTACAGGTTCAGTCAACAAAGCATCTGGCTTGTGTTCTTGTATTAGAGTGAATTCTGGTTTTCTTACGCAATTACAGTTTTTCTAAATTTCTTTTGTCACGTCAGCATAGTTGGTATTTAAAAAATTCTTGTCTTGTTGGAAAAGAACCGTGCCAGATGTGGACGTTGAGTTACACTCCCACATACAGAACAGTTACTCTTGTGCTTATTGGTGTTGTAGGTTTTATAGTTGCTGGGGGACTTAATTAATTAACTGTATTTACGAAAATTTTCTTACATTGTTTGTTGCAGTCAGATAGCGTAAATATACTAGTCAGGGCCAGCCGATTACGAGACTTACGTAATCGGACAGACAGTTACTAAAAAATTAAAATTAAAAGTATTTTCAAATTTATTTATTTAAGCCCCCATGCAAGGTTTCCGACGTGATTGTGGCCGAACGGTGGGAATAAACAGATTTTGAGCGCTAAATGACTGTTGGAGATAGGCGCGTGTGACATTATTTCGGAAACCATTAGGCAATTCAGTATTACGAGATCGACATTGTCAAAAGTGTGCCGAGAACACTGCAATTCAGGCATTACCTCTCACCACGGACAACGCAGTGGCCGACGGCCTTCATTTAACGACCGAGAGCAGCGGCGTTTGCATAGAGTTGTCAGTGTTAACAGAAAAGCACCGCTGCGGGAAATACCTGCAGAAATCCATGTGGGACGTACGACGAACGCATCCGTCAGGACAATACGGAGAAATTTTGGGTTAATAGGCTGCGGCAGCGGACCACCGACGCGAATGCCTTTGCTAGCAGCACTGCATTGCCTGCAGCGCCATTCCTGGGCCAGTGACCATATCGGTTGAACACTAGACGACTGGAAAACAATCGCCTGATTAGATGAGTCCCGGTTTTAGTTGGTAAGAGCTGATGGTAGGGTTGGAGTCCAGTGCAGACCATACAAAGCCACTGACCCAGGTTGTCAATAAGTTACTGTGAAACCTGGTGTTGGTTCCGTAATGGTGTGGATTCTCTTTCCATGGAATGGAATGGACTGAGGCCTCTGATAAAAGTGAACCGAACATAGATTGGAAATTCTTATATTCGGCTACTTGGAGATAATTTGCAGCCATTCACCTTGTAATGTTGTTGCATTAATTTGTTCTGAAAGCGGTGCTGATATTCAAGACCATAAAAGTGGGTTAAAAGCTGTGAGCTATCTGAGGAAGTTAACCTTGCATTACTGCGCAACTGTTTCACCAGGTATCCAGTCTAGCTTACAAAATTCCCAACCAGACTAACATAATTATAATCTTTTAGTACTCATCTTACTATAACCGATGATATATATATAAAAAGACAATTTAAATAAAAAGAAATAAATCAGTTTATATTTGGGCATTTATTTCAACATTGGTCGTTGTTCCGTTAAATTTTCGGCATATCAAACTTGATTCATAACTAAGCTGGTGCCTTATTTAGGATTGTGAAAATGTGAGTTTGTAATCTTATGGAACACATCAAATAGGGACCCAAGATTGGGATACTGCATACAACACTGCATTCATAAAATAACACACGAAGAACGTAGACACATATCCAAGAGGAAATTAACCACAACAAACTGATTCAATTTTCACCCAAAGAAGTTACGTTCATTGCGTAATCCTGTCCGTCATGAAATTGCCACACACCGTATACTAAATTCATACTAACTCTCTGTGAAATCTTGGTTCAAATGGTTCAAATGGCTCTGAGCACTATGCGACTTAACTTCTGAGGTCATCA
This sequence comes from Schistocerca piceifrons, assembly GCF_021461385.2. Lineage (NCBI taxonomy): Eukaryota > Metazoa > Arthropoda > Insecta > Orthoptera > Acrididae > Schistocerca > Schistocerca piceifrons. Next base: position 322,344,476 of record NC_060139.1, on the reverse strand, counting down.
GTCGCCTAGAACTTAGAACCAATTAAACCTAACTAACTAAGGACATCACACACATCCATGCCCGAGGCAGGATTCGAACCTGCGACCGTAGTGGTCACGCGGTTCCAGACTGAAGCTGTGAAATCTTCCCGAAAAGAATAGCTGAGGGCTACTTTGATGCTTACACCACATGCTTCACGTGGTCAGCTTGCTTTACACAAAGAGTGTAACTCCACAATAACTTTGATAATTAAAATAAATTACATCGAAACGCAATTTACAAAAGAAAAACCTCGAACTGGTTACTACCGTCTTACTATTAACCTCATGGGTCAAACAATTGTATAAGCACGTGGTACTGGACCCACAAAGTACACCCCACGTGGGTTGAACAGAAAGAAAAGTTGCTGTATTGAAAAATATTGTCAAGACGAGACGTTATAATCTCACGCACATTCGCATTTAAGATTGATGATCTTAGTTAGAGTTACTGACCAACACGTGGTTGCACTTTACTCACTAAGTAGTGACAAAGCAACTACCGGAAGATATTCTGAACCTCACACTCGAATTACACTGCGTTGCAATTTAAGATAACATTAGATATTTTAGAGCTAAACCTGAAATAAAGATGATTAAATTTTCAGTCAGGCTGAACTCAAGAGATCCATTGTCCTACGGACTTAGCAGACATGCACTTAGCCGGAGATCTTACCACTTCAGACGCTCGCCGCGGACAGACTGACCTGGGCTCCTACCGAGCATGCTTAACAGATACAAACAGAAGTGACCAGAGAGGCAGCTTCCTATACCAACTTGACAAGGGACGGACATGACCATACTAAGAATAGAAACCTCTCTGCTTTTAGAAAGCGTAGCTACCTGTTCCGACGTTGGTCCTACTGTTCTCTAGCAGACAGGCTTGTCTGCTACCATCAAGCATGCAACTAAAAATACAGTTGCTCATTCAGCCTCTCACACAGAAGGGAAGGGGGATGACAGTATCTTATCATATACAGTATATAAAAGAAAACGGATGTAGGTTCCGTATGAGACTGTGTGACATGAATTACATATAAACTGTGTTTTAAAGTGTACTAGTGTGACAGATCGTTCTTGTTTATGTGTAAAAGTAACACGTTTCACTGCTCAGTCTCATCCCAGATAGTCAGAAACACCACTGTAGATTTAGAAGAGGAGTTTATGGCATAAATAACAGCAGATTTAAGAAATTAACATGAAAGGAATCCAACAGAGACCTTTCATAACCCCAATGCTCCGGGAAAAGACTGTGCAGGGAATTTTCTGGCCATGCTGGAACATTCCCAAGCAGGCTTCTCAAACCCAACTTAAACAAAAAATGTAAAGAAAAGGCAAAAGGTCACCAGCTACTTGCTAAAACACAATAATTTCAACACATCTTTAGAATCTACCAATTGCGAAGGGAAAAAAAAAACAATCTGTGACACCTATTTAAAAGATAGTGTAGACCTAATTCGGTCAGCAAGTAAAAACAATGGTTCCTGTGTCATTAATATGAAAACAATTTCTGGTTGTTACCCTTATGGAGTTAACCAGTATTTCCTTATTGCAAGAGCCAACTAATCACAGGAAAATTTCTGACTGTTTATTAACAAATAAAATTTATGAAAATAGCAAAGGTGCCACAGCAATTTAAAAAAAACACGAAAATAACATCAGTATTATAAAGCAGAACATTACAATGCACAATCCGCAAAAGCAAAAAAAAGATAAGAGAAAAAACATGTTTTACAAAGTGGTTATCGCAAAAAAATCTTTATCTTATAAAACTAATAATTTGTAGAATTAAAATAACATTGTGGCACTAATTTAATCACTCTACTATATTTCAGTTAGTTAGCAAACAATGACCACTGTGTCATTATACTGAAACTACAATTAATTGTGTGATTGTTACCCTTAAGGGGTTCTTCACTATAAATATGCCCCATGCAAAGGCTAATCAATCACAGTCCAATGAGCATGAATAGCTATCTGACTGATAAACGATGCAATGCCACAGGAATGAATTTATGAAACAAAATATCACAAATCTAATACACCACACAAAAACAAACATTGAGAAATAAAACAGCTTTGAAAGTACTGTAGTCAACGTCTAAAAAAAAAAACACCAATAAATAAAACATCTGCAAAATACAAGTCAGTCTAATAAAAGAAACACCAATAAATTGAACGCCTGCAAAATACACGATCAAAGTTTCTCTGAAAGAACACACTTATATGCATTAGACTAAGAACCGTATAATCACTGTTCACTGAAACACTCAGTAGTTCCACTGTTCCGAGGCACAATATAAGAGGGGGGGGGGGGGGGGGTTCGTCGTCGGAGCTGTCAGTAGGGATTTTTGTCCATCTGTTGCGTGCAATCCCGCCGTCTCTGCCCTCTCATGAAGTTTCTCTTGGTGGCCCATGTCACGTACATCTCGATTTCGTTCCATGTTTGTGTTGTCAAATTCATGCGGTATCCTCGTTTGACACACCAGGTTGATATTCCTGGGCAAGGATGACACTTAAGATTCTTCTTTGTGCCACCCTTAGCTACCAGAGAACATCGAACTATGATTTACTGTTGCTTGATAGTGGGCATCCGCCGGGAAATGTTGATAGGCGTCGTTGAAGTCTGCCAGTTTCTCTGGACCGTATGTGTCAAAAGGCTCCACGCCCCCTGTGTGGTTAAATTCTTGAGTTATCCTCAATTGGCTCGCCGGTTTGATATTCCTGGGCAACGATGACACTTAGTGGTTCTTCTTTGTGCCACCCTTAGCAACCAGAGAACACCGAACTATGATTTACTTTCGCTTGACGATGGGCTTCCGCCAAGAAATGTTGATAGTCGTCGTTGACGTCTGCAAGTTTCTCTGGACAGTACTTGTCAAAAAGCTCCACGCCCCTTTTATCCCCAGTCTTCTGTCGTTTCACCGCGGCCGTCTCGTCACGGTCGCGTGCGTGTGGTGCGTTGCCAGCAGATGGATTTCCGCGTGGTGGACCGCTCGGCCATCTCAGGTCATCGCCTGCACGAAGGGTCGCACTGGTGCGGCCGGCCATTAGCTCTGGGTGCAAGGGAAAGTGTTTGCCGCGTACCCTTCTTTTGTTGTCGACCGCGCTCCCGAAGTGGCCCAGTTGACAGTGTGTCCTGCTGGGAAACCCGCCTGTTTACAACTAGTCCTCCTCGTCGCTGCTCCTGCTGTCTCGTAAGAGTTTAGCCGGTGGTGTCATACATCATACCACAATTGTTAAGAACAAAAGTGAGACTTAATTTTTATTAATAAAATAGTTACATGAATCGACAATATAAAAATAAAAGTTAAATGACTTGACAATATAAAAACAATAAAAGTGAAATGACTTGACAGTATAAAATTAAAATTAAATGAACTGACAATATAATATTTAAATCCACATCACTAATGTGGTTCACTAACGTTTTAATAAATCAAATGCTACTTATTAATTTACTGAAATGAATAGGATTATGCCTTGTGCAAGTATAGGTCAGGACAGCATAGGGTTCACATGTTATTTACACACACACATGCACACCTGTTGTCTATTCTACAAACTAACTACCCATAAACATGAATTACTCAAAATTTTACTTCAATCCACTACTAGTTAATCCAACAAGCTACTTCAATACTACTTCAACACAGTGTTTATACCACTACAACATTGTTCTAATTCGTCCTCTTCTTGACGCTCACGGCTTATGTCTTGTCACATGATAAATGTGGAGAAACTTTCCTTAAACATACACAGTAAAAAGAAAAATGGTTATTTACACGCCAAAACCTTTATACCAGTTGACACATCTGATAAGAGACTCGCAATTATATATTTATCATACTCATATGTTCATACATAAGACAGTAAGACAGTTTCATCTAAGATTTCGTTATCACAAGAATTAATCACACAGATCACTCTGAGAAGGGTAAAAATATTTTCCTCATACAGGTTATACTACCTTTTCGTACCCATTTTGCTCCAATTTCGTTCCTTCTTTATGTTACCTTTCGCTTCCAAATCAGTTATTTCGCCTGTGATGGTTATTCTTGATTCATTTCTCATGAATGGTAAAATTGTGGTCTCCTCTTTTCCGTAAAACAGTTTCATCTTAACATCCTATTGAACTTACAACTGCCACAAAAGACCCGAATCCTCCTGTAGTTTAAATGACAAATGTTTTGCTTTATCCTTATTACCTTAAACCAAACTTTCCTTCGGTCCCATAATCAAAATTATTTAATCTTCCTCTACCTTCAAGAGGGACATTTCTTCAGTTCAACTCATATAGGCTGCAGTGCATCCCGCACCAGCGAAAACAGTAAGCTGTAATGCTCATACCATCAGCAAAACACATAACCGTCACTTTTCTAGGACAAATATTAAAGCAGAATAATTTTTCAGGCTCTGGCTCATATCAGTCAAGACTACAAAAAGGATCCATATTTTCGTTCCATTCTCCATTTGCTGGAAAACTGCTCTTCATTTGACTGCCATAATACTATTTCAGGGCCACGTAAATTACACAAACCACAACTCTTCTTTCACCTGGAAGGGAATCAATCTACTTACGATATCCACAGACAGCACTTTACGTACTCAGCTATAGAGAAAAAAAAGGATATATCACCAATGTTAACATATTAGCGCATATTGGGAAGCCATTGGTTAAACAATCGTATTATTGCATCCTGTTTTCAAGATTCCAAACTTACTCATTCCTTTCTCAAAGTTCTGTCTTAAAATATTCATACAGCACGCATACTATAGTAAGAGATCCTCATTTATACTGACAGATATAGAATAGTAATAGATAGATAGTAGCACTGAAAGCAGAAAATCGGAAACAAGGCTACTAACAGCTGGGAACCTGGGTTTGCCAGACCCATAATACCCACAGATCGGATATTCCCCTGAGTTTTGCATTAATTCAACACAGATCTTGCTTCCCTCAGGAGCGACTCTTTTCAATTTACACAAAAAAACCATAAACATCACTTCAATCAATCACATAGAAACATCTTTATCATTGTTTTTACCGACATATTATTCAAAATGCAATTATCACAAATGTAAACTGATCAATTATTTCTCTTCACCGTCCTCTCTACTCCTCACTGTCCTTTCTACTCGATGTATGGTTTTACGTTTGACACATGGTGTAGCCCTTTTGATTTCTTCGATCGAAGAGTTTCAACTTCTATGGCGTTTTCATGGGGAATCTTCCTTATCCGATATGGGCCGTTAAAGAGATTAAAAAATTTCTTGCAGACACCTGACCGTTTGTTAGACAGCTTGTGTGATCTGATAAGAACTTTTTGTCCTACATGAAACACTGTTTTTCTCACGTTTTTCATTGCCGGTTTTGTTCATTTCCATTTGCTGGATTATGTCTAGGGTTGGCAGGCCGAATTTCAATATCACGTGGTGCTCCGCCTACAATCCTATTCCCACCGTGTTCACCGTAGTATCGATTCTGGTTGCCGTAACTGTTGCGTTCACGATCCTGTAAACGTCCTCGATCATTTCCGTTGTTCCACCTGTGTTCGCGACTGTTACCCCAGTTTCTATACGGCCGGTCCCGATTATTGTTCCGTTCGCGTCGCGACGACCAGTCACGCCGTTGATTAGTACTACGCCCACGACTGCGATCGCGCTGCTGTGCCCCGTAATAACTTTGTGCCTGATTAGGCGGGCATTCTGCTGTATTATATTCCAACTCTTGGAGAAGTGTCTTAAACGTTTCCTCGTCATCTTTGCATCGTCCCGCAAGAATGACGTGGCGCAAGTGCATCGGCAATTTGGTGATGCATATCCTAATTAGTCCCGCAGGCGCGTATGGGTCGTATAAAAATTGATTTGCCTGCAGCATGTGGTCGAATAGGCGTGCTGGGCTGCCGAAACCAGACTGGTTCAAATTTGGCAGCATAATTATGCCATGCTTGATCCTATCTTGTGCTGCTTCCGACCAATAGGCGGACAGAAAGGCTTGTCGAAACTCCCGAGTGGAGTTGCACTGACGCGCTGCCGACCTCATGCAAATCGCCGGTTCGCCTTCCAAATAGCCACACATATATTCTATCTTATGTGAGCCTGCCCAGTCGGGGGGAAGACAGAACTCAAATTGCTCGAGCCATGCTCGTGGATGTATTCTTTTTTGCGAATTTCGAAATATCTCAAACTTTCTCACCGTAAGGAAATGTTTGAAATCAAATCCCCGCATTTCCTCCCAGCGAGGCCCTTGAATGTTTCTATTTATCTCATGTCTGCCTCTCAAAACACATTCTTCCCTGTCGTCAAAATCTCCCTCGTGGCTGGAGTCCCTCTCTGCACTGTTCGTACGGCTATTTTTAGTGCTATTGGCAAGTTCGGAATCACACGCCATGCGGTTTTCCAGATGCGCCACGCGTTCTTGTAATTCGCCTGTTACAGCTTTGTGCTGCCTGTTCACTTCGAACTGCCCCTTCTGAAATCTATGAAGCGAACGCACTTCTTCGGTCTCTGCGACCGCTACTGGTGTAGTATTGTTCTCGCTTTCCGTCACCTTCATCATGTCTACGATGTCCGCTAATGCCGCAGTCTTATCATGTATTTGTCTGTTGTCCTCCGCCCCAGTCTGCTCCATTTGTTATACTTGCTGTTCGAGTGTCTGAATCGCTTGACTGTTGTCCGCTACTGTGCTGCTAACGGACGCGGGACAATGCGTTTCCACCTCCCGGACCCTGGAGAGTACCCCTTTGGCATTCTTCTCTCAGAGCTTGGAAGTTCCTAAGTAGCTGTTCCTCACTCTCTTTCGATTCCGCATCGCGACTCCGCTTGCCCTGTTCTAAGGCTTGCAGACGATCATCGATTTGTTCAAATGTACGGCCTAATTCTTTCATAATATCACTTTTTATTTCACTTGCCAGATTGTTTATTCTTTTCGTTTATTCTTTGTGAGATATCATCGGACACTCTCTGCATCGACTTGTGGACTTTATTTGTCTGCTGGATTAGTTTTTCGTCTACTTGTTCGCCTAGCTCTCGGATCGATTTTTCGGATGATTCTTTTTGTTCTCGGAACGATTTTTCTGATTTCTCTGCGTTTTCTTTATATTGATGCAACAAGGCTTTTATGAGTTCTGCCAAATCAATTTGGTTAGTTGGAGGCAAACTAATTTCTGGCTCTGCTGTGAGCCCGTTCGTCCTGTCGAACATTCATTTAAGGCTGTGGGTTTGTGACGTCTATTAATCGGTAATGTCTTGTTGTTGAAACCGTGAGGAGCGCTACAACTGCCTGAACAAGCTGTAAGGTATCATAACATGAGACTTCAAGCTTCTGGCAATGTTCAGTACTCTTACTGGTTCAAAACGCATAAAGCAAGTTTACATGGTCTTGTACTGAATTTCACTAAGTGATATCTTAGGCCTGCAATTTTTTCATTTTAAAGTAAGCAACAGATCCTTAAATCGATGTTTTTCAACTTTTTGTAATAACTATTATGAAGGATATATCACAGTTAATATGGAAAACTGGGGGACGAGGAAGGAGCCTCCAAGAGAGCATTCTCAAAGTGGGAAATCAGAAAATACATCACAGAATTCCGGCGTCCCCGGAAAACATTATCCACTTATCCACAATGATAACGGGCAATCCTTCCACCATCAGAAAGCCACCTTTAAGACAAATCAATATCAAATTAGACATTTGTGAGGGCCAACTCTGACGGTTGTTAGCCTGAACGTCGAAAGAATTACAAGTCACAAGCATGATATCTTATCGACACTCTGCCAAACACATAAATGGAACGTACGTATTATGCATTCAAGAAAGTGACGGAGGAAAAGAAAGAAAACCATCCGAAATACAATGAATGGGACTAGCTGTGGAAGTACCACACCCCAACCACCGCAGTGCCATATTCATTAGATCATACTTGGTCGTGACAGTTATCAATAAAGCCACAAATAACGGCACTGAAATATTAACAATCGAAAGTTAAAACATCACGGTCACATCCGTGCACAATTCTCCATGAGAAAAGTTCACTCTCTCACCGCCAGAAAATTTTAACAACCAAAATACCAAATTCGTAGTAGGAGATTTCAAATGCCACAGCATCAACTGGGGCTACAACGAAAAAGATGAGAACGAACGCCTGATGGAGGAGCGGCCAGATACATGTAATCTCTCTAGCCGTTGGGACCCAAAACTTCCCTGCTCCTTTACGAGTAAGATATAGAATGTGGCGACAACTCCGATAATTGTACCACCAGCTCTAACACACAAGACTGCTGTATTATAACGGTACATCAGCCCATTCCTCGAACTCATCGCAGAACAATTGGGATACACGTGTATGCCTTAGTTTAGACCACTATGAAGCAGTTTCACAGAAGATTTAACTTCAGGAAGGCCAAATGGACATCTTTTCAGAAGGAACTTGACAAACCAATTGTGCATAGCGCCCTTACATCTGGTAATTATCAGGCATTATTAAAAATATTACTAAGAATCTTGAGACAACACATAGAATGAGACTGCAGACAGCAATTCATCCCAGGCTTCTCACACAGGCCAAAGAAACTCTCCGCTGATTATGATAAACTACATCAGAAAGATCCTTTTAATGAAGAAACGATAACATGCGGTACAGTACTGATGGAAATGCTAACTTAAGAGAAGAAAAATAGATGGATAGATACCCTGCAGAGAATGGACATGACATACAACAGCAAAATAGCCTAGAATATTATTAGAAAGCTCAAGGATAATTCAAAAGGCTCCAGATAGCCTGCTGACGTAAGAACCAACCAAGTGGCCCATCAACTCCTCTTGAATTGAAAGTTCAGTGCAAGATATCAAAAACTAAAAATCAACAGGTTCCTACAGTCGGTTAAGATCTATCTTATGTTCTCAGCGCCTTTCGCAATGAAAGAAGTCAGCCAGGCCCTCCTCAGTACCATGAAAACCGGTAAAGCTGTTAGGATGGATGATATGTGCACAGAGAAGATCAAAAATAATTTTATTGGTTCGGGCGCATAAATGTGGATGCTGCAGCTCTTCAACCATTTCCACGAAACTTCTAGATCTCAAGCTGTGGAGAATCGCAAGGGCAGCGCCGCTGCTGAAGCCTGGGAAGGAATAAGACTCGCCGATGAACTACTGACCTATATCACTTCTTTGTCATCTGTACAAATTGTACGAGAGAATCATTTTCAGCGGCGTGGTAGACTCTATAGATCTGAAAATTAGGCCTAAATAAGCTAGTTTGAGACATGGCAAATCACGCACCAGCCTAATTCTGTACCTGGCAGAAGATAAAGAAGGAGAGAACGAAAAGGAAGAGATTACAAGGTTAGCTTTGGTCGACCTCAGCTCTGCAGACGATACTGTCAGCCACAGGTTGCTATTCCAGAAATTCTACAACGTACTGCGATTACCATTTTGTCAAGATCATTGAGCCTCTCTTACAAAATAGACTATTTTACTTCGTTCGCCGTGGAAAGGAGAGCTGATGGAGAAAGCGAAGAAATGGTTTGGCCCTGGGAAGCGTGCTGGCCTTCACACTTTTTAACCCACACACTAACGACCCCAGCCAACATCTAATCCTACTAAGCATTTCCTATATCCAGAGTACTTGGTGACCACACACCAGGGGACGACTTTCGTGGAGGTAGGGCAGAAGCTGGAAAAAACACTCAGAGCCTTGTCAGAACCAAAATATACTCCATTAAATCGAATCCTTCGAAGCCTCAAGTGAGTGTTTTCCATCTTCGATTCCAAAAGCGAACGTTCACTGTTTCCTGGAGCAACACCACGTTGGGACACACAGATAAAGCAACGTATGTGGGTGTGACGTTGGATAGATCCTTGACATATAGACACGACTGTGAAAAGATCAGTCTGAAGGTGGCCTCCAGAAATAATAGTTTGCGGAAACTCGTAAACAGCTAGTGTAGCAATCCTGACAACCACCGCCCAGACACTATGTTTCACTAAGGCTGAATACGTCTGCTAACTATGGACCAGATCAACCTATTCGAAGGAAGTCTACATAAGCCTTAACGAAACATGTCGTATGAAACCCACGCCGCTACCAGAGCTGCTGGTCTCGCGAGTCCGAACTCCCCAAGAACATCTCAGTAATTCACAGAGAGGCTCAGACATACCGTCGAAGATCGACAACCTCTCTTTGACACTCAGTGCGAGCCTGAGTGACTGAGATCCCTTAAAAGGTTCTTAAACACAGCCATCGAAGAACCACCACCTGACTATCCACCAGCACAGGTGGTGCCTGGCAGCTCCACAACAACATGGAAATAATTAAGGACCCTAAACCACATAAGAAAAGGAGTGGCCACGGTAAAAACCAAGACGATGAGATGAGGTCGTGGCGACGTAGATGACGATAAACGCTACTGTGGGGCTGAACAAGAGATGGAACACCTCCTGGACTGTCCAAACTGTCCCTACAGATGCAACCTCGACGATTTGAGGCTGCACAAGAAAAAAACCCTGGATGTGGCCCAATACTCGGGTGAAAGACTGTCATTAGTTTCCGTACACGAAAAAGTAAAGTAAGTATCGAAAAGTGACAGAGGTTAAAGTACACACGACAGTGGAAGTACAAACATTCCAGCACACATGAGTCTTCAAACGAGATGTTCGTGTGTAAGTGCGAATATTTGGTTATGATCCTCCAGCGACTTTGAGAGGTGGCATGAACCCCCTCCCATATTTCTATCCTACGATTTTCCTCTCTAATTGCATTCGGTGAAAAGTTGCTATTCCTTCACACACGGACTTCCCACGCAGCGTCTCTCATCACCCGGGTGGTCCGGTGACAGGCGGGCACTGCTGATCTTGAAAGGGTTAAGCCGACGGGTGTGAGAGAGTCGAGTGAATGCTTTCCAGACGCCGACATTGCAGAATAGCGGCAGAGACACGCTCGCAGGGGCCTGAAGTAGCGGCTGGGCTAGAGGTTCCGTTACTTCGCAGAAACTTACTGAAAACACTTTCTGGCGGACTACCAGCGAGGCGTGGGAATGACTTGTGTACCCAGGCAGTTTTGGCGGGTAAATTCCCGAGCTTTCTGCAAAATCGTAACTGTGGTTGGCTTGCTCAGGGCATAGCTCCGTGACGTAGCAAAATCGGCGCAGAAATTGGCGCCAAGAATCTCCATTGGTGGAATGGTAGTGCTCCGGCAATAGAGTGGAATTTTCCGCCGGTTTTCTAGTTGCTGATTGGAACGTTTAACCACGGCCACTGCCGTGGGGGCAGGAATGTTCTGGGTTCGGTTTGTACGGGTGCTCTTGTGGGGGTCGGCTCTCGCCTTCCGGTCGGAGTAGGTTACAAGACTGAGCTCTCGCTGCTCTGGACAGCCTGCCTTCCGTTGGCTGTCTAATATACTTTTATTTAATTGTAACTGTTTGACGAAGTTGCTGAAGTTTCGACTTCAACGTAACTTTCCGAGTACAGTTGGCAATTGAGCGTTCTGCGTACAAGAGGCCTATGTTGTCTGTCTTGAGCAGTTTTGGCTAAAGTTGACTGTATCGGAGTTACTGGGTGACTTCGCTTGTTAAAATCAATCACTGTACCGTCAGTGATTGTGTGGCGAGCCTTGTTCGTCTCCCTCAGAGGCGCATTTGTATTGCTAGGAAGTCTTTAGTCTGGAACAATCAGGCCAGGATAATTTGTTTCGGGCTATACTCGCGACATTATCATCACCACGACAGGACGTCGAAGCAACCAGCCATCGCCTCCGGTATGCCAGATCGTGCCCTTGCAGTTAAGAAGACAGCTTGGTAATGTACGTCCGCAGCACCAGCAAAGCAGGCAATTTTGCTAGGTGATAATCCGAGCTCAGCAGAGCGCGCCTGTTTGTCTTTTCTAACTTTGATCTGTCTTGGGTGTTCATTGTCTGAGTTCTCACTAATGTAGCAGCAATTAATGCTGGGTTGGCTGTGTGTCTCTCCTAAGACTTGAGTTGCAAGGAATTGGCTCCACACACCACTTCGTCATAAATGTCACAATCTAGTTTAGGGACAACTTCACCTCCACAGCATTTATTTGAGTATCTAATTTGAGCCAATTTGATGTGTTGTAAATGTTTCATGTGTTTTTGTTTATTATTTTGAGTTATAATAAATCATATTGTTATTTTGGACAGAACTTCCGTTCTGTTAATCGGTAGAGCAACCCTATCATTTCTCATTACGTTAATGAAACTTTCCTTTATTTAACTTATTTATCAAATGAAATCATTGCAGGTGTCAAACTCTTTTCTACTCCACTTGCAGGGTCGATTACAGTCAGTTCGCGTTTCTTTTTAATCCATGTGCAACAGCAAAAGTCGGAGTTAGAATAGGGGGGGGGGGCTTAGCGCATCATTTACATATGTAGGTTCTAGAAGAATTTAGTGTTAAATACACTGATAGCCGCGGCACCTCGCAACTTCAGTATGAAATATTTGTCTATTTATCAGAAATGTGTTTGGAATGCTAACTTTTCCGATAAAAACCGCTTCTTATTGGCCCCAATTCTTCCCAAGGCACATGTTGGGGAATCTGGTAGTTGCATCATAGGACACCGGCACTGCTGGCGTAAGGCGACATTTAGAGCACCAATATGGTTCGTGATGGGTCGGTCGATCGCGGCCTTCATCTTTACCTACAAGGTCACCTGACCTGAATATTCTGGGTTTCATCTCAGAAGTTAAACGTACAGTGCTCAGGTCGTTACAGTTGAACTGGAGCAGCGAGTTGTACAGTCATGTCAAGATTTGCGTGATAATCCTAATGTACCCGAAAAAACTGGTAACCCACTGCAGAGCCGAGTGCAATATTTCCACCAAATGTCAGAACGACACGTGAAACACTTCAACAGGTACGGCCGACTAGAAACTGTATTTCATGGTAAGGTATCCCGTAGACGAAATATGAGCCCAATTAAATGGGGACTTAATTCGAAATGTTTATATTTGAAATACATTTGCACTAACCAAGACAATATTTCGTACTGAAGTCAGTAACGAATCGTAACCAGGCAATAGCAAGTACCACGCAAACGGTTAACTTGTGGACCGATGTGTATGGGAATATTTTCGCTTTCATCACGACAGTGATCCAAAAAACTACACGTGAAAATGCGATTTTTGAGGGGCGTCGTATCTCGGGGTTTGTAGCTCACAGAGATAAAGGGTCATGTGTTTCGAATAGCCCTTGGCCTGGTGACCACTTGTATATCTGTCGAAAGAATGGACATAGCGTAGCTATCCTACAGTACATGGTCAAAATTTAAACATTAGACACTTTCTTCAGCCCAGGCAAATTGAACGAATCGGTTGGTTCTTTTGCATTAGGTGTGACCTAGGTTGGACCTTAGGTTATAAAAACACCATTTGTTCACTGGCGGTTCGTGATTTTTGAATACTAAAAGTACCAATTGTGGGGATGGAAACTTCTATAATTTCTATTTGTGGCAGATGGTCGAAATTTTTACAATATGTTTCTAAGATGGTATTCTCGGTTAACTTCGAAGCTTTTCTTGATATGAAACTTTCTGGCAGATTAAAACTGTGTGCCCGACCGAGACTCGAACTCGGGACCTTTGCCTTTCGCGGGCAAGTGCTCTACCATCTGAGCTACCGAAGCACGACTCACGCCCGGTAGGAGACGAGATACTGGCAGAACTAAAGCTGTGAGTAGCGGGCGTGAGTCGTGTTTCGGTAGCTCAGATGGTAGAGCACTTGCCGCGAAAAGCAAAGGTCCCGAGTTCGAGTCTCGGTCGGGCACACAGTTTTAATCTGCCAGGAAGTTTCATATCAGCGCACACTCCGCTGCAGAGTGAAAATCTCATTCTGGAAGCTTTTCTTGATATCATTATCCGTTACCGAGATCTAGAGCTTCAAAGTTATTGTATTTATGAAGAAAACCGCAAAAATAGTTTTTGCAGAGTGGGCTGCAATTATCTAAATAACGAACCATAGCAAATGGTTCAAAAGTTTAACTGTACATTCTGTAGCCACTCATCCAGAAACACCGTTTTCCTGTTTTCGAAAATAACGATGTGTTATTAAGATAAACCCGAAAAACTACGGTGGATTGCAAAAAAGCCAGTTGTAGGAATGGGCACTTTTGTAATTTCTGTTCATTGCAAATCGTCAAAATTTTTATGATATGTTCTTAAAATGATGTTTCCGGGGAACCTTGAAACTTTTTTCGATATCATTACCCGGCACCGCGACTCAGTGGTTCAAAGTTACCGTCCTTTTACACGTAAAATACGTACGTAGCATCTGGTCTGAGGCGTAAACGTAGTTTTAACTGACGTACTGAACACATGGAAAAGGTTTTAGCTTCATCTCAAGGATTCTGTGATCACCCAAATATGTTTTCAGTCAGCTTCTTTCCAACAATAAAACATTATGATTCGCTGTCTCTGTATAATGGGCACTTCACGCCTATACAAATATACCCAAAGTGGAACCATAGTGACGAGTTACAACAGTCTTAATATGCTTCAAAAGAAATTAAAATGAGTACCAAAAATTATGTAAAATTGGAAAGAAGGTAAATTCAGTAAAATATTTCTAATAACTTTTCTACTGTTTTAAGATGCAAATTATAAGCAGGTCCTATTCAATTAATTGGGATAAATGAGCCAAGTATCCAGAAAAATCTAAAGCAGTCGATTTTGTGTTATCCTTATATTATGTGTACTTAGACCCTATTTATTGTTTGTATTTGTCAAAGTATACAAATGTGTCGAAGCTTCTAAATGAATTCTCAGAACTTTACTGTCCTATAGAATTCATTCTGTATAAATAGTACACGATGCTGTAGCAAGGAAAAGAAGGGAAATAGTAGAAAAATGATCCTGCCAGAGTACCAGAGGTCGTGTTACTAAAAAAAACTGTAGTAGAAAAATGAGAAAACAGCTGCCTTAATCCACATTCCGTCTTCATCACCAAAAATTTTGACATGCGAACATATTCGCGCATTTCGTGAGTAGCAGAGAGACTGCGATGGTTGAAGAGGGAGGAAACAGTGGTAGTGGAAGAGAAACAAAAAGGAGAAAGCAGTGGTGTGAGAAGGAAAGTGGTAGTGAAATAGAAAGAGAGATGGATGAGCACAATAGCAGTGGGAGCCAAAGAGAAAGGAAATATTGATGGTCAGTGGAAGATAGTGGCAGTAAAAGAGAAAGAGAGATGGATGGAGACAAAAGCAGTGGGAGTTAAAGAGAGAGGAGGCAATGGAAAGGAAAAATAAACATAACTGGAGACGATATACTGACTTGAGGGCGGGGGTCTGGAAAGACCGGTGAACTTTGACACGTACTAAAGGGGAGGGCGCATTTTGGACTGAAATTTTAGACACGTGGATATAGGAGAAAAGAATAAATTGAACCCTGCCCCCCTCAGAATTTTTGAGTTGTCAAGTTATGGTGGAGACAGTGGCAGTAGAGAGAAACACAAAAGAAGACAGTGTAAATGAGATAGGAGACAGTGGCAGTGGGATATATGCCTGCTGTAAATCACGGGAGAAAAATGAGGCAATTGGAGAGAGACATGTGTACAGGTACTGACAGTGAGAGGGACTTCCGGCGGACCTCTGCTATCCTTCAGGTGCTTCCTATTCTTGGGAGGATGTGGTCTGTCGATCAATTGGCCCGTAGGAACTTAGGCGCACTCACAAGGGGAGGCCGCCAATTGTGAAACAGGTGTAACGTGGCAAAGCACCAAGATGCACTTCTCAGTCGTTGTCGAGAAAATCGACAGTTAAAAGAAACCGTTACGGTGAAATACTCTCTACGAATAATAATGTTCTACAGCGTCGTGGCGCAGCGGTAAGCGCCCGGGTTCGTAATCCGAAGTTCGCCGGATCGAATCTCGCGCCATGCAACTTTTTTTTATTATTAGTTTTTTGTAATTCAAACATATATATATATATATATATATATATATATATATATATATTAATGAATTGCTTATGCATGTTGGTGAAGGCGGATCGCTCTCCAATTGTACCGCCTCCATTTTTCCGTTTGTTTAACAGGGTGTACCAAAGCTCTCACGTCCGCACTGGTACTCTGGCAGGATCATTTTTCTATTATTTCCCTTCTTTTCCTTGCTACAGCATCGTGTACTATTTATACAGAATGAATTCTATAGGACAGTAAAGTTCTGAGAATTCATTTAGAAGCTTCGACACATTTGTATACTTTGACAAATACAAACAATATCGTATCGGAGTTAATATATCATACCTGCCACAGCAAATTTGTGTTCGTGGGATCTCTATTCTAATTCGAACGTTTGACTTACGCTATACGTATTCGTTCTGGAATATCGTTTCTACGTCTTCCGTTAACTATACGAACATTATGAAGACAATTAATAACATTTGTGAAATACAACCTTGTTTGCGGAAAACATAATGATGTTCGAAGTCGCCAGTTTTTCCACGACTAACGACTTTCAACAACTTATTATATGCATAATTGTTGCAACTGATTGCCGGGAATATATATATATATATATATATATATATATATATATATATATATATATATGTGTGTGTGTGTGTGTGTGTGTGTGTGTGTGTGTGTGTATACACACACATTTGAATTACAAAAAACAAATACTAAAAAAAATAAAAGTCGCATCGCGCGAGATTCGATCTGGCAACCTTCGGATTACGAACCCGAGCGCTTACCGCTGCGCCACGATGCTGTAGAAAATGAATAATCGTAGAGAGTATTTCACGGCAACGGTTTCTTTTAACTGTCGATTTTCTCGACAACGGCTGAGAAGTGCATCTTGGTGCTTTGCCACATTACACCTCTGGCCATGTGCTTTTATCATGCGCAGTACTAATCGAATCTGAATTTCACAATTGGCGGCCTCCCCTTGTCAGTACAAGTTGTCGGCCTAGGAAGCGGCCACGCGAATATGGGCTTGAACAGTAATCGCCGTAATGTTTTCTGTTTCACGGCAGTAATCCAGACTTGAATTAATAACTTTGCCTGACTGCTCAAAGATTTGCGGCGCTGGCGTATTACCATTCTCGAAAAAAAATAACCAGTCTCCAAGAATAACTTAACTACACAAAGTATATGACCATCATCTGCGAAAAAAAATTTTCTATTCGCTATCCAGTCTGATTATAATATAGCCAACTATCTGATCAAGTTCTCGGACAAAACTACACTTCAACAGAGTAAAACATCAAAAGCCAGACTACACATAACTTCCATGAGAAATTAAAATCAACACCTCTGTACTTTCTTTTAATACAGACAGCCATGCGCCGCTTAGTATCTCTAAGCAGCCTTCGCAGTAAATCGTTGTTGTTGTTGTTGTGGTCTTCAGTCCTGAGACTGGTTTGATGCAGCTCTCCATGCTACTCTATCCTGCGCAAGCTTCTTCATCTCCCAGTACCTACTGCAACCTACATCCTTCTGAATCTGCTTAGTGTATTCATCTCTTGGTCTCCCTCTACGATTTTTACCCTCCACGCTGCCCTCCAATGCCAAATTTGTGATCCCTTGATGCCTCAAAACATGTCCTACCAACCGATCCCTTCTTCTAGTCAAGTTGTGCCACAAACTTCTCTTCTCCCCAATCCTATTCAATACCTCCTCATTAGATACATGATCTACCCACCTTATCTTCAGAATTCTTCTGTAGCACCACATTTCGAAAGCTTCTATTCTCTTCTTGTCCAAACTAGTTATCGTCCATGTTTCACTTCCATACATGGCTACACTCCATACAAATATTTTCAGAAACGACTTCCTGACATTTAAATCTATACTCGATGTTAACAAATTTCTCTTCTTCAGAAACGATTTCCTTGCCATTGCCAGTCTACATTTTATATCCTCTCTACTTCGACCATCATCAGTTATTTTACTCCCTAAATAGCAAAATTCCTTTACTACTTTAAGTGTCTCATTTCCTCATCTAATTCCCTCAGCATCACCCGATTTAATTTGACTACATTCCATTATCCTTGTTTTGCTTTTGTTGATGTTCATCTTATATCCTCCTTTCAAAACACTGTCCATTCCATTCAATTGTTCTTCCAAGTCCTTTGCTGTCTCTGACAGAATTACAATGTCATCGGCGAACCTCAAAGTTTTTACTTCTTCTCCATGAATTTTAATACCTACTCCGAATTTTTCTTTTGTTTCCTTTACTGGTTGCTCAATATACAGATTGAATAACATCGGGGAGAGACTACAACCCTGTCTCACTCCTTTCCCAACCACTGCTTCCCTTTCATGCCCCTCGACTCTTATAACTGCCATCTGGTTTCTGTACAAATTGTAAATAGCCTTTCGCTCCCTGTATTTTACCCCTGCCACCTTCAGAATTTGAAAGAGAGTATTCCAGTTAACATTGTCAAAAGCATTCTCTAAGTCTACAAATGCTAGAAACGTAGGTTTGCCTTTTCTTAATCTTTCTTCTAAGATAAGTCGTAAGGTTAGTATTGCCTCACGTGTTCCAACATTTCTACGGAATCCAAACTGATCTTCCCCGAGGTCCGCTTCTACCAGTTTTTCCATTCGTCTGTAAAGAATTCGTGTTAGTATTTTGCAGCTGTGACTTATTAAACTGATAGTTCGGTAATTTTCACATCTGTCAACACCTGCTTTCTTTGGGATTGGAATTATTATATTCTTCTTGAAGTCTGAGGGTATTTCGCCTGTCTCATACATCTTGCTCACCAGATGGTAGAGTTTTGCCATGACTGGCTCTCCCAAGGCCATCAGTACTTCTAATGGAATGTTGTCTATTCCCGGGGCCTTGTTTCGACTCAGGTCTTTCAGTGCTCTGTCAAATTCTTCACGCAGTATCTTATCTCCCATTTCATCTTCATCTACATCCTCTTCCATTTCCATAATATTGTCCTCAAGTACATCGCCCTTGTATAAACCCTCTATATACTCCTTCCACCTTTCTGCTTTCCCTTCTTTGCTTAGAACTGGGTTGCCATCTGAGCTCTTGATATTCATACAAGTGGTTCTCTTCTCTCCAAAGGTCTCTTTAAATTTCCTATAGGCAGTATCTATCTTACCCCTAGTGAGACAAGCCACTACATCCTTACATTTGTCCTCTAGCCATCCCTGCTTAGCCATTTTGCACTTCCTGTCGATCTCATTTTTGGGACGTTTGTATTCCTTTTTGCCTGCTTCATTTACTGCATTTTTATATTTTCTCCTTTCATCAATTAAATTCAATATTTCTTCTGTTACCCAAGGATTTCTATTAGCCCTCGTCTTTTTACCTACTTGATCGTCTGCTGCCTTCACTACTTCATCCCTCAGAGCTACCCATTCTTCTTCTACTGTATTTCTTTCCCCCATTCCTGTCAATTGCTCCCTTATGCTCTCCCTCAAACTCTCTACAACCTCTGGTTTAGTCAGTTTATCCAGGTCCCATCTCCTTAAATTCCCACCTTTTTGCAGTTTCTTCAGTTTCAATCTACAGGTCATAACCAATAGATTGTGGTCAGAAACCACATCTGCCCCTGGAAATGTCTTACAATTTAAAACCTGGTTCCTAAATCTCTGTCTTACCATTATATAATCTATCTGAAACCTACCAGTACCTACAGTATCTATCTGATACCTTTTAGTATCTCCAGGATTCTTCCAGGTATACAACCTTCTTTTATGATTCTTGAACCAAGTGTTAGCTATGATTAAGTTATGCTCTGTGCAAAATTCTACAAGGCGGCTTCCTCTTTCGTTTCTTCCCCCCAATCCATATTCACCTACTATGTTTCCTTCTCTCCCTTTTCCTACTGACGAATTCCAGTCACCCATGACCATTAAATTTTCGTCTCCCTTCACTACCTGAATAATTTCTTTTATCTCGTCATACATTTCATCAATTTCTTCATCATCTGCAGAGCTAGTTGGCATATAAACTTGTACTACTGTAGTGGGCATGGGCTTTGTGTCTATCTTGGCCACAATAATGCGTTCACTATGCTGTTTGTAGTAGCTTACCCGCACTCCTATTTTTTTATTCATTATTAAACCTACTCCTGCATTACCCCTATTTGATTTTGTATTTATAACCCTGTAATCACCTGACCAAAAGTCTTGTATGTAAATCATTACATTCAATAATAAATTTGATATCCTGCTTGGCGCGCTACAGACCAGTACTTGAGTAAGTACAAATCAGAACATAACTTCGTGACAAGTTCCCAATATGCACCACCTGAAGTTCCCAATATGCACCACCTGATCGAAAATATCCGGACATCTATAGGTGACGTTAATATGAGGTGTGTCAACCCAGCGACTTTACGGCGACGTGAACTCAGCCGGAGACACTTTCAGTGAGGTGTCTGAAGGTCTGTGGAGCATTGGTCCTCAAGGACCGAAACCAGAGAAGGTAGTGATCTTACACGCTGGGTCTAGAGCGAAATCGACGTTATGTCTCATCCCAAAGGTGTTTCATTGGTTTTACGTCGGGGTTATAGTCACGCCAGTCCATTTCAGAAATGCTATTGTCCACAAATCGTCCTCTCTCAGATTTGCCTTATGACAGAGTGCAATGTCCAATGTGCAGTACACAGTTTTGTAAATTGTGTTCATATCCTTCCTCATTTAGCGTTCTCTTAAGCACAATAATACACTGTAACCATGAGAAACACCCTCGGATTGTAACACCTCTTCATTCACACTTGGTACTACATAAACTGAAGCGCCAAAGAAACTGGTATAGGCCGGCCGGGGTGGCCGTGCGGTTATAGGCGCTACAGTCTGGAACTGCGCGACCGCTACGGTCGCAGGTTCGAATCCTGCCTCGGGTATGGATGTTTGTGATGTCCTTAGGTTAGTTAGGTTTAAGTAGTTCTAAGTTCTAGGGGACTAATGACCTTAGAAGTTAAGTCCCATAGTGCTCAGAGCCATTTTGAAACTGGTATAGGCATGCGTATTCAAATACAGAGATATGTAAACAGGCAGAATACGGCGCTGCGGTCAGCAACGCCTATATAAGATGAATGTCTGGAGTAGTTGTTACATCTGTTACTGCTGCTACAATGGCATGTTATCAAGTGAGTTTGTACGTGGTGTTATAGTCGGCGCAAGAGCGGTGGGACACAACCTCTCCGAGGTAGCGATGAAGTGGGTATTTTCCCGTTCGACCATTTCACGAGTGTACCATGAATATCAGAAATCCGATAAAACATCAAACCTCGGACATCGCCACGGCCGGAAAACGATCCTGCAAGATCGGGACCAACGACGACTAAAGAGAATCGTTCAGCGTGACACAAGTCCCACCCCTACCACAAATTGCTGCAGATTTCAGTGCTGGCCCATCAGCAAGGGTCAGCGTGCGAAACATTCAACGAAACATCATCGACATGGGCTTTCGGAGCCGAAGGACCACTCGTACATTGTTGACGACTCGCCCCGCCTTGGCCCGTCAACACAGGCATTGGACTGCTGATGACTGGAAACATATTACCTGGTCGGATGAGGCTCGTTTCTAATTGCAACGAACGGATGGACGTGTACGGGTATAGAGACAGCCTTTTGAGTCTGTGGACACTGTATGTCAGCAGGAGACTATTCAAGTTGGGGGAGGTTCTTTAACGGTGTGGGGCGTGTGCAATTGGAATGATATGGGACCCCTGATACGTCTAGATATTACTCTGAGAGGTGACACATACGTAAGCATCCTGTCTGATCACTTGCATCCATTGATGTCCATTGTGCATTCCGACAGACTTGGGAAAATCCAGCAGAAGAATGCGACTCCAGAATTGATACGGAGTTGCTCCAAGAACACTCTTCTGAGTTTAAACACTTCCGCGGCCCACCAAAATCCCCAGACATGAACATAATTGAGCATATTTGGGATGCCTTGCAACGTCCTGTTCAGAAGAGATCTCCACCACCTTGCACTCTTACGGATTTCTGGTCAGCGCTGCAGCATTCATGGCATCAGTTCCCTCCAGCTCCAATTCAGACGTTAGTCGAGTAAATGCCACATCATGTTGTGGTACTTCTGTGCACTCGCGGGTGCCCTACAAGATATTAGGTAGATGTGCCAGTTTGCTTGGCTTTTCAGTGTATAATGCCAGACGACATTCCCCGGACTTTCGCCAGACCCTAATCCTTCCATCGGTTTGCCACAGGGTGCATCGTCATTCATCACTCCAAATCACTCGTTTCCATTCATCCTCTGTCCAGTGGGGTTGCTCCTTAAACCACCTCAAGGGTGACTTTGCGCTGACAACAGGAATGAGTGGCTTTTGAGGAGGTGCTCGATCACTGTGTCCCATTCTTTTTAACTCCCTAGGTAGAGTCATTGTGCTAGGTGGACTGCTGGTATCATCTTGGAACTCTGAAGTGATTCCTTCCTCGATCTAAAGAGTTTTTTACATCTACCATCCATAATACTCGACGGTTTGTGGGGCAGCAGGTGGAAAAAAAATTTCTAATGTTGCCGTTCTTAACACAGGCTCTCTAACTACAATGTTGGCAACCAGACAGCGATTAGCAAAAACGTGATGCCTGCAATTAAAGTTCCCTGTGCCCACTCTGATGGAGAAATAAAGCTGTTGATCATTGAAGTTCATTACGCTGAGGATTTAGGATGATGTCTGGGATTCATAGAAAATACAGTTTACTTTAACAATTTTAACTATATTCTGAAAACGATAAAGCAAAAACTTCGACACAAAAGTTTACCCAGGCAATGCTACTATCAGCTCATGTACTATCAGAGCTGTTGAGAGTCTATTTCGCGGATCCTATTATCCCTAGACAACGAAACTGTTCAATAATCGTTATCGATGTAAATGTTCAGAGTGAATGCTCGCCAAAATTTGATGTTAATACTCATCAAACGTCACGTTAGTAATGACAGAACGTCTGTCCTGCGGTGACACGTGAAACTACGACATCCGCACTTATCACTTTACCCCAATGTGAACTCATTGTTAACGTGCATACCGAGTTATGTAATACGGCATCCAAGGGCGTTCCTTGCAACTGCACAGATGCGACGCGGCTTCCAACACGGAGTGCTCGCTGAAACGAATCTAGAAGAGAACTGGGGCCTGAATCCAGCTCGCAGCGCTCTTACTTATATAGCCACGGTGCCTTCCTGACTAGCTGCTGGGGCTAGTAGAGCACCACTTCAACTTACTAAATAATCAATTGCTTCATTCGCTGAAGGCCAAAGAAGCTCTCAATTTACTTGTGCTATCAGCACACTGGTAAGTACCATTAAAATTGCTACACCAAGAAGAAATGCAGATGATAAACGGGTATTCATTGGACAAATATATTACACTAGAACTGACATGTGATTACATTTTCACGCAATTTGGGTTAATGGATCCTGAAAATCAGTACCCAGAACAACCACCTCCGGTCGTAATAACGGCCTTGATACGCATGGGCATTGAGTCAAACAGAGCTTGGATGGCGTGTACAGGTACAGCTGCCCATGCAGCTTCAACACGATACCACAGTTCATCAAGAGTACTGACTGGCGTATTGTGACGAGCCAGTTGCTCGGCCACCCTTGACCAGGCGTTTTCAATTGGTGAGAGATCTGGAGAATGTGCTGGCCAGGGCAGCAGTCGAACATTTTCTGTATCCAGAAAGATCCGTACAAGACCTGCAACATGCAGTCGTCCATTATCCTGCTGAAATGTAGGGTTTCGTAGGGATCGATGAAGGATAGAGCCACGGGTAGTAACACATCTGAAATGTAACGTCCATTGTTCAAAGTGCCGTCAATACGAACAAGAGGTGACCGAGACGTGTAACCAATGGCACCCCGTACCATCACGCCGGGTGATACGCCAGTTTGGCGATGACGAATACACGCTTCCAATGTGCGTTCACCGCGATGTCGCCAAACACGGATGCGACCATCATGATACTGTAAAAAGAACCTGGATTCATCCGAAAAAATGACGTTTTGCTATTCGTGCACCCAGATTCGTCGTTGAGTACACCATCACAGGCGGTCCTGTCTGTGATGCAGCGTCAAGGGTAAACGCAGCCATGGTCTCCGAGCTGATAGTCCATGCTGCTGCAAACGTCGTCAAACTGTTCGTGCAAATGGTTGTTGTCTTGCAAACGTTCCCATTTGTTGACTCAGGGATCGAGACGCGGCTGCACGATCCGTTAGATCCATGCGGATAAGATACCTGTCATCTCGACTGCTAGTGATAGGAGGCCGTTGGGATCCAGCACGGCGTTCCGTATTATCCTCCTGAACCCACCGATTCCACATTCTGCTAACAGTCATTGGATCTCGACCAATGCGAGCAGCAATGTCGCGATACGATAAACCGCAATCGCCTTTATCAAAGTCGGAAATGTGATGGTACGCAGTTCCCCTCCTTAGACGAGGCATCACAACGTTTCACCAGGCAACGCCGGTCAACTGCTGTTTGAGTATGATAAATCGGCTGGAAACTTTCCTCATGTCAGCACGTTGTAGGTGTTGCCATCGGCGCCAACCTTGTGTGAATGCTCTGAAATGCTAATCATTTGCATATCACAGCATCTTCTTTCTGTCGGTTCAATTTCGCGTCTGTAGCACGTCATCTTCGTGGCGTAGCAATTTTAATGGTCAGTAGTGTATGTATAATAAAATTCTGATGAGGGTATGTTAAATACTTTTGGCGAGAGAATTATTTTAGTTGCACTGCATGCGATAGATGAGCTCTGAACTTGCCCTTTGTGGAGACGCTACAGCTATAGTTTTATAGCTACGTTTTAGAAACTTCTCTCATTCTTGTTATTATAGCATATCTCCATTCTACCTAAATCTAAACATCCTAGCTTTATCTAATCACTTACTTAATCTATCTTGCTTCTGTACTTTTAGGACACAAAAACAGAAAATCATGAATTTCAACCAAAATATTACTTTGTGAGATCCATCGTGCTGTTTCCATTAAATTACAATGAACAGGGAATCCGAATATAAAGTTTGAAGATTCTAGCTCCTTCCTGTTGTGACGATGATTTTTACGTAGAACGTCCAAATTTCTAAAACTGTTAAAGTTACTAAACTGAAACTTAACACATTATCATTTTAGCATCACTCCTGACATGCTATTAACTTTTCAGATTATTTACTTTACTTTTAAGGTATTGCGCAACATTCGTGACTTCATAGCTAGTTACAGCGGGCTAGGCTGGCACACTATGGAAAACATATGGACTCTATATGGCGTGAGTAGGCTGCTTCCCTACAGGTTCCTCCCCATCAGAGCATAAGGGCTGCCGGGTCTAGGTTCGCTCTGGTTATTCCTTAGCACTTTTAGTTAATAATCACAGCATCAACAGACGATTCCGACAGATTTAGAAGGGTTGAAGTGTCCCTGATGGAATTGTTACTCAGGTGACAACTAATAAATAGTCCATCACGTTCGAAGTCAAAAACAAATCTGGTGTTACTGCTTCTCTACAGACAACGCAATAGCCCCGTCCCGCCTCCTGTTATACTGGTGGGTCCGCTTCCAGTGACATGTAGTGCTCAATTCCGCATATTTTCGATAAAATTGTATAATTTTTAGTTGGCCTCTCTTGATAAACGCAAGTATAAAGCGTATACAGTAACAGTTGTCTACTCATCTTAGTGTATTTACGTTTCATAAAACCAATAAGAAAAAGGAAAGATGGGCTTGACCCAAATAGTAACTCATTCTTTACAGTTTTGACATGTCAGCGTACACAAATATTAAGTTTTTCAACTATAGCTCTGTGATACTGCGGTACATACATTTAAAAACTATTTTAAAACACTGATTTGTATTAAAATGTAAAATACTTGCAATGTCTTTATTGTCGTTCAGTTTAACTTTACGCCTTCTTGAGTGGTCTATGCCGATTTGGGCGACAAGCGATTTCCGGAATCACAGGAAACTTAAATCGCTGGCCAGATGGAGGTCTGAATCTCCCTCTATCCCAATACGAATCATGTTTTTTAATCACTATACCATCTCCCTAATAACTTGACTGTGTGAGGTAAAGGGCGAATTGTGGCACCCTGAAAACAGAAGTTCGGGGTTGGCGCGGCCGCACGGGCTGCTCGGCCAGCCGGAGCCCGGCAGTAAACACGCTGCTTGTTCCGAACGTTAGCCAGACGAGAGGAGTAGCCCCAGCGCATGGTCCAGCCGCGTTGCTGAGAATTCCATTGTGAAGCTGTATCGATGAAGTAGTGCCAGAGGTGGCGGACTTTGTGAAACCTTAAGGGCAGACACTTCACAGTTCATATAGAAATTAATAGTAGCCATATGAATCACGATACCTCAAAAAGAAACATGTACATTACCATTATTTGCAGACGATTCTGATTGTGTAATCAGGTTTTCAATATATTTATTAGCTTAAAGTTTAGTATCTGACGATAAATTATACAAGTAACACCCAGCAACGAGTTTACAAAATCTAAACGGTTCGTCCGATTTCGTCGATCTACGTGTCTTCAGAAAGCTATTTGTGTAAACCTAAATTGGTATGAATTACAGGCATGCAAACTGAATAGTACATGAGTTATTGGAGGTCAAAGAGGCCGATTACCATCGATTGCGTCAGGCCATAAGTACGCAACAGTTACACGAAAAAACCGTAAAAGCATGGTTATAAATATATTTATTCATCTAAGTCTTTTTTTATATCCGATATACACTATCCATGAAGAAATTGGTTAAATATTTACTGTGTACTAGAAAGCACAGAGACATTAGGCTACTGACCTACCTTCTGTTTTATTCCTTTGATATATGTTTATTTATTTTGCTTATATACAGGGTTATTACAAATGATTGAAGCGATTTCACAGCTCTACAATAACTTTATTATTTGAGATATTTTCACGATGCTTTGCACACACATACAAAAACTCAAAAACTTTTTTTAGGCATTCACAAATGTTCGATATGTGCCCCTTTAGTGATTCGGCAGACATCAAGCCGATAATCAAGTTCCTCCCACACTCGGCGCAGCATCTCCCCATCAATGAGTTCGAAAGCATCGTTGATGCGACTTCGCAGTCTGGCACGTTTCTTGGTAGAGGAGGTTTAAACACTGAATTTTTCACATAACCCCACAGAAAGAAATCGCATGGGGTTAAGTGGGGAGAGCGTGGAGGCCATGACATGAATTGCTGATCATGATCTCCACCACGACCGATCCATTGGTTTTCCAAACTCCTGTTTAAGAAATGCCGAACATCATGATGGAAGTGCGGTGGAGCACCATCCTGTTGAAAGATGAAGTCGGCGCTGTCGGTCTCCAGTTGTGGCATGAGCCAATTTTCCAGCATGTCCAGATACACGTGTCCTGTAACGTTTTTTTCGCAGAAGAAAAAGGGGCCGTAAACTTTAAACCGTGAGGCATCCAGAAGCTTTAAACTGCGCATACCATCGCCGAATGGAGTTAGCAGTTGGTGGATCTTTGTTGAACTTCGTCCTGAAGTGTCGTTGCACTGTTATGACTGACTGATGTGAGTGCATTTCAAGCACGACATACGCTTTCTGGGCTCCTGTCGCCGTTTTGTCTCACTGCGCTCTCGAGCACTCTGGCGGCAGAAACCTGAAGTGCGGCTTCAGCCGAACAAAATTTTATGCGTTTTTCTACGTATCTGTAGTGTGTCGTGACCATATGTCAATGAATGGAGCTACAGTGAATTTATGAAATCGCTTCAATCATTTGTAATAGCCCTGTATTTAATAATGTGTGTTAGAGCGTGTTTATGGTCCAGCCGTTGCAATATTTATTTAATTTTCAAGTTATTTAAATGTAAATCCATTATTTCGAATATGTTTCAAAATTTTTGTGAGTGTGCGTTGGCTTGAAGACAGGGCAGGAGAGCTCCATATTAATATATAGTATCGAAGGAATAGATAGATAATATCGCATCCGGATTTCTAAAATCTCCATGTATATATTAATATTGTATACTGTAGATTCAGCAGTATTTGGCTTGTAATGCGGCAGCTACGTATCCCAGCCCCTAGACAACGAAACCGGCCAAAACTTTTAATATTTCAACTCTGAGTATGAGGGTACGTAGTCGAGGGCCAACATCATCACATATTCTTCTTTCAAAGCCCGCAAGTGGGAGGGTTTCATGCTCCTGTCCTACTACCATGCTTCATTTTGCGTAGTTTTCATAATTAACTTCAGGTGGATTCCGTGGTGATTCCTTCACAAAGACAATGGTTGATTGCTGCTTATCTCGAATAACCCCGACGCCGACGAGCATTACATTCTAACCATCCCTCTCTCTCTCTCTCTCTCTCTCTCTCTATCTCTCTCTCTCTCTAATTAAAATCCAATGATCCCTTCGTTGTAGGCTCCCTTGTGCTGTTCCCCTATCGCCTGAAACAGTTAATTCATTACGGTACGATTTGCCTATAACAAAACTACAGCGGATTATCGGTGAACAGATAGAAAACGATTAGACCACAAATTAAAGAGCATGCGCCCGTGAAGTGGAAGGAAGGCGCGTTGTTTATTTTGCTCCTGCTCTTCTGCATTCCAGCTGCCAAACTATCTGTCTTGCTATCTCCAGCCCCCGATCAGATCTGCGCGCTCTGCTCTCTTTTACGTGTTGTATCTTCCATCTCCGTTTGGTGTACAATTTATTCCGAGCTGTTCTCCATGAATGCGATATTAATCTCCGTCGATAGACTTCGGCGAGCTCATATAACAACACTTAATAATTGTCCAGCCCTGTAAATTGGGTATTAAGACGCATTTTAAGCTTTCCTTATTGCCGTAGCCGGTAGTTACCCTCGCAATTTTTATCTCCGTGCATTCGGCGACATCTTTGTAGCTGAATTATTCAGTTACTATAGCAATGAGGGGGTGAAATTAGATATAAGTCTCGCAAAAATAAAACGGCGATAATAATGGCAGATAATATTAGAACAGGTTGTGTAATAATACCTCCACTACGCGATACTAGATCGAAGTACATACAGTGTAAGGAAACACGATTGAGAAGAGCCGTTCTCAGACCAACAGTGGTTCTGATTACGATGTTTTATGTTCAGCATTCGGAAATATTTTGATCATAACTTTTTTAAAATTTCTTAAACACATCATGTTGCAATAACCGTTGTCAGATTCTGTGGTATGAACAAATGAACTGAATCAGCCATGCAGTTAATATAACATGAAATCAAGCACTAGATAAATACATAAGAGAGCGAAGTACTTGCAAATATAAAATTTAACATTTACAGGAAGTTTGTGAGCTGATAACAGCCAACTGAAGAAATTCTTGTATACATAAACTTACTTAATGGCAGCTTTGCTTCCTTTGTTTATACAACATAATCTGAAGATTCGGAGTATATCTCAGGAATAAAAACAAGATTATGATCCTGATATTCCTATTACTGAGTACTGAACAAAAAATTGTCGCCTATCTGTACAAGGACTTCTGATCGTATTTCATTATTTTAGGCTACATATAGGAATGCCTAAACAGTATCTTCGGCATGTCTGTGTGTCTTCTACACGTTTTCCAAACAGGAAAGAAGTGTATGACCTCATAAACCATTAAAGTAGTATCATAACGTGAAGACTTAATCGCCCATAAGCGCGGTATAAAACGTATTTACATTTACCATTAACGGATTCAGCCGTTTTTCGGTTTTTGTATTTCGTCCGAATGGTTTTACAAGTTTTCTGCCGAGACCACCTAGCTTTGTGGCCTTTAATTGTTTGCTGATGTGAATGTTTCTGCGCGAGGCAGTCATCAACTATTTCCATTCTATTCTGTTTTAAATTTCGCTGTGTTGCACGTGTATTACGTTTATATCGTACAGTAGTATGTTTTTACATCCAAATTTTAAGTTCAATATTACATCACGACATTAATTTTGTACCCTACCCATTAATGCACATTTTTCTAATTACATATTACACATCTGGGCATCATGACAGGTTGTTGGCGTAAGAGAAGTGCAAATCTGACGTAATCTTACAATATCACCCAGTTCTTCCCGTCTCCTATGTGCTCCTTCCTTGAAGTGATCACTCCCTAAAGTTATCTTTCTAAATAATTTCAACAATTTACTTCAATTAACCTCTTGAGGTGTTCAGATGGTGCAAATGGCTCTGAGCACTATGGGACTTAACTTCTGAGGTCATCAGTCCCCTAGAACTTAGAACTACTTAAACCTAACTAACCTAAGGACGTCACACACATCCATGCCTAAGGCAGGATTCGAACCTGCGAGCGTAGCGCTCGCACGGTTCCAGACTGTATCGCCTAGCACCGCTCGGCCACTTCGGCCGGCTCTTGAGGTGTACAAGGAGACTCACATCAGACGAACATTCTATTTATCCACATCCGCTACATACCTGAACATAACATTCCAGAACACGAAAGTTATTTAATAAGTAAATCTCTTAAAGTTGTTGCTCTTTTTTAACGGTTATTTTACTTGTCAATAACTACTTTTAAAGAACATCACTAAAGCGTTTCGTTCCCTATTTGGTTCCTTTAACTTTCTTAACGATTCATTTCTCCATTTTTCTAGCTGTTCTTCGTACACTCATTCACTGGAAAAGCGATAAACAAAGTGTTAGCTAAACGGTAAATACGTCATAAGTTTAGTGATATTCTACAAATAAATCATTCCGATGCCAGACTGAGACTTTGCTACCATGCTCTCAAATTGCCTCGCGAATAATCACGGATATGTCTCTGTGCGTTACGACAGGATTCCTTACAATACTTTTCTTCTGGCTCTTCGCACACGAGAAGGAAAGTGAGAAGAGAAAAGACGAAATCATAATCTTGCTTGCTTACACACCCGACGTTTATCGACACTATTATGTGCCGACCTCACAGTCAGCCTCCAGTAACTGCAATCTTCTGCTATTTGCATTCATTTCGACAGAATCTTCATCTATCGTAGATATTTCACTAGCCAGCCGCTGTGACCGAGCGTTTCTGGGTGCTTCAGTCCGGAATCGCGCGCCTGCTACGGTCGCAGGTTCAAATCCTGCCTCGGCCATGGATGTGTGTGATGTCCTTAGTTTAGTTAGGTTTAAGTAGTTCTAAGTCTAGGGGACTGATGACTTCAGATGTTAAGTCCCATAGTGCTTAGAGCCATTTGAACCATATTTCATTATTTCGTCCATCTATCATTTTCTTCGTCTGCCAGGCAGATACGTTCATAGGGTCTTCCCATCACCACTGCTTCATCCTACGGTGTTCAGGCTTGTAAGCCACGTGTCGCCCATCGAAATCTTCCAGGCTTCATATTCTGAGGAATTTTTGGTTGCCGCATCAGTTAGACCAGTTTTTGGGTCTTCCCTTCCGAGTCATCCGCAACTTGCACTGAGATAAAGGCCATGCATAACGTTTTTCTTTAAAATGCCAAGTGTTTCTCACTACCCGCCTTTTTGATACTCAAAGTGACCATTCCATGTAAAGCCACAGAACCATTACTGAATTATATTGTTTGGATTTTGTTTCGCTAAAGAACATGTGTGATGTCTGCATCTGTTCCACATCCCATCCAGTCCATGATTCACTCCAATTCAATGCTGTGCTCCAAGCGTAAATTCTCAGAAATGTCTTCCTCAAATTAAGTGCGATGCTTGATACTAGTACACTTCTCTTAGTCAGAAATGCTCTTTTTGCCCGTGCTAGCCTACTTTTAATTATCTCCTTGCTTCCTGTGTCGCTATTCTGCTTACATGATAGCTAAATTCCTTGACTTTGTTTACGTAATGGTCACCAGTTCCATTCTTAGATTTTTCGCTAATTCCATTTCTCCTACTCCTGATTAATTTCTTCGGTTAACTCTTAATATATTAGAGCGTTCATTCCATTCAATAGGTCTTGTAATTCTCAGTTTTCACGGCGGATAGCAGTGTCACCTGCGAATCATATCTTTGATATCCTTGCAATCTGAATTTCAATCACACGCTTGAGCCTTTCCTTTATTTCTGTCATTGCTTATTCGATATATAGATTGATTGGTAAGTAGGAAAGACTGCATCCCTGTCTGACTCCCTAACCAATCCAATCTTGGTCTTCCGTTCTTGTTGTCCCCCTTCCCCCCCCCCCCCCCCCCCGGTTTTTGTACGTATGATACATCACCCGTCTTTATCTATAGCTTACTTCCAGTTTTCTCAGATTTCGAACATCTTGTACCATATCACACTGTCGGACGCAATTCTAGATCGACAAATCGTATGAACGTGTCTTCATTTTTTCTCACTCTCGCTTCTATTATGAAGCGCAACGTCAGAACTGCCTGTCTGGTGGCTTTACCTGTCCATAAGCCGAACTGATCATTATGTTCGAATGTAATGACTTTTATGGAGACTAGAAATCTACTCTGTAGCAATCAGCATGGG
Source organism: Schistocerca piceifrons (assembly GCF_021461385.2). Taxonomy (NCBI): domain Eukaryota; kingdom Metazoa; phylum Arthropoda; class Insecta; order Orthoptera; family Acrididae; genus Schistocerca; species Schistocerca piceifrons. Next base: position 322,312,069 of record NC_060139.1, on the reverse strand, counting down.
TTTCGAAAAAGACGGCCGTGTGAAACCCAGCTCGCGCTATTCGTCCACGAGACTCAGAGGGCCATAGACACGGGTTCCCAGGTAGATGCCGTGTTTCTTGACTTCCGCAAGGCGTTCGATACAGTTCCCCACAGTCGTTTAATGAACAAAGTAAGAGCATATGGACTATCAGACCAATTGTGTGATTGGACTGAAGAGTTCCTAGATAACAGAACGCAGCATGTCATTCTCAATGGAGAGAAGTCCTCCGAAGTAAGAGTGATTTCAGGTGTGCCGCAGGGGAGTGTCATAGGACCGTTGCTATTCACAATATAGATAAATGACCTTGTGGATGACATCGGAAGTTCACTGAGGCTTTTTGCAGATGATGCTGTGGTGTATCGAGAGGTTGTAACAATGGAAAATTGTACTGAAATGCAGGAGGATCTGCACCAAATTGACGCATGGTGCAGGGAATGGCAATTGAATCTCAATGTAGACAAGTGTATTGTGCTGCGAATACATAGAAAGACAGATCCCTTATCATTTAGCTACAAAATAGCAGGTCAGCAACTGGAAGCAGTTAATTCCATAAATTATCTGGGAGTACGCATTAGGAGTGATTTAAAATGGAATGATCATATAAAGTTGATCGTTGGTAAAGCAGATGCCAGGCTGAGATTTATTGGAAGAATCCTAAGGAAATGCAATCCGAAAACAAAGGAAGTAGGTTTCAGTACGCTTGTTGGCCCACTGCTTGAATACTGCTCAGCAGTGTGGGATCCGTACCTCATAGGGTTGATAGAAGAGATAGAGAAGATCCAACGGAGAGCAGCGCGCTTCGTTACAGGATCATTTAGTAATCGCGAAAACGTTACGGAGATGATAGATAAACTCCAGTGGAAGACTCTGCAGGAGAGACGCTCTGTAGCTCAGTACGGGTTTTTGTTAAAGTTTCGAGAACATACCTTCACCGAAGAGTCAACCAGTATATTCCTCCCTCCTACGCATATCTCGCGAAGACACCATGAGGATAAAATCAAAGAGATTAGAGCCCACACAGAAGCACACCGACAATCCTTCTTTCCACAGACAATACGAGACTGGAATAGAAGGTAGAACCGATAGAGGTACTCAAGGTACTATACGCCACACACCGTCAGGTGGCTTGCGGAGTATGGATGTAGATGTAGATGTAGATAGATCTAACGCATCCTCAACTTTATTTCCTATTCTTCTTAGTCTTATTAGCAACTTGGTTGCATGAACTGTTAAACTAACTGTGGGAGAGTTCTCGCACTTGTCTGCCCTTCCCGTATTCGGGGTTCTGTAGACGGTTTGTTCTCAAAAGTCTGATGGTATGTCTCGCTCTATGGATTCTACACGCCAACTTGAAGATTCAATTGCTTGCTACTTCACCAAATGATTTTATAAATTCGGATGCAATATTATCTATCTATTCTATCGTAAGTCTTTCAAAGCTCTGTTAAACTTCTTCTTCTACCACGTCATCGGAAAATTCCACTCTTAGTAGAGACTATCACTGTATTCTTCCCATCTATCTGCTAGCTCCTTTGCGTTTATTAGTGGAATTCCCATTGCACTCTTAATGTTGACATCCCTGCTTTTAATTTTATCGAAGGTAGTTTTGTCTTTTCCATATGCTGAATCATTCCTTACGGTGACTATTTGTTTCTGTTTCTTGATATTTTCCTGCAGCTATTGCGTTTTGGCTTCCCTGTATTTCCTAAATATTTCACACCTAAGTAACTTATAGAGTTGTATTAATGTCTTTTCCTGAACCTTTTTGTACTTCTTTCTTTCTTCGATGAAGTGAAGTATTTTTTCGGTTACCCAAGGTTTCTTCGATGGTACCTATATTTTTTGTACCTATATTTTTCTGTCCAGTTTCTTCGCTTATCCTTGTTAGAGATACCCATTCCTCTGCAACTGAACCACCTATTTTAGCATTAGCTGAGACAACTTCAAACGCATCTCATCATTTCACAGTACCTCCGTATCCACTTTTTGCGCACTGATTGTTCCAGACGATTCTCTTAGCTTTCAGTCTACTTTCATAATTACTAAATTGTGATCCGAGTCTATATTTGTTTCTGAGTACGCCTTAAAATCCGACATCTGATGTCAGAATCTCTGTCTGACCATGACGTAATCCAGATGGAGTCTTCCCGTGTCTCGAGGAATTTCCTATGCACAGCTCTTTCTATGATTTTTGAAGTGTATTCGCTGTTACTAGCTGAAATTTATTGAAGAATTCCGTCTTGCAATTGATTCATTTCTATTACCAAGCCCATATACTGCCATAACTCCCCCTTCTATTCTTTCCCGTTCTACCGCGTTCCGATCTTTCACGGTTATCAGATTATGGTCTCCCTTTATATACGAAATTACCTGAATTATCCTTATATATTTTATCTACCTCTTCATGTTCTGTTTGTGGCGTCAGCAAGTATATCAGAACTATTGTTGTTGACTTTGGTTTACTGTCGATTCGCCGGCCGGAGTGGCCGTGCAGTTCTAGGCGCTACAGTCTGGAGCCGAACGACCGCTACGGTCGCAGGTTCGAGTCCTGCCTCGGGCATGGATGTGTGTGATGTCCTTAGGTTAGTTAGGTTTAATTAGTTCTAAGTTCTAGGCGACTGATGACCTCATAAGTTAAGCCGCTTAGTGCTCAGAGCCATTTGAGCCATTTGAACTGTAGATTCTGAAGAGAGCAACCCTACCACTGAACTGTTCAGAGCAGCGTGCTCCCTTCCCTACTTTCCTATTCATAACAAATTCTATTTCTATTATACCATTTTCTGCTGCTGTTTGTATTACCCTATAGTCATCTGGCTACAAATCGTAGGTACCACACCGCTTTGGAGCAACATACTCTTTATTTCAAAGAAAGTATAGATACAGTAAGCTTAACTAATAGTTTAAAATTCCAGTAGGTACCGTGCCATTGTAAATTGTAGAACACACCAAGAAAATAATATAGACAGACCAAGTTCCAACAAATCCATCAACAGTCCAGAGAACAGAGATCCAGACATAATCCATTTGAAATGCACTAAACAGCCGGTCACGAAGTCACGGTGTAAGAAAGATAGAGACAATAGTATCATACTGTTTGAAGTGTCTTGCAGTGGCTGGGCAGCCAGCTTTTACCTCCATCTTGACATTAGTGGCCAGGCCCATGTGACGACTTACTGGTGCCCTTACCTGCCGTCAGAGGAGACGATGATACTAGGCATCTCAGGGTGTCGACCTTACGGCGAACGACAGAAATATAGCATTCCTCCCTCCCCTCCCCCCCCCCCCCCTCCGTTTAAACGGCACGTAGTACCGGCATAAGGGAGGTGTGGTGGGCAAGCCAGCTATAGGTTCGCTATCTGTCTCGACATCTGGTGTTACTGTATTCTTTGTTTATGGCGAGGGTGTGGTGCTGCAGCTGGAGTCGACTGGATCTGATGTTCCAGTCTCTGTGAATTTGCTGGACGTCAGTGGTGCCGGAGGTGGAAAAAGGTCCTATTCCATGGGGGACCAGTTCCGACGACGTTGATCCATGGGATGTGGGTTCAACAACCGCTTGAAGTTGCATCAAATTGGCACTGGGGATGGTGGTGGTTGTTTAAAGATGGAAGCTGTTAAGCGTGGGCGCCATTTGCGTCCATTGTGAACTTTAATTGTCCAAGGGTGATTCTGATGACGCCTGCTATCCACCTTGGCACCCTTCCGAAGGTAAGAGGCTAAACCTCTCTGCACAGTGAATAGTAGGGGCGATGGCTTGGCTGCCATGAGGATGTAGTAGACCTCAGAAAGTGCCAGAGGTTTCGGTGTCGGCGGCCCTGCTGTAGTTCCGCTGGAGAGTGCCTTTGCATCGGTGTGGTACTGTAGGAGCCGGGAACTTGGTCTAGACCTCGGCCTTGAGCGGAGCTGACAGAAACAATTCATAATTCTAACACAAAGTTTAGTGTTATTTGCATTATTATTGCAAATTAATTCACACAAATACACTGGTTCATATTGGTATGCAGATCTAACCTCTGTAATCTGATGAAATGGTGGCGCAATAGTGGCGGCGAGCACTTGGCGGCTACATGGTCTCTCCTTTGGCAGTAATATACTCTATTGAATTCTTCTTGGCTACGTGAATACCATTTTTAGGGTCATTTCCAACGCAAGAGCACCATTTTACAACCGCAATAACACCCGAGGCCATTCCATCTCCAACTAGGTACTGGAGGCCTCGCTCGGCACCTGCGCTGTTCACTCATCGGCTGCTGGCTACTGACTCCTCACTGTGCTTTCTCGCTTGCCACCCAGACTGAGCGCCAATTCCACCTTTTGGCGCTCGCCAACTCAATTCCGTTGCGAAGGGGAAGTACTATGTCTTTTTCGTTATACAATGCAAGCTCCTAAGGATGAACCAGTTTTTTACATTATTATTTCCTTCACATAAACAAACGTATTTTAGAAAGTCTCATTATTTAAATACACAGTTACAATAATAAATGAAAAGCACCAGTTTGCTTTTATTCTACAATATTATTTTTATTGCTAACCGGTTTTCGGCTTACAAGGCCATCTTCAGGCATTTACTGAGTATTATCACCAAAGAAGTTACAGTTCTACAAAACATATTTCGTAAAACTTTATTTCCTTACAGTAAATCAATGACATTGGGCAGTAAAGAGAAAACACTTCACAATTCATATCATTAATTATACTGAACAACTACTCCCTATCGTTTGTGGTGTTACAGACAGTTCGCCTAGCAGCAAACGTAAATAACGTTCGGAGAGTTCTATTTTAGAGAAGTACTGTCCACCTGATATTTTGACATGAGTTCTTCTGGCTTTGGAATGAGATCGATATCAGTTTCTGATTGTGTATTTACTGTTGATTTAAAGTCACCAGAAATGCGTCAGGAGACATATGGTTTTCGCAGTACTACCAGTGGTGTTGCCAATTGACTGGATATGATGGGTGTGAGAATGTCTTGTTGCATCAAATGATCTAATAAGGGCAAGATGTCATCTCGCAATGTTTCTGATACTGGTCGAGATCTACAACAACGAGGTGCTGTAGAATGTGAATGTGAACTACATTAAGTAATTATTTGCACACTCTACGACAACCGAAAATAGGTCTGAAAATTCGGTGCACAATCAGTCAAAATAATCGAATCGTACAACTGCTGAGACAACGTTGATATAGTCTACCAATGTCGAATCAAAAGATGAAAAAGCGTGCAAAAGTATGTGGTGCTTGTTCTGGGGTTGTAACCTTTGTGATGACGAAGTACCAATTTGATAATATGTTTCCTTATTCATAATAGAAACTAGTGGATTAATTATAAATTTTATTAATACGTTGTTGTCCGGAACCGCGCTGCTGCGACGGTCGCCGGTTCGAATCCTGCCTCGGGCATTGATGTGTTGATGTCCTTAGGTTAGTTAGGTTTAAGTAGTTCTAAGTTCTAGGGGACTGATGACCTCAGATATTAAGTCCCATAGTGCTCAGAGCCATTTGAACCATTAATAGGTTGTTGATCGTTAGTAAGATAGAAAACTTTTGTGTTTTTGCTTTATGAGTGCGTTCAGTTGCTGTAACACGTTTGCACCTCAGTGGTTTTGTCTGTGCGTTACACTTCTGTGGTTTTATCTGTGCGATGCAGTGCCACTTTTCCAAATTTGCGCCGTGTATCCGTGTTTACGAAATACACATAGTGTATTCCCTATACGGGCGCTGAGTACATGTGCGTTTAGTGAAACAACCAGGGCACCCTGAATACCGCTTCTTGCTGTTCTTATAGCGATATTGGGTGTAGAGGGACTATATGAAGACTTCTTTTCACTCGTCAGCCTTTTGACCGGTTTCATGCAACCCGCCATGAATTCCTCTCCTTCGCCCGGCCTTTTCATTTCAGAGTAGCACTTGCAACCTACATCCTTAATTCTTTGCTAGATTTATTACAGTCTCTTTCTTCCCCTACAGTTTTAACTTTGCAGTTCCATCTAGTACCACGACGGTTATTCCCTGATGTTTTAATACATATCGTGTTGTCATGGCTCTTCTTCTTATCAGTGTTTTCTGTGCGTAACTTACTTCGCCGATTACGTCGAGAACTTGATCATTCCTTATCTTACCAGTCCACCTAATTTTCAACATTCTTCTACTCTATCACATAGTAAGCATTTCGACTCTCTTCTGTTTCGGATGTCCCACAGTCCACGTTTCACTATTATACAATACTGTGCTCCATACGTACATTCTCAGAAATTTCTTCCTCAAATTAAGGCCTATGTTTGACAGTAGTAGACTTCTCCTGGCTAGGAATGCCGTTTCTGCCGGTGCTCGTCTGCTTTTTTATCTCCTCCTTGCTCCGTCCATCATGAGTTATTCTGCTGCCTAGGTAGCAGAATTCCTTAACGTCGTATGCTTCGTGATCACCAATTATGATGTTAAGTTACTCACTGTTCTGATATATGTTACTTCTCATTACTTTCGTCTTTCTTAGATTTACTCTCAATTCATATTCTGTACTCACTAGATTGTACAACCCATTCAGCAGATCCTGCAATTCTTCTTCACTTTCACTGAGTGTAGCTATGACATCTGCGAATTTTCGTTATCCTTTCACCTTGAATTTTAACCCCACTCTTCGACCATTCTTTCGTTTTCGTCATTACTTCCTCGATGTATAAATTGGATAGTAGGACCGAAGGTTACGCCCTTTTTAATCCGAGCACTTCGTCCTTCGTCTTCCAGACCTATTGTTCCTTCCTGGTTCTTGTGCATATTCTATGTTATACGTCTTTCTCTATAGCTTACTCCTGTGTGTCTCAGAATTTCAATCATCTTTCACCATTTTACACTGTCTAAGACCTTTCGCAGGGCACTTTACGTGCCACTGTCATTACTTCCTTTCCTTTTCCAGTCGTGTTGACTGGCAGAGAGCCTCCATGCGCGCTCGAATCTCTCTAATTTTACATTCGTGATCTCCTCGGGAGGTATAATTAGGGGGAAGCACTATATTGGATACCTCATCCAGAAACGCACTCTCTCGAAACCTGGACAGCAAGCTACACCGCGATGCAGAGAGCCTGTCTTGCAGATCCGCCACTTGAGTTTATTAAACATCTCCGTAACGCTATCACGCTTACCAAATAACCCTGTGACGAAACGCGCCGCTCTTGTTTGGATCTTCTCCATCGCCTCTGTCAACCCGACCTGGTACGGATCCCACTCTGATGAGCAATACTCAAGTATAGGTCGAACGAGTGTTTTGTAAGCCACCAGCTGTGTTTATGGACTACATTTCCTAAGGACTCACCCAATGAATCTCAACCTGGCACCCGCCTTACCAACAATTAATTTTATATGATCATTCCACTTCAAATCGTTCCGCACGCATACTCCCAGATATTTTACAGAAGTAACTGCTACCAGTGTTTGTTCCGCTATCATATAATCATACAATAAAGGATCCTTCTTTTTATGTATTCGCAATACATTACGTTTGTCTATGTTAAGGGTCAGTTGCCACTTCCTGCACCAAGTGCCTATCCGCTGCAGATATTCCTGCATTTCGCTGCAATTTTCTAATGCTGCAACTTCTCTGTATACTACAGCATCATCCGCGAAAAGCCGCATGGAACTTCCGACACTGTCTACTAGGTCATTTATATATATTGTGAAAAGCAATGGCCGGCCGAAGTGGCTGAGCGATTCTAGGCGCTACAGTTTGGAGCCGCGCGACCGCTACGCTCGAAGGTTCGAATCCTGCCTTGGGCATGGATGTGTGTGATGTCCTCAGGTTAGTTAGGATTAAATAGTTCTAAGTTCTAGGGGACTTATGACCTGAGCAATTGAGTCCCATAGTGCTCAGAGCCATTTTGAAAATCAATGGTCCCATAACACTCCCGTGTGGCACGCCAGAGGTTACTTTAACGTCTGTAGACGTCTCTCCATTGAGAACAACATCCTGTGTTCTGTTTGCTAAAAATTCTTCAATACAGCCACACAGCTGGTCTGATATTCCGTAGGCTCTTACTTTGGTTATCAGGCGACAGTGCGGAACTGTATCGAACGCCTTCCGGAAGTAAAGGAAAATGGCATCCACCTGGGAGCCTGTAACTAATATTTTCTGGGTTTCATGAACAAATAAAGCAAGTTGGGTCTCACACGATCGCTGTTTCCGGAATCCATGTTGATTTCTACAGAGTGGATTCTGTGTTTCCAGCAAAGACATGATAAGCGAGCAAAAAACATGTTCTAAAATTCTACAACAGATCGATGTCAGAGATATACTTGCTTCCGTTACCAACTGCAGATACCGTAGTATAACTTGCTGTTGCCGTTGTTCCATTTGAAGTTGCATATGTTGTCGCCACAGTTTAGTGAATTTTGGATCCTCGATTATTGAGCTTAGTCTGTTGTCCTCACAAACACGCTAATATCGAATCCTTAACGCCATCGCTACACCGATTATAATGCAACACACTCTTTATTAAATAGACAACATGAATATACTAAAATGACTTGATAGGTCACGATTACAGTCCGCACCAGGTTCTCGTAAACTGTAGAACACATCAGCAGAATAATCCAGATGTCCAGGGCCCAGTGAATCCATCAATAATCTCTACAATAGCAATCCAGACGTCGTCCATTTGAAATCCGATAAACAGCCAGGTCACTAAAGTAAGCTGTAAGCGATTTGAGACGTCAGAATAGCACCATTCGAAGTGTCTTGCAGGGGCACAGTGGCCGTGTTTTATATCTCACTTGATGTCAGTGTCCATGCCCTTGTGACTGTGAGCTGGAGTCTCTTACCTCCACAGGATAACACGTTAATGGTAGACGTCGCAGGATATCGACCTCGGTGTCGGATGACAAACGTATACCTTTGATCATTCTATCCCTTTCACATCATTTCCTCTGCCCAGTGTATGGGGTGTTTGTGTTGCCCTCATCATTTCAACATCATCCTGATCATTCGTGACTGTGACTAGATTGGACTGTGGAAAAAAATTGCACTTTGAAGAAACTGGGACTTTGTACAGGCGCCAAAGACCGCGCAGTTGAGCGCCCCACAGACCAAATATCATCATCACCCTTTCATTTCCCTGACCCCTACTATATTTATACCGAGCCTCTGAATTTCCCTTTCCAGATTTTCTAGCTTACGTACCAGATTCATACTTACGATATTCCACACTCCGACTCGTAGGATTCTATTATTTCTTTGGTTATTCGATTTTTTTTTTTTCATGGTGACCTGCCTCTTGGCTGTACCGTCACAGGGACCGGAATGAAGAACAAATACGAAATCTTTGTCTCCTGTGTCACTGCAAGGCGGGCGATCATTATTGGATTCGATAGTGTGGTACCGCAAAGAATTAATCCGGGTCCACCAGTAAACGCATCTGAGTGAATATGAGGAGCAGTTCGTTATTTAATTTGTGTAATGTGTCGCACGCCACCAAAAGTGATTGGATTCCGGTTGCGGCAGAGAGCGTGATTTCGCGGCGACGTCACCGCGTCACCGATGACGGACGGAAGAGAAGTTCGAAGGCTTAACCTTAGACTAACTTATAAATGTTTCTACATCCACACACATGCTACGCAAGCCACCGTGCGGTGCATGGAGGAGGGTACGCTGTACCACTACAAACCATTTCCCTTCCTGTTCCACTCGCAAATAGAAGAAGGGAAAGAGGACTGTCTGCAGAGTGTTTCCGTAAGAGGATGCAAAAATGTAACAGGGCGTAGAGAATGCTCCTCTGAACAACCTGAGATAGGGGACCTGGGGCCGGAGAAGCCAGCTTGTCTATCGCTTTGTTTAGCATTTCGGTTTTCCAGCATATTTACAACTAAATTGCGTACAAGTTTAAACGTACTGTGCTGCATATTTACATATACTTTCTTTATATCTTGCAAAGAAGCGAGGAGAAGGAGCCTGACTGCCAGGAAGTCATGATGCAGGTTTTGTTTACTTTACTTGTCCATAAGGTGGCTCAGTTGTATCGTATTTATACTGTCCCATGACAGAACATGCTATGAATCAATGATAGACCCATTCATTACTCAGTTATATGCAGAGACATACAGTACAATACGATGTAGCAGTACCGGCACAGTATTTCCTCGTCGCTAGATTGGAAGGGGAGGTCTTATTCCATGGCCTGCGACGTCACCTGACCTGAATCCCCTTGATTATTTCCCATGGGGATATCTAAAGTCACTTGTGTATGAGACCCCACAATCTGTTGCCAGAATTGTACTGCCTGTGATGTGATTCGAAACACACGAGGGATATTTGTCAGTCTGCGTAATAATCTTGTACGCCAATGTCATGCCTGCATTGAGGTTGATGGCCGTCAGTTTCAGCACATTTTGTAAGGTACAGTACAAATGGTACGTACATTGTATCAGTGATGATATTTGTAGTTAACTAATGTAAATAGAAAGGCACACAGCACTGTGAGTTTATTCCTATTATCTCCTTAAGCTGGCTTGTCCGACTCTAAGTTCCCTGCCTCAAATTGTTCATTGGAGCATCCTCTATGTTCCGTTAAACTTTTGCTCCGTATGAGCTCTAATTCCTCTTATGTTGGTGGTCCTTACGCGATATGTACGTTGGCGCCATTATGATCGTTACGCAGTCAGCTTCAAACGCCGGTTCTCCAAGTTTTGTCAGTGCTGTCCCTCCTAAAGAACGTCGCCTTCCCTCCAGCGATTCTCATTTGAGCTCCCAAAGCATTTCCTTCGTAACTGCCTTTTGATCGAACCTACCAGTAACAAAATCTAGTAGCCACTCCCTGAATTAATTCGATGTCTTCCTTTAATCCGACCTGGTTGGGATCCCAGACACTCAAACACTATTCAATAATCGGTTGCACTAGCGTCCTGTGTGCGGTCTCCTTTACAGATGAACACACTTTCCCAAAACTCTCTCAGTAATCGAAGTCGACCGCTCGCCTTCCTCGCTGCAGTCCTTACATGCTCGTTCAATTTCAAATCGCTTTGCAACGTTACGTCCATATATTTAATTGACCTGGGTGTGTCAAGTTCCACACTGCTAACGCTGTATTCGAAGATAACGGGTTTGTTTCGCCTATTCATCTGCATTAACTTATATTTTTCTACATTTAGATCTAGTTGCCTAAGCCATATTGTATGTTCCTACAGTCACTCAACGACAACACCTTCCTCTAGAACACAGCATCACCGGCAAACAGCTACAGATTTACGCTCACCCCGTCCGTCAGATCATTTACGCATATAGAAAATAACAGCTGTCCTATCACACTTTCCTGTTGATAACCTTGTCTCTGATGGACACTCACCATCGAGGACAACGTACTGGGTCCTATTGCTTAAGAAACCTTCGAGCCACTCACATATCTGGAAACCTATTTCGTATTGTGACGAACCAAGCGCTGCACCACTTGAGAGATGCAGAGGCGAGCGAGTGTGCCGGGACTTACCCCAGTTCACTGCTACACTCATGCTCATAAATGAAGGATAATGCTGAAACATGGTGAAACAACGCTCTGGTGGCCGGTTTGCGGATTTAGATAACTTCGGGGTATGACCATGCGGTACATTTGGCCTGCGGTCGTCGCACGGTTGCGTTGGCAGCAGTCCACATACGCAGAGGTGTGTTGGTGCATCTCAGAGTACAGTGCAGTGAGTATGTGTGCGGACGTTTTCAGGCGTGCTGATGGTGACTGTGTGTTGAGAATGGCTCAAAGAACACATATTGACGACGTTATGACGGGTAGAACACTAGGGCGACTGGAGGCTGGCCAAACACAGCAGGTCGTAGCACGGGTCCTCCATGAACCACAAAGTGTGATCTCACGATTGTGGCAACGATTCCAGCAGACAGGAAACGTTTCCAGTTACTACAGTACGGGACGTCCACAGTGTACAACACCACAATAAGACGGTTATCTCAACATCAGTGCCCGCAGACGGCCACGGAGTACTGCAGGTAGCCTTGCTCGGGACCTTACCGGAGCCACTGGAACAGTTGTCTCCAGACACACAGTTTACAGACGACTGAACAGACATGGTTTATTTGCCCGGATACCTGCAAGGTGCATTCCACTAACCCTTGGTCACAGGATAGCCGCCCGTAAAGCCTGGTGTCATGAGCACAGTACATGGTCATTGAAACAGTGGTCCCCGGTTATGTTCAAGGACGAGTCCAGGTACAGTGTGAACAGTGATTCTCGCCGGGTTTTCATCTGGCGTGAACCAGGAACCAGATACCAACCCCTTAATGTCCTTGAAAGGGACCTGTATGGAGGACGTGGTTTGATGGTGTATGGTGGGATTATAAGCAACAGGAACTGTAACAGGTCAGGTGTATCGGGACATCATTTGCACCAGTATGTCCGCCTTTTCTGGGGTGCAGTGGGTCCCACGTTCCACCTGACGGATGATAACGCACGTCCCCACCGAGCTGCCATTGTGGAGGAGTACCTTGAAACAGAAGATACCAGGCGTAGTGGCCTGCCTGTTTTGTGTAGTGCCACGTTGTGTGGCACCACATTCTGCAATTATCCTTAATTTATGAGCATGAGTGTAATAACGCCACGTCACCACAACGCATATGTACGTAGCACACAAATATTGCACGATAATTTAAGAATGGAATTAAAAGTTAAAGTTGGTTTTCCTAATTTTGTCAGCATGTGCTTTAGTATATTAATGTTTAAACTGTCAAATCTCAGATTCATCAGATGAATATCTTTCCCTAAATACATGGTTTTACGAAAAACAAGTGACGCTAAATAACAAGGCTCTAAGGCCTAAAATCGGACATAATGTGCAGATATATGTCAAAACTAACTGGTACAACTTTCCACTTGATCGGAACATAATTTTAGTCAGAATTCACGTGTTGACGTAAAAATAGTGGTGTTAAATAATCAAGCTAGACAACCAAAAATTTGTATGACGCTTCCGTTCAACATAAAAATAATAACTACGCGACCCCATCGAACTACCTCCAATAGTTATCGAGGAATTTACTGAAAACTAAATTTGGAACAAAGTGTCCTCATTTGTAATAGATAACTTTCATTTATATTAATGATAGAAAGTTTTGATTACAGCGTCTAACGAAAGTCATTAAATAATAGAGCTATAACAAGTTTCAAGATCTGTAAATGCAGGCGAGTTAAGTCTTTTCCTTAACCATAGATAACTTAATTACATTCGTACAAAATTACGAAGATTATAAATTAATACATAACAGTGTTATAAAATATTATGTATCCGAGAAAGCGGGCGTTTAGACGCTATTACCGGGGGCACAGAGCGGATGACAGCAGGTGTTCCTTTGGCCGTCCGCTGCGCCCGTACGTAAGTAAGACCCGAGAGGCAAGATTTCACTTCGCACCCAGCTGCCGTACGGTCCGCGTCAGTCAAACGCCGGAGTAAGCGATGCCTCGAATGACGTCACAGCCAGATTGCAACTTAACTCATGTTTTCGGTACAAATAGAAAGTGAAATCATGAAAACTGTGCACCTTCCTGGATCGCTTAGATTTCGCGGAAGTAACTGTTAGTGTGCCGCCCGTAATGTTGTAACCTTCCCGTATAAATAGAAAATAATATAAAATAATGAAATGTAACCTTCCCGTATAAACAAAAAAATATAAAATAATGAAATTTGGATAATTAAGTTCTGATGTATGAAAACTGATAAATCGCAACTCATTAAAAACTGATAAATTTTGAAGTGAGCAGCGCTACGCCATGGCCCTGTGAAATCAATCTGAATCTCTCCGTCAGAAATAAACTGAAAAATTCTTACCTCGTGATAGTGTCGCTGGATAACGCTGCCTATATATCTTCCCGTAAATGGCACAGCTTAGTGCAATGCTGGCCTATCTACTAATTACTAGAAAAACTGACTTTACTTAGTGACACAACTACACAGCTGCTCGTCTGATTACTGAAGAGCACATGACTATGATCTGACAAAAATCTGGAATATTTTAATTTCGATAAATGACTGGATCGGGACTGGCAATGACTTAAGGGGAAATTATACTTTTATAGTTTACTGATAAAAACAATTATATTCTGAAAAATTTTTACGTTATTGATAAAGATCGACAACCCATTACACGGGAAAATTGAATATTTTACAAACCTGGGTCAACTTGTGCTGACGAATTACAAATGAAAAGATTGAAACAAATTCATATTAACATCTCAGACAAGTGACTTAACTACGCGGATGCCAATAAAAATAATAAAATTTACCTTACAATAGATCGTTGATTTAATTATACTGTTGATGTTTCATTATATTAACAATTATACATTTGTTCATCATCATCTCATTCCATGGTATCATTTATCTCTGCAGCTGCTCACAATTATTATTTAGTTCCATATAATAAAGTTTTACAATTCGTTCTGCCCTGTGATTTTAACAACTACTAACTATAAACTGCGCTGTACCAGCGACAGACTACAACTACACTGTAGCAGCGAGCGATTGCAACTGCTGCAGAGACTGCTCTGACCTGAGACCCTATTGCAGCTCTCTTTTAACAGGGGCAAGACATTTTATGTCTCAGGCAGCGCCTGTGAATTGTCGTTCTAGCAAGTGAGCAATACATCGACATTACATTTGCTCCAGCAGTCTGGTAAACCCCTTACAATGTAAACAAATCCGCGTGGCAAGTGGTGATAATTATTTTCCACTTTTGTGGCGAGCAATTATTTTGATTATTAGAAGTCAGAGCGAAAGACCATTTAATAGGCACTTACCGTAGAGGTCGCCTCTGAATTTCTCATCGTGCTGTTTAGGACGGAGACATTTATTATTAGTCTTATCGTCAGGAATATTTCTGTGTTGTGCATGTGAAAGTTGATCAAATGTATCTATCAATTAGAACACAAAATCTTCATCTATAATCATAGTACCTGATCCTGCTGAGTAAATAGAGAAAATAAAGATTTCTTTCAGTGGGCTGGACTAGAATTTGGACTTGCAGACTGGAAACTATGGTCAGTATGTTCTCCATCGCTCTCTGGCTAACCACAGAAATAGTTTCCAGGCTCTCGTAAAAGACGGCGAACAATATTCTAATATTTTCTATTACTTACAATTTATTATTATTAACCTGCCGCCCCACAGTATGCTCGTATCTCCTTTACCAATCTCTAGTGGGGCACCGTGTCAAACACTTTTCAGGAATCTAGGAATACTGAAATCTCCTGTTGCCCTCCGTCCATAGTTCGCAGGACATCATGTGAAAATAAGGGCAAGCTGAGTTTCGAGAGAGCGATGCTTTCTATAACCATGATGATTTGTCGACAGAAGCTTTTCTGTTTCAAGAAGTTCTGTTACATTCGAACTGAGAATACAAGATGTTCAAGAATTCTGCAGAAAAGCAATGTTAAGGACATCAGTGTGTAATTCTGCGAGTCTATTCTTTTACCATTTTTGCCGGGCGCGGTGGCCGCGCGGTTCTAGGCGCTTCATTCCGGAACCGCGCGACTGCTACGGTCGCAGGTTAGAATCCTGCCTCGAGCACGGATGTGTGTGATGTCCTTAGGTTAGTTAGGTTTAAGTAGTTCTAAGTTCTAGGGACCTGATGACCTCCGATGTTAAGTCCCATAGTGCTCAGAGCCATTTGAACCATTTTTACCATTTTTATATACAGAAGTCACCTACAGTTTTCCCCGGTCGCTTCGCACTTGCGCTGGGTGAGAGATTCGCGATAGATGCAAGTTACGCAAGGGACCAATGCCGCAGAGTAGGCCTACTCTTTGTACAACCGAACTTGGATTCCATCGGGGCCTGGAGACCCATTTTTTTTTTTTTTTACTCTTTCAACTGCTTCTCTACACCAGGCATGCCTGTAACTGCGTCCTACACACGGGTGTCTGTGCGATGGTCAAATGGCGATACGTTTGTACGATCCTCCTGCGTGAACTTCTTAAATGCGTAACTTAAACATTCGGCTTTTCTTTTGCTAACTTCTTTTGTCACACCAGATTAGTCAATGAATAACTAGATAGAAGCCTTCGACCGACTGTGGAAATGCTGTTCGTCCCCTCCCCCACCTGCCCCTCCCCCTCTGAAATTTGCCTCCAGATAAATACAGGGTGTCCGAAAAGACTTTCCATGATTACATAAATTGATAACTCAGGCCAGAAGTAAGATACAAATATGAAACTTGTGTCGAATTGTTTAAAACTATCAAAGTTTTTTTCTGTTGTATGTTCGCAGTCGATAAGCAGTGGATGAGGTGCAGTGACCAAGAATCCATGTTAATCAGTCAGGAGAAGGTACAGTGTGTTCTGTGGTATCATGAGACACGATCACCAACCACAGTACAGAGACACTTCCAGACAACATTTGGAAGGAATCCACCTGATGTCAAGAGCATTAAAGCCTGATATGAGAAGTTCAAGAACACAGGATCGGTTGCTGACCTTCCGAGGTCTGGTCGACCAAGAACCTCAGCAGACAGGGTGGAAGCTGTGAGGCAGTCTTTTCTGCGAAGTCCGAAGAAATCGGCGCGCAGGGCCTCATGTGAATTACAGATGCCAAAAAGCTCTCTCCATGAGATTTTACACAAACGTTTATTGTTTCGTGCATACAAAGTGCAAATCGTTCAGGCCTTGTTGCCCAATGACAGTACACGTCGATATGACTTTGCGGTCGAAATGCTATCACGTATGATGGTTATCTCAGACGAATTGCCTTTTCCGACGAAGAGGCCTTTTTTGTCAGTGGAGTAGTAAATCGCCATAATGTGCGCATTTGGGATTCACAACCCCCTGGCGAGGTCATGGAGTGCACCAGAGGCAGTCCAAAGGTGAATGTTTGGTGCGCGCTATTGCACGATCGAATTATCGGGCCATTCTCCTTCGCTGAGGCTACCATCACATCTGCAGTGTATCTGGACATGTTGCAACTGTATGCTGTTCCTCAGCTGCTTCAGTATCACCCCGATGTCTTGTTTCAGCAAGACGGTGCACCGCCTCATTGGGGTTTGGACGCCCCTGCCTATCTCGATATGACCTTTCCTGGGCGATGGATTGGTCGTGATAGGCCAACGGTTTGGCCTCAACGATCTCGTGACATAACACCATTATACTTCTTTTTATGGGGTTATGTCAAGGACATAACAACAACAAGGATCTATCAACAAGGATAATTGAATGTAGTCTAATTAAGTCGGGTGATGCTGAGGGAATTAGATTAGGAAATGAGGCACTTAAAGTAGTAAAGGAGTTTTGCTATTTGGGGAGCAAAATAACTGATGATGGTCGAAGTAGAGAGGATATAAAATGTAGGCTGGCAATGGCAAGGAAAGCGTTTCTGAAGAAGAGGAATTTGTTAACATCCATTACTGATTTAAGTGTCAGGAAGTCATTTCTGAAAGTATTCGTATGGAGTGTAGCCATGTATGGAAGTGAAACATGGACGATAAATAGTTTGGACAAGAAGAGAATAGAAGCTTTCGAAATGTGGTGCTACAGAAGAATGCTGAAGATTAGATGGGTAGATCACATAACTAATGAGGAAGTATTGAATAGGATTGGGGAGAAGAGAAGTTTGTGGCACAACTTGACCAGAAGAAGGGATCGGTTGGTAGGACATGTTCTGAGGCATCAAGGGATCACCAATTTAGTATTGGAGGGCAGCGTGGAGGGTAAAAATCGTAGAGGGAGACCAAGAGATGAATACACTAAGCAGATTCAGAAGGATGTAGGTTGCAGTAGGTACTGGGAGATGAAAAAGCTTGCACAGGATAGAGTAGCATGGAGAGCTGCATCAAACCAGTCTCAGGACTGAAGACCACAACAACAACAATGTCAAGGACGAGGTCTACCGAACACGTGTACCAGATCTTGAAACCCTGCGGCAACGGATAACCACAGTCGTTGAATCGATCCCTCCAGTGATGTTGGCTAATGTGTGGACGGAAACTGAATATCGCCTAGATCTGCTACGTGCTACCAAGGGTGCTCATGTGGAAGTTTATTGATGTGTGAATAAAACTTTGATAGCTTTGTAAACAATGAGACACCAGTTTCATATTTATATCTTACTTCTAGCCTGAGTTATCAATTTATGTAATCAGGGGAAGACTTTTCGGACACCCTGTATTTATCCTATGTATGAAACATTTTCTTATAAAATTTACTTGTTCAATCAAGTGTTTCATTTTATCAAGCAGGACTAGTTTTTACAACGCTCTGGGAGTCGAAATTCTTCTACAGTTCTTCCAGTTTCTTTTCCCACTAGTTTAAAAGGTTTAATAAACGTGCAATAATACCAGCTACGCATAGCTGTGAAGTGAAAGGGTTTAAATTCGCCCCATGTCGATTCAGTTCAAGTGTAGTCTAAAGGCGTTTAGGCGGGTCGTATTTTACGGCAATATATGTCCACATTAGTGTTGCCGTCAACAATGCAGCAATGTGGTTGCAATAGCTTGCACTTTTCGGTATGGCTCGGCAATACTGCTGACTATGCAGGTAGTTGCCGACGAATTTCCAAGGTTTTGCTGGTGTTGTCCACAATAGATGAAGACTATTTCGTATTGCTGGGCAATATCTATTCTGTCCTTGTCTGTAAATGGTCCTCTCGCATTCACCTTCGATCTCGACAGCGCTGCAGCTATGTGTATGAGCAAAAACACAGTTTTTTTTTTAATTTCCACATGTACATGATGATAATGAGGAGCGTAGGGGACGATGCGGGAGACCCGCACCGCTGTACTAGGCAAGGTCCTAGCGGAGGTGGTTTGCCATTGCCTCCTCCAGACCGTAATGGGGATGAATGACGATGATGAAGACGACACAACGATACCCAGTGATCTCGAGACAGGAAAAATCTCTGTCCCCGCCGGGAATCGAACCCGGGAATCATCGGGTGGGATGCGCGAACGCTACCACAAGACCACGAGCTGCTGACCATGTACGTATGACAACATGTTTTGTGTGATTCTTGAGTTTTTCCCGGCGTATTTGATAATCAAAACATCCACGGGTGTACTGCCGGTCTACAGTGTCCAACGGGCACAATATTTCGGCGATCATACAGGTCGCCATCATCACGAGGGAGGAGGTAGGCACTGCGTTTATTCCATATACAGGCGCACTCTCGGGGAAAATCGGCGAATTTTGAAGAAACACCGGGTCGGAACTGTTTTTTGTCCTCCGAATAAAACTCGTGCACTGGTGGGGAGCGCCAAAGATGACCTCGGTTTGAGGAAGGCCGGCGTGTACCAGATTCCGTGTCAATGTGGCAAGTCGTATATTGGTCAGACGATGCGTACCGTCGAGGGTCGATGCCGTGAACACCAGAGGCACACTCGACTGATGTATCCGAGCAAGTCGGCGGTCGCTGAACATTGTTTGTCGGAAAATCACGCTATGGAGTATGAACGCACGAGGATTCTGGTACAGACGTCAAGATACTGGGACAGCGTTGTTAGAGAGGCCATCGAAATTCGCACCAATGACGACCTCATAAACCGTGACTGTGGCTATAATCTTAGCAAGGCTTGGGAACCAGCGATTGGGTTAATCAAGAGTAAATCGAGCAAACGTATAGTTGTGACGACCACGGCGGACAGAGCCATCACACCGACGTCACCTCAGACGCCGTCGCAATCTGTTCCACCGCGCGACCGTGGCGCGGGGCGCGGACGGTGGAGTGAGCGCGCCGCGGGCGGAGGGTATTTAAATCGGCCGCCGCCGCGACCGAACCCAGTTCCTCCTGAGCAGCCATAGCGTACGGATCTCCGTGCCGGCACGTTCACAGGAGCTCAGTCCGTCAGTTCACCTGATGATGGCGACATGTATGATCGCCGAAATATTGTGCCCGTTGGATACTGTAGACCGGCAGTACACCCGTGGATATTTTGTAGTTGTATGGTGTTGTGTATTTCTTTCTTACAGCAATGGAAAAGGAGACAAACGAGAGGACCGCAAATTTTATAAATGCGATTCATATCTGACCAGGCCTGCCGAACGTCGGAAGTAACGTGTTCAAAGATACGTATCTGAGAAAAAACTGTTGCCGAGGATCTCGGTAACACACTTGATGAAGCATACAAAATGTTTCACTCTTGGAACGTATGCCAAATCCGAGACAAAAAAGTTGCATACGAAGATTGGAAGCGGAGGTGGCTCCTCATCCATTGGTTTGCATTTGACGCCGGGTGTTTCATATTATCTCTAGACGTACCTGAAGCAGGAATTGGTAGCGTAAATAGTGGTGTATGCTGGTGAACAAAAATAAAAATAGAAATTGTATTCATGTGAAAAAAAGGAAGACCTCCCTAAATGTCTCCTTTCAGTCCTACCAAAGCATAGCACACTTCTCACACCATGGGCTTCCTAATGAATAGCACACTTTAAAAAGATATATTAAACCTCTGTACGAATCACCAGAAGCTAAAAACCGAAGGCTGATCTCCAGTCTGGTTGTAACTGGTTATCACTATCTCATATTTGTATCGGTTTCAACAGTTTTCGGATCAGCTGCTTCTACGAGAGATTCGAAATCGTGTTTCGACCAGGTAAAATTCTCGAAAAGGTACAAAACCGCTCAAAAGTTTTCGATCACATATCACAACCATGAATTTGTGGTTAAAACAGGGATTTCGTTTCGAATATGCTATCATATCACCGTACAAACATATAAAAACTAAGCCTCTGATGTGCATCTGAAAGGTTGTTCTCATAGAGAAATGCTGCTGAGTATCCACAACTACACTAACGTGCCAGGACCGATGACGATGCAGTTTGGTCCCTTTCAACTTCAAACCCACCACTAACGTGCCTTTACCTAAAACTGTTCATTCCAACAGCCCTAATCCCTTCTGCTGCCTGTGTAGCAATCAATTCGCGTTTGTTTACAGTACATTATGTGCATCTAACAATGTGTTTTTATACCTAATCAGGTTCATACCGCGTTACCTCCTAATGGAACGGAAGCAGGAAACTGGAATTGAAGAAAATGCTTTAATTGAACGGGTTTATGGCATAATTTTGTTAATCAAATTTTCTCATTCTGAGGAACTGAACGTTTTGTCAAACATTCTGCAGAAAAATCAGGAATGCCTAATGGAAGTTCGTGTAGGGATACTGAACTTAATAAGGGATGGTATTAATACTGAAGCAAAAATTAAGTCTACTTATATTAATATTGTCAGCATAAATGTCATAAATTCCACGAATTTCAGTTTAAATTAAAAATTTCAGTTAATCATCTTGTGATACAGTTCTTCTGTTCTGTTTCACTTTGAATTAAAAAAGTTCACATTGAATTAACAATACTTGAGTTCAATTAAATATGGTAATGTTAATATTATCATCGTAACTGTGTGTAAATTGCCTAAACCCAGTTCGAATTAAAACAAAAATACAGCTCAGCCATCTCTGTTCTCAAAACTTTCTTTCAGATAATGAAAAAAAGAAGAAAAAAACATAGTGAACAGGGGGCAGCGAGTCTGGAATGTCCTCTTCCTTCAAATTACTGACTGGTCACATCTCACCGTATAAAGGTTCCTGTTATATACCGTTGAGCTGGACTGGTCCCTTGTTCTCTTTTTGTAATCCCTAGGTGAAAAACTCCATATCAGCATTCAAAGTCTTCTTGTAATGCATCGTCGTGGTTCAGATCTTCTATCTGCATCCACTGAATTCGTAGCCAAGATACTGGACACTTTAAGCCATTTGTTTTGCTAAGTACTTCCTGCTTCAAAGCTAATGCCATAACAAATTCTTCTTGCTTCGTCTGTACTACTGTAGGTGGCTTTCTGTCTTCGTGATTGAGCAATGATTTTATACAAGTCTGACATAGGGTAGGTGTTATTGTAAAAGCAAGATAAATTGGTAAATCCTATAATTAACCGGAGAAACCTAAAATTTACCATCGCAGTGTCGTAAAAGTCCGAAATGTTTCATTATATGCTTAAATTTCGAACTTTTACCAAGAGACATTGGTAAATCTTAGGAATTACTAATGCAAACTGGTAAAAGCTGGATCGAAGACTCCCGCCTCCGTCGTGTAGGTTCAGACAAGTTTCATTGCTGCCAATTTTGAGTTCAGATCAATTTCTCTGTTGGCAATCATGAGTTCTCAGTCTGCTCACTGCTGCGTAGTTGCAGTCAGTGTCGAGCATCGTGAGTGCGGTCATCTTTGCCTCTCCTTTCAGTGGTGTTTCTTCTGCAGCTTTGTGTCAGAATGAGTGATATTATACGTAACAGATTTTACGAACTTTTACGTGAATCAGTGAATAAGAAGAAGTACAACAATTTTTATGTAACTGCTGAGGAATATAATATTCTGTTAAGTGAAGTGAAAAATGCAGAGATCGTTTCCAATAAAAAATCTCTTCACTATAGACATTTGAAGCGATTTGATGTTCCCAACATGGGAGGTGAAGAGAAACTCATAGCACTGGTGTCTGCTGGAAAAGAAGAAAACCGTTATTACGTTCGTTTTTGATGAAGTGCTTAACGCACTACATGGGACCCACATTGCTACTGGCCATGGCGGCCGAACACGGATGATTGTGGAACTGAATCGTAAGTACAAGAAGGTGACTGTTGAATCAATCGTTAGTTGTTTGAGATTGTGTGAACCATTTCAGCAAAAGTAAAAAGCATTGAAAAGTGGTCTTGTAGTGAAACCTATCATACAAAGTGAAATGAATTCACCATGTGAAATTGACTTACTCGACATACAGGCAAACCCGGACAATAAGTCTAAGTTCATACTTGTATTCCAAGATCATTTGACAAAATTTGTTATCCTGCGCGCTCTAACGTCGGAAAAGGCTGATGACATAGCATCTCATCGTTTGGACATTTTTATCACCTTTGGTGCCCCAAGTATCCTTCATTCGATAATGGGAGAGAGTTTCGTAACCAAGTCATTCAAAGTTTATGTGGGTTGTGGAGTGAAATAAAGATAGTCCATGGGAAGCTGAGGCACAGTCAGTCTCAGGGATCAGTCGAAAGAGAAAATCAATATATCGAAAATGCGATATCAACTTGGATGGAAACAAATGAAACTTCAAATTGGTCTTAAGGGCTGAGTTTCGTGCAAGCATTGAAAAATAGGGCTTATCACGAAGAGATCAGATCTTCACCATATGAAGCCATCCATGTTTGGGGTTCCAGTGAAAATGGGCATTGCGACCTCAGCTGTTCCACGTGATTTAAATAAAAATTATAAACGCTGAAGAAGACTTAATGTTAAACACCACTTCCGCTGACTCACGGGAAATTGAAAATGGTGGCCAAGGAATTGATTCTAGTGAATCAAATACTGGAACAGAAGGACCGGAGGTAGAAAGTGCGGCTGCAGCAGGTGAGGAAGCACCAGAGACACGGGATTTGACGACAGTTAACAAAGAGACATAGGCGCCAGATGATGGTTGTGACGAGACGCTGACAACTTCCAACAGAGTTAATAATGTGAAACAGATCCGGGAAGCTGCCAAAGAAGGTCTTCAGTTGCAGGCAAAGAAAGTGAAAGCAGCCTCGTGTAACAAAATTCCAAAACCTTGAGCTGGACAGAATGTGAGAATTAAAGTACCGGATGCAGACAGGGCAAAAATTGATGTAAAATCTATAAAAGCAGTAGTGATACACGTAAATATTCAGGATGACGAATTTTATCAACTTCGTACCAAAGCTGGTAAATTAAGTCATTGTACACTATGAACCAATTTACATTGTGGAAGGAAAATTGTTATGAAGATCGAAGAAGTAGCAAGAGAAGAAATTAGTTTACCGGAAGTGGTTGCCAAACAATCTTTTGTTGGAGGACAAAGGTTCATAAAGTGCAATTGCTTAAAAATGTGTTCAAGTGATAAAATGCTTCTATAAATCGTCTTCTGTATTATATAATTCTAAATGCCACAATAGTCAGCCTCGTTGTAACAAAAATCAACGTTCACAAGGTAACATTTTGTACAACATTTTTCACTAATACGGAATATTGCTCATTATAATCACGTTGCAATGCACGAATGTTTAAATTACATGAATTTACAATAAATACAAACCATTTCAATATTTTGTTAAGCTGATTTTTTAAATGAATACGGTTTTACGAACTGGTATGGGTGTAGCCTAAGATTCACCAACGTCTCTTGATAACAGTTCGAAATCTATGCATATAATGAGAAATTTTGGACTTTTGCCACACCGTGATGGTAAGTCTTAGGTTTCACCAGTTAATTCTAGGATTTACCCATTATCTTACTTGAACAGTAACACAGATACTTCTTCCTTTCGCCTGAAGTTCCACAGAGCCAAAATCAGCATCACTTGTCAGATACGAGTGTCCACTTGTCATAAAAATGTGAACAAGAAGTAGAGATTATGTCACAAGTTTCAAACAAGAAAGTGCCATGTTAAAATTTCCATTTTATCTGTGCAGGCATCACAGTACATTATTATGTGTGTTCTTGTCCTAGCCAGTACTTTTATGTGTTTCCTATGCGTGATGAAATTTCCTGTGATTCTCTAGAGTCTATACTTTCATCCCATAACTACATGAAAGTAATGTTAGTTCAGTGGTCATGACAGTGAAGAATATAACAATAAAATTGTGTTTGTAACATGCTGTTGGGCATGTTAACTTTGGTAAGGCCAGGGCTTTTTTCCAAATCAAACTGAAAAGCATAACATCTTTAGGGTTACATAACATCTTCGGGGCTACAATTTCATACGTCGTTAAGCACTTTCATCGAATTTTGTGGATATTCGGCTCTCCTTCAATGTAATTCATGTCGTACTTCTAATTTTGTGTCATGGTGTTGTGCTGCTGCACCATGCATCATAAAAACCATTTCATAGTAGAACACGTGGTACCATCTCTATTGCTATTGAGCATAAAAAGAAATACATCAGTACGCCATCCAAAAGAGTGCAGTTTCTACTACATAATATAGTACTTAACTCATTCTCGTCGAAATATGACTTACTCCATTACGCCATAAACCAATTAATTATAGAATGAGATTTTCACTCCGCAGCGGAGTGTGCGCTGATAAGAAACTTCCTGGCAGATTAAAACTGTGTGCCCGACCGTGACTCGAATTCGGGACCTTTGCCTTTCGCGGGCAAGTGCTCTACCATTTGAGCTACCGAAGCACGACTCACGCCCCGTACTCACAGCTTTACTTCTGCCAGTACCTCGTCTCCTACCTTCCAAAGTTTACAGAAGCTCTTCTGCGAACTTTGCAGAACTAGCACCCCTGAAAGAAAGGATTTTGCGGAGACATGGCTTAACCACAGCCTGGGGGATGTTTCCAGAATGAGATTTTCACTCTGCAGCGGAGTGTGCGCTGATATGAAACTTCCTGGCGGATTAAAACTGTGTGCCCGACCGAGACTCGAACTCGGGACCTTTGCCTTTCGCGGGCAAGTGCTCTACCAATTGAGCTACCGAAGAACGACTCACACCCGCTACTCACAGCTTTACTTCTGCCAGTACCTCGTCTCCTACCTTCCAAACTTTACAGAAGCTCTTCTGCGAACTGCAAGGTTCGCAGAAGAGCTTCTGTAAAGTTTGGAAGGTAGGAGACGAGGTACTGGCAAGAGTAAAGCTGTGAGTACCGGGCGTGAGTCGTGCTTCGGTAGCTCAAATAGTAGAGCACTTGCCCGCGAAAGGCAAATGTCCCGAGTAGGAGTCTCGGTCGGGCACACAGTTTTAATCTGCCAGGAAGTTTCATTTAATTATAGCTCTGCATGGGGAACAGCAGAATAGGGAAATAGCAACTCTTACTGCTCCTGAAATTTTTCGAGAAAGTAACTAGTACGCGAAATCTCCGTCTCAACAACGCAACACCGTCTGCGTGTACAAGGTTTGAAATGGTGTAGAGTGACAAAAAGGACTCTATTACACAAACAAAATAAGGTGAAAAGTTTGCAATGGGCATAGCAAGATTAAAACTGAAGCGTGCAGCGATGTCCCAAGATGTTATTCACAGACAAATGTAAGTTAGAAATATATGGAAGCCATCCTCAAATGTCTTCTCGCCGAGCTCTTAGAGAACGTATGAGGAATCAGTTTTGACGCCAATTGTGAAGCACGATGGAGGGTCGTTCGTGGTTTGGGAATGTTTTGTGAGTGATAAAGTCGGTGACCTAATGAGCATTAATGGAACATTAAAAGAGGAAGAATATCACAGTGCAATTCCATCTAGCAAGAGACTTATCAATGGTGTATTTGTTCTGCAGCAAAACAGTGATCCCAAACGTGCTCCTAACGTGTACAGAGGATATGTCAACAGAAAAGAGAAATGTGTGGAACAGAAGAACGTGATCTGGCCAGGTCAGTCACATGACTTAAATGCTATTGACCTCTTGTGGGATGTCATTGACAGGGAGGTTGATCCCAAACGTGCTCCTAACGTGTACAGAGGATATGTCAACAGAAAAGAGAAGTGTGTGGAACAGAAGAACGTGATCTGGCCAGGTCAGTCACATGACTTAAATGCTATTGACCTCTTGTGGGATGTCATTGACAGGGAGGTTGAAGAACTATGGAATAATTAACAGACGTGTTGGACTGCAATATCTCCAAAAACACTATAAAATTTTATCTGCAGAATGCCAAGAACTGGTGCAGTTGTTTTGAGGACAAAGGGCGGGTATTTTGAAGAGGATAATATCTATACCATATTGTACTGTATTTAATGAGTGACAGATAAAATATTTATTTTTGTTGATGTATTTAGTTGTACGATGTGTTTGTACACTGAAATAAAGTACGTAGTTTTTAGCATGGATAATCGGAAACTTTTGAACAGCAGTGTATGTATCCAGCATCAGCTAACCTTTTAAATTTTCTGAAGCACTGTAGTTAGTTAAATAAAAAGAACGCATTCACAAAGACCGATTTGTCTTGCTCTTTATAACTTAACTCATTGTGTGATGTTAAATCGGTAGAGCCACATTTATTTCCACTAGCTCGCTTTCGTCCAGTTTCTGGCAACAATGTGGCCCCTTGCAGACACTTCTGGCCAGGAAATGTATTGTCGCAAACACTGCCGCGAGATAGTGGTCGGTAACGCTGTAGTACATGTGGCTGCAATTCGTGCTGCAGCAGTGTAGCCGGACAACGTTGTCAGGATATATTGGCGCCAATGTGCAGTTTTTATGCCTCATATAAGCGTACCTTAAGGTAACACCACAGTGCTTAACAGTAACTTGTTGGGACGTGCAGGTGCAACCCCTATGGTTTTACTGTAGTATCATTAGCTCATGAAGTTGGTCAATACTGATGTCCGATATTAGATCCCAGGAAAACACAGCCGTCATCCGTATCCGTAGTACTAGGAACAAACTGGCTTCTGGCACTGTCAGCACTTCACAGAACGCCGGCTCCTGTACTTGTGGTCAGCAACACCGTAGATTAGCGATCTGAAGGAAAGGGCGCACTGTGTGCACCCAGCGGGGCAGGAATTCTCCGAATTAGCCTTATTGTAATGGGTTTTCCAGATACAGCTGCGGATGACCAAATAGGTTATTGTCAATATGTATTTTACAGCTGCCTTCTGAGAACCTTATACGACGTCAAGTCATTGAATTTCTCGTTATCGAACAATAGAGTCACTTTCTAGAAAGGAATAGATTTGATCTGCGGTATTCAGCATAGCCGCTACTGGAGGAAAATCATAGGCAATCATTACGCAACCGATTGCCTTCACTACAGCACATTGTGCACTGCAGGAAAACCAAATGGCCTAAGAAGTCCTTTAGGAGAGTTTACTTTGTAATTCACAGTTTTGCAAAACAAGGTTCTTCTTTTTTTTCCTTAAGATTAAAATATTTTCCCAGTTTTTATCTGAGTTGGTGAGGTTTCCTTAGACTGAGCTAAGCTACTCATCTCGAATATCTAACAAAAGTTTTCACTAGGGGACATAAACTCTCTTGTCATACATATAAACAACATCAGCTACAGAGACGTAGCAAGTATAATAAATGGGACTGTTAATATCCTAGAACTCAAAGAGAGGCATTCAGCCACGTTTCGTTTTTCGAAGTCCGGTAAGTACTTTAGCGAAATTATTGTATTTAGAACACTGGATTTATCTGTTTTGAACATCAGCCGACTGCTGTCTTATGGGTATGTTCCTGTTATACAAAAGTGGCGCACCATGCAGGGTTAACAAAACGACATTGACAAACACTGAAAGCGTTGCAAAGCGTGATTCGACGAAAAAATTGAGGAAAGTAACACATGACCGGAAACATCATCTTACAGAGCTATAGACTGTCGATTTTACAGAGGTCAATGCATGCCACACCAGCAGCAAACCTTAGTTCACACTCTAAGACAGAACTGTGACAGGAGTGGGTGAGTTCAGCATCATTTGACGCCATTACTGTTGTCTGGACCAGGTCTGTTCAGGAGGCAGCTACACGAGCATGAGTTCCCATTCTATGGGCGGGTTAGGAACTTCAAAAAATGGTTCAAATGGCTCTGAGCACTATGGGACTTTACATCTGAGGTGATCAGTCCCCTAGACTTAGAACTACTTAAACCTAACTAACCTAAGGACATCACAAACATCCATGCCCGAGGCAGGATTCGAACCTGCGACCGTAGCAGCGGCGCTGTTCTGGACTGCAACACCTAGAACCGCTCGGCCACAACGGCCGGCTTAGGAACTTTAAAGCGGAGGTTAAACACACCAGTATCAACTTATAACACGTCAGTGCAGGCCGTCTAGCTACAGTTAAAACTTACAGACCTGCAGACAGGCAGTTGCGTGATAAGTTTCATCACTATATATCATAAAATAAGTGTAACAATCTGCTTTCCGCTAAAACTCAGAAACGAATCCCAGTACGATCAAGGGAGTTATATGGTGTTGTAGCCCTCCATCCCCCATCCATGAAGAAGATTGCCGTTTTTACCTGAAGGGCGTGCTTTTGAAGAATAACGGCTAGGAAGTTTTTACTTATAGAAATTTCCATAACATTCGAGAGTTTGTCACAGTTGGACCGATTATTGAACCTGCACATATAAATAATAACGCCTTAACTAATACGTGAATCGACCAATGGAAAAAGAAAGCTTTGGATAACACATTGTCAAAATTCTTATTTTTAATCCAAGTTGGCTTAAAGTAGAAAGAGCAAAATCTTTTTCAAATCAAACTCAAAATTAGCTCCCAAACCAGCTAGAAACGTAGTTATACGCCCAATTAATAACAAAAATCAACGACAATTTAAGTATGGACTAAAAGGAATCAATAAATCAACACCAGCAGTAACAAAAGTCGAGTACTGAACTAATGCAGAAACAGAGTAGGAACAGCCATAGCCACAGGGAGTCAAGAAGAAAAAGGAATCTGGGATCTAGCAGTCACAGCTACTGAAACAATTAACATAGAATTTGAGATAAAATCATAATAATAAATATAATTTCAACCACCAAAATATAATATTCAAGCGATAGAGATCAGAATACGAACATCACCCATCCGATCAGATAAAGCTGTCAACATACCTGCAGACTTTGCATTTTGTTAATAAATAACCAAACAATAAGAAACCAATCCTAAACCATCTCAATTCAGCCAAATATTATTCAATTTTGACTAGTGATTATAAACGCTATTGAAGGAATGAACATCAAAACAATAATAATAAAATGAGTCATATTCCTTTTACTAGATATATAATCCTCTCTATAGTGAATCACCAGAAAAGAAGTATACACAACAAAAGACATAAAAATAAGAAATATTCAATCCAAAATTAAAGTTATTCACACCATTGAACTTCTTAAATTAAAAAGTTCCCAATCAATAAAAACGCTATAGTCAAGTATCAGATAATAAATACCCAAAAAAATTATAATTGTGGACAAAAATAAAAAAAGCTTAACAAATAAATAGAAAATAAATACACAGCTTAAGATGAAAAACTTCATACCATTTATCGCACAAATTATATTTATAATTAAAATAATTAAGAAAATTTAAATAAAGAAATGCCCTTTACACAAATAATGATTAAAGGCAATCAATGTAAAAGTAAAATAGCGAAGAGAACAATTATAAACACCAGCATAATAAGAACCATGCTGAGAATAAGAATATGTATACAATTTATGTAAAGCTGTAACAAAATATAAAAAATTAATACTAAAAATCTAAAAGAAAATCAAGACGTAATTCTCTTTAAGAATCTTAATTCACCTTCCAAATTTACAGAGAGAGGAACAACCATATCTGATGATGTTAAAATAAATCATCGTAAAGCCATTCTATATATTAAATTAATTATATCCTTGTAATAAAACAGATTTTGTAGACTCATAAAAAATTTCTTCAACATAAATTTACATGACTTATGTTTGCAGCTGGGATTATGGCAGTCTTTGGACTACAGATTCATACGAGCAACGTTGTCCCCGAGTGAATACACAGAAATCTGCCCACAGAACCTCGCTGACAGGCTTTAACTTAGAAGCTTATTAGTGGACCACAAAAGTGGTACCAGACATTGGTGCTTTAGTGAAAAGCAAAGTAAGTAGAATTCATCGACATACAGTGTTCCTGGGTTTAACTCTTGAATAAAATAGTCACGAAATACGAGATTTCTAGCATAATGTCTGCACTTGTTTGTTTGGCTTCATTATGCCATTTTTGTACAGGCACTATGAACCACATGACCACAGTCTTATGCTTCATGCGTCTTATTGTTGACATTCTGAAATAATGCGACAGTTAAAACTTTTTGAGGGGCACTAAGTTCTCGAATCTGGTGAAGAAATTAAATTTATTTTATGCAATTGGTTGCTGATTGTTTCGATGTAAGATGGTGTCAATTTAAACTTCGTCCAGAATTCACATCATAATAAAGCTGCATCAGCGGTAAGAAATTTTATGTTTCACTCTTGGCTGCCCCATGTTCTTCGCCTCATCAGTTACAAGAAGTTCCATTTCAATGCCATTTCTCATTAACGCAACGGTCTTAGAAAAAAGTCGGTGGACAGTCCTGGTCTGGACCATTTCGAAAAGTTTCACCTGCGCTACATCTTACCTGTTAGAATCCATCAAAGAACTCCATCGGTCCATCTACCACCCATTCTCCCCGCTACATGCCTGATCAGGCTTAATTTCATTTTCATTACATCCACAACTACATCTCCACTCCAGTACGTTCCCCTGTACGTTTGTTACTCTCCCGTCCCTCCTAGAAACTCCCTGCTTGAATCTTTTACGTTGCTCGCTGAGCACACAAATATTTTTGCATAGTCTTGGCATTAAAAGGTCGTTTCTATTTCTCACAAAGTCAAACGGGAAAACCATAAAACTTTCCGCTTCAGACATAACAGACTATTTGTTGAGGAACTCTACTTAGGTTACCAGTTGTGCTCCCGACCATTCTTACACTTCTGTTTATTTATTCTCCTATCCACCCATTCGTTGCCTTTATCTAACTTCAAAACAACAACAGAGCGACTGGTTTCATGACTTCCATGTTATTTTGTACTATTTTATTTACAAGTTTGTTGATTACTCAATAACTTCTTCTAACTGTTACAGATTTTCTTTCAAACGCATTTTGTTAAGTTGAAAGTGGCGCGTCGCCTAGACTTGCAGTTATTTTAGGCATTTCGTGTGGTTTTACTATGGGTCATCACTCTTCACTGCCTCAATTATGTATTTGCCAGAGCTGTAATTGGCTTATCTCACATGGGCAACGTGTGGCACTGCGTTATACCAAAACTAAATATATGCCCAGCGTACTGATGCGCCACACTAGAGATATAGTAAATAGCAAATGAACGGAATGTTTACAATTAATGTCGTACTGTTTAACGAAAAATGTCACTGAAAAAACATTGAGTGGCCATACAACCAGCTGCAAACAATGGGATGAACAAAGTGAATTAGCACTGGAACTCAACAGCACTCTGCAGTTCTGCATGGTGGGCGTCGAAGTCAACCAGACCCCAGAAACGAATACTCTACACGTCACGCTTTCTGTTTAGAGCCTACAGCGGAAGCGACCGCCAGGTAACCGAACCTTTCCCAAACTTATAGAGGCAGGAATTCATCGCTCTCAAATTCGTTCGTGATGATATGATGTGAATCACGATTAAAAGAGAGAAGACGGAACATACTTCCTACGTAGTTATACATGGGCATTAGGCCGTGGTGAGGCTACGGAGATTTCGCGACCTTTGACAGCGGTCAAATGACGTCATGTACTGACTGTTGCTCTGTTAGTTTGTTACGTTGTTAGTAACATGTTCCATAGGTTATTTTAACGATTATATATATATATATATATATATATATATATATATATATATATATATATATATGAGGGATATCCACAAAGTACATTACGTTTTGGGATTAAAAATAAATAAAGTATTGGAAATTTTTTTATTATATACAGATGAAAGCCACACTTAAATACTGCTTTTCTACATAGTTGCCAATTAAATTAAGGCCCTTATCGTAGCGATGGACGAATTTCGAAATTCCTTCGTCGTAAAATTCGGCCGCCTGCGCCTTCAACCACGTGGTTACCTCTTCTTGAAGCTGTGCGTCGTCATCAAAACGCTGCATAGCCAACCACTTCTTCATTGCTGGGATTAAGTGGAAGTCGCTCGGTGCCAGGTCGGGACTGTACGGCGGATGAGGAAACAACTCCCACTTAAAAGATTCGAGAACTTCACGAGTAGCATTTGCCGTGTGGCCCCGGGTGTTGTCGTGAATCAGCAAGATCTTTGAGCCCAGCTTTCCCCTGCGCTTGTTTTGTATTGCTCTTCTGAGGTTGAGCAGAGTTTATTCTAGTGCCTCTTTCCAGGAAATCCACAAAAATCACTCCTTTTCTGTCGCAAAAGACAGTCGCCATCACCTTCCTTGCCGACATTGTCTGCATGCATTTCTTGGGTTTTTGGGGGGAATTTGTGTGCTCCCACTGCATTGACTGCAATTTTGTCTCGCAGTTAACGTGCTTAACCCATGTTTCGTCACCAGTAACGATGCGATCGAGTAATGAGTCGCCATCTTTCTCCTAAGCGTCCAAAAACGTTAACGCTGCAGCCATTCGCTGATTTTTGTGAATCTCTGTCAAGATTTTTGGTATCCATCTTGCACAAAACTTGTGGTAACCAGGCTTTTCGGTAATGATTTCGTGCAACAAACTTCGTGAAATTTGTGGAAAACTCATAGAGAGTTCCGTTATTGTGAAATTACGGTTTTCAAGGACCACGGCATCGACTTTTTCGACAAGTTCGGCAGTCACTATGCTGGATCTCCCACTTCGCTCTTCGTCGTGAACGTTAGTTCGGCCATTTTTAAATTTTATGACCCATTGACGCACTCCACCTTCAGTGATTATGTTGTCCCCATACACTTCACAAAGCTGCCGATAGATTTCTATCGGTGTACAGTTTTTTGCCGTCAGAAACCTTATTACGGAACGCACTTCACACTTCTCGGCATTTTCAATTAACGCTGACATTTCAAACTGTCACAGTAACTCAACGGAGTATAGCATGAACCTCTCACTAGCACGGCAGGATGCCGACTGAGCGGTGGAATGCCATGACACAAACATACCAAGATGGCCGCCCTAGCCCCGCCCCTAACGGACACAAACGAAAACGTAATGTACTTTGTGGATAGCCCTCGTATATATATATATATATATATATATATATATATATATATATATGATTAGTGGTTATTCTGTGTCTATACCCTGACTCTAAGCTAAATATGCCTTTCTCACTCCAGTAACCACCTTGTGGGCTTGCAGCCCCTGTTTAATTTTCTGCAAGGTGCTCAGCTAACCTTTCCTTTCTCCTTCCATTTAAGCATAGGCCATGATTAGTGTATCACAATCCCCTGTCCCTGTTGCAGTAACATGTGCGGCACAGATATGACACTTTGTTTCACTCAAAAGCAATCCACTTAACTCTCTCTGTTTACACGGCTATCTGCAGTATTATCTTGACTGTTGGCCTGGCACTGTAAAAGTTAGACAAACCCCATACGACTGCATGCTGTTGCTGCCCCTGTTTTCTCCAGGTCACCTTTAGTAGTATACTGTGCTATCCATGCTGCTTTCTGCTCCTCCTACTACTATAAGTACCTGATCCTCTTAATCAAAGTCACTGCTCAAGTCCCCTATGTTCCTTGACACCTGGCTTAGTTTAGCAGCAGGTTTCATAGTGCATGTGATCTGGTGTTCCACACGTAGCTTTTCCTGTAGCATTTCGCCTATACCCTCCTCGCGACCGCTCATCAGCAGCGTGATTCTTTTCTTTCCACTTGACTTTTCTGCCAACCTAGCCTCAAAATGTGTTCATGCGAGTCTGCTGTACTCTAATATGCCCGAAAACTGATTGAACCTGTTCTCCTATGTACGTACAAGCATTGCAGATTGCAGAGTTTGTTTGAGGTCGAAAATCATCTAACGAACCTTTATAGCCTATGATGTCTCTGGCATCAGGAAACAAAATCTTAGACACAGATACATGCCTTAGGGATCAGACAGTGCTCAAATGACAATGAAAATAAAATCAGGGTCGGTATAATTATAGATGAATTTTGCATGGTTAATTTATGGGGTGGCCGGATGCCCTCCCGGCGCCATCCTGTTACCGCACCCCCTACCCCCCCCCCCAATTCTTACCCCAGGTTAAAGGCCCCTCCTCCCTCCGGTTAACCGACCCCCCTCCTCCATCACGGGGACAGAATATTGTGTGTATTAGAGTGCTGCAACGCTCAGTGTTTGACCGGTCACGGCTCGCCTGTTGACGCGGGGACCGAGCCGCTCGTGTCCGGCCCCACACGACTCGGCTCGGTCACGTACTCGCCCCATGTCTGATGTCCGGATTCCGGACACGCGGATAACCGAGCATGACCGGTCACCGCTGACGTCTCACTTCGCTTCGCCCCGGCTCGCTGGACTGGACTGTACTGTACAAATCCAACGCCTCTCTATCTCTCTCTCTCACACACACACACACACACACACACACATATATATATATATATATATATATATATATATACAACACACACAATGTATTTATCTCTGTCTCTTTCTCTCTTTTTACACAAAAGCAACGTTTACAAGAACGGGTACGTGACACAGCTAAATTGGAAAGTAAAACGATATTTCAGTACAATCGCGGATAGAAGACGAGTCTCATTTTCAAACAGAAGATTTATTTTTCCTTTCATTAACAAGAAACATTAAATAAGTGCTTTCCCTGTAATCTAGAAGACAACGATCTTCATAAAGAAAGCATATAAAGAACATTAAACATTTACAAACGTAACTTGTCATACTTTTCACTTGTTTGCAACAGAAACAAAATTACAGTTATTGTTGATCAGCAGTAAATCACTAAAGCGTTCCGGATTTTATTGGCTGCGGCGATTTGTTAGTAACATGCCGGCTTTACTAAAGCATCTTTCACTAGGTGCGCTTGTTGCTGGGATACATAAAATACGTCTTGCAACTGCAGCCAGGCCTGGCAGATATGTTTCATGTCTGATCCACCCCTTAAGATGTCATCCTCATCTTCGAGGTGCATTAAAATGTAGAGATCTACTTCATCTGCTGCGGATGATCTGTTGTTCCTCCATTGCTTGAAACGATCTCTCTTTCTGGGTGGTGATGACACAGTACTTAAAGGATGTATGACAATAAACAAAAGAGACAAGTAATACAGAACTGATGTGGAAATCATCGAAAGGTCCTCGTGAAAACGAGATGTTTTACGTTAATGAAATATTATACAAATTATAGCATTCCCATTGCTCTGTAATACGCTATCCACCAACTATGCAAAAACGATTATGTTAATGATTGCATGTTGTACCTGCGTAAGTAGCACAAATGTGTCGCACATTGCTAAGAATTTCCTGCTGTTCGTTTATTTCAAGCATATTTAGATCACGGAAAGACGGCCAAAGAAACGTAGCAATTTTATCTCTGGAAGTGATCATAATCTTCTCACAAACGAAAGTCAAGGCTCGATTTTTAATCCTTTGTACCTCCTGTTGAAAAATACATATCTGTTAGTACCATCAATTACGGTAGATAATTATAAATCTATCACGTATCACAATGGAACAGTGCTTTTAACTGCAGTGATTACTCACCTGACAGACAATGTCATAGACACTGCAAATTTGTTGCGGTTTGTGAAACCAAAGAAGAAATAACTGGACTGTCGGTTCTTTTTTGCCTTCTAATTCAGCTGTGGCCTATTTAAATGGTCTCAGAAAATGCGAAATTTTTCAATCTGCAAGCGCCGTCAGCAAAGCAGCGACTTCGTTATACTGAGTGTGTAAGGATTCCAGCATAGTGTACAAGCTGTTCCCGAGTGTGCAGACCTCTTGTTTCAACGATGATTTCAAAGGCGAGCAGAGGCCACTTTTCTTAATGTACCTTACGTTGCATTTTGCAGTATTTATTGTTGATGTGATGTTCGGGGCATGATTTAACAAGAAGTTATCTTTATCGAAAATGTGGCTAAGTGCTGTGTTTATACAGTGAGCAGCACAAGGAATCCTTTAGTGACTTTCCAAAGCCTTTATCACATTGGCACCCTGGTTGGATGTTTTATTACTGCCGGTATCCCTGAAGGAGGTGTATCTTTGTGAGGTTTCTTGCAACAGTGTTTCTTTAAATGAGTGGTTGCCGACTGGAAACACAATAATATGGAGCAGTTTAGGCACGATACGTACCCTGTAGACGCACTGTTTTCGTCTACAACCAACAGAAATGTACTCCATACTTGGCTTTCTGACCTTCCCGTTTCTTCAATGTGTAAACATTGATTTCAATCTTACGTCTCACTGCACTGGTTCCTCGCGCTGCATGATTCCATAGAGAGACACACCACAAATGAGAAGCCCGTACTGGCTGCAATGTCACACGGATAATGACACGTGTAATATGTTTGAAGTTACGTGCTACGTATTCGGTCACGGCTTCTATGCTCGGTCACTAGAACTACTGCAGGCAGCCTATCCAGTTAGGGTGTGCTCGCCCCACCTCGTATTTTGTGCTCGCTTACTCGGTCATGCAGGACTCTAGTGTGTACCCCAACGATTTGCGAGTAGTATTATTCATTTTAAAGTGAGTGAGAGTTTTCTAAACGTTTGCGAACCGTGTAAATGAAGCCGGACTTTGTTACCATCCAGGTATCCACCTAGTGGGATGAGGGAAACCGCCTAGGAACCACATTCCGGTGGCCGGCACACCAACCCTCGTTGTTATTCCTCCGCGTGGACTCGGTCCGGGTCGGCGTACC
The DNA here is from genome assembly GCF_021461385.2 of Schistocerca piceifrons. Lineage (NCBI taxonomy): Eukaryota > Metazoa > Arthropoda > Insecta > Orthoptera > Acrididae > Schistocerca > Schistocerca piceifrons. The sequence goes on along the minus strand of NC_060139.1, from coordinate 322,274,740 downwards.
TGCCCATTCCGGAGGTGGCGCTTTAACACGCACGGCTATTCGGGTGGATAAATTAACTTCCCGCGTGTGCTTAAGAAATTGCTCCAGAAGTCGTCTGAAAACAGCTTTAGAATGATATCATTATAGCTACAGCAAAAGCTGACTGTTGTTATGGCTTGTTCATACTGCTGTTGTGCGTATTGAATATATTGAATAGCAACAAATATTCGCCGCAAATGTTATAGCCCTTGATAGTCCTCGGCTGAACGTTTTGAAAGCTGAACCTGTAAATAATGAATGATTGCTACAGTGTACGAACCACTGAACAGGCCACCTCAGTTATCCCTCCCTCCCCCCGCCTCGTCCAACTACCGACAACCACAGCACCACAAGTAGTCCAATCCAAAGCATGTCCCTTCCTGTTGTCTGAAGATGTCACCAGTGCATTGCTGCATCTCTGCATTGTTCTGTGACATTTCTGTGGTAAAAACAAACTTCCTTGTTAGTTGCTTTGTTTCTGTGATACGGAATGTGAGGTCACAATTGTCGATAAAAATTGACAACCAAATATGTCATAAGAATACGTGGTGTCTGTTCTTTTGGAAACGTCTGGAAGAACAGACACCATGGATTCATATAACTGACACGGCTCGATAGGCTATGAACCCACAACCATCAGTACAGACGCACATTTATTCGACCTCCAGTGGGAATCCAAAATAAGCGAGCAAGGAGGACGTGGACAGATACTGTGGATAAGTGGTGGGGTTAGGTGACAATATGGGTCGGCAACTGCAATTAACACTATGATCGCAGTGGTTAACGCAGTTGCCTAATAAGCAGGAGGTTCGAGTCTCGGTCAGGCACATATTTTCACTCGTCGCCGCTAATTCCGCACAAAGTCCCGATGCAGCGTATATCATCAGCACTTTCCCTTTCCTTTCCTTCCTCCCTTCTCCACCGTCAATTTATATAATAAGTAAATATGCATTGTCGTTTTGTAATATTCCTTTAATTTGAGGAAATAGCTATACTTGTTCCTACGACCATCGTCCGCACATGCAAGTCACCTGCTAGAACAGCCGTCATCCATCCAAATCTTGCTTTGCTTTCCACGTTGTTCTACTTCTCCCTCTTATATCTTGTACTCGTTGATGGAGTTCCTTCACTTTCTCAAATGCGAGGACACTTTCACCTGTGCAAAGTCTGTGTAACAAAAGTACGAACACCCCACTATGCCCCTCACCCTTGAGAACGCTGGCCCACTGCCTCATCTATAGATGCACATCCCATTATCCTTTCGTCTCCAAACATCCCACATCCTTTCTCTCAGCAATGTTTATCGCTTCCATTTCCCAGACTATTAATTCTGAGGTCTATCCATCCTGTCAACGGAACTTACCCAATCCCAAATCAAGGCCTCAATGTACCCTCTTCCTACCTCACGTAAATGCTACCTTTTCTTAATTACTACATCCCAAATATCAGCCGACCGGTGTGGTCGTGCGGTTCTAGGAACTTCAGTCTGGAACCACGTGACCACTACGGTCGCAGGTTCGAATCCTGCCTCGGGAATGGATGTGTGTGATGTCCTTAGGTTTGTTAAGTTTAAGTAGTTCTAAGGTCTAGAGGACTGATGACCTCAGATGTTAAGTCCCATAGTGTTCAGAGCCATTTGAACCAGCCAAATATCAACTTCCCCCCCCCCCGCCCCCCGCCATACACATCCTATATCCTTTTTTCACACATAATCCTCTCCACATTCCTCATCATCATTATCATACTCATCACCAGGGAGAAAAAAAAGCATATCACCAACATCATGTCATGTATATCGTCATTCTTTTATCAACTTAATTTTTTTTTGTTTCCTTAACATGTAAATCAAACGGCGAGGAGCTACGATAGTTTGAGCGCAGCCAGCTCGGCTTCAGTAAGGGAAAAGTTTGTAACGAATAAATGAGAAACTTATAAGTTGTTCACGGATTCTTTTACAGCAGTGAGCCTCTGACTCAACTGAGACAGGCAGCGAACATGACAACGGAAAGTCGGAAGCACTCTCGTTGTTACGGAGGTAGCCGTAGAATTCACAAGCCAGAGGAAATTCCGTACACGGCCGATTTCCCGCTTTCGCCGCCGACTCCCGCTTAGCTGTGGGTGGAGCCTGCCTTCTTATTAGTCCGAAGTCCAGTAGGTGGAGAAAGGTTGCCACTCCCACCACTACGCAGCCACACACCTTTCCACACCTCTCTCATTTCATCATCTCGGACAGCGCTGTCACAGACAAAGTTCATTTCCAAGAGTACAAAACAAGAAGTTTTCTCAGGGGGAACACGTTCCACCTTCTCATTATCATACTCAAAAACATTAATTAGTATGTGATTTTCATTCGCCCTCATTACAAGTTACAAGCCTCCTTGCACTACCACGGAGTATGCACTTCCTTTTAAAAAAAAGTCGGTGTCATAATTCGTATGATGTAAAACTTAAGCCTAGTTGTCCGCTGTAACTTAGCGAAGAACCTGACAAAAAAAAAAGTGAAGCACACGAAAGACATGATCGGATGTCAATGTAAATTCGTACACAGACACACCATAGACGTACAACGAAAAACGACTCCAAAGTTGCAAATTTCACTTTTTTATTCATTCGATGACTAGTTTCGGGCTGGGATCCATTTTCAGATGATCGTAAGATAGTCAAAAATGGCATTTCCGAAAATGTAAAAACAATGTCAAACATGTGCAACCGAACAGCTACAGCGCCGTATGCGGAAATGCCATTTTTGACGGAAATGCCATACTCGACTGTGTTTTTTTGGAAATGTCATTTTTAACTACGTTACGATGATATGAAAATGGGTCCTGGCCCGAAACTAGTCATCGAGTGAACAAAAAAAAGTGAAATTTGCACATTTGGACTGGTTTTTCGTTGTTACGATTTACAGAAGTTACTGACCCACAGCTATTCCAACATGCTGGAAATTGTTGAACATGATAGACGGTTATGTAAACGATTAGAGTTGCAATTCTCTGAGACAGGTAGAACGTCCACAACAGTGCATTACAGTTGCTCGTCTTCAGTGTTCTTACCAGGCCTGGTAGGGTATATAAGGGGCATGAACAGCGTCACATGTGGGAAGGACACAAAAATTCCGCTTAATAGAGTGAGACAACCTTATCGGCACCTAATATACACTCATGCTCATAAATTAAGGATAATGATGATACATGGTGAAACAATGCTCTGGTGGGCGGTCTGCGGGTTTAAATCACCTCGGGGTGTGACCATGCAGTGCATTTGACCTGTCGTCGCACGGTGGCGTTGGCAGCAGTCCACATACGCAGAGGTGTGTTGGTGCACGTCATAGTACGGTGCAGCGAGTCAGTGTACAGACGTTTTCAGACGTGCTAATGGTGACAGTGTGTTGAAAATGGCTCAAAGAACACATATTGATGACGTTTTGAGTGGTAGAATTCTAGGGCGACTGGAGGCTGGTGAAACACAGCAGGTCGTAGCACGGGCCCTCCGTGTGCCACAAAGTGTGATCTCACGCTTATGGCAACGATTCCAGCAGACAGGAAACGTGTCCAGGCGCTACAGAACGGGACGTCGACATTGTACAACACCACAAGAAGACCGATATCTTAACATCAGTGCCCGCAGACGGCCACGGAGTACTGCAGGTAGCCTTGCTGGGGACTTATCCGCAGCCACAAGGTTGTCTCCAGACACACAGTACACAGGCGACTGAACAGACATGGTTTATTCGCCCGGAGACCTGCAAGGTGCATTCCACTGACCCCTGCTCACAGGAGAGCCGTCCGTAAAGCCTGGTATCAAGAACACAGTACATGGTCATTGGAACAGTGGTCCCAGGTTATGCTCACGGACGAGTCCAGGTATAGTCTGAACAGTGACTCTCGCCGGAATTTCATCTGGCGTGAACCAGGAGCCAGATACCAACCACTTAATGTCCTTGAAAGGGACCTGTATGGAGGTCGTGGTTTGATGGTGTGGGGTGTGATTATGATTGGTGCACGTACACGCCTGCATATCTTTGACAGAGGAACTGCAACAGGTCAGGTGTATCGGGACGTCATTTTGCACCAGTATGTCCGCCTTTTCTGGGGTGCAGTGGGTCCCACCAACCTCCTGATGGATGATAACGCACGGCCCCACCGAGCTGCCATTGTGGAGGAGTACCTTGAAACAGAAGATACCAGGCGAATGGCGTGGCCTGCCTGTTCTCCAGACTTAAATCCCATGGAGCACGTCTGGGATCCTCTCAGTAGACGTATCGCTGCACGTCTTCAAACTCCTACAACACTTCAGGAGATCCGACAGGCACTGGTGCAAGAATGGGAGGTTATTCGCCAGCAGCTGCTCGGCCACCTGATCCAGATATGCCAACCCGTTTGCGGCCTGTGTACGTGTGCATGGTGATCACATCCCATACTGATGTTGGGGTACATGCACAGGAAACAGTGGCGTTTTGTAGCACATGTGTTTCGGGACGGTTTTCTCAAATTATCACCAATACCGTGGACTTACAGATCTGTGTCGTGTGTGTTCCCTATGTGCCTATGCTATTAGCGCCAGTTTTGTGTAGTGATACGTTGTGTGTCACCACATTCTTCAATTACCCTTAATTTATGAGAATGAGTGTATTTTGAAAGAGGTTTAATGGTTGTCTCTCTCTGGAGGGCTGGTTGAATCGTGTATTATCGTGATTTGTGAGGCACTCTGATATGATACTCGCCAGATCTTGGACTGCGTGGAAACCTGAAGGCAGGCATACTAATTGTCAAGCTTCCGGTCGACGCTGTCTGACCACCACAAGCGATGATCACCGGACTGTGCTCCAAGCACTTCGTAACCCGTTCATATCTGCCCACCCCGTCGGAGAGTAAGTAGCGGACTCGCTGCAACATTCTGTGCCGTCCCGCCACGAGAGTACATCAACATCACCCAGACACGTCATAGAGACACATGCAATTTGTCGACGAGCATGGTCCTGTTGAAAAACGGCATCACTGTGCTGTCGCATTGAAGGTAAGCAAAGAGGACGTGGAATATTCGTGGATTACAGATGCGCTGTTACAGTTACCTGCCATGACCTGAAGTCATACCTTCGGCTCCTCACTCCATGAGGCCGAGAGTGCTGCTGCTGTGACTCTCCAAAGCATTGAATGAATGAAACCTCTCGCCAGGTCGTCACCATACTCTCCAGCGGTGGGCACACGGGGTAGGCCAAAGACGCGACTCGCTGTTGAACAGATGACGACACGGTTCATCAGTAATCCATGCTTCCCGGTCACGGCACGAATGGAAAACCAGCTGTCCGTGTTCTGGTGTTAAAGGCAGCATGACACGGTAATTCCCTCGTCCCTCAACTACAGAACTCGCCATTAAAATTGCTAAACCAAGAATAAATGCAGATGATAAACGGGCATTCATTGGACAGATATATTATACTAGAATTGACATGTGATTACATTTTCACGCAATTCGGGTGCATAGATCCTGAGAAATCAGTACCCAGAACATCCACCTCTGGCCGTAATAACGGCCTTGATACGCCTGGGCATTGAGTCAAACAGAGCTTGGATGGCGTTTACAGATACAGCTGCCCATGCAGCTTCAACACGATACCACAGTTCAGCAAGAGTAGTGATTGGCGTATTGTGACGAGCCAGTTGCTCGGCCACCATTGACCAGACGTTTTCAATTGGTGAGAGATCTGGAGAATGTGCTGGCCAGGGCAGCAGTCGAACATTTTCGTATCCTGAAAGGCCCGTACAGGACCTGCAACATGCGGTCGTGTATTATCCTGATGAAATGTAGGGTTTCGCAGGGATCGAATGAAGGGTACAGCCACGGGTCGTAAGACATCTGAAATGTAACGTCCACTGTTCAAAGGGCCGTCAATCCGAACAAGAGGTGACCGAGACGTGTAACCAATGGCACCCCATACCATCATGCCGGGTGATATGCCAGTATGGCGATGACGAATACACGCTTCCAATGTGCATCCAATGCGATGTCGTCAAACACTGATGCGACCATCATGATGCTGTTAACAGAACCTGGATTCATCCGAAAAAAATGACCTTTTGCCAATCGTGCACCCAGGTACTTCGTTGAGTACGCCATCGCAGGCGCTCCTGTCGGTGATGCAGCACCAAGGGTAACCGCAGCCGTGGTCTCCGAGCTGATAGTCAGTGCTGCTGCAAACGTCATCGAACTGTTCGTGCAGATGGTTGTTGTCTTGCAAACGTCCTCATCTGTTGGCTCAGGGATCGAGACGTGGCTGCACGATCCGTTACAGCCATGCGGATAAGATGCCTGTCATCTCGGCTGTTAGTGATACGAGGCCACTGGGATCCAGCACGGCATTCCGTATTACCCTCCTGAACCCATCGATTCCATATTCTCCTAGCAGTAATTGGATCTCGACCAACGCGAGCAGCAATGTAGCGATACGATAAACCGCAATCGCGATAGGCTACAATCCGACCTTTATCAAAGTCGAAACGTGATGGTACGCATTTCTCCTCCTTACATGTGGCGTCACAGCAACGTTTCACCAGGCAATGCCGGTCAACTGCTGTTTGTGTATGAGAAATCGGTTGGAAACTTTCCTCATGTCAGCACGTTGTAGGTGTCACCACCGGCGCTCTGAAAAGCTAATCATTTGCATATCACAGCATCTTCTTCCTGTCGGTTAAATTTCACGTCTCTAGCACGTCATCTTCGTCGTGTAGCAATTTTAATGGCCAGTAGTGTATTGTGACATCTCTTCGTTCATTTGTCGGTTGTTGCTCCCTGAGCCGTTCGGACTAGCAGCAACGTATGATGTGTTGGAGTCGGCAAAATCTTGCAACCGTCTTCCTATATTGTGATTAATTATTAAATTGACTGTTACTTGCCAGTGAAGTGCACCAGCGGTATTTTCTACTCTGTGGCCGTTAACGCCCCAGTTACCTGCCCCGGTCGTTAGTGTAATTTTCCAGCAGTGTGCCTTTCCTCGTGATATTGATGCTGTCCGTCACGGCATGTATTTCGACAGCCTTCTAAGTTGTTTTGTTCATATATATTTAGAGTGGTTATTGTTCCCTTGGCTGTTTTTAGACGCCGATTTCTGAAGACATAGTGATGTTCGTATCCTCGTCCTCGGCCGATATTTTCCATCGTTATGCCGTTGGTCGTATGGAAGGGTATTGGTTTAATTGTTGGTCGGTTCTCGGGCTGTCCCTAGTTTGGGTTGCTATCCGATTATATAACTTCAACTGTTGGCTGCCTGTCTCACCTCACCTTACGTTTAAGCTACGTTCTGAGACCGACCCTTGAAACACTTCTGAGCACCACTTGTTCTGTTTGTTTTAGATTTTGATTTTCATTTTAGTCTGAAGTATTGTGCAAGGCCATCGGCCGTGTATTAATTCAGTTCTTTTTAAATTTTACATTAAGGCCTTCACACATGTTAAATTAAAATTTTGAAGATTGATTTTATTTTAAAAAAGAAATAAATATTTTCTTTAAAATTGGTTCTATCTGAAAGCCATTAGTTGTTTGATGTGCTATGTGTGGCGTTCAGCCAAGTATTTACGTGAACCCCTTTCAATAAGGTTCAAATGGTTCAAATGGCTCTGAGCACTATGGGACTTAACATCTGTGGTCATCAGTCCCCTAGAACTTAGAACTACTTAAACCTATGAAACGTCCCCTTTGAACAAATTATAGACGACTGTGCTTAAACTGACACACAATATTTTGTTAGCGCAACGCAATCTGACTTTCAAAATTCCCTACAAAAGAATGGCCCTGACTAACATTAAACTATACCTTTCACAAATCACTTACCTCACAAAAATCTTCGCTGCTCAAGCTACTGCAATACAGCGAGCGCCACTACTGCCAGCTAAATAAAAGAGTCAAACTATGGAAGGCACTAACTACTGATAGGGATAGTTAGCAAATGAAAGATATTAATAGAGAACGAACAATGTATTTACCTTGATATCATCATATATAAATATAGCAGTTCATGACAAATTTCAAAACTCCGCCATCTCTCTCCCCACATCCACCACTGCTGGTGGCTCACCTCCAACTGCGCAACGCTACGTGCTGTTCACATCCAGCTGCCGCTGCCCAACACTACAATGGCGAGTATTACAACAATGCAAAGCAGCCACAGACTGCACACAGCACAGCCAGTGATTTTCATACAGAGGTGGCGTTACCAATAAAAAAACCTAAACAGCCTACTTACATAGCCCCCATGCTCCCCACAAAAAATTTTACAAGTTTTTTTGGGCACTGGCCAATACATATTTGTTAAAATTTTTTTCACAACTACAATAACAAAGAAATCAAAGGCACACACTTATTGATACAATGTTGGTCAAAAGTTAAAATTTTCTCACAGTCCATAAAGACAGTCCTGATTAATCACAGCAAAATTACAGTGTTTTTCTTTTTTTTTCAAAGTCTGAACAGTAAAAGAGAATGCACACAGAAGTAGTAGATTTCCATGCAGTCTTGAAGAAGTAGTGTCCTTCCATCAGAAAGACAGTGCTGACTCTTGACATGCTGACAGGTAATGGGCCACAACATAGCAAACCCACAGCAGAGTCATTCGACGTTTTGAAGAGTATTGGTAGGTCATCACAGAGCAGACCCACTGTAGTCCTGGTAGAGATTACGGTATTGGTGGGCCACCAGAGGTGCAGACCCACTGCAGTCCTTGTAGAGATGATGGTATTGATGGTTGATGTAGACCCACTGTAGTCCTTGTAGAGATAGCCAACAGCCATCTGTTGTGACTGTGCAGGTGCACAATCACCATTGAAGAGTCTTGCGGATAATATAGCAAGTCCATAACCACCACTTGTGCACTCACAAAGTTTTTGGAATTGTCCTTAGAACCAGCAATGCTGTTATCCAGTCCCTTGCTGAATTATTAACACATGTACAAACACTATCAGTCCCTACTTCTCACATATTGTCCATATACTATGACCAACGGAAATGTGTGCAGTGAAATGAATGCTTACAAGTTACTTAGTTTGATAAACTGGTGTCAATTACAATTTTATAACATGAGAATACAATAACAAAGGTACAAAATACATCATTAAAAACATAATAATACAGATAACATTTGTAGTAATATGGGCTTTACAAAAGAATCGAAATAACATATACATCAGTGTTACAGGAATTATGACATTAGTAAATACATAAAAGATCAGAATAACTTTTGAAACATCAATTTCACACATGAGCATTAAAACAAAACAGAATAAATAATGTGTAAGCATATTTATAAGGTAAATCACATGTTATTAATGCCAATTATATTTGAGGATAACAGTATTCCTCATCATAGTGAATGTAGCTTAGTACTAGAAAAATTCTACAATTCTTATCAGATAAACACATAAAGACAGGAAAAACACAAATACACAAGAGTACACAAACATATAGAGGGATGACACCAAAGGAAAGGACAGGGTTTGTTTTACTGCAGTATTTTGCCTGGAGATCTCCCTTTGTTCATCATTATTCCCAAAAGTACTATCTATACCTGCTTTCTGTACTTTTTTCGTTTAACTTCTCAATGCATTTCTTCCAATTCATCGCAACTCATTCTCTTATATAGTCTACCCCCTCTTAAGCTAACTTAAATCTACTGAGCTCAGATGCTAAACTAAGGGACGAGGCAATGCAGTAGCACAAAACAAGTAACACAAACAGCAATGACCAAAAAAATGGAAAATTGCAAAGCAAGCTACAGTAAATCTAAATTAACAGAAAAAATGCAAAATTACAACTAATATGAGCCAATGTGCAGCAACAAGAAAAGCTTAACAGAGTAATACAAAGTCAAATTCAGTAACACTATGCCTGGCAAACAGCAGCAACTTATACCTAAACATGACATAGCTCAAGCAGAAAAAATATTACAGTAAAAACAACAATGCAGATAAGGGAAATGTATATTCACATCTTAATGTCTATGTAATTAAAGTGGTGCACCACAAATTATTCTACAAAAGAAATTACCAAGTACTTGAAAAGAAAATTATAGATGCAGTTACTGGTATTAGTCCCTTCTTATTGTTCTCTCCATTCCAAGAGCTCCTTTTTCGAAGAATGTGGATCAGAAAATAATTATTTAATAAATCTGTTGACAGAAAGTGTTCACATTAGCAAATGCATTTAATTTTATTTTATGAAACCAATGCTGCAACACAGCTGGAAAACAGATGTCAAATGAAATAAGCAATTACGCAAACCAAAGCATAAAAACATCATTCAATAGGTATGTGGTATTTCGTAAGTCAGTAGTTCTCAACTCTCGTAGAAAGACACTTGTCATTATCAGGTTTGCAGATGTAAGAATATTTCCCATCAATCCATAAGCATTTCAGTAAATATCATAAATTAAGAGCTCCCAAGTTCGACCGTGTCGTTTTTGCGATGCTTTCTACAAAGGAACGTCAATAGCGAGGATAATGGCCTCCCCCTCTTTTTTTTTTCTACCTGTGCCGCTGAAAGGCTAATGGCTTTTTTTCAGGCGGCTGTCGCCCAGGTGGGTGCCCGCGACGCATTACGTGCAGGTGGTCACTTAACTTTCTTACGGAAATATTTATGACAGCAGTTTCCGCTACAGTGACAGTCTCATACACAAAATTTCACGGGTCGAGAATTTGCGTTGCAAATGTGTAGAAACAAAATCTTATCAATATAACAGTGTCATCTACCTCAAACGTACTTTAAAAATCATGCTCCCTTACGAAATACGACATTCAACGCTCTCATAGTATCACAATGGTTCCGAAAAAGTAAGAACAGTTCACACAGTGCAGACAAAATACAATTTCATAAGTGTGAAGTTATCCAACTGTGTGATTACGTAAACATGTGTCACTGACATAGTAAAAAGAATGTTTGTTCCTCTGTCAAATAATCAGATAGCTGTGTAATTCTGTGTTAGAGAAATATGGTACCGATGTGTCAAGTTGTATAAGCAAATACCATATTAGCTAGGGCTCCTTGTGCTTGCCAAACACATTTTACACAAAGTAAGCATGTACCCCTCTGAGGATTAATGTAATTATACCCTCAGGTGTTACAGATTACACCAATGGAATGAAATATATCACGGAAAACTTTCTTTGTAATTCAAAAATCTTTAAAAATAAATGTTTTAAGTATAAAATTGATCACTCAAATACGTGTACTGTAGCGCTAAACTGTGCGTCTTGTAACATAATCTCTGTGGAAGTGTCGTAGTTATCGTCCTCCGAAAGCTAAGTTCTGCAGAAGTCAATGTACTTACCTCATGATAAACAAAAGTGAAATGCTTTGCGTATAGATATTGTAGTTATTATGCTTATTGATGTGATGAAGAAAGTACTGTACAGTAACGTATTGTTGTGCCACGAAAAAGGCTGTCTCATTGTTGCTATACCACAAAAGTTACTACTAAAACATGTTTTTCTTTCCAGAAGAATTCAGAAAACTGTGCAGATATAAAACAGATACACCGCAAAAGCAACATTGTAAATTGTCACTCATTAGTAGCGTCGTGATAAAAATCGTGTAGCTGTCACATAAACTAACCTCTGTGTCATCTGGTATCTCTCAGAAAGCACTTTAAATTCAGAATGTATTTTCAAATAAACCAAAATGTTGCATTAAAATCTCATTAGCAGTACTGGTAAATTTCTAAGTATGTGAGCCTTATAGTCGTTACGTAATCGTACAACAAACAAGCAAGAATGTACACACACAATAACACTGTGACGTCTGTTTACTATAACAATGCATTCGTTATTTCTGTTTAAATAAGTTCTCTTGGTTCTTGATTGGATATTTAACTTCAAACATTGTTGTATGTTAACAGATTCTAAGTCTGACAAAGCATATTAGTAATGTGAAGCGAAAAATTTTATGACAAAGACTAAGTTAAAAAGCAGATTATCTTTCAATAAACGGTTTTACATGTGAAATGTGGTGTAAACCTTTACTCTTCCTAGTACGCAGAGTTTCAACTTCAACGCAATTATCATGTGGTATACGTCGGATTCTGTAAGGTCCATTGTAAACTAGAAAGAATTTGTGACTCAAGTGTTTCTTCTTATGTGACAATGAATGAGCTTTAATGAGAACTTTCTGACCAATATATAATTTCTTTGCATTTGCTTTACCGTGTAGTTCTCTCCTTTTGTCTGCTGCAGATTTTATATTTTTAAGAGCCAAATCAATTATGTCTTTGTGTCGAAGTTTACGTGTATTCGGGAAAGGTACAAGCTCTCTGATTCTGTTCGGTGGTTCTTCATTCTTCAGTACAAGAGTAGGTGGTAAGGCAGTGGAATCATGAGGCATTTCATTCAGCACATTTTGAAATAATTGTAGATATCTGTCCCAATGCTGATGCTTTCTGTGACAATAAAGTCTGCAAAGCTTATTGATTTCTTTCATAATCCGTTCGGAGGGGTTACAATGTGGTGAGTACAATGAAATAAAAACAGGTTTGATTTTATGATTGCGAAGCATGCGTGACCAAACAGCAGATCTGAATTGCGGTCCGTTATCTGAAATGACTTTACTAACGTGTCCAACTTCACGTAAGAAATTTTTAACAAAGGCATTGGATACAGACCGTCCAGTGGCTTTACGTAACGGTGTGAAAGAAACAAATTTTGAAGTAAGTTCAACAGCGACTAGAACGTACGAAAATCCATTAGATGTTCTGACAAGCGGTCCCAAGAGATCAACAGCAGCAAATTCTTTTAATTTAGAAGGAATGATAGGAAACAACGGAGCACGATGTGAGACAGTAGATGGTTTCGCCTTTTGACAAAGTTTACAAATAGACAAGACTCTTCGAATTCTCTTTTCCATATTGTTAAAATAACAAGTCGTTCGAAGAATATGATAACATTTTCGTGGACCAAAATGTGCGTAGCTGAAATGAATGTACCAAATGAGCTTATTAACAAAATCGTCTGGAATGCAAAGTACCCATAGCTTGTCATCAACAGTGCAGCGTTTGAAGAGTATGTTGTTTCTAACCAGGTAATAATGCCGAATCTGTGTGTGTGTCTTTTCATGCCATTTGCTCTTGATGTCTTTCCAAATCGGATCTTTATCTTGTTCATGAGCAATGTCCTTTAAAGATGTGGTGATGAAGTTTTCAAAGGCGACTTTCTGAATGTAAAGAATACTGAAATTTTTCTCGAGGTTGCCTTCTGTGGTACTTTTCTCAAGCCCAGCCGGTGCGCGTGACAGTGCGTCCGCAACAATGTTCTCCTTGCCGGGAATGTAGACTATTGTGAAGCGGAATTCTTGGAGAAACAATGCCCGACGTTTTAACCTGTCATGATTTAATTTTGAAGGCATAAGAAATTGTAATGCAGGATGATCACTGTATACTTTTACGTGCTTACCAGAAAGAAAGAAACGGAATTTGTTAAATGCCCAAACAATAGGTAAAGCTTCTAATTCAGTAACGGAATAATTTTTTTCAGATTTTGTTAGCACTCGGCTAGCAAAAGCATTGGTTTTCTGAATGGTAGTGTCATTTTCTATGGCTTCTTGAAATAAATGGGCACCAAGACCGACTTTAGAAGAATCCGTGCTAAGGCAGAAATCTTGTGACAGATCTGGATGAGCTAAGATTGGCGCGTGAAGTAACGCTTCTTTCAAAGAATTGAATTCCAACTGTGCTTGTTCGTCCCAGTTCCAAATAGTATTTTCCAGTGAGAGAACAAAGTTTTGGTGTAACAAGAATTTGCATATTCAGAAAACGACGGTAAAAATTTACGAGACCTAGAAAACTGCGGACTTGTCTTTTTGTGGATGGAACTGGAATGGCTCTGATTGCTTCTAACTTTTCAGGATCCGGCTGAATGCCTTCAGAAGAAATAATATGTCCCAAAAACTTCACCTTTGTCCTACCGAATTCAGACTTTTCCAAGTTAACTGTAATTCCAGATTCTGCAAAAATACGTAACAAACTGTTGTGGATGCGATTATGTAGTTCCCATGAAGCTTCTGCTATTAGAATATCGTCCACATATAAGGTGATGTGACGTTTTAAGAACTCAGGTAATATGGAATTTAGCCCGCGAATGAATGCTGCTGAAGAAGTGTTCAAACCAAAGGGAAGTTGCCGAAACTGATAACAAACGCCGAAACAAAGGAAAGCTGTGTATTTTCTACATTCTGGATGAAGTTCGATCTGATAAAAGCTGGATCTGAGATCAATGGAAGACAACACTTTTACACCATTAAAATTTTGAAGGAGTTCTTCCAACGTTTGCGGCCTGTCTGTTTCAGGAATAATGATCGTATTGATTTGTCTCGAATCTAAGACAAGCCTGATCGATCCATTTTTCTTCTCAACAACATGTAATGGATTGTTGTATGAGCTTACTGCAGGCTCAATAATGCCCTCGTCGAGCATAGATTGTATTTCTGTTCTAACACGGTCCTTATAATGTGCTGGAATTACATATGGTCTAACACAAAATTTAGTATGCTCACGAACACGAAATTGGTATTGAAATCCCTTGATTGTTCCTGTTTTATGAGTAAAAACTGTGGAATGTGCTTGTAAAATCTCAAAAAGGTCCTGCCTATCAGTGTCATTACAATTCTCAATTGTTTGAATTTTATTCTGAATTAACTTATTAGTGTCAAATGCGCCGTCGATATCATCCCTGTCAGTACTTGCAGAGTGATTGTTAGTGTCTAGTTCCGTAGAAAAGTCCGAACTGTTGTCTAACGGAAGGTAAAGCCGATTAATTTCCTCGTCATGGTTTGAGAGCGAATCTTCAAATTTCAAAGCTATTGACTTACCTTCTTTCTCTAAACTTATTTCAGCATCGTGAAAGTTTAAGATTGCTTTGTATTCATTCAAAAAGTCTACTCCCAATATAATTTCCGTCAACAATAATGGAACAATGAGAAAGTTCATAGAGAAGCTGTGGCTTTCACAAAAGAATTCTAAATTGGTTTGTTGGCGTACATCTACACTTTTTCCAAAGATTGCACCATTTAATCTTACGTAACGGAAGTGTGGGGCAATCGTTCGATTTGTTGCATTTGCTAAAGGCTGTTTCACTGATTACTGAAATGGGACTGCCAGAGTCAAGTACTGCCGTAAATTTTATGTCATTTACTGTAATTTGAATCACCGGATATGCAATGTTGTTATGTTTTACGTCGTGTTCTTGGAGTAAGATGTCCCTAATGTCTTCCATTTTTACGTAATTACTAGCTACGGCAGCTGCGTCGTTAGTGTCATAAGAACGTTTTGTGGCTGCCAGCGGTGTGAGTCATTGCCTATTGTCTCTTTGTTGGCGTGCGTCGTTATTGGGATTTGGAGACCTAACTTCTACAAATTCACCTCCTCAAGAGGGCCCTGCTCTGTTTGAATCCCGCCAGTTCTGATACAATTCAGGTCTGTCGTTACGATCACATCGTCTGTCGTCATGTCGGTAGTTCCTGTAGTTTCTTTCTTGTCGGTTAAGTGGTGGAGAATTTCTCCCTGAATCGTAACTGTGCGCTGAACCGTTGCGTCTGAAGTTATTCTGTCTCCCTTGATAATAATTATTTTGGTTCCCATATTGTCTGTTTCTCTGATTGTCTCTGTGATAGTCACTACCGCGGAGAGGTGATCTTTCCCTGTAATTATTACTACTCTGCCAACGGTTGTCGTACAGGTGGTGTCTATTTTGGTCACGATTTGCGTTGTAAGAATAGACCAGTCGTGTCCGGTTATTGTTTCTGTCGTCACGGAATTGTGACGGATGTGACCTGTAATTGTTGTGTTCTTGTTTTCGCGTTCCGCGATTATCAGTGTCAATTTCTAGTTCTTGTAACAGTCCCTGAAAAGCTTCAATGTCGTCTTTGCAACGTCCTGCTAAAATAATATGCCGTAAATGTTCAGGTAATTTGATTAAGCAAATGCGGATGAGTTCTGAGGGGCTGTATGGGTTTGACAGGTACTGATTCTTGTGCAACATGTCTTCAAAATATTTCACAAGACTGGAGAATTCAGATTGTTCGAAATGTTTCATCATTATGATACCATGTTTTACTCGGTCTTGTGTGGCTTGAGACCAATATGCTGAGAGGAAGGCATGGTAAAATTCTCCTTCACTGTGGCAATCGTGAACGACCGATCGCATTCTCACAGCTGGTTCATTCTCTAAGTAGCCACACATAAATTCTAATCTGTGCTCCAATGACCAGTTGGGAGGAAAACAATGAGAGAATTGATGGAGCCACGCTTGTGGATGAATGTCGTTGCCGGAATTCTTAAATGTTTTGAATTTATGTGTAGTAATGAACAGCTTATAGTCAAAATCATCATGTCGGCGAGTCGCATATCGGTCATTGTTAGGTCGTGTCGGCCGTTCCATCTCAAAATTCGGTGCACATTGCCAATTTCTTTCATAACTTCCGAAATGCCCTGTGTTATTATTTTGTGGCTGTTCCGTATTTCTAGGTCCCTCTTCCCGTGTTGGAGTGCGAGTGTCCACTGAAATACGTAATTCTTGTATTACCTGTGTCAGCTGATCTTGTACTTCCCGGATTTCTCTTTGGTGTTGTGTATTAATTTGATTCTGATTTTGTTTGAATTTCCTAATTTGTTCGTACTCTTCTGTGTCATTAAAGACTACCGGTCTTGCGTCAATCAGATTATCATCTACCTTCGTAGATAAATTAGTGAACTGATCCAAAAGTTCGGCTACTTTCTCCGATAGTGTACTTATTTCCTCAGTGTGTTTTTCTGAACCAAGTTTCAGAGTATCTACTGTGTCCTTAAAGTTTTCCTGAGTTTTTGCAAGTTGCGTAACCGAATCGGTAGATGCAACTGAGTCAAATTTAGCTTGCAAGGTCTCATGATTTTCATGAACAATAATTTGCAGTTCTTTTATGGCTGCTTCGTGATTCTGTAATGCATTTTCATGCCGCGAAAAAATAGGTTGAAAATGCTCACAAATTTGAGTTTTTACGTCATTACAGACTTTTTGACATTTCGATTCAATGTTATGTAACTCAGTAGTTAAATCTTCACGCGTTTGTTCAAGAGTTTGTTCCAATGAGTCTAACTTTTGAAGCTGCTGCTGTGTTTGTCTCTGATTTTGTTCCAGTGTGTCTAACTGTTGCTGTGTTTGTCTCTGGTGTTGTTCCATTGTGTCTAACTTTTTGAGATTTTGTTCCACTGTGTCTAACTTTTCAAGCTTTTGTCCCATTTGTTGCATTAATTGTAATAACAATGCACTGGTGTCTGAAACATGTTCCTCAGTGCTTTTCGGCAGTGAAGTTGCACCGGCAACATTCACATTTTGACAAGCGGAAAATGTGTCTTGACTCATTTGAGAAAACGGTGAGAACCCAAAACCTGAGTCTGCAGTATTTGCAATATTGTGTTCTGTCATTCCCGATTCCTGAGGCGAGCTGTTGCCGACCAATCGATCGATAACGCTTCCCTGTTCACTACCTGTTTCACTGTCTACACCATTGTTTGCCGCCCGCTCCATTTCCCTATGCGCAATTACCAAATTACTACTTTGAACATTAGTTAATTCATTACTCTGCGGCGCTAACACACTGCCTTCGTCTTCACTGTCATTTCTCAGTTTACTTTGGAGCCTAGTATTACGTTTTTCACACGCCATAATTGTCACAATATTTCACACGATAACACAGAAAAGCACAATTTGAAGAGCAAAATAAAATAACATAGCAATGGAAATAATGTCTACTTAATTGCCAGCGCAGCTGCGAAATACTTGGTGCAAATCTACATGCATGCCACAACTGTTTTACTGTACAACAATGAAAAACTACAACTACAAAGGAAATTCTCTCTATGATTACGCGCTATCAATAAACAATAGCTACACCAATTACACAAACTACAAGAAAAAAATCAGAAGATTCCAGTGAGGTATCCTCGGCTAAGGGTCGCCATATGAAACGTCCCCTTTGAAGAAATTATACACGACTGTGCTTAAACTGACACACAATATTTTGTTAGCGCAACGCAATCTGACTCTCAAAATTCCCTACAAAAGAATGGCCCCGACTAACATTAAACTATACCTTTCACAAATCACTTACCTCACAAAAATCTTCGCTGCTCAAGCTACTGCAATACAGCGAGCGCCACTACTGCCAGCTAAATAAAAGATTCAAACTATGGAAGGCACTAACTACTGATAGGGATAGTTAGCAAATGAAAGTTATTAACAGAGAACGAACAATGTATTTACCTTGATATCATCATATATAAATATAGCAGTTCATGACAAATTTCAAAACTCCGCCATCTCTCTCCCCACATCCACCACTGCTGGCGGCTCACCTCCAACTGCGCAACGCTACGCGCTGTTCACATCCAGCTGCCGCTGCCCAACACTACAATGGCGAGTATTACAACAATGCAAAGCAGCTACAGACTGCACACAGCACAGCCAGTGATTTTCATACAGAGGTGGCGTTACCAATAAAAAAACCTAAACAGCCTACTTACACCTAACTAACCTAAGGACATCACAGACATCCATGCCCGAGGCAGGATTCGAACCTGCGACCGTAGCAGTCCCGCGGTTCCGGACTGAGCGCCTAGAACCGCTAGACCACCGCCGCCGGCCCTTTCAATAAGGCCTTCAGCCATGTGTATTCTTCAAAGGAAAATTTTTTATAAGAAGGAAGGAGTTTATTTTAAATTGTTTGTCTGACTTGTTGTTCAGGCCTTCAGCCATTGTTTCAAATTGGTTTGTGGCCTTCAGCCGTGCAGTAAGTTAATATTTCTTTAATTAGACTTTTGGCCATTATGTTTTAAGTTTAAAAAGAAATTTCTTGGTTGGAAAAATTGTTTATTAATATGTTTTATTTATAGTTGTCCTTCAGACGTGTAGTGTGGGCCTTCAGCCGCTAATTGTTTTCAATTGCATGTTTTTTCCTAAAAGGAAAACAGTTTTTACCTTGTATTTTTAATTGCTTTTGATTTCTAAGCCAGGCCTTCAGCCGATCTTGTTTTTTGTGTGGTTTCGGGCCTTCAGCCCAGAAAGCATCTCAAGTTCTTTAACTAGGCCTTCAGCCATATTGTTTGAGCGTGATCTATCAAAGCAATCTGTAAATGAGTGGTTATTAGGAAAATAAAGTTGTGTGTTTGATTGTGCGACTCACAGTAACTGTTTACGGCGCTATTCACAATCATAACCTTATCCTGTGCGCTCTCTGAATACCTACCAACCTGGTTTCAGTTACTGACTTACACAAACTACATGAACAAATGTATTCCCGAAATTTCAGTACTCTACATCAGTGGTTACCAACAGGTGGTGCGCGGACCCCCAGGGGTGCGCGAGCTATGCCAGAGGGGTCCGCAAGATGCTATTAGAATAAAAAATATATTAAATATATTTCGTATGATAACAGATTTTTTGTTTTCGCCGCTCAATATTTTTTCAATAATGAATATGCCAATGTTTTTTCTAAGTACCAAAAATAGAAAACGTTTAAAAAGACTCTTAATTTGGCTTTTTTAGGTACTCGATGCTGTGATATGACAAGGTACCAATCATGCTCGATGAGGGGGTCCTCGAGAAAATTTTGTTGGGAATTCCTGCTCTACATTATCTAGTTTTTGGTGTTGTGATTTGTTTCCGTCAGTGTATATTCAGGATGGCCTGACTTAGCCATCTTACCTTGTATATAGTATTATGCCTATAGCCTCTGTACAACAAATGGCAGTAGTTATTTTCTCTTAATAAAACATATACACTCCTTTTGCTTCTGTAGAATATTTGCAGTTATACCTTCATACGCGGTCTTCCTAACTGACCAACTCCGTGCACCCCGTCGCCATCCCCTCCGGACGGGACGAAAGGGCCGTTAAGTCACCGCTCTCAACTCTGATAAACATCTGTAATCACGGGGAGGCCATCAAGCGGACGTATAACGCGCCCTAATAGCGACTGCAGACAGTCGGAGGTAATCAGGCGCGGAGACGGCGAAGTCGGCAGCGGAAACACACGCCGACCGATCCGGAGTGCCGGGCGCCGCCGGTGGCTTCCCACGGACACGGCCGCGGCCATTATTACCACCGACCGCAGGCACGTGATCTGCGTGCGACCGCGCCGTGTCCGGGGCCCCCCGTACCTACCGCCTCGTACCAGTACCCCGGTCGCCGTGTCAGCCTCACCTATCCGAGTCGAGAACCGCTGCCTGGCACTCCGCTCCCCCCACAACGCTGCAAGCGCAGCTTCCGCGGTGGTGATAAAATGTCCCCTCCCGTAGCAAGCCGCGGTCAGGTTTCAGCAGAAATGCATTGCAGTCCAATGTCTTACACGATCACAGCCTCAACTCTCATTCCCCTGTCGCTGGATGCATTTAACGAGCGTTCACAACGAGTTATTTCAGTAGCTGGTGAAGCAATACACCTGAAATCAACAGGTTTTCTTGCTAGCTTAAGTTTCTTTTCTTTTCTGCTTGGTTTCCCCTGTTCATCATTTTGTTTTTATAACGCCATTCTTTAAGTTCTTCTTGCTTCACTGCGGAACCGCAATGCTGCTACGTTCGCAGGTTCGAATACTGCGTCGGCCATGCATGTGTGTGCTGTCATTAGGTTAGTTAGGTTTAAGTAGTTCTAAGTCTAGGGGACTGATGACCTCAGATGTGACTGCAGTGCTTAGAGTCATTTGAACCATTTGAACCTTTTAAGTTCTTGAGCAACAACGTCACTTTATGACACATTGTAGGAAGAAAATAAATGCAACTGCTCTCATTACTAAGGCACTGTGAGAGTATTGTGTCCCATAGTAATTGGTATCTGAACATTGGGTATTTGGTAGCTAGCGAGATGGACGCCTCACGCCAGAGAAAGACCATTTCTTTTTTGTGTCTTTCTTTTCTTTCTGTCTAATTCAAAAAAATAAAAAAATGGTTCAAATGGCTCTGAGCACTATGGGACTTAACATCTATGGTCATCAGTCCCCTAGAACTCAGAACTACTTAAACCTAACTAACTTAAGGACAGCGCACAACACTCAGTCATCACGAGGCAGAGAAAATCCCTGACCCCGTCGGGTATCGAACCCGGGAACCCGGACGCGGGAAGCGAGAACGCTACCGCACGACACGAGCTGCGGACTTCTGTCTTTTTCTTCTTCAGTTGTGTACTGATGTCACATATCTCTCAGATTCCGACAGTGAGAACTTTACTCTTACGTCTGTTATAGAGGATGGGTGACTGAACACGCAGAGCTACCGTGCCAGCTAAATTGATGCAGGTACCCAGACGCGAACCTGTTACAAAAAATAGTTCAAATGCCCCTCAGCACCGTGAGACTTAACATCTGAGGACATCAGTCCCCTGGAACTTAGAACTACTTAAACCTAACTAACCTAAGGACATCACACACATCCATGCCCGAGGCAGAATTCGAACCTGCAACTGTAGCAGTCGCGCGGTTCCGGACTGAAGTGCCTAGAACCGCTCGGCCACAACGGCCGGCGAACTTGCTACCTTTCCCATAACAATTCACGATTCTACCAACGAAGCTACATAATGAAAAGACAGACCGGGCCTCGAACCGTGCTATCTTGCGTTCGAAACCAGTCAGCTATCTGAGTGCGACTCCCACGTAGCAAACTTTTCTGGTTGCGAAAATTTTGCTTTTTACAAATAAAAACCTAAACTCTGGCCCCCCAAAAAATTAAGTTTTCTGATATGCATAGGTACACTACACAGATCTAAAAGTTTCAAAATTGTACGTGATTTTTGTAAGAGATACAGGCTAATTTTCATAGTTATTACGAACTGAGTCTTGTCGAAAAATAACGCCTTTTTCCGAAGAAAAGATAATTTGGTAATCAAAGGAAACATAAACTATTGCTGTGAGTTTGATAGATTTTCAAGATATGACGTGATGAATTTTACACCCTTTCCCATATCGAAAAATTTTATACGTTTCAAAACAATTAAGGATTTTCACAATGATGTGAAACGAGGCCGGATCGCAGGCGGTTTCAGCTTTTCAGTCATCAGAACAGCTAGTCATCAGTGAAGTGTTAGGTCAGTTGGTCTCACTAGAACGAGTGTACCTCCTTCCAGTCCACCCACAGAGTAATTTTTGTGATTTAGTGGCTTATACATGCATTCAATAATAAATTTTCCCATTTGGAATTAATACCTTTTTTAGCAACTTCTTAGCCCGAAACATCCCACATTTTTTGCAACATTTACATCGTATTTCTGCACCTAAAAATTTACTTTTTATATAATGCGCACGTACACAGCTGTTTCTCCGACAACAGCTGTTTCTTCCATTCGTGGAGTCACACTTGCTGCGACTTACAACATATTCAAAACGGAGATGAGACTCTGAACTTTCACGGCAGCAAACTGTCCTTACACAGTTCTAAGCTCTCGCATAAGTCCTAGCGTCTACCCCATCAGTTGAATAGACAGTCTGCTTTCCGCAGCGCTGCGGCGAGGACGTCTTGTTTACGTCCCGTCCGCGCGGTCGCGAGTGCCCGTAGTTGTTTACTACTTCGTCGCCGCTAGTTTAGAGTCCATCACTACCGACGCAACATGGCACATTCATACAGACAAACCACCATCAAGATCAGTTTTCAAACCGATCATGCACGACCGCGAGCTTTTGAAGTGGAACGTTTTCTACGTGACGACGTTAAAATTGACCCGCGAGACATAATTGGTATCCATCTCTCTATCACGAGCAGTGTTGTCTACGTCAAGCTAGTAAGTGACGAGGTGTGCAACAGAATCGTGAGCGCACATGCGAACGATCTTAAGTTCAAACATTCTGATGGCCATATTGGGGCGGTCTCTATCGATCACGCGGGGCTTGGCCTCCGTACGATACGCGTCTTCGAACTCCCTTTCGAAGTACCACCGGACGTAGTCACCGCGGCTTTGCAGCCCTACGGCAGAGTGATCAGCCATATGGCCGAAAAATGGACCACCTTTACAACGTACCCCGTTCTTAACGGGGTACGACAGATTAAAATTGAACTGACCAAACATGTTCCGTCATATCTTGTCATCGGCGGATGTAGGGCGATCATTATGTATGACGGTCAGCCACGCACTTGTTCTGGTTGTTGCCAAGAAGGGCACGTCCGGTCGGATTGTCTCCGACGACGGCTTACTCAAATCCCGACAGGTGAATCTATGACTCCTTCTACGGTGACGACCCTTCCTCTCAATTACGCCGAAGTTACACGGGCAGCAACTCTTTCCGATGCTGACGACAGTAGTCCGATAGCCGCCCCCGATGGAGAGACCAAAATGGCTTCTGCAGTACAGGATCCGGCCTCTACAACGGCGCCCCCACCTGAAGATAATCACCGATCGACCTTGCAAGAAGGCGTGGATGCCAGAATGGACATTGACCCACGGGTTGTGCCGACAGCGGCTTTTCTTCCAGACACCGGAGCAGCTGACGAAATCCACCCACATTCAGATACTGAAACACACGTCCGTAAACAGCGTTCCCCGCGAAAACACAAGAGACGGCGGCGTGCTCCATCGGACGAGTGTTTGCAGCGATCGTCTGACATGGACTATGGAAATTCCGACGACGGTACCGGCGGTACAGAGGCCGCTGTAACTTCAAACTCAACAGATCGCCGTGGTGACGGCTTCAGCCCCTCAGACCCCACAGCACAGCAGGATCACAAGCAGACATCCGCTGCCGATTCCCAGCCAGCAGAGCCGATGGAGTCAGCGCCGAGTGCAGCAGCAGCCACTAACAGCCACCAACAGCCGATGGTGTTTCATGGCGACTGGGCGGACGACTGTGAGGAACATTCCTTGCCCATCGTGTCGGACGACACGGGGGGAAATTTACCCCACCAGTGTTGATCCTTTCCCGCCGTCAGTTACAGTGACGAGACAGCCTTACCAGGGTATTGATGGCCAACACGGATGCTGTGGATAGACCTCAAACTTATCGCGTTGCAACTATAAACATTAACACTATACGGACGCGCGCTAAGTTATCCTTGCTTCAGGATATGTTGAACTCTGCTTCCATCGACATAGCCCTTCTCCAGGAAGTGTACGTCGACGACTTCCCAGGCATGTACGGTTACGATGCTTGCGTCTCTCCAGCTTCCCCAACAGGCAGCGGTGTCGCTGTACTTCTTCGGGAAGGGATAGTGGCGGACGATATCCTGTTTCTGCCTGGGGCAAGAGGAATGGCACTCACAGTACTGGGGGTTCGCCTTATCAATGTCTACGCACCTTCCGGGACGGACAAACGTCGCGAACGTTCACGATTCTTTGCGGAAGACGTCGCCCCGCTCTTCCAAGGCCGCCACGACCATCTGGTGTTTGGAGGTGACTACAATTGTGTACTGGCGCCCAGAGATCAACTCCCACGACATAATCCGTGCCCGGAACTCGGGACGCTAATTCGAGACCTGCAGATGGTGGACACTTGGGAACATCTTCACGGCCACCGACCGGGATTCACGCACTTCACAAGTCACTCTTCCAGTCGTATCGATCGGATTTATGTCTCACGCTCTCTCGCCGCTGGAACACAGGATGCGGAACTGTGGCCTGCAGCATTCTCGGACCACTCAGCTTACATTTGTGCCGTCACCCTGCGGCGGCAACAAGTGTGGAGAAGCCGCAGCCCGTGGAAATTAAACATCGCTCACCTGTCGTACCCGGATTGCCGCCAAGCCGTTGAGGATACGTGGCATTCGTGTGAAAATCGCCTCCGTGCATATCCCACAACGATCCGCTGGTGGTTGGACTGCGCCAAACCGGCACTGAGGCGAACGTTGATAACCTACGGTCGTGACCACGCTACCTGGCGAAGACATACACTCGACTTTTACTTCCGGGTCCTGCGCGACTGCGATGCTATGGCGCCGTCTCCGGAACGACAAACGGCGGTCCACCGTGCTAAGGCTCAGATCCTCGCTCATATGCGACGCTACCTAGAGGGGGTAGTCATCCGCTCGAGGACGCAGGATCGGATACCGAGCGAACGCCCGTCCATGATCCACGTCCTTCGTGAACGTAAACGACGCCAATGAGCGCTGATACGCTTCATCGACACGGAGGACGGTCATCGCCTCACCACGCAACAAGACATAAACACAGCGTTCTACAATCATTATTCTCAACTCTATTCCGCTCAGACCCCTGATCCGACAGCACTGGAGGCCGTCTCTCAGACGATTTACGGCACCGTCACCCCGGCGATGGAAGCGGCCTTGATGGAAGAAATTACAGAAGAAGAAGTGATCGACGCCTTTCGAAAAGGTGCTGTCAACAAGTCTCCGGGTCCTGATGGCCTCCCCTTGGAATTTTACCGGACTTTTCAATATTTATTAGCCTCCCGATGGACGGACATCTGTCGCGAACTCCTATCCCCGGACGTGCCGCTCCCTGCGGCCCTTGTGGAAGGGATGATCATTCCTGTTCACAAACCGTCCGGTGGCTCACGACTGCAGGACTACCGCCCGTTGACGCTATTGAACTGCGACTTTAAGATCTTTTCTCGACTGTTGGCGGCGCGGATACGCCAGACCCTACGAAATGTTATCTCACCCGATCAAACGTCATTAGGGGGCGACAATAATATTCAAACAGCACTCAGTGAATATCGTGACTTGATCTCACTGGCGAGGGCATGTCGTCTGAAGGGTGCACTGGCGGCAATCGATTTTAGTCAAGCTTTCGACCGAGTGGACCACAACTATTTGGAAGCGGTCCTCCGACATATGCGGTACCCACAGCCATTCGTCACTGTCGTCATGCGACTACTCCGTGGCGCGACGTCCAAGGTGATCGTCAACGGCCGACCTTCGCAGCCCCTCACCATTTCTCGATCGATACGCCAAGGGTGCCCTCTGTCCACTTTACTTTACGCTGTGGCCATGGAACCTCTCCTCTGCGGCCTGCGCCAACGACTAACGGGTATGACGTTACGAGGCCACACTTTCCGGTGTAAAGCGTACGCTGACGACCTGGTGATTGTCATCCGCCACGGTGACGACACCGCTAGCGCACTAAATTGGATAACGAAATATGGCATGGCCGCTGGTAGTCGTATCAACGTCGCAAAATCGGTGGCGATGAACATCGGGGTCGGATTGTCTGAGAACAGTGTCACCCCCTTACAGCTCAGAGATAGTTTGAAATGTCTCGGCATTGACTTTACAGACGATATACGACGGACCGCTGCTCACAACTTTCGACGGCTTTTACGGAATGTTCGGACTGGAATTGCCAACAACCGCCTACGAGCCCTGGACATCGTCCAACGGACCCAGTATGTTAACTCACATTTAGCGTCACGCATTCCGCACATCGCTCAGATATTACCTATACCGGTGATGTTAGCACGCCGTATATATGCGGCTTTTGGGTCCTTCGTGAGTTCAGGAATGCTTTTCAAGATCAAATATGAGACTCTCACCCTTCCCCCCCATCGGGGAGGGCTTGGCCTTTATCACGTTTATCACAGAGCGGTCGCCCTATTTGTGAGCACATTAGTCAAACTACGGCACGGCCGTCCGGACAGTCTGACCAGTTTGTTAATAGAAGAACTAGCACCGCCCTCCCTGTTGCCGCCTGTGCCGATACACCATGTCCCCTCCTCGCTCTTCTACATCGGTGTCTTTTACCTCGAACTCAGTTACGTTCGACTTGCCTTACCAGCGACTCAACTGGCGACGGCAAAGACGGTTTATAGGGTCCTGCAACGTGGACGACCCGATAACGTCGTGGAGAGTAAGCACCCGAACGTCAACTGGCGAGTAGTGTGGAGGACAATTCACCACGTAACACTGGACACTGACGTCACGGCGATGTGGTATATCACTGTCAACGGTAAGCAGGTGACCAGATCAAGGCTACATGCGATCCACATGGTGGACTCACCCACGTGCACGAACTGTGGTGTTCAAGACGACGATGAACACCGTCTTAGCTGTGGCGAGTCTACGGCAGTGTGGCACTTAGTGAGGCAAATGTCAGCATACTTCCTTCGGGTAACGCCGAATCATATCGACCCCAAGACTATCTTATTCCCGGATGAAACGTATTACCCACGCACTAAAACTAATGCAATGACGTGGCTTCGTGGACATGCAGTGCATTATTTGTTTCAAGACGGCACTAAGGACACTTTAGACTTTTGGAACTATTTGCAGGAACGACATTGCAAGATCCTCCGTAACCCTAAGTATCGACAATATTTTTCCAATTTTTTGTGGAGTGCGTTCCACGACCCTCCACGTAGCTGGAACATCACGGGTAAGAGAAGCTAAAATTACAATACGATGATAGAACACTACACGGTACGACGTGGGATCTACTTTCATCATTACGAGAAGTCATACCTGGATGATACAGCAGATGGAGAGTTTCGTTGTGAACCCTCACACTCTGTAGCAGTATCTGCCCCATTTCCTCTTTTTGTCCCCGGTGCGAAAAGGTCTTCGCAGTTTTAGTTTCCCCATCCGGTGCAAGATGTAGCACTGGTTAATGGTGGTATGGATTCCACCCTTCAGTTTTGTTTCATGGTTTCCTTCGCCCCGCACTTTGCTCTCTTTCTTTATGCCTTTTTCTACAACTATTAGCATGATTTTAGTTATGTGCGTCCCCAACTCGACGCAAAGAGTGCACTTACTAGTTTTCAGTTCCTTACTGTTAAAAAAATTAAAAAAAAATGAAAAAAATTTAAAAAAAATTCAAAATAAATAAATGAATAAATAAAATTAAAAAAAAATCTCAATAATACACCAACTGCATCCTTTGTACCACTTCACATCCCCAGGATGGGAGGGGGGAGACATCGTGGACAGGCCTCGGGTCGCGACCCCTGCCCACCTTGCCTCCTCCAGCCCACTACCTGATCCAAAATTAAAAAAAAATAAAAAAAATAAAAAAAATGGTCGGCGCGTCTGAGTGCCGTGCAGTGGGCCCGTGTTCGATTCCCAGCCAAGTCGGAGATTTTCTCCGCTAGAGTACTGGGTGTTTTTTTGTCATCATTTCATCATCACCGACGCGCAAGTCGCCCAATGCGGCGTCAACTGAAAAGACTTGCAACTCGGCTGCCGAGCTTCTCCCCATCAGTGTCATACGGTCACCACTTCAATAGCCACACATCAGAGGATAATTTACAGGAATCAGAAAGTCACACAACAACTAACAGAGTCCACCTTCGACAGTCATCCCACTAACAAGGGAATCTCCCCATCGCACCCCCCTCAGATTTAGTTATAAGCTGGCACAGTGGATAGGCCTTGAAAAACTGAACACAGATCAATTGAGAAAACAGGAAGAAGTTGTGTGGAACTGTGAAAAAATAAGCAAAATATACAAACTGAGTAGTTCAAGGGAACATATGCAACATCAATGACAATAGGATCGCAGGAGCGCAATGGTCTCGTGGTAAAGTGAGCAGCTGCGGAACGAAAAGTCCTTGGTTCAAATCTTCCATTGAGTGAAACTTCTTATTTTCAGTTTATGTGACAAACTCTTATGTTTTCATCACTTTTTTGGGAGTGATTATCACATCCACAAGAAAACCTAAGTCGGGCAAGGTAGAAGAATCGCCAAGTGTACAAGTTAGGTGGGTCGACAGCATATTCCTGTCATGTGGTGCACATGCCGTCACCAGTGTCGTATAGAATATATCAGATGTGTTTTCCTGTGGAGGAATCGGTTGACCTATGAGCTTGCGATCAAATGTTTTCGGTTCCCATTGGAGAGGCACGTCCTTTCGTCTACTAATCGCACGGTTTTGCGATGCCGTCGCAAAACACAGACACTAAACTTATTACAGTGAACAGAGACGTCAATGAACGAACGGACATATAATAACTATGCAAAAATAAATAAAGTAAAATTTTCACTCCAGGGAAGACTTGAACTAAGGACCTCACGTTCTGCAGCTACTCACGCTACCACGGGACCACGGCGTTCCTGAGCTCACATTGGGCATGATGTTCCCTATGTGGCCCATGGACTACTCAGTTTGTATATTTTGCTTATTTTTTCACAGTTCCACACAACTTCTTCCTGTTTTCTCAATTGATCTGTGTTCAGTTTATCAAGACCTATCCACTGTGCCAACTTATAACGAAATCTGAGGGGGGTGCGATGGGGAGGTTCCCTTGTAAGTAACAGAATCAAATCTTTCCTGATAAGTAAGATCTGATGGTGCTACTTCTTGTACATAAGGAATACACTCCGCAATACAGTCTGTGCCCGCCCCCGGTAGCTCAGCGGTCAGCGTGGCAGAATGTCAATCCTAAAGCCGTCGGCACACGGACCGTGCATCCGAACGTTGAGCATGCTGAGTTTCTGACTCATAGCGTGAAATAGCACGCTCGGGAGTCTTTCCGAACGTGCAGAGCAATATCTGGCGTGTCAGATATTCTGAGCGTGCGTCTGAGCGTTGGCCAATGAGGTGGCACAACACCACCAACGTCACAAGCGTGCCGTCTCCCTTTAGTACAGAGTTGTGAGGCGCCATATTGGCATTCATTTCAAGCCTATAAGCATATGTTCCGTTTCTGAGCACCAGCAAATTGAGAATCACTGGAAAACCCGTTATTAACTGTGTGATTCGTACCAATAAAATAATGAGAAACATCATATGCGTGGCAAAAGAATTACTGTAACTTGCGTATTATGAGAGTAGGCTGTTTGAAGGCAGCGACACACTGAACATCCACCCAAAACGCAATGTTATTGGTACAATTTGTTATAATTAAGTTTCAATTAGTAACATATCTACGATTAAGGTTTTCAGCAAGTGGTAATGGAATATAATTAGATACAATAGGTGTGATGTTGGTTTAGCGTAATGAGTAGCGTCACTGTCCTCTACAGAGTTGTTTGTTGTAGTGGTGGTTCGCCCCTTGGCACTCACAGATTTTAACACTCTCGTTTTTATTACGTTCTGATACTTTATTATTAGGTTAATATAAGTATGTACTATAATATTTGATGTTACGTAAATATAAGTTCACCTTCCTTTTTTTTTTTTTTTTTTTTTTTTTTTTTTTTTTTTTTTTTTTTTTTTTTTTTTGAGGGATGACTTTGTTTGATGGGCTTAATCTACAGGATAGCTTGCGCTACATCTGTAAAGATATTTTGCCCCTTTTTCTTTTACACTTCGTAATTCACATGTTGCTAAGATTCTGCTACTGGGTAGGAACAGTGATCAAGTAAGACAGATCTTGGGGTTTGTACTAAAATGTGGGAATGATGAAATAATGTTTGTCTTATGCGGAGAAGTATTCCAAATTTGTACCGCACTGTTTGTAATGGAACTTTTATAAGTCTGTGTCCTTATTGATTGGACATGGTACTTTCTTTTTCGTGGACGATGGTGGAAATGTGCGTTTTAATAGAGCTAACGTGGGAATTTTACTCGCGCCCGATGAGTAAACAGTGTGATTTACGAACTATAAACATCCCTCAACTGTGGCTGGAGTGCACTGCGATCGCGTATACCACGTTGGCGCCCATGTACCGTATGCACGAGTCGCACCGTTCCTGAGCGATCAGCAGCACGTTGAATTGGCACGCTCAACGTTAACGTTCGACAGCACGGTCCGTATGCCGACGGCTTAAGGCCCCGGGTTCCGACTGGGTCGGAGATTTTCTCCACTCATGGACTGGGTGTTGTGTTGTCCTAATCATCATCATTTCATCCCCATCGACGGGAAAGTCGCCGAAGTGGCGTCGAATCGGCGAACGGTGTACCCGATGGGAGGCCCTAGTCACACGACAATACACTCTATCAGCAGGAACATGTAGATACTCCGCTGCAACGGACCACTGGACTTGAAGTTCATTGTATTTTGTTTGTAACTCACGTCAAGCATCTATGTGTAGAGTGACTCAAAGTCAACTCTTGAATCTCACGCGGGAAAGAGACGTTGTTAACATTGCTGACGATTTCGCGCGTTGGTCATAATTTCGCGGCGAAGATTGGCGTTTGTAATGGATCATGAGTCAAGATATACAGAATTTTCACCGAAAACAATTTCAAATTATTTTCTCATTTATTAATTCATTCGTCTAAAATACAACTAGAAGAAGAACAAGGACAACGCCATAAAATTTACAGTGTGAAACATTCGTCTAGTAATCTTCTACAGGCATAGGTACATAAATAAAAAGTAAACTTGTAAGTAGGCTGTTTATGTTTTCTCTATGTAAGTAGGCTGTTTATGTTTTCATATTGGTAACGCCGCCGCCACGTAGCGCTCTCTGTATGAAAATGAAATCACTGGCTGTGCTGTGTGCAGTATGTGGCTAGTTTGCATTGTTGTCTGCCATTGTTGTGTTGGGCAGCGGCAGCTGGATGTGAACAGTGCGTAGCGTTGTGCAGTTGGAGGTGAGCCGCCAGCAGTGGTGGATGTGGGGAGAGAGATGGCGGAGTTTTGAAATTTGTCATGAACTGCTATATTTATATATGATGATATCAAGGTAAATACATTGTTTGTTCTCTATTAATATCTTTGATTTGCTAACTATCCCTATCAGTAGTTAGTGCCTTCCATAGTTTGAATCTTTTATTTAGCTGGCAGTAGTGGCGCTCGCTGTATTGCAGTAGCTTGAGCATCGAAGATTTTTGTGAGGTAGGTGATTTGTGAAAGGTATAGTTTAATGTTAGTCAGGGCCATTCTTTTGTAGGGAATTTTGTAAGTCAGATTGCGTTGCGCTAACAAAATATTGTGTGTCAGTTTAAGCACAGTCATGTATAAATTGTTCAAAGAGGACGTTTCATATGGCCAGAGGATGTGAACAAAATACAGAAGGCAGGCTTAGATAGGACTTTTTGGGAATAATGATGAACAAAGGGAGATCTCCATGCAAAATACTGCAGTAAAACAAACCCTGTCCTTTCCCTTTTGTGTTATCCCACTATATGTTTGTGTACCCTTGTGTATTTGTTTTCTTCCTGTCTCTGTGTAGTTTCATAGAATTTTTTCTTCTTTTAATATTAAGCTACATTCACTATGATGAGGAATACCGTTATCCTCAAATATAATTTGCATTAATAATATGTTATTTACCTTGTAAATATGCTTAGACATTATTTATTCTGGTTTGTTGCTCACATGTGAAGGTGATGTTTCAAAAGTTCTTGTGATCTTTATGTATTTACTTATGTCATAATTCCTGTAACACTGATGTATATGTCTATTTCTATTCTTTTGTAAAGCCTGTACTACAAATGTTATCTGTATTATTATGTTCTTTAATGATGTATTTTGTACCTTTGTAATTGTATTTTCATGTTGTAAATTTATAAAATTGTAATTGACACCAGTTCATCTTATTATTAACTTGTAAGTTACATTTCACTGCACACGTTTCTGTTGGTCATAGTATATGGACAATGTGTGAGAAGTAGGGACTGTTAGTGTTTGCACGTGTGTTGATAATTCAGCAAGGGACTGGATAACAGCATTGCTGGTTCTAAGGACAATTCCAGAAACTTTGTGAGTGCACAAGTGGTGGTTTATGGACTTGCTATATTCTCCGCAAGACTCTTCGATGGTGATTGTGCACCTGCACAGTCGCAACAGATGGCTGCTGGCCGTCTCTACATGGACCACAGTGGGTCTACATCTTTGATGGCCCACCAATACCATTATTTCTACAAGGACTGCAGTGGGTCTGCCCCTCTGGTGGCCCACCAATACCATACTCTCTACCAGGACTACAGTGGGTCTGCTCTGTGATGACCTACCTACCAATATTCTTCAAAACTTCGACTGACTCTGCTGTGGGTTTGCTCTGTTGTGGCCCATTACCTGTCTGCATGTCAAGAGTCAGCACTGTCTTTCCATTGGAAGGACAACACTACTTCTTCAAGACAGCGTGGAAATCCACTACTTCTGTGTGCATTTTCTTTTACTGCTCAGACTTTGAGAAAAACACTGCAATTTTACTGTGACGAATGATGAGGACTGTCTTTATGGACTGTGAGAAAAGGTTAGCTTTTGACTAACATTGTATCAATAAGTGTGTGCATTTGATTTCTTTGTTATTGTAATTATGAAAAATTTTATCAAATCATTATTGGCCACTGCCCAAAAAAAATTTGTAAAATTTTTTGTGGGGAGCATGGGGGCTATGTAAGTAGGCTGTTTATGTTTTCTCTATGTAAGTAGGCTGTTTATGTTTTCATATTGGTAACGCCGCCGCCACGTAGCGCTCTCTGTATGAAAATGAAATCACTGGCTGTGCTGTGTGCAGTCTGTGGCTAGTTTTGCATTGTTGTCTGCCATTGTAGTGTTGGGCAGCGGCAGCTGGGTGTGAACAATGCGTAGCGTTGTGCAGTTGGAGGTGAGCCGCCAGCAGTGGTGGATGTGGGGAGAGAGATGGCGGAGTTTTGAAATTTGTCATGAACTGCTATATTTATATATGATGATATCAAGGTAAATACATTGTTTGTTCTCTATTAATATCTTTGATTTGCTAACTATCCCTATCAGTAGTTAGTGCCTTCCATAGTTTGAATCTTTTATTTAGCTGGCAGTAGTGGCGCTCGCTGTATTGCAGTAGCTTGAGCAGCGAAGATTTTTGTGAGGTAAGTGATTTGTGAAAGGTATAGTTTAATGTTAGTCAGGGCCATTCTTTTGTAGGGAATTTTGTAAGTCAGATTGCGTTGCGCTAACAAAACATTGTGTGTCAGTTTAAGCACAGTCATGTATAAATTGTTCAAAGAGGACGTTTCACACTAAAAGTAATAATCGGGTTACGAACACGGGGCGCAAAATTAATAAGCTGCAACGCTATACACTGTATCACCATTTGGCCTAAGTATACAGAATGGTCCATTGATCGTCACCGGGCCAAATATCTCACGAAATAAGCGTCAAACGAAAAAACTACAAAGAACGAAACTTGTCTAGCTTGAAGGGGGAAACCATATGGCGCTACGGTTGGCCCGCTAGATGGCGCTTCCATAGGTCAAACGGGTATCAACTGCGTTTTTTTTATTACATATTCATGTAGTACGTAAAGAAACATGTATGTTTTAGTTGGACCACTTTTTTCGCTTTGTGATAGATGGCGCTGTAATAGTTAGAAACAAATATCTCACAATTTTAGACGAACAGTTGGAATACAGAACGTAGGTATGTTTGAACATTTTATTTCGGTTGTTCCAATGTGATACATGTACCTTTGTGAACTTATCATTCCTGAGAACGCATGCTGTTACAACATGATTACCTGTAAATACCACATTAATGCAATAAATGCTCAAAATGATGTCCGTCAACCTCAATGCATTTGGCAATTCGTGCAACGACATTCCTCTCAACAGCGAGTAGCTCGCCTTCCGTAATGTTCGCACATGCATTGACAATGCGCTGACGCATGTTGTCAGGCGTAGTCGGTGGATCACGACAACAGATATCCTTCAACCCTTCAACTTTCCCCACAGAAAGAAATCCGGGGACGTCAGGTCCGGTGAACGTGCGGGCCATCTTCGACTACCAATCCACCTGTCATGAAATATGCTATTCAATACCGCTTCAACCGCACGCAAGCTATGTGCTGGACATCCCTCATGTTGGAAGTACATCGCCATTCTGTCGTGCAGTGAAAAATCTTGTAGTAACATCGGTAGAACATCACGTAGGAAATCAGCATACATTGCACGATTTAGATTGCCATCGATAAAATGGGGGCCAATTATCCTTCCTCTCATAATGCCGCACCATACATTAACCCGCCAAGGTCGCTGATATTCCACTTGTCGCAGCCATCGTGGATTTTCCGTTGCCCAGTAGTGCATATAATGCCGGTTTACGTTACCGCTGTTGGTGAATGACGCTTCGTCGCTAAATAGAACTTGTGCATAAAATCTGTCATCGTCCCGTAATTTCTCTCGTGCCCAGTGGCATAACTGTATACGACGTTCAAAGTCGTCGCCATGCAATGCCTGGTGCATAGAAATATGGTGCGGGTGCAATCGATGTTGAAGTAGCATTATGAACACCGACGTTTGTGAGATTCCCGATTCTCGCGCAATTTGTCTGCTACTGATGTGCGGATTAGCCGCGACAGCAGCTAAAATACCTACTTGGACATCATCATTTGTTGCAGGTCGTGGTTGACGTTTCACGTGTGGCTGAACACTTCCTGTTTCCTTAAATAACGTAACTATTCGACGAACGGTCCGGACACTTGGATGATGTAGTCCAGGATACCGAGCAGCATACGTAGTTGGGCATTTTGATCACAATAGCGATACATCAACACGATATCGACCTTTTCCGTAATTGGTAAATGGTCCATTTTAACACGGGTAATGTATCACGATGCAAATACCGTCCGCACTGGTGGAATGTTACGTGATACCACGTACTTACACGTTTGTGATTAATACAGCGCCATCTATCACAAAGCGAAAAAAGTGGTCCAACTAAAACATTCATATTTCTTTACGTACTACACGAATATGTTATAAAAATGGGGGTTCCTATTTTAAAAACCGCAGTTGATATTCATTTGACCTATGGCAGCGCCATGTAGCGGGCCAACCATAGTGCCATCTGGTTTCCCCCTTCAAGCTAGACGAGTTTCGTTCATTTTAGTTTTTCCGTTTGATGCTTATTTCGTGAGATATTTGGCCCGGTCACTATCAATGGATCAACCTGTATAACACTGTAAAAGTCATATACAGTAACTCGAAAATACCCTGAAAACTTTGACCGTCGTTTTTTCAGAAACGGGACAGTACCTATGGGCAAACAGACACACGTGTTCGCTTTTTTAACCCCTCTTCCACCGAGCTAAGTTTCTGGGAAATTGGGTTATGGCACTTCTTCTCGTAAGTAAGGCACGCCTACAATACGCGGAGTGCTGATCAACATTTGCCCACTCAGCAAGAAGTGTGTAGCGTATGAGGCAATAGGGACTAAGCAAATTACTAGGCACTGCCCGGAACAGATGACTGGATTACTGAAGTCAGCGGCAGTTAATTTGCAGTGTATGCAGCTCACTGCAGTCGGTTTGTGCTGCAGTTCTGCAAACGAGAGCCTTAATAACCGGAGGGCAGGGCGAGACAGTGTGGCGGAGGGGGGAGGGGGCGTCGTTGCAACAGGCGGCATTGTGCGCGCTATCTGCCATCGGCGGCGCGGCGCGCCCCCCGCCGGGCGGAGCGGCACGGCGCACAGAGACAAGAGCCCGGCGTCCCTGCAGGTCGCCGCGCAGCGCCCACTCCGTCCCTCTCCCAACACTGGCCCCAGCACCGGCCGGCCGCCGCGCTGCGGAGCCTCGAGGCAAGGCCGTGGCGAGCGCAATGAGAGTTTATGAGAACGAGTGACTGTCTCCTTTTTTCATTCCCTCAGCCCTCCTAACAGGAGTCCACTGCTAGGAGAAATGGGAACACTCAATTACCGAGTGGACCGGTAGATGTCTCTACGGTCACGCTACTATGGCAGCCATCGCTGAAGACCCTAGACTACCGAGGAAACCGACTGACCTGGCTGCAGTGACGCCGTCATTATCCAACACGATTCTGACACTTTGTGCACATTAACTAAAATGTAACCTCACGAAAACGGGTTAGCTCATTCAGATTTCCAAAATTTGTCTATTCTACAGAATATGTATGCATACAGCTTGAAAATTCACGCGGAAAACTGATGACTACAAATTCATACAACTGCTAAAAAAAATTTTAAAAAATGCGATTCGTGCAAAATCCGATGTACCGATTCAAACGAAACTGTTGTTGTTGTTGTTGTTGTGGTCTTCAGTCCAGAGACTGGTTTGATACAGCTCTCCATGATACTCTATCCTTTGCAAGCTTCTTCACCTCCCAGTACCTATTGCAATCTACATCCTTCTGAATCTGCTTAGTGTATTCATCTCTTGGTCTCCCTCTTCGAT
Source organism: Schistocerca piceifrons (assembly GCF_021461385.2). NCBI lineage: Eukaryota > Metazoa > Arthropoda > Insecta > Orthoptera > Acrididae > Schistocerca > Schistocerca piceifrons. The sequence goes on along the minus strand of NC_060139.1, from coordinate 322,237,791 downwards.
TTTTACCCTCCACGCTGCCCTCCAATACTAAATTGGTGATCCCTCGATGACTCAGAACATGTCCTACTAACCGATCCCTTCTTCTAGTCAAAGTGTGCCACAAATTTCTCTTCTCCCTAATTCTACTCAATACCTCCTCATTATTTATCTGATCTACCCATCTAATCTTCAGCATTCTTCTGTAGCACCGCATTTCGAAAGCTTCTATTCTCTTCTTGTCCAAAGTATTTATCGTCCACGTTTCACTTCCATACATGGCTACAATCTATACAAATACTTTCAGAAACGACTTCCTGACACTTAAATCTATACTCGATGTTAACAAATTTCTCTTCTTCAGAAACGCTTTCCTTGCCAGTCTACATTCTATATCCTCTCTACTTCGACCATCATTAGTTATTTTGCTCCTCAAATAGCAAAACTTTATTTACCACTTTAAGCGTCTCATTTCCTAACCTAATACCCTCAGCGTCACCCGATTTAATTCGATTACATTCCATTATCCTCGTTTTGCTTTTGTTGATGTCCATCTTATATCCTCCTTTCAAGACACTGTCCATTCCGTTCATCTGCTCTTCCATGTCCTTTACTGTCTCTGACAGAATTACAATGTCATCGCCGAACCTCAAAGTTTTTATTTCTTCTCCATTGATTTTAATTCCTACTCCGAATTTTTCTTTTGTTTCCTTTACTGCTTGATCAATATACAGATTGAATAACATAGGGGGATAGGCTACAACCCTGTCTCACTCCCTTCCCAACATGTGCTTCCCTTTCATGCCCCTCGACTCATATAACTGCCATCTGGTTTCTGTAAAAATTGTAAATAGCCTTTCGCTCCCAGTATTTTACCCCTGCCACCTTCACAATTTGAAAGAGAGTATTCCAGTCAACATTGTCAAAAGATTTCTCTAAGTCTACAAATGCTAGAAACGTAGGTTGCCTTAATCGCCTTCCGTGGTGGCCGATCGGTTCTAGGCGCTTCAGTATGGAACCGCGCGACCGATACGGCCACAGGTTCGAATCCTGCCTCGGGTATGGATGTGTGTGATGTCCTTAGGTTAGTTAGGTTTAAGCAGTTCTAAGTTCTAGGGGACTGATGACCTCAGAAATTAAGTCTCATAGTGCCCAGAGACATTTGAACCGTTTGAACCTTTCCTTAATGTATTTCCTAAGATAAGTCGTAGGGTCACTATTGCCTCGCGTGTTCCAACATTTCTACGGAATCCAAAGTGATCTTCTCCGAGGACGGCTTCCACCAGTTTCTCCATTCGTCTGTAAAGAACCATACTGAATTAAAAGGAGATAGCGTGTTTTACTGGATTCCCACCCCTCTCCATGTCCCCACCGCAATCTTCTTTCACCCCCACTCCGCCCCCCAATGCTCTCTCGGGCCTTTGAAATATTGCTTGTGGTGACAAACTGACCAGTACCCTACATAGTCCGAGTTTCTAGGTTAGGTTGGAAGGTGATACTTTGGTCGAGGGTTGGCGAAGTCAACGACTGTGAATGCTAAATAAAAGATTGTGGTGACACATTGGTCTGTAGCGTAATCTAACATTTAATGCATTTTGTCGTATTTGACGAACACTTCACCATAAGAACTAAACTCCTAAGCAAATTTCAGAACCAATATTAGATAATGGACAAGCCACATGTGAGTGCTTTGTTGCATATTATGTGCATAAATACACTCCTGGAAATGGAAAAAAGAACACATTGACACCGGTGTGTCAGACCCACCATACTTGCTCCGGACACTGCGAGAGGGCTGTACAAGCAATGATCACACGCACGGCACAGCGGACACACCAGGAACCGCGGTGTTGGCCGTCGAATGGCGCTAGCTGCGCAGCAGTTGTGCACCGCCGCCGTCAGTGTCAGCCAGTTTGCCGTGGCATACGGAGCTCCATCGCAGTCTTTAACACTGGTAGCATGCCGCGACAGCGTGGACGTGAACCGTATGTGCAGTTGACGGACTTTGAGCGAGGGCGTATAGTGGGCATGCGGGAGGCCGGGTGGACGTACCGCCGAATTGCTCAACACGTGGGGCGTGAGGTCTCCACAGTACATCGATGTTGTCGCCAGTGGTCGGCGGAAGGTGCACGTGCCCGTCGACCTGGGACCGGACCGCAGCGACGCACCGATGCATGCCAAGACCGTAGGATCCTACGCAGTGCCATAGGGGACCGCACCGCCACTTCCCAGCAAATTAGGGACACTCTTGCTCCTGGGGTATCGGCGAGGACCATTCGCAACCGTCTCCATGAAACTGGGCTACGGTCCCGCACACCGTTAGGCCGTCTTCCGCTCACGCCCCAACATCGTGCAGCCCGCCTCCAGTGGTGTCGCGGCAGGCGTGAATGGAGGGACGAATGGAGACGTGTCGTCTTCAGCGATGAGAGTCGCTTCTGCCTTGGTGCCAATGATGGTCGTATGCGTGTTTGGCGCCGTGCAGGTGAGCGCCACAATCAGGACTGCATACGACCGAGGCACACAGGGCCAACACCCGGCATCATGGTGTGGGGAGCGATCTCCTACACTGGCCGTACACCACTGGTGATCGTCGAGGGGACACTGAATAGTGCACGGTACATCCAAACCGTCATCGAACCCATCGTTCTACCATTCCTAGACCGGCAAGGGAACTTGCTGTTCCAACAGGACAATGCACGTCCGCATGTATCCCGTGCCACCCAACGTGCTCTAGAAGGTGTAAGTCAACTACCCTGGCCAGCAAGAGCTCCGGATCTGTCCCCCATTGAGCATGTTTGGGACTGGATGAAGCGTCGTCTCACGCGGTCTGCACGTCCAGCACGAACGCTGGTCCAACTGAGGCGCCAGGTGGAAATGGCATGGCAAGCCGTTCCACAGGACTACATCCAGCATCTCTACGATCGTCTCCATGGGAGAATAGCATCCCGCATTGCTGCGAAAGGTGGACATACACTGTACTAGTGCCGACATTGTGCATGCTCTGTTGCCTGCGTCTATGTGCCTGTGGTTCTGTCAGTGTGATCATGTGATGTATCTGACCCCAGGAATGTGTCAATAAAGTTTCCCCTTCCTGGGACAATGAATTCACGGTGTTCTTATTTCAATTTCCAGGAGTGTACATAAATACTCAGATATCGCGAGATATTCGGAAATAAGTAGCCAAATTTTTGTGACATGAAAGAATATAAATGACACCGCTGCTCATTTCACCCGCAGAAATGTAATCCAACGTTTTTTAATCACAATGATCTCACAAAATTGAACAGTTACTCTTTAAAAAGAGAGAGCTCTAATTTGTCAGCAACATTGAATATTGCAGATCATGGTTTCCTCAAATTGATACCAAAGTCTCAGAAACCGATACAGATGTGAAGGTTAAAAATGGTTGCTAACCGTGGTATTACGTGATTCAACTCCCTTCTACTTCGTAACATCTAGCCTCTGTTCACTACACTAAGCGGATGTCATGCAGAGCTTGCTATTCTATTAACGATGTTCTGAAGGCTCTTTCCATCTGCATGTCATTAACTGACATTTAATTACAACAAAATGCTAAGGGTGGCTTGAGTGTGCCGAATTTTCAATGTGCCGTTGCCTTGAACTGGTATTCGCAAGTTGTAGTATAAAGACAACAAAATATATAAATCCAATGTAGCGTCTTCGAAATTCCTCATTTGCCGAATTCCATGCACGCAACAAATTTTATGGAAAACACGTCATTTAGACGTCACTTCCAAACAACAGATAGGTGAAGGTAGGTTATTTCAAAGAAAGTAGCTTCTCCCGTTCTAAACAGCAGGATTGGGCACCCTGGAGTCGCAAAGGATCATGATGGCGTGACCGTAAGAACATGTAATGGATTTATTGGTACTTTGGCCCAGATTTCTTCTAGGACTAGACGTCTGTTCCCTCCGAAGTGCTACAGAGCGAGGCGACGCACAGGTTAAGATACCGGACTCAAATTCAAGAACACCGGGACTGGAAGGCCTATGCAGTTGTCCACATTTTATCTGTGTCATCCAAACTGTCACACTAAAATTCTACATTTCTTAGGTCGAATGACTTTCTGAGGACCGAGATTAATTTGTGTCTTGTTATCTACTCTATCCTTTGACGCAGGTCCGTAAAATTTGACAAAGATCACAGAGATGGCGCAGTGGTTTGCACATTGCGGGCCGTTTCTCGTCGTGTCTCATGTTGTCTCACTAGCGACCGTGGCCATAATCGACGCACTGTTAACCAAGTGCCGTGAGCGATACACATTACGCGGCGGACTGGTCCGTAGACCAACTGGGAAACGTCTTTCGGCAGGCCCGTGTTAACTTTCAACACTGCTACACTTCAGAAAACTGTCTCAATAACGGACTCCAGCTTCAGTTTAGGTCAAGAGACACCCACGGTAGTTTTCCATCCACATCAGAATGAAATGAAGTTACACATGAAGCGAAGTGAGTGCATCATTCATCATTCATTGTTACCGGGAATAAATAATTACAAACAAAATATCTTTTGCTTGTCTTTCTCTCTTGTTTCCTTCTAGTTGTCTAAGGTCAGGTTCGTTTTGTGATGGCTGAAACAAATTTCTTCGCCTCTTTGATCACTTACTACTTTCAGTTGAGATCTTCACGACACAAAGTCTAGGACAGATCAAAAATATTTTCATTCGAGTCGCACGGTATCTTTCAAATAGTAAATTAACCAGAAGCACAATCTCTTTACACGCCGAAAGCTAAACTCTGACACAGAAATGGCACGCAACGTGCATATCCCGCGATGATTTTTGCGAAGGAAACAGTTTAACTACCATAATTTTGACAAAAGTATATTTTTTAGAAACGTGAGAATTAGGGTTAGAAGGATACAGTTTTGGCTATTCAAATATTATTCAGTTTTGCAAAAGAATATTTTAGATTGCGAAAGTTTGTAATTATTAATGACTTTTCATGTAAGTTATTTTAGAAATTTTTTTTCTTTTTTGTTTTCAAAACTGGAGAGAAGCAAGTTTCAATCAAGTACTTCAAAGCTAATATAAATAACTTTTACCTGTGTAGAGGTTTCAGGCAATACGCGCTTTGAAGGTATTGTAATTTTATCATACACCTTCAAATATTTTTTAAATAACAATAACTACACTATTACAATAGGAGATTTATGAGTAAATACTGAATAATAAAGTGTAATGTGAAATTTATAAATTGTCGACAATTTCTGGAACATATTGATTACATATTAGATTCCACAGACAGCGTAAAATAAACGTAAAGGGATTTTTGGATCATGAGTTCCTTTCATTTTTGATTACTTACTTTGCTTTAAAATAAAAGATGTGATTCCCAGCTTTTATTACTAAATGTTGAACACACAATCTTGTAGCTCATAAGCTATGCTCTTATAAGTTGCAACACATACTGAATGAAAGAATTATTTACAAATGATCAGATGTATCGCATAATTCAGATATAAGTTAGTATCGAGAAGTTTTATAAACAGTTGTATCGACTAGTATATTAACAGAAGTTCACCTGTCTCCCCTTCCCAAAAAGTTACATTTGAGCCAACGTCAATGAGTAATGCACTACAACAAACTCCACCTCCATTCAGAAAGTTTCCGAGATCTGACAACTGGACTGGAAGACGTTCCTATAAACTTCCGCTGATAATTGCCACAATGAAAATAAATCAGGATAATAGTTCAAATCCAAAAGGATAAAAATCACGCCAAAACTTTTTTTCCATGGAAAACATTCAGTTCACTGGCTACAGTTTCACCTCAAGAAATCCATCTCTTCCTCCAAATAGCATCTCGAGCCAGCTAACTGTAAAAGGTGTGGCATTAGGGAGCCTCTATCAATCCTTTCCCCTTTTATTATTTCGATTTATTTCTTATGTTCAGCAATAAATGTAAATATACTCGAAAATCACAAGAAGAGGTATTTTCAATGTATTTACTTGTATCTCTGCCATAATGAAGCCTGTTTTTGACCATCGAAACTGAACAATGCTGACTGTTGACATGATGTGAGGCTACTGTGTTGGGCTTCCTGTGTGAGGACACAAATAAATCATTTAAATTAATACATGCACCACATCGATGTCAACAGCAGAAAGACAATGACTGATGTTGATCAAACCCTGTCCTACCCATTCTGTTTTTATGCGCTTATGAACTAAGAGAGTTTTCGCGTGTGCAATGGAAGCAAATCGGTGGCACGCTGATGATAAAATGCGTGTGCGCGGTATCAGATTTGAACATTTAGTGATATGTGCTTGCTTGAACAAACTTTAAACTGTGTCGTACCTATCACTGAACTAAAACTGTCTCACGATTTCGACGGAGTACGACATTGTATAGGAATATATATTCTGTAAGTACATCAGTATGGCATATTTTAAAGTTGCACATATCGCACAATAAGCTCTCGATGACAGCTGCGGCAGTACGGTAGTCCTACCATTACCAGCAGCAGATCTGTAACGGGTCATTTTCAAAGTGTCATCTTCCGACACCAGCATATCGCGTCATCGTCGCCACATGATATCGGAATGTGGTACTAGGTGAAGTGCAGCCAAAGCCGAGATTTTTGAATGAGAGTGCCAAATGCAATCTGACTCTCGTCTGTAATAGTTTCTTTTCCCCTTAAAATAAAGTATTTTTCCGTGTAGGACAACATTGTGCTATAACAGCACCAACATATAAACGTAACAATTGTTCCACATCCCTAGATACAACTTTTCTGATCATTTGTAAAAATGTTAACAAATATGTTACGGTTTATTGAGGCATTAATCGTGTTTCGTAGATTCGTATTTCTCACGTAATATAAACATTTTTCTGAAGTGAGCAGATTTGCAACAGCCATAGTATGCCGACCACGCGAAGCTATCAAAATTTCCTTTATTCACATTGGTGCAAATTGCAGAAAGCTGGAGTAAACGTGTTTCTGACCTTGATTTTTTTTATGCAATGTTCCGCGAGGCGTTAGCGTGTTTCGAGCGAGAAAGTAAATTTATTTCTGGGTCTATGCAGGCTTATTATTTAACAACATTGTTACTATACACTTGTGCCATTTATATTTCATGCCAGACAATGACATTTGTTCAGTTTTCTTGATTCTGCTTTATTCATGGTCGAGTAGAGGCGCAGGGAGAGTATGCAGTAAGAGTAAGCCTACAGCTGTACTGCTTGAGTTGGACAGTAAATTTAATTTCATTCCCTTCATCTAGGAATTCCACATGTGAAATTGATCACAGTTAAGTAACACATTTAAGTTCATTCAGTTAACATAGCAAGATTAGATCACCACTTGATAACTCCGTTATTTATACTATTTAAATGTACTGATAAGGTAAGGAATGAGGAGGTTCTACGCAGAATCGGAGAGGAAAGGAATATGTGGAAAACACTGATAAGGAGAAGGGACAGGATGATAGGACATCTGCTAAGACATGAGGGAATGACTTCCATGGTACTAGAGGGAGCTGTAGAGGGCAAAAACTGTAGAGGAAGACAGAGATTGGAATACGTCAAGCAAATAATTGAGGACGTAGGTTGCAAGTGCTACTCTGAGATGAAGAGGTTAGCACAGGAAAGGAATTCGTGGCGGGCCGCATCAAACCAGTCAGTAGACTGATGACCAAAAAAAAAAAAAAAGGTTCAATGGTTCAAATGGTTATGAGCACTATGGGAATTAACATCTGAGGTCATCCCCCCCAAGAACTTAGAACTACTTAAACCTATCTAACCTAAGGACATCACACACATCCATGTCCGAGGCAGGATTCGAACCTGCGACCGTAGCGGTCGCGTGGATCCAGACTGAAGGGCCTAGAACCGCTCGGTCACAGCGGCTGGCTACTATTTAAAATTAGGTCACAATCTCAATATGTTATATATTTACTCCACAGAATGATACAGGTGTCTTCCACTTGTGCACACTCTGAGTAGCACCGATGGGCTAAAAAACCGGAATAATTGCTAAAGACTCCACACCTATGCATGGGAAACACAGTTTCAAATTTGGTTTGGTTTTTTTACTAAACAAAACGATACATCGTGTGTCATAGTGTATCACTGATTTCCATTACAAATTTAAAAATCATTAATATCAAGAGAAAAAAGTATTTGTTTTAGTTAAAAGACGCACTTTACCTTTATTGTGTCTACTGGCTATCGGTTTTGGTACACAGTACCATTCTGACGCCATTACTGTAAAGCAATAATCACACTTGCAACTGAAGTAAGGCCGCGCGGTGTGGCAGCGTGGTTTGAGGCGCCATGTCACGGATTGCGCGGTCCCTCCCGACGGAGGTTCGAGTTCTCCCTCAGGGGTGTGTGTGTTGTTCTTAGCATAAGTTAGTTTAAACACACCTAAATGGGTAGCAAGCGTGCCTACTGACTGAAAACTGAGTTTTTTAAACACTTATTTGGGTAGCAAGCATGATTACTGACTGAAAACTGAGTTTTTAACACACCTACTTGGGTTGCAAGCGTGACTAACGCGTTCCAGGGGTGGCTTGAGAATGGCACTGTGTAAAGTGGTAGCCAATAGACAAAATAAAGGAAAAGTTGGGTTATAGACTAAAACAAACACTTTTTTCTGATATACTGGCCGTTGTTCGTACGAGTAGTATGTTGAGAATATGCAGCAATATTATCGAAACAGCGCCTTCGCTCCACAGATCTCACAAATCCTCCACACAGAACGGCTGCTGACTGATTCCTCGATTTAGCGAGCGGAAACAAATCCCCAAAAAAGTTAGCACGTGCTGGCATTTCACTCAGTCTCAGTACCAGATGGATAGTACTCTGACTGGTCAGTTTCGTTTCCCTCTAACAACATCCCCCCCCCCCCCCCCCCGAAAAGTGCTAAAAAGGAAAAGAACTAACATTAGCGCTTCATGTCTTGTCGACAAACGAGCGAGGTGGAGCAGTGGTTAGCTCACTGGACTCGCATTCGGGACGACAACAGTTCAAACACGCGTCCAGCTATCCTGACTTAGGTTTTCCGTGATTTCCCTAAATCGCTTCTCGGAAATTCCGGGATGGTTCCTTTGAAAGGGCACGGACGACTTCCTCCCCCATCCTTTCCTAATTCGATGAGACCGATGACCTAGACCTAGCTGGTTGGTCCCCTCTCCCAAATCAACCAATCCTGTCGAAAATGAGCTCATTCGACACAGAGCAGGATACCGAACTGTGGAAGGAAATCTGCCGTGTTCTTTCATACGAACCATCCAGACATACACCTCAAGCACTTTTGTGAAGTCACAGAAAACCCAAACCTCTATGGCCGAACGGAGATTTGACTCGCCAACCTCCCGCATATGAGTCAAGTGTCGCAGCACTGTGTAACCTTGTTCCAATCTCTGGAAGTGTTGCTTCTTGCCAGGAATTTTCGGAGGTTTGGAAAACACATGCGTGCACAGGAAAATAACTAGTCCTTAAGCCTGCTTATAAGCCTCCATCCACAATCCACTCTCGACGGATTATAGAAGAACCTCCTCATCAGCTCCCGGCTGAACAGTGCCCACAGTGCCCAAATGCAAATCCACTGGATGCCAAGAAAGCCTACTCTTGCATATCTAACAGCTACGGGTCCGACCACATAGAATGGCTGAACATGCTGTGTTACAAGTGGACTCTCATTCAAGAGGAGCGGGCCTCTTATCCCTGTCCGACCATCGCGGTGTAGTTTTCCTATAGTTACCTAAATCTATTTAAAAAATGTCAGGATAATTACGTGAAAAAGACGTAGGGAATTTCCTTCCTCAACTTTGATCTATCACAGGTTACGCCGCATGTCTACTATCTTCGTCCTCGATGGGGTTTTAAGCTCTAATCTTCCTTTGTAGTGGTTTGTTCTCTAATTTTGTAAGTAGAAGTGTTTGACAATCTTGTGCGATATTCGAATACCACAGCCTTTTACAAGGGAATGAAAACTATGTGAGCGAACAGCCAGAAAACGATAGGCAACGTACTGAAATAGTCTTCAATACACAGGTTCACTTTCCAGCTCGCCTGAATTGAAATAAAATTTTCCAGTTCTCCAAGAATAACGCAAAGAAGTCAGGACCCACGACGATGAATAAAAGTCTATTGTTGTTTAACAAAACACTATATAATGATCAGCGTTCACACGCACAAGAATAAGTATGAAAATCATTAAAGCTTGTCTATCGTGCTCAGCAGTCGAAACAAGTCAGACACGATTTCTGTTATTTGTTCCCGTTTACGAGAAGTTAGTTGCTCGCCTTAAAAGTGGAGAATAATGTTTCACACTTGGCATGAGTTTTTCTATCATACAGTGGGCGGCACACAAAACACAACACTGAGAACGAACCACGTGTTTTCCAGGTAATTCATAATTCAGTTACACGCGACGTACCATTTGACCGAAACACGATAATGTCAGCCACAATTAACAGCATCCGAAGTTTAAGCGGTTGCGAAGCAGCTTTACAGCGAAGTGTAGCACATTCCCGTCAGACCGACAACGATCGAATAACCTTTTAGGTGCACACTCCTCGTTACTCACGTATGCTCGGTCAGGTCATTGAAGGAAACACTTGCTCCAAAACTATTTCCGGCTCAGGCAAGAGTGCACAGCAAGCGTCCTTTATGATTACGAAATTATTTATATCTTTCTTAGCCTTCGAGTAAAACGATCCCAACTTTTCTACAAGTATCTCTGAATTTTTTTATGTTCAATAAAATCCCTAACCCGATGGCTCTTAAATTTTGAACTCCAGAATTTTCCAAACGCAAGTGACAGTCATTGAAACATCTCTGTTTTTATTCTGTGCCCTTTAAAACTTACAATATTATCTTGAAACTTGGTACAGCTTCATTACTACATATAATGAATATGGTTCTGTCATCTTGGTTCTGTAGCTTAATAACAAAGGTAGTTAATCTAACTCGTTTTACAAAATTTGGTTTTCTCTTAACAGTTAAAAATGAAGATGAGTTATCTACATAGAAACTACTGCCATAAGTTTTTGTGATAAAATGAACCTAAATCCAGAGGCTGAACTCCAATTTTAATATTACGCAGCTCTAATATTTCGAAAGAAGTTGAATAATTCAAAAAGTAAAAGAGTTAGCTACCGGAAACTTCTGCCTTTTTTTATGGAAAACTGAATCTAATTCCAAAAGTATGACTTTTTAGATTACGTGCCTCTTATAATTTTACAAAAAGTGAATTGTTGAAGTAACTAATTAGTGAATCATGTTGAGACACACAATATTTAACCTTTTCATAGTTTTGCAAAATCTGATCCAGTTTCGAACAGTATTTAAACAACTAATTTTATATTAAAAGAATATGCTGCATTCTCTTCGTTAGCGGCTTACAGCATTCGTCAGGGGCTCTGTTGGACTGATCCTGGCTGAGAGGCTGGAAAAAAGCAATACTTTACTCGCCTCACGAGAGCTGGCTGGCTTGCTTCCCCACACTTTCTTCTTTCGCAACGTAACTTTTCTAGCTGTCGTTACTTTTGCTGTTTTACTTGATTTATGGAAAACAGTGTATCTTGTCATATAAAGTGTTTTATTTATGTATTTATATTTTTTATTGTTTTATTTAATCGGGAAAGATTAGGGCCAGTAGGCGGTATCTTACATTTACCCATGAACTCTATAGATTTCCTATCACAAAAAGCATGTTGTACTACATTTATAAATTGAAAATTACAAAAGTACAGATAATAAAACACACGTTCGCCTACCGTTTATATTCGTTCCTTATAAGTGAAACAATAAATAGAAATTATAGGAAGTTGGCGCTAATTATGAGCAGTAGCAGCAATGACCAGAACAGATAGAGAAAATTTTTGGGTTAGGTATCGGCATGTATGTGAATTGTTTTAACTCTGTTTCTCTGCAGTCGTCATGCCAACATCATCTTTGCACTTCTATGCTAATTTTGTAGAACAGTGTTTTTGTAGTTCTACTTTTAGGCATTGTTCCTCCATCATCATGTAGAAATTCACAAACATGGACCATAACATGAATAGTGACTGTTCACATTAAATGACAATACAGTACAATGGAGAAGGAATGTCTAGGGAGTGAGCATAGAGTACTCTCCAAGTCGCTAAAGACAAACGGCAAAGTCATGTGACTTTCTCGTAAAACGTTGTTGTTTACATTATGAACAAACAACTGTGGCTTTAATACGACGGCTACTCAGAAAGCAATGTCTGATAGGTCAATCATTCATTAGTAATAGCAACAGTGAATAATTGTTGCTGTTGCAGAAGCGAATCGAAAAATTTTATGGAAGTAAGAGCTGCATTTCATAGGTAAGTACCACATTGTCACATGTCTGGTGGTAGTATATGCTGGCGACAATAATTCTGGTCCGTACATCTGAATTCTTAATCCATAAATGTTTCTAGGTTATGTGTCATATACACTCCTGGAAATGGAAAAAAGAACATATTGTCACCGGTGTGTCAGACCCACCATACTTGCTCCGGACACTGCGAGAGGGCTGTACAAGCAATGATCACACGCACGGCACAGCGGACACACCAGGAACCGCGGTGTTGGCCGTCGAATGGCGCTAGCTGCGCAGCATTTGTGCACCGCCGCCGTCAGTGTCAGCCAGTTTGCCGTGGCATACGGAGCTCCATCGCAGTCTTTAACACTGGTAGCATGCCGCGACAGCGTGGACGTGAACCGTATGTGCAGTTGACGGACTTTGAGCGAGGGCGTATAGTGGGCATGCGGGAGGCCGGGTGGACGTACCGCCGAATTGCTCAACACGTGGGGCGTGAGGTCTCCACAGTACATCGATGTTGTCGCCAGTGGTCGGCGGAAGGTGCACGTGCCCGTCGACCTGGGACCGGACCGCAGCGACGCACCGATGCACGCCAAGACCGTAGGATCCTACGCAGTGCCGTAGGGGACCGCACCGCCACTTCCCAGCAAATTAGGGACACTGTTGCTCCTGGGGTATCGGCGAGGACCATTCGCAACCGTCTCCATGAAACTGGGCTACGGTCCCGCACACCGTTAGGCCGTCTTCCGCTCACGCCCCAACATCGTGCAGCCCGCCTCCAGTGGTGTCGCGACAGGCGTGAATGGAGGGACGAATGGGAACGTGTCGTCTTCAGCGATGAGAGTCGCTTCTGCCTTGGTGCCAATGATGGTCGTATGCGTGTTTGGCGCCGTGCAGGTGAGCGCCACAATCAGGACTGCATACGACCGAGGCACACAGGGCCAACACCCGGCATCATGGTGTGGGGAGCGATCTCCTACACTGGCCGTACACCACTGGTGATCGTCGAGGGGACACTGAATAGTGCACGGTACATCCAAACCGTCATCGAACCCATCGTTCTACCATTCCTAGACCGGCAAGGGAACTTGCTGTTCCAACAGGACAATGCACGTCCGCATGTATCCCGTGCCACCCAACGTGCTCTAGAAGGTGTAAGTCAACTACCCTGGCCAGCAAGAGCTCCGGATCTGTCCCCCATTGAGCATGTTTGGGACTGGATGAAGCGTCGTCTCACGCGGTCTGCACGTCCAGCACGAACGCTGGTCCAACTGAGGCGCCAGGTGGAAATGGCATGGCAAGTCGTTCCACAGGACTACATCCAGCATCTCTACGATCGTCTCCATGGGAGAATAGCAGCCTGCATTGCTGCGAAAGGTGGATATACACTGTACTAGTGCCGACATTGTGCATGCTCTGTTGCCTGTGTCTATGTGCCTGTGGTTCTGTCAGTGTGATCATGTGATGTATCTGACCCCAGGAAAGTGTCAATAAAGTTTCCCCTTCCTGGGACAATGAATTCACGGTGTTCTTATTTCAATTTCCAGGAGTGTATATTCTGACAGTTTTGCTTGCCAAAGATTCAGAATATAGTAAAATATGGTCAGTTAAATTTCTCATTTATACATTGCTTAACAAAGAAAATTAAGTAACCTGTAGGGGAGGAGGAAATGGAATGAACCTTCAGGTGTTGAGAGGGTATGTGACGTTATTTCAGTGATTGCAAATTCGAGTTAAATTTGCAAAGTACTTAGCAGCACGAGGCTCTTATCTGCATTACGTTATATCCCTTCTAGCCTGGATGCATGCACTGATTTGGTTGAGAAAGGAGTCATAAAACTCATACATCCTCTGCTGAGGCACAGTGCCCCACAACCGTTGTAACTGGTGTGTGTGTGCGTGCGTGTGTGCGTGTGTGTGTGTGTGTGTGTGTGTGTGTGTGTGTGTGTGTGTGTGTGTGTATGAATTCCTAAGGGACCAAACTGCTGAGGCCATTGGTCCCTAGACTCACACAGTACGTAAACTAACTTATACTAACCTAATCTAAGAACAACACAAACACACACTCCCGAGGAAGGACTCGAACCTCCGGCAAGAGGGGCCGCACAATCCGTGACAAGGCGCCTCAAGCCGCGCGGCCACTCCCCGCGGTTTGTAACAGGTCCTTTATGTCCTAGATACTGGCGCTGGGGTGGAGTTGATACGCAAGTTGGTCTCAGACGTGTTCTGTCAGAGGCAAATCTCGGGATCTTGCTACCCATGGCAGCATATCAGGGAGACACGTGCAATGTGTGAACGAACAACCATTATCCTGTTGAAAAATGGCACCCCACGTTAGTGCCCCATAACGTTAGTGTCCCGTAACACATAAGGCCCTGGGCGTCTGCGATGCGCCTTTGCGCCATCAGAGTTCTCTCAGCCACTATCAGCCGTGGCTTGAAGTGAAGAAACCATATCAAAAGCGACCGGTTGTGTTGCTGTGTTAACAGCAGCCTGCAGATTGGATTCTAATTCCTTAGTCCGGTTGCCAATAGTCTCTGACCAATGGTACGGAATGACACAAGATGTTCCAGGGAATCCATTATTTGTTCTCGGATGGCAGGAAAAGATATGAAGGGGCTGCATCGCGCTTGGTACAAAAAAATGGTTCAAATGGCTCTGAGTACTATGTGACTTAACATCTGAGGTCATCAGTCCCCTAGAACTTAGAACTACTTAAACCTAACTAACCTAAGGACATCACACACATCCATGCCCGAGGCAGGATTCGAACCTGCGACCGTAGCGGTCGCGCGGTTCCAGACTGAAGCGCCTAGAACCGCTAGGGCGCTTGTCACACAATACGGCGAAGCTCCCTTGAGGTACTGAGGCATGGTCCACTAGAACCTTGACGACAGTATGCTTGCCCCCACTTTCCCACACGGTCCAAAATCGGGCCACCGTAATACCCGAATATCCCACAAACCTGGATACACACGAATCGACCAGCTGGCCAGAAGGCGACCAACAATGAGGCCCCTTTCAAATATCTTTCAGATGCTGATAACGCCGTCTCAAACGATTGCGTAGCATCTCAATTTTCAAACAGTGATCACTTAATCATGGTGACCACTAAAAACGAACAACAAAATGCTCTCTGGTGGCAGTTTTACATACAGAGAATTGCAACTATTAATCATTTAGATGCCTCCTATAGTGTGTGCATGTACGAAGTTACGTTGAAATGCGACCACGAATTCTGGACGCTTATACGAAGTTACACTGAAATCCGACCATGTATTGTGGGCGTTTCATATACCGGGTGTAGAAGTATGGAACCGAAATTTGGCTGCAATAATTACACGTCTGTTGTTCGAAACTGATAAACAATATTTTATGCAAAATAATCTCCATTGCTATTTATTCATTTCTCCCACATCCCCGGCAGGCTAAGAATGCCACGCCAAAAAAACAGTTCTTCTTTTGAAGCGAGCCTGTCAGCGAGCCAGTTTCGTACATTTTCATACGAACTGAAGCGTTGTTCAGCGAGAGCGTGTCCCAGTGATGGAAATAGATGACAATCGGACGGAGCCAAGTCTGGAGAATAGGACGCATGCCCTATTATTTCCCAACTGACCGCCTCGATCCTTTCCCTGACCCGTTTTGCTGTGAGTCATAGGGTGTTATAATGCAGCAATATGACTTCCTGTTGCCTTTTTCCACACTCCGGTCGTTTTTCACGTAGTGCTCGATTAAACCGATCATTTGTTGTTGGTAGCGACCAATGTTAACGGTTTCACCAGGTTTCAGCAGCACATGGTAGATGACACTCTTCTGATACTACCAAACACAGAGCACTGTATTTTTTTCCAAAGCGATTTGATCTTGCAGTGGATGTCGATGGTTTTCCTGGATTCATTCATGATTTACGACGCTTAAGACTCTCAAAATATATCCAATTTTCATCACCTGTCACTTTTCGATGGAAAAACGACTTTCTTTTGATCCTGGCGAGCAGCATTTCACAAGTGGTCTTTCGATTAGCTTGCTGTCTTTCATTCAGTTCAAGCGGAACCCACTTTCCCACTTTCTGCACCTTTCCCATGGTTTTCAACCGAAGAGAAACGGCTTTGTACGTCACATTCAATTGTTCCACGAGTTCCTTCATCCAATAAGGCCTGCCGTTAGTTGCATTCGACCATTTTAGGTGGTTTCCCGCGCTCGTCGTTTCTAGCGTCAAAATCACCATTTTTTAATTTTTTGAACCATTCAACTCACTGTGTTTTCGCAGGAGCATGTTCGCCGGAAAATTCGCAAATAATAACAGAAAACCAATAGCGTCCGCAAATCGTAATTCGTAGGCACAAAATTAGACATGTTTACGAGTTTAAAACAAATACCGACGGATGGAGCTTGGGTTACTGTGTGTTGAGATTCGTCACCAGTCGTTACAGGAAACAGATGGCGCTGCAGACGAGGTCTCACGGGCCCTACACTGACGACTAGCACCATCTATAGGGAAATTCCGTTTTCATACTTGTATTAGGAGTGAAGGCTGTTTATCTTAGCTATTTTGTTTCATATTTCGTTTTCTTTCTGCCGTTCTATTGCATACGATGTATATTGTATGGCTACAGTCATACCACAAATGTCTGCAAAAATTGACAACATTTATGGTTTCACATCAGTTATGATACACAAGGAAAAAATTTTAAAAATTTAATGGATTCGGTTTGGGGCTTGTCATTTAGGATAAAGAGAGAAACTTCTGAATGGTGAGTGCAGTAGCGTTGTTGTTTATGTCACACACTGGCAGCGTCAGACGCCGTGTCGTTTGCTTGAAGGCGCTTCTACCAGCGCCACCTGCCGCAGCGCCTCCCACACAACGTGTCGGCGAACCCGCCGGCCGCCCACCTCCTTGATCTCCACCCGCAGTCTGCAGCAGCCCCTACTGGCGCACACGAGCCGCTCGAGGCCGCTCCCAGTTTATCGCCAGCGGGCATCGAACTGCGTCCCGTGGGTTCCGAGCCGACAAAGCAACCGCTCTGGCAGCCGTGGCCATGCATTAAACATCAGCCGACGGGCCGGCGAGCTGTGCAACGCTCTCTCTCTATTTTCCTCTCCCCCTCCCCCATACCGGCACCACACACACATACACGTGAACACACATGCGTGCACGTCGCCGCACGCACTGGCAGCTTTGCCACTGGATGGCTTCCAGATATTCCAGCATCTGAATACAATTAAAAGTAGCTTCTCCAAAAATGTTTCTCAGAACAATGGTAGAGCGACAATGAAAGACGGAATACATTGAAGGAACATAAATAGAAAGAAGCCGAATCGCGCATTACAAAGAGCTGGACCGGAGAAAAGAAAGATGCTAACAGTAGCATACAGAAACAAAAACTACCGATGAAAGAAAACCAACAAATGTACTCTCTGAAAATATAAAAATGAAATGGAACAGAAAGGAATTATCCGAATGGCACGGAAATCGGTAGATGTGATGGTCATGCACGGACAAACAAATGATCACAGTTTCAGAAAAACTGCATGATTTATTCAAAAGAAAGAGCTTCACAAATTGGACAAGTCAGGAACGTATTGCTTAACCTATGGCTCTTATTCAAGCAAATTTTCGCCTTCGCATTGATTGATAGAGTTGTTGAATGTTCTACTGACGGTAATTGTGCAAATTCCATCCAACTGGCGCATTAGATCGTCAAAAGCCTGAGATGGTTGGAGTACCCCCTCCCATAATGCTCCAAACGTTCTTAATTGGGGAGAGATGCAGCCATCTAGCTCGCCAATGTTGGGTTTGAAAAGCACGACGACAAGCAGAATAAACTCTCGCTGTGTGCAGACAGGCATTATCTAGCTGAAATCTAAGCCTAAGTTTGCTCGCTATGAATGCCTAAGACTTCTTGCTATGAATGGGCGTAGGATGCCGTCCACATACCGCTGTGCTGTAGGGGTGCCATGGATAACAACCAAAGGAGTCATGGTCTAAAAAGAAACGGCATCCCAGGCCATCATTCGTTGTTGTCGGGCTGTATGGTGACGTCAGGCCGGCACCTCACCGCTGTCCGGGGCGCCTCCAGACACGTCTTCGACCTGGAATTTCATTGACTGGTGTGGTGTTGTCCTCAGTCATAAGCACCGCGTCGATCTGTCCCCGACGAACAGTAAGAAACTGCCTGGAGACGACCTGGACAGCAGCAGGATACCAACCTGACTGCTGTCACCATACGGCCTGACAACAAATAGTAATGATCTGTGGTGCCAGTGGGACCCATTTGGTTGTCATCCGCGCCATCCTGGGCTGACATTTCAGCAAGACAATGCCCTTCCACATGACCAGAGTTTCTACTTCGTGTTTGCCAAACTCTACGTTGGCCAAAAATGTCGCCAGATATCTCCCGAATGGGAACATTTGGAGCATTATGGGCAGGGTCCTGGAACCAGCTCGGGATTCTGACGATTTAACGCGTCAGTTAGACAGAATTTCCACGCTATCCGCCAGGAGAACATCCAAAAACTCGATCTATAATGAGATTTTCACTAAGCAGCGGAGTGTACGCTGATACGAAACTTCCCGGCAGATTAAAACTCGGGACCTATGTCTTTCACGGGCAAGTGCTCTGCAAACTGAATTACCCAAACACGACTCAGATTTACTTCCGCCAATACCTCGTCTCCTACCTTACAAACTTCACAGAAGCTCTCTTGCGAAACTCACAGAACTGGCAATCCTGGAAGAAAGGATATTGCTGAGACATGACTTTGCCACAGCTTGGCAGGAGAGCTTCTGTTAAGTTTGGAAGGTAAGAGACGAGGTACTGGAGGAAGTAAAGCTGTGCCGACGGTTCGTGAGTCGTGCTTGGATAGCTCAGTTGGTTGGTACGGTAGCCCAGTGTGTTCGGTCAGAGGGTTAGCTGCCCTCTGTAGTAAAAAGCTGAGTGAACGGATCAACGAAGAGCCTCAACGGGTGTCATCGGACGTCCATCCCGAACAAATTTACGGAACAAAATGAGATCAACAACAACAAAAAATGGGTTGGTAGAGCACTTTTCCTCGAAAGGAAAACATCCTGAATTCGAGTCTCGGTGCGGCACACAGTTTTATTCTGCCAGGATGTTTCAGCTCCATCTATAAATGGCAAGCCGAGCAACTGCATGCATAAGGGCCAGAGATGGACCAATACGTTAGCGACTTGCTCAGTTTGTGAAAGTCTTTCTCTTGAATACGTCATCTAGTTTTTCTGAAATTGTAATCTTCTTTTAACTGATTAAATCACATAACTGACAGATTTTTTACGGTTCTCGGTGTTAAACTCGCACACCTAGTGACACTGAATGACACTGCAGCATGTTTACGTATTAGTCATGAGTCAGCACACCACATTGTGCATAATGTGCTCCAGTTTCACAAAGTGTCTGCAAGATGGGTGCCACGGCAGCTGACTCCTGAAGTGAGAGAACGACGTGTTGATGCTTGTGAAGAGCTTATTTGGCGCTTTGAACGTAAAGGTGATGGCTTCCTTTCAAGAATCGTTACTGGGGCGGAACCTGGGTTCACTTTCACCAACCGGAAACAAAGAGAGCGAGTAAGGAATGGCGCCATTCCTCATCACCAAGTGATTTCCATATGTTTGGACCACTCAAAGACGGAATGGGAGGAAAGAAGTTCCGTTCTGATGAAGAGGTACGCGACGCTGTGCATGAATGTTTGCGCAGACTACCAAAAGAATTTTTTCTAAAGGAATTTATGCACTTTGTAAGCGCTGGAGGACTTGCATTGAGCGTGGGGAAGATTATGTTGAAAAGTGATACAGCTTTGTACCACTTCTGCACAATAAACAATATTTAAAAAATATTTAAGGTTTTCATTTGACTCACCTTCGTATAAGGATGGTAAGGATTCGTCTTTCCAAAGAACTACAGGACTATCAGCCGGACGGCCGCTGTGGCCGATCGGTTCTAGGCGCTACAGTCCGGAACCGCGCGACCGCTACGGTCGCAGGTTCGAATCCTGCCTCGGGCATGAATGTGTGTGATGTCCTTAGGTTAGTTAGGTTTAAGTAGTTCTAGGGGACTGATGACCTCAGAAGTCGCATAGTGTTCAGAACCACTTGAACCATTTTTTTGACTATCAGCCTACTGTCGCAGATACTCGAGCACCATTCTCTTTTTGCCGGCCTGAGTGGCCGAGCGGTTCTAGGCGCTTCAGTCTGGAACAGCGCGACCGCTACGGTCGCAGGTTCGAATCCTGCTTCGGGCATGGATGTGTGTGATGTCCTTAGGTTGGTTAGGTTTAAGTAGTTCTAAGTTCTAGGAGACTGATGACCTCAGATGTTAAGTCCCATAGTGCTCAGAGCCATTTTTTTTAAGCATTCTCTTTAATTCCAGATAAAGTTCGCCGAAACCGAATACCTGATCCCAGAGGAGACGTTTGGCTCCCAGAACAACAACACAACCACTCAAAAGCACCTCTTTCTCGTGAAGAAGGATCATGATGCGCTACGTGGGACGATTGTTTCCTCTATAAACTCCTTTTACAGGGTTTACTGTACACTAATGCTTTAGTTAAATGGTACTCGGAGAGCAGGTCCTTTTACATGGGAAAATTGCACGGGAGTCCCTCAAGGCTCGGTGCTCGGCCTGCTTTTGGATATCTTGTACACAGCTATGTTAATGACTTAAGACACAAAGGAATTATAGTCATTGGCTTCAAGCGGCAATTAATCTAATTCAATGGGGAAATTTGAAAGTGTGTGCCTGAATGGGATTCGAATCCGGGCCTTCTTCTTAGTAGGCTGCTGTGATGACCATTGCACCACAGTCGTGATCGCTACTGCACGGCCTATCCTAGCACGCCTCCCGTCTCACATAAAATCTCAGCTTATACACACACTGCTAATGTAGTACCGCTTGTGCATTATCCTCATTACTCGGAGCATTTCGCCGATTCCCGCAAGCGTTCGACCGCGGAGTACATCCGCGCTGACGAGAATATTAGCCGTTAAGAAAGAACAGACACCACATACGCATATGTTAATGACATCCCCTCGCAGGCAGATGCCAATGTACGCAGGTGACTTGACGCTGTTCACGAAGTTCACGAATGCACGCGTGTTTCAGTACCGTCTCCAGGCGACATGCACCAACACCGGAAAATGGGCCCCGAAATGGTGGCTGAAATTCAACGGCGAGAAGACTGAAGTGCAACTCAGATATCTGCTTCCGGTGCTGAAAATGCTCCCGTCCATATTCGTACAAGATGCTCCTGTGCCTTGTGTACTGACACCAAGTACGTAGGTGCCGTAATTGACAGATGCCTCACAGGTAGCCTCGCGTCGATAACCTGCTATATACGACGCCCAGACAAACTAAAACATTTACCCAGTGCTGAATTTGAAGTCAACTCTTGAAATTTTCACGGATATGAGCGTACAGCCCTGATCACAACAAATTCCACGAATCCAGTGTAGTCTGTGCAGACATAATCTCTGAGTACAATTGACTATGAGTTCAAAAGCGCAAGAAATCTTATGTTGACAAACTTTTGGCTCATACAGTACATGATATTTTTCCAACGGTCGGACCCGGTTCAGTATTATAGAAACACAAATGGCTCTGAGCACTATGGGACCCAACTGCTGAGGTCATTAGTCCCCTAGAACTTAGAACTAGTTAAACCTAACTAACCTAAGGACATCACAAACATCCATGCCCGAGGCAGGATTCGAACCTGCGACTGTAGCGGTCTTGCGGTTCCAGACTGCAGCGCCTTTAACCGCACGGCCACTTCGGCCGGCTATAGAAACACACGAAACTCCTAGTAACAATTCAGATAACGGATGCGCTATATGTAGTAGATCAGGACAACCTTTCCGTAGACATCCCTGGAGTCGAAACTGTAGTGTGATTCTACCTCAAACAACAATGTGTGGGTGACCTATTAAATTAACAGACCGAACCCACTGTCGCCGGCCGAAGTGGCCGTGCGGTTAAAGGCGCTGCAGTCTGGAACCGCAAGACCGCTACGGTCGCAGGTTCGAATCCTGCCTCGGGCATGGATGTTTGTGATGTCCTTAGGTTAGTTAGGTTTAACTAGTTCTAAGTTCTAGGGGACTAATGACCTCAGCAGTTGAGTCCCATAGTGCTCAGAGCCATTTGAACCATTTTGAACCCACTGTCCATCACATTACGATAATGGCTGTGTGTGGTAATACATCAGAATCAACGATTCTTCGAATCGCTCGGATTCCAAACGGTCTTGAAAGATGGGGTCTCTTGATAACACAGCACCCATAGTATACAACGAAAGCCTGACATCAAAATTCTGTAGCGATTCCATGACACAGCTGCCTATGTACCGGGTCTCCTTTTGAAAGGCTGATGGAAGCCCTACGTCCAGATCCAGAACGTGCATTGCCATTTAAAATGTACGACAAATACTGAAGGGTATAGAAATTGATCGAACGGAGGTTGTAAGGATTATCTTAACCTTCGAAATATATTTTTCTCTACCACCACACCTTGGCCCGTATCAAGGTGCAACGTGGAATTTTTCACTACATATCTTCACCAGAGCTGGATGAAGAGATAAGTGACGAAACTTATGGCCCACTGGGAATCGACCTCTACATCTTTGTATTTGTAGTCTGGTATGACCTACTGTGCCTTGGAGTCACACTTCGGAAAGTTCTAAACTCTATCACATTTCAGTGTGAAAGCATCATTTTAAGGATTTTAATGCAAATTCTCTATTCCGGCCTGCCCAAGTAGTCTTGCCCTTATTTTACAAAAAGCCGCTTTACTAATTCACTACGAAGAACTTTTTTTACATTGTCCCATCATTATCACTCGCCACTCGTCACAGTAAAATATAGTATTCAGTTATTTTCTTCATATAAAGTTCGACAGTTTCCATGCAGTGATTCGATGAAACCATTTTCCTATTCAAGGTGTATGTTAGTTCATTTGTACTGTTGACAGACTGTGAAAACTATGTCCTTATCAGACACACATTTACAAGACATTTTTATGCATATCATTCACGCATCGCAATGTTGTATCTCCATATAGTGGCAAAAACGCGGAAACCATTTCATGAGCCAACAGTTATTCTTGGATGTAAACGGAAGCCACCTAGAGTATAACAGCACAAACATTTTAACATATCATTTCCGAGCCTGTACGGACAAATTCTGGAGGATAATTCTCTGATTTAGCCGGCCGTTATGACCGAGAGTTTCTAGGCGCTTCAGTCCGGAACGACGCTGCTGCTACGGTCGCAGGTTCGAATCCTGCCTCGGGCATGGATGTGTGTGATGTCCTTAGGTTAGTTAGGTTTAAGTAGTTCTAAGTTCTAGGGGGCTGATGATCTCAGATGTTAAGTCCCATAGTGCTCAGAGCCATTTGAATCTCTGATTTACTTTTCAATTGGGGCAGTGATTTTTTTTTTTAATTTTCTTGTAACCTGAGAGTATGTCCCGGTGTTTATATCTACGTTTTCATTTGCTTCTACGTCCATACTCCGCAAGGTACGACACAGTGCAGGACGGGGGGTACTTCTTACCATTGTTGGTCATTCCTTTGTCTTTTCCACTCGCAAACGGAGCGGGGAATGTTGGTTGCCTGTATGTGTCTATGCGAAACCTATCTCCCTTGTTTTATTCTAACAGTTCTTACGAGAGATGGTCGTTGGAGGGAGTTGAATTGTTACGCAGTGTGTCACAAAAGCTGTTTCTCCTAAACTCCTCAACAGCGTGTAGTCAATAGAGCGTCATCTTCCCTCAAGGATTCCCATATAAGCTCTCGGAGCATTTCCATGAAAGTCTGCGAGTCATCGACCCAATCGGTAGTAGCATGTAGTGGATTGCTTCGATGTCTGTCTTCAATCAGACATGATGGGGATCCCAGGCAAGGGAGCAGTACTCGACATCGGGTTGCACAAACGTTCCGCACACGGCCTCCTTTATAGACGAGCTGCAGCTTCCCGGAAGTGTCTAAATAAACTGCAGTCAGCCATTTGCCTTACCTACAGTTGACTTTACGTGCCGTTTCAATTTCATGTCGTTCTGCAGTATTACACCTACATACATTGAGGTGTCAAAACTCATGGGATAGCGATGTGCACATATACGGATGACGATAGTTTCGAGTACAAGCTATAAAAGAGCAGTGCATTGACGGATCTGTCATTTGTACTCACTAGATTCGTGTGAAAAGACTTCCGGGCCCGCATCTCGTGGTCGTGCGGTAGCGTTCTCGCTTCCCACGCCCGGGTTCCCGGGTTCGATTCCCGGCGGGGTCAGGGATTTTCTCTGCCTCGTGATGGCTGGGTGTTGTGTGCTGTCCTTAGGTTAGTTAGGTTTAAGTAGTTCTAAGTTCTAGGGGACTGATGACCATAGATGTTAAGTCCCATAGTGCTCAGAGCCATTTTTGAGCCAAAAGACTTCCGACGTGGTTATGGGCGCATGACCGGATTAACAGACTTGGATGGCGGAATGGTAGTTGGAGCTAAACGCACGGAACATTCCATTTCGGAAATCGTTACGGAATTTAACATTCTGAGATCCACAGTGCCAACAGTATGCGAATAATACCAAAATTTAGGCATAACCTCTCACCACGAACAACGCAGTGGCCGACGGCCTTCACTTGACGACCGAGAGCAGCGGCGTTGTGTAGAGTTGTCGGGGCTCTTCTTTAGGAGAGTGATGTGAAATTCGTTAATGGGCTACGGCAACACATGACCGACTCGAGTGCCTTTGATAACAGCACGACATCGTCTGCAGCGCCTCTCCTGGGTTTGTGACCATATCGGTTGGACCCTGTATGACTGGAAAACCATGGCTTGGGCGCCATTTCAATTGGTAAGACCTCATGGGAGGGTTGGAGTGTGGTGCAGACCCCACGAAACCATGGACCCAAGTTGTCAACAAGGCATTCTACAAGCTGGTGGTAGCTCAATAATGATGTGGGCTGTGTTTACATGGAACGGACTGGATTCTCTGTTCCAACTGAACTGATCGTTGACCGGAAACGATTATGTTCGGCTACTTGGAGACCATTTGCAACAATACAACGATGGAATTTTTATGGATGACAATGCGCCAAGTCACGGGCCAACAGTTGTTCGCCAATGATTTGAAGAAGGTTCTGGGCAATTCGAGCGAATGATTTGGCCTGCCGGATCCCCCGGGGCATAATTCAGAGATCAGTTCGTGCGCAAAATCCTGCACCAGCAACACTTCCACAACTACGGACGGCTATAGAGGCAGCATGGCTCAATATTTCTGGAGGGGACTTCTAGCAACGTGTTGAATCCGTGCCCCGTCAAGTTGCTGGACTTCCAACGACGTTCTGAATGAGTACCACCTCGAGTTGTTGCACTAGACCAGGAAAATGGAGGTCCGACACGATATTAGTAGGTATCCGATGACTTTTGTCACCTTAGTGTATTTAATCCACCTGACTGAAGGAGGTAGCACACAGCTAATACAGTGCAGAAGTGGTTTTCCCATGAATTTGCATGTTACATTCTCTCACGCTTAATAGAAACTACCATTTATTACACCAAACAGAAATACTATACAAGTCAACTTAAAACCCCGTATAGTAATCCAACGACAAAAACTTCCTGTAGACAACTACACAATAAGCTAACACTCTGGCACTGCTCTCCCACCCTATCCACCAGATCGTTTATGAACACGAAGAAGAGGCGCGGCGCTCTCTCGTCTCCCTGTGACACTCCTGAGCCCACATTTGCCTCTGACGACAACTTGAACATGGTCTTAGCTGAGAACAAGAACATTCAGAATCCGTCAGTGCTTTTGCGACAGATGTCTCCATGTCCTGTGGACTAGTGATGCTCGCATTTGTCTGCAGCCGGCATCTGGTGAGTTGAGTTCCCCCATCTGCACAAGATGTGTTAACGTGTAAGCCTACAACGTTTACACGATTTCGCCGCTGGAGTCTACTAGGTTCTCTTGGGAATTCGAGACCTACCGGTGATCTCTGGTACTCCCCACCCTTCTTCCACACACACACAGACACACACACACACACACACACACACACACACACACACACACACACCGCACCGCACCGCACCGCACCGCACCAAAATTAAGCGCAAAATAATGATGTGAGATATCATGCTGCAAACTGGAGGAACGCCCTCGTCTGACGTAGACACCAATCATTGTTCATCTTATATCTCATTGGTTGAAAGGTCTTGGTGATGCTATAATTTCTAGAGTTGCTTGGAACTTCGGGTTCTGAGCGGATGATGCAGTTCATGAACATTCTCCGGTGGAGGTGATGACCAGTTGTGTTTAAAATTTCTGAAGTCTCAATTTAGCAAGCCGCTGCGATCGACAAAACAGTGTTTCCTTTTTTTTCCTTTTTCTTTTTGCATGCAAAACTTACACTCATTTCCAAACTCATCCCTGTCTATAGGCAGGAAGTGCTGATGGAACTTGTTGGAGTTGGTACGTTAACTGCCAGCGATGTATGTTTTGCAGTCCAGTGACCGGATCCTGGATTATTTCTAAGTATATTTTGGATGCTCCAGGACTGTATCAATCGTGTAGGACAGATGACAACTTAGCCTTTTCTCGCGGGTCAGAGCGAAGCTGGCGACATTTATTAAGACTGTTTTACGGGTGTAGCAGTATCGAGAATAGAACCAAGTGCGCCGGTAATAGTTCGCTTACGTAGCTAATGATATAACATATCGCGTAATTTGGCTAGTGCGTCAGATAGCACTAGGCGCGCAGGATTCATCCGCGAATGAAACTTAGCACGATGCGATATTTCTCAGGACGAAGGGCCGTTTCAATGTATGTGGGTGGGTCCCATCTCAAGATCAAGAAATTATTTCATTTGAATTATAATATTACTTTATTTGTTAACGAATTGATCGCTTAGTATCACGTAACAACTTCAGTATGTCATCTATGTCCGGAATTTGCTCTGTTTCTAATGCCCCTTTATACAATCACTGTGCTGTTACTTTAATTTCTCCGTCCATATTCTTCTGGTCTTTGTAGTTCTTCTTTCGACTTGAAATTATTCTAAACTTTGTATTCTGTTTTGCAACATGTTCGGTGCTAATGTGTGGGTTTCCGGGGTCACTGAACGATCTTCCCGAACTTCTTTAATCCATGTCTTGGTGGTCTTTTTGTTCCACAGCTTCCTTCTCCTCGTGGTCTCAGAGATCTTTTCCATCTTCTAACAGATTTCTTTATTGCTGAGAAGTTTCCAACCGGCCTCAAGCTGGTTTGCACCCATGACCTTTCGTAGGGTTCTCCTTTCCAGGATATCCAAGTGCTCTAGCTTGTAATTCATCGAGAGGCATTCACTGACGTACAGTAATTCTGTTTTGACCACACTATTGTAGTACGTCAACACCTGTCAGACATCTAGTTTCCAAAATTATTTTGACTGGCTACCGGATTCAGCGTTTTACTACGCCACTGACTGACTTGTAGGAAGATTCTACCTCGGTTGTGATAAAAAGAACGGCTGCTAATACTGGTATTAGTAGATTATTCCTACAGCGATCACTTCAACAAACTTAACGGTCGGCAAATGATGGTTCGAGTAATAGCTATATCAAAAATCTACTAATACCAGTATCGCCGGCCCCTCTTTTGATCACAACCAAGTAGAATCTTCCTACACGCCGGTTAGGAGCCTCAAGATGGCATAGTAAAACGCTGAAACTGGTACACAAATAAAATATATTTGGAAACTAGACGGCTGAAAGGTATTTAATTTGACATCCAGTATTGAACAGCTGACTCCCACAACCATCTCTAAAAAGATGGACTTACAGAGATACCATTGTAGTGTCCTAGTTTGGCACTAGTACACCCCCCTTTCCCTAAAGAAAAGAGCTCCCGTGTGTAAAACCGCTTGAAACATCTGATTACTTTACAAATGAGTTAATATGTTAAACATTCGACTTTGAAACTCCGCTTGAAATGCACATATAAAAAAAAGTTTTGCATCATCCCGGTTCCTGGAACTCCTGAAGACAGACCCTCGCTGTGGATATTGTATCACAGACACACTCCCTTTGACTGTTCAGAGATGTCACTAAAGCTGCCCAAAGATGTTATGAGCCATGCATGAGCTGCGCCTATTAGACAGAGGGGGTCCGACAGCCGATCAGTTCCAGTCATTCCACCAGGAAGGAGGTACACGGCTCGTGTTGTCTGTAGTCAACCATGCCTAGACGATCAATATCGCGGTTCGATCGCGTCCGCATTGTTACTTTGTACCAGTAAGGGCTCACACCAAGGAAAGTGTCGAGGCGTCTCAGAGTGAACCAAAGCAATGTTGTTCGGACATGGGGGAGATACAGAGAGACAGGAACTGTCGATGACATGCCTCGCTCAGGCCGCCCAAGGGCTACTACTGCAGTGGATGACTGCTACATAAGGACTATGGCTTGGTGGAACCCTGAAAGCAACGCCACCATGTTGAATAATGCTTGTCGTGCAGCCACAGGACGTCGTGTTACGACTCAAACTGCGCGCAATAGGCTGCATGATGAGCAACTTCTCTCCTGACGTCCATGGCGAAGTCCGTCTTTGCAACCACGACACCATGCAGCGCGGTACAGATGGGCCCAACAACATGCCGAATGGACCGCTCAGGATTGGCATCACGTTCTCTTCACCAATGAGTGTCGCATATGCCTTCAACCAGACAATCGTCGGAGACGTGTTCGGAGGCAACCCGGTCAGGCTGAACGCCGTAGAGACGCTGTCCAGCGTGTGCAGCAAGGTGGAGGTTCCCTGCTGTTTTGAGATGGCATTATGTGGAGCCGACATACGCCGATGGTAGTCATGAAAGGCGCCCTAACGAATGTACGATACGTGAATTCCATCCTCCGACCGATAGTTCAACCATATCGGCAGCGTATTGGCGAGACATTTGTCTTCATGGGCGTTAATTCGAGCCCCCATCGTAGACATCTTGTGAATGACTTCCTTAAGGATAACGATATCACTCGACTAGAGTGGCCAGCATGTTCTCCAGACATGAACCCTATCGAACAGGCCTGGGATAGTCTGAAGAGGGCTTTTTATGGACGATGTGGCTCACCGACGAGGGATCTACGCCGAATCGCCGTTGAGGAGTGGGACAATCTGGACCAACAGTGCTTTGATGAACTTGTGGATAGTATGCCACAACGAATATAGGCATGCATCAATGCAAGGGGACGTGCTACTGGGTACTAGAGATACCGGTGTGTACAGCAATCTGTACCACCACCTCTGAAGGTCTCGCTGTATGGTAATACTACATGCAATGTGTGGTTTTCATGAGAAATAAAAAGGGCGGGAATGATGGTTATGTTGATTTCTGTTACAATTTTCTGTACAGGTTCCGGAACTCTCGGAACCGAGTTGATGCAAAACTTTTTTTGATGTGTGTGTGTTGGTAGTTGCTTAGTAGTGTCATTATCAAAAATGAATGAATATACTCGTCGTTTTCGTAATGTGCACTGCATTTTAAGCAACAGCAAAGGCGTCTGAAAAGTAATGGCTCAGAACTTTTTATTTGAAAATGTTAAAGCTTTTTAAAGGAACACATGATTTTTACGGTTTAGCCATCCAGGACTCATATACATAATAGAAATATTTTAATCATTTTTTTTAACTATTAAGATCTTCTAAAAAACTTTTGGTAGTTGCGTTAGATGTTACTAGTTCATTTATTACAGGATCATACACAACCGGTTTCGCTGTGATTTAATCGCATCCTCACGTTTAGACATATAAGTAATTTAACATTGGTTCGTTAAAAACGCGTGGTCTTCCAATGTTTTTATAGCGTTGTAATGAGCAGAAACGCCTAAACTGAATGGTTACAAGATGAAACTTCAAAAATTCCAATCGGTAGCAGGTGCAGGGTGTGCTCATGTACACAGTCTATGCCTGCTACGCATTCGAATATTTGATGTTTCTTCTTGTAACCATCCGATTTAGGGGTTCTGGCAATTCGAACGCCATCAGAACATTGGGAGACCGTTAATTTTTAACGAAACTATGTTATATTGGTCCCATGTGTGCACCTGAGGATTCAGTTAAATCATTGCGACACCGTATGTGTATGATCCTGTAATAAGGGGACTACTAGCAGCTACTGCGGCTACCAAAAGCTTTTTAGAAGATTTTAATTCTTTTAGATTTTAAATATTTCTATTTTTAAATGAAACATATGTTAACAACATTCTACGGCTGTATTTTTCAAGTCTACATACTTTCAACGCACTGCCACTAGAGGCTGTGAACTGTAGCTTGTGACATAGCGGTGTGTAACGTAAATACATTAGTTTCCAAAATTGAAGCAACAAATTACTGTTTCCCCGTCCTGTGTCTGATTCACAATATAATCATACAAACTGTCAACAGATGTCCGTACGATTGTGTATTGCACGGGAGTTGGCATCCGGTCAACGGACAAAAAGCCAACGATTACGTCAGGCCACCTATCAAAGGGGGTAATGCCTGTTGGGTGGTCCTACATCCTCAGTCGCTGTGTACACAGTCACAGACGGTGCAGTATGGAACAGAAGAGATGCCTACCAGATTCTCTGCGGTGGTGGGTCATGGTAAGAATGGAAGCAGGCCCGAAGGCTTAATGTGAATCGTTCTATTGTTTCTGGAATATGGCGACAGTTTATAGAGACCAAAACTGTATCTCGAAGACCAGAGCAGGGTCGATCACGTGTGAAATCAGAAAGAGAGGACCGTTATTTGGCTGTAAGGGTGCGACGGTACCGCATTAGTACTGCACGGCAACTGGCGTCTGACCTCGTAGCATCCACTGGACGTGTTGTATCGAAGCAAGTGATGAGCAGAAGGCTTCGGCAGAGTGACCTTCATTGTCGAAGGCCTGCTGTACGTGTACCTCTGATGCGTCTTCACAGAAGGGAACATCTGGAGTTGAGCCGTCAACTCACCAACTGGGCAGTCGAACAGTGGACCAATGTTCTTTTCACAGATGAGTCCCGATTTGGTTTGGGGAGTGATTCTCGACAGATTCGCATCTGGAGGGAACGTGGAACACGATTTCGCGACCCAAACATTGTGGAAAAAGACTGATATCGACGAAGATCCCTAATGGTGAGGGCAGGAATTACGGTGAGCATTCGAATACCTCCTCATGAAATCCAACGCTTATATCGGCAAGTTTCAACAGCTGTCAGGTATCGTGACGATATCTTTGGACGTCATGTGTGGTTGTTGCGAGGTGCTGCGGGCCCAGACTTCTTACTGATGAACGATAATATTTGACGTCATAAAGCACGGGTGGTTGATGTTTTCTTGCAAATGGAAGATACCGCACGCATGACGTGGCCTGCTCGCTCTCTGGATTTGAATCACACAGAACATGTCTGGGATGCACTATGGAGACGGGCTGTATCACGTCAGCATCCACCAACCACTCTCCAAAACTTGAGAGCAGATCTGCAGGAAGAATGGGCGTTATTGTCCCAACATGAGATTGATGACATCATTCACTGTATGCCCGGTCGTCGCCACGCTTGTATTGCTGCCAGAGGTAGTCATACTCCGTACTGACCACATTAACCAGTCGTCTGAATGTGTGCGTAAATCCGTTAAGTTAAAAAAAAAAGAATAACATTTTTGCCTACCTTTATGTATATGTTGCAGTTATTTCCTCCCGTATTCTTCACACTGTTGCTACTTTACTATCAACAGTGTACACTTTTTTGTGACAAAATAAACGCAACCTTGAAAATTTCCGTTCGTTGCTTTAATTTTGGATACTAGAGTATGTCGATGCTTGAGAAACAGCGTGCTGTAATCGGATTTGGGATTCGAATAGTTCGTCCACACACGACTCACCCTCTCCACCAGCTTGTCAATGCCAGACCACACACGACACCAACGCTGTGACATCTGCGTCAGTCTGACGCCTTGCATCCACTGTCATCGGTCATCCTCCATACAGTCGCGACTCGCCCAATCCGATTTTCATCTATTTCCAAAATTTAAGGAACACCTTCGAGGATTTCATTTTGATAGTGATGAAGCCGTGTGAGCAGAGAAGAGGTTGTGGCTCCGCCAACAAGGTCAAATATTCTACAGCGACGGTAAAAACAAACTGGTCTCTCGTTGGGAGAAACGTGTTCGTCACAAGGGTGACTATACTGCAAAAATACAGTCGTATACACGAGGAATAAAGACTTAGAATGTAAGTGACATTTGTTTTATTTAAAATGGTTTGACTTTTCACATAAAAGATTTGTGTTTTTCATGCATCTCAATGTTGAATTATGTGTCGTACGATGATATAATTTTCCAAATACATTCATTGATATATTTGGATAATGTTAGTAGCACAGAAGTAATAAATGAAAATGTCATACCTGATATTGAAGACTTCCCCTTCATACACATCAAAGTTCATGACGTCACATGTCCTGAATATGTGTGGTACAGTGATACAATTTTGCAGCTATTTTCAGTAGCGTATATGGATACTATCTGCAAATTGTGTAGCGATTGTAGTCGGTAGTAATGAATTAATAAATTAAAACGTTATGCCTAATGCTGAATTTTGACTGCTTAAAAAGTGAAAATGTAGTAAACGATAAATTTCTTTACGTTCATCGTTTTGTGGAAAATTCAACGAGAAAAGTTTCGTAACGGTTTGAAATTATGTGTAAAATTTGTTTGAAGTCCTCAGTGCTCTCTTTCTCGAATACTGAATGAATAACGTCTGGGTATTTGCGCACCGTCAGTTTCGCTACCTCCAGATAAACACACAGTTCCTAACTGTAAGAGCTGATGGTTGACGAGTGGCACGAGTCACTTCTCGTTCCATCATATCCAATTTGTGCTCGATTGGAAACAAGTCCAGAGACTGTGCTGGCCAGGGCAGTTAGTACACGTCTTGCAGAGCACACAGAGTTTCACGGTCAGTGGGTGGGCGAGCATTATGGTGCTGGAACAACATGTCGTCTTCCTGTCCAACAACATTCTGCACGTACCGAGCGCCTGTTAGCGTTCCTCCTGAAACACCAAAGGTGATCGAGACTTGTAGCTTATTGCACCCCAGACAGTAGGGCCTGGGATGGGACCATTGTGTCTTGGACGAACGCAATGTACGACATAGCGTTCAACTGCTCCACATCGTACGCCCAAACGACCATCACTTGCATGCAGGCGGAATCCGCTTTCATCGCTGAAGACCATGTCGTGTCATTCAATCTTCCAAGTGATCCTCTGACGGCACCAGTCGACCAGTGCACGTCGATACTGTGGCGTGAGTGGAAGACGGGCTAGAGGTGCGTGTACCTGTAGTCCCACTGCTAATAACCGGTTCTCAACTGTTCGTGTTGACGCGTCCGAGCTCAAAAAGCCCTCTTATCTGTGCTGTGGTAGCTCTACTATCTGCCACATCTGCCCTTACAATACGACGATCCTGCCTGGCACCTGCACTGTGTGGACGTCCAAAAGCTCGTCTACAGGTCTGACAATGTTCATGAGAGTACTGATACCAGTATCCTTGCACAACTGACGCAGCATGCTCAACTTGTGTGGCTATTCTCCGAAAGGACCGTCCCGCCGATTGCCTGCTTGGTTCACATGTTCGCACCACATTGAGCCTTCTGGCTGTGAGCACTCCCTATTAAAGAGACAGATGGCGTACCGATAACTTCGCCACTACGATTTCTGTTGGCGGACGACTTTGAAACAATCATCGGTACATCTACAATCCCACAGGTAGCAAATGCCATCATCGGGTCAAAATCGGTGTCGTGTTTCCAGGTTGTAACGCCGCTTCCTTTGGACGCAAAATTGAAAATCTAAAATGGTACCCAAAACCCAATAAAAGTCCCAAAATCCAAGATCCAAATTTCAAGTCCCACTACAATAGTATCACTTGAATAGTAGCAAGTATATAGAAAGGAAATCCAGTATAAGGTGACTTAATGTTTTGAAAAGAGAAAGAAAAGAAATTGAATTCATTCGTTTCAAATTAAAATAATGAAAGGTCTCTGTTGGATTCCTTTCATGTTAATTTCTTAAATATGTCGTCATTTACGGCATAAATTCCTCTTCTAAATTTACTGTGGTGTTTCTGACTATCTGGGAGGAGACTGAGCAGTGAAATGTGTTACTTTTACTCATAAACAAGAACGATCTGTCACACTATTACACTTTAAAACAGAGTTTATATGTAATTCATGTAACACAGTCTCATACGGAACCTACATCCGCTTTCTTTTATATACTGTAATGATAAGATACTGTCATCCCCCTTCCCTTCCGTGTGAGAGGATGAATGAGCAAATGAATTTCTGGTTGCATGCTTGATGGTAGCAGACAAGCCTGTCTGATAGAGAACAGTAGGACCAACGTCGGAACAGGTAGCTACGCTTTCTAAAAGCATAGAGGTTTCTATCCTTTTATGGTCCTGTCCGTCCCTTGTCATGTTGGTATAGGAAGCTGCCTCTCTGGTCACTTCCGTTTGTATCTGTTAAGCACCCTCGGTAGGGGCCTAGTCATTCTGTCCACGGCGAGCGTCTGAAGTGGTAAGATCTCTGGCTAAGCGCGTGTCTGCTAAGTCCATAGGACAATGGATTTCTTAAGTTCAGCCTAACTGAAAATTTAATCACCTTTATTTCAGGTTTAGCTCTAAAATATCTAATGTTATCTTAAATTGCAACGCAGTGTAATTCGAGTGTGAAGTTCAGAGTATCTTCCGGTAGTTGCTTTGTCACTACTTTGTGAGTAAAGTGGAACCACGTGTTGATCAGTAAACTCTAACTAAGATCATCGATCTTAAATGCGAATGTGCGTGATATTATAACGTCTCGACAATATTTTTCAATATAGCAACTTTTCTTTATGTTCAACCCACGTGGGGTGTACTTTGTGAGACCAGTACCACGTGCTTATACAATTGTTTGACCCATCAGGTTAATAGTAAGTCGATAGTAATCAGTTCGAGGTTTTTCTTTTGTAAATTGCGTTTCGATGTAATTTATTTTAATTATCAAAATTATTGTGGAGTTACACTCTTTGTGTAAACCAAGTTGACCCCGAGAAGCATGTGGTGTAAGCATCAAAGTAGCTCTCAGCTATTCTTTTCGGGAAGATTTCACAGAGAGTTAGTATGAATTTAGTATACCAGTGTGTGCTAATTTCATGACGGATAGGAATGAGCTACGAACGTAACTTCTCTGGGTGAAAATTGAATTGGTTGGATGTGGTTAATTTCCTCTTGGATATGTTTCAACGTTCTTCGTGTGTTATTTTATGAATGCAGTGTTGTATGTAGTCTCCCAATCCTGGCTCCCTGTTTGATGTGTTCTGTAAGATTACAAACTCACATTTACACAATCCTAAATAAGGCACCAGTTTAGTTATGAATCAAGTTTGACATGCTGAAATTTTAACGGAACAATGATCAATGTTAAAATAAATGTCCAAATATAAACTGATTTATTTCTTTTTATTTAAACTGTCTTTTTATCTATATATCACCGGTTATCGTAAGATGAGTACTAAAAGATTATAATTAAAGTTTGGTTGGGAATTTGGTAAGCTAGGCTGGATACCTGGTGAAACAGTTGCGCAGTAATGCAAGGTTAACTTCCTCAGATAGCTCACAGCTTTTAACCCATTTTTATGGTCTTGAATATCAGCACCGCTTTCAGAACAAATTAATGCAACAACATTACAATAATAGTAGATCGCAAAGTAGTGTACTTATAGATCACGGAATAGAACGAGTGAACTCAAAGAATACTCCTTGTGAGTACTCTTTGAGGACACTGCGTAATGCAGAAGAAAAAAGTCATAATTGTTAATGTGCTGTTAGTGCTTGCCGGATCATGTCGTATCTAACGTATGCTCTTGTACGTAGGCGCGAAGAGATTATTTTTGTGCATTTTTGGAAATTATTCGATCTGCTAGAACCATTAAACTTGAAATAGGTTGATCAGCAACTTTGAATATCTCATTACGTAAAGCCAAGAGAGGAAAAGATCCGAACTTGTCTTAAATTTATTATCATACACGGAAGACTGAACTTCGGCCCAAAGTAATAAGCTGTTGGCAGTTTACCGACATAGGAAGTGAACATTGGTATTGAATTGTGATAAAGTACTGAAGTTTCGTTAAAGTAGCAAATGAAAACTGGATCTTGTTACAAACTCTTTGACGGAAACTTACGTAACTAATTCCACCCCGCTTAGGGAAAAGTTACTTCCCTAATACTATGATAGGACGTGAATAGTATAGAATAAACCAACATAAAGTGGATTTAATGTGTGACATTTCTTTCAATCCATTTATTATTGTGTGTTTATGAAATATTTATTTGTGAGACGACATAGATTAATAACAGAACGCAGGATGCATAAATATTCTTTGCCGGGTTAGACAGTTATTGTACCGATTCAAACTATTAAGCTTACGTAAACTGCAACCTTTAGGGGAGAGAGTATTGCCGTACATGGACTGTAGCCATAATTAGTACAAGGATAGCCATTGCAACTACGTGTAGCTGTGCTAGTACACGTCGGGGAGCACATATTTATTTGAACTCTTCGATATCATTGGTACGCACTCGGCGTGAATACAGTGCAGCAGGGCAGACATTTTTATGTAATGTTCCTCTTAAGACAATATTACCCATAGTTGGTCGGAGTACGAATTTCATCAACGAACATTTCCAGTGTATCTTAAGAGGAGCAGTTGCAAGGTGTACAAATTTTTTTTCGGCTGTATGTGTGACCTACAATTCAATCTTATAGTATTGCAGTAAATGGAAGAGGATGTAGATGAAGATGAAATGGAAGATACGATACCGCGTGAAGAGTCTGACAGAGCACTGAAAGACCTGAGTCGAAACAAGGCCACCGGAGTAGACAACATTCCATTAGAACTACTGACAGCCTTGGGAGAGCCAGTCCTGACAAAACTGTACCATCTGGTGAGCCAAATGTATGAGACAGGCGAAATTCCCTCAGACTTTAAGAAAGCAGGTGTTGACAGATGTGAAAATTACCGAACTATCAGTTTAATAAGTCACAGCTGCAAAATATTAATGCGAATACTTTACAGACGAATGGAAAAACTGATAGAAGCCGACCTCGGAGAAGATCAGTTTGGATTCCGTAGAAATGTTGGAACACGTGAGGCAATATTGACCCTGTGGTGTCACCGCCAGACACCACACTTGCTAGGTGGTAGCTTAAATCGGCCGCGGTCCATGTAGTACAAGTCGGACCCGCGTGTCGCCACTGTGATCGCAGACCTAGCGCCACCACCTAGGCAGGTCTCGTGATACGAGAGTGGACTCGACCCCAGTTGTACGAGAGCACTAGCTACCGACCAGTTGTACGAGAACCAAGCTACCGCCCAGTTGTACGAGAGCCTAGC
Source organism: Schistocerca piceifrons (assembly GCF_021461385.2). NCBI lineage: Eukaryota > Metazoa > Arthropoda > Insecta > Orthoptera > Acrididae > Schistocerca > Schistocerca piceifrons. Next base: position 322,200,072 of record NC_060139.1, on the reverse strand, counting down.
TACCGCCCAGTTGTACGCGACCTAGCTATCGCCCAGTTGTACGAAGCCTTTCTCTCTCATTAGCCGAGAGACAGAATAGCCATCAGAAGTTAATGGCTACGAACTAGCAAGGAGCCATTTGTATCAGTGCCTATAGCTTACGAGTATTCAAGAGAAATAAAAGATAAGTACAAAGCATCTACATACTTTTCTTCTTATTCATTAATAAGTTCTCATGTTCCAGACTTCACGCCCGTATGCTTAATGCGTGCACTATCGGCTACAGCGTTAGTCAAGCTTTCTTTTGCAGCAATCCACTTCACAGTGTCGGTCCAGCTACCGATACTACATATGGCGACGAGTTAAAGAGTTTGTATTCCTTTGTTTGTACCATTGATGACGTTTCAAGTGTTCTGATTGTTTCTATTTAATTGTGTCATGGCTTCGCCACATTCTCCCGATGTACTGTCCGAATTTTATCGCTTGCAGACTCAGCAGACGCAGGCGTTACTGGATGCCCTTGGACAGCTCGTCCAGGGTCAACGTACCATTCAAACCGATGCGGCCGCCGCCGCTTCATCGCTACCGCTGCCACTGAACGCTGTTGCACCTCCCTTTCGACCATACGTGGCAGCCGACGAGACCTGGCAAGAGTGGTCTCGTCAGTTTGCATTTCACCTTGCGGCCTACAGGATTCAAGGTAATGAGCGGCAGCCGTTTTTGCTTTCTTGTGTCGGTGTGTCCACATACCGTGTGATAGTGAAATTGTTTCCCCGCCGCGACGTAGCAACTTTGTCATACGAGGAAATTTTGTCTGCCTTAGATACCTATTTCAAAGAAACAGTTAATGTGGTTGCAAAACGGTATACGTTCTTTCGTACAAAACGTACGGCCGGTCAAACTAATAGGGAGTGGGTAGCAACATTGCAAGGACTTACTAGGGACTGTGCCTTTGAATGTGACTGTGGTCTTTCTTATTCAGATACAATGGTGCGTGATGCAATTGCACAGAACGTTTCTGATGTTCGCATACGGGAGCAAATTTTGAAACTAGTTCATCCCTCCCTTCAACAAGTGATAGACATATTGGATAGACAGGACACACTGGACTGTGCTCAGGAATCTTTTGAAACTTCGCCAGCCGTGTGTAACATTAACCGGCCCGCTGGACGCGCTCCGCGGCCCGGTAACCGGGCCTCGCGCACGGACGCACAGCGACCGCCGCGTGCTAAGCCAGGTGTGCCGCGCCAGCCCACAAATGCAGTGAAATCATGCCCGCGGTGTGCTACTAGACATTCGCGTGAACATTGCCCGTCACGCCAAGCTATTTGCTTTTTCTGCAATAAGACAGGACATGTTCAAAGTGTTTGCCAGAAAAAGCTCAGATCAGACAATCACAATCATTCCAGGCCTTTTGCTTCGCGCCGGAATCGAACCAAGGACACTCAGGCTCGTGGACCTTCGCCTATGGACATTCATGTCGTTAATTCCACTTCGTCCAGTGACACTTTCTCTAACAGTAACTGTGATCGTCCCACAAAAAAGGTGCGTCGACGTCGCCGGAAATCACGTCAATTGGCAAGTGATTCTGTACCAGTGTCTGTTCCAATTGCACAAAACAGTCGCTCTTGTCGTCAGCAGGACAATAAACTTTTTGTGGACTTAGACTTTGAAGGCAAAGTGATACCATTCCAGCTCGATACCGGAGCTGCAGTTTCATTGCTCAATCACGACACATACAAACAACTGGGCGCACCTCCGTTGCGTGCAGCAAATGTTAAGCTAACTACATATTCCGGACAGAACATTCCTGTGTTAGGACAGTGCAGCCTTCTTGCAACATTCAAGGGACAAACAAAACTTGTGTCATTTTACGTTCTTCGTTCTTCTTCTGCAGTGAACTTATTTGGTCTAGATTTATTTAAGTTGTTTAACATGTCTATTGTAAATCAGGTCCTATCAGTGAATCAGACTGTGCCTACGGACAGTGTTTCTCGGCTGTGTGACGAATTTGCAGACATTTTTGCACCGGGCTTAGGTTGCGCTAAAAACTATGAAGCACATTTAGAACTGAAGGTAAACGCGCAACCGAAATTTTTCAGGGCGCGCAATGTTCCCCACGCATTGCGTGATGAGGTCGCAAGAACGTTACACGATCTCGAATCACAGGGTGTAATTGAACGTGTGCAAGCTTCTCTCTGGGCCTCACCCTTAGTAATTTTGCCAAAACCTTCCGGAAAATTGAGACTTTGCGTGGACTTCAAGGCCACAGTGAATCCACAGTTAGTGACTGCTACTTTTCCTTTGCCTCGCCCGGAAGATCTTTTTGCTAAACTGTGCCCGGGAAAATATTTTTCAAAGTTGGACCTAGCCGATGCGTACTTGCAAATACCGGTGGACGACGAATCCCAGCGCGTATTGGTGGTTAACACGCATCTTGGATTGTACCGCTTCAAAAGACTGCCATTCGGGTGTGCATCCGCCCCTGCCTTGTTTCAGCAATATTTACAAACTATTTGTGCGTCGGTCCCTACTGCAGCAAACTATCTGGACGATATAGTGATCTCCGGACAGACAGAAGAAGATCATCTTGCGAATTTACGAACATTATTTCAGGTCTTGCGGCAAAATGGTCTTCGCTTGAGGAAGGACAAATGTGTGTTTTTTGCTCGTGACTTACCATACCTGGGACATGTCATTAATGCCCAAGGCATACATCCGAGTCCAGAGCACCTCCGTGCCATACAAGACTTGCCGTCCCCTAAAAATCTCAAACAGCTACAGAGTGTGTTGGGTAAAATTAATTATTACCATAAATATGTGCGCAATGCCTCTTCCATTTCAGCTCCGCTTCATCGCTTACGCCGTAAAGGTGTTCCGTTCGTCTGGACGCCGGAATGTGAACGCGCCTTTCGCCAGTTGAAATCGGCGTTGCTTTCTAATACTTGCCTTACGCCATTCGATCCCCAGAAACCCCTTTTGTTGATGGTAGATGCATCGGATTTCGGGATCGGTGCTGTGCTTGCGCACAAAGTTGGCTCCCATGATCGCCCTATTGCCTTTGCGTCCAAATTGCTCTCCTCTGCGCAAAGAAATTATTCACAGATAGAGAAAGAAGCTTTGGCTCTCGTGTTTGGCGTTACTAAGTTCCATGATTTCTTGTATGGTCGTCACTTTACCATCATCACAGACCACAAACCTTTGACTTCGCTTTTTCATCCGAACAAGCCTGTACCTCCACGTACAGCGCAGAAATTCATTCGCTGGTCTATTTTCCTCTCGCAGTACCGCTACGATATCTTGTATCGGTCCACTGCTAAGCACGGAAACGCCGATGCGTTGTCCCGTTTGCCTGTTGCTGAGGATAAAGCATTCGATTCTTCCGAACTTGCTTGCATGTTCATTGATTCGGAAACCGATGAAGTGGTCGAATCGTTTCCGATTGATTGTCGTCGTGTCGCTACAGCCACAGCTGCTGACCCTGTCCTTGCTACTGTTTTACGTTTTGTTGCTATGCAATGGCCTTTGTCAAAGTCTCGGATCGAGGATCCGTTGGTTCGCCGATTTTTTGCTCACAAGGAGAGACTTTTTGTTCGACGTGGTGTTTTATTGTTGCGTTCTGATAATGATCAGTCCAGAGTCGTGGTCCCACGTTCGTTACAGTCCTCTGTTTTACGGCTTCATCAAGGACATTGGGGTATAGTGCGAACGAAACAACTTGCTCGTCAGCACTGTACTTGGTTCGGAATCGATGCTGCGATTACGAATATGTGTTCTTCGTGCCCGGCGTGTGCCGAACAACAATCCGCACCGCCGCGGAAAGTCTTTGCGTGGCCAAAAGCCACTTCCCCTTGGCAACGCTTGCACATTGATTTTGCTGGTCCATTCTGGAATGCTCGATGGTTGGTTCTGGTCGACGCCTTCAGTAATTTTCCTTTTGTTGTCCGGATGTCTTCCACGACGTCCTCCGCCACCATCCAAGCGTTGTCTGCTATCTTTTGCATTGAAGGTCTTCCGCAGACTATTGTTTCCGACAATGGCCCACAATTCATGTCCGCAGAATTCCAGTCTTTCTGCCAGGCCAATGGTATTCAACATCTGACATCCGCGCCGTTTTCGCCTCAGTCCAACGGTGTCGCTGAACGATTGGTCCGGACTTTCAAGTCGCAGATGTTGAAATTGAAAGAATCGCATTCTCGGGAGGACGCATTGTTGCTCTTTTTGTCTTCGTACCGCTCTCAGCCCCGAGGTGGTCGCTCGCCGGCTGAGTTGCTCCACGGTCGTCCTCATCGCACCTTGATGTCTTTGCTGCATCCGCCGCATCAGGTTCCTGTGCAGCGGCAGACTCCTGCTTTTGCTCCAGGCGACGTTGTATTTTATCGCAACTATCGCGGTTCACGGCGTTGGCTCGCAGGGCGCATTCTTCGCTGCCTCGGCCGCGCGTTGTATTTGGTTTTGGGGGCCTCTGGTGAGGTGCGTCGGCATCTCAATCAGCTGCGCCTCTGTCGTCGCTCGGGTTCTGCCGCTCCCCGTCTGCTTTCAGCGACGGTGCCGTCCGGTCAGCGCCCTGGGGACCCATCTACTGGCTCGCCTCATCCCCAGGTGTTACCGACGATGCCTTCCATTTTGCCCCATGGCGACGCGCCGCCGCCGCCGCAGCAGCAGCAGCAGCAGCAGCCGCCGCCGGCGCCGACCGCATTCGACGCTTCGTTGCAGCCGCCAGGCGCCTCCCAGGGTCACGCGCCGCCGATCGCTTCCCGTGACCAGCTGTCCTCCGCCATGGAACTCCCGACCGCTCCGGACCACATGACGTCATCGCGCGTCGGCTACCCCGACGCAATGGAGGTCGACACTTCGGCCCCTCATGTTTCTTTACGGGCGCATACACCGCATGTTGACGTGCACCCTGGACTAGTTTTGCAGGCGTTTCCTAGCTCCCCTCGGACCGGATGGCCGGGTGCGGGTGGCACAGCCTCGCCTGTTGTTAGGCTCCCCACCTCATCGCATACGTCAACATGTGGTCCTCCCCACGGCGGGCGGAAGCCTTATCTCACGACCGTTCGCCGATTTGCGGGGGAGGAATGTGGTGTCACCGCCAGACACCACACTTGCTAGGTGGTAGCTTAAATCGGCCGCGGTCCATGTAGTACAAGTCGGACCCGCGTGTCGCCACTGTGATCGCAGACCTAGCGCCACCACCTAGGCAGGTCTCGTGATACGAGAGTGGACTCGACCCCAGTTGTACGAGAGCACTAGCTACCGACCAGTTGTACGAGAACCAAGCTACCGCCCAGTTGTACGAGAGCCTAGCTACCGCCCAGTTGTACGCGACCTAGCTATCGCCCAGTTGTACGAAGCCTTTCTCTCTCATTAGCCGAGAGACAGAATAGCCATCAGAAGTTAATGGCTACGAACTAGCAAGGAGCCATTTGTATCAGTGCCTATAGCTTACGAGTATTCAAGAGAAATAAAAGATAAGTACAAAGCATCTACATACTTTTCTTCTTATTCATTAATAAGTTCTCATGTTCCAGACTTCACGCCCGTATGCTTAATGCGTGCACTATCGGCTACAGCGTTAGTCAAGCTTTCTTTTGCAGCAATCCACTTCACAGTGTCGGTCCAGCTACCGATACTACAGACCCTACGACTTATCTTAGAAGAAAGATTAAGGAAAGGGAAACCTAAGTTTCTAGCATTTGTAGACTTAGAGAAAGCTTTTGACAATGTTGATTGGAATACTCTCTTTCAAATTCTAAAGGTGGCAGGGGTAAAATACAGGGAGCGAAAGGCTATTTACAATTTATACAGAAACCAGATGGCAGTTATAAGAGTCGAGGGGTATGAAAGGGAAGCAGTGATTGGGAAGGGAGTGAGACAGGGTTGTAGCCTGTCCCCGATGTTATTCAATCTGTATATTGAGCAAGCAGTAAAGGATACGAAAGAAAAGTTCGGAGTAGGTATTAAAATCCATGGAGAAGAAATAAAAACTTTGAGGTTCACCGATGACATTGTAATTCTGCCAGAGACAGCAAAGGACTTGGAAGAGCAGTTGAACGGCATGGACAGTGTCTTGAAAGGAGGGTATAAGATGAACATCAACAAAAGCAAAACGAGGATAGTGGAATGTAGTCGAATTAAGTCGGGTGATGCTGAGGGAATTAGAGTAAGAAATAAGACACTTAAAGTAGTAGATGAGTTTTGCTATTTGGGGAGCAAAATAACTGATGATGGTCGAAGTAAAGATGATATAAAATGTAGACTGGCAATGGCAAGGAAAGCGTTTCTGAAGAAGAAAAATTTGTCAACATCGAGTATAGATTTAAATGTCAGGAAGTCGTTTCTGAAAGTATTTGTATGGAGTGTAGCCATGTATGGAAGTGAAACATGGACGATAAACAGTTTGGACAAGAAGAGAATAGAAGCTTTCGAAATGTGGTGCTACAGAAGAATGCTGAAGATAAGGTGGGTAGATCACGTAACTAATGAGGAGGTACTGAATAGGATTGGGGAGAAGAGAAGTTTGTGGCACAACTTGATTAGAAGAAGGGATCGATTGGTAGGACATGCTCGGAGACATCGAGGTATCACCAATTTAGTATTGGAGGGCAGTGTGGAGGGTAAAAATCGTACAGGGAGACCAAGAGATGAATACACTAAGCAGATTCAGAAGGATGTAGGCTACAGTAGGTACTGGGAGATGAAGAAGCTGGCACAGGATAGAGTAGCATGGAGAGCTGCATCAAACCAGTCTCAGGACTGAAGACCACAACAACAACAGTTCTGCAGTCTCCACAAAATGACTTTTTCCGGGGTATCATATAGACACCGAACAACTAGAGAGGTTTACGTTTGTCCACGGTGCAGTGGCTGCTGGTTTGGAGGAGCCATTGGTGAGCAGCAGCGCTTCTCCAGAGCTGAGGCCGCGTTCCCAGAGCGTCTCGTCTCGCCGTTAATTCTGAGCAGGCTGCCCGCACTGGCCGCCGATGAATATTAATGGCGACCTCATGAAAATGAGCGCCGCCCGGTCCAGATACTCAAAGGCGGGGCCTATCGCGGCGGCCGAGCCAGGAAGAAAGCGGCAGACAACCTGTTCTCCTGAGGAAGCCCGGCCGTGGTGGCACGCAGCCGCCGGGACACCGCCGAGCGAAGCACTCGCTCACCCGCTGGTGCCTACCCTTCAATTCACATACCCAACAGATCAGGTCTCTGTCTGCACTAATATCTATCTCAACTTGTATTTTAGAAGCTTCAAACACTTCATTCGACTCATCTTTTCATGTCTTTGTAACTGCTACACATAGCCGCAACGGTAATCTGTTTCATACAGGGTGTTTTCGCGTTCCGTGAGAACGATAATAGCGGCGAGCCAAGAATTCCTCTACAGTACCAAACTTTCCGCTGGATGTACTCCAATCTCTTTCTTCCTCTCTTCGGTTTTTACCAACCACAGATCCCTCTAGTATCATGTACGAGGATAATCCTAAAATTAAGGTCTCCTATTTTTTTATAAGTACATAAACCTGTTTATTTCTACAGTGGTTTACATCAGTTTACAGCTTGAATATTTAGCTTTTTTTCGACATAATCACCATTTCTGTCGATGCATTTTTGTATACGCTGTGGCAGTTTTTGTATGCCCATGTCATACCAACTCACCGCCATGCTGTTCAGAAAGTTATGAACCTCTTCTTTCACCGCGTTGTCGGAGCTGAATCGCTTTCAGGCCAAGTGTTCTTTTGACTTAGGGAACAGGTGATAGTCACTGGGTGCCAAGTCAGGACTATAGGGTGGAAGGGATTGCAGGAGAGCAAAGGTTTGCCGAGCGATGTGTGGGCGAGCGTTGTCATGGAGAATGTGTAGGCATTTGCTCAACATTTCTCTTCTCCGGTTCTGAATTGTCCGTTTGAGTTTTTCCAGAGTCTCATAGTACCTATCAGCGTTAATTATGGTCCCAGTGGGCGTTAAGTCTACCAACAGTACCGCTTTCAGACGCCAAAAAACGGTTGTCATGACTTTACCAGCAGACTGTGTTTCTTTGAATTTCCGCGACTTTGGCGAAGAACGATGCCGCCACTGGCGTGATTGTTGCTTGGTCTCAGGTGTAAAGTGGTATGCCCAGGTTTCGTCACCCGTGACAATCGAGTCCAGTAAGTTGTCCTGTTCGGCTCCAAGGCGGTGAATAAATCCGCCGGAAGCATCAACTCCTTGCCGCATGTGGTCCTCAGTCAACATGCGTGGCACCCATCTTGCGCACATCTTCCGGTAGTTCAATGTTTCCATTAAAATTCTGTGAGCGGTGCTTAAGGAAACCACAGGAACCAAGGTGCAGAGATCGTCCAGGGTGATACGCCGATCTTCACGCATGCTTTGCTCAACTTTCAACACTGTCTCCTCAGAAATTGACGGTCTCCCGCTCCTTTGTTCGTTGTGAATTTCGGTCCGACCAGCTGCAAACTCTCTACACCACTTACGAACATTTTTGATATCCATGCACGACTCACTATACACTTCCGTCAATTGGCGATGGATTTCAATCCGCGCAGTGCCCTTTGCGTTCAAAAACCGAAAAACTGCCTGCAATTATCACTTGGCGGTAACATCCAATGGGAGTTCCATTCTCAACGGCTGCCAAACCAAGACTGAGCGCCTCAGCGCGGCGTGCGCATGTTTACACACAGAGCGTGAAGCACTCTTCATAACAATGTGACCAACTGCCACACAAACAGAGTTCTGTACCTATAAAAAAATAGAAGACCTTACTTTTGGAGCGCGTGAAGCACTCTTCATAACAGTGTGACCAACTGCCACACAAACAGAGTTCTGTACATATAAAAAAATAGAAGACCTTACTTTTGGGACTACCCTCGTAATTATCTCCTGATGCCTTCCGTTTCGTTTTTCCCACTGTCCGTAACTCGGCATCATAAAGTATTGCGCTACAAAAGTAAATTCTCAGAAATTCCTTCCTCAAATTGAGGCTTATGTTTGATACAAGTAGACTTCTCGTGGCCAGGAACGCCATTTTCGCCACTGCTTGTCTGCTTTTTACGTCCTCCTTGCTCCAGCCGTCATGAATTATGCTGCTGCCGGCCGGTGTGGCCGTGCGGTTCTAGGCGCTTCAGTCTGGAACCGCGTGACCGCTACGGGCGCAGGTTCGAATCCTGCCTCGGGCATTGATGTGTGTGATGTCCTTACGTTAGTTAGGTTTAATTAGTTCTAAGTTCTAGGGTACTGATGACCTCAGATGTTAAGTCCCATAGTGCTCAGAGCCATTTGAACCATTTTTTGAATTATGCTGCTGCTTAGGCAGCACAGTTCCTTAACTTCGTCTACTTCGTGACCACCAGTTACGATATTAACTTTCTCGCTATTCTCATTTCTGCTTCTACTCATTACTTTTGTTCGATTTACTCTCAATCCACATTCTGTGTTCATTAGACGGTTCATTCCATTCAGCAGATCCTGTAATTCTTCTTCACTTTCATTGAGGATATCAGTGTCATAAGCGAATCTTACCATATAGTTTCACCTTGTATTTTGATCCTACTCTTCAACCTTCTTTTATTTCCGTCTTTGCTTCTTCGATTTACAAAGTGATCAGTGAAGACGGGGAACCACATACCTATCCCACACCCTTCTTAATCCGTGCACTTCGTTCTTGGTCTTCCACTCTTATTGTTCCCTCTTGATACTTGTACATTTTGTATGTTACCCATCTTTCCCTCTAGCTAACCTCTATTTTCCTCAGATTTTCGAACATCTGGCACCATATGACACTGTCGAACGCTTTTTACATTTCGGCAAATCGTATGAAAGTTCCTTCATTTTCCTTCAGTCTTGTTTCCATTATCTACCGCAACGTCACAACTGCCTCTCTGGTTCCTTTACCTTTCCTAAAGCCCAACTGATCGTCATTTAACAGATCCTCAGTTCTCTTTTTCATTCTTGTGTATATTATTCTTGTCAGCGACGTGGGCGCATGAGCTGATTGTGCGATATTTCTCGCACTTGTCGGCTCTTGCTGTCTTCGGAACTGTGTGGATGATGTTTTTCCGAAAGTCTGATGGTGTATCGCCAGTCTCATGCAGCCTACACACTAACGTGAATAATCGTTTCATTGCCACTCCCCTCAATGATTTTAGAAATTCCGGTGGAATGTTATCCACCCCTTCTGTCTTATTTGATCTGAACTCATCCAAAGGTCTTTTCAATTCTTATTCTAAAACTGGATCCTCTATCTCTTTCCGTTGACTGCTGTTTCTTCTTCCACAACGCCATCATCAGACAAGTTCTCCCCCTCATAAACGTCTTGAATGTATTCTTTCCACCTTTCTGCTTTATCCTTTGCACCTAACAGTACAATTCCCATTTCACTAGTTCTAAGTTCTAGGGGACTAATGACCTCAGCAGTTGAGTCCCGTAGTGCTCAGAGCCATTTGAACCATTAATGTTTAGCGAAAAGTACATCACCTTCCTTCCAGGGATTCCCAGTTGAGTTCATCAAGCATCTCCGTAATACCCGCGCGTTGCTTGAACCTACCGGTAAGAAATCTAGCGGCAGCTCTCTCAATTACTTCCATGTCCTTCTTTAATCGGACGTAGTTGGTATCGAGCAGTACTTAAGAATGGGTCCCAGAATTGTTCTACACGTACATCATCCGCTTTCCGTACTACCGACCTTAAGTGCTCCTTACATTCGACGTCGCCTTGTAACGTGGCCCCCGGATAGTTAATCGACTTTACTGTATCAAGTAGCACATCACTATATTGTTTTCGAACATTATGAGAGTTGTTTTCTTCCTATTCACCTGGATTAACTTAAATAATTCTACGTTTAGAGAAAACTACAATTCATTACACCAAATAGAATTTCCAAGTCATCCTCTATCCTCCTACAATCACAGAGCGACTACACTTTCCCGCACATTATAGCGTCATCGGCAAACAGTCGCAGATTGCTGCGTATCATACCCGTCACATTATTAATGTATAAAAGAACAAGAGCAGTCATTTTTCCACGCAGAATTGTACAAAAAGATCATTAATGCACAACATGAACTTCAAGGTCCAAATACACTTCCCTGGGGCATTCCCGAAGTTACTTGTAGATCTGACGATGACTCTCCTTCCAAGATAACATGCTACGTCCTCCGTACCAAAAAAATCATCTGTACAGTCGAAAATTTCGCTTGGTACCCCATGTAATGCTACTTTTCATAGAAAATGTAGATGTAGTATCGAATCAAAAGCTTTTCAGAAATTAAGAAATACTGCGTTTATCTGACTGCCTTGATCCAAAGCTTTCAGTATATAATGTGAGAAATGTCTGAGTTGGTTTTCGCAAGATGAAGATTTCCGTAATCCATGCTGGTTGCAAGGAGGAGGTCATTCTATTCGAGATACCTCACAATGTTTGAGTTTTGAATATGTTTTAAGATTCTACAACAAATAATTGCGCATTTCTTCCAGTTACCTTCGGTACTGCAGTGTAGCAGTTCTTTCTGTGAATGGTGCAAGTTTCATCAAACTGTTTTACCTGGAAGCGGCACATCATGCGAAAGTTACTTTCTTCCTTAAGTTTTGCATACCATCGTATTATTATTGTATTCCGCCAGTTGGCACACATTTCTTATTGCTCCCTCTCTTGGTCCACCTATCTCTTCCTCCCCCCACCTCCGATATTTTCCTCCTCCTCCTCCTCCTCTCTGTCATCTTCTCCTCCACCACTTGTCTCTCTGTCCATCTCCTTCTCCCCCTCTCTCTCTGTCCATTCCCTTCTGCCCCAACTGTCTGTCCATCTACTTCCTACCCATCCCGTCCAGCCCACACACTCTGTCTGTTTCCTTCTCTATCCATCTTGACATTCCGCCAGCCATGACCATCGCCTTGTGTAGCTACTGCAAAGCAGGCCATGCACGGCAGCCTACACATCAGGAGCTGGAAAACAGTTTCTCACCCCTCACGCGAATGCTGCACTACAAAATAAGCTTAATTATGAAGGTGATACTACTCCCATACACTACACACATCATGTAGGGCAGCCTGTATAGCAAGGCTGAAAATTTTTTTGCCGTATCTCCACTCCTATCGGAGCCAGGAGCTTATAAACCACGCAGTGCTGATACTCGTGAGGTTTGCTGTTTGTGTGCCAAATTTGACTGAAATCCATCCAGGATTTTTGGAGGTGATCCTTGACATACATATTGCAGTTGCATATGCTTTTTCTTTGTATGTGTATGTGTATGTGACATGTAATGTGCACCCCCCCTTCATCCAGCTCCTACTCCTCCTCCCTACCCATCACATCCCCAACTTCCTGTCTGCCCATCTCTGCCTCTGACCTCTCGCTCCACCTCCTCTTCCCACTCTCTTTCTGTCCATATACTCCTCCCCTTTCCCTCTACCTATCTCATCCTCTCCTCTCTCTGTCCATCTCCTGTACCCTGTCTCTCTTTGTCCATCTCTTCTTCCCCTCCACTTCTGACCCATCCCGTCCATGCCCCCCCTGCCAACTCACAGTTTCTCCATAACCTCTTCTATCCAGCTCAATGTTCCCCCAGGCATGCACAACTGCTCACGTAGCCCCTGTGAAAAAGGGCAATTAACCAGTGTGATACTACTCCCAAAACTTGCCCCTCGTGCAAAATGGCATATATGCCAAGGCCTTGGAAACACTTTTTCGCTGTGACATGTAGACTGCCATGCAAACCAGGTCGCTAAAGCAGACCTATACTAATCCAACACAACACGCCTGTTATGTTTTGCAGACTACGCGTTGGACGCTGGAGAACTAATTTTCACCCTTGCCTTGTAGCCTGCCCTGCAATGCAGGTCGATTAATGCCGTCCCCATACAACACCTCTGTCGTGCAAGGCAGCCTATACAGCAATGTTAGTATAATCCATCAAACATCATTCCAAAGCGGGCATAACAGACGCTTTAGCACACAAAATATTTTTCCAACATAGGAGTAACAAAACTCCATACTGCGGAATCAAACGCCAATAAACATAAGTTAAATGTAATATTGGTTAGCCACCCAATAAGGTCGCTTCTACCCGTGCATGACTGCCCCTTTGCCCTAGGAGCTGCACCGCTGTACTTCTCGGTTTCTTGGGACTGCTGCTGGCTCGCCTCCGCCTCCATGGACGCCATGAATAATTCCCGGGCTGGCGGCGGCGCCTGGCCAGCGTGCTCGACGCCACCGGCGCGTATCTCGCGCGTGACATCTGGCGTCGCTTTGTTCTCCAGCTCGCGCCTGCGGGTCCCCCGCGGGCATGCTGATGGGCGCCTTTGTCGCCTCGCAAAAGGAATCACGCGGCCTCTTCTCCGACTGTCCGCCCGACAGACGCGCCGGCAGGTGACAAGGGCGCGATCGCATCGCCGGCTGGTCACCTGCCAGCGATACGCGGCCTGGGAACTATCTGCCGCTATCTGCACGCCAGGGCGAGGCCGGCGACGCCTCCTCCTGACACGCCTTACAGCTCTCAGGTACAGCTGGCAGGTCACCACTATTTTTCACCAGGTGCTCGAAAACGTCCTACACTGTCCAGTACGCTGCCGTCCATTACCAATGCAACACCAAGAGACTTAGAAAATAACGTACACTACGGGCCATTAAAACTGCTACACCAAGAAGAAATGCAGATGATAAACGGGTATTCATTGGACAGATATATTATGCTAGAACTGACATGTGATTACATTTTCACGCAATTAGGGTGCATAGATTCTGAGAAATCAGTACCCAGAACAACCACCTCTGGCCGTAATAATTGCCTTGATATGCCTGGACGTTGAGTCAAACAGAGCTTGGATGGCACGTACAGCTACAGCTGCCCATGCAGCTTCAACACGACTGCTACGGGACTGCAACTGCTGTGTTCGGATGCAGGCTGAGTTGGCATCCCTTCGCTCCCAGCTTCAGGCAGTGTTGGCTTCGGTCACACAGCTTGAGGCTGTTGCCAATGGGCATCACTGTGGGGTCCGGATGAGGGTTTGTCGCGGACGGCCAGCTCGTCCCGCGCATCCCCAGATCGGACTACGACTGTGGCTGCCCGGGATACTGCCCACATTGAGGCTGATCCTTCACCTGTGGTAGAGTGGGAGGTCGTCTCGAGGTGTGGCAGGGGGCGAAAGACATTCCGGAGGGCTGAACGGAAGGCCTCTTCAGTTTGTTTGACGAACCGGTTTCAGGCTCTGTCTCAGGCTGATACTGATCTTCGGCCGGACATGGCTGCTTGTCCTGTTCCAGAGGTTGCCCCTCAGTCTGCAAGATCCGGGCGGTCGCAGAGGTTGGGCTTACTGGTAGTTGGGAGCTCCAACGTCAGGCGCGTAGTGGGGGCCCTTAGGGATATGGCAGCAAGAGAGGGGAAGAAAACCAATGTGCACTCCGTGTGCATACCGGGGGCAGTCATTCCAGATGTGGAAAGGGTTCTTCCGGATGCCATGAAGGGTACAGGTTGCACCCATCTGCAGGTGGTTGCTCATGTCGGCACCAATGATGTGTGTCGCTATGGATCGGAGGAAATCCTCTCTGGCTTCCAGAGGCTATCTGATTTGGTGAAGACTGCCAGTCTCGCTAGCGGGATGAAAGCAGAGCTCACCATCTGCAGCATCGTCGACAGGACTCACTGCGGACCTTTGGTACAGAGCCGAGTGGAGGGTCTGAATCAGAGGCTGAGACAGTTCTGCGACCGTGTGGGCTGCAGATTCCTCGACTTGCGCCGTAGGGTGGTGGGGTTTTGGGTTCCGCTGGATAGGTCAGGAGCCCACTACACGCAGCAAGCGGCTACACGGGTAGCAGGGGTTGTGTGGCGTGGACTGGGCAGTTTTTTAGGTTAGATGGCCTCGGGAAAGTACAGAAAGGGCAGCAGCCTCAAAGGGTGCGGGGCAAAGTCAGGACATGCGGGGGCCAAACAGCAATCGGTGTTGTAATTGTAAACTGTCGAAGCTGCATTGGTAAAGTACCGGAACTTCAAGCGCTGATAGAAAGCACCGAAGCTGTAATCGTTATAGGTACAGAAAGCTGGCTGAAGCCAGAGATAAATTCCGCCGAAATTTTTACAAAGGCACAGACGGTGTTTAGAAAGGATAGATTGCAGGCAACCGGTGGTGGCGAGTTTGTCGCTGTTAGTAGTAGTTTATCCTGTAGTGAAGTAGAAGTGAATAGTTCCTGTGAATTATTATGGGTGGAGGGTACACTCAACAACCGTGCTAGGTTAATAGTTGGCTCCTTTTACCGACCTCCCGACTCAGCAGCACTAGTGGCAGAACAACTGAGAGAAAATTTGATATACATTTCAGATAAATTTCCTCAGCATGTTATAGTCTTAGGTGGAGATTTCAATTTACCAGATATAGACTGGGAAACTCAGATGTTTAGGACGGGTGGTAGGGACAGAGCATCGAGTGACATTGTACTGAGTGCACATCCGAAAATTACCTCGAGCGATTAAACAGAGAACCGACTCGTGGAGATAACATCTTGGACCTACTGATAACAAACAGACACGAACTTTACGACTCTGTAAGTGCAGAACAGGGAATCAGTGATCATAAAGCCGTTGCAGCATCCCTGAATATGGAAGTTAATAGGAATATAAAAAAAGGGAGGAAGGTTTATCTGTTTAGCAAGAGTAGTAGAAGGCAGATTTCAGACTACCTAACAGATCAAAACGAAAATTTCTGTTCCGACACTGACAATGTTGAGT
Organism: Schistocerca piceifrons; assembly: GCF_021461385.2. NCBI lineage: Eukaryota > Metazoa > Arthropoda > Insecta > Orthoptera > Acrididae > Schistocerca > Schistocerca piceifrons. The sequence continues at coordinate 322,184,377 of NC_060139.1, read as the reverse complement.
GTTTATGGAAAAAGTTCAAGGCAATCGTAAAATGTGTTTTAGACAGGTACGGGCCGAGTAAAACTGTGAGGGACGGGAAAAACGCAACGTGGTTCAACAACAAAGTTAGGAAACTACTGCGAAAGCAAATAGAGCTTCACTCGAAGTGTAAACGCAGCCAAAACCTCTCAGACAAACAGAAGCTAAACGATGTAAAGTTAGCGTAAGGAGGGTTATGCGTGAAGCGTTCAGTGAATTCGAAAGTAAATTTCTATGTACCGACTTGACAGAAAATCCTAGGAAGTTCTGGTCTTACGTTAAATCAGTAAGTGGCCCGAAAAAGCATATCCAGACACTCCGAGATGATGATGGCATTGAAACAGAGGATGACACGCGTAAAGCTGAAATACTAAACACCTTTTTCCAAAGCTGTTTCGCACAAACGAAAAAATTGCTGACATCGAAATAAGTGTCCAAGGAATAGAAAAGCAACTGGAATCACTCAACAGACGAAAGTCCACTGGACATGACGGGATACCAATTCGATTCTACACAGAGTACGCGAAAGAACTTGCCCCCCTTCTAACAGCCGTGTACCGCAAGTCTCTAGAGGAACGGAAGGTTCCAAATGATTGGAAAAGAGCATAGGTAGTCCCAGTTTTCAAGAAGGGTCGTCGAGCAGATGCGCAAAACTATAGACCTATATCTCTGACATCGATCTGTTGTAGAATTTTAGAACATGTTTTTTGCTCGCGTATCATGTCGTTTTTGGAAACATAGAATCTTCTCTGTAGGAATCAACATGGATTCCGGAAACAGCGATCGTGTGAGACCCAACTCGCTTTATTTGTTCATGAGACCCAGAAAATATTAGATACAAGGTCCCAGGTAGATGCTATTTTCCTTGACTTCCGGAAGGCGTTCGATACAGTTCTGCACTGTCGCCTGATAAACAAAGTAAGAGCCTACGGAAAATCAGACCAGCTGTGTGGCTGGATTGAAGAGTTTTTAGCAAACAGAACACAGCATGTTGTTATCAATGGAGAGACGTCTACAGACGTTAAAGTAACCTCTGGCGTGCCACAGGGGAGTGTTATGGGACCATTGCTTTTCACAATATATATAAATGACCTAGTAGATAGTGTCGGAAGTTCCATGCGGCTTTTCGCTGATGATGTTGTAGTATACAGGGAAGTTGCAGCATTAGAAAATTGTAGCGAAATGCGGGAAGATCTGCAGCGGATAGGCACTTGGTGCAGGGAGTGGCAACTGACCCCTAACATAGACAAATGTAATGTATTGCGAATACATAGAAAGAAGGATCCTTCATTGTATGATTATACGTATGATAGCGGAACAAACACTGATAGCAGTTACTTCTGTAAAATATCTGGGAGTATGCGTGCGGAACGATTTGAAGTGGAATGATCATATAAAATTAATTGTTGGTAAGGCGGGTACCAGGTTGAGATTCATTGGGAGAGCCCTTAGAAAACGTAGTCCATCAACAAAGGAGGTGGCTTACAAAACACTCGTTCGACCTCAGTGTGGAATCCGTACCAGATCGGGTTGACGGAGGAGATAGAGAATATCCTAAGAAGAGCGGCGCGTTTCGTCACAGGGTTATTTGGTAACCGTGATAGCGTTACGGAGATGTTTAGCAAACTCAAGTGGCAGACTCTGCAAGAGAGGCGCTCTGCATCGCGGTGTAGCTTGGTCGCCAGGTTTCGAGAGGGTGCGTTTCTGGATGAAGTATCGAATATATTGCTTCCCCCTACTTATACCTCCCGAGGAGATCACGAATGTAAAATTAGAGAGATTCGAGCGCGCACGGAGGCTTTCAGACAGTCGTTCTTCCCGCGAACCATACGCGACTGGAACAGAAAAGGGAGGTAATGACAGTGGCACGTAAAGTGCCCTCCGCCACACACCGTTGGGTGGCTTGCGGAGTATAAATGTAGATGTAGATGTAGATACCACAGTTCATCAAGAGTAGTGACTGGCGTATTGTGCGAGCCAGTTGCTCGGCCACCGTTGACCAGACGTTTTCAGTTGGTGAGAGATCTGGAGAATGTGCTGGCCAGGGCAGCAGTCTAACATTTTCTTTATCCAGAAAGACCCGTACAGGACCTGCAACATGCGGTCATGCATTATCCTGCTGAAATGTAGGGTTTCGCAGGGATCGAATAAAGGGTAGAGCCACGGGTCGTAACACATCTGAAATGTAATGTCCACTGTTCAAAGTGCCGTCATTGCGAACAAGAGGTGACCGAGACGTGTAACCAATGGCACCCGATACCATCACGCAGGGTGATACGCCAGTATGGGGATGACGAATACACGCTTCCAACGTGCGTTCACCGCGACGTCGCCAAACACGGATGCGACCATCATGATGCTGTGAACAGAACCTGGGTTCATCCGAAAGAATGACGTTTTGCACTCGTGCACTCAGGTTCATCGTTGAGTACACCATCGCAGGCGCTCCTGTCCGTGATGCAGTGTCAAGCGTAACCGCAGCCATGGTCTCCGAGCTGATAGTCCATGCTGCTGCAAATGTCGTCGAACTGTTGGTGCAGGTGGTTGTTTTCTTGCAAACGTCCTCATCTGTTGACTCAGGGATCGAGACGTGGCTGCACGATCCGTTACAGCCATGCGGATAAGATGCCTGTCATCTCGACTGCTAGAGATACGAGGCCGTTGGGATCCAGCACGGCGTTCCGTATTACCCTCCTGAACCCACCGTTCCATATTCTGCTAACAGTCTTTGGATCTCGACCAACGCGAGCAGCAATGTCGCGATACGATAAACCGTAATTGCGATAGGCTACAATCCGACCTTTATCAAAGTCGGAAACATGATGGTAGGCATTTCTCCTCCTTACACGAGGCGTCACAACAACGTTTCACGCAGGCAACGCCGGTCAACTGCTGTTTGTGTATGAGGTATTAGTTGGAAACTTTCATCTTATCAGCACGTTGTAGGTGTCGCCACCGGCGCCAACCTCGTGTGAACGCTCTGAAAAGCTACTCATTTGCGTATCACAGCATCATCTTCTTGTCTGTTAAATTTCGCGTCTGTAACACGTCATCGTCGTGGTGTATCAATTTTAATGGCCAGTAGTGTAATTTTACTGCGCTACAGTCTGGAACTGTGCGGCCGCTACGGTCGCAGGTTCGAATCCTGTCTCGGGCATGGATGTGTGTGATGTCCTTAGGTTAGTAAGGTTTAAGTAGTTCTAAGTTCTAGGGGACTGAAGACCTCAGAAGTTAAGTCCCAAGTGCTCAGAGCCATTTCAAGGATTTTTTTTTTTTTTTTTTTTTTTTTTTACGTTACTTATTGAGCATATACAGTGACTCCACGAGTAAATTTTCAGGCGATTTAGGAGCATACTGGCTACGAAACTACTACACAAAGCTACTACCTGTGGCAGCAACGGTTCTATGCTGCCTGAACATGTAGTCGAACTGAAGTTGGATGACTTACATGGGAACGTCATTCCACGCCGCTTCAACTTCATCAGTCTATCAGTCATAGCGGCTTGTGAGCGGTGCCGTGCCAGTCTCTCGAAACCCCATGAGAGACATGGCAAACGTGCAACAATCGTGCACCCTCTTCAACATGTCAACGGTAATTTGCAGTGTTGCGATATCTTCTGGCAACGTGCGGGAATAAATTTTTTATGTCTGACGTCGGCGCTATACACTACCAGATACATACTGACGAAAAAAATTCATAACACCAAGAAGGAGCTGTGCGACATAAACGAAATCCGGTAAGCATGTTTTACATCTGAAAGATATCTATTCCAGATTCGCCCCAGTCGAATATGAGTAGCACTAGTAGCGCCACTGTCAGGACGCAAATCAGGTTTGCTTTAAATACGTGCTATAACGGTTTTGAGAGTTAGTTGCCTTTGAGATTTAACGTGGTGAGTTGATGTTAACGTCTTTAATGCGGCAAACACGCCCTTATCAGCACCTCACTGAGTTTGATCGAAGTCGTGTAACAGGGCTACGAGAAGCTGGATGTAGCCACTGTACACTGTACGTGACTGCTGGCAGCGGTGGTCACGGGAAGATACGGTCGCAATGAGATCGGACTTCGGACGAGCACGTGGCACTACCAAGAGGGAAGATCATTGTATTCGGAGTATAGCTCTGGCGTATCGTACCGCATCTGCAGTAGCAATCTGAGCGTCATGCAACGAGCTATTAAAAATCTATTACTTCAACAGTGGCTCAAAGCTAGACGCCTTGTAGCACTGACCCCAAACCACCGTCATGTGTTTCCTCAGTGGTGTCAAGCCAAAGCTCACTGGAGGGCAGGGTGGAGATCTGTTGTGTTCTGCCTCGGTGTCAGTGATGACTGTGTTGGTTAGATGGAGGCCAGTTGAGGACCTGCAACTAACCTCTCTGCGTGCTAAACACACGACCACGTAATAAAACTAATGGAAGGAAAGACAGATGCCAGACTGAGATTCATTGGAAAAATAAACAAGAAATGCATTCCATTAATAAAAGAAGCTCACTGACACTACGCAAATATATACATTTCTGTAGAGCGTGACGGCTCCTTCCCATTTGATTTCAGTGCCGATGCACTAACGGCGCCCGAACTCCTATGGGAATCGATAATTCGCGAGTATTGGTTTCATGGACGAGGTACGCTGCACTGAAGCGTGCAAAAAGTTGGAAATTTAAGTCGGTGACGGACCGTGTCCGGATGGTTGAAGCGGCGCCAGCACGGTAGCTCAGCGTGTTCGGTCAGAGGGTTAGCTGCCCTCTGCAATCAAAAAACTGAGCGAATGGATCGTCGATGCACTTCATAGGGTATCATGGGACGTAAAAAAAAAAGAAATAAAGAAAAAGAAGTTAAGGCAGTTGCGCATGAGAACCGGTAAATCCGGGTTCAAGTCCCCATCCGGTACACATTTTCAACTTTCGCCATGCATTACCACAACGCCCTGTGCGGCTGGAAGTAACAAATTCCCACCTACCCCTTCCCTTTCTTTCCCTATTCTATATTTCATATAAGGAAAGCAGCTTACAAAAAATGGTTCAAATGGCTCTGAGCACTATGGGACTTAACATCTGAGGTCAACAGACCCCTAGAAAAAAAAATGGTTCAAATGGCTCTGAGCACTATGGGACTCAACTGCTGAGGTCATTAGTCCCCTAGAACTTAGAACTAGTTAAACCTAACTAACCTAAGGACATCACAAACATCCTGCCCGATGCAGGATTCGAACCTGCGACCGCAGCGGTCTTGCGGTTCCAGACTGCAGCGCCTTTAACCGCACGGCCACTTCGGCCGGCTACAGTCCCCTAGACCTTAGAACTACTTAAACCTAACTAACCTAAGGACATCACACACATGCATGCCCGAGGCAGGATTCGAACCTGCGACCGTAGCAGTCCCGCCGTTCGAAGTAACTTACAAAACACTCGTTCAACCAGTACTTGAATATTGCTCGTTCGTATGGGAACTGTACCAGATAAGATTGATAGAAGAAACAGAAAAGATCCAAAGAAGAACAGAGCGTATCGTTGCAGGATCATGAGACCATGACAGAAATCATCAGTCAATTCCAGTGGCAGACGCTACAACAGAGACGTTCTGCATAACGGTGTGGTTTACTGTTAAAGTTACGAGTGCGTACGTTCATGGAACAGTCAATGCATATTACTTCTGCCTACTTCTTTCGAAAAGACCATAAATATAAAATTAGAAAGATTCGAGCCCACAAGGGTGATTCCCGTCAATTCCCGCGTCATGGTTGGAACAAGAAGCGTGGCGAGGGGGGCGGGGGGGGGGGGGGAGGGTTGGAGGGGGAGGAGGAGAGGAATAACAGTGGTACAGAGAGTACCCTCCACGATACACCGCAAGGTGGCTTGCGGAGTATAGATGTAGATGTACAGTGCTGCAAGCTGTTGCAACATCATTCGCTGTTACCTGTGTTTCGTAGCGCCACGAACGAGTCCTTCGCTTCATTTCACAGCTATGATTGCCTTTCATTCTGTACACGTCCGCACTAGGCGTAATGCATTCTACGACCTCACTGGAGAAACGGGGTCAATGGTGCTGCTTTATGCCCAACATTCTCTGTACACGGTACCTCGCACTGTCGTAAAACACCAAACATAAGTCACGTCACCTATAGAAACGCTTTTAATGTAAAACGGGGTGCTAACAAAACTGGGAACTCATTCACATAGAAACTATGGTCTTACAAAGGAGCAGTTTATTTCAGGTTTAGGCCAGTGCCACGTCGTTAGTCCGACATAAATGGTCGAACTCTCAGTGGCAGTGGATGAGCAATTTCTGCAGACTGCAAAGGTAGTCAGGGTATTCAAGCATTCATCCTCTGTGACGGTGCTGCTGTATTTTAAAACATTTTTTTCTCGAATTTATTAGGTATGGAATAATACCGTTGTAGGGTACAAAGGTGGACGCCTTCGAGTCTGTTACACTGCGGAAAAGTAAATAGTGCGTCGAGCGTCACTAACATCAGACAAAAAGGCAAATACAAACAGCGACCTTTGCTTGTGCAAGTTTACTATAAATGATTCATTCGTTTCCAAAGCTCTTTATACAATTTCATGAAATGTTCGCGTGGTCAGCATAATCCCTGCCCACAACATCAGGGGTCATCCTCGCTATCAGTCTCTTTCCACAATGGTTGGGTCCCGAAATCGTGTTCCAAGTTTCTTCCAGATGCGAATCTGTTGAGAATCACTCCCCAGACCAAATCGGGACTCATCTGTGAATAGAACATTGGCTCACTGTTCGACCGTCCAAACGGCATGTTGATGGCTCCACTCCTACGTTTCCTTCTGTGAAGACGCGTCAGAGGTACCCATACAGCAGGTCTCCGACAATAAAGGTCACTGTGCCAAAGGCTTCTGTTCACCGTTTGCCTCACTACAGCACTTCCAGTGGATGCTGCGAGGTCAGATGCCATTTGCCGTGCAGTTCTAAGGCTGTACCGTCGCGCCCTTACAGTCAAATCTCGGTTCTCTCTTTCTGATTTTACACGTGATAGGCCCCGCCCTGGTCTTCGGGATACAGTTTCGATCTCTATAAACTGAGGCCACATCCGAAAAACAACAGAAAGGTTCACATTGGGCCATCGTTCCACATCAGTTTGTGACTGTCCTACTTCCATTGCTCCAATGGCCCTCCACCACAGACAGCCTGGTAGGTGTTTTCCTTGCATACTGCACTGCTCTGTGACTATGTACTCAACAATTGTGAATGTGGGACTACCCGGCACGCACTATCCCGTTTGATAAGTGTCCTGACGTCATCGTTGGCGTGGTTGACCGTTGACCGAAATACCATCTTCCGTACAGGACACAATCGTACGGGCATCTTTTGGCAGTTTGTATGATTGAATCGTGAATTAGACACAGGGCGGGGAAACAGTGATTTGTTGTTTTAATTTTGGACACCAGTGTATGACTGATGCATGACTAGATCCGTAAACTCGCCAACTTTAATTCTGGACTCTACAAATGTTCTGTGATTCCCCTTTGGCCACACGACACACATCCAAGGGGCAATCAAGTTCATTCCGTACCTTATATACCAACATGATGTCAATGGTCATCATAGCATTATTGATGCGTTCTCTGAGCTGTTGCAGTGTTCTTGGTAATGGTATTCCATAAAAATGTTCCTCAATGTGCCTAAAAAGGAAAAAGTCACAAGGCGTTCTGTAAGGCGACCGGGGAGGCTAAGAGAACAGAGCCACATCATCTCCATTACTACGCCCAATTGAGCGGTGCGCAAGTTCGTCGGTCAGGTAGCGACGAACATCGAGGCTCCAGTAGTGGGTGCGCTGTCTTCTTGGAAAATGAAATTCTTGTAAACAGCAGTCAGCTGTGGAAATAAGCACAACCGAAACATATCAAGCCAAGAGGTACCCGTCACAGTATTCTCACAGAAGAAAAGCGGCCCACACTCTTCGTCTATGATGCTGCATATAAAACATCAAATTCTACATATATCTACGTAGATACTCCCCGAGGCATCTTAAGGCGCGTGGTGGATGGTACCGTGCACCACTACTTGTCATTTCGCCTGCTGTTCCACTCGCAAATAGAGCGAGGGAGAAACAATTGTCTGTACGCCTCCGTATGAGCCCTAATTTCTCGTATCTTATCTTCGTGATCCTTATTCGCGATGTGTGTTTGCGGGAGCAGAATCGATGAGCAGTCAGCTGCAAATGTCGGTTCTCTAAATTATCTTAATACTCTTCCACGAAAATAACGCCGCCTTCCCTCAAAAGATTGTTATTTGACTTCCCGAAGCATCTCCGCAACACTTACGTATTGTTCGAACCTATCGGTAACAAATCTAGCAGCTCTCCTCTAAACTGCTTCGATGTCCTCCTTCAATCCGGCCTGGTACGGATCCCAAACACTCGAGCAGTACTCAAGAGTAGGTCGAGCCAGCGTCCTATATTTAGTCTCCTTTACAGGTGAACCACTCTTTCCTAAAATTCTCCCAATAAACCGAAGTCGACCGTTTGCCTTCCCTACCACAGTTTTCACATGCTCAGTTCCACCTCATATCGCTTTGCAACGTTACGCCCAGATATTTAAACGACTTGACTGTGTCAAGCTGGACACTAGTAATACATAACTGGTTTGTTCTCCCTGCTCATCCGCATTAACTTACATTTTTCCACATTTAGGGCAAACTGCCATTCATCGCACCAACTGGAAATTTTGTCTAAGTCGTCTTGTATCTTCCTACAGTCACTCAACTTCGACACCTTACCGTACACCACGGCATCATCAGCAAACAACCGAAGACTGCTGCCCACCCCGTCCGTCACGTCATTTACATATACAGAGAACAATATTCGGTGCTCTCACACGCCCCTGAGGCACACCTGACGATACCCTTGTCTCTGATGAACACACGCCATCGAGGACAGCATAAGTCTTCGAGCTACTCAAATATCTGTGAATTATTCCATATGCTCGTGCCTTCGTTAACAGCCTGGAATGGGGTACCGTGTCAAATGTTCTCCGGAAATCCAGAAATATGGGATCTTTCCGTTGCCCTTCATCCATAGTTCTCAGTATATATCATTTGTCCGCCTAGATAGCTGAGTGGTCAGCGCGGCGGAATGCCGTGCAAAGGGGCCTGGGTGCGATTTCCGGCTGGGTCGGCGATTTTCTTCGCTCGGGGACTAGATGTTGTGTTGTCTTCAACATCATCTCATCATTCCCGTCGACACGCAAGTCATCGAAGTGGCGTCAACTAAAAACGCTTGCACCATGCGACTGGTCTACCCGACGGGAGGCCCTAGGCACACGACATTTCATTTCACTATGTCATATGAGAAAAGGGAAAGCTACACTATGTGATCAAAATATCCTGATACCCAAAAACATACGTTTCTCATATTAGGTGCAGTTTGCTGCCACCTACTGCCAGGTACTCCTTATCAGTGACCTTAGTAGACATTAGACATCGTGAGAGACTAGAATGGGGCGTTCCGAGGGACTGACTGACTTCGAACGTGATCAGGTGATCGGGTGTCATTTGTGTTATACGCCTGTACGCGAGATTTCCACACTCCTAAATATTTCTAGGTCCACTTTTTTCGATATGATAGTGAAGTGGAAACGTGAGGGTACACGTACAGAACAAAAGCGTACAGGGTGACCATCAAACAGGAATTCCAAACTGCGTCTGGATCCACTGCAAGTACTATGACAGTTAGGCTGGAGGTCAGAAAGCTTGGAATTGGTGGTCAAGCGGCTCCTCATAAGCCACACGTCACACCGGTAAATGCCAAACGACGCCTCGCATGGTGTAAGGAGCGTAAACATTGGACGATTGAACGGTGGAAAAACGTTTAGTGGAGTGAAGAATCACGGTACACACTGTGGCGACCCGATGGCAGGGTGTTGGTATGGCGAATGCCCGGTGAACGTAATGTGCCAGCGTGTGAGTTCCACCAGTAAAATTCGGATTCGGTGGTGTTATGGCGTGGTCGTGTGTTTCATGGAGGGGGCTTCCACCCCTTGTTGTTTTGCGTGGCACTATCACAGCACAGGCCAACATTGACCTTCTTGCTTCCCACTGTTGAAGAGCAATTCGTGGATGGCGATTGTATCTTTCAACACGATCAAGCACCTGTTCATAATGCACGGCGAATGGTGGGGTGGTTACACAACAAAAACATCCCTGTAATGGACTGGCCTGCACAGAATCCAGACCTGAATCCTATAGAACACCTTTGGGATGTTTTGGAACGCCGACTTTATGCCATACCTGACCGACCGACATCGACACCTCTCCTCAGTGCAGCACTCCGTGAAGAATGGGCTGCCATTCCGCAAGAAACCTTCCAGCACCTGACTGAACGTATGTTTGCGAGAGTGGAAGTTGTAAGTAATCAATGCTAAGGGTGGGCCAACACCAAATTGAATTCCAGCATTAGCGATGGAGGGCGCCACGAACTTGTAAGTCAAAATGGCTCTGAGCACTATGGAACTTAATTGCTGAGGTCATCAGTCCCCTAGAACTTAGAACTACTTAAACCTAACTAACCTAAGGACATCACAAACATCCATGCCCGAGCAGGATTCGAACCTGCGACCGTCACGGTCTCGCGGTTCCAAAGTGTAGCGCCTAGAACCGCTCAGCCACCCCGGCCTGCGAACTTGTAAGTTATTTTCAGCCAGATTTCCGGATACATTTATCACACAGTGTAAGTTTCGCAAGAGCGATGTTTTCCGAAACCGTGCTGATTCGTGGACGTAAGCTGCTTGCCCTCAAGAAAGTTTATTATATTCGAACTGAGAATGTGTTCAAGGATTTTGCAGCAAACAGAAGTTAGAGATATTGGTCTGTAATTTTGCGGGTCCGTTCTTTTACCTTTCTTATATACTGTAAACGCCATGGTGTTCAGTGCACCACACACTTGCGTTGCGACGATTACGCTTTCTAGCTAAATTGAAAGTTGCTTTCTCGCTGAATATCAGCTAGGAGGCCCTTGATTCATTACGATCCAATACTGAAGGCGATGGCCGTAATCTTTCGGTTTTAATTGTGACACGAGCTATAGACGGTACAGTTTAAAAAGTAACCGCTGCCCCAAAATCATCACACAGTTTGCTGCGGTACTCAAAGCTCGTGTCTTGCGTGGAACGTTAATTTTTGGGACTGCGTACAATACTTTCCCTCATCCTCTCCACGGCTGCATCTGGCGTACTTTTTCGAACAGTATACTTCCCATAGCAGCACAACCAGCGTCGGTAAACTGTCGGCACCAATGCACAATGCTCTGTTTACATGGCGGTTCCTTTCTATAATACCTTCTAAATACACCTGCACTGTTGTAACAGATGAAAGTCTCGCACATTGCAGCACACAAAAACTCATTTCTATCATTAACGCCATTTTTTCAAGGCAGTGCATTCGTAACACCAACTGGCATGCATTATGAAAACTTAACGCAATGCAAACGTGGTGAGTTCATGTTTCTGTTCATGTATCAATCATATTTTTGTATTTAATACTTTGGAAAATACAGAATTTTGAAAATGGATGATTCCTTTATAGTAGCGCTGATATTATGTGAACTGTTACAAATGGTTTAAATGGTTCTGAGCACTATGGGACTTAACATCTGAGGTCCTCAATCCCCTAGAAATACTTAAACCTAACTAACCTAAGTACATCACACACATCCATGCCCGAGGCAGGATTCGAACCTGCGACCGTAGCAGTCGCGCGGTTCCAGACTGTAGCGCCTAGAACCGCTCGGCCACACAGGCCAGCTGGCCTTTACACTCTCCTGACGTAACCCGATGTGTGGGGTTTTGTGAAAGATCAGTTTTTATGCTTCCTCTACTAACAAACCACCATAATATGAGCTCACATCAACAGTGATTTTGAACAGATTGATAGGGACATGTTATGCTGAACGTTGGAAGAACTTGACCAACTGGGGTGCATATATGGAGCACACATAATATGTCAAAAATTTATTTGAGTTCTTCTATGTGTGTCTGTGCAAAGCCCTGTGACAATATGCCAAATAATACACCTACAGCAAATTTGTGAAATCATTTCAGTCACTTATAATAATCTTTTGCTCTTACAGTCATTACTAAATAAGATTGTAACGTATAATTTTAGGCAAAGGCACTAATTACTAAATTTTTGTACTATTATAACCCACACAAATGCATAAATGACTCGTATTATAGTAACAAAGAAGGCTGAATGAGAGCCTTCCTAGGTGGGGGCTGTAGGGTGGTGGAAGAGAGACGAGAGTGGGTCCTTTCTGACAGAAGTGGGCAGAAGTTGGGCAGAGACAAAACTCATCGGTGTGTGTGGACGATGAACCAGACAGCAGTAGCAGTCAGAAGGGGATATGGCGTGGTCCAGGTGAAGAGGGGTGTGGCACCCAGTCCCACTTGATGATGTCAGCTACAGATGGGAAAACTGTTCTTTTCTGGGGTCGATCAGAATAACTCACTCACTGGAGTGAACTAGCTCTTTTACATGACTCACCACTCACCATTCACTTAATAAAATAAATGATAGAAAAGCAGCCTCCCGTTTCAATTCAAGGTCATGATATTTGTATTTTTACCTTATTTTAATCTTTTTAGAAAGAATATATAAATAGGACTAACAATTTGTTGTTATGTTCTCTGTAGTTTTACAGTTTGCAAAAAGTCTTGCATTTCTTCTTCGGTAAAAACTAAAAATATCACAACAAAATTCTGAATAAGTGTTTGGGAAATTATAAAAGTAAATCATTCTAGTTACTTCTTCAAAATTTACCTGAGAACAAAATGTAATACAAAAAAGAAAATATACATGGTGAGCCGGCCGAGGTGGCCGAGCGGTTCTAGGCGCTACGGTCGCAGGTTCGAATCCTGCCTGGGGCATGGATGTGTGTGATGTCCTTAGGTTAGTTAGGTTTAAGTAGTTCTAAGTTCTAGGGGACTGATGACCTCAGATGTTAAGTCCCATAGTGCTCAGAGCCATTTGAACCATTTTTATACATGGTGAGTCACTGACTATTGCCACCAAGAATAACTCCGACAGTATCATAGGAACTGAAAAGTTGGTGGGACAAATGTTGCATGAGACAACAGGGGCCATAATATGACGTTGGTGTTTTGTTGCTAGCTGGGGTCGCTTCAGAGATATGAAGGTCAACTTTTTTTCTTTTTCTTTTTTTTTTTTTAAATGGGATACTATAGTTTGGTACTTATTTTCTGACAGCAGCTGCAGCTATCGAGACAAATCTAGTGATGTGTAACGGTAAGGTCTTTGAAGGCCAACAAAGGTCACAAAGGTGGCATGAACGTCCATTTACAGAAGGTGTTCGAAGTAATGTCCATTGGTATCAATGCAGTGCTGCAGTCTTCTTATCATGGATTAAGTGGTAGTCCTTATCACTGCGGCAGTTATTCAAGAACATGCCCTGACAATTCTCTCTCGCATATCTTCAGTTATAGATGGAACGTCTTTACACACAATGTCTTTTGCGAATCCCCACAAGAAAAAATCCAGAGGCGTCAAGTCTGGCGAATGAGCTGGCCACGACACATCTCCTCCGCGTCCAATCCAACGATTTGGGAATTGTCTCTGCAACTCATTTCTAGCCATCAGCGAAAAATATGCCGGACACCTATCGTGTTGATACCACAATCTGTTCCTTGTTCCTAAAGGTATTTCTTCCAATTACAGACCTAATGTTTCTTGCAGGAAAGTGGTGTACTTCCTACCGTTAAGGTTTCCTTCGATGAAATAGGGGCCTATAATTCTGTCCTCCAGAATCCCACACCATACATTCACCGACAACGGTTTTTGGTGTGCAACTTGCCGCAGCCAAAATGGATTTTCGGCTGGCCAATAATGCATGTTATGCAAATTAACATTTGCATGGTTCGTGAATATACCCTCGTCAGTAAATAAAACCAAATGAATATGTGTGTCATCCCGCTGAATGTGAAGTGGAGCCCATCGGCAGAATTCAATGCGACGCATACAATCCTTACCAGTTAATTCTTAGTGGAGACTGATTTGGTAAGGATGATATTTATGGCGATGCAGAACACAAACAACACTACTCTGGCTCATGCGAGGTTCCCTTGAGATTTGACGCGAACTAACATAAGGGTCTCGAATCACAGTGGCAAGAGGACCAATTTCCGTTTCAACGTTAGTAATTTTCCTTTCCCGCATATGTTTCCGATGCGTTAAAGATCGAGTTGTTCTCAATTTATCCTACACATATTTAATTGTAAAACGTGGAGGGGTAATAAATTGACGATATCTTTCAGCGTATAAGTCTCTAGCCCTCACTGAATTTCGTTGGCATTCTCCGTAAATGAGAAGCATATCGACTTGTTCTTCGCTACTCATCAGAATTAACTTAATTTTTTCCACATTTATAGCCACCCACCATTCATCACATTAACTAATCACCTTGCATCACTCACCTTCGATACTTTGCCGTTCACTAAAGGTTGTCTTATTCATAAAATTATATATATATTCTTATTAGAGGTTGGAGTTGCGGTCTCTCAAATAGAATTTCTATGGTCGTCGGACGAGGAAACATCAGACTTCGATGTTTAAAAGTTACAGGTTGCTGGTCTGTAAGGACACATATTATGATACGAGACCACTAATAAAAGTGATAATTAACAGTGATTATGCTTTATCAATTATCTTCACTCTGATAGCTGCGAAATATTACTACACAAATACAAATTGTTTGTGACAGAAGCAATTACGTTCGGTATACTGTAATAGTAAGCTTTTGTCTTTTGTTTTATAAATAAAATTATCTGAGACATTATCTCTGCCGGCCGGAGTGGCCGAGCGGTTCTAGGCGCTACAGTCTGGAGCCGCGCGACCGCTACGGTCGTAGGTTCGAATCCTGCCTCGGGCATGGATGTGTGTGCTGTCCTTAGGTTAGTTAGTTTTAAGTAGTTCTAAGTTCTAGAGGACTGATGACCTCAGCAGTTAAGTCCCATAGTGCACAAAGCCATTTGAACCATTTTTGACATTATCTCTTGCGCCTAACACATGTATATAAATTAGTCCTTTGCCGCTACTCGGCACATTTATTCCATACAAAATTTTTCTTTTCCCTTAAAAGATCTATTATCACACCACAACATCATCAGCAAACAACCACGGATAGCTCCACACCCGGTCCGCCAGATCATTTATGAGAAGTACACGAGGTACGAATTTTGTAGTAGTTGTACAAATTAGGATACGGTACCATATAGGCACCCCTCCCGTACGTCGTTTTAAGTATCTCGGAAACATTACGTGGCCCCACACTTCTAAGGAGACATGTTAATTCTACAAATACATGGGAACTAATATATCATGCACCAGATGCAAAGTGGTTGTTGCAGAGCTAGTATAATTAATGCATCACAGTATGAGTAACTGAGTCAGTATTAACAGTAAGGTTGACCGCTGGTGCTACATCTGATCACACTGGAATCGCAATAGCTGCAGAGAGAGAGAGAGAGAGAGAGAGAGAGAGAGAGGAGTAGAGGAGTACAGGAAGTAACGACTCCACCACCTCTCTCTCCCTCTCACTCTCTCTCTCTGTATGCCTCCCTGTCTCTCGCCACACTCTAATCCCTTAATGAGCCGACAGGCGCATGCGCAGCAGCGCTAGCGACTGTACACGCCTGTGTACGCAGCCACACCCACCCTGCACGCTGGCCGGCTACCGCCAGCCGTCACATTTTACGACTGCAGCGGCAGCGGCAGGAACCCGCTTGCCGACAGTTAACACACCGCAAGTGCGGCATGCCTTTTCAATTGGCCTCCCCGCCGCCTGCCTATGCGCAGTGCAGCGCGCTTAACAGACTGTCAAGTGCTGTTCTCCCTCATATTTTATTCCCAAGTGGCTGCAACTTGAGTAGGCGGCCCGACGTAAGTGCCAGAATGTTCTTTCCGCAAGCGCCGGCCGCTGCATTCCGTCTAGTGATCTCGTGCCTTGCGACCAACTCTCAGTCTCCACAACTATTTGCGCCATTATACAAGTGGCATTCCACGTTGTGCTGGGTGCGATTCCGGAACGGGATTGCGGGGGGGGGGGGGGGGGGGGGGGGGGTGCTAGGTGTTTGGTTGTCGCCGTCCGCTGTGGCCGAGCCGTTCAAAAAATGGTTCAAATGGCTCTGAGTACTATGCGACTTATCTTCTGCGGTCATCAGTCGCCGAGAACTTAGAACAAATTAAACCTAACTAACCTAAGGACATCACACACATCCATACCCGAGGCAGGATTCGAACCTGCGACCGTAGCGGTCGCTCGGTTCCAGACTGCAACGCCTAGAACCGCACGGCCACTCCGGCCGGCCCGAGCCGTTCTAGGCGCTTCAGTCCGGAACCGCGCTGCTGCTACGGTCGCAGGTTCGAATCCTGCCTCGGCCATAGATGTGTGTGATGTCCTCAGGTTAGTTAGGTTTAAGTAGTTATAAATGGTTCAAATGGCTCTGAGCACTATGGGACTTAACATCTGAGGTCATCAGTCCCCTAGAACTTAGAACTCCTTAATCCTAACTAACCTAAGGAAAGGACAACACGCACATCCATGCCCGAAGCAGGATTCGAACCTGCGACCGTAGCAGTCGCGCGGTTCCGGACTGAAGCGCCTAGAACCGCTCGTCCATCGCGGCCGGCTAAGTAGTTCTATGTCTAGGGGACTGATGACCTCAGATGTTAAGTCCCATAGTGCTTAGAGCGATTTGAACCTTTTTCTTTTTTTGCTTGTCCTTGTCATTTTATCATCACTGGGGAAAGTGGCGAGAGTCGACCGCGATAAGAGTGGGAAGTTGCATGGGCGCTGATAACCTCGCAGTTGAGCGGCTCACAAACCAAATACCGTTATTATCATTTTTCTGAAAGCAGATTGGTTTTATCCTGGGTTCCAATACACCATATTATTCCGCAGTCTTTTAGCTACAAAACACTATTTTTCAACATAATCTCCGTTCAATGCGACGGTCTTACGCCACCTTATTGGGAAGACCTGTAGGCCCACATGGTAGCACTCTACTGGTGGACGTCGGAGCCACCATCATCCACGTACTGCTCCCCACAGAATGCATTCTTCATTGGGCCAAACAGATGGAAGTCGGAAGGTGCGAGATACCGGCTGTAAGGTGGACGAGGAAGAAAAGTCTAATGAAGTTTTGCGGGCTCCTCTCGGGTGCACAGACTTGTGTGTGACCTTGCATTGTCATGGAGAAGGAGAGCTTCGTTTGCATTTTTGTGGCAACAAACACGCTGAAATCGTTTCTTCACTTTCCTGATGGTAGCACAGTACACTTCAGAGTTGATCCTTGCGCTATGAGGGAGGACATCAAACAGAATAACCCCTTCAGAGTCCCAGAAGACCGTCACCATGACTTTACCGGCTTAGGGTACGGCCTTGAACTTTTCTTCCGGTGCGAAGTGATGATTCCATGTTTCATCGAATGTGACGATGTTCAACAAAAAATTATCACGATCACACTCGAAACGCGCAAGTATTTCCGCTCAGATGTGCGTCCGTTGCTCTTTGTAGCCTTCTGTTAGGGACCCAGTAGGCACATACCGCCGAGTGCCCCAAATGGGGAGCATGAATGTGTGTGATGTCCTTAGGTTAGTTAAGTTTAATTAGTTCTAAGTTCTAGGCGACTGATGACCTCAGAAGTTAAGTCGCATAGTGCTCAGAGCCATTTTTGAACCCAAATGGGGAACACGTGTGTTAGTAGCTCCAACAGAGACGTCCAGTTGCGCACCGACAGAAACGTCCAGTTCAACAGCGAGGTGTTTGATCGTAATCCAATGATCACCTCTAGTGAGAGTGTTCGTACGTCTCAACATCGCAGGAGTCAAAGCTGTGTTTGGCCGACCGGCATGCGGAAGACCGGACAGGTGTGTGCGACCTATATACTGACTTGGCAGAAAATCATAAGAAATTTTGGTCTTATGTCAAAGCGGTAGGTGGATCAAAACAAAATGTCCAGACACTCTGTGACCAAAATGGTACTGAAACAGGATGACAGACTAAAGGCCGAAATACTAAATGTCTTTTACCAAAGATGTTTCACAGAGGAAGAGTGCACTGTAGTTCCTCTTCTAGATTGTCGCACAGATGACAAAATGGTAGATATCGAAACAGATGACAGAGGGATAGAAAAGCAATTAAAATCGCACAAAAGAGGAAAGGCCGCTGGACCTGATGGGATACCAGTTCGATTTTACACAGAGTACGCGAAGGGACTTGCCCCCCTTCTTGCAGCGGTGTACCGTAGGTCTCTAGAAGAGCGTAGCGTTCCAAAAGATTGGAAAAGTGCATAGGTCATCCCCGTTTTTTTTCAAGAAGGGACGTCGAACAGATGTGCAGAACTGTGGATCTATATCTCTAACGTCGATTAGTTGTAGAATTTTGGAACACGTATTATGTTCGAGTATAATGACTGTGGTGTCACCGCCAGACACCACACTTGCTAGGTGGTAGCTTTTAAATCGGCCGCGGTCCGCTAGTATACGACGGACCCGCGTGTCGCCACTGTCAGTGATGGCAGACCGAGCGCCGCCACACGGCAGGTCTAGAGAGACGTACTAGCACTGGCCCCAGTTGTACAGCCGTCGTTGCTAGCCATGGTTCACTGAGAATTACGCTCTCATTTGCCGAGACGATAGTTAGCATAGCCTTCAGCTACATTTGCTACGACCTAGCAAGGCGCCGTATTCAATTGATATTGAGATCCTATTAATGTATCATCAAGAGCGATGTTCTACAAATGTGGATTAAAGTTAAGTATTCCAGAAGCTACGTACTTTTGTTTATAGCATTCATTACGTATCCTGTTTCAGACCTCACGCCAGCTTGCGTGAGTTTAAGCGCGTGCCTTTCGGCTTCCTCTCATTGTGTCTAGGCTGTCTTGTCTAGACACAACAATGACTTTCCTGGAGACTAGAAATCTACTTTGTAGGAATCAGCATGGGTTTCAAAAAAGACTATCGTGTGAAACCTAACTCGCGCTACTCGTCCTTGAGACTCAGAGGGCAATAGACCCGGGTTCCCATGTAGATGTTTCTTGACTTCCGCAAGGTGTTTCATACAGTTCCCCGCAGTCGTTTAATGAACAGAGTAAGAGCATATGGATTATCAGACTAACTGTGTAATTGGATTGAAGAGTTCCTAGATAACAGAACGCAGCATGACATTCTCAATGGAGAGAAGTCTTCCGAAGTAAGAGTGATTTCAGGTGTGCCGCAGGGGAGTGTCGTAGGACGGTTGCTATTTACAATATATATAAATGACCTTGTGGATAACATTGGAAGTTCATTGAGGGTTTTTGTGGATGATGCTGTAGTATGTCGAGAGGTTGTAACAATGGAAAATTATACTGAAATGGAGGAGGATCTGCAACGAATTGACGCATGGTGCAGGGAATGGCAATTGAATCTCAATGTAGACAAGTGTAATATGCTGCGAATACATAGAAAGAAAGATCCTTTATCATTTAGCTACAATATAGTAGGTCAGCAACAGGAAGCAATTAATTGCACAAATTATTTGAGAGTAGGCATTAGGAGTACCAACGGCCTTGCCGCAGTGGTAACACCGGTTCCCGCCAGATCACCGAAGTTAAGCGCTGTCGCGCTGGGCTAGCACTTGGATGCGTGACCATCCGGTCTGCCGAGCGCTATTGGCAAGCGGGGTGCACTCAGCTCTTGTGAGGCAAACTGGGGAGCTACTTGATTGAGAAGTAGCGGCTCCGGTCTCGTAAACTGACATACGGTCGGGAGAGCGGTGTGCTGACCACATGCCCCTCCATATCCGCATCCAGTGACGCCTGTAGGCTGAGGATGACACGGTGGCCGGTCAGTACCGTTGGGCCTTCATGGCCTGTTCACGAGGAGGAGTTGATCTACGCATACATAGTTAGTTGCGGAGGAGCAGAGACTGTATCTTAGGAAGGTCTCAGGCAAATTTTTAGCTGCTTTTTAAAACAGATATATTTTGCGTTTGCTCTTGATAGATTTGGATGTTGCGGTGGTCATTTTCGCTACGACTTTGTGGTCGTCGTTAATTCCTGTATCCGTCCTGATGCTTCCTATTTGCTCAGGATTTTTGTTGCTAAGAGTTCAAGTATGTTCTCGCAACCATTAACATTTCGAGTGGGCTCGTGAACTAAATGCTCAAAATAATTTTTGGAGAAACCATTTAGTACGTTTTCTGACGATGTTTGATACCTATCAGCGGCTTTTAACATATACAGGGTAGATTTAAGTCACCACGAGCTATAATTGTATGAGTGGGGTACCAGTTTGAGATGACACACAAGTTTTCTGTGAACTTTTCAACAACTGAATCATCTGAGTCATGGGATCGCTAAAAGGAAGGAATTATTAACTTATTTCGATTGTCGAGTACAACCTATACTAATATTGACTAAAAGAAACAATCAGTTCTATTTCCCTACAAGATAAACTTCTTCTAATAGCAATAAAATGCCGCCGTTAACTGAATTTGAGCCGGCCGGTGTGGCCGAGCGTTTGTAGGCGCTTCAGTCTGGAACAGCGCGACCGCTACGGTCGCAGGTTCGAATCCTGCCTCGGGCATGGGTGTGTGTGATGTCCTTAGGTTAGTTAGGTTTAAGTACTTCTAAGTCTAGGGGACTGATGACCTCAGATGTTAAGTCCCATGGCGCTTAGAGCCATTTGAACCATTTGAACTTTATTTGATCTATACTTTTTGAACACGTTGGGTGCTTTGTAAAAATTTCGGCTGAACTTATCTCCGGCTTTAGCCGTCTTTCTATATTTGTAACGATTTTAGCCTCAGAGCTTTCTATTAAGTCTTGGTCCTCTATTTCCTTCCTAACACAGCTGCGACAATTAACATTTGCAGTACTGATTGTTGTTACGTCTACTCTCTTCCAGTGTTCGTCCTGCATCCTTTGAGATTTGAGACTAAAACCTTTTCTGCACTTTTGCGAGATCCTCAAACCTGTTGCCAATCTGTTCCGCACAGTCCCCGCTACCCGTGTAGGCTCCCTGCGTGTAGTGGACACATCACCTATTAAGCTCAATCCGAAAACCCATCATCCTATGGCGGAAGTCAAGAAATCTACGATCTACACGGTCGCATAACCATCTGAGCCTTTGATTCAGACCTTCCACTTGGCTCTGTACCAAAGGACCGCAGTCGGTCATGTCGACGATGCTACGGATAGTGAATTCTGCTTTCATATCGCAAATAAGACTGGCAGTCTTTTATCATTTCAGCTAGCCGTCCGAAACCAGAGAGAATCTCTTCCGATGCAAGCGACAGTCATCATTAGTCCCAACATGAGCCACAACATGCAGTTGGCTGCATCCCGCGCTCTTCATGGCATCCGGAAGCACTCATTCCACATTTGGAACGGGCTCCTCCCGGTATGCACAGAGTGCACACTGGATTTCTTCCCTTCTGTGGCAGCGATATCCCTGAGGGGCCTAT
This sequence comes from Schistocerca piceifrons, assembly GCF_021461385.2. Classification (NCBI taxonomy): domain Eukaryota; kingdom Metazoa; phylum Arthropoda; class Insecta; order Orthoptera; family Acrididae; genus Schistocerca; species Schistocerca piceifrons. The sequence goes on along the minus strand of NC_060139.1, from coordinate 322,162,871 downwards.
TAAGTGCCTGACATTGATGCTTCCAACAGCCAGTAATGTCCAGATCTTACGGGCAGATAGGCTTCCCCTGGAATAATTTTAATAAACGTGGCAGAACTACCGTTATCATATGTTTGACCTTTACTCCCGTCTTCTTGCACCCACGCCACATTCTTTCTGCTTACAGCGCCATATTTTCATCTGGTGGCAGAAAGTGTATCTCTGCGAGCGCAACGGCTAGTTAACGTACCTACGATGTTTCAGCGCGCTGCGATATACACAGCCCACACTGCAGCAGTCGGAACACTATCGTTTTAATTATAACCACTTAGTTTCACAATCCGAGCAAGTTTCCACAAAATCAACACGAAAAACACATTTAAATTTTATGTTTGCATCATGAGCCGAAACTCCAAATGGCTGAAGCTGTAAATCGCATTTATTTCATAAAATGCAACAGAAATAAGCGTTAATTTCATTAATAAAAGTACTAAAACATAGTTGTGTAAGTACACCTCCTCAAAAGACACAATAAATCACATATAGGCTAATGAGAATAGGAGCAAGCACAATTGAGAAACTGTGTGCAGCTGTTAACAACAAGACATGTGACATTTGTACATCCACAGGAAAGCAAAATGCCAAACGGTACCACATAACACTGAAGATAGAAAATGAAAAATAATTTTGTAAGTACATACTACGTAAATTATGTGAACAGAACTGTGATTGGAATTTCAAGACTGCGTAAAACGTGTATGCTGGGACATAGAATGAGTACACGAACAGTCAACTGATCTGCTATTACAAAACAATGATTCGATAATTATTTTAAAATAGAAATACGTTCAGAAAAGAATATTCAATTTTTCGTAAATTATGTTGCAAGGAAGCTGACAGTTATATGTTTTTAGTTACTTAGCTGTGCGTTTTTGATGTCTGTTGCTAGGCGATGGTGGCATCGGTGTAGTAGGTTTATGCCCATAAATATTCAAATTAGCCCTCAGTGGCTCAGCATTGTTTTGCTGGGTATGGGCTTGGCGACCCCGAGGTTCCTGAGCTGGGGACCGGTAAGGGCCGCCAGTCCCCTCTCACCTTAAGCTCTGGGCATACTTCAGCGACCACCGCGCGGCGCGGCGGTGGAACGTTGTGTGTCTCAGGAAACGGGGATCTTGGCTTGACTATCCAGATCGTGAGGACAGGATAAACCTCTAAAAGAAAAACAACAAAAAAACTGTATCTCAAGGTGTGCTGCGCGCTGATGGGATGCATGGCTGTTGAGGTGGAACAGTCGTTAGCGGACAGCCTCTGGGGAACCTGCCGTATCTCAGCTATGCAAGGCTTACTCATGCACGCGGGGCTCTGAGTGGACCCTTATTTCCCTAGCTGCTCGTGGGACCGAGATGGAACCCTGGAAATCATCTTCTCCAAAAATGTTCAAATGTGTGTGAAATCTTACGGGACTTAACTGCTAAGGTCATCAGTCCCTAAGCTTACACACTACTTAATCTAAATTATCCTAAGGACAAACACATACATCTATGCCCGAGGGAGGACTCGAATTTCCGCCGGGACCAGCCGCACAGTCCACGACTGCAGCGCCGTAGACCGCTCGGCTAATCCCGCGCGGCTCATCTTCTCCTCCCGGCGGGAAGAGTGTACCGCCTGGGAGTATTCACACTAATTCATCCAAAAGAATGAGAGAGGCTAGACCTCCTGATAATAAGAATACTTTGGACTGCAGCGACGGGGCTCATGGACTCATGAATAACAATGTGTTTCTGGTGATAAGCAGGAAAGAGGGGACATTTGAAAAAGTGTCCCCCTTTTACATCAATAAGGGTTTGGAAGGCCTTACTGGAACACTTAAATCTATAAAACGATTGTGTAATGGCTCATGGTTGGTCGAAACTAACAGTTCAAAGGAGGTAGACCTTCTTAAGAATTCGCAGAATCTGGGTATGATACTATTGTTGATATGCACACCTCTCTCAACTCCAGTAAGGGCATTGTCACATGCTGTGATATCATGGACATGGGCATAGCACGACTGAAGCAAGAATGGGCATTCCAGGGAATAGTCGATATGGAGCAACGAACTCGGAGGGACACTGGAGCAACTGAAAAAACTGCCACTTTCATTGTCTCATTCAGTACTCCAACACTGACTAAACATCTTATGGTGGGGTTCCTTCGTCTTAATGTTCGGCCTTACATTCCAAACCCTAAGCGGTGCTCTAAATGTCAGCGTTTCGGCCATACAACCATGAGTTGTGGAGGTGAAGCGATCTGCGGGAACTGCGGGAAAGCCGCTCATGACATCGGAACTCCAGTCTGGAGCCTAGGCTGCCCTGTTTTTGCTGAAGAACGCAAAATACAGGAGATAAGTGACGAAGCGGATCCCCTACGTCGAAACCAAAAAAGAATATAAGGCCACGAAACACCTGTCTTTGCCACTTCATATTATTCCATGGTGCAGAAACCTGTTCCAAAGGCGGACGCTTCGACACAGATGACGCCTAGAATGCCTGTATCCACCACAAGCACCTGTACTTGTACGTTTACATGTCAAGGGAAAAAGAGTAAGGACAAAGCAATCCAGGCAGCTGCATCAGGAAAGACCAACAACAGTTCTGCACCGAGCATGCAGAAGGTACAAGAAGAGCAGAGTGCCTCTCAGTGCCCCCTTTCCCCCTCATCCTCGAAGGGAAAGGGTACAGGGAAAGGCTCACGACGTTCAGGTCAAAAGCTGTCTCGAGCCCCATCAGACGTCATTCTTTCCCGTCTGACTGATGAGGAAGATATTAGGGAGTTAGATGCCTTGGATCCAGGCAGCCTCTCCACTCCCTCTCGCTCTTCAAGTGCAAAGATAGGGGTAAATTAAAACCGCACCGATGACATGGCTACCATACTACAGTGGAACATGAAAAGGTTCAGGACTCACGTGTAGTACCTGAAACTCCTAGCACAGACACGTCTCATGTGCTTTTGTTTACGAGAAACGCATGTTAAAGATACAGACATCCCTGTGCTACAGGGATATACGCCATACAGCAAGGATGACCTATCGGGGGAAAGGGCCAAGAAAGGTGTCACAGTGTTAGTCATTAATACACACCACTCCTCTCTTCTCCCCTTGGCTACTGACCTGCAAGCAGTGGCAGTTCAAATCCACGCGTGTCGAAGGATCACTGTTTGATCACTGTATTTACCTCTGCAAGATGTACTAGGCTCTGAGGCTCTCACGGATCTTATCGCACAATTCCCGCGACCATTCCTCCTCCTGCGAGACTTCAATGCCCATCACGCCCTGTAGGGCTCGACCAATACTTACCCTCAGGGTCGGGTTTTGGAGGGTCTCATGACGTCTGAAGAGCTGTGCGTCCTCAACACCGGAACTCATACACATTTCTCTACTGCTGCTGGGTCATTGTCAGACATCAACCTCTCTGTCTGTTCTCCCGTCCTCGCCCCTCAGTGGGAAGTCATTGACGACCTTCATTCTAGCGACCACTTCCCAAACCGCCTTCACTTACTGACTCGCCACCTGAAGTTAAGCCCGAAAATGGATGGTCAGCAGGGCTAACTGGATGCGTTTCAGCGAGCTGGCTGTGTTAGAACACAGTGGCAGCATCCAAGGATGGGAGGACCACATCACATAAGTGATCCATCGTGCCATTGACTTCTCCATCCCACAGTCCTCAGGTCACTTTAGGAGGCAATCAGTACCTTGGTGGATAGATGAGTGCCACCCCGCGATCCAGCTCTTCGACGTTTTAAATGCCGGCCGACAGCAGACAACCTTAGGGCCTTTCGATTCGAGAGGGGCAAGGCTCGACGCATCATTAGGGAGAGTAAGAAAAGGTCATGGCAAGCATTCCTGGACTCCATCAATCGTTCCACTTCTTCTATAAAAGTATGGGAAGCCATGCGGAGGATTTCTGGTAAAAACAACCGTTTACCGATAACAGCATTGCTGAAACAGGAGTGCCTCCAAACAACACCCAGAGACATTGCTCAGAAGCTGGTCGAACATTTTGCACACACTATTGCCAACTCAAGCCAGGATCCGGTGTTTCGTCGCTATCGGGCGACTGTAGAGAGGGAAAAGTTGGACTTCAGGTCCAACAGTTCTGAAGCCTACAACTCCCCTTTCTCCATGTGGGGGCTCGAATCGGCACTTACTGAGATGTGTGACACTGCACCCGGTCAAGACCATACCCAGCACTACATGCTTCGACATTTGGCAGCGGCATCAGAGGAAATCCTCCTCTAATGTTTTAATCTAATAAGACAGAAAGACAACTTTCCCAACTCTTGGAGGGAGTCAATTCTGATCCTTCTCCTCAAACCAGGAAAGGACTGCATATGTCCCAGTAGTTAGCGGAGTATCGCCTTAACGAGCTGTATAGGAAAGACCCTGGAGCGAATGGTTAACCATCGTCTAGTTTGGTTGTTAGAGACCAGGCAACTCCTTAGCCGCTCTCGGTATGGATTCCAAAGATTTCGGTCCACTGCCGACAATCTGACCCTCCTAAAGGCGGCTATTCAGCAGGCTTCCCTCCGTAAGCATCACTCTATCGGCATATCCTTCGATATAAGTAAGGCATATGATACTATTTGGAGACACTGTATTCTCGCACAACAGCATCAATGAGGCTTTCGTTGCCACCTCCCAATCTTCATACGGTATTTCCTATCCCAGCGATTTTTTAGGAACCGAGTTGGTAATACGCTGTCTGATCGATCTGAGCAGGAGAACAGCGTTGCTCAGGGCAGTGTTTTGCCATAGCCATCAACAGTATCACGTTTACGGTAAGGAGTCCTGTACAGTGCTCCTTATTTGTAAACGATTTTGCTGTTTTCTGTTCCTCCTCCAGTGTTACAACGGCGAGCCGCCAGTTGCAACTTACAGTGTGGCGGCTAGAGGAGTGGGTTGCAAAGACGAGTTTTCTGTTTTCTGCAGATAAGGGTGTGTGTGTGTTCATTTTAATCATTCTCGTCGTCTTTTTAGTTAGCCTGCCTTGAATATGGCAGACACCACCCTACATTTTAGAGACACAATGCGGTTTCTGGGCCTCATTTTTTACTCCCGATTGTCGTGGTTACCACACCTGCGAGACCTGAAAGTCTGAACCCTGAAGGCACTGGACATCATCAAGTGCCTTAGCTTGGAGAGTGGAAAGGGCGCGTCTCCTTCAGTTTTATTGGGCTTTTGTGCGTTCGCAGCTGGACTAGGGTTGCACAGTGTATGGGTCAGCAAGGCCATCTTACTTGCATATCATTGACACTGTCCATCATGAGGGGATTCGGCTGACCACAGGTGCTTATCGGACCAGTCTCATACCTTGCATCTGTGCTGAGGTGGGGGAACAGCCACTTACCATCGGGCGCCTGCTCCTCATGGAGCGTCAGGCGTGTAAGTTCCTTGCAGCTCCAGCTTCACCCGCACGCCATACTGTTGCTCACCCACCTCTGGAACGCCTTTATACGAACAGTCTGTGAACCACGATGCCATTTGGGACCAGCGTGCAGCTTTTGCTGGACACACTCGGTGTGGAACCAGTACGACTCAAATCCAGGGTTTTAACCGCCTGCCGCCCTTGTTACTGGAGAGGCCCTGAGTGATTTTAGATTTGGTGCGGTACAGGAGACAGCACTCCTGCTTTCGTTTTTAATGCGATATTCTCTGATATTTTATCTGAATACCATGATCATGTAGCTGTTTTTACGGATGGGTCCAAGCAGGGGGACTTTGTTGGTTGCTCTGTTGTTTTTCTGGGTTGTGTCCTCAAAGCCAGACTGCCTCCAGAATTTACCGTCTTCGACGCAGAATTATATGCCACCTTGCTTGCACTGGAGCAGATGAGATGTTCTCCCGCTGTTAGAGTTGTCGTCTGCTCAGATTCTCTGAGCACCCTTTACTCTCTTCAACGTTTGTGCCTAGCAGATTCAGTAACCCAGAATATACAGGATGCCCTCCTACAACTACAACGACTGGGGAAGAAGGCGTCTTTCTGCTGGATACCTGGGTACATTGGAATTGCGGTGAATGAAAGGGCGAATCGAGCAACCGAGGAGGCTCGTCGTGATCCTCTGGTTTTTCGGTGTGCTATCGCCGTGCATGCTATCACTTCGTCGTTGAGGTGCAAAGTCATGTGTCGATGGGAAGACGAGTGGCTTGCAGTGACCGATAACAAGCTCCGTGTCATCAAGCCCACAACTCGGCCGGGGGTTACTTCCTTTCAGCCACGTCGGTAGCACGTGGTCCTTCTTACTCGTCTTCGCATAGGTCACACCCGTATGACACATGAATTCTTACTCCGGCGATAGGACCCTCCAATGTTTGGTGCTTGTGGCGTGCAGATCACTGTGCGACACTTATTATTGGACTGCATTTTACTTGCCGACCACTGGACTGTGGCGGATTTGACGGCGGCTCTACCGTCTATTTTATGTAATGATCAAACGAATGTGGTTAGGGTTTTAAAGTTTTGTGAATTGTCCAATGTTTTTAACAAGATTTTAGGGAGATCTTCTTAATGTGTCAAAGGGTGGCTGCCTCATCCTAGACTTTTGTAAGTGGTCAGCCAGTCACATTTCTCAGTGCTTTTATTTTAGTTCTTCTGCGTTTTGTTTTCTCTGTGTTTTAATTTCTTGATTAGCTCTCTTCCCTCCTAATTGGTTTTAGAGCATGTGAGAGAGCATTTCATACTGATGGGCTGTGTGACCATTTCGAGAGCATGCGTGTACAACACTTTTAGTTCATCTCCACATTCGTTTGTTTTTATAAGTGCGCTGATGACTTCGCCGTTGAGCGCCCATCACATCCAAACACACACATATAATACTTCTCTGCGTGCTTTCTTTGGATTGACGGTAGTCGCGAGCATGTATTATTGTTGTCCGTTTACGGTCGTATTTGCAAAATCTCACATTTCCACCACGTGAAACTGTTACTCTGACCACTCTCACACAATGACATCGACCTGTAGGACATCATAAGGAAGTAACCAGTTTAATTCTTAGCGTGTGTCATCCAGCGAGCTAAGTCTGGCAACAATAATCGCATGTCAGTGAATACACTCTCTGTAACTGTGGCTACTATACGACAGTCGACCATTGATACTTCGCCTCTCTCTGTCTCTCTCTCTCTCCCTCTTATAATAAATATTTACATGGAAAGGAAATACTGTACACAGGAGGATAAACATGTTAATAATAAAGATTATGTCACGTAGTGTAAAGAAGACAGCTACGGCTCAACAACAAATAAACTGAGATAGTTTTCTATATAAGGTCAGTGTAATGGAATAAAGTAAATTAAGAATAAATTCCTAGTCAGTGTCTGAAATATGTCCACAATGTCTGTTGGATCGATCAATGGTCGTTCCATCCTGTTTGTCCTCTGATCTGTTATTGAATGCTGAGTTCCTGCACTGATTATCTCAAGAATTCAAATTCCTGTAATTTTTTTTCTTTGGGCGGGCTATCCATTTATGTCCTTGCGACATGGGGGCTGTCGTAAATTAAGAAACGAGATGTTTTATCCATTGTGGGTGTAGTAAATCTGCTAAGGTATTATAACTATGAATCTGCTGGAAGTACACACAAGCGCTATGCGCAAGAGCTATTAATGTCGAAGACCGTGGTCGTAGAATATATTCGAACGATATAGAATTTCAAGAGCTCTGACGGTGGAGGTAATGAATGTGAGACACTGTCTGCAAAGACGCTGTAATTTAAAAGAGTAGCAGTCTTTCTTTTACGACTGTCGTATTTAAAACATTTCGTGACGATCAGCCATTTATTTGGAAAATAAGTTTCCTTCTACATGATATCGCTTATTTTATGTGCATAGAGATACACAAAGTATTTATATCATGGGTTACGAGCTTATCTACCTCTATATCTATGCCCTGCTGGTCATCTTACGGTATATCGTGAAGCGTGAAACTGGTTCCAGTATAATTTCCCCGCCTTTCCTTCAACATTTGCGTAGAAAATGAGCTCTTAATTTCTCTGATTTTCCACGTCATGCTCTTTCCGCGAGACTTATTTGATGGGAGGTTATAAGTTGCTCGTGTGTTATAGGAATGCACGCTCTCGGAATTTTGGCAGTAAACTTGGCCGCGATGCACAACGCCACTGGGGTAGCGCCAACCGCAGAAGTTTGTTGAGCTTCTCCGTAATGCTTTAGGTCTTACCAAACAAATCCGTGAAGAAACTCGCCGTTGCTCCTTACATTTTCCCTCTCTTTTCTAATAATCCAATCTGATAAGCGTCCCACGATTACGAGCAATACTCAAGTCCTGTCATATGAGTGTTTTGTATCTCCCTTTTTTCGTGATTGAATTACATTACTTCAGCCTTCTTCCCCTGAAACTCATTTTTGCTTTTATTACGACAAGTTTTATACGGTCATTCCCCTCTAGGCCGCTCCCAACAGTTACTCATCAGTATTTTAAAGTTTTTTTTATGTTTCCAGCGATTTACTGCCAACAGTGCTGTCAAATAGTAACGGATCTCTTCACCTATTTATACGCAGTACATTACATTTATATTCGTCCACGGTTAACTGCCTGTCTCTGCACCAGTCATTCATCCTCTACAAGTCTTTCTACATTTCGCCACTGTCTACTGGCGTTGCAATGTTCCTATAGACATCATCATCGTCCATAAACAGCCTCAATGAGCTTCTGATGTGTCCACTACATCGTTATCTGCATCTACATACTCCTCAAGCCACCATTTGGTTCGTAACGGAGGTTATCCTGTACTACTACTAGTCACTCTCTTTCCTGTTCAATTCGGAAATAAACTGACGGAAAATGGCTATTTATATGCGTCTGTATGAGCCCTAATTTCTTGTGTCTTCGTGGTCCTTACGCGAAATGTCTGTTGACGGCAGTAGAATCGTTCTGCAGGCAGTTTCAAATACCGGTTCGCTAAACTGTCTGAACAGTGTTCCTCGAAAAGAATGTCGCCTTCCCTCCAGGATTCCCATATGGGTTCCCGAAGCTTCTTCATAATACCTGCGTGTTGTTTGAACCAACCGGTAAAAAATCTAGAAGCACATCTCCGAACTGTATCGATATCTTCCTTTAATCCGACCTGTTGAACGTTTCAAAAACTCGAACGGCATTCAAGAATGGGTCGCACTAGCGTCCTACATGCATTCTCCTTTCCAGATGAACCACACATTCCTAGATTTCTCCCAGTACTCCCAAGTCGACCATTCGCCTCCCCTACGTCACCTCTCACATGCTCGTTCCATTTCATATCGCTTTGCAACGTTACCCCCTGATGCTTAAGAGACGTGACTGTGTCAATCAGTACATTAGTAACGCTCTATCCTAACACAGCTGTCTTATATTTCGTTGCATGCCGTTGGGCGAAGTCTTATGTCGTCACTGACAACGAGGACAAAACTGTTTTTCTTCTTCCTTATATCGGATGAATTACAATCGACATCATCAAAGTTATTATTTAATATTTTCCAGAAATAGCATTTACATGCTCCAAAAGGAAAATACACTCCTGGAAATGGAAAAAAGAACACATTGACACCGGTGTGTCAGACCCACCATACTTGCTCCGGACACTGCGAGAGGGCTGTACAAGCAATGATCACACGCACGGCACAGCGGACACACCAGGAACCGCGGTGTTCGCCGTCGAATGGCGCTAGCTGCGCAGCATTTGTGCACCGCCGCCGTCAGTGTCAGCCAGTTTGCCGTGGCATACGGAGCTTCATCGCAGTCTTTAACACTGGTAGCATGCCGCGACAGCATGGACGTGAACCGTATGTGCAGTTGACGGACTTTGAGCGAGGGCGTATAGTGGGCATGCGGGAGGCCGGGTGGACGTACCGCCGAATTGCTCAACACGTGGGGCGTGAGGTCTCCACAGTACATCGATGTTGTCGCCAGTGGTCGGCGGAAGGTGCACGTGCCCTTCGACCTGGGACCGGACCGCAGCGATGCACGGATGCACGCCAAGACCGTAGGATCCTACGCAGTGCTGTAGGGGACCGCACCGCAATTTCCCAGCAAATTAGGGACACTGTTGCTCCTGGGGTATCGGCGAGGACCATTCGCAACCGTCTCCATGAAGCTGGGCTACGGTCCCGCACACCGTTAGGCCGTCTTCCGCTCACGCCCCAACATCGTGCAGCCCGCCTCCAGTGGTGTCGCGACAGGCGTGAATGGAGGGACGAATGGAGACGTGTCGTCTTCAGCGATGAGAGTCGCTTCTGCCTTGGTGCCAATGATGGTCGTATGCGTGTTTGGCGCCGTGCAGGTGAGCGCCACAATCAGGACTGCATACGACCGAGGCACACAGGGCCAACACCCGGCATCATGGTGTGGGGAGCGATCTCCTACACTGGCCGTACACCACTGGTGATCGTCGAGGGGACACTGAATAGTGCACGGTACATCCAAACCGTCATCGAACCCATCGTTCTACCATTCCTAGACCGGCAAGGGAACTTGCTGTTCCAACAGGACAATGCACGTCCGCATGTATCCCGTGCCACCCAACGTGCTCTAGAAGGTGTAAGTCAACTACCCTGGCCAGCAAGATCTCCGGATCTGTCCCCCATTGAGCATGTTTGGGACTGGATGAAGCGTCGTCTCACGCGGTCTGCACGTCCAGCACGAACGCTGGTCCAACTGAGGCGCCAGGTGGAAATGGCATGGCAAGCCGTTCCACAGGACTACATCCAGCATCTCTACGATCGTCTCCATGGGAGAATACCAGCCTGCATTGCTGCGAAAGGTGGATATACACTGTACTAGTGCCGACATTGTGCATGCTCTATTGCCTGTGTCTATGTGCCTGTGGTTCTGTCAGTGTGATCATGTGATGTATCTGACCCCAGGAATGTGTCAATAAAGTTTCCCCTTCCTGGGACAATGAATTCACGGTGTTCTTATTTCAATTTCCAGGAGTGTATATACCTTAGGGGTTGCGAAGCAACTCAAATCGCTTGATACAGGCAAGTCTTCAGGTCCAGATTGTATACCGATTAGGTTCCTTTCAGATTACGCTGATACAATAGCTCCCTACTTAGCAATCATATACAACCGCTCGCTCACCGATAGATCTGTATCTACAGATTGGAAAATTGCGCAGGTCGCACCAGTGTTTAAGAAGGGTAGTAGGAGTAATCCATCGAACTACAGACCTATATCATTGACGTCGGTTTGCAGTAGGGTCTTCGAGCATATATGGTATTCAAACATTATGAATCACCTCGAAGGGAACGATCTATTGATATGTAATCAGCATGGTTTCAGAAAACATCGTTCTTGTGCAACGCAGCTAGCTCTTTATTCGCACGAAGTAATGGCCGATATCCACAGGGGATCTCAAGTTGATTCCGTATTTCTAGATTTCCGGAAAGTTTTTGACACCGTTCCTCACAAGCGACTTCTAATCAAGCTGCGGGCCTATGGGGTATCGTCTCAGTTGTGCGACTGGATTCGTGATTTCCTGTCCAGAAGGTCGCAGTTCGTAGTAATAGACGGCAAATCATCGAGTAAAATTGAAGTGATATCAGGTGCTCCACAGGGAAGCGTCCTGGGACCTCTGCTGTTCCTTATCAATATAAATGACCTGGGTGACAATCTGAGCAGTTCTCTTAGGTTGTTCGCAGATGATGCTGTAATTTACCGTCTAGTAAGGTCATCCGAAGACCAGTATCAGTTGCAAAGCGATTTAGAAAAGATTGCTGTATGCTGTGGCAGGTGGCAGTTGACGCTAAATAACGAAAAGTGTGAGGTGATCCACATGAGTTCCAAAAGAAATCCGTTGGAATTCGATTACTCGATAAATAGTGCAATTCTCAAGGCTGTCAATTCAACTAAGTACCTGGGTGCAAAAATTCAGTTGGAAAGACCACATAGATAATATCGTGGGGAAGGCGAGCCAAAGGTGGCGTTTCATTGGCAGGACACTTAGAAGATGCAACAAGTCCACTAAAGAGCCAGCTAACACTGCACTCGTTCGTCCTTTGTTAGAATATTGCTGCGCGGTGTGGGATCCTTACCGGGTGGGATTGACGGAAGACATCGAAAGGATGCAAAGAAGGGCAGCTCGTTTTGTATTATCACGTAATAGGGGAGATAGTGTGGCAGATATGATACGCGAGTTTGGATGGAAGTCATTAAAGCAAAGACGTTTTTCGTCGCGGCAAGATCTATTTACAAAATTTCAGTCACCAACTTTCTCTTCCGAATGCGAAAATATTTTGTTGATCCCAACCTACATAGGTAGGAATGATCATCAAAATAAAATAAGAGAAATAAGAGCTCGAACAGAAAGGTTTAGGTGTTCGTTTTTCCCGCGCGCTGTTCGGGAGTGGAATGGTAGAGAGATAGTGTGATTGTGGTTCGATGAACCAAGCACTTAAATGTGAATTGCAGAGTAATCATGTAGATGTAGATTGCTTCGATGACCTAAGACCACCAAGCGTGATACGAGAACACTGTTTAACTTCTATTTGGCACCTTATTAAATATAACTGTTTGAAGCAAATCAATGAGAAACGCTTCAGATCAAATGCACGCGTTTGATAGACATTACAACATTATTTTTTTTTTAGATTTTACAGTAATTTTTATTTTTCATTATTTTTAGCTATTCTATCCTCATTTCAACCAGGTTTCATCGTCATACAAAATATATGATATGCATGCAAATTGAATTAGAATTCTGTAACGGGCCCACACGTTGAGTACAATGTACTGAATACTGCATAAAATTCTTCTTCGGCCCAGTTTGTAAGGCTGTTGTTGTGGTTTGCACTGCGAGGACTGATTTGATGCAGCTCTGCGTGTTAATGTATTCTGAGTAAGCCCTTTCTTCTCTTCAGTTTTTTGGTCCTGTCCTCCTCAGTTGCGCGTAATACTACGGTATGTTGATGATTTTCACTTATGGACCGTCTGACAGCAACTGAATAAAACACAATTTTAGTGCCATACGCGTTTCGCCTTTATTTTCTGCAAGGCATCATCAGTGGCAGGTTGCGTAGACAGTTTCTTACATATTACGCTCCTGTTGCATTTTTGGTCTTGTTCTTCTTCCTATGAGAAGAACAAGACCAAAAATGCAACAGGAGCGTAATATGTAAGAAACTGTCTACGCAACCTGCCACTGATGATGCCTTGCAGAAAATAAAGGCGAAACGCGTATGGCACTAAAATTGTGTTTTATTCAGTTGCTGTCAGACGGTCCATAAGTGAAAATCATCAACATACCGTAGCCTTTCGTCTCTGTCTAACCGCTGCAGCCTACATCCATTTGAAACTGCTTAACTGTAGTCCAGTCTTGGATTCCCTCCACGATTTCCATTCCTCCTCATACTTCATTCCATTAGCAAACTGACGTCTCGTTCACGCCTCAAGATGTTTCCCATAAACCGATCTCTTCCTTTAGTCAAGTTTTCCAAAAAACTCCTTTTTTCTCCAATTCGATTCAGTACCTCTTCATTAGTTACTCTATCTACCCACTTAATTTTCAACATTCTTCTATAGCATCACATTTCAAAAGATTCTATTATCTGCCGGCCGAAGTGGCCGTGCGGTTAAAGGCGCTGCAGTCTGGAACCGCAAGACCGCTACAGTCGCAGGTTCGAATCCTGCCTCGGGCATGGATGTTTGTGATGTCCTTAGGTTAGTTAGGTTTAACTAGTTCTAAGTTCTAGGGGACTAATGACCTCAGCAGTTGAGTCCCATAGTGCTCAGAGCCATTTTCTATTATCTTCATGTCTGAACAGCTTGTGGTCCATATATCACTCCTGTACTTTCCACTAAAACGTCTCCAGTAAAAGCTACAAACATGTAAATTTACACTGATTAGCCAAAGCATTGTGATCACTGCTCACTGCGACACTGGATGCCGCCTGGAGGGGTTGAGGGCACGTCACGCGATAGCAAAAGTATGTAAGTGGCGCAGACGCGGACAGGGGATTACCCTAGCGAAGATATGGGCTGCAAATTGGGAAATCCATTGACATAAGCGACTCTAACATAGGGCAGGTTATTATTATGCAGAGCCTGTGAACGAGTTATCTCAAAAACGGAAAAACTGATCGAATGTTCACGTGCAACTGTCGTGAGCACCTACGAAAAGAGGTAGAAGAACATTGGAACTACCACTAGGCGCTGAATAGTTGGACGTCCACGACTCTTCAGAGAACGTTGGGTTCAGAGGCTTGTCTGCTCTGTAAAGTAGGATAGATGGTGATCTGTGAAATCTCTGCCGAAAGAGCACGATGCTGGCACACGCATAAGTGTTTCGGAGCACACCATTCGTCGTACATTGTTGAACATGGAGCTCTGCAGCAAACTACATCCATGTGTTTACATGTTGACCCAACGGCATCGCCAGTTACGTTTTCAGTGGGCACTGGACCATCGGGATTGGACCGTCGATCAATGGAAGCTTGGCGGTCTCATCAGGTGAATCACATTTTTTGCTAGACTGGGTGGATGGTCTTCTCCATAAACGCCGTCATCGAAGTGAATGGCGGCTCGAAACCTACAGCGCGCCACGGACACAGGCTGGTGGGAGCAGAATTATGCTAAGAGAGGCATTCTACTGCCCTTGCATGGGGCTGTGGTAGCAATCGAACACACGCTGACATCTGCAAATCACTCGTATCACCTCATGCTTGATGTCTTCCCCGACGGCGGGGTCGTCTTTCGGCAGTATAATTGTCCGTGTCTCGGAGCCAGTACCGTGCTACAGTGGTTGCAGGAGCATTACAGTGAACTCATGTTGATGTCTCAGCGATCAAATTCGCCTCATGTAAATCCTATGGAACCGATCTGGGTCACTATCCGGCCCATCACCCCGTACGCAAATCAACGGCCCGTTATTTACGCAAATGACGTGATATTTGCGTAGACATCTAATGTCAGATACCCCCATAAAGCTACCAACGAACTTCCGGATCCCTGGTACGCAGAATCAGTGATGTATTTCGTTCCAAGGATGGACAAACAAATTATTAACCAGGTGGTCATAATGTTTTGGCTCATCAGTGTATATGCTACGTTAAAATATTTCTCTGTTTCAGAATTTCTTTTCTTTCTACGGTCCATTGGTCCTCAAACTGTGGGGTGCGAGGCCCACGGGAAGGGGGTGGCAAGCGATAATGGCACCCGCAGTATATTAAAAAAACATTCTTAGTAATAAACAATTAGCTTTATCTTTTCCTTCGACCAAAAAAGAGGCCGCTGATCTGGATTGAGTTTCGCCAGACGTCGAGGTTAGGCCAGACGTGATCGACGACACTGAAACCGCGGTCATATTTTTGGCATTGTTTGAAATGTTCGGGGAGCCAGGCGAGGTCGGCCGGCACCGGAGTCGCCCATATACCGCCCGCTGTCGGCTTCACTGTGACTGCAGCGGACAGTACAAGCTTTGGCACGTGTATCACGACGCCCTCTTACAGTCTTTCAGACTTCGCAATAAGGATCTGACTACAGTGTGAAGCGGTTCATGGTTAGAGACAAGCATGAAGAAACCAGAGGTTCACTAACAGGCGGACGAGAAGGAGATACTCCAAAGGCGAAAACGAGAAGGTATGGTGAGAAATAATTATTGTTAGCCTTCACGGAAACTACAATCAATGGTGAGAAACGTCCACTGTGTGTAACTTGTTTAATCATTTTACGTGCTGATAGTATAGAGCCTAACGAGTTACACATCTTGGAACCAAACACCCTGAATGAACGGTGATACCAAAAGAATTTCTTGTTAGGAAACTAAATGTTTCATTGTTTACCCAAAAAGACTTCGTTAAAACGAGGAATGTGATTTCTAAACCCCTTATAGCTTCTTGCCAGATTTCGTATAGGGTTCCAAATGCCAAAAATTCGTATAGGGTTCCAAATGCCAAAAATCACACACGTATGCAGAAACTCTGATTTTACCAGCAACGATTCATATAGTATCAACAATGTTTAGTGACTCATTTGCTCAGCAGTTAAAAGTATTCCCATCTCTAATGATAAGATGAGTAGAAGAATTTTAGACATTTCCGACTATTTACTTGAGCAGTTAATCGATAAACAACTGTTTGACACTTCAAGTTGGAGAAGCAACTGACATTTATAAAAATGCTCATGTTAGTGATTTTGTTTGTTTCATTGATGAGTTTAACAATCGACAGGAAATACTTTTCTGTGAACCGATACTGAAAACAGCAACCGCTCAAAGCCTATTTCACATGATCAGCAAATTTTTTTAGTCAATAGGTACATTGAAATATGCACAGATGAAACTCTCTCTGTGTCTGGAATCAATGGTGGATTGCAAGCGAAAGTTAAAGTCGTAGCTCCTGATGCAGTATGGATTCACTGTATGATACATCGAGAGGTCCCTGCCGCTAAAGAACTTAAGCTACCCCTTCATGAAGTGCTGCAAACAGTTGTAGAAGCAGTTAGTGTTATTAATGCAAAATCTATAAATTCAAGGCCTTGTGAAGTTCCGGGTGAGTAATAAAAAGAATATTTGAACTGAGCAATAAGGTATTCCGTTTCTCACAGAGTAAATGTCACACTCTGGCAGACTGTTTCAGCAAAGGAATTTTTCTATTGGAAATGGCTTGCCTCACCGACGTCATCAAGAGACTAAATATTCCTAACACTTCATTTCAAGGAATCGAGCAACTGTCCTGTCCTGGAATGAAAAAGTGAAGGCTGTGACAAAACCGAATAGAAAGTGGCATGCTAGAAATGTTCCTAATCTAATGTCATTTTTAGAGGACACAGATAATCCGATATTTTCAACGGAGATGAAATCATACCTTGTTCATCGTCTTGCAACACTGAATGCTCGCTTCGAAAAACTTTTCCGAGACAATTTTTATGAATTTAACTGGATTAAAAATACATTCAAAAATGGTCCTTGAGCATAGCGTTTAAATACAAAATGCCACGTACAACTTCTTGATCTCATTTTTGATACTTCACTGATGCGAAGTGCCTTTGTTGGAAGTGCCTTTGTTGGAATTTTGGACACATGTGAGCAAGGAATTCGCAACGCTAAGCCACTGATTCCTTTTGCAACAACATACTTGTACGACACTGGCTTTACAGTTTTGGCATCCATGAAGTCGAACTACTGTTCAAAGCTAAATGTAAGCAAGGAACTTCGAGTGGCTGCTTCAGCTTTTACACCACGTCTTGAGAAACTTTCTCCTCAAAGGCAAGCTTATCCATCACACTGAACTTTGTAATTTAAATTTTTGATGCTATTGTAATCCTTGTTTACTGAATTGTAAATATTATCCATTGCATAGTTTTTGAAGCAATGAAAATATGATAAAGACACACAATTTCTTCCGTTTTTTCGTTACAGTAATGCATATAGCTTTGGTTTCTGTTGCGTAAAACCCTTGTAAACTGAACCTGATAAAACAGAGAACAAGGGAAAGAAAATATAAAAAGTGAATAGTCTTATTCATAAAATAGGCTGAGCTGGGCTGATACTTCTCTTCCTCGTGAAGGAACCAATGGAAAAAAGTTTGAGAAACACTGCTCTATTCAATTGCATTTTACTTCATCTCTACTGCTGCAAAATCGATCGCTTGCTTTTTTTAGTGTCTCATTTCCTAATTCGCTTATAATCTCTTCTCAAGACACTATCCACTCCGTTCAACTGATCTTTCAAGGTATTTGGCCTCTGACAGAATTACTATACCGTCGCAAAAAAAAAAGTTCAAATGGCTCTGAGCACTATGGGACTTAACATCTGTGGTCATCAGTCCCCTATAACTTAGAACTACTTAAACTTAACCAACCTAAGGACATCACACACATCCATGCCCGAAGCAAGATTCGAACCTGTGACCGTAGCGGTCGCGCAGTTCCAGACTGAAGCGCCTAAACCACTCGGCCACACCGGCCTGCAATATCGTCGCAAACCTTAACGTTTTTATTTCTTCTCCCTGAACTTTGACTCCAGTTCCAAACTTCTCCTTGGTTTCCTTTACTGCCAATCCAATATAGAGATTGAATAACTTAGGGGACGACCATAACCCTGCCCCACTCCCTTCTCAATCAACGCCTCCCTTTCGTATCCTTTGAATTTCATAACTGCCGTCTGGTTTCTACGCATGTTTATATAACTTTTCGTTCCCTGTATTTTATCTCTACTACATGCAGAATTTCAAAGAATATATAGTAGTCAACATTGTCAAAAACTATCTCTAAGTTTACAAATGCCATAAATGTGAGTTTGCCTCAGCTGATGTTGCGGGATAAGTCATAGGAGTAGTATTGCATCGCGAGTTCCTACTTTTCCCAGCACGTCTTCCAAGATGTCGTCTTCAACCAGTTTTCCATTCTTCTGCAAACAGTTCGTATCAATATTTGCAAGCGTGACTTACTAACCTGATAGTTCGTTGCTATTCACACCTGTTAGCACCTGCCTTCTTTGGAATAGGAATTATTACATTCTTCTTATAGTCTGAGGATATATCGCTTGCCTCATGTATGTTACGTAGCAAATAGCATAGTTTTATCATGGCTGTTTGTTCTAATGTCGTACATTTTAAAGTGAGCTTGATTAAGGGAACACTATACGATTTCAAAGCAAGTTGCTTCAGCCAGATGTAGACACGTCGGACTGACGCCCTCAAAGGATGGGGATGTGGCCACGTCCCTTGTCATTCGTGCTGCGACAATATCTTTGCTTCAAATAATCTCAGGCTCTCATTACTAATATCAGACATCTTCGAATTCTAACGACTGAGTATAGTTCTCAATGAAAGAAATAAACAAGCGTTATAAAAAGTTTTTCTTGTTATTAAAAATTACAATAACCTCCATAAGTCAACTGAAGTCGTCGGTGGACCAGTACCTTTGTACAAACACAACGTCGTCAGCAAAGGTAAGTATATTCGCATGAGAGCTCGATAACTTGCCCCTAACCCTCCCCCCCCCCCCCAAAAAAAAGACTTCGCTGGTTCGATCTAAGAATCTTGCTGACAAGACGCCAGTTAAGCGCCATCTGTGCTAAGCATGTGGATTACGACCACCCGGTTTTCCTGCTGCTTTCTTTGCTTACTAACAAACAAATACCTTATCTGCAAAGACTGTTCCAAGTAGGGAGGCAGTAACGGCTGTGACCGAGCGACGTGGCACAGTATTCCGACGCTGGACTCGTATTTTGCAGGGATGAGTTCAAGTACCCGTCCGGCAATCCAGATTTAAATTTCACTTGATGTCTCTAAATCGTTTAAGTGATATGCCGGGATGGTTTCTTTCAGACATCCTTTCCCAGTCCAAGCCTATGCTCCACCTCTAACGACCTCGTCGTCATCAGGACGTTAAATCCATCATGCTCTGTTACGGCTGTAGGCCACAGATATGGCGTCTTTCAACGGCAAGTGAATCTTTTTAGTGGCACATAGGGACACTGTGTCTGTCTGATATAAGTTTGTTTTGTAAGTTCCTTTTTTAGGTCAAGCATGGTGAACGATCGCCCGCTACATGAAAATATCATGCGTGTAGAGTAGTCATGTGATTATCCTGAAATGACCGTTTATGGAGCCGCTGCAGGTATCGTCTGAGTCAGCTTCGCGTCAGGAACGTAACGTCACTGCACTGTGTCGTAGTGGTATTGTGCTAATTGTAGCTTAAATCCGACAGAACGTAAATCAGACGGACTAGGCCGGTAAACTGCAATCGTAGCATTACCAAAACGAACTAATGTTGGCCTCCAGAGGATGTTCGCCCAACAAGGGGAAGCCCTATCCAAGTAGAAGTTTCTCGTGACATTATCTTTTCTGTCCCCTTCTATCTTCTTCTTTTTCTTTTCTCTTATCCTATCTATCTTTCCATCTATCTATCTATCTATCTGTCTTCAGCCTTTTATCTTACACGTATAAACAATATATCAAATCATCGCTTCTGTCTGTATGTTCTGTCTAATCTTAGGAATTACTGTAGAGATTTTGGTACAATTTTCGCTAATAGAAAGGATTCACGAGGAAGGTTTATGAATGTAATCTGCAAACGGGCTGCACAATGGTGAATCTAAGTTCCCTGATACTGTGAAAACGATGCCATTATCATCTAGCGATGAATGGCAGAATTCTTTGGAATCATCCATGCCGGCCGGAGTGGCCGAGCGGTTCTAGGCGCTACAGTCTGGAACCGCGCGACCGCTACTGTCGGAGGTTCGAATCCTGCCTCGGGCATGGATGTGTGTGATGTCCTTAGGTTAGTTAGGTTTAAGTAGTTCTAAGTTCTAGGGGACCGATGACCTCAGAAGTTAAGTCCCATAGTGCTCAGAGCCATTTGAACCATTTTTGAATCATCCATACTGGGATTAGACAAACCGACTGCAGTACCAGGCTGCTGTATCAGTGTCAAGTGGCAGGGGGTGCTTAGCATCAATGTTTCATGACCGAGGGTGTCTTGTACCAATGTTGTGTGCCAGAGTGTGCTTCGCACCGATGTTACAGGGTGCTTCGTAGCGAAGTTGTGTAGCAGAGAGTGCTTCGTTCCAATGCTGCATGCCAGAGGGTACTTCGTATCAGTGATGCGTCGCAGAGGGTGAAATGTATCAATGTTATGATTCATAGGCTGCTTTCTGCCAATGTTGCTTCACAGTGGGTGCTTCCTACCAATATTTAGTAGCAGATGGTGCTTCATAACAATGTTTCGTACCAGAGGTCACTTCTTCTCAGTGTTATGTAGCAGAAGGTGCTTCATGACAAGGTTTTATGATAAAGGGTGCTTCATACCAATTTTGCTTTCAACGGTGCTGCGTTCTGATGTTGTGTGGTGCACGTTGCTTCCTACCAATTTTGTGTGGTGGAGGGTGCTTCATACCAATGTTACATTGCACTGGGTATTTGGTGCCAACATCGTGTGGCAGAGGGTGGACAATACAACAATACACACAGCAATGCACCTGTGACAACATTACGCAATGGTCTGGTCGACAGCACAGTTCCTATTAGTATGGCTCTCTCAGCAAATGCTACTGACACACCAGCCTGTAGAGCTAAACGGCGCAAGAATTTTTTCTGACTTTTTTCAAAGCCACTCCTCATCTGATTCTCTAGTCCACTTCTCACTTGGAACCGGCAGTCCACTTACCACACTGTACTAGCTCTGGGACAACGCGTCATGTGATGATCGAAGCAGACTTACACTACGTGATCAAAAGTACCCGGACACCTGGCTGAAAATGACTTACAACTTCGTGGCGCTCTCCATCAATAATGCTGGAATTCAGTATCGTGTTGGCCCACCCTTAGCCTTGATTACAGCTTCCACCCTCGCAGGCACACGTTCAGTCAGGCGCTGGAAGGTTTCTTGGGGAATGGCGGTCCATTCTTCGCGGAGTGCTGCACTAGGAGAGGTATCGACGTCGGTCGGTAAGGTTTTGCACGAAGTCGGCCTTCCAAAACATCCCAAAGGTGTTCAGTAGGGTTCAGGTCAAGACGCTGCGCAAGCCAGTCCATTACAGGGATGTTGTTGTCGTGTAACCACTCCACCATTCGCCGTGCGTTATGAACAGGTGCTCGATCATGTTGAAAGATGCGATCGCCAGCCCCGAATTGCTCTTCAACAGTGGGAAGCAAGAAGGTGTTTAAAACATCACTGTAAGCCTGTGCTTTGACAGTGCCACGCAAAACAACAAAGGGCGAAGCCCCCTCCATGAAAAACACGACCACCCCGTAATACCACCGCCTGTTGGCACTGCGAGGTGCCGGGGCTAGCAGTGTGTTTATCACTAAATTCAGCTAGAATTTGCATATGGAAGTGATGCTCTAAGCCCCCCCCCCCCCTTACCTAGCTCCGACTTTTGCTATTGCACATGGATTAAAAAAGGAACGCGAATTGATTGTAATCGACCCTACAAGTGGAGTAGAGAAGAGTTTGGCACATGCAATAATTTAATTTGATAAAAATTAATTTGACAATGGAAAGTTTAATTAATGTCATGACAGATGAAAGGGTTGCTCTACGTAACTAAGGAATGGAAGTTCTGTTCAAGATAACAATTGGGTTTATGCTCACTAAATTCAAAATGAAAAACACATGAAACATTTACAATACGTCCATTTGATACACAGATAACTGCAGTGACGGTGAAATTTTCCGTAAACTAGCTTGTGACATTTATGACGAAGTAGTATGTGGAGCCACTTACTTGCAACTCAGATCTTAAGAAAAACACCCAGCAAACCCGACATTAATTGCGCTGCAACAGTAGTGAGAACTCAGACAATGGGAACCCAACACAGAACCAAGATAGAAAGAACGGAAACAGGCGCACTCTGCAGAGCTCCGATTATCACGTAGCAAAGTTCCCTAATCTGCCGGTGCTGTGAACATACATTACTAGGCTGTCTTCTTTACTACAAGAACACGATCTAGCGTACCGGAGGCGATGGCTGGTTGCTTCGACGTTCCTTCGTGGTGATGATAATGTCCTGATTATAGCCCGATACTAATTATCCTGGCCTGGTTGTTCCAGACTAAAGATTTCCTAGCAGTTCAAGTGCGCCTCTGAGGGAGACGAAGAAAGCTCGCCACACAATCACTGATGACAAATGGTTCAAATGGCTCTGAGCACTATGGGACTTAACATCTGAGGTCAACAGTCCCCAAGAACTTAAAACTACTTAAACCTAACTAACCAAAGTACATCACAAACATCCATGCCCGAGGCAGGATTCGAACCTGCGACCGTAGCGGTCGCGCGGTTCCAGACTGAAGCACCTAGAACCACTCGGCCACACTGGCCGGCCACTGATGACACAGTGATTGATTTTAACAAGCGCAGTCACACAGTAACTCCGATACAATCAACTATAGCCAAAACTTCTGAAGACGGACAACAATGGCCGTTTGTACGCAGAGGGCTCAATTGTCAACTGTACCCGGAAAGTTTCGTTGAAGCCAAAACTTCAGCAACTTCGTCAAACAGGTACTATTAAATAAAAGTATATTAGACAGCTGTAAGTAGGCTGTTTAGGTTTTTTTATTGGTAACGCCACCTCTGTATGAAAATCACTGGCTGTGCTGTGTGCAGTCTGTGGCTGCTTTGCATTGTTGTAATACTCGCCATTGTAGTGTTAGGCAGCTGGCTGTGAACAGCGCGTAGCGTTGCGCAGTTGGAGGTGAGCCGCTAGCAGTGGTGGATGTGGGGAGAGAGATGGCGGAGTTTTGAAATTTGTCATGAACTGCTATATTTATATATGATGATATCAAGGTAAATACATTGTTTGTTCTCTATTAATATCTTTGATTTGCTAACTATCCCTATCAGCAGTTAGTGCCTTCCATAGTTTGAATCTTTTATTTAGCTGGCAGTAGTGGCGCTCGCTGTATTGCAGTAGCTTGAGCAGCGAAGATTTTTGTGAGGTAAGTGATTTGTGAAAGGTATAGTTTAATGTTAGTCAGGGCCATTCTTTTGTAGGGAATTTTAAAAGTCAGATTGCGTTGCGCTAACAAAATATTGTGTGTCAGTTTAAGCACAGTTATGTATAATTGTTCAAAGGGGACGTTACATATGTCGACCCTTAGCCTAGGATACCTCACTGGAATCTTCTGATTTTTTTCTTGTAGTTTGTGTAATTAGTGTAGCTATTGTTTATTGCTAGCGCGTAATTGTAGAGAAAATCTCCTTTGTAGTTGCAGTCTTTCATTGTTGTACAGTAAAACAGTTGTGGCATGCATGTAGATTTGCACCAAGTATTTCGCAGCTGCAATTAACTAGATATTATTTTCAGTGCTATGTTAATGTGTTCTCTTATTTTTGATCTTCAAATTGTGTTTTTATGTGTTATCGCGTGAAATATTGTGACAATAATGGCGTGTGAAAAACGTAACACTAGGCTCCAAAGTAAAATGAGAAATAATAGTGACGACGAGCGTAGCTTGCCAGCACCACTGTGTAATGAATTAACAGACGTTCAAAGTAGTAATTTGGTAACTGTGCATAGGGAAATCGAGCGGGCGTCAAATAATGGTATAGACAGTGAAACAGGTAGTGAACAGGGAAGCATTATCGATCGATCGCTCGGCAACAGCTCGCCTCAGGAATCCGAAATGACAGGACTCAATTTTGCAAATACTGTGCATTCAGCGTTTGCGTCCTCACCGTTTTTTCAAATGAGTCAAGACACATTTTCCGCTTGTCAAAATGTGAATGTTGCCGGTGCAAATTCACTGCCGAAAAGCACTGAGGAACATGTTTCAGACACCAGTGCATTGTTATTACAATTAATGCAACAAATGGGACAAAAGCTTGAAAAGTTAGACACAATGGAACAACACCAGAGGCAAACACAGCAACAGTTAGAGACAGTGGAACAAAATCTCAAAAAGTTAGACACAGTGGAACAAAATCTCAAAAAGTTAGACACAGTGGAACAAAATCTTAAAAAGTTAGACTCATTGGAACAAACTCTTGAACAAACACGTGAAGACTTAACTACTGAGTTACATAACATTGAATCGAAATGTCAAAAAGTCTGTAATGACGTAAAAACACAAATTTGTGAGCATTTTCAACCTATTTTTTTCGCGGCATGAAAATGCATTACAGAATCACGAAGCAGCCATAAAAGAACTGCAAACCACTGTTCATGAAAATCATGAGACCTTGTGGGCTAAAATTGACTCAGTTGCATCTACCGATTCGGTTACGCAACTTGCAAAAACTCAGGAAAACTTAAAGGACACAGTAGATTCGATTTCAACACAAATGGACACTCTGAAACTTGGTTCAGAAAAACACACTGAGGAAATGTGTTCACTATCGGAGAAAGTAGCCGAACTTTCGGATCAGGTCACTAACTTATCTACAGAGGTAGATGATGATCTGAATGACACAAGACCTGTAGCCTTCACTGACACAGAAGAGTATGAACAAATTAGAAAATTCAAACAGAATCAAAATCAAATCAATACACAGTACAAAAGAGAAATCCGGGAAGTACAAGATCAGCTGACACAGGTAATACAAGAATTACGTATTTCAGAGGATACTCGCGCCCCAATACGGGAAGAGGGACACAGAAATACGGAACAGCCACAATATAATAACACAGGGCATTTCGGAAGTTATGAAAGAAATTGGCAATGTGCACCGAATTTTGAGATGGAACGGCCGACACGACCTAACAATGACCGATATGCGACTCGCCGACATGATGATTTTGACTATAAGCTATTCATTACTACACGTAAATTCAAAACATTTAAGAATTCTGGCAACGACATTCATCCACAAGCATGGCTCCATCAATTCTCGCATTGTTTTCCTCCCAACTGGTCGTTAGAACACAGATTAGAATTTATGTGTGGCTACTTGGAGAATGAACCAGCTGTAAGAATGCGATCGGTAATTCACGATTGCCACAGTGAAGGAGAGTTTTACCATGCCTTCCTCTCAGCATATTGGTCTCAAGCCACACAAGACCGGGTAAAACATAGCATCATAATGATGAAACGTTTCGAACAATCTGAATTTTCCAGTCTTATGAAATATTTTGAAGACATGTTGCATAAGAATCAGTATCTTTCAAACCCATACAGCCCCTCAGAACTCATCCGCATTTGCTTAATCAAACTGCCTGAACATTTACGACATATTATTTTGGCAGGACGTTGCAAAGACGACATTGAAGCATTTCAGGGACTCTTACAAGAATTAGAAATTGACACTAACAATCGCGGAATGCGGAAACAGGAACACAACAATTACAGGTCACATCCGTCACAATTCCTCGATAATAACTGGACGCGACAAGGCTATTCTCACAACACAAATCGTGACCAAAACAGACACCACCCGTACGACAACCGTTGGCAGAGTAGTAATAATTACAGGGAAAGATCACCTCTCCGCGGTAATGACTATCACAGAGACAATCAGAGAAACAGACAATATGGGAACCAAAACAATTATTATTACGGGAGACAGAATAACTTGAGACGCAACGGTCCAGCGCACAGTTACGATTCAGGGAGAAATTCTCCACCACTTAACCGACAAGAAAGAAACTACAGGAACTACCGACATGACGACAGACGATGTGATCGTAACGACAGACCTGAATTGCATCAGAACTGGCGGGATTCAAACAGAGCAGGGCCCTCTCGTCATGGTGAATTTGTAGAAGTTAGGTCTCCAAACCCCAATAACGACGCGCGCCAACAAAGAGACAATAGGCAATGACTCACACCGCTGGCAGCCACAAAACATACTTATGAAACTGACGACGCAGCTGCCGTAGCTAGTAATTACGTAAAAATGGAAGACATTAGGGACATCTTACTCCAGGAACACGACATAAAACATAACAACATTGCATATCCTGTGATTCACATTACAGTAAATGATGTAAAATTTACGGCAGTACTTGACTCTGGCAGTCCCATCTCAGTAATTAGTGAAACAGCCTTTAGCAAATGCAACAAATCGAACGATTGCCCCACACTTCCGTTACGTAAGATTAAATTACAAGGTGCAATCTTTGGAAAAAGTGTAGATGTACGCCAACAAACCAACTTAGAATTCTTTTGTCAAAGCCACAGCTTCTCTACGAACTTTCTTATTGTTCCATTATTGTCGACGGAACTTATATTGGGAGTAGACTTTTTGAATGAATTCAAAGCAATCTTAAACTTTCACGATGCTGAAATAAGTTTAGAGAAGGAAGGTAAGTCAATAGCTTTGAAATTTGAAGATTGGCTCTCAAACCATGACGAAGAAATCAATCGGCTTTACCTTCTGTTGGACAACAATTCGGAATTTTCTACAGAACTAGACACTAACAATCACCCTGCAAGAACTGACAGGGATGATATCGACGGCATATTTGAAATTAATGAGTTAATTCAGAATAAAATTCAAACAATTGAGAATTGTAATGACACTGATAGGCAGGACCTTTTTGAGATTTTACAAGAACATTCCACTGTTTTTACTCATAAAACAGGAACAATCAAGGGATTTCAATACCAATTTCGTGTTCGTGAGCATACTAAATTTTGTGTTAGACCATATGTAATTCCAGCACATTATAGGGACCGTGTTAGAACAGAAATACAATCTATGCTTGACGAGGGCATTATTGAGCCTGCAGTAAGCTCATACAACAATCCATTACATGTTGTTGAGAAGAAAAATGGATCGATCAGGCTTGTCTTAGATTCGAGACAAATCAATACGATCATTATTCCTGAAACAGACAGGCCCTCAAACGTTGGAAGAACTTCTTCAAAATTTTAATATTGTAAAAGTGTTGTCTTCCATTGATCTCAGATCCAGCTTTTATCAGATCGAACTTCATCCAGAATGTAGAAAATACACAGCTTTCCTTTGTTTCGGCGTTTGTTATCAGTTTCGGAAACTTCCCTTTGGTTTGAACATTTCGTCAGCAGCATTCATTCGCGGGCTAAATTCCATATTGCCTGAGTTCTTAAAACGTCACATCACCTTATATGTGGACGATATTCTAATAGCAGAAGCTTCATGGGAACAACATAATCGCATCCTCAACAGTTTGTTACGCATTTTTGCAGAATCTGGAATTACAGTTAACTTGGAAAAGTCTGAATTCGGTAGGACAAAAGTGAAGTTTTTGGGACATATTATTTCTTCTGAAGGCATTCAGCCGGATCCTGAAAAGTTAGAAGCAATCAGAGCCATTCCAGTTCCATCTACAAAAAGACAAGTCCGCAGTTTTCTAGGTCTCGTAAATTTTTACCGTCGTTTTCTGAATATGCAAATTCTTGTTACACCAAAACTTTGTTCTCTCACTGGAAAAAATACTATTTGGAACTGGGACGAACAAGCACAGTTGGAATTCAATTCTTTGAAAGAATCGCTACTTAACGCGCCAATACTAGCTCATCCAGATCTGTCACAAGATTTCTGCCTTAGCACGGATTCTTCTAAAGTCGGTCTTGGTGCCCATTTATTTCAAGAAGCCATAGAAAATGACACTACCGTTCAGAAAACCATTGCTTTTGCTAGCCGAGTGCTAACAAAATCTGAAAAAAATTATTCCGTTACTGAATTAGAAGCTTTAGCTATCGTTTGGGCATTTAACAAATTCCGTTTCTTCCTTTCTGGTAAGCACGTAAAAGTATACAGTGATCATCGTGCATTACAATTTCTTATGTCTTCAAAATTAAATCATGACAGGTTAAAATGTTGGGCATTGTTTCTGCAAGAATTCCGCTTCACAATAGTCTACATTCCCGGCAAGGAGAACATTGTTGCGGACGCACTGTCACGCGCACCGGCTGGGCTTGAGAAAAGTACCACAGAAGGCAACCTCGAGAAAAATTTCAGTATTCTTTACATTCAGAAAGTCGCCTTTGAAAACTTCATCACCACATCTTTAAAGGACATTGCTCATGAACAAGATAAAGATCCGATTTGGAAAGACATCAAGAGCAAATGGCATGAAAAGACACACACACAGATTCGGCATTATTATCTGGTTAGAAACAACATACTGTTCAAACGCTGCACTGTTGATGACAAGCTATGGGTACTTTGCATTCCTGACGATTTTGTTAATAAGCTCATTTGGTACATTCATTTCAGCTACGCACATTTTGGTCCACGAAAATGTTATCATATTCTTCGAACGACTTGTTATTTTAACAATATGGAAAAAAGAATTCGAAGAGTCTTGTCTATTTGTAAACTTTGTCAAAAGGCGAAACCATCTACTGTCTCACATCGTGCTCCGTTGTTTCCTATTATTCCTTCTAAATTAAAAGAATTTGCTGCTGTTGATCTCTTGGGACCGCTTGTCAGAACATCCAATGGATTTTCGTACGTTCTAGTCGCTGTTGAACTTACTTCAAAATTTGTTTCTTTCACTCCGTTACGTAAAGCCACTGGACGATCTGTATCCAACGCCTTTGTTAAAAATTTCTTACGTGAAGTTGGCCACGTTGCTAAAGTCATTTCAGATAACGGACCGCAATTTACATCTGCTGTTTGGTCACGCACGCTTCGGAATCATAAAATCAAACCTGTTTTTATTTCATTGTACTCACCACATTGCAACCCGTCTGAACGGATTATGAAAGAAATCAATAAGCTTTGCAGACTTTATTGTCACAGAAAGCATCAGCATTGGGACAGATATCTACAATTATTTCAAAATGTGCTGAATGAAATGCCTCATGATTCCACTGCTTTACCACCTACTCTTGTACTGAAGAATGAAGAACCACCGAACAGAATCAGAGAGCTTGTACCTTTCCCGAATACACGTAAACTTCGACACAAAGACATAATTGATTTGGCTCTTAAAAATATAAAATCTGCAGCAGACAAAAGGAGAAAACTACACGGTAAAGCAAATGCAAAGAAATTGTATATTGGCCAGAAAGTTCTCATTAAAGCTCATTCATTGTCACATAAGAAGAAACACTTGAGTCACAAATTCTTTCTGGTTTACAATGGACCTTATAGAATCCGACGTATACCACATGATAATTGCGTTGAAGTTGAAACTCTGCGTACTAGGAAGAGTAAAGGTTTACACCACATTTCACATGTAAAACCGTTTATTGAAAGATAATCTGCTTTTTAACTTTGTCTTTGCCATATAACTTTTCACTTTACATTGCTAGTATGCTTTGTCAGACTTAGAATCTGTTAACATGCAACAATGTTTGAAGTTAAATATCCAGTCAAGAACCAAGAGAACTTATTGAAACAGAAATGACGAATGCATTGTTATAGTGAACAGACGTCACAGTGTTATTGTGTGTGTACATTCTTGCTTGTTAGTTGCACGATTATGGAACGACTATAAGGCTTACATAGAACATTTACCAGTACTGCTAATGAGATTTTAATGCAACATTTTGGTTTACTTGAAAATATATTCTGGATTTAAAGTACTTTCAGTGAGATACCAGATGGCACAGTGGTCAGTTTATTTGACAGCTACACGACTATATCACGACGCTACTAATGAGTGACAATTTACAATGTTGCTTTTGCAGTGTTTCTGTTTTATATCTGCACAGTTTTCTGTTTTATTCTGGAAAGTAAAACAGGTTTTAGTATTAACTTTTGTGGTATAGCTACAATGAGACTGCCTTTTCCGTAGCACAACAATACGTTATACCACAGTACTTTCCTCATCACGGCAATAAGCGTAATAACTAAGACATTTATACGCAAAGCATTTCACTTTTGTGTATTATGAGGTAAGTACATTGACTTCTGCATAACTTAGCTTTCGGAGGACGATAACTACGACACTTCCACACAGATTATGTTGCAACAAGACGCACATTTTGCGCTACAGTACACGTATTTGAGTGATTAATTTTGTACTTAAAACATTTATTTTTAAAGATATTTGAAGTACAATAATACAAAGGTTTTCCGTAATACATTTCATTCCATTGCTGTAATCTGTAACACCTGAGGGTATAATTACATTAATCCTCAGGGGGGTACATGCCTACTTTGTGTACCATGTGTTTGGCAAGCACAAGGAACCCTAGCTAATATGGTATTTGCTTATACAACTTTACACATCAGTACCATATTTCTCTAACACACAAATTACACAGCTATCTGATTATTTAACTGAGAGATAAACATTTTTTTACTACATCAGTGACACATGTTTACGCAATACACAGTTGGGTAACTTCACACTTATGACACTGTATTTTGTCTGTACTTTGTAAACTGTTCATATTTTTTCGGAATCATTGTGATACTATGAGAGCTTTGAATGATGTATTTGGTATGAGATCATGATTTTTAAAGTACGTTTGAGGTAGATGACACTATTGAAATGAGCAGAGAATTTTTTTTAGGTTTTGAAATTATTACAGAAAGCTACGACGTTTTTGAGATTTGACTGAGGTGTTATGATGTTATTATGACGACGACGATGTGTACTATGCTGTTGAGATATGTTTATGATCAATAAGATGATGCTACCGTATATGAGGAATAAGAAGTATGTTGGAAACCAAGAATCGTACTTTAAGAGTTATGAAATGTGCGTAAATGCGTGACTGTATCACAATGCTGACGAATATTTTATTTGGACACTTATATTTATAGGATTTTCTTTCTACAGATTTGCAACGCTAATTCTTGACCTGTGAAATATTTTTATATGAGACTGCCACTGTAGCGGAAACTGTTGTCGTAAATATTTCCGTAAGAAAATTAAGTGACCACCTGCACGTAATGCGTCGTGGGCACCCAGCTGTGTCAGACGCCTGGAGAAAAAGCCATTAGCGCGTGCCTTTCAGAGCACAGGAAAAAAAAAGGAAGGCCATTATCCTGGCCATTGTCATTCCTTTAGAGAAAGCATCGCAAATCCGACACGCTGATTACTTGGAAACATATCGTACTTTCTGATATTTACTGAAATGCCTAATGAAATGACAAGAAATAGTTTGTCTACACACCTGACTATGACTACTGTCCTTCTAGATGAGAGATTTTTTTACTACTTATGAAATGCCACATGACTATTGAACGATGTTCTTATGCTTTGCTTTGTACATAGTTGCTTATTTCATTTGATATCTAGTTTCTAGCTGCACTGCAGCATTGGTTAAAATAAAATTTTATAGATGTACTAATATAAATATTTTCTGTCTACAGATCGAGTAAATAATATTTTTTTTTTTTTTAATGAGGGAGCACAAAATGACATTTACCTTCACAGGAACTGCATTCATAATTTTCTTTTCAAGTAATTGGTAACTTTTTGGTAGAATAACTTCTTGTGGTGCACCAATTTAATTACTTAGACATTAAGATGTGATTATACATTTCCCTTATCTGCATTGTTATCTTTAGTGTACTATTTTTTCTGCTTGAGCTATGTCATGTTTAGATATAAGCTGCTGTTTGCCAGGCATAGTGCTACTGAACTTTAATTTGTGTTACTCTGCTAAGCCAGATTTATTTTTTTGTTGCTGCACATTGGCTCATATTAGTTGTAATGTTGCATTGCTTGGTAATTTAGATTTACTGTAGCTTGCTTTGCAATTTTCCAATTTTTTGGTCATTGCTGTTTGTGTTACTTATTTTGTGCTGCTGCATTGCCTCGTCCCTTAGTTTAGCATCTGAGCTCAGTAGATTTAAGTTAGCTTAAGAGGGGGTAGCCTCTAAGAGAATGAGTTGCGATGAATTGGAAGAAATGCATTGAGAAAACAGGTTTAGGTAGGATTTTCTTGGAAATAAATGTTGAGGTAAGAAATGTGTGAACATATAAATACAGAAAGCATGCTTAGATAGAATTTTTTTGGTGGAAACAAAGGATGAAATAAGAGGAAAGATATATGAAGTTTTGGGTTGGACTGCAGTACCAAATGTTACACTGAAAACGAACCCTGTCCTTTCCTATTGGTGTTATCCCACTATGTGTTTGTGTACCCTTGTGTATTTGTTTTCTTCCTGTCTCTGTGTAGTTTCATAGAATTTTTTTTCTTTTAATATTAAGCTACATTCACTATGATGAGGAATACTGTTATCCTCGAATATAATTGGCATTAATAATATGTTATTTACTTTGTAAAGATGCTTAGACATTATTTATTCTGTTTTGTGTTAATGCTCATGTGTGAAGTTGGTGTTTCGAAAGTTATTCTGATCTTTTATGTATGTACTCATGTCATAATTCCTGGAACACTGACGTATATGTTATTTCGATTCTTTTGTAAAGCCTGTACTACAAATGTTATCTGTATTATTATGTTCTTTAATGATGTATTTTGTACCTTTGTTATTGTATTTTTATGTTACCAAATTGTAATTGTTACCAGTTCTTCAAATTAAGTAACATTTCACTGCACACGTTTCTGTTGGTCATAGTACATGGACAATATGTGAGAAGTAGGGACTGATAGTGTTTGCACGTGTGTTAATAATTCAGCAAGGGACTGGATAACAGCATTGCTGGTTCTAAGGACAATTCCAAACACTTTGTGAGTGCACAAGTGGTGGTTTATGGACTTGCTATATTCTCTGCAAGACTCTTCGATGGTGATTGTGCACCTGCACAGTCGCAACAGATGGCTGCTGGCCATTTCTACAAGGACTACAGTGGGTCTACACCTTTGCTGACTCACCAGTACCATTATTTCTACAAGGCCTGGAGTGGGTCTGCACCTCTGGTGGCCCACCAATACCGTAATCTCTACCAGGACTACAGTGGGTCTGTTCTGTGATGACCTACCTACCAATATTCTTCAAAACGTCGAATGACTCTGCTGTGGGTTTGCTATGTTGTGGCCCATTACCTGTCTGCATGTCAAGAGTCAGCACTGTCTTTCCGTTGGAAGGACAACACTACTTCTTCAAGACTGCATGGAAATCCACTACTTCTATGTGCATGTTCTTTAACTGCTCAGACTTTGAGAAAAACTCTGCATTTTTACTGTGATGAACAATGTGGACTGTCTTTATGGACTGTGAGAAATTTTTAGCTTTTGACCAACATTGTATCAATAAGTGTGTGCATTTGATTTCTTTGTTATTGTAATTATGAAAAATTTTTTTCAAATCTGTATTGGCCACTGCCCAATCCAATTTGTAAAAATTTTTGTGGGGAGCATGGGGGCTATGTAAGTAGGCTGTTTAGGTTTTTTTATTGGTAACGCCACCTCTGTATGAAAATCACTGGCTGTGCTGTGTGCAGTCTGTGGCTGCTTTGCATTGTTGTAATACTCGCCATTGTAGTGTTAGGCAGCTGGCTGTGAACAGCGCGTAGCGTTGCGCAGTTGGAGGTGAGCCGCCAGCAGTGGTGGATGTGGGGAGAGAGATGGCGGAGTTTTGAAATTTGTCATGAACTGCTATATTTATATATGATGATATCAAGGTAAATACATTGTTTGTTCTCTATTAATATCTTTGATTTGCTAACTATCCCTATCAGCAGTTAGTGCCTTCCATAGTTTGAATCTTTTATTTAGCTGGCAGTAGTGGCGCTCGCTGTATTGCAGTAGCTTGAGCAGCGAAGATTTTTGTGAGGTAAGTGATTTGTGAAAGGTATAGTTTAATGTTAGTCAGGGCCATTCTTTTGTAGGGAATTTTAAAAGTCAGATTGCGTTGCGCTAACAAAATATTGTGTGTCAGTTTAAGCACAGTTATGTATAATTGTTCAAAGGAGACGTTACACAGCCAACGGACGGCAGGCTGTCCAGAGCAGCGTGTGAACAGTCTTGTAACCTAGTTAGACTGAAAGACGAGACTAGACTCTCACAGAGCCCTGTACGAGTCGAAACCAGTACATTACCACCCCCATCACAGTGGCCGTTGTTAAATGTGCCAATCAGCAATTTGATAACCGGTGGAAAATTTCACTCTATTGCCGAAGCACTTCTACTACACCAATGGAGATTCTTGGCGCCAATTTCTGCGCCGATTTTGCTACGTGTCGAAGATTTTCCCTGAGCAAGCCAATCATAGGTAATCTTTTACAGAAAACGCGGCAAGTTGCACATGAAAACTGTCTGGGAACTCATGTTGTTCCCACGCCTCGCTCGTAGCTCGCCATAAGGTGTGTTTACAAAATTTCCGCGAAGAAACGGAATATCTCACCCCAGGCGCTCCCTCAGAACCCACTGTGGGCGTGTCGTCGCACTCCTTTGACAATGTCGGCGTCGGGGCAGCATCCACCCCATTCAGCCAGTCCCTACACCAGCTGGCATAAACCTTTCTTGACCAGCAGAACCCTCCTGTCTTTCCGGACCACCCAAGCGATGATAGACGCCACATGGTAAGAAATAGCAACTCTTCACCACATGCAATTAGAGAGGAAAACATTCATATTTTCCGAGTTCTCAATGCTACAATTAGTTCTCAATACTAGTATTATAAGGACCATTCACGGCTATACCTCCCCAAATCGAATTACTAAGAGTAAGATGATTGCGGTAAACATGAGAATGGACAGGCCACTGTGTGCATCGGAAAGGCATGCACTACACACGCTGGCAGATGACATTCATCGGGCATTCACCATACCCACACCCTGCCATCGGATCGTCACATTGTGTACTATGGTTCATCCCTCCGCACAACGTTTTTCCACTGCTCAACAGTCCAATGCTTACGCTCCTTTCACGAAGTGAGGCGTCGTTTGGCATTTATAGGCGTGATGTGTGGCTTATAAGCAGCTGCTAGACCATAAATCCAAGTTTTCTCACCTCCTGCCTAACTTTCATAGTACTTGCAGTGGATCCTGATGAAGTTTGGAACTCCTGTGTGGGGTCTGGATAGATGTCTGCCTATTACTCATTACGACCCTCTTCAACTTTTGGAGGTCTCTGTCAGTCAACAGATGAGGTCGGCCTGTACGCTTTTGTGCTGTACGTGTCCCTTCACGTTTCCACTTCACTATCACATTGGAAACAGTTGACCTAAGGATGTTTAGGAATGTGGAAATCTCGCATACAGACGTATGACACAAGTGATACCCAATCACCTGACCACGTTCGAAGTCCGTGAGTTCTGCGGAGCGCTCCATTCTGGTCTCTCACGATGTCTAATGACTACTGAGGTCGCTGATATGGAGTACCTGGCAGTAGGTGGCAGCAAAATGCACCTAATATGAAAAACGTATGTTTTGGGGGGGGGGGGGGGGTGTCCGGATACTTTTGATCATAGTTTACATGGTACTGTATATTTTATGTAGTTAGAATAACATCGTCAGCTGTTATTGTATCTATCTCAATAGCCAAGGTCACTAAAGCACACCTGCACGGTGGCGCTCGAACGGAAGGTAATCAACTTCGAATGCTGGTGTTGGATAAAATTTTCACTGCCTGTATTTGACCGCCAACAGAAGGACAGGTGGTGGCGTAGAGTTCTCGATCGTCAGTCTTTGTGCCAATGTCCTGTTTAAAATTCCAAAAACCTCTCCATAGTGTCTCATGAAGCTCATTTGCCGCCTTGGTATTATACGAGAGCAGTAGGCTATATATACGCCGGCTCCGGATTTCACCCTACCCCTTTCATCGTGCTCCTTCTCTCCTCGTCATCCATCAACACAAACAAAGCACTGCACTGTACACGCAAGCATTACAATCACTTACATTGCAACTACACAAACGTCATATTTCTCAAACATGGCGCGGAAGGATTCAATGTGCGCAGAAGAGGAACATCCTATCCCACAGATGGATGAACCAATTCTTTGGGACACCCCAACCAACAATTCCATGCGACATTCGCATTTTTTATTGGTTTTAATCACCTGTTTCGGTGTTATAGTACAGCACCTTCAGGTACCTCTATGATTCTTGGTAACCCCGTTGATACCGCCAAATTCTTGTAGTTTGTGCAGAACATCGACGTCCACACTGCAGCTTCTCATGTCGTATGATGTATACGGTGATAGTACATCAACCCAACTTCGGTTGTCTTTTGACAGTACTGGCTGGACTACACCCCATGAAAATTTAAAGGTAGCCGGGATAAAATACAGTGAACGAAAGGTTATTTACAGCTAGCACAGAACCACACTGCAATTACTGCAGTCGTAGGACATTAAACGGAAGTAGTTGTTGTGAAGGAAGTGAGACGGGATCATAGCATATCGCGGACGTTACTCGATCTGTACCTTGAGCAAGCTATGAAGGAAACTAAGGAGAAATTTACAAAGGGAATTAAAGTTCAGGAAGCAGAAATAAAAACGATAAGGTTTACCAGCTATACTGGTATTCAATCACAGGCGATGAAGCACTTGCAAGAGAATTAAATGGACTAATTGGTTTCTTGAGCAGAGGTTGTAGAACTGTCAAAAAAAGTAAAACAAGGGCAAAGGAGTGTGAAACGTAAAAGTAAAACTACGTTCGCAGGTCCTGGTGCGATCATCGGTACCGATCGACCGCTGTGTCATCCTTGAGCTCTGGCGTCGCTGGGCACGCTATTGGGTTAGCACACCGCTGACCTGCGCGTTGTCAGTTTTCGTGATCAGGAATCGCCACTACTCGGTCAAGTATCCCCTCAGTTGACATCGCGAGACTGAGTGAACCCCGTACCATTCCTCCTACCGAGGACAAATCCCTGGCAGTACCGGGTATTGAACCCATGTCCTCCACATGGCAGTCAGCCACGCCGACAACATTTAAAAAATAACCTGATCCATCTAGAAAGGCCACCTGTCGCCATTCATTGGACATCCAACTGCGGTACTGGCGTACAAATTCCAGATCAAGGGCAATCAGCATATATGCGTGAACCAGGCGCCTGCCGCAGAGGCCCATACACAGCAACGTTCTCTGACGGTCGTTGAAGAGACACTGTTGGTAGCTCCTTATTTCACCTGGGCAGTAAGTTGCTCAAGAGTTGCACGTCTATTCGACGGTACTCATCTTGGCATCACACATTCACGCCGTCATTATGGCCCACAGTGCACCACAGTTTCCTCGCTGCCGGTTTGGGATAGCGGTCTTTTGTCATCCACAGTATACTTTAACCACGGCGGCACGAGAACCGTTTACACAGGGTGGTCCATTGATCGTGACCGGGCCAAATATCTCATGAAATAAGCGTCAAACGAAAAAACTACGAAGAACGAAACTTGTCTAGCTTGAAGGGGGTAATCAGATAGCTCTATGCTTGGCCCGCTAGATGGCGCTGCCATAGCTCAAACGGATATCAGCTGTGTTTTTCTTTTTAATAGGAACCCTCTTTTTTATTACATATTCGTGTATTACGTAAAGAAATATGAATGTTTTAGTTGGACCACTTTTTTCGCTTTGTGATAGATAGCGCTGTAATAGTCACAAACGTATGGCTCACAATTTTAGACGAACAGCTGGTAACAGGTAGGTTTTTTAAATTAAAATACAGAACGTAGGTATGTTTGAACATTTTATTTCGGTTGTTCTAATGTGAACCTTTGTGAACTTACCATTTCTGACAACACTGTTACAGCTTGATTACTTGTAAATACCACATTAATGCAATAAATGCTCAAAATGATACGTACTACACGAATATGTAATAAAAAATGGGGGTTCCTATTTACAAAAACGCAGTTGATATCCGTTTGACCTATGGCAGTGCCACTTAGCAGGCCAACTATAGCGCTATCTGGTTTCCCCCTTCAACCTAGACGAGTTTCGTTCTTTGTAGTTTTTTCGTTTGTTGCTTATTTCGTGAAATATTCGGCCCGGTCACTATCAATGGACCACCTTGTAGACTTAGCCGTTTCAGAAATACTTCTAGCCTCGCCCCGAAAGTCAGTGAAAGTGTTCTTTCGGATATTAGATAAATCTCTCCGTTTCCGCATTAAGACAGGAACTGCACCGTTTTCCTCGTCCCCCGACACGCTTTATGTACCCTCGTTTGTATGTGCTGCCACCCGCCGTCTGTGAGTGGTTATTGCCCGTTGACATAGAACATAGTTGGTGGTCTCATTAATGTGACTTGACCGTGCGCATTGTAAGGATTAATAATAGTAACTCGATTCATCTAAATACGACTTGACGGTGCTGTTATCACGATACTCAGAGTGTGCCTGACTTTTGAATCTCTTCAAAGCTGGTTTTGGTTTAGCCAAGCTAAATACCTAAAGATATCGCTATGCATACCAGCTATTTAAAGCAACAAGTAAAGCCGGTTTGGAGACTCCAAGATCGGACGTCTGGATTCCTGGTGTTCCCGGATACTCATTTCGCAGAAAAGTGGAGTGTAAGAACAGCTCTCGACTTCTAACGAGAAGAGGGAGAGAGGGAGGGAGGGAGGGAGGTTTGCAGGGGGGGGGGGCAGGGGGGAGTACGAAAGTGGTATCTGGAGTCTGGAGCGGGTAATTAGGCTGGAGCACGCGGCCTGCGGCCGGCGGCCAGCGGCGGTGTCGTCCTTGGCGGGTGGGTCTGCCGCTGAGCACTGCACGCCCTGGAATGCCGAAAGCTGCACGGACGCCTCTGTGAGTCCCATGTCTGCAACGCGCTAACATTGTCCTCTGTAGCGATGTTTACCGTTATTGTCTCTTCCTGTCGTGCTTGGTTCAAATGGTTCAAATGGCTCTGAGCACTATGGGACTTAACATCTGAGGTCATCAGTCCCCTAGAACTTAGAACTACGTAAACCTAACTAACCTAAGGACATCACACACATCCATGCCCGAGGCAGGATTCGAACCTGCGACTGTAGCGGTCGCGCGGTTCCAGACTGAAGCGCCTAGAACCGCTCGGCCACTAAAGGTCGGCCCTGTCGTGCTCCTAAATTTCATCTGAAAGTGCTGTTCACCCTAAGTTGCTGCTGTGGTCTTCAACCCGAAGACTGGTTTGATGAAGCTCTCAACGCCGCTCTATCAAGATTATTTGCTAGTCTATGATTTGCAAGCATCTTCATCTCTGGATAACTACTGTAACCTACGTGCATTTCAGCCCACTTACTGTATTCAAGCGTTGGTCTCCCTCTACAATTCCCCCCACACCCGTCCATTACAAGCTGACGATTCCTTGATGCCTCGGGGTCTGTCCTATCAACCGATCACTTCTTATAGTCAAACTTGCCATAAATTTCTTTCTTCTCCAATTAAATTCAGTACCTCCTCATTAATCATTACATTTAATAATTTAATTTTCAACATACATCTGTAGCACCACATTACTAAAGCTCCAGAAAAGACTTCTTAACACTTAATTTATTCGACGTTAACAAATTCGTCTATTTAAGAAATAATTTTCTTACTACTGCTGGCCTGCATTTTATATCCTCTCTACTTTGGGCATCATCTGTCATGTTACCATCCATATAGAAAAGCTCATTTACTGCACTTATTGTCTCGTTTCCTCATATAGTTTTATCTGCAACACCTCATTTATTTCGTAGCTGAGTCGTCAGCGGGGCGGTAGCTCAGCGCGCTCCGTAAGGCAGCTGACAACCATCTATAATATTTAAAAAAATGAGAATTAAAACAACTGACTAAATATCTCACAGATGAGATTTCAGAGATATTAAACGAGATCAGCATAGAAATGATAA
Source organism: Schistocerca piceifrons (assembly GCF_021461385.2). NCBI lineage: Eukaryota > Metazoa > Arthropoda > Insecta > Orthoptera > Acrididae > Schistocerca > Schistocerca piceifrons. Next base: position 322,122,884 of record NC_060139.1, on the reverse strand, counting down.
CGGAAAATGATAAAGAAACAAATGTAGGGAACGAATATGACAGCTGGCGTGTAAGGCCATCCTGCAACAATCGTAGCGAGAGTCCAGGCCGGAGGACGGAGCGCGATGGCCTGGGGAATGTTTTCATGGCATTCCCTGGGTTATCTCGTCCTTCTGGAAGGCACAATGGATCGAGACAAATATGTATATATTCTTGGGAACCATATGCATCGCCACACGAAGTCTGTTTTCCTCCGGTGCGATGTTGTCTACTAGCAGGACTATGCAACGCGTCACACAGCTAGCAGTGTAGGCTACGTGCGTGGTTCAAAGAGCACCACGATGAGTTTACCGTTCTCCCCAGGCCACCAACCTCCCCGGATTTAAATCCACTTGAGAATCTGTGGGACCACGTGGATCGGGCTGTTCATGCCATGGATTCTCAACCGAGAAACCTACATTCAGAACAGGAATCGGCATGGCTCCACATCCCTGTCGGTACCTTCCAAAACCTCACTCTCTCCCTGCACGTCTTTCGATGCAAAAGATGGTTATTCAGGCTTTTGACATGTGGTCACATCGATGTGGCTGGACAGTGTACAAAAGCTTTTTACTGCTTAATGGACGATTTCGAACCACTTTGCTCTGTCTTCACAAATATTTTTCCAGTCTCTATCTGTTCTAATTTTTCAAAACCTGTAAACGCATTCCGCAAGCCACTCTACAATAGATAGTGGTGGTTACTTTGTACCATAATCCTGATGTTACATTTGTTTCCGATGTACATTCGCCAAACTTCTTCGAAGAAAGGAAGGACAGTAACATCCCGTCGACATGGAGGTCATCAGAGACGGACCACAAGCTCGGAGTGATTCAAGGATGGGGAAGAAAGCCGGGTATAACTTTTGAACGGAACCATCCCTGTATTTCCCTATAGCGACCTACCAAAATCACAGAAAACTTAAACCCGGATGACCGGATGCGGATTTGATTCGTCGTCATCGCGAATACGAGTCCAGTGTGATCACTGGATCACCGGGCCAGTCACATATCACGGAGTCTATTGTGTATTCTGGGATCTTTATTAACAGTTTACAGTGTGATAAGAGTCTCAAAAGCGTTCCTGAATTCTGAAAATATAGGAACTCGTCTCCTAGCCTGCATCCATGATACTCATTGTGCTCCTTAGAAAAAGGAAACTATTTTTTGGACAAGCGATAATTCATGAATCCAAGCTGATGGATGGACAAACATTTTCTCGCTTTAGCAAACTCATTGTTTAGAATATTCTTAAGAATTCTGCAGTAGACTGACCTTAAGGTTACTGCTCTACTAATTTGCTCGTGCATCCTTTCGCCTTTCTCATACACGTGAGTAAAATTCGCTTTTTATCAGTCGTTTGGGACTGTTTGGTGAGCGAAAGAGTCACGATAAATGCGAGCTAAGAAATCCGTTAAATCCGGCTATACTGTCTGTAGTACCGAACTGGAAATCTATCAGAGCCTTGCGCTTTAGTCGTTTTCATCTGATCCTGTTGCTGTTCTACACCAGGGATGCTTCTATCCGGGCATCTCGTACGTGGACGTCCAAGAGGCCGTCTTTCGCGTCCCTACCATGCTGAACCTGTTTAGTTGGGCTCTGATGGCGTAACCTCTCTTTCGGCTTTAATATCGTCTACAATATCTTGTTTAAGTCGCAGACCTCATTATTATCTAATACTGTCCAATCATTATTCGTGCTTTTTGTTAAGGGTCTAAATATTCTCAAGATTTTGCGTTCGTATATACTTAAATTCCCCCGTTTTTGAAAGTCCATATTCCATTCCATAGCGTTGCACCCCAGAATGCATTCATTGTGCACGCCAAAATTTTTTGAAGTTTCTATCCGTTGAGCTCAGTGCGAAGCAGGCCAGCTCGGGACCAATGTGTCTACTGGTAAGTCAAAATAATGTAACGCCGATATACTAGGAGGCAAGGCATAATTCGATCGTTGCCATAGAACCTCCGAGCGAGGGAACAAAATACATCATAGCAGTGCAATATGAAGTAACGCTCCATAACTCCAAGCAGTAGAGTGCCACTGCGATAGTCAAACGTGGCAGAAAGACCCGAGCTCGACAACCCAAAACAGTTATTGAGCTACCTCAACGAGGTAAGAAACACTGAAGAGACCGAAAAATTTTGGGCAAATTCGCTTATCCACCTGGATCTTCCGCATCGTAAGTTCAAAATCTGATGATCTAGTAGCCGGCTTTCGGAGCTCATATTCACATTCAGTCGTGCCGCTATACTGTTCCTATCTCCGGTATCAGAGAGAATGACGGTCCGATGAGCTTCAATGAAATCAGAAATCACCACAGACTATAACCGCATGAATGTGATACCTATTTGAGACGACACCCAAGTTTTCTTTGAACCTTTCAGCAACTGTATTATCTGACACTTAAAGTTAATGGCTTTCGAGGGACAATGAGTAAGTGGTTCACTTCAAACTTTACGAAACAAGGGGATATGATAAATAGCTCGAGCAGCTCTCATCATAAATCGTTTCCTGAGCTACGACAAATAACTACTGGCGTTCCTGAAGTTTCAATTCTAGGATTAATTGTGTTCCATCTACATGCAAGTGAGCCGGCCGAAGTGGCCGTGCGGTTAAAGGCGCTGCAGTCTGGAACCGCAAGACCGCTACGGTCGCAGATTCGAATCCTGCCTCGGGCATGGATGTTTGTGATATCCTTAGGTTAGTTACGTTTAACTAGTTCTAAGTTCTAGGGGACTAATGACCTCAGCAGTTGAGTCCCATAGTGCTCAGAGCCATTTGAACCATACATGCAAGTGACCTGCTATGTTAGTATAGGCAAGCATAATAGTCAAGCCCAACTGACCTGCAGAAAATACAGGAGCAATAAATTAAATAGCCAAAAGTATTATCGACTGGTTCTCAGTAAATGGTTCATCACTTAACTTGCAACATGCTGCCATTCCGACTAGAAGGTTTATAAGGAGTTCTTTCCGTTCTGTACGAGGCAAAATGTAAGATCAACAATGACAGTACATCACGGGAAAGGAAAACTGACTATTCTAAGTTTCTGGGAGTGCGTATTGATGAGAACTTCAATTGGAAATCATGTGTTATAGACCTGACACTTGAGGAACGTTTTCTCTAAGAATAATTGCTAACTTTGGTGATGTACGTATTAAAAGTATAACTTTGAGTACATCCATTCATTGATCTCGAACGGACTAATTTATGGTGGCAAATCCACACATAGATAGATCATATTTTCTGCGTAGAAACTAGCCGTACGAATACTATCTTGTATCCAGTCTCGAACTGCAACTATTTAAAAAATAGGAATATTAGTAACAGCCTTAAAATACATTTACTTCCGTACGAAGTTCGTTCTGAACAATTAGGCATAACATGTTAATGATGGTTGCATTCATATACATAACATTTGGGCCAGAAATACCTGCCAATGTTCACAATTCAAACTTACTCTTGGACAGAAATGGGCAAAGTATGCAACCATGAACATGTTTGACAACCTTGCGAATTAAAGGTGCTGGTGGATACTGAATGTATTAAAAAATAGAAATTTTAGTTGGCAATTCCTTCTCCCCATAGATAGTATGTGTGTGGTTGGGCTGGATAGTATGTATGCGGAGTAGATAGAATGTTTGTGACTGGGTGACATTTGTCAAATTTTGGTGCAGATTAACAGAGAAAAACCGATTATACAAATGAGCAGAATTTGACTGTTTTCACAAACAAAATGAATTTGAGTTGTAAATCTGTTGACATGTTGCACATCGTGATGAGTTGTCTTGAATATGATCAGTGGAACGTGCAAAAACGAGGTCATGGGAGACGGAGCACAAGATCAAATTGAGAGAGTATGGCAACGGTAGTCGTTTTCAAAGGAAACGTAGCGGTATGTGCTTCAAGCTATTTAGAGAAACCTCGGAACAAATAGGTTTGAGTTCAGAGGCGAAGAATTGAATTCCACTCTTCCAAAAGTATGTTAATAACCGCGCCACCGCACTTTGCTCTATTTTAAGAGATACAGGTAAAGCGACGCGACTTTCTGTGACGGGCAAAGCGCTGGAACCAACCCCCAGACAAGGAGTGAGAAGCGCTCCATTCGAGGGCGATGCCGCCACATCCACGAAACGTGGTACGTGATGAGCAGCAAGCACGCTACCAGTGGGGGGTCCAATTTGTGAAGAATGCGGCCTGGCGAATGCTGCAAAAGCCCGCCTGGACTGGACCAGTACGGAGCAACCAGCCGCGGTGTACAGGAATGCCGCGAAGCGCCGCGCCGCCGCTGGCCTTGATGGCTGGTTGGTGCTCCCCTCTATCACAGGCGTCTGCGTATCCCAAACTCGCACTCATTACACGATAATTGGCCTCTTCGCAGAAAGAGGAATTTAGCGCTGTTGGTGATGATACACTGGATTACATATAACGAGGACACGCACTGACGGTCCAAAACATTATGACTACTGACCACCGCAAGATTGAATGCCACGTGACATGGCAAGGAAAATACACACGTCAAAATTATCTAAGGGACAATCTATTTTTCTCTTAGTTAAAAATCATAGGTCTATTGGGCATACACGAATGTGAGTCCATAAATAAGTCGCAAACTGGGATAGAGATATCAGAACTGCGTGTGCCAGCCTGAAATTTCTTTTTCCTTTTCAGCATTCTCCACTTGTAAACTTAAACCCTAATCCCATCACTCGACGAAGGGGCAAACTCCTGCAGCATAGAATTTTTGTGGCAGCATTCACTAACTAGTGACCTCCCGCGATATAACTAGTTTATTTGCTTCCATAAATTACTGTGTGATTTAAGTGTCAGGAAGTCATTTCTGAAAGTATTTGTATGGAGTGTACCCATGTATGGAAGTGAAACATGGACGATAAATATTTTTGACAAGAAGAGAATAGAACTGTCGAAATGTGGTGCTACAGAAGAATGCTGAAGATTAGATGGGTAGATCACATAACTAATGAGGAAGTATTGAATAGGATTGGGGAGAAGAGAAGTTTGTGGCACAACTTGACTAGAAGAAGGGATCGGTTGGTAGAAAATGTTCTGAAGCATCGAGGGATCACCAATTTAGTATTTGAGGGCAGTGTGGAGGGTAAAAATCTTAGAGGGAGACCAAGAGATGAATACACTAAGCAGATTCAGAAGGATGTAGGTTGCGGTAGGTACTGGGAGATGAAGAGGCTTGCACAGGACAGAGTAGCATGGACAGCTGCACCAAACCAGTCTCAGGACTGAAGACCATAACAACAACAACAAATTACTGCAGCCCACAAGACCGATGTGTCTTGGGGGTAGCGAAATACCCCTAGAAGGGGAAACAATGTGCCATAACTGGTAAACAGAGTGCCCAGAACACTACTTGTCTGTGATTTGGTAAATTCCTGTATCCAAATGAACAAAAGTTTCTATGCAATGCGTTTCTAATCATACATGGGACGAATTTCACTGTGGACGTACTTAGCGGAGAGTCCCTCGCCGCACAAAACTCTCGTTGTTCTACATTCATGCTCACAAATTAAGGATAATACTGATACTTGGTGAAACAACGCTCTGGTGGGCGGTTTGCGGGTTTAAATCACCTCGGGGTATGACCATGCGGTGCATTTGACCTGCGGTCGTCGCACGGTGTCGCTGGCAGCAGTCCACATACGCAGAGATGTGTTGGTGCATGTCAGAGTACGGTGCAGCGCGTAAGTGCGTAGACGTTTTCAGACGTGCTAATGGTGACTGTGTGTTGAAAATGGCTCAAAGAACACATATTGATGACGTTATGAGGGGTAGAATACTAGGGCGACTGGAGGCTGGTCAAACACAGCTAGTCATAGCACTGGCCCTCCGTGTGCCACAAAGTGTGATCTCAAGATTATGGCAACGATTCCAGGAGACAGGTAACGTCTCCAGGAGCTACAGTATGGAACGTCCACATTGTACAACACCACAAGAAGACCGATATCTCATCACCAGTGCCCGCAGACGGGCCTTACCGCAGCCACTGGAACTGTTGTCTCCAGACACACAGTCTACAGACGACTGAACAGACATGGTTTATTCTCCTGGAGACCTGCAAGATGCATTCCACTGACTCACAGGAGAGCCCGTAAAGCCTGGTGTCAAGAACACAGTACATGGTCATTGGAACAGTGCTCCCAGGTATTGTTCACGGACGAGTCCAGGTATAGTCTGAACAGTGATTCTCGCCCAGTTTTCATCTGGCGTGAACCAGGAACCAGATACCAACCCCTTAATGTCCTTGAAAGGGACCTGTACGGAGGTCGTGGTTTGATGGTGTGGGGTGGGATTATGATTGGTGCACGTACACCCCTGCATGTCTTTGACAGAGAAACTGTAACAGGTCATGTGCATCGGGATATCATTTTGCACCGGTATGTCCGCCTTTTCAGGGGTTCTGTGGGTCCCACCTTCCTCCTGATGAATGATAACGCACGGCCCACCGAGCTGCCATCGTGGAGGAGTACCTTGAAATAGAAGATACCAGGCGAATGGAGTGGCGTGCGTGTTCTCTAGACCTAAACCCCATCGAGCACGTTTTGGATGCTCTCGGTCGACGTATCGCTGCTCGCCTTCAAACCCCTAGGACACTTCAGGAGCTCCGACAGGCACTGGTGCAAGAATGGGAGGCTATACCCCAGCAGCTGCTCGACCACCTGATCCAGAGTATGCCAACCCGTTGTGCGTCCTGTATACGTATGCATGGTGATCATATCCCATATTGATGTCGGGGTACGCAGGAAACAGTGGCGTTTTATAGCAAATGTGTTTCGGGACGGTTTTCTCAACTTATCACCATTACCGTGGACTTACAGATCTGTGTCGTGTGTGTTCCCTGTGTGCCTATGCTATTAGCGCCAGTTTGTGTAGTGCCACGTTATGTGACACTGCATTCTGCAATTATCCTTAATTTATGAGCATGAGTGTAGTTTATTCGGTTCCTTAAACTACTGCAGCCCACAAGACCGATGCGTCTTGGGGGTAGCCAAATACCCCTAGAAGGGAAAACAATGTCCCATATCTGGATATTATTGTGCGCAGAACGCTACTTGTCTCTGATTTTTTTTCCGTTGTTAAATTCCTGTATTCAAATAAAAAAAAAGTTTCAATGAAATGCGTTTCTAATCATACATGTGACGAATTTCACTACGGACGTACTTAGCGGAGAGTCCCTCGCCTCACAAAAATCTCATTGTTCTAGATACATGTGACGAATTTCACTACGGACGTACTTAGCGGAGAGTCCCTCGCCTCACAAAAATCTCGTTGTTCTAGATACACACTCATAGCACACCTGGCACCTTGGTCTGACAGCAGGTCATTAATCATTGGCCGCGGAATGCTCTGTAAGGGTCCCTTCCACGCGACACGTGCTACCATCTTCTCGATACGTATAGGCGCGAAATTTAAAACGATATTCCATATTCTGGGGTTTGTGACTTATTTACTGACTCACCCTTGTAAACTGTCGGAACAAAAATGTAACATACTCAAAGCAAAGACATGGTCGTTTTATTGACAACTGATGTAACAGGTAGTTCATCATTGTACGAGTATATGGAAACAAATTCAAACCACGAAACAGACGTCACAGAAAAGTGTACCGTAAAGCGGGGTGACTTTGAACATTTTAAATTCATTTCTGTAAATTAAACAGAAACTTATGAAAATATTGACAAGGAACTTTTTGGGAAGTTGCAAGAGGTGTTGCTGAATATGATAAGCAGATTAAACATTTTTTTTATCCCTCAAGCCTAGTTTCAAATGGTTCAAATGGCTCTGAGCACTATGAGACATAACATCTGAGGTCATCATTCCCCTAGAACTTAGAGCTACTTACACCTAACTAACCGAAGGACATCACACACATCCATGCCAGAGGCAGGATTCGAACCTGCGACCGTAGCACACGCCTAGTTTATTTTATTTATTTATTTATTTTTAAATTTTTCACTGTTCAATTTCACCCCATGGGGCAGGGTCACTTTGAACATGTAAACATTTGTGTATTATGTGGGAGTCATGTAAATTACTGTTAAACAACACCCCTATCATACGAAACAGCATGATATTTTGTATATAAATATAGTTTTAAAAGTAACTTAATTAGAAAAATTTGAGTATTTTTTATGAGGTTTCTTTAATCACCTGAAACTGTTCGTACGATTACGGCTTAATTTTGCTAATAATGGAAATGGGTGCTGAGCTAGTTATGAAATAAGAAAACTATTTAAAAACAGATATCTTCAAAACAGTCTGTATGACTTTAATAAAAGAAATGAAAAAAAGTTATCACATTTCAAAGAATTACACCTGTAAACACTCTACAGGAAAGGAAGTTGCCACGAAAGATTTTTCACTCTATCAGGTGTCGTAGACATCAAATTTAAACTCAAAATGAAGCCTTCCCTTCAGAATCAGGTAGAATCCTACAAATGTCATCTTTCTCAAAATCTGACACATTGGGAACGTTTGGCCACACAAAAAAACTTCATCTGATTCCACCTTGGAATGCCATTTCCTCGGAAGCGTAATTTCATCATCAGTGATAACACGTCCAACACTATTTTACACTTTTCTTTGAAGGAAACTTCACTAAAACATGTTTCCCATGGAGCTGATGTGTCAAAGTATAGGGAAGGCACTGCTCAAACTCGCCCCTTGAAAGACAAGCCTTCATATTTTATTTTTTTACGTCACCAAAGAATAAATTTAACATTTTATGTTTTCTGTAAATCTTCAAGTGTTAACCTTGCACATAAAAACTCGTTTCAAATTCTAAACTCAAAAATGTTTTTGCCGTTGCGAACGAATTTACATTTTCAGGAAATTGTTTTATTTTCTGGCGTTGGTATACAATGTTGTTTCATAGCGACTGTCATGTCATCTGAAAGTAACGATCATTCGTAATACTTAACGACTCTGACCTTAGTTCCATATTTGCATTTATTTTAAAAAGACGCTAAATTGCTTTTCAAAGTCACCTCGCCGTTCAAAGTCACGCCGCTTTACGGTTCATAAAGAGTCGCATCAGCACACAGTCTACCCCTCTCTGACGTCAACCGAGGAGCGTACCCTCGCATGCAAACGATCATGAAGGTGCCGAATGGCATCCTGCGATACATTTTCCCATGCATATTGTGACTTTTGTTGCAGTTCGGCAATGGTCCTTTCTGGCCCTGGCGCCCATGTCCCATAAGTGTTCACTTTAGAAGAGATACGGTGATCTTCCTGGCCAGGGCAGCTGTTGTGAAACACGAAGAGCACGTTGCGTCGCTTCAGCCGTTTGTAGACTTCCAATGGCCCAGTGGAAAAGGACATCAGCTTTCCGTCGAAGAAAGAGCAGTAACAAGGGGATAACAACCCGTGCAATGTTGGGGGGACTGGTTGCCTTATCCAGAAACACCAGATGTGTGTCCACAGTGTAACCCCCCCACCCCCTTTGGAGGGATCTGTTTGTCCTGGACGGACGCACTCCTGAATAGGCCGCTCATCAGGTCTACAACGTAGACGGGTACGTCAATCACTCACATGCGGACAGAGCCTACTTTCATCACTGACAACAACAGAGTGTCATTCCACTCTCTGGTCGTGACACCAGAGTAGCCGTGCTTGGCGATGTCGTGGTGCCAGTGGTATACTGGCAAGAGGCACACGTGATCTTAGTCTTACTGTAGGCAAACTGTTCGCAGTAGTCCTTGCTGCCAAAGCATGTGCAACATGTGCCAGGATTTCTTCCATCGATGCTGCTCGGTCGGTCACCGCTCTCGTACATTGCGTCGATCTCGACCTGCGCCTTTATTATGTGGACGTCCAGCATCTAGTCTACTGGTATCGGCACCTTCTTGACACTCTCGAAAAGAGAGAGGAGATCTCACCTTCAGAAATGTTTCGCCAGTGATGTCTAAGCGAGCATACAAATGATCCTGACAGTGGATGTTGCCCACCCCTCCGAAACTCTTTCTTTGAGGGTTGTCCCAAAAGTGCTGTATGGGGTTTAGATCAGAAGATAGCGCAGGCCACTGTAGTACTTGAATGTTATCTTACAAACCATTGAGACACTGCTCTGGCAAAATGTGGTCTGGCGCTATCATGCGTTTAGATGAATTCAGGCCTATAGTCCTCAGCAGCCGGAAGCACCAAAGGCTGCAGAACCTTTTGAATATAAAGATTTTACCGCTGTGTGTTCCTCTTATAAAAAAGAGGTCCGATTTTCTATTAGTCTTGATTCCTCCCCAGACCATGATAGTAGCTCTTTAAATTTATGTACTTCCTGTACGTTTAGGCTCCACGTGGTCGCCTCCATATCGACACTTTCCTTGAATCTCGATGAAAACAGAATTGGGATTCATCCGCAAAGGGGGCTTGTCGCCAATGATGTCGATGGCACCGCAGAACACAACCAATAGCTGGAAACTTCAAAGGTCGACGACCGTGAAGGCATCTTTCATGCAGTCTATTTCTGGTACTTTGGACTGAAACAACTACATTACTTTTATTTTGTAAGGCACTTCTTAACGCTCTGGCAGTGGGTGTTCTTCCTTTCAGAGTCTAAGGAATAGTAATCTCCCTGTCCAGCAGTGACAACCCTTAGTTTTCCTTGGTGCCTTTCTTCTGCAGTGCAAAATTGTTGATAACGACTCCACATTCTTGAAATTGTACCTATTCTCGTATTTATAAAAAAGAGGTCCGATTTTCTTTTAGTCTTGATTCCTCCCCAGACCATGATAGTAGCTCTTTAAATTTATGTACTTCCTGTACGTTTAGGCTCCACGTGGTCGCCTCCATATCGACACTTTCCTTGAATCTCGATGAAAACAGAATTGGGATTCATCCGCAAAGGGGGCTTGTCGCCAATGATGTCGATGGCACCGCAGAACACAACCAATAGCTGGAAACTTCAAAGGTCGACGACCGTGAAGGCATCTTTCATGCAGTCTATTTCTGGTACTTTGGACTGAAACAACTACATTACTTTTATTTTGTAAGGCACTTCTTAACGCTCTGGCAGTGGGTGTTCTTCCTTTCAGAGTCTAAGGAACAGTAATCTCCCTGTCCAGCAGTGACAACCCTTAGTTTTCCTTGGTGCCTTTCTTCTGCAGTGCAAAATTGTTGATAACGACTCCACATTCTTGAAATTGTACCTATTCTCGTATTTATAAAAAAGAGGTCCGATTTTCTTTTAGTCTTGATTCCTCCCCAGACCATGATAGTAGCTCTTTAAATTTATGTACTTCCTGTACGTTTAGGCTCCACGTGGTCGCCTCCATATCGACACTTTCCTTGAATCTCGATGAAAACAGAATTGGGATTCATCCGCAAAGGGGGCTTGTCGCCAATGATGTCGATGGCACCGCAGAACACAACCAATAGCTGGAAACTTCAAAGGCCGACGACCGTGAAGGCATCTTTCATGCAGTCTATTTCTGGTACTTTGGACTGAAACAACTACATTACTTTTATTTTGTAAGGCACTTCTTAACGCTCTGGCAGTGGGTGTTCTTCCTTTCAGAGTCTAAGGAATAGTAATCTCCCTGTCCAGCAGTGACAACCCTTAGTTTTCCTTGGTGCCTTTCTTCTGCAACGCAAAATTGTTGATAACGACTCCACATTCTTGAAATTGTACCTATTCTCGTATTTAGAGACCTTGCAGCATCATGTGATTCATTATTTCCAATTATGGCAGCCGCCTTAAACATTTCATCATTAAACCGGCTCTTAACCGTATATCATCATTTTACACAGTTAATGTCCGCTTTTACAGAGGGAATTCAAAAAGTTTGGCACAGTCGTTTCTAATTTTTTAAGTTTTGCAGGAGGAGAATGAAATTTTTTGTCAACATACTTGGAACATTTAGCTATAAGTTGGTATACAAAAGTATTTTCTTTTATTTACAGGTGAGCCATAATGAACCGTGAAGTAGATGTCAGGTTTCGACAACTGTCGACTCTGCCACATCGCCGGTCGGAGTGGCCAACGATTCTAGGGGCTTCAGTCTGGAACCGCGCTACCGCTACGGTCGCAGGTTAGAATCCTGCCTCGGGCATGGATGTGTGTGCTGTCCTTAGGTTAGTTAGGTTTAAGTAGTTCTAAGTTCTAGGGGACTGATGACCTCAGAAGTTAAGTCCCATAGTGCTCAGAGCCATTTGAAGCCTCTGCCACATCGATTCACAGGAAGTTGCTGCCTGTTTATGGGGAGGCCACAGTGGATCGCAGCAGTGTCCAGCGGTGGTTGCAGAGGTTTAAAGAAGCTGATTTCTCTGCACTGGATGCGGTAGACCATCGACAGCAGTGAATGATGTGAATAAGGACACCATTGATCATATCATCCTTTGTCATTGGGTAGTGTGATATCACTGGTACAGCAACTAGGGTAGAGAAAAATCTGTGTACGTTGAGTGCCTAGCTTATTGACAAGAGAAATGAAAACGATGAGGAAGAATGTGTGTGAGGGTCTCATGAAGACCTTCACTGAATAGTGGAAAGAGTGTTTTGATGGGGTCATTACCCAGGATGAACATAGTTGTTTTTGTCCGAACCCGAGAGCAAAATCCAATCCATGGAGTGGCGTCATCCGGGTTCCCCTAGGAAGAAGAAACCAAGACTTTCTCGAACAGCAGGCCGAAAGGTGATGGCCTCCTTCTTCTGAGATCAGTGTGGTGTAATTTTCGTTGACTTTTTGGAACCGGCCTCCACAATTAACCGGGACCGTTACTGTTTGTCATTGGACACGCTGCGACGTGGCATCAAGACCCACAGACCACAACTTCAGGGTCAGCTCATCAGACGTTACCATGACAATGCCAAACCCCACACAGCCCTTATGACCCAGGAGAAAATCAGGAAAATGGGTTGGAAAATTTTTCCTCATCCTCCCAACAGTTCTGACTTGGCTCCGTTTGACTTACTTTGGTCGTGTGAAGGCCCACCTGCGCGGTAAAACATTTGATAGTGAGAAAGATTATTTCCTATGTCAAGCGATGGTGTAAAAGTTAATCCACAGAGTTTTACCAAAGTGCTTTTACATGACGGAAAGAACGTTGGGCCAGATGTGTCACAGCTGATGGAGGCTACATTAGCTAAATGTCCCAATTATGCTCACAGAAAATTTCATTCTCCTCTTGCAAAAAATAAAAAATTTAGAGACGACTGTGCAAAACTTTTAGAGCGCCGATTGTAAAACATCCTTATTTACACGGTCCAATAGCATTAATGTGAGCACCACCTATGTTCGAGCTCAATTACAATAACCACTCACAGACGGCAGGTTGCACGACCAGCAGTGGAGGGTATAGCATGAAAGTCGGGGAGGAAGGGAGCGCGGAACACAGTGCAGTCATTGGAATACGGAGACGTCCAGAAGGGCATCGTTGGCTTTCGGTCCAAGAGTGGAAGTATTTCCGAAGCGGCTAATTTTGCGAACTTCTCGTGTGCCGCCGTGGTTAACGAGTACCGTGCATGTCAAAATGGCACTATCAAGCTGGCGTCGAGGCAATCGTGTTGCACAAAGGGCCACAGAGATCATGAGTGGACGACGGATGTGCGTATGTGTACAGGTGAATAGACGTGCAACTGTTAAGCAACTGACACTAGATGAACAAAGGGCTGCCAATAGTGTCTCCTCAACGACAGTGCAGCGCACATTGCTGCGTGTGGGCCTCCGCAACAGGTGCCTGCTTCATGCTTCCATGATGACTGCTGTTTATCAGAGGAGGCTGGAATTTGCACGCCAATACCGCAGCTGGACGTCCACCGAGTGGTGACAGGTGGCCTTTCCGGATGAATCACGTTTTATACTTCATAGGGTAGATGGCCGTTCGCGCGTACAGCCGTGCAGCAGTCGTCGGAAGGGTCCAGGCCGGAGGAGGGAGCTTTATGGTCTGGAGACTCTTTTAATGGCGTTCCCCCTATGATCTCGTTATTTGGGAAGCCACCTTGGATCTACACAGGAACATATTTATGCTTGGGGACTGTTCACCCCTGTATGCAGTTTGTTTTCTCTTGGACACGATGGCTTCTAACAGCAGGCGGATACAACGTGTCACACAGCTCGTAGTGTTCGTGAGTGATTCTGAGAGCATCAGGGTGACTTTACCAAATTCCCCTGCCCGCCAAACTCCCCGGATTCAAACCTAATCGAGAATCTGTGGGACTATCTCGATCGTGTTGTTAGAGGTCCATAGACACGGGTTCCCAGGTAGATGCCGTGTTTCTTGACTTGCGCAAGGTGTTCGATACAGTTCCCCATAGTCGTTTAATGAACAAAGTAGGAGCATATGGACTATCAGAGTAATTGTGTGATTGGATTGAAGAGTTCCTACATAACAGAACGCAGCATGTCATTCTCAATGGAGAGAAGTCTTCCGAAGTAAGAGTGATTTCAGGTGTGCTGCAGGGGAGTGTCGTAGGACCGTTGCTATTTACAATATACACTCCTGGAAATTGAAATAAGAACACCGTGAATTCATTGTCCCAGGAAGGGGAAACTTTATTGACACATTCCTGGGGTCAGATACATCACATGATCACACTGACAGAACCACAGGCACATAGACACAGGCAACAGAGCATGCACAATGTCGGCACTAGTACATTGTATATCCACCTTTCGCAGCAATGCAGGCTGCTATTCTCCCATGGAGACGATCGTAGAGATGCTGGATGTAGTCCTGTGGAACGGCTTGCCATGCCATTTCCACCTGGCGCCTCAGTTGGACCAGCGTTCGTGCTGGACGTGCAGACCGCGTGAGACGACGTTTCATCCAGTCCCAAACATGCTCAATGGGGGACAGATCCGGAGATCTTGCTGGCCAGGGTAGTTGACTTACACCTTCCAGAGCACGTTGGGTGGCACGGGATACATGTGGACGTGCATTGTCCTGTTGGAACAGCAAGTTCCCTTGCCGGTCTAGGAATGGTAGAACGATGGGTTCGATGACGGTTTGGATGTACCGTGCATTATTCAGTGTCCCCTCGACGATCACCAGTGGTGTACGGCCAGTGTAGGAGATCGCTCCCCACACCATGATGCCGGGTGTTGGCCCTGTGTGCCTCGGTCGTATGCAGTCCTGATTGTGGCGCTCACCTGCACGGCGCCAAACACGCATACGACCATCATTGGCACCAAGGCAGAAGCGACTCTCATCGCTGAAGACGACACGTCTCCATTCGTCCCTCCATTCACGCCTGTCGCGACACCACTGGAGGCGGGCTGCACGATGTTGGGGCGTGAGCGGAAGACGGCCTAACGGTGTGCGGGACCGTAGCCCAGCTTCATGGAGACGGTTGCGAATGGTCCTCGCCGATACCCCAGGAGCAACAGTGTCCCTAATTTGCTGGGAAGTGGCGGTGCGGTCCCCTACGGCACTGCGTAGGATCCTACGGTCTTGGCGTGCATCCGTGCGTCGCTGCGGTCTGGTCCCAGGTCGACGGGCACGTGCACCTTCCGCCGACCACTGGCGACAACATCGATGTACTGTGGAGACCTCACGCCCCACGTGTTGAGCAATTCGGCGGTACGTCCACCCGGCCTCCCGCATGCCCACTATACGCCCTCGCTCAAAGTCCGTCAACTGCACATACGGTTCACGTCCACGCTGTCGCGGCATGCTACCAGTGTTAAAGACTGCGATGGAGCTCCGTATGCCACGGCAAACTGGCTGACACTGACGGCGGCGGTGCACAAATGCTGCGCAGCTAGCGCCATTCGACGGCCAACACCGCGGTTCCTGGTGTGTCCACTGTGCCGTGCGTGTGATCATTGCTTGTACAGCCCTCTCGCAGTGTCCGGAGCAAGTATGGTGGGTCTGACACACCGGTGTCAATGTGTTCTTTTTTCCATTTCCAGGAGTGTACATAAATGACCTTGTGGATAACATCGGAAGTTCACTGAGGCTTTTTTTCGGATGATGCTGTGGTATATCCAGAGGTTGTAACAATGGAAAATTGTACTGAAATGCAGGAGGATCTGCAACGAATTGACGCATGGTGCAGGGAATGGCTATTGAATCTCAATGTAGACAAGTGTAACGTGCTGCGAATACATAGTAAGAAAGATCCTTTATCATTTAGCTACAATATAGCAGGTCAGCAACTGGAAGCAGTTAACTGCATAAATTATCTGGGAGTAGGCATTAGGAGTGATTTAAAATGGAATGATCATAAAAAGTTCATCGTTGGTAAAGCAGATGCCAGACTAAGATTCACTGGGAGAATCCTAAGGAAATGCAATCCGAAAACAAAGAAAGTAGGTTACAGTACACTTGTTCGCCCACTGCTTGAATATTGCTCACCGGTGTGGGATCCGTACCAGATAGGGTTGATAGAAGAGATAGAGAAGATCCAACGGAGAGCAGCGCGCTTCGTTACAGGATCATTTAGTAATCGCGAAAGCGTTCCGTAGATGATAAACTCCAGAGGAAGACTTTGCAGGAGAGACGCTCAGTAGCTCGGTACGGGCTTTTGTTGAAGTTTCGAGAACATACCTTCACCGAGGAGTCAAGCAGTACATTGCTCCCTCCTACGTATACCTCGCGAAGAGACCATGAGGATAAAATCAGAGAGATTAGAGCCCACACAGAGGCAGACCGACAATCTGTCTTTCCACGAACAATACGAGACTGGGAGAAGGGAGAAACGATAGAGGTACTCAAAGTACCCTCCGCCGTACACCGCCGGTGGCTTGAAGAGTATGGATGTAGATGTAGACGTAGATGTAGATATGGATTCTCAACCAACAAACCTACCTAGCGCAGCTGGCCACTGCACTGGAGTCGCAATGGCTCCACATCCCTGTCGCTACCTTCCAAAAGGTCACCGACTCTCTTCCTGCACATCCTCGCTGTAAAACACAGTTATTCGGTTCTTTTGACAGGTGGTCATATTACTGGATCCTATAATTCTATCCAGTGTAACCATACAAAATAACAACATTGGCTATGATAACTGGATAGAATGACAAATTCTTAATAGTTTAATATTCACTTCCATTCAACTTGGTCATCTTTTTATTATTTCCAGTTATGTAGTTGTTCCTAAGACAATTCTGATGTGTCTACTCAAATGGAGCAGAACTGAATACTGTGGTAAACGGATAAAATGACAAATGCTTACTACTTTAATATTCAGTTCCATTCATTTGGTCATCTTTTTATTATTTCCAATTTTTTAGTTGTTCCTAAGGCAATTTTGATGTGTTATGTAAGTGGAGCAGAACCACTGCAACCGATAACACGGGTCGCAAATGGGGAAATCCACTGATTGACGAAGGTCACATTGTTATGGGTCGACGCCTCGCAAGGGGCATCTCGGAAACGCAAAGCTGGTCGGCTGTTCGCCCTCTGCTTTCGCGGGCGGATACGGAAAATGGTTCACGGTCGGTGAAATCACTAGTAGACGGCAATGTGTTGGACGTCCATGCCTCATCAAAGTACATGCAGATCAGAGGCTTCCCTATCCTGTAAAACAGTATTGGACGCCATATTCGACATTTCTGACGACAGAGTACAATGCTGGTGCAACCACCAGTGCTCCTCGGCACACCCTTCAGTGCACATTGTTGAACAGAAGGCTCCACAGTAGACGATCCCCCCGCATGATCCTTGTTCACCCAACTCTTCTTTACTTTATCCGATCAGGCCCAATGGACCGCTCGCTGCTTTGAGAGATTGCCTCCACATCAGCCTGTCTTCGGCTCCTTTCTGCCATCCTTACAGCATCCCACTCTCTGAAGGTCTTTGGATATAAAGTCACTGCGTCGAGTTGTAGGTCTTGCTACGGGCCTTCTGCCGGTCGGCTTGGTGTTGAGTACAGTTTTCGGCCATCGGTTGTCCTGCATTCGAGCAACATTCCCTTCCTACTGGAGTCGTTGTGTCTTCATTACAGCCACGATGTTCGGCTCTTTGTAAATATCACACAACTCTGTATTGCGACGAATCCTCCATTTTTTCGATCTCATTATCGTAAACTGGCCCAAAAATCTTCCGAAGAACTTACCTTTCAAATACCATCAGTCTGTTCAGATATTGCTTGGCTGTGCTCCAGATGGCATATCCATATAGTACTACACGCTGTAGGAATGTTTGGTAGATGTTTATTTTGATAGGTCTTGACAAACTTCTGGTTTTGAGGATAGCATTAAGGCTGTGGTAACAGCGATTGCCTGCCTGAAGTCTAGCCTATATTTCCATTTTATTGTATGATTCATCTCTGAATACTGCCCCCAGATATTTGAGCTCCATGACTTGACGATAAGAACCTTCAGTTGTCTGTAAGGGCGGGCCGCTGTGGCCGAGCGGTTCTAGGCGCTTCAGTCCGGAGCCGCGCTGCTGCTACGGTCGCACGTTCCAATCCTTCCTCGGGCATGGATGCGTGTGATTTCCTTAGGTTAGTTAGGTTTCAGTAGTTCTAAGTCTAGGGGACTGATGACCTCAGATGTCAAGTCCCATAGTGCTTACAGCCAATTGAACCATTTTGTCTGTAAGGGTGAAAGTGGTTCGTGAGTTTCATTATGTCTACGGTGTAGAACCATGTATTCCGTCTTGTCACGATTGATTTGAAGTCCAATTTTCCTCGCTGTTGTTTCCAGAAAGTCAGCCAATTCCCCTAATTCTTCTTCAGACCCAGATAGTAGCACTATATCATGGGCATATCCGAGATACCTGATGTTCACATCCCCGGTCTGGACTCCTGCAAGTTCATTAGATGACATCTCTCGCATTATCTTCTCTAATGCGAGAGTGAAAAGAACAGATGATAGACCATCGCCCATCCGTAGCTCAGTTTTTATTTTGAATGTTTCAGTCACCTTATTTCTAATTTTTACCTTTGCTGGCCGGCCGCTGTGGCCGAGCGGTTCTAGGTGCTTCAGTCCGGAACCGCGCTGCTGCTACGGTCGCAGGTTCGAATCCTGCCCCGGGCATGGATGTGTGTCCTGTCCTTAGGTTAGTTAGATTTAATTAGTTCTAAGTCTATGGGGATGATGACCTCAGATGTTAAGTCCCATAGTGCTTAGAGCCATTTGAACCATTTTCCCTTTGCTGTAGTATCCATTAGGCAGGGCTTCGTAAGGCTTACTGGCTTCTTTGCAAAACCGAACTCTTCCAAACACCTCAGCATATTTTCCCGATGAAAGCAGTCATATAGTTTTCTGAAGTCAAGAAACGGCATGTGTAGTTCTTGGCCAAATTTCCGCTTTTTTTCTACGACTTCGTCAATTACGGCTGCAGTGGCCATGGAATCGACAGTACTGGACCGTGGAAGAATGGAAACATGTTCATTTGTTCGAATGAATCGCGTTCCTTTTCACATCCATTCTATGATCGGGACCGGACAGTCCATCATCTCGATGAACACCTGCTCGAAAAATGTATTGTGCCGTGGATGCGACTGGGGGGATAGTATTGTATCCCTGGCTTCCATGAGACCTGTGGTAATAATCGAAGGCACCATGTTATGTGCGTACTACATGAATTTTATTACGGATCATGTACACCCATTCGTGCTTGACGTCTTCCCCAAGGGCGATGGTATGTTCTAGCAAAATCTCTATCCATCTCACAAGAGTAAATTCTTGCTATAGTCGTTTGTGAAGCACTATAGTGAACTCACATTTATGTCTTGGCTACCAAATTTGTCTGATTTGCATCTGTAGCAAGGGACTCTTTATCAGGCTTCAGCTCCGCACCCACTACCCAGCGGGTCGTAAATTACGAAATCGGCATGATCTCTGCTTAGGCGTATGATTCCACATACCTCTGAAAACGTGTCAAGGACTTATCGAATCCATATCACCCATAATCGCTGCTGTCTTGTGTTTGTAGAACAACGCGCTACTAAGCAGGTCATAATAATGCTTTGGCTCATCAACACAACACGAAAAAGTTTTATGTTGTCATGGAGACATAATATCTGGCGAAAAAGGCCCATTCTTCGTCCAAAGTATTCAGGCTCTACCGAAAAAATTCGGGAAAACTTTTATGGCACATTCCTCTCACACAGAAAAAAAGTTATACGGGTATATATACGGAAACATACCACAGGAAACTCTTCAGGCATGAAATGTTAAACATGTCTTCTTATTTGTGATTTTAGAGATACTGTTCGGATGAGTCACCGTTTCAGCGAGATCAGAGAAAGAATGTTCACCATCAGCACACTCTGACTTCACGTGAATTTTGCATTCTATCAGTGTCAGAACCGGCAGTGTACATGACTGTTTCTGAGGGTATCATGTTCTTCCATCTGGGCTCAACGGATGAAGTTAACATGGTACTTGTTCTGGCTTACGCTTAAGAATCACCTAGGTCTAGAGAATACACAGTGAACTTTACTATAGTCTTAACATTGTGTGATGCAGAAATGAGGATACATGTTCAGATACTTAATAAAGAATAAATTGTTTTTTTTTTACGTTTACCATACATATCTATTAATTGCAGCCAAAACGTCATAATTTCAGAAAAAAACACTCTCACGTCAGTTAAACACTTTGTAGACAGATGTATGTGTTTACGACACTGTTGTGAACTCTTGAAGTGTGTCACTAAAACACTTTAGACACCTGATTTTTGTTGCACATCCAAGTCGCACAGGGTACTAAAGATAACGCAGAAGAGCAAAAATTTTCAATCCATCCTTGCTAGGCAAAGAGGAATCACCCGTTTTTATGGACTTTCTAACCGTGGGCTGGGAAGCACAGGTAAGAGTGTCTCTGGGACCTCATCGCCTTCTCATGCCGTCTTGGTAATTGTCTGTCGAGAAGAACCAAAGATCTCGATTGGGAGTACTGCAAAATCTCATTGGTCAATGTCGAGCTGAACTTTTTGATTGTCGGAGTATTCCTTTGAGCGCGTTTCGCACATAGCAAATACGAGAGATACAAATTTTTGGACAATCTGGATGAAGATGCGGAAGTAGACGATCGGTGTTAGTAGACGTGGAAAAGCGGACGTTCTGACTTCGGAGGCGCGGCGGAGGCCTCACTTGTATTTCTAACGGTCTGATGACTAGCAGCTGGCAGACGGCTCCTCCGTATGCAGCACTCCATCTCATCGACTATAGTGAGATTATCTTGAAGCGAGGGCAGGCGGGAAAGAAAACAGTTAGGGCTTCTTCAATTCAAATGTTCAAAAAATGTTCAAATGTGTGTGAAATCTGACGGGACTTAACTGCTAAGGTCATCAGTCCCTAAGCTTACACACTACTTAACCTAAATTATCCTAAGGACAAACACACACACACCCATGCCCGAGGGAGGACTCGAACCTTCGCCGGGACCAGCCGCACAGTACTTGACTGCTGCGCCTGAGACCGCTCGGCTAATCCCGCGCTGCTTCTTCGATTCGTAGCTTCTAAATTGGATTAGGCTCTGTGACTTAACATCTGCCAGGGATTCGAGGGCTCATCCATGACATAGCAGACTTTGTTATTTACATGCGTTTTTCATACTTGTTTCTCCCAGGATCGGACTAATTACTTCATACCGATCTGCAGTTATGTATTTTCGAGAATGGGCTGTTGAGACGACGGGCACTCCTATCCCACTTGTTGCTTGTGGACTTTGCCAAACCAGTTTACCTCTCATTTAAGTGCCTTTCCATATTCGTAGTTGGTAGCTCCTCTCACTTTGTAATTTATTGCACGCGTTAACAGGTAATTACTGCTTTCTTATTTGTATATGTGCTTACGAGATATGATTGCAATAAACTGGGCCTGCTGCGGTGGCCGAGCGGTTCTAGGCGCTTCAGTCGGGAACCGCACGACTGCTACGGTCGCAGGTTCGAATCCTGCATCGGGCATGGATGTGTGTGATGTCCTTAGGTTGGTTAGGTTTAAGTAGTTCTAAGTTCTAGGGGACTGATGACCTCAGATATTAAGTCCCATAGTGCTCAGAGCCATTTGAACCATTTTTTTAAAAAATAAACCGGCGCTAAAATTGGGCCAAGAGTCTTAATTCAAGAGTTAAATGAAACCCACTGTTCATTATTAAACCTTTAGTGAGTTGCCGCGCGGGATTAGCCGAGCGGTCCAAGGCGCTGCAGTCATGGACTGTGCGGCTGCTCCTGGCGGAGATTGGAGTCCTCCCTCGGGCATGGGTGTCTGTGTCTGTCCTTAGGATAATTTAGGTTAAGTAGTGTGTAAGCTTAGGGACTGATGACCTTAGCAGTTAAGTCCCATAAGATTTCATACACATTTGAATTTTTTAGTTAAGTCCCACAAGATTTCACACACATTTTTTTTAGTGAGTAAGAGCCGTCACCCAGGACACATTTACGAAGGTCATCCTTTTCATACCGTTTGATCCGTTGCGCGACAGAATCATTTACGTATCTCAGATGATGGGGAGCGATTTCTCCGTCATTTGGTGCATCCGGTGCAGATCAAAAGCAGCCAAAGGCTGAGGAGATCGGTTGACGTCTTGCACTAATTGCCGACCTTGTAGTGGATTCGATCGGATGGGAAATTTTGATGGTCAGTCAGAATTTCTCGCATTAAAATGAATGACCTTGGGTAGTCTCGCTTTTCGAAACGGTTAATTAATTGCCTGTATTTTGCATTACACTGATTAGGATGCACTTGGGGGGGGATTCTGGACAGATTTTGAGAAATGCTTTTGATAAATGTTATAAAATCGCGAAAACATTACTTGAAGTTACTGGCGCATTGAACTGAAACCATGTTTCTTCTTTCAGCATTGTACAAGCGTTTTACAATTTTGGAACCGTTTTTAACGTGTGATACGTTGGGGTTACAGTTTTGTTAGGTTGTGTGCTGATCAGGACAGCAGTGACAGAAATTCCCATTTGCATTAAATCCTAAACGAATGAGGATGTGAAGTCAGAGTAAGGTAAAAGGAAAATTAGATAGGGAGGGTAAATCAGGATACATGACGGCAGCACATAGTGGGGAGGATGTTCTCGATTCAGATGATAGAGTGGAAATCACCAAAAACAATGATTGTGTAGGCAAGTACGAAAACGCGCTAGTGTCAGAATTGGGAAATGGATTATTGGATAAGCAGATTAAAGAAACAAAATAAATATTGGGTAAGAAGCGTGAAGAAGCAAAGAAGAATCAAAAAGAGATGAGGAAGACACTGAATATGCAACAGGTACGTTTGCTCGAAATTGGGACCCGACTGTACCAAATCCCAATAGCGCAGCAAAAGATTAGCCATATAGAGCAGAGACAAGAGGAGCAGAAGAGTCGTGTCGAGGCACAGATAAAGTAGGGGAGCGAGTGAGCGTGATACAGGAGGAAGTGGAGAATTGGTTGTGTGAAGTAACAGAACAGCTCAATTTCAGCCGACATGAGATGATTGAACAAGTCATAAATGTGCGTGAAGGATCAGACATTACATGTCCGGTACCAGTGGCAGAAACAACGTAAGTATAACTGCCTCTCACTTTTAAACAAAAGCAGGAAGGAATAAATCAACATCAGCGCCCAAGGAGTGAGATTTTGGCCAACTTTTATGGAAGTTTTAAGGCAAAGGCCTTGGGCTGAAGAGAAAACATAACTGTAATTGGCTTTCAGACAGCCATGTGTGTGAAACAGGATACGTTAGTCTAGGGACAAGCGCTGCGCGGGATTAGCCGAGCGATCTAAGGCGCTGCAGTCATGGACTGTGCGGCTAGTCCTGGCGGAGGTTCGAGTCCTCCCTCGGGCATGGGTGTCTGTGTTTGTCCTTAGGATAATTTAGGTTAAGTAGTGTGTAAGCTTAGGGACTGATGACCTTAGCAGTTAAGTCCCATAAGATTTCACACACATTTGAACATTTTGTTTCTAGGGACAAGCCATGGATCTGAATATTCTCCTGCCTCATGTGAGTCTGTAGGAAGAGCATGATCTGGCAACCAATAATCGAACAAGATCACATGAAAATGTATCTTCTGATTACGAAGATTCCCTTTCAGTATGGAAAATTCCAAGTATTTACCGATAATGGTAATGAATTGTACCCAAAGGTTTGGATGCAATAGTTTGATCACTGTTTGCCACCTTCATGGTCAATGTGGCATCGGTTGGAATTTGTGTGCAGATATTTCGAGGGTGTAACAGCAACAAGAATGCGACCAGTAGTGCTGCAATGCACTTCATACAAGGAATTTAAGTAAGCATTCTTAGCTACTTATTGGTCCAGACTAGCGTAAGAGAAAAGAAGCAAGAGACAATGACGAGTTTGAATCTGGAAGGATTTAGTTTCCGAAGTCCGGTGAAATTCTTTGAAGCCATGTTAATGAAGAATCAGTTCCTCAACGCGCCATTCAGCTCTTCTGAATTATGTAGTTTTGTTATCTGAAACTGCCCACAACACACAAACAGGGTCTTGCCAGGCTTTGTGGAGAGGATATTGAAGCCTTCTAAAGTTTGCTTCAAGAGATAGAGTTCGTGCAGGGAGAGAACAATGCTCAGATAGGCACCTGCAGACAGAGATCAATTTTACAAGGCTACAGCACCATCTTAATGAACGTCAGTAATCTATTCCGATCACAAGTTGGCAGGCGTTTTCGCCCATATCAAAAAACGGATGTAGCTGGACCAACTAACAAAGGAATAATGGTCATCAGTTTGGGTTGAGGTTGAACAAGCAACAGAGGCTTAGATGTCAGGCCAAGATCGTTAATACTCCGTCTTCCAATCCCCTAGCAAGAACCAATGCAGGGAATCTCAACAACACAGTGACAGACAGCTGCCATGGAAATGAAAATGGTAGAACATATGCAAAGTAAACCTGATAAAATATTATTATATGAGGGAACTATCCTTAGAGGAGAAGGAAAGTGACAGCACGCAAAATTTAGAGCCTGTAATATCTGTCTTGATAGGAGAGATTAAACTGGAGACCATTCCGGAGAGCAGTATTCGGGTTTCGGCTATCTCAGAGGTAGTATCCCGGAGATGTGCCGAGAACAGTAATTGGCCAACGCTAGAACCAGGTTAAAGGAGCGAAAGTCGTCAAAAGTACTGATGCAAGCCATCAGGCATTGCTGGAGTTCATTTGCCAGGGTCAAAAGATGCAATGGAAATTTTTGGTGGTACCGAGGCTATAATTAATTTTTGACAGGGATTATCAGAGGGAAAAATCAGGCGGTCCTGAATCTAGGACATGGTGAAATAATACTACAAAAAGTGTGAGACGATTTTTCTGGTTTACTGATGTCCAATGATAGATGTGTGCATGAATCTTATATCATAGAAGGATGGCAATTTGTTTTTTGTGTTTTTGTTGAGGAGCTTGGAATAAATGAGGACTTGTATTATTTGTAAGCAAGCTTTCCAGACTTACACAGGTGCGAAGGGATGATCAAAAACGAGGACGAAGTGGCACCAAATACAAGACTAAAGTGACAAACAGCCTATACCTAAACGTCAGAATCGTAGAATAAAGACTGCAGATGAACTAACGCTTATGTTCTTTCCTCTCCAAGTAGCTCTGTATGGTCAGCCACCACGCAGCTGAAAATGGAGCCGTTGGATAATGAATCTCTAGAATGGAGGAACATTGAGCAGTAAGTGAATAGAAGCACAAACCGCATATAGAGTGAGACGCTGTAAATTAAGTGAAGGTCAGCATCAAGGCAAGCAAGAGCAAAAGGGAAACTCGAGGTAACGCCGAGTGAGTATGTGAACGGATGAGGCAATATAAGAAAAATTACCTAGTTTTGATTGTTGTCCACTATGTGAACAGCGAGGTTAATAAAATGTGGTGTTCTTTACCGTTTATTTTTGCAGTTAGTTGTTTGCAGGTCCAGTAATTGACAAGTTTTCTGGAATCCGAACTTGCTTTTGGCACACCACCTGGTGACATTAAGGAAGTTCAGAGGGGGAATGGAACATGTATGGGAGGAGAAAGGAGAACAGGAACAATGAATTAGATAAGAGAAGTAGAAGCAATTTTTGATAAAATTTAGCGGAAATATGGCTAGTGTTTTCGTACCCTTTTCTTTTTTCGTCTTTTGTTTGTTTTGGTAATTTGGGGATTATATTGCTTAGGTTAGAGCATGAAGGTAGTTGCTAAAGAGCGTGAATTGAGGGGATAGTACTTTGTTTGAACTGTAAATAAGTCACTAACGAATCTCTTACTAACAGATGGGTCCATATTCGAAGTCTTGACACATTTTTGTCAAGGTCACTCAAATACTAAGATAGATTTCGATCGGAGGCCTCAATTGTAACGTCCATCTGAGCTGTGTTCACATCATTGTGTGAGAGCGGTATAGGTCCATAACTAGAATTAAAAGATAAACTAGCGAGTATTGTGCATTGATGACAATGTGACGGTTTTGCTTCTCATTCTCTTTTCTTCATGTTCACAGAATCTTCCGACGGTTCTTGTAGAACAACATTATAAGAAATGAAAAGCACCAGTTTGCTTTTGTCCCACAGTATTACTTTTATTGTGTTAACCGATTTTCGGCTTCTACATCTACATCTACATGATTACTCTGCAATTCACATTTAAGTGCTTGGCAGAGGGTTCATCGAACCACAATCATACTATCTCCCTACCATTCCACTCCCGAACAGCGCGCGGGAAAAACGAACATCTAAACCTTTCTGTTCGAGCTCTGATTTCTCTTATTTTATTTTGATGATTATTTCTACCTATGTAGGCTGGGCTCAACAAAATATTTTCGCATTCGGAACAGAAAGTTGGTGACTGAAATTTCGTAAATAGATCTCGCCGCGACGAAAAACGTCTTTGCTTTAATGACTTCCATCCCAACTCGCGTATCATATCTGCCACACTCTCTCCCCTATTACGTGATAATACAAAACGAGCTGTCCTTTTTTGTACCCTTTCGATGTCCTCCGTCAATCCCACCTGGTAACGATCCCACACCGCGCAGCAATATTCTAACAGAGGACAAACGAGTGTATTGTAAGCTGTCTCTTTAGTAGACTTGTTGCATCTTCTAAGTGTCCTGCCAATGAAACGCAACCTTTGGCTCGCCTTCCCCACAATATTATCTATGTGGCCTTCCCATCTGAAGTTGTTCGTAATTTTTACACCCAGGTACTTAGTTGAATTGACTGCCTTGAGAATTGTACTATTTATCGAGTAATCGAATTCCAACGGATTTCTTTTGGAACTCATGTGGACCACCTCACACTTTTCGTTATTTAGCGTCAACTGCCATCTGCCACACCATACAGCAATCTTTTCTAAATCGCTTTGCAACTGATACTGGTCTTCGGATGACCTTACTAGACGGTAAATTACAGCATCATCTGCGAACAACCTAAGAGAACTGCTCAGATTGTCACCCAGGTCATTTATATAGATCAGGAACAGCAGAGGTCCCAGGACGCTTCCACAGTCGCTTCCAGTCGCACAACTGAGACGATACCCCATAGGCCTGCAGCTTGATTAGAGGTCGCTTGTGAGGAACGGTGTCAAAAGCTTTCCGGAAATCTAGAAATACGGAATCAACTTGAGATCCCCTGTCGATAGTTTAAAAGGCCACCTTCAGACATTTACTGAGTACTGTCACCAAAGAAGTTACAATGTTCGAAAACTACATTGAAAGAGAAGTAACACATCTAGACCGAAGCAGAAACATACAGTAACATGTTTGACAGTGTGGTAATAATGCAATGTAAAAGTAAAAAATTGAACAGTAAATAAAAAAAAGTAGAGTAGACAGAAAAAACTTTGACACAAAATAGGAACAGCATGCCTACACAACAGTTTCTATTAATAAACAGAACTAACAAAATAAAATAAAATTAGCACTTGACAAGACTACATCAGGAGGTATAAAACATGGAGAGTGATACACAAACCAATTAAAGGAAGAAATAATTATCACTGTATCTACAGAATACATAAGGAACTTAAGAAATATCAATAAGATAAACAGAAATAAATAAATGCAGGAAAATGGAGGAGTTTGAGGGAACATACAGTAAATGCAATCTTGGTCGCAAAGATGGACCTCGCCATGGACGTCGGAGTGAAGTTGCGCATCATGCAACCTGTTGTGCACAGTTTGAGTCGTAACAGTACGTCTCGTGACTGCACGAAAAGCGTTATTCAACATGGTGGTATGCTGTCAGGTTTCCTCCGAGCCATAATCCGTAGGTAGCTGTCATCCACTGCAGTAGTAGCCCTTGGGCGGCCTGAGCAAGGCATGTCATCGACAGTTCCTGTCTCTCTGTGTCTCCTCTATGTCCGAACAACATCGTTTTGGTTCACTCCAAGACGCCTGGACACTTCCCTTGTTGAGAGCTCTTCCTGGCGCAGAGTAACAATGCGGACGCGATCGAGCCGCTGTATTGACCATTTAGGCATGGTTGAACTACAGACAACACTAGCCGTGTACCTCCTTCCTGGTGGAATGACTGGAACTCATCGACTGTCGAACCCCCTCCGTCTAATAGGCGCACTCATGCACGGTTTGCAGTCTGGAACCGCGCGACCGCTACGGTCCCAGGTTCGATTCCTGCCTCGGGCATGGATGTGTGTGATGTCCTTAGGTTAGTTAGTTTTAAGTAAAGTTCTAGGGGACTGATGACCTTAGATGTTAAGTCCCATAGTGCTCAGAGCCATTTGAATCATGCATGGTTGTTTACATCTTTTGGTGGGTTTAGTGACATCTCTGAGCAGTGAAAGGGACTAGGCCTGTGATACAACATCCACAGTCAACGTCTATCTTCAGGAGTTCTGGGAACCGGGGTGATGCAAAACTTTTTTTGATGTGTGTGTATTGATAGGGGCAGTAAAACAGGAGGCACAGCTGGTACTCCAGCAGCAAATTGAGCAGCGCTGCTGCTTCGCGGAAGCAGTCAGCGTAGGCCAGGGTGCAAGCGTGTCGCTGATAGAGCACTTGTTATTCTTCATGTTATACTGTCCCTGTCAATACTTACCGCTAAACCGAATATCGAACAATATTAATCTGAGACAGTTCTATGCATGCACGCAACTCCGCTTTAAAAGTCATTTTAAACCAACGCTTCGCGTCGACACTGGGTATCGCACGAAAGACCTGTGTGCAGTGGGGGCCGATACTGAATGAATTTATTAGTATAAAAATTTTTCACTTGATGTTCGTCAGTGCCTTCTGCCTGGCGGCAAGTTGCAGGGTCTCAGTCACGTTGCCTAGAACTGGACATAACCAATTTGAAACTCACGTGGCCTGCCGAGGTGGCCGAGCGGTTCTAGGCGCTATAGTCTGGAACCGCACGACCGCTAAGGCCGCAGGTTCGAATCCTGTCTCGGGCATGGATGTGTGTGATGTCCTTAGGTTAGTTAGGTTTAAGTAGTTCTAAGTTCTAGGGGACTTATGACCTCAGAAATTAAGTCCTATAGTGGTCAGAGCCATTTGAACCATTTTTGAAACTCACGTTTTGAGTCATCAGCAGCTAAATTCACTTGTTACTGACAAGGTAACACTACCGAACTGCGCGTTTTCCATTTGGCAGACCAATAGGGAGGCTTGGAGGTGGTCAAGTGGAGGTGGGACCGCGGCCAGCCACTGGGAGCGGACACGCCACCCAGTCTCTTTTGCTGGCAGCTTCCGACCCGACCAGACGTTCTCCTCTCCTGGTCTCTTAGGCGCCTGCCTTTCCGTTTTACGCTATTAATGATCCATGCATTTAAAATATGTTCGATTTTTCACCTCAACGGGTGCCTGCTGCTTTCCCCTCCTGGGCAATCGTGACACATTAACACGTGGTGAGCACTGTCTCCAGTAACACATTGCAAAAACGAAATTCCAAATATTTGCTGAAACACCAGAGAAAATGCAGAATGAGATTTTCACTCTGCAGCGGAGTGTGTACAGATATGAAACTTCCTGCCAGATTAAAACTGTGCGCCGGACTGAGACTCGAACTCGGGACCTTTGCCTTTCGTGGGCAATTTCTCTACCAACTTTTTTTTTCGTTCTGATTTTGTTCTATATTGTTCGATGAATTCGTTCGGGGCGGATGTCCGATGATACCCGTTCAGGCATTTTGTTGATCCGTTCACTCAGTTTTTTTTTATTACAGAGAGCAGCTAACCCTCTGACCGAACAAGCTGAGCTACAGTTCCGGCTGTCAACTGAGCTACCCAAGCACGGCTCACGACCCGTTCTTACAGCTTCAATTCTGTCGGTACCTCGTCTCCTACTTTTCAGAATTCACAGAAGCTCTTCTTCGAACCTTGTAGAACTAGCACGCCTGGAAGAAAGGATATTACGGAATCATGGCATAGCCACAGCCTAGAGGATTTTTCTAGAATGAGATTTTCACTGTGCAGTGGAGTGTGCCCTGATATGAACTCCCTGGCAGATTAAAGATGCAATTGCCCGCGTAAGGCAAAGGTCCCGAGTTCGTTCTCGATCCTGCACACAGTTTTAATCTGCCAGGAAGTTTCAGATAAAATGCGTCTGACGACTCTTAGGAGGCATATCTGAACAGACTATTTTACAAAAATCACAGAATAACAGGTGGGAGAGAGATTGTTTGTTCACCACTACATAAGAATGTTAAGTCCACTGCTCCAGATCAAAATTGGTGTCTAGTTATAACTTTCTATATGTGAAGTATGAATGAAGCATCATAAGTGTGTTTAATATACGGGACCGTGATGTGTCCGTATAGAGCATACTATCGTATTAATGTTGTAGATGACAATAAAGGAGAAGGGAAATAGTTAAAACACTGAGTCAGCATACGTGCCACGCCTCTTAAATAACAGAGAGGTTGTCACATTCCTGCTGTATGACATAGCTGCGCTCCAGTGATATTTCATCAGATATGTCGTACACCTCCTAGGATATCGTACTACAGCATTCCTGGGAAACGTTCACACGCCGACTACATCGAAATGGCCTGAAATTGCGCAACAGCTGGAGGTTACGCGCGAGCTAGCGCCTCCGTGAATCGGGATGCTGTGTGACCGCGCCATGTGTCGGCGCTCCAGTGACCTTTGCGGACAGTGGCCGCTGCTGCTCCAGCTCCAGCTCCAGCGGCGCTCCAGTTGCGCTGTAGCGGCCGGCCACTTGTCGCTGCGTTGCCACAGCTGCCGCCACGCCCGCCAGCGCCGACGTCAAGCCTTCTCCAGGAGCTTCCAGTTCCCGTCTCCAGCCGCGGCACGCTCCCTCGTTTGCCAACGTCTTTCGCAGTACTCGGCTTCGACCTTGTACGTCGGCCAGCGTTACTGCATTCGGCTGCACTCGTAAATCGTGGCTAGCGAGCGCGTACAAAGATAGTCCGCCTTTGATTCAGATCATTCACTTACGGGACGTGGGAAAAGAACAACCTGCAACGTGGTGTCCTTACGTTCTAGTAGTGACAAGGAAACGGCAGGTCGTCGTGCAACATTAGAGCCTACATTATGAGTACCGTCCCGGTGAAACTCAGTGAATTAAATAAAAAGAAGTGAAGCACCCAAAAGACGGCAAGGAAACGGAATTGAACTTCATGGGTTAAGAGGGTATGTGAGGTAACTTGCATGATTACAAAATGGAGTAAAATGAACTTGGCAATATGAGCCCACTTAACAGTATGACGTTGCACCTCTCTAGCCAGGACGTATGCACTGATTTGGTGGGGAAGGATGTCATAAAGTTTCAGCCGCCTACCTACCGCGGAAATGCCGGTGGTGTAAGTAACAAGACCTTTCTGTAGGGAACACAAAATCTCTTCTACTAGTCAATACATGGAGGGTATTAGGCAGAACCACACACAGCGAGTACAACGCAATCGTCATAACCACGGACAGAGATATCAATACACATAACATGGACCATGAACACCAACATTTACTCGCAGGAAGAGCCGACTGGCAAAACATTCGAGATATTGGTGAGGCGTCGTCATTACGTACTGTTCAAGGCAGTACAGATTACAAAACGCATGTACTGACAGATGTCCTACAAAGAACACAGGAAGCAGCTATACCACGGGCAAAAACTGGGTGGCGACAGAATCAACCGTGGTCGACAGAAATGGCAAGACTAAGGAAGGATTCACGAGACAAAATAAAGTACTACCAACAAGCAAAGACAGCTCCTGAAAGACGGATAAGACTTGATCTGTATCGTGACGCTAAACACAAATACCAGAAACGACTAAAGACAGCAAGGCAAGACTACTGGACCAATTTTGTAAAAACCCGCTACAGAACGATATCTGGGTACAGAACGAGTTAAGACACTGACAGTTCTGTCAACGCTAAAACAAGCTGATGGCACAATGACCAGAGGATGGAGAAGCACAGCAGAATATCTCCTGAACAGGCTCCTCCCAGATGACGTCCCCACACAAGACGAGCGACACCACGCTGACCTAACACAGAGCATAAGGCAACCACACATCAGTGACTGTGTAACCGTGCCATTCGTGCAAGAAGAAGTCGCGACGGCAATCAGCAGGCTTATAAACCGAAAAGTACCCGGCCCAGACAAAATGCTTTCAGAAACATTACAACAAACAGTAGCACAAATCACACCTTTCCTTGCTAACATTTTCAACGAGGCACTACTAAACAGGCAGAATTCCAAACCTCTGGAAAACTCATAATGTAGTAATAGTCAGTAAATCACAAGACAAAGAGCCGACAGACCCGAAAACTTACCTACCGATCTATCTCTTAAACACTCTCGGCAAGGTACAGGAAAGGCTCCTGTGTGACCGCTTACAATCTCACAGACACCTCCTCGGCCTAACGCCCCATCAATTCCACTTCAGGAAAGGTAGATCAATAGAAGACGCCCTCAACCAAGCACTGTCAGTTACAATTAGCATCAGCGACAAATACGTGGCCGCCATACTAATCGACATAGCCGGGGATTTTGACAACTTCTAGTGTCCGTCCCTATTCGCCAAGTTAAGGGAAATGAGGCTATCAGCTTCCCTCTACAATAGCCTTCTCGACTACTGCAGAGGCGGAGTGGCGGGCTGGTATACGGAAGGTTGTCGAGAGAATAACAAAGGGATGTCTACAGGTCTCGATCTGCGGACCAATATTCTGGGATATCGCAATCGAGCCCTTGCTGAACACCCTGGACAGTGACGACAGGGTAAGAGGTGTGGTTTGCTTACGCAGATGACCTTCTCGTAATGGTGTCAGCCAACTTGAGATCAGCACTAGAAACAAAAGGCACACAACTGCTTCAGAAAATTAACAGTTGGTGCAAAGAAAACAAATTAAAAATAACTCCCAACAAAACTGTATATTAACTGCTCAGTGGGACACTACAGAAGAATCCAGTTCTAAAATTAGACAATACAACCATACAGAGGAAGCAAGCCACACGTTATCTTGGACTGCATCTAGACGAAAAACAGACTTTCAACCATCATATAAAATTGACAATTGACAAAGCCTCCAAAATTATGCACAAACTATCAAGACTAAATACAACTCGGTACAAATTACCTATTAAGACGATAAGGACCTACCACACTGTGATATTTGAATCCATCGCATGCTTCGCCACAAGTGCTTGGGCTCACAGACTGAACATACAGAGTAACAAGACAATTGCAAGACGATGTCAAGGTAGTGTACTCCTGAGAATGAGCGGGGCCTTCAGCGCCACGTCACTAGAGGCACTTTGTGTTGTGATGGGTATCTGCCCTGTAGACATAACAACATGTTATAGAGCTTCAGAGCTGCTTAAGAGGGAGAGGCCCGATAAAGTCACCGAAATTACCAACGTTATGAACAAAATACAAATGAAACAATGGCGGATTAAAACATGGCAGAGAGCGTGGGATGCATCCGACAAGAGTCGCCGAGTACACTCTATCCTGATGTACGCGAAAGACTACAACTGAAACACGTCGACCCAAGCCGGGGGATGGTCCATTTCCTGACAGGCCACGGGTCGTATCCGCTACATTTAAACCGTATGGGACTAACTAACGATGAAGTATGGGCATACGGAGAAACTGAGACACCAGAACATGTCACACTGCTGTGCAACACGCTAGCACAAGTGAGACCTATTCAGAACAACAATGACATCGCCAGAATAATACATAATCCCGATGACTGGAACACAATAAATAGGGTAGCCGATATTGTATCGAACACTCTGCACGAAGAATACAAGCGCCAAAACCCATATGGCAGGAGGCGTAGACAAGCACAAACAACACAACAAACCACATGGGAGGACACAAACACAACCACAGATTCCGAAACAGAGGAAGGAACACTAATTGTACATGACTCAGAAGGGATCAACATGTAAGGGACCAAAATCAACAGGCCGGCCGGGGTGACCAAGAGGTTCTATTCGCTACAGTCTGTAACCGCGCGACCGCTGTGGTCGCAGGTTCGAATCCTGCCTCGGGCATGGATGTGTGTGATGTCCTTAGGTTAGTTAGGTTTAAGTAGTTCTAAGTTCTACTGGACTGATGACCACAGCAGTCAAGTCCCATAGTGCTCAGAGCAATTTGAACCATTTTGAACCAAAATCAACAATGCATCACACTGCATGCCACAGCACAGTCACAAACAACGCAACAATCATAAAACAAATAAACACCGGCATCACATACTAAGACTGTAATAATAAGGTAATGTCGCTTGGGAGCAGAAGGCTCGAAGAACTTTTATTCCGAGGCTCTTCCTCCCCAATGACATACTGCGTAGCGTTTAAAGTACACTGCACACAAGCAGTAATGTATTGCTCGTCTTATTGTGTGCAGACAGAAGTATATTCTCTTCCCTATTTAAAGCTACAATCAATGAATTTTATATACCAGAAATGTATTAAGTTATTTAAGGAATAATGCATTCAAGTAGCAATGAACTATATTCGATTTCTGCTAACAAGTTACAAACATAAGTGTATTTCTCCTGTAAAGCTAAAATTCATGTATTCCAAGTATGAAGTGCTCAAACAGCATTTAATCTGTGTAAACATACATCAGCAAAAAAAAAAAAAAAAAAAAAAAAAAAAAAAAAAAAATTGGTTCAAATGGCTCTAAGCACTATGGGACTTAACTTCTAAGGTCATCAGTCCCCTAGAACTTAGAACTACTTAAACCTAACTATCCTAAGGACACCACACACATCCAGGCCCGAGGCAGGATTCGAACCTGCGACGTAGCGGTCGCGCGGTTCCAGACTGTAGCGCCTTTAACCGCTTGGCCACCCCAGCCGGCCATTAATAGCACAAACCATTTCAGATGAGAATAGCTCGAGGTTGTACAGAGTCCTTCTCATTTTAAATAGGTAGATATAGGCCATTATCAACCAACATGCTACTTACACTGTATTACACATCCAGAGACAGCATATCACTTCCCTCTACATACTGCAAATTATTTTCACCACGCTCATTGTTATTACATTTTCTTTTTTATTTTTCTTTGACATTTGCATTACATAAATTATATTCTCATCAACTAGGTAGTAATAAATTATATGTAACCATTTTAACAAATGTTAAGCATTCAATTCGCTGTAATCCCAGATAAATCTTTATATATTATGTTCTTTATGGTTCAAATGGCTCTGAGCACTATGGGCCATTACATCAGTCCCCGAGACTTAGAACTACTTAAACCTAACTAACCTAAGAAGAACACATACATCCATGCTCGAGGCAGGAATCGAACCTGCGACCGTAGGAGCAGCGCGGTTCCGGACTGAAGCGCCTAGAATCGTTCGGCCTATGTCCTTTAGATTATTAACAAAAAGCATTAACCACTGTACAGGCCAATAAGATTGTAATGAGAAGTCTTTGCTGTTAGATTCAGAAGCATCCGACCCACCTTACATTTCAAGGCGGTGGGTTAATCTGTACTGTTACTGGAATAATGAATAATAACGTATCCTCTCCTGAGGCAAGCTGGCTCACAGCTGTTCCAATTGGTCCTTGATACCCTGACTGCTGGTACTGGGGCTAAGTCGACGTCTGACGTGGTCCCATACACGTTTTGTCGGGGACAGATCATGGGATTTTGCTGGTCATCAGAGTACCTCAGCATCACGCAAACAGTTCCTAGAGAGCCGTGTCATATGTGGAGAAGCATTCACCTATTGAAATATGACACCATGATACTGCTGGATGAGCGGAAACACACTATGATGTAAGGATGTTCGTGACGTACCGTTGCGTCGTCGTAGTTCTCTTATTCACTATGACCTGAAGTCATAACCGATGGCTGTCCACTCCATGACGCAGGATTAACACAGTTCGAGAAACATTGGAAATTTGGGACCTCTCCCAAAATCGCAACACACTCGCCGACGATGGTCATCCTAGGTAGTGCAGAAATGCGATTCATCGCTGGACACAGTACGAAGCCATTCAGCAGCATTACATGCTCCCCGGTCACGGCACCACTTCAAACGCAGCCGTTTGTGCTGTGGTGTTAACGCATGGAACTTAATTTCCTCGTCCGGCTGCTGCCAGTCTCCATTCATTGTGTGGGATGACACAGGATTTTACAGGGAGTCAGTGTTTTGTTCTCGAACGGCAGTCGCTGATGTGAAGTGGTGACGATGTGCTTGTGTACAACACGGTGATACCTTCTTGTGGGCCGGCCGAAGTGGCCGTGCGGTTAAAGGCGCTGCAGTCTGGAACCGCAAGACCTCTACGGTCGCCGGTTCAAATCCTGCCTCGGGCATGGATGTTTGTGATGTCCTTAGGTTAGTTAGGTTTAACTAGTTCTAAGTTCTAGGGGACTAATGACCTCTGCAGTTGAATCCCATAGTGCTCAGAGCCATTTGAACCATTTGAACCTTCTTGTGGTGGTCGGACGTCTTCAACTGATCAAACTTTCATAATGAGTATGCCAGGCCTCACTTTCCCAAGCTGTCTATCATTGGACTGTTGTCACATCCGAATGCATCACAAATTTAGATATTGCAGGCTTCCATCAGCCGGCTGAATGGAGACCCAGAATGGGGCTTCTTTAAAGCTCTGTCAGATGCTGCTGATTCTGTCTCACACAAGTACATGGCGTCTCCGTATGCTTCACAGTGATCATTCAACATCTGACGCTGTTCGTGCCCCTTATGCAGTGTGCACTGACGTTCCCCTTACAAACTTCTAGGAGTTGTAGAGGGCACTGAGTAGATACACTACTGGCCATTAAAATTGCTACACCAAGAAGAAATGCAGATGATAAACGCGTATTCATTGCACAAATATATAATACTAGAACTGACATGTGATTACATTTTCACGCAATTTGGGTGCATAGATCTTGAGAAATAAGTACCCAGAACAACCACCTCTGGCCGTAATAACGGCCTTCAGACGCCTGGGCATTGAGTCAAACAGAGCTTGGATGGCGTGTACAGGTACAGCTGCCCATGCACCTTCAACACGATACCACAGTTTATCAAGAGTAGTGACTGGCGTATTGTGACGAGCCAGTTGCTCGGCCACCATTGACCAGACGTTTTCAATTGGTGAGAGATCTGGAGAATGTGCTGGCCAGAGCAGCAGTCGAACATTTTCTGTATCCAGAAAGGCCCGTACAGGACCTGCAAAATGCGGTCGTGCATTATCCTGCTGAAATGTAGTGTTTCGCAGGGATCGAATGAAGGGTAGAGCCACGGGTCGTAATACATCTGAAATGTAACGTCCACCGTTCAAAGTCCCGTCAATGCGAACAAGAAATGTGTAACCAATGGCACCCCATACCATCACGCTGCGTGATACGCCAGTATGGCGATGACGAATACACGCTTCCAATGTGCGTTCACTGCGATGTCTCCAAACACGGATGCGACCATCATGATGCTGTAAACAGAACCTGGATTCATCCGAAAAAATGACATTTTGCCATTCGTGCACCCAGGTTCGTTGTTGAGTACACCATCGCTGCCGCTCCTGTCTGTGATGCAGCGTCAAGGGTAACCGCACCCATGGTCTCCGAGCTGATAGTCCATGCTGCTCCAAATGCCGTCGAACTGTTCGTGCAGATGGTTGTTGTCTTGCAAACGTCCCCATCTGTTGACTCAGCGATCGAGACGTGGTTGCACGATCAGCTACAGCCATGCGGATCAGGTGCCTATCATCTCGACTGCTAGTGATACGAGGCCATTGGGATCCCAGCACGACGTTCCGTATTTCCCTCCTGAACCCACCGATTCCATATTCTGATAACAGTCATTGGATCTCGACCAACGCGAGCAGCAATGTCGCGATACGATAAACTGCAATCGCGATAGGCTACAATCCGACCTTTATCAAAGTCGGAAAGGTGATGGTAGGCATTTCTCCTCCTTACACGAGACATCACAACAACTTTTCACCGGTTTGTGTGTGAGAAATCGGTTGGAAACTTTCCTCATATCAGGACGTTGTAGGTGTCGCCACCGGCGCCAAACTTGTGTGAATGCTCTGAAAAGCTAATGATTTGCATATCACAGCATCTTCTTCTTGTTGGTTAAATTTCGCGTCCGTAGCACGTCATCTTCGTGGTGTAGCAATTTTAATGGCCAGTAGTGTAATATTTTGAATTGGAACCCACGTCCGGAAACGTACCACTTCCCTGCTACATTCATCTGAAAACATGTTTATATCATGGCCACTAAGTAATTTATTAGTAACTCAATACCTCACTTGTTTTACAATTTCACTCATTAACAACCAAAGAAACAAAAACAAAACTAATCAGTTTTCACAAGCACTGTTGTTTACAATTATATTTACACCGTTTTTGTCCTTTTCAAAGGAGGGTTAGCGTTCTGATCCTGTACTAGTAAGGTTCGGTGCACACGTTGTACCTACGAATGATGTTGAGGGACACACTCTCTGTCACACATGGTTTCTCTGCAGTCTGTCCTGCAGCGACCGCCACTCGTGCCAACAGATCTTCTTTTGTCTCTACAGCAGTCTCATAAATCAAACTCTTCATTCGACCCTAGAGCAAAAAACACAATGGAGTCAAATCCAGTGATCGTGGAGGCCATGCGATTGGACTACCTCTGCCTATCCATCTGTGTCCGAATCATTGGCCAGATGTTTCCAAACATGACGTGAAAAGTGAGCGGATGCGCCGTCATGCTGAAACCAGACATCTTTACGGATGTTCAACGTCACAGAATCCAACAACTTGCCCAATACTTGTTGTAGGAAGGTCAAGTAGATGGGGCCCGTGAGCGTGGGTGGAAGCATGCAAGGCCCAATAATATGACCATACTAGCCTACTCATTGATACCAAATCTGTGTGGGGATCCCTTGACATGCGTGGCATTTGGGTTTTCGTCCGTCCAGACATGTTTATTTCGGGAATAGTGAACACAGTCTCTAGGAAATTTACCCTCATCTCTGAAGAGAATGCTCCGTGGAAATACTAGGGGCTCGTTGATGTAGCGACGTAGAAATTGTGCAGAACGCAACGCGCGGTGCAAAATCGGTTGGCATTAGTTACTGTATAATTTGGAGGCGGTGTGGATGTACTTGTTGGACGTTCAGAACATACTAGACGGTGCTGGTAATAGCATCCACTACTGCTAGTCCACTCGTTGACGGAATCTCTTCAACATGATGCACACTAACGTCTGTGGCATCTTCTTGGGGCACCACAGCCTCACCTGCTGACACCTTCACCAAAGCCGTTGCGTCATTGAGACAGAAAGGGTATGCGATGGAGTTGGACGTTGTGGATAACAGCCTTGACAAGGCGGCAAGCAACTCTTTCATTGCCATGAGCTTCGTCATATTGAAGGATCATGTCCGTGTATTCTGCAGATGTGTGCAAAGCAATGTTGCTTTAACCCTCATAGACTCGTGAATGAGGCTCGAACCAGGTCAGAGAGCCAGGATGGACATCAAATGACATCAGCCGATCCAACGTAAGTAACTCTCACCGTGACTGTCTCGTTACCTATCTATCTAGCAAACATGCTTTCAACAGGTGCATTTCCAAACTTGGGTTCCAACTCAAAATACTGCCTACGCAGTCCTTTCTACAAGTCCTAGAAGTTTGCAAGGAAAATTGAAAGCGCTCTTTATATCCAACCAGGCTTGATGACAACACTAAAGACGAACATCACTAATACACTCTGTTGGTCGTTCTACCTGTCACAGAGAATTGCAGTTCAAATAATTTACATAGCACTCGATAGTGTGCATGTATACAAAGTCATACTGACATCTCACTATATCTTCTGGGTGCTTTATCTTTTTTGTCAGGCAGTGTAGTTAAAAGCTGTTAGAAATCATTTTAAGCGATTTAGGGGAAAGTAAGTATGACCGGAAAACGTGCATAGAACGAAACTGGGTGACTTGTTCTTACCCATCTTTCAAGAACTCTAATGCTTAGAAGCAGACTGAAATGAGGAGGGTCTCCATGGTGTATGAGGTACTTGTTTCGTTGCACTGAGAAAAGTATATTTCCCAGCAGTCACCTAGAGGAATCTCTAAAATACGTATTCCAAATTCGTGGTCTGGTCAGATTACAGATACGGTTTTTGCGGTTAAATAGCAGTCATGAAATTCATATAACTGTTGACCAGTAGTTTCATTTCTACAAAGACCAGTGCTGACATCCGATGTTCTTCTGTACAGTCATTAACCACGAATTAATGACTGCACACGTCATATAAAGTGTTTATTACTGTCATCCTAATTCAAAAATGGCTCTGAGCACTATGGGACTGAACTTCTGAGGTCATGAGTCCCCTATAACTTAGAACTACGTAAACCTAACTAACCTAAGGACATCACACACATCCATGCCCGGGGTAGGATTGGAACCTGCGACAGTAGAAGTCGGGCGGTTTCAGACTGTAGTGCCCAGAATCGCTCGGCCATCCTAAAACATACCAATTCATTTGGTTCATAGTTGTTTCTTATATAAATAGTTGAAAAGTATACCACAGGTTGCAGCATTGTAGAGCAGTATTTGAAAACACAGTTGTGGTGTTGTCGCCCAGTTTGTTTGGGCAAGCCTTACGACGTTTTAAAGGATTCTAATATCTTTGCCTGAACAAAATATGCCACGAAAGAATTAGCCGAATGGGATGCAAATCGGTAGATGTATTGTACATGTACAGACAAACAAATGGCTACAATTTCAGAAAAATTGGATGACTTATTCAAGAGCAAAAGCTTCGCAAATTGAGCAAGTCCGCAACGCGATGGCCCACCTCTGGGTCTTATGCAAGCAATTATTTGGGTTGGCATTATTTGATACAGTTTTTGGGTGTCCTCTTGAGGGATATCGTGGTAAATTCTGTCCAACTGGCGCGTTAGATCGTCAAAACGCCGAGGTGGTTGCAGTGCCCTGCCCATAACGTTCAAAACGGTCTCAGCTAGGGAGAGGTCCGGCAACCTTGCTGGCCAAGGTGTAGGGTTTGGCAAGCGTGAAGACAAGCTATAGAAATTCTCACCATGTGCGAGTGAGCATTATCCTGCTGAAAAGTAAGCCCCAGAGAGTTTGCCGTGAAGGTCAACAAAACAGGGCGCAGAATGCCATCAACTGAGCACTGTGCTGTAAGGGCGCACAGATGACAACCAAAGTGGTCCTGTTGTGAAATTAAATGGCACCCCAGGGAATCAATACTGGTTGTCAGACCAGACCGTATGGCAGGCGACAGTCAGGTCGGTAACCCACCATTGTCCCCGGCGTCACTAGATACGTCTTTGCTGGTCATGGAGGCTCAGTTCGAAGCGGAATTCATCACTGAAGACAACACTTCTCTAGCCAAGGAGATTTCTGGCCGAAGACGTGTCCGGAGACGTCACGGACACTGATGAGATACCATCCTGAGTGTCGCCCGCTATACGGCCCGACTAACGGGAGCTATTTTCTGGGGTGTCATTTCTTTTCATAGCAGGACCTCTTTAGTTATCATCCGAGGCTCCCTCAAAGCACAGCGGTATGTCGACGATATTCTACCCCCCGTTTTGTTGCCCTTCATGGAAAACCGTTCTGGGCTTACATTTCAACGCCGTCCCGCATAGGGGGAGAATGTCTACTGTCAGCAAGCTTCGAAGGTAGGAGACAAGATACTGGCAGAAGGAAAGCTGTGAGGACGGGGCGCGAGTCGTGCTTGGGTAGCTCAAATGGTAGAGCACTTGCCCGCGAAAGGCAAAGATCCCGAGTTCGCGTCGCGGTCCGGCACACAGTTTTAGTCTGCCAGGAAGTTTGAAGGTGAACGTATCTCTCCCAGACTGAGAATGTCAGGAGCATTATGGACAGGCCCCTCCAACCAGTTTGGGATTTTGACGATCTAATGCGACAGCTGGACAGAATTTGGCACGACATCCCTCAGTAGGATGTCCAACAACTCTGTCAATTAATGCCAAGCCGAATAAGTGCTTGGGGACTTGCCATATGCGGACCAACGCGTTACAGACTTCCTCAAAAAATTGTTCAAATGGCTCTGAGCACTATGGGACTTATCATCTGAGGTCATCAGTCCCCTAGAACTTAGAACTACTTAAACCTAACTAACCTAAGGACATAATCATCTGAGGTCATCAGTCCCCTAGACTTAGAACTACTTAAACCTAACTAACCTAAGGACATCACACATATCCATGCCCGAGGCAGGATTCGAACCTGCGACCGTAGCGGTCGCGCAGTTCCAAACTGAAGCGCCCAGACTTACTCAATTTGTGAAGCTCTTGCTCGTGAATAAAAGATCGAGCTTTTCTGAAACTGCAATCATTTGCTTGCCTATGGACTTTCATCACATATACCGATTTCCATCCATTTCGGATAATTAGTTTTTGGTGCGTCATCACTTTTTTTTCTTAGAGTGTAATTACAGAATAAACATGCGAGTACACCTGAAATATGACCTAGAAGATACACGAAATATACAGGGTGATTTTGCTAAGTGGGAGCTTTGTGTAAGAAACGAACTCTGAAGGGTAAGGAGAAAAAGTACCGTACCGTACTTTAAAATTTGACAACTTATCCAAAATTATCTCTGTTGTTAGTATTATACCACTGTTTGAATTACTCTAGTACTTTTATTTAATTAGTTAAACAATAACCTCCTAAATTTCTTAACATGAATTTCTTTAGTATCTAACCTGCTTACTTGACAATATCATTTTCTACCCGATTATTCATCTCCAAGATCAGCACAATTTGTGGCAGTGCAGGATACAAAAGCTACGACGGATTTAAAAGTTAAATCTATACAAAATGTGAGTGTTCTTCTCACGAATTAACTTTAAAACAGCAGACCCATTCCATTCACTAGCAAAAGGTCAGACGTATGAACCAAGCTAATGTTTTTATTCACGTCAAAATGGTTCAAATGTGTCTGAGCACTATGGGACTTAACTTCTGAGATTATCAGTCCCCTAGAACTTAGAACTACTTAAACCTAACTAATGTAAGGACATCACACACATCCATGCCCGAGGCAGGCTTCGAACTTGCGACCGCAGCGGTCGCGCGGTTCCGGACTGTAGCGCCTAGAACCGCTCGGCCACTCCGTATTCACGTCATTGGACTCAAAAATTAAACATTTGCTTTATCCACAATGCTTAAAATATGCGAACTGTAAAATTATCTTACCATATCAATTTTGTGATGAAATTGAAGCAGGTCATCTACCAGCAAAAATAAAGATTGTGTATACCTCGAAGTGTCTATTGCATTAACTGTCTAAGAAAGACAAAATATTTGTCTCACTGTCAGTGTTTAAGATGTACAGATCTTAACACTATTTTTTTAAGTAAACTTCGACAAAGAGAAATGTTCCGAATTTGCTGTCTGAATAAATCGTAATTGCATTTGAATATATTCTATCTGCTTTGTTAAGGTTAAGCAGAACTATTAAAGCAAGGCATAATTGAAGGATTTAAGGTATAAATCTGTTCAAACAGAATATTAGAAGACAATCACTTTAATGATGCGCATTTGCGTTCATAATTTTAGTAAAAAATTTTTCAGAATACTGAGTGAAACAGTTTCTCAAATGGCGTTACTAGCATACACAAAATTACACATAGGGATTGGAATAACAGGGAGGTCTTTAGCTATTAATGAACACTGAATGTATACTGAATATATGTCTTTTTGTGTATTGTCAATTTAGTATAAACACGAGTTTACATCCTGTTATAAAGTTAATATTGTGTAATGTTTATAACTTGCCTTTGATGGATGAAGATGATTTATTTTGTGCTCGATTTCACAGGTACTAAGATATACTGCTCCTTTTATACAGCTCACGTATTGTTTTCACTTTCTTCTTCTCTGCATCCACCATTACGTGCAGTTATTATTCAGTCATCCGTGCGTAATATAAAACATCCATCCAAGTCTGGTAGTCACACTTTAAAGTAGGAAATTCCCACTGTTTATCTGCTCCAATATTCTTCTAGCCTCGCAGCACGGAGTAGCCATCCTCTTACATCAGCACCTGACACCGTAAACCCACCAACTGCCCACATACGGCTCGCTATTGACGACTGAGCTTTGTCGCGCGCTAACTTGCAGTGTCGTTCCACGTCACCAGCGATTCCCCCTCGCATAAATATATCACTATTAGTCCCAATGTGGGTGAG
Source organism: Schistocerca piceifrons (assembly GCF_021461385.2). NCBI lineage: Eukaryota > Metazoa > Arthropoda > Insecta > Orthoptera > Acrididae > Schistocerca > Schistocerca piceifrons. The sequence continues at coordinate 322,078,385 of NC_060139.1, read as the reverse complement.
ATTTTACATCCGGTTCGAGAACATAACATCTTTGACATACTCAGAGTACAGTTCTACTAATATAAATTTAAGTGAAGGGAAACATAACAATAAATAATATTATAATAATTACGTAACTTGAAAAATATTTTAAACAAGCTTAGCAAAAAATTTAACAAAAACTTGTGAGAATATGTAGTATCTGGGTATATGTGCGAGGGTCGTTCAGTAAGTAATGCAACACATTCTTTTCTTGGGCCAGTTTGGGTTGAAAAAATGCGGACTTCGTAGTGGGACACATGGAATATTCCTGCTTCAACCCCTATAGGTTCATGAATATCCGATAGATGACAACGCTATAGGTTTCATTGGGTTGAGTTGTAATTTTTTTTTTTTATGCGGGAAACCTGAGCGTCGCAGATATTCAATGTAAAAAGTTATGCCAACTTAAGTGGGAGACACTTGAGCACCCGCCCTGTAGTCTTGATTTCTCCCCATGCAGTTATCACGCCTTTGTTGCATTAAAAGAAGTCTTGAAGGGTCGACGATTCCTGTCGGACGAAAATATGCAGCAGTTAGTTACGGACTTCTTCACGCAGCGGGACACGGTGTATTAGCAAAGGAGTAGCTTCAGCCTCGTGCGTCGGCGGGATGATTACCTCAATGGTCACGGCGATTTTGAATGATTGGCATACCGATTCTAGACTGTACAGCCTTAGAACTGAAACTTTTTGATCACCCTTTATAGTTAGTGTAGTGTGTACTCTTAATTAACCATCACGCCACCTTATTCAGACCACTTATAAGCTGAAAATTATAATTGCTACATGGAGACTGCCTCATTTTCAGTTGTTGTTGTGGTCTTCAGTCCAGAGACTAGTTTGATGCAGCTCTCCGTGCTACTCTGTCTTCATCTCCGAATAACTACTCCAGCCTACATCCTTCTGAATCTGCTTAATGTATTCATCTCTTGGTCTCCCTCTATGATTTTTAGCCTCCACGCTTCCCTCCAATACTAAAATGGTGATGCCTTGATGCCTCAGAACGTGTCCTATCAACCGATCCCTTCTTCTAGTCAAGTTGTGCCACAAATTCCTCTTCTCCCCAATTCTATTCAGTCAGTACCTCCTCATTAGTTACTCGATTTACCCATCTAATCTTCAATAAAAGACCCAAAGAATGACAGAAAAATTCATCTCTTGTTCTTTACGACCCATTAATGTAAGGGAAGTCCATAAAGTCCCACAATCATTTCAAAAAAATATAACTTGGGCACTATTAGAGATAGAGCATAACAGTTGGTTGTAAGACCTTTACCAGGTTTCAAAGTTTTTTTTTCTGTTATGCTAGTTTTTCAATGTGTGCCCCACTCTTCTTTTCCACTAGTAGAACTTCAACGCAATATTAGAGTTCTGACCATCAGCATCAACAGTTCTGACTGTCTCATTTATTAGAGCATGAAGAGTAGCAGTGTCATTGCCAGGCGTTGCGTACGCGCAATCAAAGACTTTATCCCATAAAAAGAAGTCTACCGGTGTGACAGCGGGAAGCGTGGGTGCCATGCGACGAGATCATCAACATCCATCCATCTCTCAGGAAACGCGACGTTCAGCACATCTCCCACGTACAAACGGCGATGTGGGAGTGAAGTATCATGCTGGAAGATGATGGACGGCTGCAGATCTACTATCTGTGGTAGGACGAACCATGCGATTATGTCCAGGTAAACACTTCCCGTTACTGGTTTCTCTGCGCATTTCGGAGCCCCAAATACTAGTGTTTTTGTGATTCAAATGTCCAGAAAGGTGGAACGTCCTTTCATATGAAAAAAGGCATCTTGTCAGGTAGTCATTACGACCGTTTATGGAGGCCAGCATGGAACACGTGAATGCATACCACAGAGGACGATACTTTCGGTACAATGCTTGGACCGTTTACACTTTGTACTCAAAAAATTTGGGGACTACTTCATTCCGCTTATTTTTACCGGTGGTGGCCGGGAATTCCACAGTGCCGTTGTCACAGATTTGGATTCAATACACCAGATAACACATTGCGCCTTCTCCTAGTCTGTCGCCATTTTGATGCATTCCAAGTCAAATGTGCAACAAAGAGCAAAGGAAGAAAGAAACTTTGAGAGTTACTAAGCGTTTTACAACAAACCACGATTCTCTGTCACTAATAGTTTTCTTGTTACGATTATTTTAAGTCATACCAGGACTTAATGGATACCCAATACCGCAATGCGCCATGATGGGCGGCCGTCTCATAGAACAGCGGGATGTTGCCAAGTTGAGAAGAAAAAACGAAAAAGAACCTATTGCATGCCTGTTCGCCTCATTTTATCATCACTTAAGCAAAACAAGGTTATTCTCTAAAGTGCATGCAGTGTAATATGTATCACAACTAACAGTAGCTTGCATAAACGCGAAGAGAAGGTAACAAGAAACAGAAATAGTTTCGTTACATTCTTGCACTGAAAGAGGAATTGCGGTCATATTAAGTGTCGAGTCATAAATTCTTCCCAGGTGCCGGCGAAAATAAAATTTGTGGCTTTTTTCGCTAGCAAGGTCTGAATGTGCAAAAAAATATTTCGGGTGATGGCCGAGTTATTAAACTCTATTTTATAGCTGCATTTACTGCCGAGTTTATATCAGGCGAATTCATAAACAAATTCCTCAGAAAGCATGTATAATTCACGGCCGAAGACTAGGAGGAAAAAGACGCCGTCGAACGAACGTCAGACCACACAAAAACTCTCTCTTCCCAACACAGACGTAAGTACGCAGTTTATATCCATCTGCCTACCTTCTTTTTCTCTTTGCATTTCACGCGTCGGTTTTCTTTTTTATCCGACTGTCACCTTTTTATGTTGCTTTGGATTCCGGACAAGTACAAGAAATGTAACAAAACAGGGCAGTCGGCTTATCAGATTCCAGTCCCCGGCCATAAAAACGACAACAAGAATCCGACGCCGCCATTGAACCCGTGTGACAGCTGCCGGCTGACAAATATGGCGGCAGCGCCGCGTTCCGCCGGGATCCGGTTCCCCCTCCCCCAGCCGAGGCGCTGCCGTGACGTCACCGCGGCCGTCTCAATTATATTTTAGAGCGGCCATTAGATCGGAGGCACATTTTAATGGCTGCAGCTAGGGAAGGAGAGTGGGCTAGTTGGGAAGGGAGCTGGATGTGGCGAGGCAGTGCAACAGGAAAAATCAGGGCCCGTCCGGCAGCACTCCTGGAAAATTGATAATTTCAATCTGCGTGGGGAGAGCGCCCGATAACAGCGGCCAGATGGAAATGACAATCTAATGTATGCGCAGAGGCCGTTAAAAGTAATGGCCCATAAAGCGGGGAATTCCCGCCGACGCGGAGATAGGACGAGGACGTCAGGTGGGCCAACTGGAAAAAAAAACAAAATATTTGGGGAAAAAATGACGGCCCCGCGGTGGGTAACTGCTGTCAGATCAGCGCCGTCTCGACACAGCCTGCGCGCGTTTATACCTGACTACCTCGGCGAAAAATTAGTATTAAGTATGACGCCCGATGAGTTTACTTTTCTGATGGACACCGCACTTGCGACGCCTTCTGGAAGACAAGCTCTGCCTCATTTTCCTTCTTTCCATCGTTACGATTAGAGTGCTGCTATTCGCTACATTAATAACTCTAGCTGGTCTCCTCTTATCGCTACGATATGGAAATTATACGTACGAGTCAGGGAGGAAATGCACAGTCAAACATAATGTATGCCGCATGGTGCTTACTGGCGAAGTAAGTAAAAGCAAGTAACGTTTGCTGATGTTAAATTATGGTGCGAACTGGTGAGCATGGATTAGCGGTAAATTGCGTGCCTGGAAAGCGAAAGGTCGCTGCATTGAATCTCTGTCGGGCTACGGATTTTTTTACTCTGCGTTTTAATGTAGTGATGTAGGGAATCGCCGGAAACGCGATGTCGTTCGTATTTCTCGCTAAACTGTAGGTCCTCATTCCCCGGTTCGATAACTAACAACCAAACACAAACTTCCATATGTCGTCAACGATGTGTCTACAGCCTGCACTCGTACATTCATTACGTTTATTCCTGTACAGGGGAAACATTTTAATTGAATACCGGTTAAGGACACGCAAGTCGCCGAAGTAGCGCCCAGTTGAAAGATCTGCATCACACCATTGAGGCGCAGGAAATTATTATTATTATTATTATGGTGGAAACTCTTCCGAACCAGTATGACATATAAAAACAAAACTGTTATTATTCCACAAAAAATCCATTGAAGGTAACTTGAACATAAAAAGAGAAATGAGTCTGGAATGTTAACGTACAGGAATACATTAAATGTATTCGCAACTGCGACTACGGATGCCCATCAACTATATAACGGAATGACTATAATGAGAGTTTCTACTGGACCGGGGCTCGAACCCGGATTTCCCTTTTATCGCGAGCGTCGCCCTACCAAGTCTTTTATCTCATTTTGTTCGTTATTGTTTGTTGCATTTGTTTGGGGAGGACGTTCTGTGCACCCGTTGAAGTTCATCGTTGATCCATTCACTCAGTTTTTTATTTATTTTTTATTATTATTACAGAGGGCAGCTAACCGTCTAACCTAACACGCTGAGTCACCGTGTCGGCCTACCACAAGGCTATCCGAGCACGAATCACAACCAAACCCAAACTTCCATAAGTCATCAACCATGTGTCTACAACTTGCATTCGTACATTCATTACGTTTATTCCTGTACAGGGAAAACATTTTAATTGAATACCGCTTTCCCGGTGTCGGCGAATAAATACGATATTGCAGTGCCTGCGTTGCTCAGAAGTACGATGGACTGTTCCTTTGGTCATGCATGCATGTCTGAAGGAATATTGCGCCGTACTTGCGAGCAACACAGGTCCAGCAACATCGTAACATTAATACACAAGGAGAACCAAAATTCGGCGACAAACTTTCAGAGCTTGTTGTTTCTCCATGGTACGTCAGTTTAGATACATGTACATTGTTAATAACAGTAAGTCAGTGTATTGGCTTTATTGCATATATAATTAAAACCTGTTTGAAGTGCCACAGAGACTAGTACTCTCTACATCTGTAACGGAACACGAAGTCACGTCAACTATCCATCTTGCTAACATTTGGAGCCATCTATGAACTATTCAGTAAATGAGAGGAAGAACATACCCGTCATATTGACTAAATAAAGAGAAAAACAGTACAAAGGATAAAAACATTTAAATCAAATCAATTGTAATAGTTGCAGCATATAGCGTGTGGCTGCTTGTGACTTATAAATATTTTTTTAAATGTTTTACCAATATGACGTTACATATGTGTTTTGAAGAATAACAGAAGAATTGAATAACAAGGAGAGAATCTGGGATTTTTTACATTTTCGATGTTTACTGTTAAATGTGGAGATAAGTAATAGCAACGTAAATCATTTTACTTGTATTTTATTTTATGTTATTCCCGTACAAATTTTAAGTTTTTCATCAGAGACTGTAACTACTTTCCTTTGAATGTTATATATTACGTACTTCATATAGAGGACGCCCTACAGCCAATCGAGGTATTCTCCACAAAGCCTACCTTCATTATACAGTAGTCTCGAAAGAACTGTGACAGGCGCCGGACAACAGGAACTGACGTGCAGTGATACTATGAAACAGTGGTGTGTAACCTAATATATAAGCCATATAGGTTATGCCACGAGTTGTAACTTTTTATTGTGTCGCCTGACCAAGTACGTCTTTTATTTTTTAGCATTGATAATGACTAGGCACTAGCTGAAATCAAGATTTGCCAGGTAAAACCAGCAAAAAAGGACGATTGATTGCTGTGCTCTACATTTGAAAATCATATCTCCGTCGCTGAGTGCACCCATGTTCCTCATGGAAGGTAAACTGCTTCTTATAGAGTTCCCCCTGAGTATTTCGGTATAGGGTCCCATGGTATCCGCCAGCTTGTTGCAAACTAGTAATATAATTGTGATTTATTCAGTTTGTTACCGCAAACACCCTTGTTTCTGTAGAAATAGGCCACGTATCTGTATCTGCAGTCGATACTCAGAACTCCAACACTTGCATTACATGCTCAATCAGCAAGCCAGCGTATATCTCGTGAGGGGCTATACCTTTTACCACTATTAGTCACTACGTTTCCTGTACCACTCACAAAAATAGACCGAGGGAAAAACGACTGTCCATACGACTCCGTACAAGCCCTAATTTCTGTAATCTCATCGTAGTGCTCTTCTGCAGTCGAGTTCACATACCAATTCTCTAAATTTTCGTTACGGTGTTTCACGAAAAGAACATCGTCTGCCCTCCGAACTTCCCTCTTCAGTTTGTGAATAATCTCCGTAACAACTGTGTGTTGATAGAACCTACTGGTAACAAATCTAGCAGTCCGCCTCTCAATTACTTCGGTGTTCCACTTTAATCCGATCTCTAGTACCTCCCGCTGCGGAAGTCGAACACGCGCCAGAACAAATGGACGTGGCCAGCCCGTAGTGAGGAAGTTTGTAATGTGACCAAAACATGCAACACAGATTAAAGGAACGTCTCTCCGACGAAACACGTACACTTTTACCAATGTTCAGCCTGTTCGCCTGTTCTGCCAGTGTACAGTGCAACATGTAACAAATGCAGAACTGTTCCCTTACAGGTATTGCTCAAATTGGCAAATGCCGTCATTACGGAGACTGTACAGCGACGCGTAATCGACTGCCTTACAAGCTGAAGAATTCCAGGAGCTGGCGTACTACTTCCGCAGCTGGGATAATCCTAGCAACCAGTTCCGTAAGAGTACCGGCCGTAGTCTCGTAAACTAGGTTCTTCACGTGCCCCCAGAAGAACCAGTTCATTGGTATCGTGTCTGGTTCACTGGTATCATGGCTGGTGATGCAGCTGATCATGGAACAGGACCACCGCGTCCTATCCGTTGTCATCCAAATTATACTTCAGCGTGGTTCATAACATCGAGTACGAAGTGTGCCGTCGTGTTAAAATCATAAGCTGACAAATTCTCAGGGGCATTTCACTGTTGTGCACAGACACAAAGATAAATCGGACAAGAAACAAAACGAAGTGCAGTACCTCTGCAACGAGCCGCAGGAGACAGTGGATCCCACCAACAAAAATACTCAGAAGACATCCCTGAACAACCTCTGAAAGTTTGTCGGTGGAGTTCTGGTTTATCCTGTACATCAAATTGCAACGCGAAAAAGGCGTTTGAATTTATAAAACGAACTAGTACCCGTCATTGCCCAGTATGTATAACTGCCGCCTAAACAGTTTCCGTTCGAAGACCGCGCTAACCCTCTAGATGTCGCTACTTACATACCCGCATCAGCGCCGCGCTCGGTTGCACATACGCTGCAGCAACGCCCTCAAACGGAAACTTTCTGATTGCCCCTTGTATTTATTCCAGTCTTCCAGTAGTCTGTCTCCTCCTTCCCCCTCTCTCTGACCATCTCTTCCCGCCCTCTTTGTCTCTATCCTCCGCTCCCTCTCTCTATCTACCTTCTCCACATTCCCTTTCTCTATCCGTCTCCTCCTGTCCCTCTTTTTGTCAATCTCCTCCTTCTCCTGTCTTTGACCATCTGCTCCTTCCCCTCTGTCCATGTACTCCTTCTCCCTCTGTTCATTTCCTCCTTCCTCTCTCTTCATCCATCTCCTTCTCTCCGCTTCTTCCTGTCCATCTCCTCCTCTTTCCTCTGTTTGTCCTTCTCCTCCTCTCCCCTCTCTTTCCACCTCCTCCTCTTCCCTTTCTCTGATTATTTCTTCCTCCACCACTTTCTGTCCATCTCCTCCTCCCCCAATCTCTATCCCTCTCATCCTCTTCCCTGTCTCTGTCCATCTCCTCCTTCTCTTTCTTTGTCCAGTATTTTCCCTCCCCTCTCTCTGTCCAGCTGCCCCTCCTACTCTCTCTGTCCATCCCCTACTTTATCCTATCTTTATCCCTCTCCTCCTTCCCCCTCTCTCTCTGTCAGTCTCCTCAGCCCCACTTCTCTCCACACGTCATCACCCCCACCCCAATAGGAGAGGCTGGTGGTTCTTATCTCCAAAGCACTTTTTTTTCAGATAGTAACTAATATGGATAGTAAATTTGATTCAAATCGTTCCACAGTTTAGGGTGATTCTACACTGCCTTTTGACTCCCACCTCGACGCTTCGATAGGTAGATCGCTCCTACCCCCCCCCCCCCCCCCCCAGCGATTATTTCCAGGCAGTAAGGGATATGTGTACCAAGTTTGGCTGAAATCGGTCCAGTGGTTTAGGAGGAGATCTTGAACATTCATACACACACAGGTATGTACATACATGCATCCGTTTTTAAAATGTGTATGTATATTTCTATACTTACTGCTGAAAATGGCCACACCCACACCAACACACTTGAAGCTCACCCACGTTCAAATATTGCGTAAGCATTTCGGAGAGCACATAGAACCAACGTCATCGATTTTCTTTCCTGTTCCGGTCACGTATTGAGCGACGGAAGAATGGCTGTCTATGTACTTTTGTAAGCGCCCCAGTCTGCCTTATCCTACTCTTACGGTCCCTTCGGAAGACGTACATGGTGGCAACAGAATGTCCATGCAGTCTTCCTCGAATACAGTTTCTCTTGATTTACCAAACAGAGCTTCGCGAGAACTACGTGGCCTTTCTTTCAAGGATTTCCCGAGCATACGTATTACACTTTCATAAGGAATGTACTGAGCTGTTACGATTCTAGCACAACGTTTCTGAATTCGTTAAATGTCCGTTGTCATACCCATTTAATAAGGACCCCAAACGCTACATCAGTACTGTAGAATTGGTCACACTAGACTCTTGTATGCAGCTTCCTACACCTATGCCCTCTCCTAGACACTTGCCGACAAACTGAAGTCTTCTAGTATCCTTCCCTAATATTCGTTATACAGGCATCTTCCACTATTTATCCATATTATACACCAGATGTAAAGTATGTGTAGCCACTGAGAGGCTAATTTAACAATGTGCCTTTTTTTTAGTATCCTGATGGGAGCACTGTAACACTTGTGGAAGTGTGAAGCCTTCAAGCAAATCCTAGGAGAATCAGTAGATGTATTCCCCAGAGTTCACTTCCGTTATTGCTACTTTTTAACACGTTCACGATGGACTTGCCTTACGCATTAATTTCAAACGCAAAGATACAATAATATCTATTTACACTCTCCACAGAACGAACCGGTTGATACCTAAATAGTCATCCTGAATGCACAGGAGTGTGCACTGATAAGGAACTTCCCGGTTTATTAAAACTGTGTGCCAGACCGGAACTGCAACCCGGCACTTTTTCCATTCGCATGCAGATGCACAGTCTGAGCTATCCAAGAACGACTCACTAGCCTCACCCCAAAATCTCGCTTCCGCCAGCATTTACCAGAGAAAGAAAATGTCCGAAATCCGTCTCCCGGTGCGATCACATACTTAATATGCCAGAAAATATCAAGTAGTCATATTTACCAGATATTAGCTACCAAATATTGAGATTATAACAAAAATGGTTCAAATGGCTCTAAGCACCATGGGACTTAACATCTGAGGTCATCAGTCCCCTACACTTAGAACTACTTAAACCTAACTAACCTAAGGACATCATACACATCCATGCCCGAGGCAGGATTTGAACCTGCGACCGTAGCAGCAGCGCGGTTCTGGACTGAAGCGCCTAGAACCGCTCGGCCACAACGGCCGGCGAAATTATAACCGCAAGACTTGCGGGTCCAGGTAGCGGTCAAACATCTGTCTTTTCAGTCATATTAAACATACTACTAAATGTTGTAACAAAAAATAACTATGCCACGATCGCTAATAGAATTGAAACTGGGGTAAACTGGTCGGTCGAGAGGGACGTTATACTGCGCCTTGATACGACGGCGTTTTGTTGGTCTTGATTGTGCCTGCCTATGATTTCTTTCGGCTTTTGATCCAACATTACCACATTTTCACAAGTGCCAGTATAAATATCTCGGAGTTTTCCCTGTTCCCATGGAGATGAATGTACCATCTCTAAACATACAACATCGATACACCCGCGCAAAGATCTTATTTAAACCGAGAGCTGTTTACAGAATGTAAGTTACTGGCGAATAGCTGGACATCAATGTACCACCGCTACACATACAACATCGATATCTCCGTGCATAGTTCTTATTAAACCGAGAGCTTTTTACAGAAAGTAAGTTACTGTCGAATATTCAGGAGCTAACCGGCTTGTTGTGTACCTCAGGGTATTGCTTGAACTATCTCTTTCCCCCTTTAGTGATTTATAGTTTCTTAGTTCCGTAAGTTGCATCCTCCCTTAGTGGTATGACCCAAAGTTTTTATAGGACTGGAGGCAGATCAGCCCAGATCCCAAAATTATATGATGCTAACTACAGTCTTTCGTTGAGAAGTATCGTACACTCACAGTGTCGTAGCAAACTGACTGTCGAAATGGAGAAGCATCAGACTCATATAAATTATTGCCCTTTATTATAAGACAGTCAATAGCAAAGTGTGGTGTCACCGCCAGACACCACACTTGCTAGGTGGTAGCCTTTAAATCGGCCGCGGTCCGGTAGTATACGTCGAACCCGCGTGTCGCCACTATCAGTGATTCCAGACCGAGCGCCGCCACACGGCAGGTCTAGAGAGACTTCCTAGCACTCGCCCCAGTTGTACAGCCGACTTAGCTAGCGATGGTTCACTGACAAATTACTCTCTCATTTGCCGAGACGATAGTTAGCATAGCTTTCAGCTACGTCATTTGCTACGACCTAGCAAGGCGCCATTATCAATTGCTATTTATCTTGTGATGCATGTACCGTCAGACCGATGTTCACCAATTATGGATTAAAGTTAAGTATTCCAGAAGCTACGTACTTTTTTTACTAGACTCAACTCTTTTAACTGTTCCAGACCTCACGCCAGCCTGCGTGAGCTTAAACGCATGCTTTTCGGCTACCTCATAGTGGCTTGGCTGTCTCGCGAAGTCACAACACAAAGGGAAATTGATGTTTCCTCCGAACAACGCTATTTAAGAGCAGAACTGACTTCATTTACACAGGATCTCAAACGTGCGTCCCAAATGCAAGAACCAAACATCAGATCATCAGATTCCTGATCAGCGATTACTCTCCTGAGTTATTTGTGTAGAAGAAGTAGAAATAGGTAGAACTAATCATTCCATTGCGTGCGACGTATAAGTCTGCCTAAGTTCGATATAGGTGCATTCGATATGAAGGAAAACTGAATGGTACATGTTTTGCTTAAGGAGAGGGAGAGAAAGAGAGAGAGAGAAAGTGGGGCTATTAACGTGCTTACTAAAATAGCCCTAGATGAATATGATTAAAACTAAAAATGCATAATTTCACTTAAAATTAACAATCACTCTCATTCCATTTTCCGTTGTATTCACTCACCCAGTCGTTCCCAAACACGAAAATTTAATTTCAGCTTCGCTAATGTTACAGTTCTAAAAGATTTGTAGATTAAAAGGTAAAAAAATAACTCGAACAAAAACCAGGGAGACTCATCCAACAAGGCAGCAGATTAAGACCTACTCCTAAATAGTCTAGGGAGCAAGTCAGAGTCTTAATCATCTGGTAATCTGATCCCTGCTCTCTTGTATGTGTATAACACATATTCAGTGCAAATGTGGCGTACATATTGGAAGATAATACCACTGAAGAAGGAGCCACGTGTCATCGGACTATGCCTCATCAGAAGGCGTGTGAGAAGCAGTTTATCTCTCTTCTATAGCTGAAAAGTGTGCGCCAAGGTTTTATTAATTCAGTTTATTGTCCGTCACTTCCCGCCATTCTTCTTCCCTGTGGGGACGGTCCTGTGCCTCAACGGAGAGAATATGGCATGGAGGGGCAAGGCACAGTCTCTTTGTTTTTGAGTATACGCTTCCTTCGCTGCCAAAACGGCTAATTCATTTTTCTTAATTCCCTTGTGCCGTGGTACCCAGTAAAATTACACCGCCTTCTCCAGTCTTTGCAGGTGCAGAAGGGAATCCTGGGCGCTTTGGACGTAACTGTCTAGCCGGCCGGAGTGGCCGAGCGGTTCTAGACGCTTCTATCCGGAATTGCGCTGCAGGTTCGAATCCTGCCTCGGGCATGGATGTGTGCGATGTCCCTAAGTTAGTTAGGTTTAAGTAGTTCTGAGTTCTAGGGGACTGATGACCTCAGATGTTAAGTCCCATAGTGCTCAGACCCATTTGAGGCATAACTGTCTACTGGGTACATTGAATATGACGCTCATTTAAAATTTCATTAAAATCGAATTAGAAATATACCCAGGAGTTCAGTCCTTCCAGCACACTGCTAGCTCTAAAATGATTCTGGTCCTCTTCAGTAAACAAGCTGGCAGCCGGCCGTACCCTAGGTCAGTGTTGGTATTCTTAACCTATCCATTTCCATTTTTAACTTTTCTAACCTACCTGCCCGATTAAGGGACCTGACATTCTACGCTCCGATCCGTAGAACGCCAGTTTTCTTTCTCCTGATAACGACGTCCTCTTGAGTAGTCCCCGCCCGGAGATCCGAATGGGGGACTATTTTAGCTCCGGAATATTTTACCCAAGAGGACGCCATCATCATTTAACCATACAGTAAAGCTACATGCCCTTGAGAAAAATTACGGCTGTAGTTTCCCTTTGCTTTCAGCCGTTCGCAGTACCAGCACAGCAAGGCCGTTTTGGTTAGTGTTGCAAGGCCAGATCAGTCAATCATCCAGACTGTTGCTCCTGCAACTACTGAAAAGGCTGCTGCCCCTCTTCAGGAACCACACGTTTGTCTGGCCTCTCAACAGACACCCCTCCGTTGTGGTTGCACCTACGGTACGGCCATCTGTATCGCTGAGGCATGCAAGCCTCCCCAACAACGGCAAGGTCCATGGTTCATGGGGGCAAGACACAGTTATCTGAAGAAAATCTAAAACGGTATGAGCAGCCCACTCTTCCAACTCACAAGCGTTGTACAATGGGAAATTCTTCAACAGTTATTTTAACGAATGGTGTGTACACATAATGCAACGTAACAACATTATCACACATACATACAACTCAATTTTTTTGCTACGGATTGTGCTTTATATGTGTTACTGCGCCTAGCTGTCTATTATACTTGTGGTCTTCGGCGATGAGAGTGTTGCAGTATTCATATTACCACACAGCAAGAACTGGTGCGTGTGGGCAGAACAGCCGTCGGCATCAGACAGTGGCAAAAGTCGGAAGAAGGAAAAACAGACGAATGCTGGTCTGGAAATACGATTCTTAAACTATCTCGGCTAGGAGAGAATTTAGGCAACCAGACCATCCAAATGCTCGTCACATGACGATAATGAGGAAAGTGCAAAATAAAAGGCAGGAAGAGAGACTGTCCGGGGCCACAGCGCAGGCGTGGAGTGTTTGAGCGTGACATGCAAAGGACTGTTTGAAGATGCTACAAACAGCTGACGGGAAACAGTATGACATTCTTCAGCTTACTAGTATATAGGAAAATCACCTCCTTGTTTGGATAAGTTGCGATCTGGTTGTCAACTATAGAGAGAGATAGCATTTTCAAGTTCTCTTGTACTTGTATTCTCTTGCGTGTCTCAGTAAAAGGAATGTTGCTTTCTGTTGCTATTTAATGAATAATTTGTGCAGGATTTAAAGAATATCTCATCCTAGTAGTACAATGAAGTTCTGAAAACTTCTGTAAAGGGAAAAGGTGAAACTTTCTGGCAGATTAAAACTGTGTGCCGGACCGAGACTCTGCCAGGAACCTTCATATCAGCGCACACTCCGCTGTAGAGTGAAAATTTCATTCTAGAAGGGAAAAGGTAATTATTAATGCTGACAGAAAAATAAAGAGGAAAGTAAAAATGAGTTCCACTGGGAATGATGACTAATTGTCATCAGTTTTACTTGTTCCTGTCTCAACTGTATGTACTAGAAGTGCACATTCTATTCGATGGAAGCACAGATCAGATTACCGGTGATACATTTGTGTAGAGTACTTGGTAAACAGCCAAGTATTCATGTGTTAACAGTTCTGGAATTTCAGTTGGCATAAAAGTTTTCAGGGTTCGACTAACTTAAGCTTCACAGAGAGATTATTATCTTGAAGAATTATTCGTGATTTACTATTACTCAGTTGAATGTGTCGTGTTAGCTAACAGTCTTCCCTAATAAAGTTAAGCGTTTTATTGAACTTTAATGTTAGCATCACTGTTTTTCCATAAATATGTTAGAAGGTACGTTAGTTGTTTGCGTATTATATTTGATTTCCGGTAGAAATATAGTCATAAATATGCTGGTTGTGTTTGGTAATGTTAGAATTTCTGATGAAGCAGAACTCTATGAGACGTCAGGAGGGTCTAGTGAAGCAGGGGATACAACCCGTCGGCTTTGACCAATGACGTCAGAATTGGCCAGAGACCATTTATTACACAGATGAAAGAGCTAGCAATACTGTTCACAGTGTTGTTCAGAAACAAAGGAATACGAGTGATGAAAAATACAGTTGACATATGTCAAGGCAAGAAGTATTTTCACGTTAAGGATACCGCATGTTTGTATCGTATTATTTCTGATGAAAATGAAGTGGAGAAAAATGGATGGAAATATTGGTAGCATGGAATACCCCACGTCACATATATATGTTGCAACCCTTGTTCACTAAAGTACGAGCAGCCATTAGCGGCTCGCTATCTTACTTACAACTATTCATGACGTCGCCTTTCCAGCTTAAATCTCTTTTAATATGCGACTTGTAAGTACTGCATCTTTTTCCAGTCAGTACAAACTATATACTTAATATGTTTTACAACAGTTAGTCTAATTCTGAAGACGACGCTCATAGTAGCGTCGAAACCTGGCCAATTTTGACTTAATATTTGTGACCGAGGGCTTATTTGTTGTAATATAACCTATACATGGGTTGTATCTCGAACCTCATTCGAATTGTATTGGTTAACTGCAGTACGGGATACAAGTTTAGCATAAGTCGATTTCTTCGTTTTCGTTAGCATTAATACCCTGTTGTTCAGCTGAACTATACAGGGTGTTACAAAAAGGTACGGCCAAGCTTTCAGGAAACATTCCTCACACAAAGAAATAAAATATATTATGTGGACATGTGTCCGGAAACGCTTACTTTCCATGTTAGAGCTCATTTTATTACTTCTCTTCAAATCACATTAATCATGGAATGGAAACACACAGCAACAGAACGTACCAGCGTGACTTCAAACACTTTGTTACAGGAAATGTTCAAAATGTCCTCCGTTAGCGAGGATACATGCATCCACCCTCCGTCGCATGGAATCCCTGATGCGCTGATGCAGCCCTGGAGAATGGCGTATTGTATCACAGCCGTCCACAATACGAGCACGAAGAGTCTCTACATTTGGTACCGGGATTGCGTAGACAAGAGCTTTCAAATGCCCTCATAAATGAAAGTCAAGAGGGTTGAGGTCAGGAGAGCGTGGAGGCCATGGAATTGGTCCGCCTCTGCCAAACTGAGCTCTGACATGGAAATTAAGCGTTTCCGGACACATGTCCACATAACATCTTTTCTTTATTTGTGTGTGAGGAATGTTTCCTGAAAGTTTGGCCGTACCTTTTTGTAACACCCTGTATAGGTCAACTGAAGCATGGGATACAAATTTTAGATGTGTTGTTTCTTTCGCCTCCGCTACCACTAACAGTCTGTTCTTACGTATATAGTAGTACTACCTATGGCAGAAGGAGCTACGTACATAATATACTTCCGTTGACCTATATATATGTACACTGCTAATGAAAACGTGGAAATGGACGTACGTCACATTTGCAACCTGTACCTCAGTTGAACTACGCGAGGAGGCAATAAGACGACACATATACAGTTTGTATCCTGTACTTCACTATGGGGTACAGTTTTATTTTTCGCCTTCGATGCTAATAGTATCGACTAAAAGTTATAGTTTTTATCACAGCAGTGACAATAGTATCCCATTCTTTAGTTGAGCTATATAGCTATACACAACATTTGTATCCTGCTCTCCAGTTGACATGTATAGATAAATCTCGTCAGTGTTACATTTGTCGTTCTTTTCGAATAGGTAGTGTCAGTGTAAAAGTCAACTGAAGGACGGGATGCAAATTTTAGTTGTGTCGGGCGTTTCGCCTTTACTATTGCTAGTACAGATTCGAAAAAATCGTACTGATACTAGTGCTGGGAAACGAAAGAAGAACGACAGCTGCGAAATTTCTATTACATACTGGAGGACAAGAAAATATACGTAACGGTGTAATACAACCATGAAATACGTCTAAATAATCAAATGCAGTAAAAGAAAATAATGGAAAACTGAATTTATCACATGGGAACACACATACACACAGACACACATACACGCGCACACACAAACACATTCACATCCCCCCCCCCCCCCGGCCCATCCTAATGTGAAATTAGCTAACATATTTCGGACGGTACATTTGCCCAAAACGTTTAACAAAACATTTAAACGGGCAATATGTTGGGGAATACTACGCTTCCGCCGGCCGCTGTGACCGAGCCGTTTTAGGCGCTTTAGTCTGGAACCGTGCTGCTGCTACGGTCGCAGGTTCGAATCCTGCATCGGGCATGGATGTGTGTGATGTCCTTACGTTAGTTAGGTTTAAGCAGTTCTAAGTCTAGGGGACTGATGACCTCAGATGTTAAGTCCCATAGTGCTTAGAGCCATTTGAACTACACCCCCACGAATATTCGTCGAAGCGACTTTGAAGTGTGGAAATTCGGCGTTTCCCCTTCCCTACAAGAGATGTCACAGCTGACCAATCTCCCTCTATGCTCTTTGTGCAAGCCCCTGTGGATAATGATCTGAACTCACTATCGTGATTAACTACGAGATCCTGATAACCCCTACCCCTAAATCCATATATGAAGAAAAACCATCTGAAATTACAACGGAACGCTTTGCAACGAGATCTTCAAATAAACTGACCAAAACTTACTTCCTTCGAATGGGTACTACTTTAAACACTACATCGTCACACTCTTGACCTGAAACTACAGCCCCCAAACCCAAATTTGCGACTCATCAACTTCGTCCATAACACCAGGTCCCCCAACGGCTCCCTATATTTCATGTATTCCCCACAAACTTCCATACAAAAAGAGTACCAGTCCACAACTGTACGCTTACTCACACGACATCCATGGACACACAGCCACACAGGATATCTCAGACACCAACAGTACGTGATTTTCATAATGTCTCTCAAGGAGAGCTCAGATTTTTCGAACCATGTCCCTCGTCTAATGGACCGCCACAACCGATCTTTGCTGCAGCGCCATACGAATAAGTCATGAGTACGGGGACGAGATACACTTTTGAGGCGCATATGTTCGCCGCACTCACGACATAGAACATACTCGGCAACGAGAACACACATTTGTAAAAAACAAATCGTGGCCAACATGTCTACGCCCATAGCCTCTCTCAAATCATCCAGGTTCATCGGAACAGATAAATCCATACCTACAAACGAAAATGCGACATTAAAAATTGTCCTTATTTAGAAACAAATATTCCAAATTGCCTCAATATCACTAAGAATGAAATTAAGTACCGAATGAATAGCAAAAAAACAATTATTTAAATAAATGCACAGGAAGAATATTTTGTGCAATATGTAGCGATTTCTCTTAAAATCACATTCAATTATTTTAATGTACAATGAGGGCGCTTATCCGGAACACAGAACTGTTTTACTATCTATGGTTGAAAGTGAAGACATTATTATCTATGAGTAATGTATGACGTCATTGGCCAAAACCGACGGGTTGTATCCCTTGCTTCACTAGACCCCGTAAGGATATACAAACAAATGTTTATTCGTGTGTCGCTACAAAACCTTACTTCAATTACGAAAAATAATATGAAAGGAGCGGATATTATGTAAATCTTACCGTACTGATATTCTGCTACGCAGCCGTCAGCATCCGTGGTAAATCTGTACACCTCAAGGTCCCAAATATCGGTGGAGACTCGCCAGAAATTGTCTGAATCATCGTGAAGCTGTGTCTAGCCGCTGTCTGTGACGCAAACGGCGGTCACTCCGGATACCATCAGGCGGCCGGTAACAACAATGTGTCTCCAAAGCGTGTGATCGTACTCTGTCATAACAAAAGACTGTCGTCATTTTGCCAATCTTTTTGAACGCTGATGGACTATGGGGACTTGTGGTGTAATGGTTAAGTCTACTTATCTTCTAGCGCTGCGGGATCGGTATTTTCGTCACTGACAAAGATTTTGAACACGTGCTGCTTGGGCTTCAATGAACTTACCGGATGCAGTGCATTTACAGCCAATAAGGGTGTAAAACATTTACGAAGGTGTGCCGAAAAGTAATGCCTCTGAATTTTTTATTCTGTTTTCAATACTGGCTGACGTATTACATGTAATGCAGATTACTCGATCGACTTTCCCGCTTCGCTGACGCAAGATGCAACCCTTCGCCGCTAGAGATTTCTTAATTACAGGTTGTATATGGCGGTGTGCAACGTAACTACGTCAGTGCGTGAGAAACCCTCAGAAAACTGAAACCACGAATTTCAAAGATTCATCCACACACTACGCACCCTCACTTTCAGCTTGACAATATCAGACCACACATGAGGGCTGCGGCGACTGCAACAACCCGACGCCTTGGGTTTACCGTCATTGATCATCCTCCGTACAGTACCGGCTGGGTCCCTTTCGATTTTATTTATTTATTTATTTATTTATTGTTCCGTGGGACCAAATTAAGGAGAAGTCTCCATGGTCATGGAACGATTCAATACATGAAATTATAACACGATATTAGAAACAGATAAAATGAAATATAAAAAAACATATTCATGTGACAAGTCGTATGTTTAAATGCTTCCAGAGCTTAAAGAACATCTTCGAGGACTTCACTTTGATCATGATGAAGCCTTGCAAGTAGAGAAGAGGTGTGGCCCATCAGCAAAGTCAGACATTCTACAGTGGTCGTATCAGTAAACTGGCGACTCGTTCGGAGAAATGTGTTAGTCGCCAGGGTGACTGTGTTTAGAAATAAATATGTAGACATGAAGAATAAAGATTTAGAATGTTAATAACGTTTGTTTTATTTAAAATGCTTTAAGAGTTTTCACAAAAAAAACCGATAGGCATTAGTTTTCAGCACGTTGTCTTATGTGCCTACCGCTTCGGTCGCAGGTTCGAATCCTGCCTCGGGCATGGATGCGTGTGATGTCCTTAGGTTAGTTAGGTTTAAGTAGTTCTAAGTTCTAGGGGACTGATGACCTCAGCAGTTAAGTCCCATAGTGCTCAGAGCCATTTGAACCATTTTTCTTTTAGCACATGCCATCAGCTGCTGAATAATCAAAATAATCAAGCTGCCGAAACGGTAATACTTAAATTACCGTAGTGCGGGCTTCAGTGCGATGTTGCCAGAGAACACAGGAACATTAATAAAAGAACATGACGCTCTGTGATGTCATTTCACGAAACAGCATTCCGACTTTGATGTGTGATGTATTCAGTGTCCTGTATATGACCTATGAAAATCATTACATATGAAATTTGATGTATCAGTTTAATGAAGTAATCCCCTGCGAAGCATACAATACCACTATGAGCAATATATATTCAAAACAGAGGTTAGCATAGATCAGTATATGTTGTTGTGGTCTTCAGTCCGAAGACTGGTTTGATGCAGCTCTTCATGCTACTCTATCCTGTGCAAGCCCCTTCATTTACCAGTACCTACTACAACCTACATCCTTCTCAATCTGTTCAGTGTATTCATCTCTTGGTCTCCATATTCGATTTTTACCCTCAGCGCTGCCCTCCAATACTAAATTGGTGATCCCTTGATGCCTCAGAATATGTCCTACCAACCGATCTCTTCTTCTAGTGAAGTTGTGCCACAAATTTCTCTTCTCCCCAATTCTATTCAGTACCTCCTCATTAGTTATGTGATCTACCCATCTAACCTTCAGCATTCTTCTGTAGCACCATATTTCGAAAGCTTCTATTCTCTTTTTGTCTAAACTATTTATTGTCCACGTTTCACTTCCATACATGGCTACACTCCATACAAATAGTTTCAGAAAAGACTTCCTGACACATCTTTATTCGATGTTAACAAATTTCTCTTCTTCAGAAATGCTTTCCTTGCCATTGTCGGTCTACTACTTTTATCCTCTCTACTTCGACCATCATCAGTTATTTTGCTCCCCAAATAGCAAAACCCATTTACTACTTTAAGGGTCTCATTTCCTAATCTAATTCCCTCAGCATCATCCGATTTAATTCGGCTACATTCCATTATCCTCGTTTTGCTTTGTAACGCCGCACCCGTCCCTTAGCTGGTTTTGGCGTGTGTTCACCCCAGCTAATTGACTAACAGGTCAACAGAGAGTGCAAAACTGCCACAATATCGGATAACGCAAAAAAAAGTAATATGGCCCTGTGACTCCCAATTGAACTGCGGTGGTAGTGTTGGCATTAATTTATTCAGAATTGATCACTTTTAATTAAAAAGGGGAGCACATTGATGTTATGTTCAGCTATTGCACACCAGATGCAAATGTTGAACATAAAATTAATTAAGAAAGTGACTTGGGATTTCAACTACTTGATTGAAAACAGATGCAGTCGATTAGCACAAATTTATTTTAACATCACATTACAAGACTCTCCTATCAGGCAGTGGTAATGAATTGCGTTTGCGTGGAGTAAAGCGCGATAACTAAAAAGTAATTCCTATCGACTGACCCAGGCGTAATGCAAAGTGCGAGAAGAATTCTGCAATACACGGCCCATGAAACCCTCGTGGAAACTTTGCCGACATGATCCAACAAATTAATCAGTGGCCGGAGCGGGCGCAATATCACCGAATTCAGCGTGGCGGAGCGGCGTCGTTGTGCAGACGTCGGCCACCCTCGTGGTGCTGCAAGGCTGCGCTCGTCTATTCACTCCTAGCTATCTTGCTCAGTACATAGCTGAAACAAAACTTCCTATCTCCAAGCTCAATCATTCCCTTTGCTAAGTCCTAAACTGCAGAGATGCTCACTCTTTCCCAGGCAAGCTGAGTCAAGAACGCTACATCCGCACTCTGGGCAAGCTGGGAACGGAAGACCTCTACAGAGAGTTCTCACAGTCCACTCTTCATCTCGGTTTCCCCTCCAGCAAAATCACTTACGCCAATTGCAGCTCAAGTCGCGTTAATTATGAGTCGCTTCCCAGTGCCGACCAATGCCTGCTCTGGGAAGTGAACAAATTCCCACAAAATTTCCCTTCCTCTCAACTTCTGTTGTTTAGCTCCTCCCAGGCCACCCATCAAGGTTAGCGTCTGCACAAACACCAATTTTTCCGGAATTCTGACTCCCAGGAGAGTACTTCAAATTCCTCGGTCCTACATTCCCATTGGAGGCCAGCGTATTTCATTCTGTCGCTCTTCACCTGATTCACTTCAGACTCCGTGGACCGTGAATTCAGCATGAAGTTGCTATAGTCACGAACACGCATATTTTGACCTCTGTTGACTGCTCCACTGTACCTTTGCGCGGCTTTCTCGCATGTTTCCCTGAAAACGGGACGATGGACATTTATCAACAGGTGTACAAGTTCTCCGTCTGCTTCCCGGTACACCAGCTTGGGGTCGGGCTCAACCACCCATGCTGTCACTCACCTTAAGGTGGCTGGAGGCCACGCCACGTTACCGCTTTCTCAGAGCTTGAGCCGTCCTAAGCTGCCTATTGTCGCTTCCCTTCACCGTTCCCCAGCCAGCCACGGTCTACTCTAAATATTTCCCTGGGCTAAACTAGCGTCCAGTAAATCGACTCATCTCCGTTAAGTTTTCATGCCGTGTGAATTACTTTAAAACCATCACCTGACATTAATTATTCCAATACGTCCATACTATACCCTGTACAAGATGCATTGTGCCTTGTCAGTCATTTTGTTAACCCCTACTGTTCGCTCAACGTGAGTTAGGTGATCTTTAATGACTTCATGTAAGGGCATAGTTCTTGCCACCTTAGAGGTTTTGTTAATGTTCATCATATATCCTCGTTTCGAGACACTGTCCATTCCATTCAGCTGCTCTTCCAGGTCCTTTGCTGTCTATGACAGAATTACGTCATCGGCGAACCTCAAAGTTTTAATTTCTTCTCCATGGATTTTAATTCCTACTTTGAAATTTTCTCTTGTTTCCTCTACTGTTTGCTCAATATACAGATTGAATAACATCGGGGATAGGTTACAACCCTGTCTCGCTCCCTTCACCACCATTGTTTCCATTTCATGCCCCTCCACTCTTATAACTGCCATCTGGTTACTGTACAAGTTGTAAATAGCCTTTCGCTCCCTGTATTTTACCCCTGCCACATTCAGAATTTGAAAAAATCTTTCTCTAAGTCTACAAATGCTAGAAACATAGGTTTGCCTTTCCTTAATCTATTTTCTAAGAGAAGTCGTGGGGTCACTATTGCCTCAAGTGTTCCAGCATTTCTACAGAATCCAAACTGATCTTCCCTGAGGTTGGGTTCTACCAGTTTTTCCATTCATCTGTAAAGAATTCTTGTTAGTATTTTGCGGCTGTGGCTTATTAAACTGATAGTTCGGTAATTTTCACATCTGTCAACCCCTGCTTTCTTTGGGATTGGAATTATTATATTCTTCTTGAAGTCTGAGGGTATTTGGTCTGTCTCACACATCTTGCTCACCAGATGGTAGAGTTTTCTCATGACTGGCTCTCCCAAGGCTGTCAGTAGTTCTAATGGAATGTTGTCTATTCCCGGGGCCTTGTTTACATTCAGGTCTTTCAGTGTTCTGTCAAACTCTTCAAGCAGTATCATATCTCCCATTTCATCTTCATCTACATCCTCTTCCATTTCCATAATATTGTCCTCGAGAATGTCGCCCTTGTATAGATCCTCTATATACTCCTTCCTCCTTTCTGCTTTCCCTTCTTTGCTTAGCACTGGGTATCCATCGGAGCTCTTGATATTCATGCAAGTGGTTCTCTTTTCTCCAAAGGCCTCTTTAATTTTTCTGTAGGCAGTATCTATCTTACCCCTAGTGATATACGCCTTTACATCCTTACATTTGTTCTCTAGCCATCCCTGCTTAGCCATTTTGCACTTCCTGTCGATCTCATTTTTGAGACATTTGTATACCTTTTTGCCTGCTTCATTTACTGCATTTTTTTATTTTCTCCTTTAATCAATTAAATACAGTATCTCTTCTGTTACCCAAGGACTTCTATTAGCACTCGTCTTTTTACCTACTAGATCCTCTGCTGCCATCACTATTTCATCTCTCAAAGCTACCCATTCTTCTTCTACTGTATTTCTTTCCCTCATTCTTGTCCATCGTTCCCTAATGCTCTCCCAGAAACTCTGTACAACCTCTGGTTTAGTCAGTTTATCCAGTCCCATTTCCTTAAATTCCCACCTTTTTGCAGTTTCTTTAGTTTTATTCTACAGTTCATCTGCCCCTGGAAATGTCTTACAATTTAAAACCTGGTGCCTAACTCTCTATCTTACCAGTATATGATCTAGCTGTATCTCCCACTTCTTCCATGTATACAACCTTCTTTTATGATTCTTGAACCAAGTGTTAGCTATGGTTAAGTTATGCTCTGTGCAAAATTCTACCAGGCGGCTTCCTCTGCCATTTCTTACCCCCAATCCATATTCACCTACTACGTTTCCTTCTCTTCCTTTTCCTACTATCGAATTCCAGCCACCCATGACTATTAAATTTTCGTCTCCCTTCACTATGTGAATAATTTCTTTTATCTCATCATACATTTCATCAATCTCTTCGTCATCTGCAGAGTTAGTTGGCACATAAACTTGTACTATTGTGGTAGGTGTGGGCTTCGTGTCTATCTTGGCCACAATAATGCGTTCACTATGTTGTTTGTAGTAGCTTAGCCGCATTCCTATTTTTTATTCATTATTAAACCTAATCCTGCATTACTCCTATTTGATTTTGTATTGATAACCCTGTATTCACCTGACCAGAAGACTTGTTCCTCCTGCCACCGAACTTTACTACTTCCCACTATATCTAACTTTAACCTATCCATTTCCCTTTTTAACTTTTCTAACCTACCTGCCCGATTAAGGGATGACATTCCACTCTCCGATCCGTAGAACGCCAGTTTTCTTTCTCCTGATAACAACGTCCTCGTGAGTAGTCCCCACCCGGAGATCGGAATGGGGAACTATTTTACCTCCGGAATATTTTACCCAAGAGTACGCCATCATCATTTAATCATACAGTAAAGCTGTATGCCCTCCGGAAAGATTACGGCTGTAAGTTTCCCCTTGCTTTCAGCCGTTCGCAGTATCAGCACAGCACAGGCGAAAAACTGTTTAGACAAGGAGAGAATAAAAGCTTTGTAGATGTGGTGCTACAGAAGAGTGCTGAAGATTAAATGGGTAGATCAAGTAATTAATGAGGAGGTACTGAATAGAATTGGGGAGAAGAGAAATTTGTGGTACAATCTGACTAGAAAAAGTGATCGGTTGGTAGGACACGTTCTGAGCTATCGAAGGATCACCAATTTAGTACTGGAGGGAAGAATGGGGGCTAAAATTCGTACAGGGAGACAAAGAGATGAGTACAGTAAGCAGATTCAAAAGGATCTAGGTTGCAGTACTTACTCGAAGATGAGGAGGCTTTAACAGGATAGAGTAGCATGGAAAACGGCATCAAACCAGTCTTTAGACTGAAGACCACAAAAGCAATAGTCAAGACTGTCATGAAAATGAAATGGTAGTTGATGAGACAAACAATCCTGTGAACGATTGGTAGACAGACAGAATGGGAGTTCTTTGCTGGCTACCTAGAAATAAGGAAAGACGGAGATGACAACTTAATAGAACGTGGGTAGGTGACATTAGAACAACACACTGATGCGTACAGCTGAAGACCGTAATGTACAGAACAGTCTAAAGGAGGCCTTTATGCAGCAGCAGAGATCAGACGGATAATGTTTATGTATCTGGGACATACACAGTATTCAAAACTGGACACTTGTAATGGATTCGCTCACGAATAACCACACGAGTAAATGTAGCTGGTGTGTCAACTCTCACATAAATCAGGAAATTAAAAACATAATTAAGGTGTTGTAAGGTTTATATCTGGTACACGATCTAAATTTAGCTGTTATACTACGTACATTTACATTATGAGCCAGAGAAGTTGCGTTTCGGAGGAATCAGTCTGCTGTCGGCCCTGTAGGCGTCACCGATCTCTTATACACGAACGTCAACCAATAATAGGCTTTATATCTCAGGTCCTAGTAACCGTCGATGATCACATAGAGCTAAGGTTACCCGAAACGCATTCACAGAACTGGCAGTTGTCGCAATCCTGGATGGAGTCGGTAGCTGTTACAGCAATCGCAGACGCTACGTGGAGAAGTGACGGTTAAGTTTCAAGGGCAGCAAGGTTAGATTTCCGGGAACGACAAGCTCTGTGGTCTGGTGATCCCTTCTTGATGGACAGCCCGGTGTCACAGTGGCAGGATGAGATCTCCGCAGTGGCAGCTGTCAACCGCAGCGTGGAACTGATGGACAATCCGAGTTCCCCAGATTACGTGTCGACGAAGGAATCACGTTGCGCTGCAACCGTCCTCTGTTCGCTTCAGCCTCTCACTCGCTGGGCTTATAAGATTCCCGCGACCTTGACCTTCGCTGCTTTAGATCCTTTCCCTCCCACTCTCTTTCCATTCCAGGTAGAGTTAATTTTTAATTAATAGGACGACAACCCGCCTCCGTGCAACCAAGGTCGCTACGGACAAATCTGCAGTAGCACTCGAGTCTGAGGTAAGTTATTCGATGATGATGATGGTAGATGCTGTTTATCAGATGACATCAGAGTGTTTAGCACCCTTGCAATGATCTTCTAGACGAATGTAGCTAAAAGAAATCCATAAAAGTTTCGACATGAATGAATCCAAACCGGTCCTTAAAAATCAGTCTCCCCTCTGTCTCATAGCCGGCCGGAGTGGCCGAGCTGTTCTAAGCGCTTCAGTCTGGAACCGCGCGACCGCTACAGTCGCAGGTTCGAATCCTGCCTCGGGCATGGATGTGTGTACTGTCCTTAGGTTAGTTAGGTTTAAGTAGTTCTAAGTTCTAGGCGACTGATGACCTCAGATGTTAAGTCCCATAGTGCTCAGAGCCATTTTGAGCCTCTCTCTCTCTCTGACAACATTGAACTAAACCAGAAAAGACGCAATGAAAGATGTTAAGTGTTCAGCTGATCACGGGGCTGATAATGGATGAGCCAACCACTATGGAACACATTAAATCCTCCTATCTAAGATTTTAGGGCGGTATCCGGGCAGTTCACAGATTTTTAAAGCGTGGGCGACACACTAATATAGAGGACGGGTCCCCACTTAAACCTATTGCTGCCATCTCGTAAGAATACAAAAAGCATTCCGTTTAAATAAGATGCACCGATATGTGCACGCCGCAGGCATCACAAACGGGTGCGTCCTCCCATGGCGTAAAAAGCCGTGCGAAAGGGGTCTATGACGTATACGCAGACAAGTGAGTAAGACTTCGTCTCACCTGTGTGACCGGAAGGAGGAACGCCACGGACTTACAGTGGGGTTTACAGCCAGAGGTTGTCCATCATCTTCAGCCACTCTCCCTCCCAATGATGAATGACCTTCTGGCTCAACAGCGAATTCACAGCCTGCAGGGGGATGGCAATTTGTTCATCTCTACAGGTCTCCTTAGCCTGCTCGTTCCATTTTCACTCTCACGTGCCCAGATATCCTTCTGAATGCAACTGATTCTAAACCTGATTGTGGAAAAAAACATTATCACCATTATTTTTCTGGCAATGGGAGGAGAGACAGTGGCGTTAAGTCATGATCAGCATAAATTGAGTCAGCACCCTGACGACTGCGTCGTCTAATGGAGCGAAAGCGTATGACACTGCTGACAGAGATCGGGACATTCAGCTCGGCGACCAGTTTGGTACTAATAGGCTGTCTCAGGACCTGGTTTTACCGTCTCCATTCTGTCACGAGATCCAAATAGAAAATAAGTAAGTATTTTTGTACAGAAATCTCCATAAGACGCTATCGTTGAGAAGTGCTAGTAGCAGTCATTTGGAAAATACACGCGTCGTTTCTAAGATGGTGATATACAAACTTTCAGGGCTATAGATGAGGCGAAGTGTACTAAATTCCAGAAGAGAATACGGGTCCGGAAGTGACTGAGGCCTAAATTATAACACTAAATGAGAAATTTTCTGATCTACCTCTGTGTTCTGACCATGATACAAATCCAAACAGTGCTTTACTAGGCTTGTTTCTCTTGGAAGTGGTATGCCCTTACCTTTGCACTGAGTTATACAACCAGTCGTAAGGGGAATTACAATTTGATATAGTCTCAGAAACATGGCATAACTCCGCATTTTTCACATTAACAAATAATTTCCAGAAGTGAAAGAAATGATAAAAGACATAAAAAGTGAATTATCTGATTTGGGATCGAATTCTAAATCTTTGTTTTTCCAGCCTAAACTTAATCCTCTTTTTCTAAAAAAAATACATTTCTTTCTGTGTACAAGGTAATCCAATGTTTTACACAACTACATTTTTATGAATAATTTTTAAACAATGTATAAGAATATTACTAATAATCCTTTTACATTGTGCACTGACAAAACAGTGGAAACTGCAGCATTTATACAATAAGGACCTGTATATAAATAAAGTCTATATATAACCTGCAAGAATTAGTTGAGGATAAAAACGTAATTCAACTCCTTCTAATTAGCAAGGATCTTCACTCTCACTCTAAAAGTTTAGCATTTCTGTATCTCCTTGTTAGTCTTTTGTACAACATGCTACATTCTCAACAGTTGCTCAGACTGGCATTTCCCAGCATCTAAGCAGGTAAGACAGCGTTAAACTTGTGTCGTACCCATTCGACAGACTGGCATTTCCCAGCATCTAAGCAGGTAAGACAGCGTTAAACTTGTGTCGTACCCATTCGAATAATTCCGTTGATTTGCTTATGTTCTACCATGTTGTGTGAAGAGCAACAGCGAGCGAACTTTTTAACAATAAACTTTATTGCCATCAGAACGTCTGTGGCTATATCGGTTTCGACTTGACGCTCATTTTCAGTCGGCACTGGATTGAGTCAGCCTAATGCTGCACCATTGATATGTCGACCTTCGTTATGTACGGGGTGTAACCGTTATCAATGCTGATACTTCTACTGGTGACTGAGAACGGTGTACTGAACAACATTACATCAGTATTCACGTCATTTGTAGACTAATAATTATAGCTATTACAAGTTGTATGTATTTAGGCTGGGTAATATCTCAGAGTTCATGCAGCAAGAGCAAGCTTTAATGCTTATTTTTCCCGAAAATATATAATTTATCCGAATTATATATAAATATATAATTTACCCTAAAATATATAATATTACCATGGGCAGCAGGGCAGGTGGACACGTGCACACAAAACAGTTAGTCTATACTGACAGATGTTGTCCACATAGTGGTACAGCAACGACTATGCAGAACACAACAGCTCGTAAAGTTCTTACGTGTTTGTGGAAAGACAGTTCGACGCAGAGAAAAAACGACCATCACGCTAATGTGTGTACATATTAAGGTACTACACTTATACCTATTACACCGTGCATACAAGGTTTCTACAAGTATACCAGCAGCTGTATGAGGATCACACTATTAACACGACATGGGAAGAGATCGAGGAATGCAATATATCAGTCGAACCTAACTGATGGCTGTGGAGAAAATACGAAATATTGCCGATTACTTTAAGCGCTTCCTTCCTTCCCACATGGCACATGGAAGTATGTATACATTGGATGAAGTTCTTGCAAGGTTAGCGATCTACGTAAGGTGTTGTTATTGTAACCCTTATTCCAAACATTGATTCGATGGATCAGTCCACTCTGTCTTGCGTCAAGTCTCTTCATATCTACGTAGCTCTGCAATCTACATTTATTTGAACTTGCTTACTGCACTCACGTCTTCGTTTCCGTCTACAGTCCCTCTCACCACTCCCCTCAACTTTCCTTCACTATGAAATTAACAATTCCTCCATGCCTCAGGATCTCCTCCTTTAGTGCTCAATCCAAGGACTGGTTGGGAGCAGTTCACTTGGAAGCATATACCCAGGTATCCAATATTCACATCATTTGCCCTCTTGTTCGTTTCTGCGTGATAGTTACAGCAGAAATCTTTTATCATTTTACCTATGGATTTCAGTCGCGGTCTTTCTCAAATTCTTTTTCGATTGACATATCCCATATCAGTTTACCCTTCCTTTTAGCCAATTGTGCTAAAAATATGTATTCTCATCAGTTCTATTCATTACTTCATTAGTTTACCAGTTTACTCATTTAAGCATCAGTGGTCCTCTATTACACCTCATTTCGAAAGCTTCTAATCTCTTCTTGCCTGAACTGTTTGTCGTCCAGACTTTACTTCCATCTAACTCGGCAGTCCAAGGACAGACTTTCAGAAGACATTTCCAAGTGGTTAAATATTTAATCGATGTTAAAATACATCTTTTTCAGAAAAGCTATTCCAAGTCTGCATTTTACACTGACGTGATAAAAATCGTGGGATATCTCCTAATATCGCGTCGGACTTCCTTTTGCCCGGCGTGGTGCAGTAACTCCATGTGGCTTGGACTCGAGAAGTCGTTGGAACCCCCCCTGCAGAAGTACTGAGCCCCGTTGCTACTATAACCGTCCATTGTTGTGAAAATTTTGCCGGTGCAGGGTTTTCTGCACGAGCTGATCTCTCGATTATGTTCTATAATATTCAATGGGTAGCCAAATAATCCGCTCAAACTGTCCAGAATAGTCTTCAAACCAAACGCGAAAAATTCTGACCCCGTGACATGGCGCGTTGTTATCCATAAAAATTCTATCGCTGTTTGGGAGCAAGAAGTCCATGGATGTCTGCATATGGTCCCCAAGTAGCCGAGACTAACCATTTCCAGTCAATGATTGGTTTAGTTGGACCAGAGGACCCTGTCCATTCCATGTAAACACAGCCCACACCATTATGAAGCCATCACCACCTTGCACAGTGCCTTGTTGAAGACCAGAATTAATGGCTTCGTGGTGTCTGCGCCACACTCGAACCTTACCATCAGCTATTAGCAACTGAAATCGGGACACATCTGACAGGGCCACCGTTTTCCAGTTGCCTAGGGCCCAACCGACATCGTCACGACCCCAGGAGAAGTGCTATAGGCGATGTTGTGCTGTTAGCAAAGGCACCAGCATAGGTCGTCTGCTGCCGTAGCTCATTAACGCCAAATTTCGCGGTACTGTTTCAACGGATACGTTCGTTGTACGTTCCACACTGATTTGATGTGCCCGGCTATTTCACGTAGTGTCGTTTGTCTGTTAGCACTGGAAACTCCACGCAAACGCTACAAAGTAGCAGGTCAGCAACTGGAAGCAGTTAATTCCATAAATTATCTGGGAGTACGCATTAGGAGTGATTTAAAATGGAATGATCATATAAAGTTGATCGTCGGTAAAGCAGATGCCAGACTGCGATTCATTGGAAGAATCCTAAGGAAATGCAATCCGAAAACAAAGGAAGTAGGTTACAGTACGCTTGTTCGGCTACTGCTTGAATACTGCTAACCAGTGTGGGATCCGTACCAGATAGGGTTGATAGAAGAGATAGAGAAGATCCAACGGAGAGCAGCGCGCTTCGTTCCAGGGTCATTCAGTAATCGCGAAAGCGTTACGGAGATGACAGATAAACTCCAGTGGAAGACTCTGCAGGAGAGACGCTCAGTAGCTCGGTACGGGCTTTTGTTAAAGTTTCGAGAACATACCTTCAACGAGGAGTCAAGCAGTATATTCCTCCCTCCTACGTATATCTCGCGAAGAGACCATGAGGATAAAATCAGAGAGATTAGAGCCCACACAGAAGCATACCGACAATCCTTCTTTCCACGAACAATACGAGACTGGATTAGAAGGGAGAACCGATAGAGGTACTCAAGGTACCCTCCGCCACACACCGTCAGGTGGCTTGCGGAGTATGGATGTAGATGTAGATGTAGATACGTCGGTCGTTAAGCAAAGGCGGTCGGCCACTGCGTTGTCCATAGCATCTGTCTGTGCATAGCACGCTATACATTGTGAATGCTCGGGTTTCTTTGTGGCAACGTTTCCCGACAGTACTTCACTTCTAAGATACATATACCGTATACTTTCGTTTCTGTGTTAATCGGAACGTTCTGGTTGGTCAGGATGAACTGAGCTTTTTCTGAATGCTGTGCAACGCAAAACTCTTCTTTGTGGAAGAAGAATATCTTACATTTTAATGTTTTTCGTCCTGAGGATCTTCTCACTTAACTCTAATATCCTTATTTTAGTTATATTGATATACATATTATAACCCTTTTACTACCCAATATCTGTTCCATTCATCAGCTCATCCTAATTCTTTGTTGTCTCTAACAAACCTGCTATATCTCTGGCAAACTTAAAGTTTATATTTCTTCTTCCTGACCTTCTTTTCCCAAATTTGTATTTGATTTCCTTTATTGCATGCTTTACATATAGAAGGTATGTTTACAACTGTTTCAACCATGACCACTCATTCATGTGTGGTCTCGTTTCTATAGAAAATGAAGATAACTTTTCGCTTCCTGTTATCGGTGCTACCTTCAGTATTCGAAAGAGTGTATTCCACTCAATGGTGCATAAATATTTTTTTTCCAAATATGTGAATTTCTGTCAAAGTTGATTTATCTTTCTTCAACTTATCTTCTAAGGTAAGTCTCAGGCACAATATTCCTCCACGTTCCCATACTTCTCCGGAATCCAAAGCGATCCTCCCGTTAGTCGGCTTCTAGCAGTCGTTTAAATTTTCTGTATTTTCATTTGATCGAAGCTCCCAGGTTCTTTTAGTCAGTAGTTCTGATTGACTGGATGCGGCCAACCACTAATTCCTCTCGTGTGCCAACCTCTTCATCCTACAGTAGCATTTGGACCATAAACAAGGTAAAGCTAAGGTTCGACGTTTTGACCATAGCCGGGCCAACCGGGCCGGACCGACCGCCGTGTCATCCTTTGCCAGTGGCGTCATCAGATGCAGTATGGAGGGGCATGTGGTCACCACACCACTCTCCTGGCCGTCGTCGAGGTTCGTGATATTGAAACCGCTAGTAATCGGTCAATTAGCTTCTCATCTGGCCTCACGAGGCAGCAGAATTCCTTCATTTTCTTTTTTTTCTGGTCCCAAATTTTGTTGTTAAATCTATCGCTAATCTCATTTCAGCTACTCCTCATTACTTTCTCGTTTTACTCTCAATCCATAATCTGTACTTATTCTACTGTACATTCTATCCAATACGTCCTGTAATTATTCTTCACTTTCACTGACGATAGCAATGTCATCAGCAAATCTTATCGCTGATATCCATTCATCCTGAATTTTAATGTCACTCTTGAATCTTTCTTTTTTTTCATTTTATTCCCGTCATTGTTTCTTCGATGTATTTATTGAACAATAGGGGCGAAAGACTGCATCTCTGTACTACACCCTTTTCAATCCCAGCACTTCGGCCTTGGTCTTCGATTCTAAATTTTCTGTCTTTGTTCTTGTATGCGTTGTATATTACCCGTCATTACCGATAGCTTACTCCTATTTTTCTCAGAATTTAGAACATCTTGCACCATTTTACATTGTCGAAAGCATATTCAGGTCGGCAAACCCTACGAAAGCGTCTTAATTTTTCTTCTGAATCTAGATTTATCAAGTACAACGTTAGGACTGCCTCTCTGGTGCCCCTTAACATTACAACAGCCAAACTGATCAACATCTAGCAAAGCTTCAACTTTTATTAGCATATTTCTGTGTATTATTGTTATCGGCAATTTGGATGCATAAGACATTAAGCTGTGTGTGGTTTTTTTTTTTTTTATTCCGATTTTGGCCGTCTAGGGACCGCGTTAAACAACTATTTTTCAATGTACATTTCTCCTATTGCGCTTCTCCTCTTTTCTCTTCTGCCAATATGTCTTCATCCTCTCTCTGTGCTGCTCCCTTCGGTCTTCTGTCCACACTGTTCCTCCAGTTCTTCTCTTCTTCACTTCAAATCCTTCAAAATGTTGAATTTTGTCTCTCATTAAGTCTCTGTTGGTTATATCATCTTCTCCTATACCCATTTCCTCTAAGTCTGCTTTGACTTCTTTGAACCAGGTAATTTGGGTTCTGGGGTTCTTGTCAAAAAACATGAATATTTTCTTTGTCAGCCTTTCATCATTCATTCTTTTCAAATGGGCGTAAAAGCTTACTCTTCTCTTCCTCATAGTATCTCCCACTTTCTCAATTTTGTCATACACTTCTCTATTACTTCTAAGCTTCCAAGTCGCATTCTCAAACCTCGGCCCAAGTACTCTTCTAATGATTTTTCGCTCCTTTTTTGCTATAGCTTCCATTTCCTTGTTAGTGTTCATTGCTAAACATTCAGATGCATACAGACACTCTGGCTTAATCACAGTGTTGTAGTGCCTTATTTTTGCGTTAATTGATACTGACTTCTTGTTGTACACATTCTTTGTTAGCTGGAATGCCATTTCCATTTTTCTTGTTCTTGTTTTATTTCCTTCTTTATCTGAAGCATTGGGCTGGATGATTTCCCCTAAATATTTGAAATTAGAAACCTTCTTTATCTGGCCATACTTTGTAATCATATTGTTCGGTGCCTCTTTTACATTGGTTAGGTACTCTGTCTTTTCAAAGGAGATTTTCAGTCCTGCTTTTTCTGCTGTTTCATTCAGAATATTGATCTGTTTGACTGCTTCTTCCAAACTTCCTGCCAGAATCGCTAAGTCATCAGCAAAAGCGAGGCAATCTACTTCTAATCCATCCTTTATTCTTCCTAGTCTGATTTTTTGTATTCCTTCTTCAGTCGTTTTCTTCCTCCACTCTCTAATAACTTTTTCTAACACACAGTTGAATATGGTAGGTGACAACCCATCTCCTTGTCTTAATCCTGTTCTGATTTTGAATGGTCTGGATACCTCACCACGGAACTTTACTTTTGCATAGGTATCCGTAAGTGTTTCTTTGACGATTGCGACTGTTTTCTTGTCTGCTCCAAACTCCCTAAGGATGTTAACCAAGGTTGTTCTGTCAACGGAGTCGTACGCCTTCTTGAAGTCAACAAACGTGATAAAGATGTCTTTTCCTCTTACTCGTCTATTTTTAATAATTAACTTCAAGTTTAAAATTGGCTCCACACAAGATCTTCCCTTCCTAAAGCCTGCTTGGTATTCACCAATTTCTTGATCAAGTTGTTTCTGCAATCTGTTTTGTAAAGCCTTAGATAGAATTTTATACGTTACTGGAAGTAAAGATACCCCTCTGTAGTTATTTGCATCGGTTTTATCCCCTTTCTTGAAGATGGGGCGGATTAATGCAGTTTTCCATTCTTCCGGTATACGTTCCGTTCTCCAAATCTCATTGATTATTACCAGTAGTTTTTCTTGAGTTGTATTATCCACACTTTTCCACATTTCTGGAATTATCATGTCTTCCCCTGGTGCTTTATTGTTCTTAAGGTTTTTAATGATTTCTCTGATTTCTATGAGGCATGGGGGTTCAGAATTATTGTTTACTGTGTTTGGGGTGTTGGCTGGTAATTCAAAATATTTTGCTAATATTTCACAATTTTCTTCATTATTCATTGCCAGTTTTTCACTGGTATCTTTAAAACACAGATTTGGTGCTACATATTTTTGTAGTTTCTGTCTGAATGTGCTGTAAAAGGATCTGTTATTGTTTCTCTTAAAATCTTTATCCATTTGTATAAGTTGGTTCTTTTCAAATAGTCTTTTTACCGATCTAATGAGTTTTGCTGTAGAAGATCTTTGCTGTTTGAACTCCAGGTAGTCCTTATCACTCTTGGTTGAGTGCCATTTCTTCCATGCCTTCATCCTTTGTTCTATTGCTTCCTCACATATCTCATCCCACCATTCGTGTTTCTTTCTCTTTTTCATTTTTGCGACTTCTTGAGCAGATCTTATCATTCCTTCTTTTATATCTTCCCATTTATCCAAACATATAACTATGTTTTGACAGAATTCTTCTCTTTTCTCTTTCAAGATGTTTGCGTCTATCTTTTGAGTTTTCCTGTTTTGTATTTGTTTCTTTCTTTGTGGTATGACATTTAATTTGATTGTCGATAAGTAGTGGTCAGTTACAATGTTTGCCCCTTTCCGAACTCTCACATTCATTATTTCTTTTTGATTATAGCGTGTGATGGCTATGTGATCCATCTGGAACTCTCCAATACTTGTGTTTGGTGATTTCCATGTTTTCTGTTTCTTAGGAGGTTTTTTGAAATTTGTAGACATTAATTTTAAGTTATGACCCTTGCATAGTTCTATTAATCTTTCTCCATTTCTGTTTGTCCTTTTGTGAGCCGGGTGGTTTCCTACTGTTTTTTTGTATTTTTTCTTTCTTGGCCTATTTGTGCATTGAAGTCCCCTAACAGTATTTTCACATTTGATGTTGGGATTTTAGAAAGTTCGTGGTCTAGAGATTCCCAATATGTATCTACTTTCTGAGGGTTTTTCTTATTGTCATTGTTGATGAGTGCGTGGCAATTAATAAGTGTATAGGTTTTATTTAGGGCGCGGAATGTGAGAAAAGACAAGCGTTCATCAGGTGACTGGAAGTCGGTTATTGAGTTTACCCAGTTAGATTTCACGATGAAGCCTGTTCCAAGGTGGGGAAGGCCTCTTCCACAAGGGTTCCAGCCTTTCTTTCCTTTAAATATCCTGTATCCTTCATAATCCATTAAATCTTCATCTGTAAATCTGGTTTCCTGCAGCGCACATATTTGGATTTTATATACCTTCAAGACTTTGGTGAGCTGCTTCAGTTTTCCCGGCTTCAAGAGCGAGTTAATATTTAGGGTTCCAAAGAAATGTACGTTGTTTTTCTTCATTTTAGAGGATTTTGAATTTCTTGAACGACATGGTGCTTCAGGCTCTGCAGAATCCTTAGGCCTGATTGCGCTGCTGTTAGCGGCGGAGGATTGGTTACCTCCTGTAGTAGTTCTATCTAGAGAAATTGACATCATGCATAGTTGTTTGAAATTCAGGGGGGAGATGGCTTTTTGGGCCATTCCGAGGTTAAAACTGGGATTGTAAGTTCCAGAGTGTGTGTTCATCCGCTCCTAACGTGGAGAACAGACGCTGTTTGTAGCCGCTCCTCTGGCAGTTCAGACGCTACATTTCGTTAGTTTTTGGTCCGCCCTGGGTATTTGATTTCCCCAGTACCACCTATATCTAGGAGGCATTCCCCTATCCGCCACCTGGGGAGGCGCCCGATGGGGGTACTAACAATGTGTGCTATAGTCCTCACATTTATCTGTGCTTGCTATCTTCAAGATGACATTTTTCTTAAAGTGTGATACTGTTCCTCTAGACTTAGACTCTACACACACTTGAATACTCGCTTAGTTGCCACTTCCCCCGATGGTTTCAGTAATTACTAAAGAATTTTATCTATTGTTATCTATTTCTTTTGCCTTATTTGAGCGCAAGTTTTCCAGAGATCTGTTTAATACTGGATCCCTTGTGTCTTCCAAAAGTGTCTCCCATTTCTTCGTCAATCACGTAATGAGACGAGTTGTCCTCCCTGTGGGGCCTTTGGTGCACTCTTTCCACCTAACCGCTCTCTCCTCTGCTGTTAACAGTGAAATTCCCGTTGTAACCTCTGTTTTGACGCCCTTGCTTTTAATTTGATCGAAGTTTGTTTTATCTTTTCTACATGCTGAGTCAGTTTTTCCGACGATCTTTTTTTTTGTCGATTTTAGCACATTGGTGTTGCGGCTATTTCACCTCGGCTTACCCTGAACTTCCTGTTCATTTAATTCCTATGTGACTTAAATTTCTGCATTCCTAAATTTCCATGAAAACTTTTGTAATTCCTTCCTTCATCGATCAGTTTAAGAATTTCTTCTGTTACCCAAGGTTTCTTCGCCGTTATCTTTCTTCCACTTATGTTTGTCTGTCCACCTCCTGTGATTGTGCTTTTTAAAGGTGCCCATTCTTCTGCAACTGAAATGTATACTGCAGTATTCATTACTTCAGAATCCATAGCCTCAGAGAATTTCAAACGCAGCTCCCATACTGACCCCTACAACCACTACCGAAACAATAGTTGTGCAGCAACACAAACAGGTTAGACACGCATTGGATATTTCATCGTTTCAAGAGCTGAATCCATAAACCTTTACCGCTACGTGTACAGTGTGAGATGACACGTAACTATGAAACAGCAACATTTATGAAAGTAACTGCGGTCGCCGCGCTTTTAGAGAGGTGCTCAGTGCACTGAAAAAGCAGCGGCATGTCTTCTCTTGTGGTGTAAGAGCTCGACACGCCGTTGATGTTCTTGGCATATCAATTAGCTTGCGTAACTACGCCGCTGTCGAGGGACGACAGGAAGTACAGATGTTTACAAGCAGCGCGCATGGACTTAAAAAGAAAAAAAAAATACTCTTGCAACGCTGTTACGCGAGTGGTTACCTGTGGCGAATCACTGATCGCCGAGCTGTGCGCCTACCAGCAGTTTACTTTACATAGTGTACTGCATAAGACGGTCCCAGGGCTGCTGAGTCCCAAGGAGGCTTCAGAATGAGCACATCATGCTCGGAACATCGAGTAACTTTAAATAAGAGCAGCACGTTTTACATTAGAGAGATATAGGGCAGAGAGTGACACTGGCATGATAAAGAATCTGGGATGGACATCATTAAAACAAAGTCGTTTTCCATGGCAGCGAAAATATTTTGTTGACGCCGACCTACACAGGGAGAAACGATTATCATAATAAAATAAGGGAAATTAAAGCTCGCGCGGAAAGATGTAGGTATTTGTTTTCCTCGCGTGCTGTTCGAGATTGGAATAATAGAGAATTACTGTGAAGATGGTTCGATGAACCCTCTACCGGGCACTTAAATGTTATTTGTAGAGTGTCCATGTTGATATAGACGTGGAACAAATCTTTAATCTCCAACTGATAACACGTATCAAAAATATTGAAACAAGAATTTAGAGCTCGCATCGGTGAACTTCAAGAAAGAGAAAGGCTCAGTAGATACGGAGACTCTTGTATGAAATTGTGGTGGGGATGAGTTTGGATAGGCAGTCAGTGAAGTGATTTGAACAGACATTAATCGGTACGACATTCAAGGTAAAATTCAGATGTAAGTTTCTGAGAGCTTCAAGATCAAAACAGGTGTCAGACAGGAAGACGGACTCTACCCCTTTCTCTTTAGCTGTGGGCTTGATGAGGTGATCAGCGAATCGTGACGACAACTCAAAGGAGTTGGTGAAATCTGATTAGGATAAAAGAAAAACAGGAATAAAAAGAGATTGTTTGACATTCGCAGAGGACATTATGATATTTTTGAAATCATCGACAAATGTGACCAAGAAAAACACCAGCTTTTCGAGACACGCGATTAAGGTATGTTTACAGATCTTTCTCGAGAAGTCACAGTACGTGACTAACATCAAAACAGTGGCTACACTGAAGACAACAGTGGAGGGGAGATTCAGGAAATTGAGATTTAAATACATACAGAATGGATAGAAACTCATCTGGCAGAAAAATAAGCTAAGGGAGCACGAAAGAGTGAGGTGAAGTTAGCAGAGAAACTCACTATGATCATCTACAGTAGGAAGAATCTTTTGAGCAGTGCAAAATTAACACAGTAACACACTACCAGAGAGCGATCCGAATGGTTCAAATGGTTCGAATGGCTCTAAGCACTATGGGACTTAACATCTGAGATCATCAGTCCGGTAGACGTAGAACTAGTTAAACCTAACTAACCTAAGGACATCACACATCCATGCCCGAGGCAGGATTCGAACCCGTTACCGTAGCAGCAGCGCGGTTCCGGACTGAAGCGCCTAGAAACGCTCGGCCACAGCGTCCGGAAGAGCGATCCGTTCTGAAGCTTTATAAGCAACAAAAATTTTGTATCATGTCGCAACATCACCACTTAGGTGGCTATAACTCGTAGAATGAAGGATTTTCAGGAGGATATTAGGATCTCGAAGCACAGGAGACGATGAATGAACCAGAAACTGTACACCTAGGTAGAAAATATCTCGGAGACCATTAGGAAAAGACTACTACACTCCTGGAAATTGAAATAAGAACACCGTGAATTCATTGTCCCAGGAAGGGGAAACTTTATTGACACATTCCTGGGGTCAGATACATCACATGATCACACTGACAGAACCACAGGCACATAGACACAGGCAACAGAGCATGCACAATGTCGGCACTAGTACAGTGTATATCCACCTTTCCCAGCAATGCAGGCTGCTATTCTCCCATGGAGACGATCGTAGAGATGCTGGATGTAGTCCTGTGGAACGGCTTGCCATGCCATTTCCACCTGGCGCCTCAATTGGACCAGCGTTCGTGCTGGACGTGCAGACCGCGTGAGACGACGCTTCATCCAGTCCCAAACATGCTCAATGGGGGACAGATCCGGAGATCTTGCTGGCCAGGGTAGTTGACTTACACCTTCTAGAGCACGTTGGGTGGCACGGGATACATGCGGACGTGCATTGTCCTGTTGGAACAGCAAGTTCCCTTGCCAGTCTAGGAATGGTATAACGATGGGTTCGATGACGGTTTGGATGTACCGTGCACTATTCAGTGTCCCCTCGACGATCACCAGTGGTGTACGGCCAGTGTAGGAGATCGCTCCCCACACCATGATGCCGGGTGTTGGCCCTGTGTGCCTCGGTCGTATGCAGTCCTGATTGTGGCGCTCACCTGCACGGCGCCAAACACGCATACGACCATCATTGGCACCAAGGCAGAAGCGACTCTCATCGCTGAAGACGACACGTCTCCATTCGTCCCTCCATTCACGCCTGTCGCGACACCACTGGAGGCGGGCTGCACGATGTTGGGGCGTGAGCGGAAGACGGCCTAACGGTGTGCGGGACCGTAGCCCAGCTTCATGGAGACGGTTGCGAATGGTCCTCGCCGATACCCCAGGAGCAACAGTGTCCCTAATTTGCTGGGAAGTGGCGGTGCGGTCCCCTACGGCACTGCGTAGGATCCTACGGTCTTGGCGTGCATCCGTGCGTCGCTGCGGTCCGGTCCCAGGTCGACGGGCACGTGCACCTTCCGCCGACCACTGGTGACAACATCGATGTACTGTGGAGACCTCACGCCCCACGTGTTGAGCAATTCGGCGGTACGTCCACCCGGCCTCTCGCATGCCCACTATACGCCCTCGCTCAAAGTCCGTCAACTGCACATACGGTTCACGTCCACGCTGTCGCGGCATGCTACCAGTGTTAAAGACTGCGATGGAGCTCCGTATGCCACGGCAAACTGGCTGACACTGACGGCGGCGGTGCACAAATGCTGCGCAGCTAGCGCCATTCGACGGCCAACACCGCGGTTCCTGGTGTGTCCGCTGTGCCGTGCGTGTGATCATTGCTTGTACAGCCCTCTCGCAGTGTCCGGAGCAAGTATGGTGGGTCTGACACACCGGTGTCAATGTGTTCCTTTTTCCATTTCCAGGAGTGTATATACTTAATTGCCCGCCCGGCTAGCCGCGCGATCTAACGCGCTGCTTCCCTAGAGGGAAGGCATGCCGATCCCCAGAGCGAATCCGCCCGGCGGATTAGTGTCGAGGTCCAGTGTGCCGGCCAGCTTTTGTATGGTTTTTATGCCGGTTTTCCATCTGCCTCGGTGAATGCAGGCTGGTTCCCCTTATTCCGCCTCAGTTACACTATGTCGACGATTGCTGCGCAAAAACTGTCTCCACGTGTGCATACACCATAATTAACATTTGGGGTCACACTCCTCTGGTATAAGACGTTCCCTGGGGGACGAACCACACAATAACTCGAGTTCGATCTGAGGCGGCGGTGGGGTGGGTGGACTGCTGCGGCCTGTTGTGGGGTTGTGAACCACTGAGAGCTACGGCGGGACGAAGCCTCTCCATCGTTCCTAGCTCCCCACTCAGTACATACATACATACATACACCTAGTTATTCGAAGGAAAATGAGGACATGTAGCAGAGTGAGTGAAGGAACCTCTTAAAGCGACAATGATTAAATTTTTAATTCTTTACTACAACAAGTAGTCTGAGTAATTTATTTGCTTACTTTGTTATTATTCGTTATTGATTTACTTAATTTATAAATCCTCCTATAACTACCAATTTCGAAACTGAAAAATATAGAAATG
This sequence comes from Schistocerca piceifrons, assembly GCF_021461385.2. Classification (NCBI taxonomy): domain Eukaryota; kingdom Metazoa; phylum Arthropoda; class Insecta; order Orthoptera; family Acrididae; genus Schistocerca; species Schistocerca piceifrons. The sequence goes on along the minus strand of NC_060139.1, from coordinate 322,037,056 downwards.
AAAACATACAACTACGGAATGTGTTTGCAGATCGAATCTTTGCTGCCTGCTCCGCAGCTAGATGCCTTGGTTGCTGCGTCAGCAGTTCTTATGTTCAACAGCGTTTTTCTTGTGAGTACACAAGATAAATCGTAAAAGCTTCTTTGCTCTACATCTAGGAAAATATGCGTATGCAGTACCATTATATGATGATAAAAAACCCTCAGTTTTCAATTATCTATCTATCCTGTCAATCTTGGTTCAAATGGCTCTGAGTACTATGGGACTCAACTTCTGAGGTCATTGGTCCCCTAGAACTTAGAACTAGTTAAACCTAACTAACCTAAGGACATCACACACATCCATGCCCGAGGCAAGATTTGAACTTGCGACCGTAGCGGTCTCGCGGTTCCAGACTGCAGCGCCTAGAACCACACGGCCACGTCGGCCGGCTGTCAATCTTGAGACGATCGCGCGTCATGAACTTATAGGTAAGTACAGCTGCCATCACTCTGTTCCAACCCTGATTTTCAAGTCTCCGTTGGTTGTATAGCAAGAACTGAAAATCCTCTGCCAAGTATTCCCAAATGGCACACCTCTGCTTCTCCTCTATCGTTTGATATTTGGTTGAAAAGAACAGGGCTATGGAGTGGGAATGGACTTGAAAGCTTTCTACCCTCCTACAGTAGGGAATGAAACGCGTGTCAGACAATAAATTTAAAAAAAAGCAGGAAGCTGTGCACTGGTTCTCGATGTCTGTGTATAATTTCCTGAAATCTCTCAAGAAATTTCACAACTGTACACAAAAAAATGAAAAGAAAAATGTCCTCATTTCGTACCAAACACAATACTACAGAAAACATGTGTTTATATTGTGCTGGCGCGTCACATACTACTGTGTATCACTGAAAGTTAAACTTTAGCTGCTGTAAGAACCAGATTGCTGCAGGATTTGTCAGCTGCGTAAGTAGAACCAGTTGAAACAAACCCAGCGCCTCCTTTTCCGTTCTAGCTACATACTAAACCAGAGGAGCAGTCTGGTTCTTGCACTGGCGAACACAGCAATATTCATCAAAACCTGGAGCTACTGGGTCTGATACCAGTGTCTTGAATCTGACTTGGTGCTAACTTCAAGCTTGTCTTATCACACCAGGGAGTCAGATACTGTACTGCAACAATGTTCCTCTCTTCAGTTTGCTTCCTTCAGTTGCTGTCGTGGTGAAACAAGCGCTGTACCATTGTGAGAGAGTGCATCGGGACTTCCCCGAATTCATTACTGCTAGCGTCGTAACGCACCTGTGCTTACCATACAGAGGACTGCACCATAATCTACGATCGAAATTGAAATTTAAAATAATTTTTCCAAACTCTGTCAGTGTATGCTTCAGTATATTAATTTTGACATTTTGAAGTCTCAGAATGATCTAATGAATATATTTTACCAAATATACTATTTTAAGAAAAGTAAGTGACCCTGAATAATGCAACTAGAAAGATAAAAATTGTTCAGGATGTGCAAATGCATGGCACAATCGAAAGTTAAGTCTCAACTTGAGTGGGGCGAAAATTTGTAGGCACTAAACATTGTACTCAGAAAGATGAAAATTAGTATGTTGCCTCAGTCTGATATAAAACCACTAAATACGTAATACTAATAAGCTACATGCATTAGTTTTCAAGTAATATACTGAAAAATAAATTTGGAGCGAAAATGTTCCAATTCATAGAAGATTATAGAAAGTTCGGATTACAGCAGTCGATTACACTGATGAAACAAAACACCTTTACCAAGTTTCAAGACTTTAGTGTAATTAACAATCATTACAAGGAATGTAAAAGAGGAAGTTCAGAGGTCATGTTCTACTGTTGGTCTGTTGGTTCTGTTCTAAACATTCTATCCGGCAAACTTTGAATGCAGTTGAGCTAAAACTTTTTCTGTAACTAAAGCAAACTTAACTCCTTACATATAAAAATTAAGAAAATTGTGAACTATTAAACGATGGAGATATTAAATTTAATATGTGCATGAAGGGGGCCATTACATACTGCTACTTGTACCTAGAGCGGTTGATCACAAATGTTCCGTTCAGAGGTCCACTGCGCCCATATATAAATACAGCCAGAGAGGCAATAAGAGGAGACACTTCATACCGAGATATCAATCTGCCCGCATCACTCAAACGCCCGTGCCTCGGATGACGTCACAGCCAGGCAGTTAACAAACGCGCTTTCGGTAAAAGTAAGAAGTGAAATCGCGAGGACTGTACATCGTCCTAGACCTCGTAAATTTCACGGAAGTAACTGTTTGCGTGCTGCCCATGATGTTGACAATACCTTGTTGCAAGTGGAGATTAATTTTTCACTTTTAAGGCGAGCAATTAGAAGTCAGAGCGATAGACCATTTTACATCGAACTTCCTGTAGAGATCGCCTCTGAAATGTTAACAGTGCTGTTTCCGATAGGGACATTATTATTATTACTATTATTATTATTATCAGGAATATTATTATGCATTGTTCTTGTGAACTTTTACTGAATATCAATCAGTTTAAAACGTTAAACTTTTATTTGTAGTGATAATTTCCTGATACTGCTGGGTAAATAGCAAGTAGGAACATTTTATTTCAATCAGCACAACGAGTAATGTAGGCTTGCAGACTGGAAATTATGATCAGTATGTTCTCCATCGTTTTCTGGCTAACAGCAAAAATTGTTTTTAGGCTCTTGCTCACGAGCATGAAAGCTAAATTATAAATATTAGCCACAGTATCTTCGAACGTGATGGAAGGACGTAAGAAGATGACATTACATTGCGGATACCACCACCAGCGCTGCTGAGGTTAGAAGAAGAAGACGGTTCACCATCACGGAGCTTTGTGGAGCTGCAAGTTACATGCAACCTAGATGCAACCTAGAGCGTGCGCCCACCTACCCCCTCCCCCCCCCCCCCCCCCCACCGCCTCTGCTGCAATGCGTCGCATCACGTTTGATGGTATACAGCGCCGGAATCGCTCACTGAGGTTAAGCAATTAAGTTAAGTCAAGAATATTTAAAGCATTTGTGCATTGCGCCGGCCGGTGTGGCCGTGCGGTTCTAGGCGCTTCAGTCCGGAACCGCGTGACCGCTACGGTCGCATGTTCGAATCCTGCCTCGGGCATGGATGTGTATGATGTCCTTAAGTTAGTTAGGTTTAAGTAGTTCTAAGTTCTAGGGGACTGATGACCACAGATGTTAAGTCCCATAGTGCTCAGAGCCATTTGAACCAACCATTTGTGCATTGCTTCTAACAGGCTATTAAAAATGGAATGTATTGACATGGATGATGTGAGAGCCAGGGTGGAACGAGTCTCTGATGATGAATACTCAGAATTAGAAATTGAAATTAACAAGATTGATTCCGCCAAAGTAATAAACCCAGAATCTGTAGGTGTTTGGTCCACAGTAGAATCGGAGGTAAATTTCAATGTTACTGCAAAATTAGAACCAATTTCTGACAATGAAGTAACTGAAGCTGAAGTCAAAAAGGAAAAAGTAGAACTAACAGAGTCATCAGATAATGAAACTAACTTCAATGGTTCTGAAATTCAGCCAAGTCAGGGAATGCTAGAAACTCCTTTAAAAACAGTGGAAATGCAAAGTGGCTTTGTAGAGGCAACAAACTGGGTGCAATTACTGTTTTCTAACGCATTGCTTTCCCAGCGGGAAGGCGTGCCGGTCCCCGGCACGAATACGCCCGGCGGATTAGTGTGGAGGTCCGGTGTGCCGGCTAGCCTGTGGATGGTTTTTAAGGCGGTTTTCCATCTACCTCGTCGAATGCGGGCTGGTTCCCCTTATTCCGCCTCAGTCACACTATGTCGGCGATTGCTGCGCAAACAATTTCTCCACGTACACGTACACCATAATTACTCTACCAAGCAAACACTGGGATTACACTCGTCTGGTGTGAACGCATCCGGGGGGATGACACTGGCCGGCCTCGGTGGCCGAGCGGTTCTAGGCGCTTCAGTCCGGAACCGCGTGACCGCTACGGTCGCAGGTTCGAATCGTGCCTCGGGCATGGATGTGTGTGATGTCCTTAAGTTAGTTAGGTTTAAGTAGTTCTAAGTTCTAGGGGACTGATGACCTCAGATGTTAAGTCCCATAGTACTCAGAGCCATTTGAACCATTTTTGGATGACACTGAGGACCAAACCGCACAGTAACCCTGGGTTTGGTGTGGGGCGGCGGTGGGGTCAGTGGATTGCTGTAGACTGTTGAAGGGTTGCGAACCACTGACTGGGGACGAGGCCTCTTCGACGTTTCTAGGTCCCCAGTTCAATAACAATAACAATAACATTGAAAATAGAGAGTAACCTCTGGTATCTCTTGTAACCCTGCAGTACAGCATGTTGCTTCAGTTGACGAAGCTTTCATCGGATGTCGTCAATTTTTATGTTTTTAGCCAGACAAACAAATTCACCCATTGGAGTTCTGGAATGATTCTAAGGATGTTTTGTCAAGTGCATGGTCAGAACGAGAGAAAATTTCTTTCATAAGCAGTCATTTCTCAGGAGATGCTTTGCAATGGACAGTAGACTCTTTCTGAATTTAAAACTGAATTTCTTAATGAGTACTGGTCACACAATGAACAAAACGATTTTCTGGGAGAATTTTGGAGTGGTAAAATATTTACTCCAGGTCGTGTGAATCAATTCTCTAGAAAGTGAGTTTCACGGCTGGGTGTACCATTAATAGAAATTTAGCTAAAATCCGTTCCATTTAAAAAAGGTCAACTACAGTAACGACATTTGTTTCTAATATGTAATTTTAGTCAAAAATAAACTTTTTCCCAAAAATAAATAGCGGGTGATGTGGAGAAACAAGCTCTGCATCATTGTCGGAGATACAGAGGTGAGCAAGTGTGCCTGGCCATATCCCAGTTCACTACTATTAGCACCACATTATCATAATACGCCTGTGCTTAGCATGCAAAGGACTAAACCATAATTTAAATGCGAAATTGAAAACTAAAATAATTTTTCCAAACTTTGTCAATGTGTGCTTCAGTGTATTAATGTTAACACTGTGAAGTCTCAGAATGATCTAATGAATATGTTTTGCTTAATATATTATTTTAGAAAAAGTAAATGGCGCTAAATAATGCAGCTAGAAAGCTAAAAGCTGCTCAGAATGTGCAAATGTATGTCACAATCGCAAATTACAAGGCCTAACTTAATTGGAGTAATATTTTGGTCAATATCGGCGTTTTTACGAAAACTCAGAAAGATGAAAATTCGTATGTAGCCTCAGTTTTATATAAAACCACTAAAAATGTAACAGCAATAAGCTACCTTTATTACTTTTGAAGTAATTTACTAAAAACTAAATTTGAAGCGAAAATGTCCCCATTCGTAATGATTAAGTATCATTTGTATTTGTTATAGAAATTTCTGATTACAGCACTCGATTACATTGATGAAATAATACAGCTATACCAAGCTTCAAGACTTTAGTGTAAACAGCAGTCATTACAAGGAATCTAAAAGGGGCAGTTCAGAGGTCATGTTCTACTGTTGGTTCCAGTCTAAAAATTCTAGCCGGCAAAATTTGAATGCAGTCGAGGTAAGAAAGTTTCAGTAACTAGGACTTAACTCCATGCATATAAAAATTAAGAACATTGCGAACTATTAAACGACGGAAATATTAAGTTATACATATTCGTAAAATGGGACATTTAGATGCTTCTGCCTGGGCCTAGAGCTGTTGATAGTAAATGTTCCTTTCAGCTGCCCGCTGCGCCCATATATAAATACAGCCAGAGAGGCAATAAGAGGAGACGCTTCGCGCCGAGATCCGAATCAGTCAAACGCCTGTGCTTCGGATGCCGTCACAGCCAGGCAGCTATCAAACGCGTTCTCGGTAAAAGTAGGACGTGAACTCGCTAGGGCTGTATGCCGTCCTCTCTCATTTAGATTACACGGAGATAACTGTTTGTGTGCTGCCCGTAGTGTTGGCAATACTGCATGGCAAGTGGCGAAATTCATTTTTCACTTTAAAGGAGAGCAATTACAAGTCAGGGCGATAGACCATTTTACTTGGAACTTCCCAGAGAGGTCGCCTCTTTACTGTTAATAGTGCTGTTTGCGATTGGGACATAGGAATATTTTATGTATTGTGCATGTGAACTTTTACTGAATATATCAATCAGTTTGAAACTCTAAACCTTTATTTTCAGCGATAGTTTTCTGACCCTGCTGGGTAAATACCAAGTAGGAGCACGTTCTTTCATTGAGCACAGTGATTAATGTGAACTTGCAGGCTGGAAATTATGGTCAGCTTGTTCTCTATTGCGTTCTGACTGACCGCAAAAATAGTTTTCAGGCTCTTGTAAACGGCAACAGTATTTTACGTGCTGCCCCACGCTGTATCAGCAGAAGTCCCTCTGCACGTGGCACCATCTCCAGCAGGGTTATCTCTTGCGGATAAATTTCCAGTAGTGACGCAATAATAATGTCCCATAAAGATGGGCAATCCTGCATGACCGCCATTTTCGGGGACGATATTCCTACTATACGTCTATTCTGTATTCTCTCAGGCAACGCTATACCGTTGTTGTATATTTAGAGATTGAGATTTAAGAATATTACCTTACAGCACATTGTATGTTCTTCTTGTTACAGAGTGGCTTAAATCATTGTATGATGTAACTACCACTGCCAGGTTCTGTGAGTACGTAATACTTTCTTTTTTTCTTTTACTTTTTGTATATGCCCTACAGTGCTTTTATGTTGCTTGAAGCCTATGATCTCTGCATATTTCCCTTTATACATCTGAAGATGACAGTTTATATTGCCGAAACCAGTAATCCAGTGATGTATTAACATAATGATCTTGGCAAATAAATAAAGGTTTTCATAAGAAGTCTACAGTACGTCAATATAGTGACCAAGGCACTCAATCTCCCTAAGGCGAGAGTCATCCACAGCTTATCGGAAATCGCCATAAGTGCGTATAGATGATTGCACGAATAAGGCTGCATTGGCCGAATCGTATTTAACGCTCGTGCTACGTCAGTCATGTGTTAATAAGTGTCCTGCCCTACAAAGATAGGTCGCAACTCGTTCACAGCTGACTTCATCAATTATAGCCAGTGGTGTGTATCGAAAGAATCATTAATTAAAACCTTCCATCAGCAGAGAGCCTCAATTCCTCTCCTCCTAAATACCGTTATTCGATCATCACATGAGTACGTATGATAGTCTCGCCTTAACCATAAATATAGAGTCGAAGTAGTTTACGTACTTAGTGTTCCACTGACAGACTATATGAGTCCGCAGTAACTGCATGTATTATGGCACGTCCAGTCATTTTTCCCATTGACGTCGGTAATCTATTATAGACGATTATCGGATGGCTATTTAAAATTTAATAATATTTTAATGCAGCATTCTCTTCACTTGCTTCTTTTTCTTCTTCTCCAAGATGTTGTTCGAGTTGTTTCATTTCAATAACTTCTCTGTCACTCTGTTCACACTGAGATCATGTATCAGTTTTCAGTATCAGATGAATGCATCTCAAATTACATTGATTGTGCTTTAGTCTGATCTGTTGCCTTTTTTAGCAAATTTATCTTCTCGTCTTTCTTAAAGGATTTTCTCCTAGCTGTAGTTGTACGCTGTCTAGAACCAAATAGTTTTTCTGGGTTCAGCGCACGCTAAATATCTGTGCTTCTAGTAGTACGACAAACAGCTGTAGGTAGCACAAACACGGATTACTTCTGACATATGACGATGTAGTACATCTCATACTTGAAGTAGGTAAGGCGAGCAACACCTTGCGTGGTTTTGATAAGAAACGTATTTCAGCAAATTATATTAATCTGCTTCAGGGTGGATCTTCATATCTTTGTTAAATTCAAGAAGAGGGTTATGTGGGGTACTGAGACTTACAGGGGATTTGTATTGTTGCAAGATAACACTTAGCCAGTTAGTGAAATTTCCAAACTTGCATTGTTAAGACAATAAGCAGATCTAATACGATCTTTTGCGAGGTTTTATTAATCGTAAAAATTCCTACGTACACTGTTCTTATTTCATGAACAGGTGGAAACATAGTGGTACTTCTGCTGTCAAAAACTGATCTGTTCAACACTGGCATAGCACAACTTCGGAAAGTCGTGTACTATTTCCAAACAAACACGCTATCGCTAATCTAAGTAAATATGTATTTCAGCAATCATATCGAAGACTTCATCATAAATAGTAATTACCTGGTTTATTACAGCTGATGAGCGAAAACTGTCTTCTCTGAGAAAAATAGAAATATGTATGCAGCTTAAATTTAGTGAATTATTTTGCATTTTTCGCGTAAGTATCTCGAAGTAGTAAGTGTCGCATCTGACTGCTTCATTACCACACAGTTATTATTAACAAGGGCATGATCCAGAGAGTTGTGAAAAGTGTTTTTCTTCAAATAGGTGAATCATGTAATGAATCTGGAGGAGTGTTGTAGACAACATTTGACTATGGTGAAAGACAATCGATTCTCTTGTTGCATTTAAACATGAGTCTAATAAATAAATAAGACGACGTAAGATAATGTGAATTCAAATGAACACTGTGGATGTAACATAATTTCTTTTATGTTTCTTCCGTCTCAGGAATTATAGAAAGCCAACGAAAACAACATGGATTATACAGCACAGAAGAGTGCTTTGTTAAGAGATGTTCTTGCTAAATAGACCGACCACAGCAGTTGTGATCAAGGTTTTCATGATCAAAAACACATTGTATATTATTTTCCTTTTTTTCATATGTATGACAGCACGAAGAGAATCTTAGTAGCTGACACCATTTAGGCAGCTTGGATGACAACTCTCGTATTTGTGATTCTGTAGTGCATACGAACGCCATATGAGCCTTAGACCATATTAATCCATTTGTATTGCCAGAGAAAGATATCGAGGTGGCGGAGAATATTGAAACAGCATTCGCAAATCTCGACTAGAGTCTATAAGTGCAATCACATTATACATGAGGGTAATAAATGCGAAGTATATGAAATACATGTATTTGAAATGCAAATGCAAAATGCAAAACACATATTTTTATTTTGTATTTGACACACATTTTCACAAAGTGTTACCCATTTTACTTGAAATACGTAAAATATAGATATTTTGTATGCCTCTCCTGCATTTTTTATTTCACATGTCATAGTTTTCATTCATTTAATGAGCCATTTCTTCACACAAAAGGAGTTCCGTGATGGATACAGATGGCGCAATAAGTGTCGAAGATATACGTCATGTGAATGTGGCTATGACCCTAATCATTAGAAATGGTAGGAAGACTTGAGTACATGTTATAAATTTGGCATGATTGTATGTTTAATGTAAAATGTACCAAAATAACCTGATAACGCCAAAGGAATTGAATGAAGGAGGGAGCGACGTCATACATTACATTTAATAGCTTCAAGAGGTATATACACTCCTGGAAATTGAAATAAGAACACCGTGAATTCATTGTCCCAGGAAGGGGAAACTTTATTGACACATTCCTGGGGTCAGATACATCACATGATCACACTGACAGAACCACAGGCACATAGACACAGGCAACAGAGCATGCACAATGTCGGCACTAGTACAGTGTATATCCACCTTTCGCAGCAATGCAGGCTGCTATTCTCCCATGGAGACGATCGTAGAGATGCTGGATGTAGTCCTGTGGAACGGCTTGCCATGCCATTTCCACCTGGCGCCTCAGTTTGTAACCTCCCCCCTCACTTATCGACCTTAATGACAGTGAAAAATTAAACCGCGTGTACCTAATGGAAATTTGGGAAAAGCAATCGTCACCGAAGTTAATCTATCGGTAAAGAGGGAGGAAAGGGTTACATCTAAATGAAAGGAAAAATGCAAATGAAACTGGTGGAAATTAATTTTGAAAAGGGGTAAAGTTAATAAAGAAAGTAAATGTGCGGCCGTTACGTTAACAATTAACTAGCGGTAATTAGATATTTGAGATTTGGGAGAAATCACGGTCGCCAGTCCTAAGGACAATTACTATAATAACTGAAAAAGAAAGGTTATTACACATATAATTAACACTAGAAGCGTGGCAACTGAAGGTTGACACGTGTAGTGTGAAAACTGAAAGTTTGTCAGAAGTAATAAATTTCGCTACACTCTGACTTAATTTAGCAAAAGAATTAATAAAACCGGAAAATCGAAAGTTAATTTAGTGACTGAAGTTAATAGTGAGCTTTCTTTCTGAAGCACATCGAAATCCAGTAAAATACGGTTAGTCTTGGACTACCTCAACAATCATTTCAAAAGCAACTTGACTCTACGCAATTTAGAAACAAGAGATTTAACTTTGAACTTGAATTAAATGATTCTGAACTATTAACAATAGTAAAATTTAGTACGTACCAAGCTGAGCTGCAGTCACAGGTAAGCTAAAATATGCTAACAAAACTCGCACTCTTAATTTGTGCTTGTGCAATCTAAATATTGTAGCCAGCTGAACTTTGAAATTAAAGCTGTGAAATCGAATGATGCTGGCGTTTGAATTTCAACGACCCTCGGGCTCATTTCGGAAAAGGAAGGGACCCTGCTTGGCAATGCAATTGGGACAATGAGCAACAAAGGTTCATGCTAAGTTGCTGTAATTTTGCGAGGCAAATGGAACAATTTGAAAAGCTGAGGTCTGCCATACAGTTCTGAAACTTTACGTGCTTTTAGTCTTCCTTGTTGGTTGATCGAAGGTTTGAAGCCGTCGATCGAGGAGGTGGCGACAGTCACTCATTGTCGGCCGTCGCTGTTGCAGAAGCTGGATGTTGGCGCGCCTTCTTCTCGACACGGTCACCAGGCGAAACGGGCTCTTGATGTGCGCCAGCTAATGCTTCCCGTCCGCGACACCATGTCAGAAACTATCATCGCGAGTCGAGCGCAATTACATGCTGCCAAACCCCGAAAGCGCGGCAACTCGCGGGAGCGTCACACAACACCTGCTCCACTCGCTACTCCCGCCAGACTCTCACTGTTCTGCCCGCGCTCCACGCGGCAGAGTTAACACTACCAAAGATCCTACACACTTTGATTCGTCACACGACCTATCGACGTAATCGTTCGATAGCAGTTTTCCCTAGGCAAGACCCAGCGTAAAAATACAAATAATATTTACGAAACAAACCAATTATACATCGACATGAGTGCATAAATATATATATACAAACAGTAAAACAATTACAATATATAAAGAGACAGAAATGTCATATCTTGAGGTAACAAAACAAGGAAAAGAAAAAGAAATAGTACAATAGATGGAAATAGGAGTATATGCATTTCCGGCGTTACACGTGCCCCACATTGTCTGAGGATGTTCGTGTAACGTAAACAGACTCAGAAAATGTCCCAAAAAAGAAACAGCGGAAATGCATATGCTCAAAACATTAACAAAATTTAGCATTCGTCTAATTAATCATAAATCAATTTTTAGACCATAATAATTGAGTGGGGACACTCCTAATCTTATTCCACTCTGTCATCTTGCACAAAATAAAACAGGTTGACAACATATTAAAATTCATAGAAGATATAGAAAATGGTTTAGCTATTCCAAAATCATTAAAATTCGTAACACTATGAGAAATGGAATACTATTTGCAAAATTAATCAGAGTACATGGTCATAAAAACAGGTAGATCAAAATACGCAAGTTAATAATTAATTACATAGAATACACATTTTTACATAACCTTTTCATAATTAATATCTCGTCATGAGATTCCACTTAACGCTAAACAAGAAAATAATATTCAGTAGATCGAAAAAAACATAAATATTGACAGCAGAATTCTTTCACATCAGCTGTCCGGGAAGAAAAACTATTCCGCCTTTCGTACTCGCAAGTACAAAGAATGCCGACAGCGGCACAAGAGCCAACAGCGGCACAAGAGCCGACAGCGGCTCGCCTCGCCAGTATTGTTGCGTCCGCGTGTGCGGCACGCTTGATCTCACTCGCCCTTGTGACGGCGTTTCCAGAACGTCCGTTTCACTGAATTCTTTAGGTAAAACTCACTCCCGAGTAATCTCAAGGAGTCCATAAACACTATCACAGTGGATAACTCAACACTGTCCATCATCACACGCATGTACTAGCCTGAAACTTAAAACAGCGTCTAAGTACATCGGCAATGACTAGTAAATCACATATTTATGGAATCTTACAGCTATTTACAAAATCATATTTACATTCCTTAATCTACTGTGACTCAGCTGAAAACTTAAACTAGCAGCTTGGATTTTTCAATTGATTTATAATGACTCTTAAATCATTTAGTAAAAATTAATTACTTATTAATTACAACTTCTTTATCAAACTTAAATTTAGAGATTTCATTGTCTATCTCGCTCGATTTCTCAAGAGCTTTTACAAGTACTAAGTCTCCGATTGCAAACTTAGCAAAACGCGCTTTAGCGTCATGACGACGTATGCGAGCATCGGCTTTTAACTTCATTACTTCTCGCAAACGATCCTTTTTCACACCAATACTAATGTCAATCCGTGGAGGGAATTTGATTATCTCTTCCACTAAACTTGTACTTCTGTCACCCAACAGGATTTCCTCTGGAGAAAATCCCGTAGATTCATGTCTCAAGGTGTTCATAATTCTCTCAAATACTGCTACATATTTGCCCCATGCCCTATGGTTGTGATGGCAATAGGTACGGGAAAGTCGGCCTCGTCTTTGTTCGTGTGTTACGTTTGACACACCGTCTACAATACTTTCCAATTCACTTTCTACATTATTGTCAATGCCGAAATTCCTCATGTTACGGCAGTTCAAACTCATTCCTACGTCAATGTCATCCGGCCAGTTAACAATGTGTACAGGCTGGTATTGCCTATGCACACCGCCTCCTGCCTCGTCAAAACCAACTACCATTGTTTTATCTAGTGACATACATGTCAAAGTTTTGCTTTCGCAGTTAATCACTGCACGGTACTTTAATAGCCAATCTAACCCGATAATTACTTCCGTAGTTAAGTCTGGCACGACGACAAACTCTTGTTCAAATCGTGCCCCACATATCTCGAAGTTGACAAAAATCTGTTTTGTGACCGGTTTACTGGCCTTCCCAGTAGCACCGATAATTTTCACTCCTGTTACTGGCATAACTACGATACCAGGTCTGTCTTTCAGTAACTCAAATATTTTCCCAGATACAGCACTCAATTCTGCACCGGTGTCAATCAACACGTTTAGTTGTAGGTCGTGCATATTAACAGACACTACTATCTGTCTACACTTGTCCTCGACGGTTTCTTTATTTTCCCACAGTAAATCCTCGTCTATATCCAGGTCATTCCAGAAAAAACCATCCGGCTTTGATCCCAAATCCGGTTTATCTGGCGGCTTTTTCAGCCTCTGTTCACATACAGTTTTAATTTCAACACGTCTGTCCTGAGGCTTAGTCTGTAGCTTCGCCTCAAATACCGAAACCTTTTCCTGTAACTCGTCAACTAGTGAGTGTAGCTTTGCTATCAATTCACTAATTGTCACCTTCGTTGATTCCTCTTTAATCAGATTGATCTCATCTGCCAATCTACCTGGAGACATGTGCCCAGTAGTATCTGCAATTACTTCCTCTGGATCTGCGCAACCCACACTGCTATCGTCTGACCGTATAACGTCAGCTCTAACCTCATACACACTGTAATCTACGTGGTTTTCTACCAATCGTGTCCGGCTATCACTAAAATTTTCGTAATCTTTCTCCTTAATACTCTCGCAATGTTTAAACTGGATGTTCGCGTCGGATGTGTCGGCTACTTCTATCACTATAACTTTCGGTAAAGTCTGCCGGTTAGGGCCAGAACTTTCCGTTACTCCTTCAACATCTAACTCCTGCGGGACGAAACACGACGAATCTTGCTCGTGCTCCCCATTAACATAAACTATTTCTGGTAAAGTCTGCCGGTTAGGGCCAGAACTTTCAATCACTTCACAAATACTATCTTCCTGTGGGACGAGACGCGGCAAATACTGCACGCGCTCCCCATAAACACTTCTCCCATACAGACCCCTATAATCTCTTAGTTCGTCGTATAAGCGACCGAACTGCCTTAACCAGACCTCATCCCTCTCTGCATCCCCTCACTCGATGACGGACGTTTTATCCGACATCTGATCTTCTCTCAACAATTGCGAATCATTCTTAAACTCAATCTCCAGTTCCGCTGTGGGTATTACAGCTGGCACCTTATAATCGATTTCCGGAACACTACTTAAATTGTTCTCACTGACAGTGAATGTACCTTCTACTGCCGTGTATACAGCTGATCTACTACTTGTGGGCGCACTCCTTTCTCTTAACACTGGCACACTCTCCCGCCGTTGATTATTCCACACGGAATTTTCATACCGACGACACCTGGGTTTTCTCCTGCTATTGGGCCGCCAAAATTTCTCCACGCCCGGTCGGCCCCTCACTGGCGCGGCTAATGGTTTCCCTGTCTCGTCCCAGCAGATACGCTCCCCGGATGCTGCTGAGGCGGCTGATCACACCCTCTGGCGTCATTACTATTCTGTGAAGCCCGTATCACGTTAGTATGATACTGGTTTCCGTCATTCCTGCTATTATTTGCATTGTACCGATTGTTATTACGGTCCGAACCATTATTGTTATTGCTGCCATGGTTGCGGTATGCATTATTCCCGTGGTTATCGTTGTTGTGGTTGCTGTGGTACCCGTTGTTGTTACCACGGCCTCTGCCACTGTCGCGATTATTGCGCCAATTGTCCTCGTCCTCAACTCTTTCCAAGAAATCATTGATTGTCCTGTAATTGCTTCCTACGTAGCGTTTTGTATCATCTGGAAGCTTTTTGTAGAGTTCCCAGACTATTTCGGATTCCGTGCGGCGATCACGCAAATATTCCAACTTGCGGATCCAGCCCTCACAAAACTCCTTCATTGAGCCACGCGAATTCGCATCGAAAGGCCTCGATACGACAAATTCGCGCCAGACACTTTGCTGTTTTTGCTCTGACCAGTATTCAGCCAGAAACAAATTTTTAAACTCGTCAAAAGTCAGGTTCGTAATGTTGAGGTTTAGGCCCCAACGCTTGGCATCACCAGCCAACACATCAATAACCGCATTAATTTTTCTCTCATTAGTCCATGATCTGGGTAAAACTCTTTCACAATTTTTAATGAAATCCGTCGGGTGTATACCGCCTTTTTTCAAGGGGTCGAACCGCTCCTCTTTCGTCAACAACTCCGAACTATGTGCACAGATTGGCACATAGCTCTGTTTTTCGTCAAGTTTCCTTTCTAATTCCGACACCCTCGTAATCACTTGGCAAGTGGTTGTCGCAAGCGTTTCCACTTCCCTCTTTTTCTCTTCGCAGGTGTTAGCCTGCTTCGTCACTTTGGTATCTACTTCGGATACTAAAGCCTTTAAAGTTTCCACCTTCTGTTGATCCTCTTTTCTCACTAATTGAATTTGTTCCGTCACCTTATTCTCGATGATCGGAGCAACTGCGTCTCCTACACTTTTCTCGATTCTGCTAATTTCGGAATCAAAACGAGTATTTATGCTCGCAATTTCCGCCTGAACGCCTATCATTTCCTGTTTAAGGTTACCGATTTCGGTATTAATCACGACAATATCGTCTTTGATTTTATCAACTTTTGTGTTAACAACTTCAACATTGTAGTTAACAACATTAATAGCTTTGTTCTGATTGTCTAGCATTCGTTCAATTTTTTCAGACTGAGCTACTTGCTTGGCAGCCTGAGCTGCTTGCTCGGCAGCCTGAGCTTCTTGCTTGGCAGCCTGATCTTTAATTTCTGCCGATTGACTCTTGATTTCGTTAATCAAAACATTCAATAAATCAGTTAAATTCCCGGAAACCACCGGTTTTACTTCCGTAGCGGCTTCCTCTTTCATTGTCCCCCCGTATACGTCATCAAGGGATTCAGATTTGATTTTCACTTCCGATTCCGAAACATTTTCTAAAGTCTGGAATTCCATTTCTGCTCTTTGTTGCGTTTCGGCGGTCGCATCTTTCATGCTAGCCGCCTGCCCCGGAACAATGGGTACCGCTGTGCGCGTTTCCCACTGTTCGACCGATTGTTCCGTATCCAAGTCTACCAAATTTTGGTAATTGTTGCCTTCACTCATTTTAATAATTTTCAATTTAAATGCAAAATCTCAACTCTAATTAGGATTCCGCACACGAATATTCTCGCTGACGTATCGACCATTTCGTAACCAGTACTTTGTTACGAGATTTGCACAATGCAAAATTCGTGTCCAGAACAACCTCAAATTTGAAGATTGTCCTGTCACCAGGTCGCCACGTGTAACCTCCCCCCTCACTTATCGACCTTAATGACAGTGAAAAATTAAACCGCGTGTACCTAATGGAAATTTGGGAAAAGCAATCGTCACCGAAGTTAATCTATCGGTAAAGAGGGAGGAAAGGGTTACATCTAAATGAAAGGAAAAATGCAAATGAAACTGGTGGAAATTAATTTTGAAAAGGGGTAAAGTTAATAAAGAAAGTAAATGTGCGGCCGTTACGTTAACAATTAACTAGCGGTAATTAGATATTTGAGATTTGGGGGAAATCACGGTCGCCAGTCCTAAGGACAATTACTATAGTAACTGAAAAAGAAAGGTTATTACACATATAATTAACACTAGAAGCGTGGCAACTGAAGGTTGACACGTGTAGTGTGAAAACTGAAAGTTTGTCAGAAGTAATAAATTTCGCTACACTCTGACTTAATTTAGCAAAAGAATTAATAAAACCGGAAAATCGAAAGTTAATTTAGTGACTGAAGTTAATAGTGAGCTTTCTTTCTGAAGCACATCGAAATCCAGTAAAATACGGTTAGTCTTGGACTACCTCAACAATCATTTCAAAAGCAACTTGACTCTACGCAATTTAGAAACAAGAGATTTAACTTTGAACTTGAATTAAATGATTCTGAACTATTAACAATAGTAAAATTTAGTACGTACCAAGCTGAGCTGCAGTCACAGGTAAGCTAAAATATGCTAACAAAACTCGCACTCTTAATTTGTGCTTGTGCAATCTAAATATTGTAGCCAGCTGAACTTTGAAATTAAAGCTGTGAAATCGAATGATGCTGGCGTTTGAATTTCAACGACCCTCGGGCTCATTTCGGAAAAGGAAGGGACCCTGCTTGGCAATGCAATTGGGACAATGAGCAACAAAGGTTCATGCTAAGTTGCTGTAATTTTGCGAGGCAAATGGAACAATTTGAAAAGCTGAGGTCTGCCATACAGTTCTGAAACTTTACGTGCTTTTAGTCTTCCTTGTTGGTTGATTGAAGGTTTGAAGCCGTCGATCGAGGAGGTGGCGACAGTCACTCATTGTCGGCCGTCGCTGTTGCAGAAGCTGGATGTTGGCGCGCCTTCTTCTCGACACGGTCACCAGGCGAAACGGGCTCTTGATGTGCGCCAGCTAATGCTTCCCGTCCGCGACACCATGTCAGAAACTATCATCGCGAGTCGAGCGCAATTACATGCTGCCAAACCCCGAAAGCGCGGCAACTCGCGGGAGCGTCACACAACACCTGCTCCACTCGCTACTCCCGCCAGACTCTCACTGTTCTGCCCGCGCTCCACGCGGCAGAGTTAACACTACCAAAGATCCTACACACTTTGATTCGTCACACGACCTATCGACGTAATCGTTCGATAGCAGTTTTCCCTAGGCAAGACCCAGCGTAAAAATACAAATAATATTTACGAAACAAACCAATTATACATCGACATGAGTGCATAAATATATATATACAAACAGTAAAACAATTACAATATATAAAGAGACAGAAATGTCATATCTTGAGGTAACAAAACAAGGAAAAGAAAAAAAAAATAGTACAATAGATGGAAATAGGAGTATATGCATTTCCGGCGTTACAAGTTGGACCAGCGTTCGTGCTGGACGTGCAGACCGCGTGAGACGACGCTTCATCCAGTCCCAAACATGCTCAATTGGGGACAGATCCGGAGATCTTGCTGGCCAGGGTAGTTGACTTACACCTTCTAGAGCACGTTGGGTGGCACGGGATACATGCAGACGTGCATTGTCCTGTTGGAACAGCAAGTTCCCTTGCCGGTCTAGGAACGGTAGAACGATGGGTTCGATGACGGTTTGGATGGACCGTGCACTATTCAGTGTCACCTCGACGATCACCAGTGGTGTACGGCCAGTGTAGGAGATCGCTCCCCACACCATGATGCCGGGTGTTGGCCCTGTGTGCCTCGGTCGTATGCAGTCCTGATTGTGGCGCTCACCTGCACGGTGCCAAACACGCATACGACCATCATTGGCACCAAGGCAGAAGCGACTCTTATCGCTGAAGATGACACGTCTCCATTCGTCCCTCCATTCACGCCTGTCGCGACACCACTGGAGGCAGGCTGCACGATGTCGGGGCGTGAGCGGAAGACGGCCTAACGGTGTGCGGGACCGTAGCCCAGCTTCATGGAAACGGTTGCGAATGGTCCTCGCCGATACCCCAGGAGCAACAGTGTCCCTAATTTGCTGGGAAGTGGCGGTGCGGTCCCCTACGGCACTGCGTAGGATCCTACGGTCTTGGCGTGCATCCGTGCGTCGCTGCGGTCCGGTCCCAGGTCGACGGGCACGTGCACCTTCCGCCGACCACTGGCGACAACATCGATGTACTGTGGAGACCTCACGCCCCACGTGTTGAGCAATTCGGCGGTACGTCCACCCGGCCTCCCGCATCCCCACTATACGCCCTCGCTCAAAGTCCGTCAACTGCACATACGGTTCACGTCCACGCTGTCGCGGCATGCTACCAGTGTTAAAGACTGCGATGGAGCTCCGTATGCCACGGCAAATTGGCTGACACTGACGGCGGCGGTGCACAAATGCTGCGCAGCTAGCGCCATTCGACGGCCAACACCGCGGTTCCTGGTGTGTCCGCTGTGCCGTGCGTGTGATCATTGCTTGTACAGCCCTCTCGCAGTGTCCGGAGCAAGTATGGTGGGTCTGACACACCGGTGTCAATGTGTTCTTTTTTCCATTTCCAGGAGTGTATAAGACCAGTTCTCAATGTACTTTGTACAAAAAAGTTTATAATGCAACCATGTCCAAATGTCAAGCACTTTGGAATCTGTGTTTGAGATCTCCTAAAGCCTATGAAACTAATTTAGAAGCAAGTGGAAAATTCCCTACTTATCTACATCCAGCACTGTGGAATTCATATTATAATTCTTTTCTAGATCTACTCACATTCAAGGATACTCTAAATTAGACTTTAAGGAAAATCGTAACAGCAGCTTTTAAAGAAATTTAAATACAGTTTCTTAATGAATGCATAAAGTCTTCAAAATCAATTACTAAAGGTATCAGAAGTTTAGAAGGGGTCAAAGATCCCTACTATGGATGTCTTCTACCAGAACTAATGAGAATGCTAAGGAGCTTGAAAATGAATAACCCTACATCCTTTGGTGAGCTGAAGTTATTAAAGAAAGTCTTAATAGGTGTTTTGATAGATTCTGTATATTAGATGAAGCAAAGGTTGGCATATTAGCATACATATCTTGTCCTTTTTTCAAATTGAAAAGGGTACCAAAGGCTAGTAGAGAATACGTTAAAGAACTGCAAAAGATGAAACAACAAGAAGAAAATGGGATGGACTTGAAACATTCTGATAAAAAAAAAAGATTGAATCTTATAATACATTTTTGAGGACTGATTGTTCTGTAGCCTGTGATAGTGGCAAAACTACCATAGATCTGGAAATAATATAATGTTTAAAAGATAAGACAATAGCCTAAATTCCTTGAAGAGATATTCAACTGCAAAAAAATTTTTGTCAGACATAATACTTGTTTACCAAGTTCTGCTCCTGTTGAATGAGTATTTTCTGTGGTGGAATAATAATGAGGCCACATAAATGGAACATGAAAGATGAAATATTTGAACAATCGTTGGTGTTATTATCAGTGAAATAAATGCCATGTAAATTGTTCACTAGCTAGAGATATTTTATTTGAATAAAGGTATTTTTGAAGTATGTATTTAAATTCTTTTGTTTAAAACTATTTTGTATTTACATTTGGAACAGAAAAAAATAACCAACCATTTGTATTTTGAATTTATATATTTTTAATAAACTATGTTTCACATCCCTGGTGAGAGTGACACAACAAGCTCACTAGTTGCGAGAATGTCCAAACGGCTCACTGATACTTTACTTATATTATGTTACATCGATCTTCTCCATGTCGAAGTTGCACGGTAGGTTTCCTCCAGAGTCATTGTCATTTTGTGCAGATATTGTTTGATAGGGTCGGCTTTGATAGAAATAAAAGTACTATAATACAATTTGTCTGAAGAGATCCACATAGTCGATAGTAGATAACATGTCCACAGACTGACAATTCATTGCACAATCTATGTTACCATTGCACAATAATTTAATCAAAGAAGCACTTTATACCCATGTTTGCTTGTTAACACATCCAAACACACTCTGTCCCGTCGAGTCGATATGTCTCATGATGGCGAAATTGCCACCTGTACCAACTAGACGATTACATTTTGATATCCTTACACATGTGATTAAAGGAGAGCAATACTTTTGATAAAACTATATCAGGTGTTGATTCTTCACGAGAAGTATTTCAGTACTTTTGTAATCATTGTTTTATGTGGAAACGTATTTTATAGTTTTTGCATTTGGAAGCACAGATAATTTTAACTCATAAACTGTACCTAAATTCTCTACACAAATTTACTTTTTTAGGTAGGCTTTTCTCTGGAAGAGGTTTTTTAAGTGTTTTGTGTTATTTTAATGGCACAAAACGCAAAAGGAACAAAGTTGTTGACATTTTCACAATTGGAGTGTGTTTCAGAATTTAGAAATACAACACAGTACAAATATTTTGCATTTCAATATTAGCCAAATCCAGTAAGTTTCACAAAATATAAAATGTCTTCCTAATATTCTATCTGCCAAGCTTCCTGATGAGAAAGAAATTCTGAAAAAGATAATTACTTTCTGTAATAGGTGATTTTGCAATATAGCTACTCCATCAGTTCATTTCTGTCTTGTAACAGTTCAGATGGCTTTTTAAACATTGTGGTCATTATCAGGTTAATTGGAGTGCTTCATTGATTTAAATTACTTCGCAAACCAATGGTTTTGGTTTATTGTTTATTTTCAAATGTGGTTCTAATTATGGTATGTCATCAAACTTTGCTAAACAGAAGAATATAAGTAGGCTGTTATGATATTAAGTATAGGTATTTCAGACAGTATTTCGAAGTTTGACAGTTCAATTACAAGCGTTATCCACTGAAATAGAGCGTGAAAACTTCAAATGAATTGATTGGTACCTAACAACATTTGATTCAGTATTCAACGACTGGCCAAACTATTTAGTAGATCGATCAGTAGCCAGCGAAAGTGATACAACATTCCCTTAGGATTGCATTTGTATTAACCTATAGATAGAATTTCAACAAATTTGCCTGCATGTAGAATTTCCTTATTCTCGACACAGTCACCTTTATTAGCACGTAACATTTGTGATTTTTTTACATGACTGAAAAAAGGAAGATTTGGTTTAACGTGCCATCGACATGTAGGTCAACAGGGACATACCAAAAGCTCATATTGTATCAAGGACGGGGAAGGAAATTGCCATACCCTTTCAAATGAATCATCCCAGCATTTGACTGGAGCGAAACCTAAATCTGAATGGCTGGACATGGGTTTGAACCATAGTCTTCCCAAATGCGAGTCCAGTGTGCTAATCTCTGCACCGCCTTCCTCAGTTATATATAATTTTGTATATCTGAGAACTCAAGTAAATAAGTACATTCAATGACCATACTGAAAAGTGGAAATGCATATACTAAAACTTTAAAATTGTTAAAGTGGTAATAAAGATTACCAGTCTCTGCAAGGAGTGTGATGTTAAATCAGAAATTTTACTGAACTTCTAGGTACAAAAGGATTTTACAAAGTGTTTCTCCTGCAGATTCTTGCTTAATGTAAAGTCTGATTTACTCTAACTCTAGTCTGTCCCTCAGGTCCATGTAATCTTGACCTATTCTGATGTTGGATGTTTCTATTCATCCATTTCTTGTTTCCATCGACTCAGCAGACGTTCGCTCTGCAGACTGGTTCTCCCAATACAGACGCGCTTTTGTTCTACAAGAGTGGAATCTTAAACAATAACAGAACCCAGATTTCTGTTACTGCATAAACAGAATTCAAATCTTTCAAGTCCTGAAAATTGCTGAAAAACTTGGAATGTTTCCATGAACAAAAGTAAAAATATATTCCGAGACGAAATTCCTCAAATAAAAAACACAGTTCTTTACCTGGGGTTACACAGTCCCTCTCCAGCAGAGCATAGCTGTTATGTAAGACATTACATGGAAAGAAATGCTGAAATCATAATGAAATCCAACCAAAGAATAGAAGTATCTAACTTAATTCTTGTGAAAATTCAGCGGTATTTCACGAGAGATATCTTTATGCTATAGGCTGGTTACATACTTCTTTTACACATACGAGTAAAGTTGAAATTTTACGAAAGCATGAAATTTTTACTCTAGTAAATCTACAGCAGGATATCAAGAAACTAGATTGTCTAGTTGATACATATTCATGTAGAATATTGAAGCACATTAAACAAAAATCTCGCAACAAATGTATTTAATATCTTTCTGCAGATTTTTTGAATGTCAGAAAATGCACTTCCAAGATTGCTACAGTTATTGTAGTACTTCTGGTAATGACTCATGTCCCCTTCATATAAATTAGCAAAATAATTTTAGGATGCAAATGTAAAAGCTTTTGTAAACTTTGCATGACAAAACGTTGTTATATTTTAGGAAAAATGTAAAACTTGCAAAGAAGTCAACATTATCGTCTGACAATGGGCTCAGGCCTCAAACTAGTAATTGTATAATACAATCATTTTAAAAAAAAATTGTGGCTGCTTGCAGTATTTCTTACAATGTAATACCATAATATATATTAGTATCTAGAGTTTCCCACTAATTCACAAGATACGCCATCATGATATTCTACCAATAAATTACATTGTCTGTCTTCAAATTGGTAGCTTTAAACATATTATTTATGTCAGATACACTTTCATTTAGCTAAATGTTCACTTTAGAATTGTGAACTTTCAGCTTGTCACTAATATTCTCAAACAGATTCTCTACATTTATTGAGATTTGGTCAACATTGCTTAATTTGTCCTTAAAATGTTTATAAAACACATTTTGATACTTATCCCGCTATTCTGGATACAGTTGTTTGCATATTACTGCCAGTTTTTTCCTACAGAAATTGCTACCAGTTAAATTTCCTGGATTCATCCGACTTTTGTACACAAACTTTTCACTTTTACTGAATGTATCAACTAGTTTTGCACAGTGTGAGTTTGTTTTCAGTATTTAAAGTTTCTTCACATCCATTACAATTTGAATCAGAAGCAGAATATGGAATTTCCAACAAAACAGATAATAGATAATGCACAACTTCTTTATTACCCCCTATACCATCTAACAACTTCACAGTATCTGAAACTTCAACCCCTACTAACAACACTACCACATTTAAACTAAGATAATAACCCATTTCTTCTTCTTCACCTCAACCCTCAATTTCCCACTATTTTTATTTCAGCAATTACTCATCAGAAAAACGTTAGTTACCTTTTTGTTTATCATACCCTCATCATTCTGCTCATGGATTTTTGCTTTCGCACTTTTCTTATCCTGACTTTCTCCTCAAACACCTCCAACTTTTTGACTGAGCGGTATATGTAAATTCCCTTCTTCCAGACAAAGTAATCATCTGCTGATTCTTTATTGTTTCAATTTTCTAAGTGTTCTTTCCAAAATTCACTCCAAAATTCTTCATAATAGTAATTTTATTTACTCTAAACACTTCCGCTACTCTGTCATCATCACAATTCTGACTTAAATATTTATCATTATCAATGGTCTCTGCATTAAAGCATCACAGACTCATACACTGCAGACTACAAATGGCGAAGACTTCGGTTTAATGGGTCATTCTTTCACTCATTAGGTTTAAAGGGCTCCTGTGGCTCACTGTACTCTGGCCACAGTCTTCTGTACCTTCAAGCATTCTATTATCACTGCCACAAATTCTTCTCCTGCGTCAACATTTTCACCCCAGAGCAGCAATGGCAGCCCACGTCTTCTGTCATCTGCTGGATGCATTTCAATCTCTGTCTTCCTCTACAGTTTTTACTTCCAACAACTTCCACTAGTACCATGGAAGTTATTCCGTGATGTCTTAACAGATGTCCTGACATCTTGTTCCTTCTCCCTCTTGTCAGAGTTTTCCATATATTCCGTTCGTCACCGATTCTCTGGAGAACCCCATCCTTGACACAATCTGAGCTGTTGCTTTGTCCCTGATGGCCTAGATGTCGATGGCACGTTAAGCCCAATCATACCTTATCAGTCTACCTAAATTTCACATTCTTCTGCAGCACCACATCTCAAATGCTTCTATTCTCTTCTGTTCCAGTTTTATAACACTACATGTTTCGTTACCTTACAATACTGCACTCCAAACGTACATTCTCAGAAATTTCTTCCCCAAATTAAGACTAAAGTTTGATACAAGTAGGCTTGTCTTGGCCAGGATGCCCTTTCTTCCAGGGCTAGTCTACTTTCTTATGTCCCCTTTGCTCTGTCTGTCAAGCGTTATTTCACTGCCTAGGTAGCAGAACTCCTTAACTTCGTCTACTTTGCGATCCCCAATTCTGATAAGTTTCTCGTCTTTCTCATTTCTACTACTTATCATTACTTACGTCTTTACTCTCAATCCAGATTCTACACCTGTTCGACTGTTCGTTCCATTCAACATATCCTATATTTCACTGCTTTCAACGAAGATAGCAATGACATCAGCAGACCTCACCATTGATATACGTTCACCTTATTTTTTCATCATGTTCTTGAACCGTTCTTCTATTTCTGTCAATGATTCTTCGATACAGAGATTGTACAGTACAGGTGAAAGACTAAATCTGTGTCTTTCACTTTTTTAATCCGGGCACTTCATTCCCTCTTGATTCTTGTACATGTTGTATGTTACCTGTCTTTCCCTACAGTTTATCCCTATTTTTCCAGGTAGCCAAATACTAATAACGTGTCTTCATTTATATTTAGTCTTGTTCCCATTATCAACCGTAACGTCAGAAATGTCTCTCTGGTGCCCTACATTTCATAAAGCCAAAGTGACTGTCATCTAGCAGATCCTCCATTTACGTACTTTTCCACTCTTCTGCATATTATTCTTGTCAGCAGCTTAGATGCATGAACTGTTAAGCTGACTACCCAATAATTCTCGAACTTGTAGGCTCCGTGTACCTTCAGAATTGTGTGGATGATGTTATTGGGAAAGTATGATGGTATATCGCCAGTCTCATACATTCCCCACACCAACAAGAGTAATCATTTTATTGCCATTTTCCCAAAATTATGTTAGAAATTCCGATTAAGTTTTATCTATCCCTTCTGCCTTATTGGATCTTATGTTGTCCAAAGATTTCTTAAATTCTAGCAGTGGATCCCCTATCTCTTTCCTGTCAACTCCTGTTTCTTCTTCCACCACATCATCATATAAGCCGTCCTCTCGTAGAGGCTTTCAACGCACTCTTTCCACCTAGCCACTCTCTCCTTCTTGCTTAACAGTGGAATTCCTGTTGCACATTTAATGTTACCACCCTTTCTTTTAATTTCACCAGAGGTTGTTTTGACTTTTCTGTAATGCCGAGTATGTCCTTACAACTGTAGCGGGAAGAGGTAGAAGGCAATGTATTAAGACTCATCTGAGCTTTCCAAGTGATTTGTTGTTTCCAACTACACTGCCGCATTCCCCTCGGCCAGACTCACTGGATCCCGCAATGCTGAGGACACCACTTCAGTGACTGCAAAACGACTTGATGCAGAATGGCAGCCTCAGTAATCCGTGCATCATCGCTGAAGACGACTCGTCTCCATTCGTCCCTCCATTCAGCCTTGTACGGCCGCGACATCAGGATGCGCTGACAGTCGAGTCAGCAGTCTTTGCCTCTGCTGCCTCATCGCCACTCACCACGAGCCCAGGTGGTCCGCTGCATTCTTCTTCATTGTCATGGTTCAGATCGCAGGTGACAACAAGCGCCTGCGATCTGATGTCCGAATCTGTGGCCCTCGCCTCAGGATGACTCCAGCGTGTGTTGGGAGCCGACAAGACTGCTCGCGGTAGCGAGCCGTGGTGTGGCCCGCCGTTGGCTGGCTGCGGACCCCGCGTTGGCCTTAGAGGGTCGAACCATCTTGGACTGGATCCACCTTGGACTGGAACACTAGCACTCCATCTCCTTCTGCGTATAACCAGTGGTGTGACATGCCCCGCCGTCCAGGAGAGCTGTCACACTTGAAATGCTTTGTTAGTGAAGCTGCACCTATTTATACGCAGCTGTGCGCCTCTGTTTTGCTAAACGTGCCGCTCTGCATCACGTACTCATAACACTTATGTTAGCCAGTGGGCTCCTTCTGCCTGTGACTTGCGCCATGCAAACTGCTGCGTGTACTTTTTCCGGCGGTTCTCCGCCCCTGCGGCCTCTATTTTACATCACAACTGCTGGTGAGTCTAATTCACTGTAAACAGGCCCAAGCCGGGCTGTTACTTGTGCACTCAGAAATATTGTACCAAAACTGACTTTTCCTATCCCAAACGGTAGTGCCGCTACACAACATTCATTTCTTGTTCGATTTCTTCATGTTTTTCATGCAGTCATTTCGCCTTAGCTTTCCTGCAATTCCTATTTATTTCTCTTCATCATTACTAAATTGTGATCTGAATCTATATATGCTCCTGTGTAGGCTTTAAAATTCAACATCTGATTTCAGAATATCTGCCTGACCAAGATGTAATCTACACTCCTGGAAATTGAAATAAGAACACCGTGAATTCATTGTCCCAGGAAGGGGAAACTTTATTGACACATTCCTGGGGTCAGATACATCACATGATCACACTGACAGAACCACAGGCACATAGACACAGGCAACAGAGCATGCACAATGTCGGCACTAGTACAGTGTATATCCACCTTTCGCAGCAATACAGGCTGCTATTCTCCCATGGAGACGATCGTAGAGATGCTGGATGTAGTCCTGTGGAACGGCTTGCCATGCCATTTCCACCTGGCGCCTCAGTTGGACCAGCGTTCGTGCTGGACGTGCAGACCGCGTGAGACGACGCTTCATCCAGTCCCAAACATGCTCAATGGGGGACAGATCCGGAGATATTGCTGGCCAGGGTAGTTGACTTACACCTTCTAGAGCACGTTGGGTGGCACGGGATACATGCGGACGTGCATTGTCCTGTTGGAACAGCAAGTTCCCTTGCCGGTCTAGGAATGGTAGAACGATGGGTTCGATGACGGTTTGGATGTACCGTGCACTATTCAGT
The DNA here is from genome assembly GCF_021461385.2 of Schistocerca piceifrons. Lineage (NCBI taxonomy): Eukaryota > Metazoa > Arthropoda > Insecta > Orthoptera > Acrididae > Schistocerca > Schistocerca piceifrons. The sequence goes on along the minus strand of NC_060139.1, from coordinate 322,009,546 downwards.
GTCCCCTCGACGATCACCAGTGGTGTACGGCCAGTGTAGGAGATCGCTCCCCACACCATGATGCCGGGTGTTGGCCCTGTGTGCCTCGGTCGTATGCAGTCCTGATTGTGGCGCTCGCCTGCACGGCGCCAAACACGCATACGACCATCATTGGCACCAAGGCAGAAGCGACTCTCATCGCTGAAGACGACTCGTCTCCATTCGTCCCTCCATTCACGCCTATAGCGACACCACTGGAGGCGGGCTGCACGATGTTGGGGCGTGAGCGGAAGACGGCCTAACGGTGTGCGGGACCGTAGCCCAGCTTCATGGAGACGGTTGCGAATGGTCCTCGCCGATACCCCAGGAGCAACAGTGTCCCTAATTTGCTGGGAAGTGGCGGTGCGGTCCCCTACGGCACTGCGTAGGATCCTACGGTCTTGGCGTGCACCCGTGCGTCGCTGCGGTCCGGTCCCAGGTCGACGGGCACGTGCACCTTCCGCCGACCACTGGCGACAACATCGATGTACTGTGGAGACCTCACGCCCCACGTGTTGAGCAATTCGGCGGTACGTCCACCCGGCCTCCCGCATGCCCACTATACGCCCTCGCTCAAAGTCCGTCAACTGCACATACGGTTCATGTCCACGCTGTCGCGGCATGCTAAAGACTGCGATGGAGCTCCGTATGCCACGGCAAACTGGCTGACACTGACGGCGGCGGTGCACAAATGCTGCGCAGCTAGCGCCATTCGACGGCCAACACCGCGGTTCCTGGTGTGTCCGCTGTGCCGTGCGTGTGATCATTGCTTGTGCAGCCCTCTCGCAGTGTCCGGAGCAAGTATGGTGGGTCTGACACACCGGTGTCAATGTGTTCTTTTTTCCATTTCCAGGAGTGTAATTCACATATTCCCGGCCTTTTTCAAGTATAGTCCCTCCTCTTGCGATTCTTGACTAGAGTATTCGCTATTACTAGCTGAAATTTATTGTAGAACTCTATCAGTATTTTTCCTCTCTTACTGCTACTACCACGCTCTTATTCTCTCACACCTCTTTCTTCTACTACTTCTCCTACAACCGCATTCCAATCCCGCATAACTATTAGATTCTCATGTCCCTTTACGTACTGAATTACGCATTCAATATTCTCATCTTCCTCTGTCTCTTCATTTTCTATTTTCGACGTCGGGATATATACCTGAAGTATTGTTATCAGTGTTGGTTTGTTGCGATGAGAACAAGTCTATCACTGAACTGTTCAAGTAACTCCTCTGTGCCATACCTTCTTATTCATAACAAATCCTACTTCCTTTATATTATTTTCTGCAGCCGTTGATATTACCCTATGCTCGCCTGACTGGATATCCTTGTCTTCTTTCCATTTCACTTCACTGATCCCCCACTATATCTAGACCGCGCCTTAGCATTTCCCTTTTAAAATTTTTAGGTTCCCTACCACGTTCAAATTTCTGACATTCCACGCCCAGATTCGTGGAACATTACCCTTTTACTGGTTATTCAATCTTTTTCTCATGGTCACCTCCTCCTTGGCAGTCCCCTACAAGATATCTGAATGGGAGAATAGTCTGGCATCCTTCTCCAATGGAGCGATCTCATGACACGTTTTTTTCAGTTATAGGCCGCATGTCCTATGGATGCATTTTATGTGTCCATAAAGCATTGCCTACCGTGTCCTCAAGCCGTTTACGTTGCTGATTCTTCTGCCTTTTTGGACCATTTCCTCCCCTAAGGGCAAGATTGTACCATGAACCTCTGTTCACTCCTCCGCCTTCTTTGAAAACTGTTGGTGAATCGAGGGTGACTTCTTATGCCAGAAGTCTTCGGCCGCTATTGCTGATGATTTTTATTCAAAATTTAACCAGCGGCGAGATTCTAACTCGGAACGCAGGAAGCTTTTTGGTCTCGGCATCTGGTCAGGGCGGTTTAAGTTCCTCGTTGAATACTTCACTCAGTTCATTATATTATTATTATTATTATTATTATTATTACAGAGAACAACCACCCCTCTTACCGAACAGCCCCCAGACCATAGGGATTTGTTACAGTTACAATTTCCCAAATTTGGTCTCCCACAGTCAAATTTTTGTCAATGTGTCCTCTCAAATGCCCTATTCAAATCATCCACATATTTCAGGAATTCTTCAACAAAGTCATGGGATCCATAGACCAAACTAGACTGTTTTCTGTATTTACGAATATGGGTAATTGGAACTCGGGAATTGTTAAACTCTCTACACAAATTTCATTTTCTTTAGAACCGGAGTGTCTTGGGATTTGACAAAATATGAAACGTACTAATGATATTCCGGATGAAATAGAAAGTCTTAAAGAGGTAATTACTTTTCGTAATAAGTGATTTTGCATTTTATATATTTCGTCAATTTACGTTCCCTTACAAACATGTAGGTATTCAAATGGCTGTTTAACACATTGTGGTCATTATCAGGCTAGACTATTTCTCTGATTTAAATTGCTTCGCAAAGTAATGGTTTTGGATTCTTGCGTATTTTCAGACATGGTCAGCATTTTCAGCATGTCAAGAATCTTTGATAACAAGATGAATTTCAGTCGGCTGTTGAGGCACTAAGTAAGTATAGGTATTTCAGATAGTATTCTGAAATTTGACATTTCAGTTACAAGCGTTATTCGTTGAAATAGAGAATGAAAACTTCGGCTGAAGACTTTAGTACCCAGCAATCCCAGCAACGTGTGATTCAGTGCTCCACAACCGACCAATTATTAAATAAATCATACGATACCCTACCTAAAGCTTTGCACAGTGGACACACATTCAAGAGGAGCGGGCAACATATCCTGGTCCGTCCATCCAGATTTAAAGGTTCCCTGGTTTTAGTAAACCGATTAAGGTGAATACTGTAATGGCTGAGACAGGAGATATGATATAGAGAGAAAAATTTGATACAGCTGTGAAAGATCTAAAACTAAACAAGTTCCCTGGAGTAAATGGCAATCTCTTAAAATATGCGACCCTTGCGCGAGCCAGTCATGGCAAAATTATTCTACCAGGCGTGCAAGATATTTAAGTCAGGAGAACTACCCTCACACTTCGAGAAGAATGGAATAGTTACTCATCCACAGAAGGCAGGTATTGACAAGTGTAAATAATACCGAACTGTGAGTGTAATAAGTCATGCCGGAAAGATAATGCCACTAATTACTTCCAGAAGAATGGAAAAAATGGATGAATCCGACTTCGGACAAGATCAGTACGGATTTCGGGGAAATGTCTCAACAGACGAGGCCATACTGACCATACGACTTATTTTAGGGGTAAACTGAAGAATGAGGCACCTACGTTTATAGCAATTGTAGATTTACATAAACTTTTTCAAGGTGTGAAAACACTCAGTGAAATTCTGGTTCCATTGGGGATAAAATATAGGGAGCGTAAAGTTATCTGCAACCTATACAGAAACCAGATCCTAACTATAGAAATAGAAGAGAATGAAAGGGAAACAATAGTTGACAAGAGAGTGAGGCAAGTTTGTGGCCACTTCCCAATGTCATTCAATCTGTACTTTGAGCAAGCAGTAAGGAAACCGAAGATAGATTTGGAAAGACAACTAAAGTTCAGGGAGAAAATAATTCTGAGGTTTGCCGATGATATTGTAATTAAGCAAGAGGCTGCAAAGCATTTGAAAGAGCAGTTTATAATATCGTGAAACGATATGAAATGTACATAAAAAAGTAAAACACAGGTAATGGAATATAGCGAAGGAGACTCCCTATGATAGTGTCTCAACTACTAGCCGACTGTGTGCTTCAGGTTTGAAAGCCTTTCAGAAATCAAGAAACACGCAATATACCTATTCACCTGCCTCCATAGTTTCTATGATATAGTGTGTCGATACACTACATCCGTACTGATTCTTTTAGTCATGTTTGTTTTCTCGAGGAACGTCATAATAATCGAACTAGATATATGCCCTAGCATCCTGCAACAGAATGAAGTTGGCGATATTGGTCTGCAAACCCAGGCATCTTTTCACTACCTCTTTTAGTAAATAAGAGTGATCTTCTTTAGTGAATAATTAATTGTCTAACAGTACACGCCGAAATACAAAGCTAAAACATTGATTCTCATAGTATTCAAAGAGCTTCCACCTGAGCCTATAAGACAGAAATGAAGGAGCAGTATCAACTAAACTCATCTACCTCCTATTTCTCGAAGCTTTCTTTATATAAACTTTAACTCGACTTCCATAATACTATTGTTATCTGATAGCTCGAAAGATATATGGTGCTTCTATACTGGTATGAGGCGTTTTGAAGGCTTATAGTAGGAGTCGTGTGTTTATCCTTCTGAATAGTAACTTACGTTCATTCACGCAGGATTCCAGCGCAACAGAGACAATTCGAACAATGTACCGTAGTCTGCCGTATCTCCTACAGAAAAGAGCGATAATCTAAGTGGTAACAATATGCAATCCTAAGGGACAAAAGAAATGTAGAACGTCCACGCATGATATTGTTGGTTAGGTGGTTTTTTTTTTTTCATTAATGCTACCAATCCCGTTCCACTACTGCAACATCGGCTAGCGTTGTGCATTGCCACCATACCAGGTTGTTGGTTAAAAACATAATAGTCACAAGAAGCAGAGGAAATAGCTATTCCTCTTTCGCTCGCCACTCCAGGAAATGTTTATCCCTCTAGGGTGAAAATTGTACATTTTTGGACATGGATTCCCGTTTACAATGATCCCTTCTCGGTTCTCGTTAATAGTAGTAGTCTATGATGAGAATTTAGAAAGCCTTGTATAAGGAATTGTACTGGATGCAGGTTGAACAGTAATTATTGAAACATCCAGAACGTTTAAAACAAGCGTATATTAAGCCTATGAATACTACATGATGTTTAAATAAAAAGTAAAGTCATATGGAAGTGGCCAGGACACCACAGAGGGTACTTTTTCTTCGAGAAGTGTGATGTTCGTGCCTTAAGTATGGGTGTCCAGTGCAGGTGTGATGAACGCATGTAGAGTTTTGGATCTCACTTTTTTTTTTTTTTTTTTAAGAAAAGGTGACGGTAGGGAGGTGAGGATGAAATTGCTCTCGAATACTCCCTAGGGAGAGGGGGAGGGGGGGGACGCCGAGCCTAGCGTCCCCATGTGACAAACCGATCACCATCAACAGTGGAACATCCTCTCACTCCATGAGACACTGCGGCGATGTCTGAAAGCAGATTGTCCAAGTACGGTATTCATGAAAAATTCCGTCGGTCTTGGAGCAACGGAGACATATTAAAAATTAAAATACACAGTATTAATGTTCCACACAGCATTTATTTATATTTCACAGTGAACCGTCTTTCGGCTATCACAGTCATCATCAGACTTCAAACTGAACAGAACCCACACGCCTTCAGCGAGAACTTACAGACGAACACTGATTATTACTTCCAAAGATATATGACAATTTTACGACTGTATATATATATACGGAAAGAAGATATGAATGAACTTTATATTACACTCTCCTCAAAGATTGAAAGCATAACAATTTTAAGGTCAAAGTATAAGATCAAGTGAGTTCTGGCACAGACTACAATGCTGTATGGACAAAACAAGTAGTGAATGTAAAAAACACGTAAAACGGGGGAAGGAGGAATCAGTGCAATGAGCGGAGTGGGTAACAGCTGTTCTGAATGCAACAAGCATTACCCTACAGTGAGAAAAATATTAACTGACTGTTGCTACTTTAGCGAGGGTGAATAATGAAACTGAATTAGATGATTAAGGATGAAGTCCTAATTCCGTGATTGTTGATTACTGATAGCCTGAAGTTAAAGTAATCTTAGTTTTCTCTCCTCATTTTCTCTGTGGAGAACAACATATTTAACACCGTAAGAATGGAATTCATTGAGAAATGCTCAAAAAAGTGGAATAATCGTTTTTCAATCTCCATTTTCTTCCATGTTCAGTCAGTCTAGTTGTAATAGTCCCACCTGATAGACCTCCATCTCAGTTGCCTCACAAATTCCATGAAATCTTATAAATTGTGCTCTGTTTTGAAGTTGGAATTTTGTCATTTATATTGAACAGAATATGAGCAACGGTATTCCTCGCTTTCAGATCGTTGACAATTGCCAGTATAGTCCTACCTACATAGAGCATACAGTATCTTACCAGAAGCTTAAAAAAATCTGCCAAACGTCGTTTTTTGCGTTACTCTACATCTACATAGATACTCTGCAAATCACATTTAAATGCCTGGCAGAGGGTTTATCAAACGAATTTCACAATTCTCTGTTATTCTAATCTCGTAAAGCGCGCGGAAATAACAAACACCTATACCTTTCCGTACGAGCTCTGATTTCCCTTATTTTATCATGATGATCGTTCCTCCCTACGCAGGTCAGCGACAACACAATGTTTTCGCATTCTGAGGAGAAAGTTGGTGATTGGAATTTCGTGAGAAGATTCCTCCGCAACGAGAAACGACCTTGTTTTAATTATGTCCATCCCAAATCCTGTATCATTTCAGTGACACTTTCTTCCCTATTTCGCTATAATACAAAACATGCTGCCCTTCTCTGAACTTTTTCGATGTACCTTGTCAATCCTATCTGGTAAGGATCCCACACCGTGCAGCAGTATTCTAAAAGAGGGCGGTCAAGTGTAATGTAGACAGTCTCCTTAGTAGATCTGTTACATTTTCTAAGTGTCCTGGCCATAAAACGCAGTATTTGGTTAGCCTTCCCCACAACATTTTCTGTGTGTTCCTTCCAATTTAAGTTGTTCGTAATTGTAATTAGTAGGTATTTAGTTGAATTTACGGCCTGTAGATTTGACTGATTTATCGTGTAACCGAAGTTTAACGGATTCCTTTTAGCATCATGTGGATGATCTCACACTTTCCGGTATTTAGGGTCAATTGCCAATTTTTGCACCATACAGGTATCTTCTCTAAATCGTTTTGCAATTTGTTTTGATCTTGTGATAGCTTTAACAGTCGGTAAACGACAGCGTCATCTGCAGACAACCTAAGACGGCAGCTCAGATTGTCTCCCAAATTGTTTATGTAGATAAGGAACAGCAAAAGGCCTATAACACTGCCTTATACTCCTATGCGGAATGAAGTGTTATTCTAGAACGTTGCACAGTTTCAGTTGCTTTCTGTCACGCAATGGATGGAATAGTATTCAAACAAATAGAAAGGTGTGCATTAATTTCCAGTTTCCGGAGGTAAGGTCCTCCACTTTCGTGGTTAGGCGTCATGAATGAACCGAGTGATGTATATTTTATAAATTTTTGACTGCGCTTGCCATCACTGAAAGAGAACACAGTATAAACAACGTGAATATACCAATAACACAGTGGTTCCTTATCGCTCTATTCAGGATTTATGTTCTTACCTAAATGCTGCTGATACCTGCGTAGATGTAGCCTAGATGAAACATTTCGAAGAACCGGGACACTTGTAGACGAGACAGTCCGCTGCAATGAAGGTTGGAAATGAAAATTATAGAAGCTGTGGGGCAGAGGGGAAAAATTGGCGAATCAAACCTAGGCTTTAGTCATTAGCTGGATAATGGCGGAGGCGAGATACCCAAATTACCGCAAATTGAAACGACCGGCCGTAGAGTGGAACACGGGGAGAAGCGAGCCTAAGCAATCGCGCAAATTAGATACGGGACTGGGCGGGCCGGGACGAGACACGAAGGGGGGAGGGGGGGGGAAGAAGATGGGGAGGGGAGGGGAGGGGAAGGGGGGCTGGCGGCTCGCGCAGAGCAAAACAAACACGGGATCAGGAGCGAAGGAGGAGATGCAGGGTAACGGAGGAGAGCCGCTTCCGCCAGTAACACGTCTGGGCACGATGTTTCTTCGAGAAGGAGATAACTCACTACTCAAGCTCAGTTGGCGTAAGTGTACGTGGCAGAAAAATTAGTATACGCTAAATCATCTGTAACTGGAGGTTTGGAGCAATTTTTTCTTTCGTAATATTATCATTCTGTTGTCTACGACTTAATTCTGAGGGAAACTACCAGCAGCACGATTCAATATATCATTTTATCTACTTCAGAGTGGTTAAACCAAACCCAGGAGAATCAGGCAACATGGACGTTTGAAACACTGCCTGACTTTGACAGGTCCACACTAATAAATAGCAACCCCGGCAATAGTTCGCAGTTGCTAAATAAGTATTGGAATTCGATGTGCGTCCTAATTTTGTCCTCTCTCTCTCTGTGTTTGTCTCTTCGTTCCCGCTCTCTACATCCATTTCCTCCCCCCCCCCCCCCCCCCCCTCTCTGACCGTTTCCTCGTGCCCACTCTCTCTGACCTTGTTTGTTGTTACTGCATAAAAAACCTTGATTTGCAATTGAGGTCGCTTAAAATGAGTGGGTAAATCAGTTGGGATCATTGGCATACGGACGTCTCCAGTTGCTGCATCTGTCCGGATAGTAACAATGAAACCTCCCTTAGAAAAATTATAAATGATAAACTCCTTACGTTATTTGATTTTCAAACAGCTGAGCAGAACTGAACGTACTCAGACATTTCTCTCTTTACTTATTCTGATCAACACTAAACTGACACACAATATTATTAGCGCAACACAGTCTGACTTTCAATAATCCCTACAAAAGAATGGACCCGACTAACAATAACCTATACCTTTCATGAATCACTTACCTCACAAAAATCTTCGTTGCTCTAACTACTGCAACACAGCGAGCGCTAATACTGCCAACTAGGTAAAAGATTCTAACCACTGAAGGCACTAACTACTGATAGGCATAGTTAGCAAATGAAAGATTTTGATAGAGAACAAACAGTGTATTTACCTTAATAGTGCTCAAAAGTCATGATATATATATATCAGTTCATGACATCCAGTCTTACAAATTTCCTATTTCTGACGGACACACATCCAGATCGTCCGCTCTCAAAAACTCTGCCATCTCTCTTCCCACATCCATCACTGCTGGCGGCTCACCTCCAACTGCGCAACGCTACGCGCTGTTCACATCCAACTGCCCAACACTACAATAGCGAATATTCCAACAAAGCCAACCAGCCACAGACTGCACACAGCATAGCCAGTGACTTTCATACAGAGCGCTACGTGGCGTTACCAACACAAAAACCTAAACAGCCTACTTACAACTTCAATGACATTTCTCATAGTTTTAATCTGCGAACGTGTATCATTACAAAGCTTCGGATGATTCAGATTTCACCGTCGTATTCTAATCAGAACCCGATAAGCAGTAAATATAACTTTACTGTCTTCTGCTAAAACCGACTGGAAGAAAGAAAACAAAACACCACACTGCTGTGTATACAATTACTGTTTAAAATTATAAATAAGGAAAATGAATATACTGTACTCGTACATGGGAGAAACAGTTTTTCTAATGGTTTAAATGCCTTGCTGTCGTAGTTAAAACTGAGTGCGAGAAAGGAAACAAGAGAGCACATTTTCACAGCGCAGTACAGAAATCTATTCTCGAAGTCTGTTTTAACACAAAACCTGTATATTCTTGTTTAAAAACATAGTCTGTGTCTGTCTGAATGTTTATTAGAGTTTCATGTAAAAATTTGTAATAAATCGGCCAAGAACTTTCCGAGATTTCTGTTAGTAACTTTTATCCATTTATATATTTATATACTATACAAAGGAAAAAATGTAGCCTTTCTCTGTCTGAACATTTGTTTTAGTGTATTATTTAGAAATAAATAGCTCAAGAACTTTTGGTAACAATGTTTCTCCTTCAGATATTATTTAAGTGTATATAATTACGTATATTAAAAAATGTAGCCTAGGTCCATCTCGGATATTTATTAGAGCATTGTGAAGTAATATGAAGCAAATCAGTCAAGAAATTTTCGAGGTTTGGGTAACAACGATTCCACGACGTAGCCATAAGGTTTAAGGGCGGCTACCACAGCAACCGACCCCACTCTCTCTGTCTGTCGCTCTCGCTCTCTCTCTCTCTCTCTCTCTCTCTCTCTCTCACGGCTACAAGAGGTGTCTTATCACATTTTAGTAGCCGCTTCAACCAACCTTCTGCTCTGGAAAATCAGGTTCAGGTTGTACTTGGAAACGCTCCACAAATTCAACCACTACACATCGTAATGGAATGACGAGGAAAATCTCTCTAGCCCGGGCCCCAGTCTACAGACTGGAACAGTCGTGAGCGTCGGATTCCGGCGGCTGACAGACATCAAGAGAAGAATCGGAACTTCTCAAACTCCCTCAAGTCAAAACAGAAACACGACATCGCAACACTCAACGTGAAGACACTACTCAAGACGCGCAAGATGAAACAGCTCACAGATACCTTAGACAGGTTCAAGATCGAAATTTGCGCACTACAAGAAACAAGAGTCCTAGAGAAAGACCATTTCAACACAGAGAACTACAGAATATACAAGGGAAAACCATCGGCACACAGGAAGAACCTACGGCGCTAAGGCACAGGACTCGCAGTACACAGTACGATCACAGACGTAGTAATGGACTTCAATCGCCTAACGAAAGAATCAGCACACTGACAATTAAGTCGGCAAAGAGGGCACACACGATCATAAACGCACACGCGCCAACAAATAACCACAACAGGAAGGACCCAGACGCCACTGAGGACTTTTGGATCGTAATGGAGGGCCGGCCGGTGTGGCCGTGCGGTTCTAGGCGCTTCAGTCTGGAACCGCGTGACCTCTACGGTCGCAGGTTCGAATCCTGCCTCGGGCATGGATGTGTGTGATGTCCTTAGGTTAGTTAGGTTTAAGTAGTTCTAAGTTCTAGGGGACTGATGACCTCAGATGTTAAGTCTCATAGTGCTCAGAGCCATTTGAACCATTTGAACTGATGACCGCAGAAGTTAAGTCCCATAGTGCTCAGAGCCATTTGAACCATTTTTGAAGTAATGGAGGAAACAGTCAAGAAAATACCTACACACGGAACTAAAATTATTCCAGGAGACTTCAACGCAAAACTAGGAAAAGAACAAAAATACAGACACATTACAGGAAGATACACACCACACCGTGACACAAACCTAAACGGGAGACACCTGATAGAATTCTGCGAGACCCATGACCTCAAAGTCATGTCAACGAACTTCAAGAGAAGGACAAAGGGAAATCCAGAACATCAACACACGCAAGGGTTTCTTTGACTCGGACCACCACCTACTACAAATAAAACCAGGCCTAATCCCTAAGAGGAAACAGAAAACTAAGATCGTTAGACCAGACCCAGAATACCTAACACTCAACGAAAGGAAAATGCTGGAGAAAATTAAGCTAGGAACAACGCAAAACTGGGAACAGCTATCAGGAAAGCTTCAGGAAGCCATAAAATTAGCTGTAGCACCGAGAACCAGGAAACACCGCTGGTGGAATCACACATGTGACCTAGCAATCGAAAGACGAAGCAACACATAGAAGTTCAATAGCAACAAGATACCAGAAAACTGGCAAGAATTTCTCAAAACACAGAAATAGACAAGTAAAATTATCCGTAAATAAAAACGAAACCACAAAAAAACAGAAACTAGAAGAGATAGAAGCAGACTTCACAAGGAAAAACACAAGGAATTTCTACAGGACGTTCAGAGAAACCATGATGAAATACCAAGCACCGAACCTCTACATTAGGAGACCGGATGGCACACTAGAGACCAATGCCAAGAACAACTTTAACCTCCTAGCGAAGTACTTCGAGAAACTCCTAAACGCAGAATCACCAACACATAAACTGGACACAGAGGACCCCGTACCGAACCCAGATAACGAACCGACATTGATATAAGAAGTAAGAGAAATCATCAAGAACTCAATAACAATAGGGCACCAGGAGAAGATGGAGTCATCGCGAAATTGCTGGAAGCTGCAAGACCCAGATCTCACAGGACACAAACACAACATCATGAAACAGATATGGGAACAGAAGAGATACCGAAAGAATGGCGCACAGCAGTGATACACCCTCTACATAAGAAAGGGGATAAGTCGGGCACAAACAACTATAAAGACGTCTCACTGTTACCTGTCACATATAAGATACTTAGGAAAGCAGTGCTAAATAGATTAGAGAAGCAAACAGACCACCTGACTGGCGAATACCAGGCTGGGTTTCGTAAACACAGGTCGTGCGCTGAAAAGATATGGAACCTTAACATGATACTGCAACACATACAGAACATAACCATCACCTACGTCGGCTTCAAGAAGGTGTACGACTCAATAGGCAGAGAAAGAATACAGAGTAGATAGGAAGACACTAACCATAATTCAGCAATCACTAACAAATAATACATCTAAAGTGAAGTTATGTGGAAACTTCTAAGAACAATTTCAAATCAGGAGTCTGGCAGGGTGCTGGCCTCTCGCCATTGCTGTTCAACATAGTACTGGACAAAATAGTGAAGGAATCGGAAAAGACACAGAAAGGAGTACTGTTAGGAAAAGTAAGAGTCAAGTGCCTATCGTTCGCAGACGATTTAGCCATCGTAACGATAAGAGAAACAATAAGAGCCACAGAGGAAATACACGAAATCGCAGTCAAGACCGGACTACAGATATCATACGAGAAAACACAGTCCATGAGCACCGAAAAACACCCATCACTACACACAAAATATGGGACAATACACAGAACACAAAATTTCAAGTACTTACGAGAAATAATACAGAGTACAGGAAGAAATAAGGTATCTAATGAACAGAGAAGAGTGAAACTAGAGAAGGCCTACAAACTGACTTGGAATCACTACAATAAGAAAGCAATCACGAGAAAGGCCAAGCTACGACACTACGAGACGGTGGTGCTACCAGAAGCACTATACGCAGCCGAGAACACAGTAGTACAAGGACAGACACGAATCAAACAGATAGAGAAAACGGAACAAAAAATACTCACGAAAATATTCGGGGCGACGCAAAAAAGGCGGCTTATGGATAAAGAGACCATCTGAAGAACTATATCAACACACAGGGAAAATAACAGACCAAATCAGGAAACGAAGTCTACAGTTCTACGGACACCTTAACATAATGGCACCACATAGGAAAACGAGACAGATCTTGGACTGGGTTAGCATAAGGAAAAACAACAAATGACAGAATGAAGTAAGAAATGACGTGGAACAACTCAGCATCACACAGGAAACAATACAAAACAAAACAATCCTTAGGAACCTGATCAGAAGAAACAAACTACAAGAGACACCACACAACAAACGAACACAGTGGACCGAACAGAGACAAGAACACAGCCAGAGGATGAAGTAACACTGGGGGAACAGGGAAAAAAGAAGCGGAAGAGAACACAGGACCAAAAATGGACCTAAGAACGGAAGCAGAAACACAGCACACGAATGAGGGAAGTCTGGGCAGAACGTAAAGAGAAAACAACAGGAAAATGGACATGAAGTTTAGTCTAAATGCGCTCTTCAAGGGCATAACACAAATAATAGTAATAATAATAATAATATATGGAGTGGGGTAGGATATATGTAGAGGGTGAAGAAAAAATGCATTCCTTGTCCAGATTTAAGACAAAAGTTCATCTAGGAAAATCAGATCTGGTGCTTTTTGAAAACATATGTACGAAAACGTGGAGCCGACAACACTGACACATCGTGCAGTGCATCGAAAGGTACAGAGGAACGTGTATCACCCGGCACTTTCGTACCAGCTGTCGTAGCTCACTGATTAGACCAGGCTCATCCAAGAATTGCGCCGCGGGCGCAAGACAGTGTAGTTCAGCGCCCCGTCCGCGACAATGTGTCGCTAGTGTCGCCATAGGAGCGAGAGAGACAGAAAGAGAGAGAGAGAGAGAGAGAGAGAGAGATCGCACAGCACTGCTCTGCGCAGGAGTGTCCCGCGGTCAGATCTAACGTAAACAAAATATTCTATTTTAGAATTAATTTTATGTTAGGGATATAGAGTCTCATTCTTACTGTTAGTAGTTACAAGTAAGTATTTTTTGTTATACCTCGTGCTACAACTTTTTGTATCCGTTTTCAGAGTTTAGAAATAGGATCCTTAGTTTGCTGTTTTGTACGTAATAATTTTAACTGACCAAGTTTGAAAACTTATTAAAATCTCTTTAAATCTTACAGTCAACATTGTTAAACAGGACAATTAACATTTTACACGTTTTTCTTTTTCGAGGAAACGATTTTGTCTAGGCTTGGTACAATATTCCGTGAGACTGCTAACCTCAAAGAATTGGTCAAATTTTTATCGCCAAGGAATGAACGGTTCTTAGTTTTAGAAAGCTTTAAAAGAGAGAAAAAGTGCTCACAAATACACGTGGAACCAAACATTGTGAGAACTTTGGCCGCGTGCTTGTGCAAAAGAGGATATTTCTCTTGTGGAAGACAGCTGTAAAAGTCATCCAAAGTTTTACAAATAAGAAAGCGGTCCTTTAGGCGGATATGGCATTGTAGGCAATCAGCTCTAGTTGAAGCACTTGTGAGACGTGCTCTGCCCGAAGGGAAAACGGGCGAACAAATATGTCTATCGGTTGGCGTTCGGGCGGTCCGCACGGCCAGCTAAGCGGCAGGGCTCGGCCACTGCGACAACACACGAATTCGCCCGGGGCGCTGGCCGCGGGCGATCGCGGGCGCTAGCGCCCCAGGGGCACAGTTTGGACGAGCCTGGACTAGACAGTCTGCCTTTCGCACTGTTGAGGCGAGCACGTCTCTTTCGCATCTCGTCTGTTCTACTGCTTGCGAGCGAGCGAGCGTTTGTGTACTTCCGCGTAGCAGCTTCCCTTCGTGTAAGAATTCATCGATCATCATGGCGCTTTCCTACCGCCAAGACAGGATTAAAGTAACATTCCCTTTGGATCGTGAACGACCGAAAGCGTATGAAGTACAACGGTTGGTTGGTTGGTTCGTTGGTTGGAGGGACGGGATGAATCAACTAGGTCATCGGTCCCATCAGATTAAGGAAGGAAGTCGGCCGTGCCGTTTCAAAGGAACCACCCCGGCATTTGTCTGAAGCGATTCAGGGAAATCATGGAAAACCCAGATCACGATGGCCGGACGCGGGTTTGAACCGTCGTCCGCCCGAATGCGAGTCCAGTGTACTAACCACTGCGCCACCTCGCTCGAAGTAGAACGGTTTGCACGGAACGAAATGCGTCTCCCGCGGCAAGATGTTCCCGGAATTCATTTTTCGATCCTTAGTTACACATTGTACATAAATCTGACGAATAAAGAACTGTACGCCGTAATTGTGCAGCGCCATGATACCGATCTCAAGTTCCGATACTCTGACGGCCATTAGGGGCTGTCGTGGGTGATCACCCTGGCTTTGGCCTCTGAGTGTTGAGGTGGCCGCCTTCAATCCTTACGCCAACGTCGTCTGTCACGTTGCTAAAACGTCGGAGACGTTCCAAAATTACCGTGTCCTCAATGGTATCTGTCAGACAAAAAAATGAACTGAGGAAACACGTGCCTTTTTTGCTTATTGATGGATGCAGGGCTGTCGTCGCGTAACCAATCGCGCATTTGTTCAGCTTGAGGCCAGGAGGGCCCTGTCCGCTCTGAATGTCTTGGACATAGACTGGCTCAGGCGACAATTGGAGACGTCACTCTATCTACAGCGCCCACTGTGTTACATCTGTCTTACGCGTCCGCTGCGGAGATGCCCATAGCGCTCACTCTGCATCGGTCGGCGCCGACGTTGACTCCTCTCGATGACGCGATGGTTTTTTTGCCTTTCTCTCCTACACTGCCAGTGGAGGTGGTACCATCGGACGATGACTGTCAGCAGACGCAAACCATCTGTCCCTACTCCATGGCTGTTGATCGTGGAACTGAACCGACCTCCATTTTTCTGCCATCAGGCCTCATTTCGAACAACTGCCACCTGCCATCAGACAACAAAATGTTAGGAAGCGGAAGAGACAGTGCAATACCCCTTCCTATGGCTGCCTCCATCGCATGTACTTACATGATCATGACCCTCCTATTGATGATGCGCTCCGACGCCCTGGCACCAGAAAACTTGACGTCTGTCCTCACCTCCGTCTTTTGTCAGTAGCCACCTACGGCCACCGACCTGCGTGTAATGTGATTGCCCCCCTTCTCGTGTCTGACACTACCTGTGGACACATCTCTGATAGTGATCCACTGTCTCCTAGGCAGACGACGTCGATGTTGTGGAAGGAAGTTCTAGAGGTGTACAGTGCAATGGAACCACCCCCCCCCTTCCCCACCCCCGTTTGTGGGGTCGGCTCCGTCCCCGTCACAGTGGTGTGCCCTTCCACAGGGGCCTAAAGTGGAACCTCCATGCTCCATCCACGTGTGTGTCGCCCACCCTTCTGACGATGGCAGCTTTTCACTTATTTCATAGCCACGGTCAACGTCATTACCATCCATGTGTGCCATAAATTTGCATTACTTCTTGGCATGCTGTACGCTGAGGACGGTGGCAATGCCTTTCTTCAGCAGATGCATGTTACAATCTCTTGTGCAGTCTATGGCTTTACAACACAAGGATGGCGATCCTCCTAAGTGGCGGCATTCTCGCTGATGCAGCTGTCTATATCCTAGAGGTATGGTTCTCACGTTTGATGGCGTCAGATTCATCAACAACTACACACCACAGCGTTCTGGTCGCCGCAGCAGACGTCACACTTTCTTCTCCAAGAAGGTCACGTCTCTCTTTCTGGATCGTCAGGATGCTTAATCATGGGAAATGGCATCAACTACAGCCAGGCGCCCAAAGATCAATTGTCACCTCACTCTCCATTCGTGGCACTAGCGGCAATTGTTCAGCACCTCAACCTTGTGGACTCGTGGGAGCATGTTCATGGTGATCGCATGGGGTTTTATACAGTTCACTAGCTATTGTTGCATTTACCTCGATCGAGTTTCTATCTCCCACGTTATTGGCACTGGGGTGCAGGCTGCTGAAGTCTGGTCCCACTGCGTTCTCTGATCATCACGCACATATATGTGCCGTCAGTATGTGCCGCCAAAGGGGATCCTTGTGGCTGAGGACCATGAAAACTGAACATGATCCATTTCACTTCACCCGACTGCCATCAGCTCACCGAAACCGCGTGGAAAAAAAAAAAATGGCTCTGAGCACTATGAGACTTAACATCTGTGGTCATCAGTCCCCTAGAACTTAGAACTACTTAAACCTAACTAACCTAAGAACATCACAAACATCCATGCCCTAGGCAGGATTCGAACCTGCGACCGTAGCAGTCGCGCGGCTCCGGACTGAGCGCCTAGAACCGCTAGACCACCGCGGCCGGCCCGCGTGGAAAATAGTTCAAATGGCTCTGAGCACTATGGGACTTAACTTCTGAGGTCATCAGTCCCCTAGAACTTAGAACTACTTAAACCTAGCTAACCTAAGGACATCACACACATACATGCCCGAGGCAGGATTCGGACCTGCGACTGTAGCAGTCGCGGGGTTCCGGACTGAAGCACCTAGAACCGCTCGGCCACAGCGGCCGGCAAACCGCGTGGACAGCATATCAGTCTGCCATGTCATTGTGGGTGCTCTGCGCAAAGACTGCCCTCTACAAGTCCTTGATTGGTCACTGGAGGAGGTCACGGCGTGGTGGCGTCTCAGGACTTTTACTTCACCATTCTCTGGGAATGAACTATGATGCCATATTCGCCTGAGCTTCAGGCTATGATGAATCGTTCACTGCCCCCTCTGACGTCACCTAGAAGGAGCCATCATCAGGGCACATACACTATGTGTTAGTACAGGAGCGTCCACCTATGTACCCATTACAGCATAACGGCGTACCACAGTCGGGCGACTTTGATTAATATTCATAAGACGGATGATAGGCCACCCTTAGATACCCAACACGATATAAAGTCCGCCCTATATGCCCATTATGCTATGCTGTACGCTGCACAACATCATCACCCTGTCAACATTACGGCGTTCTTCCGACTCTTGTTTGGCTCGGTTCCTGTGGATGCAACGATGGATCTGCTTGCCAACGTTACGGAGCACGAAGTCCACGACGCCATCCGGAAGAGTTCTACGAATAAGTCGCCCTTCCCTGACGTGTGCCATTAAAGTTTAATAGAACATTTCATCTCTACTGGCGCCACTGAGGACGGAAATTCGTCGGGACCTTATGTGATCTATCGTGAAATTCCCAGATTATTTCTTCGACGGTCTTCTCATTCCCAACCATAAGCCTCAGGGTACATCACGGATATGCGATTATCGCCCCTTGAGGTCGCTCAACAGAGGCACGAAGATCTTTACCCGGCTGTTGGCTTAAACGTTCGGCCCAGTATGTGCTTTCCCCTGATCAGGCCTGTTTCGAAGGTGCCAGTAACATCCGCACTGCCTTCTGTTGCTATTGAGACATAATCGCTCTTGCTCACGCTCGTCGTGTGCCTGGACTTTCGGCAACTCTTGACTTCAGCCAGGCTTTCGACTGGGTCGACCATGATTACTTGCAAGGGGTGCTCCGCAATATGGGCTACGCCGATACTATCGTTGATGTCGAAATAAGTCTCCTTCGCTGAAGACGTACCTTGTGCTCTACAATAGCCATATCACTATTCCTACCGTGAAATGGCATTCAGTGCATCAATGCTCTCTGCACTGTTGTATGCTTTCGCCATGAAACAGTTGCTCTGCAGCCACCGTAAACGCCTGTCTGGGATCTCTTGGTGGCAAGCTGCACAGCTTATGCGAACCATCCCGCCCTCGTTCTTCGTAGCGGTGCTGAGGGCAGGCAATCGTTGGCATGGGTTAACACCTACGGCGAAGCTTCTGGTAGCTGCCTTAACGTTAGCAAATCGGACTTGGCTATAGGTGCGGAGCTTCCTCCGGGCAATACTGCTCCTTTACGTGTAACTACTACCATATGACGCTTAGGACTCGATTTCAAAAGTGATTTGCGTTGTCCTCAACTGCTGGCGTCTGTTGTCCCAATTACGAGCTCGGCCCGTAAATAATCGTTTAGGTGCAGTCGATCTTCTGAAACGGACAAAATTCGCTGCAGCACCAAAGAAAGTGGTATAGGCGTGCGTATTCAAATACAGAGGTACGTAAACAGGCAGAATACGACAATGCGGTCGGCAATGCGTATATAAGACAAAAAGTGTCTGGCGCAGTTGTTAGATCGGTTACTGCTGCTACAATGGAACGTTATCAAGATTTAAGAGAGTTTGAACCTGGTGTTATAGTCGGAGCACGAGCAATGGGACACAGCGTCTCGGAGGTAACTATGAAGTTGGGATTTACCCGTACGACCATTTCACGAGAGTACCGTGAATATCATGAATCTGGTAAAACATCAAATCTCCGACATCGCTGCGGCCGGAAAAAGATCCTGCAAGAACGAGACCAACGACGATTAGAGAGAATTGTTCAATGTGACAGAAGTGCAACCTTTCCGCAAGTTGCTGCAGATTTCAGTGCTGGGCCATCAACAAGCGTCAGCGTGCGAACAATTCAACAAAACATCATCGGTATGAGCATTCGTGTACACTTGTGTAACACTCGTGTACACTTGATGACTTCACGACACAAAGCTTTACTCCTAGCCTGGGCCCATCAACACCGACGTTGGACTGTTGATGACCGGAAACATGTTGCCTCGTCAGACGAGTCTCCTTTTAAATTGTATCGAGCGGATGTATGTTCACGGGTATGGAGACAACCACATTAATCCATGTACCCTGCATGTCAGCAGTGGACTGTACAAGCTGGTGGAGGCTCTGTGATGATGGAACCCATGTAGTTGGAGTGATATGTGATCCCTGTTACGTCTAGATACGACCCTGACACGTGACACGTACTTAAGCATCCTGTCTGATCATCTGCATCCGTTCATGTCCATTGCGCATTCTGACTGACTTGAACAATTCCAGCAGGACAATGCGACACACCACATGCCCAGAATTGCCAGAGAGTAACTCCACGGACACTCTTCTGAGTTTAAACACTTCCGCTGCACACCAACCTCCCCAGACATGAACATTATTCAGCATATCTCTGATGCCTTGCAATGTGCTGTTCAGAAGAGATCTCCACCCCTTGCTAAGTACAGATTTATGGACAGCCCTGCAGGATTCATGGTGTTAGTTGTGTCATTATGTTTTCTTTATGTAAGTAGGCTGTTTATGTTTTCTTTATGTAAGTAGGCTGTTTATGTTTTCTTTATGTAAGTAGGCTGTTTAGGTCTTTTTATTGGTAACGCCACCTCTGTATGAAAATCACTGGCTGTGCTGCGTGCAGTCTGTGGCTGCTTTGCATTGTTGTAATACTCGCCATTGTAGTGTTAGGCAGCTGGCTGTGAACAGCGCGTAGCGTTGCGCAGTTGGAGGTGAGCCGCCAGCAGTGGTGGATATGGGGAGAGAGATGGCGGAGGTTTGTAATTTGTCATGAACTGATATATATATTATGACTTGTGATGATATTAAGGTAAATACATTGTTTGTTCTCTATTAATATCTTTCATTTGCTAACTATCCCTATCAGTAGTTAGTGCCTTCAGTAGTTTGAATCTTTTATTTAGCTGGCAGTAGTGGCGCTCGCTGTATTGCAGTAGCTTGAGTAGCGAAGATTTTTGTGAGGTAAGTGATTTGTGAAAGGTATAGGTTAATGTTAGTCAGGGCCATTCTTTTGCAGGTATCTTTGATAGTCATATTGCGTTGCGCTAAAAATATTTTATGTCAGTTTAAGCACAGTCATGTATAAATTGTTCAAAGGGGAAGTTTCAGTTGCCTCCAGCGCTACTTCAGACATTAGTCGAGTCCATGACACGTCGTGCTGCGGCACTTCTGCGTGCTCATGTGGGCTGTACACGATGTTAGGGAGGTGTACCAATTTCTTTGGCTCTTTAGTGTATGTTAATGTGTATTTCACGTCACGTATTCCTCATGTGCCATAGACATTCCCCATTCCACCATCCATGGCCTCCGCGTGCTAGCGGCATTAAGTTGATACGTTTGCCACGGCTTTGTGTTCAAGAAACGCTACGAGACCCTCACCCTCCCGAGGTGCAGGGGCGGTTTGGGTCTGCATCATGTCCCTGATACAGCGAGAGTCCTTTTCGTCACCTCTCAAATGGTGTTGTGGCGTCATTGTCCCACATGTCTTACCAGCCTGTTGCTGGAGGACCTTGTACCACATTCTCTCTCAGCTCCTATCCAGCTCTCGGACGTCCCCCCGCCCTTGTTCTACTTCTGTCATATTTTCCTCGAAATGAGATATCTCCGCACTGCAATACTGCCGACGCGCTTGATGTCCACGAAGACGGTCTATAACTTTCTTCACCAAATGTGGTTAAAGAGACGCATCCTCACGTCGACTGGAATGTCGAGTGGCGATCGGTGTGCACTCCT
The DNA here is from genome assembly GCF_021461385.2 of Schistocerca piceifrons. Taxonomy (NCBI): domain Eukaryota; kingdom Metazoa; phylum Arthropoda; class Insecta; order Orthoptera; family Acrididae; genus Schistocerca; species Schistocerca piceifrons. The sequence goes on along the minus strand of NC_060139.1, from coordinate 321,988,213 downwards.
TATCTTGCCATTGACGTCCAATCTGCATGGTACCTAAAGCTCAAAGGGAAGAAAGTATGGCGGTCACTTCTTCACGGGATCCATCTTGAAGACACGCCGTTATGTGTTGCCTGTGTTGCTATGGAATGGACGAGCATCACTTGGGATGTGGATCAGCAATAGCTGTCTGGTTCTTGGTGCGCCAGATGCTGGCCTTAATAACCTGTATGACTCCTCGTCAGATACCTCCTCGCCTGCACCTCTTTCGGGATACTTTCCACAAACGAACTCTGTGTGAAGTGTATTTGAGGTGCCTCAGTTCACTACTTGTTTGCTGATGGCGAGAAAAATGTCTTTGATTTTTGGTACGTCCTTATTGAACGATAACGCGCCGTTGCCCACAACCCCAAATAAAGACAATTTTTCTCTACTTTTCTTTGTAGTGTGTTTCTTAACCCACTCCAGTGTTGGGGTGTTAAAGCAATGGAGAGCTGATCCACGCCTTCTCCACTCTTAGTACCGGTTATTCTCCGGTCAGAAGAATACTCTTCTCCGAAAAACTATGCTAGATAGTCCTTGCTCACGTTGTCTGTCTCCTGCTATGCTCGGTGGCATAAAAATAATTAAAAAACAAAAACAACATAACATAAATAAAAACTTGTCTCACTGATGTCTTTCGTACCTCTACTCCACTTTCCGTACGCTTTCCTTGGTTCCTGGGGGAGGAAACGGGACAAGGTGGCGAGGCCTCGGATTGCAACCCCTGTCCACTTTTCCCTCACCCTTTGGGCGGCAGGAAGGTTCCTTTAGAAGGAAAAAAAGTAGAGTGCGGGAACATCAAACCGACATCCACTGTAGAGTCACGGTTCGAGTCGTTCCCAGGTTCCTTTTTTTCATTTTTAGACGCCGGTTCCCTAGTTCTCATTGTTTATACTCAGGGTATCGTTTTGTCACATGACAATAGTCTATCACATGTCAGTGGGGTCCATTAACTGCATCCATGTGTCTGCTAACAGCTCAGTGCACAATCAAAACTGGTTGTGTCAAGTTGATATAGGGCGGCTTATCGATGGAGTACACAAATGATGAATATGTCGATATGCCTTTAGTGCTGGGTGCATCCGATTAACCAAGCTGTGGCTGCTACTCATGCATTTGCTGCACAGTACACTGGAAGGCGCCATCCCGATAAGAATGTTTTCCGTCGTCTGGAGCAAAACCTTCCGAAGACCGGTAATTTCGCCCAGATGTTGTCGTCCAAAGACTAGTCATATTCCACAAACAGAAGATGCGATTCTTGAAACCATTCACCATTCACCGCCACCACGGCGAGGTACCCGTGATATTGCAGGAAAGTTTCAGAGGTACCCGTGACATTGCAGGGAAGTTTCAGATATCTCAAAGACCAGTTGTTGAAGAAGTGTTGCACAATGAAGAACTGCATTCATATCTTACACTTTTTGACTGGTTGTTGCACCAAGTGGAAGATAACGAACATTTCATAAATAGCGTGATGTGGACTGGCGACTCTAGTTTCACTCGTGTAGGTACTTTTCAACCTTAACAGCAGCCATTATTGGTCGGAACACAAGCCACACGTTATCCGTGAACATGGCTTTCAGGCACGTTTTGGCATACACCTGTGGGCTGGAATAGTGTGAGGAGTGCTTTTGTGCCCTCACCTTTTGCCCGACAAGTTGAATACGTCCTTGCAGAGTACGTCTGTTTTCAGAAATTTGCCTGACGCATTCGGAAACGTTCCACATCGCATTCTGTGACAGATAGGATTTCAGGATGATGGTGTACCCCCACACTTTGGAATGAATGTACATAAGTATTTACATGAAGTGTTTCCAGGGAAATTGATTGGTCATGGAGGTCAAATGCTCATTGGTCGTGGAGGTCCAATGTTCTGGTCTCCAAGTTCCTTGGATCTTAATTCACTAGGTTTTTATTTGTGGTGACACTTAAAAGAAACAAGCTCATTGCACTCCTCCTATGGATGAATACGACCTAATGAATCACGTGCGTGTCATTTCGGCGATGGTGGCTGCAGGTTGTTGTGTAGGGTCCAGCAAAGTATGATCCAGCGAGTGGAGAAGTATTTACAAAAGCAAGGTGGTCACTTGAACATTTTCACTGAAATGAACATTGCTCGTACATGTACAGCCCGGCTCTGAGAAGATGTTGGACGCCATCCATACAGAATGGAGTTACTGTGTGTAGCATAATAGACAACCTAGTATAGCCTACCTATTGTGTTTTTCGCATCTCATTGCATAAAGACGTCGTTACTGTATCTATAGGTCTACTTGTGTTTTGCACGAAACAAAGTGGTCGTTTTTTATTTTGTTTCTTAGCGGACACAGTCAGCTTCAGAAAAGGTGCGCAGTGGTCAAAACCCGAGGCCTGGCCTCGATGCCTTCCCCCTCCCCCCCCCCTCCCATATAGTACCTCAAATGACATATATAGTAGTGGAACAAACTTCGTACAGCCCCACTCTCCATTGTAGCCAAATTTATTCAAGATGGCGGATACAAGATGGCGACGATAGGTATGGCAATGTCGCAATGATTTCATGGCGGAAAGTTTAAATTTTGGTGGGAAAATAGGTCACTTGGGCTACCTCCACTAACGTAGCCCCCTCCCATCCCCCCCTCACCCCCTGGAAAATGGCAGGAAGTTCAAATTCCAGGAGAAGAACACAACACACCGGCTACCTCCACTAACCTAAGAAAATGGCGGAAAAATAGGTCACTTGGGCTACCTCCACTAACCTAAGTCATCTGACCGCCACCTCTGCCTAGGAATTGGCGGGAAAAGGACTCAGCATTCATTGGATAGGAAGGACATAAATCTTTATTTTGCATGCAGTCTTTATTTAAACAATTAGAGGTGGTACCTCCATCCAGTGTGTTCATCACGAGGTCCAGAGTCCAACTGACCTAGGACACAGTACTGCCACCAGAGGGCGCCATCGTCCCTCCCGTGACATAATCCGAGATAGCTGTCTGGGTGTAGGAAATGGTGGGAACCAATGGAACACTTAATCCAGTCACTTGGTAGATGGCGGTATCTGGTAACGTCATTGGAGGGGATATAGGGCAGGTTCAGCAGCTCTGGGACCTCAGTCTTGCTCAGTCAGACAGCAGCAGCACAAGAAGAAGAAGAAGAAGAAGAAGAAGAAGAACAGCAGTTGCAATCCAACACACCTCTGTAGAATAGTCTGTGGTTAGCATTATTGTTATTATTATTGGTTGTTTACGCATCTTGGTCCATATGTAATGCTTCCTCGTCTTTGTGCAGCAGTAGCCCTCGACTCGTCCAAGACCACAGGGTCGAGAGCCAATATGTCGATCTCTGCCGCGTCTGGACCTGTAGCAACCTCGGCTGCTATCTTGTCGAGACCTGCACCGACCTCTAGACGTGCGGCAGCAACAACCTCCAGCGTGTCTGAACCTGTAGCGACCACGTTGGATCCTGTAGTGCACATAGCCCAGTTGCTGGAGGAGGACAAGGGGCTGCTGTTGTCTGTCCCACTCGTCGATTTGTGTGATGAGTATACGTGATCTGCTTCCAACAGATGGAACGCTGCTGGCGGTCCCAAACAACAGCAAGATGGAGGACAGTTCTGGTCACCAACACATGACCCATCCCAGCAGAACATCCCTGTGCTAGTGCAGGCACAGAGTGCAGATGTTGTGGATAAGAAGGCATCGAGTGTACCCATGCTTTTCAGTTCTACATACAATTTAACTCCCAGTGGAACGAAACGTGTAAATGTTAGTATAGGAGTACATCATGTCTGAGGCTTGCATGCGAGAATAGAAACTGAAAATGCATGGAAGGGTGTTAAAGTGCCAATTTCCGAATTTGACTGAGACGAAATATGTCGTGCAGAGCGCTACATCAATCCTCAGATGACTACAGAGTATTATCCAATTCGTTCTCACCCAAACATTCACCTTACTGGTGTGACACTATCTATTACAACACTATGCACTATGTGTGAAATCGGGTGACAGCTGTGTTTATCTAAGGCACGCCTCAGTTATGAACTTATACGATCTGGATACTGCGCTATATCTTGCTTTGGAGAGACTGAAGCGTTGGTTGCCGAGCACAGACTCTGCATACAGTGATGTAAACTCCCTATTGTGCATGTTGATGATCTGAGCAGTACCTTTATTTGCACATGAACGCTGAACCGAAAGAGAAACAGATTAAATGTGTGTGCGAAAAACCTGAGTACCGTGAGGCATCCGTTGGTTTGAGGGAGATACGCGCGGAATTTATTGCATGTGAAAAAGCTTTGTTTGGGAAATACTGTACAGATACGAAGAAGACGAAGATACGGAAAGAGTCTGATGGTTTTCTTAAAACACTGCATAATGTATGTATATGTAATCTCAGACCGTGTTTGTGTTTTATTTCATACCTCTCTCGCTGTAAAAGTATTACGCTTATTAATATCCTTGTTTTTTCAATGCTACATCTATAATGATGCAGCAGCAGACACGTGCCCCAACATCGCGTCACCAGTTACTGACATAATGAATGATCAAGTTGCTTTTCATGGGTAAAATATATATATTGCTGATTTCTCTGTGTAGCCAATATAGTTTAGTCGGTTAAGTGATGGAGCTATAGTGGCTACACATACTATTACCGCCCTTTCAAGTGTATAGAAAGATACGACATATTTCGTCGTATCTTAATGCATTGTATCAACATATGTTGTGTTTTTCATAAGAGAAATCGCTTGATGCGAAGATTGGCAACTAGCAGCTAATGTAGAGTGTGGAAGAGAACGGCAGAAGAAACGTAGAAGAATATGAAGCTTTTGACTAAACAATTAATGAATAATGTTGCATAAATACGTGGAAGACACAAAGGATTTGTATTAAATAGTCTCAGTAGCAGAAAAAATAACCGGCTGGCTAAGATTCATTAGTAGGGTACTGCAAAATCGGAGCTCGTCTACGAAAAGAATTACGTTTGAAACATTTATAGAGATTGTATTGGGATACTGCTCAAGAGTGTAGGAGCCAAATCAGAAGAGACTGACAGAGAACAAGCAACGTGGAAGAATAATAACGATAACAATATTTTCTGTCTCGCGGGAAATGCAAGAAAAAAAATGGTTCAAATGGCTCTGAGCACTATGGGACTTAACATTTATGGTCATCAGTCCCCTAGAACTTAGAACTACTTAAACCTAACTAACCTAAGGACATCACACACATCCATCCCCGAGGCAGGATTCGAACCTGCGACCGTAGCAGTCGCACGGCTCCGGACTGAGCGCCTAGAACCGCTAGACCACCGCGGCCGGCGAAATGCAAGAGAAACTCTGCATAACCCCAGTTGACAAGAACATGAAAAAAAAACCTCTTAATACCTCAGTGAAACCTACTCAGAATCGGGTACCCGATTTTAAGGCAGGTTACAAACAAAAAGTCTTCCAATGCAAAAGCCTTGAAAGGGACCTGCAAAAAACCGAGTTAAAGGAACTTGAAGGAATCTTTATATGACGTAGTACGAAAACAGAGCAAGCCACGAAGATCGCTGTGATGTACAGAACGCATTTTAGTAAATCAAACACTGACAAGATTCCACAATAAAAGAGAGTGCCTCCATATCAATTTTCCGTCCTTTACTGCAAATTCCCCTATGTGAGTGCCACTGTCTCACCATATTTAAGCCACTTCATCACTGTTTTTAGTAGAAGAAAGTAGTTTACATTCTTTCTCACAGAATGGTACGTCTTCTGTTCTCCTCTGCCAGTTCTGGGCCACGTTATCTGACCGGAGAATGAACTGGCCTCTTAGGATTGCGTTAAAGCGAGATGGGAGAAACAACGCTCCGCCCGTGCTTTTGACAGCTATTCTCGTTCCAGAAATCACGCCCTGAGTGAAAGTCGTAATTCAGAGAGCAATCTCAGGCCCCAGTCAACTTGCGCAATCTCCTCTACATGGCAGTCAGGATTTTCGACTTTTCACCTCTTGAAGGACAATTACGAAACCAAAGACATTTCACCACAGTAATACAGTAATACATAAGCTATAGAGGTCATTCTTATTTCTGAAGCCATTACTATTTCGCAAAATGACTTTTCTACGCTTTAAATACGTTTCCATTCAAGTGTTTTACTTCTACATCTATACTGTGCATATCACTACGAAGAGGGTTGAAGAGGATACTTTCAGACGATCTATTGTGCTGTGTATTAACAATCGAGACGACGGAGAAATGCTCAAAATGATCGAGAAAATATTGGATAGGTGGTGCAAATATTTGGGAGGTGCCGACGCCTCCGAAAGCGATTTTGCTGGTTTTACATCTGGTATACGGAAACGAGATGCGTGATGAAGTTGTAGCCGCCGAGGAAGATGCGAGAAGAGCCACTGGAAATTTAAAGAAAATAGCCTTCTGGTGAGGACAGAACAACTGCAGAACTGCTGAAGGAAGAAAGGAAAGTGCCGTGGAGAGAACTGTACAAGTTTCTTTAGACAAAATGGACATCCCAGACAATTGCAGATCATCTATAACAATCACGATACACAGGAAGGATAACAAAAACGAACTGTTAAAACTACAGCAGAATTTCGCTGTAAAACGTGCCATACAAACTACTTTCGCAAATCGTTTTAAATAAATTCAGTCAGTTATATGATCAGGTATTTAGAGATTATGGGGCACGCTTCCATTTAAGTTGATCAACTGCAGTTCACATATCTACCAGTAGGGAAACCTGAGACTACTGGGAGTTCAGAAGATCCATTGTTACATCGTTTATAGATTAGACCAAGGCATACGATAGTGAGCACATAATGAATCTACGAGGGCGTGCAGAAAAGTAGTACCTCCGAATATTTTATGTGAAGAATGTTAAAACTCTTGAAATAAAACAAACGTTATTAACATTCTACACCTTTGTACTTCATGCTTACTAGTTTGCAGTCCTATGCCGCTACAGGGTTGAGAACTGTAGCGTATAACATGGAAGTGTGTAACGTAACTATGCCGGTCGGTGAGAAACAGCGCTCTTTAAACGAGGTTCAAATTCGAAGGGTTCGTCCAGACATGGAGCACTCTCTCCTTCAGCATCACAATGCCAGACCACACACGACAGCTGTCCGATGCCTTGGATTCACTGTGATCTATCACCCTCCTTACAATTCCTGCTTGACCCTACCCCACTTTCATCTTTTTCCAAAACTTAAAAAAGGCATTCGAGGACTTTATTTTGATAGTGATGAAGTGGTGCAAGCAGAGGTGAAGTTAAATCTCCGACAACAGCATCATTGCACAGTGACGGTGACAACAAACTGATCTCTCCTTGGGGGAACTGTTTTCGCCGCAAAGGTGGCAATAAATATGTAGAGATAAAGAATAAAGGTGTCGAATGTTAATACCGTTTGATTTATTTAAAAATATTTAAGAATTTTCACACAAAAAATTCAGAGGCATTATGTTTCAGCGCACTTTCGTATACAACATCCAGAAGCGATGTTGTTGTTGTCTTCAGTCCTGAGATTGGTTTGATGCAGCTCTCCATGCTACGCTATCCTGTGCAAGCTTCTTCATCTCCCAGTACTTACTGCAACCTACATCCTTCTGAATCTGCTTAGTGTATTCATCTCTTGGTCTCCCTCTACGATTTTTACCCTCCACGCTGCCCTCCAATACTAAATTGGTGATCCCTTGATGCCTCAGAACATGTCCTACGAACCGATCCCTTCTTCTACTCAAGTTGTGCCACAAACTCCTCTTCTCCCCAATCCTATTCAATACCTCCTCATTAGTTATATGATCTACCCATCTAATCTTCAGCATTCTTCTGTAGCACCACATTTCGAAAGCTTCTATTCTCTTCCTGTCCGAACTATTTATCGTCCATGTTTCACATCCATACATGGCTAACTTCATACAAATACTTTCAGAAACGACTTCCTGACACTTAAATCCATACTTGTTGTTAACAAATTTCTCTTCTTCAGAAACGCTTTCCTTGCCATAGCCAGTCTACGTTTTATATCCTCTCTACTTCGACCATCATCAGTTATTTTGCTCCCCAAATAGCAAAACTCCTTTACTACTTTAAGTGTCTCATTTCCTAATCTAATTCCCTCAGCATCACCCGACTTAATTCGACTACATTCCATTATCCTCGTTTTGCTTTAGTTGATGTTCATCTTATATCCTCCTTTTAAGACACTGTCCATTCCGTTCAACTGCTCTTCCAAGTCCTTTGCTGTCTCTGACAGAATTAAAATGTCATCGGCGAACCTCAAAGATTTTATTTCTTCTCCATGGACTTTAATACCTACTCCGAATTTTTCTTTCGTTTCCTTTACTGCTTGCTCAATATACAGATTGAATAACATCGGGGACAGGCTACAACCCTGTCTCACTCCCTTCCCAACCGCTGCTTCCCTTTCATGCCCCTCCACTCTTATAACTGCCATCTGGTTCCTGTACAGATCGTAAATAGCCTTTCGCTCCCTGTATTTTACCCCTGCCACCTTTAGAATTTGAAAGAGAGTATTCGAGTCAACATTGTCAAAAGCTTTCTCTAAGTCTACAAATGCTAGAAATGTAGGTTTGCCTTTCCTTAATCTATTTTCTAAGATAAGTCGTAGGGTCAGTATTGCCTCACGTGTTCCAACATTTGTGCGGAATCCAAATTGATCTTCGCCGAGGTCAGCTTCTACCAGTTTTTCCATTCATTTGTAAAGAATTCGCGTTAGTATTTTGCAGCTGTGACTTATTAAACTGATAGTTTGGTAATTTTCACATCTGTCAACACCTGCTTTCTTGGGATTGGAATTATTATATTCTTCTTGAAGTACAGAGGAAGTTACTAGGCAACGTGAGGCGGTGAGGCCACAGCAAATACAAGAGCGAAGGTTAAATGCATAGAGAAACATCCACAGAGCTTGTGTTACATATACATTATGAACCCATCTATACATATTATTAAATAAAAGTCCCTCGCCACGTTTCTCAGTCAGTATCTTATAGCTAATTTCAGCAACTACTGTGGGTATTTTGGTACAGTTTTCACCAATAGATACTCTGATTCAAAGGAAGGTTAGTGTATATGATCTACAATTATAGTTACGACGAGTGTGTAATATATATCTTGTTATCTGTTCCACGTGATACTGTAATTCTGTCAGAGACAGCAAACGACGTGGAAGAACAGTTGAACGGAATGAAAAGTGTCTTGAATGGTAGGTATAAGATGAACATCAAGAAAAGCAAAACAAGGATAATGGATTATAGTCCAGTTAAATCAGGTGATGCTGAGGGAATTAGTTTAGGAAACCGGACACTTAAAGTAGTAGATGAGTTTTGTTATTTGGGCAGCAAAAAAACTATGGTGGCCGTCTCTGAAAAAAAGAAATTTGTTGACATCGAATACAAATTTAAGTGTTAGGGAGTCTGTTCTGGTATTTGTGTGGAGTGTGGCTGTGATGGAAGTGAAACATAGACGGTAAACAGTTTAGACAAGAAGAGGGAAGAAGCTTTCGTAATTTGGCGCTATAGAAAAACGCTGAGGAATAGATAGATAGATCATATAATTAATGATGAGGTGCTGAATAGTTAAGAAGTTTGTGGCACAACATGATAAGAAGAGGGGATCGGTTTACAGGAAACATTCTGAGACATCACAGGATCACCAATTTAGTAGCGTGGGGGAAGTGTGAGGGGTAAAAATCGTAGACGTAAACCAAGAGATGAATACAGTAAGCAGATTCAGAAGGATGTAGGTTGCAGTAGTCATTCGTAGATGTATTTCTGACTCAAAGCCCTGGTAGAGGCTAATAACAATCGTGACAAATTTAATAAAAATTACTCTAAAAGCTTGTTGGTTGCTGAAAAAATCTCGTAGCAGTATTTGGAGATTCTTTTATTTCCACGTTCATAGCATGTTTCAGGCCCAGCCCATTTTCTGGTGACCTGTTAGAAATTAAAATTTGGGATTACAAACTCTTCCCGTAGCATAAATGTAAATATACACAATCACAACGTTCAAAAACGCACAAAATTAATAAATAATCGAAGATATCAAAACAGGCAAAAAAAAGGTACATACCACATGCAGTTCTGTGAGCTGAAGAGGCAGTTGTAGATGCCGTACATCAATAAAAGCATATGTTGTATTCCATTCGCACAGACAGAAACCAAATGTACCGGCGCGAGAGTGGTAGGTAACACGCGCCGTGGCTGATAGAGGGCACCTTGGGCCAGCACAGTGCCATATGGTGGAGCCTCCAGTGTCATAAGGAAAATTAATAAAAGTTGTATATCAAGATTTATATCAATCACAAAGTAAAGGTCAAAGGCATAAACTCGTGTAAGATATGACAGCAACTATTACATACATGAAAATTACTGCACATTAAAAAATAAACTCAAGCAAACGTCACCGCACATTTGGTGTTATAAACAGTGGCCGCAAAGGGCACACGATTTTCACTTCCAATGACAATTAAAGAAATTATCATAAATATGAAGAAACCAGTCTCTTGTCCCACAGATCTGATCATTAAGTAATAGGTCATGGAAGCGAAGTCTATGAACGAAAAATTTTAGGTCTCCCAAAATATTCCAATTTATAAAATTTGTGTTACTGATAAATCAGATATATGTACAGTATTTAACAATCATTTTCTGAACGTTGCTGATGAATTAAATAAAAATTTAGTTTCTACAGGGAATCATATAAACCTCTTGGCCGGCCAGTGTGGCCACGCTGTTAAAGGCGCTTCAGTCTGGAACCGCGCGACCGCTACGGTCGCAGGTTCGAATCCTGCCTCGGGCATGGATGTGTGTGATGTCCTTAGGTTAGTTAGGTTTAAGTAGTTCTAAGTTCTAGGGGACTGATGACCTCAGATGTTAAGTCCCATAGTGCTCAGAGCCAAACCTCTTGGCAAATGTCTTTCCGAGGTTGATGTCAGTCAGTAATTAAATCATTGAAGATTAAGTACTCGCATGAATACGATGGAGTGCCTAGCAGAGTATTAAAGTACTGTGCTGCACATGTTAACCCTGTACTTAGCCATATTTCTAATTTTTCCTTTACGAATGGTCGGTTTCCTGAGCCATTAAAGTACTCAAGAGTAAAGCCGCTTTATAAAAAGGGAGAAAGGGGTAATGTAGACAATTTAAGACCTATATCTATGCCATCAGTGTTTGCTAAACTTATCGAAAAGGCTGTGGATGTAAGAATAATTGAGCATTTTATATCACATAATTTGCTATCAAATGTACGGTACGGCTTTACAAGTCGTTTAACAACTGAAATTCCTATATTCTATTTTCTCTGTGAAGTACGGTATGGGTTAAACAAAAGGTTTCGAACGATAGGCATATTCTTTTATTTAACTAAGGCATTTGGTTGTGTTGATCACAAAATATTGCTCCATAAGTCGGACCATTGGGTCATCTCTTACTTTAATACCAGACAGCAAAAATCATTATTCACAGTGTTGAGAATGGTTGTGATGTGGGGTCTGGTCAAATGAGGGGTGACCCAGGGATCAGTATTGGGGTCACTCCTGTTCCTTATTTATATAAATGATATGCCGTCTAGTATTACAGGTAACTCTAAAAGATTTGTTTGCTGATGACACTAGCTTGGTAGTAAAGAATGTTGTGTACAACATTATCTCGATTTCAAATAGTGCAGTTCGTGTCATAGGTTCATGGCTTGTAGAAAATAAACTAATGCTAAAACCCAGTAAAACTCAGTTTTTACAGTTTCTAACACAGAATTAAACAAAACCTGACGTTTAAAGTTCATCTAAATGGGCATATGATTAGAGAAACTGAACAGTTCAAATTTCTGGATGTCCAGATAGTAAACTGTCGTGGAAAGCCCACGTTCAGGATCTTGTTCATAGACTTAATGCTGCCAATTTTACTATTCAAACGGTATCTGAAGTAAGTAATCGTTCGACACGAAAATTAGTCTAGTTTGCTTATTTTCATTATGTTTTCGGGTAGCTCCTCCTATTCTAAAAGGATATTTTTGTCTCAGAAACGGGTGGTTCGGGCAATAAGTGGTGTAAGTTCGAGAATCTCTTGTCGACCACCGTTCACAAGTCTGGGTATTTTGACATTGGCCTCTCAATATATATATTCCTTACTGTCATTTCTTGTTAACAATATTAGCTTATTCCCAAGAATAAGCAGCTTTCACTCGGTTAATACTCGGCAGAAATCAAACCTGCATTTGGATGGGACTTCCTTAACTCTTGTGCAAAAGGTGTGCAGTATACTGCTGCATCCATTTTCAGTAAGCTACCACTCGAATTCAAAAATCTTAGCAGTAATCCATACGCTTTCAAATCGAAACTGAAGAGTTTCCTCATAGGTCACTCCATCTATTCTGTCAAGGAGTGCCTTGAAAAATTAAAATGATTCTTATTGTATTGTTGATTGCGTTTACTTAAACTTATGGACTGACTTTTTGGGTTCAAAAACATTTATTTTTATCTTTTATTACTTTTATGTTGCAATTTCATATACTGTCACGTTCCATGACCTAGGATATTTGCTCTTCAATTTGGTTCTACGGAACTTGACGAGTAAATAAAATAAAAGCGACAAGCCTATCCCCAGATGCGATTTAGACTGAGATGATAGAGGTCATGGGATAGCGATTTGCACATATGCAGATGCCGGTAGTATCGCGTACACAAGGTATAAAGAGGTGGTGCGTTGGCGAGCTGTTATCTGTAATCAGGTGATTCTTGTGAAAATGTTTCCGACGTGATTATGGCTGCAAGACGGGAATTAACAGACTTTAAACGAAGAATTGTGGTTTGCGCTAGACGAAAGGGACACTCCATTTCGGACATCGTTGGGGAATTCAGTATTCCGAGATCAAAGAGTCAAGAGCGTGCCTAGAACACCAAATTTCAGACATTACCTCTCACCATGGACAACTCAGTGGCCGATGTCCAATTAACGAGTGAGAGCAGCGGCGTTTGCGTAGAACTATCAGGGCTAACAGAAAGCAGCCCTGCGTGAAATAACCGCAGAAATCAATGTGGGACGTACTACGAACGTATCCGTTAGCACAGTGCGGCGAAATTTGGCGTTAATGAGTTATTACACAAGACGAGCGACACGAGTACCTTTGCTAACAGCGCAACATCGACTGCAGCGCCTCTCCTGGGCTCGTTGGAACCTAGACGACTGGAAAACCCTGGCCTGGTCAGATGAGTCCCGATTTCAGCTGGTAAGATCTGATTGTAAAATTCGAGTGTGGCGCAGACCCCACGAAGTCATGGAACCAAGTTTTCAACAAGGCACTTTGCAAGCTGGTAGTGGCTCCATAATGGTGTGGGCTACACTGACATGGAATAATAATGTCGTGTGACGAGGGCCTCCCGTCGGGTAGACCACTCACCTGGTGCAAGTCTTTCGATTTGACGCCACTTCGGCGACTTGAGCGTCGATGGGGATGAAATGATGATGGTGAGGACAGCACAACACCCAGTCCCTGAGCGGAGAAAATCTCCGACCCCGACGGGAATCGAATCCGGGCCCTTAGGATTGATAGTCCGTCGCGCTGACCACTTAGCTACTGGGGACGGACACTGACATGGAATGAACTGGGCCCTTTGCGCAAGCTGAACCAATCGTTGATTGGGAATGGTTATGCTCAGCTAGTTGGAGACCAGTTGCAGCCATTTATGGACTTCATTTTCGCAAACAACGACGGAAATTTTATGGATGACAATGCGGCGTATCGCAGGGCCACAATTGTTTGTGACTGGTTAGAAGAACATCTGAATAATTCGAGCGAATGATTTGGGCACCCAGATCGCTCTACAGGAATCCCAGGAACGAGGAATCCCAGGTGTGAGCTAGCTGAAGATTAATGGGACATAAGCAAGAGATCAGTTCGTGCACAAAATCTTGCTTCGGCAACATTTTCACTTTTATCGTCGTCTATAGAGGCAGTGTGGCTCAATATTTCTGCAGGGGGCCTCCGACGACTTGAATGCATGCCACGTCGAGTTGCTGCACTGCGCCGGGAAAAAGAAGTCCGACGCGATATTAGGAGGTAGCACAGGATTCTCGTCACCTCATTGTGAAAATGAAATTTGTGGTAAGTACATGTGGGATCAAACTGCTGAGGTCATCGGCCCCTAAGCATACACACTATTTAATCTAACTTAAACTAATTTACGCTAAGGACGACACACACACCCGTGCCCGAGGGAGGACTCGAACCTCCGACAGGGGGAGCCGAGCGGACTGTGGCAAGACGCCTCAGACCGTGCGGCTACCCTGCGAGGCCCCTCATTGCGCTTTGTCGTGTAAATCACCGATGTGAAAACAGAAGTGTTGGTGGTATCCAGAAGAATAATGTGAAAGTCCCATTGAAAGCTGAAGATCATTTGACTAAGAAAAATTTGAGTACCTGCGCACATGGTTTAACGAACATAAAAATGTAAAGGTTACATAAAACAGATGATTAATAACGCATTCAGAATATTCTCAGACGTGAAATAAATAATGACATCACTTATGCTTTCCAACAGCACCAAACTCAAGGCATGCAATGCTGTAATAGGCGTATACAATGAGGAATTGTTTGTATGTGAACGGAAAATTTTGAGCTAGTATTTGGTCCAGATGGGGGCAGCTGGAGAAGGAGGAAGAACCAGTTGCTGAACGAATTGTTGCGGCAACGATCTCTAGAAAATGAAGGCAAGACTTCGTTGGGTAGGACTTGTGAATGAATATTGTAGAGCCAAAGCAGCACCGGTGGAAAGATTCGAAAGGAAACGTTCGCTCATCGACCACTGGAAGTGCTGGATGGACAAAATCTTGATAACCTACAACGGCTGAAGGTTGAATCGAATTGGACGTAAACAGTTCAACAGCGCAATTACTGGAGGCAGACTATGAGGTCAATACAAACGCCAAATAAGCAAGCAAGTAAGTATGCGTCAAGGTCTCTTTCTGGTCGATTCACGCATGGAGCGTGAAATTCTGTGGGGGTTGCTATTAGCCTAATTTTAAATTCACTGCATGTAAGCCAGTACTGCAGCTAATAACTGATCCATTACCGTGACCTGCCCACCTGGAGATAATGTTTGATAAAGAGACAGCTGACAGGACAGCTATGGTCCAAAACAGGAAAAATTCTATGTCTGAGAAAAATATGTTGCAGAAAGCACGATATGTATCAGTGGACACCGGATCAGACGTAATTACCGACAACTGGCCACCAACAGTGGATAGCCAACGAGCTGGCGAGAGTGTGGTGGATAATATTCGTTTCACAACACTTCACGCAAACATGACGTCATTCTGAAGTCACACGCAATATAGCCAGCTGCAGGAACTGCTATCGACTTTCGTTAGACCTCTCTCGCACGGGTAACAGCTTGCTGTCACACATGTTGTAAGTGGCACAAATACATTGACAAGCCAAAACATATGATCACTATTTAGTAGTCGGTATGCTCACCTTCTCCAGGGATAAAAGCGACGAAGCGTTGTGGCACGGAAGCGATGAGACCTTGGTAGGTCGCCGGAGGCAGTTAGCACCACATCTGCACACGCAAGTTACCTATTTCCCGTAAATTCTGGGGAGGGAGGCGATGAGCTCTGACGGCACGTTCAATCACACCCCAAATGTGTTCGAACGGTTTCATATCTGGTGAGTTGAGGGGCCAGTATATCAATTGGAACTTACCACTATGTTTCTTGAAGCATTGCATGACACACCTGTCCTTATCAGATGGTGCATTATCTTTATGAAAATTGCCACTGCCGTCGGGAAACATGATCGTCATGAGAGGATGTGTGTTGTCTGCAACCAGTGTACGATACTCCATGGCCGTCATGGTTCCTCGCACGAGCTCCACTAGACCCATAGATGCCCGTGTGAACTTCCCCGAGCACAACGGAGCCGACCCACAGTACAGGTGCCAAGGAACTGTGTCCTGTTCCCCTGGAAGACGACGGATACGCGCCCTCCTATCGGCATGATGTAAAGGTATCGGAATTCATCAAACCATGCGACTGCCACATCGCCTACGTTCAGTGCCGATGGTCACTTGCCCATTTCAGTCGTACTTGGCGACGTCGTGGTGTTAACATTGGCACATGTGGGGGCTGTCAACTGTGGAGGCCTGTCGTTAGCAGTGTTCGGTGCACTTTGTTGGGACACATTAGCGCTCTCCCCAGCATCAGAGTCTAATGTTAGTTCCATCACAGTTCGCAGCCTGTCCTTTTCCAGTGTGCCCAGCCTACGATGTAATGAGGGATGGCCACCCAACCCCACGACGTCTGGACGTTGTTTCACCTTTGTTTCGCCACGTGTTGAAGACACTCACCACAGTATTCCCCGAACACCCGACAAGTCGTGCAGTTTCCGAATCGCCCTGTAGGGAAGCAGCCTACTCACGCCGTATAAAATTTTCATCTGTCTTTCCATTGTGTGCCAGCCTAGTCCGCTGTAACTAGCTCTGACGTCCTAAATGTTGCGCAATACTTTAAAAATCAAGTAAATAACTTGAAACGTTTCTAGCATGTCAGGAGTAATACTAAATCAACATGTGTTGAATGTCAGTTCAATAACTTTAACCAATTTCGAAATTTGGACGTTTTTCTGTAAAAATCATTGGCGCAACAGAAAAGAGCTAGAGACTTAAAAATTTATATTTAGATTCCTTTTTCATAATAATTTAATAGAAACAGTACTTTGGATCTCACAAATTAAGATTTTAGTTCAAATTCAATATTTTCTGTTTTTTGTCTTAAAAATTAAGGAGGCAAGATAGATTAAGTAGGCTAATAAATAAGGCTAGGATGTTTAAATTTAAGTAGAATGGAGATCCGCTATAATCATAAGGATGTGAGAAGTTTCAATTGAATAACTATAAAACTATAGCGATAGCGTATCTCCAAAGGGCAAGTTCAGAGCTCGTCTACTGCGTGTAGTGTAATTAAATTAATTCTCTCGCCCAAATAAATTGACTCACCCACGTCAGACTTTTATTATGATTACTTACCTGTGTTCTGAATGCACATTTAAATTGAGAGCTTCATCGGCCATCAGCAAAGGAAGCGATGATTTATTCAATAACTTAAAGTGGTGCATTACTAGCCCAGCGGCTAGTTGGGAGAGCCGATTTGATCAGGCGTTCCCTTAGCCGTCCGCACCGTGGCTTTATATATAAGAACGCTGCGCGAGGAAGGCCCCAGTTCTCTCCAGACGCTGAATAGCACACCATCTGCGTCGGGAGTCGCGTCGCGTCGGTATCATTGCTATAAAAAGCCTCCGATGCCGTATTAAGTTACTCGGGATACGCGTAACCATGAAATCATTTTCGAGTGAAGTGTTAATTCTGGGATGACTTTAATGATATATCTTCAGTTTGCGTATGTCGTATTTTCACGTGCCGTCGCGGGACAAACATTCTACCATTATTTAGCGTGGCGTTTGATGAACATTATCATCAAATTATGGCGAGCATTCACTTAAACATTTAATTTGGACAGTTATAGTTGCATCAGCGCATTAGAGTCTGAACTGCTCTGTTAGTCAGATCGTGTGGATTCTTTTTTCTCCATCTGTGACTTTCAGAATATGGCGAACGTTTTTTCACGATCGTTTTTGATTATGAATCCCAGACAATCTCCTAATTCCTCAGAGCTATAAGCTGTAGCTATAAGTGTATGTCTCAGATGAAGTGGGCACTAGGAATTCTAATTACAGGCTTCACGTTGTGCTAATCACTTTCTGGTTGCCAAAATTGTAGTTAGAGAGCCAGTGTTGAGAACGGCAAAACAACAGCATAAATAATAGGAACATTTATATAACAATTAATTCCACCCGCCGCCCCACATGTGGTTAAAACGGCAGGGAATTGCATCTTTTCTGCAGTTACATTACAATTCTACATTATATAAACAATCAATCCACCCGCCGCCCCACAGCCCGTTCGAGCCTCCAGGCCATCAGAATCTGCCCTCGGTCAAACTCACATAGACCGCGCGCCTTCCCCATCTTACACAGGCACGGCACACTCACATTACATCTACATATATACTCCGCAAGCCACCAAGTGGTGTGTGGCAGAGGGCACAATTCACGCCAAAGTCATATTCTCCCATATTGCCCCCCCCCCCCCCCCTCCATCTGTTCCACTCGCGGATCGCGCGAGACTGTCTGAACGCCTCAGTACGAGCTCTAATTTCCCTTATCTTTGAATGGTGATCATTGCACGATTTGAAACCTGGAGGTAATAATATATGCTCTACATCCTCGGTGAAGGCCGGATTTCGGAATTTAGTGAGCAGCCCCTTCCGTTTTGCACGCCGTCTATCTGCAAGTGTGTCCCACTTTAAACTTTCTATGAGATTTGTAATACTCTCGGGATGGCTAAGTGTACCAGTCACAAATCTTGCAGCTCTTCTTTGGACCTTCTCAGTCTCTCTTGAATCAGACCCAACTGGTAAGGGTCCCATACAGACGAACAATACTCTAAGACTGGACGAACTAATGTATTGGAGGCTATTTCCTTTGTTGAAGGACTGCATCGCTTCAGGATTCTACCAATAAAACGCAATATAGAGTTTACCTTACCCGTTACTTGTGTAATCTGATCATTCCATTTGAGATCATTTCTAATAGTCACACCCAGATACTTGACGGATGTTACCGCTTCCAAAGACTGATCATTTATTTTGTACTCTTACATTAATGGGGATTTTCGCCTTGTTATACGCAGTAGGTTACACTTACTAATATTGAGAGATAACTGCCAGTCATTGCACCACGCATTTATTTTCTGCAAATCCTCATTGATTTGTTCACAACTTTCGTGTGATACTACTTTCCTATAGACTACAGCATCATCGGCAAACAGTCTAATGCCGCTGTCAATACCATCAACCAGATCGTTTATGTAAATCGTAAAAAGCAGCGGACCTATTACGCTGCCCTGGGGCACACCTGAAGTTACGCTTGTTTCTGTTGAAGTCACCCCGTTCAGTACGACATACTGCTCCCTTTCTATTAGAAAACGTTCTATCCAACCGCACATGTCATCGGATAGACCGTAAGCGCGCACTTTTCGGGGCAAGCAACAGTACGGAACTGAGTCGAACGCTTTTCGAAAGTCGAGAAATATGGCATCAACCTGGGAGCCGGTATCTAGAGCCTGTTGTATATCACCCACAAAGAGGGCCATCTGTGTCTCGCATGACCGCTGTTTCCTAAAACCGTTCTGGTTTCAAGAATGGTGCTGCAATTCTTCAGGCTTTCCCGGCAATCTAATGACATCTTGGGTTGTCGGGTGCTCTGCCAGATATCAGCGTGGTACTTGCAAGATATTTCGGTAGTGTAACTCGTTACCTTCATCAGGTGAGACCTGAGACTACTCCTCGAGTGGACCTGTCCAGTATTCACGCCTGTGGCCTTCCCTCTTCACCAGACGCTACCTCTGCGGTCGCGCCCGCTCGCTGCGATCTTCTGGAGCATTGCCGTTTCCGTCCGCTGCTGCCCTGGACTGTACCTGTCTCAGATCGCAACTGATGAAGGTATCGAGTTACGCTACCGAAATATCGTGCAAGTACGACGCTGATATACGGCAGAACACCCGATAGCCCAAGATGTCAAGAATGGTGCTATATCTGTAGCATAGTCAACATATAATCTTACGGGGATACCGTCTGCGCCAGATGCCTTCCTGGCGTCTAAGGATCTTAACTGTTTTACGATCCCAGGTATACTAAACACTATGCAGCCATCCTTGCGTTTGTTCGATAATTGAAAAGGGAAATGGTGCTGCCGTCTACAGTAAACGTGTTTTTGAAAGCTAGGTTTAGAATTTCGGTCTTGTGTTTATCATCATCAGTTACATTACCCGCACTGTCAGCAAGACAAGGTATTGCGTTACTTGTAGCGTTCATAGAGTTTAAGTACGACCAAAATTTTTGGGGTTATTTTTAGAATCTGCAGATAAAATATCGCTTTCAAATTCGTTAAAAGAATCTCTCCTTGTCCTTCTGACAGCTGCTTTCATCTCGCATAATTTCTGTTTGTCAGCGGGGCAGTGACTTCGTTTAAAACGACTGTACAAAATTCTCTGCTTTCTCAGCAACTTCCTAATGTTTGTTGTACCAAGGTGGATCCTTTCCCTCCCCTATATTTTTGCTAGGCACATACTTCTCTAGCACATGGTGGACAATACCTTTAAATTCCGACCAATGATGCTCAATATCTTTGAGTCCCGCGGTGACTATGAAGATATTCATTATTGCTTTCTCAAACAAGAAAACTCTACGCTGTTTCTGTTACATGCATCGTGCGTGTGTCTGACTAGCAGTCGTTCCTCGTTGGGTGAATCTGCTTTAGCCTCAACGGGTTTATATCGATAGTAGGTCGGTGGTAATAATGTTGGGGCTGATTGGTGGATACTAACTGAAGGTGAAACTGGTTTGCAGAAAATCTTGTGAGATGGGTATTACCAGCGAAATATTTGTGACAGGACGGAATATGAATGCTACAGCTCCTCGTTTCACTCTCAACACTTCAAGCTGTCCCCTTAGGTTCTTGCCTAACAACATACTCGGAAATCGCCACGTATTTGCAAAGGAAAAGCTAAAAATTTGTGACAAGGAGGAGTACAAATGTTATTGCTAATCGTTTCAATTGTAGCAGTTTAAGCTGTCCACTTAGTTTCCTATCAAACCACACAGTCGGAAATAGCCAAGTATTCGGAAATAAACAGCCAAATACTTATTTCCTCCTTCGTTCTCTAATCAGACAGAAATGTTAAATAACATCGAATACTGCATAACGTACTTGTATTAAATGCGAACCTAGATCCTGCAGCTCAGTAAACCACGATATTATCCATTACGCTTTTTTGTGCCCCTATCTCCTTATTTAACTGACTGTATCATAAAAAAAGAAATGGTGCAACTGCGGTTTTCTTGTGCACTGCCATTGCCGATTTCTTTCTCCAACAATGCCACCCAGAATATGTGCAACAGACTCATGCTGCTTTGCTAAAACCTCAGTGAATGCAGTTTTGAATGAATCAGTCAATTTCTTTCCTTCCTCACTACTTACAGTTCGGGTCATCCTGTCTCTAATGTGATGCTGCGTTGAACGTCACACTGAACCTGACACTTCCCAGCAAGATTTTGGGTGGGGAGGAAGTGGGGAAGGGGGGGAGGGGGTTCTGGCGCACTATCACGAGTCCAATCTGTAGTAACTATCGACAGATTGTCGTAGACGTTCCGCGATCATCCTTCGTAAACGTGACTCCCAAGTATCTCAGTTCAGTAACCGGCGTCAGGGGGTAACAACACCTGGCCCGAGACTGCTCCCTATATCCAGTGCCACCGACTTGTTGATGTTCAGAAGACTGCCCAGAGCCTGTCCATATCACTCGATCCAGTTTAGAATGCTGTGCTGTGAACTTCACCAGTGGAACGAACCAGCAGGATCAGGTCGTCAAGATACGTCCTGCACCGGGAGGTGATGTCCCGCCAGGTGATGCCACGTAGCCTGTGGTTGAGACCCCTTTGGAGTGCCTCGAGCGCGACTGCATAAAGGTAGGTGGAAATGGGGCAAACTTATATTAGAGACCTCTTAATGGGTATTGGGTCCACCGTCCATACATTCATCTGGACCTGAGAGCTGTCTGCTGCCAGAATACGTTGCAGGATGTCGATGACCCTCAGGGAAATTCCATACGGTCCATCTCGTGTCGCAGGAGGTTATGGTGCTTAACTGAAACCAATGGCCGGCCGGAGTGGCCGTGCGGTTATAGGCGCTGCAGTCTGCAACCGCGAGACCGCTACGGTCGCAGGTTCGAATCCTGCCTCGGGCATGGATGTGTGTGATGTCCTTAGGTTAGTTAGGTTTAATTAGTTCTAAGTTCTAGGCGACTGATGACCTCAGAAGTTAAGTCGCATAGTGCTCAGAGCCATTTGAACCATTTTTTGAAACCAATGGAGACGTTCGCCGCTCTCTGGTGGCACGCCGAGGGGATCTCTAGTAACTGCCTGCAGTCACCGGTGGCCATTTGTATGTTGACACCTACCCCCTACAGTTAGTTCTGGGGCGATGATCATTGGAAAAGTCTCCTTGATACGGCCTGGCAAAAGCCTGGCGAAGACCTCGTAGTCAGCGTTCAACACTGTAAGTGGTCGATAGTCACTGACAGATTGCCCTCCCGCTGGTTTGCGTAAAGTCAGAGAAGTCTTTCAATTAAAGGAGGCACTACAGTAGAGTCTGGGGACATGAATCCTTGGAACACTGTAACCCAGCAGGGAATCATGATATCACGGAAGATCCAGTAAAATGTGATTGGCAATCCATCAGACCCTGGAGGCTTATTGACCACATGAGACTTTTTGGCCACACCTGCGTCCAAGGCGTCCCCCACCTCCTCAGATGAAACTTCCACCATTAATGCTGTCACTACAGCTGTATTAATAGCAAATGTCACCTGTAATAATCTTCAGCTGTGGCCTCGCCATCTGCAGCTGTTTCCTGGAAAAAAAGACAAAAATCATCCTCCATGTCTTTCAAAATGGTTGCTTGCATCATACAGGAGCGACTGCCTCGCGTCGTGTCACCTCGGTGGTGTCAGCGCTTCTGCAACACAATGTGGTGCATGGTGGATACCTCTATGTCCGTTCGGACTTGTCGTCACGAGCGGACTACGGCGCCTTCTAATCAGCGCTTCCTCAACGATAATATTTGAGCCTTAATCCGGTATCGTTCTCGTTGTCTGTCTGGTGATGGGTGTAGAGCGTCGAGGTCCCTGAGCGACGCCTAGTAAGACTCTAGGGTCTGCCGTGCAGCCGTGTCCTTGCCGAACTGTACAAGTGTCTTGCGGACTGTGGGTTTGGCACAAAGAAGCCACCATACCAAAGTCGAATAATGTTGGGAGTGACGTTGTTCACTGTAGACCCACGTTGCGGCGACTTGCCGACGTTAGTCTGGGTCCTGGGGGTGTCTTACATTCGTCCTCGAAAGGCCGTTCCTATGCCAGACTTGTTGTGGATGGAAATGCACCATGCAGATATAGCCACTGTGATCAGAGAAGGCCAGAGACCATCGTTCCGCTGCCGCCACTCTCTGTGTAACACCATGTGACATATATATGTTCAAAATCTGTCTGTTTTCCTAATTGAAAGAGAGTCCCAGTAGGAATACAATAGCTTCTCTGTTGTCCATGCGGAAGCAAAATTTCTGTTCGTCGGAATTTATATTTACGAATTAACTTCTCTTCTTCTGCGGTTCGAAACAAAATTCAGTCCTGTCGATTTGACTCCACCTAACTCTCTGGAGCCAGAACTAAATACCGAAATGATCAAAACCCGAAGAAAGCTCTTTCCCAACGCAGAAGCCCACTTCTCGATGTTTCGCTTTCGTCACCGATGGCACGTACACGAGAGCTTAATTGAAGGACTGCAAGCACTCGGCGCATGAGATGGCCCTCTCTCGTCGACGGCCACTGTGCGCAGTGATCGCTGGGTTTCCTTAAATAGCTGTTCTCCAGGATGAGATGTGCTGTCACCTAGTAACTTGTGACCAGATGTAGGCGTGGTCTTGTGATGCGGCCAGCGACCTCTATCTGTTTCCAGGAGAGGCACCTAGCGGTCCGTAGCTCTCGGTGCGCCTCCTGGCGGTCTGGGGGCACATTTGAAAATTGTGCGTGGCTTCTACAGACAGCGTGAGCGTTGCTTTCCATGACTCGCGCATTTTAGCCGTCACGTGTGCTGCGGCTGATACCTCTCGCCACCATAGCAATATGTGATCCTGTCGCCTTCCCGAATGACTGATAAGATATGTGTGTCCAGAGCTGACGCCGTGTATCTTTTCCCACGTGTCATACAAGTGCAGATCATGAATCACCATACCCAGTTCCAGACAGGGTGTATTATGCAGGATTTGGTCCTGGGGATGAAGGACGCAGTTAAAATAGCCGGCGAAGATGCTATGTTCATACCGTCCTAGGAAAAAGGGGGCGATGTCACTAGAGTAGAACGTGACCCCGTCTGTCACGACCTTTGGTAGTGCTCGATGGTGCACAAACATTAATGAATTGGGTGTCGAGTGCTGTCATCATTAATCGTCGAGAGTATGGGAGATACGAGATGTCGGTGGCTTCGATTCCGTCATGCACTAAAATCGCCAAGCTGGTGTCTATGGAACCATCAGGCGTCACATACATCGCGCAACCAAAAAGGTTCGGGAAAGTGTTCGTCTGCACTTTTTGCAGGAATGCAAAGTAGACTCCTGTGCTCGTATTGTTTCTCTTGGCAGGGAAGCTAACTGCGTCGGTATTCATCGTGGCCAAGCGGTAAGCCTGGCGGTGCGCTAGTTGGGAAGGGGTGTGCATGATGATGGTGGATAAACGCGGATATCGCAAGTGACGTCACACTCCGCTGACTGCGGCCCTCCTGGTGTTATTCAGTCTTCAGAGGGTTGCGGATCGAGTCCTGCCCAGTCTCGACGTCCGCCCACGATGTGGGCGCGGAAGTCTGTTCATGTTCCAAAAGGTCTTAGTGGTTGGTAGGAAAGGACCAAACGGCTTCGCAGCCTGTACTGGAACCTTCCTGACGCTTGGAAAAATGCATGATAAACACTGTGTTCCTTACAATATATTTCTTCATAACCGGTTTCGATGACTGATTGTCTTCGCAGTGGACAAATATTGTGACAACTTCACATGTCACAATATTTTTCCACTGTGAACATGATCAATGATCAAAACCGGTTGTGAATAAATATATTGTAGTAATAATAGTAGCTTTATTCATCGGTAGACCTCTTTTTACAAGGATATAGGACATGTCAAAGTATTTACAAATTTAGATCAATTTAAAATAAGCTAATTCGTATACACTTGTATTTACAGACTTCTAGTTAGAGACAGTGATTAGATTTACTCCTAGTATACAATACCTTTTTACAAATAACTTATTAAATAATGTAATGCCACATTGTTCACTCATATCTCACTATCAGTCACTGCACACACTATACACACATTGTTTCATAACACTTCACTCACTTCACACACACACACACACACACACAGACACACACAGACACACACACACACACACACACACACACACACACACACACACACTGGTGATCTCTGGGCAATTTTCTGTACCGCAACTTCCCATTTGCTATCCTGAAAAACTGAGTCAGCATCCCTCCATAATGAGTGAGACATTGAGCTCAGAAAGAGGAAGAAGTTTTAGTATTGTGCCACGCATAGCTTGGGGGCAAGTATTTCGAGAAAGGAAAAAAAGAAGGAAAAAACATAAAGTGAAGGTGTTATGTGGAATGTTGGGTATTTTATAATCATTATTATTATTACTATTATTTATTTGTATAACATTTTTTATCAAACTTCTACTCTGTTTTAGCTAAGTAATCCTTCAATGTATAAAATCTATTGCCTAACAGGTACCTTTTAGCTGCCTTTTTAAATAAGTGTATTTTGCGCAATTTCTTTAATTTCTTTTGCTAATGTATTGTACAGTTTTATTCCTTGGTATAAAATGCTGTTTTGAGTTTTATGTTCATTTTTTTCTTGGTAAATGTAAGTTGAGTCTATCTCTTGTTGCATGGGCATGCACAGAGCTGTTCGTGCAGTAATTACTAATGTTATTTTTGATGTGTACAACTGACAGGTAAATGTATTCACATGGAGCAGTTAAAATTCCTAGTGTTCAAAATGGTTCAAATGGCTCTGAGCACTATGGGACTTAACATCTGAGGTCATCAGTCCCCTAGAACTTCTTAAACCTAACTAACCTAAGGACATCACACACATCCATGCCCGAGGCAGGATTCGAACCTGCGACCGTAGCGGTCGCGCGGTTCCAGACTGAAGCGCCTAGAACTGCTCGGCCACAGCGGCCCGCCCTAGTGTTCTGAACAGATCTTTACAATGACTAGTATTTTCGGTTATTATTCTTACGGCTCTTTTCTGGAGTCCGAAAATTGTGTTCTTATTTTGTGCCTTTGTTCCCCAAAAACGAATGCCATAGCTAAGAATTGAGTGTACATATGAATAATATGTAACTAAAAGACACTGCATGTTACACATGCATGATAGGATTCTAAGGGCATGACATGCTGATGACATTCTGTTTGCAAGTACCTTTAGGTGTTCACTCCACTTCAACTGAGAATCAATATTCATTCCTAGAAATTTTGCATTTGTTACACAGTCTATAGAGTTGCCATCTACATTTAATTTAACATAAATTAAATTGTTTTACCCTGCATTTCTCCAAGAAAATTGATGCTGTTGACAGCCACCTGAAAAAATTTTTGACCTTGTTATTGAACACTGTTCGCCGCAGTGGACTGACAGACGGACTCCGACCGACCCGCCATCCGTTCTGCAGGGGTAGAGTCAGTGGCAATGGCGTCACCCTCATGATCGGCGTTCTGCAGGATAAGTTCTCTCACCTGCGAGTGAGAGCTGCCGTATTCCGGCACGGGCCTGCGGCGTCACTCACCGGAATTTCGGTGAATGCTGTTTGCGTGAGTGGCCCTCCGTGTCGGACGATGGCATTGTCTCACCTCTCGCCGACACAAAGGCTTCTGTTGGTACGATAAGCGTATCGATTACCATCCTGCTGTCGGCGGCGCCCGCAGTATCCGGCGGTATCGATAGCGTTGTACGGAGTTCTGCCACTGGCCAGGTTGACTGATCGGCCAGGCACGGTACGCGGAGGGATTTTTCGGTGGTGCAACGTCGGTCTGTTGCTTCTGGACAGCCGAAGACGTCGTGAGCTCCGCAGCGTAAGTTACTGTGAGGACTGTCGGTGTGGGTGGAGGTTCCACGTCCTGCGATAGAAGTTGTGAGACCCGACGCTGGAGGCATTCGGAACATTAGTGACCTCCCTTGCCTCATCCGGAAAACGTTTTAGGCTGTCCGTCATGAA
Organism: Schistocerca piceifrons; assembly: GCF_021461385.2. NCBI lineage: Eukaryota > Metazoa > Arthropoda > Insecta > Orthoptera > Acrididae > Schistocerca > Schistocerca piceifrons. The sequence continues at coordinate 321,961,246 of NC_060139.1, read as the reverse complement.
TAACTCTGGCCCAGAAGCCTCCTGTTTGGAGGTACGATGGTAAGTGTCGTCGGAGTTCACCGCGTATCTGGTGTACTGCATCGAGGACTGGATACGTCTTAAATGGGGTCAACTTTTTTGCACGTTTTCTTTTACTGTATTGTAAGGGCGGAGCGTCACGGTGAGGTCTGCTGTCGGGAGTTCGGAGGGTAGTTCCAACACACTTGTAGACCACGTCCCAGTGCGGCATGGTCAACCTCCACGTTGCCAAAATATATGTCTGTGTGGCAGAAGCGGATTCCTTGCTCCATCTCTCGAAGAACGCTGTCGCATGTAGCGTCATTAATAAGTCTCACAAAGACCATGTCACTTACGATCAAGAAGTGGGTGCCGATGGTGTCGGCAGCCAGGATCTTGGCTGTTCCTTTTAAAAAGCGCTCGACATCGAGTGCTTTTGGTCTAGCAAAGTCGTTTCCAAAAGAGAACTTCAACGTTGATTTTCGGTACTAACAGGCCACGATATTTTCGCGCTACGACGTCACGTTACTGTCAGCCGGAGGAAGTAAACAAGGCAAGCGTTCTCGCGCTGCAGGCGGAAACGAATAACACTTCCGCTCTGCTGGGCTGCTAAAGCCGGGGTGTGCTGGGGTCTAGTCATTTGACTTTTGTCGCATGTCGCGATTATCACAGTATCTATTGAAGTCTTATATTGTTGATTCATTGTTAACTGACATTTAATGATAAGGATGACACGTTTGTAATACGTTTTCAATGCGGTGTTGCCCTGAAAAGTAATACTGCAAGTTCTAACGCAAAACAGCTAAATACGCCAAAATGAATAAGGCGTCTGCCACATAGATTGTCGACATTGCTGCATAGTTTGTCAAAATGACGTCACGTTTGCGGGGAGTGTTGAGAGATAAGCCCTACCCAAATATGGCAGCCATCAAAGAGCAGTTAATCGCGACAACCCAAGATTGACTTACATAAAATAATTTTTAAAAAAGCAATGCTCTTTTGTATTTGGTCATGTGCTAATTTATAGAGTGCCAAGCTAGGATTGTGAATTTCTTCTTGAGTCTTGTACTGTAATTGAAATTTAGTTATAGGTTTTAAGTGGCGCGTTGACGAATTCATTACCAGAAAATGTAGAGATGTTCGTTTTGTGTACTGCTCGAAGTGATTAATAGTTTGGACTTGGGTGAATGATTACAAGGTACGGCGTTGTGATTGGAACTCAAGCTTAATTAGAAACATTATTGATGTAGAACTGAGAGAAGTTTACGACTCTGACAGTTTACTCGCTCATTGGCAGTAAGATTACTCTTCGACTTTGGTGAATTTTTCACGTATTGTTCTCTCGACTTCTTATTAATCAGATTTCAGTGGTAGTAGCCGCGGCTTATTAACAGTTAACCAAATCGTAACAGTTACGGGGATTTCTATTAAAGTCCAGTTTTGTGTGGTTTTTTCCCAGAGTCGGTGACTACATCTCGAAGCACGCAGGTTTGCTCAGGTTAGTCGGCTGATCGTACACCAGCACCAAGGAACATAAAAAACCCGCAACAAGCATCAATTAGACTTCTTCAGGACAGTTGAAAAATTCAGTTTGGAAGTGTCAGGAAAGAGGATTAAGCATCGCCAAAATCAGCATTCTTTCAAGTCCAAAGTCCCCTTTGGAAAATGAAGAAGGAGTACACGTTGATAAAACATATCCGAAACACCTTTGTGCTGCTCAAGACGTTGTGCTCTTTGCCTCTGGCGCATACTTACTTCAACAACGACAGGAAGAACAAAATAGACCAAGTTTGAATGTAGGCTTCAAAATCAGCTACAATAAAACTGCAATAACTTACAACTAATGTATCGAGAAAATGGGTAATGGGTTTTTGTATTTAGGTCGGTTGAAGACAACAGCTATATGGACAAGGAAAGAAATAAGCAGAAACCTAAAAATAGCCTGCAGTTTTCGCTGCCATATGTCAACTGCAAGTACACACAGCTTACAAAATAGGTTTTGAAACGTAGGTCTGCTGTGTGTAAGGAGAAAGTACACAATCTGTGTATCAGCCGTTTTAGCGTACGGCAATGACACGTGGACGATCAATGTGAAACACATTCAAATACTCAGTGGGCATCTGAAATTGGCAGTTTCAGGAATACTAGTAAAGACAAGAAAACAAATAAAACCATCTGTGAATGGACTGGAGAGCAGTATGGGATTATGATTGCAATTAAAATTAACGCGTGATGACCGGGGCATATAACCAGCAGAATGCACTATCGTGCACCACTTCCGCACAGACAAACCACCAGCACATAATTTACAGGAACAGCATTACTTGTACGTAGGTATCTGGGGTCACATACCTCCAGAAAATTACCAAGGACTGTCGACCAATGCCAATCAGAGTCGTTGCTGTACTTCGTTCCAAAGATGGACCAACACCCTATTAAGCAGGTAGTCATGTTTTGGCTTAGCGATACAGAAGGTGTACAATACGTATAGGCTGATGGTCACAGCGGTTTTTAACTGATGAATTAGTGTGACTAACTCAATGATGTCAAATGTGTCTTTGTTATGCTACTCCTAATTAAGTCTATAGTGTTACTTTTCTAGCTGGGAGCTTACTGTTTCAAAATGCAACACGCCGCAGTCACAAGACGTATTGGCGATGAGGGTAGAAGTTTGCTACGTTTCATGTCAGTCATTAGCGGCGAGGTTAACATTTTCCAATTTTTGCATGCAGTTCAATCAAAAATTTCTCATGTCTCCTAGGTTACACGGTGCTCGTCAGGTATTTTATCACATACTCTCACATTTTGCCTGGTATGATAACATTTCCATATGACTGCTGTCACCACAGACGTGACCAACCTAATGCTATTATTACTTCAGTGCATGAAACTAAAACAAGAACTCATCTTCAAGAAGCTTGCTGGCATCACTGCATCACTGGAGAAACCCACCTGCTTGCCCCATTGCAGCACTAGCTTCATGGGACTCCAGGCGCCACTGCCGTAGTTTCACAGTTATGACAATTCAATCGAATAGTTGGACCAACGCTTCCATATATGGGCATTCTCAGGTGATATCCATCAGCGGCTGTTCTTATCACGGCGCTTCCACATGAATATCATGTCTTTCTTCGGCCTCCAGTGGCAGAGTGCTTTTCCTTTTTTAGGACAGCTGGCTGCTGCCACGAACTACTTCATATTCAAACACAGCAAATACTAAAACTTACTGAGACTGTCATTCTCAACACTCAACATCTGGCTCTCCAGCCTCTGTTGTCCCGCCCACATGCTGCCCTTCCCATGCTGCCTCCGTTGTTTGGCACCTTTACCAAGAAAATACAGCCATGGAGAGCGTTCCTCATGTGTGTGGCATGGCACTCCATGTTCTCCACACGTCTGGGTTACTGTACGACAAAGTGGTGACTTCCTCCATCACTTTCTTTAGCGCTCCGACCTTTTATGGTCCTTCCTGTCCTCATCCGCAATGTGGATCCTATTGCCTTTCCATACAACACATTAAAGGCCCAGCGCCTCGTCACCTCTGCCCTAGCGTTACTCGAGACAGCTCTGTTATGGTGCACATTCTTGTGCTTCATTGTATGTCACTCCTGGAACTCCTACAAGTCCTCTCCATAATCACGTTCTAGCACATGGTTTGACGTCCCTTCAGGACTTCCTTCCAGTCCTTCTTTGTGCTCCTGTAGTGCAACTTTGGGGCCACAGTGCTCCTGCCAACCCAGCTCACGCTCCTCCCTCTCGGTGCAGACCGGGTTCATCCACATGTGACATGAAACTTCCTGGCAGATTAAAACTGTGTGCCGGACCGAGACTCGAACTCGGGACCTTTGCCTTTCGCTGGCAAGTGCTCTACCGACTGAGCTACCCAAGCACGACTTACGCTCCGTCCTCACAGCTTTAATTCCGCTGTGAGGACGAGGCGTGAGTCGTGCTTGGGTAGCTCAGTCGGTAGAGCACTTGCCCGCAGAAGGCAATGGTCCCGAGTTCGAGTCTCGGTCCGGCACACAGTTTTAATCTGCCAGGAAGTTTCATATCAGCGCACACTCCGCTGTAGAGTGAAAATTTCATTCTAGAAACATGTGACATGTCATCATCCACAATACGCCTGGTCTTTCGGTCGTCCTTCTCCATTCCAAGTGCACTTTGGTTACACATTTTGGTCACAAATCTTCTAGCTATAGAACAGTCATTCAACAGACTGTTTGTTTCAGATCTACGTTTTCAAGCTCCGTGGAAATGCAGACCCTTCTGCAGCAGCGCTGCATTCACCAGCTGGCACTCGCCATTCGATGCACCGCCGGCGTTCGAACATACAAACCCCTGACCATCGATGACTGGAGCCTTGGGACACCATGCACGATGGGTGTCATCGTCTCCACGAGATTCCACGCTATCGTGAGGATCGCGGACGTCGATTGGACTCATTTTTATTGTGGTATGTTTGTTTTGATTATTTCTGGGAGGATATCTGTCCATTTGTATGAGCCGCGAAGGTTAAAACGCATCCACAATCTACCTTTTATTGTTCTGTTCAGACGCTCCACGCTACTTGCCTTCAGGTGAGTGAATGTTAAGTAGTGATGTATTCCATACCGCTGCATCACGGTCTTGAAATACGTATTGTAAAACTCTCCACCGTGATCAGTTTGGAGGTGGTCTGGGCATCGATTCATCCTTGTCTGTAGCAAACGCTCAAAAACATCCGCGACACTTCCACCCCTTTTTGTTTTAACAGGTAATACCCACCCAAATTTGAAGTATGTATCAATAACAATTAAGATATATGTGAATCCATTATTGTCATATCTACAAGATCAGCTTGCCGTAAGTCATCCAAACCTTTAATCATAACATGCCTATGAGGGTATGTTTTGCGTGCTGGTTTGTGCAGTTTTCGAACTACTGTCTCCATACTTATTCGATGATACCTCTCTCTCTAAGCTCAGAGATTATTGAAACAGCTTCATTGGAATGAGCTGTGTTACCTGCAGCAGCTGATGCCATGAGCAGCCATAGTCGATCTATTAGCTCGTTTGGTTCATCATAATATATATACTGTGGGATTCGATTATTCACTGTTTTATGCGCAATGTCAATACCATCGCCGCTGCCGCTGCTGCTGCTGCTGTTGTCGTTTTCCCCATCAATTATTGGTTTTATAATGGTTTTATATTTACTGTTACTCAGGCCTCTTGCGATCTTATGTACATCAGTTAAATGCAGTATTTCACGGTACTTTTCCCTACCATTAACTGAATAATTTATAGGTTATTTGGTAGGTCTTAGGAAAATAAGATTCATTAAGCCAGGTGTCCTCTCAAACCGCTCAGCTATTAGATTATTTGGAGCTGCGTGTTGTGGACCAGGACAATCAACTGGCTGACTTACGGGGTGAGGAAATCATTGTACGATTACATCTACGGCAAGATGAGCGTACGGTATAAACCCAGTGTACGCAATCGAATGCAAGTCACTTCACTACCGCACCGCAAAGTCATAACACATGCGAACTGCGAGTTTCTTAAACGAGTTGGCTTGAAACCTCGCAATGATGTCCTCACTCAACATAACCAGTCCAGTAGAGTATGATGAGAGAATTATACATCAGGAATACTTCTCGCATAAACCTTACGCTTCAACCACATTTAACAAGAACGATTAAATTAGGATTCTCATCCAGCACCAAGATGCACTCATGCTTCCATCAAGAGTTTCCTATATCTACAGGGGTCGTTAAAGAAAACCGACGGCAGCGATACAGTGGGATCCAAGCTTACATGTAACGCTTTAGCATTCCTGTTCCAAGAAATACGCTATGAACTCAATGGGTCTGAGATCAACCATACACGAAATGTTGGCATAACATCAACCCTTAAAATATACGTCTCGGCATAACCAGCAAATTTGCATTGTTTAGAAAATGCAGGATGTTTCATAGACCTTCCGGAGGATAGAACAGTTCCAGAGTACAAGCGATTTACTGCATGGATAGCTCTAAAAGTACTTATGTGGTACTTCAAGGACATGAGGCATTGCTGTCGCTGAAATGGTTCAAATGGCTCTGAGCACTAAGAGATTTAACATCTGAAGTCATCAGTCCCCTAGACTTAGAACTACTTAAACCTAACAAACCTAAGGACATCACACACATCCATGCCCGAGGCAGGATTCGAACCTGCGACCGTAGTAGTCCAGCGGTTCCGGACTAGAATCGCTCGGCCACCGCGGCCGGCTCTGCGACTGACATTTCGCTCGTGGGAGGTTTTCGAGTGCCCAGTGTTACTGACTACGAGCAGACAAACATGGGCTATTAATACCTGCTCACAGCGAGAGACGCCTAGATTCATCATACTTGCGTTTCAGACTGATAGAAGATGGAATATGGCAAATTATTCCACCGTGTTCGACGACTGCAAGTTAGCTAATGATAAAGTCTACCTGAATTCACAATTCTACCAACATGAAAATTTACACCTGCAGTGGAATGAAAATGTATACAGTCTAGCATATGACATGTATGCAAGGTTTCATGCTTCTTACTATGAAAGCGCTGAAGAATAAGGAGGAGGCTGTCTACTCAGTCCACAAAAGTTCAAGGAGCTATCACCGATCATCGTAATAGACTGCTCGAAACAAAACGAGATAATTAAGTCTGGACCTATAGATGTGTGAATTGAATCTGAATCTTCGACAAATTTCTCAGAACACACGGCCGCATATGCTCTAGTTCTACATTACCGTGTGATCATCTACTGCCCTCTCACCGGTGTTGCGCAAAAAGCTGTATAAATGAACAGGTGCTGCACCATACCTAGAGCATTTCAAAATGGGTCTCAAGGTGTGAACATCATTTCAGTCGCTCAGGGTTTCTATTATGGTGAGCGTAGGCAGTTCATATTTAAAGATGTTGCATTCTTAGCATACACAGAAGATGCAGGAGTAATAAGGACGTTCTCAGCAAACATTGCATCACCAAGGTTTCCAAGTATGTGAAGTGTGCTAAGATACTGCAGAGTGCAAAGTGGTTAACTCATTTCGACCGTGGAATTCACTGAGATGATACTGGCATACCCTATACGGATATGGTGAAGTCGCTTGAATTATTCGACCACACGGATTCCATCATCTATGTGAAATGGAAGGAGAAGATGTCATTGATACGTCGAATCTTTAAGTTTGCAGCTATTCAAGACGTGGAATTCTATGGGTGCCCTTCTCTCCATCGACTCAAGAAGAAGAAGAAGATGTGTGAAAATAGTGTGCTGTGTCCGCTTATGAAAATACAGGGTGATTCAAAAAGAATACCACAACCTCAGGAATTTAAAACTCTGCAACGACAAAAGGCAGAGCTAAGCACTATCTGTCGGCGAATTAAGGGAGCTATAAAGTTTCATTTAGTTGTACATTTGTTCGCTTGAGGCGCTGTTGACTAGGCGTCAGCGTCAGTTGATGCTAAGATGGCGACCGCTCAACAGAAAGCTTTTTGTGTTATTGAGTACGGCAGAAGTGAATCGACGACAGTTGTTCAGCGTGCATTTCGAACGAAGTATGGTGTTAAACCTCCTGATAGGTGGTGTATTAAACGTTGGTATAAACAGTTTGCAGAGAATGGGTGTTTGTGCAAAGGGAAAAGTTCTGAACGGCCGAGAACGAGTGATGAAAATGTAGCACGCATCCAGCAAGCATTTGTTCGCACCCCAGGAAAATCGACTCGCAGAGCTAGCAGAGAGCTGCAAATTCCACAATCAACTGTATGGAGAGTCCTACGAAAAAGGTTAGTTATGAAACCTTATCGTCTGAAATTGGTTCAAGCACTGTCTGCAGCTGATAAGATTAAAAGAATCGATTTCTGTGATTTTATCCTTGCTCAAATGGAAACAGATGAATGTTTCGTTTCAAAGATTGTGTTTAGTGATGAAGCAACTTTCCACACTAATGGGAAAGTCAACTGTCACAATGTCTGTATATGGGGCACTGAGAATCCGCGGGAAACAACTCAGTATGAACGTGACTCGCCTAAGGTGAACGTTTTCTGTGCCATTTCAGCCAATAAAGTTTTTGGTCCCTTTTTCTTCGAAGGTGCTACTGTAACTGGACTACAGTATCTGGAGATGTTAGAGAATTGGGTGTTCCCTCAGCTTGAACAAGAAGCACAACAATTCATATTTCAGCAGGATGGAGCGCCACCACATTGGCACTTATCTGTCCGCAACTACCTGAACGTCAACTACCCGAGGCGATGGATCGGCCGCCAGGCAGCCCGTGACAGAGCACTTCATCACTGGCCTCCAAGAAGCCCTGATCTTACCCCCTGCGATTTTTTCTTATGGGGGTATGTTAATGATATGGTGTTTCGGCCACCTCTCCCAGCCACCATTGATGATTTGAAACGAGAAATAACAGCAGCTATCCAAACTGTTACGCCTGATATGCTACAGAGAGTGTGGAACGAGTTGGAGTATCGGGTTGATATTGCTCGAGTGTCTGGAGGGGGCCACATTGAACATCTCTGAACTTGTTTTTGAGTGAAAAAAAACCGTTTTAAATACTCTTTGTAATGATGTATAACAGAAGGTTAAATTATGTTTCTTTCATTAAATACACATTTTTAAAGTTGTGGTATTCTTTTTGAATCACCCTGTATAAAATTACTTTTAAGCTGGATGAGAAATAAATGAATTTTTACCTCACAACCTCTGTGTTCTTGTTTGCAACCGTGTTCCCAGTTTAACAATGTACAGTTTTAACCACGTGCTTTGACTGTGGTTTTCTTCAAGCACAGGAGATATAATTTTAGACATATCTGCTATATATCTTTGCCTTCTGCTCCCATAGCCCAATTTGTGCTGCACGATAGGTGTAATTCCATTTAGGTCCTCCAGGGGTGGGCGCTAGTCCTCGGCTGGCTGGCCTTTCTCTGGCTGACACACACTTCTGTGGCTGCAGTCATGGGCCATGTATACAATGCCAGTTTCCTCCATTGGCACTGCACTGCAGCACAGTGAGTACGTGGTATGTATCTGATGATATGTAGAGCACTTCCACAGGGTTTAAATGTCAGTGCAATATGGCGATCTGTATAAAATAGTTTTTTGCCACTGAAAGTCTCATCTGCAGACTTTGCGGATAGTGCTCCCACACTGGCAGCAGCAGCAGTTTGACAGGTAAATTCAATAAGAGACGAGCTTCCCCATTAGTATCATCAGGAAGAATGCATTCAGTGTTATTCAGGCTATTTACATAAATGGACATGCAGACGAGCTGACACATCGCGAAAGCTGCAATAAAAGCTACTGTTAACTATTTCTGGGACACTTTACAATATCCGAGAGGTCGCCTTGGCTCTTATTTACATAGTCATGTGGCTTCAGCATAACATTGAGAACCTTTTAGATGCGCCTACGAAGGTGAGCCACTATGCAAACATCTCTCTCAGCTATGCATCACCACACCAGAAACAGTGCCTAGGTGAATATGAATTTCAACAGAAATATCTCAGACGTCGAGTATGAAAGTGATGCCGCCGCCTGATGCTTGTGGAACCTGAATGGACACCTGTATGTGGCTCAGCAGCTAATGGCCGCCGCATCACTTCGCAGGGGCCGCCAGTGCACCCCCCCCTCCTCCCGGGGGCGTGTGCAGTGGCGTTTTGTGTGGACCAGTGGACAGAGGGGCGGCGGGCGATGCGTGCTTCGCAATCAAAAGATTTTTAACTGTGTCATTACGTGTGATGTGTGTTTCATGACGGTATTCCTTGTGTGATCGGAATAAACAAAAGGACCATCGATTTTATTACTTCTTACAAGACCTGCGTATTTCCAAACAGCAGAGAATGATGAGCAAGAGAAATCCAGCCCCCACAAAGTTAATTTTTTATAAATAAACAATATACCCTTGAATTTCCCTTCGTGAGATCCTTCCTCTCCACTGTAGAGCAGCAACTTTCCTGGTAAAGGAGGGAGGGACAGGGGGTGAGGCAAGGGGGTGGGGTATGGTGAAGGAAGGGGCAGAGTTACTAGAGGGGAGGGGTTAATTAACTGATCAATTTAATTAAGTAGTCTATGAAATTGGTAAGAGTGAGAGGGGCTATCCAATATGTCAGATCAACAAGTGTACGTGTAGCAGTGAGGGGTTGTGGTTTCCTGAGAGAGGAGGGGAGTTGGAACTGGTGGGGAAACAATAGGTTAAGCATCTGTCAATGTAAAGGAAGTATCCTTTTAGCGGAACAATAGGTTAAGGGCCTGTCACTCAAAGCAATCAAAGGAGAACAATAGGTTTGCCCCTCAGTATATAGCTGTCCCTGATGTAGGCAATCTGCACTAACAAAATGCGTTTGTGATGGCTTTGTTCTGCTACTAACACAACCCCCAGCAGCCTGCATCCATTGTGCAGTGCGTGTTTCCAGCACCCATTCTCCAGAACGACGTTGTATCCACTTGTGAACATGGAGCTGGTGTAACAATAAATGGGATTCATCTAACCAGCTGACTCGTTTCTACCGATCGATGGTAACAATCTCAGTGGAGTTGTAATTGACAGTGTCATTGAATAAATATGGAAACTCGTAACTGTGGTCAGATTTCTCACAGATCACTGCCTATTCTGCCTTAGACAGAGAGCGAGCTTTGATCGCCATGCCCTGTGATGAGTCGTAGACGTCCATCAACTTGTTGCCTACTCTTGGTTACACTGTCACTCAGCTACTTTCCATAGTCGTCCACGACAGCAGCACTCGAGCATACATCCAGCTTTGCATTTTCCGCGATGTTCGTTCCCTGGTGCAGTGCTGCTTATTATAATCGCTTATGTCAGTGAATTTCCCCGTTTTGAGGACATAACGTTGCTAGAATCATTCTGAGTTCTTTCACGATGGGACTACTTTCCTTACTGCGTCATGGCCCGCCACGCCATCACAGTGCTTTTATTCTAGCGGTGGGCAGTGGCCATGAGTTCCGGCTCATGTGCAAGGCATCAATATATATATACTTGTACTCCACAGACCTGTAGCCAAAACGATCCCATATTGCTAATTTCCGTGGAACGCACAATTTACCATTTTCTACAGTAAGAACTAGATGCCGCTCTTAGTACCAGATTATTATTTTGCCGAGTTCTAAATGGATGTCACAACAATTTCCATCAAGAAGCATTTCTTGAAAGATAGCAGCATAATCTACGAAAAGAATGAGACTGAAGCTCATTATTTATGCCCTGCTCAGCACAATTAAAAGATAACTTTTTGGATAAACCATAATTGTCTTCCATTGCGAAACCTAAGTCTGAAATTTAGCTCAAAGGCGCCTCCAGCCTTCCTCTGTGATAGTGCAGAAGAGTGGCTCCCTGCGACGTCATCCTCGGGCTCGGTGATGTTTCAAACAACAAGGTGTCAACACATGCGAAAAAAACGCTAGAGTTCAGATATTGATGTAAGATATAAGGTGGGTTAATGAAACATTGGCACAAAACTTTATCATAACTATGCCCAATGCCACCGTGAACGTGTCACACGATCAGAAGGTCTTCACTTCCTGTCTTACCTACATCTCAATCCTTCTTTTGATGCCTTAGCTATGGACGTCAGAACCGCGACGCCCAGCATTGGATGATTCAAATGGCTCTAAGCAATATGGGACTTCACATCTGAAGTCATCAGTCCCCTAGACTTAGAACTACTTAAACCTAACTAACCTAAGGACATTACACACATCCATGCCCGAGGCAGGATTCGAACCTGCGACCATAGCAGCAGCGCGGTTCCGGACCGAAGTGCCTAGAACCGCTCAGCCACAACGGCCGGCCCCAGCGTTGAATTCACATGGTTTTCTTATGGATGACTGACGAAAACATCACAGACAGGCCGCCGCTCAGAATCGACTGGAAGAGTCTCAGTTGTTCCCTTGGAGCGTTGATTACCACAAGTTTTTGTGGACATACTGGATGAACATCCCCACTGAACGTGATCGCACCTCTTTGGAATGCGGTGCGGCTGCAGTTCTGGAATACAGGGTGGAACCACTAGGAACCGTTCAAAATCATTCGATGTAAGCTGAACGCTGTTCGAAGCAGCAAAGAGTGCTCATGCTTTTTCAGCCCTCCTGTTTCTCACCCTCCTGAGGCGTGATCACAGATGTGTTGCGACTGACACACGCGTTATTGAAACGGGAAAGAGACCCAGTTTTGCAACACGGTGCCACTCTGCCCACCTTTGTCGAGCACCTAAAAATGTACCTCTACAGCCAGAACACGTGACGAGAGTCCTTCACGCCTGCAGGCAGGCTACAGTGCAGCCATCCAGTGCCGAAGGGACTGCCTTTCTGCATGTATCTACCACTTCACAGGCTGCCTCTGCTCAGGTACATTTTTGATGTTTTCAATGGAGGCTCGGGGGTGGCACTCAGGATGTTGCAGAATTATCGGTCTTTCCAGTTTTAATCACACATATGTCAATGTCGAACCCCCACCCCACCCCCTGTGATCACGCTACAGGAGGGGGCGAAGCAGGAGAGCTGAAAAAGCATAAACAACCTTTGCCGCTTCGAATGGCGTTCAAAGTTCGTCGAACGATTTTGAACCGTTCTCAGTGGTTCCTTCCTGTACTCCAGAGTTGCAGTCGCGCTGCACTCCAAAGGGATGGATCGCATTCATTGGGGTTGCTGGTCCACGGTGTTCTTAAAAAAGGGTTGAATCGTTCAAGGCGTGTCAACAGTGTCGAAAGTCCTCGAGAATATCGTACTGTTGCCGTCACAATGCGAACTATTTTTGTCGACCGCGAAATGTGGGTGAATGGACGCCTCAAAAGAAGATGTGGATTCATTGACGAACTTTATGTCACTCTTAAGGCCACTTCGTGTTTGTTCTGAGCAGCGGGGTGTCTGAAATGTTTTCTACGGCCACCCATAAGAAAAATGCCTGATTTCAACGCTGACCTCCATCGCAGAGGCATCAAAAGAAGGGGTGAAATGTAATTAAGAGGGGTAGTAACGACCCTCCCATCGCGTGACGGATCCACGGCGGTGCTGGGCATGGTTGTGGTGGAATTTGGTGCCAAATGACCATAATTAACATGCCTTACATCTCACGTGAACTTCTGAACCCTGGCCTTTTCATTGCATATGTCGACACCTTCTACATCTACATCTACATCCATACTCCGCAAGCCACCTGACGGTGTGTGGCCTTGCTGTTTGAAGCATCACTGAGCCCCGAGGGTAATGTCACAAGGCGCTACGGTTTGGCATCATTACAGAAGAAGGCTGTAGACTCCTTTGGGCCAAATTTCAAACTTATGCGTCGCAATGGGAGACAGTTAGGGCCTTTCGAGAAAATGATGCTTTAATTGTTTTGCGCAGTGTAGCTTCCTCGACACACGCCAAATGTTACATTAACTGTATTATGATTAACGTAGCAGTTACGGGTTACAGTTAAGAGTGTATTCGAATTAGAAAGCAGTGAGATATAAGCCGCTGTTCAGTAATGCATATTCAAGTTTCACGTGATTTTCCTAATGCTTTCAAGGCAAAGGTCACAGCCTGTTCTCTACCCAGTTCACAAGTAACGCTAGCTGTCCTTTTATGACCCCAACGTCGACAGGTCATTCCTTTCCGCCACTTGACATCATTAGCGTCTCTGGAAACCAATCTCCCTCTACCTGCATGGTTATAGTGAGTCTTTCCTTCCTTTGCATAAAACACGCATCATCGTTTTCCAGCTCACGACGCATACGCAGTTTTATCATACGAAGTGTATACACGTCGTGTGATTTTTCTCTACATCACATTTCAGAGATCTCAGGACACTGCAGCTTCTAGAATCCACACCACGTGACATGCTCTCTGGATGCGTTTGCTAGCTATATTTGTGATCCAAAATCCATACCACACTCATTTTTACGCTGTCTCCACTCTCCCCTGTCTTCAACGGATCTGAAGATCCTTCTGAACGTCCTGTTTTTAAGACGTCTCGTTTCTTTCTATCCATTTTCCTGGCCCTCCAGGTTCGGAGCTTTAAAATGCGTTAGGGCGAAAGAAGATGCTGCAAAAGGAGGTACAGGTTTCAGTATATTTCGCAAAATAAAAAATGTATACAGACACTTGCATATTTTTTCTTAGTGTCAAGGTCTCATAAAGGAGCCACATTTTCGGATATCTAAATTTCTCCACTGACTGGAACACTAATCCTCCTGTAGAGAGCGTCTTTTTTCCCTTCATCCTCACCATGAGCGTGTGGTATGGCTTCGTCTTACTTTGATTGAACTACGTTGCAAGATACCTTCTACCGTGCTTCTCGAATCACTTTCATGTGTGACCTAACACCGCTATGTCATTTGTACAATATCTCTATTTATCACGTCTTTTACATTATTCACTGCTCGAAAGTCATTTATTGCTACATGCCCGTCAGTCTAAAAGGTTTCGAGATTAGAATAATAAAAAACAGAGCAGTGAACATGATGGCTTTTGTGCTACACGTATTCTGCACGACCTCCCCCAACTTCAGTGTAACGCACAGAACGCTCATACTGTCAGAAAAATTGCTCATAGGGATGTTGTTCAGCTTGTGCATCGCATTCGCACATGCAGAATTAGCAGAAACCCGTTCTGGACTTTGTTGTTTTGTGGCAGGTTTATTATATTGATAACACCAAGTTTCCGACATCTGTAATACTTTTTTCCAGAAAATGATTATCCCCATTCTTCATTTCAATCACATCGCAGCACTCGTCCATAAGTCGTCGTTTTTGGTCGGGAGTCAAGGTGTGGCGGACAAACTTTGAACACTTTTCACTTCTTTAAAACATTCTGGAGAGTGAAATGAACACTTGAATTAGGTATGTTCACTTCCTTGGTCCATTGCGATTTGCGACACATCGTCGTTGGCGCAGTGCAGCCAACGTCCACAACTTCACAGAACTGCTCACAACACACCGGCTGAATGCTTATCTGTTGTTAACAGTTAATCAAGTTGCCACAGTAGTTACTGCGCTGGCGTCGCTCATACGGTAGGAACAAAGTCAGTCTCGGAAGTTAACGGGCGGCCGCAGAACATGTGAAACACCTACATTACCTTTCCTGAGACCATATTTACTTTTGGACTTCTCCGGTAGCCCTCATTGATACAGCACAACTACCGGCACTTGTACGCGCCATCAACATCTGTACTCTGCAAACCACTGTCAACCGCATGCCATTATAATACTTATTAAGCTTTGTTCCTGTTTCATTCGCGTACAGGGCACGTTTTAATTAGTCCATTGGTGTCTTCACTATTCTATAGGATCGATACTTAAGAGGGTTTGCGGGCTTTCAAACAGAAAATGAATGAAATGAGGTGTGATGGCCCTGAACTACGTACCCTCAGACTCAGAGTTGAAATATTAAAATGTGGTTGCCTAGGGGCTGGGATACGTAGTTGCCGCATTTACAGGCCAAATACTGCTGAGTCAACAGTATACACAATGAATACACACATGAATCGAATGGTCGAAGGTTCCTATCACTCGGCAATTGCGAATTATGAATGCAACATGTAAATTTATAAACGCAAGACTGCAATTATATAAAATCTGCAGGTACTATCTTAACGACTTTAAATGATGAGTACGATAGTAGAAGTACCTTTGAGAATGCGGTATATTTTTGCAAAACACTTATTGGTGTCGATGGTCCAGCAGTTAAATAAAACATGTAAGTAGGCTGTTTACGTTTTTGTGTTGATAACGCGACGTAGCGCTCTGTATGAAAATCACTAACTGTGCTATGTGCAGTCGGTGGGTGGTTGGACTCATTGTTGGAATATTCGCTTGTGTAGTGTTGGGCAGGTGGGTGTGAACAGCACGTAGCGTTTGGGCTGTTGGAGGTGAGCCGCGAGCAGTGGTGGATGTGGGGAGAGAGATGCCAGAGTTTTGAGAGACTACTCTGTGAACACGATCTGGACGTGCGTCCGTCAGAAAACGGAAATTTGTTTAATTGGATGTCACAAAATTATATATATATTATGAGTTTTGAATGCTATTAAGGTAAATACATAGTTTGTTCTCTATCAGTAGTTAGTGCCTTCAGTAGTTAGAATCTTTTATTTAGCTGGCAATATTGACGCTCGCTGTATTGCAGTAGTTCGAGTAACGAAGATTTTTGTGAGGTAAGCGATTCATGAAACGTATAGGTTATTGTTAGTCAGGGCCATTCTTTTGTAGGGATTATTGAAAGCCAGATGGCGTTGCACTAAAAATATTGTGTGTCAGTTTAGTGATGATGAGAACAAGTAAATAGAAAACTGTCGGAGTACGTTGAGTTTTGCTCAATTGTTTGAAAATCAAATATCGTAGAAGTTTACCAGCAGTCATTCATAATTTTTCTAAGGGGACATTTCAAACATATGTTGAATAACAAGGAAACAATAGATTCCTACTTCACGTAATTAGTTATGAACAACAAAATAGCTCGCCAGATATTGACTTCTAAACGCATACTATGTCTCCACTGTAGAAACCTCGGAAATCTCACAAGTTCACAAGTCCGCACTCCGAAGTATTTCTATCTCTCGCGACCACGCGCAAACCGCTCCACACTCCAGGCAAGTCCTTCCTCGCGACCATCGCGTCCAGCACCTCCCCTGTCCTGTGCCGTACTCCCCTATCCTCCCTGCCTAACTCGCTTCCATCCAGTCTCCCCATTCACGAGCGCTGTGATTGGCTAGAACGCTCGAGCCATGTCTTCAAGCCAACGCACACCCAAACATAATGAAACACATAGGAAATACGGGATTTACATTTAAATAACTTGAAATTAAATAAATATTCCTACGGCAGGACCATAAACACGCTCTAACACACATTATTAGATACATAAACAAATTAAATAAACTTATATCAAAGGAATAGAACAATAGGTAGGCCAGTAGCCAAAATCTCTACGCTTACTAAAACACAGCAAATACTTAACCAATTTCTTCATGAATAGTATATATGGGATATAAACAAAGACATAGATGAATAAATATACACTGCTGGCCACCGTAAATGCAACACCAAGAAAGACAAGAGGTAGCACAACAAAATTTATTGTGTAGATAACATGTTGACCAAGTATCAAATGATTACGTTTACAGACGTCCGTGACATGTGGTTCCTGCCAGAATCAGTAGCCAGAGTAGCCGCCATTGTTGGAGATCACCGCTGCCACACGTCTCGGCATTGAGTCAAAGAGACGTTGGATGTGTTCCTGGGGTACAGCAGCCCAAGCAGCTTCCACACGTTGCCAAAGATCATCTGGTGTGGCAGCTGGGGATGTAATCTGGGTCACTTGTTGAGCAACCATGGACCACATGTTTTCTATCGGCGAAAGATCCGGAGAGCGAGCCGGCCAGGGAAGCACCTCAGGTTATTGACGAAGAACCTTTGGACAATGCGTGCCACGTGTGGTCGCGCATTATCCTGTTGAAATATGGCTGTGGCTGAGCCCTGAAAGTAAGGAAGGACAACTGGCTCCAGCACCTCGGATATGTAGCGCCGGCTATTTAAAGTACCGGCAATGCGTACTAGAGGCGTGCGAGAGTAATATCCAATACCGCCCCATACCATAATACCCGGTGCAAGACCAGTGTGACGGTGCATAATGCAGCAGTCCAGCATCCTCTCTCCACGGTGTCTCCACACTCGAATCCGACCATCGTGGTGCTGCAGACAGAAGCGTGCCTCGTCAGTAAAGACAACGTCGTTCCATTCTGCCGTCCACATCCGTCTGTCATCACACCATTGGCGACGGAGACGTCTGTGGTTCTGCGTCAATGGTAGACGAAGCAATGGACGTCTTGCGGACAGACCACTCTGCTGTAAACGGCGTCGAATGGTACGCGCAGACACTGGATGATGCGTTACAGACGCAATGTGCTGTGCTATGGTTCGGGATGTCACTGAGCGATCCGTCACTGCCATGCGCCAATTTGCCTATCAGCACGTGCAGTGGTGCACCGAGGTGAATGCGATCGACCACGTCGGTCCGTCGTACCCTCCTGCATCCAACGGTCACATATCCGCATTACGGTTGTTTGGTTTCGTCCAACACGACTAGCGATTTCTCTGTATGACAATCCACAATCTCGGTAAGCCACTATCCTTCCTCTGTCTAACTCGGATACTTGATCAAACGATGTTCGCTGTTGTCTAAGAGGCATAACTGATCGTCTTGTGAAACAACCACAAGGTAAACACACGTGCCGAACGTACACTCGTCGAAATCGCCAAGCCTTAAATGGCGCTATGAGGTGGCGCCACAGGCGCGCGTGATGTGCGTCTGCGCTGAAATTCTAATCAGTTGCATATCTCATCGCTGCAAACCTATGGTGTAAATTTCACTTGATTGGTATGCTTCCTTCAGGGTGTTGCATTTACGGTGGCCAGCAGTGTATTTATAAGCATGCTGCTACCGTTTTTTCGTGTAACTGTGGAGTATTTATGGCCCGACGCGATCGATAGTAATCGGCCACTTTGACCTCCAATAATTCATGTACTATTCAAGTTACATGCCTGTAATTCATAAAAATTTAGGTTTACACTAATAACTTTCTAAAGACATGGTGATCGACAAAGTCGGATGAAGCGATTATATTTTGGAAATTCGTTGCTGGGTGTTACTTGTATAATTTACCATCAGATACTAAACTTTAAACTAATAAAGGTATTGAAAATCTGATTACACCATCAGAATCGTCGTACAAATAATGGTAATGTACACGTTTCTTTTTGAGGTATCATGATTCATCTGGCTACTATTAATTTCTATACAAAGTGTGAAATGTCTGTCATTAATCACCAAATGCGCCATCTTTGGCCCTCCCAGCGCACAGCGTCACCAAGGAATTCCCAGCCACGTGCTCGATGGACTATGCGCTGGGGCTCCCGTCATGCTCAGCTAACGTTCGGCATCACGTGTTTGCTGCCGGGTCGCGGCTTTGACGAGCGTCCTGTGAGGCCGCCCCAACTCCGAACATAGAATACATTCAGTGCGCCACAACTCGCCCGTTACCTCACAGGTTGCAGTGAGACTAGCAAAGCAAAATCATAAACGCTTAACTCTGTTTTCAAATGTTCATTTACAAAGGAATTCCCAGAAGTATTTCCCCAATGTAATTCTCGTACCACTGTAAAGATGAGCGAAACAGATATTAGTGTCAGCAGTGTTGGGAAACAGTTGAAATCCTTAAAGCTGAACAAAACCCCATAGACGTGTGGAATCCCTGTCAGATTCTAGATCGAATTTGCGGCTGACTTAGACCTCCTGTTAACTGTATAGTAGATCCCTCGAACAAAACACTGTGCCCAGTAGCTCGAAGAAAGCACAGGTCAGATCTGTCTACAAGAAGGGTAGCAGAAGTGATCCACAAAACTACCGTCCACTGACCTTTACACCCATTTCTTGTAGAATCTTAGAACGTATTTTGAACTCAGACTTAATGAGACATCTTCAATGCCAAGCGGCACGGCCTTCGAAAACATCGATCATATGAAACCCAACTTGCTCTTTTCCCACATGACATCCTGAAAACAATGGATAAAGGCAGTCAAGTAGATGCAGTATGTCTCGATTTCTGAAAAGCGTTTGACTCAGTACGACACCTATGCTTACTATCAAAAGTACGACCGTATGGAATAGCACACGAAATTTGTGGCTCGACTGATGGTTTCTTGCTGGCCAGTGTGGCCACGCGGTTAAAGACGCTTCACTCTGGAACCGCGCGACCGCTACGGTCGCAGGTTCGAATCCTGCCTCGGGCATGGATGTGTGTGATGTTCTTAGGTTAGTTAGGTTTAAGTAGTTCTAAGTTCTAGGGGACTGATGACCTCAGATGTTAAGTCCCATAGTGCTCAGAGCCATTTGAACCATTTTTGATGGTTTCTTGGCAAGGAGGACGCAGCGTGATATCTTGGATGGAGAGTCACCGACAGATTAAGAAGAAACTTCGGGTGTGCCCCAGGGAAGAGGGTTGGGTCCTTTGCTGTTCACTTTGTATATTAACGATCTTGCGGACAATATTAATAGTAATCTCAGACCTTTCGCAGATGATGCTTTTATCTACAACTAACTGTAGTCCGACCTTGACAAGATTTTAAAGTGATGAAAACATTGGCAGTTCGCTTTAAACGCTCAGGAAAAGTAAAATTGTACACTTCACAAAACTAGAAAAAACATAGTATCCTACGAATATAATATCAGTGAGTCGCACATGGAATTTGTAAACTCGTACAAATACCTGAGTGTAACAGTTACTAGGGACATGAGATGGAACGGTCAGATAGGCTCAGTCGCGATTTATTGGTAAAATACCAAGGAAATACAATAAGTCTGTAATTAGGCTGTTTAGGTTCTTATATTGGTAACGCCACCGCCACGTAGCGCTCTGTACGAAAATCACTGGCTGTGCTGCGTGCAATCTGTGGCTGGTTTGCATTGTTGTTGGCTATTGTAGTGTTGGGCAGTTGGATGTTAACAGCGCGTAGCGTTGCGCAGTTGAAGGTGAGCCGCCAGCAGTGGTGGATGTGGGGAGTGAGATGGCAGAGTTGTGAGAGCGGATGATCTGGACAGAGACAGTAAATTTGTAACACTTGATGTCATGAACTGATATATATAATATGATTTTTGAACAATATTAAGGTAAATAGATTGTTTTTTCTCTATAAAAATCTTTCATTTGCTAACTATGCCTATCAATAGTTAGTGTCTTCCGTAGTTTGAATCTTTTATTTAGCTGGCAGTAGTGGCGCTCGCTGTATTGCAGTAGTTCGAGTAACGAAGATTTTTGTGAGGTAAGTGATTTGTGAAAGGTATAGGTTAATGTTAGTCAGGGCCATTCTTTTGTAGGGATTATTGAAAGTCAGATTGCGTTGCGCTAAAAAAATATTGTGTGTCAGTTTAAGCACAGTCATATATAATTTTTCTAAGGGGACGTTTCAAGTCTACAAAGAAGATTGCTTACAAATCACATGTGCGACCCATTCTAGAATACTGCTCAAGTGTGTGGGACCCGTACCAAACAGGACTAGCTGGGGGTATTGAACGTATATAGAGAAAGGCAGCAAGAATGGTCAAAGGTTTGTATGACCTGCAAAAAAGTGTCACAGAGATGCTGAAGAAACTGAACTGGCAGATTCTTGAAGACAGACGTACACTGTTCCGAAAAAGTGCACGCACAAAGTTTCAAGAACCGGCTTTAGATGATGACTCTAGGAATATACCACAACCCCCTACAAAGCGTTCCAGTAATGATGGTGAGGACAGGTTAGATTAATTACAGCGGCGTTTAAACAACCATTCTTCCCGTGCTCCGTACGTAAATGGAACGGGAAGAGGGACCATAACTTGTACAGTGGGACGCACCCTCTGTCCTGCACTCCACAGCGGTTGGCAGAGCGTAGATGTACACGTAAATGCTCATAGATTCCTCACTAAATATTAATTCTTGAAACTTTGTAATTAATTTTTCGCAGAGAATTGGCCTCTGTCTTCCAACGTTTGCCAGATTAGGTTTATCAGTGTCTCAGCCACACTCGTGAGAGTACGTTGACTAGCGGTGTAACCCTGCTCGGCGAGGCGGTTGGAGGGATGCTACCCGCCGCTTCCTAGCGTACTTTCTACATCCCCTGTTAGTCCTGTTTGGTATGCGTCCCACGCACTTGTATTCTAGGACGGATCGCTAGAGTGTCTTGTAAATAGTCTTCGCATTTTTACAGTATCCCGGACCGCTAAACCACCCAACCTTCAACGCATAAAAATGTCTGGGATAACAGGTAAAATTGTAACAATCAACATTCCCACAGCTCGGTAGCGCTACAGTATCTACGCTGGGTAGAGTATACCTGAAGAAATATGTGCACTCTCTCCATTGCCAAATAGAAACCACCACTAAGGCTGGAGGTGGTGTTGCTCGGTGTTAATGCTATCCGCTGGGGATCACTAATATTTCGCCAGGTGTGTTTGTTGCCCATGCTGGTCGTCTGATGTGAAAGCTTTTCCCCCGACCGCGGTGGCCAAGCGGTTCTAGGCGCTTCAGTCCGGAACCGCGCGACTGCTACGGTTGCAGGTTCGAATCCTGCCTGGGGCATGGATGTGTGTGATGTCCCCAGGTTAATTAGGTTTAAGTAGTTCTAAGTTCTACGGGACTGATGACCTCAGTTGTTAAGTCCCATAGTGCTCAGAACCACTTGAACCAATTTTGAAAGCTTTTCCGATAGAACTCTAAAGCGTATTCAGCAATTTTTTTTTCAAATCTTTTTAATGAAATCATAGGGGCCCGGTTTCCATTAGTGGACCACAATATATATGCAAGTAGGCTCTTTAGGTCTTTTTATTGGTAACACCACGTAGCACTCTGTATGAAAATCACTGGCTGTGCTGTGTGCAGTCTGAGGCTGGTCGGAATTGTTGGAATTTGCTACTGTAGTGTTGGGTAGTTGGCTGTTAACAGCGCGTAGCGTTACGCAGATGGAGGTGAGCCGCCAGCAGTGGTGGATGTGGGGAGATATGCGGCGGAATTTTGAGAGCGGACGATCTGGACGCATGTCCATCAGAAAGAGTAAATTTGTAGTATTGGATATCATGGACTGATATATATATTATGACTTTTGTATTAAGGTTAATACATTGTTTGTTCTCTATCAAAATCTTTCTTTTGCTAACTATGCCTATCAGTAGTTAGTGCCTTCAGTAGTTTGAATCTTTTATTTAGCTGGAAGTAGTGGCGCTCGCTGTATTGAGTAGTTTGAGTAATGAAGATTTTTGTGAGGCGAGTGATTTGTGAAGCGTATAGGTTAATTTAGTCAGGGCCATTCTCTTGTAGGGATTTTTCAAAGTCAGATTGCGTTGCGCTAAAAATATTGCGTGTCAGTTTCAGCACAGTCATGTGTAATTTTTCATAGTAGTCCACTGATGGAAACCGGGCCAAATATCTCACGTAATCACGAAATAAGCGTCAAACGAAAAAACTACAAAGAACGTAACTTGCCCAGCTTGAAGAGGGAAACCAGATGGCGCTATGGTTGGTGAAAAAAGCGAAAAAAGTGGTCCAACTAAAACATTCATATTTCTTCACGTACTACACGAATATGTAATAAAAATGAGGGTTCCTATTTAAAAAATCGCAGTTGGTATCCGTTTGACCTATGGCAGCGCCATCTAGCGGGCCAACCATAGCGCCATCTGGTTTCCCCCTTCAAGCTAGACGAGTTTCGTTCTTTGTAGTTTTTTCGTATGATGCTTATTTCGTGAGATATTTGGCCCGATCACTATCAGTGGACCACCCTGTATATACAGTATACATACGTACGTTGACTAGCGGTGTGACTCTGCACGGTGAGGCGGTTGGAGGGATACTATGCACCACTTCATGGCGTGACGTGTCTTCTCAACCGTCAATCGTCGGCGTTCCCATGTTGTTAAGTAGAACTTTTTCTAAATCTTTTTCTTTTCATTGTAGGTTAATGTGGTTTTATCATGTCAGTTTTTACAACTGTTGAATTTCATCCGTGTTTCCCTGTTGTTTTGGGCACCGTATTTTACCTATATTTTAAGAAGGTTGAGTTCCCCCCTCCCCCTTCCCATATTATGGGCCTAATGTTTCACTGACATGTGAATATTTCACATTGGTTGTCTTATGGGTTAGATTATTAGGATAGATATCCGTTTTTTGGTCGTAATGTCGACTGTATGTTTTGGATCTTGTTCAGTTGAGGATGTAATATGAAATCAAGAAAGCAACCGCGTTCCTACAAATAAATATTCATATACAGCTGGAAGCAGTTTATTTGTCAAATATGAAATTTGATTCTGCTTGTGGCCTCTGCAATACAGAGCTCCTTTACAGTCCTTAGACATAACCAGCAGGTGTTCCACGTCGTCTCTACTGGATACATACATATATAACTTTGCTGCTTTAGCAGGTGGTCAGTTGTTGCTTATTCATAGTTCAAGTCGGTAAATAGGTCTACTAAACTTTCTCAAGCATACGTTCTCTCTCACACCTAGTGTTCGTTTATTTTTGAGCGTATTCTCCGTTCTTGTGTTAATGATTCTGTCCATAAATCGCCCTGTGCATTTTATATTATCCCTTTCGCTTGCTGAAGAATAACAATCAGCTTGCTACGTAGTAGCTTTACCTGTAGCGTCCGATAAACATCTTAGAGTTTATGCTTTCAATTGCATATAAAGTGTTGTTTTGCGTGTGTGTGTGTGTGTGTGTGTGTGTGTGTGTGTGTGTGTGTGTGTGCGCGCGTGTGCATGTGGGGATCCGTGGGGGCGTGTGTGCGCGTATGTGTTTGTGTGTGTGTGTGTGTGTGTGTGTGTGTGTTTGTTTGATAGAGAAAGAAAGAGTAACACAGACTTGACAAAAGCTAAAATAAAAATGCAATCTAGTTACAGTTCTTATTCTAGTTTCATGCAGAACTGCACGTGAACGGTATTTTTATTTCTTTGGCCACCATATGTGACTCCGCCGGCCGCTGTGGCCGAGCGGTTCTAGGCGCTACAGTCCGGAACCGCGCTGCTGCTACGGTCCAAGGTTCGAATCCTGCCTCGGGCATGGATGTGTGTGATGTCCTTAGGTTAGTTAGGTTTAAGTAGTTCTAAGTTCTAGGGGACTGCTGACCTCAGATGTTAAGTCCCATAGTGCTCAGAGAGCCATTTGAACCATTTTTTAGTATGTGACTCCAAGCAAATTTACAGCCCACCGCTGTAGATATAAAGTAGTATTCTGTTACATTCTTCTGACAGATCAATGTATCTGCATTATTGGGTTTCATCCGCTACAGAGACTTCCGTTTCATTCAAGCTTATTGCACGGAGGCAGGCGTTTACAGTAGCTTTCGCGCACGTATGTTGTTATGTGTTATCATTTTGGTTTCTTGAACTTGTTACCCTCCCTGCATATGAATTTATGTACTCGTATATATAGGCGTACACGTAATCATATATTGTGCACTGATACTTTACGTGTGTGTGTGTGTGTGTGTGTGTGTGTGTGTGTGTGTGTGTGTGCACCCTTGTTATCGCTTGCTCCGATGCCATTTTTATTCATTTAGAATCTCAATACACACTTATACAACAAATTGTCTCAGATTTACAAGTAAAGAACGTAAAATACCTCGTGCTGTGACACACCAAACATTGTCGAAGAATGAAATCAGGGAATCGAAACAGAATGTCGTAGAATGAAAGATTCACACGCACAGCGACGTAGTCCGAATTCACTTTCCTTATGAGAGTCTAGAAGTAGTTGACGACGAATGGCATCAGCTCTACTTAATCAGATACAAATTAGCACTTTTGATTATTCCAGAATGACAACATTTAGTATCACATATCGTGTCCTGGACCAACACTCGACAGCAGAAGTCTACTTTTCACAATTAGTGCTGTCCTCCCTGATCCACCCGAGCTGACATGTGTGACCCACTTTCAATACGTGTCACCTACTGTTATGCAATCCTCACATTCTCTCCTATATACTTCAAGTACTACTTGCTCCGCGAGAAATATAGGGTGGAGAATCGCATCATGTAGCTCAATCGGCAGCATACGCATCAACATCCGGGTTGGAGTCAAAGGCAACTCGCAGCGAATGAATACTCGACTTCATAGATGCGGCTACTTGTGACGGAATGGTTCCCATACATCAATCGTCGGTGGCGAGGACGGTTGTTTTGTCCCAACGCTCGCGCCAAAATGCGCTTGTTGGCGAACCTGTCAGCAGCGCTTGAGCGGCGGAGGTTGGCGACACTGTCCGCGCAGCAACCAGAGCAACGCAGCCGGCGTGGACCGCAAGAGTAGGGAGAAAGAGAGAGGAGAGCAGGGAGCGAGAGAGCGATGCGGCGATACAGCGGCCACTCTGGCGGCCACAAAAAAAGTAATAATAAAGAGGAACCAGGGGCGCAGGAGAAGGAGAGGAGAGGCAAGGGAAGGGAAGGGAGAAAAGGAAGACGCGCGGCTCCGGTTCGCCGTGTGCCGCCAGCGCCAGCGCTGCCTCACACACACACACACACACACACACACACACACAGGGAGGACAAAGGGCTGATTTATAGTGGACGGCGGCAAGGCTCGATTCATTCATCATCATTAAATCATAATCTTATTCACCGGCATGAATACACAGAGAGCGTTGCGGCTGGAGTGATGGGGGCTGTATATAGGGGGCGTGGGACCGCCCTGAGCTAATTAACGTCTCGTCTCCCTTTGCGCGCAGGGGCACCAACGCGACGGATCCGGGGCGACAAGTGCCTCTCAGTGAAGACAGTCGGGAGGGTAGGTGGACGCTGCGCCTCGCAAACCACCTGTTGTCCGTAACAAGGTCGTTCCCTGCGAAGCACGCTGAACAGACAGCGTGTGCTCTGGATAAACTCTGCATTCCATTCCGAGTGCACCTCGCGGGCTTCACTAACTCAGCTGACATACTTTCCGGTTCCGACAGTTTTATCCCCAGCATTGGCTACCACGCTAACAGGTCCTTCTTTTACTTCTCTCCAAGTTGCTGGGCTTTATTGTATCAATCAGCGATTGAACAAATGGCTAGTGTGCTAATGCTACACTATCCAGTCATGTTGACGTAACCACTTGATAAAATCACGAATAACCGCATTTTGCAGCGCGAAACGTGCAGGAAGAAAGTCAGTGAGGTTCTGGAAGGTATGGACAGGGATGTGGAGCCATATCGACTCCAGTGCGTGGCTAGCTGCACTGGGTTTCTCGGTTGAGGATCCACGGTGCGAAAAACCCGGTCGAGATGGTCTCTCAGTCTCTCGATTGCGCCGGCCGAGGCGGCCGAGCGTTTCTAGCCGCTACAGTCTGGCACCGCGTGACCGCTACGGTCGCAGGTTCGAATCCTGCCTCGGGCAGGATGTCTTTAGGTTAGTTAGGTTTAAGTAGTTCTAAGTTCTAGGGGACTGATGAGCTCAGAAGTTAAGTTCCATAGTACCCTGAGCCATTTGAACCATTTGAACTCTCGATTGCGTTTTAATCCGGGGAGTTTGGTGGACAGGTGAGTACGGAAAACTCATCCTGCTGCTCTTCGAATCACGCAGGTACACAGTCCTGCTGGTAGATGCCATCATGCCAAAGGAAAACAAAATACTGTATGTAGGAGCGCACATGATCCCCAACCATAGATGCATGGTTGTGTTGTTCCATTGTGCCTTCCAGAACGACGAGATCACCCAGGGAATAGCACGAAAACATTCCCCAGACTATAACGCTCCCTCCTCCAGCCTGGACCCTTCCGACTGTTGTTGAAGGGCCGTACAAGCCAAAAGCCACCTGTCCGATAGAGCATAAGACGTAATTCATCTGAAAAGGCCACCTGTCACCGATCACCTATGAACAGCAGCCAACATGGATGCATGAACAAACCGCCCACCGCAGAGGCCCGTACGCAGCAACATTCGTTGAACGGTCGCTGAGGAGACACTGTTGGCAGCTCCTTGATTCAGTTGCTCAACGGAGCATGCCTGTTCTTCCGTACACATCTCCGCAGGTGCTGTTCACCACTGTCATCTGTGACCCATGGTGCACCTCAGTAGTCTCAGCGGCGGTTTCGGATAGCGCCATTTTACCATACACGGTATACATTAATCACGGCGGCAAGCAAACAGTTGACAAACTTAGCCGTTTCGGAATGCTTCCACCTTTGGACCGAAATCCAACTATCACCCCTTTTGGATGTCAGGTAAATCTCTGTTTCAGTTTTACGACGACGATTTCGCAGTGTTCCGCCCCCCCCCCGACACGCTTTATATGCCATGCCATCCGCTGCTAGTGCTGCTACCTGCCGTCTGTGAGTGGTTATTGTACGTTGACGTCGAATATAGGCGGTGGTCACATTAATGTGTATGTATACAGAGAGCCGTACCGTTGGTGCAGCCACATATCCGGAGAGACCAGCCTAACCTGTGATTCCCGAATATGTTCAGCAGTCTTTTCAGTAGCTGTCCGAGCACGCCTCCATGTCCGACCCAAACTTTAATATGTCACAGAGGTAACATCTCATGCTTATAAAATTGCCCGCACAGTGAGACAAATATTGTATTGTCATTTTAGCCCGTCGAGGCATAGATGTACCATTGATGGTGACAATGTATGTATTTATAGTGTCTATTGCCTTACAGTGCAATGTCCTTCAGACATTCATGCTTCACTGAAAGAACAGGCACTGTCACTGACGACTACAGCTGTAGTAAATATTACAAAATAGTTCGCATTCTGCAACTATGGACTGACGTCACAGACATTATAACCATTGATGACGTATCCGTGCCTCGACGGGCTAAAACGACGATATAATATCTGACTCCCCGTTCGGGAATCACGAATTGTGTGAGCATAAAGGTTGTGACTACGTGACATGTTAAGGTTTGGGTAGGTCCTGGCGAACTGCTCGGATAGCTGAAACGGTTAAGGTGAGAGCTCGCGGTAAGCGGGAAATCCGGGTTCGAGCCCCGGTCCAGTAAAAAGTTTCGTACGTCGCAAATAGCTGATGTAGATAGATGTTTACCTTATTGTCGTTTTAAAATCTAAGTAATAATTCAGTGAGGCTTCAGGAATTGGTGTAAATATTTCTACAGAACTCCATTCCAAGGACTTGGAGTTCCCTAGTCTACCCCAGTAATCCTGTCGGAGAAAGGAGAACCCCAGTAATCCTGTCGGAGAAAGGAGACCCACAGTTCAAAGAGGAATCCGAACCACTTGTAGTTCCTGGCGAATCATCACATCACTGAGACGTGAAGATCGGGTCGGTTGTTCGATCCGACAAAAGACGTATAAAAAAGAAGATACGCAGTCACTAAAGTGTAACCTTTTTTATTTTCGACGTGTTTCGGAAACTTGTCCCATCATCAGGTGGCATTTTTGCTGTTTAGCTCAGGTGCATTGCTCCTGGGGAACCTACGATGTCGAAACATCTAAAACGCTTTAAGTTTATTAATCTGAAGACGTATTTCTTCTCTAAGCCATCAAAAACATTCTGCAGTCAGAGAGAGAAACTACGGGAAAACAGTTTAGACCTTCAACACCGTTGGCTCTCCAGGAGGAATACAGCTCATCTAAACACTGGAACCTTCAACTGATGATTGAGTAGAGCTCCAGAAACATCGTAAAAAACTTAAAATTTAGACTGTTGACCCTGCCTTTTCATTTACATTTTATACTCAAGAATTTTTCATCAGTCGTCACTTTAGAAAGAGGGTTGTCCTTTATATAAGGTATAGTTGTGGTACACTCTATTGAGTGTAATAAAATTTTCTAGAGCTACCAGCAACATCAGACGAGTGTTCCTCGGCTATTGTCAGATGGTGACTGTCGTACGGTTGTTGCTGCCGTCCTTATATAGCCAGGCTACCACATTTGACGTGACTGGTGACGAGTCAAGCGCCCTCTAATGTTATGTTCTGGTTGCAATACCGAGGTGGCCGCTTCAGTCCCCCAATCACCGGGTTCCAAACGTCGCTTAGCAGGCGGACCGCCGTCCTTAGCGAGGACATTGTGAGAAATTTTGTTAAAATCGATCGCTTCTTTCACAATGCTCAGAAAGAAACTGTCCGTTTCACAATACACGTCTTGTCGAATGCAGTTCGGTGCTCAATTTGCTGGGCATGTTCTTCTACCGCTGATTTCGCATCCACAGAGTGCTTTGCGTATTTCAGTTGCTCTGAGCCATACATCCTCTTTCACTGGCCTCCTGATTTTTCGAGCATTTCCCAAAGGACTGAAGACTGAATCGATTGTATGAGTCTTTTAGCAACAGGTTAAGCTTTGTTGTCATCGAGCCGCATAACGACAAAAACACAGGCTGTGATTCTTCAAGTCCTCCAGGCGTATTTTATGACGATATAAATGTCGGGTGAACAGCCTGGTATGAGTGTGCATAGGAAACAATATTTCGGCAGTCGACCACGTTGCCATCATCAAGTGCGCTGATGTACTGACCGGCGGTGGGCCAGCGCCAGGTATATATAGGACAATCCCCCTCCCGCTCCTCCCTCAGGCGCTTCCTACAGCGTCCGTTCTCCCGCCGTCTGGGCGCTGCGTCCTACGTCTTCTCGTTCAGGAGGGTCTGCCGGCACCGCTCTAGAGAGCGGTATGGCCGTGATGATGTTACAGACTTTCAGGGATGACGGAGGAGGTGGTCCACGGAACTCTTCCATCCCTTGCCGACCGGCAAGACTCAGCACAACCAGGAGCACCTCCCAAGATTTCCAACGTAGCTTTGGACGAAACGTTAGAGACAGAAGAGTTCCATGGACCACGGCCATATAACCCGGAAGAATTCTCGGCAGCTGAAACATCCGGTCGTGAAAGCCTTCGCTGTAGGATGACGGAGGAGTATAAATGTTTCAGTTTGTGGTTGTAAACCCTGGTTCAGAAACGACCGATTCGAACCTTAGAAGCGAAAATCGTGTTGATGCCTCTGACGGTAGAATAAATGAACTGATAGTTTTGTTACTAAGGCTGTAGGATAGGCAACATTCACAGGTACTTGTATGGACCAAAACAAGAAAAAACAATGTGGAGTAAACGTGGACTCTAAAATGCGTACCTCAAGAGTTGTGAGCTTTTCGATATTGTGAAACACATTTCTTCTACAGCAAGCTCTTTGTTTCCGTGTTTTTGGAGCAGGCAGTGTAAATCAAAACAAGAAAAAAGTTCAGCAAATAAGAGCTCTAAAATGCATACCATACGAGCAATGGGCACTTGTTCAGTCGAAGAGATGTGTTTTAGATTATTGCACGAGTGCTCACAGCTTTTAATGGAAGCATGTTAAATTCCATGTTTACTAGACTCTGCTTCTTGTTTAATCCATACTACTACCTCTGAAAGTTGTCTACCCTAGTCTTAGCAACAACATTACCGCTACATGTATGCCACAGTCAGTGGTTTTGGAATGATTTTCGTTTATTAACTTTCTACATGATCGTTTCCGGAGCAGTGTGGCTTACCTGAAAGTGATGCATTTATCTTTCTCCGACAGCCCTGAAATTTTTAACATCATCACGAAATCACCCTGTATAGCAGTGAAACTAAGCATTCATCTACTGGAAGTACTGGCTGAGATCTCAGAGAGGTTGAGATACACTGTGTTGCATAGATATGTAGATTTGGATTTTTCATGTAAAAAAATTGTCACCAGAACTGAAAGAAAAAAGTATCCCAGAACTCAAAAAGAATTGAAATCGGGACTTCTTGATTTATAGTCGTGACACCCACTATGCCATCAAACCACACGGCATAGCACGTAGTAAACAGTAAAGTAATATTGAGTCATGTAAAATACACGTGTAAAACATTGCCGTGTTGTTGGTCATGTCCCTGTTGTAACATATCTCCATGTCGACCCAGCTTACTGCTGTGGTTCCATCCAACCCAATGGCGCATACGGACCACTTCACTGCCACGATTTGCGACGGCTGTGAAAGTCACATGATCCTCTGGTTCCAGCTCTACAATTTAATTGATTTATTTACCCGTCATGTTCCGTAGGACCAAATTGAGGAGCAAGTCTCCAAGATCATGGAACGTGTCAGTACATGAAACTACAACATAAAAGTAATAACACATAAAATTATAATGTTTATGAATCCGAAAAAAGTCAAGCCATAAGATTAACTAAATTCAATCAACAATACAATAAGAATGAGCTTAATTTTTCAAGGAACTCCTCGACAGAATAGAAGGAGTCACCCATGAGGAAACTCTTTAGTTACGATTTGAAAGCACGTGGATTACTGCTAAGATTTTTGAATTCTTGTGGTTGCTTATTGAAAATGGATACAGCAGTATACTGCACACCTTTCTGAACAAAAGAAAGTCCGATCCAAATGCCGGTTTGATTTCTGTCGAGTATTAACTGAATGAAAGTTGCTTATTCTTGGGAATAAGCTAGTATTGTTAATAAAAAATAATAAAAGGAATATATGTATTGAGAGGCCGCTGTCAAAATACCCAGACTCGTGAAGACAGATCGACAAGAGGTTCCTAGCCTTACACCACTTATTGCCCGTTTCTGAGCCAAAAATGTCCTTTTAGTATGGGAAATATAATACCATACGACATAAGCGAATGAAAATTAGCAAAGTAGACTAATTTTCGTGTCGAACGATCACTTTGTTCAGATACCATTCGAATAGTAAAAATGGCTACATTAAGTCTTTGAACAAGATCCTGAACGTGGGCTTTTCACGACAGTTTACTATCCATCCGAACACCCAGAAATTTGAATTGTTCAGTTTCTCTAATCATATGCCCATTCTGTGAACTTAAAACGTCGGGTTTTGTTGAATTGTGTGTTAGAAATTGTAAAAACTGAGTCTTACTGAGATTTAGCGTTAGTTTATTTTCTACAAGCCATGAACTTATGTCATGAACTGCACTATTTGAAATCGAGATAATGTTTGCACACAACATCCTTTACTACCGAGCTAGTGTCATCAGCAAACAGAAATATTTTTTGAGTTATCGTAATACTAGACGGCATATCATTTATATAAATAGGGAACAGGAGTGGCTCCAACACTGATACCTGGGTCACCCCCCATTTGACCATACCCCACTCAGACCCACATCACAGCCGTTATCAACACTGTGAAAAATGACTTTTTGCTGTCTGCTGCTAAAGTAAGAGGTGAACCAATCGTGAACTACTCCTCGTATTCCGTAATGGTCCAACTTCTGGAGCAATATTTCGTGATCAACACAATCAAACGCCTTAGTTAAATCAAAAAATATGCCTATCGTTCGAAACCTATTGTTTTGCCCATCCAGTACCTCACGGAGAAAACAGAATATAGCATTTTCAGTTGTTAAACGACTTCTAAAAACGAATTGTACATTTGATTACAAATTAAGTGATATAAAATTATCAATTATCCTGACATACACAGCCATTTCAAAAACTTTAGCAAACACTGATGGTATAGAAATAGGTCTAAAATTGTCTGCATTATCCCTTTCTCCCTTTTTATAAAGCGTCTTTACTACTGAGTACTTTAATCGTTCAGGAAACTGACCATTACTAAAGGTAAAGTTACAAGTATGGCTAAGTACAGAACTAACATGTGCAGCACAGTACTTTAATATTCTGATAGGCACTTCATCATTCCCATGAGAGTCCTTAGTCTTCGGTGATTTAATTATTGACTCAATCTCCCGCTTGTCTATATCACAGAGGAGTATTTCAGACATCAATCTCCGAAAGACATTTGCCAAGAGTGTTACATGATTCCTTGTAGAGACTAAATTTTTATTTAATTCATCAGCAATGCTCAGAAAATGATTGTTAAATACTGTACATATATATAATTTATCAGTAACAGAAATATTTTTATTACGAACTGACATTATGTCGTCGACCTTGTGCTGCTGACCAGACACTTCCTTCACAACTGACCGAATGGTTTTAATTTTATCCTTGGAATTAGGTATTCTATTGCATACCACATACTCTTTGCCTTCCTAATAACATTTTTAAGCACCTTACAGTACTGTTTGTAATGGGCTACTGTACTTGATGGTGACCACTTCTAACATTTTGATATAATTCCCGCTTTGTTCTGCATGATATCCTTATCCCACTAGTCAGCTACCCAGGCTGCCTTTTACTGTAGAACCCCGTTTAGACCGCCTCTTTGTCATTAGCTTTTTGTCTGGTTTGATGCACCGCTCCACGAATTCTACTCAACTTCTTCATTTCAGAGTAGTTGTTTCACCCAATTTTGTAATTTATTTTCTGGATATATTCCAATCCTTGTCATCCCTTGCAGCTTCAACTAAGGCATCCTCTAGAAACACAGAATTTATTCCTTGATGTCTCAGCACAGGTCCCATCGTCCTGTTCCTTCCTCTTTTCAATGCTTTCCAGAGGTTCTTATTCTCACCCAGTCTGCGGAGCATCTACTCATTTCTTATCACTCCACCTGATTTTCAACAGCCTTCTATAGCACCACTCCCCAAATGCTTCGATTATCTGCTTTTCTGGTTTTACTACATGCGACGATTCGTAAACGGGCAACACTGCACTCTCGACGCATATTTTCAAAAAAAATTTCCTCATATTAAAAGCCTATGCTTGATTCTGTCTATTAGACTTCTTTCTCACCATAAACAGCGCTCCCAAGCGACCAATGTGCTATTTTAATAATGTAATATGTACAGGGTCTTCAGAAACCACCTGTGCAATTACAACGTATGTTAGAAAAATCATCGACGGACGGCTATACATGTTTGAACCTGCTTAATTTTCTTGCAAAATAGTTTTCTCAAAACAGGCAGCGTAGACCCTTTGAAAAGAACACGTCCTATTCCATTCCTCCCAGTTTCTGTATGCTCTTTCCTCCTACCGAGTAAACGCCAAGCCCGATTCCGCTGTCATTAGGAGAAGTCGTCGACTTGTAGTGTCCTCGTTCCGCTCAGTAAGTACTTCGTATCGCAAATAAAAAAGGAAAGAGGAGGGGGGAGGGAGAAGGGGGGGGGGGGGTAGTCTGCTGGAGCTCGAGTGCTGCAGGCGGCGGGTGCAGTGGCCAGACCGCAGAGTGGATGGGC
Source organism: Schistocerca piceifrons (assembly GCF_021461385.2). Classification (NCBI taxonomy): domain Eukaryota; kingdom Metazoa; phylum Arthropoda; class Insecta; order Orthoptera; family Acrididae; genus Schistocerca; species Schistocerca piceifrons. The sequence goes on along the minus strand of NC_060139.1, from coordinate 321,926,663 downwards.
CGGGCCCTAATGCGGTCGTCGACGCTCAAACACCCGGTGGGTGGTGACGTCAGCGTCCAGAGGCGGCCGACAGGCCACGCCGGCGGTGGCGGCTTCGGCTGCGGCTGCTCTGTGGCTGTCGCCGCCACGTCACGCTACTCTGCCCGAGGCCCACGAGAAAGAGAAGCCGTGGCGCGTACGTCACAGTACGTGACACTGCACGTCTCAAGAGTGCCAGCAGCTGTCTCAGGCGGAGAGCGAGTAACTACAGTGAAGCGCCAAAGAAACTGGTATAGGCATGAGTATCCAAGTACACTGATATGTAAAGAGGCAGATAACGGCGCTGCGGTCGGCAACGTCTATATAAGACAAAAAGTGTCTGGCGCTGTTGCTGGGTCGGTTACTGCTGCTACAACGGCAGGTTACCAAGTTTTAAGTGTCTGAACGTGGTGTTGTAGTCGGCGCACGAGCGATGGGACGCCCCATCTCCGAGGTAATGATGAAGTGGGTGTTTTCCCTTACAACCATTTCACGGGAGTACCGTGAATATCAGGAATCCGGTGAAACATCAAATCTCTGACATCGCAGCGCCCGGAAAAAGATCCTGCAAGAACGGCACCAGCGACGACTCCAGAGAATCGCACGAAGCGACGGAAGTGCAACCCTTCCGCAAATTGCTGCAGATTTCAATGCTGGGCCATCAACAAGTGTCAGCTTGCGAGACATCATCGATATCGCCTTTCAGAGCCGAAGGTCCACTCGTGTAACCTTGATGACTGCACGGCCTAAAGCTTTACGCTTCGCCTGGGCCTATCAATGCCGACATTGGACTGGGAACTTGTTGCCTAGTCGGACGAGTATTGTTTTAAATTTTATCGAGCGAATGGACTTGTACGGGCACGGAGACAACCTCATGAAACCACGGACCCTGCATGTCAGCAATGGACTGTTCAAGATAGTGGAGGCTCTGTAATGGCGTGGGGCGTGTGCATTTGGAGTCATGTGGGACCCCTGATACCTCTAGATACGACTCTGACAGGTGACACGTACGTAAGCATCCTATCTGATAACCTGCATCCACTCATGCCCATTCTTCATTCCGAAAGATTGGACAATTCCAGCAGGACAATGCGACACTCCATACGTCAGAACTGCTACAGAGCGGCTCCAGGAACATTCTTCTGAGCTTAAACATTTCCGCTGGGCACCAAACTCCCCAGACATGAACATTATTGAGCATATCTGGTATGCCTGCTCAGAAGAAATCTCCATCCCCTCGTACTCATAACGGATTTATGGACAGCCCTGCAGAATTCACGATATCAGTTCCATCCAGCACTACTTCAGACATTGGTCGAGTCGATGCCACGTCGTGCTCGCGGGGGCCCTACACGATATTAGGCAGGTGTACCAGTTTCTTTGGCTCTTCAGTGTATTTCAGACGTTTAATAATTTCTGACTGTCCGCTAAATGCCTGTAAGCTCTCAATAGTACAGGATAAATTTAAGATCTTTAGTGGGTGCCTTTTTAATTACGTATTGCTTTCCCTTGAGCCCTGCAGGGAGCCGAGCCTTCACCAAGTGTGGCAGACAAGCCGACTAGTGTGACGTCATAAGTTCGTTGCAGGGCCCTGTATCTCGTTGGCACCGAGTTCTGCCCTCTGATACACTGTTAGCCAAACGTCAGCTAAGTGATGATGTTTAAGAGTGAGGTTATGTAAGGAAGGTAAATGCACTACTGGCCATTAAAATTGCTACACCACGAAGATGACGTGCTACACACAGGAAGAAAATGCTGTGACATGCAAACGATTAGCTTTCACCTACAACGTGCTCAATCGGGGAAAGATTCCAACCGATTTCTCATACACAAACAGCAGTTGACCGGCGTTACCTGGTGAAACGTTGTTGTGATGCCTCGTGTAAGGAGGAGAAATACGTACCATCACGTTTCCGACTTTGATAAAGGTCGGATTGTAGCCTATCGCGATTGCGGTTTCTCGTATCGCGACATTGCTGCTCGCGTTGGTCGAGATCCAATGACTGTTAGCAGAATATGGAATCGGTGGGTTCAGGAGGGTAATACGGAACGCCGTGCTGGATCCCAACGACCTCGTATCATTAGCAGTCGAGATGACAGGCATCTTATCTGCATGGCTGTAACGGATCGTGCAGCCACGCCTCGATCCCTGAGTCAACAGATGAGGACGTTTGCAAGACAACAACCAACTGCACGAACAGTTCGACGACGTTTGCAGCAGCACGGACTATCAGCTCGGAAACCATGGCTGCGGTTACCCTTGACGCTACATCACAGACAGGAGCACTTGCGATGGTGTACTCAGCGACGAATCTGGGTGCACGAATGGCAAAACGTCATTTTTTCGGATGAATCCAGGTTCTGTTTACAGCATCATGATGGTCGCATGCGTGTTTGGCGACATCGCGGTAAACGCGCATTGGAAGCGTGTATTCGTCATTGGCATACTGGCGTATCACCCGGCGTGATGGTATGGGGTGCCATTGGTTACACGTCTCGGTCACCTCTTGTTCGCATTGACGGCACTTTGTAGAGTGGACTTTACATTTCAGATGTGTTACGACCCGTGGCTCTACCCTTCATTCGATAGCTGCGAAACGCTACATTTCAGCAGGATAATGAACGACTGCAAGTTGCAGGTTCTGTACGGGCCTTTCTGGATACAGAAAATGTTTGACTGCTGCCCTGGCAAGCACAATCTCCAGATCTCTCACCAATTGAAAACGGCTGGTCAATGGTGTCCGAGCAACTGGCTCGTCACAATACGCCAGTCACTACTCTTGATGAACTGTGGTATCGTGTTGAAGCTGCATGGGCAGCTGTACCTCTACACGTCATCCAAGCTCTGTCTGACTCAATGCCCAGGCGTATCAAGGCCGTTATTACGGCCAGAGGTGGTTGTTCTGGGTACTGATTTCTCAGGATCTATACACCCAAATTGCGTGAAAATGTAATCACATGTCAGTTCTAGTATAATATATTTGTCTAATGAATACCCGTTCATCATCTGCATTTCCTCTTGGTGTAGCAATTTTAATGGCCAGTAGTGTAGATATCAGGATCTAGCCTCAGGTGGACGACAAGTACCTTGGAAACGGAGCACATCCTCAGATTGGGGAGGGATTGAGCAGGAAACCGCCAGCATCAGAATAAATGTCCTTGCTGTCGTCATTAGAGAACTATACAGTCACGAGACATAATAGAATACGATCAGTAAGTCGCTAGGAACTACATACAGACTACGGATGTAAATTACGTTGGAACTTCGAAACAAAGTTGGCAGAACTATTTTTGCAGAGATTTGGATTGGTTTTTTTTAAACTGTGCTATGTAAGAAACAGTCGTAGGTTGCACAATCATATTTATTAACTCAAGAACGACGCGTTTCCCTCGGGTAGGGAATCATCAGTTTATATTACAAAGTCAGAAATTTTCTACCAAAAAACATGCGTCAAGAAAGCATGATACCGAATGAAACGTACAAAAAGGCTACCTCCTGGAGGCGACGAAAGACATAGATGCACTGAACAGGACCCCGCGCAGACGTTCACTACAACGGCCCCAGAGGCCCGTCCGTATTCACACAACACATACATGTTCGCCTTTCGTCGCCTCCCTGAGGCTGTCTTTTTGTACGTTTTATTCGGTATCATGCTTTCTTGACGGATGCTTTTTGGTAGAAACTTTCTGATTTTTTAATATAACCTGATGATTCCCTATCCGGGGCAAACGCTTCGTCTAATAATAAAGAACGTCGTGCAACCTACGACTGTTTTTTAAATATCAGCAATCGGAGATTGCTGTAACGCCACGCTAAAATGGACTGTAATAATTCTTAATTCCTTCTACTGTTGCTTAACATTTATCTGTGTGGATCAGTAGATAAAAGCTAACGAATGTGATGTTTGTTTTGGTGTTCAGTTTGTTCTTAAATTATAGTACCTTTAACGGAGGAACGCATTTTTTCTTGTTGTGTTTCGACGAAGCGATAAATACACAAATTTAATGCGGGAGGCATAAACCGGAAATTTCCCGGAGACAGCTGAACCACATAGCCATGCGATTCGTCGACTTCTTGAGACGTTTCGAGAGACGGGCTCAATGTCAGATGCTGAAAGAACTAGAAGACCACCTAAACTAAACCAAGAGACGTCCATCTACATCTACATGACTACTCTGCAACACTTAAGTGCCTGGAGGAGGGTTCATCAGACCACTTTCACAGTACTTTTCTACCGTTCGACCATCGGAAAGCGATAGTCATTTATTCCTATTTACGTGCGTCAGTAAAATAATTTCGCATTCGGGGGGAAGAGATGAAGATTGAAATTTCGTGCGAAGATCTCGCCGCAACGAAAAATGCCTTTGTTTTAATGACTGTCACCCCAACTCATGTATCATAACTGTCACATCGTCACCCCTATATCGCGACAATACAAAACAAGCTGCTTTTCTAATACGTTTTTCGATGTCTTGTTCCAATGGTTCAGATGGCTCTGAGCACAATGGGACTTAACATCTGAGGTCATCAGTCCTCTGCCGGCCGGAGTGGCCGTGCGGTTAAAGGCGCTGCAGTCTGAAACCGCAAGACCGCTACGGTCGCAGGTTCGAATCCTGCCTCGGGCATGGATGTTTGTGATGTCCTTAGGTTAGTTAGGTTTAACTAGTTCTAAGTTCTAGGGGACTAATGACCTCAGCAGTTGAGTCCCATAGTGCTCAGAGCCATTTGAACCATTTTTTCATCAGTCCTCTACACTTAGAACTACTTTAACCAAACTAACCTAAGGACATCACACACAGCCATGCCTGCCGGCCGGTGTGGCCGAACGGTTCTAGGCGCTTCAGTCTGTAACCGCGTGACCGCTACGGTCATGGATGTGTGCGATGTCCTTAGGTTAGTTAGGTTTAAGTAGTTCTAAGTTCTAGGGGACTGACGACCTCAGATGTCAAGTCCCATAGTGCTCAGAGCCATTTGAACCATTTGAACAGCCATGCCTGAGGCAAGATTCAAATCTGCGACCGTAGCAGCCGCGTGGCTCCGGACTGAAGCCCCTAGAACCGCTAGGCCACAGCGGCCGGGTATGTTGATGCGCAAATCATGTAAGTGCTGCATATATTTTGGAATATTTGAAAAATACAGTCCTTCAACTTCGCAACAAAATCGCGCGGAATTTTCGATGGCACCATCACACCAAGAATATTTCGCCACAGTGGAAGAGTGAAAAATCGAAAACTGACCAATATGTAAAGTGTATCTTGCAAATCCTGTTAACAGCCGTGTGATGATGAACTTGTCAGTTCGAAACCGGTTACGGCGCTATTAACTTAAATAAACAGCAATATTAATAGTGGCTGGTTGCTGTCTTCTTCTTTGTAAGAATCAACCTTCATGAATCATAATAGGCAGTACACTACGGCCGGAGCACACGTCTCGTACAGACTTAGTATAGACAGCGGCTCTAAACAGTACAGCACTTGCTCAGTTTGTTGACTGCATACCCACCTATCATTTGGAGAACAGACGTGCAAGTGGACGACGAATGTTGTAACCACAGAAGAAAAAGTTGAAAATATCGTGATTTGCTGGGAATGTAAGAGAAATGTTTAGGCTGCTGCTGCCTTGTATGCCGAGCGTTTTCCAGGAAAAGCTCGCTCTCGTTCGTTCTTTTACAAGGTTGTGAATGTCTTTTATGTCTTATGGCAGCGTACAGACCGGCAAAAGAAAACGAAGAAAGCGTGTTACTGGAGAAGCTAATGAAATAGCTGCACTAACGGCAGTGCACCACAACCCACGAATAAACGTCCGGCAATTACACCGCTATTCCGGTATGTCCATAGCTGGTATTGACACAATACTGCGTTGTCGTATCATCAATACTATGTGTCACTGCATCAAGAACTTCGTAGCTCCGATTTCCATAACCAAGTAATGTTTCTTGAATAGGCACACCAACAAATGCAAACGACCCCTCGTTCCTTACCGACGTACTATTTCCGCTGAGTCTACATTCACAAAGCATGGTAGCGCTAACCGGTATAACATGCTTTACGGGACTGTGGACGATCTCCAGTGGTTACGACAAGTTTATTGACGGCGCGTTGATTAGACACAAATATCAAAAGATTTTTGTTACAGGAACTATCGGTACTACTGCAGGATTTTCCCTGGACGTTCGACAACATATATAGTTTCAGCATGACGGTTGGCAGCGCGTTATGCAATTGAAGCACCATGGTTACACTTTTCGCTGGATCGGCACGCAATTAATTGTTTCGCTAGGTCGCCGGGTTTGACGTCGCCAGATATCTTTCTGTGGGGATTTAAAAGATAAGCTGTACCAGCAAGTGCCAAAAAGCCGCGAAAACATGGTAGACAACATCAGAAACACCTGTGACGACTTTTCCGCATATATGTTTCCGTCCTGTGTACGGTCATTTGAAAAGCGGAACACTATGTGTACTGAAGTTGGTGGTACTCCGTTTGGACACTTACTCTAATTCGGAAAGTGGAGTAGCGTTCGCCTCGAGCCACGGCCGCAGTGGCGCATCGAGTCGTCCCCTGTTCGACATGTTGGTTTGTTTGTCAGTTGGTTTGGGGGAGGGAACCAGACAGCGAGGTCATCGATCCTATCGGATTAGGGAAGGATGGGAAAGGAAGACAGCCGTGCCCTTGCGAAGGAACCATCCCGGCATTTGTCTGAAGCGATTTAGGTAAATCACGGAAAATCTAAATCAGACGCGGGTTTGAACCGTCGTCCTCTCGAATGCGAGTCCAGTGTGCTAACCACTGCGCCACCTCGCTCGTAGGAGGAATACGACGTTGCGAATAGGGTCTCCGATTAGAAGTTGTGAAATACTGGCCTGTCCTACCCTCAGAACACGGAAGTGAGGTCCCACGTGCCATTGAATATTCAAGGGCCACTGAGTAGCATGTTGTAAATTATGATTGTGTACTCATTACTATTTCTCCGATTACAGCGCCATCTGTGGCGGAACGAAGAAAATACTTCAGACAAAATATATGTAGATTTTACCCTATAATCTTAATCTGCAATAAAAAATGGGGGTTCCCACACGCCGCGCGGGATTAGCCGAGCGGTGTAAGGCGCTGCAGTCATGGACAGTGCGGCTGGTCCCAGCGGAGGTTCGAGTCCTCCCTCGGGCATGGGTGTGTGTGTTTGTCCTTAGGATAATTTAGGTTGACTAGCGTGTAAGCTTAGGGACTGATGACCTTTGCAGTTAAGTCCCATAAGATTTCACACATAGTTGGGGGTTCCCACTCAAAAGTTCAAAGTTGCCCACAAATTGGAATTATAACTTTTTTTGATCCAATGTGTAGTTTTTATGATATTTCAATGCATTAGGAAAAGCAGAGGGTCTATAATACTTCCTTGGGGAACGCCAAATACCTTTTCTGTTTTACTCGACGACTCTCCGTCAGTTACCTTTCTGACGAAATTACAAACCCAGTCGCACAGCTGAGACGATACTCCACAGGCATGCAATTTCATTAGCAGTCGTTTGTGAGGAATGGTGTGAAAAGTCTTCTGGAGACCTAAAAATACGGAATCCATTTGAGATCCCCTGTAGATAGCACTCAATTCTTGGTGCGAATAAAGAGCTAGCTGTGTTTCACAGCAACGATATTTTCTGAATCAGTACTGAGTAGGTGTCAATAAATCGTTTTCTTCGAGGTGATTCATAATGTTCGAGCAATTTATATTTTCCAAAAGTCTATTGCAGGTCGACGTCAGTGATATGGATATGTAGTTCAACAGATTACTCCTATTCTCTTTCTTGAGTATTTGTGCGAACTGTGCAACTTTCCCTTCTTTACTTACGGATCTTTCGTCGAGTGAGCGGTTGTAAATGATTGCTATATATGGAGGTATTACGTAAGTATACATTTAAAGGAACCTGACTGGCACGGAATCTGGACCGGAAGGCTTGCCTTCATTAAATAATTAGAGTTGCTTCGCTACACCTACGATTATGTACTTCTAAGTTAGTCGTGTTTGCTGCAGTTCTTGATTCGAATTATGGAATATTTATTTTGTCTTCTTTGGTGAAGAACTCCGCTTTAGTGACACTGTCGTCGGCAACATTACTACCTCTACCGCGCGGTGAAGGTATTGATTGTGTGTTGCCGCCTTTGTACTTCACATACGACCAGAATCTCTTTAGATTTTGTATCAGATTTCGAGACAGAGTTTCGTACTGGAAACTGTTAAAAGCATTTCGTCTTAAATTTTCGAGCTGCTGTAAAATTTCCCTAATTTGGGAATTTTGAGTTCTTTTAAATTTGGCATGCTTTTTTCGTTACCTCAGCAATAGCGTTCTGGCCTGTTTCGTGTAACAGGGGGGGGGGGGGGTCAGTTCCTTCTCTTATTAATTTATTTGGTACATGTCTCAACTGCTTAGGGAGCTTCAAGCGAATTTATATTTGCTTTTTAAATAGATACATTTTGCTACAGATGGTTTTCTGTTGAGGGCAGCCGCAACTGGAGTGATCTGTGTTTCAGAAACATGTATTACTTCAGCTGCGGTTGCCCTCAACAGAACACTGTTTGTCACAGACTGCCTAGCGAGGTTAACAGGGTGTATTTTCGGCCACTAAACTGGAAGAAACCGTCAGTTAAAAAGTGATACTGTTTTTAACAAGACATATTTAATACTTAGGTTTGTACCTATGTACATCAGGCATTTTTTTAGCAAACGAGCGATGTAGCCTGAAAATCGCATAAGAGACGCTATGTTTTACCATGTCAGGAGAGAGACCCGTCCCTTGGACATTAAAAAAGATTTTATTAGCAGGCACATGTATTTGACACATTTAGAACTTCCGAAGATGATAAATGGTCAACAGTAGTCATGGATCAGCGAGCACATTGAGTATGTTGTCAAGAGTCTTAAGAACAAAACAGCACGCACACATGTCAATACGTTAGGCAGCAGGATAAGAGAGATGAGAAGTATTTGCGTACATCATGTGATTTTAACTTTTATCCTTTTATATGTAACTATATAAGGAAAATAATTTATTGAGAAAGGAGCAGGCTCACAATGTACACAGCACTAGCACGCAACAGCTTGTAACAATGTTGATCCCACACACTGTCGCAGCACTGGATGGTTTAAAACTCACCACTCCAGAACGCAATGCATTCGCTGTCGGAGTTAACAATAGTATCGAGGGCGTACGTCGGAGTTCAAAAAATGGCTCTGAGCACTATGGGACTTAACATCTGAGGTCATCAGTCGCCTAGAACTTAGAACTACTTAAACCTAACTAAGCTAAGGACATCACATACATCCATGCCCGAGGCAAGATTCGAACCTGCGACCATTGAGGTCGCGCGGTTCCAGACTGAAGCGCCTAGAACCGCTTGGCCACACCGGCCGGCTACGTAGGAGTGATCAAGGTCTGGATAACGTAAAGTATTGTGAGCAAGGTGAGGACGGAACTGTCAAGAAAATTAATAAGAAGGTAGCAGAAAATCAAGCACTGATTGTCTCGGCTGCTAAGAGCAAAGAGTAGTTATTTTAGAATAGTTTCGTTATGTGGAGAAAGTCCATCATTTCTTCACGATCAGTCTGACTGAAGAGTATGTTAAGAATCGTCCGGTTACATAAGTTGATACATTAAAAAGATCTCAAAGGAAAGTAAGGTCTTCCCTGGAAAGTTGAAAATTAAGAACTTGGTTCCCATGATCCATAGACCACATAGGCTGAGAGCCACGTTTAAGGTTCATGAGGATGGGGCTCCCATTACCAAGAGGAAGGCGGGGGAGGTTGGGTATCAGATTGAGAAAGGACTGACAAAACTTCTAAATTCTCACCCAAGTAACTTCAGTATTCGTAACAGAGAACAGTTGACTAATAAGCTATCAGATTTGAATATTCCGCAAGGCACGCATATAGCATGGTTAGATAAAAAAAAATATGCACACCAGAATTTTGATCGACACTGTGCATGACATGATTGACATGTTGAGGAATTACGGTGGACGTTCTGCAAATGAGGTTGACGATGTCCCCAAGCTCCTCAGTACAGTGCACTGCTATAATTATATCAGATTTGGGGATAGTAGCCTCATTCAGAAGCATGGCCAGTCCATGGGCTCCCCGTTGTCATATACCGTTGCTAATATATTTATGACTAGGTCTGAAAGTGATATGCTAGTAAAATTGCACTGTGATGCACATACGTTGGCGATGTTTTTCTGCTGTACGATGATGGAATGCTGGGATTTTGTTGATGAAATGAATGCTATACACTAGAAGATGCAATTTACCACAGAACACAGTGCGGGTGGATGGCTACCTTCCGTAGATCTAAAAATTTGCGTACAGGATACAAGGATTAAATATTACGGTTTTAGAAAGGCCACAATGATACTGTTATACGCCACAGTTTTAATCGCCCCTTTGCGTACAAGATGGCAGCTTTTAGATGAATGTTGTACCGACTTCACAGTATACTCTTGTCTAAGAAGGCACATGATCGATAATTTCTGTTTCTTTTGCACATTGCACATGTCAATGGATACGATCCCAGTGATGCAATGAATATTAATAATGGTATACTGCGTAAAAAAGAATTCCCTAGGAATAGGCAGAGGTCAAATAGTACTGAAATCATACTACGGAGACTGGACGAAGCGGCAGACGAGTTCATTGGTTACCATAAGATACCATAGGTTGGCACGATTTCACAGAAAGTAGGCAATAGGTTAAGTACGAGAAAGATAAAGCCAGCGTTCTTTATCGCACAGAATCTTGGTGAAAGACTTGTAAACAAAGAGAAGGTAGCCTGTGAAAAATACGACGCTACTGGTGTATAGTCTACATCTACATGCATATAACGCAATCCACCATACGGTGCGTGGCGGGGGTACCTCGTACCACAACTAGCATCTTCTCTCCCTGTTCCACTCCCAAACAGAACGAGGAAAAAATGACTGCCTATATGCCTCTGTACGAGCCCTAATCTCTCTTATCTTATCTTTGTGGTCTTTCCGCGAAATGTATGTTGGCGGCAGTAAAATTGTAATTCAGTCAGCCTCAAATGCTGGTTCTCTAAATTTCCTCAGTAGCGATTCACGAAAAGAACGCCTCCTTTCCTCCAGAGACTCCCACCCGAGTTCCTGAAGCATTTCCGTAACACTCGCGTGATGATCAAACCTACCAGTAACAAATCTAGCAGACCGCCTCTGAATTGCTTCTATGTCCTCCCTCAATCCGACCTGACAAGGATCCCAAACGCTCGAGCAGTACTCAAGAATAGGTCGAATTAGTGTTTTATAAGCGGTCTCCTTTACAAAAAATGGTTCAAATGTCTCCGAGCACTATGGAACTTAACATCTGTGGTCATCAGTCCCCTAGAACTCAGAACTACTTAAACCTTACTAACCTAAGGCCATCACACACATCCATGCCCGAGGCAGGATTCGAACCTGCAACCGTAGCAGTCGCGCGGCTCCGGACTGAGCTCTCCTTTACAGATGAACCACATCTTCCCAAAATTCTACTAATGAACCGAAGACGACTATCCGCCTTCCCCACAACTGTCATTACATGTTTGTCCCACTTCATATCGCTCTGCAGTGTTACGCCCTAATATTTAATCGACGTGACTGTGTCAAGCGCTACACTACTAATGGAGTATTCAAACATTACGGGATTCTTTTTCCTGTTCATCTGCATTAATTTACATTTATCTATATTTAGAGTTAGCTGCCATTCTTTACACCAATCACAAATCCTGTCCAAGTCATCTTGTATCCTCCTACAGTATAGTGCATCACTTGTCCTACCATGTATGTGGGGCAGACTGGCAGAGGATTTGGTATTAGTTTCCTAGAGCACCAGCGTCTGAGGAATTCGAAGTCTACTTTAAGTAGCCACTTACGTGATTCTTGCCACTCCATAATAGGTGTAGCTAATAACTTCAAAGTCCTACAAAGAGCAGTAAATGGTCAGACCCAAAAACATTCTGGAAGAGACTGAAATTATACGGAATCTATAGCTATACCCCCAACACACTGTCAACAATTAGGTAAAGTTAAGACATCACAATATACTGTCGAAGTTTGATTACCTTTCAAGTAGATAATGCCATAGTCGTCGACTGCTTGGTTATTGATCCAGAACTTGTTGCTATATGCTCTTGCGTCTGGTCTATTTGGTTTTAACGATTTTTACGCTGAAGTATTTTATAGATTATATGGTTATTTTGTGTGGCCTCAGTCATTCCCATGATCTTTGGATATGTTCTAAAATGTTCGTAACTTTGCCCGCTATGTGCGTGGTGGCGCTATTGCCCTCCGTTATGCACAAGAGCACACTGACTGTCAGTGGGGCCCTGAACGGCGAGGCGGTTCGAAAGTTGCTGTCCGCCTCTTCCTCATGTGAGTTCTCTTAACCATGGGCTTTCAATGTTGCTAGCTGGGGCTTTTACATTTTCTTGTTTGCTTATTTTGCTCCTTTCATTGTAGGTATGCATGCTTCTAACATGACAGTTTCTCTACTGGTCAGTTTGAACTATGACGCCCTGCTTTATGCAGGGAACAGAATTTTATTTTGCGAAGGTTGAGTCTTCCTCCTACCTATATCATGGCTTAAATGTTTTACTGGCGTGAGAGTGTTTCATATTGGTTGTCATGAGCATAGATTATTATGATGGGGATCAGATTGTTATCGTAATGTCGATTGTACGTTTCCTATCTTTACACCTGAAGATGCTATTTGGAATCACGAAATCGGCCGTCTTCTTGTAAACGTTCATATACAGCTGAAAGCAGCTTATTTCAGAAACATAGATATATTTTGCGCTTTTTTGGCGCGTGTGGATGTTATGGTATTCAGTCTTCCTACAACGTCCTCGTAGTCATTGATCCCTCTGTCGATCAAGATGCTCCCTATTTTCTTCGGAGTATTTGTTGCTAAGAGGTCAGGTACGTTTTCTTAACCCATATCGTTTCGAGTGAGCGCCTGAGGTAATTGCTCAAAATAACTGTTATTGAATTTTTCTGACTCTATGCAGCAGAGCCTAGCAAAATCATTGGCACCAGGAAAGCTATCGGGCTTGCAACCGCACATAAAGCGGTTAGGCAAACACTGAAATTGTTCCCGTATAAAGTGAGAGCAGCGCTTCAATTAAAAGATGTGGATCATGAAAAGCGAATCCATTACTGAAATTGGTTTACATCTTTTATTGAGAGATCTGATTCCACCTCTCTGGTCACGTTAACACACAAAACACAAGATTATGGTCAACGGAGAATCCTCGTGCTCTGCTTGAAACGCCAGAGCATGATCAGAAAATTAGAGTGTGGATATCCACACGGCACATTACTGGAATTTTATTTTTTTAAGAAACCGTGAGCGATGAACACGAGCAGTTATCGTTATTGTTTAACGATCCACGAATTCATTGGCCAGCCAAAGGAAGACGAAATCAGCTACTCATGGTTTCAATAAGATGGCACAATTGCGTATACAGCTGACAACACTGTCCATCTTCTGGAAGAGATTTTTGGAAAATGTATCATCTCAAAAACCTATAGCCTCTCGCTAGCCGAACCTTACTCCACTAAACATTTTTCTTTGGGGAGCATCAAAATATGTAGTGTACCGCCATAACCCATGTACATTTTGTGACTTGAAAGCTTAAGTAACTACGTGCATAAAAGCATGTCACAATCAGATCTGCAAAACATGTTTTCCAAGAAAATTAATCAGGTTCGGACTTGTGTAGCCGCCTGTGGATGTCGTTTCCAACAGCACGGCAACTTTCCGAACACCCTGTATTAGACAACCTATTAAAAGAGCACGGTGGTAGCTTAGGAGCACTGTTGCCGGTGGTTAAGAAGTAGTATCAAACAAAGGCCATTAATTTGAGCAAAACGTTTCTGTAAATGTATGTCTGGAACACAGTAGTGTACGGTAGTGAATCATGGACTGTGGGGAAACCAGAAAATCAAAGAATCGAAACGTTTGGTGCTATAGAAGGTTGTTGAAAGTTAACTTGAGTGATAAGATAGAAAACGAGGAGGTTATCCGCAGAATGAATCACGGGAAAGAAAGGAGGATGATAGAACGAGTGTTGGGACATCAAGGAATAATTTCCTTGGTACTAAACGAAGCCGTAGGTGACGCTGTAGCGGAAGACAGAGATTAAAATATGTCAACAAATGATGGAGGCAGTTGGGTGGAAGTGATGCTCTGAAATGAAGAGCTTGGCACAGTGGGAAGAATTCCTGGTTGTAGAACTGGGACCAGAGGATCACGTGACTGTCCACCGCTGTCGTAATCACGGCAGAGAAATGGTACGTATATGCCATTCGGTTGTATGGAATCAGCGCAGTAAAATGTGTCGACGTGTTAAAACGGCAGAAAGAAGTTATTGTGCATAGACATGTCCATCAACATACTGTGAATGAATCTCCTTGGTTTGTGTGCTAACTGACAAGAACCGGAGATGAGCGTTAAGCCTTGTCAATGACAGTTGGTTTCTAACCCCACAGGAATTGCTGCAGTCAGTAAATGTAGGTACATCTCGACCCAGAGAAAATTGCGAAGTACACTACATCCAACGGACGTCTGGAATCGAATACCTCGAAAAAGGCGATTGCTCCAAGTCGCACAAACAGCTGCACTTCTTAAATGGGCCAAGCAACAGAGAAACTGGACAAGTCTCTGACTGGTAATGTGTAATATGATCCGAAGAGGCATGATATTGTCTGTTTTCAAATGATGCAAGGTGCCGACTGCGCCGACGTCCCAACGGCCAGTGTGTTGAGGGCTTAGCTCTGGCTGGAGGTGGTTGTGTGATGTTTCGGGAGTGTATCTCGGACCCACTCATTCAATTCAGAGGTGGTTCTGTGACGTTTTGGGGGTGTGGCTGGACTCACTCATTCAATTTAGAGGTGGCTTTAAAGGGAGATGTTTCTTGTATCGTGACTTGGCTCCATTCATTCAGGTTACGGTGAACATGAACTAAAATGTTTGTTTCAGCATACTCGGTAAGGAAGTGTTGCCGTGTTTTCTACCTCCTTATGGTGCATTTGCTGTGGACACTATTGCTTTCCAGGATGGTCATCTTCACAGTTCTGGTCTGACGAACACTCAGGTGCCCTATCACACATAAATTGGACCGCTAAATCCCATAGAACACCGCATAATTTGGAATAGCGGATGAGATGCAGGAGGTAATATCTCCGCAATTTGGCAGCTCTGCAGGATCTAATGATCAGTTAATGAACTGGATATGGCATACCTGCTGAAACTTGAGGACGCTCTTCCTCATCCGAATGAAACCATTAACAAGGATTGAGGTGATTTCTCTAGGTAGTGAATATCATTTTTCTTTTTTCTGATGTTGTTAGAAACCACGAAAAGCCTAAATTAGATGGCCGGGTTAGGATTTGGGACCACATCCCGAATATGAGTATGATACTTGTATATTAACAACTGCTCCACCGCAACCTGTGGGTATATAAAGATACGGTTGCACACTTAAAATCTCCAAATACGAGGGATGTTTTTTAAGTAAGTACCGTTTTGAAATTTTAAAAAAAGACGTGCTAAAATATATCAATAATTTTATTTTTACATGAAAGCCTGTACCTTAATCTACGCACTGACGCCATTACAGTCTGATTCTTCCTTGTTTACGTTGTGTACTGAGTGTTTAAGATGCCTCCGATAATCGTGAATCCCGCCGACTGTGAAGAACGGGCTGTTATAAGATTTCTTAGTGCTAAAGGCCTAGAAGCAATCGATATTCATCGTAAGATCTGTGCAGTTTACGGAGAAAACATTATGAGTGATGGAATGGTAAGAAAGTGAGTGAGAGCACTTAAAGATGGTCGCACAAATGTGCATGATGAACAACGGAGTGGGCGTCCTTCGGTCGTAAATGAAAGTTTGGTGCAGGAACTGGACAATAAGGTGAGAGAAAACAGACGCTTTACGATTTCCTCCTTGCGGGATGACTTTCCTAATGTTTCTCGTAGTGTTTTGTATGAAACTGTGACCGAGCACTTCAATTACCGAAAATTGTGCGCACGTTGGGTACCGAAAACGTTGGCGGATGTGCACAAAACTAAACGTTTATACAGTGCACTGACTTTCCTTGATCGGTATCACAACGACGGTGATGAGTTCTTAAGCCAAATCGTTACGGGCGATGAAGCATGGGTGGCCTACGCCACACCAGAATCAAAGCAACAGACCATGGAAGTTGAGCAAGAGCATCGTTTTGCTGCAAGACAATGCCCGTCCGCATGTGGCGAATCGGACCAAAGATCTCATCACATCTTTTCGATGGGAAACACTAGATCATCCTCTGTACAGCCCAGATCTTGCGTCCAGTGACTACCATCTGTTCCTGCACTTGAAGAAACACCTGGGCAGTCAGCGTCTTCAAGACGATGACGAAATCAAAACAGTGGTGATGCAGTGGTTAACAAGTCAGGCGGCAGACTTCTATGAGGAGGGTATTCAAAAACTGGTACAACGTTATGGCAAGTGCCTCAATATTGATGGAAATTATGTAGAAAAGTAGATTAAGGTACAGGCTTTCATGTAAAAATAAAATTGTTGAGATATCTTTGCACATATTTTTTTAAATTTCAAAACGGTACTTACTTAAAAACACGCCTCGTTATCATATCGGCTTTTTCCCCCTTGGAAAGCAACTCTGGAACAGTACGGAGTTGCAGCCGGCCGGGGTGGCCGAGCGGTTCTAGGCACTTCAGTCTGGAGCCGCGCGACCACTACGGTTGAAGGTTCGAATCCTGCCTCGGGCATGGATGTGTGTAATGTCCTTAGGTTAGTTAGGTTTAAGTAGTTCTAAGTTCTAGGGGACTGATGACCTCAGATGTTAAGTCCCATAGTGCTCAGAACCATTTGAACCATTTTGAACGGAGCTGCAACACCTCCCCTCTTCCCCTCGCCCCTGTTGACACAGTGCTATCGAACTACAGGATATAGAAAGTACGACAGAGAAGTACTTATTGAGCGGCCGTCATACACAAGAAACACTTTTTGGAAACAAGGTCAATTATTGATCGACTGGGGAAGCATTACAGAAAAATAAAAGCGATTTAACTGCATAAGGCCAGAAAACCCGCATGGGAGCAGCTGTTATACAGCGCATGGCGGAGAATACTTTCAATAACCTCAGTACTCACCTTAATCTCCCGTACTCACTAGTGAAAAGATATCGTGTGTGAAAAACTGCTATGTTTTACACGATTGTGCGTTATATAGGACTCGATGTTGCATATGCCGTGTGGTTTGGTGGATCAGTGGATGTCACGACTACGAATCAAGAAGTTGTGATTTTAGTCCCTATCCAATTCGGGGACTTTGTCACTTACCACTCCTTTCGCCTCTGGTAATCTTTATTCAAACCAAAAAAAAGTGCGAAATTACTTATTACTTCCCAAAAGAGCTATGCAATAAAGTACTTTTTTAATTAATAGAATTACTGATAAGTAACACTTAATGTTACCATCTTACAAGCATACGATATGATCAGTAATCAGGCATCTCCTGAACAGAGTATAGCGGCAGACACTGTTCTCTTAACTATTACGCAACTTATATGTGATATATACCTGCATATTCAATGCTCTTTTGTAAAAACTCTTCAAATTTTATTACTATTATTGTTATTATTACAACACTCCGAATTTCCCACGGAATTAGCGCTGCACGACGTCAGACTACCCGTTTGCGTCCCCTATAAAACGTATTCTGAATTCATTTTGATGATCTAAGACACGTGCCAACGACCGTATCACCCATTTTACCGAAATGTTATTCAAAGCACGAATAACTGAATATGTAACATCTAGTGTTTAACTATTTCGAGGAATTTTATCACAAAATAGCCACTTACCCTGTGTAGCACTAATAATTGCCTCAAAAATGTCAAATTTCAACTTTTTTTATATTAAAGGGCTATTCTGGGTCCTATCACTTCATGAAAGCCAAAAGAGATAACGTATAAGTGTTAGACTAGATTCCGAAGTCGATTATACTACTTGTTTACTTTCACTGTCACTTCTTTCCCCTCTGGCAATGGTTTGTGCTTATGAAGATGTATTGTTCCACCGTGGTTCGGAGCCCAAGTTAAATCATAGGTCTACCTATAACTAGCTGGGTTCAAACGGTTCAAATGGCTCTGATCACTATGGGACTTAACTGCTGAGGTCATCAGTCCCCTAGAACTTAGAACTACTTAAACCTAACTAATCTAAGGACATCACACACATCCATGCCCAAGGCAGGATTCGAACCTGCGACCGTAGCAGTCACGCGGTTCCAGACTGAAGCGCCTAGAACCGCTCGGCCACCGCGGCCGGCAACTAGCTGGGTATGTCAGCTCAAAAGTGGTTGGAAGGCCAAGTCACACCTCCTTCAATAGGACCATTCCTGGTAGAGCAGTACAGGGAACAAACCAGCATATGGGTCACAACAGCACCTAATACATCGGGCAGTTTTCGTGCGACTCATTCACTATCGGTTTACATCGAAACCCACGGTGATATATTGCTAACCTTGCCCACCATAATAACTCTGTAAACAGTGAGTTCTTAGTTAAGTTTGGCGCGTCGCAGTGTGTCCCACACATTGGAGATTTCATTACTTTTCCGGCTCAGGGCCAAATACACTGCGAAACACAATTAACGAATCGAGTTTTCGAAACATCATAAACGTCTCCAGTTGCGATGTAGAAGCTTGAAATTTGGCACAGATGTGCCTACAGCCCTGCTCTGCAGTGGAGAAAAATAGTGGCGCCCTGTGGTGTCACCCTCGGGATCGATGACGCTTAAAAAAGCAACACATGCGGAAAAAGGCCACACCTCACAAGTACATATGAAGTGTAAGGTGGGTAAATGATGTCACATTGATATCAAATTTCGCCACAATTCTGTCCAATGCCACGGAGGACGTATCAAATTATGGGAAAGTGGTCACACCTCCTCTTACCCACATTTCACCACTTCTTTTGACGCCTCTGCGATGGAGATCAGAAACGCGACGCTCAGCGTTTAAATCACGCCGTTTTCTTATGACTGGCCAAGGAAAACTTTTCGGACACATAGCCGCTAAAAACGACACGAAATGGCTTTAGTACCCGGGATAAATGGGACAGAGGACGTCAACGAAACCACCGTTTTCCTCCGGGAATTGATTCCACACATTTCACGGTTTGGTACGCAAAAGACAGTCTCAATCGTACTGAATTAGACGTCGCTCACGAGTGAAGTGAGCCAAAAATCCAAAGACACCGTATGTTGAACTACCTACGTTCTTCATATTTACAAATAGTGCGTTAAAAATTATCATGGGAACTGTTAAACAGTGATTGTCAATTTTTTGTATACTGATGTTACTACAGAGTGGACAAAATAGAAAAGTTTTGTGAATTTCTTGCTACACTGTTCAAAACAGGAGACAGGCCATTAGAAAACTATTCGAAATGAGTCCGAACACAATGAAACAAAGAAGATGGGCTGAAGCAAAATCCGACAAAGTAGCAGGTTAGCTGGTATGCTACCAGGAAATTACTGCATCGTTACAAACTTCATTTGTGCATGAATTAAGAGTTCCAGACCATCCTCTGCTTTCTGAATGAAATGGAATTGGGAAACTTAGAGCATCTGTTTGTCATTTCCTCCGCTGAGGTATTCTTCAGCTCATCTGGTCAACCACACCGACAGGTCGTTCGACAGTGTTGTTGCACTACCTTTGGACTGGTCTTTGGTGCTTAGTTTTACTCCTGTAACCCTGCATATACGATGCAGAACAGAATGAGATACGAAGATTCCCAGAGCGTCATTCAATGACATACATTTAATTTCCAGGACTTTGCTCCGGTGGCAAATTGAGACTTTTCTGAGAAAGGAAGGAAATGTTCCTTTTATTAGATCGATTAGAAAGTGTTTAGTAAGCAACAATCGTATTAATCATACCCTTTTACGTAAAATAAAAAATAAATAAATACATAGTCCCCCTACCTTTTTGGGTACACTTTCAGTTGCAGTCGTGCGATAAATCGTTTTGCTTAGAAGATACAAGTTGTTTTTGTAAACAGAAAATTGTTCAAATGTGTGTGAAATCTTATGGAACTAAACTGCTAAGGTCATCAGTCCCTAAGCTTACACACTACTGAACCTAAATTATCCTAAGGACAAACACACACCACACCACTCGAACCTCCGCCGGGATCAGCCGCACAGTCCGTGACTGTAGCGCCGTAGACTGCTCGGCTAATCCCGCGCGGCTTGTAAACAGCAAACATTGAGAATCGATCTAGCGCAATACATACAAGGACTAGGAATGAATGATAAAAGTGGGAGACAAATGGAGGAGTGTTCAGTTAAAAGGGTGCAACGTATGGTTGCAGTAGTTCTCCACGTAGTGATCAGTCTGTATAATGAAGGAAAAATGACGGAAAGAAAAAGTACAGAAGTGTATTTAAAATTACATATGGAATTATGTAAATGATATGATTTGCTGACGCCATAGAGGAAAGGGTGAAAGAATCAGAGGACATGCTGAAACTAATGAACAGTCTACTGACGACGAATGGATTGACAGTATATGAAAGAAAGACGAAAGTATCAGAATTTATATTAGCGACGAACTTGACATGAAAATCTGAGACACACATAAGACGAAGTGAAGTAATTCTGATCCCGTGAAAGCAAAATAACGTATGATGAACGAAGCAGAGACGATATGAGAAGAAGACTACAGCTCGTCTTCTAGCAAAAGTAGTTTTTCTCGTCAAAAGAAGTTATAATATCATCAAACAGAAAAACGGAGAAAGATGTTAATGAGAACGTACGTCTGGAGCGCATCATTGCATCGATGTGCACTATGGACTATGAAAGAACAGGGGAAGAAACAAATGTTCGTCAAAACTGGATATACTGTACTGTTTTTATTATTTTAAACTTACTGGTTTCAGGCAGTGCGCCCATATTCAGATTATTTCCGTAATTTGAAGATAACCAATCTCATCGGAACTCCCAGTTTCACTGTTACGTATGAGTCGTCGTATCTTGGATGTGGTGTTACAGAAGGTGGCTGGAAATTAAATGGTGTGAGAAGTAGAAGAAACAGAGGCAAAACTCCATTGGCTCACCCAAGTTGGTCCCTGCTACACCGAATGTTCCTTTCTCCAACCGAGAAATTGTTTCGGACGCGCTTTACATTGCTGTAAAACCGCGTGAACGTCCCGCGTATTACCCCAGTTGCATAACGCTAACGCAGAAATAATTGTGAGCTTCGTAACCGTTCACGGTTGGATGCGAAACGAGGACTCCAAGGATAGACACGGCAGATAAAAAAAAAAAAAAAAAAAAAAAAAAAAAAAAAAAAAAAAAAAAAAAAAAACCTAGTAACGCGAGAGTGCCGGCATTATGTACAGTCATCCTACGTTTCTGTGGCACTTCGACAGCCAGCATCCTGCTGTTGTCAATCTTCATTGCACATTTTTCCCTCCTCCACACACAGCCTGTGTCACAGTTCACTGATAGTTATACGAGGGCAGTTCAATAAGTAATGCAACACATTTTTTTTTCTCGGCCAATTTTGGTTGAAAAAACCGGAAATTTCTTGTGGAATATTTTCAAACATTCCTACTTCGTCTCGTATAGTTTCATTGACTTCCGACAGGTGGCAGCGCTGTACGGAGCTGTTAAAATGGCGTCTGTAACGGATGTGCGTTGCAAACAACGGGCAGTGATCGAGTTTCTTTTGGCGGAAAACCACGGCATCTCAGATATTCATAGGCGCTTGCAGAATGTCTACGGTCATCTGGCAGTGGACAAAAGCACGGTGAGTCGTTGGGCAAAGCGTGTGTCATCATCGCCGCAAGGTCAAGCAAGGCTGTCTGATCTCCCGCGTGCGGGCCGGCCGTGAACAGCTGTGACTCCTGCAATGGCAGAGCGTGCGAACACACTCGTTCGAGAAGATCGACGGATCACCATCAAACAACTCAGTGCTCAACTTGACATCTCTGTTGGTAGTGCTGTCACAATTGTTCACCAGTTGGGATATTCAAAGGTTTGTTCCCGCTGGGTCCCTCGTTGTCTAACCGAACACCATAAAGAGCAAAGGAGAACCATCTGTGCGGAACTGCTTGCTCGTCATGTGGCTGAGGGTGACAATCTCTTGTCAAAGTTTGTTACAGGCGATGAAACATGGGTTCATCACTTCAAACCTGAAACAAAACGGCAATCAATGGAGTGGCGCCACACCCACTCCCCTACCAAGAAAAAGTTTAAAGCCATACCCTCAGCCGGTAAAGTCATGGTTACAGTCTTCTGGGACGCTGAAGGGGTTATTCTGTTCGATGTCCTTCCCCATGGTCAAACGATCAACTCTGAAGTGTATTGGGCTACTCTTCAGAAATTGAAGAAACGACTTGAGCGTGTTCGTAGGCACAAAAATCTGAACGAACTTCTCCTTCTTCATGACAACGCAAGACCTCACACAAGTCTTCGCACCCGAGAGGAGCTCACAAAACTTCAGTGGACTGTTCTTCCTCATGCACCCTACAGCCCCGATCTCGCACCGTCGGATTTCCATATGTTTGGCCCAATGAAGGACGCAATCCGTGGGAGGCACTACGTGGATGATGAAGAAGTTATTGATGCAGTACGACGTTGGCTCCGACATCGACCAGTGGAATGGTACCGTGCAGGCATACAGGCCCTCATTTCAAGGTGGCGTAAGGCCGTAGCATTGAATGGAGATTACGTTGAAAAATAGTGTTGTGTAGCTAAAAGATTGGGGAATAACCTGGTGTATTTCAATGCTGAATAAAACAACCCCTGTTTCAGAAAAAAAATATGTTGCATTACTTATTGAACTGCCCTCGTAATATTAGTATTTATACAGTGTCTGTATCTTCACAATATAATGTCCTTCAAATTTGTATGCACGTCATAAGGAACAGACACAGATCTGTGTTCGAGTCCCGGTCCGGAACAAATTTTCATGCATCACAGATAGCTGATGTCAATGTAAAATCTCAATATGCGAATCTATTTTGTAATGTATAAGAACAGACGGCGAAAGTGACAAGGGTGAAAGGTTACGATAAACGCAAGTCAACAGTTCCAGCCGTTTGCGAGATGTTTGTGAGGTTGTCGTTAGAAGCTGCCACTGGTTTCAGCATGTCTTGGTTAGTAAAAATGTATTTCAAAAATATTTTTTTTTATTAAAACCTCATCTACTTGTTCTCGAGTTACAACCATGCCCATCCTTAACAAAAAATACGTTATTATTTCAGCACGTTACAAACTACTGTACACTCGCACCTGTTAAAGGAGGTGTTCGCGGGCCGTCCTCGCATGTGGATGCGACGATGTACTCGTCTCTGCTGTGTGTTGCGGATTCTTTGAAATACCTCCGGTCTGTCTCGTAAACCTGGACAAGGGTGTACAGCCGCTGCTCCAGTTCTTCAAACATATCAGCGGTAGTGCTATATACTTCACTTCGAGGTCATTCCAGATAGAACAATCCGAAGGATTGAGGTCATGTGCTATTGGAGGCTCAGTACAGGCTCAGCTCGACCTACTCTACGAACAATATTGCCGCGTTAAATTCTTGTTACATCACTAACAAGATAGGTCGGTGCCTCATCCTAATAACCACATATTCACCATTAGACCGCAAACGGGACTTTTGTGGAGTCTGCAGTTTGCAGTCATGAACTGTGCGGCTGGTCCCGGCGGAGGTTCGAGTCCTCCCTCGGGCATGTGTTTGTCCTTAGGATAATTTAGGTTAAGTAGTGTGTAAGCTTAGGGACTGATGACCTTAGCAGTTAAGTCCCATAAGATTTCACACACATTAGAACTTCTTTTTTTTTTTTTTGGACTCTACTACCGCAGCGTTTTGGCTTCTTGGTTCAAATGGCTCTGAGCACTATGGGACTTAACTTCTGAGGTCATCAGTCCCCTAGAACTTAGATCTACTTAAAACTAACTAACCTAAGGACATCACACAAGCCGGCCGGAGTGGCCGAGCGGTTCCAGGCGCTACAGTCTGGGACCACGCGACCGCTACGGTAGCAGGTTCGAATCCTGCCTCGGATATTTCCTTAGGTTAGTTAGGTTTAAGTCGTCCTAAGTTCTAGGTGACTGACAACCTCAGAAGTTAAGTCCCATAGTGCTCAAACCCATTTGAACCATTTTTGACATCACGCACATCCATACCCGAGTCAGCATTCGAACCTGTGACCGAAGCGGTCGCGCGGTTACAGACTGTAGCGCCCAGAGCCGGCGTTTTGGCTTCTGTTACGGTGTACTTTCTGCCGCGTCAGTTTTCGATGTTGCTTAGGAAATCACATTCCACAATCACGGACTATGATAAAAATTTAAGCATAGAAAAATGGGCACTTAATGGAAAAGTTTACACTCCAGAAGAATCTTACTAAATAGGACATTTCATAACGAAGGCAGCGGCGGCTAATAACCACATATTCACCATTAGAACGGAAACGGGACTTTTGTGGACTTTGCTGCCGCAGCGTTTTGACTTCTGTTACGGTGTACTTTCTGCCGCGTCAGTTTTCGATGTTGCTTACGAAATGCACTGTGTAATTAGGATTTCATATTAACACAACCCCATCGCTGTAAGGACGATACATATTCTCTCTTTTTGACCACACGTAGCACGAATATACCCAAGATATAGCATCGTCTCGCGCGAATATTACACTGATCATGAGAAATAAAGCTTTCCTATGGAAGATTTAAGTGAATTATCACTCCAAAGAACTTTTTTTTAATTATATGCTTACTTCATACATAACAGCCTTTCACCATTTCCTCTTACGAGTAGAAGCGACAATCTTTACAGAGTTTTCAAATATTAGTATGGTTCATCCCATGGTATAAACGAAACAATCATGTGTCATTGACTATGTATAGAGAGTGTAGCTAAATTCCCTTCACAGACTTTAAGCACAGGTTCCTTACACCAAAACAAGCAAAAATGTCAAGTAAATATGACCTCTAAAAAGCATACTTCAAGAGCTACGAGCAGTTGTTCATCTCACACATTGTAAACACATCTCTTCTGCTGTAAGCCCTTTACTTTCCATATTTTGGGAGGTTGGCAGTACGGACCAAAATAAACAAAACTGTCCAGTAAACAATGGGTCTAAAATGCATACATTAAGGGCTATTAGCACTTATTCACCTTCGTTACTGTGAAACGACATCTCATCTACAAAACAAGTTCTCATAGCTCTTGAAGTGTGCACTTTAGGACAAATGTGCACTGGACATTGTTCTCTTCTTTTGGTCCGTAGGACCTCGTCTAAGAAAATATAGAAATCAAATAGCTTTCAGTACAAGAGATGTGCTTCATAGTATCGAAGATGAACAAATGTTCATAACACTTAAGGTATGCATTTTAGTGCCCATGTTTATTATACTTTCTTTCTTGTTTTGGTATAAGCCGCCTGTCCTCAAACTTGTAAAGCGAAAAAAGAGGGAGGTAAGGACGAATGTTGTAAGTATCTTAAATACTTGTATAGTTCAACGTAAAAGTTCTTCAGAACTCCTGTTCTGCCACCAAGCTATTTTATTAACACCATCTCTGACAAAAATCATTACAGTTTTGACATACTGATATAATCAATATCCTTGTGAGAGTAATTTCTTTCGAACTGTTGAGAAGTTTACATCTTATTGCCACATTCGTTATTACACTGCTTAAGGGGAGGTTTACTATCTTTTGGTTCAAAAAATAGATCTTTTAAATTGAATTTTTGGATCAATAAAAGTGTTTAGAATCCACCCCTGAAACGGTTTTTCCGAATACGGAACGGAAATGTTTGTTATTCGCAGTTGAACAAAGCAATGCACCTGCCTGAAATCGGCCTTCTTCACGCACCAGTTTTTTTCTTTCGGAGGACGACTTATTGTACCGGTGCTTGGGAGGAAACACACAAAATTAAAATGAAAGTTTGAACGCGTGTGTTTGGAAGTTAGCCCCCAAGCATTTGCATTCTGGTGAGAAAAGTGTGGAGACTCCGACTTTCCTGGCAGTGAGCAGCTTCAACGAAGGGTATTCAGCAATTCTGAAGACCATGACAACGATGGACGTCACCCTGGGACACTATTCGACGGAGTTCGCCAAGCATTCGGACGACCACCGGATTCAAGCGGCCGAAAACCGCTTGTCAAATGGTTCAAATGGCTCTGAGCACTATGGAACTTAACTGCTGTGGTCATCAGTCCCCTAGAACTTAGAACTACTTAAACCTAACTAACCTAAGGACATCACACATATCCATGCCCGAAGCAGGATTCGAACCTGCGACCATAGCAGTCGCGCGGTTCCGGACTGAGCGCCTAGAACAGCGAGACCACCACGGCCGGCAACCGCTTGTCACCGGCCGTACGAGCGGCTCTGAAGCACCGCAGGATGGCCCAGATCGAGCAAAACGCCCTCTATGAAGAAGGACTAGTTAATGGACCCGGAATAGCAGATTGAACGTACGTTGCATAATATTTCATTTATATGTAGTCAAAAGTTCAAACGAGTTTTTCTCGAAATGACTTTTTTTATCGCGCGGTTTGGTAACTTCAAATCTATTGAACCGATTGGCATGACTCTTTGTTTCTGACGAAGCTAACTATATTGTCTCGGAGTTGTACCACTTTTATTCCGATCCATCAATTATACATATTTTTACTTGGCCAACGAAGTCCAAAAATCGATGAGAAAAACTGTGGTTTTTTTTCAAATGGCGGCCATTTTGTTTCCTATGGTCCAAATAACTAAAGCGAGGTACAGCTCCTAAAGAATCTTATATACGTCGCTAACGTCAACTCAATTTTGATTTCAGACGAGCCAGCTGTCCTGTGACATACCGCGCGTGGAGGTCTACATCGGAATTTTGTTTCGTTCCGACGGCTTTGCTCTTCGAAAAAAATTCCAGTTTGTAAAGGAAATATCAATAAACATTTTGAACAAATTTGACATTGATATCTGTAACACATCCCGAGAAAAACATTCTCAAAGAACATGCTTTCTTCGGGCCAAAGATAGTAAACCTCCCCTTAAGCATAACTTTCAAGTATTTACGCAAGACGGAAAAAGTCAGTCAGCCTTCTCGTTTGTGGCAGACTCTGGGGTGAAGAACAGAAATATAAGATCGAATCATTACGTACCTGTTACGTTCAATGCAGCACACTCCACAGCCTTCACCTTCTTTCAGCAGCAGCGTTCACACCTGTCTCATATTTAGAATAAACAAATACTCGTATCCGTTTAGGCAGATCATGACTACATAAATCAAAGATACTTTTAATCAAATTAATAAACAACTAATGACAATGCATTTCATCACTGGCCATCTTCAGGCATATTCCGTCAGTCAAGTCAAGCCAATTGTTAGCCATTTTTTAAGTGGCCTTTTGACACTTAATATCACCATGAAGTTGTACTTACGGCTACGTGTTCCATACATGGTGTTTTCCGTTTCCCTCTCATAGTTTCGGTTAGTTCAGTGCGAAAACTCAAGTCACTGATCAATAGTATGGGTAACCTCGATCGTGTTTATGTCAGTATTTCGACTACTCATCTACTGATCCAAGAACTGAATACAATACTCAATGTTATTTTTTCATGTTGGATCTTGTGAACTCCGCGGCCGTTAATGATAGTTGGTGAATGGCCCAGCCAGACACAAATAGTTTTCAAATGTTTTATTTTAGTGCCATAACCAGTTTCGGGTTACCATGCTCATCCTCACATGGCTAATACTTTTCGTTTCACAGATGATTTGATCAACAGCATTTCGTCTGCTCCACAATACGTTCCAGTAGATGGCGATTTGTTTCGTTGTCGTCCATGTGGTTTTCCAGCTCGATGTAAATGTTCTTTAATTCCACACATCAAAAAATGGCTCTGAGCACTATGGGACTTAACATCTGAGGTCATCAGTCCCCTAGAACTTAGAACTACTTAAACCTAACTAACCTAAGAACAGCACACACATCCATGCCCGAGGCAGGATTCGAACCTGCGACCGTAGCAGTCGCGCGGTCCCACACATCACCATGTTCATTCAAGAACATATACATCGAGCTAGAAAACACTTGGACCACAACAAAACAAATCGCCATCTATTCGACCGTATTGTAGAGCAGACGACATGCATCTGAGGATTAGCATGGTAGCCTGAAAAGTATTTGTGGCTGGTTGCGTCTTTCGCCAACTACAATACTTACTCGACTAACAGTCGACTAGCGCACTGATGTGGTAGCAGGACTTTGGAACAATGTGAAGTCGTTTCATGTAATGATGAATAATTGTCTGCCGCGTCGTTTCCAGATGGAAGCATGTGAATTGGTAATGAGTGGTAAATGGTGGTCACAAGCTTGATTACTATCTTGAGTCTGAAGGAGATTTAGTAAGGCGCACTCTCGTGGAGATGGCTTCGGACTCTTCGTGTCTCATAACAATATCACCAAAGTGGGTTAGAAGGATATTCAGAACACCTGTCTATTGTGTACCAACGAAAAGTTCCGAGTACATAAATTGTGTGTACATTGTAAAATCATTCACCCAACCCCATCGTTTGCAGGAAAATGGGTTTGCTAAGGAGCTCTTGTTCTTCATAGGCTAGTCTGGTCAATATACTCATTTTGGTCAGACTCAGTATTTGCGATGTGTTTTGGAAGATGGACTTCGTGGCAGACAACAAATAATAACATCGGACCCCTCTTTTCATTAGGAATCAATGTCCAGTGTGAAACGGTTGCGGTTCTCGCAGACTTCAAGAAGAATTAAAGAATCGCAATTCCAAAGAAGCCACATGGTGTAAATGTTACCGAGCTGTCAGTCCAATATTTCATGGTCGCAAATTCTGAGCGATTTACTTACAGAAGAATCGAAAGATTGGTAGCAACCTACTTGGAGGAATATCAAACTGGGATTCGGAAAAATGTAGGGAAGCGATAGACAATACTGCCCCCACGACATATTCTAAAAGAGGGATTGCAAACTATATTTGTGGAATTCGTAGCTTTGAAAAGACCTTTTAACAATGTTGACTGGAATATACTCTTCGACATTGGAGCTTACGTCAATATTTTCAACGCTCTTCGAAATTCTGGACGTAGCAAGGACAAAATACAAGGAGCGAAGTATTATCTGAACTAGTATAGAAATAAGAGAGCTGTTATAAGAGTCGAAGGACATGAAATGGAGGCTGTCATTAAGAAGGGAGTGAGATGAGTCGGTAGATTATTCAATCTGCAAACTGAGCAAGTAGTACGTGAAACCAGTTAATGATTTGGAAGGGAATTTTGAGATGGGTCGGTAGATTATTCAATCTGCAAACTGAGAAAGTAGTACGTGAAACCAATTAATCATTTGGAAGGGAATTTAAAGTTCAGCGACAAGATACAAAAACTTTACGGGCTGCCGATAACGTTTTCATTCCGTCAGAGATGACGAAGGTAGATCAGTTGAAAGAAACAGATCGTTTCTTGAAAATATGTTATAAGATGATCACCAATAAAAGGGCAAACAGATTAATGGAGTTTAGTGGAATTAAATCAGGTGAAAATTATGGAATTAGATTAGGAAATAAGGCACTAAAAATAGTGAACGAGTTTTGCTAGATGGAAGGCAAAGTAGCTGACGATGGCCGTAACAGGGAGGATATATTGAATACAAACTTAAATATTAGAAAGTCTTTTCTCAAGGTATTTATTTGGAGCGTAGCCTTGTCAGTAAGTCAAAAATGGACGATAAACAGTACAGACAAGAAGAGAACAGAAGCTTCTGAAATGATATGCATCAGGAGAATGCTGATGTTTAGGTGGGTAGATAAGCTATCTAATGGGTACTGAATCGAATCCATGGGAATATAAATTTATGGCACACTTGACTAAAAAGGGGGTTAGGTTAACAGCATACATTCTGAGGCAGCACGTAATAGCTTAGCTGCAGAGGGAACCGTAATGGGTACAGATCGTAGAGGGGGACCAAGATTTGACTGCAGTGATCAGGCTCAAGTGGCTGCATTTTCCAACAGTTTTGCAGATGTGAAGGAATTATGCACAGGGTAGACAAGCGTGGAGAGCTTTATCAAACCAGTCTTCGGACCGAAAACAACTACGACGATGACAACAACAATAAACGGCCAATCATTATTTTCCGAGTCTGTACCATGTCGTTGCGCTGCGCCAAGTTCTATCCGACTTCAGCAACTGTTTACAGTGGACTAACAGTTTATTACAAACCTGCACCGAAGTATCTCGTTTACGAAGTCTGAGGAAAAAGGAGTCAGGCTGGAGTAACAAATTTGCAAACTTAACCCACATCCAGTTAGCCTGCATCGGAGCAGGACCCGTTTGAGGCCAGACATGTTTGCGTTCGTTCTTTCCACTGCTCAAAAAAATTATGAATCTTTTCGTGAGGCAGCAGAGGAACATTTTGCCATCCCGCGGATCGCAGAATAATTCTCTCGTCCACTGCCACTGAACTGATTTAGATTAAACACATCACAATGCAAGACACAGTTCAAGGTCGAGAAACATCGATTGATTTCACTGCTACGCTACGAAAAATAGTTCTTAAGCTCGTAGTTCTTCTGTATGGTATCTATCAGCAGAACTCATGAATCACAGTCATCCAGTGTACCTTCTTGAACGTTTGTAGAACAAGTCCGTTCACATAGACAGTGAACAGCTTCTCTCTCAGGTCAATTATTGGCATATTTTAAACGAACGACACAATTTATTCAACAATATTTTATTACCAAGAGATTACATCATATGTAATTAAAATTTAGAAATCGGCTAAACGAAATTTACATAACTGATTAAACTGAATATATGTACACACTTCACGAAAGAAGCATAGAATTTTTTTTGTTTGTTTTAGAAAAAACTTTCCTCCTCCAGAAAATGGCAAAGATCTTCTTACTGTTACAGACGATGATAACCATCAGATCATCCCGCAACCACTTCAGAATAGGAATTTCTTTGTTTCATCTTAGTTGTCTTTGGTGCTCGTGGGTCATTTGTACATTAACAGCAACACATTTCATTAGTACATTTGGTACGATTTTACATTTTATTCTGCTTATCGAACACCAAATTCAAGCTTCTACATATTTTGTTCCCTTGACATTAGCCCCAAGTAAGAGATGAGTATCCAGCAAGCACAGCTACTATATACACTTCTGCTCCCGTCGTATCTGTCCATCCAAGTAACTCTGGAACTACCACACCACTAAGGTAACAGTAAACCTATAAACAAAACAACAAATTAAGGAACTACCAACACAAATAAGCTGTACAAACGTCATAAAACGGTGAAATAAATATTAAATTGAGCTTCATTTCTTCGATGCCGTTGCGAAGTTCGTTGCACTGAAGGCCACTCCCAAAATCACTTCGAAAACACCCACTTCACTATTTACATAACGTTCTGTTCTACTTCAACACTTCCTCGCACTTAATATGTGGAAGAGCTTCTTTGGAACTGGGATGGATTTGAATTCGTAGTTTACATGGTGCAGGGGGGTCCACTCTCGCTAGAAAGAGTAAATAAAGGAATCATGTTGACGAATGTGAGTGTATTGCAGTCAGACAAGTGCGCTGCACAACACAAACAACTCTATGGGTAGACAAGTTTCCTATATGGCAAACGCATGCGAAACATTCCACTGGGATGAAAGATGGTAGAAAGAGAGGGAGAGGAGAAACACACAGGAGGCGAAACAAGCGCATTTTTTCCTCTCACTTCATTCGGGCAAATATCTTCATGTCACAAAGCACAAACAGTCGTAAACAGCTGCACTTTTCAAAAACCACCTTGTAATCCAATTAATTTTGGAGTAATATATGTGAATGGATTGAAGAAGCAGAAGCACCTCTCCTTTAGCACTTCAGGGGACTAATTACTATATTCATATACGTATGTCTATCTTCTCCTTGTTCCATTCTCCGGCCAACATGATAACTTCCATAAAGTATAACGACCTCTCAGACTCCAACGTGTGAAATAAGAACGTGTGTTAATATAATGCTTCAGTTCTACCGCCAACAGGCTAAGGCAAAACCTTCTAAACACTTCACAAACTGAATCGTTCTCAAAGCTACGCCTCTGTTACATCAAGTTCGAAGGGACGTCCACAGCAGGCAGTTCTTTATAGCCGAGACAACCATAGATTTACGATTAGAAACCTATCTGCAACACGAGATTGCCTTCTATTCCACCACTATGTGAAAGATAAATCTAACACAATTCACAAGCAACAGCTAACGTCGCTCTGGAAACATTGTCTTCAATCAAACAGCACGCGATGTTGTCAAGCTCGAATTTTGTACAAAGTGCTCCAACAATGGTTTCTGGAACAGTAACACGACGACATTCTGAAGGAAAATACCTGCTGATGGAACGACCACAAAATATTTCGGTCATTACATTAGAAAGGAAACATCAGTAATTCCGTGGATCAGTTGTTTTGCCGACAGTACCTGGTGCACCGTGTTTCCATTGTTGCTGGGTGTAACCAGGTGACAGTTCTAAACACACGCTAGCAAGGAACGTCCGGCCCGGCCCGCTGTTCTGTCAGAGGAAGCCGTATTTGAGATCAGACAGGGGGACAGCGCGTCGGGGGCGGCGGCAGGGGGCGGCGAGCCGCGTCAGCGCCGCATGATCTCCTCGATGCTGAAGCCGTGCATCTTGCTGGTGGACGGCCTATGCTGCGGAGGTCGGAGCGGCGGAGGCGGTTGCGGGGGTTCCGTCTTGGAAGTGGAGGGCTGCGACTGCGGCGGCGGCGGCGCCGGAGGTGGAACGGTCGGAGGAGGCGGCGTCTCTCTGGGGGCGGCGGACGGCGTCTCTCTAGGCGGCGGCGGTGGGGGTGGCGGGGGCGGAGCTGGCAGTGGCGCCGAAGGCCTCGGCGGCTGCTGCGGTGGAGGAGGCGAGATGTCTGGCGGTTCTGGCGGCCGCCGTCGGAACAGCAGCGACTCGGGGGCGGACGCGGCGGCGGGGGCGGCGCTGCTGCCGCTGGTGACGGTGGCGCTCGGGGGCGGTGGCGGCGGCGGGTGCAGGTCCCGCCGGATGTGCAGCTGCGGCCGGTGCCACGAGGGCCGCATCGTGTAGCCGCTACCCTCCTGCAAAGGCGGATAAGGAGCGACATCAGTATTCAACTGTTGCACTACGGGGCGTGGCTCCAAGAGGAAACCACATATTACTTACGTAGATCATATTCTTACATTTACGGGTTTCCTAATCGGTAAGGTAACTTTCTAACAAGGGAACCTCCCCATCGCATCCCCCTCAGATTTAGTTATAAGTTGGCACAGTGGATAGGCCTTGAAAAACTGAACACAGATCAATCGAGAAAACAGGAAGAAGTTGTGTGGAACTATGAAAAAATAAGCAAAATATACAAATTGAGTAGTCCATGCGCAACATAGGCAACATTAAGGATAGTCAGAGCTCAGGAGCGTCGTGGTCCCGTGGTTAGCGTGACCAGCTGCGGAACGAGGGGTCCTTGGTTCAAGTCTCCCCACGAGTGAAAAGTTTATTTTCTTTATTTTCCTGAAGTTATGATCTGTCCGTTCGTTCATTGACGTCTCTGTTCACTGTAATAAGTTTAGTGTCTGTGTTTTGCGACCGCAGCTCAAAACCCTGCGATTAGTAGACGAAAGGACGTGCCTCTGTAATGGGAACCGAAAGCATTTGATCGCAAGGTCATAAGTCAACCGATTCCTCCACAGGAAAACACGTCTGATATATTATGTACGACACTGGTGACGGCATGTGCGTCACATGACAGGAATATGTTGTCGACCCACCTAACTTATACACTTGGCGAATGGGTAAAAAGATTCTTCTACCTTGCCAGATTTAGGTTTTGTTGTGGATGTGATAATCACTCCCAAAAAAGTGATGAAAACATAAGAGTTTGTCACATAAACTGCAACAAATGAATGCAACAGCTTCACAGTCGCACAGTTTTCCCTGTCCTCTGTCAAAACATATGTTTTTAACGTTTTCAAATTGTTCCGTGTGTAGACCGTCAAATCCTGCGTATGTGCAAGCAAATCTGAACATGTCCTGGAATTTTGGAGAGCGAAGTTGATTATGTGTGAGTGCCTGAACTTTGATAATGGTCTGAAAATTAAAATTTTCATTCGAGGGCAGACTTGAGCCAAGGACCTCTCATTCCGCAGCTGCTCAAGCTAACCACGGGACCACGACGGTCCGAAGCTCAGATTATCCTTGATGTTGCCTATCTTGCGCATCAACTACTCAGTTTGTATATTTTGCTTATTTTTTTCATAGTTCCACACAACTTCTTCCTGTTTTCTCGATTGATCTGTGTTCAGTTTTGCAAGGCCTATCCACTATGCCAACTTATAACTAAATCTGAGGGGTGGTGCGATGGGGAGGTTCCCTTGTAAGAAGCATGAGAACTAGGCATCTCGAGAATGGCGAGGAATTCTAGAAACTACAAGTTATATTTAACACAGGACACTTTTCAGCAGCTTGCAGGAGACCTTGAAAACATGGACGGTCTTCTAGTCAGTAAACCATACCCATTCACAAACGGACAGTATGTACTGTCAACAAAAAACCTAAATAGCGACGGTGTCGTGGTTATGTGGTCACGGTGTTGGACTGCGAAGAGGGAAATCCTCATGCCTCATATTTTTCTTCTTTTTTTTTTTCACAAAACTATAAACTGTCCGTCCAGTCAATGACGTGTCTGTTCGCTGTATTCAAATTTGTGTCTAGGTCGTGGTGTAACGTCCGCTTGCAACAGCGAAGTGTAAGGAAGGGAGCTCCAGATGTGTGTATGTATTTGTTCTACACAAGTACCACATGTTATGACACCTGCTTTCCGTTTGGGAAGTTATGACTCTTGAATTACTTTGTTGTAACCAAGTTCACGCCCATTTAATTGTTGTTTTCATTCGTGTGCGATATCTACGAGGCAGGTCTTCTACTCTCACTGTTCGTCACATTTACTTGCGACAGTAATACACTGAAAAGCCAAACAAAGTGGTACACGTGCCTAATATCGTGTAGGGCTCCCAGAACCACGCAGAAGTACCGCAACACGACGTGGCATGGACTCGACTAATGTCGAGGAAACACACAATGACTCCTGCAGGTCTCTCCATAAATTCGTAATAATATGAGGTGCTGGAGATCTCCTCTGGGGAGCACATTGCAACGTATCCCAGATATGCCTGGGGAGTTTTCTGGTGAGCGGAAGTGTTTAAACTCAGAAGAGTGTTCCTGGAGCCGCTCTGTAGCAATTCTGGACGTGTGGGGGGGGGGGGGTCGCATTGTCCTGCTGGAATTGCCCAAGTCCGCACAATGGACGTGAATTCATGCATGTGATCAGACAGGATGCTTATGTAGTTGTCACCTGTCAGAATCGTATCTAGACGTTTCAGGGGTCCCATATCGCTCCAGCTGCACACGCCCCACCCATTACAGGGCCTCCACCAGGTTGAACAGTCCCCTGCTGACATGGGGGTCCACGGATTCATGTGGTTGCCTCCATACCCGTACACGTCCATGGGCACGATGCAACTTGAAACGAGACTCGTCCGACAAGGAAACACGTTGCCAGTCATCAAACGTCCAATGCCGGTGTTGATGGACCCAGGCGAGGCGTAAAGCTTTGTGTCGTGCAGTCATCAAGGGTACACGGGTGGGCCTTCGGCTACGAAAGTCCATATCGATGATGTTTCGTTGAATGGTTCGCACGCCCACACTTGTTGTCGACCCCGCATTGAAATCTGCAGAATTTGCAGAAGGGATGCACTTCTATCACGTTTAACGATTCTCTCCAGTGGCTGTTGGTCCCGTTCTTGCAGGATCTTTTTCCGGCCGCAGCAGTGTTGCAGGTTTGATGTCTTAGCGGATTCCTAATATTCACGGCACACTCGTGAAATAGACGTACGGGAAAATCCCCACTTCATCGCTACATCGAAGACGCTGTGTAACATCGCTCGTGCGCCGACTATAACAGCACGTTCGAACCCTCTTAAATCTTGATAACCTGCCATTGTAGCAGCAGTAACCGATCTGAGAACTGCGCCGGACACTTGTTGTCTCACATAAGCGTATTCTGTCTCTTTACACATCTCTGTATGCCCATACCAGTTGCTCTGATGCTTCAGTGTATTTTCTTACCGCATGACGTATATTTTTTTACCCAATGAATAGTATGAAATTCATGCTATATGAATTACCGGACAAGAAGTTCATAATATTGTGAAAAAAGGGCGAGACTGAGAGTGAACACTGATCTCCCGCTTTGAAGCCTAAAACCATGACCACACAACCATTACGCCGCTGTTCTTGCAATACCCTCGATGTTTCACATCTTGAGCTGTTTCTATTTTTCCTTCTTTTCTCGCAAATCGCTAGATCTTCCTGTTTTCATGCTTGATCTGTGTTCGGTTTTTGATGGGCTATCCACTGGGCCATTTTACTATCAAATCTGAGGGGGTGCTATGGGGAGCTTCCCTTGTAAGTAAGGCAAGACAGAAAGGGAAACGACCCTCCACTTAGAAAACACTTACAGAAAGACTGACTTCCCCAACGCATGTAAAATCGACTGAAAGGAACTGCCCTCTTTACATACTCATATAGCCAACAGTACAGACAACACTCAGTTAGTCTACATTAATACAGGGTGAACATTAATAAAACCGACATATACATGGACGGACGCCTGACTGGAAACATAGGAAAAAAGGTCTTCTGAACACGAGTCCGAAAATGCACCGTTGTCACGGTAGATGGCAGTGATGAATGAATGTTCCACTGACCACGTGCCGTGTGTTCCTTGTGCGCTGCAAGCTGTGTGATGGATTCAGCGGATTTAAGCAGCAGAACTGTCCGGTATTCAGGTCGGGAACAACCCGAGATGGCATTTGTGTACGGCCAAGCAGATGGAAACGGCCGAGAGGAAGCACAGCTATACTAAAACAAGAAACTTCACCGACGCCAACAACATCATACAACATTTCAGCCCCTTTTGGGGCATTTGTGTGACCATGGATCCTTTCAGACAGACGAACGTGCTGGGAGGCGGCGGGATGTGCGTACACCAGATCTGGAGGACCGGGTTCTACAGGATATTGAGACGAACCCTACTACAAGCTTCTACTACATTGGCTTACATGGTGTAAGTCAAAGTACGATTAAGTGTATCCTGCATGACAACCGCTACTATCCCTATCACTTGCAACCCCATGGAAGCCGCTTTGAATATCCGTTGTGACGTGGATGCGATACAGCTCTGTACTGTGCTGTCGTTGCACGCACACAGTCCATTTCCGGACACATGTTCACAGGAACTTTCGTCCTCCATTTCCGGTCAGGAATCCGTTCCTCCGGTTTGTCGGTTTCATTAATGTTCACCAAGTATTAGCGAGTGCGGCGGCTCTATGACATATGTTTCTGTGCGGATAGAATTTGCGATTAGAAGGTGTAATGGACGAGAGTCGCTACAATGCAGCGTGTGAGAAGATGAGAATTTGGGTCGGATGGGAGACGTGTCCGGATGGCTGGGGCGGTTAAGCCAAGCGTTCTAGAGATTTGGAACATCCTGGTTTGAGTCCTTGTCCGGCACAAATTTCCACTTTCGCCATTGCAATACCGCAATGCCCTATGTGGCTGGGAGTAATGGTTTTCCACCTACCCTTTTCCTTTTAGTCCCTCCTAGTTTATTTCAGAAAATGAAGTACAGGCCGCGTCATCCTGTGTGTTGTCTGCTCTATTGGACATGACTGACTGGACAGAAAACACTCAGTTACATAAACTTTACATATCTGTGAATAACCGTATTGTATTGTATGTTAACCGGGGACCTAGATATGACGGAGAGGCTCTGACCCCGCCGCAGCCGCAGTGGTCCACCCCACAATGACTACCGGAGTCCTTGACCGGCACAAATTTCCACCCCTCCGCCACCCCACACGAACCATTCGGGTTTGGCCCCCGGTGAATTCACCCCCCCCCCCCCCCTGGGAACGTCTCACATCAGACGAATGTAATCCCTATTTTTGCGTGGTAGAGTAATAGTTGTGTACACGTACGTGAAGAATGTGTTTGCGCAGCAATCGCCGACATAGTGTAGCTGTGGCGGAACAAGGGGAAGCAGCCCTCATTCGCCGAGGGAGATGGCAAACCGCCTAAAAACCATCCATAGACTGGCCGGCTCTCTGGACCTCGACACAATTCCGCCGGGCGGATTCGTACCGGGGACCACGCGCTCCTTCCCACTTCGGCAAGCCGTGCCTTAGACCGCTCGGCTAACCAGGCGGGCCGAATAACCCTAACTCAACTGTCCTTAAAGACAGAAACAATTTCATTGAGGGACAAAGTGCTAAGTTCATTTATTTGTAGAGGAAACCTGTCAGCAGCTGTTTCTATAGAACCTAAAGTTCTATGATTTCCCTTCCGATCAACTTTCCTTATTTTGTTCCAAGAACTGGAATTTCTTACGATTTTCGTAACAATTCCTTTGGGGGAATATGAAGATCTCGATGTCAGAATATTCAAGAAATCAATTTAGTCACTCGTATAAAGCTTAAAGGCAACGGTAGGGAGCTTAGAGTGTAGCGTCCCGTCGCAACGATCCCATCAGAGACGTACTATGAGTTGCGGTTAGGAAACGATAGCGTGTGAAATCAATCAACAATCCCAGCGTTAGGATGGTGTGGATGATCAGACAGGGATTTGGACCGCTGTCTTTCCGAAATAGAGCCCAGTGTCTTTCCAATGCCAACTTGCACGGTTGGAGGCTTGAAGATCAGGACGCCATTCATTACCACACAAAAAATGAGTTCTGTTGCTGTATCCAGAACAGGGTTGCGTTAACTATACAAGACGAGTTAAAACTGTATGGTGGGCCAGAATTCGTACCGGAACACTGCATTTCGCAGGCAGTAGACTACGCCCAATTCCTCCATTCGACATACCTCACAGACTGACACACAGCCTGAACTTGTCACAAGTTTCTCTCCTTACTTTTAATTACTGCAAAGCTTCTCCCACAGTGCTGCGAGACTAGCACCTCAGAGATAAAATGGATTTAAATTGTCGAAGACAATCTACCACCGGTTATTAGGGAACACTAAAACAGGATTTGTATAATGATACACACGTGTATGGCTTAGGCGATAATTTGCAGCCGTGAACACGGAATAGTTTCTCCTTCAAAGTAACTCTCATTATACCCGAGCTTCGCTATTCCCTGTAGAGGCGTCGGGAAGAACTGGCGTTGACTGGCGGTAATTATACGTCGTGGCGAAGTGATTTTAAGTCACAGGCCAAGACACTTGCCATTGGTCCAGGCCTGCGATAATTGTCTTCCTACTGCAGCTCTGAAGGCAATTTGTTGCGGACAGAACGACTGCTGCTGCTGCTGCTGCCGTTAAAACTTTAGGACAGTACGTGGCGCAATGACTGCGAAATAAAACGTCTCCTTTTTATTTTTGTTTGTTTGGTTTATTTATATGGTTATGTGGGATCGCATGAACCAAAGTAACTTGGTCAAAGAATAAGTCAGTACATGCCGTAGTTTACAGAGAGCAGTTCAAAAAATTTATAAGCGAAAGAATTAATAAAACACGAACAAAATGTGAGAGCATATACGGTAAAATAACACAGTACATACAGAGGTTCTGAATTATTCCGAGTACAGTATAAAAGAAGTGTGCCACAAGCAAACTTGTCAAATCAGATTTGAAGACTTGGGGCTTATCAGTCAAGTTCTTCCCGTTCTGCTGTAAGTCTACTGAAAATAAAAAGTGCTGGATAGGCACACCACTGCTTACTAAAGTGCTAATCATTTTTCCCTCTAGTGATATTTGAATACAATATTGCAGTTTGCCTCTAAATGAGTCAACATTCTCATCAGCAAATCCCACGATGGCGTTTACGTAGAGAGATGGCAGCATTAGAATTCCGCGACACCTAAACGACGGCCTACATGACGTCAGAGATCACATTCAGCACAGTGCTCCAGACGTAACATTCCAGGAATTTTTTCTTTAATATCTGACAAAAGTGGAGTATTTTCTTGAAGAAATATTTCTGCATCTAGCCGGCCGGACTGGCCGTGCGGTTCTAGACGCTACAGTCTGAGGCCGAGCGACCGCTACGGTCGCAGGTTCGAATCCTGCCTCGGGCATGGATGTGTGTAATGTCCTTATGTTAGTTAGGTTTAATTAGTTCTAAGTTCTAGGCTACTGATGACCTCAGAAGTTAGGTCGCATAGTGCTCAGAGCCAAGCCATTTCTGCATCTATTCCAATGTCTGATACCTACCTTGTCTCAATTGTACTTAGTAATCTTTTTTCATGGATGACAGAATTATTTCAGTTTGTCTACTTACTTATTTACTTATTTATTTATTTCCCATCATATGGAACATTTGCCGCCGGCCGGGGTGGCCAAGCGGTTCTAGGCGCTTCAGTCTGGAACCGCGCGACCGCTACTATCGCAGGTTTGAATCCTGCCTCGGGCATGGATGTGTGTGACGTCCTTAGGTTAGTTAGGTTTAAGTATTTCTAAGTTCTAGGCGACTGATGACCTCCGCTGTTAAGTCCCATAGTGCTCAGGGCCATTTGAACCATTTTTTTTTTTTTTTTTTGGAACATTTGCCGTCTAGCAGGGTTCATGTCTGGCGAACATGCTGGCCACTCTAATCGAGCGAAGTTGTTATCATGAAGGACATTCAAAATGGTTCAAATGGCTCTGAGCACTATGGGACTTAACTTCTAAGCTCATCAGTCCGCTAGAACTTAGAACTACTTAAACCTAACTAACCTAAGGACATCACACACATCCATGTCCGAGGCAGGATCCGAACCTGCGACCGTAGTGGTCGCGCGGTTCCAGACTGTAGCGCCTAGAACCACTCGGCCACTCCGGCCGACCTAAAGGACGTCATTCACAAGATGTCCACGATGGGGGCGCGAATTGTCATCCATGAAAACGAATGCCTCGTCAACATGCTGCCGATATGGTTGCACTATCGATCGGAAGATGGCGTTCACGTATCGTGCAGCTGTTACGGCGCCTTCCATGACCACCAGCGGTATACGTCAGCCCCACATAATGCCATCCCAAAACAGCAGGGAACTTCCACCTTGCTGCACTCGCTGGACAGTGTGTCTAAGGCGTTCAGCCTGATCGGGTTGCCTCCAGACACGTCTCCGACGATTGTCTGGTTGAATGCGTGTGCGACACTGTTCGGTGAAGAAAACCTGATGCCAATCTGGACCGGTCCATTCGGCGTGTTTTGGACCCATCTGTACCGCGCTGCATGGTATCGTGGTTGCAAAGATCAACCTCGCCATGGACGTCTGGAGCGAAGTTGCACATCATGCAACCTATTGCGCACAGTTTGAGTCGTAACATGACGTCCTGTGGCTGCACGAAAAGCATTATTCAACATGGTGGCGTTACTGTCAGGGTTCCTCCGTAGGTAGCGGTCGACGAATACAGTAGTAGCCCTTGGGCGGCCGGAGCGATGCATGTCAACGACAGTTCCTGTCTCTCTGTATCTCCTCCATGTCCGAACAACATCGCTTTGGTTCACTCCGAGACGGCTGGACACTTCCCCTGTTGAGAGCCCTTCCTGGCGCAATGTAACAATGCGGACGCGAACAGCTGTACTGACCGTCTAGGCATGGTTGAGCTACAGACAACACGAGTCGTGTACCTCCTTCCTGGTGGAATGACTGGAACTAATCGGCTGTCGGACCCCCTCCGTCTAATAGGCTCTGCTCATACGTGGTTGTTTACATCTTTGGGCGTGTTTAGTGACATCTCTGAACAGTTAAAGGGACTGTGTCGGTGATACAATATCCACAGTCAACGTCTGTCTTCAAGAGTTCCGGGAACCGGGGGAATTGTTAACTTTTGTTGATCTGTGTATAACAGGATTAGAATAACAGATGGCTAGAGAGTCGAACACAGCTGAGCATGAAAGGGGTCAATCTTGCCGCTTCGCTGTTGCCCAGGCACGTTATCCAGCCTCGGCTGCAAGTGTTGTGGGACTCCATACGAGACATCACTCGCTAGCGTGCAGTATTGCAGGGTCTTAATAGCCTTTTCACGTTTCTGTGCACTTTTGCTGCCAAATTTAGACATTCAGTTTGGAGCCGCCAGTGATGCGCTCTACGACACCACTGGACACATCATCTTTACAGACGAGTCCCGGTTCTGCGAACAGCATCATGATGGACTTACTCACGTATGGAGGCTCTGACAACAGCGAACGTTGCACACTATATCCGTCATCGTTATACCTTGTGGTAATAAATGAAGTCCAGCCACTCACAGAGGTTCAGTTTCGGCTGTAATTATCATAGAAACTTCGTTGACATTCTAATGTGTGCATGCTGAACCGATTTACGCTGAAAAAAAGTTAGTTCCAATTTTGGCCACCAGGTGCAAATCTGGCGTTGTGAGTGCAATAAAGACGTACAGTGAAATCTCGCTTAACGTGCACCTCCCATAAAGCACAATTCGCATA
The DNA here is from genome assembly GCF_021461385.2 of Schistocerca piceifrons. Lineage (NCBI taxonomy): Eukaryota > Metazoa > Arthropoda > Insecta > Orthoptera > Acrididae > Schistocerca > Schistocerca piceifrons. The sequence goes on along the minus strand of NC_060139.1, from coordinate 321,884,054 downwards.
ACTACCAAAACAATTGCTAAAAAAATGCCTCGCTTAACGAGCGACGTTTCCCATGACGAGTGACGACGATTTAGAGTGACGTCACCAGCCGTTCGCGCGTCGCGGAGGAAACGATCAACAACATGAACGCCTGTCATTGTCGGCAGCGGCATATGAATAACGTCTTTAGTATACACTGCAGTTTCGGTTTAGCGCTCTTTCTGCTACCATCTTAGTGCAACTTGTGATCACACAGTTTTCTAAACTTTTATTCAGATAGTGTTTTTTTGTGCACAAATTCTAATAACCTTCGTAGAAATGTCCCCAAAAATAAAGCGGTAAGAAGATGCCCAGAAGAGAAAGAAAATGAACTTAAAAATGAAACGCAAAATCATTGAAAAACGCGAGCGTGGTGTGAGCGTTATGCTTTAGCACGCACATACAATCTGTCTACATTAACTATTTGCACTATCCTCAAGAATAAGGACAAGATTATGGAGACAGATGCTTCAAAGGGACTGACAAGAGTATCAAAACAACGGTTTAATATTCTGGACGATGTCGAAGGGTTGCTCCTTATATGGATACGTGAAAAGAAACTGCAAGGCGACACTATTAACAGGAACATAATTTGTGCGCTAAATTTCGCATGTTCTATACCCCAATTCGTCTACAGATTTACCTTTATGATTCCTCCTATAGTGTAAGCGTACAACGATAAAATTTGTTATTTTATATCCTTCCTGATGTTGAAATTTTAATGATAGTGGTGTACATTCTACGCTAAGCATTCTGTCCATTTCTTATAACGGACCTTCTGAATAAGGGAACGTAGTTTTTGCCGCCGACATTCTTTGAGAGATGTTTTATGGTTTTCTTTCCGTTTCAAATTTTTTTTATGTACTCACTTCTCTGCCTCCAGGGATTCTGTCACCTAAAAAGCTGTACAGATGAAAATGCACAACCACAATTTTAATGGGGCCAGCGGCTATACCAGTCGTTGTGCATGGAAGCGGTCGCTCGATGCCGAACTGCTACAGACACTGATAATGCTGTTCTGTCACAGACATCGACATTGTCTCTGGTAGCCTGTGGAAGTTCCACCATTTTGGGACGTCCACTTGAGATAAAACGGCCACCTACATGAGAACGTAGCCGCGCTCTATCAGTACGACAGTTGGACTTGACCACGTCTACAACGATTTGGTGTACACTATGTCACCACAAATGTTCAGACACCTATTAGTGGACATTAATATAGGGAGTGTCCACCATTCGCCTTCATGACAGCTTGAACTCTGCTGGAGACACATTCAAGGAGGCGCGTGGATGTGTGTGGAGGAATGACAGGCCATTCTTCCTCAAGAGTCGACATCACTGAAGATAGTGATGTTGGACGCTGGATGAAAATCGACATTTTGCCTCATCCTGAAGGTGTTCCATTGGGTTTAGATCGCGACCCTGAGCAGGACAGTCCATTTGAGGAATTTTACTGTCCACAAACCATTGCCCAAGAGATGCTACTTTGTGACAGGCCGCACTGTCATGCGGAAACTAAAGATCACCGTCTCCAAAATGTCGTTTACTGCACGTAGCACACAGCATTTAGCGTTATCTTAAGCGCAATAAGGGAGTCACACCCTACCCCAAAATGCAACATCTCGACCTCGGCACTTCTCTGTTGGTACTATACGTGATGGCAGGTAACTTTCTCCAGACATTCGCCAAACCCAAACCTTTCCATCGGATTGCCACAGGCAGGGTATAGCAATCATCCATTGTCCAATGGCTTCGCTCTTTACACCACCTCAAGCATCGTTTAGCACTAACGACAGAAATGTGTGACTTAGGAGGAGCTCCTTGGCCATTGTGCCCCATTCTTTTTAACCCTCCACACGCATTCATTCTGCCACCTGGGCAGTTTATGTATATATCAACAACAACAATTCTCTGCAAATATTATAACTTTATTTTTTTTCGGCATTCATGTTAATACCGCAAGTGATTTAAGTATTTTCCCATACATTGACTCTACTGTAGGCAAAAAAAAGTAATACCTCTCAACAAAGTATGTTATACCTCCGTATGAAGATCTACGTACAAGCATCAGTTGTACAGCAAATGCTGGAGTGTGACAAAATTTCCTAACTGTCATATATACACTGATGAAAAAAATCGCAAGGCCAAAAAATGATTAATGTATAGTAATGAAATGATGGTAATACATTTGTCTAGGTAACAGTTGTAACTTATTAACGCTGCAATATCGCTGGTTAATGCAAGCACGAGATATGCCATTGTACATGTGAAATGCCGGTACATTAATAACGGCTGTAACCGCCAGAATGTTTTTTTGCGTGCGAGACTGTTTGTGTTCATTTTTAAAGTACTTCCTGCCACACCGCTGCTCTCCAAAATTACTGAAACTTTTGTATCTAGTTATATTTATGTCATGGAAAACATTAAGTGGGTTTTTGCTAAAGACAATTTTTTTCAACATTGGAGAGTTTTTAAAGAATTTAATATTATTACTTTAAATTTTGTTATTTAATAACATGTCTCCATCTTCTGCCAGGAATGAATATTTCCAATTCTTCGTAAAAGTCCTTTTTGATGGTCCTTGTCCATTTTATGTAATATATAAAGATCATACCCAATATCATGGGATGGATGGCTTGCGTTTTTTATGTCGGTGGCTATTGCTGATTTATTTATTGTATTCATTACAATGTAAAAATAATTGTAATTGCACCTGATGTTGGCAGCATGTCACCGAATTCGTCGTACGAATAAAATATCAGAAGCAAGTGATTGTTGCAGTATATATTACATCACAAAAAAATTTGCAACACGGTAGTATCTCTCAAAAAAGACCCATATAACATGGTTAAATTTAGTCATGTTACCTACGACTTATCATCCCGGACATCGAATGGCAGTTTCTCATTCCTTACAGGTACAGTACGCTGCGAGATACTTACGTTGTGGTGGCACCTCGTCGTAGGCGGCGGGCTGCCACGGCGACCAAACAGCTGCGGCGGTGGGGGCGGCGTGCGGGGCGGCGGTGGTGTGAGGCAACGCGGCGGGGGCGGCGGCATCGAGGGCGGCGGCAGCCCCAGGGCGGCGGCAGAGCCCGCGGCGGGAGGCGGTGGGGGCGGCGCCATGCCCGGCGGAAGGTGGGGCGGCACGTGGGGCGGCGGGGGAGGTGCGTGCGGCGGGGGCGGCGAGTCCGAGTCCGGCCCCGGCGGCACGTCGCCCACGGCGTGCGTCAGCGCGTGCCGGCGCAGGTCGCAGTTGCGGCGGAACACCTTGCCGCACGCGCTGCACTCGTACGGCTTGTGGTCGGTGTGCGTCAGCAGGTGCGTCTTGAGGTTGGAGCGCTGGTTGAAGCTGCGCGCGCACACGGGGCACTTGTGCGGCGACTCCTCCATGTGCAGGATCTTGTGCACCGCCAGCGTGCGCGACTGGCAGAAGCCCTTGCCGCACTCCCCGCACTTGAACGGCTTCTCCTTACTGTGGATGTACCTGGAACACAGGCGGAGCAAATGCTATATTAGCTGCGTTTCACACACCACTATCGTGGCAGAAAGCTGTGCACGTTCTTAAGAATTAATCTTTTACTCTGCATTTTACCTTCCCTATGCTTACATCAAAAGTTAAAACTTTCAAGCAAAATTTTACAATCGCTTCGAATGCTGGTGTGAAATTTCCTGCCACATTAAAACTGTATGCCGGAACTCTGCATCTTCCATCTCTCTCTGCTTCCTTCCATGCTGTACAGAAGTTTTCCTGCTTACTTTGAAGGAGAAGCACTCGTGGAAGGCCGGCCGGTGTGGATGAGCGGCTCTAGGCGACCGCTACGGTCGCAGGTTCGAATCCTGCCTCGGGCATGGATGTGTGTGATGTCCTTAGGTTAGTTAGGTTTAAGTAGTTCTAAGTTCTAGGGGACTGATGACCTCAGCAGTTAAGTTCCATAGTGCTCAGAGCCATTTGAACCATTTTACCACTCGCGGAAGAAAGGAAGACTTAGCCAAGGCCTAGGGGATTGATTCGAGAATGAATCTCTCACTCTGTATCTTACTAGCCGATTAAACGTCTGTGCCCGACCGCGACTCGATCCCAGAATCTTGCTTTCAACTACAGAGCTATTCCGGCACGACTCACGACGCTTTAGGGAGTGCTACACCTGTAAGGTATGCATGAGAACTTCTGTACAGGAGGAGGAGGAGATTAGTGTTTAACGTCCCGTCGACAACGAGGTCATTAGAGACGGAGCGCAAGCTCGGGTTAGGGAAGGATGCGGAAGGAAATCGGCCGTGCCCTTTCAAAGGAACCATCCCGGCATTTGCTTTAAGCGATTTAGGGAAATCACGGAAAACCTAAATCAGGATAGCCGGAGACGGGATTGAACCGTCGTCCTCCCGAATGCGAGTCCAGTGTGCTAACCACTGCGCCACCTCGCTCGGTCTTCTGTACAGTTTGGAAGGTAGAACGGAGGTACTGGTACATTCTGGAGGTTTTCCACATTATGGTGGACTGTGCTAGACCCGCAACTGCGGTCTTCATTTGAATAAGAAATTCCGGTTGGCAGCTACTGTCCGACTTGTTATTGGAGACATTTTTCCTTATTTGGTGGTACGATTCCGTATGAGCAACAAATGACATATCAGGAAATGGAAGATCTTCAAATAGCTCTGAGCACTATGGCATAACATCTGAGGTCACCAGTCACCTAAAACTTAGAACTACGTAAACCTAACTAACCTAAGGACATCACACACATCCTTGCCCGAGGCAGGATTCGAACCTGCGACCGTATCAGTCGCGCGGTTCCCGCCTGAAGCCCCTAGAACAGCTCGGCCACACCGGCCGGCCTTGGAAGATCTGTACGATGTTGGAAGATTAGGACTTAAAATCCCATCGACGATCGCTGGAGACGAAAAGTAAGCTGCGGAAGGAAATCTGCCGCGCCCATTCCAAAGGAACCGTCCCAGCATTTGTCTTAATTTCGTGAAACCACAGTATACCTAACTTTTGATCGTTGCACTGCTAACAGAACGGACGTCTTTCCGAATCAATGACTCCATATTGAAATTTTTTGTCAATATTAGGGAAAAATACTTTTTGTGAGGAGCTTTTGGGGAAACGGAAACCTATGAGAAATTTTTGCAGCAGAAAATTTCGGTACCCGGGAAACTGGGGAAGTATTTTATCTACCTAGCCTTACTGCTAATGCCATCTTATACCTTGGTTCAAGCAACACATATTTCGTTTTCTAGATATTCACTAGATGTCACTCTGTCTTCAGTTCAATCGCTCACCTTTCCTTTTGTAGGAGACTCAACGCTCACTGCGGTGATACCTCTCCGTGACGTCACTATGACGTGTACTGCCCAGCTTCGATCGTTTGGGGTGCTTGTACAGATGCTACGCTGATGTTAAATCAATAGGGCAATGAAAAAACCATGAAGAAAGCAAATGCGACGCCCCTAGAACAGTTTTTCTTCTGGCCAGGCCTTTGTTTTTATTTACAAATTAAAAATTTTAGTTTACGTAGTACGATTTTTGTGATATACACAACACTTTTACGGCCCTGAACACTCATTTCCACCTCTTCAAGATACCAACACTGATGACAAACAACAGTTTAAAGGAAAAAGGATATTTGGGGAAAAGTTACCGAAATAGTATGATTTTGGGGTATTTTATGTCTGCTATTAGGGAATTTCCAAAATTCAGTCTGGAAACGCTGTTCCGAACGCGAGTCTAATGTCTTAGCACTTCGTCATCTCACTCGATGGTGAGACGAACAGTATGCCAGCAATTAGTTAGAGGGGGAAGTTAGAAGACGGAAACAGACGTGCTGAATACTCCACTGGTTGCAAGGTCTTCCATAACACTAAATTATTTACACGCATTGAGCTGTACGCAGTGTAGTAACATGAAACGTAACGTGTCTTCTTTGCACATGCTCCATCCGCTGATATGAGCCTCCAAACTCTTCTGCGAGTTAATTGACTTTAGACAACTGTTGTTGCGCACCTGATCGTTGATCTAAACTTTTTCAGGCAGTATGCCTTCCTGATCGAGAGACATTTCCCATTAACCGCTCCTAAACCACGTTGGACCTAGAGCATCATCTCCATAAGTTTACATCAAAAGGTAAAACTTCCAAGCAAAATTTCACAATGGCTACGAATGCTGTACCATCACTCAATAACATTACAGAAACTCGAGCAGTCGGAAACTAAACGGGAGATCAGCAAAGTGGCTACGAGATAGGTGATGACAAATATACTGCTGCCAATGAATAGTTGCTACGATGATTCGTTGCTACTGAAAAATTTCAGTTTTTTGAATAGGTTCATGTATAGGGGACTCATCAGGGACCGCCGCAATTTGCCTCGAGTCCTGAGCTTCATAGAATATCCGTTGGAGTTACGCTGTCAACCTTTGACTATTCAGCTGACAAAGCGTTTCCTGCGAAAGGCAGAGAACGGAATTTGTGTCTCGCTTCGGTACAAAGCTTTAATTTGTCACAATAGTTATTTCAGCGCCCTCATCTCTACGCCGAAGAGCGGTCCTTTGTTGCTCCAGAGGAAGCGGACAACAATAGCAGACATGAAAATGCTGAGCAGTAATCAATCACTTCGCGACAAAGGTTCAAATCATAATACAATAGCCCTCCCTCACGCAAGATTTAGACCGCGCATAAACACACCCGGCCCAGTGAGCATCTGGCAGTACAAAAGACATATTCCAGACAGTAGCGTCGTCTACAGTTAACAAAGCCGTAAGCTCATGTCATCGAGCTCTTTCTGCTTTGTAACCGTGCACATACACATCGCCGAAATTAATCATTCTAAACAGACATTAGAAATTATAATCTATTTTCTAGGCTAATGTAAAACTCTTCCCATTGCAGAATTAAAATTAAATGTCATATGGCTTTGTTGCTGGGATATCCTACGGTATGCGCTAAAAATGGCTCTGAGCACTATGGGACTTGACTTCTAAAGTCATCAGTCCCCTAGACTTAGAACTACTTAAACCTAACTAACCTAAGGACATCACACACATCCATGCCCGAGGCAGGATTCGAATTTGCGACCGTAGCTGCAGCGCGGTTCCGAACTGAAGCGCCTAGAACCGCTCGGCCACAACAGCCGGCTACGGTATGGGTTCAGCCACTTGGTGCAAAGGGTGTTCTATTTCTGTGCACATTGTCTCTTGAGAGTTGTGACGGATATGTTTTTGTACAATGTATTATGTTTGAAACTTCTTGGCAGATTAAAACTGTGTGCCGCACGGAGGCTCGAACTCGAGACCTTTGCCTTTCGCGGGCAAATGCTCTACCAACTGAACTACCCAAGCACGACTCACGCCCCGTCCTCACAGCTTTAATTCCGCAAGTACCTCGTCTGGAACTTTCTTCCAGGGGTGCTAGTTTTGCAAGGTATGCAGGAGAGCTTCTGCGAAGGAGGGTAGGAGACGAGGTACTGACGGAATTAAAGCTGTGAGGACTGGGCGTGAGTCGTGCTTGGGTAGCTCAGTTGGTAGAGCACTTGCCCGCGAAAGGCAAAGGGTCCCGAGTTCGAGTCTCGGTCCGGCACACAGTTTTAATCTGCCAGGAAGTTTCATATCAGCGCACACTCCGCTGCAGAGTGAAAATCTCATTCTGGAGAGTTACGATTGTGTTGCATAATGATGGGAGAAGGGAGAGGGTGATACCCGCTACTGGCACATATCCTATTCCTGTTGATTAAGCTTAACGTCCCCATCCGACGGACGGGTCACCATCAACTGCATCGCATACCCTTACTTCATGAGACACCGCAGAGAGGTTTGGACTTTACTCCAGGACATTGGCTCAAACACTCGTGATCAGGAACTTTATGCCAGCACCTCTCCTCTACAACGATTTTAAAAGAAGGCATGCCATCATTGCTAGAATACTTTCTGGCACCAACGGATCACTCTGTATTTCGAAACAGCAGTTGAAATAATAGGCTCAGGCCGAGTAAGTATCAGGACAGGCTGCTTCGCTCAGAGTGCAGATTTCATCTTTTGCTTTATTCTCGGTAAAGAAACTGGAAGCTACAGGTAATGAGCTAGAGACTGAATACGGTACATTATGTCTGTTTCAGTAGGAGGTGTGTTAAATAGCGTAGTGATGTAGTTCAACATGGCACAAAATAGTGACAACCCAAGAATAATTCAGCTAGCTATAAATGCAAGTATAAGATCGGACAGACGACAAGACTTTCACTCGTTCTGTTTTGTTCATCGATTTCTTAGCCACTGGTGCGTAACACTAAATCATTCTACATCTCCTATCCCTCCACGAGTCAGGAAAAAAGTACTCAATGACCTATGTCCAAAATCACATTACTTTCCAGAGGAAATTAAGCTTTATGTGTCACCATTCGCATAGCTTCCCTCACGGCATATTCGAGCTGTTTCGCTTTCTGTTGAACAACGAGTGACGTTATCAGCTGCGTCTATACTTTTCCTATTCCTATCTATTCTTACACCTTTTCTGCTAAGGTGTTCCTACTATTTCTCGCTCTTCCCCTGACTATTCAACTTCTTCTCCACACTTGAGTCCTACTGTAGGGCTACCAAATATTTCTTATATCTCATTAGTCACATTCGACAAGAACATAATGAGGAAGATGTTCACAAGAATATTAAGAATAGTGCTATCTCCGAATTTCCATCTATTTAGTACTGTGACTCTCATCATTAAACACACATCAAAACAAGTTTTGCATCACCTCAGTTCCCAGAACTCCTGAAGAAAGATGTTGACTGTGGATATTGTATCACAGACACAGTACCTTTCACTGTTCAGAGATGTCACTAAATCCGCCCAAAGATGTAAACAACCGCACATGAGCAGCACCTATTAGACTGACGGGGGCCGACAGCCGATCAGTTCCAGTCATTTCACCAGGAAGGAGATACACGGCCCGTGTTGTCTGGTTCAACCATGCCTAGACGATCAATACCGTGGTTCGATCGCGTCCGCATTGTTACTTTGTGCCAGGAAGGGCTCTCAACAAGGGAAGTGACCAGGCGTCTCGGAGTGAACCAAAGCGATGTTGTTCGGAATTGGAGGATATACAGAGAGACAGGAACTGTCGATGCCATGCCTCGCTTAGGCCGCGCAAGGGCTATTACTGCATTGGATGACCGCTACCTCCGGATTATGGCTCGAACGAACGCTGGCAGCAATACCACCATGTTGAATGATGCTGTTCGCGCAGCCACAGAACGTCATGTTATGACTCAAACTGTGCGCAGTAGGCTGCATGATGTGCAAGTTCACTCGTGACGTCCATGGCGAGGTCCGTCTTTGCAACTACGACACCATGCAGCGCTGTACAGATGGGCCCAACAACATGCCGAATGGACCGCTCAGGATTGGCATCACGTTCTCTTCACCAATGAGTGTTGCATATGCCTTCAACCAGACAATCGTCGGAGACGTGTTTGGAGGCAACCCGGTCAGGCTAAACGCCTTAGACACACTGTCCAGCGAGTGCAGCAAGTTGAAGGTTCCCTTTTGTTTTGGGGTGGCATTATGTGGGGCCGACGTACGCCGCTGGTGGTCATGGAAGGCGACGTAACGGCTGTACGATACGTGAATGCCATCCTCCGACCGATAGTACAACCATATCGGCAACATACTGGCGAGGCATTCGTCTTCATGGACAACAGTTCGCACCCCCACCATGCACATCTTGTGAATGACTTCCTTCAGGGTAACAACATCGCTCGACTACAGTGGCCAGCATGTTCTCCAGACATGAACCCTATCGAACAAGCCTGGCATAGATTGAAAAGGGCTGCTTATGGACGACGTGACCCACCAACCACTCTGAGGGATCTACGCCGAATCGCCGTTTAGGAGTGGGACAATCTGGACCAAAAGTGCCTTGCTGAACTTGTGAATAGTATGCCACGCCGAATACATGCATGCATCAATGCTGTACGGTGGTACAACATGCAATGTGTGGTTTTCATGAGCAATAAAAAGGACAGAAATGATGTTTATGTTGATCTCTATTCCAATTTCCCGTACAGATTCTGGAACTTTCGGAATCGAGGTGATCCACAACTTCTTTTGATGTGTGTAGTAACCACTGTGTACTACCTGTGTACTATACTTATTATATTGTTGACTCACTAAGGCTGTCTGATTAGATGCAAGAGGAGTCCCGAGGGTCCTAATCTTGCCAGATGACATAAATGCATAAATAAATGAATAACAAGGCACTACACCTGTGACAGTACGGTACTAGTTAAACAGTCAGCGCGCCAGCTGTGGAGAGTGGGACACATCTAGGTCAGGACTTGCGCGGTCCTCCACCGCGTGACGTCATAAAGTTGCCTCTGTAGCGACGGGCGACACACTCATTCTCCGGCGAACGTTACGCAAGCCCTGGAGCCCAGCAACGAGCAGTTAGCACGTCAGCTCTGTGCTCGTAAAACGGAGTGTCACTCTCCCTCTGTACGACACGCGACGCCCGGCGAAGTTCTAGAGAATTTGTGTCACATTCACTTCCATTACAATCATCTGCCACTCGGTTGTCCAGATATTATGATTTCTTGAACGATAGGCGTACAAAAGATTAAATGTAGCAGAATTTAACACGAGAGAGATGATGTGGAAGATTAACCGAATCGTATAAAATGACGAGCAGTAGTCTCAGGATATTGCTATGACATTTAAAACATATGATGGACTCAGCTCGCAGATGCCCGCTTCATTATATGCGTACACGGAGTTCAGTTTCTAGTTAATAGATGGCTCTTATATGTATTCTAAAACGAAGTACATATCACGTGTGTCACGTCGTAGCTGATCTCACAGTCGGTAAACAACCAAAATGCTGAAGAGAGCAGTTCGTAGTGATGGTTAAGAGGGATTACAGAAGCTTGTGAATACTGAAACTTCTTGGCAGATTAAAACTGTGTGCCGGACCGAGACTCGAACTCGGGACCTTTGCCTTTCGCGGGCAAGTGCTCTACCATCTGAGCTACCCAAACACGACTCACAGCTTTACTTCCGCCAGTACCTCGTATCCTACCTTCGACTTTACAGAAGCTCTCCTTCGAACCTTGCAGGACTAGCACTCCTGAAAGAAAGGATATTGCGGAGACATAGCTTAGACACAGCCTGGGGGATGTTTCCAGAATGAGATTTTCACTCTGCAGCGGAGTGTGCACTGATATGAAACTTCCTAGCAGATTAAAACTGTGTGCCGGACCGAGACTGGAACTCGGGACCTTTGCCTGTTTTGTGAATACTGTTTTCAACAGTGATAATGGAGTAAGTGATTTGTCTTTCAGTGATTCGGACTCTAAAGAACTGCAAGTAATATAGACCGCAAAGACTCAATAATATTGAGGACTGGTGACTATGGTGGCCAGGAAAATGAGACAGTTCATGCTCTTGTTCACAAAACCAGTCCTGGGCGATGCCGGCTGTATGAAAAGAAGTCTTGTCGTCTTGGATCACAGCATCACCATTGACGAACAAACATTGTACCATGGGATGGATCTGATTAGGCGATATGGCCACATAATTCTCAGCAGTAATGCGATCTCGCAGAGTATACATGGGGCAAGTGGAATACCACGCTATGGCTGCCTGGATAATCGCAGAACCCCCGCTCCCCATGTTTCACTCTTGGTACGCAAACTCGGCCAGAAATTCAAAACAGTGTGAAACGCGCCTCATCCAACGAAGTGATGTTCTTCCATTGTTGCATTTTCCAGGTTTCATGGCTTCGGAACCACATTACCTGCTACGGGAATTGGCATCAAGATGAGTCGTGGTGGAATTCCAGCACGCATTGCATTTCCCTGCTTATGGAGCCCCATTCGTGTTGTTTTGGTCAGCACCAAGCGAGTGTGACATTCAGTTCCGCAGTGACTTTTCAGCTGTCGTTCTCTTACTTTTCGTCACGGTCCTCTTCAATGGTCGTCTGCTACGGTCATTCGACCCACCCTTTCATTCATGTTGTGACTGTAAGGATATTTTACCGCTTTCCTTCGTGCTGTAAGAATCTTCGATACGGCGCCCCTTGAAATACTAGACATTTCAGCTACCTTGGTTACAGAAGTACGCAGCACAAGAGCACCTACAATTTGCCCACGTTCGAATTCATTTAGCTCGAACATAAGGCTCTCACAACTTCGTAGAACACTTCTGACGACGATTAACATTTGCAGCGTACTGAGTGCATTGTACAGGTCCCGATAGAGGTCAAATATAACAGCACAACCTGCTAGTTTAGTCAGCATCTGAATTTATGTTCAAGCATGCATTTTCATATTTTCGTCGAGACCCCTCTAATTCACAGGGCTTTATTGAGTGTGGATGTAACTATAGATTCTGAAAACATATGATTTCCTGGTGACCCCCTATTTCACTACTGTAATCGGCTCGGTTGCTTTCTGCTTGCAAGGAAAGGCCGCTGAAGATGATGGGCTGGGCTTTCTCTAACCCTTCTAAATGGGTAGGTGTCGGGGACAACAAGACTCATTTCAAAGGCGAGTATCTACCATGACGGCCTACGTCTCCATCACTAGCAGGGAAAGCTCTAAACGTCCTCGCAGGAAGCAGAAAATTACAGAAGCGCTATTAGTGCGAACGGGGAATCGGCAGTGAAATCGTCTCCATGCGGCCATTGATTGGTTGGAAGGCCTGAAAGTTGAACAGTCTAATTTCGTGCAGCGGTCTAGAGCTCTGGAAATCTAGAAGTCGGCCGGCAACCCTCGTGTTGGTAAGGCGGCAAGTCGTAGGTTCTCTGTGGCGGACTTCGTGTTTTTTAGTGACTGTCATTTCGGAAGTATGGAGTTAGTGATCCTTCGAGATGATCGAGGTCAATTTTCCAATAAGGAAAGCCTCCAAAGTATTCGAAAGTGCATTCCCGTGCGTGGGCATCGAGTTCCGCTTAGGCACTTTCTTGTTTTTCTTTGTGATGGTTGTGAATTAGTGAGGCTGGGGTTGCTCGGTAAAAGAGAGGCGTCACAGCACGCGTTTTGTCATTAGGGAGTTGGAGTACCCGAACGTGGCTACCATGTGGCTTGATAACAATAAATTTGATTTTTCGTGCGAATTTGAGAGTGATGTTTTATGTGGTTCTTTGCCTGTTTACTTCCACATTGTATTCCTCTTTTGTTCTTGCGATTATCGGCAAGGGTGGTTAGTAACCAGCTGGATGCGCAGTACCGAACTGTTAGTGATGAATCTTTCCAGTCCAGTGATCACATCTCGTAATCTTTCCTGAAAATAGTCGTATAGTTGCCGGGCCTTTAGATGGTCATATTATTGCGACAACCGTCTATATTCGCCACCAACGTGGAATAGTCACTCACAGATGGCAAGTGGCAGCACTAGCAGTGGAGGGCATATAAATTGTATAGGGGGGACGTGGAAAACAGTGCAGTCATTGTCGTAATGCGAAAACGGAGCGATTTATCTGGCGTTCAAAAGGGCGCGATCCAAAACCGGTGTCGAGGCAAATGTCGTGCTCCACAGGCTATAAACAACAGGAGCGAACGATGACTCTGGAGATGTGTACCAGCGAATAGACGTGCAACTGCTGAACAACTGACTGCGCAGATGAACCAAGGGGCTACCAACAGTGTCTCCTCCACGACCGTCCAGCAGGCGCCTGGATCATGTACCCATGCTCACTGCTGTTCATCGGAGACGAAGGCTGGAATATGCACGCCAGTACCACAACTGCGCGTCCAGTGAATGGCGACAGTCGGCCTTCTCGGATGAATCACGTTTTATGCTCCGTCGGAAAAATGGCCGCTGGCTGTACGACGTGAAATGCCTGAAAGCAAATACCTTGGGGAGTCTTATGCTCTTGGGAAAGTTTTCGTGGCACTCCCTGGGTGACCTCGTTGTTCTGGATGCCACAGTGGATCAACACATATATTATTCTATCCTCTCTGTACAGTTTGTTTCTTCTAGGCACCTACCAGCACGACAATGCGACGTGCCAAACAGCTTGCAGTGCACGTGCGTAGCTCAAGAGCACCAGGATGAATTTACCCTACACCCCTGGCAGCCAAACTCCTCGGATTTAAACCCAAGCTATAATCTGTCGGACCACCTCGATCGGCTGTTGTTCGCGTCATGGATCTTCAACCGAGGAACCTAGCGCAGCTGACCACGGCAGTGAAGTCGGCCACGTGCCTATCAGTACCTTCCAGAACAGCACGTTTCGCACTGCAAAAGGTGTTATTCTGGCTTATGGTGTAGGTGGTCATATTAATGTGGGTGGACAGTGTAATTATTGGCTTTTGAGTTGTGACCTTTCACCCTGTCTCGCGAATCAAACCAACGCTGACGACCCTTATTCATACTGAATGGCTCAAAATGGTTCAAATGCCTCTGAGCACTATGGGACTTATCTATGGTCATCAGTCCCCTAGAACTTAGAACTACTTAAACCTAACTAACCTAAGGACATCACACACATCCATGCCCGAGGCAGGATTCGAACCTGCGACCGTAGCAGTCACGTGGTTCCAGACTGAAGCGCCTAGAACCGCACGGCCACACCGGCCGGCATTTAGACTGATTTTACGTGTGTAGCATCGTAGTAGATTAATATGGTTCTGCCAATAAACGTCTCCGATTAAAGCCGTGGGGCAATAGGTCACGTGATTCGTCCTGCGCGTCGGGCACCGCCAAGAGAGTGCTGATTGTGGCAGTGACTGCAAGTATGACATAGCGCGACGCCACGGGAGCTACGAGGACGGACGAAAGGAACGTTCAATAGGTATGTACGCGCCGGCCGGAGTGGCCGTGCGGTTCTAGGCGCTACAGTCTGGAACCGAGCGACCGTTACGGTCGCAGGTTCGAATCCTGCCTCGGGCATGGATGTGTGTGATGTCCTTCGGTTAGGTAGGTTTAATTAGTTCTAAGTTCTGGGCGACTGATGACCTCAGACGTTAAGTCGCATAGTGCTCAGAGCCATTTGAGCCATTTGATACGTACGCACATTCGCCGAGCTTCCTGCCGTAGGCGCCAAGCAGTGCGAGTAACGAAAGGTTAGCGCGGACGGCTGGCAGCTGGCGTCCCTGGTTTTCCTAGTGCGGAAGCCCGCGGCGGTGTGTGTCCGACCACTTTCTCCGCAGCGGTCGCTGTGGGAACCGGGGCGGCGGGGCGGCGCGGCGGCCGGGCGTGCCCGCGCCACGCCTATACAGCCACACCGCCTCTGACTGCTTGCTCTGCTCTCTTCTGATCTGCTCTGCCAGCGGGTCACCCAGCGCCTAGCTGCCTTAGCTGCCCGAGTTACACGTCAGTTGTCGCATTTCAGACACGCTTCACTCTTTTGTTTATCAACTCCCGTTTCCTCCTCTAACTTGTGCTAAATTTGTGCTAATATCCTCATTCGCCTTCCCCCTATCCCTCCATATTCTCCTTTACTTCTTCGTTTCTGAATCTCTTGTCTTTGTTCCTACAACTTCTGCAAAGTTTTTGTTAACATCCTCATCTGCTTGTTTCCATCCTTCCCCCATTCCTTCGTCTCCTCTACAACTCACCGGCACTACCTCGATTACTTCTTTGCTTCTTAAACTTTTGCCTTTGTTCTAGGAACTTCTGTGCAATTTCTGCCAGCAACACCATCTGCTTGTTCTCCTTATTCCCCCCATTCCTTCATCTTCTCCATTAACTCTCCAGCCCTACTTCCATTACCCCGCTACTTCTGAGCTTCTTGACATTCAACAACCCATAATCTCACTTCTTCTTCTCTATACTTTCTTTCTCTCATCTATGGAAACTCGCATCTTTTCTTCGTTACCTTCTAATGCACTCCTCTTCGTACCTACATCTAACCTCGTTCCAGTTTCTTCTCCTACTTACCCTCTCCTCCTGCTATCTCTCCCACCTGTTCCTGCTGCTCTTTCTTTATTCTTTCGTTTTCCAGATGATAATCACTGGTTTACTTTACAGTTACTAGTTACCTGTGTCTTGCAGCTATCTGCAGATCAGTGTTTCACTGTGCAATATAAGAACTCTCCTCACACGGAGGAACATATGCTCCTTTCCGTTCTGTGCTTTAAGGATTGAAAAATAAAAAAACCTTACAACTGAAGCTGTATTTTCAGTCTCTATTATAACGCTCAATTGCGGACGTTCCTTCACCATGATTCTTTCTTGTATAGATCCTCTCTCATCACTGAGATAAATAAAAAAAATTATTATTCATTTTCTGCAGCTACTTCCAGTCTAAAATAAGAAGTGACACTTTTATTAACACTCTAATAAAATGCCACATTATTTTCCTCAGGAACAATCATCAGCTACTCAGTTCGATACAGTATGAACAGTATAATCGTTGTGATAGAAGTACGATATACATCCCATTAAATTTTAAAATAGTGCACCGTAAAAATGACCAATAGTGGAAACAGAACGTTCGCAACTAGTAATAGTTTATTAAAAACATCTGTACCTGCAACTGTACTAATAAACTGAGCTGGAGATATACCCTATTACAAAATAATGGGATCTGAAACACATTCGAGACAACAATGGTAGCATATCGGCTAATGTGTCTCTGTCTCTGCACTAGTTCCAGTAACAAATTGTTCAAATTACTATATACTCGTTTTTTATGATGGTATATTCACACAGATGTCACCCACGAGAAGTTTTCTTGGTTCACGCAATTGTTATTTGCGACAGAAGTTGACAATTAAGTATTTACAGCTGCACGTTTCCCTACCGTAAAAAGTAAATTAAATTTCCCAGTCTCCAAAAAGCAGATGCAGCGGCCAAATGGTGGGTGACAGATAAAGTAAAGAGACAGAAAGACGTAGGGCAGTTGCAGATCGTTTGTATTCAGTATCGAGTACCTGGTATTCCTCGAGAATCACAACATCAATTTGTCAGCGTCTACGACCTTAAGTTGCCTTCTGCGCGCAGCTACGGGCCTAGTCGGCTGCTTTCGTACTCCATTTTCTTCCTCCGGAAAGCATTTCGATTCTCCCGTGATTTCTTTTTCACCGTGAGCGTGCCAGGTCACCAGAAAACGGGGCGTAGTACACAGATTAATGTGTTCGCTGCTTAGAGCAAGTAATTATTCGGGGCTAGAACATCATTTCTTAGTTGTGTCATATAAAAAGCAACAATGCTTATAAAATAATCATAATGAACTTTAATTGAGGTGTTACTTTATCTGATAGTTTTCGTATAAAACATACATGCACCACGGATAAACAATAACAGACGGCTTGGATGCCATCTTCATAAATGGTCTGAAGTGTATTAGGCAGTGGCAAATCTGGTGTCCGATGCGCTATGCGAAGAGAGAGAGAGAGAGAGAGAGAGAGAGAGAGAGAGACAGACGGACGGAGAGAACTTGGCAAGTTCGTCGTATTTCTCTCTGTCTCACATTACTTGATCGAGTTGTTGTTTCTTCTGCCATTTACAAAGTCGGTGCACGGGGATTCAAAACTTGGGAAATCAGTTCCTGCTTCTCTCTCTCTCTCTCTCTCTCTCTCTCTCTCTCTCACTCTCTCTATGGCTGTGAGAAGACGCCAGCCAATCGCACGCTGACCGACCCCTCTCCAGGATGACAACGTGACAACAGTGGCCGCTGTGTGAAAAGGACATAAGCGCCACGACCGACTGACGACGGCCCAGTTCAGTAGCAGCTTCAAGAATAGTCACTTGTATAGAGGCGTCAACTCTATTCACTTTGCCTGTACACTCTATGTAGCACAGACTTGGAATTGTTTATACTGAAGAAGATTCATTATTTCTTATGTCACCCTTTTGCTTGCGAAACATCAGTGTAATTGCAAAAGTTAAGTATTCTATCTCTTCTTATTGTAATAAAATTCATTAATACGACTTGTTTGAGTGTTTGACTAGCGAACCGAGAAGCTGGCTTCCTAGACACCCCAAATTCCATCGTTATCACTTGTTCCTATAATATTTTTTTGTTTCTTTTACGTCACATAACGAACAGTACAACGGATAAATAGCTTCCGTAATACACGCACTTCACTAAAATTAAATTTTAATGCTTGCATGAAGCGAACAAGAACGGAGAGTTGTGGCCGAATGACGCTATTGGCTGGCGCGCCAAAGGGAAATTCCTCTTGGTAGCTCACATCTCCCCTCCACTTGCCTACTTACTTGTTATAGCTTCTACGCAGAGGCAACAGCCGAGGGCGAGGCCATCTGCTGACAGTGTCAGGTATTGTTTGTTTGTGTCTATTGGCGTGATCAGTCTAGTACATCGTAAACAGCCTCGCCACAGTGGTAACGCCGGCTCCCGTCAGAAGTTAAGCGCCGTTGAGCTTGGCTAGCGCTTGGGTGAGCCACCGTCCAAGTCCTCCAAGCGCGGATGGTAAGCAGGGCACACTCATCCCTTATGAGACCATATGAGGAGCTACTTCATTGAGAAGTGGAAGCTCCGGTTACGAAAGCTGAAAACTGCCGGGTGAGCGGAGAGCAGACGTCATGCTCCTCCACAACCGCATCCAGTGACGCCAATCGGCTCAGGATAACACGGCGGTCGATCAGTAACGTTGTGCTTCCGAGTTCTGTTCGGACGGAATTTAGTTGTAGTGTGCAACACGTTAATTACAGTTTAACATTGGATTGTATTTGTCATCAATTTAAGACAGTTTATTGCTCCGCAATGCTTTAGTTCTTTCGAATTATATAGACATGCATTAACAAATCATACAGTGTCAACAATGTTTTGAAAAGGGGTGAGGGGTAGAGGGGTGATACCTGCAGACTCTCCTCTGTCAACAGACGCGCAATTCCTCTGTTAATAAGCACCTGCACATGATTTGCTAACCAATACAACTAGGTCAGACGCACTATACATAATGAGGCATTTCGTGTGGTTCATTGGCTGGGAGCAAGTTTTTTAGCTGGACGTCACTTTGGCGACTTGGGTGTCCCCAATCGCCCCAGTTATCCAATCAGGGAAAGGGGACCTTCAGTTTAACGTGGATTGCCAAACACGCGTCTTTCCAGGCGCCATCGTTGTTGTGACTGGATAAGACTGAAAATTTCTGAGGTCTGACCAGAATTCTATCCTGTGACCTCTCGGTCTCCAGGTATACGCTTGACCACGAGGCCCGACCCGTAATATAATCAGTAACGACTAACGAATGCTTTTCAACAGCTACTAATCTGGACAATACCGTATGCATGTGGTTCAGTTATTTAGTAGTTGCTTCAACAGTCCTGGCGTGGAATCGCTGCCGTTACGGGTGGTCGCGTTCTACGGTTGGCGCAGAGCTATTAATAGCACAGCGGCCACTGCTCCCGGTAGCTGCCCGTGCCACTGCCCGCAGTGGGAGTCGAAGGCGGATCCTTGCAGCCGAGGGCACCCGAGCTCCGCCGAACGCCTATCTCCAGATTCCTGTCCAGCCGCTCTTCTCTCTCTCTCTCTCTCTCTCTCTCTCTCTCTCTCTCTCTCACACACACACACACACACACACACACGCACGCACGCACACACAAGCGCGCGCAAACGCGAGGTCGCTTGTTTAATGCTTTGTCGTATTTTACGACAAGAAAATTGTAGAGCTGCTAGCCAACGTGAAATTAGGTGAAAAACATATGTATTAAAAGTAGAAATACCTGGAAAATGTGCAAGCAGACAATGCTTCCAGACAAAAATGTGTAAGTAAAAGTCATAGTTGGATGTCTTCTTGTAATGAACTGTTTTCAGACCTAGAAGCAAACCGAAACAGTGAATGCACTTCATTCCACACCACTGACGATGTTCTAAATAGATAAAACGAAACTCGTTTGGTAAAATAAATAAGCATTTTTTAATAAATCAAAAGACGGATTTCAGAAGCCGTTTAGTGGTTTGTTAAAGGCTTCATAGATTTATTTCCGCTTTAGATTTGCATCAAATATCAAGCTTTCGCTGACTTCCTCTGTGGACATTGTAAGGAGTCATCTGTAGGCCGTGTGATACTAGGTAATTCGACGAACTATATCCTGGAAAAGTCCTGAAGTCTCGGAACTTCTATACGCTGCCGTATATTTTTTCGATGTCAATGATGTGATCGACGTTGATTTCGCTAGATGGTGGCTTATTTCTCTGCAGCCTTTCAGCATGAAGCGCGCTTTTCAGCGCTGCAGTAATTGTATAGCTGTTCCACCTGTTGAAACTGCTTCTCCACATCTTGAAAAAAAAAATGTTCAAATGTATGTGAATACCTAAGGGACCAGGCTGCTGAGGTCATCGCTCCTTAGACTTACACACTACTTTAACTTACGATAAGAACAACACACACACAACCCCATGCCCGAGGGAGGACTCGAACCTCCGGCAGGAGGAGCCGTGTAATCCGTGACATAGCGTCTCAAACCGCGCGGCCATTCCGCGATGCCCCACAGTCCAAATCGCGATATTAAATGAAGAGTCAGTCCTCACTAACAAAGTGTTGAGATATTGAAACTGTATATTGCTAATAATTCAGCCCAAGAATCAATAGTAGTGGAAAGCTAATTCCTACTATGGTCTAATAAAATTGGTGACAGTTTGGACACTTTTTATTACTAATTAAACACCTGCTTGATAGGGTGGCAGCAGGACAGCAATGTGTCAACACAATAAGAAATAACCAATAAAATTTATTAAGAGTTTTAAAATAAACTTTACTTAACTTTTGGTAAAAGCTCGGTGTGTAGCACTTAAATGTCCACTTCTTAATACAATGAAATTTAAATAACTTGGCTGCCTTTGGTAGTCTATGAAACTGTCACCCTGACAAATTAATTATTAAGATGATAGTTTGATTTTCTAGTTCCCAGTAAAAAGCGACTGCCAAGTCGGAATGTATCTTCTGAACGGAACTCGTCGAACTGTACTTTGTGGTGTAATTGCACGAACTGTTCTAAGCAGATTGGAGGCACTGGACTGTAATGTGCACGTGTACTCGACGCGTTGTCTTTTCTGCCTGTCAGCGGAAGAATCTCCATCTCCGGCAGTAGAAGGCGGAAACAAAGTAGTCCCCGGCTGAAAGCGGTTTGTTTGGCGGCTGGCGACTCCGCTGGCGGACGAATACGGTACGCTGATGGAGGTAGCGCGGAAGCAGAGAGATGGTCCCGATTAGCTAACACCATATG
The DNA here is from genome assembly GCF_021461385.2 of Schistocerca piceifrons. Classification (NCBI taxonomy): domain Eukaryota; kingdom Metazoa; phylum Arthropoda; class Insecta; order Orthoptera; family Acrididae; genus Schistocerca; species Schistocerca piceifrons. The sequence continues at coordinate 321,862,921 of NC_060139.1, read as the reverse complement.
GAGGCTGCTGAACTGTACGGAGTCGTTTGGCGTGAAGCTGTGCCTCTGTGTGACGACCGCTCGTACTATAGTTGCGCACCTCTTCAACCATTTACACAAGACAAACGTACGATTATGTTCATTGAATCGAAAATCTCACACCCTGCATCCATTTGTCATCAAAGTAGCCGTTTAGGTCAGGGATCAACAACTTTGACCGGGACAGCGGCTATACTCTTGGTGGTGGGTGGAAATCTGCGCTTGATGCAGAAAGGCTACAGGGAAGTAAGTTGAGTTGTCCACCGTCCAACACCATGTTCAAACTCAGTCAAGTCTTGAAAACCTCCGACTGTAGCAGCAGTAACCGATCTAACAACTGCGCCAGACACTTGTTGTCTGATATAGGCATTGCCGACCGCAGCGCCGTATTCTGCCTGTTTACATATCTATGTATTTGAATATGCATGCCTATATCGGTTTCTTTGGCCCTTCAGTGTGGTTCATCCAGTTATTTAGTACGACACGGCCTACAGGTAAATTCTGACGATGAAGATACAGGTAGTCATCGAAAGCTTGAGACAATATACCAACCTAGCACAGCAAAACATCCGCGAAGCATTTACTCAAGAATTTCGTCACGAAAAACTACATACACATCTTTAAGAGTTGCAAAGGAACTTAGGCCATAACAATGAAGATTCTTCATTCAGATATCAATTCCCCACTATTGTAACGAATGGCAATAGCACTGGGGAAAAATCCTTCAGTCTACTAACATATGTTCAGCCTGTTTACATTGCTATTTTTCCTTTTGTCGCTGTAAAGAATTGACCTTAGTTCCAGTATACGAAATCAATTTTTTTTCGTATACCTGGAAAAATTGCGAACACCAGTCTTCGGCAGTGGTCGCTCCATTGGAGCCGGAATTGGGAGCAAAGCGAGCAGCCGGCCGGCGGCCTGCATTGCGTAAGCTCTGCAATTCCAGACTCCGGGCTCCGAGATAGCCGCCGCGCACGGCCGGCGCCTTTTACCGCCGCTGACCCCGCGTCGGCAAGGGCAGCGATCACCAGTCACAGCAGCACACGGCCACAGCCGGCGCCGCACTTCTGCGAGAAACACAGCCCTGCACGCCTTTCGCGCGGAACACACTACCGGACGAAAAGATGACAGAAGACAGTATAGTGTGTCCATCACGGGATGCAAATAAATGAAAATACACTGGAACGCCAAAGAAACTGGTATACGCACATGTATTCAAATAGGCAGAATACAGCGCTGCGGTCGGCAACGCCTATATAAGACAACAAGTGTCTAGCGCTGTTGTTACATAGGTTACTGCTGCTACAATGGCAGGTTATCAAGATGTAAGTGTGTTTGAACGTGGTGTTACAGACGGCGCACGAGCGATGGAACACAACATCTCCAAGGTAGCGATGAAGTGGGTATTTTCCCGTACGACCATTTCACGAGAGTATCGTGAATATCAGAAACCCGCTAAAACAACAACTCTCCGACATCATAGCGGCCGGAAAAAGATCCTGCAAGAACGAGACCAACGACGACTGAAGAGAATCGTTCAATGAGACAGAAGTTCAACTCTTCCGCAAATTGCTGCAGATTTCAATGCTTGGCCGTCAACAAGTGTCAGCGTGCAAACCATTCAACGAAACGTCATCGATATGGGCCACTCGTGTACCCTTGATGACTTCACGACACAAAGCTTTACGTCTCGCCTGGGTCAATCAACACAGACATTTGATGACTGGAAAAACGTTGCCTGGTCGGACGAGTCTCGTTTCAAATTGTATCGAGTGGATGGACATGTACGAGTATGAGCCTTTCCTGGAACCTTAAAATCCGCCGTTACATAACTTCGATCAAACGGGGAGCACTCTACGCCTTACAGACACAAACTCTCCAAAGACAAAACATTAAAACAGCAGTTAGAAGTTAAAAACGTAAAATCTACATCTACATCTACATGATTACTCTGCAATTCACATTTAAGTGGTTGGCAGAGGGTTCATCGAACCACAATCATACTATCTCTCTACCATTCCACTCCCGAACAGCGCGCGGAAAAAATGAGCACCTAAACCTTTCTGTTCGAGCTCTGATTTCTCTAATTTTATTTTGATGATCATTCCTACCAATTTAGTTTGGGCTCAACAAAATATTTTCGCATTCGGAAGAGAAAGTTGGTGACTGAAATTTCGTAAATACACTCCTGGAAATGGAAAAAAGAACACATTGACACCGGTGTGTCAGACCCACCATACTTGCTCCGGACACTGCGAGAGGGCTGTACAAGCAATGATCATACGCACGGCACAGCGGACACACCAGGAACCGCGGTGTTGGCCGTCGAATGGCGCTAGCTGCGCAGCATTTGTGCACCGCCGCCGTCAGTGTCAGCCAGTTTGCCGTGGCATACGGAGCTCTATCGCAGTCTTTAACACTGGTAGCATGCCGCGACAGCGTGGACGTGAACCGTATGTGCAGTTGACGGACTTTAAGCGAGGGCGTATAGTGGGCATGCGGGAGGCCGGGTGGACGTACCGCCGAATTGCTCAACACGTGGGGCGTGAGGTCTCCACAGTACATCGATGTTGTCGGCGGAAGGTGCACGTGCCCGTCGACCTGGGACCGGACCGCAGCGACGCACGGATGCACGCCAAGACCGTAGGATCCTACGCAGTGCCGTAGGGGACCGCACCGCCACTTCCCAGCAAATTAGTGACACTGTTGCTCCTGGGGTATCGGCGAGGACCATTCGCAACCGTCTCCATGAAGCTGGGCTACGGTCCCGCACACCGTTAGGCCGTCTTCCGCTCACGCCCCAACATCGTGCAGCCCGCCTCCAGTGGTGTCGCGACAGGCGTGAATGGAGGGACGAATTGAGACGTGTCGTCTTCAGCGATGAGAGTCGCTTCTGCCTTGGTGCCAATGATGGTCGTATGCGTGTTTGGCGCCGTGCAGGTGAGCGCCACAATCAGGACTGCATACGACCGAGGCACACAGGGCCAACACCCGGCATCATGGTGTGGGGAGCGATCTCCTACACTGGCCGTACACCACTGGTGATCGTCGAGGGGACACTGAATAGTGCACGGTACATCCAAACCGTCATCGAACCCATCGTTCTACCATTCCTAGACCGGCAAGGGAACTTGCTGTTCCAACAGGACAATGCACGTCCGCATGTATCCCGTGCCACCCAACGTGCTCTAGAGGGTGTAAGGCAACTACCCTGGCCAGCAAGATCTCCGGATCTGTCCCCCATTGAGCATGTTTGGGACTGGATGAAGCGTCGTCTCACGCGGTCTGCACGTCCAGCACGAACGCTGGTCCAACTGAGGCGCCAGGTGGAAATGGCATGGCAAGCCGTTCCACAGGACTACATCTAGCATCTCTACGATCGTCTCCATGGGAGAATAGCAGCCTGCATTGCTGCGAAAGGTGGATATACACTGTACTAGTGCCGACATTGTGCATGCTCTGTTGCCTGTGTCTATGTGCCTGTGGTTCTGTCAGTGTGATCATGTGATGATCTGACCCCAGGAATGTGTCAATAAAGTTTCCCCTTCCTGGGACAATGAATTCACGGTGTTCTTATTTCAATTTCCAGGAGTGTAGATCTCGCTGCGACGAAAAACGACTTTGCTTTAATGACTTCCATCCCAACTCGCGTATCATATCTGCCACACTCTCTCTCCTATTACGTGATAATACAAAACGAGCTACCCTTTTTTGCACCCTTTCGATGTCCTCCGTCAATCCCACCTGGTAAGGATCCTACACCGCGCAGCTTGGCTCGCCTTCCCCACAATATTGTCTATGTGGTCTTTCCAACTGAAGTTGTTCGTAATTATTACACCCAGGTACTTAGTTGAATTGACAGCCTTGAGAATTGTACTATTTATCGAGTAATCGAATTCCAACGGATTTCTTTTGGAACTCATGTGGATCACCTCACACTTTTCGTTATTTAGCGTCAGCTGCCACCTGCCACACCATACAGCAATCTTTTCTAAATCGCTTTGCAACTGATGCTGGTCTTCGGATGACCTTACTAGACGGTAAATTACAGCATCATCTGCGAACAACCTAAGAGAACTGCTCAGATTGTCACCCAGGTCATTTATATAGATAAGGAACAGCGGAGGTCCCAGGACGCTTCCCTGGGGAACACCTGATATCTCTTCAGTTTTACCCGATGAGTTGCCGTCTATTACTACGAACTGCGACCTTCCTGACAGGAAATCACGAATCCAGTCGCACAACTGGGACGATACCCCGTAGGCCCGCAGCTTGATTAGAAGTCGCTTGTGAGGAACGGTGTCAAAAGCTTTCCGGAAATCTAGAAATACGGAATCAACTTGAGATCCCCTGTCGATAGCGGCCATTACTTCGTGCGAATAAAGAGCTAGCTGCGTTGCACAAGAACGATGTTTTCTGAAACCATGCTGATTACGTATCAATAGATCGTTCCCTTCGAGGTGATTCATAATGTCTGAATACAGGATATGCTCGAAAACCCTACTGCAAACCGACGTCAATGATATAGGTCTGTAGTTCGATGTATTACTCCTACTATCCTTCTTAAACACTGGTGCGACCTGCGCAATTTTCCAATCGGTTGTATATGATTGCTAAGTAGGGAGCTACTGTATCAGCGTAATCTGAAAGGAACCTAATCGGTATACAATCTGGACCTGAAGACTTTCCCGTATCAAGCGATTTGAGTTGCTTCGCAACCCCTAAGGTATCTACTTCTAAGAAACTCATGCTAGCAGCTGTTCGTGTTTCAAATTCTGAAATATTCCATTCGTCTTCCCTGGTGAAAGAATTTCGGAAAACTGCGTTCAATAACTCCGCTTTAGCGGCAGAGTCGTCGGTAACAGTACCATCGGCACTGCGCAGCGAAGGTATTGACTGCGTCTTGCCGTTTGTGTACTTTATATACGACCAGAATTTCTTCGGATTTTCTACCAAATTTCGAGACAATGTTTCGTTGTGGAACCGATTAAAGGCATCTCGCATTGAAGTCCGTGCCAAATTTCGCGCGTCTGTAAATTTTAGCCAATCTTAGGTCCAATGGGCATGCATCATAGATGACATCGTTTGTCCAACAGGACTAGCCAGAAATAAATTTCACGTGTCAAAGAGTAACATGTTTCAGCTGACCAATATACAGTGGCAGAGTTTTACAATATGCCGCAAATCCACTATGATTACGTGTTAGCTGGTTCATCATTCAAACTTTTGGTACGTTGCTGAATGTCAGGCATCGAATCTCCGAACAGACATTCCTGTGACGGCGAAGACCTGACAAGAGAGGATTTCATGACTTGAGAGGATTACGAAAAAACATCCCGTGTAAGGAATCTTACGCCCATAAGCCGAGAACGCAGCTTTTCTGGTTACTTTGAAGCACACTCTACTCTTATGTATGGAGGTACCTATAAAATGCCAGGTGGACACCAACTTTGAAATACGCACCATAGCCTCATTCTTTTGGGATTCTGTGAGCAAAGAAGCAGTCGAAGTACGATTGGCTGTCAATCAACTGAGACGTGGGCGTCCGTCTACTCAATTCATTCAGTCATGTAACTTCACACATTCACTCTGAAAAGAATGGCTGAGTCTTCGCTGCCTGGAACTCTGTCACCTATCACCAATTCCAGTGATGAACCAGATGGATTTGGACTTATCGAATACCTCTGTCTCTATATTGGGCGGCTGCATCATTGTGTCTGTGGTACGTAAGTTTTACCTGTGACTGGTGCTGTTGGGGAAAACTGCATCATTTGTACAACTTCGTATTGCCTTCCACAGTGCGGCATAGCGTAGCGTGGTTTGGGGATGCAAAGAACGGATATGCACGCTTCCACAGTCAGAAGTCAGACACAAACTCGCCTTGACAATTGCTGCTAGGTACCCATACGAAATGTCGCAGGTGCAAATAATGAATGATTTCGAGATGCACTCCAGAAAATTGTGGAGTGTTACGTTAGAAAAGCGATTTGGTATCAGTGGACTAATTATCGGTTGTTCCTTATTTCTTTAGACATATCTCCAGCTGTTCCGTGAGTCGAAGTAATGGAAAAAGTTGTGTGTACGCCTATTGCGAAAAGAGGTTATTACACGTTCCAGGAATATAATATAGTAGAATGTGCAAACAGTTTGCTAGATTATTTATCGTACACTGAAGAGAGGGGTTTCATTCCTACCTGCTGTACCAGCCAAAGAAGGATAAATTGATTTCTGCCGTTACTATTCTTCTTCCCAGGTTAAATTACACACCTTTAAGCCACACAAGAGTAGCAGCAGTAAAGGCGTAGGCACGATAATATTTTATACATTCTGATCGTGCCTTGCCGTGTTCATCAATCTGCGCGAATTTCCTCGAGTGCAGCCAGTTCTTACCTAAGGTACAATCAGCATGATAGAAAGTGGATTACGCCTTTTTTAACAGGCATATAGAGGCGGTGGGAGGTCGAAGATCAGCACATTACAACAACTATGCAGCACTGCGGTGCGCAAGGACAGTCCCACTCCGCGCAATGTGTATTTCCAGTCTCAAACAATAAGTTACTGCTTTAGAAAATGGAAAAATACACCTGGATATCCTGTTATTTAGTTTTTAATTGCGCAGTTAATAGCCTCTTTCGGCACTTCATTTTAGGTTGCTGTTTACTAATCTCAGTGTCTGTATTGAAACACACCTAACCTGTTGTTTCAGTACTGCCTTCCACTTAACACGTCGTAGATTTTTTTCTCCTCGTAAATGTTGGTTGATGTGTTTAAATTTTAAAGTGTGGAAGTTTGTTGCCCTTAAAAATTTAAAAAAATCTCTCAACAATACGAATCTTGTTAGCACTTTGCCGTTACATAACCAACGAACTTTGGATTGCCGTAATGATCGCTGATGTGCGCTATCAGTTATTGGAAAGGTATTCAAATAAACACGAATTTAAATACTTTATTAATATTTTCATTGTGATTACATCGTTTGCCGTGTCTGTTAATTTTTCTAGCACTGTTTTAGCTGTAAGAACTTCGCGGCTTTGAAACAGCAACATCAAGACACGAAGGCAGTTCCTTAGCGTTTGTCTGATGAGCTCCATTCACTGAACAACAAAATGTCCGAGAGGACAACGAGGGCATGCTAGAAAGAGTTCCTTCATCAAGCGTTACAAGTTACACTAAAGAAGTGAAACGTCTTTATATTTGCGAGATCTATCTTGGATACGCCGTGCGTTCCGAGGCCCACATCGCCATTCTATGCTGCAAATCAGTTCGACGACATCCTTATAGTCACAGGCTCGAGGAGTGCACTGGAAAACCTATAAAAGCAGCAGCAATAGGATTCGAGGAATAACCACCAAGTGCTCGATGTAATGACGTTACCCCACCAGTGTGGAAACCGACATAAGGTGTCCAGTTATTATGGATCAAGGGACACTCTCACGTCTCGGGTAACGAATTGGTGGACCACCTGCCGAAACGAAGTGTAATTGATGGCCAACCTTACTACGCTTGCCTTTCATATACAGATTTTATTGCTGGTGTAAAGAAACAAGTCACTCAGGAATGATCGCAGACGTGGCAGGTCTCAAAAAGTTAAAAAAAAAAATCATTATGCTGCAATACAGCTGAGCACTTCGCAAAAACCCAGTGCTTTTATCAAAGCAGGAATTCCCCAACGCACATCTGTGATGGATCTGTTTCAAAAGCTGTCCACAGCGGACTATGCCGGTATTGCCCTGTTTCTGCAAGAAGCGGAATTCAGTTGTAAGTCAGACATGAAGGATCCAGCCTGATAAGACGTGATGTATGGGCTGTATTGAATGTTTGGATGTACACAGTGTACCACGAAATTTAACCGACATTAATGTAATTTACAGTGCCAATGCTGTATCTACGATATTGTCTACCAAGTCGCATTTCTGGCTAAAGTGTTAACGCTAAAGGTCAATAAATAAATAAAAATATCGTCCTTTGCAGTTTTCACTCAGCTATCAAAGTTTTTCTGAGGCCTGAAAACTGGTTTAATGTGATATCTCTTCAGCACATTTTCAAATTACTGAAACTTACGATACCGATTTATTTTCATCCACGGTTATACTCATTTTCAGATTTTAGCGCCTGGTTCATGTTTTTGGATATTTACCCTATGTTGTAGCCGTCTCGCGAAGTTTGGCTATTCATAGAGTTCTTTTTATAAATGTCACAACAAAATATAAAATACAGTTTGGTTCTCAATTTTATTTTATAAAATAAAAATAAGTCTCTTATGACAACTGTCACTTATGAGAACTTGTAACAGGCGTAAGTGCAGATATTTTTATTTGTTCCGTCTTAATAAGCACAAAGATCTACGTCTTAGTTGTTTTCTTCTCTGCGTCGAACGGTCTTCCGAAAAAAAAAACGTGAAAAACTTAATGAGCTGATGTTTTCTGCATGTCGTAACTGCACCACTAAGCAGACCACTCCTGTCAATACAGACCAAGCGTGTCCAAAGCGCAGCCCGCAGGCTGCATGCATCCCAAAGCAAATATCACACGATGCTACCCCCCATCCCATTCTTCCCCTCAACAGTTATTGTTAGTCTTAAGTTTATTATGTGCGGCCCAAAAATATTCGTCTTCTTCCAGTATGGCCCAGGTAAGATAAAAGGTTCGATTTCCCTGGTATAGATTAACCGTTTTGGGTTTGTGTCCATAAATTTGCCAACGTGAATGAAAGGGTTTATCCATGGCTGTGTTAAGATTAGCACGGGTTTGGCAGTAAACGTGTACGTCTCAAGGTTCAGAATATACCGAAGTTTTGCCGTATTTACACCTTTATTTCAAAATTAAGACCTTTTCCCGATTCCTAGAATAGTTACGTTGAATGCAACCTGGTGCGAGTTGCAGTACGGTAGGTTTCTGCTCGGCTTTCCTACTGGTGATCTGCTGCAACAAGTTCACAGATACGTGCAGCTAATGGACGAACGTAACCCTGCCGCCGAAAAATAACCTTGACTGAATTGGAAGAAGTGCAAATAAAAAGTGGATATAGAAAGATTAATGAATTATACTTCAGTCGCCGCTTGTAAGACAATCTTGGACCAACTTCTATTTTCATTCACGTTCTCAACTGGACAAGAACCATAGATGCTGAAGCCAATGGCAAGATAAGTAAATTCAACTTCAGTATAAAGTTCTCTTAAAACATTTCTATAAATATTGGGTTTATGATTGTTGCTTCGCTTTTTGCAATCTACATCTACATCTACATGGATACTCCGCAAATCAGATTTAAGTGCCTGGCAGAGGGTTCATCGAACCACCTTCACAATTCTCTATTATTCCAATCTCGTATAGCACGCGCAAAGAACGAACAACTAAATTTTTCCGTGCGAACTCTGATTTCCCTCATTTTATCGAGGTGATCGTTCCCCCCTAAGTAGGTCGGTGTCAACAAAATATTTTCGCATTCGGAGGAGAAAGTTGGTGATTGGAATTTCGTGAGAAGATTCCGTCGCAACGAAAAACGCCTTTCTTTTAATGATGTCCAGCCCGAATCCTGTATCATTTCTGTGACACTCTCTCCCATACTTCGCGATAATACAAAACGTGCTGCCCTTCTTTGAACTTTTCGATGTACTCCGTCAGCCCTATCTGGTAAGGATCCCACACCGCGCAGTAGCATTCTAAAAGAGGACGGACAAGCGTAGTTTAGGCAGTCTCCTTAGCAGATCTGTTACATTTTCTAAGTGTCCTGCCAATAAAACGCGGTCTTTGGTTAGCCTTCCTTCCAATTTTAAGTTTTTCGTAGCTGTAAGACCTAGGTATTTAGTTGAATTTACTGCTTTCAAATTAGACTGACTTATCGTGTAACCGAAGTTTAACGAATTCCTTTTAGCATTCATGTGGATGACCTCAAACTTAAAAATAAATTTGGACTTCTAACACACAACTTCTAATATTGAGGGGAAACTATGTGACTGGTTAATCTTGCCCGTCAGTAGACCACAAAATGGTGATAACAGAAGCTTGTAGCTCTGTTCCAGATTGTTTAGTGCTTTCTTCGCTCGCCAAATTTCACTTGCCAGAAAGTCCGCACAACATGTTTGATACGTGAGATTGGTGCTACCTGTCCGTGTGAGGGACGGAGGTAGGAACACGGACGTGTGCAGTGCAGCGTGCAGCTAGGAGACGGGTGTCAGCTGATGGGGCGTGGCAGGGCGCGGGTCAAGAACAGCCAGGGAGACCCCGGGCCGGCACCTGCTGGGCTGCTCTGCCGGAGCCAGCAGAGCCACGCGCCGACAGCCGCGGGTCAAGGCCGCGCATCCCGCCAGCCGGCCAATCAGCGAGCGGCGCCCTGTTACGTCACGGCGCGTCTCCTAGCCTCACTACGCCGCCCACCCACTTCTGTACTGACGACGTGCTCACTCGAGTGACTAACGCTACTTGTGATTTAAGTGGCACAGAGGTCTAGACACCGGATATGTATTCTATAGGAATGACATTCCAGCCCCTCTCTGCTCTAGAACCCAGTACGCATACTGGACAGAGAATGTTCCACGGAAAGCAAAGTATACTACTGGCCATTAAAATTGCTACACCACGAAGATGCTACAGACGCGAAATTTAACCGACAGGAAGAAGATGGTGTGATATACAAATCATTAGCTTTTCAGGGCATTCACACAAGGTTGGCGCCGGTGGCGACACCTACAACCTGCTGACATCAGGGAAGTTACCAACCGATTTCTCATACACAAACAGCAGTTGACCGGCGTTGCCTGGTGAAATGGCCTCGTATCACTAGCAGCCGAGATGACAGGCATCTTAGCTGCATGGCTGTAACGGATCGTGTATCCACGTCTCGATCCCTGAGTCAACAGATGGGGACGTTTGGAAGACAACAACCATTTGCACGAACATTTCGACGGCGTTTGCAGAAGCATGGACTATCAGCTCGGAGACCGCGGTTGCGGTTACCCTTGACGCTGCATTACAGACAGGAGCGCCTGCGATGGTGTACTCAACGACGAACCTGTGTGCACGAATGGCAAAATGTCATTTTTTCGGATGAATCCAGGTTTTATTTACAGCATCATGATGGTCGCATCCGCGTTTGGCGACATCGTGGTGAACGCACATTGGAAGCGTGTATTCGTCATCGTCATACTGGCGTATTACCCGGCGTGATGGTATGGGGTGCCATTGGTTACACGTCTCGGTCACCTCTTGTTCGCATTGACGGCACTTTTAACAGTGGACGTTACATTTCAGATGTGTTACGACCCGTGGCTCTACCCTTCATTCGATCCCTGCGAAACCCTACATTTCAGCAGGGTAATGCATGACCGCATGTTGCTGGTCCTGTACGGGCCTTTCTGAATACAGAAAATGTTCGACTGCTGCCCTGGCCAGCACATTCTCCAGATCTCTAACCAACTGAAAACGTCTGCTCAATGGTGGCCGAGCAACTGGCTCGTCACAATACGCCAGTCACTAGTCTTGATGAACTGTAGTAGCGTGTTGAAGCTGCATGGGCATCTGTACCTGTACACGCCATCCAAGCTGTGTTTGACTCAATGCCCAGGCGTATCAAGGCCGTTATTACGGCCAGAGGTGGTTGTTCTGGGTACTGATTTCTCAGGATCTATGCACCCAACTTACGTGAAAATGTAATCACATGTTATTTCTAGTATAATACACTCCTGGAAATTGAAATAAGAACACCGTGAATTCATTGTCCCAGGAAGGGGAAACTTTATTGACACATTCCTGGGGTCAGATACATCACATGATCACACTGACATAACCACAGGTACATAGACACAGGCAACAGAGCATGCACAATGTCGGCACTAGTACAGTGTATATCCACCTTTCGCAGCAATGCAGGCTGCTATTCTCCATGGAGACGATCGTAGAGATGCTGGATGTAGTCCTGTGGAACGGCTTGCCATGCCATTTCCACCTGGCGCCTCAGTTGGACCAGCGTTCGTGCTGGACGTGCAGACCGCGTGAGACGACGCTTCATCCAGTCCCAAACATGCTCAATGGGGGACAGATCCGGAGATCTTGCTGGCCAGGGTAGTTGACTTACACCTTCTAGAGCACGTTCGGTGGCACGGGATACATGCGGACGTGCATTGTCCTGTTGGAACAGCAAGTTCCCTTGCCGGTCTAGGAATGGTAGAACGATGGGTTCGATGACGGTTTGGATGTACCGTGCACTATTCAGTGTCCCCTCGACGATCACCAGTGGTGTACGGCCAGTGTAGGAACTCGCTCCCCACACCATGATGCCGGGTGTTGGCCCTGTGTGCCTCGGTCGTATGCAGTCCTGATTGTGGCGCTCACCTGCACGGCGCCAAACACGCATACGACCATCATTGGCACCAAGGCAGAAGCGACTCTCATCGCTGAAGACGACACGTCTCAATTCGTCCCTCCATTCACGCCTGTCGCGACACCACTGGAGGCGGGCTGCACGATGTTGGGGCGTGAGTGGAAGACGGCCTAACGGTGTGCGGGACCGTAGCCCAGATTCACGGAGACTTGCGAATGGTCCTCGCCGATACCCCAGGAGCAACAGTGCCCCTAATTTGCTGGGAAGTGGCGGTGCGGTCCCCTACGGCACTGCGTAGGATCCTACGGTCTTGGCGTGCATCCGTGCGTCGCTGCGGTCCGGTCCCAGGTCGACGGGCACGTGCACCTTCCGCCGACAACATCGATGTACTGTGGAGACCTCACGCCCCACGTGTTGAGCAATTCGGCGGTACGTCCACCCGGCCTCCCGCATGCCGACTATACGCCCTCGCTCAAAGTCCGTCAACTGCACATACGGTTCACGTCCACGCTGTCGCGGCATGCTACCAGTGTTAAAGACTGCGATGGAGCTCCGTATGCCACGGCAAACTGGCTGACACTGACGGCGGCGGTGCACACATGCTGCGCAGCTAGCGCCATTCGACGGCCAACACCGCGGTTCCTGGTGTGTCCGCTGTGCCGTGCGTGTGATCATTGCTTGTACAGCCCTCTCGCAGTGTCCGGAGCAAGTATGGTGGGTCTGACACACCGGTGTCAATGTGTTCTTTTTTCCATTTCCAGGAGTGTATATTTGTCCAATGAATACCCGCTTATCATCTGCATTTCTTCTTGGTGTAGCAATTTTATTGGCCAGTAGTGTACTGCATGCCGTGCCCCAAGGAAGCGAAGTAGAACCTCTGATGTTGACAGTAAACATAACCCGATGTATCTGACATGATCAGCAGGTACTATATGATTGATCGCAGATAACACGGGTCCTACACGAATGTATCGTCAGCGGACGATCGTAAGGAATGGAGAAAGACTTGAACAAAATTTCCATGGGATGTAATAAGTGGAAACTCTCTTTAAATGTGGATACATGAAACATAGTGCCTGTATTGAAAAAAAAAAGCCTGATATAATTTGACTAAAAGATCAGTGGTGAACGTCTTGAGAACGTTGCATTCTACAGGGTGAACCAGACCACCACCAGCTAGCTTTCGGAGATGATATTATGCAAAAATCAGAGGGTTCTAAAATGCTTAACTTCAGAACCTCGTGGTGAAAGTCTGTCGGCGCAGTTCTGGTTCACCGTGCATAACTATTTACTGGTAATACTAAGTAGCGATATGAACAGTACTAACATGTAAAATCAGTATTAGGGAACGTGAATGGAAGATTGATTTTTTGGAAACCTTCTGAAAAATGTAAGGCGGCCATAAGGAAATCGCATTTAAGACACTAGTGTGACCAACTTTACAGTACTGTTCAGTGTTTGGAGTCCTTATAAAACAGGCATGGCATCAGACATCGAACGGAATCAGAAACGCGCTACTAAGATCGTAATAGGTCGGTGTAACACAAATTCTCGGGAAGTTTAAATGGGAAGCTTTGGAATTAACAGCACACACTCCCGGGAAACCCTGTAGGCTAAATTTAGAGAACCTGCATTTGAAGAAGATCGTGCTACCATTACGCTGCCGCCGTTGTATATCTACGTAGGGATAATGAAAAAGAGAGGCAGTCATTTTTTTCCTCACTCAATGTGAGAATGGGATAGGAAATAAAATCTATAATATCTGTACGGTGTACCTTCCACCACAGACTGGACAGTGGCATGCTCTCTGTTTATATGTCGACGTAGACACTCATCCTGAGTTTTGTTGTACCTCTTGGGAATGCGGGCTGGTTGCTTAAACAACGCCACCGCCGATTTGCTTCCCATCCTAATCCATCCGAACTTATTCCTTCGCTCACGACCATCCATAAAGAAAGCGAACACAACACTATGTTCTGGGAGCACTCCGAACTATGGTGGCTCTGAGGTCATCAGTCGCCTAGAACTTAGAGCTAGTTAAACCTAACTAACCTAAGGACATCACACACATCCATGCTCGAGGCAGGATTCGAACCTGCGACCGGAGCGGTCGCTCGGTTCCAGACTGTAGCGCCTAGACCCGCACGGCCACTCCGGCCGGCTCTCCTCACTATTTACCACAAGATGCACACACCTGATACTTCATGACAGGTCGAAAGAGTACAGTGGCGAGCTACAGCGGCCGGCCGGGGTGGCCGTGCGGTTCTAGGCGCTTCAGTCTGGAACCGAGCGACCGCTACGGTCGCAGGTTCGAATCCTGCCTCGGGCATGGATGTGTGTGCTGTCCTTAGGTTAGTTAGGTTTAAGTAGTTCTACGTTCTAGGGGGCTGATGACCTCAGATGTTAAGTCCTATAGTGCTCTGAGCCATTTGAACCATTTGAACCAGCTACGGCCATTTGGAGCCTTGGTCAGGGGAATAATTTCGAATGTCGTAACAGTGTCCCAACACTCAAACGTTGGCTGTCACATAAACACTGTCTTAGGTGTCCAACACTACGTGGAGTGTGACAGAGTCTTACGTGAAATAGATTTCGGCCCTGTTTAAATAATCTGTTCGTGGAATCATTCAGTGGCTCATTTTCTGCCAACTCATTGATACAGATTCTTCTTTTTCTACGGTATCGTTCCCGATTTTGTGGCGTCTGCATCCGATAACTGTTTGTTCTTCCAGAATTTTATATTTGTCTTCGTGAAAGGAGGCAAACGTGTGTTGTATTTCGTTCGGCTCATAGCGTTACACAAAACATTCCATTGACACTATTTTCTTGATTTACGTCATGCTATCGGTATTTAATTTACAAGTCGGTGCCCATTTCATCCTACGGTGACCAGCAGACCCTGAACCAGACCATTAACCGCAAATAAAAAAGAGGAGGAATTGAGACGATAGGAATGTCAGCATCACTAACCATTAACCATTAATCTGGAGGGAGTATGATGGAGGGCCTTCGGACAGCGACAACACACATTGTCCAGACACGAAGATTTTCTTGTCTGTTCCTATATTAAAACAAATGAAGTTTTAAATATCGGCACAGTAGGACGTGTGGATGGATGTAACACGAGAGAATTATTATTTCTACGTCTTCTTGTTCTTGTCCTCCTCCACCTTTACTCGTAACGGTAGTCATGTACATCTTTACGTCCTGCATTATAGCCCCAAAATGGCTAATCGGGCCCGACCGACCGCCGTATCATCCGATGCCAATGGTGTCATTGGATGCGGTATGGAGGAGCATGTAGTCAGCCCACCGCTCTTTCGGTCGTTGTCAGATTTATTGAACGCTGCAGCCGTTACTGCTCGGTCAGGCAGCTCCTGATTGGCCTCACGAGGCTGAATGCAGCCCGTTCCAGTCCTCCCACCGAGGAGATATCTCTGGCAGTATCGGAAATCGAACTCGGGTCCCCCACATGGCAGCAGATGCACTGAATTCTCAGCTACGGAAGTGTACGTACGCCTGTTATGATTCTACTTGAACACCTGTTATGATTCTAGTTCCGAAGTCCTGCTTCTTCCAGTAGAAACAGGATGTCTTAAGCAAGGCACGACCATTGCGCTAACGGTATTAGCCACTGTTGGGTGGAATGTCGCTGGTTTGGTTCCTAGTGCTTTTTGAGACTCATTTTTGGCTTGAGTATTCGGAGATACTTTTCACTGGGGATCCTGAGTCCACCCAGCGGTCGTTTTTAATAAATAAACAGCGACGTACATATACATTGCCGAGGGTGATTCCGAAGACATATTCCATCACCTACCACCATACAACTACACACACTTGAACACATGAACAGGTGATAACAATACATAGATAGCATACAAAACGAAACAGCACAGCTTCGACTGGTTTTTATCGTAGTCCACAGTTTAAATGTCCCCACGTCTTTCAGCCCATAAATCAGCAAAGCGAGTGCGACGCTTCGTTGACGCACGCAATTCTCAAAGACGACGCAGGACGTCAGAAGGGGACGCTAATTACTGTGACAACAGTCGCAGGAAGAACGCGAGGTCATGCGCAGATGCGCATATTTTCGGCAGTTGATTTATGACGTAACTGAATTTTGTTTACATGTTGAATAAGTGAATACGTGTATGCGAGAGAAGGAACGTTCCTCAGGCCGATTAAGTCAGCGACTTTACTCACATACACACACGGAGACCAAAGCGCGCTCGTAATAGGCTTGCACTTTTTTTTTTTTTTTTTTGTCTGGATCGTGTTGTCCCAGAGGTCAATTACAGCTTCAATTACGTCTTTCCGACCAAATTTTTTCGCACGTTTCCCTTGGTTGTATGGCAAATGACGGAACTAGTAACCCCTTCTCATACATTCGCTATTGCAAACACCTCTCCCTCCTGGTTCCACTATTGAAGTTCTGACTCGCTGTGATCTACGAGTATAAGGGGCACTCAAATGAAAACGAAACAGAGTGAGAAAAGTAAGTACACTGTTTATTGTTTCAAAAGTGATCACCATAATTGTTAATATATTATTCTCTCTGCGAGACAAGACGGTCAGTGTCTTCATGGAGAAATGTTTGCGGTTGGCTACGGATGCATGATTGTACACAGGGGGGTTACCTCTTTGTCCGAAGCAAATCGACGGCCACTAATGTCTTTCTGGAGGTCTCCAAAACTATGGAAGTCGCATGGGTAGCAATCTAGACTGTATAGAGGATGTGTAAGGGCTTCCCAGCGAAACTGCTGCAGCTTAGTCGAAACAACAGACACGCCTGCTCTGGAAAAGTGATGATTTTTTTTTCTGCTGCAAGGTCCCGCTGTGCATTGGCTTTCTGGAACAGGGCGCCATAATCATGCACAGCGATACGTGGACACCTCGCAAAAATTGAAGCACGTCATCAAGTCCGAACGCACAGGAATACTGACGGACAGCATCAGTCTGTTGCAGGACAATGCCCGCTCACGTCTTGCCACGCTTGTTTCGATTAGGCTGCAGAAGTTCCTCTTTGAAGTTCTTACACATCCTCTATATAGTGTCTCCCCAAGTGATTTCCATATTTTTGGAACCTTGAGGAAAGATATTCGGGCGGTCGATTTGGTAAGGACGAAGTGGTGCACGCCCGGGCACAATCATAGTTCCATAGGCAATCGCAAAAATTTCTCCATGCAGGCACTGACCGTCTTGCCTGACAGAAGGATAAATGTATTAACAGCTATGGCAATTATTTTGAAACAATAAATAGTTCACTTACTTGTTTCCATCTGTCTCGTTTCCATTTGACTGTGCCTTATAGCTGCAAAGATCCGAGCTCTGCAATTATCCGATGTGTGAAATGGCCCGCCCTAAATTATATTATGAAATAAAAAAAATAAAAAAATGATAATAATAATATACGAATATTTCAGCCAAGAGTTCATATCGTCTAAGAGCGCGCACTTTAATTTTTAAAGCGTTGGCTGCACTTGCCGGGGAACTTGCACCGGAATCCAGTGCTTATTAACATATAGACCGTATGTTTGCTGCAGTTCTTCTATTCTTTCTTCATATTTCGGTACCAAAGGGTTTTTATTAGGACTGAAAGTAACATACGAACCTCGTAATTTAACTGATTTCAGCCAAACAGTCACTGTTATTTATTTCGTTGTATTAGCTATTAAATCTAGATGGTATTTCACCCATGACTACGAGGTAGCAGCTGTCCGTCTAGCGATACATTTGTCAGCAAGTGAACTTACGGTGCAGGCTGTACTCCAATGCGCTGGTTTATTCAGACGTACCTAGCGCTGGACGACAAAAGGCAGCGAAGTAACAGGAATACCCAGCGGAGATGTGTCTCCTGATTTAACGCGACGGACGAAACTGCAGTTCAGATGTGTGGGATTATGATACGACTTGAGACAGTGGATCGTAGAAGTCGCTCATGTACAGGGGGCTCTGCAGAGTGGTTAGTGCGGCCCGCACACGTCGCCTCTCGCCGCTGCCGCCGTCGTGGCCCTCAGCTGCTGGAGAGGGGCCAGCCCGCCTGGAACTGGAACCAGTTCCAGAGCCACGGGAGCCGGCTCCGCCTCGTCACTCTCGGCGCACGCCGTAAACTGCCGTCCGCATTCCGAACGGTAACCGCGGAGTACCGCCTGCCACATTAGTCTGTCCGTCTGGCTTCGCGCTACTCGTGTCAGCTCGCCACTCTGCTAGTTGTCACACAGTTTGCCTCTCCGGGATGTAAAACAATGGAACAATTATCTGCCACAATCGCACAACTGTATCACTCGCCGCCTGCAAGGCGTCTTCAAGCGGCCACAGTACAATTTTCTTTTAGCTAACTTGCAATGTGTACGCGGTCTTTTCACTGGATTTAATTGTTTACACAGTGTTGTCATTGTCTTCAGTCCGAGGACTGGTTTGTTGTAGCCACGCCATTCTATCTAGTGCAAGGCTATTCATCTGCGTGTAACATCTGCAGCCTACATCCACTTGAACCTGTTCGCTGTTGTCGAACCTTGTCTTCCACTTCTCCAATTTTGACTCCACCCCCCGCCCATCTCCAAACACTTCCCTCTTCTACCTGATTAACTATTCCTAAACCCCTCAGAAAGTCCTATTAACATATCCATCAGGCACGAATCCAAGAAAGAGGGGAGGGGCGGGATATAGCACCATGAGCTGCGATCCCTCCAAAACCGAACCTTGGATTCGTATCTGTTATCCCTTCTGTTGGTCAATTTATGATGCACATTTCTACTGTCTAGCTATGTAAACTGCGGTGTTCATCTGTAGCATCACATTTCAAGACTTATTCTGTTCACGTACGTTCCGTACTCACAGTGGAGAACGACCACAGCAAGAAGCGGCAACAAGGCGTAGTGAACACGTCCCACCTCCTCTGAAGCAGAGGGTCCCACGAGTTGGCCTGATTCACAAGGAAGCAGCACATGTGGAAACGGCCATTCAGCACCGTTACAAACAGAATGGAAAACAAATCTACCTAAATTAGTCTTAAAGACAAAAATAAAAGAATGCATTCCGTCTTTGTGCCTGTACGACTAACATGGAAACTGTTATAAGTTTGATTTTCTTCTTCTTCTTCTTCCTCTGCACTTCAAGGTTAGGCACTTTTGCCTGTTCCATCTCCACTTGTCATTGCCAACTCCTCCTGGCTCTTTCTAAATTCTTTCTTCATCGTGAATGGTAAAGCGTGATCTGATGTGGGATTCTCTCTACACTCAATCTCTGTAGATGTTTTTTTCCATTAATATTGTAAATATCTAGATGATTACATTCTCTTTTCCTTAATTTATGTTGTCTATACACTGCTTTTTGTAGCTCACTTCCACTTTCTGGCAAAATTGCTACACCATCTGCGTACATAAGGGTACTAACATACTTATTTCTACAGGCACTGTATCTGCAGCTGCGAATATAAACCACTATCGACTGTGTATTGGAATGACGACAATGAAAATTTGTGTCGGACCGGGACTCGAGCCAGGATTACCAGCCTTACACGAGCGGTCGCCTTAACTTCTTCGGCTAACTGCGCACGAATCACGGCCAGGCCCAAACTTCCATATGTCGTCATCCTTATGTCGCAACCTGCGCTCCTGCACTACGTATATTTTCGTCCAGGAAGGACATGTTTATTGAGAGTCGAGGGCCTGGTATTGGCGGATAAATACGAAGTACCAATGCCTGTGTGGAACTTCATGCCAGATTAAAACTGTGTGCCGGACCAAAATTTGAACTCTGGACCTTTGCCTTTCGGGGGCAAGTGGTATACCAACTGGGCTACCCAAGCACGACTCACGACCCGTCCTCATAGCTTCAGT
This sequence comes from Schistocerca piceifrons, assembly GCF_021461385.2. Lineage (NCBI taxonomy): Eukaryota > Metazoa > Arthropoda > Insecta > Orthoptera > Acrididae > Schistocerca > Schistocerca piceifrons. The sequence continues at coordinate 321,842,744 of NC_060139.1, read as the reverse complement.
TCCTCGTCTCTTACCTTCCAAACTTCACAGAAGTTCTTCTGCGAACCTTGCAGAACTAGCACTCCTGGTAGAAAGGATTTGCGGAGACATGGCTTGGCCACAGCCTGGGGGATGTTTCCAAAATGAAATTCTGGAATTCCTGTGTTATTCATGCATGTCGAAAGGAGCACTTCATCGTACTTCTTAAAAACACAGGTTCTGCTATTTCGCATATATTTATTTCTTTTAATCTGTACACCTGATTTGCTTCCTGTTTCCACTTCTTAATCAGATCATAGATATACACATTATATAAGGTTGGTGACATGCTGCAGCCTTCTTTAAGTTCCTTGCTGGTACCGATTCTATCGATTTTATTGCATACAATTTTTATGATTATTTTTGTCTCCTTGTACCAACATTTTATAGCTTCAAGAAGATGCACAGTACATCCAGATCTACCCTATTCCACATTTCTTTTTGTTCGCATTGTCCATGTTCGGTCTGTTGCTCAAATAAAAGCTTTATGAAAGGGTAAGGCATACAATCAAGCTCGTTTCTCTATGAATGGTATTGAGGAAATCAAGTGCGAAGAACATGTGCCGCGTACCGCATGAACGACGTTTACGGAACCCATGCTGATTTCGAAGCAGAAGGTTTTTTGAGTTGGTACTGTTGCAAAACGAACGCTTTAAAACTTTTGGAAGCGAGCTAAATCAGGGTAAAAATACGCATTAAGTAGCACAACCACTTACTTTCAGTTATCGCAGTCGATGTTTTTGAAACATTTGAATTATTCAAATCCTCGTTCATGCAGTGAATACTTTATTTCGCCAATCTCATAACATTTTCCCTAAATTTATCGTCAAACAGTAAGTTACTCTTCTTTCTCTTTTAGTTTCGTTGTCAGGCACGCCACTTTCTTCCTCCCTGTCTTCATTTTTCGTTTTTCACCTTCCTCTTTCTCTTCCTCTCTGATTCCTTCTCTTCTGTCCGTTTTTACTGGCGCTCATTGTTTAAATCTACCTGCTTGTAATATAAACTCTGTTTCTTTTCTACACTATTTATGCCATGGTAATTTTCAAATGTTGGATTCTATACTATATGTAACTCATTCTTGCTGTAATGAATCCATACATCTTATAAAAATGAATGCACGTATGAATGTATATATGTTCCACATCTCCTCCTAAACGACTGGACCGATTTCAACGTAACTTTTTACACTTATGACTTGCTGTCTGGAAATTCTCGCTATGGGAGTAAGAACCTCCTACCTTTTAAAGGGGTGGGATGGGGGTGACAAATCAGTATAACCCACGACGCGCGAATAGCCATAATTCACTCATCCATTGCTTGATAATGAGAGTATCTAGTGACTTAGAGCAAACTTTACACATAATTTCAAACCTTCAAGAAACTTTTTCTCGTCAACAACCTCCACAAAAAGATGCAAGGGAAAACGTTTTTCGCTTACTACATTTCCGCTGTGCATGCAGTAAAACTGGTGCGTAAAGCATGACTTTTTAACTTATTACTTCCTTCCTACTAACTGTATTCGCGATACACTTTTCAGGCGGTGTTCACATACACCACTGAATGTAACAGCAAAATTATATCACTGTACGACGCATAATTCAGGGGACTCGACGACATAAAGACTCAGATGCGTGAAAAACTACCCGGACGTCATAAACACTGAAATGGGTGAAAAATTACCACATCATAAGAGATCTTTAAATTTGTTACTTCGTTGCTACTAATTCTACCCGCAACACTTTTAGCAGAGGGTAAGCAAATATGTCGCTGAATGTACGTACAGAAATATATCATTCTATAACAAGTAGTTTTTTTTTTGTTGGGTTGTTTTGGGGGAGGAGACCAGACAACGAGGTCATCGGTCTCATCCGATTAGGGAAGGATGGGGAAGTTAGTCGGCCGTGCCCTTTGAAAGGAATCATCCCGGCATTTGCCTGAAGCGATTGAGGGAAATCACGGAAAACCTAAGTCAGGACGGCCGGACGTGGGATCTTCATCCTCCCGAATGCGAGTCCAGTGTGCTAACCACTTCGCCACCTCACTCGGTAACAAGAAGTGCAGGAGATACGAGGTGCGGCTAGAAAAAAACCGGACTGATGCTGGAAAAAACATTTATTTACAATTATTTACAATTTCATGTTATCTCCTTCAATGTACTCTCCTCCTCGGTCTCTACACCGCTCCGTACGAATTTTCCACTGTTCATAGCAATGCTGCAGATCATTTTCGGCAAGTCCATACATTACTTCCGTCGCTTTTTCTTTTACTGCTTCAACAGCCTCAAATCTAGTTCCTTTCAAAGCTGACTTGACTTTAGGGAAAAGAAAAAAGTCACAGGGGGCCAAATCAGGTGAGTGGGGTGGATGATCTAAGATGGGAATGTTGTGTTTTGCCAAAAACGTCTTCACTGACAACGCACTGTGAGCTGGGGCATTGTCTTGGTGAAAGATCCATGACTTTTTTCTCCACAAATCGTTCCGTTTTCTCCGTACTCGCTCACGTAGGGTAGCCAGGACGCTAATGTAGTAATGCTGATTCACTGTTTGTCCCTCTGGTACCCAATCAATGTGCACAATCCCTTTGATGTCAAAAAAACAATCATCATTGCCTTGAATTTCGATTTTGACATCCGTGCTTTTTTTGTCGTGGAGAACCAGGAGTTTTTCAATGCATCGATTGGCGTTTAGTTTCGGGATCGTAAGTAAAAAACCACGATTCATCGCAAGTAATAACATTTTGTAAGAAGGTGGGATCATTTCAATGTTTTCCAGGATGTCAGAACAAATCATTCTTCGGCGTTCCTTCTGTTCAATTGTGAGACACTTTGGAACCATTTTTGAACACACTTTGTTCATGTTGAAACTTTCATGAAGAATCTGCCTAACACTTTCCTTGTCAACTCCTGCTCTGATTGTTAAACGGCGATCTTGTCGAACAAGTTTACCGATTTTTTCAATGTTTGCATCAGTTTTTGCTGACAACGGTCTGCCAGTGCGAGTGTCATCACTCGTGTCTTCGCGGCCATCTTTAAATTGTTTAAACCACTCAAACACTTGTGTTCGCGATAAACAATCATCGCCGTACACTTGTTGTAACATTACAAACGTTTCACTTGCAGATTTTCCTAGTTTGAAACAAAATTTGATGTTAACACGCTGTTCTTTCTGTACATTCAACATTTTCCGACGCACAGACAAAACGTCAACTACTTAAAACAGACGCCACGGGCAGACTGAGTGCAGGAGACTGATGAAACTCGAGCAGTAGGCGGAGCGAGAGTCACGTGACAGGCCACGCGACTTTCAGCCTTATTGCATTCGTTTTATTGTTTCACCAGTACTAGTCCGGTTTTTTTCTAGCCACACCTCGTATGACGTCATAAACACTGAGTTGGATGAAAGGCTGCCGCATCATGCAGGACCTTTAAATGTATTACTTCTTTACTACTAGCTCTGTTCATAGCAGACTGTAGCTAAATGTACCACTGGATGTATGTCCAAAATTGTATTATTGTGCAGCGTATAGTTCAGGAGATTCGGCGTCATAAACATTAAGCTGCGTGAAAATGAAACGGTAACGAGAAATATTCTAGAGATACGAGTGAAATATGTGTACAGTTACTTGTGAAATATGTTAAATATATGCGAAATATATTTGACAGATGTTTATGCGGGCAAAGTCACAGGTAAAAACCTCATCCTAAACCCATGGAACGATTTCATCCAAATTTGATACACACGTTAGTTACAATCTCAAAAAAAAGCAACACTATGGGAATAACAATCACCAGAGTCCTATTGGGGTGAGCGTGACAGTGTGGAGAGGGAAGGAGGGAGCAGGAAATGGGCAGACACCGAGGGGAAGTAGGAGATAGACAGAAAGAGGGGGACGGAGAAAAGGATGGAGAGAGGGCAGAGGAGGAGATGAACAGAGAGAGAATAGAGGAAGAGATGGATAGAGACAGGAGGAAGAAGAGATAGGCAGAGAGAGGGGGTGAAAAAGACGAACAGAGAGAGGGAGGAAGAGAAAGAAAAGGAGAAGAGGTGAAGAGAAAGAGGGGAGAGGAGGAGATGGTGAAAGAGGGGGCAGGAGGACATAGACAGAGAGGAGGGATGAAGAATGAGAGGCATGGAGAGAGGAGGAAGGAGGAAATGGATTAACAGAAGACTGGAATAAATAGATACATGGGCAACACTGAGTACTTAGCTAGTACAATATGAAATTGCGGAACGCCTGATTAGAAGTAAGAGAACTTGATGACCCCACTTTCGACCTGTTAAATAAATAAATGAAGGTACTCCTGTAGCCAAAGTCGAAAGTTAAGTTTTTCAGCTGCTTCAGCGTTTGTTATAAAAAAATTAAAGAAAAGAAAAAGGGGAGAGATTAAAATCCTCTTAGCTCTAATTGACCAATTTGGACATTTAATGTGGCAGTGTCCTCCCTTAGATGAGGGCCGCGTCATCACTGTGTCTGTCCCCACGGCCGCGTCCACGTAGGCGCCGCAGGTTTTTGTCTGGCTGGGAGCCGCAGGTAGGAGCAGGCCGCCCCCTCGCTTCTAGAGAGATCTCCCTCCCCCCCTCCCCCCACTCTAACCGCCCGTCCACCCACCTAACCGCGGCCGCCTGTGATGTCGCCGCTCGCTGTTGACAAACTCTGTTTGTCGTAGCCATGGCAACCGCTGAGACCGGCTGGAGGCAGCCGCGCTGCCCGGCTCCCAGCTGGGGACAAGGCGCAGAGGAAGGCAAGCAGCGCGCATTTTTTCTCTCAGAGGAAACGCCTCAATGAGAATGGAACCGTCTCGACGGCATGCACGTTTCGGTAGCAAGTTGTGTACTTTGCGGCCTTTCCACTTATGCTACGTGCCGTGCCACTGAAGCAGCGAACGAGCTGTAACCGGAACCAAGTTGATACTTCGTATTTTATCTCAGTAAGTCCGAGAAGGTGTATCCACTGAGTGGAGCGCATCAGAGTACCGCTATGAGTACCTCGTCATTTGAAACACAGGTTGAACAGAAACCGTAGGAATAAACTAATAAGTTGTCCTGGTAGGAGAGGAACGTAAAATGTCACTGAAATGTCGTATTTGAAACATTTATCTATACCATGCAGCTACTTCTTTACATTCCCGCCGCTCCGAATTGGACAACTGTCGTACCGTGGTACCAATTTTCCAATCCCTTGTCGTAGAAGACAGCCACATGCGCTTTCCGACAGTTGTCTAGTCTGCACAAATACTGTCCTTATAGCCAGCGGTTCATATGACCAAAGAGATGAAAACCAGATGAAGCCAAGTTCGGGCTCTGTGGCGGGTGAACAAACACTTCCCATCGAAAACACTGCTGGAGCGTTTCTGTTGCAGCTGCAGTGTGCGGCCGACCATCGTCATGAAGGAAGATAATTCCTGATGACAATATTCCTCTTCCTTTCTTCTGAACTGCCCTTCGTGAAGGATTTTGTCGAATTGCTTAATTCAATCGCTGCTCATGCATGGTTATTTAAATCTTTGGGCGGGTTTAGTGACATCTCTGAACAGTCAAAGGGACTGTGTCTGTGATACAATATCCACAACCAACGTCTGTCTTCAGGAGTTCTGGGAACCGGCGTGACACTTTTGAAGAGAGCTGTAAAAATTTCTTCTGCTCAACTCATTCTGCGTAGCAGGGATTTGCCCTTTCTGGCATAGCGCAGATTTATTCAACCTTTTTAACACCGCTGGAAATTGAGAAAGGTGATCGAAATTCGTTGTAAAATAATCAATTTAAAGAAAATATCCCACGATGAGGGCCGAAATCAGATACAACTACAAAGTTGTGGGCATTAGGTTGTCGTGTGATGTCGTACTAAGAATTGCTACGAAATTTTGAATGGAGTTAACAAAAAAAAAAGTAAATGAAGCTTGACGAGACACCTCCTCATAGTTACAAAGCTTTGGGCAACTGGGTATTCACGTGACGCCATATGACCTCGAACAACATGTGCCACGGGTGTTCAAAGGAATAACTGACCACGGACTTCGCCAGTATGTGACAATGGACAATTGCCAACGGTGTTGAAAGTGTTGAAGCGGCAATTCTCTATTACTGTTCCATTCAATAAACGAATTTTTATTTAGAAACTCGCTTACTTAGTGAAATGTTGTACATTCTATTGTTAAAATAAACATTATATTTTGGTTACGTAGACTCATCTGTGTATGGTTAGTATCAAGGCATATGCGAAGACAGATTAAGCTAATAATCTGTAAACTGACCCATTCCATGTCATTACGATGCATCGCACAAGTGACTCATGGAATGAGTAAATAACGAAACTAAATTACAATACGAAACTGTGGATCTAGTCTCGCCATGTTCTGTCTTCTGAATTTTTATAGATTTATTTTCCTAATAACAGTGAGCCATGGCCTTCTTCGATGTATCTTCAAAAATGGTTCAAATGGTTCTGAGAACTATGGGACTTAACATCTGTGGTCATCAGTCCCCAAGAACTTATAACTACCTTAACCTAACTAACCTAAGGACATCACACACATCCATGCCCGAGGCAGGATTCGAACCTGCGACCGTAGCGGTCGCTCGGTTCCAGACTGAAGCGCCTAGAACCGCACGGCCACACCGGCCGTCAATGTATCTTCTACTTCGCTTACTTTCTATAACGCCACCCAATAATCCACACATCCATCTATGTTGCTGACACAATCGAATACTAGTGGTTACTGATGTGAAAGTCGGAGGGACATTGTTGGACGAGAAAACCAGCAAAAAGGCTGAATCATTGCGTGGAATAACGAAAATGTCGTTGTACGATAGCACAGTGAGAGATAATTTTGGAACTTTCTTTCTTTTGCTTTCTTTCTTTTGCTTGTGGCGTTTTTCCCGCAGATACGCAGGGTCGGCGTGGTTAATCGGATGTGGCAATGTTAGTTTAAGGAGTGGCCGGATGATCTTCCTGCCGCCACCCCGTACTGCCCGGGAAGGAATTAGTGTACCCCAACTGTCTGCGACTAGTGTAATCCATGGAATAGTGCGAAAGTGTTCAGATGTCTGCGAGCCGTGTAACTGAGACGGGACGTGGGGAACCAACCCGGTATTCACCTAGTGGGATGTGGAAAACCGCCTAAAAACCACATCCAGGCTGGCCGGCACACCGACCCTCGTCGTTATTCCGCCCGGCGGATTCGATGCGGGGCCGGCGAGCTTACCCGAGTCCAGGAAGCAGCGCGTTAGCGCGCTCGGCTAACCTGGCGGTTAATTTTGGAACTTTCCTGCAGGGCTAATTAAGACAGATAAAAGTTCTGACAGTGTGTGGAGGTATAATGCAGTATCGGAAAGATAGAGACATGCAGCCACCGTCTCTCTCCACATTCAAGGGCACGACTTCCTGTGAACAGCAGGACGACCTCAAGCGGCGCGCGTGCTGGAAGCCGCTGGTCGTTAGCGGCGGGCAATTAGGTTCGTGTTCTGCCGGTGGCGGAAGCGCCACCGCTAGGCTTCGCACACGGCTGGTTCCCGGTGCTGACGGCGGCGCTATCGCGGTCTGCCGCGCAGCAAACTCCGGTTCCAAGCGTCGCGTGTCCACCCGACATTCACAAACACCGCTTCAACACCTGTCTGCAAGGCACGCCTGCCGCCTCGGCAACATTTTACAGTTAGTGTCTTCGCTGTAAATTACAAGTTAGGACCATCCGTAGATCCAGAGCGAGGGGGGATGCACGTGTACATGACAGAATCCAAATAATCTATACATATTTTAAAAATGGATGTGCATATATACTACTGGCCATTAAAATTGCTACACAACGAAGATGACGTGCTACAGACGCGAAATTTAACCGACAGGAAGAAGATGCTGTGATATACAAATCATTAGCTTTTCAGAGCATTCACACAAGGTTGGCGTCGGTGGCGACACCTACAACCTGCTGACATGAGGAAAGTTTCCAACTGATTTCTCATACACAAACAGTAGTTGACCGGCGTTGCCTGGTGAAACATTGTTGTGACGCCTCGTGTAAGGAGGAGAAATGCGTACCACCACGTTTCCCACTTTGATAAAGGTCGGATTGTAGCCTATGTTTATCGTATCGCGACATTGCTGCTCGCGTTGGTCGAGATCCAATGACTGTTAGCAGAATAGGGAATCGGTGGGTTCAGGAGGGTAATACGGAACGCTGTGCTGGATCCCAACGGCCTCGTATCACTAGCAGTCGACATGACAGGCATCTTATCCGCATGGCTGTAAGCGGATCGTGCAGCCACGTCTCGATCCCTGAGTCAACTGATGGGGACGTTTGCGAGACAACAACCATCTGCACGAACAGTTCGACGCCGTTTGCAGCAGCATGGACTATCAACTCGGAGGCCATGGCTGCGGTTACCCTCGACGCTCCATCACAGACACGAGCGCTTGCGATGGTGTATTCAACGACGAACATGGGTTCACGAATGGCAAAAATTCATTTTTTCGGATCAATCCAGGTTCTGTTTACAGCATCATGAAGGTCGCATTCGTGTCTGGCGACATCGCGGTGATCGCACATTGGAGGCGTTTATTCGTCATCGCCATACTGGCGTATCACCCGGCATGATGGTATGGGTGCCATTGGTTACACGTCTCGGTCACCTCTTGTTCGCATTGACGGCAGTTTGAACAGTGGACGTTACATTTCAGATGTATTACGAACCGTGGCTCCACCCTTCCTTCGGTCCCTGCGAAACCCTACATTTCAACAGGATAATGCACGACTGCATGTTGCAGGTCCTTTACGGGCCTTTCTGGATACAGAAATTGTTCGACTGCTGCCCTGGCCAGCACATTCTCCAGATCTCTCACCAATTGAAAACGTCTGGTGAATGGTGGCCGAGCAACTGGCTCGTCACAATACGCCAGTCACTGCTCTTGATGAACTGTGGTATCGTGTTGAAGCTGCATGGGCAGCTGTACCTATACACGCCATCCAAGCTCTGTTTGACTCAATGCCCAGGCGTATTAAGTCCGTTATTAAGGCCAGAGATGGTTGCTCTGGTTACTGATTTCTCAGGAGCTATGCACCCAAATTGCGTGAAAATGTAATCACATGTCAGTTCTAGTATAATACATTTGTCCAATGAATACTCGTTTATCATCTGCATTTCTTCTTGGTGTAGAAATTTTAATGGCCAGTAGTGTATTTTAGAAATGTATGTGCATATATGTATGTATGTTCCACATCTGCTCGCAGTCCGCCTCGAAAGCTGAGTGGTCACAGGGACGGAATGCCATGCGAGGGGCCCGAGTTCGATTCCCGGTTGGATCGGAGATTTTCTGCACTCAGGGACTAGGTGTTGAATTCTCTTCGTCATCATCACCATCTCATCCCCATCGACGTGCAAGTCGCCGAAGTGGCGTCAACTGAAAAGACTTGCACCAGGCGACCAGCTTACCCGACGGGAGCCCCTGGCCACACGACATTTCGTTTCATCTCCTCCTAAACCAATGGAACGATTTCAACCAAACGTGGTACACGTATCACTTACTGTCTAGAACTCATGGCTATGACGGTTAAAATCACCCACCTGTCGCAGGGGTGATGGTGGATGTGAAAAGGCAGTGTAGCCCCTGATGCTAGAATACACATACTTTAGTTCAAATCAAATGGCTCCAAGCACTATGGGACTTAACATCTGAGGTCATCAGTCCTCTAGACTTAGGACTACTTACACCTAACTAACCTAAGGACATCACACACATCCATATCCGAGGCAGGATTCGAACCTGCGACCGTAGCAGCAGCGCGGTGACGGACTGAAGCGCCTAGAACCGCTAGGCCACAAGGCCGGCTCATACTTCAGTCATCCTGTATTTGAGAACGGGAGCAATTAGTGACTTGTAAGAAACGTTTCAGATGATTTTAAACCTCTCCTCGCTGGCGACCCCCCTCAAAATGATGAAAGGAAAAGAAGTTTGTCGTTTACTTCACTTTCGCTGTTCACGCAGTGAAACTGCCACATGAAGCATGACATTTTAACTTATTACTCCTTTACTACTACCTGTATTCACAACTAATTTTGCAGACAGTATTCACATATACCACTGAATGGACCCAAAAAATTATGTCATTGTACGACACACAGTTCAGTCAGTAGCCACATATACCATTGGATGTATCTGCAAAATTATATTCTCTCAAAGCACATACTTCAGAAAATAGGACGTCATGAACATTGAGCTGCTTGAAAATGAAACTGCAGGGCAAAATTCCCTTGAGGTACAGATGAAATATGTGTAGAAATACGTGTGAAAGATGTTAAATATCTGTGAAATATAACTGACATGTGTGTGAAAACCACTGGTTAAAAGTTCACCCTAAACCCATGGGGCAATTTCAACTAAATTTCGCACGCATATTAGTTACATTTGGAAAGAAATGCTGTAGCACAAGAACCACCAGCCTCCTATTAGGGTGAGCATGATAACGCGGAGAAAGAAGGGGGTAGCAGGAGATCGACAGCGACAGAGAAGGAGGAAGTGGGCGCAGATAGTGGGGAGGAGGAGATGAATACAAAGAGGGGGAGGGGAACTTGACAGAGAGAGGGGAGGATACGAGATGGATAGAAAAAGGGATAAGGAGGAGATGGAAAGAGGGAGGAGAAGAGCGGATGATCAGACGAAGGAGGAAGAGACACTGGACAGAGAAAGGAAAGAGGAGATGAGCAGAGAGAGCAGAGAGGAGGAGATGGACAGAGAAAGGAAAGAGGAGTTAAGGGACGGATGGAGGAGATGGACACTGAGAGAGGGAGGAGGAGCAGGAGCAGTTGGACAGAGTATGGGGATGGATGAAGTGGACAGACAGAGCGGGAGAAGGAATGGCAAGAGAGGGGGCCGCGAGGAGATGGACAGATAGAGGGGGGGAGGGAGGGGAGGATGAGTTGGACTAATAAAAGACTGGAATAAATACAACATAGGCAACGCTAGTATTTGATTAAAATCATTTGTATTCGGCTAACTCTCGGATATTAAAGTGGAGAGAAAACTGAAACTGTAAACCAACATGCAGAGTGTTCACATGTTGCCTTGGCCTGCTCGATCACCAGACCCGTGACCAATCGAGCAGGTGTGGGACACCATAGGACGACAACTCCAGCGTCACCCACAACCGGCATTAACCGTCTCTGCACCGACCGACCAAGTGCAACAGGTATGGAGCTCCATCCCTCAAACTGTCATCCGGAACCTGTACGACACGATCCATGCGTGTTTGCATGCTTGCTTTCAACATTTCTGTGGATAATGTACCAGCATTTCACATTTGCAATGGCTTATCTCGCGCTTATATCAACCCGTGACCTTGCACGTTAGATATTAAATATGTAACTAAACAAAACGTATTCCCAAAATTCATTCCTCTACATTAATAATTCCTTGGCGTTGGTGTTTTTTTCTGCCAGTATAGTTCACAGATGAACATTCTTCCTCCAACCGCAGATTTAAGTTGGTGCACCGCTTCACTCGACCAGTTCCAGTTATAAACGAGTCACCAGCAGTCGTAACAAGTATCGTCACGTTGCTTCAATCATCGCCGAGTGTCATAGTGAATATCGTTAACTGATCCTGAACAAAAATACTGTCATTGACAGCAGTCCAGAATGTACTTCTATTAAATTAGGTCTTCATTGGTCACTGAGTTAGGATAGACCAGTGTTCATAAGTTTTAATTCAGTGTTACGTTGAGTATTTACTGCGTACATTGTTTTAAGATACGAATGTTTACTGTTTCTTAGTGTGTGGCCAGATTTATTTTTGTTATAGTCCAATAGCGCCCTGTGACCACTCAATTGAGACTGCAAGCACGCCACATCAATTCAACAACGACTTTATGTGGTACGGGGTTCGCACCCTGCTACCCTTACGATGGACGCCAAACTTATTTAATGTGTACACTAAAGCATTTTGCCACTGTTTTTTTTTTTTTTTTTTTTTTTTGTTTGGTTTCAGTATTGCATTGTTCCAGTCAGGAAGTCACGAATGAAGTTACCTGCCACTAGCAATCAGTGTCGTATGTGGGGGTGCACATACGACCACAGAGAGGGCGAGGGCTGACAGAGATAATGAGTGCGTACGAAGATCGCTTTGGCAAGGCCCCATCTCGTAGACCAGCCCTACTTGGTTGGGATAACAATGCTTTTATTTCAGGCAGTGTCAAGGCGAGGCCGCTTGTTAGATGTAAGAAAAACCGATAGGAAACGTGTGTCGGCGTTGCTCAATCAAGTGAGCAGTCTCTAGTGGAATCTACTCGCAGAAGAGCAGCTGATCGTCAAGTACGATAATCGACTATGCCTTATAGCATTATAAAGATACCCGGCAATGAAAGAATTTAGTCAATGTTTGCAAATGAATTAGCCTACGGCGACGTGGAGCAGCGAGTTGCAGCTCTCCGTGCTTTGTTGGCGCAGTTTGTAAATGTCACCGTCCCCCACGGGTTGTCGAAGGGGTTACCTAACCCTCAGGTGTTGGAGCAGCCGTCAGGCTGGTACATTTCTAAAATGCTCAATAAACGTGCGTGGGTGGTCCAAGGGTTTTGCCGAAGTGTGGGGAGAGGGTCGAGGGGGGGGGGGGGGGGTCTTACAGGGACCCTTTGCCTTTATATTCACGCCCATATTAATGTTGCACGCCAGCGTGATCACCGCATAGGAGGATTGAAAAAGCATAACTACCCTTTGCTGCTTCAGATCACGTAGCAGTTCTGTCTTGAACGCTCCTAGTGGTTACAATCTGTACACTACAGTAATAGTTGCGGTCGTACTACTCTCCAAAGGAGTGCGCTCACGTACAGTGAGAACTGAGACGCACAGAATGGCTGAAACGTCCGAGGGTATCAGCGCTGTCAATGGTTGTCAAAACACCGTCTTGTTGCTCATCACACTGCAAACTGTCGATTTAGACCTCGAAATGTGTGAGAATCAACGCCCCCCCAAGAGAGGGGGTGGTTTCATTTACACCCTTGATGGCACCTTCTGAGGCGTTTCGGTGGCGATTCTGAGCGTTGGCTTGTCTGAAATATTTTCCTCGACCACTCATAAGAAAATTGTTTGATTTCAAAGCTGGGCGTCGCAGTTCTCATCTCCATAGCAGAGACGTCAGAAAAAGGGATGAAGAGAGGCAGCGACGATTTTCTCATCGTGTGACACATTCACGATGGCGTTGGGCAGAATTGTGGTGAAATTTGGTGCTACTGTGACGTCATTAACCCACTTTAAACATCACATGCTGTGGGTTTTGTTTTTTTTTTCGTCTGTGTCGACAACTTGCAATCTGAAGCGTCTCCGAGCCCGAGGATTACGTCGTAGGGTGCACGCTTTTGCACCATTCCAGAGGTAGGTTGTACGCACGTTTGAGCCAAATTTCAAACATGCATCGCTACGGGAGTTTCGAGTAAGTGATCCTTTACCAGGTGTACCGGAATGAAATGAGCGTTAAGATACAAATGTGTCGATAGGGAACATTTATTGTGAACGAGCCTTAATTTTTTTGTTTTGTTTGGTTGGTATGACATCTGTCACAGATATGGAACAAACAACATCATATGTTTTCATCGTGTTAACAAGGTCGAATTTTGTACCAGAAAGTGATGATTTGCGGAAAGCATTAATTTTTTGTTTTGATTTGAAAAAAAAATGCTCCAGAGTCTTATCGAATGCCTGTCGAGGCATATGGTGATCATGCTCTATCAGAAGCAACATGCAAAAGATGGTTTCAACGGTTCAGAAATAATGATTTTGATGTAAGAAATGAAGAACGTGGAAGACCACCAAAAAAGTTCGAAGACGCCGAATTGCAAGCAATATTGTATGAAGATGATACTTTGAGTCAGAAGCAAATGGCAGCAATGCTAAATGTTGCACAACAAACAATTTCTGGCCGTTTGAAAGCTATGGGAAAGATCCAAAACTGTGGAAAATGGGTGCCACATGAATTGAATGAAAGACAGATGGAAAACCGAAAAACCATTTGTCAAATTTTGCTTCAAAGACATGAAAGAAAGTCAATTTTGCATCGAATTGTTAGTGGCGATGAAAAATGGATTTATTTTAAGAATCCTAAACGGGAAAAATCATGGGTTAATCCAGGACAACCATCAACATCGACTGCAAAACCAGATCGATTCGGCAAGAAGACAATGCTCTGTGTTTGGAGGGATCAGAAAGGTGTGGTGTATCATGAGCTTCTAAAACCTGGAGAAACTGTGAATACTAATCGCTACAGACAGCAAATGATCAATTTAAACTATGCATTGATCGGAAAAAGACCAGAATGGGCCAGAAGACATGGCAAAGTAATTTTTTTACACGACAATGCACCTCCACACAAAGCAAAACTGATTCAGGATACATTCCAAACACTTGGCTGGGAGCTGCTACCCTACCCGCCGTATTCACCAGACTTGGCCCCTTCCGACTACCATTTGTTTTCATCAATGGGACACGCATTGGCTGAGGAACACTTCGATTCCTACGAAGAAGTCGAAAATTGAGTGTCTGATTGGTTTGCTTCAAAAGACGAACATTTTTATTGGCGTAGTGTCCACAAATGGCCAGAAAGGTGGTAAAAATGTATAGGAAGCAATGGTCAGAACTTTGAATAAAATGTTTTTACTTTTCAATCCAAAATTAGTGTTTCATTTTCACAAAAAAAACCTCATTTCATACCGGTACACCTGGTAATTCTGTTACGCAGTGTGGATCAGATGGAAGACAACGGCATGGAGTATCGTGTAATTACAGCAGAATGGGGCTCCAGCACACTTTGTTACCACAGGATTGGGCATGGTTCGACAACATCTCCAGCCCCACTGAAATTTCCAGCACGGAGATCGAATCTTGCTACGTCAAACAACTCGTTATAGGGAATATGACGGTCCCAAGTGCCTCCGTAACGATAAAAGGGTAAGAATTGCGTGAAAGTGTTGTGGAAGCCTTTCACAGCAAAGTTCCACAGCAGCTATACAAGGTGTCAAGGAGGAAACGGAGACACATAAATCCCTGTGTAAGGCACGCAGGTGAACATAATGATCTGAACAGATAGTTTTTGTGTGTAAGTACTCTTATGTAACAGTGTTTGATCTAGGGGTACAATGCCTTTTCTGACACGCTGTACATCACAGCGACGTTTTGTATCTTTTACGGAGCTAAGTGTTACCACTGCCGAACTCCATGTATTAAGGATTACAGATTCATAAATATTGGATTTTTTACGGGCTGAAAATTCACCTCGCCCAACTGTAAATAATAACGACGTTCATTGTAATCATCTATACTAGGGGTTGGGGGCATCCTTCAAAATTGGCAATCTATGCCTTCACTGGTCTTCCTAACCATCTTATGCCTGTTAGTTAATGGTTTTGTCGATTCTTACTTGTGGCGTACGGTTTATGTGTCTTTGCGTCTTAACGGATATTGTTTTACTGTGTCAATTACTTTTGCATAGTTCTGCTCGAATCTTATCATTTCTCTTTTTATCTTTTAAAGTATATCCGGCCACGTCTCTACAGAAGATTATTTCACAAGCTTCTGTTCTCCTTCTCGCATCCATAAAGCATTGTAACCATTAAACAGCATATCTGTGGACTTTCCCTTCCAACGTTCTGCGTATGCTTTCACAGAAGTAACTGAATAGGTCTAACTTATTGCGTACTTCATTATTTGCCCCCCATATCTAAAAATTCACGCTAATTATTTAAATGTATTAATTTGGTCTATGATCTGATTATTAATTTCGATATTGGGATAATGTCCAAAAAATGCTAACGATTTTCTTAATATCGAAATGAGTGCGGTTGTGTCCTTCACACGGTGTTCCATTAGTTTTTTTCGTCTGAGCATCGACGGCTGTTAGCTGTGAAAGTCTGGAGTTGCGGAATCGCTTTCACAGCTGCCCCGCCGTATTGCTGTGAGGGAGAGGGTGGTTTTTTTCTGGGACCACCCCGGCCCTGAGGGTAGCTGCACCCCGTCATTAGGTGCGGGGGCGCGCCTGGCAACATGGCGGCTACCCCGTCATTACGCCTACCTGCCCCTGCTTCCTATGCCTCCCACGGATTTCCCCGCACGAAGCTCTGTCAGGCGAGATGACGCCACTGCGCCCTCAAACAACGTCTACGGTCGCACAGATGAGGCCCCAAGCGCTCCACCCACCAGACACATCGCCGTGGCTGTTGAAAAAAGTACCTGCTGCGACACCGAAGACAAAGTGACGGAATTTTGCTACCTTAGAAACAAAATAGGGAATGGCGCACAAATCAATGCAAATCTAAGAACACTAGCGCATGCAAAGAGGATGTTCTGCGGTAACAGAAGTCTGCTAGTATCAAACAAAAAGAATTTCCGAGAATGTACTTCTGGAGCACTGTAGATAAACACCGGAAAAGAAGAGAATCGAGGCGTTTGAGCAGTTTTGTTACAGAATGAATATGAAAATAAAAGAGGACTCACAAGATATGAGGAAGTTTCCCGCAGAATTTACTTCTGTAAAATATCTGGGAGTATGCGAACGGAACGATTTGAAGTGGAATGATCATATAAAATTAATTGTTGGCAAGGCGGGTGCCAGGTTGAGATTCATTGGGAGAGTCCTTAGAAAATGAAGTCCATCAGCAAAGGAGATGGCTTACAAAACACTCGTTCGACCTATACTTGAGTGTTGCTCATCAGTGTGAGATCCGTACCAGGTCGGGTTGACAGAGGAGAATATGGGGAAGACACTGAATAGGACACAGGATGTGATGGTAGGAGACCTGTTACGACATTAGGCGGTGATTTCCATGGTACTAGAGGCAACCATAGGGGGCAGGAACTGTACCGGAAGGCAACTATTGGAATATACCGTCAGTCCATAAAGCTCCGTGACCTGTTTTGTTCCTAGCGTATAAGCGACGTCAGCGTAGTAACTACGATGGCAGCTTGAACTAACACCAATAAACCATAGAAGTGCATTCGACCATTCAGCAGTTGTGAGTAGGGTGTGCGGTCGCAGTGTATCAACACTGTTAGTGGCAGAAATTCACATGAAGGGTCAACGATCTGATGCCACAGCAGACATTCGAGTCTACATCTACATCTACTACATCTACATTTATACTCCGCAAGCCACCCAACGGTGTGTGTCGGAGGGCACTTTACGTGCCACTGTCATTACCTCCCTTTCCTGTTCCAGTCGCGTATGGTTCGCGGGAAGAACGACTGCCGGAAAGCCTCCGTACGTGCTCGAATCTCTGATTTTACATTCGTAATCTCCTCGGGAGTTATAAGTAGAGGGAAGCAATATATTTCAGAAACGCACCCTCTCGAAACCTGAACAGCAAGCTACACCGCGATGCAGAGCGCCTCTCTTGCAGAGTCTGCCACTTGAGTTCGTTAAACATCTCCGTAACGCTATCACGCTTACCAAATAACCCTGTGACGAAACGCGCCGCTCTTCTTTGGATCTTCTCTATCTCCTCTGTCAACCCGACCTGGTACGGATCCCACACTGATGAGCAATACTCAAGTATAGGTCGAACGAGTGTTTTGTAAGCCATCTCCTTTGTTGATGAACTTCATTTACTAAGGACTCTCCCAATAAATCTCAACCTGGCACCCGCCTTACCAACAATTAATTTTGTACGATCATTCCACTTCAAATCGTTCCGTACGCATACTCCCAGATATTTTACAGGAGTAACTGCTACCAGTGTTTGTTCTGCTATCATATAATCATGCAATAAAGGATCCTTCTTTCTATGTATTCGCAATACATTACATTTGTCTATGTTAAGGGTCAGTTGCCACTCCCTGCACCAAGTGCCTATCCGCTGCAGATCTTCCTGCATTTCGCTGCAATTTTCTAATGCTGCAACAAGCGTGAGTTGAAAAACAAAGGATTTTTCTCACAGTTTCACATGGTTGTGTGAACATTCTGTGCGTTGTACTCAAGTGTGGGGACATTATGTAAAACACATGCAGCATTAAAACCACTTCCTTAATTTCTGTCTATTTTTTTTAATAATTCAGTCCAGAAATGTTTTGAGCTAACGGGGTACATCCAGAAAATAAACGAGTATGTTGGGTACAACTTTCAATGAAGAAAAAAATCTTCAGGCGCGTGTGAAGGTGCTCTGAGTTATTCAGAGTACGAAGTGGGAAGGTAAGTGGGCTGTCAGACAGCTTAGGGCAGGGCTTAACAACTCGGTGATTTTGAGCGTGAGCATTCGCGCCTGCTCACACTTTTAGTCTCTAGCAGAGCAGCTGCGACGTGGTGGGGAATGAGGGAAATGAGCCCGCGCCGTGTGGTTGCGACAACACGGCAGAAGCGCCTACTGTGAAATTGGGGAGGGTTATTTTTGCCAACGCTGTCATCTAAGAGCAGTAATGACGATTCGGCATTGTGTCACACTGACAATGTCTTCGCATTTCATTCCACAGTGCGAGGAATCTTATCTTTCTACACAAAAACATGGGTACGCCATCATCATTAGCGAATGATAAGACGCTGAATGCTTCCAGGTAGTTCAATTCACAGAGACACTACTTGTCTCACTTAGTCAAATAGTCAAAGATTACGGAAAAGGTACATGTGACGGACTTTGGCGTGGACAGAAAGTTTTAGAACCTAAAAGGAAGCTCTCTGGAGAGGAAGAAGAAGAGAAAGAAAAATAAAGTCAGTGTGCCATTCGACTGAGCTACAAAACAGGACTACTTTTAGCAAAGTCAATGCGCGTTTTCACGGATGGTGGTCTAATAAGAGAATACATTGTAGTTGTAGCTTAACATTTATGTCCACTTCAGATAAAACAATTTCTCATGGTCTCGTTATCAAACATCACAATCATGTCTCCCACGCAGGTTATGGCAGACGACGTTCAGAGCCAGCTTGTAAAATATTTCTAAATAGTTTGTAAATAGTTTGTTGGATATGCTTTTGCGTTTTATGAATGGGTTAATATTGCAGCCACACAACTGCGCCGAAGATTTGAAACAAAATAAATCACCAGGTCCGGATGGAATTCCAGTTCGATTTTAGAAAGGGTACTCTACGGCATTGGCCCTTTACCTAGATCGCATTTATCGTGAATCTCTCGCCCAGCACAAAGTCATAATAGACTGGAAAAAATCTCAGATGTCTACAGTATATAAGAAGGGTAAAAATACGGACACGCAAAATTACATAGCCGACCGGTGTGAACGAGCGGTTCGACGCGCTTCAGTCTAGAACCGCGCGACCGCTACGGTCACAGGTTCGAAAAATGGTTCAAATGGCTCTGAGCACTATGGGACTTAACTACTGAGGTCATCAGTCCCCCAGAACTTAGAACTACTTACCTAACTAACCTAAGGACATCACACACATCCATGCCCGGGGCAGGATTCGAAACTGCGACCGTAGCGGTCGCACGGTTCCAGACTGTAGCGCCTAGAACCACTCGGCCACTTCGGCCGGCTCGCAGGTTCGAATCCTGCCTCGGGCATGGATGTGTGTGAAGTCCTTAGGTTAGTTAGGTTTAAGTAATCCTAAGTTCTAGGGGACTGATGACCTCCGCTGTTAAGTCCCATAGTGCTCAGAGCCATTTGAACCACTTTTTGAAAATTACACACCAATATCTCTAACTTCAGCCTGATGCAGAATCCTTGAGCATATTCTCATTTCGAATATAATAAACTTCCTTGAGACTGAGAAGCTTATATCCACGAACCAGCATGGATTTAGAAACCATCGCTCGTGCGAAACTCAGCTTGCTCTTTTCTCATATGATATACTGAGAACTATGTGTGAAGGGCAATAGGCAGACTCTTTATTCTTAGATTCCAGGAAAGCATTCGATATGTCGCCCCACTGCAGGCTGTTAACGAAGGTACGGGCATATGGAATGAGTTCACAGATTGTGAGCGACTCGAAGGCTTCTTAAATAGCAGAACCTAGTTTGTTGTTCTCGGCAGGCCGAGTGAGCGAGCGGTTCTAGGCGCTACAGTCTCGAACCGCACGACCGCTACGGTCGCAGGTTCGAATCCTGACTCGGGCATGGATGTGTGTGATGTCTTTTGGTTGGTTAGGTTTAAGTAGTCCTAAGTTCTAGGGGACTGATTACCTCAGAAGTTAAGTCCCATAGTGCTCAGAGCCATTTGAACCATTTTTTTGTTGTTCTCGACGGCGAGTGTTCATCAGAGACAAGGGTATCGTCAGGAGTGCCCCAGGGAAGTAGGATAGGACGGCTGTTGTTCTCTATATCATAAACGATTTGGCGGATAGGGTGGGCACAATCTGCCGTTGTTTGCTAATGATGCTGTGGTGTGCGGTAAGATGTCGAAATTGAGTGGCCGTAGGTAGATACAAGACGACTTAGACAAAATTTCCAGTTGGTGTGGTGCAGCTAGCCCTGAATGTGGGCGAATGTACGTTAATGCGGATGAATGTAACGTTCGAATGAATGTAATGTTCGCGTACAGTATTACTAGTGTCCTGCATGATTCAGTCAAGTCGTTTAAATAGCTGGGTGTAACGTTGCAAAGCGATATGAAAGGGAAAGAGCATGTCAGAACTGTGGTAGGGAAGGCGAATGGCCGATTTCGATATGTTTAGGAAAGAGTGGTTCACCTGTAAAGGAGACCGCAAATAGGACGCTGGTGCGACCTATTCTTGAGTACAGCTCAAGTGTCTGGGATGGGTGTCAGGAACACATCGAAGCAAATCGGAGGCGTGCTGCTAGATTTGTTACCGGTAGGTTCGAACAACACGTAAGTGTTACGGAGATGCTTCGGGAACTCAAATGGGAATCCGTGGTGGGAAGACGACGTTCTTTTCGGAGGGACACTATTCAGAAAATTTAGAGAACCGACATTTGAAACTGACTTCCGAACGATTCTACTGCCGCCAACATACGTTGCGCGTAAACTCCCGACATCGTACATTTCATGGACGGTCTGGGCCGTTATAGAGACATACAGACAGTCATTTTCCTTTTGTTCAATATTCTCATGGAATAACATAGAAAATTGATAACGTTGATATGAACTACCCTCTTCTACGCACAGTGGCTTGCGGGGTATATTGCTGTACAGGGTGATTCAGCTGGCCCTGCCTATGGGTTTCACGCAACCTGCAACGCCTACAAATGCCAAACACATGATTTTCACATTCTCTCGCTTTCTATGCAGAAACAGTTAGTCGTACAGAAAAAAATAAACAAGACCTTTTTGTAGTTAATTTCATGTAGTTAAATTTTGGACTCGGATACGTTTCCGCTAGAGGCCGTAGTTTTCGAATTAGTCAAGAAGAACGAGGCCTCCGTGGGAACGTATCCCAGAACAAAACTTAACTTCATTAAATTCCCTATAGTAAGATTCGGTTCATTTCTTCTATAGGACCAGTAGATAACGCATAGAGAGCGAGAGAATAATATGAAAATCATGCGCGTGGTATCTGAAGGCGTTGCGGGTTGCATAAAACCTATAGGTATGTAGATGTGGGTGGCAGCCACAACACACTTTCTTCATTCCAATTCACTGGTGTGGAAAACCCTTCAAAGGCCTCTGTTACAGGTATTGCAGAAATGTGGACATTCTGTTACAAATGACAATATGTACGCAATGACGCAAAGGTGCTGGTGGAAAGCTTAGCAGTAAATCGATAAGTGTACTTTCTCTAGCTTTCGTTCGCATAGGCAGGGTGCCGATCCGAAGAGTTTTCGTCAGCTAGACCTAAAAATCATCCGTAGACTGCCAGCACCAATTAACTGGATTGCTTTTTCAGCGGACCCCTGGCTGCCTAACTGTGCCCGCGTACCACGTCCGAGTGTGGCGTGTAGCGCAACTTGCACCTACCACCATGTTCGCTACTGAGCCACTTGGGAGGCTAGGAGACTATAACAAAACGCAACATACGCCTAAAGTGAACACTTCCCCCCGCTGCTAACACCGGACAGGTTCGAATTAAACGTGGAATTACAAATCGGTGAGTTACGTATTATTTCGCCAAAACACTATTACCATTTACTGGTGCTGTAATATTGCGAAACGATACGAAATTCATATAAAGTTACTTGCTTTCAAGGGACTAATCTAGTAATGAATAAAGAAGAGGAAATGAATGACCTAAGAATGATAATTGGAGGAAGAATGAAGATCAAGGTTATCGTCACTTCGCATATAAAGTCCTCCGAAGCATTACAGAAGTCGTACTGAGGAAGGAAGTTGTTGAAATTTTCGTGTTCCTCAGTCCAAAATTTGATTGACGCAGCTCTCCACGCTATTGATTCAAATGGCTCTGAGCACTATGGGACTTAACATCTGAGGTCATCAGTCCCCTAGAACTTAGAACTACCTAAACCTAACTAATCTAAGGACATCACACACATCCATGCCCGAGGCAGGATTCGAACCTGCGACCGCTGCGGTTGCGCGGTTCTAGACTGAAGCGCCCAGAACCGTTCGGCCACACCAGCCGGCCCCACGTTATTCTGTACAAGCCTCTTTATTTCTATACAGTTATTGCAACCCACATCCACTTGAACCTGTTTTCAGTAGTCAAGACGTGGTCACCGCCTACTACAATTTCAACTGTCTTCCCCTCCATCCAACAAACACTCGCTACCCTCAGTTTCCGAAACACGTATTCCTTACAGCCTCGGGATACCGTCCCAACAACCGATAGTCTCTTTTAGTCAAATTTTGTGCCACACAATCGACTGGCTACCACTTTTTTAGTTTCTAAATATAACCATCGAATTTTCAGCATTCTTTTGTAGCACCACATTTCAAAACTATTGTAAGATATTTCGGTGTCTAAATAAGAAAACTGATATACAATTACTAACTGCTAGTATCTCATTTCCTTCTCAAATTTTCTCAGCGCCACCAAATGTAATTCGGCTACATTCCGTTACCTCGTTTTACTTATGTTGATGTTATGATCTTCTTTAAAGAAATTATCTGCTCCTTTCAACTGATATATCAAATTCCTTAGGGTCTACGAAGGAATTACAATGTCTTGGGCACACCTTAAGTTCCTTCTCCGTAAGTGTTCGTGCCATTCCTAAATCTCTGCTTCTGCCCTTTACTGTTTACTCAGTCTGTAGGCTAAATAACCTGCAGATAGGCTACAGCCCTGCCTCATTTCCTTCTCGAAAACTGTTTACCTCTAACGTCTTTCAGTTCCTACAGCTGTAGTCTGGTAACTGTACAAGTTGCAGATAACTTTTCAGTTTCTCCATTTGACCGCTCAAAACACGGTAATTTTAAGGAGCCAGTCAAGGAAAGACATAGATGGATATTGGCGGTATGTCTTTGAATAATAAATAGAAGGGTAATACGACAGGCATTTTTGACTCGAGACTCAAGGTAATGTTCATCTCCTTAATCACAAAGGGCTTTCTTCCTCTGCGAACAACATCCTCGTGATGTATGAGAGTGATGTATGAGATTGATGTCTTAAGTACAGGTTAGTTATAATCAAACTTTCGCCACTTTATAGGGCACCATGAAAAGCGAGTGATCGTAGGATAATTAAACTTTGCGAAAACATCTGTAAGGACTTGCGGAAGAGAAATAAAGAATAAGCTATTGAAAGAAACCCATCTTAATTTACGCATGAGAGGGTACTATTTGCTAACTGCTTACCATGTTTAAATTCCTGGTTACAAACGCTGCTCAATGTGACGACCATCTGTATCCAAGTCAGCCTGGAACCGCATCAAAGACTGCTCTACTACTCCCTTAAACAACGGAGGATCGTGGAATGTTCAGCTGTCGTGACACAGCTTGAAGACCGCACATTGCGTCGAACATTCTTAACCATGGCAACAGTGACTTCTTCGACGATTTGTGCCGCAATTGGCAATCCGCCTCTCTCAGGAGCAATTCCCTAATCGCCAGTTAATTCGAACTTCTGTATCATGTTCTTCAATCCCGGTGCGAAAAGACCACCTCTTAACATTCTGTTAATGCGTCAATGCTAGCGAAGAGAAGCAGCACCGTAACTGTCGTTTTGATAAAACGGCTTTACCCTGCTCAGTGTGTACTGACCCTTGTTGACTGCCTGCAATCATAATGCACACTGTTGCATGTCTTCCACCCCTAAGTAGCCGTACCATTACCGGCGCCTAACGGCAAGTCATGGCACTACTAACAACGTAAATTCTGCAGGACACAGTTTGAATATCATTCCTATTAACTTGGGCAGTCAAACAGTAAATAGTAGCGAATTTGTAATTATAACCACCTCGTATATCTGTTCACTGTAACTGATTTCCTGGCAGATTAAAACGGTGCGCCAGACCGAGACTCTAACTCGGGACCTTTGACTTTGGTGGGCAAGTGTTCTACCGTCTGAGCTACCCAAGCACGATTCACGGCACGTCCTCTCGCCTACTACCTTCCAAACTTCACAGAAGTTCTTCTATGAACCTTGCAAAACTAGCACTCCTGGAAGAAAGGATATTGCGGAGACATGGCTTAGCCTCAGCCTGTGGTATGTTTCCAGAATTTGTGGAGTTTGGAAGGTAGGAGACGATATACTGGTAGAAATAAAGCTGTGAGGAGGTGGCGTGAGACGTGCTTGGGTAGCTCAGACGGCAGAGCACTTGCCCGCAGAAGTCAAAGGTACCGAGTTTGAGTCTCGGTCCGGTACACAGTTTTAATCTACCAGGAAGTTTCATATCACCGCACTGTCCGCTGCACAGTGAAAATCTCATTCTGTAACTGATGTGTTTATAATGTGGTTTCGTGTTGCGTAATCACGAGAGAAGAGAGGGCAGAATGAAGAAACAGAGAAAATGCATCAAACCACTGAAATGTGGCTGCCACAAAGTCCTTGAAAAAATACTGATTTGAGTTTGCGACTTCAGGGTTTTTTAAAGTGGTAAGTCAGAAACTAAAGTTTTTGATGTGAATGCGTTTTTCCCGTATTTTAGTTCCAGGACTCGGTTTCCAAAGATTGTAAAAGTATTTCTAATACACGCTGTACGGAAGGAAAGTAATTCTGTTGGAGAGCGAAATGCGCTAAAGATCATTTTAATTACCTACATCTCTACGCATTAATCGCTATCTTTAATACAAGACAAGCAACAGACAAGGTAAATTACAATCAAAAGTTCTGTGTGAAGCGCAGATGTATAAAAAAATCAGGAATGTGAGTCAGGAAAGAAGTCGGCATTAAAGCGTCATTTGCGAGCGCTACTGAAAGTAGTCGTAAACCCTAACGGAATGGCCATGTGATGAGCGTAAGGAATAGCAAGGCGGCGAAAACGCGTTTCTATAGAGAGGTAAAAGGACAGTAAAAAAGAAGGTTACCAATTACACAAAGATCGTAAAACGGGGAGAAGGGATTTTAAGAGGGAAGAAACGCTGTTTCCCAGCAGCAGAAGACCGGTCTTAGCCATGTTGTTCAATAAATTTCTTTTCTCTCCAATTCCATTCTATATCTCTTTTTCACTTACTCGATCTACCCATCAAATCTTCAGCATCCTTTGTAGCGCGACATTTCATTGGATGAAGTGGTAAGGCCTGATGTACCACAAATGACGATGATTAGAAGAATGACACTGAAGCCGTGAAACAGAAACCCATGTATTCAGACTTGGAAATGTTTACATACTTATTTATTCTCATCAGATTCTGAGGGACCAGCTATGTCACGAGTCACTGTATAATTTACAGAATGTTGATAAAAATCCAAAATGCGGTAGTTTTACGAATGAGTAGCATATTACAGTGAAAACTGAAAATTACTGAGAAAAACTCCTGCACAAATTAAAATGGAGTGTCTCGCAACGAAATCTTTCAACTTCGCGTTGAAAAATCGGAAGTTTATTTCTCAAATTTCTGTGCTGCAGGAAGCGTATTAAAAAAAGGAAACCTGAGAATAGTGCGCCCCTTTCCGCACAATGGTTACGGTAGTGTTATTCCAATACAAACGTCTTCCTGTAGATGGTTCAAATGGCTCTGAGCACTATGGGACTTAACTTCTGAGGTCATCAGTCCCCTAGAACTTAGAATTACTTAAACCTAACTAACCTAAGGACATCACACACATCCATGCCCGAGGCAGGATTCGAACCTGCGACCGTAGTGGTCGCACGGTTCCATACTGTAGCGCCTAGAACCGCTCGGCCATCACGTCCGGTCCTCTTCCTGTAGAGTTTCTCTGAGTAAATGCGGTGGTTCCTTTTAAACGAGCCCATGTTATTTGCCCCAAATTACATGAGACTATGTATATACAGAAATGACTGACACAGAAGTCCAAAACGCGAACCAACAGAACATATAGATCACATCATCCTTTCCCGCTCTTTAAGTATTATTTGTGAATCCAAAGAGCTGCCGTATTATATGACGTCATAGGAGATAACAGAGTGAATGTAAGCAAGCGAATAAAGTTTTCGCCTTCCAGTGTCAGTGACAGTTGAGACCATTTTATAGTGAAACTAGTAGCATTCAGTTTATGCAAGAGATACCGCATGTTATACGTAGAAAGCCGTTTTTCATTTTTAATAATTTCGAAAGATCTACTTCGTTGATTTGTTGAGTACCTTATGACAGCGAAATTTTGATTTAATAAGAGTGCTCGGTCAGAAACTGTTACGAACAATCTTTTCTCACAGTTAAGTGACAATCTCTTCTTTGTAAGCCACGTACTGATTTTAGCCACTATCCTCTGTCAAAATTATTTATCGTATATTCCACGTCCATGAGCCGTCAAAAATTATAAACATTGGAATCATCCTTCACGTTTACTGATAGATTATTGATAGGCATTAAAAAATCTATGGTTCTAAAGGAGATCCCCATAAAATCGTCAGATAGATTCAAACCTATTCCCTGTTCCGTTATAACTGAGGACAATATTTTGTTTCATATTTTCTAGATACAAACTGACCCATTAGTGAGGTTTTTCCCTAATTTCGTAATGTCCCAACCCATGCATCGTTCACACAATTAAATACTTTCGTTGAATCAAAGGTGATATCTATTGATCTCAATATATTACTTAGCGACTGAATTCTCTCACTCACAAAAGAGTAGACTGCAATACATTGAAATTTTTTATTGATGCTCCTCCAACGGAAGAAATTAGTTGCGCTCACCACTTACCCTACAATACTTGGAGAATAATTAACACGTAAAGAACAGGAATCTGAAGGTGCGGAACGAATCTGGTCACAAGGGGGTGTCTTAGGAATACAGTGCGTGCAGCAGCTGAGCAGTCCAGACACCTAATCACCTGCCAATATGCCAAAACATGGGCTTCTCGTGTACCTTTCTTCTTTCCTCTTCTTCCTAACCTTTTCCCATTAGGGGTACTCATTTTTCCTTCCAGGAGTCTCCGCCACTTGAGTCGGAAGCTGTCAACCCCTTCTCATCCAAAGAACAGAAGTTAAAAAGGAATCTACCGTATTGTATCACAAGTAAACCAGTACGAGCTTCCGAACTGTGTCGTTAGCAGTAAATGACCTACTTTTTCCGTACTAAATGAAGCCTATAAACAAAAGAAAGAAGGGACAGAGGAAAACAAACGCAAAATAAGAATGCCTTTTGCTTGGTTACAGCGAGGACAATAATTTTGTAACTCTACGTTAACAAAAGATCATATTTACAAAAGGTATTCAAAATTTGCACCGTTTGCTTGAATCCAAGTATTACATCGCTCAATATGCGGAGTCTAGCGCAGCCGCCTACCGGCGAGTGTAGGATCGACAAGCGCAACCACTGCACGTACCGTTAGGTATGTCATTTACTGACGTCACATATTCAACATCTGTCATCCACAGTTGGTGTGTTTCCCGACTTTTGCGGCATCAAGTGTCTTTTTTTTTAAAAAAAAATACCTGTCCCAACGTCATTTACGCCGTTTTGGTGGTTTTTAAACTTTGTTAGGAATCACCCCATATATGACAGTGCTGGCCGTCCCCTTTCCGTTTTTCTCGGAGCCCACATTAACACCTTCTTACGCTGTCATTGCTTATTCTTTTATCATGCCCAAACCACTGAAGAGTGTGTCACTTTCATTTCTTCCCACATTTTAGATGTTTTGATCTTATCATCAAGGGCAATCTACAAGTATCTCCTTATAAAATCTATGAGTAATACCAGTGTCCTTATCTTGCTCCTTCTTTTATTCGTAAGTGGTCACATTTCTGCGCCATAAGTCACTGTATTCACAATGACACTACGGAATATCCTTTTTTTTGGTCTACTGACTGACACTGTTGCTCCAAATCAGTACGTGTAGGAACTTCGTTGCACGTTTACCCGTCGCTACTTTCATCTCAATATCTTTGTCACATGTGCCATCATTGGGCGTAATGGAATCTAAATACTTAAAATTTTCATTTATTTTTTATTTTTTTTTTATTTTAGAGAACGAAATCCTGTACTCTGGAACATGTTTCAAATACACTACAGTCCAGTAAAATTGCTACACCACGACGATAACGTGCTACACACGCGCAATTTAACCCACAGGAAGAAGATGCTGTGATATGCAAATGATTAGCTTTTCAGAGCATTCACACAAGGTTGGCGCCGGTGGCGACACCTACAACGTGCTGACATGAGGAAAGTTTCCAACCGATTTCTTACACACAAACAGCAGTTGACCGGCGTTGCCTGGTGAAATGTTGTTGTGATGCCTCGTGTAAGGAGGAGAAATGCGTACCACCACGTTTCCGGCTTTGAAAAAAGTCGCATTGTAGCCTATCGCGATTCCGGTTTATCACATCGCGATATTGCTACTCGCGTTGGTCGAGATCCAATGACTGTTAGCAGAATAGGGAATCGGTGGGTTCAGGAGGGTAATACGGAACGCCGTGCTGGATCCCAACGGCCTCGTATCACTAGCAGTCGAGATGACAGGCATCTTATCCGCACGGCTGTAACGGATCGTGCAGCCACGTCTCGATCTCTGAGTCAACAGATGGGGACGTTTGCAAGACAACAACCATCAGCACGAACAGTTCGACGACGTATGCAGCAGCATGGACTATCAGCTCGGAGACCGTGGCTGCGGTTACCCTTGACGCTGCATCACAGACAGGAGCGCCTGCGATGGTGTACTCAACGACGAACCTGGGTGCACGAATGGCAAAACGTCATTTTTTCGGATGAATCCAGGTTCTGTTTACAGCATCATTATGGTCACATATGTGTTTGGCGTCATCGCGGTGAACGCACATTGGAAGCGTGTATTCGCCATCGTCATAGTGGCGCATCACCCGGCGTGATGGTATGGTGTGCCGTTCATTACACGTCTCGGTCACCTCTTGTTCGCATTGGCGGCACTTTGAACAGTGGACGTTACATTTCAGATGTGTTACGAACCGTGTCTCTACCCTTCATTCGATCCCTGCGAAACCCTACTTTTCAGCAGGATAATGCACGACCGCATGTTGCAGGTCCTGTACGGGCCTTTCTGAATACAGAAAATGTTCGACTGCTGCCCTGGCCAGCACATTCTCCAGATCGCTCGCCAATTGAAAAGGTCTGGTCAATGGTGGCCGAGCAACTGGCTCGTCACAATACGCCAGTCACTACTCTTGATGAACCGTGGTATCGTGTTGAAGCTGCATGTGCAGCTGTAGCTGTACACGCCATCCAAGCTCTGTTTGACTCAATGCCCAGGCGTATGAAGGCCGTTATTACGGCCAGAGGTGGTTGTTCTGTGTACTGATTTCTCAGGATCTATGCACGCAAATTACGTGAAAAATTAAACACGTGTTATTTCTAGTATAATATATTTGTCCAATAAATACCCGTTTATCATCTGCATTTTTTCTTGGTGTAGCAATTTTAATGGCCAGTAGTGTACCACCGTAAAGGGCAAATAAGTTGCCGAATTACGGCGAGGCAAAACGTTGTGTCCTTCTGCAGGACACGGAAAGTAAGTGGGTAGTTCCATAAGCTGAGGTTGGTAGCCTCCCCTGCTCTCCAGTGACTTGGTAATTGATTCAGTCTGTTCCTCGCTTGTTGGATTTTAGCCGTCGGTACGCTGACAGGTCGACGACAGGCGGTGGGGTCGTTGCACCGACAGCAATTAGGTGCCAATTAGCACGCGCGCAGGGGGCGTGGGACACGACGCGACACGTCGTGCATGCATGTGGGTATGTATATGTGTATGTATATGTATGAGAGCGGCGGCGGCGGTGGCGCCTCCGGGAGCCGAAGCCCGGCAGCTGGCTGGGATGTCCCATTGTCTCCGGCGGCATTTACATTGAATGGCGGTAGGTGGCAGGTGTTGGGTGCTGCGTCCCGGCGCTACCAGCACTTCCGCTAACCGAGCACTTGCCGGCAAGTGCGGCCACGTCCGTCGTGCTGCACCCGCGGGCCAGGTTTCGTTTGCGAAAGGTAGGAGGAATAGAAACTGCCTAAAATTCTAAGCAGGCGCCCCTCCGCCGATGAGTCGCATTATTGTGAGGCGCGTCCACGCCTGTACTCCGTAACACACAATACGGTGTGTAGCGGAGGAGCCGGCCGGAGTGACCGTGCGGTTCTAGGCGCTAGTCTGGAGCCGAGCGGCCCCTACGGTCGCAGGTTCGAATCCTGCCTCGGGCATGGATGTGTGTGATGTTCTCAGGTTAGTTAGGTTTAATTAGTTCTAAGTTCTATGCGGCTGATGACCTCAGAAGTTAAGTCGCATAGTGCTCATAGCCATTTAGTAGCGGAGGATACTTCTAGTACCACTAACTGACCCTCCCTTCCCTGTTCCATTCGCGAACGGCGCGTGGCGAGAACGATTATCGTTAAGCCTCTGTATTAGCTCTAATTTCTCGAATTTTCTCGTCGTGGTCATTTCTCGAGAGTTATGTGGGAGGGAGTAAATGTTAGCCGGCTCTTCTTGGAACATACTCTCTCGGTATTTCAACAGTAACCCTCTCTGTGCTGCACACAGCCTGTAGCGTTTGCCACAGTAGTTTGTCGAGCATCTTCGTAACGCTCTCGCATTCGCTAAACACCACTGCGACTGAACGCGCCGTTCTTCGTTGGATTGTGTGCAGCCTATTTCTTCTATCAATTAAACTTGGTAAAGGTCCTAGACTGATGAACAGTACACGAGAATCTGTCAAAAAGTGTTGTTCAAGCCACTTCTTTCCTTAAGGGGACCACACCGTGGTTCAGGTTGAAAAACTCGATTTTCGGTTTTCATCATATTTCGATAGATTTTATTTAAGTACTCTGAAAAGGATTTTGCTAAAAAAAATTTTTTTCGAGCATTTAAAGAGCATTTTCCTACCACGTGTTTTTATGTGCCAGGCCCACTTTTCTGTCACCCACTGTCAACCCACCCTCTGTCAACTCTAAGCCACATGGAGATGCCATTATTAGCAAAATAGAATGTGTAGGCCATGTTCAAAAACGTTTGGAAACAAGGCTGAGAAAACTAACTGTTGATATGAGAGGAAAAAAATTAGAATATGGAAAATTGTTGAGCGGACAGGGTCGGTTAATTAAAACTGAAATAGAAAACTTGCAGGTATACTATGGGCAGGCAATTAGGAGAAATAAAGAAAATCTGGAGGCAATGAAGAGAGATGTTTGGGCCATATTCTTCCATAAGTTCTCTACTGATGATAAGCCATGTCGTGGATTGTGTCCATCAGGAGAAAATTCGTGGTGCAACATATAACGGGGCTCAGGCAACTGGAGAATCTCATCCTCACGAGCATTCTCTTCCTGCTGCTGTCATTACAGCAATTAAACCTATTTTCAGAGACTTGGCTCATCCTGACCTTCCAAGGAAATGTCTGCATGGGCAGACACAGAACCCAAATGAACGTTTCAACAGCATTATTTGGAACCGCCTTCCTAAAACTGTATTTGTAGGCATGCATACAATGAAACTAGG
The DNA here is from genome assembly GCF_021461385.2 of Schistocerca piceifrons. Lineage (NCBI taxonomy): Eukaryota > Metazoa > Arthropoda > Insecta > Orthoptera > Acrididae > Schistocerca > Schistocerca piceifrons. The sequence continues at coordinate 321,810,890 of NC_060139.1, read as the reverse complement.
AGTTCATGATGCTGTTATTACATTCAATTATGGGAATATTGGAAAGTGTTAGGTACTGAAAAAGTGGAAATTAAGCCTGGTGAAAATATGATCACTGGGCTGCAACATTGCGATAAAATGAGGATAGACAATGCAGACAGGTCTGCATCTAATATGGCCAAGAAAGCAAGACAGACATCCAGCAAGATGAAAAAGAAGCTGGAAGTCCTGCTAGAGGCCAAAGAAGGGCCATCATATGCAGCAGGACAGTTTTAATTAACTGGAAGTAACAAATTTTAAAAGTTTTTTCAAGTCAATTTCCCGCAAACTAAAATTTTCGGTACATATGCCCCATTATATCAGAAACTATCATAGATAAATGAATAAAATTTTCAGAGACTCTGCATAACATAAAAAAAGCCACCTCTGGTACTACATTCATTAATATTCCCCCATTAGGAAGTTCACAAAAATATTTTCTGCAGAAGAAACTTAATATTTTTTGTTAATGAATTTAAAAAAGTATTTCTTAAAAACTATAAAATGGATAAAGTAGATTATAATACAGTTGATTATTATCATCATGTAACATACAGTAAAAATATTAAGGTCCTGTATCAAATAGTTTTTTTCAGAAATGGGTCAAATACTTGCCTAAATTAACATGGGTTAGATAGGCAGGGTGTGGTCCCCTTAAGGTACTTCCAATGAATCTCAGCTTCGCATCTGTTTTTCTTGTAGCATCTTATACCCTGTCAGTCCAAAATGTTTCGAGAGTGGATTAAGAAAAAGTAGAGAAAAGTTAAGATGGTGCGTTTAATACTTCAGGTGCTCTACATAATCTCCTCCCACTTTAGAAAGCACAGAACGTTCATACAACCACTCGAAACTGTCAGAAAAGTCTTTCTTTGTGACGTTACATCGCCTTGAATGTCGGTTACGTCGTCAGAGCTTTGAGTCTTCAGGTGAATTTCTGCCGTTTGTCGTTTTGTGGTAGGTTCGTATTGGTAACACCAAGTCTCGTCACTCGTGGCGAGTTTTCCCAGAAAAGAACCGTCCGCGTTTTGCACTTCCATCAGGTCTCGATAGGCATCCACGCATCTTTGTTTTTGTCAAGTTGTACACCAAAAATTTGGCGCACTCTTTTCTCTTCTTTGACACATTCTGGAGAAAGTCTTGAAACTTGACTTCGAGATGTGTAGTTCGTTGCTCCATTGCGATTTGTAACATAACAATGTTGGCATAGTACTGCCGCACGTCCACTGCTTGAGACTGCTTGCTCACAAGCCAGTGGTCGAACGAACGTTTGTTGTTTACAGTTCTTAGTTCAAGCAACCACTGACGTCGCTTCTACGCCAGGGTTAAAACCAGTCCCGGAACGTTTTGGATGGACGGTGTATGTGGTCATTCCATTCTACATCTTTCCGAATGGACACATGTTACATGGAATGTATGGTTCGAATTAGCACATATTACCACTTTTGTAAACAATCGTCGCCAGTTTTGTAAAGCCACGTCCCTACTACTGTGGAGGCCGAGTTTGTGAGTTTGTGAAAGGGCTTCTGGTGCAGTACACCGTTAACACAATTTCTCCCTGTTACTGTTGTACAACTATGCCGCAAGGTCAGCTAACAGGATAAGAGAACGAAGGTTCTACAAGACTCCAACACATTAGTAACAAAGTCACACAAATGAGTTAAAAGGTTTACTTATCTTTATGACTTTTGAATTATTAAGTCTGCAACACTGCTTGTAATATAACACAAAAAAGGCCCTCAATGCCTAAGTGCAAATAAACATAGGTAGGCTTTACAGTACATAGCAAATGAATTACAAAAAAATGGTTCAAATGGCTCTGAGCACTATGGGACATAACTTCTGAGGTCATTAGTCCCCTAGAACTTAGAACTACTTAAACCTAACTAATTAAGGACATCACACACATCCATGCTCGGGGCAGGATTCGAAGCAGCCACCGTAGCGATCGCGCAGTTCCAGACTGTAGCGCCTAGAACCGCTCGGCCACCCCGGCCGGGTTGCGTGTGAAATCTTATGGGACTTAACTGCTAAGGTCATCACTCCCTGGGCTTACACACTACTTAACCTAAATTATCCTAAGGACAAACACACACACCCATGCCCGAGGGAGGACTCGAAACTCCGTCGGGACCAGCCGCACAGTCTATTACTGCAGTCCCCTAGACCGCTCGGTTAATCCCGAGCGGCAAATGCAATTACAACAACTGTCTGTTCAGTTCTAAGAGTTCACTAAACGTCGTTTCCTGTCTGAGTAGCCCTGGACGATGATCTATAACCAAGTGGGTGAGAGCTGCTCTTCTATCATCCGAGTAGGTTTCTGTCCATTGTCATCCGGTCACTGGCGGACTGTACTCGGCCGTAAGTTGGCCGAGACGAAGTCGTTATCTTCATCCTCAACGCCGCCCGTGGCGCTGGTGGAACTCGCGCGAGAAGCGAGACTCTATGACACTGGTAACATCTTACATCTTTGCGCCTGTGGTGCTTTTGCCCTGCGTGTGTTTTGTTCGGCTGACACTGCAACCACCTCCCAAAATATTTACTATTGCCGTGTATCCAACGGAAAGAATAAGAGCTGAAGTAACATAAATGAAAATCATTAGAACATTCAATCATTAGGATTGATTTTGTTATTTTGAACTACCGAAATATTCTGTTCTCCATACTGTCATATAAGAACTTCGTAATAATACATTTTACTGACAAATGACGCTCAAATAATTTGCCTTACAGAGAATGCATACTACTTGCGGTTACACTAGGTCAAAGACAAAGATCTCAACAGCAAACTAGCATTCCCTGCTCCCTTGTGTAATTTTACTATAGTTACACGGTAACTATGTAATCTTTCGCCAAACACCGTAACGACGATATCTGGTATTTCCTAAACGATCAGCTGTGAATAATTTTTTTTCCTAAACTCATTGTTTGTTATTTCAGCTTGAGAGATGGCATGAGCCCCCTCTCATATTTCTATCTTACTCTGAGTAATTCGATTTGGGGAACTATAGCCGAGTATGGTCATTACAAGGCTAGTATTGAGAACTCAGAAGATATGAATATTTTCCTCTCTAATTGCATGTGGTGAAAAGTTGCTACTGCTTCACATGCGGTCTTTCCACGCAGCGTCTCTCGTCACCTGGGTGGTCTGGTGACAGGCGGGTTCTGCTGATCTTGAAACGGTTATACCGACGGGTGTGAGGGAGTCGAGCGGATGCTGTCGAGACGCCGACATTGTCATAAGAGCGGGGGTGACACGCCGACAGGGGCCTGAAGGAGCGGCTGGGGCTAGAGATACCGTTACTTCGCAGAAACTTAGTGAAAAACACATTCTGATGGGCTACCAGCGAGGCGTGGGAATGACCTGTGTTCCCAGGCAGTCTTGCCGGGCAAATTCCCGCGTTTTCTGCAAAATCGTAACTGTGATTGGCTTGCTCAGGGGATAGCTCCGTGACGTAGCAAAATCGGCGCAGAAATTGGTGCCAAGTATCTCCATTGGTGGAATAGTAGTGATTCGGCAATAGAGTGGAATTTTCCGCCGGTTTTCGAGTTGCTGATTGGCACGTTTAACCACGGCCACTGTCGTGGGGGCGGTAATGTTCTGTGTTCGGCCTGTACGTGTGCTCTTGAGTGAGTCGGTTCTCGCCTTTCGGTCGGAGTAGGTTACAAGACTGAGCTCTCGCTGCTCTGGACAGCCTGCCTTCCGTTGGCTCTCTAATATACTTTCATTTAATTGTAATTGTTTGACGAAGTTGCTGAAGTTTCGACTTCAACGTAACTTTCCGAGTACAGTTGGCAATTGAGCGTTCTGCGTACAAGCGGCCTATGTTGTCCGTCTTGAGCAGTTTTGCCTAAAGTTGACTGTATCGGAGGTACTGTGTGACTTCGCTTGTTAAAATCAATCACTGTACCGTTAGTGATAGTGTAGCGAGCCTCCGGTATGCCAGCCAGATCGCGTCCTTGCAGTTAAGAAGACAGCTTGGTAATGTATGTCCGCAGCACCGGCAGATTAGGGGATTTTGCTACGTGACAATCAGAGCTCAGCAGAGCGCGCCTGTTCCCGTCTTTTCTAACGTGGTTCTGTCTTGGGTGTTCATTATCTGAGTTCTCACTACTGTAGCAGCAATTAATGATGGGTTGGCTGGGAGTTTCTCTAAAGATTTAAGTTGCAGGGAATTGGCTCCACGTACCACTTTGTCATAAATGCCACAATCTAATTTATGGACAACTTCACCTTCTCAGCATTTATTTGAGTATCCAGTTTGACGTATTGTAAATGTTTCATGTCTTTTGTTTATTATTTTGAGTTTAGTCATAATAAATCAAATTGTTATTTTGGACAGAACTTTCATTCTGTTGATCGGTAGAGCAACCCTCTCATTTCTCATTACGTTAATGAAACTTTCCATTATCAAATTAAATTATTGCAGGTGTCAAACTCTTTTCTACTCCACTTGTAGGGACGATTACAGTCAGTTCGCGTTTCCTCTTAATCCATGTGCAACAGCAAAAGTCGGAGTTAGAAAAGGGGGGACTTAGAGCATCATTTCCATATGAACATTCTAGAAAAATTTAGTGTTAAATACTCTGCTAGCCCCAGCACCTCGCAAGCTTACCATTGGTATCAAATGATACGTCGAAATGAGGCAACTAGTTTCTCCAGGCAATCATTATAAGCCATTCCGTTGCTCTCTCTCTCTCGCTCTCTCTCTCTCTCTCTCTCTCTCTCTCTCTCTCTCTCTCTCTCTCTCTCTTTCTCTCTCTCTCTACCTTTCTCTCTACCCCTCTCTCCCTTTCGCCATCGTAATGTCTTCTACTCACCACATTTAAACCTGATTGATATTCCCACGGTTTCTGTAAAATTCTGCATGAAAAAGTCACATATTCTACATGAAAAAGTCACATAGTACTTTTGGCTGGGAGTCCGCCAGGGATATGTCCAGACGCCCAATTCGAGAGGTCTTTCTTCGAGCACAACAGTACATTTCCTTCTCGAAATACGTTTGATTTGTCATACGTTTAACTCTTAAGTGTAGCTGATTGCAAATGAGTGTGAATGCTGAGTAATAGGTTGAGCTAAAGGAGAACCTCGAACATCACTAAGACGGCCGCCAAGCTTAACGGTGATTCACTGAAAACAACTTTCATCTAACATTCCTAGCCTTCAGCGTTGACGCTATAACGTAAGGGACGTTGAAACGTTAATTACAGACACTTAATATATGGTGCTAACTGTAGCAGCGCGAGACTAGAACAGTGTCCAAGTCAGTGGGTAGATGCCTGATGGAGTGTGCGCAGAAAGCGATGGTGAATATTTAACGCTGTCACCGGTTTGGTCTCTGCCGCCTTTCCACACTACACACTCCAGCTGTTCTTTCCCAGTGGCAACGCCGGAGTATGCTACAAGTGGGTACAGCTGTTTTTCGGAACATTTACGTACTCGCAAAGCGACAAAGGACGCTACTGGCTAGAGCCATGGACTCGAGTTCTGCAATGATCGAAGAGGTGAGTCATGAGATATCTTACGAGCTTTTAGGTTAAAAGACGTAAATTACATGTCTAGCAATGACAAAATGATGTACGTTGTCCCTTCATTTTTTAAATATTTTTTACGATAAGGTCACATGCTCATGTAGTCTGAGCACTGGCTACAGGAGACATAATCTGGTCAGCAGGGCAGAGGCGGGAATGTAACGGCGACACTTGTTCCAGAGCGGCCCAGCACGGTCGCTTTCTCCGCGACGAGCAGCTGCGCCTGCTAAGCGGCAGCAACAGCAGCAGGTGTAGCGTGGGCGACGCCGCAGTGACGTCACGCGCGGCAATTAGAGCCCAACAAGCGGCCTCTGTGCCCGCCGCGCCGGCCCACGGAAAGCACAAGGGCGCTTTCAGGCGCGTGAGCAGCACTGCGCATGCGCGGCCTGGCGCGCCACGAGGCTCCAGGCCACGGGAGAATTTGTCGAGCAACTACTCCGCAACCTCACACGTGCCGACGGGGTGGTTCACCACGGCTGACCGTCGCAATTAGTCGCGCCGACAAGGTAACAAGCGGCGATGTAATCTAGCGTAGACTGTACAAAATCTCTGTTTGGCGTCGGAAGTTGGGAGCAGCTTCGAACATAAATAAGTTTATACTTAATAAAACGCCTTAACTAGAGCTACAATAAACGCTAGAAAATTCGAACACACTGGACACAACCATATGACTTTCTGGGTGTGCGGCCACGTCATGATGTGATGAAACTAAGATCGTCTCGGCTTCTACAGCATACAGATGCAGACTTCATAAGGTCTGTCCTCTGTCTCTCTCTCTCTCTCTCTCTCTCTCTCTCTGTGTGTGTGTGTGTGTGTGTGTGTGTGTGTGTGTGTGTCTTCCCTCCTTCCCCCTTTTATTGTTGTTATTATTACGAGGCGTGTTTTTATAAGTAAGTACCGTTTAAAATTAAAAAAAGACGTGCTAAGATATCTCAATAAGTTTATTTTTACATGAAAGCCTGTACCTTAATCTACTTTTCTGCGTAATTTCCGTCAATATTGAGGCACTTGTCATAACGTTGTACCAGTTTTTGAATACTCTTCTCACAAGTCTGCCGCCTGCATTGTTAACCACTGCGTCACCACTGCTTTGACTTTGTCATCCTCTTGAAGACGCTGACCGCCCAGGTGTTTCTTCAAACGCAGGAACACATGGTAGTCACTGCAAGATCGGGGCTGTACGGAGGATGATCTTGAGTTTCCCATCGAAAAGATGTGATCAGATCTTTGGTCTGATTCGCCACATGTCGACGGGCATTGTCCTGCAGCAAAACGAAGCCCTTGCTCAACTTCCATGGACTGTTGCTTTGATTCTGGTGCGACGTAGGCATGTTTCATCGCCCGTAACAGTTTGGCTTAAGAAATCATCACCGTCGTTGTGGTACCGCTCAAGGAAAGTCAATGCACTGTCTAAATGTTTGGTTTTGTGCACATCCGTCAACATTTTCGGTACCCAACGTGCGCTCAATTTTCGGTAATTCAAGTGCTCGGTCACAATACCATACAAAACACTACGAGCAACATTAGGAAAGTCATCTCGCAAGGAGGAAATCGTAAAGCGTCTGTTTTCTCTCACCTTATTGTCCATGTCCTGCACCAAACTTTCATTAACGACCGAAGGACGCCCACTCCGTTGTTCATCATGCACGTTTGTGCGGCCATCTTCAAATGCTCTCACCCACTTTCTCACCATTCCATCACTCATAATGTTTTCTCCGTAAACTGCACAGATCTCACGATGAATATCGATCGCTTTTAGGCCTTTAGCGCTAAGAAATCTTAAAACAGCCCGTACTTCACAGTCGGCGGGACTCACGATTATCGGAGGCATCTTAAACACTCAGTACACAACGTAAACAAGGAAGAATCAAACCGTAATGACGTCAGTGCGTAGATTAAGGTACAGGCTTTCATGTAAAAATACAATTATTGAGACATCTTAGCATGTCTTTTTTAAATTTCAAAACGGTACTTACTTAAAAAACACGCCTCGTATTTGAGCAAGGTACCAGCAAAATCACCTCTAATAGGATCATGCCTTGTAAAGCACTCTGGTGTTCATACCGGCTTCGAGGTGATGACAGCTTTACCTTCTTTATCAGTTATCATCGGAAAATCCGTTGTAAATAGCTATTCAGTTGTTGTTCTGACGTAGAGGTGCGTACCAGTACTAGCCGGTGGCGCCTAAGAGCTGTCAGTGTTTGCCATTGCTTCCAATGTGATGATTATGACGTGTGGTGGAGCTGGTTCTAGGCAACGATATATACAGGGTGGTCAGTCTGAAAAAACCTGGAAGGCTGTTTCAGGGTAAGTTGTGCAGAGACATAATTGTTAAGAAAGAAATTCGATACGTTGTGCTGTTTCTGAGGTAATTAGCATTGAAGTTAGTCAGTCAGGTCGTTGAGTGCGCAAATTCAAGCTGCCTGCCAGGCACGGGGTTGCCAAACGTGTTCGTTTGGTTTCCTAAAACCGAACAAGAGAGCAATACATATATTGGACGTGGGACACTGGCAAAGTTCGGTCCCGAGCCAAAGATTGAGTAGTTTCGTGTGCTGTCACCTATGTTAAGCCAGAGACGGTGTTGCCAAACTTGTTCTTCGTTGTGTGTCCTAAAACTGAACAAGAGAGCAATACAAATACCGGACATGGGAAGGTGGCAAGGTTCGAATCCGAGTCAAAGATTGAGTAGTTTCGTGTGCTATCATCTACGTTATGAGAACTGACACTAATTTTAACTCACAGGTTGAATGACTGCGCGGGCAACGACCTGATTGGCTAACTTCAACAGTAATTACATCAGTAGCGGCGTAACGTATAGAATTTTTTCTTGACAATTATTTCTCAGTGCAACCTACCCTGCAACACCCTTAAAAGGTTTTCCGACTGTTTCTGGCCACCCTGTACACAAAAGGTATTTCTCCCATGGTTCGTCAGGCGCATTTCCTCTGGTGTTTCGACAGATATTTGTAATTTCTGTTTTTGAACCGTGTAGCTGGAGTCACTCCAAACAAATCCTGGTCCGCAGCTCGTGGTCGTGCGGTAGCGTTCTTGCTTCCCACGCCCGGGTTCCCGGGTTCGATTCCCGGCGGGGTCAGGGATTTTCTCTGCCTTGTGGTGACTGGGTGTTGTGTGATGTCCTTAGGTTAGTTAGATTTAAGTAGTTCTAACTTCTAGGGGACTGATGACCATAGATGTTAAGTCCCATAGTGCTCAAAGCCATTTGAACCAAACAAATCCTGCTCATCACGGTTTTCGCATGACGCCGAACGCCGACGGAAAGCGTCGGTTTATTTCCCATGACAAACAAAACGATTTTTAAATCAGAATTTTACGTGCCCATTCGACAGAGCGGTCCCTACTTAACCTAGTGCGTTATTCGTTAAGGCCCCCAGTGACTCGATAATATCGCAGCTGATTTCCAAGAAAGTTGTCCTCTTTAAGGCAAATACCTGCAGTTCTCACCAAACAGGGCCTTTAAATAATCGACATTGGTAGTATAGCTTTATTTGGTTAGTAGACATCGATCGAGACAGTGGCGCAGTGCCTACCAAGACTATTAAATCAAAGATCCCCAGCTGAGGCCAGACTACTATTTTTTTTTTATCGCTTATCGCTTGTGTTAAATTTGGCAGCGATACATGTACGTCAGAAATGCCGAGTTGCCCCGCGTTTCAGTGTCCGTTTAAGCTGTAGGAACCCTTGCTAGCTGGTAGGTTAGTTCAGAGGGTGGAACACGCCAACGGTGTACCGTCTCTATTACGATCGTACCTAGTAAAGCCCTGCTGCTTTGAAACCAACCCCCGTCCTGAAAGCAGCCCTACATTTTACTTGCAACTTACAGTGAGCCAACTGAACAAGTACGTAGGCATCAGTAATGCTCAGACTTAAAAGATAATCACAACGTTGCTCCTACATAATATTGCATGATTACATCATAAGTTACCTGAGAGGACGAAATGCGGATCAATGAAAGACGTAGCGTTGCCAGAAACATCCGCTTACCTGCAAAGAAACAAGAAAACTTTCATCAGCATTGGGGTTTCATATCGAAAGATGTATTTATATTTCATTTTTTAAACTAATGAGCTTCAAGATGGAATATTGTTGCTTATGTGACTACATAAAGTATGGCGTATTTACAATAGTGGTGCAACTGAAGGAATTCCAGCTTATGCAAAGATGTACAGTAGTTATTGGAGAGTGGTGTGAGAAAGTGGGCTAATCGTACTAGTCTAATAGACAGCAGTCGTTTCTTGTATTGAGGAATCGATATACATATCGCCGTCCAGAGATCTGGATGAATTTCACAACACTCTGTTGTCTTCTCCGTCAGTACAAAAAGTTTCGAGAATGGATTAATATACAATAGAGAAATGTTAAGATGATGGTTGTAATACTTCAGATACTCTACATAGCCTAGACTCACTCGAATACAACGCACAGAACGTTCATATAATCGTCTGACATTGTCAGAAAAGTCCTTCCGTGGGATGTTGTTCACCTCGCGCGTCACATTGGCTTGAATGTCGGTTACGTCATCGAAACGCTGACCCTTCATGTGAATTTCTTCACTTTGTCGTCTCGTAGTAAGTTTGTAAGGATAACATAAAGTCTCGTCACCCGTGACAGTCTTTTTTTTTTCAGGAAAGAATTTTAGAATTTTCCGCTCTTTCGCGTTTCAATCAAGTCGTGTCTTTAGGTTAGTTAGGTTTAAGTAGTTCTGATGACCTCAGATGTTAAGTCCCATAGTGCTTAGAGTCATTTGAATCAGTCTTCCTGGTCGAGTTCTGTATTACAAGGTTACTCAGGGCGATTTAGCTTATGGTACTGAGTGTTTTAAGTGGTGGAATGCGTTCGTACATGTGCAGCTTTGATTAAGCGGTCAAGAATTGGTGACCATGACAGGGTCGACCTGTACGCACAATTCCTTTCAGCAGAGTACTCGAATAAAACTTTAAAGGAGATAACTAAAAGAAAGAAATTCAGTTAATTATTAGTAAATATATATAAATAGCATTAAAACCTCATGAAATGTCTGAGAAAGAGCACTAGGGAAGACAGCTCTAATATACAATAACCTAATCAGGCTGATCTGATCCTTACTTTCGGTAAAGTTGTCGCCATTATACACAATCTCAGCACTGATAACTGAATTTTGATTACTGTATCCAAGTCAGTTAACCATAAATGCATACAAATACAGTTAAGTTACTCTGTCTTGACAGTCTCACTGCAAAAATAGGGAAGATTTACTATGTACTCGTATATTATCTACAGTTTTATGGTTATTCTGTCTACCCTTTTTAGCCGTTATTTCAGGTTCTGTTTGTATACAAAGACCACACTGAAAAGCTTTGCAATAAAGAGACAGTTGAGAGGCGACCCAGAGAAGTGCTGAACCCGTATGTGGGATCGTTGGTATGGTATAGTGGCGAGGATGAACCGGAAGAAATGTGTGGCTGGAATATGTTTTGATCCCCATGAAAATATTTAGGGTCCTGAAGTTGGACTTTTTACAAACCTTCCAGAACTTCTCTACACGGACAGTATCTACTCTGTAAAAAGGAAGGAAAAGGTTCATTTACCTAACATGACTTTCGTCAAAGACATATGTGTACTTTATTTAAAAACATAGTGTTTCATTGTCAGACCAATATACCTGTTTAATGCCCAAATGTTTTTCTTATACACTGTCTGACAACTAAACACACAATGCCCTCATAGACAATGATTTTTCTGTCTTCTTATTTGTTTAAACGATTTAATGTGCAGCGCATTAACTTTGGAGTCTTCAGTGCTATTACCTGATCCATAATGAACTAAAACGTCAGCAGAAAATTTGAACGATATCAGCCATGCGTAACATTTTCTATCCTGATGTGATTGCATCTCGCGGTGGTGTGACGAATTCAAAATTCATTTGTTTGAGACAAATCTTCTCTGACGACAGCAAGATCCATGACGTGAATGGGAATTTTGCAATATAAACAGTACCTCAGATCAAACCTACATTTGACTCTCGCTATTGCGCAACTTGTGTAATTTGACGTAAAGAAAAGTACGCCTGGCTGTAGTGAACATTTAATTTGCTCACGTCACTTGGTACACCTATGCTTCAGTTCGAAGTAGTGTTTACCCGTATTGCAAGCACGCAAAGAGACTATCGAAAGTGTCTTCGCGAGGCAGCCACGACAGCATGCTGTTAATGTCTTATATCTGGACTCCAGATTACGTACTCTGTTTAGCCATCTAAAACACAACGTTACAATGTACAAATAATTGTATGAAGAGAATACACAAATGCATATTTACAGATATAGGCGCCCAAGCTGTGACAATTTTGTCCACCATAAATTATTAACGAATTGATTTAGAAATAAATTAGATAGTTTTGATTTAGCAATTCACACCATTTCTGAAATTTTATCATAAGCAAGACATAAATATGCATACCGTTGAAACTTAGATTTTTATCAGTACTCTTAAGGAAATTAACAATCACTTTATCAAGATGATGAATGTCTCCAGTTAAAAAAAAAAAAGAAAGAAAAAAAGAGGAAACTGATTGAGGTAACTGCAACTGGTATCTCATACTGAGCAGTACTTTCAGAAAGGCCAACGTTTCACAGTCAAACTTGATACATGGAAATAAGATGGGGTTTATAGTATCTTCCGTTTCAGATTCACTCTGACATACAGGAGAACTGTAAATGTTTATTCGATGTAGGTGGAGAGGAAAGGAGGCGTGGTTGAAGCTGAGTCGAATGATGGTGGAAATCACTGATCGGTTCCAATGTATCCTCATAAACCATGGCTCTGTAGCAATTCGAGACTGTAACATCACATGATAAACAGCTTGCGTTGGTTGCGACAGTTCCACATCTCTTGCCTTTAAAGTTTTCCATAGCTCTTGACGTAACGTAAGTCGTCGGTATAACGGTACGGCAATTTAGCTCACGGACAATGCCTATAGAGACATCTCGCTTCGATAGTACAAGTTATAGGGGATGCCAATGTGGCGATGCACCCACAGCAAATAGATTGTATGCCTCCACTGCGCACTGCGAACGTATTCCAAAACTATATGACGGTTGGTTGTTTTATTCCATCTCCGGTTTTGAATATTTTTAAGGACGCTCTGGGAGACAGACACTAATTAGAGAGTGGAATTGAAGATACAAATCTCAGTCATAAATATTATTTGACGAGTGACATTGTTGACAATAAGTTAAGGGAATATGCAAGCGAAATATAGTGGTTGAGCGTGTCGATGGTGTTGTATGTATGAGATTTCGTTTTGAAAACGAGTGACGATATATGGATGAGGAGATATTCATTCAAAAAAGCATATTAAGCAGCGATTAAAACGGTTCCGTTCGAAGGCCGCACAGTCCTGAATTGGTATGCCAGACAAGCAAAATCGCCGTGAACATTGATGCACTCGGCCTACAGCCGCCCCAGGTTTAAGATATCCGTTTCATAAAACGCCATGCTGTGTGGAGAGGCAATCATCCCATAGGCGCACAAGGTTGAAGATACCCGTTTGGCGAAACACCGCGCCCTTCTGCGTGAAGAAGTCCGTAACTGTCTGCTGCACAAATTCGTCCGACGGGAATCGTTGACCTTCCAAAGCCGTTTCTAAGGAACCGAGAGCGTGATAATCGCATGGAGTAAGATCAGGACTGTTGGTCGTGTGCTCAAGTGTCTCCTAATTGAGGTGGCTAACTTCTGCGTTACGTCTTTTGCGATATGGGGACGTGCGTTATCATGAAGCAGGAGTACCCGTTGTCGCAGTTTTGCCGGACGGTGATTTTCGACAGACGTGTTGCCCAACACACGTTCTTCAGTCTCCGATGGATGTCTAGCGGTGACTGTCTGTCAGTAGCCAAGAAAAGAATAGCAGTATGTTGGTCCTGTTTGGATGCATTTTGTAATGATGTGGCCGTAGTTCAGGTTTCCGCATTTACAGCACGCTCTTCGGAAATGTCACAATAATCCCTTGCCAGTAGGTCGGTGCTTACAGACCCGCACTGGAGTCGCGTTAAGTTGCATTTACGCTGCAGCAACACAGTCGAACGGAAGCTATTTCAACGCCCGTTAGACATAAGAATTTTACTAAATAACTAAGCATCAGATGTAAAGTGGGTTCTTGCACATTACATTGTCAATAAATGTCGCCACAGTAACAGCCTGTAAGGATTATTCGCAAACAAAAATGCACAACAGTGTTGGACTGTTGTGCTATGCAGTGCAGCGGCATACATACGCATAGCGAGTGACTGCGCACGGCTTGTACGAGTTCGGAGTGTACATTGTTTCAGCCCTTCTCCCCCACCCGACCCCTGTCCCCCTCTGCCAGTTCTCGGCTGTACAGACGACTGTGCTGCCGCCCAGACCGGGTCTTCAGCTCGCTTTTCCAACTAATACCAACATTCAAATGGTTCAAATGGCTCTAAGCGCCATGGGACTTAACAGCTGTGGTCATCAGTCCCCTAGAACTTAGAAGTACTTAAACCTAACTAACCTAAGGACATCACACACATCCATGGCCGAGGCAGGATTCGAACCTGTGACCGTAGCAGCAGCGCGGTTCCGGACTGAAGCGCCTAGAGCCGCTCGGCCACAGCGGCCTGTATACCAACATTATGAAAACAAACCGTCACTGGTGTAAACGGCATCACTGTGCCAAAGCAGACAAGTTATTTGCTTGCTACGATACAGAGAAGAAGTCGACTTGCCACGGGCTGAGACTGTACATGGCTCGCTCCAGTTGGTGCCCCTGGAGCGCGCACGGCCCGTACGAGCTACTTGTTGAAGAAGCAGCCGCGGCGTTAATTCCGGCGATGACGGAGCCGCGCGGGATGGTATCGCCGCTTCGTTAAGATGGCCGCCGGCGATTGCCCGTAATGACGGCGGCCCCCTGCCGGCTTATTACGGCCGCAGGCAAATTGAGAAATTGAAATTTACGAGGCGGTCGGTCTCCGCCGTGTGGGAACGGCGCGGAGCGGCCTGCTCGCCGCATCCGCGTGACCGCGCCGTGAAGTCAAAACCGTGCCGACGCATCTTACAGCCCTCTCCGCGCGAGCTACTTTCTTGTCACAGCCGACTACGAGAGGTTGGTGAGTTCACTGTGACACTCCTGGCGTTCTATGCCGAAAATGAGGCTCGCTTGACGCAAGTACATAATTGTTTGTGTTTAAACTCTGGCAGCAAAAGTGTGAGACTGCCGAGTGCTGTTTGCTGTTCAGTTTGACTGTTGCTGTCTTACAAAAATATTACTTTTTTTTTCTAGGTGTGGTAATGGTTCGTGTATTAGTTCTCAACCTCAAGCATGGCTACGTCCCCGAATGCGGAGACGAAGGAATTCTTTTTTTTTCCCCTTTTATTGCATTTCGATTCCCCCACCCCCTCTCAGACGAGGGAGGGGGGGGGGGCGGCAGGCTAGCAGCAGCGTAATATGCTGCCCTACAGCCTACAGAAAAGTTAAAAAACATAAGGAGAGTATAAATAAACAATAAAAAAGGCGATAAGAACGGTGACATTATAAAAAACTGTAAAATGGCGGAAAGTTGTGGAATTTAAAATATAAAAACACTGTGGTGACGATGCGGATGAAGGCACACAATAAGTAGACAGGCGCAATAAAAAAACAAGGTGACAGTCTGGTTTCTGTTCGCATGAGATAAAAACACAACCAGCGACAGTATGGTGGCTCTTCACAACACTGACAGGGGACGCACAACACTGAACTCTCACTTAAAACATCACTATACAGGTGACACAGCGGCAGATGAGGGGGGGGGGGGGGGGGGGACACCTGGACCGATGAAGGGAAGAGGGGGGCGGAAAGGAAAAGAAAGTAATGGAGAGCTGATGGAGGGAGGGTTCAAAAATGACTCTGAGCACTATGCGACTTAACTTCTGAGGTCATCACTCGCCTAGAACTTAGAACTAATTAAGCCTAACTAACCTAAGAACATCACACACATCCATGCCCGAGGCAGGATTCGAACCTGCGGCCGTAGCGGTCGCTCGGTACCAGACTGTAGCGCCTAGAACCGCACTGCCATGGAGGGAGGGGTCATAGAAAAGGGGGCGCTGGGTAGGCACGAGAAGGAGTGGGAAAGGCAGCGGAGGGAAGAGCAAAAAGTACTTGGGAGAGAGAAGGGAGGCAGAGAGAGGGTAGGTAGGGAAAAAACAGGATTAAGGGGGGGGGGGAGAGGGAACCCGGGAAAAGGACAGAGGAGGGGAGGGGGAAGTCAGGATCAGAGTTGATAGGAGGGATAAATGAAGGGAGAGAGGGCATCATCCGGGAGGGGGAGTCGACGGAAGCCGCTTTTGGAAAGGAGATGATGGGTGTAGAGGTGAAGAGTAGGGGGGACACAAAGGTGAAGGTGTGGCAGAGGGCGGGGGTTAGAGAAGAGAGCACCAACCAGGGGATGAGGGGGATCAAGACACGGCGGGAGGTGTAGAGGACGCAGATATGTTCGAGGAAAAGGCGCAGATGGGGTAAAGGAATCCGGTCATAGAGGATCCGCGTGGGGGACAAGAGGTAGCGTATATGGAAAGCAAGGAGGAGTGCATGGCGCTCGAGGATCTGGAGGGCCTTAGAAAATTTGGGGGGGGGGGGGGGGATATCCAGGTGGGACTGACGTAACAGAGGATGGGACAGACTAAGGATTTGTAGATGTGGAGGTAGGTATAGGGGTTCAACCCCCATGCCCAGCCAGAGGAGTTTGAGGAGTCAGAGGCAGTTGTGGGCTTTAGATTGGATAGGGAGGAGATGAGGGATCCAGGTGAGGTGACGGTCAATGGTGAGACCAAGGTAGGTGAAGACGGGGGAGAGGCGGACAGGACGGGCACAGATGGTAAGGGAGAAATCAAGGAGCCAGAAAGAGCGAGTGGTACGACGTACGATGATTGCCTGGGTCCTGGAAGGATTGATTTTCAGGAGCCACTGGTTACATCATGTGGCAAAAATGTCAAGGTGATTCTGGAGAAGGCGTTGGGACCGTTGGAGGGTAGGAGGGAGGGCAAGGAATGCGGTGTCATGAGCATACTGCAGGAGGTGTACTGTAGGGGGAGGGGGAGGGGGGTTGCGGCATATCTGCCGTGTGCAGGAGGTAGAGAAGAGGGGAGAGGACAGAGCCCTGGGGCACACTCGCGGAGGGGTAAAAGGTGCGGGAATCGGCGTTATGGATGGAAGGAATTCCAGAACACATTGTCTTCCACAGTGCATCATTTATCACTTCTAGAGAGAACGTCTGTCCAGATCACAAATTAAAGTTCTCCCGCCGTTTCATTCTCTCTGTACGTGAAGGCTAATTTCAAGAACTACTACAGGGATTTTGATATGGATTCACAAACAAGGTTTGTTATCTTTTCCAAAATTAATTGGCATTTAGAGTGACATCTCGTGGTAATGATGGAAGCCACGAGCTGGTCAGCTGCAAAAGTGGCGGTATCTAGCGGGAAAAGCAGTAAGCACCCGCCACATTCAAGAGAGCAGCGACACTTGTCCAGAATCTATACGTATCTTCCCCACGTATTATACATTAAAGTAGCCCTTGTCTTTCATTCTGTCTGTATTGGAAGGTTAATCTCAGGAACTACTGGAGGGATTTCGAGGCGGTTTTTCAGTAGTAGAGAAATTGAGTCACCTGGAATGTTTGTGTGTATAATGTATTATCACTATGCTAGGCTACTCGTTCGGCTATATGCACAGCACTTAGTGCTATACGTGCGAGGCCACGGTGGGACGCCAATTTTGTGAACACGTGATCTTTACAGGACTGAAAGTAACCCCGAAAGATAGTGTGTGCTTCGTACAGATTGTTAGCTGAAAACGAGGTCTGTTCAAAAAGTTCCGGAACTTAGTCCAGAAAATGTTTCTTCACTTACCTTTTATTTATTGTGCATGGTCTCCTTTCGAAATACTCTCCTCCACAACTGACACACCGCTCCCAACGCCGTTTGCACTTCCGGAAGCAGATTCGGTACGCCTCTTGCTGAATCGCGCGAGTCGCCGTCTGCGAATTTTCTTTTATCTCGTCTATCGTTGCAAATCTTCGACCTTTCAACGAGGTTTTCAACATTGGAAATAAAGAAAAGGCCGCAGGGTCCAGGTCTGGGGAGTCCGGAGGATGAGACAGCACAGTGATTTCGTTTTTTGGGCAATATCACGCACCAACGGGGATGAATGTGCACGTGCGTTATCGCGATGCAAGAGTCATGAATTGTCTCGCCATATTTCAGGCTGTTTCCTTCTCACATTTTGTAGGAGGTGTCACAACATGTTCCCGTAGTACCATCGATTAACAGTTTGTCCTTGGGCCACGAATTAATGATGAACTAATTCTTTATAGTCGAAGAAAACTATCAACATGGCTTTGACATCTGACCTGATGAGCTTTTTTTGATTTTGGAGGACCTTTACAGACCCATTCTGAAGATTGAACCTCGGTCTCAACATCATAACCGTAGACCAACGTCTCTTCATCAGTTATGATTCTTTTAAGGAACATCTCGTTCTCACTTGCACAAGAGCTCTTCACAGATAGCGAGGCGAAGGTCGTTCTGGTCTTTACTCTTGAGCTGTGGAACGAACTTGGCAGCAACACGATGCATTCCAAGACGCTGTACCAGAATTTCATGACATGATCCAACTAAAATGTTACATTCTTCTGCAGTCTTTCAGACAGTAAATCTTCGATTGGCACGCTCAGTTTCGTTGATGTTCCTGAAATGATGGTCGTCGAGAAGTGTTGAAGGGCGTCCTGAGCGACGGCCATCTTTAACTTCCGTCCGGCCCTTTTTAAATCCAGTACGGCTTAAGCACTCATCACCGTAGGCTTCCTGCATAATTTGATGTAGCTCTGTAAAGGTTTTCTCGAGTTTCAAGCAAAATTTAGTGCAGACGCGTTGCTCCTCTAATTCGGCCATCTCGAAATTCGGAAACTGTGCGACACAACTTCCTACTCAATACTGCACCGAACGATAACTAACAGACATATAAGAATGAAACTTCCGGCATGTGCAGGAATTCCAACCGCATTTCGCTCCGACACACCACTGGCACGAAATTACGAACGTTCCGGAATTTTTTGAACAGACCCCGGACGAGAGAAGCAACCGCTGCGAACTTCTCAGGGTTCTTCGGTCGTAAAGTAGGGACTAGGATGCGACACTGAATGCAAGAGAGAGGGAAGCGTCAGATTGTGAAAGTAGAGTTTTGAGTGATAACATTAAGCGTGTGGAGCTCG
Source organism: Schistocerca piceifrons (assembly GCF_021461385.2). Lineage (NCBI taxonomy): Eukaryota > Metazoa > Arthropoda > Insecta > Orthoptera > Acrididae > Schistocerca > Schistocerca piceifrons. The sequence goes on along the minus strand of NC_060139.1, from coordinate 321,792,081 downwards.
TGGGTGGTTAGGTTCCACATCCTCGCAAGGACTCGCATTTACAACGCCACCTAAAAAAAGAAGATAGAACTGAAAATAGTAACAGAATGCCAGAAATTTGCAGTGAAGTACATACTTGATGTATATTCTACGGACCCGGCAGCCGTGATGCGGGTTTCCCGTTTCCTATTTTTCCTTTCCTCCTCCCATCTTTTGGTTCATCTTCTTCAATGTTATATCTTTTACATTAAGTAGTAATAGCCTGCACAGAACCATTAGTTCATTCTTCATATTATTATAGTGCTTTTGAAGGACACGTATTTTCACTGAGCCCAGTAACTATAAAAGATTTTATTATTGCAAATATGTTAGTTGTATCACTGACGGACTGTGCGATGCGGCATAGTATTTAGACGGCGAACTATAATGTCTTGTTGTAAATAAATAAATAATAAAACAATAATAATTTTTGGTTTGTGCTATAATCTGCGTCTCTTGTTTACTTTTGCGTAAAAAAGATACGTGTTTTAATCGCAACCAGTTGTTCCACAATTTTTGAAACCCAGCAAACGGATGCAAAGCAGGCGGAAATAGCAACAGCGCGAATAGCTGTCGCTGTAGTGCAGAGGATGCATATATGAAAAGGGAGCAGGGAGTATATCATTAAATGAAAGTCCGCCCGAACCGGCCATGAAGGCCCAACGGTACCGACCGACCGCCGTATCATCCTGGCGTCACTGGATGCGAATATGGAGGGACATGTGGTCAGCACACCGCTCTCCCGGTCGTATGTCGGTTTACGAGACCCGAGCGTCTACTTCTCAATCAGGTAGCTGCTCAGTTTACCTCACAAAGACTAAGTGCACCCCGCTTGCTAACAGCACTCGGCAGACGGTATGGCCACCCATCCAAGTGCTAGCCCATCCCGACTTCACTTAACTTCGGTGATCTAACGGGAACCGTTGTTAACACTGCGGCAAGGCCGTTGGCTAATACGTTATTACGATTTGGAAACTGAGAGAATGCCTGACTGAAAACCCCCACAGTCTGAGAAAAAAAATAACAAAATTGCTCTGAGCACTATGGGACTTAACTTCTGAGGTCACCAGTCCCCTAGAACTTAGAACTATTTAAACCAACCTACGGACATCACACACATCCATGCCCGAGGCAGGATTCGAACCTGCGACCGTAGCGGTCGCGCGGTTCCAGACTGTAGCGCCTAGAACCGCTCGGCCACTGAGGCCGGCAAAAAATAACAAATTCTCCCCGATAGAAAGAGCTTGACTCATACTCTTTTATTTTTATATTGAATGTGAGCATTTCGCAATTTCTTTACAGCCTTCGACCAGTCAGTGACTATCTTCAGACTAAAGGCAGACGCTACGATAGTTTACGTTGCTTTCAACGGTACTCATTTCTTAACTACTTGTTGTGTACTGTTGACAACGCAACGAAAATTGCTTGTAGCCTGTGCCTTTGGTCTAAAAATGAACTCTGAGTGGTCGAAACCTATAACGACATTGTGAAGTACTCATGGAAATGTTGCCGAAGAAAATACAGAAGTGGAAGAACCACTTCACTTTCGGACGATACACACCGTTTGCAGAGGACCCATTCTTCACACGCTGGCTCAAAAATAACGAATGAAAAGACGATCCGTAGTGTGACTGGGAACTGTAAACTTTTGCTTTGAACTCTTCTGCGTCCACTCCGCCCTTCGTTGCTCTCTCCTTCAGCGTCTCTTTCCTGAACTGCTATAAAGTGCAGGATGTTTCAAAGACGCTTCTTTTCACGCGTTTATGTCTGTTTCAATCTAGCCCCAACGCAAAGACCACAAAGAATATTATAGACGTTGCAAGACTCCCTTATAGTAGTACAGACGACTGCCTGTACCTGTCCCATTCTATTACTGGCATGTACCAAACAGCACTACTGATTAAAGTTCTACGAAGTATACCAATTTCTGGAGCACGGTTATCGACAAATACTGATGAAGAAACACTAGCAGCTGACGCCCTGTTTAGGCATGTTCGTTAGGTTTCGTTGCAGCTGGCACTGTACTTTGTATTAAGAGTTGTAGCCTCTGATCTGATGATGACAGTAGCCGAAATGTATTAAATGAAAATAATTATCTAGAAGCCTTTATTCGCAAAAATCCACAAAGATATTAGACAAATTTAGGAAATTTATTTTATTTATTTATCATTAGTCAATTGGCGTAATTCAAACAACAGCAATATTGCCTCTTCTCCTAGAGAACAAATCGTCGAATGAAAATCAATCTCGTGCAGGTAGGGACAGACTGGTGCTCCCGTGCGTGAGCAGTCTTCCGCATACATACACTCCCGGAAATTGAAATAAGAACACCGTGAATTCATTGTCCCAGGAAGGGGAAACTTTATTGACACATTCCTGGGGTCAGATACATCACATGATCACACTGACAGAACCACAGGCACATAGACACAGGCAACAGAGCATGCACAATGTCGGCACTAGTACAGTGTAGATCCACCTTTCGCAGCAATGCAGGCTGCTATTCTCCCATGGAGACGATCGTAGAGATGCTGGATGTAGTCCTGTGGAACGGCTTGCCATGCCATTTCCACCTGGCGCCTCAGTTGGACCAGCGTTCGTGCTGGACGTGCAGACCGCGTGAGACGACGCTTCATCCAGTCCCAAACATGCTCAATGGGGGACAGATCCGGAGATCTTGCTGGCCAGGGTAGTTGACTTACACCTTCTAGAGCACGTTGGGTGGCACGGGATACATGCGGACGTGCATTGTCCTGTTGGAACAGCAAGTTCCCTTGCCGGTCTAGGAATGGTAGAACGATGGGTTCGATGACGGTTTGGATGTACCGTGCACTATTCAGTGCCCCCTCGACGATCACCAGTGGTGTACGGCCAGTGTAGGAGATCGCTCCCCACACCATGATGCCGGGTGTTGGCCCTGTGTGCCTCAGTCGTATGCAGTCCTGATTGTGGCGCTCACCTGCACGGCGCCAAACACGCATACGACCATCATTGGCACCAAGGCAGAAGCGACTCTCATCGCTGAAGACGACACGTCTCCATTCGTCCCTCCATTCACGCCTGTCGCGACACCACTGGAGGCGGGCTGCACGATGTTGGGGCGTGAGCGGAAGACAGCCTAACGGTGTGCGGGACCGTAGCCCAGCTTCATGGAGACGGTTGCGAATGGTCCTCGCCGATACCCCAGGAGCAACAGTGTCCCTAATTTGCTGGGAAGTGGCGGTGCGGTCCCCTACGGCACTGCGTAGGATCCTACGGTCTTGGCGTGCATCCGTGCGTCGCTGCGGTCCGGTTCCAGGTCGACGGGCACGTGCACCTTCCGCCGACCACTGGCGACAACATCGATGTACTGTGGAGACCTCACGCCCCACGTGTTGAGCAATTCGGCGGTACGTCCACCCGGCCTCCCGCATGCCCACTATACGCCCTCGCTCAAAGTCCGTCAACTGCACATACGGTTCACGTCCACGCTGTCGCGGCATGCTACCAGTGTTAAAGACTGCGATGGAGCTCCGTATGCCACGGAAAACTGGTTGACACTGACGGCGGCGGTGCACAAATGCTGCGCAGCTAGCGCCATTCGACGGCCAACACCGCGGTTCCTGGTGTGTCCGCTGTGCCGTGCGTGTGATCATTGCTTGTACAGCCCTGTCGCAGTGTCCGGAGCAAGTATGGTGGGTCTGACACACCGGTGTCAATGTGTTCTTTTTTCCATTTCCAGGAGTGTATTTTTTCATATCTGCGCAGACATCATAGCAAACGTATCACTGGCGCCACCGACCCACTCGGACGTCGTTGGCGTTTGATTTACAGCGTAGCAAGTCTCACGCAGCTATTACGTGCAGCTGCTTTAAACAGGACATGCGCTCGTGTAGAACAGGCTTTGTTGTCAAAAGTGTCTCGGCCGCGACACAGCCAGCGAATGCGCGTGCACCTCTGGGTGCACTGGCGTTACAGATCAACTTTCACCATTAGGTACTGGTATACCCGGCAATGCCAAGCTCCCAAGTAATAACAGTTCAATAAGGCCAAGGTGTTCGGCGCGTTAACTTTCTCCAGCGCTAACGGTATACTTTTCTGAGTACTTTGTCCGTGCTATAAAAGACTCTTAGAGGTGTTGCATTAATTTTGAGCCTGTTACTTACCTGAACTCGAAAGGCGTCATAAAGAAATGAAAGTATTAGTGAGCGAAGAGATCGCCGTTCTACTGAATGTAAATAAGCACGCAAGGACATCAGGAGAAAGCAGCCCCTACAGTTTAAGATAATTGAAAAACCTTTAACAAGCTTATAGACTTATGTGCAGAATAAATCATTTTCTTATTTATACTTAATAATTTACAACAGTATGACATATTTTTTAACTTTAGGTGCCAGGACAATGTGACTGCAACAATAAAATTGTAAAGAAAGATACATTTATAAATTACGGACCCCCCACCCTCCCCCTTCTAACAGCCGTGATCTCTAGAGGAACGGAAGGTTACAAATGATTGGAAAAGAGCACAGGTAGTCCCAATCTTCAAGAAAGGTCGTCGAGCAGATGCGAAAAACTATAGACCTATATCTCTGACATCGATCTGTTGTAGAATTTTAGTACATGTTTTATGCTCGCGTATCATGTAATTTCTGGAAACCCAGAATCTACTCTGTAGGAATCAACATGGATTCCGGAAACAGCGATCGTGTGAGACCCAACTCGCTTTATTTGTTCATGAGACCCAGAAAATATTAGATACAGGATCCCAGGTAGAGGCCATCTCCTTTGACTTCCGGAAGGGGTTCGATACAGTTCTGCACTGTCGCCTGATAAACAAAATAAGAGCCTACGGAATATCAGACCAGCTTTGTGGCTGGATTTAAGAGTTTTTGGCAGAAAGAACACAGCATGTTGTTCTCAATGGAGAGACGTCTACAGACGTTAAAGTAACCTCTGGCGTACTACCGGGGAGTGTTATGGGACCATTGCTTTTCGCAATATATATAAATAACCTAGTAGATAGTGTCGGAAGTTCCATGCGGCTTTTCGCGGATGATGCTGTAGTATACAGAGAAGTTGCAGCATTAGAAAATTGTAGCGAAATGCAGGAAGATCTGCAGCGGATAGACACTTGGTGCAGGGAGTGGCAACTGACCCTTAGCATAGACAAATGTAATGTATTGCGAATACATAGAAAGAAGGATCGTTTATTGTATGATTATATGATAGCGGAACAAACACTGGTAGCAGTTACTTCTGTATAATATCTGAGAGTATGTGTGCGGAACGATTTGAAGTGGAATGATCATATAAAATTAATTGTTGGTAAGGCGGGTGCCAGGTTGAGATTCATTGGGACAGTCCTTAGAAAATGTAGTCCATCAACAAAGGAGGTGGTTTACAAAACGCTCGTTCGACCTATGCTTAAGTATTGCTCATCAGTGTGGGATCCGTATCAGGTCGGGTTGACAGAGGAGATAGAGAAAATCCAAAGAAGAGCGGCGCGTTTCGTCACAGGGTTATTTGATAATCGTGATAGCGTTACGGAGATGTTTAGCAAACTCAAGTGGCAGACTGCAAGAGAGGCGCTCTGCATCGCGGTGTAGCTTGCTGTCCAGTTTCGAGAGGGTGCGTTTTTGGATGAGGTGTCGAATATATTGCTTCCTCCTACTTATACCTCCCGAGGAGATCACGAATGTAAAATCAGAGAGATTCGAGCACGCACGTAGGCTTTCCGGCAGTCGTTCTTCCCGTGAACCATACGCGACTGGAACAGGAAAGGGAGGTAATGACAGTGGCGCGTTAAGTGCCCTCCGCCACACACCGTTGGGTGGCTTGCGGAGTATAAATGTAGATGTAAATGTAGTGTTTCACATATATTTGAAGATCTGAGAACAAGGTTTTCGACGAGTATGTATGGAAAGGGTCGAATATTTTTGTATATGGTCGTAATTAACCAGTCCGTTAGTCTACGTGCAACTGTATTTAACTATGTGTTATTAACCATCTTAATGACATTTGTTTGGAATTACTCAAAAACTGTCGAAAAGATAGATTGATGCCTGCAAAGAACAGGCAGCAGTGTAAGTTTGGACTGGCTGTACTGGTTACCCAAATGCCAACAGAGACTTAAAATAAGAACCGCAGGTACTATAGAAACTGCAGTCATTTTAGATGGAACTTGGTACTCTTTTTAAGACTCTTGTTAATGTTTTATGTGAATCTTGTTGCAATCAGAGTTGGCGTGCATGTTAAATAAGTGTCTGTTTAAGCTTTAATTCCTTTGACTTTTTTTAATCATGTAGATACTGTTATGGTCATTTCGTAACATGTATGTGGAAGGAAGTAATATGTTGCCCAAATCTACTTGGAAGGTGCAGTCGGAGTATTTTAAGAATTAACCTCTCCGCAATGCACAAGACGTCGCTTGCAAGTATAGTGCTGACTGAAGCTTTCGTTCTTACCAAAACGCCCCTAACGAACCGTAGGCTCTGCTTTGAATCTCCTCTACTAATCCTGCTTCTAAACGATTACAATTACATATCCTTAGAATTAGTCCAATGGGCATTATTATAGAATCTGCCTTTCCTACAGATAATAATTGTGGTCGTCCAGGTACAATCTCTCGAAATAACTACAGATTTTACATAGTTTGTAGCCATTAACTGATCACCAAAAGTCACACCCTTTCGTAGGAAAAATTAACCACCTTTGCAAAGATTAAGTACGAAAACCGTAACAACATGTCGCAGTTAAGTAACTGTCTGTCGGCATTTCTGACTGTCTCTCTCACCTACAGTTTACAGCCCAACATGAGACTGTCGCAGGAAAGCTGTCAACATCGAAAACACAAACATAAGCCTCACGATAATCTGCATTGAGCGGCCGTTTTATAACCAAATTGGCCTTTCCGATGATGGACTTGACGAATCGAGGCCTCTGCGGCTGTCCCAGGAGACACCGTCGGTGCTCGTCTATCGTACTACTATCAATCATTGCATCTCTTCGTGTGGTGTTTCTGGTGGCAGAATAATCCGCCAACGATCCTAGCACTCGTCTAGACTGCCGCCGAAGCTCTTTTTCTTCCTTGCTTTGCGGTGGCATTTTCCTCTCTCTGTCATATACCTCTATCATTCAAACCATATTAATGGAACCATATTAATGGAACCATATTAACGGATTATCAAATCCGAAAGTATGGACAAAATCGCAAACGTGTACCTGTGAATCACACGATAGTAAACAAACACTTTCTGCAGCGGTTCAAATCAAATGGCTCTGAGCACTATGGGACTTAACATCTGAAATCATCAGTCCTCTAGAACTTAGAACTACTTAAACCTAACTAACCTAAGGACATCACACACATCCATGCCCGAGGCAGGATTCGAACCTGCGACCGCAGCGGTCGTGTGGTTCCAGACTGAAGCGTCTAGAACCGCTCGGCCTCTGCGGCCGGCTTCTGCAGAGGTGACAATGCAGCTTTCGTGACAATCACCATCGAAGAGCGGGAGTAAATGGGCTCCATTATTTTCTTTTTTCTACCAATAAAGTAATCAAAGTACAGAAGAGACCTACTTACGTTCAACAGGCAGTTCAGTAGGCAGATAGATGACGATCAGCTTGGCTTTAGAAAAGGTAAAGGCCAGAGAGGCAGCTCTGACGTTGCGGTTGATAATAATCGAAGCAAGGCTAAAGAAAAATCAACACACGTTCATAGGATTTGTCGAACTGGAAAAAGCGTTCGACAATGTAAAAAGGTGCAAGATGTTCGAAATTCCGAGAAAAATAGGGGTAAGTTACAGGGACTGACGGCTAATATACAATACGTACAAGAGCCAAGAGGGAATAATAAGAACGAAGTGTTCGAATTAAAAAGGTTGTAAGACAAGGATGTAGTCTTTCTCCAGTACAGTTCAATCTGTACATCGAAGAAGCAATGATGGAAATAAAAGAAAGGTCCAGGAGTGGAATTAAAATTGAAGGTGAAAGGATATCAATGACACGATTCGCTGATGACATTGCTAGCCTGAGTGAAAGTGAAGAAGAATTACATCATTTGCTAAATGGAATCAGCAGTCTAGTGATTACAGAATATGGACTGAGAGACAACAGAAGAAAGACGAAAGTAATGAGAAGTAGTAGAACAGCGAGAAACTTAACATCAGGATTGATGGTCACGAAGTAGATGAAGTTAAGGAATTCTGATACGTAGGCAGCAAAATAACCAATGACGGACGGAGCAAGGAGGACATCAAAAGCAGACTAGCACCCGCAAAAAGGCCATTCCTGGCCAAAAGTCTACTAGTATCAAACACAGGCCTGAATTTGAGGAAGGAATTTCTAAGAATATACTTTTAGAGCGCAGCACTGTATGGTAGTGAAACATGGACTGTGGGAAAACTAGAACAGAGGAGAATCGAAGCATTTGAGATGTGGTGCTACAGACGAATGTTGAAAATTTGGCGGACTGATAAGGTAAGGAATGAGGAGGTTCTGCGCAGAAACGGAAAGGAATATTCGAAAAACGCTGACAAGGAGAAGGGACAGGATGATAGGACATCTGTTAAGACTTCAGAGAATGACTTCCATGGTACTAGAGGGAGCTGAAGAGGACAAAAATTGTAGGGGAGGCCGAGATTGGAATACATCCTGCAAACAGCTGAAGACGTAGATTGCAAGTGCTACTCTGAGATGAAGAGGTTGGCACAGGAGAGGAATTCGTGGCAGGCAGCATCAAACTAGACAGAAGACTGATGACCCCGAAAAAAGGGCTGCATCTCAAAAAATGGTTCAGATAGTTCTGAGCACTATGGGACTAAACATCGGAGGCCATCAGTACCCTAGAACTTAGAACTACTTAAACCCAACTAACCTAAGGACATCACACACATCCATGCCTGAGGCAGGATTCGAACCTGCGACCGTAGCGGTCGCGCAGTTCCAGACTGAAGCGCCTAGAACCGCTCAGCCACACCGGCCGGCGGCTACATCTGTTTGCAGAGAGAGTCAGCAGACAGTCTCTGTATCAAATGTTAATCCCCTTAGCTCTTATTTTACTTCGCCCAATGTTCTTTTTTTTATCTCTTATAAGCAACAGCATTGATTGCCAAGAACCCCGCGAGGCTTCTGTTGTTGTGTACCATGCAATTTATATAAGATTTCGTGAACAGTGACATTCTTGGAAGACTTCTTTTGAGATATGCCTGGAGCTACTCGCCCTCTCCGCTCCTTTTCCTTTTTTTTTTTTTTTTTTTTTTTGGAGGGGGGGGGGGGTAATCAGTCTCCTGACTCGTTTGGTAAAGCTCTTCTCTCCCGTTCCTCTTCGTCTAAAGGTAGCACTTACACCCAACGTCCTCATAATTGAACAATTTCTCATCTCTGTCTTCCTATCAGTTTTCGCTCTCTATAGACCCGTGGTTAGCACACTGGACTCGCATTCGGGATGACGACGGTTCAATCCCGCGTCCGGCCATCCTGATTTAGGTTTTCTGTGATTTCCCTAAATCACTCCAGGCAAATGCCAGGATGGTTCCTATGAAAGGGCACGGCCGACTTTCTTCCCCGTCCTTCCCTAATCCGATGAGACCGATGACCTCGCTGTTTGGTCTCTTCCCCCCAAACAACCCAATCCAAATCTCTATAGATCCCTTCTGACACCATTTCGTATGTCACCCTACATACACAGCTATTGGCACTGGGTCAGCACCATTCATCGCTACGCTGACGAAGAGCGTCAGCACCACCATCCGAAACGTTGTGGTTTTTACCCTACGACGGGGTCCCACAGCTGGAAGGACCTTATTAATACTTGGGGCACCCCAAAATAATGTAGGGTTGCATCACATCAAATTGGACTGCAGCCCCCTCCAGGACGAGGCGAGCGCAGCCGCAGGCACAGTAGCGCCGGAAGTGCAGCTGCGGCGGCGGCGGGCAGTAGCGGCTGCTACCGGCCGCTTCCGGCCACCTGACGCCTCCCGCGTCGCGCCTACCACCTTTTGTTCGCCGCTGCTGGCTCGCGTTTCCGCTCCCCGTCAAAGTCCGCATTTGCATCGCCCTTTCTGCCCGTAATAAGCTATACTGCCGTCCCTCGTATCGTCCTGGCCACAGATAGGGACCGCTGTACTTTATTACGACTATACCTACACACATCCGGCACAGTCTAAAAGGCAAGCGAGACGAGACCACCAACATTTCCATTTCCTGTTCTTCTTTCCTTGTTCGCTTATCTTCATTCTCTTCCTACCTACTTCGTACTCGCACGTGTGACCCACTGAGGTGGCACAGTGGTAAGGCACTGGACTCGTATGCAGGGGGCGAAAACAGCTCAAATCCCTTTCCGTCCATTACATTTTCGATGATTTTCCCATCGCTTAAGACCAACATGGGGATAGTTTCTTTGATGGACACGACTCCTAAACAACTTCGTAGAAAACTAAATTCAAATATATCTTAACCAAAGGAACGAAGAAAGACTGAAGTTTAACAAGTACGGAGTTACAGTGCGCATATGGTAGACTAGCTTACACGGCAGTGCTTCATAGTTACTAAATAAATATGTACGGGAATTGTACATACGTTCTAATCTCCTTCTTTCCCCCCCCCCCCCCACCATCTCTCTCTGTCCATCCCCTTCTCCCCTCTCTATTTATCGATATTCTCCTCCTCCCTCTTCACTCTGTCCATCACTTCCTCTCCACTCTCTCTGTCCATCTCCACCTCACCCTCTATCTCTCCCATCTCCTCCTCCCCCTCTATTTATCCATCTTCTCCTCCTTCCTCCTCACGCTGTTCATCATTTCCTCTCCACGCTCTCTGTCCATCTCCACCTCACCCTCTATCTCTCCTCCTCTTCCCCCTCTCTCTGTTCATCTCCTAGTCCACTTCCTCCCCTTATCCCTTCTCCGTGTCGATTTCGTCTTTCCTCCTCCCCCCCCCCCCCCCGCCCACCCAACTGACATTGAGCCTTGTTCGTCGTTATTGCAACGAAATCTTGATTGTGGATTGTTGTCGCCTAAAACGAGTGGGTAAATCTGTTGGCATCATTGGTACATCCCCTGTGAGAGAGGCCTCTCCAGCTGCTGGATTTGTGATGACAGTAGTAGCTTCAATGGCAGTATTTTGCGTAGTTTCAGTCTGCGAATGGTAAAGATTACAAAGTTTTAGACGATTCAAATTCCGCAACAGTATTCTAATCATACGCCGACAAGTCATAAATACAGCTTTCCTGTTTTCTGTTAAAACCGATTGCGAAGAGGAAAACAGAATAGCATATTGTTGGATAGGGAGAAACAATATATACAGAACAAACAATTTGTTTAATGATTTAAATTCCCTGTTATCGTACTTCAAACTGACTGTGAGGATGAAAACGTAGCCGCACATTTTCAGAGCGTTGTATTTTCTTTCTCGTTGTCGGTTTCAACAGAAAACCTGTACACTGCTGTTGAAAAAATATTATATACAGCCTACGTCCGTCCGTACGTTCATTAGGGTATCGCGTAAAAATTTAAAGTAAATTGGTCAAAAACTTTTCGAAATTCTTGCTAAAAATGTTTCCTCTTACAGGCCATATTCGTTCGAATGTTTATTAGAGCATCGTTTAAAACGTTGAAGTAAATCAGCGCCCGAGAGGACTGACGCATCGCTCACTCGGCCTCACTGGATCGTACATCCACGGCGCGAACGTTGAGCCAGGACATGGTCTTGTCTGCAGTGAGATAAGGAATCCACGCGGACAGTGCGGCAACTTCTACAGCACTTCGTACTATCAGCACGGTGACAATCGTTGCTGCTTCCCAGCACAGGACATAGGGTAGCGTGCCGGCATTGGTGCATCGAAATGTGCTGCTCTACCTGATGAAGGGATGGCATCACGGCAAACAGATGGACGTCTCCACGTGTCGTACCGTTACCGTCGAGAGCTAACGTTGCGAAATTGTATATCTCTTTATAACACGAGCCCAAAAACTGATGTTATTGTATGAGGTGCAATTGGGCATACAAAACAATTCCCTATGGTTCGCAAAGCACAGTAGTTCCCAACCTGGGTGTAACTACCCCCTGAGGAGTAAAATGAAATTTTATGAGGGGTGAAACTAAACGATTCGATTCTGTTTCAGTCATGAAATTAAATTATTTTCAAAAGATCATTACTATTATCACAACTTTTTAAGACTCTACTACTAACTATATAAGTTACCAATAATTACTTTTTCTCACTTAGTAGCATTAACTCCTCACATAGTCCTCCCACTACACATATGTGTTGTGATTTGTCCCGTACATCGCTGATGATAAAATGGTTCAAATGGCTCTGAGCACTATGGGACTTAACTTCTAAGGTCATCAGTCCCCTAGAACTTAGAACTACTTAAACCTAACCAACCTAAGGACATCACACACATCCATGCCCGAGGCAGGATTCGAACCTGCGACCGTAACGGTCGCGCGGTTCCAGACTGTAGCGCCTAGAACCGCTCGGCCACTCCGGCCGGCCGCTGATGATAAAAGAGAGACACATAAGTAACAAATGCTAAATATCTCAAGAAAATGTCTTCTCCAAGTTGTAGATAGTACCTGCAATAGGCTAGAAATTGCTTCATTACTCGCTTCGAAACAGATAAATGAATTAATTGACAGCACAACACAGCAGTAACTACGTAAGGGCTACTATAGTGTTGTACACAGTATTATTATTATTATTATTATTATTACTATTAATGACTGTAGGCAGACGCAAAGAATTAACAGACTGAAGTCTTCCGATTTCTTCGAGTTGAGAAGTAAGGAGTGCAGCAACCAAGTGATTTACGAGTAGTAAGTATAGTGCACATACTTTAACTTGGTTGATTTTAAATGGGGCTGCAGTATGCCGTTCAAGCAAGTGTCACAATGGAGAAGAATAATAGAGGAGAAGTACGTTTTGTAGCAAGTGTCTGCTCTCACTGTGGATAGTTAGCTATCTTATCTGAGAAGGAATTGTGGTTAGCACTTACGATGCACCACAAGTTCTTTCGTCATTCATTGTGACACACACACACACAAACTAAATATCACTCATCCTTTAGCATTTTAAAAATAAGAAAGTGTTCGGAGAAAAGTCTTCCATTCTACAGTTCAGGTAGGTGTTAAAATTGGTGATAATATGGGGGAGAGGGGACAATAGACGGCCGAACGGGGGAGGGGGGGGGGGTACTACGTAATGTCTGATTGCATTCAGGGGTAATGGTCTAAGAGAGGATGAGAAACACTGGAATAGAAGGTAATCTGGATAGCGGGCGTTGCATATTTGGTGTCTTAAGGCCGAAGGTTGCGACCTATAATCGAAGTGTCCATCACGTTATCTTTCAACTAGGTTTAGTTGCACGTGCTTCTCTGACCTACCCAGATAGCAATGGCGGCTCATGCAAAATTTTACCAGCGTGCTACAAAATGGTGGCCTATAGCCTACAGACTTATAAGAATAATAATCGTAACTGAAAATATTAATTTTACGTGGCCTATACAAACAGAAGGGTTTCAATGTATTTAAAAATTTTGTAATTAATCATTTAACATTGTAAGGAGTGAAACAAAATGAAAAAAAAAATTCTTGGTAGCAGCGAGAAACTTAGGGCAACGAATTACCAGTCAACATACAGTAGCTAACTACTCTTCCACGAAATAATTACTGCAGCTGCTCCACAAAAGCCCTCATGGTCTACTCTTGCACGATACGTCATATGCAATTTCAAGGAAAAATATTGGCCTGGTGTTGTCAGCAACGCAGAACTTGTAGTGCTTGAAGGGATGACGTGACAACATAGCATGCGCAGTCGAAAACAGACAGCTGTGTCCCTTCTTCGAGCTGATCGTAGCGCAGCTGACCATAATTTGAGCACTCGGCACGATTTCTAGGTAATGCGAAGACAGCGCTACAAAACATGTTTCCGTCTGTTTTGTTTGCACACCAGCACGCATTCTAAGACAAACGGCGAAGTTTTAGTGCGAATTTGGCTGACGTTCGAATGGGAATGGCATAATTTAAGTGCGATATTTACAGCGTGCCGTAATAATCGCCAGCCGCTGGTAGATACCCACACAGTGTTCGAATGTTGCCCTAAACAGGATATTCTGCAGATCTCTCACCCACTGAAAACACCTGCTCATGGCTCGGTGACAGACTGGCACGTTAGCTCTCGAACCCTGTACACCTTCCAAAATCGTCTAAAAACTTCCAACTGTACCATATACGCGAAGTAACAAATATTTGATTATTTGCTTTTATTTCTGATTTGCAGTTTTAATTTTTAGTGGTTTAATTCCATTTAATTTCGTCGTACGGGTAATATCGGATCGTCGCTGAGAGTCGCGTGTGCCCGTGTGGCGCGTTACGCGGTTGCCTACGAGCCCGGCGGCAGGCCTTGGAGCGGCCAGTTGTCGAGTAGTGGTGAGGCAGGGCGGGGAGGGGTGAGGTGGGGAGGAGAGAGCGTGGGACAGTGGAGAAAGCCGGCCGGGCCGCGGCCGTCGGTATCCTTGTGGCGGCCTGAGTCAGCCCGGCTCGGCGCGGCTCCAGAGCTCGGGGCGTGGCCAGCTTCTGCGGCAGCTCAGAGAGCGGCATTTGGAGCAGAGCCGCGCCCTGCGCACTCGGCGCTACGGCGCCGCCGAGCCGTGGGAATGGCCGCTGCGCAGTCGCACACCCGCTGCGCCGCCCAACTCACAACCTGCTGTGCTCCCGTAGCCACTGCTCCCACACTGTTGCGGCCATTTGTGGCGAACACTTCGTTACTTGTTCAGAGCTTCTGTGGAATCACAATATGAAGACGAACTCCCGAGCGTGTCCAGAATCCACGCCCCTTTTACACGAGTATCTTCCTTCCTTTTACCAATCGATTAGTCTTGGCACTTGGGTCTGCTGAAGCGCCAGTAGCGTATCTACAACGCATAGCACAATCAGAGGATCACTGTTTTGAAACCGCGTAATTCTTTCTCATTGCAAGGCAGAATTTCGAAATTTAGCTCAACGGTACGAGGGCTGCTCGGAAAATAAGATACGTTGTTGTTGTTGTGGTCTTCAGTCCTGAGACTGGTTTGATACAGCTCTCCATGCTACTCTATCCTGTGCAAGCTTCTTCATCTCCCTATACCTACTGCAACCTATATCCTTCTGAATCTGCTTAGTGTCTCACTCTACGATTTTTACCCTCCACGCTGCCCTCCAATACTAAATTGGTGATCGCTTGATGCCTCAGAACATGTCCTACCAACCGATCCCTTCTGCTGGTCAAGTTGTGCCACAAACTTCTCTTCTCCCCAATCCTATTCGATACTTCCTCATTAGTTATGTGATCTACCCATCTAATCTTCAGCATTCTTCTGTAGCACCACATTTCGAAAGCTTCTATTCTCTTCTTGAGCCGAGCGGTCTAAGGCGTTGCAGTCATGGACTGTGCAGCTGGTCCCGGTGGAGGTTCGGGTCCTCCCTCGGGCATGGGTGTGTGTGTCTGTCCTTAGGATAATTTAGGTTAAGTAGTGTGTAAACGTAGGGGCTGATGACCTTAGCAGTTAAGTCCCATAAGATTTCACACACATTTGAACATTTTATTCTCTTCTTGTCCAAACTATTTATCGTCCATGTTTCACTTCCATACATGGCTACACTCCATACAAATACTTTCAGAAACGACTTCCTGACACTTAAATCTATACTCGATGTTAACAAATTTCTCCTCTTCAGAAACGCTTTCTTTGCCATTGCCAGTCTACATTTTATATCCTCTCTACTTCGACCATCTTCCGTTATTTTGCTCCTCAAATAGGAAAACTCCTTTACTACTTTAAATGTCTCATTTCCTAATCTAATTCTCTCAGCATCACCCGACTTAATTCGACTACATTCCATTACCCTCGTTTGATTTTGCTGATGTTCATCTTACATCCTCCTTTCAAGACACTGTCCATTCCGTTCAACTGCTCTTCCAGGTCCTTTGCTGTGTCTGGTAGAATTACGTTTCCAGCCGCCCCGCCATTTTACTTGCACACTGAGCTGCACCTGATGTCCGTACCGCAGCAGAACAGACTGTGCACGAAACTTTGACAGAGACAAGTGGCGCCACTGTTGATGCGCAATGGTCATAGCATAGGAGAGGTACTTGCAACTTACGTCCTACGGAGTCGTGCTTCAAGCTGATACAAATCCGGCGATTAACACTTCTTACATCGACAGTGGCCCAGCTATGTCATGTAAGCAATATCTCGTGCACCACGAAGATATGGAGTGTGCAGATCACGCCATGTACTGGCTTTCGTGGCTTCACACTATTAAGAAGAGGAGCAGCATATTGTTACGCTGCGTCTCGCATGGAGGATGAGCACCACATAACGTTTATTCGCCTTAATCTTAATCGATCTCCTCACATTTCCTCATTATCCCGACTGCATGAAGCGCTGCCTGCTAATAAGAGGACTGCGAAAGCAACAGTAAGGGTGGAGGAAATAATAACGGGCGCCTCGCCATTGTCCGAGAGCGGCGGCAGAGCGCGAGACCGGAGCCTGGTTGGAGACGAGCGTACGCAGCGGGCCGCGTGACGGCGGGATGAATGGCGCGGGTGGATGACCGATGACGTCACTACGGGCAGGCGCGTGGGACCAGGCGCCCTCGCAACAGCGCGCCAGCCATCTCAGTAACGGCGCGATGGCGCATTTTCCCGCCTTACTGCATTCACACGTCGTAATAATTAACACCATCACGTAACGTTCACTGCGACAATGTAATATACTGACGCGCCAAAGAAACTGGTAAAAGTATGCGTATTCAAATATAGATATACGTAAACAGGCAGAATACGGCGCTACAGTCGGCCGCGCCTATATAAGACAGTGTCTGGCGCAGTTCTGACATCGGTTACTGATGTTACAATGGCAGGTTATCAAGATTTAAGTGAGTTTGTAGGTGGTGTTATAGACGGCGCACGAGCGATAGGACACAGAGTCTCAGTGGTAGCGATGAAGTGCGTTTTTTCCCGTACGACCAATTCACGAGTGTGCCGTGAATATCAGGAATCCGGTGAAACATCAAATCTCCGACACCGCTGCGGCCGGAAAAAGATCGTGCAAGAATGGGACCAACGACGACTGAAGAGAATTGTTCAGCGTGACGCTGCAGATTTCAATGCTGGGCCATCAACAAGTGTCAGCGTGCGAACCATTCAACGAAACATCATCGATGTGAGCTTCTGGAGTCGAAGGCCCATTCGTGTACCCTTGAAGACTGCACGACAACAAAACTTTACGCCTCACCTGGACCCATAAACACTGACATTCGACGGTTGATGACTGGAAACATGTTGCCTGGTCAGACGAGGGGAGTGTTCAAGCTGGTGGAGGCTCTGTAATGGTGTGGGTTGTGTGCAAAAAAAATGGCTCTGAGCACTATGGGACTCAACTGCTGAGGTCATTAGTCCCCTAGAACTTAGAACTAGTTAAACCTAACTAACCCAAGGACATCACAAACATCCATGCCCGAGGCAGGATTCGAACCTGCGACCGTAGCGGTCTTGCGGTTCCAGACTGCAGCGCCTTTAACCGCACGGCCACTTCGGCCGGCTGGTTGTGTGCAGTTGGAGTGATGTGGGGTCTCTGATACCTCTAGATACGACTCTTGACAGGTGACACGAGCGTAAGCATCCTGTCTGATCACCTGTATCCATTCATGTCCATAATGCATTTTAACGGACTTGGGCAATTACAGCAGGACAATGCGACACCACACGTCCATAATAGCTACAGAGTGGCTCCAGGAACACTTTTCTGAGTTTAAACAATTCCGCTGGCCACCAGACTCCCCAGACACATTACTGAGCATTCTCGTACTCCTACGGATTAATGGACAGCCCAGCAGGATTCATGGTGTCAATTCCCTCCAGCACTATTTTAGACATTAGTCGAGTCCATGCACGTCGTGCTGGGGCACTTCTGCGTGCTCGTGGGTCCTCTACGCGATGTTAGGCTGGCGTATTAATTTCTTTGGCTCTTCAGTGTAATATTATGCACTCTCCCAACCATGCATACTTTGTCTGTACGCATATCACTCACTGCTTTCGTGGTTAATGGGAGTGAGTCGCAAACGGGATCGATCATTTGATTCTGGGCAACAAGGTAAGTATTTTTAAACCGTATGAACAATTCGCTTTCCTATCCGGTAAAGGTATATCGTCAGTGGTCTAATGGCTCCAATTTGTGTAAAAGTCGCGGATACTGCAAACCTCAAAGTCTCGTTCATGTTGATAGTGCTTGGAGACCAACCAACAGTAGGGCAGATTACTATCCAAATACGTCAGTTGACCAAACGCGTGTTTGTCATAACACTTTAGCGAGCCTGGTTCCTATGGCAAAAGGGGGGAAGATTTTCACAACTAATTTATCAGTTACCACTCCGACATTTTTGTTTGTCAATTTTAATCTACCATTTTAGCGTCTTCACTAACATTGAAATAGTATTTGTGTGCATTGCTGAGTAACTGCAGTTCAGAATTATCCAGTCCGTTAACCCACACTCATCGTAAACAAATATTTGTACGTAGGGGCTTCAGAAAGTAAGCTGCACTTGTCACCTCACGCTAAGACCATTGCGCAGCGGGAGTGCCACATTGTCAGAAGAGAATATACTGGTATTTTCCGGATTTCCTGCAGACACAGTTCTGCTGTGGCACCGATAACAGCTGCATCACAGTGTAACAGTGAAATGGCGCGGCAGCTGAAAAAGAATTATAAAGTGCGATTATTGGGGGAAAAACGTCTAAACTACACACAGATTTTCCGTGAAATTCTGGCGGTATATGGATCAAATGCAGTGCCTCTTCCAGCCGTAGTATAATGGTGCCAACAATTTGACCAAGGCCATACACACGCGGGCAATGCTGATCCACAAAAATGGTTCAAATGGCTCTAACATTATAGGACTTAACATCTGAGGTCATCAGTCCCCTAGATTTAGAACAACTTAAACCTAACTAACCTAAGGACATCACATACATCCATGCCCGAGGCAGGATTCGAACCTGCGACCGTAGCAATGCTGATTCGCCATACAGTCCAGATCTTGCACCACGTGGTTTCAATCTTTTCGCCAAGCTGTAAGAGCGAGATTTTCCAATGATGAGGACGTCCTCAAGGCGGTTCACGAATGGCTCCGTGATCACGTGCGGATCTCTATCGTTCGCCGGCCGGTGTGGCCGTGCGGTTCTAGGCGCTTCAGTATGGAACCGCGTGACCGCAACGGTCGCAGGTTCGAATCCTGCCTCGGTCATGGATGTGTGTGATGTCCTTAGGTTAGTTAGGTTTAAGTAGTTCTAAGTTCTAGGGGACTGATGAACACAGATTTAAGTCCCATAGTGCTCAGAGCCATTTTTCTATCGTTCAGGAATGGAACAAGTGGTAGGACGCTCCAAGCTTTGTTTGCAGGGACTTAAGTGCTATGTTAGAAAATAGTGTCATTTTGGGTCACTTTGAAGTGTTGTGTAGCATTCAGTAGAGGTTCCTTAGTCTGCCCTAATACTGTGTAACTTAATTCTTGTAGTCCCTTCGTATACATCAACGGCAATCTGCTCGTCTTGCTGATTCTCGATCTACATAAATACGTGTGTACAGAAGTTAAACTACATTATACAAAACTAAATTATAGTAATAATAACAAAAGAAAGTCATATGTTCTGAACACCAAGGCTGTATCAAAAAAGTTCACTTGAAGCAGTGGAACGTGTTCCATACAGGGAACTTGAGATTCCTGCTGAGAGGATGCAAAAGGAAAGATCTGTGAAAAGCGACGTGACATTTAAAAAAATTGTGTGAATGGTCTCTAATAGCAGAACAGGTTCCTGAGAGAGGAAAGGGTTTTGGGGAATAAGGGTTGCAATATGAAGCGACAAAGGAAGCACTGCAGCTGAAGAAATCGACGAAGTGCTTTCTAAACGTTCGCACACAGCTGTCTACTGGAATTCTGCCAGGAGTATTTCGCAATAATAGCGTGGCTTCTGTTCCAAGGTTTCCCACGCAAGACAATTAAACATCTCAGGCTGACAAAGGAAAACGTGTTTGGAACTTTGCCAGCGCCTTCCTGCACACAGAGAAGTTGCGCTTGTATTTCTCCTTTCGACCAAACAGAAGTAGCGGCATCACTAGGCCACAGTTTTATATAACTACAGAACTGACGGCAGAATAGAACATAAAATGACACTAGTTACTCTGTGTAACTAAGCATATCTTGTATCTGTTACAACAGGACTATGAGTGGCAGCGACTGGGATCACCTTTTGCTAACACTGTAGCTTTTAAGACACTGGGAAGACTACACTCGACTAGCATACAATCATGTCGGAAGTAACTTCATGATTAAATACGATTAGTTGTCGTCGCACATAATTTGAATTGCAACTGACCCAATGTTTTCTCCAGAGGATACTCGGTGGGGATAGAGACCCAGGTTTGAGCAGATGAAAAAATTTGAATTCAAACTGCTGCCACGGTCCTGCAAGCATGTTACTGTCTAAAATATGCTAATAAACACCTGCGCTCGTCTAGCTATCGACCAAACTAGCAACTATATTTACCTATATATGGTGTATAAAAGACGTAAAAGACGTATAGAAAACTGTATTGAATGTTTATAGGAGATAAGAAGAAACACTTTTTTTATATGGCACAAGTGTCACAGGTGCACTGTTTCCTCGCTAGGGCCCCAAGAACGCTTCGACGTTAGTAATGCTCAGAGACGATGTTTAAACTTGCACTACGGTGAATATTGTTTTAGAGACGTTACTGAAAAGACACAACTGGCGACTGCGTACTAATGATTGCCTAACACGCTCCAAACAACTAGGTGTTTCACGAATAATGGCTGCAGCTTCAGCCAAACAGGCTACCAGTTCTTCATCTGCCCCCACAAAAAGAAATCCATAGGAGAGAGGCCAGGAGAACTTGGTGGCCACGGTACTGGCCCACCCCTCCGAATTCAACAGTTGGGGTTAGCACTGTCGGAAGTTCCCTGACGTCATCAGCAAAGTGCGGTGGGACCCCGTCATCGTAGAAACATAATCGTTGCCTGATTGCTAGAAGGGCAATCTCCAACATCTGCGGTAGTCGTTTTTGTTGACATCGTCAGCGATAGAAACAGGCCATGTGTTGGAAATTTTACAGTATGGACGGAAAATCCTCGAAGTTAAGAGTTTCTTCAAGTATTCGATATTCAGACGAAACCACACACCCGTAAAACTTTGAGATTATCCGGTACGTTCAAACAATGAAATCTGGTTTCTATGATTCTACAACGTCCCCACGTCGACTCGCCTGACTCCGCCGATCCCACAAAACCGACTGGCAAATTCGCAGCACTTCACTGTCATGACTTATGTCGCGGTGAAGAGTCACATGAGCTGCGTCATCTTCGGCGCTCGAAACACCAGTATGCTAGTGTAAGAGGCCGACAAATATTTTGACTGCTGAGTCTATATTATTCTCATCATCCTAGTGCGAGGCATACGACGGAGGCAAAAAAACTGTTAAAATCTCTTCCTCGGATGCTGATTCCATAATTTTTCCCAAACGAAGACGATATCGCCTTTCTTCGATACTCTTCAGACAAGAATAAAGGCGCTACTCTCGTCTATAGAATATGGAAGGGATAAAAATGATGCAAAATGTACCACGTAATGAGAAGGATTGCGTCTGAGAACGTTAACTTTAGAGCTTTTAAACTTTAATGTGAGTACTGGAAGTAACCACATCAGACGCGTTGATGGTTAGCTATTTCTTAACTATCGGGTGGTCAGAAAGTCAGTATAATTTTGAAAACTTAATGAATCACGGAATAATGTAGATGTAAAAATTGACACACATGCTTGGAATGACATGGGGTTTTATTATAAGCAAAAAAAACCACCCCATATTTCTAGACGAGTGAAAGATCTCTTGTGCGCGTCGTTTGGTGATGATCGTGTGCGCAGCTGTCACTTTCATCATGCTTGGCCTCCCAGGTCCCGAGACCTCAGTCCGTGCGATTATTGGCTTTGGGGTTACCTGAAGTCTCAAGTGTATCGTGATCGACCGACATCTCTAGGGATGCTGAAAGACAACATCCGACGCCAATGCCTCACCATAACTCCGGACATGTGATGCGGGTATATAAGCACAGACATGTAGGCAAAGGATTATTATGCTATTCGTGTCTTTCTGACGTGCATACGGTAAATGCGGAAACGTGAACTATGGCAGCGTTATTACAAATACGTCCAAACAGGGCCAATGTACTATTATTATTTTCTTGGCTGCCGAACGACAAGCACTGGTAGATATCCAGCGGACAATGAAGAATGTTTGTGGGGCAACATGACGAAAACGATCGTTATTGAATGTTGTGCCAAATTCCGTGCTGGTCACGATTCGACACAAGACGCCGGTCGATCTGGGAAGCCAGCCTCATCCATAACGCCAACTCAACTGGGAGGCGCTCGAGGACGCTCCGCATGCGAATATCACGCCATCGGTCTCTTAAAAAAGGGACTGAAGGGTCGAAGATTCCTGTCAAATCAGGACGTGCAGCGGGTAGTTATGGACTTCTTCACGCAACAGGACACGGTGCATCTTCAGCCTGGTGCGTTGGTTGGGTGACTGCCTCAGTGCCTTTATTGGCATACCGATTCTGAACTGTACAGCCTTCGAACGGAAACTTTTTGCTCGCCCCTTATACATTCATGATAATAATTGCAGAGTCCAGAAAGAACGTGGACGAGTTCCAGGGTATTAGCGACACTACTAGTCACTTGTACAGCATCACGGAGAATATGCTCTAATGATGTAGTGCATTGGATGAAGATGAGTATTGCTTCAGCAGTTGTAACATCTGTGGTGTCACCGCCAGACACCACACTTGCTAGGTGGTAGCCTTCAAATCGGCCGCGGTCCGTTAGTATACGTCGGACCCGCGTGTCGCCACTATCAGTGATTGCAGACCGAGGGCCGCCACACGGCAGGTCTAGAGAGACTTCCTAGCACTCGTCCCAGTTGTACAGCCGACTTTGCTAGCGATGGTTCACTGACAAATTACGCTCTCATTTGCCGAGACGATAGTTAGCATAGCCTTCAGCTACGTCATTTGCTACGACCTAGCAAGGCGCCATTACCAGTTACTATTGATGCTGCAAAACATGTACCGTCAAGAGCGATGTTCACCAATTATGGATTAAAGTTAAGTATTCCAGCAGTTACGTACTATTTTTGCTAGTCTCATTACCTTGTCCTGTTCCAGACCTCACGCCAGCCTGCGTGAGCTTAAACGCGTGCCTTTCGGCTTCCTGTCATAGTGGATTGGCTGTCTTGCCAATCCACAACAACATCGAGCTACGCAAAGGATTCTAACACATCTAGGATTAACCGTGCCCCTCCTCCCCTCCCGATAAAAGAAATGAAGGCTCAGTTCATTGAAGGAGCGAAGTTCCGTCGTAGGGACCTAGTGGTTCTCTATATTTACGCAACGAAGTCAACTTCCACAAATGCTCATTTAATTAATTACCATAAGGCGCCGCACTACTGTATCGATTTCACTTGCTGATTGAAGTTTCTAAGAGCAGAGCGCCGTTTAACCACACCTACATGACTGCGCGGGTAAGAGAAATGAGACCAAACTCCGCAAGTCCCTTATCCGCTTCCGCAAGTCTTTTGTACGCAACCACCTCCGTGAATATTATGTTTTTAAGCGCTTTTAATCCGTTCGGTTGCTGATGCTCTGACAGTCCCCAGGCTTAAACTTTCCTCTGATAAAGTTAAACGTCGTAACGTATATTCTACAGACTAAAAAAGTAGGGGCCAATCATGAGTACATCTGAATACATTTGTTACATTCTTTATAATTTCCGTAAGTTACAAGTTTCAGTCCTAATTTTGAAATAGATTTTATGAATTTTTCTGTGGCACATTTCCTCAGCATTGGGAAATCAAGATGAAGTCATGTTACGAGTTGTAGTAACACAGTGACGGAAAAAAATCGCAACAGCAAAAAGGAGCTGTGCGATATAAACAAAGGTTGGTAGGCATGTTTCTACATATGAAAGATTATGCCTACTCAATTTTTGGCGCCATTATGAGGATGTAAATGAGGTTTGCTTTAAATAAGGCGCTGCAGTCATGGACTGTGCGACTGGTCCCGGCGGAGGTTCGAGTCCTCCCTCGGGGGTGGGTGTGTGTGTTTGTCCTTAGGATAATTTAGGTTACGTAGTGTGTAAGCTTAGGGACTGATGACGTTAGCAGTTAAGTCCCATAATTTCACACAATTTTTTTTTTTTTGCTTTAAATACTCGCTGAAACGGTCGTGAGCATTAGTTACTTTTGAAATTGGACGTGGTGAGTTGACATCAGCAATAATGTCTTTAAGATGACAAATACTGTGTGTGAACGATGTTGTGTAATAGGGCTACGAGAAGCTGGATATAACTTCAGCGGTACTGCAAAAATACTTGACAGAAATGTAGTCACTGTACGTGATCGCTGGCAGCAGTGGTCCAGAGATTGCACGGTCGCAAGAAGACAGGGCTCCGGGCGGCCACGTGGCGCTACCGAGAGCGAAGACAATTGTGTTAGGCGTACGGCACTGGCGCATCGTAACTGCATCTGCAGCACCAATTTGAGCAGCAGTTGGCACCACAGTGACACAACTCGCTTACTTGAAGGACAGCCCCGAGCCACACGCGTTGTAGCGTACCTTCCACTGACCCCAGACCACCACCATTTTCGACCTCAGTGGTGTCATGCGAGAGCTCATTGGAGGGCAGGGTGGACGTCTGTTGCGTTCTCTGAAGAAAACTGGTTCTGCCTGGATGCCAGTGATGGCCGTGTGTTGGTTAGAAGGAGGCCGGTAGAGGATCTGCAACCAGCATGTCTGTGTACTACAAACACCTGGAGTTACGGTCTGGGATGCGGTTTCGTATGACAGCAGCAGCACTGTTTATTTCACGCACCCTGACTGCAAATGTGTACGTCAGTCTGCTGATACGACCTGTTCTGCTGCCATTCATGAACAGGCGGTGTTTTCCGACAAGATAACGCCCGTCCACATACCGCTTTTGTAATCCAATATGCTCTACAGTATCGAAATGCTACCTTGGCGTGCCCGATCACCAGATCGGTCTCCAATCGAGCACATATGGGACATCAAACAGCACATCATCTACTACTACTGTCTGTCATTGCCTATAACTCAGCGGATATATCGCGGAACCTCTGATATGGTCTCAAGACAGAATGCGTTGCAAAAACTAATGAATTATCTAGTTGGGTGCGGTGTGATCGAGTCACAAATAGCGCTTGCATACCACGTTCCTTAGCCGAATCACTTTCAAAGTTCAGTGATTTTATCCCTAGGCTGTATCGTTGGCTGATAAATACATATTCCTACAATCACCGTCATGGTGTCCAGAAAAAAAGACCTCATTCAGAGGTAATGTCGTACATCGATTCGTAATGAGGGTATAGGTTTTAACATGGATACTTGTGTGCACCTGTAGAACCAAGACTGATTGTGACAGTAAAATGCGCGCTAGTTGCTGGGATCGGTTCTTTTTTTTTTTTTTTTTTTTTTTTTTTTTTTTTTTTTTTTTTTTTTGCATCTCACCGATTACGTGTCTCTTTCTAGGACACAGTGGTAGGACTCAAAAGAAGAACTTAAGAGACATGCATGCCCATCGCCGACTTTCGATCAGTATTGTTTCGTATGGTAGGCAATCAGTTATTGCCGAAGTAATATACTTATGTTATGTGAACCGGGGGCCTAGAAACGACGGAGAGGCTCTGTCCCCGCCGCAGCCACAGTGGTCCGCAACCCCACGACGACTACCGCAGTCCACTTCACTCCTCCGCCGCCCCACACCGAACCCAGGGTTATTGTCCGGTTCGGCCCCCGGTGGACCCCCAAGTGAAGGTCTCACACCAGACGAGTGTAACCCCTATTTTTGCGTGGTAGAGTAATGGTGGTGCACGCGTACTTGGAGAACTTGTTAGCGCAGCAATCGGCGACATAGTGCAGCTGAGGCGGAAAAAGGGGAATCAGCCCGCATTTGCCAAGGTAGATGGAAAACCGCCTAAAAACCATCCACAGACTGGCAGGCTCACCGGACCTCAACACAAATCCGCCGGGAGGATTCAAGCCGAGGACCGGCGCTCCTTCCCGCCCAGAAAGCCGTGCATTAGACCGCACGGGCAACCGGGCGGGCAAGTAGTATTGGTAGTATTGGTGGTTGCGTGATATGTTCGCATTTGAGTATCAGGTTTGTAAAGTATGGGGGGGGGGGGGGGAGGGGGGGCAAGGATTTGACTTGGAGTACTGTGATAGCAATGGGGGGAGTATGTCCAGTTGTAAGGACGGTACAGCTATTTGCAGAGCCACTGCCGACAAGAGGATGTATTTCTGATACTTCGCTCATTCTCGAATGCTGTTCAATTGAGGGCGCGACCGTAACAACTCCAGCGTTATCCACAGCCAGCATTAACCGTCTCTGTACTGACCGACCAAAAAACTTGCATGGAACTCCGTCCCACAAACCGACATTCGGCACCCTTACAACACAATGCATGCACTTTTGCAGGCTTGCATTCAACATTTTTACTGTTACAGCAGTTATTAATATACCAGAATTTCACATTTGTAATGGCTTATTCCGCACTTATATTAGCCTGTGGTTTTGAAAATTTAATCACTTAAATCTGTTACCCATACAAATGTATTCCCGAAATTTCATTACTCTACATTAATTTTATTTTCGTGTCGCGTTTTTTTTCCGTGAGCGTGTATTGCCTATGGTTTAAACACAGTCATTTTGCATCGAGTGCTTGGAACAACATTTAAGAGTCATGTTGATAGATTCACTGGTTTCACTCCGATCATTATTCCTGTTGTACATGGAAGAGAAACAGGAGTCAGATCATGAAGTACAGATTCCAGCGGGTGGAGTTTCATGGAAGAGCCTTCAGGCTGCTTCGGGGCAGATTTGATTAATTGCCTAAGTGGCCTCTGCTACTGTGAACGAAAGAGGAATCTCTCCGCTGGTAAGACAGATACAGGCCGCACGTGTAACTGTGCGAAAAACCAGGAAGAAGGCCATATCGTAGTTTCTAGTGTTTGGTGACGTCAACAAAGCAACTATCCTTTCCAGGACACTGTGCATCGAACCGAATCTACATCTACATACATACTCTGCAAGTCACCAAACGGTGCGTGGCGGAGGGTACCATGTACCACTAATAATTGTAGTGTCGGTAGCTGGACCGACACCGTGATGTTGATTGCTGAAAAGGAATGCTAAACTAACGCTGTGGCCGATAGTGCACGAACGGCAATAAGCATACGGGCGTGAAGTCTGGAACATAAAAACTTATGAATGAATAAGAAGAAAAGTATGTAGATGCTTTTTACTTAACTTTTAATAATTCCTTGGAATACATCTCTCTTGATTACTCGTAAGCTATAGGCACTGATACAAATGGCTCCTTGCTAGTTCGTAGCCATTAACTTAGCTGATGGCTATTCTGTCTCTCGGCTAATGAGAGAGAAAGGCTTCGTACAACTGGGCGATAGCTAGGTTCGCGTACAACTGGGCGGTAGCTTGGTTCTCGTACAACTGGGGTCGAGTCCACTCTCGTATCACGAGACCTGCCTTGGTGGTGGCGCTAGGTCTGCGATCACAGTGGCGACACGCGGGTCCGACATGTACTACATGGACCGCGGCCGATTTAAACTACCACCTAGCAAGTGTGGTGTCTGGCGGTGACACCACACTAATCATTTCCTTTCCTCTCGCATATAGAGCGAGAGAACAACGACTACAGATATACCTTCGAACGTGCCCTAATTTCTCGTGTCTTATCTTTGTGGTCCTTAAGCGAAATGTGTACGTTGGTGGCAGTAGAATAGTGCTGCAGTCAGCCTCAAACAGCGGTTCCACAAATTTTTTCAACAGTGTTGTTCGAAAAGGACGTCACCTTCCCTCCAGATATTCGCATTTGTGTTCCGGAGCATATCTGCAATATTTGCTTGTTGCTCGAACCTACCAGTAACATATCTAGCAGCCCGCCTCTGATTTCCTTTGGTGTCTTTCTTTAATCCTACCAGGTGCGGATCCCACATACTCGGACAGTACTCAAGAATAGTTCGCACTAGTGTCCTACA
Organism: Schistocerca piceifrons; assembly: GCF_021461385.2. Classification (NCBI taxonomy): domain Eukaryota; kingdom Metazoa; phylum Arthropoda; class Insecta; order Orthoptera; family Acrididae; genus Schistocerca; species Schistocerca piceifrons. The sequence continues at coordinate 321,763,895 of NC_060139.1, read as the reverse complement.
TGTGTTTTCTTTACACCACACTCTCCTAAAATTCTCCCAATTAACCAAAGTCGACCGCTTACGTTCCCTACTACAATCCTTACGTGCTCATTCCATTTTACATCGTTTTTTAATGCTACGCCTAGATATTTAAAAGACGTGTCTGTGTCAAGTAACACACTACTAACGCTGTATTCGAACATTACGGATTTGTTTTTCCTACTCATCTGCATTAACTTACATTGTTTTCTACATTTACAGCTAGTTGCCATTCATCATACCAACTAGAAATTTTGTCTAAGTCATCTTGTATCCTCCTACACTGTTGTTCAACAACAACACCTTCCCGCTCACCTCAGCATCACCAGCGACCAACCGCAAATTGCTGCTTTGCTGCTCATCCTGGTAGCGAGACCATACGTGTATACAGAAAACAACAGCGGCCCTATCACGCTTCCCTGGGACAATCCTGACGATGATCTTGTCTCTGATGAACACTCGCCGTCGAGGACAACGTACTGGGTCCTATTAGTTTAGAAGTATTGGCACTCTGTCCCAAATGTTCGATAACTGAATCACGTTAAAGTGCTACAATTCTCTGTGTTATAAACGTGGCGATGATTGGTTGCCGGCCGCTGTGGCCGTGGGGTTCTAGGCGCTTCAGTCCGGAACCGCGCTGCTGCTGCTGCTGCGGTCGTAGGTTCGAATCCTGCCTCGGGTATGGATGTGTGTAATGTCCTTAGGTTAGTTAGGTTTAAGTAGTTGTAAGTCTATTGGACTGATAACCTCAGATGTTACGTCCCATCACACACATCCATGTCCGAGGCAGGATTCGAACCTGCGACCGTAGCAGCACCGTGGTTCCGGACTGAAGCGCCTAGAACCGCTCATCCACAGCGGCCGGCTCCCATAGTGCTTAGAGCCATTTGAACCAATTTGATGAGTGGTTGTAACTGTATTTAAAAGTAATGTTGATAGACTCACTGATTTTATACCGAACATTATTCGAGTCACAATTGACTTACTATTATTATTATTATTATTATTATTATTACTATCGATCGCATATAAGGCAAACAGATGAAAATAGTAATACTGACACAGTACATTCACTTCTGCGGACAACGTAACTACTGTTGCAGACATCCGCAGATACACTCTCAGATACACACGCACGCACGTAGACTCGTAGAGACAGCAGCGTCCGTGGAGAACAAGAGGAGGAAGCCGCGAGCTGTCTCTATGACTCGCCACCGGCAGGCTGTAAAGTAGGCGATAGCGACAGGTACGAGCTGCTAACGACTCCCCGCAACCCACACCAGCCACATACTTCACTACTGCCAGTCCGGGACACTTGCCTTGTAAGAAGACTGACGCAACAGCGGGGTGTAAATTGTAGCTGACTATTATAGAGAACACTGCGTTTATTGGCAGAAAGGAAATGTAAATTGTGCGTTATAAGAGGGTAATGTCCTGAACCCGCCAGGGTAGCCGAGAGCGCTAATGCGCTGCTTCCTGGACTCACGTAGGCGCGCCGGCCCCAGATCGAATCTGCCCAGCGGATTAACGAAGAGGATCGATGTGCCGGCCAGCCTGGATGTGGTTTTTAGGCGGTTTTCCACATCCCGCAAGGTGAATGCTGGGCTGGTGCCCACGTTCCGCCTCAGTTACACGACTCACAGACATTTGAAAACGTTCGCACTCTTTCTTTCTAGACACAGACACCTGGGGTACACTACTTCCTTCCCGGGGGGTACAGGGTGGTGGCAGGAAGGGCATCCGGCCACCCTCTGCCTCTAACATTGCCACATCCGTCATAACTAGACCGACCCTGCGTTCCTGCGGGATAAAGGCCTACAGGAAAGAAAGAAAGAACAGGGTAATGTCCTGCCTCCACAGCCGAGGACCTAACACACACTTGTACTGTGGCTCTCGACTGTGGTTCGGTTGGTAGGAATTGTACGCACTTGAGTAATGCTCTAGGGCGGCTCACACGGGTATGCAGTCTCCCTTGCAGACTGCCTACATTCCCCCATATCTCCTCCCAATGAACCGAAGTCTACCACAAACTTTACCTACGACTGAGACTATGTAATTGTTCCATTTAATACAACCACAAATTACTACACCCTCTTTGAAATCCTATCAATATCATACTGGATATTTGTGCAGCTCTTTTCGGACAGTACTTCGTTATGGATAAGTGATCATCTGCAAAATGCGTGAGGTCACTACTAGTACCTTCTGCCACGTTATTTATATACATAATAAGACAAAAAAGACCCACCACAAAGAAATTACCTGAATGGGCGGAAATCAGTGGACGTGACGTACATGTACAGCCAAAGAAATGATTACAATTTCACAAAAATTGGATGGTTTATTGAAGAGAAAGAGCTTCACAAATTGAGCAAGTCAATAACTTGTTGGTCCACCTCTGACTCTTATGCAGGCAGTTATTCGATGATGGCGTTGATTCACAGAGTTGTTGGATGCCCTCCTGAGGAATATCGTGCAAATTCTGTCCAATGGGCCTGTTTAGATCGTCAAAATCGCGAGATGGTTGGAGGGGCCTCCCATAAGGCTCCAGATGTTCTCAATTGGCGAGAGATCCGACGACCTTTCTGGCCAAGGTAGGGTTGGTAAGCACGAAGACAAACAGTAGAAACTCTAGCCGTCTCCGGCCGGGCTTTGCATTGCAGAAATATCAGCCCAGGATTGCTTGCCATGAATGGCAACAAAACAGGATGTTGAATATAGTCGACGTACCTCTGTGCTGTAATGGTACCGCGGGCGACAACCAAAGGGTTCCTGCTTTGCAAAGAAATGGCACTGCACATCACTGATGGCTGTCAGGCCATATGGGAGAAGACAGTCACACTGATATCGCCCCTCTATCCGGCACTTCTCCAGACGCATCCTCCTTGGCCACCGGGGCTCAATTCGTAGCGGGACTCATCACTGAAGACAATTCCAATCTACTCAACGTGATTCCATCGCGCTGCAGCGTCACTCATCCATCCAGCGTCATTCATCCATCGGCCGTCAAAGTTTGCAGTTTTGTATTTTCCATCGATATCTGTATGCATATCAACTTGTGACCAATTTGCATAACTCATTCGTGGCACGTCGTTTTTTTTATGATGAACAGGAGGGATCTCAACACACTTCCCTGATGCACATCTGAAATTATCTCTTCATCTGTCGATAACACTCCATCAATGGTAGCATGCTGCGACCCCCCACCCCCTGCCTACGAATAAATTCCTAATGCAGCCAAAAATTTTGTTTCAGACGCTTATAATTGTACTATCGTTAGTAAGCTTTGGTGAGGTACTAAATCAAATCCTTTTTGTGATTGAAGCAGTACTTTGTCCACTTGATTGCCTTGACCCATCACATTCAAAAGAGAGGATTACAGATCAGGGTTTAACGTCACGTCGACATTGAGGTCCTTAGAGACAAAGCACCATCTCGGATTGTTTCAAGGAGGGAGAACGAAATCGGCGGTGTCAGTAGAAAGGAACGATCCTGCCATTCGCCTGAAGCGATTTAGAGAAATCAGGAAAAACCTAAATTTGGATGGCCGAACACGGACTTGAACCGTTGTCCTTCTGAACGCGAGTCCGTTGCGCCAACCACTGCTGCACTTCGCTCGGTCCATTACGTTCAAGACTGTACAGAAATCCCTAGCCACAACAGTAAAAACAGCATCGACGAGTAGTATCGAAGTTACCGTCTCAAATATATCGCCGCAATGTCTGATCCTATTCTAATTACCTTTCCCGACCCTACAAGATTAAGAAACTGCCACATTTCTCCCTTGTTTGGCTAGAGCAATTGTAAGTACCATTTTCATTCAATAGACAGCTTGAATCTAAACTCACTCTATAATCATTTCGAGAACATTGTTCCGTTTTTATCCCGAGGAGCTGCAGACATTTAAACTTGCCTTTACACGTTACTGGCTGATAATTGCAATTCCCTAACAGCCATATGCAATAACGAACCCACCTATTAAAGTTTCAGTGAGACTGGAGCAAATCAAGGTAAGGGCAATTTTTGTGTTATTGATCAAGTTTTAGCATCTCAAAGAATCTTGAGGTGCTGAAATAATGCGGAATTTGTTGTGGGACATTGTGGAATCTTCTCGCTTCAGCCCCTGTAGTTCCATGAAGTTTCGATAGGTGGCGGCGCTATACATAGCCTTCAACATGGCATTTGTAGCGGAGGTGCGTTCCAAGCAGAGAACTGCCATTGAATTTCTTTTGGCGAAAAACCAGAGCGTCTTAGATGTTCATAGGCGCTTGGAGAATTGTACGAGACCTGGCAATGAACAAAAGCACGGTGAGTCGTTGTGCGAGGCGTCTTTCTTCATGGCACCAAGGTCGCGCAGACCTGTCCGATCTCCCGCATGCCGGCAGGTGACTCCTGTTAGGTTGGAACGTTCGGACACCTCATTCGAGGTGATCGACAGATCACAGTCAAACACCTCGCTGCTCAGCTGAACGTCTCTGTTGGTAGTGCTGACACACTCGTCCGTCCACCAGTTGAGGTTTTCAGAAGTGTGCGCGCGGTGGGTTGCTCGCTGCCTAACAGAAGACCGTAAAGGGCAGCGAAGGATCGTCTGTTTGCCCCAATAAAGGATGCAAGCTGCGGGAAGCAGTACTTGGATGATGCAGCAAGACGCTGGCTCCGACGTCGACCGGTAGAGTGGTATTATGGTGGCATATAGGCCCTCCCAGTAAAGCAGCGTAAGGCCAGTAACAATAAATAGAAATTATATGGGAAAATAGGGTACTGTAGCTATAAGAGTGGGGAATAGTGTGGTGTTTTGAAATACTGAATAAAACCAACCTCGTTACAGAAAAAAATGTATTGCTTTACTTATAGAAAGACCCTCGCATTTAACACCAGCTACACCTCTGCCTTAATGGTACATTGTACGCCGCTTTTTGCACTGTAAGAGACTATTGCAACCCCTCAAATAGCGCGACTGTGGGCATTATCTCCAACATAACCGAAGTTTAGTGATTTTCTAGTCGTTTATTCTAAAACAACACTCCAAAATTTGAAATGTTTGAAATCAAAGAGAATATGCAACGAAAAGAAGCGGTGGAGTGCCGCCTCTGTACTAGTAAGCACGCGACAGACGGATCGGTCTGCATGACGGGGCAGCTTCGCACGCAGAGAGACGGACAGTTGTGGGCGGTGCTGGTGACAAGGCCATTGGAGCCTGCTGGAGCGGAAGGCTGCTTAGGGACAGACCGCAGACCACAGCCGCCACCGCAGCAAGTAGTTCCAGACCCGAGCCCGCCTCCAGCGCGACAACGCCCTCAAGTAGTAGTTGCTCCACGGCCGCGCCAGCCCGCCTCTGCGGCGACAGGGGTATGCCGAATGGCGTTCTACTGTCGCTCACTGATGGGGCTCGGTAACGAGCAAATACTTCTAATGTCGCTTTGCCTAAGCATCTCATGGCTGAGTTTACCAACCACGGCCAAAAAGCAAGATAACCAGTGGCCCGTGATCACGTTTAAAAGTAAGCCGCATTTAAAATATCTCTGCGTTAATCGCCGGTCAGCAGACCGTCATCAGCCATCCGTGCATTGTCCGTGTATTGCAGTGGAAGGTGCCCTGGAAATGCAAAGCTGTTAATAGAGATATGAAATTGCACATGGTCGTCTATATATGCACATCAAAAAAAGTTTTTCATCACTTCGGTTCCGAGAGTTCCGGAACCAGTATAGAAAATTGGAATGGAGATCAACATAAACATCATTTCCGCCCTTTTTATTGCTCATGAAAACAGCATCAACAGCGAAATACTTCCGATGTTATCCACTGGGACTAGGTCATTTATAAATATCGTGGAAAGTAATTATTCTCTGACAGTCCCCCGGGGGGGATCTATTATTTTAAGAAGACAGGCTAGCAATTCATCACTCTGGAATTGTGTCACACTGTTTTTATGGACATTAGGCAGCTTGAGTGGTCTGCTAGGCCCCCTAATCTCAACACGGCTGAGTGCATCTGGGACGGCATCGAGCGTGCGTTGGTCTAAGCAACGACTTATGTTGTAGTGCGCTAGAGGCGGCTGAGCCGCCACGGGTCAAAATGGCATTCCGTTTTCGGTTGACTCTTTTCGGTGGACTCGTCCCAGAATATGTCGCCACCATCATACACAGCAACAGGATATTACATGGTGTTAGGTAAGTGTGTAATCCAGTTGCTGATGAGTGCAAAATACACCAGCAAATTAGTATTGTTTCCAATACCATAGGTGAGAAAACTGAAGTAAACTTTGAAATAATTTGTAAAGGACTGCCGGTCCCCCCCCCCCGTGTTGTTGTGGCAGTCCTTGCCTGTGCTTCTCCTTTGCTATCTCCCCTATCGTTGTTGGTTACGTATAGTAATTTTGTTTCCCAAATTAAATAGCGCACAACAGACAGTACGTCAGAAAGACAGTCCGGGATGACATTTAAAGTCTGTATGTAATGACATCACAGCTGGTCGACCTGATCTAATCAGCTCGCGTGGGGCAACGCCCACCGTAGATGCCGGACAATAGCCGCTTGCACTCTCACGTCTGCAAGTGACTGACCGCGCCCCACCAGCGGACTGCCTTTATACTGTATACACTGCGCTGCACTGCACTTAAAAGAGAGTAAACCAGAAAGGCTCGCACAAATCTTTAGTTGTTACAGCAGAAAACTCGGTTCTGAGTTACCTTTGTACACTGCCGGAAAATATGCAACACCCTCAAGGACAAGGTCAAATGGTTCAAATGGCTCTGAGCACTGTGGGACTTAACTGCTGAGGTCATCAGTCCCCTAGAACTTAGAATTACTTAAACCTAACTAACCTAAGGACATCACACACATCCATGCCCGAGGCAGGATTCGAACCTGCGACCGTAGCGGTAGCGCGGTTCCAGACTGTAGCGCCTAGAAACGCTCGGCCACTCTGGCCGGCGGACAAGGTCACTTTGTTGACAAGTTATTTGACGGAAAATACATCATTGTTGGCCTTTGTCATAATAATTCAGACCAAATGAAAAAAAATGGTTCAAATGGCTCTGAGCACTATGGGACTCAACTGCTGAGGTCATTAGTCCCCTAGAACTTAGAACTAGTTAAACCTAACTAACCTAAGGACATCACAAACATCCATGCCCGAGGCAGGATTCGAACCTGCGACCGTAGCGGTCTTGCGGTTCCAGACTGCAGCGCCTTTAACCGCACGGCAGACCAAATGAAACATACATGTCAAAGTAAAGGGTGCCCAGACTCTCAGATCAATAAACAGTGTACCCCCCTCTGGTAGCGACGGAGGCGTGCATTCATGTATGCAAAGTATCATAAAGGAGCCAAATGGCATCGTAACAAACATTGTCCGCAGCATTTGCACCTTTCGTCGCAATTCAGCAATGATTCTTGCAAGCTCTGGAGAACGAGTAAGTTCACATTTCGCCGTGTTCCAAACGTATTCACGGTGACGAAACTGGTGATATCACTGGCCAGGACACTTGTTATACAAAACGAAGTGCACGTTGCGCCGTAGTAACCGCATGTGGACGTGCACTGTTCTACTGAAAAAACACATCACCTTCCTGTGGAAGAAATGGCAGCAGCACCTCGACTCTTTCACGAGGCAGGAGTAGCCGTACCGGGCGGTGTCGTGGTGTTAGTCGTAGCCTGAGCAGAGGCACATGTCATCTTTCTCCTGATGCAAGCAGACCGTTCCGAATAGTCCTTAGTGACACAGTAAGTGGAAAATGGCCCGGATTTCTTCCCTGACTGACGTTCGGTTGGCCAAGGCTACTCACACACTGCATCGATCTGAGGTGCTTCTGTACTACGCGGACGTCCAGAACTTGGTCGGCTGTGTGAGGATGTACACTAATGGCCATTAAAATTGCTACACCACGAAGATGACGTGCTACAGACGTGAAATTTAACCAACAGGAAGAAGATGCCGTGATATGCAAATGATTAGCTTTTCAGAGCATTCACACAAGGTTGGCGCCGGTGGCGACACCTACAACGTGCTGACATGAGGAAAGTTTCCAACCGATTTCTCATATACAAACAGCAGTCGACCGGCGTTGCCTGGTGAAACGTTGTTGTAATGCCTCGTGTAAGGAGGAGAAATGCGTACCATTACGTTCCCGACTTTGATAAAGGTCGGATTGTAGCCTATCGCGATTGCGGTTTATAACATCGCGATATTGCTGCTCGCGTTGGTCGAGATCCAATGACTGCTAGCAGAATATGGAATCGGTGGGTTCAGGAGGGTAATACGGAACGCCGTGCTGGATCCCAACGGCCTCGTATCACTAGCTGTCGAGATGATAGGCATCTTATCCGCATGGCTGTAACGGATCGTGCAGCCACGTGTCGATCCCTGAGTCAACAGATGGCGACGTTTGCAAGACAACAACCATCCGCACGAACAGTTCGACGACGTTTGCAGCAGCATGGACTATCAGTTCGGAGACCACGGCTGCGGTTACCCTTGACGCTGCGCCACAGGAGCACCTGCGATGGTGTACTCAACGACGAACCTGGGTGCACGAATGGCACAACGCCATTTTTTCGGATCAATCCAGGTTCTGTTTACAGCATCTTGATGGTCGCATCCGTGTTTGGCGACATCGCGGTGAACGCACATGGGAAGCGTGTATTTGTCAACACCATACTGGCGTATCACCCGGCGTGATGGTATGGGATGCCATTTGTTACACGTCTCGGTCACCTCTTGTTCGCATTGACGGCACTTTGAACAGTGCACGTTACATTTCAGATGTGTTACGACCCGTGGCTCTACCCTTCATTCGATCCCTGCGAAACCCTATATTTCAGCAGGATAATGCATGGCCGCATGTTGCTGGTCCTGTACGGGCCTTTCTGGATACAGAAAATGTTCGACTTCTGCCCTGGCTAGCACATTCTTCAGATCTCTCACCAACTGAAAACGTCTGCTCAATGGTGGCCGAGCAACTGGCTCGTCACAATACGCCAGTCACTAGTCTTGATGAACTGTGGTATCGTGATGAAGCTGCATGGGCATCTGTACCTGTACACGCCACCCAAGCTCTGTTTGACTCAATGCCCAGGCGTATGAAGGCCGTTATTACGGCCAGAGGTGGTTGTTCTGGGTACTGATTTCTCAGGATCTATGCACTCAAATTACGTGAAAAATGTAAACACGTGTTATTTCTAGTATAATATATTTGTCCAATGAATACTCGTTTATCATCTGCATTTTTTCTTGGTGTAGCAATTTTAATGGCCAGTAGTGTATCATGAAGTAACCGAATGGTACACTGCGAAACATTGTCCCAAGCAATTTGCACCTTTTGTTGCAATTTTGCGATGATTGTTTCAAGCTCTGGAGAAGGAGTAAGTTTACAGTTCGCCATGTTCCAAACGTTTTCAAGGCGACAGATCTGGTGATATTACTGCCCAGGGCAGTTGTCATACATCACGAAGTGACGTAGTGTCGTAGTAGCAGTATGTGGAAGTGCGTTGGTCTACTGAAAAAACACATCACCTTCCTGTGGAAGAAATGGCAGCAGCACCTCGACTCTTTCACGAGGCCAGAGTAGCTGTACCGGGCGGTGTCGTGGTGTTGGTCGTAGCCTGAGCGGAGGCACATGTCATCTTTCTCCTGATGCAAGCAGACCGTTCCGAATGGTCAGTGACACAGAAGGTGTAATATGGCCCGGGTTTATTTCCTGAGTAATGTACCGTCGGCCAAGGCTGCTCACACAGTGCGTCGATCTGACGTGCTTCTGTACTATGCGGCCGTCCAGAACCTGGTCGGCGGGTGTGAGAATGTTCCATAGACGACTGCTAAAAGCAACGATATACTGTGCCCATCATGTGCAGCAATCCGTCGAAACGTCCATCCAGCTTTCCGCAGACCCGCATTGCTATTCGCTTCAAAATGGTCCAGTGGTTCAATAGGAGTTCGTACCGGTCAGTAGCGCTTGGTTGTACGCTGTAATGAATGTTGCAGTCACTGTTCACCCCAAAGCAACACAGCTCCTTCAGAGTCAAGACACGGGGCACATAGCCAGCCCTCCTGAGCGCCATCTGATATCCGATGACCGCGACAGATGAATCACTAGCACTATATTGCGTCATTATGCGCCTATTACAACCTGGTGCCACTGAAAACAGTCCTGGAGGGGGTCGCTTTTTCTTCCAGCAGTGTACCTTCCAAGCATACCCCGCTATAGTGCACAATGTGTTCGACTTTAAAACAATGACAGTTTGTAACGTACAGGCTGAGTCTCCTTAAATTTTCGCCTCAAACAACGTTTCAGTCACAAATTATTTCGCTATATCCCACAACAAATTCCTCATTTTTTCAACCGAAACTGGCACAGAAAAAATTTCGTTGCTTTACTTACTGAGCGCCCCTCGTACAACAAACATAAAATATTGCTTTATTTTACTATAACTCTTTAATGTAGAATACTTAACTTGGATCCATTCTACGCCTACATGAGTGACAACACATGTTTATTACTGTCATCGAGTACAGAATAACTGTTTATGCTTGGCTAGTACTGACGGACAATCACTTGTCAATGTACGTTTAACTCTAAGCTTTGGTACATCGCTACGACTAATAATACTGCCGGATCTCAATTACATTGATGCTACTCTTTTAATCGACGATCATAAAGGGGTCGAGCGGCACTAACGTCTGATGAAAATAGACATCTAGCAGCGGCGGCGGAGGGAATCTCTTGTGGACATGTCTTCGCCGACGTCTTTCATTCGTGGCTGCGTCTGACAGCGGCTGTCTTTAGCATTTGGTGCCTTCGTGAGGTGCCAGACCTCACTCTTTGGACGACACTACAAACATTTTGTTCGTTGAAACAATGAAGACCTGCAAATGATATCGATGTACGACAAAAACTGACGATAACACAAGCTTCATATGTCCATGATATCCAGCACGACTGCTGCTAAAGAATCTGAGCTTGGTAAACAGACAAAATGAGATGGGCATCAAATCAAAATCGCGCGACATGGCTGATCACGGTCTGGAGTGACGACCTGCAGGCCAACTTGTCTAAACAAGTGAGTCACCATCAGCAGCGTTTCTTTGTTTTAGCAGTCTGTCACGTGCCCTGTGCTGTTCTTTCCGTACTTCCGTCTGCAGCTGAAAACAGTCCAGTTATTATTGGTGCATTGTCTGAAACTCGGCGGCAACCGCGACTAGGGAAGCGGCCCTGGTGTGGAGGCTGGAGAGCGGCGCGCGGACTGGAGCCTGGAAGCTGGAGCTGGAGCCGGCAGCGGTGAAGGGGCGGCGTGGGCGTGGGCGTGCCGGAATAGCAGTCGCGGCGGCAGCGCGCTGCCAACCGCGCGCCGCCAAACTCCCTGCCCCCTCGCCCGCCTCTAGCAGACAGTGCAGCGACGCACGCCCCCGTCACGGCTGCCAATAGCTCGCCGTGGACATCCCACAACCGACGACCAAGTATAAACTGATCTTCGCTCTTGTTCCATGACCAGCAGGTTTCTGGATAATTTGCGTCAACGTTTTCTAGATTAGAGATTCCGGAATTCAAATGTGTGGTGCAAACGGTGAACGCTGCAGTCCGATATAAAGCAGTTAGCATTTGACAGCTAGCGAGCTAGATTGCTCCAGCCATCAACATATCATTGGGAAAGCTACTGACGGTGTAGGCTCCCAATGTGTTGCCGCTAACACTGAGCAAAGCATTGTCCCTGCCAGTTGTCAAGTAGGAAACTATTTTAGACGCGAAAATTTTGACTACTTCCAGCAAAAATGTCTGGCCTTGATTAGAATTAAGAACAGATATTTTTACATCCTTAGCGACACTACAGAGATCCGTACCACTTGCGAATTTTATATTTTGTATGTGATTTTTGTTGGAGATAGAGACTTTAAACTTCAAAATTATTACCAGTAAAATATTTAAAAAACCAGCCCTTTTCCGAAGCTTAAACATGACAAACGCGTCCTCATAGAAAGATAAGTTTGAAGTTGGTAACCTGATAATACCAACGCACTTTCAATTACATATGCTACCAGCTGGTGAAGGGGGTGGGGCTATTTTATGACCATCACAAAATTTTAAAAAATACAGTTTTCGATAACTGTTGTTGAGTTTTATTAAACAACGTACATTTCAAAGAGATACAAATGTGTAAGTTGGTCCTAGAGCCTGAAAAATATCTTTTAACACTGGCTTAGCAATACCAACTCTTTTCAATATTTTCTACTACCAGTGGAGTTGTAACCACCACAAAAAGGTATAGATTTCGTTACATATTGTTTACTTTTATACACAACCTAGGGGTGAGATTTTCTCCGGTCGGTGAATGGGTGTTGTGTTGCCTTCATCATCGTTTCATCTCCATCCGGCGCGCAGGTCACCCAATGTGGCGTCGAATGTAATAAGACCTGCACCAAGGCGGCCGGATCTGCCCCGCAAAGGGCCTCCCCGCCATTGACGTCAAACGCTAATTTCCATTTACATTGGGGATGGTGTGGCTCAGACGAATAGCGAAATTCTGCATGACCCGCTTAAGTATCGGAACATCGATGCTGTCGATGACCTCCTGAATGTTTTTAACTCAGCAATGGTTTTGGGGTTATTGCTGCACACCTGGTCTTTAATATAGCCCCACAAAAAGAAGTCGCATGTGTTCAGATGTGGAAAATATTGCACCCAATCGAGGTACCTGCCAATGGCCTCTCGGTACTCCAGAGCCAGAATGCGGTCCGCAAAGTGCTCCTCCAGGACATTAAACACTCTCCTGCTTCGATGGTGTCGAGCTCCGTCTTGCATGAACCACATCTTGTCGAAATCGGGGTCACTTTGGATAATGGGATGAAATCATCTTCCAAAACCTTTACGTACCGTTCGGCAGTCACTCTGCCATCAAGGAATATCGCACCGATTATTCCGTGACCGGACGTTGCACACCACACAGTCATCCGTTGAGGGTGAAGAGATTTCTCGATCGCGAAATGCGGATTCTCATTCCCCCAGATGCCCCAGTTTTGCTTATTGAAGAACCCATCCAAATGAAAGTGGGCTTCGTAGCTAAACCGAGCCATACTGTGCATACTAATTTCCATCTCACCCCGCGGCCAACCGTGAAGTTCGAACGTCCTAACGCAAAGCGTTCATAAGTTATGACGATTTTATTTCATATAGTTCAATATTTGTCACCCCGTAAGAGTTCTATGTGTTGAGGATTAGATCGCCTGAAACTAGCACTGATTTTCATAGTCTTCACACAGTCATAAATCTCTATTTGTTGTGGTTCGTTTGTAGGAAACTGACAAAGAGAAAACTGCGAGGTTGCCTATAAGCTACCGCTGTAAGTCTCCGATATTTTATCGGCAAAGTTTAAGAAAATTTCTCGTATAATGGGCCATAAAATATGCGTTTTGCATTATTAATGCCTCATAAAGTTTAGTAATGATGTTATTTTTCTAATGCTTACTTCATCGTAAATTATTACTTAAATAATAATTTTCTAATTAAATATGGCATCGAAAAGGCTTCATGGAAAGTGGAACACAGGAGAATTGGATATAAGTGTAATAGTATAATTACATTAATGTTTGGCCACAGAGAGGTGTTATCCAGAGCAGTTCAAAAAGAATTGGAAGAGCGTATTCTTACGTTTGGACACATGATGTTCGGTCTAAGCAATCGCGTGTAATGAAACTTTTCTAGGTCAGAATGAAACGAATGCCCCCCTAATTTTTTGTCCGTAAAAGAAATATCGCCGAATCCGAGAGAAGTCATGAAAGCCACAAACTTACAAGTCGTGTCCAAAAATCCTGTGAGCTGATGAGGAGCTCATGCAAAAGAAAAAAAAGGCAAGGAAAAAGAACTCTAGAGTAACAGCTCCACCTGTGAAAAGGAAGTGTTATGGAGATTCTGCGGGAAAGGCGCCACAGAAACTCATTCGTAAAACAGAATAATTGAACAGCGAGTTGTGTAAGGAAGATTGAATGGAGGATACGATCAATGCATGAAATGCAACATTTCGTGCAAAGTGTGCAGGGGTGGGGAAAGGAGAGAAGGAATTATATTTCAATGCCTACGAAGAATCTGGTACAAGAATTCATCAAAAACTATAAACATTTTTTCTAAAATTAAAAAGTATCAAGTACAAAACTAGGTTACAACATTTACAAAAATTTGGTATCAAATAACTCCGTCCTCCCCACCTCCACCCCCCCCCCTCCCTCTCCCACTCCCATGCTGGTATTGCTAGGGTCAATCAGGGTTAATTGTAACAGGCTTGAGCACTATAAATATCTATACCGTGTGTGAATCTCACATTTTTCTGTTAGTTTTGTGGGAGACAGAGTTTAAAGCGGAATCTTGTAGAGGTCGCCTGCAGACATACTTGTCGCATCATCGTCGCCACTGGACGTAAAACGTAAGAAGAAAAGTAATTTAAAATGGACTATAAAAGCTCTGGGTAGTTACAAGGAGCAGGAAAATTGTTCTTGTTGTGTGAAGAGGTTGTGGCGTACAATCAAAACTAAGCTTCCTTTTTTTCCCCCCTGAAGCGTGTCCGGTACTGATGCAGAGTCCGCTCAGTTAGCTGCTTTTCGCTACAGCTTCCTTTCACTCGCATCCTCGGTGTTTGAGGTTTGTCATTGCATGTCATCCACGTCTAACCCTGGCTTCTTTGGAGGGCCACGGTCTCGACTTCTTCCTAGATGGCAGTGGAGGACAGTTTTTACTTAGGACCTGTCATCGCATCTAGCGATGAACCTATACCACCTAAGGCGTGCTTCACTTAATTTGCTGTCCCATTAGTTCCCTTACATGTATGTCTTCCATATAGTTCACATGCAAGACACAAATGCACTAGCGCAACATTTTCTTACTTATGCTGTTCTCTCTCTCTCTCTCTCTCTCTCTCTCTCTCTCTCTCTCTCTCTTTTTCTCTCTCTTTTCTTTTTCCTGCCCAGCGCTATGGACCCTATAGATCCATCGGTCGAATGACGGATCTATAAATTTTCCGGGAACATGTAACACTTTTGTAACTTGACACCTTTTTAGACTCGCAACACCAGCTTCAGCACCAGTGTCTGGGAACATCTCAGCTTCCGCTGTTATAGGCCAATCGTGCTGTCGCTTTGCTGAGTAGTTGTTTCTCTTCTAGAATGAGATTTTCACTCTACAGCAGAGTGTGCGCTGATACGAAACTTCCTGGCAGATTAAAACTGTGTGCCGGCCCGAGACTCGAACTCGGGACATTTGCCTTTCGCGGGCAAGTGCTCTACCAACTGAGCTGTGATGACGGGGCGTGAATCGTGCTTGGGTAGCTCAGCTGGTAGAGCACTTGCCCGCGAAAGGCAAAGGTCCCGAGTTCGAGTCTCGGTCCTGCACACAGTTTTAATCCGGCAGGACGTTTCAAGTTATGGAGGGATTTATAGTTTAAAGTCGAGTCCGAACCACGGTGGAAATCGTCATTTTTTGCGTGAACGAACATTTCCAGAGGTGAAAGCCACACCACAGACAGCAGATTTAACATCTCACGGGGACCACCCGAACCTCTAACATTGCGTCTTTTTAATACTGAGGATGGTACGCACTAAACCGATGAAACCGTGTTGGGAAAGAGACCGAGAGGTGTGTTCGGGCCTGAGCGGCTCGTCTCTGCGCAGGAGCCGTCGTCAGCTACGCGGCGCCGCGGTAGCGCGACCTGGACAGCCGCGTGGGCCGCGCGGTTTATGGCGACAGCTGCGGCCCGCACGCGCGCACTGTGGCGGGGACAGGCGGGCGCTGCGTCGCAGGGTCGCCGGCCGCGCAGGGGCGCGCCACAGGTGCAGCATCTCGCCTACCCCTTGGCTCGTGCGGCGCTGCACAAAGGAACGCGTCAATTCGCCGTGTCCATCTGCTGCAAGAGTCACCATCGGAAACTACAAAATGAGCTGACAAAAGTCATGCGATACCTCCTAATGTCGTGTCGCACCTCCTTTCGCCCGGCGTATGCAGCAACTCGACATGGCAGGGACTCAACAAGTCGTTGGAAGTCTCCTGCAGAAATGTTGAGCCACGTCACCTCTCTAGCTGTCCGTAATTGCGGAAGTGTTAGCGGTATAGGATTTTGCGCACGAACTGACTTGCCGATTATGTCCCATAAACGTTCGATGGGACTCATGTTCGGCGATCTGGGTGGCCAAATCATTCGCTCTAAATGTCCAAAATATTATTCAAACCACTCGCGAATAATTGAGACAGGGTGACATGACATGGTTGTTTGGGAACGTGAAGTCCATGAATGGCTGCAGACGGTCACTAAGTAGCTGAACATAACCACCTTCAGTCAATGATCAGTTCAGTTGGACCAGAGGACCCAGTCGAGTCCATATAAAAATAGCACACACCATTAGGGAGCCACCAACAGCTTGCACAGTCCCCTGTTGACAACTTGGTATTCTCGGCACCCCCTTAGCACTGTGGATATAGAATTTTGAATTCCCTGACCATTTCCGAAATGGTATGCCCATGCGTTCGGTCCAACTACCATTCCGCGTTCAAACTCTGTCAATTCCCGTCGTGCGGTTATAGTCACGTCGGAAAGCATTTCACATGAATCACCTGAGTACAAATGATAGCTCCACCAAAGCGCTGTCCTTTTATACCTTGTATACGCGATACAGTATATGTGCATAACGCTATCCCATGACTTTTCGCTCCTCAGTGTGCACTGGTGTGGAAACTTGAGGACGAAAGTAACTTTCGCGTGTTGTGTCACTGGCCATACGTAGATAGAAATGCTACACTACAGTACAGAAAGTAAATACGTTATGATACGAGCAGAAATGACACTTTTATTCAAAACTAACAATTACACTGAAGTCACCGAGATTTATGATGGTCCCCTGCACATTAAAAACCGTGGAACATGTTCTTAATAGGATATGTGGTTACCATGTACAGTAATGGATGATCTGCAATTCGCTCTCTTGCTGGAAACAAGACTGATAAGGGTTCTAAACCTACAGCTACATACATAATCCGCAAGCCACCGTACGGCGTATGGCGGAGGGTACATTGTACGAGGTGCATTCAAGTTCTAAGGCCTCCGATTTTTTTTCTCCGGACTGGAAAGAGATAGAAACATGCGCATTGTTTTAAAATGAGGCCGCGTTCATTGTCAATACGTCCCAAAGATGGCAGCACCGTACGGCAGATGGAATTTTACCGCCAGCGGCGAGAATGAGAACTGTTTTAAATACTTAAAATGGCGACGTTTTCCTTACTTGAACAGCCTGCAATCACTCGTTTTCTGAATTTGCCTGGTGTGAAACCAATTGAAATTCATCGACAGTTGAAGGAGACATGTGGTGATGGAGTTATGGATGTGTCGAAAGTGCGTTCGTGGGTGTGACAGTTTAATGAAGGCACAACATCGTGTGACAACAAACCGAAACAACCTCGGGCTCGCACAAGCCAGTCTGACAACATGATCGAGAAAGTGGAGAGAATTGTTTTAGGGGATCGCCGAATGACTGTTGAACAGATCGCCTCCAGAGTTGGCATTTCTGTGGGTCCTGTGCACACAATCCCGCATGACGACCTGAAAATGCGAAAAGTGTCATCCAGGTGGGTGCCACGTATGCTGACGGACGACCACATGGCTGCCCGTGTGGCATGTTGCCAAGCAATGTTGACGCGCAACAACAGCATGAATGGGACTTTCTTTTTGTCGGTTGTGACAATGGATGAGACGTGAATGCCATTTTTCAATCCAGAAACAAAGCGCCAGTCAGCTCAATGGAAGCACACAGATTCACTGCCACCCAAAAAAATTTCGGGTAACCGCCAGTGCTGAAAAAATGGTGGTGTCCATGTTCTGGGACAGCGAGGGCGTAATCCTTACCCATTGCGTTCCAAAGGGCACTACGGTAACAAGTGCATCCTACGAAAATGTTTTAAAGAACAGATTCCTTCCTGCACTACAACAAAAACATCCGGAAAGGCTGCGCATGTACTGTTCCACGAAGACAACGCACCCGCACATCGAGCTAACGTTACGCAACGGTTTCTTCGTGATAACAACTTTGAAGTGATTCCTCATGCTCCCTACTCACCTGACCTGGCTCAAAGTGACTTTTGGCTTTTTCCAACAATGAAAGACACTCTCCGTGGCCGCACATTCACCAGCCATGCTGCTATTGCCTCAGCGATTTTCCAGTGGTCAAAACAGACTCCTAAAGAAGCCTTCGCCGCTGCCATGGAATCATGGCGTCAGCGTTGTGAAAAATGTGTACGTCTGCAGGGTGATTACGTCGAGAAGTAACGCCAGTTTCATCGATTTCGGGTGAGTAGTTAATTAGAAAAAAAATCGGAGGCCTTAGAACTTGAATGCACCTCGTACCACTACTAGTCATTTTCTTTCCTATTCCCTCGCGAATAGAGCCAAGAAAAACGACTATGTGTCTTTGAACGAGCCCCAGCTTCTCTTATCTTCACGATCCTTTCGCGAAACACACACTGGCGGCAGCAGAACAGTTCGCCAGCTTCAAATGCCGGTTTCCTAAATTTTAATAGTCTTCCTCCAAAAGAACGTCGCCTTCCCTCCAGAAATTCCCATTTGTGTTAGCCAAAGCATCTCTGTAATACTTGCATGTTGTTGAAACCTATCGATAACAAATCTGCCAACCCTTTAGTGAACTGCTCCGATGTCTTCCTTCAGTCTGACCTGGTGGGAATCCCAAACACTCGGGCAGCACTTGGGAATGGATGGCGCTAGTGTCCTACGTGTGGTCTCCTTTACAAATCAGTTTCCCAAAATTCTTCCGATAAGCCAAAGTCGACCAATTCGCCTTGCCTGCTACTATCTTAACATGCTCGTTCGATTTCATATCGCTCTGCAACATTAAGCCTAAATATTTAATCGACCTGACTGTGTCGAGCACACTACTAACTCTGTATTCGAACATTACAGGGTTGTTTTCCCTACATATCTCCATTAACTTACATTTTTCTACATTTAGAGCTAACAGCTATTTATCACACCAACTAGAAATTTTGGCTAAGTCACCTTGTATCCTCCTACAGTCTCTCAACGACGACAGCTTCCAGTAAACCAGAGTATCATCAGCAAACAGCCACAGATTGCTGCTCACCCTGTCCGCAAGATCGCTCATGTATATAGATAACAACAGCGGTGCTGTCACACATCCTCGTGGCACACCTGACTTTTTCTGATGAACACTGCTGACTTTTCTCGCCGTCGAGGACAACGCATTGGAGTCTGTAACGTGGGAAGTCTTCGACCACGTGGGAAGTCTTCCGTATGCTCGTACCTTCGTTGACAGACGTCTTGTAGTAAGGCGTTCCATTCCTCCACCAGTTAGGGTGGTAACTGCTCGATGGTCGACCGGTCGGTGTGGCCGTGCGGTTCTAGGCGCTTCAGTCTGGAACCGCGTGACCGCTACGGTCGCAGGTTCGAATCCTGCCTCGGGCATGGATGTGTGTGATGTCCTTAGGTTAGTTAGGTTTAAGTAGTTCTAAGTTCTAGGGGACTGATGACCACAGATGTTAAGTCCCATAGTGCTCAGAGCCACTTTTTTTTTTTTTTTTTTTTTTTTTTTTTTTCCTCGATGGTCGTTGGTGCATGTGGACGTGCTGCAATGCGTCTACCAAAAGCATGCCCCACGTGCTGGATGGCATTTAAGTCTGGGGAAAGAGAGCTGACTCCATGTGAGTGCAGGATTTCTCGGAGAATTCCTTATACGTGACTTCGCCTGAAGATGATGGAGACGCATTCCATCGAAACGTTGTTACGAGACGATGACGCTACTCGTCTGACAACCCGTGAAGATTTCATATAAGAGCTCACTCCATTTGCCAATATCTGCTGAGGGTACTCTCATATAGCGACAGGTGTAAACCAGGAACATTGTCGAACATTATCGACTTTTTGGTCTAGATACTAAGATTTGGAGAGCCATAATGTTGCATGGGAGTACTGCCCTCCTACTTTTTGAATGCAGTACATTTCCCGTAACAGCGCTGTTGTGATGCTGTACTTCTTTCCCACGTCCGTTTTTTCAGGGGTGAGTTCGGTCCAGATTATTTTTATCGATTACAGAGTGTCACAGTATCGAATACCCCTTATGGAGGAGCTCTAGGAAGGAGAGAGTATTTGGCGAATGGACTGGGCTGTCGGTTCCTCCGACTTAAGTCCCATTGAGCATTTCTTGCATGCGTTGGAGAGACGTACTACGGTACGTCCACATGTACTAACGACCATCCAGCATTGTGAAGCACGCTGCTGGACGAATGGAAAGCCTTGCCACAAGAACTCCTTACCAGTCCCGTGGCCATATGGGAGCACGTCGCCGAGCATGCACTGCCGTCCGTGGTGATGAAACGCCCTATCAAGAATCATGACACAAGTTTCGTAATGGTCAGGCAATGTTCATTAATCGCGGTGACTCCAGAATAATTATTGTATTTGAATAAAAGTGGCATTTCTGTTTGTCGCATTGCGTATTTCAATTACTTTCTGTGCAATACTGCAGCAGATCTTTCTATGCATGGTGCAAATTTCATAGAGCTATGTTGCTTTGCAGAGACACATCATGCGAAACTTACTTTCCTACATTACTTTTGCACACGTCTATTATCAGCATCATCAAAGAGCCTGTGTGACCACCTAAATGATCGCAGTGAAACTTTCCTCTTAAATCAAGGCCTCTTCTCACATTTTTTCAGCCATTTCGTTCAGGGCATTTGCGCAACATTTTCCAGACGTTGTTTTATCAGTTGCAAGGTAAACAATAGGAAGAATATCGTGTGCTTTCCATAAAACATTAACAACAGCCTTTCGGGCAGACGAAATCGATGTCATCGTTTTTGGTGCAACTTAAAATGAATATTAGGATTTAACATCCTTTCGTCTACAAGGTAGCAATTGACCCTAAATAATAAAAACTGAGACGCCATCCACATGTGTACTAAGGAATCAGTTAAACTTTGGTTTCACGATAAATCGCGCAAAACAAAAATATCTCAAGTCAATTAAATATTAGGGCAGTCGTAGTACTTAAACAACAATTTAAACTGGAATGATGACATAGCTAATGATGGGGGGAAGGCAAAGAAAGGACTGCGTTTTATTGGCTGAGCACTTAGAACTTGCAACAGGTCTGCTAAAGAGAATGGCTACACTCTGCTTGTCCGTCCCCTGCTAGAGTACTGCTGTGCAGTGTGGGATCCTTGATAGATAGGGTTAACTGAGGACATCAAAAACATCCCTTACAAAGGCAGCTCGTTTGTATTATCACGAAATGGTGCAGAGACTGTCACGGATATGATAAACGAATTAAGATGGCAATTATTAAAACAAAGACGTTTTCCCTTGCGGCGAGATGTTTTCACGAAATTTCAATTCCGCCTTTCTCCTCCGAATGCGAAAATATTTTATTGTTGTCAATCTACATAGGGAATTATAGTCATTACTATTTTTCAGTGATAACAATGGAACTGGCTGTGAGTGTTCAGTGTTCTCGCGGGTCGTAGGTGAGATTTGCCAATACCTCCTTCTGACATAAGCACTCCGTGGGCAGGCCACAAGTGGCCCATCAGGACTATCCGACCGCCGTGTCATCCTCAGATGAGGATGCGGATCGGAGGGGCGTCTGGTCACCACATCGCTCTCCCGGTCGTTATGATGGTTTTCTTTGTGTGGAGCCGCTACTATTCGGTCGAGTAGCTTCTCAATTGGCATCACGAGGCTGAGTGCACCCCGAAAAATGGTAACAGCGCATAGCGGTCCGGTTGGTCACCCATCCAAGTGCCGGTCACGCCCGACAGCGCTTAACTTCGCTGATCTCACGGGAATCTATGTATCCACTGCGGCAAGGCAGTTGCCCCTTTTGAGATACTGCCCTCGTATTTAAGGTGTAGGATCGCTTAATACACTTACGCAAACATCACGTCACTCTGGGCAATTTTCTTGATTCATAACGGTAACTACTTCGACCAGATATTAATCGCAAGTGAAAAAGCAAATACACTCTTTTTTTACTCTTAAATAAAATCGACTTATTGACTTCTCACCCCTCTATCACAAAGTTGGAGATAACTCGAATTAGCTGGGAGAATTTATTATTCTCTTGCAATCTCAAAGCTTTCGTTATGTTTCCAAAGAACTAATAACTCGACCTGCAAGTTCTTTCTACATCCTGAATTTGCAGGGGTTGGGACGATAGATATCAAAGTGGGATTAATGCTAATTATTCTAAGAATAGACTCATTATTCAACTGCCCTTACATTGCAGTATACATTTCCCTTCAGCGTGACGTACAGCTCTCAGAATTTTTTGAGAAGATTGCAGTTCTATGTTCTAACTAAAGAGCAATTGTTTCCTCAGGTTCATAGCCCATTTTTGCTACACATCATGATTAACGACACGTGTTGTACCGCCATGTTGCTTCACTTATCAGCACTTTTAACTGCAGCCACTCCTGTAGCTGAGATCGGTAAAGCAAGAGCATGCTTCGCAGGAGGTAGCCAGCTCGAATCTTGATAGTGGAAGAAACTGACACATTGTTTTGCTGGTCAGGGGAAGAGAGGTGGTGGAGTAAACTTCGTGATCACCAGATTTTTGCGTCAGTGTTCTAGATTAAAATGAAAACCTTTGTTCTTGGGGACGAGAGGGGGGGGGGGGGGGGACATGTAACCATGTTAACGTCGGCGGTCCCCTTGTGGCTATTCGAGAACAGCACTCTATTAGCTGATTCCAGGTTTCATGATTATCGTCATCCTCTTGTCTTAGATTTTGCGTTTTTTCCTTAAATCGATTAAAGTCACTGCCGGAAAATTTTTTTGGAAATTTGTGGTAAGGTTCTATGGGACCAAAGTGTTGAGGTCATCGGTCCCTAGGTTTACGCACTAATTAATGTAAGTTAATCTAACTTACGCTAAGGACAATACACATACTCATATCCGAGGGAGGACTCGAACCTCCGTCGAGGGGAACCGCGCGAACCGTGACTAGACGCCTAAGACCACGCGGCTACTTGGACGGGACCGTAAATTACAGTCCTACACTTTCTTTCAGGACAGCTGCCAATAAGAACAAGCCCAAAGCGCTTTCTCCCTCCGTTGTATTTCAAGACAATTTTCCCCGTGTAAAAGTTACCAACTAATAATACGATGCTTTTAGCACGCAGGTTTCCTTCAACGAAGCCCACTGTTTCACTTAACAAACCAACTGCGTCGGCACCAGCTGCGCTATACACGGAAGCAGGCATACAACTGATTCACAACAGGATTAACGAAAGCGCATTTACGCGTCATGAAAATTCATTGGCTCGCCTCACTGCACACAAAGAACTGGCTCCCACGGGCAGACGGCGTCTGCAGCACGAAGCTAGCACAATACGTGGAATGCCACAAGAGCGCCTTTCATCTTCGACAAACTGCTGCGGTGCGCACGTTCTTCCGGTTTGCGGCCCCATTCTGTTCGACAGGCAGGCGAAGCTGGGAAGGAATTTGGACACTGATGAATAATCGAAGCAACAGTGAAATTTCGATGCCGCAATGGCGTCACTTGTTTCCGGTTGACAGTGTATGATAGGCAGCGTACCAACATTTTCGAACTAAACCAGAATTTCTTCTCTGCTGGAGGAATTTACTGTCGTTGGAGAATACATTAAAAAAAACTCTCCAGCCGTCGGTAGTAGCATTCCGGAACCAACAAGACAAGACAGACAATTATAAAGCGCGTTTCGACTTAAGTACCGTTGTACAGCCCCTAATTTTTGTATGCCTGTATGTCCTTCTCGTCGTTTTCTTGGACTGCGTCTGCAGGACGTCTCAGTTGTTGACAACAAATGTCGGCAGTGATGGTTTCACCTCAGGGAAGCAATTCGTAGCACACCAAACCGTCGCTTTTCCATCAGATGCATAACATTATCTTCTGTGGGTGAGCGCAGGTCTTTGTAAGGAGAATTGCTTCTTTGTTTGTGCTCAACCATTCCTGTCTTTTCATTACGATAGTACAAAGACACCATTTATCGTCGTCAGAATAGGAATGGCCGGTGCCGCTGATGACGAGCAAGCAGAGATACACATATGACCACCCGCTGCATTTAGTGACTTTGCCTTAGAGCATGAGATACCCATGCATCCGAATTTTGAACCTTTCCTATTGCATGTAAATGTCGCACGAT
Organism: Schistocerca piceifrons; assembly: GCF_021461385.2. Lineage (NCBI taxonomy): Eukaryota > Metazoa > Arthropoda > Insecta > Orthoptera > Acrididae > Schistocerca > Schistocerca piceifrons. The sequence goes on along the minus strand of NC_060139.1, from coordinate 321,739,699 downwards.
GGTGGAATGATCACAGTTCATAAGGTTTGCTGCATCTCGAGTACACTGACGTGGACCACTGTGGATCAATGTGTTTAAACGCTCTTCAACAAACCCCCAAGGTCTTCCTGAACATGGAGAGTCACTAACGTCAAAACGATGTTCCTTAAAACGATAAAACCGTTTTCTTAGCGTGCTCTGTCCAATGGCATAAACCGGATACACGAAACAAATGTTCCTGGTTGCCTCCGTTGCTGTCACCCCTCTACTGAACTCAAACAGAAGAATATGTCGGAAATACTCCGATTTCTCCACTTGCCACACCATTTTCTAGAGTCCACATTTCCACTTACTATCTCCAGAAGACAAAAAGACAATATGTAAACTCAAACAGCAACAGTAAAACTACAAATAAAATAAACCCATAGCAACCGGAATACCACATGCAAAACGAAAACGCTACGAACTTATTGGCCAAAGTTTCACGTAACAGCCACGCTTCCTCATTAGTGAATACTAAACACCCTATCAGATCTTATATCCATTCATGCATAAATTCAGTTTATTTGTGAGATTGAAACAAACTGTGTTCGGGCATGCGTAACAATGCAATGTTGCACGTCGATGTCGTAATCTTGCTTATTCTCTATAAATACGCAAGATGTTGAAAATTTTTAAAAATAAGTCTATCATCTGTTTCTATAGCAGGGGAAAGCATAAACAGGGACGAACTGAGCCATTTTTGGGGCTAGTGGGCAGCGCGCGGCCGGCGACAGACGGCGGACGCGCTGTGCAGCCGCAGCCGCGTCTGCTCCTCCCAGACAGGTTCCTGCGGCTGGGCGTGCCCCCGCCGGGGCTCGAACCGCTGTCGCTCGTAAAGAGGCCGCGCGGGAGTAAGTATGGGCCGCGCTGACGGCTGCCTGCTACCACACCACACCACGCCACGCCACGCTGCGACAGCGTTGCCGCCGCCTCCACGGCCTCTACTTCACACACACACCTGTTCCTGCCACAGAGGTACACGGAGTTCCCTGCTGCAAACTCTACCTCCTCTCCACCACTACTACACGTCTATCCAGAAGCGGTTTATTCCTCAGATTTACTAGCGCCTCATATTCCTACCTTCCTCCTCCACCTCCCCTGTTCACCCTTATCAGAATATTAGTGGAAAACTTTATAATACACTGAAGAGCCAACGAAACTGGTACACCTGCCCAATATCATGTAGGGACCCCGCGAGCACACAGAAGTGCCGCAACATGACGTGGCCTGGACTCGACTAATCTCTGAAATAGTGCTGGAGGGAATTGACACCATCAACCCTGCGAGGCTGCCCATAAATCCAGAAGAGTAGGAGGGGTTGGAGATCTCTTCTGAACAGCACGTTGCAAGGCATCCCAGTTACGCAAAATAATGTTCATGTCTGGGGGAGGCTAAGGGCCAGCGGAAGTTTTTAAACTCAGAAGAGTGTTCCTGGAACCACTTCGTAGCAATTCTGATATGTGAGGTATCGTATTGTCCAGCTGGAATTGACCTAGTCCGTCGGTATGCACAATGGACATGAATGGATGCAGGTGATCAGACAGGATGCTTACGTACGTGTCACCTGTCAGAGTCGTATCTAGACGTATCAGGGGTCCCTTATCACTCCAGCTGCACACGCCACACACCATTACAGATCACTCAACAGCTTGAACTGCTCCTTGACGACATTCACGAGGTTGTCTCCATGCCAGTACACGTCCATCCGCTCGATACAATTTGAAACGAGACTCCTCCGACCAAGGATTATGTTACGGCCATCAACAGTCCAATGTCGGCGTCGACGGGCCCAGGCGAGGCGTAAAGCTTTGTGTCGTACAGTCATCAAGGGTACACGAGTGGGGCATCGGCTCAGAAAGCCCATATCGATGATGTTTCGTTGAATGACTCGCACGCTGACACTTGTTGATGGCCCAACATTGAAATCTGCAGCAATCTGCCGAAGTGTTATACTTCTACCACAGAGAAGGATTCTCTTCACTCGTCGTTCGTTCCCTTCTTGCAGGATCTTCCTCCAGTTGCAGCGAGTGTGGAGATTTGACGTTTAACTGGATTCCTGATCTTCACGGTACATTCGTGAAATGGTCATACGGGAAAAATTCTCACTTCATCGCTGCCTCGGAGATGCTGTGTGACATCGCTCGTGCGCTGACTATAGCACCATGTTCAAACTCATCTAAATATTGATAACCTCCCATTGTAGCAGCAGTAACCGATCTAACAACTGCGCCAGACACTTGTTGTCTTACGTAGACGTTGGCGACCGCAGCGCCTTATTCTGCCTGTTTACATATCTCTGTGTATGAATACGCATGCCTATACCAGTTTCTTTGGCACTTCAGTGTAAAATCAATTAACTGCCTTACCAACAGCGTTTTTACCTCACCAGTGGACACGTCGTAGCGCAGCTTCCTCATTACGCCTTTACTGTTACCCTAAGGACCTACTTTATCTTATCAGATGTGCGCCGGCCGGTGTGGCCGAGGGGTTCTAGGCGCTTCAGTCTGGAACCGCGCGACTGCTACGGTCGCAGGTTCGAATCCTGCCTCGGGCATGGATGTGTGTAATGTCCTTAGGTTAGTTAGGTTTAAGTATTTCTAAATTCTAGGGGACTGATGACCTTAGATGTTAAGTCCCATTGTGCTCAGAGTCATTTGAACCATATCAAAAGCTTCCGGACACATATTGGTGGACATTAACACAGGGTTTGTCCAACGTTCGCCTTAATTACGGCTTGAACTCTGCCGGGGATACATTCAGTGAGGTGTCTCGACGTCAGGGGAGGAATGGCAGTCCATCCTTCCTAAAGTGCAGAAACCAGGAAAAGTACTGATGTTGGAGGTTGGGGTCTGGAGCGAAGTCGAACTTCTAACTCATCCCAAAGGTGTCCCACTGGGTTCAGGTCAGCACACTGCACAGGTCAGTCCATTTCAGGAATGTTAATGTCGACAAACAACTGCCTCGTAGATGCCACTTTATGACACGGTCCATTCTCATGCTGACATAGTCACCGTTGTGAACTGTTCCTCTACTGCACACAGTGCACATTGCTGGGAAGCGCAATAAGGGAGCGACACTCTAATCACCAAAAATGTCTGCACGCCGTGATACCATCTCCTCCGTACTCCACTGTTGACGTCAGATAACGTTCTCCAGGCGTTCGGCAAACCCAAACCCTTCCCTACGGCATCACCAACTGAAGCGTCGGTTAAAACTGACCAGAGACACAGTTGTGACTTACGATGAACTCCAACTGTTGGCCCATTGCACCCCACTCTTTTTAACTCCCTACACAGTCACTGTGCTTGCTGGACTGCTGGTAACACTTTGTAACCCACCCTGACGACTTCCGCTCTTTTCACACTATGTTTTACAACTACCCTAATCAATGCCGGAAGATCGCTGTCCGACAGAAACTGACATCTGTCTGGTCTAGGTTTAGCTAAGATTGTTCCTTCGCGTTTTCGCTTCACTATCACATCACCAACAATCGACTTGAGCAACTTCAAACGGCAAATTCATTACTCAGGTGACATCCGACGACTAGTTCAAATGGTTCAAATGGCTGTAAGGACTATGGGACTTAACATCTGAGGTCATCAGTCCCCTAGACTTAGAACTACGTAAACCTAACCTAAGGACATCACACACACCCATGCCCGAGTCAGGATCCGAACCTGCGACCGTAGCAGTAGCGCGGTTCCGGACTGAAGCGCCTAGAACCACTCGGACACAGCAGCGGGCGCAGGCTGTTCGTCTACTGTACAATGACATGATGAAAGTCATGGGATAGCGATATGTAGATATAGGGACGCGAGTAGTATTGCGCACACAAGGTATAAAAGGGCAGTATACTGGCAGAGCTGTCATTTATTCTCAGGTGATTCAGGTGGAAAGGATTCCGAACCAGAGCTGCACGACGAGAATTAACAGACTTTGAACACGGTATGGTAGTTGGAGCTAGACGCATGGGACATTCCATTTTGGAAATCCTTAGGCAAGTCAGTATTCCGAGATCTACCAGAGTCAAGTGTGTGCTGAGAACACCAAATTTTAGGCATTGCCTCTCATCACGGACAATGCAGTGGCTGGCAGCCTTCACTTAACGTCCAAGCGCAGCGGTGTTTGCATAGAGTTGTCAGTGCTAACAGACAAGCGACACTGCATGAAATAACGGCAGAAATCAATGTGGGACGTACTATGAACGTATCTGTTAGGCCAGTACGGCGAAATTTGGCGTTTATGGGCTATGGCAGCAGACGACCGATGCGAGTGCCTTTTCTAACAGCACCACATGGCCTGCAGCGCCTCTTCCGGGCTCGTGACCATACCGGTTGGATCCTAGACGACTGGAAAACCGTGGCCTGGTCACATGAGTCCCGATTTCAGCTGGTATGAGTTGATTGTAGGGTTAGAGTGTGGCGCAGACCCCATGAAGCCATGGACCCAAGTGGTCAACAAGACGCTTTGCATGCTGGTGGTAGCTCCATAATGGTGTGGGCTGTGTTGACATGGAATGGACTGGGTCCTCTTGTCCAAATGAACCGATCATTGACTGCAAACGGTTACGTCCATCTATTTTGAGACCACTTGAAGGCATTCATGAACTCCATTTTCCCAAGTAACGATAGAATTTTTATGGATGACAATGCTGTCTGTCACAGCGCCACAGTTGTTCGCGACTGGTTTGAAGAACATACTCGACAATTCGAGCGAATGATTTCGCCACCCAGATCATCCGACAGGAATCCCATCAAACATTTATGGGACATAATCGAGAGGTCAGTTCGTGAAAAAAAAAACAGTTTCGGCAACACTTCCGCATTTTCGGTCGTCTGTAGAGGCTGCATGGCTCAATATTTCTGCGGGAGACTTCCTACGACTTGTTGAGTGCATGCCACGTCACGTTGCTGCACTATGCTTGGCCAATGGTTCAAATGGCTCTGAGCACTATGGGACTTAACATCTGAGGTCATCAGTCGCCTAGAACTTAGAACTACTTAAACCTAACTAACCTAAGGACATCACACACATCCATGCTCGAGGCAGAATTCGAACCTGCGATCGTAGCAGTCGCGCGATTCCGGATTGAGGCGCACACCTGGCAAAAGGAGGTTCGACACGATGTTAGAAGATTCCCTACAACTTTTGTCACCCCAGTGTAATTTGAAAATCATGTTACAATGCATACCATCACCCTTTCGACCGATGCAGAGGATAGCGTTGAAGTAGTTAAGAGGTCCCGTGATAAATGAAATGAGCGAATGGCATCGCTGGCCGAGAGGTCCCATCCGGAGAAGTTCGTCCGCCAAGTGCAAGTCTTATTGCAGTCGACATCACATTGGGCGACTTGCGCGCCGGTGACGAGGATGAAATGATGATGAGGCCAACGTAACACCCAGTCCCCGAGCGGAGAAAATCTGCAACCCAGCCGTGAATTTAACCCGGGCCCGCTTGCATGGGAGGCGGCCACGTTACCACCCAGCCAAGCTTTTCATCGTTTCGAGTGACCTAAAAGAAGTGGAGCATACCTCAGTCGTGGCGAGAGAACCGGAATGCACTGCCGAATTGTCCCCAGAATGAGACCTTTGTTCGATGCCACTTGGTGAAGTGTAAAGAAATTGAAACAAAAACTAGAGAGCTACATTACGACAGTGGGAATACGTCGACAACGGACCGGAGATTGGGGCCGTGTTTGTTAGTCCCGCAGACGGCCGGCATCAGATTAAAACGCTAACAGCGACCGGCGACAGAGGAGGTCGGTGCTAATGGAGCGCTTTATTATTGGACGCAATTAAGGCGGTCGTCCGGGATGGTTGGAGGGGCGGGGGTGGGAGGGGGCGGCCCCATTTCTTGCTCGTTTTGGCCGGCGGCGACGCCGGCTCCGCTGTCCTTGGGCGGGCTGCGGGCAGGTGCGCCGCTGCAGCCGCCGCTGGCTGGCCCTCTGCGGAGCTACTTGTGGCGGCTCGACGTGTGGCCGGCTCACCCGCCATCCGGCACAAGTTTTTGCGAGCCTCGACTCCGCCGCGAACCGGCCCGTTGACGTTCTACTACTTCTGCACGCTGCATTCCTGCCGGATTCATTTTGCCACGCTAAAGCCGTCAGCACGCGGACCGGAGCGTGCTTTCGAACGTCGTCGAGCGTGCCGACTCAACGTGCTGCTGAGCGCTCAGAAACGATGGAGTCTGGCTCAACGTGATATACGTGATCGCAGCGCGCTCCAGCGGCAGCTGTCAGCTGCATCTGCCTCGCATATCATACTGTTTACGAAAAGGTTCAAATGGTTGAAATGGCTCTGAGCACTATGGGACTTAACTTCTGTGGTCATCAGTCCCCTAGAACTTAAAACTACTTAAACCTAATTAACCTAAGCACTTCACACACATCCATGCCCGAGGCAGGATTCGAACCTGCGACCGTAGCGGTCGCGCGGTTCCAGACTGTAGCGCCTAGAACCGCTCGGTCACTTAGGCTGGTTTTACGAAAGGGACTGGTGTAAAATTTCTACGCTAGACCAATTAAAACGCACGTTTCCTCCCTTGTCCGTAAACTGACGAGCCAAAACATTATGACCAGCTGCTTAATAACTTGCTGGTCCATATTTGGAACGCTTTACGTCACCAATTCTGCGTATCATGGATTCGACAGTCTGTTGATAGGTCTGTGGAGGTATGTCGCACCAGTCGGCCGAGCGGTTCTAGGTGCTCCAGTCTGGAACCGCGCGACCGCTACGGTCGCAGGTTCGAATACTGCCTCGGGCATGGATGTGTGTGATGTCCTTAGGTTAGTTAGGTTTAAGTAGTTCTAAGTTCTAGGGGACTGATGACCTCAGATGGTAAGTCCCATAGCGCTCAGAGCCATTTGAACCATTTTTTTTTTTTTATGTCGCATCAGATGTCCACGAAAAAGTTATGTAATTTCCTTAAACAGCGGGCCGCTGTTTTGGGTACTCGGTGATGGTGCCTGATAGCGATCCAAATGAGTTTCATTGGATTCACATTAAGCAAACTTCGGGGCCAAAACATCAACGTGAGTTGGGTTGGGTTGTTTGGGGGAAGAGACCAAACTGCGAGGTCCTCGGTCTATTAGGGAAGGACGGGGAAGGAAGTCGGCCGTGCCCTTTCAACGGAACCATCCCGGCATTCGCCTGGAGCGATTTAGGGAAATCACGGAAAACCTAAATCAGGATGGCCGGACGCGGGATTGAACCGTCGTCCTCCCGAATGCGAGTCCAGTGTGCTAACCACTGCGCCACTTCGCTCGGTAGCAACGTGAGTACACTACACGCTCCTCACATCACTGTAGTACGGTTCTGGATTCGAGAGAGGGACAATTATCCTGCTGGAAGATGTCGCTGGCGGGGAAGACATCAAGCATGAAGGAGTGCAGGTGGCCCAGAGCTGTCAGCGTGTCTTCGATTACTACCACAGAACATACTACTATTCCCGCCAGGCTGCGTGCTTGGCACGTTGCTCATTTCGAACTGCCGTTCGCGTGGATAACGGCGTTTGTGAAGACGATCGTCGACCTGCTGCAGCAAAAACTTGATTCTTCCGACGAGGCGACACGTTTCCGTCGATCCACGGTCCAGTCTTGACGATCCCGTGGCCACTGCAATCGCTGCTGACGATATCGTTGACCAACAAGTGAACCCGTAGGGGTTGTCTGCTGCGGAGCCCCACGTTCGACAATGTACGATGAACGGTGTACTCCGAAGCACTTGTGCGTGCACCAGCATTGTGCTTTTTCGGCAATGGTGTCACAGATCGCCACCTACCCTTATTTACCAAGCAGGCAAGCATAAAAATCCAACGTCCTGTGCAGAGTCGTGGGCGTACAACCGTCTAGCGCCTAGTGGTAGTTTCATTGTCGTTCTACCACTTTCCATATATGCTCACTACAGTAGCATGTGAACATTCGACCAGCTACTCCGTTTACGAGATACTCGTTCATAGGCTCTGGGTAATAATAAAATCACCTTTGTCATAGTCTCTTATGTCAGTAGATTTCCCCACTTGTAGACCGTGTCGTCCCCCATCCGTCTTTGATTCACTTACATGCTTTCTTACCGTGTCACGTTCCCGCAACGACACCACGCGACATCCAGCCTCGCGGTGGGCAGTAGTCATAATGGTCTGGCTTATCTGTGTATGCTATTCATGTTGTTCTGTCTGTATTATACATAAATAAAAACTTTAATATCCATGAGCATGTTATAACGCATAAAGGGAAGTAAGTGCCTTGTCCAGTCAATAACGATATCGGCTTATAAAAGTTACATTACAAATTGTGCGATATAAATTTACAATAGTTTTCCATATAAGATAAAAATTATTTCATCATTCTCACTTTTTTGTAAAACTCTAAGGTCATTGTCACTTAATCACTGTTCCCATTCAGCAGCAGAATCTTTACAACACGTGAAATACACATTGAAACGGCATACGTTCATAACGTGCAAGTTATAATAACTCTTTAACCACCAATATGACGCTTCTTGTCATTTCATTACAGAAAAAAATGGCTCTGAGCACTATGCGACTTAACTTCTGAGGTCATCAGTCGTCTAGAACTTAGACCTAATTAAACCTAACTAACCTAAGGACATCACACACATCCATGCCCGAGGCAGGATTCGAACCTGCGACCGTAGCGGTCACGCGGTTCCAGACTGAAGCGCCTCTGCACGTTGGTAAAGCAGATGCCAGACTGAGATTCATTGGAAGAATCCTAAGGAAATGCAATCCGAAAACAAAGGAAGTAGGTTTCAGTACGCTTGTTCGCCCACTACTTGAATACTGCTCAGCAGTGTGGGATCCGTACCAGATAGGGTTGATAGAAGAGATAGAGAAGATCCAACGGAGAGCAGCGCGCTTCGTTACAGGATCATTTAGTAATTGCGAAAGCCTTACGGAGATGATAGATAAACTCCAGTGGAAGACTCTGCAGGAGAGACGCTCAGTAGCTCGGTACAGGCTTTTGTTGAAGATTCGAGAACATACCTTCACCGAAGAGTCAAGCAGTATATTGCTAGCTCCTACGTATATCTCGCGAAGAGACCATGAGGATAAAATCAGAGAGACTGGAATAGATGGGAGAACCGATAGAGATACTGAAGGCACCCTCCGCCACGCACCGCCAGGTGGCTTGCGGAGTATGGATGTAGATGTAGAACCGCACGGCCACACCGGCCGGCCTTTCATTACAGAAAACTACACAGATAACGACTGGTTTTCGAGAGATCCTCAATTTTCTGGGTCTTAAAAACGGTATACATACATATGGGCTTCAACTGAAAGCCAATATGGCGCTCTTCCATGATCTTTGTTTACGTTCAAAGGCAACTTCGGAATCTCTGACATGCTAGACATTGCTCTGCACGTTCGGAAAGACTCCCCAACGCGCTTTTTCTACTCTACGACGTCAGAAACTAGGCACGATTAACAGTCAACGTCAGCGTGCACGGTTTGGATGCTGACGAACGTGCAAATAACTAGTAACTATGCACGAAGAGGACGAGTACGACGAAGGACAGCAACTTACGGAGTCGTGAGGAGCCATTCAACTTGGAGCCGAAGGTCCACTCGTGTACCCTTGATGACTGCAAAATACAAAGCTTTATGCCTCGCCTGGGCCCGTCGACACCGGCATTGGACTGTTGATGACTGGAAACTCGTTGCCTGGTCGGACGAGTCTCGTTTCAAATTGTATCGGACAGATGGACGTGTACGAGTATGGAGACAACCTCATAAATCCATGGACCCTGCATGTCGGTAGAGGACTGTTCAAGCTGGTGGAGCCTTTGTAAAGGTGTGGGACGTGTGCAGCTGGAGTGATGTGGAACCCCTGATACATCTACATACGACTATGGCAGGGGACACGTACGTACGCATCTTGTCTTATCACCTGCATCCATTCATGTCCATTGTGCATTCCGATGGACTTGGGGATTCCAGCCGACCAATGTGACACTCCACAAGTCCAGAATTGCTACAAAGGGGTTCCAAGAACACTCTTCTGAGTTTAAATACTTTCGCTGGCTACCATACCCCCCCAGAAATGAACATTATTGAGCATATCTGGGGTGCCTTGCAACGTGCGATCTCCACTCCCCCTCGTACTCTTCTGGATTTATGGACAGCCCTGCAGTATTCATGGTGTCAGTTTCCTCCAACACTACTTCAGACATTAATCGAGTCAATGGCACGTCGTGTTGCACCACTTCTTCGTGCTCCAGGGGCCCTACACGATATTAGGGAGGTGTACCAGTTTCATTAGCTCTACACCATCAATTCTTATCTTTAAAATGTTGTTAACAAATTTGTAATGTTTTAATGTAAAAAATCCTTTATTAAGAATGTTGCAAGAAATATCTATAGTTGGTAATTTATATTTGCAATGCGTATAGCACGTAATTAGAGACAAGAAGACTGCATTTTTCATAATAAATTATGATTATATACATGTTAATTTGTTCGCCTGCGTAGCTGAGTGGTCAGCGCAGGTGTCTGTCATACGGAGCAGCCAGGTTCGATTCCCGGTACTCCCACGGCCTCGTGATGCCAACGGAGGAGCCGCTTGCTCGAGCAGCAGCGGTTCCGCGGTCTGCAAAGGCGACGAAGTCAACTGGAGCACGGGAGCTGACCGCATGCCCCTCGATACTGCATCATCTGCATCATCCGCATGACACTATGGCAGCCGGTAGACATGCCTTGTGACTTCACGGCCTAGAGAGGAACTCGTTTTTTGTGTGTTACGAAACATGTATTTGATGATATTTTATTTAAGTCTTGCAGGTGTTCGAACTCAACGAAAAAAAATAAAAGAACTTACCATTTACTGGTACATCGCAGCCCTCAGACCGAACACGCTGAGCTGCCGTGCTAGAGTAGCTGGACCACCATAACCGATGCATCAATAGATAACTCATCTATAGATTTAACCTGCCCTTCAGGACTTGATCTATAAGGTTTCTATGACTGAGTTTGCAAGTATGAAAATATGTGACAGATATGGCCGTATTTTTTGAGTGATTTGGACTTGGAAGCTTAAATGATTTACACCGCCAAAGATCCGTAAACCTTAGTATTTGACGTAAATTTCAATGGGACACCTCTACCTTTTCCTGAGAAAAAGGGGTCTTCGTAGACTGTCGCATCTTTTGCTTGCATTGACTTAGAACCTTAAATTATTTACACCGCCAAGAGACCGTAGACCCTAGTACCTAACATGAATTTTAACTTTCTACCTCTACCTGTTCCTGAGAAAAAGAGGTCTTAACAGTCTGACTGACAGACAAACGGACAATAAAGTGATCCTATCGGGGTTTCGTCTTTACCGATTTGGGTGTGGAACACTAAAAAACTAAAAGGAAAGATGTTTTATTAACACCACAGATAAAAAGAGAACCAAAATTAGTGGACAATTCAGCATACCGATGTCATAAAGAACATCCTCCATGGAAAAGTCCAGGGAAAGAAATTTGTAGCAGTCGCACAGCATCAGTACTGCAAAGTATGATAAAAGCAAAAGCCCGCCCGGTTAGCCGTGTGGTGTAATGCAATGCTTTCCGGGCGGGAAGGCGTGCCGGTCCCCGGCACGAATCCGCCCGGCGGATTAGTGTCGAGATCCGGTGTGCCGTCCAGTCTGTGGATGGTTTTTAAGGTGGTTTTCCATCTGCCTCGGCGAATGCGGGCTGGTTCCCCTTATTCCGCCTCAGTTACACTATGTCGGCGATTACTGCGCAAACACTTTCTCCCCATACGCGTACACCATAATTACTCTACCAAGCAAACATTGGTGTGGGACGTTCCCGGGGGGAAGGGGAGAGGGGGTCCACTGGGGGCCGAACCGCACAATAACCCTGGGTTCTGTGTGGGGCGGTGGTGGGGTGAGTGGACTGCTGTAGCCTGTTCTGAGATTGTGTTCCACTGAGGACAACGGCGGGGACGAAGCCTCTCCATTGTTTCTAGGTCCCCAGTTCAATACAATACAATGATAAAAAGAATGAAAGGTATCTATACCAAAAGGTACAGACTGTGAAAGACAAATTGTGACAGTCCCATCAACAAAGCATTGCCTTTGGAGGGTGATGATGATGATGATGATGATGATAATGGTATTTTCAACGCTTAATACATTATATAACTCATATATAAAGTAGAAGAACATGTCACCCATACACATATTTCAATTTTCCTCTATCTTTGCACTAATTTTGCATTCCAGGCAACTGAGTTCCTTTTCTGCTGTTGAGTCCATATTTTCAAATTTTCAATACCACTCAGAATTTTTGTTCATCCACAGCAAAACTCGCTGCAGGCACGTTGCCAGTATACCAAGAAAATCAGCTACTTTGTTGGTACTCGCCACTCAGCCAAGAATTTATTTTCACTACTGCCGCCACTAGGAAGATTAAGCAAACCACAACGCCAGATGTATACGAGGAGCTGAACAGTTTGTGTGGATGTTACAGCGGCTTTATCCCGGACAGCGTGAGAGTTAAAGGGTAACGCCAAAAAGTGGACATGCGCAAGGGGAGTTCTATGACTAGAACCGGTTTTCAACTCCAAATAACGATGACGTGAATGTTTTAAATGATCTTTTGGACTTTAGCCTTGGCGAGAGCCTGAAATATGAACCATTAATGTTAATTAAGGAAGAAACGTGTCTAATTATCTTTTATGTGGGCAAGATGTATGGCTGCAAAAATACAAGCCTGCCTGCGACGCCGACGATCATTACTCCGGACGAGAAGCGAGTTCTGCTTTTCTATAAGTGGAACGTACGCGTTTAAGCTCCACAGCTGTATGAATCCCTACAGCTGTATGACTATGACACAAGCGTCCAAATGCATCTCACAGTGTCGTGCTAGTGACGATACTGTGGTAGACTGCACTCACCAGAGATGAGTTCACATCAAAAATATTTATATCTGCAGACTTAACAGCTGTTGACAATCGTTCTGACTGGCAAATCTTTCTCTTTCAACAATAGCTCCAGTTGCTACTACTCATGATTCTGTTTGCTTACTACAAAATATTCTCAATTTCTATATTTGGTTCCATTAATTGTCAAGCTGGAGATTTTTAACATATTCCTGAATTTTGGTAATCAAAACTTAGCCAGAGTGCAAGCCATAAAAAGGTATACCTTCCATCTAATACAACCATTAAAAATAAGAAGCCCATTTACATAAAAACAGCTATAGGTCTCCCATATTGAATGAGTTAAACGTGTACTGAGGATTGTATCTCTTTCTCAGTAATGCTAATGATAGTCGCCGTTCTTTCTCTTTCAATGGCTGTCAGTTAATACATACATCAAAAAAAGTTTTGCGTCACTCTGATTCCCAAAACTCCTGAAGATTGATGTTGACTGTGGATATTGTATCACAGACACAGTCCCTTTCACTGTTCAGAGGTCACTAAACCCGCCCAAAGATGTAAACAACCATGCATAAGCAGCGCCTATTAGATGGAGGGCGTCCTAAGCCGATCAGTTCCATTCATTCCACCAGGAAGGAGGTACACGGCTCGTCTGTAGCTCAACCATGCCTAGAAGGTCAATACCGCGGTTCAATCGCATCTGCATTGTTACTTTGTGCCAGGAAGGGCTCTCAACAAGGCGTCTCATAGTGAACCAAAGCGATGTTGTTCGGACATGGAGGAGATACAGAGAGACAGGAACTGTCAATGACATGCCTCGCCGGCCGGTGTGGCCGTGCGGTTCTAGGCGCTTCAGTCTGGAACCGCGTGAACGCTACGGTCGCAGGTTCGAATCCTGCCTCGAACATGGCTGTGTGTGATGTCCTTAGGTTAGTTAGGTTTAAGTAGTTCTAAGTTCTAGGGGACTGATGGCCACAGATGTCGGTGCTCAGAGCCATTTGAACCATTTGACATGCCTCGCTCATGCCGCCCAAGGGCTACTACTGCAGTGGATGACCGCTACCTACAGATTATGGCTGGGAGGAACACGGACAGCAAAGCCACCATGTTGAATAACGCTTTTCGTGCAGCCACAGGATGTCGTGTTACGACTCAAACTGTGCGCAATAGGCTGCATAATGCGCAACTTCACTCCCGACGTCAATGGCGAGGTCAATCTTTGCAACCACGAAACCATGCAGGCGGTACAGATGGGCCAAACCATATGCCGAATGGACCGCTCAGGACTGGCATCACGTTCTCTTCAATGATGAGTGTCGCATATACCTTCAACCAGACAATCGTCGGGACGTGTTTGGAGGCAACCCGGTCGGGCTGAACGCCTTAGACACACCGTCAAGCGAGTGCAGCAAGGTGGAGGTACCCTGCTGTTTTGGGGTGGCATTAAGTGGGCCCAACGTACGCCGCTGGTGGTCATGGAAGGCACCGTAACGGCTGTAAGACACGTGAATGCCATCATCCGACCGATAGTGCAACCACATCGGCAGCATATTGGCGAGGCATACGTCCTCATTCGCGCCCGCATCGTGAATGACTTCCTTCAGGATAACGACATCGCTCGACTAGAGTGGCCAGCATGTTCTAAAGACATGAACCGTATCGAACATGCCTGGGATAGATTGAAAAGGGCTGTTTATCAACGGCGTGACCCACCAACCAATCTGAGGAATCTACGCCGAATCGCCGTTGAGGAGTGGGGCAATTTGGACCAACAGTGTCTTGATGAACTCGTGGATAGTATGCCACGACGAATACAGGTATGCATCAATGCAAGAGGACGTGCTACTGGGTATTAGAGGTACCAGTGTTTACAGCAATCTGGACCACTACCTCTGAAGGTCTCGCTGTATGGTGGTACAACATGCAATGTGTGGTTTTCATGAGCAATAAAAAGGCCGGAAATGATATTTATGTTGATCTCTATTCCAATTTTCTGTACTGGTTCCGGAACTCTCTGAACCGAGATGATGCAAAACTTTTTTTGACGTGTGTATAAATAACTTTTTAACTCATACGGTCATTAAGATCTCACGTGGGCCGGCCGGGGTGGCCGAGCGGTTCTAGGCGCTACAGTCTGGAACCGCGCGACCGCTACGGTCGCAGGTTCGAATCCTGCCTCGGGCATGTATGTGTGTGATGTCCTTAGGTTAGTTACGTTTAAGTGGTTCTAAGTTCTAGCGGACTGATGAGCTCAGTCCCATAGTGCTCAGAGCCATTTGAACCATTTGCCTCATTCACTGGTCCACTACTGATCAGTGCAAACAAAACAACGAAGCAAAACATATCCTTTTCACTTTCTTTGCGTTGCCTAACTTGGCATAACCAGGGTGTTTTCATGTAGTTGGCAAAAGGAAGACAGTAACGTCTTTGCACCAGGGAGAAGTAGGTATAATGGAACCGTTGCCTAACACAGTCCAGTAAGCGTCTGCTCATGATTTCCTTTCATCCA
Organism: Schistocerca piceifrons; assembly: GCF_021461385.2. Classification (NCBI taxonomy): domain Eukaryota; kingdom Metazoa; phylum Arthropoda; class Insecta; order Orthoptera; family Acrididae; genus Schistocerca; species Schistocerca piceifrons. The sequence continues at coordinate 321,724,281 of NC_060139.1, read as the reverse complement.
TCTACACGCAACTTCCCACTTTACAGCCCTCGAACCCTTTCCTTTCTTCTTTATCTTCTTCTTTTTCTTCTTCTTCTTCAACGCCCTCCTACTTTCCTTTGGCCATTTTCTTTTGCATTTCATTATTTTGTGTGCCATAAAAATGCGTCCGCGTGCAAACGTCGCCCAGGACACGCCCCGGCTGCCAAAGCCTTATTACGCCACTGCCCAGCATTGAACGTCATTCGCAGTAAATGACTGTGCTTGCTTGTTTATTTTATGCTATCGTGACAAATTAATTATCCCGCAACAACTGAAGCCTCTTTGATGCACCATTCTCATGAAACATCGACATTACGTGTAAAACGTCGGAAGATGACCGGGAAATGTTCAAAGTCATGCTCCAAGGAGTTATAGTTTTTTCGAACACAAGTAATAGGTTGCAGGCATTACAACACAACCTGTATTTCAGTACAGTTGAAGAATTTCTTCCTTTAGAATGGGCAAAACATTACTACGAAAACTTGCTGAAGTGCTGGAGAGGAACGAGGGACACTCGTAGTCAATGGTTCCAAGTCTGAAGCACTGCACAGTACCGGAGACTTCAATGCGCGGTTGGGCGAGCAACGGAACAAAGCTGGTGGCGGTGCGGCTAGGCCCGGCAGCGGCAGCGGGCTATGACCGGAGAGGAGAGAGGAGTCAGAGCAGAGCATCTCCAAGGCCAGCGGGCCGGGCGGTTGGTAGGCCTGGCCTGCCGGTTCAGGGCCGCATACCAGGGCCGGGCCTGCCGCGGCTGCCGCCTCCGCCGCCGCCGACGCCGCAGCCGACGCGCTCCCATTAATTACCGACAGACGCCGGCCGCGGGCGCCGCCGGACACCGGCACCGGACGGCGGTGGGCGGCGCACGTGGGGCGGGCGGAGCGCCGCGGCGCGGCGCAGTGCGGTGCTGCACTTCCGGTCCCGACTTGTTTACTGTCTGCGGGACACTGCTGTCGCAGAGCGGTCACATTTCATTTGAAGCCGAATTTATCGGCGGGAAAGGCAGATCGCTTACCGAAACCTCGGACTGCACAGTTTCTACCATTCATTCACACTACCTCTCATGCAACTTGAAACTTAAGAGAGAAAAGTTGTGTTTTCAGCAGTTGTAGTTGGTTGCCATGAGCTAATGTGCTACAGCGCACTAAAATTAAGCCATTTCTCTTCGAATTCTTGCCAGAAATTGATCTAAAACCACGCCATTTCTCTTCGAATGCGTGCTGGTAGGCAAATAACTGGACGAAAACATGTTTCGTAGCACTCTCTCTGTTCTAACAACCCTACCACAACAAAGGTCAAAAATTAATTATGATTGTAGTGTTGCTCACGCTGCTAAATATTGCATTTTCGGTCAACAACAAAGTTTGTATTATGTGGCAGGTGTCATTATAGCACAGTTAATAAAGTCATTTTTTTGAAATAATGGATAAACTAGGCACTCATCTTTTCGTGTTTCCCACGCTGGTCTCGTTGTGAACTCATGGCTCAATCGTCGAAAATCTAGGAAGTGATGATTCCAAGCTCGGATTCAAAGAGGCCTTGGTGTTATTCTGCGATATTCAAAAGTTTTATAGATGTGTTTCATAAACCATTCTTGAAGATTAAACTTTTGCAAGTTAGGACAATGCTGATGTAAAAAAGTAATCAGCACTCCGAATTTAAGTACACTTCTTTTTTATTACTTTTGTTGCAATATCACGTAACTCGTTCCAAAACATCACTTCACAATATAAAACATACTTGAAAATATCTTCCTCACTGTTAAAGTTCACATTTCATAAACTGATTACAATTTGCGTCTTTTTAACATGACGAACAAAGCTTGACTCTCTAAAAACCGCTTACGCGCCCAAAAATCGGAGTTACAAGTACGTCAATGATCATAGTGACAAAAGAAAGAATACACATAAGAACAATATCATTGCAATATATAAATATCGATGTATCGAAGTCCCTCTACATTAATGAAATCAAATCTGAATGTTGTCGCAGAAATATGTTAACTGTTTTACAGAAACACAGTAGAATATTTCTGGTATCGAGAGGTTGAGGTGAGGTGCGTAATGGTTACGTAATTCAAGTACCATTACACTGTGATAACTAGTAACCACTGTCGGGTGCTGAAATGACGGTCAGCCGCGCTACGATGAACTCACAGAAGGGACGCGGCATCCTATTTTCGACTGCACATGCTCCGATATGACGTCATTCCCTCAGACACTATGAATGCTACGTTGCTCACAGCACCAGATCAGTATTTTTCTTTGAAAGACCATGTAACGTATTGCGCAAATATAGAGTATGAGGCATTTTTGAGAAGCAGTTGACATAACAACACCGTGCCTGAACGGTCACGTCTACCGAATGGCAACTTAAGGGCTAAGGTTCAATTCTTGCTGCTACCACAATTTCTTTTATTTTGTTTTATTCCTCACAATGTTAAACGATTAATTATAAAATTTAAACAGATATAAACAGGAAAATATGTACACGTAAACTTAATATATTCAATTTATTTATGATTACTACCCTTCAAAGTCAAAAGGCAATAGGCCACCACATTTCAGCACACGTAAAATTTTGCATGAGCCACCAATGTTTCTCAAATGGTTCAAATGGCTCTGAGCACTATGGGACTTAACATCTGAGGTCATCAGTCGCCTGGGAACATAGAACTACTTAAACCTAACTAACTTAAGGACAACACACATATCTATGTACGAGGCAGGATTCGAACCTGCGACCGTAGCAGTCGCGTGGTTCCGGACTGAGGCGCCTAGAATCGCTCGGCTACCGCTGCCGGCACCCAATGTTTCTCAGTAAAAAAAAGAATTCTAAACAAGACCCACGATTTTCATCGGCTTGATGAAAACTAATGGAAACGTGTGACTGTGACATGACAAAAGTCGAAATAAGTAATGACACAACGTTTATGACCTGAGGTTGGAATAAATAATAAAATTTGCAAGATGGTCGCTGTGTTTCCCTACGGCAGTGCTGAGTATGTGTGCAGTCCCCTTTCGCATCGATTCGTCTAAGAGTTTTCCAATAGACCTGAAGCTGTTCCTGGAGTGCGATTCTGGAAGGACTGTGAAATATGGAACAAGGTGGATCTTCCAAAAGTTCGAACATTCTTTTTTAAAATTCAGTTAGTCCACACGAACTGCATAATATTCGTTACATGTTACTTTAAAAGCTTTTTAAACAGAAGTATTTCGCAGATGAAATTCAAGACTTACTTTATTGCACAACATGTTAACAGTCTAAAACAAAGCACCATCTGTGAATCTAAGCGTAAGCCTACTTCTTCACAGTCATAAACGCCTTCTTTTAATTTAGTGTTATACCCATTCCGCATCTTTTGTCTTTGGAAGTCTTTGGTTTATTGCTTGCTTACTTACTATACTTACAAACTATATTTCGAATGTGACACCGAGCGAGGTGGCGCAGTGGTTAGCACACTGGACTCGCATTCGGGAGGACGACGTTTCAATCCCGTCTCCGGCCATCCTGATTTAGGTTTTCCGTGATTTCCCTAAATCGTTTCAGGCAAATGCCGGGATGGTTCCTTTGAAAGGGCACGGCCGATTTCCTTCCCAATCCCTCCCTAACACGAGCTTGCGCTCCGTCTCTAATGACCTCGTTGTCGACAGGACGTTAAACACTAACCACCACCACCATCGAATGTGACAGTTAAGAATCTAAAAAAGCACCAGTAGTTGAGGAGAGGGTGAGACAGGGCTGTAGCCTATCCCCGAAGTTATTCAATCTGTACATTGAGCAAGCGGTAAAGAAACAGAGAAAAAATTTAGAAAAGGGAATAAAGTTCAAGAAAAATAAATTAAAATTTTGAGGTTTGCCACTGACACTGTAATTCTGTCAGACATGGCACAAAGAGGTAGAAGAACAGCTGTACAGAATGGATGACGTCGTCAAAAGAGACTATAAGACGGCCATCAACAAAAGTAATTCAAGGGTAACAAAAAGCCGTCGATTTCAATGGGGTGATGCTAAGGACATTACATTAGAAAATGTGACACTAAAAGTTGAACACGAGCGTTGCTATTCAGTATACACCGCTCCTGGGGAAAATGTGTTTCTTCCCTGCCTCAGTCTGGAACATTTTGAGTCGTATGACGAGGCGGCCGGTGTCGCCGAGCGCTTCTAGGCGCTTCAGTCTGGAAGCGCGAGATGCTACGGTCGCAGGTTCGAATCCTGCCTCGGGCATGGATTTGTGTAATGTTCTTAGGTTAGTTAGGTTTAAGTAGTTCTAAGTTCTAGGAGACTGATGAAATGGTTCAAATGGCTCTGAGCACTATGGGACTTAACTGCTGTGGTCATCAGTCCCCTAGAACTTAGAACTACTTAAACCTAACTAACCTAAGGACATCACACACATCCATGCCCGAGGCAGGATTCGAACCCGCGACCGTAGCGGTCGCGAATTCCAGACTGTAGCGCCTAGAACCGCTCGGCCACTCCGGCCGGCGAGACTGATAACCTCAGACGTTAAGTCCCACAGTGCTCCGAGACAATTGAACCATTTTTTTTTTTCGTATGACCAAAAGCAGTTCGCACTGTACGAAATCGCTTCGCGTTCGAAACACTTGTTTCTGAAATGTCATCCAGCACCGATTACAAACGTAAACATTCGAAAAACTGTAGAGGTACCTGCACAGCAAAAAATACTACTGTCAATAATCACGCAAACCAGTAGAGATGTAAAAACATCTCTATTGAGAGAGAGAGAGAGAGAGAGAGAGAGAGAGAGAGAGAAGTTTAACATCTCTACTGGTTTGCGTGAATATTGACAGTAGTAATTTTTGCTGTGCGGTACTTCTAGCCTGATGTGCAGAGTGTGGAGTGACAGCCAACGGCTGTGCGCCCCTCGCCCGTTCTGGCTCCCTGCTGCGGGCAGCCTCGCAGGTGGGCTGCTGCGTCTTTATGGGACCCTCAAGGTTCCATGTTGGGGCCGTAGTAAGTGTTTACGCCGCCTACCTGCCGGACCACCCGCCGGGGCAACACTTCCGGACGCCGTGTTTACAAACGCGCCGTCACTGGGTCACAGTCCACCCTTGCCGTGAACTAAGCTGCCTATGAAATACATGCGGCAACTGCTATTGCGTTATTGTATTGATTACAATGGTGGTGAATACAGCGGATCTTGTCTCAGTAAATTGAACCTACTAAACAGCAAGTTTACTCGACTTTACTTCACCACAACGCATTCCAGGCTTTCAACATCTCCGGAAGGCGTCCGCTCCTTTACTGATTTGCGTTTTGTATACTGGATCTGTTTTCAGTGATACAGCCAATAGTTTTTGCTCTTGCTTTCAAGCAGTTGTCATGCTATTAAGCGCACGGGTTTGTCAAGGCACTGTTAGAAACTAAAAATTCTCTACCAAAAAAAGTTGACCACATTGATAGTACCACAGTTTTTACATTTTTTGGAAGTAGCAATGATCTCAACTTTTTAAAAGTACATGTTATGTCAAGTATGTAATACCTTTAATTGAACAGGAAATTACTGGATGCAGCTCAAATTTTAACGCAACATTGTTAACACGTCTCACGGGAAGACAAGTACGCAATCCCATTACACCATCTGGAAATGAATAATTTTTAAAAAGCATTACGTTCAAATAAATACAAGAACAAGTCGCTGCTTGTCGGGGCTCAGTTCGAAGCAGGGCTCATCACTGAAGAGAAATCTACTGCAGTCAATGAGATTCTAGGCCGAAGACGTGTCTGGGGACGCCCTGGACAGCGGAGGGATACCAAATAGATTATCACCCGCCATACAGCTCAACAGCCAGGAGTGGTGGTCTGTGGCGACATTTCAATTCAAAGCAGGACCCATTTGGTTGTCATCCAAGGCACCCTCACAGTACAGGTGATCGTCGACGAAATTTTACGCCCGTTTTGTTGCCCTTCATGGCAAGCCATCCTGGGATTACATTTCAGCAAAATAATGTCTGCCCGCACAGGGCGAAAGTTTCTGCTACTTGTTATCGTGCTTGGCATACCCTTACTTGCTCCGCAAGGTGGCCGGATCTCTCAGAAATTAAGAACGTGTGGACCATTATGGGCAGGGTCCTCCAATCAGCTAGGGATTTTGACGATCTGATGCACCAATCGGACAGAATGTGGCACGACATCCCACAGGAGGACATCTAAAAGTCTATTAATGCCACACCAAATAAGTGCTTGCAAAGGGGTCAGAGGTGGACCAACGCACTACTGACTTGCCCAATATGTGAGGCACTTTCACTTGAATAAATCATCCAGTTTTCTGAAATTTCAATCATTTGTTTGCCTGTATATGTACATTACGTTTATCGGTTTCCATCCCATTCGGGTAATTCCTTTGTGGTCCATCGTTTTTCATTTTTTATCTTTATTTGATTTATTCTTTTTTTAAGAAGTGTATTAATTTTATCTCTCGCTCCCTTTGTGAGTGAATCAGAAAAAGTACCCCTTAGTAATGATAGGATATACTTCTTGGTTTCCGATGTACTGTGGCTTGCGGAGTAGACACATAAAGGTAGAGCGTTGTGACAGATCTGTAGTGCGCGAAGACCCAACAATTCGAATCTGAGAAGCGAGTGACTTACGAAACAGCATATATATATATATATATATATATATATATCATGCTGCCGTTAGTCATCTATCATCTTGCAAATTGACATCCACTGATGACTAAATGCCCCCTGTGCAACTTTCCATGCATTATATTTTTCATTTACAAGCGTCCATGCAGGTCCAGCATGTTTTCTGAGCGTCTACCCACCTGTCTTTACATCGTCGCCTCAATCTCATCTCTTGGAATCCAGAAGAGGGTTTTCTTGGCCTATCTACCCTTGATTCGTCTAGCTGCCAGTTCCAACCACCTCTTTTCATTTTCGTTGAAGTACCGGGTGATCAAAAAGTCAGTATAAATTTGAAAACTTAATAAACCACGGAATAATGTAGATAGAGAGGTAAAAATTGACACACATGCTTCGAATGACATGGGATTTTATTAGAATCACCCCATATTGCTAGACGCGTGAAAGATCTCTTGCGCGCGTCGTTTGGTGATGATCGTGTGCTCAACCGCCACTTTCGTCATGCTTGGCCTCCCAGGTCCCCAGACCTCAGTCCGTGCGATTATTGGCTTCGGGGTTACCTGAAGTCGCAAGTGTATCTTGATCGACCGACATCTCTAGGGATGCTGAAAGATAACATCCGACGCCATTGCCTTGCCATAATTCCAGACATGCTTTACAGTGCTGCTCACAACATTGTTCCTCGACTACAGCTATTGTTGAGGAATGATGGTGGACATTTGAGCATTTCCTGTAAAGAACATCATCTTTGCTTTGTCTTACTTTGTTATGCTAATTATTGCTATTCAGATCAGATGAAGCGCCACCTGTCGGACATTTTTTGAACTTTTGTATTTTTTTGGTTCTAATAAAACCCCATGTCATTCCAAGCATGTGTGACAATTTGTACCTCTCTATCTACATTATTCCGTGATTTATTCAGTTTTCAAATTTATACTGACTTTTTGATCAGCCGGTATATGCATGATAATTTTTACTGCGATGAAGTTTGATAGTGCCCAAGGCGGTGCAGTTAGCTAATCGTCAAATTATGACTAAATTATTTATTTCAGAATAAAGCAACAACCTACTGAGGAAAATGACTTCCTTGAGAAAATCTCACTCGGCAATACCCAGTTGTTTTTAAAATGGTTTTCGCGTTAAGTCAACGCCTTAAGTAAAAATTGGTAATCAGACGCACAAAAATGTGATAAATGAGGAATATAGTGCTGGGAACCTTCGTGTGTCCTTGCATATCACCTCTGCGATCCGTCATGTGTATGCGGTGATTTCCCTCCTCCACCTCACCCCAGCCAAAAAAAGAACACTGTCACAGCAATAAAGCTGACGGACGGTTGGTAATTTACTTTTAGAAAATTAATCTTTAGCTCTGCGACGGAGTATACGCCGCGTGAAACTTCCTGACATTAAGAGAGTCGATCAGACCTGGTTTCAAACTTAGACACATTTCCCCTGCACAGGGAATAGTCTTAGCGACTCGTCTAGTAATTGCCAAGGAGGCAGACAGAAATTTTGAAGGTAATCAGGAAATGGAAACACAATTGGCTTGAACACTGGATGAGAAGAGATTCTTTATTGATGGATGTTATGGAAGAAACGGTGAATGGAAGAAGAAAAAGAAGACGCAGAAAATACCACGTGTTGGATAGTATAGGAGCAGGAAAGAGTTATGATAAAACAAAGATGGTAGTAAATGTCAGGACTGCATGGAGAGCTACACGTGAAGACCTGCCCTAGGGCAGAACACTGAAGATTATGGTGATGATGATCATCACGATCATGATGACGATCATGATAACTCTGGGCACGACTCTTGAGCTGCCTTCACAACGTTCATTATCGCAGCCCCTCCGTCCAACTGTCCAAACCTCACACAAGCTCTATTACACATCTTGACGAACCAACACACTCTTTGCCCTCTACACCATTTATGACAATAGCGCTGAGATGGGCCTCGGAGGCTGAGCTCGGAGTATAATGGCGTTGCATCACTGCCACGTGACTAGCTGGGAGAAAGCACCGACTGACTCCCCAGTCGTCGGCGGTCCAGGGCCCCACGTGGGTTCTTTCACCGCGCCGTGCCGCGCGCCGAAGGACGCCCTGGACAGGCGGAGATTCGACAAGAGGACCGGGGAGCCGATCAGCTATACTTTATCAGTAGTAGAGCGCAACATCTGCATCCGCCTTGAGTGGGTATTCGTCTTCGATGACGTAATAATCTACCTGAAGAAATCACCTCCTTAGCGCATGGTTGTCAGTAGTTTGCCAACAAAGAACATATGATTGATTTTACAGTGCGGTCATCCACAGCTTAGTTAATAGATGTTAAAAAATTTCTTTCAAAATATTATTTGAATCTTGTAAACACATTAGCTGTTGATAATACTTTATTTCAAGGTTATACACGACTAGTTTCGCAATTCCATAATCTTCACGTGAAAAGAATCTACAAAAACATACAGTATGGATTAAAGCAGATCAATAATACCAGAAATGTAGGGTATCTAAGCCAGGAAAATGATGGCTCACTGGTACTGCAAACCGAATGAAAAAAGGAAAAAGCCACTTGTAGTGACCGTGGCTATGCCTGCACCAGGGAGGTCGTAACACCTCGTGAAGGTGTGGGGAAAACTGACGTTGGGAAATGCGTCGCGAGAGGACAAGTGGGAAGTACTGGAATATGTCGATAGAGGTCGTGAAAATGGAGAGTAGCACTGGTACGTTTTTGGAGTGAAGATTAGGAGCCGTTACGCAAACGGGTATTCCAGATAGAAGAAATACACCATAAGTAGTACACCAACAAAACCGTTGGATATAGAGGGATGAAATCATGGCAATACTGTATGAATTTCTAAGATAAAATTACTTAAAATTTATTTTGATGTGACACTTATAATGTCGAAATTATAAAGTGAACTTAAAATAACCTTAAAAATAAAGTTGGTTAAAATTATTAAAAATTATTGAAAATCATTAAAAATTATTAATAGTTATTAAAACCCCCGGTTTGGATTTTAAGAGAAAGATACTGAAAGGAAGGCCGTAACATTTCAATGACCTAATGTTAAGTTAACTATGTGCGTATTTCACTCTCTCTTTTTCTGGTTTAGGTACCCCACATTTCTGCTATAATTAATTTGCTCCTAATCCACATGTAGGTTTTTTGTAGATTTTTTACACGTGAAGATGCGATTGAAATTTAATTATGAAATAAAGGATTATCAACGGCTAATGAAGTTTCCAGAAGTTACCTAGAAAATTTTTAGTTAAACTTTTTAAAGTAATTTTTTTAACACCGCCATCAAAGAATCCACTCAGTGACGACTTGTGAGAAACAACTACTCTCGCTAGTCGTACCTGGATGGGTCAAACGGTAAGTCCCCTGACCACGCAGTACAGCGTTCTGGATTCCAGTACCGGACCGATACACCGTCATTATCTGTCACGAAGATCCAAACATTTCGCCATTAATCTTTTCAGCAAATGCACGCTGTGTATACAGACCGGACTGGATTTGATTCAATCAAGGACATTCTCAATGGTTCTGTCCCATATTCTGCTAGCGACAATCACCTCATGCTACATTTTAGCAATAAAATTGCTGCCTGCGTCATGAAAAAATCTTCTGATATCAAGGTCGGCCCCGGAAACCTCTATAGATGTTCTGCGGGCACTCCTGAATCCATCTCCGAACTCCAAACGGTACTCTTACAAGGGAAAGCCCACCTATCCCTTAGTATGTGTGTGTGTGTGTGTGTGTGTGTGTGTGTGTGTGTGTGCGTGTGCGTGTGTGTGTGTGTGTGTGAATTTCTAAGGGACGAAACTGCTGAGGTCATCGGTCCTTAGATCTACACACTACTGAAACTAACTTACGCTAAGAACAACACACACACCCATGCCCGATCGAGGACTCGAACCTCAGACGGCTATCCCTTAGTGATGAGAACGAGTTAGTAGGGGCAGTGGTAAGACACTGGACTGCAGTTCGGAAGGAGTGCAGTTCGAACACCGGGCAACTATCCAGATTTGGCTTTCCTGTTGTTTCCCTAAATTACTCAAGGCAAATCTCGGGATGATTCTTTTGAATAGGATACAATCGATTTCCTTCCTCAACCACATCCAACGTGCTTTTCGCGTAATGTCCATGGAGATAAGAGGAATTACAGCTCTTATGGAGGCATATCGATAGTCGTTTTCCTTTGCTGTATATGCGAGTGGAAGAGGAAAGGAAATGACCAGTACTGGTAGAAGGTACCCTTCGTCACGCAGCGTACGGTAGCTTGCAGAGTACGTACATGGCGACAATTATTGAATTATATGAAAAGAAACGTAAATTAGTTACAAACTACGGCCTGCACACACTTTATTCAACATGTAAACGTTATTACAGGTACTAGGACGTAGGTTATGAAATGTTCGATCGATACGTCTACCATCATTGGCGATGATGTGGCGCAGACGAAAAGCGAAATTCTGTATGACCCGCTGAAGTGTCGAAACGGACCTCCTGAATGGCTGTTTTCAGGTCAGCCATGGTGTTAGGTTTATTGCTGTGCAGCTTGTCTTTAATATAGTCCCGTAAGTCGCCGGGGAACACTGCAGCCAATCGAGGCCCATGTCAGTAGCCTCTGGGTACCTCAGGGCCAGAATGCGGTCCCCAAAGTGCTCCTCCCGGACATCTTGCTTCGATGGGGTCGTGCTCCGTCGTACATGAACCACATCTTGTCGAAATCAGGACTTTGGATAATGGCGATGAAATCGTCTTCCAAAACATTCACTTACCGTTCGGTAGTAACCTTGCCATCAAGGAATATGGCACCGATTATTCCGCGACTGGCCACTGCACACCACACTGTCACCCGTTGAGGTTGCAGAGACTTCTCGATCGCGAAATGCGGATCGTCAGTTCCCCAAAGACGCCAATTTTGCTTATTGACGAACCCATCCAAATGAAAGTGGGTTTCGTCTCTAATCCAAACCATACTAAGCATACTAATTTCCATCTCGCCCCGCAGCCAACCGTGCAGTTTGAACGTCCTAACGCAAAACGTTCAGAAGTTATGACGATTTTATTTCATGTAGTTCAATAATTGTCACACTGCATGTAGATGGAGATGTAGAACGTATGTCGCAGAGTACAGCACGCTGCGCAACAGTGCTACACGGAAGCAAATTCTTTGTGTGCATGTATGCTACATGCAAACAGCAAGAGCTGCAGGCTCCGCAGAAATGTATGTCCGTAGGTAATTTAACAAAAGCATGTTTTCCGGTCCAGACTGTATACCAGTTAGGTTACTTTCAGAGAATGCTGATATAATGGCTCCAAACTTAACAATCATATACAACCGTTCGCCTAACGAAAGATCGGTACCAAAGACTGGAACGTTGCACAGGATACACCAATATAGTAGGAGTAATCCACTAAATTACAAGCCCATATCATTAACGTCGGTATACAGCAGGATTTTGGAATTTATTTGTGTTCGAACATTATGAATTACCTCGAAGAAAATGGTCTATTGACACAGAGTGAACACGGATATAGAGAACATCGTTCTTGTGAAACACAACTACCTCTTTACTCACGTGACGTGCAGAGTGCTATTGACAAGGAATTTCAAATTGATTGCGTATTTCTAGATTTCCAGAAAGCTTCTAAAGCTGTTCCACACAAGCGGCTTGTAGTGAAATTTGCGTGCACATGGAATATCGTCTCAGTTATGTGACTGGATTCGTGATTGCCTGTCAGAGGTCGCAGTTTGTAATAATTGACGGAAAGCCATAGAGTAAAACAGAAGTCATTTCTGGCGCTGCTTTTCCTCATCTATGTAAACGATTTAGAAAACAATCTGAGCAGCCGTCTTTGGTTGTTTGCAGATGATGCTGTCGTTTATCGACTTCTAAATTCATCAGAATATCAACACAACTTGCAAAACGATTAAGAAAAGATATCTGTATGATGCAAGAAATTGTCAATTGACCCTATATAACGAAAAATGTGAGGTCATCCACAAGAGTGCTAAAAGGAATCCGTTAAACTTCGGTCACACGATAAATCAGCCAAACCTGAAGGCCGTAAATTCAACTAAATACCTAGTAATTACAATTACGAACAACTTAAATTGGAACACACAGAAAATGTTGTGGGGAAGGCTAACCAAAGATTGCGTTTTATTGGCAGGACACAAAGGAAATGTAACAGATCTACTAAGAAGACTGCCTGCACTACGGTTGTCCGTTCTCTTCTAGAATAATGCTGCACGGTGTGGGATCCTTGCCAGATAGGATTGACGGAGTACATCGAAAAAGTTCAAAGACGGGCAGCACGTTCTATACTATCGCGAAATAGGGGAGAGAGTGTCACTGAAATTATACACAATTTGGAATGGACATCATTAAAACAAAGGCGTTTTTCGTTGCGGCGGAATCTTCTCACGAAATTTCAATCGACAACTTTCTCCTCCGAATGCGAAAATATTATGTTGACGCCGACCTATACAGGGTGGTCCATTGATAGTAACCGGGCCAAATATCTCCGGACACTTGGATGATGTCGTCCAGGATACCGCGCAGCATACATAGCACACACCCGTTGGGCATTTTGGTCACAATAGCCATACATCAACGCGATATCGACCTTTTCCGCAATTGGTAAACGGTCCATTTTAATACGGGTAATGTATCACGAAGCAAATACCGTTCGCACTGGCGGAATGTTACGTGATACCACGTACGTATGTCACTATTAGAGCACCATCTATCAGAAAGCGAAAAAAGTGGTTCAACTAAAACATTCATATTGCTTTACGTACTACACGAATATGTAATAAAAATGGGGGTTCCTATTTAAAAAAACCGCAGTTGATATCCGGCTGACCTACGGCAGCGCCATCTAGCGGGCGAGCCATAGCGCCATCTGGTTTCCCCCTTCTAGCTAGACAAGTTTCGCTCTTTGTAGTTTTTTCGTTTGACGCTTATGTCGTGAGATATTTGACCCGGTCACGATCAAAGGACCTCCCTGTATAGGGAGAAAAGAACTTCATAATAAAACAAGGGAAATCAGAGTTCACACGGAAGGGTATAAGTTGTTCAAATGGCGCTGAGCACTATGGGACTTAACATCTGTGGTCATCAGTCCCCTAGAACTTATAACTACCTAACCTAAGGACATCACACACATCCATGCCCGAGGCAGGATTCGAACCTGCGACCGTAGTGGTCACGCGGCTCCAGACTGTAGCGCCTAGAACCGCAAGGCCACTCCGGCCGGTGAAGGGTATAGGTGTTCGCTTTTATCCGCGCGCTATACGAGATTGGAATAATAGAGAATTATCGGGAAAGTGGTTCGATGAACTCCCTGCCAGGCACTTACAGGTGATTTGCGGAGTATCCATGTAGATGTAGATGTAGATGTGGCACTCTGCGCACAAGTGTTTCAACCTCTTGGTTGCGAACGTTCTGTATTGCACCGAAGATGCATCGGTGTGGCGTCTTTAGCGTCTGTTGGAAACTACAGCAAAGAGATGACTAACGTCGAGACTTATTGCGCCAAGAATACACCTGCGTGTGCGTTTCGACTTCAGTTGCCATCATCGGTTGCCTGAACTTGACGTCGAGGAAGCTGTGCGCACAGTGCCGGCCTGGAGTGTGTTGCCCGGAGATGTGGCGTGGGCAGGCAGCCCCGTGCAGGGCGGCTGTGCGCGGCTGCTGCAGCGGCGGCCGCGGCGGCGGCGGCGCCGGCGAGGTAGGAGTGGCAACGCGGCGCCCGCGCACGCATTCCTCCGCCGCGCCGGCCTGCGCTGCCCGCGAAAGCAAAGGAAAGCAAAGGGAGCACCGGCCGAGCCCACCACTGAGTGAGCGTACTGCCCGCCGCCAGCCGGCCGTCAGCTGCCGCACTACCACTCACAACATCTCGCTTCCCAACTGGCGTTGGGCGATTTAGGCGCCTAAGTGTGGTGCAGTTGACAGCCGCAGCTTTGCCGTAATTTCTGGTCAATGAGACAGCGAACAGAGGTAGGCTTTCCGCCTGGCGAAAGAGCATCTTACAAGGGAACCTCCCCATCGCACCCCCCTCAGATTTAGTTATAAGTTGGCACAGTGTATAGGCCTTGAAAAACTGAACACAGATCAATCGAGAAAACAGGAAGAAGTTGTGTGGAACTATGAAAAAATAAGCAAAATATACAAACTGAGTAGTCCATGTGCGAGATATGCAACATCAAGACAATGTAGGCTCAGGAGCGCCGTGGTCCCATGGTTAGCGTGAGTAGCTGCGGAAGTACAGGCCCTTGCTTCAAGTATTCCCTCGAGTGAAAAGTTTACTTTCTCTATTTTCGCAAAGTTGTGATCTGTACGTTCGTTCAATGACGTCTCTGTTCACTGTAATAAGTTTAGTGTGTGTTTTGCGACCGCACCACAAAACCGTGCGATTAGTAGACGAAAGGACGTGCCTCTCCAATGGGAATCGAAAATATTTGATCGCAAGGTCACAGGTCAACCGATTCCTCCACAGGAAAACACGTCTGATATATTCTATACGGCATGTGCGTCACATGACAGGAATATGTTGTCGACCCACCTAACTTGTGCACTTGGCGAATGGGTAAAAAGATTCTTCTACCTTGCCCGATTTAGGTTTGTTTGTGGATGTGATAATCACTCTCAAAAAAGTGATGAAAACATAAGAGTTTGTCACATAAATTGAAACATAGGAATTGTCTGAAAATAAAAAATTAAACTTCTCACCTGAGGGAAGGCTTGAACCAAGGACTTTTAACTGCACAGCTGCTCACGCTAACCACGGGACCATGGCGCTACTGAGCTCACATGTCCTTGATGTTGCCTATCTTGCGCATGGACTACTCAGTTTGTATGTTTTGCTTGTTTTTTTCATAGTTCCTGTTTTCTCGATTGATCTGTATTCAGTTTTTCAAGGCCTATCCACTGTGCCAACTTATAACTAAACCTGAGGGGGGTGCAATGGGGAGGTTCCCTTGTTTGAACCGCATCGAACAGGCTCAAGCCCCTCCCCTTCCCCCTCATAATATGCCCATACATTCTTGCCACTGAAGAAGTACTCCGAATTGGAGAAAATGAAGAAGATGCATATGGTTGGTTGTGTTTGGGGGGAGGAGACCAGACAGCGAGATCATCGGTCTCATCGGATTAGGGTAGGACGGGGTAGGAAGTCGGCCGTGCCCTTTCAAGGGAACCATCCCGGCATTTGCCTGGAGTGATTTAGGGAAATCACGGAAAACCTAAATCAGGATGGCCGAACGCGGGATTGAACCGTCGTCCTCCCAAATGTGAGTCCAGTGTGCTAGCCACTGCACTACCTCGCTCGGTAAGACGCATATGTATATCCATACGCTGACGACATAACCATATGTTCAACAGATATACAGAAGCTGCAGAAAATCATTGAGAAATAGACAAATGGTGCAGTGAACACAAACTACACGCCGACCTGAGTGGCCGTGCGGTTCTAGGCGCTACAGTCTGGAACCGAGCGACCGCTACGGTCGCAGGTTCGAATCCTGCCTCGGGCATGGATGTGTGTGATGTCCTTAGGTTAGTTAGGTTTAATTAGTTCTAAGTTCTAGGCGACTGATGACCTCAGAAGTTAAGTCGCATAGTGCTCAGAGCCATTTGAACCATTTTGAACAAACTACACATAAACATAACAAAGACAGAAATGGTAATTTTCAGAAAAAGAGGCAAAACACCCAAGAACGCAGAAATGAGCATCAAGGGACAAAAAATAAAAATCTCATCAGACTTTAAATATCTAGGGGTGACATTGCAACCAACAGCCAAATGCTTCACAAAACATACAACAGAACGTGCACCCCAAGCAATACAGGACATCAAAAACATCCGCCTGCTCAGTCTAGAAACAGCCATGAAATTAGTCAACGCAAAAATCTTGCCAATCCCGGCCTATGGGATGGAGGTTATATGGGACCACCTGACAGAAAAAAATCTAGAAACACTAGAGAAGGTGAAGTCGACTTATGTAAAAAGAGCACTAGGTCTCTCAAAGACAACAAGATCTAGACCAGTGTATCTGCTAGCGAGAGAGACATTCCTAACTGAAGACATCAAACTTCGATATATGATGCCACACACCAGGGCTTCCAGAAAGCAACTGAAGATCATGGAGGACAAACGAGAAAATACATAGCCGGAGTTCTATGGCACCGAAGCAATGACGAACCGCTCATGGAGAGCCCCAATTTTCGAGCTGCGACATGTCGTAACTAGACTTTCTATTCACGGCTTTCGTCATTGAATTTGCAAAAACAAAACTTATCACGACCCAACCACAACATGTGTATATGAACTGTGTAACGAAGCCTGTGAACGATATCACATAGAACTGTGCAGTAAATGAGTGAAATCGATAAATGAATATGCAAAAATGTAAATGTAAATGCAAAATGTTAAGTTAGGTAACCGTATATGGCTATTTGGCCGCAATTTTAGTAAATAAAAAAATATGCCCAGGATCAAGGAAAGGGTCTCAGTGGTAGCCGGCACGGTAGCTCAGCGTGTTCGGTCAGAGGGTTATCTGCCCTCCGTAATAAAAAAACTGAGTTAATCGATCAACAACGAACTTAAACGGATGTCTTACGTCGTCCGCCCCGAGCAGATGCAACGAACGAAAGCGAACAAAGTGAGATTAAAAAAAAAAAAAGTGGATGTAACATTTTGTTGCACCTTTCAACTACTTCATCTGCATTTACATCTAAGAGTACTCTGCAATTCACAGTTAAGTGCCTGGCAGAGGGCTCATCGAACCACCTTACCTTCAAGTTATGTCTCTACCGTACCTTTCTTGAACTGGACGCGGGGAAAACGAACACATAACTCTTTCTGCGCGAGCTCCAATATTCTCATTTCATCATGATGATAGTAAGAATTTGCAGAACGACCTGCAGAGAATGGATGAAACGTGCAGACTCTGGCCGTTGACCCTGAAGGTAAATAAAAGTAACATATTGCGCACACATAGGAAAAGAAATCCACTACTGTACAGCAACACTATTGATGACAAACAGCTGGGAACAGCGTCTGCCGTAAAATATCTATGCGTAACTATCCAGAGCAATTTTAAGTGGAATGACCATATAGAACAAATAGTGGGAAAAGCAGACACCAGGCTCAGATTCATTGGAGGAAACTTAAGGGAATGTAACTCATCCACGAAAGAAGTGGTTTATTAGGTGCTTGTTCGCCCGATTCTCGAGTATTGTTCATCTATCTGGGACCCCTGTCGGGTAGGACTGATACAGGAGATAGAAGATCCAAAGAAGAGCGGTGCGTTTTGTCACAGTATCGTTTAGCTGGCGAGAGAGCGTTAAGGAGATGCTAAACAAACTCCACTGGCAGACGTTAAAAGAGAGACGCTGTGCATCACGAAGAGATTTACTATTGAAATTAATTTCGGGACAGCACTTTTCAGGGGGAGCCGGACAACATATTACTTTACCCCACATACGCCTCGCGTATTGCCCATGAGGAGAAAATTCGAGAAATTAGAGCCAATACAGAGGCTTACCAACAATCATTCTTCTCACGCACTATTCCGAGTGGAACAGGCTTGGAGGGATCAGATACTGGTACCGAAACTACCCTTCGCCACACACCATTTGGTAGCTTTCTGACTATGATGTAGATGTAGATGATCATTTCTCCCTATTTTTTGGGCACCAACAGAATATTTTCGCAATCTGATGACAATGTTGGTCATTAAAATTTCACGAGAAGATCCAGCCGCAACATAAACACCTTTGTTTCAATGCTTGCCAACCCAGTTCACCTCATGTCATGGTGCCTTTGTACATAGAAAACTCGCACCATTAGAAAATTGTCACGAAATGCTCGTAGACATGTGGAGTAGTGACGTTTGGCGCACGGATTGGTAGTTGACTCCCAGCATTAACAAATGTAGCGTATTGCACATAAATAGGCGGAAAGACCCATTGTTGTATGATAACAACTTTCTCAGGACAATCAGTGGAAGAAGCAGCATCCATTAAATACTAGGAGATTGCGGATGGAGCGATTTAAAATGCAACAACCTCATAACAGTAATCGTAGATAAGACAACGGTAGACCGAGATTCGCTGGAAGAATACTCAATAAATATAGCCTAACCACGAAGAAAATATCTTACAAAGGCTCGATCGACCAATATTTGAATACCGCTCGGTTGTCTGGGATCCGTACCGGACAAGACCGACAGAGGGCAAAAGACGATCCAAAGAAGAGCACCGCACTACGCCACAGATACGTTTTGTAAGCGCAAAAGCGTCACGGAGATGGTTATCCAACTATAGTGGCAGACGTTGCAAGAGAGGCGTTGTGCATCGCAATGTGCTTTACTTTGGCTGGATTTAATTTACAGACAGACATTTAAATGTGTAATACAATCGACGCAGTTCGTTCCATCAGAAAGTCACTGGATGTTCCACGATTTTCCCTGCTGGGACAGTATGTAACAATATGGCGAAAGTGTCCTCGGAGTCTTTCGCAGCGGCATGACTAGGTAAAATCTTCTCGTTTCCAAACCGCGTCAAATCCAATAAAATTCTCGAGCTTTCGATGGCTAGCTCCGCCCAGTCAATAGTTTTACTCCTGACGACGGTTGCGGAGCTAGCCATCGAAAGCTCGAGAATTTTATTGGAACTGACGCGGTTTGGAAACAAGAAGATTTTATTCAATACGGCGAACGGGTTTGCCTGGCTGTTCCACAATCGCATTTTGGAGTGGAGCCTTCCCCCTATAAAGAGAGTCCGCGCTTCTGCATGATTACTGAGTATTCTGTCAATAATTGCCGATTATTTGCGTGATTGGTCGAAAGCAGGGGGTTTCTTTCTCACGTGGGACAAGTTTTGGCAATGTGGAGGGTAAGTCTCTGTCTCGTCTCGTCGGTTAAGTTGGACTGAGACGCGCGAATTTTCAAGGCTGTTTTCACGAATGGTTTTCTTGATCGAAGCCGGTTTCTTTCCAGGATAACAGAATCTGGATGAGCAAGAAGCTGCGGGTTGCATTATATGCGTTTAAACTCACGGAGTAGAGCTGCTTTCCATCGTGTTCACGGCGGTGGAGTATGGCTCAGTATGGGCAGCCCTTCGACCGGGTTTGATCTCTGTGTACCACAGATAATTATCATTGTGTTGTTCACCTGCGCATTCAAGCAAGTGCGTGTGTGCGCAATTCAGCCTCCACGTGGTGCATCTCGGGTAATTCCGAAGAGCAGACAACACTGGATGCCAGACAATCATTGGATCTTCTGATTAAAGCACATGAAAGCACACGACAACTGGTTGGAAATAACCAGGTGCTGAAACATGTTCGGCCACTCCTAAACAACAATTGTTTGCATTTAGGAGGAAACGATTTACCATAATTTAGTCTGCAAACACGGCTTGTGCCAGAGATTCAGAACCGAACCATGATTATTTAAAAGTATCACTTGCAGCAGACCGCTCAATACAAGTGCAACGCATACGACGTTTTCAAAATAAGGTATCAGATGTGGTGTCAGCTTTTTTTTGGCCTAAGTGCGAAACATACATGTTTCTTCGCGAAAATCAAATACTTCAAGTATTTAGTGACTGAACAGAGCGACTAAGAGATGCATCCAAAGTTGTGACGATATCTCTTTTTGCAACAGGACAGTGATCAGCAAACTATCTTCTGAGACTGTCACTTCTTAAGCTCAGCGAATCGGGGGAGCTCTACACTGGGTAATTGAAAAATTTTAATTATCACTTCGAAAAAATAAATTTGCGCAATTATTTGTTTGTACACATTGAAATTTCTACGACTAAGTACCGTAGCACAACGCTAGGGTATCCACAATAAAATTGCGCAGCATTTATCCACTTTTACAACTGCGCTGCGCCATTTTATTATGGCTACCCTAGAGGCGTGCTGCTGTTAATATAACCATCATTTACGCCATATTTACAGTGAAAAATGCGTTCTGCATTTTAAATAAGGAGTTGCAGAAGTCTGCTAACGTCTCACATTATTTCAATCGATATTTAGTTTGAAGAATTATATAGAAGGGTGTTCGTACTGTGAAAGAATCAGGTTGTTGTTATTGTTGTGGTCTTCAGTCTGAAGACTGGTTTGATGCAGCTTTCCATACCTACAAAACAGCTGCATGCCCTCGAGAAAAAAAAAATAACGGGTGTGGTTTCCCCTTGCTTTTAGCCGTTCGCAGTACCAGCACAGCAGGATCATGTTGGTTGATGTTACAAGTTCAGATCAATCAATCATCCAGACTGTTGTCCCTGCAATTACTGAAAAGGGTGCTGCCCCCCTTCCGGAACAACACGTTTTACTTGCCTCTGAATAGATACCCCTCCGTTGTGGTTGCATCTATGGTACGGCTATCTCTATCGCTGAGGCACGCAAGCCACCCAACTCCGCGAAGTCCATTGTTCATGGCGGTACGAATAAGGTAACTAAACCAATAAAAAGGCATCCGAAATACTCATACTTAGAAGGTGAACAAAGAAAGTTAACCTACTCCTTATTATGTTCCGCCACAGTTTTAAAATTATAAATGGTAAATACTTCCAAATTGTTGAATATTTCTCGTGATAGGTTAAGTAAGGTTCCGCTCATACACATATTTATTAAGAAACGTTGGTTACTAAACTATAAAAACTTGCAGCCTTCATCAGCGTCAAAAACAGTATAGTCATGCTCCTTGGTCTGCTGAGTCTTTCCTGCACCTGCAATATGATGTCACGTCCTCCCACTACACTAGCCTACTGCAATGTAAAATATATCTATGACCATATATTAATTTAATAGTTAGTGTATATTTAAATGGAGGTTGCGACCATTGTCACATCCGTGAACCATTTTTAATAGGCAACTGATGTGGTCATCAAATGGAGCATGAATTCTCAAACTTCCCGAAGAGAACATAGTGAACATTATATAATCACGCTGTACAGTACCTGAGAGTGTGAAGACAGGTCTCTGGAGAAAGAGGCAATGCCACAAACATCAGCTTACCTGCAAACAAACAAGAAAACTGTCAAACTTTGGGGCTTGATACTGAACAGCAAAAAATAAAAACGAAATTTGTACGATAAAAAATTTCATGTCGTATTGATATTTTATTTTTAAAACAAATATGCTTCGAGAATGAAATTTGTTTATTGTTTTTCACCCAATATTGAAGTTATGGGACATGTCTATATGGAAAAAGATATTTACAATTAGTGCCTTAGCCTAGTTTATAGGTTTTTCTGTGTACAATGCCACTGCCCTGTTCAAATGCTACTCTAATTCACACCGCTGTCGTTTCGTTCATCAGCTCTAAGTATGGTTTGACGCAGCGCTCCAGCACATTCACTGGCCAGCTGAGCCCTCCATTTAGGCTTGTCTGCTCTAGCCCGCATCGTCAGCAATCTGCCTTGTGTGCTTGTAACTACGTCTGCCGCTACGATTTTTCACTTCCGCGATCCTTTCAACTACAATTTTCGTCCACGACCCGTTTCGTAATATGCGGCCAACTATTTTCTTGTGATTCTTCAGTTTCTCCTGGCGTATTTGTTGATCTAAAAGTCCACGAGTGTACTGCCGGTTCACATCGTCCAACGGGCACAATATTTCGACGATCAGACATGTCACCATCGTCACGCGCTGACGTACCTGTCGGCGGCTGCGGTGCCGAGCCGTTCTAGGCGAATGGTCTGGAACCGCGCGACCGTTACGGTCGCAGGTTCGAATCCTGCCTCGGGCATGGACGTGTGTGATGTCCTTAGGTTAGTTAGGTTTAAGTAGTTCTAAGTTCTAGGGGACTGATGACCTCAGCAGTTAAGTCCCATAATGCTCAGAGCCATTTGAACCATTTTCACGAACCTGTCGAACCTGACGCAGCTGACAATGGCGACATGTCTGATCGCCGAAACACTGTGCCCGTTGGACGATGTGAACCGGCAGTACTCCCATGGACTTTTCTATCAACTATTTTCTTTCTTTCTACGAATACCACGTTATTACGAAATAGTTTTATTTCTCAATGCTAAGTCGATTTTCATTCGTCCAAACTGCATTAAAATATTTTATTCATTATTATTATTATTATTATTAATTCCTTTAACTCCTTATGTGGGGCATAGGGCTGCAACAAAGAATCACCATCTTGTTCTGTCTTCTGCTAGTATTCTCACTTCTTCCCATCCTATTCCTTGTTGCTAATCTCCTGCTTCAACTGATCGTCTCCACGTTATTTTTGGCCTGCCTCGCCTCCGTCGTCCTTGCGGGATCCAATAAAGCGTTTCCTTCGCAATATGTTCATTTGGTCTCCTAAGTGTATGTCCTAAACGCCTCCAATTCCTGCTTCATATTTGTAGCTCAGTTGGTTTCCGACTGGTTCTTTCCCAGAGTTTTTCGTTAGAGATGACATTTGGCCATCATAGCCCCAGAAAAACTTTGAGATTCGCCGATGACATTGTAATTCTGTCAGACACAGCAAAGGACTTGGAAGAGCAGTTGAACGGAATGGACAGTGTCTTGAAAGGAGGGTATAAGATGAACATCAACAAAAGCAAAACGAGGATAATGGAATGTAGTCCAATTAAGTCGGGTGATACTGAGGGAATTAGATTAGGAAATGAGACGCTTAAAGTAGTAAAGGAGTTTTGTTATTTGGGGAGCAAAATAACTGATAATGGTCGAAGTAGAGAGGATATAAAACGTAGACTGGCAATGGCAAGGAAAGCGTTTCTGAAGAAGAAAAATTTGTTAACATCGAGTACAGATTTAAATGTCAGGAAGTCGTTTCTGAAAGTATTTGTATGGAGTGTAGCCATGTACGGAAGTGAAACGTGGACAATAAATTGTTTAGACAAGAAGAGAATAGAAGATTTCGAAATTTCGTGCTACAGAAGAATGCTGAAGATTAGATGGGTAGATCACATAACTAATGAGGAGGTATTGAACAGAATTGGGGAGAAGAGGAGCTTGTGGCACAACTTGTCTAGAAGAAGGTTCAAATGGCTCTGAGCACTATGGGACTCAACTGCTGAGGTCATTAGTCCCCTAGAACTTAGAACTAGTTAAACCTAACTAACCTAAGGACATCACAAACATCCATGCCCGAGGCGGGATTCGAACCTGCGACCGTAGCGGTCTTGCGGTTCCAGACTGCAGCGCCTTTAACCGCACGGCCACTTCGGCCGGCTCTAGAAGAAGGGATCGGTTGGTAGGACATGTTCTGAGACATCGAGGGATCACCAATTTAGCACTGGAGGACAGCGTGGAGGGTAAAAATCCTAGAGGGAGACCAAGAGATGAATACACTAAGCAGATTCAGAGGGATGTAGGCTGCAGTAGGTACTGGGACATGAAGAAGCTAGCACAGGATAGAGTAGCATGGAGAGCTGCATCAAACCAGTCTCAGGACTGAGGACCACAACAACAACAACAACAACCCCCAGGATGTTCCTCAGACATCCGTTGTTTAATGTCTGCAGCTTATGGGTTAGCTGCTTTGTCATTTTCCATGTTTCACCTTCCTATGGAAGCAGAGATTTTACATTACATTCACTTATCTGCAATTTGGTCCTCAATGTTACTTCCTACGATCTCCAGATGAAGCGGAAACTTGTAAACGAGCCTTTGGCTTTGTTAATGTGACTGTTTAATGTCCTCTGTTGCACCACTAGTTGGTGTAATCGAGCTTCCAAGGTAGCAAAACGTATCCACCCTTTCCATTACCTGGCTCTCAAGCTTAAGCTCTGCGCTGTTGTTATCATTTGCCCGCATGTCTTTTGGTTTGTGGACATTAATTTTCAAACCGACTTTCTTCGCCGCAGATTTCAGGTCTTCTAGTTTCTCTTTCATGTCTTTGAGGCTGCCGTCTCTAATGACCTCGTTGTCGACGGGACGTTAAACACTAACCACCACCACCACCTCTTTGAGGCTGTGGGATAGAAGGCAAAGGTCATTTGAAAAATCGAGGTCTTCTAGATGTGTTCAATTGCTCCATTTTATTCCTCTCACTTTATCCATTGCTTGCGTCATTACAAGATTCAGTACTGTGTTAAATAGTATCAGTGAGAGCATGCAGCCATGCTTAACTCCTGTTTTCACTATTATTGGATCTGAACACAGACTCTGATGTTGAACCTGTCACGTGTAGTTTTCACACACGCACTTGGGAAGAGAAATTATTTTCTCTGGAATTCCAAAAGTTTGCAATGAGCTCCGTATTTTTGTTCTAATTATTATGTCGAAGACCTTTTCAAAGACTACAAATAACATGTAAAGCAGGGACTGGTATCATATGAATGTTCAGCTATTATTCTCAAAGTGTTTATCTGGTCAATGCAAGAGCGATCTTCCCTGAATCCTGCTAGTTCTCTTCTTACTTTCTTGTCTGCATATGCTTTTATCAAAAAATGGTTCAAATGGCTCTGAGCACTATGGGACGCAACTGCTGTGGTCATAAGTCCCCTAGAACTTAGAACTACTTAATCCTAACTAACCTAAGGACATCACACACATCCATGCCCGAGGCAGGATTCGAACCTGCGACCGTAGCGGTCGTGCGGTTCCAGACTGTAGCGCCTTTAACCGCTCGGCCACTCCGGCCGGCTGCTTTTATCCTATTTAGGATTATTCGCAGAAGGATCTCTTGGCATTGACAGCAGGGTGCCGCTTTCCAATTATCAGAAACCGATAGATCTGCTTTCTTGGGGAGCTTGATGAGCAAGCCTCTGTTCCAATCATTCGGCACTTTTTCAGTAATGCGTATGGCTATCAGGAGTGGATATATAATTTCTGCTGTTATAGAGGAATCTACTTTGAGTAACTGTGGACCGATGTTGTCGAGGCCCAGAGCTTCAGCGAAAATTCACACATTGCTGAAAATACAGTTCCGATATCAAGAACGTATCGTAAGAGATAAAGGTTTTTGAAACAAAAAATATTGTGTGTTTTTTGTCATAACTTTATATTTCCAAAAAAATTAAGAAAACATCAGTTTCCATAATGTGCAAATGATGAACTGGGTTGCCTTCTAAATTTGATTCTGTTTTGTAATCACCGAAATAATATCACAAACTCTCGAAACCCATGAAGTTTCATTTCGAGTCCTCCTCCCCCTTCTGGATGCTTCACTTTTTTGTCACGCAGTATATCTTGAATTCACGGTAACATCTATGCCCTGCGAATGTTCTGTCGCAACATGTATGTATAAATGGTAGCTTCTCTGCCAGACACAGACTTTGGTGCAGATTTGTCTATTTAAAGCGTTATCTCTGCACATTAACATCCCTGAGACCTAAATACTTGTGTGTGTGTGTGTGAGGGGGGGGGGGGGGGTTTGCTGTACACTACCTGCATGTATAAGTTCAGGAAATTGTTCAATCTTTGAAAACAATAAACTTTCAATAAACAGAAGCAGAATTTTCTATATAAAACAAAATTCAGTTCTTATCTTTGTAAGTTGATTATGTTATAATTAATTGTTAACTCTGTTTACAAAAAAATAGTTTTTTTCTTTTTTCTATAGGGCACCACCACCCCATGAAAACCTCGCAACAACCTGCGAAAGTCACATGTACCGTAAAATGTAATGCTACATGGTTTATAATTGAAACAGTAACCAGCCACAAGTATGGGTTAACAAGGTTTATTTGGATCAAACCATGACCGGTTTCGGGTTCCTTACAAAGTCATCTTCGGATATTTGTTACACATTTAGTTGCTATTTTGTTGGGGACCCGTTTTTTATCCTTTATGGGTGTGCTGCACTAGGATGGACAGAAAGTTTTTTGTTCAGTGTTTGGTAAAGTTTACGATAGATTTAGTTCCTAGAATCTCTATCACAGTATTTGTGAAAAGATATTAAAGCTAATAAAACGTGAAATGTGATGAAAACTCACATGCTGTATGATTCTGTGTGACGAAATCGACCTGCATTTTTCTTGTGAATTTTAAAATCAACACATTCGTGGATGCGCACTGTGCGAGTGCTATTCAATTCACTGAAAAGCACCCTACACGACAGCATTATGTTTATAATGGTAAGCCAGCCGCTGTGGCCGAGCGGTTCTAGGCGCTTCAGTCCGGAACCGTGCTGCTGCTGCGGTCGCAGGTTCGAATACTGTCTCGGGCATGGATGTGTGTGGTGTCCTTAGGTTAGTTAGGTTTAAGTAGTTGTAAGTCTAGGGGACTGATGGCATCAGATGTTAAGTCCCATAGTGCTTACAGTCATTTGTACCATTTTTTTTCTTTATAACGGCAACAAGCACAGTAAACATTTGGAATGCATGGTCAGCTTTACATGAGTAATATAAACAATATTTTCCAAGATCTTACGGTCGTAAAGATGTTGGGATGCTGTGAGAGTGTATGGGCTTAGTAAAGTATGCCTTTGCTAGCCCAATGGAATTAATTTAAGAAACCGAAATCGAAGTAAAATTATTTACAATAGTTGGTTAGGATTATGTTTACAAAGGCTATACATAAACAACACCGAACACTGTGTGCAGTACGTAAGCACAATAAGATACGTTTTCTGCTATATTGATAAAGCTAAGTTTGAACACCGAATCCATAGTTGCATTTTATGTTATTAAGAGTAATGTTTCAATATATAAAACTATGTATATCATTTAGGCGTGAATTTAACAGTAAAGGTGCAAATAGTTTTACTGCATTCATACAAGAGGGCATTTTTTTAATAAAAGAACTTTTAAGTACTATGGTTATCGTGAACTATGGGAATATTACGTTGGTTTAAACGATGAGAAGACCTCTCGGAAATTATTTAGGGAGGAGGTGTTGGATGACTCTGTTCATTCGGAATGAAATCAGGATTTGAATCTCAGTCTCCTCTAGAAGATTCGTTGTGACATCCTTAACTGTAACATGTAATATGTAGAGGTTGTTTTTTATCTTTTCAACGGCAGACACCAAGGACTTCCTAAACAATTTTCGAGAGGCCTTTTCGTCGTTTAAACCAACGCAGTATTCCTTTAGTTGAAAATAGCCATTGTACTTTAAAATTTGTTTCATAGGAAACATAATAAATAAATATTTTTTCTCATCTCGTACGAGTCGCATCCAGAAAATAATTTTCTCTATTCGTTTTAAAACAAGGACAATGGAGTTACATGAAAAACTTTATTGACAACAGGTAGAGCAATGTTTGAGCTAGTTTTCGTCATATCCACCAAAAGAACTGAGGCACTTGTCATACCGTGGGATCAACTTTTGTATTCCTGTGTCGTGTAAGTCTGCCGTTTGTGAATGGAACCAGAGTGTGACAGTCGTTCACTGTTTCACCTCCGGACAGGAGATGAAACAGTTTGTTTGAATTTCGTGTTGACCGGAGATCCAATGTGATGCCAATGCATTGACTGCTGCTTGGTTTCCGGGGCCAAGTGAGAAATCCACGCCTCATCGCCCGTGACGATCCTGCCGAGGAACTCCGTCACCGTCATCACGATACCGCTGCAGAAGTGTCATCGCTGCTCCAAAGAGTTTCGTTTTGCGCTCGGGTGTCAGGGTTTTCGGCACCCACCTGGCACACAATTTATTGAACAACTGGTGCTTAGTGACAGTTTCATGCAACAAGGATCGCAATATCCGCGGAAAATGGTTGCTGAGCTGCGTAACAGTGAAGCGACGGTTCTCCAGGATGTGCTGGCGCAACAGCTCAACCAGGTGATCGTTGATGAGGGACGGTCGCCCACTGCGCCCTTCATCACGGACACTTTGCCGACTTTCGGGAGAAAAGCCTACACCAGCGACGCACCATCTGTTTGCCCATGATGTTCTGACAGAGCTGACGATGAATTTCGATGGGCGCTATGTTTTGTGCATTAAGGAACCTTATCACTGACCGAACCTAGCAGGTGCAGAGAGTACAAATAAGAGACGCCATTTCGGGGCACTACTCCCGCGGTATGGCACCAGGCGAGAACTGTCCGGTCGGCATTTGATTGTCACGTCATAGATCAATTACGCATGCAGAATTTTCCCTGCCAAGGGGAAACAACATCGGGAAACTTACTTTGTGGATGCGACTGGTATGAATTCAATACAAACTACTTATTCGCCTAGCTGCTGCCATGGACAAACTCCAGAGTTTCCACTACAGCTCAATCAATTAAACGCGAGCTCTGTAAAATACTAGCGACACCATCTCAAGCACCGCCTGGTACCCCAGCACATAATTGCTTATGTGTGAAGCTAACGTTAGTTTCAATTTTTACGAGTACGTAAGGCGCCATCAGTAATGCAGGACGACTGAAATCTGAATCAGCTACCCAGATTCGCAGTCTGGTAAGCACAGAGTCTGTTGCTTAACGATCTACGTACTGCGCATGGTTTTTTGTGCAGAGGCGATATCAAAGGCCCGGCCATTGCGTTTGTGCCAGTTCCCACAGCAGCATCTTGTATCGTAGGGGAAAAAAACCGCCGGCGGGCAGGCAGACAGACTCGTAGCTGATGCGGCCGTGGGCTACTCGCGTTTCGCGCGCAGCTTTCTTCTGCAGTGACCGCCGGCCCGCCGCGAGGGGGCGGTGATACGGAGCGAGTGCACACATGTGTATGCGTGTGCCGCGTTACGCAAACAGCGCGCCGGCCGGCTACCGACCCGCCCCGCACCGCACGCAGCCGCTATCTGCCCTGTGACGCAAGGCCTACCGTGCCGCCCACGCACGCATTCACGTGACCTGGGCCGGAACAAAGCCCAGCCGCTTCCTGGCCCGCCGCCACCGCTTTTACAACGCGCTTAAACCTGCAGCCGATGCTGTAACACCTCGCTCTGTTCTGAAGGTCGGGTAACAGGACGGGGCTCAGGTATCATCACTACTTTGTTTTAATCCTTGGAGCTCCGCATTTACTCCGGTTTACAACCATGTTTTGCCTGATCTTGCGTACATGTCCTTCGTCCTCGTTACGCGAGCAGTTCTTCCTTCTTTTGCTAATGG
Organism: Schistocerca piceifrons; assembly: GCF_021461385.2. Classification (NCBI taxonomy): domain Eukaryota; kingdom Metazoa; phylum Arthropoda; class Insecta; order Orthoptera; family Acrididae; genus Schistocerca; species Schistocerca piceifrons. The sequence continues at coordinate 321,694,670 of NC_060139.1, read as the reverse complement.
TTCCTTCTCCTGCTGATGGCTCTCGATCGACACGCTTGAAATTATTTCCCTCCTCTTGTTTCGTCTAAGCACTCATTTCCTGTGTAAAGATATTTTCCAGCCAGCAATTACTGCTATTTACAGGGAGTGGACAAAAATATGGGAACATCAAAAACACAACACACTAACATGCCGAACACAGGGTACGAAAGCTGTTGGAACTCAAAACAGATTCCATTCTACGACAACACTGATGCGCTATAGGAACTGGTATATGAATGCGTATTCAAATACAGAGATATATAAACAGGCGGAATACACCGCTGCGGTCGGCAACGCCTATATAAGACAAGTGTCTGGGGCAGGTGTTAGATCTGTTACTGCTGCTACAATGGCAGGTTATGAAAATTTAAGTCACTCTGAACGTGGTGCTATCGTCGGCGCATGAGCAATGGGACACAGCAACACCGAGGTTGCGATGAAGTGGGGATTCTCCCGTACGACCATTTCACAAGTATACCGTGAAAATAAAGATTCCGACATCACTGCGGCCAAAAAAAGATCCTACAAGAACGGGACCAACGACGACTGAAGAGAATCGTTCAGCGTGACGGAAGTGCAACCCCTCCGCAAATTGCTGTGTATTTCAATGCTGGGCCATCAACAAGTGTCAGCGTGCGAACCATTCAACGAAACATCATCCATATGGGCTTTCGGAGCCGAAGGCCCACTCGAGTACCCTTGATGACAGCCGTTGATGACTGCACGACACAAAGCTTTACGCTTGACTGGGCCCGTCAACACCGACATTGGACTGTTGACGACTGGAAACATGTTGCCTGGTCGGACGAGTCTCGTTTCAAATTCTATCGATCGGATGGACGTGGACGGGTATGGAAACAACAATGAATCTATGACCCTGCCTGTCAGCAGAGGACTGTTAAAGCTGATGGAGGCTCTGTAATGGTGTGGGGCGTGAGCAGTTGGAGTGATATGGGACCCCTGATACGTCTAGACACGGCTCTGACAGGTGACACAGTCGTAAGCATCCTGTCTGATTACTTGCATCCATTCACATCCATTATGCATTCCGACGGACTTCGGCAATTCAAGCAGGACAAAGCGACACCCCACACGTCTACAATCGCTGCAGAGTGGCTCCAGGAACACTCTTTTGAGTTTAAACACTTCCGCTGGCCACCAAACTTTACAGACATTAACATTATTGAGCATATCTGGGATTCCTTGAGACGTGCTGTTCAGATGAAGTCTTCATGCCCTCGTACTCGTACGGATTTATGGTCAGCCCTGCAGGATTCATGGTTCCCTCCAGCACTACTTCAGACATAAGTGAAGTCCATGCCACGTCTTGTTGAGACACTTCTTCGTGCTAGCGCGGGCTATGGACGTTATTAGGTTGGTGTACCAGTTTCTTTGGTTCCTCAAGGTATATCTAAATGTGTACTCTGCAATTCACAATTAAGTGCATGGCAGAGCGTTCAATGAACAATCTTCAAGCTATTTCTCTACCGTTCAACTCTCGAACACTGAACACTGAAATCTTCTCGTGAGAGCTCTCGTTTCACTTACTTTATTATGATTACCATTTCTTCCTACGTAGGTGGTTGCCAACAAAACGTTTTCACACCCTGAGGATAACGTAGGTGACAGAAAAGAAGATCCTTCCACAACAAAATTCGCCTTTGCCTTAATGGTCACCATCCCAATCCGTGTACCATATCCGCGGCACTCGCCCCCCCCCCCCCCTCCCCCTCCTATTTCGTGATAATACAGAGGAGCTGACCTGCTTTGAACTTTTTCTATGTCCTCCTTTAGTCCCATGTGATGCGGATCTCGCAGTAGCAAGTAGTATTTAAGAAGAGAGCGGACAAGCGTAGTATAAGCATTCTCTTTAGCTGACCTGTTTCAATTTCTACGTCTTCTGCCAATAAATCGCAGTCTTCGCTTTCCTCACAACGTTTTATATGTGACCGTTCCTAGTTAACTTATTCGTAACTGTAATCCTTAACTATTTAGTTGAATTCACAGCCTTTAGATTTGTGTGATTTATCGTGCAACCGAAATTTAGTGGATTCTTTTTAGTACTCATATTGACCGCTTCACACTTTTCATTATTTACCGCTTCATACTTTTCATTATTTAAAGTCAATTGACATTTACCGCAACATAAGGATATCTTGGCTAAATCATTTTGCAATTGCTTTTTGATCACCTGATGACTTTAGTAGATGACAAATGACAGCATCATCTGCAGAGAATCAAAGAGGGCTGCGCAGATTGCCTCCTATGTCGTTTATATACATCAGGAACAGCAGAGGGACTAAACATTTCTTTGGGGAACGCCAGATATCACTTCTGTTTAACTTGATGACTTTGCGCCAGTTGCTGTGACCTGTGACCTTTGTGACAGGAAATCACGAATCCAGTCTCCCAACTGAGACGACACTCCGTAAGCACGCAATTTGATTAGAAGATGCTTGAGAGAAACGGTGTCCAAACCTAAAAATATGCAATCTACTCGTTCTCCCCTGCCAATAGCACTCATTACTTCGTAAGGATAAAGAGCTACTTGGATTTCATAAGAACAAAATTTTCTGAAATTGTGTTTGCTTTTTGGCAGTTAATCGTTTTCTTCGAGGTATACACGGAAAGGAAACTAAATGGTATACAGTGTGTACCGTGCCTTTATTAAGTGATTTAAGTTGCTGCGCCACACTGATGATAGCTACTCATATTGGCAATTATTCGTGATTCGAAATCTTGAATATTTACTCAGTTTTCTTTGGTGAAAGAATTTCCGAAAACCGTTTTTGGTAACTGTACTTTAGTGGCTTAAGAATGGATAAATACGCGTCCCATGTTTTCAATAGAATCTTCAACATTCTTCCTGCCAAACAGTGGCAAGCTAAAGTAGTGATGATGGAGGATGATAGTGATTGCGAAACCTTTTGTCCAAAGCAGACAACAAAAGCTCAATAATACTCAGATATGTTGACTGTGAGGCCCAGAGGAGATGCGACAGAACATCCTCGTGCTCACAAAACCAGTCCTGGACCAAGTTAGCTGTGTGAACAGTGGCACTGTCGTTTTGGCATACAGCATCACCATTGGCGAATAAACACTGTACCACGCGATTAAACCGACCAGCCAAAACGGTCATATAATCGTTGTCATTTTTGCAGAGTAACGGTGGAGGCCATGCAATGCCACGATATTGCTGCCCAGATCACCATCGAGGTCCCGCTATGTTTCACTCTTCGGAGGTAAACTCAACCAGAAGGCACAAATAGTGTGATAAAAGGCACATCTGCACAAATGACTTTCTTCATTGCTCCATAGTCCGCGTTTCATGTCTTCGGCACCATGATCTCCTGTAACGGATATTTGCATCACTGATGAGTCGTTCTGGAATTCCAGCTGGCCATGCAATTCCCTGCTTCTTGATTTATGTTGTTTTGGTGCTGACAGGGTTCGCGAGTTGACATTCAGTTCCGGTTAATTTGCATCTCAAGCTGACTTTCTACTTCTTCATCTACATGGATACTATGTAAATCACATTTAAGTGCATGACAGAGGGTTAATCGAACCACCTTCTCAATAATTCTCTACTACTTCAATCTCGCACAACGCGTGGAAAAAAAGAACTCCTATATCTTTCCGTACGAGCTCCGATTTCCCTTATTTTGTCGTGGTGATTGTTTCTTCCTACGTAGGACGGCGTCAACAAAATTATTCGCATGCAGCGGAGCAAGTTGGTGATTGAAATTTCATGAAAAGATTCCGCCGCAACGAAAAATGCCTTTCTTTTAGTGATGTCCACATCAGGTCCAGTAGCATTTCAGTGACACTCTTTCCCCTGTTTCGCGATGATACAAAACGTGCTGCCCTTCTTTGAACTTTCTCAATGTACTACGTCAATCCTATCCAACGTCCTATCCTGTCCAATTCTAAAAAGAGGACAAGCGTAGTATAGGCAGTCTCTTTAGTAGATCTGTTACATTTCTTAAGTGTCCGACCAATAAAACGCAGTCTTTGGTTAGCCTTCCCCACAACATTTTCTGTGTGTTCCTTCCAATTTAAGTTGTTTGTAATTGTAATTCCTAGGTATTTAGCTGAATTTACGGCCTTTAGATTTGACTGCTTTATATTGTAACCGAAGTTTAACGGATTCGTTTCAGCACGCATTTCGATGACCTTACAGTTTCATTATTTCGGGCCTATTGCCAATTTCTGCACCATACAGATATCTTTTCTAAATCGTTTTGCAATTTGTTTTGATCTTCTGATCACCTTACTAATCGATAAACGACAGTATCACCGGTAAACGACCTAAGATGACAGCTCAGCTTGTTTCCTAAATCGTTTACATAGATAAGGAACAGCAAAGGGCCTATAACATTACCTTGGGGAACGCCGGAAATCACTTCTGTTTTCCTCTATGACTTTCGGACAATTACTGCGAACTATGACCTCTCTGACAGGAAATCACGAATCAAGTCACATTACTGAGACGATATTCCATAAGCACACAATTTCACTACAAGCCGCTTGTGTGGTACAATGTCAGAAGCCTTCTGGGAATCTAAAAATACGCAATCAATTTGAAATCCCTTGTCAATAGCACTCAACACTTCGTGTGCGTTAAGAGCTAGTTACGTTTCACAAGTCCATGTTGACTATGTGTCAATAGACCGTTGTCTTCGAGATAATACATAATGTTCGAACACAATATATGTTCCGGAATCCTGCTGCAAATGTTCATTAGTAATATGGGCCTGTAATTTAGTGGATCACTCCTACTACCTTTCTTGAATATTGGTGTGACCTGTGCAACTTTCCAGTCTTTGGCTACGGATCTTCCGTCGAGCGAACGGTTGTATATGATTGTTAAGTGTGGAGCTATTGTATCAGCATACTCTGAAACGAACCTAACTAGTATAGAGTCTGGACTGGAAGACTTGCTTTTGTTAAGTGATTTAAGTTGCTTCATTATTCCGAAGATATCTACTTCTACGTTACTCATGTTGGCAGCTGTTCTTGATTCGAATTCTGGAATATTTACTTCGCCTTCTTTGGGTAAGGAATTTCGGAAGGCTGTGTTTAGTAACCCTGCTTTGGCAACACTGTTGATTTTCACATGAAAATGTCGTTAGTTTGCACACAGACGTAACGTGAAATGAAAAGAGATGAGGCCTACAGCTTCGAAACTTTCCATAAAAAAATGATCATTTATTTCTGTTCTTTGCAACATGTGTTAACTGAAATGTTTTCCATCTGCCTTAGTGAGACCGGAATTCATATCGTGCTTCATTGAATTTATTTGAGACGAAAGGTCTTACAATTGCAAAACTTAACTGAATATTGGTGAAATTTCAAATATTAACGGCTTATTGGCAAAAGTTTTTGCATTTGTTTGTATTTGTCAAATTTCACTTGTTAGTAGAAATTCGTAATATGAATTTGGCGAAACCTTGTAAATAAATTTGTCCTTTTTCTGGATGAAGCACTATGTTTTTTGTAGCCTGGAACCTTGCCAACTTCCCGCCTGGTAGTGCATTTCAAACCTGGTCTGATACGTATTACTTTCATTACGCTGCAGTACGAAATGTATGTCCTACATTCGGCAAAAGGTAGGTGGAAGAAGAGTTTTCCTCTTCGCAGAACAGGCTGGTTATAAGGCGGCAGCTGAACAGCAAGTGATCGTAACAAAGTATAGGCCACATACTGGTACCGCAACAGAAGTAAAACAAAATGGGAATAGGTAGCGCGCCGGTGGCTGCAAGCAGCGCAGCGCGAGGGTAATTCTGGTCGACAAGCGGCCTGCCCGGACAGACAATGCGTCATTACAACCACGAGCGGCGCGGCGCGATCACAGCCAGCAAAGTGCTACGTATTGTGTCGCCAGAGAGGCTCTCGGCAGCAATTATCTGCCTATTACCGCGCACGAGCTTTCTCTCCGAGACCGCACTGACGCCACGCGGATCTGCCGGTCGGCTGCAGGAAACTACTGCTGGGCAGAAACATATATAGCATCGTCATGTAGAGAACGTAATGTGCGCGACGCGTATAACTGAGGGTTATACAATTAAGCGTGACGTGTTCCTTCGTCTCTTCCAGGCAGAGATCATTGTGTCGCGTCCGCGGCCTCAAACCATCCGCCCTAAGTGCGCAAGACATTTTTCGCGACGTATTGCTCTGAATGCTAACTAGAACAGGTTTATTGGCGGGCCCGAATCCATATCCGGCACTGCTTTTCATTCTTTAGTCCAAGTAACTAACGGTGGTCCGACCATACAGAAAATACACTGAAGCGCCAGAGAAACTGCTATAGGCATGCGTGTTCAAATACTAACAAATTGAAATTTCGCGCCGTTATCCTGTAAGTTGGTAAGCGTGCTACAAACAGCGTGCAGAATGGCCTGTAGATGGGAGCATAGTGCAGATGCACACATACCGTCGCAGTATCAGTATAAAGATGGCCACCCCACTTGCGACTTGCACCAGGGAAGAACAGCGTTCTATTATTCGATTTTTGAGCAGTGAATGTGTGAAACCTATTGAAATTCATCGACGAATGAAGGTTCAGTACGGTTATCCATGTTTGTCACAGCAGCAAGTCTACGAACGGAGTAGGAAGTTCGCGAATGGTGTGACTTCAGTGGAAGATGCTCCTCGTCAAGGTCCAGTACAACGAGTTGTGACTCCACACAACATTGCAGCAGTTGAAGCCATAGTGAACGAAAACCGCCGAGTGACACTGAATGACATTGCAACATGTTTACAGATTAGTCATGGCTTAGCACACCACATTGTGCATCATGTGCTCCAGTTTCACGAAGTGTTTGCAAGATGGGTGCCACGGCAGCTGACTCCTGAAATGAGAGAACGACGTGTTGATGCTTGTGAAGAACTTCTTCGGCGCTTTGAACGAGAAGGTGATGGCTTCCTTGCAAGAATCGTTACTGGGGACGAAACCTGGGTACACTTCCACCCACCGGAAACGAAGAGAGCGAGCAAGGAATGGCGCCATTCCTTATCACCAAAACCAAAGAAGTTTTGAACAGAACCATCAGCAGGGAAGGTTATGCTGACTCTCTTTTGGAGCATTACATGCCTAGAGGGACCACTGTCACCAGTGCCTCACACACAGATCTCTTAAAGAATCATCTGCGGCCTGCAATCAAATCAAAGCGACGTGGATTGCTGTCAGCAGGTGTCCTTTTGAAACATGACAACGCATGGCCCCACACTGCCCGTACAACACTTGCAACAATCACAGACTTGCATTTTGAGTGTCTTCCTCATCCACCATAATCACCACACCTTGCCTCCAAGTGATTTCCACAAGTTTGGACCACTCAAAGACGCTATGGGAGGAAAGAAGTTCCGTTCTGATGAAGAGGTACGCCACGCGGTGCATGAGTGGTCGCGCGGACTACCAAAAGAATTTTTTTTCTAAAGGAATTTATGTACTTTGGAAGCGCTGGAGGACTTGCATTGAGCGTGGGGGAGATTATGTTGAAAAGTGATACAGCTTTATACCACTTCAGCACAATAAATAATATTTTAAAAAAATTTAAGGATTTCATTTGACTCAACTTGTATGTAAACAGGCAGAATACAGCGCTGCGGTCGGCAACGCCTATAAAAGACAACAAGTGTCTGGCACAGTTGTTAGGTCGGTTACTGCAGGTTATCGAGATTTAAGTGAATTTGAACGCTCTGTTATAGTCGGCGCACGAGCAATGGGACACAGCATCTCCGAAGTAGCGATGAAGTGGGGATCTTCCCGCACAACCATTTCACGAGTGTACCGTGAATATTAGGCATCCCGTAAAGCATCAAATCTCTCACATCGCTGCAGCCGGAAAAAGATCCTGCAAGAACGGAACTAATAACGTATGAATAGAATCTCAGTGTCACAGAAGTGCAACCCTTCCGCAAATTGCTGAAGATTTCAATGCTGGGCCATCAACAAGTGTCAGCGTGCGAACCATTCAAAAAAACATCATGGGCTTTGGTAGCAGAAGGGCCACTCGTATACCCTTGATGACTGCACAACCAAAAGCTCTATGCCTCGCCCGGGACCGTCAACACCGACATTGCGCTGTTAATGACTGAAAACATGTTACCTGGTCGGACGAGTCTCGTTTCAAATTGTATCGTGAGGATGGACGTGTACGAGTATAGAGACAACCCCATGAATCCATGACCCTGCATGTCGGCAGGGCATTGTTCAAGCTGGTGGAGGCTCTGTAATGGTGTGGAGCGTGTGCAGTTGGAGTGATATGGGACCCCTGATATGTCTAGATACGACTCTGACAGGTGACACGTACGTAAGAATCCCGTCCGATCACCTGCATCCATTCATGTCCATAGTGCATTCCGACGGACTTGGTCAATTCCAGCAGGACAATGCGACATCACACTCGTCGAGAATTGCTACAGAGTGGCTCCAGGAACAATATTCTGAGTTTAAAGACTTCCGCTGCCTACCAAACGCCACAGACATGAACGTTACCGAGCATATCTGGGACGCCTTGCAACGTCCTGTTCAGAAGAGATCTCCACCCTTTCGTACTCTTACGGATTTATGGACAGTCCTGCAGGATTCATGGTGTCAATTCCCTCCAGCACTGCTTCAGACATTAGTCGAGTCCATGCCACGTCGTGACGCGGCACTTCTGCGTGCTTGCGGGGGCCCTACACGATCTTAAGCAGGTGTACCAGTTTTTTCGGCTCTTCAGTGTAGGTTCCCAGATAAGTGAGTGAATCGAAGACTTCGGTTGAAAAATGCGGAATTTGTTGTGGTATATTCCCGATTCCGCAGCTATAACTTCATTAAGTTCCGATAGATGGCTGCACTACACGTAACCTTCAAAATGGCGTCTGTAACGGAGGTGCAGAGAACTGTCACTGAGTTTCCTTTGGCGGAAAACCAGAGCTTCGCAGATCTTCATAGACATTTGCTGAATGTCTATCGCGACCTGGCAGTGAACAAACGAAGGGTGAATCGTAACTGGCACATTCTAATTTCTACTTCTTAATTAATAACAGAATTCCAGTACGCAGAAGCGTAGGAGAAGATTTTATATTCATCAAGCATTATTCTGATTTATTTACGAGACTGTGTTAGGCAACTACTGATTTCTCAAGTTCGCAAATCCTTAATGTGCATCGGCGTTCCACACAGCAGTCTTGAATGGTTAGGATAACTGTTGTAGGAATTCACCACTTACAAGGAATCTTACAAGTTCCAGAGACCCTGAGACGCAAACTGTCTTTAACCAGGAGCAATCTCCCCTTTATCTTATTGGGACGGTCGGAAAACAAGTCTTCTGCCTCTTCTTCATCTACGTGCAATTCCCTTTCTATAAAATTGCTTTAAAGTTCATTTCTCTTGTATAGACCCTCTGCATACTCATTCCACCTTTCAGCTTTTCCGTCTTTGGTTAGGACTGGTTTACCATCTGAGCTCTTGATATTCATAAAGCTGCTTCTCTTTTCCCCAAAGGCTTCTTTAATTTTCCTGTAAATAGTATCTGTCTTTCCCCTAGTGAAATACGCTTCTAAATCCTGACATTTGCCCTCTAGCCATTCCTGCTTAGCAATTTTGCACTTCCTGTCAATATCATTTTTAAACGTTTGTATTCCTTTTCGCCTGCTTCATTTGCTGCATTTTTAAAGTTTCTACTTTCATCAATTAAATTCACTATCTCTTGTGTTATCCAAGGGTTCCTGCTAGGCCTTGTCTTTTTACCTATTTGATCTTCTGCTACCTTCACTATTTCATTCCTTCAAGCCACCCATTCATCTTCTGCTATATTTCTTTCTTCTGTTCTAGTCAACCATTGTATAATGCTCCCTCTGAGGGTCCCAACAACCTCTGGTTCTTTCAGCTTATTCGGTCTCATCTCCTTAATTTCCTACCTTTTCCCAGTTTCTTCAATTTTAAGCTACAGTACACAGCCAATAAATTGTGGTCAGAATCCACATCTGCCCCTGGGATTGTCTTACAGTTTAAAACCTGGTTCAGAAATCTCTGTCTTACCACTATATAATCAATCTGAAACCTTCCAGTGTGCCGGCCAGTGTGGCTGAGCGGTTCTAGGCGCTTCAGTCTGGAACCGCGCGACCGCTACGGTCGCAGGTTCAAATCCTGCCTCGGTCATGGATGTGTCATGTCCTTAGTTAGGATTAAGTGGTTCTAAGTTCTAGGGGACTGATGACTTCAGATGTTCTCATAGTGCTCAGCGCCATTTGAACCATTTGAACCTTCCAGTGTCTCCAGGTCTCTTCCATGTATACAAACTTCTGTTATGATTCTTAAACCAAGTGTTAGTGATGATAAAATAATGTTCTGCGCAAAATTATGCCAGGCGGCTTCCTCTTTCCTTCCTTTCCCCCAGTTCATATTACCTATTTTTTTCCTTCTCTTCCTTTTGCTACTATCGAATTCCAGTCCCACATCACGATAAAATTTTCGCTTCCTTTAACTATCTGAATAACTTCTTGTATAATGCGAAATAATCATCGCTTAATTATTTAGCATTATTTTTACTGTTCGGGTCTAACACTCATCTAAATATCCTGTAGTGACAGAAAAAGGCAGCTGCAGTGTGTGATGAGGTTCTAAATGGGAAGAGACAGGTGGCAGTGCGGGCAGAGGCTGCTATCGGCAGGAGATCTAGGGACCGAGCCGTCGCAGGTGCAGCCAGGTAGCTAGCTGCCACCAGATCCGCCCCAGCATGGACACAAAGGAGGGAGCTTCCTCACTCTCGTAGCGCGATTATGAAAAAGGGAAAAGGTGGAGGGCGAAGAATGCTTCGTAGCTGCACAGCAACGCAGCTACGTTGCTCTATCAAACAGAACATGTACAATCTCATACTGCCAAAGAAAGGAATAGATGAATGTGATAGCTGAAGTCATATCCTTCTAAATGCTTGAACAGTGTAGTACAAAGAACACGGCTGAATGCTAGCGTCACATATAATTAAACCACAACTATATAAAATAAGTGAAAATGGTGTCTAATTGTGATGGATAAGCCGATATTAAAATTAAAGTTATGCGTTGAAGAAGCAATTAAGAAAATGAAAGAGGTCAGAACAGGAATGAAATTCAAGGGGAATACTACTTAATTGATGTCATACTGCGCTTCTGTCAGAGATTAAGAGAAGGTTAGAAAAACTACCAAACAAATTTCACAGGCTACTTACGGTTTACCAAAGGCATGCAGAAGTAATGAAGAGTAGAATCAAATGGTTCAAATGGCTCTGAGCACTATGGGACTTAATATCTGAGGTCATCAGTCCCCTAGAACTTAGAACTACTTAAACCTAACTAACCTAAGGACGTCACACACATCCATGCCCGGGGCAGGATTCGAACCTGCGACCGTAGCGATCACGTGGTTCCAGACTGAAGCGCCTAGAACCGCTCGGCCACAGCGACCGGCAGTAGAAATATGCGTGAATTCCTAAGGGATCAAACTGCTGAGGTCATCGGTCCCTAGACTTACACACTACTTAAACTAACTTAAACTAACGCTAAGAACAAAACACACACACACACACACACACACACACACACACACATACACATGCCCGAGGGAGAACTAGAACCTTCGACGGGAGACGCCGTGCAGTCCGTGACATGGCGCCTGAAACCGCGCGACCACTCCACGCGGCAATCAAGAGTAGACAGAAGAGTATAGCAGGAGAATGATAAACATCAATATCTGCCACGACACAACACAATAAATGAAGTTCTGCTTCCAGTCAATAAGTTTCCTTAGATGATCGAATTAGGGCAACGCAGTGGTCAGACCATATGCAGAGAAAACTTTGTTCGATGAAATATTTGGTTTACAACAAAGAAAGGCGCATGCAGTAGTCATACCATATGCATGGAAAATTTTGTTCGAAGAAATATTTGGTTTACAACTAAGAAAGGTGTATAGTACTGCCTCAATGGAAATAGTAGAATAAAGCAATGAACTGTCAATACTGAAAAATCATGTTAATGAAATGGACTGATAAAATATGAAATGAAGATACTTTCTGTAGGTCAGGTGAGGTAACAACGGGTTCTATTCTGTCAAGTCTATTGTATTTGCTAATGAAAGAAAAATAGAGAGATAAATTACGGACAATATACGCATACACCATTAAGTATGCTGGGTGCGGCGGATATACTGCAAGGGAGAAGTCTGTGCTTGGTACAAGAATATGCAGAACATAACAGCAACGATGAAGAGATTACGAATCACACAAAAGTGTATTTCTCATTTTTGTACTTATTTTGCTTAATATTTCCTTCCTTCCTCCAATTTCTCTCTCTCTCTCTCTGCTGCGCCCTCCGGAAGATAGGGAACACAGCCATACGTATAAGAGTTCCAAGCTGCCTAGTACTCAGGCGTAGCTGCGTTAAGGCTAGCCTCCAACAGAGAGCGCACAAGGCATGAACTATTTTATGTATCTACATACCTCAGAAAAATGGTTCCCAAGTGGACACCCCTCCGCCAAACGCAAACATAAGTTGACATAAGGCTCCAATCGAGAGAGTGTAGCCCCTTACCCTTATAGTACAACCAGTACCTCAAGTTAATATCAGGACTCCTATCCAGTCGGCGGCCAGGAGTGTTAGACTGGACATGCTACAAGTGGTTGTAGTTATCGTTCACTGTATTCACGACTAGACCCGAGTTAAAGCTAGTGCAGGTACTATGGCCACACGCCATCTACATACTACAGTTAAGTGTTTGTAAAGTTTCTGTTAATAAATTATAGTAAAATGTTGTTAATCTATGTTGACATCATTTTGCCATACAGATTGCCTAACCCTGTTTGACTCTGGGACGAGGCTGTACAGTTGCATGTACACAAAGTGCCTGATAACAGTAACTACTGTCAGTGGTTCAAATAGCTCTGAGCACTATGGGACTCAACTGCTGAGGTCAGTAGTCCCCTAGAACTTAGAATTAGTTAAACCTAACTAACCTAAGGACATCACAAACATCCATGCCCGAGGCAGGATTCGAACCTGCGACCGTAGCGGTCTTGCGGTTCCAGACTGCAGCGCCTTTAACCGCACGGCCACTTCGGCCGGCCAACTGTCAGTGGTAAGTGGTTCTTTTCCTACCACATAATATTAGTGTTTGCCAGCCGGAGTGGCCGAGCGGTTCTAGGCGCTTCAGTCCGGAACCGCGCTGCTGCTACGGTAGCAGGTTCTAATCCTGCATCGGACATGGATGTGTGTGATGTCCTTAGGTTATTTAGGTAATTTCTAAGTCTAGGGGACTCATGGCCTCAGATGCTAAGTCCCACAGTGCTCAGAGCCATCCAATATTTGTGTTTGAGGTTGGTGAATAAAGCCCTCTCTCTCTCTCTTTCTGCTTCTGAATATTTGTTATGTGTATAAAATTTTCTTCCATTTCTCATGAAACTTGAGAAATTGGCCCATGACCAATGATGTCTTACTACTGTTATAAACAAAACCGCCAATAATATAATTATTGGACTTTTGTATTCGTATAATTCTAGAGTTTATTTTTTGTGCACAGAGTGATATTCTTTACATGGATAATTTAACGACGAGTATCTGGTTATATGTAAGAAGATGACTATGTGCTGTAATCTTTCTAATTGAAACAGATGGGTAAATACACACAGCAACAAAAGTTTTGCATCACCATGATATTTCACCAAGGTGTGTTGTTATGGTAACTGTTCTCGTTCTATTCGACCACGGTATTATTGCACTTGGCTTCCAATGGCCTCTGTCATAAACACACTGTGGCGTTACAATAAACGAGTACAGTGGAATGATTTCAAGACAGCTGAGCATACACCGAGATGACAAAAGTCATGGGTTAGCGATACGCACATATACACATGCCAGTAGCGTCGCGTACACAAATTATAAAAGGGCAGTGCATTGGCGGAGCAGTCATTTGTACTCAGGGGATTCATGCGAAAAGGTCTCCGACGAGATTATGACCGCATGACGGGAATTAACAGACGGAATCGTAGTTGAGGCTAGACGTATGGGACATTCCATTTCGGAAATCGTTAGGGAATTCAGTGTTGCGAGATCCACAGTGTCAAGAGAGTGCCGAGAATACCGAACATCAGAGATTACTTCTCACCACGGGCAACGCACTGGCCAATGGCCTTGCCTTAACGACCGAGAGTAGAGACGTTTGCGTACGGTTTTCAATGCGAACAGACAAGCTACAGTGCGTGAAATAACCGCAGAAATCTACATGGGACGTACGATGAACGTATCCATCAGCGCGGCGAAATCTGGCGTTAATGAGCTATGGCAGTAGACGGTAGACGCGAGTGCCTTTGCTAACAGCATGACTTCGGTTGCAACGCCTCTCCTGAGTTCATGGCCATATCGGTTGGACCCTAGATGACTTGAAAACCGTGGCCTGGTCGAATGAGTTTCGATTTCTGTTCGTAAGAGCTGATGGTAAGATACGAGTGTGGTGCAGACCCCACGAAGCCATGGACCCAAGTTGTGAAGAAGACACTGTGCAAGCTGGTGGTGGCTCCATAATGGTGTGGGCTGTATTTATATGGAATGGACAGAGTCCTCTGCTTACGTTCGGCTGCTTCGAGACCATTTGCCACCGTTCATGGACTTCATGTTTCCAAACAACGATGGTATTTTTGTGGATGACAATGCGCCATGTCACCAGGCCACAATTGTTCGCGACTGGTTTCAGGAACATTTTGGCCAATTCGAGCCAATGATTTGACCACCCAGATCGCCCGACATGAATCCCATCGAACATTTATGGGACATAACTGAATGGTCACTTCGTGCACAAAATCCTGCGCCGCCAACACTTTCGCAATTACGGATGGCTATAGAGGCAGCATGGTTCAGTAGTTGTGTAATGGTCTTCCAACGACTTGTTGAGTCCAATCCGAGTTGCTGCACTACCGCGGGCAAAAGGTGGTCCAACACAAGGAAATATCCCATGACTTTCATCCCTTCATCTACATCTACATTTATATTCCGCAAGCCACCCAACGGTGTGTGGCGGAGGGCACTTTACATGCCACTGTCATTACCTTCCTTTCCTGTTCCAGTCGCGTATGGTTCGCGGGAAGAACGACTGTCTGAAAGCCTCCGTGCGCGCTCTAATCTCTCTGATTTTACATTCGTAATCTCCTCGGGAGGTATAAGTAGGGGGAAGCAATATATTCGATACCTCATCCAGAAACGCACCCTCTCGAAACCTGGCGAGCAAGCTACACCGCGATGCAGAGCGCCTCTCTTGCAGAGTCTGCCACTTGAGTTTGCTAAACATCTCCGTAACGCTATCACGATTACCAAATAACCCTGTGACGAAATGCGCCGCTCTTCTTTGGATTTTCTCTATCTCCTCCGTCAACCCGATCTGGTACGGATCCCACACCGATGAGCAATACTCAAGTATAGGTCGAACGAGTGTTTTGTAAGCCACCTCCTTTGTTGATGGACTACATTTTCTAAGGACTCTCCCAATGAATCTCAACCTGGTACCCGCCTTACCAACAATTAATTTTATATGATCATTCCACTTCAAATCGTTCCGCACGCATACTCCCAGATATTTTACAGAAGTAACTGCTACCAGTGTTTGTTCCGCTATCATATAATCATACAATAAACGATCCTTCTTTCTATGTATTCGCAATACATTACATTTGTCTATGTTAAGGGTCAGTTTCCATTCCCTGCACCAAGTGCCTATCCGCTGCAGATCTTCCTGCATTTCGCTACAATTTTCTAATGCTGCAACTTCTCTGTATACTACAGCATCATCCGCGAAAAGCCGCATGGAACTTCCGACACTATCTACTAGGTCATTTATATATATTGTGAAAAGCAATGGTCCCATAACACTCTCCTATGGCACGCCAGAAGTTACTTTAACGTCTGTAGACGTCTCTCCATTGAGAACAACATGCTGTGTTCTGTTTGCTAAAAACTCTTCAGTCCAGCCACACAGCTGGTCTGATATTCCATAGGTTCTTACTTTGTTTATCAGGCGACGGTGCGGAACTGTATCGAACGCCTTCCGGAAGTCAAGAAAAATAGCATCTACCTGGGAGCCTGTATCTAATATTTTCTGGGTCTCATGAACAAATAAAGCGAGTTGGGTCTCACACGATCGCTGTTTCCGGAATCCATGTTGATTCCTACAGAGTAGATTCTGGGTTTCCAAAAACGACATGATACTCGAGCAAAAAACATGTTCTAAAATTCTACAACAGATCGACGTCAGAGATATAAGTCTATAGTTTTGCGCATCTGCTCGACGACCCTTCTTGAAGACTGGGACTACCTGTGCTCTTTTCCAATCATTTGGAACCTGCCGTTCCTCTAGAGACTTGCGGTACACGGCTGTTAGAAGGGGGGCAAGTTCTTTCGCGTACTCTGTGTAGAATCGAATTGGTATCCCGTCAGGTCCAGTGGACTTTCCTCTGTTGAGTGATTCCAGTTGCTTTTCTATTCCTTGGACACTTATTTCGATGTCAGCCATTTTTTCGTTTGTGCAAGGATTTAGAGAAGGAACTGCAGTGCGGTCTTCCTCTGTGAAACAGCTTTGGAAAAAGGTGTTTAGTATTTCAGCTTTACGCGTGTCATCCTCTGTTTCAATGCCATCATCATCCCGGAGTGTCTGGATATGCTGTTTCGAGCCACTTACTGATTTAACGTAAGACCAGAACTCCCTAGGATTTTCTGTCAAGTTGGTACATAGAATTTTACTTTCGAATTCACTGAACGCTTCACGCATAGCCCTCCTTACGCTAACTTTGACATCGTTTAGCTTCTGTTTGTCTGAGAGGTTTTGGCTGCGTTTAAACTTGGAGTGAAGCTCTCTTTGCTTTCGCAGTAGATTCCTAACTTTGTTGTTGTACCACGATAGGTTTTTACCGTCCCTCATAGTTTTACTCGGCACGTACCTGTCTAAAACGCATTTTACGATTGCCTTGAACTTTTTCCATAAACACTCAACATTGTCAGTGCCAGAACAGAAATTTTCGTTTTGATCTGTTAGGTAGTCTGAAATCTGCCTTCTATTACTCTTGCTAAACAGATAAACCTTCCTCCCTTTTTTTATATTCCTATTAACTTCCATATTCAGGGATGCTGCAACGGCCTTATGATCACTGATTCCCTGTTCTGCACATACAGAGTCCTAAATATCTGAGTGGCCCTTCAGTTGTCCAGCGTATCCTCGAGAAATAATCATAATAAAAACTCATGATAAGCCGACCGAAGAGCCCTCGCGCCCAGGTGCAATAATACTGTGGTCGACTAATGCCGATAGGAAGGTCGCCCCTGCCGTTGCTTGTAAACATACACACGGTTATCATGAGCGCTACCTACAACTAGAACGCCGCACTCGATTAGATAGCAGGACATCTGTTGAAAGTAAAGCACCTCTAGGGACGCATTAGAGATGTCGTTGGAACAGTAGGCTGAACATCCATCATATTACAAAGGACGATCATGGTCAATGATCGGGTCCGCATCATCACTTTAAGCACAGAAGGCTTGTCAATGAGTGGATCTGCTCGAGGTGAGAGTCAAAATGATGCGGTATGGAGACGAAATCGGTTCCAATTGACAGATTGTGTTGAGGATTTAAACTGCACAGGCGTCCGCGTTCGATAAATGCATAAGATGATCGATATCTACGGTTTTTGATTCACAGGTACCGTTGGCTCAGTGCTCCAGAAGTGCATCCGGCGTTCGAAGAGGCTACATGAAGTCACGTATTGCATCAAACTATTAGTCACATTGTATGATATGACCATGGCGAGCACCACGCCGTACACCACAATACTATGTTCCACGTGTGCAACAAGGTGGTGGTGGCAGAGTGATGTTTTGGGTTGGCATTACGTGAAGCCATCGTGAACCTCTCGTGGTCGTTGAGGACGGTCTCACAGCTCCACGGTACAGGGACGTGATTATGTAGCCAATCGTGGGACCGAAACGCCAGCATTTTAGCGACAGTTTTATCTTGATGGATGATTACTCGTGGCTCTAGCGAACGCGTTCCTTTAGCGTACTAGGCTGGGCAGAATGGAGTGGCACTGCCTGTTCCCCGGATGTGAACACAATCGAACATGTGCCCGATCGATTGATGCGCCTTCTTTTTGGACGTCGACAACGACCATGTAGTCTGCGCGACTTAGGCAGAACAGCGGGACAATTTGGACCAAGGCTGGCAAGACGATTTCACCAGTGGTATGACAGACGGATTCAAGCTGGCATGTGGGCAGGGGTACATTTCACCATGTGTTGACATTGCTAAGGAATGCTGTTAAAAAATTCTCCATAAGGAACAGACGATTCTGTCTTTACGCAAATCTTTGTTTCTTTTTTCGTTTCGTAGTCTGGACAGATTACAAATACATACAGACGCATGCCTCAGAGCCAGTTCTTGTTTTCTGTACCAAAAAGGTGATGCAAAACATTTGTTGATGTCTGTAAATATTATTCTTTCTACCTTCTGCGGCAAATGTACCTAGGAAAAATGTAATCCTTACTGATACGAAAACCGTGACTATTACAGCGTTCTCCACAATTACTTCAGAATTGCCGATACATGTGAACACACGTCATCTGATATTCAAATGTTATTCGACGCCTCGCGCGACCTACATGTTACGTGTGTGGAGCAGACTCCTTACTTAGCAGCGTGCACACTAAAAACACGAAGCCACCAAGTTACAAATACAGCTGTCACACGCATGTGTTAATTTATCGATGCGGAAGAAGGCCCTGCGTTCGTATCATCTAACGAACAGCTTGAGTTTCTTGCTGCTAAGTAACGCTGACGTCACTGAAGCTGTATCGAGGGCTGCCGGGAATAGAAACCTGACATGTGGCAATAGATGTTTTTCTCTGGTAACTGAGGGTCTTGTCTTTCACGAGAAGATTGCTAGTAAGAGCATAAGAGCATAAACTGGGTCTCTTCCCCCGCCCTTTCCTCTCTCTCTCACTGTCTGTGTGTGTGTGTGTGTGTGTGTGTGTGTGTGTGTGTCTGTGTATCTGTGTGTGTGGCGTACCAAACAAGAGTGGGATTAGCAATACGATTAGGCCGTACGCACCCGCTGCAATCTCTGAGAAGTCTGGAAGAAACTGTTGTATTGACACGCTTGGCGCGCACGCATAGCGAATTCAATCTGCTCTTCTTCTGGAAATACTTGTAGTCTACTCTAACAGACACCAGGAAGTTGTTCAACTATACAATAGTTTTATTTATTACTGTTTGCTAGTTTTGATATCCAACTTAAAATGTTTTCCTAATTTGACTGCACTATTTTATTTATATAAAATACAGTAAAAACTGAATTTGTCCTCAACCTAAAATCTGATTTGAACGCCACAGTGGTTTACTTGGTACGTTCCTATTCGAAGTGGTGTGCCGTTGCCCTCCTCTAACCATTACACGACTTACTCAACCCGTTATAGAGACTGCCACGGAAACTCCGAACGACACCGATGCGGTAACTTTCTCAATAATATACTCTATAACTAATGCGAACTTTTTGTAGAAAACCGCACAATAGTAAAAGTAGGCGAAGTTGAGGTACAATCGGGTATGGGGTGAAACCAAGAACCCTAATATTTCTCTTTACGAGTTGGTAAAATTGTTCAGTGACCGTTGACCGTTAGAGCATGAAGACAGCAGTCAGCTTCGGTAACACCATAAAGCTTGTTACTGTCAGGCGCGTTGTTGTTGAGCAAAATAATGTGTTGGGTTTTTGTAGTTGTGTGTCTTCAATAAAGAACTTATACTCGTATTACAAGTTGAATTAAATAATGCAATGAATAAAACTTTCAGCAGGTTTTGTGAACTTACGATATGTTAAAGAATTGTTCACCCTCTTTCTTATGCAGAAGGAATTTTACAGATTAAGGAAAAATTGCGGTAAAACCGGGAAGACGCGGTGGGAAAAAACAACTGATAACCCCCATGTCTTTGTTACATATAATTTATATGCGCGACGTAATACATATATGCTTTTAACGGTACGCTGCTTGTGTGTACATGTTTTAATAACTATAATAATTAGACACAGAATTTACAGTTATTTTATGACAATTTTTAGATTATTTTTATCAGTAAGAATTTTAATAATAAATCCTTATTGAAAACGTATGATTTCATCTGAGATGGGACCATTAAATGCTCTATAGGGTCGGTAAATTAAGACATCCAGCATTGCTAAAGCCCAAGCCACTCATTACAAAATGCATAGACATTCAGGGTTCAGATTTGCGTTAGATATACTTATGGTGGAGAGACAAGTATAGTAGAGGTCCTCAAGAACAGATCGAAATCCTTCACAGGCATAAAAGCAGCCCCAAAAATTGAAAACGATGAATGGTGCTAGTAGAGAAAAGAGTCGACATATGGCAAAGCTAATGAAGTTCACTGAAATACCCGATGACGCCAGGGAGTTCTCTGAAGACATACTGAAGAAGAACAGTGCTGTGGATAGTGCAAGTGTAGGTGAGGTTTTTTTTTATTTATGGGTATATCAATTGCTGATTAGAAATTATTTCACTTCATGTGAAGTTTGCAAAATTTTCATCCGTGTAAAATCTGTAAACAGTCTTTTGCGTTTCCTGAAAAATTAGAATTTTGCGAAAAGCGAGTTTTGAAAAAACGGTCCTTAATTTGCGTGAAGAGTATGTCTTGCATTGTGTGGAGACTGCTTGGGCCGTTCATTGGCGGTTGCGGTCGGACAGCGCTGAGGCCGCGTCCACTGTTTGCCCACCGTTGCGTCATCCAAGGACTCCTTCCCGGAAGGACCTGTCCGGGCGCACCTCCTGCCCGGCGCAGGTTCCCAGCTATGCGTCTACATTCACGAGTCTCATTCACTGCGGCTGAAAATTGTCCTCCCATTTCTATTAACGGAATGGCACAAATACCTGCTGAGAATTATGTCAAGGATTATGTCGAAATGATCAGCACAGTCGAAGATTCCGACAAGGCGGATAAAATTATATCTATATACATGTATCTCTCAGAAACGATTATAGTATGCTTTCGTCATTCCGTAACTACCACAAACTGATAGTCTGCGCGCCGTTGTTTTCGATATTTGACAGTGTGCTCCAACTTATTACTTTGCATAAAAAGCATTAGAGTGTCGTACATCTTGCATCGGTACAAAGCAAGGAAGGATGAGCTTCAAGGTTTCATGTCAGTTCGACAAAGATGTAATTAGAGATGGAGGAACACAGGATTATCGTCTCATAATAATGCAGTTATCCCTACTGCTATATAACGAAAAGTCGTCGTTTAACGTTGTTACCAAAAAATCCGAAAAGTACTTGACTGATTTACTTCAAATTTTTACGCGATACTCAAACGAACATTCGGACGGACATACACTCTATATTTTTTAAATATGTGTAACACATAAATATATATGTAATTTATAAAGGGGCAACGTCGTTACCAAAAAACTTGGACATTTACTTCAAATTTTTACTCAATAATCTAATAAATATTCTGATAGACACAGGATGTAGGCCTACATATTTTTATTGTTTATAGTATACAAATATATATGTAATATAAAAAGAGGAACGTTTGTACCAAAACTCTAGAAAAATTCTTGTCTGAGTTGCTTCACACTTATACACGATACTCTAATGAACGATCGGATGAAAAGCAGGCTATATATATTTCCTTTATTGAATTTCAATTCCCCCCGAAGATGGCGGGCTGGCAGCAGCTTAGTATGCCGCTCTTCAGCCTACAAACTTTGTTAAAAAGATGAAGAGAATAAATAATAAAAACAGGCGATATTTTTTAAACAACACTGACAGGTTTTCAGTTAAAATCGATTGCGAGAAAGAAAATGCTATCCTGTGCTCTGCTGTGAAAATGTGCGGTTTGTTTTTTTTCTCGCAGTCTATTTTAATTATGATGGCTGGGCACTTAAACCATTAGTCAAATTGATTCTCCCATATTCTTTCTCATTATATGTAATCTTAAACAAAAACTGTAACAATAACGCGCTGTCTTGTTTTCTTCTCCACAATCGGTTTTCACAGAAAACAGGGAAGTTGTATTTACGGCTTTTTGGCTTATTATTTGAATACTACTACGGAATCTGAATTTTCAGTAATAGTAAACAAGGGTCAAGGCCAGAGAGAGAGAGAGAGAGAGAGAGAGAGAGAGAGAGATGATGATGATGATGAAGAGAAAGGGGAGGAGGAGATGCAGAGACAAACGAAAAGAGGCGGATATGGACAGAGAGAGGGGGGAAGGAGGAGGTAGAGAGGGGGGAGTGTATGAATTGGGAGGGGGGGGGGGGGGGGGAAGAGATGATCTACAGAGAGAAGGGGATGGTGGAGAAGATGGACAGAGGGAGGAGGTAGAAGAAGATCAGGACGTATGTCCAATTCCCACACATAATTAGGAATTGCGAAGGATTTCCGGGTTCGCTAGTGCGATATAAACATTAGGGATATGAAATGGAACGATCACAGAAGGAAACAAATTGGCCCATTCGACACATGCCAGTTTGACTACGGAAGTCAGTGCAATAAACACTTGTATATTGGGAGAAAGGTGTCTGACAGTTAACCAGTTAAGTCACATGTGGGATGCGAGGTGACTCATGTGTGGGCCGGGTAGTACGATAAGAGCAGCTATCTTAGCATTAGTGCTTGATAATGCGGCTTCGGCTTTGAAAATAGTTGCTTTCTCATAAATAAAAGAACACAGCATATCTACGGAACATTTTTATATCCGGAAATTGTGTCAGCTTCGACCCGCAACCCTCATAGAAATATGGAGAAAAATTCCGGACTAAATGCAGCTCTATACAATTCGACATTGCTAACCCTAATCTGGAACGTGCAACTTCACAAGAAGCCAGTAGCTTCTCAGGGTGAGCGCATGAGACGTTCAAGCCAAATCTCATGAAGTTTACAGCTACTTTTCTTTGGATTTTAGGTCATACCGCACATGCAGAAGTTATAAGCATATTATTTGGGTGGAGCGGGGTTATAATTTGTGTCAAACATTCCAAGTTTTCGCAAATCATTTCTGGCGAATATCAGAATGGTTCCTTGTCTAATCCTTGAAGAGGTGAGCTATGGCTTGGACAGTAATCAACTGAAGGCCGACAAGACGCTTAGCTCCAATCCACCTCGTTACTTTCTGTTTTCCTTGCATAACAAGGCTTCTAAGAAAAACCGCTTTAATGTGATAACAAAAGACGATAACGAGTCACATCTCCGTAAAGAGGACGAAAAATGTTGCAATAGTAATACGAGGTTTTTGGTTCTGCCTGAATCCAAACATCTTGCTTATACTGCCCAAATTAGCTCGGGCGATAGCTCGCCATCTTCAGTGGATGTTCTTTTTATCCTGAAATGAATATGGTTACAAGGTGAAACATTTTAATTTTTTAATGTTTTTTAGAATTTGTTTTTTCTAATGTTCAATATTGCTCCTTTACTTTTTACAATTCTTACATGTAATTAGTATGGCACTCTGTTGTGCGTTTCTCACACAGCATGCCATATACAACGTGAGCTCCCATTTATATTCAAGAATTGCTTATGACTTTACATAAAGTTGATGTTCCAAGACTATTAGATTATACCAAGATCCGGTGAAACATGCGAGAGTATACAAGAAACAGAGTTAGAAAGTGAACTTACGTCTCTTGGTGTGTTTCTGTTCTTGAGAATGTCGTTAATCTCTATATTGTCTGTAGCAGAATATATGGAAACCAATGACAATTGCTAGCTGAAGTTAGTTTGAGGAAGATACACAAAGTGATGCTTCAAGAGGAGTACAAGTCTCATATTGTATTCCTGCAAACACGGAGCAATCATCGGCAGAACTATGCAATTAATGATCGTTGCATAGTAGTATGTTTATGGCGATAAAATTCATTCTTCACTTAAAAATGAGGTTGTAAACAACGAACAACATGATTCATGATTCGATGAAAATGGAATTCGCAGGAGGCTTCGAGTGCAAAACAGCTGAGGTCGTAAGAGACCAAATCATGGCTCGAAATGCACCTTATTGTAGGGAAAGCACTCCATGATTCTTGAACTTAGTGGATTCAAATGGGTCTAAGCACTATAGGAATTAACATCTGAGGTCATCAGTCCCCTAGACTTAGCACTACTTAAACCTAACTAACCTAAGGACATCACGCATATCCATGCCCGAGGCAGGATTCAAACCTGCGACCGTAGCAGCACAGCGGCCGGCGAGCTTAGTGGATTCACCACAGCCTAAACGGTATTAGTAAATGTAGTACCTCGTCGCCGCTCTACGGTCTTGTAGCGCAAGGAAGCAAGAGAAAGGATGTTGTTATGGGTGGTTGGTATCCTCGTTCTACAACACAAATGCAGACGTGGATTAATGCAGTTCTTTATTTACATGAATCTGCTACTTAACTTGAACAGATTCCATGCTCGTGGCACAAGCTCATCAGTAATAGTCCCTTTGCAGACAATGATGGTAATCTTGCTATTACAAACTTTAGTCACTAATTTGGTCGCCCTACACTGTCGTAGCCTGAGATGAACTACACCCGCTCTGCTATGGAACTGACAGACGCCTAACTGGAGTGTGAGGAAGTGAGGCCCTCCAGTCAGCGGCGGCTGTCTAAATACGTGCTGTCGACAGGGCGTTGGTGGCATGTTGCTTGCCGGTGTGTCTCTGGCCTCTCTCGTGATAGGCGCGCTTGATCTTTCGCCTACAATCGATCTTCACGCTATATCTTTGCCGACCGGTGTGCTGGCGACAGCTTACAGAAGTATGCAGACTGAAGTGGTGAATGAAAATTCGTACTTAGTCAAAAATCGATACTGAGTCTCCTGCTCTCTAGGCAGGTGCGCTAACCACTACATCTTCCTGACAGACTGGTGTTTCACAACAGCACGGACTACCCTAGCACACCTCCCTCCTTGATCCAATTTCCCATTCACGCCTCAGCCCACTTTGTATTCCCACTAGACTCGCACAGCATTGCAAAGGTCCTCCAACTATATTGGAACAGCATCACAGCATGGAACAAAACACGGAATCCTGCCTGAAACCAAGGCACAGATGCTTTAATCAAAAGAATCTGTATAGTTCCAAAGACCTTTTAAAGTCTCAAACATCTACGATGGATGTATACAGACTTAAAAGACTAACAAAAATTTGTACCCAGGCCAGGATTCGGACCCAGGTCTGTTGCTCTCTAGGCAAATGTGCTAACCACTAACCCACCCTGGCACAGTAGCTTTGCCCAATTGCACGGAATACCCTAGCACTCATGCCATCTCAGTCCAAATTTCCATTCGCCCACTTGGAATTCGCTCTAGAGTTGAACAGCAGTACCAAGTGGGCGAAGACGTGAATGGGAATTTGGACTGAGAAGGCATGAGTGCTAGGGTATTCCGTGCAATTGGGCAAAGCTACTGTGCCAGGGTGGGTTAGTGGTTACCACATCTGCATAAAGAGCAACAGACCCGGGTCCGAATCCTGGCCGGGGTACAAACTTTATTCATTGCTTCAGGCTGCATATATACGTACTCGTAAGCCGTTAAAACTATAAAGAATAACAACAGTGAACCTGAAACGCTAGTTAAAAAGTAATAATCATAGTGAGAGGTCATTCAGTAGACGTTCCTACGACAGCCGGTGGCCACAGTCGAAAATTAAATCTCCTACTCCATTTTGCCACGGTGTAAAGAGTAGAACACGTTCCACAGCTTGTGCTATATCTGCTAGTTGTACTGTATCTGCTAAAACCTCGGATAACTCAAACCAGAAATACGAGTTAAAAAGTAATGGGTTATAATGCTGACACTGGGTCAGAAAGTGACTGACTGAGCTAGAAAGTGAGTGTGAAGTGGTTCGAGGTCACCGTTTAAAGGATAACGATGGCTGAAAAGACAGTGCACATCGCGCCGGCTCTCGTGTTCGTTTATAAGTGAAAATGCCACCTTCAAAATGAGGACGTCTACTGACTATGCCAAGGTAAAGCTCGCTTTTTTTTTGTTTCTTAACTGCGTGTCTTAAGTACGTATTCGTAACGAGAAGACATTACAAGAAGAGACGCGCTGTGTCCAGGAAGAGCGGCTTTATTGTGCAAGTGGCTTTGGCAGTGCGTTCCTCGGGCTGCGTGCGTGTTGCGCTGGCGGCGACGTCCGCGAGGCCGGCCGCAGCACAAACACGAGACGTCGTCAAACATCCTGCGCGCTGCAGCAGGTGTCGGCAAGAATCTCTGCCGCAGGGCCGCCACGGCTATGGAGTGAGCATTCGGATGCGCAGAACGAGAAATCTGTCCACAACATCTCCAAACAAAATGGTTCAAATGGCTCTGAGCACTATGGGACTTAACATCTGAGGTCATCAGTCCCCTAGAACATAGAACTACTTAAACCTAACTAACCTAAGGACTCACACACATCCATGCCCGAGGCAGGATTCGAATCTGCGACCGTAGCGGTCGCGCGGTTCCAGACTGTAGCGCCTAAAACCGCTCTGTCACACCGGCCGGCGCAACATCTCCTGCTGCACAAGTCACGTGGTGCTGGGACGGCACATGTTAGTCCGTATAGCGCTTGGCATATTTTGAGTGTTACCACTTCGCTAGAACAGATAGATCAACTTCAGAAGTATCCTGAAACTTTGTATACGCGTTTTATAGACGTCTTAACAATTTCATACCTGGAACTGGAATAATTTTAAAGCTGTGAAGAGCAAGGGTATTGTGCTTTTTCGCCATAGTATCATAGCTAAGTTCCACTTCACTTACGTTTTTTCGGGTTCGGGAAAAGAAGTGACAGCCAACAATACTTTTTAGGTTTCCTGTTGTCCAGTCTCCGTTCTAATTAAAAAGCATTCTTCAGCGAAGTGTTTAGAGCACACTTTTGAATATTTCGCAGGCACGAAATTCTTTGTTTATGTTTTGTGGGGCCATATTTTGACTCTCTGTTCATCTTTCGAGAAAATAGAATACAAAAATTATATAATGCAGGAAACAATCTCATGCAGAAGTACTCAGACACAGATAAGGGTTTGAGGGGACCTGAATAAACTGGAGGAAATTAATCACACTGCAGATGAACATAGGACGAATACGTAAACACTGAGTGGCAGCTTAAACGCACTTGTTAATTTATCTAACACTTCTCTGGTAAACACATGGGGGGAAAAAAACAGAGAAATTTGCTCTACAATACAAGATATCATACCGCGTCTCGATTTTTTCAACATATAAAGCGCCTCACATCAATATGATGTTCACTATTAGAGATTTGTTGTACGTACCTAAGAAAAGAAACTGCTCCTAACTTCACGTACCTCTCTTTACATCCGTAGCAACAGCAACACTGCACCATGGCTGTTATTACTACTAACATGTGCAGTAAGCTACGCTCACTCCAGAGATATTTGTACTCTATGGCACTACCTAGTGTCACACTGCGCCACCAGAAAATTGTAACGGGACATTAATTATTTCAGCTGATTTTCTGAAAACTTCCACATAATTTTATACACAGCATGTTATATTTCAAGCTAAAATCTATGAAAAGGAATTACTTTATTTTGGATGTTACAAACGGTAAATACTAGTTCCGAATGTACAGTTAAAATTATTTTTTTAGAAACATTTGAAATTGCGAATTATTTGGCATACTTAAAATTTCTATTATTAATTGCCCAATCTAGTACTGCTTACTATTTTTATTTTTGGATTCATTTATGAAATAGCAATCGAAACTAGTAGATATTAGTTTGTCAAAAAAATTTTAAATCCTTTGGAATATTGTTATTATCGCGGAGTGAAGTAGTAGTAAGCATGCCTCTGATGTGATCGGACGTATTTTTGTACTTTGAGGGAGCAATATAATTTCGGCTTTCTTAACGCGAAAATTCAAAGGACTGTATGATATACTAAAATTTGACAAAATATATTAACGTAACGACAAAAATTCTACAGTAACAATCTTCAAATTTATTTAGATCAATTCAACCATGAGGACCTAAAATGTGAGAATTTCAGCTTCAATAACCATAACCCTAGACAAGAAGAACTGGAGCCAACTCTACATGAAAAGCTAAGTAAACTAGAAAGTTTATTGTAACCTTCACTTCTCTCAAAATTTTTCATTAAGGCTTTGCTTATTGTCAACAGTAGCTGGAATTAGGAAGGAGAGGGGAGACTATCACATGCACACAATGGTAGTTCCGATCAGCGCCCCACAGAATGCTCACCTGCCTAGTGCGTCAGCTACGGAAGTCACCCTGAGTGATCGCGGGATAACATAGCAAATTACAACGTCGTGGGAATGATGCTACACATCTTCGAACAGTACCTGCGCGAAACATGTATAAAAGAGATGTTCCTACGCGTATGAGGATCGACCGGCTGTCAGCTTCAGGGATTTCCGTCATTGCTACTACTGTCCTCTGTTCATAGATAAAGGTGGCAGTTCTTCGCTTTCGCTGGTTTTGTCAGAAATTCTGTACACAGAAATACGGGAGTGTTGTCTGACAATGACCAGTAAATAGTTAAAGAAAGGGCGCATTTCGTCGTGGAAAGGATAGAACTGGTGCTTATGTATCGAGAATAAATACAAGAAAGTGAGTGAAGCGCGATGGATGGGAATATACTGACATTGAGTTCGAAGTTTCTCGCAACGTCATCCTTGCATAAAACATTTTCTGTTTGTTTGTCGCTTCAAATCTGAATTAAATATCGAGTTTTCGATAAAATCCTGTATCTTCTTCCTCGGGAACAACTGGATGTCGTGCCTGTTGTTGTGGAAAATATTTATACGTCATAAATGGATAGTGATTGGTCGACACACATCATGATTACATCATGCTTGCAGAAATTGTGTCTGTTCCTGCGCTGGTGGGAATGGATGACCAACAGAAATGTACACGAATTAAAATGTGTGAAAGGCAGGGATGCAGTACTTCTGACCTACTGCTGAATCTGTATATCGAAACAGGAATAATAAAAGATTCAAAAGTCGCATTAAAATTCAGAATGAGAGGATAATTATAAGATTAGAAGAATGCATTGCTGCCCCCAGTGTACATGTACTAGAATTATGACTGTAGTTGAATGAAACTAACGGTCAGCTGAACACAGAATATGAATTGAGAGTAAATAAAAGAAAGCATACAGTATTAGAAAGCAGTAAAAATCATAATGGCGACAAACACAGAGAAGTAGACGAAGTGGATGAACTCTACTACCTTGTAATCGAAATAACGCATAACGAACGAAGCGAGGAGGACACCAGGAGCAGACTAGCACAGTTATTCCTTGTCAGTCATCTCCTCGTCGATCTACCAGTATTAAACACAGGCCTTAATCTGAGAAAGGAATACCATTGAG
Source organism: Schistocerca piceifrons (assembly GCF_021461385.2). Classification (NCBI taxonomy): domain Eukaryota; kingdom Metazoa; phylum Arthropoda; class Insecta; order Orthoptera; family Acrididae; genus Schistocerca; species Schistocerca piceifrons. The sequence goes on along the minus strand of NC_060139.1, from coordinate 321,665,253 downwards.
TGTACGTCTGGGACACAGCATTACATGGACAGTGAGTCATAGACTGTGGGGAAAAAAACGAAAAAAAGGGGATCGGAACATCTCAGATGTGGTATTATTAGAGAAGGATGCTAAAAATGGCAGAAGAAAGATGATAGTACGACACATGTTGAGACGTCAGAGAAGAGATTTGATGCTACTAGAGTAAGCCGTAGAAGCTAGAAACTGTGGTGGTAAACAGAGATTAGAATATATCCAATAAAAAGTTGAGGACGTTGGATGTAAGTTTTACTCTGAGATGAAGGGGTTGGCACGGGAGAGGAAACCAAGGCGAGCCACATCAGACCAGTCTCACAAAGCGTGAGTGTCTCTGTTCCATCAAGTGTGTCTCAACATATACCACGAATTAAAATAAAGTAACGTTTATATTCCATCTCCAGGTTTTACAGGCGGTTCTAGGCGCTACAGTCTGGAGCCGCGATATCGCGACGGTCGCAGGTTCGAATCCTGCCCCGGGCATGGATTTGTGTGTTGTCCTTAGGTTGGTTAGGTTTAAGTAGTTCTAAGTTCTAGGGGACTGATGACCTCAGTAGTTAAGTCCCATAGTGCTCAGAGCCATTTGAACCATTTTTTACAGGCGGAACAGCGAAATATAGAGTCCAGAAACAGTCCTTTTTATTGCTGTAATGAACAGACGATACTGCTGACAACGGTCACCGATGACACACCATGCGTCCCGCATAGTACGTAGGCGGTAGCGCAGGAAGTCGCTGCGAGGCGGCTCCCCACTGTGCCAGTGCGGGACAGATAACGGCTGCGCGGAAGCCGGCGACGCAACACGCTACCAGAAGCCGGCAGCCAGCAATCAGGTGCCAGAGCGGCTTATCTTCCGTGTTGACATGCTGAGCCACTGCGACAAGACTACCGCATAAATAACTACTCCACTTCCTAACTGTTAACTCCAGATACTTAGCCGACGACCCGCGTTTGGTAGGTATCGTCTGAAGCCTTAGCGAGTAAGCAAGACAAGAAGATGATATTTATTTCGTTAATTTATGAATCTATCTCAACCGACAAGATAAGGTCAGGCCCTATCTAACATCCAACCAGACAACTTTAGTGAGTCAACATTACTATTTGTACAGTACAATAGCAATATACAATGATAATACTAAAAATAATAATAGTAACTAAAACCATAATATATACTAGAGAATTTTATATTAAGGCAAAATTAGCAAACACAATTCGCATAATTCGTGAAACTGTAACAAATAGGATACTTAAATTTACGGGAGTAGAATCTCAGAAATGTGAAAAAAATGACTGCTCAACTACGTTTTAGAAAAAAAAATTTAATGATCTGAAATTTTAAGTTAAAACATTACAAAGTACAATTAATAATTTTATGATGAAAACACACGGAATTAAAATAAACTGCCTGGCCATTTTGCAATAGTTTCAGGAAATTTGACAAATACTCAAATAAATTACTCAAATAAATTTTCTGAAAAAAATGGCCAATAGAACAGGTCTCGAAATTTTAGCTGAAAAAACAACTGATGACAAATATTTAAAAAATCACCAAAATACGTAGAAAAACAGATAGGTAAAATAGAGCGTAAATGTAAATGTCTTGGAGAAACCATGAAGCAGAACGGACTAGGAAAATTTGTAATATATGTAGGACTTAATGGCGGAGAAACTATGCAGCAGAATGGACTAGGAAAATTCGTAATAGATGTAAGACTTAACGGAAAGAGCATATTCTTTGATAAAAATGTTTACAACAAGAGATGCACATCCAGGAAAACAAAAGTAATACGCAATACCACGATAGTAAAACCACAATGTTTATGCATGTGAAGGCTTAGCTATAAATTATAAGCTAGACAGAATAGAGATTACTGGAAAGACGGGTTATTAGAAAAATAATGGGTGCAAGAGGTGCACATCCAGGAAAACAAAAGTAATACGCAATACCACGATGGTAAGACCACAATGTTTATATGCATGTGAAGGCTTAGCTATAAATTATAAGCTAGACAGAATAGAGATTACTGGAAAGACGGGTTATTAGAAAAATAATGGGTGCAATACAAATTACATATTGTTGCAAAATATATCACAATCAATGGCAAAGCAAAGATTAATCTTCTTTGGACAGCTGTACCGAATGTATGAGAAAAGACAAACGAAACAAATATTCCTATATTTCTGAAAAAGAAATCGACAGTAGCAAGTATTGCAGACATAAGAAAAGAACTGGAAGAGAACATCCAAGAATATGAAATAACAGAAAGAAATCTTTTTAAGGATAAAATATTGAATTTAGAACGCTTTAAAGGTAGAAGAAATAAGAAAATTGAGAATAACACAGACAGAAAAAAGGAAAAGAGGAAAAGGAGCTGTACTGAAAAAATGGGAAACAGCGAAGAATGAGGCGGACTTCAAGTTGTTGCGTGGTCCTGGTTGATTAATACGAAGATAAAGAATAATGATGGCAGTATGTATAGTAATGAATATACGGAATTAAGGAAATGTTAGCCTTGTTAACATCGTATTAAACAGTTTCCTCATTACGTTCTTGTCGAATGTTAGTAATGACATCTAATGGAAACGTATGGCAAGAATACAGCAGGAATGAAAGTGCGACAAGTGGACAGGTCTCCATCATCTACATCTACGTGATTACCCTGCTATTCACAATAAAGTGCCTGGCAGAGGATTCAACGAACCATCTTCAAGCTGTCTCTCTAACGTTCCACTCTCGAACGGCGCGCGGGAAAAACGAGCACTTAAATTTTTCTGTGCGAGCCCTGATTTCTCTTATTTTACCGTGATGATCATTTCTCCCTATGTAAGTGGGTTGCCAACAGAATGTTTTCGCAATCGGAGGAGAAAACTGGTGATTGAAATTTCGTGAGAAGATACCCTCGCAACGAAAAACGCCTTTGTTTTAATGATTGCCACTCCAATGCACCTATCATGTCTGTGCCACTATCTCACCTACTTCGCGATAATACAAAACAAGCTGCCCTTCTCCGAACTTTTTCGATGTCATCCGTCAGTCCCATCTGATGCGGATCCCACACCGCACAGCAATACTCCAGAACAGAAAAGAACGAGAAATAATAGGATAAGATAAGCACATGCGACGGAAGAAAGAAAACAAGAATAGAAAGGGACGAGAAAAATGCAGATAGTTTACAACGCGACAGAAATACTTATTCCAGAAAAGATGCAGCTGGATTATGTCCAGAGGGAAGCTATGCCGATGACAACAGATAGAGCTTTAATATCCTATTGAATGCAGAGTGTTCTAGAATAAGACGCAGCTTATAGAGTAGTTTGTCCCACATACGTATGGCTCAGATGGAGAATGAGATAAAAAACGATTTTTTGCTGTGCAAATGTACTGCCAAGATACTGAACTAATTCGATCTGGTATTATAGTTGTGGAATAATTACACATTCTTGCTACGTGAGGAGAAGATGCCAGTGAGTAAGAAACCGAATAAGTAAACAGAGCGTGTGAAAATTACCTCGCGTACCCCGCCACATCCATCGTAACACAGTGTTGGTTCAACTGGTTCAAATGGCTCTGAGCACTATGGGACTTCACAGCTGAGCTCATCAATCCCCTAGAACTTAGAACTACTTAAACCTAACTAACCTAACGACATCACACACATCCATGCCCGAGGCAGGATTCGAACCTGCGACCGTAGCAGTCGCGCGGTTCCGGACTGAAGCGCCTAGAACCGCTCGGCCACCGCAGCCGGCAGTTGTAGGAAGGACTGATGTGATCATACAACCTAAAGTCTTACGCTAGGTCGAGTATGATTCTCGTAGTATGCTGAAGCCGATGTCATAAATAGGATGCAAGCTGCATATGACATAAGTAACAACCCCATTTTTGTGGGGTTAATCCATGTTAGTTGTTTAATTTTTTTGTAACTTCTTCAAAGTGCTTGTTTTCTTTTTTTGTATGACAGTACGTAGCAAAAATGTAGAGTTGGTTGTCCTTAATATCAATTAAACAGCGTATTACTATCGCTACGGACTCCACTTCCACGGTGACCAAGGTGCTAGCGGTTAGATGACTAGATTCCAGTTACGGAGGTCCCAAGTTCAGTCTCAGGTAGGAGTGGGATTTTCCTCCTTCTAGCCCCTCCAAGACGATCCACGTCCATTCAGCCTGCTATCAAGTGGGCGACGGGCGTTTTTCCCGGGAATAAGTGGCGGGCAGGCCGATGGGATTGCCACCCTCCACCTCCTAGCGCCGCGTCGAAGAAAGCTGCAATCTGCAGTGAGAGCAAGAGCCCTTTACCTTTTTCTTACTACACTTCCGTACAGCTTTTCAGTAATAATTAATGGCTCTGAGCACTATGGGACTTAACATCTATGGTCATCAGTGCCCTAGAACTTAGAACTACTTAAACCTAACTAACCTAAGGACATCACACAACACCCAGTCATCGCGAGGCAGAGAAATCAGTAATAATTACAAGGCAAGATACAGCATAGCTTTGCGCAATACATCAAGAGTAGACTCACCATGCAGCAGTGAAGACATTCGACTTTTTAATTTTTAACTGGTGGTTGAAAGATGTCTCCTACTGTAAAGTCTATATTAATGTGATCACTTATCAAAAACCTGAATAACCACCAAAGTGGTCGGCAAGTAATGATGGGAGGGATCTCTGTGTCAGTCACTGAATGTTGGCTCCAATTTTGACTGGACCACTTCCTGACACTTAAATCAATACTCGATGTTAACAAATTTCTCTTGTTCATAAATGCTTTTCTTGTCATTGCAGGTCTACATTTTATATCCTCTCTACTTTGAGCACCATCAGTTATTTTGCCCCCCCCCCCCCCCCCCCCCCCCGATAGCAAAACTCATTTACTACTCATCTACTACTTTAAGTGTCTCATTTCCTAATCTAATTTCCTCAACATCACCTGATTTAATTATACTATATTCCATTATCCTTGTTTTGCTTTTATTGATGTTCACCTTTCAAGGCACTATTCATTCCGTTCAACTGCTCTTCCAGGTCCTTTGCTGTCTCTGACAGAATTACAATGTCATCAGCAAACCTCAAAGTTTTTATTTCTCCTCCATGGATTTTAATTCGACTTCAAGTTTTTCTTTTGTTTCCTTTACTGCTTGCTCAATATACAGATTGAATGATATTAGGGATAGGCTGCAACCCTGTCTCACTCCCTTCCTAACCACTGCTTCCCTTTAATGCCCCTCGATTCTTATAACTGCCTTATGGTTTCTGTACAAATTGTAAATAGCCTTTTGCTCCCTGTATTTGGCACCTGCCACCTTCAGAATTTGAAAAAGAGTATTCCAGTCAACATTATCAAAAGCTTTCTCTAAGTCTACAAATGCTAGAAACGCAGGTTTACCTTTCCTTAATCTTTCTTCTAAGATAAGTCGTAGGGTTAGTATTGCCTCACGTGTTACGACATTTCTGCGGAATGCGAACTGATCTTCCACAAGGTCGGCTTCTACCAGTTTTCCCACTCGTCTTTAAAGAATTCGTGTTAGTATTTTGCAGCCGTGACTTATTAAGTTAATAGTTCGGTAATTTTCACACCTGTCAACACCTGCTTTGTTTGGGATTGGAATAATTATATTCTTCTTGAAGTCTGAGGGCATTTCACCTGTCTCATACATCTTGCTCACCAGATGGTAGAGTTTTGTCAGGTCTATCAATAGTTCTAATGGAATGTTGTCTACCCCCGGGGCCTTGTTTTGACCTAGATCTTTCAGTGCTCTGTCAAATTCTTCACGTAGTATCATATCTCCCATTTCACCTATTTCATCTTCATCTATGTCCAGTGGATAACTCGTCAAAAACCAAACACGGGTGAAGCATGAAAACAGGAATTACTCCCTTGTGAAAATCGTAAGGGCCTACAGCACATCACCGTCGGTTGTGATTTTGTAAAATTTATTCATGCTTCTGAAATCTGTTGATCTTACGTTGAGTCGAGTTTATTTGTGCCAGACAGCGAAGTCATCAGTCTCATCGGCTTAGGAAAGGACGGGGAAGGAAGTCGGCCGTGCCCTTTCAAAGGAACCATCCCGGAATTTGCCTGAAGTGATTTAGGGAAATCACGGAAAACCTAAATCAGGATGGCCGGAGTGTTTGGAGTTGGTTATTTACTGTCCGGAAAACGGCTTTCGTGTACAGTGTAAACATGAACTATGTTGTATTTGTTTGCTAACAGAAAAATAAAGCTGTGAGGACGGGTCGTGAGTCATGCTTGGGTAGCTCAACCGGTAGAGCACTCACCCCACGAAAGGCAAATGTCCCGAGTTCGAGCCTCGTTCCGGCACACAGCTTTAATCACCCAGGAAGTTTCATAAATGCGCACCATCCGGTACAGAGTAAAAATCTCATTCTGGGAACAGAAAAGTAAATTACCAGGAGACGTTATCCCCAAAGGAATTAGGGCTTCCAAGAACAGGTTCTTTGATTGAGAGAGTGACGAAATCAAATAAGCATGACTACAAGCGAACATTTAACAACTACGTGTACAGTTAGCACAAGTTACTGTGTGGGTACAGCGTAAGAATATCTGATTTTCAGCCGGGATGTTAATTCGTGAACTAACATGTCTATTAGGAATCTTGTACATTTGTCCGAAAAAATGGAAAAGCACGAAAACTCCCACTTACACAAAAACGTGAAATGAAATGGAGAGTTGTGAAAGCTTACACATTCTTTCGTTATTGTTCCAAATTCTACTGTATTGCGTACAATTCTTTCTTTCGTCAGATAAGCTATGCATCTTATTGTTATTACTGTTGTTGTTATTACTGCCAGTGGCTGTAGTTCTATAAAATTGTTGTTTAGCACAACTGTTATACAACAGATGCTCTTAATTTCACACACTCAAATGTTTATGAACATAAAAATTGTATATATACTCACGTATACCCAAAGATGTGCACAGTGAGGAAAGAACCAAGGCATGCTGTCGTATCTTGTGGATGTCAACAAAGTGAACGATTATTGAAATGTCAGAGAAACACAACTGCATGCAGAATAGAGTTCTTGTTTTATTAGCTTGTCAGTACGTTAGTTTCACTGTAGTTCACACGTCTTCTCGTTTTGAAAACTTACCTATGATGCGTCAGTCAATGTGTGATTAATAACATTAATTTACAAGGTAAGAAAAATATACAATTTTTTTGAACATGATCCAGCAGTGTACAACACTATAAACGTAATCAACGAATGGTCTTAAACGCTTAGACCACGTAAAATGATTTTTTAAAAATAAAACTGCCTTTTCCTGCTGCTATATACTTCATTTATCCCATACGCGTTTCGCCTTCTGTTATAAGGCATCATCAGTGGGATCTATAACGTTACAGTTTTGTTAGTTTGAGATTATTAAACAATTCACTTCGCGATTTTTTTTTTGTGACAAAAGTAAATGGTTCAAATGGCTCTGAGCACTATGGGACTCAACTGCTGAGGTCATTAGTCCCCTAGAACTTAGAACTAGTTAAACCTAACTAACCTAAGGACGTCACAAACATCCATGCCCGAGGCAGGATTCGAACCTGCGACCGTGGCGGTCTTGCGGTTCCAGACTGCATCGCCTTTAACCGCACGGCCACTTCGGCCGGCGACAAAAGTAATTACTTAAGATTTGCTGATCTGCGTTTCCTCACATCTGGTCTGGAGGTCGCACCACCACTTTTATCACTGCTATATAACCACATATTTGTGTTCTCGCCTTCCACACACTGTTCACCATGTTTCTCACTCTTTTTTGTGGTGGACTATTGTTCTTTTGTCACTCGATACAACTATTTCGTCGTACACTGTTTTTCACAATGTAAATATTGCGACTCCATTACGTGTTTCATCTTCTTTGATATGTTTACCTATTTGTTGCCAACCTAACGAAGTGTATGTTCGAGACTAACTTCTCGTGTTCAAGCTGTCGTTTGCTCACATGTGGATTCATAGCAACGGAAGCGAGAACCATGGACCTTGCCGTTGGTGGGGAGGCTTGCGTGCCTCAGCGATACAGATAGCCGTACCGTAGGTGCAACCACAACGGAGGGGTATCTGTTGAGAGGCCAGACAAACGTGTGGTTCCTGAAGAGGGGCAGCAGCCTTTTCAGTAGTTGCAAGGGCAACAGTCTGGATGATTGACTGATCTGGCCTTGTAACAATAACCAAAACGGCCTTGCTGTGCTGGTACTGCGAACGGCTGAAAGCAAGGGGAAACTACAGCCGTAATTTTTCCCGAGGGCATGCAGCTTTACTGTATGATTACATGATGATGGCGTCCTCTTGGGTAAAATATTCCGGAGGTAAAATAGTCCCCCATTCGGATCTCCGGGCGGGGACTACTCAAGAGGATGTCGTTATCAGGAGAAAGAAAACTGGCATTCTACGGATCGGAGCGTGGAATGTCAGATCCCTTAATCGGGCAGGTAGGTTAGAAAATTTAAAAAGGGAAATGGATAGGTTGAAGTCAGATATAGTGGGAATTAGTGAAGTTCGGTGGCAGGAGGAACAAGACTTCTGGTCAGGTGACTACAGGGTTATAAACACAAAATCAAATAGGGGTAATGCAGGAGTAGGTTTAATAATGAATAGGAAAATAGGAATGCGGGTAAGCTACTACAAACAGCATAGTGAACGCATTATTGTGGCCAAGATAGATACGAAGCCCACGCCTACTACAGTAGTACAAGTTTATATGCCAACTAGCTCTGCAGATGACGAAGAAATTGAAGAAATGTATGATGAAATAAAAGAAATTATTCATATTGTGAAGGGAGACGAAAATTTAATAGTCATGGGTGACTGGAATTCGAGTGTAGGAAAAGGGAGAGAAGGAAACATAGTAGGTGAATATGGATTGGGGGACAGAAATGAAAGAGGAAGCCGCCTGGTCGAATTTTGCACAGAGCACAACCTAATCATAACTAACACTTGGTTTAAGAATCATGAAAGAAGGTTGTATACATGGAAGAACCCTGGAGATACTAAAAGGTATCAGATAGATTATATAATGGTAAGACAGAGATTTAGGAACCAGGTTTTAAATTGTAAGACATTTCCAGGGGCAGATGTGGACTCTGACCACAATCTATTGGTTATGACCTGTAGATTAAAACTGAAGAAACTGCAAAAAGGTGGGAATTTAAGGAGATGGGACCTGGATAAACTAAAAGAACCAGAGGTTGTACAGAGATTCAGGGAGAGCATAAGGGAGCAATTGACAGGAATGGGGGAAATAAATACAGTAGAAGAAGAATGGGTAGCTTTGAGGGATGAAGTAGTGAAGGCAGCAGAGGATCAAGTAGGTAAAAAGACGAGGGCTAGTAGAAATCCTTGGGTAACAGAAGAAATATTGAGTTTAATTGATGAAAGGAGAAAATATAAAAATGCAGTAAGTGAAACAGGCAAAAAGGAATACAAACGTCTCAAAAATGAGATCGACAGGAAGTGCAAAATGGCTAAGCAGGGATGGCTAGAGGACAAATGTAAGGGTGTAGAGGCCTATCTCACTAGGGGTAAGATAGATACCGCCTACAGGAAAATTAAAGAGACCTTTGGAGATAAGAGAACGACTTGTATGAATATCAAGAGCTCAGATGGAAACCCAGTTCTAAGCAAAGAAGGGAAAGCAGAAAGGTGGAAGGAGTATATAGAGGGTCTATACAAGGGCGATGTACTTGAGGACAATATTATGGAAATGGAAGAGGATGTAGATGAAGATGAAATGGGAGATATGATACTGCGTGAAGAGTTTGACAGAGCACTGAAAGACCTGAGTCGAAACAAGGCCCCCGGAGTAGACAATATTCCATTGGAACTACTGACGGCCATGGGAGAGCCAGTCCTGACAAAACTCTACCATCTGGTGAGCAAGATGTATGAAACAGGCGAAATACCCTCAGACTTCAAGAAGAATATAATAATTCCAATCCCAAAGAAAGCAGGTGTTGACAGATGTGAAAATTACCGAACTATCAGCTTAATAAGTCACAGCTGCAAAATACTAACACGAATTCTTTGCAGACGAATGGAAAAACTAGTAGAAGCCAACCTCGGGGAAGATCAGTTTGGATTCCGTAGAAACACTGGAACACGTGAGGCAATACTGACCTTACGACTTATCTTAGAAGAAAGATTAAGGAAAGGCAAACCTACGTTTCTAGCATTTGTAGACTTAGAGAAAGCTTTTGACAATGTTGACTGGAATACTCTCTTTCAAATTCTAAAGGTGGCAGGTATAAAATACAGGGAGCGAAAGGCTATTTACAATTTGTACAGAAACCAGATGGCAGTTATAAGAGTCGAGGGACATGAAAGGGAAGCAGTGGTTGGGAAGGGAGTAAGACAGGGTTGTAGCCTCTCCCCGATGTTGTTCAATCTGTATATTGAGCAAGCAGTAAAGGAAACAAAAGAAAAATTCGGAGTAGGTATTAAAATTCATGGAGAAGAAATAAAAACTTTGAGGTTCGCCGATGACATTGTAATTCTGTCAGAGACAGCGAAGGACTTGCAAGAGCAGTTGAATGGAATGGACAGTGTCTTGAAAGGAGGATATAAGATGAACATCAACAAAAGCAAAACAAGGATAATGGAATGTAGTCTAATTAAGTCGGGTGATGCTGAGGGAATTAGATTAGGAAATGTGGCACTTAAAGTAGTAAAGGAGTTTTGCTATTTGGGGAGCAAAATAACTGATGATGGTCGAAGTAGAGAGGATATAAAATGTAGGCTGGCAATGGCAAGGAAAGCGTTTCTGAAGAAGAGAAATTTGTTAACATCCAGTATTGATTTAAGTGTCAGAAAGTCATTTCTGAAAGTATTCGTATGGAGTGTAGCCATGTATGGAAGTGAAACATGGACGATAAATAGTTTGGACAAGAAGAGAATAGAAGCTTTCGAAATGTGGTGCTACAGAAGAATGCTGAAGATTAGATGGGTAGATCACATAACTAATGAGGAAGTATTGAATAGGATTGGGGAGAAGAGAAGTTTGTGGCACAACTTGACCAGAAGAAGGGATCGGTTGGTAGGACATGTTCTGAGGCATCAAGGGATCACCAATTTAGTATTGGAGGGCAGCGTGGAGGGTAAAAATCGTAGAGGGAGACCAAGAGATGAATACGCTAAGCAGATTCAGAAGAATGTAGGTTGCAGTAGGTACTGGGAGATGAAAAAGCTTGCACAGGATAGAGTAGCATGGAGAGCTGCATCAAACCAGTCTCAGGACTGAAGACCACAACAACAAACAACAGAGGTGGGATTCTTGCTACACTTTGGACAGGGGGCCTGAAGATGGCATAATGTAGCGCTGAAACTGCTTGCTCACATAAAATAACAGCCAGAAATTTACACGACTGAAAGTGTTTTGATTCGACATTTAACACTTACTTACGGACAACTGTTGCAGTGTTTGCTTTCTGTGTGATGGAACGCAAAACGTGATTCATCTGAAAAGGTCACCTGTCGCCAGTTGCGGTATTGGGATACAAATTCCAGCTTTCGTCGCCTCTGAACAGCTGTCAGCAGAAGAGCATGAACCAGCGCCTGGTGCGGTGGTCCACACGAGGTAACGATCGCCGCTGAATAGTGATTCAGGACAGACTGTTAGAAGCCCCTTGGTTCATATGGGCGGTCAGTTGCTCAACAGTTGCACGTTTATTCCTAGGTACACATTTCGGGAGCCGTCGTTCACCGCTGTCACCTATGGCCGGTGGTGGACCACAGTTGCCTCCGCACCAGTTTCGGATAGTGCCATTTGGCGGTGCAAAGTATACTTTAACCAAGGAGGTACGCAAACTGTTTACAGACTTAGCCGTTTGGAAAATACTTCCACTCTTGGCCCGAAAGCCAGTGTTCATGCCCTTTTGGGATGCAATACCGCTCCGTTCTTGTATTACGACAAGGATTGCACCGTTATCAACGCCCCCCCCCCCCTCAGGACACGCTTTACTTACCCTCCACTGCTAGTGCTTTCACCTACCATCTGTGAATGGTTATTGCATACTGTCTTCGAACATAGGCGGTGGTGGTCACATTGATGTGACTGGACCGTGTAAAGACATTCTTGTTGCTTGTTCATTGTGTGGTGTAACACAGTGATCTACATCTACATCTACATGATTACTCTGCAATTCACATTTAAGAGCTTGGCAGAGGGTTCATCGAACCACAATCATACTATCTCTCTCCCATTCCACTCCCGAACAACGCGCGGGAAAAACGAACACCTAAACCTTTCTGTTCGAACTCTGATTTCTCTTATTTTATTTTGATGATCATTCCTACCTATGTAGGTTGGGCTCAACAAAATGTTTTCGCATTCGGAAGAGAAAGTTGGTGACTGAAATTTCGTAAATAGATCTCGTCGCGACGAAAAACGTCTTTGCTTTAATGACTTCCATCCCAACTCGCGTATCATATCTGCCACACTCTCTCCCGTATTACGTGATAATACAAAACGAGCTGCCCTTTTTTGCACCCTTACGATGTCCTCCGTCAATCTCACCTGGTAAGGATCCCACACCACGCAGCAATATTCTAACAGAGGACGAACGAGTGTAGTGGAAGCTGTCTCTTTAGTGGACTTGTTGCATCTTCTAAATGTCTTGCCAATGAAACGCAAACTTTGGCTCGCCTTCCCCACAATGTTATCTATGTGGTCTTTCCAACTGAAGTTGTTCGTAATTTTAACACCCAGTTACGTAGTTGAATTGACTGCCTTGAGAGTTGTACTATTTATCGAGTAATCGAATTCCAACGGATTTCTTTTGGAACTGATGTGGGTCACCTCACAGTTTTCGTTATTTAGCGTCAACTGCCACCTGCCACACCATACAGCAGTCTTTTCTAAATCGCTTTGCAACTGATACTGGTCTTCGGATGACCCTAATAGACGGTAAATTACAGCATCATCTGCGAACAACCTAAGAGAACTGCTCAGATTGTCACCCAGGTCATTTATATAGATCAGGAACAGCAGAGGTCCCAGGACGCTTCCCTGGGGAACACCTGATATCACTTCAGTTTTACTCGATGATTTGCCGTCTATTACTACGAACTGCGACCTTCCTGACAGGAAATCACGAATCCAGTCGCACAACTGAGACGATACCCCATAGGCCCGCAGCTTGATTAGAAGTCGCTTGTGAGGAACGGTGTCAAGAGCTTTCCGGAAATCTAGAAATACGGAATCAACTTGAGATTCCCTGTCGATAGCGGCCATTACTTCGTGCGAATAAAGAGCTAGCTGCGTTGCACAAGAACGATGTTTTCTGAAACCATATTGATTACGTATCAATAGATCGTTCCCTTCGAGGTGATTCATAATGTTTGAACACAGTACATGCTCCAAAACCCTACTGCAATCCGACGTCAATGATATAGGTCTGTAGTTCGATGGATTACTCCTACTACCCTTCTTAAACACTGGTGCGACCTGCGCAATTTTCCAATCTGTAGGTACAGATCTATCGGTGAGCGAGCGGTTGTATATGATTGCTAAGTATTCTGAAATCCAAAGACACGCGGTCCCTGCTGATGCAGACGTGGACGGAGCGCTCCCGCCGCCCTGGCCTTTGTCCCGTGTTCCCCCTTCCCCTTCCACCTCACCCCGGCTCCAGCCCCCAACCCGTTTCTTTGATCCGGCTGACGGTGGCCATCCGCCGCCCCACAAATGATTCGTTACGTGACTCCGGCCAGGGCCTAGCGGACAAAAACCGCGCTGTGGTGTCGGCTGTCCTGTATTGTGAGGGAGGGGGGGGGGGGGGACGCGAGGTCTGGTTTTTTCTGCCCCCTCCGCCTCCGCCCGCCTCCGGCCCTGATCGGGTTCCTCGGCTGCCTCTTGTCCGCCTCTGGCCACCGACTTTTCACTTCCACGCTCCACTGCATGTCGAAACGATCTCAAATTATCACCGCTGCGGTGACTGACAACGGCCGTCTTCCGTATCACAGACATCGCCGCTGCTGAGGTGGACTCGAGGCGTCGGGGGCCAATGACTTGAAAATATTTGTTCTTATTTTCGTAATGTTACGAAGCCGAAATCTTGTGGTTAGTGCAGGATACAGGTATATGTCGGAAAAAATATTGCTTCTTACTGTGACGAAGCAACAGTGCCAATACCTAAAAATATGTTTGTGCCTGGTAATTTTGTATAGTTTTTGTCATACCAGTTTCTGAAGGAGGAGAATGGCGAAGAAGAAACGGGGCGCCTAGGAAGATTTAATGTCGCTATATTGGTATGAGCCAGATGTTGTTGACGAAGCCAAGACAGGGAGACTAGAATGGATCAGACATGTCTATAGAACAGGGAAGGGGCCAAGATAGAGAGAATTGACAAAGATGAAATTCGAAGGACGAACACCTTTAGGCAGATCGAAAATAATATGGAGAGACAAGGATGCCAACGATCCTCAGATAACGAAACTTCCTGGCAGATTAAAACTGTGTGCCCGACCGAGACTCGAACTCGGGACCTTTGCCTTTCGCGGGCAAGTGCTCTACCATCTGAGCTACCGAAGCACGACTCACGCCCGGTCCTCACAGCTTTACTTCTGCCAGTATCTCGTCTCCTGCAGAGTGAAAATCTCATTCTGGATCCTCAGATACTTGGAGCAAGGGAAGAAGGCGAAAAACCGACTGCAGTGTGTGGAGCCAGGAGAATAACAGAGTAAGGAAGAGTATCATCACATCAACTGTTTGTTACTTATAAGGAGGTTTCTGTGCTTGTCAAAGGGTCCAGCTGATGACTTACCAACATCAGATTCGTCTCTTTGTCAGAAATTAAAGAAGACTAAATACGCTACTTAAGATGTACTCTGAAACCAATAAGAAAACATACACACACCAGATTTGGGCCATCACATGGCGAGAGGATGAGAAGGTGAAGGAGAGAAAGGAAGTGATGGAGTAAGGGAGAAATGAAGAGAGGAAGGAATATAAAAGAGTAAGAGAGGGGTGAGAATGAAAGCGACATAGAGAAATGAAGGGAGAAAGATGCGGGAAGAAGGAGAGTGGAAGGAACAGAGAGAGAGAAAGAAAGAGAGAAAGGAAGTGATAAATGAGTAGGGAGAAAGACGAGAGAAAAGGAAGGGAGACAAACAGGCGTCGAAATAGGGACAAGGAAGGATCAGGAAGACACAAAGGCAAACAAAGAAAGGAAGAAGAGGGATCAAGCAACAGGGCGAGAGGAAGCTAAATTCTTAGAGAGACAGAAGAAATGGGAAGGTTTAAGGAAGAGTGGGGGTAAGGAAAGGACAGGCAGAGTGAGAGAGGGAGAGAAAGGGAGAAGAAGAAAGTAGCCCTATTACACACTGGAAAGTTAATAGTGTTAGCAGAACAAATTTTGCTGTCCAATGTTTCTGCAGATCATTCCAGCAGAAAACTAGGACATGTCGTTCAACAAATTCCATCCTTCTCGGTTATCAAGCGACACGGAACAGTGGTTAGGACACTGGATTCACATTTGACAGGAGTGTGTTTCGTATCTCCTTTAGGCCGCGGACAGTTAGGTTGTCCATGATTTGCCGGATCCCCCTCTCACTGTCTCGTAATGTATTTGCGCAAGTGTGTGTGTGTGTGTGTGTGTGTGTGTGTGTGTGTTGTTTTTATGCGTATGTATTTATTAGTTACAGAGGCCATTGTAAACAGCGTACTTTGTCATGCGTTATTTAAATGACTGCTGTTCGTGAGTTACTAGCAGTAATTTGAGATACATTTAAGAAAAAGTAGATTTTGCATCACAGATTTTGTGACCCCATATATCCTGAACTATGTGTCGTATAATGATGTAATTTTGCAGGGACATTCACTGGTATATGCGGCTACTGTCTGCAAAATGTATCGTCAATAGAGTTAGTAGCATAGAAGTTATAAAGTAAAACGTCTAGCCCGATGCTGAAGTTTTACTGCCTAAGCAGTGAAAATGCAGTAAGCGATAAGCTTTTTCTTCCAGTTGTTGTGTAGTAGACGTCGCGAGGGAACCAATACTGGACAGGCATGTAGTGCAGGCCGGTCCTCGAAATGCCTTTTGTTGCATGTGTTTTACCCCAAGAAGGAGAACTAGGAGCAGCCGTGGCAAGACATTCGAGGTCATCGTTGCTTCATTTCGCACTTCGGACTGGAATGTCAATACCATCTGTTCAGAGAGATGAGCACTATCTCAGGCTGAAACCTAACAACCTAACGATAGTGAATTCACTAAGCAATACAAATACGTCGGTAGTACACTCCTATTAAAATAATTTCGATGCTTCGTTGAGCAGAGTGGTAGAGGCCAGACGACAGTCAATCGCAGGTGTTTCTCGGGCTCCACGTGCTCTTTATGTTGCCTGTTCTGCAGGCACAAGAAGAGAAGAGTTGCAAGTTGACTAACAATAAGGACGCATGACGCGGGTGGTGTGCGCGTACAACTCTCGCTGGCATGAGCACGTGGTATGTTGTGTACGAACCGACATCTCCGCTGCCCACCGCCGACATCTGTTCAAGCACCAATCGAAATACAGTACTGATTGCTACTGTCCGTGCATGATGCAGAGACTTATCCCGAAATGCGCTCTTCTCCTAGTTCACGTACCCCGACGGATGCAGCCATGCTTCATACGAGAAAATGAGATTCCAGGATCAACATCTCGATCATGCGTAAGATGCAACAGCCAGACAGCACTATCCGAATTGCTAAGTGGATGCACTACCTTATTTTGCAACTCTCCTACTTCCTTCCATGGCCGCTGCTTGCTGGTTCGGCAAAGCCGATATGCCAAATGGGACGGATCATAGTGTAATCGGTCATCGGAGCCTGCCTCCCGGGTATTGCTCCCCGCGCAACGCCGCACAGAACTTAAGCTTCCTACGTGAAACAGCCAGTCTTACCACTATCACGGTAGATGAAGAAGGCAGTTTGAAACCAGAATTAGTCGTCCTAAACTGTAGCTCTTCGAAGAGATCCACATTTATACTAGAGATATTTTCTGATGTGACTACATCTACATCTGCTAACGGCCTTCCCTCAGTGGTAACACCGGTTCCCGTCAGATGACGGAAGTTAAGCGCTGTCGGGCTGGGCTAGCACTTGGATGGGTGACCATCCGGTCTGCCGAGCGCTGTTGGCAAGCGCGGTGCACTCAGCCCTTGTGAGGCAAACAGAGGAGCTACTTGACTGAGAAGTAGCTGCTCCGGTCCCGTAAACTTCCATACGGCCAGGAGGGCGGTGTGCTGACCACATGCCCCTCCATATCCGCATCCAGTAACGCCTGTGGGCTGAGGATGACATGGCGGACGGTCGGTGCCGTTGGGCCTTCCAAGGCGGAGTTTAGTTTTACATCTACATCTACAATACACCCTGCTAACCACTGTCCTGTTCGTGGCGGAGACTATTTCCTACCAATATTATAGATTTTCTTTCCTTTTCTATTCCTGTATTGAACGACGAAAAATCACCGTAATAAGCATCTAAACGCGGCCTAATGTCTATTTTTCAGTTCCCACGATAGCTGTGTCAGACATACGATGCTGGCTGTCTAATAGTCGCACAGTCTTCTTCGAAAACAGGTTCTATAAATTTATCCACACTGGTTTCGAGAGAACTAAAACTACGCCGTCTCTCTTCCAAGCATTCCCATTTAACTTCCTCGAGCATTTCTGTTACACTTGCATATGAGCTGTATTGAACTGCAACGACTGTAGCAACGCATCTCCGAATTGGTTCGATTTCTGATGTCGCGCCTACTTGAGACGGACATACATCACCGGATGCAATTGGTCGGACGAGCGTCTTGCCTCTACGGATTCATTGCATTTTCTTAGAACCCATTCAGTTCTTCCCTAATACTGATTTTACATGATCGTTTAATTTCATGTCACTTCTTGGTACTAGCCCAAAATACTTATATGAGGTGATATGCTCAAGACGTTCAGCAGTAATCATGAAGGGATGTTTTGTCGCGATCTTTTTCTTGCTTATAGGCACTATTTTGCACTGTTGTTGCTGTCGTCTTCAAGTCCGAAGACTGGTTTGACGCTAGTCTGTTCTGTGCAAGACTTCATATCTGCAAAGATGATGCAATCTACATCCATTTGAATCTTCTTAGTGTATGCAACCGTAAGTCTCCCTCTACAGCTATTTCCCATGCTACGAGCCTTTCAGTACTGTTAATTGTGGTTGCACTTGCTGTTTGCTGTTCGCCCCTTGTTGCCTGTTGCACAATACAGCAGTCATCTACTGCAGTAGCTGACGGTGGTCGGCCACCTCGTCTCCTGGGACAGAAGCGCCTGAGGTTCCGCACGTGAAACAATGCTGTGATCATGAACAAACTGCGGGGCTACAGTCGTCACACTTCGATCTTCTCCCAGTTTCCCGTCGTGTTGCGCGTGTGAAGTCATCTCAGCGCCACGTTCTAATGAAGAGAACCACCACAGTGCACGGTAAATGTTCGCTGATTGTCGCACACTTTCTCCGTTGCCTTCGACTGCCTGATGATGCAGGGTCAAACCAATTATGGCGCTATAGTCGCACTGATCTCGGTTGTGTTACATTCAACTTTCTTTGCGCGACAAGATGATCTGTGGGACCACCGAGTAGGTAATATGTTACTTTATCTGGCCCGTCCTTAAGTTTTGCAGAGAAGTGTGCACTAAGGTGACAGAAATCATGGGATATCGAAACGCGTATATTTAGATGGCGGTAGTACTGCGTACACAAGGTGCAAGAGGGCATTGTAATGGCGTAACTGTGGTTTGTTTTAATGTGATTCATGAGAAAAGCTTTCCGATGTGATTATGCTTGCACAGTGGAAATTAACAGACTTTGAACGCAGGATGGTAGTTGGAGTCAGATGCTGGGACAATCCATTATGGAAATCGTTAGGAAATTCAATATTCCGAGATCCATTCACAGCGTCAAGAATGTGCAGAGAATATCAAATTTCAGACATTAGCTCTCATTACGGACAACGCAGTGGCCGACAGCTTTCATTTGACGACCGAGATCAGCGGCGTTTGCGTAGTTGTTAGTGCTACCAGACAAGCAATAAATCATGAAGTAACCGAAGAAATCAACAGGGGACGCACGACGAACGTATCTGTTCGTGCAGTGTGGCGAAATTTCGCGTTAATGGCAGCATACAACCGTCGGGAGACCTTTCCTGGGCTCGTGACCATACCGGTTGGACCCCACACGACTGGAAAACCGTGGACTGGTCAGTCCGGAATTTAGTTTGTAAGAGTTGATGGTAAGATTCGCGTGTGGTGCAAACCCCACGAGTTACCCCCAAGTTACCAACAAGCTAGTGCTGGTTCCATAATGGCGTGAGCTGTGTTTACATGGAATGGACTGGGTCCTCTGGTCCAACTAGACGTATGGAACATTCCACCTCGGAAATCGTTACGGGAATATTCAGACATCCACAGTGTCAAGAGCGTGACGAGAATACCAAATGTCAGCCGTTACCTCTAACCACAGACAATGCAGTGGCCGACGGCCTTCACTTAGCTATCGAGAGCGGAGGCGTTTCCTAACAGACCAGCAACCGTGTCTGAAAAAAACACCGAAATCAATGTGCGACTAACGACGAATGTATCCGTTAGGATAGTGCGGCGAAATTTGGCGCTAATAGACTATGTCAGCTGACAGCCGATGCGAGTACCTTCGCTAACAGCATGACAAAGCCTGCATATCGGTTGAACCCTTGACGATTGGAAAACCGTGGCCTAGTCAGATGAGTCCCGATTTCAGTTGGTGAGAGCTGGTGGTAGAGTTCGAGTGTGGGCAGTAAGCCACGGATCCAAGTTGTCAACGAGGCACTGTTTAAGCTGGTGGTGGCTCCGTAATGGTGTTTACATGGAATGGACAGAGTTCTTTGGTCCAACTGAACCGATCATTGACTGGAAATGGTTATCTTCGGCTACTTGGAGCCTTTCTGCAGCCATTGACTTCACGTTCCCAAACAACGATGGATTTTTTTTTATGTGGATGTCACTGGACCGCAGTTTTTCGCGACTGGTTTGAAGAATATTTTGGACAGTTCGAGCGAATGATCTGGCCACCCAGACCGCCCGACATGGTCACAATCGGGTGCTGGTGCTCAAAATCCTGCACCGGCTACAACTTCACAGTTATGGACGGCTATAGATGCAGCGTGGCTCAATATTTCTGCAGGGGACTTCCAACGACTTGTTGAGTCCATGACACGTCGAGTTGCTGCATTACGCCGGCCAAAAGGAGGTCCGATATTAGGAGGTATCCCATGACTTCTGTCACGTCAGGTATACTGTGGTCATTAGGGGTCCTACGACGCTACCTTGGGACAAGCCCGATACTACTTATGTCGTGCGTTGTGCCTCGATAGTACAGCGGCAGGGCTGTGAGCCGGAGGTGTCTCGCGAGACGCGGCAAGATGGGTGACGCCTGGTGGAGCGGGGCGGCGGCGTGTGAGGCAGTGGCTGGCAGCTAGCGGCTGGCGGCTGCTGGCCGGACTCGTGTTGTGTTGCGGCGGCGGCGGGGGCGGCTCGGGTGTCGCGGCACGCGTCGCTGCCCCGCGCGTCGCCGCCTCCCTGACAGCCGGTGTCGGGCTACACGGCTAGCGGCACACCGCCCCCTTTTCCTCACAAAACACACCGCGCCTTCCGCCTGCTGCCGTCTAACTCATTTTTCCCTTTGTGGTAAAAAACTGGGGCCTTCGCTTCGCGGGATTAGCTGAGCGGTCTGAGGTGCTGCAGTCATGGACTGTGCGGCTGGTCCCGGCGGAGGTTCGAGTCCTCCCTCGGGCAAGGGTGTGTGTGTTTGTCCTTAGGATAATTTAGGTTAAGTAGTGTGAAAGCTTGGGGACTGATGACCCTAGCAGTTAAGTCCCATAAGATTTCACACATTACCTTACCTGGGGCCTTCGGGACGGCGACGTTACTGAAGGTGCAAGGTTCCAGGGAGGACCTCAGCAACACTCATTGTGACAAAAGTCATGGGGTACCTCCTAATATCTCCTGGCGTAGTGCAGCAACTCAGCGTGATGTGGACTCAACAATCTCTTCCTGGCGTAGTGCAGCAACTCAGCGTGGTGTGGACTCAACAAGTCATTGGAATTCTCCTACAGAGTTACTGAGCAATGCTGCCTCTATAGCCGTCCATAACTGCGAAACCGTCGTCGGTGCAGGATTTTGTGCGAGAACTGACCTCTCGATTACGTTCCATTAAT
Organism: Schistocerca piceifrons; assembly: GCF_021461385.2. Taxonomy (NCBI): domain Eukaryota; kingdom Metazoa; phylum Arthropoda; class Insecta; order Orthoptera; family Acrididae; genus Schistocerca; species Schistocerca piceifrons. The sequence goes on along the minus strand of NC_060139.1, from coordinate 321,644,035 downwards.
GTTCGATCAGATTCACGTCGGGCGATTTGGATGGCCAAACCATTCGCTCGAACTGTCCGGAATGTTCTTCAAACCAACCGCGAACAGTTGTCGCCCAGTGACATCATGCACAGTCATCCACAAAAGAACCCATCATTGTTTCAAAACATGAAGTTCATAAATCACGGCAAATGGTTTCCAAGTAGCCGAATATAACCATATCCAGTCAATAATCGGTTCAGCTGGACCAGACGACCCAGTCCGCTCCATGTAAACACTGGCCACACTGTGCATCTTCATATTTTCGCGGCGCAAATACTGATTCATAAAATTTCGGGCGTGCAGCCGCATAAATTCGACTTCTTCTTCTAATATTTCGGCTGAAGTACCGTCCAGCCATCTTCAAAGTGAGCCGAGATGACTGACGCTCCAGCACTTGCTCCGTTCTTTCTAAGCCGTGGACCGCACCACTGCGCATGCGGCCACAGATACACAAGGCGCCAGAGACGTTAATCGGCGGCAAAGACGTATGGCATATGCATGGAAATAGATCTATGGCTGCACAGTCGATCCACAAGGTGATATCGACGTATTACTGCGAGCTGCACCGTCGCGACGTCTTTGTGATTTTATTACAGAAATTGCCGGATTCGTCGCCAAGCGAATTTCAATTGCTTCCAGAAGGATGAGGTCGAGGCTACTCTATGTTGTACGATAACGTCGAAATTTTAGCCTCGACTTCATCCTTCTGGGACTCAGTAGTGAAGGAAGCATTTGAAATTCACTTTGCGACGAATTTAATTAATAGAGATAGCGGCTTCAGCTTGGACAAATCTTGGAATCCGGCAATTCCTGTAATAAAATCACAAAGACGTCGCGACGTTGCTGCTCGCAGTGATACGTAGATATCACCGTATGGATTGACTGCGCAGCCATAGTCTGACGCCGATTAACGTCTCTGGCGCCTTGTGTATCTGTGGCCAAATGCGCAGTGATGCGGTCCACGGCTTAGAAAGGACGGAGCAAGTGCTGGGGTGTCAGTCACCTCGACTCGCTCTGAAGATGGCTGGACAGTATTCAGTCCAAATATTAGAAGAAGTCCGTTTCGCAGACGATGTCGTGGTGTTAGCGAAGGCATTCGCGTCGGTCTGTTCCCACATTCCTGTAACGCCAGAGTTCGCCGCACTGTCCTAGTGGATACGATAGTCGTATGTCTCACATTGATTTCTGCTGTTATTTCACGCAGCGTTGCTTGTCTGTCAGCACTGACAAATCTACGCGCACTCAGCTCGTTAAGTGGAGCCCGTCGGCCACAGTGTTGTCCATCGTCAGAAGAAACGCCTGAAATTTTGTATGCTCGGTACTCTCTTGACACTATGGATCTCGGAACATTGAATTCCATAACGATTTCCGAAATGGAATGTACCATGCGTCTAGCTCCAACTACCATTCCACGTTCAAAGTCCAAGTCCAGTCGTGCGGCCATAATCACATCGTAAACCTTTTCACATGAAACTCCACATTTCAAATGGTATCTCCTCCAATGCACCACCCTTTTATACCTTGTGTACGCGATACTTCTGCCATCTGCATAAGTGCCTATCGCTACCCCGTGACTTTTGTCAGTTCAGTATAGTGTCCAGTAAATATTGGCTCTAAAATGAGTGCCTTAAGACCTATGAGCACTTGTTCACCTTCGTCACTGTGAATCATGTCTCTTCTACTCATAGCTGCACACAGCTCTTGTCCCTTTGAGCCCCGCCGGTCACGGTGGCCGAGTGGTTCTAGGCGCTTCAGTCCGGAACCGCGCGACTGCTGCGGTCGCAGGTTCGAATCCTGCCTCGGGCATGGATGTGTGTGATGTCCTTAGCTTAGTTAGGTTTAAGTAGTTCTAAGTTCTAGGGGACTGATGACCTCAGATGTTAAGTCCCATAGTGCTCAGAGCCATTTGAACCATTTTTTGAACCTTTGAGCCCCAACACTATGAAAACAAATATAATTTTCACCTAATTAATCTTTATTATCGTAGTTACTAGTAGTGGTACGGGTTACACTCCGCCAAGCAACTAACGGTGGCTTTCGGAGTAGCTATGTTGATGTAGATGTATTAAGTAATGAATACAAGAAGGAATTGACAAAAAGTAAACCCTCAGTTGTTTCAAGGGCATACAGTTATCAAACCATCCATCATTTCATGTGATATATTTGAAAACAAATTTACATTGTCGTCGACACAGTCCCACATCTCGAAACTCACAAAACTTAAGTTTTTCCAAAGAGTGTAACATGATCGCAATGAAACACCTGGGAAGTACAACAAAAAATACGAACTAGCGATATTTTGTTACGAGTGTTTAGGGTTTGTAATACTTGGTGTGGGTGGATGAACGTATAACTTGCGTCATCAACTGCAGCGTTTACCTGCGCCTGCAGAAGCACTGCAGCCGATCTGTCAGCTTCCCCGGCGCATCCTCGCCGCGGCGTGATTTACAGGCAAATGCTGCGGCGCCGGCAGAAACAAACGTGCTCGCCAGCCGGCTGCTCCGTGGCGTGCCACCTCCGCCTCCGCTCGGCTCCTTTCCTTTCACTCTGACAGCGGCGGAGGGCATTGACCTTGCGGAAGGTCCTCCACCGGCTGCGCGGGCGCCGGAACACCAGAGCGCCGGATCTTACCGGACTGCCGCCTGCGACCCACTCGCCTACTGGCAAACACCTGCAGGGACCTTAGCGCAACTTAACGTAACGTAACGCTGTCCCAAACCCGAAGGTTGCTTTCGACACCGCAGTGCTATGCTGGGCATCGTCCTCTTGGAGGTGGTAACTGTCCTAAATACTCCTTCGCAAAGGAAAATCCAGAAGTACTGCTAGAGCTCATTAACACACCACTGCACATACGAATGCTACAAATATTAGTAATGGCGCTGTTGCGAAACAAGTGAAACCGCTAAAATTCAACAAAAGCTCCAGGGTTCGATAGCATCCCTACCAGAGTCCATACCAAATTTGCCCTGATTTAACAGCTCTTTTAATCTACCGTAGATTTCTCTAACAGAAAACTGTGCCCAGCAGCTCGAAGAAAACACAAGTCTACAAGCACGGTAGCAGAAGTCATCCTTAAAACTAACATCCAATATCTTTCAAATTCATTTATTGCCGAATCTTAAAGCATATCCTGATTTCAAAAATAATGAGGTATCTCGAAAACAATAATTTCCGTGCCAACCAGCATGGATGCCGAAAACATCGGTCGTGCGAAACCCCATGGCTGCTTTTGTGACATGACATCATCAGACCTATGAATCTAGGCAGTTCTACATCTACATCTACACGATTACTCTGCAATTCACATTTAAGTGCATGGCAGAGGGTTCATCGAACCACAATCATACTATCTCTCTACCATTCCATTCCCGAACAGCGCGCGGGAAAAACGAACACCTAAACCTTTCTGTTCGAGCTCTGATTTCTCTTATTTTATTTTGATGATCATTGCTACCTATGTAGGTTGGGCTCAACAAAATATTTTCCCATTCGCAAGAGAAAGTTCGTGACTGAAATTTCGTAAATAGATCTTGCCGCGACGAAAAACGTCGTTGCTTTAATGACTTCCATCCCAACTCGCATATCATATCTGCCACACTCTCTCCCCTATTACGTGATAATACAAAACGAACTGCCCTTTTTTGCACCCTTTTCATGTCCTCCGTCAATCCCACTTGGTAAGGAACCCACACAGCGCAGCAATATTCTAACAGAGGACGAACGAGTGTAGTGTAAGCTGTCTCTTTAGTGGACTTGTTGCATCTTCTAAGTGTCCTGACAATGAAAAGCAACCTATGGCTCGCCTTCCCCACAATATTATCTATGTGGTCTTTCCAACTGAAGTTGTTCGTAATTTTTACACCCAGGTACTTAGTTGAATTGACAGCCTTGAGAATTGTACTATTTATCGAGTAATCGAATTCCAACGGATTTCTTTTGGAACTCATGTGGATCACCTCACAGTTTTCGTTATTTAGCGTCAACTGCCGCCTGCCACACCATACAGCAATCTTTTCTAAATCGCTTTGCAACTGATACTGGTCTTCGGATGACCTTACTAGACGGTAAATTACAGCATCATCTGCGAACAACCTAAGAGAGCTGCTCAGATGGTCACCCAGGTCATTTAAATAGATCAGGAACAGCAGAGGTCCCAGGACGCTTCCCTGGGGAACACCTGATATCACTTCAGTTTTACTCGATGATTTGCCGTCTATTACTACGAACTGAGACGATACCCCATAGGCCCGCAGCTTGATTAGAAGTCGCTTGTGAGGAACGGTGTCAAAAGCTTTCCGGAAATCTAGAAATACGGAATCAACTTGAGATCCCCTGTCGATAGAGGCCATTACTTCGTGCGAATAAAGAGCTAGCTGCGTTGCACAAGAACGATGTTTTCTGAAACCATGCTGATTACGTATCAATAGATCGTTCCCTTCGAGGTGATTCATAATGTTTGAATACAGTATATGCTAGGTAGATGCAGTTTTTCTTGACTTCCAAAAAAATAAATAATTTTACTCAGTGCAATGGCACGGCTTATTAACGAAGGTGATAAGAATCACCAGAGGAAAGTTGTCACTGGATTGTGGATTTCTTGACAGGGAGGTCGCAGTAAGTAGAAGTAACGTCAGGGGTGTCTCAGCAATATGTATTCGGACCACTGCTCTTCATATTGTATCTTAATGATATGGTAAACAATATCATTAGCAGTCTCACACTTTCTGCAGATGATGCAGTTATGTATATTGAAGTATAGCCTGAAAATAACTGCACAGTTATTCACTCAGATCTGTGTAAGATTTCGAATTTGTGCAAAGACTCAAATTTGCTTTAAATCTCAGTAATGTAATATTGCGAATTTCACAAGAGAGAAAACGCACTATCCTGTGGCTACAATATAAATGAATTATAGCTGGAATGAATCAACCCGGCCGGCCGCGGTGGTAGAGTGGTTCTAGGCGCTTCAGTCCGGAACCGCGCTGCTGCTACTGTCGCAGGTTCGAATCCTGCCTCGGTCATGGATGTGTGTGATGTACTTAGGTTAGTTAGGTTTAAGTAGTTCTAAGTTTTAGGGGACTGATGACCTCAGATGTTAAGTCTAATAGTTCTCAGAGCCATTTGAATCAATCCGTACAAATACGTGGGTTAATAATTTGCAGGGATTAGAAGTGAAATGATCACATAGATTTTTCCATAGTTAAAGGACGTTGCAGACTTCGCTTCGTTAATAGAATATTTGGTAAATACTATTATTTTACAAAGTAGATTGCTTAAAAAACATTCGTGCGGCCCATCCTAGAATACTGATCAAGTGTGTGCCAGTCATAGACCAAGAATATTGGTTGAATGGTTCAAATGGCTCTGAGTACTATGGGACTTAACATCTGAGGTCATCAGTCCCCTAGAACGTAGAACTACTTAAACCTAACTAATCTAAGAACACCATACACATCCATGCCCGAGGCAGGATTCGAACATGCGACCATAACGGTCGCGCGTTTCGAGACTGAAGCGCCTAGAACCGCTCGGCCACACCGACCGGCCCCAGGAGATATTCAACTTGTGAAAACCATACGGATGGTCGCAGGTTTTCTTGACTCCTGGCAGAACGTCACAGATATTCTGAAAATCCCGAGATATTCTGAAAACCCCGAACTGGCAGGCACTTGAAGAAAGGTACCAACCATTCTGCGAGAGCCAACTTACCCAGAGTCAAGATTCAGTATTAACCGAGGAATATCGGAATATACCATAAACTTTGAGTATCGCTCTCGTAAGGGCAATGAAGAGGTAATAAAGATAGTGTTTAACTAATTACAACGCACTTAGGGATTTTAAGCAATCTTCCCGCGCCTTCTGCCTTACACATTTCACACAAATGTGGATCAAGTGATAAGTGGCCGGAAAAATTCCTAGGACCACCTGAGGACTGAACTCCAGACTTACTGATTTGTAGCCTGACACTAATCCAATGAGTCAAAAGGCAGCAGCAGAAATGTCGCTGGGCGAGAAAATATGTGACACTGTCGCATAAGTGACCCACTTTTCACACCACTTTACGACCTTTAGGTATCCTTCAGTAAAACAACCTACAATTGCACGACTGGTCACTGACTGCCCTCGACACTCCCCACTGCTTTACATATTCCATCCCTTCTATCAGTTCTTTCTGTTTCTTGTTCTTCTGATTCTAAGGCGCATTAGAATTCCCGATCAAGTACCTTACACCTTATACCCTTGAGGTGACTGGAGTACAGTTTGATTTAGTTTCCTTATCTCCTGCTTTCGTCCAACATTTCATTGCAATTCTATTTCGTGTTTCCTGTTGTACATTCCATATCTAGCTTTGCCCTTACGCGGGCATTCTTCAGTACACCTACCCAGCAGCAGTCGTACACCTAACTGAGAAATTTGGAATGCTCTCGACAGCCTAATACCTAGTTTCTTTGAGGTACAGCTAACTGACAGAGAAATAAGACAGTGCAGGAATATTCGTTACATTAAACATCGATCTTCGTCTAAAACTTCATTTCATCCGTCGCCTTATTAAATTAAATTTGGACTTATTTACTTACCTTCAGTTTGCCGTTATTGCGAGAGAATATTGCCAAAGCACAATTGCAGCGTATCGCCATTTTTCGGACTTCGAGAATGGATGAACTTTTGGCATAAGGTGCATCAGAGTTTCATGCAAACAGATCGCGCAGATCGTTTATTGTAATGCAATGATAACAGGAGTTGCGACGTGATGGAATCAGCATAATGGCTTGGCTAGGAGAGTTGTCACAGGTCCTTCCAGAAGGAAGAAAACGGTAGATTGTTTGACTGGCTGTGACAAACAGACGGATGGCAACAGCTGAAATCCTGGCAGAGGTCACAAGCAGAGTGTGTCACTACAAATAATAGGGAACAGATTATTCGCAGTCGGGTTCAGATTTCCAGTTAGCATCCGTTGTTTGCTAGTGATACCATACCACAGAGACTTTCATGGAGTGGAACCTGAGTCAACTAGGACTTTAAGTGGCATTCGCTGTAGTTCAGCGATAAGTCTCGCTTCCTTCTGTGGCTGTTAGATCTTTTCCAATGTGTCTGTAAACGACCTCCAGAAAGGTCATAGGAAGCACTGACTCTCGATACCAGTACCTCTCCAGCTTCTCGACTAATGGTTTGGGGAGGTATTGGATATGACAGGAGGCCTGATTTCTTCGTTGTTGGAAGGAGGAGGAATGGTCGAAATTATGTGTCAAGAATGTCAAACCCTGTCTGACACGAGTGCCAAAAAGCATATTACAGCAGGATAACGCAAGACGTTGCACTGCAGTTCACACAATAAACGCCTCCAGGGACGTCTGGTTTCTTGACAGGCCTGCCCGGTGCTCCGATTTGTGACAAACAGAGCATATATGAAATGAGATGGGAAGACATGCACAGTACTATGAAACTAGCCCCCAGACAGCAGTGTCATGCAATGAAACACGTGTTTCAGGCATGGCAAGAAGTTCTTCACGACGACATTGAGAGGTAGTTTGTTTCCAGGTTAGAACGAATAGAAGAGCGTATTCACACCGTGTGCGTTACATCTCATAATGACGTTGATGGACGTTAATATCCAACGGAACGGAAATTTAATCATTTAATACCTGTTACGTGATCAATAACTCTGCAAAGTTAGATTGATATGTGACTCCTGATTGATGGTGTGACAATGCCCGAATCTAGAATGAGATTTTTACTCTGCACCTGAGTGTGCGCTGGTAGATTAAAACTGTGTGCCCGACCGAGACTCGAACTCGGGACCTTTACCTTTCGCGGGCAAGTGCTCTACTAACTGAGCTACCCAAGCACGACTCACGCCCCGTCCTCACAGCTTTACTGCTGCCAGTACCTCGTCTCCTACCTTCCAAACTTAACAGAAGCTCTCCTGCGCACACTCCGCTGCAGAGAGAGTATCTCATTCTGGAAACATCTGCCAGGCTGTGGCTAAGCATGTCTCCGCAACATCCTTTCTTTGAGGAGTGCTGGTTCTGCAAGGTTCGCAGGAGAGCTTATGTGTCTGTCAGTGTATATTGTAAAACCATCATGAACGTGCATTAGACCTTACTAAATGAACAGAGGAACAGTATCGCCGTGCTCTCAACTGCCTTAGAGAAACCGCAGAAAAATACATCGTGGTGGTCTGACAAGCATGTTAGTTTTTCAAAATGATGGAGCTCAGCAGTAAGACGTCCTTTCCTTTCAGGCTTTATTAAAGCAAATCTATATTTCGACTAGTGCCTAGCCATTATCAGTTTCAATAGATGTCCTAGTATCTCATCCCCTGTTGTTTGGACTAAATACTAGGGCATGTATTGAAACTATGAAATAGTGCACTAATAATAGCTATGCAATAGCCGAAATTTAAATTTGCTTTAATAAAGCCTGAAAGGAAAGGACGACTTATTGCTGAGTTCCATCATTTTGAAAGTCATATCACAGTCGTTGCGTGCATCCCACATTCCTAATGGAAGGTACTCCTCTCCGTCCGAACAGGCCACCGCAGCGACCGGCCGCCGTGTCATCCTCTCAACCCAGGGGCGTCACTGGATGCGGATACGGAGGGGCATGTGGTCAGCACACCGCTCTTCCGGCCGTTATCAGTTTTGGAGACCGTAGACGCTACTTCTCAGTCAAGTAGTTCCTCAGTTGGTCTCACAAGGGCTGAGTGCACCCCGCTTGAAAACAGCGCTGTGCAGACCGGACAGTCACCCATCCAAGTGCTAGCCCAGCCCCACAGCGCTTAACTTCGGTGATCTGACAGAACCGCTGTTACCACTGCGGCAAGGCCGTTGGGAATGGAAGGCAACTTGAGTATATTAATACTACAATGCGTTGTTCGGTTTGTTAGAAAGCGGTCACCGCGTGACTAAAGAGGAAAAAGGATTTAACATGCTTCCATTTCGTCTCGAAATTCCTACCTTGCCTCTAATTGTTTACTTTGCTCCATGCTACATGGCGAGCGTTCGACACTGCTAACACAGTACGTGAGCGCAGGGGCTGCAGTAAGTGTGACTTCCGCCTGCTACATGGGAATTACCCGTTCCCCTCTGGTGGCTGCCCGTATTCCTAGAAAGCGTGAAACAATGCAGCCGGCTGCACGACGTTCACGCCGCTGTCTATTCCTAGAAGACAGAACGGGTGCCTAGATTCGTATCACGCCTTGTTAGCAAGGAGCGCGGAGGCGGCGAGACGCGTGTTTCGCGAGCAACGCCGGCAGCTGTCACGAGAACAGCGCCGACGAGCCTCGCCTCAAGAGAACAGCGGAAGAACAGCACACTCTGATCCGAACGCTGGGCTCAGCTCTGCTGCTTCGCATGTGCTGATCGTTGAAGGCTGCCGGGATCAAATTGGACCTGGACTGGGATTCGAACGCGACACCAGACTTTCGCGGGCAGAACTCTTTCAGCTGTACAACCCGCACACGCCCCCGGACCAACTCACTCCTACAATCCGCCATTGCCTCTCACCTTCCATTGTAAAACCCACAGGGGGCTCCATTCTACTACTTCTCATGGCTTGAACTAACTGAGACAGAGAATTTTGCTGATATTTTCGTTTATCTATGCATAATAATAACCGACGCTCCTGGCTTCAAAATCTTTATTAGAAGTTGCTGTCTACTTTTGGCTCTCTATAGAATCATGTGATCGTTCAGCTCTTTTCCAGATTTGGATTTAAATCATGATTTATTACTATGCCGTAGGGTGGGCCAAAAAAAATCTCACTGTTTAAAGGTATCCTTCATCTTATTCCATTCGTGGCTGCGCGCCTGCATTCCTCCAACGGAAAGACGCCAAGCTACATGTGCCTGTGCCTAGGGTTGCGCAAACAACATTCACGTTCGAACGGGCTCGAGATCTGCCGATGTGTCGCACCGTTCCATACAGTATCGAGCTTGTTCGAAGAATCACGTGACTTATGACACGCGCGGCACGTAGGAAACTACGAACCAGCGGCAACAATAAGCTATGGCTCTGCTTTAAAAATGACAATTTCGTGGAAGAAACGGTATTGAATCCTACCAATGCGCAAATTCCGATTGTGTTTGTACAGATTTACGAGTTGTCGTACAATACCTGTATGTACGGCTGTATAAACATTTACGCTGATTTTTAAGTAAAGGTAAAAGATACAGACGAAAATGTTGTCCTCCAAAAAATATTAGTTGACTCAATCCAATATAATACTTCAGTTATTTATGAGAGACTGTTCCAACCGAGCAATTCCACCCCCTTTCATATGTTAGAATAACAGATAAAAACGATACCAGAGTTTAATTAGTTTGAAAACAGGTCTACAACAAACAGATTAAACAGCCACGAAATTTACGAGGTGCATTCAAGTTCTAAGGCCTCCGATTTTTTTTTCTCCGGACTGGAAAGAGATAGAAGCATGCGCATTGTTTTAAAATGAGGCCGCGTTCATTGTCAATACGTCCCAGAGATGGCAGCACCGTACGGCAGATGGAATTTTACCGCCAGCGGCGAGAATGAGAACCGTTTTAAATACTTAAAATGGCGACGTTTTCCGTACTTGAACAGCGTGCAATCATTCGTTTTCTGAATTTGCGTGGTGTGAAACCAACTGAAATTCATCGACAGCTGAAGGAGACATGTGGTGATGGGAGTTATGGATGTGTCGAAAGTGCGTTCGTGGGTGCGACAGTTTAACAAATGCACAACATCGTGTGACAACAAACCGAAACAACCTCGGGCTCGCACAAGCCGGTCTGACGACATGATCGAGAAAGTGGACAGAATTGTTTTGGAGGATCGCCGAATGATTGTTTAACAGATTGCCTCCAGAGTTGGCATTTCTGTGCACACAATCCTGCATGACGACCTGAAAATGCGAAAAGTGTCATCCAGGTGGGTGCCACGAATGCTGACGGACGACCACATGGCTGCCCGTGTGGCATGTTGCCAAGCAATGTTGATGCGCAACGACAGCATGAATGGGACTTTCTTTTCGTCGGTTGTGACAATGGATGAGACGTGGCTGCCATTTTTCAATCCAGAAACAAAGCGCCAGTCAGCTCAATGGAAGCACACAGATTCACCGCCACCAAAAAAATTTCGGGTAACCGCCAGTGCTGAAAAAATGATGGTGTCCATGTTCTGGGACAGAGAGGGCGTAGTCCTTACCCATTGCGTTCCAAAGGGCACTACGGTAACAGGTGCATCCTACGAAAATGTTTTGAAGAACAAATTCCTTCCTGCACTGCAACAAAAACGTACGGGAAGGGCTGCACGTGTGCTGTTTCACCAAGACAACGCACCCACACATCGAGCTAACGTTACGCAACAGTTTCTTCGTGATAACAACTTTGAAGTGATTCCACACGTTCCCTACTCAATTGACCTGGCTACTAGTGACTTTTGGCTTTTTCCAACATTGAAAGACACTCTCCGTGGCCGCACATTCACCAGCCGTGCTGCTATTGCCTCAGCGATTTTCCAGTGGTCAAAACAGACTCCTAAAGAAGCCTTCGCCGCTGCCATGGAATCATGGCGTCAGCGTTGTGAAAAATGTGTACGTGTGCAGGGCGATTACGTCGAGAAGTAACGCCAGTTTCATCGATTTCGGGTGAGTAGTTAATTAGAAAAAAAATCGTAGGCCTTAGAACTTGAATACACCTCGTAATGAAGAATTACATTTCGGACAAATTAAATAGATTGTAATAAAGTGACTGTAAATTTTAATGCGAGAATGACTTAACAGCCTCAGGACCCACACTGGGGATAATACAATCAGGTGCAGCACTTTCGACTAAAACGGCAAACGGTCTCGAAAACAGATGCAAGATTGCCACTGTCAGATGGTTGAAATGGCTCCAAGCACTTAACTTCTGAGGGCATCAGTCCCCTAGACTTAGAACTACTTAAACCTAACTAACCTAAGGACATCACACACATCCATGCCCAAGGCAGGATTCGAACCTGCGAACGTAGCGGTCGCGCGGTTCCATACTGTAGCGCCTAGAACCCTCGGCCACTCCTGCCGGCGCGAGGTGTCAGGAAGGGACCTATAATGACAGTAGGTTCTCCACAACTACCCAGTTAGCAGCCGAAAAGAAGTAGCTTTCGAATGGGAACCGAATACGTTTGATGACAAGGCGACAAGTAGACCGAATCCTCCACCGGAAAACACGTCTGATGTGTCAAAAATGGTTCAAATGGCTCTGAGCACTATGGGACTCAACTGCTGAGGTCATAAGTCCCCTAGAACTTAGAACTACTGAAACCTAACTAACCTAAGGACATCACACACATCCATGCCCGTGGCAGGATTCGAACCTGCGACCGTAGCGGTCGCGCGGTTCCAGACTGTAGCGCCTAGAACCGCTCGGCCACTCCGGCCGGCTTCTGATGTGTCCAAAATGTTCAAATGTGTGTGAATTCCTAAGGGACCAAACTGCATAAGTCATCGGTCCCTAGACTTACACAATACTTAAACTAAGTTAAACTAACTTATGCTAAGAACAACAGACACACCTGTACCCGAGGGAGGACTCGAAACTGCGTGCAGGACGCCTCAAACCGCGCGGCCACTCCGCGCGGCTCTGGTGTGTCATGTGTCATGCACGGCTTTAGTGACAGTACGTGTGTCAAATTACAGGAATCTCTTATCGACGCAACTAATCTGTACACCTTGTAAGTGAGAGGGATATGCCTCCTTGCCCGATTTAGGTGTTCGTATGAATGTGAATGTGATCACTCAGAAGCAAATGATGAAAACATAATAGTTTGCCACAAAAGCTACAGCAAACGAACGCAACAGTTCTACAATCACACAGTTTCTCTGTGCTTTGTTAAAACATATGTTTTTAACGTTTTTGAAGTTGCCATCCGTTTTGGAAGCTTTGACTCTTGAATTCTTTGGTTGTAACATAGTTCGCACCGGTTTATTTGTTGTTTTCATTTCTGTGAGACGTGTGTGTGGTTACTCGCCTCCTGTCACTATTCATCATAATGACACGAGTTTTGAACGCGGCTCGTCCTGTTTGGAGTTCAACAACGTAACCTCTTACACACGACATCATGGCTGTGTATTTCTGCTCAGTATTGCAGTTTTTAAGCTTGGACTGTTCACTGTTCAGTACACCTTCTTCCTGTTTTCTACATCTACATCTACGTGATTACTCTGCAATTCACACTTAAGTGCCTGACAGAGGGTTCATCAAACCATTTTCATACTACTTCTCTACCATTCCACTCTCGAGAGGCGCGTGGGAAAAAGGAACACCTAAATCTTTCCGTTCGAGCTCTGATTTCTCTTATTTTATTATGATGATCTTTTCTCCCTACGTAGGTGGGTGTTAACAAAATATTTTCGCATTCGGAAGAGAAAGTTGGTGATTGAAATTTCGTGTATAGATCTCTCCGCAAAGAAAACCGCCTTTGTTTCAGTGACTGCCACCCCAACTCGCGTACCATATCAGTGACACTCTCACCCCTATTGCGCGATAACACGAAACGAGCTGCCTTTCTTTGCACCTTTTCGATGTCCTCCCTCAATCCTACCTGGTAAGGATCCAGAACCACGCAGCAATACTCCAGCAGAGGACGCACAAGTGTAATGTAGGCTGCCTCTTTAGTGGGTTTGTCGCATCTTCTAAGTATTCTGCCAACAAAGCGCAGGCTTTGTTTCGCCTTCCCCACAATATTATCTATGTGGTCTTTCCAATTTAAGTTGCTCGTAATTGTAATTCCTAGGTATTTAGTCGAATTGACAGCCCTTAAATTTGTGCGATTTATCGTATACCCAAAATTTAGCAGATTTCTTTTAGTACCCATGTGGATGACCTCGCATTTTTCTTTGTTTAGTGCCAATTGGAATTGATCGTCTGATGATTTTACTAGACGGTAAATTACAGCATCATCACCAAACAAAGTAAGGGGGCTGCTCAGATTATCACCTAGATCATTTATGTAAATCAGGAACAGCAGAGGGCCTATGACACTACCTTGCGCAACGCCAGATATCACTTCCGTTCTACTCGATGATTTACCGTCTATCACTACGAACTGTGACCTCTCTGAGAGGAAATCACGAATCCAGTCACACAACTGAAACGATACTCCATATACACGCAATATGATTAATAGTCGCTTGTGAGGAACGGCAACAAAAGCCTTCTGGAAATCTAGGAATATGGAATCGATCTGAGATCCCTCGTCGACAGCACTCATTACTTCATGGGAATAAAGAGCTAGCTGTGTTGCACAAGAACGATATTTTCTGAATCCGTGTTGGTTATGCATCAATAAGTCATTTTCTTCAAGCCGGCTGGTGTGGCCGAGCGGTTCTGGGCGCTTCAGTCTGGAACCGCGCGATCGCTACGGTCGCAGGTTCGAAACCTGCCTCGGGCATGGATGTGTGTGATGTCCTTAGGTTAGTTAGGTTTATGTCGTTCTAAGTTCTAGGGGACTGATGGCCTCCAATGTTAAGTCCCATAGTGCTCAGAACAATTTGAACTATTTTCTTCAAGGTGATTCATAATGTTTTCATGCTTGATCTGCGTTCAGTTTCTGACAGGCCATCCACTGGGCCATCTTACCACAAAATCTGAGGGGGTGCGATGAGGAGTTTCCCTTGTAAGTAATAAATAAAATTCGCGCTGTACCGGGTACTTCCGAGAGGGACTGAACAACGCTGAGACGGGCCGGGCTGCGGTCCGCACACCCTGCACGCGTGAAGTTTGACACGCCGTGGCCGGCCCTGATCTACACCTTGCATCGTTTGAAAAGAGGCACAATCGCTACTCTTCGGACAAGACGGCACGCTTCTAGTCGGCTACTGTGCAGTTCCCGTGCAACTGGAGACGTGCAGCTCTGTGTGCCGCTGCGCTATTCTCCTTCAGTTTTTGTTGTGCTCCTCCAGGCGTTGAGGCAATCACCACGCTTACGTCAGACAGTGTACGTTACTCTGCTCGTGGAAAGCACATCCTCCTCACCTCTCGGATACATCGTCTGCGGTTTCTACAGTGGTCTGAAGCGCATACGTCGACACGCGGGCGAACACCGTAACAGTCTGAGACGCGTGCTGGAATGCCTCACCGCAGCCGCACTACGGCATCCTCCTACCGCCTACCCCGCATTCCCCCGTAATAACCACAGGGGCGGCCGGACGCGCATGGGAACCGCCGGACTGCCAGCCTCCAGAAGATGGACCCGCCGTAGATTTACGGCCAGAAAACCAGTGGAGCGGCGCCGCCACGGCTGCACAGGTAGGACCGCCACGGGCCATCTGGGCCATTGTCCAATCAGGCGCAGTTAGGGGGCACCCATCAAACGGACGCTACAGCCGTGATGGATGGATACTCGTCCCGAAAGGCAATGCGATTCCGGAACCCTCATCCACGGCTATTAAATCGCTAGCGCTTCTCCGTTTTCTCGGAACAAAGCCACTCCATCGAAAGGCCCTATTAAAATTTGTTGTATTTATATAAATCTTCACTAATAATAAAACTGTACAACCAAGGGTTTGTCTGTCTGACTGTTTAAACACGCTAATCTCTAAACTACTACACGTGTTTTCGTGGGATTTTCACAGGTTCAAAAATTGTTCAAATGGCTCTAAGCACTATGGGACTTAACATCTGAGGTCATCAGTCACCTAGACTTAGAACTACTTAAACCTAACTAACGTAAAGAAATCACACACATCCATGCCCGAGGCAGGATTCGAACCTGCGACCTTAGCAGCAGCGCGGTTTCGGACTGAAGCGCCTAGAACCGCTCGGCCACCACGGCCGGCGAGAAGGGTCACGACTAACAGAAGGATGTGTAGGGGCTTTCCAGCGAAACTTCTGCAGAGTAGTCGAAATAACCTTGGCCAGATGCGGGCGGCGCTATACTGCCACAGAAACACGACGTCTGTCAAAATTTCCGGGGGTTTGCACTTGGTGCTGCGGTTCATATTTTGCAAAGTGACCACATACCTCTGTACGTTAATTGTGGTGCTGTGTTCCATAGTGTCAATGAGCAGCGGACCCTTGCTGTCAAAGAAAAAGGTCATCATGATTTTCCCGGAGCTGGTGTGCTACTTGTTTCAACTACGGCGCAGAAGTTTCGCTGGGAAGCCACTACACATTTTCCATACACGGCCGATTCTCCCCATGCCTTTTCAATGTTTTTCGAGACCTGAAGAAATATATTTGTGGCCGATGAGTTGTTTCGGACGGAGAGGTGCAATTATGGTTCCGTACGCAACCACAAACTGTTTTCCATAAGGCATTGACCATTTTGTCTGACAGTGAGGTAAATGTATCTTTTATGGCGATTAGAAAGCAGGTGTTGACAGATGCGAAAATTACCGAACTATCAGCTTAATAAGTCACGGCTGCAAAATAATAACGCGAATTTTTTACAGACGAATGGAAAAACTAGTAGAAGCCGACCTCGGGGAAGATCAGTTTGGATTCCGTAGAAATATCGGAACACGTGAGGCAATACTGACCCTACGACATATCTTAGAAGCTAGATTAAAGAAAGGTAAACCTACGTTTCTAGCATTTGTAGACTTAGAGGAAGCTTTTGATAATGTTGACTGGAATACACTCTTTCAAATTCTGAAGGGGTGGCAGGGGTAAAATACAGGGAGCGAAAGGCTATTTACAATTTGTACAGAAACCAGATGGCAGTTATAAGAGTCGAGGGACATGAAAGGGAAGCAGTGGTTGGGAAGGGAGTGAGACAGGGTTGTAGTCTCTCCCCGATGTTATTTAATCTGTATACTTAGCAAGCAGTAAAGGAAACAAAAGTAAAATTCGGAGTAGGTATTAAAATCAATGGAAAAGAAATAAAAACTTTGAGGTTCGCAGATGACATTGTAATTCTGTCAGAGACAGCAAAGGACTTGGAAGAGCAGTTGAACGGAATGGATAGTGTCTTGAAAGGAGGATATAAGATGAACATCAACAAAAGAAAAACGAGGATAATGGAATGTGGTCGAATTAAGTCGGGTGATGCTGAGGGAATTATATTAGGAAATGAGACAAAGTAGTAAAGGAGTTTTGCTATTTGGGGAGCAAAATAACTGATGATGGTCGAAGTAGAGAGGATATAAAATGTAGACTGGCAATGGCAAAGAAAGCGTTTCTGAAGAAGAGAAATCTGTTAACATCGAGAATAGATTTAAGTGTCAGGAAGTCGTTTCTGAAAGTATTTGTATGGAGTGTAGCCATGTATGGAAGTGAAACGTGGACGATAAATAGTTTAGACAAGGAGAGAATAGAAGCTTTCGAAATGTGGTGCTACAGAAGAATGCTGAAGATTAGATGGCTAGATCACGTAAATAATGAGGAGGTATTGAATAGGATTGGGGAGAAGAGAAGTTTGTTGCACAACATGACTAGAAGAAGGGATCGGTTGGTAGGACATGTTCGGAGACATCAAGGGATCACCAATTTAGTATTGGAGGGCAGCGTGGAGGGTAAAAATCGTAGACGGAGACCAAGAAAATGGCTCTGAGCACTATGCGACTTAACTTCTGAGATCATCAGTCGCCTAGAACTCAGAACTAAGTAAACCTAACTAACCTAAGGACATCACACACATCCATGCCCGAGGCAGGATTCGAACTTGCGACTGTAGCGGTCGCTCGGTTCCAGACTGTAGCGCCTAGAACCGCACGGCCACTCCGGCCGGCGGAGACCAAGAGATGAATACACTAAGCAGATTCAGAAGGATGTAGGTTGCGGTAGGTACTGGGAGATGAAGAAGCTTGCACAGGATAGAGTAGCACGGAGAGCTGAATCAAACCAGTATCAGGACTGAAGACCACAACAACAAGTTTTGAAATAAAGTTTTCTTCTTCTATCTCATTGTCATTTGACATATTTCCGCACACCCTACTGAATAAGCAAGATAGGTCTGTGAAGACTGACCTGTGGTCCCTGAGGTGGTCCTGTCTCCGGAACGCCTTGCCGCATATGTCGCACGAGTAGGGCCGCTCGTCGGTGTGCGTGCGCTCGTGAATGAGCAAGTTGTAGGACTTGGTGAACTGGCGCTTGCAGAACTGGCAGATGAACTGCTTCTTGGGTCGCGAGGCTCTACCGGGCGCGCGCAGCAGCCGCCGGTCGAGGTGATGGGCGGCGCTGACGGCGGCGTGGTACACCGAGCCGGGGAACGCGAAAGCTGCCGCCCCCGCATAGGCGGCAGCGGCGGCGGCTGCCGCGGCGGCGGCCGAGGATGGCCCGGGGGGCGGCGGCGGCACCACGGGAGGCGGCGCGCCCGGGCCCTGCGGGGGCGGGGGCGGCAGCACGGCCAGCGCCGCCAGCTCCTTGCGCTTGTCCGCCATCAGCGCCATCAGCTCGAAGCTGGAGGAGGAGCCGCCGCCCGCCGAGCCGCCGCCGGAAGCGGAGGCGGCGGTGGCCGTCGGGGGCGGCGCTGGCGGCTTCGCGCCCGGCTTGCACCCTGGGTCTCCGGGGGGCGGCGGGGGCGGCGGCGGCGGGAAGGGCGCGCCGGCGCTGGCGGCTGCTGCGGCGGCGGCGTGCACGAAGCGAGAGGGCACCACCGGCACGAAGGCGGAGGACTCGCGGTGGTGGTGGGCGGCGGCCGCCGTCAGCGCCGCCAAGTGGCGGTGGTACAGAGACACTTCGAAGGCGGCGGCCGCGGCGGCGGCGGCTGCGCTGCTGCCGCCCCCACCGCCGCCGCTGCCTCCGCTACCGGAAGCGGAGCTGCCGCCTCCGGAGCGAGAGCTGGACGCACCCGGCGAAGGGAGCGTCGGGAACGGCGGGGGCGGAAGGCCCGGTGGCGCACGTCCCGGCGGCGGCCGGGTGCATAGCTGCAGCGGCAGCTCCGACCGCTCCTGGCCCTCTATAGGCATCCTCTGCAACACAACACACAAACGCATATATTATCTCTTATACTACCCATCGTTTTTTTAAGGGAGGTAGGACGTCAAACGGGCCGACTTGGAGCAGGAGAGGCATCACAGGACATTTTAATTTTCAGTGTCCATACTTTTACAAATAAATTCATTGGAAGGTAGGGTACGAGATACTGACAGAAGTAAAGCTGTGAGTACCAGCCGTGAGTCGTGCTTCGGTAGCTCAGATGGTAGAGCACTTTCCCGCGAAAGGCAAAGGTCCCGAGTTCGAGTCTCGGTCGGGCACACAGTTTTAATCTGCCAGGAAGTTTCAAATTCATAAAAATTTGTCAGCATCACCAGGAAGGATTCAGGATTCACACTCATTGCAGTGGAAGTTCGAAAACACAACAAAATAATTTTTTTTCGTGTGAAATTTTATCATTGTTTCACTTACTAATGGCTGCATTTGTTGCTATAGGTACACTTTTCTTCATAAGTTAGAGAGATTCTTCGATGAATTTTGCACAGCATACATACCATACTTACAGGTGTATGAAACTCTAGAATTTATTTAATTTATGAAAACACGAATGATCTGTTGTATTTTAAACTTCATGTTCAGAAAAAACACAAATTTTGTAGTTAATTACCTCGATTTTTACCACAGTTTTTAATAGATTTAGAAAGTTCTAGAGTTTCATACACCTTTAAGTATGGTTTGTATGCTGTGCAAAATTCATCGATCCATCTCTCTTACTTATGAAGAAAATTGTACCTACAGCAGCAAATGCTGCCATTAGTAAGTGAAAAAAATGATGAAATTTCACACGTAAAAAAAATTACTTCATTATGTTTTAGAACTTCCACTGCTATAAGTGTGAATTCTGAATCCTTCCTGGTCATGCTGACAAAGTTTTATCAATTTATTTGTAAAAGTATAGACGGTAGAAAATAAAATGTCCTGTGCTGCCTCTCCTGCTCCAAGTCGGCCCGTTTGACGTCCTACCCCCCTTAATATGAGGTGGTAGCAGTCCAGCATTCCGTTAACATGTTTTAAAATATTAGGATCAATATAAAAATACTTGACCTTAATTCAATACGACGGCGTGGTGAAAAGTAATGCATTCGAATTTTTTACGTCAAAACTCTTACAGTTTTTTTAAATAAAACAGACTTTATCAACATTCTGCATCACATTTCTTATCTATATGTCTATCTCTCAACACGGTTACCGTCGCGACGAGTAAATTTCTTCCAACTAGAGACCAGTTTGTTGATACCTTCACTGCAGAATGTCTGACTTTGTTGACGGAGCTACAACCTCACTTCTGCTTGCATTGCTCAATCACTACCAAGTTGTTCTTTAAGTTTTGCAAACAGATGAAAAATCTGGTGGGGTCAAGTCGGGACTGTATGAAGGGTGATCGAGGACACTGTACCCAAGGCGTCGGATTGTCGGAGATGTCGCAGCGCTCGTGTGTGGGCTGGGATTGTCATGCAGAAGGAGAGGATTCTGCACGTGTGGACGAACGTTTCCCTGCAGTTAGAAACTCGATTAAGGCACAAACTGCCATGTTACACGCTACAATTCCGAGCCCTCTATCGGCAGGGGGTTGCAACTTGCTTCAGAGAAGCGCAAAAGTCCACCGAACAACATGCACGACGTGTAATCCTCAGCCGATATTGAAAGCAGAATAAACTATTCGGTGACATTAGTTTTCAGCACACCCGCAACACTACATCTGTGTAAAAATATTATCAAAATTGTGACATTAAAACGAGACATATTCGCTCTTATCTTCTTCAAAGGAGAAAAAAGATGTTTCTGAGAAGGTGAATATGATAAACGAGAACGAAAATTCAGAGAACTGGAAGGAGGTGTGTCGGAAAAGCAACAGTTACGAAGAAGATAAACTGTCCTGTGCGGGCATAGTCGGCGGGCTTGGATCTGGAAAGCTGAACGTAGCGTATGTGCGTTTGTGTAGTAACACACTGCGTAGATGAGTTGCTCCGAGTAAGCAACATATAACAAGTCACATGCATTGGAGAGATAAACAGTCACAAATATCACTACCAGAGGGCGTTTCCTCATTATTCGTGAGCACACTTTGAACGGTATGGGACTATAGTAAATATATTTTAAGATAATTCAAAGGCATTGCCAGTGTAATTCTTTTCAACTATTAACTGCGAATTACAGTTTTATACTAAAATGTGTAATAATATTATTCGGGTGTTTAAAATAAAAGGTGCGAAACAGCACTGTCGGTATAAGTGAAGTGTTTATTCAAAAGTAATCACCAGAGGCCTTAACACATCCATCCCAGTGTTACACGAACCGAAAGATTCCCTGTTCTCAGAATACCTGTGGCCGTGACAGGAGCCAGTTCTCCACTACGTCATACAGTCCATCGTCCGAGTTGCAGGGCAACAGTTTGAGCCTTTTTTTTTGTGTGTGTGTGTGTGTGTGGACCAGACACACGGAAGTCGTAGGGCGACATGTCCGCGCTTTAGGGCGAGAGTTTGGTGGCCAGCGGAAGTGTTTAAACTCAGAAGAGTGTTCGTGGAGCCACTCCGTAGCAATTCTAGACTTGTAGGGTGTCGCATTGTCCTACTGGAATTGCCCACGCCCGTCGGAATACACAGTGGATATGAATGGATGCAAGTCACCAGAGAGGATGCCCATGTACGTGTCATCTGTCAGAGTCGTATATAGATGTATCAGGGGTCTCATATCACTCCAACTGCACACGCCTCCACCAGCGTCCACAAGCTTCAACAGTCCCCTCCTGACATGTGGGGTCCATGGATTCATGAAGTTGTCTCCGTACACGTCCATCCCCTCTATACAATATGAAACGAGACTCGTCCGACCAGGCAACATGTTTCCAGTCATCAATAGTCCAATGTCGGTGCTGACGGACCTAGACGATACGTAAAGCTTTGTGTTGTGCATGCAACTAGGGTACACGAGTGGGCTTTCGGCTCCGAAAGCCCATATCGATGATGTTTCGTTGAATAGTTCGCACGTTGACATTTGTTGATGGTCCAGCATTGAAATCTGCAACAATTTGCGGCAGATCCCTGATATTCACGGTACGCTCGTGAAATGGGCGTACGGGGAAATCCCAGTTTCTTCGCTACCTCGGAGATGCTGTGCCCCATCGCTTGTTTGCCCACTATAGCGCCACGTTGAAACTCACTCAAATCTTGAAACCTTCCATTGTAGCAGCAGGAACGGATCTAACAACTGCGCCAGACACTTGTTGTCTTATATAGCCGTTGCCGACCGGTGCGCTGTATTCCGCCTGTTTACATATCTCTGTACTTGAATACGCATGCCTATACCAGTTTTTTTGGCGCTTCATTGTAAGTCCCTTATACAATCCCTAGCAGCCTGTAATAGTAATTTCAAGCGCTCTGTAGAATGTTAATGCGTCAGGCATGGTGGTCTACTGGTGAAACGCGTGGCTAAATACCAAAAGTCGCGGGATAGAATCCCAATTGGACTACGGAAAGTTTCAGTCTGACTTTAATCTAGCCTTCACCTCTAAAAACTGTAGGTCTCTTCCCCCCGGTTGAATGACTGGGGTACATTATGGTCAAGCAGGTCGACGAAGAGGGGTCCAATTGAAAGACTTGCACTCGGCAATTGATACACACGATATAATTTATTACTGTGTTAATCTGAGAGAGAAGCGACTTATACAGCATTTATAAAATATAGTTTTTTTCAAAGATATTTTGTAGTTTTCGTCTGATTGTAATGAGAAAGTGATAAAGTATAAAAGGTATCATGAATTATACAAAAATTACATCAGTTTACAGGATATTACAGACAATAAATGAAGAAATGACGTGGTCCCAGTGAAGTTCATTTAAAACGCAGCATATGTAGAATCTAATATCCACTCGATAGCAAGCCCATTACAGACGGAAGCTAGTTCATTTGGTTAAGAAAGAAGAAAAGAAGTAGGGATAACCAGATGGAGATACGAACCTCGCTCCATTCGGTTACGAAACCAGTCGGGTACCCACCAGGATTCACTGCAATGTAGAAACTACAGCAAGCACGCAGACATTGAAACAAACGATTTTTCTAGATTCGGTACAAGTGCTCTTTTGAACTATATTGATGTAATAGTTTGTAATATGCAAGGTTAAACCATCTCCAGGATCTGAGGCCATGACACCACGCTAAAGAAATGGATCACAGAGTCATAGGTTTCTAAACTTGTTGACGGTAAGAACTACCTGTCTAGCTGTCGAGCGAGTTTCACTCGCCGGGTCCGTATCTCTTGCGACGGCTGCCGTGGAGCCGGAGAAAGCGGCCGGCGATGCCTTGGGCCCGGTACGCACTCAGTAATCGCCACTACGGCCGCTGCGTAGCTTTCAGGACGGGAATGGACAGGTCTCTGCCACTTCCTCGCGAGCTCTTGTATTACTGCTGTTTTATACTCCTAGTTTCCCTGCTCTTTCCTTCCTGCATCTGACATATCTGTCACGGTATCCTTCTCGCTTTCTTATGCTCCCAGAAAATTCTTGCTATCCAACGTCTTCTCGTTCTTCCGCTTCTCACTGCACCTTCTCCATAGCTACCATCAAGCTGGATTTACTACACCCCTGTGATGTTCTGATCCACGACATTCCTTTCAGTTTGACGCTTGCTGATACACTGAAGCGCCAAGGAAACTGGTACAGGCATGCGTATTCAAATATAGAGATATGTAAAAAGGCAGGATACGGCGCTGCGGTCGGTAGCGCCTATATAAGACAACAAGTGTCTGGCGCAGTTGTTAGATCGCTTACTGCTGCTACAATGGCAGGTTATCAAGATTTAAGTGAGTTCGAACGTGGTGTTATAGTCGGCATGATGGGACAAAGCATCTCCGAGGTAGCGATGAAGTGGGGATTTTCCATTACGACTATTTCACGAATATACCGTGAGTATCAGGAATCCGATAAAACGTCAAATCTCTGACATCGCTGCGGCCGGAAAAAGATCCTGCAAGAATGGGACCAACGGCGACTGAATAGAATCGTTCAGTGTGACGGGAGTGCAACCCTTCCGCAAACTGCTGCAGGTTTCAATGCTGAGCCATCAACAAGTGTCAACGTGCGAACAGTTGAACGAAACATCATCGATATGAGCTTTCGGAGTCGAAGGCCCACTCGTGTACCCTTAACGACTGCGCGACTCAAAGCCTGACGCCTCGCCTGGGCCCGTCAACACCGACATTTGAGTGTTGATGACTGGAAACATGTTGCCTCGTCGGACGAGTCTCGTTTCAAATTGTATCGGGTGGATGGACGTGTACGGGTATGGAGACAACCTCATAAATCCATGGACCCTGCATGTCAGCAAGGGTACTGTTCTAGCTGGTGAATGCTCTGTAACGGCGTGGGGCGTGTGCAGTTGGAGTGATATGGGACACCTCATACGTCTAGATACGACTCTGACAGGTGACACGTGCGTAAGCATCCTGTCTGATCACCTGACTCCATTAATGTCCATTTTCCATTCTGACGGACTTGGGCAATTCCAGCTGGGCAATGCGACACCCCACACGTCCAGAATTTCAACAGAGTGGTTCCAAGAACACTCCTCTGAGTTTAAACATTTCCGCTGGCCACCATACTCCCCAGACATGAACATTATTGAGCAAATCAGGATTGCCTTGCAACGTGCTGTTCAGAAGAGATCTCCACCCTCTCGTACTCTTCGAGTTTGCCGGCCGGGGTGGCCAAGCGGTTAAAGGCGCTACAGTCTGGAACCGCGCGACCGCTACGGTCGCAGGGTCGAATCCTGCCTCGGGCATGGATGTGTGTGATGTCCTTAGGTTAGTTAGGTTTAAGTAGTTCTGAGTTCTAGGGGACTGATGACCTTAGAAGTCCCATAGTGCTCAGAGCCATTTGCACCATTTGAACTCTTCGAGTTTATGGCAGCCCTACAGTATTCGTGGTGTCAGTTCCCTCCACCACTACTTCAGACAGTAGTCGGTTCCATGCCGCTGCGTGTTGCGGCACTTCTGCGTGCTTGGGGGGAGGAGGCGATACGTTATTAGGGAGGGGTCCCATTTTCTTTTGCTCTTCAGTGTATTTTCTTGAATAAAAAGGGAAGACGGTACCTAACACCCTGCCGTAATGTGATCCACTTTTTTTTGTTTTGTTTTTAGTAGTTGCTGTGTATATTATGACTCCTATAGAAACCAGAGAGGGACATCATACAAAAGTACAAGAGAAATGGTTATATCAGGGATGAAACTTGTCACTAGTGTTGTTTAACCCGTGTAGTCAGAAAGGCACTGAGGAATTTAAAGAGCATATGGAACGAATAAATATTAATGGAGTGGAAATCAAAATGATAAGAATTGTTGGCAACATAGGTTTCAAAGAGGAAAACGAAGGGAAGCTAGAAAAAACGTTAGCAAGAATGAACAGGATCTCGAAAGAGAGGTATACCATGAATATTAACACATATAAGGCCACATACTACAGGAGACATTAGAATTAATGATACACCACTCTGATGGCAAACGTTCGGTCGATACAAACAGCTGAATTTCACAGGCAAAGGCAGCTATGTACCGCTTACATCAAGGAACATAAACGTAGATACTAAAAATAGATTTATTAATAACTTTGTCTGGAGCATGGCTCTGTATGAGTTGGAAAATTAGAAATTTAGAAATTTGTGGTAAGGACTATGTGACCAAACTGCTGAGGTCATCCGTCCCTAGACTTACGCACTACTTAATGTAACTTCCTCTTAGAACACACACACCCATACCCGAGGGAGCACTCGAACCTCCGACGGGGGGAGCCGCGCGAACCGTGACAAGACGCCTGAGACCGCATGGCTACCCCGCGAGGCTATGAGTTGGAAACTTGGACAATTGATGCATGCGACACGGAACGTCGAGAAGCATTTGGAATGTGGTGCTAGAGTAGGACGGAAAAGATCTCGCAGAGAGCAATACTCGCAAACGAAGAAATCCTTAGAAGATTTGGTCAAAACATGTACAGAGGACAACAGATCAATTAATTATGCACTTCTACCGACACAACAGTTTTCTAGTTAATGTAATGGAAGAAATGATACGAGGCAAGAGAGGATGAGGAAGATCTTGAAAGCAATACTCCAAACAGGACACGAAGAAATTAAAAGCAGACACAGACAAGAACTGCTGCTGTCCATCCAAGATGCTTTAGGATTCGTCGGAGGAATAGCATTTACATTACTTTCGGCTTGGCAGCATGTTCGCGTTTGAATGTGATTGGCTCTACGTCGTACGTGGGACTGAGAAGAACTAACATTGTAGGGCTCACATTTCAGCATTGCTGATCAGGTATCTACAAAAGAAAATTTTAATTCTTATGGCATTTGTTCGAACGCTGTGATTTTCTCCATTTGCCCCTGTAAATAGGTATGCTACCTGAATCTCTGTACTCTCTGTATTTTGTACTGATAGTGATGTTGTAACTTTTTGTATTTTTCGCTCAGCTTTATTCCTGTTCACCTTTAAATCACGTTTATAGCGGATATTATTCATTTGAACTACCATCCCGTGGGGCTACAATCTTTCGGCTCAGAGAATATGTCATTAGAACATCTCACATTATTAACGGGCTTGTCAATTATTATTATGACGAAACAAATATTAAAGAGCTGTGATAACAAGGTGTGTGCTCTGTAAACGCA
Source organism: Schistocerca piceifrons (assembly GCF_021461385.2). Lineage (NCBI taxonomy): Eukaryota > Metazoa > Arthropoda > Insecta > Orthoptera > Acrididae > Schistocerca > Schistocerca piceifrons. The sequence goes on along the minus strand of NC_060139.1, from coordinate 321,617,457 downwards.
ACTCTTTGGCTTTCAAAATTTTCTGAAATCTGTCCTTTCCCAATGTTGATATCGTGATTAATCCTTCCATTGGTACCTTGTAGAACAGTTTTATGCGCAAGCCAGTTTCTTACACAAACGTTTTCTACGAATGTGATTTTAAAAGTTTGACGATGAGGACTCAATTTCACATTAAAATTATTCCTAATAAACTGAACCAAGTTAATCCGATTTTATTACCATGAGAACTAAGTACCAAGCTAATCGCATGCCGAGAAACCACTGCGTTTAGAACACGAGATTCTCGCTTTTTAGTTGCTATTTTTTCGGTGCTTTTAGAGCATTTAGTAAAAACGAAAGATTCACAGGACTGACCAACCAACTCTAGAAGCAGACGCTGCAAGAGAGGCGTTCTTCAGCACAGTGTCGTTTACTGTTAAAACTTGCGAGAGCTTACGTTCCTAGAAGAGTCAACAGATGTAATGCTTTATCTTACGTATATCTCGTGAAAAGACCGCAAATATAAAATCAGAGAGATTCGTTTCCACGCAGAGGCTTAGGTCGGTATTACACAATCATATTTCTTTGTCAAAGAAGATATGTCAAATATTTATATCAAAGAAATTTGATGGTGTAATAGGGAACTTTGTCAAATCTCGCCTGTCGTCAAATAAATATGATCAAATCTAGGGCCTCGCTGCAGGCGACATATGTCCACAATTGCGGCTACAGCCATCCGCCTATCCATCCGCAAACACCGTGGCAGCTTTTGAGCAAGCCGGAATAGAGGATATGGTCACACTCTAAAATAAAAAATTTCGTATCTTTCCATTTTACTTTGGCTATTTATGAACTCTGGATGCCACAGGTTAAAAAGCGCTTCCCCTGTATCGTAGTTTTTATTAATTTTGTAGTTGTTAGAACACTAATTCCATTAATTAAATTATCCAAAAATAAAAACAGTTCTTAATGTCCATATAGTGTACTAAACATTTATTTGCCTTTACATATTCCCCCTTCACAACTTAATAAATCGCTTCACACGTTCCTGGAATTATTTTGATTAATGTGCAATGTGGTATTCGAGTGCTGTGTTGTAAACTAGAGTAGCTCTCTCCTGTATCAAGAAATCCCTGTTTTCTGCAGGTACAGCATTTTTCAAGAGAGTATTACGTTTTGTAATGTGAGGAGCCACTTTACTGAGTAAATACTCAAATCCACTCTCATTCATTGATAAGTAATTTATAAATAAGACTTGACGTCCTCCACTTGCAGCTCTAGTAACAAATTTTGCTGAATTCTTTTACTATCTCGACGTAACACCTATGGCTTCATCCAAGTATGTTTCCTTTTTTCCGCAGCTTTTCTTTCAAATACACACACAATGCAACTGTTCATTCAATTCCGTTCGTTTCCGTGTCCGGTCAGCATTTCCAGAAGGTAGCAACTCCGATGGCCTTGTTGGTTCCCTCGATCAGGTACTGTGTTGTGCAGAGTTGTTCAAGTTGAGGACATATTAGCAGGTGGGCCGGGTCTTATGTTGTTCCGCACTCGCAGGATGTATCTCCATGAGCTGGAAGAATGCCCCATTTTTCGCATGTTGGTCTTGCATAGAGGAACGCCCACCCTAAGACGATTGAGCGATCTGCAAGTAGGGGAGGGCAAGTCGTTTCCTTTACAGGGATATCAGAGATCATGGACCGATATGATTGTCTAAATATTATCTGTGTCTCGTGGAGTCCAAGGCAGGGGTGGTAGCTTGGTCTTCCATCTGGTGATGCGGTTAGATGGTGGTGGTTAGTGTTTAACGTCCCGTCGACAACGAGGTCATTAGAGACGGAGCGCAAGCCCTTTCAAAGGAACCATCCCGGCATTTGCCTGAAACGATTTAGGGCAATCATGGAAAACCTAAATCAGGATGGCCGGAGACGGGATTGAACCGTCGTCCTCCCGAATGCGAGTCCAGTGTGCTAACCACTGCGCCACCTCGCTCGGTGATGCGGTTAGACTCTGGTGTTCTCTCTAGTGGTTGAGCCTTGGCGATGAATCTCTTTCTCGACTTCAGTCGACGGACTACAGCCTGATGATCATGCAGCGCATAATAGTTATTCGCCCTCTTGAAATTTGACGAAAAATATGACGATAATGTAATACCCCTTTTTAGCGCCACGACGAAGATCTTTGTCAAAGAAATTTGATGAATATTTTACCATATTTCTTTGTCAAAGAAATACGATAGTGTAATACCGGCCTTACCGGGAATTGTTCTCCCCGCGAGCTATTCGCGACTGGAACAGGAAGTACCCTCCACCACACACAGCAAGGCGGCTTCTGGAGTATAGATTTAAATGGAGAAGTACATGAACCTTCTCTGCAGGTGGGAAGCAGCGTGTATCTGTTCCAGCACCAGTCATAAAAGGCAGGCTGTCTTCGTTCTCCCCTCTGTTTCCGACCATCAACATTGCGGTGGTTATCAGGCGTGCTATTAAAGACACAAAGAGTATTTAATGTTCCTCTTCCTGTGATATGAAACCTTGCCGAACTGCTTGACGCCTTACAGACTCGTATTTATTGCTAAAGTGTCCTCGCCTTCTCAAAACCGCGCGATGAAATGGGTACCCTTATTGGGGCCACAGCTGCGGTTGACTCCGAGGTCCCCGGGCGCGTGGCGTCGCCTGGTGTCGACTTGCAGTCTCACGTTTCGGCCTCTCCAGCCCCCACCAGCTGATGGAGACAAACCGCCAGCCGCCGACTACAGTTTCTCTGTCACGCGAGCGCCGCGGCGCGGAGGAAACAGAGCGCACCGAACGTCAGCACTAGAACGGGCGTTGCCACACAACCCGGGACCCCTCCATACTACAAATGAAATCATTTTTTATATTCTAATATCGATTACCCTTCCTACATATAAAAATAACTTGGAGACATCAACCACGTAACGTGCAGAATTCCTTTTCGCCCTGATGACAGCAGCGACGCCAAGTGCCTTGGACTCCACGAGACACAGATAATATTTAGACAATCATATCGGTCCATGATCTCTGAACCGCCACCGACAAATCACAGCGACTGATCGGTGCTGTGTACAAGACGCGAAATTTCGCTCGATGACGTTCTAGATATGCTCAGTAGGAACGAGGTCAGCTAACCTGGCGGCCACATAAGCATCCCCTCGACAACTGAGAGTTCCTTAAACCATTAAGACACATACTTCCTGTCAGATTAAAACTGTGTGCTGGACCGAGACTCGAACTTGAGACCTTTCCTTCCGCGGGTAAAAGCTCTAACAACTGAGCTATCAAAGGACGACTCGCTACCCCCACTCCTACCCTCATAGCTTTACTTCCGCCAATACCTCATCTCGCGCCTCCTCGGTAAAGCACTCGTCCACGAAAGGCAAAGAACCGAGAGTCGAGTCTCGGTTCAGCACACACTTTTAATCTGCACACGTCACTGCAGAAGGAAAATTCATTCTCGAAACGGCACTCTTAGTTTTAAATTGTATCTGCCCGTCATACGTCGTCAATTACTTATGGCTGACAAGTTCAAATTCAAATAGCTCTGAGCACTATGGGACTTAACATCTGAGGTCATCAGTCCCCTAGACTTAAAACTACTTAAACCTAACTAACCTAAGGACATCACACACATCCATGTCCGAGGCAGGACTCGAACCTGCGACCGTAGCACCAGGGCAGTTCCGGACTGAAGCGCCTAGAACCGCTCGGCCACAACGGCCGGCGGTTGACAAGTCCTTTCAACAATAAATACAGGTTTCAGACCCACGCTAGAGGAAGTTAATGTGTAAACTGCATGAACGAGGTCCTTAACTGACCAATTTCTGAAGACAGTACTCTTAGGCTCGTGTCCTACTTTTTCTGAGCATTTCAAATTAAATACTGAGTAGAGGTTTTGAATCCAACCGAGGGCTTTACTGCATCGTCTGGTGATACGGGTCCATAAACTGCAGCGTGCCTTAGCGACGACGGCTACGGAAGCGAATGCTTCCCTCATCAGTGGTCCCAAAATGTATCGTCACAGGCGAGGGAAACACAAGACATCCTTCAATAACAAGAGACTGTCCTCGCTTTCGTTCTCGAAAACACCAAATGACGGACAAATGGTGCGTATGTAGAATGTAGGTACAGTACAAACTTTTCTGCATAGAAAGTGCTTGATTAGTTGTCATCATGGCAGTAATTATCTTCTTCATTTTACGTTTATATACAACCGGTTCCGAACATCACGCTCATTAACATATTCAAGCAATCCTTGTACTAAGTAAACATGGCTGTGGCGCCGCGGTATTGAATAAACGACTCTCCAGAGACACCACAGAGAGCTGTAGACAATAAAGTAAGTGATAGAACGAGTTCACTGTAATATATACTGGCACTCTGACGTTAGTATGGTGATGGGCGCTAGCCTACCATGACACACTGCCAAGAAAGGCTGAACCCGTTTAGGATGAAGGAATGTGAAGAATAGCAGCTGCTGAAGAATGTGCATGCCTCGAGGTGAACATTTCTCACATCCACCGCTATCCATCAACTGCCACAAATCAGCCTAGCAGCCTCGAATACTATAGGTTTGAGACTAATATCGATTATTTATACATGTCGCCTCCATTTAACGATCATCTCTCTTACTTTTGGTGTTACGGCTGTCCTACATTCTGCAGTATATATATATATAGTGGGCTATATGCATTCTAAGTTTGACTGAAATCTGAAATACTTTCTTGCGTTCGAGAGTTATGCGTATATGGCACCCCCTTCCTTTCTCTCCCCTACCTCCTCTTCCATCCCTAAGAATGTTAGTTGTGTCCTATTTTCGCCGATTTCTCTGTTTTCGCATAATAAGTTACATGTATAGTATGTTCTGCCGAAATTGTTCGAAACATTCCAGGCGTAGTCTGGTAGAGCTTCAATTTCACCCATGGCCAAAGTTAACAAGAAATGCAATACTGCATCTCTTAACTATTAAAGGATTTGTGCTCTGCTATTCCTGAACACAAATCCATTTTTCTTTTTTTTTTCAGTTCGCTGGCTGTGTGTCTCGAAACACCATCAGGACACAACATTTTAGTAAAGTACATCTCTTCCGCTTAAAATTGTCTTACATAATAATACAAGACATTCTCGTTTATTAGTTATATAACTTGATTTTATTGTTACTGTCCGAAAAATAACTGAAATAATTTTTTTCAACGTAAAAGGATATGAAACTATATTCAAATACTACAAATTATTCTTAAATTTGTTTCTTTAGCTTATACCTTAGTATAATTTTAGTATTTATATGAATGATATCTAATTTGATTGCGAAGACAGCATTCTTTAAATGCGAAAATATTAGAAGTATCGTCAAACATATTGTCTCTAAAGAAAAATATTACTTTTTTAGGTTTAAATTTAATTTGTCATTTAATTTAAGTTGAAAACTGTATATATTCCGAAAAACAGAAATGATATAACGTTCTAAGTAACGCACGCAATGACATGGCAATTGTCTGTCGCCTTTCACGATTTATTTAATTCTAGATAACATTACAAGAGAATTGACATCAAAGATAATTCTGGACGCAAAAGTGAGTGCTAAATGCTTAGTCTTCACTAATGACATAAATAACACTACATAAGAAAGTGTTGTAGGTAAAATATACAAGACAGTATCAAAGGCAGGGCTTGAGATGTAGTCCGAGAAAATGTATTACATGTAAGATCTACATGGAAACAGCGGTTAAGTTTCATTTTACATGAAATATGGAACACTTTTACTGACATCCTTCATCAGGTAAATTCTAGTCACCGTAATGCCATTAGAGGTCAATACACGAAAATATTTGAAAAGCATCATCAAACTTCAAATGAAAAAAAAAACACGTGGAACAACCATTATAAAAAGCACTATTGCACGATGCGATTTAAAGTACTACAAACAGTTGTTCTATCCGATGCACTATACGGATAAGAAACTAGAGTTGTCGACGGTCACTCTAAAGTGTGAAAAATTAGAAACAGGAGCGGAAATTCTTGGAAAAATATGTGACCGAACGTAATGGAATTCTGATGACTAGAAGAACATACGTCTTCTTCGCGCTAGGTTCACCACGCTCAAGAACCGCTTCAAAATATATGCATAAACGTAGAGAACAGACAACAAAACATTACGTAACATCTTTCTAAGAAGGACAAAATCACCTGGTTAAACGAAATTAGAAACATTTACAAAACATGGACGCTAAGGAGAAACCACTGGAAATCGTCTGCCGGCCGGAGTGGACGAGCGGTTCTAGGCGCTATAGTCTGGAACCGCGCGACCGCTACGGTCGCAGGTTCGAATCCTGCCTCGGGCATGGATGTGTGTGATGTCCTTAGGTTAGTTAGGTTTAAGTAGTTCTAAGTTCTAGGGGACTGATGACCTCAGAAGATAAGTCCCATAGTGCTCAGAGCCATTTGAACCATTTGGAAATCGTCTACCCTTGGGGACACTACACACGAAGCACACATTCACGAAGCCGCACAACAGTCTACAAAACCATAGAAAACATTGAACTTACAACAACATCAAGAGACAAGAAAAATCGCATTCCAGTGAAGAGTGTTGCAGCCCACGCTCTCGTCGATGGACCTTCTGTATTTCTTGGATGTTCTCTTAATTTTAGCTTGGATATAAACGACACTTTCTCACATGGAAATGGATGGTTCACCGTTGCCATAGTAAGAGGTGGTACCGGAGTTTCTAGTGTACCTGGTCTCGAAAGTTTTAATGATAGAGATGTAATTGCCTATCGTACCTATCATATGTTTGAATTTGGTAGTAAAGATATTGGTAAATCAGCTTATGACTCAACATCTCCTCTTGTCTTGTATACTCGTAGAAAAAGAAAAATTAATCAAAATGAGTCTGTATTTATTTGGGTTAAAGGTAAAGGGGACTGATGACCTCAGATATTAAATCCCATAGTGCTTAGAGCCATTTGAACCATTTTTTCGACCATCGTCACAGGTAATGAAACATGGGTTCGTCGCTTCGCACCGGAAACAAACGGCAATCCACGGAGTGGCGCTACTCCATCTCTCCTCCGAAGAAAATGTTCAAAGCCGCATCATTGGCCAGTAGAGTCATGGCGACGGTCTTCTAGGACTCTGAAGAGGTTATTCTGTTTAACGTCGTCGCTCATGATGCAACGGTCAACTCTGTATTGTGCTACCCTCAGGAAACTGAAGAAAATTCAGCTTCTTCGTCGACAAAAAAAAAAATGCAAACGAACTTCTCCTTCTCCATGACAACGCAGGCCCCACTCATTTTTGCGCACCCGAGAGGATCTCAAAAAACTTCACTGCACTCTCCTTCGTCATCCAACCCACAGCCTGAACCTCGCAACTACCGACTTCCATCTGTTTGGCCCAATAAAGCATACACTCCGCGGGAAGCAGTACTGGCTCCGACGTCGACCAATAGAGTGGTACCATGTGGGAATACAGCCCCTCCCAGTAAGTTGGCGTAAAGCTGTCGCACTGAATGGAGATTATGTTGAAAAGTAGAGTTTTGTAGCCAAAAGAGTAGTGTATTGTAATCACGAATGAAAGCAAGCTGCTTCAAAAAAAATGATGCATCACTTATTTTACGCCCCTCGTATCTGCGATAATTTGCGAGTGAAATAAAGTAGGACTGCCGGACAGGGACTTGAAATCTATTCGTTTTGCAGCATAAGGCTTCAGTAACTACCGAAAGTTCTCATACTATACTTTTTAATAGCGTTTTAATGGTAGGGCTGTGACTGAGAAGCCACAGCGATTGTATTGCTTAGTTAGTAGCGGTCGAAATTTCTCTGTGTCAGGGGAGTGGCTAGCAGACAAAAGATCCGCCCACCCCTGCGGATGCTGGCGGTGGAATGTGCAGGTTGTGGGAGGAGGCGCGTCCAAGTGCGCGCACGCACCTTGACACACATTCCCCCCGCCGTGCGTGGCCGGTTAGAGGAGCTGCGAACGTTTTGCCTGTACCATCGGAGCCGCCACACGGCTGCGCTACTCGGCAATGTATCTCGCCGGTGTCTGTCTCGTGACTCCACGGCATATCCTTGACTACCTGACTACCAATCCCCGCCGCCCCCTCCCCCCCCCCTCCACCCTGCAGGTCGTGCTATTTGCATTAACTTCAAAAACATCACCAGTTACCAAACGACGAAGAAAACCAGTGACACGGACATAGCGGGAGAGATGATTAGGTACAACGGTACGAAAATGTTTATCAGAGACCGTTACCAGTAAAAAACTTTATTGACCCACTTACATCAATGAAGCAACAAATTTCGAGGGGTAAACCTCAACTTGAAGCTACAATGGCAATACAAAAGCATTTAACAAAAGTGCACATAGATAATAAAGTTGTTCTGTACAGTCTTGGCATGTGCTATGGTGCCGGCCGCTGTGGCCAAGCGGTTCTAGGCGCTTCAGTCCGGAACCGCGCTGCTGCTACGGTCGCAGGTTCGAATCCTGCCTCGGGCATGGATGCGTGTGATGTCCTTAGGTTAGTTAGGTTTAAGTAGTTCTAAGTTCTAGGGTACTGATGACCTCAGATGTTAAGTCCCATAGCGCTTAGAGCCATTTGAACCATGTGCTATGGTCATCCTGCGGAGAAAGGAGGGAAACCTAACACGAGGGAATATTCACTTCGTTTGTTGGTCTGCTGTTCACATAAAGAATTTTAAATTTTCACTCACTCTGTTCATACGAAACGACTGTCTTCTTGTGTTGCTAATCTTGTTGGATCTTCGATAAATAATCAGCATGGCTTTAAAAGGTACAGGCACGTTTCATTAAAAGTATTACGTGTTGATACCTCGCATGGAAAGTGATTTTGGAAAATACTCTTGCGGTCAACTGTGACGGCATCTTCTAACGCCATTACATTTATTGACGACAGTCAAGGAGATGGTGGTGACAGTACTGGCTGAACGGTGATGGATCGTGTACGCAAACTGTTGAAGTCGAGGAAGTGTAAGTCGTGTGGGAGGGAAGAATACAAGGGGACTTCAAAAACTATGCTGCAAGTTATTACGAAAGGCTAAGTGATTTTTACTGAATGCTGCAAAGCAATTCAAATTGACACAGATACATGTCGCCACACTTTCAACATAGCCACCCAGTCTCTGTGAACAACGGTCGGAACGTCGCATAGTGCGAGGTGGCGCTGTAGTAACACACTGGATTCTCATTCGGCAGGACGAAATTCAAATCCCCGTCCGATCATCCAGATTTTGGTTTTCCATAGTTTCCCTAAATCGCTAAGGCACACCCTGGGAGAACTTGTGCTCCGTCTCAAGTCACGTCATCGTAGTTGGGACTTAACATTAACTTTCCATCCTTCCTTCTTTGGAAATTCTAAAAGTCATTCGATTTCTCGACGTTAGAAATCCGCTCGTTGGTCACGGAGCCATTCTAGAACCGCTGTGTGAACGTCCTCATTGTTGGAAAATATCCCTCCTCCCCCTTCCCCCACCCAGATGTTCTTTCAGCTTGCCGATTAGATAGAAATCGCCTGACGCAAGATCTTTCTTTCAGATCAGCATCACCCACGCTTCTGCGGCCTTGATCAAACTGCTATCACCATTGCCCCATGGCCGGGCGCGTCATTGTGTTTGGTGTATATACATCCAGAATTTCACGGTGAATCTGTACGCTGAAATGAAAAGCTACATCGTAAAAAAAAATTAATTAATTTACTTGCCTGACCTTTGACTTTGACACAGATAAGTCAGGTACTGGATTTAAATTCTCTTTTGATTCTTTTTCCTAGATGCATACATTCCATTTTTTTCCTATCTAATATAAAAAAAGTGTAGTGGAAGTTTCCCAATTAATAATCTGGGAAAAGAAGGATAACGTATTAATGGGAAAACTGGAACCTCTTGAGTATTGTTGTTGACAGTGTTGTGTTATCTGGGCAAGTTTGAAAGTGTGCTAGAACATCAATTGTGTTTGGTCTATATACATCCAGAATTTCATGGTGGATCTGTACGCTAAAATGAAAAGCTATGTCGTAACAAAAATTTTCCAGAAAATGCAAAAGAAACCAAACAGCCTTCAGTCAATAATTTCATTTTTATTCCAAAACACTATAAATAAAAGACACGATTAACAAGATGGTTTTTTTTCATTTTTTACAGATTAATAGCAAAGACTTCCGTCCTTTTACTTAAGCATATGAAATTGCGTGTTGGATATAGTTAAGTATGCCGCACCCGGGTGTTGATTCCTTTCTTCTGCACAAAATTTCCGAGCCGAACTATATCGCTGTCTTCTTCGGGTGCTGTGAGCGTGAGTTCCCGAGTTACAAACTCCGTTTCACCTTCTAGAAACCATCATCGGAAGTTACGTCTGTTTAACTGTAGCAATGGCGCCACGGAAATGTTTTCGTGGTCTCCGCGTCACGTATTTCGCGCGAAAAGAATAGGTTACTGCAAGAAGAAAAACACATCGTAGAGAAATTTCTACAGAAAAATATGAGGAGTATATACGCAGAAAAGTAATCTTTCAGACCTCAATTAAAATTTAAGTTTTTTAAGTGCCTCAGGCGATCACTACTAATGTGAGACACGAGTTAAAGAAAAATATTAGCGATAAATCGCCTATGAAATGTATGCTTGGCGGGGAATTCTCAGAATTCGATAAACTGAAAATTGTGATACATACAGCACTGGCCAAAATTAAATCTGAACGATATTCATGCCTTTAAATTTGAATTAACGTTTAGTTATTTCAGACTTGTTTTGAGCAGCAAAATTCGCTACAGAAAACGATAATGTTAGAAGGGAAAAGAAGACAGAAGATATTACTTTTCAATGCGAACAGAACTGAACAGTTGAACTTTTCATTGCATTTCTTCAACAGTTACTATGCATTCTATATTTATATAAGCGGAGTTCTCGCCCTGGGTTTGTTCAGATTCTCTGCTCACAATGACTTTAAACACCACAATTACACACGTTCACTCTGACAGAGCATACAAACTGTTAGAGGAACTGTTACGGTATTCCAAATACAGCAAAAAGTTGCAGCGAAAGTATAGAGAAACATCAGATCTGTAGAATAGGTTGAGCATCGAAACACTTCAAAAAACTAAATTTCACAGAAAATGTAAGAACTATACACAACCATTAATTGGTTCAGAGAACTGGTTCATTTTCTTCAGCTTTTTTCTCCTCAGCGGCAGGTTTCGCTAACGACGGGAAACCAGAGATCTGTAATTTGGTAATTATTTTATCTTAATTCTGCGGCCAGAGGATGTTACTGCCCCCGTAATCGCAGGTTGCCTTAAGAAGGGCAACTGATGCACAATCTGCCTGTGAATCGTGCCTCTGTGTATGTGTTGGTACTTTAACTGCTTCAGTATTGTGGTCCTACGGAGATGGGGAACCAGCCAGCTAATTGGTACATAGATGAATACAAGCAAAGTCATTGTTACACTTTCAGTGGATCCATTAACTTAATAATTGTCGTCACCATCGCCATTTTCGTCGACAATCATTTGAAATTCACTGTTAGGTAAAGGGCCCCGCGACATTTCTCCATGCATTCTATAATGTGGTCACACGCGTCCATGCTTCTTCTGCATTTTTTCTGGCGTCATCTACCCACCTTCCATTAGGTTGTACCCTCGGTTTTTTTCTTATCTTTTGGATTCCAACAGAGAACTTCCTTGGTTTATCTAAAATCCATTCAACTAGCTACACGACTCACCCATCCTCATTTCAATTTCCGCACTGTCATGATTACGTATTCCGTTCCACACCAGTCTGTTCTTTGATGATGTAACGGTACAATGCAATCTATAAATCAAGATTTGCGTGAGTGAGATGGCCTACTACCGCCAAACGGCAGCTCACAGCAACATGGAGAAATTTTATTTTGTGTTGCCTATTTTTGACATCCATCGTTCAAGGACAGTGGTGTCTTAAATCTCAACGCCCATATCTCGTAAAATTTTCTCCTATTAACTACTTTCAAATCCATTTCTCTTTTTCTAATCAAACATTACAAATGCAGCTTAAAGGTGTCTGTCGATTTGTCATTAACGACAAGCACAAATGGGTTTGTCGTCTTTACAGAACTTCGTCGACCATGGGAGTTTTAAAATTTTTGCTTTACCAAATACGCACGTTACCTGCACCATTTGCTAAAGTAGACAGTTGTAACAACAGCTGACAGCCGACCGGTGTGGCCGAGCGGTTCTAGGGGCTACAATCTGGAACCGCGGGACCGCTACGGTCGCAGGTTCGAATCCTGCCTCGGGCATGGATGTGTGTGATGTCCTTAGGTTAGTTAGGCTTAAGTAGTTCTAAGTTCTAAGGGACTGATGACCTCAGATGTTAAGTCCCAAAGTGCTCAGAGCCATCTTTTGAACAGCTGACAATCTTTTCCGCATAGTGAAAGGGTGCAAGCAAAATGGTTGGATCGAAATATTTGTAAAAGTATAATTTTAAAACAGCGTGACGTTGTAAAAGATTTGTTACAATGGCAAACAGCAGAACTCTGTCATTGCAAAACAGCTTAGAAAATTTTTTTATGCGCCACTCACTCAACTACTGATACATACAAATGAGAGAAAATGTCAAAATGGGTCAGCAGTTTTTTTTTGTTTTTTTTTGTTTTTGTTTTTTTTTTGCATCAGTCTACTGGCTGGTTTGATGCGGCCCGCCACGAATTCCTTCCCTGTGCCAACCTCTTCATCTCAGAGTAGCGAGTAGCACTTGCAACCTACGTCCTCAATTATTTGCTTGACGTATTCCAATCTCTGTCTTCCTCTACAGTTTTTGCCCTCTACAGCTCCCTCTAGTACCATGGAAGTCATTCCCTCATGTCTTAGCAGATGTCCTATCATCCTGTCCCTTCTCCTTAACAGTGTTTTCCACATATTCCTTTCCTCTCCGATTGTGCGTAGAACCTCCTCATTCCTTACCTTATCAGTTCACCTAATTTTCAACATTTGTCTATAGCACCACATCTCAAATGCTTCGATTCTCTTCTGTTCCGGTTTTCCCACAGTCCATGTTTCACTACCATACAATGCTGTATTCCAGACGTACATCCTCAGAAATTTCTTCCTCAAATTAAGGCCGGTATTTGATATTAGTAGACTTCTCTTGGCCAGAAATGCCTTTTTTGCCATAACGAGTCTGCTTTTGATGTCCTCCTTGCTCCGTCCGTCATTGGTTATTTTACTGCCTAGGTAGCAGAATTCCTTAACTTCACTGACTTCGTGACCATCAATCCTGATGTTAAGTTTCTCGCTGTTCTCATTTCTACTACTTCTCATTACCTTCGTCTTTCTCCGATTTACTCTCAAACCATACTGTGTACTCATTAGACTGTCCATTCCGTTCAGCAGATCATTTAATTCTTCTTCACTTTCACTCAGGATAGCAATGTCATCAGCGAATCGTATCATTGATATCCTTTCACCTTGTATTTTAATTCCACTCCTGAACCTTTCTTTTATTTCCATCATTGCTTCCTCGATGTACAGATTGAAGAGTAGGGGCGAAAGGCTACAGCCTTGTCTTACACCCTTCTTAATACGAGCAATTCGTTCTTGATCGTCCACTCTTATTATTCCCTCTTGGTTGTTGTACGTATTGTATATGACCCGTCTCTCCCTCTAGCTTACCCCTACTTTTTTCAGAATCTCGAACAGCTTGCACCATTTTATATTGTCGAACGCTTTTTCCAGGTCGACAAATCCTATGAAAGTGTCTTGATTTTTCTTTAGCCTTGCTTCCATTATTAGCCGTAACGTCAGAATTGCCTCTCTCGTCCCTTTAATTTTCCTAAAGCCAAACTGATCGTCACCTAGCGCATTCTCAATTTTATTTTCCAGTCTTCTGTATATTATTCTTGTAAGCAGCTTCGATGCATGAGCTGTTAAGCTGATTGTGCGATAATTCTCGCACTTGTCGGCTCTTGCCGTCTTCGGAATTGTGTGGATGATGCTTTTCCGAAAGTCAGATGGTATATCGCCAGACTCATATATTCTACACACCAACGTGAATAGTCGTTTTGTTGCCACTTCCCCCAATGATTTTAGAAATTCTGATGGAATGTTATCTATCCCTTCTGCCTTATTTGACCGTAAGTCCTCCAAAGCTCTTTTAAATTCCGATTCTAATACTGGATCCCCTATCTCTTCTAAATCGACTCCTGTTTCTTCTTCTATCACATCAGACAAATCTTCACCCTCATAGAGGCTTTCAATGTATTCTTTCCACCTATTCGTTCGTACAAACTTAATCATTTACATAGATAGATCATCGATTCCGGAAATCAAGGATCTCCCTGTGATCGACATTGATACTGACAGGATAGCCGTCCCAGTGACTCCAAGACTTTCGAGAATGTTTAATTTAAAGTCTGAAGTCAGCTGACAAATGTCAAAAGAAATATTTTTTCGTGTGATATAATAACAAATTCACATATCTTTCGACTACGTTGACGTAGAAGCTTAACATTTTTGCATCGCCAAGGGCCGTACACTCCAACATGGGACATAAATTTCAACTTGATACTTCTATCCGTTCCTGAGAAAAACGGCTTTCAATAGTCGGGCAGACAGACAGACAGACGGACAACAAAGTCATCCTGTAAGGGTTCCGTTTTTACAGTTCGGAACCCAGAGACACATTCAGACTGTGGAAGACTATAGCACGTCGCCAGGTAATTAAGACAGACAGACAGACAGACGGACAACAAAGTCATCCTGTAAGGGTTCCGTTTTTACAGTTCGGAACCCAGAGACACATTCAGACTGTGGAAGACTATAGCACGTCGCCAGGTAATTAAGTTCCCACAGTGTACCTTGGTACCTATAAGGTGTGGCTGAAATTCTGCGCATGCGTCAACCAGCAACTGTTTGATATGACAACGTAAGTCATTTACATTCAGTTGCGACCTAATTGCGAGTGACGACAGTTGCTCACGGAGATCAGCAGATTCTAACTGGCCGCCAGTGAGAATAGCTGCTACTCACCGCTGATTTTTTCGAGGTTAACGGGAAGGGAGTAAGAAACGAATAAAGGATTAATATGTGGGTGGGAAGTTTCGTGATGAAGAGCGAAACAGTCGAGTATCTCAAGTGAACTAATAAATGTTGGAAATGGTTGATCTGGCTATTAAAGAAGACAAACGTTTCATGTCGATGAAACTTATGAATACTTGACTATGAACTTGCAACATTCCATAACGAGGGTACAAAAAGATTCTCATCGCGCTGCTAGAAAACTTTTAACAAAGAAGAAAATTATATTGCAGGAAAGTAGTGTGAGTACGTCTCTGAACAACAAACATGATTGACATTAAGAAGCAAGTTATTCCAATTTCCACGACGAACAGTAGGGACTTCACAGGTGTAGCGAGCTAGGCGTGAAGCTCAAAGAAGGCAAAAGTAAACTAGCCCAAGCAGAACCTTGTCCATTGCGTATGCAGCGCTGCGGCATCCACACTAGCGCAAGTGGGAGGGTCATCAACCACACACTATGCTGCAACTTGGCGCGTTATGGGCATCACGATTTTGCAGTAGTGGCGAAGCACGAACTCGCGAGTTCAAAGGCTACTGCGCGCGCCTTCCATCACATGGCGTCCATCGTACGATAGATGAACAAAGCTGGTGTTAGTTAATGCTCTGGACTTACTTATTTCTTTGCCTTGCACGTGGGATGTCACCTGGCGTAGTATTTCTGTCTAGGTCTTTCCCATTAAAAAAAAAAAAATTGTTCAAATGGCTCTGAGCACTATGGGATTTAACACCTAAGGTCATCAGTCCCGTAGAACTTAGAACTAATTAAACCAAACTAATCTAAGGACGTCACACACATCCATGCCCGAGGCAGGATTCGAACCTGCGACCGTAGCAGTCGCGCGGTTCCGGACTCAAGCGCCTAGAACCGCTTGGCCACAACGGCCGGCTTTCCCATTCATCTTACCTTATTGCTAAGAGTCGTCGGGCGCATTTTCCTTGGTGTTCGGTAAATATTTGCAGTTTCGTCTTTGCAATGTGTAGCTGGAGTCAGCTCAAACAAATACAGCTCATCTTGCCTCTCATGGAACGGTTAGTGTCGACAGAAAGCGTTGGTTTGTTATCGCGTTATCCGTAAATTTTTTTTAAAAAAAAGCCCAATTTTACGCGCCCATTCGATAGAGAGGTAACAAATTAGTCTCGTGCGATATTTGTGTCATCGTTATTTATTTCACAGGGGCAGTAAAATACGAACAATAACGAGTGCTACAGCTACGACTGAGAAGGCTGTTACTGCATGGAGATAGACAGCACAGGTCAGGCCAGTGCTGTCGCTTCTGGCGTTCTGCTTTTTCTTCGTATTTTACTGTCCCTATCGGTACATATCGGTAAAACGAATATCGCACTAGACCAATGTGGGACAGCGCTATCGATGGGCAGACAAAATTCCCCTTTAAAAATCATTTCATTTGTAACGAGAAACAAACCAACGGTTTCCATCGACGCTGGGCGTCGAAAGTAAGACGTGATGAGCGTCATTTCCTCGAGATGACTCCAGCTACACATTGCAAAGACGAAATTGCAAGTATCTGCTGAGAGACCGGAAGAAAAGCGCCTGACGACTTTTAGGAGGGACACTCGATATATATACAGGGTGGTCGGAAATTCCCGTTACAGACTTCTATGACTTGTAGAGGGGAGTGAGTTCATCGTATTTAGAATAGGAACCCATGTCCGGAAACGTCATCCGACGTTAGCGTCAAAGTTATAGGCGCGGGCGTCTGTAAATGTATGTATGCACGGGTTGATTCCGTGATGATGTTACATACTTTCTAGGATGATGGAGAGCGATAAATGTACTAATTTGAAGTAAGGATCCCTGTACCGGAAAGGAAAGAGTCGAAAGTTATAAACGAAAACCGTTCTGATACCTCTGACAGTTGAATACATGTACCGGTTCTTGTGTTACGAAGAGTGTAGGGCTGGTAACTTTCAGTGGTGGTAGTGTGGACAAAAACGGGAAAAATGTCCAATAAACGTGGGCTCTAAATGGCATACCTGAGGAGCTATGACTATTCGTTCATCTTCGCTAATGTGCAACACATCTCCTCTACTGAGCAAGTGTTCATAGCTGTCAAGGTACACACTTTAGAGCCCACGTTTGTTGGACATTTTTTGCTCGTTTTTGTCCACACTACCACCACTGAAAGTTACCAGCCTTACACTCTTCGCAACACAAGAACCGGGTACATGTACTCAACTGTCAGAGGTATCAGAACGGTTTTCGTTTATAACTTTCGACTCGTTCGTTTCCGGTACAGGGATCTTTACTTAAGATTAATACATTTATCGTTCTCCATCATCCTAGAAAGTCTGTAACATCGTCACGGAATCACCCCGTGTATATGTACATTTACAGACGCTCGCGCCTAGGGTTCCTATTCAAAATACGATGTACCCATTCCCCTTTACGTGTACTAGAAGTCTGTAACGGGAACTTCCGACCACCCTGCATATCGGTATCAAGTTTCGTACATTTGTTTCTTGACTTCCCGGAAGCATTAGATGTACTTTAACACCAGCACTTGCCAAAATAAAATGTATGCTTGGAACAGATTTGCGACTGGATTGAAGACTTTCTGCCGGACAACACGCAGTACGTCCTTCTTAATGAAAAGATACCATCAAGCGAAAATAGCGTGCAACGTACCTCAGGTAAGTGTGACAGGGTCCGTTGCACTTCACAGTTTCTATACATATTATAAATAAAAGTCCGCTGCACCGATTCTCTATCCGTGTGGGAAGGCCAATCCCAGGAACCATTGCAGCGATTTTGATGCAGTTTTCACTACCAGACAGACTGACTCACAAGGAAGGTTTGTGTATACAGTTTATTACCGTTACGCCACACAAGTCGTCAAGTCGTAGATACTGGGGTGAATCGCTAGTATTGTTGATGCAAATGGTCAGGCAGTCAACGCTCTCTGTTTTCTGAAACTGTTCGCAGGCGACTTTGTTGTGTAAGGTGGCTTCCCTTAGTCAGAAAACTGGCACAAAAAGCAGGAAGACTCGAAGATGATCAGCGCATGCAGCAAAAACTGGAAGCCGATTGTTAATATAAATGAACGTAGTATAAGGTGCGTAAGCAGAGGAAATGATCTGATGTCGTTCGACTACGCGACAGCTGATCAGTTACAAGTGCCAAACATCTTGGAGTATTTGTCGCGAATGATTTAAGGTCCAACGACAACGTAAGAATGCCCACTGGGAAGGCAGATGCAATACTTAAGATTTACCAGAAACATGTAATTCACCCAAAAAGGAAGTCAATTACGAATAGTCCTTGAATTTGTGAATGTTGCGTAGTTTTATTTCCTGATAAGAGGAGGAGAAGATTCAAATAAGAGTTGTTCGCTTCGTTTCTGGTGTCTTTAATCAGTCCGAAAGCGTCACAGAAGTGCTCTACAAATTCCACTGGAGAACTTTATGCTATGGGTGTTCTATATGGTTGAAACTCTTACTCTAGTAATTTCGACATCCCACATTCAGAAGCAACAAACACATTACTTTCTCAGAGCTATAATTACAGAAATTCGGAAGTTTACAGAAGAGTGTTGACAATCGTTTGATCCGTGCACCATCTGTAAATAGGACTGAAAGCGGGAAGCGACACCCGACGACAACCACCATTCGGTGCCTCTGTCGTGAGCGTTTTCACCTTGTGTGCTCTTCCGTGCGTTTTGAGGTAGACGATAAGGAGGAGATTAATCTAGTTCACACTGCAATATTAAACGACAAAGATATGTAGGTGATTAGTGTAAAAGTAGTTTTATCGTTGCTATATTTATGTGGCTTCGTAACTGACTGGTGACTCTTCGATAAACTAAAACCGTGCAGGTTCCATGTCTGGCCGGCTTTAGAGCTTCTTCCTTGTATACGTGTATTGCAACTCCTGTGAATGTGAAAATGCCAAGTTGCATAGTGTTTCGGATTCTCCTTTTAAGTGCAGGTTCCTGCATAAATAGTTTGGCGAACAGTTGTTTACGTCAGGGGAGTAGAATTATGTCTGGTAAAGCACTTTGCTGTTTAGTTCGAACTGTGAAGCCTAGGAAATGTATTATTAACACATATCATTTCTGATACTTCAACCCCAAGAAGTTCAGTCTTCTCTTTAAAAATAGAATATTTGACCATTCTGTGTACTGCTCAGTGCTCATGTTATACTACCGCACCTCAGATTTTGTTCTTGAAAGCTCCCAAATGTTATGTTTCTTCAATGAACTTCTCAGTATATTAGCCATTCAATAAAATTATTTATTGCTACCTTATGATCTATTTCCCTCACTCCGACTGTAAACAGCAGATAGCTTCAAGACAAGCGTTCGGATTCCAGGCGCTATTCCAACATATGACACACCTGTCGCGTTTCTACAGGTGTGCGTGGCAGAGATTACTTATCAAGGCACTATAATATTAAGATTTTCTCATTCCCTGGAAACGTACTTCATTGGGAAAAAATGAGTGCATTTAAGCCCTGTTAGATCAGTAACTAATATTTTATTCATGAACCTACAGGAACGGTGCGTAGGAAAATCCAGAATATTCCTGTAATGCTCACTGAAAATCAGGCCTCGAAATTTTTTATTTGTATAGTCTCCTCATTTATTCTGCGTCTGAAAATTCAGAGTTATCATCACCTCAGTAATAATAATTGCTAAGTGGCTTAATAGTCGGGTGTAGGTCTTTCAACTGGACGTCACTTCGGCGACTTTCGTATTCCTGGTCTACTACAGTCATCCAACTGGGGAAAGGAGACCTACAGTTTAACATGGGATCTGAACTACGTGTCGTCCCCCTCGACTCCTCACATCGCACGTAGGTGAGCGCTAGATTACAGGTAGACTGAACATTTCCATGGTCTGACAGGGATTCGATCCTGCAGCCTCTCGGTTTCTAGGCACCCGCTTTACCATCAGATCAAAATTTTTTTCCATCTGTGTTTTCGTCGCTTTTCTTCTGCAGTCCTGGGCGGACATCACATGAAATCTCTCAGATTCGAGCTATGAAACTTTTACTCAGCTATTTTTTTTTCCTTTCGTAGCGGCTGATCACCAGGCCCGAAGACGTCGCAAGTCAGACTCTCCGTTTGTCTTATTCGCACGAAACTGTCTGTTACTCCAAAAAGATATGCGTTTGATACACTCCATCTGTATAGAAATGTCGGGAATAAGGACCTAAAATCACATCAAGTCCAATCCAGAGTTTGCCAGTGTTCTACAAGCAATATCTTCTGTAGCAGTCGTCCAATACCCAGCCAATGAACGGATGCTTACTTCATCTAGCCCTCAAACTCTCGTGCTCCTCCTAATGGTTATTACAACACAGTTCGAATATTCCCAGTTTATAATTGTATGAGACGGCTTATTCGCATGTTTACTTCTTCTGAAGTGAATCAAAATATATTTCTCTGTTTTTAGTCGTAGCTGCCATTCTGTGAACCAGGGTGATATCTTCTTCAGTATCCAGTTGTATATATTCAAAATATTTTTTTAGTAGAACATTTCCTCGTGGCCAACCACGCTATATGCCAAATTTGTTACGTTTGTAACATAATATTCCAAGTTCACGCCCTCCTATAATCCGATAGTTCGAAATAGTTTATTATTGCCTAGCCAACCAGAATAATATGCAGCGCACTGGTTGTCAATATGTTATTAGCTCTGGAGTAACCCATAAAACTCTTCCTAAAATGGTGACAGTGAGTCGCAGAATATATAGTCTTTCGAAACTTAAGTAGTGAGTGCATTTGCTTACCTCTGTCTATGATTACCAGGACAAAGTATTGGAACAATGTCACCGATAGTTGAGTCTCTATGATGGAAGCTTTCGGAATCTATGTAGGCTGTTAAAGAAAAGATCGCGTTGTCCCAGAAAGATCTCCATGTTTGTGTACCAGGGGTGAACGGAAGTCACCGATATTTTGTCCATCAACTGCCGATCAGATGCATCGAAGCTGTTAGTCAGAACCTATGGTGGCCTCTAAGCGAACCATTTCGCTAAATGCCTTATGCTTACTGAGGCATCACTTTGTGGTACCTGCCAGAAGTAAAGGAAGGAATCGAGAAAACCCTTTTCAGGACGAAGGTCATTATGCGGAAACAGATGAAATACGAACGCATGTTGACTAGTAAAAGGAGGGCTTTGATTTCATCCTAGACTGCTGCCGACATTTACAAAGGTTTTCCAGTAGTTTCTTACAAGAACGTCATTAAGAATCATTAATATCGTTCCACTATTCTGACACTTGTTTCCAGGGCAGTAAAGCCGTAGTTTTCTACACGTGTTTAGACTTGAGGCGCACACAGATCTCTGTGAGACACTGAGAAGCAAGACGAGACGCTCTGAATGGAGTTTATGATCAGCGCTTGCCGTGCTGACAACAATGCTGGCACCATGACGGCTTTCGTTGTCGCACAGTTTTGGGTAGAACAATAGATATTTTGTAACGATTTAAGTAAAACCGTGTTTGAGGTATTTTGGTGTTCTTAATCTTGGCACTGAACAAACTAACTCGCTTTCTGGCAGTAATTGGACATGACATACCAACATCCGTGTGGTGGTTTGGAAGAATATGATAAATGCATGGCATTGACAGTAGAGAAGATAGATTCTGACATTGTTAGCATAATTTTTTCCTGAATACAAACTCAAGAATTTTTTCCTTCATAGTGTGTTTATAGGACTCGAGATGTTCGTACCTAGTTAGGCACTCTGAGAGGTGTAAAAATGTAGAGCATTCTTCCAGCGTGTAATATAAATACTGAGAAGCCCAGCTGAAGGAAACATACACGATTGACTAAGTGCTTAAATGGCCTATGTTATTTCAGACCAGTCTAACTGAACCAGGTAGAAATTACACACGCGAGCTGCATCAGCATGCTGAAATGCGATTCTCTATTGTCAGGTCTGCGAAATTTGTGGCGCAATGCACGAAGTAACTCTAGCTTTCACGGTTGTAAATCCACAATTTTCGCATCAAAGTTACAACTTGTTGTGTTGTGTTTTAGCAGCTGGCCTACATCTACATCCGTACTCTGCAAACCACTGTGAAGTGCGTAGCAGAGGGTATGTCCCATTATTGTCCCATTAACGCATGTGTGCAGGAAGAATGATTGTTTGAAAGCCTCTGTGCATGCTGTAATTATTCTAATTTTGTTCTAACGATCCGTATGTGAGTCATAGTAGGGGATTGTAGTACATTCCTACAGTCATCATTTAAAGCCGGTTCTTGAAACTTTTGTTAGTAGATTGTCTCCAGATAGGTTCCATTTATCTGCAGGAGTCTTCTAGTTCCTCGAACATCTGTGACACTCTCCTGTGATCAAACAAACTGTGACCATTCGTGAAGCACTTCTCAGTATACTTTCGATGTCCCCTGCTAGTGCTGTTTCGTACAGGTCCCACACACTTGGGCAATATTCTAGAATGGATCGTACGAGTGATTTGTAAGCAATCTCCTTTGTAGATATACTGCACTTAGTCAGTTTCTACCAATAAACCGAAGTCTACCGTCTCTTTTACCCACTGCTGAGCTTATGTGATAATTCCATTTCACAGCGCTACGAAGCGTTATGCCCAGGTATTAGTATAACTTGTCCGATTTCGACAGTGACTCTTTGGATACTATAGTCACAGGATATTACGTTTTTCGTTTTGTGAAGTGCACAGTTTTGCATTTCTGACCATTTAAAGCGAGTTGCCAATTTCTTTACCTCTCTGAAATATTATATTTATGCAGTTACTTTCAGACAGTACTTCATTATAGATAACTGCATTATTGCGAGATCATTAAAATACAGCTTTAACAACAGGGGTCCCGACACATTTCCCTGGAGCACACCCTAAACTAAGTCTACATCTGATCATGACTGTCCATCCAAGATAACATGCTGTGTCCTCCCTACCAAAAACTGCTCGCTCCAGTCGTATACTTCGTCTGATACCCCACATGATCGTAGCGTACTGTTGATAATAGGCGTCGGTGTGGTACTATGTCAAATGCTTTCCGGAAATCAAGAAAAACCACATCTACCTGATCGCCTTGATCCTAAGTTTTCAGTATGTCATGTGAGAAAAAGGTGAGGTGGTTTTCACACGATCGCTGTTTTCTCGGAACACATGCTGGTTGGCATGGAGGGAGCCATTCTGGAAATGTTAACCAGGCGGCTAGAGACGATGCAGCAGTAACCTATAGTTCGCCTAATGGAGTGTGAAAAATACCGCTCAGACAGGATGGCTGTTGGTTCCTAGCCTTCTCGAACCACAGCTTCGTATGGAGCCGAATAACAACTCTCATTTACTTACAACACTGTCGGAAAATGCTGGTGTGGTTCCTTCAACAGGTGCCACGAGTGATTCCTGCTCTGTCATTGCCCGACTGAGTTACAATTCCATGTGTAAACAACGTTGATGAGACGTTTAGTATTCCTACGAAAATACCTCCCCAATTGTAGACAAAGGATGTTGCCTGGCATCCCAGAAGACTCACGCATCGGCACACCATGGTGTGGACGTATTTGGTGCGGAGCAGTGCATGTGGTTCCCACAGGCTTGACATCAGATCCAAATGGCTGCTATAATCGTCGGGCCCGGTGAATTCATGCATCGAGAATATTCATGACATGTATATTCAGCGTCAATCACTGATGCAGGTTTGAGGGCAGTATAACGACGCAGATATTACGTACGACTGGAACTCTTTTATCAGAAGAATGCAGGTGGGTGGAATACCTCGGCGGAATTTGCGACCTGTCATAAGAAGTTTGTCACAGGTAGTGGTGAATGACCAGAGCCTCCGCGTGAAACGGTGATAAGAGCTCGAGCGACGCGACCGTGACGACGTAAACAGAGGGCAGGCTACTGTGCAAGATGGCGGGCGGTAACATGGCGCCCGGCCGGTCCGGGCGCGCACTCACCTGCGGCGCGGCGTCGGCATGCAGGCGGGCCAAGGCGGCTCCAGGGGCACTCGCGGCAAGGGGCGCTAGGCTAGGGGCACGGTCACTGGCTCACAGGCGGCGGGCGCGCGCAGAGCACTACACTGTCCGTGCTGCGGCGTCGGCGGCGGCGCACCAACTGACCGCGTTCCGCGCGCCGCGCGGCTACCTGCGGCTGCCGAGCGCTCGGCAGGCGCCGGTGGCTCCGCCCTGCCGGCCGGCCGCCGACCACAGCGGTGAGGTGGGGGGACAGGGGCAGCCACAGCAGCGGCGCTACGGGCCGCGCCGAAAACATCCGCCCCGCCGCTCCGCGGGGACAGTCACACTCCACGCACGGTGCCCACATTTGTATTTCTGTTTCGATAAATGCTTTTCTGTTGTCTAGCACCGTCACATTTGTTTGTAAAGTCAAGCTTTCAGTGGCTGCCTCTGCTATCGTCATTGTTAGATGCTCTTACTCATCGCGAATCACGCCAGACGTGGTTGCCTACTCACAAGGGAACCTCCCCATCGCACCCCCCTCACATTTAGTTATAAGTTGGCACAGCGGATAGACCTTGAGAAACTCAACACAGATCAATCGAGAAAACAGGAAGAATTTTGTGGAAGTATGAAAAAAATATGCAAAATATACAAACTGAGTAGGCCATGTGCAAGATATTCAACATCAAGGCTACTGTGAGCCCAGGAGCGCCGTTGTCTCGTGGTTGGCGTGTGCAATAGCGGAACGAGAAGTCCTTGGTTCAACTCTTTCCTAGAGTGAAAAATTTAATTTTTTATTTTCAGACAGTTATCAATGTTCAGGCACTCCAAAATTCCAGAACATGTTCAGGTTTGCTTGGACATATGCAGGATTTGACGGTCTACGCACGGAAAAATTTGAAAATGTTAAAAACATATGTTTTGACAGAGAACAGGGGGAACTGTGCGACTGTGAAACTGTTGCATTCATTTGTTGCAGTTTATGTGACAAACTCTTATGTTTTCATCACTTTTTTGGGAGTGATTATCACATCCACAAGAAAACCTAAATCGCCAAGTGTACAAATTAGGTGGGTCGACAACATATTCCTGTCATGTGACGCACATGCCGTCACCAGTGTCGTATAGAATATATCAGACGTGTTTTCCTGTGGAGGATTCGGTTGACATATAACCTTGCGATCAAATGTTTTCGGTTCCCATTGGAGAGGCACGTTCTTTCGTCTACTAATCGCACGGTTTTGCGGTGCAGTCGCAAAACACAGACACTAAACTTATTACTGTGAACAGAGACGTCAATGAGCGAACGGACAGATCATAACTTTGCGAAAATAAAAAAAATAACCTTTTCACCTGAGGGAAGACTTGAACCAAGGACATTTCGTTCCGGAGCTCCTCACGCTAACCACGGGAGCACGACACTCTGGAGCTCACAGTATCCTTATGTTGCTTATGTTACGCATGGACTACTCAGTTTGTATATTTTGCTTATTTTTTTCATAGTTCCACGCAACTTCCTGTTTTCTCGATTGACCTGTGTTCAGTTTTTCAAGGCCTATCCACTGTGCCAACTTAAAACTAAATCTGGGGGGGGGGGGAGGGGGGGGACCATGGGGAGGTTCCCTTGTCAGAATCGACCTGCTACATCTCATGGAACTTGTTTCTCATCGTGAGTTGCGATCACAGTGGTCTCCAGCGGCAGATTTTTCCTGCGTCTGGCGCACAAATCACATAGTTTCTTTACGCAAATGGACGCGCGTTAAATTAGAGGTTACCGTAATAGAGGGCAACTTCGGACACTTTTTAAAGTTTCTTATGACTTTTAATGTGAAGATGGAAACTGAACGTTGTTATTCGATTAGAGACAGTTCTCCATTGTACAGAAAGGTCCAAAAAAATGTATCCACTGTTTAAAAGTCCATAACTGGCAAACTAATTGACGGAGTTGTCTCATCTTTGGTAGTGTAATAGTTTGTAGTTCCGGCAATCGCCACACAAGCGTTGTATTGCGTTTGTTTTGTTTTGTCAAATGACAGTCGCCAGATAGTGAGTGTTTTGTTCTTAGTTGCACCTAGGTACTCGAGTAAACATGGCTGGCGCAAGGGTTACATTCGATGAAAGGAAGTCAGTTTTGAAGTGGTATTTTAAGTACGAAAACATTAATGAGGTTCAACGGCAATAGCGAAATGAGTATCAAACAGAGCCACCGACACGTTTAACGATTCGTCGCATTCGAGACAAATTTGAAGCCGAAGGCTGTGTTAAAGATGTACACAAACAACGATCTGGATGACCTGTAACAGTAACAAGTCCAGCTAACTCCCGTCGTGTGTTACAACAATTCACTCGTTCACCACAGAATTCTGTGAGACAGTGTGCCCGTGAAACTGGAGTGAGTCGCTCAAGTGTTCGGCGAATTTTGATGACAGCAAAGTGGAAGTGCTAAATCCCACGATTGCTACACGCAATGAACGAGGATGACCCAGATCGTAGAATGGAGTACTGCGAGTGGTTTATTAACGTGGTACGCAACGGTGAAGAGTTTGCAGAGATGGTTGTGTGGTGTGATGGGGCACAATTCAAACTCAATGGAACAGTAAATCACCACAATTGCAAGTATTGGGCCGCAGAAAATCCGAACGTCCATGTAGACAAAGCCGTGAATTTGCCAGGAGTAAATGTGTGGTGTGGGTTGTCTTACCGGGGCTTGATTGGGCAATTCTTCTTTGACGGCACAGTTACCAGTGAAGTGTACCTTCAGAAGCTTCAGAGATCCATTTTACCTGCCATCCGAGACTTGTATGGAGACGGAGGAGTTTACTTTCAACAATATGGTGCCTCAGCCCACTACCAAAATCGTGTTAGGTCGTATCTCGACGAAAATCTACTAGGAAGATCGATAGGCCGTAGAGGTGCTGTGGAATATCCACCACGTTCCCCAGACCTAACTTCTGTGGACTTTTACCTGTGGGGAACACTAAAGGACGTCGTTTATCGACAAAAGCCAAGCACATTGGATGAACTTCGAGAATTCATCGTACATTCATGTACAAATATCCAATTGAACACCTTGCAGTCAGTAGTTCGTGCTGCAGTTCGGCGACATCGTTTGTGTGTGGATGTTAATGGTGACCATTGCGAACACCTACAGTGATATTTTTAAGTTGGACTTTCAGCTACACTTTCACCAAAAATGAGACAACTCTTTTGCCACGAATGTGATGTTTCTCATTATTTTACTGGAACGGATCATACAGTTAACAACGGGTTTTCCAGTGATTCTCAATTTGCTGGTGCTCGGAAACGGCATATATACGTATAGTAGGGTGTCCATTTCATTTTCATTGAAAAAGGGGACATTTAAAATAAATTAGAGAAAAGCCTGGGACAGTGGAGAAAAAAAACGGGACATAAATATTGTATGGACTAATTTTAATACACATACAAGTTTAGCTTTACAACGTACACTCAGATGATCAACAACCACATTTTACAATTATTCTGCCACACTATCAGCGTACTTTTCACTTTAATGTACTTTATCAAGAAGTGCATTTTCGTTTGAAATTGTATCATAAAAGTCAGTACACAATACACCATTAAAGCGTGTTTTGACAATGAGCAAGGCCCTCACTGTTTCAACTTTCATTCTCTTTTTTTCATCTGACCACAAAGAGTTCACTAACGAAAACACACGTTCCACATCAGCATTTGACCCAGGAATTGCCAGATAAAACTCCACCAAATGAATCACGTTTTTCATGTTAATGTTTTTTACTTTTGAAATAAGCAGATATTTTACACCACTTTGTAGTAACACTTTCTTTGTCTCCTTCTCCACTTATTATGAACTTCTGTGCACATGAAAATTCATCGAACAGTTCGTGTTCGTCAACAGGAAAATTTGGTACAATACTTTTAACAAAAACACAACAGTCCTGAATATCCTCCCGCTGTAGCTGATCCTTTTCAGTATTAACCCAGTCAAATGCTTTCAAAGGTGCGACAAATGGTAAACACCATTCTTTAATATACTCAATGCAAGAGTCATAGAAGATGTCAGCATAAATATGAAATTGTTCTACAGTAATATCACTCTCTTCTTCCAGCTTTCTTAGAGTCTCATGTACAAAGGATATGAGAAGTCTTTCAGATTTTCTACATTGTAATTTGCCCAATAATTTGTTTACTTCTTGATAAACTTCCATTATTGTGATTACTTGTTTCTCAATACTTTTAACTGTTGTGGAGAAAGGTTTTAGCTGGCTAACAAGAAAATGTAGAAGAACAATAGACGCAGGGTGAAAGGTGGCTACACTGAGTCACAGCGCCAGAGATTTCGCCAAAGAGTATTATTCAGTCGCCTCCACTGGCAGTGGTAGTTCAGAAGTTGCCGTGGGCAGTAGTAGTTGAGAGTATGTCGATAGCAGTACTAGTTGTGAGCATGTCGTGTGCAGTTGTTCTGATGGGCTAGACAGCCGATGCTGTTCGATTGGGGATGTTGTAATGAACAGAGTATATTTTTCGTCAATATATATGAGGTAGCAAAAAAAGTTTGTATTTCAATTTCCTAAATAACAATGCCTCTTGGTCACAGGTTCAGTCAACAAAGCATCTGGCTTCTGTTCATGTATTAGAGTGTAATTCTGGTTTCTATGTGCAATCATAGTATTTCTCGTTTTTTTTAAATTACTTCATTGTAAATGGCGTTTAAAGCATCTTGTCGTATTGAGGAAGAACCGTGCCAGATATGTATGTTGAATCACACTTCCACACACAGAACAGTTACACTTGTGCCTTGTTGTTTCGTAGCTTTCATAGTTGCTGAGGACATATTTAATTAATTATTTTAACGGAAGTTTCGTTTCATTCTTTGTTGTTATTCTATGCAGTCAGATTGCGTACTAATACCAGTCAGGGCCAACCGTTTACGAGACTTCGTAGCCGGACATACAGCTACTAAAAATGTTTGCATTTTATTTAATTAAGCCCCCATGCACGTGGCGACCCTGCCAGGATCGTCCCTTGGAATTCTTTTGATAGTAAAAATAGTAGACAGTAGGATTGTTGTAGTAATTTGTAGTTTAGTAATTGTAGTCTATATGGCATGTGTAGATTTGGTAATTGAACATTTGTAGTTGTCTTGTCATTCTTCTAATGGTATTTTTGCTGAATTTAATTTTTGATGTCTTGTATATAGGTTGACAATTTTGTGCAATTATGAATATTTTAATTGTTCGTTAATCGTGTTTGTTGGGAAGCATTTCGTGTGAATGGTATTGTTGGTGATAAAGTGTTATATTGTGTGTAATTTTCATAGAGTGACGAGTTTTGTATGTTTTGTAAATGATTACACGATCGACGAAAAAGGCAAAAATGATGTATAGTCAGAATGACGAAATTGTTAACATGGTGAACTCGCCAACACAGGAGAACAGTTTGATGAATAATGAAGTAGAAAACAATTTAATAAGCCGGGAAAATAGTCCGGAACCAGTTCAAAATGTTTCACAATCGGAAAATTTTCTGAATATGAGATTAACGACAGAAGATTCTGAAATAGTATCGAACACAGATAGCTTTACAGCTATGACGAAGGAAGTTAGTTTTACGGGAAATGTTAGAGGCGAAAAGAATTTTGAACCAGTTAATTTGGAACAGTTGATGGGTGTTATATTAAATTTGGGATCACAGGTGGGAACAATGGAAACACAGTTAGACTCACAAATAGGAACAATTAAAACCGAGATGGGAACAATGGAAACACGGTTAGACTCACAGGGATCACAGTTAGGATCTGAATTAAAAACAGTGGCAACACGGCTAGACTCACGAATAGGGACATGTTTCAAAAACATTAAAGAGGAATTAAAGAAAGAAATTAGAGAAGAAGTACAACCGATTTTGAATGCTCACAATAATAGATTAATTTCAATAGAAATTAGACAAAAGGAACAGGATAGAGAACAGGAAGAAAGAGATCGCGTGATAGTACAAAAATTTTCAGAGTTGAATCTTCAACGTGCACACGATAAGGAAGAAATATTTGAAAGAATCGAGGAATCCGTACCAAATAACAGAATAAATAACCTAACACAACAATATGAACAGTTAACTACTGAATGTGACAGTACTGAAACCCGAGTCGCGACACTTACGGAAGACGTAAATAAACAGAAAGAACAAATAGGTGACTTATCGGAAAGAGTTGAGGAGATTTCAGATAAATTGACAAGTCTTAGTTTAAATGGGGACAGAGATTCAGATGATACAGCCCCATTGCCATTTGCAGAAACCGAAGAGTACCAGAATATAAATAAACATGTCGAAAATCAGGGAAAATTTAATGAACGCGTTAAAAGGGAATTTGAGGCGTTACGAAAGCAAGTCAAACAAATTGAAAGCGAAATCGTAGGAAAAGACAGTAGAAGAAATTTAGAATCACCGACAGCAGCGGGTTTTGAAGAAAATAATTTATTTCATTTACGAGATGCAACAAGAGAGTGCCAGGCGCGCGAACTTGACAATAATCGACAATCTGACTGGGACAGACGCGGTAGGTCTTTGTCGCCACGAGGCGAAAACTTTGACTATAAACACTTTTTAACTGTTCGGAAATTTAAGATCTTTCGCAATTCTAAGAATGATATACATCCATGTTCATGGTTAGATCAATTTATGTACGCACTTCCACCAAATTGGCCACTAAGTCACAAACTGGAATTTATGTGTGAATATTTAGGAAACGAACCGGCGACGCGGATGCGCGCACTTATTAGAGATTGTAATAATTTAAATGATTTTTATCATGCATTTATATCGGCATATTGGTTCGAAAACACGCAAGACAGAGTCAAACATAGTCTTATTATGCAGCGTAATTTTAAACAGTCTGAGTTCCGCACGCCGGCAGAATACTTTGAAGACATGATTCGAAAGAATCAATTCCTTTCCAACCCTTATAGCCCGACTGAATTAATTCGCATTTGTTTAACTAAGCTGCCACAATCGATAAGACACATTGCCTTAGCCGGAAGATGTAAAGACGACATTGAAACTTTTAAGACTTTCCTACAAGAACTT
Source organism: Schistocerca piceifrons (assembly GCF_021461385.2). Classification (NCBI taxonomy): domain Eukaryota; kingdom Metazoa; phylum Arthropoda; class Insecta; order Orthoptera; family Acrididae; genus Schistocerca; species Schistocerca piceifrons. Next base: position 321,586,405 of record NC_060139.1, on the reverse strand, counting down.
GAGTATGACAACGACGACGGAACTTGTAACTTTTCAGTAACGGTAATCACAATAGATTTTCAGAGAAAAGGGATAATGATCGGAACGGACGTTATAGCGTTAATTTTGAAAATGACAGACGACACAGTCAGGACAATAGATACCAGCCTTATGAAAAAGGAAAGCGCAGCGATTAGACAGTATTATTTAGTTCGCAATGATATTCTTTTTAAACGAAAATCGGTCGACAACTCTGTTTGGTTAGTTTGCATTCCTGATGAGTGGGTTAATAAATTGATTTGGTATACACATTTCAGTTATGCACACTTTGGTCCCAGAAAATGCTTTCATAAATTACGAGAAAATTGCTATTTCAGTAATATGGAAAAACGTATTCGATCTGTTGTTGCCAAATGCAAATTATGTCAAAAGGCTAAGCCGCCAACTAATTCTCATAGAGCACCGTTGTTTCCTATCATTCCAGCGAAATTAAAGGAGATGGCTGCAGTCGGTTTGTTCGGTCCAGTGGTTCGTTCTACTAATGGTTTTGCGTACATTTTGGTAGCAGTGGAATTGAAATCAAAATATGTATATTTTACACCATTACTCAAAGCAACAGCTCGTTCAGTATCTAATGCTTTAATCAAACATTTTCTTAAAGAAGTGGGACATGTTGATAAGGTTATATCAGATAATGGATCACAGTTTCGCTCTAAAATTTGGCTTTGTACTCTACGGCGTCGTAAGATTAAACCAATTTTCATTTCACTTTTTCACCCTCAATCTAACGCTTCAGAGAGATGGATGAAGGAAATCAATAAACTGTGTCGACTTTATTGTCATCAGAATCACAGAATATGGGATCAGTATATTCATATTTTTCAAAACATTCTGAATGAACACCATAATGATTCAACTTCTTTACCGCCTATTATTAAAAAATAAAGCACCGACAAATTGTATTTCTGAAATCGTTCCTTTTCCGCCTTCACGGAAACTGCGGCATTCTGAAGTTGTCAACTTGGCTCTGCAAAATATTGCATCTGCGGCTGCTGGAAGAGAGAAATCAGCTAAACGTCCTGGTCGTTTAAAAACCTTGTCAGTTGGTCAAAAGGTGTTAATTAAGTCTCATCGTTTGTCTCACAAAGGAAAAGGCTTGTGTGGCAAATTTTTTCTGCTTTATAACGGTCCATATAGGGTTCGCAAAATTATTCATGATAACACTGTCGAAGTAGAAACTCTTAAATCTCGGCGCTCTAAGGGAGTACATCATATATCGAACGTTAAAATTTTTGTGGAATGACATATTTTTGAGAAACTAACAGTTATACGTAAACACACGGAGAGTACAAGGATACCGCGCCGTGTTCCGGCGGCGGCACATACTCAAAGCAATAATCAAGTCTGCGCGGCGCACAAGGCAGTCGTTGACCGCAAACAATTACTTCCTACGTCACGCGTACCTACAGCTGATCGAGCGCTCAGTGCGAATGCACTGACAGCCGTAAACAAATACACAGTCTAATTTCTCTGATAAAATTCAGTATAAAGCTATAGTGACTTGATAAATTATGTTATTAACGTTCAGTATTTTTCAGGATACGGTTGTATAAAATATTTAAGAACTTCAGGTAAATTCTGTGTGTGTGTCCGACGTTAAGAGGACTTGCTATAGAGAAAATTTCAGGAAGAATGTAATTTCGAAGAAGAAACTAATAAACTAAAAAGGTAACTATTAATTGAGTTTATTTTTCAGGTAACATATTTCCACTTGGGTACGTACTTTAGACGTAATTTGCTGCTCGCGATTACGTGATTTATACTTTGTGCTAAATTTTATGTTCTATGAATTTACTTGTGAAGCGACGTGCTTGCGTACATTTGCTGATTTTGACAATGTTTTATTAATGAACAGGGTTGTTCCTTGTGTATATTATGCATTGCTTGGCTGCTATGTTTTTTCACTGATGTCACATTTTTTTTAAAATTATGTGCCTGCTGTGCTTATTTATTTAAATTATAATTGTCACCTGATTAATTGTGCTGATTGTGGTTATGTATGTAAGTTATACTTTGTGATTTATCTGCTTACGCCTTCACGTTTACTTATTAAGATTACATATGAACATTTATTTGCTTATGCTGATATAATGCTAATGACCTGTTTATTATGTAAGATACATATTTGCTGCTTTGCGTATGGATTGCATATTTACACATTTCTGTTTAGTTGTCGTAACTACTCTTTAATTTGGTATATAGAAATGCTGATAAACGGTGTACGAACATAGAGTTTAGGTCACACTATAGTATTAATTATAGATTGTTCGCTTGGCAGAGCCTCGTTATAGGGATTGTGCTACATCCACTTGTTAACGTTCTTTTCTCTACTGGTACATTTACTCGCTATTGCATGTTTTGCTTACGCTCAGTGCCTTATATTTTAAGATAAGAAAATGAACTGCTATAATTCTACGAACGACATTGGTACAAGAAACTTCATTGAAGTTACATGAGCTGGAGGTTTTATGGAAGCTGTATAAATTTATGCTAATAGGACGGAAGCTAACGACATGACATACCAACACTAGGTTTAGACCATTGACAGTTATTACACTGCATTCTTCGTGAGCAATTGAAATAGCAAGTGACACTTGACACAAGAAATACTCCACATGTTTGCTTCGGTTTTGCCATGATTCTTGAAGTGGTGTACACACTGTGAAATATTACGATCATTCACACTCTGTACTCGTACTTACTTACTGAAAGTTATTCAAACTAAAGGTTGTTAGAGGTCATGTATGCATTTCTTTTATTTAATGATGGACAAGGTAACCAAAATGTATTTTATGATTCATAATGAGTAGATGATTTGGGTCAGATGGATTACACAGAGGTTGTGTGTGGTCATTGTGTCTTCGGATTGTATGGGATGATGAATTGAAGTTTGCACTAGGATTTTATCTGTACTTGTTCGAGAAGACTGACTAGAGGAAAGAGTTGTTATGGAAGTGAAATGATATTGGTGATAAGGTTTATATGTATCGACGTATTGAAGAGATATTATTGAGGTATTGAGTATGTGTGAAGTTGATGATTATTGGAGTTTTGGTGGACAAGAGGTAAGGTAAATGATATTGATAAGGTTTATATGTATCGACGTAAGAGGTATTATTGAAGTATTAAGATTACGTGATGCTGATGATCATTGGAGTTTTGGTGGATAAGAGGTAAAGTAAGTGAGGAGCATATTCTTTTGTTGGTTTATATGGAACAAGGAGGATGAAGATGGCAGACTAGAACACTCAAGTAGAAGGAAGATTGTCTACACACATACTTTGTTAAATCAATAAGCAGTACATACTTTTTTTTTGGACAGAGGAAGTAATTGCATATCTTGGCACACTGACAGTTGTTCAGCAGCTGTACATTTTGATTTGGCTTGGCAAACATTGGTCTTGACATGATGACTACGACGTTGACTAACTATTATTGACTGTTATACACTGTTGCCACTACTACTTGATACACATGTTGAACATCAAATTTTGACAGAATTGCATTTACACAGTTAACACTATTCAATTACACAGTAGTACTTAAATGTGGATGAAAGATGAGTGAGTGTGTTTTGTGTGTTTTCCTTTCCTAATCCCAAATAATTGGTACCGACCTATCTCCTAAAAATTATTTTACTTGTTTGTTGTGGCTTGCACTGACACCCATAAATATTATAGGTTTACTGATATTTGTGTATTTGTAATAGTTAATATGACAATTATCTGATATCATTTGTGTGTTTATTATAATTTGTATATTTAGTGTAAGAGCATTGATAATAATTTTATAAAAGCAATTGTGTGTGCATTCAAACTGTTGTTCGTGCTTACACTTATTAACAACGGTGGGTGCCACTTGGAAATGTTTAATTTCTGCTGATGAACTCCGATGAACTGTTTAATTAGTGATAGTGAATATTATGGACCGTTACCTGCACTTGTTCAACATTGATGGGTGCCACTTGGAAATGTTTAATTTCTGCTGATGAACCCTGATGAACTGTCTAATTAGTGATAGTGAATATTATGGACTGTTACCTGCACCTGCTCAACATTACTGGGTGCCACTAATGGAACTGCTTCTACTGAAATGATGTCACTTGTTGCTGTCTGCACCTGTTCAACATTGCCGGGTGCCACTGATGGAACTGCTTCTACTGAAATGATGCCACTTGTTGGTGTCTGCACCTGTTCAGCATTGCTGGTTGCCACTGATGGAATTGCTTCTACTGAAATGTCACTTGCTGGTGTCTGCACCTGCTCAACACTGCTGGGTGCCACTGATGGAACTGCTTCTACTGAAATGATTCCACTTCTTGGTGTCTGCACCTGTTCAACATTGCTGGGTGCCACTGATGGAATTGCTTCTACTGAAATGTCACTTGTTGGTATCTGCACCTGCTCAAGATTGCTGGGTGCCACTGATGGAACTGCTTCTACTGAAATGACGTCACATGTTGCTGTCTGCACCTGTTCAACATTGCCGGGTGCCACTGATGGAACTGCTTCTACTGACATAATGCCACTTGTTGGTGTCTGCACCAGTTCAACATTGCTGGATGCCACTGATGGAACTGCTTCTACTGAAATGTCACTTGTTGGTGTCTGCACCTGTTCAACATTGCTGGGTGCCACTGATGGAACTGCTTCTACTGAAATAATGTCACTTGTTGGTGTCCGCACCTGTTCAACATTGCTGGTTGCCACTGATGGAATTGCTTCTACTGAAATGATGCCACTTCTTGGTGTCTGCACCTGTTCAACATTGCTGGGTGCCACTGATGGAATTGCTTCTACTGAAATGTCACTTGTTGGTATCTGCACCTGGTCAACATTGTTGGGTGCCACTGATGGAACTGCTTCTACTGAAATGATGTCTCTTGTTGGTGTCTGCACCTGTTCAACATTGCCGGGTGCCACTGATGGAATTGCTTCTACTGACATAATGTCACTTGTTGGTGTCTGCACCTGTTCAACATTACTGGATGCCACTGATGGAACTGCTTCTACTGAAATGTCACTTGTTGGTGTCTGCAGCTGTTCGACATCTCTGGGTGCCACTGATGGAATTGCTTCTACTGAAATGTCACTTGTTGGTGTCTGCACCTGCTCAACACTGCTGGGTGCCACTGGTGGAACTGCGTCTACTGAAATGATGCCACTTGTTGGTGTCTGCACCTGTTCAACATTGCTGGGTGCCACTGATGGAATTGTTTCTACTGAAATGTTACTTGTTGGTGTCTGCGCCTGCTCGCCATTTCTGGATGCCACTGTTGGAGGTGTTTAAATACTGCTGATGAAATGTTATGAGACTGCTATTTGCACCTGTTGACCATTGCTGGGTGCTACTGTCGGAACTGTCAACTACTCTGAGGAGTGCTACTTGTTTATTGAACTATTGAAAAGATTTTATGTGAATATTTGTATAAACTGATTTTTTGTGTATATACTGTTTATGAAATGTTATGGGACTCTTACCTACACCTATTTGTCATTGCTGGTGCCATTAATTGAATGATACTTGTGTAAACTATTATGTAAAATCACACGTATGCAAGCATTTGTATTCCTTACTGTATTTTATATATTAGGTTATTGAAGGGTCAGTGCAAAGCCAAAATTTATTTAGTTATGTGATATTTACTTATTAATATTACCTTTTATTTTGTCTGTATTCTCTGCACGAATTTGGTGGTATTTTCACCACCAATGCTGGCAAAAATAGCATCAAATTCTAGCCCATGGAGGAGGGGCATATGAAAGGTGGCTACACTGAGTCACAGCGCCAGAGATTGCGCCAAAGAGTATTATTCAGTCGCCTCCACTGGCAGTGGTAGTTCAGAAGTTGCCGTGGGCAGTAGTAGTTGAGAGTATGTCGATAGCAGTACTAGTTGTGAGCATGTCGTGTGCAGTTGTTCTGATGGTCTAGACAACCGATGCTGTTCGATTGAGGATGTTGTAATGATCAGAGTGTATTTTTCGTCAATATATACGAGGTAACAAAAAATTTTTGTATTTCAATTTCCTAAATAACAATGCCTCTTGGTCACAGGTTCAGTCAACAAAGCATCTGGCTTGTGTTCATGTATTAGAGTGTAATTCTGGTTTCTATGTGCAATCATAGTATTTCTGGTTTTTTTAATTACTTCATTGTAAATGGCGTTTAAAGCATCTTGTCGTATTGATGAAGAACCGTGCCAGATGTGTACGTTGAATCACACTTCCACACACAGAGCAGTTACACTTGTGCCTTGTTGTTTCGTAGCTTTCATAGTTGCTGGGGACTTATTTAATTAATTGTGTTAACGGCAGTTTCCTTTCATTCTTTGTTGTTATTCTATGCAGTCAGATTGCGTACTAATACCAGTCCGGGCCAACCGTTTACGAGACTTCGTAGCCGGACATACAGCTACTAAAAATATTTGCATTTTATTTAATTAAGCCCCCATGCAAGGGTTATCAAAGAATTGTTTAAGGATAACAGGACACTTATCAAGGGAAATGAAATATGATTTCAAAGCAGGAAATATCTCTACAATTATTTCCAATGCTGGTAGCAGAGATCGCCACCTTGTCTTGCTGTGCCCAAGTACAGTTTTGTATTCACTTTCAGTAAACTTACAGAATGACTTCAGAGATTCAACCCTTACTGTATATATGTGGAAATGCTGGTAGATTTTGTTTACAGTTAATTGGCAGTCGATGGGTAGGCAATCTGAGCCAGTTTGTAAGGAATTGTGCACCACATGTGCTGGACAGTCAACACCTACTATATTATTCACTGTATTCTGTTGCAGTTTATAGAACAAACTGTTTTTTCCTTTCCTCTGCTTACCACTAAAATTGGTGTTAGTGTTGTCTGCAGAAACTGCAATCACCTTTCCCTCAAGATCATATTTCTTTAAAACCTCCAGCACATAATTCTGAAGTAAATCTGAAGTTCCTCCAGCTAAATTAACCAATTCGAGCACTTTGACCGTGATGCCATTTTCAGGGTGAAAATACCTGATAAGGAGAGGAACCAGCTTCAAATTCGGATGATTCGATGTATCAATCATTACAGAAATGAATCGAGCACTTTTCAGTTCATTTAAAACCTGCTGAACTGCATACGGTGCAATAACGTTTGAAATTATTGCATTACATTTTGTGTGTCCACATGTGAATTTAGGATTGAAAAGTTTTTTAACAACTGCTGTAGTACAGTCCAATGACTTAAAGCTATGGTTATGCATTGCACTGTGGTGTGCAAACGTAGCTTCTTGTGCTGCCAACTGCCTATCCATTTCTGTTACCGATTTTAAGTTTACTTAGTAGTCACTCACGCATTTATTTGCTCTTTTCGTTTGATCACTCATGCGATGTTTATTCATCTTAATGTGATTCACAATGTCAGACCTTCCACCATGACCAAAAGCAAATTTTGATCTACACAACGTACATTCTACAGTTTCCCCACTACCAGTGATAAAAGGAAACTCGCTTTTTATATTGCTGTTAAAATTACACTTTCGTTTTGGCATAATGAAACAGTGATTGCACAATGCAAAACATTAACAGTGTGGTGACGAAAGCCAGAGAGCAAGTATCAGTGGTGTAGAGTATCTCTGGACCGAAAGGACGGATTCAGTGGATCGATTTGGAAGAGAAGAATCTTCGTTGTTATTCGTAACCTCTACTGCGTTTAAAATTACTCGCGATTTTTGACAGTTTGGTACATGTTTGGGGTATGCTGAAAGTCATCAGACACATCCTAGGGTAAATAAATGCGCAGTTAATAGCAAGTCAAACAACCAGTAGCGTAAAATACTCTAGCCAAGCGAAGTCATAAAAAAACGGGACATTTGAGCGTCCCCAAAAAAACTTTCGGGACAGCGGGACATTTTGGTAAAAAACGGGACTGTCCCGGGAAAAACGGGACGAATGGACACTCTAACATATAGGCTTCAAATGAATGCCAATATGGCGCCTCACAACTCTGTACTGAAGAGAGACGGTGTGCGTGTGACGTAGGTGGCGTTGTGCCATCTCATTGGTCAACGCTCAGACGCACGCTCAGAATATCTGACGTGCCAGATATTGCTCTGCACGTTCGGAAAGACTCCCGAACGTGCTATTCCACGCTATGACGTCAGAAACTCGGTAGGCTCAACGCTCAACGTTCGGATGCACGGTCCGTGTGCCGACAGTTTTACGCGCTGCTTCCCGAGCGGGAAGGCGTGCCCGTCCTCGGCACGCCCGGCGGATTAGTGTCGATGTGCCGGCCAGCCCATGGATGGTTTTTATGCGGTTTTCTATCTGCCTCGGCGAATGCGGGCTGGTTACCCTTATTCTGACCCAGTTACACTAAGTCAGTGATTGCTACCCAACGACTTTCTCCACATACACATTACTCTACCACACAAACATTTAGGGCAACACTCGTCTGGTATGAGACGTTTCCTGGAGGGGGGGGGGTCCACTGTGGGCCGAACCGCACAATAATCCTAGGTCCGGTGTGGGGCGGCGGTAGTGTTGGTGGACTGCTGTGGTCTGTTGTGGGGTTGTGAACCACTGAGGGCTACGACGGGTTGAAGCCTCTCCATTGTTTCTAGGTTCCCGGTTCAATACACACGCCATAGAGGTTATTCCCTGATGTTTTAACTGATGTCCTATCATCCTGTCCCTTCCTCTTGTTAGTGTTTCCCGTATACTCTTTTCCTCGCCGATTCTGCGGAGAACCTCGCAATTCCTTACTTTATCAGTCCAGTACCACCACATTTCAGATGCTTCTCTTCTATTCCGTTCTCGTTTTCACAACTGCCATACAATGCTGTGCTCCTAACGTACACTCTCAAAAATTTCTTCGTCGGATTAAGACCTATGTTTCATACTATCTCTCTCTTGGTCAAAGTGTTCGAGGTTCATTATTCCTAAATATTTGTCAGTCTGTCACACAACTGCTGACTGACAGTCACTGGAGGTTAACCGACACATCGAACACCAGCAAAAACAGTGACACAGCTCAAAAGTGCAATACCTGAGAAAACTCGAATTATAGAATTAATTTCATGAAATATATAGGGGAATAGTATATGGTTCCTTTGAATTTCAAGTAAGTATTGTTGGCAGTTAATTCTATTATATTTTTCGTGCACGTTGGAGCAGTACATACGTATTTTTCAATGACAAAAGCAATTGTCGTCTTTCGACTTGTGTCACTTTCCTTGCTGATTTGCTACGTCTGTTTTGCTGAACGTATCTGAAATTGTGCAGAGTGTACATAATCCTCCTTTTCTATGTCGCCAGGAATCTTCTTAAGTGTGCAGTAGACTGTTCCTCTTTTCATCTCATATCGACTGAAGAGCCAAAGAAACTGTTACGCCTGCCTAATATCGTGTAGGACTCCCGTGAGCACGCAGAGGTGCCGCAAAACGACGTGGCACGGTCTCGACTAATGTCTGAACTAGTGCTGGAGGGAACTGAGACCATGAATCCTGCAGGGCTGTCCGTAAATCCTTAAGAGTAAGAAAGGGTGGAGATCTCTGCTGAACAGCATGTCGCAAAGCATCCCAGATATGCTCAACAATGTTCATGTCTGGGGAGTTTGGGAGCCAGCGAAAGTGTTTAAACTCAGAAGAGTGTTCCTGGAGCCAGTCTGTACCAATTCTGGACTGTGGGGTGTCCCATTGTACTGCTGGAACTGCCCAAGTCCGTCGGAATGCACAATGGTCATGAACGGATGCAGGATGCTTACGTACATGTCACCTGTCAGAGTCGTATCTACACGTATCAGGGCCCATATCACTCGAACTGCACACGCCCCACACCATTACAGAGCCTCCACCAGCTTGAACAGTCTCCTGCTGACACGCAAGGTCCATGGATTCATGAGGTTGTCTCCATACTCATACACGTCCATACGCTCGACACAATTTGAAACGAGACTCGTCTGACCAGCTGTTTCCAGTTATCAACACCCCAATGTCGGGGTTGACGGGACCAGGCGAGGCGTAAAGCTTTGTGTCGTGCAGTCACGAGTGGGCCTTCGGCTCCAAAACCGCATATCGATGATGTTTCGTTGGATGGTTCGCTCGCTGACACTTGTTGATGGCCCAGCATTTAAATCTTCAGCAATCTGCGGAAGGGTTGCACTTTGTCACGTTGAAAGATTCTTTTCAGTCGTCGATGGTCCCGTCTTTTTCCGCCGCAGCGATGTCGGAGATTTGATGTTTTACAGGATTCCTGATATTCACGGAACACTCGTGAAATGGTCGTACGGGAAAATCCCCACTTCATCGCTACTAGGAGATGCTATGTCCCATGGCTCGTGCGCTGACTATAAAACCATGTTCAAACTCACTTAAATCTTGATAACCTGTCATTGTAGCAGCTGTAACGGATCTAAAAACTGCGCCGGATACTTGTTGTCTTATATGGGCTTTGTTGGCCGCAGCGCTGTTCTGCCTGTTTACATATCTATGTATTTGAATACGCATGCCTATACCAGTTTCTTTGGCGATTCGCTGTATTTGTGAAACGTGACTGGTTACTCTGGTAACTGAGGAAAGAGTGTACAGTACTCGCCACGTTCTTTTCGAGACAGATATAACCCATTCACAAGTATTTTGCATCTTTTTGTTAGTAAAATCTGAATTGCAGCACTCATTTCCAAGTACAGAGGCGTCCTGGCATCCACCCTGCCTAAGGAGTTAAAAACAGATTCTAATCTAACCTAACCTCCTTGATGCCGCCAGAAATTGACTGAGATCGGACTCTGTGTGACCAAGCTGTCGGCTGATGTTATCGGGCGGCATCTGGCGATTGCGTCTGCGATCGTTGCCAGTGACACTCTGAACATAGCCTCAGCCATGAGATCCGCACCGCTTCCGCATGCACCTTATCCTCATCCGCAAAATATTATAACGCACTTTAAACCGTTCGGTACGCCAGAGTTCTGGGGATAGGATTACCGCTGGGATAAATTACGAGGGGATTTCAATAAGTAACGTAGCACTTCTTCTTCTAGCCCAATTTCGATTCCAAAATTCGGAATTTTTTGTGGGACATCGTAGAATACTACTCCTTCAGCCCGTACACTTTCATGAAGTTCCGATAGAGGCTGGCGCTATATGTAGCCTTCAAAATGGAGTCTGAAATGGAACTGCGTTCCAAGCAGAAATTCTTTTGGCGGAAATCCAGAGTATCGCAGACATTCATAGGCGCTTGCACAATCTCTATGGAGACCTCGCAGTCAACAAAAGCACGGCGAATCGTTGGGCGAGGTGTTTGTCTTATCTCGACAAGGTCGCACAAACCTGCCCGATCTCCTGCGTGGCCGGCCGCTGTGGCCGAGTGGTTCTAGGCGCTTCAGTCTGGAAACACGCGATCTCTACAGTTGCAGGTTCGAATCCTGCCTCGGGCATGGATGTGTGTGATGTCCTTAGGTTAGTTAGGTTTGAGTAGTTCTAAGTTCTGGGGGACTGATGACCTCAGATGTTAAGTCGCATAGTGCTCAGAGCCATTTGAACCATTTTTTTTTTATCTCCTGCTTGCTGACGCCACACACAGCTGTGATTCCTGCGGACACTCTTATTCAAGGTGACAGATCGGTCACCACCGAACACCTCGCTGCTCAACTGAAAGTCTCTGGCGGTAGCGAACATACACATCTCCACCAGCTGGGGTACGCAAAGGTATGTGTCCGCTGGTTTCCTCTCCGCCTAACATCAGAGCAACGAAAGACCACCCGTGCGCAATTCCGTGCACGTTACAAGGCTGATCGCGACAATATTTTGTCAAACGTCTTCACGAGCGATGAAACTAACATCGCCTCGAACCGGAAATAAAACAGCAATCCACGGAGTGGCGCCACACGACCTCTTCTCTGACGAAAAAGTTAAAGGCCGCACCCCCAGCCGGTAAAGCCTTGGCGATGGTAACCTAGGGCTCTGAAGGCGTTATTCTGTTTGACGTCCTGCCTCATGGTGCAACGATCAACTCTCAAGTGTACTGTGCTACCGTCAAGATATTGAAGGTCGCTACAAAAATGCAAACGAACTTGCACTTCTCCATGACAACGCGAAGCCTCACACAAGTGCGCATCCAGGCGAAGCTCATAAAACTTCACTGACTGTACTTCCTCATCCAGCCTACAACCCAGATCTCACACGATGAAGCGCTCACTGCACGGGAAGCAGTGCGTGGATGATGGTGAATTTATTGATGCAGCAAGACTTTGACTCTGACTTCAAGCTGTAAAGTCGTAGCAGGCGGGTATACAGACCTTATCAGGAAGGCGGCGTTAGGGCGTCGCATTGAACGGATATCGTGTTGAAAAATAGGGTTTTGCAGCCAAAAGAGTGGGAAACGATATGGTGCGTTGGCATCCTGGATAAAACCAACCTGTTTTCAGGAAAGAATGTGTTGCATTACTTATGGAACGCCATCGCATAATGCAGCGTAGCCTGCCGTAGTCTTGATACTTTCCCTAAGTTACAACTTCCTGTAGTTATCACCGAAACGAATTTAGTGAAATTTCCACTAGAGTGTTTCCTTGTCACGGAGAAGTCAAATGAAGTGATGTTGCAAGTTGTCTTGTATAACGTATATTGTCAAATATGCAGTTCATTCCAGAATGAGATTTTCACTCTGCAGCGGAGTGTGCGCCGATATGAAACCTCCTGGCAGATTAAAACTGTGTGTCGAACCGAGACTCGAACTCGGGACCTTTACCTTTCGCGGGCAAGTGCTAGAGCACTGAGCTACCGAAGCACGACTCACGCCCCCTCCTCAAAGCTTTACTTCTGCCAGTATCTCGTCTGCAAGGTTTGCAGGAGAGCTTCTGTAAAGTTTGGAAGGTAGGAGACGAGGTACTGGCAGAAGTAAAGCTGTGAGAACGGGGCGTCAGTCGTGCTTGGGTATCTCAGACGGCAGAGCACTTACCCACGAAAGGCAAAGGTCCCGAGTTCGCGTCTCGGTCCGGCACACAGTTTTAATCTGCCAGGAAGCTTCATGCAGTTCATTTATCAAATGAATGGTAATAGGAAATTCAGACCATGAAGCGAAGATTCAAACGCCAGGAGTATCCTAAAAGAGCCTTCACGTAGGTTGGGGGAGCTTTCGGTAATTGCATAAGTGACCTCTGTTACCGTAATCGAAACAGGAATGGCTCTGACATAAGGCGCTGGTGGGATGACGGAATCAGGATGTGCACAAAACCATGTAAAACGGCCTTGAACTTGTCAACAGTGCAGTTGCGCTTTCGAAGATACTACGTATTGAAGCTAATATTGCAGCCCTTCAACCCAAATGAGTAATAATAGTGACTTGAAATAACAGTAATTACCATCAATTGCATGTGATGCAAATAGGCGGAAACAGAAGAACGATCAAAAAGTTTCTGTTCGAGGGCGTTGCTTCAGCGTACATGTAACGTAGCGTGACGCTGATGCGTGTATATAAGCACCAACATTTATATTACGGCGTAAAGTCAAGCGCCGGCACGCCAGTCGGGAACAATAGAGAAGAGATGGCTGGGAGCTGTGAGAAGACGTCAGCCAATCGCACGCTGACCGACCGTTCTCCAGGATGACAACGCGACAGCAGCGGCCCCTATGCGATGAGGACATTAGCGTCGCGCCAGACTGGTCGCGACTCAGCTCTACAGCAGCTTCAAAAGTAGCAGCCTGAACAGAAGCGTCAGCTCTAATCACTTCCTTGTACTGTCTATCTATAACGGACTTGGGAATTGTTATACTGAAAAGATTTCTTTTTCTGTCTGTCGCCCTTTGCTTGCGACGCATCTGTGTAACACAAAGTTAAGTATTGTATTTTTTCATTTTATAATAAAGCTCATTAATACTATTTGTTTGAACGTTGTCTAGGGATCCGAGAAAGAAGGTTTCCTAGACACCCCATCGTTGACGACTAGGCTGGATTTAACAACGTTGGCCGGGGATCAGAGTGACATTCTTGTCTTTCCGACGTGTGTGCCGTAAACGTGGAAACGTGAGCTTCGGCGAAGTTATTGCCAAATGCGCCCAAACAGGACCAATGTGCTGTTATTCTTTTCTCGGCTGGCGAAGGACAAACACCGCTACACATCCATCAGAGAATGAAGAATACAAGGTAGGTATAAAACAGCATGTCTGTCGAACACAGCCGTTGTGAAATGGTGAGCCAAGTTCTGCACTGGTCGCGGTCCGACACAAGACGCCGGTCGATCTGGGAGGCCAGCTTCATCCATTACAGACAAGTGATCCTTCTCCATGCGATTATCACATCTTCGGTTCCTTAAAAAAGGCCTCGAAGGATCGACGATTCCTGTAGGGTGAGATCTGCAGCAGGCAGTTGCGGACTACTTCACGCAGCAGGAGACGGATTTTTACCAAATGGGTATCTTCAACCTGGTGCATTGGTCGGACGATTGCCTGAATGACACACTGATACTGGACTATATGGCTTTCAAACGGAAACTTTTTGATCGTCCCTTATGTAGCAGCACCACAGTTTAAGATAGGAAAGTTAGATTTGGTGCAACATTTCTGAGCACACAAATTACAGCCAGGTGTGGGCCTGTTGACAGTAAGTTACGCTGACCAGTGGTTAGGACGTAGAATGGAGACTACAAGGCCGTCAAACTGCCGAAAAGAGTAAACACAGCAGTTTGCATGGCACAAGTTACAGGCAGAAGGGGCTCACTTGCGCAACCTAGGTGTGGTGAGCACATGACTCGGAGCAGTGCGACAGCAAAACAGGGGTGCACAGCCGGGTATAATTAGGTGCCGTTTTCTAACGAGAGTCATTCAAGCGGTGGCAGCTCTCCTGGTCGGCGGGGAGTGTCACACGACCAGCTGCACACAGCACCAGATGGGGTGCCAGCGTTCCAGTCCACAGAAGGTCGATGGTTCGACCCTATGATGTCGACGCGGGGTCCGTAGCCAGCCAACCAGCAGCAGGCCACTCCTCGGCTCACTACCATGGGCATCCTGAGGCGAGGACCGCAGATTCGGACGCCAGATCATGGGCGCTTGTGGTCGCCACCATCTCTGCTACGTCAGCAAGGAAGGAAGCAGCAGGCTGCTCGGCGGCTCCCTGCAGAGCAATGCTGATTCAACGGGGAAGAAGACTGCTGAGTCGGCTGCCAGTGCAGCCCTGACGACGTGGCCCTACAAGGCCGACACACAGCAGTGCATTGTACAGGGTCGCTGGGGAGGTGGCCTCAGCATTGTGGGACCCTGTGACATGGACCGAGGTGAACAGGGCACTGTAGAGGAAACAAACAATCCGATGAGTCTTAATATGGTGCCTTCTACCTTTTCCCACTACATTTGGTCATCCTGATACATTCAGTGGCAGAAGTTGCCACTACACTTATAATAATACTGACATTTTCTTTTATCTTTCAAGCACAAAGTAATTATTATTCCGGATATCCTCAGATAGGCCTATGACGAAAAATATTCGCATCGACGCCCACCTCTAGCCGTATGGTTGGGTCACTTTCTTATTTAGTTGGAAGTCATGGAACTTCCTCACTCTGTGAGAAGTTATATCGATGTTTGTGGTGGAGGACCATTAGTAGCGACTAAGATTTCGTTATTTGGCGCATAAGTCACCGTATTTCTTTTGGCTTTTTCAGCCTTCGGTGTCGAACTCTAACGGTATATTTCCGGTCTCGGTTAAAGTTACTGTTGAACATCCTGATTTCAGAAACTTCTTTGTTGTCAGAATCTACGCCTACATAAATATTGCGCAAGCCATTGTAGGGCGCATGGCGGAGGGTGTCTTGTGGCAATACTAATTTTCTTTTCTGCTCCACTCGTAAATAGAGTGAAGGAAAATCGACTGTCGATATGCTTCCTTATGAGCCCTAATTTCTCTTATTTTGTTTTCGTGGTTCTTGCGCGAAATATACGTTGGCGGCAGAAGAATAGTTCTGCACTCATCTGCGAAAGCCAGGTTTCTAAATTTTCTCAGTAGTGGTAAATGCATGGGATAAGATTTTCGTTTAATCAGACATAATCATATGTCTATTTGCGAGGCTGTGTTCGGAAACAGCAATCTGCTGAGCAATGTGCTGAGTTCTGTCGACAAGAAAGTCTTGAATTCAGTAGCAAATCTAGTCCGATACTCTGTAAGCTCATTTTTTTTTTCTTTTTGTTTTTCAGTGAACGGCAGTGCTGGACGGTGTCAACTCCCGTCCTGAAGTCAAGGAACACGGCATCAGCTTCAGCGGCGTTGTCTACAGCGCTACGGATCTCACGGAGGCCGACCTAAGTGGCCGTGCGGTTCTAGGTGCTGCAGTCGGGAACCGCGAGACCGCTACGGTCACAGGTTCGAATCCTGCATCGGGCATGGATGTGTGTGATGTCCTTAGGTTAGTTAGGTTTAACTAGTTCTAAGTTCTAGGGGACTAATGACCTCAGCAGTTGAGTCCCATAGTGCTCAGAGCCATTTTTTGGATCTCACGGAGGACCAGAGCGAGTTGAATTTAGCAAGATCTCTATTTGCGGAATCCATGTTCATTTTTACAGAGCAGATTTTCATTCTTCAAAAATGTCATAATTCTTGAGCATGAAACACGTTCCATAAGTCTACAACAGATTGGCGTCAAAGATATAGCCATAAAAATGTGTGCATCTGTCCTTCGACTCTTCTTGAAAATGAGAATGACCTGAGCTTTTTCCAGCGATCTACGATAAATTGCTACTAGAAGCGGAGTACGTTCTTTCCTATAATCTTCCTATAATCTTATAGCTATCCCATCTGGTCCTGGTGCCTTTCCACTACCAACCAACTGTAGTTTTTCTATTCCGCGACTGGCTATCTCAAAAGCTGCCATTTCGGCGATAATACGATGATTGAAAGCAAGGACTGTGTTACGATCTTTCGCGGTGAAACAATTTCGGAAGACCGAATTCAGTAGTTCAGCCGCCTCTGTTAAAGTCCGTTTCGGAGCCAATGTGGTCTCCGAGTAGAGGATTTCGAACTGCTTACTGATTTTAATTAAGACCAAAAGTTCTTAGAGCTGATTCCAGATCGGTTGACAAAATTTTACTTTCAAAGTCATTGGATGCTTCTGCCACTGCTCTCCACATGCTCATTTTCACTTCCTTCACCTTTTGTTTGCCACCTAGGTTTTGACTCCTCTTGAATCTATGATGAAGCTCTCTTTGTTTACGTAGCGACTTTTTAAGACGGCTATTAAACCACGATGGGTCTTTCGCATCCCTTAAGATCTTGTCTAAGGCAATTTCAAGGCACAAATACAGCAAGTAAGTGCAGTACACAAAGACACACACACACTCACACATATACACTTAAGCGCTAGCGCCATCACACAACCAAAGATGACCGATGTCAGAAGTTATACACACACCAAAAAAGTTTTCCATCACCCCGGTTCCCAGAACTCCTGAAGATAAACGTTGACTGTGGATATTGTATCACAGACACAGTCCATTTGACTGTTCAGAGATGTCACTAAACCCTCCCAAAGATGTAAACAACCATGCATGAGCAGCGCCTATTAGACGGAGGGGGTCCGACAGCCGATCAGTTACACTCATTCCACCAGGAAGAGGTACATGGTTAGTGTTGTCTGTAGTTCAACCATGCCTAGACGGTCCATCCACGGTTCGATCGCATCTGCATTGTTACTTTGTTCCAGGAAGGGCTCTCAACAAGGGAAGTGTCCAGGCGTCTCAGAGTGAACCAAAGCGATGTTGTTCGTACATGAATGAGACACAGAGAGACAGGAACTGTCGATGACATGCCTCGCTCAAGCCGCCCACGGCTACTACTACTGTGGATAACCGCTACCTACGGATTATGGTTCGGAGGAACCCTGACAGCAACGCCACCACGTTGAATAATGCTTTTCGTGCAGCCACAGAATACGATTCAAACTGTGCGCAATAGGCTGCATGGTGCGCAGCTTCACTTCCGACGTCCGTGGCGAGGTCCATCTTTGCAACAATGACACAATGCAGCGAGGTACAGATGGACCCAACAACATGCCGAATGGACCGCTCAGGATTGGCATTACGTTCTCTTCATCGATGCGTGTCGCACATGCCTTCAACCAGACAAGCGTCGGACACGTGTTTGGAGGCAACCCGGTCAGGCTGAATACCTTAGACACACTGTCCAGCGAGTGCAGCAAGGTGGAGGTTCCCTGCTGTGAAACGTGAATGTCATCCTCCGACCGACAGTGCAGCCATATCGGCAGCATATTGGCGAGGCATTCGTCTTCATGAACGAGAATTCGAGCCCCCATCGTACACATCTTGTGAATGGCTTCCTTCAGGATAACGACATCGCTCGACTACAGTGGCCAGCATGTTCTCCAGACATGAACTCTATCGAACATGCCTGGGATAGATTGAAAAGGGCTGTTTATGGACGACGTGACCCACCAACCACTCTGAGGGATCTACGCCGAATCGCCGTTGAGGAGTGGGACAATCTGAACCAACAGTGCTTTGATGAGCTTTTGGATAGTATGCCACGACGAATACAGGCATGCATCAATGCAAGAGGAGGTGCTACTGGGTGCAGCATTCTGGACCCCACCACCTTTGAAGATCTCGCTGTATGGTGGTACAACATGCAGTGTGTGGTTTTCATGAGCAATAAAACGGGCGGAAATGATGTTCATGTTGATCTCTATTCCAATTTTCTATACTCGTTCCGAAACTCTCGGAACCGAGGTGATGCAAAACTTTTTTGATGTCTGTATCAAACACAGAACTGTGTTTGAGAATTCTTATATGCGAAACTGGTCAATGGATATGTGCACAGTTTCCAAAATGTAGTGGGAAAATGTGAGAACTTACATTTTAAAGGACAGCGAAGAGGAAGAATTTGCTGGGAGTTGTTACACAGAAGAGTTACAGAAAAGTTCTGAAATATGGTTCAAATGCTTCTGAGCAAAAAATGGTTCAAATGGCTCTGAACACTATGGAACTTAACTGCTGTGGTCATCAGTTCCCTATAAATTAGAACCACTTAAACCTAACTAACCGAAGGACATCACACATATCCATGCCCGAAGCAGGATTCGAACCTGCAACCGTAGCAGTCGCGCGGTTCCAGATAGTAGCGCCTAGAACCGCTCGGTCACTTCGGCCGACAAAAGTTCTGAACCGGACGTGTTCCTCATAGTGCATGTCATAAGATGCCAAGGGAACAAGGTTTTCATAAAGTAGCTCGGCTTTCCATCATCGCAAAACAGTTGTGTGAATGCTCAGAATTTGTACATAATACGGCGTGCAATCCTCAGACAGTGCAGTAGCATAACACGAGTGCCAAGAAGCACATCATAAGTGGCAGTGTTATTCTCGATAAACTACCAGCTGAACTGCATGTCCCTGGGTACAACTACCGTAGACCTGAAACGAAGATGAAAATGAGTCTAGCTCATAGTAATAATGGGATAATCTACTAGATGAGGCCTGCAAGGAGTATGATTCGCATACACTACAAATAAAGGTCTGGCAGAATGTCACACTGCAGATCGTATTGTATCTGATAAAACCGAACAAATACGTAGAAGAAGGGAAGCAGGCATAAGACAACGTATTGAGACACTCGCAGTTAATAAAGCAATGCCGGCCGCGGTGGTCTAGCGGTTCTAGGCGCGCAGTCCGGAACCGCGCGACTGCTACGGTCGCAGGTTCGAATCCTGCCTCGGGCATGGATGTGTGTGACGTCCTTAGTTTAGTTAGGTTTAAGTAGTTCTAAGTTCTAGGGGACTGATGACCACAGATGTTAAGTCCCATAGTGCTCAGAGCCATTTGAACCATTTTTTGAATAAAGCAATGCGTGCCAAAATTGAATTGGGTGCTGGAATAAATCTGAAACAATTATGAATGCAGCTCTTTATACACTAAAGAAGCAGAATAAAAAACCTGTAGGAGGTTTAAAAAATTGCATACGATGAGAAGTCGCAATGAAAAAAGTGACTTGAAGCAGAAAGAAGTAAGAGGGAGAAGATGTGTTAAAAGCTTTGAGTTCCACCAGTACGTAATGCATTTGACGTAATTACGCCGTTTTGAATTCCAGTGCTTGTGGGACTATAAGTGACGGGCACATTAGCAGGAGCAGCTGCCGTAGCTCAACCAACAAAGCATGCACAAAATGCAGAGGAGAACTACATGAATCTAAAAGATATAAAACGATGATCGATGCTGTCACTATCAGTGAATGACTATGTTTAAAACCATGCAAGAAATGACTTTATTAAAAAAAGGTCCACTAACTGTACTACTGGGCAGACCACTTTCCAATACATATCTGCTTAAACTCGTCAAAGAACTGATAACCCCTAATTTCGTCGTTGTTTTATGCAGAGTACGTTACTAAAGACAATCTGGAAATTCAAAGACTGTGGGATTGTAAATTGAGACGTTGCAGGAGGATCTGGATTTCAGGGGTTCACAGACACTAACACACGTACCACCGATGGGGTTTGCAAAGACATTTAAAGTGCTACACGCACAAGCCAACAAAACACCTAAGTAAAATTATTCTCTTACGTTATTAAAGTAAAACGATAGTGATGTAACTGAGTAATAAAAGTAGCATCTCTATAATGTTAAAGAAAATAGATATACAGCAGAATGTTTTTTTCGGAATGTAGGCAGGACACAGAAAGCTCAGGTTTCATTCATCTTCCCTACCCCTCCCTTCATTGGTCGTCGCTTCATTGGCTGTGAATGATTCGTCTTGTTTTGACGTTGGCAAAGTTTTGATGAGGTCCTGTCGATGATTATTCGAAAGTTTTCGTGCCGCTTTGCAGGTGCTGCCAACTTATGAGGTGTACCAATTTATGGCGCTGCAGTAGCCATTACGCAATGAACGGTTTGTTGTTGCTATTGTCGCTGCGTTGGACGTTATGTTACATGGCAGTGGATAGGAACAAAGTAGAATGCCCTTGTCTTTCCAAACAAGAAACCCGATTTTTTTAACCATTTGGCCCTATGTCAAAGAGAGTTTTCTGAGTTGTTGTACATTAAAAATAAATGTAGAAACAGACTTTGTGCTAAAGAAGAAGACGTGACAGTTACGCGGAACTTAATTAAAGATAAACAGCAACATGCTCTCAACTGAAATATGTGTAGATGTTCGTTCATCAGAATTCAACTTTGGAAACATGCTAATTATTGATTCCGAAGTGCTTTTTACCGTCAAAGTTCGATTTGAATTTGGACTTTTTTTGCTTTTCGAACTCTAATTTACTATATTTCATGTTCAATTTATTACCCTCTTGAGCCAATGGTTTATATTATTTGTGATGTAAAAGTGGAATAATATTTTAAATATCAGTCCTATTACTCATTGAACATTTGTATCAGAAATGGCTTAATTTAATTTCATGTTATTTGCTACAAATAAATGCCTCATACGAACATGAATGGCTCTGTAAAAATGCTTCCATGAAATCTTATACGTAGTAGTTGATCGGTTGATCGGCACGATGCAAAAGTTTGTGTGCGTTACCAGCACTGAGCAAGATGACGAAAATTACCCCTCGCCACCCCCCTCCCGTGTCATTCTGTATACCTGCCGCAGTCGGCGCTCAACTTGCCGCAACCAACACCCCTCTCATCCTCCGCAGAGTCCGTTAAAAAGTTGACAAGTTATACTGGTACGCCCTAATTTCTAAGAACGTGAAGTGCTAAGCAGTGACAAAAAACCTGGGAACCCCTGTGTAAAAGGAAACCGAAATGAAACGTTCTACTTTGACTCGCCAGCAGAATTGCGCCGTTATTTCGCATACAACCTTGTGTTGTTCAGCTTTCAGGGTTACCTATGTGGTCTAATGTTTCTCCTGATGACTGGACAAAATAAGGAGCATGCACATCACTATGTCAGTTGAAGTTTAAATGCGCTGTTGTACACTCTGACTCGAAAAGAACGCTCGTCAGTATTAAGTACGAATTACTTATCTCCTTCTCCCGCCCCCACCCTCTAACAGAGCTAAGTAAGAGGGACTGGAGTATTCCATCGATCTGGAAATATACAACAGCATTCCTAATTCACCGAGGTGAACAATAAACTTCATACAGGATGTGTCAAAACTGTGGAAATACCTACTGGATCACGTGATAGTGGCGGTTTACATGCAATTATAAAACAATCTGCAGAAGGATTTCAATTACATGTAAACGAGAATGTTTTCCAGTGGCAGGTACTACAAAAGGGGCGTTCTGCATCACAGTGTGGTTTACGTTTAAATTCAGAGAGCGTACATTCCTAGAAAAGTCAATCATTATATTACTTCCTCCTACTTATTCCTCGCTAAAATACCATAAGAATGAATTTAGAAAGATTAAAGCTCACACGGAAGATTAAGCCCCTACCAAAAACCGTTCTCGTAGCGGCTGGAATAGGAAAGGGGGAAGTGGTAGTGACACACAAAATACCCTCCGCTACACACTATCAGATATGTAAATGTAGAAAGATAGAAAGAATAATTAATTCTATCGCATCTGCATAGCCGAAAAGCGTCTGCATAGTCAGTCCGCCACGGAAATTCGATTCTGTTGGTCTAGAAATAGGGTGTCGAAGGACGAAGAAAACTGCTCGAATTTTAACTGATCTGTGCGAAAGTAAATTTTCCCGGTGTATGCTACAGATGAAAAACTCTCGGGTTTCTAGACGGCTGACAATATCGATATATCGCGACGTTTCTACGAGTGTCATACTATTCATCTTCCGGCGGAGACTTTGCCTAAATAAGACGAGTGTGACGTTCGTCGAAACATCGCAGCATCTCAAAACTTCCACCCAGCTTGCAACCCAAGAGCTGTTCATCTGTAACTGACATGTATTGTTAAGATCGAGGACAGCCCTAAACAAGATCCGGCCGGAGTGGCCGAGCAGTTCTAGGCGCTTCAGTCTGGAACCGCGCGACCGCTACGGTCGCAGGTTCGAATCCTGCTTCGGGCATGGATGTTTGTGATGTCCTTACGTTAGTTAGGTTAAGGTAGTTCTAAGTTCTAGGGGACTGATTACCTCAGAAGTTAAGTCCCATAGTGCTTAGAGCCATTTGAACCATTTTGAACCTAAAAGAGACATTTCGGTTTGTATGTCTGCCTTGTTGGTATTGTGAACGATATCAGTACGTCCTATGGGATATGTGATATATCTTTGTTGCTATCGGACTTCTGCGGATACTATTGATCTCTTCGAGTGCTTGGAGATCATAGCTGTGTTACAATCATCTCTTAAGTCAGCATGACAGAAGCGCTGTGACACGATATTCGGTGGTCTGAAACATGCCGGACGCAACTAAAAGCAAAAAATGTTCTCTGCCTCTGCAATTTAGTGTCGACTACTAACACAGTATGAAACTTCCTGGCAGATTAAAACTGTGTGCCGGACCGAGACTCGAAATCGAGACCTTTGCCTTTCGCGGGGAAGTGCGCTACCTAATATGGTAGTTCCGGGTTCGATTCTGGATGATGACTTAGAATTTTTCTGTGGTGGGAATGGCGTCTACTCAGCCACGTGAGGCGAAATGAGGAGCTTCTTGAATAATGACAACAAAACCAGAGGCTGTATTTGAATCCACGACGTTTATTCTTTTTAGCACATGCTACCACTTTCGACACCGTGGTGTCATCTTCAGGCTCCTGCTTATAGAAAAACAAGCAACATGATAGAAAAGTATGAGAGCACAGACAACATAAATCACAGTTTACGACTATAAAGGGGGATAAATAACACCATAAAATAACGTAATAAAAATACAATATTGTCATCCATTAGCATTATCTCGGCATTAGTTTGTTGACTTATATCATGCATGCTACCTGTAACCCTGTGGGTACACATTGACGGTGGCTGTTACTATATTGGCAACATTGTTTTACGTCCGTCATTGTTTCTTTGGAGGTATTGCATCCATTGCATTGCTAAGCTTGTGTCGTGGACCTTAGGGATACGGCTGAGTTGCTTTACAGTAATATCAGTGGAACACGCGTTTATTTGTATACCCACAGAACAAGAAAAAAGAGAAACGCAACTCCCATGTTAAAAGTGGGAAACACAGACCGACAGCAGCGCCTCAAGTTGTATGGAGATGAACTAAAATAAAAAAAAAAAAAAACATTGCGGGTTGCATCCCCTCCTAGTTTACTTACATTGAAGGTTTTTATTTTTATTTTAATTCTATTACCTTATTTTTCTGTGTGTGCAATGTAATTATTTTGGCTGGCATCATAATAAAATAATTAAAACACAGCTATAGCACACTGTACTACAGCAGAGAGAAACCTATTCAGTAATATTTTCAGTCTATTTTTGACGTTTGCGTCTGACAGACAAGAAAACGTAATAGGAGCAGCGGCTGTCAGGCGCAAACGTCAAAAATAGACTTTTAAATTGACATGCTTATATTGTTATCTATCAACATGTAAAAGCTCCAGCATGTTTTATGGCTCAGAAGAACTAGATGCAACACCTGAAACTAAGAGCAAGACGAAACAAGCTTGTGGTGTAAATAATTGAAGCAAAATAAAAATAACATTGTAGCAGCTAAACTGGACTACAAATATTCCTGAATAACGTCGTAATTTTTACGTCATACTAGCTGCTGGATCAATGGAGAAAAAAAGCGTATTATTAAGAGAATAATCAGCAGTTAAAGAGGATCTACTAAGAAATATTTATCACAATATTAATTAATGAAGAATTCTAAAATTTGTTAAACTATGTTTCAGAACTATAAGTTCTGAGTAACTGCCCAGCAAACTTGCACTACTGACCATTAATTTCTTAAAAAGGTTCCTACATCTTACTACTGTAAATGCTTCAACACAAAAAAGAAAACATCAATACCAAGTACCAAAAGCAGGAAAGGTGGATAAAAACAGTGAAATGAAAACAAAACTTACTTTTTATTTCTCAAGCACACAAGAAAAATTTTCTTTTAACTGTTATAAAGCTTTAAACCGTTTACTGAATTTGTCTTTAACAGTATCAAGTCTTTTATTACTGATGGTGTGTTTCGAATCTTTCACATAGTTGTAAATCAATAGAGGTACACATTGTCTTAAAATATATTGTTCAGAAAAATGGGCCTTGCAAAATGTTATTTCCTCTGGAAACTTAAACAGTGAATAGAATGTATTCTCCAATTGTTCCTGGTGTCCGCATTTATCTAAGAATGCATATAACTGACTATGAACATTTGCTACAAAGGACATTAAGCTGTCATTAGCATACAATAATTTTGGGTCTAAAGCATCATATTCTTTGAAACTTGTAAATAAATGATGCTCTGTGGGTGTTGCTGAGAACAGAGTTGTTTTACAGTCACTACAGTTGGTTTCAGGTGTTACACCCATCTATCATAGAATGTAACCAGCTACAAATGCTAGTGCTTGTCTGTCATTCCTTACATCAGCCCCACCATTGCCAGCAGCAGCTTCATTATCAGCAAGGTCACAATATAAAGCACTTTGATCCATGATGGAATGGTCTGCTGTGGAGTCAAGAAAGTTGTCATCACTAGCTCCCAAAAATTACCTTAAATTGCTTAATGGCATGCATCTATCATCCTCACAATTACCTAGTGACTTTGTAGGTAAGGACATGTTATTGACTATAACTGTTTTCAATGCTGCTATGAACTGAAAGCAAGTTGGGTTGGTGTTTGTAACACCATGCTGCCTCACATAACAAAATACATTCGCCACTGGGTCTTGATTGAAAGCCCTCATGCTTAAAAAATTAAAGCCATTTTTTTAATCTGTTGCAAATGAACATCAGTGATCTTATTGTAGTTTGCCACCCACTTATGAAACTGAACATATTTGTCTTATCTCTCCCTGTGCCTAACTCCAACACTTTCCAATTTTCCATTTCCTTTAACAGACTGTACCACATTTCAATATGTGGCGACTCTGCAGAGAGGGCACACTTATAAGACTTGTCATCTTGTGGATAACAATAGGATGTGTTCAGTGAATCAAATAAACAATCCATCTTTTCAACAAATTCTGCAGAGTATATTGCCTCAGCAGGTAAGATATTAAATGCCACATAAGTTTCAATAACTGCAGCAACTGTATGACTAAGTTGGGCTGCAGCTACCTTGACTTTCATTTTAGTAAAAGAATCCTTTAATTCAAAATGATTCCTATGTAGTTTTGGCAAAGTCTTAAACATCTTCTGCTGATCCAGAAGAAAAGCCCTGTGAATATATTCAAAACTGGTCTCTTTTTTAAACACAAACTGTATTTTGTTTCCTAGCAGAGCATTTCTAGTATTTTTTAATAGATGTGGGACATCATAAATGACTGCAATAGGTTCATCTCTGACTACAAAATGAAATGGACTGGTCTCAGCAGATTTCTCACAGCAGAGTTCCTTCAGTGCTCTCTCGTTGGTTGCACCCTGGTCACAAACTGTACAAACTACCTTTAGCCCTATTTCTTGCTATTGCCTTATGACATAGACTTTTTAAAGTGATACTTGAATCTGAGTTGTGAGTGAAATAATAAGCAACAACCTGCTTCTAGCTTTTATGTATGCCTCTAACCATGAAAACTAATGCATGATTTGCATGAACATTTGATCTCCCTAAATGCCCTAAATCTTGAAACCCTGAAATTTCTTGTTTGCTTGCATTATAATACAACCCTCTTTCTAAAGACATTTCATCAAACAACAAAGCACAATATTTGTCACTGTTGTTCATTACTTCAACTTCTGCTTTCATTACATTCATGACCGAAGTATTCAATCCTGGTTCAAAAGGTGTAGAAAACAACAGACATTTCTAATACCTCACAGAAGGAAGATAAAAATGAACTGACAAATAATTGTATAGGCGGGGACTTCGTTTGTATAAGGATAAAGCAAATACTTTGCCCTCGGGTGTCCATCGCCTTGCATTTGCTGATCGATGAGCATTTAGTTTGGCTGTTTATGAAATCTTTGGCAACAGAGTTTAAATTAGATTCTATGACAGAGAAAGTATTGCTGTCATTTAAATGTTTAGGTGCTTTCAGTTCTGATCTTTCATGATGTAGCTTTGCTTTGATAGCCTTGTTAGAGTATTCCTATGAATCTTGCACATTTTTGATTTTATTGGAGTTTAAGTCTGCTTTTGAAACCCCTGTACCTAAAACCCCACTTTCCTCATTACAAAATGTTTCAGATAAGAATGTGTACTCACTATCTGCAGATTCATTTTGAGGGGAGATAAAAAATTTAAGAGGTGCATCACTCAATGAATTACTCTGCTCAGCACAACTAGTATGGTTTCACCTCTGGTATTGGCAACTGTATAATAAAGATTTTCCATGGTACCACTAGTGCTTGGTAGGCCCAATTCACTATTATCAACAGTGTCACCTGATTCACTACCGATTTTGGCAATTTCACAAAGAATACCTGTCACATCTTTTGGAAACACACCCCTGTTTAGCCTATGCCTACTTTTATTCATAAAATCTTCTTCGAAAAAATGATCTCCACAAACAAAAGAAGAAGCACAGTTCACATCTGGTGACAGTTTACAAACACTCTTCCACTTTAGAAGCAACTCTTGAGGTTGTTTTGAAAACCTGTAGAAATGCTTGTTGCAAATTTCCTCCGTTGAACCCACGTAATAACCAGATGAACAGCCGGGGAACTTGCAGGAGTATTTCAACGTCAATCTGTTGTGTCGAATATTCTGAAAAAAAGATAAAGGTCTTCATGAAATAAAACTACTACAGACATATCAAAGTTATTTAAATAAACAAACGGAAACCACCCTGCTTAATTCACGACAGAAGAGAATACATTTCATTTGTAAGCTACGAGATTATTTAATGAAAAATTAAATGTCTTACCTTACAGTTAATTGTGGACATTTTTCAGCAGGAAATTTCTTCAATTCCACGGTGAGCTTTATGAATTTAAAGTAAAAAATCTGTTTATAATGAAAATGAGTAGTATGTAAATATGAAACAAATACAAATACGACTGCAACTGAGGACCACAGACTTCATTGCAGAGCAAGACGATAGAATATTTCAAAACAATCACCATTGGAGTTTAGACAGCTCTCATTGGTCAATTCCAGCTCCGTTTGACCCCTACCGCTTCTAGTGGTCTGGAATGGAACTACGTGGCTTGTTGCCTCTTCGCCCATATAGCTCTCACCCCCGTGTGTATACCAGGTTTTAGACCGTGTTTTACATTGTTTATGTTTTTGTGGTATTAGAGTAAATGTTGGTATGTCGGTAGGTTTGTATTCTTCAGCGAACATTTATACATTATATTTGTGTTGTATTTGTCCACTTGGTACTATGTTATTACCTTGTTACGTTTTTTATTATTGGTATAGCTCGTATTTGTAGGTGTTCCGATGGGGGATGTTCGTGACCGCGATCGCTTTGCTGGTGTAACTCATTGTATGTGTGGGTTCTCCTCTCGAGTCCATTACGTCATTGGCGTAAAAAAAAAATATTTTGCAATATAAATTAGACGCTAAATTTTGCTTTGTATAGATTACAAGACTATATTTCTATTATGTAATTTTATGATGTGATTTATTTCCATTTTTAGTCATAAACTATGATTTATGTGTGTTTCCATATGTAGGGGACCCAAAGATCACACCATCTGGTGTCGAAACTGGTAGCGTGTGTTAAAAAGACTAAACGACGTGGTTTCAAATACAGCCACTGGTTTTGTTACCAATTTTCAAGTACTTCGAGTCCGGCTGCAATCCCACTTTCGTTGATGGATTACCAGAGAAATGAGTAGCTGCTCAGTAGAATAAGCAGCTGAACTGACACGCAAGCCACCGAAGTGACTGCAAATTGAAACCTAAAACGAGTCTGAGAGCCACACGACGTGATTTACTTTCCACTTCAGGAGGCCTCCAATGTTACCTTCACGTGCTACGCTTACTACAACTAGAACTTTCATTGCCACAATTTCATTCCCGCGATTTAGCAGCGAAAACGAGATTGTGTAACAGGGCAAGAGCTCGTCCTCTCGGATCTTTGCCTTTGCGTGTCGGCGCCGGCGTGGGCAGCTATCAGCGTCTGCACGCTACGCCTTTGGGGGACGGCCAAATGGCTCTTCCGGTCCTGAGAACGCCCACAGCTCACACGCCGGGCCTGGGATCTGCCCCTTGCCAACTGTTGGCGTCATCCTCAAACTTTCTTCTAGCCACGTTGTTAATCGGCCCCAATTCTTCAATAAGGAACCAGTCCACGAAGCACTAAAAATGAACAAATTACGTAACAGTGGCTCAAAATTGTAATTCTACAGGGTGAGGCAGCTAAGACAGGCCATACTAAGCACATCCACAATGAACAGTATGGCGAATTTCCTGACTTTCGCAAGTACTTTTTATCGTTAATAGTCACCGAATTACAGCACGACTATTATTGCTCCTAGACGAACTGTAACTTCTGTGGCGCTACAAAGAAGCTGTAAGTAGGCTGTTTAGGTTTTTATGTTGGTAACGCCACGTAGCGCTCAATATGAAAATCACTGACTGTGCTGTGTGAAGTCTGTGGCTGGTCTGCATTATTGCAGTATTGCTATTGTAGTGTTGGGCAGTTAGATGTTAACAGTGCGTAGCGTTGCGCAGTTGGAGGTGAGCCGCCAGCAGTGGTGGATGTGGGGAGAGAGATGGCGGAGTTTTGAGAGCGGATGATTTGGACGTGTGTCCATCAGAGACAGTAAATTTATAAGACTGGATGTCATGAACTGCTATATATTATGACGTTTGAACACTATTAGGGTAAATACATTGTTTGTTCTCTATCAAAATCTTTCATTTGCTAACTATGCCTATCAGTAGTTAGTCCCTTCAGTAGTTAGAATCTTTTATTTAGCTGGCAGAAATGGCGCTCGCTGTATTGCAGTAGTTCGAGTAACGAAGATTTTTGTGAGGCAAGTGATTTGTGAAAGGTATAGGTTAATGTTAGTCAGGGCCATTCTCTTGTAGGGATTATTGAAAGTCAGATTGCGTTGCGCTAAAAATATTGGCTGTCAGTTTAGTGTTGATCAGAATAGGTAAAGAGCGAAATGTCTGAGTACGTTCAGTTCTGCTCAGCTGTTTGAAAATCAAATAATGTAACAGGTTAATCAGCACAGTAATTCATTAATTTTTCTAAGGGGATGTTTCAAAGCTTCTAGGAGAACGTCAATGACATAACATGTACAGGACTATCAAGACAACGACGCCTCAAACCACCGTTCCACTGTCAGGAGAAGAGTTTCCACAAACGTCTGCCCTATTACACCACATTTAAGCAAACGTGTAACTCAGGTATGGTTCGTATGTTTACCTGTGGGCTTGAAGCCTATCAGACTGTGTTCTGCTGATGTAGCAATACCTTGCTCGTAAAGCTATTGAGAGGTTCACAATGTATATGACAGTCGGAAAAGTGACTATCGTTTAAGATTAATGTCGCCAAACTATTAGCGGCGCGGATGTATGCTGCATACCACTGCACAAAGTTGTTTAAGGAAGAAGTATCGTTTGGGCAAGTCAATCTTGGCACTAAGCAATAATCGTCTGTTGAAAATCCACTCTCAAACAAAGTGGACAAAAACAACGCTCTTGATCTACACTCATGCTCATAAATTAAGGATACATTGTGAAACAACGCTCTGGTGGGCGGTTTGCGAGTTGAAATCACCTCAGGGTACGACCATGCGGTGCATTTGACCTGCGGTTGTCGCACGGTGGCGCTGGCAGCAATCCACATACGCAGAGGTGTGTTGGTGCATGTCAGAGGACGGTGCAGTGAGTAAGTGTGCATGCGTTTCCAGACGTGCTAATGGCGTCTGTGTGTTGAACACACACTGATGACGTTATGAGGGGTAGAATACTAGGGCGACTGGAGGCTGGTCAAACACAGCAGGTCGTAGCACGGGCCCTCCGTGTGCCACAAAGTGTGATCTCAAGATTATGGCAGCGGTTCCAGCAGATAGGAAACGTGTCCAGGCGCTACAGTACGGGACGTCCACAGTATGCAACACCACTAGAAGACCGATATCTCACCATCATCGCCCGCAGATGGCCACGGAATACTGCAGGTAGCCTTGTTCAGGACCATACCGCAGCCACTGAAACAGTTGTCTCCAGATACACAGTCTACAGACGACTGAACAGACACGGCTCATTCGCCCAGAGACCTGCAAGGTGCATTCCACTGACCCCTCGTCACAGGAGAGCCCGTAAAGTCTGGTGTCAAGAACACAGTACATGGCCATTGGAACAGTGGTCCAAGGTTATGTTCACAAACGAGTCCAGGTATAGTCTGAACAGTGATTCTCACCGGGTTTTCATCTGGTGTGAACCAGGAACCAGATACCAACCCCTTAATGTCCTTGAAAGGGACCTGTAAGGAGATCGTGGATTGATGGTGTGGGGTGGGATTATGATTGGTGCACGTACACCACTGAATGTCCTTGACAGAGGAACTGTAACAGGTCAGGTGTATCGGGACGTCATTTTTCACCAGTATGTCTGCCTTTTCAGGGGTGCAGTGGGTCCCACCTTCCTCCTGATGGATGATAACGAACGCCCGCATCGAGCTGCCATGGTGGAGGAGTACCATGAAACAGAAGATATCAGGCGAAAGGAGTTGCCTGCCTGTTCTCCAGAGCACGTCTGGGATGCTCTCGGTCGACGTATCGCTGCATGTCTTTAAACCCCTACGACACTTCATGGGCTCCGACAGGCACTGGTGCAAGAATAGGAGGCTATACCGCAGCAGATGCTCGACCACCTGATCTAGAGTATCCCAACCTGTTGTGCGGCCGGTGTACATGTGCATGGTGATCATATCCCATATTGATGTCGGGGTGCAAGCGCAGGAAACAGAGCGTTTTGTAGCACACGTGTTTCGGGACAGTTTTCTCAACTTATCACCAATACTATGGACTTACAGGTCTGTGTCGTGTGTGGTACCACATTCTGCAATTATCCTTAATTTATGAGCATGAGTTCAAATGGTTCAAATGGCTCTGAGCACTATGGGACTTAACATCTGTGGTCATCAGTCCCCTAGAACCTAGAACTTAGAACTACTTAAACCTAACTAACCTAAGGACATCACACACATCCATGCCCGAGGCAGGATTCGAACCTGCGACCGTAGCGGTCGCTCGGTTCCAGACTGTAGCGCCTAGAACCGCACGGCCACTCCGGCCGGCTATGAGCATGATTGTATGTTGCGGAATGAGATACTTGCTGCGTGCCAAGCGCACGCGACCTGTCTTTGGAAACAATATAAAAATATTCTAGACACTACAAGTGTGGAGAGTGAAGTTGACTAAGGAAAAAGAAGTGCAACTGGTGGAAGAAATGAAACTAGCATTTTAGCAGCATTAACGCACAGTGAATATGTTACTAAGAGGCCTCTCGGAAGTACAAGTGGATCAACCAAACACATGTTTTGCGAACACGACACTCTACCGATTTCATCTTCTTCACATTTCGCTGCATCTACAGCTTCGTGGCAATGACTTCCAAAATTGGTTACAGTTCTCTGAATGTTATCTACGAGAAGCGCAAAGTGACGTGGCATACCAATGCACAATGTTGTTTAAGGAAGAAGTATCGTTTGGGCAAGTCAATCTTCACACTAACCCTAATCGTCTGCTGAAAATCCACGCTGAAACAAAGTGGACAAAAACAACGCTCTTTATCTATGTTGTGGAATGAGATACTTGCTACGAGTGAGAGACTGTTTAATCTTTGGAGGAATATCTCTGACTTGTTGATTTTTGTTGATATATGCTGTTCTGTGACGAGGAACAAAGTTTTTACTACACTCTGTCATTCCTATATTTCCACCACACAGCATTTTTTGGTGCCGAAACGCGGGATGGAGCGGGCCGAGAAGAAAGGGACAAAACGAAAGACGTGCCTTACGACAGGAGGACGCACACATCTCCCCTACAACGCAGATAAGTACAACTACAACATAATAATACTGTCAGGAGGTCTGTGGCGGTAGTAAAGTAATTTGATGCTCATAATGTAAGTGAGATAAGCATATCTTTTGTGTGCTTCCGTCGCTGTTTAAATCAAAATGTTGTATTGCTCGTAACGATAATATGCGCTATTCTGAAATGCTGCAGCGAATGCGCATGCGACTAGTGCTGCCATCGGACGGTTGTTAACTGCACTAGACTAGCGATCTTCAGTTATTGCCGGTTTAGGAACAGATGATCGCGAGCCGACACCGCTGTTCATTTTCGAATAACGAGTCGGATTGGATATGGAAGCGATAGTTCGGAAGCATAAATACACAGTCTAAAAAGGAAACGTACGAGAGAAAGAACGAACGTTACGCGCTTCGTCGCGGAAGATGAAACTTGTCAAACACTGTAGGACTTGAGGATTATAAATACTATAAATAGAGAGTGCAACATGTTTTGGACTGGCTCACTAAACTAGATGAGGGAATTCATGACCTGTTAGACGATGACGATTGCGAAGCAGACGCTCGAAAATGTGAAGAGTGTACAGATGCAGCGAAACGCTCCATTTTTCTAATGTCGAACGAATTAGAGAAACAGCTCGTAAAATTTTCAGCGGACTTAAACGTTTTCGATATCCCCATGGTACAATCCATAACTACGAGTGTTCCTACAACTTCAGTAAGACTGGCACCGATCAAGCTTGAGCCCTTTTCAAGTGATCGGCAAACATGGGCACGGTTCTGGGAGTAGCTTGGCCAGTCAGTCGACGGGGCCTCGTCGGTATCTACCGTCAATAAACATGTATTTCTTCGCGGCTATCTTTCAGAAAAGCCGAAGCATATAGTAGAAGATATTGCGATGATGGCTGAGACTTAACGCAGAAACGAAGACGATCCTCCATTCTCGTTATGGCAAGAAGGATCGGATAATTCAGGCCCACCTAGATTACAACGAAGCCATCCAATTCAGTTGGCAATCCAGATGAACTCAATTCGACATTAATTGAATGCCAACGACGTATTTACAGGGACCCGGACGTGAACGGGCTCCATTTTTATACCTCGCTCTCAGTGCACATTACTCTTGATCTACATGCGGAGGAAGTTGTGGTTTTTTTCCAACAATGAATGACATTAACTCAACCTGCAAAAGGAAATTTTTGAAATATCTGTTATAGTTTAAGAATTACAGTACTTTGCCTAATAGATGTTTTTATAATACACGTTCCCATTCTGGTACCATTTTCTGGTGCATCATCAGTCTAATAGCATTCAAACTGTGGCAGGCTGCTGTCAACATTCATAGGAACACATTGTACCTCTCGTTTCGTAGTTTGGAGTATATCTGAGGAAATAGAAAAACCTTTTGAGCCGTAGTTGTGTCCGGCTCTTCGAAAAGCGCGCCAAGCGGAGTGCGTTCGCTTCGCGTCTAGTGTTTTCGGTGGCGCTTTCGGTTTGGCGCGCTGTTTTTTACCGCCCTCTGGCGGGAGGCGGAGCAAGTGTACGGTCGCGTGACGATCGAGGAGTACGTACTGGGCTGTGGCCGAGAGAGGTGGTGGCGCGAACGGTGCCCTGTTGTGGGGGGTTGTCAACTGCTCGCCACGTGCTTTGGCCGACCTCTTGGCTGTCAGGGGCTAAGACCGCCTTACCCGCATGTAAGTGGCTTATGAAGCTTAGAAGCCGTGGTGCAGGAGATCAGCGCGTGGGAACGTATGTCTTCTTTATCGGCCGTTGAAACTACTGGCACCGGTAGGCTCTGACGAGCATAAGGAAGTGCAACCTAGTGAAGTGTACGAGTTTCTTCACCAGTGGATTTGTTGGGGTCTTCCCAACACAGTTTTCGTTTCCCTGTCCGCGGGAATGTGGTAATTGCTTCTTGGTCGGGCCGTTTCATTCACACCTCGATTGGGTGATTTAGGGTCGGTGTCGCGTGTCTCTGTGGTTCAGAGTCTGTACAGGCAATGCCCTTGCTACTTCTTCTGGTTTTGGGTAACTCGGGGAGATGGTGGCTTGTAATGCAAGTTTTGGGGCTGATCTGCTGTGGCCCTGTAGACTATTCCGACTATTGTGATCTGGGCCCCTTTAGACGTGTCACTCCCTCACCGAGCTAAGGCAAATTTTTTTTTTTGGGAACTACCTTTAATGTGAAGGTTTGTGTGCTGGCTTATTCACATTTATCTTGTAAAACTCACAGGTGTACTATGAGTTATTTAATTGGCAAGAGACAACTATTTTAACATTAGTACAAACTAGCTACTTAAAGCTTTTTTTTAAGTAATTGTTCTCTTATATATATTAAAATCTTATTATTGGGAAGTTGTTAACGTCATACCTTGCAATATCCTTTACATAGAGAAAATTTGCCAGCCATTTAAAAGAGTTTTTTTAAATTGTTGTCTTATATATATAGTTTAAAATCTTATTATTGGGAAGTTGTTAATGTCATATCTTGCAATCTCCTTTTCAAATTGTTTTGAATTTTTTTTTCAAAAAATGCCATGCTTAAACATTTATTATTGAGAAAGTCTTTTAAAATAAAAAGGTATCTTTAGTAGTGTGTGCTATTTCACCATCACCTCCGGGCCTCTACTTCCACGATAACGTTTTGG
This sequence comes from Schistocerca piceifrons, assembly GCF_021461385.2. NCBI lineage: Eukaryota > Metazoa > Arthropoda > Insecta > Orthoptera > Acrididae > Schistocerca > Schistocerca piceifrons. The sequence continues at coordinate 321,550,810 of NC_060139.1, read as the reverse complement.
AATAACATGTGTACTTGAGTTGTTTGTGAACCGCTCTAATTGATGGTTCACCTTTATTATACCACATTACTATTTTGTCTAAAAAGTACCGCTAAAATTATATACAGAATGACAAACATAGATCACTTCTGCGATGTATTAGGCATAATACAAAAATACTATCCCATTCTTCACTTGAGAGAAATTTGGTGAACATGGGTAAAACCATTGTGAAGTTATATGTACCTAATGTTCTGAAAATGTAGTTTCGAGAAAATGAGAAAACAAAGTTCACAGTGTTTTTGACTCACCGTATGCCTCCTTCAGAACATTCCAGCAGCATAACTTGCTGTCCAGCTGCTTCTTTATTCTCTGTAGACTTCTTCAGGAGCCTTTTCCTTACTCTGGACTCTTTAGTGGTGGCTTCCACAGCCCTTTCAGCTTCAACTAGTCGCTGACGATCTATGGCAGTCAGAGCTATCATATTATTTCTTGGCTGCTTGCCTAATTTGTCCGTTACTTTTGACCTGCTGATTGCGCCATCACTGAAACAGATGACAGCATCCATCACAACCATTTTGAGTACTGTCCAACCAACAAACACTGTTTTTGGTACCCTTTGCCACACGCAGCTGCTGAAACTCTCATTGGGGATTTGTGTACGGCCATGTAGTCATTTGCTAAGTTATTTTGTATCTGCAAGGTCCCTGTATATTGGCTTTATTGTTTCCATAACTGTGGCAGGCAAGAAATGTTTATGGTGAAATTCCTTTCCTGTCGCATGAGCGTGGCTGGTTTGCAGACACTTGTTCAAAGAGCGTTTAAGACCAAATCAACAACTGAAAAGTAGATAAAAAATACATTTTTTGGAACGAGATAAAATTGTCTTTCAGATGATGACAGAAAAATGTTTTCGAAAATTTCAGTCATTTCACGTCCAGGTCTCCTTAAGCTCTCAGGGCGCTTAGGGAAGATGTGACGGATACGGCCAAGTCCTCGCACCGAAAATTCTCCGCACTTTTCCGGATGGCGTTTGCTGCCGCCAGGTATTTCACGACAAGCGTACGAAGCATCCGAAGTTTCTATGCGAGGTGAATCTTGCGGTCACTGGACGCAGGATTGTAAGAAGGTCGTATGTGTCAGTGACTGAATAGAAAAACTGAAACGAGCAGACATACGTTTTCTTCGTCTCAAGCATCGGCATTTAGTTTCAGATTGCAGAAAGAAGGAAAAGGCTCGGTGTGCTAAGTCTACACAGCTGCGTCCTAAGTCCATTTGTGATGGAGGAAAGAATATTAAGACTCCTGCGGTTCAAACACTACTTCCGTTGGAAAAATAGCTGTTGCTCGTCATGGATTAATGCACATTCAGACGGCGCAAGTATGTGTCTCAGGATTTACACGACTGAGTAGGACAGCTTGATGTATGCTAGATGCCTGAAGTCAATTCAGCTTCATAGCATAATCGCTGATTGACGATTTAAAACTGTAGACTTAGATCGACGAGAATTGACTGTTTGTTCATTTGAATCAAAGCCTACATCCTCACGCCACCGCAGACTTGTTGAGTTTAATATGAAGGAGCTTTGTAAGAATTCTTCTGTGTCATTCACTGCCTTTGAAAGTCTTCACGTGATTTCACACTAGCCACTTGTTCCATGACATGTAAAGAGATATCATATGCCCAGAAGATTATGCTAGCAGATCAAAAAAAGACTCCACGGACGATATTCCCGTGGAGATCTTCGTAGGCGGCGATTGTTTTTGTAGAATAATGAAAGACAACTAGCCAATATGCATTTCTGACTCTTTCGTGTTAGTTCTTTCCACGCTTGGCTGGATACTTTGTGGGAACAAGTCGAAAGCCTGTGTGCGTGCAACTGTGGTAAGTTTTGTTCGTGTTAACTGGTCAGCTGCCCTTGGATAACGACTTCAGACGCTTTTGGGACTTGGATATTATAGGGATTACTGCCAACCAAGATCGATCCGTGACCAACAAGGACATAAGACTTCTTGATGAGCTCAGAGCATTTTTCTTTGTAAAGGATCAACGAGCAGTGGTTTCACTTCCCAAGAAACAGGATTAAACCGTTCAGAGTAACAGACTGACAGCAGGGAAATGATTCAATCATCTGAGGGCAAGATTTCAACGTTAAGAAGCCTTTAAGGAAATGTACTACGACTTAATGCTAGGCTACATTACGAAGGGGCAAGCAGAGATCACCTCGCTCTCCTCTCAGGGGAGGCGCTGTTTTATCTTCATCATCATTCAGTGAATAAAGAGAAAATGGGAAGACTAAGTGGAGAATAGCCTTCGACGCATCGTCTCACGAAAGCAACCCACCTTCTCTGAACAAGGTATTACAGATAGGGCCGCTGCTACTACCATTGACCCTAGAGACTTAATTACGATTCAGACTACATTCCTTCAAATGGTCTTGAATGAAGAAGACAAAGACTTTACCAGATTGTTCTAGTTCAGAACTAACTGGAACAAAACGGAGATCCTAAAATGATGGACGACGTAATACAATACCGCTGTACAGACTTATTAACAGATAAGAACCTCACGGCATCTCGAGCGATTCGTCAGAAGGTGTGGACTACCACGAATCATTTTCACAGACGACGCGAAAATATTTCACGCCGCTAGCACAAATCCGGAAGTTGTTACCACCACAAACACTTACCAATTCCTTGGCCACCACCAAATTACATGGAAATTCATAACCTCACGAGCGGCTTGATGGGGCGGATGGTGGGAAAGAATGGTGGGCACTGTAAAGTGCTGACCGTGGGAGATACAGGGACTTGCAAGGTTCGGTGAAGAACAATTGAACATCACTTTGATTAGTACTGAAGCACCTGTGAACTCAACGAACATTAAACAAGAAGACGATGCAGTTGCAATGACTTCTTCCCGTATTCTGACTGGAGAGGAACTCACAATTATTCCAAAAAAAAAACAGAATCTACGTGGAAAACGAACCCAGCAAAAGAATTCCAGCTGAGACAGCGACTCTTTGACAGCTTTTAGAAACGTTGGGCGAAAGAATACCTGTTCGAGCTGAGGAAGTTCCATGAAGTTAAACGTCCACCAGGATGACTCAGGAAATTACGCCCTGGAGACTGTTCCGGTACTAGAAGACATGCGCCCAAGCCATATGTTGTGGAAGCGCAGAACAGGGAGAGCACTACCAAAGAGAGATGAGAAGATAGAACTATTATCCTCCGTACCCCAGAAGATCACATGATCAGTCGTCCTGCGCAGTTTGTCGTACGTTCAGAGGTCGACCTGGGTGGGGAGGATGTGGAATGAGATACAAACTACGAGTGAGAGAGTATCTGTTTATTGTTTGGAGGAATGTCTCTGACTTCTTGGTTTTTGTTGATATATATAGTTCTGTGATGAGAAATGAAGTTTGTGTTAGTACACTCTATCATTTCTACATGTCCAGTCAGTCAATGTTTTGTGCGCGTTTGTCAAGACCCGTATCACTGATCCCTGTTTTTTTGATGGGAATTTAAATACGCTAGATTATCTCGAGTTTCTAAGATACACCGCTTCCGCAGTTATTAGAAACCATCCCACTGGACATAAGACAATCAGTGTGGCACCGACATGGCGGATGTGCCACCAGCCCGCACATGTAATGAGAGACCTTGTCGTGTCCTGACACAGGCGGGAGAGGGAGAAAAGGGGTTACTGGTCAGTCTGCGCTCCCGAGCGGTACAGAGCAGAAGGCAGAAGGACAATTCACAGTGAAGGCATTTGTTTGGTTTCTTCTATCTGAGCCAACACTGGTAGAGGCATTTACTAGAAATGCAGGTGGTGAGACTCGGTAGGGAATCGTTATGGAGACTCTTGGACAAACAGGGTTTTGAAATAGTTGTTTATTCCAAACAGGACTAACTAATACACTGGAGGTTAATTCTAGGATTAGAAAAAGCATGAATAACACTGTTACAACAGAAGCCAGTGCAGAAGTCCCAGGAGTGGATGCTAACCACAGTAGCAAACACTAGCAACATCTTAAGGCAACAACTTAGTTGCAAAACAAAACATACTGAATGTGACACTGTTCACTGAGGCACTCCAAGCAAGAAAGCAGACTTACGCGGAGCTGGACCGAGGCTGGAGTCGACGAACGAGGATTCGGCGTCCAGATCGTCTGACTGAGAACTCTGCCAAAATGTGGAATCTAGGGATTTTAAAGCGTCGCTTCGGGGCACTGTTTTTTCCACTTAAAGCCACCCAGCCAATCCCGCAGGTCCCTTGCAGGTGCCTGCCAATCACGGTTCACTTAGGTCCCCTCTACTGCTCCTAAGGTGGGGATGTTAATGCAGTTGCACTAACTAAGTCCGTATTTGGTATAAACATTGTTCAGCTGAAAGCTAAACGTAACCGCTCTGCCAAATAAGGCTTGCACCCTCTCTTTTTAACCCTTGTGAGCCTACTGACGTTGCTGTTCTCAGGGCTGGTATCAAGCTGGCTTTATACGCTAGTACGTGCCTGTTGGTTACAAAGTTCTACGGTGGCAACCTACCTCTAGACGACATATGAAGTTACATGTTAATTCCTTGAAGAGTAACTGACGCCCTGGGACAACGTCTGGGGGCGTCTGCATTTTCGCAAGGCTCTCCCGTTACGGTTTATTTCATGTAACAATATCTCTCCTAGTTTCGTCTGCCCTCAGCATCGCCTCTGATTCCGCGCCTTGGGACACCTGTCCTCCTTTCAAATGGTTCAAATGGCTCTGAGCACTATGCGACTTAACTGCTGAGGTCATCAGTCGCCTAGAACTTAGATCTAATTAAACCTAACTAACCTAAGGACATCACACACATCCATGCCCGAGGCAGGATTCGAACCTGCGACCGTAGCGGTCACGCGGTTCCAAACTGAAGCGCTAGAACCGCAAGGCCACACCGACCGGCTGTCCTCCTTTCTCACAGCTTCAAGGTAACACTACAGTAGCAAGGAATAATCAATATATTACAAACTTCTAAGAGAACATTTGAAGAGCATTGGAGCGGTCATTCAGGAAACTTAAAATGGTCTGCACACTCACCAAGCTTAACACTTCTGTACTTTTACCTGTGGCAAAAAGGAAAACAAGAGGCCTGTTTGGAACCACGGGCGACTCCCTAAGGCACGAAATGCCTTTCGACGCGGGACTGTGCTGCCTTAACTCCACATGAAATTCAATGTGCAGTTTGTTTCTCCAGAATCATTTTACAGCCTGTAACAATTCACTTTTAGCACTTGTTATGACAGCTGTGATAACAAACGCACGAACCGTACTATGGTAGGAACATGTAGATAGAATAACTGGAAGTAGACTTCCAAAATTAATTCTTGACTACAAACCACGAGGGCCTGGCCCTATGTAGGTCACCTCAAACCTGAGACAACACCGGATTCAATAAAACAATTCCTCAATAAGAAAAGAATCAAATAAAACATGAAATGTGAAGAACTGGCAAACAACAATAATACGGAATCCTTTAAAGTAGGCATCCGCTTTCACTACTTAGAGTTGGCGAATAATGCTGAATTCTGGTCGGCAGCAGTCACTTACAGACGCTTTCGTTTTTTCCGAGGAAACGGTGGGATGTCTCTTCCATAAGACACAAGAACGCCGCCAAAGAAATTGAAAAGAAGTAGGAGCAGTAGGAACCTTAAAGATAACCCTATGGAATACAGAAGGTCTAAAGAGTACAATGAACATAGTTCCAAGAGACTTTCTACAAGAATATGACACAGAAATCCTAGCAGAACATTTTTAACCGAAAATTGGCAACACTCAAATTTTACTGCACTTATTTCCTTGCAAAACAAGGCGACAGAGGAAGACACAGTGAACGAATAACCGTCCTCAGGAAACAGGAATCAACACCAGTAACTGCAACTATCAAACAGGAACATACACCCTGGGAGAAACGAAACAAATTACAATAACATCAGCATATTTCCAACCGAACAAAACGGCCATTGATGATATAATGGATGAAATAGGCCAGCTGATCACTCTGAGTAAACATAATAAACCTGTAATCATTGCCGTGGACTTAAACTGCAGAAATAATATAGACAATTACAAAGCAACAATAATAGTGGAAAAGTTGCAGGAATAAGGCTTTATCCTATTAAACAATCTCGACATACTTATATATATATTTCCCACAATGGCAAAAGCACATAAGACATTGCATTCATAAGGGGACCAACCAAGGACAATGTATCACCACTTTTGACTGCAGACCACACACCACCTCGGAAACATTTCCCTCCGGAAATAAATATCCAAGGAGCATAGCGAAAAGGTCAAAAAAAAGAGGAAGAAGCACTTTCGAGAACAATGGAAACAAAATCAGACGACATAAAACAACTTGAAATACTTATAGATAATTCGCGACTAGAGGAAGCAACAGAAGCGATAGGAGAACTCCTAAGACAAGCCGCCAATCCCAGGTACAAAAGAAGAGCGAAAAAAAGGTTTGACATAGACTGTTACAGTCTAAGAAAAGATGTACTGGAACCTTACGTCAACTAAAACGGTGCGCAGAGAACCGTACACTCCTCAGGACTTAGACCGAAAAACGATATATTTACAAGCAAACTCTAAAAGTAAAGAAGAGAACATTCTAGGCAAGAGAAGGAAAGAAACTAGTGGAGGATACCTCAAAAGACCCATACATCGCGCTACGCCCCAGAAAACGAGCTGAAACACATTACATCGATATGAAAATGTGGGAGAAGCACTTCGCCAACATACTGAACAAGGAAGGACTAAAAGGAAAAACAGAGGACAAACAGGATTCAATGCCACAAGCAACTACGGAATGGGTCTCATTGGTCACAGAAGAGGTCAAGGATGCCATTAACAGCGCCAAGAACAAAAAAACCGCATGTCCTGACAGGAACACTACTGAAATCATAGAAGGACAAAAGACGTACCTCAAGCATTTTACAGCACAGGCGCCAAGATTGGCCGGACATGGGCAAAGGAAAACTTCGAAATGAGACACGTGAAGACCAGAATGGCAGTCCATGGTTCCCACCAACTTATTTGCAGCAGCATACCAGACTAACCAGGCACAATGTGTGAGTGTAAACAGTGTCATTAAATATGCAAACGTTACCATATAGAACTCTATACGAAAAGGACACAGTCAATAAAAGACTAAGCCTCTCCGCGATGTTATCCAATCTGTATATTGAGCAAGCAGTATAGGAAACAAAAGGAAATTTGGAGTAGGAATTAAAATCCATGGAGAAGGAATACAAACTTTGAGGTTTGCAGATAACGTTGTAATTCTGTCAGAGACAGAAAAGGACTTGGAACAACAGTTGAATGGAATGGACAGTGTCTTGAAAGGAGGAATAACATGAACTTCAACAAAAGCAAAGCGAGGATAATGGAGTGTAGTCCAATTAAATCGGATAATACCGGCGGAATCAGATTAGGAAATGAGACACTTAAAATAGTAGATGAGTTTTGCTATTTGGGGTGCAAAATAATTGATGATCGACGAAGTAGAGAGTATATAAAATGTAGACTGCAGATGGCAAGGAAAGCGTTTCTGAAAAAAGAGAAATTTGTAGACATCGAGTATAGATTTAAGTGTCAGCAAGTCTTTTCTGAAAGTATTTGTATGGAGTGTAGCCTTCTATGGAAGTGAAATACGGACGATAAATAGTTTAGTCAAGAAGAGAATAGAAGCTTTCGAAATGTCGTGCTACAGAAGAATGCTGAAGATTAGATGGGTAGATCACGTAGCTAATGAGAAGGTATTGAATAGAATTGGGGAGAAGAGGAATTTGTGGCACAACTTGACTATAAGAAGGCATCAGTTGGTAGGACATGTTCTGGGGCATGAAGGGATCGCGAGTTTAGTATTGGAGACCAGCGTGGATGATAAAAATCGTAGAGGGAGACCAAGACATGAATACACTATGCAGATTCAGAAGGATGTAGGTTGCAGTAGTTACTTGGAGATGAAGAAGCTTGCACAGGATAGAGTAGCACGGAGAGCTGCATCAAACCAGTCTCTGGACTGAAGACTACAAAAATATATAAAATATGTAAAATTTACAAAATGGCTCTGCGCACCATGGGACTCAACTGCTGTGGTCATAAGTCCCCTAGAACTTAGAACTACTTAAACCTAACTAACCTAAGAACAGCACACAACACCCAGTCATCACGAGGCAGAGAAAATCCCTGACCCCGCCGGGAATCGAACCCGGGAACCCGGGCGTGGGAACCGAGAACGCTACCGCACGACCACGAGATGCGGGCAAAATTTACAATTCCGTGTATTATTATCATTGTACTTTGAAGTTGTATGACTATTTGGCTTATTATTATTGCTAAACGGCGAGAGACAAGACGAAGGGACCTTATTTATCGGAACAAGTGCCATCACCTAATCCGTCAAGAGACAAGAAGAAGAAGATGAGGATCTTACCTGAGTTACGTGGTTGCTCACACTTAGTATAACAGAGCAGATGTTTGTTGAATCCCTTGTCCTGAAGGTGGGATAGTTGTTTGCACCGCTGTTTTCTTGATACTATTTGATCAATTTATATATATGTTATGTCGCTGAAATCCTCTTAGAAGCTTTTTTCAAATGCCACAGAAGAAAAGTACACTCTAAGACAAAAAAAAAACAACGCACCACGAAGGAATTATCCGAATAGGACGGAAATCGGTAGATTTGATGTACATGTCCAGTCACACAAATTATTACAGTTTCAGAAAAATTGGTTAATTGTTCAAGAACAAGAGCTTCACAAACTGAGCAAGTCAATAATGCGTTGGTCCACCTCTGGCCCTTATGAAAGCAGTTATTCGCCTTGGTTTTGAGTGATATTGTTTTTGGATGTCCTCCTCAGGGATGTTGTTGTTGTTGTGGTCTTCAGTCCTGAGACTGGTTTGATGCAGCTCTCCATGCTACTCTATCCTGTGCAAGCTTCTTCATCTCCCAGTACTTACTGCAACCTACATCCTTCTGAATCTGCTTAATGTATTCATCTCTTGGTCTCCCTCTACGATTTTTACCCTCCACGCTGCCCTCCAATGCTAAATTTGTGATCCCTTGATGCCTGAAAACATGTCCTACTAACTGGTCCCTTCTTTTTGTCAAGTTGTGCCACAAACTCCTCTTCTCCCCAATTCTATTCAATACCTCCCCATTAGTTACGTGATCTACCCATCTAATCTTCAGCATTCTTCTGTAGCACCACATTTCGAACGCTTCTATTCTCTTCTTGTCCAAACTATTTATCGTTCATGTTTCACTTCCATACATGGCTACACTCCATACAAATACTTTCAGAAACGACTTCCTGACACTTAAATCTATACTCGATGTTAACAAATTTCTCTTCTTCAGAAACGCTTTCCTTGCCATTGCCAGTCTACATTTTATATCCTCTACACTTCGACCATCATCAGTTATTTTACTTCCTAAATAGCAAAAATCCTTTACTACTTTAAGTGTCTCATTTCCTAATCTAATTCCCTCAGCATCACCCGATTTAATTTGACTACATTCCATTGTCCTCGTTTTGCTTTTGTTGATGTTCATCTTATATCCTCCTTTCAAGACACTGTCCATTCCGTTCAACTGCTCTTCCAAGTCCTTTGCTGTCTCTGACAGAATTGCAATGTCATTGGCGAACCTCAAAGTTTTTACTTCTTCTCCATGAATTTTAATACCTACTCCGAATTTTTCTTTTGTTTCTTTTACTGCTTGCTCAATATACAGATTGAATAACATCGGGGAGAGGCCACAACCCTGTCGCACTCCCTTCCCAACCACTGCTTCCCTTTCGTGCCCCTCGACTCTTATAACTGCCATCTGGTTTCTGTACAAATTGTAAATAGCCTTTCGCTCCCTGTATTTTACCCCTGCCACCTTCAGAATTTGAAAGAGAGTATTCCAGTTAACATTGTCAAAAGCTTTCTCTAAGTCTACAAATGTTAGAAACGTAGGTTTGCCTTTCCTTAATCTTTCTTCTAAGATAAGTCGTAAGGTTAGTATTGCCTCACGTGTTCCAACATTTCTACGGAATCCAAACTGATCTTCCCCGAGGTCCTCTTCTACCAGTTTTTCCATTCGTCTATAAAGAATTCGCGTTAGTATTTTGCAGCTGTGACTTATTAAACTGATAGTTCGGTAATTTTCACATCTGTCAACACCTGCTTTCTTTGGGATTGGAATTATTACATTCTTCTTGAAGTCTGGGGGTATTTCGCCTATCACATACATTTTGCTCACCAGATGGTAGAGTTTTGTCAGGACTGGCTCTCCCAAAGGCTGTCAGTAGTCCTAAAGGAATGTTGTCTGCTCCCGGGGCCTTGTTTCGACTCAGGTCTTTCAGTGCTCTGTCAAACTCTTCACGTAGAGTCATATCTCCCATTTCATCTTCATCTACATCCACTTCCATTTCCATAATATTGTCCTCAAGTACATCGCCCTTGTATAAATCCTCTATATACTCCTTCCACTTTCTGCCTTCCCTTCTTTGCTTAGAACTGGGTTTCCATCTGAGCTCTTGATATTCATGCAAGTGGTTCTCTTCTCTCCAAAGGTCTCTTTAATTTTCCTGTAGGCAGCATCTATCTTACCCCTCGTGAGATAAGCCTCTACATCCTTACATTTGTCCTCTAGCCATCTCTGCTTAGCCATTTTGCATTTCCTGTCGATCTCATTTTTGAGACGTTTGTATTCCTTTTTGCATGCTTCATTTACTGCATTTTTATATTTTCTCCTTTCATCAATTACATTCAATATTTCTTCTGTTACCCAAGGATTTCTATCAGCCCTCGTCTTTTTACCTACTTTATCGTCTGCTGCCTTCACTACTTCATCCCTCAGAGCTACCCATTCTTCTTCTACTTTATTTCTTTCCCCCATTCCTGTCAATTGTTCCCTTATGCTCTCCCTGAAACTCTCTACAACCTCTGGTTTAGTCCGTTTATCCAGGTCCCATCTCCTCAAATTAGCACCTTTTTGTAGTTTCTTCAGTTTTAATCTACAGTTCATAACCAATAGATTGTGGTCAGAGTCCACATCTGCCCCTGGAAATATCTTTCAATTTAGGACCTGGTTCCTAAATCTCTGTCTTACCATTATATAATCTATCTGATACCTTCTAGTATCTCCAAGATTCTTCCATGTATACAACCATCTTTTATGATTCTTGAACCAAGTGTTAGCTATGATTAAGTTATGCTCTGTGCAAAATTCTACCAGATGGCTTCCTCTTTCATTTCTTCCCCCCAATCCATATTCACCTACTATGTTTCCTACACTCGAATTCCAGTCACCCATGACTATTAAATTTTCGTCTGCCTTCACTACCTGAATAATGTCTTTTATCTCATCATACATTTCATCAATTTCTTCTTCATCTGCAGAGCTAGTTGGCATATAAACTTGTACTACTGTAGTAGGTGTGGGCTTTGTGTCTATCTTGGCCACAATAATGCGTTCACTATGCTGTTTGTAGTAGCTTACCCGCACTCCAATTTTTTTATTCATTATTAAACCTACTCCTGCATTACCCCTATTTGATTTTGTATTTATAACCCTGTATTCATCTGACCAAAAGTGTTGTTCCTCCTGCCACCGAACTTCACTAATTCCCACTATATCTAACTTTAACTTATCCATTTCCCTTTTTAAATTTTCTAACCTACCTGCCCGATTAATGGATCTGACATTCCACGCTCCGATCCGTAGAACGCCAGTTTTCTTTCTCCTGATAACGACGTCCTCTTGAGTAGTCCCCGCCCGGAGGCCAGATCAGTCAATCATCCAGACTGTTGCCCCTGCAACTACTGAAAAGGTTGTTGCCCCTCTTCAGGAACCACACGTTTGTTTGGCCTCTCAACAGATACCCCTCCGTTGTGGTTGCACCTACGGTACGGCCATTGGTATCGCCGAGGCACGCAAGCCTCCCCACCAACGGCAAGGTCCATGGTTCATGGGGGGGCTTGTGGGATATCGTGCCAAATTTTGTCCAACTGGCGCGTTAGAGCATCAAAATTCCGAGCTGGTTGAAAGGCCTTGCCCATATTGTTCCAAACGTTCTCAATTGGGGAGAAATCCAGTGACCTTGCTGACGGGTTTGGCAAGCACTAAGACAAGTAGTAGAAACTCTGGCTGTGTGCGGATGGGCATTATCTCGCTAACAGGTAAGCCCAGGATGGCTTGCCATGAATGGCAACAAAACGTAGCGTAGAATATCGTCGGCGTACGCGCAGCCAACATGACCCTGATAGATGAAACATCAAGGATGAAATTTCGGAGTGGACAGAAAACTGCTCACAATTGTTGTGTATCAGACGCAATTTGGAAGTGGAAAATATCTGCCAAAGCAAAGATCATGATATGAAAGTGATATTATCCACCAACTTTGACCTGGATGATAGTGTTGAACTTAAATAAAGAAAGATGCAGGGTGAGACGAGAAGGCACAGGATAAGCAAAAAAAAAGATACGAAACACGCTTCAGATCAATGCCATAAAAAAGGCTATGGAGAGAAATGGGCTGATACGGCTTGGCCACGTTAAAAGCATGGGACGAGAAAGACTGCCAAGAAGAATGCTGGAATTGACATAATCTGGAAGAAGATCAATTTGAAGCCCACGAACAAGATGGAGAAACTAATTGAAGGATGATGTGAACCGAAGAGGACTGCAAGGGAGGAAATGCTGAACAACAGTCTTTGGGAGAAAAGAAATCAGAAAAGGCTCTGTCAATGACTTGCTTAAGCAGAAACCTTTTAGAAAGAAGAATAAGATATGCACATAATTATGGGTCTGCTTCATTGACGTCAGTCTGTTGTAGAATTAAGGAACACGATTTATGCTCAAGAATTATGAAGTTTTTTAGGGAACGAAAATATCCTCTCTACAAATGAACATGGATTCCCGAAACAGATATCTTGCGCTATTCAGCTCGCTCTGTTCCTCCATAAGATTCATAGCGTTGTATGCAAGGGCGCTCAGGTTGATTCCGTATTCAGTGACTTCAGAAAGGTATTTGATACTTCCCGCACATCTGTTTAGTGAAAAAAATGCGAGCTTAACGAGTATTTGACAAGAATTGTGGCTGGATTCCAGACTTCCTTGCAGATAAAACCACCTGTGGTAGTAATCGAAGACACGCTGACAGCTGGAAATCACCTACACTGCTTCATGCTTGATGTCTTCCCCGACGGCGGTGTCATCTTTCAGTTGTATAATTGTCCATATAATAAACTGGATTTTAGAAAAGCTTAGTACTTGCAAACAAATCGCACTACCTCCTTTTTTGTGCGTTTATTCCAAATGACATGTTTTGGGCTCTGCTCACCATCAGATTTCCTGGTGTAATCAGTGTAACAAGTAATTAGTTACTCGTATATATATATATATATATATATATATATATATATATATATATATATATATATATATATATATATATATACTCCTGGAAATGGAAAAAAGAACACATTGACACCGGTGTGTCAGACCCACCATACTTGCTCCGGACACTGCGAGAGGGCTGTACAAGCAATGATCACACGCACGGCACAGCGGACACACCAGGAACCGCGGTGTTGGCCGTCGGATGGCGCTAGCTGCGCAGCATTTGTGCACCGCCGCCGTCAGTGTCAGCCAGTTTGCCGTGGCATACGGAGCTCCATCGCAGTCTTTAACACTGGTAGCATGCCGCGACAACGTGGACGTGAACCGTATGTGCAGTTGACGGACTTTGAGCGAGGGCATATAGTGGGCATGCGGGAGGCCGGGTGGACGTACCGCCGAATTGCTCAACACGTGGGGCGTGAGGTCTCCACAGTACATCGATGTTGTCGCCAGTGGTCGGCGGAAGGTGCACGTGCCCGTCGACTTGGGACCGGACCGCAGCGACGCACGGATGCACGCCAAGACCGTAGGATCCTACGCAGTGCCGTAGGGGACCGCACCGCCACTTCCCAGCAAATTAGGGACACTGTTGCTCCTGGGGTATCGGCGAGGACCATTCGCAACCGTCTCCATGAAGCTGGGCTACGGTCCCGCACACCGTTAGGCCGTCTTCCGCTCACGCCCCAACATCGTGCAGCCCGCCTCCAGAGGTGTCGCGACAGGCGTGAATGGAGGGACGAATGGAGACGTGTCGTCTTCAGCGATGAGAGTCGCTTCTGCCTTGGTGCCAATGATGGTCGTATGCGTGTTTGGCGCCGTGCAGGTGAGCGCCACAATCAGGACTGCATACGACCGAGGCACACAGGGCCAACACCCGGCATCATGGTGTGGGGAGCGATCTCCTACACTGGCCGTACACCACTGGTGATCGTCGAGGGGACACTGAATAGTGCACGGTACATCCAAACCGTCATCGAATCCATCGCTCTACCATTCCTAGACCGGCAAGGGAACTTGCTGTTCCAACAGGACAATGCACGTCCGCATGTATCCCGTGCACCCAACGTGCTCTAGAAGGTGTAAGTCAACTACCCTGGCCAGCAAGATCTCCGGATCTGTCCCCCATTGAGCATGTTTGGGACTGGATGAAGCGTCGTCTCACGCGGTCTGCACGTCCAGCACGAACGCTGGTCCAACTGAGGCGCCAGGTGGAAATGGCATGGCAAGCCGTTCCACAGAACTACATCCAGCATCTCTACGATCGTCTCCATGGGAGAATAGCAGTCTGCATTGCTGCGAAAGGTGGATATACACTGTACTAGTGCCGACATTGTGCATGCTCTGTTGCCTGTGTCTATGTGCCTGTGGTTCTGTCAGTGTGATCATGTGATGTATCTGACCCTAGGAATGTGTCAATGAAGTTTCCGCTTCCTGGGACAATGAATTTACGGTGTTCTTATTTCAATTTCCAGGAGTGTATATATATATATATATATATATATATATATATATATATATATATATATATATATATATATATATACAGGGTGTTTCAAAAATGACCGGTATATTTGAAACGGAACGAGCAGCGATAGAAATACACCGTTTGTTGCAATATGCTTGGGACAACGGTACATTTTCAGGCAGACAAACTTTCGAAATTACAGTAGTTACAATTTTCAACAACAGATGGCGCTGCGGTCTGGGAAACTCTATAGTACGATATTTTTCCACATATCCACCATGCGTAGCAATAATGTGGCGTAGTCTCTGAATGAAATTACCCGAAACCTTTGACAACGTGTCTGGCGGAATGGCTTCACATGCAGATGAGATGTACTGCTTCAGCTGTTCAATTGTTTCTGGATTCTGGCGGTACACCTGGTCTTTCAAGTGTCCCCACAGAAAGAAGTCACAGGGGTTCATGTCTGGCGAATAGGGAGGCCAATCCACGCCGCCTCCTGTATGTTTCGGATAGCCCAAAGCAATCACACGATCATCGAAATATTCATTCAGGAAATTAAAGACGTCGGCCGTGCGATGTGGCCGGGCACCATCTTGCATAAACCACGAGGTGTTCGCAGTGTCGTCTAAGGCAGTTTGTACCGCCACAAATTCACGAAGAATGTCCAGATAGCATGATGCAGTAATCGTTTCGGATCTGAAAAATGGGCCAATGATCCCTTTGGAAGAAATGGCGGCCCAGACCAGTACTTTTTGAGGATGCAGGGACGATGGGACTGCAACATGGGGCTTTTCGATTCCCCATATGTGCCAGTTCTGTTTATTGACGAAGCCGTCCAGGTAAAAATAAGCTTCGTCAGTAAACCAAATGCTGCCCACATGCATATCGCCGTCATCAATCCTGTGCACTATATCGTTAGCGAATGTCTCACGTGCAGCAAGGGTAGCGGCGCTGAGGGGTTGCCGCGTTTGAATTTTGTATGGATAAAGGTGTAAACTCTGGCGCATGAGACGATACGTGGACGTTGCCGTCATTTGGACCGCAGCTGCTACACGGCGAACGGAAACTCGAGGCCGCTGTTGGATCATCTGCTGCACTACCTGCGCATTGCCCTCTGTGGTAGCCGTACGCGGTCGCCCTACCTTTCCAGCACGTTCATCCGTCACGTTCCCAGTCCGTTGAAATTTTTCAAACAGATCCTTTATTGTATCGCTTTTCGGTCCTTTGGTTACATTAAACCTCCGTTGAAAACTTCGTCTTGTTGCAACAACACTGTGTTCTAGGCGGTGGAATTCCAACACCAGAAAAATCCTCTGTTCTAAGGAATAAACCATGTTGTCTACAGCACACTTGCACGTTGTGAACAGCACACGCTTACAGCAGAAAGACGACGTACAGAATGGCGCACCCACAGACTGCGTTGTCTTCTATATCTTTCACATCACTTGCAGCGCCATCTGTTGTTGAAAATTGTAACTACTGTAATTTCGAAAGTTTGTCCGCCTGAAAATGTACTGTTGTCCCAAGCATATTGCAACAAACGGTGTATTTCTATCGCTGCTCGTTTAGTTTTTATTGCCGTTTCAAATATAACGGTCATTTTTGAAACACCCTGTATATAATATTAAGAAGAAAGCGTAAAATCGAACTAAGTGTCAGAACCAATACATACCAGTTCATAGCAAAAATGACTTAGACGGTTTGTTCCATACTTACAAATTCACGAACCAAAAGGTGTGACATACAATTTAAACGTGGAAAATGTGAATGTTGGTCGTGAGAAGGACTACGGGAAATTGCTGCTTCAGTGCGCACTTGCTAGGTAAAATACGTGGTACAAGAGGGCACCACCTTACGACATATTAATTTTATCCATATATCTGTAACAAGAAAAAATCATTATGTATTACAG
The DNA here is from genome assembly GCF_021461385.2 of Schistocerca piceifrons. NCBI lineage: Eukaryota > Metazoa > Arthropoda > Insecta > Orthoptera > Acrididae > Schistocerca > Schistocerca piceifrons. The sequence goes on along the minus strand of NC_060139.1, from coordinate 321,534,021 downwards.
ATATGTGGATGACATTTACATCATCTTTGCAAGTAATCTTTAAGAAGTAGAACACATAGCCCAGAAATTGAATTCCATACATGAAAATATTAAGTTTATGACTGAATCTGAAAACGAATGGACCCTTAGTTTTTAATATGCAAATAACCAGGGAAAATTCAAGTCTCAATCTAGGTATTTTTCGGAAACCAACAGCATCAGATCTTATCGTCCCTATAGATTCTTGCCATCCTGAAAACCAAAAAAAAGTCGTTTTTTTTGTGTCTGTGTTCCACAGGCTAGCAAAGTTTGATTTCAACTAGAATTCGATAAATAAGGAAAAGCGGGACAATTGTATAGATCGGTCCCACAAATAAGTAAGATGTAGCTATTATTAGGAGGTTAGGTGAAAAAGGTTTTGCTAAGGTTAGCTCAGGCAAAATGGAACGTAGAGAAGAAGTAAAACACATCGCTTTAATGTTTATTTGGGCCATTTTCACTAAGTATTGCAAACTTGTACAGAAAATTTAACGTTCAGGTGGGATTCCAAACGGTCAGCAATTTGGGGAACAATTTGGGGAACCTGTTGAGGCACGTCTGAAACCTTTGCAAAGTAAGTTTTGTGAAACGGAAGTATATAAAATAAAGTGCGGGTCATGTGAGTGTTTTTACATGGGACAAACAGGGCAAGAGTTCAAAGCGAGGTTTAAAGAACATGGGTATGTGAGAAACAGTAGCGCATTAGGTTTCCATTCAAAAGATAAAAGCCATACTCTGGAAGAATCAGAAAGTAGCATGACCGTTCTGCACACGGAGACAAAGAGAAACAATTTGGATATCTTGGAGGAATTGGAAATACAGGCATTCACTCAAGTGGATCTAGAAGTGCTAATCAACTAGCAAATCAGTTCTATCGCTTGCGCCTTTGTCCCGCATTTTGCGCGGGGTTGGCGTGGTTAAAACTGATTTGGCATGTTAATGTGAAGGGGTGGCCGGACAACGGGCAAATCAGTAGTGGTAGGAAATGGTTTTTTTATTCTTTTTTACGACTTTTTGTGAGAGGCACGTAAAAATTACGATAACTTTCGTAACCACTTTTCTGAAATTGGGCATATAGACAACCATCTCTCCCTTTACTATATTTTTTCTGCCCTACAGTAGTTAGCGAATACCACGTAAAAATATAAAAAAAAAATATTTAAAAAATTCTTAAACACTTTTGAACCTTGAAAAGTACAGTCCCTTCCCTAGGTACTATTCTGAGCAATGAATCAAGATATTTTTTTTGGGTTTCTGATACGTTATCCTTTTAAGATAAATCATTTTTTTTAATGTGTTGAAAGGTACAATCTCGTACCCATGTATTCCACTGATGCTTCCTTTATTATTCTTAAGTGCAAGCAGACAACAATCTTTCCCTTTACTATTTTTTATTTACAGAACAGTAAAAAAGTGGTTCAAATGGCTCTGAGCACTATGGGACTTTACTGCTGTGGTCATCAGTCCCCTAGAACTTAGAACTACTTAAACCTAACTAACCTAAGGACATCACACACATCCATGCCCGAGGCAGGATTCGAACCTGCGATCGTAGCGGTCGCGCGGTTCCAGACTGTAGCGCCTAGAACCGCTCGTCCACTACGGCCGGCTACAGAACCGTAAATCAACAGCCATCTGGCCTATAGTCCTGGCTTAATATTATACGACCAAACGCAGCTTAAAACTTCCCTTCTAAACTTAACTAAATCATCACAAGTTTGGAATGCTTCCCACATTGTCTGTCCCAGTCTAGTCCTCAATTTTTGGTGTATTTGTTTGCATTATTGTTGCTACAATTGCTGCTCGCATTGGTCGAGATCCAATGACTGTTAGCAGAATATGGAATCGGTGGGTTCAGGAGGGTAATACGGAACGCCGTGCTGGATCCCAACGGCCTCATATCACTAGCAGTCGAGATGACAAGCACCTTATCCGCATGGCTGTAACGGATCGTGCAGCCACGTCTCGATCCCTGAGTCAACAGATGGGGACGATTACAAGACAACAACCATCTGCACGAACAGTTCGATGAAGTTTGCAGCAGCATGGACTATCAGCTCGGAGACCATGGGTGCGGTTACCCTTGACGCTGCATCACAGACAGGAGCGCCTGCAATGGTGTACTCAACGACGAACCTAGGTGCACGAATGGCAAAACGTCATTTTTTCGGATGAATCCAGGTTCTGTTTACAGCATCATGAGGGTCGCACCCGTGTTTGGCGACATCGCGGTGAACGCACATTGGAAGCATGTATTCGTCATCGACATAATGGCCTATCACCCGGCGTGATGGTATGGGGTGCCAATGACACGTCTCAGTCACCTCTTGTTCGCATTGACGGCACTTTGAACAGTGGACGTTACATTTCAGATGTGTTACGACCCGTAGATCTCTCCTTCATTCGATCCCTGCGAAACCCAACATTTCAGCAGGATAATGCACGACCGCGTGTTGCAAGTCCTGTACGGGCCTTTCTGGATACAGAAAATGGTCGACTGCTGCCCTGCTCACCACATTCTCCAGATCTCTCACCAAATGAAAACGTCTGGTCAATGGTGACCGAGCAATTGGCTCGTCACAATACGCCAGTCACTACTCTTGATGAACTGTGGTATCGTGTTGAAGCTGCATGGGCAGCTGTACCTGTACACGCCATCCAACCTCTGCTTGACTCAATGCCCCGGCGTATCAAGGCCGTTATTACGTCCAGATGTGGTTGTTCTGGGTACTGATTTCTCAGGATCTATACACCCAAATTGCGTGAAAACGTAATCATTTGTCAGTTCTAGTATAATATATTTGTCCAATGAATACCCGTTTATCATCTGCATTTCTTCTTGGTGTAGCAATTTTAATGGCCAGTAGTGTAGTTGAGCGCGGCGACGAGTAAAATCTCCCCTGTGGTTGTATCAAAAGTACGATACAATAATAAACACTAGTTTTCTAGCTTAGTGTCACAGTTTTTGTGGTTTGTTCCCTTTATATTTATTTATTGTTTAATATTTTTATTTGCATTATCGCTCCACTGTAAAGATGACATTTACTGTTTTTGCACCGCACTCTTGAAGTGTAATATCTTTTTCAGTATCGTTCGCAAATATTGTACCTTCTTTGACTGCGATAGTCATTTAAAGCCTGATGATGGCATTTCAAGCCGAACACCGGCAAATATCATTAATTAATACTGATGAACACACACAATAATGTGCTTTTCATTTATGACTATGAAATTTGTAAATAGGCTGATTAAGTTTTCATGTTGGTAACGCGACGTAGCGCTCTGTATCAAAATCACTGACTGCGCTGTGTGCAGTCTGTGCCTGGCTGGACTCATTGTTGGAATATTCGCTTGTGTAGTGTTATATATATATATATATATATATGATGACTTTTGAACACTATTAAGGTAAATACAGTGTTTGTTCTTCATCAAAATCTTCCATTTGCTAACTATGCTTATCCGTAGTTATTGCCTTCAGTGGTTAGAATCTTTTATTTAGCTGACAGTATTGGCGCTCGCTGTATTGTGGTAGTTCGAGTAACGAAGATTTTTGTGAGGTAAGTGATTCATGGAAGGTATAGGTTATTGTTAGTCATGGCCATTCTTTTGTAGGAATTATTGAAAGTCAGATTGCGTTGCGCTAAAAAATATTGTGTGTCAGTTTAGTGATGATCAGAATAAGTACAGAGAAAATTGTACGTTGAGTTTTGCTCAGCTGTTTGAAAATCAAATAATGTAGAAGTTTACCAGCACAGTCACTCATAATTTTTCTAAGAGGACGTCACAAATTGTTCTACCAAGAAGCGACGGAAGAATCAGTTAACATCATATAGCAACTGTTCGAAGTGGCAGCCGTTACTGTAAGTTCAGGCATTACAGGACAAGCCATTGACAGAACTGAGTGCTGGGATTAAATCATTCGGCCCCATGGCTTGCACACCTTCTTTGAGGTAGAGTGACACTGCTGCTTCACCAGTACTCTCCCCGTTTTATATTGGCAAGTGTGCATTTCACGGGAAAGTTAATGAGTAATCATTAAAGAGTCTTCTCCTGCCCGATCCAACACCATCTCCTCAAATTCTGTAGCACAAACAATTCTTTGTCGAGAACCACGACTAACTCCGTGGCTTGAGCGACCTAGTTCCTTGAAAGTTTCTATCCACAGCGATAAAATTCTTCCAATTACGATGACGCCGGTTGCGAAAATTTTCTCTGTACATTTGTTCGGTTTTCAGAACATTAAATACAGGTACACCCACATTAAACACACGTCTGCAAATTCCTATAAGAAAAACCACTCGGGAAGTATAAAAATTGGTCAACTCTACCGTGGACACAGCGCATAATTTTTGCCCTTCCAAGCAGCGCAGCCATATGCAGCAGGCAGGCCTTGTTTGTAGAGAAATGCAAGCAGTTCACAGGCATGTGTCTCACAAACATAGCTCGTTCGAGACCTCGCATTGCCTGGACTATTCATATTTCACCACTGCATCCTTACCTGAAAATAGTCTAGATATTCTACCGTATGCATAGGCCGTTGTGGCCGAGCGGTTCTCGGCACTTCAGCCTGGAACCATGCTGCTGCTACGGTCACAGGTTCGAATCCTGCCTCGGGCATGGATGTGTGTGATGTCCTTAGGTTAGTTAGGTTTAAGTAGTTCTACGTCTAGGGGAATGATGCCCTCAGATGTTAAGTCCCATAGTGCTTAGAGCCATTTGAACCATAATTTTGACGCAAAAGGTTTGCGACACGATTTATTCCGTCACATGCGCAGATACCTAGAGCGCTGTCGGTGGGATATGCTCTTGAAACTAAACCGAATAGTGTATCGCTGTGTGTAGCATTCTGAACTCGCATTCGGGAGGACAACGGATCAAACCCGTGTCCGGTTATCCTGATTTAGGTTTTCCTTGATTACCCTAAATTGCTTATGGCAAATGCCGGGATAGTTCCTTCGGAGGAGTACGGCCGCTTTCCTTCTCCATCCTTCCTTGTGCTCCGTCTCTAATAACTTCGTAGTGAACAGGACGTTAAACACTAATCTCCTCCTCTTCTCTTTCTCGAAACTAAAAGTCACATATTACTTTTTAAATACAGCTGGAGTGCTAATAAGTGTTCAACTGGACCGCTGGAGAAGGTCGGTTACCAGTGGACGTCCAGTCCAAGAACGGCAAGTTTGAAACCAATGATTAAGCGTAACGTCACGGTTACATAACAGCGTGTTTGCCAAGAAGGTCGCGTTCGCGTAATTTATAGTTGATGTTCTGGAGAAACACAGTCGTTGGACGAAATAACATGAGCACATTAGGATAAGCTTCTTATTTATTTTTTGGCGTACTTGTAAGGCAGCAGTGTTATCTCCGGTTCTTCGCTTACAGCTTTCTTTCCAATGTTGTTTTATCGACGATGTATGCTAGTGAACTCTGTAGTTCAATTAAAAAATGCTGAGGGACGTCGCACCCATCCCAATTTGTCTCTTGTTGCGTTCCTCCTAAGCAGTCTTTCTTTCCAATCTTAGTTGAAACGTTTTTAATTCCCGTAAGATGATTGCTGTTGATGTGTTATGGCTTTGCGCTGTTACGTGTATATAAAGTTCCAGCGTTAAGGAGACACGTTCCTTGACTTAAGAAGTCTGCTTCCAGAAATATATTCTTCCGACGATCTTAATCAGTGAGTCATAAAGAATTGCGTTACGCCACAACTACATTTGGTGCAGAAGAGAATAATGTGTCCACCAGTGTGGTTTCTATCTTGACGGTAGTGATATTTGCACGAGTATTTTTAGGTGACGTACCAAAGCCAAATCATTCTGAGAATTTCGGAGCGCCATTCAGCCCATGTTAGGTACTCGATGGGTGGTCATAAAGATGTAATTATCACCTCGAAAAACTAAAGCTACGTATAATACCGTATGTTTGTTTCTTGCAGCCACACGCCTGCAGTGCTAATACCCAATGAAACGCACGCACTCCAAGTACCGTAGCAAGCCGTTAGAGGACTAAAGTCATTGATAAAGTATAGGACATCATTGTTAGGTGCGGACGCTTCCATTATGGCCAAACAAGTCTGAAAAAATGAGGAAGAACGAGGTGACAGACCGTCTCTCTGAAAGGAGCCGAGAATCGTAAAAAAAAGTGGAGGCTCCCGTGCTCTAAGAATAGCGTATCAAAATCTAAGCAATATTGGGAAAAGTGAAAATTACCCAAGAATCTGTTTCCAACATCCTGCATAAAATTTTCAACATGACAGGCATCGTCGCCCTGTGGGTTCCGCGATTGATCACACCCATTCCAAAAGTTCCCCCGAACCGAGGCTACGGAGGACATGTAGCATGTGTGTCAGGTGAATCCAGATTTTCTTAACCACCCAAGCACCATGGGCCGGTGCTGTGTGTAACTTATCACAATGACCCTGACACAAAGAAGCAAACCGAGCAGTGAAAACATGTGGATTCACCACCGCCGAAAAAAATGGAAGGCTAGACCATGATCGAACAAGGTGATGCTGAGTGTTTCTTGGGACTGTGACGGCATGCTGCTAAGCTACAGTGACGGAAAAACATCGAAACACTCAAGAAGGCCTTGCCGGCCGCTGTGGCCGAGCGGTTCTAGGCCCTTCAGTCCGGAATCGCGCTGTTGCTACGGTCCCAGGTTCGAATCCTACCTCGGGCATGGGTGTGTGTGATGTCCTTAGGTGAGTTAGGTTTAAATAGTTCTAAGTCTAGGGGACTGATGACCTCAGATGTTAAGTCCCATAGCGCTTAGAGCCATTTGAACCATTTTTGAACTCAAGATGGAGTTGTGCGAAAAAACGAAAGTTGGTAGGCGTTTTTCTACATCTGAAAGATGATGTGTATTCCGATTTCGCGCCAGTTGTATAAGAGTTTGAGATTGAATGCGTTGAGTCGATGATGGTGTAGAATGCGTTGAAGGCGATAAAGACGTCATTATCAGCAAAAAAAAAGTTCAAATGGCTATGAGCACTATAGGAGTTAACATCTGAGGTCATCAGTCCCCTAGAACTTAGACCTACTTAAACCTAACTAACCTAAGGAATAAAGCGTGTCGCAAACCTTTTGCGTCAAAATTATGCAGACGGTAGAAGATTCTAAACTATTTTCAGATAAGGATGCAGTGGTCCGAAATGAATATTCCAGGCGATGCGAGGTCTCGAACGAGCTATGTTTGTGAGGCACATGCCTGTGAACTGCTTGCATGCCCGAGGAAGGATTCGATCTTGCGAGGGTAGCGGTCGCACGGTTCCAGACTGAAGCGCCTGGAACTGCTCGGCCACACCGGCCGGCCATTATCAGCACCTTACTGAGTTTGAACGAGGTAGCGTAATAAGGCTGCGAAGAGTCGGATGTTCTGCAACATTTCAGAAAGTCTTGTCAGGAAAATAGCCACTGTACATGATGGCTGGCAGCGGTGGTCACGGGAATGTACGGTCGCAAGGAGACCGGGCTCCATACGGACACAGCGCTCTACGAAGAGTACAGACTATCGTGTCTGCCATATGACTCCAGCGCATCGTACTGCATCTGTAGCAGCAATACGAGGAGAGTTGGCACCACAATGAACTGTTACAAACTAGATACTTCAAGGACAGCTCCAAACCAAAAGCCCTGTAGCGTGCATTCCACTGACCCCAAACTACCGCTGTTTGTAACTTTACTGGTGTCAAGCGAAAGGTCATCGGAGGACAGGGTGTTTTCTGATGAAAGCTGGTTCTGCCTCGGTGCCAGTGATGGCCGTAGGTTGGTTAGAAGGAGGCCTGTTGAGGTCCTGCAACCAACCTGTCTGCGTGCTAGACACGCTCGACCTACATCTGGGGTGCGATTTCGTATGACAGCAGGAGCACTCTCGTGGTTATCCAATGCATCCTGACTTCAGATTTGTACGTCAACCCGGTATTCTACCAGTTGAGCTACCATTCGTGAACAACATTTCAGGACGGTGTTTTCCACCAGGATAACGCTCGCCCACATACCGCTGTTGTAACCCGACATGCTCTACAGAGTGTCGACTTGTTGCCTTGGCTTACTTGGTCACCAAATCTGTCCAATAGAGCACATATGGGTCTTCATCGAACGACAACCCTAGCGTCATCCACAAACAGCATTAACCGTCCCTGTATTGACTGAACAAGTGGAACAACATGGAACCCCATCCCACAAACTGACATCCGGCACCTACACAACACAATGCATGTATGTTTGCAAGCTTGCGTCTAGCATTCTGTTGGTTCGCCGGTTATTAGAGTAACAGCATTTCACATTTGCAATGTCTTATCTTGTTCTTGCATTAACCTGTGATCTTGCAGCGTTAATCACCTAAATATGTTACCTAAACAAATGTATTCCCGAAATTTCATTATTGTGTTGTTGTTGTGGTCTTCAGTCCTGAGACTGGTTTGATGCAGCTCTCCATGCTACTCTATCCTGTGCAAGCTTCTTCATCTCCCAGTACCTACATATTTCTGAATCTGCTTAGTGTATTCATCTCTTGGTCTCCCTCTACGATTTTTACCCCCCCCCCCACGCTGCCATCCAATACTAAATTGATGATCCCTTGATGCCTCAGAATATGTCCTACCAAGCGATCCCTTCTTCTAGTCAAGTTGTGCCACAAATTTCACTTCTCCCCAATTCTGTTCAATACCTCCTCATCAGTTATGTGATCTACCCATCTAATCTTCAGCATTCTTCTGTAGCACCACATCTCGAAAGCTTTTATTCTCTTCTTGCTCAAACTATTTATCGTCCATGTTTCACTCCCATACATGGCTACACTCCATACAAATATTTTCAGAAATGACTTCCTGACATTTGAATCTGTACTCGATGTTAACAAATTTCTCTTCTTCAGAAACGCTTTCCTTGCCATTGCCAGTCTACATTTTATATCCTCTCTACTTCGACCATCATCAGTTATTTTGCTCCCTAAATAGCATAACTCCTTTACTACTTTAAGTGTCTCATTTCCTAATCTAATTCCCTCAGCATCACCCGACTTAATTCGACTACATTCCATTATCATCGTTTTGCTTTCGTTGATGTTCATCTTATACCCTCCTTTCAAGACACTGTCCATTCCGTTCAACTGCTCTTCCAAGTCCTTTGCTGTGTCTGACAGAATTACAATGTCATAGGTGAACCTCAAAGTTTTTATTTCATCTCCATGGATTTTAATGCCTACTCCGAACTTTTCTTTTGTTTCCTTTACTGCTTGCTCAATATACAGATTGAATAACGTCGGGGAGAGGCTACAACCCTGTCTCACTCCCTTCCCAACCACTGCTTCCCTTTCATGCCCCTCGACTCTTATAACTGCCATCTGGTTTCTGTACAAATTGTAAATAGCCTTTCGCTCCCTGTATTTTACCCCTGCCACCTTTAGAATTTGAAAGAGAGTATTCCAGTTAACATTGTCAAAAGCTTTCTCTAAGTCTACAAATGCAAGAAACGTAGGTTTGCCTTTCCTTAATCTTTCTTCTAAGATAAGTCGTAAGGTTAGTATTGCCTCACGTGTTCCAACATTTCTACGGAATCCAAACTGATCTTCCCCGAGGTCGGCTTCTACCAGTTTTTCCATTCGTCTGTAAAGAATTCGCGTTAGTATTTTGCAGCTGTGACTTATTAAACTTATAGTTCGGTAATTTTCGCATCTGTCAACACCTGCTTTCTTTGGGATTTGAATTATTATATTCTTCTTGAAGTCTGAGGGTACTTCGCCTGTCTCATACATCTTGCTCACCAGATGGTAGAGTTTTGTCAGGACTGGCTCTCCCAAGGCCGTCAGTAGTTCCAATGGAATGTTGTCTACTCCCGGGGCCTATTCTACATTAATTATTTTTTCGTGTTGCGATTTTTTCCATTAGTGTATTATGCTCGTAAGGGACCAACCGTCACAAAAGAACACTACCGAAATCTCTCAAATAGGTTACGGGGAGGCTGTCAAGACGAAGCATTGCGGAAAGCTATCCAAGAGAGTTTTTTACTGCACAACACCCCAGCTCCTTCTGCGCATGACACAGAAACAAATATTGGTTCTTCAGGCAGTGAAGTTATGCCTCACTGCTCCTTCCCCGCCCCCCCCCCCCCCAGCCCTCCCTCACGTCCGTTTTTCTCAAATGACGCTGAGTGCCTTCTTCCTCTTTCCTCGGACAAAGATTGTAACATTCCTCTATAATCCCTGTGCGCTTAGTTCTTGTGTTAGAATGATCAGTAACAAATTCCCCCTTTCCATGCACTTTATTAGAGATAATACTTCGCTGGTCTACACTTCCCTTACTTGGCTGTGTCATCTTATAAAAATACATAAAACTTTGCGTCATCATTCATGAGATGAAGAAATGATGTTTGAAACTCTCCATGTACTGGTCTTGTTTTCCAGGCACTGTGGATCCACACTTTTTTTTTAAGCAAGTGCTTTTTTAAGTCCTTAATCACTATTACGTAAGTTAGGTTACATATTCACAAGTTTCACCAACGGAAACACAGACCACCACTTCCGAGCCACTAGAAGGAATAACAGAAACACAGACAAACTTCGGTTATGTGTGGTTCCTAGAGGAAAAGACCGGAGCACAGGCATAACTCGTTCGCGTTCGATGCTGACACTTCCCCGCTTTTCCCGGGATCTACCATATGATGGCAGATTTTTAAACCTCTCGACTCGCTAATCTACCGCGTTACTCCCGTATATTTAGTTGCTGATCACTGATAATAATACCGCGAAGTACTATCGATAGTTCACGTTCTATGACCGACAGATTTCGTAAAGTTTTCCTATAATAATCGCTAATACTGTCGACATATAGTCTTTTCTTCTGTTCGTTTTCCTGTGGTAAGAAGACGGTTTGGCTCAAGGAAATGTGAGGAGCAGAGGAAGAATGACATAGTCTAGGCGTCTAGAAGGGTGGTGAGAGCAGGAACGTTTACTTGTTCCTCGGTCAGTACTGTCAATCCGTAGATGCGCTCCTGACATACCAATCAGCAGCTGTGGTATAAATAACACACCCGTCTCTAATGACCGCTCTGTTGTTCAAATGTTCAAATATGTGTGAAATCTTATGGGACTTAACTGCTAAGGTCATCAGTCCCTAAGCTTACACACTACTTAACCTAAATTATCCTAAGGACAAACACACACACCCATGCCCGAGGGAGAACTCGAACCTCCGCGGGGACTAGCCGCACAGTCCATGACTGCAGCGCCTTAGACCGCTCGGCTAATCCTGCGCGGCTCCGCGCTGTTGATGGGACTTAAATCTTCCTCACCCTCTTCCTTCGTTCCTTACTTAAAAAAGACACGGATGTAACAAGAATTTGCGGTAGCATATTATAGAAACGTTTATGTTTAAACGCCGGTCGGAGTGACCGAGCGGTTCTAGGCGCTACAGTCTGGAGCCGCGCGACCGCTACGGTAGCAGGTTCGAATCCTGTCTCAGGCATGGATGTGTGTGATGTCCTTAGGTTAGTTAGGTTTAAGTAGTTCTATGTTCTAGGGGACTGATGACCTCAAAAGGTAAGTCCCATAGTGCTCAGAGCCATTTGAACCTTTTTTTTATGTATAAACACGCTCGCTATACTGTTTATTTTTCAATTGGCTCAACAACACAAACATCACTTCGTAACGCAACGAAACAGCCAGCACTGATAGATCTCTGGCAGCAATCGAAGACAGAGGACAGTCAACATGTTCCGAATTGTGTAGTCTTCTTTTCGTAATCGTACCTGCTATACCGTTCAGCGTTCACGTGTCTTCATTTGTTTTTAAAGTGAATCAGTTTATATCATGTTCGCTTGCAGTGAAAAATAAGATATAAAAACTTCACGAAGCAAAAAAGCATGCTGCTCTATAATTTATACCACAAATGAACCGTTTTGCATTTTTCTCTATTTGTGGAGTCAACTAGAAATACGATACCGTTTGATAATAGGGAAAAAGTGTGCAAAGTAAGCCAGATTTTTTAAAAATTATGTCTCCATTGTGGACCATTCCAAGAAAATGCGATGTAGTTGTGAAGTGGCCATTTATTGTGACTGAGTCTCCCTTAAACGTCTCTTAAAATCAGGGTCAGTGTTGATCTCCTTCCAAACTATGGTAAAATGTTGGTCGCCCTTGAGATAGCAGTAGTACCCCCCGACGGACACCATCAGGCGGCTTGCAGAGTATTGATGTAGATGTAGGGTAAATATCTCTGCGGATTTCGGAGCACCGCACATTCGATCTTGTGAACAGAAGTTTGGTGCGCATTCCGAGCACGCAGTCGGTAGGCGGCTTTGTCGGGGGCGGCTGGCTGCGCCTCCAGAATGCGCTGGGAATCGTGTCGCCTTTGTGCAGGGCAGACGCGGTAGCGGCCACACACGCCGGCCGCTGATCCAGATAGCAGCCGCGCTACGGCCCGTCGCGAAAACATCGGGCGGCCCGCGGCCGCAGTCTCCGCCCACAGCTCGCCGCGCGCAGTCACGGCCCGCCCGTTCCGCATCCTCCTAAATCTCCACGCCGGTGTTTATCTCGAGCGGTGCGTGGCAGTTTCAAGGTCACGGCAAATTGCCCACCTCGCCTGTCACGATCGACCCAGAGGCGAGCGCTCGTGTTTAGCGGGCTGTTGTTTCCTGCGGCCGTCAGCGCGACCGAGCTCTTCATCCTTCCGTCTCTTACGTCAGCCGTCCCGTTTCGGCGTATTCCGCCATCTGCACCCCCAAGTACATCACAAGTGTATTCCTCCGGCCAGTCTTTCGATGAACAGCAAGTAGCTTTCCATAGCACATATTTCCCGATTGGAAATCTCGTGATTATGCCAGGGCATTCTTACCTGCGTGCCATGAGGAGCATTTCATCCGGTATCTTAGTGTGGCTTGACGAGACGCAAATTAACCATCTGACTGTTGTCGACGAGTTAACCTGTCATGCTCTACTGCTCCCAAGGTGCTTAGGACGTGTTCAAATTCTTACCCTGGATCTTCCTTAAGCGCTGTTGACGTGTTTTACTTCCATGTCTCGGGAATAATAAAGTTTCAAGTATTTACCATATAACAAAAAAATGGTTCAAATGGCTCTGAGCACTATGGGACATAACATCTGAGGTGATCAGTCCCCTAGAACTTAGAACTACTTAAACCAAACTAACCTAAGGACATGACACACATCCATGCCCGAGGCAGGATTCGAACCTGCGACCGTAGCGGTCGCGCGGTTCCAGACTGAAGCGCCTAGAACCGCTCGGCCACAACGGCCGGCACCATATAACATACGTTCCTCTTTGTGTGCTATCATTTGCAAACAGCCGCGCGGGGTAGCCGAGCGGTCTTAAGCGTCTTGTCACGGTCCGCACGGCTTCCCCCGTCGGAGGTTCGAATCCTCCCTCTGGCATGGGTGTGTGTATCGTTCTTAGCGCAAGTTAGTTTAAGTTAGCTTAAGTAGTGTGTAAGCTTAGGGACCCATGACCTCAGCAGTTTGGTCCCATGAGACCTTACCACAAATTTCCAAAATTTGCAAACAAACTTGTTTCGGTATCTTGAACTGTTTATGAAATATGAAGATTCTTACGACCACATGATTCCCGATGCATAGGGACGGAAATGAGCGCATCGCGCACAACCATCCATAGGATATAAAAATCAAGAACTCGGAAATGGAATGAGGTCGTTACGCTCTCAATTTTAAATACACAGCAACGTATGAGCTAAAATCAACCATACGTAAAGTTTATGCAATGCATTTTTGCCTCTGCTAATTCCTGAAAATATCGTGCAATGTTTTACTTAATTTGATACAGCTCAGTAACTAGGCGAACAACAGAAACAAATTCAGTCCTTTATCGAGCGAAGATATCAGACTGTAAGGTGTACAAATATTTTTTCCCAACAATTTCCCTTGAAATCAGATAAGTTTTTCACAGCACGCCGGAACGCCATCTCCCGGCACAGGTAGCAGCAGATTTTGGCGAGCAGTACGGTGACAAAGCGACGCTCAACATGGAGTGCAGAGAGCACGTCTATAGCCGCGAAAAGGTTAATTTGTTCAACACCATGGATGTTTCTGTAAACATGCTGCACACCGTAGAGACAGCTTTCTGCTCTTGTGGACAGCAAGAGGACCCATGTCACCTTTCCTCAGGGTGCCCCACACTACGCAGAAGTACTTGTATGAAGCTTGGTGATCCGCTGCTAACCTGCGTGACAGCTATGCCAGCAACACTTTTCAACGTGAGGCACACATTCACTGTTGCCGTAGGTGTCCGCATCGGAGACCAACACAGTCCTGACAGTGGACTATACGAAAGCGTTCTATAACACCTTAATTTACAATGATTATACTGTGTCGGTTTCTCTGTAACAAACAAGGGAACGTCACCTACTTGACGTCACATTTTAAGGAGAAAAAAAGCACACCTGCGTGGTATCAGCCCCAGAAACCGAACCCGCGTGAAAATTTTGGGCCATAATTCTGCTACTACCAGTTATGACGTTCTGAAAGTACAGTTTTTAAACTTTGACACGTACTGTTTGCTTGTCACTCGCTCCGCCCAGCTGCAGCCGCCCAACACCCGACTGAGAAGTTCTGCCCAGCGTAGTGATAACCAGAGAGCCCTCCTATTCACGGGATGTTGAAGGCGAGGGGAAAGGAGGCAGCAGGTGGCCACATCTGCCCATCGTGTTTTGAAATATTGTTCGCGAAAATATGTTCTTTTACGTGAAAAACCTGAGGCATGTAAACGTTCCATAGTATTTTAACAGTATTCTAGTATTAATATTGTGGCAGATACATATACGCCTGAAAATCAAAATGAATAATCCTATGTGAATGAAGAATTATTATGAAATGAAGTTAATGATTATCGATTTACAGTTCAATCATGCCAGTCACGTTGAAGAAAGTACTTCACTTTAACGATACCAGCATTAAAATCCGAAGAAAATAACAGACAACGGCGATGTTAACAATTAAATACCGCTATATTACTTCTTTAAAGACACATTCATTCCTTTAGACTGCGTTTCCGAATCGCAACATAAAAATGTTCAAAACAAATAAATCTCTGGAGACAGCAACAAAATGGTTCAAATGGCTCTGAGCACTATGGGACTTTACATCTGAGGTCATCAGTACCCTAGACTTAGAACTACTTAAACCTGACTAACCTAAGGACATCATACAGACCCATGCCTGAGGCATGACCGTAGCAGCAGCGCGGTTCCGGACTGAAGCGCCTAGAACCGCTCGGTCACAGCGGTCGGCTGAGGCAGCTACAGATTAGAAGTCGCTCTGTTAGACACAATGAACAAAGCACGTTACCAATGTCAAAACAGTATTTCACAAAACTCCTACTCATCCCGCTGAATTAGGCGACTGCCGTGGATTGGAGCCAGCGACAAACAATAGGTACGCGCCAAAGTTTAAAAGCTGTGCTACCAGAAGGTTACAGCTGCGTACTATCAGAATTATGGATGCAGGATCGTTTGCTGGGGCTATGTTTTGCAAGTGTGCTTTCTTCTCATTCAAATATGAGTTCAAGTTGGTGATGTCTCCTTGTAAGTATATCCTGTCTACAACGAGTATGTGCGTGAGTGTGTTTGTCTGTGTTTACGCGCGCGTTCGCTCTCCAAACGTACCTTCTCAGAAATTTAAGCCCCAAACATAGATATTAGTGTACCTCTCTTGGTCAGGAATCACCTCTTTGCCTCTACTGCTCTGCTTTTTGTGCCATCCTTGCTTCCTCCATCGTGTTGTTATTTTGCTTCGAAGATAGTACAGTTCCTTATCTTAGTCTATTTCATGGTTACGTCTTAGGCTTAATTTGTCTCTAATCTCATTGCTTCATCTCCTCGTTGTTTCGTCTTTCTTCGACTTATTCCCAGGCAATAGTGTGTGCTCTAACACGCCTCTTTTGCTAATGTTTACACAATGGTTCAAAATGGTTCAAACGGCTCTGAGCACTATGGGACTTAACTTCTGAGGTCATCAGTCCTCTAGACTAACCTAAGGACATCACACACATCCATGCCCGTGGCAGGATTCGAACCTGCGACCGTAATCTGATTTCCAATATCTTTATTAGTTTAAAGTTTAGTATCTGACTGTAAAATATACAAGTAACACCCAGCAACGAATTTCCAGAATCTAAACGGTTCATCCGATTTTGTCGATCGACGTGTCTTTAGAAAGCTATTAGTGTAATTAAAAAACTAGAAACCCGCCTCGATTGCGAAAAAAGCACCTAGCGTTAACCTAGGTTTCGGCGTAGATAACTACACAAGTGGCTAAGAAGACCTTTGTCAATGATTAAAAGAACAGCATAGCTATACATTTATAAACGGAAAAAAGGAAAACACAAACAGTACATATGTACAAAGTCAAAACCACTACTATTAGTGTAAACCTAAATTGGTATGAACTACAGGCATGTAACTTGAATAGTATATGAGTTATTGGAGATCGAAGTGGCCAATTACCATTAATCGTGTCAGGCCATAAGTACTCCACAATTACAAGAAAAAACGGTAGCAGCATGCTTATAATTATGTTTATTCGTCTATGTCTTCGTTTATATCCGATATATGCGATTCATGAAGAAATTGGTCAAATATTTACTGTGTTTTAGAAAGCACAGAGGCATTAGGCTACTGGCAAACTTTTGTTTCTATTCCTTTGATATATATTTAATTTGTTTATGTGTTTAATAATGTGCGTTAGAGCGTGTTTATGGTCCAGCCGTAGGAATGTTTATTTAATTTCGAGTTATTTAAATGTAAATCCAGTATTTGGTATGTGTTTCAATATGTTTGTGAGTGTGCGTTGGCTTGGAGAAATGACAGGAGCGCTCTAGCCAATCACAGCGCTCGTTATGGGGAGACTGTATGGAAGTGGGGGAGGAGCATCGGGCCGCAGAGAACAGGAGGTGGCGCTCGACGGGGTGGCGCGGGGGGCAGTCGCAGGAAAGACTTGATGAGTGGAGCAGTTTGCGCGTGGTCGCGGGAGAGAAATATTTCGTAGTGCCGACTTGTGCACTTGTGAGACTTCGGTGGCTTCTGCAGTGAAGACATAGTATCCGTTTAGAGGCAGATATCTCGCGAGCCATGTTATTGTTCATAACTAATTACTTGAAGTAGGAATCTATTGTTTCCCTGTTATTTAACTTATATTTTATTTCATTGCTGGACCATCGAGACCAGTAAGTGTTTGCAGTAATAAACGGCATTCTTAAAGGTACTTCTGCATTCGTACTCATCATTTAAAGTCATTAAAACATAGTACCTGCAGATTTTATTTAATTGCGATCTTTCATTCATAAATGTATACGTTACGTTCAAAATTCGCAATTGCCGAGTGATAGGAAACTTCGACCATTCGATTCATGAGTATATTCATATTGTATACTGTAGACTCAGCAGCATTTGGCTTGTAATATGGAAACTACGTATCCCAGCCCCTAGACAACGAAACTAGTCAAAACTTTTAATATTTCAACTCTCAGTCTGAGGGTATGTAGTTGAGGTCCACTAATCACATTTTCTATTTGAAAGCCCGCACCCTTCATGGTAATGACTGTGTCCGCAGGTCTTGCTTACACGGAGAAATTATATTATTTCCAGGAACTTATAGTTAGAGGATTCACTAACTACCAAGTACAGTTTTTCATTGTTCTTCTGTATTCTTAATTACTCAGACGACTGATCACAATATATATGAGCTACTAAGTTTTAAGGTTTGCTTACGTCTGACCAAAACATGTCTACTTCTCACAAAAGGTTCCACAAGACGCCCTGTCACAACTGTTCCTCCCGCCAAATGCGAGAGAGAGAACAAAGTTTACATATAGAAGCGAAGAGCTTCATTATTTACGTCTGTGGTACAGATCTTATTTAAATCAACGTAAATATATTTTTAGGTAAGTGTAAACGAGACCTTGGTTGAAATGTTGTAAATAACTTTATAAAAATGTACAGTTTCAATCCTATTTACATCGAATGTAAGTAATAATGTATAAAATGACACTTTTGTACTTTCCTGTTTTATAAGAAGTGACTGACTTACAAATGGAAGTATCGGTACTCAGCGGTATCAGAAATTTGCATTGGGCTTGATTACATTACAGCGCTCATTAGACTGTTCATTCCGTTCAACATATCTTGCAATACTTTCACAGTTGCACTGAGGACAGCAACTTCATCACCGAGTCTCGTCAGTTCATACTTTCGCTGTGAACTTTATCCCACTCCTGAAGCTTTCTTTTATTTCCGGCATTGCTTTTTCGATGTGTACATTGAACAACAGGAGTAAAAGACTGCTTATCTGTCTCACAACCTTCTTAATCTGAGCGCTTCGTTCGTGGTCTTTCATTCTCATTGTTCCCTGTTGATTCTTGTACACGTTTACTACCGCCTTCCCCTACAGTTTACACCTGTTTCTTCAGAATTTATAATATCTTGCAGCATTTTACATAGTCGAACACGTTTTCTAAGTCGACAAATCCTAAGAATGAATTTTAATTTTTCTAAAGTCTTGCTTCCATTAAACTAAAACTAAACTCCGTCCGAACAGGCCTTTGAAGGCCCAACGGTACTGACCGGCCGCCGTGTCATCCTCAGCCTACAGGCGTCACTGGATTGCGGATATGGAGGGGTATGTGGTCAGCACACCGCTCTCCCGGCCATATGTCAGTTTAAGGGACCGGAGCCGCTACTTCTCAATCAATTAGCTCCTCAGTTTGCCTCACAAAGGCTGAGTGCACCCCGCTTGCCAACAGCGCTCGGCAGACCGTATGGTCACCCATCCAAAAGATAGCCCAGCCCGACAGCGCTTAACTTTGGTGATCTGACGGGATCCGGTGGTTATGTTATTATTGTTGTTATTATTGTTGTGGTCTTCAGTCCGAAGACTGGTTTGATGCAGCTCTCATGCTACTCAAGCCTCTTCATTTCCGAATAACTAGAGCAACCTACATCCCACAAAATTTGCGTACTGTATTCATCTCTTGGTCCCCCTCTACGATTTTTACCGCCCAAACTTCCTTCCAGTACTAAACTGGTGATCCCTTGATGTCTCAGGATGTTTCCTGTCAACCGAGCCCTTCTTTTGGTCAAATCAAGCACCAAGTCAGAATTGCCTCTCTGGTGCCTTTTACCTTTTCTAAAGCCAAATTGATCATCATAAAACAGGTCCTCAATTTTATTTTCTGTTTTTCTGTATATTACTCTTGTCATCAACTTGCATTCATGAGCTGCTCACGCGTATCTGCCGCTGATATCTTCAGGATTGTATGAATGATATTTTCTCCTTGGTACATCGCCAGTCTCGTACATTCTAGATACCAGATTGAACAATCGTTTAGTTGCCGCTTGCTCGAATAATTTTAGAAATTCCAATGGAATGTTATCAATCCTGTCTTTCTTACCTGATCGCAAGTCTTCCAAAGCTCTGTTAAATTCTGACTAATACTGGGCCCAATATCCATACCAACACCCATTCCTTCTTCTGCGACGTGATTAGACAAGTCCGGCCGCTCGTAGAGGCCTTACTCTTTCCAGCAATCCGCTCTCTCCCCTGTGTTTAAAAGTGGGATTTCCATCGCACTCTTAATGTTGACGCCCTTGCTTTTTAAGGCTGTTTTGACTTTTCTGTATGCTGAATCAGTCCTTCCGACGATCTGTTATTTTTTTCCCCTAGTTCTTCACACTTTCCAGGCGGCCATTTCGCCTTGGCTTTCTCGCACTTCCTATTTGTTTCATTTCTAA
This sequence comes from Schistocerca piceifrons, assembly GCF_021461385.2. NCBI lineage: Eukaryota > Metazoa > Arthropoda > Insecta > Orthoptera > Acrididae > Schistocerca > Schistocerca piceifrons. The sequence goes on along the minus strand of NC_060139.1, from coordinate 321,514,255 downwards.
GTGACTTATATTGCTGCCTTTCCTTGAATATTTTTGCACTTCCTCCTTTCGTCGATCAGATGAAATATTTCTTCCATAAACATGATTGCTTCGCCACTGTCTTAATTGTACCTATGTTTGTCTCTCCTACTTTTGTGATGCCTCTTCAACTGAGCTGCCTACTGCATTTTACATTATCGCGGTATATACAGCTCTACAGAATTTCATAAGCATCTCATGTACCCTCAGTACTTCACTGTCCCACTTACTTCGACATTGGTTCTCCCGTACGATTCACATAAACTTCAGTCCACTCTTCATCATTACTAAGCCGTAGTTGCATCTATATCTGCTTAAAATCGCCTTAACATCTCTCAGCTGGAATCTTTCCGTGTCTCTGATCCAAGTACACCTCCTCCTAGTGCGATTTTTGAACAGAATATTCGCTGTTCCTAGATGCAGTTTATTGCAGAACTCAGTTAACCTTTCTCCTATCTCATTCCTACTAACAATTCCATATTAGCCCGTAACTCTTTCTTCTAAGGAAATACAATTCATTCACAAAAACGTTGGATCAACCGATTCTTGAGTACTGTTCGTTGTCTGAGATCCTTATCAGGCAGAAGATCCAGTCATGAACCTCTAGCTCCATCATGGCCTTGTTCACAACTCACGAGAGCGTTACATCGACATTTGTCTCTATACTCTGAAAGCCACGTTGCGGTTTGTGGTGGAGGGTACTTTATGTACCACTCTCACTTCCACCCTTTCCTGTTTGAGTCACAGTTAGATCGCGGGAAGAACGATTGATGGTAATCCTCCATGTTGGCTCGAATCTCTTTAATTTCATCTTCATAGTCTTCGCGAGACATACGTAGGAGGAAACAACATATCTGTTGACTCTTCTACTACCGTATGCTCGCGGAATTTTAACAATGATCATACCGTGATGCAGAACGCCTCGCTTGCAACGTATCCCAATGGAATTCGTTGATCATCTCTGTGACGCTTTCGTGCTTACTAAGTGAAACTGTAACGAAACGCGCTGCTTTTCTTTGGATCTTCTCTATTCCGTCTTTCAGTTCTGTCTGATACGGATCGCATATTGACGAGCAATGTTCAATTATTGGTTCAACGAATGTTTTGTAAGCTACTTTCTTTGTTGGTGGTCCACATTTCCTATGGATTCTTCCAATGACTCTCAGTCTGGCATCTGCCTTGCCCGCATTTAATTTTATATGATTATTTCGTTTCTAATCAAAAAATGGCTCTGAGCAGTATGGGTTTAACATGTGAGGTCATCAGTCACCTAGAACTTAGAACTACTTAAACCTTACTAACGCCGGCCGGAGTGGCCGAGCGGTTCTAGGCGCTTCAGTCTGGAAGCGCGCGACCGCTACGATCGCAGGTTCGAATCCTGCCTCGGGCATGGATGTGTGTGATGTCCTTAGGTTAGTTAGGTTTAAGTAGTTCTAAGTTCTAGGGGACTGATGACCTCAGAAGTCAAGTCCCATAGTGCTCAGAGCCATTTGAACCACCTAACTAACCTAAGAACATCACACACATCCATGTCCGGGGCAGGATTCTAACCTGCGACCGTAGCGGTCGCGCGGTTCCAGATTGAAGCGCCTAGAACCGCTCGGGCACAACTGCCGGCTCATTTATAATCGCTCCGTATGCAAATCCTGGTTATTTTATGGAAGTAATAGCTTCCAGCGATCGTTCTGCACTCGTGTAATCATACAGTAACGGGTGTCAATGTATTCGCAATACATTACATTTGTTTATGTTGAGGGTCAGCTGCCACTCATTCCATCAAGCGTCAAACTTCTGCAGAATCTTCCTGCATTTCGCTAGAATTTTCTGGCTACACTACTTCTCTGCATACAATAGCATCATCTCCGAAAAACCCCATGGATATTCCACGTTATCTACTAGATCATTAACGTATATTGTGAAAAGTTATGGTTCTGTAAGTTACTTTTGTGTCCGATGATTCGTCTCCGTTCAGAACGACATGTTATGTTCTGTTTGCTAGAAACTGCTCAATCCAGTCACTCAGTTCGTCTGATAGTCCGTACGTTCGTATTTTGTCCATTAGGTGGCAGTGTGGAACTGTTTCGAATGTTTACGGGAAGTCAAGGAAAACGATATCTTTCCGTGTATTAGTATCTACTGGTTTCTGGGTCTCGTGGACGAAAAGAGCTAACTGGGTTTCAACGATCGTTGTTTTCGGAACCCATGTTGTTTCCTACAGTTACAGAGATTATCATTCAACTCTAGTGGCAGACACTCTTAGAGAAGATCACCACGGAGAGGACTGTTGAAGTTCTGAGAGCGTATGTTCCAAAAATAGTCAGGCAGCATGTTATACAGGGTGTTTATAAATGAATATCGGGGTTTTAACGCTTTATAATATTTATTACATTAAACTTACAGTTATAAATCATATATCGAACGAAAGAGCGGCTGAAACAGTTTTACCAAGAACCTTATAAATGTTCAATGTGAGCACCATTTGTCACACGGCACACATCAAGTCTACAGCCGAGTTCTACCCAAACGTTGATAAGTGTGTCTTCAGTGATTAATTATGTAGTTTATTTTTGAGAGGATAATTAAATATTTATGGCTGCCTTCGTACATCGTGATATCAATCGCTTAGCTTCGGCATAGTCGGTGCCAAGCCAAGCCCAGTTGCAAAAAATAGGAGTGGGAGCAGTAACAACTGGGTTAGTTTGATTCCGGATGACAGTGTTACAGATGACAAACACCAACAGCTCAATGTCGGACGAACATTACAATCTCAACGGCAGAGAAACAAGGTAGACTTTTTATCTGATGGTGAAGGAAATCCCATAGTATCAGAACAATACAGTGGACACAGGCTATCTCAATCCGCATTGCGAGTGAATATCTACCGAAATGGTCAGTTTGCATTGTTACTGAACATTTACCGAAATGGTCAGGACGTATTAATAAATGCCCTGAACGATCGTGCATTCATTATGTATTTTTGTAAGTCAAGATAACTAGATCGCTTAATATACTTCTGTATTTACAACGGCGTTTCGGCAACTGCCATCATCACATCCAAACTTAGAAGTTGTAAAACAACTTTCTGTGTCAGCTTCTATGAAATGTACACTTTAGCAGGGCGGAAAACTGACGATCCACTCTCGCATATACTTTATTGAAGGTGACACTGAAGGCTGTTTTACAAGTTCTAAGTTTTGTTGTGATTATGGTAGTTGTCGAAACTTCTTTATATATAAAGAAGTATACTAAGCGATCTAGACGTCTTCATTCATAAAAATAGACAGGACGATTTGGAAGGCAGGAAAACTGGTGTATAGTGTGGAAGCTAATAAGATGCCATAACATTATATCCTAAGTACAGAAACCATGACAGTGTGACTTCAGCGACAAGATTATGCTGACTGTGACCAGTCGCTTGGTTAGAACTGACATTGTGTCAAAACTAACAGAGTAATATCATATGGCATTGTTGGCAGGGATTCCTATGATGTATCAGCCGTATGTTGGAAAGGGTGTGCTTCAACAGCATGCACGGTGGCGCCTTTTCTTGTGAATATGCAAGAGTTGCGTCGTACGTGTATTTGTAGAGTGTAGGTGAGTGTAAGTGATGCTTGTGTACTGTCCAGTACATTAGCGCAAAGACCGGTGGTCAAGAACTTTATGCCACCACCTCTTCTCCGCTTGCCGGCCAAATACTGCTAGTGAATTTTATCTTTCTATTTTTTTATTTTTTTTTTCGGCTAGCTTCTTTGCTATAAATCCAGTTGTTCTCTGTATATTGTGATTACACTCCACAAAATTTGTGAAAATTCTTGGAAATTAAATTTTGTTCCGAGTTTCAAAAAATTTTTCTTACAGTAGAATATATTGTGGCTCTGTTCCAGCTCACTGGCTCCTACAGAGTTCATATCCTCGGAACTTTGCCGCTTAAGCAGTTTATTTCACAATCTTTTGAGATTTTTCTACACTTCTGTTCCTCATAGTGTTTTGTCGAGTTGCGGCTTCTCTTAACTCTGAGATCGCCAGTCGCGGGAAGGACATCAATAATGATTTTTTATGTTTTATTGTACTGTGAAACGGCGGCCTGTTTCAAGCCTTTCTCCTCGCATTTAATCCAATTTACAAACTTAATTTGTATACGAGACTCTCTTGCTTCGTTTGCTTCCGATTCCGTTTCAGTCGTCGACTTTCCACCTGTATGGCATGTCGTTTACGTGAGCGGCCAGTTGGTAGCGTGTAGCAATGTAGGTAATCCACCATTTTAACGTTTAATGCTTATAGTAGTTTTTTTTTATAAATGTATCCGGTCTTGACCAGGGAAATTCCTTATTCGTTGGCGCAAAAACAAGAGGAATTTTAGCACGTTCTGGAAGAGCTGCCGGCTACTCGAAGATCAATGTCTCACGCTAATGGGCCTCATGGACAGTCAGAGGAGCCTTTAAAGAATTGTAGTCTTGGCTAAGCTTACGCAATCAATGAGTGACGAAACGAAAGACTGGTGTACTCAGTAGCAGAGCAGCAAACCACTGGTGGAAGGGATGAGAACGCCGCATGGTCAGTAAATTTCGGGTGGAGTCTTCATCTGTCCACTTGCTGTTATGCTGCTGTTGTGGTCTCCAGACATATTTCCTCGTGCAAAATACTCTCAAGCGCCAAAGAAACTAATACAGACATACGTATTCAATTACAGACATATGTAAACAGGCAGAATACGACGCTGGGGCCTGCAACGTCTATAAAAGACAAGTGTCCGGCGCAGTTGTTAGATCGGTTACCGCTGCTAGAATGGCAGGTGTCAAGATTTAAGTGAGTTTGAACGCGGTGTTATAGTCGGCGCACGAGCGATGAGGCACAGCATGTCCGAGGTAGCAATGAAGTTCGGATTTTCTCGTACGACCATTTCACGAGTGTACCGTAAATATCAGAAATGCGCTAAAACAGCAAATCTCCGACATCGCTGCGGCCGGAAAAAGTTCCTGCAAGAACGGGATCAACGACAACTCAAGAGAATCGCTCAGCGTGATAGAAGTACAACCCGTCCAAAAATTGCTGCAGATTGCAGTGCTGGGCCATCAACGAGTGTCAGCGTGCGAACCATTCAACGGAACGTCGTCGATATGGGCTTTCGGAGCCGAAGGCCCACTCGTGTACCCTTGATGACTGCACAACGTAAAACTTTACGGCTCGCCTGGGCCCGTCAATACTGACATTGGGCTGTTGATGACTGGAAACATGTTGCCAGGTCGGACGAGTTTCGTTTCAAATTGTATCGAGTGGATGGACATGTAAGGGTATGGGGACAACGTCATGAATCCATGGACCTTGCATGTAAGCAGGGGATTGTTCAAGCTGGTGGATGCTCTGTAATGGTGTGGGGCGTGTGCAATTAGAGTAATATGGGACCCCTGATACGTCCAGATACGACACAGGTGACACATACACAAGCATCCCGTCTGATCACCTGCATCCATTTATGTGCAGCGTGTATTCCGATGAACTTGGATAATTCAAATGGTTCAAATGGTTCTAAGAACTATGGGACTTAACATCTGAGGTCATCAGTCCCCTAGACTTAGAACTACTTAAACCTAACTAACCTAAGGACATCACACACATCCATGTCCGAGGCAGGATTCGAGCCTGAGACCGTAGCAGCCGCGTAGTTCCGGACTGAAGAGCCTAGAACCGCTCGACCGTAGAGGCCAGCTTTGGGTAATTCCAGCAGGATGATGCACACTTCACACGTCCAGAATTGCTACAGAGTGACTCCAGGAACAATTTTCTGAGTTTAAACGCTTCCGCTGGCCACCAAGGTGCCTAGACATGGACATTATTGAGCATATCTGGAATGCCTTGCAACGTGCTGTTCAGAAGAGATCTCCGCCCGACCGTACACCTACGGATTTAAGGACAACCCTGCAGGATTCATGGGGTCGATTCTCTTCAGCACTACTTCGGATATTTTTATTAAAATGAAATTCCTCCAGCTGTATTTAAGATTTTTTATTTACTTCGCTACTAGTTTCGGCGTTGCGACAACGCCATCTTCAGGCCCGTACACTTTGATGAAATCAGTTGTGTGTGGCTCAGTCTAGAAGTCGGCGGTGAGAGCAACACGTGTTGCTCTCACCACCGACTTCTAGACTGAGCTACATACAACTGATTTCATCAAAGTTTACGGGCTTGAAGATGGCGTTGTCGCAACGCCGAAACTAGCAGCGAAGTAAATAAAAAATCTTAAGTATAGCTGGAGGAATTTCATTTTAATAAAAATTATACCAGCTGTGTCCCACCTTCAACCAGTTTAAATATGGATGTACGAAGACTTCAGATATTAGTCGAGTCCATGTCACGTCGTGTTGCGGCACTTCTGCTTGCTAGCGGGGCCCCTACACGATGTTAGGCAGGTGTACCAGTTTCTTTGGCTCTTCTGTGTAAAAGTCTTGATAGACCTCACAAACGGAACGACGAATTAACGTACGGTTGCGGAGGCAGGTCATTAACACAGCTATTCGGTTGCCACTTTACTGTCACACTGGCTCTTAAGCAGACATCAGATGTGCATAATCACATAATTTATTGCCTCGACAGCTGCTCTGAGTCGCCGGACAGACGGCAGAATGGGTTGGCTCAGTTGCCGCTGCCTATTGCTCTCGCTCGGAGGGCGCAAAAAAGAGAGAGAAGCCGTAAGAGAGAAAATGGAAGCACAAGCGATGACAAACACAGGCCGCGGCCCGCGGCGGCCGTGACGGTTCCGCGAATTGGCCGCGGACGCTAACCACAGGGCCGGCGCGCCGCTCCCTCTGCCAGGCACCGCTCGGCCGGACTGGTCCCACCCAGTGGCGGCGCCGGCCGCTCAACCGCTGCGCCCGCCTCCTTGACGTCACGACTGCTTACAGCTTATTCATTTGCCCCGGCGGTTGCACGCAAGTCGTGCCACTCTGAAGGTATCAAAATGGGTATCCTGTTGGTCCTCTCACTTTTTTTGCCCTTTTACGTGACAGTTGTATCTACGAAAGGTAGTCATAAAGTTTTCATTATCTCATTGAAGAAACAAATAAGTGATTAATTTTTTGTTTGCTTTCAGGCATATGCCTGTAGTCCTTTTACACACTGAAATTCCCGCGCCACAGTAGCATTGCAAGACTCTAGGGGAACCGAAACCAAATCGCTTGGCCCATCTCCATTTTGTCAGTGGCTAGGGCCGTTCCTTTTAGGCTGCTCTGGTGGCGGGCTACGGTACTGTGCTGCAGAGATTTCAGTGTGTACCAGGAGTGAAGACGTGCACCTGCAAATAAACAAAAAATTAATCACTTATCCGTATGTTTTCGAGCTTGCTGTATCCGTCCCGCAGGACAGCCAGGTCTGCTGGGTTGCCTACCAAGCAGAAGTCAACAGCAAAATGACAACATGTTTATGGTTCAAATGGCTCTGAGCACTATGGGACTTAACATCTGAGGTCATCAGTCCCCTAGACTTAGAACCACTTAAACCTAACTAACCTAAGGACATCACACACATCCATGCCCGAGGCAGGATTCGAACCTGCGACCGCAGCAGAACTGAAGCGCCTAGAACCGCTCGGCCAAAAAGTCCGGCCAATATGTTTATAGTGAAGATTGCGGAAGGAACCTGTCAGACACGCGGCGCCAACATAGCCACAGTACACTGAGGTGACAGAACTCATGAGACACCTCTTAATATCGTGTTGGATCTCCTTTTGCCCGATGTAGCGCACCATCTCGACGTGGACTCTGCAAGTCGTTGAAAGTACCCTGCAGAAATTTTGATACTTGCTGCCTCTATAGTCGTTCACAATCGCGAAAGTGTTGCCGCTGCAGAATTTTGCGCACGGATTGACCTCTCGATTATGTCACATGAATGTTCGATTGGCAGGGCGGACAAATTGTTCTTCAAACCAGCTGCGTGTTGTCATCCACAAAAATTCCGTCGTTGTTTGGGATCATGAAGTCCATGAATGTCTGCAAATGCTGTAGACGGTCCCCACGTAGCCGAACATAATCATTTCCAGAGAATGATTGGTTCATTTGGCCCAGAGGACCCAGTCCATTCCATGTAAACACAGCCCACATGATTATACAGCCATCACCAGCTTGCGCGCTGGCTTGTGACAACGTGCGTCCATAGCTTCATGGGGTCTGCGCCACACTCAAACCCTACCATCAGCTCTTACCAACCGAAATTGGTACTCAGCTGAGCAGGCCACGGTTTTCCAGCAGTCATGTGTCCAACCGATAATTTATCGAGCCCAAGAGAGGCGCTGCAGGCGATGTCGTGTTGTTAGCAAAGGCACTCGTGTCGGTTGTCTGCTGCCATAACCCATTAACGCCAAATTTCGTCGCACTGTCCTAACGGGTACATTCGTCGAACGTCCCATATTGATTTCTGCTGTCATTTCAAGCAGTGTTGCTTGTCTGTTAGCACAGACAACTCTATGCAAACCCCGCTGCTCTCTGTCGTTACGTGAAGGTCGTCGGCCTTTGCGTTGTCTGTGGTGAGATGTAATGTCTGAAATTTGGTATACTCGACACACTCTTTACTCTGCGGATTCCGGAAAATTGAATTCCCTACGGATTTCCGAAATGGAATGTCCCATGCTCCTAGCTCCAACTACCATTCTGTGTTCAAAGTCTGTTAATTTCCGCCATGCGGCTGTAATCACGTCGGACATCTTTCTGAGATGAATCACCTGAGTATAAAACACAGCTCCACCAATGCACTGCCATTTCATGACTTGTGTATGCGATACTACCGTACTCTGTATATGTGTGTATCGCTATCGCCACTTGAGGAAACTCATCATATAATGTCGAAATCGTATAGAGTCTGCCCTCTCTCACTTTTTTTTATCAACTTTCTACACCAAATCGTCAGTAAAGACTGAAAGTTGCCCACTTCGTTCGTCATCGTGCACATTCGTACGGCCATCTTCAAAAACTCTCGCGTATTTCTGTAGCATTCCACCGCTCGTAAGTGTCAAGAAGTGTGCTTTATGCAGTTGTTAGAGAACATATAAACTATCCAAAGTTACGCTTGTAGAAAGTGGCGTGCAAAACAGTACATTGCTGTCACAACAGAAGAGATCATTAAAACTCTGACTATCGATCGCAGATTCGCACTCTGGAAAGCACCGTATGGTATGTGGCGGAGGATACACAATGCACTGGTATTATTTCCAGCATTCATATTCCATTCACGGATGGTGTGCAGCAAGGAATATTGTCGGTAGCTCTCTGCGTGAGACCGAATTTTTGTAATTTTAGCATTTGTTGAAGAAAGTAGCAACTTTCTTGACTAATTTGGAACGTTGGCTTTTGGAATTCTGTGAGTGATGCTCTCCGTGATGCAACGTTCAAAGGTGCCTGATGTATTTGTCAACTTCCAGTTTTTCAGACTAAATCGCGAGCTGTTTTGCTATGATAATCTTTGGTCACTTCTCAATACCTGTGGTGTAGGTCAGTTGTTGCTTAGTTGTGGTGGTTTGTCCTAACGTCACTATGTAAGGCACGGCCAGTAGAATGTCAATGTGGTCAGTGCCGGTGCAACATGTTCTGTATTTGAATGGGGAAGAAAAGGTTATGTTCTACACTGTTCTTTAGAGTGTTCGATGAAAGGTAGAGGTCGGGCTGCTATGACGTACATGGAGAGAGAAAGAAATTGGTTGGTGGTTACAACTTTGGTTTGTATGTGAAATCTTAGAGTGAGAATTGCGGTTAACATTCAATAACGCAATATATGCTGCAGTGCATTGCTTGGCGTACCATATTGACTGAAGGTATGTACTGAACCATTCTGTGGGACATCCAGTTTCAAATAATGCGTACCAGAATTCGTTTTCTTTATGTTATGCGTTTGATTCACTAGAGCACTATATAAATTCGTTCTCCATTTATCTAACGATTTTTAGCAATTTCGATGGTTGCATGAGTTCTTTGTGGACGAAGTTTTGTGGTGGTGTAGATGCCACGTGGATCATGTAACTACAACCACGTTCTTCATGTAAAATGACTATGTCGTTGTGTTGCAATAATTAACCATTGATACAAAATCTTCCCACAATTTTCACGCACCTTCCCGTCATTAATTGAAAGCCTCTATATATAACATCTGTTTTCAAAAGGCCATTGGTTACGGACTAAAAAATTGTTTTGTAATGGGGATCCTATTATGATCATTTGCCTTCAGCGGAAGTATTTATTAAATGAGGATTGTTTTCCGTGTGCTGCACGCATTTAGTCAACATAAGATTGCTAGTAGTATTTTCGTACGATTCTTCCAGATTGCAGAAGGTGAGTTTTCGTCGAGATTTTCGGAGCAGCAAATGACATATAAAGTTGCATACAGTGTTTTTCTATTATTAAATAATTTCATTTCCTTTTTATAAAAGTGTTTCAGTTACGATTACTAGCCAAAGACGCTCAGCGCACGTGTTTTGTCTGTAGGATGTAGAATATTAAACACTTTGCATGTCAAATAAGAGTTCTGCTACTAGGAAACTCCATCATTAAACCAAGTTTAAAATTCTTTACGCGAAAATTAACCGTTGCGCAAAATAGGTGGTACTCGTATTAACTTGTTCTTGAAATGAAGTCCGATCACGTTGCAGTAATACTTTCAGGGGTCAATACTCGCAGATAAAAAGGGGCAATTTTATCAGGACAAAAAATTTCTATAGGTTATGCACTCAGAGTTGTAACCTAACATAGCCCGCTGTCTGCAGTTCGTTGAATACTGCTGTGTATGTGTGTGTGTGTGTGGGGGGGGGGGGGGGAAGACAAATAGTGTGTCTTCTTTTTTTATTTTTTATTTTTTTTAGTTACCGAGCGAGGTGGCGCAGTGGCTAGCGCACTGGACACGGGAGGATGACTGTTCAATCCCGCATCCGGCCATCCTGATTTAGGTTTTCCGTGATTTCCCTAAATCGCTCGAGGCAAATGCCGGGATGGTTCCTTTGAAAGGGCACGGCCCACTTCCTACCCCGTCCTTCCCTAATCCGATGAGACCGATGACCTTGCTGTCTGGTTCCTCCCCTAAACAACCCAACCCCCATCCCCATCTTTTTAGCCCTGTTTCCCTCTTCTTTTAGTAATTTTGACCTTCGATAACGCACCAAGCTCCTCCTTGGTTCACACTCTATGCTAAATAGTAGAGTCTGTATCTTACAATAACTGGTAGACTGAGCTGATTCCAGATCGAATGAAAGCGAAGGAATCAGACTCCAATAAGGCCAAGTCTAATAAACTAGTTTTAAGCTGAAAGAAGCGTCTGATGATTATTTTGAAGCGCCTTTTCCTTCAAAACACCCAAACTACGGTGTCTAGTCACTTATTCTCACATTGTGGCACATTTACTTGCATACATGCATCTATATGCAGGGTGGCAAATGACCACCACTGGCGTCGACGCAGCGCTGCGATCGATTTATGGAACTCTGACACACGCATAGCAGTTCTGCCTGAGGGTCAGCGGCAATAGTGTTTTCAGTGTTCTGCCGTATCTCTTAAAGTGTGTGAGGACCGTTAGAGTACACCTGACCCTTCAATCTGCCCCACAGTCAAATATCGCAGGGAAATCAGGCTATCGTAGTGGCCAGGACATTGCACTGTCTCCGCAAATTGTCCTCTCCTCACCGGACACCTCACACTCACCAGACAATGTTGTCAATGCGGTCTGTGCATTTTGCCGCGCGGGATTAGCCGAGCGGTCTGGGCGCTGCAGTCATCGACTGTGCGGCTGGTCCCGGCGGAGGTTCGAGTCCTCCCTCGGGCATGGGTGTGTGTGTTTGTCCTTAGGATAATTTAGGTTAAGTAGTGTGTAAGCTTACGGACTGATGACCTTAGCAGTTAAGTCCCATAAGATTTCACACACATTTGAACTTTTTTTTTTGTTTGTGCATTTTTCCATCTTGCTGGAAATATCCATATACTCGTTCATCTTGTGTGAGTTGATCCACAAATGGATTAAAAACAGTTTCTTGGCACAAAGGGCAGAGTTAACTGTTTGGTGTAAGAATCGTGTTACGTTGCGGCCAGCAGACACTAATCATGAGATAATGCGCCGGCTCTTCAGAGTTCATGTGGTGATTTTTCTGATGCATGTTGGCGCGTGTTCTATGAGTTCACATTCTCTGATCGGCTGAATCAGAGGCTGCTCTCAGCACTCAGGACAGAGCATGCGGGAGATGCGCATGCGCCGGTATGTGACATCAACTGACTGGCGCATCGAAATCACCCTTTCCAGCATATTCTGTGATGGGCAGTTCCCCTGTCATTAACAAGGGTCAGTTCCGTTTCAGTCTTATAAATATTTTTCAGTCTAGTCTACCTGTGTGTCGATCAGACAGTCAATCTATTTGTCTGCCTTTCTCCCTGTCTCACATTCAGCTAGCATTGCTGGGTTGCATTTGCGCAAAATCTTTGACCAATTAGAAGTGCCCTCTGTGGCACAATTACATTTCATCTTCTACCAAGGCTCAGAAACATGCATACGCAAGTGGTATAATTTGAAATAGTAATCAGTGTTGATCGCGAATTTCTGTTAAAAATGTTAGAACTACATCTCATAATTATTTGAGTTGGCTTCGACCTCCGCTCACTCAATATGTGCCTAAATGTTAAAAAAATGCTTGGTGTAATTGTCCCAGATTGATGCTGGGAGCAGCGCAACTAAAAATGTGGACCGATGGAATTTTAAAATGTAAATTACGTAGCACGATTCGATAGTTGCTCTATGCTATGTAATTAGTTGGACCTCTCGGACTTCTTCTTCGAATGACTGCAGATTCAGCTTGGACAATAAGTGGTAAAGAGACACTGAAAATTTGTAACAAAGTTGCGCCAACGGCGGAAAGGTGCCACGTAGAAAAGTTGCCTCTCTCTCACGAAATGCTGTAAAATGAAACTGCTCACGCTGACAGTTTGCCGGAAAAAGCTCTAGAATTATGAAGTGTTACAGGCGTATGCCTTAATGTGAAAAAGGCACAATAACATAATTACCGCCTTTACAGGCTAATATCTGTTAAACAAAAGTCTGAGCTATGAAGAAATATATATTTTATAATAAGAGGGAAAGGATGAAAAATAATAATGTTTTAATAATATTTTTCGAAATAAAAAGAAAAGCAAAAGAGCAGACATGCATTACAGCAAATCGTCAAACAGATCAAAGAAATACTTCTCCCAGAAACGCAATTCCTCATTTAGCTGGAGAAGTGGGTATTTTATATAAAGAATCTACTCTGCTAAATGAGCAAGTGGATTTTAGGGAGAAGCATTTCTTTTTCCCGTGAGCTACGGTCAAATGGGAAGGGAAAGAACCTTAAATGCATTATATATGCGACCCTTATAGGTCAATTCATTTCAAGTTTTCAATACAATGCTAAATTTTTTTAAGGCCGGTGCCAACACAAACATACACGGCATAACAGCGCTCGTCAAAATCGATTTCAAATTTTTATCATCACTGTAAATATCTAACGAAATCTAACAAATTTGTTCTTCCATTCCATGATTTGAGGGATTCTGCTAAAACTGTTAGGTATATCAAACTGAAAATTATTACGCTAATGATGTGACTGAATGCTTCAAGTGTAAGCTGCTTACGTCATAACTTCCAGCATTCAAGGGAGCAGTGGAACATTTCTTTTTTTAAGTGTTTTACATATAAACCATTCTGTGTAAGAAAACTGTACAAGAAACCAAAGAGCCAATTTTTCTTTTGGTAATCAAAGAAAATAGCTGCCAAGCTTCTGGAATTTTGCAGTCACTACTCTATGCTATTTATAACAAACGATTGGACAAGTTGTCTTTTAACGTTTTCGCACCCTTTTTCTGTGTGAGCTCGGGGGGATTCGACGTAAGTGAAATGTATTCCCTGTTTACTGAAATAATTGACCTGTTTATTATACTTAATCGTATGCAATCATTTAAAAATCATTTATCTTCGTCATTTAGTTTCTCGTGAGCGTAATTTTTATGCTTTATAGCGGCCGACGGCGTAAAGTTGGAAGTGGACAGTTTCATGATGAAAGGACCGGACGCTATTCGTGTTCCATGGATATCTCTTCGTTAATCGAAGGCAGAACCCTCCCTGCCGCCTCTGAGATTAAATTTCCCATCGTCTTTCTTTTTCTTGCGTAATTTTCTGCGTGAGATTTGTTCTCAATTGATCGATCACACTCAACGAAAAATAACGTCACCCGACGTACTCACTGGCCTGATGCGCTCCCTTATCTTTTTATTGACGGTGATATATTTGAATCACAGCAAATCATTAACTACATTTCATAAGAATCCTTCAGTTCCTTAAGTTTATTCATTTTCATTTTGAGGCGTATATATAGCTGTAAAATATCAGTATGAGAACACTGTTAAAACAATGTTGAATGTATACGTGCATGACGTTGACATATTATGTAAGCTATTACGTACATATTTTTCGGACAGAATAACATGTGGTCTCGAAAGACATTTCAAAATACACTGGTCAGTTTTGACACATACCATATGCTTTTCCCTAGCCTTCTATGTCCAGCTAATAGGACACGGTTGTGCCTACGCTGTACAGTACTTCGCGCTCCGGCGACTGCAGTGGGATGAGCAAGTGGCAAACGACCGCTGCGCACGCATATTTAAAGCTGTGCTTTCAGGTCATAACTGACTACAGTCAGAACCATCGCCCAAATTTTTGTGCGAATCGTTTGCTGGGGATGATACGCTGTGCGTGCGTTTTTCTCTCCGTAAAATATTGGGTCAAGATGCTGATGTTTCCTTGTAAGATCGGACGCATGAGCGTTTCATAAGCTGTCTCTTTTGGAGACTGACTGCATTTTCGCAATATCCTATCAATGAATCTACGTCTGCTACCTGCCTTACCTACGATGAATCCTGTATGATCGTTGCATTTCATACTCCCATTAATTGATAAATCCATGAGTTAGTATAGCTTGACTGATTTTACTTGTGATTCATTGATATTATAGTCACAGGACAATAATTTTCTGTGTTTTTTGTAGTGCATAGTTCTATATGTGTGATCATTTAAAGCACGTTGCTAATATTTGTACCACTTGTAAGATCTGACTGGATACTTGTGCAGCTTTCTTCATTTGGAACGAGGGGCGTTTGGAAAGTCCGCGAAAAAATAAAAACTACTAACGCGTTTGGGGTAAACCTTTTTTATTTCTAATCTCCTGTTGGACTTATACACTTCGTCCAGCGCTGTTCTAATTTGTTGATCCCTTCCCAATAATAGGAATTGTCCAAGTCTGCAAAATAGCTATTAGTTGCTGCAATCACCTCCTCGTTTGAATAAAATCTTTGTCACGCCAGCCATTTCTTCAGATTGG
This sequence comes from Schistocerca piceifrons, assembly GCF_021461385.2. NCBI lineage: Eukaryota > Metazoa > Arthropoda > Insecta > Orthoptera > Acrididae > Schistocerca > Schistocerca piceifrons. Next base: position 321,498,870 of record NC_060139.1, on the reverse strand, counting down.
GGAACAAATAGCACTCCGAGGGAGCCAAGTCCGGAGAATAGGGGGGATGTGAAATGAGTTGGAATCCTATTTCCATTAATTTTGCGACCACAACTTCTGAGGTGTGTGCTGGTGCATTGTCGTGATGGAGAAGGACTTTTTTGCGGTTCAATCGCCGGCGTTTTTCTTGCAGCACGGTTTTTAAAACGATCCAATAACTATGAATAATATGCACCTGTAATACTTTTACCCTTTCCAGATAGTCGATGAGGATTTTCTCTTGTGAATCCCAAAAGACAGTCGCCATAACCTTTCCGGCCAAAGGAATGGTCTTCGCCTTTTTTGATGCAGATTCTCCCTTGGTAACCCGTTGTTTAGATTGTTGTTTGGTCTTAGTAGTATAGTAATGTATACATGCTTCATCCACAGTGACGAAACGACACTTAAAGTCCTGCGGATTCTTCCTGAACAGCTGCAAACCATCCTTGCAACACTTCACACTATTCCGTTTTTGGTCAAGCGTGAGCAATCGCGGAACCCATCTTGCGGATAGCTTTCTCATGTCCAAATGTGTATGCAAAATATTATGTACCCGTTCATTCGAGATGCCCACAGCACTACCAATCTCATGCACCTTAACTCTTCTGTCAGCCATCACCATATCATGGATTTTATCAATGATTACTGGAGTCGTAACCTCCACAGGGCGTCCAAGAACGTTCAGCATCACTTGTGCCCATATGGCCACTCCGAAACCCCTTATAAACTGTTCTAATCGAAGGTGGAGAGTCACCGTAGTGTTTATCAAGCTTTTCTTTAGTCTCCTTAGGCGTTTTGCCATTCATAAAGTAATGTTTAATCACCACACGAAATTCTTTTTCGTCCATTTGTTGACAATCGCTCGACTTCCTTGATTCACAAGAATTTCAAACACAAAGAAATAGACCAATATGGCTGAACTTGGTGTGCGTTCTTTCCAAAGACGCTCCTAACTAAACACGACCTCGATACGCGCTGAGGTGCCATCTCTCGGACTTTTCAAACGCCCCGTTTTTCGCCATAGATAACCGCATAATTTGCAAAACTCTGCTGTTACTGTTAATATTGGATGCCAGATGATTAGCATGCAATATGAGCAGAAAGAGTCTCAACACTCTTTCCTCTGGCATTCCTGGAGTTACTTATACTTCTGTTGTTGATTCTCCATTCACGATTACGTGCTGTGTCCTCTCTTCCAATAAGTCCTCAGTCCAGTCACAAATTTTCTTCGATGACATACTTTTTCTGCTACTGAACATTCTCATTCAAGGCTCAAGATCAGTGAAATTAATTTAGTGTCTTTATTGAAGAATTGACAACCAGCTGTGGCATTTACTCATTAGTATTTCTGCGGTCCAAGTTCTAACCATTTCATACAAGTGACAAAAATCAGGGGTTTTTCTTCAGTCCTGAATACAGTACAAGTATGGCTGTTTTCAACTGGGTGGTTGGTTTGAACGTCACAGTGCTATACTAAACGCGATAAAGTAACAGTATTTAGTTCTTATATTTATATTTTGAGAATATGCAAATGTGCATACCCAACAGGAGAAAGCTTGGGACGGTTTAGTTACGATGACTTTGGCAAACAGTGGAAAATATGACAGAGGGCACCCTACTATCATAGCTGTAAAGAAACTATATCACTAGAGAAATCAGACATAAATATGTATAGTTCTTCGAACGGAGACAAACTGAGCAACTGCAGGAAAAAAATAATTAATGGAATGGTCTGAATGCAATTTAGGAGGCGTATCCGGAAAGTAAGGTCCAGTTAAGCGCGAAATCGAAACCACTGTGAAAATCTATGGAACTTTGCACAGATGTGTTGGGCAGTGCCTTTAGTGTGCGTGTCGATCGCTCTTTTCAGTTCAGAGCGCAAAGCCGTGCTGTAGAAATGCCTAAAACAACAATGTCTCCCGCCAAGTATGTGGATGTGGTGAGACATTTCGCCTGAAGCTATGCAGCCCACATAACATATATGTCATGCGTTTCTTTCTCCAAGACATTTTTCAGCCGCATTCTGCAAGGGCAACGCATTATGCAAAGGCAATGAAGACCCTCCTGCAGCATTTTCCATAGGCATTGTTTGATCACCCAGAATACAGCCCTTATTAACTCCCTCCGTTGTTCAGCTCTGCTCACATGAACCGCTGGCTACGAAGACAACATTTTGGCATAGACAATGAACGGCAGACCAGTGCAGAGAATTGGCAGAAAACACAGGCGGCTGCTTTCTGTGACGAGGGTACTGGAAAGTTTGTACAACGCCACGACATATGTCTAAGTCGGAGCGGCGACTATTTAGAGAGCTACGAGGGTAATCCCAAAAGTAAGGTCTCCTATTTTTTTATAAGTACATAGACCTGTTTATTTCTACAACGTTTACATCAGTTTACAGCTTGAACTTTTAGCTATTTTTGGACATAATCACCATTTTTGTAGACGCTGTGGGAGTTTTTGTATGCCCATGTCATACCAGCTCGCCGCCACGCTGTTCAGAAGGTTATGAACCTCTTCTTTCACCTTGTCGTCGGAGCTGAATCGCTGGGACCACAATTAACGATGACAGGTACTGTGAGACTCTGAAAAAACTCAAACGGGCAATTCAGAACCGCAGAAGAGGAATGTTGAGCAAGGGCGTACATATTCCCTATGACAACGCTCGCCCACACATCACTCGGCAAACCGTTGCTCTCCTGCAACAGTTTCAGTGGAACATAGTCACCCACCCACCCTATAGTCCTGACTTGGCGCCCAGTGACTATCACCTGTTCCCTAGGTTAAAAGAACATTTGGCCGGAAAGCGATTCAGCTCCGACGACGAGGTGAAAGAAGACGTTCATAACTTTCTGAACAGCATGGCGGCGAGCTGGTATGACATGGGCATACAAAAACTGCCACAGCGTCTACAAAAATGCATCGACAGAAATGGTGATTATGTCGAAAAACAGCTAAATGTTCAAGCTGTAAACTGACGTAAACCATTGTAGAAATAAACAGGTCTATGTACTTATAAAGAAAAAGGAGACCTTACTTTTGGGATTACCCTCGTAGCTGGAAGGTGGGACTGACTGTTGCGAATAAAAAATTTCTGATTTTCACTGCGGTTTTCATTTCGCGACCGATTGGACCTTACTTTCCGAACAGCCCTCGTATTTAGCTTACAACTAAAGTAAAGCTTAGCACAGACAATAGCCGTAACTTCAAAACATAAAGCAATAAGTTTTTCTGCACGAGTCACTCATAAGACCATAAGTCATCTTAAATAACTTCCTATTCTTCAGTCCGGTACTTAATGCTCTTTTATTTGAAAAACTGGAAGACACGAAGTGGTACACATACATGGAAAGGATGTAAGTATGGAAAGGATCGTACAGACTTAAACAGTCAATGAAAAGTGTGAAAACAACATTTTGGTTGAAGCTAGAAGTCTCCCATTAATGCTAGTATTAGAATTCCCAAGCCTAGACATTTGTTTTTTAATCTAAACCAAACGAACCGTGTGGTGTCACCGCCAGACATCACTCTTGCTAGGTGGTAGCCCTTAATTCGTCCGCGGTCCGTTAGTATACGTCGGACCCGCGTGTCGCCACTATCAGTGATTGCAGACCGAGCGCCGCCACACGGCAGGTCTAGTCTAGAGAGACTCCCTAGCACTCGCCCCAGTTATACAACCGACTTTGCTAGCGATGGTTCACTGACTACATACGCTCTCATTTGCAGAGACGACAGTTTAGCATAGCCTTCAGCTACGTCATTTGCTACGACCTAGCAAGGCGCCATATTCAGTTACTATGTCTTCTGAACAGATAATACGAGGGCTGTCCAGAAAGTAAGTTACGATCGGGCGCGAAATGGAAACCACTGGGAAAATCCGGTAAAGCTTCGCACAGATGTGTTGGTCAGTGTCTCTAGTATGCCCGTCAATCGTGTCGTGGCGCTCTTTTCAGTTTTGAGTGAACAGTGAGCACGTAAAGATGCGTAGGGAAAAGCGTCTCCCGCCAAGCATGAGGGCCCGGTTAGAGATTTCGCCTGTGTCATGCAGCCCACATAACACAACTGTCGAGCAGTTCCTTCTTCAAGCCAATTCTCGGCCGCACGCTGCAGGGGCAATGAAGACGCTCCTGCAGCGTTTCCGATGAGAAGTATTTCATCACCCACAATACAGTCCGTAATTGGCTCCCCCTGAGTCTCATTTCTGCTTACAAAAACCGCTGGCCATGAAGACAAAATTTTTCGACAGACAACGAGCTGCAGACCTGGCCGAAAGCACAGGCGGCTGCTTTCTATGACGAGGATACTGGAAAGTTGATACAACACTACGACAAAACTCGAAGTTGGAGCGGCGACTATGTAGAGAAGTAGGTGGAAGGTGTACCTAACTGTTGCAAATAAAATGTTTCTGGCTTTCACTGTGGTATCCGTTTCGCGACCGATCGTAACTTACTTTCTGGACAGCCCTCGTATTGTGAATCATGTACCGTCAAGAGCGACGTTCATCATTAATGGATTAAAGTTAAGTATGAAACTAATTACGCACGCTTTCTGAATTCTAATTCCTTGTCATGTTCCAGACCTCACGTCAGTATAGTTCTTCCCTCCTCACGCCAGCCTGCGTGAGCTAAAACGCGTGCATTTCGGCCTCCATTCCTAACACGGTGTTGGCTCTTCTGCCAACACAACAAACCAAACTTCAGGAACCTGCAAAATTCTTCTGATTGTGAACCGAGGAGTACATTCAGTTCCCTGAACCGTAACACGTTTCGTACTTGGCACTTAGTAATCCCAAAATTAAATCGTCCGCAGGACTTATTCCTGGTAGACCCGTTAGCGGTGAGTAGGCGCCTGCCACCAGCTGTGTCTGCTACTCCCCTACGGGAGCGACAAGCGGGAAGTCGGCGCACGCGCAAAAGGCGCTGAAGCAGCTGCTGTTGTCTCTCAACCTTGGCCCAGACTGGCGTCCTGTTTCCCAGGGCGCACACGAGCAATTACGCGTCCTCTGCAGCAGAGTTCCCAGATATGCAGGCGCCTATCACACTGGTTCTAGCACTGAAGGTGCTGCAATTTTCCTTTGTTGTATTTTTCTTACTGCAGGAGTAAGCAATCGGAGGAATGTTTTCTCTGCTCTAGCACTGACCCTGAGACACTAGCAGAGGGAAAGAACCACGACTTGCATTTTTTTGTTATGTTTTGCAACGGCTGAAGACTCTTGGGAAGAATATCACAGCTGATACTGGAAAATGTATGCATGTCAAGCTGTGTGAGACACTGAAAGGATTACGCTGCCTACTGCGAAATGCACCTTGTCAAAAATAAATTTGGTGGATAATTTGTAACCGTTCCATAACAGCGGTACCATTTCCATCGTACCACGTTTCACCCATCTTTGAAGTTTCCGTTTAATTTAAAATGTAAGTTAATTTTTAGTGAGTTAGCAACAATAAGTAGCATTTGGTCTGAAACATTAAGCTTACGAAAACAGGAAGTTTACAATGACCTTAGATTCTTGATGTACGTCGTTAGTAAGTGTTTTGAAACTGGATCCGAGATTGTTGTCACGATTCACATAGGAGGGCTAATAGGACAATAAGGTCCGATCGATCGCGAAGTGGAAACTACTACGTAAATTAAAAATGTTTTATTTGCAACAATTGCCTACACCTTCCAGCTACTTCTCTACATAGTCGCCTCTCCGACTTAGACATTTGTCGTAGCGTTGAACCAATTTTCCATTACCCTCGTCATACAAGCCAGCCGCCTGCGTTTTCCGCCACTTCCCTGCGCTGGTGCACAACTCGTTGTCTGTGCCAAAATGTTGTCTTAATAGCCAGCTGTTCATGTGAGCAGTAATGAAACTCGCGAGAAGCCAATTAGGGGTGTATTGTGGGCAATCACACTTCCCATCGAAAATGCTACAGGAGCATCTCCATTCTCCGTGCAGAGTGCGGCCGAGAATTATCATGAAGAACGAAACGCATAACAGTTATGTTATGTGGCCTGCATAACATCAGGCAAAATCTCTCACCAGCCCCTCATACTTGGCGGGAGGCACCATTGCTTTAGGCATATTTTCGTGCTCACTGTGCGCTCAGAACATGAACGAGCGACTTGACGCTATCGACGGGTATACAGGAGATACTGCCCAACATACCTGTGCAAAGCTTCGTCGGATTATCACTGTGGTTTCCATTTCGCGCTGATCGGACCTTACTTTCCAAACAGCCCTCGTATATCGTGACAGCAACTTCCTGGCAGTCTCCAGAAAGAGGAAAATGGTTCAAATGGCTCTGAGCACTATGGGACTTAACTTCTGAGGTCATCAGTCCCCTAGAACTTAGAACTACTTAAACCTAACTAACCTAAGGATATCACACACATCCATGCCCGAGGTAGGATTCGAACCTGGGACCGTAGCAACAGCGCGATTCCGGACTGAAGGGCCTAGAACCGCTCGGCCACTCCGGCCGGCCGAGAGAAAGAGAAGATTGTGTGCTGACCCACTTCCGGTTTCCTGGGATACACTGTAGGCAGCTGTTATTACTATTGTAAATAAATGAAGCTGCTTGTAATTCATGCTTTCAGGAACGGATCCTCATTTGCTATCAACACACTTGTTCTGACACAGACATCGCTACTACTTCCACACACTTCACCAACTCGTCGCTACATGTGTTATGCAGCTTACCTCGGCGTATAGTTATGCGCTTAAGTAACGAGCTGTTGTCAGATTAGATGTTGATGTAGGGCCGGTTGACACCACCTTCAACATATTTTCTTTTGTGGCGGGGTATTGTTGAAAAGTACAAAGTTCTCAATGAACTGTAATACATAATTCTAAACCCTTACGAAACATTTTCTTGCTGACACGCCCCACAAAATGATGAAAGAAAATAAGTTCGTCGCTTATATTATCACCGATCACGCAGTAGAACTGCCACATCAGGCATGACGTTTTAATTTTTTGCTTTCGTAGTAGTTACACTATTCGCAACACATTTTGTAGACAATATCCACACATAACACTAAATGTACCTTAAAAATTACATCATTGTACGGCATATAATTCGGCAGATATGATGTCATAAACATTAAAAAGGAGTGCAAATGACCCACATTATACTCATCCAGTGTTTGATTATTAGTAGACTTAGCGACTTCCAACAAATTTTAAATGTACACTACTGGCCATTAAAATTGCTACACCACGAAGATGACGTGCTACAGACGCTAAATTAAACCGACAGGAAGGAGATGCTGTGATGTGCAAATGATTAGCTTTTCACAGCATTCACACAATGTTGGCGCCGGTGGCGACACCTACAAGGTGCTGACATGAGGGAAGTTTCCAATTGATTTCCCATACACAAACAACAGTTGACCGGCGTTGCCTGGTGAAACGTTGTTGTGATTCCTCGTCTAAGGAGGAGAAATGCGTACCATCACATCTCCTATTTTGATAAAGTTCGGATTATAGTCTATCGCGATTGCGGTCTATCGTATCGCGACATTGCTGCTCGCGTTGGTCGAGATCCAATGGCTGTTAGCAGAATATGGAATCGTTGGGTTCAGGAGGGTAATACGGGACGCCATGTTGGATCCCAACTGCCTCGTATCGCTAGCAATCGAGATGAAAGGCATCTTATCCGCATGGCTGTAACGGATCGTGTAGACACGTCTCGATCCCTGAGTCAACAGATGAGGACGTTTGCAAGACAACAACCATCTGCACGAACAGTTCGATGACGTTTGCAGCTGCATGGACTATCAGCTCGGAGACCATGGCTGCGGTTACCCTTGACGCTGCATCACAAACAGGAGCGCCTGCGATGGTGTACTCAACGACGAACCTGGGTGCACGAATGGCAAAACGTCATTTTTTCGGATGGATCCAGGTTCTGCTTACAGCATCATGATGGTCGCGTCCGTGTTTGGCGACACCGCGGTGAACGCACATTGGAAGCTTGTATTCGTCATCACCTGTCGTATCACCCGGCGTGATGGTATGGGGTGCCAATGACACGTCACAGTCACCTCTTGTTCGCATTGACGGCACTTTGAACAGTGGACGTTACATTTCAGATGTGTTACGACCCCTGGCTCTACTCTTTATTCGACCTCTGCGAAACCCTGGATTTCAACAGGATAATGCATGACCGCATGACACAGGTCCTGTGCGGGCCTTTCTGGATACAGAAAATGTTCGACTGCTGCCCTGGCCAGCACATTCTCCAGATCTCTCACCAATTGGAAACGTCTGGTCAATGGTGGCCGAGCAACTGGCTCGTCACAATACGCCAGTCACTACTCTTGATGAACTGTGGTATCGTGTTGAAGCTGCATGGGCTGCTGTACCTGTACACGCCATCCAAGCTCTGTTTGACTCAATGCCCAGGCGTATCAAGGCCGTTATTACAGTCAGAGGTGGTTGTTTTGGGTACTATTTTCTCAGGATCTATGCGCGCAAATTGCGTGAAAATGTAATCACATGTCAGTTCTAGTATAATGTATTTGTCCAATGAATACCCGTTTATCATCTGCATTTCTTCTTGGTGTAGCAATTTTAATGGCCAGCAGTGTGATTTCAACCCTTCTCTAAATTTTTTGTTGTTCACATGATTTACATGCCTAACGTCAAACAATTAACACGCTAACTCATTTGTAAAGTAATCACAAGTTTGAAGCTGGGAGTTGGATTCATACATGGGACTTGTATTCTTTACAGAATAGGGGGTTTACTGGTTGCTAACTAACCACTTGCTCAGTATCACCTTAATTAATTCGACTGCATTTCATTATCCCTGTTTTGCTTTTGTTAATGTTCGTCTTCTATCCTCCTTTAAAGACACTATCCATCCCGTTCAACTGCTTTTTTTAGCCCTTTTCTGTCTATGACAGACTTGCAATGTCATCAGGAAACTTTAAAGTTTTTATTTCTTCGACCTGAACTTTAATTTCAATTCCAAATTTCTCTTTGGTTTCATGTACTGCTTGTTCAATATACATATTGAATAACATCGGCGATAAGCGACAATCCTGTCTCACTCCCTTCTCAACCACTGTTTCCCTTTCATGTCCCTTGACTCTTATAATTGCTATCTGGTTTCTGTACAAGTTGTAAGCAGCTTTTCGGTCCACGTATTTTACCCCTGCTACCTTCAGAATTTCAAAGGTGGTATTTCAGTCAGTATTCTCAAAGGCTCTCTCTAAGTCCGCAAATAATTTAAACTTTCGTATGCCTTTCCTTAACCTATCTTCTGAGATAAGTCGTAGGGTCAGTATTGCCTCGCGTGTTCCTACATTTCTCCAAACTCCAAATTAATCTTCCCCGAGGTCGATTTCTACCAGTTTTCCCCCTATTCTGCAAAAAATTCGTGTTAGTCTATTGGAGCTACGACTTATTAAACGTTCGGTAATATTCACCCCTCTCAGCACCTGCTGTCTTTGGAATTGGAATTATTATACTCTTTTTGAAGTCTCAGAATATTTAGCCTTTCTTATACATCTTACACACAAGATGGAAGAGTTTTGTCATGGTTGGCTCTTACAAGGCAAGCTAACGGAATGTCCTTTATTCCTGGGCCTCGTTTCGACCTGGTTCTTTCTGTGCTCTGGCAAAGTCTTCTCATAGTATCATGTCTCCCATCTCATTTTCATCTACGTCTTCTTCGATTTCTTCAATACTGCCTTGATGCCCATCTCCCTTGTACAGACCCTCCATAAACTCCTCCCATCGTTCAGCTTTCTCTTCTTTGCTTGAGACTGGTTTTCTTTCTGAGCTTTCGATATCCATGCAGGTGCTCCTCTTTTCTCCAAAGAGCTCTTTAATCTTCCTGTAGGTTGTACCTAGTCTTTCCCCTGGTCAAATATGCTTCTAAATCGTTACATTTGTCGTCTAGCCATTTCTGCCTAGCCATCTGCACTTCCTGTCAACCTTATTTTTTAGACGTCTGTATTCCCTTTCGCCTGCTTCATTGCTGCTCAGAAGGTTTGACAATGTATTGCAGAAGCCCACGGTTTCGTGGTCGGCGATACAGCCCCTTGGCTTCTGGTTAGTCGCTCGTTACTGCGCCACATAAGCGCCGGAGTGGCAGGAGTCGCCCACGGCGACCAATGGGTAATGGCCTGGCACGTTCTGGACGCAGTCGACAGGTGGCAAGCAGTAGAGACCCCTCAGCCCCTGGGCTCAGAACGCAGAGGCCGTAGCGCACAGCTCACATCGTGTACAGCGCCGGAGGGCGATTGGTTATTTCCCCAGCCGCAGAGTTGTGTAACCAGTCCGGTTAGCCATTCTCGTGAAGAGGAGATGACGGTACCGGTAGCTGAAACATCGTGGGATTGTAGTCCCGTTGTGGCCCTGCTAGGACACTGTATACAAAAAGGTTCAAAGAAACGATGCACAGAATTACACACTAATATCGCTATAGTCCGTCTGTTGCAGGCTCATACAGCATACTATAACATCAAATATTATAATGTTCCTGGAGTAAAAGGAATTTCTCAAAGAATCAGCACGCATTCTTGAAAAACCACTATTATGAAATATCGTTTGTCTTAAACAGGGTGATTCCGTGATGATGTTGCTAGCTTTCTAGGATGATGGAGAAGGATGAACGTATCAATTTGAGGTGAGGGACCATGGTCCAAAAATGACTGGGGAAAAAGTTATAAGCGAAAATCTTTCTGCCATCTGTGACAGTGGAATATACACTACTGGCCATTAAAATTGCTACAACAAGAAGAAATGCAGATGATAAACGGGTATTCATTGGACAAATATATTATACTAGAACTGACATGTGATTACATTTTCACGCAATTTGGGCCCATAGATCCTGAGAAATCAGTACCCAGAACAACCACCTCTGGCCGTAATAACGGCCTTGATACGCCTGGACATTGAGTCTAACAGAGCTTGGATGGCGTGTACAGGCACAGCTGCCCATGCAGCTTCAACACGATACCACAGTTCATCAAGAGTAGTGACTGGCGTATTGTGACGAGCCAGTTGCTCGGCCACCATTGACCAGACGTTTCCAATTGGTGAGAGATCTGGAGAATGTGCTGGCCAAGGCAGCAATCGAACATTTTCTGTATCCAGAAAGGCCCCGTACATGACATGAAACATGCGGTCGTGCATTATCCTGTTGAAATGTACGGTTTCGCAGGGATCGAATGAAGGGTGGAGCCACGGGTCGTAATACATCTGAAATGTAACGTCCACTGTTCAAAGTGCCGCCAGTGCGAACAAGAGGTGACCGAGACGCGTAACCAATGGCACCCCACACCACCACGCCGGGTGATACGCCAGTATGGCGATGACGGATACACGCTTCCAATGTGCGTTCACCGCGATGTCGCCAAACACGGATGCAACCATCATGATGCTGTAAACAGAACGTGGATTCATCCGAAAAAATTACGTTTTGCCATTCGTGCACCCAGGTTCGTCGTTGAGTACACCATCGCAGGCGCTCCTGTCTGTGATGTAGCGTCAAGGGTAACCGCATCCGTGGTCTCCGAGCTGATAGTCCATGCTGCTGCAAACGTCGTCGAACTGTTCGTGCAGATGGTTGTTGTCTTGCAAACGTCCCCAGCTGTTGAATCAGGGTCCGAGACGTGGCTGCACGATCCGTTACAGCCATGCGGATAAGATGCCTGTCATCTCAACTGCTAGTGATACGAGGCCGTTGGGATCTAGCACGGCGTTCCGTATTACTCTCCTGAACCCACGATTCCATACTATGCTAACAGTCATTGGATCTCGACCAACGTGAGCAGCAATGTCGCGATACGGTAACCGCAATCGCGATAGGCTACAATCCGACCTTTATCAAAGTCGGAAACGTGATGGTACGCATTTCACCTCCTTACACGAGGCATCGCAAGAACGTTTCACCAGGCAACGCCGGTCAACAGCTGTTTGTGTATGAGAAATCGGTTGGAAACTTTCCTCGTGTCAGCACGTTGTAGGTGTCGCCACCGGCACCAATCTTGTGTGAATGCTGTGAAAAGCTAATCATTTGCATATCACAGCATCTTCTTCCTGTCGGTTTAATTTAGCGTCTGTAGCACGTCATCTTCGTGGTGTAGCAATTTTTATGGCCAGTAGTGTATCTACCGGCAATGTTGTTGCTAAGAGTGTATGGTAGCCAACTTACAGAAGTGGTAGTATGAACCAAAAGAAGAAAAAATGTCTAGCAAACATGGATGTTAAAATGCGTACCTTAAGGACTAAGAGCACTTATTCATCTTCGATACTATGAAACAGAGCTCATCTACTACAAGCTCTTTGGTTTTCATATTTTTGGAAGAGGTAATGTGGACCAAAACAAGAAAAAAAGTCTAGTAAAGAAGGGCTCTAACGAGCATACTTTAGAACTGTGGGCACTTATTCAGTACAAGAGATGTCTTTCACAGCAGCGAAGATGAACAGCTGCTAACAGCTCTAAAGGTATGCACTTCAGAACCCTTCTTTACTCGACTTCATTTCTTGTTTTGGTCCACATTACCTCCTCCAAAAACATGAAAACCGAAGAGCTTGTATTAGGAGAGATGCGTTTCACTATAGACGAACAAGTGCTCAGAGCCTTTAAGGCATTCATTTTAGAGCCCATGTTTATTAGGCATATTTTTCTTTCTTTGGTCTGTATTACCACCTCTGAAAAGTTGCTTACCCTACAATCTCAGCTACAACAGTAGCTGCACATGTATTCCACTGCCAGAGGTATCAGAACAATTTTCGCTTGTAACTTCCGATTCTCGTTCGTTTCCGGACCAGGCTCCCTTACCTCATATTGATGCATTTACCCTTCTCCATCATCCCTGAAAATCTGTTAACTTCATCACGGAATCACCCTGTACACATACGATATCTTGAAAATGTCAGATGCAGGTGAGCAGATACTCGTAAATTCCATCTTCTTAGATTGAAAAAGCAAGGTATGATCGTAGGGAGTACCTTCACAAATTTTTGAGAACCGAAAGGAAAACTTAATAAGACCTCTAATATTCTCAGCGATAGCAGTAAAATGCACCATCTTCCACAAAATCTTCCAAGCAGTAAAAATCAACGACTCACAAAGCGTTCTGAAGTCAATGAGTTACAAATCAAATGGTTCTGAGCACTATGGGACTTAACTTCTGAGGTCATCAGTCCCCTAGAACTTAGAACTACTTAAACCTAACTAATCTAAGGACATCACACACATCCATGCCCGAGGCAGGATTAGAACTTGCGACCGTAGCGGTCGCGCGGTACCAGACTGTAGCGCCTAGAACCGCTCGGCCAATCCGGCCGGTCTCAATGAGTTACAGGAAATGGAACAAAGGAGTAAGGATATATGACGACTGTCATCAAGCAAGGGAGAGTGGTCTCTCAAATTGTAGAATTCGTGTGAGTCGGATCTCATTCTGGCATTAAATACAGTCAAAGAGCAGATCGACTAGTGGAAAGTGCACTTAAGAGCGGAAAATGCATGGACATAAAACTCCCATACATAGATTAAATACTCAAAATGAAACAACAGACAATTCTGTCGCGACAGGACGAATGGAGAGAAAGCAGAGAAAACAACAGGTAACAACTATGAAAGTTCACAGCCAAGCATATTAAGACAGCCATGGTTTGCTAAGTTCCGAAAATGAAACAAAATAATAGAGCCCACAGTGAGAATGCGTCTCAATCGTGGATTTTTCCGCGCCCACTTACATAAAATCGGGTATTGGACACACCCTACTGTTAATGCGGTAACGTAACAGTTAGTGATGTAAACCGCCTCCTGGTTCAATGAAGCGATATGACAAAAGAAGAGTGAATCTTTTAAAGGACAACTCCTGACTTCGTCACTGCCTGCAGCTTTGCGCTATCCCAGTTCTTGGAGATACAACCAAGCGTTCATAAGACACCATAGCCAGATATATAGCATAAGAAGATATAGAAATATATGATGGACGTTGAAATTAATTCATATGTTTTTAATACAAGCAGATGGTTAGTTATCAACCAGTACTTAGATTAGGAAACGAGGCACAAAATAGTAGACGAATTTTGTTATTTGGGCAGCAAAACAACTGATGATAGCCGAAGTAGAGAGGATATAAAATGTAGACTGACAATGGCAAGTAAAGCGTTTCTGAAGAATAGAAAATTGTTAACATCGATTACAGGTTTAAGTGTTAGGAAGTCTTTTGTGGAAGTATTTGTGTGGAGTGTAGCCATGCATGGGAGTGAAACGTGGACAACAAACAGTTTAGATAAGAAGTGAATAAAAGCTTTCGAAATGTGGTATTACAGAAGAGCGCTAAATATTAGGAGGGCAGATCAGGTAACTAATGAGAAAGTACTGAATAGAACTGGAGAAAAAAGAAATTTCTGCGACAACCTGACTAGAAGAAGGTATCGGGCGGCAGGACGCATACTGAGACATCACGGGATCACCAATTTAGTATTGGAGAGAAGTGTGTATGTGTAGGGGGGGGGGGGGGGGGGTAAAAATTGTAGGGGGAGATCAAGAGATGAATACAGTAAGTAGATTCAGAAGGATGTAAGTTGCAGCAATTACTCGGAGATGAAGAGGTTTATGCGGGATAGAGCAGGATGGAGGGACGCATCAGACAAGTCTTCGGGCTGAAGTTCCTGACCGAACTAGTTCGTCTACAGCTGCTTATAACTTTCACCGCTTGTTGGAATGACTTACACTTCTCCATGAGCATAATATAGAGATGACCACACATAGCATCAATTACAGGGACCAGTTTCAATCTTTTGCATAAAGCACGAAATTTGTCGACAACACAAATACCACAGAATAATCCTAGTAAAGTGGCACCACTGGAAATGTTCAAAATTCGACTACTTGCAAATGAAAATATTTCTTTAGAAGTTACATTATGTACGTATGTCAGAAGCAGTTTATTAGCGTAGCACAGGCTATTGGTCCCGCGCTATCAGAGAACCCGCAGACAATATATGCTGTTTTTACGGGAAAAAATAAACATTAGCAGTTATGAACTGACAGTAATAATCCGTTTCGGATTATGTGCACATCATCATGCAGCAATGGAAACAATAGATCGCTGACATAAAACTGTGTGCATTTTCGAACTACATTTGGAGAACTGGCACAACAATTTTATTTGCCTATTACGAACATGCGCCAAAATACTGTCGGCAGAGAGTGTTTGCTTCACGTTGTTAACAAAGTTCCCCCCCCCCCCCCCCAAAAAAAAATGGTTCAAATGGCTCTGAGGACTATGGGACTTATCTGCTGAGGTCATCAGTCCCCTAGAACTTAGAACTGCTTAAACCTAAGTAACCTAAGGACGTCACACACATCCATACCCGAGGCAGGATTCGAACCTGCGACCGTAGTGGTCGCGCGGTTCCAGACTGTAGCGCCTAGAACCGCTCGGCCACTCTGGCCGGCAAAGTTCCCCCAAAAATCACTGATAATTCCTCGTACCAAACGACGTAGGCCGCATAGTATTCTTCCACTTTCGTGAAAGTAAGTTATAGGTTTTTACCACCGCTATAACTACCGTCATAACTGTGGCCGCCTCAGATTTGTACAGTTTCCGTAACAGGATCGAAAAACAGCACTGAGTGAGGTTTGCCCGGCTGTTTTCTTATCATCTTGCCAGTTTCAATGGATACACGACCTGACTAGGTAGTGGTCCAATTTCAGTTTTATGATGAAGAGACTTATTACTAATAATGAGCAAGCTAGTGTTTAAACCAGAGAAATACAATTTTCTTATACTTTACCTTCACGTTTACAAGCGATTAAAACAACACACTGCATAAATTTAAGTACCTATTGCTGATGATGAGTCCTGCAGTTCTTGGAGAACGTGATTGTCTCGATCCATACAAAAAGATGCAAAAAGAATACACAACTACTAAATTTTTTGAACTAGTGGATGATTTGGAAGTCAAATTACGCTGTACACGAAATTTGTTTCTCAATCGTATCTTACAGCTGCGTTAATTGTTTTTGAAACATTTCATTTAAGCAAGTGAAATAAGTATTTTATATTTCGCAAAGGAAATTTCAATAAACTTAACACGTAAGCTACTAGAAAATGGAATATAAAAAGATATGTAACGTGGAAATAGATTTTGTGAGGAACAACAGCGTTATCAAATTAGGTATTGTTGAGGTGCAGACAGCGTTGTTATAGAATCGATTCTTACTAAACTTTGCAAACGAAGATTTCTAAAATAGGACCTGTTTGATCAATTTTAAATTACTTGTGATTTTTTTGTGTAGTTTTTAAGATCGGATTGTAATTTTATAATACTTCGTTAATATTTCGAGGATTTCGTAAACTGAAAGTGGAATGGATAAGATATTAGTCAAAATATGATTATAAAAATGATAATTCGTAACTTGGAAGTTTTACAAATGAAAAATCATTTGTTTCACTGTAACTGGAATATCATACGGAATATACTACTGGAATTAATTCTCGACACTTTGTAGAAATTCCTTGAACATTGGATTCAGGAGTTCAGTTTAATTGAAACGTACATTATAACTTATTTCAAATTTTCAGGAAATATGTTTTAACATCCGCTGTTTGAAAAATTGAGTTAAAATACACAAACTAAATTTAATTAAAAAATCACAAAAAATACCCACAACTGAACAATTTCAGAAAGTTACAAATTATTTGGTACAAAAGTAGTTGCAATGTTTCTCAGAATTTTGTGGGATATCATTCTCATTTAATCACTAACTGAATTCTGCACGTTACCGAGTCTACCAAATGTAGGAATCTTCTGTTTTGATCATTCTGAACAATAAACTGAAGATGATCCCAGTAGTTCCCTCTTGATACTGGAATTCCGTCGTGAAATGTTGCCAGCCAAAGTCAGCACACCAATGTGATGGTTAGCGAACGGTTTCTAATTGGTTCTAGCGCATGTGACACGGAACACTGTCTTGCTGAAAAATGCAGTGATTTTTGTTACCTTGAAACCAATCACCGAATAGAGGACAGCAATTTCAACACTAATACTTCTCCTTAGTACTTTTTGGCGTTAAAATTGCCCTGAAACGCTTGCTGATCCTAATGCAATGTCTTACCATGCAACCCCACGCCCTGACATTGAAGGGATGCCTCATGGTGGCAGTTTAGCACTCTAGCACATGCGTTTGCCTGGTCGACGACGAAAAAACTTAATTCCATCGCTTCCAAAGATGCTGATCATAGTCTTGTCAGTCCAAATGATTCTAGCTCAGTCATCTTGCGTCCACTACCTATGTGCTAAAGCCCAACGCATATGTTTCTGCTTATGCAGTTTATTCAGATGAGGTTTCTTTCTTGGAGTTCATACCCGCAAACTATTTTCTCAAAGTCTTTTCTGAACGTTTGATCAGAAATTTCGACCTCCAAAGTACATGTAGACAAATCTGTGATGGAAACCAATAAACCTAATCCAGAGGTACGTACAGGCAAGCTTTGCAAGTCCTTCTTAGTGTTCAAGCTTAGCTGAGTATAATGCTTACTCACATAGTACCTCTGCAGCTTTCTTTATCCGAGGCTGGTTGGAACCCTTCTCTGTCTGGAACTCTTCTGCTCACTGGAACTCTGCTTTGCTTGACATGGTGCTGTCTGCTTACAGATGGTACGTAACTGCGTCGCTTTTTACCTCCAATCCGCAGTCTGTGGGCGTGAAATCAGCTGTTACCCAATACGAGTGACGTCTTAATCTGCTGGCAAAAGTGGCTTGCTCTATACGTCTCTACCTAAATTACAAGGTGATACTAGGCGTTGGCAATGACCAGAAACGTAGTGAACATGCGACGAACATCGTTAACAACATGGCAAGTATAACGTCATAGCCTTATCCATGTTTTAAAATGCAAGTAAAACTATCAGTGTTGATTACGAGAATTTACTGCATCGAGGAGAGAAGTATTTAGAGTTGCAACTAAGGTGCACACTCACACATCAATAATATTAACTTTTATTGGAAGGTATCATAAAAAACCAACAGCTGTAGAGGAGACCACTATACACAAAACGAATTTTCACAAATCGTAAATCACTCGAATCGCAAAACACACTTTAGGTATACAGCATCAGTGGAGGCTACGAGACACAGAATGAATAAAAACACGTATTTATCGGGAAGCAAAAGACAGATAAATCAACGAAGTACCAACATTAAGGCCGCTAGTAACGATCAGACTTGTCTGCAAATTCGATGTTTCGTGTTCATGGTTTTGTCAAACAAGTGCGCAAGCGTAGCAACGAAGATTGTCAAATTTAACATCGTTTTCGCAGCAGATTTTATGATGTGCGTAACATATCACGAATTGTTTCGACACTAGTAGGAAGACTACATTGCCTTAGCACTGTTTATAAAGAAGAAAAAGAAAACACGGTGCTAGTCCAGGGAATGGTTGAAATTAAGAGATAAATACACCCATAAATCTACTAAAGTGGAAGACGCATCGCCTCTGTCACTTTGGTTTTGTCCGTGATCGTAGTTCCACATTATTACGGAAACTCCCGATTCTGTGAGATAAATTATATGAAACGTGTTTTGCTAAACATGCGCGGTGAACCGTCCGTGATCTTATTAAATCTTTCGTCAATCAAAATTTCTTTCAAACACAATCCATGTTTGACAAAAACGTCGAATAGCACGGTATGCCAGCCGCTGTGGCCGAACGGCTCTAGGCACTTCAGTCCGGAACCGCGCTCCTGCTACGGTCGCAGGTTCGAATCCTGCCTCGGGCATGGACGTGTGTGATGTCCTTAGGTTAGTTAGGTTTAAATAGTTCTAAGTCTAGGGGATTGATGACCTCAGATGTTAAGTCCCATAGTGCTTAGAGCCAGCACGGCTCACTGCCAAATATTTGACAAGACTAGCAAAGTTTTAACACATTGATCGTTTACCGGGGCCTTTAAAATTTTCTCGAAACAAAAGACACAGTATTTTATTTCTCATGCATAACAGAAATTAAAAAATGATGTCTCTTGAAGCAAACGATAATATGCAACCAATAACCCTATAAATAAAGTAAATTGAAAGTACACACACCTAATGGCGGTGTCAATGGCCAAACCCAACAGCTAGTATCGCGAATTTCTCCTAACACAATTGCTTATGACCGAAATGGAACACAGCTTTAAGCAATAAGGACTGTAGTGTGTAATATTAGTAATTTTCGCCTCACAAACATTAATATACGCTCAATAGTAAACGCCTGATGGCCTAAAGTTATCGAACAATTGTAAAGTAAAAGAAATGAACCATCGCATAGCATCGACAGAAACTATTATTCTTTATCTTTACCGTTCTTGCGCGGTGCCAGTAAATCTCTATGTACATGTATCGATTAATGGTGTAAAAAAGAATTCTGTTGTTTCAAGACAAATGAGGCTTTTCGCGCCTCACCTTTTACTGTTTGTGTTCCATGAGAGGCGGACGCGGACTTGCTGCGTTCCACAACTGTATTTTATATTTGATGTGAAAATATTGAGTGAATATGCTAATTGTTATTTTTTCCAATCACAAAAGATGTAGTTTCTTGTAACTGATATCGAACAGACAGAATCAAGAGGACATTTTGACTGTTATGTATAAAGTATTTAACCACAATGGTCATCTATTGTAATTTAATATGAAAAGGTACGTGGCATTAAAAAAAACGTGTGTTAAAGATAAGTGTGCTTATTTTCGTAAATTAACCTTGATGAGTCCATCTCCTTACTTACTTAACTGTTAATTATTTTGTGTTACTTCATCATCAGAAATTACGATCACGCTGATGGGCCGAACGCAGCATGAGGCAGAAGGAACATTATCGTTTTCCTATTATTTCTGAACCAACTTTTTTTTTAATTGTGTAGTGTTGCATTTCTTTTAAAGTCTATAAATCTTCTGGTCCCTTAGTGTTGATCCGGGTATGACTACATCGCGACTATAAAAATGCACAGAAATGATAATGTTTCTTCCGAGCGATCTCAAATATATATATATCAATATGCTGCTCTTATTCAGGTATTTAATGATCAACGTATGTTATTATAATAGCGTAACAAATCCCTGATTCTGTTGCCAAGTGGCCCACCAAAATATTCACTTTTTCGACATTAAAAAAAAAGTAACAATTCTTTTTATTTTTTGTCCCCCAAGAGCAACGCTACACTTGGCGCCCGAACAGGGACTTGATCAAAAAATCATTTCATGTATGTGTTTAAAACATTTTCTTTGCTTGTTCTCATAACTGTTTCATTTTTTTCATGTGGATGCAATTCAACCGAGAAAGAGAAGTGGGAAAACCTTTTAATTAATTCAGAAGAACGATTGATGAAATTACCAAAAAACGCAAGTATTCATCCGTATCACCATCAAGACAGCCATAGTAAGTCAAATTTTTATACGCAGTAGCCAAGCTTTCGTAGTGACGTAGCATCTTTCGAGTTGATCAGAACGTAAACCTGTCTTTCCTTGCCTTGAAACAGCTTTATTTCAATTTGTCCATAGTCCATTCCTATGTAGTTAAATTCAGTGAAAGTGTACCATTGTTGTCAGTGCATAAAAAAAATTACGATATGGCGGATAACTACGCTCAAAACTGGTAAAACGTGTGATATTTCATTTGTTTGTAATTAGTAGGAACCATCTTGTCTTCTTGGCGTAAATGAACGTCAGTTGTTACCCAGAGTTAAAATTTTATCTTAGGTCCCAGTAAGCCATAGCACTACGTCACAGACAAACGACTGACGGCAGTGACAAACAATATCTGTAGCATTTTGACGTTTGACAAATAATTCATGAACATGGCTGACGGTAAACAGCGGACACAAACAAAACCAGACGACAGCGGTGATGCGAATGGACCTCACTATCCATTACGATCACGCGCGATAGGTACACGAGCGGAGGCAGAAGCAGCCTCGACCGAAGTTTTAGAAGCTGGTCCTAGTGTGCAAACTATTCCCGCTTTTGAAAAAAATGACTTGGCTGCAATGATCGAAGCAATAATGGAACGCAAGTTCGAAAGTCAAAGACAGAGAGAGGCGCAAAGACAGGAACGTGAAAAGCAGGAAAAATTAGATGAAAAGGCCCGCGAAGAAAAAGAGAAGGCCGAAAGACGGCATAATAAAAATCAGGTCCTTACAAATCTGTGCAACTCAGTAAAAGAAGACATAAATTCAGTAAAAACAGAAATAAATTCGGTAAAAACAGACATAAATTCAGTAAAAACAGATCTGCAAACGGAGATAAATGACCTAAATACACGGTTAAATTCGGTAAAGGCCGAACTAAAGGCAGACATAACAGCTGATTTAAATACCCTGTTGGGTAATGTCCAAAGCCAAATCAGCAGTCAGATCACGATCATGAGGCTAGAAATTGACACACAAGTAGAGTCAAAAATAGAGGATATTTCAAAACGGTTAGATGAAAAAATCGAAGCAGCCAAGGGGGAGATAAATTCAAAAGTGATAGAATATCAAAAACAAGCTGCGACCTTAAAAGAAGATTATACTGCAATCTCTGATGAGGTCAAAGGAGTTAAAACCGCAGTAGACACGATCGAGAATGTTGTTGATGATCTTTCGAAACAGATTGAGACTCTTAATGTAGAGGACCAAATAAAGAATACTGTTAAGGCACATGCTGAAGCATTGTCTGATCACTACCAAGAGTGGATTAAAAACAAAGACGGATTCATAGAAAACAAGGTCAAGAACGAACTCAGGGAAACTGTCAAAAACATGACCTTTGAAATATTGGCAGCCCCTGGAAAAACAGGAGACACGGTGATGTCAGAATTAGGCCAGATAAGACGAACATTAGCTCAAGATTTACCTGAATGGCGTCAACAGATAGTTGATGAAGTTCGTACACTAAAATGTCAAGTTGAAAATTCCCCACCTCCCGTGTCAGGAAACTGGAATAATTCACCACGAAGTAATGAACAACAGCAGGTACATAACCGTTCACCATTTGATAACGCTCAAACTCATAGTTCTATAGAAGCACAAGTTAACCAGACTACCAGCCCATCCACTTTTGTCAGTTTGATGCAGGAGGAAAGCGTGATCAAACATCGTATTTTTCCGACCTTTCACCCACAGAAAAGAGAAATTCATCCTATAGTGTTCCTCCGAAATTTTTCAGGAATTTTCCCGAGTAGCTGGAGTGACCGCCAGCGAATTCAATTTGTTAGTGGATTTATCGTAGGCGATGCTGCCTTATGGGGAACCGAAATGGTCGACTCTTGTAAAAGTTACAAAGAGTTTGAACAGATGTTTTTAGCTAAATTCTGGAGTTCTGGTGTGCAGCAGCGCCTGAGAAAAGAGGTTTACAACGCCGAAGTGTTTAACAGTAAGCGCGGTAGTTTGAGAAGATATTTTGAAAAGTATTTAGCGAAAATCAAGTTCTGGGATTCGCCGATCACCGCCAAAGACGTTATTATGATTCTAAAAACTAAGCTACCGATTGCGATCAGAGAAAAGTTAGTAAACGTGTCTGAGGACGATACGGACACTTTCCTATCTGTGTTAGACTCGTTAGATCTGATTTATGAGGACGCTAGAGTTGATGTTGGCAACGCCCACTTCAGTGCAGGCGGCCAGCACAATACAGAATACGCAGGCAACAATGGTGGCCGAGCGAAAGCGCGTCACAGCGACAGCCAGTACCAACCCCACAACGGTTTCAAAAATAAAGACACTACGTACTCCAACAGCAAATACAAAAATAAGTACAATAACGGCCAGAGATACAATCCAATATATAATTCGTCACCACCTCAGTACGAAAATACACATTATAGCACACAGCCCCAGCAATATGGAAACACGCAACCGATCAACGGTAATTATCAAAACGATCAGTCTTACTATTCAAATCGTCAGTGGAAAAGAAATAAATGGCATAATCAAGGTGGAGACCAATGTACACCTTTCAGTAACGGTTACAATCAACACAAGCCACAGCAAAATACCTTCCAGCCACAAAATATACACTTCACGCAACAAGCGAACGGACCTTCGGGAACTCTGAAGCCTAAACGCCCGCATAATACGCAAATTTATTATGCGCAAGCGAATACGCCAGGACAACAAGATCCGTTTCCAACCGAGTTCGTACCACAAAACCAACACCAGTTCCAGACGGAAGAAACATTAAGAAATATAAATCAGCAGGAAAGTAAGCGTCGAGCGGAAAATTAAAAGCAGCACCTTTGAGCCTCCTAGAGGATGCTGCAGGTTTGAATGGGGGCACCCTGTCCCTTATTTTACACGAAATTAAAGCAATTAGGTATGACAAAGAGACAAACTTACGGGATGATCTAGTAGCAGACACTGAGACGAAAGACAATGATGACGTATGGGACGAACAAGTTCAAGCTTCCATAAGGGTATCAATTGCCAACATACCTGTAACAGCTATTGTAGATACAGGAGCTAATATAAATGTCTTATCTTTATGTTTATTTAAGCAAATATCCTCTGTATGCAAAGTTTTATCACTTCCAATTCAAGGTTGCACCATATCGGGAGCAATTGGTCCACTAACACAACGTGTAAATCTTCAGACTCAGCTTCAAATCCAGATAGAGTCTATTTCAGTAACGTGCATTTTTCTTATTGTTAAAAACCTATCAGTGCCATGTATCCTGAGTATGGAATTCTTGAGGCAGACGAAAGCTAAAATTGACATCGAGTGTGGAATCTGTACTCTAGTAGCGAGCCAGCAACAAGTAACTGTAAATTTGTTAAGAAGTAAGGTGAAGGCAAACTTTGGGGTGCTTCAAACAGCAGTACGGCCATGGACTAAAAGACAACAGTACAGTCAGACAGAAGACATGACAGATCTTGAAAGTGTTAATGACGATGAGTATAAAGACCTAATTCCCGGTCAGAATGAATTATACGGTAAAGCTAGTGAGTCCATTGAATTATCCAAACAACAGAAGAATGAGCTTTACAATTTGTTAACAGATTACGTTCAAGTATTTTCTAAGAAACCTGGACTAATAAAAGGCTTTGAATATCGAATGGATGTCCTGCCCCATTCAACCTACTGTAGAACAAGCTATTCCATTCCATATGCGAGACGCGAAGCTGTCAAGTGTGAGATCAAGAAAATGTTACGCTGGAATGTGATAGAAGTATCTCATTCACCTTATTCGAGTCCTTTATTGTCTGTGCTAAAATCAGATGGTAGCGTAAGGCTAGTCCTAGATGCAAGATTAATCAATAAAATTATAGTACCCATAAGAACGAGACCAGAGGCTCTTGAAGAGCATCTGCAGAAGTTTCATGGAGTTAAGTATTTGAGTACCCTTGATTTGAAAAGCAGTTACTGGCAAGTAAAACTTGCGCAGGAGTCTAGGAAGTACACTGCGTTTATATTTGCAGGTAGATCTTACCATTTCAAAGTTGTACCGTTTGGACTAAATGTGAGTTCCGGAATTTTTATTTCTGCCCTTGACTATGTACTAGGTCCTGAACTTTTAGATGAGGTAACAGTCTATGTGGATGACGTTCTTGTAGCATCGAAAAATTGGGAAGATCATGTGGCCCTTCTGCAAAAGATATTTCAACGATTCAGAGAGTATGGTGTTACAGCAAATCTTAAGAAATCCAAGTTTGGGAAAAGTGAAATTAAATTTTTAGGGCACATCATCACCCCTGAAGGAATTAAACCCGACCCGGAAAAATTATCTGCTATAAAAAACTTTCCAACCCCTGTTACAAAAAGGCAACTGAGAGGATTTATCGGTCTTACGTCATTTTTCAGACGTTTTGTTCCCAATCAGGTATTGAACAATCCCGCTCTTCACAACCTTTTAAAAAAGAATTCACATTGGAATTGGACGCCGGAATGCCAAGACGGATTTAAGAAAATTAAAGACAGTCTGGTTAACAGTAACATTCTCCATCATCCTCAGATGGATAAGGAATTTTGTATTACTGCAGACGCTTCCTTTGTGGGTATCGGCGCTTGTCTTTTCCAGATTCAATTAGTAAATGGACACGAGCAAATCCAAGTGATTAGCTTTGCGAGTCGAGTGTTATCAGAGTGTGAGAAGTCTTATTCGGTTACGGAGTTGGAGGCACTTGCCGTAATATGGGCTTTTAGGCGATTTAACTATTATATCTATGGAAGAAAAATTAAAGTCTATTCAGACCATCAAGCCTTATCAATCCTATTTACATGCAAGTTGCAACACCCTCGTCTTACTCGATGGTGCTTATTCCTGCAGGAATATGACTTTGACATTGTATACATAAAAGGTAAAGATAATGTTATAGCAGACGCACTTTCTCGCTCACCTGAGGGCTTACTAGAAACCAGCGAACTGGTGGAACAAATGTCTAATTATAAAGTCTTGTTAATGAAAGATCCAATTCACAGAAAGTATTTTCTTCAGTTATGTAGGCAGATTCAGATTCTTCAAAATACAGATCCAAAATGGAAAAAGGTTATACAAATTCTTCACGAAAATCCAGCCCACAAGTTGTCCAAGTTTTATAAAGTTCATAACCAAGTGCTATTTCATAAGACGTCTGAGTCATCTGAGAGGTGGTGTGTTTGCATC
Organism: Schistocerca piceifrons; assembly: GCF_021461385.2. NCBI lineage: Eukaryota > Metazoa > Arthropoda > Insecta > Orthoptera > Acrididae > Schistocerca > Schistocerca piceifrons. The sequence continues at coordinate 321,473,269 of NC_060139.1, read as the reverse complement.
CCTCGAAATTTCATTGAACATCTTCTGTGGTACACTCACATTTCATGGGGTCACTACGGACCAGAAAAATGTAAAAGGAAAATCTCGACTTACTGTTATGTTCCGAATCTACACCAGAGAATTCATAAATTATTGAGAAACTGTGTCATCTGTCAAAAGGCAAAATCCTTAAACATTTCCACTTCAATTCCACTAAATCCAATAGTTACTGAAAGGCCAAACCAGCTTCTTAGTATTGATTTAGCAGGTCCACTACCCACCGGTAGGGGAGGCGCTAAATACTTAGTAGCAATCCTGGACAATTTTTCTAAGCACATAAGACTGTACGCAGTAAAATCTTCTTGTGCAAATCCAATAATTCGTCGCATTGAAAATGATTATTTCCCACGATTCGGGGTTCCAGAATCAATTTTGTCTGATAATGCTTCAAATTTCACATCACGCCCGTGGCGTGCATTTCTTGCTCGCCATAGAATCAAACAAATTTTGATATCCCTGTTTCGACCGCAATCGAATCCGACAGAAAGAATCTTCAAAGAATTTAACAGATTTATAAGGACGTACATTCCGAATAAGCAATCTAAGTGGGTAGACTTCGTAACACCATTCGAACAGATTGTAAACCACCTTCCTCATCTGTCGACCGGATTCACGCCACATGAGTTAATGTCAAGATCAAAAGAGAGGAATGAATGGATAGACCCCCTTCCAAAGTTACAAGACAACGAATTGGACCTAGACGCAAAAATCAGGCAAGCTCTCATATCATTGACAACGTATGCTAACCTCCGAAAAAAGGCATTTGATAAGAAGGTAAACAGAGTTATAGATTTCAAAGAAGGAGAAAAGGTATTAGTCAGGACTAACTTTAAACCATCCCTGTTGTTAAAGAAGAATCGTAAGTGGCAACACATTTATGAAGGTCCCTTTGTGATAATGAGGAAACCACACATTGGTAGCTATTTGTTATCTGACCCTGCCACGAATAAAATCAAAGGATTGTTCCACCATCAAGATTTAAGAAAATTTTATAACGCCAGGAATTAAGTTAATTTAAGCTGTAAGAAAATTCTAAGGTATTGGAGATCAGGATTAACCAATGAGTAACAAGAACGGAACTGAACTGACTACGGACGTTAACCGGTGCTGAAAGGAAACCTTGTGTATTAAAACAACGCGTCTGGAAAATAAAATACAGAATAAGTTGCAGACAAGTATTTACATGAATAATCTTTATGTAAACAGGAGGACATGTCCTAGAGGCGATTTTCAATTTTAGTTATAAGTTAGTATGTAAGGAAAATGATGTACTCGAGAGGTATTAATTAGCCCCGAGGTACTAAAATGAGGAAAGAGGAAGGAGCGAATAATGCACTTCTCTCGCTAAATAGTAATTTGAGAATGAGCAGGAAGGAGCGAATAATGCACTTCTCTCACTAAATAGTAATATGAAAATGATGATTATATGTGCTTAGTATTAGTAAGTGAAATTTAATCGAGGACAAATTAATGACCTGTTTTAAAAGGAAATACTTAAACGTCCAGACAAAATAGGAAAGTTGTAAGAAAAGATTCGATTCCATGAGGTTATTCCCTATTTTCAAAGGTGACGTAAATAAGGCACCACCTGTTAGCGTAAAACAGTCGGTAGGTTTAACTTGTAAATTCCAGCACAGTGCTGTGCCAGCGATAAAATAACATCTCTTTGAAGTGAACAGATACCTAGGATTAAGCATGAACAGATTGATAACGCAGTGCAATTGTTCTAAAAAAGGCCTGACGTTAACCTTAAGTAAAAGCGTGATGGAATAAAAAGGAAGTTTATTATATAACGCAAAGTAAGATGAGTCCAGACTATAAACAAGCTGAGTAAAAGAACATATGAGTAACATGGTTTATTATGCCAACTTCACGGTACTATTGAGCATTAGCGATACTGCAAATTCACAAGCTAGCAGCACATAGAATAAGGATCTCGCCCAAGCTTCACAGGTAGCGACAGCAGCAAACAACACTCTAGTGAGAGGCTTATATATACAAATGATAATTAATACCCAAATGCGTAATGCATAAACTTGACTTAGTCTAAGAAATGAGCAAAGAGTAGTAAGCAAGCTGCAGCAAGATACATATTAGATATACATGCTTGAAGTGATAGATTTTATTTTAAGTGTGCACTGCAATATTTATTGTTTTCTCTGTGATTATGTGATTATTGAATCCCTTTCCTAAGTGCAAATCCTTCAAGATCCTTGATCCTATCCACTCCTCAGGATCAAATTGTAAAGATGCACGTGTGCTTAGGAAGTGAGGCACTACATATAAAAATGAGTAGGTTCGCGACGCGCATATTGCTTTTGTAATGCGCAATGTAAATTAAATTTTCGACCTGGTTGAGGAGTAATTTAAATTCTGTCGACGATCAGCGAGTAGACCCGCTTTTCCCACCTTTCTTTTTTCGACTGTTTGTATTTCTACACGAAACTCAGAGGCGGAATTGCTATTTTCAAATCTGTGCTCGAACTTTCTTTAAAAACAAGCACATACGAGAAAAACTTTTGACATAAATGAAGCTCCCCTCACAAGTCACTAAATAAGACGAGCACTAAAAAAAAATGTATTGGTCCTACGAAATGAATAAGCAAGCGTGATAAAGATTACTATGAATGAAATTAATTTGTAAAGGAGATTGGAATGGATTTGGTCAAAGAAAAAGTACTTATAATAGCCTACCTGTGACCGTAGGCTTAAATAAAAAAAAAAGACTAATTAAGAAACAATTGTTTTGATTCAAAGTGGTCAATTAGATTATTTATCGATTTAAATGAACTCTTGTAAATATTAGTAAGTAAATCAACTTGTAAACACCGTGTGATGTTATGACGCGAGAATTTCTTTTAGTACACCGTTCACGCAGACGCTCACCGCAGTGCAAGTGAAGTTTTAAAGTTCGACGGTTTTCAGTGGCAGTATTATACTGCACCATATGTGTGAACAATTTCGTTGATGTGTGTAATAATCAGTGTCATTCCACACATGCAGTTGCAGCGGTAGCTACCACTTACCTGTGAATCCGTAACTGGATAGTGGACAGGAAGTGATGTGAGGCAATTTCGGTGGCAGAAGCTCCCTCCAGCAATCTAAAAAAGCACAAAGCCACGATCCGCCGAACAAAAGCGACGCACGGCACCTCAAGCGCGAAATCAACGCTCTGCAAGAAAGCTCCGGTCACGTGCGCGCGCACAGACTGAATTTCAAGATTGTTCGCAACAGGCAACAGTGGAGGCGGACAGCCACCACGTGACGAAATAATGTAAACGTTCAACCGCCAACACAGTTGCTGTGCGCTACATTCTGTAGTAAAAACATTCACACCCAGTACTGAAAACATTTTGAGTGTATCATAAACCTTCCGAGAGACTCTAAGATAGAGAAGTTAACGTAATTATTATAATGACTGATTGTACACAGAGACAAGTCACAAGGTCACCTCTGAACACTGTTGAAATGTAAACCTTGACGAGAGGTCACGATACGAATGAAAATAAGCACACGAAAATACGTCAAAGGATCCGATCCTTCCTATATCCCATCCCACATGTATATAAAATTAGTTTTGTAAGCTATTCTAATATAAGATATTTTATCTGTTTCATATGGGAAATAATTCGGAGAGCCACACTCGAGCCCTGAAAGTGAAAGATATGGACTTCCTTGTCGAAGCCATCACCAGTGGCCGCTCTACAATCAAAGTCTATCATAAATAGTGTATGTGCGACGAAAATAAATGTATAATTAAGTGCGACGACGGACAAGGCAATCAATCGACAAGACGATGACAATGTAATGAATACTGTCAAAACAGAAAGTTGTGTACCAGTTGTGATAGTCAAATTACTTTTGCAACGATGAAAAATGAAGTGTGACTCTATTTCCTTATAAATTTTGTAAATATGTGTACTTATAGCCTTAATTTTAAGAATCATCAAGATAGAATGAATCCATACAAACACTGATAGAAACACAGAACAAATTCACAATGATCCACCGTCAGTAATTACAAATTGAAACGTTAATTCTTTTATTATGGAATGAATATGAAATGAGACTTTTAATAACCTGTATGTTACATCCGAAAATTACAAATATTCCAATGGGCATGAGGATGAAAGTAATACCTTCGGTATTGCTTCCCTCCTCATGGGAGGCAGTGTAATATTAGTAATTTTCGCCTCACAAACATTAATATACGCTCAATAGTAAACGCCTGATGGCCTAAAGTTATCGAACAATTGTAAAGTAAAAGAAATGAACCATCGCATAGCATCGACAGAAACTATTATTCTTTATCTTTACCGTTCTTGCGCGGTGCCAGTAAATCTCTATGTACATGTATCGATTAATGGTGTAAAAAAGAATTCTGTTGTTTCAAGACAAATGAGGCTTTTCGCGCCTCACCTTTTACTGTTTGTGTTCCATGAGAGGCGGACGCGGACTTGCTGCGTTCCACAACTGTATTTTATATTTGATGTGAAAATATTGAGTGAATATGCTAATTGTTATTTTTTCCAATCACAAAAGATGTAGTTTCTTGTAACTGATATCGAACAGACAGAATCAAGAGGACATTTTGACTGTTATGTATAAAGTATTTAACCACAATGGTCATCTATTGTAATTTAATATGAAAAGGTACGTGGCATTAAAAAAAACGTGTGTTAAAGATAAGTGTGCTTATTTTCGTAAATTAACCTTGATGAGTCCATCTCCTTATTTACTTAACTGTTAATTATTTTGTGTTACTTCATCATCAGAAATTACGATCACGCTGATGGGCCGAACGCAGCATGAGGCAGAAGGAACATTATCGTTTTCCTACTATTTCTGAACCAACTTTTTTTTTAATTGTGTAGTGTTGCATTTCTTTTAAAGTCTATAAATCTTCTGGTCCCTTAGTGTTGATCCGGGTATGACTACATCGCGACTATAAAAATGCACAGAAATGATAATGTTTCTTCCGAGCGATCTCAAATATATATATATCAATATGCTGCTCTTATTCAGGTATTTAATGATCAACGTATGTTATTATAATAGCGTAATAAATCCCTGATTCTGTTGCCAAGTGGCCCACCAAAATATTCACTTTTTCGACATTAAAAAAAAAAGTAACAATTCTTTTTATTTTTTGTCCCCCAAGAGCAACGCTACAAGTGTAACCTCTACACTGAAGTGACAAGTCGTGGCATACCTCCTAATAAAATGTCGGACCTCCTTTTGCCCAGCGCAGTGCAGCAACTCGACGTGACATCGACTCAACATGTCGTTCCAAGTCCCCCTGTAGAAATACTGAGCAATGCTGCGTCTCTAGCCGCCCACAACTGCGGAAGTGTTGCCAGTGCAGGATATTGTACACATACTGACCTCTCGATAATATCCCACACATGTTCGAGGGGATTCATGTCGGGCGACCTGGATGCCCAACTCACTCGCTTGTCCAGACTGTTCTTCAAACCAATCGTCAACAATTGTGGCCCGGTGACATGACGCATTGCTATTGATAAAAACTCCATCGCTGTTTGGGAACATGCAGTCAATGAATGGCTGCAAATGGTCTCCAAGTAGCCGAAAAAAGCCGTTTCCTGTCAGTGATCGGTTCAGTTGGACCAGAGGAGTCATTTCATTCCATGCAAACACAGCCCACTTCGATTTCTGCGCTTATTGTACACAATGTTGTTGTCTGTTATCACTGACAATGCTACACAAACGTCCCTGCTCTCGGTCGTGAAGTGAAGGCCTTTGGCCACTATATTGTCGGTGATGAGAGGTAACGCCTGAAATTTGGTATTCTCGGCATACTCCTGACACTGTGGAGCTCAGAGTGTTGAATTGCCAAACGATTTCCGAAACGGAATGTCCCATTGTGTAGCTCCAACTATCATTCCGCGCTCACAATCTGTTAATTCCCGTCGTGATACCATAATCGCGTCGGAAACCTTTCCTCATGAATCACCTCAGTACAAATAACAGCTCCGCTAACGCACTGCCCTTTTATATCTCTTGTACGCGATACTACCGCCATCTGCATATGTGCATATCGCTATCCCATGACTTTTGTCAGTCATTGTATTGCGCACAGTACCGTTTGATCGCAGGAGATGGCAGTTATATACACAGGGTGACTCACCTAACGTTACCGCTGGGTATATTTCGTAAACCACATCAAATACTGACGAACCGATTCCACAGACCGAACGTGAGAAGAGGGGCTAGTGTAAATGTTTAATACAAACCATACAAAAATGAACGGAAGTATGTTTTTTAACACAAACCTACGTTTTTTTAAATGGATCCACGTTAGTTTTGTTAGCACATGTGGTTTACGAAATATATCCAGCGGTAATGTTAGGTGACTCACCCTGTATACAGGGTGTTACAAAAAGGTACGGCGAAACTTTCAGGAAACATTCCTCACACACAAAGAAAGAAAGTATGTTATGTGGACATGTGTCTGGAAACGCTTACTTTCCATGTTAGGGCTCATTTTATTACTTCTCTTCAAATCACGTTAATCATGGAATGGAAACACACAGCAACAGAACGTACCAGTGTGATTTCAAACACTTTGTTACAGGAAATGTTCAAAATGGCCTCCGTTAGGGAGGATACATGCATCCACCCTCCGTCGCATGGAATCCCTGATGCGCTGATGCAGCCCTGGAGAATGGCGTATTGTATCACAGCAGTCCACAATACCAGCACGAAGAGTCTCTACATTTGGTACCGGGGTTGCGTACACAAGAGCTTTCAAATGCCCCCATAAATGGATGTCAAGAGGGTTGAGGTCAGGAGAGGGTGGAGGCCATGGAATTGGTCCGCCTCTACCAATCCATCGGTCACCGAATCTGTTGTTGAGAAGCGGACGAACACTTCGACTGAAATGTGCAGGAGCTCCATCGCGCATGAACCACATGTTGTGTCGTACTTCTAAAGGCACATGTTCTAGCAGCACAGGTAGAGTATCCCGTATGAAATCATGATAACGTGGACGAAACTAAAATGAGCTCTAACATGGAAATTAAGCGTTTCCGGACACATGTCCGCATAACATCTTTTCTTTATTTGTGTGTGAGGAATGTTTCCTGAAAGTTTGGCCGTACCTTTTTGTAACACCCTGTATACAAACTGTATTTATATTACATGTGCCTAGTCCTTTGCAACCTCCAAGGCGCTTGGAGTGGCTTGCAGGAGATCAATCTTCGTGCAGGATGTAGGGCACAAAAGGCACTGGAGCATGTGGCTTGTGGTTTGTTCTTGACCACAATCACAGGACGTACCTTCTGTTATAAAGCCCCATCTCTTCAGCTTGTCTCTGGATCGACCAACTCCTGATCGTGATCTGTTTAAAGATTTCCACACCAGCCAGCTCTCGTTGTGTCCAGGTGGTAGTTCTTCAGCTTCTGGCGTCTGCAGGTGAGGCGTCGACTTCTTCCATAACTCCAGCCTTGCCTTCTCTGGTGAAATGGTGAGCTTCTCGGATGTTCTCAGGAAGCTCTTTCGCGATCTCAGCCGTTGCTGTGGTGGATTATGTCCGTGCAGTGGATGGGCACTGTCCTGTTCCACTTAGAGTCTCTCCTTGTTGGCAGCCACTGTTGTGTGTACCCATGGTGGCGCTATTCCAGCCAGGCAGTAGAGCTTATCAGTTTGGGTAGGTCTTAAGCAACCTGTGATAAGGGGGTACATGAAAGGAGCCTCCACGAAGATTGCAATGATTTTCGACCAAGATAAGACTGGCAATCGGGCGTACCCTGGGGGTCAGGTTTCTCTGGCGGCTGATCCTTTCACACCACAAACATCATCTTGGTCCTTTTCAGGACCACAGTTGACCATCATATCGAGGAGATGGCAGTGAAAGGAATCAAAATATTAGGACTTGCAATTCCAGCGGCTTCTACCGACCCAGGGAGCCGAAGACCCAAGAAAATATAAGCGCACGGTAGTGGGATTGAGGATACGAACTGCACTGACACAAAAATCTCCGATTTAATTATACAAATTCTGATTGCATTTTATTCCATTAATAAGACGCCTATGATTTTAACGGCAACTTAGATTTTCTGGCAAAAGTAAAACGAAATGAAATCTTTCCACAACACGCCAGAAAGTCTTACAACATTACATTATTTTTGGGATATTTACGTGAAGACCATGGTGATACACTCGACTTGACAAACATCTATACGAGCGCATGCATAGCACATGACATGAATACTTCGTAAGGGAATGGTTAATTTCCAAGAATGGTTGCCTATCGAAGTCGCTGGGTCCTAGCGATACATATCGAACGTGCGATGGTAAATCGATCATGCGACTCCGGTAGCGGGTGTTATGAGTATGTTTACAGTGGTCACTACAGCAATGACAAAAGAAGAGCGTTACAAAAATACTTGCAGTTGCAAAGGAGACGACTTACCTTACTCGTCGTCGGTGTTGTCGTCATGTTAAAGTCCATGACGGTGGTCTGGATGGATAATTTGGAACAGTCGAACCATTTATTCTTCTCGATACTCGCTTGTTTTCCGCACTGTCCGCAATGAAATTGTAACGGTATTTCAGCAACGAAACTGTTCTTACGAATTTTTACACACTTCGCACCACCACAGTCTACACAGTCCCTTCTTCCCTCGTCTGGTAATACTCCATATTTGTGACAAAAATTCAAACAATTTTCTACGCTGGAATCAGATTTTTCCATGTGAGAGAATCCGACGAATAAACATCAAGAACACCAGACATCCGCCGGCCTTGTGGCCGAGCGGTTCTAGGCGCTTCAGTCTGGAACCGCGCGACCGCTACGATCGCAGGTTCGAATCCTCCCTCGGGCATGGATGTGTATGATGTTCTTAGGTTAGTTAGGTTTAAGTAGTTCTAAGTTCTAGGGTACTTATGACCTCAGACGTTAAGTCCCATAGTGCTCAGAGCCATTTGAACCATTTTTGAACCAGACATCCCACTCACTAACGACATAAATCGTCTGGGTTTCCCTAGCAACTCACAAATAACTCGCGGAGGTATGCAATTTAGAGCAACTACGGGAACAATGGGAAACAGATAAAAATGACGATCACAAATAATTGATCACAACGCCCGCCACCGGAGTCGCATGATAGATTTACCATCGCACGTTCGATATGTATCGTTTGGACCCAGTGACTTCGATAGGCAATCACTCTTGGAAATTACCGGGGAATGTATAATTGGTAGTATTCCGATTTTCCCATAATAACAAGATCTATAAAAATCGTGTTTCTCCAACACAAACTGCCCCAAACGATTAATAATCAATCTGCATGACTTGATATCTCAAACTAAATTACTTCATTAAACATACATTAACGAGCTGCTCACCAGGCTGTGAAGGACCAAGGGATGTCTACCGGCCGCCGTGTCATCCTGCGGTACGGAGGAACATGTGGTCAACACGCCAGTCTACCGGCCGTTTTGTAGGCTTTCTAGACCGCGGAGCCGCTACTACTCGGTCAAGTAGCTCCTCCGCTGACATCCAGAGGATGAGTGTATCCTGTACCAGTCCTCCCACCAAGGAAACATCCTTGGCAGTACCCGGAACCGAACCCGAGTCCGCTGCGCTGACCACTCATTCAGCTACGGAGGCGGGCCATTAAACACAGGAACTTTTTTTCACACACGTGACTTCTCATTCTGCACTTCCGCTCCTCTTTCTCCTTCCTACACTTTCACCCGTGACAGTTTTCACAACTGTAATTATGATACGCACTGTATACAAAAATTTCCACATCCCACGGTAAGACGAAATCATTGACATGTGATTGTTGATGACTCGCCTTCTGACTGATATAATTGCTCGATGCTCTTACTTCATTTCACAGTTCTCTTAAATTTTCGCCGAATGGCGATAGAAATATTCGTGTTTATCGACATTCGACTCGTCTTGCACTGATGCTAAGCAACGGCGAGGGGAGCTGCAAAGATCATTGTATTGTTGAGGACTGCATCATGTCGCGATTGTACGAGGATGTTGTTGCTGTGTGGACTTCAGGCTGATGAAGCTTTCCAGGTTACTCTATCCCGAGTAAGCAGCTTCGTGTCCTAATAACTGCTGCAATCTGTACCCATTTGGTCCTGCTTACTATATTCGTCTCTTTATCGTCGTCCTCTTCCCTCCAGTATTAAATTGATGGTTCTGTGATTCATCAGAATGTGTACTATCAACCGATCCCTTCTTTTAGTCAAGTTATTTCAACAGATTTATTTTCTCCCGAATGCAAATCAGTACTTCCACAGAACAAGTGAGTAGCCCAGTTGCAAAAGCGGTTATCTGACCAAAAATCGAAAATTGAGCTAGAGGCACTTTCTTGTACAGGTTTTCACGGTCTATGTAACAATTTATCTATCAGGCTTCAAAAACGGTTCTACGTATTTTAAAATGAGGTGCGAAAATCGAGTGCGGATGCAAAGGCGGCTATGTTTTCCACGCGTTAGGTTGCAAAGTGGCCAAATCCTATTCGGTTGCAGAATAGGCAGAGTCTTAATGGAATAATGGCCACCAATAAAGGATACGGTTGCAGAACCGGACATATCGGCTTGCCACACGTAACACTCTTTAAAAGCCGATTTTTAGCTACATGTGACTAAAATGTTTGGATTGGTAGTACTGGGTAGATTCTCGTGTGTTTTTGCTTCTATTGCTACACTGTAGGAAGGAAAGTGCGAGAAGGCAATATTATATCATAAAAAGACCTACCAGCACACTCGTTCCTCTGTGTATTTTAAAACGACTTTGTACGTAGTTTTATTGTAGCATAGTTCGAAATGGACAAGGATAATGAAGAGGAAATTTCTACTATTCGAGTACATTTCGACGAACCCGACGACAATAGAGCTGAGATTAGCGTTAATGATGAGAGGGAAGGTGCCAAGAGAAACTTTACTTCTAGGAAGAAAAGACGGAATGTACAGCAATGGAAACGAAACTTCGAGAAAACGAAGAGGTAAGGAAGACCACTGCTTATAGTAATATTCAAATATTCATTACAGGTTTAATGTTGTTGGAATTAATGACCTAGCAACATTACCTTAGCTTCTGCTTAAAATCTAGGGCAAATAACCTATCCTACAATCATCCAGTATTTCATAATGAAAGCACTTAGCGACTTCCAACGAACTTTAAGCACAATTTCAGTTCTTTTCTAAACTTTTCTTCACTTATCGACAAGAATAACAGAATCGAGAGCTATAATGACGGTTGCAGTGCATTGGGAACAATTCGTGGCCGACCTCTGCGGGAGTTTTGTATTGGTACCAGATGAAATGAAATGAAATGATCGTATGGCACTGTTGGCCGGGAGACCCCATTCGGGCTCGGCCGCGAAGTGCAAGTCTTATTTCAGTCGACGACACATTGGGCGACTTGCGAGGCGATGATGAGGATGAATGATGATGGGGACAACACAACACCCAGTCCAAGAGCGGGGAAAATCTCCAAGCCGGCCGGGAATCGAACCCCGGCCTGCTGCATGGGAGGCAAGCATGTTACCACTCAGCTAAGCAGGCAGGTGTGTCAGATTATTTCACGTTAATTTCTCTCCACATTTTAATGCTATTGGTTTTTAATTTTTTTATTAGGTAACAATTTATAAAAATTTAAGGTCGTTCATACAGTTATATAAAAATTACTTCGTTGTTTGCTTGCCTTGCAAAAAGACTTAAATACGGAATGCATCATCATCGTCATCATCATCCTCTTCTTCTGGAGGGTCAGGAACAGAAGAAATGGAAGTGGATGGCCGCGCATGTAACTGCGTTTTCTTCACGCTACGAAGCATATTTTTAGTAGGAATAAAATTTTTGCATGAGTTGCTACTCTTCTCACACTGGCAGACAAGCAAACTCCATTCGCTGTGAAAGTAACGAACTTATTCCTATTTCTCACTTTTATGAGATTCATCTTACTAAAAGCTCTTTCGCAGTCAGCATTTGAATGTGGAAGGGATAAACGCAGGAAATTCTTTCGCGCCAAATAAAGTTTTTATGTTGAGTGTGTATCCCCAAAATACATCCACTTCTTAACAGGTCATTATATATTCCGGTTTCTTAACTGCCTTCAGAACTTCAACTCCTAAATATATTTGACTGTCGGGAAGAAACTTCGACCTGTTTTCGGGGCAATGTCAATAACTTATTGGTTACGACATACTGCCGGTCCACGTGGCAAAGCAACGTTTTCCTTGTACCTTTCTACCATTTTTTCATGTAAGTCAACAATAACAACTTTATCACTCTGGAAATCCGTATTTAAATCTGGGAATTTCGGTAAAATATAGGCCAAAAATACATAAAATAGTTTTTAAAAAATGGTCATAGTGGGATCGGTGAATTTCTTCTCCCGCAACCAGCCTCTACTCTTAGTACTTAGAATCAAAATAGAGACGCAAAGTATTCCACTATTCTAAAATTCCCACTACAATGGCCCACAAAAATAGCCATCTTGTCTGTGATGGATGCAATTTATGATTTCTGATATCCAAAAGCTTTTGAAATTAATGCAGTGTGCTTGTCTCTTAGCACTAGCTTTAAAATGGTTATGAATGTTTCTAGCTAGGTCTTCACAACGTCTAGGACGGCATTTACAAGCTTCACTGTCACATATGCGAAGCGAATGACATATTCATGTGAGAATAATGAGTCCAGGACATTTTTCAGTTAGCCGAGTAGCAACAGAATTTCTTGACCCAATCGTAGAACTACAACCATCAAAACCAAATCCTGTAATATTGTTTTCAGGAACACTGTACTCAGAAAATGAAAGTATTAGAAGATTAGATTGAATCATATTCTTCCTGCTGAAAAATTTCACAAAGACTCCAAAATTTACTTCCAGTTTTGTGTCTTTATCAAAATACCTAACCACGACACACGACGTTTTAACAGACCCTACGTCTGTTGTCTCAATCAGTAAGAACAGTGGACTTTTTTTGTCTGTTTTCCGCAAGTTCGTTCTTATGGCTCTCTCCTATCACGTTCTTTATGATCTGGGAATGTTTAGTGCGACTCAAATGTAGAGTGTCGACAATTTTAGAATCAGGAAAGCCAATTCTTAACTACGCCCCCCAGGTAACCTACAACAAAGAAGGGAAGACTGTGTTCTGTCACGAATCCTGCCAATTTAATTTAATTAATGTGAGCCTGGTTACTTAAAGACGCATTAGTTTCAGGTGATTTAACAAATGTACTCAAAATTGTCTGGCTTTTAGATAACCCCTCCTTCACTTTTTTACATTATTTTTCACTTTTACAATGTTCTTAACACTTCCCAATTCAGTCACAAAAATTACCTTACAGATTCTACATCTAGCCCCTTCAGATTTCGATTCAACAGTGCACAACCAAATTTTAAATTTAGGATTAGTTTCCCGGACTTTTCGATATTTTTATTTTCGCCTCTTACATTTAAACACGCCTGCTGTAAATTTCTTGTGAGTACTACTTAGTCAGTTTGTTATTTACGTGTTCCATTGATCAATTTCACGGTAACCGTACGATGTCGAACGTGTCAAGCGCATAACAAATGCACACATGAATCAAGATTCTAGTTGAAACATTATCACTCACTGTCTTCTGCTTCCACTGACACAGTTTTGCTCTACTTACCGCCTCCTAAATCGCTCACTGTCCTCACCTGAGCCAAAAAGTTAACTGTAATCGTATTCTCTTGTATACGAGCAGCGTGCAGGGTGAATTCCACACGGGGATTCATCTCGGGGAATAACCTAAGTTGACTTACGCAGCTGCAGCGTAGTGAAATTGGGGAATCCCACAGCTGGACAGCCTGGCACTTTGGCTGCTCAAAATCGTATTTGTGAAATAAATTAATTAAATAATAAAGATAAAATAATAAAAACATGAAATCTTAACAATAGTAAGCGTTTCAAAAGATCATATAACAGACGTGCGATACGAAGGATGAATCGCATATTCGTGCACCATCTTAAATTATCCATATCGTAAGGTTGGCAACGCTGCCTTTCGCCGACAGACACAAAACGCGACTTGCTGCGGACACTTATCGTAAGTTGTGGCTAGACGACACAGTTGTGAGCCTGCAGCCAGCTCAGTACAGCCCTGCAATTACGCGAAGGAGCACAGTTTGTTGTTGTTGTTGTTTTCAGTCCGAAGACTGGTTGGAAGCAGCTCTCCATGTTACTTTATCCTGTGCCAGCCTCTTCATCTCCGAATAACTAGTGCAACCTATATCGTTAGAATCTGCATACTGTATTCACCTCTTTGTCTCCCTCTACGATTTTTACAACCCCTCTCCCCCTCCCCTCCCCCACACACTTCTCTCCAGTACTAAGATGTGATCTCTTGATGTATCAGAATGTGTCCTATCAACCGACCCCATCTTTTGGTCAAGTTGTGCCAGAAATTTCTTGTCTTTCCAATTCTATTCAGTATCTCCTCATTGGTTACATGATCTACCCATTTAATCTTCAACATTCTTCTGTAGCACCACCATTCGAAAGCTTCTATTCTCTTTTTGTTTAAACTGTTTACCGTCCATATTTCACTTCCACACATGGAAGTACTTTGAGAAAGGACTTCCTAACACTTAAATCTACATTCGATGTTTACTAACTTCTCTTCTTCAGAAACGCTTTTCTTGTCATTGCCAGTTTACATTTTATATCCTCTCTACTTCCGCCATCAACAGTTACTTTGCTGCCCAAATAGCAAAACTCATCCCCTTCTTTAAGCGTCTCGTTTCTGATCTAATTCCTTTGGCATCACCGATTTAATTCGACTACATTCCATCATCACTGTTTTGCTTTTGTTGATGTTCATCATATATCCTCCTTTCAACACAATGTCCATTCCATTCAATTGCTCTTCCAAGTCATTTACTGTCTCTGACGGAATTACAATGTCATCGGCATACCTCAAAGTTTTATTTATTTTCCCTGAAATTTAATTCCTACACCAAATTTTTATTTGATTGCCTTTACTGCTTGTTTGCTCGTTGTACAAATGGAATATCATCGGCAGCAGGCTACAAAAGTGTCTGACTCCCTTCTGAACCACCGCTTCCCTTTCACGCCCATCTGTGCGGCTGGTCCCGGCGGAGGTTCGAGTCCTCCCTCGGGCATGGGTGTGTGTGTTTGTCCTTAGGATAATTTAGGTTAAGTAGTGTGTAAGCTTAGGGACTGATGAACTTAGCAGTTAAGTCCCATAAGATTTCATACACATTTGAACATTTTTTCACGCCGATCGACTCATAACTACTGTATGGTTCGTGTACTAGTTGTAATTAGCTTTTCAACGTTTGTACTTTGCCCCTGCTACAGTCAGAATTCCAATGTGTGTGTTCCAGTCAACACTTTCAAAAGCTTTAAGTCTACAAATGCTATAAACGTAGGTATGCCTCTCCTTATCCTGCCTTCTATGATAAATTGTAAGGACTGTACTGCGTCGGGTTTTCCTATATTTCTCCAGAATCCAAACTGATCTTCCCCGAGGTCTGCTTCTAGCAGTTTTTCTAATCTTCTGTAAAGTATTTTGCAACCATGACTTGTTAAACTGACAGTTCGTTAATTTTCACACCTGTCAGCAACTGCTTTCTTTGGGATTGAAGTTATTACCTTCTTCTTGAAGTCTGAGGGTATTTCACCTGTCCATATGTCTTGCACATCAGGTGGAAGAATTTTGTCACGGCTGGCTCTGCCGAGGCTATCAGTAGTTCTGACAGAATATCGCCTATTCCAGAGGTCTTGTTTCGACTTACGTCTTTCAGATGTCAGTGAAATTCTTCTCGCGGCATCGTATCTCCCATCTCATCTTCATCTACGTCCACTTCCCCTTTTACAATATTGCCTCCAAGTTCATTTCCCTTGTATAGAACCTCTAAATACTTCTTCCATCGCCGGCCGGAGTGGCCGTGCGGTTCTAGGCGCTACAGTCTGGAACCGCGGGACCGCTACGGTCACAGGTTCGAATCCTGCCTCGGGAATGGATGTGTGTGATGTCCTTAGGTTCGTTAGGTTTAAGTAGTTCTAAGTTCTAGGGGACTGATGACCTCAGATGTTGAGTCCCATAGTGCTCAGAGCCAACCACTTCTTCCATCTTTCCCTTCTTTGCTTAGGACTGATTTCCAATCTGAGCTCTTGATTTTCATACAGCAGCTGCTCCTCTTCTCCCCAAACGCTTCTTTAATTTTCTTGCAGGTGGTACACATCTTTCCCCTAATGAAATATGCTTCTAAATCCTTATGTTTATCCTCTACCCATTCCTGCTTAGCCACTTTGCACTTACTGTCAATCTGATTTTATAAACGTTTGTATTTCCTTTCGCATGCTTCATTTGTTGCATTTTTATATTTTTTCGTTTCATCAATTAAATAATTAAATTCAATATCTCTTGTGTTATCCAAGGATTTCTGCTAAGCTTTATCTTCTTATCTATTTGATCCTCTGCTGCCTTCATTATTTCATCTCTTAAAGCTACCCATTCACCTTCTACTGTATTTCTTTCCCCTGTTGTTGTCAACCGTTGCCTAATGCTGCCTCTGAAACTCTCAGCAACCTCTGGTTCTTTCAGCTTGCCCAGGTCCGATCTCCTTAATTTTCTACCTTTTTTTGCAATTTATTCAGTTTTAATCTACAATTCACAATAAATAGTTGTCAGCGTCCATATCTGCCCCTGGGAATGTTTTATGACTTAAAACATGGCTCTTAATCTCTGTCTTATCATTATACAATCAGCCTAAAACCTTCCGGTATCTCCAGGTCTCATCCATGTATACAATCATCTTTTGTGATTCTTAAACCAAGTGGTGGTGGTGATCAAATGATGCTCTCTGCAAATCTCTACCAGGCGGATTTCCCTTTCTTTTCCTTACCCCCATTCCATATTCACCTACAATTTTTCCTTCTCTTTCTTTTCCTACTATCGAATTCCAGCTCTCCATCATTATTAAATTTACGTCTCCCTTCACTATCTGAATAAATTCTTTTATCTCGTCATACATTTCTTCAATCTCTTCATCATTTGCGAAGCTAGTTGGCATATAGGCTTGTACTACTGCGGCTGGTGTGGGTTCGTGTCTATCTTGACTACAATAATGTGTCCACTACGCTGTTTATAGCAGCTTACTTGTATTCCTTATTCATTATTAAACCTACTCGTGCATTATCCCTATTGATTTTGTATGTATAATCCTGCATTCACCTGACCAGAAGTCCTGTTCCTCCTGGCACCGAACTTCACCAATTCCCACTATATCTAACTTCAAGTGATCCCTTTCCTTTTTTAATTTTTGTAACCTGCCTGTCAGATTAAGGGAGCTAACGTTCTACGTTCCGATCCGTAGAATGCCAATTTTGTTTCTCCCGATGACGACATTCTTCTGAGTAGCCCTTGCCCGGAGATCCGAATGAGGAACTATTTTATCTCCAGAATATTTTACACAAGAGGATCCAGTCATCATTTACCCATACAGAAGACTTGCATACTCTTGGGAAAAATTACAGCTGTAGTTCCCCCTTCCTTTTAGCCGTTCACAGTACCAGCACGGCAAGGGCAATTTGGTTGATGTTACAAGGCTGAATCAGTCAAACATCCAGACTGTTGCCCCTGCAACTACTGAAAAGCTGCTGCCCTTCAGGAACTATACGTTTGTCTGGCCTCTCAACAGACACCCTTCTGTTGTAGTTGCACGTACGGTATGGCTATCTGCATCGCTGAGGCACACAAATCACCCCACCGACGGCAAGATCCATGGTTCGTGTGGTATAGGACAAAGTTCGACGCATTAAACTGTATCGAAGTTGAGTTCTATTTGTAAAATACTCTTAGAAATGTTATTCATTATTTCTTAATGTGTTGCCACAGTTACGTTTTAGTGCCATCCTGTCAAACATGTGTACTTTGAGAATTTAACTAACATGTCATCCGGCACCCATTACGGAAATTATGCATTAAATAAGTTTTTTGTTAACCGTGGATGTTTGGGTTGAATTAATATTAGCTTTTAGCGACAACATCCCCGACAGATATGTTTGTTCTCATCACAGTCGTCAGCAAACCAACGCCAAAAACAATAGTTCACGTAAACATGTTGACGTCACAAGCAGAAGATGAAGAGATAGGAGAAGTGTATGAGGATATTGAATGGGTAATTTAATATGAAAATAGCTATGATACTCTAATACTCGTGAGGGATTGGGGTGCGGTAGTAGGGGAAGGAACAGAAAAAAAAGATATAGGAGAATACGGGTTTGGTAGTAGGAACGAGAGGTGAAAGACTAATAGATTTCTGCAATAAATGAATAGCGAATACACTGTTCAAAAACTGCAAGACGAGGAGATATACAAGACCTGCAGATGCGGGAAGATCCAGCTGGATTACATCATGGTTGTTAAATGGGCCAGTGCAGCTTCAAGATGATTTATGAACAGATTAAAGTTACCTACAGGTGCTCAATATACACTTAATATTATGAAGAATTTTTTTTTACATTCTGTAGCACATTCATCCATATGCTGCTCCAGGCAAAATTTATGAATGTCTATTATATACCAGTGGTTACATGATGTTCAGAGAGGCAGATTGTCAGCTGGGTTTGAGGACTCTTAATTCATCTATGTTGTTGTTGTTGTGGTCTTCAGTCCTGAGACTGGTCTGATGCAGCTCTCCATGCTACCCTATTCTGTGCAAGCGTCTTTATCTCCCAGTACTTACTGCAACCTATATCCTCCTGAATCTGCTTAGTGTATTCATCTCTTGGTCTCCCTCTACGATTTTTACCCTCCACACTGCCCTACAATGCTAAATTTGTGATCCCTTGACGCCTCAGGACATGTCCTACCAACCGGTCCCATCTTCTTGTCAAGTTGTCCCACAAATTCCTCTTCTCCCCAATTCTATTCAATGCCTCCTCATTAGTTATGTGATCTACCCATCTAATCTTCAGCGTTCTTCTGTAGCACCACATTTCGAAAGAGTCTATTCTGTTCTTGTCCAAACTATTTACCATCCATTTTTCACTTCCATAGATGGCTACGTTCCACACAAATACTTTCAGAAACTACTTCCTGACACTTAAATCGATACTCGATGTTCACAAATTTCTCCTCTTCAGAAATGCTTTCCTTGCCATTGCCAGTCTACATTTTATATCCTCTCTACTTCAACCATTATAAGTTATTTTGCTCCCAAATAGCAAAACTCCTTTACTACTTTAAGTATCTCATTTCCTAATCTAATTCCCTCAGCATCACCCGACTTAATTTGACTACAGTCCATTATCCATGTTTTGCTTTTGTCGTTGTTCATCTTATATCCTCCTTTCGAGACACTGTCCATTCCGTTCAACTGCTCTTCCAAGTCCTTTGCTGTCTCTGACAGAATTACAATGTCATCGGCGAACCTCAAAGTTTTTATTTATTCTCCATGGATTTTAATTCCTACCCTGAATTTTTCTTTTGTTTCTTTTACCGCTTGCTCAATATACAGATTGAATAACATCGAGGAGAGGCTATAACCCTTTCTCATTCCCTTCCCAACCACTGCTTCCCTTTCATGCCCCTCGACCAGTGGTTACAGGTGTTGGAGCAGCACCTTTTTTAGGATAGGTAAGACAGAAAGATGTCAAGTTCTACGAGAGGTCAGGATTGAAACAAATCTTCAGTTTAGGAAAGAAATTAAACAGCACAATTCTAGCACATTTGATCACCAATCACAGCTATCAATTATAAATTCTCACCAATCACCAGAAATTTTATCTCCACCAAGTTGTATCTCAGTCCTAGGTAATTGCATTGATGAATTAAAGTCACCCAACCCAGTTGAACATAATCTGCCTCTCTGAACACCATGTGACCACTGGTATAGGAACTAGGCCTAAGCACAATGAGAAACTCAGACAGGAGAGTACTGCAAATGTTAGAATAAGGAAAGGTTCTCATAAAAGTATAATTAAAAATAATGTAAGTATATTTCATCAAAATATTGAGAGTTTAAAGAATAAAGTAGATGAGCTTCTGGTTTGTTTAGAAGATTTAGAAGCTGAGAATGAAATAGATATACTATGCCTGTCTGAGCATCACATTGTTACTGATATGGATAAGGTAAATGTAAGTGGATATAAGCTCTCTGCACATGTAATGAGAGAAAATATGGAGAAAGGAGGAGTTGCCATATATGTCAAAAGTTATCATTGTGCAAAAAGTATAGAAACAAAAAAGTTTTGTGTAGAGAAACATATAGAAGCATGTGCCTGTGAGCTTAAATTAAATAAAGGCACATTTATAATTGTAACTGTATATAGGTCCCCATCAGGAAATTTTCATCTATTTCTGAAAAATTTGGACTCCTTGTTGTGCTACCTGTCAGACAGGGGGAAGCAAATTATTATTTGTGGGGACTTCAATGTAGATTCTCTGAAAGAGGGTATTAGGAAAAATGACCTTGAAGTATTACTCGGTTCTTTCAATTTGACACCCGTTATTGATTTTCCCACTCGGGTGGTAAAGGATAGCAGCTCACTGATAGATAACTTCTTTATAGACCAAGATAAGTTTAACCAGATAAATGCTCAGCCTGTTGAGAATGGTCTTTCTGATCATGGTGCTCAGCTAGTTACAATATATGACATAGCTCCATTCAGCAATACTAAACAGTCCTCCAAAGTAGTACGTTCAATCAACGATTTAACAATTGCAAATTTCAGGGAAAGCCTACAGCAGTTAGACTGGGATGAGGTGTACCGTGAACCTGATGCCAATTTGAAATATAATTTATTTCATGACTTTTTGTAAATGCATTTGAAAACTGCTTCCCCAAGAAAATAGTTAAATATACTCGTAAGAAACCTTGTAACAAACCATGGCTTACTAAGGGTATAAAAATATCTTGTAACCGGAAAAGGGAAATGTATCTGACAGCAAGAAAGAGTAGTGACCCAGAAACTATCAAAAATTATAAAAACTACTGTGTTATATTAAGAAAAGTTGTTAAAAAATCCAGGAGTATGTGTATCATGTCTGAAATCAGCAACTCTGATAATAAAATTAAAACAATTTGGAATATTATTAAAAGAGAAACAGGTCAACCAAGAGCAGAGGAAGACAGTATTACCATCAAATTGAATGAAAACTTTACGAACAAAAAGTCAGAAGTTGAAAATATTTTTAATAATCATTTTCTAAATGTTGTGGATATAGTAGGATCCAGGTGTTCATTAGAAGATGCTAGGCTGTTAATGGAAGAGGCCATACCTATGCAATTTGATACAATTGAAATCTCACCCACTTCTCCCTCTGAAATTAGGAAAATAATAAACTTGCTTAAAAGCAAAAACTCACATGGAATTGATGGCATTTCCAGCAAAATACTAAAAGCTTGTTCTCAACAGATAAGTAAGATTCTCAGCCACCTGTGTAATAGCTCTCTAGAACAGGGCATTTTCCCTGATAGACTGAAATATGCTATTGTTATACCTTTGCATAAAAAGGGGGATAGATCTGATGTCAACAATTACCGTCCAATCTCCCTTCTAACAGCTTTATCCAAAATTTTTGAGAAAGTAATGTATTCAAGAGTAGCTTCACATATCTGTAAAAATGAAGTACTAACAAAATGTAAGTTTGGTTTCCAGAAAGGTTTTTCAACAGAAAATGCCATATATGCTTTCACCAGTCAAATTTTGAATGATCTGAATAACCGAACACCACCCATTGGGATTTTTTGTGATCTCTCAAAGGCTTTTGATTGTGTAAATCATGAAATTCTGCTAGACAAGCTCAAGTATTGTGGCATGAGTGGGACAGTGCACAAATGGTTTAATTCGTACCTAACTGGAAGAGTGCAGAAAGTTGAAATAAGTAGTTCTCATAACATGCAAAGATCAGCACATTCCTCAAACTGGGGAACTATCAAGAATGGGGTTCCACAAGGGTCAGTCTTGGGTCCTTTGTTGTTCTTATTATATATTAATGACTTGCCATTCTATATTCATGAAGAGGCAAAGTTAGTTCTCTTTGCTGATGATACAAGTATAGTAATCACACCTGACAAACAAGAATTAACTGATGAAATTGTCAATACTGTCTTTCAGAAAATTACCAAGTGGTTCCTTGTAAACGGACTCTCACTGAATTTTGATAAGACACAGTACATACAGTTCCGTACAGGGAATGGTATGACGCCATTAATAAATATAGACCTTAATCAGAAGCATATAGCTAAGGTAGAATATTCCAAATTTTTAGGTGTGTCCATTGATGAGAGATTAAATTGGAAGAAACACATTGATGATCTGCTGAAACGTTTGAGTTCAGCTACTTATGCAATAAGGGTCATTGCAAATTTTGGTGATAAACATCTTAGTAAATTAGCTTACTACGCCTATTTTCACTCATTGCTTTCATATGGCATCATATTTTGGGGGAATTCATCACTGAGGAATAAAGTATTTATTGCACAAAAGCGTGTAATCAGAATAATAGCTGGAGTCCACCCAAGATCATCCTGCAGACATTTATTTAAGGATCTAGGGATATTCACAGTAGCTTCTCAGTATATATACTCTCTTATGAAATTTGTTATTAACAACCTAACCCAATTCAAAAGTAATAGCAGTGTGCATAACTACAATACTAGGAGAAAGGATGATCTTCACTATTCAAGATTAAATCTAACTTTGGCACAGAAAGGGGTGAATTATACTGGCACTAAAGTCTTTGGTCACTTACCAAATAGTATCAAAAGTCTGACAGATAACCAACAAGTATTTAAGAAGAAATTAAAAGAATTTCTGAATGACAACTCCTCCTACTCCATAGAGGAATTTTTAGATATAAATTAAGAAAAAAAATTTAAATAATAAAAAAAAAAAATTAAAAAATAAAAATAAAAAATAAAGAAAAACAAAAAACACAAAAAATAAAGTTGTTATATTAACTTAAGTATGTTGTTAAATTAACCTAATTATGTCATGTATTGGAAAATTCGACTCGTTCCACATCATTACGAAATATCGTATTTGTGATCCATGGAACTAGTATTACTCTAATCTAATCTTATAACTGCCATCTGATGTCTGTACAAATTGTAAATACCCTTTTGCTCCCTGTATTTTACCCCTGCCACCTTTAGAATTTGAAAGAGAGTATTCCAATCAACGTTGTCAAAAGCTTTCTTTAAGTCTACAAATGCTAGAAACGTAGGTTTGCCTTTCCTTAATCTTTCTTCGAACATAAGTCGTAAGGTCAGTATTGCCTCACGTGTTCCGATATTTCTTCAGAATCCAAACTGATCTTCCCCGAGGTTGGCTTCTACCAGTTTTTCCATTTGTCTGTAAAGAATTCATGTTAGTATTTTGCAGCTGTGACTTATTAAACTGATAGTTCGGTAATTTTCACATCTGTCAACACCTGCTTCCTTTGGGATTGGAATTATTATATTCTTTTTGAAGTATGAGGGTATTTCGCCTGTCTCGTACGTCTTGCTTACCAGATGGTAGAGTTTTGTCAGGACTGGCTTTCCCAAGGCCGTCAGTAGTTCTAATGGAATGTTGTCTACTCCCAACGCCTAGTTTCAACGCAGGTCTTTCAGTGCTCTGTCAAACTCTTCACGCAGATTCATATCTCCCATTTCATCTTCATCTAAATCCACTTCCATTTCCATAATATTGTCCTCAAGTACATCACCCTTGTATAGACCCTCTATATGCTCCTTCCGTCTTTCTGCTTTCCCTTCTTTACTTAGAACTGGGTTTCCATCTGAGCTCTTGATGTTCATACAAGTGGTTCTCTTTTCTCCAAAGAGGCAAAATTTATGAATGTCTTCTATATAACAGTGGTCACATGATGTTCAGAGAGGCAGATTGTCAGTTGGGTTTGAGGACTCTTAATTTTCCTGTAGGCAGTATCTATCGTACCCCTCGTAAGATAAGCCTCTACATCCTTACATTTGTCCTCTAGCCATCCCTGCTTAGCCATTTTGCACTTCCTGTCAATCTCATTTTTGAAACATTTGTATTCCTTTTTGCCTGCTTCATTTACTGCATTTTTATATTTTTTCCTTTCACCAATTAAACTCAGTATTTCTTCAGTTACCCTAGCATTTCTAGTAGTCCTCGTCTTTTTACCTACTTGATCCTCTGCTGCCTTCACTACTTCATCCCTCAGAGCTACCCATTCTTCTTCTACTGTATTTCTTTCCCCCATTCCTGTCAATTATTCCCCTACGCTCTCCCTGAAACTCTGTACAACCTCAGGTTTAGTCAGTTTATCCAGGTCCCATCTCCGTAAATTCCCACCTTTTTGCAATTTCTTCAGTTTTAATCTGCAGTTCATAACCAATAGATTGTGGTCAGAGTCCACATCTGCCTCTGGAAATGTCTCACAATTTAAAACCTGGTTACTAAATCTCTGTCTTACCATTATATAATCTATCTGGTACCTTCTAGTATCTCCACGATTCTTCCATGTATACAACCTTCTTTTATGATTCTTGAACCAAGTGTTAGCTATGATTAAGTTATGCTCTGTGCAAAATTCTACCACGTGGCTTCCTCTTTCATTTCTTACCCCCAATCCATATTCACCTACTATGTTTCCTTCTCTCCCTTTTCCTACTCTCGAATTCCAGTCACCTATGACTATTAAATTTTCATCTCCCTTCACTACCTGAATAATTTCTTTTATCTCATCATACAGTTCCTCAATTTGTTCATCATCTGCAGAGCTAGTTGCATATAAACGTGTACTACTGTGGTAAGCATGGGCTTTGTATCTATCTTGGCCACAATAATGTGTTCACTATGCTGTTTGTAGTAGCTTATCCGCACTCCTATTTTTTATTTATTACTAAACCTACTCCTGCATTACCCCTATTTGATTTTGTATTTATAACCCTGTATTCACCTGACCAAAAGTCTTGTTCCTCCTGCCACCGAACTTCACTAATTCCCACTATATCTAACTTTAACCTATCCATTTCCCCTTTTAATTTTTCTAAACTACCTGCCCAATTAAGGGATCTGACATTCCACGTTCCAATCCATAAAACGCCAGTTTTCTTTCTCCTGATAATGATGGCCTCTTGAGTAGACCCCGCCCGGATATCCGAATGGGGGGACTATTTTACCTCCGGAATATTTTACCCAAGAGGACGCCATCATCATTTAACCCTACAGTAAAGCTGCATGCCCTCGGAAAAAATTATGGCTGTAGTTTCCCCTTCCTTTCAGCCATTCGCAGTACCAGCACAGCAAGGCCGTTTTGGTTAGTGTTACAAGGCGAGATCAGTCAATCATCCAGACTGTTTGTTGCACCTGCAACTACTGAAAAGGCTGCTGCCCCTCTTCAGGCCATGCCTATTATGATCCCACCTATTGAGAAAATCAAAGGAACCACACCAATGTGTGCACCCGACATAAGCAGCTGTTTCAACTCCAAATTAACTTTACTGATAGAAGAGTTCAAATGAGGTTGGTCATGGCACCCAAGAACAGACACAAACTCAACACTAGTATGCTTTGATGCTGAAGCAATCTTTGACAGGTCGCACTCTATACTGTACCCAGGATCGCTGTCAATACTCTTATCTGTCCCACCCATTATAGCCAGGGTGTCTTCCTTAGTGAAATCTTTGCAAAGTGATCCTAAATCCTCTGTCACCTGCTCTAGACCAGCACTAGGTTTAAAAAATTGGTGTCCTGGTATTCTGATCCTAGTTCATCCAGCCAAAGTTGGCCAACACCTCTTCCATGGGAACTACCAAACAACAACACTTTTTTCTCTTTACTGATTTCCCTACATTCTTACTTTTCAATTTGCTGCTGAAAGTTTGTTGTGCCCTGTATACGCCTGCAACTGCTTGAGGCTCACCAGCTTCTAACTGAAGCAACAGGTAAAATCTATTTTCTGCATTCACCATGGAGATGTCAGACAAAATTCTAGGCCTGTTCCTCCTGTTGACTGTTGCCACTTCCCATCTCTCTTTACCCTTCTCCCTCCTTAACCTGTCAAGATCTCCCATGGCCTTGTCTAACTCAGCCTGAACAGTGCCAATTTTCCCATCCTGTTCTAATATCTTCCTATCTCTACTACGTATCCCACAAAACCACATGGAAGACACTACAGCATCCATCACACCAAAACCTCGACCTAACAATTCTACGGCAAGTCAAGCACTTTTTGCTCATGATAAACATAATAGTTTATTAAGAATAAGTCAGTTAAATTACAGATAAACACTAAAATATGATTCCACAAATTTGGCCTATAAAAACAACAGTGCAAAGTTACGGAAAAAACAACTTAAAACTTTACACTACTTTCTGGAAATGCGAGTTAAATAAGGAAGAGGTATGCTACAGTCCAATTGCTGGAGAGAGCAAAGAACAATTTGCTGCGGCAAGACGTAAACAGAAAATAAAACTATAACCTGACCGTACAATCTTTTCAAATTTTCTGCTATATTACGTAAAGAAAAACGAAACCTTTAATGATACACTTAAAAACACACTAATACACCTGTTTACCATGTAATCAGTACTAAACTAAATGTATTATACTCTAAATTGACTTATCTTTACAAGAACACCAAAACTTGCACTAGTCGCCTGGCTGCAGGGCTGTGATTGTGTTGTCCTCATCATCATTTGGGAAGTGGCAAGATTGGAACTGGAAAGATAGGGGACTTGCATGGGCGCTGATGACCTCAATGTTGAGTGCCCCACAAACCATCATCATCGTCATCATCATCATCATCATCATCATCATCATCATCATATACAGAATTTCAAACATTGGTTTACGCACCATATTTGACTAACGTAAATCTAAAGAAGAAATTACATAATGTCCCGAAGGTCCCCCGATTACAAATTCCAGGGAATTATAAAAATCTGTTGAAATAACATGGCTCCTATTAACTTACTGAGTCCCAGTGCTAGCCATCATCAGGTAACGAGGGCACACATTACCATCCTGTGACTTTTAGCAGTTAAAATACATGAAATATTGCAGCCTTCTGAATGAACACCAATTAAATGCATAGGCTAATTGTTTAAGATGTAATGTTAATTTCATTTTCTGGCACATTAGTCAGTGTTGGACTGGAGGAATATTCTGAGTGGAGGAGTAGGCTAAATAGCATTTACCGCTAAACTGGATGTGTCACTTACATCGAATTTCATGCTTTCAGTTTTCCTCAAAATAACTTATTATCTTTATTCTAACTTTCCATTTGTTATTTAACATAAACAAGTGTCCCAGTTTCGTGTACAATCAGTAATCCTAATTGCGCTATGGATGCACAAATAAAAAATTTAAGAATATTGTACCTTCACACTGAGATGTAAGGTAACTGGGACATTACCTGCAAAGATTTTCTTGTCATTAAATAAATGCTAAAACATTGTCTACTCTTTTAGTTTCTTATTTCCTAATGTAATTCCCTCAGCATTATCTCATTTCATTCAATTACATTTCATTACTTTGGTTTTAATATTGTTAATACTCATAATCACTTTTCAAGACACTATGCTTTCTGTCAACTGATTTTCGAACTCTTTTCTACCTCTGAAAGAATTACAATAAAAAAAAAACCCCGCCCAAACAGGCCATGAAGGTCCAACGGTGCCAACCGGCCAATGTGTCATCCTCAGTCCACAGATGTCACTCGATGCGGGGTATGTGGCCAGCACAATGCCTCCCAGACACATGTCCGTTTCAAGACCGGAGCTGCCACTTCTCAGTCAAGTAGCTCCTCGGTTTGCCTCACAAGGGCTTAGTGCACTCAGCTTGCCAACAGCACTTGGCAGACCGGATAGTGACCCTTCCAAGTGCTAGCCCAACCCGACAGTGTTTAACTTCGGTGATCTGAGGGGAACCAATGTTAACACTGTGGCAGGACCATTGGCGAATGAATTACAATGTCATCGGCAAATCTTTAAGTCACTGTTTCTTCTCCCCACACACTAATTTCCTTTCCAGATTCCTCCATGGTTTCATTTACTGCCTGCTAAAATGTACAGACTGAACTTTGCAAGGAAGACTTATTAAACAGATTGACTGGCAACATTCACACTTGTCAGTTCCTGTCTCCTTTGGAACTGAAATTATTAAATTCTTTTTGAAGTCTGAGAATATTTTATCAGTCTCTTATTTCATATGTAGAACTGGAATGGTTTTGGTCATGGTTAGTTCTCACCATAAGCATTCACAAAGTGGAGGGGGGTGAAGGGGGAAGGCAGCAAGAGGTGGTATTCTCGTCTCCTGGAACCTGGATAAAGGCTCTTATTTATTACCAAATTAACTTGAATTTCTAACAATGACTGACTGCAATGCTGCTAAACTGCAGAGTAACATTGCCTGGCATGCCAGGAAGTTCTGTGACCTTAGCAGTGGCTACCTACCCTGCAACTTTCTTTTTCTTTTTTATGCCATTCACAATAAATTATGCTGAATCCTTGGCATGGTGGCAGTTTTGGTGCATTCTACAGTCATGACGGGTGTGAACCTTTACAGAATGGTACTGTAAAAGTCTCACCAATCTTTTCTCTGTCTATTCCTCGTACAGATCTTTTCGAGAGGCAGAAATGGACCAGTCCAATACCCAGAAGCTTGGAGTCCAGTACAATGTAAGCATGGAAGCTACATAAATGCCTATCACTCATCCCCAAAATCCTCAAAAATGCCCCCTCCACTTGCTGCACAATGGAACCTCAATAATAGCTGGTTGAGGGAGGATATGTTCCCACATATCTGATGCAACATTTTCTGAGCATCAGTGGGTGATTTCTGCAGTTGGAAGCTAAATACAAGGGTTATCCAGAATATAACAGATTTTTGGTCTATCGTGGTGGGCAGGACTACAGTCGCTATCTTGGTACCATAATTTCCCTACACTCAAGTATGTGGACAAAGGAGACCCGGGACAGCTTGCAAATTCTACATTCAGTTTTCTACAGCAGAGCTACTGCAATAGTTTCTGGAGAAAACAGCCATCTGTACTTAATTTATGAGTCTATGAGTCCAAATGTGTCAGCCATACCAGAAAATCCCAATTTTATGCACTAGATGAGAGGGAAAGGTGTCCTCTCCAGGACTTCCAACCTTCTCAACTGTATAGGATGTTAACACAGCACCAAATGCAGTCACAGAACTATGAATTCTTCAGTCCGCTTTAACCCTTTCAGACACAAAATAAATAAAATCATTTTTAAAACTTCTTATCTGTTTTATTAGGCTATAACTCATACAATATTATGGAAAAATGTGAAAATAAATTTTTGTGCAGTATTTCAGCAGGTACAGGGTAGATTCAAATGAAACCACTGCACACTAAATGCGGTGGCTTCAAATGAGACCACCACCATAAACTTCATTACTTTCCGTGATAGGGCACAAAACAGTTCCTTTCTGCTGATAAACACAAAGCAACTTCGCAGCAAGAACATGTCTATCTGCTTCTATGTGGATTACTTTTTGTGCTGCAGTGTATACACATCGCCTTGATGTGCAATGTACGGGCAGATGTTTTCATCCTGTTGCGCATTTTTCCACTGGAACAACAGTGTTACACTTTTCGGCACATGGTTCAGATGATGCGCTTTGGCGACCAGGACTGTCTTTGAAAACACTGGATCCTACAAGGCCAGCTACAACATACTGCCGAAATTCCTTTAGCTTTTTCTTTTCATTCTGCTTGGTTAGTCAAAATAATATAAATGCATTTCCAATAGAAATATCAGTCATATACCAAAATAGTCTGAGCCACCAGCATCTCGATTTTCTGTCAATTGCGTAGAAACTATTCATCATGTCCGCTTTATCTACACATCCCATGTTTGAATTATAAGATTTCACTATCTGTGGACAGGGTGTTTTTGTAATTGTGCCATCCTTTTCTTTCCTACCGACTTCTTTCAAAGTTACAGGTGAGTCAATTGTTGATAGTAACGTGAGAACACGTTTTCTTTCCATTTCATGCATGCAATCCTATCAGAATGAACTGACCAGTCACTTTCTCCTCTTCACAACTCTTTGTCCGGTTTCAGAGGAGGAAGTCCTTTTCTGTGGGCTCTAATGGTACCACAGGCTAGGATACCATCAAGTTTTAGTGTCTGCAAAAGTGGAACACTATTTAAAAAATTGTCAAAATATATGTGATATCCTTTGCCTTCTAAGCCTTTACACAAATTTCTTACAATCCTCTCTCCAAACATTTCTCCACTGCACCATCTGATTTCCCAGTATATACCTCAAAATCGCAGATATATCCCATTTTGTCAGTTCTGACCCATATTTTGTACCCCCTCTTGATGGGCTTTTGATGCATATACTGTTTGAATGATATTCGCCCTTTGAATTTCACCATGCATTCGTCAACAGATTGCTCCTTAGTTGGAGCATAACATTCTTTCAACCTTGTCAGTAATTGTTTTATTAGTGGTCGAATTTTATACAATCTGTCGTAACATTTATTACCTTTTTGTGGCATAAGGGCATTGTCATTTACATGTATACGAGATAAAATCCAGCAGAATCTTTTCAATGACATAACTGAAGAAATGTACTGATCTCTGAGTTCGTTGTGTGATGACCAGCAATCATGATATGTGCAAGGTTGTTTGATACCCATTAGAATATTTATAGCCAAAAACACCTTGAGTTCATCTTTTTCAAGAGGTCTGTAATTCTTACCTTTCTGAGTCGCATAAAGATTAGTCTGGAATACCATGTGTTCCAGCATATTGTCCTCAAATAGATATACAAAGAAACCAACTGGCAGCATACCTTCACCTTCAGTTTTCCTTTGACACCAACTTCCTCTAAAAGAATGACAGAATGCGCCGTACTGTCATCCCTTGCCCATGTAAAATTCACAGACCTTATTAGTGGCATGTTATCTTCAGAACTGAAACTGTAATCACTGTCACTTTCAGAAGCAACATTAGATATCACTGGTCTTGGCACTTGTGAATCAAGATCACTGTCTTCAGCCAAAATATCACTTTCATTATCACTGGTACTATCAATCTCGAGAGTCCACATCCAAAGGAATTTGTTCTAAAAGACACGCCAGAACTTCCTCATCCTTTAATTTGCGAGAAAACATTTCGCGAAACTGAAATTAAAGAGCTTCTAATACTACCCCTGCAGCCACAGTGGTTTCAGACGAAACCACCAGAGGAAATACAGAAAAAGTACATGATTTTCATTATTGTTGCAATACACGGAGTCTGGTACATGAAATTATGGTGGAGAAGTTTAGTTACCGCAAATTTTGTGCTAGGTGGATTCCCAAAATCCTAATGGAAGGCCACAATAAACAGAGACTTGCTGCAGCACTGGCCTTCCTCGAAGATTACTTATATAAGAAAGTATTATGAATTTGTTCCATGTGTGAAAGTTACATTTCAAAGACAAATTCAATCACTAATCAAGGAAAAGAGAACCAGCACACCACAAACAAAAATGGCACTTATACTTGAATCGCTAACTGCAACCACGTGAGAAATATTGATGTAGTTCAAATTTTCATCACTAGATGGCAGCACCATCTACGTCCAGAAGTGTGGTTAAGAATGTAGCCACTGTGCTCTTGCCACAAAATCAAAATATCATGGGTGGCTTCAAATGAAACCACATCGTCACAAAGGGTTAAAAGGCAATGGAATAGGAACAGAAAGAAAAGAATGAACACATTTTACTATCTATAATAATGTAATTGCCATAGTCACAATTATATGTACACAAAATGTAATCTCACATAAGAAATGGATGAAACACATGACACATGATATTTCATTCAATTTTTCTTCATACTTCTTATGACTGCAGCTTATAACTGAAATATATGACTAGAAGATGTGGTTCTTCTGCTTTCCATGATGATTTTTGGCATTAACTGAGTTTTTGTTACAAAATCTGCAAGTGTTGCAGGATGTGAGAAACATTCTTCTTGTACTCACTATCTTCTCCACAGCTCCCAGGCAGCTAGAAAAAAGTGAAACATAGAGAAACCATAAGAGTGTTTCCTATCCACATACATATTTAACATGCAACTTCAACATTATAATAGAAATAAAAATGAAACTCTTCTTCCTGTTCAAACTCTGATAGAAGGGTAAAAATTTGTTATCACAGTAGTGATTTTAAATGCAATTTTAATGTTACACACATTAAGTTTTAAGATAAGGTAGTAGCTTTCTGGCATTAATGAGGCGACAGATGTATTCCACAATGCTGGTGTATTCTTCGTTATTTGGTGACATTTCCTGACAATGATAGTAAGTATTTCGATCACAAACTTGTCGACTGTAGGGGCCACAATACTTGACCATTTTAATTTTACAGTCAAAGCTAGGTCTCCCTTGTGTAGTGGGACGAAATTAAGCGTCACCCATCCACCAAAGTCAGCCCAGTTTGCAGGTGACTATAAGTTTAATTTAGTTTTGTTTATGTGTTTTCTTATTATTTGTAATAGATGTGAATTATCTAAAAGTTTTGTATTTTTTTTATGTGTTTCATGTACGGAGAGGTCGGCGCAACGAACGGGGACAGCATCTTCGTTGCTGCGACCAGAGAGGAAATTGCTGGCCGCTATACGTCGCGGGTCGACAGCCAAGGAGCAACAGAAGATCCTGGAACCGAGTTGTTGCGTCGTGTTTCTAAAAATTAAAAATGAATTTTTATACTCTTTTTGTACAACAATGACGTCATATAGAGCTTAATCTTATTGAAATGTCAGTCACTGTCTGTCAACGCTCAAGTTCACATCTGTATGTGTAGGAAGCTAATAAAATAGTGTATGCTATTCAAGTTGAAACACGTGTCTTGAAGATTTATTTATGAAGAATTGTGTGAACGGATTAATAATATATTTGACAAGATTAGTAATTCTTACGTCGTTCACCGAAACTTTGAATCTAAAAAGTTTATTTAATGTGTGATTCTGATATCGATTAGATCAAGATAACGTGTGTCAATATAATTTCTGAGAAGAAACAAACGAAATTTAAATTGGGAAAAGTTACAAAACCCAATTGGCCCAAGTGATGTAATTCTTTGCACACGACTCAACGGATGTTTTACAGTTTCGTTCAAGAACCATCCTATGACAATTTAAAAGAATATGAATCATTTTTAAAGTGGGTTGTAACTGACGTAGGTGACGAAGTCTGCACATGGTCATACATATATCAAACGAAAACTAATACGTCGTTACACCGAGTTTCGTGGAGCCTTCACCAGCCAGCGGCGACTTCGCGGGTGTGGGCATCTGACGGAGCGCAGCCAAGCAGTACGGTCACGCAGTGGTTCCACGAGAAGGCGCATCTGTTGGGCAGCAGCTGAACGCTGCAAACCCCGACAACCTTTTTTCTCCCTAAACTAATAGGCCCAGTACGTCAGCTGCGGGGCGTTCCTCCGGCTGGTATTAGAGGTGTTGCTGAGGGCTTCGCCTGTCTACGGCGGTGCCGGGCGTGGTTGCAGCCAGCGACGTTTCCGGTGTTCGACTCAGCGTCCTGCCGGTTGCGGAAACGGGGTCGCAGCATCTCAGCGGCTGCATCGACGGCTGTTACATCTGCAGCCCATAGCAGCACACTGATCATCGAGAACTACAAATTACAATATTAAGTGTCCGGTGAGTTTGTTTCAAGTTGGAAGTGGAGTGTTGTATATAGGGAGTGTGCTTTTACAGGATTGTTGATTACAAGTCTGCGTGTGTAACTAGTTAATATCTTACAATAATGTCGGGAAGTGAAATGTCAGACGCAGAGCAATCCATGTCCGATAGGAGCATGAGATCACTTTTTAGGGCGATCGCTAAATTGAAACAATCTAACGAAGAATCTACTGCTAGATTAAAAGAGGAATTAAAACAGTCTAACGAAGAATCTATGGCTAGATTAAAACAGTCTAACGAAGAATCTATTGCTAAATTAAAACAGTCTAACGACGAATCGACGGCTAAATTAAAAGAGGAACTTAAAGGGGAGCTAACAAAATCGACAGACAGGTTACAGGAATATCTTAATGAAACCAGTCGAGAATTAAGTGATAAAATAGAGTCTTCTAAAGTTGAAATGCAGGAAAAACTAGTAGGACTTAGTAATAAGATTGCTGATAATTGTAAAAGGTTACAAGAACATATCCAGGAATCGCGCGAGGAAAAAGCTCGCATGCGAAACGATATCACTGACTTAACCGAGAGACTAGATAGTGTCAATATCTTAGTTGTAAATGAAATACAGAAAAATAACGATATGTTACGAGATGAATTTTCTATGCAAACAGAAACTGTTCGCAGAGAATTATTGAAATCTATTAAAGAGGTCTCTACCAAACCTGTAGAGATTTCTTCGATAGATAATGTAGAATTAGAGACATTAACTCATCAAGTAGAAAAGGACCATACCGAAATCGAAAACATGAAATCTTTAATTACTGAAATATGCAGTAACCTTGAGACTGCCAAAGATAATAACATTGATGAAGGTACAGAGCGTTCACATCGTGAGCACAGTGAAGAATCGATATTAGCTAATCGCGTATCCAATACAGAAATGCGGATACAGGAAATTACTAGACGGTTATCGGAATTAGATAATAACGAGAACATTTCAGGTAGCAGAGGTAATAACATAATCAGAGACAACAGTCGCATCGAATTTGCTAGCACGGACGACAACAATATGAATAAAGCAATCACGGCAAGCCAATCCGATGCAACTCCATCTCTGCAATCTAAACAAAATCCGACTATTTCTCTCGCAGAATGTCTGGATGACATAACGACAAATTCAAATGTAGCAAGTCGATTTCCTGTATTCAAACCAGGAGGCGAATTTCACCCTATAATCTTTATAAAAGCTTTTGAAACATCCTTATCTCCTAAATGGAGTAATGAAAAACGCATTCAATTTGTAATAGGACATTTAGAAGCAGAAGCTGCGGAATGGGCAGTACTGCATAGAACTGAATTCAGGGACTGGAATGATTTTGTTAAGCAGTTTAAACAAAATTATTGGTCAAGAGGAAAACAACAACACTTAACTTTAGAGTTGTTAGACCCTCCTCCTTATTCTAAACGGTGGAGAGGTTATAGGAATTATTTCAAATGGCATTTAAACCGTGCTGAATTAATTGAAGAACCAATTATTGAAAGTCATGTAATACGAGTCCTAATTAGTGGATTACCGTATTATGTAAAGGAAAGAAAAATGTTATTCTACGAATTATACAAAACCTTAATAATGGGGACGAAACAGTTAACACCCGGGGTGTGTGGTTATATTTTAACGACTTGTTGTATTGGAAAGCACAGAGGGAACACCAGAGATGGAAAATCTGCATTCCGAAAACTGTTGTGGACGAGTTAATTACTTATATTCATGAAGGTTACGGGCATTTTGGAATTCATAAATGTATTAAACATCTAATGAAGTATTATTATTTCAAAAATATGTCCCGTATTGTGAGAAGTATTATTAGGGCTTGTGAAACCTGTCAAAAGGTTAAAGTTAATATCAAATCTAAGCGTTATAAATTATATGCTGTAATTCCTCGAGGTTTGTGGGATCTACTGGCATTAGATTTTTTCGGCCCTCTGCCTCGTAGTTCAGGAGGATTAACTTATGTGTTTGTTGTAATGGAATGTTGGTCCAAACATGTGAAGCTATATACTTTGAAACGAGCGAATACAGCAAGCGTTATACGCTGCCTCACCCGAAATTACTTTGTTAACTGGGGCA
Organism: Schistocerca piceifrons; assembly: GCF_021461385.2. Lineage (NCBI taxonomy): Eukaryota > Metazoa > Arthropoda > Insecta > Orthoptera > Acrididae > Schistocerca > Schistocerca piceifrons. Next base: position 321,437,465 of record NC_060139.1, on the reverse strand, counting down.
TTCCTAAACGACTTATGTCTGACAACGGTAGTGCCTTTATTAGTCAAAGATTTCAAGATATGATAAGACAATATGGAATCAAACATATCTTAATTTCGAAATATCACCCTCAAAGTAATTTAGTAGAAAGAGTCATGAAAGAATTAGGACGATTATGTAGAACTTATTGTGCACATAAACATACTCGGTGGGCCAAACTAATGCCTGAATTCGAAAAGATATTAAATGAATTGCCTCACCTAACGACGGGATTATCACCTATAGAAATTTTAGGCAAACGAATTATAGGTGAGCCTTTACTAGCTGCTTTACCTTGGCCACCAGTAAATGAGATCCAACAATGCATTCCAGACGAAAAAGTTTGCGAACAGATTGTAAAAAATGCCGAACGGAGAATTAAAAGTTATAATCAACAGGCTATAGAACCCTCATTGCAGGTAGGAGATCTTGTGTTAGTACGATCTCATCCTAGAAGTTCTAAGATCGGTAAGGAATGTAGAAAATTCTTCTTTATCTTTGAAGGTCCATATGTTGTACATAAGATTGTACATCCCAAAGCATTACTTCTTATGGAACCTTCATCAGGTGTAATTAAAGGATTATATAGTGTTGATCAAATGAAACCCTTCATTCCTAAATAAGTTAATATTTAGTATATGTTACACACGGAAGAGCGTTCATAGTTTATTCATGTGAAGTTTTTCGTGATAGTTACGTGTTATTTTAAATAAATGACAGAAAGCTTAAACATGTGTTCTACAATAATCTACTGGTACTTCAAAAAGAGAAAGATAATCAAAAGGGGGATTTAGATGGAAGAAATTTTGCTCTTAGGTCAAAAGGAATTTTGCATATTTTAAATTTACTCGGATAGAAGGAACCAAAGGGGATGGTTAATAGTTTTAGGGACCATGGGCGTCCAGAGCTATATGGCTCACGAGAACATAGCAGAGTGCCTTTAATAGAGGTTTGTAATAGTGTTAATATAGAACACACCAAACGGGGCTCTCTCGCTTGTTTCTCCTAAATAAATGGCCAATACCCAACAAGGTGTCCGAAGGTAACGAAAGCCGTGCCGAGATTCTAAAGAAAGTTTTGCTTGATTTCTTCTTGACCTCAGGCATAAATAAGGCATTAGGGAAGAGAATGACGTAAAGTAAATAGTACTATTAGTTATTGTGAGAAACTTATTAGTAATATACATTCTTGGAAAGAATAACTCTAGTAAATAAATGAAACTGAAACTAATCTATCACCATTTGAACGCTCTGTCCTAATGTACAACGTTAAAGAACGTACTAAATTAGTATTTATTAGCAACTATTAACTGAAGAGGAGCAATCTCCCTATATTCGGTTACGAATTACCATAATAGCACAATTAAGAGTAAATGACGAATAGTCACAACAATATCGTATTAAAAGGATTAAATCTATCTAATAGCAAGGACTCTAGGTTACGTAAAATGTGAGGAAAGTGTATTAACAGTTAAATATTGTATATTGAAAAGTTTTAATTTCGGTTAAAACCTGACAAACTGAGCTTGTGGGTGGGGTATGTAGTGGGACGAAATTAAGCGTCACCCATCCACCAAAGTCAGCCCAGTTTGCAGGTGACTATAAGTTTAATTTAGTTTTGTTTATGTGTTTTCTTATTATTTGTAATAGATGTGAATTATCTAAAAGTTTTGTATTTTTTTTATGTGTTTCATGTACGGAGAGGTCGGCGCAACGAACGGGGACAGCATCTTCGTTGCCGCGACCAGAGAGGAAATTGCTGGCCGCTATACGTCGCGGGTCGACAGCCAAGGAGCAACAGAAGATCCTGGAACCGAGTTGTTGCGTCGTGTTTCTAAAAATTAAAAATGAATTTTTATACTCTTTTTGTACAACAATGACGTCATATAGAGCTTAATCTTATTGAAATGTCAGTCACTGTCTGTCAACGCTCAAGTTCACATCTGTATGTGTAGGAAGCTAATAAAATAGTGTATGCTATTAAAGTTGAAACACGTGTCTTGAAGATTTATTTATGAAGTATTGTGTGAACGGATTAATAATATATTTGACAAGATTAGTAATTCTTACGTCGTTCACCGAAACTTTGAATCTAAAAAGTTTATTTAATGTGTGATTCTGATATCGATTAGATCAAGATAACGTGTGTCAATATAATTTCTGAGGAGAAACAAACGAAATTTAAATTGGGAAAAGTTACAAAACCCAATTGGCCCAAGTGATGTAATTCTTTGCACACGACTCAACGGATGTTTTACAGTTTCGTTCAAGAACCATCCTATGACAATTTAAAAGAATATGAATCATTTTTAAAGTGGGTTGTAACTGACGTAGGTGACGAAGTCTGCACATGGTCATACATATATCAAACGAAAACTAATACGTCGTTACACCGCACTTGGTTTGTTTTAAGTCATTACAAAACAGCTGATTGAGAAAGGATACCTTGCCATATATCTGCTGCATCATTTTCTGAGCATCAGTGGGCGATTTCTGCAGTTGGAAGCTAAATACAAGGGCTATCCAGAAAATAACAGCCTTGTGATCTATCATGTTGGATGGGACTACAGTCACTACCTAGGTGCCACAACTTCCACACACTCAATACACATCCAGCAGTGGTAGCATTTGGTCTGTCTCTGTTATTTTGCTTTCTGTGCTGTGTTAAAATGCTCGCTGCAATAGAAAATCCAGTCACTTGTGATTTGCATTCTGCAATTAGGTTTTTGTCCACAAAAAATTGCAAACCAATTGCAGTTTATCATGACCTTTGTGATGTGTAAGGAGAAGGAATAATGAGTGAAAGCCAAGTGAGGCAATGGTGCACTGATTTTAAAAATGGCCGTACCAGTATTCACAATGAGGACCACACCACCACACCTGTAGGCCTAGCCTTGTGACTAATGAACTTGTGACCGGTGATGAAAATCAACAACAAAATCCATGAAAACCATCATTTCTCGATTACGGAACTTTTGCAACATTTCCCCAAATTCCACGGAGTCTGGTACATGAAATTATGGTGGAGAAGTTTAGTTACCGCAAATTTTGTGCTAGGTGGATTCCCAAAATCCTAATGGAAGGCCACAATAAACAGAGACTTGCTGCAGCACTGGCCTTCCTCGAAGATTACAAGGAAAATGGTAAAAAAGTTATTGATCATATCATAACTGGGGACAAAAATTGGGTGAAGCATGTCAGTTGTGAAACAAAAAGGGAGTTGATGGAACGGGGACACCCACATCCTCCCAAGAAACCAAAGAAGTGTTTGCAAATGCTATCAGCAACAAAGCCAGGCTAATGTGTTTTGGGACTCTACAGGAGTGACTCTCAATGATTTCCTCGAATGTGGTTGTTGTTGTTGTTGTTGTTGTGGTCTTCAGTCCTGAGACTGGTTTGATGCAGCTCTCCATGCTACTCTATCCTGTGCAAGCTTCTTCATCTCCCAGTACCTACTGCAACCTACATCCTTCTGAATCTGCTTAGTGTATTCATCTCTTGCGTCTCCCTCTATGATTCTTACCCTCCACGCTGCCTTCCAATTCTAAATTTGTGATCCCTTGATGCCTCAAAACATGTCCTACCAACCGGTCCCTTCTTTTTGTCAAGTTGTGCCACAAACTCCTCTTCTCCCCAATTCTATTCAATACCTCCTCGTTAGTTATGCGATCTACCCATCTAATCTTCAGCATTCTTCTGTAGCACCACATTTCGAAAGCGTCTATTCTCTTCTCGTCCAAACTATTTATCGTCCATGTTTCACTTCCACACATAGCTACACTCCATACAAATACTTTCAGAAATGACTTCCTGACACTTAAATCTATACTCGATGTTAACAAATCTCTCTTCTTCAGAAACGCTTTCCTTCCCATTGCCAGCCTACATTTTATATCCTCTCTACTTTGACCATCATCAGTTATTTTACTCCCTAAATAGCAAAACTCCTTTACTACTTTAAGTGTCTCATTTCCTAATCTAATTCCCTCAGCATCACCCGAACATGGTACAACAGTTAATTCAGAGAGGTAATGTCAAACACTAACAAAGTTAAGGCGCGCAATACAAGACAAGTGCCAGGTAAAACTTAGCACAAAAGTTTTATTTTTTCAGGTCAATGCAATCCACACACAGCCAACTGTACCAGTGATTCCCTACAGGGTTTTGGATGGGAGGTATTTGATCATCCACCATACTAGTCTGAATTTGGAACAGAGCGACTACCACATCTTCCCAGCAATGAAGACGTGGTTCGCTACATAACGCTTTGATACTGACGCTCAACTGCATGTCTGTATAAATCAGCAGTTGCAACTGCAAGTGGCAGATTTCTACAGAGATGGTACTGAAAAACTTGTGCCACAGTATGATAAGTGCCTAAATCTGAATGGCATTTATGTAGAAAAACAGCTTAAGAGTGTACCTTTAAAATGTACATAATGAAATACAGTTTTATCAAACTGTTAATTTTTTTAATGAATATAATAGAGGGAAACATTCCTCGTAGGAAAAATATATCTAAAAACAAAGATGATGTAACTTACCAAACGAAAGCGTTGGCATGTTGATGGACACACAAACACAAACACACACACAAAATCCAAGCTTTCACAACAAACAGTTCCTTCATCAGGAACGAGAGGGAAAGATGAAAGGATGTGGGTTTTAAGGGAGAGGGTAAGGAGTCATTCCAATCCCGGAAGCGGAAAGACTTACCTTAGGGGGAAAAAAAGGACAGGTACACACTCAAGCACACACACACACACATATCCATCCGCACATATACAGACACAAGCAGACATTTGTGAAGGCAAAGAGTTTGGGCAGAGATGTCAGTCAAGGCGGAAGTACAGAGGCAAAGATGTTGTTGAATGACAGGTGAGGTATGAGCGGCGGCAACTTGAAATTAGCGGAGGTTGAGGCCTGGTGGGTAACGGGAAGAGAGAATATACTGAAGGGCAAGTTCCCATCTCCGGAGTTCTGAAAGGTTGGTGTTAGTGGAAAGTATCCAGACTTGTGTCTGTATATATGTGCGGATGGTTGTGTGTGTGTGTGTGTGTGTGTGTGTGTGTGTGTGTGTGTGTGTGTACCTGTCCTTTTTTTCCCCCTAAGGTAAGTCTTTCCGCTCCCAGGATTGGAATGACTCCTTACCCTCTCCCTTCAAACCCACATCCTTTCGTCTTTCCCTCTCCTTCCCTCTTTCCTGATGAACCCAGAAGGTGTACACGATCAAGGGCAGAGCCACGTGTGAAAGCACCCACGTGATTTACCAACTGACCTGCCTACACTGTGAAGCTTTCTATGTGGGAATGACCAGCAACAAACTGTCCATTCGCATGAATGGACACAGGCAGACAGTGTTTGTTGGTAATGAGGATCACCCTGTGGCTAAACATGCCTTGGTGCACGACCAGCACATCTTGGCACAGTGTTACACTGTCCGGGTTATCTGGATACTTCCCACTAACACCAACCTATCAGAACTCCGGAGATGGAAACTTGCCCTTCAGTATAACCTCTCTTCCCGTTACCCACCAGACCTCAACCTCCACTAATTTCTAGTTGCTGCTGCTCATACCTCACCTGTCATTCAACAACATCTTTGCCTCTGTACTTCCGCCTCAACTGACATCTCTGCCCAAACTCTTTGCCTTTACTAATGTCTGATTTTGTCTGTATATGTGCGGATGGGTGTGTGTGTGTGTGTGTGTGTGTGTGTGTGTGTGTGTGTGTGTGAGTGTGAGTGTATACCTGTCCTTTTTCCCCCTAAGGTAAGTCTTTCCGCTCCCGGGATTGGAATGGCTCCTTACCCTCTCCCTTAAAACCCACATCCTTTCGTCTTTCCCTCTCCTTCCCTCTTTCCTGATGAAGCAACCGTTGGTTGCGAAAGCTTGAATTTTGTGTGTGTGTTTGTGTTTGTTTGTGTGTCTATCAACATGCCAATGCTTTCGTTTGGTAAGTTACATCATCTTTGTTTTTAGATGTGTTAATTTTTTTATTTCAACACGTCTGTTATTTTCTGGATAGCTCTTGTATTAAGGTGATACTTGTGAATTTCTATAGGTGACTATATGTGAACTGCTGTTTGGGTACTGTTGCCAGATGCACATGCTCATCCATTTCATTTCCATATTTTAAAATGTACACAATACCTACTCCTTTAAATACTATTTCACCAGTCTATATAGGCAACATGAAAGACATCAACATAAGACAATTGGAAATGACTGAGTTAAGACCTAATTCGAGCGAATATAATGGGGACAGCTGTATCAAAATTTAACAGACCAGGAAAAAGCACATGACTTACTTTATGAACCTCCAAGCTCTTATTTGTTGGAGGGGGTACCAATTCGGGTGTTGGATACCACAGGCACACCAAACTGAACCATACAATATCAGCATCGACGAGGTACAATGACATGAACAGCTCCACACAACTTTCCTGTAATAAAGTATAATTGTCAGTGTCTGAGAAAATATGTTGGTTTACAACTTGCCTGAATTCATTGCTGCTATTCTTCCCCAGGATTATAAAGCTAATCTCAACAGATAGTAAAGTATAACACAGGATCCAGTTGACACGAGTTTTGAAACAGACAATGAAATCAATCATGTTGTGCTCAACAGTGTGTTCCATCACTGGGTGGTCTTGACCACAGTTTTGTGTTGGTCATTCATTCAGGGGGACAGCTAGGTGGTGGTCATGTCAAAAAAAAAAAAAAAAAAAAAAAAAAAAAAAAAAAAAAAAAAAAAAAAAAAAAAAAAAAAATGGTTTGCAAAAATTGCAGTTGAAATGTTATATGACACAAATGCTTTCACAGGTGGCCCTGCCTCTGACAGCATAGGATAAACTTGAGTAGGGTGTTTTGGATGGATATATCACACAGGTCTTGTATCTGGGTCTTCCACAGGAATATGACACACATGCCAAGACGTTGGGAGTGTATGTGACATAATGATGGACTAGGACATTGAGTAGATTGGGTGGGCAGCAGAATACCTCACTGTGAACGGCACAAAGAACATAGTGCTCATTTCCAGATATGACGATACAAAGATGAAGCACAGACGAAGGATATTATTAAGCATAATATACAAGAATTCAGTCTATTTGCCCATCAACAGCTCAACAACATCTCCATTAAAATGATGTGAAGTACTGCTTTGTAAAGAATTGTGGGTAATTAGAAATGTAGCAGTGGAGAGAGTATCAGTTATTAATCAAATTCTGTGCACATAATTAATGCATAGTAACTTCTTTAAAAAAGAAAGGGTAACACTGTGACATTGTTAGAAGATAATTCAGAAAGTAACAACTTATTGCACATTTGGTGTACAGACTGATTTCAGGCTGCTGTCCAAGGTTGAATGTTTTCCTCAACATCTCAGTGTTGCGTGAGGGCCAGTTCCTACGACACATTGTTTAAAATAAATTGTGTGGCATGAAGTCGTGCTGACTATTAGTTCAGAGGGGTTATTCAATGTCTGAACATTTGGAAGTTGAAACCCTTGTGGCAAGGGGGTGAGTTGCATGGGGATGGACCAGGATGTTGAGTAAGTTGGGTGGGCAGCGTAACACCATTCTAGGGGTGAGAAGGATTGTGGGTAGGGTGTTCATCATTTCCAGGATAAATAGTCATCCAAGCCCTGATGAAGAACATGGTTCACTTTCTCCAGTCCTGGGTGGTACTCAATGATGATGGGGATATTTCTTTGCAGCTCATTCTTAAAAGGTGTTGGGAGGATTAGGACTGTGTGAGGATACGCCATGGGAAATCTGTTTGGAGACAAAGTTTGAAAGGCAGTACCTATCTGTTAAGGCCTTTGTGTGATGTTCAGCATACTGGACAAGGGAACAGGACAAGGTGAAGCAAAAGGGGGAGAAGGGGTTGAGGTTGTGCAGAAATTAGGATACGACATGGGTCTGGTTCAAGTTCACTGATATCTTCATGATCTGCACCCAAGCGCAGGATGCCATATCCTCTTTTCTCTACAACCTCAACACATCCCCCCCCCCCCCCCCACCTCCCCTCTCAGTCCATCCATCCATTCCACCAGGTCCTCACTAGTCAACATGCCGCCTTTGTGGACATTGACCTCCGTGGCTCAGTTCATACCTCAGTCTGTATCATGCCTGTTAACTGCCAACAGTACCTGCATTTTGACAGCTGTCGATCCTCCCACAACAAAAAATTGCTCCCATTTAGCCTGACAACATATCTGCAGTGACGAGAAGTCCCTTGCTCATTATGCTGAAGGTCTCACAGAGGCCTTCATGGACAGGCACTACCCTCTCCCCACCAAAACCAGAACAGATTTCCCTTGCCATATCCTCACACACTCTCCTAATCCCCCCACCACCTCCAAGAACCACTGCAAAGAAGCACTTGTATCATCATCCAGTACCACCCAGGATGGGAGCAACTGAATCATGTTGTTTGCTAGGGCTCTTATTATCTATCATCATATCTGGAAACAATGGACATCTTACGCATGATCCTTCCCACCACTCCTGGAGCGGTATTATGCAGCCCATCCAGCCTACCATCATCATCCCATGCCACTCCTACTCCCAAACCTCGCCAAAGGGGTCACATTCCTGTGAAACACAGAGGTACAAAACCTCCACGGTCCACACATCCTGCACATCCTACTCCAGTCCTGTCGTAGGTTTACCCTATCCCTTCAAGGAAGGACCACCTGTGAAACCACCCATCATATACCAGCTCTGCTGCAATTTCTGCACAGCATTTTTTGGGAGCATCACCACCAACCAGCTGTCCACGTGACTGAATGTACCGTCAAACTATGGACAAGAACAGTGTTGACCAACTGTTGGCAGAACAAGCTCGAGTTCAATCACTGCTTCACAACACATGCCATCTGCATCCTCTTTACTGGCTTGAGATTTTCTGAAACACACACACACACACACACACACACACACACACACACACACACACACGTGTGTGTGTTTTCTCTAGCTCATAAAAAAAAGGTAGCACGTTTTCATTCTTTTTTATGTGTATGTCTACACTGAATGTTCTATTTGGTGAGTAGTCTCCTTTGCTCCGACAATACTGTATTTACATTCCACCGGAACTTTACACAAAATTATATCTTTTCCATTATTAAAATGATATTGAAAACAAACTTCGTTTCTTTCAAAACAATACTCAAGGTATACAGCTGATAGGGAATGGCTCTTTCCTCTCAAAGAAAGCTGTTTCTTGCTTACTACTTGGCACTGGATTTCATTTATTTCACGGTCAGCCATCACTTACTACAGCTGCTAATTTGGACTCCATACTTCCCAAATTTAGTATTCGTATTTCATGTCTAGCAGTCTTTACAGAGAACTTTTTCAATTACAAATGACTGTACAGTAATACAAAAAATACATGTTGAATTCTTTATGGATATAACAAATGAAATTAGCTCTTACTTTTTACATCTAATCACAACAGTTTCCAGAATCAACATAGCATTCCTCACGAAAGGCCAAACTGTTTCACATGACTAATCTCTCAAATATATGTCTATTGTCTCCAGATCTTATGCAATTAGAATACTCATCACATTGTGCAACTCCTGGCAGCAACACTGCTTCAGTTTTGTATCTACTTCAATGAGAAGTATATTGATACCTCTCTCCACTTACTTACAATAAAAACTGAAGCTACAATGTTAATCTCTGAACTCTTCATTTCTTCCTTCTCATTTCTACACAGCCTGAAGAATGAGGCAGTAAATCTTAAATGCACATGCATGTGATATGTTTAAAGTCACCATTTTTTAACTTTGATTTTTGCATCTGACTCTTATATACATAAAATTGATTTGATGACAAACATTTCAACCATTTACTATAAAACACTGATACTTCAAAACAAGACAATCATTTTATAATCCGGTCTCACCTGCAGAGGACGAGGCTGCTGAGAAGAGAGGTAAGGGGCGCACACAGCCACAAGGTCCCTCAGTGGGCGGCCACTCATGGACAGTGCTGCAGCTAGACGTCCCAGGCCTTGCAGAAGGCACAGCTGTAATTTATATGCCTGCGTGAAGCGATATGCACTTGCACTGTCTTGCAGTGTGCTATTGTGGGCAGAGCGACGTAAAAACTCGAACAGTGGAGGTAGTGCTAATCTGAAATGACAATACAGCAGTTTTCTTGTTATTCTTACTACCCCATCAACAACAACAGTAAGTCAAGGCAGAACACATCTTTTAGTGCATTGCATCCAATTGGAACAAGAACTTGAGATCAGTTTTACATACACTAGGGACATTTCATAAATTATGTACACTGATTTTTTATGTGCACATTTACTTATTTATTTCAATATCTCTTTACAGTCCTTCAATATAGTCTCCCCGCTTCTCTATGACTGAATCCCAACATCTCAGAAGCTCTATTATCCCATCCAGGACACAATTTCTGTTCATCTCTCTAATGGCTTGGGTAATGGCATCTTTCTCTTCCAGAGAAAGATAATGGCATCCACACATAGGTTTTTTCAACTTTGGGAACAAGTCGAAGTCTGGTGGACTCACGTCCAGGCTGTAGAGAGGATGAGGGAACTCTTCCCATCTGTACTCACACAGTTTTTTTGGCTATAACACTGCTGATATGCAGGCAAGCACTGTCATGGAGAATGAATGGCCCAACCTTGAGCAACTGAGGTCAGGTTTTGTGCATTTTTCTGCGCAGGTTTTGCTTGAAGCTATGTTAACACATTGTTGTGCCACTTGCCCCACATGGGACTCAAGCCATTATGATGATTCCTTGGAGGTTATAAGCAAAAAATCACCATTCGCTTGAGCTTCAATTAAAGGCATCGACAGTTTTTTGGACGTGGAGAGTCTGAAGCTCTCCATTCACTGGACTGTGAGTTCAACTCCAGTTTGAAGTCTACAACCCACATTTCATCAATAGCGACAATTCAACATGTTTCATCAATAGTGACAATTCAACACTAGAATCCTCCACCTTCGTGGTCAAATCATTCTTTGATCAAGATCACAATGTCCAGGCACTTCTGATTCATTCAGCAGTCAGACAGTGTGGGACCCATCCTGCAAAAATTTCTCTCTTCTTCAAATCATTTGTCAGAATACAGAATACTGCTGTTGGGGGACTTCCTGTGGCTTTAGAGAGTTCCTCACAAGTCGCACTGCATTGTTCTTCAAGAGCATCTGCCGCAAGTTTCACACTTCGTTCATCTGTTGATGTTTTTGGCCTTCCAGGTCTCAGATTATCGCCTATGCTCATACAAGCGCTATGAAAATGACTCACCCAATGTGAAACTGTACTACAGTCTACTGTAAACTCACCACAAACTTCACTTAATACACTGTGGATGTTTGTCAGGTTTTTGCCGTGTAATGTTTCGATCTTGATGTACGACCTTTGGTCTTCAACATCCACAGTTTCCAAGACCCATGCATGGTCCATTTCAACCTCTCACCAATTTTATGTTAGAGTACACAGCTTCTTTTTCAAGCTCCCAACTACATCTGACATAATTTTCATTGTTGCTGCATCAAACAATCCACAGTAATACTAATCTGTGCACTATTTATGAAATATATCATGTATATTTATTCAAGGTAATTTCCAAGTTCAGTAATCTGTTGCTGTAATTATCACTGTGGGGCCAGTGACTCCACATAAAATCTGGTTATGACACATGACCAATGTTATCACACTCATCTGCAGACAAGAAGTCACAAAAACACTGACATTAATCCTTCTGAGATGTCTGAGGGCTCACAACAACAGCATCATTTAAATGCTGTACAATGAAAAGAGAGACATCATGATTTTGTGTGTAGAATATGGGAGGTTTGTAATGAGCCTGCATTTGATTATGATATGCAAATGCAGCTCCAGGTGACAGGCAGACATATGATGGCAGCTGATGTTACCGCACATTCAAATATTGTAAAATTTGTGCTGAACTGAATTACAAATTATTTATTTTCTTTCTTTGTCAGTTTAACACTGTTTAATACAAACTCCACATTTTATTTTTGTGCCATCACCATCACTATTACTCGTTGTAGCAAAACTACTGATGTGCATCAACAGCTTACGGTCTTGTGGTGCTGTCAACATGTCATCACCAACATTCATGCCCAATAGAAAATCCCCACCACATTATTTCATTGTAGCAAGTGACAGTGGGGGGCAGAGGGGGCAAGGACAACCCTCCACCACAGCTTTTTTTATATCAACAAGTGTTTTAGCATCCACCAGTACAGCCACTTTACAGGAATTATCCATCAACAGACTGGAGCAGAGTTTGGTGAAATGTTCATCAAAAATTCCTACTGTCAGATGTCAAATCCATTGTAAAGGTTCCAACTAGAGCGAAGTCGCACAAAATCTAATACCAAATCCTCTCTGTAGAAAGTATCAATTACAGGATACTCTCGCACATACATTCATTTGCTCAGATGAAAATGCAATTTAGTAGTGGACAAGGAAGATATTTGTTTTAATTACCAAAATGAGCCCTACCATGAGTGACGTGAACGTCATTTTCCAACCTGAGTGGTACATGTTCCACTGGACACAACACCAGTCGTATGCTTGGTACATGGCGCGTTTCACTCACTAATTGATTAGCACAGTTACTCTGGACATATTAGACTACCAATATTATCTGTAACAGCAACACTGGATCACGTAACAAAGGTGCGGCAGAAACTCGTCTGAACAGTTCCAAAAGTTTTTATCCCATTTGTCTTGGTTTGCGTTGATCAAGCATAAAAGAAAGGAATTCAGTGAGGACCGACAACACTCTTGGAATGTTAATGGTATTTACTGGGCCAGAACATCAGAACCTTAAAAAAAGGACTTATTTTTATTTTTCCTTTATTTCATTTTTTCCCCACTTCAACATGAAGAGATTTAATTTCCAGAACTAAGATTAAAAGAGGAAAAAGGTAAAAGATACATTAAACGACACAGATTAAGAAAAAAAAAAAAAAAAAAAAAAGAATAATGCTGACTCTCAGTCATGGGATGCTGGGTTTGATTCCTGGGTGGATCCACTTTTGGGACCAGACATACGTATTGTCATCATCACCATTTTATCCTCACTGATGCACAAGTTGCCAAAATGGCATCAAATAAAAAAAAATCTTGCACCAAGTGGCAGAACATACCGAAAGGGTCTCCTGCCCAATAAAAGCATATGCAATCCCAAAGGCGTTTAATTCATCCTTCCATACTAATATTATTAAGTGTGTGCATTGCATTTTAACAACCAAGCCACTAAACCGATTTTGAAGTAATTTGGTAGAGATATAGCTTAAACCCTATGCAAAAATGTAGACTACTTGAGGGGCGGGGGGAATAAATATTAAAATATTTATAAATTTGTTGCACAATGTATATGTAGCCCATGCCCCACTGCATGCACCATTTAACTTACTTACTTACTAAGCATAAATCATCATAACAAAACTATTGAGATGTGACTGCAGCAATGTAAACAAAGGAATGTATCTACATAGGCTTTACTTGCATAATGATTCACATTATTAATGTTGGGTTTGCAGCCAATTCTCAAATTCAACAAGATATGATACACCCAAAGAAATGAAATGGAAGACCCTTTCACTTTTGAATCAGAGATTTCTGTCATAGAAGTGCTATGGAAACTTTGTCCTGGTGTTGCCACTGTGCGAGACAGTAGTTTTACAAAGACCTGCAAAAATGAGGATACTGCTGTGTCTTATTGTCAGTACCTTCAATGCATCCCCCTTCTTTGTCCTTTCACTACCAATTAATATCATATTTTCAACTTTGGAGAATTTATTGGGTACCTGCAATCTTTAGCCTGGGTCCTTCAGATCTGCTCGTAAGTTCAGATGATGTACCTCTTTTTACTCAGGTTCCGTTTCAAGTGTCCTTGAGCTTAATCAATGGACAGTTGTATGTCGAAATGAAAATATTTTGTTGTTACATGCTACCTTTAGCCTATTTTGTTTTATTTTCTGAAAAGATTTTTTGAAAAGACTGATGAAGTAGCTAAATGGAATTTATTACCACATATAGTTGCTAATTAATTCATGGAGAATTTGCAGGAGAGACCATTGAGAGGGCAACTTTAAAACCTGCTTTTTTTCAATTTATGTTAATGAAATACGTGTGATCTGGCTACATGGAGTAGATTCTCTAAAACATTTCTGAGAACATGATAATTCTCTTCAAGCTGATGTTAAATATATGGTGGAAGTTCAAAATGATGAAAATGTTCCTTTTTTTGACATCTATCGCAACATGTTGGCAGTCACAGTGCACTATTTGTCCAAGAATCACGTGATGGAGTATGAATAAACCAGGATCTTGGCCGAGACATTGTGAGTGTTGGACACTATGAACCAGCAGTGCACCTGTCGACTGTTCGATCACCAAAAATGCTCTTACATCTTCTATTAAGAAGTTTTCATACATCTTATTCATGAATATCACTACGAAGATATTGCAAATCCATTTCATTGGCTGATTGCTGTAGATGCAGCTTGTTAAATAGTACAGTAATGATGCCCACAAACCTTAATGAAGTGTAAATTACAAAAATCTGACCATGAATTCCCAGATAACTTACACATCTTATTAAACACATTTATCACACTATCAGAAAGACAATAATATCTAAAATATTGAATGTTTATTATGCAGAGATATGTCCTACTTTATGCATCTGGAGCGCAGGAAGTCACCTGAGGTGTATGCAAGAGCACAAAGCAGAGTAAAACATCTTGCAAGGACCAATGGATCTGGACTTCGAAAGAGAGGTGCCATTGCCTCCCATATCTTGTGTGTCAATCTCAGCAAGGTGCTGGAATGTGTCCTCAGACAATGCACCCCATCAGTCAGAGTTTCCAGTGAAATAACCTGATGGCGAGGAGCATGAGATCGTGGAAGTGTATGAAGGCATCGACTTAACACCTCCCGCACAGCAGCAACATGTGGTGGAAGACGCTCTTGGTGATCTTCCGATGAATCATTATAATCCTGAAAGCAAACAACACAGGATGAGAACAGGTTTTCCGAGACATGTTATCAAACCACCATGATTTCATTTAGTCACAACTTAAAATATCACTCCATACAAAGTTCCATTATCAACAGAGAAAACCTCTTGGATTTTAATACCACAAAACTGTGAGTCAGAAAACAATAATACATTTAGTAGACATTACATGCAGTCCAAAAATTGACTCAATGCAAAAAACAACATGTAATACAACAGGTTGAAAACCAATGGAAAAAAGAAGTGAACTACACTATTCTCAGAGTTATGAAGTGTAATGTTAGCTCACTGAAGATGTCACTAAAATTAAATGAGATTATTCAGGGCAATGGCTTGAATGAGAGAAACTGGCACAGGACAAAAGTAAAATAAAATTTTATATGCCAGCAATAAACAATACTTAAAGATGAATTTGATGAAAACTGAGAAGTCAGTTGTAAGGGATGAACATATAGATGCATAAATGAGACAAAAATAGGTATAAACAGAGAAAAATAAAACCAAAAGAATAAAATTATAGAGAAGCAGTAGCCAAGTAAGAGACAAGACGCCTCCAGTTACTCATACAATGCTGCACACAAATTATGTAGAAAAATAAATTATTAATCCAAATCCCCCACATCGAAATTTTAGGTTTCAGGAGAATCAAAAGAATTTTTTTCTTGTTAGATGAACTATCTAAGCAACTTCTGGCAACATTCAAGTCATCAAACACAGTGGCCAGTGTACAGAACAGTAAGATCAAAAATTTTGCTTTTTATTGTAGCAAGAATCCAAGATGACCATTGCCTCATGTCACTTATTATGTCTATGACCAAATGAGCTACCATCAACAGAGAAATCAAGATGATGCTAGAATCATAGAAAGATATGACTTTCCTTACAACCATCCATTAGAAGTTCTGAGTAAAAAGGACACCAATATACCTCTTGTCAATGGTTCCAACACTATGGACAGGACCAATCACGAGGCACAGCAGAAGAAATTAAGAAGCGTAAGATAAACTAGGAAGCAAGGGGAGAAGAAAAGGAAATGGAAAAAGAGACATGAATGATGCAACTGTAACAGATATTCCAGGTGTATTCTGCGATTTCAACAAAGTAAATATCTGGAACCAAACAACAGCACTAGTTGCATTTTTATTTTCAATCACCAGACCTGTTTTGGCCACAGAGGCCATTTTCTAGAGGTTATATGAACTATATTAAGGTTGAGGGTGGGGGGCAGCAGAGTGTAATAAGTTGTACAATACGAAAAAGAAAGTAACAACAAACATTGTCAGAACAAGCATTGTGAAACAAATAATCTATAACAACTCATCTACAAACATCATGAAAATGGCATGGTAAAATAAATAATCTTGTACAATAACTTGGCCAAAATTAAGTTAGTAACACATATAACAAGAACTTAAGAGCCTATGTTCATGGGAGTAAAGAGACAAGACTGGTGAAACATATAATGAGGCGGTGCTTAAATTCAGGATAGCTGGGTTGCAGGAAGGTCCTGTGCCAGACAGGAGGACAGAGGGAAGCATATAATAATAATAATAATAATAATAATAATAAGTAATTATTATTATTATTATTATTATTATTATTATTATTATTAGAGTAATTAGCAGATTGTGAAAATAAAACAAAATACAGAAATACATGGCATTTGAAAAATTTACATAGACACACCAGAGAAAGCATCATAAAAAGAAGTAATAAAAAAAAGTAAAGACAAAAGATGACACTCGGAGAATCTAATGCAAAAGAAGTGACGAGCTTGGAAAGCCATCGATGCCAAACAAGAAGAATCAGCAAACACATTCTTGAATACAGGCATGATGTTTAAACGATATGAGGTCCTGCCATTTACAGGCAGTCCTGTAACCTACCCCTCCCCTGTTTAAGCACTGCCTCACCTGTGCTTTCTATGAGAAAGTGGGTCAATCCCACATTTGGCTCATCCTGGAACTGGGCCACCAACAACACTGCAGGCTGAAAACATGTTGGCTGGACTTGCTATGAAATAATTTTCTCTGCAGCAGCCTGAAGGCAATACCCACACATCACCTGAGCCCAATCCAACGAGTCAGGCAATCGTAACATCATAGCAAGAGATTCAACAGGAATAAAACTTTGATGTTTTGCCTGCACATATGCTGAGCAAGAAATACTCACCAGATAAGCATGAGGTCTCACCAGTCTGTCTGTGCACTTCCATGACGCTAGGTTTGTCACTTCATGTTACATATAAGGCGTATTCTGAAACTGAGGTCCATTTGGTCACAAAAAAATAAGCTCATGAGAAAAGGTTTTAGTGACAGTAATATTTTTCTAAATATATACTTCCCCATAAATTGCCATTCACATCTATTGTTGTTGTTGTTGTTGTTGTTGTTGTTGTGGTCTTCAGTCCTGAGACTGGTTTGATGCAGCTCTCCACGCTACTCTATCCTGTGCAAGCTTCTTCATCTCCCAGTACCTACTGCAACCTACAGCCTTCTGAATCTGCTTAGTGTATTCATCTCTTGGTCTCCCTCTACGATTTTTATCCTCCACGCTGCCCTCCAATACTAAATTGGTGATCCCTTGATGCCTCAGAACATGTCCTACCAACCGATCCCTTCTTCTGGTCAAGTTGTGCCACAAACTTCTCTTCTCCCCAATCCTATTCAATACTTCCTCATTAGTTATGTGATCTACCCATCTAATCTTCAGCATTCTTCTGTAGCGCCACATTTCGAAAGCTTCTATTCTCTTCTCGACCAAACTATTTATCGTCCATGTTTCACTTCCATACATGGCTACACTCCATACGAATACTTTCAGAAATGACTTCCTGACACTTAAATCAATTCTGGATGTTAACAAATTTCTCTTCTTCAGAAACGCTTTCCTTGCCATTGCCAGCCTACATTTTATATCCTCTCTACTTCGACCATCATCTGTTATTTTGCTCCCAAATAGCAAAACTCCTTTACTACTTTAAGTGCCTCATTTCCCAATCTAATTCCCTCAGCATCACCCGACTTAATTAGACTACATTCCATTATCCTTGTTTTGCTTTTGTTGATGTTCATCTTATATCCTCCTTTCAAGACACTGTCCATTCCATTCAACTGCTCTTCCAAGTCCTTTGCTGTCTCTGACAGAATTACAATGTCACTGCTTCCCTTTCATGCCCCTCGACTCTTACAACTGCCATCTGGTTTCTGTACAAATTGTAAATAGCCTTTCGCTCCCTGTATTTTACCCTTGCCACCTTTAGAATTTGAAAGAGAGTATTCCAGTCAACATTGTCAAAAGCTTTCTCTAAGTCTACAAATGCTAGAAACGTAGGTTTGCCTTTCCTTAATCTTTCTTCTAAGATAAGTCGTAAGGTTAGTATTGCCTCACGTGTTCCAGTGTTTCTACGGAATCCAAATTGATCTTCCCCGAGGTTGGCTTCTACTAGTTTTTCCATTCGTCTGTAAAGAATTTGTGTTAGTATTTTGCAGCTGTGACTTATTAAACTGATAGTTCGGTAATTTTCACATCTGTCAACACCTGCTTTCTTTGGGATTGGAATTATTATATTCTTCTTGAAGTCTGAGGGTATTTCACCTGTTTCATACATCTTGCTCACCATTCACATCTATATTATATGTAATACTTCACCAGCTTCTTTAACCCCTCTGCATAGAAGTCTGCTGTCTGGGAACTGAACCAGTTGGTAATGTCGGTCTTGAGTTCACCATCATTTTGAAATCATTGTCCACCCAGCCACTTCTTCAAAGGAAAGAAGAGGAAATAGCTGCTTGGTGCAAGGTTGGGACTGTATGGACAGTGCTCAAAACATTCACAATGAAAATCTTGAATATTCTTGGTTTTGACAGTGTTGCCATGAATGAGGACATTGCTACACCACACTTTCCCATGGCATCAATTTTAGACTGCATGTCTCAGTCTGATTAGCATTCCACAGTGAACGTCAGCTGAAAATGTTGACCCATGGTCCATGAAATCAATCAAAAGGACACTTTTCATCCCAAAAACTGGTACCATCATTTTTCCCATGAAGAACAGAGATCGCTTAAGCTTTTTTGGTTTGGATGAACTTGAATGGCACCACTGCATTGACTGTTGTTTTGGTCCTGCACTGGTGTACGACACCTGTGTCTCGTCACCTGTAACAATATGGGAAAACAACTCATCCCCATCTTGTCTATAGCAGGCCAAAAACTGTTGTGCAGTACACATCCTTTGCTCTTTGTGCTGATCAGTGAGCATTTTTGGAATCCACCTCACACACAGTTTCTGATATCCAAGCTGTTAAGTGCCAAATGTGTACATCGAGGGTCCAGTAACATTTTGGAATTTGTTTGCCAGACCACTAATCGTCAATCACTGATCACTCTGAAATTTTTGGTTCACTTGATCAATGACATTGTCAGAATTCATACTGGGTCTGCCACTCTGCTGTTCATCATGAATATTTGTACAGCCATTTTGAAAATCTCGACACCATTTTCAAACTTTTTTGTCACTCATTTTTCAGGACCACAAAAGGCATCTACATCTACATCTACATGACTACTCTGCAATTCACATTTAAGTGCTTGGCAGAGGGTTCATCGAACCACAATCATACTATCTCTCTACCATTCCACTCCCGAACAGCACACGGGAAAAACGAACACCTAAACCTTTCTGTTCAAGCTCTGATTTCCCTTATTTTATTTTGATGATCATTCCTACCTATGTAGGTTGGGCTCAACAAAATATTTTTGCATTCAGAAGAGAAAGTTGGTGACTGAAATTTCGTAAATAGCTCTCGCCGTGACAAAAAACGTCTTTGCTGTAATGACTTCCATCCCAATTCGCGTATCATATCTGCCACACTCTCTCCCCTATTACATGATAATACAAAACGAGCTGCCCTTGTTTGCACCCTTTCGATGTCCTCCGTCAATCCCACCTGGTAAGGATCCCACACCGCGCAGCAATATTCTAACAGAGGACGAACGAGTGTAGTGTAAGCTGTCTCTTTAGTGGACTTGTTGCATCTTCTAAGAGTCCTGCCAATGAAACGCAACCTTTGGCTCGCCTTCCCCACAATATTATCTATGGGGTCTTTCCAATTGAAGTTGTTCGTAATTTTAACACCCAGGTACTTAGTTGAATTGACAGCCTTGAGAACTGTACTATTTATCGAGTAATCGAATTCCAACGGATTTCTTTTGGAACTCATGTGAATCACCTAACACTTTTTGTTATTTAGCGTCAACTGCCACCTGCCACACCATACAGCAATCTTTTCTAAATCGCTTTGCAACTGATACTGGTCTTCGGATGACCTTACTAGACGGTAAATTACAGCATCATCTGCGAACAACCTAAGAGAACTGCTCAGATTGTCACCCAGGTCATTTATATAGATCAGGAACAGCAGAGGTCCCAGGACACTTCTCTGGGGAACACCTGATATCACTTCAGTTTTACTCGATGATTTGCCGTCTATTACTACGAAATGCGACCTTCCTGACAGGAAATCACGAATCCAGTCGCACAACTGAGACAATACCCATAGGCCCGCAGCTTGATTAGAAGTCGCTTGTGAGGAGCAGTGTCAAAAGCTTTCCGGAAATCTAGAAATACGGAATCAACTTGAGATCCCCTGTCGATAGCGGCCATTACTTCGTGCGAATAAAGAGCTAGCTGCGTTGCACAAGAACGATGTTTTCTGAAACCATGTTGATTACGTATCAATAGATCGTTCCCTTCGAGGTGATTCATAATGTTTGAATACAGTATATGCTCCAAAACCCTACTGTAAACCGACGTCAATGATATAGGTCTGTAGTTAGACGGATTATTCCTACTACCCTTCTTAAACACTGGTGCGACCTGCGCAATTTTCCAATCTGTAGGTACAGATCTATCGGTGAGCGAGCAGTTGTATACGATTGCTAAGTAGGGAGCTATTGTATCAGCGTAACCTGAAAGGAACCTAATCGGTATACAATCTGGACCTGAAGACTTGCCCGTATCAAGTGATTTGAGTTGCTTCGCAACCCCTAACATATCTACTTCTAAGAAACTCATACTAGCAGCTGTTTGTGTTTCAAATTCTGGAATATTCCATTCGTCTTCCGTGGTGAAGGAATTTTGGAAAACTGCATTCAATAACTCCGCTTTAGCAGCACAGTCGTCAGTAACAGTACCATCGGCACTGCGCTGCGAAGGTATTGACTGCTTCTTGCCGCTTGTGTACTTTACATACGACCAGAATTTCTTCGGATTTTCTACCAAATTTTGAGACAATGTTTCGTTGTGGAACCTATTAAAGGCATCTCGCATTGAAGTCTGTGCCAAATTTCGCGCGTTTGTAAATTTTAGCCAATCTTTGAAATTTCGCGTTCTTCTGAACTTCGCATGCTTTTTCCGTTGCCTCTGCAACAGCGTTCGGACCTGTTTTGTGTACCACGGGGGATCAGTTCCATCTCTTACCAATTTATGAGGTATGAATCTCTCAATTGCTGTTGCTACTGTATCTTTGAATTTGAGCCACATCTCGTCTACATTTGCACAGTCAGTTCAGAAGGAATGGAGATTGTCTCTTAGGAAGGCTTCTAGTGACACTTTATCTGCTTTTTTAAATAAAAATTATTTTGCGTTTGTTTCTGGTGGATTTGGAAGAAAAGGTATTGAGCCTAGCTACAACGACCTTGTGATCACTAATCCCTGTATCAGTCATGACGCTCTCTATCAGCTCTGGATTGTTTGTGGCTAAGAGGTCAAGTGTGCTTTCGCAACCATTTACAATTCGCGTGGGTTCGTGGACTAACTGCTCGAAATAATTTTTGGAGAAAGCATTTAGGACAATCTCGGAAGATGTTATCCGCCTACCACTGGTTTTGAACAAGTATTTTTGCCAACATATCGAGGGAAGGTTGAAGTACCCACCAACTATAAGCGTATGAGTGGGGTATTTATTTGTTACGAGACTCAAATTTTCTCTGAACTGTTCAGCAACTATATCATCGGAGTCTGGGGGTTGGTAGAAGGAGCCAATTATTAACTTAGTTCGGCTGTTAAGTATAACCTCCACCCATACCAATTCGCATGGAGTATCTACTTCGACTTCACTACAAGATAAACCACTACTGACAGACACAAACACTCCACCACCAATTCTGCCTAATCTATCTTTCCTGAACACCGTCTGAGACTTTGTAAAAATTTCTCACAATGGATTTCAAGCAGCGGAAGATCCTTTGGCTGGCAAAAATATAATCACACTGCACTCTTCACAACTGGTGGGATCTACTATTGTCTCAGCCATTTTGGTCTACTTTCACTGATTGGCAAACAACTACTGAATCAAACCAATGCTGCAGTAGTTTCCGAAATATTCGGTAGACACTGCTGCACACATGAAACCCCATTCAGGCTTACTATCAGTTAAATATTGGTCACCAGACCTTAGTTTAGGAATAAGCCTAGCATGTCACATTCTTAATTGTGGATGAGTTGTTATACAACATTATTTATTTACCATGGTAGGTCTGACAATGTTCACTGTTAGTTTCTTTTTCATATAACTTATACCACCATACCTTGTTTTTCAATATTGTTCAGACAACCACTTGAAAATGGTCTTGGTGGCCGAAACCATTTATGGTAACAGAAAATAAAAGTATGAATGGTGCTGTTATTTGATTCCAAGTAATTACTACAGATGTGGATCTAGCATCATCATGTTCCACGTGCGTCACAAAAAATTATAAAGCAAATATTAATCAGCATTTTGGTCACTGTTGCTGGTGGGCTACATCAGAGCATATAATACTAATGGGACAATGCACTGATTTCTCTCTCATCTTTGTAACTGCTTAACAGGAGGTAATAACAACCATTCTTTGATTGGATGTTAGAAATGGGGCAGAGTGGAGCAAAGGTTGTATACATAATTTTACAGGCCCATACTGACAAATTAGGAAGGAGTTGCTGTTATGACGTTATTCTACTTCGCAATTTGGTGATGGTTAAGATGTGTTATTGCAATGGGTTTCTTATTATGGTTTAAAACCAAACTTTATGAGGCAGTTACGTAGGTGCAGTCTGTCCTTTAGCCAGCTACTGATGGCACCCAAGATGATTAAAGCTTGCAGTCATCATCATGATTAATGTTGGCGGACTGTCCAACTATTTTTATTTCCTCTCATATCCTCCTTAGGAAAGTAAGTTGCAGCTTAGCTAGGACATGAGCTGTCTTACGGTAAGAGAGGCTTGTGCTTTCTTAGGCCTGTATCAACAGGTCTCAAACATAAACTTATCTGTACTGATAAATGACCTCAGTGTGTGCAACATATTGACAGCATCTTTGGGTCCTAATGCTGTTACTCCTACAAAGGATGTGCTTAAATGCCCACATAGTGAACAAAACTGTTCACAGGGACAGTGACTCTCTAAACATACTGTAGAAGAACAGTGTGGGGCTGTTCCATCTACAAATCTCAGACGTATTTTTATGATTGCTTTCTTTGTGAACTGAAGGTGGTATAAAGCTTCTGCAGTTCTCTTACAATGTACAGGTATCAATTGTAAATAGGGTCAAAACCATGTTAAAAATGTAATGGTAAAAAAACTCTAAAGTGTGGTTCACACATGAAAATATGATGAATCATACATGATAAATACAGCTGTGATCACTAACAGAACTGTACAAAATTTAGAAAAATAGAACAACAGTTTTGTGCAGATGTAACTGTTTCGAATTTATGCTATAAGAGGATTTCAAAAAGTTTCCACCTGAAGGCCGTACAATCCAGAATCAGTAAGCCAATCAGGCAAAATCGGTATCAGCATTGAAGCAATCATTCCACCAATGAGCCAGGTTGAATATAAGAACTTGGTAAAATATCATGACCTGTTGCGTGAAGAAGTCTTCGACCCTTCATGGCCTTTTTTAAGGGACTGAAAGGAGTGATAATCACATGGAGAGAGTTCAGGACTATAAGGCAGGTGCTCAAGTGTCTCGCACTTGTCTTGGCACAACTTCTGTGTTATAACATTTGGAATATGGAAGGTGTGTTACCACCAAACGTGGCGCAACATGCCAAAACAGTCGTTTTCAACAGACATGCTGCCCCACACAAATTCTTTGTTCTCTAATGGATGTCTATCACTGCCTGTCCTTACACATCCCAGAAAAGAATTACAGCACACTGGTCTATTTGGAAGCATTTGGTAATAACATTGGCATAGTTCACATCTACACATGTATCACACATACATCAGAAAGACGTGATGCCCCACTAATCCCTCTACCTGCATGTTGGTGATTATATACCGGCGTTGGAGTTACATTATGTTGCATATATGCTACAACAACGCGCTCAAATTAAAATTTATTGATCGTCCTTTATTGTCTGCTGCAGTCACAATTGTTGTTGTTGTTGTTGTTGATGATGATGTTTTTAGTCCAGAGACTGGTTTGATGCAGCACTCCATGCATGCTGCTCTACCCTGTGCAAGCTTCCTCATCCTCCGAGTAACTACTGCAGTCTACATCCTTCTGAATCTGCTTAGTGTATTCATCTCTTGGTTTCTGCAATTTTTATCCTCCACGCTTCCCTCCTGTGCTAAATTGGTGATCCCTTGATGCCTCAAGATGTGTCATACCAACCAATCCCTTCTTCTAGTCAAGTTGTGCCACAAATTCCTCTTCTCCCCAATTCTATTCAATACTTCCTCATTAGTAACATGATCTACCCATCTAATCTTCAGCATTCGTCTGTAGCACCACATTTTGAAAGCTTCTATTCTCTTCTTGTCTAAACTATTTATCGTCCATGTGTCACTTCTATACATGGCTACATTCCATACAAATACTTTCAGAAACGACTTCCAGACACTTAAATCTCTACTCAATGTTAACCAGTTTCTCTTCTTCAGAAACACTTTCCTTGCCATAGCCAGTCTACATTTCACATCCTCTCTACTTCGACCATCATCAGTTATTTTGCTCCCCAAATAGCAAAACTCATCTACTACTGTAAGTGTCTTATTTCCTAATCTAATTCCCTCAGAATCACCTGATTTAAATCTACTACATTCCATTATCCTCATTTTGCTTTAGTTGATGTTCATCTTATATCCTCCTTTCAAGGCACTGTGCATCTGTTCAATTGCTCTTCCAGGTCCCTTGCTGTCGCTGACAGAATTACAATGTCATCGGCAAACCTCAAAGTTTTTATTTCTTCTCCATGGATTTTAATTTCTACTCCAAATTTTTCTCTTGTTTCCTTAACTGCTTGCTCAATATACACATTGAATAACATCGGGGATAGGCTACAACCCTGTCTCATTCCCTTCTTAACCACTGTTATCCTTTCATGCCCCTTGACTCTAATAATTGCCATCTAGTTTCTGTACAAACTGTAAATAGCCTTTTGCTCCCTGTATTTTACTCCTACTACCTTCAGAATTTGAAAGAGAGTATTCCAGCCAACATTGTCAAAAGCTTTCTCTAAGTGTACAAGTGCTATAAATGAAGGTTTGCCTTTCCTTTACCTATCTTCTAAAGTACGTCGGAGGGTCAGTATTGCCTTGCGTCTTCCAACATTTTACAGAATCCATACTGATCTTTCCCGAGGTCGGCTTCTACCAGTTTTTCCATTCGTCTGTAAAGAATTTTTGTTAGTATTTTACTGGTGTGACTTATTAAACTGATAGCTCAGTAATTTTCACATTTGTCAATACCTGCTTTCTTTGGGATTGGAATTATCATATTCTTCTTGACATCTGGGGGTATTTTGCCTGTCTCATACATCATGATCGCCAGATGGTAGAGTTTTGTCATGGCTGGCTCTTCCAAGGCTATCAATAGCTCTAATGGAAAGTTGTCTACTCCCAGGGCCTTATTTTGACTTAGGTCTCTGAGTGCTCTGTCAAATTCTTCTCGCATTGTCATATGTCCCATTTCATCTCCGTCTACGTCCTCTTCCATTTCCATAATATTTCTCTTAAGTAAATCACCCCTGTATAGGCCCTCTATACACTCCTTCCACATTTCTGATTTCCCTCCTTTGCTTAGAATTGGTTTTCTTCTGAGCTCTTGATATTCATGCAGGTGGTTCTCTTTTCTCCAAAGGTCTCTTTAATTTTCCTGTAGGTGGCATCTATCTAACCTCTAGTGATATATGCCTCTACATCCTTACATTTCTCCTCTAGCCATCCCTGCATAGCCATTTTGCACTTCCTGTCGATCTCATTTTTGAGACGTTTGTATTCTTTTTCGCCTGCTTCATTTACTGCATTTTTATATTTTCTCCTGTCATCAATTAAATTAAATATCTCTTCTGTTATCCAAGGATTTCTACTTGTCCTCGTCTTTTTACCTACTACATCCTCTACTGCCTTTACTATTTCATCTCTCAAAGCTACCCATTCTACTTCTACTGTATTTCTTTCCTCCCATTCTTGTCAATCATTCTCTAATGCTCTCCCTGAAACTCTCTACAGCCTCTGGTTCTTTCAGTTTATCCAGGTCCTGTCTCCTTAAATTCCTACCTCTTTGTAGTTTCTTCAGTTTTAACCTACAGTTCATAATCAATAAATTGTGGTCAGAGCCGACATCTACCCCTGAAAATGTCTTGCAATTTAAAACCTGGTTCCTAAATCTCTGTCCTACCATTATATAATCTACATGAAACCTTCCAGTGTCTCCAGGCCTCTTCCACATATACAACCTTCTTTCATGAATCTTAAACCAAGTGTTAGGTATGATTAAGTTATGCTCTGTGCAAAATTCTATCAGGCAGCTTCCTCTTTCATTCCTTACCATCAGTCCATATTCACCTACTACTTTTCCTTCTCTTCCTTTTCCTGCTATCAAATTCCAGTCCCCCATGACTATTAAATTTTCCTCTCCCTTCACTATCTGAATAATTTATTTGATCTCATCATACATTTCTTCAATCTCTTCATCACCTGAAAAGCTAGTTCGCATATAAACTTGTAGTACTGTGGTAGGAGTGGGCTTCATGTCTCTCTTGGCTACAATAATGCATTCACTATGCTGTTCATAGTAGCTTACCCGCACTCCTATTTTCTTATTCATTATGAAACCTACTCCTCCATTACACCTATTAGATTATGTGTTCATACAGGGTGTATACGTGGACAAGGAAAAACAATTCCGGGATATCCCGGTTAAAAAATAGACTTTTTCCTGGGCGAAAATACATTTTTTCCGTGCTAAGTGACAGTAGGCTTTCTGTAGATTTTCCCTCGGAACCATAAAACTTATCAATCCTTTGAATGGGTAATGTTTTATACACTGACATAGAGCTTCCCAGAACTTTAGGGGGGGGGGGGGGGGGGGGGGGGGAGAGTAGTTTTGGAAAGACCTTTGATGAAAAAAAGGAGAGTAGTTTTGGAAAGACCTTTGACGCACAGCAATATATATGCTGCATATTCTTGTATTATGAAAGTATAAATTCGAATTCCACCAAACACAGCATGTCAGTTTCTGGGGCATTGAAATCGAGATTGGGGTGCCCTTTTGTAGGTCAATTACATCTCATGCCACATGATCTCACCAGCTGATATTCAGAACATAGGACATGTTTTGTAGTCAGCCAATAGCAAGAGCACTCTGAAGTAGTGCTAACACACAAAGTACATAGTGTAGCTACAAGAAAAGCTAAGCTTTCAAATGTAATATCAATCGTTTTCTTTGTGTGTGTTATACTTTCAGATACATCATACAAATGTGTCAGTAAATTTAAAAATTATAAATGTCTGGCCTTCTGGACTTGAAATTCTTCTAAGTGGCTTGTCCTCAAAGTGTTAAGTTTTAAACAAGAGTCAAATGCTCTGTGATTTAAGAAATTCATCCCACATTCTCACAAATAACGTAAGTTGTCTTGAATAAAAGGAAATTTACTTTGAAAGTAATGCTTTTCAAATCACCATTTGCAATACTTTCCCGAGACTGTTAGAAATAGGTTCATTTCATCAGATGCCACAGAGTGCCAGAAAACAGGCATTATGCACACGCACAGCTGGGATGAAGTAAGAAGCCCACATGTTCATATGTATAAAGCATTAAGAGATCTTTCATTATACCATAAAAGAAATAGGGCATCAGAGGATACTCCAAGAGCAACGGAATTTCGGAAACCAAACTAAAATGTATAATTCAGCTTGAAGTGCATATTGGTTTGTCCAGATTCACAATGAAGTAGGCCCCACCTGATACTAAACTTTTCAGTGTGATTTCTGGGATGTAAATTTTCTTGCAGTACCAGTACCGCACTATCTCATGTTTGGTTCTTTATTATCACGTAATGCCATACATGGCACTTGAAATTCAGCGAACAATTGGAACTAGGCAATACTGTGGAATGAAACACTTCCGTTTCAAATAAATTAAGTGTCTCAGCAGAAAAGATTAGTAAACCAAATTTCTGTAATAAACTGACAAAAATAACTTCATTGTTGTGCAAGGCAATTAATGCTTGACTGCCAAAAATGTGGAATTAAAATAAAATCATAAAATTGAAAACTAATAATGTATTTTTGCCTTCCTTAATTATGTGAATCTATTTCAATTCAGTTGATAGCTCTTGGCCACAGAAATCCATTTTGTTTCATTTGACATGGGAGCTGTAAACACAGAGGAAACAGTGAAATCACTTAATGTAAACACGGACCACGTGGAGACTACCCCCCCACCCCCCATCGCCACTACAACCCAGACAACTCTGTGCATGCGTGAATCTGTGAATCTGGCTGCTTGCTGCTACTGCCGATACAGTTAACATCCACACCTCAAGTAGGTACTGCTCATATGGGAGTCAACTGCGCATGCGCATGAGCCCACGGGCAACTGCTCAAACAAACCTAATGCAAACAGTTGTGATACCATGCCCATAGAAAGCAGTTCATTGTTATGCAGTATTACACAGTCTTCACCCTATGGCTGTTGACATATTTTTGCTGTTTGCAAACACTTGTGCGCAAAATAGTATTTTGTTGTAATTGGCGCATTTCCTTTGCAACTAAAGTTTTATTATTTATTTTTTCGTTTATGTTTTGTTGCTGCAGTATTATTCTCCAGTAGCAGGATACAGTAAAATTCTTTGCTAGAGTATCAGGTATTACCAGTCAAAATTACAAAAATTTAACTGAAAACATAAACAACGAAAAATTCCCGGAATTCCAAAAAATTCCAGTGTTTTTCCCGGTTTTCTCCCAGATGAAAAAATTCTGGGTTTTTGCTGCATTTCCCAGGTTGTATACACCCTGTTATAACACTGTATTCACCTGACCAGAAGTCTTGTTCCTCCTGCCACCGAACTTCACTAATTTACACTATATCTAACATTAATATATCCATTTCCCTTTTTAAATTTTCTAATCTACCTGCCCAATTAAGGGATCTGACATTCCATGGTCTGATCCTTAGAACCCCAGTTTTCTTTCTCCTAGTAACGAAGTCCTCCTGAGCAGCCCCCGCCCAGAGATCTGAATGGGGAACTATTTTACCTCCGGAATATTTTATCCAAGAGGACACCATCAACATTTAACCATATAGTAAAGCTGCATGCCCTTGGAAAAAATTATGGCTGCAGTTTCCCCTTGCTTCCAGCCATTCACAGTAACAGCACAGCAAGGTCGTTTTGGTTAATGTTACTAGACCTGATCAGTCAACCATCCCGGCTGTTGCCCCTGCAACTATTGAAAAGGCTGCTGCCCCTCTTCAGGAACCACATGTTTGTCTCGCTCGCAACAGATACCCCTACACTGTGGTTGTACCTACAGTACAGCTATCTGTATCGCTGAGGCACACAAGCCTCCCCACCAGTGCACCAGTGGCAAGTGGCAAGGACCATGGTTTATGGGGGGGGGGGGGGGGGGAGAGGGCAGTTGCAATTATATGTTTTGTTAATAAAAAGGAACACTGGAACCGTGTTCAACTGTGCTGTCAGAATCCAGATCCTATTCCTGACTTCCAATCAATGTTGCAGAGTCCTAATTACCACATGTATTTAATAACACATGGTTGTGATTGTTCAAGATAAGTTTTACTATTCTTCATCTAATGTGAGCTCCAGTATGTAGATGCAGCACTGCTACTTACCTCTTGTTCTTGAGATGCTGTCGCTTCTGCAGCAAATCTTTTTCCTATTTCATCCATGCTGAGGGTCTCTGGTTCTTCTTCTAGGCATTGGTGCTTGTTCTGTTTGTATTCCAGCAGTTCTGTTACAAGGCTCACAGGCTTTAGTCTCTTTGGATCTGTGGGAATTTCTTCCCTTTGGGCCAACAGTTGCTTTTGACTCAACCAACTCCGTACACAACCAACAAATGCTCTCATCACATGTAGCTGGGCTAAAGAACGCTCGTCATCCTGATGTTCAGTCTGAGATATTACCTGTGAACACAACCAGCTTAATTTTAATTAACAATGAAACATAAAATATGAGATTCTGTTGTATTTATTTGATACTTCAATGAGAATGTATCAGTTTGTTAACATTTTTCAAGATATAATCACATCTCTTTACTATTTAAATGATGTTTCATTTTAACTGTATTTTTATGTAGTAATGAAAGTGCTTCCCCCACTACTTTCTGTTTTTCAACATGAACATTAGAAACAAATGTAGTAAAAACATCTAAAATATACACATTTATGAAGCAATTCATACTCGTATTCACATTTTATAGCCTCTTTCAGTATGGTATGTTACTGGCCATGTTCTTGTGAACTCCCAGGGCATCCAGATCTTTCCTGACTCTATCTTGTCACTTCAGCTCTGTGGTCTTCTAAGGTTTCTCCTTTTTGTGGCTTTCCTACTGTTTTTAATATACTTCTTCCCTTCTCAGTACATGTGTCACCCACTCAGTTTTCCTGCTCCTTATTTCTCACAACCACATCATTTTCTGAAACTTTCATGCCGATATATTGGTAAAATTTTCTTCCTTAATACCTTGGCTTCAAAGGAAATAATATTACTCTCCACCTTCTTGCTCCGTGTCTATGTCTCAGCTCTCCACATATTAAGACCAGTCACATAATTATCTTAAAAATCGGAGTTTGAATGTTCTGGTTACCAGATTATTGGTAAATAGTGTATTCATTGCAAACATGCATCTCTCTTCAGACTATTATCAACTCTTCCATTTTATTATTCCAATTAAAAATGTTATCTGTGTATCTGAAGGACCCAACAGCTGGGATTCTCTCTACAACACTACTCAGCAATGTTCCCCATACAAATATTAGTATCTGAGAAAATTTTACAGAGCGTAAAGATTGCAAACGTAAAATAATCCAGTCTCTAACCTCTGTGAAACATAATTATTTAATAATATATATGAAACTCTCACCAAAGTTAACAGTCATGTTTGAAAGTAGCAGTCAGCTCTTATGTACTCAGCTTGATCTAGGTGCAGGATTCAGTTTTGTACCCACAAAGACCACACTCCCACTGCTGAGTTCACGGGCATGGTGTGGAGAAGGGAGCATGGATAGGAGGTGTCTCCTGTCCTGAGCACTGGAGTATCACTCCGACGTGCATCCATCAGAGCCTCCGCTTCTCCTCCAGATGCTGAACCTTGGTTAAGCATGGTTCCTCTTACTCCCCGAGTGTTCCAGCACAACGTATAAATAGCAGATTTTGAGTCTAATTCACATCCACACTACTCTGTGGTCCAATCACATTAACATGAGCACCACCTATGTTTGAGGTCAACAAGCAATACTCCACTCACAGACGGCAGGTGGCACCACTAACAATGAAGCATATTTAAAGCATGTCATAAAGGGCATGATCATTGACTTTCGGGCCAAGGGTGGAAGCATGTCCAAAATGACTAAGCCTGCAAATTGTTTGCTGTTGCTGTGGTTAAAATATACCATGGGTGGAAAAATGGCACTATCCAAAACTAGCACTGAAGCAACTGCAGTACACTGCAGGTCGCAAATGACAGGGTGAGCAATGGCTGTGGAGTTGTGTCTAGGTGAATAGCCACGCAACTGTTGAGCAACTAATCATGCAGACGAACTAAGGGGTTACCAACAGAGTCTCCTCAACGACCATTCACCAAACATTGTCGTGTATGGGTGTTTGCAGCAGGCACCTAGTTCACACACCCATGCGAATACCACAACTGGAAATCCACTGAGGGATGACAGGTGGCCTTTTCAGATCAATCATGTTTTATGTTTCATCAGACAGATGACTGTTGGCCTGTATGGCACGAAACTGCTGAAACCAAATGGTCCAGACATGAGGAGAGTTATGGTCGGAGGAGTGTTTTTGTGCATTCCCTGGGTGATCTTGTCTTTCTGTAAAGCACAATGGATCAGCACAAGTATGCATCTATCCTTGGGGACTATGTTCACCCCTACATGCAGTTTGTTTTTCCTCGGCACAATGGCATCTTCCAGCAGGACAACTCCCTAATGTGTCACACAGCTCTCAGTGTATTATGTGATTCTACGAGCCTCAGGATGAGTTTACCATACTCCCCTGGCCATCAGACTCCCTGGATTTAAACCCTTTAAGCAGATTTGGGAATCTTTGGGATGACCTTGATCTGTCTGTGTCATGGATCCTTAAAAGAGAAATCCAGTGCTGCTGGCCACAGTACTGGAGTCGGCATGGTTCCACATCCGTGTTAGTACCTTCCAGAACCTCACTGCACTCTTCCTGCATGTCTTGCAGCAGCCCGCACGGCAAAAGGTGGTTATTCAAGCTTTTGACAGGTGGGCACATTAATGTGACTGGCTATTGTATAATATCTGTTGTGTCATTGAGCTCTATGAGCTATTGTATCTACGAAGCTGCAACAAAGCACTAGTCTGTGTGTGTGAAACTTTATGGGACTTAACTGCTAAGGTCATCAGTCCCTAAGCTTACACACTACTTAACCTAAATTATCCTAAGGACAAACACACACACCCATCCCTGAGGGAGGACTCGAACCTCCACCGGGATCAGCCGCACAGTCCATGACTACAGCGCTTTAGACCGCTCAGTTAATCCCGCGCGGCCAAAGCATGAGTCTAGTCTGCAACAATACCCAGGAGTTCTCTTTTTCATGTTCCAGTTAAGTTACCAATACCATGACCAGCTTTCACTGTTTGTCACGCAGAAGGACTTGGTATGCAGTTGTGAGTTTGAAGACATGAGTTCTCCGGCATACAGTATCTGCAGTGTGAAGTCAGTATGTGTGATAACTCAGTGCAGAGGTTTAGGGAAACTAATTTCTCTTCTCTGTCATTTTAAGATAAGGTCCTTACGAAGGACCTAGGGAGACTGATGCCAGCAATCAAGTTAGTGAACAAAAGTAAAAATAAAAGCAAGGAAATTTTAAGAATTGTAAGATCTGATGTTTACCAGAAAGTAGACTGGACATTTGGGTGTGATATCCCAAAGAAATTATACTGTTTTCTATGTTTGATGTTTGCAAAAGAAAAATGCTTTGGCACTCACAGATGTTGACAATCTTGGACATTTATCACAGAAAATACAGTAGCACAGATGGTCTAACACACATATGTCTGCACAGCTGGACCACAGTCTTCTACAATAACATGATAGTAAACAACTGGACAGTACTTACACACAGTCAATTGAAAGACATGATGACCGGAGTCACAAAAATTGTTACACACACTCTTATTTTGTAGTGTTTCTGAGTTTTCACTTCATGGATATGAGAATGCAGTGATTCATCAGAACCAGAACTTTCTGCAACCTTATAAATTTCGCCACTGAGCCAGATGTTGATCTTAGTGATCACCTATCGAAGGCTACTGTTTGTAAAGGCACTTCTTAACATATTCAAAATTATTTACTTTTCTGAATACTGTAAGTTTATCACAACTGAGTAAGGAAAAAAAAATGGTGCCACTCATATTGTATCTGTTATCACAGATGAGATAACTGATATTTCAACAATTCCACTGTTGAGCAGTTGACCCTCTTGCTGTACAACACAGGGTAGAACATTTCAAAAGAGCCATATAGGATATCTGAGGTACCATCACTCACATGATTCCCATGTGCAGAGAGCTGTTGCATCCTGCAAAGAGACAAAGATAGGGAAACGAAATTCCAAAAACTGTTGCTGTAAAAGGCATGTGTGACAAAATTAGCACCCAGTTTACTGAACACTTTAACTTCACAGAACATACTGTTCTGCAGCTTTATTTAATTCTGACAAATCTGTTTTATACGCAAGTCAATTTCTGCAAATGTTGTTGCAGAGCTCTGATGAAACTTATACCTTCGTTGAGTGAAAAAAGCTGAGAAAGGAGCTTCACAAAGAAGGAGGTTCTAACTCTAATAGGTGTTGTTCCACTTCTGCAATTTCCATTCAAAAATAATTTGCAGGACCCTATTAGTGAAAGAATGAACTCCTGAAAATTGATTGTTATCATACAGATGACAATGTCTGAGGCTGAGTGTGGTGAGCGTACTGTAAGACCTTCGGTACACACACCATCAGATTATTTGACTTGTCACTCTATGCGAGTGTCAGCAATATGTCTCGTGGTCTTATCGTGGCATGTTTATCTTCTGCCGTTAGGTCAGACGATAGAAATGCCACTTGCACGCTTAGAGTAGCAGAATGACGGTGACCAACTTTAAACAGAACTTGATTAATTTTCACACACATTTATTAAAATAATAAAAAGCATAGATATTACATACCTTGATTCTAGATGCTGTTTACAATGGACAATCTGAAGTTCCTTTAGTCTTGGTACGTTAATCTTATTCTCACATCTCTGATACTTGACAAAGTGTCTATACATTTCTCTTCATGGCTATGTACAGGAATATGATAATCTTATTAGGTGCAGACTAATGTAGACTGGTATAGAGTGGTGCAGACAAATGCAGACTGATGCAGACTGACTAATCGGAGGTCTGTACACTTGTCGTAATACCTCGAGCGTTCAGGTATCACTTTGCGAGTGTGATCCGCAAGGAGAAAAGGTTCTACGTTAGCAGCAATCTCATTGGCTGCGTTACATATTAATACGTGGATCAGCGGAAGCAGAATTTGGTCCATCTCTAAGACATCGCCATCTCGTAGTGCGGAGACGGACGAGCGCTGTGCCTGCGCTGTTGTGCTTAGCGGGGTGCGCTCTAGTGGGAAAGTTGTATACGCGCTGACTACATGGAACTATGTACACAACACTGAACAAACTATTTATATCATGAAGAATTGCCCTGAGACCTAGTCTTCTTCAACCATGAACTTCCCATCTTCAGTGTTCCCTTTGCTTCTTTTTCATCCTCCCTTGTTACTACCATTCATTCCTTTCTGTCTTTGTTGATCATTTAACCCATTTTTTGTGCATCCCCATTGACACTCTAGTCGTCCTTTTAAATTTATATTCCTCCACTGCTGCAAGAACAATATCGTTGGCAAAGGCAAAGAATTTCACATCATATTCTTGCACCTCTGCTAATCAATAACATTTTCTTTCACACTTTTTCCAATACCAGGTTAAACATGATCAGAGAGATGCAGTCTCCCTGCTTTACACCTGTTTTCACTGTAAAACATCCAAATGCCTTTCCTTCAAACTGCACTTAACACTTAGCTACTTCAACACGCATTCTAGTCACTTTGATCAATTCTTCCAATATTGTCTACACATTTTCAATGTTGAGGCTATCATAGGCTTCCTTGGTATCTATAAACAAACAATATACCTTCTTATCAAAGTCCCATGATTTCAACCTATTAACTGAGGTATGAGGTTTCACAAAACCTTATAATGCCTACCATGTTTATCTCATCACAAGGTAGAGGACTTACCAGCAGTAAACCATTTGCTGGCCTACTGTCACAGTATAAAACGATCAGTTAAAATACCGGTGTTGATCTCCACTTCTCAGGTGGCTGTTTAAAAGCATTTGTTAATTTAAAGCACAACAATCACCAACAGTATCTCCACCTGCTCCTGTCACCTCCTCCATGTAGAAAATTATTAACACACAGATTGAGCACCTGTGGATAATGGATTTATAATGAAAACATGAGTTATGTCGAGAAATGTAATGGACAAACAATAGCTGGCCCAGCTACTCCATGATGAGATTTTCCATGACTTTTCTACCTGTGATACTAACAGGCCCACATCACCAAATCGCACCGGCCTTATCAACCAGGCCTTGAAACATACAACCACATCCTTTGAAAAGGCTTAGAACGGCTTTTGTATATACAGCCACTGGACAAAACATTAGCCACCCCTTGAGAAATCATTACAAGTGTCATTTAATTCCACTTAATTCCACCCCTGGACTTGATAACCTGGATTCAATTAGGAAGTGCATCCACAAGTTTGGGCAGGTATGTCACATCCAGGCTAATCCATTCACTATGGATTTGATCTGCAATTCCATCAGATTGAGGGGATATTGATGTCAGCATTTTACCCACTGTTCCTAAAGGGTTCTAATTGAGGGAATATTGATGTCAGCGTTTTACCCACTGTTCCTAAAGGGTTCAAGTCTGGTGACTTTGCAAACCAATTGAGATATAATAGGAAGATGGGGAGTGTTCAGAAAACTACTCACATATTCTTCCAGCCTGATGAACCTTGGTATCGCTGTCTTGAAAAATACGGGTGTCAACAGCATACTGATCATGCAGATGTTGACTGAAAGGCAACACCTGATCATTCAGAATGTTTATTTAAACATGCTGACTCATGTTACAGATCACCACAGTGAGTGGCCCAATTCTTGATAAGGAAACAACCCCAAAAGATCAAGCCCCATCTTCGGCTTGCACCTGAACTTGCACACATTCAGGATAGAATTGCTTCATTTGTCCTTTGATGCACTTTATGATGTGCATCATTTGAATAAAGGCAAAAATATGATTCGTCAGACCATTTTATTTTCCGCCAGTCAGCTACTATCCACATTTTATGATTTCTAGCCCACTGACAACGCACAGCTTTATTTGCCTAAGTGAGCAATGACCACTTACATAGTGACTGACTCCAAACATTCATTGCATACAGTGCCCGAAGCAGGTTGGGCTGAGCCTTCACTCACTATCAAGAGTGCTCAATTACTGTCAGGTCTGGAAGCAATTTTGATTCACAAGCCGCGAAACACATCTCTGGCCCCTCTCAGTCAGTATCTTTTTCTGACAACAATTCTTAAGTTGTATCTCTTTGTCACATGTCACACCACTGCTTGCAGATATACTGGACAGTCTGCCACAAAACACCTACATAATCAGCAACTTCAAGGTCGAACACGATTGCCCCTATTTGCCACTCTGTCATATCATTCATTTTAGCCTTATGTACATACAATGTTCACTTGGAACATAAATGTTTCACTGATCATTACTTCCTTATACTCACTTAGAGGCAGCACATGCATGGTTTGGCACATGACTCGATCAACATGCCATTTGTAAAGGCTTAGTGATTCATCTGTAAATGTGGACTGGGGTGACTCAGTTTTTATCCAGTGAGCTCAGGTATGTTGCAACACCAGAAGACTTTAGTAAAATGCAAAATGACTTGCAAAGGACTGATGAATGGTGCAGCAACTAGCAGTTGACCCTGGACATAAAGAAATGTAACATATTGCACGTAAATAGGCAAACAGATCAACTACTGTTCAATTATGCTACTGGTGAAAAATCACTGAAAACCTAAGAGTAACCATCCTTAAGTTGAATGACCACATAAAAAATTGTAAGAAAAGCAGCTGACAGCCTCAGAGTCCTTGGAAGACATAAGTAACTCTTGTTCAACCGATTCTTGAATATTGTTTATCAGTCCATGGCATGTTGGCACATTTCATCATAGGATCGTTTAAAGCATGAGAATGTTAAGGAGATGCTAAACTTCAGTAGCAGCTGGTATAAACAGGGCATTGTGAGCACAGAAAAAGTTAGTGTTGAAATCCCAAGAGCTTACATTCAAAGATGAGCTGGGCAACATATTACTTTCTCTCATATATCTCATGAAATTACCATAATGGAAGAAAAAAAAGCACAGAACATAAAGTTCATTCAGAATTTTATAAAAAGTT
Source organism: Schistocerca piceifrons (assembly GCF_021461385.2). Lineage (NCBI taxonomy): Eukaryota > Metazoa > Arthropoda > Insecta > Orthoptera > Acrididae > Schistocerca > Schistocerca piceifrons. Next base: position 321,399,314 of record NC_060139.1, on the reverse strand, counting down.
GTTCTTCCCACACACCATTCAAGAACTGAACAGAGAAGGGGGCAAATGATAGTGTTACCAGAGGTACCCACAGCCATACACCTTATGATAGGGCCAGCCACAGCATGCCAAACTTCACGTGTGCAATGTGCACTGGCCACGTACGGGCCAAGTCACAGCCTGTCACTCAGCTTTGCTCAATCCTTCTCAGAAGTACTCAGAACAGAGGAACATTTCATTATCATTGCAGTGTGGCATTTTGCAGTTGGCACAACTAAGATCACCACAACTGCATTGCCAGCACTGTTTACCCTTCACTATTTGTTCGTGGTATGAAGGATGTTCACAGGTCCAGTGGCTGTTTGCACAAAAAGAGACAGTCTAGTGATCTACCATCACAATCCTTTAAAATGAATGGGAATGACAGAAGAGATGGATAAGAATTCCCAGTTCGCATAAGCGCCTAGTACTGCTTGTTTGCTACGAAATGACATTGTAGAACCATGCAGAAAGAACTGAAACTTTTAGATGACAATGAAAAAACAAAAAAATACAATGACCAATAGACTGTTCTGCACATCAAGATGCACTTTGTGCCAAATCTGCAGGCGTGTAGCACGTGATGCAATTGGTGGTATGAACAGTAATTTTTTTCTGAAGTGGCACCCATTATTTCACTTACAGTTGCAACAGTTTTCAACAGAAACGAACAAAAAGTATGAAGACTTCATATATTACAGCAAAGTACTTTGTCTGAGTCAAGGGTAACGCCTCAAACAATTTACTGATTTAAAACTCCCTACTGTTAAATCTATGAACAAAACAGCTGTTTTGCAGGAACAAAAATTAGAACACCAGGAATTTATTGCAGACTTCGCATTTTAAGTAGACTTGACTGCCCACATTAAGACAGTGCGAGGTACCTTCTTTCTTATTTCATAGGGATGCATTTGAAAAGAAAATTGCTTTGTAGAAGGGTCACATTCTCACAAAGAAAATTCAGTTCCCTAAGCTCACTGGCATTATATAAAGTGCGAGGTTCAAAGAATTCATTGTGGCCTTGCAAGAACTACATTGATAGTTTTATGAAGGTTTTGAGGACACTGTAAATGTCACATCTGTTTTCGAGATTTCTCTGTTTCAATTGAAGGTTCCCCTGTGCGTATGCAGATGCAATCGATTGATGAGCAAGGTAATTGCAGTTTCAGTGACAAATCTTTTTACACTAAATCTGTCCAGAATGTCTACATTGCTTTCCTCTGGCAGATTTTCCAAGTCTCTATAGTGAGGTAGCAAAAAGATACAGTATGTCAATTAACATATTTGTGTGGAAGACCTTTTTTCGATTATGAAACTAAATAAGTTACAACTAGGTGGCAACTTGAGTGTGAAACTCTGTGAAATTGTCTGTATCTGTCCATATACCAACAGTTTGTACCAGATAAAATTTATTTTATGTCTTCAAAACATCAAAAATAATTAATTAATGTTAAAAACTTGTTTTGTTTGTGATCTGTATAGTTGAGAAATCTGAAATATAAAACCAAGTCGTGTGTGATATGACTGTACTGTCATTTAAATCTGGCATGTCCATTTACTACAAACTGAACAATCGAGTGACTGAATATGCTACTGACCACAATACTAATGACTCCAAATGTTGCTTATCACCTGTGTGTATCTATTCCTTCACTGAATACTTTCCCCCTCCCTCCCACTCCCTCCTCTCTCTCTCTCTCTCTCTCTCTCTCTCTCTCTCTCACACACACACACACACACACACACACACACACACACACACACACACACGTGAACATATATGGATGCTCTGAACTGCTGGAGACATGTGCGTAGTAGTTTGAACAACATACTGAACAGATGAGAAATTGCCTTTCATGAATATATTTGATCTGCCCCATTCCCTTCATGATCACATGTGATTCTGCTCTGAATACACTGAACTCATTAAGTAAATGAAACTTGAGTGTACCATCAGAGAACATCAAATATCGGTAAAGGGAGCACCTTGCTTAGATCAAGTTTAAACTACAGCAAAGGTGAGATCAGTTAATAATATTATAAGATTTCAGCTTAAAATCAATTTAGAGTTCATTTCTTTCTGTACCATGATACATTTAAAATGGTTCTGGGTGTCTTTATCAACTGCAACAAAGAGTAATTACACACTCAGTTAAATACTGTATTATGACATTGTCTTAGTGCCACTAGGTCTTGTTCAGTTCAAGTGTCAAATAACACCACAACTCAAAATTGTTTCAAGAGATCCATATTACCGAAGGACAAGCAATGGTACCAAATGCAAGCGACTGTGGGGCTAATAACAGGATACACATAGTGTGTATGAGTAGGAGTTGCTGCCAGTCTCAATACAGGGGCTGAGTGTTCGGGTGGTCTGTCATACAGTTATACCAGCTCATTCCCTTCAAGGTAAACAGTGTAATCAGTATGATATTCGGATACAATGAGTTAGCTAGGCCACAAACTGTACACCCAAAGAAAATCTGGGACTGCACAAAATCCGGCAGAACTGGCGCAGATGCATCCAAACAGCTCCCAATGACCTGTAACCGACTCATTTCAATTATTCAGTATATTTACATATGTCTGCTTGTGTCTGTATATGTGGGGATGGATATGTGTGTGTGTGCGAGTGTATACTTGTCCCTTTTTCCCCCTAAGGTAAGTATTTCCACTCCCGGGATTGGAATGACTCCTTACCCTCTCCCTTAAAACCCACATCCTTTCGTCTTTCCCTCTCCTTCCCTCTTTCCTGATGAAGTTTGCGAAAGCTTGAATTTTGTGTGAATTTTGTGTGTGTGTTTGTGTGTGTGTTTGTGTTTGTTAGTGTCTCTATCAACATACCAACACTTTCGTTTTGTAAGTTACATCATCTTTGTTTTTAGATATATTCAGTATATTTAGATTTTCAAATCCTCACAGTGTGGCAAAAGGTGAGTACTAAAATAACGCCTATAAACTGTAACTGTGTCCCTATTTAGATTAATGTTAAGATAAAAAACAAGGACAGTGGTTAAAATTTATCCACCTAAATTTCTTTGCCAAAAATTTAAAACTTGTGTTACTTGCAAATCGCTCCACATGCTTTCATCCTAAGATGTACTTGACAAATAACTTTTGTAAGGGTGAAGGAGCAAACAGAATATCCACAAACAACATACACTGAATGAGAGAGCGAGCCACAGATGATGTTATAAACAACCTTGGCAGACAATATTTTCTTACTTAAGTGTTTGTGGTGGATTATCAACAATTAGTACTCAAAAGTTAGGTGGTATATGAATGTGGAGTGATAGCCAAACCCCTTACTCCTCCCCAGTCCCTGGAATTGGAGTTGTCCAAGTGGTTGTGTCACCATATAGTGTAACAGGCCAGCACAAGGTAGAAACAGTACTTATAAAAAGATTATCGTGTTGCCGCTTCCAATATTGTTTGGTTGTTCTGAATGGAGCAGTGTCTCCTGAATTCACCTCAGAAGTGACTTAACCCTTTCACTGCTGCAGTGTATATACATCTTGCTACGCTGTTCCCCAGATGTCGTGGACATGAACATGTGCACCACTCAGATTTTCCTAAAGTGCTAAGGACATCTGAGTACATCCTAAGCTGTGCCTCTCACTGCTGTAGAAAATTTACTTCCCTATCTCAGTGAATAAAAATAAGTTTCGAGAACTTATCATACAACAGACGTGCCTCAATGCATGCTATCATTTGCAAAAGACCTCATTTCAATATCTTGGATCTTTTATGAGATTATACAATTTTTATGCCACACAATTCGCAATATACAGGGACATGAATGGGCACATCGTGCATAACTGTCCTTTAGATATAAAAACCAATCATTCGAGAACAAAATGCAATATTTTTATACTCTCACATTTAAATAAAATTTTGATATCTACATTTCATTCACTGCAATGTATGAGCTAAAGCAATCACACACAAAGTTTATGCAGTGTATTTTCACCTCTAAAATTTCACGCAATGTTTTACTTAATTTGATGCACTGCAGTAAGTATGATGGATAATGAAACGAAATTCAATTTTTTATTGAGTGAAGACATCAGACTGTAAGATGTGCAAAAAATCAATTTTTTTCACTTAATAGTTTTCGAAAAATTGGATGATAAATATTTCATATTGGCCAGAATGCTGTCTCTCAGCACAGGCACCAGCATTTGGTGAGCAGAACATCCACAAAAAAAGCCTGCTCAGCATGGAATGCGATTAGCACATCTGTAGCAGCAAAAGCTTAATAATTTTCTGGATTCCAAAAAGTAGCATTACAGATGCAAAATTTCTACAGTGTGCTGAGCAGAAGTAAGATACAGATGAAATTAAATAACTTGTAAATTTCTGTTTATAAGCCAAGCTACTAGAATAAAATGTCTTGAAAATGAAGCATGCTCCCCCGCAGTAGCCCCCCCCCCCCACCCCAACACCACCCACACCCACACCCACGCACGCACGCACAGAGAGAGAGAGAGAGAGAGAGAGAGAGAGAGAGAGAGAGAGAGAGGCATGTATGCAGACATGCACACAAAAAATATCAAAAAGGGGAGGAACGAATGAAGATGCCAAACAGAGTCAACCCACTTATTAATATAGCAAATAGAGTAGATGAAGGATGGTGACTGTCATAGTATAAGCAGTATGCACAAATCAAACATTAACTGAAAAGCTAGTTATATGATTATGATACATAACTAATAAATGTACAATGCTCTGTAACCAATCTAACTGCCTTTATACTACACAATTTTATAACTGCTCATCAATTAGTCCATTAAAAATCTTCATCCTTGGTCATGATATATGACAAAACAATTTTAATGACATTTCCATGATTTAATTCTGCTTAAATTATCTAAGTAGATTATATACTAAGCAGTGAAGTCCCACATGCAGATGAACATAACCTCACCAGTCCAACCATGTCCCTGAGTTGTGGCAAGTTTTCCAAATGGCTATGCCTCAAAAGGACTCCAAGTACAGCGAGAGCTCCCTGCTGCCTCTCAGGCAATCTCAAGTTGCGAGCCGTATGGAATGCCAAGTAGTCAGCATTGCTCCAGACAAGAGAAGATACATCTCCACCCGACATAGCTCTGGCTGCTGCCATCCCAGCGTCTGACAATATCTGTTTGGATAATGAGTTTATTTAGACTATGCCTCAATAACAAAACAAATCATAAATATTATACATTTATAAGTTAATTCACTATTAAACAAGCATATACATTATAATTATGCACAGGTGGAAAAAACTTTCAATGTCAGACAAAATGACCATAGCCAAAGCACAGCAGGCATACCTAAGAGAAGAAACCAAATGTCAGAAATTTCTCATTCACAGTTTTGTCTACACTTGCTTCCCTATCATTAACTCTTATAAATGATTAAGTGTGTAATGTGTTAATGATTATAAAAGGCATCCTGTGACCACTAAAGAACAGTGCTGCAACCTGTTTACTCAGGTTAGGGGGCAAATTCAGCTGATACATCAGATGTGTCCAAAGGAAGTGTGTTGTGGCCTTGCTGTTAATGTTTTACATTAACAACCTGGAACACAATACTAACTTCCACATTTTTCCAGATGATGTAGTTGTCTATAATGCAGCACTCTTTGAAAAATGCTGCACAGATATTCAGTCAGGTCATGATAAAATTTCAAAGTAGTATCAAACTGAATGACTTGCTTTAAACATTCCAATGCACATTTTGCCATTGAGTCATTCCCTGTCAAATCAACATAGTGATTTTTTCTTCCCATCTCAGATTTGGACAAAACTTGGCACAGAGATAGCCTACATACAGATAAAAAAAAAAAAAAACTTAATTTTTATTAAAATATGTCAGCTATTTTGAAAATATGGTAATGTGAAGCTGTAAAAAATTGCAAAAAAATGCCCCACTGCCATAATTTCAAATTGCTGTAGCAACCTCTCCTAATAAAGCTAAAATGATGTGAGATGTGTCATTTTGCAGTATTTTTCGTGTCATTTTGCAGTATTTTTCATGAGCTATCCTAAAATATGCAACACAATTTGGGTTTGAGGTGATTTTTTTTTTCAAGTTTTGATAAATATTTAAATTTTTAATTTATCAAAAAGGAAATCTCCAATTTTTTTTTGAAAAATTATATACAGCACTTCACATTATTTTTAAACAATTTCCCAAGTAGGAAAGTGGGACTGTCATGGGTTCACACTTGGGTAAAATTTCAAAAATACATATTTCACTAAAAAATTACATTTTTGTAAAATCTGTAGATTTAAGCAGAAATATACTTGATTTCTTTCTTAATGTGTTTATGTACATATTCAAATTTACTGTCGACACATGCCTTTGAACTGTTACTTGTGAAACCCGATAAAAACAGAATGTGCTTTAAGATTTCACTTCTTTTTAGTTGCTTCATTTGTTTTTACAGTATCATCCCCAGAAATTTGATATATTTCTCCGGTTGGTGTTACTGGCTTTACTTCACAAAGAACACCATTCACAAATATAAAGTTTTGCAGGATAAGCATAAGACAGTGATGGGTCAGTTGGGTGAAAAAAGGTGACTAACTTCATCAAGGCTTTCGTCTTTTGTTAAAACATAAGCTAACCACCATTTCTTATTGCAGGTGGCACTAACATATCCATGAATATCTATCAAAGTCAGTTTTTCAAGAGATTTTGCAACTGTTTCAACAGTAGATTCTGTTGTGTACTTTTGATGTACTTAACACTATGGGTATAAAGCATGTAACCTCTGTGTCCCTTTGATGGTAACAGGTAATAGACTGACAGAAGCACTCTTCTAGGAATCTTTCAGTTTCATTGTACTCTTCTTGTGCTAAAAATTCAATGTGTTCAGATGTAGTGTTTCAACTGCCCAATCAAAAAGTTGTGGAATAAGAATTTCATTATCATACAAACTCTGTAGACTTGGTTTTGTTGTTAATCTTTTAGCAGGGCCACCAACATTATCGCTTCCAGGTTGGTATGAAGGGGGAACCAGACACTAATGACATTGGTACAAACCAAAGTGCAGACTCCTCGTGACACTACTCCGGGGCTGGCACAGTTCCAAAAGAATGCCTGATAACCAAGAAATGTTGGAGAGTGGTCATCACGAAAGTGTGTTTCTTGAAGAGCAAGACAGAATGCAGTATAGGAGGAAACAAGGCGTTGTATTTCCAGTAGCTGACAATAATATCTGTTGCAATTACACTGGATTATCATGTGGTGAGAGTCCAGGTGAGACATAAAGAAGCAGAGGGGAGGCCACGTCATTCGGTCCGTGATCATCACCAATGAGGATGGGCTGACCGATATCCATAAAAACTGGGTCTGATTCAGGATAAGGAGGCGGGGGTGACCCCCCCCCCCCCAGAAGCTGGAGAAGCCTTGCCCTTTGACTTGCGGCTGCTTCTTCTTCTCCCTTAGAGGAAGGGAGGAGGTGTTATCAGTAAGGGATCGGACAGAGAGCGAGTGGCTTTGGGGCCCTCAGAGCACGGATCTCTCATCTGACCTGTGTGTGCAACCTTCCTAGCCTGAGAACACCAGGGAGGGGTGTTCCGAGAGGGAGCCCATCCCTATCAAGAGCCAGAGAAGAAGATGTCTTCCCTGGCCGAGGAGGAGGAGCGGTTCCTGGAGGGGAAGGGCCAAGAACTGCCATGGGTGAGGAAAGGGATGAGGAGCAGGATGGAGATAAGGGAGATGGCTGAGGAGGGGAAGACATAACTGAGGCAAAGTAGAGGAGAGATTTACAGGATGAAGTCTGTCAAACTGCTTCTGGGCTTCAAAGCACATGAGATGGTCAAAGATCTTTATCTCCTGAATTAGTTTTTCCTTCATGTACAATGGACACTCCGGTGAGTGGGGAGAATAGAGACCAGAGCAGTTTAACCAGTTAGGCGCTGGGATGCAGGGGCTCCCCACATGAAGAGGGCAGCCAAAGTCACCACAGAAGGGAGTGGCATCACATCACAAGGACATGTGGCCAAACTTGAGGGAATGGAAGCAATGCATGGGAAGTGGAATGTATAGTTTCATGTCACATCTGTACCTTGACCTTCTCAGGCAGGGTATCCCCCTCAAATGCCAGGATGAAAGTGCCAGTGCCTACATGGTGGCCCTTAGGGCCTCTCTGGACAGGCCAGACAAAATGAATGCCATGTTATTCCAGATTAGTCCTAAGTGAACTTGAGGAGAAAGTCCGTATAGAAAATTATACCCTGGGTCATATTGAGTGACTTGTGAGGAGTGATAGTCAAGGGGACATTTCCCTAACAGTTCCAGGCACAGAGGGAGACCGACTGATGGCAGAAGTTGTCTTTAGAAGGAGAGAACCAGATCTTATCTTATCCTGCTTAATGACTCAACTTCACCGAACTTGCCCTCAATATGTTCCACAAAGAAAAGAGGTTTAGTGGTGGCAGAAGTCACGCCATCAGTCCTGATACAGACCAGGAATTGTGGATAGAGTTTTTCCTCAAGCCACCAGGTTTGGCCCTCCTCCCAGGGGGTAACCAAGGAGGGTAAGACTGGGAAGGCGAAACAGGAACTGAGACAGAACTTTGTCCACCCTGGTACCACCCACTCCAAACAGGGGCTCGCCTTGTGGGCGCCATCCAGCCATAGCGGCGGCCACGTGGCAGGACAGTCATTGTAAGGAGTTCTGATGCCCCGAAAATGTGGGCAACCACTCCTATGCTTGTACAAGCTGTTCATAGTGCAGGTACTAGCACAGCCAAATGAGTACATAACAGCTCCACCACACGGACTGGCTACCGAGCTGGTCACCTAGCAAGGATTCGAAAGGGCTATGGCAGGAAGGGAGGGGAATGGGGGAAAGGGAGAGGAAGGGGAGAGGAACTCAGGCCAAAGACACTAGGGAGGTAGTTCCCCATTTGGCTCACACTACAGATTTCAAATTTAGATATGGAGGCCAAACCCCTGAGGAAACCCAAAATAGAAAAGCCAAAAAGGAGGAGGAAAAGCAACCAACTGAAACCACAAGACAAATCAAAGTCATGAGAATAGCTGGGATAACAAAGAAGAACACCAAGAGAGGGAAAGGAAGGGGCAAAGGGAAAGGAACAACTGCAGGGAAGGAGAAGGAAGGGAAAGGTAAAGCAGCATGGAAAATAATAAAGGCTGCAATAGCCCGGGGACACATGCATGCTACACATGTTCCCACAGAAGGGCTGTGGGCCCCCTGAGGGGACTCACACACGTGATCACCATCTCTGACCACTGAGGCCACACTGCAAGCAACTGCACATAATGGGAGAAGCAAATGAATGACGGGCATAAGGACAAGGCTGGGGCAGGTTGGGTGGGATAGCTAGGTGGGGGGATAGCTAGGTGGGGGGATAGCTAGATGGGGTGGTAGCTGGCTAGTGGGAGGAATAACTGGGTAGAGGGGAGGAGATGGTAATTTATCGTGCATGTGAGAGCGCGCAGAGACATGGTGGGGGGGGATAGCTGGGTGGGGGGGGGGATAGCTGGGTGGGGAGAGGATAGCTGGGCGGGGGGAGGATAGCTGGGCGGGGGGGGGGGGGGGGAGGATAGCTGGGCGGGGGGGAGGATAGCTGGGCGGGGGGAGGACAGCTGGGTGGGGGGAGGGTAGCTGAGAAAAGCTGGATCCTTTCTGTCAATACCATCTTTCCCGTAACCCCCCCCCCCCCCCTGGCCTGAACCTTTGTTAGCCCTGTCCTTCACCCACCACCTATCCCCTTCCTTGCTCTCCCACTTCACCTGCGCACCCACTAGTCCTTCTCTCTCTCTCTCTCTCTCTCTCTCTCTCTCTCTCTCTATCTATCTTGCTCTTTCTCCCTCCTCTCCTTTTACACTTCCCTTCCAATGCCCACCCAACCTGCCACCCCATCCCACTGTCTACCCTCCCAACTGCACCTAGCTGCCCTAATGTGCCCCTGTCAGATCCCTCCATGCTCCACCACTGCACTGCCATCCCTCCCCCTCTGCCCCAGCCTACCCCATACCCCCATCATCTACAGTTGCTTGCAGTCTGGCCTCAGTGGCCAGAGACAGTGGTCATGTGTGTGCGAGTTGTTCTTGCACAAATATGTGTGTACTGTCTACTTCATAAGAGGCCTTCCAGCCCAAAGCTCACATGTTTATCGGTATTTTTGTGGTACCTGTCTGCAATGCAACGTCTCCTCTATATTACGTTAAAGTTTGTGATATGTAAGAAGGCAGTCCAGTTTTCAGCCATTTTGCGCATCCCCCTCCACTAGCCACTGGCGGCCAATAATATTCATTCTCTTTCCGAGCGGCTAGCAGATAGTTACAGCTAGAGAGCAAGAATCTCGCTCCTACATGCTGCACTGTTGCCACACTTCGTGATAACCGAATTATTTATTCAACCATCCATTTTTTTTGTTTCCTTTTTTTCTTGCAGCAGTATTGCTGTGAATGTGAATCTTATAAATGTTTAAGTGCGATTAAAAAAAAGTCAGGTGAAGGCAATAAATGTGGACTGCTTCACAAACAGGCGAGGCAGATTATTTACCACATTTATAAATTTTCAAATGTGAATTTAAAAGCAGGTATCCTATTGCTGACATTGGAAAACATAAGAATGGACTCCAGAACAATGTGGTGTCAGCAAGAGAATTGTAAAGAGAATTGTAATCGAAAAAAGTGTCAGAGCTGTAGGAACTGTAGAAACACTTGATTTCGTGTTGCCTGGAAAGCATCAAAATCACAAGGAACCTGTAACACAAATGGATAGTTTTAACAACGATGTTTTAAAGTGCTCCATGTTAATGATGAATGCCCGACATAACAAAAACATGTTACAGTTATGGTAAGTACTTTTCAAAGGTAAAGAATTTTAAAAAACGTTGGTTCCAGATACATTAAGAAGAGTTATTAGTTCAAAGAAGTGAACTAAGTGCAGGATGAACTATATCCCATATAAAGATTCGCGATACAAGAGGAGGAGGTAGTTAAACAGTGTATTACCTTGATGAAACATAGGTCAATTAAAATCATTCCAAGATCTACTGGAAAATGAGTGACGGTACTGGCGGTTTTAAAGTTCTCTTAGGGATAGGTTCTCGGATAATTATTCTGCATGCTGACTCTTCTTCTGGTTTTATTTCTGAGAATAAACTTGTATTTATGTGCAAGAAAAATAGCAGTGATTACCATTCGGGAATGAACACTGTCAGTTTTGTGACGTGATTCACAATTCTTTTCATACCTTACTTCGAAGTCGGTCTTTGCCAGTTATAATTCAACACTTATAGATAAAAAAATCAAGTACAAACACCAAAAAATCGGATATTTTTCCCTGGCTTAAAAATAAAAATGTTAAGCACCATATAAAACAGATTCGTGCCGATCTCCTGCAGCTCGTTAATTTATACTGTACATGTCACATGACAGAATGTATAAACTTGACTTCCTTGCACGTGAATGGGATCACACAGTTTTGTGTTTACCCACATGTCACTGTCATTGTAGCCCCATTGAATTAATTTGGGCAAAGGGTTTTAAGGGTATGTGTGTGTGTGAGAGAGAGAGAGAGAGAGAGAGAGAGAGAGAGAGAGAGAGAGAGAGAGAGAGAGAGAGAAAGACATTCAAGATAACATACAGTGAATCGCTTGTGCATGAGGCTATAGACAATGAGGCAACAGACACCATCCCACCTGTAGTGTGGGCACAGACTCTCTGGTATGCTGGAAGCTTCAGAAAGAAGAATTTGGCAGGGAAGTGATGATGGATTAAGCCTTGAACCTATCATCACAAATTTAGAATCAGATTGTTAAGAAACATTCAAATAGGAGAGATGATGATATTATGATGTAGACTTTGGAACAAAGTAATAATATTTCTTAGTTTTAAAGACTCGTGGTTTAAAAACTGTTTTTGTCAACATATCAGTTGCATACATAATAATGAGAACTTCCTAGAATTTTTGATTGGAACTTTGTATCCTTTTAATTATGCAGAGTATAATGTTCAACATATTGCCCAAGGAGAAGTTAAGCTTCTCCTACCATGTTGTAAACCTCTGTCATTTTCAAGGCATGAACTGAATAAGGCCCTAAAATGACAGTAACTGTTAATTGTCGAGACATCGGTGGTGAGTTATTCGCAGATTACGTTTAATTGTTTACTTGTTCAATGGATTATAAATGCAGTCTCTCACTTTAATATCTAACATGTTAGTTTACACTCATAATGCCATTAACAACGAAAAATACAACAACTTACTGACCATTTTTACAATAGTCTTTTCTACCACTAATTCTTTTTTACACGCAGTGATTACATTTAACTGTTGTCAAACACACACACACACACACACACACACACACACACACACACACACACACCCCTTACACATCTTTAAAAATTCTATTGAGTAGAAGCAGTAGTCAAGCAAATATAATGATTTCGGTTTGTTCTTGAAGTTAATTTTGTTGTGTATTAAATTTTTACTTATAATGCACTTCAAATCGCAATAAGTGGTAATTATTGCAAGCAGTTTAAATGTCGTTTTGAGAAAAAATGTACTTCACGTCTCCACAAAGTTGTGTCAGCTGTTCTTGCCTCCCGACGTCACGCAGAATAAATCTGTGGAGCAATGGATGTGAATTAATGACATGAATTAATATATCTCTCATGACGATTGATCAAAATTGGTTTTAATATTTATTATTCCACTCATATATTTGAACGTACAATACAATGTACCATACGCAAACGAGCCCAACTGTTATCTGCAGCAATGCAATTCGGCAACATGGACTTTGTTTGCCCACTCTCTGCTGCCGCGCATGCGCAGCTCTCACCCCCACCCCCCACGCTTTCTTTCTGCTCCGCCTCTATGTGCGGAAGTGCCATCCTAGGTGACACAGGCTTTAGTAGTCAGTTGCTTTCAATATGTGAAGAAATGATGTAAATGAAGAAACTGAAGATGGTGGCGACCCCAAAACACAGGTAAACTGTAAATATGCAAACACACTGAGAAATGCCATCAACAATTATCAACAAAAAAGTAAAAAAAAAATCAAAACAAGAAACTTGATTTCTCAAATCTTTATGGATTATTACAACTTTACAACTGCTGAGAGTTCTCTTTCAGCAGCAATTGCATTTTTTTTCCATAAATGAGAAAGATATGTAATTGACAGCACGAGACAATAAAACTAAGATGTATTAGGAAATACTTAAGAATTTGTTATGACACATACACTGCAGTCAAGATATTGGTTACAAAACTCAGTATTAAAACTCTACCCCTCTGTGTAAAACAAGCACTCCGAACAAGGTAAATAGCCTTAAAAAAAATAGCCTTCAAAATTCAGGTGCATCTTATACTTGAAATTAATACAAAAATGTCCAGTGTTTGAGTTCAAATTCCCACTAGTCTTAAAAATGGCCATATGTTCGATGCCGTGGGAAACCTCTCTCAATCTGGCAACATTGGATTTAACTCGCAGCAGCAGGGCACCGATGTGACGAACATAAGTTGTAGGGATTCACAAGCTTGCTAACACTGTCTTCCTCCTTCCACCTCCCATCACAAACGCGAACATTTTCTAGCCTCTGATGTGTAACTGCATCTACGATGTCAGTGAACTTGAATTCAAAGTGATTTGTATTATTGGTGTAAAAGGTATGTGTATGAAGCAGGCTATAAATTGAAATTTAACAATTATATGCAAAGAACATGGAAACAGAGTAGCTGAGCAACATTTTGGCTCTCCACCAACAGAAAAAAACCATTTGTGATTGGTGGGCTAGTAAAGAACTGAAAAAAAGAGGAAGACTAAATGTGCAAATAGAGGACTGAATGTAAAATGGCCAAAACTAGAAGCTGATATACTGAAATGGATTCAAAGACACCCTCAAAACGGCACCAAAATTAATACAAAAATGACTCAAATACACTGTGAACTCACTAAAAGAATTCTGCCCTGACTGATCAAGACCGCTAACCAATTGCCCGTAATCTAGCCTCTCACATCAAAGACACCAACCATTCCCTCACCATCTCTCCACCATCCCCACCCCTTTACCTCCTGGATCCCTATTCGTCACTGTTGACGCCACCTCCCTGTACACCAACATTCCTCATGCCCATTGTCCTACCACTATTTAACACCATCTTTCCCTACATCCTTCAGACTTCAAACCCACTACCAAATTCCTCATGCACCTTACTAACTTTATCCTAACACACTACTAATTCTCATTTCAAGGGAAGGTATGTAAACAAATCCACAGCACAGCCACCTTTCCCTACATCCTTCAGACTTTGAACTCACTACGTAATTCCGCATGCACCTTACTAATTTTATCCCCAACTGGGGCCAGGCCACATGTGAAAGCAGCCATGTCATTTACCAGCTCTGCTCCAATCACTGCACAGCTTTTTATATTTTTATGGCTACCAATCAGCGTCCACCAGGATGAATGGCCACCTCCAAAGAGTGGCCATGAGTAAAGTAGACCACCCTGTGGCACAACCTTCGGCTGAACATAGCACATTTGATTTCAATGGCTGCTTCACTATCCGAGCCATCTGGATACTTCCATCCACCACCAGCTTTTCTGAACTGTGCAGATGGGTGTCATTCTTATGACACATTCTCCGCTCCCATAATTATCCCAGCCTAAACCTATTGTAACGTACTGTTCCCACACCCTCCTCCCAACAATTTCCATCCCCTCTTCCCTATCATCTTCTCCCCATTCTCATCTCCCCCCTGATTATTTCCAGCCCTCCACCAATGCATCTGCCCATCTTTTCCAGCTCCTCTCCTATTTTGCTCCTTTTTTCCCCACCTCCCTTTCCCACAACCTCCTTACACTGCACCTGTTGGCATTCTAGTCCCTGCACATTCCACCAGACAGTGTTCGTCTCTCTCCCCATCCATACACAACTATCCCTCCCCTTCCCCATCTCCTCCAGATTGCTGCTTGTATCCACATGATAGCTGCATTCTATCCACATTATAGCTGCATTCTGGCCCAAGATGCTGGAGTTGACAGTCATGCGTACATGAGGTGTGCTTTCTTGTGTGTGTTCCTCTTTACTGAAGATGGCTGTGGCCAAAAGCTCTATGTAAGCATCTTTTAACTGTGCCTGTTTGCAACGTAATGTGCCTTCTTTACAGTAAGAAGCAATATGTCTTTTCCTATGCTGTTAACTGTAAAAACAAGTTGACATGAAAAAATGCACTACTATATTATCCTTCCATGTTGTGCTGATGGTACTAAACTTAATCCAATGATCATTTTCAACACAATGGTGAAACATTTCCTATGCTGTTAACTGTAAAAACAAGTTGACATGAAAAAATGCACTACTATATTATCCTTCCGTGTTGTGCTGATGATACTAAACTTAATCCAATGATCATTTTCAACACAATGGTGAAACATTCTGGAATACCATCAGGTGGTGGTGTTCATGTACATGACAAGGGTTGGATAGTTGAGTCTGGTATTAAATTATGGATTAACAAAGTGTGGGAGAGAATGGAAGGCGCTTTACAGAAGAAAAGTTCTCTTCTTGTGCTAGATCAGTTTAGTAGTCATTTGAAAAATTCTGTGAAGGAGAAATTGAGATAGGGAAATAAAGAACTTGCTGTTATGGCAGGAGCACTTACTTCACAATTGCAACCTCTTGATGTCTCAATAAATAACCATTTAAAGTGTGTATGAAAGAGGAATGGAACCAATGGATAATGGATGAAACCCAAAGTGAATTCACACCAAAGGGAGCTTTAAAAGGACTTACAATCAAACAAGTGTGTTAGTGGATAAAACAATCTTGGTCTAGAGTGAAAGAAGACATTTTGTTAAATCTTACAAAAAATGCGGCGTAAGTAACACTCTTGATGGCAGTGAAGGGCATCTTATATATCAAATGGATGATGATGATGATGATGATGATGATGATGATGACGATGATGAGGTAGAAAAAGATGATAATTTTCAGGGATTTTGAAGGTCAGTTTAGTTTTATAAACTAAGATTTTTTAAATCTGGGTTTGCAATCTAATAACAAAAATGGTAAAAATGTTAAACAGCAGGAAATCCTGGATGGAATGTAACAATATTATGAAAAGGGAAGTTGCTACTCACCAAATAGTAGAGACGCTGAGTCACAGATAGGCACAATAAAAAGACTGTCTCAAATATAGCTTTCAGCCAGTAAGGCCTTCATCAAAATTAGACAACAGACACACACATACTCACTCACGCAAACACAACTCACACATACATGATTGTAGTCTCAGGCAACTGATCCTAACCCAATGCTGCTTTCCTTTGTTACTATTTTCTAATGTATCACTATACTCAATGTTCATCCTTCTTTCTCTTCTATCCTGTATTTCTCTTGTCACCTTACAGACCAGTGTGGCTTCAGTTGCCTGAGACTGCAGTCGTGTGTGAGTTGCATTTGTGTATGTGTGTGTATGTGTGTGTCTGTCATCTAATTTTGATGAAGGCCTTACTGGCCAAAAGCTATGTTTGAGACAGTCATTTTATTGTGCCTATCTGCGACTCAGCATCTCCACTATATGGTGAGTAGCAACTTTCCTTTTCATAATATTGGTAAAAATGTTATTTTTTAAAAAAGCTACTTAAAACTTAAGTTGTGACTTATGGTCCATAGTTTCTTATAGTCCCTAAAAAATGGTAACAAGTGCTATGTCTGAGTACATGAATTACCTGGTTCTATGGAAAATCTTTGTAACACCTTACAACTGGGTTCGCTACTTCTATGCCTAGATTTCAATTTACACATATTTTATGACAAGGGACCACCTACTCACACCACTTACCTTGTGTGGGGAGCCAACTCGTTCCAGTGTAAGAAACAGTGTTCTCAATAGGTACTGAGGCACACTGTCTTCAGGCACCTTCTCATACATTATACCCACACCCTCAACAAGTATGCAAGCATGCATCAAGTTGGTTTGGGCTGCTCCCAAGGGAACAGACTTTGTTACAGACAGGGGGCGGTACCACACAGCTGGTTCCAGATAAATATCAAGGATGCTCCTCACTACTGGCCAAACTGATTGGTGTTCCTTGGACACCCCTGTGGAATAATGCATACTGATGAGCTATGAGAATTGGGCCGTAAGAGAAAATAAAATTGTTGTTACTCATTCACAGCTTTGCACAAGGTTCCACTTAAAACTGAAGTGTTACATGTCTTCTATGAGGTTTTAAAGCTAAGTGTAAATAAATTACAGCTTAACACAATTAGGTAACATGTTATTCTCAGGATTTGCTTCACTTAAATGGAACCCATTGAGACATAATGCTGTCCTTTGCCTAGTGTACATCAAGCAGGAAAAAACTTAGCTTATATGAATTATTACTTCTGTACCTCACTTAAAAGTTGAATTTTGTTTTTGTTGTCTTTAGTATGAAGGCTGTAGGTAGCTCTCCACAGTAATATATTCTTAGCGTAACTACAGCACCCTACAGCCATTTGGAGCAGTTTTGGACTCCAACAATATTTATCCACCGCAATTCTCTCCATTACTAGGGCCACGAAAATAATCATTTTACTTTGTGACGAAATTCAGTGTTGTTTCAGGCCAAATTCAGGATTGTTTCCTTGCCAGTATTGGTGTTGTTTCCTAGCCAGAATCAGTGTTGTTTTTCTTGCCAAAATTGGTGTTGTTTCTGTCAAGTTTAATGCTGTTTTCTGTCAAATTTGGCATTGTTTCTTGCCAAATTCTATGTTTCTTGCCAAAATGTGTGTTGTTTTTGCATAATTTTATGTTCTTTTGGCAAATGAAACACAGAGTTTGGCAAAATTCGGTGTTGTCTTTTAACCAAATTCAGTGTTTTTTGGCCAATTCAATGTTGTCTTTCAAACAAATCCAGTCTGTCCGTTTCTTTAACCAAATTCAGTGTTGGTAGTTTTTTGCCGATTTCGATGGTGTTTTTGCCAAATACAGTGATCCTTTTTGCCAAATTTAGAGGCCCTTTTCGTCAAATTTTTGCCAAATTCCTGCCATTAAACAGGAAATGAAACACAAATCCCCAGCCTTAAGGAGATCAGTTGCCAAAAAGCACTTTAACATTCAATAACTATCAGTTACTAATATCAGTAAATTGCCATCCTCATTTTTATAACCAATACATCGTAAAAGTCGCCAATTTCATGGTATTTCACTAAAAACTGCTAATTTCATGTTATTGCTTTTGCAAAATTTTCCTGTCCCTACCCATTACCTAATGCAACTATTCATTGGTGTCTCCAGATGTGTCTTATCAATCTACCACTTCCTTTAGTCAATGTGTGCCATTGATTACTTTTTTTCGCAATTCAGTTTGGCACCTCTTCACTAGTTACTTGATCTACCTATTGACAATCTTCTGTAGCACAACATTTCAAAAGCTTCTATTCTCATCTTTCCTGTACTGTTAACTATCATTTGTCTTCTGTACAATGCTACACTCCAGACAAATATTTCAAAAAAGACTTCATAACACTTAAATTTGTTTTCGGCATTAACATATTTCAATTTTCCAGGAAAGCTTTTCTTGCTATTGCAAGTCGACATTTTATAGACAAGGTCTGTACAAAAAATTCCTGACCATTCATAATTTCGCACCAATGGTCTGTTGGTACAAAGTGCAGTTGGCATCCCTGCAAACTCCTGTGTTTAATGTGTAACTGACAGAAGTTCTACTGTTGTACATCTTTTAGTTATTATTCACTGATGTATTGAGCAGAACGTTGTGTCGTACAGTTTGCAAATTTCACGATGCCAGAGTTAGAGGAGCAATGCATCTGCATTAAATTTTGTGTGAAACTCAAGAAAACCTTTACATGGATACACTAAATGATGCAGGAAGCCTACAATGAGCGCTTAAGCCATATTTGGTGTTATGAATGGTTCACATGGTTTAAAAATGGCCGGACGGAAGTTAAAGATGACCCTCATTCAGGACACCCTTCGACGTCTACCGACGACGTTCACGCCAGGAACGTCAACGAAATTGTGTGTGCCAACTAAAGACTGACTGTCCGAGAGATTGCAGAAAAATTTAACATTTAAGTTGGTTCATGTCATGAAATCCTGACACAGCATCTTGGAATACATCATGTTCCCGCCAAGTTTGTCCCACGGCTCATAAGTCAAGACCAGGAAGACCTTCTCCTTGCAATCTGTGAAGAGCTTTCAGATCACACAAATGAGACAAGACGTTCCTTAAGAGAATCATACCTGGTGATGAGACATCAGTTTATGGTTATAATGTTGAGACCAATGTTCAATCTTCACAACTGGTCAGGAAAGGTTCTCCAAGACCAAGAATGGCTCGTCAGGTCAGGTCAAATGTTAAAGCCATGCTGATAGTTTTCTTTGACTTTGAAGGATTAGTTCATCACAAATTCATGCCGCAGCGACAAACTGTTAATCAATGATGCTATCAGGACGTGTCGCAATGCCTGTGAGAAAATGTGCGAAGGATACAGTCTGAAATGCGGTGAGACAATTCATGGCTCTTGCATCACGAAAACACACCCACACATTCATTATTGTTGGTGCATGACAACCGCACAAAAAATGAAATCACTGTGTCCCTCATTCTCTAAACTCTCCAGACCTGGCCACTGCAGACTCTTTTTTTTCCAAAGTTGTCAACCTCACTGAAAGCATGAAGATATGGAACAATAGATGAGATAAGAGAAAATTCACAGATGGCGCTTCGCGCGATACAGCATTCCATGCTGAGCACAGCATTTTTGTCGCTGTACTGCTCGCCAAATGCTGCTACCTGTGATGAGAGACAACATTCTGGTTGCTATGAAAAACTTAGCATCCAATTTTAAGAAAACCATTTGGTGAAAAAATTTGATTTTTGCACATTTTACAGTCTGGTATCTTTGTTCAATGAAAGACTACATTTATTCTCATGATTTGTCATAGTTAATGCACTACATCAAATAAAGTAATCCACTGCATGCAATTTTAAAGAGTTTGCAGAAGTAAAAGCACATAGCATAAATTTTGCATATTGTTGATTTTTAGTTGATACAATTTTGTGTACGAAATTTAGATAAAATATCAAAATTTAGTTTAAAATTGAGGGCAGAACAATCTCTCATTTCATTCATAAGTTATTGATTTTTATATCCTTTTTACAAATGATCAAAGATATCAAAGCAAGATTTTTTGCAAATGATAGCATGCAAAATAGCACAATGCTGTATGAATAAATACTCAAAATTTTTTAATTCAGCGAAATATGGAAGTAGGTTGCCCAAAGCAGAAAGAGGTCAGCAGAATGGGACATGTAAACACATCAATAGCACTTAAGGAAAATTCAAGGGTTGTGTTTGAACAAGTCCTTAGCACTGGACAAGCAGTGGAGGAGGATGAGTTAACTCATCCAAAGCAGTCAAAGGATTAAAATTTAAAAGTAAGGTATGTGCACACAGGAAACATGTTTCTGAGGTAGTAATGACCTGGAACTTACAACTGGAAACTGGAGACACCAATTCAAATTACTCCATATTGCAAGTACTTGTTTAATAGATAACAACAGCTAATACTGGAATATGTCTTAGCCATATGTCTTAGGATGGGAATTTGCATTGTGGGGAATTTTTTCTGATTTTAGGCTTTCTTGGCACATGATGGTTTTGAAATATTCTCAGCTATTCAGACAGGCGATCCAAGAAATTTGATATTTAGGCAAGTTGATTTGTTATGATTTTCTGGCATTCCTGATGACTATCTTCTGCAGGAAGATGGCATACAGCAGAAGATAATCAGCCCTCAGTATCACCTGGAGATGACGACAAGTCAGCTTGTTGAAATACGGCACCATTTGGACAATGCTACCTGACTGAATAGCTGAGCACGTTTCATCAGACGATCATGTTTCAAAATGAGTATTATTGTTGTCGTACAAAGCATCAGCCCACTAAGACAGGATGTATGATCTCAAAACCAATCAGCGAAAGTTCAGAATCTCTTCAAGATTGGGCACCAGATTAAATTATCTATTTTGCACACAAAATATGTACAACCACATTGAATATAATCAATTTTGATGTTAAGTAACTAAGTCAAATTCTAGCCGGTCACTCCAAGAAATTAATGCTATGTACTTCAACATTGTTATCAAGCAATGACAATGTTAAAGAAGCTGCTGAGTCCTTTACAAGCAGATTTATCCACAGTACTTAAAATATTTCTTCCAAATTTGTTGTTTACAAATTTACAGTAGATACAAAGAGACTACGTTTTTCTATTCTTTGGTAGATGCACTCCCTAATGACACCCATAGTTAATAAGGAGAGCAAATTTAGGATGAATTGTGAAATACACAACCATAGTATCAAAAGTAACATTACTTTCCTTATACACAATGCATCACTACCTGGGGATTCGGAATGGAGTTTTGTGCTTTGGTGTGAAATTCTGTAACAGACTACCAATATACATCAAATAGGAAATTGAAAATAACATGATAACTGAAAAAAGCTTCTACAGTTTATCACAATATTCTGAAACAGGGATGGAAATTCTGAATAACTTAAATTTTTATTAAACAGATCTTGATTTTCTTCAGTGACAGATAGCTGATAATGGGCTGTGTACAGTTACATAAACACAATGTTTGAGAGATATTAGACAAAAACAACACCTAAGTGGTGTAAGAGGAGGAGCAGTCACTTTTTAAAAGTAGTTTTTTTCTTTTATAGTGATCCAAATGTAATTGTTATGACCATCAGTGTGATCAGATTAGCAGTAGTCAATTTGTTATAAATATAATCTACAGAAGTAGCCTCTAGTGATCAGACACCCAAAATTAACACAATTTCTCAGTTTTAAAAATAGTTTGAACTAACTTCAGAAACACAAATTCAAATCAGATAAAAACTTAAAAAAAGACAACAACCCAATGGAAAGAAAAAGTTGTTAACTATAGAAAACATACCTGCAATTACCATATTTAAGATCAAAGCAGCTTCTGTTTTCTCAAAGACCAGTTGCAACAATGTGTCAGCTACTGTATCCAAATGTCCACAACTTCCAAGGAGCTTGCAAACCTTTTCCAGAGCAGCAACAACAGAAGGTGCAAACAGATGACGCATACTTCGCCACGGAACCCTTGTAATGGGAGCGTCGTCATCTGCAGGTAATCATTAATGGATCAATGTACAAGGTTCTTTCTATCATACACATTTTGGATTAAACAACAGCATCATTGGGGTAAGTGTGGTAGACAAATAATATATACAAAACGTAAGACAGGAGCAGAATGATGTACTGCATGCTGTCATTAAATGGTTGTTTGCTGTATTTTCACATCAGACTAATGATAAAGGAAAAACAAATTTCAAAGGATTATAATTTGTTTGTGAAGTGTTCTTTAATCAAAATTGCTTTTCCCCAAATCTGTTCCACAGCATAGCTAACACAAATGTATTAGATGTAGTCATGTTCCCCACATGCTGTCTGTGTTTGTGATGTCTTCCTGTGATTGGCATATGTAAACTTGCACTTTGCAGAGTTTAGGCAAACCAGAGTACTCTGTTACATGCTGTCACACTGTTTATTATAGTTCCTTGTCATATATATTTAATAAACATTTAGTGAGGGGCATTACTAACATATGTCTTTACTGCTCACAATTATAGTAATGGTCAAGCGAAAACTGTTTCTACTTTACTTTGAATGTATTTAACGTCAGTATGCATTTCAAGTAAGAATTCATTAAACTTCCCCGGCAGATTAAAACTGTGAGCAGACTGGGACTTGATCCTGGGACTTTTGCCTTCTGCGGGCAAGTACTCTACTGACTGAACTATGCAAGTACAACCCATGAACTGCCCTCACAGCTTTACTCCCACTAGTACCTTATCTCCTACCTTCCAACTCAACACACTCCACTGCAAACTGAAAGTTCATTCTGGATGAAGGCACATGGAAAGAGTACTGTGGTTTCATCAGTTACTTTTTAAGCCAAGTCATTTATACACAGCAGAAATAGGACACATCTCAGAACTGACCCCTGTGGGACTTTGTACTTGACTTTTTTTGCTCAAGGCTGTAAAAACCAGAAATTCTCGATGTTTCACTGCCTTCGTAAGGGAGTTAGAATGAAAGACAATGTCATGGCCAATAACATCAAAGGTTTTACTAAGATCAAGAAATATACTAGATAAATACACTGAAGAACCAAAGAAACAGGTACACCTGCCTCATATGGTGTAAGGCTCAAATGAGCACGCAGAAGTGCTTCAACACAACATGGCATGGACTCGACTAATGTCTGAAGTAGTGGTGGAGGGAACTGACACCATGAATCCTGCACGGCTGTTCATAATCAGTAAGAGTACGAGGGGGTGGGGATCTCTTCTGAACAGCACATTGCAAGGCATCCCAGATACGTTCAATAATGTTCATGTCTGGGGAGTTTGGTGGCCAGTGGAAGTGTTTAAACTCAGAAGAGTGTTCCTGGAGCCACTCTGTAGCAACTCTGGACGTGCAGGGTATTGCACTGTCCTGCTGGAATTGCCCAAGTCCATCAGAATGCACAATGGACATGAATGGATGCAAGTGATCAGACATGTTGCTTACGTACATGTCACCTATCGGAGTCATTTCTAGATGTATCAGGGGTTCCATATCACTCCAACTGCACATGCCACACACCATTACAGAGCCTCCACCAGCTTCAACAGCCCCTACTGACATGCAGGGTTCACGGATTTATGAGATTGTCTCCATACCCATACACATCCACATCCATCTGCTTGATACAATTTGAAATGAGTCTCATCCAACCAGGAAACATTTCCAGTCATCAACACTCCAATGACGGTGATGACAGGCCCAGCAAGGCATAAAGCTTTGTGTCATCAACATCTACATCCATACTCCGCAAGCCACCTCCTGACGGTGTGTGGCGGGTCATGCAGTCATCAAGGGTATATGAGTGGGCGTTCAGTTATGGGCAGTCAGATATGGCCCATATCGATGATGTTTCATTGAATGCTTCACATGCTGACACTTGTAGATGGCAAAGCATTGAAATCTGCAACAATTTGCAGAAAGATTGCACTTCTGTCATATTTGGCTCCCGTTCTTGCAGGATCTTTTTCCAGTAGCAGTGATGTCAAGAGATTTGACCAGAGTTCTGATATTCACAGTACACTTGCAAAATGGTCATGCAGGAAAATCCCCACTTCATCGCTACCTTGGAGATGCTGTGTCCCATCGCTTATGTGCCAACTATAACACCACATTCAAATTCACTTAAATCTTGATAACCTGCCATTGTAGCAGCAGTAACCAATCTAACAACTGTGGGGTTGGGTTGTTTGGGGGAAGAGACCAAACAGCGAGGTCATCGGTCTCATCGGATTAGGGAAGGATAGGGAAGGAAGTCGGCCATGCCCTTTCAAAGGAACCATTCCGGCATTTGCCTGGAGCAATTTAGGGAAATCACGGAAAACCTAAATCAGGATGGCTGGACGCGGGATTGAACTGTCATCCTCCGGAATGCAAATCTAACAACTGTGCCAGACACTTGTCTTATATAGGCGTTGTCGACCGTAGAGCCATATTCTGACTGTTTACATATCTCTGTATTTGAATACGCATCGTTATACCAGTTTCTTTGGCACTTCAGTGTATGCTTATCAGCTACTGCCGTCAGTATCTCATGTAAAAAGTCCAAAATTTCTGATTCGTTTGATTTTCCAGCTCTGAATTCCTGCTGAGAGTCATTTATCAGCATTAATTTTCTTAATAAAGCTATTAAATCTTCTAAAGAGCATTTTTTCCATAATTTTGCTGCAGCCTGACAAAACTGATACTGGCATGTAGTTAGCAATTTCACATTTGGTATCCTTCTTATGCAGAGGTGTTATTTTTGCCATTTGTAGTCTATTTGAAAAAACACCGCTCTCGAACAATTAGTTTACAATGTCCACTTGTGGTTGTACAATAAATGTTGCAGTAGCTTTGATGATAGCATCAGGTATCTCATGAGCATCTAGGAATATTTATTACATATACCATTTATAATTTTACATAGCTTTTTAGGTATTGCTGCAAACATGAACAATGTCTTTGAATGATTTTTTTTATCTAACTGTACTCTCATGTTGTAGGGATGCTTACCATGACATCATCTGCTGTACTATTTTTGAGAAATAACAGTTGAAAGCACTAGCTTCATGTCTGTAGTTTATCATTATTCTTGATTAGTACTACAGCACTGTGGTTTAATGACCTTCAGCTACATAATTTGAAATAACTTGTGTTCATACTCATTTGTATCTTTTGAAGTAGGTAACGAAAGCAGTACTAGTATTTTGCTTTGAGAACTTATACACACTCATCTTATTTTGACGTGATATGTTTATCCCTTATGTGATACATTTGTTTGTTTTTTGACAGAGTTAAATATAGTTGTTTTCTGAGGAGAGCTACTTTAAAAAAATGCTTAAATCCGACCATAAACTTATATTTCACACTGGTATCATTACAGTAGTGTACTTAATTACCGTTTGCTCAACTCAAGAGAAAAGTACTGAAATTCCTTACAGTATTCATTATTTCATGAAATTTTGAACCTATTACAACATTCATTGTAAAAATCTGAACATAGTGATCACTGGAACCTGGGTAACAACTGTAACAAACCTATAATACTGTCTTTAAATTTCCTGGCTTTCAGGAAAACAGTAATGAAGTCACTACATATGCTTACATTTTGTTTGAGAGTTTATTTCTTCTGAAAGTTCTCCCAGATGGTGACAAAAAAAGTTTTTTGTATCCATCTGGTGACCTGTATACGCAAACAATAATTCTATTTTGCATTGATAATTCAACTATAGTTAGTCCTATAACTTTTTCATTTTGCAAATTATTACAATTAGTTAAAATATAGTGTAAACAATGAAAAGTCTCTCGTATTTTTCAACTGCCCTTTTAGAATATAGAACAATTTAATCAAGAACAACCCCAGGCTCAAAATATTTTTGGAAATTGGGAGCCTGAAGACTTTATTAATGTAAGGAATATAGGATGATATATGTAAAAAACCGATATCTGCTAAGAACTGAAAATACAAGTGTGTGGTCACTAACATGACACTTGTTATTACCTCTAAGACCACAGTCCTCCAGTAACGAGATCCCTGAAGTGTCCAACTCAGCAGCATCCAGCAACACATCAACTAATTTGCGACAATGTACAGGTGACTGTGACAAGCGCAACAAATGAGCAGGAGCCAGCAATCGCAGATAACCTTTCAACTGATGCAAGGCAGACAGTTGTTGTTCTTCATCTACAAAAAACATAGCAAGTAGTTATAACTTTTAAACAGTTATTAAACAAGACACAAAGGGATTATGGATATTAGCTGCCAGTGGGCATTGATTTATATCAATGGGACAAGTTGAACATTTGTGCTGGACCAGGATTCAAACCCGGGTCTCCTGCTTACAAGGCAGATGCGCTGACCACTATGGCATCAAGACACAGTGGTCACCAGAACCATATGGCCTACCCTAGCAACCCTTCCTGTCAGATCCAAATTTTCGACTTACACCAGAAACTGCTCATTAGTCTCATTACTTGTAGCATCTCACCAATTCCTGTAGGAGTTCAAAGCTGGTGTGCATCTGCACTGAAGGGATCACTGACCATCAGACACCACACACATACAGAATAGGCAAACAAAGGTGGCCCAGAAAACAGAGTTCCAGGGTACAAAGTAACACAGCACAGGAAAGGAAATACAGTACTAACCTGACCATAGCAGGTGTTGATAGTGACCACCATTCATCTCTTGGCACTTTTGGGCCCTGGTTAGTAAGTTATTGAAGGTGGATTGAAGCTCGTCTCCTGGAATTGCTTCACTCTGATCTGAAATGTTCTGCTGTAGTTCTTGAAGGCTACGAGGGTTGTTCTGATACACCTTAGACTTGTAGGCTTCCCATACAAAGTAATCACACACTGACGGAGCAGCCAGCTAGGGCTGCAACCAGACTGACCTCTGCAGGCAACTGTGTCAGGTGTGAAGATTGTGTAAACATGCTCCAAGGTTCAGCCAGCTGTATCAGCAGTTGCTCCATCTTGTATGGTGTGGTTATATGCATACTTTCATGACTAATCGCATCCACTCATCTGGACCACTTTTTTTGCCCCACCTTGTACATAATTATTATATAGCATGTAATTAGGAGGAAAAATGGAATAAAATGCTCCAGCAAGTAACAATTCCACATCATTGTTTGTGAGCTAAGAATCATATCACTGAACAAATAACCACCTGGATATAAGCTGTTTATTCATGTAACTTAGGACAAGAATCATCATAGTATGTCTGGACCTGACATAATAAATGACTTTAAAATCCCAAACTTACCAAAACACACATTAAACTGCAACAAAACTACCATTCACACTGACTGTACATCACGTTATCATTTCCTGTCACTCCAAAAAAGAAGATTGCTGGTGTGTACACATTTTTTCATAAGAATTTGAATCTTGTGTAGTTTTCCTTAGCATTCCAACTTATATATATATATATATATTTTAACTGTAATTTTTTATGCGGCAATAAACCAAACCTGCCCCCCCCCCCCCCCACACACACACACAAACAAAAATTTAAAAAAAATTCTATGGAGGAATCATGGGAACAATATTTTCATATCAATTGTTTTGCATCAAGCACACTATATCAATACTGATACATACTGATACCTGCTGTGAAGTATTACAAAAAATGCTGGTAGTGGGTCTAAATGTGCACTGTTTACAAATTTAGTGCACTGAACTGTGGTGTCACCGCCAGACACCACACTTGCTAGGTGGTAGCCTTTAAATCGGCCGCGGTCCGGTAGTATACGTCGGATCCGCGTGTCGTCACTATCAGTGATTGCAGACCGAGCGCCGCCACACGGCAGGTCTAGAGAGACTTCCTAGCACTCGCCCCAGTTGTACAGCCGACTTTGCTAGCAATGGTTCACTGACAAATTACGCTCTCATTTGCCGAGACAATAGTTAGCATAGCCTTCAGCTACGTCATTTGCTACGACCTAACAAGGCGCCATTATCAATTGCTATTTATCTTGTGATGCATGGACCATCAGACTGATGTTCACCAATTATGGATTAAAGTTAAGTATTCCAACAGCTACGTACTTTATTTGCTAGACTCAAATCCTTTAACTGTTCCAGACCTCACGCCAGCCTGCGTGAGCTTAAACGCGTGCCTTTCAGCTTCACCTCCTAGTGGCTTGGCTGTCTTGCCAAGTCACAACATGAACATTTAATTTCTGGATGACACTCAGAAAAACACTAAACTTCATTTGTCAGGACAATGTACAATTTGTTACAGGATTATTTCAAAACCCCCTTTTCAGACCTGATCGTTCTGAGACTGACAGGCAGTATAATCTTGGGGTTGTATACAGGCTGACAAATCCATTTGTAGAAAAATACTTTGCCAACTACTCATCAAAATACTAAAGTTTGAAAATGGAATTATCAACCTACCTGAACATACAAAAACACACTGTCTAATTTACATATTTCTTGTTACAAGCCTTATACATCACTTATATATACAGTTAATATTTTTGGCTCATAAATTATTCAATTTAGATTATTAGGAATATCACACTGATATAAAAAATTCAAATAAAGCAACAACAAAGAACTCCACTGTGAGGAGAACTTACCTTGTCGGCAGTGAAGCAGCTCTGGGAGGGCCTCTACGAGTGAGTGCAACCTATTTTCTACAACAGTGATCAATGATCCCCCATCTGATGCCAGCCTTTCAGAGAAATTAGATACAGCAGTTGTTGCACATTTAGACACTAGTGCATCAGAATCTTCTGAGAGTACCACAACAGTATCTATCAGGCTTGGTATAGCACCGGACAAAATTCTAAACAAGAAAAGCACTTCAATCATAAAAATTATCAAATTGTCCATATTACAGATAAATATGATTCCATTTTGTGCCACATAGAAGAGCTGATGGTAACAAGAAGTAAACATGTCACAAACATTAGTTGTCTCCATGTACAGAGGAAAGACAATATGCAGCTTGTCTAGAATAGTAAACACCATTTGCCATATAACATAGTAACTTCATCCTAGGAAACAGCTTGCTGCTCTTTGGACCATGCTTCCCGATATGCTGCCTACCTTCAAGTTTCAGAGCTTCCACAGAAACAAATGAAAAAAAGGATTTTCCAGCAACACGTAATGTGATACAACCCCTATTGTGTCCAGCATACAAGTACACAAGAACACATCCTTGTTCGTATACATGCTGTTATTTGCTGTAGACTGTGATTCTACAGTGTCACTGAGTTGGATAATAAAATGGACTTTTATCCCTTCACTGGCAACCCGTGCTTTTGTATCTGTGCCTGAATGTATCTTGCAATGTACCTGTTTATAAGGGCATAGCAGTTTTGTCTTATCTGTCTGTTTCCACCCAGATCTGGTCTCTGTATTTGTGTTTAACTCAACATATTTATTTGAGACAACATCTAAGCTGAAATATTTCATTGAATCTAAATCTCAACACAAGATTATACCATTACAAGCTGTAAATGAATATGATGTATTGTACCAAATGGAGGATCTGACTGAGAAATTTTTAAAATTGCAAGCAAACCAAACGATTGGCTAGCACTTACCATTAGGAGATATAATTCCTTGTTCTGTTCACACTTTAATGTAGATAACAGTAATCCTGGATTTCAACATTAAAAGTTCCTTCCTCAGAGGTGAGTGAGGACCTGGTTTAAAAAAGACTGAACAGTAATGTTGGGGCAGGGCATTCAGACTACTAGTCAAGATGGACCCACCTGTTGAGAGGCTGAAGGTTGGCAATAATGAAGGAAACTGTCTCAGAGACAGCAGGAGGTCAAAGGCATTACATAGGTACGCAGCGTGTCATCAGCTTCAGTTCAGTGACGACAGAAAGATAGAGTGAAAAGTAATAGCAGGTTAAAAGATGGGAGGGAGGGGGAGAGGGTTGGGAGTGTGTGACAAAAAATAACTGAGTGAGTACATAAATAATGCAACTCTACCACAGAGGGAAGTAAGATTTTTACTTGATTTATTATTGATGAGCATGGTAAAGATTTGTAAGCAGCAAATGACGATGTAACTGAATTAAGTTATGTTGAGCATGATGTGGAAGCAGAAGAATCATTGGTTCAAATATCCAACTTATCGAACAGACGGTGAAAATGTTCAAGAAAATAGCTCTTTTGACTCAAAGACTATCGTAGTAATGCAGGTAGGCAAAGTTCATCAGTGCAAACTACAATATCAGGTCAAGTTTCTGAAATTACCCACGCACAGACAGATGTAGCAAAAACTGTCAACAAATTATCAGTTCTAGTAAATAATAGTTCGGCTGAGCAACAAAGACTTTTAAAGAAGCAGTTTGGTGCACATAGACATCAAATGGTTTATGATTTATCTAAATGGACTTTGGAGAAGGACAAATTAACTGGCAAAATAATAAACTTATTGAATGAGAAGTAAAAACCAATGAACAACTGAAAAGTCATATAAAGTACGAACTGAAAACAAAATGAAAGAAACAGGTACGGGTGACTAGATCACCATTTTGGAACAGATAAAAGAAGAGATAAAAATCAATTAAAAAGATCATTGCTGACATGTCAGAGAGAGAGAGAGAGAGAAAAAAAGAAGTTACAATAGAACATAGCAGCTGCAATAGGAGCCAGCAGTTCAAGTTCCCATCAAACAAATATATGGCATAGTGGCTGCACCAATAATTAATGTCAACACTAATACGACAGAGGCAATTCCAGATATTGTTACCTAATAAGCATAGCATACATCCAGTTGTATTTATACACCCTTTCAGATGGAATGCCACACTCATGGACTGACACTCATGGATCAGATTTGTTAGTGGGACATCCAAAGTGATACTGTTCTTTGGGCAACTAAGGCAGCAGAATATTGTGATAGTTAAGAAAATTATGAACATGCTTTTCTTGTAAAGTACTGGTCCAGTGGTATTAAGGAGGGAAATATGTAAAATTTGGGAAAGGCAACCACTCACCTATAGTGCACAATGCATGGAGCACAAAAACATATAACAGAAAACAGCACTCAGACTAGCTTTCAAGCACTTGATCTTTTTTAGCAATGCTGAACTATCTTGCACCATTTCTACTAACAGCTCCTCATGAGAGCTGTCCGTCCTTGGTAGCTGAATGGTCAGTGCAACGGAATGTCATACTTAATGGCCCGGGTTCAATTCCTGGCTGGGTCGGAGATTTTCTCCACTCAGCGACTGGGTGTTGTGTTGTCCTTATCATCATCATCATTTCATCACCATCGACATGCAAGTTGACGAAGTGGCGTCAACTCGAAAGACTAGCACCAGGCGAACGATCTACCAGACGGTAGGCCCTAGTCACACGGCATTTCCATATCATGAGAGCTACTCTAAAATAAATCTGAGGATAATATGGATGAATCCACTACCCAAAATTGCCTACGAATGAAACCATTTGGGAGGAGAAGATATTGTCATCCTTACAGATAAGGTAGAACACAGAAAAAGTCAGACCGACAGTAAGATCTCTGGAGAAAATAAATCCTCTGTAGGAGATACCTCACTCTGGTGTGAGTAATGGCTGGTATGTATCTACAATAATCAGAAAGAATTTTTCCAATTAAGAGGAAGCAGTTACTGGAATTATACATGTATATGTGGTTTTTTGGGTGTTGTGAAGTACGAACTTCTTTGATGATAGTAAATGATTTGCAGTTGCTGGAAAAAAATCACATCCTGTTTCTGACTCAGCGAGTGGTAACATTTTAGCATCTAGGTTTTTTTAATGTTGTTCATGTTCACAGAAAAGGGATAAGCCAAGAGAAATAAGCTCATCGGAAATGCATGTTTTAGAAAGCAACTGGCTCAATTTTGAACACTGCAACTCCTGCACATTAGCTTGTGTTTAGGTATATCTAATTAAATTTCTTGCCTGTGATAATTATGGGTTAATCAGTTTAATACTCGTTACAAGATGTCAATATTGCTGAGTCCTGGTGCATGTCTTTCACATGATAAGACTTGGTACAAGTACTTACAGGTATGTAAATGCATGCTGTGAATGCCTAAACTTAGCAAGTACAATGATCCTTTCATGAAACTGACAAGCAAGAGTGTCAGAAAGGTATAATTCTGGATAATTGGATGTACTGTTTACTAATTTAGTTTGATTGTAAGTTATTATAATGATACTTTGTATTACAGTTGGATAGTTGTACATGCAGCCTGATTTTTGTGTGATTTGGAGGCTGTGATCTCAAATACGTTGTATTCTGAAAATGTATTCAATGACTGAAAATACACACAAATGTGTCATTGACTGATCAGAATGAGTGAGATGGCTGTTGTCCTCATGAACACAAATTTTGGCGGCATCAAGTAGAACTGGTATGAACATTTCATACTAGCACTTGGAAAAGTATAACGAAACTACAAATATCTCTGCTGCAGGGTCAACAATCAGATACTGATAAACTGTATTATTGGTGTTCAAATGGGTGGGACAGATGATGCACTGTGTGAATGCAGCAGTGTACATGACAAACTGCAAAGACACTTTATGAATGTACTTGTACGCTGTTATGAATGGAGTATGGAACTGCTAATGGCCTGTGGTTAGAATGATGACATCCCTGTCAGGGCAGCAGATGAACTTGGGTGAGAATTTAAAAACATACAAGCTGATGGTAAGTATCACGATGATTAGTCTGCTCCCTCCTGAATCCTCATGATTTCAATTTGTAAGGTCACAATAATGATGCTTGTGAAACCTGTGAACCCCTGTCTTCTTCAATTGCGAGCGCAAAATTAAATTTTTTGGTGTATGATCTGAAATCCAGGACGATAATTACGTTAAATGTCTTCTGGTATATGTTATACAACTGTTATACATGTTGCTGCAATCTGATGCCCTGGATGGCTTTTATTGGACCTGGCATCACCACTGAGGGTCACTTCATATGCCAGGTCCTGAAGCAAACAAGACTACCCCTTGAGTGACTTGGCTCAAGGTAAAATTCCAGATTTTATAAAATAATACTTTGAGACTCCAGATCAATAATGACTGAACATATTTAAATTTACCTTGATAATTCAGTCCCCTGCACTGTAAGACTTCATAATTTCCTGGCCTTGATCCATCCTAAAGTTGCTTCTCTATGTATAGCCTATTCTATGTAATCCTGTATAATCATGTGCATATCTGCAAAAATTCTATCCACTACATCATGTATGAAACCATACTTGTCTAATCCTCTCAACTGTACTATGTAAGATGATAATTTCATCTGTAAATCCATATTCCATGTAGAATTTTTTCCAAACGTTAAATATCAGTCATATATGACATGAAACTGAAGACTCTGTTTACAGCTTTCCCAGGTTTTCCATATGACAGGGCCGATTGGTGGAGCAAAGAGATAACACATGGAATCTCAGCCTCATGCCATTCAATGAATTATAAAACATTAAAATAAAAAGTTATTTGTGCTCATCAAATTAAAAACAATCTGCAATGACACATACTGTATTTATCTGACAAGGTTTTTCCCTAATTTGTTTAAAAATGCAAATGTAAAATGACATTCACAGATTAAACCACTATTCCTGAGGTCAACATTTTTACATTGTGTAATAGGTCAATTTATGGCAAGTGAGAAGCAAATTTCGTGCTGGTACCAACCATGGGAATGTACAGCATCTATCTTGGCTTTATATGGAGATCTACCTTGGTTAAATCACAGTTTACTTGAACCCAGTTGTAGTTGGAATTGAAAGGACATTAAAATTGGACAAATACTCAACAACAGTATATGTTTCTGCAGAAGACAAATTAATGCGAACGAAAATATGTTCGCACAGAATACTTGAATCATGAGCTTCAACAAGGGTTCTAAGGTTGCTATTACTCTGCAGCACTGATGATTTTCATGGTTCTCTACAGTGTTATCCCAAAACGGATTCAGCTGTAAGGAGCCAGAGAGGACAATGTACTGCTGTCATTCAGTTTGCTTATATGGCCAGCTCTGTAAGAACTGTAAATTACAGCAAAGGATAATGGATTCAACTCACAGCCATGACTGTTGAGAAACATGTCTCCATGAGATCGTGACCACAATTTGTTCACATGCACTGTACAATGTTAATTCATGAAGTAGATACCACAGACAACTTTACAGCTGGAAGAAAATTTGGTGTCAAACAAGCTAATGTTAATAGGTGGTGTCAGATGGAGAATAAATTCAAGCATGCCAGGTCTACACACCAAACTTTCAGAGGACTGAGCCAGGAAATGTTTCATGAATTTGAGCAGTAGGTTGATCAGCATGTGTGATAAAAACACTGAAGACTTCCCAACTAGTCACAAAATTATCCGTATGAAGAAGCTGGAGTTAAAAAGCAATCTTCCAACTGCACACATCATGTAATTCAAAGCAAGTACTCACATGTGAATGAATATCATGAAGAGAGCTGGGCTTCTATTATGATGCAGAACAATGCTACTTCCTCCGATGTTTGATGAAAAACTATTTGCATATCAAATGAAAGTGCTGGCAGGTCGACAGACACACAAACAAACACAAACATACACACAAAATTCAAGCTTTCGCAACAAACTGTTGCCTCATAAGGAAAGAGGGAAGGAGAGGGAAAGACGAAAGGAAATGGGTTTTAAGGGAGAGGGTAAGGAGTCATTCCAATCCCGGGAGCGGAAAGACTTACCCTAGGGGGAAAAAAGGACGGGTATACACTCGCGCACACACACACATATCCATCCACACATATACAGACACAAGCAGACATGTGGAATGTTTCCCTCTATTATAATCATATCATTTATTTGCATATCATTATCATATAATCAATCTGAGAAAATGTTGTGACTATTTGCTAGACCGTATAGGCAACACCTAGTGGACACCTGTTTATTTTGATATGCCATCAAACATTACTGTCAACGTGAAGGGTGTCGAAAATGTTCTTAAATCAATTCAGTGACAGACCAGAATAACAGTAATGCTGGTGGGTGCTAATAGATGGAAGGAAGCTCCTGCCATATAAGATTCTTCACACGAAAACCATACAATAAGAAAAACTGCATGTAAGGCTTATCTTACAAAATGTGATGGATGACGAATGACCTTATGCTCCATAAATTTAGACAACATTTTCTGTCAAGCACAGTGATCTGGTGCTATAATTTGGTTGAAACAACAGTCGAGATAGCAATAACATTAGTTTATTAAGACTGGTTTCAGCTTATGTTAAAGTCATCCTCAGATTTTTTGGGGGCCCTATGGCTGATGCTGGCAGCTCCTCAGTTTGTCACAATGAAAATATATGATCATGGTATCATGTGAAAAACTGAGGAGGTGCCAGCACCAGCCATAGGGGGTCCAAAAAATCTGAGGATGGCTTTAAGAGGGGTAGGACATCAAACGGACCGACTTGGAGCAGGAGAGGCACCACAGGACATTTTAATTTCCACTGTCTATACTCTTACAAAAAAATTCATAAAACTTTGCCAGCATGACCAGGAAGGATTCAGAATTCACACCCATAGCAGTGGAAGTTCGAAAACACAACGAAATAATTCTTTTTACAAGTGAAATTTCATCATTTTTTTCACTTACTAATGGCAGTATTTGTTGCTATAGGTACACTTTTCTTCATAAGTAAGAGAGATTCTTTGATGAATTGTGCACAGCATACAAACCATACTTAAAGGTGTATGAAACTCAAGAATTTTTGAAATCTATTAAAAACTGTGGTAAAAATTGAGGTAATTAACTATAAAATTTGTGTTTTTACTAAACATGAAGTTTAAAATATAACAGTCCATTCATTTTTTCATAAATTAAATAAATTCTAGAGTTTCATACACCTGTGAGTATGGTATGCATGATGTGCAAAATTCATCGAAGAATCTCTGTAACTTATGAAGAAAAGTGAAGAAAATGCAGCCATTAGTAAGTGAAAAAATTATGAAATTTCACACGTAAAAAATATTTATTTTGTTAAGTTTTCGAACTTCCACTGCAATGAGTGTGGATCCTGAATCCTTCCTGGTGATGCTGAAAGTTTTACGAATTTATTTGTAAAACTATAGACACTGGAAATTAAAATGTTCTGTGATGCCTCTCTTGCTCCAAGTCGGGCTGTTTGACGTCCTACCGCCCCTTAACAGAAGCCGAAACTTGTCGTAATAAGCAAATGTTATTACAATCTCAACTGTTGTTTTAACCAAATGGCCTTAAACTAGATTGGTTGGAGGTTGTTTGGAACAGAATACCACTCTCTTTGCTTAACATGCAGAAAATTTTGGTACTGAATTCTTTCAGCGGACATCTCATCCATGAAATTAAGGATCTGATATCAAAGAATAACACAGACCTGATGATAATTCTTGGTCACTTGAACTCACAATTCAAGTAATGGATGTTGTTTGAATAAACCTTTTTTGTGGGTTGGCCTACAGCAGCTTTACAGTGAGTGCTTTCTTCAAGGAGACTATGCCATCACTCCAGGGAGAAGTTGAAAAAACTTCCAATATTTGTTCTGGTCTACTGGGAACTTACTGCCTGGGGTAGAATCTAAAAAAAGCTATAAGAAAAGGATTCAGTAATTGTTACATATCCAATGTTATGAATGGCTCAGATGACATAATATGGAAATAGTGCCAGGAAGGAAGAAATGGCAGCAGGCTTACAAATGAGGATGATACAGGTGTGATACTGTTGGTGGTGTTGAAGACAATTAAAAATAGCATTAACATGGACTACTAGCAAAAAAGGAAGTGGAGATAAAAATCAATGTTCATTTTTGTTTACTTTATTTCTCTTTGTGTTACCAAACTGTAGACTACCAATAAATGACATAAGTTTAAAATGGATAAAATGCATACTTTATATCAATAAAACAGTTTGTAATTCTAATTAGCCAGAATATGTTAAAAATAAAAATTTCTTAAGGTGCCTCTTCAAAAAAAGAGGTCATCTTATTTCACAGTCATCTTATAGTTGGATAAATTGTATTCAGTCACTTCTTTCTGTACATTTAATTGTATTCTTTATGATAATACTCGTGCCTAAAGTTTCACTTGAAAAAAATCACTCCCTTTTATTGACATAGCTTTATTCAGTTTAACTGCACATATGGAACTGTTCTTTGCTGAACCAGCTTAACTTGTGATACATAAATCAGTTATGGCAGACATTTTTCTGTGTAGATCAAGAGATGCAGTCAAATACTGATACCAAAGAAGCATAATACCATGTCTCAAAAAAATTAAAATATATTATAAATAAAAAAAACTTGATATTAAAATGCGACTGGGGCCTTCAGCCACAGACATGCTTTAAAAGGAAATAATTTTAAAACTAATAATGATGAGAAGCAAGTAAAACCAGAATGGTGTCAGCCCAGTATACCAGCAGAAATGACTTTCCCCATTTGAAAGTCCACATTAGAACAACAATAATATGAAAAGGATACACTGCTATTTATGCAATGAGGCAGAGAGAGGCACAAAAAATCTTCCTTCTGAAATGGAAAACACACACACACACACACACACACACACACACACACACACACACACACAGATACAGACAGACAGACAGACAGACAGACAGAGAGAGAGAGAGAGAGAGAGAGATTCACAAATATAAGCACAACTCACACACACATGGCCACTGTCACCGTACACCCCAGGATCCCAGCACCCGGAGATTAGAACACACACACACACACACACACACACACACACACACACACATGGCCACTGTCACCGTACACCTCAGGATCCCAGCACCCGGAGACAGTGTGTGTGTGTGTGTGTGTGTGTGTGTGTGTGTGTGTGTGTGTGTTTGTGTTCTAATTCATAAGAAGGACTTGTTTTGTCCAAAGCTTATATGTTCAGCAGTCTTTTCCGTTATGCTTGCCTGCAACTCAAAGCCTCCTCTATGTGGTGAGTAAAAATCTATCCTTCATAGTGCTGTCTTTCCCCAGTGGGGGTTTTACAGCATTTAAATCAAACAACTGTTAAAATATCACATTTAGCCTAACTGTGTAAGCTTGCTGCATCAGAAACACAGTGCAGGTAATTTTAATCTCTGCCATTGCATTTACTTTTGCTCACTAATTTCTATTTCAGAGATGAAGACAAATGATAATACCACTGAATTTGAATCATTATACTGACAAGACACAAATATTTGTTATGCACAATTAAGTCACCATTTTGTGTACAAAACGAAAAAAGAACTTGTATTGTGGTCAGCATTACAAAAGAAGCTCTGATATCAGTATTTTACTATCCTTACATTATTACTAAACAATATTTATGTTACAATTCAGTATTTTTTATTGCTTCCACTGAAGAAGCAGTGCAGATGTACAATGAAAGACACTCACCGTAATAGGCTGCCTCTTTCTAAGAAAACATATTAATTACTAGCAAACTTTCAATAACTTTCATTCCAGTAAGAGTAATGTTTTATTTTCCATTTTTTTATCAAAGATAAAATCTTATGATTCCAATCCATTATCCATTCGGACAATAGTTTCTTATAGAAGGGGTTAGCAATGTTAAACAGTGTTGATGGAAAATTTATTTCTTTTCTTGATCACATTCCTACAGAACTTGGAGCCTTATTTCTCCAGAAACAAGGAAGGAAAGAATTGAACTGCTGCAAAGACGAAAGATGGATAACTCCTGGGATGAATGTATCTTATGCTAGAAACAGTGTTTTCAATACAATTCAGAGGCACAGTGATGGCAAGCACTGCACCCAGTAATGAATAACCACGTACATATGCATCAAAATTACTCTAATTATTTATATAGACACCACACGCACTGCCAATTAATGAGGGTTTCAAAAATACAATCTCAAAGGAGATTATAAAATCCATCAGGTCACTAAAAAGTAGTAATTGTGCTAGAAATAATGGTGTTTATAGCAGAATATTTACATCAGGTGCTAATGTTGATAGGACTGCTCTTAAGCTATCTTCATATCAATCCTTGACTTGGAGCAGATGCACTGACACACACTTGCATTTGCTGTAATACCATGCTTCTACAAAACTGGAGATGAACAAACCAACTTTAATTACAGACCTAAATTTTCAAAGTTGTTGGAGAAAGTGGCAGTTGAAAGAATACTGACTCATTTAACAGAGCAGAACTTGGTAACTGAATCTCAGTTCGGCTTCCATAAAGGAGGTTGACAGAGCATTAACAAGAAAAATTACGCTCTTGCTATAACCTGTGACCTTGTCAAAGCCTTTATGTGGATCACAAGAGTCTACTTAGCAAACTAAAGTGTTGTGGCATTAATCATGTCTCTCATGCATGGATGGAATTTTATCTACCTCAGGCTTGAAACTAACTTCAACAACATGTGGAATGCTACTAGGATCAGTACTAGACTCACTCTAGTTTCTAACAAGCAAAAATAATCTTCTGATGACTTTAAACTGCAGTCAAAAACTATAATGTTTGCTGATGACACATGCATACTAATCAAGGGTTCCAACCCATCAACAACAGACACAACTCCTATGCCAGCTGAAGCGACCCACTGGTAATAGGTTAAGTTTTAATGGTTCAAATGGCTCTGAGCACTATGGGACTCAACTGCTGAGGTCATTATGCCCCTAGAACTTAGAACTAGTTAAACCTAACTAACCTAAGGACATCACAAACATCCATGCCCGAGGCAGGATTCGAACCTGCGACCGTAGCAGTCTTGCGGTTCCAGACTGCAGCGCCTTTAACCGCACGGCCACTTCGGCCGGCTTAAGTTTTAATCTCACAAAGATGCATACTGTAGTTTCAGACCAGCTACAATTACATGTTAGGACCACATGTATACATCAATGGCCTTATACTATATGACACATGCTGTGTAAAATTCCTAGGGATCCAGCTGGATAACAAGTTACAATGAAGTCAACACCTCGATAAACCAATCACGAAGTTCACTTCAGTGTGTTAAGCCCTTAGAACCACATCTCATTGCATTGACCTAAAGACAAGTCTGTTGTCTTATTTTCCATATTTTCACTCCCTGTTGTATTGTGGAATTATATTCTAGGGCAGTGCACCTAAAGAAAAAAAAACTTTTATTCACCAGAAATTAGTACTCTGAATGGTGTCTAAAAGTAGATAACTGTACATCTTGTACAAGCCTTTATAAGACTCTTTGAGTTCTCGCACTCACTTCTAACACATTTGTTTCTTAGTGAGTTTTGTCAATGACGATAAAAATCAGTTTCAGCTGACCTGTGATGTAAATAGTCATAATACAAGACACAACATATATTTTCACGCAAACTTTGCCTCTTTGTCTAAGGTTCAAAATGAAGTAGTTTTCCGTGGTGGTAAGGCATACACCAAACTCCTGTCTAACATACATCAAGAAACTGAGAGTCAAAAACACACAGTACTAGCCATTCTATCAATCAATTATGTGAATACCGAGATTCAGGGATTGAAAAGTTATGCTAAATATATGGCAAGTAGCAGTGTTTGTTATAAAGCTGCATGATGTTTCATAATGTACAATAAATCTGACATCAGTAATTGTCACGCAGCTTTACAACAATGCACTTACAGAAAACTGGTGAAAGTTGAAAATGGAGAGCTAATAATACAACCAGCAGAAATACGGAATGGATGGAAAGAGTACTTTGACAAAATGCTAGAGGGAAGGCATCAGGGTTAGATGAAGTATATGTGGAGATGATAAAGGCAGCTGGAACTACTGGGTTGCATTGGTTTATATAGATTGATAAGATGCATATGGACTCAGAAATGTGTGTCAAAAGAATGGGGAAAGGGAATAATAATTCCAGCATTCAAGAAGGGAGGCAGAAAAATATCTGACAAATATCATGTGATTACATTGATATCAGAAATAACAAAAATAATGGAAAGGATACTGGAAAGAAGATAACGGGAAGAAGACGAACAGTATGGCTTTCAGCACAACAGGTCAACAGTGGACCCAATTTTTAGTATAAGACAGTTGATGGAAAAGAATTGGGAATATGGAAAAAACCTTGTGATGACATTTCTTGAGTTACTGAAGGCTTACAATAGCATCCCCACAGAAAAGGTATAGAAAGCCTTGGAGAGAACGGGAGTTAGAAAACAAACAACTGAAATTCTTCAAGCAATGTATGACAGAAACTTCAGCTGTGCCCAGATCCAAGTTTGAAGAACTGATTGGTTTACAAATGTTACAACGTTGAGACAAGGAAGTGTAGTGTCATCATTATTATTTATAATGGTGATGATTGAAACTGTGAAAAGAGACGAACGAAGCTCACAGAGGAAGAGAGATGAAGTTATTGCTACTTGCAAATGGCATTTTGGTGTGAGGAACCAACAGTAAGCAGGCACAGGAACAAAAGATATCTTAAATTAAAATTAATTTATGTTGAACTGGTTAAAGCAGCACCATCAAAACTCATTGAGATATTGGCAGTGATTTTTGACAAATGTCTTAGAGGTGACGATGCTCAAAAAGAGAAGAAAAAGGCAACAATTACATCAATATTTAAGAAAGGCAACAGGAGAAATTGTGCTAACTATCGTGGTATTAGTGTGATGCCATCCATGGCGAGAGTCTATGGCCGTATCCTAAAAAAGAGGCTAGAAGAAGAAAAAACTGAATCTGAAGAACAAACTGGATTCAGGTCTGGTTGCTCCTGTACTAATGGAGTATTTACCCTCAAAAACCTAGTGAAGAAAAGGACAGCCAAAGGGCGTTATGATCCACCTTGTCTTTGTAGACCACCAGAAAGCTTATGGCACAGTTCCACAGTACAAGCTATGGACAAGTCTAATTGATAATGGCGTGTCACCGAGCTATGTGAAAGCTGTCAGACACCTCTACCAAGGTTGTACAGCAATGGTAAAAGTGAGAAATCAACTATCTCAAGAGTTTGAGGTGACAAAGGGATTACGCCAGGGAGGCACACTCGCCCCTACACTCTTTAATATCTACCTAGAGGAGACACTAAAATCCTGGAAAAGGAAATGCGGAGGAATGGGTATTCCCATTGATGATGCGATCTTGTTCACTTAATTTTTTGCTGACGACCAAGTGTCAGTAGCTGGAGATGACGAAGGTGCAAATTATATGCTCCACAAATTACAGGAAGAATATGAAAAATGGGGGTCTTGTCATAAACATATCTAAAACAGAATATCTGAAAGTGGGAGAAAATGCTGTTAATGACTTACAACTCGGTGCTGATACTGTTAAAGGATGTCATAATTTTAGGTACCTGGGAGTGACACTCTGGTACAATGGTAGAAGTATGGGTGATATAAACAATAAAATTGGCCAGGGCAAGTGAGCCATAAAACAACTAAATGGTAATCTCTGGAACAAAAACATAATGCACAGAACAAAACATACCATCTACCACACAATTATTGAAAGTATCATAACATATGGTGCAGAGTTGTGGGAACTAACTCAGAAGCAGAAAAATTGCCTGCTGGCTGTTGAGATGGATTTCTGGAGAGGGAGTTGTGGATATTCCAAGCTTGATCATATTAGACATGATAGGATCAGAGAGGTTATGAATGTCGAAAGCACAATCCTAGACTACATAGAAAGAAAGCACCTACTCTGGTATGGTCACTTACAGCGTATGCCAGACACAAGATGGCCAATACATGTATGGCAATGGACTCCACATCAAAGAAAAAAGTGCGGTAGACCTGCAAGATGCTGGAAAGACGACATCAACAAAGCAATGGCGGCAAGAAGTCTTAATGAAGGAGACTGGAATGACCGTGAACAACGGAGATTGGGATGTGAGAGGCGGCTGCAGCCGTAGAAACCTCGCTCATAGATATAAATTAAAAAATCGAGAGATATGGAATGAAGTTCAGTGTGGAGAAAAGCAAAACAATTGTGATAACCAGAGAAGACAGAGATAGAAAGGGACAAATTAACATTATAGTTCAGGGTATTGAGACTGCAGATAACTGTAAATTTCTAATAAGTGTGTTAATGGAAAATGCTAGAACAGAGGCAGAAATTGTCAGAAGGGTACAACAAAGCAAAGCATTTTACCAGTGTGTGAGGGACTTAGTTTGGGGAAGAGGGTGCCAATGAAGTGGAAGGAAGTGACGTGAATACATACTTTACACCCATACTGACATATGCATCAGAGACTTGGACAATGCCAAGAATAGAGAAGAGTAGAATCCAAGTCAGTGATATGAAATTCCTAAGAAATGCAATAGGGAAAATGAGGAGAGGCAAAGTGAGAAATGAAGATGTTAGGAACAAAATTAGATAAGAAAAGTTGAATGAGAGAATTGAGAATAACAGGTTAGAATGGTTTGGACACTTAAAGAGAACGGAGATGGAAGAATACCAAAATGGATGATGGAGGCGAAGTTTGAGGGCAAAAGGGCAAGAATGAGACCTAGATGGATTGACTCAATAAAGACGAGTTTGAGAAGAACAGCTATAATAGAATAATAATGGAAAGACATCAAAAAGTGGAAAAGTACCATAAACGTTCCAACCAGGCCTGATACTGGGTAAAGGAGAAATGAAGACAATGAAAACTGTAATTCTTAATGGTGATCATAAGAGCTTTTGCCTTATGTGCAGTCACTTTCTTCTGCTGATATACTAGGTGTTTCAAAATTAATATCAGGGTTTTAATAATTTGTAGTGTTTATTACGTTCTACTCACAATTATAAATAATACATTAAATGAAAGAACAAAGTGAATGTAATAAATACTACAAATCCTTAACACCCTGATATTAATTTTGAAACACCCAGCACATCAGAAATATCTGATGCTTAGGACTCTGGAATACTTACTGCACTCGGCATTAACAACCAAGAACTGCCATAAGAGTTAACAAAAGCAGTATTCTTAAGAATGGCAGAACTTAGAACATCTGTCAGAGTTATGGCAACACTATATAAAGTGGGTGCCAGAGTACGTACTGCTCCAGTTTACCGAATAATGGTGTAAATAGAGTTATGTCCTCCCTCCCATCATGTAGTCAACTGAACGTATGTAAGGGAGCGAGACTCAAACATGGGTTGCACACATTCTTAATCCATCAAGAAGTTTCAAAACAGCACA
Organism: Schistocerca piceifrons; assembly: GCF_021461385.2. Lineage (NCBI taxonomy): Eukaryota > Metazoa > Arthropoda > Insecta > Orthoptera > Acrididae > Schistocerca > Schistocerca piceifrons. Next base: position 321,355,040 of record NC_060139.1, on the reverse strand, counting down.
AACTTTGCTTCTTCAGGGTGAAAGATTCATTTTTGAAACAAACAATCACTCAATCTATCTACAGAGAGATTGTTATATTAGGAAGCTTTTAAACTACTGTTTTATTAAATTTGGGCTTAACTTTATCTTTGTATCCACCTGTACCTTGCACTGTTCTCCAATAAATGCTGACAGGCTACAGCTAGGCTTTTCCGGACTGACGGGTGTCCATGTTTCCGCAGACTTTCAGCCACCAAAATAATGGGCCGTTCAACTTTGCTGGCTGCTGCTCTCTGCCACTCCACTGTCCTGCCATGAGCATTCTTCAGGACTGCCTCTGTATCCTGCGTAGCATTCTCTGTTCGAGATTGTTTGTATCTCACTGTGGCACTGTGGACAAGTTCTGCCAAAGACTTTGGAACTGCCAAGTTATCAGGCACTGAGCTGTCACCCAACAACAGAACCAATAGTTTCCACCATGCTTCAAGAGCTACCTATTGAGATAAAACACAATGTTTCCATTCATTCACAAATTTTCACATAAAAAAGCAAATATGAACTAGATAATACAACAAAACATGTTTGTTTGGTAAAAATATTGGTAGTTAAAGATAAACTCTGCAAGATACTATAAAAAGTATGGCAGAAGATATTTGTCAGACATTCCCTCCATTCCAGACCTAACTGAAAGAGAGGAAAGGACTGATGCATGAGTGCATAACAATTAACTAATTTTTGTCATTTTGTACGTTTTCCATTGTTCCTTAGTTGCTTTTATATTCACAAAGATGTATCCTGTGCTTGCAGCTAAATGAAAGGTAGGTTGTTTGTGCCATGTGTGTTTCGCTTCTTTTATTTGTTAAAGCATCTTCAGTGGTCTATAATATATATCTGTTTTATGTATCTAATAATTGCATTATATAGTAATTACAAATACTTTAATACAATACTTTTTTCTTGTTATTCTTTGGCTTTCTTAGGACAGAAAAACTTTTTCAGCACAAGTTTCATCATGTTGAATTACCATTTAGAGTTACTTCAATTTCTGATGTTATAAATCACAGTTGTATTCAGTTGGTCCGCATACTCCAGATGGCTGATGGCTGGTTTTCAGCATATTTTCAAACACATCTATTTGAACATGCCACTTTCACTTCTCAATGCGCGCACGTGCGTGAGTGTGTGTGCGTGAGTGTGTGTGTGTGTGTGTGTGTGTGTTATCAGTGGGTTGTTGATTATACTGATTTGGTGGTCATTTATTACTTTCTTGTTCATTCCAAGGGCTCATTTTATGTGAAAGTTTTCCTTTAATGTTAGCCGTTTTCTGCTGTAATTGTTCACTCTCATAATTTTCATATCCTGTTCCATATTAGATGGTTTATGTCCAGGCTTTATCAGATGTTCAGCAAACGGATAACAGCTATTCTTATGTGTTTTTTAAATCTAGTTTTTAAATTTCTGCCTGTCATTCCCAGACACACTGATTTGTATTCTTGATGTCCTGACAGGTATATATCAGCAGTATGCACAAACATACAGAATAGTAACACTCATGACATGACTAACAAAAAGAAATGATACACTTTACTATATAAACACAAATCAACACACACAGTAGCAAATATACTGAAGAAAAAAGGATTACACATTGCTTACAGAACAAGAAACACACTCCATTCACATTTACAAACACCAACAGACAAACCAGACAAATGCCAGAGTGTTGGTGTATATCTTGCAATGAATAAGAAAATAACATATGGTCAAATCAATATAAACAACAACTCACTGATAATGCTAGCCGTTACGACAATAACAAACAGAGATGTAAAACATAACCAGACTAAATAATAAATTAATCTCCCTGTTGCTCCCCCCCCCCCCCACTCCCCCCCCTTACACACACACACACACACACACACACACACACACACACACACACAAAAAAATATCAAACTACACAAAAACACAACACAAACAAAAAGATTAATGATAAACACACAGTGGCAGCTGTCAATACTACACATTGTAAACATTTACAATCAACAAATTTGGGAAAGTGGAAGTAGAGTGTTCAAATAAATGTGTTCAAAAAAATATTTTTGAAAAAATGTTTTCAAAAAATGTGTTAAAAAAATTTTCAAAAACCGGACATCTTGTGGATGCAGACTGACTAAATAAAACTCCAAGATGACACAAATGCTTTAACTACATCAGAAATATCACTGATCTAGTTCAATATTTATTTAGAAGCACAGAACCGTCCTCAGGACAAATTAATTGTAACACTAAGCTGTTAGCAAATGCAAACAATTTTCTGTGTGGCGTGGCATTATTAACCATAGATGAGAAACAATAAACATTGTCTTGGGGTTTGATAATAGCAATCAACAATGAGGTATGAAAAAGCATGTTAAAAAGATAATGGTATAAATTTTATCAGAGGAGAAAAGAAAAAGGCAAATGGGAGTAATGGAAAGGGGAGTGGTAAAAAATAATAGTTTTAAGCATTTAAAGCAGAACACAGTTAACAAAGAGGCAAAAACAACAGCAGCAATTGCAAAACAAACTTCAGAAAAAGGAAAACTTTGTTTGGCCATGTGGGTGAGCAGTTCAGGAGATGATTGGTGAAGCGTTTCATACGAAGCACTGTTTTACAAGGGTTGGAACTTAAATAGTGACAACTATTTATTCACAACCGATACAAAAGAGGTACATGTTTGCACCTGTTACTGTACTTCAAAGTAGTCACCAGTGTTGTGTAGAACCCATTGCCAGGGATGTGGAAAGCGTAGTGTACCATTAGCTGAGCCTGTTCTGTTGACAGTGCGAATGGAGCGGTCTACTGCCTGTCGAATCTCTGGAACAGTTCTGAAGCGAATGCTTCCTTCATCTTCAGAATCAAATCAAAGTCACAAGGACTTACGCCCGGGGAGTATGATGGATGGTAGAGTACTTCCTAGTCCCAATGACCGAACAGAGCAGCCACAGCTTGCGCTGCATGCGCCTGCACACTTTTGTGCAAAATGATGGGTGGTTTGCGCAGAAAGTGATGCCACTTTTTTCGCAAAGCTGTCGCAACCCACCCATCACTTTGCATGACAATGCGTGGCCACATATAAAGCAAGCTGTGGCTGCTTTGTTCGGTTGATGAGACTGGGAAGTACTTTACCATACACCATACTCACCGGACTTAAGTCTTTGTGACTTTGATTTGATTCCGAAGATGAAGGAATCACTTCGTGGCATTCGCTTCAGAACTGTTCCAGAGATTCGACAGTCATTCGCACCATCAACAGAACATGCTCTGCTAATGGTATACTATGCCTTCAGTATCACTGTCAACGGGTTCTACGCAACATTGGTGACTACTTTGAAGGACAGTAACAGGTGCAAACACGTAACTCTTTTTTATCAGTTGTGAATAAATAGTTGCCACTACTTATGTTCCAACCCTCATATATGATGCTGATGCTGACACACACACACACACACACACACACACACACACACACACACACACACACACACACACACAAAGTAAGCACAGAACAAAATTTAGAATTTTTTACTGTTGCTCTGGGAGAATATGGTACCTGTGAACTGCTCAGCAAAATAATATTGATATTAAAACCACAGTTCGCTTAAGAAAACTGTAAAATTACAGGCAGGCATAATGACTGACCATTACTTACTTTCAGGTGGTGAAATTTAAAGTTCTGCCAATAGACGCATGTAAAAGTAGAAAACAAACTGTTCTACCTTTCAGCGCTATTGGTTGCTTTCTCCAGGAGAAAAGACAGATAAGTTGGGGCTGACTGAGAGGAGGGGCAGGTCACAGTGACCCCATGATGAGAGGAAGAAATGAGAGGTAAACTGAATACTGCAATTAAGAACTAGGAGGAAATGGAAAAGGAGACAGGAAAAAAAGAGACAGAGAAAGAGAGAGAGAGAGAACCAGAGACTAATAAGAAAAACTTTGAGATAATAGAGTAATTCTTTATCTGCTCTTTTCCAATTACTTTTTTATTTTATTTTTTCCTTCTCTCTTTCTCTTTTTAGTTTTTCTCCTTTTCCTCTTATTTATTAGTTCTTAACTGCACTACTAATTTCACTTCACAGTTCTCTTCCTCCTAACACTTCTTTACTTTTCTGGTCCTATTGTCTCTGAACTGAAGCTACTACAGTGTTTATGAAACTATCACCTTCACCTCCTGATGATTGTCCACTCATCTTTGCCTCCCTTTGTCCTCCTAACAGATGGGTCCATCTCAAAATAGGATTTGTGTAACCTGATGCTCAACCCCCTGCCTCCCTTTCCAATCTTCCCCAATTTATTCCTCTTAGAATGAGCTAACAATTCTGAGAACAAAGATAGTTTTTCTACTTTTATATGTATGTGGGGGGGGGGGGAGGTGGAGGGGGGGGGGGGGGGAGTGAACTGCTTGGACTTCTGCAGTACAACAAATACATAATGAATAACATTATGTCAGAACAATGGATGTACAGAAGGTTATAGTAAAAAGACAATATTAGTTAGTATATGATAGATACTTTCACATAATATCAAGTGTGTGTGTGTGTGTGTGTGTGTGTGTGTGTGTGTGTGTGTGTCTAGAGATACTTACAGTTGCTCAACGGTGAGGTAATCAGTGCCCTTACACACATTAAAATAAATGAATGTGGATAAAATTGCTTAAAATTTTATCAAAGTGAGGAGAAAATGTAGAAAATGACACTTATACATTCATCCCATCTCACTCATGCTGGCCCACACAATTACTCTATCTCACACACCTTGAGAAAACGGAGAAAGGTGCTATACCTGGGATTAAAACAGAAGGAAAACAAAAGAGGAGCTAAAATAGAGACACAGGGAAATGTGACTGGCAAACCACTTACAAAAAATATGGATGGGTCAGTCACCCTGTAAACACATTAAGAAAATCTCTCTAAAATTTGAGGAAACAAGTGGGACACATCGCAAAACCTTATAACTCTCATGAAATTTGTTTGAACATTCCTTCAAATAGAGGGCAGATCTGCTGGCAAATATGCTGCTGCCCTCTGATTGAAAAATAAAACAGAGCCCGTTTTCTGTCACTTCCAGCCACTCATGTTCCCATTGACACATGACTCTGTACCTAAACAGTGAGACAATGGCTTGCAGGGAGATGGTACACCGAACTAACTGAGGAACATGACACATCTTGGCTGCTGCATCTGCCCTTTCGTTCCCCGCAATACCCATGTGTGCTGGCACCCAGCAGGAGGACACCTACTTCCCTAATCGTTACAGCTGGACGAGGGTGTCCCGCATATCTTGGACTACTTTATCAGCAGAGACTGAAGGATACTCAGGAAGTTGGAACAAACAAGAAATTTGGCAGGTAAGGCATATCTCATCTACTCCAGCATCCTCAAGATTGCAAGTAGTTCCACATCAAATATACTGAACTTCAGAGGCAACTAATTCTTGAGAACAAGACATGGGAAAATGATAGAGCAACCATCGAAGTCCCGCTGCTTAGATCCATCCATGAATACAGCTACACAGTCAGGGTGCTCATTTAAAATTTCAGACAATAGTGTATTAAAAACAGAAGGTGGAGTGCAACCTCTCCTCTACTGTACTAAATCTATAATTGCTCTGAGCCTCTGCAGCAACCAGTGTGTCAGTCAGTTGAAACCCCAGATTTAAGGCTGTACTTGCCCCACACCAATGGACTCCAACACACACTTCACAAGGATCCCAAATGGACTCGTTGCCCATGGACCGTTGGTTACGAAGCAATCGATAGCTGAATGAGCACTGGTATAGTACGCTGGGGGAAGTGGGAGTAGCAAGCAACTGACACACCGTGAGAAGCTGCCACTAGATGGTAGGTAGCAGTTCCCCACCGCCAGCACAAAGACTGGGTATGGAGCTTCACCTGTAAGCGTCAGTGGCCAGCCTGATCCCTTCATGGTGTACAGTGTTAATGACTTTCAGGTACCAAGGTCTTGCTGATCCATACATTATGCACCCATCATCCAGCCACAATCACACAGAAGCCCCGTAAAACTGGAGCAAAACCACCCTGTCCACTCCCCAAGACCTGTGGCTAAGACACTTCAAAATGTTCAGTGCCTTCTGGGACCTTGCCATCATGTCCTTCAGGCGTGGTAACCAAGACAGCTTGGAATAAAAAAATGAAGCTCATAAACTGCACTGAGTCTTTAAAAGGGAGAATGGTGTTCTACTGTAAGTTGCAACTGACGAATTGTTGTTGCAACACTTAGGAGGAACAGAAAACAGCAAACTGTCACAAATAAGGAGCACTGTAGGGGACTGCTCACTGTAGACGTGATATTGTATACGGCTATGGCAAAGAGGGTATCACTTAAAACACTGCCCTGAGGAACACCATTTTCCTGCTCGAAACTATCTGACAGCACGCCATCTACTTGGTACCGCAAAAAGCACTTTGATAAGAAGGATCGAATAAAGATGGGAGATCACCACAGAAGCCCCATTGGTGGAGCTGCCACAGAATACTGTGTCTTCAAGTACAGTCATATGCCTTACTGATATAAAAAAAATATATCCATAAAATGCCATTTACATAGGAAAGCCTGCTGAACAGCCTCCTCTAGCGGGGGCCGGTTGTCGACAGAGGATTGAAATCTCCTGAGTCCACATTTCAAGTGACTTAGGAGCCTCCTGGTCTCTAACATCCAGACTACATGAAGGATAACCATATGCTCCAACGTCTTTCATACACAGTTTGTTAAGGCAATACTCTGGTTGCTACTCTGAGACACATTCGGTCCTTTCCCAGTTTGAGAACAGGTACTAAAATTGCCTCTTTCCACCAACTAGGAAAGTTGCCTGTCTGTCATTGAATTAAAACATTGTAAGAGGACTTCCTTTGACCCTAGTTGCAAGTTCCACAGCATGCTGTATTGGATTTGCTCATGACCAGGTGCAGTATCACGAGCTGCAGACAGTGCCAAATCCAGCTCTCACACGGAAACTGAGCTGTTGTTAGATCTGAAAGCCAACTCACCCCTTTCCATGGTGGCACGGTAATGACAAAACACTGGATCCTAGCTGGCCATGACAGTAGTCAGCACAAAATGTTCTGCCACTGTGGGTGTGATATCTCCAGGTGTTGTTTGGAGACAGCTCTGATTCAGCAGTAACCAACTGCCTTTGATGGAAACCCTCCTGATAGCTTCCCATACAGTAGTACAAAATATGGAACGGTTGATGGAGTCCAGGAACACTTGGCATGACCTTTTCTTGCTCTCCTTGATGATGCATCAAGTCTTTGCCCTGGCTAATCAAAAGGCTGTGAGGTGTTCCGCCATTGTGCAGCACCTTAACCGTCACAGAGCAGCACACCATATCCAGATAACTGAATGGCACTCATCAGCCCAGTAAGAGACAGGTGGCCTACTAGGATGATGGAGGAATATTGGGATGGAAAAGTCAGCGGCATGGTGGATTACTCGTGTGACGTGGTCCATCCACTCCTAGATGCTGTCACAGCATTCAAACATGCTAGCTGGCTGAGCAGCATCCAGTTGGTTCTGCGGATTCTCCATCATGGTTGCATCCTTTCAGGGAAAGCTCCATCCAGTAGATGAATGCAGAGTGGGAAGTGGTTCAAAATTGTTCAAATGGCTCTGAGCACCATGGGACTTAACATCTGAGGTCATCAGTCCCCTAGAACTTAAAACTACTTAAACCTAACTAACCTAAGGACATCACACACATCCATGCCCGAGGCAGGATTCGAACCTGCCACCATAGCGGTCGCGCAGTTCCAGACTGAAGTGCCTAGAACTGCTCAGCCACTCCGGCCAGCTAGTGGGAAGTGGTCACTGGAATGAAGGTCTTCAATGACTTCCCATTGAACAGTGTCTGCAAGAGCTGGAGAGCAGAAAAAGAGATCTACGGTTTAGAATGACCTAGTAGCAGCACATAAATTAGTGGGAGTGCCTGTGTTGAGGATGTACAGCTAGTGAGACATCATAAGTCTCTCCAAAACCTGAACTTGAGGGCAAGTAGAGGTCGAGCCCCTAAATACATTACAGGCATTGAGGTCTCCCAGTAGCAGAAATGGTTGGGGGAATCGTTCTATAAGATCTGTTAAATTCTCAGAGTCAATCACATCACGTATAGGTAAATACAGTAAGCAAACAGTGATCCTCTGACACACTTCAACTGAAATTGCCTGCAGGTCAATAGCTAAAGGGAGAGAAGAGTAGTGGAGCATGTTATTGACAAACAAGGAGACCCCTCCCTTGGCCCTCTCCCTAGTCAGGTCATTCTTGCAATAATGCCCCGTAGTACAGGGGCATCATATGCTTTAAAATGCATCTCCTGTAAGCACAAGCACAAGCACAAGCACAGGTGGCATTCTGTGCCAACAGTTTCACAGTTCCTCCACATTTATCCTGAACCCATTATGTTCCACTGTAATATGGGAGTCATCTATCATGGAGGTCGCACTTTACCCTATCTTTCTGCCATGGAGGTGAGCCCGTAGTGGGTGGAGATGTTCAGTGTTGGAGCAAGATGTGTGCCCCAGGCCAAAATCAAGGTCCATCGGCTCTGTAGGTGAGTCATGAGAGATGTTATAGGGAGGATGTTAACATCATCATACTGCATGGTTTGTGTCTCCATTAGCAGCTGATTCTTTGTCTTAGGCTTCAGTTTCTTTGCCTGGGGCGGTTTTGGGGCCACAGCCTTGGAGTTGGTAGCAGCAGTGCTGGATGGTGGACCTGTCTGAAGCTTTGTAGGAGTAGCTACGCAACGTTGGCAACACAGCCTTGTCTCGTGTTTTACGAGGAGATATGTGCTTGGAAGTGATTGCAGTAGCACAAGTGCATTGACAAACACAGGTGCTAGTGCCAACACTAGCAACCTCCATTTGTGTAGCAGCATCGGTCTTCTCAACTTGCTGTTTAATGACAGACGCACAGGTGGTGGTGAACATTGGGGGCTGCATGGCCTTATTGATATTTTTGGCTTGACCATAAGAGATATGCTTGGTTGTTTTGATCTCTTGTATCTTCCTTTCTTTGAGGTAGACACTGCAGTCCCCACTCCAGACAGGGTGATCCCCAGAACAGTTTACACTTCTCAGAGGAAGGAGATGAACAACCAACTCCATCATGGGCGGCCTTGCAACATTTTTCATAAATGGCTTCTCCCTTACAACATCAGCTGGTGCGCCCAAAGCACTGTCATGTAAAGAGTGTGTATGGAGACATAAACCACATGCTGAGGTGAAGGAAACCTGTCTTAATGTGCTCTGGAAGTTTAATGCTGCTGGATAAGAACATCATCCACCCTTTTCATGATATTCTGCATGTCAACTACTACTTCTTGGGGCCACTCAACTTTCAGTTCTTCTTTGGAATGTCCAGCACATCCATGCATGTCACAATGTCTTTGCTGCAATCCAATGTGGTGTGGAGCTCAGTTTCAATGGCGTATTCCACAGGGCATTACACTTCCTGCAGGTTTGTTGTCTGCTGGGAATTAAGAGGTTTCGACCAATAATGTCCCACTGCTTAACTGATTGATTTTAATGTCCCTGTGATTCCCTCTAAACCCTTTCAGACATAAAAATGAGACATTTTCTCAAACATTCCCTCTCTTCTTTTAATTATCAAATATAAATTCTATTCTTCAGCATCCATTCCATTACTAAATGTTGACTCCACAATCTGGAGGGCACATCACATGAGGACTCTTGAGCGATTGGGAATTGGTAGCCACCAGTGGTCCACCCAATGAGAGGGAGAAGAAGAAGATTTCAAGAGGTCCATCTTGGTACCATGAGCAGCTACAGAAATAAAGAAGTCCATATAGACAGAGCCCTGCATGGCTAGGTAAACCTTATAGAACTGAGGTGTGACAGGTTCCCCAGAGGCTGTCCACTCATAACTGTTCCACCTCAACAGCTACGTATCTCATCAGCGTGCAGCACACCTTGAGACTGAGGGTTTTTTGTAGAAGTTTTTACCATCCTCACAATCCAAGCAATCAAGCCAAGATCCCCATTCCCTACGACACATAATGTTCCACGCTGCACCATACAGTAGTCACTGAAGCATGCCCTGAGCTTATAGTGACATGGGATTGGTGGTGATTACCAGACCCCAACTCAGGAACTCAAGGGTCACCAAGCCCGTACCCAGCAAACAAATGCTGGGCCCCTGAGGGTTACAGTACCACATAAGAATGTTGGCACAAAACAGGAAATTCTGTGCATTGCTGAGCTTGCAATCAGAGATCTGTTTTTCATTAGGACATGTGAAAGCAATTCTGCATAGTGTTGTTAATAAGGTAAATGATACTTTCCTTGGTAATTGCGACTTACTGAATTTTCATTTTGGACAAATATTTGGCACACCTCCCATTTTCCTTACAATGAGTGTAAGTACACTCAGAATATTTTAGAAGTTAAAATAACTGAAAATATTTGGCGGAAGACTTTGTTTCATTCTCTATTACATTTATCATCCATCTGCCTACTGTTTTACACATTCCATTATTAAGGAGCATCTTGACAAATATAAAAAGAGGAAAAGTTCATATTAACCAAGAAAAGCAGTCGTCTGAAATTATTTCTGCAAGCTGTGTGAATAATCTGCTAGTAGTTTCGGCTGACTGTGCTAGTCATGAAACAAAACTAATTATTTAGGAATGACTGTGTACAAGATCAGTCTCACAGTAATGTGATAATACCAAATTTGGTACATGGATTATACTAAAGAAATGGACAGATCTATGATGATAAAACCAATCTCAAACATGATGAAAAATGTGAGTTCCTAAAATGTAAAAATAATAAAAATCAGACAGCAAAAACAGTGGTGTCCATAACCAAAAGAGTTTATATTAGTACTTTTGTAAGGAGGGGTGGGGGTGGAAGGAGGGGACAGGCTGTCAGAGCAAATGTACAAAAGGCTAAAATTTGTTTAAAAATTGAGTTCTTGATAATTAATAATTAAATAATGACTATCATATTTTGTAAAGTGTAAGTTACATCAAAACTAACGTTTCTATTATATTTGTCACACTTATTCCAATAAAATCAGAAAAAACAAGTGCTTTAGCCAAAAATAAAAAATCTCATTATAATTAAATGTTAAATGGTAAGCTACAATTTGAATCAAAATTTGTGCTGACTTTCTTTGGTGATACGGAAGGTGCAAATGATCTATAAAATTAAAGGTGCAATCTAGTTTTTGGGAATAATGTGATGAGGAACAATAATTACATTAAGATATCTAAGTTATTACTTTCTACAAATGTTGGCTGAGGATTACATTTGTTTTTAGGAAACTTATCTATAATTATGTCTTCCAAATTAGACTCTTTATTCCCTCTCTGTGAGCACTTAATAAACACAAACTTGAAAGATAATGACATTAATTTTGCTCTTCACCGATACTTCCACTTCCCTGGGGTGCTAACGTTCCTCAAGTAGTGCAAGTTAGTGATGGAACTGTCACATAATTCAGGAGAGCCCTCTTTAAAAGATGGAAAAAAATTAGTTTCCAAAAAGAAATCATTTCATTTACTCAACACAGTCCCTGTTTCACCATAAAGCATAACATCATCTGCTTTACACGTCAACATTTTCAATACCATAAAATTCAGGCAGATCCTCAGTAGCTTTGAGAAAAAATAGCTTTATTTATATTTTTCATAACATTGGTACGAACAAAAATTGATTGGAAAGTTGACTCATTTTCTTTAAAGTCTTTATTCAAGTGACATTAATCAGAGATTCTAAACAAAGAATTAACTGATCTTTAATAAATGTGTTGATCAGATCCAGAATGTTCAAATTATGAGTTTGTCATCTCAGTTTCCATAAAATCACACGTATGTTTTCCTTCCATGAAAATCTCAGCAAATTCATCACAGGATTTGACTTTGCTTGGGAAAAAAGCCCAAAGATCCTTTTTTACATGCTGGTGTACACAATGCAAGTCATAATCTACAGATTGCAATTCATTCATGAACAGCAACTGGCATGAAGAGTTCCCTGATATGACTGGGATGTACAATGAAGATACAGAAGAAAGACTGGACATCTAATTCTGAAGTTTATGACCATACTTCTGGATTTGCTTCATAATGAACAGAAAGGACTATCTTAATGGTTACAAAATGTTTAGAAAACAGTCCTACCATATATAATTTTCTTTTTAAGACCATATTGCTTCACACAAACCCGGCAAGTTTGTGACTTTCTAAGTATAAGCACCAGTGGGACACTATACGTGAGTTGTAAGACACGTGTGACTTCTATCATTTGAGAGGCGTTCATTTGCTGACCAGCATCAACAGTGCCACATTCTCTTAAAGTAGGGTTTTGGTAGAAGAAGATTAACCATGAGGGCATTTTTCTGTGATACTGCCATGGCTTTCATAACTTCTACTAGAAAAAAGAAATCATATGGTATTAAAGTCAGTCCACTCTCTTGGAGGAAGTTGTGTCTTAACAACAGAAAACAGAAGGCAGGTTAACAAACAGTGAGCCTAAATTTGGAGTAGACAGACATTAAATATGGAAAACTGTAAGGACCGGTGCCTGGTCCGTTCCTATTCTTGGCCAACATTAATTATTTACCCAGGACATAGGAGAAGTCTTAAGAAACCAATATTTGCTGCTGATGAAATTAATACAGAGCCCAAAAATTAAAAAAGGATACAGTCAGGTGAATAATGAAACAGGTGTACAGCTGGTTCAGAGCAAACAGTTTACTCCTTTATCTTACACAGATTCATATTATGCAATTCCAAAGAAATTAAATTAATTTAACAGGTATCAAAAGTAAGGATCAATAGGCACACAATGGATAAGGCACCATGTATGACGTTCCTAGGCATCCAGAACAGAGAGGGCACCAACCTGTGGATATGTTAACCAATAAGCTCAGTTGTGCAGGCTCTGCACAGAAATCTCTCTCACTGTGCTATCCTACCAACAAGATTGCTAGCATTCCTTCACTCACTACCGTCCTATGGCAAAATCTTTTGGAGCAATGCAGTGAAGGTCAAAACATGAATTCATTCTACAGAAGGGGGCAGTAAGGACATTTTGCCACAGCTAAAATACTATAGTTCAATTCTTTAATCTTGGTGGCTCACGCATGCCCGCCCAGACGCGGGAGATTGCTGCGTTGCCAGTTGCAAACGACGCACATGCCAAGAGAAGCAGCGCCATAGTATAGTATAGTTCACAAACTTACTTTTAGCGGGAGCACGCAGTTAACCCTTTCGCTGCTACAGAGACGTGCTCCCCGCATTCCTCTTGTAGCCTTCGTGCATGCCAAACACGTTCAGCCCATGCTGAAGGAGTAATTCTGTCAAGTGCTTCGTGCAAAAGCCTTTCTGTATCGGCAATTTTAAATGTCACGTTTCGTTCTGCGACATACCCTTTCACTTGTGCCCAAATTAACTCTATCGGATTGTACTGACAATGGTATGGTGGCAAACGCAAAACTGTGTGTCCACGTTCCTGTGCAATACAATCGATTTCATAAACTTCTGTGCGAGGCTTATGGAGCACTACAAGATTCAACATTTCAGCATGAGTTTGGTTGGCAGTATGTGGTATATTTTTACTTGCAAGCCACAACATGATATCGGCTTTTTTGTACTTGTTGTGGGTGTCTTGTCAACAACAACGGAGCGATAACTCGCATTGTCCATTACAATCACCGGGTTTGCAGGCAAGTAAGGGAGAAACTGACTTCTAAACCACAATTTAAATGTCTCTGAGTTCATTTAGGAATGATAATCCCCTGAATTGCTCTTTTTTTGCCCGGAGCACTAATTTGCTTTCTGGAATGAATCCGGAAGAAGAACCAGCGTGAAGCACAATTATTCGTCCACCTTTACCAACTGGTACTTTAAACCCACCCGAACGATCACTCATTTTCCAACACACTTTCCTTGTGTGATTTTGGTTTACCCATGTTTTGTCTAAGAAAAAAATGTTCTTATTCCCGGATTTTCTTACTTTAATAATATGTCTTAAAAACTGCCTTTGAAGCAGTGATATCACTACGTTCCATTAAAAACTTTCTTCCATCATTTGTATGTACATATTTGAATCCAATGCCGGCCGCTGGTGGCCGAGCGGTTCTGGCGCTACAGTCTGGAACCGCGCGACCACTACGGTCGCAGGTTCGAGTCCTGCCTCGGGCATGGATGTGTGTGTTGTCCTTAGGTTAGTTAGGTTTAAGTAGTTCTAAGTTCTAGGGGACTTATGACCTCAGCAGTTGAGTCCCATAGTGCTCAGAGCCATTTGAACCATTTTTGAATCCAATGTTTTTAAGTATTCTATTTATTGAAGTCATGCTACCTTTAAAATTTATGGTTTCACGCATTTTCACAGTGATTTTTTTTACACTAGGAAATTTGCCTGTGTTGTACATGTTGAGCACTTCTCGTCTTAGAAATCTTTGGCAATCTGCTGAACGGTTCTCAAGCTAACGCCTGTCGCTTCTGCAGTGCGTTCCTTAGATCTGGCGGTGTCTGTGATAGGTCCACTGTTTTCTGCTTCGGGCTTGAAAAAAGCATGTATCCTGTAAATTATTTCCCTGCCTGTTTATGGAGAGTTTGTCACTTACCACCATCATCAGCCATGACAACTTGCAACAAATGCGATAAAAATTCACCAAATAATAACTACAATCACATTTAACACTCCCACTCACCAAGGCATTCACAGCAGACTGCTCAGAAAACTGCTGAACACTTATTGGCTGTCAGCAGATGCATGACGTCAGGTGCGTAGAACAAGCCTTAAACCTACTGCAGTCGTTCATGGTTCCAACTATACAGTGTTCATTTTAATTGGAGACATTGAAATATCCGAAAATCTACAATCAGATCAAACAAATTTATAACTAAAATTTGTTTGTCTCCGAGGGGGGCATCCAATGATACAATATCAGACGATTTTGTGGTCAAATTTGTTATAATTGGATGTCCCCTTCTGAGAGGAACTAATTTTCATTGGGATTTCTTTTGGCTCTGTGTGTCGTTTTCAAGAGATTTCAATGTCCCCAGTTTAAATGAACACCCGTTATAACACAAACAGTGTTTATAAATTGAGAAATATTCCATCTTTAGCGACTGTAATAAAACTTTTATTTATACCAGCATCATTTCGCTTTTTTCTAAAACATTCTGATTAAAACAAAGTTGGCAAAGTTCACAAACCGAATTGTGGACGTAATAAAACATAGAAACTAAAAAATATTGTCAGTGAGGCGCAGAGCGCAAACAATTTGTGTTTGTCACAGCGGACAGCAAATACTTGCCAAAGCATAGATCAGTAGACGAATATATTGAATATGATGTTGCCAAAGCAGCAAAGCAAAGAGTTGCATCAGACAATCAAGTAGCACGGCAACGTACGAGCCGAAATTCTGCTCTAAATAATACTTTTAATGCTGCCACAAAAGAATATATCTCAATATGAACAGTACAACAATGATTGCGGAAGAGAAGATATACAAACAAAACAGATAACATGAATATTGTATGTGCGCCTTTACATTGTTTTTAATTGCTGTGAAAAGAATACTGGACGACAAAATTAGAAAAACCGAAAACCTATTATGATTATAATGAAGGGACAAAGCACTAGAAATTTCAAAAAACTACATTCAAACAAATAAAATTCATGAAGTAAGACTCTTCGATATTGTTTTTAAATAAAGAAAATATTAAGCACCAAACAAGGTTTGAATGCAGAACCTTTCACTTAGCAGTCAAACACCTTAACCATTACGCTAACGCAAATAGTCATTGATTCTAAAATATCACACAAAATACCAACAAACACTGTTGGTATGACTATGATTACTCACGTTTCATCGAAGTACAACAGAAAATAAACAATTACCGCTGTTCTTCATTACGAAAAAGCGGTTCGTGAGAATGATACAAACACCTTTCCTTGCTATCGCCTGAATTAGGAGGCTTATTACTTGTTTGGTTTAATTAATTAATAGAATATGAAGCAATTGGTATAAAGAATGCTTTTTCCAAACTTCCTATAAAAGAAAGCCTGCTATCAAGACATTGCTTTTGTTCAATTACTTTATTTATGACTGAACATTTCTAAAACTGAAGACACTCGTTGGTGCTCTGCACTGCAGTCGAGCTCTGGCAATGTCATTCTCTGTTCATTGACTGACTGTATTTTGTGACGTCAGATGCGCAGAACGAACCTGAACTCAGCCGCCGTCGTAAATGGCGCGCACTATAGAAGTAAAAGCAAAATCAAACAATGGCAACTCCAGGTTGGAATAACAACAATGTAGCAAAAGATAGATTGCTACTTACCATAAAGATGACACATTAAAAGTTAGAGATAGGCACAGTTAAAAGACACTTACACATAATTTTTCTTTCACATACAGCCTTCATTAAAAAAAGAAAGGGAAAGACACGTCATTCATCCACACAAGCAAGCACTACTCACATGAACATGGCCACCAACTCTGGCAGCTCAGACCAGAATGCCTTTCTGATCCAAGCTGTGAATGTGAGATG
The DNA here is from genome assembly GCF_021461385.2 of Schistocerca piceifrons. NCBI lineage: Eukaryota > Metazoa > Arthropoda > Insecta > Orthoptera > Acrididae > Schistocerca > Schistocerca piceifrons. Next base: position 321,338,473 of record NC_060139.1, on the reverse strand, counting down.
TGCTTACTTACTGTGGCATCACAACTAGTGCGCGATCGCCCATTTGTCTATTAAAAGCTTTAATTCAGAATGTATGTGGGCTGCAATGTAAGCCGGTAGAGTATTATACGGTCAAGTAACGGACGAGTTGTGTCCTGCAGACTGAGGTCATGACCATCTGTTGCAGCTGCGCGTGTGAAAGCAGTGGAGTAGCACTGGCAGGCCACTTACATTATACGAAACTAAAAATATTAATAACTAATAAAGGAATAACCTGAGGAACGTCACATTTGATGTACAACCTTCTGTTGTGAAAACAAACAATATGTCAAAGTCTGAGATCAAAAATAGTTGTATTTTGGAAGTTCGTAAAATTCCATTAAAAAAAACGTAGTATTCCGACAGTCAAGAATTTAAATAAATACAGTGACGTAATAGTTCACCTTCAGTGACTATGTACGATGATCTGATAACACTTTCAGTGTTCATATACAAATTTGGAAAGTTTTTAGTTTCAGAAAACCTCTGTGACTTTTCTATAATAATAATTTCAAGAATTCTAAGTAAATATGAGTATTGTGTGCTAGGGTGCGTGTGAATGAGAATGCGTGCGTGAGAGTATGTGGGACATTCGGCATTATTAAAAATCATTCATATAATTCTCTACAGGAACTGGCAAGTGTTCCAATTCTGTAACGTGGGAACGAATCCACTAGTGGTTCCCCTACTAGTGAATGTCGGATGTCCAAGTATGTATGCTTATGTATAAGACAGCCAGAACATTCGCGACTACATAACAAATTTCCAGATGTAGAGTACAGCTTATAATTCATTTTGTTTTGTTTATTTAATTAGAGAGTTTTGTGCTACTTAATTTGATGACATCAATGAGCCTACAGAAGTGGTTGGTGCTAGCTAGATTTTGGCACGAGCCACACCATAGAAGTGAGTTCTCATTGGTCATAAGTGCTGACAGCCAATGAGAAGCGAGACAGTTGGCCGCCTAGCGAGGAGATATAGTTTGGAGTGTGGGAGAGTGAGAAGGAGAGAGAGTGGCGAGCTAGTTTTGATTGGAGGCGGTTATGCTGGATATGACTTTTCACATTATGTGTAAGATGAAATCTTAGGATGACTTCCGCATTATGGTCCAGTGTTAATGGTATCTGGTAGTGACCAGAAACTGTTTATGAAAACTTTAGAGTGTTGTGATAATTCGTTCTGACGAAAATCGCGAGTGAACTTTGAATTATATAGCGTGGCAGTACTGAGTATATTCTTACTAAGTATTTTATGGTGAGCATAAACTTTAACTAAAGACAACCACTGAATATCGTGTGCACAAGTAATTGGCTGATCATTGACTGTGTTACAAGTAATTGGTTTCGGAATTTGGGAAGGTAAAAGTTCTGGCTGTTTTAGGTATGGTGATAACTGTGAGCAGAAACTTTAGTAATTTTCGTAAATGTGGGCTGATGATCTTGCTTAGCGGCAATAAAGATCTATTGAAGGTTTAAATTTGAACTTCATGTTTAAAGTACGAGTGACATCCCCTTTCCGAATCATTTCTTTAAAGTACATAGAAAATTTTCAGCAAATTTTACTTATAGCGGTCTCCGGCGTGTAGCTATGAGGTTACAGTTTCCTCAACACTGTTTTTCTGTGATCTCGTAAGTAGCTGCAGTCAGGAGTTTACGTGCGAAGATTTACCGCTGTAAAGAGGTAGGTGAACAAAAATTATAAAAGAAAATGCATTGCAGCATCAGCAACATATAATCCGTCACAATTGGTGCATCACACGCACGCACGTAAAAAATCCGCCGCTATCTTTTCCTACACTGTTGCAAAAATAAAAGTAAGACAGACTATGCATCCCTATTTAGTTTTCAGAATGGAGTTTTATATTCTAATGTAAAAATCTATAACAAGTTAGCAGCAGACATAAGGCAGAAAACTGAACACAGTATCAATGGAGTCTTCGTCAACAGCACACAGCGCGCCACTCATGCGGTCTGCGGGAGGCGACACATTTAAACTTAATGCCACTGCACCTCCACAAGTACACTCTCTCCAGCGTGTGGGTTGTGCCATGAATGCCACCAGAGGATGTCATCTTCCATCACTCACTGCATTCAGTTGTTGAGCATAAAGTCTTTTTAACACGTCGCACACCGAGCTCTGCCCCAAAATCTTGAAAGACTTCCAGTGAGAGTAAACTGTTGTAGCACGACACTACTATTGCTACAGCTATATAGAGACTGAACTTGGAATTGTTCGCAAGTAAACAAGTTCACAGCAACCACTAATCAACTCTTATCATATTTAATGTTATGTATTCTTTTCTATTCAACTTGAACATATTTAAATAAAGGTTTTATTCATTTTGTGGATGTCTGGCTTTTGTTAAAGGTCACCTTCAAACTGCAGACACAACAGTGAAAATCACTGGTTATTAAACAACAAAGTAAGAGAATGGCTCATTGGCCACTCCTCCCACAATTTATCAGAATGTTTGGACTCAAGAGGTACAAATTCCATGTAAATCTTATGGTTACATTACAATATTATTGATTATTAATATTATTAAACATTTCTTGACTTTTCCAATATATAGATCACTGGGTAAAGTTATGTAAATGCTATATAGGTATAAATAACAGCCAAGTAGTAGAAGGGGAGAAGCAGTGTCTTTTTTTTTTTTAATGGTGTTTCATCTAATATACATGAATAAGTATAAATTGCTACTCATAATATAGGGGAAATGTCCAGTCGCAGTCACATGCAACAAAAAGACTGCTAAATAAGCAAGCTTTTGGCCAGAAGGTCTCCTTCTGTATTGAACAACATATGCACACACGTTCACGCAAATAAAACTCACGTACACATGACTACTGTCTCTGTCTGCTGAAGCCAGACTGAGTCTGGCCTTGGCAGCCAGAGGCAGTGGTCATGTGTGCGTGAGTTGTGTTTGCATGAATGTATGTGTGCATGTTATCTCATTCAGAAGAAGGCCTTTTGGGCGAAAGCTTAGTTGTTTGGCAGTCTTTGTGTTGTGTCTGTTTGTGACTCAACATCTCCACTATATAGTGAGTAGCAATCTACCCTTCTCATAATGTTGTCATTATTTCATACTGGACTTCCCACTTTCTGAATATGTATAAAGTAATGGCCATAATTATCAGTCTGAACAGATTACTACCAGTTATAATTTTTCGTTAGTACACTTAACGGCAGCAGGCTGCCGTGGATGCTTCTGCCTGTTAAAGTGTAACTTGACTCATTCCACATCTCTGAAGGATCTCCTCCATGATGGAATTTTATGGAATGCAAGGAATGAATGAATGAATGAATGAACGAACGAATGAATGAATGAATGAAGCTGAACATGATGGTTCATCTGTTGCTACAGTACTGTTTGATAGTGAAGAAATGAGCAACAGTTGTGTTGTGATGGCGACTGGAACAGTCGCGGGATTGAAGTGACAGGAAACGCGGCGGGACCCGCGGAGCGGCCCGTGAATAACAACACAACGAGAGAGGACGGACACGACCAATGAAGGACCTTACGACAATAACAAGAATGAAACAACATGGGCAAGAAAACCTAACTAGACAACCACGTCCACTCGTAAACAAAACACGAAAGTAAATACGCTGTCTAAGGTGAGGCGATATGTCCTGAGATGTAAGCAACGTTAGATTGGCAGGCTGAGCGACAGGCAGGCGCTTAAGTACTCTATCGGGGATGCCGCTATTGGCCGCTGCAACCACGTGTTCCACTGTGGCGCCCTCACTCTAAATGCGGGCCAGGAGGCACACGCCGCCACAGCTTACGGCGCGATGGTGCAGAGACCTCTAGGGGTCTTCGACGTCCATGACATCTGGTGGGGATTCAAATTCCGTGGTGCGCGGTACCAGGAATTGTGAAATTAATGTTGCTTGTACGCTGCTAGTTGAAGTGAAAAAGAAAAGACAATGCAACAATATAGACATGACATCAAGCCACTGACAGAAATGAGAAAGAATACCAAAAGTTTTTGGATGAAGTGCTTCCAGTAGAACTCTCAAAAATTCACATAACAAAACACTCTCTCTCTCTCTCTCTCTCTCTCTCTCTCTCTCTCTCTCTCTCTCTCTCACACACACACACACACACACACACACACACACACACACACACACACGGTCACTGCCCCAGGTGCTAAGGCCTGACTGGCCTGCTTCTGAGGAACGACATCAGCTTGTTCTTTTTCATTCCGCCCTCTGGGACTCAATGCCTCCTCCAAGTGGTGACCAGCGATCTACCCTTTCCATATTGTTATTATTCCATCCTGTGCTTTCCGTTGTTTGAAAAGACAACATAAAAGATTCTAGCACAACATCTATAGCAAATGATACGATCATGGAGAGTTTCATTCTCTGTTTCTGAAAGACATGATAGAAAATATGATTTATGCGCATAGTAAGAGCATACCTGAGCCCCAGTGAAAATGCACCTTAAGACTACACTCTATAAAAAAAATCATGACTTGATTCACAATTCCAACTGTGTTCTGTCATTTAGCATATTAGTGAGATCAGCATCCACTAGGTTCAACAAATGAGAAGCACAATGAAAATACTTCACTATTGTAAATTTAGTTTTGATTGTATGTTGAACACTGTTAACATTAGCAGCCACTATGGAGTACCCATCAAAACCTTAAGTCAATAAACTGAACCACTTGCAAATCTTCATTTACTATGGATTTCAAAATAGCATTTACAATATTTCTTGCAGCCAGCTTATCATGCACATCAAAATGTATGCATTTCTTTTCCATCGTACAGCCAACACTAGCATCTTCTTGCCACTAATGTCAGTATAATCAGCAAAGTATGAAAATGTTTCACTTTCACTGACCTCTTTCACTACTGAATTATAGATTGTTTTACTCTAAGAGAAGTATATTAGGATTCTACTGGATGTGTCCTTCAGTGGTCTTCAAGAATCTTATCTTCCGCATCAATGCAGAACTGAATTATGTCAAAATTTGAGCCTGCAGAGGGTTTCTCATGAAGTGAACAATGAGGGGGGGGGGGGGGAATTATTATTGTTTTCAAAACAAACAGACTTGAGTTTGGTTCTGTTGATCTCAGTAAATTCAACCTTAGTTGAGTTTGATCGTTCAATTACATTTCTTCTTTTCATCCCCACAGTACCACTAAACATTTTCACATCAGTCACAGCTTATTGGAGGCAATCAGATTTGGAATCTGTCCTTGCACCATCATAGTAACGGTGCTTCTTCATGGAAATATTTTATGTCCTCCTGAGTATTAATCAGAAAAGCAGCAGCTTATTTGCTTCCAAATACTGAATACCAGTCACTAACCATAAATTCACACCCACACGGAGAATCATGTGCTTTAGCATGTTGCTTCAGAGATTCAGGCAGTCGCATCTGCCCCAGATCGAATACACCTGGTGGGTTAATGATGAGGGCCAATGTGCTAACTAACATGGATGTGGTTTTTAGACAGTTTCCCACATCCAACTAGGTGACAGCGGTCTGGTACCCCCGCCGTTCCACCTCAGTTATACGATTCGCAAACATTTAGAAGACATGCATAAACATTCGCCTGGGTAACACTTCATGCAAACAGTATGGGTTACACAAATTCCATCCCAAGAGGTGAAGGGGTGGTTACAGGAAGGGCACCTGCCCACCTTCTAACATTAACTTCAATGTGATTCTACCACATGTAATATATTTGATGACTGTTTTAATACAAATCAATGAATGTTCCAAAAACACTAGCAATTCATCAAAATATTTACAAATGATGCATGTTGTATACAAGTTTTCCATTAAGATATACAAACTAGTTACGCACCACAATGACTGCATGCCCTTGTTTAGGATCTCCCATGAGAGTTGCCGTGATTCCAGCCAACACCCCTGGGAGCATTGCAGCAAAAACATCTGCCACCTTCTCTTGTATTTCAATGCTGGACCGTTGGACGTTGTCATGTGTTTGGTTCAGCAGCATCAGGCATTCAACTGCAGTGATCCTGAACCAACAGGCGTAAAAAATTCAAAACTTTGATACTGTCTTTATTTCTGGCAAAACGCTAGAGTAAGAAAGACAGACAAATGAAAAGAAATATCATGTTTTATTAAGTTTTCTCAGAATGATTAAAAGAAAATGTATAAATGGATGTCCATAAAGGTTGAGAGACCCTTTGTTTGCACAAAATTTCAAATACTGATCTAGTTAATATGTAGAAAAATAAACTAATCAAACTAATTAGACTCAATAAGTTGTTGGAGGTCCTCTGCAAAAAAATTGGCCCCTGCTGCCTCTGTAACAGTCCATAATTGTGAAAATGTTGCCAGTGTAGGATACTGTGCATGAACTGTCCTCTCAATTGCATTCCATAAATGTTCGATGCGATTCATGTCAGGCAATCTGGGTGACCAAATCATTTGCCTGAATTGTCCTCAATGTTCTCCTTGTCATCGACAAAAATTCCATTCTTGTTTGGTAACATGAAGTCCATGAATAACCATTACAGGAGAACCCAGGACACTCAACATAAACAGAGTGCGTACCGAAACTTCCTGGCAGATTAAAACTGTGTGCCGGACTGAGTCTCGAACTCGGGACCTTTGCCTTTCGTGGGCAAGTGCTCTACCAACTGAGCTACCCAAGCATGACTCACGCCCCATCCTCACAGCTCTAATTTCGCCAGTACCTCGTCTCCTACCTTCCAAACTTCACAGAAGCTCTCCTGCGAACCTTGCAGAGCTAGCACTCTTCGAACAAAGGATTCTGCGGAGAGACTTGCCCGCGAAAGGCAAAGGTCCCGAGTTCGAGCCTCAGTGCGGCACACAGTTTTAATCTGCCAGGAAGTTTCATATCAGTGCACACTCCACTATAGAGTGAAAATTTCATTCCAGAAACATCCCCCACGCTGTGGCTAAGCCATGTCTCTGCAGTATCCTTTCTTCCAGGAGGGCTAGTTCTGCAAGGTTCGCAGGAGAGCTTCTGTGAAGTTTGGAAGGTAGGAGACAAGGTAGTGGCAGAATTGAAGCTGTGAAGACGGGGCATGAGTCGTACTTGGGTAGCTCAGTTGGTAGAGCACTTGCTCACGAAAGGCAAAGGTCTCGAGTTTGAGTCTCGGTCCAGCGCACAGTTTTAATCTACCAGGAAGTTTCATATCAGCGCACAATCTGCTGTAGAGTGAAAATTTCATTCCAGAGTGCATACGATTATGGAGCCACTACCGGGTTGCACAGTACCTTGTTGATAACTTGGGTCCATGATTTCGTGGGGTCTGCTCCACACTCAAATCCTACCATTAACTCTTACCAAATGAAACTGAGACTCATCTGACCAGACCACAGTTTTCCAGTCATCTAGAGGCCAACTGCTATGCTCATCAGCCAGGAGGTAATGTCATGCTGTTAGCAAAGACACTGATGTTTGTCATCTGCTGCCACAGCCCATTAATGCCAAATTTTGCCATACTGTCCTCACAGATACATTCGTTTTAAGTTCCACATCAATTTCTGCGGTTACTTCACACAGTGTTTGTACAATCCTAAGGCACTGACTGTACACTGACCAACACAGAACCGCGTAACGGTATGAAGGAGGTGCTGGCCCACATGCCATTGGAAAGAATGGGCAGCACCACTCCTCCAGGAAGACGAGGGTCCAGTGCCCCCTTTCAATGCTGATTGAACCAGCCACCCATCGTTGACTGACCAGCACTGAGTAATAGGAAGACGTTATTTAGCCTGCATCCTGCAAGTAGCAATAGCAAATAAAGTACTTGTATGTAGGAGCCACTGGAAGCATAGGGATCAAGTTATATTTATTTTCTTTTCAGAAATAAAGTGTTCAGTTAATCTTTTTGGATTCCTGCCACTGGCCATCACAACTTCCCTCCTCCCTTGTTTTTGTCGGTGCTGATTCCCACAGTAGCCGACACAACATCTGGCGACGAGAATTTCAGTACCAATGCTGCTTTTGCTGTACATCTCTCTGTCACAGCGCATCAGTAATACTTCCATCTTTTCTTTCAGAGCCACACTGCTACTAATTATGTGCTTTCTTTTACTTTGCTTCTACTTATAATTTGTTGTGCCACTCCTCTCATTAAAATGGTCCCCAAATCCACCTCCTACACCACCTGCGCATATGCCTCCAGTTGCTGCTGACTTTGATCTAATGCAGTTTATTCAGTTTCAGAACCAACAAATGTCAGAACCAACAATGCTGAGCTGGTCCCACCAAATGCAGAGCATCATCTTGGAACTGGGAATATTCAGTTTGGCCATCGATGTGGAAGCAAGGCTGGGATATCCCCATGATTTGTTGCATTTAGGGTTATCGTAATGAACCCATTTTTCATCCCTGGTCACAATGCGATGCAGAAATCCCTTCCATTTCTGCCTCTGAAGCAACTATTCACAAACACACAAATGCCATTCAACGTCTCTTGGTTTCTGCTCACATGGAACCCAAGTTCTTTCTTTCTGAATCATTCCTATAGCCTTGAGACGTTTTGAAATGGCTTGCTGTGTCACTCCCACTAATCATGCCAATTCTTATTGAGTTTCACGCGAGTCTTCACTCGGCAATGTCTTCAATTCTGCATCTTCAAAAACATTCTCTCTTCCACAACTATGCCGGTCTACAAAGTTAAAATCACCATTCTTGAAGCATTGAAACCACTCACGACACGTTATTTCACTAAAAGTGTCCTTACCATACGTACTTGAGAGCATTCAATGAGACTCAGCCGCTGTTTTCTTCATATTGGACAAAACAGTAACACCTCCCACAAATGACAAAAATTAGGCTCGTAAACTGACATTTACAATCAAGAACAACTTTATGATGCAGACAAAAATCATCTAATGTTTGAATGAGGTTGTGTTGATTGAGGTCCAAGCTAACTGCCTGATGTCTGAGATCTGTTTCTTTTGACTGCTACTTACCGTTGTCACCACCTATTGGCAAACGGTGGAAGTAAAGCTGTACACCTTTTACAATTTTTTTTCTCTCAAACCGCCACCATGAATTTTCTAAAAATTGCATAGTATAATAGTTTGTTACTGTACTTATGGAATGTACACTCAGAGTGGCAATATCTTGAAGTGTAAAATTTGAGAAGTTTTTACGTTAGACCTAGCTACTCTCAAGGTCAAAAAATCCTGTACACTTAAAAATTTAAATTGATTGCTGATATTGAGTAAAAGTAAATAAAAATTGGTAATTTTAGTCAATCAACACTGCACTGTTCAGAAGAATTCTTTTTTTTTTTTCACCTGCCCCTCACTGAACTTGTATAGTCGAGCTGGATTTGCACAGGGACAGGATAATCCAACAAGAGAAGTACTTGGGAAATTCGAACTGCACACTGATCTGTTGATGATGGCCATTTGAGAGAATCTGTCAGACCATGAGGTGTCATAAAGAAGGCAGTTACATCTTCCAGCTCATGAAAGACACTAATTATTTGTCCCATCCACAACTGATTGTCAAACACACGAGAATTGAAGTTTCTCACAACAAAGTCTTCTGAAGTTTACTGAGGTCTATGCATTTCACACAAAGCATTTCGTGGAGAACTGTTGTTGCAATGTATATGCCACTCCAGGGTACTACACAGTGTTCACAGAGACGACATACACCATCACATGCACTTTTTTTATAGTCTGTTGTTGAAAATATCCATTTTTTGTTTCATTCCTGTACAATGCCTTCCAAGCTCATAAAGCAAAAAGCAGTTTTTAAAGTGAAATGCTACAACATCACTCACATACATGTGTTTATGAAACGTATGGCCTCTAGATGCTATGTCATCAGTTACCATGCTGACAGCACAGCCTGCATGGCCCTGTCATGAATGAGACCATCACTAACTAAAGCAAAACAGTGTGATATTCCAAGGAAGTGAGCAACAAATGTGAATACTGACACTTATGATGTGTGCCAGTAGTAACTTTGAACACTGTTCTGTAAAGAAACAGACCAGTTCTCAGCAAGGTCAAAATGAAGAACTAATGTATCAGTGTTGTGGGATGTGGCTGATTTTACTTCTGCTATGGCCTGTCTCTGATACTGTGGATATGATGGTGAGCTACTCCTAAAAATGACCCAATGCCTAACCTCTGTTACAAACTTCCCTATTACCACTGTCTTCTTCACCAACTCTCCTCCCTTGTAAATGCATAGGTTACGTCACTGTCAGTATCCTGAAAATGTAGTGGTTCAATGGGCATCCCTTAAGCACCAGGACACCTTGCACTCTCCTGCAACCAACATTTATCTTGCAGTTAAACATATACACGAAGGTATCAGGTCCATCTCTGTGTACTTCTTCTGTGTGACACTACTTATGGTTACACAAATAAGCTTCAAATTAGTACATTCAATACATGTGCATAGTTCCTTCACTAGCTGGCATTTTACCCATTCTGGTCGTAAAGAGCAGAATTTTATGACACCAGTTTTTAAATTTGGGTTCTCCTGTTTTGTTAGGAGATACGCTTCACTTACTGATCTCGTTATATGTATATCTCTTTGCCTTTTTAATTTTTTCACAATTCTCACGAACTGGGATAACATCAGCCTGATTAGGACTTTGCCTGTTGCAATCTTTGTCATCACCTAGGTAATATCACAGAGCAACATTAAGCATATCATCTTGCAATGGATGCCCACCACAGGAATCTGGGCATGCCCAAATACCTATTTCATTCTTTATTTATGAGCTTTTGAAATTAAATAATGTGAAGAAGAGGGTATGTATTTCCATATCAACTGCTTGAAGTAGCTATGTGGAATCAGTAAATGCACCTTCTCAGTACAGATGGCTGCTGAGATAGCAGTATTTATTTTTTGAAATCACACATCACATTGGGTGCACAATGTCACTATCTTCAGGTTCTGCACCAAGTGCATCTACATTATACATGTCACAAAGTTTTGATGTTGTCTGTGCAAAACTTGTTTCAAGTTCTTCCACTTTTCTTTGTACATACCGTTTCCTTCTTGTGCTTCTTATCTTGTCTGAGCATTTATGGGAGGGGGAGGGGGATATTAGGGACTAAAACTGAAATCCTAACATTCAAGGCATCAACAATCTCACACTCAGGAATATAAACATCTGATCTGTCTTTCTTAATTTCACATTCTGGTGACAAGTGATTGTTCAGGTGGGTTATCATTAAATTTCTTGTGATAGCAAGTATAGCAATTCCTGCACAATGGATGTGATGGTAACACAGTTTTCAGGACCAAGATATTTCTGCAATACCTCTTACAGATTTCCAACAATTGCGATAAACAGAAGAGAGCTGGAAACAGTGTCGCCAACATGCGTATTTTACACCAGAAATTCAGTTATGTGAAATATGCAGAATGCTGAAAAATTTCTAACACTTTAAACAGAAAAGTACTGTTGACTTTGACTGTAGTAACTATTAAGGGGGGGGGGGGGGGGGGGTAGGAAGTCAAACGGGCCAACTTGGAGCAGGAGAGGCACCACGACATTTTAATTTGTTTAATTTTCATTGCCTACACTTTTACAAATAAATTCATAAAACTTTGTCAGCGTGACCAGTGAGGATTCAGGATTCACACCTATAGCAGTGGAAGTTAAAAAACATAACAAAATAATTTTCTTTTACATGTGAAATTTCATCATTTTTTCATTTACTATTGGCTGCATTTGTTGCTATAGGTACACTTTTCTTCATAAGTAAGAGAGATTCTTCGATGAATTTTGCACAGCATTCAAACCATACTTTCTAGTGTATGAAACTCTAAATTTACTTTATTTATGAAAAAATGAACTGTTACATTTTAAACTTCATGTTTAGAAAAAGCTCAATTTTATAGTTAATTATCTCAATTTTTACCACAGTTTTTAATCGATTTGGAAAATTCTAGAGTTTCATACACCTGTATGTACGTTTTGTATGCTGTGCAAAATTCATCGAAGAATCTCTCTTACTTATGAAGAAAAATGTACCTATAGCAACAGATGTCGCCAACAGTAAGTGAAAAAGTGATGAAATTTCACATAGAAAAAAATTATTCTGTTATGTTTTTGAACTTCTACTGCTATAAGTGTGAATCCTGAATCCTTTCTGGTCATGCTGACAAAGCTTTATGAATTTATTTGTAAAAGTATACATAATGAAAATTAAAATTTCCTTTGGTGCCTCTCCTGCTCCAAGTCAGCCCGTTTGAATTTTCATAAGTTTTGTGAAGGCGTTTCCAAGTAAATAATTCCTAAAAACTCATAAAAATGTGATTTTTAAAATTTTTCATAATAAATATTTTCATAATACACACAGCTAGAGCACAGAAGATGTTGTTTATAATTATATATTGTTTATAATTAATTTTTTTGTATTTTCTTCTTAAATTTGTAAGTTATGAGAAAGCCAATAAGTGTGTGTGTGTGTGTGTGTGTGAGAGAGAGAGAGAGAGAGAGAGAGAGAGAGAGAGAGAGAGAGAGAGAGAGAGAGAGAGGGGGGGGGGGGGGGGGATCAAAATTTGAACATATAAAGTGGGAGCTACAAAGAGAAACATCTGCCAAGTCTCCAGTACTTTTGGTTTATTAGTTGTAATTTTTTTTAGTTCTCTACTGTTTTAAAAGTTATTTACAAAATGTACATTTTTCAAATGACTGTATCATTTACAATGAAAATATTTTCTTTTTTAACACATTTTATATAGAGATCTAACATACATTTTTTCCAAAGAAATTCATGATCATGAACTGTTATGTCCTGTATGGTTTGAGATGAAATTGCCCGAACAAGTACTAACTGCAAAGGTATTTCCTTCAAATGTAAACATGCTACTTGTGATGCATGAACAGAATTATAAATAACAAATGTTGAAATGAAATCAGATTATTTGTAATTCATGTAGTACTGTACTTCGAAACATAGGCTAACTACAAAGGATTAGAACACTGCTTTTCCTTTATCAACTTAAGCTGCTTTCAACTGCATTTTGCACACATTAGCAAACAGTAAAAACACTCAATGAGCATCTGTTTAACTGCCTATCAGTTAACAACACTTTCCAAGCACAAGAAAAAGTATCTACAATAATTATGGATTTTAAATAAACAGTAAATGGCAATTTTTGAACATGTTAGTTATGAAGATATGGCAAGAGAAAATACCATAAATTCAGGTTGCAGTGTACACTCTACCTGAGAGGCCTATACTTTTCATGCTGCTGTATCTGGACACACACATACACACCCTGACTCAGCCAAGGAATGTTCTTAACTTCATACACCTGCTTCTTTACATGGATTGGAGTTTTCTTCAACAGCTCACATGCACAGTCTAACAAAGATACCTTCAGTTCTTCATTTATGGGTGATACTGGAGAAAAAAAAAGAGAAAAAAAAACCACAATCAAAGATCAGATTAACTCCAAAACACACACACACACACACACACACACACACACACACACACATACACACACAGGTTGCCAAGATAGTTTCATTACATTTCACACAGTAATGAATTATATGAAACTGTTTTATAATGAATTGTATTCTCTTCCCAATTATGTCACCTTGATACAACTGTAATTAAATATCATTAAGCAAAGGTAAGTTTACTATGTTACAAAATACGTAACTTCTGTAACTACAACAAAACTGGCAGGAAAATACTTTCCTCTATCCTTGGTTAACAATATTGATATCTGAACTGAAGTGAATGCTTAAACTGATTCTGGTGTTTGTTTGCCTTTTAATTTCAGTGTTAGACATAGTTCGATGCAGAATATTCAGTTGGAGATGGATAAATACATTAAATTAAAAGAAAAGCACTACTATGTTACAACAGTGAGTCACATTATCTTACATCTACCAAACACCTATTTTCTACAAATCATTGGAAGGGACATGACAGAGCTGCTTTTTATTGTGCCATGTACAAGTGGAGGATGGGAAGAATGATACATTATATGTCTCTGTGGCTGCTATTGCAATTATGGCTGTATCTTCAAACAGTCTGAAATAGCAGTGCTAAGGAACCTGAAGAATATTTTATAATTTAGATTCCAACCTAAAATAATTTCTTAGAATTTCCTAAACACATTTTCACAAGTTATTCAATGTCATTCATTGACGTCTGACATGTGGACTTCTCAGCACGTTTCAACACACTACTGAGAGGCAAATTATCCTAAGAACATTCATACTGCCCTTGTTTGTACACAGCATGTCACTCTGTACTAGAGCAATGTTATTCTATGGGCTGAACATTGTTTAGTACGCAAACTCTTTTGGAAACAACTGCAGATGTCCAGTATCATACCAATGCCTTGAACTTGCCACCTGCTTTGCCCACAACTGAGTCTATGGGATCATTTTACTTAATATCCTCCAAGGACTGTTACACTCATGTGTTTGTATGCCCTAGCTGACTCCAGTTGTGAGCCAATAATCCTGTACATCTACATCTACATCCATACTCCGCAAGCCACCTGACGGTGTGTGGCGCAGGGTACCTTGAGTACCTCTATCGCTTCTCCCTTCTATTCCAGTCTCGTATTGTTCGTGGAAAGAAGGATTGCCGGTATGCTTCTCTGTGAGCTCTAATCTCTCTGCTTTTATCCCCATGGCCTCTTCGCAAGATATACGTAGGAGGAAGCAATATACTGCTTGACTCCTCGGTGAAGGTATGTTCTCGAAACTACAACAAAAGCCCGTACCGAGCTACTGAGCGTCTCTCCTGCAGAGTCTTCCACTGGAGTTTATCTATCTTCTCCGTAACGCTTTCATGATTACTAAATGATCCTGTAATGAAGCACACTGCTCTCCGTTGGATCTTCTCTATCTCTTCTATCAACCCTATCTGGTACGGATCCCACACTGCTGAGCAGTATTCAAGCAGTGGGTGAACAAGCGTACAGTAACCTACTTCCTTTGTTTTCAGATTGCACTTCCTTAGGATTCTTCCAATGAATCTCAGTCTGGCATCTGCTTTACCGATGATCAACTTTATATGATCATTCCATTTTAAATCACTCCTAATGCGTACTCCCAGATAATTTATGGAATTAACTGCTTCCAGTTGTGGACTTGCTATATTGTAGCTAAACGATAAGGGATCTTCCTTTCTATGTATTTGCAGCACATTACACTTGTCTACATTGAGATTCAATTGCCATTCCCTGCACCATGCGTAAATTCGCTGCAGATCCTCCTGCATTTCAGTACAATTTTCCATTGTTACAACCTCTCAATATACCACAGCATCATCCGCAAAAAGCCTCAGTGAACTTCTGACGTCATCCACAAGGTCATTTATGTATATTGTGAATAGCAACGGTCCTACGACAGTCCCCTGCGGCACACCTGAAATCACTCTTACTTCGGAAGACTTCTCTCCATTGAGAATGACATGCTGCATTCTGGTATCTAGGAACTCTTCAATCCAATCACACAATTGGTCTGATAGTCCATATGCTCTTACTTTGTTCATTAAATGACTGTGGGGAACTGTATCGAACGCCTTGTGGAAGTCAAGAAACACGGCATCTACCTGGGAAACCATGTCTATGGCCCTCTGAGTCTTGTGGACAAATAGCGCAAGGTGGGTTTCACACGATCATCTTTTTCAAAACCCATGCTGATCCCTACAGAGTAGATTTCTAGTCTCCAGAAAAGTCATTATACTCGAACATAATACGTGTTCCTAAAAAAATTCTATAACTGATCGACATTAAAGATATAGGTCTATAGTTCTGCACATCTGTTCGATGTCCCTTCTTGAAGATGGGGATGACCCGTGCCCTTTTCCAATCCTTTGGAATGCTACGCTCTTCTAGAGACCTACGGTACACCGCTGCAAGAAGGGGGACAACACCTACTACAGTCAATAACAAACAAAAATATCTCAATGAAAAATACTGTCAAGAAAATAAAAGAACATTACACTTTCATGTTTCATGAAGTAGACAAGTATGGATTCATCTAAATTAAGAAACAATTTCCAGTCTCTATACAGTGTTTACATTTTATCCAGATCTGACAGGATATTGCCACAATTTCAATGAGAGAACTCTTTCACATACGTAACTACATCATCTGCACACTGTATGTGGATGCTACTAATATGATCCACTTTGTGATTAATACCTGACTGCTCTGTTTGTTCACAGCATGCCGAAGGTTGTAGGTGGCAAGGACCAACTTATTATTATTATTATTATTATTATTATTATTATTATTAGCGAATGTCCCCATGGGAGAACGATAAGCAGGTGATTAACATTTCTTAATGTTCTTCTTATTTCCCCAGTATTTCTTCATTGCCTCCCCAAAGGCCTTCTTCCTTTCTTCGGTCCACTTTGGTCGGAAAGGTTTAGATTCCGTCTCTGGAGTAAACTTCCACTTGTCGATTTTTCTTCTGAATGTATCCCGGTCTGATGTGTTTGTTATGTCAATTTTTGCCTTTTTCAAATCCTTCTTAACTTCAGTTACCCAGGGTATTGTTGCCTTAAGTGATGTCATATAGTCCAATAGACGTTTAGTTAACCTGTTTCCAGGTAATCTGTCTATATGTCCATAAAACTTCATCCGCCTCTTCCTGATATCTGCCTCGATGTTTGATATTTTTTCGGTTGTCTCGGTAGTCTGCAGCCTGTATCCATCTTGTGTGTATCGTGGTCCTAGGATTTTTCTAATAATTTTTCTCTCTACTTTCTTAATTTCGTGTAAATCTAATTTTCTATTCAGGGAGAGTGTTTCACTTGCATATGTGACTGTTGGTTTGATGACTGTGTTGTAGTGTCTGATTTTAGTGCCTTTTGATAGACATTTCTTGTTATATATATTTTGAATAAGTCCGAATACTTTCTTGATTTTCTGTAATCGGTTTTTTTGTGCTATTTTCTCAAGTCCTGTTGGTTCAATAACTTCACCGAGATACTTAAAGTGCTTGACTCTAGTTATTTCACCATACTTTGTTTTTAGTTTCGAAATATCTAATTTTGAGCAGATGAATTCTGTCCTCTCAAAGGAGATTTGCAGGCCAACCTTCTCAGCACATTCTTTAAGTGTCTCAATTTGTTTTACTGCTGTTTCTTCACTGTCAGTTATAATTGCCAAGTCATCTGCAAACGCTAAATAAGGGATGTTCAATTTTCCTTTACCTCTTCCTAGTTCAATTGGCTTCCAAAAGCTTTGTTTCCTTAGTGTTACTTCCCACTCTTTCATAACTTTGTCCAAAACTATATTGAATAATAGTGGTGAGATCCCACCTCCTTGTCTTACTCCTGTTTTAATTGAGAATGGTTCCGAAATTTCCCCTCTGAATTTAATTTTTGATTTGGTTTCTGTTAGTGTTTGTTCAATTAGTTTTCGGGTTTTAGTGTCTAGGCCTCGTTCTTCGAGAATGTGACATAGAGACTGTCTGTCTATGGAATCGTATGCCTTTTTGAAATCAACGAATGTGCAGATTATTGGTTTTGACCTGATTGCTTTAATCTTTAAAATAGTTTTAAGGTTGAATATCTGTTCCGGGCATGATCTATTAGGACGAAAGCCTGCTTGGTAGTCTGAAATTGTATGTTCTAGTTGTTCTTGTGCCCTCTTTAGGAGACATGCAGATAGAATTTTGTAGGTAACTGGTAAAAGTGAAATGCCTCTGTAGTTGTTTACGTCTGATCTTTCTCCCTTTTTGTGCAATGGGTGAATTAGTGCACACTTCCACTCCTCTGGGATATTTTCTGTCTGCCAAATTTCTTTGATGATGCTAGTGATCTCTTTTAACGAATTTGGACCAAGGTTTTTCAGTAGTTCAGCTACAATTCCATCTTCTCCCGATGATTTATTATTTTTGAGTTTTCTAACGTGACTATAAATTTCTTCTTGAGATGGTGGTAGTGAAGTCTCATTCGTGTGTTCTGGTTGTAATCTGGGGAATCTTGTACTTGGTTGTGGGCAATTTAGGAGTTGTGAGAAATATTTAGCTAGTTCTTGGCAATTTTCTTTGTTAGTTAGTGCCAATTTTCCATTCTGTTTCCGGAAGCAGAGATTTTGTGGAGTGTATCCTTTGATTTGATTTGCGAATATTTTATAAAAATCTTGAGTGTTGTGGTTCTTAAAGTTTTCTTCAATTGTGTTTAGCTGTTCATTAAGGTATTTTCTTTTAGTTTGTCTAAGTATTTTAGCTGTTTGTTTTCTCACTTTGAAAAATGTTTGTTGTGTGGTTTCTGATTTGTCACAATTGTAATTTAAAAAGGCTTGTTGTCTCTCTTCTAATGCGTTATCACAATTCGAATTCCACCATGGATGCTTGGATATTTTCTTTAACGGAATCAAATCTCTTGCTTTCTGTATAATTTTCGTTCGGAAATCTTTCCAGTTGTTTGTTGGTTGTTTATCCCATGCTTCTGTAATTTCTGATTCCTTGATATTTTTCAAGTCAAATTTGGGAATTAGTGGTGATTTCCTTTGGCGTTTCCTTTTTGGAGTGAATTTAATTTTAACTCTGGTAAGGTAGTGGTCAGAATCTATATTTGCCCCTCTGCGGACTTGAACGTCGTGTATTTCTTTCTGGAAGTCATAGGAGATCGCAACATGGTCTATTTGAAATTCACCAAGCTGAAGGTTTGGTGATCTCCATGTTTTTTGTTTCTTGGGGTCTTTTCGAAGTGATGTTGTCACGATTTTTAGGTTGTTTTGCTGACATAACTCGATGAGTCTCATGCCGTTCTTGTTTGTGAATTTGTGTGCAGGGTAATTACCGACTGTTTTTTTATATTTCCTCTCTTTGCCAATTTGCGCGTTGAAATCCCCTAGAAGAATTTTTACATCCTCCTTTGGAATTTTGGACATTTCAGTTTCGAGTTTTTCCCAAAATTTTTCTGTCTTCTCCGGTTCTTTTTTGTTGGCAATGTTGGTAGGTGCATGAACATTAATAAATGTATATATTTTGTTGGTGTGCTTGATTCGCATGGTCATTAGTCTGTTACTGATTTGATTCATGTCTATAACAGAGTCAAGGGTGTCCTTATTTACAATAAAAGCCATGCCAAATATTGCAGCTCCTTTGCCAATTTTCTTGTCTGTTTTACTTTTAAAGATACGGTAATTGTTGTAGTCTATTGTTTCTGAATCAGTGAATCTGGTCTCTTGGAGAGCAAGGATTTGAATTTTCTGTTTGTTGAGTTCTGTTGTAAGATTATGAAGTTTGCCTGTCTGAATTAGTGTCTGAATGTTAAAAGTGCCAATAAATGTATGGGACTTTCGTGGACGTTTACTAGAGAACTCCGACTTTCTCTGTCGTACGAGCCCAAGCTCCCCAGAATCCGATAGCTTGGTTGTCGCCACAGGGCGAGAGGATTGGCCACCTGGGGTAATATTAATTTTACTTGTACGAATCATACTGCTTGTAATTAAGTTCCAGCTAATGCTGGGTAGTTAGAACCAGGGATTGTTAGTTCCTGGAGCTTGGTGTTCAGCCGCACCTCACATGGTGAACAGACGCTGGCCAGAGTACCGGTGGTTGCCACACAGACGTGTCTGGGCTTTTCAATATGCTTTATCTTGTTGATAATGCTTGCCTCTTCCGCCAGTTCCGCCGTACCGATGATCTTCATCTCCGTCTTCACTACCGTTGAGTATTATTATTATTATTATTATTCTTTCTTTTCTCAGATGTTATGTCTGGTCAAAAATAAAAGTGACGCGGACCTTGATCAAGCGTGACTTCCTTTTAACTGTACGGTATATGTTACATTGCATTTAGGAACTTTCGGGTTATTGAACATGTATCAATAATTACGGATTTCTGTAATTGTATATATATGTTTGGATGTAGCGGTATTGCGTTGATGTACTGGTGGATATTGTGCGGTATGACTCCTGTAGTTGATAGTATAATCGGTATAATGTCAACTTTATCCTGATGCCACATATCCTTGACTTCCTCAGTCAGCTGGATGTATTTCTCAATTTTTTCTCCTGTTTTCTTCTGTATATTTGTTGTATTGGGTATGGATATTTCGATTAGTTGTGTTAATTTCTTCTTTTTATTGGTGAGTATGATGTCAGGTTTATTATGTGGTGTTGTTTTACCTGTTATAATGGTTCTGTTCCGGTATAATTTGTATTCATCATTCTCCAGTACATTTTGTGGTGCATACTTGTATGTCGGAACGTGTTGTTTTATTAGTTTATGTTTTATGGCAACTTGTTGATGTATTATTTTTGCTACATTGTCATGTCTTCTGGGGTATTCTGTATTTGCTAGTATTGTACATCCGCTGGTGGTGTGATCTACTGTTTCTATTTGTTGTTTGCAAAGTCTGCATTTATCCGTTGTGGTATTGGGATCTTTAATAATATGCTTGCTGTAATATCTGGTGTTTATTGTTTGATCCTGTATTGCAATCATGAATCCTTCCGTCTCACTGTATATATTGCCTTTTCTTAGTCATGTGTTGGATGCGTCTTGATCGATGTGTGGCTGTGTTAGATGATACGAATGCTTGCCATGTAGTGTTTTCTTTTTCCAATTTACTTTCTTCGTATCTGTTGATGTTATGTGATCTAAAGGGTTGTAGAAGTGGTTATGAAATTGCAGTGGTGTAGCCGATGTATTTATATGAGTGATTGCTTTGTGTATTTTGCTAGTTTCTGCTCGTTCTAGAAAGAATTTTCTTAAATTGTCTACCTGTCCATAATGTAGGTTTTTTATGTCAATGAATCCCCTTCCTCCTTCCTTTCTGCTTAATGTGAATCTTTCTGTTGCTGAATGTATGTGATGTATTCCATATTTGTGGCATTGTGATCGTGTAAGGGTATTGAGTGCTTCTAGGTCTGTGTTACTCCATTTCACTACTCCAAATGAGTAGGTCAATATTGGTATAGCATAAGTATTTATAGCTTTTGTCTTGTTTCTTGCTGTCAATTCTGTTTTCAGTATTTTTGTTAGTCTTTGTCTATATTTTTCTTTTAGTTCTTCTTTAATATTTGTATTATCTATTCCTATTTTTTGTCTGTATCCTAGATATTTATAGGCATCTGTTTTTTCCATCGCTTCTATGGAGTCACTGTGGTTATCCAATATGTAATCTTCTTGTTTAGTGTGTTTTCCCTTGACTATGCTATTTTTCTTACATTTGTCTGTTCCAAAAGCCATATTTATATCATTGCTGAATACTTCTGTTATCTTTAGTAATTGGTTGAGTTGTTGATTGGTTGCTGCCAGCAGCTTTAGATCATCCATGTATAGCAAATGTGTGATTTTGTGTGGGTATGGTCCAGTATTATAATATCCATAATTTGTATTATTTAGCATGTTGGATAGTGGGTTCAGAGCAAGACAGAACCAGAAAGGACTTAATGAGTCTCCTTGGTATATTCCACGCTTAATCTGTATTGGCTGTGATGTGATATTATCTGAATTTGTTTGGATATTAAGTGTGGTTTTCCAGTTTTTCATTACTATGTTTAGGAACTGTATCAATTTAGGATCTACTTTGTATATTTCCAATATCTGTGGTAACCATGAGTGGGGTACACTATCAAAAGCTTTTTGGTAATCAATGTATGCATAGTGTAGCGACCTTTGTTTGGTTTTAGCTTGATATGTCACCTCTTTATCTATTATCAGTTGCTCTTTACATCCACGTGCTCATTTGCAGCAGCCTTTTTGTTCTTCATTCATAATTTTGTTCTGTGTTGTATGTGTCATTAATTTCTGTGTAATGACTGAAGTTAATATTTTGTAGATTGTTGGTAGGCATGTTATAGGGCGATATTTAGCTGGGTTTGCTGTGTCTGCTTGATCTTTAGGTTTCAGATAGGTTATTCCATGTGTAAGTGTATCAGGGAATGTGTATGGGTCTGCAATGTAACTGTTAAATAATTTAGTTAGATGTGAATGTGTTGATGTGAACGTCTTTAGCCAGAAATTTGCTATTTTATCATTTCCAGGGGCAAACGAATTGTGCGTAGAAATAATTGCTCAGGTGACTTCATGTTGCAAAATTATCACTTCAGGCATTTGTGGTATCATCTTGTATGAGTCTGTTTCTGTTTGTATCCACCGTGCATGTCTGTTATGTTGCTCCAGAAGTGTTCCATGTCTGTTATGTTTGGTGGATTGTCTATTTTAATGCGTGTGTTATCTATTGTCTGGTAAAATTTCTTTTGGTTTGTGTTGAATGTTTGGTTTTGTTTCCTTCTATTTTCACTTTTTTTTGTATCTTCTAAGTCGTTTGGCCAATGCTTGTAATTTCTGCTTCTTTTCATCTAATTGCTCTATTGCTTCTTGTTGTGAGATTTTACCTAACCTTTTTCGTTTTTTGTCTGATATTTCATTTCTTATAAATTGTGTTAGCTGTCCGATGTCTTTTCTCAGGTTTTCTATTCTGATCTGTAGCCTGTGTTGCCATGCTGGTTTTGTGGGTTTCTTCTGTGTATTCGTTGGTTCTGATCTCTGCCTAGTGTGTATATTTAGTGTTGTGAGTGCTCCTACATAAACCAGTAGTTGTAACTCTTCCATAGTTGTATTTTCATTTATTTTGTTGTGTATGATTGTGTTGATAGTTGTTATTGTTGTTTCGACTTGTGGGTTATTTGGTGGTCTATGCAAGAATGGTCTAATGTCTGTATTTGTGCCTTTGTATTCTATATATGTCAACTGAATTTTTTCTTCTATATCTAACATGTGTGTCACTTCATGTTCTATTTGTGCTTGTTCCGGTGGCTGTCTTAAGATTTCGTTTTCCTCTGATTGTTTAATTGATGCATTTTGTTCTTTGTTTGTTTTCTCTGGGATGTTTGAGTCCATTACTGTATTTTCTTCTTCTTCTAATTGCACATTATTTTGTTCCAGTATTTGTTGTACTTGTTGTTTGATGTTTTCTAGTTCTGACTGGGGTATCCTGTTATTTTTTATTATTACACGGATCTGATCAGCTAGTCGTTGTTCTGTTAAAAATTTTAATTCTGGGTATCTGGTAATAAATGTTGTGTATACTTGTGATCTGTATCCAGTTGTGTTGGTTCCTAGGTTTGTTGCTTGGTAATAACAGAACAAGAGGCGTCGATTAACTTCATCTGACCATCTCATCCTCTGTCTTTGTTTTCCTCTTAGGGTGGTTGCAGGAAGCATATCCTGCAAAACACCTCTACTTAGATTTAAATCATTTTCCAGTTGGCTAGCAGTGTCGTTACCATTGTGGGCGGGCATAGGGTTCAAGCGTCGTCCCCGACCATGACGGCGCTTGTCCGAGGCTTCTTTAGTTCTGTCCTGAACCAAGTAATCACGCTAAAAGGGGGGTTAGCCCTATTAGTGGTTTGTTCTTTTCGTCGCCTTTTACGACTGGCAGAACATACTGAAGGCCGATTCTTTTCCCGGGCCTCCACATTAAGCAGAAAGGAAGGAGGAAGGGGATTCATTGACATAAAAAACCTACATTATGGACAGGTAGACAATTTAAGAAAATTATTATTATTATTATTATTATTATTATCATTATCAGGAAAAACTGCAGCAACTATGGAACCAGACTGAAGACTTATTAGCAAACAAAAACTTAACTTGCCTTTCTTAATGGGGAGACAGTGTCAGGAGTGAGAGTAATATCCAGCACACCTCTAGGAACAGCAATAACATTGTTATTGTTTGTGAAACTGGTATAAATAACCTGACAGATAACATCTATGGTTCCCAGAACAGTTTTTAGATAACAATTCTGTACAGGGAACTCATCCAACTAGATAAGAGTTAAATATGACAAACTTCTAGACGGTCAACATTTGCTGCAAACAAGCACAGTTGACTTTTATCATAAAATTTGATCTACTGTAGTGGTGGGAAATAAATGAAGAGAACAAATACTGTATGGCTACATGAACAAAGAACAGATAAGTATCAAAATTTGATTCAAATCATTTGTTAGTATTGGCAGTTCAGTGCAGAGGGGAGGGTAATGTTGTTACCAGCACACAATAAGTGTATCACACAGAACAGAAGCCACATACAGAATGCTGTGCAGTAACTGCAGCACAGTTGATTCATGGGGTATCCCTGGAAAAATAGTCCATACACGGGGATATGACAGGAACAGCCATTCAAAGTAAAAACAGTCTAGTAAACATAGGCTCTAAAATGCATACCTTAAGAGCCATGAGTACTTATTCATTTTTTGACACTGTGAAACAAATCAATTCTACTCCAAGCTCTTTGTTTTTCATATTTCAAGAGGTGGTAGTATAGACCAAAACAAGAACAAAAGTCCAGGAAACATGAGTGTGCACTTGTTCATCCTCACTACTGCGAAGCACATCTTTTATACTGAACAAGTGCTCAAAAGCCCCCCTTAAGGTATACATTTTAGAGCCCAAGTTTACTAGACCTTTTTGGTTCATAACACTTCCTTCCAAAACATGGAAAGGATTGAGCTTGGAGTAGAAGAGATTTGTTTCATAGTACCGAAGATGAAGAAGTGCTCATAGCCCTTAAGATACACATCTTAGAGCCAATGATTAGTAGACATTTTTTCTTTGTATGATTGTCCTTGTCACATCCTTGAATACTGATGATCCCTCCTGGGACACCTTGGATAATTTGGCTGCTTTCCCCGTATGACCCTGCCTTTTATTGGGTAAGAAATGCCTGTGACTGGACTTTGGTAGGAGGTGGTGGGTGGATATTTCAATAACTCCTGCTTTCCAATGCAGATATGGCATCCAGGTTGTAAAGAAAAGACTTTTTGGCATGGAACAGGTGACAATTGTCAAAGTGAAAGTACCGCTTGTGATTGGTTTGCTTTAAATGAACAGATGTATTCATGGAGCCATCTGAGAGGTAGAGACTGACATCTAGGAAGGTAGCTCGTTGGCTTGATCAGGACCAGATGAAGTAGATTTGAGAGAAGGTGTCGACGTTATGGAGGAAAAAGTAAAGGCTCTCCTTGCCAGGAGTCTAGATCCTGAAAATGCTATCAGTGAATGTGAACCAGTTAAGAGGTATAAGTGTTGACTGGATTGGAAGGATAGCTCTGAGAGGTCCATAAATAAGATGGCATAGGTTGGTGAGATGCGAGTATTCATGACAATACCACGAATTTGTTTATAGATTTGGCCTTCATAAGGGAAATAACTGAAGATCCATCCGAACGTGGTTGGCTTGGAGGATCAGGAAAGAGGTGGTGGGTTTGGTAACAGGGCACTGGAGAAGGTCGTGTTCCGTGGCTACGAAGACATGGAACAGTTCCTTTGATGACCAATGCCTCCAAACTTTTGTCTGTAACCTCTCATCCTACATTCACGACACTGCCCACTTCCTTTGCCACCTCTCCACCACACATTCTGTCCTGTTACTACCTTAATCCTTGTTGGTCATTGTGGATGCAACATCCTTTTACATCAATATAATTAAAGACCATGGCTTTGTGTCCACAGCAACAGTTAACAATAAACCAAACAAAATTTTGGTGGTGCATGACAGGAATCCACTTGTCATTGACATCACTAGAATAATAGTGCAACTATCTCAAACGCTACACATAAAAGGACACAAGTTACTTCATACATGCTGTAGGTGGAACTATGCCAAGTAATGTCTTTCATTACAGAGTTTTATACTTAGTTGTTGACTAAGTACATAGTTGGCAAGTTTTTACAGACTTCATTCTATATGTGCATGAGTACAATATGACAAACATAATAATAAAAATACTCACAGTCAAACAATGGAAAGCCAAGAATGGAATGTAAAAATATTATGAAAAGGATAGTTTCTACTCACCATATAACGGAGTTGCCTGAGTCGCAGATAGATGCAAAAAAAAAAGACTGATACAAAATGAACTTTTGGTCACATCCTTTGTTGAAAATAGATGAGAGACAGACACAAAGACACAAAGACAAAGACACACACACACACACACACACACACACACACACAAATGCAACTTACACACCCATAAGCACAGTCTCTGGCTGCCAAGGCTAGAATGCAAGCAGCAGCACATGCTGGGAGAAACAAACTGTGTGGTAGTGGTAAGGAGGAGGCAGGGGCGGGGGAGGGGGAGGGATAGCATATGGTAGGGATGGGGAACGGTAACAGTGGATGGGGAGCACTGGTGGTATAGAGAGCTGTGCAGTGCTGGAATGGACACAGGGAAGAGGATAGGTGAGCAAAAGACAATGGCTAACAAAGGTTGAGGCCATGAGGGTTACGGGAACGTATGAGATATTGTACGGAGAGTTCCCACCTCTGCAATTAAGCAAAGCTGGTGTTGGTGGGAAGGATCAAGATGGCACAGACTGTGAGGCAGTCATTGAAATGGAGAACATAATGTTGGGTAGCGTGCTCAGCAAATCGGTGATTCAGCTGTTTCTTGGCATGGTTTGTCGGCGGCCATTGATGTGGACAGACAGCTTGTTTGTTGTCATGCCCATGTCGAATGCAGCAGAGTGGTTGCAGTTTAGCTTGTAGATCACATGACTCATTTCAAGGGTAGTCCTGCTTTTGTTGGGATAGGTGATGCTAATGACTGGACTGGAGTAGATGATGGTGGGAGGAGGTATGGGACCTGTCTAGCATCTAGGTCTATTACAGGGATATTATCCATGAGGCCAGAGGTTGGGAGCAAGGGTTGTGTAGGGAGGGCAAGGATATAGTGTAGGTTCAGTGGGTAGCAGATTACTACTGTGATAGTGGTGGGAAGGATAGTGGGTAACACATTTCTCATTTCAGGGCACAACAAGAGGTAGTCAGAAACCTGGTGGAGAATGTGATTCAGTTTCTCCAGTCGTGGGTGGTACTGAGTCATGAGGGGCATGCTCTCCCGTGGCCAGACAGTAGGATTTTGGGACATGGTGGGTGACTGGAGATATAAGGCACAGGAGATGTGCCTTTGTACAAGGCTGGGAGGGCATTATGATCTGTGAATGCCTCAGTGACACCCTTGGTATATTTCAAGAGGGACAGATTGTGACTACAGATGTGATGGCCACAGCTGCCTAGGCTGTGTGGAAGAGACTTCTTGGTATGAAACAGATGGTAGCTGTTGAACCCCTGGTCTTAACCCCTTGTCTCATGGCTCACATCCCTGTAATATGACCTAGAGGCATGACCTGTCCCATACCTCCCCCCACCACTACCTACTCCAATCTGGTCACAAACATCACCTATCCCACCAAAGGCAGGGCTACCTGTAAAACCAGTTATGTGATCTACAAGCTAAGCTATAACCATTATGCTGCATTCTACGTGGGCATGACAACAAATAAGCTGTCTGTCCACATGAATAGCCACTGACAAACTGCAGCTAAGAAACAGCTGGACCACCCTGTTGCTCAGCATGCTGCCCAACACAATGTTCTTCATTTCAATGACTGCTTCACAGCCTGTGCCATCTTGATCCTTCCCACCAACAGTGAGCTTTTCTGAATTGTGCTGGTGGGAACTCTCCCTGCAATATATCCTACCTTCCCGTAACCCTCCTGTCCTCAACCTTCATTAGTCATTGTTATTACCCATCTAGCCCCTTCCCTGGTTCCATTCCAGCACTACATTGTCCTCTATTCCACCAACATACCCAGTCTCTTCACGTCTCTCCTTTTCTGTTAACCCTCCCCTCTCCCCCACCCTCTATCTAACCTCCCGACTGTACCTAACTGCCCTATCCTCTCTCCACCTCGTCCCTGCACACTCTCACTAACAGAATAATG
Source organism: Schistocerca piceifrons (assembly GCF_021461385.2). Lineage (NCBI taxonomy): Eukaryota > Metazoa > Arthropoda > Insecta > Orthoptera > Acrididae > Schistocerca > Schistocerca piceifrons. The sequence continues at coordinate 321,310,749 of NC_060139.1, read as the reverse complement.
TGCTGCTGCTCGCAGTCTGGCCTTGGTAGCCAGAGACTGAGGTCTTGTGTGTGTGTGTGTGTGTGTGTGTGTGTGTGTGTGTGTGTGTGTGTGTGTGTGTGTGTGTGTGTGTTTTGTCTATTTCTCATGAAGGCCTGTTTGGCTGAAAGCTCTGATTGACAGTCTTTTATTGTGCCTATCTGCAACTCAACATCTCCACTATATGGTAATTAGCAACTGTTGTCTTTAAATAATAACACTGTATCACAGTAAAAGTCTTATCAGCTAATGTCGCTATCTTAAGAAAAGAGTTAAAAATTAAATCCTTGGGCTTTATATTTTCAACACCAAGTTTTCTTTTCATATGACCTCTTAAAGATAACTTGGCTTCAAATTTTTCTTACCTAAGGAATTATTCCTAAGTATTACTACACATTCAATCACTATTTCTATTTCTGATGCCTAAAGTAAAAAATTCATTGCAAAGTCTTGATTAAAATACTTACTTAAATTCTCTTGATCTTTGTCATACAAATGATTAAATATCAGTGTATATATTCTGAAAAATGTGTTGATGTTATCAGCCTCCGTTACTTTCAGAAGAATCTTTAAAGAATCAACAAGGGCCTGTCGGGTTTTCAACCTAAAACAATAAATTTGGAAGTACGACATTGCCATTTTTTCTACAGCAAATCTCATAAAAAATTTTCTACAGCAAATCTCATAAAAAAAACTATGTCAATAACCTTACCACATGATTTCATGGTTTAGCTGCATGATACCTCTATTCCTAAGTACATGCATTATCTATATACTGTTATAAATGCTTTGACTTATCTCATAATCACATATTTTAATATTACTAAATATTTTTGAAGAAAAAATCAAAATAATGAAAAAATAGCTAAAAGTAATCAAATGGCAGCCAGGACTGAAAATCAGAACAACTGAAACAGTATCTAGTAATATAAAAACCAATACTTAATACGCTGTTACTCTCCTGTTAAAAATAGTCCTTCAGTATTTATTTACATCTATGCTCTACAAGCACATGTACCGTGAGCGGCAGGCACATCATCATACCACTCTATGAATGTCTCTTAGAGAGGGAAAAATAAGTATATTTCAGCATGGGTTCTAATCTCAATGACCCTGCTCTCATACAAAATAGACTGCCTGACAAAACAAATGTAGCACCCAGAAAACACAGTTAGATGTCAATGTAATTCAGTACACATACTCACCATTGACAGATATGTAAATATTAGAGTTACAGGTCTCTGTGGCAGGTACAACAGCAACCTAAGTGCATTAGTGTTGTTCATGTCTATGATTCTGCCATTACGGTAAGGTATGTTGTTGTTGTGGTCTTCAGTCCTGAGACTGGTTTGATGCAGCTCTCCATGCTACTCTATCCTGTGCAAGCTTCTTCATCTCCCAGTACCTACTGCAACCTACATCCTTCTGAATATCAGGGGCATCAATAGCATCAGATGAGTGATGCCTCATACATGAGACAGCATTACCAATACCTCACAGAGTTTGGTGTGAATTTTGCTTGTGTGCGCGCGTGTGTGTGTGTGTGTGTGTGTGTGTGTGTGTGTGTGTATGTTTTCTGTTTCGGAAGGAGCATTCTTTTTGCCTGAAAGCTAAAAGTTTAACAGTCTTTTTCATTGTGCCCGTTCATGACTCAATGTCACCTATACGTAGTGAGTAGCTATATATCCTTTTCATATTGTCGTCTTTCCCCATTGCGGGTTTTGTAGCATCTCAATCAAGTAATGATGTTGTTGTTCTCAATCAAATAATGATGTTGTTCTTGTTGTGGTCTTCAGTCCGAAGACTGGTTTGATGTAGCTCTCCTTGCTACTCTATCCTGTGCAAGCCTCTTCATTTCCGCATAACTACTCCAACCTACATCCTTCTGAATCTGCTTACTGTATTCATTTCTTTGTCTCCGTCTACGATTTTTACCCCCACATTTCCTTTCAGTACTAAACTGGTGATCCCTTGATGTCTCAGAATGTGTCCTATGAACTGATCCCTTCTTTTAGTCATATTGTCCCACAAACTCTCCCCCCTCCCCCTCCCCCAATTCTATTCAGTGCATCCTCATTAGTTACATGATCTACACCTCTAATCTTCAGCATTCTTCTGTAGCACCTCATTTTGGAAGCTTCTATTCTCTTTTTATTTAAACTGTGTATTGTCCATATTTCACTTTTATACATGGCTACACTCCAAACAAATACTTTCAGAAAAGATTTCCTGATGCTTAAATCTAGACTCGATGTTAACAAATTTCTCTTCAGAAATGGCTTTTTTGCCTTTGCCAGTCTACATTTTGTATCATCAGTTATTTTGCTGCCCAAATAGCAAAACTCATCTACTATTTTAAGTCTCATTTCCTAATCTAATTCCCTGACCATCACCTGATTTACTTCATCTACATTCCATTATCCTAGTTTTGCTTTTGTTGACGTTCATCTTATATTCTCCTTTCAAGACACTGTCCATTCTGTTAAGCTGCTATTCCAAGTTCTTTGCTGTCTCCGACAGAATTACAAGTCATCAGCAAACCTCAGATTAGATTAGATTCGGTTTTTGTTCCATAGACGCAAAAAATGAGATTATTCTCGTGGGTGTGGAACATGTCAGAAAGTATAACAAAAACATAAAACATTTGAATATAACACTTACTACCCTGATCATTTATCAGGAGATTGTCGAAATAGGTGAATACAATGCGGTAAATTGGAACAGCTAATATTTACAGAATTAACACACTGTCAGAATGAAACATTGTTATGCACTATTAATAAATAGTTCATACACAAAATATCCTAATCTTGACTGTTGTGACCAAGTGCCGCCAAAACTGAAATCTAACAGACATTTTTACTTAAGCTGGCTTAACAGTCTCAGTTAAGATATTCATGTATTAGAAAGTTTTTATTTCTCCTCCCAGAACTTTAATTCCTTCTCCAAATTTTTCTTTTGTTTCCTTTACTACTCACTCAATACACAGATTGAATAACATCAGGGATAGGCCCTGTCCCACTCCCTTCACTGCTTCCCTTTCATGCCCCTCCACTCTTCTAAATGCCATCTGGTTTCTGTACAAATTGTAAATAGCCTTTCGCTCCTTATATTTTACCACTGCCACCTTTAGAATGTGAAAGAGAGTACGCCAGTCAACACTGTCAAAAGCTTTCTCTACATCTACAAATGCTATAAACATAACAGGCTTGCCTTTCCTTAACCTATCTTCTATGAGAAGTCATAGAGTCAGTATTGCTTCATGTTCCTACATTCCTAGAGAATCCAAAATGATCTTCCCCAAGGTCAGCTTGCATCAGTTTTTCCATCTTTCAAATAATAGAAAATCCTAAAACTGAGGTGTGATGTTCCCCGGCTGTTACCACAAACTGTTTCCTCTCATCACCCACCCACCCCATCAGCTCATAGCACACTTTTAAGGCTGAGTACTTTTTTCTTTGTGCACTATTCTAGTCATGCCAAACAGTATTCACTGAGGAATACCCCAAACTGATAAGTTATGGAGGACTTGTGGTACTGATCTGCTCCTAGTTCAAGAATCTCTTGTTGAACTAAGCCACCAAAGGGTTTCTCAAGATTCTTTCCATTTAGTGGCACCATCCATTGCTACTAGCGGTAAATATTAAACAACCCTAACCCTAATTTAAACCATATGGCATAGGGACTCCTACTTTTACACAGTCCACTAATGTCAACCGTATTCACTATAGACTCTATGATAACAGGTATTTAAGCAATGAAGCATCACAATTTGTTATTGATGAGGTTTCTTCTATCCTACTCCCTCCTAATTTGATCATTTTTCTGTTATGAGACTGGTTCTCTATGGATTCCACCAAATATACTGCTAAGAATTCAGATCACAGGCATTGTCATTATTTGTGTGTCTTGTGAAGCAATGATGGCAGCAAATGCCATTTGAAGTGATGGAAACATAAACAAGTGTGTCTACAGCTGTTTTCAAGTGCCCAATGAGAAAGCAGCAGACAGATGTTTAGTTTCAGAGTTAGGAGTTGAAGTATTTGCGCCAAATCCTGAAATGAATACAACCATAGAATTTGCAATGTATCTGGAAAAACAATAGCTTTCATCCTCAAAGTTAACATGGTATACAGCCCAAATAATGATTTTTAACTGTTCAGTAATTGTAGTGAATTTGTTCCTTACATCACTTTCACTGGCTTCCAAAACTCACAATCAATCTATTATCTTCCAATCTACCCTAGACCTCAGGCTATGCTAACACCACAACCTCTCCAGAATGAGATTTTCACTCTGCAGCGGAGTGTGCGCTGATATGAAACTTCCTGGCAGATTAAAATTGTGTACTGGACCAAGACTTGAACTCGGGACCTTTGCCTTTCGTGGGCAACTGCTCTACCAACTGAACTACCCAAGCACGACTCACGCCCCATCCTCACAGATACTGGCAGAAGTAAAGCTGTGAGGATGGGGCGTGAGTCGTGCTTGGGTAGCTCAGTTGGTAGAGCATTTGCCCGCGAAAGGCAAAGGTCTCGAGTTCGAGTCTCGGTCTGGCACACAGTTTTAATCTGGCAGGAAGTTTCACCACAACCTCTCTCCAAAGACTTGCTTTCAGTCAGGTCATATTTGCTGGCTTCACCAACTCACACCCGCGCAACCAAAACATTTAACCCAGAATTATTTTACTTAAAATGTAAGTTTCTCTTTACGAGTTCATTTGCAGTGCATCCATTTTGGTTAGAATGAAAAAGTAAGAAAGGTTCCATATGTAACCCATAGCCAATCACTATACTTACACCTATTAATCGTGAAATATTATGAGTAATAAATGTTACTGACTGGAATGTTTTTGCATCATAATAATTTAACATACAGTCAGAGAAATAGCTTTCACAAAACAATGTGTGTAAAAAGAGCGAGTAAAATCTTGAAAAGATTTCAAAGTGTCGCAAAGCTTGCCAATTTAGTTTAAAAATTCAGAAATATTACACTGTATATTTTGGAAAGTGAAAAAATCTAGTGTCCTACGACTACAATATAAATAAGTCACAACAGGAATCAGCAAACACATACGGCTGTAACAATTTGTAGGGATATGAAATGGAACAAAAAAAGTTCAGTCATAGATAAAGTGGGTGGTAGACTTCGGTTCATACGTTGGATACTAGGAAAATGTAATCGGTCTATAAATGGGCTTGCTTACAGAACATACGTGTGACCCATCTTAGAATATTGCTCAGTGTAAGGGCCCCATACCAAATACGACTTGCACGGGACATTGAATATATACAAACAAGTGCAGAACAAATAGTCACAGGTTTGTCTGATACACAAGTTATTGCCACAGAGATGCAGAGGCAACTGAAATGACATGCTTAAAGACAGACGCAAATTACCCTATGAAAACTTATTTACATAATTTCAAGAACCAACATTAAATGAGGAATCTAAACATAATCTTCAGCAAGTATGTATATACCATGAAGACAAAACTGGACTACTTACAGCATGCACAGTGCTACTTAAGTAATCGCATGTGAATACCCGAACGGAATAGGAAGAAGCTCTAATAATTTGTACAGTGGGAATTACCCTCTTTCATGCACTACCCATTGGTTTGCAGAGTATAGATGTAGAAACATATCTGGAGCAATGATTGGCCATATACTCTCAAAGCACGATTGACTATGTATTCTCAAAACAGGAAAAAAAAACTACATTCTACCTTGTCTGTGGTGCGCGGAGATGAGCTTCCAATGGAAACATCACATATGCCTGTAGGGCCTGCAATGCTTCCCGTGGGCAGCACAATAAGACAGTGTTCAGTTTCATTATATTGTCCAATGTTGGATCTTTCATAACAGCTGTGCAGAGTGGCCGCAAGCGGCTGAACTCTGCTGCAGCTGCCGCTTCTGCTGACTGCATCTGAATGCTTTCCTTTATTCATGAAACAATAATGAAAGTCACAATATAAAAAAATGCAAGTGGGAGTAATAAAAGCTTGAAATCACAAAACAAGTTCACATTACAGCAAATGTAAAGAATGGTTGTAATTTATCATCACTGTTGATTAGCTTTTTTTAAGAAGCAATGAAGCAACTGAATAAAAAATAGAAAGAGAATAAAATTGTAATGAGATACAGATACCAAAGCCATGGTACAAAAAAATGACATAACTCTTTTTGCCAAATGCAAGGACTAACCTCTGAATGGGATTTGCATCCTACTAACCACAGAAAGTCTGGGTAAAGATTAATGAAGAAAGAATGCAAATACAAATAGACTGACAAAGCATTAAGTGCTCAAAACACTCCGATAACTAGGAGTCTAACACTGTGAACAGTGGAAATCTGGAGGAAAAAACAAAGACACCTATCAAACCTAGTACTTCACAGTAGCATGTAAAGCATCACGTAAAAAATAAAACATAAAACAAGAATATATTAAAACATTTGTGACTAAGTACTAGATGACGATGCTTCACATTATAGGCCAATTTACTTCCACAGTGTTCAAAACTTGTATGAGGTACACTGTATCACTGATCCATGATTTATATAATTTTGAACTACAGAGTCCACCAGAAAAATGTATACACTCTTAGACACGCTCTATCGAGATATCGATATTGTCTTTCAATTTGAGTTACGAGTGTGGTGTAGTATGATCTTTGGCTCAACAGCTGTTAGTACTTTCATCTCGGTATTGAGAAAACAAGATGGCTGTAGCACGCTTGACATACGAACAGCGAAAATGTATTGTGGAGTGGTTTTTCAATTTTGATAACACCATTGAATTGCAACATCAGTGGAGGCGGGTTTTTAAAACAGAACCACCAACCTAGCTAAAAATTAAATGCATCATTGCCAAGTTTGAAATGCATGGAACGAGTTGTGATATTCACAAAGGAAGATCAGGAAGACAGCACACATCTACAAGTCCTGCTTCGTCAGCTCTCATGTTGGAAACATTTGTTAATTCTCAACAGAAGTCTGCTATGCACTGTGCACGTGAAGTGGGGGTTAGCAGTACAAGTGTACAAAGAATTCTGAAAGCTGCAAAGTGGAAAGTTGACATTCCACGATTATTGCACACGGTTAATAATGACAATCCTGATCGCCAAATGCAATTTTGTAAACGGTATCAGCAAATGGTAACTGATGATGAACAATTTGTGACAAAGGCAGTGTGGAGTGACAAGGCACAATTTAAACTTGATGGAACCATTAATCGGCATAACAGTGTGGACTAGGCACTGGGAAATCCGCATGTTTATGTGGATAAAGTGGTCAATCTACCAGGGGTTCATGTGTGGTGCGGACTATCATCTAGGGGCTTAGTAGGACCCTTCATCTTTGATGCTACTGTCACTAGAGAAGTGGACCTGGAAATGTTACGTCCATCAATTTTGCCAGGTATACGTGCGCTTTATGGAGCTGATGAAGAGGTCTTCTACCAACTGGACAGGACATCCCCACCCTACCACCTAGCCATACGAGCTTTCCTGGATGACAATTTTCCGGGGCACTGGATTGGTCAAAGCGAGCCCATTGAGTTCCCTCCACAGTCACCAGGTCTAACACCTATGGACTTTTACTTGTGGGGAACTGTGAAAGATAATATCTATCGACATAAGCCATGCATGCTGGAGGAACTTCGCCAGGAGATTTCAGTGACACGTACAGTGATCTCCACTCTAAAATTGACTGACATAGTCGCGGCCATAGTCTTGTTCATGAAGGAAGGGACACTCGATGGTAAACATTCGTGATAAAGGAAGTTTTAAGAAAACGAGATTATTGCATAATAGACATAAAACAAGGCTTAGTGTTATAGACAGAGAGATGGTAAATGAAATGTGTTTCGCTGTCAAGAGGGTACTGCATGAAGCCTTAAGCAACTAAACCGTAGCAGAATATTATCGTAGCATGTCTCTCAAAACCAGAGGAAATTCTGATCATATGTAAAGGCTGTTAGTGGTATCAAAGATAGTGCCCAGACATTCACTCATGGACGAGAAAGGAATTGAAACTGAAGGTACAAAGCAAAAGCAGAACTGCTTAATTCTGTTTTCAAATGTTTCTTTACAAAGGGAAACCCATGAGTACTGTGCCCCAATTCTCGTACTTCTGCAAGAAAAAGTGAAATGAATGTTAGTGTCAGTGATATTGAGAGACTGCTGACATATGTAAAACAAAACAAAGCTCCAGGGCCTGATGGGATCTCTATCAGATTCTATACTGAACTGCAGCTGAGTTAGCCATTTTGTTAAACATAACACACCAAAAATCAGTCAAGCAAAACACTGTGCCCAGTAGTTGGAAGACAGCACAGGTCACGTGTATCTACAACAATGGCACCAAAAGTGATCCACAAAACCACCACCCAATATCCTTGACAACCATTTGTTGCAGAATCTTAGAACATATTCCGAGCTTAAATGTGAAGAAGTATCTTGAACAGAATGACTTCCTCCATGCGAACTAGCATGTATTCCAAAAACATTCATGGTGTGAAACTGAACTTGTGCTTTTCTCCCAAGATATACTGAAAGTTATGGATCAAGCCAGTCAAGTAGGCTAGATACTGCGTTTCTTGACTTCCAAAAGGCATTTGACTCAGTACCACAAGTACACTTACTAACCAAAGCCTCAGGTTGGTGCACAAACGTGTATTGTTTCTCCATAAATTAAATAAACAGAACAGATACACATAACAGAGACTTCAGTCATCAATAATACATTCTCCTTCACTATTTACAACAGTCTGCCAAAGCTAGAAACTTTTCAATTCTGCAACAATAGAAATCATGTGGTTTCGAGGCAAAGAACTCATCAAGCCATGTTCAGAATGCATTTTGTCCGGAAAAGGAAGTTCCTTGAATGATGTTTGAGAGAAATTGGAAAAGATGAAGATCTGAGGGCACAAGTTCAGGTGAATAAGGTGAGTGTGGAATAACTTCCCAACCCAGATCCTGTATAGTGTTTTTTGTCACTCCAGTAGAATGCGCGTCACTTCACGCAGACTTCCTGGTCATTGTTCTTGGGGTGCACCGCAAGATGTCTCACTTGTTGCTTGTTGACAATAAATATCAGCAGTGATGATTAGACCTTGGGGAAGCTATTCATAGCACACCACACCATTACTGTTCCACCAAAATTGTCATACAGTAAGTAGGAAACCTACTCCCACCTCACTCGAATTGACCACACAATCACTCTATCTCACACGCAGTAAGACAGCAGAAAAAGAGCGAACGGTGCTATATATGAGATTACAACACAAGTAAAATGACAAATGAACTAAAAAAAGAAACAAGAAAATGTCACTGGCAGACCACTTACAAAAAACATGTGTGAGCCAGCCAACCTGTTAACATATTAAAATCATCTCTCTGATATCTTGGGAAAAATATTGGACAGTTCACGAAACTTTAAAACTCTAACCACATTCATTTGAATGTTTCCTAAAATAGAGGACAAATACATCAGCAAATCCACTGTGCCCCACTGGTCAGAAAATAAAACACAGTCCAGTAAAATGTGGCGCACAGTGATCTGTAGACTACAAGCATCTGGAGGGTCCTCAGACTGGAGCAGGAAGTTATGCATTATTGAGCTCTGGCCTATGCACAAACAAGTAAGGAGGACCTCATCCCGTCGATGTGGCTGGAAGGAGGTACGCCACGGACACATCATGGGCTTTACTAAACGGAGCTTATTCTCTGTCACTTCCAGCCACTCATCCTCCCACCAATGAAAGACTCCAAATATCAACAGAAAGATTAGAGCATGCAGGGAGATGGCAAACTAAAATAACTGAGGATCATGATACACCAACTTCACTGTTAAATCTGTCCTTCCATTCCCTGCAATACGCATGTGTCCTGGTACCCAGCAGAAAGACACCTCCTTCTTGCAGTTGTCGTAATGGTAGGCAGGCATCCTGGACAATCTGTGCTACTTTATGCACTGGATACAAATGTTGTAGAGAGTGAAGGGCACTCAGAGAATTGGAACAGACAAGAAATTTAGTACTGGAAGAACATCCCATCTCCTCCAGAGCCCAAAAGTTCACATATAATTCTGCATCGAAGACAGTAAAGTCTTGAGACAGCCGGACCCTGACAACACGATTCAGGAAAACAACAGAGCAACCAACAGAGTCCCCTGTTTAGACCCATCTGTAATGACAGGTACACACCAGTGGTGCTCACACAAAATATCAGGAAATATTGCATTAAAAACAGAAGCAGGAGATTAAGCCCGCCTGTACTGCACTAAATCTAAAATTATACTGGGCCGCTGCAGTGACCACAGTGGCAAGCAGTTAAAACCCTGGATTTGGGATGGACATGCTCCACACACCGAGTGATTCCAGCACTTGTTGCACTCAGGTCCTAAACAGCATTGTTGCTCATGCATGATTGGGGAAAAGGCATTCCACATGCAGACAAGCAACAGTATGGTAAGTGGCTCAAGTGAGAGATGTGAGGAACTTGCGAGTCTGTTGCACCACAAGGAGCTGTCACCGGATGGTGAGTGGTGGTTTCCCAGCCTCAGCACAGAAACTGGGGGTGGGGCTGGTCTTCCAAAGCACCTGTGACCAGCCTAATCCCTTCATGGTGGATGACATCATGAATCTTCAGGTAGAAAGGCCTCACTGACGGATACACTGTGTATTCATAGTACAGCTGTGAATGCACAAAAGCCCTATAAAACTGGAGCAGACACCCCTGTCTGCTGCCCAAGGCCTGTGGCTAAGGCACTTTATGATATTCAGCACCTTCTGGGCTCTGGCTTTCAGTTCCTTTGGGTGTGGTAACTATGATAATTTGGAGTAAAAAATGAGGCCCAGAAACCTCACTGAGTCTTTAAAATGTAGAACGGTGTCCCTCAGAAGCAAGTTGGGTAAATTACAAATATGACAAGAACAATTAAAATATGCACGTGCACACACACACACACGCGCACACACACACACACACACACACACACACACACACACACACACACACTTAAGGAGCACTTTACAGAACTCTGTACCACATATGTGATATTGTTGATGACTATGGCAAAGAGGGTACCACTTAAAACACTGCCCTGAGTAACACCATTCTCCTATTCCAAATTATCTGACAGCATGTCACCAACTCAAGATCTAAAACAATGCTTAGACAGAAAGGACCATGTGAAAACGGGGAGCTGGCCACAAAATCCCCACTGATGGAGTGGGACCAGAATATTGTGTCTCCAAGTAGTGTTGAACACCTTACCGATATCAAAGAATATGCCAGGACAGTGATGTTCACACAGGAAAGCCTGCTGAATAGCTGCCTCTAGTAGGGTCAGGTTGTCAACAGCGGACCAAAATCTCCGGAATCCACACTGAGAGCAGCTAAGGAGTTGCCTGGTTTCTAAAAACAACCAGACAAGGTAATGGGTAACCATACACTCCAGGGTCTTTCCTAGACAGCTTGTTAAGGCAATGTTCCAGTAACTACTGGGACACATGTGGTACTTTCCTGGTTTGAGGAGAGGTATCAGAATTGCCTGTCTCTAGGAATCAGGGAAGTTGGGTGTCTGCCATGTAAGATAAATTTGGTTGTGACTTGGTGCAGTGTCTGCAGTGTCATGAGTATCAGACACTGCTGACTCCAGCTCGCAAATGGAGAAAGGGGAGTTGTAAGATGCTCTGCCATCATCTGAGCAATGCCCCTGAGCTTTGTTTGGAGACACCTGTTTCAGCACTGCTGCTATTGGTTAACCAGCTGTGTTTAGCATAAATCCTGCAGATGGCTTCTCATACTTTCGTAGAACAAGTGGAACGGTTGACGAAGGCCAGGAACACTTGCCATGGCCTTTTCCTGTTTTCCTTAATTACGTGTGAAGCCTTGGCTCTTGCGACATGAAATGCTGCGAGGTTCTCTGCTGTCAGGCAGCACTTAAACCATAGAAAAAAAAAAACACAAACCTGGCCCAGATTGCTAGGTGACACTCACCAGTCCACCAAGATACAAGTTGCCTCCGAAGATCAGCTGAAGGCTTTGGGATGGATAAGTCAGTGGTATGATGGATCATTCATGTAATGTGTGGTCCACCCATTCCTGGATACTGTCACAGTGTTCAAATACAGACCACTGGTTGAACAGCACCCAGTTAGCCCTACTGACCATCCATTTTTGTGGCCATTTTTGTGGCTTCTCTTCAGGTAATGCTACCCCCCCCCCCCCCTCCCAGCAGGTGAATGTGGAGTAGGAACTAGGTTGGTGGAACGAAGGTCATCAGTGACTTCCCACTGTACAGTCTACAAGGGCTGGAGAGCAGAAAGAAGAGGCTGATGGCTGACAATGACCCAGTAGCAGCACAAAAATAGGTGGAAGAACTTGTGCCGAGGATGCACAGCTCATGAGATGTCATGAGGCTCTCCAAAACCTGACACCAAGGACAAGTAGAAGTCGAACTGCACAAAACATGACGGGCTTTGAACTCTCACAGTAGGAGAAATGCAAGGGGAGTTGTTCCATATGATATGTGACAGCCTCAGAGTCTACCACATCATGCAGAATTAGATACAGGGAGCAAACTGTGATCTTCCAACACACGTTTTTTTAATGGCAACTTCTTGCAGGTCAGTAACCAGGAGGACAGCAGAGGAGTGGTGTGCATTATTGACAAACACAGTGACCCCTCCCTTGCCCCTTGCCCCAGTCAGGTAATTTTTGCAATAGAGCGTATAGTCTCACAGTACAGCGCACCACACACTTTAAAATGCATTTCCTGCAGATACAAGCACAGGGGGCATTCCTGTTCTAGGATTTTCCTCCACTAAACTTCCACTGTAATACGGGAACCATCTATCACAGGGGTAGCACTTTCATCCTGGCTTTCTGCCGGGGAGGGGAGCTCACAGTGGGTGGTAGCTCAGTCCGACATCAAGGTCCATCGCCTCTGAAGAAGATTCAAGATAGGCATCAGACAGGATGACATCAACATCATCAGACACTATACATCCTTTCTTCTTCAGTGGATGATTCTTTTCCTTTGACTTCAATCTTCATGTGGCTTCAGAGCCACACCCGCAGAAGTGGTATTGCAGTGCTAGACGGTGGACAAGACTTGATCTTTGGTGGAACAGGAAGTCCCACAATGTCAGCAACCAAGGCCTTTTCTGAAGTTCTGGAGGGGACGGGGGACCTCGAAATGCCTGCAGTAGCACAAGTGCATTGACAAATGCAGGTACTAGTGGTGACACTGAAACTGGCAGCCTCTGTTTGTGTAGCATCGACTCGCTGCACTGGCTCGTTTCAGTACTGAAGCAAAGGATGTGGCGAATGTTGGTGGCATCATGGCTTTATACATTTTTTTGGCTTCATTATGTGGGATGTGCTTTGTCCCCTTCGCTCTTGTATCTTCCGTTCTTCAAGGTTTACACTGCAGTCTCGACTCCAGGCAGGAAGAGCTCCAGAGGAACTAACACACTTCAACGGTGATCAACAAGCGACATCTTCGTGGGTGACCTTACCACATTTGCCACAAGTTTCTTCTCCCTTACACCCAAGAGTAGTATGCACAAAGCACCGGCATTTGAAAAAGTGCATTGGGTTGGGGACATAAGGCCGCACGCTGAGGTGAAGGAAACCTGTCTTAACATGCTCTGGAAATTTCGTGCTGCTGAAAGTCAGGACAAAGGAGTCAGATTTGAAAAGATCATCATCCACCCTTTCCTTGACATTCTGCATATCAACTGTTCCCCACTGGGCTAACTCAACTTTCAGATCTTCTCTGGGAATGTCCAAAAATTCTTGCATGTCACAACACCTCTGCTGTAATTCAATGTGTTGTGGAGCTCCGTTCCAATGGAATACTCCCACAGCTTATCACTTTCTGCAGGTTCGTTGTTTAATGGGAATTAGAGTTTTGACCAACAGTGTCCCATCTCGTGACTGCTTGACTGATTTTAATGTCACTGTTATACCTTCTAAACCCTTTTGAATGTAAAAAGAGGAGAATTTCTCAAAGGTTTCCTCTCACCTCTTAACAGTCAAAAGTCTACGTAGTGTGCCCAGGTAAGCCTGATACAACCGAGGTGCTGCAGATTCCTCAGAGGTTGCCCCCTAACAACTGTTCCACCTCAACAGCCATGCATATCATCAGCACACAGCACACCTTGAGACTGAGGTTTGGTTCTTTTTTTTTTTACCATCCTCGCGGTCTGTGTCCCTGACATACAAAGTTCCACTGCCACGTCATACAGTGGTCGCTGAAGCATGCCCTGAGCTTAAGGTGACAGGGGACATGCAGTGCTCACCAGTCCCCAGCTCATGAACCCTGGGGCCACCAAGCCCATACTCAGCAAACAAATGCAGAGCACCTAAGAGCTCCACCAGATGTGTAACATTATCGTTCATGAATGCACATCATCTTTGTATGGGGGGTTGCTGCTTTTTTTGGGCTCAACCATTCCTATCTTTTCCTTATGTTAGCATAAAGAGGCAATTTCTTGTCACCAATAAAGATACAGGACAGGAATAGGTGGGGTTGTTCATGAGATAACTGATGACGAGCAAGCAGAGATGCACATATGGCTACCCACTGATTTTTTGGCTTAGAGCATGAGTTAGTCATAGACCTGACTTGTTAACCTTCTCCACTGCATGCATATGTCACACAATGCTGGAACAATCACAGTTAATACATTTGCCAGTTCTCCAGTAAAGTGATGTGGATCATTGTGGACAAATGCATTTAAATGATCTTCATCAAACCCAGAATGTGAAGAGTCACTAATATCAAAATGATCCTCCTTAAAGTGAGAAAACCATTTTATTGCCGTGTTCTGTCCAATAGCACTATCGCTATACATGGTGCAAATGTTTCTGGCTGCCTCCACTGCTGTCACCCTTCTATAGAATTCAAACAGAAGAATTTGTTGGGAATGTTCCGATTTCTCCATTTTCTAGCATCCACAGCCTGACTCATTATCTCCAAATGACAAAATAACAATACGTAAACTCAAATAGCAACAGTGAACTACAAATAAAAAATGATAATCAATAAATAAGCCCATAGCAACTGGAATACCAACGTGCAAAACAAAAATGCTACTAACTTATGCACCAAATTAATACAGTCATATGTGGTATCAAGCTAGGTTTGTGACTGGATTGAGAATTTCTCCATGAAGACAGATTATGTTATCTCAGATGGAGAGTCATCAATAGATGTAGAATTAACTTCAGGTGCCCCATGGAAGTTCACTGCTGTTCACATTGTATTTAATGAATCTGTCGGCAATATCAATAGTAATCTCAAATTTTTTGAAGATGATGCAATTATCTACACATAATGAACTACTGTCTGAAAGAAACTGCACAAATATTTAGTCAGATGTTGACGAGATTTCAGCTTGGTGACAAAGGTTAGTAGCTTGCTTTCAGTGTTCAGAAATGTAAAATTTTTCACTTTATAAAATGAAAAAACATAGTATTCTATCGCTACAATATCAATGAGTCACAGTTTGAATCAGTCAACTCATATAAACATCTGGTGTAACCACTATGGAGATACGAAATGGAATGATCACATAAGATCAGTCGTACGAATAGGAGGTAGCAGACTGTGCTTAACTGGTACAACTCTTGGAAAATGCAATTGTCTACAAAGGCAACTCCATACAAAACACTTGTGTGGCCCATCTTACAATACTGCTCGAGTTTGTGGGGCATGTATTAAACGGATTAAAAGGAGATGCTGAATGTATAGAATGGCAGCACGAATGGCCTCAGTCTTGTTTAACCTAAAAGTCATGGAGATGCTGAGAGAACTGAATTGGCATACATTTGAAGATAGAAACAGAACATTCTGTGGAAAGTTACTCACAAAACTTCTAGAACCAACTTTAAAGGATGAATCTTGGAATATATAGCAACCCTTTACATATTGCTCCCATAGGGCCTGCAAAGGCAAGATTGGACTAAATACAGAATTCACAGAGGTGTTTAAGGCATCATTCTTCCCACAGTCCATAAGTGAATGGAATGGGAGGAAGCCTGGTATAATGGGAAGTATTTCTCCGACACACTTCACAGTGGTTTGAAAAGTATAGATTTAGACAGGTGAGCATTATAAGCAAGTTTCTGAAACAGCTGAAGCGCAATTACAGCATCAGCAGCTGTTATGTTGCATACTGATGTTGGAAATTCACTGACACTGGTCGTAGTCAATCGGGTCATAGTTTACAGTAGCCTAAGAAAATCACTGAATGTAATGATTTCTTTTGGTAGAAGATATGAATTAATTACATTTGTTTTAGGTATAAAGACATGAATTTTAAAGTTGGTTACTGACTTTTGTATTTATTTGGTGACAGGAAAGAAAATAGATGCACTAACAAACTCAGTTGTGGCGAAGCCTGAGGCCTGGGTAAAGTTGGAATGTGGCAGTTTGATTGTCAATTGGCAAATTTAGTGATTATGAATAAAAGAGGAGGAGGAGGAGATTAGTGTTTAACGTCCCCTCGACAACGAGGTCATTAGAGACAGAGCGCAAGCTCGGGCGAGGGAAGGATGGGGAAGGAAATCAGCCGTGCCCTTTCAAAGGCACCATCCCGGCATTTGTCTGAAACGATTTAGGGAAATCACGGAAAACCTAAATCAGGATAGCCGGAGACGGGATGAATAAAAGAAAAGAAGTTAGTTTACAATTTGGAAATTAGCGATTATGAATAGAAGAAAAGAAGTTATGCTGTCAGAATGGACTTTGTGGTCCAATACCTGGATTACGTTGGAATGGGATAACAGGCTTTTGAGTTGGCAAAACCAATGAATCTCAACAGCAAAATATGACTGTCACAATAGACTGATGAGTAGCATGGTCCAAGATGTACATTCCTCGTTGTAGCAACAACTTGAATGCCTTATTCTCATTTTACTGAAAATTCTGATGGTGTGGTTATTTCCAATATAATAGAACATAATTGCAGCTAACTTTATACATGAACCATACGAAATTATGAATGGGCATTCCAAGTGCCTACCAACAACTGAGTCATGATTTGTTTATCTCAGTTCCTGTCATTCAACACGCCAGTTGTTGCCAACATCAGCACAAAACAGAGAAGCCATGGACACTGTAAGAGCACTTTTACCTTCTACAACATTTGGTGTAGCAATATTGCCACAGCTGGTTCATTACCCTCTACACATAATCAACAGTGAGAAACATCTCATATGAATGTTAAACATCACATGAACAAAATGAAACCACTCATACTCTCCACTAGGATAGATAGGCTAAGATTTAATGTATACTCCATTAATACTAAGTGAAGTGGACTTCAGCATACAAAACAAGTGAAAAGCATCAAAAGCATTTACTTATCACCACAGAAAAGGTATAGAAAGTAACGGACATACCAGAATTCACGGGACACTGTAGCCGAAAGCCATTAAGTGAATAAGCCATAGACCAAAAATACAGGGCATGAAATTAGTTCTCGAGAGACCACACGAAAGGTACGGAAGTGCTATATTTGTGAAACCGAACTTAGACGTACGCTCCTGTGCTCTGACCTG
This sequence comes from Schistocerca piceifrons, assembly GCF_021461385.2. Taxonomy (NCBI): domain Eukaryota; kingdom Metazoa; phylum Arthropoda; class Insecta; order Orthoptera; family Acrididae; genus Schistocerca; species Schistocerca piceifrons. The sequence goes on along the minus strand of NC_060139.1, from coordinate 321,293,153 downwards.
CGAAAAAAATATAGAAATTTTAACTATTGAGCTACATTCATGTACTGTAACATCCGTGTACAAACCACCCAGTGCGAGGTTTAAATTTACGGAGCCTGGAAATTTCCATTCAAAAAACATTAAAGTTGTACTAGGAGATTTTAACTGTCACGGTCTCGCATGGGGTTATAAAGAGACAAATGACGATGGCGAAATGCTGGAGACCTGGGCAGACCAGGCTAAACTGAAATTGATACATGACCCAAAGTTGCCTGCATCATTTAACAGCGGAAGATGGAAACGAGGATTTAATCCAGATAACATCTTTGTCTCCGAAAAGGTATCCCTGCAAACTGTAAAGCAAATCGAGGACCCAATTCCAAGATCGCAACACAGAGCAATAACTTGCTGCATTACTGCAGTAATCAAATCAGATGTAATGCCCTTTAAGAGACGCTTCAATTTCAAAAAAGCTCATTGGGAACTTTTTACAGAGGACCTTGATAAGGAGATCTTGGAAATTAAACCAGAGATACAATCATATGAAACTTTCATAGACCTCGTCAAGAAAATCTCTCGACGGTGCATACCTAGAGGGTGCCGCACCCAGTATATCGCTGGACTAAATGGTAGCAGCAAGGAAGCTCTGAAAAAGTATGAAGAACTATACAATAAGGACCCCTTCTCAGAGGAAACGATCCAGGCAGGTGAGGCACTGATGTCTGGTATCTCCGAAGCGAGAAAGGAAAAGTGGTGCAACCTCCTACAAGAGACGGACATGAAGCACAGCAGTAGGAAGGCATGGAAACTGGTCAAAAGTCTCAACAACGACCCAACAGAACCACAACCAAATTACAGTGAAGTTACACCCGATCAGATAGCTCACCAACTACTCATGAACGGAAAAACTAAAAGGAAGATCAGGAATGGCAAAATTAAAAGAAAATTGAACGAGGAGATTAGCTTCCTAGCTCGCCCGTTCTTCATTCAGGAGCTACAAGATGCCATCAATGATTTGAAAAACAATAAGGCCGCTGGCCTCGACGATCTGAGATCTGAGCAAATTAAACATTTTGGACCGGGAGTACAAGCATGGATCCTAGAGCTAATGAATAACTGTATTACAACAATGCAAATTCCTAAACTGTGGAGGAAAGCTCGGGTTATTGCATTACTAAAACCAGGGAAAGACCCAGCTGAAGCTAAAAATTTCCGGCCTGTATCACTGCTTTGTCATTTATTTAAAGTGCTGGAGCGAATGGTCCTCAAACGCATAGTTGATTATGTGGACAAAGCCCTCATTAAAGAACAAGCTGGATTCCGACCAGGAAAATCATGCTGTGGCCAAATTCTTAATCTCACACAGTACATCGAAGACGGCTATCAGAGAGGAGAAGTAACTGGGGTCGCATTCCTGGATCTCAGTGCTGCATATGACACAGTTAACCATAAGGTGCTTACCCAGAAAGTGTATAATGTCACTAAGGACTACACCCTTTCTATGTTCGTGCAATGTCTGCTACAAAACAGACGCTACTATGTAACCTTACAATCAAAAAACAGCCGTTGGAGGACACAGAAAAATGGACTTGCACAGGGTAGTGTCTTGGCTCCAATATTATTTAACACCTACACCAATGATCTTCCCATCAGCCGCCGGACACGAATGTTCATATATGCTGATGATGCAGCAGTGGCCACACAGGATAAAACCTTTGAACAAGTGGAGGAGAATCTCACAGGAGCCTTAACAGAACTTGCTACCTATTACGACGGCAATAATCTCGAACCAAACCCTAGTAAATCTCAAGTATCCGCCTTCCATCTTAGGAACAAACAAGCCAAACGGAAACTCCGAGTCATGTGGCAAGGGGAAGAGCTGAAACATACAAACAGCCCAAAATACCTGGGAGTAACATTGGACAGAGCACTTACTTTTAAGCAGCACTGTCACAACACTAAAAAAAAGGTCTGTGCCAGGAACAACATACTGCGGAAGCTAACAGGTTCATCGTGGGGAGCTCAACCACATGTTTTGCGCACCACGGGTCTGGTGCTGAGTATCTCAGCAGCGGAATATGCGGCGCCAGTTTGGAGGAACTCTGCTCACACTAAGCAAGTTGACGTCGCCGTAAACGAAACTGTACGTATTGCCACAGGATGCCTCAAACCAACTCCCACAGACATCATTTACCCCATCATAGGCATAGCACCACCCACTATCCGCAGACAAGTAGCCGCCGAGATCGAAAGATCAAAACAAAAGAATGATCCTCGACACCCGTTGCATATGCACCGAAAACAACGTGTCCGGCTGAAATCCCGCAGGAGTTTCATTGAAACTACTGAAGAGCTCGTCACCAAACCCGCCGCAAGGCAGCTATCTCTTTGGGAAGAAATGGTGCCACACTCCACAATGGATCTACTTGAGGAGGGATCTGCAGGATTTCAACTACCTTTTACAACTTGGAGGTCATTAAACCGGCTGCGCACTGGAGTAACTGGGTGCAAATCAAACCTATTTAAATGGGGTTACAGTGATGGCGACAGGTGTGAATGCGGAGCAATACAGGACTTGGACCACCTACTGATCTGCCCAGATATGTCTATGACATGCACTAAAGATGATATTTTGAAAGTCAATGACAAAGCAATCTACGTTGCTAATTTCTGGGAAGGGAAGATATAATTGGTGCATCCGGACACGGAAGAAGAAGAAGAATAAGGAGTTACAAAGTTTATTTATATTAATTACATTACAGTGTGTTCACAATTTGAACACTACATAAAAATCTCATTATGTGGAACTATAAATAATATAAACATCATATAGCTAGCGGGTAGCACAATGAATGGGGAATTTCGAAAGAGGTTCTTGCACAAATCTGTTGAGCATGCTGCACTGCTCACACAGCTCTTTTTTTAAGTTAAGAAAGTGAATGATGTGATGTGTTAACCCAGAATATAAATTTGTACTGAAGGATGCTATGGAAATGGAAAAATAGGCGATCTGAACACAAAGCAAAGCTGTAATATACTTAAGTGATATATTTATTTCATTTATATGTGTACACAATTTGAAGTCAATATTTGAAAATTTTGCTTTCCAGAGAGGGTCCAATTCTTTTGGAGTTTGGTGCTGCATGAATCATGTTTTAATCAGAGGTTTAGAAATGCTGCCATTTCGCATTAATCATTAGCCCCTGTTCACCTTAAACCAACCATTTAGTTGGGTTGAAGTTTTGCTTACAGTTGATTCAAGATGCTTGATGTATGAAACATGCTTTTGTTGTCGGCAAAAGGGTATTTGTACATGAATCAATATTCAGCTCTAGGGTATTTATATGCACGAGGAAGAGGATTGGTACAAGATGGTATGCTTGAGGAACTCCCTTTTTTCATTTTTTCGCATCTGAGGAATACATCTTAGCATTTAACTTTAATACATGTATCATTTCTGTTACCTCTTTGTATAGTTCACATTGAATGATTTCAATTCTGCACCTCTAACAGCTTATTGCTTCTCTGAAAATATTTTGTAGTTCAGTGTTCCCTACCCCCCTACCCCCACCCCACTTCCAGAGTATTTTGTAGAAAAATCATAGATGGCAGTAGTTGCGCATTTACTTTCCTGAAGCCATGCTGGGCATCAATAAGAATTTTATTTTTACCCAAAAATTTCATTACCGTGTTACACACTATATTTTCTACGTTTTTAGTCAAGTCTGTAAATAAAGTGCTTGGTCTACAGTTTCCTGATTTGTCTCCTTTCTTATAAAGGGGGCCATATATATAATTTGGGGGTGGCGGTGGTTGGGGAAATTACCCACTTACTATATCCAAAAATTCATCTAATGAGTAAAAGAAGTTGCCATTAAGAAATTCTTTTATTTTCCTTTTAAATGCTATAGACCCTATGGCTATCTGTCAGACCTATTAGGTAAGTGACCAAAGACTTTTGTGGCAGCATAATTTACCCCCTGCTGAGACAAAGTTAGATTTAACCTTGAGTAGTGAAGATCATCCTTTTCCTAGTGTTGTAGCCATGTACACTGCTATTACTTTTGAATTCGTTCAGATTGTTAATAACAAATTTCATAAGTGAATACATATATTGTGAGGCTACAGTGAAGATATCTAGTTCTTTAAATAGGTGTCTGCAGGATGATCTTGGATGAACTACAGCATTTATCATTACTTTGTTTTCAACGTTTGTATTACATTGTATTACGAACTATTACCTAATTTGTGGTATCTACAATCGACAACCTGCAAGGATATGAGATGTCTTGGGGATTATAAACTCTCACAATGATGTTACTACTCACAGTGACACTTTGCTTGGGGTTCTTTTACTGATATTAGCTCATCATTAGCAATTTTTTTTTCTTTTTTGGATAGGAAAAATATTATACTACATAATCTTATGGTGGAGTACACACATTATCTCATATGATAATAACAATTCACCATAAAAAAAATTACACCAAATACATACCGTACGTCAAATGTACATATAGATTCACATTTGACAATAATTAGAGGCTCGAATTTGATCTTGTCCGAACCGAAGCATACTTGCACTTCACAACGCTAAACTCACATCATAATATAATAATGACGACTTGCTGTCAAACACCAGATGTAAACAAACCGCACGTTCACATCATTTCATAATCTCTCTGCAACCCGCGCAACGCAAAGATCCTCAATTACAATTTAGCAGTGATCTCCATACTAACTGGATGTACATCTTCTGTCTTTGACCATAGGGCTTATCCGTGCCGTCTCAGGAGTGTTTGTTTATATCGTCCGCCATCTTTTAGTTAGGCAAAAAGTTTCTCTTGGTGTTAATGAAGTGTATGTTGTGAGTGTAAAATGGTTATTTCGTGCTCTGCATACAACTGTACGAACCGGTGGAACAAGGAAAGTAATTTAACTTTCCACAGATAATAATTGAATGTCAAGAAATGACAACAATCTCGTAAATATCTTGGTCGTTGCCTTGCACGATACAATGTGGACGGGTTTCCTCTGCAAAAAGGCGATTTGCTGAAACAGTGGGTCATTGCCACTAAACGCAAAGGTTTCACGCCTACAAGGGCTAGTTTCTTGTGTGGAGGTCACTTCTTGGAAGAAGATTATTTAGTAAGGCTTAGTACTTCGAGAAGGCATCTCAAGCCTGATGCAGAGCCATCACAGTTTGCGTTTGCGACGCATTTAATGCCCAAAGAAAAGCAACCAAGGCGGCGGATTAGAATAACAACTCAACAGCCTACTGTAGAAACTCATGATTATATTGAACAGGTTAGTCACTTCACATAAACATTGTTTCTGTTTTCAAACAAACATGTTTTCTCATAAGTGCTTGCCAAACTTTGTTTCATGCCTGTACTACTTGTATTCTATTCTTGTTTCAGTTTTCTCAGAGTTGTGAAACATCGAAGGAATGTGGATCTCAAACACACACAGAAATGATTGACACGGCCACTGACATATTAAGTTTTTTACCAGATGTCGTGGAGACACTGAGAAGAAAAATCAAGAGCCTGCAGGAAAAAATTAGGAGAAGAGAGAAGAAAAACTATTCAATGGAGGACATCATAAGTACTCTGAAAAAGTAGAGTCATCTAACAGAGAAGCTGCATGAATTCCTGAATCAACAAACAGGGACTCAGGTGCAATTTGTTGAATAATAGTGTGTCATCCAAGGGAAACAGGTACAAAACAGACATTAAAATGTTTTCAATGACAGTGTATTTTTACTCTCCTAAAGCGTATGAATATTTACAGACATTAATGCCTCTGCCTCACAAATCACTGATTTCTTATTGGGCAGAGACTGTGAATTGTGATCCTGGCGATGTAAGTGATGTGTTCAGGTACTTTGAATTTAACCATCAAGTGAGGACTGAATTTAAAAATTCTAGCCTCATAATAGACAGTATGGCAATTAGAAAACAGGTAGTGTGGGACCAGGAAACTAAGAGGTATACAGGTTTTGCAGATTTTGGAGGAGAAGTTGAGCAATCAAAAGAACTGAAAGAAGCTTCAGAGGCATTAGTTTTTATGCTTATGTCCATATAAGGTAAATTTAAGTGTCCTGTAGCGTATTTTTTAGTGAATGGCTTTGATGGCAGTGTGCAGGCAAAGTTAATAAACTCTGCTCTGGAGAGGCTAAGCAATTCAGGCATCAGAATTTGGGAAGTAACTTGTGGTGGCACAAGGACAAATATAAGTACTGTTCGTTCATTGGGATGCAGTATTAATTTTCATCAAAACTTTTTTTCTTCTCGGTCCCTTCACCCAAACCTCAATGTTTACTGTGTTTTGGATGTGTGTCATTTAGTGAAACTTGCTCGAAATGCATTAGCAGAAGTAGGTGTTATAGAGTCTACAAATGGCCATATTAAGTTTCAGTACTTAAAAGAACTAAATGAGTTGCTGATTGAGGAAGGCATGACATTTGCAAACAAGTTGTCAGGATAACATATTAATTATGTTAATAAAAAGATGAATGTCAGCTTAGCAGTTCAAACACTCAGTTCTAGCGTTGCAGATACTATAGATTTTTTGAGAAGAGCTGGCAATCCCAGAGTCCATGGTAGTGAGGCAACAGTGGAGTTTTTGAGATTTATAGACAGAATTTTTGATGTCTTTAACTACAGAAATCCTCTAGCTTCAGGATATAAAGCCAGCCTGAAACTCAGTAATCAGGCATATTGGCTTGATATTTTTCATAAGACAGAATCTTATATAAGAAGTTTAAAGTAAAGGTAAATGGTGTTTCTCTCCTGCAGCACCCAAGAAATACTTTTGCCTTTGGCATAATTTTGAAAATGCATACGATTAAAGCTATTACATTGGAAATAATGACTAGGGAAAATTCTCCTCTGCAGTATTTATTGATGTATAAGTTTTCCCAAGATCATATTGAACTCTTCTTCTCGTGTGTGAGATATAGAGGCGTTGGAATAACAACCCAAATTCATATCAGTTGAAGTGTGCTATGCGCAAGTTGCTTTTAGGCACTAATGTTAGCACTGTTGGGGGAAAGTGTACAAATTTTAATGTGTGTTCAATGGTACCTGTTGGACTGTAGGGTCACTCCATGTCAAGTCACACAGGCCTTGACACCAACCATGTCAGATTTTGATGAAACTTGGTACAATTACTTCTTTTATCATCCTGAAAGCACTTGTAAAATTTTTTTGCTCTTTCTCTGATAGTTTTTTTTATAAATTTTTAAAGTTTTTAGGTTTGGCGTTGTTTCAGCAGTCGGAAATCTTAACTTAAACGTGTCCTCACAACTAAAAAAATTTGTATATTAAAGAATACTCAAGATATCAGTATGAAATTTTTGAATAAGTTTGTGTATTATATCTAAATGTTAAAAAAAATTACCATAAAGATATATTAAAACCTTTCAAATGAATAAAAATTTAAAAGTTTTTTTTTTTTTTTAGCTAACGGATGTTCAGTTTTACAAAAACTGCAATATCTAGAGTCTCAGACTTGACAGAAAGCTCAAATTTGTTTTAAATTAACTCTTAATTGTATAGGCTGTTAGATAAAAGAATAATTATGTTGGCTTTTTAACCTGTTTAATAGTTATCTAATTTCTAAAATAATATTAATTATATTTTAAAAATAAAAAGTACCAAGTGACTTAGACACCGAAAATAAGTTTTTGTCTTCTTCAAGTAACAATGTACGCTTGGATTTTGTTTTGTTACTCCTGTGTTTTGAAGTAAAAAATTATTGCAGTGTTAAATAGTGCTTGGATAGTATTTTATTAAGTTTATTCGAACTTTCAGTAAGTACTGTTACTTAGTTTACAGAGATTCTTTTCCAATATCCTATAAAAGTAACCAGAACAGTAATCAGACCAAAAGTGAAATCAGTATGTCAGATATTCAAACCTGTAGCGTAGGGTTATTTAAAAAATCTGACTGTTTCCAAACAACGTACACCCCTTCAAAAAAGTTACAGTCGGTATCTGAATTGAGCGAGGAAGAAAAAGATTTGATCCACTTACGATCTGGAATTAATCTGTGTGAATTTAAGAATATATGTTCATACCACAGCTACTACTTTTTAAATGTTTTTGAGAAGTATCAAACAACATGTGTAGACCCACTAAAAAACACAAAAAGCCCATCAAAAAATCATTGAGAAGTGTAGGCTTGGATCTTTCTAAACAATTACTGACAAAAAATATTAGCATAAAACCTGGACAAAAGTTTTGCTCAACATGCTGTAACTTTTTTGAGGAAAAATTAAGAGTTGAAGTCAATGAAAGTGAAACAGATGAAGTCATGGTTGAATTAGAATCACAGGAATCCAGAAATGAATTCCTCGTACAAACAAACATTGCTCTTGATAATTTAGGTTCAACACCGATAGAGCTTCATGGCTTGTCAGAACAAAGTAAAGGGTCTTATTTTAAAAGGAAGGTTAGCAGTATTGAAAAGACTGCAAAAAAGGCGGTTTCAAAAGCATTAAAATATGATGCAACAAGTTCTGATGATGTCGAAGAAGATACAAGTGTGGTTGAGAAAGCAAAGGATTTTGATGTAATGATTTCTCTTATGAAAGATAAGATTTCATCTGTTGGGAGGTCTAGAAAAATCCAGATTCTGACCTTGGCTCCAGATTCTCGGAATCAAAATAAAGTGATGAAAGAATTTAATGTAAGTGAGTACATGGTGCGACAAGCTAGAAAGCTAAAATCTGAAAAGGGTATTTTGGAAACTCCTGGTCCAAAAAAAGATAAAACTCTTTCTGAAAATACAGTAAGACCTGTAACAGATTTTTATGAAAAGGATGAAAGTTCCAGAGTGCTACCTGGAACAAAAGACAAAGTAAGTGTTCAAAAAAATGTGTACATGCAAAAAAGACTCATTTTGTGTAACTTGAGAGAACTCTATTATTCTTTCTAATGGGAAAATCCCGAGGTAGAAGTAGGATTTTCAAAATTTTGTTTCTTGAGACCTAAATGGTGTATCCTTGCTGGTGCTGCAGGCACACACACTGTATGTGTATGCAGTATCCACCAGAATGTTAAACTATTACTGGATGCTAATCTTATAAAGACCTAATTAAGATGCTTGTATGCAACACGGAAAACCAAAACTGCATGCTACGTCATTGCGACAGCTGTACTGCAAATACTGCACTAACTGAGTACTTATCTGAAAAACTAAGCGAAGATTATGATTTAAAAGAAGAAATTGTAATCAGTCAGTGGGTTAACACAGACAGGGCAGATATGATCAAACAGTCTATCAGTGTTGAAGACTACATTTCTTTATTGGTTAGGTCATTGGAAAAGCTCACCCCGCACTCGTTTATAGCAAAATCCCAATCAGCAGCCTTTAAAAGATTGAAAGAAGACCCACCACCCAAAACAGCAATTATTGTGATGGGTTTCAGTGAACATTATTCCTTTGTTGTACAAAATGAGATCCAAAGTTACCACTGGAATAGAGGTGGTTGTACTCTACACCCAGTTGGAGTTTTTCTAAGAAATTAGGAAAACGATGTTTTTGTTTCCAACCACTGTTTTATTAGTGATGACCAAGAACATGACACTGGTTTTGTTAACTTTGTACAAAAAGAAATTACAAAGTGGCTGTCATTACATCATACTGACATTGACTCAGTTCACTACTTTACAGATGGTTGTGCTGGGCAGTACAAAAATAGAAAAAGTTTTAAAAATTTGACTGAACACTTGAGAGATTTTAATTTGAAGGCCCAACACACTTTTTTTTGCAACAAGTCATGGGAAGTCAATTTGTGATGGCCTAGGAGGAACTATTAAAAGAATTTTAAGGAAAGCTAGTCTACAGCTTTCAGACAAAGAACAAATAATACCAGTAATTGATATGTGTTCATTTTCACTTTATTGACAAAAAAGAAGCTGATTTGCTACGGTTAAAACTAGAAAACCGTTTTTCAGCAACCCGAACCATTCCTGGAACAACAAGTTTTCATAACTTCAAACCACTTCCAACAAAAAACCTTGAAATTAGGAGGACTGCAGATAGTGTAAAACCCTCCTTACTCTTTTCTTTCCATTCATCTTCTGATTGGGTTTGTGTTGAACCATCCATAAATAGCTATGTGGCTGTAAATTATGATGGTAACTGGTACTTTGGTCTGGTAAAAACAATATTCAATGATGAAGAAGATGCAAAAATTCTATTTCTACATCCTTCAGGACCAGCTGCATCATTTTATTGGCCTGAAAGAGAAGATTCTTGCATAGTGCCTTTGGAGCACATAGTCTGTGTAGTAGACGCACCTCAATCAAGCGGCACTGGAAGAATGTATTACTTCGATAAAGACTGTATCAAAAGAACTGAAAGCTCTTGGATGAAGTGGAAAAACAAGTTGAATCAGCATTAATGTTTATTAAAAAGACAAAATTATTCAAAAAATTCAATGTTTCAAGCAATCAGTTGGGTTATACATAAGTGTCACAAGTACACTGTCTTTGTACATAATTACAATGTAATCTACTATAATTAATAAACATGTTAAAAAGCCATCATTATTTTTGTTTTATCAAGTAGCCTATATGTTTAAGAGTAAATTAAAACAAATTTGAGCATTCTATCAGGTCTGAGACTCTAGATATTACAATTCTTATAAAACAAAACATCCGTTAAAAAAAGAAAAGAAAAAAATACATATATATATTTTTTTCATGGAAAATATTAATATATTTTAATAGTATCATTTTTATCTTCAAATATGTATAATAAATAAACTTGCTGCAAAAATTCATGATGTTATCTAGAAGAGTTTTTAAGATAAGCAATTTTAAAGTTTTGAATACAAATTAAATTTACCATTTCGGAAGGTTCGGAAAACGCAAAACATAAAAACTTAAAAAATTTATAAAAAAAACTATAAAAGATACAGCAAAAAAATTTTGCAGGTGTTGTCAGGATAGTATTAGAACCATTTGAGCCAAATTTCATGAAAATCTAAGGAGGTGGGTGTAAAATTTATTTTTTATTGGGTGATTTGATGTGGAATGACCCTGTATGATTTCCAATCACAAAAGTATCCTCTTGTAGACGATTCTTGTATGTTTGTAGACAAAGTAGAAAAATGGTGCTCACTTGTTGAAGGGGGTACTCTGTTTTCCACATACAAGCGGAACATTTTGTACTACATTGCAGGGTATGTTGCCCCTCACAGTTTCAAAACAAGTTACATGTAAAGACTGCTTCTACATTCTTAGGCCACCGTTGTTTGTAATGACGCAATATATGCACTTCTTAGTACTGCAGAAAAGAGCTCATTCACAAAATTTGTAAGCCGAGGCAAGCTTATTGAAACAAGTAATGCTGTATACTGTGTATTGGAGCACCCAGAAAAATTGTTTCAAATGTTTGTTGTCAGTGATGACATGAGGCAAAAGCATTTAATTAGTAAGATTGTCATGTGTGTTCTTAAAAAATTGTGAACTATTCATTCCCCAAACTTGACCATGACTTCCATAATGAATGCAGAATTGAAGATTTGCATGAGACACAGCTTGTATGTAAGATTGCATCCAGGTACATTCAGGTGCGGCTGAAAACATATGGGAAAAGGTTTTCACTTGCGAAAATAGGTCACAATACAACTAGTGTAAGACAAAAACTCAGTAAGATCATTTTATTCAGTATTGTGTAGTGTTGTGCCTGTAACATTGCAGTAGTGGTTGAAAATGTATGGAAATGACAAAAATAAATTCCGTGTTTCAATGTGTTTTTGTGTTCTCATTTCAATACCCTTGCTCATGCTTAATGTTTACAGTATTCATCATTTTACAAATGATAAAAAAGTACATAGACATATGAAGGTGTTCCTTGGAACATTACAATCAGGGTAACTTTTAACTAATCATAGTATCTTTGTACCAATTGCTATTCTTGTTTCAAATGTCTGGTGTTCCACCTGTTTGTATTATTTTGTACCAAATGTAATGTTTTTATTACCTCTGTGATTCATTTAAATGTCTGTCCACCTCCCGAGCTTGTGATTTTTCTTTAATTGCTTTGATTGTGAAGTGAGCTTCTGACAGTGATTTAAGTTGAACAAAGACAGGTTGATACAAATATCTTGATATTTCAAAGTAAATCCGGAAACTGAATCAACACTGTTTTTACTTCTTATTAACTCCTGATTTCCTTTTGTTGGGATGTAAATTTATTCATAACGTTTGATATGGGAAAAATACTATGGTTTTTTTTGTGTGTGTCTGTTGTGATGTAGATTGTGTGTGCAGTACTTTAAAAAAGACGGAAAAAAGTGGTGCAAAGTTACCCAGATTGACTGAACTGTTTAGTTAAATATGCACTTTAAACTAACTGATTTCATCGCAATTTCCACGTTGGTACATGTGAATTAGTTCATTAAAAAAATAGAACAATTTTCGTGTCAGTGTCACACGTAATGTTGGTTGTTTCATATTGTGCCTGACAATAATTAGCATATTGTTGTAGATAACCAAATTCACGTTTAAATAAACCCCATTACGATTTTTGCCGACGCCAAAGATGATGTCGCCACTGATAAGTGCATTACATATGTGAATAAAACTGTTCCTTATGCCTGGGAAAAATTTAGTTTCGCTTTTAGGTAATTTATATTTACGATATTACAGTAGACTTTAGTGTTCATGAGCGTAGTTCGTTGCTTTAATGTTAATCGAGTTAGTTTTATTATCGTCAAGAAGGTAGATACTTCCGGACGAAAACAAGTGCCGCCTTTCTAACTAAAATATCACATACAGTTTCTTGCCTAACTGCTATATGGTGGCGCTAACATACGACGGCATGCTGTGACAGCCGAAGTTCGCCACCCAGTTAGTATAGAGATCACTGGCCATTAAAGGTCCGTATGAGCAGTTGCCAGCGGACTCGTGCGCATGCGCAGAGCTGAATTTGTGTATGAGCAGCGCTTTCTCCCGCTTTCTGGCTACTCGAAGTAGGGCTGTTTGGTGTACGAGCAGTGGCAGCAAGCTGCCAGACGCTACCCGGAAAAATGTTTCTGGCGCAGCCAAGCTGCCAGAATCGCGCATGCGCAGAGCTGTGAGAGTTGGAGTGGGGGCAGACTCCACGTGCGTGCGTGTTCACTGTCCATTCTCTTACAAGCTATTATGGCGACAGGTCTGCTCTTTTGCTGTTACGCTTCATCATCGTGAATTGTAAGGTAAGCATTTTATTTATTCTCATATGAAGTCACCTTTACTAGGAGTGTGAAGGACTTGGTTGAAACGTGAAATTTATTGATACTGTTTATTCCAGATGTCCAGCGAATCTGAGACAGATTTTCTGTGGAGCGACGAGGAGCTGGAAATGTTACAACCTCAAAAAAGACAGAGGATTGAAAATTATGTGGAGGATGTGGTGCCACAATATAATGACAGGGAATTTGTAGAGCATTTTCGGGTGCGGCGTCACGTGGCAGATGACAGGCAGCGGGAAATGGGAAACTGCTCCCACTGCAGCATATATTGATCTTTTTGTGGTTCGCGGGCCACGAAGCTGCAGGTTTCAGGGATGTAGCAGATAGATTTAACATTTGTATTTCTTCTCTGCGATGCGTTATTCAGAGAGTTACAAACTTTATTAGTGATTTGGGAAGAGAGGTTATAAAGTGGCCGTCCGCCGAAGAAAGAGCAGAGATTGAGGCTCATTTCCGGGGAAATGGATTGCCTGGTGCGATTGGGGCAATCGACGGTTCCCACATTAGGATTGATAGACCTCAGAAAGATCCCCAGTCCTATATGAATAGGAAGAATTATTTTTCTATTCAGCTTCAAGTAGTTTGTGACCAAAATCGACGGATTAGGGACTATCCGGGCTCTGTACACGACGGGAGGGTTTTCAGGACGTCCACACTCTACCACACACTCGAAGAAAAGTGTGGAGATTTTCATATTCTGGGTGACAGTGCCTATCCCTGCACCAGAAATTTATTAACACCCTTTATAAATACAGGGAATTTGCCCAGAGTGCAATGTGAATTCAATAGGGCACTCTCAAAAAACAGGTGCGTTGTGGAACATTGCTTTGGCATGTTGAAGCAGCGTTTCAGACAGTTGTATCATCTGAAATTGAGGAGTGCTAGAGAGATGGCGCACTTCATCCGAGCGTGCTGTGTGCTACACAATCTCGCCGTGGAAGATAACTTGGAGTTAGAAGATAACGAAGGTACATACAGCAATAACTGTATCATTTCATTGTTTTACTACATTTTCAATAATTTTGTAAACGCTACCGACATAAGCTGAATATACAAATAACTTCTAATTCTTTTGTGTGTATTTACGTATATGATCCTCACAGGTGTAGAAGATGATGCACCGGCTGAAGAACGAGTAGTCGGCTTCTACAACAGGGATGACAGAAGTGGCATTGCAAAGAGAAATATGATTGCAGCACAGTTGCAAATGTAAAAGCAGCACCAGATGCCCCATCACCAACATATTACAACAAATGTAAGTGAAACCATATCGGATAAAATTATACCTTCAGATTAACAGCTTTGGTTACTACAAATTTGACGGTTTGATGTTCAGTGTCTAAGAATTTCATTCATTCATTCTTTATTGATCAACAAATTTTGTGTTCAGAGAGTACTACATGATATGGCACAAGTCATACTTCTGAAGCATTTAAAAATACACAACACCAAATAAATACACCTACACTTACACAATTGTATGGGAATTATAGATTACAGGATACAGTATTAGTACATTCAAAAAGGCCTAATTAAAATTTGTGTATAAATTTAAAATCAAATTCAGTACAGATAAGCATTACACAATGTATACAGTAGTTATGATTTGCTGGATAAATATAAGTACATACAAATAGATCAACTTTGACAGTTGTTTAGGCCATATTGAAATTTACATTTTGAAGGTAAATTATAGTAGAGAAAGATAAGTGTGCAAATATATTACATAAAAACATAGCATTCAAAATAGTCGTGTTACAAAAACAGAATTTTAATAATATTGACAAGCCTTATTTTAAAATGTGCTGGGTTTTTATGTTTAGTGGTAGATGATAATAAAGTTTAATCCCCATACATTTTACACTATCAGCTATATGCTGAAAGGAAAGGGTAAACTGTGTCAGCAAGTATTTCCCTCTAGTGTCTTGCTGGTGGTAGTCCAGATTCTGCTTCAGGCTGCCAATATTTAGCTTGGTAAAGCTTAGTATCTCCAATCTATACTGGCATGGAAGTGAAAGAATATCTAGTTTTTGGAATACTTGTTTACATGAGTCTCCCTGCTTTTTAAATAACACCATCCTGACAGCTTTATTTTGGAGCTTAAATGTTTTATTGGACTCAGAACTGTGGCCACAGAATATGAGGCCATATGTTAGGATTTAGTGCAAGAGCATGGTAAACTGATGTTAGGATATTTATACTCATCAGTTCCCTGACTGACAAAAGCATAACACATACTTTACTGAGGTAGTAGTACATTTGATTTTTATTACTTTTCCCTTCCAGATCATACCAGTGATGTGGATGTTAGGATGTATTACGGACTACAAGCAGGAGATCAAGGTGAAGGAAGTCAACTGCAGGCCATGGAGGAAGAATAAAGGGCTGTCCAAGAATAGTACGCCATCTTTGGCACTCCCGGCGTGTCTCTTTCGGAGGATGCTAAGTTTCAACGACGTGCGTCTCGTGGGCCCCGAGGAATTGCTTCATGACATCATCAGTAAGGCTGAAAGCGTGACAGCGCTGCCTGGTGACTAGACCGGTAAACAACTCTGTTGACGTGACGTCACACGTTGGCCACAGCGTTTGTACTAGTGATGGGCTAAACAGCGATTTTCCGATATCAGTGATTTCTGTGAATGCTACTTTTCAGTATCTGTTATTCTTAACTGTGATTTATCGCAGTTAAGAGTCGCAGTTAAGGAACCTAAGTCGCGTATCCCTCCGCCACTGCTATTTCTGCTACTTCTGCGATTTCTGTGACTCCTGCGATTTCTGTGACTCCTGCGATTTCTGTGACTCCTGCGATTTCTGCGACGTACCACCGTATGAAAAAGTTACATCTGTCCACACAGAAAATTGCATCTCAACAAACCTGTCATTGGTAAGTATGTTTTACGTTTATTCTTCCGTTGGCTTTAATTTTGTATTAAAGAAACAACTGTGAAAATATTAATAGTGTAATTAATATGTAAGTAGCCGCACAGTACCGTAATAGTTCGTGTTTAGAAAATGAATAACATATTGTTATGTTCATAGGTACCTGAACTACATTTCAGTCACTCAGTAAAGAGATAATTCAAAATATCATTGTCAACAGATCTGAAGAAATTGCCAGTCTTTAGACAGTCAGACGAGAGGTTAGTTTCTAAGCGTTTTGATGGACTTAATTACTTCAGTGAGATCATTCTTGCGAATGTGATATAGCAAATATTAGCAATCTACTGTCAATTATATTGCTAGTAATTAGTGACAGCAAAAATTGTTTAATAATCCTTGTGTTTTTGCAGACGTAGTTCTGACTGATTACTGGTTGTTGTACATATCTATCCACATCAAGGTTGTTGAGAGAGACTCGTGAAGATTCAAGACAGCTCTTAGAGGATTTGCAGTTTAAAAGTGAAATAATTATGAAATAAGTGTGAGACTGATTAAAGTGTTTTATTGAAGTTGTTGTGCGATTTTAAAGGAATAATAAACGTTAAATACATTGAGTGAATAATAAAAATCTCATTTTCCACATGTTAAGCCGTCCTATACCCGTAATTTTCCGCCACTTATTTGGTAAACACTTGTTGGATACAGACGTGCCGCCCCCCCCCCCCCCTTTCTCCACAATCTTGGTGTGACACTGACCTGTAACATATCCCGAAGTCTACAATATGCATTTTGAGGCCGTTGTTATGAAAGTGGGAAGTACAAATCTTCCAGTTAAATCAGGAATAGCTTAAGTGCATTACTTGAAAGTGACACAGGAAAAGCTTACTTATGTAGGTGGTAGTAGTGTCGGCAAAAAGTTCTGGTGTGTGAAGTTGCCATGTATAACACCAGGTGTAAAACTTTTCTCCCGAGTCTTGAACTGTGTCGGAACAAAAGTGAGGCATTCATATGACTGTTTTCATTTCTCTACACTTATACAGATGTCTGAGTTCTGCTGTGTTAACATTGCAAAGTCCTGTAGGCATGTGGAGTATTAACCAAAACTGTCATATTGGAAGCAGAATCACACACATTTGTTACGTTACTTGATATTTTCAGGAGAAAAAGGCAATGTTGCTTCTTATTAATATAATACATTCAGAGTCACAGCAGTATTTGACCAACCATAACTGATGCTGAATGTGCATGTCGTCATATAATATGAAGGGCTTATTTCAATAGTGGTACAAGTCCATTACCTACACTTTTCTGTCTATAACGCTTCTGAAATTAGTGATCCAAACAAACATAAATAAAGGTTCATCTCTAGCAAGAAGCCATATGCTTGAATATTTCTGGTATCTCAACTGCAGATTTTTCAGCGCTCATTTAACTTTACGACTCTATATCTCAAAACTAACAAAAATGGACTTGTACCACTATTGAAATAAGCCCTTCATATGCACACACAGCACATCGATCTCGTGAGGCACAAGGCTCTCATAACGAAGTACGTACGTCGGTCAACAGATGACACTAGGAAAAGTATGTTAACTGCGCTTTTTAGTTGCTACTTGCGACTCTTAGTTGCGACTTGTCACTGAAATCGCAGAAAGCAGTGCTAAATTCGACCAATAGATGGCTCACGTCTTTGAATGTGAAATACTATTTGCGACTGCTAACTGTGACTGAAATCGCAGTTAGATTCTGTAGAGTTGCTACTGTGATATCTGTGACTTCTCAGTCACTGTGATTTCTAACAGATACACGATTTCCTGCCCACTACTAGTTTGTACAGACTTGCCATCAGCTATTGTTTTGGAACATCTAATCAATCCAGATTGTTTGAATGAAGCTTCCATTAACAGAATTAAATGTAGAAAGAAGGTTTGAATGCGAATAATCTGGATTATGGTGACACAATAATCCGCAGCGTAGTCAAAGTTACACATTAGAGTCTTACGTGATTGATTGAAGCCAACTGATAACAAATTATTGGTCGAAAGGCAGAGTGATTTATAGCATAACACATATTACGCATTGAGGACAATGTGTATAAATGCTTTTAACGCCTGAACTGCAGCTTACCCATGTAGGCTAACTACCACTGAGACGTTTGCAGCACGAATTTGTCTTTGAACCCATACCAGCAGTAGCAAATGCGGAAAAACAAATCAAATATGGTAACGGATACGTAGTGGAACGCCCATTGCATTTTTCCAGTTTGTGTACGATATCTGTAAATAATATGCATCAAAACACGTCAGATGATTGTTCATTTTCTAATATATGTTTTTTTGGGGATGACCCAGTAGTTTTATTTTTTTATTATGAGAAATGCATTAAATGTGGGAAAGTGCATTTAAATACGCCGCAAATAAATATTAGGCAAAGCCACACGTCTGTCTGTTATCACAACCGTTATTTCTCATTCACTGTGTTCCACAACTGTCGACGAAATTATCGCTTTTCAACCTAATGTAGACCTCAGACTATGCTACAAATAGTTATTGCTCCAGCCAAGGTTTCTAGGGAAAGGGGGGGAAGGGGGCGAAATCCAGTATAGTGCTCTAGCCCAGATATGTGCTCTTGCCCAGTGTGTGTTACCGATATGCTTAAATTTTGATCGCTGTTTTTCTGTAAACAGACAGCTATATGCCAATCACATCTCCCTGTATGTAGTTTCTCAAAAATCCAGTTTATGTGATCTTAAGATAAAAAGAGCTCAATGAGGGAATATTAATAGATCTAAGCAGTAAGCCTACTGACATCTCAAAATTGTAAGACTGCTATAGATGCAAGTCACTGATTGTCAGAGTGTATCAGTGGGACAAAACATTTGAAGTAAATCACAAAGCTTTGGTTAGTTCAACTATTACTTCTTAATGTAGTAGGCAGTCACAATTTTCTTCCGTATTTTGATGTACATACATACTACACAAGCAACCAAATGGTACCTGGTGGAGGGTACCTTGTACCACTACAAATCATTTTCTTTCCTGTTCCACTTGCAAACAGAGAGAGGGAAGAAAGGCTATCTACCATACGAGCCCAGATTTCTCATGCCTTCTAAATTTTCTCAATAGTGCTGTACAAAAAGAACATTATTTTCCCTCCAGGGATTCTCACATGTGTTTGCCAAGCATCTTCATTATACTCACACATAGTTTGAAATTACTGGTAACCTATATAGCATCCAGACTCTGAGTTGCTTCAATGTGTTGCTTAAATCTGACCTGGATCTCAAACATTGGAGCAGTACTCATGAATGTGTCACATAATTGTTCTATACGGGTGGTGTAAGTGATCTTCCCCTCATTTCCAGTCACAAACTATATTCATCTTCCCAGAGGAAGGAAGTAACAACCCTGAAAGCTAGAAAGGTTGGGTTTTTTTAAGTGCTGTTTTTCTCTCATACTTTGTACAAGTAATTTCATAATTTTACAATGACTACTGTCAGCTGTACATATAATGGTAACATTAAAATCCTTTTAATTTGAACCTTGGTGTTAACATTAACTAGAAATTGCATTCGTGAGTCGAAACTTTATGTTTAATTATAATTATAGAAGGAGAAGCTAATAAAATATTTTTTTTACTTTGTATTTTTTTATTACCTTAGGATTTTCAGTTTTCTGCCTGATGTCTAGCAGCAACCTGTTAAAGACTTTCGATCAGAATGTGATATTCCATTCTGAATCGTAGGCAGGGATGTATAGTCTACATGGACATTGTTTTTACTTCCAGTATTTTGCAAGTTCATTTCACTGAACAGAGTAAAATTACCCCTATTATGAACAACAAATACTATTAGGGAGTAAATATGTTGACATGTAAGTGAAAGACTCCGAAGGGCCCTGAAAAAAGACTTCTGTCAGAAGCTGCACTATCAATTTTACACAATAATTTTACTCACATGGATAAAAAGTTTTGTTAACTTGCCACATCAGATTTGAATAAAATCGCAAGCTTTTCATAGCAGCCTCCATCACCGTCACCAGTAATGGTACTGGTGTGGTGTACTATAGCAGCACATTAAAAGTGAAACTTCCTGGCAGATTAAAACTCTGTGCCCGACCGAGACTCGAACTCGGGACCTTTGCCTTTCGCGAGCAAGTGCTCTACCATCTGAGCTACCGAAGCACGACTCACGCTCGGTACTCACAGCTTTACTTCTGCCAGTATCTCGTCTCCTACCTTCCAAACTTTACAGAAGCTCTCCTGCGAACCTTGCAGAACTAGCACTCCTGAAAGAAAGGATATAGCAGAGACATGGCTTAGCCACAGCCTGGGGGATGTTTCTCATTCTGGAAACATTAAGTGTTTCAATTGAATTGATTCTGCATTATTTCTCTTCCTCATGTCCTTGACATTAATGCTACCAAGTTGTGTTCTTGTACTGTAATTAGTTTCCATGTTATAACATGTTAAATATAGAAAGTTTAACTGTAACCAAGCAGTAGTTTTCTTTGATGACAATATCAGTTCCAGTGCACAACTGAATTTCAAAATCTTGTGCTGACAATGAGATGACTTTCATAGAAATACTGAATTATTTCATTTGTAATACAGTTTCATAGTTTTTGTAGTTGCTCATGACCTTTACACGTGCATGCAATAGATGTAGCATCAGCATACAGAACTATCCTTGAATTTAGGGAGCAGTATTTTGTCATTTACATAAATCGACAAAAGAAAGTATCCCAGTACTAAGTCCTGGGTACCCTGTATTACATATCAGTAATGTTAGGTCAGTGTATGCCACTCGCCATTCTTAAGAGTGAAAACTGATTTGTGTTAGATAAGGTTTTATTAAACTGTGAACAATTATCAGCATTATTACCCAGCCGTTTTCCCAGAGTATTTACTATCTCTCTCTACAAGCAATTGATAGAGATTAGCTTTCCCATCTATAGCTTATCGCAGAAAGTTCAGTAACACCTTCAACATGTAAGGAATTGAGCACCAACTATTGGCACTTTTTGCAACATCACCATAAGGTTTGATATCCCTACTGAAAGACGAGCAGAAATTTTTTGTTAATTGGTGCATAATAAGGTTCTTTTTTGGTATACCAGTGCTCAGTAATAACTGAAACATCTGGTTTATTAAAACATGCTATTATGTCCAAATCATTGTGCTTACTTCCTAGGCTCGTAAAGTTTTGGAAGATGATCTTTGTTCGCAGGTTGCATTGTCACCACATGTTTTTTTCTTTTTTTTGTTTGTAACCATAAATATCCTCATTAAGTAAATCAGATGTGCTTGTGAAACTGGGAAGAGTACACACAAAGGTCACACATGTACAAAATAATAATAAAAGCAAAGATTCCAAACGAGTTTCTTACAGCAAAATGTAAAACTTAATTGTTTTTGGATATATTACTTACTTATATCCTTCATTCAAAAACTTAAGAAGGCTGTTAGTTTAGTGTCTCCAAGGCATAATGCTGTTTCACTGAGCATCGCAACAATCAAGCCTGAGATAGTAGTGTACTATGATACTACCTATGAAGAAACTAATGCACTGGATGTGAAGTGCACTGTTTAGTCTACCCAGCAGGTGTTCCAGAATATGGCCCTGCACTATTCTATAGCATCATGAATATTTGTGTGGTATATACATTAGTGATATATTCATCACTGACAGAAAATTTAATAATCACAGTTTTCCTTCAAGTTTCTGAAATGGCAGTTCATGAGATCATATCTGAAGAGACAGCTATCAACCCACACTTTCAGCATGAAGTAGGACTACAATTACCAGAATTATGAAATGTGGATCTAGTAAACCTAGAGTTGCTCTACGAAAATAAGTAAGATGTGACATGTGTCCCAGATCAAAGATGAGAAAATGAAAGGTTGCTGTATTAGTTATAGCACACAAATATGCAGTGACTAAGAAGCATGAAATGACTGTGTTCAAAGCTATGTAGACTTGTTTAATTCCTGGTTTAAGTCATTCACATTATTTCATTGCTGTGTTTCCTGCTGCCATCCATTAATACCAGAATGTCAACAACTACTTTGTTACTTTAAAATCTTCAACATGTTCACTGTCACTGACACAAAGGTCAATAAGAGCTACTAGCCACGAGCTTTTAAGTGTCAGCTGCAGTGAATGTGCAAAACAAGAAAATTTTTGCAATTTAATTTAAAGTCCTATTCAGCTTCCTTTTTCAGGCGTGTTTATTTTTAAATATTAAAACTGATGAGAGTTTCATTACAAGACCCCTAATTTTGAAATCTGGATGACATCATCCCAGCACTGCAACAAAATATGCACCATACACAACAGGTTCAATGCAATCTCTCCTCTCCACAAATTTGCACCTCAGATGTGTTATATGTCATATATATGTTATACATCATATAATACTACAGTTAATTTTCCATACATCTGAGCAAAACGAGTTATTGCGTGGCCATGTTTATCTCATCTAGGCATTGCATCTTTCCCTTAACTTCAGTGTGCTTTACAATAAAATTTGTATGAAAAGTTTTCTGTGTAAATTACCTATTCTACAGCTAATGCTTGTGTAACCCAGTGTGCCATTCAGGTGGGTTTACTGGTGTGTCAACATAATTGTCAGGTTTGGTTTGAAAAGGTTTCTTGAAATATATTCCCACATAAATTTTTATCTATTCTCAGTTGCAAAATATATTACACACTGTCAGTGCCATTTCAATGCAAAGATTTTAAATCATGCTGGGGAATATACCAATAACACAGTTGCAGCATACCTCAGAAATTTAATTTTAGTTGCTTCAACCAATGACAATTACGGACCAAGTCTTGCACTGCCCTGTTTTGTGTATTAACCCGTTGGCTGGCATGAAGGTGCCGGTGGTCACAGCACATTGCTCTGCTGGGGCCAGCACTGATCTCATGGTAACAACCAGGTATCAGCAATTTTGCACTTTAATCTTACCGAGGAAAAATATTTACTTATATTTGATATCCCTTACCATTTCAAGACAATTTTTCGGTTTGCGGTATTTTTATTTAAATGACTACAAAGTTATTCATGAATTCAGTTTTAGATACATATTTAACATAATATATTTAACTGTGTAAAGGATAATTCCTGAAACAGTAATTAGCATTCTAGCTGTATCTTTTTAGCCAAGGCTGTACAGATGCATATACTTCACACTAGTTCCTAAACGACTGCTTAACACATTGACTACCATGCTGCTGACAGCAGAGCAGCACACTTAATGCTGTATTCCAGACCTAATCATGTCAGGGCCAAGAAATGCGGAAGATAATCTCTCAGGGAGTACTATAATCTAATATTGTAAACTTATAACTAAAAAGGCCATTTCCAATTATGTCTACCAAGCAAATTATGCTTTGAGTCAGTGATTTCTTTTGCCATAACTGACTAGTGAACACGCATGCCATAGGATGGTGAATATTTATACTTTGCCTGTGAGAAGCAGCTATGCACATAGTCCAATTTATGTTGAAATTATCACCTGGGTATTTTAATTAAATTTGGTCTACTATAAACAACATGATAAAGGAATAAAAAGAAAGACACACACAGAATTAATTTCTTTATTAACAATGCTCGGATTTCCACATCACCATAAAGGTACCAAGCTGGATGCGTTACTCGTTTTTTTACATGGCGAGTTTCCCCAGTAGACCTATAAACCATGAAACAGACAAAAAAGCTACTTCTCGTTGTCTTCTCTTCCTTGGACTTTCACTTCAGAAACTCTGAAACATCCATTACAAAAACACATTACACCACTCACAAATCTGGATTCAGTCACTGCAATTCATATCTATTTTACTTTCAAAAATACTGACTATGATCAATGATTAATTGTGAACATTCAAAAGTTTTCAAATGTGCAGGTTACTGTTAGAATACAGTTACTACACAATTTTGATCAGGAAAAAGTTACGATAATTGCAACTTAAATACCGAAGCCATTTGTTATGAGAATACGCCGTTACCACAAATAATCCACATAGATGCATTGAAAGAAACTTTACTGAGTAACATAATGCATCAGAATACTATAGGCACAAAGAATGAAATTTCTGTGGATTTACCATACATTTTACTTTTCTTGCGCATGATAAGATTACTAACGGAAATTACTTACCGTCCATTGTCTGGAATATAAACTATCCTTTCTCGTCTGCAAACACGTGCTTTTGCAGCAAGTATTATCAATTTTTTTCCGTGATTGAAAAGCTTTAACGCACACAAATCCCGCCATCATACACAAATCCACAAGACATCAGCATGCCATGTTCAAAGAATATCCGTGTTTCGAAAACTACCAGCGATATTGGCTTGCATGAGAGACAACGTCATGCCATGATATGACGTCATGATTCCTCGGGGCCCGCGAGACGCTTCTGCTAAGTTCACCGGACTTGGATACGATGTGACGTCTTTATGACGTATACACGGTACATCGAAAACGATAGAAACCGTATATCGACTATTCGACTTTTGTGAACTTTCGAGAGATTGTGACAGGGTAGCGCTGTGCTCTGCGCCATTCGTTTAAATGTGTTTTGCGTTCCTTGCGTTTAAATCGTGTATTGTACTGTGTTTGTGTCCTGTGCGTTGTTTTTCGTTTGCTTGTCTCTAATTATGTGTTCAGCATTCGAGAGACTAATGAGAGAAAAGCTTACCACCTTGGAATGCTTTGACACTGCTTTCAATCATTTCATACGTCAACCAGTACTAGGCACTAACCTTTGGTTAAGATTACATTGAGAAATCCACTTCCCCTCGTATTTCATCCCCGGTCGACGATTTTTCTTCAACAATGCCTCATATTTTTTTTTTTTTAAGTTCGAAATTCAATCATTCTACACATCAGTCATTACTGGACACTAAGGTACCTGTCTCTGCGGTCCGAGTGTAAAATTACGTGGAATTATAGTCGATAAAAGACTATCTTGGGATGGACATATAAATTACTTACCTAACAAACTTGGGGTCTAGTGCAGCAGGGGATACAACCCGTCGGCTTTGAACAATGACGTCATTCCTTAGTCATAGATCGTAATGTCTTCAGTTCGAGGAATAGATAATAAAGCAGTTCTGTGTTCTAATAAGCACTAGCATTAAAATAATTGAATGTAAATCTAAAAGCGATCGCTTGATATTGGGTGCATCATTAAATGTGTGACTTAATTAACTTAATTATTTGTTTTTTATTCGGCCGGCACTTAATATTTTTCGTAATGATATTAAGGTAATGTGGATTATTAATTTTTTGTTGTAGAAAATTTGTAGTGTCTTATTTTCGTTTAGCTTTTGCTGTTATGTTTCAGTTTCGTTTCTTTACTGATTGCTTAATGAAGTAGGATCAGTTTATTCTATCTCGTGAGATTTTTTTTTTTTTTTAAGCCAAAAACCTCTTATTACGTACTGAAGGGAGCTAGAACACTAAGAAGAATCGCTTCTCGGCTTTTCACAAGATATTGCTTAATAAAGTAGGATCAGTTTATTCTATCTCGTGAGATTTTTTTTTAAAGCCAAAAAACACTTATTAGGTACTGAAGGGAGCTGCTTAATAAAGTAGGATCAGTTTATTCTATCTCGTGAGATTTTTTTTTTAAAGTCAAAAAACACTTATGCTTTTGACAAGATCAATGTTTATCTCTCTCGCATTCCTTTGTTTCTCAACATTCTCCTCAGCTCTTTCATCTCTGTAATACATGCTCTCTGGCGACTTGTGACGTCATTGTTCAAAGCCGACGGGTTGTATCCCCTGCTGCACTAGTCCCCAAACTTGCACGAGTTCTCTTTCAGCTATATAAATTAAGAAAAAAAAGTCAGCAAGAGTATGCTGCTACAATCTAATATGTACTGACAAGACCAATTGTATGAAACCATACTAAAATGTTGATAATAAACAAATATTTTCGGCGTAAGCATTCAATACAACAATCACACAATCTAATCTGGTCGGGACATAAGAAGACTTCACTTTTTTACGTGGTGTTTTCAAGACCACGGTCAGGAATATTTCTATTAATATCCAGCTCTTTTATTTTGGCGAAATACATATACGCTGTCACACTGAGCTGTTTTCAGAATCGCACATGTCAAAACAAACCACTAGCTGACGACAGTTTAGAATCTCGAACGTTCGCAAAAGTCGATAGGTGCGTTAATCGACTAAAGCATGTATACGTCATAATGACGTCACATCATATCCAGGTTGGGTGAACTTAGCATCCTCCGTCTCTTTCACTGTCACAAAGCAGAAAGCACCGTCCTCGTCACAGCGGAATTCCCAGCCACACGGCTGGACCATACATTGGGGCTATCCCTCTCGTCCAGCTAACGTTTGCCACCACGTGTTTGCTGCCGGGCTGCGGCTTTAACGAGCATCCAGTGCGGCCGCCTCAGCCCCGAACGTATAATATTTCCATGGCGCCACAACTCGCCCGTTACCTTGCTAAGAAACTGTGCTATTTCTCCTAATGGGAAATTTATTGACAAGAAAATAATCCTAGTTTGGCTAAAACCAATATCAAAGTCAGCCCTACAATGTAGTGATGCCATGCTAGGGTATAAACTTCATCTTGCAGTACAAAACGTTTGTCATCTTCTGCTGATATACCGTACAGAGAAACATTACGCCACACATGGGCATTTTACAGCAAACTGTAACAAATTGTCCCAAAATTGCTCCTTACATTGACAAGTTACTGTGAAATTCTAACAAATTGCCTCATACATCACAAAATTACAGCAAAAGTACTATAATGTCAAATGGGATGCATGGTGGTTAATTTACATGGTGACAACCATTACCTCTTTTGGGCAATGACGGTCTTGCTCCAGAATTTGACATTTCTGGAGAACAAAAATCTCCTCTATAAAAATCAACACGGATTCCACAAGCCGGCTGGAGTGGCCGAGCAGTTCTAGGCGCTTCAGTCTGGAACCGCGCGACCGCTATGGTTGCAGGTTCGAATCCTGCCTCGGGCATGGATGTGTGTGATGTCCTTAGGTTAGTTAGGTTTAAGTAGTTCTAAGTTCTAGGGGACTGATGACCTCAGAAGTTAAGTCCCATAGTGCTCAGAGCCATTTGAACCATTTTTTTTTTATTTCACAAACAGAGATGCTGTGAAATTCAGCTCACTGTGTTCCTCCATGAGATCCATGAGCTGTAGACAACAGTGCTCAGGTTCATTTGACAGTCATCTGACACTGTCCCACACTGACATTTGGTGAAAAAAGTAGAAACTTACTGAGTACCATACCAGATTTCCAACTTGATTCAAGACTCCCTTGCAAATAGAAATCAAAATGTCACTCTAAAACTGACAGATGTAAATGTAATTTCTGGAGTAACCCATGAAATTGTGACAGGTCCATTAACTGTTTACAATTTATATAGATGATCTAGCAGAAACCATCAGAAGCTCTTTGAGACTGTTCACAGATGATGTGGTTGTTTATAAGAAAGTAGCAATGCAGAAGGCAGTATAGATTTTTAGAATGACCTGCAGAGGATTGATGAATCGTGCAGGCAGTTGACCATGAATATAGATAGGTGTAACACACTACTCATACATAGGAAAAGAAACCCACTGCTGTACTGTTGATGACAAATTCCTGGAGACGGTATGAATCATGAAGTATTTAGGAGTAACTATCCAGAGCAACCTTGAGTGGAATGACCACATAAAACAAATAGCAGAGAAATAGACATCAGACTGAGATTCATAAGAAGACTCTTAAGGAAATGTAACTCATCCATGAAGAAATGGGCTTACAAGACATTTGTCTGACTGATTGTGGAGTATTGCTCATCATTCTGGGATTCTTACCAGGTAGGATGGATAGAAGAGACGGAGAAGATCCAACAAAGAGTGGTGTGTTTCATAACGGGATCGTTTAGTTGGTGTGAGACATGCTCAACAAATTCCAGTGGTAGATGTTACAAGAGAGGTGTTGTGTATCACAGAAAGGTTTGCTACGGACATTTTAAGAGAGCACACAGGCATTTTGCAAAATGACCAAAGACTAGAAAATTTGATAAATTAGTGCTAATATAGAGGCTTACTGCAGTCATTCTTCACATATGCTAGTCATGAATGGGACAGGGAAGGGGTACTACAAGTACCCTCCACCACACACCATTAAGTGGCTTGCAGAGTGTTATGTAGACGTAGATGACAATCACCTCCTGGGGGGATAATGATGATTGATTTACAATGTGACCACCATTATCCCTAGGGGGCAATGATGGTTTACAAGGTGACAGTCATTATGTCTGGGAGGCAAAAATGGTCACTTTGCAAAATGACTACCTTTATCCCTGGACGGTCAGTTTACGGAGTGACCACCTTTATCCCAGATACTACCAGCTGTGCTGGTGTGATGTTGGTCCATGTACAGGGTGAGGTAATAACGGTCAGTTTACAAAGTGACCACCATTAAAACTGGTGGACAACGACAGCCAGTTTACAGGGTGACCACCATAATCTGGGAGTTATTGGATGGATCACCTGGGTGTCACCTACTGGGGGGTGTCAGCTACTGGGGTTCTTAAAACTACGGTTCTTAAAACTGTAATGTAACACCAAAAGCTGACACTGTGTATGTGCTGTGGGTGACTAACATTACCTCGAATGCATGGTTCAGTCTATTGTGGTGCAATGATTATCAATTTTCAGAGTGGGGCATTGACGATCAGATACAGGGTAGGACAATGATGGTCAGTTTACAGGTGGAGCAATGATAATCATTTGACACAGTGACTACCATTACCCCTGCACATGTATCTGTATCAACTAGGTGAATATGGCAAACTTGGAAATTGGGTCAATATACATGTGCAGATGTCAGCAAGTTGAATTGTGATGTCATTTCCATTTACATCGAAAGAAAGTTGTAATAAATTGTCCATACATCATCATGTTAAGCAAAACTGGGGAATGACAAAACGGAAATGAGCAGATTGGAATTTCATTCATATACACTGTGGAATGAATAAAAATGGAATGTATCGGAGTTTCATTCAAAAAACTAAATGTAACAGATGAGAATGGAGTGGAACAGATAGATATAGAACAGATCGAAATTCACACTAACCATTAAAAAAATGGGATGTCATTGCCTGAATACACCTGGGACAATATGGTGATCCCCATTATCCCTCAATTCTACTGGGTGTAGAAAGAATAGTCAGTTGAGATGGGGACTAGTGTTACCCCAAGTGTGCATTTACCTCGAGTTCACAAAGTATGAAATGCAAGGAGATTGCATCAGTGTGAAAGCGCAGATGTCAACAAGTGTAGTCACAATGTTGACAAGGCAAGTTGAGACTCACTTCAGCAAGCAAAAGGGAATAGTCAGTAAGTTAAGACTTATGCCAGCAAGTCAAGACTTGTTCCAAAAAGGGAAACATTTAGTAAGATTCATGACTTCATGTGCTCAGGTCAGTATCCTATCCACAATCTCACAGCCACACCCCTTCACAATCACTTCATCATGACAACTCGCACAGTTCACTGACTTTGACTGAAGACATCACAATCCAAGATGGTGGAATCCATGATGTCATGATGGTGTCATAGTGGATATGAAAACAAAACAGCTGATTACAGTGCATACCAGTCATTAAAACTAGTCATCAATCAATATAGTCAAGTGGATTCAGTATTTCTTGATTTCCAAAAAGCATTTAACTCAATACCACATGCACGATTATTACCAAAAGTACAATTTATGGGGTGTCAAGCAAAATTTGTGACTGGACTGAGGATTTCTTGGTAGGGAGGATGTAGCATGCTATCTTTGATGCAGAGTCATCGGCATATATAGAAGTAACTTCAGGTGTACCCCAGAGAATTGTGTTGGCACCCTTGCTGTTTACATTATATTCTGATGACCTTGCAGACTATATTAATAGTAACCTCAGACTTTTCACAGAGGGCACAATTATCTGTGATGAAATAATGTCTGGAAAAAGCTGCATAAATATTCACTTGGACCTTATCAAACAATGGAAGATCCAGGATGGAATGTAACAATATTATGAGAAGGAAAGTTTCTACTCACCATATAGAGGAGATGCTGAGTCGCAGATAGGCATAACAAAAAGACTCTCACAATTAATGCTTTCAGCCATTAAGGCCTTTGTCAACAACAAC
Source organism: Schistocerca piceifrons (assembly GCF_021461385.2). Classification (NCBI taxonomy): domain Eukaryota; kingdom Metazoa; phylum Arthropoda; class Insecta; order Orthoptera; family Acrididae; genus Schistocerca; species Schistocerca piceifrons. The sequence goes on along the minus strand of NC_060139.1, from coordinate 321,262,849 downwards.
AAAACACACACACACACACACACACACACACACGCAAATGCGACTTACACACACGACTGCAGTCTCTGGCAATTGAAACCTCACTGTGAGGAGCAGCAGCACCTGTGCATGATGGGAGTGGCAACTGGGTGGGGGTAAGGAGGAGGCTGGGGTGGGGAAGGGGAAAGAGAGTACGGTGGGGGTGGTGGACAATAAAGTACTGCAGGTTAGATGGCAGGCAGGGAAGAGGGGGGGGGGGGCAAGAGGAAAAGGAGAGAAATAAAAAGACAGGGTGTGGTGATGGAATGGCGGTTGCATAGTGCTGTTAGCAGCACAGCGACACAATGAACTGTTACAAATCAGTTACCCCGAGGGCGGCTCTGAGCCATACACTCTTTAGCATGCATTCCACTGCACCCCAGACCACTGCCATTTGTGACTTTAGTGATGTCAAGCGAGAGCTCGTTGGAGGGCAAGGTGGAGGTCTGTTGTGTTTTCTGATGGAAGCTGGTTTTGCCTCAGTGCCAGTGATGGTCATTATGTTGCTTAGGAGGGGGCCAGTTGAGGGCCTCCAGCCAACATGTCTATGAGCTAGACGCACTGGCCCTGCATGCGGTATTATGGTCCAGGCTGAAAACAAATTTGTATGTCAGTCTGGTGATTTAACCTGTTGTGTTGTCACTCATGAACAGCATTACAAACAGTGTTTTCCAATAGGACAACACTCGTCCACATACTGCTGTTGTATTTCAACATGCTATACACTGTGTCAACATGTGGCCTTGACTTGCTCGATCTGTCTCCAATTGAGCACATATGGGACATCATCAGCCAACAACTACAGTGTCATCCATAAACTGTCTCTGTATTAACTGACCAAGTGCAACAGGCATGGAACTCCATCCCACAAATTGACATCTGGCACCTTTACAGCATAATGCATGCACATTTGCATGCTTGCATTCAACATTGGTTAGACCAGTTATTAATCATTTTGCATTAATGTACCATCATTTCACATTTGCAATGGCTTATTTTGCACTTACATTAACCTGTGATTTTGTGCCATTAATCACTTAAATATATTACCTAGACAAATTTGTTCCTGAAATTTTGTTACGCTACAGTAATTTTTTGGGGTTGTCATTTTTTTCCGCGTGTGTGTGTGTGTGTGTGTGTGTGTGTGTGTGTGTGTGTGTGTAAGTGCACTTTTCCATACTGCCCCCTGTGATCAGTGGTTACAGGTGTGTGGGTTACAAAGTCTAAAGCAGCTGGTTTGATTCCCACTATTAAATAAAATAAGAAAATATTGCCTTCATGATTCTAGAGATTCTGGGATGTTCTTATTAATGTAATAGATTATGGAATGTTCTTATTAATTTAGTAGAAGTATATTCCATAATATTCAAGATAGATGATGATGATGATTGGTTGTGGGGTGCTCAACTGCACGGTCATCAGTGCCCGTACAAAGTCCCAATTTTTACACAGTCCAATTTTGCCACTGTTACGAATGATGATGAAATGATGAGGACTACATAAACACCCTGTCCCCTGGCAGAGAAAATCCCCAACCCAGTTGGGAATAGAACCTGTGACCCCATGATCCAGAGGCAGCAACACTAGCCACTAAACCACGAGCTGCAGAAATAATATTCAAGATAGCAGATGTTCCTGCAGGGAGCGGCACACTGCCCTATGTGCTGTGCATCCACAAAGCTCTGTAGATGATGGTGTCACTGTTGATCTCAGCTGGCCTTTGACAGTGTATGATAACACTTCTCACTAGCAACACAAATGTAGCTTCTCCAAAATGATGAGATATCTTACTTTTGGAAGAGGTGTACAAAATCTTCAAATTATTTGTTATATTTGTTATGTCCGCTATTGTGTGTTTTTGATTTTTAAAATGATCTCCATAAGTCGTTTTATTGGAGGTATGTAAGTGTTCTTTAAATCTTGTTTCAAAGGTCTGTCCAATGTAAAGCAATGCAGTTATCACATGTAATTTTGGAAATGCCTGACTGAAAAAATTACTGTGATTCTCGCCAGTCTTATGGCGAAGACACATTTGCAAATGGTTTTAGTTTGGAAGCCTAATTAGACATAGGATTTATGAAAATCATTTTCAACTTTTTGAGACACCTTACCCCGATATTCCATTCCGAAATATTTTGCTTTCCTGCTGTCATTTTCTGACATTTATTTCAAAGCAATGTCATTTGCTTTTTGATCTTGTAATAAATATTCATTACGTCTTTACTTTTATAGCCATTAGCACATGCTATCTGTTTTGAAATATTGAGTTCTTTATCTATTTCTTCTTGCGACAAAGAGAGCCATGTCATACAAGGCATTATTGAATGATATGGCTCCTCTGTCACAAGAAGAAATATATAAAGAACTCAACATCCTGAAACAGACAACCTGTGATAATGGGTGTAAAAGTAAAGTTGTAATAAATATTTGTTAGATGACCAAAAAACAAATGGCATTGCTAGGAAACAAACATCAGAACAATGACAGCATGAAAACAAAATGTGTCGCAACGGAATATCAGGGCAAGGAGTCTCAAACAAAATGAAAATTGTTTTCGCAAATCAATGTCAAATTAGACTTCCAACTAAAATCACTTTTCAAATGTTTCTTTGCACTGGCGGTTCGTTCTACGGTGCAACGCGGCAATAAACCTCAATACAAATATTCACATCAGAGAAAATTTTACAGTATGTAACAATTTTAAAGTTATTATAATCAATTTTCCTGCCTCCATGGTGGATAATTGTATACTGACATCTACAGCCACATTTGAAACTGGTCATCAGCGAGGGGTGCAGGATGTTACAGGGGCAGCAGGTCACTCCAAGTCTGAGCACTAGAGCAATGTTCTGCCGTGTATCCACTTTTCCTCCTGTTGTTGTGGTTCTACTTCCTCCCAACCGTGACAAATAGCAGATTTTGAATCTAATTCATATGTACAGTATTCTGTGCATTATATCTAATGTGTCCTTTATCCTTGTGAGCAGTCATATTTCTGAAACTGAAATAATAAGAGTCTACTTAGCAACAGTTGATAGGAATTTTCTCTTATTTTTTGTAGTGAAGTTACCAATACTGAGACCAGCCTTTACAGTTTGTCACACAGAAGGATTCAATAAGCAGTTGTGAGATTGAATACTGAGTCCTCAGCCATATAGTCTCTGCAGTGTGAAATTAATGTGTGTGATAATTCAGTGCAGAGATTTAAGGGAAACTAATTTCTCTTCCCCCATCTCTTGAAGATAAGCTGCGTATCAAGGATGTAGCAAAACGGACACCAGATATCAAGTCAGTCATGAAAAATAATAATAAAAGTAAAGAAATTGTAAGGATGTTCAGACCAGACATTTAGGGGAAAGTAGACTGCATATTTGGTTGTGATATTATGAACAAACTGTACTGGTCTCCGTGTTTTTTGTTTGAGAACAAAAACACTGGGTTTGGAATGACTTGGATGCTAAGAGGTATTCAGAATCTGGGAAATTTATCACAGAAGGTAACAAAACACAAGCAGTCTAAAATGACATAAGATCGTATAGCTAGAGCACAATCTTTTAGGGAAACACAATATTAGACAACAGTTCGACAGAGCTTATAGACAATCAACTGAAATACACAATGCTCATATTCATAAAAACCATTATGTACTCTCTAAAATTGTGTACAGTATTAAATTTTGTGGTACTTTTGAGCTCGTACTTCAAGAACATGATGAATGAGTGATTCATCAGCTCCAGGAATTACACGTGGTCTTATAAATTTGACTGCTGAACTAAATGTGCTTAGCGACCATCTTTCGAAGGCTCCTATTTTTGAAGGCACTTCGAAACATGTTAAAAATGATTTACTTTCTTATATGCTGGAGATATGTCATGACCGAGTAAGGAAGGAAACTGCTGCTGCTGATTTTGCTGTTATTGCAGATGAGACAACTGATATTTCAACAATTTCACAATTTGTCATTATCTTTGTCTCAGGGTAGACCTGTAGACAGGTTTAGGACTTCCGTCACTTCTCATGAACAAGATGTAGAAATGTTAGGCGATCACTTAAAGAAATTTTACTGGATATTGTGGATGATTCACACAGTTATTTTTCAGAGCTGCAGTGGTACAGCTCTTGTGAGTGGTCATTGTTCAGTCATACAGACTTTTCTACAAGAGCATTTTAAACATTCCTATTTTGTTCATTGTTATGCCTACAAGTTGAAACGGATTATAGCCCAAACTACGAGTTGTTTTTTTTTTTTCCCCCCCCCCCTTCTCCACACCAGCATACAGCGATGTTAACTGACACAGTGAATGGGAAAGTGCCTCATGTATCCAGCATGAGATGGAATTTTAAATCAAGAACTGTGAAAGTTGTGTACAACAACGGACTCACTTCTAAATGCCTAGAGATAATTGAGCTTACACCTCAGGAAACTATTACTCAAGAGAGAGAGCTTCGCCTAAAATTAGATGACCGAACATTTCAATTTTGGTTATCTGCATTCAATCATGTTATGCCACATGCTGACACATTGTACAGTCAATTATAAAAATGGGCAGATGGCCCACTGACTGTACAACAAAGATAAAACATTTGAAAAGAGCCATACAGGATATCTGAGGTAGCAACATTGACACTATTCTCACGTGCAAAGAGTTGCTGTATCTTGTGAAGAGATGGAGACAGGAAGACAAAGTTCCAAAAAATGTTGCCGCAAAAGAAGTATGTGATACAATTATCACTGAAGTTGCTGAATGCTTTGAAAGTTGCTGAACGCTTTGACTTCACAGGGCATCTCAATGCTGTAATTTTAACTAATTCTGAAAAGTTTGTTTCATATTTATTTACACGTCAAGTTCCATAGGACCAAATTGGGGAGCAAATCTCCAAGGTTATGGAACATGTCAGTACATGAAATAACAACGTAAAAGGAATAACAGACAAAAATAAAGTGTTTATGAACCCAAAAAAAGTCAAGCCATAAGTTTCAGTAAACACAATCAACAATATAACATAAGAATCAGCTCGATTTTTCAAGGAACTTCTCAACATTACAGAAGGAGTGACCTATGAGGAAACTCTTCAGTTTTGATTTGAAAGCGTGTGGATTACTGCTGACATTTTTGAATTCTTGTAGTAGTTTATTGAAAATGGATGCAGCAGTATACTGCACACCTTTCTGCACAAGAGTTAACAAATTACGATCCAAATGCAGGTTGGATTTCTGACGAGTATTAACTGTGTGAAAGCTGCTCATTCTTGGGAATAAGCTAATATTGTTAATAAGAAATGGCGTTAAAGAATATATGTATAGAGAAGCCAATGTCAAAATACCCAGACCAGTGAACAGGGGGCGACAAGAGGTTTGCGAACTTACACCACCTATTGCCCCCGTACCGCCCATTTCTGAGCCAAAAATATCCTTTCAGAATGGGAAGAGTTACCCCAAAATATAATACCATGTGACATAATCAAATGAAAATAAGCAAAGAAGACTAATTTTCATGTCAATCACTCACTTCAGACACCATTCGAATAGTAAAAATGGCAGCATTAAGTCTTCGAACAAGATCGTGAACATGGACTTTCCACAACAGTTTACTATCTATCTGAACACCTAGAAATTTGGATTGCTCAGCTTCAGTAATCACATGCCCATTCTCTGAAATTAAAACACTGGGTTTTGTTGAATTATGAACTGAGTCTTACTGTGTTTAGCGTTAGTTTATTTCCTACAAACCATGAACTTGGGTCATGAACTACACTGTTCGAAACCGGGCCAAAATTGCACACAACATCCTTTACTACAAACTAGTGTCATCTACATCTACATTTATACTCCGCAAGCCACCCACCGGTGTGTGGCGGAGGGCACTTTACGTGCCACTGTCATTACCTCCCTTTTCTGTTCCAGTCGCGTATGGTTCGCGGGAAGGACTGTCTGAAAGCCTCCGTGCGTGCTCGAATCTCTCTAATTTTACATTCATGATCTCTGTGGGAGGTATAAGTAGGGGGAAGCAATATAGTCGATACCTCATCCAGAAACGCACCCTCTCGAAACCTGGCGAGCAAGCTACATCACGATGCAGAGCGCCTCTCTTGGAGAGTCTGCCACTTGAGTTTGCTAAACATCTCCGTAATGCTATCATGGTTACCAAATAACCCTGTGACGAAACGCGCCGCTCTTCTTTGGATTTTCTCTATCTCCTCCGTCAACCCGATCTGGTACGGATCCCACACTGATGAGCAATACTCAAGTATAGGTCGAACGAATGTTTTGTAAGCCACCTCCTTTGTTGATGGACTACATTTTCTAAGGACTCTCCCAATGAATCTCAACCTGGTACCCGCCTTACCAACAATTAATTTTATATGATCATTCCACTTCAAATCGTTCCGCACGCATACTCCCAGATATTTTACAGAAGTAACTGCTACCAGTGTTTGTTCCGCTATCATATAATCATACGATAAAGGATCCTTCTTTCTATGTATTCGCAATACATTACATTTGTCTATGTTAAGGGACAGTTGCCACTCCCTGCACCAAGTGCCTATCTGCTGCAGATCTTCCTGCATTTCGCTACAATTTTCTAATGCTGCAACTTCTCTGTATACTACAGCATCATCCGCGAAAAGCCGCATGGAACTTCCGACACTATCTACTAGGTCATTTATATATATTGTGAAAAGCAATGGTCCCATGACACTCCCCTGTGGCACACCAGAGTTACTTTAACGTCTGTAGACATCTCTCCATTGATAACAACATGCTGTGTTCTGTTTGCTAAAAACTCTTCAATCCAGCCACACAGCTGGTCTGATATTCCATAGGCTCTTACTTTGTTTATCAGGCGACAATGCGGAACTGTATCGAATGCCTTCTGGAAGTCAAGGAAAATAGCATCTACCTGGGAGCCTGTATCTAATATTTTCTGGGTCTCACGAACAAATAAAGCGAGTTGGGTCTCACACGATTGCTGTTTCCGGAATCCATGTTGATTCCTACAGAGTAGATTCTGGGTTTCCAAAAACGACATGATACGCGAGCAAAAAACATGTTCTAAAATTCTACAACAGATCGACATCAGAGATATAGGTCTATAGTTTTGCGCATCTGCTCGACGACCCTTCTTGAAGACTGGGACTACCTGTGCTCTTTTCCAATCATTTGGAACCTTCCGTTCCTCTAGAGACTTGTGGTACACGGCTGTTAGAAGGGGGGCAAACAGAAATATTTTAGAGTTACCCATAATACTAGAGGGCATATCACTTACATAAATGAAAAACAGGTGTGGAACCAACACTGATCCATGGAGCACCCCCCTATTTGACTCTACCCCACTCAGGCCTGCGGGCTTTCACTTAACAATAAATGAAATGATGGTTGGTGTGGTGGCCTTCAACTACAACCCCTCCGACTCAACATTGAAATATTAAAAGTTTTGGCTGAGTTCATTATCTAGTGGCTGGGATACATAGTTGCCACTTTACAGGCCAAATACTGCTGAGTCTACAGTATACGATAAGAATACACACATGAATCAGCAATTGTGAATTATGAATGTAACATATAAATTTATAAATGAAAGATTGCAGTTAAATAAAATCTGCTGGTACTATCTTAACAACTTTAAATGATGAGTACGATAGTAGAAGTACTTTTGAAAATGTGGTATATTTCTGCAAAAGGCTTATTGGTGTCGATGGTCCAGCAATCAAATAAAATATAAGTTGAATAGCAGGGAAACAATAGATTGGTACTGCACGTAATTAGCTATGAACAACAACATAGCTAGTGAGATATTCATTTCTAAATGCAAACTGTCTTCACTGTAGAAGCTACGGAAATCTCACAAGTACACAAATCCTCACTCCGAAGTATTTCTATCTCTCGCGACCACGCGCAAGCTACTCCACACTTTCCAAGTCTCCCTCGTGACCGTGCTTCTGTCGCGCCGTCGTGTCCAGCACCGTACTGCCCCGTGCCGCACTCTCCCAAACTACCTCGTGTCCTCTCCGAAAAACCATGCTCCTCCCCAACCTCTATACATCTTTCTTAGTAACAAGTGCTGTGATTGGCTAAGCACTCCCTCCATGTCTCCAAGCTAACGTGCACTCACAAACATATTGAAACACATACCAAATACTGGATTTACACTTAAATACTAGAAATTAAATAACTGTTCCTACGGCTGGACCATAAACATGCTCTAACACACATTATTAAACACATAAACCAATTAAGTAAACATATATCAAAGGAATAGCAACAAAAGGTAGGCGAGCCATTTTTTCATGTAATTGTGGAGTACTTATGGCCTGACATGATTGATAGTAATCAGCCATTTTGACCTCTAATAACTCATGTACTATTCAAGTTACATGCCTGTAATTTACACCAGTTTACGTTTACACTAATAACTTTTTAAAGACACATCTATCGATAAAATTAGATGAAGCGTTTATAATTTGGAAATTCATTGCTGGGTGTTACTTGTATAATTTACCGTCAGATCCTAAACTTCAAACTAATAAAGATATTGAAAATCTGATTACACAATCAGAATCATTGTGCAAATAATAGTAATGTACATGTTTCTTTTTGAGGTATCATGATTCATCTGACTACTATTAATTTCTATACGAACTGTGAAATGTCTGCCATTACGGTTTCACAAGTCCGCCATCTTTGGCACTCCCAGCGACACAATGGAATTCCCAGCCACACGGCTGGACCATGTGCTGGGGCTACCCCTCTCATACGGCTAATGTTTGACATCACGTGTTTGCTGCCGGGCCCCGGCTGGCCGAACGGCCTGTGCGGTCACGCCAACTTAGAATATTTTCAGGGCGCCACAATTCGCCTGTTACCTCACAGACCCCACATCACAGCCATTCTCAACACTGTGAATAATGACCTTTTGCTGTCTGTTATTACAGGAAGACATGAACCAATTGTGAGCTACTCCCCATATTCCGTAATGGTCCAACTTCTGGAGCAATATTTTGTGATCAACACAGACAAACACCTTAGTTAAATCAAAAAACATGCCTAGCGTTCAAAACCTTTTGTTTAACCCATCCAGTACCTCACAGAGAGAATAGAATATGACATTTTCAGTTGTTAAATGACTTCTAAAGCCGATCTGTACAGTTCATAGCGAAGATTAGTTATCCTTACATACACAGCCTTTTCAATAACTTTAGCAAATGCTGATGGCTTAGAAATAGGTCTAAAATTTTCTACATTATCCCTTTCTCCCTTCTGATGAAGTGGCTTTACTACTGAGTACTTTAATCATTAAGGAAACTGACTATTCCTAAAGGAAAAATTACAAATATGGCTAAGTACAGTACTAACATGTGCAGCACAGTACAAGCCAGTTTCCACAAAAGTTGCTGCAGAGGTCTTCGGGAATATGTATTTTTCTTTAATGCAATAAGCAGAAAATGGAGCTTCAGATACCATACGGGAAGAATAAGTTTAGGACTTTCACAGGCACTGTTCCAGTTCTGCAATTACTGCTCGAAATTCAGCCTTTTAGGTGAACAATGAAACTCCTGAAAGTGATTGTTACCATACTGGTGACAATGTCTAAAGCGGAGTGATCTTTCTCTACCCAGAAGAGAATAAAAACTTTTCTGCTAAGTAACGAGTCAAGATAGGCTGATAGCATTCTCCAACAAGGACTTCATTCACAGCATTGACGATTTTTGTGAATGCGTTGTTGACAGATTCTCTGCTTCTAAGGAGAGAGAATGGAGTTTTCTTACAAACATTCACTGTAAGATAATCATCTTTCCTCTAGCAACTATTTTGTTATTCAGTTTTCGCCTTTTTATGTTAGTTAGATGGATCTTTGTTGTTCATCTTCCTGTGAACCCCCACGAAAAAAAATCCATGAACTGTCACTGTGTCTTTGCCATAAGATTGGCCAGGATCACAGTAAATTTTTACAGTCAGGCATTTATAAAATTACTTGTAATGGTCGCAGTTGCTTTCATATTGGACACATGGAAAGTGCCTTTGAAACAAGATCTAAAGAACACACAAATACCTGCGTTTTTGGTGAGTATTTAAAAATTAAAACAGAATAAGAGGTATAGTAAATAATTTGCACAATTGCATACTGCTTCTAAAAGTAGATATCTCAACATTTTGGAGGAACTAGAACTGTTTGCTAATGAGACACAGCATCCTGACCATGTTCTTTACAAGCAAAGTGTCTTCAACCAAATCTCTGAGGAACTCATTTCCTGACATTTGTGTTGCTAGTGAGAAGTAATGCCAGGTACCATTGAAGATTTGGAAAGAACAACAGTATTGCTATCATCTATGCATCTATTGTGAATGCACAGCATATGGAGCAGTGCACTACTCCCTGGAAGAAAGCCTGTTACTTTGAATAGCATAAGAACTGTAGCAAAGTTGAAGTAACTTCTCAAGTAACTACTCAAAGTATGAGTAACTTGCGCCATTTAGCAACGACTGCTGCACTTCACTATCTTCTCACTATAAATTATGAAATCTACTATTTTATTTAAGTATTTCCATAATTTGCTTCTTTTCATTACTCTATGTCCGTCCCCATTTCACTTTTGTTTCTAACTGTCCCAATGAAAATATAAACTGGGATATGAGAATCTGGACAATTGCATGTTCTCAAAGTTTATGCCATCTTCTGCCTTTATAAGGTCTGTTTTTCTAACCCTCACAATATATTCAATTTTAAAATGATTTCTGTAATCCTTTTTCTTTTTTAAGAAAATTTTGTTAAATTTTGACCACTCTGAACTGTCAGAAAATGAATACAACTGAGAAATTTTTTTTCTAAGAGTTGCACTTTTAAATGAAATTACTTTTAATTTTTTTTTTACATTGGTTTGCATGTTACGTCTGCATGAACGACTCTTAAATTGCTATGCATCCTATATATGATCAGTTGAAGCAGGCATTGCAGTTTTGGCTCTGGTTATTTTTACATGTTTTGACTTTTTGCAGTGCACCAGAATGGGAGGTATATTGTGTTTTTGTTACAACTTCTGTCACTCGTTTTTAATTTCTTAATGTAATAGCTAGTAACTTACTTCCTTTTACTTCTATTGTAGAGTCTGAAGATAGCTCACGCATAGCTGAAACCGGTAATTCTATTCAAAAAGCTGTGTGATTGAGACATTATTTAATGCCCTTTTATCTTAAGTTAATGCAAAATTAGCAATGATGGGAAATCTGTTTCCTTGGGAGTACTATACATGGTGGTACGATAAGAAAGTGATGCAAGAACAGGAATATAAAATTATATTACTTCCACCTATTTTATGGTGTCACGTCCATCTTAAAAATGAGATTTGTCACCCTTAATATTGAATCTGAAACAGTAAACAATTTGTAAGCTGCAACTAACAGGCTCTCGTCTGTGCAGTGGTAATGAACGAAGGCCGTCCAATTACTTATCTGCCTGTTTCTAGTCCTGATCTAATGGCTTCAATTTATTATGACAACAGATATTTACTTTCTCTTGTGTAAGAAATTAATTTACATTTATCACGACAGTACATAGCTTCTTTTTGAAATAGTATACAGGAATGTTCCTCATGCCATGTTGATAACATTTCTTGTTCTCTTTTCTTTGTTTTTTGCATCTTACATCACCTGAACAATTTGCACAAATTTTGGGATATAAAATGAAATGAGGGTCTAGATGGGCAGGGCAAGAAGAACATGTACAATTCTAATGAGATTTAGGTAATAATAATTCAATAAGGCATTTACATGTTCTGTTAAAAATTGCTTTATTGAGATCTGGCTGAGCCTACAATCTCAATTATCACACAATTTGTATTTAAATGCACCCAGTGCACCAAATATTTTACAACCTCCAAATTTGAAGGGCAAGATGGAACATGTGCACACACTTAGGGACTAGTTCCCAGGATGGAGAAAGATTGCAGTCTTACAATAGTGACATTCTCCAACTGGTAGTTCATATCATAACATGGCACTCACATATAACTGCAATACAAACATCCATTATCCAGATAATTCCTGCTACCAAACAAGCTTCACAATTAATATACCTATTTTGCACTTATATCATTTTATGTTTTTTCTTGGTGCTTTCTTTAAAGTAGACGTAAAAGTAAGTAAACAGATTAAACAGTAAGGTATTACAAAATTCTGTAATAAAAAGCCACACACTGTAACCCAACTATAAACTGACTTAAGCAGGGCACTCCACATGAACAATACTTTCCATCAGAATACCAGTACCAATCCCTGATCGTGAAAGTTGATTGCAAAGTAGCAAGTTGACAGTGCTATAGACAGACAGGGAAAAAACTGTTTCAGTGCAAGTAGCATATGGCACTTGGCAGGATGTTGCCTGTCATGTTCTTCCATTATGTCCACAGAGCACTACAACTCAATGGCAAACTGGTCCTGGGGTTCCTCCAGAATGGGCTCCACCTCTGAAACAATATAACAAAAATTCCAAGTTCACATATTTCTAATTACACTCATTGTTAATACTGAAAGCACTTGTGAGGATTATTATAAACATGAGAATGACCAAATATGGAATGAATAAATTTACATTTAAGTATTATTTCAATTAGTAGTGACAGGAAAATATTGCAAAAATAATAAAGCAAAAAATACAGGTCTTTTAGTGAAATAACATGAAATTGGCAATTTTTTTAATATAATTTTTCAAAAATCTGTTACTTTCCCAATAAAAATGTTATACTGAGGATGGCAGTTGTTTAATATTTGTAAACAGTAGTTAATGAATGCTGAAATGGTTTCTAATCGCAAGGCTGATGTTCATCTTAAAAAAATAGTTCTTTTCATATGTAAAGAACTTTGACATGATGATGAAAATATCACCAAATTTGGCCAAAAATTCAGCACCAAATTTAGCCAAAAAACAACACATATTTTGGCAAGACACCAATACCAAATTCAGAAAAAAAAACTAACAACAAATTAGACACCAACCATGGAATGTGGGGGGAGGGAGGGGCTCAAACGCAATTTGGGGGGGGGGGGGGGGATCCAGCACAAAATCTGACAAAAGCCAACATATGATTACATGCTTTTGTGCAATGAATAAGCTTGATCTCTTAATGATAAATTACTCCAAAATATTATTCCATATGAAAGCAGTGAACAAAAATAGGCATAGTAGGCTAATTTACTGATATATGTTTACCACCAAAATTTGCAATAACCCTAATAGCATATGTAGCTGAAGTCAAATGTTTCAGCAGGTCATCAATATGTTTCTTCCAGTTCGGTTACTCATCAAAGCACACACCCAGATATCTTGAATATTCTGCCTTAGTAACAGACTTCTGTTCAAAGGCTATATTTATCAAAGGTGTTATGCCATATACTCTTGTTTTCTCAAAAGTTAGTGAGAGACCATTTGCAGAGAACCTCTTGAAATTTACTGAAAGACTTTATTTACAATTTCCTCAGCTAATTCTTGATTGTTGGATGTGATTACTATACTTATATCATCATCAGAAAAAACAACTAGCTTTGTATCTTCATGAAGATAAGAGTGGCAAGTCATTAACATACAGGGTGATTCAAAAAGGATACCACAACTTCGAAAATCTGTATTTAATCAAAGAAACGTGATGGAACCATGGACAATTAATCGTTGTGCAGACATTCGAGTGACATCAACCTGATACTCAATCTCGTTACACACTCTCTGGTAGCATTTCCGGAGTAACAGCTCGGATAGCTGCAGTTACTCTTTCATTTAAGTGGGTATTACACGACGATCTGCTGTGAACAGCACTGGTCTAGTGTGATGGCCATCTAGTGGTAGAACAGGTGAAACTACAAAAATTAGCAAACACATTATCCGTGCACCAGAACAGACAGCAGTTCTAAACTGCCGTCAATCCGCGTATGCACACCAGGTAGTGATAACTCGCACATGCACAGAAGGGAGTATGGTAGTGCTTTCTGCTTGTTGTTGGCTTATTTTTAGGTGGCTAGTGGCTAATTTCAGATTTTCGGGTTGGGGATTTTCCGCATTTTTTCAGTAAGTAGATTTTCATAAATGCAGAATTTTTTATTTTATTATTTTTTTCATTTTTTTTTTCGACAGCAGACTTTTTTTATACTGGCTGTTTATAATGATAAATGTTGATTTTCGATTTGTATTGTACTGCCTTAGCTTATGAAGGTTCATGTTTGATTTGATTTCTTCTGTTGCTTTATTTTAGCATGCCGGAAAGAGAAACTGGCAGTGATACGTGAGAAAGTCTGTGCAGTTACGCCCAGTGCGACAGATAAGGACTGCAAAATTCTGAGTAGCACATACACAATTTCCAAACCCTGAAAAACAACACAAGTGCACCTTAAAGTACTGAGCATTTAAAGTTTTGCAAATTGCATGGCATACATCAACAACAACTTTTGAACTGGTGGACTGTGCTATTCTGTGGCTAAAAGACAAACACTTAAAAGATTCCCCAGTCACCAGGAAACATAATGTTATAACCAGTCTGCAACATAACAGGGTGTGTACCGGTATTTTATTGGTGTGGTCACAAAACATATAAACATATGATTTAATTCCCACTTTCGAGAAGGTGAGAGAGCCTCCCTCATGAATGTGCCACACTTGCTAATTCCATCTTCTATTATAGACAGCAGATTCCTGAAACAGGCCATGTCCATCCTCACAGAATTCCAAAATTCTTGCGGATCTTCGGGCTTCAGTTCTTTTACAAGCAGTGAATACATTCTCCTGTCTTCATTCCTTCTTTCCAGCCAGGGTCGAACCCAGCAATGTCTGGCTTTTCGTTTTTGTCGTCGTTCTGCCCTAATCCAAAGATTTACTGTCACTGTCTGGGTAAAATCTCCAAAAACAAGTGGGTCCTCCATGTGCAAAATGTTGTATAAATGAAAATTTAGATACACATATACCTGTGTAACCAAGTACCATAATATAAAATTAACTGCTGAGTCTGTAATTCAGAATAGTAATAACTCAAATAAGAGAATAACAATTACTTAATAAATGATGATAAAAGAAAATTTCTTATTAAATAGGAACATTGAGCTCACAGAAATAATTTGAAGGAATGATGTTCCAATATATCATACGGTCCCCCTAGATTTTCGCATGGTAGAACGAACAACTTTATAAGAGCTCAGACAGTTCTGTTTGCGTTTCGCATGTTATTACCGTCTACTGCGCATGTGCGCCAGGTATATCCCAAGTGGATGGTGTGATGGGTCTAAGTGAGCCAGTATGTAGTTACAGATATGCCCACTTGGGGCGCTGGTGCAGAAGTGTGCGGTTTTGGCGCATCGTCTAACACGGGCATTATTTCTTCCATGTTAGCTGGTAGAGGTGGTCGAAACACCATATCTTTAACATGCCCGTCCTCCCCACTCCCGATGGGTGGGTGGGTGGGAGGGGTGGGGGGGAGGGGGGGGGGGGAAGAAACACCACACAGGACACAGGGCACGGCTTCTTGGAGATCAGTAGTGAAGTATTCTGTCATGAGCTGCCTGGTGGCAAAACCACTGCTGTGGGTACCTTTCATTCAGATAGGCACGGACAGATAAGTGCCAATGGGTTGGTGCCTCATCCTGTTGCAATATGAATTGGCATGCTTCTTCGAGTTGAGGGAAAAGCCAATTCTGCAACATTCCCAAACAGGTACCTTCAAAGAAAAAGGGACCAAAAACTTTACTGGCTGAAATGGTGCAGAAAACATTCACCTTAGGTGAATGACATTCATGCTGGCTTCTTTCCTGTGGGCTGTCAGTGCCTCATGTACAGACACTGTGCCAACTGACTTTCCCTGATGTGTGAAATGTTGTTTCACCATTAAGCACAAGCTTTGTAATGAACTGGTCATCTGTTTCCATTTGCTCAAGGACAAACTCACAGAACTCTATTCTTTCCACCTTATCAGCTTTGGAAAAGGCTTGAACCAATTGTAGACAATAAGGTTTCATTACTAATCTTTTCCTTAGGACCCTCCGAATGGTTGGTTGCAGAATTTTCAGTTCTCTGCTAGCTCGGTGGGTTGATTTTCCTGGACTGCAAGCAAATGCTTTCTGAATACAGCCAACATTTTCTTCACTCATGCATGGCTTTCCAGAACTTTTCCCTTTGCACAAACACCCTTTCTTTGTGAATTGTTTAGACCAACATACAATGCAGTACCTATCAGGAGGTTGAACACCATACTTGGTTCACAATGCATGCTGAACAAATGTAATTGATTCACTTCTGCCATACTGAACAACACAAAAAGCTTTTTGTTGAGCAGTTGCCATCCTTGCACTAACGACATAAATGAATGTTATGTGGCTAACAGTGCTCCTGGTGAGCCAATGAGCAACCAAATGAAACTTCAGAGCCTCCCTCAATTGACAACAGAAAGCGTGCAGCTCTCCTTTTCTTCTTCGCAGAGTTTTCGATTTTCAAAGTTGCGGTGTTCTTTTTGAATCACCCTGTGTATTAAGAATACAGGACACCATTCTTGATACCTTCCCAGTTAGAGGACTCTACCCATTTTTACATGTTACATGTACTGTTAATTTCAACCTTCTCCATTCTTTCAGTTAAATATGATCTGAACATTTATGCACGGTCCCACTCATACAATATTTAAGCTTATCCAAAAGAATTTCATGATCCACACAAACAAAAACCTCTGAGAGATCACTAAAAATACCAATGGTTGATGTTCAGTTATTAACAACATTTAATATTTGATCAGTGAAACCATATATAGCATTTTCTGTTGAAAAGCCTATCTGAAAACCAAATTGACATTTTGTTAGTAATTAATTTTTACAAGTATGGAAGCTACTCTTGAATATGTTACTATTTCAAGAATTTTGAATAAAGCTGTCAGAAGTAAGATTGGGGAAGTAGTTTTTAGCATCAGACTTACCTCCCTTTCTGTGCAATGGTTGAACAGTCTATCCGGAAAAGTGTCCTGTTTCAGTGAACTGCTACATACAGGGTCCCAATTACTGAACTATATGAAATAAAATCGTCATAAGTTGTGAACGGTTTGCGTTAGGACATTCAAAATGCGCAGTTGGTCATGGGGCACAATGGGAATTAGTATGCTTACAGTTGTTTGGTTTTGTGATCAAGCCCACTTTCATTTGGATGGGTTCGTCAATAAGCAAAATTGGTGCATTTGGGGGACTAAGAAACCGCATTTCATAATCGAGAAGTCTCCTCACCCTCAACTGGCGACTGTGTGGTGTGCAATATCCAGTCAAGGAATAAGATGATTTCATTCCCACTTTCCAAAATGACTCTTGATTTCGACAACATGTGGTTCACGCAAAACGGAGCTCTACCCCATGAAAGCAGCTGAATGTTTGGTATTCTGGAGGAGCACTTTAGGGACCGCATTCTGGCTCTGGGGTACCCAGAGGCCACTGGCATGGGCCTCAATTGACCACCATATTCTCCAGATCTGAACACATGCGACTCCTTTTTGTGGGCTACATTAAATACAAGGTATACAGCAATAACCCCAAAAGAGCTGAAAACAGCCATTCAGATGGTTATCGACAGCATCAATGTTCAGACACTTCAGCAGGTCATGCAGAATTTCACTATTCGTCTGCGCCACATCATCGTCAATGATGCCAGGCATATCGAACATGTCATAACCTGAATCAGAATATCTGTAGTCACATTTACATATTGAATGAAGGGTAAGCGCAGTGTAGTTTGTAACTAATTTGTTTTTTTTTTTTTTTTCATATAGTTCAATAATTGTCACCCTGTATGTGGCTGAGAATCATACTTATCTGTTGGGAACAAACTTTTAGTACTCTGTTGGAAATGCAATCAATTCCACAGGAGCTGAAACAACTACTCCACCCAAAGCAGAATGTAGGTCACATAAAGCAAAAAGGTGAAAAACTGACATGCTCTACATCATTACAAAATGTCATAGTCATGAACTATGGAACAAGTATTAATGTAATGTAATGTACTCTATCTGAATGTGGCTTCTTATCAAAACAAACTGATTTCGCATGAACAATATTTGTGAAGAGAAGAGACTATCTACCAATATATGCATACATGGAAACAGAGGTGGAATAGGTTCAAGAAAGACAAATTTAAACATACGATTGATCTTTCAGTTTCCACGAAAAGAAAAATGTAAAAGGCTATGTCGTGCATAATATGGAATGGGAAAAGACACTGTATCAGGAAACAGAGAAACGTGTAGTTCCAAATTTTTGTGGAGTGGTAGGAGAGAATGTCATAAGCAACATACTAAAAATCCTGTCCAGTGGGATGTGAGCATGCGTGTGGGAGGTTGTTTGAAGGTAATTTTTTATCATTTTCTTTAATATTTCAAAAACCACTGATTGTAACAAAAATGTTTCCCAATAGAAAATTTAACTGCATTAACTATCTTAGAAAAAAAGGTCCTCTTTATTTTTTCTCTAGAATAAATAGTTTCTGTGTTGTAGGGATGGAAAAAGTACATATTAAATACAGTTTTAATGGCATAAAATTAATGTTAAGTAGGTAGTAGGTTAAGAACAAATATTAAATGTGTGTACCACATCTAAGTGCAGCAGTGCCATATTAAGGGATAAGATGTGTTTTGAGGGTGAAACACCGTTGAGGGGAAGGGGGTGGAGGGTAGAAATGCAAGGGAAAGTAGGCCACCTGATTGTTGTCATGTACTTGCTCCTTTGTAGAGCAAGAAGGTGATCCCACACTGTCTACCCTGCTATGTCACAAGTAGGAACTACAGGGTGTTTCACAAAGTTATACTGATCCTCCGCAGCGAACCTTGATCCTCTGCAGCGGGCCTTAGGAATTACTGGCAACACATTGTGTAAACATGCCCTGGGGGTATTTATTTTACACAAAATGCATTAACACTAAATGGAACACAGATACTAATGCATAAGGACAGACTCTTTGTATATTTATGCACACTGTTGTACACTGCTGTAGAGGAAACTGATTCTTAGTTATCCAGTGCGGCAGCTGTAGCAACTTCCCCCAACACAAGTGCTGCTGACCGTTTGTTTTGCACACAGACTATATCTCCCCAAAATTTACTGTGCAGATCTTCTAGCTGATTGGATAAAAATAACTTCACTAAGCTTGTGTTTGTATAGTGGAGTTACTTTCAGTTTATTAGTACTTATTTGCAGTTGTTAAATGAGCTGTTATGTAAAAAAGGACAATAGCTGGAGCTGTCAACTGTCTACCATACTGAAGAGCCTGTCACAAGTGTAACGTGCTGTTGGTTTCATTGTCTCCAGTACCACTGGCTGGAATACTTTCACAGCACTCCCTGACATCTGAAGAGGCCCAGAGGCTTAAATTGTCTCCCTCTTCAGCAGATATAGGTCACCTAGGTGTTATTGAACTTCAGCTATATCATTGTAAGTCATGGCAATGCTTTACAGCAGTTTATTGTTCTAGACGCGAACATAATCAGTCCCATTCCACCAGACATACTCACACCCATCTTGGAAGATATACTGTGGATGTGTAATAAGTGACTCCACTCATTGCAGCCATATTTAAAGTGCAAACACAATTAATGGTGAGAGAAGTGCAGTATCTTCCTGATCAAACATTAATTCACTATCAAGCAACAAAAACATTAGATGACTTCACAAAATGCTCTCAATGATAGACAGCAGTGAGGTGCTACAATTACCAATCCAATCCTTTTCCCACCAACACAACATGATCCTCACAAATTACACACTTATATCAGCCATTGTTTACAGGAACACATTTTGCATAAAAGCTGACTTACCAGCTGCAAATAAGTATTTATTTAATACACTGAAAATAACTCCACTAGGTTAACAGTAGTTCAGTGGTGTTATTTTATCTACTCACATAATAGAACTGGACAGGAAATGCTTGGTAGTTAAGAGTGTCTGCAAAATGAAAAGCAAGCAGCACTTATGCCAAGAGAAGTTGCTTCCCTGAAAGAAAGCTACAGTTGTTTTATGGGATGACTATGAATCGATTTCCCCTCTAGCAGTGTAGAACAGTGTTTATAGATTCTGTCCATCATATGTGTGTCTTGTGTTAGTATCTGTATACCATGTAGTCCTAATGCATTGTTTGGAAAGTAAACATCCCCAGGTATGTCTGCGTACTGCATTGCCAGTGATTTGTAAGGCACACAATGGAGGATCGGTATAACTCTGTTAAGCAGCCTGTAGTTGCTTCTTGTGACATAGTGGGGTAGATAAGAGTAGGAAATCATGTGCTTGCTCTTCCAGTTGCACACCTATGAGGAGGCAAGTACACCAAATGACCACAATCAAGTGGCCTATCTTCCTTCACACTTCTATCCTCCAAAAAATTATGAAACTGACCTATAACATACACCCCCCCTCCCCCCCCCTCCCCCGGAAGAAACGTTCACATCCCACTGGCCAGGATTTCTCCCTAAACCTATTCAATTCAAAAACCTGCGACTACGCCAATTTTTCACTAATTTTCTTTCATTGACTGGACTACCACACTAACAGCTCCAGAGTACCTCTTTGAGGAGGAGGGGGGGGGGAGTAGTACAGAGATGGGGAAGAGTGTGGTGGCGGGAACAAAGTGAAAGAGTGGAAGAAGCATGAAAATAAATAAGAAAGAGGAAAAACAGGAGTTGTCATTATGAAGGCTTTCCCAGCATAATAATTGATAATATTCTTCTAGGGCGTGCAGTCAGATCATAACGTCACCTTGACACAATATTTCAATGGTCCACCTGGCCGCCATCTTTAGGTGAGAGTGCTGGTACATGATCTCGCCGGAGGATTCATACAGTTCGGGCGAGATTGTGTACCAGCACTCTCACCTGAAGATGGCAGCCAGGTGGACCGCTGAAATATTGTGTCAAGGTGATGTTATGATCTGGCTGGAATAATACTCATAGTGGGTAGTGGGGGCAAAGGAAGGGAATTTATAGCAGTTAGCATTAACAATGGATCTCAAATGTGCCTGGGTCAAGGTATCTCACACAATGATAGGTTTAACTCCTGTGAATTTACTAGGAAAATTCCGAAAATCTGAAAAGACGATCACTGACAAAGAACTACTGTAATATTAATTTCATTAGAAAAAAATATTTACAGGCTTACAAGAAATGGTTTGCAGTGAGAAATCTTGTGCTATACTGAAGTGTCCTTCATACAGTTCATGCACAATTCATTGGGATAAAACTATGAGTTACAGCACACAGAGGGCTATATAAGTGGAAATTGTGACCACACTGTAGATGTGATATGAACTGAAAGAACCGTTGGCAGTATACTTTAGTATCGTTTTTCATGTGTTCCACAACACTATGCAACTTAAATCTATAGGTGAAAATATTTAAACACTTCTTACATGAAAGCATAATTCAACCATTCATGCTACACACTCATACGCACATAAATCTGAGATTATCACAAACCTGATTTGATGTCATCCTTAGGGGCATTAGCTCCCTTGATGAGGTCACTTGGAATACTTGAGAGGTTCTTTGGTGGTGTGCGTGCCAATGGGGAGTTCCTCAGCTGCATCAGGAATGCCCTGTCATACACAATTCTTGTGCCTGAAACAAACAGCAGATATAATAGATATGATTTTCTTTTACTCTGCACTTTCAAACTATATGAAGGGCATCATGAACTACGCGATTATCAGATGCTTTAAGAGTATTATGGCTAAAATGTGATTTAAAGGTTGGTTGGCTATTCTAGGTGAAGTAGTTTCGTGTATGTGCAAAGGTGACTAAATGTTTCACACAGGATGTCTCCAAAGACTTTCGCTAGATTACAAACACAATACACTTCTAAAACTTTACTGAATCTAGAATTTCTGAAAGTAGGAACATTCAGAAGTAATCTAGTTTTAGTAAGCGACTTACTTTCCAAAATTAAGGTTCTTTGAAAATTGATGTATTGCCTGTTGGCTTCTGTCTCTGTTTCTTCAGCTGACATCTGTTTAACAATTTTTGTGGCGTTTCATCAGCAAAAGTGACTGGCATTGTTAAAGGTTAATCCTCCATTGCTGGTGGCAGACTTTGGCACACACGTAGTGGTGAAATATGAGGAAAATAGTTGAACAAACCTTGGTCTCAGAACCTAAGACAGAAACCTATGCATGACATCTTCAATTCGTAAAGTGTTATTTTAAGATCCGGACAATTCAACATTACGTTAGCCAAATTAAGATGGTGTGGTACATCTTTGATGGAATTTCCATTTTAGTAGTTTCGAGAACAATTCAATCTGCATCCTACAAAACAATATTTCATTAAAATCAAATGACACTGCAAGTGTAATGGTGAGTACATCGATGAAAGTGAACTCAAACGTGTATTACCATTTGTATTTAATATTTAAGTATTGAAGAATGTTCAGGGCTTTGTTCACTGCTGTCCTGGTTGTGAGGTAGTTGTGTACAATGTTCATCCATGATTAAAATGCAAGCACAAAAAAATGGAGCAAATGGCTCTGAGCACTATGGGACTTAGCTTCTAAGGTCATCAGTCCCCTAGAACTTAGAACTACTTAAACCTAACTAACCTAAGGACATCACACACATCCATGTCCGAGGCAGGATTCGAACCTGTGACCGTAGCGGTCGCGCGGTTCCAGACTGTAGCGTCTAGAACCGCTCGGCCACTCCGGCCGGCAAAATGCAAGCACATATTGCCCACATATACATATTCATCATCAGATTGTGTCACAGAGCACAAATAACCCATGAAAATCATCTGGGTTCACTGGCTATGTGTCAAAATGAATCTGTGGTGTAGTGACATTTTTTACAACCAACGTGAATGTTTGATGTGATACAATGTTCGGAATTTTCTGCTGTGGGTATTTGCTCCGCTATTAAGCCAGAATCACTTCAGGCAAAGAAATTGATGTTGATGACTGTCCTCGACCTAGTTTCTAAAAACCTGTGGCAAAATAAATGCAAATCACTTTGGTTATGAGGAATGTACTCTATTGTTTCACAAAAAATGTTGAGTACAAGTACAGTCCACATGGACTACAGAAGCTGTTATGATTCTTGAGCCAAGTGATTCTATTGGTTTTGTTAAGGTAATTGCTTTAACATCAAAATGTGCAAACGCAGCATTCTTCCCACGAGTTCACACATCTATTCTGTAAAAATGAAATCCACTTTTCAAAAGCATGATGGAAACAGGACATAGGAAAGAGAAAAAAATTACAATGGAAAAGGGCTTCTAAACAGCTAGAGCACTCATTACACTTCTATTGTGCCATGGATATGAAAGATCCGCAGCTGTGTTGAATGTCACACACCAACTGTAGAATGTGATTTCCTATTCTATCCTGCTTATATACGTCGTTATAACCACAGGGAAGCATTACTGTGCGAGCTGAATATTTTATTTAAAAAGTAATAATACCGTAGGTGTTGTTAATTTGTATTTACAAACAAGTGACTGAATTTGCTAATCTACACAGCTTAAGTTTTTCCACAGCATTTATTACCTGCTGTTATAATTTAGCGCAAGTGTGAAAACTTTGTTGCACATATGCGGGATAATTTAGCGCAAGTGTGAAAATTTTATTGCACCTATGTGGGTAAATGAGTTAAAGTAATACGAAGTCAAATAAATGCAGTGAAAATTTACACATGGTTTACCTCCGGCAAAGACCTCCCCTATCTCTCTGTAGCCTAAAGTATGAGAAATTTTCTCCTACAATTACATCATCAGTTTTCTACCACTTCAGTCTGCACATTAGAAAACAGCGTCCACGTGTATAATGCACAGCCTTACGAAAGGAAAGAAGTCGAAAACATCTTTCGCATACAATAAGGTGAAGTGTACTTACGCTACAAGTTACGCAGAATAATTTCCAAATTATTTTTTTCTATTTTGAGTCCCCGAATGACAAAAAGCACATTAAATTATTATTGTCGTAAAGCAACATAAGGCAACGATCAATACGAATTTATATTCTAGCTTGAGCGCTTCGGTTCGGGCCACGTGGTCGAAGCTACACCTCGAATCGCACCATGTTTGCTCCGTTTCGTTTATCTCTCTCTGCAAGTTTTATTTCTGTCTCCGCGTTTGTTTACCGCTCCCACCAAAAAAGAACATTCGAGTAATCCCAAGGTCGTTGTTTGTTCTGGTTTGCTAACTGTTCGCAGTTTACTGCTCGCCACTGCGCGAAGGTCAAAGGCAGAGAGCAGGAGCAAACGTACTTAAGAGTATCCTGTTTATCAAGGATTTTGCAGAGTCGTCCACTTAACTGAGTACCGTTTAGCACGGTATAATGTTCGCTGCATTCAGAGTATTACTACAAAGGTTTCGGTTCACAAGAAAGTACTGTAGGCTTATAGAGGAGACCGAACGATAGCGTGAGCCGCGAAATATTAATTTTGATTACGGTACTGAAGATTTTCGTGACTTGGAATGCTAATGTGCAATAGCGTTCACTTCGCAAAAGTTTTTCCAATATCTTAACGCCCTATGACGAGGTAACTATTCTAGTCGCTACAAATAAGGATTCTGAGATTGATCTTATATTTACTTAGATATATTTCACGCGGTCGGTACAGTGTATGTAACTCAACATAAATAAACTATACCGAAGAATTCCATCAATCGTATGCGATCGACAGCATGGACATACGGGTTCGGCATTTAGCATCAGGTTTGTTTTTCTCCTGCTGTAGTAATACAGAATGTTCCAATCAGTGAATAGTTTTTAATGTGCGATGTTTTTGCTTGTATCATATGTAGTGACGAATAACTCAACAAGGCAAACTTAAAAAGCAATAATAACCTTTTCTTTGTTTTTAAACGAAGGAAGGTAAGATATAACATCTTTTGGTAGCCTTTAACTAAGATGATCTATGAAGAAATTTCCTCTTTTACGGTTAAGTTTCAGTAAGCTCACCTACGTTTGCGCCGTCAAACTTCTTTTAGCGAAGTGTATATGATGCTCTTAAAATTTCTTAAAATCAGTATGAATATACTTACTGCCTGATGAGCAAAAGCTGAAATTTTCACCACAGTCTAGTACATCCCATCCGAAAAGGGAAAACATGTGCTGTCTGTGGGATCTCAACGTCTCGTGCGTGCCGTAACTCTTGCTGAAACAGCAGCACTTCAGCGACATTTACCCAAGGCCGAGTGTAGCCTCGATTGGGCACGATTCCGTAGAATCGCACCGTATCCGCACTGTCACACGTGTCTACGGTTTTACTACTGTCCCGCCGCTGACGGTAATAATGGAAACATGGATTATCAATTAGTATTTGCGTTATCGTAAGCACAACAGTGACATAAATGAAATTTTCCTCCATGTCGAGTGGAAAATTCATGGCGTGTTATATGAGGAACGTATTCAATTACACCCTTCGAATAAGCACTTAGACGGTTGACAAAAGTGTCGACGCGAAACAAGGAGTACACGACACATTGTGACTATCGTTGAGCAAAACGCCGCTACCACGTAATGCAACGATTGTTTCAAACGTTGTACGAACTGATTTTATTAGAAACAGTATATATCTGTAACTTTATTTTGGAAAACTTGTAACTGAATCAGTGATGATTCAAATACAGTAATAAGTTACTGCACAAGTTATATGTTTCGAGCTTAGCACGATGTGTTTCAGAAATTATTCCCATTTTCGAGTGCTGCGCGAGTTGTAATTTTCTGGTGTTAATATCAGCGAGTACGTTCTTTGCGCGAAAAAGGAGACAAGTATCTGTATATCTAGACACACATGAACTTCTCAAACGCGTTGTAGCCTACTACCCAGGAAGCTAAGTATCTGGTGCTGTAATTTACTATTTAAGGCATAACATTTCCATAATTCTATTTCTTCATATTTTACTTGCAGCTGGTTAAAGATGGCATACCGAATAAATTTTTTCAATTCAGTTTTATTTAGTACTACCGGTGAGACAGATTCTTGACGATTTCTTGACCATAATAATGCTGTCATTGTTTTAAGCTGATTAGGAACAAGAGCGCTGGTCTTCTGTTTGTGTGCTTTCAGGCTGTTTATGGATAACAGTGGCATGGTAAACACCAGTCTTCATGTAAAACTACCGCCCACCAGTGGGCGTTCTAGCTTTTATGATGGACGATGGGCAGTTAAAGATATTTTCATTAGGGTTTCATTACATACTGACGAAGTACTTGGTACGGTAAGTAATAATAATAATAATAATTATTATTATTATTACTATTATTATTATTATTTGCTTTACTTGCTGCAACTATACTTTATAAATTTTGTAACACAAAGTTACTTTCTTACTTTATAAGTCATCATTACTGTAGAACTGATGGGCAGTTAAAAATTTTACTGCTAACAAAGATACAAAAGTGGGCGGCAGGCAAAAAAGGTTGACTACACCCGATGTACACATTTAGGTGCGTCCACATTGCTCGTGTGCTTGTGAGACTCGCGAGCAGAGCCGTGCATCGCGCCACATTTAAGGTGGATTTCCACTTGTCGGAACGTCACCGTCACGTAATGGTCAAGGCTCAGAGGAATTCCTGAGCATTCATACTTCACGGCACGTCAACGTCGTAGTTCATGGTAGACCGTAATAAAATGTCGAAATTTAGTTTAAAGCAGCTCGCAATGATTGCTATTGCACTCCATGATGAGGAACAGGTGCAACGAGCAATAAGAGACTGAGTTTAAAAAAATGTTAAAAAATCGAGACTGTGAAGGGGAATTCCACACTTTTTACAAGGGGCTGGAAGATTAGGAGTCATCGTTCTATAAATATTTCAGAACGTATAAACAACGGTTTCTTACCTATTAAGCAAGATACAAAAAAAAAAAATTACGAAGAGAAGTGGAAGATTTAGGTGTTCAATATCATCATGGAAGAAGCTGATGGTTTGCCTAAGGTATGTCTGCATGGACCGTTTTGCTGAACTAAACAAAACAAATATGGGAGTGTCACTTCCCGGCAGCAACTGAGAAATATCACGTGACTCCGTGAATGGCTCGTCGAAACATTCTTCCCGAGAAACGTTGACGTTACGTGTCAATGACGTTCCCTTGACGGCGTGTGTGAATGCCATAATTTGAATTACATAGGAGAATCTTTCGAAGTGACGGTGACGTTCCATCAAGTGTGAATCCACCTTTACTCGCCAGAGACCTCCTGGGGCCCACCGCTCCATTCTGCTGCCCGCACCGGGGGGAGTCGAGCTCAGTTGTACCGGGAGCAGACAGCGGGAGCGAGCCCCTATGAGCGTTCGAGTCCCACGGCTCTTTCGGGTACCCGGCCAAGGTCGAGTGTCGAAGGGGTCGGTGCAACAAGGAAACGAACAGCAGAAACAAAGCGGGAATGACAGGCCACACGCGAGCGTAACAGCTTTGTGAATCGCTTGCACTCCTCTGGGAATCGTGAAGGTTCGATATGCTAGCCGGCCGCGGTGGTCTCGTGGTTCTAGGCGCGCAGTCCGGAACCGCGCGACTGCTACGGTCGCAGGTTCGAATCCTGCCTCGGGCATGGATGTGTGTGATGTCCTTAGGTTAGTTAGGTTTAAGTAGTTCTAAGTTCTAGGGGACTGATGACCACAGCTGTTAAGTCCCATAGTGCTCAGAGCCATTTTTTTCGATATGCTAGGAAGAGGCTGTTCTTGAGCCTCTGTAAAGAAAAGATAACGCGTAAAATAAGAGGTGTATCACAGTAATAAGTAATACAATAATGAACTCAGTACATGGAACTCTTGATTGGTTTATACAATTCGTCCTATTTTCTGCTCCTTTCTAAAGCCTCTACCTTTCTGAGCTCTTTTATGAAACTTGATCTCAAATTTTGTAGTTAAGTTTTCATTACACTTTGCTCAACAGTTTTATATCGTCTAGGAATGTTTCAACACCCTCTTCGTTCACCCTAATTTTTATATTCTTCGTCGTGTACAGTTCCTGGGTGATTTTTCACAAAAAGGTCTTTTGTGGTACAATTTTATAAGTTTTCGATGTGGTCTACTCCTTCCCGATAATGAAAGCAACTAGACCTTGCTATGATGTGCAGGAAAACTCGTGGACTGTTGCGACACTTGAATAACTGCAAAGCTTCTCCTAGTTAGTCAGAATAATAGTAGTGGCAACCTTCCGGCGTCTTGGAGAAGGGTGTAAAATGAGCACAAAAGATCTGTGGCCATTCATCTAAGGGGCAGGAGAATGCTTTCTAGATCTTGCACACACTGCCACAAATAGAAGCGCAGTAACCCACTCCAAGTGCAAGAGATGTGCTTCTTCACCTCACCAACAATTTCTCGCTATGAAAAAGAAACAGCAGACGAACACCGTGTGGCCGTGGTACCCCAAATGCTGCAGGATATGGAGGATGGTGCGAGCGTATGTACAACTTGAACATAAGCGTAAGATAAAGGGCGTTATTTTACTCTTATAAAGCACTGAATACCGTCAGAGTTGCTGTGCGAAAATCGGGTCCTGCTTGATGTCGAGTCCCTGTTGTTGGAGAAAAGTGCTACAAATGTACGGGACGAAAGTAACTAACATGAGCAGGTTAGGGGTATTTACAAGCCACCTCTTGAACGTTACGTTCGTTACCGATATGGTGGCAAATGTGAAAAAGTCCGAATAGAACTGTTGTCTCCATACAACAACCACTCCTTCAGCACTGTTCTATGCCACACCCTCGAGGAAAAATGGTTGCAGGAATATTGTCGTAATATTCACCCATCGTTGGAATCAACGAAACTTATTTGAAAAGGAATGAACACGTGCAGGACTCACGGTTGCAGTCTACCGCGAACCAGCACGTTGAGACTCGCTGGAATGCTTCGTGTTTCACGCAAAAATCCGTCTTTATGCATCATGAACAAACTGCTGAAGTTTTACGTGAATTCGGAAAATGGGAATTGACGATTTATTTTCTCGAAGCATTTCAAGGGGATACCAAGGTTGTGGAAGCTGACAGTTCCTTGTGCCATGGGTGTACCAGCTACAGGACTACTGTGTTGAGAACAGTAAGGTAAGCACTCGCAAATATGCAAAACGACGCGTCTATAAATGAAATTTATATTTTGGTTACATATTTTAAACACTGGATAAAGATCGTGTTTAAAGAAGACGATGTGCCTCAATATTGTCAAACATATGCCGCGAAGCAGCAGTACTGAAAGCAGGAGCCTGAAACCTCCTAAGCGAAAAATGGAAATAAAGTGAATGAATTTGTTTGCATTATTTCTGGTACTACAGGTGCGTCACCTAAAGCAACTATTGTTAACAGAGAGAGAGGAAGTTCATGCCTCTGCACGTTCCAGATGAGCTGACCTACGAGGTAACTGCGATGGTAAGTAAATATTTTATCAGTACTGACGCCCTGATCATGTATTTGTGAACAGACGGAAATTTATGTGAACAATGCACCAAATTTATTAACCCTAAGCGATATAACATATTTGTCCTCCATGCTGATATGATGTATTATGTGGAAAACATCGTACAGAGAACGAAGCCTCACCATCGCCGCCTTCAAATCGTGTTAAGTGTGTGCAGTGTGAGAACAGTTCTGCCGTAATATATCCTTTTAACTTCAGTGTGTGCCTACAAAAACTTTGAAATACTTGCCATTTCCTCGTACAGTATTCCACAAATTCAGTAACTGGTAGGGGGCCTTTAACCCTTAACTACTATAGATTGTCTCTCAGACCGCTAGTTTTTTGTCTTGTGATACTTCACGCACCGCCGGCAAGCTACACGTGCCAGAAATCTGGCAGCGTTGTTGCAATTTGTTTTCTTATTTTTGGGCCTTGAGAGGTCTCATAGACGTACCATAGTGTTTGTGCACCGTGTTTTTGTTGAACGTTATCGTTTCTTCGTGGTGAGGAAAGCTAGAGCTTCTATGCAACGTTTTCTATGCGAGACTGATGTGGGTGTCCAAGAAAGCCTTAGTGAATTCTCATATGAAGACTTTGACGACAGTGTTAATGAACCTGATTTCGATTATTTAGTGCTCACGATGCCAATTAGTAGAAGGAAACGGATAGTGATGAAGTGACATCTGATCACGATAGAGAAGCGTACTTCTTCTGTAAGAACATAAATATGTTTTCCATGGAGAAAACAGAAGCCGGTAACTAACGTAAGAATAAGGCAACCCAGTATCGCCTTTACCTGCCTGGACTGCTACACATTCCGAAAGGTCTCTGACAAAACTTGCTGTTCTGCAGATAAGAGTCTCAAATACAGAAACAATTTTTTGAAAAACGAAAAACATGAGCCGTTTTGTTGTCCTTGTACGAAGTGGAAAACAAGATATCCATGTCAACAGTGTGGTGTTTCGATTTGGCTGGAGAGTTGTAAGAGAGTCTCCGAGAAATGCATGCAGACTGAAAGCAATTAAAATTTTATTCAGGGCCTCAGAAGTAAACATAAGGCAATTACATTCGTCTTCATTTTCGAAATAAATTTTTGACAAAATTTCTTCCTTGATGGAATAATCGCCCAAGGCTGAAACGATGAGTAGTAAACTCAAAGCAGATTCCAAATACAATTTGCCACAACTGAAATTTGTTTTTCCATACAGTTACGTTGCGAATATGCATCTACCTGACGATAATCTAAGAGCGACTAGAGACTATGTCCTGTCTTTTAGTAGTGCATAAAATAAACTGCAAATTTTGCTGTGTTTTAGTTTTAAAAGTGTTTTAAATTCTGCATTGTTTAGAAAATGCAAATCTCCATAAAGTCTGTTTCCAAGAAGTGCAACGAACAACAGGAAATCATGGTAACGTATATACAGCAAAACAGTGGTTTTATACATAAAAAAATTAAAAAGCGGTCAGAGAGAAAACGCTCCATAGTAATTGTGTTCCTGTCAACATCCATAGTAGCCAAGGGTTAATAAAATTCACTGCATCGTAAAGGTGCGTCCAACTACTCCTGTGGCTCGTGTACTTGAGAGGCTTGCGAGCCTTACGAGTAATATGGACGGAGGTAGGCTCTTAGGGCTCGCCGCGAAACAGGCTTACGATCCGCCCGAGCATATGGCTTGCCTGTTGTCGGTACATCAAAGGGATGCGCGAGTGGTGTGGACGACAACTTGCATTGACCAGTTGGCTCTCTGCTGCACTCGTGCAGCTCGGTCTTGGAAGAATTCATTTTCTATGTTGTGGACATTGGTTTTTCTTTTAAAATGGATTGGACCGACGATTTCACTATTAAATTTATAAATATTTATGAACAACATCCTGTGTTGTGGATTGCCACAAACTCCCATTGCAAAATAAAATAAAAAAAAAAGTGAAGCGTGGGATTCCATCGCGACAGAACTTTGCGTGGATGTGGCCGAATTAAAAAGGAAAATGACCAGCTTATTAGCCACTTACAGGAAAGTCCGTCAGAAGAAAAATGAGCCTGGGAAGTCTGGCGCTGTGGTCGAAGAAGCGAGCGCTCCAAATTGGTTCGCTTTCAAAGCGTTCGAATTTCTGCACTGCAAATATCAGCCGCGGAAGACAATCAACACAGACGTACGTAAAAAATAGTTATTTTGGGAAAAGAATAAAAAAAAATTATTCACAAACTTAATGGGGTTCGGTACCTATTAGTTTGTCTTCCACAGCTACGTTACTTTTTCGTCTTCCTCAGCTTATATTTTGGACCCTGTTCATTTGTTATTTTTAATTTTTTTGTTTTATTCCCTGATATATTATTAACTTACATTTAGAAACTCCGAGCTGCCAGTAAGAGATACACAAACTTCCGGAACAAAATTTCATTATTACTTGCTTGGAGACTAAATAAAATGCTGAGGCTAGAGTAGAATCGCCAGTTCCTAAATATCTGAGCGCTAAGTGCCAACCGCTCAGTAATCGGTATAGGTTTCCAAAATTTGCTGTCAGCCTTCGCTATCTTCGTTCCAGCCAAATTTATCAAATATTCAATATCAGATGCGGACAAGCGGCAAAATGTCTTGAAACGTATGTTTCCAACAAGGAAGTCATCCGTCAAATCCACTCCCACTTTATCTTTTTCTGCTTTTTTCTTTGGGCAAGGTTACGTCTTCTTATATCTTCTTCCTGAGCTAACAGGCGTATCACCACTTGCTAAAACCACTTCGTCCATTTTAAAATTAGGAAGCTGGCACTGGATACGGCTACGAGTACGGAGCGGATACTCACGAGAAAAACCGTGGCAAGCAGCGAGGGTAGTGTGTGTGGACGCAGGCGAGTCCCCTGACACACGAATCTAACGAGCACAAGTGTGCTGAGAACGTCTAGTGTGGACACACCTTTTATCCAACCATTGTCGTCCACAGAAATTTATCCACGACGAGTGGCAAGACTGTAATACAGCCATTTTTTATATAAGTAACTGAGCTCAACGGTTTCGAGATGTGTCATACCACATGAACTAAATTTTATAGATGACACAAAGAACTTATTAAAGGCGAGATAATTTATGGTTATCCACGGTGTCTAGGGATTCTGTAATGAATATTAGCTCTTTACACCAGGGGGGGGGGGGGGGCAGATGCCAAGTGGCTCCTCCCCTTGGCGGAGGCCTATGGCTGTAACATACAGTCGTTCTACAAAAAATTTGCTGCTCCCATCAGTAAGAGCCAAAGAAGCCGGTACAAGAGAAAAGGCAATGAATTAGCCGTAACTCGTGCCTTCAGTCAAATCTTGTTTGTGGAATGTTTACTGACTGATGATAAAAGAATACTGCAAATTGAATAATACGCTGTACACGTTCTTCGCTACAGTCCAACCATGTGAAACTAACCGTCTGAACAGTTAATATTTGGTGCTTACGTACTATATTATTTTTCTTCATAACGAGCGCAAACATTCCAACGCCGCACATTACTGATGTCGATTCAATCATTACAGTACACAGCTTCCACTCTACTATGGAATTTAATTGCAGGCTCGTTTTCTGCGTTTAGAAAATCCGTTACAGCACGCTGTTTGAGCACCGACATAATACACATCGCCACGTCACACGCCAAGGTTATTTTACACGCTACAATTCGGAGCGCTCTAGCGGCAAGGGCTGAACTTGCGTCGGCGAAGCGGGAAAGTAAAATCGACTGCGTAAAATGCATGACAAGTAACACCTCAACCGACCGATATTGAGAAAAGAATAACAAAAATTCTGAGGCGTTACTTTTCAGCACTCCCTTTTAATTTACACTGACACACATATAGGCTATAAGACCAGTATTCGATTTCCATGAGGAGGAATGTCTGCAGCCGCTGAAGTGCCTGGCACGGATAGAAACAGAAAAAATTCTATACAAAAAGGGTTTACATAAATATATATATTTTTTTCAAAATTCATCTGCAAATACGCGCATGATCAAAACCAACGGTAGTGGTAATAATAAATATGTAACCTCCATGAGGCGCCTCACAGTGTCCCAGTAGTACAGGCACACCTGTAACCTCCTAAGTATTAATGCAATAGCAGAAGTAAATACTCTTCCTCCACACGATGCAACAGCAGGGGACAGAATTAAACTGCCAGGTGAATAAGTATCCACAGGTCGGGTCACGCAGTCACGTGACGCTGCTATAAATCGACAAAGCTACCTTCCACTTCTCTCGCACTGCCACAGCTGTTTGCAGTCACGCAACACAATAGCAACAACGCCGTGAGAAATGATACAATCATGTGGGCGAGATATATGTCGCTTCACAACTTTAGTCGCCACACGACATGTTTCGAGAACCTGACCCACTGTCTTCAGATGGGAAATTATAGCGTTTCATATCGCTTGTAGCGCATGTGTACTAACGGCAGCTACGCACCTTTAGTCAAAATAGAATTGTAAATAAGTGTTATCAGTGCAGAAATTTTATTATTTACACTTCAGATTTTTTACCATAAACCTTGACAAAAACTGCGAAACGAACAAAAACATACGTAATATCTTGCCGCTTGAGATACTGGGTTACTACTGATGTAATACACTAATACTTTCATCTCCAGGCGACAGTGCAGCCCGTAAGGAAAATGTGTGTAAACATATAAAAGACTGACCGATTCTGTTTCCTTTATAATTATTGTGAACAGGCACCAAGAACTAATGAAAACAACGATATATAAATATTATCGCCAAGCAAGTGATGTCCCTCCTTAATTCTTGGCCATGTATTTACTCTTTTATCACAGGAACGAAATGCAGAGCAAACTATAGATATATATACACATTAATCCGCCAGCCACGTGTTGCATCGACGCTAAATCATGTGCTAAATCGCCAAGCAATTGGTTTCCCTCCTTAATTACACTTTTATTACAAGAACTAAATTCAGAACTAAGTACATACTGGCACATACACATTAATCCGCCGGCCACGTGTTGCGTCGCGGCTAATTTTTGTACAGCATGTAATTTCATCCATCAATGCAACTGTACAGTCTTCATAACACGTTAGAACAAAAAAGTACATTTCCATTGTCGACCATAAACTGGAGTATATGTTTCGAATACGATATCTCTTTTGAGAGTGAGTAACAATACTAGAACGAATTGAAGAATCCGAACACGAGAAATAGGCTATTGGTCAACAACATTAAACCGCAGAGAGAAAAATAACCAGGGCATCGTAGTAATTATACTCTGTCCTACCGGTAAAGAATGATTTCGGTGCCTATCACGTTTGGACAAAGCTTTTAAGATGTATACACACAAATCTCTGAGTACTAACTTAGCTGTCTTTGCCTGGCGATAGATTAGTGAGATGCAAGTAAACCGTGCAAGCTATGAAATGCTGGCTTTTGTTCTGCTGTTCAGAGTTTCACCGACGCTTAAACCTTCGGCAGCCAGCAAATCTAGGTGTGATAAGTTCTGGATGAAGTACTTACGAAACTGGAGGCACTAATATCACCGAAGATTTCCAGCAAAACAGTTCGGGGAGGGTGAGGTGAGGGGAAGGAGGTGTCAGCAGAAGCAATGATTGTGCGAGCTAGTGACTCTGATGACCGGTTATGAAATATCTTACCACCAGGTGTAGTCGAGTACAGCGTTCCTCCTGGAGTGGACGAGTAGTCTGCGGGCAGCTGAGATGCGTCGTTTATAACGACCCTCCTCGAAGGGATGCTCTGGCACTGCGTCGCTTGTCTGGCCACGGGGGACGCGGACATCTTATGAGGGGGAAGGGCTAAGGCGCAGGATGGCTACAGCGCGTCTTGCGATCTCTGCTGCTTGCTCTCGTCGGCGTACACAACTCCACTGACTGTTGGGCCTCGATCTTTTTAGCAGCGTCTCCCGCCGAGGACGCACCACTGGCAACACCGCAAAGGCTCCGCGGGGCGAGAGGGGGGACAGGAGGCTGTTGCCGCCGTGATCTCCACTGAGGTTGCTGCGTGAACAGATCGGTCGGTATCGACTGTACGCTGGACTCTCGCGACACGGATCAACCCCACAGCTCGGCGTGTAACTGTCTAGCTGTGCGCACGCTCGGCAGCCGTTTTATCAATAAACGAGGAGTAGCCAGTTTGTAACTGCGTAGTTTGCGCGCCAGTCGCCAAGGTCGCCACGAGCGTCCGTTCCTCGGCGGCGCTCGGCTTCCCTCGGAACCTGTCGTTGCCAGCCTGCCTTTTCTTTACGTGGCGCGCTGGAGTGTTGTTAACAGCAGGTGGCGTAGGGGAAGTGGCATTGGGCACCTTTCTGCTCTGATCCACCTCCACCCACACCGCCTTCCCCTCCTGTTTAGCTAGACAGGCAAGCCACCACTTCCGCCCTCCCTAGCTCCTCTTCGTAAATGTACTGAACGAGGTTCAATAATAACAGAGGCCGTGCGAAATTTCGCTAGTAGTCAATGAGGGAGACAGTTTCTATATTTTTGGAGTCGTCCTCTCTGTACTCGACTCTAGCGCTTCTCTGTTCTGACCTCTCTCACTTCCTACATTCAATTTTCCTGCCGTTACCTCTCTTCGATTTATGATGTAGCTGAGAACTTGAAACAAATCTTTTAGAGACAGAATATTAGATCGAAGAATGTAAGGGAGAAGATTTTGACACTGACGAAACGTTAAGGCTTAGAAGTTCGATATCTTGACTCTTGTGTTTAATAAGCTTTAGTAGAACAGACCAAACAGCGAGGTCACCGGTCTCATCGGACTAGGGAAGGAAGTCGGCCGTGCCCTTTCAAAGGAACCATCCCGGCATTTACCTGAACCGATTTAGGGAAATTACAGAAAACCTAAGTCGGGATGGCCGGACGCGGGATTGAACCGTCGTCCACCCGAATGGGAGTCCAGTGTGCTAACCACTGCGCCACCTCCTCGAAGCATTCAGATTTAGAAAATGATATAGGACGTCGAATGAATTAAGCAAGGAATTTGTACAACAACTTAATGATGTTTGGTTAAGCAAATCCGTAAGAAATGGCGTTGAATAATGAATGATAACTGCTCAAAAAATGTTTCGCAGAACATGCAATGTATGCGGACGTGTTTGGGCTTAGATTAAAGGGCATAAGGAATGGAACAATAAGCATTACGAAACTAAAACAAAGAAAGCTTTAATGTGAAATACAAGCAAAACAGTACCCATAATAAACGCAGTCTGTTTGAAAGTGTGCGTGTTTGCACATGTATGAAATCAAGAACTACTACTGACGTGGAAACTCCCTATCGCTCTCCTTCACATTTAGTGGTAATTTGGCCCACCGGATAGCCTGTCGAAAACTGAACACAGCCGGCCGAAGTGGCCGCGCGGTTCTGGCGCTGCAGTGTGGAACCGCGAGACCGCTACGGTCGCAGGTTCGAATCCTGCCTCGGGCATGGATGTGTGTGATGTCCTTAGGTTAGTTAGGTTTAACTAGTTCTAAGTTCTGGGGGACTAATGACCTCAGCAGTTGAGTCCCATAGTGCTCAGAGCCATTTGAACCATTTTTGAACTGAACACAGATCAAGCATGAAAACAGGAAGAAGGTGTACTGAACTGTGGAAAAAAGAAGCAAGATAGAAACAGTGAACGGTTCACATTAATATGTGCAATACCGAGCGATATTAATGAACGTCGTGTTGTGGTTGTGTAGTCACGGTGTCTAATTGCGAAAGGGGGGGTCAGAGCTCAGATCTCCCTCGTGTCCATTATCTTTTTTTTTTTTTTTTCACAAAATTACGAACTGTCCGTCCGGTCTTTGACGTGTCTGTTCGCTGTATTCAAATTTGTGCACATGTCGTGGTTTAATGTCACTTTGTAACAGCGACGTGTAACGAAGGGGCCTCCAGACGTACGTACCTCCTATTTGTTCCACATAGGTACCAAATATTATGCCTCTTGCGTTCCGTTTTGGAAGTTTTGAGTCTTGAATTCCTTCGTTGTAACATAGTTCACACCAGTTTATTTGTTGTTTTCATTTATGAGAGAAGTGTATGCAGCATCTCGCCTGCTCTCGCTGTTCATCAAATTTACTTGCGACGCTAATATATTCTTCTTACCACATGACTTATATTCTGTGATGTATAATGAGAGCAGGCGAGATGCCGCATTAGACTTGTCACAGAAATGAAAACAAGGAATAAACGGGTGTGAACTATGTTGCAACGAAGGAATTCAAGGGTCGAAACTTCCAAAACGGAACGCAAAAGCATAACATGTGGTACCTGTGTGGAGCTAATAGGAGATACGTACGTCTGGAGGTCCTTTCGTTACACGTCGCTGTTGTTAATGGACATTATACCACGACACGTACACAAATTTGAATACAGCGAACAAACACGTCAACGATCGCACGGACAGTTCGTAATTTTGTGAAAAAAAAAATTGAGTAGGAGGGAGATTTGAACCCACCTTCCTCTACACAGTCCAACAACATGACCACACTTAACGTCTCTCGACATTGTACATATTAAATATGGACCGTTCACTGTTTCTATTTTGCTTCTTTCCTCCACAGTTCAGTATATCTTCTTCCTGTTTTCGTGTTTGATATGTGTTCAGTTTCTGACGGGCTACCCAATGGGCCAACTTAACACTAAATCTGAGGGGGTGTGATGGGGAGTTTTTGCCAGCCGGAGTGGCCGAGCGGTTCTAGGCGCTACAGTCTGGAACCGCGTGACCGCTACGGTCGCAGATTCGAATCCTGCCTCGGGCAGCACATCTATTAGAAAACGTAACGCTACAAGTCTGAAAAGCCAGTGTGTTGGTTGTAGGATTTTGTACATTCCTTACGACTTCACTCTAGTGTTGCATTTTTAAGTGATTCTTCACATAGCACACCATCTACTGCATGTGATCATTCTGTCAACCATCATCCCTTCCTCACCTACAACCCTGTGGATACTGAAAGGTGGCTACACTGAGCCACAGCGCCAGAGATTGCGCCAAAGAGTTTTATTCCGCCGCCTCCACTGGCAGTTCTTGTCGAGAAGTCGTGGTAGAGTGTTTGTCGAGATGTGGCAGTAGTCGGTGCTTGTTGAGAAGTAGTAGTAGTGAGTCGGTGTTGAGATGTTGTAGTAGGGAGTGCTTGTTCCATGTTTTATCCAGTTGTTTGATGGGCTAGACAGCAGATGTTGTTCGAATGGAGATATTGTAATGATCAGAGTGCTTTTCGTCAATATATATGAAGGTAAAAAAATTCCCTTTTCTTTTTATTATTTCAATGTCTTAAATAATGCGTCATTACAGATTCAGTCAACAAAGCATCTGGCTTGTGTTCTTGTATTAGAGTGTAATTCTGGTTTTCTTGAGCAATTATAGTATTTCTATTTTTTTTAATTACTTCAGTATAAATGGTATTTAAAATTTCTTGTCTTATTGAAGAAGAACCGTGCCAGATGTGTACGTTGAATCACACTTCCACACACAGAACAGTTACACTTGTGCTTCGGTTTCGTACGTTTTATGGTTGCTGGGGACTTCATTAATTATTTGTTTTAACGAAAATTTTCTTTCACTCTTTGTTGTTATTCTATGCAGTCAGATTGAGTACTAAAACTAGTCAGGGCCAACCGTTAATCGTGTTTGAGGGAAGCATTTCGTGTGAATGGTATTGTTGGAGATAAGGAGTCATTGTGTGTAATTTTCGTATAGTGACGAATTTTGTATGTTTTGTAAATGATTACGCGATCGATGAAAAAGGCAAAAATGATGGATAGTCAGAATGACAAAATTGTTGACATGGCGAACTCGCCAACACAGGACAACAGTATGATGAATAATGGAGTTGAAAACAATTTAATAAGCAGGGAAAATAGTCCGGAAACAGTTCAAAATTTTTCACAATCGAAAAACTTTCAGATTACCTGGTTAACGACAGAAGAAATGGAGCAGTTAATGAGTGCAATATTAAATTTGGGATCACGGATGGAAGCAATGATAACACGGTTAGGCTCACAAATAGGAACAAGTAAAACCGAGATGGAAACAATGGAAACACAGTTAGGCTCACGAACAGGGACATGTTTCAAAAACATGAAAGATGAATCAAAGAAAGAAATTAGAGAAGAAGTACAACCGATTTTGAATGCTCACAATAATGTTTAATTTCAACAGAAATTAGACAAGAGGAACAGGACAGAGAACAGGAAGAAAAAGATCGCGTGATAGTACAAAAATTTTCAGAGTTAAATTTACAACGTGCACACGATAAGGAAGAAATATTTGAAAGAATCGAGGAATCCGTACCAAATGACAGGATAAATAACTTAACGCAACAGTATGAACAGTTAACTACTAAATGTGACAATACCGAAACCCGAGTCGCGACACTTACGGAAGACGTAAATAAACAGAAAGAAAAAATAGGTGACTCATCGGAAAGAGTTGAGGAGATTTCAGATAAATTGACAAGTCTTAGTTTAAATGGGGACAGAGATTCAGATGATACAGCACCATTGCAATTTGCAGAAACCGAAGAGTACCAGAGCATTAATAAACATGTTGAAAATCAGGGAAAATTTAATGAACGCGTCAAAAGGGAATTTGAGGCATTACAAAAGCAAGTCAAACATATTGAAAGCGAAATCGTAGGAAAAGACAGCAGAAGAAATTTAGAATCACAGATAGCAGAGGGCTTTGAAGAAAATAATTTGTTTCATTTACGGGATGCAACAAGAGAGCGCCAGGCGCGTGAACTTGACAATAATCGACATTCGGACTGAGACAGACGCGGTAGGTCTTTGTCGCCACGAGGAGAAAACTTTGACTATAAACACTTCTTAACTGTTCGGAAATTTAAGATCTTTCGCTATTCTAAGAATGACATACATCCATGTTCATGGTTAGATCAATTTATGTATGCACTTCCGCCAAATTTGCCCTTAAGTCACAAACTGGAAATTATGTGCGGCTATTAAAGTCCTCAGGGGATTCACCACACTAAGTGAATATGTGCCGTAGCGTGCATAGGGCCCCGAGCTGTAGTGGTGCTATTTCCCTTTTAGTTTTCTGCACCGCTGCCTACTCTTTTACTATTCTTTGCATCTGTCAAAACAACTCTTCGACTATCAATCTGTCTAGAGAGTCAGTAAACAATAACCGGATATGACTATTTTACCCAAAAGTGATTTCGGAAATTACCATTTGGACTTACTGTATCTTCAGCAGCATTCATTCGTAGTTTAAACGAAATTTTACCTGTTTATCTTTGTGACAATATTACTTCATATGTTGACGACATTCTTATTGCTAAACGTTCTTGGAGTGAGCACAACAAAATTTTGGATTCATTATTACGTATTTTTGCAAGAGTTGGCATTACAGTGAACTTGGAAAAATCTGAATTTGGTCGTTCTCAGGTGAAATTTCTCGGTCACATTATTTCTACAGAAGGTATTCTTCCTGATCCAGAGAAATTAGACGCTATTCGTAATTATGCTGTTCCTACCACAAAACGTGATGTTCGTAGTTTCCTTGGTGTCTGTAATTTTCTTAGACGCTTTGTTAGATTGGACGATTTGGCCACACCTCGTTTATGTGAACTATCTGGAAAGAAATCTAATTGGTGTTGGGATGAGGAAGCTCAGTCAGAATTTGAACAACTTCGTGATGCTTTAGTTGCTGCTCCACTTCTTTCACATCCGGATTTATCTAAAGATTTTTATTAGACAGTATTATTTAGTTCGCAATGATATTCTTTTTAAACGAAAATCGGTTGACAACTCTTTTCGGTTAGTTTTTATTCCTGATGAGGGGGTCAATAAATTGATTTGGTACACACATTTCAGTTATGCACACTTTGGTCCCAGAAAATGCTTTCATAAATTACGAGAAAATTGCTACTTCAGTAATATGGAAAAACGTATTCGATCTGTTCTTGCCAAATGCAAATTATGTCAAAAGGCTAAGCCGCCAACTATTTCTCACAGAGCACCATTGTTTCCTATCATTCCAGCGAAATTAAAGGACATGGCTGCAGTCGATTTGTTCGGTCCAGTGGTTCGTTCTAATAATGGTTTTGCGTACATTTTAGTAGCAGTGGAACTGACATCAAAATATGTGTGTTTCACACCTTTATGCAAAGCAACAGCTCGTTCAGTATCTAACGCTTTCATCAAACATTTTCTTAAAGAAGTGGGTCATGTTGATAAGGTTATATCAGATAATGGATCACAGTTTCGTTCTAAAATTTGGCTCCGTACTCTAAGGCGTCGTAAGATTAAACCAATTTTCATTTCACTTTTTCACCCTCAATCTAACGCTTCAGAGAGATGGATGAAGGAAATCAATAAATTGTGTCGACTTTATTGTCATCAGAATCACAGAACGTGGGATCGGTATCTTCATATTTTTCAAAACATTCTGAATTAACTCCCTAATGATTCAACTTCTTTACCACCTATATTGATATTAAAAAATAAAGCACCGACAAATCGCATTTCTGAAATAGTTCCTTTTCCACCTACACGGAAACTGCGGCATTCTGAAGTTGTGAATCTGACTCTGCAAAATATTGCATCTGCGGCTGCTAGAAGAGAGAAATCAGCTAAACGTCCTGGTCGTTTAAAAATCTTGTCAGTTGGTCAAAAGGTGTTAATTAAGTCTCATCGTTTGTCTCACAAAGGAAAAGGCTTGTGTCGCAAATTTTTTCTGCTTTATAACGGTCCATATAGAGTTCGCAAAATTATTCATGATAACACTGTCGAAGTAGAAACTCTTAAATCTCGACGCTCTAAGGGAATACATCATATATCTAATGTTAAAATTTTTGTGGAATGACATACTTTTGAGAAACTAACAGCTACATGTAAACATGCAGAGAATACAAGGATACCGCGCTGTGTTTTGGCGGCGGCACATACTCAAAGCAACAGTCAAGTCTGCGCGCCGCACAAGGCAATCGTTGACCGCAAACAATTACTTCCTACGTCACGCGCCTACAGCTGATCGAGCGCTCAGTGCAAATGCACTGACAGCCGTAAACAAATACACAGTCTGTTTCTCCGACTAAATTCAGTATAAAGCTATAGTGACTTGATGAATTATGTTATTAACGTTCAGTATTTTTCAGGATACGGTTGTATAAAATATTTAAGAACTTCAGGTAAATTCTGTGTGTGTCCGACGTTAAGAGGACTTGCTATCGAGAAAATCTCAGGAAGAATGTAATTTCGAAGAAAAAAGTAATAAACTAAAAAGGGTAACTATTAATTGAGTTTATTTTTCAGGTAACATATTTCCACTTAGGTACGTACTTTAGACGTAATTTGCTGCTCGCGATTACGTGATTCATACTTTGTGCTAAATTTCATGTTCTATGAATTTACTTGTGAAGCGACATGCTTGCGTACATTAACTGATTTTGACAATGACTGATTAATGAACAGTGTTGTTACTTATGTATATTATGCATCGCTTGGCTGCTATGCTTTTTCACTGACATCATATTTTTTTTTATTATGTGCCTGATGTGCTTATTTATTTAATTTATAATTGTCACCTGATTAATTGTGCTGATGTGGTTATGTATGTAAGTTATACTTTGTGATTTATCTGCTTGCGCCTTCATGTTTACTTATTAAGATTACATATGAACATTTATTTGCTTATGCTGATATGATGCTAATGACCTGTTTATTATGTAAGATATATATTTGCTGCTTTGCGTATGGATTGCATATTTACACATTTCTGTTTGTTGTCATAACTACTCTTCAATTTAGAATATAGCAATGCTGATGTGCAGTGTACGAACATAGAGTTTAGGTTACACTATGGTATTAATTATAGATTGTTCACTTGGCAGAGCCTCGTTGTAGAGATTGTGCTACATCCATTTGTTGACATTGTGTTCTCTACTGGTATATTTACTCGCTATTGCATGTTTTGCTTACGCTCAGTGCCTTATATTTTTAAGATAAGAAAATGAACTGCTATAATTCGACGAACGACATTAGTACAAGAAACTTCATAGAAGTCACATGAGCTGGAGGTTTTATGGAAGCTGTATAAATTCGTTAATAGGAAGGAAGCTAACGACATGATATACCTACATTAGGTTTAGACCATTGACAGTTACTACACTGCATTCTTTGTGAGCAATTGAAATAGTAAGTGACACTTGACACAAAAAATACTCCACATGTTTGCTTCTGCCATGATTCTTGAAGTGGTGTACACACTGAAATATCACGATTATTCACACTTCGTAATCGTACTTACTTACTGAGAGTTATTCAAACTAAAGGCTGTTGGAAGTCATGTATGCATTTCTTTTGTTTAACGATGGACAAGGTAACCAAAATGTATCTTATAATTCATAATGAGTAGAAGATTTGGGTCAGATGGACTACACAGAGGTTGTGTGTGGACACTGTGTCTTCGGATTGTATAGGATGATGAATTGAAGTTTGCACTAGGATTTTATCTGTACTTGTTCGAAGAGACTGACTAGAGGAAAGAGTTGTTATGGAAGTGAAATGATATTGGTAATAAGGTTTATATGTATCGACATATTGAAGAGGTATATTTGAGGTATTGAGATTGTGTGAAGTTGATGATTATTGGAGTTTTGGTAGACAAGAGGTAAGGTAAATGATATTGATGATAAGGTTTGTATGTTTAGACGTAAGAGGTATTATTGAAGTATTAAGATTATGTGATGATAATGATTATTGGAGTTTTGGTGGATAAGAGATAAAGTAAGTGAGGAGCATATTTTTTTTTGGTCTATATGGAACAAGGAGGATGAAGATAGCAGACTAGAACACTAAAGTGGAAGGAAGATTGTCTACACACACTTTGTTAAATCAATAAGCGGTACATGCTTTTTTTTTGGAGAGAGGAAGTAATTGCATATCTTGGCACACTGACAGTTGTTCAGCAACCGTACATTTTGATCTGGCTTGGCAAACATTGGTCTTGACATGATGACTATGACGTTGACTAACTATTATTGACTGTTATACATTGCTGCCACTACTACTTGATACACATGATGAACATCAAATCTTTGAGAGAATTGCATTTACACAGTTAACACTATTCAATTACACAGTAGCACTAATGTGGATGAAAGATGAGTGAATGTGTTT
Source organism: Schistocerca piceifrons (assembly GCF_021461385.2). Lineage (NCBI taxonomy): Eukaryota > Metazoa > Arthropoda > Insecta > Orthoptera > Acrididae > Schistocerca > Schistocerca piceifrons. The sequence goes on along the minus strand of NC_060139.1, from coordinate 321,218,349 downwards.
TGTGTGTTTTCCCTTCCTAATCCAAGATAACTGGTACCGACCTATCTCCTATATATTATTTTACTTGTTTGTTGTGGCTTGCACTGACACCCATAAATATTATAGGTTTACTGATATTTGTGTATTTGTATTAGTAATATGACAATTATCTGATATCATTTGTGTGTTTATTATAATTTGTATGTTTAGTGTAAGAGCATTGATAATAATTTTGTAAACGCAATTGTGTGTGCATTCAAACTGTTGTTCACACCTGCACCTGTTCAACATTGATGTGTGACACTTAGAAATGTTTAATTTCTGCTGATGAACTGTGTGATTAGTCATAGTGAATATTATGGACTGTTACTTGCACTTTTTCTACATGATTGGTGCCACTAGGACATGTTTAATTTCTGCTGATAAACTCTGATGAACAGTGTGATTAGTGATAGTGAATATTATGGACTGCTGTCTGCACCTGCTCAACATTGCTGGGTGCCACTGATGAAACTGTCTCTACTGAGATAATGTCACTTGTTGCTGTCTGCATCTGTTCAACAGTGCTGGGTGCCACTGATGGACTGCTTCTACTGAAAAGATGTCACCTGTTGGTGTCTGCACTTGCTCAACATTGCTGGATGTCACTAATGGAACTGCTTCTACTGAGATAATGTCACTTGTTGGTGTCTGCACCTGTTCAACATTGCTGGGTGCAACTGATGGAACTGCTTCTATTGAAATGATGTCACTTGTCGGTGTCTGCACCTACTCAACATTGCTGGGTGCCACTGTTGGAACTGTTTCTACTGAAACGATGTTACCTCTTGCTGTTTGCACCTGTGGACCATTGCTGGGTGCTACTGCTGGAACTATCAACTACTTGTTTTTTTGAATCATTGAAAGCATTTTATGTGAACATTTGTATAAACTGATTTTTTGTGTATTGTGTAAACTATTATGTAAAGTCACATGTATGAAGAAATTTGTATTGCTTACTGTATTTTATATATTAGGTTATTGAAAGGTCAGTGCAAAGCCAAAATTTTATCTAATTATGTGATATTTACGTATTAATATTATCGTTTATTTTTGTCTGTATTTTTGTGGACGAATTTGGTGGTATTTTCACCACCAATGCTGGCAAAAATACCATCAAATTCTGGTCCGTGGAGGAAGGGCATATGAAAGGTGGCTACACTGAGCCACAGCGCCAGAGATTGCGCCAAAGAGTTTTATTCCGCCGCCTCCACTGGCAGTTCTTGTCGAGAAGTCGTGGTGGAGAGTGCTTGTCGAGATGTGGCAGTAGTCGGTGCGTGTTGAGAAGTAGTAGTAGTGAGTCAGTGTTGAGATGTTGTAGTAGGGAGTGCTTGTTCCATGTTTTATGCAGTTGTTTGATGGGCTAGACAGCAGACGTTGTTCGAATGGAGATATTGTAATGATCAGAGTGCTTTTCGTCAATATATATGAAGGTAAAAAAATTCCCTTTTCTTTTTATTATTTCAATGTCTTAAATAATGCGTCATTACAGGTTCGGTCAACAAAGCATCTGGCTTGTGTTCTTGTATTAGAGTGTAATTCTGGTTTTCTTGAGCAATTATAGTATTTCTATTTTTTTTAATTACTTCAGTATAAATGGTATTTAAAATTAACGAAAATTTTCTTTCATTCTTTGTTGTTATTCTATGCAGTCAGATTGCGTACGAAAACTAGTCAGGGCCAACCGTTTACGAGACTTCGTAGCCGGACATACAGCTACTAAAATTAAAAGTATTTGCATTTTATATTTATATAATTAAGCCCCCATGCAATACATAACAGAACACTGTACACTGTCTACATCGTATCATCATAGAGTGTGTTACAAATACTCTTTGTTAGCGTGGGAAATATCTAGGTGCGGAAACAGGGAGTTGCAAGTATCAGGTTTATACTAATATCACTTTCTAAATTCGGTGATAAGGGCGATTTTATTACGAGTTTACACTGCTGGCAATGTACATCTGCCCTTCTGGTCTGTTAATACACATTCCATGATCACTGACTATGTTCAATATCGTGGTATTTGTGTGGAAGACCACTTCATTGAGAAGCAATACCATATCTCAATTTGTAAAGCATTTTTTTTTTTTTTTTTTACAAATTGAGATATACTAAAACACCAACACTTCCCCGCCTTTTGGAAGACGGCCAAGGTCCTGATGTTGAGGAAGCCGGGCAAAGACCACAGCCTCCCATAAAATTACCGACCCATCAGCCTTCTGAGCTCGCTCAGTAAGATTGTTGAGAAGGTGATTCTCAAACGCATCACTAGGCACTGCATAACAAATGACATCCTGAGACCGGAGCAATTCGGCTTCAGGAATCACCACTCCACAACACAACAACTCCTACGGGTTGTTGAACATATAACACATGGCTTCAACATAAACAAAGCTACAGGGGCAGTGTTCCTGGACATCGAAAAGGCTTTCGACCGTCTATGGCACAACGGCCTCATCCACAAACTCAGCGACGCGGGATTCCCCGACGGGCTGCTGCGTCTAATACACTCATACCTCACAGACAGGAGTTTCAACACTGACGTGCAGGGAAAACAATCAACACGACACGGTATACAAGCGGGAGTACCCCAGGGAAGCATCCTAGGGACCCTACTGCTTAACCTCTACATAAACGATCTCCCAACCACATACAACACAATGATGGCAATCTACGCGGATGACACAGCCATCCTTGCGCAAGATTGGAAACCATCAAACATTACGTCACGCCTACAGACTGCACTCAGAGTGGCTGAGCCTTGGTTGGAGAAATGGCGTGTTAGAGTAAACGTCGACAAGTGCGAAGCCGTTCTGTTCACTAGAAGACCGAAGCAACTGCGCAAACATCGCTACTGCTGACCAATAACTCTACATGCACGTCCAATACGTTTCCGCGAGAAAGTCAAATACCTCGGTGTCTGGCTGGACCGGAAATTACTCTGGGGGGGGCCACATACAACACATGACCAACCGAGCTAGCGCGAGGCTCAAACAGCTCTATCCTATGCTCAACAGGCGTAGCACACTGAACAGAAGGGTGTCGAGGTCCATGTACATGACACTTATCCGACCCCTGATGACGTACGCAGCTCCTGTCTGGGGATACGCTGCGCCTACACGACTGAGCCGTCTGCAGCTCATACAAAACAAAGTACTCAAAATCATAAGCAATGCTCCACGATACACACGCATCGCGGACCTTCACCGGGAATACCGACTTGAGACTCTCACGGAGGTAATCCACAAACTCACCACAAGACTATACAGAAACTCCAGACATTCGAAGAACCCGTTTATTCTGAATCTGGGGAACTACGACCACAACCATAGATGGAAACATAAAAGACCAAAAGACATACTTGTAAGGACATAACATCTATTGCCAAGCATACGCAAACATAACGGCACAGGCGAACCCCTGTTAATCAGACGCCATTACTGGATATCCAGCTGAAATACACTGTCGAATAACTGGCACCACACAGGGAAGCCGTACCGTACACTGCATGCAAACAAGCTCCACACATCCCCCACACAGTGAGATGATCTATGGCCGATCTCCCACTACTGTATAACGATCTTGATTGTTCCAGGAATGTAGCAGCTGCAGCAACTGGGACACATCGCCATCGCTTGTCGCGGTAATGATGCATGATACCTATACTAACAAATCCAACCTTGCATGAGCTATCGCAGCTAGTAAGCCACTACTGCTCTTACTACCCATCCCACTGTCGCAGAGGTTTTTTTCCCACGGCACGAGCCATGGCACTTTTTTCCCTCTGCTCTTCAAATCGCTACCCTCACTCGCGTTTCGTCCACTATCTGTCACCTGATGGACCGTGTTAATGCGTAGCCTTACCCAGACGCACGGACAACATCACAGCCCAGCATCCTGTGATCCACTTACTAGATAACTAACATGTTTACGGAGGTGACAGTAGAACTTTTGGTTTGGTCACCACGTTGGTGCGGGCGTGGAGGGGCCCCATCTCTATTTATTAAATGTAAAGCATGTATAGTTTTTGTCATGGATATTGTCAACAACTCTTGCGTGTACCTGTAGAACCAAGACCGCTTTTATGCAGGGTGACAGTAACATAGTTATTTCGATCGTGTTTTTCATAGCGTGGTTATTACGCGAAATGTATGTTTCTGGCGGTGGAATCCTTCAGCTTCCTCGTAAAGAACATCGTCTTTCCTCGAGGGATTCCCATTTATACTACCTGGTGAGTGTAATCCAACTGCTGAAAAAAATTAGTCCCCATGCACAGTGATTCTCATGATCAATTTAATTAATTAGTGTATCATTTTGATGATATCAATGATGTGCCGCCTGGTGCATGGAAGCGGTGGCTAGGGTACCATGGATATGATTTGAGGATGGGAGCGGTAATCAGACGTTTTTACATTGCGGCAATATATTTTAATGAAATTTCAATCTCTCACCTACACAGGGAGCAATGACCATAATAATAAAATCAGATGTGTTACGGAATTTATAATGTGATATGTAGTGTAAACTTGATATTTACAACTCCTCTGAGTTGTTACCTTAAGAAACTTGGTATGTGGTGAAGCATTTGGTCACTTTAATGGAAGTCGAAAGTGAGGAGGCATCTCATGACAGAGCTAAATCTTAGCACCCTATCATGAGCCAAATATGAATTTAGTATTCTAGTCCTGTGGTGAGGGACATAACAGATCCTAAGCTGATTAGAACAGATATTTTTACCTGATGAGAGAATACTTAGAGGAAATATAGCCTATGCCATAGTGTTGTACAGGGTTTTCACAACAAGAAACGATAATTTAGCGATGTGAAAACGCGTATATGCCCTGATTTCTTCTGACTTCGAAAATAACTCATAAAAGAGAGAAGTCGACATTTCACATAAGAAAATTAGGTGATTGGTCAACAACATCACTGCCTCGGATTGGGTAAAGTGGATTTTTTAAACCGGGGACTGGGGGATGTCCATGTCAGGGATGGGGCTGCAGTTAGCCCGAGTTGGGCCGCATTTTAACATGGCTGGCGGCGGGAGTGGTCACGAGACCTCGGCGACCGGAAATTGTGAATTAGCTCAGACTGTGATAGACTGTTAGGTTCAAAGAATACGCTGACCTATCTGATCTTGCCCACGGTAGTGAGGGCTGGCAAAGTGGTCAGTTTGCTAGGTGAGCGGCGACAGAAGAGGGTGTGTGTATTGGCCGAGAAGATTCACTATGACGGGTGTGTGCATTGGATGAATATTCCGCCCATGTAAACTGATCTGTTGACTGCTTGGTGACAGTCACTCTGAGCGTTCGGTACAGTGGCCGTGTGGACGCTGGGGATGTGTGTTCAGCTGCTGGTATGGCTGACTTGGATGTGAGTTTCTGCCGCTTGGCGTGGATGGGGCTACCTTGCAGTCGGCGGATTGCGCGCGCTTCGCGATCGCTTGTTTGGTTGATCGGTAGCATTTTTTTCACCAGATATTTTTAGTGGAAACATTCTGGTGAAGGGGAGTGTTTGTGCTCTCAAACGTCGGTGCATACAATACCTCGGATATATTTAGCATTACGACCTATTTTTGGCAGATGTTTCATTACTTGATCTGCATAATGTTTGCATGTGATACTCAAACGTCGAAAATAGATGAAAGGAGGCTGATATCTGGTTTGTGGTCGGTGGTATTTAGTAACGTGTTCTGTGATTAGGACATGGGCAGTTTTGACATTTATGGCGGCGCCTGGCGATAGATACACATGCGGGAGACCCCATGTGCTGACTACTATATGGCACTTCATTCCATTCATGATCTGTAGACCACTTTAGCAGGGCTTAACTGTCAGTGCAATATGACTGCTGCAAGTTTCTCATATGTAAAAAATAGTTTTCCACTGAAATTCTCGTAACTTGTCCATATGCAGAAAGTGGTGTACAGTGCTCGCACGCCAGCAGCAGCAATTTGGTGGGAAAATTCAGTAAGACCGAATCATAATGCTCCGTTACCAGGAAATTCCACGACGTCAGAGAGCCTCAAGCCATCCTTTGTGGGTGGCCATAGGAGTCTCTACAGACTGGTTCGAGGAAGACAGGGGTAGAAAGAGGGATCTACAGAAAGTTCTGTGACGTCAGAGAGTCATGTGATCTCTTCTTTGTTAGAGTATTCGGAGACAAGTCCAGCCATATCAGCCTCCTCTGGTTCTGACAGGTGGGATGCTGTCCCCTGCCCACCATTGTGTTCAAAAGTGTGTGAATTCCTAATGGACGAAACTGCTGAGGTCATCGGTCCCTAGACTTACATACTACTTTAACTTATGCTAAGAACAACACACCCACCCATGTCAGAGGAAGGAATCGAACCTCCGGCGGGAGGAGCCGCGCAGTCTGTGACAGAACGCCTCAAACCGCGCGGCCTCACCATTATGGCTTTAGAAGATCTGCAGACCAGCATTTGTATAATATCGAAAATTCTCGTCTGTAGGACAGTGTTTCGAATTCTAGGACAATCTTTTAGACATCCAGTCTGCTGTGTGTCTGTGAATTTCTCAGTCGGTTGTGGGTTCCGATATATGTCATCAAATTTTAGACATGTGATTGTTCTGATTTTTCCATTTGTGCTTCGAAACCAGTGTACTTCGAAAAGGAAGGAAAACAAAAAATTACTGCCTTAACATCCCTGACTAGAGCAGCAAATACAAAGTAAGCCCACTCAGCATTTCCTTGCATGATCGGAATAAAAAAGTGCTACAATTGTTAAAATATTCCCTACAGCTTCGTGTCACCCACAAATAGTTTAAATAAACAGTACTCCATATGCTGCAGTCAATTTACCAACAAATTCTTTAACTAAATAAATTAACTGTATTCCAAACACTGCTTTTTATCCTAAAATTGTTTAAATAAACAATATTACACACATTGCCTTGTCTACCAGAAATTGCTTAAACAATATTCCATACACTGCAATCGATTCCCTGTCAAATACCCAATAAACTGAGTCTTTTTTCGGACAATTTCCAAGCAGGACAGGGGATGGGGAAGGCTGGGGGTTTCCCAGAGGGGAGGGGTTAATTACTTGATGGATTTAATTAATTTTTTAATTAACTTTGTATCAAAAGTGTGCAAGTATCGGTGAGAGGGTTCCCTGGGGCGCGGGGGAGAAGGAGGGTGTGGGAGGAGGGGGAGGGCTGGGGGGAGGGTTTCGTGGAAGGATGGATTATCCCCAGGGGATCATAATCCGCTAAGCAAACAATATATTAAGGATCTTTCAATCAAAAGAGAGTAACAGGTTTGCCCCTGAATGCATGCTTGCCCCTGATGTAGGCAATTCGCAGTAACAAAATGTGCCACAAGGAACTTTTCCGTACGACTTAACGAGTTGCTGTTACGAGGGTGATCCCAAAAGTAACGTCTCCATTTTTTAAAGAATATAAAGGAACGGTTATTTACAGTAAATTGTACATAGTTTCGAAACTTGAATTTTTTTTATTTTTTGTGTAATCGCCATTTCAGTCAACGCATTTTTGTAAACTCCGTAGCAATTTTTGTATGACCATATTACACCAACACGCCGCCATGCTATTGAAGAAGCATCGGACCTCACACTTTCACTTTGATGTCGTCACTAAAGCTCCTTCCAGCGAAGTGTTATTTCAGCTTTAAAAACAAGTGGTAATCACTGGATGCTATGTCCGAATTATGGGATTGATGGATAATTATGTCCCATCCAAACTGTTGCAGAAGATCCACAGTTTGATGGGCGATGTAAGGGCAAGCATTGTCGTGGAGAAGACTTACACCCTTGCTCAACATTCCTCTTCTTCAGTTCTGAATCGCTCGTCAGAGATTTTTAATGTCTGACAGTACCTGTCGGCATTTATTGTTGTCCCAGAAAACCTGGCGTCGAACAGCAATATCCCCTTTCGATTCCAAAACATGACTTTGCCATGACTTTACCAGCAGACTGTGTTCGTTAGAATCTTCGCTGCTTGGGTGAATCAGAATGCCGCCACTCAGAGGATTGTTGTTTGGTCTCAGGTGTGAAGTGGAAAGCCCAGGTTTCATTACCTGTGACTATCGTTTCCAAAAGGTTGTCCTTTTTATTTGCATAGCGTTGAAGAAATTGGCGGGAAGTTTCAACACATTGCCATTTCTGATGTTCTGTCAGCATTCTTGGGACCCGTCTTGCGCACACCTTCCGAAATTTCAATATTTCAAAGTCCGTTGAAAGGTGCTTCGAGAAACCTCGGGAACAACGTTGCAGAGCTCATCGAGAATGATCCGATGATCTTGAAGTACGATTTGTTCAACCTTTGCGATTGCCTCTTCGGGAATTGGCGGTCTCCGCTTCTTTCCTCGATATGAACTTCAGCACGATCACTTGCAAACTCTCTACACCACTTGTGGACATTTTCGACATCCGTACACGACCCTCCATGAACTTCTGTCAACTATCGATTGGTTTAACGCCTTTTGCAATCGGCGAACTTCGCACCTGGCGGTAGTGGCTAACAGTGGCGGTAGTGGCTAACAGGAGCTTCGTTACAATTGGCCACCAAGTCAAGAGTGAAATCTCCAGCGGATGTGCAGTGGTTTCTGTAGAGATTGGAGGGATCAGGGGCGGTTTTAGAAGAGGGTCAATGGGGTGGGAGGCTAATGGCGGGGGAGGGGGTTTGGGGAAATGGGATATCGCTTAACAAAAGGAGAGTTGTGGTCCTCCACCGACAAACTGATAAAATTTGGTGTTGCTGAAATTAGTTTTTGGTAACTGTTTTGGAGTTTAGGGTAAAAATGTGTCTACAGAATGTGTGTGCCCGGGAAAATAATACGATTTGACCCAGATATCCGGCGATTTCGAAGTTTTTGTCAGGGGTGAGCAATTTAAGTGTTGGTAGGCATACCCAGCATATTTAGCTTTCTTGATTATTGTAAGTGGTACTCGTACATTATTATACATCCAGTGTATATTAATAAATAATAAGACGCCCATTTTAAGTTAAATGATATTTATTGGTTTAGATAGTAAGCTATTTGCCGCTCTTATTCTTTTGTTAAAATGTGTTTGAAATACATTGCAACCTATATTGCTACATAATTATATAAAAAAAAGATTGAATCTGTTGAAGTAATATATTCGCTGATTTTTTTAGTCATTTTATCCAGTGTAATATAATACTCCATTGGGGTGAGGGGGGCTACAGCCCCCATAGCCCCCCCTTACCACCGCCCCTGGGAGGGAGCAAGGAAAACAACAGTATGGCCAACAGCTACGCAGTTTCCCTGGGGCCTCAACGCTTGTACAAAAACATTTTCCACTACGTTTCGAGCACGTGATAAGTATTCTACTGTCGTGATCTAAGTCTCATGAGAACAAGGTTGTAAAATGTTTTCTTTCAATGAAAAAACTTTACCACGCAAAAAACAACAAAATTTAAATTATTTATTGTTTCATTGTTACTTAGCAAATTTAATCGTTCCTTCTTCAGTGCTTGAAAGAATTCTATGTACTAAAGGATTCCTCCATCAGATATTCTTCCATTTTTCCCTACATCAGCAAATATGAAATCGTGAAGTGCATTTAACAAACCGAGTAAAACCCGCTGTATAAATTCTTGCAATTGAAATAATGATCTCCAGAGTGAGATGATAGTACAATGCATATACGTTTTACATCTAATGCTCCTCCACTGTTTATAAATCGCCACTTGTCTGCGAATCATTTGGAAATGTCCACCCATTCCTCTTTTGTTGTAGGGAACTGATGCAAAAAGAAAACAGAAGTAATGTAATATTTCACCTTTTTACAGGGAGAAGATCAAGAAGCAGAACCTATACATGTGTCTTCGTCAGAACCTCCAAAAAAGAAGAAATGGAAGCGTAACATGATATCAGCTACATTTGACATGATGAAAACATGCACCAGTGCTCTGCAGCAGCTCAGAAGGGATGATTTGAACGAATTTGAAGCTACTGGAATTAATGTGGCTAAGAAATTACAACGGATGGACCCTATACAGGCAATACATGCTGAATCTTTAATTAATACAGTGCTGAAGCGAGGTTTACTGAAAACATTGACTGCGCAGACTGATTTGTGTGATAATAATGCATGTAATGTGAGACTGTTGTCAGCGCGCTGCCATGCTTCAGCACCTTTTTCCCCATCTCCTTCTGCATCTACAGAGTCTCACACTTCTGCTCCTGAAGTTACTTCCCTCACTACAGTATAACGCCAATACGATAATTATGTGACCACAGAATAATAATAGTGACAAGTATATTTTTTAGTTTTTGAGCAATGAAATCGCTAAAATTTTGATGCTTTTTTAGTTTTTTCAGCGTAATTATAATCAATTTATTAAATAATAATTATTAATAAAATAACCAGTAATTTTAATTGTTTGTCCTCATTATCTCTTGCTGTAGCGCACCATAAAGTGGTTTGCATGTCTCTGGAACGATGTTAGACAGCGACAATGCAGAAATCCCTTTGACAAATTTTAAATCTTCCATGGAGCGACGTGTTGCTAAAAATCTGAGAGTAGCCGTAACACGGTCCTCTGCAAAAATGCTCTTCCTCATCATAGTGTCCCTCCGGATTATTCTGTCCTTGATGACGTCCAGTAACACATCGAATGTTTCATTGTCCATTCTTAAATAGTTCCGATAGTCATCTTGGTAATTCTCTCTCTGCTATTTAATGAAAGAAGCGTGATTGTGACGATACCTGTACTCTTCAACCCAAGTACCATGTTTTCCTTTTTTTTCATATTCATAGGTACAATACCTACTCCTGTAGTAGCGATAATAATACGTGCTTGATTGGTTTCGGCACGAAACAATGCTGCAACTAATGCGCACGCCGCCCACACGCCACGCAATATATTAGAACTGACCAAATTCCACACGCCGCACCTACTCGCGGTTTTCACAATTTACACGCAGGCAGTGGCACGAGACACTCCTGAAAGCCGAGTAGCGCGCGGTAGGACCGTGGTCCGGACTTCTCTCCACCTCTCCACACATCTGAGCGCCTCTGTTTCGCACGCAGATCTGCCCCGCCCAGTCGCGCGGTTGTAACAGTACGTGTGAGGAGGACCCCTATTACTAGAAAATGCATTTTCGTAAACTGTCCGTAATCGTTTTAATAATTTGTTGCCGCACGTAGTTTTACTATTGGTGTTTGCAGTAGATACGACCAACTGTCAGAGTCTAGTGGAGAGGAATCTCTAGTAGCTGTAGATGTAGGAAGTATGCAGCAGACCTCAGCAGTTACGGTGGTTAGGACAGTTGCAAAGTCTAAGAGAAAGAAGAAGGTTCTGCCGTTAGGTAGTTCTCATTGTAGAGGTGTAGGCCAGCAGTTGCAGGAAGTGTAGGGGAGTGAGTACCAGGTCACCAGCATTGTGAAGCCTAATGCAGGATTGACTCAGGTGACTGTTAACATAGGGGGTTATGTAGGGATTTTACTAAAGAGGGTCAGGTAGTGATTGTGGGTGGGGCTGGTAATAGTATTGATAGGGATGGGGAGTATGACATAGATGGTGACCTGGAAAAGATAGCCACTCAGACTGGCAACACGAATGTGCATTTCGTGGAACTGTTTCAGCGTCACGATCGGCCTCATCTTAATACAGCCGTCAAGCGTAATAACATGAGACTTGGGGGTGCGCTGATGACAGAAGGCATGAGTCACATTTCAGTGGTGTCGGTGGAGTCTATCAGCAGGACGGGTTTCACTAGACATGGCCTGCACCTCAACAGGTATGGAAATGGGAGGTTGGCAAAGCTTATAGGTGACAGCATAGGTGGGGGTGGTTGGATCACTCATGGGAAAATTCCTGTACTAGTGGGTGTTAGAGCTGCACGTTTTTTAGCTTGAAGTCTGCTGATAGGTATTCCTGCTGAAGGGAAGTCTCTCTAACAAAGAAACCACTTTTGACAAAGCTTAGGTATCCGAGTAATGAGGGAATTAGTATATTTCATCAAAATATACAAGGTATTAGAGATAAAGTTAGTGAACTGCTTATAGATGTTGACTCTTAAATAAGGAGATAATTCAGAGGCTTCCTGGCAGCTTTTCTAGGAGCTCTTTGCGGTGTGGGGGAGTAACCATGTATGTGAAAAACGGTATCCCATTTGAGTCAATTGATGTTTCAAAGTACTGCACTGAAAAGGTGTTTGAATGTTGTGCAGGTGTGGTTAAATTTAGTGGAGTTAAACTTCTAACTGTTGTTATTTATAGATCCCCAGACTCCAATTTCACAACATTTTTGCTAAAGCTAGAGGAGGTTCTTGGTTCACTTTATAGGAAAAACAAAAAGTTTGTTATATGTGGTGACTTCAATATTAATTGTATAAGTGATTGTGCAAGGAAAAGGATGCTGGTAGACCTCCTTAATTCATGTAATCTTATGCAAACCGTATTCTTTCCAACGAGAGTGTAAGGGAACAGTAGAACAGCCATAGACAACATTTTTGTTCATTCCTCATTACTAGAAGGGCATTCTGTTAGCAAAAAAGTGAATGGCCTTTCAGATCATGATGCACAAGTTTTAACTCTAAAAGATTTTTCAGCTGCAACTCATATTAAATATAGTTATCAACTTTTTAGGAAAGCTGATCCAGTTGCTGTAGAGACCTTTGTAAACCTTATCAAGGAGCAAGAGTGGCAAGATGTTTATAGTACTGATACAGTAGACGATAAATATAATGCTTTCCTCAAGACTTTTCTCGTGCTCTTTGAAAGTTGCTTTCCGTTAGAACGTTCAAAACAGGGTACTAGCACAAACAGGCAGCCTGGGTGGCTGACTAGAGGGATAAGAATATCCTGTAGAACAAAGTGGCAATTATATCAGAACGTTAGAAACAGTCAAAATCTAAATGCAGCAGCCCATTACAAACAGTATTGTAAGGTACTTAAAAAAGTTATTAGGAAGGCGAAAAGTATGTGGTATGCAGATAGAATAGCTAAGTCTCAGGATAAAATTAAAACCATATGGTCAGTCGTAAGGGAAGTGGCTGGTCTGCAGAGACAGGTCGAGGATATAGAATCAGTGCGTAGTGGGAATGTCAGTGTTACTGATAAGTCGCATATATGTACAGTATTTAATAATCACTTTCTGAATATAGCAGGTGAACTAAATAGATACCTAGTCCAAACAGGGAATCATATAGCGCTCGTAGAAAAAAGTGTTCCGAGACTGTTACCTGAAATGCTCCTCCATGATACTGACAAGAGGGAGATTGAGTTAATAATTAAATCACTAAAGACCAAGAACTCTCATGGATATGACGGGGTATATAGCAGAATACTGAAGTATTGTTCTATGTATGTTAGCCCAGTACTTAGCCCCATATCTGTAACTTTTCCTTTAGGAGTGGTCGGTTTCCTGACCGATTAAAGTACTCGGTAGTGAAGCCACTTTATAAAAAGGGAGACAGGGATAATGGTGACAATTATAGACCTATTTCTATGCCAGCGGTGTTTGCTAAAGTTATCGAGAAGGTTGTATATACAAGGTTACTGGAGCATTTAAATTCACATAATTTGCTGTCAAATGTACCGTTTGGTTTTAGAAATGGTTTAACAACTGAAACTGCTATATTCTCTTTTCTCTGTGAGGTTTTGGATGGATTAAATAAAAGGTTGCGAACGCTAGGTGTTTTCTTTGATTTAACGAAGGCTTTTGACTGTGTTGGCCACAAAATATTACTGCAGAAGTTGGACCATTATGGAGTAAGGGGAGTAGCTTACAATTGGTTCGCCTCTTACGTTAAGAACAGAAAGCAGAAGGTAATTCTCCGCAATACTGAGAGTGGTAGTGATGTTCAGTCCCAATGGGGCACTGTTAAGTGGGGCGTTCCCCAAGGGTCGGTGCTGGGGCCGCTGCTGTTTCTTATTTATATAAATGATATGCCTTCTAGTATTACAGGTGATTCAAAAATATTTCTGTTTGGTGATGACACCAGCTTGGTAGTGAAGGATCTTGTGTGTAATATTGAAACATTATCAAACAATGTAGTTCATGAAATAAGTTCATGGCTTGTGGAAAATAATTTGATGCTAGATCACAGTAAGACTCAGTTTTTACAGTTTCTAACTCACAATTCAACAAGAACTGATATTTTGATCAGACAGAATGGGCATATTATAAGCGAGACGGAACAGTTCAAGTTCTTAGGCGTTCGGATAGATAGTAAGCTGTTGTGGAAAGCCCATGTTCAGGATCTTGTTCAGAAACTAAATGCTGCTTTATTTACCATTAGAACAGTATCTGAAATAAGTGACAGTTCAACACGAAAAGTAGTCTACTTCGCATATTTTCATACGCTTATGTCATATAGTATTATTTTTTGGGGTAATTCTTCTGATTCAAAAAGGGTATTTTTGGCTCAAAAACGGGCTGTTCGAGCTACATGTGGTGTAAGTTCGAGAACTTCTTGTCGACCCCTATTCAATAGTCTGGGAATTCTGACATGCCCTCACAGTATATATTTTCTTTAATGTCGTTTGTTGTTAGCAATATTAGCTTATTCCCAAGAGTTAGCAGCTTTCACTCAGTTAATACTAGGCAGAAATCAAATCGGCATGTGGAATGCACTTCCTTGACTCTTGTGCAGAAAGGAGTGCACTATTCTGCTGCATCCATTTTCATTAAGCTACCACAAGAACTCAAAAATCTTAGCAGTAGTCCAAACGCTTTTAAGTCCAAACTGAAGAGTTTCCTCATGGCTCACTCCTTCTATTCTGTCGAGGAGCTCCTGGAAGAGCTGAAAAATTAAGCAAATTCCAGTGTTACATTTTTGATTTTCTTTATTTAAACTTACGAATTGTCACCTGAATACGTTTCTTGTATTTCATTTTATCTATTTCTACTATCGTTTTATAATTTCATGTATTGACTCGTTCCATGACCATGGAGACTTCTCCTTAATTTGGTCCCACGGAACAATAAATAAATAAATAAAAATAAATAAATAAAAATAAATAAATAAACTAAAATCGAAATGTGGTGCGTCTCCTCCAGGACACACTGATCCCAGTTCCATATTTTTACACTGAATAGTTTGCCCGTTTGAGCGAGTTGAGTGGAATGTAAGATTAAGTATGTGTTCTGTGGCGGACGCCGCAGACGACACACTCCGAGAACCTGCTCAATGAGAGACATGAACATTATTGAGCATATCTCATCCTCTCGTACTCTTACGGATTTATGGACAGCCCTGCAGCATTCATGGTGTCAGTTCCCTCCAGCATTACTTCAGGCATTAGTCGAGTCCATGCCACGTCGTGTTGCGGCACTTCTGCGTGCTCGTGGGGACCCTACACGATATTAGGCAGGTGTACCAATTTCATTGGCTCTTCAGTGTACTTATATATAGCTTTGCGACGTTACACTCGAATATTTAAACCGCGTGACCGTGTCAAGCAGGACCCTACTAATACTGTATTGGAACATTAAGGCTTTATTTTACCTACTCATCTGCATTAACGTCCCTTTTTCTACATTTATATCTAGCTACCATTCATCACATCAACAACAAATTTTGTATAACTCATCTTGTATCACCCTACGCTTTGAAGTGTAGTGTAGCACTATATTAAATTTACTTGGCTTGCTATAATAGTATGTGTATTACTTTTTGAAGTCCCTTCGTGTAATGCCATCCTCAGACGTCAAAGTTTTTCTTTCTTCTCCGTGAAGTTTAGTCACTGTCTCAGTTTCTTCTCGGTTTCCATTACTACCTGCTCAATGTACAGACTGAATGATATCGGGAATAGGCCGTAACGCTGTCTCACTTGCTTCTCAATCGCCTCTTCTCTTTCATGTCATTCAACTCTTTTAACTGCAATCCGGTTTCTGTAGATGTTGCAGATAACCTTTTATTCCCTGTGTTTTATCCCAGCTACCTTCAGAATTTCAAAGAGTGTACTCCAGCCAACAATGTCAAAACCTTTCTCTAAGACTGCAAATGCTGTAAATGTTGCTTTGCCTTCCTTTAAGTTATCTTCTAAGATAAGACGTAGGATTGGTATGGCATGTCGCGTTCGTACATTTCTCTAGAACTCAGACGGATGTGTCCGGAGGTCGGCTTATACCTGCATAAATACATCAGTACACTCTGGATTCAACACGGCGCCCGCAGCTCGTGGTCGTGCGGTAGCGTTCTCGCTTCCCGCGCCCGGGTTCGATTCCCGGCGGGGTCAGGGATTTTCTCTGCCTCGTGATAACTGGGTGTTGTGTGATGTCCTTAGGTTGGTTTGGTTTAAGTAGTTCTAAGTTCTAGGGGACTGATGACCATAGATGTTAAGTCCCATAGTGCTCTGAGCCAGCCAGAGTTGTGGAAACAGCGCAGAAATTTCTTCACTAACAGTTTCCTCAATTTTTTGCATCAACTCATCTGTCATAACGGAAGGTCTTCTATTCCTCTATATGTCATGAATATTTTTTCTGTCTCCTGTAAACTCCCAGCACTACTTAAACACGCTCGTTCTGTTCTTAACACCGGCATCATAAACCTTTTTGATTCGGGGAAAGATTTCTGTAGGAATTCTTCCTTCCGCGAGTTGGAAGCGAATCACAGCACGTGGCTCGCCCTTGGCGAGATTTCTTACAGACATCTTTCACGCAACTGAGCACTACATCGTGTTTACGTACTATCGTGTTCCTGCGGATACTCACTCTGGTTAGGCGTTCCACCTCTAACACTCAGTGTTGCCAACCCTCAAAAAACCACAGTCCGTTATGGTCATCGTACGCTTATTTTCTGAACATGTCTCGTGTTATAGACAAGACGAACAAATAGAATGCTGTGGTGTGGGCGTGTTAGAGGGGTTGAGGAGGAGACGCGGCAAGTAGAAGTATGGAATTAAATTCGTTCTGAAAGACGAAGACGAGAAAGACTGTCGATAATATCGAAAGAGAAGTGAAAGGAGCCATAGACAATAGATACCTGAGGGAATATACTGATACACAGTAGTCTTTTGGCAGCAAAACATGAGAGCAGTAAACACTTGTAAAAAAATCAATTTTTTTTGGCCATCATATTACGACAAAAAACCATCGCATTCAGCTTAGTGAGACTGTTGAAATTTCAAGTGTCTCTTGATATTCTGAACGATTTCAGTTTATGTAAAACGATACGTGCACTACGGGGGCACCGTTTGTTTACCCCGTGGAGATCCAGCGGGTTGCCGAAGGTCAAATTGAAAATTGCTCCATCGGCAGTAAAAGTGATGCCTGCCAGTTTTTCTGACTGCCTGCTTTTCGCCATTACTGACCATTCCTGAATGGTTTTTATGGTGACTAGTTCCTATTACACAACGTTATTACACTGTGTTCTTAATGAACTGATGCAGAGCCTTTGCACGAGGACTACGCGCCTGGTCACACAACAGCCGTTACGACGATAAACGTAGGCTGGGCTTCATTACATAATACAAAGGCGAGCTAAACCATTATGACCACTGTCTACGCCGGCACTCAATGTCACCTGGCGACACTGTGGGCGCTTGAGACGGTAGGGAAAGAAAATCAGCGGAACAGAAACGCAAGTGCAATCTATTGGCGATACGGGGCGCTAATGGGGGAATCCACTGTCATAAGCAACTTTAACAAATGAAGGGTTCCAGAATGAGATTTTCACTCTGCAGCGGAGTGTGCGCTGATATGAAACTTCCTGGCAGATTAAAACTGTGTGCCCGAGCGAGACTCGAACTCGGGACCTTTGCCTTCCGCGGGCAAGTGCTCTACCATCTGAGCTACCGAAGCACGACTCATACACGGTACTCACAGCTTTACTTCTACCAGTATCTCGTCTCCTACCTTCCAAACTTTACAGAAGCTCTCCTGCGAACCTTGTAGAACTAGCACTCCTGAAAGAAAGGATACAGCGAAGACATGGCTTAGCCACAACCTGGGGGATGTTTCCAGAATGAGATTTCCACTCTGCAGCGGAGTGTGCGCTGATATGAAACTTCCTGGCAGATTAAAACTGTGTGCCCGAGCGAGACTCGAACTTGGGTCCCGAGTTCGAGTCTCGGTCGGGCACACAGTTTTAATCTGCCAGGAAGTTTCATAAATGAAGGGTTGTTATGGTCCGGATCCTGGGAACGGACGTCTCGGAAACGGTACAGCAGGTCCTCTGTCCGCGTGCTGTTGTCGTGAAAACCGACCGAGTTGGCGCAGTTTTTAGCACACGGGACTCGCATTCAGGAGGACGACGGTTCAATCCCGCGTCCGGCCATCCTGGTTTAGGTTTTCCGTGATTTCCCTAAATCGCTTCAGGCAAATACCTGGATGGTTCCTTTGAAAGCGCACGGCAGACTTCCTTCCCCATCCTTCTCTAATCCGATGAAACCGATGACCTTGCAGTTTGGTCTCCTCCCCAAATCAGTCCAACCCCAACCCATGGAAAGTGCTTGACGGTGCAACAGCGAGTAAGTGACAAGGTGTCGGACGTCCACGTCTCCTTATAGAACGTGGAGGTCGGAGGCTTGTCCGCTCTGCAAAGTAGGATGTCTCTGGGAGATGTGATGACACAGAGTTCAACGATGGTGTAGGCGAAAGTGTTTTAGAGCACACCACTCGGCACAGATTGTTGAACATGGGGTCCCGCTTCTGACGACCCCTACCTCGGTATCGTCGAGATTGGACCGTGGATGAATGGATACCTGTCGCGTAGTCGTGTCCAGGTATGTCTCATCTAGAACGGTTGCTCGAAACATGCAATGTGCTACCGATACATGCCGGAGGACAGTTGTAAGTCATTGGGGGCAGTCACCTGTGTTTCCATGGGACTTTTAGTAATCAAAGGCACCATTACAGTAGTGGACTAGGTGAACATTATTTTTGAACCACCTGCATCCCTTTATGGTTGATACTTCCCTCGAAACTGATGGAATCTTCCAGCGTGATACCTTAAAGCACTATGGGCTGCTATTATATTACTACTATGCCGATAATGTTACACCTGTGAAAGAATTTTTGTGACTGTGGCTGTGTGTAACGGACACGTATCGGACTATTTTTCGATTTTGGGAAGATCGTTATCGAGAGGGAACAATAGCAAAACAAACGAGAATCGAACCGACGTTCTATTAGTAATCAATCAAACTGTAATTACGTGGCAAGAAACGGTTGCAATCCTAGTTAGACAAAGTTGTATTCAGTACTGGTATGATTCATAAAAAAAGATAACTATGTTGGGTGACTTTACTTGATACTAAACTTGCGTTCTGTTGATAAGATACAGGACAGTAACACCTTTTAGCAAGTAGTGTTCCAGTGAATTGATATGAACTACACTGGAGAAGTATTAATGTGTTTAGGCAACACCTGGGTCCCAATAACACCTACTATCTGTACATTAAGTAGGAAGATGATGGTAATTACAGGTAAATGATCGCCAATGGAGGAGGTAATTATAGCTAAGTGATTACTAAGGGAGGAGCACTATTGACATGGACAAGAGGTTCTTTTGTCTGTTTAATAACAGGAAATTATTACTATTGAAACAGTTTGTAAGTTAATAGTATCTTTTGTACTGATTATTATTTGCATTGTTTAAGGAACATTCACTACCCTACAGTATTTAGCTCAAAAGGAATATGTGGCACTTGAATCTAGTGTAGTTTGAATAATTGCAATATGACATTCAAATTTGGCTCGACAACTAGCATGGGGACCCAGAAATTAATTTATTGGTAGACTCGGATCGTGGCTGAACACATTAGTCAAAACACAAAGCGGGAAACACTGTTAACCATATTACACACGAAATCGTAAACACTATTATTTCAGTTAAAAGAATCTTTGAATTAAGTGCTTTAACTGCCCATTCATGAAAACTACGTGGAGTATTTCAAAACTTGAGCTCGCTAGATAATTATGTACTTTACAGCTCCACAAAGTCTGTTAAGTTTTATTAAGGAAAATAATTACATTTCAGTTCAGTAAAACAGGATACTCTGATTCATTGTAGCATTTAGGATAGGACAATGTCTAGGTAAATGACTAAACACAGAGTTTACAGAACACAAAATTATTATTGAAAACAAAACCATATAATTGGTCCATGCAATTATACAGTACTCAACTGCTAATGTGAGATGAAGGTGGTGGCAGCGTCGATCTCCTGTGCTATTCAAAGTAGTGCGACAGAAGTATCCATGGCTCTTCCTGTGTGAGGAGCCCAGGACGCATTCTCTTAGGATTTCTTTTGTTTCAACATTAACGTTTCAGTGATACACGACAGCTCTCTCGCAGCGACTGTCACTGGGATTTGTGTAGCATCTCACACTGACCAAATGCCACTCTGCATTGGATCTGGTCTACCTCTTATATTAATCCAACCTTCTAAGGGCCTGGGGCTGATAAGCAATACTTAAAAATCAGTTAAACAAGTGTGTTGTAAGCCATTTCTTTTGTGAATGGGTTACATTTTCTAAGATTCTCCCAATGAACCACAGCATGTCATCTGATTTTCCTGCTACTTGTAATATGTGATCATTCTACTTTAGGTTGGTCTGGTCGTTTACTCCTAGGTATTACATTGTTGGTACTGTTTCCAGTCATTTGTCATCAGTATTGTAACCGTACAGTACTGGATTTCTTGGTCTATTTATGGGCCGTAAGTTACATTTACCTGCATCCAGTTGCAACTCCCAATCCCTGTACCAATAATCGTTCCTGTGCAGGACTTCCAGTAATTCAGTAGTCTTCTAGCATTTCTGTCTTCTTCTTATACATAACCGCATCAACTGCGATCAATATGTGATCTATGTGTAATTTTTTCTACTGCTATAGAACAAATATATCACGACAGTAGCGGGCTGTGTGTCCTGCAGACAAAATATGCTTATTTTGTTAAGTAATGTTACAGGAAATTTTATTTCGACGCAACATCGAATTTTTTTCATGTTGGAAGATCTGTAATCATACTTGTGTATTAGAATGATCAACCTGTGTGTGTTTTCTACACATACCATTAGTCTACACCCCAAAACATGTAATTAGGGAGGAAATTTAACGGTGTGTTTATATTAAAGTGACTAATATTGTAGCTTGACAGATGTATTTCATCGTTGCACATTAAAGTGATAGGTACTGTTAGGCCTCAATTTATTTACAAAACTTTTGATGATTGTGATACCATAGTGGAAACACTGCCTGATGAACTGCCCTTATCACAAAACAGAAGCTGTGTGGAGTTCTAGATTTCTAGAGTTCTAGAACTGGGATTGGTTCCCACAAATAATGTTATCCCACAGATTTTAAGAAGAAGAAGCAATGTGTCAAACATACTTAAATCATTACCTATCTAATAAACTACTCCTTTAAGTACAATTAATGTGTTATGTGTACGAAAAACGAAAGTAGAAATGAAAGAAATCGAAGTCAAAAAACTAAAACAAGAGTATATGGCGAAAACGATTGCCACAAAGCAGAAATAAAAACTGCTACTGGAAAAAGTGCAGGTTATAGCAGACGGGCGAGCAAGGCTTACAAATTACTTTAAATATAGTGTAGGGAAATCTGGGTACACCAGGGCAATACAAGGTTTCTGCATTTACTGTAAAAGTAAATGATGGATTCAAGGACATTTATTATGTTGATGAATACACAAAAATCTGTGTATAAACGTCCATTCCCATATGGATCTGCTTAAATAGGGTAGTTACATTGTATGTATATGTGGTGGACTGGATGTTGTGCATCTGGCTGCAGAAAAGTCATTCGGGAAGTTCAAAACTGAGGAATAACTACATTTAATGGTAATTAGTTTCAAAAAGTTGTAAACTTAAAGTTCTATATGGAAAGTCCACAAGAACGTGATGGCAAAGAGTGTCCAACATACACCGTAAAGGATGTGAAATGCTTTAGCTATAGTGTAATGCAGGAAACAAAAGGCAAAATTAAAATCCGCAAATGTTCTCGGCTAGATAAATTAAAAGAAGGAACATATATAACTGGTAATGGGATAAGGCAGAAAATTTAAAGAGAAAAAGAATTAGATACATATTACTACTTGGAAAGAGAATTAGATGATCTGGATACAGAATTAAATTATAAGTGTAAAATTAAGCTGGATACTTTCAAAACAACACCAAACAAATATAAAGAAAGAATTGTTTTCGAGTAAAGATTTTGCACAAAAATATTTGTGGAGCTTGTTTACAAAAGGTATCAGATCCAAAAAATGCAAAAAAATGACTTAGAGATGGTAGTTCCTAACTAATAGCTTACTGTATCTAGCAAGCAAATATTTTCTTGCAGAATGTACCAACTCTCCTATATAGAGGTCGTCAGATTCAGCATTTTACACTAAAGCAGTGCAAATCCATTTGAACATTAGTAGCAAGAAGTACCGAATCCTTTTGCACTGACCTGGCTGAGTTCTGTGACGTCACAAACGTAGTTACTCAATATCGAGTGTCTGTGCGATCACGTGATTATAGTTTCAGTAATGACTGCCTTCAGTTTGTCAGTTATTTCATGTAATATTCTTGTGTTTTGTATTGTGTTTGTTTATGGTGAATACTTCAAATGAAGTCTGATACGTCCAATGAATATGCCGATGTACCTGCGTTTGCAGAAAAGCCAAGGAAACGTAAAAAAATCTGCAAATACGCGGAAGCAGAGTGTTTTGAAACACGAAAAACATTATGCTGGTGCAAGTGCAAAACTTCAGATCATGTGTAAACGTAATTATAGTTTTTGAAAAGCATTATGCTTTTCAGAAGATGACGTGAAAATAACAGACACTGGAACAATACAGATGCTGTGAGTCAGAGAAATTTTTTAATTGAGCATATTAATGTGAATTATCCTAAAAGAAAGAATTATCCTAAAAGCAATACTGTTCTAGCAAAAAGAAAACTGCTAGCTACAGCATAAAAACTGCTCTACAGGGAAACGTCCCTGTTTATAGATCTACGTGTGTAAGTCTTTTTAATGTTGGGAGAAGGAAGGTTGAGCAAGCAGCTGAGAGAAAATGAATAGAGGCGCAGCGGTTTCTGAAATAAATGGTGGTGCAAGGCTTGGTGATGATATGAAGAAACTACATGCTGCAATCATAGCTCACATAACAAGATTTAAATGAAGAGAGCAACAGTGGGGAAGAAAAGAAACCACCATTAAGAAAATACTTGCCTCCAGAAATAAGCATATGTAAGATGTAGAATTTATTTTTCGAGGAGAGAGGAGCTGACAACACAACTTCAACATAATGTATTTATCCAGTGCGTTACAAGATGAGCAATGAATTAATTATCTAGTAGATTTGATACAATGAGTTGTAAAATTTGTAAATTTGTGGTAAGATCTTATGGGACCAAACTGCTTAGGTCATCGGTCGCTAAGCTTACACACCACTTAACCTAACTTAAACTAACTTACAATAAGGACAACACACATACCCATGCCCGAGGGAGGACTCGAACCTCCGACGGGGGGGGAGCCTCGCGGACCGTGACGAGGCGCCCCACACCGCGCGGCTACCCCGCGCGGCTACCCAGCGCGGCTACAATGAGTTGACAGTGAAAAGTTAGATACATACTACGTCTAAAATTTCCGTTAATATAACTGAGTACTAAAAGGAGATTTCTAATTGTTTTTTATTTTCTTCATATTTTTGTCACCTAATTCAATCTAGGCTTTTGCAACATAAAACAGGACACCAGCAATAACTACCTAGCATTAAAAGTTCGTTTTAAAGCTGCTATTGATGAGGACATCAAGAAACAGCTTGTTGTGGAAAGACTTGTACATAAACTAAAAGCAAAGCCTTTTTTCCAGAACTTTAACAAGTTTCCAGATTGTAGTATAACAGTGAATTTTCATTTGATGCCGATCAGCTTATGCAAATACACAAATTAATACAGCATACTATCAAGCCTTTAATGGTATCATGTGTTGGTATTGGTTATTCATGTGGAGAGCAAAATTATTTCCACAGACATGACGTATTTTTATTGGTGGCTCGACAGTGAAGGCGGTAGGGATCCAAAGAAAGTTTGTTCATGTCTGTGGTATTTTTTCAAGTCAGTCTTAAAGCCATGCTGTGATGAAAATAATACAAAGTGCATTCGATTGATCTGTGACAGTTGCACATTTCAAAACAAAGATTATTGTGTTTTATTTTTGTCCTGTGGGATTACATCACTTTATGGATTTCAGATAGAGTGGTTCTTCCCTGTACATAGTCATTCATACATGCCTTTTGATATAGTAGAAAGGAACTGCAAAAACTTCAAACTGTAATGCTCCAGCGGAACATGACAATGCGTCTGAGAGCGTAGGAACACTTCACACTCTGAATTCTGATTTTCACTGGGTCAGTTGGCAAGAAATCAGTCAAATATCAGTTCAACAGTCAAAAACTTTCGAAATTAGTGAAGCTAAACGTCTCACTATTCATCATATATCAGCGCTGGTGTTTCGGCATTTTGTCATTTTCAAATGATCCTGACCAATTTTCAAAGGAGATACAAAGAATATCGAGGAAGAAATGTAAATTTACACCAACGCACACGCGTACCCAAACGACATTCTAAACGAACACATAAAACTAAAGCATTAAAAAATCTGGAAAACTTTATTGACAGCCTAAAACAAAACGGATAAATTTTCAAGTCTTCACGACGTGTAAAAGACAATAGAATACTTGACACAAATATATTTGTAGGAGCAACGAAATATTATAATTATGCTGTATTTGTAACATACCTATTATTGTTGATTTTCAGCGAATAAAATGCATTGTAAACATATGAGCATCACTGGAGAAAACTGCCACACATACGTAAGTGCTGTACATATAAATGCTATTACGAACGTCACCGGCAGCACTGAGAGATATCCAAAAAGGTGCTCCAGTATGCGATAAGCAATACGCGTCATAACATCTGGGACGTAAAACAAGTAACTTCAAAACGTAAGCCATATAATTCTATGTTATATTACTAACGTAAGTAACATACTTTTATCGTACATTTATATGAAGAATTGTACCATCACTGCAGGATCATTTGAAAATGCCAATACTGTGGAAACAGGCTTGTCTTGATAGACATACAGGGTGAGCACAAAGTCTTGCCCTGATTATAAAAAATTTATAACAGAATAACCGTTTGACATAATAAGTTACATTTGATGCCGTTACATAGGTCAATGTTACTAGTTGTTGTGACCAATAGATGGCGCTAGTGCTCCACAACACCAATGCGGTCTGTTAAGTGAAGTTAGTTGCTGGCGAAATGGTGACGAAGCAGGAGGAAGCGCAATGTGTGCTTTGGTTTCACGAAACGACATCGCCCATCAGGCTTCTTATGGACGCAGCCCTCCTGACGTTAAATCAGTAAAGCGATGGTACGCAAAGTTTAACGAAACAGGCAGCGTTGAAGATCGTCGTCGAAGTGGCAGGCTCGTGTGACTGATGCAACTGTTGATCGTGTTCGGCAATCTGTTCAACGGAATCCGCCTAAATCAACTCGTCAAGCATCACGTGAACTTCAAATACCGCAAGCTAGTGTAGTGAAGATTCTTCATGAAAGGCTTAGGTTGAATGCTTACAAAAGGCAAATCGTGCAGGCCTTGCAACCAAATGATTTGCTGAACCGTGTTGAATTTCAACTGAGATTCTCAACAGGATTGATGGCGCTAACGATTACTTAAGTCGCATATGCTTTACCGATGAATCCACCTTTCATGTCAGTGGAATGGTAAATAGGCATAATGTCCGTACATGGGGTTTAGAGTCTCCACATGCTAAACAGCGAGACAACGAAAAAGTGAATGTTTGGTGCGGCCTCATGCATAACAAGATTTTTGGATCGTTTTTCTTAGAAAAATCGATTACCGCTAACATTTACTTAGATGTTTTGCAGCAGTTCATTGCCCCACAGATAGAAGAATATCAACCATGGATAATTTTGCAGCAAGATGGAGCAGCCCCCAACTGGGCTTTGATAGTGCGTGATTTCCTTGATGAAACATTTCCGGATCGTTGGATTGGAAGGAACGCTCCAACACCCTGGCCATTCCACTCTCCAGACATTACGCCCCTTGACTTTTTTTTCTGGGGCTATATATCAAGGACAGAGTCTTCGTCACACCAGTTGCTGACGTCGACGAACTGAAGGCTGTGATACAAGCTGCTGCGGGTACTGAGACAGAACACATGTTACGAAACACCTGGCGGAAACTGGAATACCGCCTCGACATTCTCCGAGCTACCAAGGGAGCACACGTTGAGGTTTACTAATGTAAGTGGTCTTAAAAAAAACTAGTAACACTAACCTACGTAACGGCATCAAACGTAAATTATTATGTCAAACGGTTATTCTGTAATAAATTGTTATAATCAAGGCAAGACTTTGTGCTCACCCTGTATAAAGAATTAATGAAGTGTCAATAAAGAAAGCAGAAAACGTTTGGAAGAATTTATGTAATAAGTTTTTCAGCAGTTCACGTCGATACGGTGCACACATTAATTTAATGTTTTATACGTGTCTTTATGCATCAAAACCAAAACATCAATGTTCTTCTGGTCACGGCCGATAGTCGAATGCATCTTTCTTACAGGAAAGGTATGTACGAATACTTTGAAAAACTGACGCTCTGAAAGACGTTTTATTTGAGTGTATTGACATTTACAGGTACTAAATAAGTAATTCCTCCGAATTTTTTTATTCTGTTCTCAATGTCGGTTGAGGCATTATATTCTCACACATATTACTCGGTCGACTTTCCCGCTTTTATGACGCCAAGTTGCAACCCCCTTCCGCTAGAAGACTCGGAACTGTAGTGTGCTACATGACTGTATGTTACGTAACTACACTATTGGCCATTAAAATTGCTACACAAAGAAGAACTGCAGATGATAAATGGGTAGTCATTGGACAAATATATTATACTAGAACTGACATGTGATTACATTTTTACGCAATTTGGGTGCATACATCCTGAGAAATCAGTACCCAGAACAACCACCTCTGGCTGTAATAACGGCCTTGATACGCCTGGGCATTGAGTCAAACAGAGCTTGGATGGCGTGTACAGGTACAGCTGCCCATGCAGCTTCAACACGAAACCACAGTTCATCAAGAGTAGTGACTGGTGTATTGTGACGAGCCAGTTGCCCGGCTACCATTGACGAGACGTTTTCAATTGGTGAGAGATCTGGAGAATGTGTTGGCCAGGGCTGCAATCGAACATTTTCTGTATCCAGAAAGGCCCGTACAGGACCTGCAACATGCAGTCGTGCATTATCCTGCTGGAATGTAGGTTTCGCAGGGATCGAATGAAGGGTAGAGCCACGGGTCGTAACACATCTGAAATGACACGTCCACTGTTCAAAGTGCCGTCAGTGCGAACAATGGGTAACCGAGACGTGTAACCAATGGCACAACCATACCATCACGCCGGGTAATACGCCAGTATGGCGATGACGAATACATGCTTACAATGTGCGTTCACCGCGATGTCGCCAAACACGGATGTGACAATCATGATGCTGTAAACAGAACCTGGATTCATCCGAAAAAAATGACGTTTTGCCATTCGTGCGCCCAGGTTCGTCGTCGAGTACACCATCGCAGGCGCTCCTGTCTGTGATGCAGCCTCAAGGGTAATCGCAGCCATGGTCTCCGAGCTGATAGTCCATGCTGCTGCAAACGTCGTCGAACTGTTCGTACAGACGGTTGTTGCCTTGCAAATGTCCCCATCTGTCGACTCAGGGATCGAGACGTGGCCGCACTATCCGTTACAGCCATGCGGATAAGATGCCTGTCATTTCGACTGCTAGTGATATGAGGCCGTTGAGATCCAGCTCGGCGTTCAGTTTTACCCTCCTGAACCCACCGATTCCATATTCTGCTAACAGTCATTGGATCTCGACCAACGCGAGCAGCAATGTTGCGAAACGATAAACCGCAATCGCGATAGGCTACAATCCGAACTTTATCAAAGTCGGTAACGTGATGGTACGCATTTCTCCTTCTTACACGAGGCATCACAACTACGTTTCACCAGGCAACGCCGGTCAACTGCTGTTTGTGTATGAGAAATCGGTTGGAAACATTCCTCATGTCAGCACGTTGTAGGTGTCGCCACCGGCGCCAACCTTGTGTGAATGCTCTGAGAAGCTAATCATTTGCATATCACAGCATCTGCTTCCTGTCGGTTAAATTTCGCGTCTGTAGCACGTCATCTTCGTGGTGTAGCAATTTTAATGGCCAGTAGTGTATGTCGGTATGTGAATAACGCCATGCAGTACTCGAGTTTCTAATCGCAGAAGAGTTCGCTCATACATGGAGCAGCCTCTCCTTCAGCATGACAATGCCAGACCACACACAAATGTTGCGGCATCTGCAAGAATCCGACGCCACGGCTTCATCGATCATCCCCCATACAGTTCCCACTCGGCTCCATCCGATTTTCACCTGTTTCCAAAACTTAAAGAACACCTTTGAGGGTTTTACTTTGATAGTGATGAAGCAGTGTAAACAGAGGTGAACCTGTGGCTCCGTCAACAAATCCAAACATTCTACAGTGACGGTATCAACAAACTGGTCTCTCGAGGGGTGAAATATGTTCGTCGCAGGGTAACTACACTCCTGGAAATGGAAAAAAGAACACATTGACACCGGTGTGTCAGACCCACCATACTTGCTCCGGACACTGCGAGAGGGCTGTACAAGCAATGATCACACGCACGGCACAGCGGACACACCAGGAACCGCGGTGTTGGCCATCGAATGGCGCTAGCTGCGCAGCATTTGTGCACCGCCGCCGTCAGTGTCAGCCAGTTTGCCGTGGCATACGGAGCTCCATCGCAGTCTTTAACACTGGTAGCATGCCGCGACAGCGTGGACGTGAACCGTATGTGCAGTTGACGGACTTTGAGCGAGGGCGTATAGTGGGCATGCGGGAGGCCGGGTGGACGTACCGCCGAATTGCTCAACACGTGGGGCGTGAGGTCTCCACAGTACATCGATGTTGTCGCCAGTGATCGGCGGAAGGTGCACGTGCCCGTCGACCTGGGACTGGACCGCAGCGACGCACGGATGCACGCCAAGACCGTAGGATCCTACGCAGTGCCGTAGGGGACCGCACCGCCACTTCCCAGCAAATTAGGGACACTGTTGCTCCTGGGGTATCGGCGAGGACCATTCGCAACCGTCTCCATGAAGCTGGGCTACGGTCCCGCACACCGTTAGGCCGTCTTCCGCTCACGCCCCAACATCGTGCAGCCCGCCTCCAGTGGTGTCGCGACAGGCGTGAATGGAGGGACGAATGGAGACGTGTCGTCTTCAGCGATGAGAGTCGCTTCTGCCTTGGTGCCAATGATGGTCGTATGCGTGTTTGGCGCCGTGCAGGTGAGCGCCACAATCAGGACTGCATACGACCGATGCACACAGGGGCAACACCCAGCATCATGGTGTGGGGAGCGATCTCCTACACTGGCCGTACGCCACTAGTGATCGTCGAGGGGACACTGAATAGTGCACGGTACATCCAAACCGTCATCGAACCCATCGTTCTACCATTCCTAGACCGGCAAGGGAACTTGCTGTTCCAACAGGACAATGCACGTCCGCATGTATCCCATGCCACCAAACGTGCTCTAGAAGGTGTAAGTCAACTACCCTGGCCAGCAAGATCTCCGGATCTGTCCCCCATTGAGCATGTTTGGGACTGGATGAAGCGTCGTCTCACGCGGTCTGCACGTCCAGCACGAACGCTGGTCCAACTGAGGCGCCAGGTGGAAATGGCATGGCAAGCCGTTCCACAGGACTACATCCAGCATCTCTACGATCGTCTCCATGGGAGAATAGCAGCCTGCATTGCTGCGAGAGGTGGATATACACTGTACTAGTGCCGACATTGTGCATGCTCTGTTGCCTGTGTCTATGTGCCTGTGGTTCTGTCAGTGTGATCATGTGATGTATCTGACCCCAGGAATGTGTCAATAAAGTTTCCGCTTCCTGGGACAATGAATTCACGGTGTTCTTATTTCAATTTCCAGGAGTGTATGTTAAGAAATAAACATGAACACATGAAGAATAATAAGTAGAATGTTAAAGAAGTTTGTTTATTTAAAAAGCTGTAAGAATTTTCACATAAAAAATCTGAGGCATTATTTTTCATCACGCCCTCTTTTAACGAATGAAACAAATTAATGAAGGGCAAAAAATTATACAGGCTTTCTAGAGGCGTACCTCCACAGTATTCCACTACAATCCCTACTCCCCCACTCTCCCCACACATTACCCTATTAACTATCTTTCCTGTTTTCATAGGTTTTTGCTATCGAGTAATCCCAAGTTTTAGTCAGAATGTGCCGTAACATTCTTTTCTCTATAACTCGATTCATTATCTCTTCATTAATTACTCGATCTACATTTTATCTTCACCATTCTTCCGTAGCATAAAATTTCAAGAGAGTCATTCCTCTTTTTGTCTGTACTGTATATCGTCCACGTTTTGCTTCTACACAAAGCAAAATTCTAGATATCTACTGTCACGAAATGCCTCGTAACATCTAAGTTGACTTCCATTGTTAACGTATTTCTCTTTCTCAGGGAGATTTACCTTGCCATTGTCAGTCTACATTTTAATACCCACTTTATTTTTGCTGCTGTCAGTTATTTTTCTGTCAAAACAGCAGAACTCGAATGCTGATTTGACAGTCTTGTTATCCTAATCTATTTGCCTCAGCCCCATATAATTTCTTTCGACTACACTCCATTATTCTGGTTTCACTTCTGTTCATACTCGTTTAGCAAGTTTTTTTTTCAAGATATTATCCATTCCGTTTAATTGATCTTCCAAGTGCATTGCTGTCTCTGAGAGAATTACAATAGCATCGGCAAACCTAAACGATGTTTTTTTCTTCTTACTAAACTTAAATTTCCTTTCGGAATGCGTCCGGCCATCCTGATTTAGGTTTTCCGTTATTTCCCTAAATCGCTCCAGGCAAATGCCGGGATGGTTCCTTTCAAAGGGCACGGCCGACTTCCTTCCCCGTCCTTCCCTAATCCGATGAGACCGATGACCTCGCTGTCTGGTCTCCTTCCCCAAAAACAACCAACCAACCTTTCCGAATTCCTCATTATTTTCTTTTGCTGCTTATTTTCTTTACAGACTAGATAACACGGGTTAGGCTGAAATCGTGCCTCACCCGCTTCTCAGTTACTTCCACGCTTTTGTGTCCTCGACTCTTAGATGTACAGTTTGGTTTCTGTACAAGTTGTAGATAACGTTTTGCTCCATATACTTTATCCGCGTTAACTTAAGAAATCGAAAGAGTGTATTCCACTGAACGTTACCACATAAATGTGCTCGTGTAAGCTGGTATTCTTCCTACTAAATGTCCGCGTATGAAATAGGAGGGAACTGTTAGTACATGACCCAATAAAAATAGCTTTCTGCCCAGACTTTTAATAATTCAGATGGAGCTGAAAACGCTGAGTTCTCCGCACGACTGTACGGGCACGTTCACGATTCGCCTTGGCATACTGTCGAAGGACTCTAACAGGTGCACAAACGATTGGCCTCTGCTTCACGTATGTAGCTGATAGTTTCACCTTGTAACAGAATAGAACCTAGTCTTACTGCATTACGGCCCGTGAAAGTGGTAATGAATGCTTGTGCAGTTCAAGCACTCTAATGTTTTTAATGTAGACGTGTCAGATAACCTTTGCACTCGATAATAAGATTCGCAAGCCAATTTCAGTGCGGTCTGCCTTGGGGTATACAGGCCTGCACAACGCAGCCACACATCTCTGCAGCGCGGTCCACTGAGTGTAGACGTGGAGGGGTAGGAGACGTACTGATGGCAGGACTATAGGTGGGGCCGGGGCAGTTGGTGTATTTATGACACATAAATACAGCACAGTACATATCCTTACAGTATTACTCGGCCGTATCCACAACTATTTCATTTCATATTTATATACTCAGCCATGTCAAATTTTTGGGAGAATACTGGTGCCCTTACAATCGTCGCGTCCGTAATTTAGATGGTTCAAATGGCTCTGAGCACTATGGGACTCAACTGCTGTGGTCATAAGTCCCCTAGAACTTAGAACTACTTAAACCTAACTAACCTAAGGACATCACACACACCCATGCCCGAGGCAGGATGCGAACCTGCGACCGTAGCGGTCGTGCGGTTCCAGACTGTAGCGCCTTGAACCGCTCGGCCACTCCGGCCGGCGGTAATTTAGATCTTCGAGGTATGCAGCAGAAGAGTGTGATGGTGACAATATGAGGACCGAACTGTGAATGATTAACTCAAAAACACTTGACGCACATCTACAAACATACTCTGCAAACAGCTATCAAGTTCACCGCAGAAGGGTTTCTTTCAATTCAAGAGCGTGGGAAGAATGGCCGTTTCAATGCCTGTGTGCGCCCTTTAACTAGTGCAATCTTGTTTTCGTGGTCCCTGTGTGAGCATACGTAGTGTGTAATAATAAATTCCTAGATTCTTAATTTAATACAGATTCTTGAAATATTGTAAGTTGGCTTTCGAGAAATAATTGGCGTTGTCTTCAAGCATCTACCAACTCAAGTTTTTCAACTTTTTCTTGACGTATTCCCGTGTGTCAGACTTTGATCATTCGTGCTGCCCTTCTTTGTACGCCTGATTATCCCATTTAGTTTTATTTGGTATAGATCCCACACAACTGATCAACATTCTAGGATTGGTCACACGAATATTTTGTAGGTAGACTCCTTTTGTAGACTGATTGCATTTCTATACTATTGTGCCAATGAACCGAAATACGCCACATTTATTGCCTGAGTTTACCGATTCCAATTATGACTGATTTTTTAGTCACGGTCCAGTCACATTAATGTGACCGCCGCTTGTGTTCGACGTCAACGTGCAATAACCACTCACAGACGTCAGGTGGCAGCACCAGCAGTGGAGGGTATGTAAAGCGTGTTGTCGTGCAGTCGTTGTCGTAATGCGAAAAAGGAGCGATGTGTATGACGTCCGAAAGGGCATGATCATTGGCTTTCGGGCCAAAGGTGGAGCATTTCGAAACGGCTAAGACTTAGCCGCTAAGTCCTTAAACTGTTGACGTGCCGCCTTGATTGAAGTATACCGTGCACGGCAAAATGGAGCTATCCAATACCGGTGCCGAGGCAACTGCGGCGCACCACCGACAAGAGATGACAGGAGTGAACTACGGCTATGGAAATGAGTATGGGCGAATAGACGTACAATCTTTAAGCAGCTGGTTACCCAGATGAACCAAGGGGCTACCAACAGTGTCTCCTCAACAACGGTTCAGCAAATGTTGCTGCGTATTGACCTCCGCAGCGGGCCCTGGTTCATGAACCCATGCTGACTGCTATTTATCGGCAACGAAGGCTGGAACCTATATGCCAGTACCATAACTGGACTTCCACTGAACAGAGACGGTGGCCTTTTTAGATGAATCACGTTTTATGCTCTATCGGACAGACGGGCTTTGGCGAGTATGGCTGTGCAACAATCGTCAGAAGGGTCCAGGCTGGAGGTGGGAGCGTTATGGTGTGGGGAATGTTTTCGTGGATTTTCTTGGATGATCTCGTCATTCTGAAAGACACAATGAACCAACACAGGTATGCATCTGTCCTTGGGGACCACGTCACCACTACATGCAGTTGGTTTTTCTTTGGCGCGATGGCATCTTCCAGCAGGACAGTGCAACGTGTCGCACAGCTCGCAGTATGCATGCGTTGTTGGAAGAGCACCAGGAGGAGTTCACCGTACTCCCCTGGCCCCAGATTTAAACCCAGTCGTGAATCTACGAGACCATCTCGATGGGGCTGTTCGCACGATAGATCCCTAACTGAGGAACCCAGCTTAGCTGGTCACGTCAGTGTAGTTGGCATGGCTCCATAACCATGTAGGTACCTTCCAGAACCTCAAAGACTCTCTTCCTGTACTTTTCGCAGAGGCCTGTGCTGCAAAAGGTGATAATTTAGGCTTTTGATAGGTGGTCACATTAATGTGACCAGACAATATTTTCCTGCGTTTTTTCAAGTGCGAAATTTTAAATTTCTATGTATTTAACGGAGGTCACCAATCTTAGCACAATTTTGAAATCTTATAAAGATCTGACTGGATCCACATGAAGGATTTTTGTAGATAGTATGATCTACAAAAAATTACTATTAATGTTAGCTACTAGATCATTAGGTAGAACATAAACAACAAGTTACGCGATTTACAAACGTTTACGAAAATAGAAATTCAAATGGCTCTGAGCACTATGGGACTCAACTGCTGAGGTCATTAGTCCCCTAGAACTTACAACTAGTTAAACCTAACTAACCTAAGGACATCACAAACATCCATGCCCGAGGCAGGATTCGAACCTGCGACCGTAGCGGGCTTGCGGTTCCAGACTGCAGCGCCTTTAACCGCACGGCCACTTCGGCCGGCTACGAAAATAGAAGTTTTCAATCTTTCTCATGGATAAGACTGCACGCAAGCTCTTGATGTACACATATTCCCTACCAGGGGTATGACGGAGGGGATAAAGAGGTGGCGGCAGTAAGGGTATCAGGCCACCCGTTAAGTTAATCATGCCACATCCATAGTAACCATACCAACCTGTGTAGATGTGGGACAAAGGCAAGAACAGCAAGGCTTCCAAAAGGTTCTCTGGGATATGCATGATGTTACTTCCGCTTCTGTCTGGTGGCTCTGCATCATACACAGCATACTGCCTCCGCTCTACCAAGAAATCCTCTTAGTTCTACACTCCATATAATCCTGCTTTTGTTAACAATCGTTGATGTTGCACCCTTATGACCGCCTTGATCCAATTGATTTCAGCATGTTATGTGAGAAAAGCGCTAGTTGAGTTTCGCCTGATCAGTATTTTCGGAACCCATGGTGGTTGGCATAGAGAGATGATTCTGCTTGAGATACGCCATTATGTTGGAGAGCAGAATATATTCGAATTAACTGGTGAAATGGGAATTGTTCCAGGCAGAGGCCGACTGCCAAATGCGCCAAAAATTGTTAATAGTGTTGTCACTGCTCTGAATGCTGGACGCAATGCGTAATCTTCAAGCTGTGTCAAGACAGCTGAACATTCATTCAATGGTCTACCGTTGTTTCGGACAACAGTAGAGCAATCTCTAGTGCGGTTCCAGGCTATCGCGGATGGAAATGCTCGTCACATTGAGCAACGTTTGTAACCTGGAAAGTAAACACGGTATGCAGTTAACAAATGTCACCCACCCATGCTGAAATTAAAATGTTTCTTTCAATGGTTTATTCGATATTCCTCTTCAGCATGTCCTTACAAATGTTTCCACATAGTTTCAATGTCCTGCCATCACTCTTTTGTCATGGGGGCCATCTGAAGTAGCGAAAGTTTAATTATAACCACCCTGTACGTTCCCCAGCATTAAATAACGTCATGAGACTTTTAGCATGATGAAACTAAAGTGTCCTGCATATTGACAGTCGTGACAAGAGGCAGATGACTTTAGCATATAAATCAAAGGAGGCAAGCAAAATGGCTTGTAACCTTTCAGTGTCATTTCCTCAGATGAACAGTAATAAACACTCGCGCTTCCATCACGTTATTACGTTTCAGTACACAGGCTACGAGGACGAACTAGTAATCCACTGCTACTGCTCGTCAAGATGACCTGGGCCTTCGAAACTGCTACCTCTCCGGTCTGCTATACCTGGTCGCTGTGATCTGCCGACCTCTCAACCACTTGCGAGAAGAATTGGAGACGCAATTTGGTGATGAAGAGGTTTGGTGAGCCGAACTGATTGCGTTTCGCACACTGTCAGCCTGTCGCAATATTCTGGAGGTGTGCAAACCCATGCTGCACCCCATCCACCAATATTACCTGTAAGCAGTCACCGACCGGGCGTTCTTGGTGGCAGGGCTATACTACTGTTCATCTCCACACTGCAGAGCTGCTGAGATATTACCCGAGTACACTCCTTCGCTGGCCACGAGACTACTCTGGTAACACACAGTCGCTGTCCCGGGCAGCAACGCTTGCTGTATGGGCTACGCTGGCCGCCAGCGAGACGTGCCGTTCGCCTGACACGGTGTTTATGGGAACGGACGCCGCCGGAGCGATGTCATCTGAGATTGCCGAGACAGTGTCAGCATGCTCCGAAGCCGTGCACTGCCCCACCGCTGGCCTGGGAATCGCCGTGCAGAAGAATACACGGCTGTAAACTTTAACATAAGCTCTACATATAAAAGGCGATATCCTGACTGAATGACACATCATCGCCCTGCCCTGGGACTTGAAATTTGGAGAAGGTGTGGATGTTGTAGTGTAGGCGTTGTTTAAGTAGGGATTTTTCGAAATTCCAACCCTAAGGGGGGAGGGGTGAAGAAGAGGATGAAGGTTTCTTTTGAAAAATGTCGCTATTAAGGCAATTTTGAAGCAAGACCTACGAAAATTGGTATTTGGTTTCTCGGTCAGAAATAAGGAAATACGTGTTTCAGGATTTTTGGAAACTTAACCCCTAAGGAATGAAAGAGGAATGAGATATTTTGTGAAAATATTTTATTGTGAAAGCAATTTTAAACAGAATCAATGAGAATTTAAATTCGTCTTCTCAGTTAGAAATGAAATAATATGTGTTTCACCGTTGTTGGAAATTCAACCGCTATGGGGGCGAAATGGGGGATGAAAGTTTTTATGGATATATTTCATTGTGTAAGCATTTTTGAAGCTAAATCTATGAAAATTTGTATTTCGCTTCTCTGTTAGGAATAAAACATACGCATGTCACTGTTTTAGAAAGTTGAGCTCTTAAGGGGGTGAATACGGGATTAAACGTTTTATGAAAATATTTCATTGTGAAAGGATTTATAAAGCTAAATCTTTGAAAACTGGTGTTCGGCTTGTCGGTGAGACATGAAAAAAATACGTGTTTCACTGTTTCTGGAAATGGGGTCAGACTGATTCACTGACTCATCATCGCCCAGTCCAAACCACTAAGGATAGAAACTTGATGTTAGGGGAGGGTGTGGATCTTACACTGTAGGCATCGTTTAAGAAAGGGATTGTCCGAAATTCCACTCCTAAGGGGGTGAAAATGGGATGAAAGGCTTTCTGAAAGTATGTAGCTAGTAACGAAATTTTGAAGCTATAAACTACGAAAACTGGTATCTGGTTTCTCAGTCGAAAAATAAAAAAATATGTGTTTCAGCATTTTTGGAAATTCAACCGCTAAGGGGGTAAAACAGTGGGTGAAAGCTTTTTTTGATAATAAACAATTACTAAAGAACTACTAACGGATTTTTAAGGCTACATCTATGGCAAATGGTATTTGACTTCTCGGTTAGAAATAAAAAAAATACGTTCTGAAAATTCAACTCCTAAGGGGCTGTAACAGGGGATGAAAATTTTTAAGACAGTATTTCGATACATTAAAAAAAATTGAAGCTAAATTTGGTATTTTAGTTCTGGGTTAGAAATAAAAAAATATTTGTTGGGGGATGGAAGTTGCTATGGAAATATCTCCATAAGAACCCAAAGGGAATTATTAATAAAAATTTTGGACTCCAGCTACCAAAATCGCTTTTTGGTCAGAAGTACATTCGGAAAAGGCCTTAATTAGCGTGAAGAGCCTAGAAGGTGTTGCAATTTGTGGGCAACATAAAAATTCGATTAAATAAAAACAAAAACAAAAAAATGTCTCTGAAGGCAATACAGTCTTCGAGAGCGAAGCAGCTGGCATTAAGCTAGTAAATTATAGTTCTCCTAATGTTGTATTATTAACACCCAGCACACCAACCGGCCTGCTCCATCGCATTCCACGCTCCGTTAGCCCGACAACGGTAGGGGTCTCAACCCGGGCACCTATAGTATCATACACTTAGCTCTCTGATACATAACAAGAACAGGCCACGGAAAGGGGCAATCAGTCAGTCAGCTTCCTCACAGCCGAGGCAGCAGACTAATTCTGAAGGTGTGCAAGTCCATCATGAGAAAAAAAAGAAACCTTAAAGTGAAGCTGAAGGTCGCAGTGGAGGACTGGCTCCTGTCACAGCCACAGGAATTCTGGAAACGTGGAATTCTTCGGCTCTTGAAACAGTGGAACAGTACTGTTCACGCCGCTGGTGATTCCTTTTGAATAAAAACCTCTATTATATCCAGAGTGCTGTTTCGTACCTTTTCTTTTGCACACTCCTCATAGAAATCTTAAGCCCCAATACCGAGAACTGCTTGATCAGCACAGACAGGCGCATTAGAAAAGCTACCAGAGAAACCAGCTAAAGACCGATGTGTGGGGTAAATTGTGCAAAATCCTGACAGAGAAAATCAAAACTCCAATCGTTCTAACACGATGAAAATTGAAGATGGATTGATGATCCGTCGATGGAGACAGACAACATAACACCTGCTGGACAAACTCCTCTCGGACGGTGATCAAGGTGATAATCACAGACAACAAAGTGTGCCCTAGACAATGAAGACATGTGAGTGAAATCAGGCGTTGCAAAGAGGCGTAGACGTTTTAAGTGGAAATGAGTCAAAACTCGTTAGGTAATGTACCACATCCTACTGGAGTTTATTTGGCCAAGGGCTAGGCATTTGTGAATGCACGGGAACAGTTGGTGGACTCCTTGGCCCACTTAACTTTTGTCCCAGTAGGTCTGCCACGTACTCACTGCCCACTTCGGGAGATGGGTCTTGGTTGTTATCGTCTGCTCTAAGATTTACGAGACTTCTCTGAAATCCCCTTTACGTAAATAGTATGATGCTGCACAACGTCTTACACTGATGGATACCAGGAAGATTAGAGTCCAAGAACTACTAGTCAATAGCTGCTTCATACAAGCTGCGCCAGTGGGGTAGTTCGTTTGTGCGTTCACTTTACGATCTTCTAAGCAGAAGCGAGCTACTTTTTCGATTTGTCTATGTGCTTCTGTAGTTTACACGTAAATTTCTCTCGTGTTTGTGTAGTGAAATTTTCCAACGTCCTTAGTATGGGCACGGAATACGAATGCTGTTTTCGGATGCGAACTATGTTTGTGACCCTTTGTTCACAGCTCTACGTGGTGGTGGCTACGGTCAAGCAGCTTGAGACTATTCCCAACGGGCATCAGTATGAGGGGCCAATTGTAGGAAAATTGGAAATTTGTGGTATGTTCTATGGGACCAAACTGCTGAGGTCATTGGTCCCTAGGCTTACACACTACTTAAGCTAACTTAAACTAACTTACGCTAATGACTACACACACACTCACACACCTGCCCAAGGGAGGACTCGAACCTCCGACGGGGTCAGCCGCGCGAACCGTGGCAAGGCGCCTAGACCGCACGGCTACCCCGCGCGGCCCCAGTTGTAGGGATCGAAAGGATGTCCAACATGTCTCACATGTCCCTCAACTGGTTCATTACTGTAGCTGGCACAGTTACTGTTAGGTATACAATGCGAACTCGACGTATTGCTCCCTTGGGTAACACGAAGACTAGATTACAAAATGGTTCAAATGGCTCTGAGCACTATGGGACTTAACATCTGTGGTCATCAGTCCCCTAGAACTTAGAACTACTTAAACCTAACTAACCTAAGGACATCACACACATCCATGCCCGAGGCAGGATTCGAACCTGCGACCGGAGCGGTCACGCGGTTCCAGACTGAAGCGCCTAGACCGCACGGCCACACCGGCCGGACGATTAGATTACAGAATACAGGGGCACTTATTCTTCCTTTGCCCCACAGGAGAGTGGAATGGAAAGAAGTCCTAATCAGTGACACAACAGGAAGGAGCCTCCACCAGACACGTCACTGTGGTTTTAGCCCTTTTTCTATAATCCAATGTGTTTGTGTTTAACAGTGGCTTCTGTGAGAAGACTAAGCGCCCAATGTCCCAAATAGCTTAACAGCAACGAATTTTAAACATAAAATAATATGTCATCTAAAATATTCTCTAGAACTGATGATACTTCAGTTTACTTTTCCTTATTGTTCAGGGAAAGTCAGCAGAAATATTTTGGAATAAAAGAGAAGAAAGGTTATGGTCTTACATCCCGTAGACCACGAAGTTATGAGAAACTGATTGGGGGAAGAGGTGAAGGAAATCTGCGTTGCCTTTTCGAAGAGTCTAATCCGACATTTGCCTTAGGAGCCCTACGAAAATCGTGGATAACCTAAATCTGTGCCGTGAGGTGGGGATTCGAACTGTGGTCAGTATGAATGAGAGTGAGTACGTTAACCCCTGTGTCACCTCAGTCGTTCACTTTTTCGAATTTTGTAAGCTACAGAATAGTGAGAAAGTCAGAGATCGGTGATTGCTTCAACATAAGGGGGTCCTCTGCCACAAAAACATATAAAGGTTCCTATCAGCAGTGCAAAAGATAACACTTGCTTGTAGCCTTGATTTTGCCCGAAATGGATGAGCTAATCATTGCGAATTTATCGCGCGATAAGCAGAAAACAATAAGCACGAGAGGAATGTGACGAGCTTGAATATGATAACCAAACCAACAGTTGTGGTAGAATACGACGTCGTTTATTCTTTTTACACATGCTACCAGTTTCGACACCAAGTGGTGTCATCTTCAGGAACCTAGTATAACTTACCATCCACAACTGCAATGACAAAGACAAATGAAATCTTCGAATGGGAACAGTTATGAAGCATGTACGCCAGCATGTGCAATGAACAGAGTCGTAGGCAGCGGGGCCAAAATTAATTGGATTCCGTACCTTCGTAGCAGTAACACGCCCAGCTGGACTTGTTACTGCTACGAAGGTACGGACTCTGTTCGTTGCACATGTTTGATAACTGTTCCCATTTGAAGACTTCGTTTGTCTTTGTCATTGCGGTTGTGAATGGCAAGTTACGCTTTGAGCCTGAAGATAACACCACTTGGTGTCGAAACTGGTAGCATGTGTTAAATAGAATGAACGACGTTTGATTCCAATACGTATGTTGGTTTTGTTATCATTATTCAAAGACTTTATGTCCGGCTGCGGTCCAACATTCCTTGGTGGATTAAGAGGGAATGTGAAGAGGTTCGCAGTGGGAGATGAACATGCAGGCACATCACGCACGCACGCACGATTCTCAGAAGCCAACACGTGGGCAGACAGCCAACGCTCTCAGCACTCAAGCGACAAAGCGACAAATCTGTCCATCGATGCTCTCCACAGTGTTGTCCGTTTCTGTAAGTAAAAAAAGACAAGAAAGAACTGCATTACCTTCATTATTGTTAACTGGAGCGATTCTAAACCCTAGTCTGTCATTTCTGTTGCCTACAGCGGCGCGTCAATGCCTCGTTATTGTTTACGACCTGAAAATGAAGTGTATCGCCTATATGAAACATTTTTTACCGGCGGCAAATACTGGGGCGAATGGAGCAAGCTGACTGGAATAGGGGCGTGCACGAATCACACCTTCATTTACGTCCGTACTCAGCAAACCACTGTGAACTACTGGGCGAGGGAGCCTTTTTATCGCCCTACATATTAG
This sequence comes from Schistocerca piceifrons, assembly GCF_021461385.2. NCBI lineage: Eukaryota > Metazoa > Arthropoda > Insecta > Orthoptera > Acrididae > Schistocerca > Schistocerca piceifrons. The sequence goes on along the minus strand of NC_060139.1, from coordinate 321,176,849 downwards.
GGTTTATTTGTGTTCCATTCAACTACGAGCGAGGAAAGAACGCTTGCTAGAAGGTCTTTGCGCGCGTTGTGATTGGTCTAATTGAAATGGTACGGAGCATAGAGGAGTGGTAGGGTGCTGAACCAAAAATAAAAATAGTTTGAGCAACATTTACTTGCCTCAGTGACATTTTAACACTGGCAAATGAACCATAAAAGTCAGCATAAAGCATTTTACACATACCACATTGAGAATGGTAGTTCAAGTAAATTGCATTTAAAGAAATTTTTAACTTTTAGCACACATAAATGATTAAATACGGTAAATAATAAGGGAACTACTTTTAACGAAATTTAAACAAAATAAAAAGATTTACAATATTAATTACAACAACCCAAGGACCTGAAAGAAATCATTTGATTATTACTTACAAGGGAACCACCCCATCGCACCCCTCTCAGATTTAGTTATAAGTTGGCACAGCGGATAGGCCTTGAAAAACTGAGCACAGATCAAACGAGAAAACAGGAAGAAGTTGTGTGGAACTGTGAAAAAAATAGCAATATATACAAACTGAGTAGTCCATGCGCAAGATAGGCAACTTCAAGGAAGCTCAGGAGGCCGTGGTCCCGTGGTTAGCGTGAGCAGTTGCGGAACGAGAGGTCCTTGCTTCAAGTTCTCCCTCGAGTGAAAAGTTTAATTTTTTTATTTTCAGACAATTATCAAAGTTCAGGCACTCACACATAATCAACTTCGCTCTCCAAAATTCCAGGACATGTTCAGATATGCTTGGACATATGCAGGATTTGACGGTCTACACACGGAAAAAATTTGAAAACGTTAAAAACATATGTTATGACAGAGCACAGGGAAAACTGTGAAACTGTTGCATTCATTTGTTGCAGTTTATGTGACAAACTCTTATGTTTTCATCACTTTTTTGGGAGTGATTATCCCATCCACAAGAAAACCTAAATCGGGCAAGGTAGAAGAATCTTTTTCCCCATTCGCCACAAGTGTACAAGTTAGGTGGGTCGACAACATATTCCTTTCACGTGACGCACATGCCGTCACCAGTGCCGTATACAATATATCAGACGTGTTTTCCAGTGGAGGAATCGGTTGACCTATGACCTTGCGATCAAATGTTTTCGGTTCCCATTGGAGAGGCACGTCCTTCCGTCTACTAATCGCACGGTTTTGCGGTGCGGTCGCAAAACACAGACACTAAACTTACTACAGTGAACAGAGACGTCAATGAACGAACGGACAGATCATAACTTCGGAAAATAAACTCTTCACTCGAGGGAAGACTTGAACCAAGGACCTCTCGTTCCGTAGCTGCTCATGCTAACCACGGGACCATGGCACTCCTGAGCTCAGATTGTCCTTGAAGTTGCCTATCTTGCGCATGGACTACTCAGTTTGTATATGTTACTTATTTTTTTCATAGTTCCACACAGCTTTTTCCTGTTTTCTCGATTGATCTGAGGGTGGTGCGATGGGGAGGTTCCCTTGTTAGCCGTTAACATAAGGTGACCAGTTTGAGCTTAGCCCAGACATCGCCCAGTCCATTCATTCAGCTCATCACCTGAGCACAAATGACAGCTCCGCCAACGCAGTGCCGTTTTGTACCTGTGTACGTGGCACCATAGCCATCTGTATAAGTGCGTATCGCTATCTCATGCTTTTGTCACCTTGGTGTACAGTGTCGTGTTCGCCTATCGTGACGTTCATATGGCTCTGAGCACTATGAGACTTAACTTCTTAGGTCATCAGTCCCCTAGAACTTAGAACTACTTAAACCTAACTAACCTAAGGTCATCTCACACATCCATGCCCGAGGCAGGATTCGAACCTGCGCCTAGAAGCGCACGGCCACACCGGTCGGCTCTATCGTGACGTCTAGTGGTCATTTCGACATTACATAGGGGTGACCAGATACCGTTTTTTTCAGCAAGTGTAGCTTTTCTTGGCCACGAAATTTCAAAACATCACAATACTGCAGTAGTTCATCAGACGTCCCTCACATAACAAGAAAACGTTCTCCCCTTGTGGTTTTGTTTCTGCAAATTGTAATAGAAAATTCTTATTGACTTATGTAATTAAAATCACGAAAGCACGTGTACTGTGTAGGCCTATTGCGTGCAGGAAATTGGCAAGCATTTCCAATGCCGTTCCCGAAATCCGTTACCTGTTACACTGCAGACGCTTGTGTGTTGTCAAAGCAGACCACATTCGGACCCCAGCCGTGCAGATTTCCATTTGCAAACTCAAAATTTAATTTACTGTTGCGAGAAATACGTTATCACATATGCCGTGCTTGTAGCTATGGCGCTAATTGACAACTTACACGCTAGGAGGCAATGCTCATTAGATACCAAGTATGTAAACAGGTGCCGGCCGAAGTGGCCGTGCGGTTAAAGGCGCTGCAGTCTGGAACCGCAAGACCGCTACGGTCGCAGGTTCGAATCCTGCCTCGGGCATGGATGTTTGTGATGTCCTTAGGTTAGTTAGGGGACTAATGACCTCAGCAGTTGAGTCCCATAGTGCTCAGGGCCATTTTGTAAACAGGTATTTGCTTTAGACTGAGTAAGATTGCACGTGTTGATATTAGTTTGTAATTTAGGTTTTTGCGTAGTTCGTTTGTAATTTTTATCATCGGTGGCGGCTTGCTGGGCAAGCGATGTCAACGTCTTAAACTTACAAGAAAAACTTACCAGTAAACATGGGTGTGCAGACTTGCCGTTTACGAGACAATGCCCAATGTGAAGGTGGCTACGAATCGCCACTGACTCAGTACGAAATATTTTTGAGTCAGCACAAAAGTACATAAAACATAAGTTTTTCGACTAAGTGCCCTTCCAGTTGGGGCTCAAATTTCACCCATGGTCTACCACAACAAGAGATACAACACTGCTTCGGAACTTTCCATGTTACTATTTAACGTACACTCGTACCTTCTGAAACACGTGTCGTCTTCGCGTTTCGATGCAGCGCTGCACTTGTCTCAGCAGTGAGTTACGAATTCTTTCAAACACCGCCATCTCATCTCGTGCCAATTGAAGAGACTGTACAATTTGCTGCTACAGTTCTTCGACCGCATCTACATCTACATCTACATCTACATGGATACTCTGCAAATGACATTTAACTGCCTAGCAGAGGGTTCATCGAACCACCTTCACAAGAATTCTCTATTATTCCGATCTCGTACAGCGCGCAGGAAAAACGAACACCTATATCTTTCCGTGCGGGCTCTGATTTCCCTTATTTTATTATGATGATCGTTTCTCCCTACGTAGGTCAGCGTTAATAAAATATTTTCGTATTCGGAGGAGAAGGTTGGTGATTGAAAAACGCCTTTGCTTAAATGACATCCACCCCAAATCCTGTTTCATTTCAGTGACACTCTCTCCCTGTTCCGCGATAATACAAAACGCGCTGCCTTTCTTTAAACTTTCTCGATTTAGTCCGTCAGTCCTATCTGGTAAGGATCCCAGACCGCGCAGCAGTATGCTAAACGAGGACGGGCAAGCGTTGTGTAGGCAGTCATCTGCGTGAGTACTGTACATTTCAGTTTTGAGGTAATCCCTGACGGAAAAATGAGGATGCTGTCCATGTTGGACCGTAATCACGCCTCGTATGTCGCCTGACTCCAGCAGCAATATGTACCTGTGCCCCATCGTGTATTTACCACGTTCCCGAACTACGAGACATGGGTGCTGTCGGAAGCCAGTTATAAGGCAGTTCGTCGGAAACTAAATTCCAACTACAACTGTGGTGATTTGGAGGCTATTTCATTCTGAAGTCAATGACGACTCGTAATCATACATTTACAACTACCTCGCAAAGGCACATATCGAGTTATCGTTATTAATTATGATACTCACTGTACTATTTAATTTAAAGATTTCTACTGCTTTTCATGGGTTTATATTACACAGATGAATGAGTAAAGCATAAGTGAAAAAAAAGCAAAGTCAGTTTTCTCATCAGTTTGTGAATATCCATATTTCATTGGGGTTTTGAAATGATAGTGCAAAACCTATGACTTTTTTTGCACAAACGTGCAAACAATTCATTTTGTTATTTTCTAGGAATCTGTAACATCTGATGTAGTAGATTAATGAAGGCACAGAATCAGAAAGTAGATGGTGTCTAAAAAGATACGCTACAAGTCAAATGTGTTACAGCACCAAAATTCATTAAGACATTCACATCATTTTTGGTTTATGTGACTGACGAACTCACAAAGTTTTGTTCGTGTGTGTTCCAGGTTGTTGTGAGTGAAGCATAAAGACAGAGATTGAAGAAAAGGCTCAGTGTGTGAAATGGATTATTCACACGAATTCGGACACGCGGGTTCAAAGGAACTCTCAAACACGGTACTTAAGCGCCCACCCTCTCGGACATTCATGTGCTGGTGGTACAGGAATTTTATGCAGACAGGAAGCGTTGATGTGAAGCATCATACTAGACGAGCTGGAATGGGTGACTTCGACACAGAAGGGGCACGGCTGTCTTTTCCACGTTCACCACAGAACTGTGTTCGGAGAGCGTCGCAGGGGACGCAAGTCCCTCGGGCGACCGTGCACCACGTCCTTCGGAAACATTTACAGATCTATCCATATCAACTGCAACTGTTGCACGTATTGAAACCAGACGAAAAGCCACAACGTATGTAATTCACTGTGCACGTGCTTCGCCGTTTAGAAGAGAATGGAAATTTTGTAAATAGCCTAGTATTTTCCCAAGAAGCAACATTCCACGTGGTTGGTAGGGTAAACAAACACAATCTTCGCACTGGTTCAAATGGCTCTGAGCACTATGGGACTTAACATCTGAGGTCATCAGTCCCCTAGAACTTAGAACTACTTAAACCTAACTAACCTAAGGACATCACACACATCCATGCCCGAGGCAGGATTCGAACCTGCGACCGTAGCGGTCGCACGGTTCCAGACTGTAGCGCCTAGAACCGCTCGACCACCCCGGCCGGCTCTTCGCACTGGGTCACAACCAATCCGCATACTGTGACGGAAGAGGTACGTGAAAGCCCGGAATTGATCGCATTATGGGACATTTTTTTTTTCTCACAAAAGCAGTTAATTCTGACAGTTACCTTGATACGCTGGGCTGTTTACTTTACCACAACCGGTTGACCGCCAAAACACAGTAGTCTTCGAGCAAGACGTTGCACCATCACATTGGACTCAGACTGTACGAACTGTTGTAGACCAGGTGTTGCCAGGTCGCCGGATTGGCAGGGGTGGTCCAGTTCCTTGGCCTCCTAGGTTGCCTGACAATAAGCCGATGGAATTCTTGCGAAGGGGGTATGTCAAGGGCAGAGTCTACAAAACGCCTGTCAACTACATCAGTGATTTAAAAAAACAATCGTTGCTGCCATTGCCGCAATTGATGCGGAAATGTGCCGAGTGTGGATAGAGATTGAATACATATTGGATTTTGTATGTACCGCCAAAGGCGCACGTGTTGAAACTAATCGAATGGCATAAAAACTTTATGAGATAATGCGTCACATAAGTCAAACCTAGTGTGAGTACCGTAATTAGTCTGCCTGCTGTAAAACGTTAAATTTGTACCGTTACTTTTGTTACATCCTGTATTTCCTTTTGCATTCTTGTGACACTGCGTAGCTGACATGTTGCAGTTAGATGAGAAACGAAATACGAGAGTATTTGATCGGCACACTCAAACAGCGGCGTTCGATATCCAGTTTAGGTAGACATTAATGGGTAGAAGAGAAGGATAGGAAATCAGTGAAGACGGAACAGGCCTCAGGCCTAAAACGTATTCGCGCGGGGCGAGGCAGCTATGGTTGACGTGGATGCGGAAGGGAAATCCAGCCTCACGAGACACACAGCCATCGTCACATGGTACTTGATAGTTAGCCTGATTTGTGACTTTAGCGCTCTCCAGCGGCAGCTGTAGACTGCATATGGCTCTCAGGCCACACAGCTTCTTTACGGAGATGGACGAGCGTAAAATTTCTATGTTATCTCTATTAAAACATGCATTTCCTCCCTTGCCCGCACGCTAGTCATGTTGTTCTGTCTGTAGTATACATGAGCAAACACTCCAGCATCCATGAACATGTTATGGGCAGTCAGCAAGGACAACCGCTCATACAACTTCATAGGATCGGACAAACTCACTCTTGAGGGGTAGCCGCATTTATATTTACATAGCATCGAATACTACAGAAAATACAGGTGGTTATAATTACAGTGCAACCATTCACGGAGATCCAGTGTGGGCTGTAATTACCATACGACAGGGAAACTTGGCGGATATGCTAAGGCGTTAATGCAGAATTGATTTACACTGCAAAAAAGTTAGTTCCAATTTTGGCCACCAGGTGTAAAACTGTTGGTATGTAGAAAGCCTATGTAATAGGCTGTCATTTGACAAGCGATAACGGTTTATCATAAAATCAACATTATGCCCTTCTCACTTGTTTTACCTTTTGTGCCCATGTCCCATATCTAATCCGTTACATATGGAAACATTTCTAGACGTCTTTGTTGCATCCACGACACCAGAATTGCACCTGGTAGCCGAAATTGGAACTAATTTGTTTCAGCAAAAATCGGTTCCGCATTAACACATTAGCAAGTCCATCAAGTCTCGTTTCCATATGGTAATTACAGCTCACCGTGAACCTCTGTGAGTAGCTGCACTTTAATTATAACCATCCAGTATCTCTATTAATTTATTAAGAAAATCTGATAGCCTCTTAGGAAACACGAAGATGAAAACAAAAATTTGGGTACAGCAAGACGTAAACACAATACACAGTGTGTCATAACTTGGCACCACCACCAGCTGCACTACACTTAAATTCTACAACAATCAATCTTGTAATTTGTCTTACGATATTCCGAAGGCTTTAGTCACCGATATATTATTAACTGATATTTAATTGTAACAAATACTACCAGGAGCGATGTCCTTTTGATGAATCTTTTATGTGCCATTGCCTTGAAACGGCGTACTTTCACGACACTTGAGTTATAACACGAAAATTCTTTCACGACCAATATGACATTTCCTGTCATGTTGTTAGAACAAATCATACCAATAACGACCCGTTTTATAGAGGTCTTTAATGAGCTGGTGCTTAGGGTGTGAGTCATAGTGTAAAACCCAACAAGTATAGACTTAAGCTGAAAAAAAATTCAGTATGGCGTCTCACAACTTCAGCTTGTGATCTGGAGAGCGTTCTTGCTTCTTATTGGTTGCACTTTACGTGGCACGTTGCCGAAATATCGCAGAAGTTAGAATGTGTTTCAAGTGACGAAATGCCTCCTCAACGTGAAATAGCAAGAAGTGACGTCCGAAAACTGTCATAGCTCCACATTAACGTTAGCTGGGACGTCCCCAGTGAGCAGTGGCGGACTATGAGGTGGCGGTCCGCCCTGGGCCTCTGATCATAGGGGAGGGATGCGGGGAGGGGATTCCAAATCTCGAGGGTTTCGACAGTTGGAAGCTGTCAGTATAGGACCATTTCTGATCAAATCCCAATGAAGTCCAAAATATGTGAAGTTAAGAGGCAGTTAGGAGTTCGAGGCCCCATGTGTACGCAAAATGTACGCATCTCTCCCTACGCGCTCAGGCATATTGTAAGTAGGCTGTTTAGGTTTTCTTATTGGTAACGCCACGTAGTGCTCTGTATAAAAATCACTGGCTGTGCTGTGTGCAGTCTGTGGCTAGTTTGCATTGTTGTCTGCCATTGTAGCGTTGGGCAGCTGGATGTGAACAGCGTGTAGCGTTGCGCAGTTGGAGGTGAGCCGCCAGCAGTGGTGGATGTGGAGAGAGAAATGGCGGAGTTTTGAGAGCGGATGATCTGGACGTGTGTCCATCAGAGACAGTACATTTGTAAGAGTGGATGTCATGAACTGCTATATATACAGGGTGATTCAAAAAGAATACCACAACTTTAGGAATTTAAAACTCTGCAACGACAAAAGGCAGAGCTAAGCACTATCTGTCGGCGAATTAAGGGAGCTATAAAGTTTCATTTAGTTGTACATTTGTTCGCTTGAGGCGCTGTTGACTAGGCGTCAGCGTCAGTTGATGCTAAGATGGCGACCGCTCAACAGAAAGCTTTTTGTGTTATTGAGTACGGCAGAAGTGAATCGACGACAGTTGTTCAGCGTGCATTTCGAACGAAGTATGGTGTTAAACCTCCTGATAGGTGGTGTATTAAACGTTGGTATAAACAGTTTACAGAGAATGGGTGTTTGTGCAAAGGGAAAAGTTCTGGACGGCCGAGAACGAGTGATGAAAATGTAGCACGCATCCAGCAAGCATTTGTTCGCAGCCCAGGAAAATCGACTCGCAGAGCTAGCAGAGAGGATGGAGCGCCACCACATTGGCACTTATCTGTCCGTAACTACCTGAACGTCAACTACCCGAGGCGATGGATCGGCCGCCAGGCAGCCCGTGACAAGAGCACTTCATCACTGGCCTCCAAGAAGCCCTGATCTTACCCCCTGCGATTTTTTCTTATGGGGGTATGTTAAGGATATAGTGTTTCGGCCACCTCTCCCAGCCACCATTGACGATTTGAAACGAGAAATAGCAGCAGCTATCCAAACTGTTACGCCTGATATGCTACAGAGAGTGTGGAACGAGTTGGAGTATCGGGTTGATATTGCTCGAGTGTCTGGAGGGGGCCATATTGAACATCTCTGAACTTGTTTTTGAGTGAAAAAAAAAACCTTTTTAAATACTCTTTGTAATGATGTATAACAGACGGTTATATTATGTTTCATTCATTAAATACACATTTTTATAGTTGTGGTATTCTTTTTGAATCACCCTGTATTATGACTTTTGAACACTATTAAGGTAAATACATTGTTTGTTCTCTATCAAAATCTTTCATTTGCTAACTACGCCTATCAGTAGTTAGTGCCTTCAGTACTTTGAATCTTTCATTTAGCTGGCAGTAGTGGCGCTCGCTGTATTGCAGTAGCTTGAGTAACGAAGATTTTTGTGAGGTAAGTGATTTGTGAAACGTATAGGTTAATTTAGTCAGGGCCATTCTCTTGTAGGGATTATTGAAAGTCAGATTGCGTTGCGCCAAAAAATATTGTATGTCAGTTTAAGCACAGTCATGTATAATTTTTCTAACGGGACGGTTCAATGTGCTTGTGGGTGATTGTGCATGTTTCGCATGCAAGCTTGAAAAAGGAAGTTCATTCCGAAAGCTAGCAAGCTCTGCACCTTCTGTTTGTGTACCCATCGACGACGCAGCGCTTCTGCCTTTCGGTGAGACGTCTCCTTTATTCCTAAATAATTAGAAACTTATGATCGGTACGATAAGGAGCAGACGGTGCAAGAAACAAGAAGGTATCTTAGGCACCTACGTACAACCGATACGATTGTGGACGTTGCCCGAGAAATCCTTCAAGCCCAAGAAATAATTAAATTATTCTTGGGTGAATGATTAACCAGTTTTCACTTATAATCCAGTACCTCTTCATCGTTTGTGTCTGTCACGTCATGCGAGAGAAGTTTTTCTAAACTGAAACAGATAAGAAATTATCTTCGTTCTACGATCAATAAAGAACGACTAGCGAATCTGTCTTTCAAAAGAAACAGATTTCAACGATGTTATTGATAATTTCAGCAAAATAAAAGACACGAAACATATACTGGCTCTGAGCACTATGGGACTCAACTGCTGAGGTCATTAGTCCCCTAGAACTTAGAACTAGTTAAACCTAACTAACCTAAGGACATCACAAACACCCATGCCCGAGGCAGGATTCGAACCTGCGACCGTAGCGGTCTTGCGGTTCCAGACTGCAGCGCCTTTAACGGCACGGCCACTTCGGCCGGCTTGAAACATATACTATAATGGTACCAATAATAATTACTATTTCGTCCTAAGCTTAGGAAACGCGCAGATACTACAATTATACGTTTTGTTTCCAGTCGTATAAAATAAAAGGTAATTTTCTTATTCAGTTGTTTAGTATTTCTTTGCACTCTACCTGATGGTTGGAGTACTAGACGGTGATTCCTATTCAAAATTTGTCAGCTGTATCTTTAAGTAGGTGTATTACAATTATTAGAGCGTAAAGTATAGACGTAATTAATACTTTAATTTTTTCTCTTTATTATTCATTTCCTTACAAAAAGTACACTACTAATACATACTTTCTAAGAAGAACGGGGACCTCATTTACACTACAGGCCATTAAAATTGCTACACCACGAAGATGACGTGCTACAGACGCGAAATTTGACCGACAAGAAGAAGATGCTGTGATATGCAAATGATTAGCTTTTCAGAGCATTCACACAAGGTTGGCGCCGGTGGGGACACCTACAACGAGCTGACACGAGGAAAGTTTCCAACCGATTTCTCATACACAAATAGCAGTTGACCGGCGTTGCCTGGTGAAACGTTGTTATGACAGGCATCTTATCCGCATGGCTGTAACGGATCGTGCAGCCACGTCTCAACCCCTCAGTCAACAGATGGGGACGTTTGCAAGGCAACAACCATCTGCACGAACAGTTCGAAGACGTTTGCAGCAGCATGGAGTATCAGCTCGGAGACCGTGGCTGCGGTTACCCTTGACGCTGCATCACAGACAGGAGCGCCTGCGATGGTGTAGGGGAGAGTGGTGGAAATACACGCACCTAAGGAAAAATCGATGTGAACCATTTGTTACGTCATTAAAGCCTACGAAAATAAGTACATACCATACAATGGACATTCCTCAACATATTCCAATCGTCTGTAAATAGTTATAAACAGTACCTTAATTTTAAACATTAAAATAAAAAAGTGCAAATGCGTGGTATTCCCGACCCCTGAGGGTAATGACACGCAAAGTACTGGGTAGTAGGCCTACTCAACGACGAATCTGGGTGCACGAATGGCAAAACGTCATTTTTTCGGATGAATCCAGTCCTGTTTACAGCATCATGATAGTCGCATCCGTATTTGGCGACATCGCGGTGAACGCACATTGGAAGCGTGTATTCGTCATCGCCATACTGGCGTATCGCCCGGCGTGGTGGTATGTGGTGCCATCGGCTACACGTCTCGGTCACCTCTTGTTCGCATTGACGGCACTTTGAACAGTGGATGTTACGTTTCAGATGTGTTACGACCCGTGGCTCTACCCTTCATTCGATCCCTGCGAAACCCTACATTTCAGCAGGATAATGAACGACCGCATGTTGCAGGTCCTGTACGGGCCTTTCTGGATACAGAAAATGTTCGACTGCTGCCCTGGCCAGCACATTCTCCAGATCTCTCACCAATTGAAAACGTCTGGTCAATGGTGGCCGAGCAACTGGCTCGTCACAATACGCCAGTCACTACTCTTGATGAACTGTGGTATCGTGTTGAAGCCGCATCGGCAGCTGTACCTGCACACGCCTTCAAGCTCTGTTTGACTCAATGCCCAGGCGTATAAAGGTCGTCATTACGGCCAGAGGTGGTTGTTCTGGGTACTGATTTCTCACGATTTATGCACCCAAATTGTGTGAAAATGTAATCACATGTCAGTTGTAGTATATTTGTCCAATAAATACCCGTTTGTCATCTGCATTTCTTCTTGGTGTAGCAATTTTAATGGCCAGTAGTGTACATAATTTCTAAGAAGACTGGGGACCTCATTTAGTTTCGGTATCTCGGGCATGCAAAAAGCTTAGACAGCCGCTGTGTGTGAGGACGAGCTAATCCCCGAAGAGTGGCTGGCTCGTGTTCTTCCCCAGCAAACCCGGCGGCCGGCTCTCCTCCGGCGCGCCGCCTGGCGACACGGGGCGCTGCTCGTGTTACCATGCAGCATGCATGCCACCGCGCCACGCCGCCGTCAAGGCCATCTCACGCCGGGCGGAGCGACGGCCAGGGTCGCGGGCGGGACCTGCCGCCATCGTCCGTTTGGGCAAGTCGGCTTTCACTGGCGTCTGTCTCAAGGTCTGGTGCTAATCTCTGCAGCCATTCCCGGTCTGAAGAAATCGCAAGAAACAGGTCCGATCACTCCTCTTTACAGTGCGGGCGAAACAACGGACACACAGACCGATATATCGCCGTCAGTATAAATGTACACTGAATAGCCAAGGAAACTGGTACAGGCATGCGTATTCAAATACAGAGATATGTAAACAGGCAGAATACGGGCGCTGCGGTGTGGAACGCCTAATAAAACAACAACTTTCTGGCGCAGTTGTTAGATCGGTTACTGCTGCTACAATGGCAGCTTATCAAGATTTATGTGAGTTTGAACCTGGTGTTATAGTCGGCATACAAGTAGTGAGACACAGCATCTCCGAGGTAGCGATGGAGTGGAGATTTTCCTGTACAACCGTTTCACGACCGTATCATGAATCTCAGGAATCCAGTAAAACATCAAATCTCCGGCATCGCTTCGGCCGGAAAAAGAACGGGACCGACGACGACTGAATAGATCGTTCAACGTGACAGAAGTGCAAGCCTTGAGCATATTGCTGCAGATTTCAATGCTGGGCCATCAAAAAGTGTCAGCGTGCGAACCATTCAACGAAACATCATCGACATGGGCTTTCGGAGCCGATGGCCCACACGTGTACCGTTGATGACTGCACGACACAAAGTTTTACGCCTCTCCTGCGCCCGTCAACACCGATATTAGACTGTTGATGACTAGAAACATGTTGCCTGGTCGGATGAGTCTCGTGTCAAATTGTATCGAGCGGATGGACGTGTACGGGTACGGACATAACCTCATGAATCCACAGACTGTGCATGTCAGTAGGGGGCTGTTCAACCTGGTGGAGGCTCTATAATGGTGTGGGGCGTGTGCAGTTGGAGTGCTACGGGACTCCTGATACGTCTAGGTACGACTCGGACAGGTGACACGTACACAGCCATCCTGTCTGATCACTTGCATCCATTCATGTCCATTCTGCATTCCGATGGACTTGGGCAATTCCAGCGGGACAATACGACACCTCACATGTCCAGAATTGCTACCGAGGGGCTCCAGGAACACTCTTCTGAGTCGAAACACTTCCGCTGGCCACCAAACTCCACAGACACGAACATTATTGAACATAACTGGGATTCCTTGCAACGTGCTGTTCAGAAGAGATCTCCACCCCCTCGTACTCTTACGGATATATGGACAGCCCTGCAGGATTTATGATATCAGTTCCCTCTAGCACTATTTCAGAAATTAGTAGAGTCCATGCCACGTCGTGTTGTGGCATTTCTACGTGTTCGCGCGTCCCCTACACGATATTAGTCGGGTGTGCCAGTTTTTTTGGCTTTTCAGTACAGTTTCCCGCCGGATGGGGTGGCCGAGCGGTTCTAGGCACTACAGTCTGGAACCGCGCGACCGCTTCGGTCGCAAGTTCGAATCCTGCCTCGGGCATGGATGTGTGTGATGTCCTTAGGTTAGTTAGGTTTAAGTAGTTCTAAGTTCTAGGGGACTGATGACCTCAGAAGTTAAGTCCCATAGTGCTCAGAGCCATTTGAACCATTTGTAGTTTTCCGGCACATAAGAATGATGAAAAGCTGTCTGGTTTCCAGCCAGGTGGCAGTGTTGACATAAAGTGACGTTTCGCCTAGAGTCATACTCATCATCTTCAAGCAAAGATGATCAGTGAGACAGTCGTCGAACTGTCGCGGTACATTTCAAAACTGCTATCCGGCTGACAACCAGAGAGTTTCCGTCTGTATCGATGTTATCCATTTTTGCAGGATCCTAGAGCTTATTTTACACGAATGTTATGATGTTTCTGAAAGAGGAGCATCTCCTGAATAATCTGGACGGCTGCAGGAGAAAAACATTTGTATTAAAAACAGCTCACTTTATTCACACGCGATATCTTTCAAATCCATCTCCCATGAACTATGGATCTTGCTGTTGGTGGTGGGAGAGGGGGGGCTAGCGTGCCTCAACGATACCGATAGCCGTACCGTAGGTGCAACCACAACGGAGGGGTATCTGTTGAGAGGTCAGACAATCGTGTGGTTCCTGAAGAGTGGCAGCAACCTTTTCAGCAGTTGCAGGGGCAATAGTCAGAATATTGACTGATCTGGCCTTGTAACATTCACCAAAACGGCCTTGGTTAAAATGGCTCCGAGAACTATGCGACTTAACATCTGACGTATGCGTCACGTCAGCTATGCAGCGAGCTACGTTAATTTAAGTATTAACTGTATTTTTCTTACTTGTCACTTCTTCTTCCGTGTGTTTTTGTTTTTAGGAAGCTTTAATTGTCGAGTGCTAGTAATAGTGTTCCATAGATTTCGTGTTTGTTTTGAATACAGTCAGAGAGAGTCCCTTTAGTCAGCCATAGTGCCAGTAGTGCTAGTGTTTGTTCTAAATACGGTCCAGAGACAGGTGGTGCTTTTTTCATTGTTTTCTACAAGAAGTGTCTAGTAACCACAGTTTAGTCAACTATCAGCCGCCTTTAGTGAATTAGCAGTCTAGTTAAAAGTTGATTAACTCTGTACAGTAAATTGATTTCTTAGGACGGATAGGATGTGTGACTGCTGTGTACGGACGCAGGAGTAGCTGGCCACTGTTCGCGAACAGCTGAGCGTGTTGATGGCCGCGGTCAGCCGTCTTCAGGCTGCTGCCTCTGAGTGTAGCGGCAGTGGGGAGTCTGGTGCGTCGCATGGTACACCCCAGGTGTTACATGCCTCACCCACTGTCCCTGCTGTTCGCGGGTACTGGGCGCGGTTGGGCCACCCTCTCCCCAAGGGGAGTGGCGGGTTCAGCGGCGGATGTAGATGTAGATGAAGTAATCAGTCCCCTAGACTAGAACTACTTAAACCTAACCTAAGGACAACACACTCTTCCATACCCTAGGCAGGATTCGAACCAGCGACCGTAGCAGCAGCGCAGTTCCGGACTGAAGCGCCTAGGACCGCTCGGCCACAGCGGCCGGCAAAAAACGGCCTTGCTGTCCTGGTACTGCGAACGGCTGAAAACAAGGGGAAACTACAGCCGTAATTTTTCCCGAAGGCATGCAGCTGTACTGTATGAGGAAGTGATGACGGCGTCCTCTTGGGTAAAATATTCCGGAGGTAAAATAGTCCCCTATTCGGATCTCCGGGCGGGGACTACTCAAGAGGACGTCGTTATCAGGAGAAATAAAACTGGCATTCTACGGATCGGAGCGTGGGATGTCAGATCCCTTAATCGGGCAGGTAGGATAGAAAATTTAAAAAGGGAAATGGATATGTTAATGTTAGATATAGTGGGAATTAATGAAGTTCGGTGGCAGGAGGAACAAGACTTCTGGTCAGTTGAATACAGGGTTATAAATACAAAATCAATAGGGATAATGCAGGAGTAGGTTTAATAATGAATAAAAAATAGGAGCGAGGGTAAGGCTTAAATGGCTCTGAGCACTATGGGACTTCTACAGTCTGGAACAGAGCGACCGCTACGGTTGCAGGTTCGAATCCTGCCTCGGGCATGGATGTGTGTGATGTCCTTAGGTTAGTTAGGTTTAAGTAGTTCTAAGTTCTAGGTCACTGATGACCTCAGATGTTAAGTCCTATAGTGCTCATAGCCATTTGAACCATTTGAGCCAAGTGAAGGGAGACGAAAATTTAATAGTCATGGGTGACTGGAATTCGACAGTAGGAAAAGGAAGTGAAGGAAAAGTAGTAGGTGAATATGGAATGGGGGTAAGGAAAGAAAGAGGAAGCCGCCTGGTAGAACTTTGCACAGAGCATAACTTAATCAAAGCTAACACTTGGTTCAAGAATCATGAGAAAAGGTTGTATACATGGAAGAGGCCTGGAGACACTGGAAGGTTTCAGACAGTTTATATAATGGTAAGACAGAGATTTAGGAACCAGGTTTTTAATTGTAAGACATTTTCAGGGGCAGATGTGGACTCTGACCACAATCTATTGGTTATGAACTGTAGATTAAAACTGAAGAAACTGCAAAAAGGTGGGATTTTAAGGAGATGGGACCTGGATAAACTGAAAGAACCAGAGGTTGTAGAGAGTTTCAGAGGGAGCATTAGAAAACGATTGACAATAACAGAGGAAAGAAATACGGAAGAAGAAGAATGGGTACCTTTGAGAGATGAAATAGTGAAGGCAGCAGAGGATCACGTAGGTAAAAAGACGAAGTTAGTAGAAATCCTTGGGTAACAGAAGAAATATTGAATTTAAGCGATGAAAGGATAAAATATAAAAATGCAGTAAACGAAGCAAGCAAAAAGGAATACAAACATCTCAAAAATGAGATCGACAGGAAGTGCAAAATTGCTAAACAGGGATGGCTAGAGGACAAATGTAAGGATGTAGAGGCATATACCACTAGGGGTAAGATAGATACTGCCTACAGGAAAATTAAAGAGACCTTTGGAGGAAAGAGAACCACTTGTTTGAATATCAAGAACTCAGATGGAAACCCAGTTCTAAGCAATGAAGGGAAGGCAGAAATGTGGAAGGAGTATATACTCGTAGAGGGTCTATATAAGGGCGATGTACTTGAGGACAATATTATGGAAATGGAAGAGGACGTAGATGAAGATGAAATGGGAGATATGATACTGCGTGAAGAGTTTGACAGAGCATTGAAAGACCTAAATCGAAACAAGGTTTCGGGAGTAGACATCATTCCATTAGAACTACTGATAGCCTTGGGAGAACCAGCCCTGATAAAACTCTGGTGAGCAAGATGTATGAGACAGGCGAAATACCCTCAGACTTCAAGTTGTTGTGGTCTTCAGTCCTCAGACTGGTTTGATGCAGCTCTCCATGCTACTCTATCCTGTGCAAGCTTCTTCATCTCCCAGTACGTACTGCAGCCTGCATCCTTCTGAATCTGCTTATTGTATTCATCTCTTGGTCTCCCTCTACGATTTTTACCCCCCAAGCTGCCCTCCAATACTAAATTGGTGATCCCTTGATGCCTCAGAACATGTCCTACCAACCGATCCCTTCTTCTAGTCAAGTTGTGCCACAAACTTCTCTTCTCCCCAATCCAATTCAATACCTCTTTATTAGTTATGTGATCTACCCATCCAATCAGGTAGAGACTTCAAAAAGAATATAATAATTCCAATCCCAAAAGTATTCAAATGTGTGTGAAATCTTATGGGACTTAACTGCTAAGGTCATCAGTCCCTAAGCCTACACACTGCTTAACCTAAATTATCCTAAGGGCAAACACGCACACCCATGCCCAAGGGAGGACTCGAACCTCCGCTGGGATCAGCCGCACAGTCCATGACTGCAGCGCCTGAGCCCGCTCGGCTAATCCCGCGCGGCCCAATCCCAAAGAAAGCAGGTGTTGACAGATGTGAAAATTACCGAACTAACAGTTTAATAAGTCGCGGCTACAAAATACTAACAACAATTCTTTACAGACGAATGAGAAAACAGGTAGAAGCCGACCTCGGGGAATCAGTTTCGATTCCGTAGAAATGTTAGAACACGTGAGGCAATACTGACCATACGACTTATTTTAGAAGATAGAGTAAGGAATGTGCAAACCTACGTTTCTGGCATTTGTCGATTTAGAGAAAGCTTTTGACAATGTTGACTGGAATACTCTCTTTCAAATTCTGAAGAAGACAGGGGTAAAATACAGGGAGCGAAAGGCTATTTACAATTCATACAGAAACCAGATGGCAGTTATAAGAATCGAGGGGCCCGAAAAGGAAGCAGTGGTTGAGAAGGGAGTGAGACACGGTTGTAGCCTATCTCTGATGTTATTCAATCTGTATACTGAGCAAGCAGTAAAGGAAACAAAAGAAAAATTTGGAGTAGGTATTAGAATCCATGGAGAAGAAATTAAAACTTTGAG
The DNA here is from genome assembly GCF_021461385.2 of Schistocerca piceifrons. Lineage (NCBI taxonomy): Eukaryota > Metazoa > Arthropoda > Insecta > Orthoptera > Acrididae > Schistocerca > Schistocerca piceifrons. Next base: position 321,159,051 of record NC_060139.1, on the reverse strand, counting down.
GTTTGGCGACGATGTTGCAATTCTGTCAGAGACAGCATAGGACCTGAAAGAGCAGTTGAACAGAATGGACAGTGTCTTGAAAGGAGGATATAAGATGACCATCAACAAAAGCAAAACTAGTATAACGGAATGAGGTCGAATTTAATCAGATGATTCTGAGGCAATTGGATTAGGAAATGAGACACTTAAAATAGTAGATGAGTTTTGCTATTTGGGGAATAAAATAACTGATGATAGGCGAAGTAGAGAGGATATAAAATGTAGTCTGGTAATGGCAAGGAAAGCTTTTCTGAAGGAGAGAAATTTGTAAACATCAAGTATAGATTTAAGTGTCAGGAAGTCTTTTCTGAAAGTATTTATATGGAGTGTAGACGTGTATGGAAGTGAAACATGGATGATAAACGGTTTAGACATGAAGAGAATAGAGGCTTTCCAAATGTAGTGCTACAGAAGAATGCTGAAGATTAGATGGATAGGTAACGTAACTAATGAGGACGTACTGAATAGAACTGGGGAGAAGAGGAATTTGTAGCACAACTTGACTAGAAGAAGGGATTGGTTGGTAGGACACGTTCTGAGGCCTCAATGGATCATCAATTTAGTATTGGAGGGAAGTGCAGAGGGTAAAAATCGTAGAGGGAGGCCAAGGCATGAATACACTAAACAGATTCAGAAGGATGTAGGTTGCAGTAGTTACTCGGAGATGAAGATGCTTGCACAAGATAGTGAAGCATGGAGAGCTGCATCAAACCAGTCTCTGGATTGAAGAGACAACAACAATCTTTCAAAGGCGGTACTGGTGAACAGGTAGGTTCCGTCCAGCTAAATTTCAGAAAAGTGTTCTCGACTTATAATCAACATCCGATCATACGAAGTGTCTTCGCAGATGCGTGGTTGTGACAAAAGAGTTTTCAGTAGCAGAATCCAATATGTTAGGCTAAAAGTGAATGTAACTTAGCGTTGCAGCAAGGAAGCGCAAATGGACCACTAATGTAGTCAACAAACATAAACAATTTATCGGGTAGGATCGGCTATACTATCAGATTGTTCCCTGGTAATGTCGCCCACAATCTTTAAAAAAATGTAGAAAGATACGAAAAAATTTTATTTAGGTCCATCAAAATATTAAGAAAATGCAGGAGGACTTGGACATAATTTCCGCTCTTATAATGGATGTCAGATCTCCACAGGTAGTCAAAAACAGCTTGAAAAGCTCGTAAGGATGTTCCAGGGTACGTTTTATTGAGAAATAATTGCTAAGAAAAAAGTTCGATACGTTGCGCCGTTTCCGATTGATTATCTTTGAAGTTAGCAAATCAGATCGTCGCCTGTGCAATTTCAAGCACGTGCACGCTGTAAAATGCGATAATGTACATACATTTGTGAGTCCCTCAGTTACCGCTTGTTGCAATACTCACTACATTAAACTGTACCTTTTTCGGAAGTGATAAATTCAAACTATGTGAGAAAAAGCTATGTTTGTTTGGTTTGAGAAAATGAAGCGGAGAAAGCGTTTAGCTATATAGTCTCTGGCAGGCTGCTTGAATTTTCAGCGCAACCTGCCCTTCAACACTCTTACAAGCTTTTCATACTGTTTCTGACCATCCTGTATATGAGGGTAAGTGTAACAAAAGGCCCATTGTACAGAGGAAGAGATCTGTAAAATCCAATTTTAAGATTAGAGGTGAACTTCTATACATCGTAACGTCGTATAAATACAGGGCGTAACGTAAGCAATGGCGAAAACTGACACGGCTGAAAGTATACAACAGTAATAGCGAAAACAAAGACGGGTCAAAAATATAGAATAGTAGAAGCAAAAACGATCCAGTAAAGATAGCTCCAAAAACGAGTATACAAATATATTAGAAATTGACGAACCAATCATTTTAGCAGAGACAGGTTATCTATAAAAAGCAGTATTAACTCGGTACATGTCATCAGTCAAAAATCAGAATGGACTGTTGAAAGAAATTGCGAAAAATTAAGTCTCCGAATATCTCTTATAAACACCTTCAAGATTTAAGACCCAAAATTCATGGACACGAACTACCGCAAAAATCTTAATTTTTCTCTCAAACCATTCAGGAAAATGGAATCAAAACTAAGGAATTCAAAATATATGCCAATCAATGGAAAGTGCACAAAGACTTGACCAAAATATATACAACAAGAAATGTATCTGTAAGCACACGAAACTAAGACGTTCCAGTGCAGTAATCAAACCAGAAAGCCTCTATTGTTCAGAAACACTTACTTTGAACAGCAAAACAGACATTGAAAACATTGAGAAATAGGAACTCAAAATTGTAAGAAAAATTCTCAGCCCTAAACTTGTAGACGACCAGCAGCAACTCAGTAGTCACAAAATCAAAAACTGCATTAATATTCACAGTGACATTAGAAACCACAGGTTAAAATATGTTCGGATATATTCGAACAATGAGCCCAGACAGACATACAAAACAAATAATAAGTTTTTGTGGCAATGAGAGAAAAGCAAAACGGACACTATAAAATGGGTTCACGAGATTTTAAACTGTTAGAAATTGACGAGAAATATTCCAAAAGATGTCCAAACCCGTGAAATCTTCTGGGTCAAAATTCGCAGATGGCAAGTTGACAAAGAGGAGAAACCAAAGAAGAAGACTGGAACAACGTGGTCTGAAGAGAGAAAGGAAGCCCACAGGAAGAGAAAGAAATAAGGGCACAAAGGAAGATGGAAGTTTACCTCTGCGAAGTCTTAATGGGCTTATTCGCAAGTAATAGTAATAATAATAGTAATAGTATTCGAATTAAAAACTTTCGATTAAGTCCCCATCTAATTGGGCTCTATTTTCACCGACGGCCCATAGTTGGGGAATGTGGTACATGGGTGATGGGACGCCCGCACATTTTGCTCCTACGCAAGGCGACATGCAATGCGCCAGTAGGGTCCAAGACGGTTAGATCGAGCTGTATCTCTACCTTGCTCCCCTGTATCCCTTGACCTTGCAAGACAGCAGTGGGGTTATGGCAATACACGTACGTTTTAACATCAGTGATGACATGTGTGCATATCCGAAGGAACACTGCATCGTTCTTCTCAACACAGACACTGCCGTATCGTATTTGTCCGCCGATATCAGGCAGCGACTTTCAGTTAAAATGTCCCCTCCTGTATAGGAATTACATAATGCGTGTACGAGTATAGATTGTGGGTAGGAACGACGGCACATAGAAGTTTGGATCTGGCGTAAGTCGTGCATGGATAGCCAAAACTGTTAAGGCGGCCGCACGCTTAAAGCGGGAAATCCGGTTTCGACTCCTGGTCCGGCACAAATTTTCGCTGTCCTCATTCCCTTGTACAGCTGATGGCAATCCTTACATACTGCAAATACGAGTACATTTCATATAAATGAATCGTAGCTGAGCGTCCTGTATTGAATTACTGATTGTGGGTGCAGGGGAGGGTACATTCATCTAGCGAAATTAAAGTGGAATTCTTTGTAATCATGATTTATTGACAAAGTTTGACAGTTTGCAAAACGGCAAAGGACATGAAATTACAAACCTGATTATCTGACAAAGTGGAGCTATGAGCAGGACCTAATCTGAATCCGTGAAAATTAGTCTCTTATGATACTGGATTGGGAAAGATGCCCTCAGGGAAGAATGGAAGAAACTCTACTAATAAACTTGCGATATACCTAATTGAACAATAAATGCGGCCTCGCCTGCGTGGGCGATGTCGCTAACGCAAGCTTGTGCGGTGGCGCTCGACCCGTATGTAAACAGGTTCGAATCCTGGTTTTGGAAAACATTTTCACTGTCAGTATTTGGCCAGCATGGGGAGGAAGGTGGTGGCCAGTGTTCTGGTTTAAATACCAAACCTCTCCACAGTATTTCATTAAGTGATGGCTTGGCCGGCCGCTGTGGCCGAGCGGTTCTAGGCGCTTCAGTCCGGAACCGCGCTGCTGCTACGTTCGCAGGTTCGAATCCTGCCTCGGGCATGGATGTGTGTGACGTCCTTAGGTTGGTTAGGTTTAAGTAGTTCTAAGTTCTAGGGGACTGATGACCTCAGATGTTAAGTCCCATAGTGCTCAGAGACATTTGATTGATGGCTTGTGACACTGCTGATGGTGATCCGCCCGTCGGATGGGAGCGTTAAGCTCGGCCGCCACCTGGTGCTATTCGAGAGGTGCAGCTATGTGCTGGCGCTCAAGTTTCATCTCCTCCCTTCCCTTGGCAACGCGAACATGACACTACACTGTACACACACCTATTACAGTCACCTGCACTTATAGGTACGCCTGCGCATACAGTTCTCATACTTCGTGAGGGAAAGGTGCCTGTGGGCGCGAAGGATGGAGAAAACATTTCCAATTTGGCGGCTGAACCTGCCCTCGGGGTCTCCAAGCCATTCATGCCATACGACTTTATTTATTTAGTAAATGCGATGTCGCGTTGGTCACGATGATTGCATCGATTCCGAAAAGTGAGGGGCCCAAACATGCAAGAAGACCACAGCAGGACCATGGCCAGGGTGATCACGATGCGTGATCGACCTAAGTCCCTAGATACGAGAAGCGTAGAAACGCTACTGACTCACCTCATTGCTGCATAAACGTACATTTAATATGTGGAGCTGGACGGTGAGCCAACGCTGCTGCAGGTGGTGGACTCCTGAAGGCCGTCGCGCATCTATCAAATGTCGGACGTGGAAGCCGTACCAATAGCCAGGCCCGAAGCTCTGAATTGGAAGACGAAGCTCGTATCAAGCATGTGGATTCAGAACCATGAGTCAGTTGTGAATGCCGAATCTTGAACGAAGCTAAAACTTGCGCTTCGTCGCGTCTTCGCTCGCAACGCCGCAAAAATTAGATGTTAACCAATTTGAAATCTCCTGCCAATGGGAGTCTATGTCTATGACACATCTTTCCCTTATGCAGAATTTTCGTTAAGGCGTTAACCAATCGTATCACTGCATTAGGTAAAGCAAATGGTGGGAGACAGCTGTTCCAGAATCTTGTGAGTTCCAACGAAAGGCAGAACTCTGTTTCTAAAGTTTACGACCACCAGACAAACAGAACGCGGCCTGATTTCTGTGTCTAGAACTTGCAAGATTCCCTCGCTTCTAAACTGATACTGTTATTACTCAGCTTAGTCGCGAGTCCGTAGAGGGTGGTATATGTGAGGTACAGTGTAACTGGTCAGCATTTCCACCCGGAATTTGCGAGTGTAAGTCGGACCTTCCTTGATTCGCCTTGGTGGGTCGTGTCGTCGGATTTCCTCCTACCTGTGCGCGGTGCAGCTCTCGTAAATGTCGCCCCGTGCAGAGTCTTCATTGGCGCATTGGATGTCTCTTGTCAGTGGAAGCTAATTATCTGAAATTGCTGTCGATCAACTTTGGGGTATCTATCTACTCGAAATTAACATTCAGAATGCCTAATATCACTTTTATTCCTATTAGATCAATAATGAAACACTCATGTCACAAACTACTCGTAACCGAGAGCATGGCTACCATCGAACAAGACAGGAAGAGCTCTTAACGCCGACTGCCGACTTTGGCGCGCAGTTCATATCTCTTACTAGTTTCGTCACAGTTCGTGGATTTCCGGTCAAGTTCGTACTTACTAAGATGTGCATTTGTTACTGAACGGGTGTGAATTTTAACGAGGCAAAATTTTGATAAATAGTTTTAAACGTCCAGAGGCTCCTCCTAGTATTCATGTTGTCATAATTGACTTTAATTATTAAATATAAATAAACAAAATCGGTGACTTTGGCGCGAAGATGGCGGTACTTCCCGTCATGTATATTTCCCAGGCTGACGCTTGTTGCTACGGTCCAGCGCCGAGCATCACCCCACTACGCGCGACTTATGGTCGCTTCGTCACCTAGCCAGCCAACATGGAAAATGCTCTCAGACTCATGGCCGGCTACGGACTACAGCACTTCTTAACTCTCGCGAATACATCAATGGGAAACAATAATTTATTAAAACTGGTAAAAATGTCTTCCTCACGTAAGAGGCACCTTACAAACTCCTCGTGGACTGTTCGTAAATAGTGGCGCTATCGAGGCGTCGACAGACTACAAACTTGCCCCTTAATGGCGTTGCTATGCATTTCTCACTTTATGAATCGGTCTTATGATGCTGTGCAGGCCAGAGGCGCTAGCTATTCACAGCTCGACGTCCAGTCGCCCCCACCCATCTTGCGTGAGGTCGCTTGCAGTCGTGAGATATACGCTACTGGTAACTGCCGTAGCCTCGCGGATTTTCTTTTGGCTGTAAGAGGAGTGCACTAGTTTGGCGCCCCCGATTCGCCGAAAGGTTAATCCCACGTGCACCAGAGCGGATGGAATTACACGGCGGTCGGCCACTTGCACAATAGCCCAGGTCCCGACCTGTTTCGGGCCCCTAGCCTTAACTGCCCCTCTTGCTGTCCTAACAGAACCGCCATTGCCACGGCTCGGCTGCTCAGACTCACCACAAAAGGAAACTACAAAATAAGATACAGTGACCTCCGCAATCATCATTCATGCCCCATATACGAATCAAATCCACATTACACGAACATTATTTTATCAACAGAAAATCTGCATATCACACATTATGGGATTAATTCAAGTGCTTAATAAAAATAAAACGTCAGGCTGGCTACAGACGGTTGCGTTTCATCCTCAGTCCTCTGGATTTTATTGTATGGGTCAAGTCAGAAGTGAAGTATACACTACTCTCGTTGATGCGGTTGAAGAACGAGATCGGCCAATGTACAGTCTTGTGTCAAGCTTGAGGAGATGATTCAGGGGTGTTTGAAAAAATCGTAACTCACTCCAAAGGCGAGTGCAGTATTGCATCCAAATGTTAGGACGACACATTTAACATCCTGTTAAACAGAGCCGGCCGCGGTGGCCGTGCGGTTCTAGGCGCTCCAGTCAGGAACCGCGAGACTGCTACGGTCGCAGGTTCGAATCCTGCCTCGGGCATGGATGTATGTGATGTCCTTAGTTAGGTTTAAGTAGTTCTAAGTTCTAGGGGACTGATGACCTAAGATGTTAAGTCCCATAGTGCTCAGAGCCATTTTTTTTGTTAAACAGATATGAGTGTACAGCTATTTGTAACATGAATGTGCCGAGGCAATGGGTGAATTTTTAGCCAAATTAGTTGAGGTTTAATCGATAAATATGCACTAACTAGAGCAATATCTCACACTAAAATCAGTGGCGGCTCCTTGCCACGCATTCGAAACTGTCTCGCAAATTGCTCGTTTGCCAACCCCTGTTTACTTGAAAGTTTGTGCATCTATTATCGTATATTTTCACCCTTGTCGGTTTCCACTATTAACTGTGCCGGTCGCCAAGCCGGTATACGATGTGTCGCCAATTTTTCCATTGTAGTAATATCATCACCTCAGCAGAGACTGTTGTCCACGGCCAACCAAGAGTCCCCTATGCACCACTTTCTGAGCAACCAATAAGTGGCGTGTGTGAGAAATCACGTGTGGGCTGCAACACGCTGCATTAACGTTGGATCAAGTTAGGACGCCATCTCTGGTTCAGCTACGCATAGCGTGCATGTTCTCTTTCTCCCCTCTTCTTGTTATCGCCAGTTTCACAGACTAGCGGTCTGTGTTTCTGCCCAGGGGATACTCAGTTGTGTTCCGTTATGAGAGAATATACAGTCGCGATATTAAATCTTTCTTTTTTTTTTCAAAGATACTGCCTGAAAATACCGGCACGACCTCCTCACGCTTGCACATAATTATGAGGAACCCTGCATTTAGCCATAATACTAAGAATTGCGAAATTACGTGATCACGTAAAATCAGCAGTAAAGAAGAGGAATGGAAGATTTAGATTTGTTGGAAGCGTTCTGGCAAGTCCACTGTAGCTATTTGGAGGCCGCATACGAAATGCTTGTACGACCAGTTGGAGAGTACCGCTTCAGTATTTTATTTTTGTTCTTGTCAAGCAGATAAGGAACGATTTCAGTGACGCGTTGGTAGGATCGTAACAGGACTGTATAGCCCAGATGAAAAAGTAACGGTAACAGAGAGCTCCTGGAAAAAAGGCGATAATGTGCTCGCGAAACCTTTGGGTAAATTTAAGAGACACAACATTCGAGAAAAATTGTGTCGCAGTTTTGCTGCTCCATCGTATGTTTCGCGTAGGGGTCATGAGAAGAAGATGAGAGAGATTAGGTCATGTATCGACGCAGTTCACTGTCTTTCCCTCGCGCAATACACGAATCGAACAGGACTGAGAATCCTTCGTATCGGTATCGACTATCTTCCATCATACACTGTGCAGTGGCTTGCAGACTGTAAGAAAATTTTATTCGTTAACACAGTAAATTTTGAGGGCTGATGCGCGAACGAATGATCCTGAGTGTTTACGAACTGTAAGAGCAATGCACAAATTACGATAATATATGTAGACCTTTTGATGTGCAGAATTTAGAGACTCTTTGGCATTATTTTTGCGTGGATCGAAAGTCTAGGTACCAAGCCTCGGACAAAGAAACAGGGTGTTAGCACTCCGGCGTCATCTCACGAGTGGCCTACCGGAACCATCCGACCGCCGTATCATCCTCAGTGGAGGATGCGGATAGGAGGGGTGTGGGGTCAGCACACCGCTCTCCGGTCGTTATGATGGTATTCTTGACCGAAGCCGCTACTATTCGGTCGAGTAGCTCCTCAATTGGCATCACGAGGCTGAGTGCACCCCGAAAAATGGCAACAGCGCATGGCGGCCTGGATGGTCACCCATCCAAGTGCTGACCACGCCCGACAGCGCTTAACTTCGGTGATCTCACGGTAACCGCTGTATCCACTGCGGCAAGGCCGTTGCCGAAACAAGGTGTTAAACAAACGAAATAACGTCGACTGTATTCAGAAACATTATCTTCAAGAATTTCGTGAAGTATGCATGGCTAAATAAGATACTGCGGCAAAGAACTCATAGTCACCATCACCTGATACTGATTGTCACAGGCGATTATATCCCAGGTGTAACTTTTTTACACGGAGACTATGTGTGATTAAAAGAAACATCAACAATAACAAAGCAAGTTAATATGTTGGATTTGTAATTTTGTAACGTATTATAATGTATTCTATGTACCCGCCATTGCTTATTGATGTCGCCGACAGAATTTCAACGATGAGAGGCACACTGACAAAAACGATAACTTTGGAACCATAGCATTCAAGTGAAGCATACCTAGAAAAATGCCAAATTTTCAATGATGTTGCCATTTTTTATATAGAATTTAATGCTTGTTTGTATCCAATCTTTTTCTAAGTACTCTTTGGCATAGCACGTATTAACAAGTTTTTGGAGGTTAGAACTATTCTGCCACTTTTTGCTGTTAAAAATTTTAAACAGAGGAAAGTGACAAAATGGTGTTCACTCTCAAAAACTTTTCTGCGTCTATGGAAGCATGCACAAGCAAATTAATCTGACACTGAAAATGGAAAAATGGAAATGTCAAACGTTCTAAGTGTTAAAGTGATATCTCTATTAATTATAAATAAATAATATTGTTGTGATGCGAATCATGTTTGAAATCTGAAATCCAAGTACATTGCTCTGAGTTCTGTAGTACAAGTGAATTTCACTTTATCCTCGAGTATCAATATGATCAAATCCTATCAAAAAGTGCACACTCATCAGTGCTGAAACTTAAACAACGTAGGTTTAAGTTCAGTCTTTATGCTTTTCAATGAATTCATTACGTGCTATTCGTAATGATTTTAATACAACAGCAGCAAGCGGTCTTTCATCGTTTGAGCGAGTCGGAAATGAGCTGGTAATGGTGCATAGGTTTGTGGTACTTGCAATTAATTCAAGTCTCTTTGCGAGTCTGTAAGCAGAGGGTTGGTTCAAATGGCTCTGAGCACTATGGGACTTAACTTCTGAGGTCATCAGTCCCCTAGAACGTAGAACAACTTAAACCTAACTAACCTAAGGACATTACACACGTCCGCGCCCGAGGCAGGATTCGAACCTGCGACCGTAGCGATAGCGCGGTTCCAGACTGTAACGCCTAGAACCTCTCTAAGCTGAGGGGACTCTCCAGGTGTGTTAGTGCGACTCACTATGTGGATGTTGAAAGGGTAGCTGTCGGTTATACTTATGATTGAAATTCAAGCATGTAACCAAGAGAGTATAGACTGCGCAGCAGGTTAGATCTGCCCAGTCATCCTGCAAAAGGGGTACATCACGTGTTCAGCAGAGTGCTCGTATGGGCAGTAACACAGCCAGAATAATACAGAAATGGTACATTCTCGGGTCGCGCGGACTTCCGGTGACTGTGAAGACTCGATTTTAAGTACAGCTCATTGGAAGATATCGGTACAGCTGGTTTTCAAGGAAGCAACCCACGTGATCATTTCGAGTAGGCAGTACTTCAGCAACATTGTGGATAAAGTTATTAAACTACCCGCAACTGGCATATTCACAATTACTGATACTGTGTTTTCAGTCCAATATTCTCGATTCCACAATGGCTGTTAACCGCTTAAGTAATTAGTAACTGACTAACGGAAAATAGCAGCCATGGCAGGAAGAGTACGATGCATATAATCGCACAATACGTGGATTCACTGAAAATTCGTATACCTCACTTGTAGTCTTGATAAGATCAATGAAATTTTACTACACAAGTTCAAATAGTTCAAATGGCTCTGAGCATTATGGGACTTAACTTCTGAGGTCAACAGTCTCCTTTGGGGTTAGACGAACTTTTTTCAGGAAACCAGAGAGTCGGCCCGTTTTTCTTTGAATCAGTAATCACTCCTGAGATTTGTTTGTACATTACTGAGCAGTTTCGTTTGTCACCAGCGAAGGAAACTACACTATTTTTCCAAGATAATGCTAATTGTCTCTTTTTCACTAGTTCGTTACGTTGCGAGTTGTTTATTATAGAGAGAACAATGAGCGTGGGCCTTCGGTTAGCGCATTGTCCGAGCTTGTGTTGTTGCTATTTGTTTCGGTGGTTAAACAGGAAACAAGACGAGAGCGCAAATAATCCACACGTCTCAGATGAGATGAACGTCACTAATCCTATATTCAATATCACTGTGGAACAACTCCGTGTGGTGGCTGGCTTATTGCTGCTGGGAGATATCTCGTAGTGTTATTTCGTTCAAGGGAGTGATATTCAGCACAATTTGTAGCATTAGGTCATGGGCTAAAGCAAAGCGGTGGCTATTTAATAAATTGCAATAATCTAAGGAAACACTACCCGTAGAGTGTCTCGTTGATCGCATTAATGCAGGCGGTATCACCTGAAGTGCACCTCTACGAGCTCGCCAGTCAGAACGATTCTCCTGCATGCTGAACAGGTGCTGCTTGATACGTTTCACGTTGAAATAACTCAGGTAACTGTAGGAAATGGAAGCCTACACAGTAGCAGCACGTTTCAATAATCAAGAAAATAAAGTTGCCAAGAAAACAAAAGTAAATTAAACAGTTTGTGTACATGTATCACTTTCTGTGTGCAGACCTACTTTCATTTAAGGCACTGGAAGTTGAATACTGTGAGATGTGCTGGCATATGATAGCTTCTTAAAACTCCCATGACAGCAGCCATAGGGTTAATGTGCTAAGTCAAATGGTTCAAATGGCTCTGAGCACTATGGGACTTACCTTCTGAGGTCATCAGTCCCCTAGAACTTACAACTACTTAAACCTAACTAAGCTAAGGACATCACACACATCCATGCCCGAGGCAGGATTCGAACCTGCGACCGTAGCGGTCGCGCGATTCCAGACTGTAGCGCCTAGAACCGCTCGGCCACCCAGGCCGGCAATGTGCTAAGTCCTCCATGATTTTGTGAACCTAGAAGGTGTTGTCCTGCATTCACGCAGGGCTGGTTGGAGAACATTTTTCCGCACAAGCAACCATATATATTGGCGGGCCCCGCCCTACCTGCTCCCCCCCCCCCCCCCCCCCCCCCCCTGTTTTCCCACCATTTTTCTACATAGGCGACGTAACATTAGACATTCCTCCTCTTCCGTTCCACATTCATTAGCTGTCCTTCCTTTATCTCTTAATAAGACTTTTACAGATCAACCTAAATATAGTGATCGGAAAATGAGTTGTTTTCGCTACTAATTATGATACATCTTGCGTACGAGTTTTGCCCTAGGAGCACCCTTGGTGCCCTAACATCATGGCACCCTTGGCGCCCTACCATCATGGCACCCCCCCCCCCCCCCCAGCTTGGCACCCCAAGCTGCTGCTTGTGTCATTTGGACCTTAAAAACCAGCCCGTTACTCACCGTAGATGTTACCAATAAATGTGGCACGTCAGATGCAGATTGCGTGGTTATTTTCTCAAGGTAGTGTATGTGTACGTAAAAGAAGCTTCCGATTTTTCGAGCTAATGAGGATACTGCTGAGATAAGCGACTTGCGCTGGTAATCCGCTTTTTGCCGGAAAGTGGTATTTAATGTATTTTCAAAACATGTTATATGTCACATGTGAAATCCCACTGTATAAGTTACCCATTACTTGACGGAAACAAACAACTTATTTACAAAATTACACGTATATCACCAGGATCTGCCCTATCATATATATTCTTAAGGGGTGACAATTATCTTTCTGGGGTGACTGATAGAGCAGATCCTGGTGATATATACATGGTACATACTTACTATTTTCAATAAAAATCAAATCATTTTATTTAAATTTTAATAAAGGTGCATACTTAGAAAAAAACGTATACAATTACAATGATAATCAGTACAAAATAGTAGAAATTAATGAAGAAATATCTGTACACAAATTGTTAACTATACAACTTTTTATATTTTTAAATGTCATTATTTTGAAGAAAAGGACACATCAACTATGGTAAAATCACAAAAAAAATTTTCTTATTTTCTGTTCTACAAATTTTTATTACATGTTTTAAATTTACTTCATCAGAAATTTCATGCTCAGTAGCAGTTGAACATAAAATGCTTTTCACTAATTTAAACTTACAGTTGCACCATTTGCCACTTGCTACAGTCTTTAGCAAAATTCTTGAAGCAATGGTAGGATTCGTGGTAAATTTAACTTTGTGGGTTAGTGCAGTATATTGCTTAGGCTTTCTTTTTTGCTCAAAAGCTCAGATGTTGTTGAAATTTCCTCTACAATTTCTACCTTATTTATGTCAACGGAATCACCATCAGTTAAAATAGATTCTAAATTCTTAAGGTGTTTTAGTAGCAGTTCTGTGGATATGGTATTTAAATCGTATATTTTATACAAGAATTGTAAACAGTTACTATGATTACTCAGTTGTTCAAATCTAGCATATACTGCATTTACTGCTTGATCGATTGTAATTTTTTAAATGTATTTTATATTGTTCTTTAGGATCTCTTGGTTCATATGAGAAGTTTATATTTGTTCTTCTAATGTGGTGTCATGTTATTTTTGATCCAAAATTAGCCTCCACATCCATTTCAGTAGCAAGTTATTTTGCATCAATAATAATTCCATCGAAGAACAAATCCGATCGAAAACTCACAAACAATGTTTTGCAGTTTTGTAAAAAATCACATGGAAAGACTAGATAAAATCTTTTGTTTGCATCAACTTGTTTATTGGATTAATGGAATTTAATATTTTATGCCACATAACTAATGAACATAAGAACTTATACTGTTCAGTACGATTTAATAAACCCATGGCCTCATCTCTTGTTAAATCATAAATTTCTTGATTTCCATAAATCCTTAGCATGGTGTCGTGTACATCTCCCTTTGGTATCTCAAAGGCTTTACAGCTTCTGTTCTACTCTCCAATCTTCTGCTACTCAATGGTTTCAAAGTTAAACGTTGAACATGTTATGAAAGTGTTGCCCACCGAAAAGTAAATGCCAAAAAATATATTTTTTTTGTACAATGTTGAAGAAATTAGCGGCTTCCAAGGATACTCTTGTCATATCATTACCAACAAGGTTGAGCCAGTGGCTACTACACGAAGCATAGAATGATCGAGAATTATGTTCTTTAATTCTGCATTGGACCCCTGCTTTTTCACCCCTCAAATTGGACCTGTTCTCATATCTGCCCTCTGATATCCCGCTAATTGAAACACAAGTCATTACGTTCTTCAATTACACTTTTAGACATTTATTTATCTGTGAATCTTTTGACTGGTAAGAAGCCCAAAAAGCTTTCATTAATTTTAATTTTAACATCAGCATCAAATTTATCGATTGAAACATATCTGATAACAAGAGTCATGTGCTGTACCTTACTAATGTCAGGAATACAGTCTAAAATTTTAGACAAACATTTGTATTCTTTTAGCTTATGACAATATGAGACTTTTCACTTTGTAGCTACAGATCAAACTTCTAGCTTAGGACAGGAGCATGTAGAGAAACTACGAATCAAGTTTACAAGAATAGTTGACCATGCACTGGATAGATATGTACCCAGTAGAACAGTTCATGATGAGAGAGATCCTCCCATAGTATTCAGTCACTGTAAAGAAACATTTAAAGAAGCAGAGACTATTGCATAACATATATTAGAAAAGCATAGGACTGTAGATAGAGAGTACTGTATGAAATGTGTTTGACAGTCAAGAGAGCAATGCGCGAAGCCCTCAATGATTACCGAAGCAGAATATTCTCGAAAGAGCTTTTATAAACCCCGAAGAAATTCTGGTCGTATGTAAAGGCTTTTAATGGCACCAAATTTGGTGTCCAGTCACTCATGGACAAGTCAGGAACTGAAACTGAGAATAGCGAATCAAAAGTAGAAATGCTTAAATCTGTTTTTAAATGTTCCTTTACGAAGGAAAGCCCAGAAGTATTGCCCCAATGTAATTCTAGTACCACTGGAAAGATGAGTAAAACAGATGTTAGTTTCAGCGGCGTTGGGAAACAGCTGAAGTTTTAACTGAACAAGACCTCAGGGCCCGATAGGATCTCTGTGAGAGTCTACACCCAATTTGCGACTGATTTAGCTTCTGTGCTAATCTGTCATAGATCCTTCGAACAAAAAACCATGCCCAGTAGCTGGAATACAGCACAAATCATACCTGTCTAAAGAAGTGTAGCAGAAGCGGTCAACAAAACTACCGTCCATTACCCCTGAGATACGTTTTTTGTAGCATCTTAGAACATAGTCTGAGCTCAAACATAGCAAAGCATCTCGAACAGGACGACATCCTCCATCAGAGATTTCGAAAACATACATCATGTGAAACCCACCTCGTACTTTTCTCATGTGACATCGTGCAAGCCAAGGTAGCCTGTCAGATGGAACATTTCTCGATTTCCGAAAACATTTGACTCAGTACCACACCTACGCTTATTATCAAAAGTACAATCATACGGAGTATGAAGTGAAATTTGTGACTGGATTGATGAGCTTTTGGTAGGAAGGACTCATATTATCTTGGATGGAGGGTATCGACAGATGGAGAAGTAACTCGGGTTGTACCCCAGGGAAGTGTGTTGGGGACCCTTGCTGTTCATGCAGTATGGAGTATAGAGTATAGAGTATAATAACAGTTGTATAGAGTATAATAACGGTAATTCCCCCCCCCCCCAAACAGTTGAGTTGCTATCTGAACTTGATCCCTACTAAAACAGGAAGAGACTAAATCTCACTCTCTCGGGAAAAATATAAAAAAAAGAGGTAATGATCTACATCTATGTGAACCACTGTGAAGTTCATGGTACAGGATACGTCCCACTGTTTCAGTTATTAGCGCTCTTTACCGTTGCATTTATGTACGAGGGGCGAGAAGAATGTTTAAATGCATCTGTGCGCACTGTACTTAATCTAATCTTGTCCTCACGATCCCTATGGGAGCGATATGTAGAGAGTTGTAGTATATTCTTAGAGTTATCAATTAAAACCAGTTCTTGAAACTTTGTTAGCAGACTTTCTCGAGATAGCCTCATAGCATACTTCAGTTTTTCGTTTTGTGAAGTGCACAATTTTACTTTTCTGAACATTTAGAGCAAGTTGCTAATCTTTGCACCACTTCGAAATCTTATCATGGTCTGACTGAGTATTTGCACAGTTTCATTCAGATTGCATCAGCTGCGAAAAGCCTGAGATTGCTATTAATATTGCCCATAAGACAAATCCCTTTTTTATGGTTCGGTGTAAGGTATTTTTCAGTGAATTGAACAGCGCTCACATAGGGCACGTCGATAAATGTGATGATTTTAAAATTCAGAACAAAAACACAAGGCAGTTTCGTCACACAGAATCATACAGCACGTAAGTTTTCACCACATTTCACGTTTTAATAACTTGAAAACCTTCTCAGAAATGCTTTGACAGGGGTCATAAGAGCTAGATATCTCGCAAACTTTAACAAAGTGAACAAAAAACTTTCTATCTATCGGATACAAAACGGGGCCACAGCAAGAAAACAACGAAACTTGTAACAACTATCTGAAGATTAATTTGTAAGAAAGCCGAAATGGTCATAGTTTGATCCAAATAAACCTTGTTAAGTTTTGCTTGTGGAAAGTTGCCGGTTCAGTTATAAACCTTATGGTGTTACAGCCACGGCTCTCAAAATGTCAATTTTTGACAAAATAGCGTCAAAGAGACTAGTTTTTCTCTGAGATAGAAACTGTCGACTATTGAGATATGTTCATATCTCACCGAATCTCAAGATTATTTTCCTTTCAGGTTTACGTGGCCCACAACAGCGTTCTGGTTGGAAGCAATCTATTGCGGTAGGAATATAAAACGAATTCTCCTAGTTTCTTTTAATTTTCATCGAGGCAAGCTGCAAATCGTAAATCAACTGGCGGAGAGAGGTATGCGGTTACGATTAGCAATTTAGCAGTTAAATGATGATAAATATACGCTAGGACTATCAATAGCTCTGCATGTTAAATGAGATCGTTTCACTCCGTACATTACATGAACAAGAAGAACTACCGTTTTTTGTAGACAGTTAGCCTAACGAATTTCTAGAACGTCTTGTACACTGATGAAAAGTGATGTGCAATTCCATCACACATGACGATCGTAGCTTACTTCTTCAAGAACGGAGAGCAAGGCACAGTGACGTTTTATGGTATTTTGAAAATCAGGTTCAACTGTGACTTTAAATCGCTACGTTGAGATGATACAATGTTCCACTCCATATGCATGCACAACGTTACAAATCACTCGGCACATATTTTCAACATGGTGCTACTTCGCACTCTTCAGTCTGTCACTTCTGTGCGAGAGTTGTTTGATAACTGCGTCACCTCAAGACTCGGCGACATTTCCTGCTTTCAAGCTTGTGATTTCTCATTGCGAAGTTACCTCAAAATGTTGGTCGACACTGCTTGGGCAAGAACCCAGGATGAATTGAATCAACGAATTCATTATGTAATTCGTGATACCTCAGCTGAAATGTTGAAGAGTCCAATAGATAACATCAACGGGAGGTACATAGAGGACGACGCCATTTTCCTCTTACCAATCGTAGGTAAAGCATGTGAACATTGGTGAAATCTGAGTTAAAATGACGAAAAGAAAAAACTTTAGATAGGAACCTATTCCGTCAGGTTTCCAGGAAAGGTCCTTTGCGGTCGAGGTTATTGCGTACACCTGAATGTGCTCTAACGAACTTAATCATTTATTAATAACGAATTAAGGATGTGTCCGCTTTTTCAAAGTACACATTAATTACTCTGATATCGTTCGTACGAGCAGTTTCAGATTATAAAGAACGATGGACCTCTAAGTTAACGATCGCCTCTATTCGGAAGGAACGCGGTTGAAATCCCTGATCAGTCATCCACATTTAGGTTTTCCATCGCTTAAGGCCAATACTGAGATGGTTCACCTGCAAGGGCTCGCCCAACTTCTTTCATCACCATTTCTAAATGGCTCTGTGCACTATGGGACTTAACATCAGAGGTCATCAATCCCCCAGAACTACTTAAACCTAACTATCCTAAAGACATCACACACATCCATGCCCGAGGCAGGATTCGAACCTGCGACAGTAGCGGTCGCGCGGTCCCAGACTGAAGCGCCTAGAACCGCTTAGCCACACCGGCCGGCCATCATCATTTCTAAATCAAATGGATTAAGGCGAAGATAATTTCGATTACACGTCGCCACCTTGAAGGAACAATGATGCGAGATGTCAAGACCAGGTACAAGGAGAACCACTGCCATGCATCATATTATCTAAGAGAAGCAGCGGTGTTGGAAAACGCTGGTCCATACCCTCGACATGCCAGATGTTCGCCGATTCACATCCAAAAACGATAACGCAGGCGCCTTTGTGGACCACTAGAAACAGTTTTACGCGGCAGAGGACCAGGACAGCACAGCTGTGGATGATGTCCTCCAGTGGTTGCCAGGAACCGAGCTGTGGAGATTCTTGAAGCGACGTTTGTGGCTGATGAATTCACTGATGCTCTTCATAAAGGGTCGTCAAACAAATACTTGGGACCGGACGGCTTTCCACTTGAAATTATCTGCGCATTCCACAACATCACGGCTTCACGCTGGACTGAGATGTATCGAGAACTGATAGAGCCTTACCTTCCACTCCCACCTGAATTCGGAGAAGCTCTGTTCATCCTACTCCTCAAGCCGTCCGGAAGTCAGAGAGTTGAACATCATCGTCCGTTGACCATGTTAAATTTTGACTTCAAGATTTTTAGACAGACCCTTGCCACCCGCCTTCGACACATGCTCCCTGAAGTCATCTCTGGGTATCAAACGTGCTTTGATGGTCACAGTGACACTCAGAAGGCACTGAGCGATTATCGTGAAATCATAGCCCTGTCAGCGACATGCCACATTCGCAGAGTTTTAATTATGGTTGACTTCGACAATACCTTTGTCAGAGTGAGTTCTGAATTTCTTGAGACAGTGCTGCGATATATGGCCTACCTCTGTTGTCTTGCGACTCCTCTAAGATGCCACATCATGGGTGCTGGTCAATGGCTGTGCGGCGGGCCCTGTTGCTGTCATGGGTCGTTGCCCCAGGGAAGTCCACAATTGACTCTTCTTTATGCCATTGCCCTTGAGCCGCTGTTACTCGGTTTGTGGAGCTAGCTGACTGGGATCGCAATTGGGGGGGGGGGGGGGGGGGGCATGCATTCATCTGCCGTGAGTACACGGAAAACCAGGTGTTCTTGGTTTGATCAGGGGTGAAGAGCGAGGGGTGCTGGAACTGTGAACATGACGAAGTCTGGTGCTATGATCGTTGGTAGATATCTCCCAGCAGCGTTTGTGGCCACACTGCCATCACTCGAAAAGCTCAAATGTTTGGGGATCACCTTCACATACAGTGAACAGTCTCACTTAACTATAAACAGCTCCTTCAATTGAAAGCGATAGATTAGTTCGAACATGGGTTAGCTTTCCGTTTATAGTATCCAGCTTGTGATATTATTGGATTTCAGATACTTTGCATACGAGATATTTATCATAAAAGAAAAGGACAGCCAACGAGCTGTAGTTCGTAAAAAAATGCTAAGCATCACAGCGCGAGAGTAAAGAGACGATATACTTTTTTTTAATGTGCGCCTATACCACGACGCGCGTCCACCGTTTAAATACTCTGAATAAACACTATGACCCGCTGGGCACAGATATTTAAAATCATTGCCGCAGCGCTTGATAGCAAGAAGCTGCGAAACAGAAGAAAAAACAATCTATCATTTATTAATAAATACTCTACAGACTTCATTAACCCTTGTACTTTTGGTCGCCGACATGTTAAGACGTACTACATAGCATTTCTACAAGTTGTATTTTTATTTTGTGTAAAAATTATGTGAAACGACGAACAAACTATTCGTTAACTCGGGTGAAGATATAATGTACTTACGCACACACAAGGACATTTAATTTTAAGAAGGAACGGACTGATAAATCAGCGATTATTGGGCTGCGCCATGTACAAAACAAATATCAGAAGTAAATCATATATTCATTGTATATTTGTCAATGTCTAGAAGTTTAAAGCCATTTTGTTCAAAATATATTAATATCTTACGATGCAGTAATTTTCTTCTTATTCTTTTCTTTTACTAATCATAAATGATGTTCAAATGTAAATGAGCTTTATTACAGGTTCGCTCTTTATCGCAGTGCCTCGATTGTATTTGGGAGACCACTAAAGTGTTCAACTTCCGATCTGTTAATCTTTTTCTTGCGAAATTCCACTAATTTGCTTTCATTTCCATTTTCATATTTAAATAGGTCCCTTAGGTATTTTCATAGAAGGTTCTGGTTGCGTGAAGGCAATCCGGGTCAAAAGGTCAATCAATCCGTACGTCACCTGAACACAATCGAAAACCGACGCATCGGTGATCAATTAATAATCTCTCTCTTTTCAAGTCGTACTGAAAAACGGCCACACAGGATAGCCGTAAGTATGCAATCTAGTGTTAGGTTGCATTTTGCCAGTAAATATTACCAACCAACAGTGAGAGCATCACTATTATTATTTACTGCTATTTTTTATACAGGATATGCAAATCCTAACGCTAGAAGCTGTGCAATGGCGTTGTCTCCCCTTTTGTACGCAAATAAGTTTAGAATTCAGAAAATAATGAGTTATCTAAGTGAATCAGTTGCAATCCTAATTTGCTTTGTACATGACACTGTACTCCATACGCGAGGCGACACAACACGATGTCTCCTTGCAGCACCCAACAGCCCTGCTTAGGATGAGCTGCCATTTGTCAGCAACTGAAACGTAACGAGCATGCAGAGAGATTATATTTGTTACTATTTATAATTCTCAGGGCCCACTCTGCAGCTGAGTGGTGGTTACACCCCAGAGACTGTGACTCGCATAGTTAACTATCGTAAGACAGCAAAATGGCGGTCCACCAGCATGACACACTCTAATAGATCAAGTACAACGAATGACATGGTTGTGGCTATGAATACATAAGATCTGAGCTCAATAGTCAATCTATGTTGACTTTACAGCCTCGAAAGGATATTCCAATCTACTTTAAGCTTTACAAACAAAAGCAACATCATCTGAAATAGATGGTTCTGATACCTTGTAAAATTAATCTTACACTTTAGGAACAGTTAACGTCTTTGAATGTAGAATAACACAGAATTAACTAAAGCAAAGAGTGAGACAATGGCCAGTTTCCAAGCAGTTCTTGATTGCAACCTCTGAGAGTATATTTCACTGTGCGGAAACATGCAATCAGATACCTACATGCAGAGTGATACAAGGGGACATTTCCAAAAAATGTCGACATACAAAACTGAACCTTATGGCAGTAAATGAACTGAGTTGGTCTCACCCAGTTCCTTACGTATAGCAACGCCTGCTCAACAGCAGGGGCCTCCGCCAGACAAAAGCAACTTTCTTCTCAGCATAAGCAACACAGCACGAACTGCCTACTCGACTTACCATACACGTCCAGACAAGGAGTGAAAAATAGTAATGGGAAACTATCAAAAGATAAAGGGCACATGTTCCACACCCGCGAGCGAATACTATTGTTCGAAAACAAACCGACTAACCAAAGACCTAAGTTAGTCACGGTCAACATTCAAAGAGGTGTTCCAAGAGCATAAATCGATATATCCAAACTGGCTTGAGCAAGATATAATATATTACAGCAAAATTAAGCATTGTGATGAGGCAAAAGGCAAAGTATTCCATGAGGAAATTAAAGTGCTAACAAGCACCTTTCGAATTTATTTTGGTAATAACATATAAAATTACTGACTATAAAGCGTTTGCATGAACGCAATTACAAACTGTCTGCAGCCTAACGTAGGATGGCTTCGAAAGGAATTGCTGTCTTTCTTCGCAGCGTCCAAGTATTTGTGCACGTCCGGTAAATTTGCTTTTCAATTACCTCCATCCATATTTCATGCCATGCAATGCAGAGGCTGATCTACGATCTACCTGTTGTGGCTCCGAAGGTCTTCCTTCAGCATAGATAGAGGTCTCTGAGAATAAGAAAAATGCTGTGTGCGTCAGAACCGCATCTGCAAGCCCTTCGTCCTTATCCGACGACATTAAAATATTATAAATCACGTTGAGCCGTCCTGTGCGCTTGAGTTTTGACGTTAGGCTTGCACGTGGCTTGAATTTTCGTCTTCTCAAATCATACCAGGTTTCGTAGTCTTAGAACGTAGAGGCCGATT
Source organism: Schistocerca piceifrons (assembly GCF_021461385.2). NCBI lineage: Eukaryota > Metazoa > Arthropoda > Insecta > Orthoptera > Acrididae > Schistocerca > Schistocerca piceifrons. The sequence continues at coordinate 321,136,929 of NC_060139.1, read as the reverse complement.
GTGATCACATTTTAATGCACCATAGGCTGTCATTGATACGTTTCCTAAGTTATAGCGTACTGAAATGAGTTTTGTGAAATTTTCTGCAGAATGTTTCTTCAACACTGGGAACTCAAATAATGTCACAAGTTGTTGCAACATTTTGCATACTGTTAAATATCAATCACTGTAGTTCGGGTGTTAAGCGTTGTACTTTGCACTTACTTATATCTTGAAGAGAAACTTTGATAGCACTACTTATATTATGCCAACTATCAATTATGACTTAGGTGATACGTAAACAGGAGTCAGGTCATGAAGAGAATGCTGTAAATGTTTGAGTGTCCTAGAACAGCCGTCATGCTGCTATGTGTGGCAGCTTTCGGTAATTATGTCAGTGACCTCCCTTAATGTAAACGAAACAGGAGTGACTCAGACGTAAGACAGCTGCTGGTGCTACGGAAGCAGGATGTACGGAAAATCACCAAGACCGCTGTGTCACCACCTTCAGTCATTGCAGAAGTAAACAACCGTTTTCAGGATACTGGACATTCAAGCCAATATGACGGCACACTGCACCAGTCGTATAATAACGGTAACTTAAAATAATAGTTTTTATTATTGTCTATCCTATTTAATCGTAATACTGACACTGACACTCGACTTTTGACCACAAAGTAATTATTATCGCGAATATACGCGGATACACCTGATGTTGCAGTTCGAATCAGAACGCGTTAAACGAGTGTTATGGAAAGAGAAACAGAAAAGCTTTTAGAAACTGTTAAGACATTTTTATCAGTCTTAAAATGACAGGCCAAGGCCGTAGTTAATGTTTGCCCAGTAGAAGAGAGAGTATCATGTTCTATTGTGTCTAAAATAAAACATACCGTATTTTAATGTCTTTGTCTTAGACTTCGACGAGGGACCTCAGTGTTCTTTCCGCTGAAGACTGGGGTTGACCGGTTCTTCATCGACAATGCTGTTAGAAAAAGAGGAAGGAAGATTAGCGTTTAACGCCTTGTCGACGACGGGGGCATTAGAGACGAATCACAGGGTCGGATTATGGAAGGAGGGAGAAACATGTCGGTATTTAGTGAAATCACAATATACGTATAGCTGGATTTTTTAAAAGACATAATCATCGTGTTCGACTGTTAAGATTATTTGTTTATAAAGTCCATTATATCAGTTTCTCCTTCTGATTACTATCAAGAGATCACTTCAGCACATGTCAAAATTTAAAAATATGACAATGAAGCTATACATATCGTGGTCGAATAGTCTATCTCTAACGGTTGTGTATGCATCGTTCCTTCGTTCCTAGCTCCGCACCGCAGTGTTACCCTGGGTTAAACAGTTATGAATAACTGAAATAAAGAAAGAAATGTTAATGCCAAAACTCACTATCCTCGCGTATGCGCCATCACGAATAAAACAACAAATTTTGAGACAGTGGGAGAAGCTGACAGAATACTTGTCGGTCACAGCTCACTCGTTTACTTATGGAAAAAAAATTACGCTACCCAGTACGAATTACAGAATGTGCATGAAAGGGGGTAAATAATTTCACGACATTTTGCGACATACCTAGCATGGAAAAGATCGTAATTGTTTTGGTATGTGTGTATCATAATTAAATCGAGCCTCAGTACAAGCCTACCACGTTCTACAAGTAAAGGCACGACCTCTCTCTGTTGTGCAGCGTTGTGAATCTTCAAGCGTCTCAGAAACTCCAAGATGCCTGACGCACAGCGGCTAAAGTGTAATCGGCTTCTATGGAAGTATGGATTAAAGTCTTTGAAGGCTGTATAAGCACTGTATTCACTACGTTGAACAGTATTATGTAGGACATGTTAAACAATAAAAGTATTTTCACAAATACGACACAGCTCAAAAGTCAAAGAGTAAATAGCTTTTCTGAGAGTAATTATTATGCCACATTTCGCGTTATATTCTTCAAATCAATAAATGTCTTGTACTACAAACTTTCAAAAGTAGCCTGTGTGTTAATTCAGGATATAAGGTAATCCCATTCCAAACTTCTTGCGAATCTGTCCATCCGTTTCTGAAGAAAGGGAGATGAGAATTTAACGTCTCATCGACAACGAGGTCATTAGACACTATCCAGCGTTTCAGCGTGAAGGAGCAAGAAACATACACACAAAAAAATGGTTCAAATGGCTCTGAGCACTATGGGACTTAACATCTATGGTCATCAGTCCCCTAGAACTTAGAACTACTTAAACCTAACTAACCTAAGGACATCACACAACACCCAGCCATCACGAGGCAGAGAAAATCCCTGACCCCGCCGGGAATCGAACATACACACAAACTTTCGCATTTGTAATATACATGGTGTTACAAAAAGGTACGGCCAAACTTTCAGGAAACATTCCTCACACACAAATAAAGAAAAGATGTTATGTGGACATGTGTCCGGAAACGCTTACTTTCCATGTTAGAGCTCATTTTATTACTTCTCTTCAAATCACATAAATCGTCGGTATGTACTGTACTTCCTCGATTCACCGCCAGTTGCCCCAATTGAAGGAAGGTAATGTTGACTCTGGTGCTTGTATTGACATGCGACTCATTGCTCTTCAGTACTAGCATCAAGCACATCAGTACGTAGCATCAACAGGTTAGTGTTCATCACGAACGTGGTTTTGCAGTCAGTGCAACGTTTACAAATGCGGAGTTGGCAGATGCCCATTTGATGTATGGATTAGCAAGGGGCAATAGCCGTGGCGCGGTACGTTTGTATCGAGACAGATTTCCAGAACGAAGGTGTCCCGACAGGAAGACGTTCGAAGCAATTGATCGGCGTCTTAGGGAGCACGGAACATTCCAGCCTATGACTCGCGACTGGGGAAGACCTAGAACGACGAACACACCTGCAATGGACGAGGCAATTCTTCGTGCAGTTGACGATAACCCTAATGTCAGCGTCAGAGAAGTTGTTGCTGTACAAGGTAACGTTGACCACGTCACTGTATGGAGAGTGCTACGGGAGAACCAGTTGTTTCCGTACCATGTACAGCGTGTGCAGGCACTATCAGCACCTGATTGGCCTCCACGGGTACACTTCTGCGAATGGTTCATCCAACAATGTGTCAATCCTCATTTCAGTGCAAATGTTCTCTTTACGGACGAGGCTTCGTTGCAACGTGATCAAATTGTAAATTTTCACAATCAAGATGTGTGGGCTGACGAGAATACGCACGCAATTGTGCAATCACGTCATCAACACAGATTTTCTGTGAACGTTTGGGCAGGCATTGTTGGTGATGTCTTGATTGGGCCCCATGTTCTTCCACCTACGCTCAATGGAGCACGTTATCATGATTTCATACGGGATTTCTGTGCTGCTAGAACATGTGCCTTTACAAGTACGACACAACATGTGGCTCATGCACGATGGAGCTCCTGCACATTTCAGTCGAAGTGTTCGTACGCTTCTCAACAACAGATTCGGTCTACGCAACCCCGGTACCAAATGTAGAGACTCTTCGTGCTCGTATTGTGGACGGCTGTGATACAATACGCCATTCTCCAGGGCTGCATCAGCGCATCAGGGATTCCATGCGACGGAGGGTGGATGCATGTATCCTCGCTAACGGAGGACATTTTGAACATTTTCTGTAACAAAGTGTTTGAAGTCACGCTGGTACGTTCTGTTGCTGTGTGTTTCCATTCCATGGTTAATGTGATTTGAAGAGAAGTAATAAAATGAGCTCTAACATGGAAAGTAAGCGTTTCCGGACACATGTCCACATAACATATTTTCTTTCTTTGTGTGTGAGGAATGTTTCCTGAAAGTTTGGTCGTACCTTTTTGTAACACCCTGTATATGGCAGTGGCATCTTTTGCATAAATGACAGCAAACTACTGAACGTATTCACTGAATAACTGCAACTCAGTAGAAATGGTCAGCTCTAGAGGTTGCCAGTACAGCTAAATACCTAGGGGATAATAATTAAGAACAGCGTAAATCTGGATGATCACACAGATAGTGTTGTGGGGAAGGCGAGCCAAAGACAGTGTTTTATTGGGAGAACAGAACAACATTAGAGCGACTGCCTACACTACACTTGTCCGTTCTCTGTTAGAGTATTGATGTGCGAAACCCGATCCTTACCAGATAAGGACATCAAAAAGGGGAGCAACTCGTCTTATATTATTGCGAAATAAGAGAGACGAGACGCGGATGTGACATTGGAGTCGTCAGCCGTTAAAACAAAGGCGTCTTTTGTTGCGGCGAGATCTTTTCCGGAAATTTCATATCTCTCCTCTGAATACGAATATATTTTGTTGGCGCCCTTTTGTATAGGGAGAAACGATTATCGTAATAAAATGTACTCAGAGCTCGCACGAAAAGATTCGAGAATGGAACGGCAGAGAAATACTGTCAAAGTGGTTCGATGAACCCTGTGCCAGGCACATACGCGTGAATTGCAGAGTAGAGTAGTCATGTAGAAGTAGAGTAGACAGTTTTAACAGTCCAAGGCGCCAATGATGTCTTTTAAAAAGTGTTAGGTGACTGAGAACCCCCACTCGAGGTAAGATAAAGGGGCCAAATCTGGGTGACCGGCTAGTGACCTGCCACTGTTCCACTTCGCTTGGTTTTGTACCCGTTAGGCACGGAGTACAAGTTCCAGTCCGAGAGGGAAGCGACAGGACATCGCTCGTGATATTTTTAGTGCAACCATCTCGCCAGTCGCCTTAAAAAACGTGGGGGAAACAATGGAACACATTAGTATGGATGGCTGGAAATGAATATGAAATCCGTTCACCCCAAATTTGCGTCCATAGGCTTAACCATCACGTTCATTCGTGTAGTCTATAGGCCTCGTTTGCACATAATAGGTACACCGACGCCGAATTTGAGCATGGAGGAATGGACTGGGCAATAACGTGACAAGTATTACTTTTGATTACTTTCACGAAATACATACTCGTACATTAAACCGTCGGGTCTTACCGTCACTTGTAGTCACATATTCAGATTGAAAATAATTAATCAACTACTAGTGAATTATCAAATATGATTTTAATTAATTATCCGCACAAATGCCACACATGCATCCATCATAAGTATATGCCTTACACAGGACAGCTTAATACTAACAAAAGATGAAAATCTTTTAATAACATGCCCTCTGTGCAAGATGCGTAGCTCGAAACAATAAACGAATGTCGCTTCTGGTTTGTCTTGTGGCATGACTGAGAAATCCAAATCTATAACTAAAAAACAAATTTTAGATCATGAAATTGCGTTACTTTCTGAGCGCACACGATAGTGAAAAATGCATACATTTATCAGTAGTTAGTGTATAAGCTAAATTTTTTGGTAAATTCCTAAGTAAAAATTTGTACGTTGAACAGAAGGCGATGATAAGAAAAACTATTTTTGTTAGCTTTCAAGCTTGACTTGCGGTGCACCAAGCAGTTTACACGATAGTGCAGGTGATGATATTTTTGGTCACATCGTAGTTCATCATTTTTTGAGCGAAAGTAACTGTAACGAAAAGTAATGAAGATTACGTTTTCATGTGCTGCAGTAACTGTGGCCGATGTTACTTTTTTGCAACTGTGATCCATTAATCAGAAGAAAGTTAGTAAGAAAACAAAAGACATGTGTTGCGAAACTGCAGTTAGAAAATCCTACCATTTGAAGTGATGTATACAAGACACCTGTGAATTAGCATCACATATTACTCTTATGACACACTTACCCGTGCATATTATTCCACGCAAAAAATTTCAAAATGGCTCTGAGCACTATGGGACTCAACTGCTGAGGTCATTAGTCCCCTAGAACTTAGAACTAGTTGAACCTAACTAACCTAAGGACATCACAAACATCCATGCCCGAGACAGGATTCGAACCTGCGACCTTAGCGGTCTTGCGGTTCCAGACTGCAGCGCCTTTAACCGCACGGCCACTTCAGCCGGCGCAAAAAATTTAACTGAGCCGTTTATCTCTAGGACATAGAATCCCACGTAGTACAAGCGTTTCTGAATCGTGCTGTTTCAAAAGCATCAGACTACATTTTCTTCTTGCTCAGATTTCCATCTTCACCAACCCCCAAAAATTTCGAAGACTAAGCTATGTTTGCAGTTATGATTGTTCTTATCCCAGTGCAGAACTGGAAATGTCAGAAATGAAAATATTGTGAATTTTTTGTATCTCACTTCGTTACAGCAGAGACCTTAAATGGAAGACCACTTAATAATTGATTTAACAATTGCTGCTGGTTTCTATTATGATTGATTATAATATTTTTGTGAACGTCAGAAAAGATTATCTGTACTTTATGTTTCGTTAAAATGTCAAGTTACTTCTGCGACGTAAGGCTCTATTATTTTCAAACTAGTGGCTTGCAAATGATTTCGCTTCCTAATTTGCAGGTGACTTGATACAGCTGTAAGGCCGGTTACGAAATATTTTATGGAGGTTCCGCGCATGCATTTAGAGGAGTGATCACTTAATCTCCAAGTGTCTCCCCGCCTCAAACCGTCACATATTTTATGTGATACTATTCCCGCTTGAACAGACCTCATCTGTGCAGTTTACGGATGGTGCCGGATGCTCCCATTCCATTGCGTAAGTCTCTAACGATCTCGCTAACAAAGGCTCGTTAAATAGCAATAAAAGGGCACTAAGGCGTAGAACCGCTGAGCCCAGTAAACAAAGTCTTTGAAAGTAAACGGCCAAGGTCTTAGCAAAACACAGCCAAGGCATCATTTTGAGACACGAGTGAAAATGAAAATAAAGATACGGAAGCTACAATACGATGCTGTGTCAGGTAATAATACTATAATCCGTTCATCATAAGAATAAACCTGATGTAAACATTGCACTATGTATTCTTCCGCGTTTGATGGAACCTCACTGGATTTCCATTTCACGTGGGACTGCAGTCAAGCTGTCTCGAGTACTGTCAAGTACGATAATAAGGGTACGTTTTGTGGCTGCAGTTCACACTTAAAAAGAGACGACCAGAGGAGCAATAGAGCCTCGAATGTCATTTAATTTTTAAGCAAAATGAAACAATACACTGCAGATCTCCCACAATACGTTCCTTAGGCGACTGGACAAAAACCGCAACACGTTATCGGTTTTAGCTAAGGTACTGTTGCAATTAAAAACAAGTATGATGAAAACTGACTTAACCACAGGGTAATTTTTCTGCATAAGCTGTGTGTAACGTAAGAGAGTATTGAAAGACTTCACCGTATAGTTAAATATTGAAGCCACTGAAAGTATTACTTACAGCCAGTCGTCTGGTAATCTCTTAGCTCCTTCCTTACCCGAATCCGAGAAATACATTTCAGTTCTGGAAGTGTCACCTGCTACGTTGATAACGAGCCTATCAACAACGGAACCCACGAAGCCAACCAGGCGCAGCATTTTCTCCTATTTTATGACGAGGCTTTCTATATCCCGCCAGCGTTCGGCAGTGACGGGTGAAAAAGCTGCGTGCGTTAGTTCCAGTACGTCTGGCAGCTTAACAGCCTTGTTACTTCTCGGGCCAAATCCCGCAGCTTGGCTCCAGCTCAGTTCTGTTGGGTTCATATAGTAATAGCACAGTAGCAAACGTAAAAATGCAGCATTTGTATGATGTGCTCGATGCTGTGAAAATGATTGTTTTTCGTGTTCCTACGATATTAATCTACCTCTGTGATATAAAACGATGGACATAGTCCAAATGTAGAGGATTTGGTCTTTCATTTTTCCCTTAAAAATTAAATTGTTATGATTTCTTAATTTAAACAACTTTTATAAACAGTCTTTCATAGAATATCGTTAATTAAGAATCTGTATTTGAAATGGAAACAGGAATTTCGCGTCCTATATGTAATTAGAAACAAGAAGACGTGCATTATTCATAAAAAATGATGATGAGTTTTAATAATTACCAGCCGGCGGCGGTGGTCTCGCGGTTCTAGGCACGCAGTCCGGAACCGCGCGACTGCTACGGTCGCAGGTTCGAATCCTGCCTCGGGCATGGATGTGTGTGATGTCCTTAGGTTAGTTAGGTTTAAGTAGTTCTAAGTTCTAGGGGACTGATGACCACAGCTGTTAAGTCCCATAGTGCTCAGAGCCATTTGAACCATTTAATAATTACCAGATGCAGGTATCTGAAATTGAACGAGAAAGAAAGTTGATACAGAGGGGTTTCGAACCAACGCACGAATAACCGCATGCTACATTCCATTACGCCACCGACTGCGCCACATGTTCTACAAGGATCTCTGTCTCAACTACATTTATACAGCACTGGGAAAACTTCAAATCTGATTATCTCCGCAAATTTATGAAAAATATTAAGAACAGCGTATTTCTCGGCAGTTTTTTAACCGTTGTCCACGCGCGTGTTTCACTGTGTAACACAAAACAGCCTCAGCCATTTTCGTAGTGCGTATTAACAGCGCGATAATCAGAGCACAACGCTGCTGAGACTGTCACTGTACACGATTTTTGAAATAAAAACTAGGTAGATAAAGCGTGATTAAGAAAAACGTTGATGGTTGTTAATACATTTGGATATCTTAAGAGCGTAACAACATCAGAGTACGTGTACTACGGCTTCTGACCAATCATCGCGTTTGTGTTTGTTTACAACAGGTTTATTTTTATGATGAACGGATTATATTACCTGTAAGGACAAAAGTCCTAACGGATGTGCTCTGTTTTTAATTTCACGTTTTACCTATCGTTATTTATTTTTTGGCCATTGTTATTGTCCGCTTTCCTCACAGAAGAGGAGCAGAGAAAAAGCAGTTCATGTTTCACACAAATGTTTTGTTCATAAAAAACAATGCTGAAATCCGTTATTGTTTCCGAACACAGGAAACCAATATGATAAGTACTTCAGCATACTGTCGGGAAAAGGCGTCTTTTTTACACAGAACTTGCGTAGAGTGTTTATTCACTGCCGTTAGGTGTGACCCAAACCACCAATCTGCCAATTTTCTTCTAGATCGGGCCTCTTAATTCATAGGTAACTACCAAATCTTGATGACATGACCGTAAGCTCAAGTATAGTGACAATAGATCACAGTTAATCGGTACTATCACAAACAAGCAAGGACCTTCCTTCATTATCCATTATCCATTCTCGTGGCAAAGTATCAAACTCATTTCCCATTTCATTTTATTGCAGTACTTACTTGTAGACCAAGTTTCAAAGCCGCTCTATTAAGTTACTCCATTTGTCGTGGGACTTTACCTGTACTAGTGACAAGCACTAGACTGTCATCAGCAATGCGATGATAGTTGAGGTACGTTCCTTCTTTATTTTCCCACTTTAAATATCCTAAAACTTGTTCTAGAAACAACGAGCATGGTTTTGGTGAAACATTATGTCTCTGCTCCGTTCTATAATTTCGTTCTCGGCGTGTTAATATCCCACTGAGCTACCACGCACATCGAAAACCAGTTAGTTCCTTTGATTACTTAAAATCTTGTGTTCTTTTCTAAGTGGCCGGTCGTAGTTTTAATTAATGTTATGTACATTTTACAGAGGTGGCTTACTGACCTATCGGTTTTTATGGCTTACGACGGTTTTATATTCAACGATATATTACGGAAATACACATAAGGCAAGTGGTAAAAAATACAAGACGGTAAACTTGTTATAGGTACACCATTGTCTTCAACTGGCGACATATCTAAGCGAAATGTAGAATCATTTAGTTGAATATGATCATAACACCTCGGCGTATTTTTATGCTGTTGGGATTATAATTATGTTTCCAAACAACTAGCAGGTACTGCATACTACTGAGAGGATCTTTGTGTGCTATAGTACTTTTATAGAGGAGCTATGGCGATGTGTTAGTACCAACAAATCTTAACTTTTCAGTTCGTTTTACAAGTAACATTACACAAAACGTTATCGTGACCTGTTGACACAAGTGTATTTATTGCCATAGATGTAATACTTTTTCGCCTATCAGTAAGGCAATGATCTTACATTAATAAATTGATTCAGTAAGTACTTTCACTTCATACTATTTTTCAGAAATTAAGTAACAGCAATTAACTGAAAATGCAACAGTACTGTTATGAAGGTAATAGTAAAAAAGTAAAGCCATCAATCGTCTTGATTTGCACTGAGCGAGATTGTTGTGAAAGCGAAATGTCTGCCTTTTCTATCAATATGTAAACCAACTTATTAAATCAGTCATGGAGAGTTCTAAAGTTCACAACACGTTTTGTTATTTCCCGCCTGTACGCTGTTTTGGGAGAACTTAGAAAACTGGTCAATCATTAACATATTGGCAAAATAGTTACACGTGATTGTACTATAATAAAGGATATATCATTAAAATGGTTTGATGTTTGCTGATGAGCACTAGTCATTTGCAAAGCGTCCCCGATAAGTTAATGTTACAACGCTAATGACCCCCAAACATTGTGACTGATTGCAGCATTGGGGAGTGTTGTACCTTGGTAGTCATTTGCAAAGCGTCCCCGATAAGTTAATGTTACAACGCTAATGACGCCCAAACATTGTGACTGATTGCAGCATTGGGGAGCGTTGTACCTTGGTACAGTTCTCATACTTCTGCCCCGTAATAGAGGTTTAGTATACGAGATTTCCATTTTTAAATTGAAGCATTCAGTTTTTCTATGCTGCAGTCTTTTTCTGAAATTACAAAAATTACTCCGAAAAATTAAGGGTTCATCAAACGCGAAAACATGTTCCAAAGCACAACACGGTTATTTTCCCAGGAACAAATATACGACTGAAATTTAAAACGTCGCAATAGAAAAAATCTTGTCAGTACTGTATTTAACCTGTTACCTTATTACTCTACCGCACTCGAATGTAAAGTTAACGGTGTGGCCGAGCGGTTCTAGGCGCTTCAGTCTGAAACCGCGCAACCGCTACAGTCGCAGGTTCGAATCCTGCCTCGGGCATGGATGTGTGTGATGTCTTTAGGTTAGTTAGGTTTAAGTAGTTCTAAGTTATAGGGGACTGACGACCTCAGATTATAAGACCCATAGTGCTCAGAGCCAGTAAAGTTAAATTAAGCAGAAGCATTTTCAAAAACCGGTAACAAGTTAAATACATTTTGAAACAAGGATATTGGAAATTAAGACAATTTTCATTTTCGAAACAAGTGAAATGGTTGAGATATTAAAGGAATTCATTTCATTTGCAAGTATCTCGTGTCTCATAGTAAAAGAACTTCCTCTGTCTCATGGTGGTGGCATAATTGTCCACATGTTATATAAATAGCTCCAAATGTATACAGGTTGAACACTAATACAACCGAGGAATAATGCAGGGACGAATTCCTGATTGTAAATGGAGGAACAAAGGTTCTACGAACATGTGTCTGGAAATGGACGGCGTATGTGAAACGATAACAAATCGTTCCGGAACACAGTACAGAGCAGCATCGCATCCACGTCACAATAGACGTTCAATGTGACCTCCATGGGATTGCAGGTGACAGGGCTAGTAAATGGTTGTCATGTAGGATACACATGATCGTCTTTGGTTTACATTATGTCAATGGGCCACTTGCCTGGAGCTAGTATAGGGTTCGTCTCAATATCTTGTAGAACCCTGTCCTCCAAATCTGGTGTACACACAGCCCGCCGCCTCCATCCAAGCTCGTCTGTCTGAAAGGACCCATCAGCACGCAAACGCCCAATAAGGGCTTGAAATGTTGTGTGATGTGGTTGGTATCTGTGACGGTAGTTTTTTTGGTATATACGGTTTCCATCTGCTTGGCCGTACGCAGAAATAATCTCAGATTGTTCCCGACATGAATACCGGACTGTTGTGGTGTTTACAGTACGCTGCGTCGATCACACAACTTGTGACATACAAGGAACGCACCGCACGTGGTCCGAGGGACTGTCATTCATCAGCACCATCTACCGTGACAACAATGCATTACTGGACACATGCTCTTAGGACCTTTTTTCCTCTATTTCCAGTCAGGAATCCTTCCCTTCAGTTTATCAGTTTTATTAATATTCACCCTGTATAACATTTTAATTTGTAAGTAGGCTGTTTAGGTTTTTTTATTGGTAACGCCACCTCTGTATGAAAATCACTGGCTGTGCTGTGTGCAGTCTGTGGCTGCTTTGCATTGTTGTAATACTCGCCATTGTAGTGTTGTGCAGCGGCAGCTGGATGTGAACAGCGCGTAGCGTTGCGCAGTTGGAGGTGAGCCGCCAGCAGTGGTGGATGTGGGGAGAGAGATGGCGGAGTTTTGAAATTTGTCATGTACTGCTATATTTATATATGATGATATCAAGGTAAATACATTGTTTGTTCTCTATTAATATCTTTGATTTGCTAACTATCCCTATCAGTAGTTAGTGCCTTCCATAGTTTGAATATTTTATTTAGCTGGCAGTAGTGGCGCTCGCTGTATTGCAGTAGCTTGAGCAGCGAAGATTTTTGTGAGGTAAGTGATTTGTGAAAGGTATAGTTTAATGTTAGTCAGGGCCATTCTTTTGTAGGGAATTTTGAAAGTCAGATTGCGTTGTGCTAACAAAATATTGTGTGTCAGGTTAAGCACAGTCAAGTACAATTTTTCTAAGGGGACGTTTCATATGTCGACCCTTAGCTGAGGATACCTCACTGGAATCTTCTGATTTTTTCCTGTAGTTTGTGTAATTAGTGTAGCTTTTGTTTATTGCTAGCGCGAAATTGTAGAGAGAATCTCCTTTGTAGTTGCAGTCTTTCATTGTGGTACAGTAAAACAGTTGTAGCATGCATGCAGTTTTACACCAAGTATTTCTCAGCAGTGCGTGCAATTAACTAGATATTTTTTCAGTGCTATGTTAATGTGTTCTCTTATTTTTGCTCTTCAAATTGTGCTTTTCTGTGTTATCGTGTGAAATATTGTGGCAATAATGGTGTGTGAAAAACGTAACACTAGGCTCCAAAGTAAACTGAGAAATAATAGTGACGACGAGCGTAGCTTATCAGCGCCGCCGAGTAATGAATTTACTAATGTTCAAAGTAGTAATTTGGTAACTGTGCATAGGGAAATGGAGCGGGCGTCAAATAATGGTGTAGACAGTGAAACAGGTAGTGAACAAGGAAGCATTATCGATCGATCGGTCGGCAACAGCTCGCCTCGGGAATCGGGAATGACAGAACACAATATTGCAAATACTGTAGACTCAGGTTTTGGGTTCTCACCGTTTTCTCAAATGAGTCAAGACACATTTTCCGCTTGTCAAAATGTGAATGTTGCCGGTGCAAATTCACTGCCGAAAAGCACTGAGGAACATGTTTCAGACACCAATGCATTGTTATTGCAATTAATACAACAAATGGGACAAACACAGCAAAAGCTTCAGAAGTTAGACACAATGGAACAAAATCAGAGACAAACACAGCAAAAGCTTCAAAAGTTAGACACAATGGAACAACACCAGAGACAAACACAGCAATAGTTAGACGCAATGGAACAAAATCTTCACACCACGCTTGAACAAACACGTGAAGATTTAACTACTGAGTTACATAACATAGAATCGAAATGTCAAAAAGTCTGTAATGACGTAAAAACACAAATTTGTGAGCATTTCCAACCTATTTTTTCGCGGCATGAAAATGCATTACAGAATCACGAAGCAGCCATAAAAGAACTGCAAACCATTGTTCATGAAAATCATGAGACCTTGTGGGCTAAAATTGACTCAGTTGCATCTACCGATTCGGTTACGCAACTTGCAAAAACTCAAGAAAACTTAAAGGACACAGTAGATACGATTTCAACACAAATGGACACTCTGAAACTTGGTTCAGAAAAACACACTGAGGAAATGTGTTCACTATCGGAGAAAGTAGCCGAACTTTCGGATAAGGTCACTAACTTATCTACAAAGGTAGATGATGATCTGAATGACACAAGACCTGTAGCCTTCACTGACACAGAAGAGTATGAACAAATTAGAAAATTCAAACAGAATCAAAATCAAATCAATACACAGTACAAAAGAGAAATCCGGGAAGTACAAGATCAGCTGACACAGGTAATACAAGAATTACGTATTCCATAGGATACTCGCGCCCCAATACGGGAAGAGGGACACAGAAATACGGAACAGCCACAAAATAATAACACAGGGCATTTCGGAAGTTATGAAAGAAATTGGCAATGTGCACCGAATTTTGAGGTGGAACGGCCGACACGACCTAACAATGACTGATATGCGACTCGCCGACATGATGATTTTGACTATAAGCTGTTCATTACTACACGTAAATTCAAAACATTTAAGAATTCTGGCAACGACATTCATCCACAAGCATGGCTCCATCAATTCTCGCATTGTTTTCCTCCCAACTGGTCGTTAGAACACAGATTAGAATTTATGTGTGGCTACTTGGAGAATGAACCAGCTGTAAGAATGCGATCGGTAATTCACGATTGCCACAGTGAAGGAGAGTTTTACCATGCCTTCCTCTCAGCATATTGGTCTCAAGCCACACAAGACCGAGTAAAACATAGCATCATAATGATGAAACGTTTCGAACAATCTGAATTTTCCAGTCTTATGAAATATTTTGAAGACATGTTGCATAAGAATCAGAATCTTTCAAACCCATACAGCCCCTCAGAACTCATCCGCATTTGCTTAATCAAACTGCCTGAAAATTACGACATATTATTTTGGCAGGACGTTGCAAAGACGACATTGAAGCATTTCAGGGACTCTTACAAGAATTAGAAATTGACACTGACAATCACAGAACGCGAAACCAGGAACACAACAATTACAGGTCACATCCGTCGCAATTCCGCGATGAAAGAAGTAATAACTTGACACGACAAGGCTATTCTCACAACACAAATCGTGACCAAAACAGACACCACCCGTATGACAACCGTGGGCAGAGTAGTAATAACTACAGGGAAAGATCACCTCTCCGTGGTAATGACTATCACAGAGACAATAAGAGAAACAGACAATATGGGAACCAAAATAAATACTATCAAGGGAGACAGAATAACTTTAGACACAACGGACCAGCGCGCAGTTACGATTCAGGGAGAAATTCTCCACCACGTGACCGACAAGAAAGAAACTACGGAATCTACCGACATGACGACAGACGATATGATCGTAACGACAGACCTGAATTGCATCAGAACTGGCGGGATTCAAACAGAGCAGGGCCCTCTCGTCACGGTGAATTTGTAGAAGTTAGGTCTCCTAATCCCAATAACGGCGCGCGCCAACAAAGAGACAGACAATGACTCGCACAGCAGGCAGCCGCGTGCGCCCGCTGGCTCCGAGAAAAATAACATAAGACTCTAGCCTTGAGAAAAATTTTAGCATTCTTTACCGATGTATACAACATGATAATTGCTTTGAAGTTGAAACCCTGTGCACTAGGAAGAGTAAAGGTTTACACCACATTTCACATGTAAAACCGTTTATTGAAAGATAATCTGCTTTTAACTTTGTCTTTGCCATATAACTTTTCACTTTACATTACTAGTATGCTTGTCAGACTTAGAATCTGTTAACATGCAACAATGTTTGAAGTTAAATATCCAGTCAAGAACCAAGAGAACTTATTGAAACAGAAATGACGAATGCATTGTTATAGTGAACAGACGTCACAGTGGTATTGTGTGTGTATATTCTTGCTTGTTAGTTGCACGATTACGTAACGACTATAAGGCTCACATACTTAGAACATTTACCAGTACTGCTAATGAGATTTTAATGCAACATTTTGGTTTACTTGAAAATACATTCTGGATTTAAAGTACTTTCTGTGGAATTAATGATGACTTAGCATTTGGTTTCTTTGACAGATACACGATTATATCACGACGCTACTAATGAGTGACAATTTACAATGTTGCTTTTGCGGTATATCTGTTTTATATCTGCACAGTTTTTCTGAATTCTTCTGGAAAGTAAAATAGGTTTTAGTAGTAACTTTTGTAGTATAGCTACAATGAGACAGGGTTTTCCGTAGCACAACAATACGTTACAGTACAGTACTTTCTTCATCACAACAATAAGCGTAATAATTACGATATCTATACACAAAGCATTTCACTTTCGTTTATGATGAGGTACGTACATTGACTTCTGCAGAACTTAGCTTTCGGAGGACGATAATTACGACACTTCCACAGAATTATCTTACAGCAAGACGCACATTTAGCGCTACAGGACACGCATTTGAGTGATTAATTTTGTACTTAAAACATTTATTTTTAAAGATATTTGAAGTACAATGATACGAAGTTTTTCCATGATACATTTCATTCCATTGCTGTAATCTGTAACACCTGAGGGTATAATTACATTAATCCTCAGGGGGGTACACGCTTACTTTGTGTACCATGTGTGTGGCAACCACAAGGAACCCTAGCTAATATGGTATTTACTTATACAACTTTACACATCGGTACCATATTTCTCTAACACACAAATTACACAGCTATCTGATCATGTAACTGAGAGATAAACTTTTTTTATTACATCAGTGACAGATGTTTACGCAATTACACAGTTGGATAACTTCACACTTATGAAATTGTATTTTGTCTGTACTTTGTGAAATGCTCATATTTTTTCGGAACCATTGTGATACTATGAGAGCTTTGAATGATATATTTGGTAAGGGAGCATGATTTTAAAGTACGTTTGAGGTAGATGACACTATTGAAATGAGCAGAGAATTTTTTTTAGGTTTTGAAATTATTACAGAAAGCTACGACGTTTTTGAGATTTGATTGAGGTGTTATGATGTTATTATTACGACGATGATGTGTACTATGCTGTTGAGATATGTTTATGATCAATAAGATGATGCTACCGTATATGAGGAATAAGAAGTATGTTGGAAACCAAGAATCGTACTTTAAGAGTTATGAAATGTGCGTAAATGCGTGACTGTATCACAATGCTGACGAATATTTTATTTGGACACTGTTATATTCATGGGATTTTGTTTCTACACACATGTGACATAAATTTTCGACCTGTGAAATTTTCATATGAGACTGTCACTGTAGCGGAAACTGGTGTCGTAAATATTTCCGTAAGAAAGTTAAGTGACCACCTGCACGTAATGCGTCGCGGGCACCCACTTGGGCGACAGCCGCCCGAAAAAAAGCCATTAGCCTTTCAGCGGCACAGGTAGAAAAAAAAAAGGGGGAGGCCATTATCCTCGCTATTGACATTTCCTTGTTGAAAGCATACTGTGGAGCTCGTAATTTATGATATTTACTGAAATGCCTAATGAAATGACGAGAAATATTTTTACATCTGCACACCTGATTACGACAAGCGTCTTTCTACGAGAGTTGAGAGAATTTCTACTAACTTATGAAATGTCACATGACTATTGAGTGATATTTTTATGCTTTGCTTTTCGTAGTTGCTTATTTCATTTAATATCTAGTTTCCAGCTGTGTTGCATCATTAGTTTTATAAAATAAACTTCAATGCATTTGCTAATGTGAACACTTTCTGTCAACAGCTCTATTAAATGATAATTTTGTAATCCACATTCTTTAAAAAAGGAGCACTTGGAAAGGAAAGAACAATAAGAAGGGACTAGTAACAGTAACTGGACACACAATTTTCTTTTCAAGTATATAGTAAAATTTTTTTACAATAAGTTGTTGTGGTGCACCAATTTAATTTACATAGACATTAAGATGTGAATATACATTTCCCTTATCTGCATTGTTATCTTTAGTGTACTATTTTTTTTGCTTGAGCTATGTCATGTTTAGATATAAGCTGCTGTTTGCCAGGCATAGTGCTACTGAACTTTAATTTGTGTTACTCTGCTAAGCCAGATTTATTTTTTTTGTTTGCTGCACATTGCCTCATATTAGTTGTAATGTTGAATTGCTTGGTAATTTAGATTTACTGTAGCTTGCTTTGCGATTTTCCATTTTTTTTTCATTGCTGTTTATATTAATTGTTTTATGTGCTGCTGCATTGCCTCGTCCCTTAGTTTAGCATCTGAGCTCAGTAGATTTAAGTTAGCTTAAGAGGGGGTAGACTATATAAGAAACTGACTATGGAGAATAGGTAAAGAATGCATTGCAAAGTTATATGAAAAAGATTTGGGCCCAAATGAGTATTGTACAATCAGAAATAATTATTTTGAAAGAAATATGAACAGAATACAGAAATCAGGCTTAGATAGGACTTTTTGGGAATAATGATGAACAAAGGGAGATCTCCATGCAAAATACTGCAGTAAAACAAACCCTGTCCTTTCCTTGTGTTATCCCACTATGTGTTTGTGTTCCCTTGTGTATTTGCGTTCTTCCTGTCCTTATATGTTTATCTGATAAGAGATATGTTTTAGATTTTTTCAAATACTATGTTATTTTCTTTGTAAAGATGTTTAGGCATTATTTATTCTGTTTTGTGTTAATGCTCATGTGTGAAGTTGATGTTTCGCAAGTTATTCTGATCTTTTATGTATTTACTTATGTCATAATTCTTGTAACACTGATGTATATGTTTATTTCTATTGTTTTGTAGAGCCTATATTACTACAAATGTTATCTGTATTGTTATGTTTTAATGATGTATTTTGTACCTTTGTAATTGTATTCTTACGTCATAAAATTGTAATTGACACCAGTTCATCATATTATTAACTTGTAACCATTCATTTCACTGCACACTTTTCTGTTGGTCATACTATATGGACACTATGTGAGAAGTTGGGACTGTTAGTGTTTGCACGTGTGTTACTAATTCAGCAAGGGACCGGATAACGGCATTGCTGGTTCTAAGGACAATTCCAAAAACTTTGTGAGTGCATAAGTGGTGGTTATGGACTTGCTCTATTATCCGCAAGACTCTTCAATGGTGATTGTGCACCTGCACAGTCACAACAGATGGCTGCTGGCTATCTCTACAAGGACTACAGTGGGTCTACATCTTTGATGATCCATCAATACCGTAATCTCTACCAGGACTACAGTGGGTCTGCTCTGTGATGACCTACCTACCAATACTTTTCAAAATTTCGACTGACTCTGCTGTGGGTTTGCTCTGTTGTGGCCCATTACCTGTATGCATATCAAGAGTCAGCACCGTCTTTCCGTTAGAAGGACAACACTACTTCTTCAAGACTGCATGGAAAGCCACTACTTCCGTGTGCATTTTCTTTTACTGCTCAGACTTTGAGAAAAACTCTGCATTTTTACTATGATGAACAATCTGGACTGTCTTTATGGACTGTGAGAAAATTTGAGCTTTTGACCAACATTGTATCAATAAGTGTGTGCATTTGATTTCTTTGTTATTGTAATTATGAAAATTTTTTTTCAAATCTGTATTGGCCACTGCCCAATCCAATTTGTAAAATTTTTTGTGGGGAGCATGGGGGCTATGTAAGTAGGCTGTTTAGGTTTTTTTATTGGTAACGCCACCTCTGTATGAAAATCACTGGCTGTGCTGTGTGCAGTCTGTGGCTGCTTTGCATTGTTGTAATACTCGCCATTGTAGTGTTGGGCAGCGGCAGCTGGATGTGAACAGCGCGTAGCGTTGCGCAGTTGGAGGTGAGCCGCCAGCAGTGGTGGATGTGGGGAGAGAGATGGCGGAGTTTTGAAATTTGTCATGAACTGCTATATTTATATATGATGATATCAAGGTAAATACATTGTTTGTTCTCTATTAATATCTTTCATTTGCTAACTATCCCTATCAGTAGTTAGTGCCTTCCATAGTTTGAATCTTTTATTTAGCTGGCAGTAGTGGCGCTCGCTGTATTGCAGTAGCTTGAGCAGCGAAGATTTTTGTGAGGTAAGTGATTTGTGAAAGGTATAGTTTAATGTTAGTCAGGACCATTCTTTTGTAGGGAATTTTGAAAGTCAGATTGCGTTGCGCTAACAAAATATTGTGTGTCAGGTTAAGCACAGTCTTGTATAAATTTTTCTAAGGGGACGTTTCAAATTATCATAAAATTTTGTACTTGAAGAATTAACAATATATTCCAATAGCTTTAATGTACTGTCGGTTTGGTCTTCTGTCCGAAAACTGATTTGATACAGCTCTCTATGCTACTCTATCCTATGCAAACCTATTCAGCTTTCGAATAACTACTGCAACCTACATTCCTATGAATCTACTTACTGTTTTCCTCTCTTGCTCTCCCTCTACAATTTTTGCCCGCTACACTTCCCTCCAGTATTAAATTTGTGCTCTCTTGATGTCTCAGAATCAGGTGATGTTGAGGAAATGGGAGTGGGAAATTAGACAGTTAAAGTAGTAGATGAGTTTTGCTATTTTGGAAGCAAAATAACTGATGATGCTCGAAGTAGGGAGGATATAAAATGCAGACTGGCAATGTCAAGGTAAGCGTTTCTGAAGAAGAGAAATTTGTTAGCATCGAGTATAGATTTAAGTGGCATAAAGTCCTTTCTGAAAGTATTTGTATGGAGTGTAGCAATGTGTGGAAGTGAAACACTGACGATAAACAGTTTAGCCAAGAAGAGAATAGAAACATCTGAAATGTGCTACAGAAGAATGCTGAAGATTAGATGCGTAGATCAAGTAACTAATGAGGCCGTACTGAATAGAACTGGGGAGAAGAGAAATTTGTGGTACAACCAGACTAGAAGAAGAGATCGGTTGGTAAGACACATGCTGAGGCATCAAGAGATCACCAATTTAGTACTGGAGGGAAGCGATGGGGGTGAAAATCGTAGAGAGAGACCAAGAGATGAATACAGTAAGCAGATTCGGAAGGATGTAAGTTGCAGTAGGTACTTGGAGATGAAGAGGCTTGCACAGGATAGAGTTGGGTGGGGAGCTGCATCAAACTAGTCTTTGGACCGAAGACCACAACAACACAAATAGTTACGGAACATTTAAAATCTAGAGCAACCCAGCCAAAGAATACATGTGACGGCGACTTTTAGATTACTAATCAACGACTGGGAAGATTCGTCTTTGTAGCAGGCGCCGAAAACAAAGTCTTGCGAAACACTGCTGAAAGCATTCTCCGATAACAGACCTGACAGCTTTATGAGGCAGCTAAAACGCTGCGAGCATGTCTCAGACCATCAGGAGACCGGATGGTTTCAGCGTAACTATTACATAAACAGGGATTAGCGAGGAGAATCCTTATAACGCGAACGTAATTATCAGAGTTCAAGAAGTTATCAAATTACGGTAGCAGAGTTTTCCGTAACTATCAGACAGTTATCGACCAGCTAAGAGCTACACTCTTGTGTCACTGAGGGAGAAAATTGCAACCAGTCACATCTTTTCTTCAATGAATAATTTATTTCAACGCGTCTAGTTTCGGGCCTAGACCCATCGTCAGACGGCAGTCAGGATTTCCCGTACACATTTTAGATTTTTGCTCTCTAATACACTCTTGCGTACCCAGTAAGACAATTAACTCATATCTTGGCCACAGCCGCCAGTGTGGAACAGTGTCGAACGCCTTTCGGAAATTGTGGAAGAACGGAATCTATTTCTATTCTTTTATATGCTATTTACGGCGTTCATGTCTGTAAAAAGCGTGCTGTGCTATATAGAAGTAGTTTTTCCCGAACTTATCGTTTTCTGATCATTCACCTCTATGTTTCTGACTCACATTGGTTGCGCCAGACATTGTCAGCATCCTGATCGACAACGTTGACATCTAATCCCACACACGTTATAATGGAATACCCAGGCTACCAATAAAATTTATACAAATTTCAGGAAGGGAAAGAAAATCATGAGGCAAGGGAAAACATCCCAAGATATTTTACTGGATGTGTTACTTTGTAGATGATTCCATTCTTTCACACAATGTTGCGACGACTGAGTTAGTGCCTTTCGCTTGGCATACGTACAGACAGTCTAAGACCTTTGCACAGAGTAAATAATGAAGATGACTTGTCATTTGTCGAAGTGTTATGCAGAAGAATGGAATACCAACCCGGCTGGTAACATAGAAACATATCTTCTATCAATAATAGTGGGGAGGCCAAGAAATTTTATGAATACTCATCACCTTAAACTTTCACAGTTCCTTCATTTTTTATAGATGATCACCACCAGAATCCAGATACTTTCGAATGTATTGAGCCGCTGTTAGAGCAACGTTTAACAAGATGCCCATTGCTATTCCTCTAACGTCCAACATCGTTGTTTCTCTTAGATTACACAACATCTTTCATACTTCCAATAAGTAGAGGTGTTAAATCACCAGTCGTTTCTGTGCAATGGTTTGGAACATTATCATAGAGATACGTTTGTAAGTGATGAACCTTTCTGCAAGGAGTCGTAATTGGCGCACTTGATAGGTCTGAAAATCGGTCATCGACCGTTTCGAAGCAAACAAACAGCGCATTATAACTTACACCACATAAAAGTTTTACGACAATGATACAAGCAGTACGTAACGCTAGCAGTAGCTGTATGCAAAATATTAGCGGCCTCAGATCTTATGTCTTCTAGCTATTGAGAACATGTTTTCTTAGCATTTTTATAATGTGACTAGTTTCGATGAAAATAGATTTTCAGATCCATGTAGATCCGTGAGCAACCTGTCATATGGGAGATATATATTAAAATACTGTATCAGTGTTTTAATCGACGCCAGTCTTATTATAAAAATAAATTGGCAACAGAGACGGCAAAATTAACGATCAAAATATTAAATATCATCATAGCTGAGGAATCTTTCGCGACGAATTTGGCAGCAACATTGAAATTACACTGAAGCGTCAAAGAAACTGGTGAGGCATGCGTATTCAAATATAGAGCTACGTGAACAGGCAGAATACGGCGCTGCTGTCGGCAACACCTACATAAGACAACAAGGGTCTGGCGCAGATGTTCGATCGGTTACTGCTGTTTGAATGGCAGGTTATCAAAATTTAAGTGAGTCTGAATGTGGTGTTATAGTCGGTGCACGAGTGATGAGACACAGCATGTCCGACGTAACGATGAAGTGGGAATTTTCCCGTACGACCATCTCACGAGTGTAGAGTGAATATCATGAATCCGGTAAAACATCAAATTTAAGACATCGCTGTGGCCGGAAAATGATCCTGCAAGAACGGGACCAACGACGACTGAAGAGAAGCGTTCAACGTGACAGAAGTACAACTCTTCCGCAAATTGCTGCAGATTTCAATGCTGTGCCATCAACAAGTGTCAGCGTGCGAACCATTCAACGAAACATCGTCGATAAGGGCTTTCGGAGCCCACTTGTGTACCCTTGATGACTGTACGACACAAAGCTTTACGCCTCGCCTAGGCCCGTCAACACCGTCATTCGACTACTTACTGGTGACTGGAAACTGGTCGGACGAGTCTCGTTTCAAATTGTATCGAGCAGCTGGACGTGTACGGGTACGAAGACAACCTCCTGAATCCGTGGACCCTGTATGTCAGCAGGGGACTATTCAACCTGGTGGAGGCTCTGTAACGGTGTGGGAAGAGTGCAGTTGGAGTGATATGGGGCCCCTGAATACGACTCTGACAGGTGACACTTAGGTAAGTATCCTGTCTGATCATCTGCATCCATTCATGTCCATTGTACATTCCGACGGACTTGGGCAATTCCAGCAGGAGAACGCGCGACACCCCACACGTTCAGAATTGCTACAGGAACACTCTTCTGAGCTTAAACACTTCTTCTGGCCACCAGACTTCCCAGATGTGAACATTGTTGAGCATATCTGGGACGCCTTGCAGTGTGCTGTTCAGAAGAGATCTCCGCCCTCACGTATTCTTTCGGATTTATGGACAGACATGGTGTCAATTCAGCACTACTTGAGACATTAGTCGAGTCCATGCCACGTCGTGCTGTGGGACTTCCGCGTGCTCACGGGAGCCCTACACGATATTAGGAAAGTGTACTAGTTTCTTTAGCTCGTCAGTGTATATTAAGTCAGAACTGGTTATACTCATTGACTTTAAGCTTTCCTTTACAGAAATATGGGAAAGGTACTCTTGAAAATCCTCCTTTTGTCACTGAAAGCATTCCAGACCATTTCTTCTCTTCTGCTGATTATCTCTGCCGACCATTCAGTCATTATGTCCGACTGCTCTAAATACAAAACCTCTCTGCTACTTCTGCGACATAATGGTGAAACTGCGCCTTTTTCTTTTAAATGTTTTGGTCATATACTATTTTAGTCTTGTTATAATTGGTTTACAATTCTACTTTCAAATATTGTTCCATGTATTATGGTTCATTCGTGTTCCATTCATGAATGCAACATGGCGAGAACTGTTGCTGAATAATGGCTCACGGAATTTTTAGGTAGTTTTGCGGAAGATACTAGGCTCATGTCTGTGAGCGTACGCCGTTTCGATTTTGCTCGATGGAAAGTGACCAATGAGCACGAAAGAAAAGTGCTTTACAGTTAAATGGATACCTGAAACCTCGGCGAATAATGCCATCGGACTCTAACTTAACATTAAATCAGGTGATTTCAAACGTCACGAAATTACGAGAATGCTAATCATTTGTATTGCGTTTGACGATATACACATGTATGAGATAACGTCTGAAGTGGTCCCGTCTTCCTGCGTATGTATCGATTTATCTCAAGTGATTTTGCCCCCATGAGACAACCACTGGATCCTGCCACAGGGTTCTTTGTTTCCCTCTTTTCATAACAATAAGAGTGTGGAGAAGCTGCAATATAATTTGCAAGAGTGACACGAGGGTGCTTTGCTTCAATGTCGAAGAGTGGGAAGGAGCAGGGCCGTCAGGCTGTCCGGTATGTGTGTCCCCACTGCAGCACGTGGCGATAACAGTTCTGCTTTTCTGAGTAGCAGCACTGAGTTCCAAGAAAAAGCTAATCAGCTGATTGTCAGATTCTGATGAAAAGATAATCGTTCGTACATCTGGGCAGCCGCCGGATAACAATAGTGTAGGAAGTTTCTGTTTTCGCTTTTCAACTTGAGATGGGCAAAGTTTTCAGTTTGTGAGCCTCTTTCAGAGTTCTTGGCTACGTGATTATGTGATGGGACGGGTGTCAAGTCATAACGAGGTTCTAAAATACGGAGGTGAAGCTCCTAACAGACGAGAGAGAGAGACACAGAGAGAGAGAAAAACAGAGTGAGCGAATATACATGGTGGTCCATTGATAGTGACCGGGCCAAATATCTCACGAAATAAGCATCAAACGAAAAAACTACAAAGAACGAAACTCGTTTACCTTCAAGGGGGAAACCAGATGGCGCTATGGTCGGCCCGCTAGATGGCGCTGCCATAGGTCAAAAGGATATCAACTGCGTTTTTTAAAATAGGAACCCTCATTTTTTATTACATATTCGTGTAGTACGTAAAGAAATATGAATGTTTTAGTTAGACCACTGTTTTCGCTTTGAGATAGATGGCGCTGTAATAGTCACAAACATATGACTCACCATTTTAGACGAACAGTTGGTAACAGGTAGGTTTTTTAAATTAAAATACAGAACGCAGGTACGTTTGAACATTTTATTTCGGTTGTTCCAATGTGATACATGTACCTTTGTGAACTTATCATTTCTGAGAACGCATGCTGTTACAGCGTGATTACCTGTAAATACCACATTAATGCAATAAATGCTCAAAATGATGCATTTGGCAATACGTGTGACGACATTCATCTCAACAGCGAGTAGTTCGCCTTCCGTAATGTTCGCATATGCATTGACAATGGGCTTTCCCCCAGAAATAAATCCGGGGACGTCAGATACGGGGAATGTGCGGGCCATGGTATGGTGCTTCGACGACCAATCCACCTGTCATGAAATATGCTATTCAATACCGCTTCAACCGCACGCGAGCTATGTGCCGGACATCCATCATGTTGGAAGTACATCGCCATTCTGTCACGCAGTGAAACATCTTGTAGTAACATCGGTAGAACATTACGTAGGAAATCAGCATACATTGTACCATTTAGATTGCCATCGATAAAATGGGGGTCAATTATCCTTCCTCCCATAATGCCGCGCCATACATTAACCCGCCGAGGTCGCTGATAGTCCACTTGTCGCAGCCATCGTGGATTTTCCGTTGCCCAATAGTGCATATTATGCCGGTTCACGTTACGAATGACGCTTCGTCGCTAAATAGAATGCGTGCAAAAAATCTGTCATCGTCCCGTAATTTCTCTGGTGTCCAGTGGCAGAACTGTACACGACGTTCAGAGTCGTCGCCATGCAATTCCCGGTGCATAGAAATTTGGTACGGGTGCAGTCGATGTTGATGTAGCATTCTCAACACCGACGTTTTTGAGATTCCCGATTCTCGCGCAATTTGTCTGCTACTGATGTGCGGAATAGCCGCGACAGCAGCTAAAACACCTACTTGGGCATCATCATTTGTTGCAGGTCGTGGATGACGTTTCACATGTGGCTGAACACTTCCTGTTTCCTTAAATAACGTAACTATCCGGCGAACGGTCCGGACACTTGGATGATGTCGTCCAGGATACCGAGCAGCGTACATAGCACACTCTCGTTGGGCATTTTGATCACATACATCAACACGATATCGACCTTTTCCGCAATTGGTAAACGGTCCATTTTAACACGGGTAATGTATCACGAAGCAAATACCGTCCGCACTGGCGAAATGTTACGTTTGTGACTATTACAGCGCCATCTATCACAAAGCGAAAAAAGTGGTCCAACTAAAACATTCATATTTCTTTACGTACTACACGAATATGCAATAAAATATGGGGGTTCCTATTCAAAAAAAAACGCTGTTGATATCCGTTTGACCTATGGCAGCGCCATCTAGCGGGCCAACCATAGCGCCATCAGGTTTCCCCCTTCAAACTAGACGAGTTTCGTCCTTTGTAGTTTTTTCGTTTGACGCTTATTTCGTGAGGTATTTGGGCCGGTCACGATCAATGGACCACCCTGTAAATGCTCCTGATGACCAGTCTTTGTACCAAATGTCTCTGATTCAACCATAAGCCTCTTCGCACTGTCTCAAGAAGTGAGAGTGTGTGACACTGTTGACGGTGATCCGTCCGTTGGATGGGAACATTGCGCTCGGCGGTCCCCTCGTTGCTCTTCGAGAGGATTAGGCCATGTGAAGGCATCAGGTTTCATCCTCTCCCTTCGCTCATCATCGCCAACACGAACATGACACTACATTACTCACACACCCACCACAGTCGCCTACACTTAACAGATACACATACGTTCACAACTCTCATACTTCGCGAAGAAAAGGTGCGAGCAGGCGCGAAGTATATTGAAAACCTTTCCAACCAGGCTGCTGATCCCTTCGGGGTCTCCCGGGCATTCATGCCATACGACTTTGTGTGTGTGTGTGTGTGTGTGTGTGTGTGTGTGTGTGTGTGTGAGAGAGAGAGAGAGAGAGAGAGAGAGAGAGAGAGAGGTAGAGAGAGAGAGAGGGAGAGAGAGAGAGAGGGAGTGAGGGAGGGAGGGAGAGAATATGGCTTTGACTTCGAGGAAGATCGCGCGATCCTAAGACGGTGAAGAGGGCTGTTAAAGAAATGATTCTTACCGTTTCTTCTCACGCTTCTCATATTAAATAAATCTTACATTTGCGCGGTATGGAGTATCTGCGTGTATGATGTCGCCTTCAGTATACTCAAAAAGTAAATAAAGTGCTGTTGGTTGAAACTTCGGCAACTGCCTTGCCGCAGTGGATACACCGGTTCCCGTGAGATCGTCGAAGTTCAGCGCTGTCGGGCGTGGTCGGCATTTGGGTGGGTGACCATCCAGGCTGCCATGCGCTGTTGCCCTTTTTACGGGGTGCACTCAGCCTCGTGATGCCAATTGAGGAGCTACTCGACCGAATAGTAGCTGCTACGGTCAAGAATACCATCATAACGACGGGGAGAGTGTTGTGCTGACCCCACGCCCCTCCTATCCGCATCCTCCATGAGGATGACACGGCGGTCGGATGTTCCCGGTAGGCCACTCGTGGCCTGACGACGAAGTGGTTGAAACCTTATACTGTAGTAAAGTTCACAATTTTTACTACAGAATCCTTTACATAGTTCATCTGCATTTACATCCATGCTCTGCAAACCACTGCGGAAAAAAAGCAGAGGGTGCTTCTCGTTGTATCAATATTTGGCTTTGTTCCAGTCCCATCTGCGTATGTATGCCAAGCGTGATTGCTGACATGCCTCTGTGCGCACTGTATTTAATCTAATCTTGTCCCAGCGATCTCTATCGGAGAGATTCGTCACTGAATACTGGTGCCTGATACCTTGTAAGTAGGCATTCGCGGGTATTTAATATCTGTCTTCAAGCGTTTGCCAGTTCGTGTTACAGCATTCGCTTGACACTCGCCCTTGTGCCAGCCAAACTTGTGACCATCCGTACTGACATTCTTTGTATATTCTTCCGGGTTATATGGCCGTGGTCCATGGAATACTTTTATTCCTAACGTTTCGTCCAGTTGGACGAAACGTTAGGAATAGAAGTATTCCATGGATCACGGCCATATAACCCGGAAGAATTATCAACAACAGTACCATCCGGTCGTTAAAGCCTTCATTGTATGATTCTTTGTATAGGTTGAATATACCCTGTTAGTCACATTTCGTTACGACGGCACACTCTTGAGCAATATTCTAGGTTGGGCCGCACTAGTGATTTGTAGTTAATTTCCTTTGTGGACTGAGGAGACCAATCTATTCGGGATACATTGATGGTTTGAGCTCCAACAATGTTCAAGAAATGCGAGCTTGATGTTGTTCATGACTGAACAGTGCTTCGTGGCATATGATAGATTGGAAATGTGGCTTATTCATTCGGGCATTTTTGACTAGCAGATTGATGAATTCTCCCCAGCAGGGCAACATTCCGGTCGCTTAAATTTTCAGATCGATCGGCAATAATGGTCGTCAACCTTCCCCACAGAAGGCACGCTTTTCAATGCAGCTTTCATAATCAGATTATATCTTTTTCGTTGACTCAATCGAAAGTAGTTACATCGAAAGTCGTGAGCCTTCATTAACACCGCAAATAAGAATAAGCTTCTGTGGATGTCAGATACGTCTGTGTTTTCGTCCAGCACGAAGGAAATCCAGCCGAGTTGCCCTCAAGCATCAACTGTTGAAACAAATTGTGTTCTATGTTTTCCATCCAGCACGCAGTTGTTACCGAAGATAAGCTAATTCTTTGAAAAACATTTTTACTCTCTTGATAGCCGATTTCGTCTACAATAACCCCGCATTTCTTGAATAACGCAGTTTCCTCAGATTCTTTGTTCTCTTGAATACTGCTGATAATAAAAATCGCAACAGCGAGAAGAATATGAAATAACAAAGTTTTACTTCTTGTGCATATACAGTAAAGTAGGGGGAATGCATTATGACATTTATAGGTGCTTTAAGAATATACGGAGAGCGGAATTTAACACACAGAGCTGTGATACCTCTGACAGTTGTTGTGGCTCTGTGTGTACTAGGCATCTAGTCGAAACGAACTTAGCTGACAGATACATCATTCTTTGCTGCTACAACTCTATGCCACAATTAATTACTCGCGGTGGATGGTGAGCGATCAGTTGACTGTCTCTCAGCAATCTACGAGTAGACAGTTGCGAGTAGATAGCCTAGCCGAACACCCTCTGCGCCGGGGACCCTCACACGCAAGGGCTTAACCGTGCGACTGAGTGGGGGACCTGCGCGCATAGGGGAACGTTCTTACCCTTGCGCAAGTCGACTTTCATGTCACGCGCAAGCGTCTGCGTGTAAGTGACGAAGGCTACGCTCAAGAATGGCGTGTGGAATTTCGTCCATTCTAAAATCTTGCGTTGCGTGTGAGCGGCGAGTACGTTAGTTGTGTAAGAGGCTGTTTAGGTTTTTATGTTGGTAACGTCACATAGCGCTCTGTATGAAAATAACTGGCTGTGCTGTGTGCAGTCTGTGGCTGGTTGGCATTGTTGGAATATTCGCTGTTGTAGTGTTGGGCAGTTTGATGTGAACAGCGCGTAGCGTTGCGCAGTTGGAGGTGAGCCGCCAGCAGTGGTGGATGTGGGGAGAGAGATGGCAGAATTTTGAGAGCGGACGATCTGGACGTGTGTCCATCAGAAAGAGTAAATTTGTAATATTGGATATCATGAACTGATATATGTATACAGGGTGTTACAAAAAGGTACGGCCAAACTTTCAGGAAACATTCCTCACACACAAATAAAGAAAAGATGTTATGTGGACATGTGTCCGGAAACGCTTAATTTCCATGTTAGAGCTCATTTTAGTTTCGTCAGTATGTACTGTACTTCCTCGATTCACCGCCAGTTGGCCCAATTGAAGGAAGGTAATGTTGACTTCGGTGCTTGTGTTGACATGCGACTCATTGCTCTACAGTAGTAGCATCGAGCACATCAGCACATAGCATCAACAGGTTAGCGTTCATCACGAACGTGGTTTTGCAGTCAGTGCAATGTTTACAAATGCGGAGTTGGCAGATGCCCATATGATGTATGGATTAGCAAGGGGAAATAGCCGTGGCGCGGTACGTTTGTATCGAGACAGATTTCCAGAACGAAGGTGTTCCGACAGGAAGACGTTCGAAGCAATTGATCGGCATCTTAGGGACCACGGAACATTCCAGCCTATGACTGGCGAAGACTTAGAACGACGAGGACACCTGCAATGGACGAAACAGTTCTTCGTGCAGTTGACGATAACCATAATGTCAGTGTCAGAGAAGTTGCTGCTGTACAAGGTAACGTTGACCACGTCACTGTATGGAGAGTGCTACGGGAGAACCAGTTATTTCCGTACAATGTACAGCGTGTGCAGGCACTATCAGCACCTGATTGGCCTCCACGGGTACACTTCTGCGAATGGTTCATCCAACAATGTGTCAATCCTCATTTCAGTGCAAATGTTCTCTTTGCGGATGAGGCTTCATTCCAACGAGATCAAATTGTAAATTTTCACAATCAACATGTGTGGCCTGATGAGAATCCGCACGCAATTGTGCAATCACGTCATCAACACAGATTTTCTGTGAACGTTTGGGCAGGCATTGTTGGTGATGTCTTGATTGGGCCCCAAGTTCTTCCACCTACGCTCAATGGAGCACGTTATCATGATTTCATACGGGATACTCTACCTGTGCTGCTAGAGCATGTGCGTTTACAAGTACGACACAACATGTGGTTCATGCACGATGGAGCTCCTGCACATTTCAGTCGAAGTGTTCGTACGCTTCTCAACAACAGATTCGGTGACCGATGGATTGGTAGAGGCGGACCAATTCCATGGCCTCCACGCTCTCCTGACCTCAACCCTCTTGACTTTCATTTATGGGGGCATTTGAAAGCTCTTGTCTATGCAACCCCGGTACCAAATGTAGAGACTCTTCGTGCTCTTATTGTGGACGGCTGTGATACAACACACCATTCTCCAGGGCTGCATCAGCGCATCAGGGATTCCATGCGACGGAGGGTGGATGCATGTATCCTCGCTAACGGAGGACATTTTGAACATTTCCTGTAACAAAGTGTTGGACGTCACGCTGGTACGTTCTGTTGCTGTGTGTTTCGATTCCATGATTAATGTGATTTGAAGAGAAGTAATAAAATGAGCTCTCACATGGAAAGTAAGCGTTTCCGGACACATGTCGACATAACATATTTTCTTTGTGTGTGAAGAATGTTCCCTTAAAGTTTGGCTGTACCTTTTTGTAACACCCTGTATATGATGACTTTTGAACATTATTAAGGTAAATACATTGTTTGTTCTCTATCAAAATCTTTCATTTTGCTAACTGTGCCTATCAGTAGTTAGTGCCTTCAGTAGTTAGAATCCTTTACTTAGCTGGCTGTATTGGCGCTCGCTGTATTGCAGTAGTTCCAGTAACGAAGATTTTTGTGAGGTAAGTGATTTATGAAAGGTATAGGTTATTGTTAGTCTGGGCCATTCTTTTGTGGGGATTATTGAAAGTCAGATTGCGTAGCGCTAAAAATATTGTGTGTCAGTTTGGTGTTGATCAGAATAAGTAAAGAGAGAAATGTCTGAGTACGTTCAGTTCTGCTCAGCGGTTTATAAATCAAATAATGTAAGAAAGAGGTTTATCAGCACAGTAATTCATTAATTTTTCAAAGGGGGTGTTTCAGTTGCAGCTACGTTCCTTGCGAAAACGTATCGAACGCGTATTATTATCGCTCCTGAAGCCGTAGGTGTTGCAGTTATGAACATGGAGATGAACATAAATCAAAGAAAAAGTGGTACTTGCGTTAAGGAGTACGGTTAGCGTCACAATCGTACTTCTTTGACGGTTAGTCTCTTTCTGCTCTCACGTGAAGGGAAGTCGCAACCATGATCGCCGTGCTGACAGTTTCTAGTAATCCAGACGTGAACGCACTGTCCGTGTGGATACTTGTCTTCTACAACAATCCCATATCCTGACTCAAGCTACGTGGCGTGGCTGTACAACCCCGAACGACCAAGTGACCCTCTCCGGCGATAGTCGCGTGGCACCATTGAAATCCTACATGACTTGTGTACAGCCATCCTGAACATATCGAACTTAGATTCCTATTATAGTAGTGGTTTTCGGACCAACACGTACAGTCATATCGCAGAAAAGTACACTTCCTTCTAAATAGGCTATGATCCTGTCGGTGTCCAATTATTACATGTGCTGGCAGACATCTCTGCTCCTTACAAGAGGTGTATCGCGATCTTTTCACAAACAAACAACATTCAAATGCGACTTCTGATTACGAAATCCGCTGCGTAGTCTTTCCTCAAGTACAGAACGTAGATGACGTCGCCTGTTTTGTTCTCTTGCTGAAATGCTAACTATTTGGATATCAAAGTAAGTGGTACATTTCACGCAATATTGATGTTTGTTGCTTGACACCTCCACAGTGTTGCAATTTTTATGTCTAACAATGTATGCCACAAGAAAACCTTTGTTCACGCTTGTTTGTTTTTACACAGTTTATAGTAAAAGTTATTTATGCTTCAAGTGAACCAGATGTAGCACCTTCAGGAAGTTCGTTGCTGACTTAAAATGCATTATGTAAAAATACTGGTTGAGATTGTGTTCTTCGAAAACAGCGATGCCATTCTACATTCAGCATACAACTTTATCGTCAGCACCAACTAACCCCGATATCTGTCTGTCTGACACTTTCCGTTCTGAATTATTTCCTTCATCCGAGATCGACGTTTCGCCTGTATTTGTTTTAGGCACTCCTGGGAAATGTCAGTTTTACTCCTAAGTGATAGCCACGATATTGGCCACAAGGACTTGATAACAAGATGAACAGATACCCTTATCTTACTATCGGATTTATGGAGTGATGTAGCAGTGTTCTTTTCGTCTCCAGCACGCAAACAAGTGATGACAGGTGTTTTCGGTCAAAGATCACCAGTCCGATTATGCGTATGTTTACTGATATCTTCTGTGACAGCCTAAATTAGCAGCTATTAATCTTCAGAGTTGTCTAGAAGATCAGAACTTTTAAATATTCCGCGTGGAAGGTCAGTCGGCTTATGCTCGTCATCAACACGTTCTTCGTGCCATCGTCATCTTCTCTATGATGACAGTGATGACGATGCTGATGGTGTTGATGACGGCGGTGATCCTCCTGTTTTGTGGCGCACACATGACCTCTCTCATCTTTGATCTCTCGTTCTTTCACTCTGTACCTGACACTTTGCACAGGCTATCGACTTTCCCTCGCGCTGGCGATAGTTTGTGACTGTCGTAAACATGGTATCCGTTCTCGTCTCACATACGCGCAACAAATTTTACACGCCATGGCAAACCGCAAAACTGATCGCATTCGGGACGTTTTTTGTCTCTATGAAATGCGTCGCATTTAGCTGGAGTGGATTTCAAATCCCCATTCGACCATTAAGATTTAAGTTTCACTTGGTTTCTCTGCATGAACCATGGTGAATTCCGGTATGGTCCTTTGCAAAGAACGCGGACTATTTCCTTCCCAACCCTTGAATCATCTGAGCTTGTGATTCATCTGCAATGACATAGTCGTCGACAGGACGCACAATGATGATTTGTTTTTGAAATAAACCATCGAATTAATAGTTTAGTTCCACTCTGTAATGCCCGAATTTGAGTGTAACAAAAGTGGACGTGTTTGAAGTCTCCGTCTCTGAGACGTTAACAGCATAAATTTACTAACAAGTCCTTGTCATAGGTGAGAAAAGCTAACTGTGACAGAAAAAAACCCTAGGCTCGACGTAGGCCTCAAGCCGGCCCTTCAGATTTGCAGTTTGACACTTAACCCACACACATATACTGGATAGAAGGAATATACAGGATGAACCAGAACGCTACCGACAACCTTCCAGAGACTGTTCAGGGACACGTTCTGAGTGTTTTGGTATAAGGGTGAGCCGTGCTCCGGCTCGCGTTTGTGCCGTTGACAGGTTGGCGTCCTGTATTCGGATTGTGACCTCTTGTTTTCTTAGTGCGTTCATCGGCGCCACTACGTTTGCTCGCTTTGTTTGTCCGTGAATGGCAGCAGCCGCGTTTATCTATAACGAGTACTGTGGTACTATCTTGGAAGAGACCTCTAGTATTTCCGGTTCGTCGTGTGTCGGGAGTTCGGTTGGGACGGAAGACCAGTGAGGTCCGCACAGCCCCAGGACTCGGCGAGACTGTTGGCAATACATGCACTACCCGATGGAACGATGTGGTCGCGAGAGTGCACGACCACGCCAAGGACCGGATTCAGCTAGTTTAAGTTGAATGGATCGTTAAGTCTGAGAAGTGAAACCGCCACCATTGTGTGTGTCCGTCCTAAGAAGTGAGCTCATGGTAACAAGCTGTTGGTTGGCGTTTCAAACTGGGACGTTTGCCTTGCCTGACTTGATCGAGACCGATCCTTGGTTGGTCGTTAGGTCTGTCGTCTCAACGGACGACGTGTACTTGGTCTGCCGACGGCTTCTGGGTTCTCTGTGTTTGTGTCGACTTGTAATTCGTCATTGTTGCTCCACGGTGACTGGTATTAGTATTGTTTGAGTTGTTTGTGGAACTGTTTTCGCGGATCCGTGTGTATCTAGTGTGGATTTGAATGAGCAGTCATTTTAACGCTGTCTGCGTACTGGATTCGTGGAGGCAACTTGTTGTGATTACCTCGGATTATTCGTGCGTTTGAACATGTTCTCTTGTATAATGTTTGTCGTTTTACGGTGTCAAGAGCGTAGTCCGCCGTCTGCCTGAAATGGGTTATTCTATCATGTATTGGGCATCGGACGTTAGGTAGATTTTTCGAGAGCGTTGGACTTGCGTTTAACTGTGACTGGTTTGAGTTGCCATTCTGTTAAGTGAGTATAACACTGGGCTGCCTGTCTCACCTTACCTGTGTTTGAGGGACTTTCCCAGGTCGACCGTTGGAGCACTGTCTGTGGATCACTCCCTTCTTTATTTGGTCTGATTGTGTCAATTGCTTAAAAAATAATATTTTGTTTAAATTATTCCTATTGCTTGTGGCCTTCAGCCGGCAAATAATTTTGAATTCTTTCTTAATAAGGCCTTCAGCCGTCAGTGTAGCTTGTGCTACAGTCAAATTTTTTTGAGTTATTGTTATTAAAAAAATTATTTCCTTAAATAAAGTGTATGTGTTTACTGTGCAATCAACGGTAAGTGATTAGGCCCCGTTCACACCTTTTCCTAAGTCCCACGTTTCAAAGGGACCCATGGTCTCCCGCGGCACTTTGCATAGTTATTACATTTTGTTTTCTTTGCTGCTTTAGTTAGCTTTGTATCTGTATTGCACTGAAAACTGTGCACAACAATGCGAACGTTGACAGTATGTGTTCTCTGTCTTGTGTGGAAACAAAGTTGTCCCATCAACTTATCGTCACTTGCTGTTGCTCGGTTTAGTCTATGTCCTCAAGCTAGCATCCAGCACTGCTCGGTTATGTCTCGGGCTTGTTTTTTCTAGAATGTTAGTTGTACGTTAAGAGTGATCACAGCAGTAGGGATAGATTCACTAATGACGAGTTGGCATCGTGTGTGGGTTCACAGAATACAATGGCAGAGCGGCAGTGCGACGCTATGCTGAGCTTTTTCTGGAGAGACGACAACGTCCTCACACCACACTTGCATCTGTAGATGGGCGCCGAACAGAAAGCCGATTCTTCCTTCTTAGAATGATTACATATTACAGCCACTTACATTGATATGAAGGTATTTTCGCAGACACAAAAGTAATTGGGGTAACACACCGAATAAATCATAGAGACATTATTACTCTGTAACGAGTCACCAGAGACCCTAAGTCCCTTACATGATAATACTTGGAAGGTATCCCTGGAGACCCTATGGGAGTTTATTTTACTGTATTCATTTTTTAAATTTGTTTTTGTTATAATGTGGACAGTAGAAGTCTGGGTCGGACGGGGAGACATGCATGGATTACATGACCTCTCACGTTAAGCACGAAATCCGGCTTGAGTACCGGTCCGGCACAAATTTTCGTATGCCACCAACAGGTAGAACATCTGTACCTAGCACAAATGACGGCAAGTTAATCGCATTCAGCAAATTTGTTTCGATCTCTGGAAGTCTGGCGGTGGAGTTCTGGTTCACCTGGCATTTTGCTTGCTTTGTAATGTTTTAGTTCTCCCGTGCAACTTTCTTACAATGTAATCTCAACAAGAGCTTAGTTCCATACACTTGCCTATGTTGACCAGTAATTTCGCCTCCTTATATTACCAATGTGTCAACAGACTTCGGGATTTAACTTAGTTTCTCTCCTCTGCATTTTCAAGTTTGATGATATTCACGAATGTTTCACGCATGATAATAGACTGCACTCCGCAAATTATGGGCAAATGCAAAAACGGTCATGACGCAGTAGAACTATAGCTATTGGAGAGTAATTTTGGTATGATAATGCAAATATAGTGCTGCATGAAATTTGCGAAGTACTGGATCTGCGATTTTGCCCGTGTCATTTGGACACAGAGGCTGACCAAAAAAATTGCCGCGGAAAATATTTATCAGTTTAGCCTGTAATGAATAACCTCAGTTAACGAAGTAGAAAACCATTCTTTAGAGAAGATACCGTAAATCACAAATTTTGACTTCCATAGAGTACTGTGCGTGGTTTTTAAAATGTGGCTCTTCCAGTGAGTGGTAATTACATCAGTACACCAGACTCTCCAACTTGTTGCACAGGTAAAATCCCAGGGAGAGGTATCAGACGATCGTAAAGGCTACATTATACTGCCTTTGATGAGTGACCTCTCCTGAAAGAAAATGACTGTTGCCAAGATTGCATGTGAGGTATGTAGTTGCTCCATCTGAGTATGTTGCTCTCACCGCCTGTTCTATGCCCTGAGTTCGAATGATCTCTGTGCTGTTTAGATCATGTTGTCACGGTGTGCCGGGACACTTCAGGGGCCAGTTTAATTCCGTCCCCTCCTCAAAAGACGACTGTGTATTTAGAAACAGGACAGCAGCTGATGTTGTAACAGTGAGAGTAGACATCCGAGACACGAAACTTGTATCTGGGTTGGAAACTAAAGACGTTGAGCTTGCCTCAGAAAGATTACAGAACAATGAGAGCGCTGACGATGGGACTAGTTTCAGAATCATCCAAACACCACAAATAGGGCGTACCCAACGTAATGGTAATACCAACAAGAGGGCTGCGCTCGGTTTCTCGACTGAGGATCGAAGGCGCGAACAGCCCGATGCAGCTAGTCCCACAGATTCTCGATTCGGATTAAATCCGGAAAGTTTTCTGGCCAGGGGAGTACGGTAAACTCATCCTGGTGCTCTTCGAACCACGCACGTACACTGTGAGCTGTGTGACACGTTGCGTTGTCCTGCTGGTAGATGCCATCGTGCCAAGGTAAAACGAACTGCATGTTGGGTGGATATGGTCCCCAAAGATAGATGCATACTTGTGTTGATCCACTGTGCCTTGCAGAATGACGAGAAGACTCGAGGAATACCACGATACATTCTCCAGACCATAACGCTCCCTCCTCCAGCCTGGACACTTCCGACGATTGTTGATGGGCCGTACAAACGAACCTGTCCGATGGAGCGAAAAACGAATTTCTTCTGAAAAGGCCACCTGTCACTACTCAGTGGACGTCCAGATGCGGTATGGGCATGCCAATTCCAGCCTCAGTCGTCGATGCACATCAGTCAGCATGGGTGTATGAACCAAGCGGCTTCTGCGGAGGCCCGTATACAGCAACGTTCGCTGAACAGTCGTTGAGGAGACTCTTGGTAGCCCCTTGGTTCATCTTGGCAGCCAGTTGCTCAACAGTTGCTTGTCTATTTGTCCAAACTCATCTCCGCAGCCGTTGTTCACACTTGTCATCTATGGCCTTGGCGCCGGTTTTGGATTGTGTTATCTTTTCATCTACAGTATACTTCAACCACAGA
Source organism: Schistocerca piceifrons (assembly GCF_021461385.2). NCBI lineage: Eukaryota > Metazoa > Arthropoda > Insecta > Orthoptera > Acrididae > Schistocerca > Schistocerca piceifrons. The sequence goes on along the minus strand of NC_060139.1, from coordinate 321,098,603 downwards.
GGCACGCGAACAGATTACAAACTGATCCGTCTCGGAAATGTTTCCATCCTTGTTCCTAAAGCCAATGGTCATACCCTTTTGGACGTCAGATAAATAGCTTTGTCATTATGACGACTACAGCACTGTTTTCCGCATCCCCCGACACGCTTTATGTGTCGTCCACTGCTAGTGCTACCACCTGCCGCCTACGACTGCTTATGGCACGATGATATCGAACATAGGTCGTGGTCATATAAATGTGACTGGACTGTGTAGCTTGTTGGTCAACGTCTGGCACGCAAAACCGCAGCGGTACTGCGTGACATGGTTTCGACAAGTCCTTGGCAGTTTTCCGGAGGCACATGACACCAGATATCTACTCACAGGTGACAAAATCCGCGGAAAATAACGGTTGGTGATTTGTGGGCTCGGAACTGGCGCCGGATACCTTCCCAGATGTGTTCAGTTTGGTTAACACCTGGCGAATTTGTTGGCCAAGAGATCAACGTGAGTTCAGTATCATGCTCCCCAAGCCACTGTAGCCCGATTCTGGCCTTGTGACGCTGACAGTTATCCTGATGGAAGATGCCATCGCTGTCGGGGAAGAGATTAAGCATGAAGGGATGCAGGTGGTCCCCAATAATGTTCACGTAGTACACAGGCGTTATAGTGCTCTTAGTTATTGCCAGAGGTTCCAAGGAAGGTGAGTTGAATGTCCCTCATAGTATAGGACTATCTGCACTGGCCTATGTCGGGGGCCCAGTATGTGTTTCGAGCAGCTGTTCGCCTGGATGCATACAAGGACACGACCATCGACCTAAATATAAGAAAAAAAGTGATTCATTCGACCAAACGTCTCCTTTGCGTTGATCCACGGTCCAGTCTCGATGATCCCGTGCCCACTGCAATCGTAATTGACGATGTCACTGTGTCAACATGGAAACACGTAGTGATCGTCAGCTGTGGAGCCTCATATTCAACAATATGCGTTGAACGATGTGCTCCGAAATACGAGTACTAATGCATGTACCAGTATTGTACTCAGTCGTCAGATATGCGATAAATTGTCGCCTGTTCTGCTTTACAGAGAGTGCAAGCCTACGCCCTCAGTGTTTTGTGATGAGGCGTGGACGTCGAATACTTTCTCACCTAATCGAGGGTTCACCGCCCTTCAGCCACTTTCTACACATGCTCACGATAGCAGCCCGTAGACAGCCTACTATCTTCCCCGTTTCCGAGTTACTTGGCTCCAAATGTCTTCTCTTTGAAACTTCCTGGCAGATTAAAACTGTGTGCCGGACCGAGACTCGAACTCGGGACCTTTGTCTTTCGCGGGCAAGTGCTCTACCACATGGTTCGCAGGACAGCTTCTGTAAAGTTTGGAACGTAGGAGACGAGATACTGGCAGAAGTAAAGCTGTGAGGACGGGGCGTGAGTCGTGCTTGGGTAGCTCAGTTGGTAGAGCACTTGCCCGCGAAAGGCAAAGGTCCCGAGTTCGAGTCTCGGTCGGGCACACAGTTTTAATCTGCCACGAAGTTTCATATCAGGGCACACTCCGCTGCAGAGTGAAAATCTCATTCTGGAATCTTCGCTTTGTTAAAGTCGCCTATGTCAAGTACCCGAGTCGCCGCTAGAATAACTCCCCATTAGTCTCTGCTCCACTTACATACTTACAGCGACACTTGCCCACAACGCCACCAGATGGCATTCAATACTGGGTGAGCAGTAGCCATTGTGTCCTGGTTTATCAGTGCATAGCAGTGGCCAAAAACAGCTTCTGGCACTTCGTATCCAATTATCGGCGGGTCTTATCTGAATCAAGTATTGCACAGTGTAGATAACATTTCTGAACCAGAATCTTGCCCTTAGATTTGTATCTCGAACGCTGCTGATGATTATCCTATAACAAACTCTGTTGTGCTATTGGTTTTCAAATGCATAGCTCTTCCGACTGATTTCCTGCACTACCGTAACGACAAATGTGCTGTTTGTACGCATTTATCACCTCTTCTGCTTGCTCGAAAGTGCTCGAAAACGACTAGAAAAGTCGCTGCATCATATATCATTCAGTTGCGATGAGGGGCATCTAACGCGTTTTTGGAATGTCAATCATATGCAGTAGACGCTGGCAACTTTTTTATTATTTGGAAGGCTCAGAACCGAGAAAGCTCGAACATGGTCAACCAATGGATGTGAAGCACGCCATTCTCCTTATTTAGTGTAGTACTTTCAAAAGAACACGTTTCTGAAACTTTTCCAATTTCATCTGGCATTGTTGCGGCTATAATCAGGGTAATTTCAGAGAGTATTATATTAAGAAAGTTTTGTAGATGGCGGCCAGCAGAATTTGTGCTGTTCAGTAATAGTTATAGGAGGGAATGTCGGCCAGGGATCACCAATATGTCGAAGGGACTCTGTTTTATCTTCTATCCTTGCACACAATTTGTCATCATGCACGAACTGAGGCTCAATGACTTGCCTCCCTAAGCTACTACGTCGCTGGTGCCCTGGCGCGCTAGGTTCTCTGATGCGAGAGTCGTTCGCAGTTGTGATCTTTGGCTGTTGCTCTTCCTGTCATTACCGATTTGGGTAGCGTGGTGAGGGGGCTTTGCCCAGTTGGCTTCCAACAGCCAGCGTACAAAGCAGCAGAAGCTGTAGACCGGGGATTATCCTCTGGAACGTCGATTCACATAATTCATTTTATAGCTTCCTGTATTTCAAATTGCAATCCAATCTTTTTTCGATTACAGTTTCTGAAATGTGTTAAATCAAACAATCGTGCATTACATGCACACTAGCTTGGGAAGGGTCAGAGCCACAGAGCGTAAGAGGCAGAAAAATCCAAGTGCAACAATGTGTACTGGGCCTAACGACAAATCTATTCATGTCTGACACCACTTTGGGAGAAATTAGATTTTAGTTACACGTCTGCGTCTGAAATTCTTCAGATAGAGAGAATACGTGGCCTGGACTCTGGGTTCCAGGCTGAGCTTAGGCCAGCTTTTTTTGTTTGTGGTTCAAAATGGTTCAAATGGCTCTGAGCACTGTGGGACTTAACATCTGAGGTCATCAGTTCCCTAGAACTTAGAACTACTTAAACCTTACTAACCTAGGGACATCACACAGGGCCATGCCCAAGGCAGGATTCGAACCTGCGACCGTAGCACTCGCGCGGTTCCAGACTGTAGCGCCTAGAAACGCTCGGCCACCGCGGCACCGCGGCCGGCTTTTATTGGTGGATTACCAGCTATGATGCAGAACTGTGTACATGCAATATTCTTGATTGTTTCTTGTTGTGATCATACGGATCTCATATTTAACTTCGAGATGATACAATAAACACACTTTCGGTTTAGATAGTCTGATTTGCAAACACTTAATTTGCGTCTCATATTGGAATTAATGAAGTAACGAGGGAAATAAAAAATAGTTTAAAGTGAGGAGCAGTATTACAGGTGATTCAGAAATAAAATTAACTGAAAATGTAGAGAAGCTAAGAAACGAGAATGGAGGACAGATGTCATAAATATAACGTTTAACTTTGTAGCGTAGACGCTACACGTAGACAATTAATTAGTCACTTTAGGGAGCACAACACAAGGTAGATGAAAAAAGTAACTAGGTAATTAATGTAATATGGTAGTGGGGAACGAATGTGAAAATGCCCAGGAGAAATTATGCCAATTTAAAGCGACCAAAATATGCTCAAGGAAACTCAGTAGTTATCTCAGCACTTCGAAAAGCTTTTCACGGAACACATGTCGAAGTATTGATGAAATACCAACAGAAATATTACGGTAATCTGGCCAAAGAACGGAGCAAGGACTACATATAAGTACTTGTATGAAATTTGTGAAACTGGGGAAGTTCCATAAGATATTGCAACTAATGTAATTATTACGTTTCCTGAGAAATCAAGAACTGACAGATCGAAAATAAGCGCGCAATCACTTTGGTATAGGAAGAGACAAAAGTACTCACAGGAGAACTTTATCGAAGAATGGAATGGAAAATTAAAATTAGATAAAGTAGATTATGAATTAGGAAAATAGGTGACGGGAGGTTGCTGAGAAATTTATGACAGCAGAAGGATACAGTTCGAGGTCAAACACTTGACTTACTGAACGTTAGCAGACACTTTTCCAAGACAGCAGACACTGTCGGAGCTAACAATACCGTAAGGAGTGCCAAAAAGGACCTCAGAGTACCCTATTTCATAAAAGCCATGGAGGAGCCAGTTAACAGTATAACTGAAGAACAAAAAAGGAAGAGGTACGTTTTTAAGGCATATACATATCACTTAGGTTTTCTACTCCGACCCTCCTCAGATTTCGCCTTCCACATTGGACGACAGTACACATACCTCTCTACTTCTGACGGCTGCAGAGAAGACAGATGCTGTAAGTGACGAGCTACGAGTAGGGAGCGACGACCAGCAGTCGGGAATGTAGGCGGCCGGTCCGTCAACAAGAAAACTTTTTTTTTCTTTTTAAATCTCTACGGCCGTTTCCTTCGCCTGTCGCTGCTGGCGTCGGTTTTTCGCTTATGAGTGCTGAGGATTTCTCCTTCCCAGCAAATATCAAGAGGAGGTTACCAGCATGTTTATTTAGCGTGCTAAAATGTTTACTCGTTTTCATCGCTAAATTCACGTAACCGAAGCAAAGTAAAAACATCGACAATCCCTTCTCTCTTACACTGTTGTCTCTCACTTGACGGGTACTCAGCAGTTTCCGTGAGACTCGAAAAAACGGGGAAGGATTCTTTTTTTTGTGAAAGAGACTGTCAAAGTTTATAGAACGAGCGTCAGTAGAGGCGATCTATGCTACCACACTTCTATCGTCAAGAACAGAACAAAACTAATTGTAGAGCAGTCCACACTAGTTTCACAATTTTTATCGTTATGCAGGAACTCGGAGAACCCTACATTCGACAGGAGATTTGACTTCAGCTTTACATCTTTCACTTCGTCTAAATTCGGCCAAGTATAAATGGGAGGCGGTTTGCAAGTTCCAGTAGGTCGATGATCGTTGCCATTTACACGGTGCAGATGTATTAATTTGAAGTCAGGATCCCTCTACCTGAGGAGCTATGACCATTCGTTCATCTTCGCTAATGTGAAACACATCTCCTCTACCGAGCACGTGTTCATAGGTGTTCAGGTACGCACTTCAGAGCCCACGTTTATTGGACGTTTTTTCTCGTTTTCTTCCACACTACCACCACTGAAAGTTACCAGCCCTACACTCTTCGCATCACAAGAACTGGTACATGTAGTCAATTGTCAGAGGTATCAGAACAGTTTTCGTTTATACCTTTCGATTCGTTCGTTTCCGGTAGAGGGATCCTTACTTCAAATTAATACATTTATCGTTCTCCATCATTCTAGAAAGTCTGTAACATCATCACGGAATCACCTCGTGTATACGTACATTTATAGACGCCCGCGCCTATAACTTTGACGCTCTGTAGTCTCGTTGGAAGACGTTTCCGGACATGGGTTCCTATTCAAAATACGATGTACTCACTCCCCTCTACAAGTTCTAGAAGTCTGTAACGGGAATTTCCGACCACCCTGTGTATAATGAAAACAGCGCCGATACTTTGCAAAGTAGTAGGTGTAAATTACAGGGATCGAAAGTTTATACATTAATTGCACAAAAATCAGACTGCAATTATAAGAATTGAGGGGAATGATAAGGAAACAGTGGCTGAGAAGTGAGTGAGACATGGTGATAGCGTATCCCATATGCTATTCAATCTGTACATTGACTGTGAAAGAAACCAAAGAAAATTTTAGAGAAGGAATTAAAGTTCAGGGAAAGGAATACAACTTTGTGGCTTGCAATGACACCGTAATTCTGTCAGAGACAGCAAAGGACTTGGAAGGCAGTTTAACGGAGTGGGCAGTGTCTTGGAAGGAGGATATAAGATGAGCATGAATAAAAGCAAGACAATGGTAATGGAATGCAGTCGAATTAAATCAGGCGATGTTGAGGGAATTGCCTTAAGAAATGAGACACTGAAAGTATTAGATGAGTTTTGCTATTTGGGCAGTAAAATAACTGATGATGGCCGAAGTAGAGAGGATGTAAAATGTAGACTGGCAGTGGCAAGAAAAGCTTATCTGAGAAACCCGTTAACATCGAATATATATTTAAATGTCGAGAAGTCTTTTGTGGAGGCATTTGTCTAGAATGTAGCCTTGCACATAGGTGAAGAGTGGGTTATAAGTAGTTCAGACAAGAAACAGATTGGAAGCACCAGGAATGTGGTTATAAAGAAGAATGCTGACGATTAACTGGGTGCATCACGTAACTAATAATGAAGTTCTGAACAGAAGTGGGGAGAAAAGAAGTTTGAGGTATAATTTAGCTAAAAGAAGGGATTGGTTCACAGGACACATTCTGGAACTGTCAATTTAGTACGGAAAGGAAATGTGGGGGTAGAAACTGTAGAAGGAGACCAAGACGAGTATTGTCAGTTGCAGTAGTTATGCGGGCTGAAGAGGCTTGGACAACAGAGTAGCGCGGAGAGCTGCATCAAACCAGCCTTAGAACTTAAGACCACAACAAAAACAGTATGCATCAACAATCAGACCTTTAAATGTAGGCGCTCTGGGCATTTAAAGCTGCACTACATCGAAAAAACCTCGGCGGAGACAACCTGCCTACACTGTATTATTGCGCAATATTGCATTGTCGACTGATACGCACACAAAACATCCCTTGAGTGTGCAAAGTAAGTTGCGCAGAGATACATAAGAAGGAACTCGTGCTCTGTCAAAGTCTGCCCTATCTGTTTGTTGTATAACTGCCGCCATACAGTGGAAGTCGAAGAATTTGCCTTCTGCCAGTCTGGGGACAGATAGCTCCCTGCCCGCTGGGTTAGTCAGCTGGCAGGCGGCTTCCTACCCCAAAGGGGAGCAACGTAATCGATATGCGGATACCCCAGTCTTGCGCGGATGCATTGGTGTCCCGAGCGCAGGCAACAGTATCCCACGGGGGATGTTTCAGAGCTATCTCCTTTGGGACTACCAGTGGAGTAGCTTGCCTTTGACGGCCCCTGAATTAAAATTTGTCGCGGAGCTTTTACTCGACTGTGGCAAGGCTCAGATGGAGAGTAAAAATTTCTCACGAAAGAAACAAAAACTCTCATTTTGTTAAAAATAAATATTTATTGATTAAGTATAGGTAGGTAATTATTTACAATTAATGCTCCTAGGAGCCAAGTTAGCCAAACAGTTCAAATATACACTTTTCTCGCCCTGTCTTTGGCCAACTTAATTATTAAATCATCCATAGTTGAAGATGGTTTTAGTTTTTCGAGATGTTCTATCTCTATAGACAGCACTGACGACTCTGAAAGCCATTCTTGTCTCATAAAGGTACAAAGATAGTTTTTAATCAGTTTTAATTTCGAAAAACTTGTTTCAGCTGTAGTAGTTTACAGGAAGGGTCAAAAATAGGAAACATGCTGTAATTATCGCCGGAAAACTGGATGCAAGGCAATTGAATTTAATCAATAATAATTCCGTGAGTTCCTTAATGGAATGAATTTTCTGAATTTCAATTTTTAAGCAAGTTTTAAAAGAAATTAATTGTTCATACAGATCAAATGACATGTCTTTACAGTATTTAGCAGTCAGTTTTCCCGCTTCGTTTTTTATAATTTCATTTGGAAATGACAAGTGTTTTTCCACTTGTAACACTTGGAATGTATTACTAAAGTCAGAGAGGCTTTGAAACTTTTGTTTAGTATGAGAAATTAATATATCTAAACAGCAATAGTACACATCGGCTTTGAAGTACGATTCCGGGTTTGAAATTCTTTCATTTTCTGATAACTCATTTTATTGTGGAAGTGTGTGCTTGGCTAATCTAGGACTGACATATGACAGCAGGCAAATTTTCGAATAAATAGAGAGCCATCACTGGATAAATTTAGTTTTAGGCGAGGAGTTATGCACACGCAGGTGCGTGAACTGTTGTAATTGTAAACAGTAGCAGCAGATCGTACATCTACATCTACATCTACATGATTAATCTGCAATTCACTTTTAACTGCTTGGCAGAGGGTTCATCGAACCACAATCATACTATCTCTCTACCATTCCACTCCCGAACAGCGCACAGGAAAAACGAACACCTAAACCTTTCTGTTCGAGCTCTGATATCTCTTATTTTATTTTGATGATCATTCCTGCCTATGTAGGTTGGGCTCAACAAAATATTTTCGCATTCGGAAGAGAAAGTTGGTGACTGAAATTTCGTAAATAGATCTCGCTGCGACGAAAAACGTCTTTGCTTTAATGACTTCCATTCCAACTCGCGTATCATATCTGTCACACTCTCTCCCCTATTACGTGATAATACAAAACGGGCTGCCCTTTTTTGCACCCTTTCGATGTCCTCCGCAATCCCACCTGGTAAGGATCCCACACCGCGCGGCAATATTCTAACAGAGGACGAACGAGTGTAGTGTAAGCTGTCTCTTTAGTGGACTTGTTGCATCTTCTAAGTGTCCTGCCAATGAAACGCAACCTTTGGCTCGCCTTCCCCACAATATTATCTATGTGGTCTTTCCAACAAAAGTTGTTCGTAATTTTAACACCCAGGTACTTAGTTGAATTGATAGCCTTGGGAATTGTACTATTTATCGAGTAATCGAATTCCAACGGATTTCTTTTGGAACTCATGTGGATCACCTCACACTTTTCCTTATTTAGCGTCAACTGCCACCTGCCACACCGTACAGCAATCTTTTCTAAATCGCTTTGCAACTGATACTGGTCTTCGGATGACCTTACTAGACGGTAAATTGCAGCATCATCTGCAAACAACCTAAGAGAACTGCTCAGTTGTCACCCAGGTCATTTACATGGATCAGGAACAGCGGAGGTCCCAGGACGCTTCCCTGGGGAACACCTGATATCACTTCAATTTTACTCGATGATTTGCCGTCTATTACTACGAACTGCGACCTTCCTGACAGGAAATCACGAATCCAGTCGCGCAACTGAGACGATACCCCATAGGCACGCAGCTTGATTAGAAGTCGCTTGTGAGGAACGGTGTCAAAAGCTTTCCGGAAATCCAGAAACACGGAATCAACTTGAGATCCCCTGTCGATAGCGGCCATTACTTCGTGCGATAAAGAGCTAGCCGCGTTGCACAAGAACGATGTTTTCTGAAACCATGCTGATTACGTATCAATAGATCGTTCCCTTCGAGGTGATTCATAATGTTTGAATACAGTATATGCTCCAAAACCCTACTGCAAACCGACGTCAATGATATAGGTCTGTAGTTAGACGGATTACTCCTACTACCCTTCTTAAACACTGGTGCGACCTGCCCAATTTTCCAATCTGTAGTTACAGATCTATTGGTGAGCGAGCGGTTGTATATGATTGCTAAGTAGGGAGCTATTGTATCAGCGTAATCTGAAAGGAACCTAATCGGTATACAATCTGGACCTGAAGACTTGCCCGTATCAAGCGATTTGAGTTGCTTCGCAACCCCTAAGGTATCTAATTCTAAGAAACTCATGCTAGCAGCTGTTCGTGTTTCAAATTCTGGAATATTCCATTCGTCTTCCCTGGTGAAGGAATTTCGGAAATCTGCGTTGAATAACTCCGCTTTAGCGGCACAGTCGTCGGTAACAGTACCATCGGCACTGGGCAGCGAAGGTATTGACTGCGTCTTGCCGCTTGTGTACTTTACATACGGCCAGAATTTCTTCGGATTTTCTACCAAATTTCGAGACAATGTTTCGTTGTGGAACCTATTAAAGGTACCTCGCATTGAAGTCGGTGCCAAATGTAGCGCGTCTGTAAATTTTAGCCAATCTTCGGGATTTCGCGTTCTTCTGAACTTCGCATGCTTTTTCCGTTGCCTCTGCAACAGCGTTCGGACCTGTTTTGTGTACCATGGGGGATCAGTTCCATCTCTTTCCAATTTATGAGGTATGAGTCTCTCAATTGCTGTTGCTACTATATCTTTGAATTTGAGACACATCTCGTCTACATTTGCATAGTCAGTTCGGAAGGAATGGAGATTGTCTCTTAGGAAGGCTTCTAGTGACACTTTATCCGCTTTTTTAAAGAAAATTATTTTGCGTTTGTTTCTGATGGATTTGGAAGAAACGGTATTATGCCTAGCTACAACGACCTTGTGATCACTAATCCCTGTATCAGTCATGAAGCTCTCTATTAGCTCTGGATTGTTTGTGGCTAAGAGGTCAAGTGTGTTTTCGCAACAATTTACAATTCGCGTGGGTTCGTGGACTAACTATTCGAAATAATTCTCGGAGAAAGCATTTAGGACAATCTCCGAAGATGTTTTCTGCCTACCACCGGTTTTGAACAAGTATTTTTGCCAACATATCAAGGGAAGGTTGAAGTCCCCACCAACTATAACCGTATGAGTGGGGTATTTATTTGTTATGAGACTCAAATTTTCTTTGAACTGTTCAGCAACTGTATCATCGTAGCTGAGTGATGCATTTGTAGTGTGAGCCCAAAACAAACGTGCTGCAGCATTCAAAATGGAGCGAACAAAATCAAGACAAATATGTGTAACTGCCTCAAGCCGTAACATATAGTGGCAAATGATGTGGTGAAGATGTTGCTAGGTGATTTTGTTCAGGTAATTTACTGGTAGATCGTAGACAAACATGAGGAAAACGTGCAGGCGACCTAAGGTTTTCCTCCGTTTCGCGACACGTTTGAAATGTCTTATTCATTTTTTATAGCCAATAATACATAAGAAGAAGATCTTTTCAACTCAGTCACATTTTCATTTTTGTACTAACACTCGGCTCACAAGGAAACAGCAGACAGAATTGTTGCACTGCTTTTCGTTGCCGTTGAATCACGTACCTCTTTGCCTCTGCAATGCGGTACGCCATTATCTTTTTGCAATATATGTTTGACTACTAAACACTTGTACACTGAGTTGACAAAAGTCATGGAATACCTCCTAATTTCGTGTCGGATCTCCTTTTGCCCGGGGCAGTGTAGCAATCCGTCGTGTTATGGACTCAACAAGTCGTTGGGAGTCCCCTGCAGAAATACTGAGTCATGTTGCCTCTATAGCCGTCCATAATTGCGGAAGTGTTGCCGTTGCAGGATTTTGTGCACGAACTGACCTCACGTTTACGTTCCATAAAGATCCGATGGGGATCATGTCGGGCGATCTTGCTGACCAAATCATTCGCTCGAATTGTCCAGAACGTTCTTCAAACCAGTCGCGAACAACTGTGACCTGAAACTTCCTGACGGATTAAAGCTGTGTGCCGGACCGAGACTCGAACTCGGGACCTCTGCCTTTCGCGGGCAAATGCTCTACCAACTGATCTATCCAAGCACGACTCACGACTCGTCCTCACAGCTTCAGTTCTGCCAGTACCTCGTCTCCTACCTTCCAAACTTCACAGATGTTCTTCTGCGAATCTTGCAGAACTAGCACTCCTGGAAGAAAGGATATTGCGGAGACATGGCTTAGCCACAGCCTGGGGGACGTTTCCAGAATGAGTTTTTCACTCTGCAGCGGAGTGTGCGCTGATATGAAACTTCCTGACGGATTAAAACTGTGTGCCGGACGAGACTCGTACTCGGGACCTGTGCCTTTCGCGGGCAAGTGCTCTACCAACTCAGCTACACACGCACGATTCACGACCCGTCCTCACAGCTTCATATCAGCGCACACTTCGCCGCAGAGTAAAAAACTCATTCTGGAAACGTCCCCCAGGCTGTGGCTAAGCCATGTCTCCGCAATATCCTTTCTTCCAGGAGTGCTAGTTCTACAAGATTCGCAGAAGAACTTCTGTGAAGTTTGGAAGGTAGGAGACGAAATACTGGCAGAATTGAAGCTGTGAGGACGGGTCGTGAGTCGTGCTTGGGTAGCTCAGTTGGTAGAGCATTTACCCATGAAAGGCAGAGGTCCCGAGTTCGAGTCTCGTTCCGGCAGACTGTTTCAATCTCTCAGGAAGTTTCATATCAGCGCACACTCCGCTGCAGAGTGAAAAACTCATTGAACTGTGACCTGGTGACATGGTGCATTGTCATCCATAAAAAATGCCATCGTTGTTTGGGAACATGAATTCTATTATTAACCATTTCCAGTCAATGATATGTTCAGTTGGACGAGATGAGCCAGCCCATTCCATGTAAACACAGCCCACACCATTACAGAGCTACCACCGGCCTGTATGTTCGCCCCTGGTAACTGAGTGGTCAGCGCGACGGTATGTCATGCCTAACGTCACGGGTTCGATTCCCGGCTGGGTCGGAGATTTTCTCCGCTCAGTGACTGGATGTTGTGTTGTCCTTATCATCCCGATCGATACACAAGTCACCGCAGTGGCGTCATCTCAAAAGACTTGCACCAGGCGAACGGTCTACGCGACGGGAGGTCCTAGCCACACGGCATTTCCATTAGCGGCCTGCATAGTACCTTGTTGATAACTTGGGTCCGTGGCTTCGCAGCGTCTGCACCACACTCGGATTCTACCATCAGCTCCTCCCAGTTGCAATCCGGACTAACCAGGCCGCGGTTTTCCGGTCGTCTATGGTCCAACAGTTACGGTCGCGAGCCTAGGAGGGGCACTGCAGGCGATGTACTGTTAGCAAAAGGCACTCGCGTCGGCCGTCTGCTGACATTGCCCATTAACGCCAAAATTCGCCGCTCTGTCCTACCGGATACGTTCGTCGTACGTCCCACATTGATTCTGCAATTGTTTCAGGCAGGGTCTGTTAGCACTGACAACTGTACGCAAACGCCGCTGCTGTCGCTCGTGAAGTGAAGGCCGTCGGCCACTGCGTAGTCTGTGGTGAGAGGAAACACCTGAAATTTGGTGTTCTCGGTACTCTCCTGATACTGTCGATCCCGGAATACTGAATTCCCTAACGATTTACTAAATGGAACGTCCCATGCGTCTGCCCCAACTACGATACCGCGGTCAAAGTCTGTTAATTCCCGTCACGGCCATAATCACGCAGGAGACATTTTCACATGAATCGCCGGAGTACAAGTGACAGCTCCAGCAATGCACTAGGTACAAACCTTGTGTTCGCGACATTATCGCCATCTGTATATGTGCATACCGCTATCCCATGACTTTTGTCACCTTAGTACATGCAAACACTGCCCACACTGATTACAGGTATGCGGAATGTCACTTGACTGCAATTAAATTGCAGACTTGGGGCTGACACGAACGTGACTGGACCGGCGGAACCACGCAACGCTCCTCGTCCAGCGCCGAGGCGACGCTGGTCACATTCGTTAGCGAGGTCACGTGACGCTGTCCACACGCATCCTGCTGGCGGCGGCCCAGCGCGTCTACTGGCACCAATGGGACGCACGCTGCCAGTGCGACGGCTGCCAAGTGCTTGTCTAGCGCCACTGCCCGCTCCCTGCCACTTCGCTTCATTCACAGTCATGTGCCGAGAAAAACCTCTCGGTGATACGGGAGCTCTCAGTGTTTTACTTAAATGTGCTACCAAGGCGAGCTCATTCAGAGAACTTCGTGCGGCTGCCCCCGTCGGAAGTTCGAGTCCTCCTTCGGGCTTCGGTGTGTGTGTTGTCCTTGGCGTAAATTAGTTTAAGTTAGATTAAGTAGTGTGTAAGCCTAGGGACCGATGACCTCAGCAGTTCGGTCCCATAGGAACTTACCACGAATTTCCAAAAAATTTCGTGTAATACTGAACTAACATTGAAATGGACTACAAATACACTCTCTTTCTGCGAGAAGGCATTTTTATACAGCCTCATCCTACACAACCACATCCAGAGACGCGAAAAATACAATGACGGAAAATCGCAGCACCAAAAAATAATTAATGTAGTGTAATGAAATTTCGGGAATCGCCAGGGTAGCCGAGAGCGTTAACGCGCTGCTTCCTGGACTCGGGTAGGCGCGCCGGCCCCGGATCGAATCCGCCCAGCGGATTAACGACGAGGGCCGGTGTGCCGGCCAGCCTGGATGTGGTTTTCAGGCGGTTTTCCACATACTACTAGGTGAATACCGGGCTGGTCCCCACGTCCCGCCTCAGTTACACGACTCGCAGACATTTGAAAGACATTCATACTATTTCACGATTTACACTGGACGCAGACAGCTGGGGTACACTAATTCTGTCCTGGGGGTTATGAAGTGGCGCCAGGAAGGGCATCTGGCCACCCCTTAAAATTAACCATGCCAACTCCGTACTTAACCCTGCCGACCCTGCGCACAATGCGGGATAATGGCGGCAGCAAAAGAAAGAAAGAATGAAATTTCGGGAATACTTTTGTCTAGGTAACATATGTAAGTGATTAACATTGCAAGAGCACAGGTAAATGTACGAGCGAGATATGCCATTGCAAATGTGCGGGTACGTTAATAACCGATGTAACCGCCAGGATGTTGAATGCAAGCATGCAATCGTGCATGCATTGCGTTGTCAGTTTGTGAGACTGCGTTCCATGCTTGTTGCACTCGGTCGGTCAACAGAGGAGTGGTTAATACTGGTTGTGGATGCCGCTGGAGTTGTCTTTCGATGATGTTTCATTTGTGATTGATTGGAGACAGATCTGGTGATCGAGAAGGCCAAGGCAGCATGTCGGCACTCTGTAGAGCAAGTTGAGTTACAACAGCGGTATGTGGGCGAGCGTTGTCCTATCGCAAAACGCGCCCCGAAATGCTGTTCACGAATGGCAGGTCGAATCAACAGATTGAAGTACAATTCTGCAGTCAGGATGCATGGGATAACGAAGAGAGTACCCCTGTTGTCACACGAAATCTCCCCCCCCCCCCAAACCATAAGTCTAGGTTCGTTGCGGACCCTCAACTGGCCTCTTTCTAACCAGTGTATCGCTGGAACAGAGGCAGGATCAGCTTTCATCAGAAAGCACAACAGACTTCCAACCTATCCCCAAATGAGCTCTCGCTTGACACCACTGAAGTCGGATATGGCGGTGATTTGGCCTCAGTGGAATGCACGCTTCAAGGCGTTTGGGCCGGAGCTGTACTAGAAGTCCTTGTGTCTCTGCGGTGCCAATTGCTCCTCAAATTGCATCTGATGATGCAGTACGATGCGCCGGAAGCATACGCCGAACCCGATGGTCTTCCAGTGCCACGTGGCTGTCCGGAGCCCTGTATTTTTGGGATCGTACATTCTCGTGACCACTGTTTCCAGCAAACATGTGCACTGGCTACATTCCTGAGTAGTCTCTCTGCAGCTTCGCAGGAAGAACGTCCATTTTCTCGTAGCCGTATCACGCGACCTCGTTCAAACTCAGTGAGGTGTTGCTAACGGCATCTTGTCGCGTTAAAGGCATTCTTGACAAACATCAACTCTCCACGTCCATTCTCTAGCGTTCACAACCGTTACAGCGTGTATTTGAAATAAACCTGATTTTGCATCCTTACAGTGGCGCTACCAGCGTCACACTTGTGCGACTGGCTTGAAATACGAAGAGGCGTCAACTTTAAGATGCAGAAACACGCCTACAAATTTTCGTTGAGGTTGCACGACTCCTTCATGGTGTTGCGATTTTTCTCTGTCTGTGTAAATGTTCTGTGTTTGTTTTTGACCACGCTCGAAAACCGCTTGTGGGTCTGTAAGCAGACATATCTCTATGACAAGAGGAAGGACTCAGACACGACCAACTGATTCGGTTCATACTTGTATGTATGTCAAGTATACACTGCATACACATATATATGCCACATGTACACCACATGTACCCCATACACATCATACATACACCATACACAAGTCATACATATGCCATAGGCTGCACATGCCATGTATTTGGTGTGCCAAATATGAAGTGGATACATTGCTCTTTACTTTGCCTTTAAGACACAGAGACTGTTGCCAGATGTGCAGCAGTCATGTGCCGCTTCTCACTAATAGCCACAGCTGTGCATTCTGGTGGACATGAATCATAACTCAGCCAAACTGCGTGCAAGATACTTGCTCATAGAATACTGAAAACATGAAATGTGTAACACTAGTGGAATTGCATAATCTCATGCAAAAAAAGGTATAACCACTTGAGCATACACCAGTGTTGTCAATTAATGGAAACATACATACAAGGTAAAGATGAGGACTGAATGTAGTATCAAGGAGGATAAAATTATTCATTATACCGAAACCTATATATTTACAGCTGTCAATAAGCCATTCAACCAGTCATGTGAGAACTCTCAAACAGCGGTCAGTCGAAGCATTTGGTAGCAAAGCATTCACCTTGTAAGTATTAGCACCACTGGTGATGATGAATAAAAATGTAGTTGATGGTATGGATGTGCTTAACTAATATTTTGTTCTTCTTTTTCCTTACACACGAGGTGCCACCAACACAGCAGCAGCAGTCACATGATGTGTAAATAATGTTATATAACCATACCTACAATTTAAACAAATATTGTGCATAATGAATGTGCCAGTGTAAGTATGAAGTTGGATCCTGAATTCTACCCAGTGGTTGTATGGAAAAACCACGATTTAGTGATACCAAAGTAACCTTATCCCTGGATGAGTAGATTCGTCTATGTGGTGCTTCAGTATAGATTTCTGCTTTGTTCCATGGAAATATACACTCCCTGTCAGTGATACTAGATGAACATACAAACTCATCAGGGGACTTTCCAAGATCAGTTAAAATATTTAACGGCTGAGTGTGTACACATTTGCAAGAGCTCACCTTTAAAAAATCTAATGGTTGTCATCTAAGCAGTCATCATAACTGTCGATTAAGCTGGCAGCTGTGTGTCTACCGGTTCTATGACAAATTGTGGAGCAGCCTGCTGGTAATGGCATGCAAAACTTGTCGACCTTTAGATGAAACCATTGTTTAACTTTACAATCTATGTTGTGTGTCGATACAATATATGAATCAACTGTACTGGGTATAGGCACAGAACTACAGTCCTAATTCATTATTTTCATAATTTTATACTGCTATATGTAAGAGTTTATGAAAAAAAACTATAAGAGCTTTATGTATTATTTACTCCTCTATAAACCCTCTTTTATCCACACATATTTTAAAAGTGTATGTTTGTATGTGCGTATATATGTATTTATGTGCGTATGTTCCACCTCCCATCGTGAAGAATGGGATCGATTTCAACAAACTTGGCATGCATGTGATTTACTGTCTAGGAAGAAACACTGTGCAGGAAAGAATCACTTCCCTTTCGGAGGGTTAGGGATGAGGGTGAAAAAGTATCATAGCTCACAGCATGCGAGGTGCCGGACATTATTAGTCCCGTATTTGAGAATAAGAGCGCTTATTGACTAGCAACAAACTTTAAACATAAACACTGAGATGCATAAGGAGCTGCCGCATCATGCATGACATTTTTATTTATTATCTCTTTACTACTAACACTGTTCACAACACACTTCGCAAACAGTATCTGCATATACTATTGGATGCACTTGCAAAATTATATCATTGTATGACACATGGTTCAGGAGATATGAGGTCATAAACATTGAGCTTAGTGGATACGAAACTATAGGACGAAATTCGCTAAAGATTTATGTGAAATATGAACACAAAGACTAGTGAAATATGGTAAGTATATATGGCAATTGCACATGTGGTCAAAGTGGGTAAAAATCTCCTCCGAAATCCCTGTATCGATTTCAACCAAACTTGGTAGAATATTAGTTACTATCTGTAAAGAAATATTGCAGGGGCAAGAACCAGGAACCTCCCATTGGAGTGGGGTTGATAATGTGGAGAGAGATGTGGTGAGGATGAGATGGACAGAGAGGTGTAAGGAGGAGATGGATATGGGCAGGGGGAGCAATTGGAGAGAGAAAAGGGAGGGTAGAAATGTGCAGATAAAGGGAAGAGAATGAGATGGAGAGAGGGGAGCTATGGACAGAGAAATGAAACAGGAGGAGATAGACAGAGAGGGTGGAAGAGATAGAGAGAGGGGGAGTAAGATAATAGGCAGAGAGAGAGAGTGAAGGCGAAATACACCGAGAAAGTAAAGAGGAGGAGATGGTCGTGGAGAGAGGGGGAGGAGGAGATGAACAGAGAGAGGAGAGAGGAGCAGATGGAGGAGAGAGGGAGAAGTTGTACAGTGAGAAGGGGTGACTGATATGGATAGAGGACTGGGGATGACGAGATGGACAGGGAGAGGTATAAGAGACAGATAGAGGTATGTAAGAGGAGCAGATGGAAAGAGAGGGGCAGGAGAAGCAGGATAGAGAGTGGGGGGTCAAGGAGGCAAGAGAGAAGGGCGAGGAGGAGATAGAGAAATGAAACAGGAGGAGAAAGACAGAGGGAGAGGGGGAGGATATAACAGGGAGAGGGAAAGAGGATATGCACAGAGATATGGAGGAAGACATGAACGTAGGAAAGAGGAGGAAATGAATGGGGAGAGGTGAGAACAGAGGAACCGACAAAGTGAAGAGGACGAGATGGACAGAGAGAGGAATGTGGAGCAGATGAACAGAGAGAGGAAGGAGGAGGAGGTGGACAGCGAGAGGGGGAAGGAGGAGATAGACAAACAGAGAGAGAGAGAGAGAGAGAGAGAGAGAGAGAGAGAGAAGGAGGAGATGGATAAATAGAAAACTGGAATAAATACGTATGCAGAACAGTCGTCACCGTGACTGAGTGGATGAAACAACCTGTTCACTGTTAACACATAGTTGCTTGAACTGATTACAGGAAATTTTCGTCTCTGTTTTTGATGTCGTATGAAAGCAGATGACTTTTATTTGAGCCACACATATTCGAGGCTTCCACAGCAGGTGGTACGGGGTAATGCAAACATTATTATAACATACAAACAGGAAAATATGAATCTGAAACATATTAATGGAGCACACATATGAACCGACATTACTTTCAATGAAATTATTAGCGTATGTGCTGATTGCTGAAATCACACACAGGGTGATTGTCGAATGAGATAATTGAAGAAATCAACGCGATACTAATGGATGTATTTAGTTTTATTGAAGCGCAGAAAGCTATTAGACGAAAATTGCTATTGCTAAATCTGGGACTGCTGCAATAAGAACAGTCTCTCACAGAAACGTTTAGACGATTAACAGAAAGTCTGAAGAAGCTCTCAGAAACTACTGGTGGAGGCAGAAGAGCAGAAGAAGAAGAAGAAGAAGAGGAGGATGGAGAAGAAGGAAACCCTATTACCGATTACGTTAACTAACACAGTGATACAAGAGTGGGGTCAGCAAGGATGAACCATATATGATAGGTAGCTATCCTATTCATTTAACGAAAGATGCAGTACAGGTCAGGAATGAGAAATTCAAGATAACACTGGGTTTATAAGAGCTACTATTCTTCAAAACTTCAAGTACTGACGAGTATTTATCGAAAGCGATGAAAATATATGTCGAAATATTACATACAACTAACACAAATAGGAAAGGCATCAATCCTACGGGATGGAATGGACAAAATGTTATATAACTAAGGAATACAATAATATTAGTAAAAACGCTTTAAAATGTGTCTATGGCACAAGTGAAGGCACTGACATTCAGCATAAAAGACTAAACACTCTACCACTGCAGTATATACACTGCAACGACCCAAATGAGATAACACAACGGTTATGAGTACTCTCAGCGCCAGTCGCAGCAGAGAAAACAGCTCACGTGAATGAGATCACATCAGTCATTGCAAAGCTTCGAAAAGTGTGTATCATCAGGTAATTATGAAGACAATTGTTTATGAGCTTCACAAACCAGCACATAAAACATTCCCAGGTAGACGCGTCATAATATGAGGTTTAGATAGTTATGGTAGCCTGATCTCATAGATATGAACCAATATTAATGTCCGAATAAGAGCTTCAGATATATTTTAATTGCCATGGACATTTGTTCCTAATTTGCCTCGGCCACGCCTCTGAAGGCAAAAACAGGGAAGGAAGCTGCGCAAATGTTTGAATAACTGCTGCAGACAATCTTCAAAATGATTATGGAGGTGAATTTTGCATTAGATGTACCAAGTTGGTAATAGAACAACACAGAATAAACCACTACTCCACATGAAGGCGGGTATTATGGACCATTTGAACAGAATTATAAAAAACCTTAAGTGGATCAAACTTAATCTTTGACGCTCATTCAAATGAGTGTACATTCTCCCACAAATAAATGAGCAGTATGATCAAACTAGAGATTGTACAATTAAAATGGGACGTACTGACGTGCATAATAATGGACTTCTAAATATTGTACATAGTCGTATTAAGATAGTGGATCTACGGAAACAGAAATTTAATGTAGATGATTTGGTAAATATTTCGAAATACAAAACTGCATTTGACAAGTCTTACCTGCTGAACTGGTCAAGAGAGAGATATTCATGGTTTCGAAAGTACAACACACAAACACAAGAACATACATCTTAAATGACAGCAAAGGTGAAGATATTTCCAGAAGTTTTTACACAGACAAATTACAGAAAAGCTCTCAATCACATGTTTCTCATGGAATGTGTTGTAAGGTCTCGAGGGAATAAGGCTTAAGTTAAGTGGCTCGACTTCCCATCAAAGCATTAAATTTAGGTGAACATCCACACTTTGGTATATAAACACAACACAGAAACCTCTATCCAAGTAGGAGCATGTGAGTGTTAGGAAGCACATCAGAGTTTGTTGTGGTATTCTTGATAAATTACCAATTGAATTGCACTGCAGACCTGGAATGTCGCTGAAAAAGCATGTAGCCCATGCTACCACAAGAACCCTTTACTAAACTTGCAGCCAGTATGGGAGCATGTGAAGGGTATGCATTGCCGTCTGTGGTGATTACACACCCTCCTTCATAAACCTTCTGTTGCATACTGTAGAAGTTGTTTCTACATATGATCCAAGTTTCGTCGAACTATGTTACTTGACAGGGCACATCATTCGAAAGTTACTTTTGTCCATAACTTTTACACACTGATGGTGAATCTGAAACTAGTGACTTCAAGGTATGGCTTCCAATGGCTAAAGTTGACATTTCACAGAATCGTTCTTCAGAAAGTGTTGACCTAAGGCAAGTATTTATCAACTCGAGTTTTGACAAATTCTTTTCACCACATGCTACAGATATGGGTAAAGTCAGAAAGATTCGTATGCTTACAAAAGTGCTGGGAAAATGTCGATAAAACTGCTTTTTCTAATGTAAGGTACTAAGCATTATGGAGAAGTTACAGCAAGAAAAAGACACTAAGATCAGTTCCTTTCAATTGATGTCACTCACATCCATCAATGTAAGTTAATACCACCATGCACACGACTTTTAGTTTTCCACCATCCCACATATATAGACTATGAACATCTGATAAAAAGATGAAGTTCTTACTATGACTGTCTACTTGCTCAAATTTAACATTTAGTTAGCAATAAGGTAGAAAAAACTTACCTCAAAGGAGCATTCTGCTTCACATTCATTAATACGTTTCTTGTTGGACTCATAGGTTACTTTCGTCCTTAACTTTTGCAAACCTGTGTAGAATCGCAAAGTAGTGGCTTCTAGGAATGGCTTTTAATGGCTAAAGTTGACAATCCACACAAGAATTTTCTCTTCTGTTTCATTGTCTGATAGAGATCTAAATTTGTTAGGAAGCACTTTTGCATTCTTTGCTGTGCGATGTGGGACACATATCAGACAGGATAGACGGGGAACGCCGAAAACTTCAAAGAAGGGCAGCTTACCACGAAATAAAGGACAGAGTGCCACAGGCACGATACGCGAATTGGCGTGGCAGTCATTAAAACAAAGGTATTTTTCGCTGCAGCGGGATCTTCTCATGAAATTTCATCCACCAACTCTCTCCTCAGAGCGTGAAAATATTTTGTTAGAGCCCGGTTACATAGTGAGAAACTAGTATCAGAATAAGATAAGAGAAATCAGAGGTCACACAAAAAGATTTAAGTGTCTGTCTTTCCAATGCGCTATTCAAGAGTGGAGCGGTAGAGAAGTAGCTTAAAGGCGATTCGATCGACCCTCTACCTAGCACTTAACTGTGAACTGAATGATTTAGTTATATCACTCCTGGCGCGCCCCTCTCAGCTTGGCACTGCAAGTAGCCACTTTTGGCTTAAACCGGCCTGAACGTAGCGGAGAGCGCTGCAGTACCGCCCTCCACTCGGAGGAAAGGGACTATATTTGCTTTTCTGTCCCCCTCTCGTACTTTCAGGTCTTCTGATTAGTCAGTTGAATTATACCCGACAGAAGCAGAATATACGGATATACGGTGATATCGAAATCGAATCTGTCTGGGAGTGGGTGAGGGCGGAGGCGGGGACGGGGGACGGGAGGGGGGGGGGGTTGATGGGAGGTAGAGCATTCTTGATACCGTAAGAAACTACTCCAAGAATAGCATTCTATGTTTTCTGCATTCCATTTTTGTCCGTAGCGTGGTATTCATGCGGCATCTTATGTATAAAGTTAACATATTCACTAGATGCTCATTTTGTTTTGTGTAGTCCCATTTAAAGAAAGCTACAACATAGTCTCTAAGTGTTTAGCAATTACTAAGCAGTGTAAAATGTAGCAACCTTATCTCGACATAGATGGCTTCGTGTGAGCACGCATATCTTCTTACCTATGGCTGCAGTCGCAGATTGCAATATACACTCCTGGAAATGGAAAAAAGAACACATTGACACCGGTGTGTCAGACCCACCATACTTGCTCCGGACACTGCGAGAAGGCTATACAAGCAATGATCACACGCACGGCACAGCGGACACACCAGGAACCGCGGTGTTGGCCGTCGAATGGCGCTAGCTGCGCAGCATTTGTGCACCGCCGCCGTCAGTGTCAGCCAGTTTGCCGTGGCATACGGAGCTCCATC
The DNA here is from genome assembly GCF_021461385.2 of Schistocerca piceifrons. NCBI lineage: Eukaryota > Metazoa > Arthropoda > Insecta > Orthoptera > Acrididae > Schistocerca > Schistocerca piceifrons. The sequence continues at coordinate 321,075,783 of NC_060139.1, read as the reverse complement.
GCAGTCTTTAACACTGGTAGCATGCCGCGACAGCGTGGACGTGAACCGTATGTGCAGTTGACGGACTTTGAGCGAGGGCGTATAGTGGGCATGCAGGAGGCCGGGTGGACGTACCGCCGAATTGCTCAACACGTGGGGCGTGAGGTCTCCACAGTACACCGATGTTGTCGCCAGTGGTCGGCGGAAGGTGCACGTGCCCGTCGACCTGGGACCGGACGGCAGCGACGCACGGATGCACGCCAAGACCGTAGGATCCTACGCAGTGCCGTAGGGGACCGCACCGCCACTTCCCAGCAAATTTGGGACACTGTTGCTCCTGGGGTATCGGCGAGGACCATTCGCAACCGTCTCCATGAAGCTGGGCTACGGTCCCGCACACCGTTAGGCCGTCTTCCGCTCACGCCCCAACATCGTGCAGCCCGCCTCCAGTGGTGTCGCGACAGGCGTGAATGGAGGGACGAATGGAGACGTGTCGTCTTCAGCGATGAGAGTCGCTTCTGCCTTGGTGCCAATGATGGTTGTATGCGTGTTTGGCGCCGTGCAGGTGAGCGCCACAATCAGGACTGCATACGACCGAGGCACACAGGGCCAACACCCGGCATCATGGTGTGGGGAGCGATCTCCTACACTGGCCGTACACCACTGGTGATCGTCGAGGGGACACTGAATAGTGCACGGTACATCCAAACCGTCATCGAACCCATCGTTCTACCATTCCTAGACCGGCAAGGGAACTTGCTGTTCCAACAGGACAATGCACGTCCGCATGTATCCCGTGCCACCCAACGTGCTCTAGAAGGTGTAAGTCAACTACCCTGGCCAGCAAGATCTCCGGATCTGTCCCCCATTGAGCATGTTTGGGACTGGATGAAGCGTCGTCTCACGCGGTCTGCACGTCCAGCACGAACGCTGGTCCAACTGAGGCGCCAGGTGGAAATGGCATGGCAAGCCGTTCCACAGGACTACATCCAGCATCTCTACGATCGTCTCCATGGGAGAATAGCAGCCTGCATTGCTGCGAAAGGTGGATATACACTGTACTAGTGCCAACATTGTGCATGCTCTGCTGCCTGTGTCTATGTGCCTGTGGTTCTGTCAGTGTGATCATGTGATGTATCTGACCCCAGGAATGTGTCAATAAAGTTTCCCCTTCCTGGGACAATGAATTCACGGTGTTCTTATTTCAATTTCCAGGAGTGTATTTGGGGTGTTTATAAAGCTTTCCTTTCACACTGAAGGTCCTCTATGTACTGCTGATAGGGCTCACGAAGGATAAAAGCGATGCAAGTGACATTAAGTGCGCTAGTTATGTATCCAGTCGTTGGGTTCCGTGCTGTTTTGTTCAGATTGACTGTAAGAACAACAGACGTCATATCAAGCAGATCTTGATCGCTGTTGCATGACTGACAGTGAATGTCGGATCTGGTGAACGACCAAGAACTGTCTTAGCCTTGGCCACGGGATTGCTGAAGAATGTTATTCTTCACCCAACAAAGGTATTGCTTTTCTCTTACTGGAATCTCATTCCATTCGCGGATATACATTTGAAATCGCATCAGTTTTCAGTGCACGGTCCACAGGCCGCCGGATTAGTGCTGCATTACATGACGTAAGAGCGAATGAGCCAGTGTTATAAACGTTAAGTCTAACAGCTGAGGAAATTATCGTTCCGATCTGTAACTGAGCTGTTCTGCACTCAAGATACGGTCTACAGAGGTTTCAGTCTTACTCTGATTCCTCGTAATAAGTACTCACTGACGGGATGAACGTATGAAATCGTATGAATGAGTGAGGTGGCGCAGCGATAAGGTAGTGCATTCGTATTCGAAAGCATAATGGTACCATATTTCTTCCAGCCTCCCTAATATAGATTTTCGTGATTCCCTGAAATCGCCTAGAGCGAGTAACAGGCTGGTTCCTTTTAAAGGCAAGGACGATATCATTTTCTGGCCTTCCACAGTCTGAGCTTGTGCTCCGTCCCTAATGACCATCTCATCGATGGGATGTTAAACAATAATTTTCCTTCCACGGGCGCCCATTTTATTACTTTTATGTGTGTTTGGGGGGGGGGGGGGAGAAAGGAAGCTGGTAATAAAAATGCTTAACTTATTCAATTGCGGAAATCCACTAATTGTTAAAAATGACGAAAAATATAGGATAATGCTTGATAATTAAGTAACTAGTATCATATTTTATAATGTGCGCGTCTATTAGACACATCCATTCAAATAAAATACTATAAAGAACAAATTCTCTAGCTGATAATAAAAAGTGTCATTAAAATTTTGTACTAGATATTGCCGCGCGGGATTAGCCGAGCGGTCTCAGGCGCTGCAGTCATGGACTGTGCGGCTGGTCCCGGCGGAGGTTCGAGTCCTCCCTCGGGAATGGGTGTGCGTGTTTGTCTTTAGGATATTTTAGGTTAAGTAGTATGTAAGCTTAGGGGCTGATGACCTTAGCAGTTAAGTCCCATAAGATTTCACACACTTTTTTTGTACTAGATATTAGTTAGCACACAACAGTTATATTGGGAATTAATTAAAATATTGAGCCAGGTTTCTTTGGTGTTGCAGAAGCTGCATACGATCTATAAAACCAAACCTTTAATTATTAGATAGCACACAACAGTTATATTGGGAATTGATTAAAATATTGAGCCAGGTTTCTTTGATGTTGCAGAAGCTGCATACGATCTATAAAACCAAACCTTTAATCGCGTTTGGAAAGCACTGTGACTGAAAACGGTAATTACACCAAGGTTTCTAGGAGGGGAGGGTCCGTAGCTTGGAACAATTTTCAAACTCCTGCTTCTACCCAGCCCTGTAATAGTTTAATGAATTTTCTTATTCTATGTCCTCATTCTTATTACGATATCACAAAATTTACTCCAGAAAATTAAGATTTTTCCAAGGGTGAACCATGTTCTACGGTACAACATGGTCGCGCGGTGGAGAGCTGGGCGAAGTGACCATGGTGAGGTATACCTAATTTTTAAGCTGAGCAGCAATAGACGGACACGCATAGAAATGAGTGATTTGAACTACATCTATTGAAGTATAATATCAAATGTAGTACTTTAAACAATTCAATTTTCACAAAGCGACAAAACGCCACTTTGCCTGACATGACAGTGCAAAGTGGCCATTTAGTTTTTAACTAAAAAATAACGGACAAAAACTGTTTTAAAAAAGAACTAAATGTATTTTATTGTCAAACCTGACTCGAAATACACTTTTCACAAATAAAAGTGAACCCGTGTTCCTCAGCTCCTGTACAGAGTTTGTGACCCCAGAGGGCGCGCAATTGGTGTTCAATCCATTGCCGGCATTGACGCCTTTACGCAGAAGTTGTATATCCTCTAATAGCATGACCGAAATTTCAGTAATCAAAGCAGAATCATGGAGTCAAGATATGACACTTCTAAAAATTTTTCATTGAAAAGACCTAAGTCACATTCCCTCGCCATAATAAAACACAAACTGACCACTTATCTTACGTTGGGATAGCTAAAATTCACAATAACTGTTATTGCGTGGCTTTCCCGTATGTAGGAACAAATATTCGATTGAGATTTGAAAGCGTTGCAATCGAGAAAACTTTGCCAATGCCGTATTTAATTATCTGTTACATTAATACTCTACTACACCTCAATAATCAATAAGTGAAGTCAAATTAAGCAGAAGTATTATCAAAAACAAGTTACAAGTTAAATAGCTTTTGAAAGAGAAGCTCTTGGAAACTGACTCAAATTTCAGTTTTCAGGACAGCTGAAATTATTAAGACAATGACGAAACTCAGTTCATCTGGAAGTATGACATGTTCCATAGTAAAAGACCTTATGTTTCAACGTGCAAGATGGTGGACGACTGACGAAGTATGGCTCAACTGTCCACATGTAATACATGTCAAAATATGTAGTATTTTACTCACCAAAATTCTGTAACTGATGAATTAACAATAAATTCCAAATAGGTTTAATACAGGGTCACTCAGCTGCCCCTTCCGCTGTCGTTTTATGCAACTCGTAATGTTGTATCTGGCCTTCAAACACCACGCACTAGATTTTCATATACACTCGCTAGCTACACGCAAACTATTAGGCATACGGAAAAAATGAACGGAACCTTTTTGTAGGAAAATTAATGTACTTAAATTTTCTACGTTTTCGCTCGAGGTCACAGTTTTCAAGTTAATCAAGAAAAACGTGCAAAAATGAACTTCAGACACACCTCCATCCCCACACTCGTCCTTTACCAGACAGCATTTCTAGTACACTACTGGTCATTAAAATTGCTACACCAAGGAGGAATGCGGACGATAAACGGGTATTCATTGGACAAATATATTATACTAGAACTGACATGTGATTACATTACCACGCAATTTGGGTGCATAGATCCTGAGAAATCAGTACCCAGAACAACCACTTCTGGCCGTAATAACGGCCTTGATACGCCTGGGCATTGAGTCAAATAGAGCGTGGATGGCGTGTACAGGTACAGCTGCCCATGCAGCTTCAACACGATACCACAGTTCATCAAGAGTAGTGACTGGCGTATTGTGACGAGCCAGTTGCTCGGCCACCATGGACCAGACAATTTCAATTCTGGAGAATGTGCTGGCCAGGGCAGCAGTCGAACATTTTCTGTATCCAGTAAGGCCCGTACAGGGCCTGCAACATGCGGTCGTGCATTATCCTGCTGAAATGTAGGGTTTCGCAGGAATCGAATGAAGGGTAGAGCCACAGGTCGTAACGTCCACTGCACAAAAGTATCGTCAATGCGAACAAGAGGTGACCGAGACGTGTAACCAATGGCACCCCATACCATCACGCCGGGTGATACGCCAGTATGGTGATGACGAATACACGCTTCCCATATACGTTCACCGCGATGTTGCCAAACACGGATGCGACCATCATGATGCTGTAAATAGAACCTGGATTCATCCGAAAAAATGAAGTTTTGCCATTCGTGCACCCAGGTTCGTCGTTGAGTACACCATCGCAGGCGCTCCTGTCTGTGATGCAGCGTTAAGGGTAACCGCAGCCATGGTCTCCGAGCTGAAAGTCCATGCTGCTGCAAACGTCGTCGAACTGGTCGTGCAGATGGTTGTTGTCTTGCAAACGTCCCCATCTGTTGACTCAGGCATCGAGACGTGGCTGTACGATCCGTTACAGCCATGCGGATAAGATGCCCGTCATATCGACTGCTAGAGATACGAGGCCGTTGGGATCCAGCATGGCGTTCCGTATTACCCTCCTGAACCCACCGATTCCATGTTCTGCTAACAGTCATTGAATCTCAACCAACGCGAGCAGCAATGTCGTGATACGATAAACCGGAATCGCGATAGGCTACAATCCGACCTTTCTCAAAGTCGGAAACGTGATGGTAAGCATTTCTCCTCCTTACACGAGACATCACAACAACATTTCACCAGGCAACGCTGGTCAACTGCTGTTTGTGTATGAGAAATCGGTTGGAAACTTTCCTCATGTAAGTACGTTGTAGGTGTCGCCACCGGCGCCAACCTTGTATGAATGCTCTGAAAAGCTAATAATTTGCATATGACAGCATGTTCTTCCTGTCGGTTAAATTTCGCGTCTGTAGCACGTTATCTCGTGGTGTAGCAATTTTAATGGCCAGTAGTGTATGTTGTTCGTGGCAGCCCCTCCTACCATTATCCAAATTTCCGACTAAACGAACTATTTCCGATATTGGACCTCTTTTGGTCTCTACAGAGCCGGTGGCCTAATAAGACCACCAGAAAAGACCAAAAACGGTCGAATGTGGGAAATAATTCGTGCAAGCGCAAATTTTTGTGCAGTGGTGGGAGGGAGTGACATGAACAATATACCAGAAATCCTCTCTCGTGAGGGACGGGTGTGGGGATGGAGATGTGTCTGAAGGTCACTTTTGTACGCTTTTCTTAAATAACAATATGGCCTCTACTGAAAATGTATCCCGGTACAAAATTTAACTACATTAAAACTCCGACAAAAAAGGTCCAGTTCATTTTTTTCCGTAGGTCTGATAGTTTATGCGTATCAAAATATCAATCGTGGTTTTTTAAGGCCAGACATAACATTGCGGGTTGCGTAAAACGACAACGGGAGAGGCAGCTGAATCACTTTGTACACTCCTGGAAATAGAAAAAAGAACACATTGACACCGGTGTGTCAGACCCACCATACTTGCTCCGGACACTGCGAGAGGGCTGTACAAGCAATGATCACACGCACGGCACAGCGGACACACCAGGAACCGCGGTGTTGGCCGTCGAATGGCGCTAGCTGCGCAGCATTTGTGCACCGCCGCCGTCAGTGTCAGCCAGTTTGCCGTGGCATACGGAGCTCCATCGCAGTCTTTAACACTGGTAGCATGCCGCGACAGCGTGGACGTGAACCGTATGTGCAGTTGACGGACTTTGAGCGAGGGCGTATAGTGGGCATGCGGGAGGCCTGGTGGACGTACCGCCGAATTGCTCAACACGTGGGGCGTGAGGTCTCCACAGCACATCGATGTTGTCGCCAGTGGTCGGCGGAAGGTGCACGTGCCCGTCGACCTGGGACCGGACCGCAGCGACGCACGGATGCACGCCAAGACCGTAGGACCCTATGCAGTGCCGTAGGGGACCGCACCGCCACTTCCCAGCAAATTAGGGACACTGTTGCTCCTGGGGTATCGGCGAGGACCATTCGCAACCGTCTCCATGAAGCTGGGCTACGGTCCCGCACACCGTTAGGCCGTCTTCCGCTCACGCCCCAACATCGTGCAGCCCGCCTCCAGTGGTGTCGCGACAGGCGTGAATGGAGGGACGAATGGAGACGTGTCGTCTTCAGCGATGAGAGTCGCTTCTGCCTTGGTGCCAATGATGGTCGTATGCGTGTTAGGCGCCGTGCAGGTGAGCGCCACAATCAGGACTGCATACGACCGAGGCACACAGGGCCAACACCCGGCATCATGGTGTGGGGAGCGATCTCCTACACTGGCCGTACACCACTGGTGATCGTCGAGGGGACACTGAATAGTGCACGGTACATCCAAACCGTCATCGAACCCATCGTTCTACCATTCCTAGACCGGCAAGGGAACTTGCTGTTCCAACAGGACAATGCACGTCCGCATGTATCCCGTGCCACCCAACGTGCTCTAGAAGGTGTAAGTCAACTACCCTGGCCAGCAAGATCTCCGGATCTGTCCCCCATTGAGCATGTTTGGGACTGGATGAAGCGTCGTCTCACGCGGTCTGCACGTCCAGCACGAACGCTGGTCCAACTGAGGCGCCAGGTGGAAATGGCAAGGCAAGCCGTTCCACAGGACTACATCCAGCATCTCTACGATCGTCTCCATGGGAGAATAGCAGCCTGCATTGCTGCGAAAGGTGGATATACACTGTACTAGTGCCGACATTGTGCATGCTCTGTTGCCTGTGTCTATGTGCCTGTGGTTCTGTCAGTGTGATCAGGTGATGTATCTGACCCCAGGAATGTGTCAATAAAGTTTTCCCTTCCTGGGACAATGAATTCACGGTGTTCTTATTTCAATTTCCAGGAGTGTATATAATACAGCACTTAAAATAGTAGAAATCGAAAGACTTACAAACACTGTGCAAAACAAAACCTTCTGTATAAGTACAACAAAAACTGTAGAAAATGGAGTAAACTGCTTATGGAGGTCTCTTGTGCCCATTCTTTCATGTGATTTTAAAATCAGTAACTATACTGAAGTACCAACCAGAAAACATCATGTGTTCCTGGGTACACTATTCTCTATGTACAAGACTCTCCTCAACTTTTCACAGAATACAAACTGGAAATTTCGCTTTCACTTAGCAACTTATCTATGGCTAACTCATTCTTGGGCATTTTTAGTATTTTTATCCGTCGACAGATCGTTTTTAAAAGGTTATTGTATATGTCATTGTTTTACAATTTGAGAACCACAAATGAAATGTAATTCATATATGCAGGCATTTAATTCTCACAGGTCTAGTTTAAGAAGGATGGGGGCAGGGAGTCCATGGCCATGGCCTTACAGTAGGAACGATCGTGCCATTTGCCTGAAATAATCTACCGAAACAATGGAGAACCTAAATCAGGATGGCCGGATCTTTCTTGCATCTTCTTTCTTTATATATTCTAATTCTTTGATAGCAAGATTCGTCCACCTGTTCAAGAGTCTCTTGCCCAAATTTAGCATTTAACCATCCAGCATGTCCACCGGGTGTGCACACAATGATATTAGTTTCCGCTTCGTTTATATCCACATTTCAACCACCACTCGGCGCACGTTCTACTTTCCTCAGAACCCGACTTGATTCTCAGCCACTTTTAGCCACCCTCAACAAAACGTAACTTGCTGATTTTCTGTCCACGACAAACAACTCTCGTATCGAGATGGTCCTTCATTTCCCCCATTGCATCTTCAGTATACAAATTAAATATCAGTGGTAAGAGCGCACAACTCTGCCTTTCCCGATTTTGTCCTCTTGCACTATTCCGCAAGAGCTGAATAATCCAGTATTTAACATCATAGCCAACGGCCGATGTTGATAGCGGCTCAGAGGCGCTACAGATCACAGTGGACGATCTCCATTAGGGGCGTGCGTGGTATGACACGTGGGCTGGCCCACTTAGAGGACCGTGCAGGCAGCTGTGATTGTCTAATACAGTTCGATGCATGAGCTGCTATCAATCACGCCGTTCTGCTTATTGGCTTTCGACCCTGCATTGTACGGGACTTCCTAGTTCTCATTACTGGCTTTCATGCAGCGTTCTGCTCTCAACGATTGTTTACAGTTTATGCTTTCATATCTAGCCGAGCGGTCTGAGGGGCTGCAGTCATGGACTGTGCGGCTGGTCCCGGCTGAGGTTCGAGTCCTCCCTCGGGCATGGGTGTGTGTTTGCCCTTAGGATAATTTAGGTTAAGTAGTGTGTAAGCTTAGGGACTGATGACCTTAACAGTTAAAGTCCCATAAGATTTCACACAGATTTGAACATTTTTTGCTTTCATATCAGGAGCCGAGAGAAAACTGCTTCACATAAACAGAATGAATTGCTCTTCTATCCCCTTGGTTAATACTACACCGCAGAAGAGTAGAGAACAATTTACTCGTTTCCACATTATCAACAGTCTTCTCGATATCAACGAATCCAATGCAAATTTCCTTGTACAATCTAAGACAGAAAAACGACACACCGTGAATGAATTATTCGAATGTGATGGAAATCGGTGAATGATATATACATGTACAGACGAACGAATGGCTGTACTTTCACTAAGATTGTATGATTAATTTAAGAGAAAGAGCCGGCTGGTGTGGCCGAGCGGTTCTAGGCGCTTCAGTCTGCAACCGAGCGACCGCTACGGTCGCAGGTTCGAACCCTGCCTCGGACATGGATGTGTGTGATGTCCTTAGATTAGTTAGGTTTAAGTAGTTCTAAGTTCTACGGGACTGCTGACCTCAGATGTTAAGTCCTATAGTGCTCAGAGCCATTTGAACCATTTTTAAGAGAAAGAACTTGACAAATAGAGCAAGTCAATAACGTGTTGGTCTGCCTTTGGTCCTTATGCAAGGAGTAATTTTGCTTGACATTGATTGACACAGTTGGTTGATAGTCTCTTGAGGGCTATCGTGCCACATCGTGTCCAAAGTGTGTGTCAGATGGTCAAAATCCCGAGCTGGTTGGAGAGTCCAGCCCTTTATGCTCCAAAAGTTCTCAATTGGGGAGAGATCCGATCATTTTACTGGCCAAGCAGTAGAAACTTACGCGGTATTTGGGCGGGCATTATCTTGCTGAAATGTAAGCCCAGGATGGCTTGCTATGAAAGGGCAACGAAACGGGGTGTATAATATCGTCGATGTACCGATATACTTACGTAAAGATGCTGCATATGACACCCAAAGAGGTCACCGCTGTCTGGGGCGTCTCTAAACGTCTTCGGCCTGGAATCTCGTTGACCAGAAAAGAATTATCTTGAGTAAAGAGTCCCGTTTTCAACTGAGCTGCAGTGAGCAAAGAAGACGAGTCACAACACGCCCCGGACATCGATGGGGTACCAACCTGACTGTCACTCGCCTTACGGCCCGACAACCGACAACTAGGGTGCCATTTCAATTCATAGCAAGACCTCTTTGGTTGTCATCCGTGGCAAACTTAGGCACAGTGGTACCTCAACGATAATTTACTCCCCGTTTCGTTGCCCTTCACGGCAAGCCATTCTCGGCTTAAATTTCAGCAAGGTAATGCCCGCATGCACACGGACAGAATTTCTACTGATTGTCTTTGTGTTTGCCAAACCCTACCTTGGCCAGCAAGGTCGCCGGTTCTCATCCCAACTGAGAAAGTTTGGAGACTTATAGGTAGAGCCCCCTAACCAGCTAGATATTTTAACGATCTAACGCGCCAAATAGACAGGATTTTGGTACAATATCTCTCAGGAGGGCATCAAACAACTCTGTCAATCAAGCCGAGTAATTACTTACACGAAAGCCAGAAGTGGACCCACATGTACCAATTTGCGTCTCATTCGGACAATTCTTGCGTTGTGCGTTGTTTTCTTTTCTTTTTTTTCTTGGAGTGTATTCCCTAAATCTACCCTCTATTATTAATCGCAAAACTAAATTTGCTTCTCAAGTGGCAGTATTTCTTCTAAAATGGAACCAATTCTTTCTGGTTTTGTAAATCTACTTTCAATTTTATCTTCGATCCTTTGATAATGTATAATTATGAATATTTTTGACGTAGGACATTAAAGTACACTATGTGATCGAGAATATCCGGACACCTGGCTGAAAATGACTTACAAGTTCGTGGCGCCCTCAATCGGTAATGCTGGAATTCAGTATGGTGTTGGCCCACCCCTTAGCCTGTCGACAGCTTCCACTCTCGACGTCATACGTTCAGTCAGGTGCTGGAAGGGCCTGTGCTGTCGTAGTGCCACGCAAAACAACAAGGGGTGCAAGCCCCCTCCATGAAAAACACGACTACACCATATCACCGTCGCCTCCGAATTTTACTGTTGGCACTATACACGATGGAAGATGATGTTCACCGGGCATTCGCCATACCCACACCCTGCCATCGGATCGCCACATTGTTCACCTTGATTCGTCACGCCACAGAACGTTTTTCCACTGTTCAATCGGCCGATGTTTAGGCTGCTTACATTAAGCGACGCGTCGTTTGGCATTTACCGGCGCGATGTGTGGCTTATGAGCAGCTGCTCGACCATGGAATCCAAGTTATCTCACCTCCCGCCTAACTGTCATAGTACTTGCAGTGGAGCCTGATACAGTCTGGAATTCCTGTGTGATGGTCTGGATAGATGTCTGCCTATTACATATTATGACCCTCTTCAACTGTCGGCGGTCTCTGTCGGTCAACAGACGAGGTCGGCATGTACGTTTTTCTGCTGTACGTGTCCCTTCACGTTTCCACTTCACTATCACATCGGAAACAGTGGACCTATGGATGTTTAGGAGTGTGGAAATCTCGCGTACAGACGTATGTCACAAGTAACACCTAATCACCTGACCACATTCGAAGCCCGTGAGTTCCGCGGAGCGCCCCATTCTGCTCTCTCACCATGTCTAATGACTACTGAGGTCGCTGATAAGGAGTACCTAGCAGTGGCTGGGAGCAAAATGAACCTAATATGAAAAACGTATGTTTTGATTACATAGTGTATGATAGATGACAGTACGTCTCCATTACATAAAAAAACTTGACACTAGCTGCTGCTGTGCCTGAGTGTTAGCGGTAAGACCATCAGAGCGTCGGCACAGAGGCGAGGACTAGTCGCAGTGGCCCCCACGCTATCGCCTCTGTAGTCGGCCGTATCTCATGAGAGCGACGACGAAACACATCCGCCCCCACTGCTAGCACCGCTTCCTGCGCCTGCAAGTTGCTTCTTTCCTGTTATTTGTGTGTTCTCTCTTTGTTTTCTCGTAGTTCATGTATAAGCTGTGGGCCCTCTTCTCAGACCATCCGTGCGGTTCTAGGCGCTCCAGTCCGGAGCCGCGCTGCTGCTACGGTCGCAGGTTCGAATACCGCCTCGGGCATGGATGTGTGTGATGTCCTTAGGTTAGTTAGGTTTAAGTAGTTCTAAGTTCTAGGGGACTGATGACCACAGCAGTTGAGTCCCATAGTGCTCAGAGCCATTTGAACCATTCAGACCATTCACTGAATCCGAATGAAGTACCTCCATAAACACGAAACAATATCGTTAGATGCGCAATTTTAAATTCATAACGGCTCGAACAAGACCGGCAAATGGGATGACAAAGGTACTGAGGAGTGGAAGCAGACTGCGGTGCTGTGCTCAGTGGCAGTAGAGAGTCGCTGCTTCTGTCAAGGACGACAGCAGACCAGTTGCACCCGCGTCAGGATAATAAACGATTGAAGTACCCTGAAAGTAAGCTCGTATTGGTAGTTTGTAGTGGGTCAGGGTAACAACAAGGCGCCTTACGAGAGGTAATGTTCGTACCACGAGAGACATTATAAAACTAATGAGTCCAGCCATAAAAACATGTACAACTAGACTTGCTGACTATACTTGGCCTCTTGGGAACAAGTGCAGAAGTCGGTTTGTCAAGTTCATTACGATAGTATCCCACTAATCACATGCATGATGGAAGATCAAGATTGCCCATGACACTAGAAGGGCAAACTAAATCCATCAACAAGTATCTCTTGTTCAGAACAAAACAAAATTATCGAGTGTCCATCGTAACGCCCCTCCCCCCCTCGGCCTTGCGTATAGAGTCGAAGTAGAGGCACAACCAGAACGAACGTTGTCAACCGGCGCAGCTGCAGGACTGCCTACACGAGTCGCTTTCTGTTGCACATTCCGGATATTCCATTAAACTGTGTTGACATGACTGAACGTGGAAGTGCTCACATACCGGGGAGTACTCGTATACACACTGCAGACCATTTCCGAGAGGAGCGTGATGAATATGGTGAAGCTCGTCAGATTTTCTGAATGCGCAATGTAATGTGGACCTATAAGATGTAAGACTGCCTTTTACTCAAGTAATCAATGAGCATCGAAAGCGCGAGCGTATATACGAGCTGCGTTCAATAAGTAGCGCAACTTTCTTTTTTCTCTGCCAGTTTCGGTTGAAAAAATTCGGAATTTGTTATGGGACGTTGTGGAATATTCCCGCTTCAGTCCTCACAGTTTCCTGATGTTCCGATATCTGGCGGCGAAGCCTTCAAAAATGACGTCTGTAACGAATCTGCGTTCCAAGGAGAGAGCTGTCATTGAGTTTCTTTTGGTGGAGAACCAGAGCATCGCAGATATTCCTAGGCGCTTGCAGAATGTCTAGAGAGACCTGGCAGTGAACAAAAGCACCGTGAGTCGTTGGGCGACGCGTCTATCATCATCGCAACAAGATGGTGCAAACCTGTCCATTTTCCCCCGTACCGGCCGGCGCACACAGCTGTGACTCCTGCATTGTTGGAACATGCGGACACTCATTTGACGGATGACAATCGCACACCTCGCTGCTAAACTGGACATCTCATTTGGTAGTGTTGACACACCCGCCCACCACTTGGGGTACCTACTCGAACGTGTATGTCCAGTGGTTTCTTCTCCGCCTAACAGAAAAAAATAAAGAGCAACGAACGACGGTCTGTGCGGAATTGCTCGCGCGTGACGACAGCGATCGTGGAAACTTCTTTCTTCTTAAAAAAAAAAAAAAAAGGCACAGGCGATGAAACAAAACCTCGTTGTTTCGGTTTGCAGTAGCATAAGAGAAGAAATTACGTGTTTATTTTTACACTAGGAAATTCTCATTCCAATAGCTGTCGAAGACTCTTAAAAAGTTACAGCATTGAAATGAAAAAATAAAATAAAAATCATAGCTTCTGCTACATCGCCACAGTAAAAAAAAGTTCCGTATGGTAACCATAAGGAAAAATACTCTCCACATTGCATGCTATCATTTGCCAAAATTTCGTTTCGATGTCTCGATTTAGGAGATATAAGGTATGTAATGTTAATATTTCATTCTCGTGTGCGTGTGGTGGAAAGTGAACGTGCTACATAAGACCATTTTCTCGAGACTAGAGACAGAGACCTCCTCCCGAGTCTAAGGAAAAATTCAATGTATTAGCTAAATTTCATTCGTAGCATCGTATGGTGTAATATGCATCAAACGCAAAATCACAACGACCCTTATTTTTCATTACAATTTTTTTCTATTTTCGCGCGTGTCTTACTTAGCTACGAAATCACGAACGTATGATCACTAGCGAGATGATGGGCACGTCATTGTGAAGCTGACATGTAAAGCTATACGTAACGTAAAAATCAATTTTTCTTGCGCAATGGCTTATGTAAAATCGTGTGAGAAAGACTACAGAGATAACGGAGCGCGCATGGCGTTCTAACCACAATGGCATTCTTCAGTTTGAACGGCAGACTTGCCCGCGTTCATAGTGTGCACCACCCACAGCTGCGCTGCACAGCGCGCCGAGTCGGCACGCAGACTGCCGGCTTTCTTTGTGTTCTCACTCTAACAAAGCCACACACGCTTGCGTTTTCCATGACTTCGCCGCAGTTACGTCAGCTGACCTAGTAATGTCTTTCTGTGTATACTCCTATTAGTCAGTTCTATCTACTTTGACGTCAGCGCCGACTGTTATTAGAGTTATTACTAGAGTGGAGTGATACCGAAACAATAGGAACAGTGGGACCTGCGGCAGCTTCATGAGAAGGGCCACAAAACCTAAGACGATGAAGGTGGAAGATGGATGAAGAATTATTGTCGGGAACGGACTCTCTGGCTTGGTTCAAATGGCTCTAAGCACTATGGAACTTAACATCTAAGGTCATCAGTCCCCTATACTTAGAACTACTTAAACCTAACTAACCTAAGGACATCACACGCATCCATAACCGAGGCAGGATTCGAACCTGCGACCGTAGCAGCCTCGTGGTTCCGGACTGAAGCGCCTAGAACTGCTCGGTCACAGCGGCCAGATGGACTTTCTAGCATACATCCCCAGAGTGACGAACGGACTCGGCCGCATATTGCGCAAACACGGCGTAAAGACTATTTTCCAACAGACCAAGAACACCCGAGAGGGTCTCAGATCGGCGAAGGACAAAAGGGACCCACTCGCAAGTGAGGAATATACTGCACACCGTATGCAGGTTCGGCCAGGGGGAGAAATTGGCTGTGACCGAGAACACATTGTGTGATACCAAGTAATACTAAAATTCAACTCAAGTGTTCCGGGTAGCCATTGAAATTCATAAACACAACAATAGTTTTAACAAGAAAGAAGAAAGCTTCAAGGTAAATGGATCCTAAATACCCATGTTGCAGCGAATTACTGTTGCGCGTAACAAGGGAGCGGTAATGTGCAGTGAACAAATAGTGTCTTCTGTCGTAGTCATGTTGTCTCTGATAACCCAAATATCTCCCATGCTATGAGTAAAATGTTTTTGTCTTCAAGAGCTTCCAATCCTCCAAAATCTGCACAGTTCCCAAAAACATTAGCTAGTGTCATCCATGTACTTCTTCCGAATACTGCATTACTAAGTAGAGAAAAAACAAAGTGACATTCTCTAAAAATATTGGGTTCTCCTATAATTTGTTGCTGATTGGGATTCCGAGGCTCTTTTGTGCTAACAGCATTCAAACTCCCACAAATAGGAAATTAGTTACGACAGATGTGTTGTCACTTCGTGCATGGACAAGACTCCAGTTCACCACCAGCGGTGAAAGTTGAACCCCTGACCATGCCAGCCACTCGTGCTGGTGCAGCGTCAGAAGAAAATCAATAAACAAACGTCGGCCGAAGAGCCTGAGACGAAAGCCAGTAGGCAAAATGCCAACAAGTGGCCACGAAAGCCCCATAATTTATCACCCTACTGTTAGTCGTCATGTTTCGTTTAGGGCAACATCGTCTCTCCTAACACGAGCTAATTTGAACCATACTAGACAGATGTATACTCCAGCCGAGTAGCACAGAACTAGAGCAGCTGTCCTTACTATGTGTGCGTAAGAAGCCACAAACAGGGAACTGCAAGCTGAAAACTTTTTCTTGTTGTTAATACATTGGCCTCGATACGGCAATGATCGGCCCTAGGCTACACCCAAATATGTGAATGAGTCGCTCTGTTCTACGAATTTTCCCATACTAATCACTCTCATACCCTACTGGCCATTAAAATTGCTACACCACGAAGATGACGTGCTACAGGCGCGAAATTTACCCGACAGGAAGAACATGCTGTCATGTGCAAATTATTAGCTTTTCAGAGCATTCCCACAAGATTGGCGCCTGTGGCTACACCTACAACATGCTGACATGAGGAAAGTTTCCAACCGATTTCTCATACACAAACAGCAGTTGACCGGCGTTGCCTGGTGAAACGTTGTTGTGATGCCTCATGTAAAGAGGAGAAATGTGTACCATCACGTTTCCGACTTTCATAAAGGTCAGATTGGCCTATCGCGATTGCGGTTTATCGTATCGCGACATTGCTGCTCGCGTTGGTCGAGATCCAATGACTGTTAGCAGAATATGGAATCGGTGGGTTCAGGAGGGTAATACGGAACGCCGTGCTGGATCCCAACGGCCTCGTATCACCAACAGTCGGGATGACAAGCATCTTATTCGCTTGGCTGTAACGGATCGTGCAGCCACGTCTCGATCCCTGAGTCAACAGATGGGGACGTTTGCAGGACAACGACCATCTGCACGAACAGTTCGATGACGTTTGCAGCAGCATGGACTATCAGCTCGGAGACCATGGCTGCGGTTACCCTTGACGCTGCATCACAGACAGGAGCGCCTGCGATGGTGTACACAACGACGAGCCTGGGTGCACGAATGGCAAAACGTCTTTTTTTCGGATGAATCCAGGTTCTATTTACAGCATCATGATGGCCGCATCCGTGTTTGGCGACATCGCGGTGAACGCACATTGGAAGCATGTCTTCGTCATCGCCATACTGGCGTATCACCTGGCGTGATGGTATGGGGTGCCATTGGTTACACGTCTCGGTCACCTCTTGTTCGCATTGAAGGCACTTTGAGCAGTGGACGTTGCATTTCAGATGTGTTACGACCCATGGCTCTACCCTTCATTCGATCCCTGCGAAGTCCTACATTTGAGCAGGATAATGTACGACCGCATGTTGCAGGCCCTGTACGGGCCTTACTGGATACAGAAAATGTTCGACTGCTGCCCTGGCCAGCACATTCTCCAGAATTGAAATTGTCTGGTCCATGGTGGCCGAGCAACTGGCTCGTCACAATACGCCAGTCACTGCTCTTGATGAACTGTGGTATCGTGTTGAAGCTGCATGGGCAGCTGTACCTTTACACACCATCCAAGCTCTGTTTGACTCAATGCCCAAGCGTATCAAGGCCGTTATTACGGCCAGAGGTGGTTGTTCTGGGTACTGATTTCTCAGGGTCTATGCACCGAAATTGCGTGAAAATGTAATCACATGTCAGTTCTAGTATAATATATTTGTCCAATGAATACCCGTTTAACACCTGCATTTCTTTTTGGTGTAGCTATTTTAATGGCCAGTAGTGTAGTCTCTGATGTACATTTATTATTGAAATGAAAAACACCTTTATAGGCATTGAGCTAATATGGTTTGAGATGGTGACCCTCACAATAACCAGAGTTTGCATACAAGATAGAAAAATGATTGTTCTCGCTGTATCGAACTTTCACTCAATGTCGCAAACACTGTGGAGCCAACGTACAGGAAGCTTTTACTATGTGATGGCGTTGATGAGTTGAAGAGACATTTCGCGAAACGTTTATTGCTGACAGACAACATGGCTGAATGTTGAACACTCATCTGTAACTCTTTTAGCTCTTGGAACACTATGCACGAGCAGACTATCGCACCATGGAACATCAGCGTCTAACCAACGGGGTTGTTGCGTCACTCTAATCGAACAAAACGTTTCGCCGCATTGCGTCATTAGTCTTCTATCTCGTCACAAATTCCTTTCCTGTAGCAACTTCTTCATCTCATACAAGCACTTGAGCCCAATGTCCTCAATTATTTTTTGTATATATTCCAATTTCTGTCTTCTCCTACATCTTTTATCCTCTACAGCTTTCAAGTGATGCCTTGATATTTTGACATACGTCCTATTAATCTGTTCCTTTTTCTTGTCAGTCTTACCCCCTCATCCCTCTCCCCCCCCCCCCCCACTGAACAACAAATGCGTGGCTACAAGGGATCCTAAATCTAAAAAAGCAGATTTTAATTCCTGCGTTAAGCACCTTGCGATGACAATAGTTGCATTTATGAAGAACCAAAGAGAAAGTCATAACTCGTTATTATTGATAAAACTGCTATGGTAAGTTATCCATACTGCAGCGAAATGAGAGAAAACGACAAGCACTATACAGACATTGTGTCTATTTCCGTTCGATTCAAAACGTACACTGCCTAACAACAAAAGTGAAGTGCCCAGAATGGGTGGAGGAAACGAAATGAAACTTCTTCAGTTGAGAGGGTATTTTATTTTATGCCAGTGATTACAAAATCAAGTAAAATTTGCAAACAATTTCGCAGTTTGAGATCACTTATCAGCGTGACGTTACTCCCCCTCTGGCCTAGATGCATAGACCGATTCGGCTGGAAACGGTGTCATTGGGCAATTACATCCTCTCCTGAGGCGAGATAGCCCACAACTCTAACTGATTCTCGATATTCTGGATATTGGCAAAGGGGTGGAATTACGTCCAAGGTGGTCCCACACATGTCCTATGATGAAAATATTAAGATGTGCCTGGTGCACAATACAGCGATCCACCTTTGTTGCAGTCAGATGTGTTCGACCAGAACCTTGGCGACGAGTATGCCTGCCCTCACCTTCCAATGTGGCTTATGTTGGATCCGCAGTCAGATCAAAGCGTGAGTACTGCACGATTCGACCAGCTGGCCAATTGGAGACCCACAGTGTGGCCCCTGTCAAACTCTGTTAGGTGCTGATAACGCTGTCTCAAACGGGTACACGGCATCTCCATGTCCTTCACAGTGATCAATCAACATCATACAGTATAGACGCCCTTTACAAATACGTCCACACCTGGTAACAGAAGTTAACATGAACAACACTTATGAATTATGATGGGCGTTCTACCCGTCAGAGAGACTGGCAACTCTATAACCATTTACATATTGCCAATGGTGTGTACGTACTACGTGTGCGTAGTTTTACTGACATACGACTAGGTCTTTTTGGCGCTTAACTTCTTTTGTCAGACATAGCTTTATTGCCTTGTCCTTTGAGTCTTGGTTTCCACCTAACTGCTAAATATCGGGGCCGGCCGGTGTGGCCGAGCTGTTCTAGGAGCTTCAGTCTGGAACCGCGCAACCGCTACGGTCGTAGGTTCGAATCCTGCCTCGGGCATGGGTGTGTGTGATGTCCTTAGATTAGTCAGGTTTTTGTAGTTCTAAGCTCTAGGGGACTGATGACCTCAGATGTTAAGTCCCACAGTGCTCAGAGCCATTTGAACCAGTTGCTAAATAACGACAGAAAAATTGCTTTTGCCCCTAATTTTACGGTGACTGTTTCACTGTTCACACAGTGTTCATGAACAAACTTTTCAGAATATGTAACAACCACGTATATTCATCTTCAAGCATAGTGTAAACATGTTTCTTGTTCGTAAATTGTAAAATCTAAATCATATTTTTGCTTCAGATACAGAGTCGAAGCGATACCCAGAGAGGTGCAGGGGTGGACAGCTACCCCACTAAAAAAATCTTCAGCAGCCGAATTCGGATCCTGCTCCACTAAACACAGAGACGAATCAACTCAGTACCAGTCTGAAGAAAGCCAGAATGTGTGACAGATATTAACAAGTACCAAGCGCCAAGGGTAACCGAGCCATAGGTCACTAAGTCAAATCCGTATCACTATTCTCAGCAAAACTAACACAAGCTTCACCCCCCCCCCCCCCACCCCCACACTATCGCCCCTTGCCCTCCAAGGTTGCTCATACTCTGGCTGTGGCCTTGACTGCATCTCCTTCATTGGATAACGATCGTAGGAAAGGTATAAAATTAATAACGTCTCGTACAACCATCCACCCACAAAGACATGCAACAATAAAACAGGTAAATAAATGTCGTGCGAATAGGGCCTCCCGTCGGGTAGACCGTTCGCCGGGTGCAAGTGTTTCGATTTGACGCCACTTCGGCGACTTGCGATTCGATGGAGATGAAATGAGGATGATCAGGTGTTAAGCAGTAACAAAAGCGCAAAATCTACTAAAAATGGAAGTGGAGCATGAAGAACTTAACAATAGATAGTGCTACGGTCGCAGGTTCGAATCCTGCCTCGGGCATGGATGTGTGTGATGTCCTTAGGTTAGTTATGTTTAAGTAGTTCTAAGTTGTAGGGGACTGATGACCTAAGATGTTAAGTCCCATAGTGCTCAGAGCCATTTGAGCCAATAGATAGTGACAGAAAACCAGAGTGGTTCAAAATGGTTCAAATGGCTCTGAGCACTATGAGACTTAACATTTGAGGTCATCAGTCCCCTACAACTTAGAACTACTTAAACCTAACTAACCTAAGGACATCACAAATATCCATGCCCGAGGCAGGATTCGAACCTGCGCCTGTAGCAGTCGCGCGGTTCCAGACTGTAGCGCCTAGAACCGCTCGGCCACTCCGGCCGGCAAACCGGAGTTAATTGAATTAGACAGTCATGTGACGCAATAGTCCTACTAACGTAACTCCAAAACGATTCTGCCACAGAATACAGTACATGGTGTAGCGTCACGGCAACGTTCCGTTACGTTCAGTTGAGGGCGAATCCATCAATTCGCTGACGTCAAATTGTGACCAATTATTTACCTGTTGTATCTTGTTTTGATTGTACGATACGTTTACCTATAATTTGTAATCTTTTTTGTTTTCACGATGTTGCAGTCCTTCCAAAGAGCACTGAAGAAACCTTTTGCTAACAATTTATTATCATATTTCTGAGTACTTGCACTGTGCACGCATCGGCAGTCACCTGCCTGCCCTCAACGGCGAGCTGCAGCCACTGCAACAAATGGCGCAAGGTTGCAGCCCTCGTGCAGCTGCGGTGGTGGAGGGAGCAGGTCCCGGCCGGCAGGGCAGCAGCGAGCGGCTACGTGCCAGAGCAGCTGTCTGCTGGCGGTTGAGTCAGGCGCCGCCGGCTTGTAATAAATAGCAGCCTTCCGCTGCGGCCAGCTGCCTGTCTGCGCAGTCAGTCTCTCTCACAAGCCCCACCGAGCGCTAGTCGACCCACTAAACGCGCCTAGCGGCCGATTCTCGGCACCTGACAACGGGATCGCACCTACTCCTCATCACCGATTCCGTCCAAATTTATGGAGTGTGTAGAACATGGCCAGAAACGAAAATGACAGAAGCGGGGGCTCCAGATGACCAAAAAAACTAAACTAAATTCCGCCCGAAACAGACAATGAAGGCCCAACGATACCGACCGGTCGCCGTGTCATCCTCAGCACACAGGTGTCACTGGGTTGGGTTGGGTTGTTTGGGGTAGGAGGCCAGACAGTGAGGTCATCGGTCTCATCGGATTAGGGAAGGACTGGGAAGGAAGTCTGGTCTCGCGGTTCTAGGCGCGCAGTCCGGAACCGTGCGACTGCTACGGTCGCAGGTTCGAATCCTGCCTCGGGCATGGATGTGTGTGATGTCCTTAGGTTAGTTAGGTTTAAGTAGTTCTAAGTTCTAGGGGACTAATGACCACAGCAGTTGAGTCCCATAGTGCTCAGAGCCATTTGAACCATGTTTTGGAAGGAAGTCGGCCGTGCCCTTTCAAGGGGACCGTCCCGCCATTTGCCTGGAGCGATTTAGGGAAACCACGGGAAACCTAAACCAGGATGGCTGGACGCGGGATTGAACCGTCCAGTGTGCTAGCCACTGCGATACCTTGCTCGGTATATGTGTCACTGGATGCAAAAACGGAGAGGCATATGGTCAGCAAGCCGCTGTCTCGGCCGTTTGTCAGTTTGCGAGACCGACAGTAGTTTGCTCCTCTGTTTGTACAGAAGGGCCGAGGGCATGGGCGTACCCAGCGAGGGGCAAGAGGGGGGGGGGCAACTGCCCCCCCCCCCCCTAGAAGATATTCGAACTCGCTCGCGCACATCCGGGAGTAATTTTTTCGTCTTCGGCACGTTACTGTCGGCAAATCCTAGAAGATTATTACTGAATTAAAAAGTTGTATTTTTAAACAAGTGCATTCCTATATTTAAAATGTTTATTGAAAGCAGTTTTTCACTAGTTTACTGTTTTATTTAATAAGAAGTGCTGCATGTTGTCTCGAGTCCTTGTTTCCTGAGACTAGTATGACCTGCCCCCCCCCCCCCCAGTTCAGACCCTGGGTACGCCCTTGGCCGAGTGTACCCCGCTTGCCAGCAGCGCTTGGCTCACCAGATAGTCACCCATCCAGCCCGACAGCACTTCCGTGATCTAACGGGAACCGGTGTTACTACTGCGGCAAGGCCTTTGGCCAACAGATGACCAAGCGTTCAGGAAAAATTAGCATTTTCGGCGTGGGTCGGCCGTGCGGATGAGCCGTTCGTGTAAGCTTAATTTCCAGACAGCGATTGACACTGCGGGAAGAGTATAGAACGGTAATCTCAGGGCTGTGGGATTGATTCCCTACATGGGAACTTTTCTTTAGTTTTCAGTTTTTATGTTAGTTGCACTGCAAATAAACCGAAATAATGTTCAGTATACTATACGTCTTAATATTTAAATAAGGCCACGAAAAGAAAAGCCAAGAAAATTGAAATAAATTTCCAGGAAGGGACTGAAGGCGTACGCGAGAATTTCGTATATAAAATTAGATACTTTTATTATTTTACAATTGTTGGTTTATATGTGCTGGATTGATATTCGTCGTAAAAAGAGGAAAGCACCATATCTTGGTATCTTGCCGCGTTTTTGCAGTTGCATGATTGTTCTGAGGTGTCTAAAGATGAACAATAATATCTTTGTCTCCTCATAATGCTCTCGAAAAATGACGTTACTCGGTCCATAGGTACACTATGTGATCAAAAGTATACGGACAACTGGTTGAAAATGACTTACAAATTCATGGCGCCCTCCATCGGTAATGCTGGAATTCAGTATGGTGTTGACCCACCCATAGCCTTGATGACAGCTTCCACTCTCGACGGCATACGTTCAATCAGGTGCCGCAAGGTTTCTTGGGGAATGGCAGCCCATTCTTCACGGAGACGTAGCGATGTCGGTCGGTAGGGCCTGGCACCACCAAGTCGGCGTTCCAAAACATCCCAAAGGTGTTCTATAGTATTCAGGTCAGGTCTCTGTACAGGCCAGACCATTACAGGGATGTTACTGTCATGTAACCACTCTTCCACAGGCCGTGCATTATAAACAGGTGCTCGGTCGTGTTGAAAGATGCAATCGCCATCCCTGAATTGCTCTTCAACAGTGGGAAGCAAGAAGGTGCTTAAAACATCGATGTCGGACTGTGCTGTGATAGTGCCACACAAAACAACAAAGGGTGCAAGCTCCCTCCATGAATAACACGACCACACCATAACACCGTCGCCTTCGAATTTTACTGTTGGCAGATGACGTACACCGGGCATTCGCCATACCCACAGCCTGCCATCGGATCGCCACATTGTGTACCGTGATTCGTCACTCCACAGAACGTTTTTCCACTTTTCAATCGTCCAATGTTTACACTCCTTACACCTAGCAACGCGTCGTTCGATATTTACGGCGTGATGTGTGGCAGAAGAGCAGCCGCTCGACCATGATATCCAAGTTTTCTCTCCCCCCGCCTAACTGTCATAGTACTTGCAGTGGACCCGGATGCAGTTCGGGATTCCTGTGTGATGGTCTGGATAGACGTCTGCCTATTACGCATTACGACCCTCCTCAAGTGTCGGCGGTCTGTCAGTCAACAGACGAGGTCGACCTGTACGCTTTTGTACTGTACGTGTCCCTTCACGTTTCCACTTCACTATCACATGGGAAACAGTGGACCTATGGATGTTTAGGAGTGTGGAAATCTTGCGTACAGACGATTGACAAAAGTGACACCCAATCTCCTGGCCACGTTCGAAGTCCGTGAGTTCCGCGGAGCGCCCTATTCTGCTCTCTCAAGATGTCTAATGGCTACTGAGGTCGCTGATATGGAGCACCTGGCAGAAGGTAGTAGCACAACGCACCTAATATAAAAAAACGTATCCTTTTGAGGGTGTCCGGATACTTTTGATCACATAGTGTAGCTAACCAACGATTTTACCTGTACCTGGAACCTATTGTTCCAAGGGGTTGCTGAGGGCTACTCGAAGATCAAAATGAAATTGACAGAAAGCGAAGTCATGTACGTATTAATTACAAGCCTTCCATGGAAATGTATTTTCAATACCAGACTTTCCTTCAGCACTCCTTTTCATGCTTTCATGAGAATATTAATCAGTATAGTATACTGCGCATTATTTCAGTTTCTTTGCTGTGTAAGTAACGTAAAAATTTGAAATAAAAATGTTCTACAGACTGGCTAAAACCCACGTCCCTAGAATTACCATTCTCTGTTCTTTCCGCTGCACCATACCCCCCACCCCCCATCTCACCGTACATCTCCTCCCCATTCTCTCTGTGCATAGCCCCCTCCTTTCTCTCTTTGTCCATCTCCTCCTCCCCACTCTGTATGTCCATTTCTGTCTAAACATTCAGTAGAGTATCGTGTAAAAACTTTCAATAAATAGACCAAGAACTTTTCGAGATTTGCGGTAACTACGCTTCCTCTTTATATTTTACATATACATGTATATCATCTATATAGTTCAAAAACACCTGGCCTTTGTTCGTCCGAACGTTCATTAAAGTGTAGTGTACAAATTTGTAGCGGTTCCCTTTACATATTTTACGAGCTTAGCGTCTACTGCTTCTCTCGCGTAGACTGAATGGCCCGCAAAGATTTTTTTGTTTTGTTTTTATTTATCGAATTTTTATTCGTTCACGAATTACAACACTTTCTAAGCTTATCACGCCAATGAAGGCCATTTAAGCATGGTCTTTTCCGAATGTACTTCTGACCAAAAAGCGAATCTGGTAGATGAAGTCCAAAGTTTTTGTTAATCATGCTTTTTGCGTTCTTGTGGAGGGATTTCCATACCAACTTTCATCCCCTAACATCCTCTAACTGAGAAATGAAATACCAATTTTCAAAAATTAAGCTTCAAATTTTTTTAATATAACGAAATATTTTCTTAAAAATTTTCATCCACTATTGCACTCCCTTAGGGACTGAATTTTTAGAAACACTGAAACACGTATTTTTTTATTTCTAACTTAGATGTCAAATACCAGTTGTCATAGATGTAACCTTAAAAATCCTTCAGTAATTCTTTGGTAATTATTTATTTTCAATAAAACTTTCACTCACTATTTCACCCCCTTAGTGGTTGATTTTCCGAAAATGCGAAACGTGTATTTTTTATTTTCTGACGGAGAAACCAAATACCAGTTTTCGTAGTTCTAGCTTCAAAACTCCCTTAATACTGAATTACTTTCAAAAAGCCTTTCGCTCTCTATTTCACTCCCTTAGGAGTGGAATTTCGGTCAGTCCTTTCGTAAACGATGCCTACAGTATACGATCCACACTCTCTCCAAAACTTCAAGTTTCTGTCTTTAGCGATTTGGGCTGGGCCATGATGAGTCAGTGAATCAGTCTGATCCTATTTCACCCTTTGGGGGTTGAATTTCCAAAAACAGTGAAACATATAATTTTTTATTTCTAACTGAGAAGTCAAGTTTAAATTTTCATAGACTGACCTTTAAAAATGCTTTGTAACCGAGAAGTCGAATACCAATGATCATAGATGTAGCTTTAGCAATATATTAGTAGTTACTTTAGAAGGATATAGTTTCATAAAACTTTCACACACTATTTCATCCTCATAGTGTTAACATGCAAAAAATGCTGAAACAAGTATTTCTTTATTTCTGACCAAGAAACCAAATACCAGTTTTCGTCTAGCTTCAAAATTGCCTTAGTAACACCATTTTTCAAGAAACCATTCAGCCCCTATTTAACCCCCTTAATGTTGGAGTTTCATAAAATACTGTAATACGTAACCTCCCAGGCAGTAATATATTACTTCAAATTAATTTCAAGGGATAAAAATGTAATTTTCCTAGTGGCTAAAATATCCAAGTCTTTCACGCTTTTGTGCAGTGAAAATTTTCTTTCTTACCGATGAGCGAGTCCCAAACATAGTTCTATAAGGTATTACTGAATGGAAATAAGCACAATATGCACTGAAAATGACTGAGCGAGTCGTTTAAGTTTATATATATATGTACAGCAAATAACTATGAAAAGTTTGCATTAGCTCTTGTAGCCTTACGAAATTTTGTCATCGGTGTTACATGCTTTCAAATGCTGAACACTTAGTTGAAAATTGTTATTGAGACGGTTAAAACAAAAATTAAAGAAGACTATGAACAGTATCACCACAACATGTCAACTATTGCTGAAGATAATGTATATTTATAAAATTAGGAGTCTATTTGCAGAAAACCAATCAAAAATACAAGGTGTCCATTAAAGTTCTAGAGAACCACTGCTCAGAATGACGTCAGATTTGATCAGCATATAACTGACGCAGGAGAAAACGTCATGGAACAAGAAAATTACGGAAATTTTGACCAGTAAATGGCGCTGTGAGCGTCAGAATAGGCACACCAATAGAGGCGCGGCACACGGCTGTTCCTCAATTTGCATCTGAGACAGGCAACATAACTGTCTGCATGAAGGATCGCTCGCTGCTGGTAAAGCTCTTTTACAAAAACAGTGACTGTGCTCCAATAGCCCTGCAGATGTTGCGGACACCGAACTGCATGAAAAAAGGCTTTGGTCCGATGTCTGCTAAGAGTCTGGAGAAAATGACTACAAAATTCCATGAGGCAGATGTTACTGAAATGTAGTATGGCAGAGAGAGGAATGTGGTTTATCCGACGTGGGTCGAAGATGTGGCCACAGCATTGCAGGAGGGACTGAGCGATGGCGTGCAAACATGTGGAGCACGGATAATTGCCCGAACGGAGCATAAAATCCTACGAAAAATCCCGCATTGTCATCCGTACAAAACTACCCATGTTCAGGTGTTGCTTCCCGCTGATCTGCCACCAAGGCTTTAAGTAGGCTGTTTAGGTTTTTATGTTGGTAACGCCACGTAGCGCTCTGTATGAAAATCACTGACTGTGCCGTGTGCAGTCTGTTGCTGGTTGGGATTGTTGGAATATTCGCTATTGTAGTGTTGAGCAGTTGGATGTGAACAGTGCGTAGCGTTGCGCAGTTGGAGGCGAGCCGCCAGCAGTGGTGGATGTGGGGAGAGAGATGCCAGAGTTTTGAGCGGTCGATCTGGACGTGTGTCCACCAGAAAAAGGAAATTTGTAAAGATGGATGTCATGAATTGATATATATGTATATATGATGACTTTTGAACATTATTAAGGTAAATACATTGTTTGTTCTCTATCGAAATCTTTCTTTTGCTAACTATGCCTTTCAGTAGTTGGTGCCTTCAGTAGTTAGAATCTTTTATTTAGCTGGCAGTATTGGCGCTCCCTATATTGCAGTAGTTCGAATAACGAAGATTTTTGAGAGGTAAGTGATTCATGAAAGGTACAGGTTATTGTTAGTCAGGGCCATTCTCTTGTAGGGATTATTGAAAATCAAACTGTGTTGCGCTAAAAATATTAGTCCTGATCAGAATAAATAAAGAGAGAAATGTCTGAGTACGTTCAGTTTTGCTCAGCTGTTTGAAAATCAAATAACGTAGAAGTTTACCAGCACAGTCATTTATAATTTTCCAAAGGGGACGTTTCAAGGCAAACGTTCGCTCTGGAATTTCTTGTTCTCATGAAAGTGGGTAATGAATGGCCGTGGAACATTCTGTGGACAGACGAAGCCCATTTCCATATCCAAGGACATGTCAATACGCAGTATTGCAGAATATGGACACGGAAAATCCGCACGCATCTCAATCGGTACCTTTTCATTCCACGCAGATGACTGTATGGAGCGGGTTGACGGCATCGTTCATCGCGAGGAGATGAGTGCTCCAGGTCCTCCTAGCGGTACCGTCACGCTGTGACAGTCTTTTATGCACCAATATGATTCCAACCCTTCAACAGCGTAGATATGTTGGTAGGATCATTCTTATGCAAGATGGAGCTCCTGCGCACATGGCATAGCCAGTGAAGCGGCTGCTGCAGAGGATTTTCGGAAATGCTAGAATTAATAGCCGTCAGTTCCCTACAGCCTAGCCGACCAGATCACCTGATCTTAAAATCCATCTGAATTCCGCTGTCGGTTTACACTACTGGACTTTAAAATTCCTACACTAAGAAGAAATGCAGATGATAAACGCGTATTCATTGGACAAATATATTATACTAGAACTGACATGTGATTACATTTTCACGCAATTTGAGTGCATGGATCCTGAGAAATCAGTACCCAGAACATCCACCTCTGGCCGTAGTAACGGCCTTGATACGCTTGGGCACTGAGTCAAACAGAGCTTGGATGGCGTGTACAGGTACAGCTGCCCATGCAGCTTCAACACGATACCACAGTTCATCAAGAGTAGTGACTGGCGTATTGTGACGAGCCATTTGCTCCGCCACCATTGACCAGAGTTTTCAATTGGTGAGAGATCTGGAGTATGTGCTGGCCAGGGCAGCAGTCGAACATTTTCTGTATCCAGTAAGACCCGTACAGGACATGCAACATGCGGTCGTGCACTATCCTGCTGAAATGTAGGGTTTCGCAGGGATCGAATGAAGGGTAGAGCCACGGGTCGTAACACATCTGAAACGTAACGTCCACTGTTCAGACTGCCATCAATGCGAACAAGAGGTGACCGAGACGTGTAACCAATGGCATCCCATACCATCACGCCGGGTGATACGCCAGTATGGCGATGACGAATACACGCTTCCAACGTGCGTTCACCGCGATGTCGCCATACACGGATGCGACCATCATGATGCTGTAAACAGAACTTGGATTCATCCGAAAAAATGACGTTTTGCCATTCGTGCACCCAGGTTCGTCGTTGTGTACACCATCGCAGGCGCTCCTGTCTGTGATGCAGCGTTAAGGGTAACCGCAGCCATGGTCTCCGAGCTGATAGTCCATGCTGCTGCAAACGTCATCGAACTGTTCGTGCAGATGGTCGTTGTCCTGCACACGTCCCCATCTGTTGACTCAGGGATCGAGACGCGGCTGCACGATCCGTTACAGCCATGCGGATAAGATGCCTGTCATCCCGACTGCTAGTGATACGAGGCCGTTGGGATCCAGCACGGCGTTCCGTATTACCCTCCTGAACGCACCGATTCCATATTCTGCTAACAGTCATTGGATCCCGACCGACGCGGGCAGCAATGTCGCGATACGATAAACCACAATCGCGATAGGCTACAATCCGACCTTTGTAGTCGGAAACGTGATGGTACGCATTTCTCCTCCTTACACGAGGCATCACAACCACGTTTCACGAGGCAACGCCGGTCGACTGCTGTTTGTGTGTGAGAAATCGGTTGGAAACTTTCCTCATGTCAGCACATTGTAGGTGTCTCCACCGGCGCCAACCTTGTGTGAATGCTCTGAAAAGCTAATCATTTATATATCACAGCATCTTCTTCCAGTCGGTTAAATTTCGCGTCTGTAACATGTCATCTTCGTGGTGTAGCAATTTTAATGGCCAGTAGTGTATTTGAATGATGTGTTCAGCGCTCCAATTAAGAATGTAGCTGAATTGAAGAGACGCATTAAGCAAACGTATTTTGAACGTGCCCTCTAAGACACTCTTATCTGTTGTGGAACATGTTGCTTCTTTCTTTCAACTTCCGCCAATATCACGACAATTAGAAACCGATGTCATTCTGCTTTTCATTCCATTTTTGGCCCCAGGACAATTAAATACCGATGTCATTTTTCTTTTTTTACGTTTTTTGCTGTCAGGACAATTAAAAGTCGATTTTCTCATTGCCGTTGTGGATGGGTTTACCTGAGTAACAGCGTCGCAACTGACGGCTGCCGAACTTGTGCAGTCACGCAACTTGAACAATGCGGTCGGTGTTATGTGCAGCTCAACCACTGCCGCCAACTGATATCCATCTGTCATTTGTAGCCAACACCATTTACGATAAGTCGCTTACAGCGCCATTTATTGGTAAAATTGTCGTTAATTTCTTGTAATCCATGACGTCAATAATGCTGTTGTTGTTGTGGTCTTCAGTCCTGAGACTGGTTTGATGCAGCTCTCCATGCTACTCTATCCTGTGCAAGCTTCTTCATCTCCCAGTACCTACTGCAGCCTACATCCTTCTGAATCTGTTTAGTGTATTCATCTCTTGGTCTCCCTCTACGATTTTTACCCTCCAGGCTGCCCTCCAATACTAAATTGGTGATCCCTTGATGCCTCAGAACATGTCCTACCAACCGATCCCTTCTTCTGGTCAAGTTGTGCCACAAACTTCTCTTCTCCTCAATTCTATTCAATACCTCCTCATTAGTTATATGATCTACCCATCTAATCTTCAGCATTCTTCTGTAGCACCACATTTCGAAAGCTTCTATTCTCATCTTGTCCAAACTAGTTAATGTCCATGTTTAACTTCCATACATGGCTACGCTCCATACAAATACTTTCAGAAAAGACGTCCTGATACTTAAATCTATACTCGATGTTAACAAATTTCTCTTCTTCAGAAATGCTTTCCTTGCCATTGCCAATCTACATTTTATATCGTCTCTACTTCGACCATCATCAGTTATTTTGCTCCCCAAACAGCAAAACTCTTTTACTACTTTAAGTGTCTCATTTCCTAATCTAATTCCCTCAGCATCACCCGACTTAATTCAACTACATTCCATTATTCTCGTTTAGCTTTTGTTGATGTTCATCTCATATCCTCCTTTCAAGACACTGTCTATTTGGTTATTTCGAGAAAATTTCCGTTCACTACACTTTAAAAACACAAAGAGTAAAGCTGAGAAATGTCCATCTCTACTTCGCCACGAGCACAGGAAACCCACAAAGAGGATATTGTGGGTCCCCGGATCCTCGGGTCGCCTGTTAGCTGGTTGCGGCAGCTGACCACTATATCTGCCACCAGTATGTCGTAACTAATCGTTTAAGTTGAAGGCAGTTACACTAAAGTGATTCTTTTTTCGTGTTTTTGTGTGTTGCATGTGAGTATGTGTATACTTGGTGCTGTTAATAGTACATCGCAATATCACATAAGGCTACACACAACATATACGCTACAACTTCTTATCACGGGCTAGTATTGTTATTCTTGTTATTGTTGAGTTTTGCTATATCCAAGTGCCCCATAAATAAACCAACTTGGAACGTCGGTATATACGTAAAATAAATTAAGAACCTAAATCTTTTACATTTAGAAATATCTCAGGGATGTAATTAAATATCTTTTCATCCGAAAAATAATTTATACTTTCGTGGTTTCACGTGGAGAAACACCTTTTGCATGGTACACTTATTATTAATTCGAAGCTGATAACTTTCTTAACTGTGAAAATCTCGTCACATGAACAAAAGATAGCCGTGAAGCGGCAACCACAAGAATGTTTAATATCGATATGAGTCTTCGCAAAACGAATGAAAGTAACTTTACTTTAGTATGTTTACTCAAGAATTACTTTTAAAACCTCTCAATTTTTCTTTACGCCACTTAATATCGGATTAATTTGAACAAGAATCTGCCGTCTTGCAAATGGCGACCAACAATACAAATTATAACTCGCGCTGTATTACACGTTATTAATATCTGAAAACAACGTAAACTAAATTTTCACACTTGTGGGAATGCTACTGCTCTTGAAATAAGTGGTTTGGCTATAAATAGCAGCATATATTTTCCAGAAGTGTGTTACAAGATACATATATCTCCATCCACGTCTTTCCCATATGAAGATACGAACAAAAGTGAGATAATTCTGAAAATCTATTTCTATTGTTTCATTGTTCTAAAACCATGAATTATCCTGCAGTATCGATACTACTTTTCACATACATCACAGTGAGATAATTAACATTTTTTGTCGCATTCCTTTGCACAAAAAATAACAATTCGTTTAAACATGCCATGTCAATCATAAATAAATATTTCTCGTTCCCAGAGGACCAGTACAACACGTATGTCAACATAGAGTGATATATTGCCTAGCATTGTTAAACAAGCAACAAAAACGATGCGGCTTCAACTTTTGGTATTGTGCTTCGACGTGACACAGTGAGAGGTGTAAAAGTTACAGTGATCTATTGAGCAGCTGTCTGGAGACTTACACACCTAGTTTCCAGACAGCAGACTAAATCTTTGGTTTTGGTGCTCCGGTGTGCTCATGAACGGAAAAACTAAAAGGAAGATCAGGAATGGCAAAATTAAAAGAAAATTGGACGAAGAGATTAGCTTCCTAGCTCACCCGCTCTCCATTCAGGAGCTACAAGATGCCATCAAAGATTTGAAAAACAATAAGGCCGCTGGCCTCGACGATCTGAGATCTGAGCAAATTAAACATTTTGGACCGGGAGTACAAGCATGGATCCTAGAGCTAATGAATAACTGTATTACAACAATGCAAATTCCTAAACTGTGGAGGAAAGCCCGGGTTATTGCGTTACTAAAACCAGGGAAAGACCCAGCTGAAGCTAAAAATTTCCGGCCTGTCTCACTGCTTTGTCATTTATTTAAAGTGCTGGAGCGAATGATCCTCAAACGCATAGCTGATTATGTGGACAAAGTCCTCATTAACGAACAGGCTAGATTCCGACCAGGAAAATCATGCTGTGGCCAAATCCTGAATCTCACACAGTACATCGAAGACGGCTGTCAGAGAGGAGAAGTAACTGGGGTCGCATTCCTGGATCTCAGTGCTGCATATGACACAGTTAACCATAAGTTGCTTACCCAGAAAGTGTATAATGTCACTAAGGACTACACCCTTTCTATGTTCGTGCAATGTATGCTACAGAACAGACGCTACTATGTAACCTTACAATCTAAAAGCAGCCGATGGAGGACACAGAAAAATGGACTTGCACAGGGCAGTGTTTTGGCTCCAATATTATTTAACATCTACACCAATGATCTTCCCGTCAGCCACCAGACACGAATGTTCATATATGCTGATGATGCAGCAGTGGCCACACAGGATAAAACCTTTGAACAAGTGGAGGAGAATCTCACAGGAGCCTTAACAGAACTTGCTACCTATTACGACGGCAATAATCTCAAACCAAACCCCAGTAAATCACAAGTATCCGCCTTCCATCTTAGGAGCAAACAAGCCAAACGGAAACTCCGAGTCATGTGGCAAGGGGAAGAGCTGAAACATACAAACAGCCCAAAATACCTGGGAGTAACATTGAACAGAGCACTTACTTTTAAGCAGCACTGTCACAACACTAAAAAAAAGGTCTGTGCCAGGAACAACATACTGCGGAAGCTAACAGGTTCATCGTGGGGAGCTCAACCACATGTTTTGCGCACCACAGGTCTGGCGCTGAGTATCTCAGCTGCGGAATATGCGGCGCCAGTTTGGAGGAACTCTGCCCACGCTAAGCAAGTTGACGTCGCCGTAAACGAAACTGTACGTATTGCCACAGGATGCTTCAAACCAACTCCCACAGACATCATTTACCCCATCATAGGCATAGCACCACCCACTATCCGCAGACAAGTAGCCGCCGAGATCGAAAGATCAAAACAAAAGAATGATCCTCGACACCCGATGTATATGCACCGAAAACAACGTGTCCGGCTGAAATCCCGCAGGAGTTTCATGGAAACTACTGAAGAGCTCGCCACCAAGCCCGTCGCAAGGCGACTATCTCTCTGGGAAGAAATGATGCCACACTCCACAATGGAACTACTTGAGGAGGGATCTGCAGGATTTCAACTACCTTTTACAACTTGGAGGTCATTAAACCGGCTGCGCACTGGAGTAACTGGGTGCAAATCAAACCTATTTAAATGGGGTTACAGTGACAGCGATAGGTGTGAATGCGGAGCAATACAAGACTTGGACCACCTACTGATCTGCCCAGACATGTCTATGACATGCACTAAAGATGATATTTTGAAAGTCAATGACAAAGCAATCTACGTTGCTAATTACTGGGAAGGGAAGATATAATTGGTGCATCCGGACACGGAAGAAGAAGAAGAAGCAGACTAAATCATTGTTCAGATAAAAGGAGGCAGCCGGGACTGACATCTTGCTCACTTTGTAAGACCAGTTCGCCAAAATTACTTTTTGTGTGAAAAATTTTGTGTATACTTGTGCAAAGGAACATGTAATTGATGTTTCGAATGAAGACCAAAGAGACCATACACCAATATTTGTACTATCTGTAAATGTAAACGAGAGCGCGACCTTCAGTTTTTCGAGGGGAGCTAGAAGACGCCTGGCTGTTCGCATTTGGTCGGCCGCTGTGGCCGAGCGGTTCTAGGCGCTTCAGTCCGGAACCGCGCGACTGATACGGTCTCAGGTTCGAATCCTGCCTCGGGCATGGATGTGTGTGATATCCTTAGGTTGGTTAGGTTTAAGTAGTTCTAAGTCTAGGGGACTGATGACCTCAGATGTTAAGTCCCATAGTGCTTAGAGACATTTTGTTTGTTTGTTCGCATTTGTCTTTTACCATCCTCATCCCGTCACGTAAGCATCTTTCTCTCTAGCTCTGAATGATTTCTAATATAGTGAACTAACTTCTAATATAGTGAGCTAACTTTTTTCAAAATGTATTTACATACTTTATTACAATACCAGTCCTTACATTTATGTTAATAATTTTGGACTGCAAGTTCCATTTTTCAGGTTTTTGTGGGAGAGACGCAACGTTTCGACGTGAGACCCATCCGCCATTGGCGTAACTTTGCTACTAATTTTCAATATCTTTTCTCTTATTGTACAAGCTGAACCTGCAGTCATTCGAAGAAGTTCCGGAATTTCAACTAATTACACCGCAGAGATCGGTTATCAGATCGTGCTATGAAATTTGCGTATTCAAACATTCCATCAGTCCACATTTCTATTTGTGCTGTTCCCAACACCTATCTGGGATAATTACAAAGTGCTTTACTTCACTGCTTGGGTACTTACTTAGTGAGCGGAGGTGGAAACCAGCTCATTACTTGCTACCACTACTCAGCAAATTACAATTACTTTAAGCCTCAAACAGTAATGGAATCCCTCAGAATTTTAAATACGTATTACAAAACGTATTTACGATTATTTTATTTTGTTGTAGAGGAAAGTTCCTAGCAACAAAGTTTATTACTATAACTCAATAAATATGTCTACATTCTAAGACAAAGTTACTTGTTTTTAAACGGCGCTTGTCTAGATTGTAGATAGTGCTACAGTTATTCTGTATAGCAAACAATATACAAACACTCGTTTTATGACTATGCAGATATGAAGTGAACGGTCTGAAGGAACCAGAAAAAAATTGTAAAAAAATTATTTCGAGTTGCCTTCAACTAATGGAAGACGTCTTTAAAGCGTGTCATAGAGTAAGATTCCCTAAAGCGGGAAGGAGAGTTGCTGCGGATCTGTTCGAGGCCATCACAGACGCCACCACGCCACACATTTTCCTGTCAACAAAGTTTTTCTGGGCTCGACTGCCACTCCTGCGGTCTAATTTGGGATGGCGCCATCAGTCCGACGTCAAGCGGCAGGTTTGAGGAAGTTCTCTCAAGGCGTCCTTCAGAAAGGACGGGAAATTTCGCAGTCCGTCATGTCTACTGCGCAAAAGTATGTGTTAGTGCCGATGGCTCGGGCACTCCTGCCGCGATAAATTTTGTCTGATAAGAAGCTACTCTAACACGTGCACGAACATGCGAAAACCGGTGGGAAAATGTTGTTTTACCCTTATCCATTGTGCATATTCTAGTCTACAAATACGTCTCACTATTTCCTATGGTTATTTTCCATTTCGCCAACTCTTTTGTTTCCATTGACAGAAAGTACCTTAGCCCAGTCATATTTGAAACAACGTGAACCAATTAACATTTAAGCACAAAACATAATAATAGAATGTCAATTATTCGTGGAGGTTTTTCGTAAATTAAATTCACTGCTATTTTAAATGGTTCAAATGGCTCTGAGCACTATGGGACTTAACTTCT
Source organism: Schistocerca piceifrons (assembly GCF_021461385.2). NCBI lineage: Eukaryota > Metazoa > Arthropoda > Insecta > Orthoptera > Acrididae > Schistocerca > Schistocerca piceifrons. The sequence continues at coordinate 321,039,554 of NC_060139.1, read as the reverse complement.
GAGGTCATCAGTCCCCCAGAACTTAGAACTACTTGAACCTAACCAACCTAAGGACACCACACACATGCCCGAGGCAGGATTCGAACCTGCGGTCGTAGCGCCTAGAGCCGCTCAGCCACCTCCACCACCTCGGCCGGCTCACTGCTACTTTTTAAAAAAAATTGTGTACAATATATACTCTGCGAATGTTACGATTCGCTCCAGGAATCGTAAAAAACGAACGACATGCATTCAGTTACGACCATCAATAAAGGTGGTGCGGTGGTTTAGGCACTAGACTCGGATCCGCAGGACGGTGCTTCAACTCCCCATCCGAACAACCAGATTTAGATTTTCGGTGGTTTCAATGAATCGCCTAAGGCAAATGCCGGGATCGTTGCTTTGGGAACGGACAAATCCGATTTCGTTCCGTATCCTTGTCCAGTCCTAAATTGTCCTGCGGCTCTAATAAACTAGTCATCGAAGGGGCGTTAAACATTAATCTTACTTCCTTTCTACCACAACCAGGAGAAGTGTGGTTTAAATCCCCGTTTCAAGACGAGGTAAACCAGATTCACAAAGGGCGACCTTTCGCCGCAATGAAAGGCTGTAACTTGTTCGTTTTTAGTGTTCTCCGTTTACATCTATAATCTGCTAACCACTACCAAAAAACATTTTTTATTGCGTTATTATTTGCTTCTTACTGTTCCTACAAGGAGAATATAATGACTCTTTATATGCCCTTATATGTGTGAAACAGTCTACCTTTATCATCACGGACTTTATGGAGCGAGCAGGTAAGGGAATAAAAAATATTCATCGGAGTCTCCCAGAAAACTAGTTCATAATACACTGCCTGAGAAACAGAAGTGAAACACCCAGACGACATGGCTAGATGTCGATGTACCTTCTAAAACGTACACACCTTCGGCAGCTAGGTAACAGATTAGAGTTGCAATTCTCTGTGACAGGCAGAATGGTCAACAGAGTGCATTAATGTTGTTCATGTTTAGCACTGTTAGCAGGCCTGGTAGGATATATAAGAGTCGTGAAAGCGTAAGATGTTCAGTGATCACTTTGAAGAACACAGAGATGCTGCGTAATCTTGCAGGACAGGATTTACAGTACCTGACAGAATTTGAAAGTGATGTCATTGAGGATCTCCATCTGGGCTGCTGGCAGAATCATGTTATATTCAGATTTATGGGACATTCGGATGTGATAGTACCCCAGTGTCGGAATGCAAAGCCAGGTTCCAGTCGACTACGTCTAATTACCACAAGGGAGGAATGCAGTACTGTCCGCCCATCACACTGTAGCCCTTTCAGATCTGTGCCTGCCATCCGAGGACAATTAATGGAGCCCCTGTAACACACTGTATCATCCCACACCATTCGTCAGAGACTAGCAGCAGCTGAGTTATGGAATTACCACCCCACACGTAGGCTACCGTTAACACCCCGACACTTAAGATAGCGTTTGGAGTGGTACCGTACTGGGAAGCATGGGCTGCTGACGAACGGTGTTGCGTTATGTTATACAATGAACCGTGATCACGCATTACCCCAGATGATTACTGTCAGTGGCCTAGGGAGAGATCCCACTCTTCCATTCTTTCAGAGAGGTACAACTGTGTTACCACTAGTGTCATGGTGTGATGATCCATCAGATATGACTTCAGGTCATGGCTGGTAGTGCTTGAGGGAGCTCGTGAAGCCAAAATGGTACATCACGGACATCCTGTGTCCTCATGTGATGTCTGTCATAGTACAGTGGCACTACTTATTACCAGGCAACGCTTGTCCACATATCGCACATGTCCCTATGACCTGTCTGGTCAACAGGATCCCCTGATCTGTCCCTGATAGGAGATGTGTGGGACCAGCTCTGACATTAAATCTGTCCTACTGTCCAGTATTCAGAATATCAACAATCAGTTACAACACCTGTGGGCTCGCTTGGGTCAGGAGAGGGTACAATGGATTTACAACGCCCTTCACAACTGAATCAGTGTGTGCATCCAGGCCAGAGGGGATGCAGCGTCATATTGGTGAGTCAGCTCAAACAGGTTGAGAGAGGACAAGTTACTCTCTCAACTATTTTCCGCATATGGAAAATCATTAAAGATTACATTACAACCTGACGCACCTTGAGCGATACTCTAGAAAGTTAATGGCCTGAGCGCAGACGCTGATGGAGCCTGGTAGGGCGCTAAAATCAAAAGGTGTTTTTATGGTCCTTAACTCATAGAAACGCATGTTAAGAGCTGATAGCAGTTGGCGGCGAGCCCATCCCTCAGTAAATCTTGCCAGACAGTCCCACAGTCGTACAGGGCAGACAGGGCAGCGCCTCAGTGAGACAGGTCTCCAGCAGAACAGTGCCAAGCTACCTGCTGCAGCGCCAGCGGAAGGTTGGGCTGGGGGCAACGGACTGAGGGAACACGACTACACAGTGGAGTTGTAAACCGGGCATTGCGTGCAGAGACATACGTAATAAAAATTCACCTGTTTTTGTGTTTGCTGATACTGCAAATAGGCCTGTGAACCACTTCCATCAGCTGCCTTGGTTGTATAGGAAACTCTGGCATCTGATAAACGTTTGGAGATAGAATCTTTATGACACCTCATAGTTAGGACTAACAAGCTCCAAGGCACATGCGATTTAGATAAAGATCTTTAAGATTGTATCTGTTCACTTGTTGCTGTGGGAAGTGACACAACTTTGGAGAAAATCATCTTCCTCCTCTGTGAAAGCTTAAAAAAGCCAGTAATTGGCGGTTTCTTTTTTTTTCCAGAAATGCAGGTTTCTTTACTCTTGCTCTAGTTCAACATGCGTTTGTGCTGTCGTGTGGGATGGGAGAATTAGCGCCTCTAGAGCCCAGTAATTCGCTCAAGACAGTGTGAAGGCGGTGTCGTTTGTGCACTTTGCAGGAAAAAGGATTTTTTTCTGAAGAGGTGCAAGGCACTCGGGTGCTGGACTTTGGTCTGGTAAGAGGGACTTATGGTCGATGCTCTGGCATGTGTGGTTGGTGCTTCGGACCTGTTCTGAGACTGACTACACTTGCGAGTAGTTTAGAGTGGGGAGCCTGCGGTGAAGTTCTTACTGTACCGACAGTGTGACACCAAACATCTTGGACTACTCGTTTGCCGAGGGCACACCTATTCGTTTTTGGTTTATCAATCTTGACGTTTTGTACCTTTGTGCTTTCTGTCGTATAAGCGAGCCAAATTGGTCCTTGGTACGACCAGTGAATGGGTGTGTCACACATTGAAATCTACCGTGATTTCAGGGCTCTGGTAGAGAGTAAATTGCGATCCGTCTGTCTGATCGCTAGACCGTGAGATTTTTGCATTCCTTTCGTGGCCGCGATCGATTCACAGGTGCCACCTCACGTCTCACCTTCACCGCTCCCATCTCGCCAGCTGCAAGTTACATCGCCGCATGAAGCAAACAGGGTAACATACTGTCGCTCTAGCATTGTCAGGGCGCACAAATCTTAATCGCCACTTGCTCTCAGCTGCACCTATGTAGTGAAACTGCAGTAGATTTGATCAATCAAAGTCTGCTCAGCGTCAGATCAAATCAGATTGCAATGTTTCTTTTTGTTGTGGTCTTCAGTCCTGAGACTGGTTTGATGCAGCTCTCCATGCTACTCTATCCTGTGCAAGCTTCTTCATCTCCCAGTACCTACTGCAGCCTACATCCTTCTGAATCTGTTTAGTGTATTCATCTCTTGGTCTCCCTCTTCGATTTTTACCCTCCAGGCTGCCCTCCAATACTAAATTGGTGATCCCTTGATGCGTCAAAACATGTCCTACCAACCGATCCCTTCTTCTAGTCAAGTTGTGCCACAAACTTCTCTTCTCCCCAATTCTATTCAATACCTCCTCATTAGTTATATGATCTACCCATCTAATCTTCAGCATTCTTCTGTAGCACCACATTTCGAAAGCTTCTATTCTCCTCTTGTCGAAACTAGTTATCGTCCATGTTTCACTTCCATACATGGCTACGCTCCATACAAATACTTTCAGAAAAGACTTCCTGAGACTTAAATCTATACTCGATGTTAACAAATTTCTCTTCTTCAGAAACGCTTTCCTTGCCATTGCCAGTCTACATTTTATATCCTCTCTACTTCGACCATCATCAGTTATTTTGCTCCCCAAACAGCAAAACTCCTTTACTACTTTAAGTGTCTCATTTCCTAATCTAATTCCCTCAGCATCACCCGACTTAATTCGACTACATTCCATTATCCTCGTTTAGCTTTTGTTGATGTGCATCTTATATCCTCCTTTCAAGACACTATCCATTCCGTTCAACTGCTCTTCCAGATCCTTTGCTGTTTCTGACAGAATTACAATGTCATCGGCGAGCCTCAAAGTTTTTATTTCTTCTCCATGGATTTTAATACCTACTCCGAATTTTTCTTTTGTTTACCATTGCCAGTCTACGTTTTATATCCTCTCTACTTCGACCATCATCAGTTATTTTGCTCCCCAAACAGAAAAACTCCTTTACTCCTTTAAGTGTCACATTTCCTAATCTCATTCCCTCAGAATCACCCGACTTAATATGACTACATTCCATTATCCTCGTTTAGCTTTTGTTGATGTGCATCTTATATCCTCCTTTCAAGACACTATCCATTCCGTTCAACTGCTTTTCCAGATCCTTTGCTGTTTCTGACAGAATTACAATGTCATCGGCGAACCTCAAAGTTTTTATTTATTCTCCATGGATTTTAATACCTACTCCGAATTTTTCTTTTGTTTCCTTCACTGCTTGCTCAATATACAGATTGAATAACATCGGGGAGAGGCTACAACCCTGTCTCACTCCCTTCCCAACCACTGCTTCCCTTTCATTCCCCTCGACTCTTATAGCCGCCATCTGGTTTCTGTACAAATTGTAAATAGCCTTTCGCTCCCTGTATTTTACCCCTGCCACCTTCAGAATTTGAAAGAGAGTATTCTAGTCAACATTGTCAAAAGCTTTCTCTAAGTCTACAAATGTTAGAAACGTAGGTTTGCCTTTCCTTAATCTAGTTTCTAAGATAAGTCGTAGGGTCAGTATTGCCTCACGTGTTCCAATATTTCTACGGAATCCAAACTGATCTTCCCCGAGGTCGGCTTCTACCAGTTTTTCCATTCGTCTGTAAAGAATTCGCGTTAGTATTTTGCATCCGTGACTTATTAAACTGATTGTTCGGTAATTTTCCCATCTGTCAGCACCTGCTCTCTTTGGGATTGGAATTATTATATTCTCGAAGTCTGAGGGTATTTCGCCTGTCTCATACATCTTGCTGACCACATGGTAGAGTTTTGTCAGGACTGGCTCTCTCAAGGCCGTCAGTAGTTCTAATGGAATGTTGTCTACTCCCGGGGCCTTGTTTCGACTCAGGTCTTTCAGTGCTCTGTCAAACTCTTCACGCTGTATCGTATCCCCCATTTCATCTTCATCTATATCCTCTTCCATTTCCGTAATATTGTCCACAAGTACATCGCCCTTGTACAGACCCTCTATATACTCCTTCCACCATTTTGCTTTCCCTTCTTTGCTTAGAACTGGGTTTCCATCTGAGCTCTTGATATTCATACAAGTGGTTCTCCTTTCTCCAAAGGTCTCTTTAATTTTTCTGTAGGCAGTATCTATCTTACCCCTAGTGAGATAAGCATCTTCATCCTTACATTTGTCCTCTAGCCATCCCTACTTAGCCATTTTGCACTTCCTGTCGATATCACTTTTGAGACGTTTGTATTCCTTTTTGACTGCTTCATTTACTGCATTTTTATATTTTCTCCTTTCATCAATTAAATTCAATATTTCTTCTGTTACCCAAGGATTTCTACTAGCCCTTGTCTTTTTACCTACTTGATCCTCTGCTGCCTTCACTACTTCATCCCTCATAGCTACCCATTCTTCCTCTACTGTATTTCTTTCCCCCATTCTTGTCAATTGTTCCCTCATGCTCTCCCTGAAACTCTGTACAACCTCTGGTTTAGTCAGTTTATCCAGGTCCCATCTCCTTAAATTCCCACTTTTTTTCAGTTTCTTTAGTTTTAATCTACAGTTCATAACCAATCGGTTGTGGTCAGAGTCCACATCTGCCCCTGGAAATGTCTTGCAATTTAAAACCTGGTTCCTAAATCTCTATCTGAAACCTGTCAGTATCTCCAGGCTTCTTCCATGTATACAACCTTCTTTTATGATTCTTGAAGCAACTGTTAGCTGTGATTAAGTTATGCTCTGTGCAAAATTCTATCAGGCGGCTTCCTCTTTCATTTCTTAGCCCCAATCCATATTCACCTACTACGTTTGCTTCTCTCCCTTTTCCTACTACCGAATTCCAGTCACCCATTACTATTACATTTTCGTCTCCCTTCACTATCTGAATAATTTCTTTTATTTCATCATACATTTCTTCAATTTCTTCGTCATCTGCAGAGCTAGTTGGCATATAAACTTGTACTACTGTTGTAGGCGTGGGCTTCGTGTCTATCTTGGCCACAATAATACGTTCACTATGCTGTTTGTCGTAGTTTACCCATACTCCTATTTTTTATTCATTATTAAACCTACTCCTGCATTACCCCTATTTGATTTTGTATTTATAACCCTGTATTCGCCTGACCAAAAGTCTTGTTCCTCCTGCCACCGAACTTCATTAATTCCTATTATATCTAACTTTAACCTATCCATTTCCCTTTTTAAATTTTCTAACCTACCTGCTCGGTTAAGGGATCTGACATTCCACGCTCCGATCCGTAGAACCCCAGTTTTCTTTCTCCTGATAACGACGTCCTCCTAAGTAGTCCCCGCCCGGAGATCCGAATGGGGGACTATTTTACCTCCGGAATATTTTACCCAAGAGGGCGCCATCATCATTTAACCATACAGTAAAGCTGCATGCCCTCGGGAAAAATTACGGCTGTAGTTTCCCCTTGTTTTCAGCCGTTCGGAGTACCAGCACAGCAAGGCCGTTTTGGGTAGTATTACAAGGCCAGATCAGTCAATCATCCAGACTGTTGCCCCTGCAACTACTGAAAAGGCTGCTGCCCCTCTTCAGGAACCACACGTTTGTCTGGCCTCTCAACAGATACCCCGCCGTTGTGGTTGCACCTACTGTACGGCTATCTGTATCGCTGAGGCACGCAAGCCTCCCCACCAACGTCAAGGTCCATGGTTCTTGGCGATGGGGGGGGGGGGGGGGGCGCGCAGATTGCGATATCCACATTTTTAGGGCCAGAATACTTGACTCACTTCTGCCACCGAGAATACTTGTCCATTGTACTCTTAAACCAACTGTTAGTTGTTTATGGTATTCAATCAATAATTCGTTTAGCATAATTTATGTCTGGTTTAATACTGGTTTAATAAAACACATGTTGACAGTAAATTTTGCTTCATTCTCAGTCATTTTAAACAACCCCCATAGGGTTAACTTTCAAGATCTTTATAACTTGAATCAATTTTGTAACCACTGTATAAAATCATAATCCCTCTCAACCTGGGACGTTTCATTTCTTCATTTCCTTCTCCCCTTCTGGCTGTATTACTTATTTTGTCAGGCAGTAATGTTTGAAGACCTTTTCCACGAAATACCAGGTATCTTTCTTGGTGTATCTGTTATTTCAGATTTTTAAGCAATACTATGAGGTAAGGAGAATCCCCTCCCCTCCCTCCACCTGGACATCTTTTTAGGTAGGGTTTAATGTCTCGTTGATGATGAGGTCATTACAGAGGGAGCATAAACTCGAAAAAAGAATGGATGAGATGCGAAATCGCTCGAGTCCATTTTCACAGTGGCATTTGCTTTAAGTGGTTTAGTGAAGCCACAGATAATCCAAACCAAGATGGCTGAAGGAGGATATAAACCTTACTCTAAACGGATGTGAGTATGTAAGCACCCACATCGCTTGGTACCCACCAATGCATTTACCTTCGATGTCCTCATTTGTTTGCAACTTAACATGAGAGACTAAGTCCATTCACCATTCAGTCTCAAGTACCGCGCTCGTGTTTGTGTGTGTGTGTGTGTGTGTGTGTGTGTGTGTGTGTGTGTGTGTGTATGTATGTATGTATGTATGTGTGTGTGTGTGTGTGTGTGTGTGTGTGTCTGTATGTGTGTGTTGTGGTACATACTGTCTATGACCTCAGTAAGTTCTCCCCCCACCCCCCACCCCTTCCTTCCATTTCCTACCGTAAGGAGGTAAGTAATGAATGCGGGAATGAAACTGAATCAACTTTTCTCTGTTAAAATCCGTGTCATTTAGAATCAAATATCCCAGTTTTCGATGACTGTCTCAGCTATCGTTGACTGGAGTAAAAACACCATTGACTGCTGAGGCCCAGGCAGCTGCTGCAGAACGTTAACGAAGGAGGCATGTCCCTCCAAGGACGACGGAATTCCCAGCAATGTCTTCCTTTGCCTCTCATGCTTCATAACACTTCCAGTCGCTTCTGTTGTGGTTGCCTTCTTGGTGTTCCCAAGTGACGCTTTGCTGCAGTTTGAGGCCCAGCGTCCTTATTTTCCTGTTGTGGGACCTTCCCATTGTTGCACAGAAGGTGCAGGTTGTCTTCATGAATCTATCCCAAAGTCGTGGGAGTCTTTGGAGCATTGGTAGTTTACATGAATACAGAAGGAGTGGCCCCAGGTCATAGCCCTGCTGCATGCCAACATGGATGTGTAGAACGGTGGACAGGTCAGCTTCAGCCCTCATGTGGTACGTCTGACTATTGAGGTAACAACCAATGAGCCAGACATGCAACGCCGTCACCCCCAGTTCAAGGAGTTTGAAGAGGAGGTCTTTCGTGTGAAGTCCTACCAAGAGATCATGAGGCTGGTGCAGAGCCAGCAGGAGGGTACAGTCCTTCAAAGTCTGGAGCGTCTTAATGTGTGCCTTGATGATACTGGGCAGAGCAGCACTTTGTACAGGGTAATCCTCAGCTGTGACAGGAGCCAGCGCCCAGACTGAGCAAGGGATAAAGTTTGTAGTGTCGGTACCTGGCTTTGCTCCTGAACACGTGGACGCCATGCAAATACTGCGGCCGAGCGTAACCCCGAGATACCATGCTGTGGGACGCCAGTCAACAGGACTACCACCAACGAGGATGGGCGGCAGATCCACATGGACGAGACATCAGGTAACTATCAGGAACTACACCTTGGCGCCATTGAAGATGAGACGCCACTTGACAAGCCCAGGCTGCGAGGGCATCAAAGGAATATTCTAATCTCTGGCACAGAGCAGTGGCATTCATACTTCAGCTGAAGAGCCTGAAGAGCGCCTTAAGGACCCTGAAGACAAAAGAAATAAGGGCACGTATGAAGGCATAGGGATAGTAGTGTTTCCCTCGCTCTGTTTGCGAGTCAAATGAGATTGGAATGGACTAATGATAGAATAACGTACCCTCCACCACGTACCATACCATGGCTTGTAGATTATGTATATAAACGTAGATGTAGATCATCTGCAGTCAGACTACGGAGCATTGGTAGTGGCATCGAGAGTGGCCCCAAAACAGACCCTGCGACTCGCCAGCTCGGATGTGTCGAACAGTGGACAGCGCTCCTTCAGCTCTCAAGTGGAAAGTCAGACCGCCGAGGTAAGAGCTGGTGAGCTGGACCTGCGATGCCGGCAACCCCAGTTCAAGGAGTTTAAGTGGGAGGCTGTGGTGCCACACGCTTTCAAAGGCTTACAAAATGTCCAGAAACGCCACCTTGAAGAACTCCCACTGCTCCAGAGAGTTGTATGCCCCTTCACAAGGCGTAGCAGCTGATGAACTGTCGTATAGCCCTTGCGAAACCCAAACTGTTTCATGGGCAAGATGTCCTCAGTGTCGCGCTGCAGTCGCCTGACATAGACCCTCTCGAACATCTTGGAGAGGGCTGGCAGGAGACTTATGGAATGGTAGCGCAGCTCTTTCCCAAGCTTCGGTATCGCCACAATCTCCGCATGCTTCCAGGGTAGGGGAAATCGCAAGTCCAGAAAATTTTTTAAGGAGGGCATGGGGCATGACGTCAGGACCCACGGCCTTTTTAGCATTGAGGTCGCAAAGGACAGACATTACCTCCTCAGCCGAAGTGTCTTGAATTGCGTCGTCATCGTCTCACTTCTCAAGAAAGCAACCAAGGGGACGTGAGCAGCATTCACCTGATAGTCTACTGGAGTGAAAGCTTCTGCAGAGACGTCGGTCAACTCGTCCACCTTCGCATTCGCCTCGCAGACAGCCTGGCCGCCGACCAGCAACGGAGGAACGGACTGGCGAGGCTGGCACGGTTTCCCGCTTATATAGACATGATTTCATCATCTAGAACCAATCACAAATGGCCGAAGTGGTGCGTGAGCGGGAGGCGATCTGCGCAACTGGTAGCAGCTCCATTCCACCACAGGAACAATGACATTAGGTGGAGCGAGGGGTCGGCGCCACGTTTGAAACTGACCGATTGAGGTGATGCAGTATTTAGCATACTGGAATCGCATTTGGGAGGACGATCGTTAAGTGCTCCTTTGGCCATCAAGATATAGGCTTCCCATGATTTCACTAAATCGCTCCAGGATGGTTTCTTTGAAAGATCACACCCTATTTCCTTCCCCATCCTTGACACCATCCGAGCTTGCGCTCCGTCTCTAATGAGCTCGGTGTCGACGGGACGTTAAACGCAATCTTCCTTCCTTCTTCCTTACATCGGAAACTGCTGCCCCCGCTTCTCCACAAACGTCAAGCATCCATCTTTGGTTTCGCTCGATATGAGGATACCAACTGTAAATATTATAATAAAAGAGTGCAGGATTTTTGTTTAATGTCCTCTCAACATAGTGGTCTTGCATTTGGTGTTCCTAGCAACACAGAGATGAGGATAGGTTAAGAATTGTGACATTCGTGAAATGAATCGAGCTAATTTAGGAATTTTAAGGTTTATTATCGGAACTTTCCTCGGCGGCAACGTGCATTTTACCACAGGCATTTATTAGGATTCGAACACCTAAAAGCGGGCCACTACAGCTATACGTCTTCCTCGACACTCTTGTAGATCGGGAATTCTTACACTTATGTAACAATGCAACTACTTCTCTGAGTACCGTATTTGACAACACGAACCTGTTTGGCATATAAAGCAGCATCCATTCATTGAACCGGAGACAGAGGATCGATATTTATGTTGCCAGCAGATACCTGACTGTTGTTCAAAAAAGTGTGATGCACAGTGCAACATTTTCAATATACTTACATAAAATATAATGACTCATAGTTACAAACTGCAGAGTTTTAGACCTCATGGCAAATTGCTTCTGTTCCCTTCAGGAATATCTTGGGTCCACTTAATGTTTTGTGTAAATGTGATACACTAATACAAATGGTACGATGTACAAAAGTTTTACAAATATTCAATCAGCTGCTCATAAGATTTTAAAGTGGTGTAAAAATTGGCAACTTGCCTTAATGTCCGGAAAAGTAAAATTATGCCCTTTTCAAAGTGAAAAAACGTCGTTTCCTATAACTACAACATGAATGAGTCACAATTGTAATCAGTCAACTCACAGAAATGTGTGGAAGTGGCAGTTTGTAGAGATATGAAGTTGAGCGATTCATAAGCTCAGTTGTAGGTAAAGCAGATCGCAGGCTTCGGTTCATTGATAAGAGACTATAAAAGTGCAACCAGTCTACAATGGAGATAGCTTACAAAATTCTCGTGCGGCCCATCCTAGAACGTTGCTCAAGCGTGTGGGATCTGTCCCAAGTAAGATTAAAAGGGCATTTTGAACGTAAACAGAGAATGGCAGGACCAACTGGCAAAGGATTCTTTGTCTCATGGGAGAGTGTCACGAAGATGCTGAAAGAACTGAATTGGCTGACGCCTGAAGACAGACGCAAGCCTGCTTCGAAAGTTTCTAGTACCTGCATTAAGCGAGGAATCTAGAAACATATGAACCGCGAAGGCAGGATGAGACTGATTACAGCTCGCACAGAGGCCTTTAAACAATCACTGTCCGCACAATCCACACGCGAACGGAACGGAAGAAGGCTAAATTCGTCGTACGACGGGAAGTATCCTCTTCCACGCACTTTGCAGTTTCTTGCATATTATTCATGTAAATGCAGTGAAGTTCATATACGTAAGCACTTAAGATCCACTTGATTGAATGAGGGTAATTGTAAATCGCAAAAATGAATTGAAAAAGAGGGAAAAATATAACCTTTAGAGGGTTCAGTTTGAATCGCCTCACACAGCTAGTCTACATGGACCTTATATGGTTTTCGCAAATAATACCAGGCGGTGATTCCTGCTAACACCTCCCCTTTCCTTGTCCGTTACTGTTTGTGAACAAAATAACGTTTTTCTACTGTAGGTTTATTGTTGATTTCATTGTTATTTTAGTTCTGGAATGAAGTAGTTCACACTTGTGTTGTTCTGATCTTTCAGAAGAAGATTTGGGCATATTTTAAGATCTTCTGCCATTGACACAAAAGTCCAACTGAACAAAAAGAAAATAAATCAAGCTACACTCTTTGTACTTGAAAGGATCTCGTCCTCGGACGGAAGACATCCTTTGGGCTTACAATTTGCATGCGCCACGAATCGAGTGCTTGAGGAAAATTCCCGAACTAGTAAGATCGCCTTCACGGCAGTACCAGTTTGACGTCAGTTGACGATGAAGAGGCAACTGAGCTGAGTCTGCGCCTCCGTAGTCTGACCTAGCAGTCTTCGATAAACATTACGATTGCGGCGTCTGTCTGATAGAGCTGCGCCTATTCAGCTTGACCTGGTACTGGGTTTCAGCTTGACCGAGTGCGCGATCGACGTTCCGAAGCATGCTGACAAAGAGGCCCGACCTGGCAAGCTGACTTGTGTTATGCGCGTACTCGCATCTTCGCTGCGTGATCATCGCTGTCATCAGCTGTTTGACATCCACTGCTGGATAAATGCCCCCCCCCCCCCATTAGACTTATCCATACAATAGTCTTCTGCCATACGTATCCAAGTTGCTGCTCTATATTTTCTGTTGTTATCTTCCCACACGAATTATTTACTGAAGAATGGAAAAACTGGCAGAAGCCGGCTCAGGATAAGATCAGTTTGGCTTCTGAGAAATGTAGAAACTCTCGAGGCAATACTGACCCTACGACCCATGTTAGAAGATAGGCTGATGAAAGACATACCTACGTTTACAGCATCTGTAGATTTAGGGAAAGCTTTTGATGATGTTGAGTTGAAAGCACTCTTTGAAATTCTGAAGGTCGCGGGGTTAAAATACAAAGAACAAATAGTTGGGGGTTGGGGTTGGGTTGTTTGGGAGAAGAGACCAAACAGCGAGGTCATCGGTCTCATCGGATTAGGGAAGGACGGAGAAGGAAGTCGGCCGTGCCCTTTCAGAGGAACCATCCCGGCATTTGCCTGGAGCGATTTAGGGAAATTACGGAAAACCTAAATCAGGATGGCCGGACGCGGGATTGAACCGTCATCCTCCCGAATGCGAGTCCAGTGTGCTAACCACTGCGCCACCTCGCTCGGTAAAGTACAAATAGTTATCTACAACTATTACAGAAACCAGTTTGCTGGTGTAAGGGTCGAAGGATATGAAAGGGAAGGATTAGCCGAGAAGCGAGTGAGATAGGATCGTAACTGTCTACATCTACATAAATATTTCGCAAACTACCGTACGGGGCACGTCGGAGGGTACCTTTTAGCACTACTAGTCGTTCCCTTTCCTGTTCCACTCTCAAACAGAGCGAGAGAAAAATGGCCGTCTAACAGCCTCCGCACGAGCCCTAATTTCTCTCATCTTCCCTTCATGGTCCTTAAGTGAAGTGTACATGCAGTCAGCCTCAAATGCCGGTTCTCTAAATTTGCTTTGCGGAATGAGCATCTCTTCGTTTCAGGGATACCTTTTTGAGTTCACGAAGCATCACCGTAATACTTGCGTACCGATCGAACCCACCCGCAACAAATCTAGCAGATCGCCTCTAAATTGCTTCTATGTCTTCGTTCAGTCCGACATGGCGCGGATCACAACCATCCGAACAATACTCAAGAATGGGTCGCACTAGCGTTCTGTACGCCGCCTCCTTTATGAATGAGCTACACTTTACCAAAATTCTCCCAATAAAACTAAGTCGAGCATTTGCGTTCTCTACTACGGGCTCTGAGCACTATGGGACTTAACATCTGAGGTCATCAGTCCCCTAGAACTTAGAACTAATTAAACCTAACTAACCTAAGGACATCACACACATCCATGCCCGAGGCAGGATTCGAACCTGCGACCGTAGCGGTCACGCGGTTCCAGACGGAAGCGCCTAGAACCGCTCGGCTACACCGGCCGGCAGCCTGGCATGCTCATTTCGTTTCATACCGCTTTGCAACGTCACCCTTAGATATTTAATCGAAGTGAGTGTGTCAAGCTGCACCCTGCTAATGCTGTATGAGAACGTTACAGGACTGTTTATCCTACTTACCCGCATTAGCTTACAATTTTCTACTTTTAGAACAAGGTACCATTCATCACGCCAACTAGAAATATTGTCTACGTCATTTCGTACATCCCTACAGTCACTCAACGACTGCACCTTCCTGTACACCACAGCGTCATCAGTAAACAGCTGTTTGCCCCAAATTTGGAGACGGAATTAAAGTTCAGGATAAGAAGAGAAAATTTTGAGATTTATCGATGACAAAGAACTCTTAACGATGAACATCAACAAAAAAGAACAATGGTAATGGCGATGCTGAGGAATAGATACACTTTAAATAGTAGCTGCATTTTGCTATTGGTGTACAAAAATAATTAATGGTGGTCGAAATGGGGAGGGTATAAAATGTAGACTGGCTATTGCAAGGCAACTATTTCTGAAAAAGAAGAATATGTTGACATCGAATATAAATTTGCATTTTAAGAAGTATTTTCTGAAGGTATTTGTTTGGAGTGTAGCCCTGTATGGAAGTGGAAACGTGGACTTTACGCAATTCAGATAAGAGGACAGTAGAAGCTTTTCAACTGTGGTGCTATGGAGGAATGCTGAAGATCAGATGGGTACATCGCGTAACTAGTGAAGAGGTATTGATCGAAACGAGGAGAAAAGAAATTTGTGGCACAACTCGACCAAAAGAAAGAATAGTTGATAGGACACATTCTGAGCACCAAGGGCAATTTTTATTGAGACAATTTAGTACTGGAGGTACTGAGGTGCAATAATTGTAGACGGTGGCCAAGGGATGAGTCTAGTACGCACGTTCAAATGGATGTGTGTTACAGTCGTTATTCGGAGATCAAGAGGCTTGCACAGGAGAGAGTAGCATGGAGAGCTGCAGTAAACCAGGACAACAGAGCTAATATTTTCCCCAGGGCCCTTTCCCAGTTATTAAGTTATTACTTAGAGACAAATGGGTCCCTGGTAGGCAGACTATTGGAAGAACTGCTGTAGTTAATTTGATTTTCAGGCCGTGCATATCTGAGTAACAGGTGTCTGTATTCGTGTGCTCAGCTGGACCAGACCTTCGGCATTCGCAGTAATGACCCCAGCTGCTGGGTATAGCTTACAACCACGACCAAACTCTTGAGCGACTTCCCAGCAGACGTGAAGCGCCCCAAATGGATGCCACGCAGCGATGTGTCTCACAGCAAGCGGCTCCCTGTTTCCCCTCCCTTCTGACTGCTCTGGGCACCTCGGATTCTTCGTATCGCCCATCGAATTATTTATTAGCAATAATTTTTATTCTTACATCCTACTATTCCTTGCCGCACTAAAAAAAGAATATGCAAGCTGCATGCCCTTTTGAGTCATAAATCAACTTATCTCTTCGACTGTGTCGAGGTCCTCCTCCCCCATTTAAGGACAATGCTTAACAGCATATGCAGGATTTATACTGTCGTTGTATTTCGCGTAACAAGATGATAGGGCCCGTGAAACGCTCAGTATGAGCGTGGCGCCTTCGCAAACACTGCATATCAGCTTAACCGGCGAGCAGAGTGTCCAACGGCACAGTCAAAGACAAACACAAAACTATTAGAGCGCTACAGCGTGAATAATTCACAGCACGAACGCAAGCGAGCGCAAACCACGGAAACAAGAATTTGGGCTAATGCAAGCATCTGACTGGCTTCGGTGTCACCGTGGTTGAACCAGGAAAGCTGCGTGTCCAGAGCCACTGCCCAGTGTAAGCGACCCCCACGCCATTTACAGTGTAGTCACGGACCATAGTCACTGATCAAGTTTTGACTAAGATTAACTCCTCGTCCGACATACATGAGTCTGTCGGGCATACCAAATCCCTAACCTCTTTAAAAGGTACGCAGCGCCGATAATGCCCAGACCTATGCCACAGTCGACGAGGGACAAGGGACGACAGGGACCTCTGCAAGAGGTGCCGCCTGTGTGTTTTCTGAGACGTTATTGCTGACGCCTGATACAGGCAGACACTCCACCAGATACTTGTGGCTGAGAGCTGATGAGGACTGGGGGTCACTTCCTGCTGGCAGTGGCAATGAGGGATAGAGGTACTCCACCTCAATGAGATCCCTCTCTGGCAAACACGCCTCCCGGGTCGTGGTTTTCTCTGGAAGTGAGTGTAAATTATATGGCGCGTGGTCCACAAGCGATGGGAATGTCTCCAGGTATTGCTCCGTGCTAGGAAAGAGGGTTAATTTGTCCCTCCCGCCTAATTTGTAGAGCCAGCTGTTCTGCTTGACGTGTGATTAGCTGGTTTGTGTGGTGCGTCAGGTGCTGTGCTGACCTGCGTCAACTATATACAGTTTTCGTTTCTTATGGCCTCCCACAGTGCCTTGGATCCATCCATGTGCTCACCCGAACATGCATACCCAGACGACGGAACATTGCTGATACGATCGCTAGGGCCTACCTGACATAGAGCACAAAAGTGCCAAGTGACCTCATGGCTGACAGTTGCGCAGCACCTCAGACAGACTGCACCCATTAACTGGAATCGCCCAGTAACCCACACAAAAAAAGACGAAATATCCTCTCTGGGTTGAATGTCCTGACCAACTGCTATATGCTCTGCTGTTGGTACAATACCGTCCTTACCTAAAACCTGCCCTACACATTGCTCTCTAGGAGTAAAAGAACCACATTCCTCAAGCATTGCCTAACAGTCACTGAAAAACCGCCTGAAAATTTTGCAAACGCTGTTCTCTCGTGGAGCCAGTAAGCTAGATGTCCGCCAAGCAGGTGAAGCAACATGGAATGCCTTTGATAAGTTGCTTAATAAAATGCTGGATTATTTCTTCGCTGAAATTACACCAAACTGCAAATGGTTAAACTAGTACATTCTGAAAGGAGTATTTAATTCTAAAATTCAGCATCCAATGGCGAACGGAGTTATGTATATCTGAGGTCAATTTTGGAAAAAGACTGATTGATGACCAACTTAGCCAGCAATTCCTTACGATGTGGTAGGCATCTACTTCTCTTCGTGTATTGATTCTGTGCTTGAAATCGCTGAAAAGTCGAACAGAATCATTGGGTTTAAGGATCACGATCGTGGGGTTGGCCCGTGACTTGATGAAACTGATGATACAACCACAAGATTCGTCCATCTGTCGAGTGCTGCCTTCACTTTATCTCACTTAGCGAACAGCATGGGGTGTGTTTGATAGGACCTTTCGACAGCTTCAATGATTTTGTGACCTTTCTGAATTGATGGTTCTACTCTTACCAAAAACAAGTGGAGCAATACCACCAAGTTCTGACGTGGTAGTGCCTGAGAGAGTATGTTAACTTTATCGGCAACTTCAAATTCAAAAATAGTGAAAGCGTCAAGTCCAAAAACATTTTCTGCCAATTGTGAATTTACATCAAAAAACGTGAGCTAGTATTTCACATTTTTGTATTTAGCTGTGTCTAGTAGTTTCCCCCGCAAGGCAAATTGCTGCTCACTATAAGGTACTGCTTGATACTGAGAGTTTTGTGAGGGAGTGTACTGCAACCGGTGATAACTACCTAAATTGATCAGACTAACTGAGGCCCCTGTCTCTAATTCAAAGTTCGTGCAACACCCGGCTGTCTCCAAGTCTACAACGATGTGGTGCGGCTGTAGGGGAGCTTATGTGCTTGCAGGCTCAATTGCAGACATGTGAATGGTGTCCTGTGGCTCCACCCGCCATCGTTTCCTGCACATCGCCACAAAATATCCTGACATATGGCAGGCTCAACAAATAGGGGCATTGTCTCCTGTCGTGTTATAACCAGCAATTTGGGCAAGAGCCCCGTTCCTGCTGGGTATGACCGATGTTGGGGACGGACGACGCTCTCCACCTGCTGTGAACTCGGTGAGTGACTCACGCGGCAGAGACCGACACCTGTCCAGTTCAGCCCTTAAAGCACACGGCACATGGGCGACGTAGAAGCCATTCTGTTACTACGCTCGACTAATCGTCTCGACGACTTGGTCACTAAAGCCTGAATAGCTACCGATGGTGACCCGTCCTTCTATTGTGACTCGTCAAGTTTTGCCACCTGCCAATTGTCTGAAAACAAATTTTGTGCTCCAGCAATCACCTCTTCCAGTTCGTAATATCTCTACTAACATCAGATCTGAACGAGCTAAGTTTTTATTCTGTGCTGCCCTGTGTGGTGCCAGTTGCACCACTACATCTCAAATTATCGAGTCTTTATAGGCTGTACTACATTGTTTACACTCAAAATGCCATCTACGTGCCAGTCCCTGTAAGTAGGCTATCCACGCTATACGACTGCCCAGAACGATTATGATGTTCATCGAACTGTAAGTAGGCATCTATCAAGTGAGTTTGCTGGTCATGTACACAATTCTGCAAAGACAACTTTTTCACGGTCCTTAAGGGGAGACAATTTCTGCACCACATATTACTGTTACTTGACAGCAACAAAGTGCTCTGATCCACAGGCTCGACGATGTGTCTTACCCCTGGCAGTAAAGTTTAAAAGCGCGTAGATAATTTTCCCACCTTTCTGTGGTCTTATCAAAACCTGCAGATCAGACTAGTGATGATGGCCGAGTATGCACCATCGGTGAGCACGCCACCGGCTCCTTGGTCAGCGAACTAAAGGTGGATCGTTCGCGAACAAATGGGTCGAAAGGAACAGTTTACTGAAGTGAACGAAAAGGTCCACGAACGACACCTAAGGAATGGTCGCTCACTGTTCACTTCGGTCGTGGTCTGTCTCTTTCCCAGGGACGGTCGTTCGCAGTTCACTGTGGTCACGGTCGGTCTCGTTTCTGGAAACGGTCGTTCACAGTTCACTTCAGTCGGTCTCATTCTCGCCACTGTCTCAGTGCTCTGTTTAGATCCCCTGTTCCTCGTTTCCACCGCGGTCTAGCTCGGCCAGTTTCGTTCTTTTTTGTGTATCCAGCTCAACTTTTTTTTATTATGATATGACGTATATAAAAATTAACATATGTAAGACATATGTATTTTTCAGACAACAAAAACATAAATCAGCTTGTATTTTCATCGGTTTGACCAAGTACAGAACACATATTTATCACAAGGCATGGTGTTTTTTTTGTTTGGCCAATTAAACAAGCAGCCATTGCTTTTTTTATTCGTAGGTTACTATTTAACGACTGTTTTTAAGGTAACTTAATAATTCTTTCTAATTGTTGTGTAAGGAAGTTCGTATAAAGCCTGCTATTTTCGCGTATCTTCCAAAAATATTTCATGACATTCTGGCAGGTTCTAACTTTTTAAGTTTAGTTTTTACTTTGTGGTACCCCCCGTTTGGTTCCTTTAGACAAAAAAATGAGTTGAGCATGGTTTCGATTAACAATAAGTGGGAAAAGTGGAAGCGGTGCCTCTCCATTTAAAAAATCATAGAATGTCAAAAAATCGTATTTACTTTTTATCTCCAGAAGTAGTTTTTAATGAAATATTTTTTACTTACAACTTATGTATTAAAACCGTATTACTGTATTAACTTTAATAACACGAGCTATAAACCTACTATTTACTTACTGTGTGAGTCAAATATGACGAGAAAATCACATTTTTTTAAGCACACTTATTCTTCGATAAAGTCCTTTTTCTTATCCCGGAACGTTGTAGCAATACCTAGACACAACCTGCAATATATACAACCTTTTTCCCCATTTCCTTGTAAATTGTTTATTACAGTGTACCATGAGCTGGACGCCTCTCTGAGCCGGAAAATTTATAATCTTTAGTTTAATAACTGGGTGTAAAACGGTCATAACATCTTCATTTTTATGCTACTGAGAATAATTTGTCTTAAGAAACTTATCACTCAAATCAGATCTGTTTAAAAATGCTCTTACTTCATCGAAAAGGAACTGTTCACTCACATTAGTCATAATTTTTAGGACTTTATCGATTCCTACTCGAAGCCTATACATTCCCGCATATTGGTTCTGCTTAACGATTCCTGTAGTGACTGGTTTCATTTCTGATTCAGGAGATTAAGGGGGCAATACAGGAGACTGGAACCATAAACGATTTTTCAGTTTTTGTAAAGGCACACGCTGGGTATCGCTATCGACAATCTTTTACACATACATAAAGGTTTGAAAGAACTCTGAAACCCAAATATGTTGCTTTGGCTTCTGAAGCTGCACAAGATAACGCTTCGACTTACATACTGGTGAATAAAATACAAATGAACAAACTGCAGTCTGTTTTTGTTTTTGTAATTCAACTTCATCATAAACTTCTGGGCTTCCGTCATCGACCCTGCGTCGCGGCTCGCCTTGGAGAACGGAAAGATGGACCACGAGATGGTTCTTGGAGAAACGAATTTTCAGTGAATTTAAAAGCTATCAATATCATTGTATCATACATCTCATACTAGCAAGATAAGTACAAGAAATATTTTTCCAAAATGTTTTCAGTCAAAACACATGCACCTCTAAAAGTGGTCGAATTTTAATGCTGTTGTGAAAGAAAATATTGGTTCAACTCAAAAGCTGTTCAGCGCGAGTTTCTTGGACAACTTTTACTTGCTTTTTTCCGCAGTAAGTTAAATGAGGTAAATAGTAACACGAATTCTTTACAGACGAACGGAAAAACTGGTAGAAGCCGACCTTGGGGAAGACCAGTTAGAATTCCGTAGAAATGGTGGAACACGCGAGGCAATGCTGGCCCTACGACTTATCTTAGAAGATAGATTAAGGAAAGGCAAACCTATGTTTCTAGCATTTGTAAACTTAGAGAAAGCTTTTGACAAAGTTGACTAGCATACTGTCTTTCAAATTCTGAAGGTGGCAGGGATCAAATATAGGGAGAAAAAGTTATTTACAATTTGTACAGATACCAGACGGCATTTATAAGAATCGAGGAGCATGAAAGAGAAGCAGTGGTTAGGAAGGGAGTGAGACAGTGTTGTAGCCCGTTCCCAATGCTATTCAATCTGTATAATGAGCAAGAAGTAAAGGAAACAAAAGCAAAATTTGGAGTAGGAATTAAAATCCATGGAGAAGAAATAAAACTTTGAGGTTTGCTGATGACATTATAATTAGGGCAGAGACAGCAAAGGACCTGGAAGAGCAGTTGAATGGAATAGACAGAATCTTGAAGGGAGGATATAAGATGAACATCAACAAAAGCAAAACGAGGATAATGGAATGAGACACTTAAAGTAGCAGATGAGTTTTGCTATTTGGGGAGCAAAATAACTGATGATGGTGGAAGTAGAGAGGGTATAAAATGTAGACTGGCAATGGCAAGGAAAGCGTTCCTGAAGAAGAGAAATTTGTTAACTTTGAGTGTAGATTTAAGTGACAGGAAGTCTTTTCTGAAAGTATTTGCATGGAGTGTAGCCATGTACGGAAGTGAAACATGGACGATAAATATTTTAGACAAGAAGAGAACAGAAGCTTTCGAAACGCGGTGTTACAGAAGAATGTTGAAGGTTAGACGGGTAGATCACGTAACTGATGAGGAGGTATTGAATAGACTTGGGGAGAAAAGGAATTTTTTGGCACACCTTGACTAGACGAAGGGATCGGTTGGTAGGACACGTTCTGAGGCATTAAGGGATTACGAATTTAGTACTGGAGGGAAGCATGAGGGTCAAAATAGTAGAAGGAGACCAAGGGATGAATATACTCAGCAGATTCAGAACGATGTAAGTTGCAGTAGGTACTGGGAGATGAAGAAGCTTGCACAGGATAGAGTAGCATGGAGAGCTGCATCACACCAGTCTCTGGACTGAAGATCACAATAACAACAAGTTAAATAACAAAATATACGTAAAACTATATACATTTAACTAGCAGTGAACTTTTTCTTTTATTTTCGGATACATTTGCTTGTTAATTTTTATTTTCATGCGTACTTAATGAATTGTTGAATTTCTTATTCGTTTCACTCTCGCCAGTTAATGGCAGTCTGTGCGCACTCGAAAGTTCTCTTTCTCAAATAACTGATGATTGATTCCACGCGTGAACCTTGGAGCCCCTTTCAGATGTGACCGACCAAAAACTGGTTGTCTTTTTCAACTGTAAATATCTTCCAAACAATGATGTGTGCTATGTCATAAAGATTTTGAAAAAGAGTGTCTTGTTTCTTTTTACTTGTGAAGTTTCGACGATCTCTCACTTCCCATACAGATAATATGACCCTTTGATGCGTAATTAATTTACACACCCGCACATTATAAAAGAAATCTGTTAATGTCGGATTAACAGATGACAGTTTACTTCGGTTATTTCATGCTAGTAAAGCAGACACGAGGGCTCATTATTTTCTGTAGACAAGCGGAAATCGAAGACACTGGACTGGCTACGGCTACGAGATTACCTCGAAAGTGAACGACGGCTGCGGTGATCTGCGCTGGGTCGTAAACGTGTTCCGTAATCCATATTTCCTTTCAGTCTGCTCTGGCCTCTCTCTGTCTGGCTTGCGCTCACTTGCCCGTCACGTCAGCTGACTAATGTCTTACTTTCGAAGGGCGTATTCAGCTAAGGAAAGCGAAGTAAACAATTTATCTAAATAAGGCAATCAATGGATTTATCATGCAGATGTAATACTTGTGCACATTTGGTATTTGTTCTGGAATTTTATCTAAAATCCATGTAGGACGCACAATTACATAAAAAAAAAGGAACGGTAAACGTGTAAAAATTAAGGAACGATCACTAGTGAAACAGTTCCCAAAAACGAACGAATTTGCACACCTTGCAGCAAACGGATGAACTCCTGCATTTGGTCCTATTTCTGTTGCAACTGCTGTTGATACAACCGTTGTTGCTGCAGCTACAACTGTTGTTGTTGGTGTTGCTGTTTCAGCTGCCTCTCCAACACTCCAGAAACGCTGTGTCGATGGTGGCCACAACATACAACACTAACACACTAACGAACATACAAACGACAATCAGCTCATGTTGCCAGCTGTGATACACTGTCCAGTCACATTAATATGACCAACTATCAAAAGCCTGAACAATCATCTTTCATATTTCGCAGTGTGAACTGCTGCGAGTCGTGCAGGAAGAGAATCGGTGATGTTCTGGAAGGCACCGACAGGGACGTGAAGCCATGCTGGCTGCAGTACCACGGCAAGCCGCGCTAGGTTTCTCGGCTGAGGATCCGTGACGCGTACAGCCCGATCGAAGTGGTCCCAGCTATTCTTAATTGGGTTTAAATCTGGGGAGTTTGGTGGCCAAGGAAGTACAATAAACTCATCCTGGTGTTCTTCGATGCATACTTATGTTGATCCATTGTACCTTCCAGAATGACGAGCTCACCCATGGAATGCCACGAAAACATTCCCCAGACCAAAATACTCCCTCCTCTGATCTGGACCCTTCCAACGATAGTTGTAAGATGTTTGCCATCTGTTCGATGGAGCATGAAATGTGATTCGTCTGAAAAGGCCACCTGTCAGCACTCAGTGAACATCCAATTGTGGTACAGGAGTGCAAATTCCAGCCTTCGTCTCCAATGAACAGCGTTCAGCATGGCTGCATGAACCAGGCACTTCCTCTCAAAGCCCATATTCATCAACGTTCGCTGAACTGTCGTTGAGGAGACACTGTTGGTAGCCCCATGGCTCATCTGGGCAGTCAGTTTCTCAACAGTTGCACATCCATTCGCCCTTACACACTTCTGCAGTCGTCGTTCATCCTCGTCATCTAAGGCCCGTGGGGCACCGTAGTTGCCTCGGCGCCAGTTTTGGATAGCGCCATTTTGCAATGCATGGTGCAATTTAACCACGGCGGCACGCGAACAGTTTACAAACTTAGCCACTTCGGAAATGCTTCCATCCTTGGCCTGAAAGCTGAAAATCATATTCTTTTGGAGGTCAGATAAATCGCTCTGTAACCACTTTACGACAACGACTGTACCGTTTTCAGCGTAACTCACAGATAAGCTTTACATACGCTCCACTGGCAGTGCTACCACCTGCCGTCTGTGAGTGGTTATTGCACGATGACGTCGAAAATAGACAGTGAGGTCACATGAATGTAACTGGATTGCTTATCTCGTGTAGCGAGATGATGCGTCCACAAAACGCTCGGGATGAGCGAGGAGTATCACGAAGAGTGTTGCATCGCAAAATACCGCATGTCATTCTAACGCGAGCAAAGAGTCCAAAAGCATGGACAGGGACAAAAGCGGAACTACACTATGTGTTCAAAAGTATCCCGACACCTGCCTGAAAATGACTTACAAGTTCGTGGTGCCCCACATCGGTAATGCTGGAATTCAATACGGTGTTGCCCAAACCTTAGCCTTGGTGACAGCTTCCACTCTGGCAGGCATACGTTCAATCAGGTACTGGAAGGTTTCTTGAGGAACGGCAGCCCATTCTTCACAGAGTACTGCACTGAGGTATCGATGTCGGTCGGTGAGGCCTGGCACGAAGTCAGCCTTCCCCAACATCCCAGAGGTGTTCTGTAGGATTCAGGTCAGGGCTCTGTCCAGGCCAGTCCATTACAGGGATGTTATTGTCGTGTAACCACTCCGCCACAGGCCGTGCATTACGAACAGGTGCTCGATCGTGTTGAAAGATGTAATCGCCATCCCCGAATTGCTCTTCAATAGTGACAGGCAAGAAGGTGCTTAAAACATCAATGTAAGCTTGTGCTGTGATAGTGCCACGCAAAATGACAAGGAGTGCAAGCCCCTCCATGAAAAACACGACCACACCACAACACCACCGCCTCCGAATTACTGTTGGTACTACACACGCTGGCAGATGACTTTCACTGGGCATTCGCCATACCCACACCCTGCCATCCGATCGCCACACTGTGTACAGTGATTCGTTACTCCACACAACATTCTTCCACTGTTAAATCGTCCAATGTTTATGCCCCTTACACCAAGCGAGGCGTCGTTCGATATTTATGGCGTGATGTGTGGCTTATGATCAGACGCTCGTCCATGAAATCCAAGTTTTCTCTCCCCCCGCCTAACTGTCATAGTACTTGCAGTGGATCCGTATGCAGTTTGGAATTCCTGTCTTATGGTGTGGATAGATGTCTGCCTATTACACGTCGCGACCCGCTTCAACTGTCGGCAGTCTCTGTCAGTCACCAGCCGAGGTTGGCCTGTACGCTTTTGTGCTGTATGTATCCCTTCACGTTTCCACTTCACTATCACATCGGAAGCGGTAGTTCTAGGGATGTTTAGGAGTGTGGAAATCTCGCATACAGACGTGTGACACAAATGACACCCAATCACCTGACCACGTTAGAAGTCCGTGAGTTCCGCGGAGCGCCCATTCTGCTCTCTCACGATGTCTAATGACTACTGAAGTCGCTGATATGGAATACGTGGCAGCACAATGCACCTAATATGAAAAACGTATGTTTTTGGGGGTATCCCGATTCTTTTGATCACATAGTGTATTAGAGTTTGACAGCGCGAAGAGTCCTCACCAGGTAGGTCTCATACAAGAGACGGAGAAGATCCGACGAAGAGCGGCACGTTCCGTCAAGAGATCGTTCAGTCGGCGCGTGAGCGTTACGGAGATGCTCAACAGACTCCAGTGGCAGACATACAAAAGAGGCGTTGTGCGTCTCGGCGAGGCTTACTATTGGACTTTCGAAAGAGCGTTGTCCAGGAAGAGCCCGACAACATATGACTTCCTCTCACATACACCTCGAGGAATGACCACAACGGGAAAATCCTAGAAATTAGTGCTAATACAGAAGCTTATCGACAATTATTCTTATCGCATGCTATTTGTGTGTGGAACAGGGAAGGGGGGGGGGGGGGGGGAAATCAGTTAACAGTACCAGAAATACCCACCGCCACACAACGTTAGGTGGCTTACGGAGTATGATGTAGATGTAGACGAATAACTCACAACACGAATGGAAGGGAGCGTAGCCCGAGTAAAGAAGAATCCGTGCGAGTGCTGGCATGCAACTGGCTTCGCAGTCCGTGTGGTCGAAGCAGCAAATTTGCGACTCCAGAGGCACTGCGCGGAGTGGGCAACAGCTGAGCCACTTATCTGGAGTCACTGATTACTCCGATACTCTACTCCGAACAACTGCCTGGCCGATATACATGAGCCTGGCACGGATACGAAAACTGTAATAACTACAAAAGTCACGGGACAGCGATATGCACATATACAGATGGCAGTAGTACCGCGTACACAAGGCATAAAAGGGCAGTGCGCTGGTGGAGTTGTCATTTGTTCTCAGGTGCTTCATGTGAAAAGATGTCCAACGTGATTATAGCTGCACAATGGGAATTAACGAACTTTGAACGCGGATTGTTACTTGGAGCTAGACGCATGGGACACTCGATTCTGGAAAGAGTTAGGGAATTGAATTTTCCGAGATCGACAATGCCAAGAGTGTGCCGACAATACCAGATTTCAGTCATTACCTCTCACCACGGACAGCGCACAGTGCCTAACGGCATATACTTAACGACAGAGAGCTGCGGCATTTGCATAGAGTTGTCAGTGCTAACAGACAAGCAACATCGCGCGAAATAACCGCAGACATCAATGTGGGACTATGACGAACGTATCCGTTAGGGCAGTACGGTGAAATTTGGCGTTAGTGGCCTATGGCAGCAGACGACCTACGCAAATGCCTTTGCTAATAGCACGACATCGCCTGCAACGCCTCTTCAAATGGTTCAAATGGCTCTAAGCAGTATGGGACTTAACATCTGAGGTCATCAGTCCCCTAGACTTAGAACTACTTAAACCTAACTAATCTAAGGACATCACACACATCCATGCCCGAGGCAGGAGTCGAACCTGTGGCCGTAGCAGCAGCGCCGTTCCGGGCTGGAGCGCCTAGAACCATTTCAGGGATCGAAAGAAAAAATTTAAGTGGTCCTTTTTCCCGCACGCTGTTAATGAGTGGGACGGTAGAGAAATAGTCCGAAGGTGGTTCGATGAACACTCTGCCAGGCACGTAAGTCTGGATTGCAAAGAAATCCTGTAGATGTAGTCATGTAGAGGTAACAACGAAATAATGTTGTAATTGCGACATGTGAGTTACATTTGATTTGATCATCGAAGTTGTTTCCTGTTTATTTATTTTTTGTTCATTATTTTCCGCCATAGACAAACACTTAGGCACGGTAAATTGATACTAAAATAAAGTGTCATGCGTGGACCAATAACAATAAATTCTTAACTATTTGTTATGGTACTGCAGTATCTGCCAGCGTTTTCAGAAGTGGATATCGTGTACGACGTTCCTAGGGTGTTTATAAGTAGATATTGCAGACGACTTCGAATAAAATTTGAATGTAGCTTCGTAAAAGTTCCGTGATAAAACGATCTAAGTTGCTGGCGAATACAGTTTATCCTCACTAGACAGTATATATTATCATTTACAAGAGGTGAAAAGGGTTTCGCCGGGTGCGGTGGCCGAACGGTTCTAGGCGCTTTAGTCACGAAGCTGCTTCAGTCGCAGGTTGGAAACCTACCTCGGGCATGGAAAATGGTTCAAATGGCTCTAAGCGCTATGGGACTTAACATCTGAGGTCATCAGTCCCCTAGAACTTAATACTACTCAAACCTAACTAACCTAAGGACATCACACACATCCATGCCCGAGGCAGGATCCGAACCTGCGACCGTAGCAGGAGCGCCGTTCCGGACTGGAGCGCCTAGAACCGCTCGGTCACAGCGGCCGGCGCACCGCCCCTCCTGGGCTGCTGACTGTATCGGTTGTACCATAGATAACCGGAAAACCGTCGTCAGATGAGCCCCAATTTCAGTTACTAAGAGCTGATGACAGAGTTCTAGTGTGGCGCAGAATCGACGAAGCCATGGACCCAGGTTGTCAACACAAGACACTGTGCAAATTGATGGTGGCTACGTAATGGTGTGGGCTGTGTTTACATGGAATGAACTGAGTCCTTTGGTCCAACTGAACCGATCATTGACTGTAAATGGTTATGCTGGGCTACTTGGAAACCATTTGCAGCCATTCATGACAATGCGCCATGTAACCGGGCCACATTTGTTCGCGATTGATTTGAAGAACATTCTGGACAATTCGAGCGAATGATTTGGCCACCCACATCGCCCGACATGAATCTCATTAAACATTTACGGCGCATAATCGAGAGGTCAGTTCGTGCACAAAACACTTTCGCAATTATGGACGGCTGTAGATGCAGGAGGACGGCTCAGCATTTCTGCAGAGGACTTCTTGCGACCTGTTGAGTCCATGCCACGTCGACCTGCTGCACTACGTCAGGCAAAACGAGGTCCGATACGGTATTAGGAGGTATCCCATGACATCTGTCATTTCAATGTAGACAGCTGTGCGTGTAAGAGAAATGATATCCGCACACGCAGACGCAAGTCTTATCCCCATCTGCATTCGCGGATATCAAAATACTGGAAATCACTTTATCTTTTTCGTTACGCTGGAGCTCTGAAGGCAGACTTGCTCCTGGCTTGAATTTTCGTCTGCCAAACTCGGACCTCGTAATTAAAATTTATATATAAAAAAAACGCAGACGCCGATAATAGCCACATATCCTAGATACGTTCCTTAAGCCACAGATTTCCGTCCTAATTACTTAAACGAATTTTGTGAAATTTTCTGCAGAATATTTCCTCGAGATTGGAAAACCCGGTGATGTCATATTACAAGTTATCACGTATTGCTTGGTTCAAATGGCTCTGAGCACTACGGGACTTAACATCTGAGGTCATCAGTTCCCTAGAACTTAGAACTACTTAAACCTAATTAACCTAAGGACATCACACACATCCATGCCCGAGGCAGGATTCGAACCTGGGACCGTAGCGGTCGCGGGGTTCCAGACTGTAGCGCCTAGAACTGCTCGGTCACTCCGTCCGGCTCACGTAGTGCTTGCTCTTACTTGTTACTCATATAGTCTTTTTATCAAACGTGCGTTAACTTATGATAATGCTAAATCAGATTCTCAGTGTATTAAGCGTTGCTTAGTGCACTTATCGTTACAGTGCGGAAGTGCTGTAACAAGTATGTGTCAGAACACATCGCGCGAAATCGCTGTTTGGAGCGGTCTTGGTGCTCGGTTCCTTTTTGAGCTAGGAACAAGGGGTGAAAAGTTTTTGGTTTAGCGTGGATCAGCGGCCATATGGATAGCCATTCGAACGTCTGTCTTACTGTAGCTACGTTGCAGTGTATTAGGCAAAGTTTGGACGACGAACCGCAGTGGTGCAAAGGCGAATTGTGAAACTCGATTAATTTATTTTGCAAAAGATTTTGATTGCGCTGAAATTAATGCTCAGCTAATGACACCGTTTGTGCGTCCACCGTTCGGATTTTACGAGCAAATACAAGCCAAAAACACTTTTTTGGGAAGTTTTTGAAGAGCGCCACGTCTATAATTTAAACTCGCACGAATCAGTTCAAATTTTGCACTAAAGTAAGTCAATATTTTTATCCAACAATATTTATTCGTTGTAGAGATAGGACTTTAAGTCGAGTTCTTACATGAACTGAATGAGCGGAAACGGTTTAAAGTGGTTCAGATAAATAAAAAATACATTCTTGATAAAATTGAAAACTCGCTTTCACAAATCTCCCTTCATTCTGATTCTAAGTGGAAAAATAAATTTTTTGTGAACTTTTTTATGTGCGCCACTTCTGTCTTTCAAATTACTTGCAAAAATACGTTTCTCTGGGAGGTTTTTGGAGAGCGCTTCTTCTATATTTTAAAATTGTACGAATCGGTTCATCTTTTCGATAAGGTAGATGAATGAATAATGTGAAAGCTAATTTTTTATCCAATAATCTTTATGCGTTGTCGAGATACGATGGCTTAAAGTCAAGATAAATGCAGCACGTAAATATCGTTCTTACGTGAACTGATTGCGCGAAAACGGCTTAAAGTGATTCTCATAAATAAAAATGCAGTTGAAAACTTGCTTTGAAAAATCTAACATCTTTCGGATTTCACGTGCAAAAACCTCGTTTTTTGTGAGTATTTTTTTGTGTACCACTTCTATGTTCCAAACTTGTGCGAATCGCTTCAAATTTTGTAAGAAGGTAGACAAATACATGTAATTAATGGTCGTCCTGTTGTTTTGCAAAAGGTTTATCCGTTACCACGAAACAAGCAACATGGTTCGCAAGTCAGTAAAAAACCTATACCGGGTCAGCCGTCGCCCGATTCAACAAAAGTCTACATTGTTTTCCAAGCTATGGCGGGCTGATGTCAAAATCACTGTAGAGCAAAGTTGGGCATCAGAATGAAAAATTTTCCCTATCGTACTACAAAAATGGCGAATGTATTGTTAACAGAGTTAAGGATGTAAACGAAAGGAACCAGCTTTATTACATTCCTGGCACCTTCAAAGACATTTAAATCAAAACATCTTAAGATATCAGCGCTTTTTTACGAGTTAACCCTGCTTTCCCAGCGCAGTGAGATTTCTTGGCTGCAAGGTGTTGGCCGCTCTGAGTTTCCGCGCAGTCTCCATGTCACGGATTGCGCGGCCCCTCCCGCCGGAGGTTCGAGTGCTCCTATGGGCATGGGTGTGTGTGTCGTTCTTAGCATAAGTTAGTTTAAGTAGTGTGTAAGTCTAGGGACCGATGACCTTAGCAGTTTGGTCCCTTAGGAACACCTGCTTCTTGCAATTTATAGGCTGATCCTGTGCCCAAAATCCGAGAGATTCGCCAGCCGTGTAGCTGAAGACCATACATCTAATAGCTAAAATAGTTTCTCTGTGGGGGTAAAATTTTTGGATGTGGGTTTGTTGTTGGGGGGGGGGGGATGACATCATGTATTTACTTGAAATGATGTATTATATTACATGACGTGGGTACTGGTACTAACAAGTAAAATATCGCGAATATGTCAAGATGTTTTGATTTAAATGCCTTTGAAGTTCTCTGAAGTTGCCAGATAAGTCGAAGAGCTAATTCCCTTCTTTTGCATCCCTAACTCTGCCCAGGACATTTTCGCTTTTCTGTGCTATGATGGGAGCATTTTTCATTCTGGTAAATACTGTAATTTAAGAAAATGTTGATAGATTCACAAATTTTATACCGAACGTTATTTATGTCTAATGTGATACATGAACAGGAGTGAGGTCATGAAGCGAGGATTCTAATGTCCTAGAGGTGCCTTCGTAGGGCTTTTGGCAGCATTCGATAGTTATGTAAGTGACCTCTGTCACGGAAAATTAATCAGAAATGTCTCAGACGTAGGGCAGCTGCTTGTACGATGGAAGCGGGTCTTAATGCCCAGCTGTGAGGAAAATCAGGAAGATCGCCATGTCGCCATCTTTAGTCCATGCAGATGTGTGGTCTTCAGGACACTCCTCATTCACGCCTTATAGTGACAGTCGGTCCCGAAAGGGCTATAGCAATGACATAAGCAATTATAGATTATCGATCGCTATTAACGGAAATAGTTGAAAATTAAAATCGTAATATGGACACTATCCCTTAACTTTTAACCGAAAAGTAATTCTTACTGCAGGCATTGGCAACAACAAAAACGTCTAGTAACAACAGTAGCACAAAACCAAAATTTACACAGAGAACAAAGTAAAAAGATACGTAAGACTTTGGGTAATAATGTTAGGAGATGAAATTTATAAAAATGTGTGTATGTATGTATACCGATCAGACAGAAGATTATGACCAGCGACCTACTATCGATATAAACCCGTCCAGGCGATAGTAGCATCACCTGGCGAGGAATGACTGCTAGTCAGACATGTAGTATCAGGGCGCGTGCTGCCCGCGTGAAGTATGGGAAGGCGTGGTCTGTCTCCTTGAGTTCGATCGAGAGCAGACCCGAGGGCTCGGCACGAGCATTTCGGAAACTACACGACTTGTCGGGTGTTCGAGGAGTGGTGTGGTGAGCGTCTTCAACACGTGGCGAAACCCAGGTGAAACCACTTCCAGACGTCGTGGGATTCGGCGGATACCCCTCGTTACAGATGTCGGACATTGTAGGCTGGCAGACTGGTATAATAGGACAGTCGGCGAACTGTGGCAGAACTAACATCACACTTTAATGCTGGGCAGAGTATAAGTGTGTCTGAACACACAGTGCACCGAACACTCCTAACGACTGGGCTCCAGATTCGACGACCCATGAGTGTGCCAATTTTAACATCACGACATCGGAAACTGCGACTGAAATGGACACTTAAGCTTCAGCACTGGACGTTAGCGCAGCGGCAGAACGTTGCGTGTCCTGTAAATCTCAATACCTTCTTCCTCAGCCGATGGAAGGGCGTGTTCCTCGAACCACTCTATCGCGCTCCTGACCTTGTGAAATGGCGCATTAGCTTTCTGAAAAATACCACTACCATATGGAAACATGAAGGGGTGTACGTGATCTGCAACCAGTGTACGATACTCCTTGGCCGCCATGGTGCCTTCACGAGCTCAGTTGCACCCATGGATGCCCACGTGAATGTTCCCCAGAGCAGAATGGAGCCGCCACCAGTTAGTAACGCAGTGCATGTGTCAAGGAGCTGTTACCCTGGAAGACGTTCCATATCAGTTACAATCTACTAAGAAATACTGTAGGAGTAGAACCACCAACCTTCTCTTGGGTTGAGTGTGATAACGTGGAGAGACAAGCGAGAACAGGGAAACAGACAGACAGTGAGGGGGAAGGAGGAGACAGATTCAGATAGTTGGAGTAGGAGACGGACGGAGATAGGGGAGAGGAAAGGACACAGAAAGGAAAGAGGAAAAGATTAGGAGATGGACAGAGACAGGGGGAGGAAGAGACAGGCAGAGAGATTGGTGAAAAGGAGATGAATAGACAGAGGGGATGAGTTAATGGACAGAGAAAGGGAAGAGGAGGAAATCAGTAACGAGGTAGGGAGGATAAGGTAGACAGAGAACGGGGAGGAGGAGGAGGATGGAGAGGGCAAGAGGAGATGGGCTCAAATGGCTCTGAGCACTATGGAACTTAACTTCTGAGGTCATTAGTTCAAAAATGGTTCAAATGGCCCTGAGCACTATGGGACTTAACATCTGAGTTCATCAGTCCCCTAGAACGTAGAACTACTTAAACCTAACTGACCTAAGGACATTACACACATCCATGCCCGAGGCAGGATTCGAACCTGCGACCGTAGCGGTCACGCGGTTCCAGACTGAAGCGCCTAGAACCGCTCGGCCACGGCGGCCGGCTGAGGTCATTAGTTCCCTAGAACTTAGAACTACTTAAACCTAACTAACCTAGGGACATCACACACATCCATGCCCGAGACAGGATTCGATCCTGCGACCGCACCGGTCGCACGGCACCAGACTGTAGCGCCTAGAACCGCTCGGCCACTTCGGCCGGCGTCCTGATGGCCTCAGATTTCAACATCCCACACAATTTACTATAGAAAAATTCAGGAACTAAAGTTTGTTTATTAATATCATGGGTCTTACGACGTACGAATCGATAAGGTGTTAGTGAATATGAATGTGCTAGAACATGAAGAGTAGGCTGAAGTTTACGAGAATAGTCAGGAAGAATCAATACGCAAAGAAGTGGTATACGGAAGTACTAAGGAGTGACGAGATACCTTGAAGATCTCTAAGACTATAGATATAGCAATAAGGAATAACTCAGTAGGCAGTACAGTTGAAGAGGAATGTACATTTCTGAAAAGGGCAATCACAGAAGCTGTAAAGAAAAACACAAATGCAAGGAAGGTAACTGTGAAGTAACCATGGGCGACAGAAGAAATACTTCAGCTGATCGATGAAAGAAGCATGTCCAAAACCATTAAGGGAAATTCAGCAATATAGAGTCACAAGTCGCTTAAGAATGAAATAAACAGGAAGTGCAGGAAAGCTAAGACGAAGTGCCTGTGGGAAAAATGTGAAAAAATAGAAAAAGAAATGATTGTCGGAAGGACTGACTCAGCATATAATCAACACAACTTTAAGTGAAATTAAAAGCAATGGTGGTAACATTTAGTGTGCAGCAGGAATTCCACTGTTAAATGCGGAGGAGAGAGCGCGTAGGTGGAAAGATAAAATTGAAGACCTCTATGAGGGGGAAGATTTTTCTGATGTGATAAAAGAAGAAACAGGAGTCGATTTAGAAGAAATAGGGGATCCAGAATTAGAATCAGAATTTACGAGAGCTTTGGAGGACTTAAGATAAAATAAGGCAGAAGTGATCGATAACATTCCATCAGAATATCTAAAATCATTAGGGGAAGTGGCAACAAAGCGACTATTCACGTTGGTGTGTAGAATCTTTGAGATTGGCAACATACCATGTGACTTTCGGAAAAGTATCATCCACACAATTACGAAGACTGAAAGAGTTGACAAGTGTGAGAGTTATCGCTCAATCAGCTTGACAGCTCCTGCATGCAAGTTGCTGACAAGAATAATATACAGAAGAATGGAAAAGAAAACTGAGGATGTGTTAGATGATGACCAGTATGGCTTTAGGAAAGGTAAAGGCACCGGAGAGGCAATTCTAATGTTGCAGTTGATAATGGAAACAAGATTAAAGAAAAATCAAGACACGTTCATTGGATTCCTCGACTTGGAAAAAGCGTTCGACAATGTAAAATGGTGCAAGACGTTCGGAATTCTGAGGCAAATAGGGGTAAACTGTAGGGAGAGACGGGTAATATACAGTATGTACAAGAGCTAAGAGGGAATAACAAGAGTGGTCGATCAAGAACGAATGCTCCGATTAAAAAAGTTGTAAGACAGGGATGTGGTCACTCGCCCCTACTGTTCAATCTGTACATCGAAGAGGCAATGATGTAAATAAAAGAAAGGTTCAGGAATGTGATTAAAAATCAAGGTGAAAGGATATCAGTGATACGATTCGTTGTTGACATTGCTATCCTGAGTGAAAGTAAAAAACAATTAGATGATCTGCTGAATGGAACGGATTAGATGAAGTTAAGGAATTTTGCTTCCTAGGGAGCAAAATAACCAATGACGGACGGAGCACGGACATCAAAAGCAGACTAGGATTGGCAAAATGGGCATTCCTGGCCAAGAGAAGTCTACTAGTATTAAACATAGTCCTTAATTTGAGGAAGAAATTTTTCAGGATGTATGTTTAGAGCACAGTGTTGTATGGTAGTGAAACATGGACTGTGGGAAAAGCAGAACAGAAGAGAATCAAAGCGTTTGAGATGTGGTGCTACAGACGAATGTTGAAAATTAGGTGGACTGATAATGTAAGGAATGAGGAGATTCTGAGCAGAATGGGAGATGAAAGGAATATGTGGAAAACCCTGACAGGAAGAAGTGATGGGATGATAGGACATCTAACAGATGAGGGAATGACTTTCGAGGTACTAGAGGAAGCTGTAGAGAGCAAAAACTGCAGACAAAGACAGAGTATGGAATACATCCAGCAAATAATTGAGGACGTAGGTTGCAAGTGCTGCTCTGAAGGAGAGGAATCCGTGGCGGGCTGCATCTACACAGTGACAGAGTGATATTTTACGTTTCCTCGAAAGATGGACTCATTAATGGAATAGCACGTGATCCCTGCTGTAACTTTTTTTTCTGTTGTGTTATCAAGTCGTGAGGCCTCACACGGAGCCCACTGGCGGTGTATTATACTGACGCGATGTTGTGTTTCTGTGACTGGCACAGATAAGAGCAGGTCTGAGACGGCTTTCGGTGTCCGCAACAAATATAGAAAGCAACCCTGAAATGGAGCAAGGTCCACATCGTTCGCATCTGTGACCCAATTGGGTTCAACGTCACCATTAAAAAAGAATCAGCTGATAGCCACTGACCCACGTTCGCGCACTATCTTAAACAAGCACTCAGCTTACGCAACATATATCAGTATATTTCATCACTAGTGTCTCTGCAGTGTATTGTCAGGACTTTTTGGCTCTGTCCGTCATCACAGTTTGTATCTGTTGCTGGCGGTCTTAAAATAACGCCAATCAGTTTCACTGTGGTTTCATTTTTATTACAACACCAGAAGGCCACTTTCGTGAATGAATACGTAAATCATGACAATTTTCTGCTACGATGTACCCAAATTAATGGCTAGATTGCGGACTGAATAACCATTTTCAGGTAATGATTAACTACAGTCAAGCAAATGACGACTTGCTGGAGTATAAGCTAAACGAATGTTGAAAAAACAGATATTGCAACAGATTTACATATTAGTTGTCTACTCAAGATAAAGATAGCCTTTCATCTTGCAGTACACCAACTTTGATGTCAAATTTCTATAAATCAGTGGCTTTCGCTCCGCATAGCTTGAAAAGCCTTGTGGATCGAGAAGTTTTCATCTTCAGAATGTACTTGGCGGGGGAAAGAGACACAACGAGATGGTGAACCGTTGCTACTCTCTAGGCCCTGGCATTAAATTCTTTACTTTTTTTCTAGTATTACGGAGTGAGAAGCTAAGCACTATTGATTGTGTTCTATTCTTCAGAAGGGCCCATCAAGGTCTGCGAGACCTTCTTGCTTTCCGAGAATAATGGGCTGTTTTACGACTCCAGGTATCACCTTCTTTGTTTCGTTTAATCAACACCCACCAACTACTATGCAAAAGCATCATTACTATTCAGAAACATCCACTTCCAGCTTCTACACGATGTACGTTTGATACAGGACGGAAAAAGCAATATTATGGCGCACTTTACGAGGATCCAGGAAAGTACTCTGTGTCCCTAAATACCAGGGCTACAAACGAAAAGTTTTTAAATATGTTTTACAGTTTTGAACCCTATTCTAAACTTTCTGTGCCCCTGATTGTGAAAATGAAATCCGTTTTTCTTCGTCAGTTCGGGTGTTTGTGCTAATTCCATAAAAAAAAAAAACTGCACGCTTTAAACGAAATGTACTGAATTTTTGTGATATAACATGTGTATTTTCCTAATATTTCTTCTCCAAATTCGGTTTCTCACAGGAAAAAATCTTTATGTATATATAAGGGCAGTGGAATGAAAACGAGACAGATGGGAAAAAAGTAATTAAATCCTTTATTATCTCACAAGTAATCGCCGTGACTGTTAACACATCTATCTCAGTGTTAGACAGGATGGTCAATGCTTCCATGGGGAAACGTCTGCAGTTATTAGAGGAATCATGATTGTACCCAGGCGTGTATCTCTTCGTCCGAAACAAATCGACAGCCACGATTGTCTTTGTTCAGGGCTCCAAACACGTGGGCGGGTTCACGAATTGCCTGGGATGTTTAGGGTACGCTGGTGAAGTTTCACTGGGAAGTCCTTACAACATCCTCCATATAGTCCCGACCTCTCCCCGTGCGATTTCCATATTTTTGAAGTCCAGAAGTACGACATTCGTGCCCGTCGATTTGCTTCGGACGGGTTATAATCGTGGTTACGTAGGCAACCGCAAACACTTTTCTGTGGAGACGTTGACCGTCTTGTCTCACAGTGGCATAAATGTGTTAACAGTTATGGAGATGACTTTTGAAGTAATTAACAGTGTAATTGCCTTTTAGGTTTCCGTATCACAGTCGGCAAAAACGGAACCTTTATGGGATCGCTTTCGAGTTCGTCTGTCTGTCTGTCCGACTTTTCAAAACTCCTTTTCTTAGGAACGGGTAGACGAATCAAGTTGAAATTCACGACACATTCTACAGTCTACGATCTCTTGGCGATATAAGAAAGTGAAGATTATAAGCCAATGCAACCAAAAGATATGGCCATTTATGTCACGTATTTTGATACTCGTAAGGTTTCTCATCGAAACCTGTTGACCTAGAA
Organism: Schistocerca piceifrons; assembly: GCF_021461385.2. Classification (NCBI taxonomy): domain Eukaryota; kingdom Metazoa; phylum Arthropoda; class Insecta; order Orthoptera; family Acrididae; genus Schistocerca; species Schistocerca piceifrons. Next base: position 321,001,472 of record NC_060139.1, on the reverse strand, counting down.
TAATGAAATTTGCCAAGAAGCAAGATTTCACAGTACAACCAAAGGAAAAAATCCGGAAATTGTTAACTTGTCATTGAATCACACAAAAAAATTGTCATCTGTTGTCTGACTATCTGTCTGTCCGTCCGTCTGTCAACCCATCTTTTTCTCAGGAATGGATAGACGTATCAAATTGAAATTTATGTAACGTATTAAGGTCTATGGACCCTTGGCGATTCTAAAGAATTTTACAATTGTACGCTCCACATGTTTATAATTTTAAAATATGTTACATTATGTATTAAGATCTAGATTATGACATGATATCACCTAGCTCAGAACACAAGTATTTTCTCCTTTCGCCAGGTAAATCCAATATTTCGTATATATCCCATTTTATGTTTTTAACTAATTATTTTTTTTATGCCTTCACTATTTCATCTCTCAAAGCTACCCATTCTTCTTTTGTAATACGTTCTCCTGTTTCAGTCAGTTGTTGCCTTACGTTGCTAGTGAGTCTCTCATTAACCACTGGTTCTTTGAAGTTCTCCACGTTCGATCTACTTATTTTCGTATCTTTCTGTAAAGTCTTCAATCTCAATCTGCAGTTCATAACCAATAAGTCATGGCCAGAGTCCACATATGCTCCCGGAAATGTTTTGCAATTTAAAACCTGGATTCTAAATCTCATGCTTACAGATTTATAATCTATCTGAATTTGCCAGCGTCTCCAGGTTTCTTCCACATATAGAACCTTCTTTCATGATTCTTAAACCAAATGTTTGTGATTATTAAAGTGTGTCATTGTGGAATCCTACCACGTGGCTTGCCCTTTTGTTACCCTCCCCGCCAGTTCATGTTTTCCTAGTGTATTACTTCTGTTCTGTTTCCTTCAATCGATTTCCAGTCCACCGACACAATAAAATTTCCCTCTCCCATAACATACCGAATAATTTATTTTCTTGTCATATTTCTTCAAGCTCTTCAGTAACTAAGCTAAACTTATTAATGCCACGCTAAAGACTGGAATAATCAGTGTTGAGTGTAATATTATACACTGAAGCACCAAAGAAACTGGTATAGGTACGCGTATTCAAATATAGAGATATGTAAACAGGCAGAATACGGCGCTGCGTTCGACATTACCTATATAAGACAACAAGTGCCTCGCACACTTGTTAGATCGGTTACTGCTCCTACAAGAGCAGGTTATCAAGATTTAAGTGGGTTTGAACGTGGTGTTAAGTCGGCACACGAGCGATGGGACACAGCATATCCGAGGTAGCGATGAAGTGGGGATTTTCTCCTACGGCCATTACACGAGTGTACTGTGAATAGCAGGATGCGGTAAAACATCGAATCTCTGTCATCGTTGCGGCAGGAAAAAAGATCCTGCTAGAACATGACCAACGACGACTAAAGAGAATTGTTGAACGTGACAGAAGTGCAACCCTTCCGCAAATTGCTTTAGATTTCGATGCTAGGCCGTCAACAAGTCCGAGCGTGTGAATCATTCAACAAAACATAATCGATATGGGCTTTCAGAACCGAAGGCTCACTCGTGTACCCTCGATGGCTACACGGCACAAAGCTTTACACCTCACCTGGGCCCGTCAACACCGACTTTGGACTATTGACGATTCGAAACATGTTGCCTGGTCGGAGAGCCTCGTTTCTAATTGTATCGAGCGGATGAATGGGTACCGGTGTGTAGACAACCTCATGAATCCGTGGGCCCTGCATGTCTGCAGGGGACTGTTCAAGCTGGTGGAGGCTATGTAATCTACGGGGCTTGTGCAGCTGGAATGATATGGGACCCTTGATACATCTAGATGCGACTCTGAAGGTGACACTTACATAAGCATCCTGTCTGATCACCTGCATCCATTCATGTCCATTGTGCACTCTGACGGTCTTGGACAATTCCAGCAGAACAATGCATCACCACACACGTCCAGAATTGCTACAGTGTGGCTCCAGGAACACTCATCTGAGTTTAAACACCTCCGCTGGCCACCACACTCCCCAGACACAAAGACTATTGAGCATATCTGGGATGCCTTGCAACATGCTGTTCAGAAGAGATCTCGACCCCATCGTACTCTTACGGATTAATGGACAGCCCTGCAGGGTTCATGGTGTCAGTTTCCTCCATGTCACGTTGTGTTGTGGTAGTTCTGCGTGCTCGCGGGAGCCATACACAATATTAGGCAGGTATACCATTTTTTTGGCTCTTCAATGTATTTCAGGCAATTCTTGTACAATGATGTGTGTCACAACATGATATTGCATGAGACGGCCATGTAGAATCTATGATGAGTTTGCAACAATGATTATTCCCAGGTTTTACGCCGAAGAGCCAAATAAACTGGTGCACCTGCCTAATATCGTGTATGGCCCCAGCAAGCACAGAGAAGTGCCATAAAACGAGTGGCATAGACTCGACTAATGTCTGAGGCAGTGCTGGAGGGAACTGACACCATGAATGCTGCAGCGCTGTCCATAAATCCGTAAGAGAACGAGGGAGTGGAGATCTCTTCTGAACAGCACGTTGCAAGGCATGCCAAGTATGCTCAGTAATGTTCATGTCTGGAGAGTTTGGTGGCCATCGGAAGTGTTTAAACTCAGAAGAGTGTTCCTGGAGTCACTCTGTAGTAATTATGGACGTGTTGGATGTCGCATGGTTGTGCTGGAATGACAAAGTCCGTCGGAATGCACAGTGGACATGAATGGATGCAGGTGATCTGGCAGTATGCTTACGTACGTGACACCTGTCAGAGCCGTATCTAGACGTTTCAGAGGTCCCATATCACTCCAACCGCACGCACTCCACGCCATTAAAGAGCCTCGACCAGCTTGAACAGTCCCCTGCCGACATACAGGGTCCATAAATTCATGAGGTCGTCTCCATGCCCGTACACGTCTATCCGTTCGATACAATTTGAAACGAGATTCATCCGACCAGGCAACATGTTTCCAGTCATCAACAGTCCAATGGCGGTGTTGACGGGCCCAGGCGAGGCGTAAAGCTTTATGTCGTACAGTCATCAAGGTTACACCAGTGGGCATTCGGCTCCGAAAGCCCATATCGATGATGTTTCGTTGAATGGTTCGCACGCTGACACTAGTTGATGGCCCGGCACTGAAATATGCAACAACTTCTAGAAGAGTTGCAGTTCTGTCATGGTGAACGATTCTCTTCAGTTATCGCGGGTCCCGTTCTTGCGGGGTCTTTTTCCGGCCTCAGCGATGTCGGAGATTTGATGTTTTAGCAGATTCCTGGTATTCACGGTGCACTCGTGAAATGGTCGTACGGGAAAAATCCCCACCCCATTTTACCGCGGAGACGCTGTGTCGCATCGTTGTCGCATCTTGTCTCAGAGAAGATACGACATTCACATGCATGTAGACACACTGGTCTTACGACAGGGATAAAATGATGCGTTTTGGTATCTGTAGAAAAAGTTGTATATGTTCCTTGTTGTAGTGGAAAGCTATCTCAATTTGATGGCTCTTGCTTTCTTTATTTCGTCCATTGTTTTTAAACCATTCAGTGGATATTTAAGGTCATTAACACACTTTGTGTTTGTTAAAAATATTTACAAGTCACTTTGTTTTTCTGTTTCTTTCAATACATTACATTCATTCTTGTTTCAAAATCTATCATGTTTACATCATCTGCACATGCTGAAAGTCTGTTTCCACAATACTCTCAACAGTCCTAATTCTCATAAGTTCAAACTGGTGATGAAAGAAAATTAGTGTTGTATGACACAGTTTCAGCTTCCCGACCAAGCCAACTGAGAATGGTAATTTGGCGTTGTTGTTTCACTCTCTCGTCGTCTTCGTCAGAGCAACTCACTTGCTCCTCCTCAAACAACACCACGATTTTTTAACTCATTGTGGATTTTGTCTACGACATTGACCCTATTTCTATGACAACATTTTAGGTCATTGGCGAATGACATCACACATGGAGTATAGTTAAGATGGAGTTCAATGTCATTCACGAAGATAGAAATAGGCCTCTAAACGTTGTGTACTAGTTCACAATTTATGCATCAAGAACTGTGGGAGTCTTTTTAGTCCATATTACACGATGAGTGACTGAATATTGATTTAGGCTGCGTATGAGTACTACAACTGGGCACTAGGCATGCATGTAGACTTGTAGACTCTTCTAACACTCTGTTCGCCTACTGGATCCTTTATATGTATGGTGGAGTTGTTACATGGCCATTTTTGTAAAAACTAGCACAGTCCATAACTAAGCCCTATTAAATTAGTTAATGTAGCCAACTTAAATAAATTACAGCTACAAGTGAGAGTGCAAATATGGTTAGAATCAACGTCAGTGATTGCCACATCTAACTACCAAATTTCCATATTAATTTCTTATTCTGGAGGATTATTAAAACGTGTAGTTGGGGATCCTATTGACTACATGTTGAACAGAGGCCAGCATAACAGACTAGAATGAGTCAGTGCCTGGGTAATAGGGGGAACCACAGTACCACTCTGACAGTGGAAGGAAAAGCCAGGTGGAAGTTGGCACCAATATATTGCATACAGGCAAAGCTCCAATGGAGAGGCGCCATCCGTTTTTGCGTATTACAGAAAGCGATTGTGAACTGGTTCTAATGTGGGGAGTCTGCTGGTGCCAAGGAGACACAACATGAGCTAACAACGACAGGGAGCCCAGTATCGCAATGCCCTGCGCCCTACAGGTAGCCAGTATTCTGGGAACCGCTGGGACCAGGACGGTGTAAAGATAAACTCTCTAAAGTGGAGTGAGAGAAGAGGGCATCCGGTTCTTTTACACTTAAGAACACAGTACCTGCAGCTGTCAGACTGGTGCCAAGTTAATTAAATTGTTATTGACCCTGCTAAGAAACGGTACGAGCAGCCACCATCGGGTAATAAAAATAAATGAGAGAACTGAATTCGCTTTTGTGTATCTGGAGATGGCGGTCTGCCTGAAACGCGAAATAGGACAGTTTGTGGGGTCGGTCGTTACCTGTTTCTGAGCCCAAGCACTGTCATTGTTGAGCAAAATCATGAACAAGGCTCACACTCAAAAAATGTAGTAGAAATTTTGCTTCTTCTTACTGGGAGCATTGTGTAGAACGTATTCCCATCTGTGACTCACCAGGAGACACTTCAGCCGAGAGAGTGATGTCAGTTCCAGGATCTGAATGAGATCAGCCTTCATTGTAGACCAGATGACTTAGAATTCTGTCACCACAGCCGCTACTCGCGGGCAAGGATAATACTAAGTACACCGAGCAATTGCAATGTTCGTAAACCGAGCTATAGGATGTAGCGAAGATTTCAGATTGATGTCAGGACTATCATATTTTTAATTCATGTACGTTTATTATCAATCTTGAGCTCAAAATGTGTTGAATCGAGATGCTGGATGCGTACATGATTCTTTCTGTGTTTCTTTCTTTTCTCTCTGTGCGACTTCCACGAACTTAGTTGTTTCCTCAGACGTTGCGTTAACTTAAACATATTCACCTCAACCTCATCACACAATCTCCGCCAAAGTGCTATGTTTTAATTCCATTGTTGCCTTTATTAAGACTTAATGAACATAACAGTTACCTGTCTTGGTATACTTGTGTTTAACTTGCAATCTTACGGAATTGTCATAATTAGTGTTTTATAGTGGTCATTCCTATTTTTATTATCTTGCGAGGAACACCATCCCTGCTTCACATATGCCACGGTTATCACCATGACACCTATGGGGAGCGATCTGCTTATCGGTAAAGTCTCCTGGTTCAGGTCTTTCAGACATCCACAGCAGTATGTCTATATCTCAGCCATAACCTCACGCAGTATCTAACTGCAGTCTAGGTGAACATTCACGCAGTCGTTCAGCCTTATTAATGCAGAAATGGTGAAAAAAGTATTTGCTGAGAAGGGATACTGATTCAAATACTTGTTATGCATGAAGAGTACTTCGTTCATGATGATAAGCCTAGTTTATTTGCCAGAATTAGAAGTGACAGTATCGTCCCTAGAATATCCATGTTTTAATTAAAGGTGTCTTTGGAATCTTGATTATACGTACAAAAGTAAATCTCTCTTAGCATGTTGTTGCTGTGGTCTTTAGTCCAAAGACTGGTTTAATGCAGTTGTCCACACCGCTCTATGCTGTTCAAGCATCTTCATACCCGAATAACCACTGCAATCAACATCTATTTAATCCTACTCTGGATTTATTATCTCCCACACTTCCCTACAATGACGGTTCCTTAATGTCTCAGAATGTGTCGTATCAAACAGTGCCTTCTTTCAGTGAAGTTACTCTACAACTTCCTTTTCTCCACTATCTTCCTCAGTACCTTCTCATTAGTTACGCAATCCACACATCTGTTCATCAGCAATCTTCTGTAGTACCAAATTTTAAAAGCTTCTATTCTCTTCTCCTCTTAACTGCTTATTGTGTCACATCGGTACAAGACTAGACTCTAGACAAATGACTTCGGAAAAGACTTCCTAACACTTCGATTTTAACAAATTTCTGTTCTTCAGAAAGGTTGTTCTTCCCATTGATAATCTACATTTTATATAGTCTCTACTTCAGCCATCATACTTTATTTTACTGCCCAAACAGCGAAACTCAACCACTACCGTTCTTTAAGTGTCTCATTTCCTAATATAATTCCCCCAGCACCACCTGATTTATTTCGACTACACTCCATTATCCTTGTTTTGCTTTTTTATGTTTATCTTACATCGTCCATTCAAGACACTGTCCACTCAGTTCAACTGCCCTTCTGAGTCCTTTGCTGCCTGTGACAGAATTAGGAGGGCATCAGCAATCCTGCAAGTTTTTGTTTTTTCCCCCTAAACCTTAATTCCTTCTACAATTTTTTATTGGTTTTCTTTGCTGCTTGCTCAATGTACAGATTGAATTACATCGATAACGCTCTGCAACGCTGTCTCATTCCCTTCTCAACCACTGCTTCCTTTTCACACTCCTCGAATCTTATAGCTGTGATCTGCTTTCGGCACAAACAATCTTCCACTTTGTGGTGTCACCGCCAGACACCACACTTGCTAGGTGGTAGCTTAAATCGGCCGCGGTCCATGTAGTACATGTCGGACCCGCGTGTCGCCACTGTGATCGCAGACCTAGCGCCACCACCTAGGCAGGTCTCGTGATACGAGAGTGGACTCGCCCCCAGTTGTACGAGAACCAAGCTACCGCCCAGTTGTACGCGAACCTAGCTATCGCCCAGTTGTACGAAGCCTTTCTCTCTCATTAGCCGAGAGACAGAATAGCCATCAGCTAAGTACTGGCTACGAACTAGCAAGGAGCCATTTGTATCAGTGCCTATAGCGTACGAGTATTCAAGAGAGATGTATTCCAGGGAATCAATAAAAGTTAAGTAAAAAGCATCTACATACTTTTCTTCTTATTCATTCATAAGTTCTCATGTTCCAGACTTCACGCCCGTCTGCGTTATGCCGAACGTGCACTATCGGCCACAGCGTTAGTTTAGCATTCCTTTTCAGCAATCCCCATCACGGTGTCGGTCCAGCTACCGACACTACAATTATTGGCGACGAGGGAAAAGGACCTTTTTCTGATTGCTTACATTTATTTCTGATTGCTTACATTTCATTGTGTCATGGCTTCGCCACATTCTCCAGATGTACTGTCCGAATTTTATCGCTTGCAGAATCAGCAGACGCAGGCGTTACTGGATGCCCTTGGACAGCTCGTCCAGGGTCAACGTGCGCTGCACACCGATGCGGCCGCAGCTGCTTCACCGCTACCGCAGCCACAACCTGCCGTTGCACCGCCTTTTAGGCACTACGACCCGAACCACGAGACCTGGCCAGAGTGGTCTCGTCAGTTCGCATTCCACCTTGCTGCCTACAGAATTCAAGGTAATGAGCGGCAGCCGTTTTTGCTTTCTTGTGTCGGTGTGTCCACATACCGTGTGATAGTGAAATTGTTTCCCCGCCGCGACGTAGCAACTCTGTCATACGAGGAAATTTTGTCTGCCTTAGATGCCTATTTCAAAGAAACAGTTAATGTGGTTGCAAAACGGTATACGTTCTTTCGTACAAAACGTACGGCCGGTCAAACTAATAGGGAGTGGGTAGCAACATTGCAAGGACTTACTAGGGACTGTGCCTTTGAATGTGACTGTGGTCTTTCTTATTCAGATACAATGGTGCGTGATGCAATTGCACAGAACGTTTCTGATGTTCGCATACGGGAGCAAATTTTGAAACTAGTTAATCCCTCCCTTCAACAAGTGATAGACATATTGGATAGACAGGACACACTGGACTGTGCTCAGGAATCTTTTGAAACTTCGCCAGCCGTGTGTAACATTAACCGGCCCGCTGGACGCGCTGCGCGGCCCGGTGACCGGGCCTCGCGCCCGGCGACACAGCGACCGCCGCGTGCTACGCCAAGTGTGCCGCGCCGGCCCACAAATGCAGTGAAATCATGCCCGCGGTGTGCTACTAGACATTCGCGTGAACATTGCCCGTCACGCCAAGCTATTTGCTTTTTCTGCAATAAGAAAGGACATGTTCAAAGTGTTTGCCAGAAAAAGCTCAGATCAGACAATCACAATCATTCCAGGCCCTTTGCTTCGCGCCGGAATCGAACCAAGGACACTCAGGCTCGTGGACCTTCGCCTATGGACATTCATGTCGTTAATTCCGCTTCGTCCAGTGACACTTTCTCAAACAGTAACTGTGATCGTCCCACAAAACCTGTGCGTCGACGTCGCCGGAAATCACGTCAATTAGCAAGTGATTCTGTACCAGTGTCTGTTCCAATTGCACAAAACAGTCGCTCTTGTCGTCAGCAGGACAATCAACTTTTTGTGGACTTAGACTTTGAAGGCCAAGTGATACCATTCCAGCTCGATACCGGAGCTGCAGTTTCATTGCTCAATCACGACACATACAAACAACTGGGCGCACCTCCGTTGCGTGCCGCAAATGTTAAGCTAACTACATATTCCGGACAGAAAATTCCTGTGTTAGGACAGTGCAGCCTTCTTGCAACATTCAAGGGACAAACAAAACTTGTGTCATTTTACGTTCTTCGTTCTTCTTCTGCAGTGAACTTATTTGGTCTAGATTTATTTAAGTTGTTTAACATGTCTATTGTAAATCAGGTCCTCTCAGTGAATCAGACTGTGCCTCCAGACAGTGTTTCTCGGCTGTGTGACGAATTTGCAGACATTTTTGCACCGGGCTTAGGTTGCGCTACAAACTATGAAGCCCATTTAGAACTGAAGGTAAACGCGCAACCGAAATTTTTCAGAGCGCGCAATGTCCTCACGCATTGCGCCAGGAGGTCGCAAGAACATTGAACAATGTACAATCACAAGGTGTGAGTGAATGTGCGCAATGCCTCTTCTCTTTCAGCTCCGCTTCATCGCTTATGCCATAAAGGTGTTCCGTTCGTCTGGACGACGGAATGTGAACGCGCCTTTCGCCAGTTGAAATCGGCGTTGCTTTCTAATACTTGCCTTACGCCATTCGATCCCCAGAAACCCCTTTTGTTGATGGTAGATGCATCGGATTTCGGGATCGGTGCTGTGCTTGCGCACAAAGTTGGCTCACATGATCGCCCTATTGCCTTTGCGTCCAAATTGCTCTCGTCTGCGCAAAGACATTATTCACCGATAGAGAAAGAAGCTTTGGCTCTCGTGTTTGGTGTTACTAAGTTCCATGATTTCTTGTATGGTCGTCACTTTACCATCATCACAGACCACAAACCTTTGACATCGCTTTTTCATCCGACCAAGCCTGTACCTCCACGTACAGCGCAGAAATTCATTCGCTGGTCTATTTTCCTCTCGCAGTACCGCTACGATATCTTGTATCGGTCCACTGCTAAGCACGGAAACGCCGATGCGTTGTCCCGTTTGCCTGTTGCTGAGGATAAAGCATTCGATTCTTCCGAACTTGCTTGCATGTTCATTGATTCGGAAACCGATGAAGTGGTCGAATCGTTTCCGATTGATTTTCGTCGTGTCGCTACAGCCACAGCTGCTGACCCTGTCCTTGCTACTGTTTTACGTTTTGTTGCTACGCAATGGCCTTTGTCAAAGTCTCGGATCGAGGATCCGTTGGTTCGCCGATTTTTTGCTCACAAGGAGAGACTTTTTGTTCGACGTGGTGTTTTGTTGTTGCGTTCTGATAATGATCAGTCCCGAGTCGTGGTCCCACGTTCGTTACAGTCCTCTGTCTTACGGCTTCTTCACCAAGGACATTGGGGTATAGTGCGAACGAAACAACTTGCTCGTCAGCACTGTACTTGGTTCGGAATCGATGCTGCGATTACGAATATGTGTTCTTCGTGCCCGGCGTGTGCCGAACAGCAGTCCGCACCCCCGCGGAAAGTCTTTGCGTGGCCAAAAGCCACTTCCCCTTGGCAACGCTTGCACATTGATTTTGCTGGTCCATTCTGGAATGCTCGATGGTTGGTTCTGGTCGACGCCTTCAGTAATTTTCCTTTTGTTGTCCGGATGTCTTCCACGACGTCCTCCGCCACCATCCAAGCGTTGTCTGCTATCTTTTGCATTGAAGGTCTTCCGCAGACTATTGTTTCCGACAATGGCCCACAATTCATGTCCGCAGAATTTCAGTCATTCTGCCAGGCCAATGGTATTCAACATCTGACATCCGTGCCGTTTTCGCCTCAGTCCAACGGTGCCGCTGAACGATTGGTCCGGACTTTCAAGTCACAGATGTTGAAATTGAAAGAGTCGCATTCTCGGGAGGACGCATTGTTGCTCTTTCTGTCTTCGTATCGCTCTCAGCCCCGAGATGGTCGCTCGCCGGCTGAGTTGCTCCACGGTCGTCCTCATCGCACCTTGATGTCTTTGCTGCATCCGCCGCATCAGGTTCCTGTGCAGCGGCAGACTCCTGCTTTTGCTCCAGGCGACGTTGTATTTTATCGCAACTATCGAGGTTCACGGCGTTGGCTCGCAGGGCGCATTCTTCGCTGCCTCGGCCGCGCGATGTATTTGGTTTTGGGGGCCTCTGGTGAGGTGCGTCGGCATCTCAATCAGCTGCGCCTCTGTCGTCGCTCGGGTTCTGCCGCTCCCCGTCTGCTTTCAGCGACGGTGCCGTCCGGTCAGCGCCCTGGGGACCCATCTACTGGCTCGCCTCATCCCCAGGTGTTACCGACGATGCCTTCCATTTTGCCCCATGGCGACGCGCCGCCGCCGCCGCAGCAGCAGCAGCAGCAGCAGCAGCCGCCGCCGCCGACCGCATTAGACGCTTCGTTGCAGCCGCCAAGCGCCTCCCAGGGTCACGCGCCGCCGATCGCTTCCCGTGACCAGCTGTCCTCCGCCATGGAACGCCCGCCCGCTCCGGACCACATGACGTCATCGCGCGTCGGCTACCCCGACGCAATGGAGGTCGACACTTTGGCCCCTCCTGTTTCTTTACGGGCGCATACACCGCATGTTGACGTGCACCCTGGACTAGTTTTGCAGGCGTTTCCTAGCTCCCCTCGGACCGGATGGCCGGGTGCGGGTGGCACAGCCTCGCCTGTTGTTAGGCTCCCCACCTCATCGCATACGTCAACATGTGGTCCTCCCCACGGCGGGCGGAAGCCTTATCTCACGACCGTTCGCCGATTTGCGGGGGAGGAATGTGGTGTCACCGCCAGACACCACACTTGCTAGGTGGTAGCTTAAATCGGCCGCGGTCCATGTAGTACATGTCGGACCCGCGTGTCGCCACTGTGATCGCAGACCTAGCGCCACCACCTAGGCAGGTCTCGTGATACGAGAGTGGACTCGCCCCCAGTTGTACGAGAACCAAGCTACCGCCCAGTTGTACGCGAACCTAGCTATCGCCCAGTTGTACGAAGCCTTTCTCTCTCATTAGCCGAGAGACAGAATAGCCATCAGCTAAGTACTGGCTACGAACTAGCAAGGAGCCATTTGTATCAGTGCCTATAGCGTACGAGTATTCAAGAGAGATGTATTCCAGGGAATCAATAAAAGTTAAGTAAAAAGCATCTACATACTTTTCTTCTTATTCATTCATAAGTTCTCATGTTCCAGACTTCACGCCCGTCTGCGTTATGCCGAACGTGCACTATCGGCCACAGCGTTAGTTTAGCATTCCTTTTCAGCAATCCACATCACGGTGTCGGTCCAGCTACCGACACTACACACTTCATCCATGCAACCTTCAAAATTTCAAAGAGTGTATTCCTGTCAAAATTGTCAGAAGCTTTTTCCAAATCTACAAATACGAAAAACGTAAATTGTCTTTACTCGACGTATTTTCTAACATAAGTCACAGGATCAGTATTGCTTTAAGTGTTTCAACATTTATATGGAACCCAAACTGATGTTCTTCGAAGCTGCCTTCTACCAGTTTTTTTTAATCTTCTGTTAACAATTCCTGTAAATAATAAACTAGATGAAAATAAAAATAACCTCCTCTAGCATCAATAAAATTTGCTCAAAACAATGAAAAATTTCGTTATTACCACCTCAATCTGTTGACAAAATTCTTTATTAACATCAGACCATCATCAGGTTCTTAAAAGCATCTACAGCAAAATATAAGCCGAATATAAAATCACTGATGTCAGATAATATGGCTCCTCCCACCGGAGGTTCAAGTCCTCTCTCGAGTATGGGTGTGTGTGTGTGTGTGTGTGTGTGTGTGTGTGTGTGTGTGTGTGTGTGTTGTTCTTAGCATAAGACTAAGTTAGTTTAAGTAGTGTGTAAGTCTAGGGACCGATGACCTCAGCAGTTCGGTCCCTTGAGAATTCACATACATTTGAACATTTTCAGATAATAAAATCATGAATCTGGTGGTGTCATCACATTGTAATATAAACTGTATCATCAATATACTAGTATGAAGTGTGATAAGCAGCGCAGATGTTACATGAAATGGTGTGCTGCCTAACACAGTTTATATGTTGACAGTTCAATTTATATTATGATGTGATGACAGTGAGAAATTCATGATTTTATGGGATGTTAATGATTTTGTATTCACTTAAGAAGATGCTGCAAATGCTTTTAAGAACTTGGTGATGATCTAATGACCGAAATTGGTTGTTAAATAAAGAATTTTATCAGCAGCTCAAGGTGGTAATCATGACACTTTTAAAATGTTTACTAGCTGTGGAGCATTGCCTCCTGAAAATAAAATTTGCTCAAATTGGTAATGTTCACTGAGCCTGTACAACAATGAACTGTCTCACTTGTGGAGTTTTCAAGAAGATAAACAATGCACAACAAATTATTTATCAATGTACTATTGTTCCACAGTTACATTCATTATTAAATAGAAAAATGGGACTAATAAACATTTTAGTCATTCGTTACACTATTTTATTCACAATTTGTCAAATAAAAATAAGCTTTTACATTAACGTTTGAGCACACAAAAAGGTCGTAAAACTAAACGAACTTTACAGCTCTATATGGTATGAGTGCCATAAAGGTAAGTGCACATATGACATCAATATTTATCTACTTTTTCCAAAATATCCATCATAGATCAGACCATATTGATTTCACCTCAACATTGGCTGTTTTCGTTCATACTTGAAAAAAACATTTTACAAAAAAATAAATTTTGTATCGCTATTAACAGTGAATTGTTTGCAGCCCTAAAGAAAGTTTAAACAACACTTATACATTACATATTACATATCAACTTGTGTTGCACTTTACAGAAGTTTCTAATTACTTTCTTATCACTTTGTGTGGAATACAATTATGCAGTATGTATAGTTATAACCTAAGAACAGAAACTGCAAATTGAAATTGAAAGTTTAATGTTATTACATTATCACAGTGATAGCATAGCACCTGCCAATAGATATGGTGCATGGAAAAAACTAGTAGATATAGCAAATAAGGCGTAAGTATGATAATGAACTAAATAACAGTTTAAAACATACATGGTCCTGACAGAAAAGTAAAACAACAAAAGTAACGTCTTTTATAGACAGGAGTTAGTATTTACAGTCTGCACAAGCACTGCAAGAAAATAAAGAGTAAAGCAGTATAAGTTAACCGGTCCGACTTCTTTAACTTTACTTCAACACATGATGCAAAATAGCTCTTCTGGGACAGATTTCACCCCTTTGAATGCAAAAACTTTTCCTTAAACACCAAAGTCGATAACACTAAGAGGGAAACTGATAGACGCTTTGAACGCTGAGTTTGGTTTTTATTTCCTCACATAGCACTGTTGTTGCTGACTAGGAGGTGAGAGAGAAAATTGACTCTGAAACAGGAAATACACTTCAAAATTAATTCGATGACTGCAAATCCCATGGCATCAGCTGTATTTCTGCCCAGCAGTGATATATTAATATATGTGTCAGACTGGGATTCGAACCCTGATTCCTGCTGATCACAAGTGGTCACTTGACCACTTCAGCTACTTGTGCATGATCCCCAACTGACACAAACTTCCATATGTCACACTGTCTAAGTCCTTATATGATACTCCACTAAAATCATCATCTAATGCTCGCAACATTACTTAGATTCCCACAACAGGGGGAATCAGACATCGAGGACCTGAGACCAATGTTGTCATCATAGTAATACTTACATGCATGTCTGAAAGACAGACACTATTGACAATATACAACTATGTGAAGTATTTCTAAATTAATTTGCTATTTGAATATTTCTTGAAATCAGCTCTTTTTGGTTTAGATCTACTATACAGCAGTAGCATATACCCTGGTAGGGCACAAATTTTTGCATGTCACTGTTGTATAGGAAATTTATACCTAATACATTTCATGTCAAGGAATTTTCAGTAGTTAGCGAATTAATTCCGAAGTATTTCATACAGGTGTGGCTCATCAACAGTGTCTGTTCTCTCAGACTTGCATATAAGTATAAAATGTATTGGTTAACAAAACTCACACTCTGCTTTTTAATGTGTTTCTGTACTTCAGATGCTACTCTCTCAATAATTCATTCCACAGAAAATTTGTGTCAGCAGTTGACAGGTGCTTTACTAAAAAATTGTCCAGAAGGTCCATTCAAAAGAAAAAAAACGTAAGCTGAGTTATTTACAGGCACTGAAATCTTATACAACACGAAGAGGGAAATTTACATAAAAGCCAAAATAAGTCAACATCTAACACTACTTGCATACTATATAACGTACTTTAATATTAATTATTATTATCTAATAACTATATTATCTAATAAGTCATTTAAGTGTCAATAATTATTTACATCCAGACAGACATTAATAATGTGAGTAATAAGATTAAAACTATATGGGATATTGTCAAATGGGAGACAGGACAGCCAGTCAGTATGTAAGAAAGCCAAGAAATCATAACAATGAAACTAGATGGTAATTTTCTGATGATAATTCACAAGCTGTGAGTAGTTTTAACTATCAATGTCTAAAGGCAGCAGCAAATGTGGAATTTAATTTTTCTGTTGAAGAAGCAAGAGGATATATTAAAAACATCATCACACAAAATTTTAAGCAACTAGAAGCTGGACCAATATCCTTCACCGAAGTTAGTCGAAATTTACAAATTCTGACACATTCTACATCATTACGAAGTATCATATTCATGATCTATGGAACAAGTACTAATCTAATCTTAACTAATCTAATCTAAAAAGCAAAAGCTCATATGGAGTCGGTGGAATTTCAAATAGAATTCTGAAAAGCTGTTCCAAATTAATAAGCAAAGTCCAATGTCCTTGGTGATACATATAATGCATCACTGGCACAGCATTTTTTCCAGACGCCTTAAAATATGCAGTTGTTAAACATCTTCACAAGAAAGGTGACAAAAAACACTTAAACAATTATCGTCCAGTTTCCTTGTTGACATCTTTTTCCAAAATATTCGGAGAAGCTATATACCCAAGAGTGGTCTCACTATTAAACAGATACAATAGTTTACTTAGTGTATCACATTTTGGATTCCAGAATAGTTTCTCAGTTAAGAAAGCCTTAAATAATAAAATATCCCAGTTGGCAGTTTTTGTGATCTTTCCAATGCATTTGAGTTAGTAGATCATGTTATTCTCTTAGAAAAATTCAAGACACAGCTGGTTTGAATCATACTTATCTAACAAAATGCAAAACGTTGTGCTGAATAATTCAAATACTGTTGGAAGAGACGATAATTTTAATGTGTGGGAAGAAATCACAAAGGGAGTTGCACAGGCCTCAATATATGTTTCACTTCTACATCTTATATATGTGAGTGACCTCCCACTTAATATTCAACAAGCAGCAGTGGTACCTTTTGTAGGCAATAATAGTGCTATAATAAATCCAATTAGAGACAAATCAACCAAAGAGATTGTAAGTGCTGTTTTCCAAAGAATTATTAAGTGATTCTCAGAAAATAAACTCACTCTAAGTTTTGAAAAAAATGCACTCTACTCATCTGAGTACAACTAATAGAGTTGTACCAACAACTGATGTGAAACATGTAATTAGAGAAAAGTGCTCCTAATTTTTGAGTGTACATATTGATAAAAAATTTGAACAGAATGAAGCACTTTACTGAACATCTCAAGCAGTTCAGTTCAGCTACTTTTGGTCTTCACATCATACTTGCTAATCTTGGAAACAAACGAATTAATCTCCTGATATATTTGGCATATTTCCACTCAATAAAAGCTTGCAGAATAATTTTCTTGGGTAATTCACCACTTATAAAGAACATACTGATTGCACAAAAACAAGTAGTAAGAATAATGTGTGGTGTTTACCCACGGATCTAATGAAAGTACCTCTTCAAGCACCTAGGCACTTTAACTGCGTCGTCATAATACAGATATTCGTTACCGAAATTCGTCACAAATAATCCACTACAATTGGAGAACAATGAGGTGCATACCTTCAATACTCGAGGGGAAAATGGCCTCAATCACCCATTAATAAAACTGTCAGTAGCTCAGAAAGCAGTTCCATAAGCAGCGACAAAAATCTATGGTCATTTGCTCATTAACATGAAATGTCTGGCAGGTAGTAATGCCAGCTTTAAATTGTTCATCAATGTTAACACTAATCATGTATACATATGCTCTAAACTGTCTCATTCCACATCATTTCGATAAAAGAATCGTTCAAACTAATACATAAATAGCCAAGTAATTATAACATAAAGACTGAGTTATGAAAACGAGGAAAATCTCCCTTGCACCGGCTGCACTACTTGCTGCTTAGGGTCATCATATTACGAAACTTAAAAACAAATGTAAGTAAGTTAATCCTTCTTCAAAGTGTATTAGCGATGAAATGTATGAAACGTATCTCAGCAATGTATACACGCTTTAATGAAGACTCATACAGATGACACTGTTTAAAGACACCGCTTCCAAATTATCTGCAGCCAGTTAATGAAAACATAGTAAACATGGACTTGGACTTCTACTTAACAGACTAACAGAAGTGTTTAGAGCGCCACTTGAGATCTGCCTTAACTTGGATTAGTGTCCCAAATGTTTTAGAAACAGCAAAGTGTGCCGAATTTGAACCGCATGGATCTGTATGACAATGTTCCTACAGAGAGAACTCCAGACCATTAGGGTCAAAAATATAAAGAGAGTTGTTGTTGTGGTCTTCAGTCCTGAGACTGATGCACCTCTCCATGCTACTCTATGCTGTGCAAGCTTCTTCATCTACCAGTACCTACTGCGACCTACATCCTTCTGAATCTGTTTAGTGTATTCATCTCTTGGTCTCCCTCTACGATTTTTACCCTCCACGCTGCCCTCCAATACTAAATTGGTGATCCCTTGATGCCTGAGAATATGCCCTACCAACTGATCCCTTCTTCTAGTCAAGCTGTGCTACAAACTCCTCTTCTCCCCAATCCTATTCAATACTTCCTCATTAGTTATGTGAGCTACCCATCTAATCTTCAGCATTCTTCTGTAGCACCAAATTTCGAAAGCTTCTATTCGCTTTTTGTCTAAATTATTTATCGTCCACGTTTCACTTCCATGCATGGCTACACTCCATATAAATACTTTCAGAAAAGACTTCCTGACACATAAATCTATATTCGATGTTAACAAATTTCTCTTCTTCACAAATGCTTTCCTTGCCATTATCATTTTACATTTTATATCCTCTCTACTCCGACCATCATCAGTTATTTTGCTCCCCAAATAGCAAAACTCATTTACTACTTTAAGCCTCTCATTCCCTAATCTAATTCCCGCAGCATCACCCGATTTAATTCGACTACATTCCATTATCCTCGTTTTGCTTCTGTTGATGTTCATCTTATATCCTCCTTTCAAGACACTGTCCATTCCATTCAGCTGCTCTTCCAGGCCGTTTTCTGTCTCAAAGTAGGGAAGTGTAAATGGAGTATATCGAGATAAATAACCAATGGCAGAAATTAACATTTCAGCAGTACGAGATTCTTACTGAATGTTATGTGTAAGACCTATTTATAAGTTGCTTAAGTTTTGTAATACATAACTGCATATTGCATGGACGTTGGTGCGTTACCTTAAAAAACAATACACGATGGTCTGTGTTGTGTTCAAGTTAAAATGTGACTGGTTGTTGAAGTTAAAGCATTACTCGTAACACGAACTTGCATACAGGCATTTGATCTGTGTTTCAGAGGGATGTGGCACCTAGAACCCCAAATGCATGTACAGAAAGTAGTACCACAACAGGCGATTACAGGCATTTGATCTGTGTTTCAGAGGGATGTGGCACCTAGAGCCCCAAATGAATGTACAGAAAGTAGTACCACAACAGGCGAAATCCTAAATGCGAAAAATTTATTTACATGAATAGCAACCTAACAATAAAACTGTTCATTCATGCCACAAGAGAGAGACAAGGTTCATATATATAGAACATATCAGAGATGAAGAATGCAGCTGGTGCAGCAAATGTGGCTCTGACATAAACAATGTGTAGAGGTAATAGGGCCATGCGACTTTCAATTCGATAGCTCATTTCTGCCAGTGGATTATTTAATAACGTAGCCTATGCATTGAGACTGACAGTCATACTCTGAACAGTAGCTATAATGTGTCATTTGTTTGCGTCAATGAAAAACGAAATAGTAGTCATTAGTCTCATTTCAAAGTACCCAGTTTAAGATACTTCACAATCTCTATAATCTTTAACCCAAAGAACTGGAATACCATCTAGATACTGACAGAATTTGTGGAAGATGTTCTGGTCCAGTCTTACTAATCATCTCCAACCTTTCATTTGGCGATTCAAGGAGCCACTTTTTGACATTTCATTGTGTCAAAGTTCTTGCGAGAACTAAAGCTGAAAGCACGGTGTTGTCAGCTATTTACTTTTTTTCTGTTCCTCTCCTCGTGTTCATAGTCTTTGATCTTACAGAGCTTGATGGTCTGACAGAGGGACGTGACAGTCCATCAGAGGTGTCAGGATGGGGCGTAAGACCTCAGTGAGTTTATAGCACAGCCAGTCAACACGATGAGAGACCTGGACGATCCCCTAATGTGCTCTGGAAAATCAGGCATACATGGTATGGGCCCAAGTAGGAGGACTAGACAAACCTATGAAATCTACATTCACTCATTGACTCCGTCGTCAGGCCACAAGTGGCTCATCGGAACCATCCGACCGCCGTGTCATCCTCAGCAAGGGTACGGATTGGAGGGGCGTGTGGTCAGCGCACTGCTCTACCGGTCGTTAAGACGGTTTTCTTTGATCGGAGCCGCTACTGTTGGGTCGAGTAGCTCCTCAATTGGCATCACGAGGCTGAGTGCACCCCAAAAATGGCAACCAAGATGGTCAACCACCCAAGTGCTGCCCACACCTCACAGTGCTGAACTTTGGTGATCTACGGGAACCGGTGTATTCACTGCGGCAAGGCCTTTGCCCAAATTTACATTCGCTACCATCAAAATACAACGAAGAAAATGGTATGTGGTGAGCCTGCAGTGCTATGCAAAACTCAACACCACCATTTAAATGGTCTCTTGAACACTCATTACTTTTGTGATTCATACCAGATGATGAATATTGTAATAGTTATTGTAGATTAATGCAAATTAATTAGCAAATTACGCAATTTCACAATTCTTGTGGTATGGAACTTTGTATTTAAAATAAAAGAGCTTACACATGGTGTTCATTCAGGACACACATGTACAGTTGCCTTGACAGTTTGACTGGAAAGAATGGAAAATTGCAAAAGATACAAAATAATTAATTTAAGTATAATTAACACAATTACTCGACATTCTGCAGCAGAACCTGTGTGATATAGTTCACACACCCATGATGAAAATATGATATTCGATGTGTTCATTATTTTAATAATTGGTAATGGGAATTTTATTTCAGTTAATCATGTTTTGCTAACTTCTTGACCAATTTAGTGTACTGTAATCATTGCACACATCAGAAAGACAACGAAATGTGAGTTCTAAGAGATATATCACACTAATAATGTAAAGTTCACTTTTTTGTCTTTGAATCTAATTCTTGCCAAAACTGTTAAACATTAATTAATGTGTATCTAATAAATTGTTGGAGTTATGATATCCTATGAAGTATCAATTTGATGATCATGTAACAATGCATATATCTGTATATTCAAAATTTATATTTGTGTTTTTTCTGTTTTATAGCCTACAGCTTAATTCAAATGAATGTTTAAAACTGCTTACTCTGGATGAGATAAACATCAGTAAATAGTGGTATACTCTACCTTCTCATGAGAATGAACCATTGCTCAGTGCCTCTTATGCGCTATGATAGAAGAAAGCTGAAAATACTGTAGATAATGTTTCTATATTACTGTATGTGTAGCTTCCAGTGATTTTGGCGGCAAAACTCATTCTGTACAAAAATTTCAGTCACTCATGTAAGAAAAGGTACCAGTTTTATTAGGAGATTATGTGTGATGCACAACTCTGAAATGGTAGCTCTGCTTGTGGGCGCAGTGTTCCAGTCACTTAGTTTAGGGATGTTGAAGATATTTATTTTAAACACTTACATTATTCAATGGTGAAGACCAGAGATCCGTCAAGTGACTTATATTTGCGACTCAGAATATTTCTGTGAGTGTATTACACTCCATGCTTAGAAATTTTTCAAGCAAGTCTCAGTTGCAGACTTGTGTTTTATTAATGGACTTCAATCCCGGGCCTTGTTAAATTTATGAACTGTTTGGCTGGTGGAAGATCTGATGGTGTGAACTTCTGGTTCTGCTTTCACCAAAGAAAAGCATCGTCTGGATTACAAAACATTTTAGGCACAGAAATATGTCTGATCAGTACCAAAGCTTATTGAGGGACTTTAGTTCATAGAGCAAATGATTTTAGGTTATTGTATAAATGGACCGTTTGTGCTTGTAAGTTTTTAGAGAGATTTCAACTTCTTACTAATTCCTCCATGAAACGAAGTTTAGATGCTTCATTGGTGAATTTATTCTGTGGAAATCTTTTTTACTCTGATCTTAGTCAACTTAACTTAACTTAGTCATTATTAATGCTTTTTATTTTCACTGATGATGACTGAGAGCTCTTCGAATTTAAATCGAAATACATTCGCTGAATGCGAATAACTTGGCGTCACTTATATTAGATATAGATGTTCTACCTGTTGGTGACATGAAAATTTGAGCTCGCCCGGCACCCAAACCCGGATTTCCCTGTTATCAGGCTTGGTCGCCTTACCATTAGGCTATCTGTGCACGCTTCATAGCCTGTCCCAAACTTCCATATATCACACTGTTTACATCACTGAACCACAGTGATGAAAGAAAGAGACTATAGTATAGGGAGTTAGACAGTGTGACATATGGATGTTTGTGTCGACACTTGAGGCACACACAGATAGCCTAATGGCGAGACAACAACTCGTGATAAGTGGATAATCCGGATTCGAGTCCCGGCCTGGCAAAAATTGTCATCTGTCATTAACAGATAGAACATCAGTATCTAATACAGCTGACGCCAAGTTATTCGCATCCACCGAATTTATTTCGATCTAAATTATTAAAATTATTTATTTTTATTACACCTGAAACATAATGGGACGTTGGGTCGTCTTTCCTGGATCCTTTTAGCTAGCTACATCTACGCCACACAAATTGAGTGTATCCTCTGCAGCGACTCCAGTACTGGGGAAAATATGTAGACCATTGCAGAGCCTTTCTTGCTATGTACTCTGGCGTGTATGTCACACAATTACTTACATTGCAGGTATTTTCTCATATAACTTCTGCTGACAGACACAGTGACACCGCAGGTCTGCCCATTCGCTTGACATCTGCATTCACATATTTACTATATAAGTAGTGCACAACGTATGTTGGTTACCATATAATGTACGAGAATCATGTCACCCCAGTTTTAACACTACCTTGTCATGTGTTTTATAAGAAAAATGAGTTGAAGGAAGCAACCAATCTGTTGGCTCATATTGGATGGTGAGTTCTTGGTATTTTGAAAACAAGTGCAGTGCAGAACGCTTTCCTAGCGGCTTCGACTACTAAAGTATTTTTGCAAAAAGCTCGCTCTGAACAAAGAACGTATATGTTCAATACCTTCAAGCAATGTGCAACAATACATCTACATCTACATCTACATGACTACTCTGCGATTCACATTTAAGTGCTTGGCAGAGGGTTCATCGAACCACAATCATACTATCTCCCTACCACTCCACTCCCGAACAGCGTGCGGGAAAAACGAACACCTAAACCTTTCTGTTCGAGCTCTGATTTCTCTTATTTTATTTTGATGATCATTCTTACCTATGTAGGTTGAGCTCAGCAAAATATTTTCGCATTCGGAAGAGAAAGCTGGTGACTGAATTTCGTAAATACATCTCGCCGTGACGAAAAACGTCTTTGCTTTAATGACTTCCATCCCAACTCGCGTATCATATCTGCCACACTCTCTCCCCTATTACGAGATAATACAAAACGAGCTCCCCTTTCTTGCACCCTTCCGATGTCCTCCGTCAATCCCACCTGGTAAGGATCCCACACTGCGCAGCAATATTCTAACAGAGGACGAACGAGTGTAGTGTAAGCTGTCTCTTTAGTGGACTTGTTGCATCTAAGTGTCCTGCCTATGAAACGCAACCTTTGGCTCGCCTTCCCCACAATATTATCTATGTGATCTTTCCAACTGAAGTTGTTCGTGATTTTAACATCCAGGTACTTATTTGAATTGACAGCCTTGAGAATTGTACTATTTATCGAGTAATCGAATTCCAACGGATTTCTTTTGGAACTCATGTGAATCACCTCACACTTTTTGTTATTTAACGTCAACTGCCACCTGCCACACCATACAGCAATCTTTTCTAAATCGCTTTGCAACTGATACTGGTCTTCGGATGACCTTACTAGACGGTAAATTACAGCATCATCTGCGAACAACCTAAGAGAACTGCTCAGATTGTCACCCAGGTCATTTATAAAGATCAGGAACAGCAAAGGTCCCAGGACGCTTCCCTGGGGAACACCTTCCTGACAGGAAATCACGAATCCAGTCGTACAACTGAGACGATACCTCACAGGCCTGCAGCTTGATTAGAAGTCGCTTGTGAGGAACGGTGTCAAAAGCTTTCCGGAAATCCAGAAATACGGAATCAACTTGAGATCCCCTGTCGATAGCGGCCATTACTTCGTGCGAATAAAGAGCTAGCTGCGTTGCACAAGAACGATCTTTTCTGAAACCATGCTGATTACGTATCAATAGATCGTTCCTTTCGAGGTGATTCATAATGTTTGAATACAGTATATGCTCCAAAACCCTACTGCAAACCGATGTCAATGATATAGGTCTGTAGTTCGATGGATTACTCCTACTACCCTTCTTAAACTCTGGTGCGACCTGCGCAATTTTCCAATCTGTAGGTACAGATCTATCAGTGAGCGAGCGGTGGTATATGATTGCTAAGTAGGGAGCTATTGTATCAGCGTAGTGTGAAAGGAACCTAATCGGTATACAATCTGGACCTGAAGACTTGCCCGTATCAAGCGATTTGAGTTGCTTCACAACCCCTAAGGTATCTACTTCTAAGAAACTCATGCTAGCAGCTGTTCGTGTTTCAAATTCTGGAATATTCCATTCGTCTTCCCTGATGAAGGAATTTCGGAAAACTGCGTTCAATAACTCCGCTTTAGCGGCACAGTCGTCGGTAACAGTACCATCGGCACTTCGCAGCGAAGGTATTGACTGCGTCTTGCCGCTTGTGTACTTTACATACGATAGAATTTCTTCGGATTTTCTACCAAATTTCGAGACAATGTTTCGTTGTGGAACCTGTTAAAGGCATTGAAGTCCGTGCCAAATTTCGCAAGTCTGTAAATTTTAGCCAATCTTCGAGATTTCGCGTTCTTCTGAACTTCGCACGCTTTTTCCGTTGCCTCTGCAACAGCGTTCGGACCTGTTTTGTGTACCACGGGGGATCAGTTCCATCTCTTACCAATTTATGAGGTATGAATCTCTCAATTGATGTTGGTACTATATCTTTGAATTTGAGCCACATCTCGTCTACATTTGCATAGTTAGTTCGGAAGGAATGGTGATTGTCTCTTAGGAAGGCTTCTAGTGACACTTTATCCGCTTTTTTAAATAAAAATATTTTGCGTTTGTTTCTGGTGGATTTGGAAGAAACGGTATTGAGCCTAGCTACAACGGCCTTGTGATCACTAATCCCTGTATCAGTCATGATGCTCTGGATTGTTTGTGGCTAAGAGGTCAAGTGTGTTTTCGCAACCATTTACAATTCGCGTGGGTTCGTGGACTAACTGCTCGAAATAATTTTCGGAGAAAGCATTTAGGACAATCTCGGAAGATGTTTTCTGCCTACCACCGGTTTTGAACAAGTATTTTTGCCAACATATCGAGGGAAGGTTGAAGTCCCCACCAACTATAACCGTATGAGTGGGGTATTTAGTTGTTACGAGACTCAAATTTTCTCTGAACTGTTCAGCAACTATACCATCGGAGTCTGGGAGTCGGTAGAAGGAGCCAATTATTAACTTAGTTCGGCTGTTAAGTATAACCTCCACACATACCAATTCGCACTGAGTATCTACTTCGACTTCACTACAAGATAAACAACTACTGACAGACACAAACACTCCACCACCAATTCTGCCTAATCTATCTTTCCTGAACACCGTCTGAGACTTCGTAAAAATTTCTGCAGAACTTATTTCAGGCTTTAGCCAGCTTTCTGTACCTATAACGATTTCGGCTTCTGTGCTTTCTATTAACGCTTGTAGCTCAGGGACTTTCCCAGCACAACTACAACAATTTACAACTACAATTCCGACTGTTCCTTGATCCAAGCACGTCCCGTATTTGCCATGCACCCTTTGAGACTGCAGGCCACCCCATACTTTCCCGAGGCCTTCTAACCTAAAAAACCGCCCAGTCCACGCCACACGGCCTCCGCTACCCGTGTAGCCGCCAGCTGAGTGTAGTGAACTCCTGACCTATTCAGCGGAACCCGAAACCCCACCACCCTACGGCGCAAGTCAAGGAATCTGCAGCCAATACGGTCGCAAAACCGTCTGAGCCTCTGATTCAGACCCTCCACCCGGCTCTGCACCAAAGGTCCGCAGTCGGTTCTGTCAACGATGCTGCAGACGGTGAGCTCTGCCTTCATCTCGTAAGCAAGACCGGCAGCCTTCACCAAATCAGACAGCCGCTGGAATCCAGAGAGAATTTCCTGAGATCGAAAACGACACACGTCATTAGTGCCGACATTTGCCACCACCTGCAGCTGGCTGCACCCTGTGCTCTTCATGGCATTCGGAAGGACCCTTTCCACATCAGGAATGACTCCACCCGGAATGCTCGCGGAGTGCACACTGGATTTCTTCCCCTCCTTAGCCGCCATATCCCTAAGTGGCCCCATTACGCGCCTAACATTGGAGCTCACAACTACCAATAAGCTCACCCTCTGCGATTGCCTGGACCTTGAAGGCTGCGAATCATCCTCTGAAACAGGGCAGGCAGCTGCATCTGGCTCAGCCAGAGACAGTGCCTGAAACCTGTTTGTCAGACGCACCAGGGAGGCTTTCTGATCAGCTTCCGGGGACGTCTTTCACTGCCTGCCACGCCTTGGAACGACCTCCCAATCAACCACAGGCGAGAGCTCAGCCCCACTGCGGGCAGCAACCGGGGCAACCACAGCAGCAGACTGATCTGGGGACAGATGGGACGAGGTTGCCATCCCCGTGATACCTAAGTCCGGCTCCCCACAGTGGTGCCCATTTCAACAGCCTCAAGCTGCACAACCGAAGTCAGCGTCGCCTGCAGTTGTGAGCGAAGGGATGCCAACTCAGCCCTCATCCGAACACAGCAACCACAGTCCCTGTCCATTCTAATCGATGTTGAACAACAGTTACTGAAACACGAGTCTGTGCCTAGATAATGCAAGAGAAACACGCAAAGAATGTATGAACTAACCTGTACAAATGCCTAACGACTGCGCTACAATCTGCCTGAATTTACAATTACAGTAACTAAAACTCGAAATTACACCTCCTATTCGAAACTCACACACAATTTAAGTTAGAATCTGCGAAGTAAACACTAAAGCGCGATGCTACAACTCTAAATTACTATAATACGCCCGAAATTTATGAATTAAACAATGCAAGTACCGAAAAACACGCAAAGAAATAAGTATTAAACTATGTAACAAATAAGTGAGCTAGGAGTATACGACTTGCTGCTGGCAGCTGCTTATCCAACAGCGGAGGGAGCACACTGGCTGTGACCAACCGACATTGGCCGTTCAAAACAAAAACAGAAGACAGACGACTACGCGAATTTACACTATTCAGGTACTAAAGCGCGATGCTACAACTCTCAAATACTATAATACGTCCGAAATTTATGAATTAGACAATGCAAGTACCGAGAAACAAGCAAAGAAATTAAGAATTAAACTATGTAACAAGTAAGTAAGCTAAGAGTATACGACTTGCTGCTGGCAGCTACTTATCCAACGGCGGCATACATAATGCCAAATGGCTTCTTCAAAGTGCAAACTGTCTTTCTTTTCAGTCATGGTATACACATCCTTTAGCATTAAGAAGAACTTAAAGCAGTATGTACTTACTAGCATGTTGTGGTCTCCTCCTCATACGAGTCAATCCCCTCAACAATGTCTTTCGGAAAACTCGCGAGGTCTTTCGGTGGATGGTGTGATAACTGGGATTTGCACAAATGCAGAAGAGCTGCACTATCATATGCAATTATTGGACCTGAAATAAATTAACAGATGCATTTCTGTAGCAGTCAATTTCTGTACTATCATACTGCTAGTAAAGATACTGGTTTTATAGGAGATATTTTTCATCTCTATACAAAATACACTCCTGGAAATTGAAATAAGAACACCGTGAATTCATTGTCCCAGGAAGGGGAAACTTTATTGACACATTCCTGGGGTCAGATACATCACATGATCACACTGACAGAACCACAGGCACATAGACACAGGCAACAGAGCATGCACAATGTCGGCACTAGTACAGTGTATATCCACCTTTCGCAGCAATGCGGGCTGCTATTCTCCCATGGAGACGATCGTAGAGATGCTGGATGTAGTCCTGTGGAACGGCTTGCCATGCTATTTCCACCTGGCGCCTCAGTTGGACCAGCGTTCGTGCTAGACGTGCAGACCGCGTGAGACGACGCTTCATCCAGTCCCAAACATGCTCAATGGAGGACAGATCCGGAGATCTTGCTGGCCAGGGTAGTTGACTTACACCTTCTAGAGCACGTTGGGTGGCACGGGATACATGCGGACGTGCATTGTCCTGTTGGAACAGCAAGTTCCCTTGCCGGTCTAGGAATGGTAGAACGATGGGTTCGATGACGGTTTGGATGTACCGTGCACTATTCAGTGTCCCCTCGACGATCACCAGTGGTGTACGGCCAGTGTAGGAGATCGCTCCCCACACCATGATGCCGGGTGTTGGCCCTGTGTGCCTCGGTCGTATGCAGTCCTGATTATGGCGCTCACTTGCACGGCGCCAAACACGCATACGACCATCATTGGCACCAAGGCAGAAGCGACTCTCATCGCTGAAGACGACACGTCTCCATTCGTCCCTCCATTCACGCCTGTCGCGACACCACTGGAGGCGGGCTGCACGATGTTGGGGCGTGAGCGGAAGACGGCCTAACGGTGTGCGGGGCCGTAGCCCAGCTTCATGGAGACGGTTGCCAATGGTCCTCGCCGATACCCCAGGAGCAACAGTGTCCCTAATTTGCTGGGAAGTGGCGGTGCGGTCCCCTACGGCACTGCGTAGGATCCTACGGCCTTGGCGTGCATCCGTGCGTCGCTGCGGTCCGGTCCCAGGTCGACGGGCACGTGCACCTTCCGCCGACCACTGGCGACAACATCGATGTACTGTGGACACCTCACGCCCCACGTGTTGAGCAATTCGGCGGTACGTCCACCCGGCCTCCCGCATGCCCACTATACGCCCTCGCTCAAAGTCCGTCAACTGCACATACGGTTCACGTCCACGCTGTCGCGGCATGCTACCAGTGTTAAAGACTGCGATGGAGCTCCGTATGCCACGGCAAACTGGCTGACACTGACGGCGGCGGTGCACAAATGCTGCGCAGCTAGCGCCATTCGACGGCCAACACCGCGGTTCCTGGTGTGTCCGCTGTGCCGTGCGTGTGATCATTGCTTGTACAGCCCTCTCGCAGTGTCCGGAGCAAGTATGGTGGGTCTGACACACCGGTGTCAATGTGTTCTTTTTTCCATTTCCAGGAGTGTAGTATGATATTTTATTTCACTCTTTAGGCAGAGTCATAATGGAAAATGAGATCATAGATACGAATATATTTGCAGATAATAGTAAAACAATTTCTATTTTTCATAACTGGTTGTGACACAATTAGTCACAAGTCAGTGTACTACTCTGCAAGAAAAGCAATGCCTATTAGAGTCAGCTTCAAACAGGATGTGTAAGTAGTGTACGCTCTTTACTCATCAAACTAATCTTCATATAGGATTAAACAAATTTTACAAACAAATCGATAGTTAGCAATCCATAGTATATTTCATAACTTCAGAGAAATTTTATAATAAGAAAATAATATTTTTGTGCTCTGTAGAGTCACGCAGGAAGCATGCTAGAGACGCTATCACAATAGCTTCTTGAAATTTCATGATGCAGAAGCAAGACCTACTTGGTGATCATTAGATAATAATGATATATATATATATATATATATATATATATATATATATATATATATATATATATATATATCGAATCTTTGATGTGGGTGTGTTTTCAGGGGTTACTTAGAAGCAGCGACGTAATACAGCCCAAAAACAGCCAAAGCCTTTTTTTTAAAACTCACAGTCGTTATTTACAAGAAGCCCATTCATGTGGTTAAGAGGTTTACAAGTCACATAATACGCATCACTGATATTATGTAATATTGTGATAATATATAAACCAACTGAGTTTAGATTAGATAGATCTGGACACAAGTAATTTACTTTATACCTTTGTAAAGGCTTTGTTACTGCTAATATGGATTCCGTAAACTGAGTAGTTTTTTAAAAAGTGATATATTATTCACATGATATTTCAGGAAGGACTAAATACACTGAGTAACAGTGGTTGTTTACCCTGGCCTCTACAGGACACCATACTTAATTTGTATTACGCACTCTCTCATCCTCTTCGTCAAAGTAACTCACCCTCTCCTCCCCAAACACCACTCATTGCATATTTCGCTTGTGGTAATAACATGTTTCAATTAGTAAATTCTGTGGTCTTTTTCATCTTTATTCATCTATATTCAACATTTATCATATATGCAACAGAACAGGTTTCTTCTCTTATACATTACAACAATATGCTTACTTACATACACAGTTACAGAAATTTAGTCATACATCTCGAATTTTAACGCATATTCGGTCTGTATGAATCATACACAACCGTTCACCTGATGAAAGATCCGAACCCAAAGATAGGAAAGTTTCACAGGTCACACCAATATTCAAGAAAGTAATAGGAGTAATCCACTAAATTACAGGTCTTTATAATTAACATCGATATGAAGCAAGATTTTGGAACATACATTGTGTTCAAACATTATTAATTACCATGAAGAAAACGGCCTGTTGACACACAGTCAACACTGATTTAGAAAACATAGTTCTCGTGAAACACAACTAGGTCTTTAGTCACATGAAGTGTTGAGTGCTATTGACAAGGGATTTCAAATTGATTCCTTTTTTCTAGATTTCGGGAAAGCTTTTGACACTGTAGCACACAAGTGATTTGTAGTGCAATTGCGCGCTTATCGAATTTCGCCTCAGTTATGTGACTGGATTCTCGAATTTCTGTCAGAAAGGTCACAGTTCGTAGTAACTGATGGAAAGTCATCGAGTAAAACAGAAGTGATTTCTGGCGTTCACCAAGGTAGTGTTATAGGCCCTTTACTGTTACTCATCTATATAAATGATTAGGAGGCAAGATGAGTAGCCGTCTTGGGTCATTTACAGATGACGCTGTCGTTTATCGACTGGTAAAGTCATCAGAAGAACAAAACGAATTGCAAAACGATTTAGAAAAGATACCTGTATGATGCGAAAATTGGCAATTGACACTGAATAATGACAAATGTGAGGTCACCCACATGAGTACTAAAAGAAATCTTTTAAACATCGGTTACACGATAAATCAATCAAATCTAACGGCCATGAATTCAACTAAATACTTAAGAATTACAATTATGAACAATATAAATTGGAAGGAATACGTAGAAAATGTTGTGGAAAAGGCTAACAAAAGACTGCATTTTATTGGCAGGACACTTAGCAAATGTAAGAGATCTACTAAAGAGAACACTACGCTTACCTGCCCTCTTCTAGAATACTGCTGCGCCGTGAGGGATTCTTACCAGATAGGATTGACTGCATACATCGAGAAAGTTCGAATAAGAGCAGCACGTTTCGTATTATCTCGAAATAGAGGAGATAGCGTCACTGAAATGATACGAGATTTGGAGTGTACATCATTGAAACAAAGGCGTTTTTCGTTTCAGCAGAGTCTTCTCACGAAACTTCAATCACCAATTTTCTCCTCTGAATGCGGAAATATTTTGCTGACACCGATCTACATTGGGAGAAACGATCATCATAATAAAATAAGGGAAACTAGAGCTCACACCGAGTTATATAGGAGTTAGTTTTTTTTGCACATTGAACAACATTGGAATAATAGGGAATTATTGTGAATGTGGTTCGATGAACCCTCTGCCAGGCACTTGAATGTGATTTGAAGAATATACATGTAGATGTTGATGTCTGTACACCAGAAAACTTATGTTCATTTTAAAACTGATTTTCAGCCAACCACTTGTACACTTTTCTTTGAAATAATTTTTGGACCATGGATCTTGTTGAGGGCAATAATTTATTAAAGAAGTTTAGATAGTTGACTGTGTGTGAGTAGTCTGCTTTCACCGTTTTGTGTTGTGGAGTATCCATTTTAATTTTTCCCTTAGTGTTGTGCTCATGAATATCTCCTGCCCCCATATATATATATATATATATATATATATATATATATATATATATATATATATATATAATTATGATTCTATAAATATATAGGTTTACAATTGTGAGTATGTTAAGTTTCCTCAACAAAGATAGATAGATAACAATCCATTGGTCCAGACCTACACAGTCATCTTATGATTTTTTAAAGAATTTTCAGTATGTTTATTATATGTGAAGAGTGTGTCTGTACCAGCAGTCCACGAGAAATGTGCAACAGTCCAAAACATCCTACATATCTCAATTTCCACATTTGCTATATTACCTTTGATATTATTTTGTAAATATAACAAATGTGTTCTTGTCAGGTCAACTTGGGACAAATATGAAATTTTAAGAGTTTAATCATTCTATTTTCTATATAGTTTGATAGGTCTAGCAGAAGATGATGGGTCTGGTCAGGATCACACAGAAGTTTGTTAGAGGAGAACTATTTCACTGCAACATCTAGTGACATTTGAAGTGATACTGACATTTCTTTATGAGTTTCCAGTTATTGTCCCAACTACATAACAGCTCACAGAATAGTGAACATGTTGTGACAAATATTTGACTGCTATTATGAAAAATTATTACCCAAAAAATGATCGCTGTGGTACCTCTGTTTCAACAATTTTTATCAGAGAATGTCCATTTCTCACAGGGGCAAATTGTTTTCCTTTAGTCAAGCGTGAAGTATCAATTTTATTGGTGTATTATGTAACTCATAAAACTGAAGCTCCTCAACCAATATTTCATACAGCTAAAGACTTTATTAAGGTCATGTAATACAAGTGAGCCTCATACTTGCTTTGAAAAGCAGGGATTATATGGTTTACAGTGCTAACTACTGTTGAAGTGGTATTTCTCCCCTGGCTGTAATCATACTGGTTCTTTGAAAGCAGATTATTACCTAGTTGTTTGTAGATAAGTTACAAATATTTTGGAAATTACTACAAACTATTGTGAGTGGTCAATTATTTTGGGATATATTCTTATCTCCTTTATTAAAAATTGGCATAAATTCTAAAACTTTTAGTGATTCAGGGAAAATTCCGAACTATAAACATTTGTTAAAATGAATGTTGAGGGCTCACAGATCAAACGAATAGTGTTCTTGATTGTGGAGTTTGACAACAACTAATTATCCATAGTTTTAGACTTGGAGAAATTTCCTACTGCTGTTATGACATCAGTGGATGTAACAGTTTTCCACTGAATAGACTGTTTCAGTGGTAGCTGCTTGCTAAGTAGTCCGCTTGTAGACATGTGAGTCGAACTGATTGTGCTTCTAGTTTCTTTCAAAGAAGACACAAAGAACTTATTTAGTTGGTACAGCTCTACTCACATCTCTTGTGTGTGAGTAGGAGAGTGTTCTTGTGTGATAATCTACCATGCTGCTGTGCACTTCTTGTGTGATAATCTGCCATGCTGCTGTGCACTTATTTGGAGCAGTTTCCTTATACTTTTCACAGGATAATTCTTATTCACGAAGACTCTTAGTTCTATAAAAATAACTTACTGTTCAGATTCATCATATCATATATATATTTTTGTAGATGGTGTAATGGGTAAAAGTGCACACATTTCTATTGGAGACTGGGGAAGGTATACAGAAAATATTACATCAATATTACATCATTTGCAGCATAGTAATTGTAGCCATTACAAGTTACATAATTTTACATTGGTTAGAACCATCAAAAACATGTGGCAAGAGCAAGCCATGAATGCTTACTTTCCCCTGCACTGTAGGTCAGGTGTTGAAGTTTGGACACATGGATGCAAAATGGGTAATCTATACTGACAGGTTCAGTCCACATAGTGGTGCAGTATGACCATGAAGAATGCATTTTGTCATAAAGTTTGTAACATGTTTGTGGGAAGACTGCTCTACACAGAGAAAAAACAACCAACACATTGATGTGCATACATATTAAGGAAGTGCATATAGAAAACTCTGCACTTACACATGGAACTCTCTGTATGTAAAGTAAAAACATTTGTCCCCTAATGCATTCATGTTCTTTTGTATACCAGTTTGGTAACTTTCTTTTATTATTACCTTTGAAATTAGTCTTTGTAAGAAGTGAACAACAGTACCACACATCAGTATGGTGTCATTAGCAAAGGACATCAGACATAGTATGTACAATTTTATTCTTGAAATATATATATAACTAAGATTCTTCATGAAGAAGAATTAGCCAGTGAAAAGTATAAGGAAACTGCTCCAAATAAGTGCACAGCAGCATGGCAGGATATATATATATACCGGGTGATCAAAAAGTCAGTATAAATTTGAAAACTGAAGAAATCACGGAATAATGTAGATGGAGAGGTAAAAATTGACACACATGCTTGGAATGACATGGGGTTTTATTAGAACCAAAAAAATACAAAATTTCAAAAAATGTCCAACAGATGGCGCTTTATCTCATCAGAGTAGCAATAATTAGCACGAAAAAGTAAGACAAAGCAAAGATAATGTTCCTTACAGTAAATGCTCAATATGTCCACCATCATTCCTCAACAATAGCTGTAGTTGAGGAATAATATTGTGAACAGCACTGTAAAGCATGTCCGGAGTTATGGTGAGGCACTGGTGTCGGATGATGTCTTTCAGCATCCCTAGAGATGTCAGTCGACCATGATACACTTGCGACTTCAGGTAACTCCAAAGCCAATAATCGCACGGACTGAGGTCTTGGGACCTGAGGGGCAAGCATGACGAAAGTGGCGGCTGAGCACACGATCATCACCAAACGACACGCGCAAGAGATCTTTCACGCATCATCTATCGGACATTTTGTGAACTTTGTTTTTTTTTGTTCTAGTAAAACCCCATGTCATTTCAAGCATGTGTGTCCATTTTTACCTCTCTATCTACATTATTTCGTGGTTTATTAAGTTTTCAAATTTATACTGACTTTTTGATCACCCTGTATATATATTTGTTTCCCCCAGCAGTGACTTTGTGAAACCATGACAAAATGGCGCCACCCTCTTTGAGACACAGAGCCACATGTAAGCGAAACATGAATACAGGGAATGATGTATCTGGTAAACCACTAAGCAACACATGCTGTTGATAGTAAATTTATTATTCCTCATAAACATGAACTTAAATTATAACGTTGTATGAGAATCCTATTCACATTATCCCTTACAAAACCAAGCTTGTATCAGTGGAAGGGCAAAAACAGATCTTGCATGTCTATCAATTTTAACATGGAATAATTGAAAAAATAATAGAACGAAATGAACTAAAAATAATGCAGTCAGCAGACTCCAAATAAATCATAATTTGCAGCTCTTGAAGCCAACATCGCTGTACATCAATACACTAAAGATATGAGTGTGCTGAATGTTACCAATGGATGCCCTGACTAACAGGAAACTGTAGAACATGCTTCAGCAGAACATCTGAACTGAAATGGTCTTACCAGTCATCTTGTATGTTGTAGAGACAGTTGAAGAACCCTAGTTCATCAAACAAAGTAATTTCATCAGAACAGTACACACCCTTAATATAGTTCCTGAACTAGTCATTCATGAACGAGTGTAATGCAACTCTCTCACCACTATAATTGCTGATTTCTTTTCGAACAAGGGACTACAAGGCATTCTCAACCGCCAGAACATGCTATAGGCTGATGGTCAACCACTCTTCAAATTCTAAGTCTGCAATGCAGTGACTGAGCAAAGTTTGCAAAAGTAACAGATTCGATATATATTGAAACTGGCTCACTCAGTCAGTATCAAGAGATAATTGTAAAATAAATATTACAGATTTTAAAAAGAATAATATGTAGATCATGAGTTCATGAAAGAGCCAACTATATGCGTAATTTTTTGACATTTTGGTGTCAAATAACATTTTGTATTAACATTCCAGGCAGTCATCTAGGATAGGTAGTCAGTTATCAGTATGTTAGGAGATGACATGAGAGGCAGAATTCTGTTCTTGAGCATGGCAGTTCAGTAGCATAGCTTAAGTATGCTGAAGGTGTTTATTTTAAATACTTAGACCAATTCACAAGGTACAGTCTAAGGACATATGAAAACTCCGTGAGTGACTTGGATTTGCAACTCAGAAAATTTTTGTGAACGGATCGTGCTCCATGCTCAGAAATATTTCATGCAAGCAAACCTTGGTTGCAGACTTGTATTTTATGAAGATTATCCATTTCTGGTCTTTATTAAATTTATGAGCTGCTTCGACTGTAGGTAATCTGAACACATTATCTTCTGGTTCTACTTTTATTAGAGAAATCTACCGTCAGGATTTATAAAAAATTCAGAAACACAAGTAGGTCTGATCGATACCATGGGTTATTGTGGGACTTAAGAGCACGGAGTGACATGAGTTTAGCTTATTGTATAATTGAATTGCTGATTGCAAAAACAACCTCTGTCACATTCACCTAATTTTAAGGAAAGTGAGAAAAACAATATAATTACTATATAAACCATCAGAATAAGGTATAACTTTAAGCTGAAGATTAAGTAGCACTCAACAGGTTTATTGCCAACATTTCACACCTACATGCTAACCTGTTTGCATTGCAAAAACTTTTTATGCTGTGGATTTAGGCTGTTTTTGCAATCAATGCGTTTGATGATAAAAACATTTCAAGAAATACAAAAACAAACAAATTATTTTTATTTAGAATACAGTACATTGTTCTTATGTTTTTTGCAGCGCTGTAATATAACATATTTGAATGCCTTTTCTAATTAACACTGTTTACAAAAGGAAAAACACATAACAAAACAAAATAGTATTTAATGTTTACAGCAGAAAAGCCCACGCAACGTTTCTTGCATACTTGCTGTACACCAAGTTAATATTTCATTTCAGAAGGATGACACACTTTCACTGTCAGGAACAAATCGCACCCACTGTTTAATGTCTTCCTTTTTCTTCACCCCAATAGGTGCTTTCGTATCCTTGGAACACTTTTCATCTGGCAACTGTGGTTTCTTCCTTTGGACAAATTTCAAGGAGAAGTTGTTGGTCTGAAGCCCATTAATGAAATCCATTGCTTCCATAACTGCAGGCATTGATGATTTATAATGGAAATCATGAAACTTTGAAATGTTTAGTGGTACATTGTCAGCCCTTGGAATATCTCGTTTCGACGTTTCAATAGAAAGGCAAGTCTTGTTATAAACACTCTTGACGCCTACTATTTCATCTCCATCCACGAAGTGCACGATGAAATTACACTTTGCTGTTACTATAATCTCCACTAATTCATGGCTTGTGTACGAGTACATTGTCTCTACTTGGGAGCCCTCTTTATTACCCAAAATACCCGCTTACACAGCAGGAATGAATGGCCGCAGACAAGGTACAAATATTCATTGTTTTCAAATCGGTCTGACTCCTCAAGCGCTAAATGCAGGCGGATCATTGTGTTGTTTTTGTTCTGTTCCGGGCAGTTATCGGAAGACAGAAGTAAGTTTTTCAAATGTTTGGTTATATATTCATTGGTATAGCTTAATAGTAAAGTACAAACTTCATTGGGTCCTCTCTTCGCATTCCCTTCGTGATAGAGTTAAAAAACAGATGACTGCAACTGTCAACTGGCGCAGGTAGAACAGCTCTTGCACTGGTACACGAGGAAGTTGAACATTTTGCATGTAGTCGAAACATAAAGCAGTAGTTCTAGGATTAGTCTCCTACTGTCTTTTCCCATCTTGCAGAGTATCATAAAACTTCTTAGATCTTTGGATACGGACAATCTTCTTTGCTACTGCTGCTCGTTTTGCTACCTCTTTGAGTGTTTTTGACTTAATCTTTAACGTCAACTCTTCGCAGGTGCAGCAAGTGTTTACTTTAGGTCTTCCGAAAGCAAGTGAATAGTTTTCACGAAAAATCTTATTATAGTACTCGTATTTCACTGACGTGTTAGGATGTTTGGCAATAAGATGTTGGTGCATTTTTTTTCACAGATGGTTTATAGTCAAGGTAGTGCATAGTGCTGCCACCATAACGACTTTCCTTAAGGGGGAATGATCTGATGTGATCTGTAATTTTGAGAATTTCCTCTGATGGCACAGCATTAACACACATTTCCCTCTTACGTCTTTCGGTGTCTGCCCACTACACAGCAGTTTGCGAATTCTTCTAACTCTCGCTTTAGTTACTGCATAAATACTTAGAAAAGCTTTTCTACATACCTCAAATCATTTGTCACCAACGAGGACACAGTAGCTAAAAATTCTTTCACGCCTGCACCCCTTCTCGCCTTTTTTGGTGGCGTCTTTTAACATCACTAGCTGTGATCAGTCCTTACAGGAAAAGGTCCTGGTAATTCTTGCATTACATGGTCAGAAAACGTGCTAAAGCTTGAGTTCTGTTGTCTTCTGCAATAACACTAAAATAGCTTCTTCGAAATTTGCAGTCTTCTCCTTTCACCTTTTTCGGAATTGCTTTGCCACTATAATTCATATGTTCCTCTCCATCAATTTTAGCTTTCTTCATAATATTTCTTTGATATTCCGAAGAATGTTTCACCCATTTCTTCTCATAACTGCTGGTACACGCCACTTCACCCATTTTCACAAGACTAGTAAAATCTACAATGCCAATTTCTTCCGTACAGTTATATCGCACTTTACTGTAGTGTCAACAGTTGAGAAGAAAAATAACGGAAGTCCGGGACTTCGGACGTTTCTGCACTCAGCTCAAATTTAGTGCCTCTGTTTGAATGGCAGCAAACGATGACTTTGGCTACTTTAGTGAACAGTCTGGTGGTGCTACATGCAGAGTATGCCTTTTTCCCTTTAACTCAGCTTTTACCAAAAGTGGACTTAGAAGGTTTTTGCAGTCAGCGATTCAATTGGATAATTCGTGCTTAAGGGATTTTAGAGGGTATTCAGCTTCTTGTTAATTCCTCTGAGTTAATCGTTTTAGCAGGAACGAATTTTGAATGCTGCACTTGTGAGATTATTCTAATATTATCTGTATTTTATTCTTGTCTTAGTCGACTTTAAGTGAAATTAGTCAATATTATTTACTATTATTACATCCTAGACATAATGTGACTAAGGATACGTTTCCCCAGACCATTTTAACAAGCTAAATCAATGTCACAGATTGTTTCGACCTCTTTTGCCAAAAATTAATTAACTGGGGAGCAGTGGAGAAAAAGTATGTTCGCGTTAGGGGAAAGCTCGGGTTTGGAACTGGACTTGTGAGATCTGCAACTCGCTAAGGGATTATATCACATACTGCATGGACAGTCATTCTACCATACTCCATTTGTGAATGGTGTCAGAGGGGCCCCGGTACTCGTGCAAAGTAAGTCCTCGGTGCACCTTATTATATTTCGGCCTCAGGTCACTCAATTAGTGTCACTGCCAGTTTCGACTTACTATAATCATCAGATGATCTGATTGGAAAGAAAGAAAGGGGAATACCAAAATACTACAAAACTAAATAAAATGGTAATTAAATGGACACCCTAGCTGCAAACAGGCGTTGATTTACTTCATTGGGGACATGTTGAAAATGTGTGCCCCGACCGGGACTCGAACCCGGGATCTCCTGCTTACATGGCAGACGCAGGAGATCCCGGGTTCGAGTCCCGGTCGGGGCACACATTTTCAACATGTCCCCAATGAAGTACACCAACGCCTGTTTGCAGCTAGGGTGTCCATTTAATTATCATTTCATTTCTAGCAAGCTGCATGGTCATCCACGGTAACTGTTCTTTCGGGAACAGATACTACCGTCATATATAGTTAAAACTAAATAACAAGTCAGACGCAACTTCTGCACACAACTGTGTATAGTTTATCAAATACATGCACAACAGGTCCATTGAGGCACTCACAATGCAAACATATCTGCATTCTCATTGTTGGAACTGAAGGCTACAACTAACTACATAACAGGATGAAATAGGCAGCCATTAAATTGTAAATATCAGGTTAAATGAATTCACGATGTAAAAATTCAATTTTGTCATGCTATTCCAACTGCCACGACATAGCTGTCCATTAATCTCATATTTGCATTTACATATTTATTCTGCAAGTAACAATCGGTGTGTGTAAGTGATCACATAATGTAATAGAATCATGTTACCCCACTTTTAACTCTACCTTGTCATGTGGCTTCTTACAGACGTGAATAGAAGATACCAAACCATTTGTTGGCTCATACTCGACAGTGAGTCTTTCTTATTTTGAAAACAAGACTCTCAGCAATGCAGGACGGTACGCCTGCTTAGTAGTTTCTATTACCTGAGCATTTCTGTAAAAACCTCGCGCTGAATAAAGGAAGTATACTATAAATTGAACACAACATATTATGGCTACCTGTAAGAACAGGGAATGCAAAAATGATTTCATGGAAGCGCAAGCTGTCTTTTTTTTCAAACTTCATATCCAGGTTCCTTTAGCGTTGAAAAGGGCTTACATTATTGCAGTATGTACTTACTTGACGTGGTCTTCTCTGTGGAGAAGTATTTAATCCCCTTAACAATGTCATTCGGAAAATTGGTGAGGTCTTTAGGTGGATTTTGAGATAACTGAGAATTGCACAGCTGCAGGAGAACTGCTCTATCGCACATAATCCTTAGACCTGTAATAAATTAACAGATGCATTTCACTAATAATAAATTGCCATATCATCTTACAGCTGGTATAAAAATTGAATAAAATACGGAGAACACGTTAGAAACAGCTACACAATCCGTCTAGTTTTTTCACCACCTAAAGAGCGAACAGCACACAGTAGATAACATAAAGGAAGCTGTCTAAATTTTACATGTAATAACGAAAGGACCACTAATGAACATTGTGCAAGAGATGGAAATCTATATACATAGACACAAATGCCCTCAAAAAATACTAAACAAGAAAATCGACCAGAAACACGAGCAAAAGATAGAGAACTTCATTGAAAATATCCAACGCGTCAGACAGACACATGAAAACCAAAATATGCGAAAAAAACAGAGATTACATTATAGCCTCATTTTCAACAAGATATAGATTTGAAAAAAAAAATACTGTAACAATACAGCATCGCTGGAAAGCCTGTCAGTAAGCAGCCAGAAAGAAAGATGCATCTATGAAAATTAAAAAGAACATATAGCAATGAATAACAAGAAAGTAACGTTTAATTTCGTTTATACTTGAATAAAAACGAATACATAAGACTAAACACAGCCTTTACCGAAATCCTTCTACGCAAGTAGATTACAATGACAGCATCCAACGATGCCATATGGACATCCAGAGACCAGTAGCTATATAACAGTTATTGCAAGCTACAGTCTAAAATAACAGACACGTCACTACTTCTCTTTCTTGTTATCTACTGCGACTGCAGCGCGTCAAGCGGCCAGAAAGTTATACTGTTGAGTTCGGCGAGGTCTTGTGAAAGCGAAAGCAAATCGCAGTTGTTTATATTGGTCTGTAGAATGGTTTTTACAAACGGGAGAGTCAGTAAGGAATAAATTGCAGTAACAACAAAAAGAGGACACCACATTAGCCTTTTTTTAGGTTTCCTAACAACCCTAAGACGTGTGAACCGCTACATTACAGAACAGTTTATTTACGATTTTCTTGCAATATATAAATGTTTACTGGTGAATGTCGTGTTCTCTAAGAACAAAAAAAAATTTCTAGTAAACATAAGAAGACCTGACCTT
This sequence comes from Schistocerca piceifrons, assembly GCF_021461385.2. Lineage (NCBI taxonomy): Eukaryota > Metazoa > Arthropoda > Insecta > Orthoptera > Acrididae > Schistocerca > Schistocerca piceifrons. Next base: position 320,960,253 of record NC_060139.1, on the reverse strand, counting down.
TTGCAGAAAGGCGTCATATATCTGCTCGAAAACGTGGAGTTTCCTTCGCCACACTTTCAGTCAAATCAGTGAATGTTGAACATGGGTAACGTTATGGAACGCAATATCTACATTATTTAACGTAGCAGACAAGCTACCACGAATGTAGCTGAAGAAAAATCACACAGACGTGATAATAAAAGAACAAAAGCAATAAAACTGTTTCCCAACACAGAAGAAACCAATTCCACAATCGTTGCTGCATCTGAGCCACAAAAGCAAGAATCTTCAACACATTTACATTTGAAACAAAAGTATCACATTTACAAAAATATTTGTGTATGAGAAAGTCGAGTGAAATGTAAGACTGCGTGAAACATTAGGCTCCCTAAAACGTTGTTACATGTCAAGGAAAGTGCCTGTCATAACAGGAACAGACAACAAAAGAAAACTGTTCTTCTCATGCGTGAAATATGTGTTTATATTCTCTTGTTTTCAGTGGCGTAAGCTGCAGTTATACACATATTCGAAAGTATTTCTTTATCACTTAGTTGTAACTTATGTCACTGAATTAAGCAGATTGGACTGTTTTCACGTGTACTTCATAGTCATTCATGGCTCTCGATAATGTAATAGTACTTGGAACGCAAAAATTCAATATCTATTTCGCTAATTAAACAGAAAAATGATTGAAAACAAACTTGAATTTTACAGCTGCTTTCTCGCTGTTCGGGGCTCTTGCATGGCACTAACTTTCAGATAATAGCAATTTTCACAATGGTGACGTCGCGCCTATATAGGTTAGACTGTGTTACAAGCAGGGCTGCCTGCAACTATACAATATCGCTGGATTATCTGTTAAACAAGCTATCACTAAAATACCGATGCAAAGCATGTTATCTTACTACTACATAAAGTAATAGGCCAGATGAGGTGGTAACCAACCAACAGTAACGTAAACAGAGAGTGACAGAACCACCGATATGGAATGAATAACAAAACAGTCAGACATATGTAAAAACATATAATAATCAAATTCATTTAATAATTAGCTTTAAAATTAGAAGTAACTTACCAAAATTGTATACTATTTAGTTACAGATCATACGATGGCAATTTAGCCAAAATAGGCGTATTGTAAAATAAAAACAACCAAACTTAGCAGCGTACATGGAATTACAAATTATAATTATACAACGTCCTTATAAGAGATGGTTATCATCTCTACACAAATTAGAATGATATTTTATTTAAACCTTTGGGCAGAGGCACAGTGGGAAACAACATTTCAGATTCGCATAGATTTGCAGCTAATAATGAAACAGTTCCCACTGTTCTTAATTGTAAGTGATATAATTAGCCACATTATCATGCAAAAATATAGTACCATTTCGAATCCCTTTAAGGCAAGATGTGTAAGTAGTGTACGTTCTTTATCTATCAAACCAATCTTAACGTAATATTACACCTCTTTTAGAAAGAAATCGAAAGTTATCGAGCCATAATCTATTTCTTGATTTCAGAGAAATTTTATAGCAAGAAAACGGTTTCTTCGTGCTCTGTAGACGTAACAAGGACACAGCAGTTGAAATTTCATGATGCAGAAGCAAGAGCTACTGGGTGATCATTAGATGACAACGACATATATATGAAATCGTTGATGTAGATGTATCTTCACGGATGATTTAGAAATAGTAAAGTAAGACAGCCCAAAAAGAGCCCATATCATTATCACACCGATAATTTTTACAGGAATTCCATCACTATGTATAAGATGTGTATAAGAATGATAATACATAGCACTCATGTTACTTAATATTGTAAAAATTTATAAATCAACTGTATTTATGCTAGGTGTCATTCTGGACACAAGTAACTTAATTTAGGTCTTCGTGTAATTCTTTCTTATTGCTAAGGTGCATTCCGTAAACTGAACAGTTTTTTGAAGAACGGTACATTATAGTCGGTAATCAAGGCTTCTCCAAGACACCGCACTTACTCTGCACTGCAGATTGTTGGTTTTGGAATAAATTGAGGAGTGACTCGCAAAGGGGAACATGATCACAGTGTAAAACAAATGATATACACAATGGAATGGCAAACACAGGATAAGCAGAAACTAAATACCGGGTGATTCAAAACAATCAACGGATTTCAGTTGTTTATTACAGACAAAACACATTGCACATGTCACTGGCTACAAGAAGGTTCAGTGTTTAATGTTTGCACGGATATTATTTCACACAATCAACATGAGCACCATGCATTGCTCGAGAAACATTGAAATGGTAGTCCATTTCAGTCCACACGTGAATCAAAAAGCCCCTCTTTATTTAATCAACAGCTACAAGAATTCGATTACTCATACACTGAAGAGTAGCTGCCGTGGGTGGGACAATGATTGTCTTGTATGTATCCCCAAAGAAAATAATCGCAAGGCCAAAAACAATGAACGAAATATTGATGTCCACCTCTTCCCATGCAACGTTGTGAGATGGTGTTGTTAACATGACGCCACACTGTAAGTAAACAATGAGGCGGGACGCCGTCATGCATAGAAATTGTATTATTGGAATCCTCATGAAGTTGAGGAAACTACCAGTTTTGCAGAGTGCCCAAGTATGTCATCCGTGTCACATTTTCTTCTGCAAAGAAGAAACGTACATAAACTTTGCGCACAGAAACGGCACAAAACACATTTAGTTTCAGTGAGTCTCTTTCATGTTCGACGACGACGACGACACGATTTTGTGACACCCGAATTAGTAAATTATGGCTGTTTGCTTTACGTGACAGATGCAGAGTCGATTCGCCTGAAAAGGCAAATCGTCCAGAAAAAGTGTCCTCTGCATGTTCTGGAGATCTGAAATGCAAAATTCATACATTTTATTGTGGTCACCGGGACGCAGCTGCTGCAGTAATAGTTTGTAAGGCTTCATAGGCAGGCGTCGTTTCACAACACGCCACACCATTGTTTGAGGAAGTTGAAGTTCCTGGCCTGACCGTCTTGTGGACTTCTGAGGACAACGTGTAATTCCATCTCGGATACGCTCGACATTTTCATCAGACGTGCATAGCTGACCGCCAACGGCTTTGCCGCAATGGTAACACCAGCTCCCGTCAGATCACCGAAGTTAAGCGCTGTCGGGCTGGGCTAGCACTTGGATGGATAACTATCCGGTCTGCCGAGCGCTGTTGGCAAGCGGGGTTAAGTACCCTTGGGCCCTCATGGCCTGTTCGGGAGGAGTTTTAGTTTAGCATAGCCGAACAGTGCTCTTCACAACAGGCAACATGATTTCTCTCGTGGAGTAGTCGACGTGTTGCTACAAACAAACAACAGCGCAGCTGTGTCAAAACGTCGAATTTTGCTCTATGCAGAGGCATGCTCAATGTCTTTCTATCTTTTATAATCTGTCTGTAACAAAGAACTGAAACCTGTTCTTTCTTTTTGGATCAACCTGTACAACAAGCAATAGCGAATTCGAACATGTCCAATGACACAAGCATTCGAAAATACATAGTTCAGAGCAAACACTAACCTATCAACATCATGGTGTCCAACATATACATATCGTTCAAAGAACTAGTCCATTATGGCCACTACAAGGCGCCGATTGAAGCCATGTGATTTGCTTTTCTGTCGCGGCCAGACGTTCCCGCACAGAGCGACTGTCAGTAGGAGTTTGTGCTTCTGTGCTCCCCCGTTAATGTGCGTCCACTCTATTTGCGTGACTCGTGTTCTTGTGAGGCTGGCGAGCGTTGCAGTAATGTGGACGGACGGAGGGAGTTACGCTGCGAGGACTCTCCGCAGAGAGGCTAGCGGGTCCTCGAGCTTACGGTTTCTCTGGCTCCGCCTGTTGTCGGTACATCAAAGGGACGAGAGGCGAATTGCGCGAGTGGTGTGAACGACAGTCGGCTCGCTGCACTCGTCCAGTTCGGTCTTGATTTTTTTCTTTTTCTGTGTCGTGGAAACAGATTTTTCTTTTAAAATGGATCGAACCGACGATTTTACTATTAAATTCAGAAATTTTTATGAACAATATCCTGTGTTGTAGGAGGCCACAAACTTCCATTATAAAATAAAATCCAAAAAAGGGCAAGCGTGGAATTCCATTGTAATAGAACTCTGCGTGGATGTGGCTGAATTAAAAGGGAAAATGACCAGCTTATTAGCCACTTACAGGAAAGTCCGCCAGAAGCCTGGAAAGTCTGGCGCTGCGGTTGAGGAAGTGGAAGCTCCAAACCAGTTCGCTTTCAAAGCGTTTGAATTTCTGCACAGCAAATATCAGCCGCAGAAAATAAACACAGAAGTAAGTAAAAAATACTTATTTTCGGGAAATAATAAAAACAATTAGAAAACTTAAAGGGGTTCTGTACCTTTTGGATCTTCTGTTCACGGCAACTTAACTTTTCGCCTTTCTCAGCTTATATTTCGGTGCCTGTTAATTTGTTATTTTTAAATCTCTTTGGTGTTATTCCTTGATATATTATTAATAGAATCATATCTTATTTTAAAATATTTTTGTATTTATTTTAGCTTATTACCATTACTATTTGGTATATAATAATTGCTTATGGTTTTCAAATCTAAAATTTTAAAAAAAAGTTATAATTATGATAAAAATATAAGGTTTATCACAAAATGAGGTTTGAACATCAGAGATTTTAATAAAATATTGAAAATAGAATTTATTTTTTTAACAAAAGGATACCGAACCTCATAATGTGATCACTCCAGGAAAAGTTGATAAAAAAGTATATAATAAATAAATAATAATGCATAACATTTATGCCCTGGCAATCTCCCGTCTTCGAACATGAAATAAGCAGCGAATTCGTCTGTAATGTCTTGGGTAGTCCGCGTTGAACTTGTGAAATTTTGGATAATCGTAAAAACGTTATTTTAGGAAAGATCTCATTTCTCTAAGTTCCTCACTGTAAGTGTCCTTTCTCCCCATGATCCACAGCTCCTACAGGAGTATAAATTTGTCTGGAAGCAGCACTTTTTCGCAAGATTTTATGAAGGTATACCCAAGTCATAATAACACATTGGCTTTTCTCACGCTGTAGTAATACAAGCAGAACGTTAATACAACCGACAAACTGCAGGGACGGATACTATGAGCATGTGTTCGGAAATGTATAGTTGCCACGGTAGATGGTGCTGACGAGTGAAAGTTCCTCTGATCACGTTCTCTGCATTACTTACGTGTTGCAGGCTGTGTGACTGGCACAGGGTACTGTAAAGCCGTCGGCACGCGGACCGTGCTGTCAACGTCAACGTTGAGCGTGCCAAGTTCAACGTGCTGCTGAACGCTCAGGAACGGTGCGACCTGTGCACGCGGTGCGTGGGCCCCAACGTCGTATACGCCATCGCAACGCGCTCCAGCGGCAGTTGTCGGCTGTATCTGACTCGTAAAGCACACTGTTAACGAAATGGACGGGGGTAAATTTCCATATTAGCTCTATTAAAACGTACGTTTTTCCCTTGCCCGTATGCTAGTTAGATTGTTCTGTCTGTAATATACATAAATGAAAACTTCAGTATCCGTTAAAATATTATAAGGCTAAAAAGAAAGTACCATGTTGAGTCAGTAAGGACATCGGTTTATAAAAGTTCCATTACAAATAGTGCGATACAAATTTACAATAGTTCTCCACATAAGATAAAAATTATGTCATCATCCTCAGTTTTTTAGTAAAACCCTAAGGTCATTCGTGCTTGATCACTGTTGCTATTCAGTAGCAGAATGTCTACATGTGAATTAACAAACCTTAAAAGAAAAAAAGGGCAAAATATCTTACTGCAAGCAGTGCAAAGCGCCCTGTATACGAGTATTAAGCCAATCGATCAAACTAACTCCTCAAAAAGCGCCCTTATATTTACATAACATCGAACATTACAGTATATGCATATATCAAAGTAATACGAAACTATCAGAACCTATCAAAAATTAAAGGTTATAAGAAAAATTTGTGGGTGCAGTGGGATGCAATCCACTAACATTTAAAATTATGACGCTACTGATTGAGCTGCTGCGACCACGAGCGTGTGGGAGACCATATCTAATTTGTTGCCATGTCCTGAAAGTTTTAATTGTAGCTGTATTACTAACTGAAATTTAACTATAACAAATTGTACCAACAACAATGCGTTTTTAATGGGTCCTCAACATGCTGTTGATTTCAGACGGCCTACTCTCATAACACGTAAGTTACAATAATCCTTCTACCACGAATATGACATTTATTGTCATTTTATTACAACGAATCATACAATTAACGGAGGGTTTTTGGGAGCTCCCCCGTTTTCTGGTGCTCAGAAATGGCATATATACATACGAGCTTCAACTGAAAGTCAATATGGCGCCTTACAACTCTGCACCGAAGGGAGAAGGCGTGTGTAGGTGGGGTTCTGCCATCTTATTGGTCATCGTTCAACCGCACGTTCAGAATGTCTGGCATGCTAGATATTGCTCTTTACGTATGGAAAGACTTCCCAACGTGCTGTTCTACACTATGACATCAGAAACTCGGCACGCTCAACGCTCGGATGCACGGTCCGTGTACCGACAGCTTAAGCAGCAGAATGGTCCAGTAGTCAAGCCGGGAACAAGCCTAGATGGTGTTTGTGTACGGGCAAGAGGATAGAAACGGCCGAGAGGCAGAATCAGGTGTACGCACAGTACGCACAGTACGCACAGTCCGCCGCCTCCCTGCACGTTTGTCTGTCCGAAAGCCCTGTGATCACACAAACGCACAAAAAGGACTTGAAATGTTGTGTGGTGTGGCTGATGTCTGTGAGGCAACTTGTTTTGGTATCCATCTTCCCGACGGTACACAAACACCATCTCTGCTTGCTCCCACTCCCGACATGAATATCGGACAGTTCTGTTGTTTACAGTACGCTGCGTCAATCACATTGTCTGCAACACACAAGGAACACACGGCACGTTGTCAGAGGAACTGTCATTCTTCCGCTCCATCCCCCGTGGCAACGATGCATTTCCTGACACATGTTCATAGGTCTTTTCTCCTCAATTACCAGGAATCCATCTCTCCAGTTTGTCGGCTTTATTGATGTTCAACCTATACAGGCTTTCTTAGTATCCGGAACACGGAAGAAAGTATTCCGACCGCTTTTTCCACAATCTTCCGTGCTCTTGAAAGTCTGTAGTAAAAAATTCTTTTCTTAGACCTCCGAGGTTGTCCACAATACGACTTCACGATGTGATAGTCGAGGGGAAACGGGTCGTAGGCGACAGCAACATAGGATACTTTTTTCTGTCTTCCTGGGAGGGTACGATTGTCCGAGAAGAAGACTGTACCATTCCTCATATTGTTAAAAAAATATGTATTCCGGCAAACACCACTGTCCGAAATTCACATCAGCACACAAGAAACAATCGTCAGCATCCACTATACCAAAAGGCACAACACGGAGAAAAGTCTTACAATCCCAAAAATCGCTTCCAGACTCCGCTTTGGACTGCGCAATGTTTGCCATTGACTGCACAAAGATAATGAGGAAAGTTCCATTTTTTCTCTGATTCCTGTGCTAAGAGCAACAAATATTATTATTTATGAGGTATCTGCAAAAAATAAAATAAAAAATAAATAGAAACCAATAATTCCTAACAATATTAATAATTATCAATTGCATAATAATAATAGATATTCTAAAAATAATGAACTTTAACAGTAATTAAAATCAATAATAATGTGCAGTAATAGGTATATAATAATTATAAAGCATATTTTAAATTTTACTTATCAACTTTACATTGCTCCCAGTTCTTTACGATTATTATCGTATTTCTCCGCTATTCCTATATCCATTCTTTTCTTTTCTTAATTTCCTTGCTTTGTTATTGTTTATGTTAATCTATTGTTAGTCGCTTTGTTTTAGGAGGGATTTAAGGAGGATTTGGAAGAACAGAGGGTTGTGAGCATGGATAAACTCTAAGATGCAAAAAATGGTTCAAATGGCTCTGAGCACTATGGGACTCAGCTGCTGAGGTCATTAGTCCCCTAGAACTTATAACTAGTTAAACGTAACTAACCTAAGGACATCACAAACATCCATGCCCGAGGCAGGATTCGAACCTGCGACCGTAGCGGTCTTGCGGTTCCAGACTGCAGCGCCTTTAACCGCACGGCCACTTCGGCCGGCTTCTAAGATGCAGCGAGCACTTGTGCAGAAATCAGTAATCAAAAAGTGGATCATCAAACAAAGCAAGCCAAGAAAGTACCATCCATACCAAACCACCAAAAGAATGTATTTGCCTCACCAAGAACAGAAGAGGCATATGATGCACTACAAGCTGCTGTATCTAAAAGTAGAGACGAGTCTGACACCTGTGGAAAGTACGTAGCCAACATTCTACGACCCGTGGACAAAATAACACGTGCTTTTGTTACTAAGGAATTTTCCGACACGATTTTCAGATCAGGAAACAGCTGTTTAGAACATTCTAGACCAAGTTCAAGCAACAGCGACTACAGCAACTAGTCGCATTTATCCATACTTTCAACTCATCATGCATCCAACACTGCTTCTGACAACACCTAAGAAGGCTCTCCATATTTTCAGGATTTGCTTGATTTGTAACACTTAATTAAAAATAATAATCTTTGTGTTCAATTTTTTACTCATTTAAAATAAAAAATTACGTTATTATTATTTTCTGCTTGATAACTGATAAATACAAGTGCATTAATAACAAAATTTATATAGTTTATAAACTTACGTTTACAAACTCCTTCGAGCTGCCACTAAGAGATGCACATACTTCAGCAATAATGTTAGATATCACTTTCCTGGAGAGACAAAAAACTGAGGCTGGAGTACGAATCGCAAGTTGTTAGGTATCTGAGCATAACTGCCAACCACTCAATAACTGGTACAGCTTTTCGAAATTTGCTGTCAGCCTTTGCCATCTTAGGCCCAACCAAATTTATCAAATATACAAAATCATATGCAAACGTACAGCAGAATGTCTTGAAATGCACGTCTTCAACATCCAAGTCATCCATCAAATCACTTCCACTATATCGTTTTCTGCTTCTGACTACTGCAGTCTTCCACCATCTGCGTTTTTTGGGATCTTTGTTGTGTCTTCATCAGTGGCGGCTCGTGACCAAAGAAGATGGTGGTGCACTTTGCTCACGAAGCAAAACATCAACAAAAGAGAGAAAATCAGTACAGTGCTCACGTCTTTGTAATGTGTGATGTAAAGAGAGAGACCGCTCGCTTGTGTCACTCCTGCATCTACTCATAATAAAACCAAAAGGTGTACACAGAAAAAAGTATTACTTTTGCAGAATAAAAGGAATTAAAATCAACTGCGGCTCTATGTACTCAAAAAGTGGTAGGCATGCATTACCAACCTTTTTTTGCAGGACTGATGCTAACGCCGCTCGATTTTATCCCTGAATTTGGATCTGGTGGTGATCACTTGTACAGGAACTCTATTCTTCTTTCCTTCGTATTTGTAAATCTTTCAATCACTCTTTGATTGAAGTCTGCAATTCCTAAAACTAGGTCTCATTCAATAGAGAGCACCGCAAATGTTGATAGTCTTTCTTGGTCCCCAGTATTCCGCAAGAAGGTTTTGGTGCGTTTCAGAGAAGAAAAACAACGTTCTGCTTCTGATGTGGTCATTGGAATTATAATTATCGCTTTCAGGAGCTTCACAGATTCGCTCAGTGTATCACAAAAAAGAGTAGTATTCAATAGTAGCTCTGAAAGAAGTTTCTGGAAAACTGGAAGAGTAAGTAGCGAATTTTTCTGCTAGAAAGAGAGAGGCTGCAACTAGGTGTCCAATGAAGCTGAATCTTTCTTTTGCCTCGTAACTTATGACATCACATACTTCTTTTGCCTCCCGCAGTAGATTACACATCACTGAGCCATTTTCAGTTCTCCCTCTTTTATAGTACTCGTGTAAACCTGTTGAATTTTCACTCACCCCTTCCCTAATGATCGCAATTTCACGCTCAAAAGCTGTCAGCTGATTTTGTGGGTAAGTTGGGTCAATATCCCTTTTTTGTAGCTGGTTATACAAAATATCCACATGGATCATGACTTTATGAAAAAATGAAAGCCAAAAAATGAACTTTTCGTCCTTCAAAATTGTTACTAAGCCACAGGCTTGCGGGATAGTGTTCTCATTACACAGTTTTTCCCCCTGGCTCATATTATTCATGCACGTGATAATATCTCCCCTATATTCGAAAACGGTGTTGACGCTCCTTGACTGAAAATTCCAGTGAGTAGGCACTGAACGTGGCAGTCGTTTTCGTACTATTTCGTCGAGAACTGCTGTTCTTTGAGGAGATGGTGAAAAGAAGCTGCAAAGTCCCTGAAGTTTAGTGAAGAATATTCGCACATTTTTATTAATGGAAGCGGCTTTAAGCATAATGAGATTCAACTGGTGGGCATAAAAATGAATGTATGAAGCATTGGGAAACTTTTCCTTAACAAGAGCCTGCACACCACGTAACGAACCACTCGTGACTACTGCACCATCATATGTTTCCGCTATTAGCTTATGTGGATAGTTCCCCAAATTATTATTTATCTGTTCGATGATGGACAGTGCCAAAGACTGGGCATCATGCTTTCCTGGTGCTATCAAGTCCCAAAATCTTTCAATTGGTTTTCTGTTAATGATGTACCTATATACTATAACCATCTGGAAAACACAGGCTACGTCACTGCTTTCGTCAGCTATTATGGCCAAAAACTCAGCTCCCTCAGCCTAATTTAATTTCCTCTTGGCAGACTAGAAGCATGCATTGGAGGAATTCATTCCGGATGGTTTTTGAGGTTCCTTTGAAAACTGTAGCTTTCTCTAAATACGATTTTAATACAGAGTCTAATTCTGCACTAAAGTTAATCAAGGGACGAAAAACACCAGGATTGGAAGATGATTCAGTCTCATCATGTCCTCTAAGGGCAAGTTCCAATGCACCACAGAAACGAATACAGTTAATAATTAGATTCAATATGTACCTATTATCGGTAACTTTTTGGTTGTGTAATGCCACGGACCTTCTTTACCCACTGTCTGATTGGGTAGCTATATTTACATTGCCCAGACTTGCCATATTAAAAACGTTATTTACATGGACTGAAGAAAGTTCGTGTTTTCTAATTTTGTCATGGAGATGCTGAATGTCACAGACTCCGTGTTTAGACCATGAAAGATCTCCTCCAAATAATAAACAAGTGAAACAAAATAAGGCATTTTTCGTGTCACAACCACAAAGCCATTCATGATTGTTGTACAATTCAAAGTTAAATTTCCTATTGAATTTGCGACTTTTCGTTTTAACGGTTTGCGAAATTGTTAAAGCAGGAGTTGGTCTACCTAGCCTCTTGATTTCTAATTTTTCTTCAAACTTCCGTGAACTGAAGGGTTCAGAGAGCAATGAAATTACCTGATTCATTATTTCACGTATTCACTTGTCACTTGAGCCTCAAAATTCACTGTAGCACACGTTAAAATAACTAACACAACGCACAGGAAATACGAGTAGTTCGCTCGCAGCTACACCTGAACTGGTAAGGTGGCGCGAGAATCACGCTTTGTTCGAATATCCGATAGTTCCGTTTCCCTTCGGAAGAGTTTGGGCCCTCTTCCTGTGGCTGGCAGGGTGGCCCGGGTGAGGTGTTTATACACACAAGGCCTACATACGAGAACAGTGTTGCCAAGTTTTGCCCCCGCATCCCCTCTGAGACACGCAAGTCCACGTTTGCAGCCACAGTGCAACCCCCTGTCGCCGTCGGCACATTCCGTCCAACTCCGCTGCGTTCGGCGTTTGGAGCCCGGGCATTTCAAAAGAGATAAACGGAGTGCTACTTCACAACTAGTATAGAACGCTCAGAAGGCAAAGACAGTTGGGGGTAGCGCAAACCTGCAAACCTATACAGGAGCCGTCCCGGTCTTCATCTACCTTGTTCCTGAGCTAACAGGTGCATCACCAAGAAGCTGGCACTTGCTATAACCACTTCGTCGATTTTTAAGTTAGGAAGCTGGTACTGGTTACGGCTGCGAGTACGGAGCGGATCCTCACGAACCAGTGCCTGGCTAGCAGCTAGGGTAAATGGTAGTGTGTGTGGACGCAGACAGAAGCAGCACAAGCGCGAGTTAGACTAGCCAGGAGACCCACGAATCTAACGAGCACAAGTGTGCTGAGCACGAATAGTGTGGACCCACCCAAATAATATTCCATGCTATTAACGTTAATAATTATTATTACATCAGTTTGGTAGTGAGACAATAAAGCGGATGAAGAACGTATTCTCGTGAAGATTACAAACAAGGGTAGCAAGGTAGAAGAATGTTTAGAAGCGTGTAAAGAAGAAAACGAAACGCAATGTTGCACAAGCGGCTTTTAGTCTTTTCATGCACCTAGATAAATGAAAATGTAAATTTTCGTTTTTATAACGCCATATATCTTCGACAGTTTGTCACCGAGCGCTTTGAAATTTTGGCACGACGTTGCATTCTCACACGCTCGGTTTTTTATACACTTACTGCAGCACCATTTGCTGAACGTACTGTAACAGCAACACAGGCAATACTAAACGTTTCTCATGCCAGACGCATGCTTCTTGACAGCTGCCGTGTCGTTTCCTCTCTTGCAGTCAGTTTTAACTATGATAGCAGGATATTTGCCCGTTAGAGTAATTGTTTCTCCTGTATGTATTCTTGCTCCTTGTATATACGTAATTTTAAACAAAAATGGCACAAATAACGATGCGCTGTTTTGTTTTCTTCATAGCAGTCTGTTTTGACAGAAAGCAGGAAAGTTGTATTATGGCTTGCGGCTTATGATTATAATACTACTACGGAATCTGATGGGTATGAACTTAGTAATCCTACCCGTTCACAGATTAAAACTATGTGAAATAATGTCGTTGAACCTACCTATCCCCATAGATCCAGCAGCTGGAGAGATTTCTTACAACCTGTATTCTAATGATCTCTGTCGATTTACACTTTCATTTTAAACGACTCAGTTTCCAGTTAAGGTTTTGTAGACAATAGCAATAAACACAGCTCAAGATCAGAGAGCGAGAGAGGAAAAGGAGATGGACAGAGAGAGGGGGAGAAGGTGGTGAAAATACACTCATGCTCATAAATTAAGGATACTTGCAGAATGTAATGCCACACAACGTGGTACTATACAAAACTGGCGCTAATAGTATAGGCACATAGGGCACACACACAACACAGATCTGTAAGTCCACGGTATTGGTGATAAGTTGAGAAAACCGTCCCAAAACACATGGGCTACAAAACGTCACTGTTTCCTGCCCAATTACCTCGACATCAATTTGGGATTTGATAACCATGCACACGTACACAGGCCGCACAACAGGTTGGTATACTCTGGATCAGGTGGTCGAGCAGCTGCTGTGGTATATCCTCCCATTCTTGTACCAGTGCCTGTCGGAGCTCCTGAAGTGTCGTAGGGGTTTGAAGATGTGCAGCGATACGTCGACCGAGAGTATCCCAGACGTGCTCGATGGTGTTTAGGTCTGGAGAACAGGCAGGCCACTCCATTTGCCTGATATCTTCTATTTCAAAGTACTCCTCCACGATGGCAGCTCAGTGGGACCGTGCTTTATCATCCATCAGGAGGTAGGTGGGACCCACCGCACCCCTGAAAAGGCAGACATACTGGTGCAAAATGACGTCCCGATACACCTGACCTGTTACAGTTCCTCTGTCAAAGACATGCAGGGGTGTATGTGCACCAGTCACAATCTCACTCCACACCATCAAACCACGACCTTCATACAGGTCCCTTTCAAGGATATTAAGGGGTTGGTATCTGGTTCCTGGTTCACGACGGATGAAAACCCGGCTAGAATCACTGTTCAGACTATACCTGGACTCGTCCATGAACATAACCTGGGACCACTGTTCCAATGACCATGTACTGTGTTTATGGGCTCTCCTGTGACCAGGGGTCAGTGGACTGCACCTTGCAGGTCTCCGGGCGAATAAACCATGTCTGTTCAGTCGTCTGTAGACTGGGTGTCTGGAGACAACTGTTCCAGTGGCTGCGGTAAGGTCCCAATCAAGGCTACCTGCAGTACTCCGTGGTCGTCTGCGGGCACTAATGATGAGATATCGGTCTTCTTGTGTTGTTTTACACTGTGGACGCCCCGTACTATAGCGCCTGGATACGTTTCCTGTCTGCTGGAATCGTTGCCATAATCTTGAGATCACACTTTGCGGCACACGGAGGGCCCATGCTACAACCTGCTGTGTTTGACCAGCCTCCAGTCGCCCTAGTATTCTACCCCTCATAACGTCATCAATATGTGGTCTTTGAGCCATTTTCAACACACAGTCACCATTAGCACGTCTGAAAACGTCTGCACACTTACTCGCTGCACCGTACTCTGACATGCACCCCGCAAACCGCCAACAAGAAAGTTGTTCCACCATGTATCAGCATTATCCTTAACTTATGAGCATGAGTGTAGAAGAGTGAGGGGGAGGGGGAGGGGGAGATTGACAGAGAGAGGGAGAACAACAGATTAGAACGTGTATCCAATTCCCATACGTACCTAACAGTTGCGAAGCATTGCTGAGTTCGCATACAGGGAGGAGGTGGTGGGCAGAGAGAGAGGGGTAGTAGGTGATGGACAGAAAGTAGGGGAGAGGAATAGAAGTAAAATAAAGAGGGGACGAGGAGATGGACAGAGAGAGGATGGAGAAGGAGATTAGGATGTACGAGGGCATGCTGGAAACTAATATCTCCGAATTTTTTAGTGAAAACTCTCAAACCTTTTTAAATAAAACAAACGTTATTGACGTTCTGCATCTTTATACTTGATGTCTATATATTTATTTCTCAACAGAGTCACCCTGGGGACGAACATTGTTCTCCTAATGAGAGACCAGTTCTTTGATACCGTCACCGTATAATGTTTGGCTTTCTTGTCGGAGTCAGAGCCTCAGCTCTTCTTGCACTGCTTCATCACTATCAAAGTTAAATCCTCGAAGTTGTTCTTTAACGTTCGGAAACAGATGAAAATCGCATGAGACCAAGTCGGGATTGCATGGAGGATGATCGATGACAGTGAACTCGAGCGTCGGATTGTTGCAGATGTCACAGCGCTCCTGTGTGGTCCGTCCTTGTCTTTCTGAAGGCGGAGGCACTTCGTGCGTGGACGAACTCTTCGAATTCGTGCTTTCAGTCTTCTGAGGGTCCCTCGCACATCGACGTAGTTACTTTATACATCGCCACACTATGAGCTATAATAGGGAACTATCTAGTGGCAGATGGTTGCAGCCTGCGTTAGCGAAGCGGAAAGCTCTTCCCAGTAATATGCATGACACGTAAAACCCTAACCGATATTGAGAACAGAATAACAAATTCGGAGGCATTGCTTTCAGCTGTCGTGATATACACTCGCGAGAGGCATTACATCAGAGACAGTTAATTTATAAAGTTCAGGATAAAGCAGTACAAGACGGTGGCAGAACAAATGATATCGCTGAAAATGTTAAACGAAATCGACTTCGAAATAACATAGCCGAAAATACTTGAAAATTTCGGAGCTTCCACAAAAAATGGCAAGATACAGCCAGCGCGCAAGAAATTTTTCATGCGTGTTACTCTAATGATACCTTCTTGGCTGAATAGCAAAGAAAAAAATAGAAGAGGGCAAAGTGGTAAAAAAATACAGAGTGGGCGACCACGCCACACACAAACCTGCGAAGAATAAGAACAGTGTCTAACAATCTATAAACAGTTTGCACTGCAGTGAAAGTCATTACAACAGGAAAAAATCACGACAGTTGTATCTGACAGAGAACTAAATATAAAACATGTAAGTGTACTGTATGACAAATTGGTGACTAAAGAGAATAGAGAGCCCATCTGTGTTCCGTAGAATATTCATGAATTAATATAATATAGAGTTTAGAAACTCAGCTTCTGATATTTGTAGTTTCTGCGCTAGATTCGACAGAAAACTGAAGCTGGCTTCAGTAAAGGAAAAGGTGAAATTTATCACACACAGAAGAATTCATAACAAAAGAGTAAATGCTTTCTATAAACTTTTACAGGAGGAAAATGAGTAGAAAATAAAATTTCGTTTTGGCCTGCAGCAGGTATAACCAATACCCAAGAGACCAGTTCAAGAAGCGTTTTGCTTAAGGCAGGTAAATTTTTACTATCTGTGCATTGTCAACGCGAAATCAGCGGACCCTGTATTTTATACGTGGCCGGAAGAGATGGTAGGGCAAGGTGCAGGAGAAGTGACTTCAGCCTTGTTGCATTTTTTTTACAACATGTTGATTTTAAAGATAAAACTGTAGTCAAACTTTTCCGTGATGGATATGGGGCATAAAACAAGGATGATATCGAATTTCATACCCTCACGTATTTTCTTGGAAGATATGAATGTTCTTTCAAAGAAATTCATCTCACTCCTCCAGTTAGAGGACAGAATTTTGGGGCCTACTTACCTGCTGATTGCATTTTCGGTAGAGTAGGGAAGCTTCTACGAAAAAGACCAATAACTGTAACAAAAGAGGAGTTTAACGGGCTCCACCAATCAGTGGATGAAGTAAGAAACCTTGGTGCAAGTTGGAAAGTGACAGACGTGAAATCCCTATCTAAAATCTCACGAAATTTAGATCACCTTGACTGAAATGAAGCGTATTTTCGTATACAGATACGAAACTTTGGGGGACATATTGAAGTAGAGAAAAATGCATTCTACAGGATCCAGCAAGATGTGCAGGAGCAGAAGTCTCTTCCTAAATCCTGATGGACCATTACGAGACTCTTTTCTCAATCACAAGCTGAAGAACTTCTCAGCCGTCCAATCTCAGATTAATGAAAAAAGATGTTGATGATTCACTGAAAACTATTTTCGAAGAAGACTGGCGAAATCAGGAGGACTTAACTTGGTATACATCCACCATCGACGATATAACTATGTTGTTCTACATACAGGTAGTGAAAACTGCTTGTGATTGTTTAGAACATGAATCTAGTTTAAATGTTCCAGTGAAACAGTTACCTCAAAGAACCTTTTTGATAATGGTTAACGCCATTGTTACATTATTATATTGTGCCATGGTAATTTGAAATATTTTAAATAATTGTGAAGCAACAATAAAATCAGAACTTTTGGTGAAACACAGAAGAGGAATATCAGTGTTACAGTTGTCAATTTATAATTTTTTTCCATGATATCTCACACTGAATTGTGACAGATACATGATATGATATAGTATAGCAATTATACATTTGAAAAAAAAAACAAGATATTTGCTTTTGAAAATCATTAAATTTCGAGCTTGTCCAAATGGTTCATGCAAATGAAGAAATGTCCATTTTTAAATGTATTTTAAAGGAATATTTTCGTTATAGGTTTGATTTACAAATTTGAACTGCCTTTTGGCCAAAAGTATGGTGTTTTCATTGTAAAATATTATTTTCATTCATAAGTATGCCTGAAATAAGCTTTATGTTGATTGCAAAAGACTACATTTAGTGGACATGTTCGTCTTTGGATGTCACCTCCTCTTTACTATCTTTGCTTAATAAGTTACTCTATAATATGATACTATGTTATCTTATGTAATGAAAGTAAACAAAGTATGCCACCAGCATTATTCCACTACTGACAGCATTCAAATCACAAGCAAATATTTTTTGTGGTTTCAGCAACCATGTGGTATGGTCCTCCTGACTGAATCTATCAAGACATGACCCGAAGAATTTGATATTGTTGACATCCAAAGTTTCATGCTACATAGCTGCTTTCCATTTCCAGTTATATTTCACTTTATTTTGTGAGCTATTCCTTGAAAAAACTATGAATCTGACCCAATATCGTCTCTTGTTCCGGGCTCTGCGTATCGTGGATACTTTGATTCGTTCTCGGTGGTACATGGAATGCGTCACAGGCTGCCTGTTTTATAGAGACAGTTCAGATTGTTAGGGTTTCAGTAGTCATTGCCTATTTGCAAAGTGAATGTATTACGTTTCATGAATTTATATTACACGGTCGAAGTTTCACTGATAGCTCGACGTGTTACCATTTGTGTCCAAAATTAAAGCAACGAACGGAAATTTTGCAAGATTGCGTTTATTTTGCCACAAAACAGTGTAAACAAGTGATAGCAAAGTAGAAACAATCTGAAGAATACAGAACGTAAACAACTGCAACATGCATAACAAAAGATGAGAATGTTCTTCGTTTTTTTCGAACTTAACGGATGTGCGCACACATTCTGACAACTGGTTAAGGTGCTCACTATGGGGTATGACCACCTCTGGCAGCAATACAGGCCTGACAGTGATGGAGCATGATGTGAATACGTCATCAATGTCATGCTGATGCAATAACGCCCATTCTACCTGCAGATCTGCTCGCAAGTCTTGTTCCTAGTGCATCCCAGATGTCCTCTATGGAATTAAAACCGAGAGATCGAACAGGCCATGCCATGCGTGCAGTATCTACCGCTTCTAAGAAAACATCAATCACTCGTGCTCAATGAGATCGAGCATTATCGTCCATTAATACGAAGTCTGGGTCACAGCACCTCGCAACAACCCAGCGTGAGGTCCCAAGACCTAGTCACAAGACCTGACAGTAGTTAAACCATTCCAATTCATCCGTACAATTTCATAAAGAGGTGTTCGAGTGGAAAACATAATCCCCGCTCACACCATTATCGATCCTACTCAATATCGGCCTCTTTCCACAAAGATTGGATTTCGAAATCGTGTTCCACACTCCCTTCGGATGTGAATCCGCCGTGAATCACTCACCAGTCCAAATCGGGACTCATCTGTGAAAAGACCATTGGCCCACTGTTAGACTGTCCATACGGCACGTCGACGACTCCACTCTAGACATTCCCTACTGTGAAGAGACGTCCGAGGCGCACAAACAATAAAGGCCTCCTCTAAACAGTTTGCCTCGATACAACACATTCAGTGGATGCTGCGAAGTCAAATGCCACTTTTCGGCCAGTTAAGGCATCGGGCCATGAGCTTTCGACGGCCCTGCTTCCGTTTTTCCTATAGCCCTCCAACACAGAGAATCTGGTAGGTGTTTTCTCTGTGCCATACTGCATCGTCTGTGGCTGTGCACACAGCAGTTGTGGATGTGGCAATTATATCGTAAATTAGACACTGGACGGGGAAATAGCGGTTCGTCGCTTTAATTTTGGACACCAGTGTAATTCATTGTGTTACGTTGTCTGTAGCTACAATCCCTGATACAGAACCCGAATTCGTTCAGTCAGTCCGAAGTGTAATTCAGCCAAATCAGTCGTTGTCCCACCACATTTTATTTCTTAAATGTGTGGATCTTGATTCGTGTGCTGTGTACCTGTAAAATTTACGTATCATGTGTTTGCATGTTCCTAAGAGACTATGTATGATTCTATCCAATTGCTTTTTGGTTAATTACACAGCGCGTAAATCACATAGTTTCTTTCATTTAAAGTTCCTTGCTCACTGATTTAATATTTAATGTATCAGCATAACTTTTATTTAACGATTATTACATGAAAGGCTGTAGAAAGATGCAGTCCTGCCCACGATAAGTAATGCATTTTCCAACCTACGTATAACTTCTCACGTCTCAGAACCCTTGCGTGGATCTTACAGCTAATGTGAGTTTTGAAGCAGATACGTTTCGAGAGAAGCCATACGTATTTCTACAAAAGTGTATCGGTTCGATAATTCAGAATCAGTCACAAACAGAGTGATTTTCGCGCAGTTTTCAGCACAACTTAATGGACTGTGGATATTAAACCAAAACTGTAGATGATTTTTCATGTACGTTGACGTTCAGCTATTCACATTATGCCTGCTATTTCTTGCACTGCATAATTATTGTATATGTGTGTTGCTCAATAGACTTTCAATTGCTTTGTTGGTCTTCATTGTGGTTATTACAATGCATAGTCTCTTCTTACTAGGGCAAGTAAGGTTTACCTGGCTTTAATAAAACCATTATCTTAAAAGAGCACACCGCTTGCAAACTTTTCTACCTACATTGCTTCATATTTTCTGGATACTATGTGGAGGGTCCTGTTATGCAGAGTGGGCAAATAAAAGTGGCCTGGAGAACGGAGTTCCTGGGAGGAAAGAAAATACAATATTAATCTGACTAAATCAGATGTCGAAAGTGACCATCGTTCTTTTCTTGACACTTTTGGACCCTGGTTAGCACGTTGCTGAAGGCGGATCGAAGCTGGACTGCTGGAATTGCTGCAGTCTCATCCGAAGTGTTCTGCTGCAGTTCTTGAAAACTATGAGGGTTGTTGCTATACACCTTAGGCTTGAGGAATCACTGCACAAAGTAATCACACACTGACATATCAGGTGACCTGGGTGGCCAGCTGGGACCGCGACCGTATTGACTTCTGCTAACAATTTGTCATGGCGTGAAGATCGTGTAAGTGTGGTCCAAGGTTCGGCCGGCTATACGGACAGCCACTCCATCTTGCCAGAAATAATTTCAAAATGTTGGCAATATACCGCGCCGAAGTCAGTGTCTGATGAAAGAAGACGGGACCAACAATGCAGCGTGCAGGCACTACACACCAAAGCCCAACCTTCTAATCAAGCAGTGGTGTTTCCTGGAAGTTATGCAGATTCTCCGCTGCCTACAACCTGTGATTCCGTGAGTTGACTTAACCACTCAGGTGAAACCGAGCTTCATCATTCATAAAGAACAGATCCATGTCCAAGCCATTCATTGCAACGTCAGTGAACAGCCACTTACAAAACTGGAGGCGCTAAGAAGCATCTGCTGGTTTTAATAGATTAACAACGGACACTTGGTAGGGATGCATGTGCAGCTCCAGGTGGAGTAATCGTCCGCATGATCGACGCGATACGTCGCTCTTTCGTGACAGGCTTTGGGTTGATTTGGTAGGACTCTGAAGCATTTTCTGGTGAACAGCAGCCACATTTTCTGGCGTTTGGGCACGTTTCGGAACATTTTTTTAACTTGTTCAAAACAGATCCTGCTTGACGCCATTTTCGGTCTAAGCGTTGCATGACACTTTGACACTTTCCACAACGAACACCCGCTACCCCACTATGAGCACCATCGTCCCATTTGCACTGCTCCTCTCACACTGACACAGCCCATTTACGCTCTGAGCCGGTATGGATTACGTGGCGGCCGTACATATGGTGTGCTCGTTACAGGGTGTTGTTATCTGCATACATTCACATCCAATTGTATCCACTCGTTCGGGCCACCTTTATTTGCCTGCTGGCTGGTGTGGCCGAGCGGTTCTAAGGGCTACAGTCTGGAACCGCGCGACCGCTACGGTCGCAGGTTCGAATCCTGCGTCGGGCATGGATGTGTGCGATGTCCTTTGGTTAATTAGGTTTAAGTAATCCTATGCTCTAGGCGACTGATGACCTCAGCAGTTAAATCCCATAGTGCTCAGAGCCATTTGAACCATTTTTATTTGCCCCACCTTGAAGGTTTAATGACAACTGATTATCTGGAATTTATCATTGGCGTAAATTTTTATTTTTGACGTAATCACTTTCTTATGACACAATCGTAAGCAGCCTTCAGATGCTCCAGTGGAAGAAAAGTTTGTATTAAGACCTAAATCAATTTAAAATATCATCACTAGGTATGACTGCGAGCCAAGTAAAGTACTATTAGAGTACAAGGACAGCATTTTCTGAACAAATGTGCCTGCGCTGTTAAACTAAACATAACAGCAAAAACATAGCAGGGAATTATATGTAGGTTAGTGTACTTTTCTTTCCCTAGTGTTCGCACTAGATTCGAGCACCCTATTGGTATACCGGTAACACTGCGAACAGCTGCAAATTTTACACAAAGTTGAAGAAAGTAAACGATTAGACAGTTTAGAGGAACCAGAGATGTGTAATAGGAAATGGAAGGACGGACAAACCCCTCAGTGAGCAGAATGAGTAGCATATTGTAATACTCGTATATATGCTCATGATACGGCTTCCGTTCGAGAAAGAGGTGCACTGTGCCGACCGGGCCGCGTCCGCACTCCCTAGGGCCTAGAGTCTGTCCACGAAAGGTAAACACCTGGTAGGTGGAGGAAGAGTTCCAGCAAGCTACGGCAATGAACCGTTCTGGTCGTCCGTTCGGTGTCGCCTCTTCTAAGCTTACGCACGGTGGCGTAAACATCTTGCAGTGCAGCGGCATCGGCAGTTAGAAACATGTAAAAATGTATTGCGCCATATTTTAAAGACCTTACTGTTTTAAATTATTACGTTTTACTTCTTTAACGACCTTTATTCTACATTTTACATTTCTATGAATGATTGAAATATTATTGTATTTTTGTCATATTTTATGGTTCGCAGAAGTAAAGATTGTCTTACAGAGGATGCGCGTATCTAGCGTAAAGACCAGGAATAGAAAAGTACACTTAATTGTATCTATACATTCCCTGATTTTTTAGTAATGTGTTTGACAACGCGTGAAAATTTCTTCGACCGATTGCCTCCCATAGGTACGATCCGCAACTATTCTAATAGCACTTTACTTAGCGCATAGATGGGCCTAATGAAAATATTTTTACTTGTTTTAGGATTTAACATAAGCTTTTTCTTCTATTGCAGCATCCGAAGATGGCCACTGTGAGACAAAACCGTTTGTGATTCTATCATGAAAAAGTGACTGTTGGTCACCACCTCCTTAAACAGAATGTCGTTTTCCTAAAATTTATTAATATCCTTGATCATTTCATTAAGGGGAGGTGGTGGCAGTCTTGCACTGATATTTTTGTAAATCCATATCTTTGCCATTTTTTGTTCAATCTCATTGAAATTTTGTACACTTATGTATAGGGATCTGATATGATTTCTTTAAATTCAAAATTTTTAATAACAATCTAATGCAGTGAGATAAATTTGAATTTTTTATTGCATTATTATATTAAGGTACACTTTTTCATAATTTCGAGGCAAATATGGCAAATTTTTTTAATGGTAAAATAATCTACACTAATACACTCCTGGAAATGGGAAAAAAGAACACATTGACACAGGTGTGTCAGACCCACCATACTTGCTCCGGACACTGCGAGAGGGCTGTACAAGCAATGATCACACGCACGGCACAGCGGACACACCAGGAACCGCGATGTTGGCCGTCGAATGGCGCTAGCTGCGCAGCATTTGTGCACCGCCGCCGTCAGTGTCAGCCAGTTTGCCGTGGCATACGGAGCTCCATCGCAGTCTTTAACACTGGTAGCATGCCGCGACAGCGTGGACGTGAACCGTATGTGCAGTTGACGGACTTTGAGCGAGGGCGTATAGTGGGCATGCGGGAGGCCGGGTGGACGTACCGCCGAATTGCTCAACGCGTGGGGCGTGAGGTCTCCACAGTACATCGATGTTGTCGCCAGTGGTCGGCGGAAGGTGCACGTGCCCGTCGACCTGGGCCCGGGCCGCAGCGACGCACGGATGCACGCCAAGACCGTAGGATCCTACGCAGTGCCGTAGGGGACCGCACCGCCACTTCCCAGCAAATTTGGGACACTGTTGCTCCTGGGGTATCGGCGAGGACCATTCGCAACCGTCTCCATGAAGCTGGGCTACGGTCCCGCACACCGTTAGGCCGTCTTCCGCTCACGCCCCAACATCGTGCAGCCCGCCTCCAGTGGTGTCGCGACAGGTGTGAATGGAGGGACGAATGGAGACGTGTCGTCTTCAGCGATGAGAGTCGCTTCTGCCTTGGTGCCAATGATGGTCGTATGCGTGTTTGGCGCCGTGCAGGTGAGCGCCACAATCAGGACTGCATACGACCGAGGCACACAGGGCCAACACCCGGCATCATGGTGTGGGGAGCGATCTCCTACACTGGCCGTACACCACTGGTGATCGTCGAGGGGACACTGAATAGTGCACGGTACATCCAAACCGTCATCGAACCCATCGTTCTACCATTCCTAGACCGCAAGGGAACTTGCTGTTCCAACAGGACAATGCACGTCCGCATGTATCCCGTGCCACCCAACGTGCTCTAGAAGGTGTAAGTCAACTACCCTGGCCAGCAAGATCTTCGGATCTGTCCCCCATTGAGCATGTTTGGGACTGGATGAAGCGTCGTCTCACGCGGTCTGCACGTCCAGCACGAACGCTGGTCCAACTGAGGCGCCAGGTGGAAATGGCATGGCAAGCCGTTCCACAGGACTACATCCAGCATCTCTACGATCGTCTCCATGGGAGAATAGCAGCCTGCATTGCTGCGAAAGGTGGATATATACTATACTAGTGCCGACATTGTGTTTGCTCTGTTGCCTGTGTCTATGTGCCTGTGGTTCTGTCAGTGTGATCATGTGATGTATCTGACCCCAGGAATGTGTCAATAAAGTTTCCCCTTCCTGCGACAATGAATTCATGGTGTTCTTATTTCAATTTCCAGGAGTGTAGGTGTACAATTAAGTGCAGTAACTTTTTGGTAAATTAATGCTATTATCTTCTGTGATATTTTGGATTCGAACATTTTTTACAAGCAAACTTTTCAATATATTATCAACCACAAGACTGTGTATAATATCTCGATTAAAATTTTGTTCCACTTAAATATTGCTTCAAAAGTAAAAGAATAGGGGTGCCAAATTTCATTGCAATCCTTCCAGTAGTTTCTGATATATGTGTTCCTGAAAGAAAACCTTAAGTTGCAGAAAAATCATTTTAAAGTTTGGATTAAATGTAAAAAAAAAAATCTATCATATCTTAGCTAAAACTGTCCATATCCATATTGCATTTCTTCCTCACCATCCTCTACAGCTCTTTTAGCTTCTCTACTCCTTTGCCTAGCAATTTTTTGTATGTTCTGGACTGAAGTCTCCACCTTCACGATTCTTTGCTTATCGATGATCTGCAGTACCTGCTCAGTGAAGACTCCAGGTGTAAAGCCCAACTTGCTGAGGATGTGAAGTCTTGCCACATTCCCATCATTTAACACTGCTGCAGCTTCCAAAGCAGATATCTTCACCATCAAACTGGAAACAAACACAGACTTTGGACATTTTTTCCAAATAAGAGCATTGAAACTTTCATTTGGTTTCTGTGTTTTCCCATGCAGACATTTTTCTAGCAGTTACGGTAAAGCCAGTGCTCTAAAAGTTGGTTTAATGGTCAGTGAAACCTCATAAGGAAGGTTATTTTTATGGGTATAAGCTTCCCCATTTTCCTTACTTTTCAAAAATTCGCACCATTCATTAGAACAGAGGCCATGTTCAGGTGTAGTGTCTGTCGACAAGTAATGAAACCAAATGGCCCATACTGCTTTCCTCATACTGTCCAAGCTTGTGAGGTTACTTCTAATTGCAGCACCATAATAGACTTGTAGGCTGTCAATTCTCTTCTTTGTTAGTCTGTTTTTACCTCCCAGTGGCTTCCCATCCTCTAGTACCTTGCCTTTATTGTCTCTGCAACGAGTCTTCCGAGTCGTACGCCCATCCTCTTCTGAAAATGTCCTAAGCACTCCAGTTTCTCAATAGTGCAATCTTTTCCATAGGGCTGACTTTCAACTACATTCTTGAAAGAACTCGAGTCTCCATCTCCTGAATACTGTACATATCTTACTCCATACTTTTGCAAAGATCTACGGAAAATGAATTTCGTACCTGCATCTTCCATCCCACCATTGGAGTTTGCATAATTTCTGCTACAAACAGCTTTATGGGCTTCTTGCCTTCTGTTTCTTTACCTGCATCAATATATTTCTTGTGCAAGGAACATGCAGAACAATATTTAGACATCACCTCCAAGTCTAATACTTTTCCAGTGTCGACACTAATGATTGTTGAAACTCCATGCAGTGAAGTATGCCCCCTCTTCATCCAGGAACTGTCACAGGAAACTGCTATATCGTTGCTATTAGTTGCTTCACAATTTTCTTGAATTGCACTCAGGACTGCCATTTTCATGCTCTCTTCACTTGGTTCTGCAACTGCATTGAGGAGAGTAGTATTCATTGCAGAAAATTTTTAGGGAGAACCAGGCATGTTCATAATACCACATGAAAGGTTTCCAAAAACTCTTCCAATCCCTATACATCTTAGTCCATAAGCAAATCTCACATTGGCTTCATAGATTCTATTACTGACCTTTGCTGTCTTGAATGGTCTGTCAGCATCACAGTTTTGACACAAAATGTGCAATGTGCAAACCAAACCTTCTCTCTTTCCATCATCAACCAAATCCACATTTCCTCCACAAACAGAGCACTTGCAGGCTTCTGCCACCATTTCCAATTCCACAATTCTGAAACCTATATTTCTGTCATGATTTATTTCTTCTGACACAAACCCTGTCCCAAGTTTTATTTTAGATGCACTTGGAGACAAGCTAATGTTTGCATCTGTAGGCCCGACCCTAACCTCAATGTCAGTTTTTTGGTTTATATTGGAAATATGGTACTTACTACATTTTTTAAATACTTTACCAGCCCTAGGCATTGTAAAAAGGGATCAACAGATTCAACCTTGCACAAAGAATGGCACAATAAAACAAGTGTCACTCGAATTCCACTGAATAGCATGAAACTTGTTTACAACACTCCACAGCCTTCTATACCACACTGATTGAACCAGAAAATGGCTCCACAGCCTTCTTTACAACAGTGCTGTTATGTATACAAAAAATCACACTCTTCTAAAGCTATATTTCCTAGATTCACAGGCCAAATTCTGCAATAAAATTTTTCCTCCATTTGGTACACTGAAAAGGGGGCTTGACGCATTTCACTGCTTAGGGTTTTAATTTTTTTATGCCATTTGTAGTTCGAATTTCAAGGGAAAAATTTGCGACAATAATCTCAGTTATATTTACTATCAAATAAGCAAACAAAAATAATTTCTTTAATTTAGTTATAACGTTTATAACATATCTATATAAAACGAAATTACTGTTGGGAGGTGATATGTAATTACGGATGATCACACTTGTATTTGAGCCCAGCCCTTCTGATTATGGATCTACGTCGGCCACCCTATACACACGAGGGCCTTATTTAATGTCTTTTGTAGATGTTACCCGCCAATTGTTGTAATGATTATTACTCAGATTAGTGAACTTGTCCGTAAGGAAAATAAGATAATATCTTTAGTATGGAATGGATGATGATGTGACAACAGAGAATATTAAGTAGTCAAGAGAAGGCAACTATACATACCTGTATTTTCGATTTATTTGCATCTTTACTCACATTTCTTTCTATCACTTCATTTTGTAAATCATATTCAAAAGTAGAATACCAAACTCTGCTCACTTACGGAAATACCAGCGTTTTGCAATCTTCCACAATTGGTTCCATGATATTATTCTGACTGGTAGTTAAATGAAACCCTGTCTTTCTTTGAAGATGTATTTCTCTAACCTCTTTTTTAAGTTGCGCTCCAAAGCGTTTTTAAATTGTAGTTTCATGTATAAACACCCTAAAGCAAGTAAAATCTTTATTGTTCTGCAGCAGCATGTTCTCATCTGGCGGACTAGGATTTTCAAATTGAGTATAGCACAAGTTCTTAATTTTAAACATCTCATATATGTACTTAGAACTACATTATAGCATTATATTGAAATGTCCCCTTTTTAAAAATTTATATACGACTGTGCTTAAACTGACACAATATTTTTAGTGCAACGCAATCTGACTGTCAAAAATCCCTACAAAAAAAATGGCCCTGACTAACATTAACCTATGCGTTTCACAAACCGCTTACCTCACAAAAATCTTGGTTACTCAAACTACTGCAATACAGCAAGCGCCACTACTGCCAGCTAAATAAAAGATTCAAACTACGGAAGGCACTAACTACTGATAGGCATAGTTAGCAAATGAAAGATTTTGATAGAGAACAAACAATGTATTTACCTTAATAGCCATCAAAAGTCATAATTTATATAGGAGTTCATAACATCCATTCTTACAAATATCAAAACTCCGCCATTTCTCTCTCCACATCCACCACTGCTGGCGGCTCACCTCCAACTGCGCAATGCTACGCGCTGTTAACATCCAACTGCCCAACACTACAATGGCAGACAACAATGCAAACTAGCCACAGACTGCACACAGCACAGCCTGTGATTTACATACAGAGCGCTACGTGGCGTTACCTATATAAAAACCTAAACAGCCTACTTACATAGCACCTAAACAGCCTACTTACATAGCCCACATGCTCCCCACAAAAAAATTTACAAATTGTTTTGGGCACTGGCCAATACATATTTGTTAAAATTTTTTCACAATTACAATAACAAAGAAATCAAATGCGCACACGTATTGATACAATGTTGGTCAAAATCTAAAATTTTCTCACAGTCCATAAAGACAGTCCTGATCATTCATCACAGTAAAATTGCAGTGTTTTTCTCAAAGTCTGAGCAGTAAAAGAAAATGCACACGGAAGTAGTGGATTTCCATGCAGTCTTGAAGAAGTAGTATTGTCCATCCAACGGAAAGACAGTGCTGACTCTCGACATGCAGACAGGTAATGGGGTACAACAGAGCAAACCCACAGCAGAGTCAGTCGAAGTTTTGAAGAATATTAGTAGGTAGGTCATCACAGAGCAGACCCATTGTAGTCCTGGTAGAGAGTATGGTTTTGGTGGGCAACCAGAGGTGCAGACCCACTGCAGTCCTTGTAGAAATAATGGTACTGGTGAGTCAGTCAAAAGTTAGACACAATGGAACAACACCAGAGACAAACACAGCAACAGTTAGACACAGTGGAACAAAATCTTAAAAAGTTAGACACAATGAAACAAAATCTTCAAAAGTTAGACACAATGGCACAACACCAGAGACAAACACAGCAACAGTTAGACACAGTGGAACAAAATCTTAAAAAGTTAGACACAGTGGAACAAAATCTTCAAAAGTTAGACACCACGCTTGAAGAAAGACGTGAAGATTTAACTACTGAGTTACATAACATTGAATCGAAATGTCAAAAAGTCTGTAATGACATAAAAACACAAATTTGTGAGCATTTTCAACCTATTTTTTCGCGGCATGAAAATGCATTACAGAATCACGAAGCAGCCATAAAAGAACTGTAAACTATTGTTCATGAAAATCATGAGACCTTGCAAGCTAAAATTGACTCTGTTGCATCTACTGATTTGGTTACGCAACTTGCAAAAACTCAGGAAAACTTAAAGGACACAGTAGATACTCTGAAAATTGGTTCAGAAAGACACATGGAGGAAATTAGTTCATTATCATAGAAAGTAGTTGAACTTTCGGATCAGCTAAATAATTTATCTACGAAGGTAGATGATAATCTGAATGACACAAAACCGGTAGTCTTTAATGACACAGAAGAGCGCGAACAAATTAGAAAATTCAAACAAAATCAAAATCAAATCAATACACAGTACAAAAGAGAAATCCGGGAAGTACAAGATCAGCTGACACAGGTAATACAAGAATTACGTATTTCAGAGGACACTCGCACCCCAATATGGGAAGAGGGACATCGAAATACGGAACAGCCACAAAATAATAACACAGGGCATTTTGGAAGTTATGAAAGAAATTGGCAATGTGCACCGAATTTTGAGACTGAACCGCCGACACGACGTAACAATGACCGACATGAGACTCGACGACATGATGATTTTGACTATAAGCTGTTGATTACTACACGTAAATTCAAAACGTTTAAGAATCCTGGCAGGGTCGCCATATGAAACGTCCCCTTTTTAAAAATTTATACACGACTGTGCTTAAACTGACACAATATTTTTAGCGCAATGCAATCTGACTTTCAAAAATCCCTACAAAAAAAAAATGGCCCTGACTAACATTAACCTATGCGTTTCACAAACCGCTTACCTCACAAAAATCTTGGTTACTCGAACTACTGCAATACAGCAAGCGCCACTACTGCCAGCTAAATAAAAGATTCAAACTATGGAAGACACTAACTACTGATAGGCATAGTTAGCAAATGAAAGATTTTGATAGAGAACAAACAATGTATTTACCTTAATAGTCATCAAAAGTCATAATATATATAGGATTTCATAACATCCCTTCTTACAAATATCAAAACTCCGCCATTTCTCTCTCCACATCCACCACTGCTGGCGGCTCACCTCCAACTGCGCAACGCTACGCACTGTTAACATCCAACTGCCCAACACTACAATGGCAGACAACAATGCAAACTAGCCACAGACTGCACACAGCACAGCCAGTGATTTACAGACATAGCGCTAAGTGGCGTTACCTATATAAAAACCTAAACAGCCTACTTACATAGCACCTAAACAGCCTACTTACAATATCGTCTAGCCCTGAACACAAGTATTCTTTCCTTTCTCCAATTACATTGTATATGTCATGTATTGTTCCAAGAACCTTCTATTGCATCTCCTTTTTTACCTAATTACTACTTTGCTGCCTTCATTGTTTCATCTCTCAAAGCTACCCATTCATCATCTGTTATAATCCTTTCTCCTGTTTCAGTCAATTGTTGACTTATGTTGCCAATGGGCATGCCGCAGTGGTAACACCGGTTCCCATCAGATCACCAAACTTAAGCGCTATCAGGCTAGGCTAGCACTTGGATGGGTGACCATCCAGTCTACCGAGCGCTGTTTGCAAGCAGGGTGCACTCAGCCCTTGTGAGGGCAATCTGAGGAGCTACTCGATTGAGAAGTAGCGGCTCTGGTCTCGTAAACTGACATATGGCTGGGAGAGCAGTGTGCTGACCACATGCCGCTCCATATCCGCATCCAGTGACGCCTGTGGGCTAAGGATGACACTGCGGCCGGTCGGTATCTTTGGGCCTTCATGACCTGTTTGGGTAGAGTTTAGTTTAGTTGTATTATGTCCTCTTTGAATCTCTCGATAACCTCTGGTTCTTTGTACTTACACAGGTCACATCTCCTTACTTTTCTGCCTTCGTGTATGTAATACCTTCGGACTTTATCTGCAGTTCATAACCAACAAGTCATGACCACAGTCAACATATGCTCCTGAAAATGTTTTATAATATAAGATCTGGCATCGAAATCTCTGCCCCTACCATTTTGTATAGTCTCTCTGAATCTTTCCATTGGCTCCAGGTCTCTTACACACAGAGAATCTTCTTTCATGATTTTTTTGCCAAGTGTTTGTAATAATTAAAATTTACCCTTGCAGAATTCTACCAAGTAGCATTCCCATTTGTTACTTTCCCCCTTTTATGTTCTCCTAGTACATTTCCTTATCTTCTGTTTCCTACAATAGAGTTCCAATTCCTGATCATGATTAAATGTCCCACTCCATTAATGTCCTGAATAATTTATTTTCTCATTATATATTTTTCAATTTCTTCAATATTTAAGATAAATTTATTCATATCAATGTAACTGGAATAATAAATTTTGTGTATAAAATTATATTTCAAGCAGTTCTTGTGAACTACTGTTTGTGAAGTAATAAAAAATATCATCAGAGTGATACAACTATTACATTACCCATCCAGGGACTGTAATAATTTAAAACAATTGTTGCTCTCTGTTTCTGTATTCTGGTTTTAGCCAGAAGACTTTCATCAATGCAAAATATGTAGTAAGATGCTCATCTGACCATTTGGAGTCAGTTGTTCATTTCTCACCTACACTTTCGTGAAGATATCTCTGCTATTCACATCTTCCAATTGTGCACCAATGTCCTCTAGATCTTTTTTGATGCTCATATACCATAGTATTCTTGTTTTTGGGTCTGAGAGAAAGACATTCAGGTACTTTGTCGACTTGGAAGCTCTCTTTCTTATGTAGTGATATAACCAAGCTCTATACTTGCTCGTTGATTCCATAGCTTTACTACTTTATATATCTTGTTGCACTTTTATATGCAGATCCCATTTTTTTATAATTTGGAGTCAGTATATTGTGCCAGATATTCCTACCTTCGTTTTGGGTCAACTGAAGAATGGGATACAAACCGTTGGCTTTGACCAATGACATCATAGTTTATTCAAAATATTAAGTCTTTATTTTCGATACATAGATAATAAATCGGTTATCTTCTGTGGCGAGGCGTCATCATTGTAAATTGAAATAAAAGAATGTGTTTTTAAAATACAGGGCTAGACATTGTGTATGATTTTTGTCGTTTGTATTAATTTAAACCATTTGTTCATTCCAATTCATTCTGTACTTATTTTCACTCCTAGTGAGTTTGAAATATTTTGGAAGAATTGCTTTTATTCTGGACTATATTTACTTTTTGATTTTCGTTTGTAGGTATGGATTTATCTATTCCTATGAATATGTAAGACTTGATGCAGGGTCCATCAACTGCAGCAAGGTATACTAATTTACAGTTATCGCTTTCTTTCGCCTTCGCTAGATATTCTTCAGTCCATGCAAGTACTATCGATGAGGAAGAGAGCGACATACGAAAAATATGTATCCCACACTTCAGTTGGCCGATACAGATCAGCTGAAGGATAGGATACTAGTGCTAGTGAAGGCGAAAAAAGTGACATATGTAACATTGGGATACTGCACTTCAGTTGAACTACAAAGTTAGTATCCTGTTCTGAAGCTGACCTATATAGATCAACTGAAGTACAGGATACAAATCGTTTTTCGCCGTCGCTAGCGACAGAATCCTATTCTTCACTTGACCTACATAGGTCAACTGAAGTACAAAATACAAATGTTATGTACGTCAAGTTTTTCGCCTTCGCTAACACTAGTATCCTGTTCTTCAGTTGACCTACATAGGTCAACTGTAGTACAGGATACAAATTTTATGAATGTCGCTTTTTTTCGCCTTTGCATAGTTCACCTGAGGTACAGGATGCCAATGTCACGTGCATTATAATATCCGTGTCTATATTTTATCGAAAATAATATTCACGACAGCATTGTATGTGGAATGTGACTGAACTTTGTCCTATTCTCGTAATACTAATAAAAATGCCTTCATCGTTAATAAAATAATAAATAATTATTGTCAAGGTCATAATTTAATATTCTGTAAAAAAATTGTATCTCAGGCAACATCCATGTAAAAAGATAATGAAAATCTTAATCTTTTGTTGTCTATGATTTTGTAGAAAAATGCTTCTTCTTCTTGTTTGAACTAATGTACTCATAGGATGTGATTGATGTAACACAGAGGTCTGTAAAAACTGTACTAAAATATTGTTGTGTTGTTAACCAATATTTGAAAATTTATGTGTTATTGAAATGAATCCTCCTTGTTTGGAGTTTTATTTTATTGTAATTCTCGTCCTATATAAATGTTAAGTTTTCTGCTCAGCTACCAAAGAGCGCATCAATTAGCGCTACTGATCTACAGTGCATTTTATTGGTAAATGGTGAATATTAATGTGTGTTGTAACACTGAGGAATATTTTCGAATGTTAATGCATATAGTGAAGGTGAGACAAGATTTGTACATATTATTTATTATGAGTAAAACATCCTGAAGCAGAATCAATAAGTGATTGTCTTATGTTAGCCACCATCTTAGTGAAATATTGCAGCGGCAGTTTCAAACTGATTTTCTATACAGACTTAAATGTTGTTGTTTATAATCACAATAATTATTGTTTACTAGTGGCCGAGGAGCCTCTCTGAGGTAATAAATTTCAGTTAGACTGTGAATACATCGAACTTCTATGAGTGCAAACAGCATCTTACGTGACATAAATTCTTATCTTCTGATGTATGAAGCCCAGTATTTTCTTAACAACTGTTATGACATATTTTGATGGGAAATACATTACTGTTGTGAACATGTGGTATTGTGTGACAAAACTGTTCATTTTGCTTAAAAGTGTTGCCACCTCGAAATAACAGTAGCGTTAATTTTGATAAACGATCTGCAACTAGCAAAGAGTCTTTTAAATAACAGCAGATTAGTTTTGTTTAGTTCAGATTACTTATCACATATTTAGTTTGTTTGTTGGTTATAAATGATGAATTTTGTGAATGAACTTAGTTACATTTACACTGATTGACAGACAACATTGCTACATGTTCTCAGGTAGAGATTTCTTTAACAAACTAACGTTCATTAGCCAGGAAAAGCAGTGATTAAATAAAACCTTATGATACATTAATAATAAGTAACTAATTTTATCGTAATCTTGTTGAACTTGTACAACACATGCACAAGTACACCACTCATCACAACGTCAATTTTTTCGTCTTGACTAGCGTTAGTATCCTATTCTTCAGTTAACCCATATATGCCAGCTGAAGTATGGGAAACAAATTTTACATATGTCGGTCTTTTCGCCTTCGCTAGTGCGATTATGAACTGCTGAATGAGATACTAGTAATGGCGGAGGCGAAAAAATCAACATGTGCAAAATTTGTATCCAGTACTTCAGTTGACATACGTAGATCAACTGCAGAATTGGATACTAGTGCTAGCAAAGGCGAAAAAGTCGACAATTTTAAATTTTTATCCCTTACTGCAGTTAACCTATACAGATCAACTGAAGTTTGGGATACAACTCATATGTAAATTGAGGTATTCCATACTAATGTTACTTCTGTTTTTTTCTTTCTTTTTTGCCCTAGTATCCCATTCTTCAGTTGAGCAATACATGTCGACAGAAGAATATGACTCAAAGAAGCGATGCACTTCACATGATGTTCGAAGTGTGGATGTACCTGATATGTCTTCCATCTGTTTTCTCTGTCCTGCATTCCTTTGTTTCCAGACATTTGTCTTTGCATTAAATCTGTGCAATACATCATCTCTGGTAACTTCTGACAGGTTGTATCCCATTTTCAGTAACCCTTCGTTTTTCTATTATGCTAGTAAAAATATCTCAGAGAGGAGAATGTTCCCACAAATATGTATAATCTTAGGTCAGAGAAGTAATGAATTGTGGTATTTATAGGAAACATTTTTGTTGTAAATCTTCCATGTTGTTTTAGGATGTTGTTTCCATGTTATGGCTGTTGATTTCAGGGCCTCTTTATCTTGCCCGTTAACTGTAATCAGTTCACTTAGATATTTAACACTATTAACACATTTCATTGTTCTATATTTGGTGTTTTATTGTCCTTTACACTTGACGTTACTCCTATTTATTTCAAAAAAAGGAATTTGCAAGGCAGTTTGTTCTGCTATTTCTTTCAATAGAATTATTTGTTTTGTTACTGTTTCAAAACCTTTTATGTCTAAATCATCTGCACACACCTAAGGTCCATTTCCGCAACATGCTCATAATATTTGAAGTTTTAATTCCATTAACCAAATTTGCTTTGTTTTTTGCAGTAGACATTTGACTAAAAGTTGAGAGTCATTACCCTGTCAAATCCTGTTTTAGTTCTAAAAGGTTTAGAGACATGTACTTGGAATTTTTTTAAATTTCACATTAATTGATGTTGCTCTAAATTACCAGCAGTTTCTCATTAACTCACATTTCTGCCATAATGTGAAATAGCGTATTACAGTCAGTCGTATACACTTTCTTAAAATTTATGG
Source organism: Schistocerca piceifrons (assembly GCF_021461385.2). Lineage (NCBI taxonomy): Eukaryota > Metazoa > Arthropoda > Insecta > Orthoptera > Acrididae > Schistocerca > Schistocerca piceifrons. Next base: position 320,924,786 of record NC_060139.1, on the reverse strand, counting down.
ATGTAGATATAAATTATCTTTCCCAAAGAACATACAATCTTATTAATGTTTGCAGATCCAGCATTTCCCTTCTTCTGGTCAAGTTGTGCCACAAACTTCTCTTCTCCTCAATCCTATTCAATACTTCCTCATTAGTTATGTGATATACCCATCTAATTTTCAGCATTCTTCTGTAGCACCACATTTCGAAAGCTTCTATTCTCTTCTTGTCCAAACTATTTATCGTCCATGTTTCACTTCCATACATGGCTACACTCCATACAAATACTTTCAGAAACGACTTCCTGACACTTAAATCTATACTCGATGTTAACAAATTTCTCTTCTTCAGAAACGCTTTCCTTGCCATTGCCAGTCTACTCCCAAAATTTATGTTCGACTTTGTAACACCCTCTTATAGTATCTATCACTATAATTATGAGGACTCATCTGTTGATTAACAACAGAAGCACTGAGATGCAACTAGAGTCATTATTTTTACTGCAACTTTTTTGTCACATAATTTAATATAATATGTTATTAAGAGAGTAGGACGTTAAACGGACCGACTTGGAGCAGGAGAGGCACAACAGAACATTTTATATTCCACTATCCATACTTTTACAAATAAATTTATAAAACTTTGTCAGCATGACCAGGAAGGATTCAGGGTTCACACTCATAGCAGTGGAAGTTCAAAAACATGACAAAATAAATTTTTTACATGTGAAATTTCATCATTTTTTTCAATTACTATTGGGTGTATTTGTTGCTATAGGTACACTTTTCTTCATAAGAGAGATTCTTCGATGAATTTTGCACAGCATATAAACCATACTTACAGGTGTATAAACTCTAGATTTTATTTAATTTGTGAAAAAATGAATGAACTTTTACATTTCGAGCTTCATGTTTAGAAAAAACTCAAATTTTGTAGTTAATTATCTCAATTTTTACACAGTTTTTAAGAGATTTAGAAAATTCTAGAGTTTTGCATTAAGGAGTTTGTGTTTAATAAGCAGTGCAAAATTAATCAAAGATTCTCTCTTAGTTATGAAGGAAAGTATACATGTAGCAGTGACTGCAGCCAATAGTAAGTGAAGAAGTGATATAATTTCACATGCAAAAACTTTATTTTGTTGTGTTTTTGAACTTCCACTGTTATGAGCGTGATTCCTGAATCCTCCCTGGTCATTCTGACAAAGTTTTATGAATTTATCTGTAAAAGTATAGACAGTGGAAATTAAAATGTCCTCTGGCGCCCTTCCTGGTCCAAGTTGGTCCGTTTGACCTCCTACTCCCCTTAAATATATTTGAGCAAAGCATTTTTTCTACGAACTTTTCAAGGAGCATGCTACAGAGACTGATTCAAACAGTGAAACAAGAGTGTGCCAGGCCAAGATAGCAGTCAGTGAAGTTCACACAAGAGAGCTCAAAAGAAGTGATGCTTTCATGTAGCGCTAGTTGCCATCGAATGTTCTAGCATTCTTGACATAGTAACAGTTATTTCCAACAGTATTAATACAAATCAACATGTGCTTCTGTGCTCTGTTACGATTATTGAGATTAAGCTAAAGATCTTACAACTTGTGGCAGCTGTTGTTACTGGGAGTAATGAGACGCCAAGATATTAACCATCTTGCTAGTGCATCTTTTATTATGCAATATATGAACCAAGACTAATTTCCAGTCATCTTATAGTTCTTTTTATCCATATCTAACCTACCGTTTCATGTCGAACATCTATTTCTCCGTCAGGTGCAAGGTTCCAAAATACTGTAATTATGATGTCTTCTCCAGCAACCTTGTTGTTTTCATTATTATGTTATATTGAAGCTACATTTATGTTTATAATTAAAATAATATACATCTGTGGAAGCATTAGTTTATTCATGCACATGAAGTGTTGACAGATGATGCAAGACACATCAATGGCTTTCACTTCTTGACAGCTTGAGCCTTTGAGTGAAATTCTGACAGGCGACCTCTATTGGTCGTCTGTATGATAGAATGATTTCGAGGGAGTCAGCTCAAGCAAGATAATTCATTCCTATTTATTTTGTATGGAAACAGGGAAACACGAAGTAACAAAAACCAGACAATGGAGGCACACTAGTGTCTATGAACACTTTAATAACATCTTTGTACAAAACACTTTCAGCGTTCTGATCAAGTCGGTTGAGAATGACAACAGACATTTAGGAGAGTTGCTCTGACTCATCCTCTTTATCAGAACAACCCACCGCGTTCTCCTTAACCACCATCATCACTGTTCTCTGTTTCATTATAGATTTTGCACATGAAAATGAGATTTTTCCATTACAGCACTCTGAGGTCATTAGTGAATGACATCAGGTATATTGCATTCTTTAGATAGACTACAATTTCATTAACGAAAATAGATGTTAGCCTTTAAGCGTTGAGTACTAATTCACAAACTGTGTGTTACAAACTGTGGTAATCTTTTAAGTTGACATTACACAATGAGTGACTGAACATTCATTTAGACTACATACGATGAGTAATATACCTGGGCAGCAGGCATGTATGTAGTATGCAGATCCTTCCAAGACTAAGCTCACTTACTGGATGCTTTATATAGCTGGTGCATTGTTTGTCACCTGCATGAAAATTCACTCAGTTGATCAGGTTTATTAATGTAGAAAGTATAAGGGATTAACAATAGAAAAATATTATTTAACAAGGGATATTGATTGAAAAACTTGTTCTGCATGCAGATGACAAAAACAGGCATCTCTTTCATGATGAGAAACATCGTTTATGGGCTAGAATTTGAAGTGAAACTATTCTCATTAGGTATCTACACTTTGATTAATCTGTGGAGTCTGTGGAATCTGGATTACACAAACAAAAATAAATCTCTCTCTGCATAAACAATATGGAAAGAACAACCACCTACACCAGCATCAAGCAACATTTTCTTCACTTGGTAGTGATACCTGTGCCATAGTGACAAAAACAGTCTCTCCTGAGGATGTGTCAGAGAAGGTATATAACACATACGAATTAAATATTAGTTTCATATTATACTAAGATTACAAACATTACCATATGGAAAAATGGGTCTAATAAACAATTTTAATGATTCATTATGCTATTTTATTCACAATTTGACAAAAATGAGCTTAGCCATTACCACTTGAGCTTACAGAAAATTCCATAAAACTACACAAACTTTGCAGCTCCATATATGATTGCCAGAAAAAGCAATTTCTGCTCTTACTTTCCACACTCTCACTGCACATATGACATCAGTGTTTGTCTATTTTTTCCAAAATATCCCTCATAGATTAGACAACGTTCATTTCACCTCAGCATTGGCTGTTTTTGTTTATGTTCGAAAACCAATTCCAAAAAAAGGCAAAAGAAGGGAAAAAGAAATTTTGTATCACTCTTAAGAGTGAAATATTTGTAGTTCTAAGAAATGTTTAAATGTTGCTCATGTTTTATATGTTACATAGAAGCTTGGGTTATATTTTACAAAAGTTTCGAATTATTGTCTTCCTTGTCAATTTGCTTACAATATATTTATGCATTATAGATATGTAGCTATGACCGACAGAACATAAACAACAAAATGAAATTGGAAGTTTGATCTTATTAAATTATCTTAGTAACAGCATAACACCTAACAATGGAAATGGTGCAGAACAGTTTGAAAAGTGTGTTACCTTGACAGAAAAGTAAAACAACAAAAGAATAGTCTTTTATTGACAGGAGTAAATATTTACAATCTGTACGAGTGCTATCAGGAAAAGAAAGGTAAAGCAATATAAGACAAGTGGTTGGACTTTTCCTCGAACACACAATCCAATATTGCTCTTCTGGGAGAGATTTCACCCCTTTCAACCCTAAAACTTTTCCTTAACACCAAAGTCAATAACACTAAGAGCAAAACTGATAGATGCTTTAAATGTAGAGTTTGGTTTTTATTTCGCCATGCAGCAGGGTCACTGCTGACTAGGAGGTGAAGGAGAAAGTTGCGACCCTGAAACAGAAAATATATTGGTTAAAAAAAATTGAAATTCAATTTCTTAATGCCTTTTGTACTTCAGTTGTTACTCTAAACGAAGTGTAAAGTAAAGACGAAGTCATGAAATATGAGAAATATGCCCACTATGTCAGCTGCACTACTCGCTCTGTGGTGTCATGTTACATAAACGAAAAACAAATTTATGGAAGTAAACACTCATTCAAAGGGTATTGGCGACAAAATATATAAAACTCATCTCAGTAATGTAGATTTATTTTCACGAAGCTCATACAAATTAATAACTCAGTATCTATACTATCTCCAGTCAGTTAATGAAAATCTAGGAAGCATAAACTTGGACATCTACTTAGCAACACCACTTGAAATCTGTCTTAACCTTTGTCCCAGTCGTTTTAGGACCTGCAAAGTGTGCCGAGTTTGAATTACATGGGTGTATAAGACAGTGCTCTTACACACTGAGTCCCAGATTCTTAGGGACAAAATTATGAAAAGAGTAGAGAAGACTAAATGGAGTATTTCGAGACAAGAAACAGCTGGCCAAAATTAATATTTCAGTAGCATGAGATATTAACTGAATATTATGTGTAAGACATATTTACGAGTTGTTTATATTTTGTAACAAATAACTGCCAATTGCATGGACGTTGGGTGTGTTACCTTAAAAACAATACACAATCGTCTGTGCTGGATCCCCACTAAAGTTTACCAATTCATGAATGGTTGCCAAAGAGAAAGCATTACTTGAAAAAGAAACTTGCAGAAATGTATTTAAGGTGTGCTGCAGAATTATGCATCTCTCAGAGAGCTGAACAAATGTTCTGGAAGTAGTACCACAACAGGCAAGGTTCTAATTGTGAGAAGTTTATTTCTGTGAATCGAAACCTAACTAGAAACTGGGTCACTGAAGCCACAAGAGACAAAGTCTTCCACAAACAACTATTTGCTTGTAGAACTTGCTAAGATGTTGTTGAATTGTTTGTAAGAAGAATTATTAACAAGCATCTATCAGCTAAGTCTCGAAATGCACATTATGAAGGCTATCAGCTAAGTCTCGAAATGCACATTATGAAGGATACAGACTGAAGAAAGCAGCTGAGGCAGCAAATACATGCTACCATAAACAACCTTTACCAGTAATAGCGCCAAATGACTTAGAACTATTTTCATTTCTGTCAGTAGATTATGCAACGCTGTACATATTGAGACTGGTGGTCATGATTTGAACACTCACTATAGTGTATAAGTCGTTTATGTTAATGAAAAATGAAATAGTAATTTGCAGTCATTAGCCTCATGTCAAAGTACTACATTAGGGTACTTCACAATCTACATGGGGCGTACAATAAATAACGCATTACATTTTCTCTTGGCCTATTTCGGTTGAAAAAAATATGGAACTTTTTGTGGGACATCATGTGTATTCCCGCTTCGTCCAGTATAGTTTTAATAAAGTTCCGACGGGTGACGGCACTACACATACCCTTCAAAACGGCGTCTTTAATGGTGGTGTGTTTCAACCAGAGAGCTGTCATTGAGATTCTTTTGGAGAAAAACTGGAGTATCGAAAATATTCATAGGCTCTTGCATAATTTATACAGAGATCTGGCAGTGAACAAGGGCATGGTGAGTCATTGGGCGAAGTGACTGTCGTCATCGCAACAAGGTCGCGCAAACAAGTCCTTTCTCCCGCGAGCAGACCGGCTGCACACAGCTGTTAGACTTGCAGTGTTGGAATGTGTGGACACTCTCATTCGAGTTGATTGACGGATCACAATAAAACCACACGCTGCTAAGCTGGACATCTCCGTTGGTAGTGCTGACACACGCGGTCTTCAATTGGGGGTATTCAAAGATGTGTGCCCACTGAATCCCTTTCCGTTTAACAAAAGACTATAAAGAACAATGAAGAACCATCTGTGCGGAAATGCTTCCACCTTATGAAGCTGATAGTGGCAATTTTTTGTCAAACATCGTCACTGGTGATGAAACATGGCTTCATCACTTCGAACCAGGAACAAAATGGCAATCCACAGAGTGGTGCCACATACTCTCCTCTGAAGAAAACATTCATACCGTACCCTCAGCAAGTAAAGTCCTGGCGACGGTTTTGAGACTCTGAAGGTGTTATTCTGTTTGCTGTCCTCAACATGGTGCAATGATCAACTCTGAAATGTATTGTGCTACCTTCAGGAAACTGAAGAAGCGACTTCAGCGTGTTTGTCATCTCAAAAATGGAATCGAACATTTCTTTAGCCATCACAATGCAAGGTCTTACACAAGTAAGAGTAGAGTTCACTGGATAGCTTTTCCTCGTGCACCCTACATCCCAGGTCTCACACCTTCCAACTTACATCTGTTTCGCCTAATGACGGACGCACTCTGCGGGAAACAGTGCGTGGAGGAGGGGAAGGTTATTAATGCAGCAACACGTTGACTCAGACGACGACTAGCTGAGTGGTAACATGCCGGCATACAGGCCCTCCCATTAAGGTAGTGTAAGACCGTCGTATTGAATGGAGATTATGTTGGAAAATAGGGTTCCATAGCCAGAAGAATGGGGAATAATATGGTGTATTGGAACCTGAATAAAACCATCCTGCTTTCAGAAGAAAATCTGCTGCATTACTAATTGAACGCTCATCGTATATAAATTTTACCCCGAAGTTTGAAATAACCCTGTAAATGCTGACGGAGTTCGGGGAAGGCACACTGCTCCAGCTTTGCTAATTGTTGCTAACCTGTAACTTCGCAATTCAAAGAGCTATATTTTTTTCGTTTCGTTATGTAAATGTTCGTGTGAGCACTAATCAGCAGAAGGCCACCTGGTTATCAGTCACGACAAAGTTACTTTTTCCTTTCTCTTTTTTTCTTTGTGTTCACAGACTTTGAGATTACAGAGTGTGACAGCTCGACAAAGGGGGTGTGGCGGTCAACCAAAGCTGTCAGCACAGACCTGTATGAGCTTATAACGTGGCCAGTCATCACGACATTACACCTGAACTATTTCCAAGTGTGGCAAGGAATATCCGGTGTGCATGGGACCTAATACTGGACCCAAGTAAGACGACTAGAGACAGCGGTAAATCGTACATTGGCTACCAGCAAAGTACAATGCAGAAAATGGAATACTGCAATCCTGTAATAGTGCTATGAAAAACCGAACACCGCCATTTAAAAGACCCCCTTAGTACACATAAATTACCGTTGTAGTTCATGTCAAGCAATGAGTGATGTACAAGTTATTGCAGACTAATGCAAATTAGTTAGTAAATTAAGCGCTTTCATAATTCTTATGGACTGAAACATATTCGAACAAACGACGCTAAATAGTACATTCAGTGAAGGGAGAGATCATATGGTGCATACAAATGTGCAGTTATCTTGATAGTTTGTGATTTTTAGTTTTTCTGGAGTAAGAAGATTTTGGATGTTTCTTAGGTATTCAGACGCGTGGCGTCGTCCAGTACGCAGGTGATATTTCTGCAAGCCAACTTCTTGCCATCTTCAGGCGTTCCTGATGACTGATTGTCTCCTTTATATTCCCTCCTCCACGCTGGTGGTCTGTAGTTGGCCGTAGTCGGGAAACGACCTGGCGCAGGGTGACAGAAGCGCGCTGACGCGACATGTTCCATTATCCTCTGTGCCAGTACTGCCAGCATTGGATACAGGTCTCCTCCGGCAAGGCGACACCTCGTTCTCATTTTCAGATGATGTGATGGGAGCGATTTCCACGCAGACTGCCGGGCTACTGTTCGACCATGCTCAAGGCTGGGTCCCAAGCCTTGTTTAATTGAAAACAGCTGTCTTTATTTATTAGTTGGTAGTGCGAACGGATGTCTACAGCCTCTTTTAGAATACAGTCTAAGAAGGTTGGGACTGTTGCAATAGCTTCGTGTCTTCGTAATTCAAGACAAGTCCATGGAAGATGCAGCGCTGTGCTACAGCAGTCTTTGTTGACTGTTTGTTGCCTGTTTAGCATTTTCGCTCCATGCATCTCCTCTGTACTGTACAATCAGGCTCGACTACGTACATTATACTGCATTGGCAGGGGATGCAGTACACTCTTGATTTCTGAAGTCCTAAGTCTTCATTGACCTAGTCCCAACACGGCTTTCGTCATCGCTGGTGTGGAGCATGCACTTGATATTATATGTCCAAAGTATTCTTCTGATTTGTACGTTCCCGACTAATATGATAAACGACATTTGCAAAAAAATGCGATGATTTGGTCCTCTTTGCATCTCATAAGAAATACGATGGAAGCCAGAAGGCGTTCCTTCCTGTTCTGAAGCTTCTCGAGCTTCTTAATTTGCTTCGCATCTCCTCCCCTTAGAGATACTTAATGGGCGACTTCAGATTTTCCCGAAATAGGAAGATTTTGAATGTTTCTCGGGTGTTCACCTGGGGGCATCATCCAAAAGGCGAGATATTTCAGCAAGATGGCTTCTTACCATGTCCATCAGAGATGCAGTGCTCTTCTACAGTGGACTAATCAGCTCCTCGTTGTCTGAGTGACTTTTGTACTCCATGCATTCTTCCTGTACCATCCAGTTAGTCTCGCCTACATATATTTTCCCACACTGGTGGGGCTTGCTGTACATTCCAGCTTTCCAGAGTCCTATGTCATCCTTGACTGACTCCAACCAGGCTTTCGTTTTGGCTGGTGGGCGGAACACACACTTGACGTTGTGTTTCCGTTGTATTCTATGTATTTTCGCTAATGTGTTCCAGAATTATGGGATAAAAGCCGTCACAACAGTTTTACCTTCATCCTCCACTGGAAATGAACTCGGCTGCTTCGGTCTTATGGTACATTGCATCTCGTGGTCGTGTATGTGCTGCAGTTCTGCAGCTAGACTGTCTTGATCTGAGATTTTGCGTGCTCTATGTATTGGCCTTCTTGGGACATCTCGTTGTGAAGGCGTATGATAGCTGGAGGCCTGCAAGTACAAATCTCTGTGCATAAATTCAAGGCTGTATCTTAGTGTGCCATCTGATAATCGCTTGACATGCACATACACAAATTGAAGTTCATTATTTTCCTTCCTCTCGATCGTGAATTTCAAAATGGCTCTGAGCAATATGGGACTTAATCGTGAATTTCATGTTTTGGTGCAGCGAATTCACGTGTTACAAGAAGTCTTGTAAATGATGTCGTCAGTGCCACCAGATTATGAATTTATCATATTATAGATTGAAAAAAGCACAAGTGCTTGTAGACTACTGACTCCAGAGCATCTTCAGCATAAACGCATTGGTCACTATTGATGATAGTACGCAGTGTATCACCACTCCATTCGTTTGTTCGTGGTAGCTTCTGTCAAATAGAAAGTAGTTTGACGCAAGTACAAATTCAGTTATCTTAGTGCGGACCCAAAGTTTTCTCTTTTGGAGTCTAGGAAGTTTCTTAGAGGCACCCTTCTACTCTTCACGATGGAGACAGAAGAAAATAATCAACTTCCAATTCAGGACGCGCTCATCAAGCGAAGGCCAGATGGCACACCAGTGCACAGTATATACCAGAAAACAATGCATACATTTCTGTACTTGCACACCTCCAGCTGTCATCCCCCTTCACAATAAGGTATCCTAACACACTAGCGCACAGACTACCCAAAATCTCGCATGAAGACAGTCTAGAACTCGAATTGCAGCCCCTATAGGGCGTGTTCCATTTGAGCTGCACCTCAGTAATTGCTCAGTAAGGAGTATTTTCCATACTAACTTAAAATTTCATCCCTACAAAACAGCCATTGTGTAAAAATTAAATCCAAGAAATTATGAGCATTGGCTAAATTTTGCCCAAGAAATGGATGCCATATTTGAGCAAAATGATGACATTATTTTGCTTATGTGTGATGAAGCCCATTTCCATTTGAATGGAATGGCAAATCAGCAGAACTGTCGTTATTGGGCCAGTGAAAACCCAAAACTACCACATGAGAAACCATTACATAGTACCAAAGTGACTGTTTGTGTGCTGTGCCATGTACAGATGTTATTGGTCCATACTTTTTCCAAAGGCGAGAACGAAAACAATGTAACCATAATGTTTGAACGATATAGAGAGATCATCACTGAATTAAGAAGAAAATATATTAGTCCGGCGAGTGTGGTTTTAGCAGGATGGAGCTATAGCTCACAGGGCAAGATTGACTATGGAAGCAATTAAGACATGGTAGAGTTCTTTCCCAGTTCAGGAAATACCTGTCCATGTGTGACTACTTTTTGTGGGGTTACCTCAAATCACGTGTGTACATGCATAAACCATGTAAACTTGAAGAACTGAAGGAAACTGTTCATGTGGAAATCGTCCAAATAGACAGAGGCATGTTGCAGAGAGTTTAAGCCAACTTCCACGAGCGCCTTGAGAAGTGCATCTCTGAAAATGGCCATCACCTGAGAGATGTTGTTTTCAGGCATTAATTTTGTTAAATGGCAAAATTATTTGAGTGTTATTCTGCAATTAAAATTTTTTTGAAGCACTCCTAACGATGTATTGTTCATCTGAAAACCGTTCATCCTTTATGCCTCATCCTGTATATGCTGGGAACTTAGCTACAGAATCATTAAGAATTTTAATTAAAGGGTATCTTAATTTGAAGGGTTTGTTCATAACTAAATATATCTTATTTTATTAATAGTTCCCTTGACTAATTTGTAACTGCAGCAAACAAACTTACATACAAAAAAATGATTATTATTGTTGTTTTAGTAGTGCTGAATGCTGAATGCGATATAATTTTTCCAAACATATTTTTATTTCTTGATTATTAATTGATTATTAATATTTATACTATCTGTAACTTTAAATAAATATATAAATACTGTTATATATATATATATATATATATATATATATATATATATATATATATATATATATATATATATATATATATATATATATATATAAGATTTAATGTAAATATATAAATAATTCATATTGTTTAAGTGACAATAATAGTAACTGATTTTCGTTGAAATATTTCATTTCATGCAATCCTTGTAACACGAACAAATACAAATAATATACTATAAAAATATTAAAAATAAAATATATGATAATCAAAAATCTTTCTGTTATTGTTCCTATTATTCAACTGGAAAAGAATGTTTTTAAAATAATCAGAAGTATTATTAATATTGAATGTCTTAGTAATGAATATTGATTACATATCATGGTGGTATAATTGGAGTTCTACTCACTTTATGAGTTATTAGATTAAAATCCTAGCTTAGGAGACTGAGGATATAAACTTTATCTATCTCTGGAGTTTTGAAAAATGAGGGTACACTATTTTACAGCGGTTTTTCAAACTACTGAAATTTATCATAGTTATAATTAAATTTTTTCATAACAAACATTTATTAATAGTTTTGTTAAAATTAGAACACACTGTTCCTACGTTATTTATAGAAATAGTTTTTCATTGAATCTGACTATACTTTTTCTCCCTTTTATTTTTTTCGGTTTGTGAAAGTGATTTTGGTCTTTGCATTATTTGTTCTCTTGGTATTGACTTCTTTCGTTCTTTTCGACTATCTTAATGATAAAGTATTCAGTTCTGATCATTTTCTTATTGCCTCTTTGATAATCAAATAAGCCTACATGATTTGAACAACATGTTCTTCAATGATTAGTGTTAGAGATTCAGTTTATTTATCTTCTTATCTCATTAATCTTTTTATATATTATTTTCTTCATTCACTAGATTATGTTAATTATCTTTTAAATTTCATATGTGAGATTCATTCTTACTTTATTTTGATTATTAGGTTGAGCTTATCAATCTGAAAGTTTACAAATTGGTGTTAATTTAATTTTTTATACGTTGATTGTAAGTTTTCCTTTATCATTAGTTTTATGTAAGGTTTTATGATTGGATTGACACTCTTTTATTTTCATTTATTATTTGTTTTTGGCTCTTATTATTATATATAACTTTAGTATTTTTAGTTAACAAACCAATATTTTTGACTGTCTCAGGCACATGGGGATGCAACAGTTTCTTGAAGAAAAATTTAGGCTGGCGTTTTATTGGTGTTGGGTGGATTTGCATATTTTATTTTTTAAAGGTAATTCAAGTTTAGGTTCAAAGTTTAATTATTGTATTATCCTTGGTTTTATCAGGATAGGTTGACAGGAGATTTATTTGTTTTCATTAAGTTTACTGAAAAACTTTAATTGCTTAAATCTGTTACTTATATAATAATGGTTATTTGTGGTTTAATGATTATAAATTAACTGGGTTGTATATGTTCATTTTCCTTAGTGATTTGTCATCATTTATACTCTCATCTTCATTTTATTTATAAAATGTTATTTATAAATATTTAGATAGATGAGCATCATTAATTAACAAGAGTATAATTAAACTTACAGCTAGTATGGCAATTTGGAGATTTCGTTTAAGAGCATATAACATAGCAGCCCATCCTTCTTTGAAAATAGTGGGTGAATTACATTAAGTTAATAGAATTGTTGTCTGCTATTCGTTCAGATTTTTAGCATAAATTTTTTGTCTGTTTTAGAGCTGTTTATGCATGATATATGTATGCTTACTCTCAAGATGGTCATTATTATGCTAGTGTATACTGAAGGATTCACCTGTCTCTACCCATATGTTTTATGTAAAGCTACAATGCCTTCAAATACCATGGGCAAAATTTTCATATTCACTCGCTTGCTGTAAACAAACTTCAATACAGAAAATATGAACAGGACGTTTTTGCAGGAAATTTAATGTAGTTAAACTTTGTACTGGGATACGTTTTTGCTAGAGGATGCAGTTTTCGAATTATGCAAGAAAAATGTAAAAAGTGACCTTAAACACGTTTTTCTTAAATAACTTGAAAACATGACCTCCAGTGAAATAATATCCCAGTCCAAATTTCTTACAAAATGGTACTATTCATTTTTTCTGTAGCACTAACAGTTTGGGTGTAGTGAGTGAGAAACTACGAAAATCTCGCATCGTGGATTGCATTAAACCTATCAGTAGAGGCAGCTGAATCACCCTGTATTCTTGTCCTTCTGGTTATTTTCATGAATGTCGCCATTTATTTGTACATTGATTGCTTTTAAATGTTCCTTGTTTAAAGGATAAACTTTTCTTTATTTAATTTTGCTTAGGGAGTTTAATAAAAAAAGATCATATGCCAAGTGCTCTTACATAAATACCAGCTCTTGTGGAACACTACACATTATTTTGAGTATACTCCAATGCTTTCCATAATTTCTGGTTAGTGTTTGTTAAATATTGATGTTGTAAGTATTGTGCTTTTTCAAGTTTTCATTCTTTTGTGATTTAAAACTTACATTTGGTAAATATTGATGGTGTGATTACAACCTAGTTTAAATGTGTGCCTCCTGTCTAATCGTTACGTTTTGTTTTGGATTAATTACAGTGCTTTGCATTATTTTCTAATAGCTTCAGTTTAAGATTGTAGTCAGTCATGCTCTTTAGTTTTCATTCACTTCAGGTCTTCTGCTACCAAAAACGTATTTTCAGTGGATGCATACATGTTACTTACATTTTCATGTGTTTTACGTCTGCCTGTCAGCTTCACAACTCACCGAAAGGTAGATTTTTGTTAATTGTTACTTTTTACTGCTAAAGCGTGTTTTGTGCGTTTTAGTTTACTGTAAGAGTAGCGTCATGTGTGACAATACGGATGTAGTCACAGCTTAGTTACAAGATGATACCCAAAAGTTTCCTGAATGTATGTGTGGCCAATGAAATCTAGCTGCTACGACGAAAAGCCAACAATAGTTCCTTTGAGAGTTAGCAGTTTAAGCGGTTTTGTGCTAGGCAGTCGCATTTAGATTTTATGCGCATTTCCCCATTCTCGTGTGTTGCGAAACCGATGATGGCACCTGTCAGGGAACAATGTGCGTACACAAACGTTTCTTTCAGACTCGGGAAACTACTACTTCAACATACAACTTGTCAAAGCAAGCGTCAGGAGAGATCACAGTCAAACTTACGACTGTTTTAAACGGTTTCAAGGTGGCAAAACATCGTCTGACGATGATCCCCATTCAGGACGGCTATCAAGCTGCATTACTCCTGAAAATGACGCTGCTGTTCGGTATACAGAGCTGGAATATCATAGGCAGAGAATCCAGGACGTACATAACGTCGTGTGACTGTCTTATGGGATGGAAAGTGATTGGTTCCTTTGTCATGACAATACGAGGTCACACACTGTGTTAACCACCCAGGGGTTTCTAATAAAAAATAAAATGACAGTTGTTCCACATCCACGATATTCACCCGAACTGGCACCGACTGCCTTTTCTCATTCCCCAGAATGAAACTCAAGTTACAAACCCGAATATTTGACACAGTTTACTAGATTCAAACAGAATCGCAAGTGCTACTAAACAAGCTCACGAAAAATGCATGGCAAGGAACTATCAATTATTGGAAAAATTGTTCCGAGCGATGTATACACCCCCAAAGGGGACCACTTCGAAGGTGATGGTGATAAAGACCCAATCCGACTAAAGAGTAATTTTATTCATTGGTGTATTCTAGGTACTTTTGAGTAGCACCTCGTAGTTTGGGAAATACATGTCAAGACTAACAGCTGGTGTTTCACTAGGGTGACTGCGGTGGGAAAAGCCACTAAAGTGCTCTCTTCCATGGAGTAGTAGATTATGTAGTCGAGAGAAGAAAATCATGGAACAGCAAAGAAATATCATTTTTCTTGTGGGTGGGCCTATAGCTTCAACTTCATCATTCCACCAGGCTGTTTTAAAATACAGTATATTATTTTCGTTAGTAGTTTCGGACACCGTCCTTTCTCTAGTGCATCTTTAACAACAGTTGTGGCTGCATCATTGTCAGTTCATTAAATAATAGCGTGCTGTGCAAACTTGTGCACAGGTAGTCGTCAACAATCGTCAACATATGCGTATTATGGCCAAGTGGGTCTAGTGCGATTTGCAGTAAACATTACAAGAAGATGACAACTGACCACTGTGCAGTGCACAAATATCGTAGCGCACGACTTTTAAATGAAATGACAATGATGTAGTCATATCTGTTACTATAGATGTGCTAGACCGGCATATGAACCCAGATTTCCTGCTTGTTGTGAGCAGTTGTCTTAACCACTTTGTATATGAGGGCATGCTTCCAGCAGCAGCCCAAATCTCCATTTGCTCGCACTATATTGCCGTAATTACTGGACCAAGGCAGTCACTTGTTTCCTCCAATCATTGCCTTGCTATGACATGAAATACTGCAGTGTAGTGTCTCAGTCGCTGCACTGATGACAAACACCCACATTCAGTTAAGAATGAACTCGCAGACCGCGAGTCTGGTTCCACATCAGCTGTAGAAATTCCAGAACAAACGGGAATTTATGCCAGACTGGTACTCAAAATGAGATTTCGCACTTGTTGTGAGCAGTCGCCTTAACCACTTTGCCTGTCTGAACACTTCTCCATTTGTCCTGGTGTCTATGCTCCCTTGTTCTTCCTGCAAGGGGTAAGACGCTGTTTTCTCTCATTATCCTCTTGATTTGGCACGAAGAACTGCAATGCACTCTCTTGAGACATTGTGTTGACGATCAACGGCTGCATTCAGATGATGTTGCAGAATCATAACTTCAATTTGCGAGTTCATTCTCAAGAGAAAGAGAGCTGGAGAAAGGTGGTAAGTAACTGGTAAAAAGAGAAAGCCTCAGAAATTACATTTAAAATTCTGGTTAGCAATCAGTTTCACTTGTTACCTGACATAGAAGAAGAGCCTTGGTATGTTTTTGGAAAAAATAGAATGCAACAGACTTTATGATAGGTTGGCAGAAAAGTCATGTAGCTAGGAAAGAGTCCTGCTGCTAGGTAGCAGTCATGGGAGATGTGTAGGCCCAATCTTGCTGGAAAAACTAGGTGGAGAGTAACAGGTCTGAAGTATCGTGAAACAACCTAGGGCCAAGCTTAGTCGGGCTGTAGAGATGGTTGGGGTCTTATGTTGAGATTCTCATAGGAAGAGCACGAAACAGCATGGCTGGCAACGTAGAACATAGTACTAAAGGCGACCTGGAGGAAATGGGAGCAGCAACAGCACACACTTGTGTGGGGTTTGTGGAGGTTTTATAGTGCCGTGACCAGCACTGGGTTAACAGAGCTGTTTGCCAAGTTAACAAAGAGGTAAGCGGCTTGTTTACAGTGTGAAGGGTCCACAAGCACACAAGACAAGATCTCGGTTATTGCTGGAGTCAAAGGGACACATTTTTTACATTGAAATCAAGTTACAGATAGACAGTGTTGAAAGATATTAGAGCAGAAGAAGACCATAATACACATATCAGCTTCCAGAAAAATAAAATTAGTTTGTTTCATATGAGAACTAAGTGGTTGAAAAACAAGATAGATGTGTTTATTGCTTGCCTAGTAAATGTAGGAAATTCCAATGTGATAGATATTGTGTGGCTTCCAGGACACCATGTAACCACATGGGTTATGTTAAACATCAGGGATTATAGACTAGCATCGTTTTCCTGTAGAGTTAATATAGAAGTTGGACACCAAATTATAAATATGGAAACAAATAGTTTTTGTGTTGATCAGAATCTAGAAGAATGTACTTGTGAGCTGCTGCTGCAAGATACTTCTCTGATAACTGTAACAATTTGTAGATCCCCTCTAGGAAACTATCATCTCTTTAAGAGAAATCTAGACGCATTATTGAGCTACCTGTCAGATGAGAAGAAACTGCCAATATTTTCTAGAGATTTCAGTGCAGATTTCGAAAAAGATACAGACAGGAAAAATGAACTAGAATTATTATTTGAGAGTTTCACATCTAATCTCAGTAGTCAGTTTTCCAGCTTGTGTGTAACAAGATAGTACGACATTGACAGGTAACATTTTTATAGACATTGCCCAGGCTGAAACAATTAATGTGTACCCAATTGTTAACTGACTATCTGATCATGATGCACAATTAATGGAAAAAGTCATTATGGCTTCTTACAGCCCTGAGGCAGCTTCCTACAAACAAGTGAGGATACAATGTTTTAATAGTAAGTTAAAAGAGATGGCATGAGGTACATATAGAAAGATACACTAATGCAAATTCAATTTATTCTATAGTAACTTGATGCCAATACTTGAAAGTTGCTTTCCTATAATGTTATCCAGAAGATCCATTGAAGTAAGCCATGGATAAATAAGCAAATCAAACATCTCTTGTAACAGAAACAGAGAAATTTATATAAAGGCCACAATAAGTCAAGATCTGACATTACTTGTATACCACAAAATATACTGCAATATTTTAAGGAAAGTCATTAAATATCAAGAGGTATGTACACCCTGTCCATTATTAATAAATTAATACGTTTAAAACTATATATGATCTTGTCAAATAGAAGACAGGACAGAATGTCAGTGTACAAGATACAATAACAATTAACGTAAATGACAGTGTTGGACTGATAATTCACAATTTGCAAATACTTTCAACAATTACTTTCTAAATGTAGCAGAAAAAAAATAGGATGAAACGGTGCACTTGAAAAAGCACAGTAATGTATTAAAAATGTTATTCCAAAAAACTTAAAATAACTACATGTAGCACCAGCATCCGTTACTGAAATTGATGGAACTATAAAATATTCCCAAAAAACAAAAGTTCATGTGGTGTTGATTGAGTTCAAAATACAATTTTGAAAAATTGTTCCAATTCAATAAGCAGAGTTCTTGGAGACACATGTAATGTATCACTAGGACAAAGAATTATTCCAGGCAGCTTAATATTATGCAACTGTTACATCTCTCCATAAGAAATGGGGCAAAATAGACTTAAACAGTTATCATTTTATTTCCTTGCTGACCTCTTTTTCCAAAATACACAAAAAAGTAATGTACTCAAGAGAAGTCTCACACTTAAGTAAAAACAGTTTACACAGCATATCACAGTTTGGATTCCAGAAGGGTTGCCTGACTGAGAATGCTATTTAACCATTTAACATCAAACAGTAAAAGCCTAATGAAATATTTCCAGTTGGTATTTTTTGTGATCTTCCCAAGGTATTTTATTGTGTAGATCATACTAGTCTCTTCAAAAAAGACAGGTTGCTGGAATTTATGGCTATAAACACAGCTGGTTTCAAACATACTTAACAAAAAGAATGCAAAAAGTTGTATTGAATAATTCAAACAATGTTTCAAGGGTAGAAAATTTTAATGACTGTGCAGAAATCACAAAAGGAGCCCCACAGGGTGCAATTTTGGGTGTACCCCCATTTCTTATATATCTGAATGAGCGTCCCATTACCATTCAATGGGCAGAATTCATACTTTTTCAGGTGACATTAGGATTTTAATAAATTCTAAAAGAGGGACAGAAACAGAAGAGATTGTGAATGACATTTTTAAAAGAATTATTAAGCGGTTCTGAGGATGTGGACGCTCCATAAATTAAAAAAAATACTCTCTATATTCATTACTGTACAACAAGTGGAGTCTTATCAAAAACTGATGTAGCACATGATCAGGAGTCTATAAATGGGGTACATACTGATGGGTGTACATCCTGACGAAAACTTAAACTGGAAGAAGTATATTACTTATCCTCTTACAGAACTAAGTTCAAATACTTTTTCTCTTTGTATAATTGCTACTTGGAAACAAATGTCATATTTTGAATATTTCCACTCATTAACATGTTATGGACTAATTTGTAGAATATCTGACCGACAGCAAAGCACATTTAAACTCTAACCTAAAATCATTTCTCCACAACAACTTTATTCTATTCTATGAATTAGTTTGTAGTTCCTATTTAATAAGTGGCAGCCTCTAAAAAGATTAAAACCACCTTGTTTTTAAGTTTACTTGCATTGGTAAAAAATTGTGTGTTCATTAATGTTAACACTAACCATGTGTACATATCCTTTAAACTGGCTCATTCCACATCATTTTGAAAAAGAAAACTTCATATGATTTACAGAACCTGTAACTAACTAACTATATTCATAGTTGGTCTTTGTGATAATTTTGGATCTGACTTCATGCAAATATTGCCTTTCTACCCTGATTCAGCTTGCATTAAAAATGAGAATTTTGGCAACTGATTATTCAAAACCTGCCTTTTTCATCTACTTAGTCAGGCACTATGTTAGGTATTATCATTACATTTTTGGGTTCAATAATCATAATCTGAAGACATTGTTTATGGGTTCTATTGTAAGTTAGATACCTTTAATTTGTGCTTGTTTCAATTTTTCTAGATATTCTTTAAGCTGAATACTGTTTTGCCAGACTTACACAGTATTTAATAATGAGATTAGATTTGTAACTATTTATGGTCCACTAACTGAGTTTAAAATAAGTATTCTGCAATTATATTTGCAGCCAATCAGAGTGCTAATTTTCCTGGACAACTAATAATTTCAATTGTTACAACCAGAACCATAATTTATATTAATGCAGGAGTGCCCTCAGTCGTTAAATGCACAAATATATGATTTGTGTGATTCATCATTAATTTTTGTAATTCACTCAAGTAACCTAACTATTACCTATATAGATAAAGCAACTGTGATTGTTAATGCTAGATGACTAGTTCTTGTATAAAAATGGGGGAATAATTATATGAAATTGTGTATTATAAAAATGGATGCATGTATATGTGTATATGTATATATTCCACATCTCTTCCTAAATACTTTGACCAATTTCAGCCTGCAAAAGTGGCCGCGCGGTTCTGGCGCTGCAGTCTGGAACCGCGAGACCGCTCCAGTCGCAGGTTCGAATCCTGCCTTGGGCATGGATGTGTGTGATGTCCTTAGGTTAGTTAGGTTTAACTAGTTCTAAGTTCTAGGGGACTAATGACCTCAGCAGTTGAGTCCCATAGTGCTCAGAGCCATTTGAACCATTTTGACCAATTTCAACCACTCTTGGTACATATATCTCATGGTGTCAGAAGACAACAATCGGCATGGGGGATAAGAACCACCTGCCTATCATAGTCCAGCAGGTATGAAGTCGTAATGATGAAATGCAGGAAAAACTGATTCATCATGGCCATGTTTAATTTATTCCTTGATTGATATTAACTTTATTCACAATACATTTTCCAGCAGTATCCACATGTGCCATTAAATGCAGCTACAAAGGCATATCATGCTACCTTGTACAGTTCAAGAGATATGGTATCATAAACAATGACCTGTGTGAAAAACTGCCGCATCATGCATGATGTTTAAATTTATTACTTCTTTTTTACCAACTTTATTCAGAACATATTTTGGAGACAGTAGGTACATTGCTCACCAGTGTGGTATCCGTGCCAGATAGGGTTGATGGAAGAGAGAGAGAAGATCCAACGGAGTGCAGTGCACTTCCCTACAGGATCATTTAGTAATCGCGAAAGCATTACGGAGATGATAGATAAACTCCAGTGGAGGACTGTGCAGGAGAGACGCTACAGGACTACAGGATCATTTAGTAATCGCGAAAGCATTACGGAGATGATAGTTAAACTCCAGTGGAGGACTGTGCAGGAGAGACGCTCAATAGCTCAGTTCAGTCTTCTGTTCAAGTTTCGAGAAAATACCTTCACCGAGGAGTCAAGCAGTATATTGCTCCCTGCTACGTACATCTCGCAAAGAGACCATGAGGAAAAAATCAGAGAGATTAGAGCTCACACAGAGGCATACCAACAATATTTCTTTCCACGAACAATACGAGACTGGAATAAAAGCATGAAACCGATTGAGGTACTAGAAGTACCTTACACCACACACCGTCAGGTGCACTGTGGAGTATGGATGTAGATGTAGATGTACATACATTGCTGAATCTACCTGCAAATTTATATAACACTGAGATGTGCGGTAAACCTCCATGCACAACATTTAAATTTATTTCTTGTTTCCTATCAACTCTATTCGCAAATCAGGAGATGTGATGTCACACACACTGAGATGTGCGGGAAATTCCCATGCATGTTGTTTAAATTTATTACTTGTTTTCTATTAATTCTATTTACAATGTGTTCCGTATACAGTATCCACATATGCTGGTGACTGTTCCTAAGCAAATATATCATGGTAGGTCACATACATCAAGAGAAATAATGACATAAACACTGACATGCATGAAAAATGCCACCGATCTTGTAACTAAAAATATTGTTTATTATCAGGTTTTGATTGAAATGAACATTACAGAGAATTCGTATTTTGCACATTATGATTCTTAATTTGATTACTGCATTTATACATTTGTTCATTATGCATACTTCTTTGTGATACTCTTTTAAATTCAAAGTTGCTTTCACAAATACACAGAAATGAAATTTTTTCTATATTACAGTGCTAGAAAACTAGCAGAATAAATACCCAGCCAATACAGGTTTAATAGTTAGTAATATTATAATGAAAAATGAAATAGATAAATGTTGTAGCATTAAATGAATTTGGACTTAATGAGGGTTCCAAAGTCATTATGGAAAATTAATTTTAATTTATTTTAGATAATATTAAACTGTGATGGCGTTATTCCAAATAATGAAGAGATCAATAATAATCTTTGGAATGATTTAGTTAAGTTTAGTGGTAAATTAAAGATTTTGTTGATGAATAAAAGGAATAAAGTTAATTTTTTTAGGTTAAATTTTTTCATTCATTTCTTTCTTTGGTCTTTTAAGGAAATTAGGTTAAAACAAAAAAATATTTATTAGGTTGAATAAAATTAATAGAATATAAGATATAATAGGGGAACCCAGTGAGTGGAGATATTTGAGGGATTCTGTACATGATTCCCCATCACAACTAGGCATTAATTTACTAATTTTTGGTTTATGACACCAGTACCTACTTTCAGTCGTATGATGTTCAAGGTGCATCAAATTTTTAGTTGTTTTAGATTTAGCCTCTGATGTTACATTTTAATTAACTCCTTCAATTACTTAAAATAATTGCTTACTGAAAAAAATTACTGACGTTCTTTCAGTTATAATTGATATAAATCTATGATTTGCTCCACAAATTTCTGAACATTGATCAAATAATAATCCAGTTTGATTTGTTACAGATGCTGTTTGAGCTAACTGTCCAGGTGTACCATCAGTTGTAACTCGTAGTTCAGGTACTGCTCATGAATGTAGGACATCAAATGCTCTATTTGGAACTCAAACTTTATTTATGGCTAAAATGATTCGAATATCCAAGTGATCAGAAGCTGTCAAGTTCTAAATCTCTTTCTGATGTTACGTAAGTATCAAATTCAACATCTAAAAATTCTGAATGTTCATAACTTCAGTATCATCCATCAAATTGTTTTAATTGTTGTTATTGCATCTACTAAATTATCCAGTAAGTAAAAAAGTCATGATAATGGTATTGCAATAAAAATTAGGGTGACTGTAAGCAGGCCAGTAAAATCGCTTTTATTATGTATCTGACAGGCAAATTTAGGTTTGAATAAGTAATAACTAATACATAACTGTGGTAATATCTGCAGTTAGCATAGTTAGTAATTGTTGTTGTTGCTGTAGTTGTCTTCAGTCCTGAGACTGGTTTGATGCAGTTCTCCATGCTACTCTATCCCTGTGCAAGCTTCATCTACCAGTACTTACTGCAATCTACATCCTTCTGAATCTGCTTAGTGTATTCATCTCTTGGTCTCCCTCTATGATTTTTACCCACCATGCTGCCCTCCAATACTAAATTTGTGATCCCTTGATGCCTCAGAACATGTCCTACCAACTGGTCCCTTCTTCTAGTCAAGGTGTGCCACAAACTCCTCTTCTCCCCAATTCTATTCAATACTTCCTCATTAGTTATGTGATCTACCCATCTAATCTTCAGCATTCTTCTGTAGCACCACATTTTGAAAGCTTCTATTCTCTTCTTGTCCAAACTATTTATCGCCCATGTTTCACTTCCATACATGGCTACACTCCATACAAATACTTACAGAAACTAGTTCCTGACACTTAAATCTATAATCGATGTTAACAAATTTCTCTTCTTCAGAAACGCTTTCCTTGCCATTGCCAATCTACATTTTATATCCCCTCTACTTCGACCATTATCAGTTATTTTGCTCCTTAAATAGCAAAACTCCTTTTCTACTTTAAGTGTCTCATTTCCTAATCTAATTCCCTCAGCATCACCTGATTTAATTCGACTACATCCCATTATCCTCATTTTGCTTTTGTTGATGTTAATCTTATATCCTGCTTTCAAGACACTGTCCATTCCATTCAGCTGCTCTTTCAGGTCCTTTGCTGTCTCTGACAAAATTACAATGTCATCAGCGAACCTCAAAGTTTTTACTTCTTCTCCATGAATTTTAATACCTACTCCGAATTTTTCTTTTGTTTCCTTTACTGCTTGCTCAATATACAGATTGAATAACATCGGGGACAGGCTACAACCCTGTCTCACTCCCTTCCCAACTGCTGCTTCCCTTTCATGCCCCTCGACTCTTATAACTGCCATCTGGTTTCTGTACAAATTGTAAATAGCCTTTCGCTCCCTGCCTTTTACCCCTGCCATCTTTAGAATTTGAAAGAGAGTATTGCAGTCAACATTGTCAAAAGTTTTCTCTAAGTCTACAAATGCTAGAAACGTAGGTTTGCCTTTCCTTAAACTATTTTCTGAGATATAGTCAGTAATAGTACAACTATAACACAGTTATGAGAGAATTACAATTGCTTCATTAATGGTGAAGGTCCACCTAGTAATGGCGAATTTGAACATGATGCCATTACCTCCCTCCTTAATAAAGATCAGAACTTTTTTGTAGAGCATAAATCTACTAAAGCCTGTCATACTAGAATCCAGAAATTAATGGTTGTTCTGAATAATAATTCCATTGCTTGATAGACATCATAATGTCGTAGTACACCTAATAATCCTGAGAACTGTTGACACAAGGAAATTAAATTTACTCTAATAAATATAATTGTGAATTGTACATTTAATCAGACATCATTCGTAGATAATTCTGTAAATCAAGGTATTTTGAATAACAGCTCCCGTAAATGTAAATACTGCTCCTATAGATCAATCATAATGGAAATTAGCAACAACAAGGGAGGCATCATGAAGAGCAACATCAAGTGTTGAACTGAACACTAACCCTTTTACCCCTGTATCTGTGAATAAGAAAATTAATCCAAGAGCTCATCAGATTGGGAGTTTAAAATTGAACTTTTTCTCTATAATCTTGCTTATCATCTAAAAACCTTAATACATGTTTGTACAATGGCAAATGTTGTTGCAGATGTTAAATATACTCATGTGTCTATGTCTAATATGCAATAGATATATGGTGTGCTCATTTAATGAATAACATAGGTCATTGGTAATATTCCATAGATTATACCTAATGTCCCAATGATTCAATTTTTCCAAATTCTTGCCATACAATATGTGAGACAATTCTAAATCCTGGTTAAATTGAAATATAAAGTTCTTGATGACCAAATAATCAAAATAAATGTTTGTAAAGAATGGGATACTTCCCAGGTACAGGATCAAAGAAGGAAGTATTTAAGTTGCTGCTTGTTATAGTACAGTAATAGGACCTGCCAAAAGTGGAAATAAAGATTTAAGAAGAGATGTAATAACAAATGAACATATAAATTATGGTGTTTGACCTAAAGTTGTTCTTTCTGGTTCCATGTTAATTACTACTGCAATAAAATTTCCTACTCCGAGAATAGCTGACATGTAATAAAATTTCCTACTCCTAGAATAGTTGACATGCCTGCTAGGTGGAACAGGAAAATAGCTAAACCTACTGAAGCTTCTCTGTGGGGCAATAGTTCCTTCTAGTCAAAGGATAAACTGCTCATCCTGTAGCAGCACCATTACATACTATAGAAGATGCAAGAAAAGACTCAATAATGGAGGTAAACATCTAAAATTTATACTGTTTATTCAAAAGTCAGTTGCCACATGCACCAATTGTATTAGGTATGACAACAAAGAAAATCATTACAAATGCATAGACAATAATAATTACATTATAAAAGAGATCCTCTTCAGATACAGATCCAGGTTGTCCTACCTCAAATTTAATAAATATTAATACTGATACTCCTACAATTCCAGTTGATGCCCCAAATAGAAAGTCCAAAGTAACAATGTCTTTATGGTTTGTTGAGAATAATCCTTTTTATGGTAAGCTGGCTGAAGTTAAAGGTGGTAGGCTGAAAGTCTATTTATGGAATTTTTTCTCTCTTACCAAAAAATAAGTCTTATGTTCAATTACGATTCTAGACTGGATTTCAAGGGGTCTAAAACTTTACCAAGGCTTAAAATATAGTTCTTATAAGCAGAGGTTTCAAAGTTATTAGTTATTTAATTTAAATCATTAATATAACGAAATGTAGAAGCTAATGCTGTTGTTGAAATTATAATACAGGGTCCACCAGAAAAATGGATGAACTCTTTGTCAGGCTGAATCGAGATATCGATATTACTGTTCGATTTGAATGACATGTGTGTTGTTGTATGGTCTTTGGCTCAACAGATATTTGTACTTTCATCTCGGGATTGAGAAAACAAGATGGCTGGAGCACACTTGACATTCGAGCAAAGAAAATGTATTCTGAAGTGGTTTTTGAAGTTTGATAATGATGTTGAAGAGCAATGTCAGTGGAGGTGGGAGTTTCAAACAGAACCCCCAACCTGACTAAAAATTAAACACTTCATTAACAAGATTGAATTCCATGGAACGATTTGTGATATTCACAAAGGAAGATCAGGAAGGCAGCATACAGCTACAGATCCTCCTCCATCGGCTCTCATGTTGGAAGCATTTGTTAATTATCCATAGAAGTCTGCTGTGCAACGCGCATGTGAATTGTGGGTTAGCAATACAAGTGTACAAAGAATTCTGAAAGCTGCAAAGTGGAAAGTTTACATTCTACGATTACTGCACACGATTAATGATGATAATCATGATCACTAAATGCAATTTTGCGAATGGTATCAACAAATGGGTAACTGATGATGAACAATTTGTGATGTAGGTAGTGTAGAGTGACGAGGCACGATTTAAATTTAATGGAACAATGAATCGGTATAACAGTGTGTACTGGGGACTGGAAAATCCGCATGTTTATGTGGATAAATCGGTCAATCTACCATAGGCTCGTGTCTGATGTGGATCATCACTAGGAGCTTAGTTGGACACTTTTTCTTTGAAGTTACTACCACTGGACAAGTGCTCCTGGAAATGATTCACGTAACAATTTTGCCACATATATATGTGCTTTATGGAGCTGATGAAGAGGTCTTCTACCAACAGGATGGGTTGCCACCACACTATCACCTAGCTTTTCTGGATAATAATTTTTTTGGGACATTACGTTGGACGAAGAGGGCCCATTGATTTCCCTCCACAGTCGCCAGATGTAACACCAATGAACTTTCCCTAGTGGGGAACTGTGAAATATAACATGTATCGACATAAGCCACGCACGCTGGAGGAATTTCGCCAGGAGATTACAGCAACACGTGCAGTGATCTCCACTGTAACATTGACAGACTTAGTTGCAGCGACCACACGTCGTTCTGTTATTTTTATAGGCACCAACAGTGAACGTTTTGAACATTTAAAGTAACCATACCCTAAACTGAAGGTTGGGCAACCTGTGTGATCAGTTTTTCGTTCCAGAAAATGTGTATACATTTTCTGGCAGACCCTATAGTTATAGATAAAATAAATTTTGATTTCTTGGATTTAATTCTTTCAGATCAGAAATTTATTGTGCAAGATACAATAAGACCTGAAAACATAATAATTAAATTATAGTATAATGTAATAGTTGTTAGTGCTACTATAATTGTTGTTACAATTCATATGTGATTGTCTTTAAGTGACTGAATAACATCACATTTTGCTGAAATGAAACAAAAGGTGGTGAACTACCTCACTATAATGATGATAAAATATTATAAACTGATGTCCTGTTTTTCCTGTTTCTTGCTGAATAGATTTGTTTTTTTGTTGAATAAATAAAGCTAAAAGAAGTCTTAGTATATGATAAAAAGAACAGTTCTCAAACTTTTTAAAAAATTAGTTATCTGAACCAAAATCTAAGACTGGTGATTTTGCATGCAGTTGTCATAATGATTATTGATGTAAGCCTGCTAAACTACAAATAATAGTTTCTAAAACAGATTTAGTAAATGTGAATTATCTTAACCGTGTGGAGTATGATGTACCTATTTCTGGAGCTATTTTTGTCATATTATTAATGCTACACAAATAATTCATCTTGAAACATCTCTAACTTATGGATACTGAATATGAAACTGAGTAACTCCAATTTTTACCAATAACCTAAATTTAATTCTTACAATTGGCATAAGTTTTATTTTTCATCCTACTGGATATTTCATCTGAATCGTTAAAATTGAAAATATAGCTATTGTTGATACTACTACATGAACAATAATTAATGTAACTGATGAGTTATATGAATTTGAAGAATGACTATGTTTGTTCATATCATTAATACTGATATCATTAGATGTTTTGTAGATTTGTTGACCACTAAAAATGGGAGCACTAATACCTCTAACAATGGGATATGAAACTATTAGGGTATTTATCTTACATTTTTATAATCTTAATCAAGAATTATGATGCACATTGGTTATGATACTAAAGGAGATGGTTAATTCTGTCTTATTTAACATTTAACGGGGAAACTTTGATCACTTTATTCATTCTATCAAGGTAACCCTTTAATTATGCTCTCCATTATTTTTTGTTATGTTACATAAAAAATTGAAGATCTATTCCTTTTGTTTTCATATACACTTCTTTGAGATAATTTAATTTTTTGTATTTTACAAGTGGAATTTCTCTGATTTATTTTTCGATGTACGCATTTCAATATAGGGCATATAATTAAACAATTGATTACAAGATTTATTTAGTTCATACTAACATATGATTCTCATTTAAAAAGTTATAAAAAGTCGTAGCTATCTACTTTGTCAATGAAAAAAGAAACTGACCATAAGGGATGATGAGGGAGACCTGCACCACTGTACTAGGCAAGGTCGTAGCAGAGGTGGTTTGCCATTGCCTTCTTCCGACTATATATATATATATATATATATATATATATATATATATAATTAGATCTAATAAATACATTTCGTTGATTAATAAAATTATTATTGCCAAAGAAACTCTTAGCTTAATATGAATAATATGATTTCGATTTGATTTAAAAAATAATTAATCTCATTGATATAAATAGACGTATTGTTTAATATCAACGCTTTCATATTATATTAATGTATATCATATTAAGGTAAAGACTGAATTAATTTAAGTAATTTATATTACTTTCTATTCCTTTATTATATGATAAAAGATGACTAAATTATAAAACCTATATGTAATAAATTTTTTGCGATACTGGTTGATATCTATGTTTATTTAAAGATGATAGACAAATTGTTTTGGTCATACAGATGTTTTTACATATTTTAATACCATTTTTCTTTTTTTGACTTTTTTGTGGTAAAGTGAATTCAGTAGCTAAGTGAAATTATAACTGATTATTCAGTATTCCAAAAGTTTCATTCTTCCTTATTTAATTATTTGGCATTATCACAGTCTCGTTAGACTAAACATACATTTATGGAGTAATTTATTTAATTCCCAAGAGATCTTGGAATTTTCAGTCGATTTGTAATTGGAATTTGTGTTAGTGCTAGCGGTTATACAATCGATAAAACTGAATACTGTTGATTAACAGTATCTTTTTATGAATACAGAGTTGAATTGTGACTTTATAATGATAAATATAAAAAGAGTTATCGCTGTTTTCATGAATTTGTCAAAAAATAATGTATGATAAGATGCCATTTAAATTCACTGTTAATTACACTTAACAGGGTACCAATACATAAAGCCCTTAAACTGAAAGAATTTTGTAGCATCTTTCCATCCAAAGGAAACTACAGCATTATTGATAACATAATTGAGTCTACTTATTTGTACATAACTATCATCAGAAAATCTTTTAGTGTTAGTATTCTTTATTCATAATTATAAAATATTACACATTGAAGAGAAACTTATATTTAAGACCAGATAGTTTATAATACATTTTTGTTTACTGCAAATTGGTGATAGAAAAACTGTTAATGATGGTGGATTTGATGGTATTTTAATTTAGTGAATCTGACTAATATTGGTCTGAGATGTGTATACATCTCTACTAATTATTCTATAACATTTTTAAAATTATAGCTTCAAATTAGATAACTCTTCAGTTCGTAGATGTGCTGGAAAGCGTATTTAGGAAGAGGTGCAGGATGCAACTCATTACTAAAGTATTACTCTTAGACTCAAAATTATGCTGCATACATCAGAATATCTTGATTAATGTTTATATTAATTTTTTGTTTATTGTACTATTTAATAAAGAGTTATTTTATTGTGTTTGTTGTCTAAATACATTTTGTAAGACTTTTTTTATGCTATAGTCTATTAGTAATGTAAGTGGATTATGAAATATTAAATGCCACATGTTCTTATATACCATCCGTCAAACCCCTCCCCACCCTCCACTCTTTCTGGAATGTGAATTATTTAGGTTTCATAAAGAAAAATTTTCCTTAACACGGATTTTGTATTAGGGGGGTGGCTAAATGTAAATACTTATTTAATCTGATTCAGAATTTTGGAGTTAATGCATCATAATTTTTTTTAGTTAATTTTTCAAATATTAATCATTTCTATGGTATCTAGTTTCTTAAGAAAAATAGGGGAAAAGCTTTACAGCTAGAGTTTAGTTAATTTTAAATATAATAATAGGTTGTAAACTAGCTATATTTGACATTATGCTTACATTCACTATTTTTGATTTGGATCTTATTATTATATTAGGTTCTTATTGAGATTCAAAACTTAATTTTCAGATTTTTGTAATAATGATGAAATTAGTAATTTTTAGTTTTATAACTGCTGTTATTAATTTATTATAATAAACTAACCAGATATGATACATTCCTGTTTGTCAGAAACATGTTCTCATGTCAATATGTAGGGTCTGGTCTGCTCACTGACAAAGTTTTAAAGAACCATGGTATTTTGACCATACAAACATAGCATAAAATTTACTCTCTTAATGAGGGGTTAGTACGAATGGCTTGATGAGACATCAATTGTTCCTTAACAAATTTTACAATTCAACTTTTTAGTCCAAAGGCCCTTAACTTTTCTAGAGGATAAGATGACCCTATAGAACTTGTCCTTTTTATATAGTTTTTTAAACTCTTTCTATACTTAATGGTAGCATTTTGTTGGGGTGACTTGAGGAATAATAGAACTCTTCATTGCTAAATCACATTTTATGTTCACCATGATCCAAAATTTGCCAACAGGCTTGCCACAATGGTAACACAAGTTCCTGTCAGATCAAAAAAGTTAAGCACTGTCGAGCACAGTTAGTATTTGAATAGGTCACTGTCCAGGTCTGCCGAGTGCTGTTGGGAAGCGGGATTCACTCAGTCCTTGTGAGGCAAATTGAGGAGCTACTTGATTGAAAACCAACAGCGAGCTGAGAGAGCAGTGCACTGAGCCCCCTGTACCCATGTTCAGTGAAGTCTAAGGGCTGAGGATGACACTGCAGACGGTCAGTACAGGTGGACCTTCAGGGACTGTTTGGATGGTGTTTGTTTGTTTATGTGATCAATAATTTCTGATCATAAGGTAAAGTTACTTTATGAATAACAGCGTAACCTTTTTCGAGAACTCATACTGAAAAGCAGATTATGACCTCAGAGTTCGATCAAGAAACATTCAGGGTGCAGGAACCTAAGAATTAGGTCTTTTCAACCTTTAAATTCTGAGTTCAGACTGAGGTGAGCCAGGTCAATTTCCATCCTTACTTGTCTGTACCCATACTAGTAGAAGAGACCATGAGGCTAAAATATTTTTTTATATTTCTAATTGAAATTAGTTAGTTGCGATTTTGGAGATTAATGTATTTGATAATTAATTTATGTAGATTTTTGTACATATAGTACTTTATGGTTTATTTATATTTATTTCAAAACTTTTTCCTTTGCTTTAGGTTAGCTTTCCTATGTTCATTAATACAAAAGGTTTTGGGGTTGCATTCAGATTTGAAAGTGTCTTTGTAAGTATGCTTGGTGTTCCTCAGCCCTTTAGTTATGCTATTAAATTAGTTTTTAAGGAGCAACATTTTCATATTTTATCAAATTATTTGATTTATTATTTTCTCCCATTTTAATTTTATTCTTTTTCAGCTGTTTCAAAATTTTTTCCTTTTTTAACTTAAATATATTCTTTTTCTTACAGTTTGTTTATATTCAGCTAGAATATGTGTTTACACTGTAATAAGTGCTGGTTGATTGTAAAATTAAAATTATTGTTTATTAGGTTCATTATGACCTGCTGCTCGAACTACTTGATATGATATATACATGAAATCTGTTCACAGTTGTGAATATGAAAAATTTTCAGCTGTATAATGAATGATGACAGTGAAAATTTGTGCTGGACTCAGACTGGAAACCAGAGTCCCTGCTTTACGTAAGTGGTTGCCTTAACTGCTTTGTCTATCTGTGCACAATTCATGGCCAGACACCACCATACATGCATGTCCAGAGGGACATTGCATCGTTCTTCTAAACAACACAAGCACTGCAATACTGTATTTATCTGCAGAAACCAGGCAGCGACTTTCAGGCGACCACTCATGTAAAATGGTAAACACAGGTCTGTGTCATGATCTGGCACAAATTTACATTGTCGTCTTTCCATTACGGAGACATGGTTGTTTGTATTTGCAACTACAAATACACTTAATGTATTTCATAATAGCTGCGGTTTCAAGAGTACCTGTTCTTCAGATGTGCAAGCATGTCCAAAGGAACAATTGATCGTTCTTTCTAGCAACACATTCAGTGCAATATCATATCAAATTTTTTACAAAGTTATATTAGCTTTAATTTTACTGTGTTTTATTATTTTAATTGGTAGTTTTAATATATTTGATTTTATAAATTATCAGCTTTATTGTTGATTTGATGTTATTTATTTTCCTATGTCTTTAGCTTGTTTTGCTTTACCTTAAGCTGGAACTGATTGAATCCCTTTTGATTTTTCTGTAGGGAAATCTGAGTTAGTTTCAGGGTTTAAAGTTTAATATTTATTTCTCTTCATGTAGTAATTCCTGTGAAAAATTATGAACACTAATTAATATATGTCTAATAAACTACTGGTGGGATGATTTACCATGAGGTTATTAATTTAAATGGCATGTAATGCTGTTTCTACCTATTTATTCAAAATTTATGTGTGTATGGTTTGTGTTGCATACAAAAAACGAGTGTTTAAAACTGGTTACTCTTGAGGAGGAAAACATAAGTATAAATAGCTGTATGATGTTCGTTGTAACAGTGAACCAGTTCTCAGTGCAGCCTTATTCGTTATAATATAACAAAACGTACAGGACAGTAGCTAACGTTTTAATTTTATCATATGTGTACTTTTATGAGTTAAAATTTGAGGCAGTCAACTACGAAAAGATGTCAGTTATATTAAGGTTAAGACATGTCAGGCAGAATTTGGAATTAGGAATTAGCAGCTCTGTTTATGACAACAGCACTTCAGTAATATAGTTTAGGGACATTGAAGGTGTTCATGTTAAACACTCTAAATAATTCACAAGGACTAATCAAATGACTTAGAGAAACTACAGGAGTGACTTGTATTTGTGGAAAAAATTTCTGTGAGTGTATGACACTCCATGCTTAGAAATATTTCAAGCAAGCTAGTGTCAGTTGCAAACTGGTATTCTATGAAGATAGTTCATTTCTGAACTTGATTACATTTCTGAGCTGTTTTGACCATGAAGAATCTAATCATGTGAGAAAGCCACTGTCAGGATTTATAAAACATTACAGGGAGACAACTAAGTTGATCAGTACTGTGCTATATTTTGGGACTTTAGCTCACAGAAAGACTTGCGTTTAGCTTATTGTATAATTGGACAATCTGTGCTTGAGATTTTTTGGGAGGCTACTGCTAGTTAATTCCTCCATGTTAATCGTTTCTCCAGAAATAAGTTTAACATGCAGCACTGATAAGATTAATTTATGACGATTTTTTTTATTCTCGTTTCGGTCCACTTCAACTGAAGTCCGTAATTACCCAAATGATTTATATTTATTTAATCTAAGTTACCATGGGAAGATAGTTTGGGCTTTCTTAGATGATTTTAACGAGTTAAACTTACATCATACATTGTTATCGACTTCTTTTGTTGTCTGCTAATGAATCGGAGCATATTGGTGAGAGATTAAGCTCACATGGAAGTTCAGGTTGGAGATGGGTTTCTGGGATTTGTAACTCAACAGGTGATAATATTGCATAGATAGTCGTTCTGCCATGCTACATTTGCGATTGACGTCAGAGGCATACTAGTAAACATTAAAAGTATTAAAGAGTGGAGGACACAACAATGGTTAACGTTTAAGATAACTTCACAACTGCTATCACAGCAAGACCTTGATGAGCCTTTTTATATTTCAACCTCACGTCACTCAAGTAGCATCATTGCCTGTATCGACTTACTATCATCATCATATAATCTGTTTGGAAAGAAAAAAGGAGGAATGCGAAAATATTATGAAATTATGTCACAGATCACACTAACTTTTACACACAACTACACATAGTTGAAAATATACCAGATCCATACAGAACAGGTCAAGAGATGTACTCACACTGTAAACATATCAGCACCCTCATGGTTTGAAGATTCCATTAGCTGTTAACTGTATAATGTTGGTAACCATTCAGTCACAAATATCAGGTTAAGTATACTCTCAACATATCAGTTATATCATACAGGTTTCTACCTGGAAAACTGAAATTATATACTAAAGAACTCATCAAAAAGAGAAGGAGAAACAATGTCAGCATAGACCTAGTCAACTTAATTAGGTATGAAAGATTATTATGGTTTATCTGAGTTGTGTGTATGACCAGGTATTGAACCTTTTCTTCAGCATATTTCTGGCTGTGTATTCCCACACACAGTTTTGTTGCACATGTATTCTATAAAGTGTGGTCAGAAGCAGTCTGAAAAACTTGTAAGGGTGTTACAGGGCAGATTGCACTGTAAAATAATCGTTAAGAAAAAATTAGGTACATTGCGAAGAGTTAATTAGCACTGATCTTAGCCAATCAGACCGTTGCATGAGCAAATTCAAGTGGCCTGCTAGACGCAGTTGGTGTAAGTTGTACTCATAGCATAAATGATAGTATATTAGGCTGCTCAGCCTTTGTTTCAGCTTCATTCCTTATTAACATCCCATGACCAGTTTCTGTATCGTGGTCTTGTTCTGTTTTAGAAAAGGAAACAAAGAACATGCTGGTCAATACCATCTCTGGCGGGTAGCTTGAATCTGTGTGCATGATGGCCTGACTAACATCAGTGCTAATTACCTCAGAAATAGTGCAACACAAAGAATTTTTTTCTTAACAGGTATTTTTCGTTAGCATTTATGTTAGGTGGCTGTGACCCACTGGATACAATTAGCGGCAGTTGTTCTCATAGCATAGATGATAGCATATGAGGTTGCTCGATGTATGGCTGGGTTTCGATTTCAACTAAAATCCCATGTCCAGTTTTTGTACCGAAATTCTGTT
Organism: Schistocerca piceifrons; assembly: GCF_021461385.2. Classification (NCBI taxonomy): domain Eukaryota; kingdom Metazoa; phylum Arthropoda; class Insecta; order Orthoptera; family Acrididae; genus Schistocerca; species Schistocerca piceifrons. The sequence goes on along the minus strand of NC_060139.1, from coordinate 320,890,095 downwards.
TGGTTTTGTGAAACCAAATGAAGAACATGTTTGGTGGCACTGTCTCTGGCAGGCAGCTTGAATTTGTGCATGCAATGGCCTGGTTGACTAACATCAGTGTTAATTAACTTGGAAATGGCGCAACATACCGAATTTTTTCTTAACAATTATTTTTCAGAACAAGCTACCTAGCAACACCCTTACAAGCTTTTCAGATTGTTTCTCACCACCCTGTAAATCTAACTTTGGCTCAGAAGGGGGTAAATTATGCTGCCACAAAAGTTTTTGGTCACTTACCTAATAGCATCAAAAGTCTGACAGATAGCCATATAGCATTTACAAGGAAATTAAAAGAATTTCTTAATGGCAACTCCTTCTACTCATTAGATGAATTTTTGGATATAGTAAGTGGGTAATTTCCCAACCTCCACAAAAAATTATTGAGTGTCATGTAATATTTAGTCTAATGTAATATCTTGTATAGACACCTTTTATTAACCTGACACGTTCCACATCATTACAAAGTGTAGTATTCATGATCTATGGAATGAGTACTAATCTAATCTAATCTATCCTCTGCTCACAACACACTCAATAATATCGCAGATCTGTCCATTCTCCTGACATCTACATTTACATATTTGATCTGTAAGTACTGCTCAGTGTGTGTCGGTAATCACATGATGTATCAGACTCATGTTACCCCAATTCTAGCACTACCTTGTTGTGTACCTTTGAAAGACTGAGTTCTTGATATTTTGAAAATAAGTCCCTCCACACTGCCTGATGCCTCATTAGCAGCTCCTATTACTGGACTGTTTTTGTAATAACCTCCTACTTCAAAAAGAAAATCTACACTGAACACAATATTTTCTAGCAGAGAGCGAGAATATGAATTCAAACGGTGTCTTACAAGTGCAAACTGTATTTTCTTTCAAACCTTGTATACACATGCTATTATAATTAATAAGATCTTGAATTATAACTGTATGTACTTAACTAACCTGTGGGGGTCTCCTCTGAGGACGAGGCATTAGTCCCCTTAACAATGTCATTTGGAAAACTTGCGAGGTCTTTTGGTGGTTTCTGTGATAATGGAGAGTTTCTCAGCTGCAGAAGAAATGCGCTATCATACACAATCCTTGGACCTGAAATAAATTAACAGATGCATTTCTGTAGCAATAAATTATCATACAATTTGACTCCTAGAAGAAAAAAACTGAATCCAAGAGTTTGCAGACGATATCAAGGCAATTCCCCTTTTTCTTAATTAAATGGGACATAAATAGAAACATATAAAATTGTGTTACTCTGCAAAAAACCATTTCGAATCAATTAGACAGGATATATCAGTAACACAATTTTTTTAACAGAGAATGTTACCCTGTTTATTTTCAAAATGTTGTAACATAAGACTACATGCATTTTACAAGCAAATCGTTATTTATCAATCCGTGACAGATTTCGTAATTATAGCAAGGAAATGATGTGTTTGTGCTTTGTAGATGGAACTAGGATGTGGAAAGCATACTAGTGATGCTGTCAAAACAGCTTGCTGAAATATTTTGGTGCAGGAACGCCAATCTTTCATGTACATGCCTTTTCAGTGGTAATTTAGATGTAGCAACATTAGACAGCGCAAGAACAGCACATTCCTCTTTTTTCTTTGTTTTTACACTGTTCATTTCATAGGCCCTTAGTAAGAAGATTCTCAAGGATGTGGTGAATGTTGGAAAAACATAATACACACAAAGGTTGAACGCTAATGTACTTTCCAGAGACCTTATGCCCAATGATATTTAAGAATGCGAAAAGTCAAACATTTTCATTTTTAAATGAATGAAAAATTTGCTTTAAAATGTAAGTATACAGTCTAACATACATAACATGATTCCAAGTCTTTTCTAGCCAAACATATTCAAGTAAAGACAGTTTCAAATGCTTAGTTACAAGAATTCCATTATTGTGTTCTAGATGTGCACAAGTAAGTTAATACCTAGCATTCATGTTGTGTAAAATTGTTAATAATGTATAAATCAACTGAGTCTACGCTAGAGACAATTCTAGACATAAATAATTTACATTAGGCCTTTGTGTGGATTTTTCTCATTTAAATATGTATTGCATAAACTGTGTAGTTTTTTAATGATGGATACATTATTCATAAAATATATCACTAAGTTTAATTTATACCAAGTAGAAGTATTTGGAACTACAGGCCTCTCTAGGACACTATACTCACTGTACTTCACACACTATTAGTGTTGAAATAAATTATCTTTGCTTGATGAGCTACCCTAATAATATGATACCATTTTATCTTTTGAAATGAAAGTAAGCGAAGCATGTCAGCTTTACCATCCCTCTTGCATGACAATATACAGATCTCAAGCACAAATTTATTTGTTCATTTCAGCAGGTCTATAATATGGTCCTCCCAGCTGAATTTATCAGGACATAACCCCCATAATTTGATACTGTTGACCTACAAAGCTGCCTTTAGATTTTCAGTTAACTTCTCACTTTATTTTGTGAACTAGTCTTTACAGAAACTATGAAATGGCGGTCCCATACCAACACCGACTACAGATAGTCGCAATTCTTTCGGTGTTATCTGTGTGAGGTTTGGTCGAAAATATGGTCATACATCATCTAGGTGCATCAACCAATAAGCATTTAGCCACTATGGTAGCATACAGTTAAGCAGCATTAAAAAAACTCTGTTCCAGTTCATAGTCCTCATGGCACGGTTGTGATGTTTCATTCTCAGTGGCATAAGGAATATGGCATCACAGGCTAGCAGTTTTGGTGAGCTGGTTCAGATTATTTGCTTTGTGTTTGTGATGTGTGTATATTACATGGTCAGAATCTTACAATCTCACTGAGAGCAAAGATACTATATTTTCCACATGCTGAAGCTTGTTTGATGTGTAACTAGTTCAATGTGTTATTGGGTCTATAGCAATGATGGCTGATACACAATCCAAATTCAGTCTTTAAGTCTACAGTGTGCTGTGCATTTCGGTTTAGACTGGATGGAGGCGCCCTTGGATATTTTAATAGCGGTTTATGGATAATGAGTATTTGTTTTTTAAATTCGTAATATTTATCAGCAGTGAAATTAATAAGCAAACGATTTCTGCTTTGTTCAAGAGGCGTCTGATTGTTTACGACATTTTATTCTGTGTATTACATGAAGTCAGAAATTTGGTTAATATAGTACCTAATTTATACCTGTAGATTTCTGCTGCATTTGATACACTATCTCATTAAAATACCTGGACATCTATTACGACAGTAACAGAGGTGGGTCCAGCTTGAAAGTGGATGAATGGTAGGCATTTCTTCCTCAGCAAGCAAAACCAGAGAAGGTAGTGACGTTTGACGCTGGGGTCAGAAGCGAAGGCTACGTCCTAAATCATCCTAAACGTGTCACATTGGGTTCAGGTCTGAACTCATCACAGGTCAATCTATTTCACTAATGTCATTGCCCAAAAACCATTGCCTCTCAGATGCTGATTTGTAACAGGGTGCACTGTAATGCTGTGGCAATGAGCCATCGTCTCCGAACTGTTCCTCTGCTGTACACAGTACACAATGGTATAAAATGTGTTTATATCCTTGCGAATTTAGCGTTCTCTAAAGCGCAACAACAGGACCACATCCTAATCATGAAAAGCACGCTCAACAATAACAACACCTCACTTTTACTTCACAGATGGCACTACATATGATGACATAACATTCTCTGTGCATCTGCCAAACCCAAACACTTCCATCTGATTGCCACAGGTTACAGAGCCGTTCATCACTCCGTATCACTCGTTTCCAATAACCCAGTGTCCAGTGACGCCGCTTTTCACATCACCTCAAGCATCACTTATGACGAGCTGTTCGACCATTGCACCCCATTCTTGTAACTCCCTACACAGTCATCCCCCCCCCCCCCCAGAACCATGGACCTTGCCGTTGGTGGGGTGATCTGGGTTCCTCAGCGATACAGATAGGCTTTCCGTAGGTGCAACCACATCGGAGGATATCTCTTGAGAGGCCAGATAAATGTGTGGTTCCTGAAGAAGGGCAGCAGCCTTTTCAAGAGATGCTCGATTGACTGATTTGGACATGTAACATCAACCAAAACGGCCTTGCTGTGCTGGTACTGCGAACAACTGAAAGCAAGGGAAACTACAGCCACAGTTTTTCACAAGGGCATTCAATTCTGCAATATAGTTAAACAACGATGGCATCCTCTTGGGTACAATATTCCAGAGGTAAAATAGTCTCCCAATCGGGTCGCCAGGTGGGGACTACTTGAGAGGATGTTGTCATCAGGAGAAACAAAACTGTCATTCTACGGATCGGAGTGTGGAAAGTTAGATCCCTTAATAAGTAAAAAAATTTAAAAATGGAAGGTTGAAGTTAGATATAGTGGGAGTTATTAAAGTTCAGTGGCAGCAGGAACAGGAATTGTGGTCAGGCAGAAATTTCGAAATCAGATTTTAAATTGAAAGACATTTCCAGGGGCAGATGTATACTCTGAACGCAATTTATTGGTTACGAACTGCAGAATAAAACTACATAAACGGCAAAAATTACGACATTAAGGATATCAGACCTGGATAGGTTGAAAAAAGCAGAGATTGTTGAAAGATTCAGGGGGAGCATTAGGAAACGATTGCCTAAAATAGGGGAAAAGTGTCAAATGGAAGATGAATGGGTAGCTTTAACAGACGAAACAATGAAGGCAGCGGAGTATGAAATAGGTGAAACGAAGGGCCTAGTAGAAATCTTTAGATGACACAGGAGATATTAAAATTAATTAATGAAAGGTCAAAATATAAAAATGCACCAAATGAAGCACGCGAAAGGAAATACAAACATCTAAACAATGAGACTAACAGGAAGTGCAAAATGGTTAAGTAGAAATCGCTAGAGCCCAAAGGTAAGGATTTAGAAGTAAGTATCACTTGGCGAAAGATAGATACTGCCTACAGAAAAATTAAAGAGGTCCTTGGAGAAAAGAGAAACAGTGGTATGAATATCAAGAGCTCAGATGGAAAAGGAGCAAAGAAGGGAGAACTGAAAGGTGGATCGAGTATATGGAGGATCTATACAACGGAGGTGTACTTGCAGGCAATATAATAGAAATGGAAGAGGAATTACATGAAGACGGGATGGGAGACATGACACTGCCAAAAGAATTTGACATAGTAGTGAAAGACGTAAGTCGAAACAATGCCCTAGTAGTAGACGACATTCAGTCACATCTATTGATAACCTTGGGAGAGCAAGCCATGACAAAACTCTTCCATCTGGTGCGCAAGATGTATGAGACAGGTGAAATATCCTCAGGCTTCAAGAAAAATATAATCATTCCAGCTCCAAAGAAAGCTGGTGTCGACAAGTGTGAATATTACCAAACTATCAGTTTAATAAGTCATGGTTGCAAAATCCTAACACGAATTCTTTTCAGAAAAATCGGAAAAGTGGCAGGAGCCGACCGCGGAGAAGATCAGTTTGGATTCCGGAGAATCACAGGAACGCTTGAGGCAATACTGACTCTGTGACGTACTTTAGAAGATAGGTTACGGAAAGGCAAACCTTCGGTTATTAGCATTTGTAGAATTAGAGAAAAGCTTTTGACAATGTCGACTGGTATACACACTTTCAAATTTTGATGGTGGAAGGGGTAAAATACAGGGATCGAAAGGCTATTGACTAGATTTTCGTTTTAGGAAGTCTTTTTGGAAGTATTTGTATGAAGTGTAGCCGTGTATGGAAGTGAGACATGGGCTATAAGCAGTTTAGACAAGAAAAGAATAGAAGCTTTTGAAATGTGGTGCTACAGTAGAATGCTGAAGGTTAGGTACGTAGAGGCCGGCCTCTGTGGCCGGTCGGTTCTAGGCGCTTCAGTCCGGAACCACGCAGCTGCTACGTTCGCAGGTTCGAATCCTGCCTCGGGAGTGGATGTGTGTGATGTCCTTAGGTTAATTAGGTTTAAGTAGATCTAAGTCTAGGGGAATGATGACCTCAAATGTTAAGTCCCATAGTGCTTAGACCCATTTGAACCATTTTAGGTGGGTAGATCCTGTAACTAAATGAAGAGGTACTGAATAAAACTGAGGAGAAAATAAATTCGTAGCACAACCTCACTAGTAGGAGGGATCGGTTGATATGACATACTCTGAGACATCAAGGGATCACCAACTTAACCAACTTAGCATTTAAAGGAAGTGCAGGGAGTCAAAATCGTACAGGGAGACCAAGAGATGAATACGCTAAGCAGAATTAGAAGGATGTAAGTTGCAGTAGTTATTCGGAGATAAAGAGGCTTGCATGGGACAGAGTGGCATGGAGTGTTGTATCAAACCAGTCTTCGGACTGAAGACCACAACAACAACAACAACAACAACAACAACATAAATGTTCAAATGTGTGTGAAATCTTATGGGACTTACTGGTAAGGTCATCAGTCCCTAAGCTTACACACTACTTAACCCATATTATCCTAAGGACAAACACACACACCTATGCCCAAGGGAGGACTCGAACCTCTGCCGGGACCAGCTGCACAGTCCATGGCTGTAGCACCTTAGACTCAACAATAATAATAACGTAGTCATTGTGCTAATTGGATTGCTAATGTCACTTTGGACTCGCTAGTGATTGTTTCCGATTATTTCATGTGATATTTTACAACTACCCTCCGCAATGCTCAACAGTCCCTGTCCGTCAGTACATGAGGTCTACCTGGTCCTGGTTTAGCTGTGGTCATTCTTACGAGTTTCCACCTCTCAGCCACATCATTAATAACCGACTTGGATAGCTCTAGAATTGCTGAAATGTCCCTGATGGACTTGATACTCAGATGGCATCCAATGACTAGACCACGTTCGAAGTCACAGAATTCTGCCGACCAACCCATTCCGCTGTTACTGCTCCTCTGCCGACAACACAATGCTCCCAGCCACCTTTTATACTGGCGGTCCTAATACTTCTCATCACGTAGTGTATGTTGTTTTTGGAGGCAACTGAACGTATGAGAAAGCGTAAGTGAAATAAACCTGAATCAATTTTATGAATAACCTGTTAATTTTCAGATCACATTAGACTTTTGAAATGTTGTTTGTTGTTGTTGTGGTCTTCAGTCCTGAGACTGGTTTGATGCAGCTCTCCATGCTACTCTATCCTGTGCAAGCTGCTTCATCTCCCACTACATTCTCCACCCTACATACTTCTGAATCTGCGTAGTGTATTCATCTCTTGGTCTCCCTCTACGATTTTTACCCTCTACAATGCCTTCCAACACTAAATTGGTGATCCCTTGATGCCTCAGAACATATCCTACCAACCGATTCCTTCTTCTAGTCAAGTTGTGCCACAAATTTCTTGTCTCCCCAATTCTATTCAATACCTCCTCATTAGTTATGTGATCTACCCATCTACTCTTCAGCATTCTTCTGTAGCACCACATTTCGAAAGCTTCTATTCTCTTCCACCTCCCCCCCCCCCCCCCCCCCAAGAACCATAGACCTTGGCGTTGGTGGGGAGGCTTGCGTGCCTCAGCGATACAGATAGCCGTACCGTAGGTGCAACCACAACGGAGGAGTATCTGTTGAGAGGTCAGACAAACGTGTGGTTCCTGAAGAGAGGCGGCAGCCTTCCTCCTGCCACCGAACTTCGCTAATTCCCATTATATCTAACTTTAACCTATCCATTTCCCTTTTTAAATTTTCTAACCTATCTGCCCGATTAGGGGATCTGACATTCCATGCTCCGATCCATAGAACGCCGGTTTTCTTTCTCCTGATAACGACGTCCCCTTGAGTAGTGTCCGGCCGGAGATCCGAATGGGGGACTATTTTACCTCCGGAATATATTACCCAAGAGGACGCCATCATCATTTAACCATACAGTGAAGCTGCACACCCCCGGGAAAAATTACGGCTGTAGTTTCCCCTTGCTTTCAGCCGTTCGCAGTACCAGCACAGCAAGGCCGTCTTGGTTAGTGTTACAAGGCCAGAGCAGTCAATCATCCAGACTGCGGCCCCTGCAACTGCTGAAAAGGCCCCTCTTCAGGACCCACACGTTTGGCTGGCCTCTTAACAGATGCCCCTCTGGTGTGGTTACACCTACGGTACGGCTATCTGTATCGCTTAGGCACGCAAGCCTCACCACCAACGGCATGGTCTATGGTTCATCGAGGGGGAGGGGGGCGGGGTTTGAAACGATATTGCAGAAATGTATTCGAGTATTGCGTTAGTTTTGAGACAGTCCATTTTTTACTTCTCCAGGTATGCAGAACATTCTACGAAATGGGCTCACTTGGGCGCGAAATCGAATAGTATTTTCTTTTGGGTTCTAGTGAAACTTCGTGCCTGCCATGTTGTAGCCAAGCAAGAAACGAAATACGAGGATCTTTGGACGAGACGTTAGGCAGCTGCAGTGCGACATCCAGTTTCAGTGCAAATGACTGGCTACAAGTCGTGGTCAACGTACGTATGATGTTCAACACGAGACATCGAGCATAAAGCAATGTAAATTTCCAGAAAGCGTCACGGATACACGTATGGTGCACAGAGAGTGGTTTTCACTGCCACGGACTGGTAACGGATAAGGACGTGCGCTCGTGCGCGGCTGTGTCCTTGACAGAGCGCCTTGCCTGCTATCGTTTCGTGCGTCATACGCCAAGTACTGTGAGCTGTCGAAAGTCACGGAACATGAGCGCTGGGACGCCTCACCTGCCTCAAAACAAAGCTGGGCGAGCCTCCGTATCGCCTTGCACTGCTGGCAGACAGTTTATGGCGCCAGTCATCTTGCTTATCTGACAGACTCTCAAGCTGAACCGTAATGCACACCTACGACTTCTGCGGCGAATCAGTATGCCTCGTGTTCGCACACCCCAACCCTGGCTCTGTCCTAATTTACGCGACTCTCGGACAGATTGTCTGTAGTGCCACCAAAAGTTATAAGCAGATCGTATCAAACAAAATGGATGAAATTTTCGAATTTTTCGACGCTTCTTTTTAACCATTCTTTTGACTGGTTTGATGCTGATCCCATCTGTTCCTACCGACTGATAATCTTTTCACATCCGTGTACCTACTACAATCAACAACATCGATAATTTATTTTACCCATTCTAATGTTTGTCTACTCCCGTACTCTCTCTTCTCCACTAATAATTCCAGTACCAAGTTAATACGGATACTAGATCACATGTGCCGCTAACCGGTTCATTACTCTAGAAACAGTTTTCAGTAGACTATTTACCTTCCTATGCTTTCTACTACCTCCTAATATCGATTCCATTTAATTTTTGGCCTTCTTCTGAACTTCTGCACTTTATATCTTCCTTTTAGCGTTCCGTAGCTCCTTTTCCTCTGGAACAGGTGGTCATATGAAGTTGAAATTTGTGTCGCATATTAAGGTCTTCGGTCCATTGGAGATGTTAAAAAAGTGAGGTTCTAAGTCGACGCATTCAAAAGATACAGCAATATATGCCACAATGTTTTGGTACTCACAAACTCACTCATCAAAACCTATACAGAACTTCCGGTTAAACTAGTTAGAATCATAAAGTTTGGCAAGAAGTAAGGATTCACATTACAAAAAAATGAAAAACTCCGAAAATTGATAATTTGTAATTATGTGAAACGAAAAAAATATTTTGTCATTTGTTATCAGTCTTTCTGTCTCTCTATCCGTCTGTTACGAACCCTTTTTCCTCAGGAATCGGTAGTCGTATCGCAGGTCCATTGGCGGCATGATAAACATTAGCTTCTACGTCAACGAAATCAAAAGATATTCCCATTTATGCCTCATATTTTGACACTCCTAAACTCATTCATCAAAACCTACAGGATAGTTCCCGTTGACGTAGACTCATGAAATTCGGCATCAAGCAAGTCCCCTGCTACAACCAAAGGAAAAAATCTGGAAATTGTGACTTTATAGTTGTATCACACGAAAAAATTTTTGTTATTGTTTATCTTGCTGTCTCTCTATCCGTGAATTGTTAAGGCCCCTTTTTCTCAGCGACAGGTACACGTATCAAGTTGAAATTTACGTCACATATTAAGGTCTATGGCCCTTTGGTGATGTAAAAATGTTAAGCCTCTAAGTCAATACAGTCAACGGATACGGCCATTTATGTCACATATTTTGATAGTCTCAGACGCACTCATTAAAACGTGTAGCGAACTTACCCTTGACGTATAATCATGAAATTTGCAAAAGTAAGACTTCACATTAGAAGAAATCAGAAAATTGTCATTATAATTTGTAATCATATCAAACGGAATAATATGTGTTATGCGACTCAAAAGTCTTGGAATCCATGGGATCGAGATATTGGCAGTATCACTGCGCGATTCCTACTCGCACCTGGTCAATTTTTATTTCTTTAATGCTTCCATTTTCCTATTGTGTGGGTCTCACTTCCATACAAGGATGTGATCTAGACCTATAGGAACTACTTCTCATCTGTATGTCAATGTTTGTTGACAGTGAATTTCGTTTGTTGAAGAAAGATGAATTTATTCATGCAAATCAGACAGTACCGTCCCCCTGAGCCATACTATATAACTTGTTTCCTACTTTCACTTCTCCTGCCGAGTCTTGTTTCTATTACTTCTTATATTTTCATCTTACCTTTTTTATTTTTGTGCTAAGTAAGAACTTCTTTTCATTTGATAATTTTTCTAAATCTTTTCTTTCGGCCAGAGGAACTGTGAGCACTGCACTTACAAGGTAAGCATACACCCAACGGGTCACCGAATTTGCTTATATTTTGCACGTTTCTAGTACATATTTTGACGTAACAATTACTGCTTTAGCACGATGCCCTTCTCAAGCGCTTCCGAGGAATCAAGATTCAAAGTTTTAGGTGCCTGACGATCACCATACGGAAGTGCCAGTCTGGTGGAGAAGTCTGCCCATATTGGATTAATGTAGCGGCAGTTCTGTTTTTTTCCTAATCTCCCACCAAACACTCATATGTCAATTCTTCCATCGCCGTTGAATGTCCTGGTAACGATCCTATTTTAAACACATACAAATTAAATGCACGAAGGTGAGTCAAATGAAAACCTTAAATATTTATTTAAAATATTATTTATTGTGCAGAAGTGGTAAAAGCTGTATCGCTTTTCAACATAATCTCCCCCACCCTCAATGCAAGTCCTCCAACGCTTACTAAGTGCATAAATCCCTTTAGAAAAAAATTCTTTTGGTAGTCCACACAACCACTCATGCACTGCATGGCGTACCTCTTCATCAGAACGGAACTTCTTTCCTCTCATTGCGTCTTTAAGTGGTCCAAACATATGGAAATCACTTGGGACAAGGTCTGGTGAGTATGGTGGATGAGGAAGACACTCAAAGTGCAGGTCTGTGATTGTTGCAACTGTTGTACAGGCAGTGTAGGGCCTTGCATTGTCATGTTGCGAAAGGACACCTACTGACAGCAATTCACATCGTTTTGATTTGATTGCAGGCCGCAGATGATTTTTTAGGAGATCTGTGTATGATGCACTGGTGACAGTGGTCCCTCTAGGTATGTAATGTTGAAAAGTGACGCATTTTTCGTCCCAAAAGAGAGTCAGCATAACCTTCCCTGCTGATGGTTCTGTTAGAAACTTCTTTGGTTTTGGTGATGAGGAATGGCGCCATTCCTTGCTCCGGTTGGTGGAAGTGAACCCAGGTTTCGTCCCCAGCAACGATTCTTGCAAGGAAGCCATCACCTTCTCGTTCAAAGCGGGGAAGAAGTTCTTCACATACATCTACACGTCGATCTCTCATTTCAGGAGTCAGCTGCCGTGGCACCCATCTTGCAGACACTTTGTGAAACTGGAGCACATCATGCACAATGTGGTGTGCTGACCCATGAATAATCTGTAAACATGCTGCAGCGTCATTCAGTGTCACTCGGCGGTTTTCCTTCACTATGGCTTCAACTGCTGCAATGTTCTGTGGAGTCACAACTCGTTGTGCCTGACCTGGACGAGGAGCATCTTCCACTGAAATCATATCATTTGTGAACTTCCTACTCCATTCGTAGACTTGCTGCTGTGACAAACATGCATCACCGTACTGAACCTTTTGATGATGAATTTCAATAGGCTTCACACCTTCACTACGCAAAAACCGAATAACAGAACGCTGTTCTTCACTGGTGCAAGTCGCAAGTTGGGTGGCCATCTTTATACTGATACTGCGACGGTATGTGTGCAGCTGCACTATCCTGCCACCTACAGGCCATTCTACACGCTGTTTGCAGCACGCTTACCAACTTACAGGATAACGTCGCGAAATTTCGATTTGTTATTACAAAATTAAGGTTTTCATTTGACTCACCCTCGTATCTTTGCGGTGACGAGTAACGAACGAGCCTGATCAGCGGTTAATAACTGTTCATTAACCAGTCTGTCGCTTCTGGTACCGAAATTAAGCGGTCGACAACAAAGCAGGATAAAATTTTAGATGTTTCTATTATTGAATGTGAAAAATTCGTCGATAGAGTAAATCATAAACATGCGAAAATTTGCAAAAGAGTGGATTCTCCTTTTTCTTGTGCCTTTGCCTCGCATCGGCGCAGGGTCTGCAGAGTTATTAACTGATGTGGCGTGAGTAGTTTAAGGGGTGGCTGGATGCCCTTTTTGTCGCTACTGCGTTACCCAGATATATTCATGAGAATTCCGGCTGTCTGCGTGTAGTGTTATTCACGTGAAAGGGGGCGAAAGTTTCCTGAATGTTTGCGGACCTTCAGCATACATGGTTATGTTGGCTGGTTCTCAAAAGAGTGGATACAGTTCACAGAGATCATCCGTATAGGGGATTTGTATTGGGAATCAGACAGAAAAGCTAAGTTTGGTAATGAGGTCATTGACTCAGTAATAAATTAGCAGAGGAGTCTCATAATGATGTGTTCTGTCACTCTTGTAACTCAATTTTTACTCAGAGAGTACTTTGCAGGAAGCACTTGCTGATACAGAAAAAGGCATGAAGGTTAATAGAGTCTTCATCCACGGCATTCGCTATGCTAATGATACAGTACTGACTTGACGAGTGGTGACAGTCACAGCGAAGGTGACAGCCAAGCGATGTTACGAAATTTTTTAAATGCTACAACAGTCACTGATCGCAAATGCTTTATTATTTAGTTACCGGTTTCGATCGTTTGGATCATCTTCAGATTGACCTAAATACATAAATGTGCATATGTTTTCAAAATGTACATAATGACAGGCTATCAACTGTAATAAGCAGTGTCGTAATATACATAGACTGTCTATGTCTTTTATGACATTGCTTATTCTCATAATTTAGATGAACTTCAAAAATTCCTCAACTTAGTATAAGACTACAATAGCAAACTAGGTCTGTATATCAGCACTAAAAAGACGTATTTTATGATTATCAAACGACAGACTGACTCCTTTACAAATGCAAATACACGATTCGATGGCTCTTTAATCAAAGAGTAGACAAGTTTAAGCACCTAAGAACGTGGTTCTGTGAAGATTGGAGATCGCACACGGAGAGAAAATGTCGCATAGAAAATGCTCGCAATGCTCACAAGCACAGGCCTAAACATAAACCTTAGAGATCGACTTGTAAGGGGCAACATCTGGTCTGTACTTCTACACGGTTCTGAAGCATGGACACAAAATACGCAAACTGCAAAACTGTTCTGACGTCTTTGAAAGTGGATTTACCGCAGAATGCTTAAAATACCGTGGACAGTAAGAATAGCTAACACCGAAGTATTGCGACATATGAAAAAACAGCGAAAAATGTTAAGTAAAAAGTAGAAAAATTGAGTATCTAAGACACGTATTACGGATCACCAAATATATATAGTATTTCTACAGTTGATTAAAGAAGTAAGATTGAGGGTAAAAGAAGAGGAGGAGGAGGAAGAAGAGTGTCTTGGTTGTATGACAAAGTATTTGGCAGGAATACGAAGTGTGAATCAATCACTACATACTGCGGTTCATAAGATAAAGATCCATCTCGTGGTCGCCAACATCCATTAATGGATACGCGGAAGAAGAAGCACAAAGCAGGTAGGAAAGTAAGCAATCCCGTATCATTGCATGAATGGGGGATACAATGCTAACTACTGATGATACAGAAGCAACACAAATACATAGTACATTATTCGAAGCAAGTATAGCGCGATACGAGTTTGCTGCGGTACGTGCGTGAATGTATCAATATATAAACTTTCATTTTTATCACGATTCCTTATAATATCTCGAGTATACTTCGCCTCGAATGTACGAAGTACTGCGACTATTAGCTTTATTATTATTATTATTATTCCTTTCCGAATAAACATTATTTGTAGCGATACAAATATTTGGTGGATTTTTTTTCTAAATGACCAGACTTTAACGCAGTGGCTGTCAACCGTATATGGTATACTTGAGGCTCGCAGAACTTTCATCCCCAATTTCTTGGAAACGCTTGAGAACTGCATCGTACTAGAGCAGCATTTGTTACATCTAAGCATGCAGTACAACGTTGCGGAACATGAGCAAAATGTGTGACCCAGTGGATCTATACTTCCTTGTTAGTATTGGTGTTTGTTCCACTTACTTTTTATCTCTTGTCATTGCTTCTTCTACATAACAAGTTTGTATTAGGAACTTAATGCTGCACTATGATGATAGAAAACTGATTTCATAAGATGGAACTGTGCCAAAAAGCATTGACTATTTACTTCAGACTCCAAATCTGAGTTGGGAAGGACTGGGATTCAAAATCCTTGTCTGGCTTTTCAGCTCTTGGTTTTCCGCGATTTCCCTAATCACGTAATGCAAAAGCTGCGTTACTTGCTCTGAAAGGTATACGGCCGATTTATTTCCATATCATTCTCCAGACTGAGTTTTGGTCTGTCTCTAATGATCTCCTTGTTGACAGGTCTTTAACCTCTAATATACTTGTCTATATCCTCCACTAAATACAATTTGCACAGATACACGTGTTTCCTGATTCTTGTCTCTGGTAACGTGTTTCCTGATTCTTGTCTCTGGTAGCTTGGGCGCGATAGCGACGGGGTTCTCTTTTCCCTTGCGTAGCAGAACAGGGGCACAGTTCGTGCCCTCTGCCTAAGAATAGGCGGCCTGACACATCAGGAAGTCGCTTCACACCAGGCCAAGCAATGTGCAGCACTCGCTGGCATTGACAATCTCTCTCTCTCTCTCTCTCTCTCTCTCTCTCTCTCTCTCTCCCTCAAGTTTTTCAACGAGCGTCACACATATTAGATAGTATGCCCTTATACTGATCGAGACACCGGCAGTTCACCTTTACGTTGATGTACACCTGGTAGAATTGTCATTTGCTCTAGTTCATAATTAGTTTACATTCATCTAAGCCCCTTTCACTGAACGTGAGACTGTTAAATTATTAAAATAACATAACGCCTCGTAACAAGATCAATAGCGAAATTATTCAGCATCAATTATCGCTTGTTATGCGTATCTGATCTGCACTGAGATGACAAGTGAAGGGATAGCGATATCACATATTGTATAAAGATGGTGGTAGTATCGCTTACGCAATATACAAAAGGCAGTACATTGACGGAGATGTCATTCGTACTAAGGTGATTCACGTGAAAAGGTTTCCAACGTGATTACGGACGCACGACGGGAATTAACAGACTCTGAATGAGGAATGGTAGTCGCTGATAGACGAAGGGATACTCTATTTCGGAAATCGTTGGGGAATACATTATTCCGAGATCCAAAGTATCAAGAGTTAGCCGAGAATATCAAATTGCACCACGAGCAATGCCATCCTGATTTAGGTTTTCCGTGATTTTCCTAAATCGCTTCAGGCAAATGCCACGATGGTTTCTGTAAAAGGGCACGGCCGACTTCCTTCCCCATCCTAACCTAAACCGATGGGCCTGATGACCTCGCTGTTTGGTCCCCTCAACCCAAATCAACCAAGCAACACTGCGTGACATAACCGCACAAATCGATGTCGGACGTACGAAGAACGTATCCGTTAGGACAGTACGGCTAAATTTGACGTTGATTGATTGTGGCAGGAGATGACAGACGCGAGTGCGTTTGTTAACAGCACGACGTCGCCTACAGCGCCTCTCCTCGGCTCTTGACCATACCGGTTGGACCCTACACGACTGGAAAACCATGGCCTGGCCAGATGAGTCCCGATTTCTGTTTGTAAGAGCTGATGGTAGGCTTCGAGTGTGGCGCAGACCCCACGAAGCCATGGATCCAAATTGTCAACAAGGCACTGTGCAATCTGGTGGAGGCTCCACAGTGGTCTGGTATGTGTTTACATGGAATGGACTGGGTCCTATGGCCCAACTGTACCGATCACTGACGAGAAATGGTTATGTTCGGCCACTTGGAGACCATTTGCAGCAAACAACGACGGAATTTTTATGCATGACAATGCGCCATGTTACCGGACCACAACTGTTCGCAATTGCTCTGAAGAACATCCCGGTCAATTTGAGCGAGTGATTTGACCACCCAGCTCGTCCGACATGAATCCCATAGAACATTCATGGGACGTAATCGACGGGTCAGTTCGTATACAAAATCCTGCACCGGCAACACTTTCGCAATTATAGACGGTTATACAGGCAGAATGGTTCAATATTTCTGCAGGGGACTTCCAAAGACTTGTTGAGTACATGCGACGTCGAGTTGCTGTACTACATGGGACAAAAGGAGGTGCGACACGATATTAGGAGGTATCCCGTGATTTATGGCACCTCAGTGTATTATTAAACGTGAACAGTAAATGCTTTAATAACTGTCACCAGCAGAATTATTAACACAAAAATTTTGTGAGTAACGAACGAAGCATCTTTAAAATAGGCATATCATACTTCTCTGTCATTCTTCATTGTTTACGAAACCAGTTCCTACGAGCATTGTGCACCATTAAGCTTCTAACACAAACTTAGTCGACGAAGCAGCAATGGCAGGACCTTTAACGAACGTAATTAATTTTTTTTCAAGATCAACTGATTTTGTTTTTCTCCTTGGTGTATCCTGCTCCGAGACTTACGAGCAAGACAGAAACCACTCGACCTATATAAATAGTGTTCAACGAAGGCAAACATCACAAACGGTTACGCCAAAAAGCTGAACTTTGTCACATTTACTCGTTAGCTCAGATGGCAGTAAGATGCAGAATAATTTGAGGATGATCGATAACAAGATGATGTTAACTGAAACGGAATAAGCATTACAGTTTAAGAACTTGTCGACATCGAAGCCATTAGAGACGGAGTAGAACCTTCACTTGGTCATTTCTAAGGGAAGTTTTCAGTCCGGGTGACCATGGGAGAACAAAATCAAGGTGGGCAGACAGACATACAGTAGGTACAGTAGAATAACCGTTTCATATATCCACATCCAAATCTACATTTACTTTACGACTCTGCAATTAACACTTGATTGCATGACAGAGGGTTCATAGAACCACATTCAGATTATTTCTCAACCGTTCCACTCTCCAATAGTATGTGGGAAAAATGAACACCTATATCTTCCCGAGCGAGCTGTGATTTCTCTTATTTTATCACAGTTGTTGTTTCTCCCTATGTAAGTGGAAGTCAAAATATTTTCACAACCCGCGGAAAAGCTTGGTGAGGAAATTTTGTGAAAAGATCTCGCCACAGCCGAAACACCGCTACTTCTAATACTTATCAGTCCAGTTCGCTTATTATATCCATGACACTCTCGCCGCTATTTCGCGGTAATACAAAACAAGCTGTCCTCCTTTAGCTTCTTCGATGTTCTCCAGCAGTCCTATCTGGTATTCATCCCATACCGTACAGCAGCACTCTAGCAGAGGATGGACAAGGATTATGTAGGCAGTCTCTTTAGTAGGTCTATTGTCTCTTCTGAGTGTCCTACCAATAACACGCAGGCCTTGATTTGGTTTCCCCACAACATTGTCTGCGTGATCGTTCCACTTTGTTGTTCGTAACTGTTATTCCTAGGTATTTAGTTCAACTGACAATCTTCAAATTTTTGTGATTTATCATGTAATCGAAATTTAACGTATTTCCTTTAGTACTCATGTGGATGGCCTCACACTTTTCGTGGTTTACGGTCAATCGTCACTTTTCGCACCATATAGATATCATGTCTAAATCATTTTTCAGTTTGTTTTAGTCTTCTAGTGACTTCACTATGCGGTAAACGACAACATTTTCTCCAAAGAATCTAAGAGAACTGCTCAGATTGTCTCCAAATTACTTATACAGATTAGAAACTGCAGAGGGCGTACAAAACTTCCTTGGGGAACGCCATGTTTACTGTTTTACTCTATGACTTCCAATCAATTAGTACGAACTGTAAGCTTTCTAACAGGAAATCACAAATCGCTAATCCATTCACACAAGTGAGACCACACCCCATAGGCACGCAATTTGATTATGCTTGTGAGGAACTGTATTAAGGTTTTTGTATAAAACGGCTCTATAATTACAGATATATTTCATATGCATATCAGTGATATGTTGTTAGAGATAAACAAAATTTCCATTAGGGTGGCACTTTATCCAGCTTTCCCCTATATTCAATATTCCCGCCAGTTTTTCGTTTGTTGCGTGCAGCTTTCACTGTGGAGCAATTTAGTGTCCAGCAGTATACACCTTTCTGCTAGTTCAAATAAATTCTGATTTTGCCACCTAGATTTCATGTCGTGAATGGACCTTTTAGACAGCAAATATTTCAATACCTGCAGTTATCACTCTTATTTGCCGAACTGAATCCCACAGATCGTATTTGAGTCACTAGCCGGAGGCGTATTGCAGATCGTACTTATTGTCCCCTACTGCTTGCCACACTGAGTGTAGCTATTACAACAAGAGTGGCGTTCGGTTCCTTCTGAGTTCACGGACACCGTTACTAACATGTGTGAACTGTGTTGCTTCTCAGTGTTATTATATTTCGTTGTGAGGTTACTCTGAAATCAATTCTTTGTCCCTAATTGGATTTACAAATTTTATTCATTCCAAGTAATATTCTTCAGGGGTGTCCGAGAATTCCCAAATCCCTCTTGACGTTACACAATTGAGTGGTCTCCATCGCAATCCTCTTGCAAAAGAACAGCTAAACTTAAAGTACAGTGGTTAACAATGCGTGACCACATTAAACAAGATTTCAAAATAAAATGATTTAGACCGATGTTTGCGAAAGCATCGTCAAACAACGACATGGAGCAGCGAATTACAACGTGCCGTGCTTTGTCAGCACTCGTTCCGAACGCCGTGTCTCACACAAGAGAGTTACTTTCTGAAGAATGTGTGATATATCGCAATGCAAACGATAGAAATGAGGTTTTCTGCTATAAGAAAAATCCCAGTATCTGCAAGAGTAGGAAAGAAGTGGTCTCATGTTATGATATGGTCTGTGATATCATCATATCCGTTACGTTTTTTGAAGGGTACGAGAATGGAAATTATTAATTGGAAATGTTGGAAAAATGGTTAATACTTCATCCCGAAGACAACGGAATCGTGGATAATGTGCGATTACAGCAGATCGGAAACATCACACTTTCCTATTTAGGTGCATAAGTAATTTCGAGACCGGTTCATTGGACGTAGTTCAGCATCTCCAGCCCCACTGAAATGGCCACCACGAAGTCCGGACTTTATTGTGCTTAACAACTCAGTATGTGGAATGATCAAGTCAAATGTGGCTCAGAGCCGGTACGAGACTAATGAAGATTGGTGCAAAAATGTTGAGTTAGCGTTTCAAAGGATAACCCCTGAGTTGCTCCGCTAGATGTCAAGGAGGACATGGAGACGCATATATCTCTGTATAAGGCATGAAGGTGGACGAACAGATTCACTGGATACATAGTACTCCAATTTATTATGTACAATATGTTACGGTTTCGATCCAGGGGTGTGGAATCTTGTCGAACTCATTACACACTTTTGCTAGGTTTCACCAAAGTCCGTATACAATTTTTCATGTTGCGGTCGTTTGTGTGGTATTCCCTTCATCTGTGATAGTGAAGTTGTGAGTCATCGAATGTGCAGTTGATTGCATTATCCAAAAGATAGTCACGAGTCATGCTCAGCGTCACATGTAGTTCAGTCACAAGCTTCCGCGCTGTACTTTCGGCGTCCTTGCCGTTCTCCGAGATACGACTGCGCCTATGTTTGCTTTACCTCATTCACGCGGCCCACGTGTATTTGTAGCGTCTGGTGATGTTTACGCCGGTGCCTGCGTTCCGTCCTGTATACGCAGCTTTTTGGCAGCTCCCCGTGTCGCCCCCATTACAGGCACCTGTCTGTGGAAGCCGGCCAACGAGGGGAACAGACACGTGGCGAGGCCCACTCACAAGTCGCCTCGGCCTTCAGAAATGCTGCAGTGTGGCAAGGAAGTGTTGGAGTTCCTTACCTTTACGAACTGCTAGAAGCTATTCTTCTACATTTAACTGACTGTGAAAAAACTCTGTCATCACATTTGCTTTTTCCATTGCCGTTATGTGGATTCCCAGCATTCATCATTAGATCGACGTCGAGAGGTGTGCTTCCGTATCTTCCGCGGCTAGGCTGCAACGTAACAGCGACTAACAATGGGACCGCGCCTTCTCATCATCGCCAGTTTCCTCCATATTTATGGTGTATGTAGAACTTAGCCATAAATGAAGGTGGTAGAACAGGAATCTGGATGGACAGGCGTTTAGAAAAAAATAGCATTTTTCGCGCGCGTCGGTCAAGGTATGAGCCATTTATGTTAGCGTAAATACCATGCAGCGGTTGGTACACCGAAATGCGTACAAAACAGTGATGAGAGGTCGTGGGGTCGGGTTCGTCTGCGGAAACCTTTTTTTTCAATTTTTACACTACTTACACTACAAATAAACCGCAATAATACCCACTGAATTGTGTTTGTTAATATTTTCGTAAAAGGCATGGAAAGGAGGAAAATTTTAGACCGAGGATTCAAAAAACGACCGATGAGTATGCAGCAAAATATAGGAATGTCGGTCATCAGATCACCACAGTCTGGGGAACTTACAACAGTATTCTACAAAAAAATTTTGACTGATATGATGCAGCCCTCCTTGCAGGAGAACAAACTGATTCTGTTAACTGACTGTTTAGGGACAAACAAATCTACAGTTGTGCGACAAGATTTTTCAACGTGAATTGATCACCAGATAAAGAATTTGATCAAAAAGCTTCAAATTTGCTCTTACCTCACATAGAGAGAACAATAAACCACATACCGAGAAGACTGCAACAAAATATACATTCCACTATTCGTCACCAGCTATCCTCGCCAATATTTGGCACGCCGGACAGAGTGGCCGAGCGGTTCTAGGCGCTACAGTCTGGAGCCACGCGACCGCTACGGTCGCAGGTTCGAATCCTGCCTCGGGCATGGATTTGTGTGATGTCCTTAGGTCAGTTAGGTTTAAGCAGTTCTAAGTTCTAGGGGACTGATGACCTCAGAATTTAAGTCCCATAGTGCTCAGAGCCATTTTTTGAATATTTGGCAAAACGATGCAGTACGCCTGCTTTGTAGCTAATCTGTGCGTTGAGAGAGAACCCTTTATGAATGTAAAGCAAGTTCGTTTTCCTATAGGAACATTAAAACAGTCATGCAAGTGTAAAAATGTGGCGCACATTTGTATAAGGTGCCGAGAAAATTATTTCTTCCCTTGATTATACGATGTAACCCCATAACTTGTAAATCATCATCTACATTTACATCCACATTAATACTCTGCAAATTGCATTTAAGGGCCTGGCAGAGGTTCAAAATCGTTCAAATGGCTCTAAGCGCTATGGGACTTAACATCTGAGGTCATCAGTCCCCTAGACTTAGAACTCCTTAAACCTAACTAACCTAAGGACAGCACACACATCCATGCCTGAGGCAGGGTTGGAACCTGCGATCGTTGCAGCAGCGCGGTTCCGGACTGAAGCGCCTAGAACCGCTCGGTCACATCGGCCGGCCTTGACAGAGGGTTCATCGAACCACCTCCACAATAATTCTCTATTATTCCAATCTCGTACAGCGCGCGAAACATCATCAGCTGTGAAATAATATAAGTATCTTATTTTATATACGAAGTACAAATCCCTCCCTTGAAATTTATTTACATTTCCAGATTTTCCTTTGCGCCTCTTTTTTCATCCCTTTTATGAAAATTTAATAAATACAATATTTTGAGATTTGTTTCGGTTTATTTGCAGTGTAACGAGAAAAGAAGTTCCAGCATAGGACTCGACTCAATGACCATCGGAATGTCGTTCTCTATTCTTTCCGCTGTACAATCTACTGCCTAGAAATTACGATAGCATAAATGGCTCATGCCTCGCGAGAACCAAGCCGAAAATGCTCTTTTTTATAAACACTTGGCCACCTGGAGCTCCTACTTCTGCACCTTTATTTCTACACAAGCCCTGAATATACCGCCGGCCAGAGTGGCCGAGCGGTTCTAGGCGCTACAGTCTGGAACCGCGCGACCACTACGATCACAGGTTCGAATCCTGCCTCGGGCATGGATGTCTGTGATGTCCTTAGGTTAGTTAGGTTTAAGTATTTCTAAGTTCTAGGGGACTGATGACCAAAGAAGTTAAGTCCCATAGTGCTCAGAGCCATTTGAACCGTAAATAAGGGTAAAATCTGTGATGACGAGTAGGCGTGGTCCCCTTGTAAAGTATCAGAATGGGGCCATCATTCGCAACACCATTACGGCGACCACAGCCATTATCTATACACGACACAGCCAACGATGCTCACCAAGATGCAGTCAATAAGCACGCGTTGAACATACGTCAAAGTACCGAACAAATTTACGTCTACAATAGCTTAAATTATCTCATTTACACGGTCGCATGCCCACAGTCTTCTGAGCAATAATCGCAATTGTAGTGCAAAGTGAAATACTGATACTGGTGGGGCTACATCGCGTTCTATTTCATGTCGTCTAAATTATGACATTGCCAAGCCTGAAATGCGCCCAAGAAACTGGTATAGGCATGCGCATTCAATTACAGACATGTGTAAACAGGCAGAATACGGCGCTGCGGTCGGCAACGCCTAAATAAGACAACAAGTGTCTGGCGCAGTTGTTAGATCGGTTACTGCTGCTACAATGGCAGGTTATCAAGATTTAAGTCCGTTTGAACGTCGTGTTATAGTCGGCGCACGAGCGATGGCATACATCATCTCTGACGTAGCGATGAAGTGGGGATTTTCCCGTACCACCAATTCACGAGTGCATCGTGAATATCGGGAATGCGGTAAAACATCAAAACTCCCACATCGCTGCGCCCGGAAAAAGATCCTGCAAGAACGGGGCCAATGACAACTGAAGAGAATCATTCAACGCGACATAAGTGCAACCCTTGGGAAATTTGCTGCAGATAAAAATGCTGGGCCATCAACAAGTGTCAGCACGCGAACCATTCAACGAAACATCATCGATATGGGCTGTCAGAGCCGAAGGCCCACTCGTGTACCCTTGATGACTGCAGAACACAAAGCTTTATGCCTCGCCAGGGCCCGTCAACACCGACAATGGACTGTTGCTGACTGGAAACGAGTCTCGTTTCAAATTGTATCGAGCGGATTGGCGTGTACAAGTATGGAGACAACCTCATGAATCCATGGACCCTGCATGTCAGCAGGGGACTGTTCAAGCTGGTAGAGGCGTGGGACGTGTGCAGTTGGAGTGATATGGGTCCCCTGATACGTCTAGATGCAGCTCTGACAGGTCTGATCGCCTGCATCCATTCATGTCCATTGTGCATTCCGACGGACTTCTGCAGTTCCAGCAGGACAATGCGACACCCCAAATGTACAGAATTGATACAGAGTGGCTCCCGGAACACTCTTCTGAGTTTAAAGACTCCTCTGGCCGACAAACTCCCTAGACATGAACATTATTGAGCATATCTGGGATGCCTTGCAACGTGCTGTTCAGAAGAGATCTCCACCCCGTCATACTCTTACGGATTCATGGACAGCCCTGCAGGATTCATGGTGTCAATTCCCTCCAGCACTATTTCAGACATTAGTCGAGTCCATGCCACGTCGTGTTGCGGCTCTTCTGCATGTTCGCGGGGGCCCTACACGATATTAGGCAAGTGTACCAGTTTCTTTGGCTCTTCAGTGTAGTGTGTTCTTAAATCAACACTGTGTCACATGATCTTCTCAAATTTTCAGACGAATTTTTTCTAATAATGTATTTCTCTGTATTGGGGTTTCTTGGAAGTTATACTAAAGAAATTATTGTTACCATTACTGTGGTGTCACCGCCCGACACCACACTTGCTAGGTGGTAGCTTTAAATCGGCCGCGGTCCATTAGTACATGTCGGACCCGCGTGTCGCCACTTTCAGTGATAGCAGACCGAGCGCCACCACACGGCAGGTACTAGCACTCGCCCCAGTTGTACGGACGACGTAGCTAGCGATGCACACTGACGAAGCCTCGCTCATTTGCAGAGCAGGTAGTTAAAATAGCCTTCAGCTAAGTCAATGGCTACGACCTAGCAAGGCCCCATTAGTAACATTGCATGTATCTACAGAGTCTCACTTGTATCATCAAGAACGATGTACCACAAGGATGGATTAAAGTTAAGTATTCCAGCAGCTATGTGCTTTTCTTTATAGCATTCATTACGTATCCTGTTACAGACCTATCTCTTGCCTGCGTGAGCTAAACGCGTGCCTTCCGGCTACTTCCGTGGCGTGGCTGTCTTGTTACGCCACAACAATTACTGAAACATTTAACACATTTTTTGTTATTATTATTAAAATCATAGGCACGAGTGGCGCATTTAAGGTAGTGGTGATGACAAGTTACATTTGAGAGAAGCAGAGCGAAGACAATGACAAACTGTAACCCTCCCTCTCCTGAACCAAACTCGGGATTCGAGCATGTTCAACACACAATGTGGTGTCAAAGGTGCGCAGTCTGTTGATGTGGAAACGTACACCATCCCGCCAGTGTCTACCCGCCAAATTCTAGCAAGGAAAATTTGTTCCACAACCAGGATGTCAAACGTTTACTTGTGAGACAAGCGTTACCACGTGGACAAAGCAAAAAACTACCGTGCTCATGTTATAGCACTTTCACTTTCAATATCTATATTACTGTTAAACTAAAACAAAAACAAAAAATCAAACCACACCCAAAGAGTAGAATAAATCAGTCACACGTTTCGCTCAGTTACATGTAATGGAAAATAATTTACTTGGAGACTTTTGGAACAGTGTGGTGTTACTGGCGGATTGTAGGAGATCGGAATTTACCTTTATGTAGTTTTACCGCGCGTTTTCAGAGAAATTTTGTCTCGCTAAACTCGTGATTAAATACTTAACGAAGAATGTGTCTCTCTAAAAATTGTGTGAAGAGATAGATTTAAAGAGATTTCATCACGTGCTCGGAAAAAAACAACCGTGTGAAAGAGATTTCAATTTATCCACAAGACGAGGGCTAGTAGAAATCCTTGGGTAACAGAAGAAATATTGAATTTAATTGATGAAAGCAGAAAATATAAAAATGCATTAAATGAAGCAGCCAAAAAGGAATACAAACGTCTCAAAAATGAGATCGACAGGAAGTGCAAAATGGCTAAGCAGGGATGGCTAGAGGATAAATGTAAGGATGTAGAGGCTTATCTCACTAGGGGTAAGATAGATACTGCCTACAGGAAAATTAAAGAGACCTCTGGAGAAAAGAGAACCACTTGTATGAATATCAAGAGCTCAGATGGAAACCCAGCTCTAAGCAAAGAAGGAAAAGCAGAAAGGTGGAAGGAGTATATAGAGGGTCTATACAAGGGCGATGTACTTGAGGACAATATTATGGAAATGGAAGAGGATGTAGATGAAGATGAAATGGGAGATATGATACTGCGTGAAGAGTTTGACAGCACTGAAAGACCAGAGTCGAAACAAGGCCCCGGGAGTAGACAACATTCCATTAGAACTAGTGACAGCCTTGGGAGAGCCAGTCCTGACAAAACTCTACCATCTGGTGAGCAAGATGTATGAGACAGGCGAAATACCCTCAGACTTCAAGAATATAATAATTCCAATCCCAAAGCAAGCAGGTGTTGATAGATGTGAAAATTACCGAACTATCAGTTTAATAAGTCACGGCTGCAAAATACTAACGCGAATTCTTTACAGACGAATGGAAAAAGTAGTAGAAGCCGACCTTGGGGAAGATCAGTTTGGATTCCGTAGAAATATTGGAACACGTGAGGGAATACTGACCCTATGGCTTATCTTAGAAGCTAGGTTAAGGAAAGGCAAACCTACGTTTCTAGCATTTGTAGACTTAGAGAAAGCTTTTGACAATGTTGACTGGAATACTCTCTTTCAAATTTTGAAGGTGGCAAGGGTAAAATATAGGGAACGAAAGGCTGTTTACAATTTGTATAGAAACCAAATGGCAGTTATAAGAGTTGAGGGGCATGAAAGGGAAGCAGGGGTTGGGAAGGGAATGAGACAGGGTTGTAGCCTCTCCCCGATGTTATTCAATCTGTATATTGAGCAAGCAGTGAAGGAAACAAAAGAAAAATTCGGAGTAGGTATTAAAATCCATGGAGAAGAAATAAAAACTTTGAGGTTCGCCGATGACATTGTAATTCTGTCAGAGACAGCAAAGGACTTGGAAGAGCAGTTCAACGGATGGTTCAAATGGCTCTGAGCACTATGGGACTTAACATCTGAGGTCATCAGTCCTCTAGAACTTAGAACTACTTAAACCTAACTAACCTAAGGACATCACACACATCCATGCCCGAGGGAGGATTCGAACCTGCGACCGTAGCGGTCCCGCAGTTCCAGACTGAAGCGCCTTTAACCGCTTGGCCACACCGGCCGGCGTTGAACGGAATGGACAATGTCTTGAAGGGAGGATATAAGATTAACATCAACAAAAGTAAAACGAGGATAATGGAATGTAATCGAATTAAGTCGGGTGATGTTGAGGGTATAGGATTAGGAAATGAGACACTTAAAAGTAGTAAAGGAGTTTTGATATTTGGGGAGCAAAATAACTGATGATGGTCGAAGTAGACAGGATATAAAATAAAGACTGGCAATGGGAAGGAAAGCGTTTCTGAAGAAGAGAAATTTGTTAACATCGAGTATAGATTTAAGTGTCAGGAAGTCGTTTCTGAAAGTATTTGTATGGAGTGTAGCCATGTATGGAAGTGAAACATGGACGATAAATAGTTTAGATAAGAAGAGAATAGAAGCTTTCGAAATGTGGTGCTACAGAAGAATGCTGAAGATTAGATGGGTAGATCACATAACTAATGAGGATGTGTTGAATAGGATTGGGGATAAGAGAAGTTTGTGGCACAACTTGACTAGCAGAAGGGATCGGTTGGTAGAACATGTTCTGAGGCATCAAGGGATCACCTATTTAGTATTGGAGGGCAGCGTGTAGGGTAAAAATCGTAGAGGGAGACCAAGAGATGAATACACCAAGCAGATTAGAAGGATGTAGGTTGCAGTAGGTACTGGGAGATGAAGAAGCTCGCACAGGATAGAGTAGCATGGAGAGCTGCATCAAACGAGTCTCTGAACTGAAGACCACAACAACAACAACAACAACAACAACAACAACGACGATATCGTGCAGACAGTAGATTCGCGTACATGCTGGCTTTCTAAGATTTCCAAAAGGCGTTTCATGCTGTATTACTAACTGATAACCAAGATAAGATAATACGGAGTATCGCCACAGATATGTCCACAACTCGTGGCCTCTGGAACATGGGGTGCCGGGTTCGATTCCAGGCCGGGTTGAGAATTTTCTCTGCCCTGGGACTGGGTGTTTGTGTTGTCTTCATCATTTCATAATCAATTGTGAAAGCGGCTAGATTGGACTGTGTAAAGATTGAGACTTTGTACGGGCGCTGATGACCGCGTAGTTGAGCGCCCCACAAACCAAACATCATCATCATCACAGATATGTGAGTGGTTCAAAGAATTTGTGACTAATAGAATCCAATGTATTAAACTGGACGATGTATATTCATCAGAAATAAACGCAATAGCGGGTGTGCCCTAAAGAAGCGTAACAGGACCGCCAATATTCTCAGTGTACATAAACAATTTATCAGAATGCACTAAGTTTGTTCACTGATGATGCCGTTCACAACAGGAAAGTATCGTTGTCGAATGAACCGAAGGAAATTGACAAAGACTTTGATATAATATCGACTTCGTATAATGAATGAGAGCTGTCTTTAACTGTGGATAAAAGCAACATAGTTCCTACAATGCCCGATCGCTATAAGAGCACTGAAATTATGGACCCCGTCACTTTGGTTACATATTTAGTGGTAATATTAACGAATGATATGAATGATATGAAATGGAATTAACACGTAAATTAACAGTAGGGAAAGTGAATAAGAACAGAAGGATTACATTTCTTGGAAGGGTTCTGGGACAGCGCTGTGCGTTTGTAATGGAAATATCATACAAGATGCATTTGTGAGCCAGTCTGGAGTACTGGTCACGCGTTTGGATTCATTAGCAAGTACGCATGACGGCAAACATCAAATGAATTCAAAGGTAAGCTAGTAGAATTTTACTGGTCGGCATAGCCTACGATAAACTGAAACAGACATGTCCACGGAGCACAAATTGTAATCTTCGAAAGAAAAGCGACTTCGTTCTCGCAGGGACCTATAGGGTAGATTCAAGAAACCGGTATTAGCGGAAGGCTCTTCTGCTGCTTCCGCCGTACACTCTTTGATTAAAAGTATACGGGAACACCTGTATAATACGGAACTTTGCACTACATTTCACGAGAGGCGGACCCGCCAGTATAAAAGGAGAGGAGAGTACTGTGTTGTCAGTAGAGAAACAGTAACAGCAGAATGAGTCGTTTAGTATTCGACGGTGGTTTTGATTCCCCACGTAAACCACGCCAAAGGCTCCCGGGCTCCAGGCGGCAGCCGCGGCTATTGCTGGCCGGTCTCTTGCTAGCCACTGAAGCTTTTAGTTACGCGCCATTGAATAGCAGAGTTTTGATCTTTACTGATTTAAGTCTGAGAATTGGGTTGTTGTATACGCTTCAAACGACTTTGCTGCGCTCTGGATTTGTTTTGGGTATTAGTCCACTCCGTGATCTCCGCTACCATTTATCTCCGGAACCACCTGTTTCGTTCACCGGGCTCTATGTTAGCACCAGGGCGAATTATCATAAACTGTATTGTACCTACACTGAGTGTGACAGAAGAATTTGTTCAGGAGAGCTCACTGACTCTTAACGTGAACTAGCATTGAACATCACTTGAGTAAAAAATACATCAGGGATATTTTCAATCCTTCTAAAACTGACAAAGTCGACTGTTGGTGATGTGATTGTGAAGTGGAAACATGAAGGAACAATCGCATCTGAACCGAGACCAGCCAGACCTCATATAATGACAGAGAGGGACCGTCGGCCATTGTGGAGGGTGGTTGTAAAAAAATCTCATGAAATCAGCGGAGCCGGCGCTTCACTCCGGAACCGCGCGACTGCTATGGTCGCAGGTTCGACTCCTGCCTCGGGCATGGATATGTGTGATGTCCCTAGGTTACTTAGGTTTAAGTAGTTCTAAGTTCTAGGGGACTGATGACCTCAGATGTTAAGTCCCATAGTGCTCAGAGCCATTTGAACCATTTTTTAAATCAGCGGAAATAATTGCTCGTGAGCTAAAAATGCTACCAGCAGACCAGGTAGCACAATGACTGTGTGTAGGCAGTGAAAAAGAAATGTGGTACAGTGATCGAGCAGCTCCTCGAAGCTAAGAGACTCCTAAGGTAGTGTAAATATGCATGCCGCTCGACAGTGGATGACTGAAAACGAGTGATTCGGAGCTAAAATCACGCTATACGCTGTGGTAATCTTATGGTGCGGTATGGGTTTGACAAATGTCTGTTGAACGTTACCTATCATCATGTGAATGCCAACCCAGTAGTATAGAGGAGTCTTGTTAACTGACTGAGGCCAACTAATAAGCATGTCCTCTCGTTTCTGTGGGCACTAGACACTTCCAGTAATCTCGTTTCTGTAGGAGTAATGGTGACTATATAATTAGCGTTTCAAAAAGATTCATCCGATTTTACACCATATGTTAGAAGATAGAAATATGAGCAAATTTCAGCTTATGCATAGGATTAAAAAGATTTTATTTCCAAAAGCACCAGCTGATTTTTCCAAAGGTATAAATTTTACATACGTGCGCATATCTGCTGTATTTTCATTTACCTTTCACAAATGCTCAGTGTGCCCTCAACCAGATGCATGACAAACATCCAGATAATAGTCACTGTCATACTTCTGCGAGCACATCTGGGGGAATTACTACATTCACTACTGTTACTATACGGCATTGACACTGACCAAAGTTGTTCGAAAGGGAAGCACGTAGACGGAGCCTTTATAACGCCTCCCACCACCCCTCCAAAAAAATTCATAGCGTGACATCGGATCATCTTGTGTTGTCAATGAGGCAACGCGAAATCTGCACACCCCTAATGGTCGATTTATCGTTACGACTCTAAAACGGTCCAAAGGCTCTAAAACACTGCCAGTGTGGTGTTCTCAATACTTTTAAAAAATAAAATTTTCTTCATGTTCTTGGCACTGTGGAAAAATCATGAGCTCTAGCATATCCTGCTACAGAGGTTGGACAAAAATCTAGAAACACCAACAGAAATGCATGTTTGAACATAAACATACACATATCAAAAATGTTTTGCATCACCTCGATTCCCAGAACTCCTGAAGATAGACGTTAACTGAGGATATTGTATCACAGACAGTTCCTTTGACCGTTCAGAGATGTCACTAAACCCACACACAGATGTAAAAATCCATGCATGAGCAGTGCCTATTTGACAGAGGGGGTCCGATGGCCGATCAGTTCCAGTCATCCCACCACGAAGGAGGTACACGGCTCGTGTTGTCTGTAGTTCAACCACGCCTAGATGGTCAATACCGTGGTTCGATCGCGTCCGCATTGATACTTTGTGCCAGGAAGAGCTTATAACACTCGTGCTGCCACGTTTGCGCCAAGTATAACGCTATGCTCGCAGTTTAGTGTTACCCTCTGTGATGATTTTTGTATTTATTTGACCGTGTGTATACCTAATGGACAGAGGGTATCGAAACATTAATTTCGTATAAGTGGCACTTAATAGAAAACTGAAAGGCTTTATTTTGGAAGTAATGAAAGTAGTGAAGTTCACGTGAATGAAACAACAAACGATCGCCACGGTAATTAGGTATAATAATTTGAAACATTAAGTTTAAAGAAAAATGAAACTGAGTTGCTAAAGTGACTTTCATTAATACTCCTTTTAAATAGTTTAATGAATACACACAACTACCAGACGAACTGAGTAGTGCGTAGCAGTAGTTACTATTTCCACAAATCTGCAGTCATAGGAAGTTAAATGATATTTCACTCACAGCAATAATAGTTACTATCTCAATCATTAACCAATTCAGCACTAAGATCTTACTCCAGACAACACGAGACTAAAATTTGGTATGACAAGAGCCATGGTATAACGAACATACAAACACCATAAATGAAGTTAAATAACACTACATAAACATTTTTAATACTCTCACTATTATGGAAATGTGTCAGATTTCTTTAGCAAGTGCAATATTCCGTTTATCTTTCTTATAATAGAAAAGAATATAGTGGGGACCCATAAACTGAAACTGTTTACTGGTAAATTCTGTGACTATTTCAGAAACAAATTGCAATTTGCCGATATTGATTTCTAACTCCACTTTAAACAATTTATGCGTTCATACTTTAAAGCAAGTAATTCAAAAGTAAATTCAGAAAATAGTTCATAGTAATAATCAAAGCAAAATTACTTTCATATAAGTTCAATTTGCGTGCCATTCTCACTACCTGTGAAGCAGGTAATTTAGCTAGCAACATTTACACACTTTGGCACTGAACTTTGGCACATTTAATGCAGACACAAATCAATAGCTATTCAGAAACAGGATACTCGGTCTTCCGCACGTTTAGGACGGGACCCTACGTTGGTTTCATGATCAGGGCAATTTTAAGGTTCACACACATGTATATCACTGGAATTATTATTGAAAACCACTCACACAAACATACTGGTCCATACTATGATACATATCTGAGTTCCTGAAGCAGGCTGAGCAGTGGCACAATACTGGTGGCAAGCACATGGCGGCTATCTACACTCCTGGAAATTGAAATAAGAACACCGTGAATTCATTGTCCCAGGAAGGGGAAACTTCATTGACACATTCCTGGGGTCAGATACATCACATGATCACACTGACAGAACCACAGGCACATAGACACAGGCAACAGGGACTGATGACCATAGATGTTAAGTCCCATAGTGCTCAGAGCCACAGGCAACAGAGCATGCACAATGTCGGCACTAGTACAGTGTATATCCACCTTTCGCAGCAATGCAGGCTGCTATTCTCCCATGGAGACGATCGTAGAGATGCTGGATGTAGTCCTGTGGAACGGCTTGCCATGCCATTTCCACCTGGCGCCTCACTTGGACCAGCGTTCGTGCTGGACGTGCAGACCGCGTGAGACGACGCTTCATCCAGTCCCAAACATGCTCAATGGGGGACAGATCCGGAGAACTTGCTGGCCAGGGTAGTTGACTTACACCTCCTAGAGCACGTTGGGTGGCACGGGATACATGCGGACGTGCATTGTCCTGTTGGAACAGCAAGTTCCCTTGCCGGTCTAGGAATGGTAGAACGATGGGTTCGATGACGGTTTGGATGTACCGTGCACTATTCAGTGTCCCCTCGACGATCACCAGTGGTGTACGGCCAGTGTAGGAGATCGCTCCCCACACCATGATGCCGGGTGTTGGCCCTGTGTGCCTCGGTCGTATGCAGTCCTGATTGTGGCGCTCACCTGCACGGCGCCAAACACGCATACGACCATCATTGGCACCAAGGCAGAAGCGACTCTCATCGCTGAAGACGACACGTCTCCATTCGTCCCTCCATTCACGCCTGTCGCGACACCACTGGAGGCGGGCTGCACGATGTTGGGGCGTGAGCGGAAGACGGCCTAACGGTGTGCGGGACCGTAGCCCAGCTTCATGGAGACGGTTGCGAATGGTCCTCGCCGTTACCCCAGGAGCAACAGTGTCCCTAATTTGCTGGGAAGTGGCGGTGCGGCCCCCTACGGCACTGCGTAGGATCCTACGGTCTTGGCGTGCATCCGTGCGTCGCTGCGGTCCGGTCCCAGGTCGACGGGCACGTGCACCTTCCGCCGACCACTGGCGACAACATCGATGTACTGTGGAGACCTCACGCCCCACGTGTTGAGCAATTCGGCGGTACGTCCACCCGGCCTCCCGCATGCCCACTATACGCCCTCGCTCAAAGTCCGTCAACTGCACATACGGTTCACGTCCACGCTGTCGCGGCATGCTACCAGTGTTAAAGACTGCGATGGAGCTCCGTATGCCACGGCAAACTGGCTGACACTGACGGCGGCGGTGCACAAATGCTGCGCAGCTAGCGCCATTCGACGGCCAACACCGCGGTTCCTGGTGTGTCCGCTGTGCCGTGCGTGTGATCATTGCTTGTACAGACCTCTCGCAGTGTCCGGAGCAAGTATGGTGGGTCTGACACACCGGTGTCAATGTGTTCTTTTTTCCATTTCCAGGAGTGTAGTCTCACACTCGTGCTGTTGAATGCTCTTTATAAATTCTTCTTGGCGACGTATTATCCTCGTTTTAGAGCCATTCCATAATAACAAGAGCACCATACGACAGCCGAAACCAGATCCAAGGCAATTTCAATATAAATTGTAGACACACCGTCCAAAGGATGCAGCAAGGTGGAGGCTCCCTGCTCTTTTGGGGTGGCACTATGTGGGGCCACTAGCGGTCATCGAAAGCGCCGTAATGGCTGTACGATACGTGAATCCCATCCTCTGACCGATAGTGCAACCACATCGGCAGCATATTGGCGAGGTATTCGTCTTCATGGAGACAATTCGTGGCTCCATCGTGCACATATTGTGAATGAATGACTTCCAATTTAGTACTGGAGGGCAGCGTGGAGGGTAAAAATCGTAGAGGGAGACCAAGAGATGAATACACTACTCAGATTCAGAAGGATGTAGGTTGCAGTAGGTACTGGGAGATGAAGAAGCTTGCTCAGGATAGAGTAGCATGGAGAGCTGCATCAAACCAGTCTCTGGACTGACGACCACAACAACGATAACTTGCATGTCTTCTGATTGGTGCAGAACAATTCTTGTACATGGGAACGAGTATACGACAGCAAGAGGAATGCGGGAAAATGGCGAGATGGAAGCATCGGGAACCAAGGATCCAATCTTTTATTTTTCGTCATGGCAACATTATACTGTATGTCTATTGAGGTAAGAGTGACACGCGCGAGTTGACTGCTGTCTTTGATGCTTTCCTGGAAAAAAGGGAACCGTATGCCTCTAAACTTACTTGTATATGCGTTAAAGGATGACAGTGGATGGAGTGATAGGGTGAGATGGAGTTGTAACGAGGTAGGACGTAGTGGTCGACTGATGATGCACTCTAGAGAGAGAGGGACATGTCGCTGTAGGTCATTTGACCATTTTTTCCGTGGTTTTGTTGAGATGCATCAGTTATGTGACATAACGTGCGTTCGACTCGCATACAATTGCGTATTCTGTGTATGACTTAGAGCACTGTGTGATTGCGATTGTTAACAGCAAAACTCTCGGTCATCAGAGGACTTCCATTCTGTTTCGACACATTCCTCTAGACGGACGAAAATTTATGCGAGGCACTCCAGCCCCCTGCCGCATGTTGGACATAAAATTGAGTCTTCAGTTTTTTAACTGTGGTGATTCTAAGTTAGCGATAGGTGTTTGTGAGGTACTACAATCCCTTGACAGATGACCTGTTTATGGAGTTAGTGGCGGCATGACGTGTAATTTCAAACACCGCTGCTATGCGTTTGTCCCTTTCTTTGTAAGAGGCATTCCCCATTACTAAAGATCATTTTACATTGGACTGATGCGAGCATAATATAGTTTCTGAATTGTGATTGGATGTGAATAGTGGGAGCTATACACCTCTGGAAAGCTATATTGTGCGTGTATCACACGGAATCGATGTTTAAGGAAGTAGTTTTTCATTTTACAGTCTATCACCACATTGGGATAGTAACAGTGTTGCATTCCAGATGACTAATAGGTCGGAAACCGCAACGATCTAACATTATAGCATGTTTTAAGTGCAGAACATTGTAGCCTTAGGAGTGCAAGTGTTTATGTTCTCTTACCAATACCTTTTTGGTAATGACCCCAGACACCAGAACAATACTTTAGAATTGCTAGCACAGTTGATTTACGTAAAACGCAACAAACTCCGTCTGCCAGGAGCTCCATCATGCACAAAACAAAACCGTTTCTTATTCTTAACCGACTGTTGTATCACAACAGTTTCATATCTACAACACACCGATAAGAGGTGCTAACCTCCTCGACATTCGCGCATCTGGAGAAATCTTGTGCTCTTGGATGGGTGCGGGACAGTAGTTACAGGCTCGGTTCGCACTGTTCCTACACGAAACATGGAATGTAGCGGTCTACTTCTGGTCAGCTGAAGGAAGCATTGGTCAAAGACAATGCGAGGAGATCTTTCGTTCTCTAACTTAATCCTAAAAATGCGAGAATGCCCTGTGACTCCCTTCCACATAGAGGAAGATCATAAGCTACGCACTATGTTCGAAGTGCTAGAGATATGTAGGTCGCTGTCCGGTGTACTTTGGAGTATATGTTCGAGAATTAACAACGAATGAACATACTGCACAGTCAAATACTTACATTCGCGATGGTACTCACAAAGTAGTGGAGGGGCTTTTTAGCGATGATACATAAATTGGTAAGCATGCTGCCGTGTCATTGGCGGTGTTGAAATTGTGATAAAATTGCTAAAATTGTTCGCACTATCAACTATGGTGCTTATTATTACAGTACATTGATGTTGTCTTTTCCATCCCAACAGTCCAGGTACGCTGTTGATTACCATGTAATGTGATTTACACCAAGAAATGTCTGGAGTCAATGGACCAAACGTGTTATTGTCAGTTTAGAATCTGACACAGACGTCAAAGTCGTGGCGGAAAAAATAAAAAAAAATGGCAGTGTACAAAGCGTGCTACAGCAGAAAAAGCGGTGTGTCAAACAACTAAACAGAGTCCCTCTCCTGCGACTGATAACATGTGGGAGAAGGTTCTCATACAGTACAGGCGATGAAACTCTACACCTCTCTGTGCAAGCGACGTCGATCACTGGCGACCTGCTCCAATGGATAAAAACCTGTATATATAATAGGATCGCCGTATGCGCTCAATGTTGGCATGTGCATGGTATTCGTTTTCGATATATCGCAAGAGAGATATGCGGTAAAGATCTATCAGATGAAATTAAGGGAGCTTTTGTAGTTCGTAATTTTTCTCTGCTGGATGGTACAGAATAACGATGATAGAATACTTGGATGATAGTCGTGAATGGATCCTGATGGACGACAACATGTTCCTACTTCCACCTAGTGGCCAAAACACGCTCCTATAGCATTAACTCATCTCACTCTGCTTCTACACAGATTGCAGAATGTGGTGGATATTGCTCTCTCCGACTTCTGGGTAAAATTGCTAAAATTGATCTAGCTATCAACTGTGGTGTGTGTTACATAACATTGCCCCATATCAATGGTGTCTTTCCAGTCCCAG
Organism: Schistocerca piceifrons; assembly: GCF_021461385.2. Classification (NCBI taxonomy): domain Eukaryota; kingdom Metazoa; phylum Arthropoda; class Insecta; order Orthoptera; family Acrididae; genus Schistocerca; species Schistocerca piceifrons. The sequence goes on along the minus strand of NC_060139.1, from coordinate 320,853,325 downwards.
CTGTCCTCTTGGAACGCTGTTCATTACTGCATAATGATTGACTGACACCATTCCGTTGAGATGGAGGGAACCTAGACGGAACACTGGATATTTGCTACTTGTCGTTGTGATACAAGGGATTAAGTGTAAATGTCATCATCTTAATACAGTTGTTTGGAAGTGTTTCTCATTGCTAAAGACTTGTCATATTTCCATATGCTGCGATACCCTACACATGTCAGTCTTCTAATTTTTTATTTTTTTCACCAATAAGACAACAATACCACTTTTTATTTGTGCTACCTCATGCGTGTTGTGAACAGCACCTTCCGGTGATGGTCAACACCGTAACAGTAATCATGTACATGATTGCAAAATGAAGGACCGGTGCTTTTTGCAACGGAGCACTGAGACATCCGCTACCCTTTCGATGGGAAAATGAGATTAACTGTATAGGCCATAGCTGTTGGAACTGCTGCGATGTCTTCTACATTTTGTCTGTGTTTTATTTCTACCAGCCTGTGGTGTGCTAGCTGTATAGTTTATATGATTCGACGTTCAGTTTTCTATGAGAGCCAGAGGATCAAAATGTATTAATATCGATTTAGCAAAAGCAGCAGCGATTTTAAGCCGACCTTGTGTAGCGCTATGCATATAGCTGTGTAATTAGGACCGATCTTTGTGATTAATTATGTAATGAGTATCAATATTAGCGTCAATTTCCCAACCAAAATAAATAAAGTACACTAATCTAACCTTCCTCTCGCGCATTTGGACAGTTTCCATATGTTAGGGGATGAACATGAGCCTTCCATCCAGGAGCACGAGGGTTCGAGTCCCGGAAAGGGCACCGCCATTTTTATTTCCCGTCAGTTCCAAGCGCCCCTGGTGGTTTAATTGTGTTAGGGGGGTCGCACTTGGGCTTTCCACCCAGGAGGACCAGGGTTCGAGTTGCTGATATGTTTTCTACGTGCCCTGACTGTTTGTGCACTGCATTATTTTCGGATGTTTAAGCATTGTGAGTGTGTTTGCATAGCGTTACACATGCATTATTTTGATGATCTATCAGAAGTCTGCACGTCTGTATGCTGTGCACTGGAGTATTTCTGTAATTTACGAGTTGTTTGCATCTCTGCACAACAGTGCACTGCATTATTTACAAGTAGTTTCCAGATCTGTAAACTGTATATTGTGACCCCAAGCATGTCAGGGTGAGTGTTTTGTATCAGCGTAATAAATAACCTACATGGAATGCTCCCCTAAAAAAATTGTTCCAGAAATAAATAAAGTACACTCGTTCCTCTCTCCTGCAGCGCAGAGTGGGCTGAGTTGTTTTCCCACCATTTATCCTCTCCAGACCGCCAGGGAGATGAGGAGGCTGGGGCACATGTGCAGCTGAGAAACACACGTGACATCATCATGATGCTGTGCTCCTATTAACTGAACTGCGCGATCACGTGACCTATCACGGCGCCCTCTAGCGGTGAACTTGCGAACTAGCTCCGTTCTTTGGTCTCTTGGATTGAAGGCAGTTGTCTCTTGTGTGGTGAGAGCTTATACGTAGGTTTTAGAAATGACAGACAATTCCAGCAGAGACATATGTTTCCATGCATTGTATAATGCATCTTGGTGCAAAGCATTTATTTGCAGGACCGTATTCCTCCTCTTCATATGTTCAAGCATTAATGCTCGCTCCCATTCTTCATGCAGTGAACTGTGGATGCACTCCTTGGCTGAATGAGTGCATCTAATACAGCTATTAAAACTCCCCCCGTCTGGCACCAACATCTCTCTAATTGAACTCATGCTCCTTCCACACTGACAGCTCAACAAGCACTGATATCTCAGCCTATTGTGGTGGTAACACCACACTAAGCCACTAATGCTGTAGGTAGATAATAAATTTCAACAAATTACATTGGAATTGAATGACATCATGAGCAGTCTCTAGTGGGGGCAACACCATACTAACTAACCTCAGCTGCAGGAGTAAGCTCTTGGAGCAAAATTAACTGCAAAATTAGAAATTCCCGCCCATTTTCTAAGAGGATGACGCACCATCATGCAAAAAGTCGAAAAGGGGGGCAGGGGGCTGCCAGGTGACCCACAGACCCACATAATTCATTTTCCCTGCCAAAATTCAAACTTCCCGCCAGGGGGCGTGGCACTTTCCTGTCAAAAGCTGCTGTCTTGGATAACAGTACTCGCATCATCAGCTGACGTCACGTCCGCTATCTTGGATGACGTCATCGCCGCCATCTTGGATACATCTACAAAAAATTGAGAGTGGAGCCATACGAAGTTTATCCCACTACTAATGTCAACACTCCTGACCACCACAGTCATCAGACCTCAATTTCATTGTAGCTTTGTGGTCTATTTCGGAGAGAAGGGTGCATGATCGTTATCCACTTCCATTATTGTTACCTGTACTTGCCACTATTTTGCACGAAGAGTGGTTTGAGGTTTTTAAAATTCGCTATGAAACTGTAATGGGCCCGTATTTATCCATTCCATGACGACTGGAAGCTGTTTTGAATGCCAACGGTTTTCCTACAATGTATTAGGCATGGTAATGTGTTATGTTTTTCGTGTTTCCATATTTTTGTCCATTCGCATATGTGAAACCTGTGTCTGACTTTTCTGCAGAAAAGACCGGCTTCAAATGCTTTATCTGGAAATGGAGAACGGGAAACGGCTTTTGTTGCTGTGTCATCCCCCTCTCCACCAGACGCATGAACGAGCGAAGAAGGTAGTTGCGCCAAGGATACTGCTGCTCGCAAGCGTATGAACTAGCGCCGGGGTAAACTTTCAGTTTCGACGCGTAAATTAAATCTGACCCAGTTTTCATATAGAAGATATAGTCTTGTGAAATAGGGTGAATCTTTTTGAAAAGTACTGTAGAGTACGCACATGCGGAAACTGGTTCGCCGGAGGGCAGAGGCGAAATGGGGGCAGAGCCTGGCGAGATGTCAAAGAGCGCCATTGTCGCACTGCTCCCACGCACGCCGTTGTTTACGCCGCCTTGCCATGCCCACACGTGGGCCGGTCTGGCTGGATCTGCGTGTGGGCGCCAGACGGGAATGCAAGCCGCGCGCCGCGCTCCCAACCTGCTCCGCCGCTCCCACATTTCGGACACGTGAAGCACTAAGGTCGACATTAGTTACGGCCAACTGCCAGCAGGCGTCTGAGACGTATGGCACGCGCATTGTCACGTGAAGACCGTTACACAATACCTTTATTTACTTCCTCACATATACGTATATACACGACAGTTGGATAATCGACGTAATTTTTTACGAAAACTTTGTTTTTTATATCGTGTCCACCTTCTCCCAAGGTAAACGTCGTCCTGAAAGCTGGTTTGCAAACAACGATATTAAGTATCTCGTTTCCTCTTAAGTGCTCAACGGCCCACCACCAGTAAGGAGTATAGACTACAGGGAGTGAGATCCAAGCATTAACGCCGAGTAAAAATCCTGCAGCGACTTGTTCTTTTTCATGGACTGAAAGATATGCCTATCACTTTCAGTGCCACAAAATTCGATGATTTATTAGGTGTCAAAGCGTAAAACACTGTAACTAGTCACAGAGATTACCATGAGAATCTGCATTATTTTCGAGACGTAGCGAAGCGAAACTGAAAATTATGAAAGGTTCTATCTCCAATGAACGTTTTGGCCACTTGGACAGATGAAATCACGTCTTTTGTTTCCGAGTGATGAATCAGATATGTGAATGACTGTTAAATACTTGTACAGTGCAGGGAAATGACGCCTGGAATAGAATGAAAGTAAAGGGCGAGGGAGAAACTGGACACCAGTGGCTTTCCACTTCTCTACAAAAACGTCAACGACACCATCGAGCTCAAACTTGTGATCCCACGAACGGGTCATGATCATCTGTGTGACTTTTAATCGAGAGTGTTGAAGCAGAAGATTACTATCGGGATCGTACACTGTCACTTCGACTTCCAACGTTAAAAAACTGCTGCTGAAGATTTCTTCCACCACCACGTTAGAATCGCATCTACAGGGTGAAAAGTATTTAAACCGACAAACTCTGGGAGGTTGTAGGATACATCAAAACAAATATTTTTCCCTAATGTCATTTTTTCCTATGAGGAGTATTTAAACCGGTAGAGGAAGATTTCTCTGGCGGCAAATAAATTAATCCAACAAACACTTTTCCATTTTTTTATGACCAAGAGACAACAACTAAGTAGCAGATACGGCCCAATTAAACAGTCTCCAATAACACCGATCCACACATTAACGAAGAACAACACTTGATGAGCGTTAGTAACTGTGGCATGTGGGTTATCCTCACTCCAAACATGCGAATTGTGCATGTTGAAGACTCCAACACCCCCGAACGTTGCTTCATCCGTTAACAACACAGAGGATGGAAATGTAGGATGCATTTCACACTGTTTCAGGTACCACTGCGAAAACTGTGCTCTGGGTGGATAATCAACTGGTTCCAGGTTGTGGACACGCTGTAAGTGAAATGGACGTAACAATTGCTCTCGAAGGACTGTTCTTACATTCGTCCGATTCGTCCCCATGTGACGTGCAATTGCACGAGTGCTGATTGAAGGATCCCGCTCCACATGCTGCAAGACAGCTTCCTCAAATTGCAGCGTTCTTACCGTGCGACGGCGTCACTGTCCAGGTAATATGCTAAATGACCCGGTCTCACGCAGACGTTGGTACACAGCATCAAAGGTCGTATGATGCGGGATACGGCGATTACGATATTGTTGTTGATAAACCCGCTGTGCAGCTCGTCCGTTGTGGTGCGCTATGTAGTACGCACCAACCATACCTGTGTACTCATTCCAGGTGTATCGCTCCATTAATAAACAGAGACAATGCACTACTACACTGGTGGACAGCCGTTGCCTAGGACTGAAGAGCGTAATACGCCTTCTAACAACTGAAGATCTTAATACGGTCTCTATCAACTGAAGAGAGTAATACGGCCTCCAACGGTTTAAATAATCCTCGTAGGAAAAAATGACATCAGGGAAAAATATTTGTTTTGATGTCCTCTACAACCTCCCAGAGTTTGTCGGTTTAAATACTTTTCAACCTGTACATGCGAATCTAACGTTACAGGTACTACGTAACAACGATTTAGCTGCTTCTGAGGTGGAGGAGAATTTAACAGGCTTCAAGTCGTTTCGCATAATTGGCTGAGTAAGATAGTGCTCCTGAATAAACAACAGAGTTCTCACGAGGAACTGGACGACGGTGGAAACACTGTCTTTTCTCTCATCACCGTCTCGCCGTATCAAAGAATATTGAACAATCTGCCTGTCGACATGGGGCTTGGGGACGTATATGGACGCTTTAGCTAATGTTGAACATATCATATCATAAACGTGCCATTTTTACAAACACAAATAGCGAAGTTGTATAGGCTATTTGCTGTCTTTAGCAACTGTAATAAATGTCTTATTTAGAGCAGACACGTTTCGCTTTATTTTAAAGCATCTTCATTAGTCTCTGTAACAATACGGTTTCTTTGCTCTTACAGTTTTGTTTGTTACGATCATTAACAGTTCACCTGCTTTACTTATTACCATAAACAGTTTTTATCGTTACACATGGTTTTTTTGTAGTTTGTTGCTTTCTTCTTCGTCTTTCATGTATGTGTGTTCAATTTTTGCACACAGAACTTTTCTTTCACTTAACACATTCACATTTCTGTGTAGGGAAGTATCACAGCGATGCAATACACAAAAAAATGTTAGTAACGAAAATAGTAAAAACTGTTTACAGTAATAAAGTAAAGCATGCGAAGTGTAAGAGAAAAAAACCGTAGTGTTACAAGGACCATTGAAGATCCTCTAAAATAAAGCGAAATAAATCTAGTCTGAATAAAACTTTTATTACCGCTGCTAAAGACAGCAATTAATGTATACAGTTTGTATATATACAATCCGGCCGGAGTGGCCGTGCGGTTCTAGGCGCTTCAATCTGGAACCGCGTGACCGCTACGGTCGCAGGTTCGAATCCTGCCTCGGGCATGGATGTGTGTGATGTCCTTAAGTTAGTTAAGTTTAAGTAGTTCTAAGTTCTAGGGGACTGATGACCTCAGATGCTAAGTCCCATAGTGCTCAGAGCCATTTGAACCATTTTTATATATGCAACTGCCGAAAAAAGAGCCCGAAAAACAAAGAAGACAACAAGTACAAATCGCTAAACGTAGACATATTAGCGGAAAAAAATGCGGACGTCTAAAAAATGAAACGGACAAGTGATGCAAAATGGCAAAGCAGGAGTGTTATAGGAGGAACCTACGGGAAAAACAGACACCTCGCATAAGAGATTTAATGAAAATTGTAGATAAAAAAAGCAGTGTATGAATATCAAGCGCTCAGATGGCAAGCCAGTACTAAGCAAAGATGAGAAAGCTAAAAGGTACAATGAATGTATAGAGGAGCTATACAAGGGAAATAGACATGAAGGCAATATTATGGGAGGGGAAGAGGAAGCAGGTGAAGGCGAGTTAGGCGATGTGATACTGCGAGAAGAATTTGACAGATCACTAAAAGACCTAAATCGAAACATGGTACCTGGAGAAGACGATACTCACGAAGACTTATTAAGATATTTGAGAGAATCAAACGTGGCAAAACTGTTCCATCTGGTGGGCAAAACACGTGAGATAGGTGAAGTATCCTCACTTTGGTTCTGTCTGCAATCAAGTAGAGTATGTTTTGTGTATTTCCTTGTTGGGTTTCAGGGGAGACATAGAGCACCAGCCCGTCATTCTTCTAAACGGATGTGCTAAACAGTCTAAAACTACATCCAGCCTGGCTAATGCTCCAGACCAACGGTCGTGATTCTGGCCGTGGGAATTCACATTGATATCTGTCTTAAATATGTATCGAAAGCTAATTTAAAAAAAAATGTTCAAATGTGTGTGAAATCTTATGGGACTTAACTGTTAAGGTCATCAGTCCCTAGGCTTACACACTACTTAACCCAAATTATCCTAAGAGCAAACACACACACACACACCCATGCCCGAGGGAGGACTCGAACCTCCGCCGGGATCAGCCGCACAGTCCATGACTGCAGCGCCTTAGACTGCTTTTTTTTTTAATCTCATTTTGTTCGTTTTCGTTCGTTGTATCTGCCCGGGGCGGACGTCGAAAGACACCCGTTTCAGTTCGTTGTTGATCCATTAACTCAGTTTTTTTTTATTACAGAGGGCAGCTAGCCCTCTCACCGAACACGCTGAGTTACCGTGCCAGCTCGGCTAATCCCGCGCGGCTGAAAGCTAACTGCCTATTTCCTTATGCTTGGCTTTGCTCATGTCATTTCATGTTATGTTGTACTGAAAGATCACAAATGAAAATATACTATTTCACACTTCTCTCACAATAATGGCGAAGGTAAGATCTCTGAACTGGCGATAGAACCACTGGAGTAACATCACATTAGCAAGTTATCATAAAGTACGTAAAAACATGCAAAGACGGCACCATTTTAGCGATATTGGTAACCTTTGGACAGAATTCGACGTATCGATATTGTTTTCATGGATAGGCAACAGAAATAAAAACGAGCTGTGCCAGATGAATATCAAATAGTGCAGTAAAGCCATTTGCTGTCTATCTTTGGTGTTTAATATCGTAGTTAATCCTGAGACACCAGAATACAGAGAGCTGTCACATAGTAAATACAGACTATTTCACATAAAGAAAATTGGGTTACTTAAGTACGACAAGATTTATTTTTACTGTAATGTTATGTCCTGCTTCTACTACTACACGGTACAAAAATCTGGGACTTTTATTAAGATAACGAACTTCCCTGGAGTTATCTGGAGATTTGATCCACAACATTTTTGTGACTTTACAATGACTTACAGAGAAAACGATTAAAGTTGATACGAACTAATAACTACGTAACACAAGCAACTTGTTATGTGGAGGGAAGCTTAATAAAAAAAATATAAAAACAGCTGAATTTATAGCGCAGAGTTAAATTTCGTAAATGTTTTATAATAAATGATTCCAGGCAAGCTGCAAATAGTTTAATTAGTGGTGCTTTTTCCTTGCTACAAGCTTTTTTCGGCTATAACGCCATTATCAAGTAACCCTGTAGATGTTACAGTTGGTAAGTCTACTTACGTTTATAAAAGTTGTGCATAAATGTCAGTTTACATATATAGTGCACTTTTATAAATGTAAGTGTAGACTCATCAATTGTTAACATCTACAATTTTACTTGAGAATGGGAATACAACTGAAACAAGCATGTAATAAGGAAGGGACACTACTAATTAAACTACTTGCAGCTTGCCTTGACTCGTTCATTATAAAATGTCATATTATGACATAGCCTACGCTATGGGCCAGGCCAAAAAGAAAATACTGTCTTCAAAGTTCATAAATGTCTTGACGGGAGGCATGTTTCAATGTCGGTAACTGTTCGAAAACAAATCTGAATCATGAAGATGGAAAACTGTTCCGATCAACAAAGAATTAAAATAGTTTTATTTTGCAGTCGTGGAGGCGAGGTTCTGCTCTTTAACCAAACCCCTGTACCAGGCGAAGTTAGTGCCTGGAAAAAGAACAGTGGAGTTTGGGACAACTTACAACTCAATATACTTTTGTAGTGATTTGCTGGGGAATTAGAATAATAAGAATTGTAGAAGGTTCTAATTTTTCATTTGTCCTGAGTGCGCAAAAAACTCTGTCCTCTTTCCTCAGTAGCATAACCTGAGACTGTGCTGCCCTCATCGCTGTCAGACTACATTAAGCGCGCTGTAGGCTTACTTCATCCTCACAGAATACTTAACGAGACTTTTGTGCGGTAACTCGCTGTGTTGTTGGGGCCTGCGTTGATGCGGACGTGAAACGTGACCTCCTGCACGCACAGGTTCGCCGAAGCGCGCGCAGCGCCGCGTTACGTCAGAACGAATAGGAATGTGTTGACCACCAGCGGCAGGCCACGTCCGCCAGGCCGGCTAAAGTAGCTCGGAGAACGCCGGCGGCTGTTTGGCAAAGCGAAGGAATCTCGTTCGTGTCAGAGCAGACTAAGCGCACGGCGTAGTGTGCGGAGAAAGTGCCATAAAATAATGATTTATCGCCACCAGCGGCACGTACAGCAGCACCTGATACGCTACAACGTCTTCAACACAGGACAGGCATATATGCAGTGTACGATGGTTCACAAGCTTCTCATCCCGAATGTTGAAGAGTCTATCTAGTCACTCATGATGTCTGACCGATGAAAGGCTTTCTTCTTTTTAATAACCGCGCTGAAATGAAGGAATACACAAGTGTTCAAATGGAGAGCTGATTACGCAGAACATTAAAAACAAATAGATTCTTGTGAATGAGGTTATGCCACAAGTGGAACGTATCTCCTCAATGAATTTGACATCTCTCTCTAAACACTCTCTCCTATCAACACACTTTCACTAAGACAGCTTTCTGCACACGCAAGTAGAGATACTATGGAGAGAGGAAGAGTTGCCGCATATGTTAAAACTTGTCATAGTGTGAAAAATTTAGAAACTGAAATATTTTGTGTATAGAAGCATGTGCATATGACCTGGGAAATTTTCAGCTATTTCTGGAAAACTTGGAACCTTTGCTGTAGCATCTGCCAGACAGAGGGAAGAAAATTACTGTTTGTAGGGATTCCAACTCAGATTTTCTGATAGAGTCTGATAGAAAGCACGACCTTGAAGTATTACCTGATTATTTCAATTTGACATCAGTTATTGATTTTCCTACTCAGGTAGTACAGAAAAGCAGCGTCCTGATAGATAATGTTTTTATAGATCAAGATAAATTTAATCAAATAAAAACTTTTCTCCTAAGAATGGTCTTTCTGATCATGATTCACAGCTAGTTACAATATATGACATAGCTCCACACAGTAATGCAAAAGAGTCCTCCAAATCAATGCTTTCAATTGACGATTTAAGATTGAAAATTTTAGGGATAGTTTGCAACAGTTGGACTGGGATGAGGCGTACAGGGAACCTGAAGCTAATTTAAAACTTAAGCTATTTCATGATATCTTTGTGAATCTACTTGAAAACAGCTTCCCTAAGAAAACAGTGAAACTTAACTGCAAGAAACCGTCGAAGAAGCGGAAATTATGTTATAGCTAGAAGGAGTAATGACCCAGCAGCAATCTAACATTATAGAAACTACTACACTGTATTAAGAAAAATTATTAAAAAGTCCAGAAGTATGTGCATTATGTCTGAGATACATACATCTGATAATAAAATTAAGACAATTTGGAATATTGTTAAAAGGGAAACATGGCAACTGAGAGCATGGGAAAACTGTATTTCTATCAGATTCAATGAAAAGATTGTTAACAGAAAGTAAGAAGAGGAAAATATTTTTAATAATCCTTATTTAGTGCTGTACAAAAAGGATCTAGCTGTACATTAGATAATGCAAGGCTGTATCTGCAATTTGATAAAACTGAAATTCAACTGCCTCCCTACTAAAATTAGAAAAGTAATGAATTCACTCAAAAGCAAAAGCTCATGTGGAAATAATGACATTCCCAACAGAATACTAAAAGCTTGTTCCCAACAGATACACTCCTGGAAATTGAAATAAGAACACCGTGAATTCATTGTCCCAGGAAGGGGAAACTTTATTGACACATTCCTGGGGTCAGATACATCACATGATCACACTGACAGAACCACAGGCACATAGACACAGGCAACAGAGCATGCACAATGTCGGCACTAGTACAGTGTATATCCACCTTTCGCAGCAATGCAGCCTGCTATTCTCCCACGGAGACGATCGTAGAGATGCTGGATGTAGTCCTGTGGAACGGCTTGCCATGCCATTTCCACCTGGCGCCTCAGTTGGACCAGCGTTCGTGCTGGACGTGCAGACCGCGTGAGACGACGCTTCATCCAGTCCCAAACATGCTCAATGGGGGACAGATCCGGAGATCTTGCTGGCCGGGGTAGTTGACTTACACCTTCTAGAGCACGTTGGGTGGCACGGGATACATGCGGACGTGCATTGTCCTGTTGGAACAGCAAGTTCCCTTGCCGGTCTAGGAATGGTAGAACGATGGGTTCGATGACGGTTTGGATGTACCGTGCACTATTCAGTGTCCCCTCGACGATCACCAGTGGTGTACGGCCAGTGTAGGAGATCGCTCCCCACATCATGATGCCGGGTGTTGGCCCTGTGTGCCTCGGTCGTATGCAGTCCTGATTGTGGCGCTCACCTGCACGGCGCCAAACACGCATACGACCATCATTGGCACCAAGGCAGAAGCGACTCTCATTGCTGAAGACAACACGTCTCCATTCGTCCCTCCATTCACGCCTGTCGCGACACCACTGGAGGCGGGCTGCACGATGTTGGGGCGTGAGCGGAAGACGGCCTAACGGTGTGCGGGACCGTAGCCCAGCTTCATGGAGACGGTTGCGAATGGTCCTCGCCGATACCGCAGGAGCAACAGTGTCCCTAATTTGCTGGGAAGTGGCGGTTCGGTCCCCTACGGCACTGCGTAGGATCCTACGGTCTTGGCGTGCATCCGTGCGTCGCGGCGGTCCGGTCCCAGGTCGACGGGCACGTGCACCTTCCGCCGACCACTGGCGACAACATCGATGTACTGTGGAGACCTCACGCCCCAAGTGTTGAGCAATTCGGCGGTACGTCCACCCGGCCTCCCGCATGCCCACTATACGCCCTCGCTCAAAGTCCGTCAACTGCACATACGGTTCACGTCCACGCTGTCGCGGCATGCTACCAGTGTTAAAGACTGCGATGGAGCTCCGTATGCCACGGCAAACTGGCTGACACTGACGGCGGCGGTGCACAAATGCTGCGCAGCTAGCGCCATTCGACGGCCAACACCGCGGTTCCTGGTGTGTCCGCTGTGCCGTGCGTGTGATCATTGCTTGTACAGCCCTCTCGCAGTGTCCGGAGCAAGTATGGTGGGTCTGACACACCGGTGTCAATGTGTTCTTTTTTCCATTTCCAGGAGTGTAAGTAGGATTCTCAGCCACATATGTAATACCTCACTGAAACAGGGCATTTTTCTGTATAGACTGAAATATGCTATTGTTAAACCACTGCATAAAAAGGGGATAGGTCCAATGCTAACAACTACCGCCCAGTATCACTACTGATAGCTTTATCCAGAATTCTTGAAAAAGTAACGTATTCAAGAGAAGCATCACATACTTATAAAAAAGAAGTACTAACACAATGTTCCCCCCCAATGAACCATGGACCTTGCCGTTGGTGGGGAGGCTTGCGTGCCTCAACGATACAGATAGCAGTACCGTAGGTGCAACCACAACGGAGGGGTATCTGTTGAGAGGCCAGAAAAACGTGTGGTTCCTAAAGAAGGGCAGCAGCCTTTTCAGTAGATGCAGGGGCAACAGTCTGGATGATTGACTAATCTGGCCTTGTAACACTAACCAAAATGGCCTTGCTGTTCTGGTACTGCGAACGGCTGAAAGCAAGGGGAAACTACAGCCGTAATTTTTCCCGAGGGCATGCAGCTCTACTGTATGATTAAATGACGATGGCGTCCTCTTGGGTAAAATATTCCGGAAGTAAAATAGTCCCCCATTCGGATCTCCGGGCGGGGACTACTTAGGAGGACGTCGTTATCAGGAGAAAGAAAACTGGCGTTCTACGGATCGGAGCATGGAATGTCAGATCCCTTAATCGGGCAGGTAGGTTAGAAAATTTAAAAACGGAAATGGCTAGGTTAAAGTTAGATATAGTGGGAATTAGTGAAGTTCGTTGGAAGGAGGAACAAGACTTTTGGTCAGGTGAATACAGGATATAAATACAAAATCAAATAAGGGTAATGCAGGTGTAGCTTTAATAATGAATTAAAAAAAATAGGAATACGGGTAAGCTACTACAAACAGCACAGTGAACGAATTATTGAGGCAAAGATAGATACGAAGCCCACGCCTACTACAGTAGTACAAGTTTATATGCCAACTAGCTCTGCAGATGACGAAGAAATTGATGAAATGTATGATGGGATAACAGAAATTATTCAGGTAGTGAAGGGAGACGAAAATTTAATAGTCATGGGTGACTGGAATTCGTCAGTAGGAAAAGGGAGAGAAGGAAACATAGTAGGTGAATATGGATTGGGGCTAAGAAATGAAAGAGGAAGCCGCCTGGTAGAATTTTGCGCAGAGCATAACTTAATCATAGCTAACACTTGGTTCAAGAATCATGAAAGAAGGTTGTATACATGTAAGAACTCTGGAGATACTAAAAGGTATCAGATAGATTTTATAATGGTAAGACAGAGATTTAGGAACCAGGTTTAAGACATTTCCAGGGGCAGATGTGGACTCTGACCACAATCTATTGGTTATGAACTGTAGATTAAAACTGAAGAAACTTCAAAAAGGTGGGAATTTAAGGAGATGGGACCTGGATAAACTGATAGAACCAGAGGTCGTACAGAGTTTCAGGGCGAGCATAGGGGAACAATTGACATTAATGGGGTAAAGAAATACAGTAGACGAAGAATGGGTAGCTTTGAGGGATGAAATAGTGAAGGCAGCAGAGGATCAAATAGGTAAAAAGACGAGGGCTAGTAGAAACCCTTGGATAACAGAAGAAATATTGAATTTAATTGATGAAAGGAGAAAATATAAAAATGCAGTAAATGAAGCAGGCAAAAAGGAATACAAACGTCTCAAAAGTGAGATCGACAGGAAGTGCAAAATGGCTAAGCAGGGATGGCTAGAGGACAAATGTAAGGATGTAGAGGCTTATCTCACTGGGGGTAAGATAGATACAGCCTACAGGAAAATTAAAGAGACCTTTAGAGAAAGGTGAACCACTTGCATGAATATCAAGAACTTTGATGGAAACCCAGTTCTAAGCAAAGAAGGGAAAGCAGAAAGGTGGAAGGAGTATATAGAGGGTCTATACAAGGGCGACGTACTTGAGGATAATATTATGGAAATGGAAGAGGATGTAGATGAAGATGAAATGGGAGATATGATACTGCGTAATGAGTTTGACAGAGCACTGAAAGACCTGAGTCGAAACAAGGCCCCAGGAGTAGACAACATTCCATTAGAACTACTGACAGCCTTGGGAGAGCCAGTCCTGACAAAACTCTACCATCTGGTGAGCAAGATGTATGAGACAGGCGAAATACCCTGAGACTTCAAGAAGAATATAATAATTCCAATCCCAAAGAAATCACGTTTTGACAGATGTGAAAATTACGGAACTATCAGTTTAATAAGTCACAGCTGCAAAATTCTTTACAGACGAATGGAAAAACTGATAGAAGCCGACCTCGGGGAAGATCAGTTTGGATTCCGTAGAAATGTTGGAACACGTGAGGCAATACTGACCCTACGACTTATATTAGAAGAAAGATTAAGGAAAGGCAAACCTACGTTTCTAGCATTTGTAGACTTAGAGAAAGCTTTTGACAATGTTGATTGGAATACTCTCTTTCAAATTCTGAAGGTGGCAGGGGTAAAATACAGGGAGCGAAAGGCTATTTACAATTTGTACAGAAAGCAGATGGCAGTTATAAGAGTCGAGGGGTATGAAAGGGAAGCAGTGGTTGGGAAGGGAGTGAGACATGGTTGTAGTCTATCCCCGATGTTATTCAATCTGTATACTGAGCAAGCAATAAAGGAAACAAAAGAAGAATTCGGGGTAGGTATTAAAATTCATGGAGAAGAAATAAAAACTTTGAGGTTCGCCGATGACATTGTAATTCTGTCAGAGACAGCAAAGGACTTGGAAGAGCAGTTGAATGGAATGGACAGTGTCTTGAAAGGAGGATATAAGATGAACATCAACAAAAGCAAAACAAGGATAATGGAATGTAGTCTAATTAAGTCGGGTGATGTTGAGGGTATTAGATTAGGAAATGAGACACTTGAAGTAGTAAAGGAGTTTTGTCTATTTGGGGAGCAAAATAACCGACGATGGTCGAAGTAGATAGGATATAAAATGTAGACTGGCAATGGCAAGGAAAGCGTTTCTGAAGAAGAAAAATTTGTTAACATCGAGTATAGATTTAAGTGTCAGGAAGTCGTTTCTGAAAGTATTTGTATGGAGTGTAGCCATGTATGGAAGTGAAACGTGGACGATAGATAGTTTAGACAGGAAGAGAATAGAAGCTTTCGAAATGTGGTGCTACAGAGGAATGCTGAAGATTAAATGGGTAGATCACATAACTAATGAGGAGGTATTGAACAGAATTGGGGAGAAGAGGAGCTTGTGGCACAACTTGACTAGAAGAAGGGATCGGTTGGTAGGACATGTTCTGAGACATCGAGGAATCACCAGTTTAGTATTGGAGAGAAGCGTGGAGGGTAAAAATCGTAGAGGGAGACCAAGAGATGAATACACTAAGCAGATTCAGAAGGATGTAGGCTGCAGTAGGTACTAGGAGATGGAGAAGCTTGCACAGGATAGAGTAGCATGGAGAGCTGCATCAAACCAGTCTCAGGACTGAAGACCACAACAACAACAACAACAACAACACAATGTTAATTTGGTTTTCAGAAAGGCTTTGAACAGGCTGATCAAATATTATATGCTTGAATAACTGAACATCACCCACTGCGATTTTTTCTGATCTCTCAAAGGCTTCTGATTGTGTGACTCATGAAATTCTTCTATAGAGGCTTAAGTATTGTGGTATGAGTGGGACAGTGCATCATCATTATTTTCTGGGGCCTTTGTCCCACTTTAACATGGGGTCTGCCTTCTTACTATGGATTTGGCGATGTTAGTATCTGAGGGTGGCCCAATGTCATTCCTGTCGCCACCCCACACCCCCCAGGATAGAATTAGTGTACCCATCTGTCCGTATCTAGTGTAAGCCATGAAATAGTGCGAACGTTTTCAAATGTCTGAGAGGTGTGTAACTGAGGTGGGACGTGGGGACCAGCCCAGTAGTCACCTAGTGGGATGTGGAAAACCGCCTAAAAACCACATCCAGGCTCGCCAGTACACTGGCCCTTGTCGCTTATCCGCCGGGCGGATTCGATCCAAGGCTGGTGCGCCTACCCGAGTTCAGAAGCAGCACATTAGCGGGTGAATGAGACAGTGCATAAATGGTTTAGTTCATATTTGACTGGAAGAATGCAGAAGATTGAAATTAACAGCACAGATAGTCTGTAAAAATCAGTAGAGCCCTCTAACTGTGCAGATATCAAGAATGGTGTCCCACAGGGTTCAATCTTAGATTCCTTATTGTTCCTAATATATATTAATGACTTGCCGCCCTGTGTTCATGAAGATGCAAAGCTAGTTCCTTACGCTGATGCTACAAGTAAAGTAATCACAACAAACAAGAATTAGCAGAGGAAGCTGTAAATAATGTCTTTAGAAAATTCTCTGCAAATGGATTCCATTCAATTTTGAGAAAACACAATATATACAGTTCCGCACAGTAACTGGCATAACGTCAATGATAAATATAGGCTTTGAACAGAAGTCTTTTGCTAAGGCAGAATATTCAAAATTTCTGGGTGTATGTGTTGATGAGAAGTTGAACTGGAAGAAACATATTGATGATCTGCTCAAACATTTAGGTTCAGCTGCTTATGGTATTAGGGTTTCGCAAATTTTGGTCATAAACAAACCAGGAAATTAGCCTAATATACCTATTTTCGTTCGCTGCTTTCATATGTCATTATATTTTGGAGGTAATTCATCATTAAGAGAAAAGTATTCATTGCGAAAAGGCGTCTAATCAAAATAACAGCTACAGCCCACGCAATATCACCTTGCAGACATTTATTTAAGGAACCTGGGATATTCACAGTACCTTCGCAATTCATACACTATGTGATCAAAAGTATCCAGACACCTGGCTCAAAATGACTTGGAATTCAATATGGTGTTGCCCCACCCTTAGCCTTGATGACAGCTTCCAATCTCGCAGGCATACGTTCAATCAGGTGCTGGGAGGTTTTTTGGGGAATGGTAGCCCTTCTTCACGGAGTGCTGCACTGAGGAGAGGTATCGATGTCAGTCGGTGAGGCCTGGTACGAAGTCGGCGTTCCAAAACATCCCAAAGGCGTTCTATATGATTCAGGTCAGAACTCTGTGCAGGCCAATTCATTAAGGGATGTTACTGTCGTGTAACCACTAGGCCACAGGCCGTGCATTATATACAGGTGCTCGATCGTGTTGAAAGATGCAATCGCCATTTCCGAATTGTTCTTCAACAATGGGAAGCAAGAAGGTGCTTAAAACATTAGTGTAGGCGTGTGCTGTGGTAGTGCCAAGCAAAACAACAAGGGGTGCAAGCCGCCTCAATGAAAAACACGACCACGCAATAACACCACCGCCTCCGAATTTTATTGTTGGCACTACACACGCTTACAGATGACGTTCACCGGGCATTCGCCATACCCACACTCTGCCATCGGATCGCCACATTGTGTACTGTGATTCATCATTCCAAACAACGTTTTTCCTCTGTTCAGTCTTCCAATGTTTACGATTCATACACCAAGCGAGGCGTCGTTTGGCATTTACCGGCGTGGTTTGTGGCTAATGAGCACCCGCTCGACCATGAAATCCAAGTTTGTTCACCTCTTGCCTAACTGTCATAGTACTTGCAGTGGATCCTGATGCAGTTTGGAATTCCTGAGTAATGGTCTGTATAGATGTCTGCCTATTATACATTAACCCTCTTCAACTGTCAGTGGTCTCTGTTACTCAACAAACAAGATCGGCCTGTGCGCTTTTGTGCTGTATGTGTCCCTTCACGTTTCCACTTCACTATCACATCGGAAACAGTGGACCTAGGGATGATCAGGAGTGTGGAAATCTCGCGTACAGATGTATGACACAAGTGACACCCAATCACCTGACCACGCTCCAAATCCGTGAGTTCCACGGAGCATCCCAATCTGCTCTCTCACGATGTCTAATGACTACTGAGGTCGCTGATATGGAGTATCTGGCAGTAGGTGGCAGCACAATGCACCTAAAATGAAAAACGTATGTTTTTTTGGGGTGTCCGGACACTTTTCATCACATAGTGTATATTCACTTACGAAATTTGTTATTAATAACCCATACCAGTTCAAAAATAATAACAACGTGCATAGTTAAAACAGAAGAAGAAAGGATGATATTTACTATTTTGGGTCAAATCTAACTTTTATGCTGAGAGGGGTTATTTATGCTGCCATAAAAATCTTTGGTCATCTACAATAGAGCATTAAAAGTTTGACAGATAGCCAATCAGCGTTTAGAAACAAATTAAAAGGATTTATGAATGACAACTCCTCCTACTCAACAGATTAATTATAGATAATTGTAAAAAAGATAGATAATTGTAAAAAAAAGAGAAAAAAACGATGAAGTTTTAGATATGAAGTAGGAACAAAACTAAGCTCACATGTTCCACATCCTTACGAAATGTCGTATTCATGATCTATGGAACACGTATTAACGTAATGTAACATATGAGTAAATTGATGGCGTGGCTGTAATCCATTTACAAGGGTAAGGCCTCCAACATAGTCAACCGATTTGACTCATCGTCGACAAACCGCTTGTGTACTACCTAATAGGAAGAACAATTAAGATATTTCAGTCCACTATTCCCCTTTTTTGAAAAAAACACTCCTGAAGTTCCTGGCACCTGCAATCTACTCGAAATTGACTGGATCGATGATAATTGAAATTTGAGCATTTTTCAAATATATGTATGGTCTGCAAGCGCATATTTTCCGAGAAATCAAGAAAAGAAAGTTTTACGACGCCCACTTATACACCGATAAGGCTAACAGCGTGAAGCGAAAGCGGCGCTAACCAAATGACCAAGGCAACTGGTTGGGGAAGAGGGGACCTATGTTCGATTTCCAAATATATTCTGCAACTTTTTCCATATGTATTTCTCTTCTTATCGAAATTGGAATAGGAAGGTCAATAGGATAAATAAAGCAATAAGGTATAGTAACGAGATAGGTAAATACATTTCTAAAACAACTTGGATTAGTAAGGAACTAAAATTTTAATCCGAACCGTTTTAAAATTGCTCTTTTGCTCACTATGTTGCATGTGTCCCCATTTCATCGAACAATTAGATCGTGTCTTCCATTACTGCCGTAGGTCACATGGAAGCCCCACAGAGCACAATACAGCTCCACCGGCCTGTGTCAGTGGCACAGTGCATGTTTCGAGCAGTCTGTCGCCTGATGACAGTGTATACGGATACGACCATCGAAGTGTAACAAAAAATGTGATTCTTCTGACCAAGAGACACAATTCTATTGATCCACGGTTCGATCTCGATATGTGTGTCTACTGAAATCGTGACACGTCATTGGGGCAACATCGGAACGTGTAGGGTTCGTCTGCTAGAGAACCCCGTGGTCAACAATATGCGCAGAACAGTGTTCCCGGAAACACTTGTGTCTCTGCACCATGTTAGACACAGATCGCCGCCTATCGTCCTCCACATAGCGGGCAAGCGTCGACCTCCACGTTCTGTGATGAGGTGTGGGAGTCCAGCACCTTGTCGCCCACTCGTGGTTTCACCGTTTCCGAGTGCTCGCTCCCAGGAGCCGAGCCACTCGATCAGCCCTTTGTCGAAGTTATTTATGTCAGAGAATTTTGCTATTTGCAGCCCCAACCGTCGCAAAAACGATTCTTCGTCTCTGCTCTGCTTGCGTAATTTCTTAGCGTATCATGTGCCCGCAACGCTACCATGTAGCATTCAATCTCACTGGCGACAACGGTCATAATTTTTTGTCTCATCAGTGTATGACCTCATGAAGAAAATAATCTCTCTGAATTTCTAAACTTCTTTGTACAACATGCATGCTAAAAAACATTTCACAATGGGAAAAAATGAAGGCGGTTAATGATTTTTAGAACCTTTCTCGTGGAGAGAAGTATGCTAGCAGATGTGGCTTGAATTCAAAGAAATAGTACCGACAGCAGTTGAGAGATTTATACCAAATAAATTAACAAACGACGGAGCTGCTCCTCCTTGGTACACAAAACGTGTCAGAACGCTGTTGCAGAAACAACGAAACAAATATACGAAATTTAAACAGACGCATAATCCCCAAGATTGGCGAACTTTTACAGAAGCTCGAAATTTAGCGCGGACTTCAATGCGAGGTGATTATAACAGTTTCCACAGCGAAACTTTGTCTCCAAACCTGGCAAAAATAGTTCAAATGGCACTAAGCCCTATGGAACCTAATATCTGAGGTCATCAGTCCCCTAGGCTTAGAACTACTTAAACCTAACTAACCTAAGGACATCATAACATCCATGCCCGAGGCAGGATTCGAACCTGCGGACGTAACAGTAGTGCAGTTCCGGACTGAAGCGCCTAGATCCGCTCGGCCACAGCGGCCGGCCTAAACCTGGCAGAAAATCCAAAGAGATTCTCGTCGTATGTGAAAGTATGTTAGCGGCAAGACACAATCAATACTTTCTCTGCGCGATAGCTATGGAGATACCGTCGAAGACAGTGCTGCCAAAGCAGAGTTACTAAACACAGCCTTCCGAAATGCCTTCACAAAAGAAGACGAACTAAATGTGCCAGAATTCGAATCAAGAACAGCTGCCAACGTGACTAACGTAGAAGTAAATATCCCCGGAGTAGTGAAGCAACTTAAATCACTTAATAAAAGCAAATATTCTGGACCAGACTGTATACCAGTTAGGTTCCTTTCACCATCATGATGCAATAGCTCCATACTTAACAACCACATACAACCGTTCGCTCGACGAAAGATCTGTACCCAAAGCCAGGAAAGTTGCACAGGTCACATCATTATTCAAGAAAGGTAGTAGGAGTAATCGACTAAATTACAGGCGCGCATCATTAACATAGATATGCAGTAGAATTTTTTGTAACATATATTGTATTCGAACATTTTGAATTACCTCGAAGAGAACGATCTATTGACATACAGTCAACATGGATTTAGGAAACACCGCTCTTGTGAAACACAACTAGCTCTTTACTCGCATAAAGTATTGAGTGATATTGAAAAGGGATTTCACATTGATTCCGTATTTCTGGATTTCCGGAAGGCTTTTGACACTGTACCATACAAGCGGCTTGTAATGAAATTGTGTGCCTGTGGAATATCGTCTCAGTTATGTGATTGGATTCGTGATTTCCTGTCAGAGGGGTTACAGTTCGTAGTTCTTCATCTATATAAACGATTTGGGGGACAATCCGAGCAGCCGTCTTTGGTTGTTTGCAGATGACGCTGTCGTTTATCGACAAATAAAGTCATCAGAAGATCAAAACAAATTGCAAAATGATTTAGAAAAGATATCTATATGGCGCGAAAATTGGCAGATGACCCTAAAAGGCCGGCCGAAGTGGCCGCGCGGTTCTGGCGCTGCAGTCTGGAACCGCGAGACCGCTACGGTCGCAGGTTCGAATCCTGCCTCGGGCATGGATGTGTGTGATGTCCTTAGGTTAGTTAGGTTTAACTAGTTCTAAGTTCTAGGGGACTAATGACCTCAGCAGTTGAGTCCCATAGTGCTCAGAGCCATTTGAACCATTTTGACCCTAAAAAACGAAAAGTGTGAGGTCATCCATATGAGTGCTAAAAGGAAGTCGTTAAAATTCGGTTATACGATAAATCAGTCAAACCGAAAGACCGTAAATTGAACTAAATACGTAGGAATTACAATTACGAACAACTTAAATTGGAAAGAACACACAGAAAATGTTGCGGGGAAGGCTAACCAAAGACTTCGTTTTATTGGCAGGACACTTAGAAAATGTAACAGATCTACTAAGGAGTCTGCCTACACTACGCTTGTCCGTCCTCTTTTAGAATACTGCTGCGCTGTGTGAGATCCTTACTAGATAGGATTGACAGAGTACATCAAAAAAGTTCAAAGAACGGCAGCACGTTTTGTATTATCGCGAAAATATTTTGTTGACACCGACCTATACACGGAGAAACGATCATCATGATAAAATAAGGGAAATCAGAGCTCGTTCGGAAAGATATAGGTGTTCGTTCTTTCCGCGCACTATAAGAGATTGGAATAATATAGAATTGTGAAGGTCGTTCGATGAACCGGCTGCCAGGCACTTAAATGTGATCCGCAGAGTATCGATGTAGATGTAGATGTAGCTGTAGAGCAGCAGTCTGGTTAAAAGTACTTTAAAAATGGACACTAATAGTCTCGACCCCAAAAACATTTATTCTGATGGTAACCGGTTTCTGTCAGTCTTTGACCATCCTCAGAACCTCATCCATGATGGTAGGCAGTGGCGGTGAATGTAGCTGGTGTTGTAACTCTATGAGCAGTTGACGTTCGTGAAGTTATAACACACGCTCCATTCACCGCCACTTCCTACCATCATGATATGAGGGTCTGAGGACGGTTAAAAACTGATCGGACCAGTTACCATCAAAATAAATGTTTTTGCGGTCTAGAGAGTGTTTGGGTCCATTTTTGAAGTGGGTTACTTTCATTTTTAGATATGCACATAATCAGTAGAACTGACACAGGCATACACCTTCACAAAATATCTGATCACCAACCGAGACAGAAGAGGAGATTAATTACGGCATTGGTGGGCAGGACGAAACGAATACGTGAGCCACTACACCAGGAGGAAGGACTGAATCACATGATAACCGCTTTCGGAATAAATGGCTACTCTGAGAACAAAATAAGTAGAACAGCACCCGGCACCTCCTAGAAGAGCTGAAACATGTGGAATATAAACGATCAGTTAAAAGCAAAGTTTTTCTATCATTAATTAAAACAATCATTTGATGAATGAGCAAAGTGCTAAGAAAGCACAATACTGACACAGTATACCAATCGACAAGAAATACGTCTAAATATCTGAATACTGCTATATACTTGCCACGGCAATGGTAAACCAGTTCCCCTGTACTTGGGGCCAGGTGTACTTAGTAATCACCAAAATGAATATCGATGCCTGGACCTACGAAAGCAAGAGCCACTCTCTGGGCAACACGGATAAATCGACAGCAGCACTGTGTTGGGACCAAGCCGGCACGAAGTTCTTTTCTCCGACACGAAAGTTCGGTTTAAGTGCAGTACGCCAGAATTTGCCGTAAGCTCATTGGAGTTCAGACAACAGACACCATTTTTACACACTATGGGCCATTGGGCTAAATTAAACTAACACTGCCAGTTCTTCAGCAGAACATGCTCAAAGAGATAGGTCGGCGCTTGTCTGCTGCCTTCGGTACTGTTGGGATTACATCAGATCACGACGATCATTGAATGGTTGCGAGTAACAATTCAACGGTCGCGCCGTTGAGAATAAATTCAGCTATTTCCTCTAGGGTCATTCCATGTCAAATCGACCAATTGTACTACATGATTTGAACCATGACCTCTCAGATTTGGATGAATTTTTTTTCATGTAATGTACCCACTAACACTAGTTTAAATTTGAGATTTCAAATTTTTCTGGTCTTTGGTTTTTGAGTTTCAAGGGTTTAAAAATCAAAGAAACCTCTGTTTTTGATCAATCGATGATTGTTTTAAAATGCTGTACCTCAAAAACTATACAACCTAGAGAGCTCAAACTCGCACCATTGTTTTCCTCTAAAAATTCCCTTCAATTTGATATGTAACATGATTATGCTACCTAAATCTGAAAATTTTAAACTATTCCAAAATACATTTTTTGAAATTTCCAAAATACTTACCCTCGGATTTTTTAATAAAAATTATATGTGTTGTCCAGTCTGACTGACTACATGCATGCAAAATTTCAAGATGGAATCTCAATGAGTTCTTGTATAAAATAATATTTTACTACCGCAATACATACTAGTGAGGTGAAAAGCAGACTATTTCTAGGCTATGAATACTAAGGTAGGCCTATGTAATTCTAACAAACTTAAATTATTATTTTAGCCTTTTTATGCAACATTAACCTGTTATTGTTTGTTAATTCATTAAATGATATAGTGTTGTTTTAATTTAATGTTCATGATTCTTTTAACAATGCATCATAAGGAAGTGAATTAATTGGTAATATACATGCTACAAGTTAAAATTTTGAATAAAGCAACTCACCTTCATCCTTAGTTGTAAATGGCAGAGATTATCTTTTTCTTGGTTTTCCAGTGTAATTTGTAATCATTTACAACAAATTCCTTATATCAGAAATTGGCATATAAGTAATTTCACTTGGGAAAAAGATTAACTTGTTGATATCTGCATGGGTAGAACTGTATTTCTAATACCAATTGGTATTTACAAAGTTAATACACATGGTATTTATACAACTTAGAGTTTAGTGAGGGTAGGTGTAACATAATTTAAACGTGTTTCTTTTATGATCTTTTAAGATATTTTTCCAAAGCAAGAGAAGACAAGTTCATTTCTTTAGCACTTAAAGTGTAGGTTCTTCCCGTAGCTGTTGTTGGATTCGCTGTTTGTAAAAGAGTATTTCCTGGTGCATCTAATATATCTCTTTGCTGTGGATAGTAAAAAGAGTTGGCTGGACCCTTTGGGTGTAAAACATTTATTCAGTACATGTCATTGTATTTTTCTTCAATACACCCAAGCCACCAAGAGTCGTCATATGCTACTGTCACAAAACCAGCAGTAATATTTTCCGTATGTGACGGTGTTATTTGGTTCAGTGTTGTCACATATTCAAGAGACTCATCCAGACTAAAATGATTTTTATGTTTTCCATGGCAAATACGTAAAGTGATTTGGGTGTTAAGATTTGTTGGTTATATGGCCTTTGTAAGCTGGCTTTAGCAGCTAGCCGCTTAACAGTTCCGCCAAGGCCATCACATGCACTCTTGCAATGGGATGTTGCAAAGAACTCCCACTCTGCCTCAACTTCAAAATCAGTTTTATGCAAACACAAATTAAGGAAGTTTTTCTTATTTTTATATTGTGCAGTGCTGCCATCAGAAAAGTAAGTAATCTTTTTAAGTGCAAAAGGCAAGTTTTGCTTCATGATTTCTAGCAGTTTTTTCTGGAATACATAGAAAGCGACTGGATTATGTTTCAGGCAATCTGATATGAAGACGTACTGCAGATGTTTTAGTTTTCCCTCCCATTTATAATACATGATGAAAGGATACAGTGTAGCTTCCCCATTACATCAAGGTGGCCGTAAGTGAGGTAGTGGCCAAAACTAGAGCCTTGACACAATATGAAAATCTCTCGTTTTTTTAATAATAAAGAGTGAATGTCATACAAAATCGTAAGATTCTTGAATTATTATTTTTTATATATTTTATTCTCGCATTAAAATATCATTTAATGAATTAAC
Organism: Schistocerca piceifrons; assembly: GCF_021461385.2. Lineage (NCBI taxonomy): Eukaryota > Metazoa > Arthropoda > Insecta > Orthoptera > Acrididae > Schistocerca > Schistocerca piceifrons. The sequence continues at coordinate 320,828,060 of NC_060139.1, read as the reverse complement.
AAACAATAAGAGGGTAATGTTGCATAAAAAGGCTAAAATAATAATTTAAGTTTGTTAGAATTACATAGGCCTACCTTAGTATTCACAGCCTAGAAATAGTCCGCTTTTCACCTCACTAGTGTGTATAGCGGTAGTAAAATATTATTTCATACAAGAACCCATTGAGATCCCATCTTGAAATTTTGCATGCATGTAGTCAGTTAGACTGGACAACACGTACAATTTTTATTAAAAAATCCGAGGGTACGTATTTTGGAAATTTCAAAAAATGTTTTTTTGGAATAGTTTAAAATTTTCAGATTTAGGTAGCATAGTCATGTTACATATCAAATTGAAGGGTATTTATAGAGGAAAGCAATGGTGCAAGTTTGAGCTCTCTAGGTTGTATAGTTTTTGAGCTGACCAAAAACGGAGGTTTTTTTATTTTTAAACCCTTGAAACTCAAAAACCAAAGGTCAGAAAAATCTGAAATTTCAAACTTAAACTAGTGTTAGTGGGTACATTACCTGAAAAAAAAATTCGTCCATATCTGACATATCAAGATTCAGACTGTTAGTTGATTTGAGATGGAATGACCCACTAGCTAAAAGTACAGTGTTTTATAATCATACAATGTAGGCTTTCACGGTCGGTATTGTCTTCACTTAAAACCTATGGACTGATTGGCCGTGGTCGAAGTATAAAACTCTCCCCTGACGTATCGTCTCCGACTGCGGGAGACATCCTCTGAGGTAAAGCGGCAAACTGCGAAGAGAACTCAAGGAAGCACTGATTATATAGGCAGTACAAAAAGCGCCACTGTCGATCACGTGGCGTCGGCTATGAGATTGTCTCTGGTGATGCCAACATTCTCGATTGAAAGTAATCGATCGTCACGCTTGCGGTGCAACGCTGACATCCAAATTTTATCCAGTTTAACACCTTCGTCTTACCTGTTAAAGTTATTACGGTGTTTATCAATCTCGATAGCCTCTCTATACATGCGTGCATAATAATGTGAGTTTTTGATATGACGCGCGTCTCGCTAAATTTTATTTCATGATCACCTTCCTGGTAAACATGTTCCGCTACGGACGATTTATTCGTGTGACCCAGGCGGCAAATCCTCTTATGTTCAACAAGACGGGTGCTCACATGTTTACCAGGAATGTGATCATGAAATAAAATTCAGCGAGACCTCACATTATTATGCACGCATGTATAAAGAGGCTATCGAGATTGATAAATACCGTAATAACTTTAACAGGTAAGACGAAGGTGTTAAACTGGATAAAATATGGATGTCAGCGTTGCACTGCAAGCGTGACGATCGATTACTTTCAATCGAGAATGTTGGCATCACCAGAGACAATCTCATAGCCGACACCACGTGATCGACAGTGGCGCCCTCTGTACTGCCTATATAATCAGTGCTTCCTTGAGTTCTCTTCGCAGTTCGCCGCTTTACCTCAGAGGATGTCTCCCGCAGTCGGAGACGATACGTCAGTGGAGAGTTTTATACTTCGACCACGGCCTATCAACCCGGAAGTTTTAAGTGAAGAGTGTTTTATAATGTTTAACGTCGGAAAATCAACCAGCTATATCAGTATCCTTTGAGGCTGTCTGCAGAAGCGGAAGACGAAGCACAAAGAAAAAGACTATGCCTAGGACGGCAACGATAAGGCATGAAACAGTCATCACCAAGAATATAACTCAAGTGGTATCTTAAAGGCAATTTGATTCGTGTAACACAGTAAAACGAATGGGATAGACTCTGATGGTACTTACTGTGGACATCGTGTAGAACTACTCATGACTATCAACATCGTTAAGTTATGTAACCACATGGCTCACGAATTAATTTACTGGCAATGAAGAATGCATGTACTGAAGATAAAGACCAGCTAACTTAACTTTCACTTTCGACGGAACTTCAGGTATTTTTAATACGTAATGTTCTAAAGGTTCTAATGGCTCTGAGCACTATGGGACTTAACATCTGAGGTCATCAGTCCCCTAGAACTTAGAACTACTTAAACCTAACTAACCTAAGGACATCACACACATCCATGCCCGAGGCAGGATTCGAACCTGCGACCGTAGCAGTCGCTCGGTTCCGAACTGAAGCGCCTAGAACCGCTTGGCCACAACGGCCGGCAATAAGTAATGTAAAACGACTGTTAGCCAATAGTGTCTACTGTGGGGAACACGTAATTTGTTGAAAAATTGTATGTTTTAGGTATTCGTGGTAGAGTTGCATCTACTACAACAATACTCTATGCCTATGGCATGCGGCAGACGAAGGAAAGAAACTTGTTACAAGTACTTTATAGAGAATCAGAAGGACGACCAGCAGGTGCGTAAATATTCGCAGAGGTAACAAAAGGAAGGAACGGACAGCGTCTGTAGTCATTTATCAAATTCAAATGTCGTGAATCATTTTCTTGGATATTTGAGAAATATAACTCAACATTAGAGATCCTAATCTTTAACCTGTATAAAGGGTCAAGAGTGTATCCATGTCCTGTGATGAATGCTCTCGGATGTCGAAGAGCGGCCGAAGGACCTAATTTAGCCAGGGAAAACAACATAATAAAGGCATAAAAACATTGTGTTATCGAGGGAGGGAGAAGGTGAAACACACTGCTAGTACTCAGTCGGCTCCTCTCTAAGACCAATAAGGCGTCCGCGTTATTAACCTGTATACCCGATAGAAGTGTCATCATCAGTAGTGTCACAGCCTCTCACTTTACCACACACTGGGGCGCGGGTTCCGGGTTTTAAATCAAGTAATTGGAAATCAGGAACAGCTCCCTCTGATGACGGAATATTTGTAATGAAAAGAATATGAACCGGATTCGCAAAGGGCGACCTATGCCGACTTGAATACATCGGAAAAATTCGACGCACCTATGACCGAATCCCACCTCCACGATTTTCCATTAAAAAAAGCAGTAGCTTCTTTAGCAATGGTATCTCGTTTTCCAGAAGTTCACATAGATCGCCAAAGCAAATGTGGATACTTTTTATTTTATCAAACGGCTTTACGTACCGCGATGATACCAGTTCTATTACTTTCCTGCTTTTTGTTTGGTTACAATCATTCTTATGTGATGCTTTTGTCTACATTATTAAAAGCATAGTCTTGTGTCGGTGATTAAATGCGACAGTACGAGGTCGGATTACAAGGAAATGTTTACCTTTCCACTCCTTTCACCACACGTGCCAACTGCGTCAGTACAAACATGGTTGATCGGTCTCCAATAATGTGCGTTCAGTTCACAATAACAACAACTTTCGGACTCCTTGGTACCAAAGAAAAAAGACGGGAATATAATGTTGACGTTTCAAGATGATCGAATAGATGGACTTTTACTTTTCATAATAGAGGCTGGAGGACAATGGAAATGCCATTTAGAAATTTCAGCACCAGCAGCGATTATATTTTTTAAAAAATACACACACACAAGTGGTCTTGTCAAATGTGCAGTCATGTTGTTTTGTACAACAACAAGTACCTTCTGATGCACATCGTTACGTTTAATTTATGGCAAAGATCCATTTACGAAACCGGTTTGTACAAGTACTCACTTGGTTGGCAATATTTATATTCTGGATTACTCACAGTTAACAAACTTTTCGGAAAAAAACCGCTTGAATCTTGTGGAAATAACAGCCAGTGAAAAACTTGAAAATGAGGAAAGGAAGGATATCCTTACTTCTACTTGACGCCAAGGACATCTACTGTAAACACGATAACACACGTAAACAACGTTAGATGCCTCATATACTGAGTGACTAAGCCTTTTTCTGTTATGTGAACACGAAAAAAACGTCCTTTGATGAAATTTTTTGGCTTATTACTTGGCACACCCTCAACGGATATGAAAAGGGGACTAATTATTACTTTGTTAGAATGTACGTCAGTTGCTTTCGCAAGTGGTTCTCATACAGAAACGCTTTGTATTTAATCACGAAAATAAAAAGGTATCAAAGTTACGGATATTTTAATAAAATCTGCCACTAGCCGGAATGTTTACATTTAAGAACTCGAGGCGCCTTTCAGTAGCGCACATTCTGGTGGTATGAAGTTGTAGACCATTGGAATTGTCACTTATTTTTATATGAAAAAGGAAAGTGGTAACACTCTTGTATACACTGCAATACGTCGATTAACGTATTTATCTCTAATGATTTTGAGACCAAGTCTGTGTAAGGAGTAAAATAAGTCAGAGTTAAACTGCTGCAATAGGTGAGCGTATTAAAACCATAAAACACAGAGCATATATGACTGGCTCATAGGTCCAACATTTTCAACTGGCATAATGGATTTCTTTAAGAAAATAGTCACTTTATTATCATTGCACTAGTTTATGTTAAGTTATTGCTTAGTGCCTAAACAAAATCAATAAGTAGGCTATTTCAACATTGCGGCCATGGTAGTCTAGCGGATAGAGCATTAGACTCCGGCCCTGGAGGTGTCGGCTTCAACCTCCGATAGGGGTAGGGATTTTTCTCCGTTCCAGTCCTTCAGGAAGGCCCCGTGTCCACTCAGCATGAGTACCGGGATTCTTTCCCGGGGGTAAAAGGCAGCTGAGGTGATGGGTCCCTCCCCCTCTCCTCCTAGTGCCGTGACAAAGAAAGGCTGCACTCTTAACGCAGTTAGGCCTATAGCCCAGTAACGGTGTTGGGACACAGACTTTATCTTTTTTTCTTAGCCATGTTAGTGAAATTTCAAGCGTGGCAATCTGATTTGTGCTGTGTTCACCGGTGATCTGTAAATTCGAACAAAGCATCATGTCGGATAAATGGTTTCTTGTCAGACGGAAACGGAAAAGAAAGAACGAAAAATTAGAAAACGGGAAAAAACAGAAAAAATTGGCCAGATGCAAGTAGGTCCTGCGCACTGAGGGCTCCGAACAAAATTAATTTTGTATATAGGCAGTTCATCCATACCGAGAATCGAAGATCCTGACGATTTTTGGTTGTTATCGACATTGATACTGGCAAGGTATCGGCCCCATGGATCCCAAGACTTTCGAGAATGTTTTCATTTCATGTTTGAAGTAGGATAACAAATAACAAAAGAGATATTTTTCATGTGATATAACTACAAATTATCAAATTCAGATTTTTCTCTTTATTTGTATTGTGGATCCTTTCTTCTTGCCAAATTTCATGATTCCAGACCAACAGGAAGTGCCCTATAGATTTTGACGAGTGGGTTGGCGTGTATCAAAATATGTGATGTAAATGGTCGTATCTTTTGGTTGCACTTGCTTACAAGCTTACATTTCTTACACCGATAAGTGATTATAGACCTTAGTATGTGACATAAATTTCAACTTGATAGTCTACCCGTTCCTCAGAAAAAGAGGGCTTAACAGACGGACGGATGGACAGACAGGCAGTAAGATAACAAATGCCAAATTTTTTCGTGTGATGTAATTACGAATTCACATTTTTTTCCTTTGAGTGTAGTGTGCAACCTTGCTTCTTACCGAATTTCATGGTTCTAGGTTAAAGGGAAGTGACATGTAGGTTTGATGAATAACGTAGTGAGTATCATAATATGTAACATAAATGGCTGTATTTTTTTATTGCAGCCACTTAGAGGCTAACGTTTATTATATCGCCAAGGAACTATAGACCTTAGTACATGACAGAAATTTAAACTTGATGCGTCTACCCGTTCCAGAGAAAAAGGGTTCTGAACAGTCGAATTGACAGATAGACAGACGGAAGGACGACAAAGTGATTCTATAAGGGATTCGCTTTTACATATTGAGTGAGGGAACGATAAAAAAACGATGATTTAAAAAAAAACAGATGGTATAAGGTCTTCCCGCCTGCAAGTTACGTTAACCGATGACTCATAACCAACGTGCCCTGGCATCAGAGTCTCCGAATTTTTAGCTGTCACTGTCATCATTTTCACTCGTCACTCCGCGCTTAAGTGTGTTCGATATGAGAACAGTAGTATTTCCCCTTGTTTCAATAGACGTTTCACTTTCGTGTAGGTAGTTTAGAATGTTTGTTATCAGTAACTGCTAGACAAAGTAACAAAGACTTATTTCGTGTCAACCTATTTTCAAAGGGCACTTAAGAACTGTTTATTCGTATACATTAATCGGCTGTTAGTGGGCGCGGCATTCGTTTCTGATAAAAGGAGATCAGTGAAGTAATTACTGAAATATAAGCGACTGTGTTCAATTTAGATCAATAGAACAATACCAAAGGAGGGCGATGCGCGCCGTCTCCACAACATTCTGCAAGTACACTTGCTGGGTGGCTTGAGCTTTTGACAGCTCAGTCAGCAGTAAATGGGCCTGGTCTGACAAACCTGGGTTTTTCTTCCTAGATATAGGAATTGTCACCTTCACTGGTTCTCTCTCACCGAAACCTCACTTGAGCTTCAATGACCGCATTTGGCTTCAATGGTGGAATGTCTCGCTATGAGGAGGACTGAGATCTTGCCTTAACCACCTGATACAGGTGAAATTTACGGAAATCCGACAACCGCTGGGTAAGCAGCGTGCTGCGAGATGAAACCCTCAGCAATGTGAACTCGTCACAGCCGGCCGACGTGGCCGTGAGGTTAAAGGCGCTGCAGTCTGGAACCGCAAGACCGCTACGGTCGCAGGTTCGAATCCTGCCTCGGGCATGGATGTTTGTGATGTTCTTAGGTTAGTTAGGTTTAACTAGTTCTAAGTTCTAGGAGACTAATGACCTCAGCAGTTGAGTCCCATAGTGCTCAGAGCCATTTTGAACTCGTCACGGAATCTACTACGGTCCGACTCTATTCGATTTATTCAGGCATATAAGATATTGATTTTGCAAGTTATTATTTCCCTATTATCGAATCGAAGTGGCATCTACTAATTTTATTAAAAAATACCACAGAGGCTCGGGTGAGCCGTCGGGCAGTACTAGAATCCAACTTAACAAGCCATTGCGGCCAGTCCGCGTCATGGTAAGTCATTGAAAAACGCAGATGGTAGCAGTAATAGTATACATTTATAAGACGGAACGTGATATCGATTATAAAGTTGGAATAAGATTATGTTTAAAAAGATCTCGTCTTTCTTCGTTCACAAGTTCTATGTATCATCTCGAAAACAGTTTAGCATCACCCCGTTTCCCATAACTGCTGAAGATAGACGTTGACTGTGGATATTATATCACCGACACAGTCCCTTTGACTGTTCAGAGATGTCACTAAACCCGCCCAAAGACGTAAACAACCATGCACGAGCAGCGCCTATGAGACGGAGGGAGTCCGACAGCCGATCTTCTCCTTCTTCTGCTGATTATCCATTAATGGATGTTGGCGACCACATGTTGCATCTTTCTTCTGTGAACTGCAGTATGTAATAGATGGTCTACATTTCGTAGCCCTATCCACTGCTTTATATTGTCCAACCAGGATGTTCTTCTTCGCCCTTGTCTTCTTTTTCGTTCAATCTTCCCTTCTATTATTAACTGCAGAAGCATATATTTGGTGTTCCGTACTATATGTCCTAGGTATTCAGTTTTTCTTCTTTTAAGCACTGTCAACATTTCTCGCTGCCTGTCCATTCGCTCCAGTACTTCGGTGTTGGTTATTCTTGCACTCCACGGTACTTTAGGAATTCTGCGATAAATCCACATTTCAAAGGTCTCTGACTTCTTCGTTGTTGTCATATTTAGTGTCCATCCTCCAGAGCCATATAGAAGCACGGACCAGATGTAGCATTTTACAAATCGGACTCTAAGGTTTAGGTCTAGGTCTGTACTTGTAAGAATATTCTTAAATTTTATGAAGGCGTTTCAGGCCTTCTCTATGCGACATTTTATTTCCAAGTCTGTTCACCAGTTTTCACAAAGCCAGGCTCCGTGGTGTTAAAACTTGTTGACTCTTTGTATTACAGGCCCTTGAAATTGTAGATTTGCATCTTTGAATGAGTAGGACTCTCGTGTGACAATCATAAAATTCGTCTTTTTGATGTTAATATTCAGACCTTGAGTATTGCTGTAATCGCCTGCTATGTTGACGAGTTGTTGAAGGTCAGCTAAATTATCAGTACCGTGTCATCAGGATAGCGAATGTTGTTGACATACACTCCGTTAACCTTTATGCCTTTTGCTACATCATCAAGTGCCTCCTGAAAAATACTCTCAGAGTATAAGTTAAATGACAGGGGTGACAGTATGCATCCTTGTCGGACTCCCCTACATATATTAACCAAATCTGTGACCTCACTATCAAATTTAACCTGCGCTGTCTGATTCCAATATAAATTCTCTATACAGCGGATATCTTTCTCATCTATATCAATTCTTTTGAGAATTTCCTGAGTTTATGGTGCTGTACTCTATCGAATGCTTTTTCATAGTCAATAAAACAGAGGCTTACATTTACCCTGATCATAGCAGTTTTGTACTAGAACGTGTAGTGCGGCTATTGCTTCTGTTCTACCTAAACCTTTCCTAAATCCAAACTGTGTCTCACTTACGATTTTCTCATTTTTCGTATAGCCCTTGATGGATGACTCTCAGAAATATTTTCAGAGAATGGGTCATAAGACTAATGAGTCTGTGATCTTCACATCTTCTCGCATTTCTCTTCTTTGGTAAGGGAATGAAAGTTGATAATAAGGAGGTACACGGCTGTTGTTGTCTGTAGTTCAACCATGCCTAGACGGTCAATACGGCGGTTCGATCTCCTCCACATTGTTTCCTTTGTTTAAAAATGGTTCAAATGGCTCTGAGCACTATGGGACTCAACTGCTGAGGTCATTAGTCCCCTAGAACTTAGAACTAGTTAAACCTAACTAACCTAAGGACATCAAAAACATCCATGCCCGAGGCAGGATTCGAACCTGCGACCGTAGCGGTCTTGCGGTTCCAGACTGCAGCGCCTTTAAACCGCACGGCCACTTCGGCCGGCTGTTTCCTTTGTGCCAGGAAGGCTTCTTAACAAGGAAAGCGTCCAGGCGTCTCTGAGTGAACCAAAGCGATGTTGTTCTGACATGGAGGAGATACAGAATGACAAGAACTGTCGATGACATGCCTCGCTCAGGCCGCCCAAGGGCTACTGCAGTCGATTGGATTGGATTGTTTGGGGGAAGTGACCAAACACCCGAGGTCATCGGTCTCATCTGATTAGGAAAGGAAGGGGAAGGAAATCGGCCGTGCCCTTTCAAAGGAACCATCCCGGCATTTGCCTGGAGCGATTTAGGGAAATCTCGGAAAACCCAAATCAGGATGCCGAACGCGGGATTGAACCGTCGTCCTCCCGAATGCGAGTCCAGTGTTACTGCAGTGGATGACTGCTACCTACGGATTATAGCTCGGAGGAACCCTGACAGCAACGCCACCGTGTTGAATAATACTTTTCGTGCAGCCACAGAACGTCGTGTTACGACTCAAACTGTGCATAATAGGCTGCATGATGCGCAACTTCACTCCCGACGTCCATAGCGAGGGCCATCTTTGCAACCACGACACCACGCAGCGCGGTACAGATGGGCCCAACAACATGCCGAATGTACCGCTCAGGATGGCATCACGCTCTCTTCACCGATGAGTGTCGCATGTGCCTTCAACCAGACAATCGTCGGAGGCGTGTCTGGAGGCAACCCGGTCAGGCTGAAGGCCTTAGACACACTGTCCATCGAGTGCACCAAGGCGGAGGTTCCCTGCTGTTTTGGGGTGGCATTACGTGGGGCCGACGTACGCCGCTGGTGGTCATGGAAGGCGCCATAACGGCTATATGATACTATCAAAATTTTCTCTGGTTTCTGTTCTCAAGGAAGAATGGGCTACCATTCCCCCACAAACCTTGAGGTTCATTTAAAGTGTCCCCAGTAGAGATGGGCAAACTCGTTCATCCTTGGGAACTAGTTCACTACTGATCGTTCTTTTTTGGGAACCGTTCATTTTTACTCGTTCACCGTTCATTTGTGCTTGGTATATGGTTCTTATGAAAAACTGAAAACTAGTAGTGTAGGTGACTGAAGGATGGAGGGCACCAAGAGGGGACACTTGCCTCCCCCCTGGAGTATAGAGTTTTTATTCATTACAGAATTCTTATAAACGTTTAGAAGTAATTTCTGTAATTCTGCAGAACCTCTCGTTTAGCCAACCGTAGCCTTGTGTGGCTGATCGCAGGGAAATAATATAGGGTGGCGCACGGAAAACCGGCCCCGAGTACAGACTGCTCGCCAATTACGCACGATGTGTTGCCAGTTACGAGCAGATACAACAAACAGACAAACGTGTAATAATTAGGCAGTGAAGAAATAACAAGCTAATGCAAGCAACAATTGCGAAACAATCGATGACGATGTGTAGAAAGCTGGAGAAGAGAACATGAAAATCTCACGCGACGCGCATGTAGTCTTGTAAACCTGTTGGTGGCTGTTTCCCAATTTAATAGACCGCAAGTGTCTTGTATAAAATTCTTCGTTTCGATTTCTACTACATAGCTATGCTACGTTGTAAACAATAATCGTTTCCACCGTATATATACTTCACGTTGTCTCTGAGTTCGTAGGCGAAGTAGAGACTTTATGGAAGCATAAAATAAAATGTGGTTTTCTCATACTTGCGCCAGACGCTTAGTAAAAATTAGGTTTTTATGTTTCATTATTAAAGTTAATGCAGCAATAATAATAATAAGTAAGTTCGCAGCAGTAAAGTTTTTTTGTTTGAAAGCTCCTTCTGAACAAATGTTTTTGAGATAATAAGTAAATACGATTTTATGGCAATCAGTCTTTTCAAATAGAGAGGCACCGCTTTTCCTACTGAGCCAAAATGACCCACAAACCGCTTTTTTTTTTTCAAAGAAACCAAACTAGCAGGTAATGCAAATATGGAAACAACCAAACTGAAAAATAATTAGAGCCTTCCTAAATGTAATGTTTTGTATATGAAAGATACACGAAAATTGTTTTCTATGAATTTTCTTGCACTAAAAATTAAGCAAATTATTGAAAGTTAGCTGCTAAATCAAGTCGATGAAACCAAAAAATACATGAATAACAAAAAAAACTTGCCTTGTTATAAGAATGTCTTCTGCTGTTCATCGTTATAATGAAGTAAGCTGATATGCCCTTTTGTTACCTGAAGATACGTACCTATTACAGACAACGTAATTATTGTGTAATTTACGTAACTATAAAATACTTTTTGATTACCGGTCGTAGACGCTGAATAGCCAGAACCAAGTGCAAAAACAGTTTGGAGCACATGTAAAATAGGCGAGCTCAGTGAACGAAACGAGCAACTGGATACTGAACTGACTAGGACCAGTCGGCAGTGGAACTGAGACAGGTGGTCATGCGAAGAACGACGAGTGCGGAAAAGGGAAACCGAGACTGAGACGAGCATGCGACCGAGGCTGGAACGAGAACTGCCGAAGAGACCGCCGCGACCGAAGTGAACTAGTGAGCTATGAACCGATCGTTCCTCTTTCCCGGGAACTATAAGTAGAACGCCGCGACCGAATTGAACTATGAACCGATCGTTCCTCGTTCCCGAGAACTATAAGTAGACCGCCGCGACCGAAGTGAAGTATGAACCGATCGTTCCTTGGAATTCGTTCCTCGGTCCTTTCGTTCATCTTGGTGAACCGTTCCTTTGCACCCCTTCGTTCGTGAACTACCCATCTCTAGTCCCCAGCCGAGTTCAAACCGTCATAAAAGTGAAGAGTAGGCACACCCATAATAATGTCCACTAACTGGTGTCCGAATATTTTTTATCTGTAACTGAGATGAGTAGCGAAACAGTTCCTCCAGGATGTCGAGATGGAATCTACACACTACATCCACCTCATAACAATATTTATCGGGGCTACATAGTAAATTGGTTCGATACCTGAGTAGGTGCCGGCGGGCGGAATGGGCGTGCGCGGTTCGGCCTGTGGTTCCCAGTGGCGTGGCCAGCGGTATCCCCACTGCCAGCACAGCGGGCTCCTCGTGGGCGTCGGCAATGGCGACGGCGTCACTTCGTTCCGGTGGCAGCCCAGCACGGGGCGCGGCCGCGGGCGCAGAACGGCGGCAGCAGGCGGTGCCGCGGGCGGCGGGGGCGGAGGCTGTGGGGGCGGCGGGGGTGGCGGCTCCCACGGGTCCCCGGGCAGCTGCCACCAGAGCGGCGCGCGCGCCACGTCGGTCCTGGCGACACAGCGCCAGCACCTCGCTGACGGCTCACTGCCCTAGCACCAGCGTGCATTACTGCTGCACCCCATTTCCTACGCACGCGCAACGCAACTCTGAAATTTGTCAACAAAGTAAGCGTAGTGCCAACTACAGTCAAAATCACTTCATGAGCAGTGACTTGGTTTCAAAAATTCTATAGCTTTCAAGCGAGTTCAAGTTAACAGAAGGCTTTTACGTAGGCGGCGCTCTGAAATTTCAACATGAAAAATGGCATTATAAACCACCGGAATGTACTTTTCAGATTGTAATAGTTGTTAACGTCTATATGGTCCAGTCACATTAATATGATCACTGCCTGTGTTCGAAGTCAATCACTCACAGAGGCCAGGTGACATCACGAGCAAAGGAGAATATACAGGGTGGTCCATTGACAGGCCGGCCGAGGTGGCCGAGCGGTTCTAGGCGCTACAGTCTGGAACCGCGCGACCACTACGGTCGCAGGTTCGAATCCTGCCTCGTTGACAGTGACCGGGCCAAATATCTCACGAAATAAGCACCAAACGAAAAAACTACAAAGAACGAAACTCGTCTACCTTGAAGGGAGAAACCAGATGGCGCTATGGTTGGCCCGCTATATGGCGCTGCCATAGGTCAAACGGATATCAACTCCGTTTTTTTAAATAGGAAGCCCCATTTTTTTTACATATTCGTGTAGTACGTAAAGAAATATGAGTGTTTTAGTTGGACCACATTTTTCACTTTGTGATAGATGGCGCTGTAATAGTCACAAATGTATACGTACGTGGTATCGCGTAACATTCCGTCAGTGCGGACGGGATTTGCTTCTTGATACATTACCCGTGTTAAAATGGACCGTTTACCAATTGTGGAAAAGATAGATATCGTGTTGATGTATGGCTATTGTGATCAAAATGCCCACAATGGCTGCGACAAGTGGAACATCAGCGACCTTGACGGGTTAATGTATGGTGCGGCATTATGGGAGGAAGGATAATTGGCCCCCATTTTATCGATGGCAATCTAAATGGTGCAATGTATGCTGATTTCCTACGTAATGTTCTACCGATGTTACTACAAGATGTTTCACTGCATGACAGATTGGCGATGTACTTCCAACATGGATGTCCGGCACATAGCTCGCGTGCGGTTGAAGCAGTATTGAATAGCATATTTCATGACACTTGGATTGGTCGTCGAAGCACGTTCACCGGATCTGACGTCCTCGGATTTCTTTCTGTGGGGAATATTGAAGGGTATTTGCTATGGTGATCCACTGACAACGCCTGACAACATGCGTCAGCGCATTGTCAATGCATGTGCGAACATTACGGAAGACGAACTACTCACTGTTGAGAGGAATGTCGTTACACATACTGCCAAATGCATTGAGGTTGACGGACATCATTTTGAGCATTTATTGCATTAATGTGGTATTTACAGGTAATCACGATGTAACATCATGCGTTCTCAGAAATGATAAGTTCACAAAGGTACATTTATCGCATTGGAACAACCGAAATAAAATGTTCAAACGTACCTACGTTCTGTATTTTAATAAAAAGACCTACCTGTTACCAACTGTTCGTCTAAAATTGTGAGCCATATGTTTGTGACTATTACAGCGCCATCTATCACAAAGCGAAAAAAGTGATTCAACTAAAATATTCATATTTCTTTACGTACTACACGAATATACAGGGTGATTCAAAAAGAATACCACAAATTTAGGAATTTAAAACTCTGCAACGACAAAAAACAGAGCTAAGCACTATCTGTCGGCGAATTAAGGGAGCTATAAAGTTTCATTTAGTTGTACATTTGTTCGCCATTTCAGCCAATAAAGTTTTTGGTCCCTTTTTCTTCGAAGGTGCTACTGTAACTGGACTACAGTATCTGGAGATGTTAGAGAATTGGCTGTTCCCTCAGCTCGAACAAGAAGCACAACAATTCATATTTCAGCAGGATGGAGTGCCACCACATTGGCACTTATCTGTCCGTAACTGCCTGAACGTCAACTACCCGAGGCGATGGATCGGCCGCCAGGCAGCCCGTGACAGAGCACTTCATCACTGGCCTCCAAGAAGCCCTGATCTTACCCCCTGCGATTTTTTCTTATGGGAGTATGTTAAGGATATGGTGTTTCGGCCACCTCTCCCAGCCACCATTGATGATTTGAAACGAGAAATAACAGCAGCTATCCAAACTGTTACGCCTGATATGCTACAGAGAGTGTGGAACGAGCTGGAGTATCGGGTTGATATTGCTCGTGTGTCTGGAGGGGGCCATATTGAACATCTCTGAACTTGTTTTTGAGTGAAAAAAAACCTTTTTAAATACTCTTTGTAATGATGTACAACAGAAGGTTATATTATGTTTCTTTCATTAAATACACATTTTGAAAGTTGTGGTATTCTTTTTGAATCACCCTGTATAATAAAAAATGGGGGTTCCTATTTAAAAAAACGCAGTTGATATCCGTTTGACCTATGGCAGCGCCATCTAGCGGGCCAACCATACCGCCATCTGGTTTCCCCCTTCAAGGTAGACGAGTTTCGTTCTCTGTAGTTTTTTCGTTTGACGCTTATTTCGTGAGATATTTGGCCCGGTCACGATCAATGGACCACCCTGTATTCATCGTGTTGGGGAGATGTGGACAACACTGCAATCATTGCCGTACAGCGGAAACGGACCGGTTTATCTGATGTCCAAAAGGATAATCACTGTCGTTTGGGCAAAGTGTGGAAGCAGTTTCGAAACCGGGAAGTTCGTCAACTGTTCGCATACTGTCATGGTTAAAGTATACTGTGCATGGTAAAATGGCACTATCCAAAACTGGCGCTGAGGTAACCGTGGTGCATCTCGGGCCACAGACGACAGGGGTAAACGACAGTTGTGGAAATGTGTGTGGGCGAATAGACTTGCAACTGTTTACCAACTGACTGCCCGGATAAACCAACGGGTTACTAACAGTGTCTCCTAAACTATAGCTCAGCGAACGTTGCTACGTATGGGCCTCCGCAGCAGACACTGGTTCATGTACCCATGCACACTGCTGTTCATCGATGACGAAGGCTGGTATTTTTTTGACAGTGCCGCAACTGCACGTCCACTGCGTGGTGACAGGTGGCCTTCTCAGCTGAATCACGGTTTATGCTCCATCGTACAGCTGGCCGTTGACGTGTAAGGTAGAAACATCGGAAAGCAAACGCCCTGCAACCAGCAGAAAGCATTATGGTTTGGGTAATATTTTCGTGCCATTCTCTGGGTGATCTTCTCATTCTGGAAGGCACAACGGATCGACATAAGTATGCGTCTATCCTTGGGGACAATGTCCACCCCTACATGCGGTTCGTTTTTTCCACGGTACGATGGCACCTACCAGCAGAACAATGCAACGTGTCACACAGCTGGAGATGTTCGTGCATGGTTCTGAGAGCACCATGATGAGTTTACCATACTGCCCTAGCCATCAAGCGCCCTGAATTTTAACGCTATCGAGAATCTGTGGGACCATCTCAGCCGAGAAACCTAGTGCAGCTATGGCCAAGACAATGGAGTCGACATGGCTCCACATCCCTGTTGGCACTTTCCAAAACGTCAATGTTTCTCCTCCTAAACGTCCTGCACTGCAAAAGGTGGCTATTCAGGCTTTTGACAAATGGTCACATTAATGTGGCTCAACAGTGTAGTTCCTTGACGCCTCAGTATGTGTCCTACGTGGTGCATTCAAGTCATAACATCTCTTCTTTTTTCTTAAACATGCGGTTTGTTTCAAAATATGCATTCATTTGTTGTGAATGTGGGGCAGAGATTACAGCACTGTATGGTGTACAGAACTCTTATCAGCAACGGCGACAGCGAGGACTGTTTATGATACTTAAAGTGGAGACGTTTACATCACACTCACAGCGTGTAATTATTCGTTTTCTCCATTTGCCTGATGTGACACCGGCTGAAATTTATTATCAGTTGCGTGAGACAATGGTTGCAACAGTGCAAAAAAGGCAGAGTGTCACGCGACAACAAACCAATACAATCTTGGGCTCGCAGTAACCGGTCTAACAGCATGTCGAGCGAGTGGAGACAGTTGCTTCGGAGCATAGAACACAGGATACAGGTTGGCTGGCAGCTTTTCTAGGAGCTCTTTGCGGTGTGGGGGAGTAGCCATGTATGTGAAAAACGATATCCCATTTGAGTCAATTGATGTTTCAAAGTACTGCACTGAAAAGGTGTTTGAATGTTGTGCAGGTGTGGTTAAATTTAGTGGAGCTAAACTTCTTACTGTTGTTATTTATAGATCCCCAGACTCCGTTTTCGCAACATTTTTGCTAAAGCTAGAGCTGGTTCTTGGTTCACTTTACAGGAAATACAAAAAGTTAGTTATATGTGGTGACTACAATATTAATTGTATAAGTGATTGTGCAAGGAAGAGGATGCTGGTAGACCTCCTTAATTCATGTAATCTTATGCAAACCGTATTCATTCGAACGAGAGTGCAAGGGAACAGTAGAACAACCATAGACAATATTTTTGTTCATTCCTCATTACTAGAAGGGCATTCTGTTAGCAAAAAGGTGAATGGCCTTTCAGATCATGATGCACAAATTTTAACTCTAAAAGATTTTTGCGCTGCAACACATGTTAAATATAGTTATCAACTTTTTAGGAAAGCTGATCCGGTTGCTGTAGAGACCTTTGTAAACCTTATCAAAGAACAAGAGTGGCAAGATGTTTATAGTGCTGATACAGTAGACGATAAATATAATGCTTTCCTCAAGACTTTTCTCGTGCTCTTTGAAAGTTGCTTTCCGTTACAACGTTCAAAACAGGGTACTAGCACAAACAGGCAGCCTGGGTGGCTGACTAAAGGGATAAGAATATCTTATAGAACAAAGTGGCAATTACAGGGTGTTTCAAAAATGAC
This sequence comes from Schistocerca piceifrons, assembly GCF_021461385.2. Taxonomy (NCBI): domain Eukaryota; kingdom Metazoa; phylum Arthropoda; class Insecta; order Orthoptera; family Acrididae; genus Schistocerca; species Schistocerca piceifrons. The sequence goes on along the minus strand of NC_060139.1, from coordinate 320,810,996 downwards.
CGGTATATTTGAAACGGCATTAAAAACTAAACGAGCAGCGATAGAAATACACCGTTTGTTGCAATATGCTTGGGACAACAGTACATTTTCAGGCAGACAAACTTTCGAAATTACAGTAGTTACAATTTTCAACAACAGATGGCGCTGCGGTCTGGGAAACTCTATAGTACGATATTTTCCACATATCCACCATGCGTAGCAATAATATGGCGTAGTCTCTGAATGAAATTACCCGAAACCTTTGACAACGTGTCTGGTGGAATGGCTTCACATGCAGATGAGATGTACTGCTTCAGCTGTTCAGTTGTTTCTGGATTCTGGCGGTACACCTGGTCTTTCAAGTGTCCCCACAGAAAGAAGTCACAGGGGTTCATGTCTGGCGAATAGGGAGGCCAATCCACGCCGCCTCCTGTATGTTTCGGATAGCCCAAAGAAATCACACGATCATCGAAATATTCATTCAGGAAATTAAGGAGGTCGGCCATGCGATGTGGCCGGGCACCATCTTGCATAAGCCACGAGGTGTTCGCAGTGTCGTCTAAGGCAGTTTGTACCGCCACAAATTCACGAAGAATGTCCAGATAGCGTGATGCAGTAATCGTTTCGGATCTGAAAAATGGGCCATTGATTACTTTGGAAGAAATGACGGCCCAGACCAGTACTTTTTGAGGATGCAGGGACGATGGGACTGCAACATGGGGCTTTTCGGCTCCCCATATGCGCCAGTTCTGTTTATTGACAAAGCCGTCCAGGTAAAAATAAGCTTCGTCAGTAAACCAAATGCTGCCCACATGCATATCGCCGTCATCAATCCTGTGCACTATATCGTTAGCGAATGTCTCTCACGCAGCAATGGTAGCGGCGCTGAGGGGTTGCCGCGTTTGAATTTTGTATGGATAGAGGTGTAAACTCTGGCGCATGAGACGATACGTGGACGTTGGCGTCATTTGGACTGCAGCTGCAACACGGAGAACGGAAACCCGAGGCCGCTGTTGGATCACCTGCTGCACTAGCTGCGCGTTGCCCTCTGTGGTTGCCGTACGCGGTTGCCCTACATTTCCAGCACGTTCATCCGTCACGTTCCCAGTCCGTTGAAATTTTTCAAACAGATCCTTTATTGTATCGCTTTTCGGTCCTTTGGTTACATTAAACCTCCGTTGAAAACTTCGTCTTGTTGCTACAACACTGTGTTCTAGGCAGTAGAATTCCAACACCAGAAAAATCCTCTGTTCTAAGGAATAAACCATGTTGTCCACAGCACACTTGCACGTTGTGAACAGCACACGCTTACAGCAGAAAGACGACGTACAGAATGGCGCACCCACAGACTGCATTGTCTTCTATATCTTTCACATCACTTGCAGCGCCATCTGTTGTTGAAAATTGTAACTACTGTAATTTCGAAAGTTTGTCTGCCTGAAAATGTACTGTTGTCCCAAGCATATTGCAACAAACGGTGTATTTCTATCGCTGCTCGTTAAGTTTTTATTGCCGTTGCAAATATACCGGTCATTTTTGAAACACCCTGTATATCAAAACGTTAGAAACAGTCACAATCTAAATGCAGCAGCCCATTATAAACAGTATTGTAAGGTGCTTAAAAAAGTTATTAGGAAGGCAAAAAGTATGTGGTATACAGATAGAATAGCTAAGTCTCATGATAAAATTAAAACCATATGGTCAGTCGTAAAGGAAGTGGCTGGTCTGCAGAGACAGGTCGAGGATATAGAATCAGTGCGTAGTGGGAATGTCCGTGTTACTGATAAGTCGCATATATGTACAGTATTTAATAATTACTTTCTGAATATAGCAGGTGAACTAAATAGAAACCTAGTCCCAACATGGAATCATATAGCGCTCGTAGAAAAAAGTGTTCCGAGACTGTTACCTGAAATGCTCCTCTATGATACTGACAAGAGGGAGATTGAGTTAATAATGAAATCACTAAAGACCAAGAACTCTCATGGATATGACGGGGTATCTAGCAGAATACTGAAGTATTGTTCTATGTATGTTAGCCCAGTACTTAGCCATATCTGTAACTTTTCCTTTAGGAGTGGTCGGTTTCCTGACCGATTAAAGTACTCGCTAGTGAAGCCACTTTATAAAAAGGGAGACAGGGATAATGGTGACAATTATAGACCTATTTCTATGCCATCAGTGTTTGATAAAGTTATCGAGAGGGTTGTATATACAGGGTTACTGGATCATTTAAATTCACATAATTTCCTGTCAAATGTACAGTTTGGTTTTAGAAATGGTTTAACAACTGAAAATGCTATATTCTCTTTTCTCTGTGAGGTTTTGGACGGATTAAATAAAAGGTTAGGAACGTTAGGTGTTTTCTTTGATTTAACGAAGGCTTTTGACTGTGTTGACCACAAAATATTACTGCAGAAGTTGGACCATTATGGAGTAAGGGGAGTAGCTTACAATTGGTTCGCCTCTTACTTTAAGAACAGAAAGTAGAAGGCAATTCTCCGCAATATTGAGAGTGGTAGTGATGTTCAGTCCCAATGGGGCACTGTTAAGTGGGGCGTTCCCCAAGGGTCGGTGCTGGGGCCACTGCTGTTTCTTATTTATATAAATGATATGCCTTCTAGTATTGCAGGTGATTCAAAAATATTTCTGTTTGCTGATGACACCAGCTTGGTAGTGAAGGATCTTGTGTGTAATATTGAAACATTATCAAATAATGTAGTTCATGAAATAAGTTCTTGGCTTGTGGAAAATAATTTGATGCTAAATCACAGTAAGACTCAGTTTTTACAGTTTCTAACTCACAATTCAACAAGAACTGATATTTTGATCAGACAGAATGGGCATTTATAAGCGAGACGGAACAGTTCAAGTTCCTAGATGTTCGGATAGATAGTAAGCTGTTGTGGAAAGGATCTTGTTCAGAAACTAAATGCTGCTTTATTTACCATTAGAACAGTATCTGAAATAAGTGACATTTCAACACTAAAAGTAGTCTACTTAGCATATTTTCATACGCTTATGTAATATGGTATTATTTTTTGGGGTAATTCTTCTGATTCAAAAAGGGTATTTTTGGCTCAAAAACGGGCTGTTCGAGCTATATGTGGTGTATGTTCGAGAACGTCTTGTCGACCCCTATTCAATAGTCTGGGAATTTTGACATTGCCCTCACAGTATATATTTTCTTTAATGTCGTTTGTTGTTAGCAATATTAGCTTATCCCAAGAGTTAGCAGCTTTCACTCAGTTAATACTAGGCGGAAATCAAATTTGCATGTGGAATGCACTTCCTTGACTCTTGTGCAGAAAGAAGTGTACTATTCTGCTGCATCCATTTTCAATAAGCTACCACAAGAACTCAAAATTCTTAGCAGTAGCCCAAACTCTTTTAAGTCTAAACTGAAGAGTTTCCTCATGGCTCACTCCTTCTATTCTGTCGAGGAGCTCCTGGAAGAGCCAAAAAATTAAGCAAATTCCAGTGTCACATTGTTGATTTTCTTTATTTAAACTTAAGACTTGTCGCCTGAATATGTTTCTTATATTTCATTTTATCTGTTTCTACAATCGTGTTATAATTTCATGTATTGACTCGTTCCATGACCATGGAGACTTCTCCTTAATGTGGTCCCACGGAACAATAAATAAATAAATACAATATCGTCTCAAAAGTTGGCATTTTCGTGGGATCTGTGCACACGGCCCTACGTGAAGACATGAAAATGCGGAAGGTGTCCTTCAGGTGGATGCCACGAGTGCTGACGGACGACAACGATTATGAAATGATTTCTCATGTATCTCATTTACCTGACCTGCCTCCTAACAACTTATGGCTTTTTTAACGACGAAAGACACTATCCATGGTCGCACATTCACTATTCGTGATGGTATTGCCTGAGCGATTTTCCAGTTGTCCAATCACACTCGTAAAGGAGCGTTCGGCGTCGACGTTGTGAAAAATATGAGATTACGCCAAGAAGTGAATCAGGTTTCAAGTTTTCGTGTGATTAGTTTGTGTGAAACATAATGAGAGGTATTATAATCTGAATGCACCTCGTATCAACCAATCCCTGCTTTTAATCCAGTAGTGTCATAATGCTCTTTTCTCCCCAATTGGATTCTGTTCCCCTTCATTAGTTATCCGATCGACCTGTCTACTTTTCAGAATTCTTTTCCAGCAACACATTTTTAAAGTTTCTAGTGTCTCCTTGAATGAACTGTGTTGTGTCCACGTGCACGAGACTACACTCAGAAAAAATTCTTAACACTTAAAATATCGTCCCTTCTTTTCCAAAAATGCTTTTCTTGCGATTGCCAGTCTCTATTTTATATCCTCTGCACTCCATCCATCCCCATTTACATCTCAGCCCAAATAACAAAACTCTTATGCCAGTGTTTCATTTCCTAACGTAACTCCTTCAGCATCTCCCGATTTAATTCAATAATATCCCATTATCCTTGTTTTACCTCTCTTGGTATTGACCTTATAAGCTTTTTTTTTTGTCAAGAGACTATCAGATCCGTACAAAAGCTCTTCCAAGTTTTTTTTGCTGTCACTGACAAAATTAAAATGTCATCGGCAGCACTCAACCATTTTTTTTATTTATTCCCCGTGAACGGTATCTCGCTTTCCAAATTTCTCACTGCTCATTGCTCACTGTACAGATCGAATTATGTCATCCATTTAGTGTCGTTTAACTCTTATAGCTGCAGTCTGCTAGTGACCATCATTTAGCAGACATATTTTATCATTACAGCGAACGCTTAATTGGAAACTCCCGTAGCGACAATTACAGAACCACAAATTAATTACCGTCACTACATACGCTGCAGCAAAGACAGATCATTGTAGGGGATGTCGAATCGTAAAAAACTTGCCTGATAACCAGACGTCGGAAGTACACCGTTGTAAAGCTATCTATATTACTTAACTGCTAACCCGGTTCATGGTTCATAGGGCACAAACCAGCTGCAGGCTACCTGTCTAACGGTTCCCAGGAACAACAAAACTTAAGTTTTCATTATGTCATGTACGAGGGTGAGTAAAATGAAAACCTAAAATATTTTTTTAAATATTATTTACTGTGCAGAAGTGATACAAAGCTGTATCACTTTTCAACATAAACTCCCCCACCCTCAATGCAAGTCCTCCAGCGCTTACAAAATGCATAAAAACCTTTAGAAAAAAATTTTCTGTAGGTAGTCCGCGCAACCACTCATGCACCGATTAGCGTACCTCTTCATCAGAACGGAACTTATTTCCTTCCATTGCGTCTTTGAATGGTACAAAAATATGGATATCACGTGGGGCAAGGTCTGTTGAGTATGGTGGATGAGGAAGACACTCAAAATGCAAGTCTGTGATTGTTGCAACTGTTGTACAGTCCTTTCATTGTCATGTCGCAAAAGGACACCTGCTGACAGCAATCCACGTGGCTTTGATTCGATTGCAGGCCGCACATGATTTTTTAGAAGATCTGTGCATGATGCAGTGGTGACAGTGGTCCCTCTAGGCATGTAATGCTCTAAAATGACGCCTTTTTCGTCCCAAAAGATAGTCAGCATAACCTTCCCTGCTGATGGTTCTGTTCAAAACCAGTTTGGTTTTGGTGATGAGGAATGGCGCCATTCCTTGCTCTCTCTCTTCGTTTCCGGTTGGTAGAAGTGAACCCAGGTTTCGTCCCCAGTAACGATTCTTGCAAGGAAGCCATCACCTTCTCGTTCAAAAGGCCGAAAAAATTCTTCACAAGCATGAACACGTTCTCTCATTTTAGGAGTCAGCTGCCGTGGCACCCATCCTGCAGACACTTTGTGAAACTGGAGCACATCATGCACAATGTGGTGTGCTGACCCATGACTAATCTGTAAACATGCTGCAGCGTCATTCAGTGTCACTCGGCGGTTTTCCTTCACTATGGCTTCAACTGCTGCAATGTTCTGTGGAGTCAACTCGTTGTGCCTCACCTGGTCGAGGAGCATCTTCCACTGAAGTCACCATTTCCGAACTTCCTACTCCATTCGTAGTCTTGCTGCTGTGACAAACATGCATCACCGTACTGAACCTTCATTTGTCGATGTATTTCAATAGGTTTCACGCCTTCACTACGCAAAAACCGAAGTGGGGCAGCCATCTTTACACTGATACTGCGACGGTATGTGTGCGTCTGCACTATGCTGCCACCTACAGGCCATTCTGCACGCTGTTTGTAGCACGCTTACCAACTTACAGCATAACGGCGCGAAATTTCGATTTCTTATTACAAATTTAAGGTTTTCATTTGATTCACTATCGTAATTACTGACCGAATTTAAAATTAAATTTATAACATACTCTCATTAAGAGGTACGATCTTATGTTAAGACAAGAATTACAGCCAGAAACTGTCTATGTATCTTGAGATAGCGTAGCTCATGTTGCGCAAGTTAACCAGACTACACTGAGGTAGCAAATGCCACTAGATACCTCATTTCGCCTGGTGTAGCGCAGCAGCTTCATGTGGCATGGACGCAACAAGTCGCTGGAAGTCCCTTGCAAAAATACTGAGCCATGTTGCCTCTACAGACTTCCGTAATTGCGAATGTGTTGCCGATTCAGGATTTTGTGCACGAACTAACCTCTAGATTATGACCCATAATGTTCGGTGTGATTCATGTCGGGCCATCTGGGTGGCCAGATCATTCATTCGAACTGTCCAGAATATTCTTCAAACCAACTGCGAACAATTGTGACCCAGTGACAGGATGCATTGTCATCCATAAAAATGCTGTCGTTTGGGAACATGAAATACATGAATGGCTGCAAATGGTCATTTCCAGTCAATGATCAGTTCAGTTGGACCAGAGGACCCAGTTTATTCCACGTAAACACAGCCGACACCATTACCGAGCCACTACGAGCTTGCAGATGCCTTGTTGACAACATGGGTCCACGGCTTCGTGGAGTCTGCACCACACTGGAACCCTACCATGAGCTGTTATCAACTGAAATTGGGACTCATCCGACGGGGCCACTGTTTTCGAGTCGTCTACGATCAAATCGATATGTGCACGAGCCCCGGAGAGGCGCTGCAGGCGACCCCATGCTGTTAGCAAAGGTTTTCGCGTTGGTTGTCTCCTGTTAGTCCTTTGACGGCACATTTCGCCGCCTTGTCCTAAAGGATACGTTCGTAGTACGTCCCACATTCATTTCTGCGGTTATTCCACACAGTGTTGCTTGTCTGGTAGCACTGACAACTCTACACAAACGCTGCTGCTCTCGGTCGTTAAGTGAAGGCCGTTGGCCAACGATTTGTCCGCTGTAAGAGGTAATGCCTGAAGTTTGGTATTCGCGACACACTCTTGACACTGTGGATCTCAGAATATTGAATTCCCTAACGATTTCCAAAATGGAATGTACCATGCGCCTAGCTCCAACTACCAGTCCGCATTCCTGTCGTACAGCCATAATCACATGAATCATCTAGTACAATGACAGCTCCACCAGTGCACTGCTCTTTCATACCTTGTGTACGCGATACTACAGCCATCTGTATATGTGCATATCACTATCACATGATTTTTGTCACTTCCGTGTATACTCAGTTCAATGTTTCATAATGAGACACTTAGCGACTTCTATTGAACTTTATACATAATTTAAAATCTTTTCTAAAATTTTTCACCCTTACATGCTTTACGTCAGATATTTAATATTTTAACTCATTTGTAAATTATTAAAATGTCTGAGCTGTTTTATACACGGGAGTTCAATTTTTTAAAGATTTGGGAGTTTACTGGTAACCGTTAAGCGGTAGCTATTCAGCGACGAGCGTGCAGACGGTAACACATGTAAAGTGCTGATCTCGAGAATTTTTGAAGCCGCTGTAATTATCCGTAACACGCCAGGAATTTTCAGGGCCAAAGAAATTCGATGATAATTTTGTAGCGAAGCTGATACAAAAATTTCGAGCATTAACTATAAAAATTACTTTTGAGAAACTGGGTGTTTAGGTTGACATCTATATGTACATGACTACACTGTAATTCCTATTTAAGTGCCTGGCAGTGGGTTCAAATAACCACATTCACAATATTTCTGAACCGTTCCACTTTCGAACAGCACGTGGAAAAATAGAATAATTAAATCTCACCGTGCAAGCTCTGATTTCCATTATTTTATTACGATGGTAGTTTCTCCCTGTTTAGGTGGCCATCAAGAAAATATGTTTGCATTCGGACTGTAATTTCTGTTTCCTCTTTAATCCATACCTGAGTTACAGATTTATCTGTTAGAATGAAAGATTATTCCTTGTCTCGACACATTAGCGAAAATGCAAACGTATGGTCTACAGATTTTATTATTAAATATCATTCCAGGTTAAGGTGCCACATATAAACTACCTTATTGCAGTAACTGGGGTACTACTAGCGTGCCTGACTTAATAATTAAGCTTTATACATTGAACATCACGGAAAAATCGAGTCTAACGAAACCCGCCGTGATTATGAATTTTAGGTTTGTCTAGCTTTTACTGTTGAGATTTAGCAATTTCTTTCAGATAATTTAACAGGTAATCGTGCTCTTTGTAAAAACGAGTATTAAGTGAACTTTATCCATAACGGATGCGGTTAACTCCGTGACTGTTTATTTCTGGGGTGTAGAAGAATAATCACTGCTAATTACAATAGAAAGCGATTTTATGTAATGCACAATCGGTTACACGCTTTTGCCCATGTTTACTTGGTTTACATTTGAATACATGTTTCTATGCTCATTTTTGGAGATCGGTGTTTAAATAAAAACAACAAATAATGTGGTGATGACTATACAGACACAGCTGAGACAGTTGGAAGTTGGCTAATAGTATAGTACTTGCATACAGTTGGAGTATCTATGTCGTTTTCATATTAAATTTATCACCTTTTTAACAAAAATACCTTGATTTTTTACACTTTAACTGCATGTGCTTCTGAAGTTATTAACATCTACTGTATCACGGGCATAATATGGAAGTACCGATAATTACACTGGAGACTAATACATGGTTAACGTGTAAAAATGAAGGTATTTATGTAAAACGATGTGATAAATGTAATGGAAAAACGGCATAGATACTCTAGCTGTAAGTAAGTACTATAATATTTTACAACACATGTCTCTGAGCAACTTCCAGCTGTCTCACTTGGGTCTATTTAATCATCATGATATTATTTGCTTTTTTATTTAAACACAGATTTCCAACATTCAGCAGGGGAACATGTATTTTTATGTAAACCACCTGAACATGGGCACAAGCTTGAAACCAGTCGTGCATTAAATAAAAGCACCTGCTATTGTGACTGGCAGCGGCTATTATTCTACACCCTATAACGAGTATTAGCTGTGGGTAGTTAGCTTAAATATACAAACTTCCGTAAGGTCGTTGCTGATAGGCTGTCATTTCATGGCCGTAACTTCACAACGGTGCGTTTGTGGTTAATAGTTAGGTAGCAACTACTGCTTGTGTCTGCGTTCTCGATCCTAATCCGACCTCATTTTCGAGATTTTTTTCCACCCAGCATAGAGAGAGCAATCAACTTTGTTCGCATATTTGTTGCCATGGAATTTCCTAAGTAAGCGATTTCACTAATATTGAAACGTATCTGGCGGATGATGGTAGCATGACCGTAGCCAGTAGTTAATGGCACCTATTGCCCAAACAGCTTTTGGTGGTCTATGATCGCATTTAACTGGAGACTTTCATAAGTCAGTCTAGTTCATACGATGTTCATCATAGTGACCATAACATCGTATTCCATTCCGATGTTACAGTTAAAAACTTCATATGACGATATGTATGAAAATTAGAAAACAAGAAAGAACAGTACTCCAAAGAACGCAAAGTTCATGTAAATAAAGCGATACGAGTGGCAACGTTCTAAAAGCAGAGGCACTGTACAGGTATACGCATCAAGCTTTCAAAGTAAGGAAATTTAAGCTGAGCTTCAGGATAGATCAGGACTTCAATACTGTTCAAATTCGTACACAGGAAACCGAAGCTGAAAGACTTAATATCAGAGTAGTTTTCAACTCTAAAACTAATAGATGTCAGCACGACTAAACTGGATGGATTGAACATATTTACTGGTGAATACTCTCTTTCCGAATCACACTGGAGAAAGCGAATTTGACGATCATGGGGGAATGTGGAACATTAACAAATACGATGGAGATGGAATAGTTTTTTCCATTTTCAGGACAGGAAGCAAGGCTTAGAATTGGAAAAAAAAAGAAAAAATGCAGACCTGTCGTCACCCTTACTGAAGTTTTACAAGCCTTCCATGTGCCCATTAGTCCATATTTGTGTCACCTTTACATCGCATGTATATTGGTGAAGGGCGGGGGAGAGGGGCCGGGGGGGGGGGGGATACCAGGTATTTGGAAAAAGGCAAATGTGAATATCTTAATAAGAGCCGAAGACAAAGATCCCATTGCTCCAAAGCTCTGGACACCGTGGGGAAGAAGCCGTTATGCAACAGGAGTAAATACTACATGGAATGAACTCCGAACAATATGGCTTCAGAAGTGGAAAGTCAACAAAGACGCCATTATCTGGGCAATAAAACTTGCAAAGAATTGCTACGGATAAAGACGGCCGGCCGAAGTGGCCGAGCGGTTCTAGGCGCTACAGTCTGGAACCGCGCGACCGCTACGGTCGCAGGTTCGAACCCTGCCTCGGGCATGGATGTGTGTGATGTCCTTAGGTTAGTTAGGTTTAAGTAGTTCTAAGTTCTAGGAGACTGATGACCTCAAAAGTTAAGTCCCATAGTGCTCAGAGCCATTTGAACCATTTGATAAAGACGTAGAAGCCACAATTATAAATATCGCTGTAGCGTTCGATTACGTATGGTGAACGCCTGAAGAACTTGAATTATCCACTACTGTTAAACAACTGTTTTAAAAACTATTTCGAAAATGGAGAGGCAACGCAGTCGCACCCAGGAGCAGTCCTTGGCCACAGTGATCCATATGTGGCTTCGTATTCTGGAATATGGTACTCGACTCAGTAGTAGGAAAACTACGGGATAAGGAAATGGTCATAGGATTTGCGGCATACGCCAACAACGTGATGATTCTTGCGAAATGAAACTCCATGAGTAATGTAAAAGATAGATGTAACGAAGAATTGCATCAGGGTGCCAAGGATAAAAATTGCCTGTTGCGCCCAAAAAAAAACATGTACAATTTGCTAAACTGGAAACTTTCCAGAAACATGATAATACAATTATGCAAGTTTCATAAAAGCAAAACCTTTCACCAGGTACATAGATGTCTTTTTGAACGTGTGGCCAAGTTGTAGTGCGTGCACAGAATAAATGAGCGAGAGATGCAGGAACATTGTGAAAAAAAAGATATTATCTTAGCTACTTAGGATTAAAAACAACCTTCTCGAACAACAAGGACGCGCCATGACGCAATTCCTAACTGCGACAATAGGGCATTGTGCAAATGTTACGATGCACACTCCTGTTCATAACATCGGCGAGGTCAGTTAACAGAGGGTGCAACGTAAAATACTTCTTGGTTGATTGGTGCTCTTGGTACTGTGGTAGCTGAAGCCTTGCAGGTAATATCCGGAATATGTCTACTTGAGCTACACATACGAAAGAATGCAGCAGATTCCTCTCAAATGTAAAACAATGGCTGACAATGAGGCGCCTGAATCACTCAAGAGGTCTGACAAAGTTTATGATGTTCCATGGCACCTACGCCGAATGTTGGCATCGAATGTGAAGGATGCAAACCTCCGAATGTGCATGTGATGAAGGATTCACACTGAACACACAATTTGGGGATGTACGCTATGTGCACTGGAGACCAGAAACGAGCTCCATATATTCGCGTTAAACTCGCCAGCGCGACCTCTGAGGTCATCATCGAACTCGTCATCTCCGTTTGACTCGACTCTTGAGTCGCCGCCGCATCCCACTCGTCACCTGAGTCTGTCGGGTACAACTGGACTCGACTCCCTCAGAAAGGAGAGCGAGTACACGACTTCGCACAAGTATAACTCCGCATACGCGGCATTCCCGCTACATACTCAACCGTTTTGAAAGGAATTTCCGCCGTTTCAGTGTAAATTACTATTCATTTATTTCACATAGTCCTGATTTCTGCTCTATGGTGATTCTCAAATGCAAGTCGAAATGTCACAAAATGTCAGACCTCCCCAAATGACAGAAGGAACCAATGTGCATGACGAATATAATATACCAGTGTAGTGACTGATCTGTTAGCAGTGAACATTGTTCTGTTTATACATACATTTATACAGATAAAACATTTTAGAAGACTGCTGCAAATTTATTTTAGTACTTAATATCTGCTCAGAGAATGTCTAACTTACGTTAACGTATATACAATTTAGAGGCTTTACCGAGTGTGTAACGACAGTGCCAGTAAACATGACATGAGGATGAAATGCAGTCTCTAAATGGTGATTAATTATTAAAATAAATCACAGAAATGAATGATGAGCTACACAACTCGCTGTTGGTCTCTAAACGCAAGTTTCCGCGACGAAATGAATACAGAAACAGCGCGCTTTTTGTCGTATGGATATAACAATGATGTTGCCCCGTGCCCAGATTTCGTTTGACGCAGCCCATATGTTTTCTCGTGTGGGGGGTGGAATAAACACAGATACAACCATTTTGTTTGCACTGGACAAAATTTATATGTTTTTCGACTGAATCGTGGACGATAGTGTGGAACTTATCCCAGATATCACTCCTCCTCTGTAGGAACTCATTTGCAATTCTGTACTTCACATCAATTAATTTTTGACTTACACCTCCACATTGTCACAAAACACGGCTTCGTTAACGGCCACCTGCTCCCAACAATCGGTCATTTCGCCTTGTCAGTGCTACTCTACAGTAGTAAGATCGTGTACTCATCTTCCGTACTAACAGTAAGTCACTTGTCTTATACTCCAGCACACTTCAGTAAGAGAGAAAGAGTCGACGAGTAACAAACGACCCCAGTGCCACGGTTCTCAGACTCGTCATACTTGCAAACTGCAGTGAGAACGAAGGAAGCCCGTTTACACTCAAGTAACATCGGCGCCTTGATTTTTGAAGTATGCAACCTGAAAAATCAGACTCGTACTCTGTCCGTTTCTGATCTCTAGCGTACTTGTGTGGTTGATGAACGTCATCAGTAACTGAATCGCCATGGAAGATTTGAAGCCAGGGAGATAGTGCGCTGCGACGACAACTTGGCAGATCCTTGATAATATCACCGATGCCCTGTCTACTGGACTTGTAGAGCGTGCAGTTTAGCCCGAAGGTGGATCTGTGATGTTTCGAGCGTGTTTTTCGTACCATGACTTGACACAGTATTCAGCTTACCGTGATTATTAACTAGGAAATTTATTTGAATATTCTCAGTGACCAAGCGTGGTCATTTCTTCCACATCTTCTAGATGACAATGCTATGCGCACTTCCGTCTTAGAAGATGGCAACAGCCGTGTTCACAGGGAGGCACACATGTGTTCCTGGTTTCAGGAAACATAGGCACCCTATAGAACATCGAATGGGTCGCTAAATCATCCGATCTTAATTCCACTGTGGAACTACAATGACAAAAAAAATCGCAACATCAAGGTGTTACGCAACGTAAACTAAAGTAGACAGGCGTGTTTCTACTTCTGAAAGGTAATGACTATTCGGATTTCGCACGAGTCGCATAAGAGTGGCGTCACTAGCACCATTATTAGGATGAAAATCAGACTCACTTTAAATGCACGCTGTATCGGTCATAAGAGTTACCTTTGCGTTTGGACGTGGTGAGTTGATATTACTCAAGAATGCCTTTGTAACACCCCACCCGTCACTTATTTGGTTTTGGCATGTGTTCACCTCAGCTAATTGACTAACAGATCAACAGAGAGTGCAAAACTGCCGCAATATCGGATAACGCAAAGAAAGTAGTAAGGCCCTGTGACTCCTGATTGAACTGCGGTGGCAGTGTTGACATTAATTGATTCAGAATTGATCACTTTTAATTAAAAAGGGGTACACATTGATGTCATATTCAGCTATTGAACACCAGATGCAAATGTTGAACATAAAATTAATTAAGAAAATGACTTGGGATTTCAACTACTTGATTGAAAACAGATGCAGTCGATTAACACAAATTTATTTTAACTCCCGACCTTCCATCATCACATTACATGGCTCTCCTATCAGGCAATGGTAATAAATTGCGTTTACGTGGAGTAAAGCGCGATAAATCAAAATTAATTCCTATCTACTGACCCAGGCGTAATGCGAAGTGCGAGAAGAATTCCCCAATACACGACCCATGAAATCCTCATGGAAACTTTGCCGACGTGATCCAATAAATTAATGTGGCCTTATTCAAGCTGGAGTGGGTGCAATATCACCTAGTTCAGCGTGGCGGGGCGGTGTCGTTGTGAGGACGTTGGCCAGCCTCGTGGTGCTGCAAGGCTGCACCCGTCTATTCACTCCTAGCTATCTTGCTCAGTACATAGCTGAACCAAAACTTTCTATCTCCAAGCTCAATCGTTCCATTTGCTAAGTCCTAAACTGCAGAGATGCTCACTCTCTCTCAGGAAAGCTGAGTAAAGAACGCCACGTCCGCACTCTAGGCCAGCTGGGAACGGAAGAGCCCTACGGAGACTTCTCCCAGTCCGCTCTTCGCCTCGGTTTCCCCTCCAGCAAAATCACTTACGCCAATTGCAGCGCAAGTCGCGTTAATTATGCATTGCTTCCCAGCGCTGACCAATGCCTGCTCTGGGAAATGAACAAATTCCCACAAAATTTCCCTTCCTCTTAACTTCTGCTATTTAGCTCCTCCCAGGCCACCCATCAAGGTTAGCGTCTACACAAAACACCAATTTTTCCAGAATTCTGACTCCCAGGAGAATACTTCAAATTCCTTGGTCCTACGTTCCCATCAGAAGCCGGCGTACTTCATTCTGTCGCTCTTCACCTAATTTACTTCAGACTCTGCGGAGCGTGAATTCAGTGTGAAGTTGCTATAGTCATGAACATGCATATTTTGGCCTCTGTTGACCACTCCACCGTAGCTTTATGCAGATTTCTCCCATGTTTCACTGAAAACTGGACGACAGACATTTATCAACAGGCGTACAAGTTCTCCATCTGCTTCCCGGAACACCAGCATGGGGTCAACCACCACTCACTGTCACTCATCTTAGGGCAGCTGGAGGCTGTCCCTGTTACCGCTTTCTCAGAGCTTGAGCCGCCCTAAGCTGCCTATTGTCACTTCCCTTCGCTGCTCCCCAGACGGCCACGGTTAACTCTGAATACTTCCCTGGGATAAACTAGCCACCAGTAAATCGACGCATTTCCACAAAGTTTTCATGTCGTTTGAATTACTTTAAAACCATCACCTGACATTAATTATTCCAATACATCCATACTATATCCTCTACAAGATGCATTGTGCCTTGTCAGTCAGTTTTGTTCAGCCCTACTGTTCGCTCAACGTGAGTCCGGTGATCTTTAATGACTTCATGTAAGGGGCAAAGTTCTTACCATCTTACACCTTTAAGGCGACAAAGGCGCCTTTATCAGCACCTCACTGAGTTTTAACGAGGTCGTGTAATAGGGCTACGAGAAGTGTAATTTCTTCTGCAATATTACAGAAAGACTTGGCAGGAATGTGGCTACTGTACATGACTGCTGGAAGTGGTGGTCATGGGAATGTACAGTCCCAAGAAGACCAGGCGCCAGACGGCCACATGGCACTACTGAGAGGGACGAACATCGCCTTCTGTGTATGACTCTGGCACATTGTACTGCATCTGCAGCAGCAATCTGAGCAGCAGTTGGTACCACAGTGACACAAGGAACTGTTACAAATCGGTTACTTCAAGGACAACTTGGAGACAAACGCCCTGCAGCGCGCATTCAACTGATCCCCAAACCGCCTCCATTTGCGACCTCATTGCTGTCAAGCGAGAGCTCGTTGGAAGGCTAAGGCGGGTGGTCTGTTGTGTTTTCTGATGAAGGCTGGCTCTGCCTTGGTATCAATGATGGTCGTGTGTTGGTTAGGCCATCTGAGGCCAATTGAGGGCCTGCAACCAAACTGTCTGCATGCTAGACACACAGAACGTACACTTGGTGATCTGGGTGAGATTTTGCATGACAGCAAGAGCACTCTCGTGGTCATCCCACGCACCCTGGCGGCAGATTTTTACGTTAATGTGGTGATTCGACCTGTTGTGCTGCCATTCATGAACATTATTCCAAGGGGTGTTTTCTAACAGTGTAACGCTCGTCCACATATAGCTGTTGAAACCCAATATTTTCTACAGACTGTCGCCATATGATTTTGGCCAGGTCTGTCTCCAGTCAAGCACGTATGGGACATCATTGGACGACAACTCCAGCGTCATCCATAATCAACGTTAACCGCCCCTGTATTGACCGACCAAGTGTAACTGGCATGGAATTCCATCCCAGAAACTGACATCCGGCTTCTGTACAACACAATGCATGCACGTTTGGATGCTTGCATTGAACATTCTGGTGGTTACACTGGTTATTAATGTACGAGCATTTCACATTTTCAGTGGCTTATCTTGCGCTTACATTAACCTTAGATATGTTACATCTACATGGATACTCTGCAAAAAGTTCCTGGCGGAGAGTTCATCGAACTATCTTTAGAATAATTCTCTATTATTCCAATCCCGTACAGTGCGCGCAAAAAGCAAACATCTATATATTACCGTTCGAGCTCTGATTTATTTTATTATGATTATCGTTTCTCCATACGTAGGTCAGCGTCAATAAAATATTTTCGCATTTGGAGGAGAAAACTGTTGATTGAAATTTCGTGAGAAGGTTCCGTCGCAACGAAAAATACCTTTGTTGTAATGATGTCCAGCCCAAATACTGTATCATTACAGTGACACTCTCTCCCCTATTTCGCGATAATACAAAACGTGCTGCCCTTCTTTGAACTTTTTCGATATACTCCGTCAGTCCTATCTGGTAAGGATCCCATACTCCGCAGCAGTATTCTAAAAGAGGACGGACAAGCGTAGTGTAGGCGGTCTCATTAGTAGACCTGTTACATTTTCTAAGTGTCCTGCCAATAAAACGAGGTCTTTGATTAGCCTTCCCCGCAACATTTTCTGTGTGTTCCTTCCAATTATCGTGTAACCGAAGTTTAACGAATTCCTTTTAGCACTCAAGTGGATGACTTCCCACTTTCCGTTATTTAGGGTCAAATACCAATTTTCGCACCATTCAGATATCATTTTGCAATTTATTTTGATCTTCTGATGACCTTAATAGTCGATAAACGACAGTGTCATCTGCAAACAACCTAAGACGGCTGCTCAGATTGTCTCCCTAATCGTTTAGGTAGATAAGGAACAGCAAAGGGCCTATAACACTGCCTTAGGGAACGCCAGAAATCACTTCTGTTTCACTCGATGACTTTCCGGCAAATACTACGAACTGTGACCTCTCTGACAGGGCTAACAAATCCAGTCACGTAACTGAGACGATATTCCATGAGCACGCAATTTCACTACAAGCCGCTTGTGTGATACAGTGTCAAAAGCCTTCCGGAAACCCAGAAATACGAAGCGATCTGAAATCCCTTGTCAATAGCACTCAACACTTCAGTCATGCGAATAAAGAGCTAGTTGTGTTTCACAAGAACGATGTTTTCTAAACCGATGTTGACTGTGTGTCAATAGACCGTTTTCTTCGAGGTAATTCATAATGTTCGCACACAATATATGTTCCAAAATCCTTCTGAATAGCCGGCCGAAGTGGCCGTGCGGTTAAAGGCGCTGCAGTCTGGAACCGCAAGACCGCTACGGTCGCAGGTTCGAATCCTGCATCGGGCATGGATGTTTGTGATGTCCTTAGGTTAGTTAGGTTTAACTAGTTCTAAGTTCTAGGGGACTAATGACCTCAGCAGTTGAGTCCAATAGTGCTCAGAGCCATTTGAACCATTTTTGAACCTTCTGAATATCGACTTTAAAGATATGGGTCTGTAGCTAAGTGGATTACTCCTACTACCTTTCTATTGGTGTGACCTGTAAAACTTTCCAGTCTTCGGGTACGGATCTTTCGTTAAGCGAACGGTTGTATATGATTGTTAAGTATGGAGCTAACGCATCAGCATACTCTGAAAGGAACTTAATTGGTGTACAGTCTGGACCAGAAGATTTGCTTTTATTAAGTGATTTAAGTTGCTTCACTACTCCGAGGGCCGCGCGGGGTAGCCGCGTGGTTTCAGGCGTCTTGTCACGGTCCGCGCGGCTACCCCCGTCGGAGGCTCGAGTCCTTCCTTCGGCATGGGTTTGTGTGTCGTCCTTAGCCTAAGTTAGTTTAAATTAGATTAAGTAGTGTGTAAACTTACGGACCGATGACCTTCGCAGTTTGGTCCCATAAGACCTTACCACAGATTTTAAAAAATAATTTCCTACTACTTTAGTCATGTTGGCAGCTGTTCTTGATTCGAATTCTGGCACATTTAGTTCGTCTTCTTTAGTGAAGGCATTTCGGAAGTCAGTGTTCAGTAACTCTGATTTGGCAGCACTGTCTTCGATGGTATCTCCATTGCTATCGTGCAGAGAAGGCATTGATTGTTTCTTGCCGCTAACGTACTTCACATACGATCAGAATCTCTTTGGATTTTCTGCCATGTTTCGAGATAAAGTTTCGTTGTGGAAACTTATTAGCATATCGCATAGAAGTTCGCGCTAAATTTCGAGCTCCTGTAAAAGCTCGCTAGTGTTGGGGATTTTGCGTCTGTTTAAAGTTGGCATGTTTGTTTCGTTGTTTCTGCAACAGTGTTCTGAGACGCTTTGTGTACCAAAGAGGATCAGCTCCGTCGTTTGTTAATTTATTTGGTATAAATCTCTCAATTGCTGCCGGTACTATTTCTTTGAATTCAAGCCACATCTGGTATACTCTTATATTATTAATGTAGAAGAAGTGGAGATTGTCTCTCAGGAAGGCGTCAAGTGAATTTTTATCTGCTTTTTTCAATAGGTACATTGTTAGTTTATTTTTGGAGGATTTGGGGGTTACAATATTCAGTCGCGCTACGACAACCCTGTGTTGACTGATCCCTGTATGGGTTTTTAAGCTCGTTATTAACTCAGGATTATTTGTTGCTAGGAGGTCAAGTGTGTTTTCACAACCGTTTACTATTCGCGTGGGCTCATAAACTAACTGCTCGAAATAATTTTCAGAGAATGCCTTTTGCACAACTACGGATGATGTTTTATACGTATCTCCGGAATTAAACATGTATTTTCACCAACATATCGAGGGTAAATTAAAGTCGCCACCAACTATAATCGTATGAGTCGGGTACGTGTTTGAAATGAAACTCAAGTTTTCTTTGAAGTTTTCAGCAACTGTATCATCCGAATTGGGAGGTCAGTAAAAGGATCTAGTTATTATTTTATTCCGGTTGCCAACAATGAACTCTGCCCATACTAACTCAGAGGAAGTATCTACTTCAATTTCGCGACAAGTAAACTGCTTCTAACAACAACAAACACGCCACCGCCAACCGTGTTTAGCCTATCCTTTCGGAACACCGTTACGTCCTTCGCAAAAATTTAGGCTCAGCTTAGCTCCGGCTTTAGCCAGCTTTCAGTGCCTATAACGATTTGAGCATCAGTGCTTTCTATTAGCGCTGCCGCGCGGTGTAGCCACGCGGACTAGAGCGCCTTGTCACGGTCCGCATGGCTCCCCCCGTCGGAGGTTCGAGTCTTCCCTCGAACAGGTGTGTGTTTGTTGTTCTTAGTGTAAGTTAGTTTAAATTAGATTAAGTAGTCCGTAAGCTTAGGGACCAATGATCTCAGCAGTTTGGTCCCATAAGACCATCCCACAAATTTCCAAATTGTTAGCGCTTGGAGCTCTGGTACTTTCCCAACACAGCTACGACAATTTACAACTGTTATACCGATGGTTCCTGTATCTACGTTCTTCCTGTGTTCGGCCTGCACCCTTTGTGACTGAAGCCCTTATTTTGTTTTCCCGAGACCCTCTAACCTAAAAAAAAAAAACGCCCAGTCCACGCCACACAGTCCCTGCTACCCGTGTAGCCGCGTATAGTGGACACCTGACCCATTCAACGGAAGCCGAAACCTTTGGCGCAAGTCGAGGAACATGCAGCCTACACGTTCGCAGAACCGTTTGAGCCTCTGATTCAGACCCTCCACTCGGCCCTGTACCAGAGGTACGCAATCGGTCCTGTCGACTATGCTGCAAATGGTCAGCTCTGCTTTCATCTTACAAGCAAGACTGTCAGCCTTTACCACCTCTGTTTGCCGCTCGAAACCAGACAGAATCTCTTCTGATCCAAAGTGACACACATCATTGGTACCGAAGTGAGCAACCACCTGCAATTGACTGCACCCTATGCAACAAATGTATTCCCGAAATTTCATTACCTTATATTTCTCATTTTTTTGGTGTTGGGATATTTTTCCGTCAATTTATTTGGAAGAAGGTGAAAGGTAGCTATCAACTTCCATGCAGTTTGGGTTATCTGTGGAAAAGAATCACCAATGATTGCCTTCACCTGGCTATTATATATCTGAAGAAACTCTTTCCGGTCGAAATGAGTCCGTTTATCTACGTTAAAGGTGGTTTTATACTGTGTTAGTGACGTCTCTGGGCGGCACCAATTTTTTGTCCAGTGTATACTTATGATTGACGGGCGTAGTATGTCTGATGGCAAAGCACAGAGTGAAGAGAGGACGTGACTCACCAGACATCCTTGTGTAGGACGGGCGGGATGGAGGTCAGCGAGTCGCGTCGCCACGTCCTGTCCGTGCGTGGCCCGCCCGCATGTTGTCCCACCAGAGTCCTGCCAAACAAAGAATCACGCGATAGCTCAACGAAAGGTCATTCGCGGTAGTCGCCGGTGCGGAGAACGTAGCTCACTTTCTTCACACACGATATCTTGAAACAACAGAAATATTTGAAAAATCATCAATGATAAAAGTCCGTTTCAACTGTAAAAATTATTTACTTCTAAAAAGGAAAAGCACAAATCGGTTTCAGGGCCTGTGTCCCATGTTCAGACGAACCTTTTATTAAAGTTGGCACCAGCACAAACGTTCACTTATTTGCGACGCAAATTATAATGCGCATAATACACTCCTGGAAATTGAAATAAGAACACCGTGAATTCATTGTCCCAGGAAGGGGAAACTTTATTGACACATTCCTGGGGTCAGATACATCACATGATCACACTGACAGAACCACAGGCACATAGACACAGGCAACAGAGCATGCACAATGTCGGCACTAGTACAGTGTATATCCACCTTTCGCAGCAATGCAGGCTGCTATTCTCCCATGGAGACGATCGTAGAGATGCTGGATGTAGTCCTGTGGAACGGCTTGCCATGCCATTTCCACCTGGCGCCTCACTTGGACCAGCGTTCGTGCTGGACGTGCAGACCGCGTGAGACGACGCTTCATCCAGTCCCAAACATGCTCAATGGGGGACAGATCCGGAGATCTTGCTGGCCAGGGTAGTTGACTTACACCTCCTAGAGCACGTTGGGTGGCACGGGATACATGCGGACGTGCATTGTCCTGTTGGAACAGCAAGTTCCCTTGCCGGTCTAGGAATGGTAGAACTATGGGTTCGATGACGGTTTGGATGTACCGTGCACTATTCAGTGTCCCCTCGACGATCACCAGTGGTGTACGGCCAGTGTAGGAGATCGCTCCCCACACCATGATGCCGGGTGTTGGCCCTGTGTGCCTCGGTCGTATGCAGTCCTGATTGTGGCGCTCACCTGCACGGCGCCAAACACGCATACGACCATCATTGGCACCAAGGCAGAAGCGACTCTCATCGCTGAAGACGACACGTCTCCATTCGTCCCTCCATTCACGCCTGTCGCGACACCACTGGAGGCGGGCTGCACGATGTTGGGGCGTGAGCGGAAGACGGCCTAACGGTGTACGGGACCGTAGCCCAGCTTCATGGAGACGGTTGCGAATGGTCCTCGCCGATACCCCAGGAGCAACAGTGTCCCTAATTTGCTGGGAAGTGGCGGTGCGGCCCCCTACGGCACTGCGTAGGATCCTACGGTCTTGGCGTGCATCCGTGCGTCGCTGCGGTCCGGTCCCAGGTCGACGGGCACGTGCACCTTCCGCCGACCACTGGCGACAACATCGATGTACTGTGGAGACCTCACGCCCCACGTGTTGAGCAATTCGGCGGTACGTCCACCCGGCCTCCCGCATGCCCACTATACGTCCTCGCTCAAAGTCCGTCAACTGCACACACGGTTCACGTCCACGCTGTCGCGGCATGCTACCAGTGTTAAAGACTGCGATGGAGCTCCGTATGCCACGGCAAACTGGCTGACACTGACGGCGGCGGTGCACAAATGCTGCGCAGCTAGCGCCATTCGACGGCCAACACCGCGGTTCCTGGTGTGTCCGCTGTGCCGTGCGTGTGATCATTGCTTGTACAGCCCTCTCGCAGTGTCCGGAGCAAGTATGGTGGGTCTGACACACCGGTGTCAATGTGTTCTTTTTTCCATTTCCAGGAGTGTATGTCCCACGTCCTTGTTAGACGTCATTTCACAAATAAATTAAAAGACGATGGAGCCGATCCTCCTTGGTACACAAAACGTGTCAGAACACAGTTGCAGAAACAAAGAAAAAACATGCCAAATTTAAACAGACGCAATCTCTTACGAAAGCTCGAAATTTAGCGCGGTCTCCACTGCGATATGCTTACAATAGTTTCCACAACGAAACTTTGTCTCGAAACCTAGAAAATCCAAAGAGATTCTGGTCGTATGTGAAGTATGCTAGCGGCAAGACGTAAGCAGTACTTTCTCTGCGCGATAGTAATGGAAATACTGTAGACGACACTGCTGCCAAAGCGGAGTTACTAAACACAGCATTTCGAAATTCCTTCACTAAAGAAGACGAAGTAAACATTCCAGAATTCGAATCAAGAACATCTAGCAGTAACGTAGAAGTAATATCCTCGGAGTAGTGAAGCAACTTAAATCGCTTGAGAAACAAGTCTTCCGGTCCAGACTGTATACCAGTTAGGTTCCTTCAAGAGTATGCCGATACAATAGCTCCATACTTCACAATCATACACAATTGTTCGCTCGACGAAAGATCCCCACCCAAAGACTAGAAAGTTGCACAGGTCACACCAATATTCAAGAAAGGAGTAGTAGAAATCCACTAAATTACAGGCCCTTATTATTAACGTCGATATGCAGCAGAACTTTGAAACATATGTTGTGTTCGAACATTATGTATTATCTAGAAGCGAACGGTCTAGTGTGCCGGCTGAGCGGTTCTAGGCGCTTCAGTCTGGAACCGCGGGATCGCTACGGTCGCAGGTTCGAATCCTACCTCGGGCATGGATGTGTGTGATGTCCTTAGGTTAGTTAGGTATAAGTAGTTCTAAGTTCTAGGGGACTGATGACCTAAGATGTAAAGTCCCATAGTGCTCACAAGGGGAGGCCGCCAATTGTGAAATTCAGATTCGATTCATACTGCGCATAATAAAAGCTCATGGCCAGAGGTGTAATGTGGCAAAGCACCAAGATGCACTTCTCAGCCGTTGTCGAGAAAATCGACAGTTAAAAGAAACCGTTGCGGTGAAATACTCTCTACGATTGATAATTTTCTACAGCGTCGTGGCGCAGCCGTAAGCGCTCGGGTTCGTAATCCGAAGGTCGCCGGATCTAATCTCGCGCCATGCAACTTTTTTTTATTACTAGTTTTTTATAATTCAAATATATATATATATATATATATATATATATATATATATATATATATATATATATATATATATATATCCACCTATATACACTCCTGGAAATGGAAAAAAGAACACATTGACACCGGTGTGTCAGACCCACCATACTTGCTCCGGACACTGCGAGAGGGCTGTACAAGCAATGATCACACGCACGGCACAGCGGACACACCAGGAACCGCGGTGTTGGCCGTCGAATGGCGCTAGCTGCGCAGCATTTGTGCACCGCCGCCGTCAGTGTCAGCCAGTTTGCCGTGGCATACGGAGCTCCATCGCAGTCTTTAACACTGGTAGCATGCCGCGACAGCGTGGACGTGAACCGTATGTGCAGTTGACGGACTTTGAGCGAGGGCGTATAGTGGGCATGCGGGAGGCCGGGTGGACGTACCGCCGAATTGCTCAACACGTGGGGCGTGAGGTCTCCACAGTACATCGATGTTGTCGCCAGTGGTCGGCGGAAGGTGCACGTGCCCGTCGACCTGGGACCGGACCGCAGCGACGCACGGATGCACGCCAAGACCGTAGGATCCTACGCAGTACCGTAGGGGACCGCACCGCCACTTCCCAGCAAATTAGGGACACTGTTGCTCCTGGGGTATCGGCGAGGACCATTCGCAACCGTCTCCATGAAGCTGGGCTACGGTCCCGCACACCGTTAGGCCGTCTTCCGCTCACGCCCCAACATCGTGCAGCCCGCCTCCAGTGGTGTCGCGACAGGCGTGAATGGAGGGACGAATGGAGACGTGTCGTCTTCAGCGATGAGAGTCGCTTCTGCCTTGGTGCCAATGATGGTCGTATGCGTGTTTGGCGCCGTGCAGGTGAGCGCCACAATCAGGACTGCATACGACCGAGGCACACAGGGCCAACACCCGGCATCATGGTGTGGGGAGCGATCTCCTACACTGGCCGTACACCACTGGTGATCGTCGAGGGGACACTGAATAGTGCACGGTACATCCAAACCGTCATCGAACCCATCGTTCTACCATTCCTAGACCGGCAAGGGAACTTGCTGTTCCAACAGGACAATGCACGTCCGCTTGTATCCCGTGCCACCCAACGTGCTCTAGAAGGTGTAAGTCAACTACCCTGGCCAGCAAGATCTCCGGATCTGTCCCCCATTGAGCATGTTTGAGACTGGATGAAGCGTCTCACGCGGTCTGCACGTCCAGCACGAACGCTGGTCCAACTGAGGCGCCAGGTGGAAATGGCATGGCAAGCCGTTCCACAGGACTACATCCAGCATCTCTACGATCGTCTCCATGGGAGAATAGCAGCCTGCATTGCTGCGAAAGGTGGATATACACTGTACTAGTGCCGACATTGTGCATGCTCTGTTGCCTGTGTCTATGTGCCTGTGGTTCTGTCAGTGTGATCATGTGATGTATCTGACCCCAGGAATGTGTCAATAAAGTTTCCCCTTCCTGGGACAATGAATTCACGGTGTTCTTATTTCAATTTCCAGGATTGTATATAAATCCACCTACAATTAATGAGGTCTACAGAACTTTGAAAGAACTCAAAAACTACAAAGCAAGTGGAGAAGATCAAACGTTTGCTGAACTTTGGAAATATGCAGCAGAACCAGTAAAGATAGCATTACACCAATGCATAGTAAAAATCTGGAATGAAGAGGAATTACCAGAAAATTGGACTACTGCTATAATACATCCATTACATAAGAAAGGAGAAAAATCAAATCCAGACAACTATAGAGGAATTTCCCTTTTGGACTGCACGTATAAGATCATGTCAAGAATACTATACAACCGCTGTAAAGATCAACTAGAACTGGAACTGGGAGAATATCAAGGAGGATTTAGATCCTGGAGAAGCTGCCCAGAACAGATAATCACCTTGAAGTTAGTTATGGATGTCTACAAAAGAAGGCAAAAACAACTAGTCATAACCTTTAGGATTCAAAAAGGCGTATGATTGCATCCATAGATCTTCAATGATGAAAATATTAAGGAATTGTGGACTTCATCCTAAATTAATAAAAATGATACAGTTAACCTTAACAAACACCAAATCCAAAGTAAAATTTAGAGGAGAAATATCTGAACCATTTACGATTAAAACAGGGTTGAGACAGGGAGATTGTTTATCACCATTGCTATTCAATTGTGCTCTTGAATATGTAATGAGAGAATGGTGCAAGGAAAATCCTATGAATATTAAAATTGGAACTAAGAAAGATAAAATAAACCTAAATTGCTTGGGATTTGCTGATGACCTAGCATTACTAGCTAATAATGTTCAGGAAGCCACGAAACAAATAACAAGCTTACAAAATATAGCACAAAAATTAGGACTCCAGATATCATTTGAAAAGACTGAAATAATGGTAACGGACCCACTTGTAATAGATCACATCACAGTGAACAATAGGGAAATTAAAATAGTGAAACAATTGAAATACCTGGATGAAATTATAACACATAAATTGGACGAGAAACCTGCATGGCGAGCAAGAACTAATAAAATGATAAAAGCTCAAAAACTAACATGGTCTACATACAATAAAAAATGTCTATCAATTAAAACAAAATTAAAATATTACAAGACGGTGGTTCAACCAGAGGTTACATACGGAAGTGAAACTTTTTAAAGTCACCCAGAAAAACAGAATTGACAAAATTTTAAAAGTAGAGAGAAGAATTGCTAGAACATGCATAAATAAGAAATATCAAAAAGCTGGGCAATGGCGGATAGTTCCAAATGAAGTGGTATACAGAGAGCTGGAGCCCATCACTGATACTATACGGAAGAAAAGGATCTCTTTTTGTGGTCACATTCTGAGGACACCAGAAACCAGATTATCAAGGAAAATTATTGAGAAACTTTGGAATTTGAAACAACAAGGAGGATGGCTTAAGGAAATAAGAGAGGATATGGAAGAACTGGAAATAGCTCTGGATGATTTGCAGAACAAAACGCCAAATTTAAAGAAGTTGAGGGACACAGAAATAAGATTTAAACCAAAAATTGACAAACGACATACAATGAAAAGGGTACTTACAGATAAGGAACGACGAAAAGCATCGGAACGAATGAAGAGATACTGGGCCACTCGGAAGGGGAAAATACCAAAGAAGAGGACCAGAAATGATTGACTGAAGTGGTCCAATGAGGCCATAAAAGCAGAAGAAGAATATATATATATACATATATATATATATAAATTATTAATGAATTGCTTATGCATATTGGTGAAGGCGGATCGCTCTCCAATTGTACCGCCTCCATTTTTCCGTTTTTTTTTTAACAGGGTGTACCAAAGCTCTCCCGTCCGCACTGATTTTCGACGATGTTATAAGTTGCGCTAGGGACCGCATCTACCTTCTTTCGAAGTTAGCAGGCAACTACGCTGTTATGCGGTGGCTCGTTTCGGCCCATTCAACATCTGTCCTTCAAGTGTAACGAGCGAGTAACGGAGTTTATATTTCATACCTGCCACAGCAAATTTGTGTTCGTGGGGTCTCTATTCTAAATCGAACTTTTGACTTACGCTATACGTATTCGTTTCGGAATATCGTTTCTACGTCTTCCGTTAACTATACGTGGTTAACATTATGAAGACAATTAATAACATTTGTGAAATACAACTTTGTTTGCGGAATACGTAATGATGTTCGAAGTCGCCAGTTTTTCCACGACAAACGACTTTCAACAACTTATTATATGCATAATTGTTGCAACTGATTACCGGGAATTATATATATATGTGTGTGTGTGTGTATATATACACATTTGAATTACAAAAAACAAATACTAAAAAAAATAAAAGGTCGCTTGGCGCGAGATTCGATCCGGCGACGTTCGGATTACGAACCCGAGCACTTACCGCTGCGCCACGACGCTGTAGAAAATTATTAATGGTAGAGAGTATTTCACCGCAACAGTTTCTTTCAACTGTCGATTTTCTCGACAACGGCTGAGAAGTGCATCTTGGTGCTTTGCCACATTACACCTCTGGCCATGAGCTTTCATTATGCGCAGTATGAATCGAATCTGAATTTCACAATTGGCAGCCTCCCCTTGTCAGAGCCATTTGAACCATTTGAACGGTCTAGTGACACACAGTCAACACGGATTTAGAAAACTTCGGTCTTGTGAAACACAACTAGCTCTTTTCTCACATGAAGTGTTGAGTGCTATTGGCAAGGGATTTCAAATTGATTCCATATTTCTAGATATCCAGAAGGCTTTTGGCACTGTACCACACAAGTAGCTTGTGGTGAAACTGCATGCTTATGGAATAGCGTCTCAGTTATGTCACTGGATTCGTGATATCCTGTCAGAGCGGTCACAGTTTGTAGTAGTCGACGGAAAGTCAGAGTAAAACAGATGTGACTTCTGGCGTTCCCCAGGTAGTGTTATAGGCCCTTTGCTGTTCCTTATCTATATAAACGATTTAGGAGACAATCTGCGCAGCCGTCTTAGGTTGTTTTCAGCTGATGCTGTTGTTTATCGAGTAGTAAAGTCATCAGAAGATCAAAACAAATTACAAAACGATCTAGAAAAGATATCTGAATGGTGCAAAGATTGGCAATTGACCCTAAATAACGAAAAGTGTGATGTCATCCACATCAGTGCTAAAAGGATTTCGTTAAACTTCGGTTACACGATAAATCAGTCAAATATAAAGGCTGTAAATTCAACTAAATACCTAGGAATTACAATTAGGAACAACTTGAATTGGAAGGAACACACAGAAAATGTTGCGGGGAAGGCTAATCAAAGACCTCGTTTTATTGGCAGGACTTTTAGAAAATGTAATAGATCTACTAAAGAGACTGCCTACACTATGCTTTCCCGTCCTCTTTTAGAATACTGCTGCACGGTGTGGGATCCTTTCCAGGTAGGACTGACGGAATATATCGAGGAAGTTCAAAGAAGGGCAGCTCGTTTTGTATTATCGCGAAATAGGGAAGAGAGTGTCACTGAAATGATACAGTATTTTGGGTGGACATCATTAAAACAGAGGTGCTTTTAGTTGCGGCAGAACCTTCTCACGAAATTTCAATCAACAATTTTCTCCTTCGAACGCGAAAATATTTTATTGACGCTGACCTACGTTGGCAGAAACGATCATCATCATAAAATAAGAGAAATCAGAGCTCGAACGGAAGTATATAGATGTTTGTTTTTACCGCGCGCTGTACGGGATAGGAATAATACAGAATTATTGTGAAGGTAGTTCGTAGAACCCTCCACCCGGAACTTAAATGTGACTTGCAGAGTATCCATGTAGATGTAGATGTAGATTTCACGCACGTTTCTCTTGACGGGTTATCCACAACTCTCGATATAATTTTTACAACTGTAGCGGGTTTTATCACTCAAAAGAAATATTAACAATTGTGGATTTACCGTCAAGAGAAACACGTGCCAAATGTCGCCTAGCAAGGACGTGGCAAAATACTACATATCTTTTAATTTGCGTGGCAAATTAGCGAACGTCTGTGCTGGTGCTAACTGTCACAGAAGATGCACCTGAAGATGGAACACAGGTCTTGAAACTGGCTTGTGTTTTCCTTTGTAGTAATATATAGTGTAGCGGATTTTAACATTGATGACGAACATCAACATTTCGACTTAGATCTGCTCATAAGGAGGAGTTTCACAAGTTTCTAATTGGTCGAAGAATTTCTGACTGCTGCATCTCAGTACTTATTTACAGGAAGGCGGATATTCAAAAGGTACAAAAGTAATGCCAGGAGTACCTGAAGGGAACGTAATAGGACGGCTAATGGTCGCTGTGTAGAAAGTAATTTATCAGATATGGTCGGCATCGCACTCAGATTGTTCGGATACGATGCTGTAGTCTACAGGACGGTATCGTCACTGCATGATCGCAAGGAAATTCAGAATGACTCAAGACGGTACTTATCACTGGGTGTCATTAATGGCAACTTTCTTTAAATGTGGACTAATGAAATATAATCCCAAAAACATATAGATTTATAATAAACTTTTTGAAGCCCTCATAGTGTTTAAAAATTTAGCTAATACTAAGGAGCGGTATGAAATGGCATGAACACCTGCAATCAGTATCAGAGAAGGCGAGAAAAAGATTTAAACTAGCTGGGACGAATTTGGCGAAGTTCGGTTCATTTGTCAAGAGAATCGTTTAGAAGATACTAGTACTGTTCCAGGACTTGGAGTTTTTACTAAGGAGGCATCACCGCAGATATCGAAGGAATTCAGAGATTATTTCAGGCCATGTGAAAGTGTAAGAGTAATACTGAGGAAAGGTAACTGGGAATCTTTTGGAGGCCAGCCGGAGTAGCCGTGTGGTTCTAGGCGCTACAGTCTGGAGCCGAGCGACCGCTACGGTCGGAGGTTCGAATCCTGCCTCGGGCATGGATGTGTATGATGTCCTTAGGTTAGTTAGGTTTAATTAGTTCTAAGTTCTAGGCGACTGATGACCTCAGGAGTTAAGTCGCATAGTGCTCAGAGCCATTTTGAGCCAATCTTTTGGAGAAAGGCGAAGTTTATGATGAATGTAGCGAACAGTATTCGAGAAAGCAACACATAACTTCCATCTATCGTCTATTGCGGTTATCGTCCATAACCATAAGCGTGCTTGCTGATTAGATAATTTTGTACGGTGGCTTTCCAACTGGAAAATAAACAATTCTATAAGAAAGAAGTCGCTGTAACGAAGGACCACTAATGTCTGTTGGACCACTGAGAGCTGATCGACTTGTATTACAAAGCATGTATGACTATCCTGAGCTTTCTGGAGCAGCCAGTCGGCTTTGGACACCAGGAAAAACAACCATTGCAAAAACATAAATATGTTTGTCACCATGGACTTCTTTCAGAATTCCTGTCATACACCAGACTTAGCAACGATATTAATATTGTTTCTGAACACCTAGTAGTCGACGCAATCGGAAATTGCTGCAGGAGAGACTGGGCCGGACGTCTAGTGTGAACAATCTGCAGAGCAGAGCACAGATATGTACGCGTGGAGTTCCGATGTCCGCAAAATAGCCTCACAGGAAACACAGGTCTAAAGATAATTAGCTTGAGAGTACCTATTCTGTCACACATGATGATGAGTTGTCTGAAATAACCGCCAACTGCTGCTTGTCCGAATAAGATGTGCAGCGGTGTCAATAATTATTTTCTCAGCCAGATGGGTGCGTAGAAAGATAATGCTCGCCCACAAACAACTCCCTGGTACGTTCCCAGAGAGATAAATCCCACCCACATGTTTTGTATTTTTTTGAGATGTTTGCATCACAAATCATGTTTTAAATGGGCTGCTGATTTATCTGATTAATCGTCCCTGGAACATACATAACGTCATTTGGACATTTGTCACTCCATCTTGAAGTGTTCGTGGTTCAGAACTTGTCTGACACGCTGCAGTGAGCTCCAGTCGATATGACACGTAAAACTGTGTACAGTACACAAAGTTGTAAAATGAATTATCTGAGTTCTAAACGAGGAGGCTACTCTGTCATACATTAAAGTCAGTAACAGAGGAAAGTTCAGAAACAAAATTTCTAATATGTTTAGAGCTGGAATTAAAGAAGGAGTGCAACATTCAACTTACAATATAAAAAAGGAAATGGTATGGAATTTCTGACAAGATCATTACGAGGTTTTTGCTCATTAGCCAATTTCAAAGCATGCCGGTTAATTTTCTTCGAAAATTGAGATTGTTGGACTTTAGGACATCCTCTTGAAGGGGGCCAAGTAGGACGGACGGTTCACCATTAAAAGCATCAACAAAACATTACGGAGAAGTATGGAGTGTAACCAAGAGCCGTGAAGTTTCTCACGCATCCAACAAATGTACCACGCCCTCTTTATTCCACTTTCCGGCCAAACCTCGCGTATGATCCTTTCTCCCACTCTGGTATTGGAACCAGATACTTCCGGATCAGGAGAGATCGCACTAGCGTGGTTTATGGCCTGGTTACACTTGATTAATAATTTAGGATGGGTCACACAAGTGTTTCGTAAGAAATCTCTTCAATTTACCCAGTAATCTGCAAAAAGAACCGAAGTCTGTTACCTGGAGTACTTACGTGTGGGCCTATGTGATCATTCCATTTCATATCCCTGCAAATTGTTATAGCCAGCTATTTTTATGAATTCGCTGATTCTAATTGTGAATAGCTGATAGTGTAGTCAGAGGATACCACTGATTTATTCCTTTTTGTAGAGTGCATAATTTTACATTTCCGCACATTTGAAGCAAGCTGTCAATCTTTGTATCAGTTTGCAACCTTAACGAAATCTGACTGAATGTTTATTTTTTTTTTCAAACAGTACTTCATTACAGACAACAGTATCATCTGTAGAAGTCTGATGTTGCTATTAATACTGCGTGCGAGGTCATTAATACACAAAATAAACAATACAAATCCCTGCGACGCATCTGAAATTACTTCTACTTCTGTCGCTGACTCTCCATCCTAGATAACATGCTGCAACCTGCCTACCAGAAATTCTCAATCTAGTCAAAAATTTAGTTTGATACCCCACATAACCGTAATTTTGTTCCCTATCTACTTCCTTGGTCCATGGCTTTAAAATGGCACGCGAGAAATGAGCAAGTTGGGTATCGCAAGATCGATGTTTTCGGAATCCAAGCTGGTCGGCCTGGCATAAGTCATTTTGTTAAAGATAGGTCATTATGTTTGAGCTCAAAATATGTTCTAGGATTCTACAACAGACTGACATCAATGAGATCGGATAGAAGTTTTGTGGATTTCTTCCGTTATCCTTCTTGCAGAAAGGTGTTTAAGGGATCTGTGATGCCTCTATGATACAGTTTATATATATACTGGTTAAGCGGCCAACAGTTAGCTACAACAATGCTCTCAAGTTTTTAAATCACAGAATAGAGTTCCTGTTTTATATTAGCAGGTTATACAATCGACATCTATATTTATTATCTTTTACATTTTCAGTAAACGTTAATAATATAATATGTCCATCAGACATTCGTGAGGACTTCCACACATGAACATCGTACTCCTCATCCAGTCCTAAGATGTTTTTCCTGACTTACCGCTTCTTTCACCTCTGACACTCATTGGTATGCGCGAAGAATGTCAAACTGCGCCACGGTTCGAAGTCCAAGTTAAACTGTAGATCCCACCATAACTGACTGGACAAGTCAGCTCAAAGGCCAGAGGAAAACAACGGTGTGCCAACCCCCAACGAGACCATGGCTAGTGCAGAGCAGTGACTCCAAGTCGGAGCATGCTTTAATACAGAATAAGCTTAATCTTCGCTAATGTAATCAAGACCCAAATATTCGAGAAATGTTCATCTAGGGATTCACAGGAAATGAGTTTTTCATGCCTATGTGTAATGGCAAAGAAATGACTTACATTTCATTATGATCGATTGCGCCTACGATTATGCATGTAGTAAAACTTATGATGCATCCTACAAAGTCTTTTAAACGAATGACACAAGCAACGCACCGGTAAAACTGACAATACTGTGACAATCTTAGATGGAGCTGTGCATGAAGTAGATTTCTTAGGCGTAATCCTGACACTAAGGAGAAGACGGAAATTGATTCATTAAATAATAATGAAGTCAATGCTGGAACCTGCTGAATCATGAATCATCGTGATTAATTAAACAAGTCACATAAAAAATATACGATTCTGCGTAAATATCATATCGGAAATGATTATCTTTATTAAGTTGTGCCCTGTAAGTTGCCCTTCTATCGCGTTATTGATTGGAATAATTTACTAAACAACACATACGATTGTGTATCGAAGGCACGGCAGCTAATTACGACAGTTCTAATCTCTCAGTAGATTACAGGATAGGTAAAAAAGTCTGACACTTTGACTGCAAGAAGGGTGATCAGAGCTATCAAATAGAGGTGGAACACTAGCTCAGCAGCACAACGATATTAAGGCAAATCGACTGTGTCTTTGCTAAGGAGCGACTCTCGGCTTTCGCTTGCCCTGATGTAGGAAACCTAAGGAAGACCTAAAACAGGCTGGCGGAATGGGGTTTAAACTCCGCTCCTCTCGAACATTAATACCGAATCTTAACCACTGCATCACGTCGCTAGCTCTCAATCTAATTAAATACAAATGTTACGTTTTATACATTCTAGGGAGACAGCGCCACCAGCTTTTTCATCAGAGTTAACAATACTTGTTGACGAAAACTCTGATGCATTAACAATATTGGGAATATGTTTGCACTGGGTCACACAGCTCTCCTAATACGTTTGCGTCTGGTCATGTGAACTGCCCTTTATTATCAGTTATCAGGTGATTATCCTATTCTTCAGCGAGTCCCTCGTCTAGTAATCAAAACTGCTGTTTGATCTGTCGTAGAACAACCTTAAAGTGAAAACTGTAGGGAAACGTGAAGTATCTGTCACGGAGATAGTATTATGAGTAATGAAATTTAGATTTATGAAAGTACATGTTCACAATAAGATAAACCAAGAGGACAACTGAACTGAGGATTTGTTTACAGGACTTTTGAAGTGGTCGTGTTGAGTGTGTATTTTATTCAGATGAGTTAACTATAACACCGTGTCTACACAGCAGTCATTGGTTTGAATGCTTCTTCGCCACCGTAAGTTTACCTAAAGCTGGTAAAGATTCAGACGAAGCCTTCTCCGTCATATCCGACAGTTAACAAATGAGAAGCTCAGTTCAACGTGGCCGTACTTCATCTTAAGATGAACAACTTGCAGGACATCCCTGAACTGCAATTATAACTGAAAAGGCTGACAAAGTGCACAATGTGATACTGGACATTCGAAGATTAAAGTTGCATGGAATGATTGACATCATATGTCACTACAAACAATGTGGAACATTTACAAGCAGAAATAATTACGTGACAGCATAGTGTGAGACGGATGACGCATTTGTTGAATGTTGGCCAAAAGCAAATGTGAAAGTAAATTTCTCAGCAATCCTTTGACAATTTTAGAAAGAATCCAACTCAGAGTGGAGGCCGTTTTGTTACTACAGATGAGACGTGCTTACACCGCACCACGTCAGAAATGAAACAGCAGCCAACGACGAGGGCCCTGTACCGAAAAAGACGAAGTTTACTTCATCCGCCTTTTTGTTGATTAATATATGAATACTACACAAGTCTTCTGGATCAGTTAAGGTAGACAAACCCGAAGAAAGTCTTGTGTAGCAAAATTAGCCTTTATCAGACAAGTGCACCCGCCCTCAAAGACGCTAGAGAAAAAGGAATTTAAGCACGGATTATTGCAACATCTACCCTATTTACTCTAATTTGGAACCCTGTCACTATCAGTTATTTTGATATCTAAAGAAATTTGTGGCTGAAAATGTTTTTAATCTAATGAGTAGGTTCTAATAGCCGTAAATAGCTATGACGTAGTCCAACGGGAATTATACGCCGTGAGTGGATCTATTCGTTGAATAAAGTACTAGCTTTAAAAGGGACTATGTCGCTAGATACTTGAATTTTTTAGCTAAAGAAACAATTTCACTGCGAGGTCGAGAATTTTTCACCTTGTCCTTGTATAGAATAATTACCTACTTTCAATCGTAGATAAAGTTGATGGCACACATCGGTTCACGGGCAGGCTATCATGGAAATTCAGTAAGTCTAAAGAAGATGATGATGAGGAGGTCCCATACTCCGAGGAGCGTAGGGGACGATGCGGGAGACCCGCACCGCCTTACTAGGCAAGGTCCATTGCCTTCTTCCGACCGTAATGAGGATGAATGGTGATGATGATGACGACACAGCAACACCCAGTCATCTCGAGGCAGGGAAAATCCCCGACCCCGTCGGGACCCCGTGTGTGGGAAGCGAGAACGCTACCGCAAGACCACGAGCTGCGGACCTACAAAGACTCGTGTGACATAGCCTAGAACAGGGGTTCCCAACAAAATTTTCTCGAGGACCCCCCTCGTCGAGCATGATTGGTACCTTGTCATATCACAGTATCAAGTACCTAAAAAAGCCAAATTAAGAGTCTTTTTATACGTTTTCTATATTTGGTACTTACAAAAAAATTGACATATTCATTATTGAAAAAATATTGAGCTTAAAACTTTTTCAATTTAGCCATCATTGTTATTGTTAAATTTTTGATTATTGCTCACAGTTTTTGTCTTCAAATCTGGGTGTTTAGTATAACAAACTTCTTAAAAAAATTGAGTATGAACTGAAAATGACAGGAAAAAATTAAAACTGAGTGTATTGGTCTTTCAAGTGTACTACACTTGAGATTACATTGAGTAGACATGTGTGAAAAATAAGAAAACACTAATTTCATACAAGGTGTTATTTATTTGAAAAAATACAGTTAGTTTTAATTTTCAGTTCTTAATGAGATGAGTTCAATCTGACCTTTGAGTCCATTATTTCTGAAATATTAGGTTCCAAACTTGAAACCTTAACTCTGAAATTTGACCGCATGTCGAGCCGATTCTTATATTTGTTTTTCATGAAACACATGGAAGAAAACGCTTGCTCACACCGATGTGTGGTTTCAAATGGAAGGATCTTTTTCATTGCCTTATCTCCAAGTTTCTTGTAGCCCTTGCGTGCTGATGCCCAGAAGTCTGTAATTTTATCACTGATGAAAATGTTTATCACCGTAACACAGCTGGAAGGATCCACAAGCTGATCTTGCTCTTCTTCAGTGAGGCCTTGGATTTTGTCTATTTCTTCACAGCTGAGGTGATTTCAAATCCATCTGTCGTCAGGGTCAGGTTCACGGAAATACGACTCTCCTCTGATGACTCCAAGAATTGTTTTAAAGTAGAAAAGTTAGTGACTCGTTTTCTATCCTTGACGCCCAGATCTAACACTTTTTGACCATAGCACTAATCTTATCCTCAGCCTTGAACATGTCTACATTTTTTCCTTGTAAACTGAAGTTTAACACATTCAAGTGTTCAAACACATCAGCTAAGTACGCAACTGAGCAAAGCCAAGAGAAGTTAGTGAGAAAATCAGCGTACTTTGTGTCAAGAACGAAGACGCGAACCTCGTCTGTAAGTTCAAAAAATCTTGAAAAGATCCTACCTCGAGAAAGCCATCTTACTTCCGTATGAATAAGAAGTTGCTCGTGCTCACTGTCGATGTCTTTACGCTCTAGGAAGACGCTAGACGCAGAAGTTAGCGTTCGTTAAAGCTCTGCTCATGCAGGAAGCGGCCAAAACAAAAAATCTGTTCTCATACGAAATATATTTAATATATTTTTTATTCTAATAGAATCTTGTGGACCCCTCTGGCATAGCTCACGAACCCCTGGGGGTCCGCGGACAACCTGTTGAGAACCACTGGGCTAGACTATTATTCGAGTGTGTGGGGGCCCCATTCCAAATAGGTCAACCGGACATATTCAAGAAGGACAGCACGAATGGTGACGTTTTTTTTGTGATCTAGTTGTATATCATTAATGTGAATTAACTTATTGAAGAGATAACGCAAGATAAAGACGCTAACAAATGATATTATGACGTACAAAGACTGTTGCAAAAGTTAATAATTGCTTTTTGTACTATGTACAAAGAATTTTCATTGGACAAGTCTGAAGTGTCTGGTGTACTTTGGAAACGTCATGGAAAAACTAATAAATGGGTCTTTACAGTTACGTCAAAACCTGATACGTCTGTTGTTAGTTTAGCATTAGACTGTAAGACAACTGAAACATAGTGTAAGCCTAAAAATTGTATGTTTTCTGGACTATCTTCTTTATATGTTGGTGTTGATATATGAGATACATAACCCAAAAAACACGTTCTTGTTATTGTAATCTTCAGTCCAAATACTGGTTGTATGCAGCTCCATCTACTCTATTCTGTGCGAGATTCTTCAGCTCCGATTAATTACTGCAATTTAAATCCGTCTGAATCTGCTTACCGTATTCATCTCTTGGTCTCCGCCTACGATTTTTGCCCCCCACACTACCTTCCAATATTAAATTCGTGATCCCTTGATGTCTGAGAATGTGTCATATCAACCGATCCCTTCTTTTAGTCAAGTTGTGTCACAAATCTCTTGTCTGCCCAACTCCATTCAGTGCCTCCTCTTTTGTTCCGTGATCTACCCATCTAATCTTCAGCATTCTTCTGTAACAACACATTTCAAAAGCTTCTATTCTCTTCTTGTCTAAATTGTTTATCGTCCATGTTTCACTTCCATACATGGCTACACTCCAGACAAATACATTCAGAAAAGACTTTCTGGCTCTTGAATCTATATTCGATGTTAGCAAATTTCTCTTCTTCAGAAACGCCATTGCCAGTCTACATTTTATATCCTCTCTACTTCGGTTATCATCATTTATTTTGCTGCCAAAATAGCAAAACTCATCTCGTTTCCTAATTTAATTCCCTCAGCATCACCTGATTTAATTTCACTACACTCCATTATCCTTCTTTTGATTTTGTTGATTTTAATCTTAAATTCTCCTTTCAAGACACTATCCATTCCGCTGAACTCCCTTTCCAAGTCCTTTGCTGTCTCTGACATAATTACAATATCATTGGCAAACTTCAAAGTTTTTATTTCCTTGTAAATTTCTAAAATATTAACGCTTGATATAACAACAAAAGTTTTTATGACATTTTGTAACAGCAAGTCCAATACAACTTAATAAAATAAAGCATTTCTTACAGCGAATGACAGCGTTGGACGTTTTCTTTCTCAAATATTTTCCTGACCGCGTTCGCCAGGCTCCTCAATCACCTGAGGTGCGTCATATGGAGGAGAAAGTCTGCCGTCTTACGGCAACCGAATAAATCCTAGTGGTGCACATCTAGTATTAGATTTTCTGTGGTTTGACAAAGGAAACGGAGATCAGTTATTTTGGTGGTTTAATAACGCTTATACGTTTTTTGTTTGTTAATGTACCAAACAGACTGCGTTGTAGACACAGGTATAATAATATAAGAAATGCTAAGTTTCCTCCATTTTGGTACAGGCATAAACCAGTAAACCCCGATTCTATAAAGAATCGAATCCCATTTATGAAATAGCTTCAAACGTCTGATTCCTTTACTACTGAGTTAATGTGTTAATATCAGATGTTAAGCTCGTAAGCGAGCAAAAGTTCACAAAAGATTTGAAATTATGCTTAAAGTTTGTTGGAGGTCGGTAAAGTCTCTCTTGAAACACTGGATGAATATCGTCCGAGTAATCTGCACTCCATTTTAAACAAAAGCAACAGTTTCGCACATCTCAATGTTTATGAAGTCATAACTCCTGAAATATTTGTCGTTCAATGCTAATTGTTATTTTGCACGTACATTCTGAGATACATGAAGATTCTGTCTGCAAAGTGTTTGCGACTAGAATTAGTAGAATGGAAGTAGTAAATTTAAACGTCATGTCTGATGTTGAAGTTTTACTGCGTGCCACTTTAAACAGAAGCTAGTTTTTCCCTCATATAAATGTCTATAACGTCATATCTCCTGCACTATGGGTCGTAAAATGACGTTATTCAGTGATGTATATGGGTACTGTCTGCAAACTGTATTGCGAATAGAGTCAGTAGTAAAGAAGTAATAAAGTAAAGCTCCATGTCTGATGCTGAAATTTTACATAATGAACTGCGAAAATGTTGTAAGCAATAAATATTTTTCCTTTCACCATTCTGTGTGTGTGTGTGGGGGGGGGGGGGGGGGGGAGGGGGCAGTAAGCGAGAAAAAGTTTCTTAAGGTTTGAAATCATGTGTAAGGTTTGTTAAAGGCGCTAAGTCCTTTCACTCTCAGTTACTGGATGAATACAGTCTCAAGACAGGTAAGTCAGTTTCTAACTTCAATACTTGACTTATCATCGTATTAAACCTTTAACGTAAGATTATATATCTTTATGAGTAGAGTAGCTGAGTACGCGACGTGCCCGGACATGTATTTATTTCAGTCTTCTTTTACTCCATCTCCTCCATGCCCCTATCTCTATCTATCTCCTCCTGTTTCGTTTAAATTTGATTGAAATCGTTCCTGGGCTTTTGGATGAGCTTTCACCGACGGCTTTGCCCACGTACGCTCATGTCAGATATATTTCACATATATTTAACATATTTCACCCGTATTTGTACAAATATTTCATACGTATCTCTAGCAAATGTTATTTTCACACAGCTCAATGTTTATGTCCTCGCATTTCCAGAACTAAGAGTCGTACAATGATATGATTAAGCATGCATTGGTATATGGAAATGCTGTCTGCGAAATGTGCTGCGAGTGGAGTTGGTAGCAAAGAAGTAATATATGTAAACGTCACGCTTGATGCCGCACTTTTTCAAGAATCTCAATGTTCATGATGTCATATCTGCAGGACATTGTACGGACAATGACATAATTTTGCTGGTGCATTCAGTGATATATGCGAATACTGTCTGCAAAATGTGTAGTGAATACAGTTAGTTGTAAGGAAATAAAAAAGTGAAATGTCGTGCTTCATGCTGTAGTTTTACTACACGAACAGCAAAAATGTAGTAAGTGATCAACTTTTTTTGTTGATTATTCTGTGAGGACTATAAGCAAGAGAAAGTTTCGTAAGGGTTTGAAATTACGTGTAAAGTTTTTTTCCTCAAATACTCGATCACTAAATTATGAGCTTAGCTTCTGTTTCACCCCCACCCCAACCCCTTTGATAAACATGTGGTACTTATCGCCACAGTGATTCTTTCCAAACAAGAAGTGATATGTGTACCATGTCTGGTTGAAATCAATCCAGTTGTTTAGGAGGAGATGTGGAACATACATACATATGTACATCCACTTTATAATATGTGTGTATTGTGACAGCATTTTAAATTCTCCTAATAATTACGCAAAATACTGAAAATCTAATTTCTGTGCCCCTGGAAGCCGTTAGATAGGAAATCTGTTACTGGTTCCGGGTTCCAGGATAGTCGCTTAGTAACATAGATAGACAGAGAATCTCAACACAACAAAAACAAAATCTGAACTGGCAGAAGCTGGAAGACAGATACCAACTATCGCAAGAAAGCCTACTTACAAAGTTTCAAGAACCATTTTTACGTGGGTAATCTAGGAATACGCTAAAGCCTCCTGTAAATCGCTCCCGTAGAGATCACAACTAGAATGTTGGATAAATTACAGCGCATACAGAGGCATTTAAGCAATCATTGTTGCTACGCATCTTCCGAGTCTCTGAGAAAAATGATGAAGTATCATATATCCTCCCCATCATTACTTATTTGTTACCAGATCTGCTATGCACTTATTGTTTCTTCTTTTTTCTGTGTCTGTTCAGCGCCAGAGATAATGTTGCGTTATGCCTCGCTGTAATTAATCAGTGTTGACACACCATGCGATTTAAAACACCTAGCCTTCTACCGGCGACGGAGACACCCCATTCCAGTACGCGAGCAATCCTACCCGTGCGCCTTTCCCTCTGGCCATTTCTTTGCTAACAGCTGTGGTAGAAGTGTGCCAGGGAGTACTGCGGCGGTTTGCATCGGCAGGTGGTGTCTGGTTGAACAGCTTGTGCGACCAGCTGCAGGTCTTGGCGCCGTATCACCTCGTGCTAGCGACCTCAAATCTGCTCTAGCGAATGCGCAACATGGCGCAAATTCTTATTGCACCACGTA
The DNA here is from genome assembly GCF_021461385.2 of Schistocerca piceifrons. Taxonomy (NCBI): domain Eukaryota; kingdom Metazoa; phylum Arthropoda; class Insecta; order Orthoptera; family Acrididae; genus Schistocerca; species Schistocerca piceifrons. The sequence goes on along the minus strand of NC_060139.1, from coordinate 320,769,612 downwards.
ATTTTTTACAATCTGTTGCTTTTTGCAGCGATGCAGTCGCTCCTCTTCCTGTGTGTGTTTTTGTGCTTGCTCATGTGTGTGTGTACTGGAAGCGGGTGGTGGGGAGTTGTGGATGCTCCACTAGCTCTTTATGTTTGTAAAGGGGAACTTCTATGATTTATTAATAATTACAAGTTACGAGCAACAAGTCAACGTCATTAATTACAACGCCAAGATAACAGAAGTTGTTTTGAGCGAAAAGGCAACAGAGACGACAGTAGTCACTAACAGGAAAGCACAATTGGGTCAGACTTTTAGGAGACGAAGTCCAGTATCACACTAAAAGCTACGACATTGCCTGAAAAGGCACGACACTTGCTAGATCATTCTCTTTTTTCTTATCCTACAACAACATATAACAATGTATACTACCACATAATTAAGTTCGCTTTTTTATAAACAGTATCGCAGACTGTCACAAAAGCGAAAGTAGTGAGTATATATTCTAACTTTCAGCTGGTTACGTACTTTTTACCATAGGTATTACTGCCTGGTCATTTTCATTTTATACACAGAGTGATTCACGAAGATATGCAAATATTTTAATATGTTACTATACAAGTAAAACTAAAACAAAGCCGGCCGAAGTGGCCGCGCGGTTCTGGCGCTGCAGTCTGGAACCGCGAGGCCGCTACGGTCGCAGGTTCGAATCCTGCCTCGGGCATGGATGTGTGTGATGTCCTTAGGCTAGTTAGGTTTAACTAGTTCTAAGTTCTAGGGGACTAATGACCTCAGCAGTTGAGTCCCATAGTGCTCAGAGCCATTTGAACTAAAACAAAGTTCATAGAAACATAGGTCCGCAAACGTTTTGCTACGGAGTTGCGGCTAATAAAAGATTTTGCCTGAAATTTAGCAACTTTGGTAATATGAAGCCATCAAAAAACTGTACGAGGTTAAAGTAAAGCACGATTTCCATTTACTTTGTTGTTATTGATCTGGTGAATCTAATGAAACTTGTCCCAGATGTGCATCTGCAGTAGTTTTCCAGAATATCCAGAGAAGCAAAGAAGAATTTCGTAAAATTTTTAATTTATAAACTACTTGGCCCATTTTGTTTTTTAATTCCAGACAACTTCTTAAATTAAAAAAAAACTCCAAAATTTTAAAAAAATATTCTTTAGTGCTAACGTGTACGGAAGTACTATTCCGATTGCTAGTCCTAATTACACCCTGTTAGATGTTATATGCTGAGTATATTATTATTAAATTACATGTGAACGCATGGAGCACATGACCATGCAGCGCCCCCTACGGAGGGCGCTTCGCTGCTACTTGACTTGTTTAATGTCAGTATACGCTCTGCTTCAAGACTGCTTGTGTCGCAGTCATATGTTAATCGACACTTTCTTTGAGTTGTCAAGGCTGTACGCCTGGTTGGTCAGGAAGGAGTTGAAATTTGTGGTATGTAACTCATATGACCAGATCTCGTTTTCTGTAACGTTGAGACGTGTTGAGTGTGCTGTTCACTTATGTTTTGTACTTTTTTGTAACATGTCTGAAGATGGGTGTAATCCCGAAACGCGTAACATTTTCTGACAAAAGAATCAATTGAACATCTCATGACTTTATTGCGATTGTACAACATTGGTTGCCAATTATTAAAATAAAAAATATACTGGCTTGTGACAGACAGAATCTGGCATTCCAAGACAGGTCATGTTGTCAGGTTTGTATATTACTCAAGGTATATCAAAATGACTAACTCGCTGCCAATACTCTCACATGCCCTAGTGTATCAGATCAACCCAAACCTGTGGTGTACAGTCTGGTAACCAGGAGTACTGCAGCAGCACAACAAGGCAACTGGAAAGCGGTTTCTTTGGTTCCCTGAAAAGTTTTACCCTCGTTTTCGCAGTAGCGAATGTTTTGCTTCAGACAGATGACTATCGCAAGGACGTGACAGGTCGGTCATAAACGGTTATATGCAGTCGCCACACGCTGCTCCTTCGCTCCGCTTGGCGCGGATAATGGAGACGTGTCACCTCTAAAAACAGAGCATGTTGACCACAGCACATGAAATAACCAGCGCTGGTGTCCTTCAAAACAATCTCTCCTTTCCCAGCTGCACTGAACTCCATCAACAAGGGAACTGCACCAGCAGAACGGAGTGGCCTAACGTGGTACGGAATCGTCTGCGTGAGCCACTTTTTGCATGAAACCTAGAGTTAGTTTTACGAATCAAACGCTACTGCATATTATTACCAATGCGTTATGAAAAGGAAGCTCAAGCCTTTGTTCAAAAATTAAAAAAAATGCTTATGCGTATTATTATGATCTGTTGAGTCACTTCTTTTCTTGCATTAGTGTTGGTATTCAGAGTCATTTTATGCATTTAATTGCTGTATTGTACGACATGTTCTAGCTATAATTTTATTATTTCATCTCACTACCAATCGACAGTCTCGAAATACCAGTAAAATTAACAGAAATATGACGGGAAGCGATTATTTAAATAATGATGAGTTTGTATATTATTTCACTCACTACACATCGTCAGAATATGAAGAAATAAAAGAAGGGAGATATTTAAACTTTGAGTGCACTGGTAACACTTGACAGCTTCAAACTTTTGTTTCGTCTTGTAGTGCGGGCACGCTCTCGTTGGTCCGACGTGTAACGGCTCCCGTGGTGAAAGGGTTAATGAACGATGAGAACATTACTGTTTCGCAGTTGAGACGAATACGTCACGACAGTGCAGAGCTGGACAAACCAGAGAAATCAACAGTCTTATTTAAGGGAAGCATTTCCAACTACACCATTAGCTGAGAGAAAGGTGGCGGCTTACAATTTGTAGTGCGGGCACGCTCTCGTTGGTCCGACGTGTAACGGCTCCCGTGGTGAAAGGGTTAATGAACGATGAGAACATTACTGTTTCGCAGTTGAGACGAATACGTCACGACAGTGCAGAGCTGGACAAACCAGAGAAATCAACAGTTTTATTTAAGGGAAGCATTTCCAACTACACCATCAGCTGAGAGAAAGGTGGCGGCTTACAATTTGTGATAGATAGAAATTGCCCCCATTGCTCTGATCTCGCCGGCCGCTGTCGCAGAGCGGTTCTAGGCGCTTCAGTCCGGTACCGCACTGCTTCTACGGTCGCATGTTCGAATCCTGCCTCGGGCATGGATGTGTGTGATGTCCTTAGCTTAGTTAGGTTTAAGTAGTTATCAAGTCTAGGGGACTGATGACTTCAGATGTTAAGTCCCATAATGCTTAGAGCCATTTGAACCATTTTTGAGCTCTGATGTCTCCATATTGCCTTATCACTTGAGAACCTAGGACATAAGAGAAGTAGGCCGCAAACGACATCACGTTTCATCTCCTTCATTTCATTTCATACACGTTCGGTTCAACGCATCTCATCTCAAACATATTGATAGGTCTTAGATATATAGCGATAAACAGTCTCCATAGTCAAAACAAAACAACGCAGGTTTCCATGTTTCCAAAGTTCGTAAGTGACTGTGAAATTTTTAAGCACGACGAAATTAAATCATGCGACAGAAAAAAATTCCAACCCAACCAATGTTTCAGTCCCAACAACACACTCAGTTTCCAAATCGCCTTCACACTTGTGCCTAAATAATCACGAGATTTAGTACCACAAAGATCTCACAAATTCAGCACAGTTTTAATCTAATTAAAGAATAGATGTACTAGTGACAAGATAGTCAGCTGTTGTTTTGCGCAGCCGTCCTCTGTGGCCGAGCGGTTCTAGGCGCTTCAGTCCGAAACCGAGCGACTGCTACAGTCGCAGGTTCGAATCCTGCCTTGAACATGGATGTGTGTGATGTCCTTAGGTTAGTTAGGTTTAAGTAGTTCTAAGTTCTAGGTGACTGATGACAGATGTTAAGTCCCATAGTGCTCAGAGCCATTTGAACCATTTTTTGGTTTGCGCAGGGTAATTATGCGGCAGCGGTTCTATGTGGTTTGAAAAGCATAAGCAAAACATAAATCCGATCGATCAAACACGGTGTGAGACAAATTTCGAAAATCCGCCTTTAGCAGTTAAGTGTGAGGTGGCAAAGAGGTTAAGACTTTGGACTCCTACTCGAGAGAAGTAGAGTTCATCCACTCATCCCGATTTAGGTTTACCGCGGTTTACATACCTCATTCGAGATGAATACTGCACTGTCTCCATAAACAAGGACGCTGCTGATTTCCTCCAGCGTCCTTTCCAACCCGAATTGGCGCTTCGACTCTCACCTTCCTTCTTTCAAACATTACGCCGCTGAGTCACTATTTTGGTGGCCGTCTGTCTACTTCAACAAACAGCTTAAAATACCTAAGACTGTTTTCCAAAGTATGCGTAATAAATCGAGTACTTCAAGGGATAAACTTATATCGGAGGCTTTAATGTCACTAGCGACAGAACACAAGATCGTCGCAAACAAGCATGGACGGATATACAGGGGTTGGACGAAATTTTGGAAAAGCCGCGAGAAACGTATGCGTGAACTTAAATGTAGATGCTAGCCAACCGTGCGGGTTGCGCTGTTGTATCTGGCCGTGCACGGTACGTCTGCAATGTCCTCAATATATTGGGAGCATCAGTCGTGGTTACAATGGTGTCCTATGTAGTTGTGAGTGCACTTTGTCGGAGCAAAAGCGGAAACATATCATCCGCTAAGTCACAACGCGAGCGAAATTGTGTGCTGAGGATCGTGAAGTCGGTCACTGAAAAGGATTGTGACGAAAACTAAGAAGACGACGGATGCGAAGCCACTGCAGAACTTAAGTGTCACACTCACGAACACTGTCAGCACCAAAACAACTCCAAGGGAGCTCCATAACCAGAGATTTGCAGCGCTAGCTGGAATTCAGAAACCACTCATCAGTGATGCAATGCCTGTAACAGGATAATGTGGTATCGGAGCCACAAAACCTGGGCTATGGAGCAATGGAAGAATGTCATCTGGTCGGAGGAGTCTTGCTTCCCACAGTTTCCAACTTCTGGCCGAGTTTACGTCTCAAGAGTGAAACTTGGAGGGGGGGGGGGGCTTCGGATAATGATTTGGGCAACCATATCATGGTATTCCATTCGGTCCCATGGCTATTCTGCAATATCACATTACTGACAAGGATTAAATGACCACTGTGGATGACCAGGTCCATCAAACGGTACAATGTTTGTTCCGCAATCGTGATGCTGTGTTAGAAGACGACGATACCCCTGTAAACTCGAATCATCCTGGACCAGTTCTGTGAGCATGAGATTGACCTACCGCATCTCCCCTGGCACCACAGTCACCAGATCTCAATATTATTGAGCCTTTGTAGTCTGCTTTGGAGAGAAGGGTGCGTGATCGCTGTCAAATGGTTCAAATGGGTCTAATCTCTATGGGACTTAACATCTGAGGTCATCAGTTACCTAGACTTAGAACTACTTAAACCTAACTAACCTAAGGAGATCACACACAGCCATGCCCGAGGCAGGATTCGAACCTGCGACCGTAGCAGCAGCGCGGTTCCTGACTGAAGCGCCTAGAACCGCTCAGCCATAGAGGCTGCCGTAATCGCTGTCCACCTCCAAACTGTTACCTGAACTTGCCACTATATTGCCTCAAGAATGATATAAGATTTCTTTGAAAAGCATATAGGACCTGAATTTATCTATCCCGAGACGGCTGGAAAAATTTTCAATGCCGACGGTTTTCCTGCACCGTATTAGGCATGGTAATGTGATGGGGTTTTGATGTTTCCATATTTTTATCCATACCCCGTAATTTGAATGTAGGGCATTAGACAGCGCTGTTAATAGCGCTCCTCGGTGATGCTGAAAGCTTCTCAAACAGAAGGCTTGAACAAGCATAAGAGAAAGAAAAATACTGTGGCGCTTAAAAAAAAAACTGCGTTTACCTAAAATGAATCAGCGCAAAAACAAAAAATCTAAATACGATGTCTAGCTGGTATTTGCCTTCTACTACCGAAGGCGAAAACAGTGTCTTAATCACGGTGCCACGTCGCCCGATTCGTGTTACATCTACCAAGGAATCTTTATTATGAGTCAAATGCAGACAGTATCAGAAGTAGAGTGACGAAGGCGGAGAAAGCTTTTTATAATTAAAGAGCTCTACTGATATCAGATATTTATATGGAACTAAGTAAGAAGTTCCTAAAAGTCTATGCCTGGATCATCGGAAATATGGTGAAGAAGAAAAATTGTTCAAATGTTTGTGATATCTTATGGTACTTCACTGCTAAGGTCATCAGTCCCTAAGCTTACACACTACTTAACCTAAATTATCCTAAGGTCAAACACACACACCCATGCCCGAGGGAGGACTCGAACCTTCGCCGGGACCAGGTGAAGAAGAGACTGCAAGCAATGTGATAATAATAATGTGGTGAGACGAAGGCCGCCCGTCGGGTAGACCGGTCGCCTGGTGCAATTCTTTCGATTTGACGCCACTTCGGCGACTTGCGCGTCGATGGGGATGAAATGATGATGATTAGGACAACACAACATCCAGTCCCAGAGCGGAGAAAATCTCCGACCCAGCCGGGAATCGAACCCGGGGCCTTTGGATTAACAGTCTCTCGCGCCGACAACTCAGCTACCAGGGGCGGACAGCTATGTGATGTTATTGAAGCATGTAAGTGAACAAAGTACATAACGAGGAAATTATGGAAAGAATAGATGAAAATCCCTCCCTCCCCCCCCCCCCCCCCCCCCCACCCCATGAACCATGGACCTTGCCGTTGGCGGGGAGGCTTGCGTGCCTCAGCGATGCAGATAGCCGTACCCTAGGTGCAACCACAACGGAGGGGTATCTGTTGAGAGGCCAGACAAACGTGTGCTTCCTGAAGAGGGGCAGCAGCCTTTTCAGTAGTTTCAGGGGCAACAATCTGGACGATTCACTGATCTGGCCTTGTAACACTAATCAAAACGGCCTTGCTGTGCTGGTACTACGAACGGCTGAAAGCAAGAGGAAACTACAGCCTTAATTTTTCCCGAGGGCATGCAGCTTTACTGTATGGTTAAATGATGACGGCGTCCTCTTGGGTAAAATATTCCCGAGGTAAAACAGCCCCCCCTTTCGGATCTCCGGGCGGGGACTACTCAGGAGGACGTCTTTATCACGAGAAAGAAAACTGGCGTTCTACGGATCGGAGCGTGGAACGTCAGATCCCTTAATCGGGCAGGTAGGTTAGAAAATTTAAAAAGGGAAATGGATAGGTTAAAGTTGGATATAGTGGGAATTAGTGAAGTTCGGTGGCAGGAGGAACAAGACTTTTGGTCAGGTGAATACAGGGTTATAAATACAAAATCAAATAGGGGTAATGCAGGAGTAGGCTTAATAGTGAATAAAAAAATAGGAATGCGGGTAAGCTACTACAAACAGCAAAGTGAACGCATGACTGTAGCCAAGATAGATACAAAGCCCATGCCTACCACAGTAGTACAAGTTTATATGCCATCTAGCTCCACAGATGACGAAGAGATTGATGAAATGTATGATGAGATAAAAGAAATTAATCAGATAGTGAAGGGAGACGAAAATTTAATAGTCATGGGTGACTGGAATTCGGTAGTAGGAAAAATAAGAGAAAGAAACGTAGTAGGTGAATATGGAATTGGGGTAAGGAGTGAAAGAGGAAGCCGCCTGGTAGAATTTTGCACAGAGCATAACTTAATCGTAGCTAACACTTGGGTCAAGAATCATGAAAGAAGTTCGTATACATGGTAGAGGCCTGGAGATACTAGAAGGTTTCAGATAGATTATATAATGGTAAGACAGAAATTTATGAACCAGGTTTTAAATTGTAAGACATTTCCAGGGGCAGATGTGGACTCTGACCACAACCTATTGGTTATGAAGTGCAGATTAAAACTGAAGAAACTGCAAAAATGTGGGAATTTAAGGAGAACAACAACGGGATCTGGATAAACGGACAGAACCAGAGGTTGCAGAGAGTTTAAGAGAGAGAGCATTAGGGAACGACTCACAAGAATGAGGGAAAAATACAGTAGAAGAATGGGTAGCTTTGAGAGTTGAATAGCGAAGGCAGTAGAGGATCAAGTAGGAAATAGACGAGGGCTAGTAGAAATCCTTGGGTAACAGAAGATATATTGAATTTAACTGATGAAAGGAGAAAATATAAAAATGCAGTAAATGATGCAGGCAAAAAGGAATACAAACGTCTTAAAAATGAGATCGACAGGGAGTGCAAAATGGCTAAGCAGGGATGGCTAGAGGACTAATGTATGGATGTAGAGGCATGTATTACTAGGGGTAAGATAGATACTGCCTACAGGAAAATTAAAGAGACCTTTGGAGAAAAGAGAACCATTTGTATGAATATCAAGAGCTCAGATGGAAACCCAGTTCTAAGCAAGGAAGGGAAAGCAGAAAGGTGGAAGGAGTATATAGAGGGTCTAAACAAAAGCGATGTACTTGAGGACTATATTATGGAAATGAAAGAGAATGTAGATGAAGAGCCGGCCGAAGTGGCCGTGCGGTTAAAGGCGCTGCAGTCTGGAACCGCAAGACCGCTACGGTCGCAGGTTCGAATCCTGCCTCGGACATGGATGTTTGTGATGTCCTTAGGTTAGTTAGGTTTAACTAGTTCTAAGTTCTAGGGAACTGATGACCTGAGAAGTTAAGTCCCATAGTGCTCAGAGCCATTTGAACCTTTTTTTGTAAAATGAATGTGCGCAACGGAAAATAATGAACGCTTAAATGAAGATTTGGCCCTGTCTGACTGCCCACTGAAGCAGATCTTAGGATCTCTTAATTCTATAAATTACAATCTAAACATCAATGAATGATGAAGGCAACTAATCCTACTAAATGATAAACGAAGTTCCTTCTTATATGTTTAATGTAGATTTAAAAAAAAACTTTATATTACAAAGTTTACATTTCCTAAGTAAAATTACTAATCAATTGCCCAACTCTGCCCCTTATTGACTGCGCCGTCTAATATCAGTAACGCGAAATGACTGACATTTACATACCAAACACTAGAAGACACTACTTTCAAAGATGATCTACGGTGGTGTGGAACGTCAGTGGATATAAACTAACGTGATCACAGCTGTTTAGCTTTTATAGCCCTAACAAGCCGAAGCAATTTGCGATATCACCATATGTACTGCGTTTGGTGCGTCGGCGTGCTGGTTCTTGTACACGTCTGCGTCGATGGAAGAGCTCCAGCCAAAAAAAACTCTTTCAAACACTAGGACAGCAGAAGGCGGTCCTCTGGCTAATATACTCTAATACTGTCTTCTCCTCTCTGTGTTCTACAGACGAGAAACGCGAACTCCCAGCCACAAGGACGGAGTTCAGATAACGTCTCAACGTAAGTATAGGCAGAGGAAGTGCTCTCAATTACTGAACGTTACGTACTCAACGACGACTTCCAACCTGGAGGTGAAGTCCAGAATCGTATAGGTTCGCATCAGTACAGTGCCTAACTGTTCTAACTATAAACTCTCCTGAGAGCGAAGACAGCAAGTCCACCTGTACCAACAAAGCTGATATCGACCGACTGTCACACACAGGCGCTCACAACGGAAGACCTCGTCTCTCCACTGCTGGCTTCCCAGCAAGGCTCCGCTCCCCACCATCGTAATTCCGAAAACGAATAATATTCCCAAAACCATGGAATATTCTTCCTCTCTACAGATTCTTCCGAAAGCCGACCAACCATATTTTAGTCTTTTGTCGTCCAGCGCGGAAAGTTTGCAAGGAAAAACCTATACTCGTACAATGGTACGCTTCTGAGTAAATATCCTTGGAAATAACCAGCCTGCGTGGTTTCCAAGGTGACGCTGCCTCATTCCTCTCAGCTGCGTCCAAGATTTTCGTAGTTCCGAAGTATAATCTTTCCCGTCTGGCTACACACTGGCCGGTCACGACTCTATTGCGCCCCAGCGCTCAGATGTCCCAACTTCCGTCTTGCTACTCCTGTGTTTAAGCAGGACAAACACACCTGTCTGAGGCTTGAGTTTGGCCTGCCGTTTCATTTCCACTGTCGTTCCAACCTCTACTAGTATGATAATAAAAACACTCCGTCACCTTTCATGTAATAAACGTTAACAATTACTTACAAGGCGTACATGACAATGTAAGTATCCTTTATATATTCATATATACGATGTACAACCTATCACATGATACCTAAATTTGTTTGTAGGTCAAGGCAAAGTATGTGGATGGGTGCTTGTAAGGTGCGAAATTGTAGCCACCTTACAACTTCATACGTGGACTAATCACTGCACGTAATCTGAGTAATAAAACCATAAGGGACATTCCAACTACTATATACCCGCCCAAGTCTACTGCTGGTGATATAATTGTAAAGAGGAAACGGGAAGGAACCAGAACAGTTAAGCCAAGACCAGGCAGACCTGATGCACTGATAAACAGGCACCGTCGAGCACTGCAGAGGGTAGTTATAAAACGATTGCGCAAAATCGTTGGAAGGAATCTTGTTACTCATCAGTTCCACAGTGTTACCAGCAGTCCAGCTAGCACCATGACTGAGCGTAGTGAGTTAAAAAGAATAGGGTAAATGGTCAGAAGCTCCTCATAAACCACCATTTCTGTAGTCAAAGATAGGCGACGGAAAGAGCCGCGCTATTTGACTGTGGATGATGAAAAATAAGTGTTTTGCAGTGAAAATCACGTGGTGCGCTGTGGCAGTCCTGTGGAACGGTTTGTATTTTACGAATGCCTGGAGAACGTTCCCTGTTAGTATGTATTGTGCCAATAGTGAAGTACGGAGAAGGTGTTATTGCAGTATCGGTGTCTTTTCCGTGTTTAGCGTATGGTTCTCTCACTGCGCTTTAAGAAAACACTAAATGCCGAAAGATATGAAAAAAATTTACAGCATCGTGTACTGCATACAGCAGAGGAACAGTTCGGAGACAACTGTATCAGTAAGGCAATACACCCTGTCGTAAAGCAGCATATGTGAGACAATGATTTGTGAACAATAACATTCCTCAAATGAACTGGCCTGCCCAGAGTCCCGACCTGAATCCATAGCAACACCTGTGGGATGAGTTAGAACGTTGTCTTCGCTCGATACTGCGGCGTCCAGCATCATTATCTACTCTGGTTTCGGATCTTGAGGATGAATGGACCGCCATTCCTCCACAGACATCCGGGCACCTCGCTGATTACTAGCAGAGTTCAAGTCGTCATAAAGGCGAAATATGGACACGCTCCATATTAATTGTTAGCTGATTTGGGGGAGAGGACCAAACAGTGAGATCATCGGTCCCATCGGATTAGGGAAGGATGGGGAAGGAAGTCGGCCGTGCCCATTCAAAGGAACCATCCCGGTATTTGTCTGAAGCGATTTAGGGAAATCACGGAAAACCTAAATCAGGATGGCCGGACGCGGTTTGAATCGTCGTTTTCCCGAATGCGAATCTAGTACGCTAACCACTGCACCAACTCGCTCGGTCCCATATTAATGTTCTCTAACAGGTCTCCTGAGCTTTTGAGCAGACAGTGGATAGGCTTTATACGAACAGAATAGTTGAAATACTGTAGTAATGTCCTGTGAAAGTAGTTACACATAAGTCAAAGGAAAAAGATCTGATGTCACGATCTTTTGTATAGCAATTTTTCCAGTTCGCGTGAGAGATAACTATAGGTAGCATCACATCAGTAAGCACAGCATAGGAGATGTAGAGAATGGAGCGCCCATACAGGATTGCTTTACACTTTTATATGGTTTATACGCTTCTTGCGTTGATATCACGATAAAAAAATTCTGCCTTAACGATCGGAACACAAAAGTAATTTACCTCTGCAGTGTTATATTTTTAAATGACATTAAAACAAAATCTACAGATCAGATCATGAGACGTATTTTACGATGATTATTAGATTATCATAAATTGTCATTACGTATCATTAGATAACGTAAATTAGGATTTTTTGGGCGTCAAGGAAGCAGTGACGGACGATGCTGTCAATTGGGGCAATTCAGCTGTGTCTACTCTGAACGTAAGCATGTGAGTCTGCTGGTGCATTAAGGATAAAAAAATGTAATTAGAAATTAAATGCAGTTTGAACTTAATTTCAAATAAACAATTTATAACACATATCTTGAAGTATATCAGTAATATATTATTCTGCAATTTATGTAACAACAGGGAGTGCGTTATGAAACAGAGAGAGCGTTATGAAAATGTGCTAAGTAATAGCTTTGATGCTTTGGTATAGTCACTAGATGGCAAACTTTACATATGATATAAATGCGATAAATAAATAAAATAACTGTAGTAGTTACATAATGATGAAAGGTTTACCACAAGAAAATGTGGAGCATTACATCAAAACAATAAAAAGACTGATGATTTTAAAAAAAAAAAAAACTGTAGGAAGCCACATAGCCTCACGCTACTTTATTCTAATTGTTTGCCTCTGTTTAACGATCCATCAACTTCTAGATCGTTAGACACGCATCATTGACGTCCATATTTAAAAGCACCTCGGAATAAATTAGCCAAGTACTTCAATAAGGCCTACATTACACCACAAAAGAACTGCGTCATATCTTTTATAAGAGACTTTTTATAATACCTTTGACGGTGTACTGGAATGCTTTTATATATGTTGGAGCGTAGCAATTATTTGTATATATACGAGGGTAAGTGCATCATTATCCGCAATTTACAGTAGAACCCCTCTAATCCATCACCTTCGGGACCGGGACTATGGTCGGTACGAGAAAAAGGTCGAATTATCCGAAAAATATAATATTTATCGGAAAAAATATAAAAAGACATTTAGTACAAAAAATAAACGATTTAAGAACTAAAAGATGTCTACAGTAATATAAAAAGATGTTTTCTACACAGTATTAAACAGTATATCAACTAAAAAACGTCTACAACAAACAAATTACAGCACTGTACTGTTCATAATAACGTATAAACGATATATACTGTAAACTAAAAAATGTTTATAGCACTGTATATAAAAAAGTATTTTTTACAAAGAAATAAACTACTGGTATAAACTAAGAAATGATTATACTGTATGCATTGTTTTTACAGTAAAAACGAAAACAAATTACTTGGAAAAAAAGTCGGGGATACATTTTTGACGAGTTTTCCAAGGATCAATCCAGCCTTCACTGGCAGCAAATTTACTTTCGGCTTCCAGTTTTTTGTGCAAAACTATCGCTTTTTCTTTGAGAATTGGCCCGGATATTGGAGTTCCTTTCCTTCTTTCTTGACAAAACCACATCCACAATGCGTTATCAAGCAGTTCAAGTCTAGGCTTTTTTAATGTTTTGCGATTCTTCAGAGTGTTTTCACCATCAATCGTAACTGTACAGGAGTCAACGTCTTTCCGATTCTTCCTCCAATCCTTAATTGTCGTAACACCTACATTCAGTTTCTTTGCAATTTTTTGGAGCGAATCTCCTTCATCCAGTCTTTGTAGCACCGCTAATTTTTCATTTAGTTAAAGTGGTACGTGTTTACGTTCGAATCCAGACATGTTCAAAAACAGACAACTGTACACACAGTGAATCTACAGTAATAAGTACGGTAGAGAACACGGAATAAAGCAAACAACGAAGTTTTTTAATCCCAACATAGGATAAAACTGCACAATAACGTACAGTATAACAATATGCACAGCGATAGACACCGCAACAATGGCCCGACAGGCGTCCAGTCAGTGACAAGTTGGCACAGGCTCGCGAGCCTCAGCCTAGTCGGACTAACCGGAGTGACGGACCATCCAAGGTCGGGTTAGAGGGACTCTACTGTAAATATATTTTTGTTTATTCTGAGAGTACTGTCGTTTTACGTTGATGACGCATGCTTTGTTTATTTGTTGTTATATCTTTGCAATTTTTAAGCGGCTAAGTTAGTTTCGTTATCGCTGCCGTGATGTTAATCATGGCTGCTCCGCTGTCTATTTGCACCAAAAAAGAGCAACGTTCAGTGATCCGTATTTTGTGGTCGGAAGGCGTATCAGGGGCCTAAATTCATCGAAGACATTCGGTACAGTACGGAAACAGTGTTGCCACAACGGAGTGTCTACGAATGGGTTGAAAAATTTCGAAATGGCCCCACAAGTGTTACGCACGATGAAGGAGCCGGATGACCGTTTACCGCCACAAATGAAGACACCATTGAACGTTCATGTGAAATGATTCTCTTAGACAGACGATTAACTATTGACGAAGTGGCACATCGTCTGCAAATTTGTCACGGTTCTGCCTACGAAATCAACCACAACAGACTTGGGGTTCATAACGTTTGCGCAAGATGGGTCCTAAAACAACTCACACAGTTGCATAAACAAACGCGCTTGGACATCTGCAAATAATCTGGATCGCTATGGTAACGAAGGGGACAATTTCTTAGACAGGATCATTACTGGTGACTCCATCATTACGAGACGAAGAGTATACGACAGAGGATGGAATAGAAACATCCAAATTCGCCCTACAAGAAAAAGTTCAAGATACAACCGTCCGCAGAAAAACTGATTCTTACGGTTTTTTGGGACACGAAAGGTCCAGTACTGGAACATTATGGGGAAAGGGGCACAACAATAAACAGTGTACGTCACAGTGAGATGCTTACTGCCAGGATAAAGCCTGCAATTCGAAGCAAACGCCGAGGATTGCTGTCAAAAGGTGTTGTATTGTTGCACGACAATGCCCGTCTACATCTGCTGCCCATACTGCTGAAATGCTCTAGAAACTCAAATTTGAAGTACTAGATCATCCTCCATAAAGTTCCGATCTTGCCTCTTCTATCACTTGTTTGGTCCGCTCAAACAGGCATTTGCCTCGGACGAAGCAGTGAAAGAAGCGGTGCATTCCTAGCTCGCAGCTCAACCGAGAACCTTTTTTTATGAGGCCATGAGGACGCTTGTACAACGATGGAGCAAGTGCGTTGAAACGCAAGGAGACTATGTCGAAAAATGATGTTCTTGTAAGTTTCCTATTTGATTACAATAACATCTTATAACTACTTTGCGGATAATAAATTGACTTACCCTCGTATATAAAAAGGTATCGAAGATCTTTGACAATGTAATGCAGGCCAAAGAAACAGTTCCCTAATTTGGGTAATTTATTGAATAACGGAAAGATGATGGAAAAACGGAATAAATTGTAGGGTTTAGCAGACCGTCGACGATGAGGTCGTTGGCGATGGGAGTACCACAATCAGCGAGTATGCATTACGAATAAAGCAACTGTGTCGGTTCTTTGCTGAGATACCTTTTTCTGCGTACTTTCAGTCATGAGAAACGGGCCATACTTCCCTTCTTTTTCGTTCTTTGTTTGTAATCTTGTGATCAAATCGTTGTTGTTGATTGACTGGGCAAGGACAGGAAACTGAGTGTCTTACAGACAGCAAAATCGGGAACAGGAAGCGTGGATCGATATTCATATCTGACTCCTCCAGGATGCACGTCCTATATGTTCACATGTGCAACAGGGTCCTCGTCTTTTTTTTTTAATTTTTGTTTTGGTAGTGTAACTGAAGAAGTACTTTTCACTATTCATGGGCTCATTGGCTGATTAGCAAGATTCGTAAGCAGGCTTTTACATAAAATGCGGATCTGAGAAGCAGTCATTTTAACTGTAAACGCTATCGCTCAACGAAACAGAAGAGTCAGAAAAGTTCGCTTATCGATTGTGGAGTGTACTGTTGCGGCATCAGAAACAGGGTGCAGCAGAAGCTGGGCTACTACTGCAATACGAGGCATGGGAATTATATTAACTGTAGTTGGCCTACGATCCCAGACAGTCATCTCTTGTATGGGTTTTGAAGATTCTTATTTATTTTATACCTCAAAGACTGAATTTGTGATCGGTACAGTTGCAGCGCCAGACTGACTAATTTTGTGCAATTGAAGAAAGTTTCTCGACTGAGTGCGACTTTAAGAAATTCTTTATAAATATACAACGGGCGCTCAAAAAGTTTTGCACAGTTGTGCAATTTTTTTTTTTTTTTTTTTTTTTTTTTTTGCAGGAGGAGAATGAAATATTTTGTGAACATACTTGGAACATTTAGCTATACATTGAGCCTACTCAATGTAGCCTCTATCAGCTGTGACGCATCTGGCCCAACGTTGTTTCCATGATGAAATGCACTTTGGTAAAATTCTGGGGATTGACTTTTACACCATCGCTTGACACAGGAAATAAGGTCTTTCTCATTATCAAATGTTTTACCGCGCACGTGGGCCTTCAGACGAACAAGAGGCAAAAATCAGACGGAGGCAAGTCCGGACTGTAGGGAGGATGAGGGACAACTTTCCAAGCCATTTTCCTGATTTTCCCAACGTGCACAGATTTTTTGTACCCTAGTGACTGTACCAGTGATACCACACTACCCAATGACAAATGAGTCATTTCAGCAAGCTGTTGCGTCGTCACAGATCTGTCATTTTGGATGATTTGATCAATGGTCTCCTTATTAACATCATTCACTGCCGTCAATGGTCTACCGCATCGTGGATTGTCCAGTAGAGAGAAATCGCTTTCTTTAAATCTCTGTAACCACCGCTGGATACTGCTGCGATCCACTGTGTCCTCCCCATAAACAGGGAGCAACTTCCTGTGAATCGATGTGGCAGAGTCATCGCCGGTCTTGAAGAGGAACTCCATCATCGACCGTTGTCGCAACCTGACGTCTGCTTCACGGTCCATTACGGCTCACCTGTAAATAAAAGAAAATACTTTTATATACAAACTTATAGCAAAATGTTCCAAGTACGTTCACAAAATATTTCATTCCTCTCCTGCAAAAAATAAAAACATTAGAGACGACTGTGCAAAACTTTTTGAACGACCTTTGTAATTCTTTATAAACATATAATTCTTTATAAACTTGAATTTTTGGCGAAAATTAAAATTTTGTAGCAGAGATGCACAAACTTTCTAGTGTGGTACTTAATCGTCTTATTGATTCCATATGCTACTGCCTGAATCTATCTTAAAATGTTCATTGAATAACAGTAGTTTTAAAATTTCAGTAAATGGCGCAGTGTGTATCACGCAAAACAAAGTAAACAGTCTGTGAAGCGCAGTGCGCATTTCAGTTGTGTAGTAAAGCTCCCTTCCATGAATTTTATGAACTTCAGGCGGTGTGCACGAGAAATCCAAGACAGATAGACAGCGGAGGCAGGGGCTGTAAACTTAGGTCGTGTTCCTTCTTTCAGAGATTTTATTTCCCCATGTTTTCTAAACAGACTAATGGTAGTTCAAATGTATGGTGCAGCACCCTCTAAGAGCACAAAAGAAGTGCAAACAAAGTTAATACCAGCCCAGCTACACACCCAATCCCCCACAACACTTTGGAAAGGAAGAAACTTGATAAAGCTGCACAGTAATCCGCGAAAGTTTTCACCGCATTTCTAGAAAAAGCTACATTGTAAACATTCCCTTCGTTGAGGGAACATCTGTACTAGTTTGGAAACGAGTCGATGAATCTTTTAGGACACTCCTTCTTGCCCCATCACCATTCCAGTTTCGTGATATTTGGTACAAACCGAAAGCGAGAAAGTTGTTTTCTGGGATTTTTTCTGTCAGACAACAAGAAAGGCTATTATGACCCGAAGTTAATCAGGTATTATAAACTAGATGGATCTTAAATATTTACTGGAGTAGAACTGCGTGAGACAGAAAATGTGTCGCGATGTGATTTGGTGTCGCACACGACAGTAGGAAACAAAATATGTCATAAGAGCGGGACTGCGGGAGGGAAAAAATGTCTCACAATTTTATTTGATTATAAATATATGAAATGCCAACATATTTAAATTAGTAAGTAATCGTATTTTATATCATGCTTTAAAAGAACGTTCTATGCGAATGTGGCTCACAGTACCAAACAAATTGCAGCCAAGTACGAGGGCCAAAAAAATATTATCGCAGTCTACGTACACAGAGGATCAACCACTGGCCACTCGCTGTTGTGTTCCTTTGGCGAATGAAGCGAGGAAAAATATGTGTAAGCATCCATACATGCCCTTGTCTCCCCTTAACTTTTTTCTCATAAACCTTACGCTACATAACAACTAGCAACCTTAAAATGGTATCTTTCAGTCACGTATAGATAAGGTCGAGATCTAAAAGAATAAGATAACAGAAATACTGAATATGTGTTTCATTTAAAATCTTCCTAATTTATTGAATCTCTATGTCAGTGCAGGACATGGACAATTGCCCTTCCTGGAAAACACACTGCGAAATGAACCACCCGGACACGTCACTCTGCCCAGCTCAAGTATGTGAACAGGTAACTACACAGAAGCTGTCTTTGCCTTGCTCAGCAGTTCTCCTGACAGGAAATATGACAATTTTTACATATAATTTCTTTTCGTAAATGCTAAGTATTAAAAAGTCGCGCCAGAACCGAAACTTACCACGAAATCTTCCACCTATCTTTCTCTTCAAGCTAATCAGATTTATTTTATTTTCTCCGCCTTGTTAAATATTGATACAGTTTTAACCCTTCTTTGAGAGAGTTTAGATATATAGCAAATAGCTATCGGAATAACAAATTTGTGTATCCGGTTTCCGCAACAAGTACTGTATATTAATTTTAATATAAATTCAAACTACTTCCCCTGGCTGCAACGTAATATTTACGAGGGAGTGCTGAATAGTAATGCCTACAATTTTTTTTAGTCTGTTCTCGATATCGGTCATGCATACCACTCGATCGACTTTTCCGTTTCGGTGCCGCAAGCTGCAATCCTCTGCCGCTAGAGGGCTCCGAATTGTAACGTTTAACATGGCGGTGTGTAACGCTAAGGGGGGTAAGATGTCAAACGGGCCGACTTGGAGCAGGAGAGGCATCACAGGACATTTTAGTTTCCAGTGTCTATACTTTTACAAATAAATTCATAAAACTTTGTCAGCATCACCAGGAAGGATTCAGGATTCACACTCATTGCAGTGGAAGTTCGAAAACATAACAAAACAAATTTTTTTACGTGTGAAATTTCATCATTTTTCTCACTTACTAATGGCAACATTTGTTGCTATAGGTACACTTTTCTTCATAAGTTAGAGAGATTCTTCGATGAATTTTGCACAGCATACATACCATACTTACAGGTGTATGAAACTCTAGAATTTATTTAATTTATGAAAAAACGAATGAGCTGTTATATTTTAAACTTCATGATTAGAAAAAACACAAATTTTATAGTTATTTACCTCAATTTTTACCACAGTTTTTAATAGATTTGGAAAATTCTAGAGTTTCATGCACCTTTAAGTATGGTTTGTATGCTGTGCAAAATTCATCGAAGGATCTCTCTTACTTATGAAGAAAAGTGTCCCTATAGCAACAAATGCTGCCATTAATAAGTGAAAAAAGATGAAATTTCACATGTAAAAAAAATTATTTCGTTATTATTTTCGAAGTTCCATCGCTGTGAATTCTGAATTCTTCCTGGTCATGCTGACAAAGTTTTATGAATTTATTTGTAAAAGTATAGACAGTGGAAATTAAAATGTCCTGTGGTGCCCCTCCTGCTCCAAGTCGGCCCGTTTGACGTCCTAGCCCCCTTATGTCGGTGCCTGAGAAACAGCATGCTGCAATCGAGTTGCTAACAGCAGAAAACGTGCCTCCAATGAAAATCCTTAAGAGAATGAAAGCTTTGTATACGGTGATGATTGCATCGACATCAGTAATGGGCGACGCTGGATTGTTCCGTGTTCGTAATGAAGGAACGGTGGTGATAACCTCAACGTGTGCGATACAGCTCGGAGAGGTCCGCGCACGGCAACCGACGCATCGGAATACGGTTCGTGAACTCATCAGAGAAAATCGTCGGATAACACACACAGCTCTCAGGTAAGTGTGGCATATCATGAGAGGGTGTACAAGCCGTCACTGTAGAAATGCGGAACAGAAAACTGTGTGCACGGTGGGTACCTCAAATGCTCACTCGTGGCATGAAGCGGAGGAGATTGGACATCTGTCAACAATTTCTTTTGCTTTTTGAGCGTGAGGGTGATGGTTTCTTAACAACATTGTGGCAGGTGATAAAAGCTGTGGTGACTATTTTGACCCCAAAAACAAGATAGCAGCGATGGAGTTCCGCCACAAAGGATCACCGATGTCAGAAAAATTCAAGACAATGGATTCAGCAGTCGTGCACATAACGTTCTTAGATGATCAAGGTGAGGTGCATTTGGAATTCATGCCTAAAGGCATCATCATAAACACTGCAAGGCACTGCGAGACCCTCAGAAAATTGGAAGCACGAATTCGAAATATCACACACAAGAGCTGCGGCATCTGCAGCAATCCAACGATTTGGTTTCACTGTCATCGATCATCCTCCACACAGCCCCAACTTGGCCCCATCCGATTTTCATCTGTTTCCAAAACGTAAAGAACACATTCGAGGACTTCACTTTGACAGTGATGTGGTGCAAACAGTGACGAGGTTGTGGCTCCGTCAATAAAGTCAAACATTCTACAGTGACGGGATCAACAAACTGGTCTCTCGTTGGGAGAAATTTGTTTGTCGTCAGTGTGACTATGTTAGGAATAAGTATTTAGTCATGAAGAATAAAACTGAAAGTTGGTTTTATTTAAAAAGCTTTAAAAATTTTCACATAATAAATTCGTAGGCATTACTCTTCAGCACGCCCTCGTACTTTCCACGCGAGTTTTGTCTTTTATATTAAAGGAATATTAAGTGTCTGTTTTTAGTTATACGTCTGTCATGCCAAAATCTGCGTTTCCTTTCATCGAATCATTGATTAGAGTGCGCTCCTCCACTTCATTTAAGAAAAATGGTTCAAATGGCCCTGAGCACTTTGGGACTTAACATCTGAGATCATCAGTCCCCTAGACTTAGAACTACATAAAGCTAACTAACCTAAGGACATCACACACATCCATGCCCGAGGCAGGATTTGAACCTGCGACCGTAGCAGCTGCGCGGTTCTGGACTGAAGCGCCTAGAACCGCTCGCACACCGCGGCCGGCACCATTTAAGAAAATTCGGCACTTATTCGTGTCGAGATATTTTGGGTTTCTCGTTTTGAAACTTCGTTTTTAGTTAGCTAAATCATGTGAAACGCCACTTTGGTGAACTGGCAAGAACTTGAGAGCTATAACGCGAGAACTGTGACGATTTTTGTCCTATCACTGTTTTGTTGACGCCACTACGACGAGGAATACCAGGCGAACAACCGGTAGATAAATATTATATTGTAATAATAAAACACGCTTGTATAAAAAATATTGCTATCGAAATAATTTGCTTATTGTACAAAGCAGTTCTTTCTCTCTTCATTTTCTTCCCCCAGAAAGAAAATCCTCTGCCAATTTGTCGTTTACTCCCTCCAACTGACTTCTTATACGTTACCAACGTTGTCTTCCGTTATTTACCTCTTCGTAAGAGAGATAGTGTAACAAGGTAATTTCTGCTTTACTCTTTTTGTATTCTCAGATTCGTGTTACAGCAATCTAACTGTTATGAAAAGTGAAATGTTTCTTTTGCTGTCGTATGTTAGTTATATCTTTTTTAATATTCCAAGCATTGTGTTCCATTTTGCGTACCTGGTCGCGTATTTTAGCACTCACAGTACATGAACGTTTACGAGGGACATTAATACCGTATCTTAACAGCCTTCTCCAGTGAGGAGTCCATCCAGTAACGCTTTGGTTCCTTTTTTTGCTGCAATAAATTTGTTTAAGCGAGTGAGCTGCGAGAGCGGTTTTTTCAGGTCTAACGACTGCGATAACGGAAGGAGAGGCAAGGTCAGCCAGTACGGTGTTTAGTTCGCGCGCAGCTACGTCTCAGCACAGGCACTAACTTCTTGTACGTCGCGAAACTAATGGCCAGCTCTCCTGTAGCCAATTAACATACACACTCGCCCAGTCTCTAATTCTTTTTCGCCCATTTGTTGTTTTCGGTGACGCCAGAGATATCTCGACTGGACTGCGTTTCATACAGTTGTTCCAATGCTATAAACAAAGTACGTTCATTATATTGCTTATAACTCAACCTTGGGAGAGCCCAACGATCGTGCCACTGCCACCGAACGTATCTTTTCAAGAATTCAGAAACATCATTTCCCTCATCATCGAAACGTTATAAATATGTAATACAAAATCCGTTAGGTGATTATACGGCCTTCAAATGTCCGTGCATTATACTTTTTCGGCCATAAGCCGACCATCAGATTCAGTGATAGTAGCGTATGGATCTGATTTGACTTTTGAATTAGAGCTTCCCTTCGATCTATCTCACTGGGACGAATATTTCGCATCAAGATTGAAAAAATTTCGCTACTGGAAACTGGTTTAAGTACATATGTGTTCTACGGGGTGTACAAGAAGTCTCTCCGCAGTGCCGTATGACTGTTCGCCTGCCTCGATTACTTCCCTTCAAGTGCACTCTCCCAACATTGCACTGTTTCGTTTATCTCAGCCAGCGTCAGTAGTATCGTTGGTGTGTGCCGTTACGTGTTGACGTGAACGTTTTACTTTAGTTCCTTTGTTCGTTTGTATCGTTTTTGTCACTGTTAAAATGCTAACCATTGAAGAACGTGTGTTTTTAGTCAAACAAGTGTTCAAAGCTGGCTGTAAATACACAGTTTCAGTTCGTCAAACATTTAATTCAATTTTCCCGGAGACAACACTTCCACATCGCGATACTGTGCGACATTTGATTAACAAATTTCGAAGTACGGGTTCAGTGACAGATACACCGAGAAGTGGTCGGCTTAGCGTTTTGTCTGAGGATAAACTACTCGATATTTCCGATAAAATGTCCATAAGTCCGAACAAGTCAGTAAGAAAACTCGCCCAGAAAATCGATGTTAAGTGTCGGAACGGCCCACACAGCTGTAAGTAAAAAATTAGAACTTCTCCCATACAAAGCAAGGGACTGCATTATTGTCAATGGTTCAAAAATTTCGTTCAACAAAATGGAAGGGACATTCTTAGTGAAACGTTTTTCACTGATGAGGCGTGGTTTCATTTATCCGGGTACATGAACTCGCAAAATTCTCGTATGTGGAGTACTGCAAATCCATTGTGTATTCATGAGGAACCACTTCGTTCTGTGAAAACAGGAGTTTGGATTGTAATTTCTAGACGTCGGATTGTGGGTCCCATATTTTTCAACGAAGCAACAAACGCACAACGATACTGCAGTGATATTCTGTACCCATTCACAGGAGAACTTGTGTTAAGTGAAATACTGAACTGTTATTTTCAACAAGATGGTGCAACCGCGCATACAGCTCGCGTTTCAATGTCACGGCTTGCTGATGTTTTTGGTGATCGCATAATTTCACAGGGACTTTGGCCTCCACGATCGCCTGACCTAACACCGCTTCACTTTTTCTTCTGGGGTGCAGCGAAAGCAACTGTCTATAAAAACCGTCCAAAATCCATCGACGAATTGAAAACTGCAATATCCACTTTCACTGCTTCTGTTACAGAAGAAATGTTACAGCTTGTGTTTGGAAACATGATTAGACGAATTGAAATGTGTATTCAACAACAAGAGGGACACCTTCAACATTTAATGTGAAAGTTTGTATGTAAAAATGAATATTCAATAAATTAATAACTTGTATTTCACTGAGTTTTATTTCCGTATATTCACGGCATACGGCACGCGCGGCTACCTATCATACGGCACTGCAGAGAGACTTCTTGAACACCCCGTAGATCGGTTAAGTTGAATCAAATAAATGTTATCTTAATGGGACATAAAATGGATATATCATTTGCAAGTACAACTTTGCAAAACTATCACCTCTAAGTACAATGGTTATAGATTAGAATAGTGTTTAACGTCCCGTCGACAACGAAGTGATTAGAGATGAAGCGCAAGCTCGTGTCGGGAAGGATGGGGAGGAAACCGGCCGTGGCCTTTCGAAGGAACCATCCCGGCATTTTCCTTAATTGATTTCGGGAAATCACGGAAATCCTAAATCAGGATGGCTGGACGCGTGTTTGAACCGTCGTCCTCCCGAAAGCGAATCACTGCGCTACCTCATTCGGTGTAAGTACAATGGTGTGAAAACTTAACGGCGAAAGTAGCTTTGGCAAATGTGTCACTGCCAAGTATCATAGCTCAATGAAACTTGGACTATACATAGAAAGATTTGTCACAGTGTAGTACAGAAGATAGCTGAAAGAAATACGCAAAGATACGAACAGAAATGACAGCTTTATTCAAAAGCAATACACTGAAGTCACCGAGATTTATGATGGTCCTCTGAACATTACAAAAGATGGGACATGGTTCTAACAGGGTGTTTGATCACAACGAACGGCAGTGCATGCTTTGCAACGAGCACCCATTCTGGCCACAACGTTGGTAAGAAGTTCTTTTAAAATTTAAACGGCGGCGCGTTTCGAACTCGGGACCGAAGGCGATTTGATTATGAGTCAAAGACGCTACTTCTACACCACGGGGTTATAAGCGCACAGCTCCAAAGTACTGCTATGTGTTTCGCTAAAAATAAAAAATAAAAAACACACACGCACACTTATCTGACGCTACCCGTAATAAGTTGTTTATACACAAAAGAAACGCAAAGTTTTGCGCTGCTATCTATCCATTTCCTTCCTGAGCGCTTTTTGAAACGATACGCTTGGAATGCTGTACCGTGCAGGCCTCCAGCTGTGTGCACAAGTTGAGCTCTTACGACCGAGGCTTACGGTAGATAATGCGGACGCTTCGCCGGCGTAAGCTGGTCTTACCACGTAAAGGAAGCACCAAGTAAAGTGGGACATACACAACCGAGTAGAAATACTTATAGAGAACTGACAGTTTGATCCTCCCTATACCGTTAAAAATTTTTTCAAATTACAGAGAACTGACGAAGATATACGAAGAAAAAACTCTACAGATCTGGTTCAAACACTAGCACAGATACATGAATGTTTGATAGTATTGAAAAGAAATATTACACTTAACCGGTTTCGACTTTAATGAGTCATCATCAGAACTAAAAATCCAGAAAAGAGAAAAACGCAAAATGCTGTTAAATATAAACAGTTATATTCATAAAGATATTAAAAATGCAAACTAAAGAGAAAAATAGGCATGCCCACTATATTTAACAGCAATTTTTCTTTTCTGTCTTTTCTATATGTTTAGTTCGGATGATGACTCATTCGAGTCGCAACGATTAACTGAAATATATCTACTAAATGCCGATGAAGACATTGGTTAATGCGACGAAATTTCAAATAGATCGTGTACTCCAGTTTGACAGTGTCAAATTTCATAGGTCGGATATATTAATCAACAACTAAACAGAAATGCAACATCAAGTATTGTACTATGGATCACACGAACAAAGAATAGCATCATGAAGGCAGAATTGGAAGTCTCACCCGAATACCTGGGGGGAAATTTACGGACAGGAGAGAGATAACAGTTTGTACGGACCGTTAAGAAGAGAACCATGTAACAACACTGCACTAGTTTTCCCATTTCCTCAAGAGGAGGAAGGAGGGGGAGGAGACTAATGTTTAACACGTCCCATCAAAAATGGGGTCATTAGAGAACGGAGCATAAGCTCGGATTAACGAAGAGTGGGGAAGGAAATCGGCCGTGCCCTTTCAAAGGGGCCATTTGCCTGAGGCGGTTTACAGAAATCACGGAAAACCTAAATGAAGATGGCCGGACGTGGGTTTGAGCCCTCGTCTTCCCGAATGCGTTCTCAAGAGGATGTGCACATAGAAATTATGAAACAAAAAGAAGGAAAAGTTCCCAGTCGTAACGGTCTACAGTCGGAACCGTTTCAAGAAATAAAAATCCAAATAGTTCCCTTCTGCAAAAGGAAAGTTTTCATTCAGACCAGTATACCAACCATGTAGAAGGAAGAGAGATGGTTATCATTAAAATCATTCTGTCAAAACGTACAGACCTATCTGCCTGATAAACACTCAGGGCAAAACAGTGGAACGTAAGCGATAGCTAATGGTGTACAGAGAGCTAATAGGACGTAGTCAGTCACAGAATGGTTTCAGGAAGAGCAAATCTATTAACGAGGCTATAAATCAGTCAAATATGGTGCAGGTGTGAAGATGATCTTCACCATAATTTTCGATCATCTTCGATCTTCGTTCGTAAAGTTTACACAGTTTAAGTTACCCAAACGTTTTTTTTTTTTTTTTTTTTTTTTTTCTTTCCTTCTTCGTTCTCCGATTACTGCCACTGCCTCTAAAGACGACACTCAAACGAGAAATAAAAGAAAGAATGCCGTCAGGGGTCTTTATGTTACGAAGTCACTGTGATGCAGTGATGGAGCGACAATTGGGAGTGGTCTGTGCGATTGTAGGTGGGGCCCTTGCCTACGCAGACGCCAGATATCCTCATAGTAATTTATGGAAATTCTGGAGCTCGCTTAGAGTAAAAGTGAAATGCAGCTTTTTCCGTTATTCAGCACTGACGTGAAAGCAAATATAAAGATTGCCGCAAACAACACTATTAGCAAGCAGTTGGTGGGAGAGTTATCAAAAGCTTGGTATCTTGTTTCTAGAGTGGATGTATTTCCGATAAGTAATAAAGTGGTAAGTTGATATCTGAACGAGGGAAGGACGTACGACGCCTATATCCCTAAACTCTTTGAGAAAATCTCGCAGCTCATGAACAAAACTGTAACAAAAAGTGTCAAGTTACCACTGAATCTCATTAAACTTTATCACAATGTCATACATACATTTATAGTCAATGTGTGAACGTCCAAAATTCAGCACGTGAGAGCTGTTCAAATCCTCTATAGGATGCAGCGAGGTGCCCTTATCAGGATATCTCTGATGCCTACCACACAATCTCCATAGGATCTTAGTGGTACGAGGAATGTATCCAATCGACTTAAAATGAGAAGGGGTGTAGAATATTGGCTCAGAAAAGTCAAGTTTGAAAAATTAAGAGAAATGAGTAGTACATTAATCACAGGCAGAAAAGGGCTAAAAATATGGATTATGGTAGATGAATGGCAACGCATGTGGGAGATTACCAGTACAGGAAGAAGACCATGTGGTATCGTAGTAGACATGGATCATGCAAAAATGATTCACTTACCTTTTTCGAAGGGGATAATCTAACTGTTTACAGAGCACGAATCGACCCTAATTATCTATGCAGTAACAACCAATGAATCTGTGAAGAAACTGGAACACCTGAATCTGTAGCGACAAAAAGCCTCGATCGAATCTCACAGATTAATCGTAGACACAGTCCAAGTGGTTTCACTTTCTATGACATAACACCTGACAAACGAGTATGTGCCGTCTAAACAGAGTATCAAACACATATTCCAAGAATGAGTTACAAAAATATGCGAATCTTCAGAGAGAAACAGAACACGAAACTTGATTATGTCAACTTGCATTGCATCGCTGTATACCCAGCATCGAAGGAGAAAAATTATGAAGACGTCAGCATTTAGCACAGAGCGCTTGATTTTCTCAGGATGTACCAGAATTCTCCAGTCCCGAGTTGCTAGAGAGTATCACCGATTCAATATGGATGTGCATCCCAAGATGAGACATTACGTGTAGTTCGCCACTAGCAGAGGAAGTGAAAAAGCCTCAAGACTACTGTGAACATCTGACAGAATAAAGGAGGAGGGTGCTGAGAATGTTGCAGCGATCTGAATACGAAGTAACGAAATGCGACTGGTGAACTGTCCGTCATCGGGTGCAAACAAAACCATAACGGAATTTTGAGCAACAACGCCAAGCATTATCACAACTTTTTGCCCCTTCTTTATTATGTTTGTTAGATAGCCCTATGCCTTTCTCTCTATCGCATATCTCAACCTCATTCTTATTCACTTCTTCCCCCTCCCCCTCTTTTTTCATTTTGTAGAGCACTTTCAGAACGAAAGAATATTAATTAATTCTGGATCTTAGTAATAACTATGAAACACGGCCTGCATTGCCTTCTACGTTGCAGGTCATCCGTAAAACAGTAACCGAATAATGATAATAATAATAACTATATGATACAACATTACGGTAAACAGCTCAACTCTCATTGTGATTATCTTGAAAAATAGTCAATACAAATATTTAATTTATTTATAAATTCCCTTTTGACATTATCACTTATTTTAATGTCCAAAACCATTAGAGATTTCAGAACAGCCATCTATATCATCAGAAGACACTGCTAAATGGAATTTAACAAGAGAAAAAAATTCCTACAATCCACACAAATTTCAAAAAACGCCAACTGATTCTTGGTGTGAGTGTCTTTTCTGAGCGTAATTTCGCTTGATTTTTTTGGAAGAGAATACCTAAGACATTAACGTACATGGACAAATGATCTTTGTGTTCTAAGAGTAGTTCTATCATTTGAAAATAGTTGTCTGGTGCTTTTTCTGGCATTCCCACAAATTCTTGATGGGATTAACATCGGGGGACTGTGGAGATATTTGTAATTAACGATCTGAGAACAGCGTTCAGTCTATCCAACAAGTTAGACCGTGTATTTAAATGGGCCTATTACGCTTCCTTGTGACACACCCTATATTATTCGCGTTTTTGAACAAGACCCGTTTCGAAGACAACGCATTCGCCTGTGCCCATCAGGAAATCGTCGACTCCGTCGCCTCAGTCAATAACGGCAGCCGTCTCGAACACTTTAGAAACGCTTAATAACACAGAATGTAAACCTAAGCTTCCTTCATTTCTTTTAAAGAGTGCTAGGAGAGAAATGTGTTTCTCAGAAGCGAAGTGGTATTCTGGCGTGGCGCCAAGGCGTCCACTTTCTACTGTCAGGTAACCCTAGGAGGTGCGAGCAGGCCAAGGCTGGCGCTAAGAGAACCGAAGCTCCTCGCCACTTGCTGCTCTTTGCTGCGCAGTCGGGCGAACATGAGCCGCAAGTGGAGGCCACGTGCGTCGGCACGTCCAACTGCCAAACCTTTATGACTTTGGAACATGTATGAAATCTGGGCGCCGTGGCTCATTTTTCACGATCGCATCTCGTGTACCAGAGCGTATGCGTGCATCTACTTGTGTGCTCCAAAAACAAGTATCAAGTATTACATAATTATGTTTTGACGATGCCATTATGGCCTTATCACTTTAGGACATGGTGTAAAAAAGATCTGAGGATGGTCATTACGGACTGAAACCGGTCATCGTCCAAAGAATCCATATTGTGATCAAAGACTGGAATAAAAAACATTTGCTATTACATAATTGATAACCCTCCCAGACGATAATGAAAATGGTGATATTGTATGATTTTAGACACAGTATCTAAGGAATTATAGCGATTAATTATCATAAACTGATCCGAGTATAGATGAAAAGCCACTTTGAGAGTTTTAATACCAGTTCTTTTCAATAAAGACAGTAAAGATGTTGGAGTTCGGGCGCACAACTGTGAGTTCTTCGCACTCGTGCTAAAATCTCGTGAGATGAGAGTGTTTAAGAATAGGCTTTTCACAGGAATATCTGACAGGCGGCAGCTCGTGGTCTCGCTGTAGCGTTCTCGCTCCCCGCGCGCGGGGTCCCGGATTCGATTCCCGGCGGGGTCAGGGATTTTCACCTACCTCGTGATGGCTGGGTGGTGTTGTGTCGTCGTCATCATCATCACAGCAATGGCAAACCACCTCCACTAGGACCTTGCCTAGTACGGCGGTGCGAGTCTCCCGCATCGTTCCCCTACGCTGTGTCAAGGACTATGGGACTTCATCATCATTATTTATCTGACGTAGGAAAAAAATGTGAGTTCTAAAAGAGGTAATAAAGAGCAGAGCTGCTTCAATAAAGAAGACTCCAAAGTAACGCACCAGAAAATTCGGATTTACTGACTGCTGCTCTGAAAGAGGATATACACTGTCCAGCCACATTAATGTGACTACCGCCTACGTTCGATGTCAACGTGCAATAACCACTCACAGACGGCAGTTGGCAGTACTAGCAGGGCGCTGTATGGAAATTGAGGGGGGGGGGGGGGGGGGGGCGTGGATGACGCGGAAAACAGTGCAGCCGTTGTCGCAATGCGGAAACGGAGCGATTTATCTGACGCCCAAAAGGCCGTGATCATTGGCTTTCGGGCCAAGGATGAAAGTATTTCCGAAGAAACTGGTGTACCACGAGTCATAGATGGCAAGGTGAACGACGGCTACCTAGATTCGTACGGGAGAATAGAGTGTAATCAGTAAAGCACTCCTCGAATCGAGTCCTGGTGCCGCACACAATTTTGACTGCAGTGTGTGCTCTGCTAACCAGTAGAAAAACATCTCAGTGTCCACCTGTCCTTTCTTCTAGGGGCTGTTATGGCCATATAAATATTGCGTTTAGTTTGTACCTGCCTCGTTCCAACTGCTGCCGAGAGTGAACGATGGTATTCATTTCAGTTGCGTGGCACACGTAATGGCCTACGACAATGTAGCCTCCGAGGCACTGCAACACCACTTCACTCCAACTAATCAAAAGGCTGCCTTTACTCATGATGGGTGGGTTTAATTCTGGGCACTCACCAGAATGTTTCTATATCTCGTTCTCAATATAATGGTACAAATAATTGAAATTAAAAAAAAAGTATTTACTATACAAGGTGCGTTCCATAAGTAATGCGACCAAATTCATAAAAAAATCATTTATTAAAATATATTCGTATAAATAATGAAAAATTTTCAAAATAGCACCCTCTTGTGGCGATACACTTCTGGAGGTGGTGTTTCCATGCCTGGAAGGTATTCTGGAATCCCTTTTCCAGGATGTCTTTTAGAGCTGATGTAACATTCCTTTCACGACTCCTTTTAACCGAGGGAACAAAAAAAAGTCAACGGGAGCCAGGTCAGGACTGTAGGGAGGCTGGGGAACCAATGGGGTCTTAGTCCTGGCCAGGAAGTCGTTGAAAATGAAGCTGCTGCGACACGGCACATTGTCGTGGTGAACTTTCCACGTGTCCTTGATGTCACATCGGCAGCACAAGACCCTCCTTTTCAGTCTTTTGACCACTTCCAAGTAGAAAGCTGAGTTCACTGTAGTCCCGGTAGGTACGAATTCGTGGTGGACAATGCCTCTGACGTCAAAGAAGACAATGAGCGTGGTTTTGATCCTGGACTTGCTCATGCGTGCCTTCTTGGGATTGGGCGACGATGGGGTGTGCCATTCTGAACTCTGTCTTTTTGTCTCAGGGTCGTACTCAAAACTCCACGACTCATCACCAGTGATAACTGAGTTTAAAAAATGAGGATCATATTCACACATTTCTCGGTACGGAGGCACTCGCATGTGCTTGTGTTCGTCGGTCAACACTTTTGGGACGAGTTTGGTACACACCTTTCTCATGTTCAAATCTTCGGTCACAATGCGGAAAACGGTTGTTTTTGACATGTTTCGAGTTTGTGCTATCAATTGAAGGCTCAGCCGTCTGTCAGGGTTCAAACAATCGCGCACACGCGTCACATTTTCGTGGACTCGTGCGGTTGATGGCCATCCACTGCGAGGTTCGTCAGTGATCTCCTCTCGGCCCTCCATGAACGACTTGTGCCACCGGAAGTCTTGTGATTTGGACAAGCAATCAGTCCCAAAGGCATGCTGAAGTAATGGAAACGTTTCGGTGGCGGACTTCCCATATTTAACGCAAAATTTGATAGCATACCGTTGCTCTCCAGAACGATCCATTGTGCCGTGTTACATAAACTTAAAACGGGGTTGACGGGAACGCACGTCCTAACTCTACGGCAGCTCGCAGCCGAATGAGACAAAGAGCGTTTTGAAGCTAAAACCCCCCTCCACTTAGTCCAGCCGGTTACAACACGATGTGGTGCACCGTTGCGTCAGGAAAAAATTGGTCGCACTACTTATGGAACGCACTCTGTTTGATCAAAAGTATCCGTACACCCCTATGTAGTGGAGAGTTGCCCACTAGATGTCACGAGAGGCGGATCCACCACTGTAACCGGAAGAGGGGAGTACTGTGTCGTCGACAGAGAAGCAATAGCAGCAGAATGGTTCGGTCAGGAGAGCATATTGACATCTAACGTGGACTTGACATCGGATGTCACCTGAGTTAAAACCCATCATCCTAAAGCTACCCAAGGCGACTGTTGGTGAAGTGATTGTGAACCGGAAACGCGAAGGAGCAACCGCGGCTAAACCAAGATCAGGCGGGCCTCTTGTACTGACGAACGGGGACCGTCGTATATTACGGAGGATGGTTGCAAAAATTTGCATGAAATCGGCGGAAGGAATTAGTCTGTGTTCGAAAGTGTTACCAGCGATCCAGCTAGCACACTGACTGTGCGTATGGAATTAAAAAGAATTGGGTACGTTATTCGAGCAGCTCCTCATAAGCCAAACATTTCTGTACGCAATGCTAAGCAACGCTTGAGTGTAAATAGGCGCTACTAGACGGTGGATGACGGGAAACACGTCATTTGGAGTGATGAAACACGCTGTACCCTGTGGCAGTCCGATGGAAGCGGGTGGGTTTACTGAATAACTGGAGAACGTTACTTCCCATCGCGTGTAGCGCTAACAGTGCAGTACGGTGGAGGTGGTAAGGGTGATGTTTGTTGTTAGAGTCTGGTCTCCCTATCGTGCTTAAGAAACAGCTGAATGTGGAAGGATGCGACCGCATTTTTCAGCCTTGCGTACTGTGTAAAGTAGAGGAACAGCACGGAACAGATGATCCTTTATATCAGCACTGGTTCCAGCTCCGGAGGAAGAACGGGCTGCCATTCCTTCATAGACATTCAGACACGTTGAAAATATCCGCAGCAGCGCTCCAGACGTCATAAATGCCAAGGGTGGATACATCCCTTATTAATGTCAACTAAAAGGTGTCCGGATACTTTTGATCGGATAGTGTATCTACAAGCCAAATTACGAAGATGTTGTATATCGGTTCACTAGTATCTCTGATCGTACTACTGCCATACATTTTGAGTACTGATGACACAATCTAGTGCATATATATGGCTGCTCGATCGTATAGTAACTATAGTTAGTAGCCTGACTCATCTCATCTCATCGGCATACTGGATCTTGCTTTTCGACATTAGTACTTCATCTACCTGCAGAGTGTCCTCCTTTTACATATACCGACAGAGCCAGGAATTCTCAAATGCCATCTGCGTGTCTGAGCATAAAAACTGAATAGCCGGCACTTCTGACGATGTGGAGCTCACAAATTCCAAATTATTTCCGTATGGCTCCTGGGAACAACTGTTTTTGCTGAAGAGATGACTGTTCATAAATGTAGGAAACAATTTTATTACTGCTCTACGGATTGTAAAAACAATAACAATAAAAGTGAAACACAGTCAGCAAACACTTCTCTCTAGTGTTACAGGTCATACTGAAAAAACCTAATAAATAAAAACTTTTTTGTGGTGAACGTAACATGTTTGGCGGCAGCAAATATATTCAGCTGTAAAGTTTTTAAAAAAGTACTCCTCAAATCTTGATTGTGAAAACGGTTATCAAATACAGTATTTTTGTCAGGATCTATTGGTATGTGCCGGCCGTTTTGACCGAGCGGTTCTAGGCGCTTCAGTCCAGAGCCGTGTTGCTGCTGCGGTCGCAGGTTCGAATCCTGCCTCGGGCATGCATGTGTGCGATGTCCTTAGGTTAGTTAGGTTTAAGTAATTCTAAGTCTAGGGAACTGATGACCTCAGATGTTAGGTCCCACAGTGCTCAGAGCCATTTGAACCATCTAATGGTATGTAGTGTGGTGTCTGACGTATGTTCTTAGGTTTCAAGCCGACAAACGACTTTAAGAACTATTCAAGGATGAATAATAAGATGATGACGAAGTTATTGGTTTCAGGGCGCTACACGGCGTGGTTATTACCACCCTTCCTGACTATGAACTAAATGCTTAGTGAGAATAAAGTATTTCTCGTAAACAATTTTCTTGGCACAGTGGCCCATGAACACACATCATACTGGAAAGACTGTCCGGCAATAACACAGACAGCGATTGCTTATCGATGTATCAACACTGATGATAAAAAGCACGAATGCGAGCTTGCATTTCTATTTGCACGTTCAGGGTCTTCACTCATGTTTTAATAAAACAATTATTGTCATGAGTTAAAATACTAAATAAATTAAAAACAGCTTATAAAGTGCAGCGAAAGAGCCAGCCACTGCGTGAACAAGTGAAAGTGCGCGAGAGTTCTGCACATGGATGTTAAAACTGCTTAAACAAACCCCTGAGTCTCGGTTAGAAATATACACTCCTGGAAATGGAAAAAAGAACACATTGACACCGGTGTGTCAGACCCACCATACTTGCTCCGGACACTGCGAGAGGTCTGTACAAGCAATGATCACACGCACGGCACAGCGGACACACCAGGAACCGCGGTGTTGGCCGTCGAATGGCGCTAGCTGCGCAGCATTTGTGCACCGCCGCCGTCAGTGTCAGCCAGTTTGCCGTGGCATACGGAGCTCCATCGCAGTCTTTAACACTGGTAGCATGCCGCGACAGAGTGGACGTGAACCGTATGTGCAGTTGACGGACTTTGAGCGAGGGCGTATAGTGGGCATGTGGGAGGCCGGGTGGACGTACCGCCGAATTGCTCAACACGTGGGGCGTGAGGTCTCCACAGTACATCGATGTTGTCACCAGTGGTCGGCGGAAGGTGCACGTGCCCGTCGACCTGGGACCGGACCGCAGCGACGCACGGATGCACGCCAAGACCGTAGGATCCTATGCAGTGCCGTAGGGGACCGCACCGCCACATCCCAGCAAATTAGGGACACTGTTGCTCCTGGGGTATCGGCGAGGACCATTCGCAACCGTCTCCATGAAGCTGGGCTACGGTCCCGCACACCGTTAGGCCGTCTTCCGCTCACGCCCCAACATCGTGCAGCCCGCCTCCAGTGGTATCGCGACAGGCGTGAATGGAGGGACGAATGGAGACGTGTCGTCTTCAGCGATGAGAGTCGCTTCTGCCTTGGTGCCAATGATGGTCGTATGCGTGTTTGGCGCCGTGCAGGTGAGCGCCACAATCAGGACTGCATACGACCGAGGCACACAGGGCCAACACCCGGCATCATGGTGTGGGGAGCGATCTCCTACACTGGTCGTACACCACTGGTGATCGTCGAGGGGACACTGAATAGTGCACGGTACATCCAAACCGTCATCGAACCCATCGTTCTACCATTCCTAGACCGGCAAGGGAACTTGCTGTTCCAACAGGACAATGCACGTCCGCATGTATCCCGTGCCACCCAACGTGTAAGTCAACTACCCTGGCCAGCAAGGTCTCCGGATCTGTCCCCCATTGAGCATGTTTGGGACTGGATGAAGCGTCGTCTCACGTGGTCTGCACGTCCAGCACGAACGCTGGTCCAACTGAGGCGCCAGGTGGAAATGGCATGGCAAGCCGTTCCACAGGACTACATCCAGCATCTCTACGATCGTCTCCATGGGAGAATAGCAGCCTCCATTGCTGCGAAAGGTGGATATACACTGTACTAGTGCCGACATTGTGCATGCTCTGTTGCCTGTGTCTATGTGCCTGTGGTTCTGTCAGTGTGATCATGTGATGTATCTGACCCCAGGAATGTGTTAATAAAGTTTCCCCCTCCTGGGACAATGAATTCACGGTGTTCTTATTTCAATTTCCAGGAGTGTATATTAAGAGACAAATGGACAGACGGCCACAACTGCAAAACTAATTCTGTCAGTGTGATCATGTGATGTATCTGACCCCAGGAATGTGTTAATAAAGTTTCCCCTTCCTGGGACAATGAATTCACGGTGTTCTTATTTCAATTTCCAGGAGTGTATATTAAGAGACAAATGGACAGACGGCCACAACTGCAAAACTATAATGATAATCGCAGCAGGCTTGATCACTGGCTAAAAAAGAACAAACCAGTGGCTCAGATACATTCAAATAACCTACCCAATAATTTTGGCAGACGTTCAGGCAACACAAATATCTTAAAATTTTCCACTATTATTATTACAAGGACAAACAGCTATCAGAAGAAAATGCTGCCTTCTTTTCAGCATATAATATGCAGTCAAGTGATATGTCACACCGACAATGGAATGTCACAAGCACCGCCCATTGGTGGGTCCTTCAGCCTTCTCCGGTCAGTGTGTCAGAGGAAAGTGCACTGTTCTCAGTCAGTTTAAAGCCCCAGCGTTCTACCTGTGAGACTGGAAACTGACACTGATACTTCCTTTCCTGGAAGTTGTAGAATGTACAGAGTATCTTGCACATTTTGTACCACTTTGTCTACTGAGCACATTTTCTGAATTGCCTGCAGGGCACTCTGCAAAAACCCAACATACAACGATGCTCTCGGTTAAACTGATCGGGTTAGTTTTTCAGTTGTACTACTAACGTGAGTAAGCTTTACGTCTCTGAGTTATCGACTTAAATGTCACATTTCACTCGCAACAGCTCTTCTAAAAGCCAAATTTCAGAGTATGTACTGACTGTTCACTTCATTTACAAGCTGAATCTTGACGTTCCCTTATGCTTTCAGTATTGTGCAGTTAACCAGAGCCCGTGCCACGATATTCGCTGTGGAGGCTCGGCGCTGACGCAATATAACGCGGCAACATCGGAATCTTGGCACGCACCCTGCATCGAGACACACACAACTGGCGAACCGCTCGACAGAACTGGCGATTACAGATCCTACAAGCCAAACCAACGACAGCACTGCTGCTGGTTCAGTTAAGGAATGTGGTTCCAACTTGCTTTTTAATACTCTTGTTTACACTCCCTCTCTAACAGTTAACTAGACCATGCAAGGAAAATCGCTTTTGAACTTCATGACAGAATTTTTTTCAGCTTTCACATGGTGAATTTCAGAAAACTACAGTAAAAGTAAACAGGTACTGAGTTGATACGATGTATGCGCAAATACTACGAAGAGTAATGTGACAGCATGTGTATAGTTAATATCGCCTACCCGGTTAGCCGTGCGGTCTAACGCACGGCTTTCCGGGTTGGGAAGGAGCGCCTGGTCCCCGGCACGAATCCGCCCGGCGGACTTGCGTCGAGGTCCGGCGAGCCAGCCAGTCTGTGGATGGTTTTTAGGCGGTTTTCCATCTGCCTCAGCGAATGCAGACTGGTTCCCCTTATTCCGCCTCAGCTTCACGATGTCGGCGATTGCTGCGCAAGCAAGTTTTCCACGTACGCCTACACCACCATTACTCTACCACGCAAACATAGGGGCTACACTCGTCTGGTGTGAGACGTTCCCTCGGGGTGGGGGGGGGGGGGGGGGGTCCACAGGGGGCCGAATCGCACAATAGCCATGAAAGGGTGGTTCGGTGTGGGGCGGCAGAGGGGTGAAGTGGACTGCGGTAGTCGTCGTGGGTTTGTGGACCACTGCGGCTGCGGCGGGGACGGATCCTCTCCGTCGTTTCTAGGCCCCCGGTTCACATCCAATACAATGCAATACAATACAATACAATACGTTAATATCAAATAACAGAGGAATTTTACCTTCGCTGAGAGTGAAGCTGATTCTCACAACTAGCATGTATTTTATAGCGCTGTAGTTCGTTTTTTCACTAGCACTCATACGTCCAATACGTTTATTTAACACCGAGCGAGGTGGCGCAGTTCTGAAACCCTAAACTCTTGATCAGAATGACGTCTCTTCAAATCCGTGTCCAGCCATCCAAATTTCGTTTTTCGCGATTTCCTTAATGAATGTCGATATGGTTGCTTCGAAAGGGCATAGCCGATTTCCTTCCCCATCTCCCCACATCTAAGCTTTTGCTCCATTTCTAGTGACTGTCGTTGACGATAAGTTAATCCCTACCTCTTTACTTCGTTTATTTAACAATGTTGGTGGAGGTTCGAGTCCTCCCTCGGGCATGTGTGTGTGTGTTTGTCCTTAGGATAATTTAGGTTAAGTAGTGTGTAAGCTTAGGGGCTGTTGACCTTAGCGGTTAAGTCCCATAAGATTTCACACACATTTTTTTTTTGAACAATGTTGGCTTCCTCACGTGCGAATACTTCACCAAACCTAAGTTAATCTCTACCTCTTTCCTTCGTTTATTTAATAACGTAGCTTCCCCATGTGCGAATACTTGACCAAACCCAAGTTAATCCCTACTTATTTCATTCGTTTATTTAACAACGAAGACGTCCTCACTTTGAATACCTCACCAAACCCAAGTTAATTCCTACCTATTTCCGTCGATTATTTAACAACGGAGACTTCCTCACATGCAAATACTTCACCAAACCCATGACGAAAAGCGTTAAGTGAAGCTTAAAAACAGTGACGATGTACCTTTCATTCTGCCTTAAACTCCTCCCGAACAGGCCATGAAGGCCCAACGGTACCAACTGGCCGCCGTGTCATCCTCAGCCTACAGGCATCATTGGATGCGGACGTGGAGGGGCATATGATCAGCACACGACTCTCCTGGCCGTATGTCAGTTTACGAGACTGGAGCCGCTACTTCTCGATCAAGTAGCTCCTCAATACCTCAAAAGGGCTGAGTGCACCCCGCTTGCCAACAGCGCTCGGCAGACTGGATGGTCACCCATCCAAGTGCTAGCCCAGCCCGACACTGCTTAACTTCGGTGATGTGACGGGAACTGCTGTTACCACTGCAGCAAGGCCATTGGTACTTCACTCTGCATTGCGTACAGGAAATAAGAACCGAAATACGGGCAGTTGATGAACTTTAATTCGTTAAATAGACTGCCTGACAACAAGGGTGAAGCACCCTAAGTGGAGGAGGAATCTAAATGAAACTTCGCCCGGCTGAGAGGGTAAGTGATGTTATATCAATGATTACAAAATGGAATCAAATTAGAAAGAACTTGGCAGTATGAGCCCAATTGTCACTTTGACGTTGCACAGCTCTGGCTTGGATGTATGCACTGATTTGGTTGGGAATGGTGTCATAAAGCCGTTCTGTCCTCTTCTGAGGCTATCTGGCCCCCAACCGTTGTAACTGGCCCTTGATATCCTGAATACTGGCGCTGTGACTGGGTTAACGTCCGAGATGGTCCACACATTAAGTCGGGGACGGATCTGCGGATCTTCCTGGTAACAGGGTCACGGAATCAGTTCATAGAGGCATAAGCCACTTCTGGACGAGCAGTTCTGTTGAAAAATTGTACCACGAGACTGTAACATGAGATGTAGTGCGTTAGGGCGCAGGATGTTCGTGATGTACCGTTGTGGTTTCAGAGTTCCCTCAATCATTACCAGCAGTGATGTGAAGTCGTACCCAATGACTTCCCAAACTATGACGCCGAGATTAATACCGCTGTGCCTCCCCAAAACATTGAGATAGTGGTACTTCTTCCCAAATCGCCGCCATACTAGCTCACGATGGTCATCCTGAACAGTGCAGAAAGGTGATTCATCGCTTAACGCAATGTTACTCTATTAATCAGCGATCCATGCTTCCCAGCCACGCCATCACTTCAAACGCACCATTTGTGTTGTGTTACCGATAACCTACACACAGGATGGTAGTTATCTAATCCGGCTTCTACCAGTCTCTGACCAATGATGCTGGATGACACAGAATGTCGCAGGGAGGCTCTTACTTGTTTTCGGATGGCAAGCGAGAAGTGAAGGGGTTGTGATGTGCTTGGTGCACAATACTTCGACTCTCCCGTGTGGTGATCAGACGTGGTTGATCAAATCTTGATGAGTATAGCTGGCCTCATTTTCCATGCACTCCAGCATCGACCCTATCATATCCCAATGCCCCACAAATCTGGGTATTCGTTCGGCTTGCCAGATGGAGACCCACAATGAGACACTTTTCAAGCTCCGTCAGGTGCCGATAGTGGCACCCCACATGATCACTCATCATCTCACGCTGTTCACGCATTTATACGAGTATATTCTGCCAGTAAACACGAACAACGCTAATGTAAAACTTCCTGGCAGATTAAAACTGTGTAGGACCGAGACTCGAACTCGGGACCTTTGTCTTTCGCGGGCAAGTATTGTTCGTTGCGTTTGGTCTAGGCGGACGTCGCAAGACATCTGTTCAAGTCGATAGTTGATTCCTCTACTCAGTTTTCTAGGCGGACGTCGCAAGACATCTGTTCAAGTCGATAGTTGATTCCTCTACTCAGTTTTTTTTTATTACAGAGGGTTCCAAACATGAAAGTTTGGAAGGTAGGAGACGTGGTACTGGCAGAAGTAAAGCTGTGAGGACGGGGAGTGAGTCTTGCTTGGGTAGCTCAGTTGGTAGAAGTTTGGAAGGTAGGAGACGAGGTATTGGCAGAAGTAAAGCTGTGAGTCGTGCTTCGGTTGCTCAGATGGTAGAGCACTTGCCTGCGAAAGGCAAAAGTCCCGAGTTCGAGTCTCGATCCGGCACACAGTTTTAATCTGCCAGGAAGTTTCATATCAGCGCACACTCCACTGCAGAGTGAAAATCTCATTCTGGAAACATACCCCAGGCCGTGGCTAAGCCAAGTCTCCGCAATATCCTTTCTTTCAGGAGTGCTAGTTCTGCAAGGAGAGCTTCGGTAAAATTTGGAAGGTAGGAGACGAGGTACTGGCAGGAGTAAAGCTGTGAGGAGGGGGCGTGAGTCGTGCTTGGGTAGCTCAGTTGGTAGAGCACTTGCTCGCGAAAGGCAAAGGTCCCGAGTTCGAGTCTCGGTGCGGCACACAGTTTTAATCTGCCAAGAAGTTTCATATCAGCGCACACTCCGCTGCAGAGTGAAAATCTCATTCAACGCTAATGTACTCTGGTGGCTGTCTACTTGTCACAGAGAATTACAACTATACCCACTAATGGTGTGTATGTGTACGAAGTTACATTGACATCCACCACGGCTTCTGGGTGTTCCACGTTTTTGTCTGGCTGCATATAATATGGTGTTGCTCTCTTGTGGAAACCATATTGTTATCGTACTGTGATCGTACTCTGTTTTGTGATGTACTTGAGAAATAGCTGTGTAATGCATGTGGCCAGAATGAGTTCACATTGAATGTAATACGCTGAAGGTAAGGCGGCTACAAGTTAACGTTCCGTCAATGAAGAGGCCGTTAGGGACAGCATCCAAATTCAGATTTGGCAAGAATGAGGAACGGAATCTGCCGTGTCGTTTCCAAAGGAATCACCTCAGCATTTACTTCAGGTGCTTTAAGGAAACTACAGAAAACCTACTCCGGAGCCGGCCGCGGTGGCCGAGCGGTTCTAGGCGCTTCAGTCCGGAACCGCGTGACTGCTACGGTCGCAGGTTCGAATCCTGCCTCGGGCATGGATGTGTGTGATGTCCTTAGGTTAGTTAGGTTTAAGTAGTTCTAAGTTCTAGGGGACTGGTGACCTCAGATGTTAAGTCCCATAGTGCTCAGAGCCATTTTAACCAACCTACTCCGGATGGCCGAATGAGAAATTTTACTGCCGCCCTGCCGGATGCGAATCCAGCGTCTTTGCCACAGTTCCACTTCGATCAGTGGTAGCACACTGTCTTTTGTTACCTCACATAGTACTATTACATAGTCAGCCCCTCTCAAGGAGTAGCAACAGTACTTTCATTGATGGTAACAATGTCTGGTATTTATACAGTGTCTGTATCTTCATAATACAATGTCCTTCAGAGGCGCGTGCATGTCTGAAGGAACAGACATTGCCACTGACTATGACAGCTGTGGTAAACATTACGAAACGCATTCTGCGTCTATGCGTTGACGTCAGCTGTTTGTGACACATGAAAATTTGTACCGGACCGGGACTCAATCACGCATTTCCCCCTTATCGCGAGCGGTAGCCTTAACCACTTTGGCTATCTGAGCGTGCCTCCAGAACTCATCTAAACTTCCAATCTGTCCCGTAGTTACAACCTTTATGCTCGAAAATTTCGTGTTTCCCGCACAGGGAGACAAATGTTGTATCTTCATTTCAGCCCGTAGAGGCATAGATACATCATTGAAGGTTACAATGTCTCTGTTTATACAGCGTCAATATCTTCACGATACAATGTTCTTCAGGTGTGCATGCATGCCCTGGAGGGGTGCTCGAATAGCGAAAGTGGTTAAGGCTACCACTCGCAATAAGCGAAACTATTTCGTAACGCAACAGTACTGTCAAGCCTAACGTCCTCAAAGCCTCCCCCCTCCCCCCCCAAAAAAAATTCCTCACAACAGCGGAATAATAAGCTGTTTTACATACTCATTTCGCAAAACGCTGATGGGAGGCTTGGTTGGAATTAACTCTACGACAATCTGGCAAACTGGCACTGCACACTGCAATACCACTTCCTCTACCATTCGAAATTATAAAAAAAAAAGCAAAAATTATCCGGTAACTGTTGATCCACTAACGAATAGTTGCGACTGT
Source organism: Schistocerca piceifrons (assembly GCF_021461385.2). Taxonomy (NCBI): domain Eukaryota; kingdom Metazoa; phylum Arthropoda; class Insecta; order Orthoptera; family Acrididae; genus Schistocerca; species Schistocerca piceifrons. The sequence goes on along the minus strand of NC_060139.1, from coordinate 320,727,334 downwards.
GTGTTTGCGAACTACCAATGACTTCAGTATTATATATGTTCCTAGTTACTACAAATGTATTTGAAATGTAAACTTTTCGCGTAAGTTTCCTTCTAATTAGACTCAAATCTTACCCATGGTTTACGATAACGAGACATACATTACAGCTCCACCTCGTTATGTGTTACATTTACTGTACAGTCATTAACGTTAAAGGAAGTGTTCGGTCCGCCCCGATAGCTGAATAGTCAGCGTGACGGACTGCCGTCCTCAGGGGCCCGTGTTCGATTCCCGGCTGGGTCGGGGATTTTCTCCGCTCAGGGACTGGGTGTTGTGTTGTCTTCGTCATCATTTCATCCCCATCCGGTGCGTAGGTCGCCCAATGTGACGTCGAATGTAATATGACCTGCACCAAGGCGGCCGGACCTGGCCCGTAAAGGGGCCTCCCGGCCAATGACGCCAAATGCTCATTTCGTTTCCAAGGAAGTGTTCCACGTGCCGCCATGGCATGAAGAAAGAAGGAAGATTTAGCGTTTAACGTCCCCTCAACATCGAGGTCATTGGAGACGTAGTACAAGCTCGGATTAGGGAAGGGTAGGGTAGGGAATCGGCAGTGACATTTCAAAAGAACCATCCCGGCATTTACCTGAAAAGATCTAGGGAAATAGCAGAAAACCTAATCCATGGTGGCCGAATGTGAGTCCATTGTGCTAACCACTGCATCGTCTCGCTCGGCAGCCGCATTTGGATGCAATACTAAACTCGTCTCAGTAGTGAGCTATGAATTCTTTCAACTATCCCCTCCCCCCCTGGATCATATCTTAAATCTTGACAAGACTGTAAGTTCGCTGCTTCAGTTCTTTAACGGTGTCAACAATAGTGCAGTACAATTCACTTTTGAGAGTGCTCAGCCTATCCGTACTGGACCGTACTAACACGTCGGACGCCTTACGTAAGCAGCAGAGTGCAGCGATGGCCCATCATGCCGTCTAGCACCTTCCCCAACAGTGGGCCACAAGTGAAATTTGAGCTCAGTTAGATGGGGACTTGCCTGAAAAATTTACGTTTCAAATACATGTCCTCTGGCTATGAAAATATTTAACCGTGTCCGTAACCGAGGTTGCTAACGCAAGTGTGTCGGTGGCACTCGACTCGAAGGCAAGTCGGTTCGGATTCTGGTAGTGGAGAATCTTCCTTGGCAGTATTTGATTGGCAAGGGGAGGAGAGGTGGTGGTGTAAATTTTCTTATCACTAGTCTTGCGCCAATGCCCTGGATTAAATTCTAAAGCTCTCCGTGGTGTCTCATGAAGTGACGGCATGTAACTCTGTCGATGGTAATCCGTCATTCGGATGGGGACGATAAGCTCCAGGTGCCCCTCGGCGCTATTCGAGAGCAGTAGGTTGTGTGTCGGAACTGTGTTTCTCCCTCTACCTTGACCTCATGCATAACAACACAGACCCAACAGCACACTGTAAAACCACTCATTCGCAGGACACAAGACAAGCGCTTGACACTTCGTAACATGTCGGAGGAAGGCAATGGCAAACCACCTACACTAGGGTCTTAAGTATAAGAGAGTCATTCCACATCAAATCACCTAATTTTAGAAATGGTCCCCACCTGAATATCTCCAATTTTGCTAAAACTTTTATCATAGCTGCAGACACACCTCAAAGGAAGTTCTGTAAAGTTTTAACTGAAGCCGATTTGCATATTATAGTGAATAAATAATCATGTTTGACAACATTTTATAAATTGGCTATTGCAGTGACAAACCTGCAAATTGCTATTTCTAGTCAACTTTTAGTGCTAAGTTCAAATATAATGTGGGCAAGGTCAATGGGATAGCACTTCTGCTCAAAGTGGGCAAAAAGTTTACCGCACATTCGACAACAGTTTCAACCAGTGATACCTCCAATCTAAAACATGTTTATTGCAGCATATATTTTTTTAATCTAAAAAGTTGGTGTAAGCCCACACGATAATAATTAACTTTTAAGCTTGTTTAGTTATTGAGGTATTTGGACCATTACTGGGTGTCTTAAATTTTATTGTCAAATTTTACAATGTAATAATTAACTTTTAAGCTTGTTTAGTTATTGAGGTATTTGGACCATTACTGGGTGTCTTAAATTTTATTGTCAAATTTTACAATGTTCGGGGTCAAATATCTCAAAATGGTTGCCACTCAACTCGAACATCATGAATCACCTTGAAGAAAATGACTTATAGATACATAACCAACAAGGATTCAGAAAATATCGTTCTTATGCAACACAGCTACCTCTTCATTCCCATGAAGTAATGAGTGCTGTCTACTAGAGACCTCAGATCGATTCCATATTCCTAGATTTCCAGAAGACTTTTGATATCTTTCCTCACAAGCGACTATTAATCAAATTGCGTGCATATGGAGTATCGTCTCAGTTGTGTGACTGGATTCGTGATTTCCTCACAGAAAGGTCACAGTTCGTAGTGATAGACGGTAAATCATCGAGTAGAACAGAAGTGATATCTGGCATTCCGCGAGGTAGTGCATAGGCCTTCTGCTGCTCCTGGTTTACATAAATGATCTAGGTGATTATCTGAGCAGCCCCCTTAGATTGTTTGCAGATGACGCTGTAATTTACCGTCTAGTAAAATCATCAGACAATCAATTCCAATTACAAAATGATATAGAGGGAATTTCTGAATGGTGCGAAAAGTGGCAATTGGCACTAAACAAAAGTGCGTGGTCATCCACATGGGTACTAAAAGAAATCCGATAACTTTTGGTATACGATAAATCGCACAAATCTAAGGGCTGTCAATTCGACTAAATACCTAGGAATTACAATTACGAGCAACTTAAATTGGAAAGACCACATAGATACTATTGTGGAGAAGGCATAACAAAGACTGCCCTTTGTTGATAGAACACTTAGAAGATGAGACAAGCCACCAACAAGACAGCCTACACTACACTTGTCCGTCCTCTGCTGGAATATTGCTGCGCCGTATGGGATCCCTACCAGGTAGGATTGACGGAGGACATAGAAAAAGTACAAAGAAGGGCAGCTCATTTTGTGTTAACGCGCAATAGGGGAAAAATTCAAATGGCTCTGAGCACTATGGGACTTAACATCTATGGTCATCAGTCCCCCAGAACTTAGAACTACTTAAACCTAACTAACCTAAGGACATCACACAACACCCAGTCATCACGAGGCAGAGCAAATCCCTGAGCCCGCCGGGAATCGAACCCGGGAAGCAATGGGGGTAAGGGTGTCACTGATATGATACGCGGGTTGGGGTGGCAGGTACTGAAACAAAGGCGGTTTTCTTTGCGGCAAGATTTATTTACGAAATTCAATCGCCAACTTCCTCTTCCGAATGTGAAAATATTTAGTTGACACCCACCTACGTAGGGAGAAATGATCATCACAACAAAATAAGAGAAATCAGAGCTCGGACAGAAAGATTTAGGTGTTCCTTTTTCCCACGCGCCATTCGAGAGTGGTACGGTAGAGAAGTAGTATCAAAATGGTTCGAGGAACCTTCTGCTAGGCACTTAAGTGTGAATTGCAGAGTAACCATGTAGATGTAGGTGCAAATGTAGATTTTTCTAACTATTTTCACTAGAAAGAGCAGATTTTTATCTGCCAGGCGCTTGTTTCTACTTGTTGATTTATCTTCTTCAAGAGACAATACACTTGAAAACAATAAAATCGACGCTCCACGATGGACTATAAGAATGGGACGGAAGTCGGTAGATGTGATATACATATATGGACAAGCCAATGATCACAGTTTCTGAAAAAAAGTGGATGAAGTCAATAATGCGTTGATCCACCTCTGGCCCTTACGCAGACAGTTATACGGCTTGGTATTGATTGATAACATTGTTGGATGTCTTCCTGATGGACATTGTGCACGTTAGATCGTCAAAATCCCGAACTGGTTGGAGGGCCTACCCTGAATGCTCCAAACGCTCTAAACTGGGGAGAGATACGGCGAGCTTGCTTGGCAAGGTAGGATTTGGCAGTACGAAGACAAGTAGTAGTAACTCTCACCGTGTGTGGGCGAGTATTATCTTGCTGAAAATGTAAGCTGGGGATGGTTTGCCATGATGGACAACGAAATGGGTCATAAAATATCGCCTAAGTACCACTGTGCTGCTAAGAGTGCCCTGGAGTAGATTCCAGGCTGAAGAGGTGTCTGGAGACGCCCAGGACAACGGTGTGATAACAACCTGCCTGTTGCTCACCATACGGTCCGATGACCAGGAGTGACGGTCCTTTCTTGAGGGCTCCCTTGGTTGCCATCCGCGGTCCATTACAGCACAGTTGTACGTAGACGATATTCTACGCGCCAGCTTGTTGCCATCATTCACGACAAGCCGTCCTGGGCTTACATTTCAGCAAAACAATGCCCGCTCGCACACGGCGAGAGCTTCTACTGCTTGTCTTCTTGCTTGCCAAATGCTACCTTGGCCAGGAAGGTCATCGGATCTCTACTCAGTTGAGACCTCCTGGAGCGTCATGGGTAGGGCCCACCAACCAGCTCGGGATTTTGACGATCTAACGCACCAATTGGAAAGAATATCCCTCATGAAGCCATCCAACAACTCCGGCAATCAATGTCAAGCCGAGTATCTGGTTGCATAAGGGCCAGAGGTGATCCAACGCGTTATTGGCTTGCTCAATCCATAAAGCTCTTTCTCTTGAATAATCATCCAGTTTTTTTTTCAAATTGTAATCATTGTTTGCCCAGACATGTACCCTACATGTATCGATTTTAGTACCATTCCTTTGTGGTGCGTCGCTTTTTTCCCCCTCTGAGTATATTTAGCACCAAACATAAGCAACTTTGTCGCGTTAAACGCGTGCTTGGTGTAAATTTATGCATGAGAAATAATTTATTTTTAAGCCCATATAAGGGGGAAACTTTACTCTGCTACCAATAATTTAAAGAAATCGGTAATCCCATCGCCAAGGGCCATGTCCGATATTCATGCAAGAAAAGCCTGTTACAAAGTTTCTAATCAGGTTCCCAAGCCTAAGTGCGTGTCTGCCATGTTCCCAAGCCTACTGCTTAGTTTCTTAGATTCCCAAGCCTAAGCTGCTCTTGACCATTGACTAGATTTGAATTTTTTTTTCAGTGTTTGGTATTAAATTTGCTCAGAGTGTTTTTACTGGCGTACCGTCAGAAATAGCGTAGAAACATCAAATTGCAGAATTTTTTCTGCAATAGTCAACTTATAAAGTGTTGTCAAACATGGTGATTTATTTTCAATAATACACTAGTCGGCAGAGTGACTTCCAAGCTGATGGCTGTGATGCCAAAAACAGGGCATATCTTCAGCTAAAATTTTACAGAACTTCCTTTGAGAAGTGCCTGCAGCTATGGTAAAACATTTAACAGAATTGGAGACGGTCAGGTTGTGATCTCGGGTTGACTTGACGTGGAATGACCCAAAAGCAAGATTTGTGCATCTGCTCCCGTACTCTCATTCGCTGAGTATGGGACTACTTTGACGTTGAAGATTAATCTATCATATTGTAGTCAATGACTGCTCGAAACCACACATACGCAATTATCTCCCAAACCTCTCGTTTGCCGATTCATTTTTACTGAGAAACTTTTTTTGTTACCATATACTTTCGTCCTATACCCATGTAAGTTCTTGCTATTAAGCATGGTATCACCTGAATAGTCCGAAAGCTTGTAGAGTGCATTAGTGGGGTTCTAGTTAGCTACATGTACTAACGACATACTATTCTAACCGATTCACCCACGGAATAAAGGGAAAGCTCTAAATGCCTCAGTACGCACAATAAGCTCTCTAGCCTTATTCTTACAGTTCCTATGTGCGGTAAGCGATGGTGTCGGGATAAATTTCGTACAATTCTTTTAACGTACTCAGAAAGGTCCACAAGAAGAACGTCGTCTTTCTTCATAAGACTCCCATTTACGTTCACTGATCCCCATAGCTACACTTTCGTATGGCACGTACTAGCCTCGTATCATTCCAGCTGCACTTATCTGAATTCGTTCGGCAGTCATGTCTGCTTAGTGACTTCAAACGCTTGAGCAGCACTCCAGAACTGATCGTACTAGCGTCTAGTGTGTGGTTTCCTTTACAGATGCAACCAATTTTCAGGCTCCTAGAAAACCTAGGGTTTTCATTCGCCTTTTCTTTTACTCATTTAACCTGTTCGTCGCATTTCATATCGCGTCCCAGTATTACTCCTAGCTATGAAACAATGCGAGAGGCTCGAGAAAATAGCTACTAATCTTGCAGTCGGATACTCTATGAATATTCATCTTTAATATGAACATTATTTTCCATTTGTGCACTTTTAAAGAGAAATGCCATTCAGTACACCAATCGGAAATACTTTTTAAATTGTTCTGCGTGTTCTAACAATCATCCAGGAACGAAATTTTTCTGTTGACAATAGCATCGATTACCACTAACCTTAGAATGGTGCTAACACTGTGTGATAAATCGTTAATATCAAGAAATCGCGCTTCCTAGGAGCGCACTCCATGTTACTTTCGTCCCTGGGTAATGTTCGTTGTCGAGTACTAGGCTCTGTTTTCCGGAAATCCTTTAAGCCGATCACATTTTTGTATAGACTCTTGATTACTAAGGAAAGTTGATTTAACATTCATCGTTACGTTTCATACTCCGTCGATCAAGCACAGTTGAATAAAATAGCGATGTTAACTTCTTTTCCTTCTGGAATACGCCAGAGAAAAACAGTAAAGACGTTTATCACGAAGGGTCAACTAACGACGTTAAGAAAGAATCATCACCATCAGAGACATATTTAAAACTCGAGAGATACTGCATTAATTTGGTATTTCAACGACAGATAAGTAAAAGTACTTAAACAGACTGGAATGTTTCCTAGCAGAAGACCGACCAAAAGAAATAACATTTTCTTCTCTACGGATGGGCGTACAGGGTTGGTACTTCTATGAACATTATGGAGGAAGTGGAAAACGTCAACTACAATAACTTTCCTTCAGATAAGCATCGAAAACATTCTGAGGTTTGTGCTAGTGATAGAAAACGCTACGTGTACGATGAACGAAAGAATGTTTAGGAAAGTATTGTAGGTTCTGGCGCTGCTGTCCGGTACCGCGGGACTGCTACGGTCGCAGGTTCGAATCCTGCCTCGGGCATGGGTGTGTGTGATGTCCTTAGGTTAGTTAGGTTTAAGTAGTTCTAAGTTCTAGGGGACTTATGACCTAAGATGTTGAGTCCCATAGTGCTCAGAGCCATTTGAACCATTTTTGAAAGTATTGTAAGAGTGCCAGCTTAACGACGGAATTTAGGAGCAGGATACCATAGCGTGAAATAACCTATCACTTCAAGGAGACTGAAGTAACGACTAGAGCTATTGCATTCCTTTCTCCTCTGAACGGCGAATGGCGTCCAAATACTCGAAGTAGTGTACCGCTTTACGAGCAACTGGTAATGAAAGTGGCGATTTCATAACGTTAAGTGTTCTCGTTCTCTGAGACGGCCGCTGTAGCCGAGCGGTTCTCGGCGCTTCAGTCCGGAACCGCGCTGCTGCTACGTTCGCAGGTTCGAATCCTGCCTCGGGCATGGATGTGTGTGATGTCCTTAGGTTAGTTAGGTTTATGTATTTCTAAGTCTGAAGACCTCAGATGTTAAGTCCCATAGTGCTTAAAGCCACTTGAACAATTTTTTGTTAGTCTGAAGCCGGAGCTACAGCTGGGTTTCCGCTACGACGCAACGTGGACTTCAACATGCTATTCAGAAAGCTCATTATGTTACTTTACTAGTCTAATATCCTTGGGTTTCGAGTTGTCTTCCACTAAACAAGAAAATACACTATAATAATACACTACTGGCCATTAAAATTGCTATACCACGAAGATGACGTGCTACAGACGCGAAATTTAACCGACAGAAAGAAGATGCTGTGATATGCAAATGATTAGCTTTTCAGAGCATTCACACAAGGCTGGCGCCGTTGGCGACACCTACAACGTGCTGACATGAGGAAAGGTTGCAACCGATTTCTCATACACAAACAGCAGTTGACCGGCGTTGCCTGGTGAAACGTAGTTGTGAAGCCTCGTGTAAGGAGGAGAAATGCGTACCTTCACATTTCCGACTTCGATAAAGGTCGGGTTGTAGCCTATCGCGATTGCGGTTTATCGTATCGCGACATTGCTACTCGCGTTGGTCGAGATCCAATGACTGTTAGCAGAATATGAAATCGGTGGGTTCAGGAGGGTAATACGGAACGCCGTGCTGGATCCCAACAGCCTCGTGTCACTAGCAGTCGAGATGACAGGCATCTTATCCGCATGGCTGTAACGGATCGTGCAGCCACGTCTCGATCCCTGAGTCAACAGACGGGGACGTTTGCAAGACAGCAACCATCTGCACGAACAGTTCGACGACGTTTGCAGCAGCATGGACTATCGGCTCCGAGACCATGGCTGCGGTTACCCTTGACGCTGCATCACAGACAGGAGCGCCTGCGATGGTGGACTCGACGACGAACCTGGGTGCACGAATGGCAAAACGTCATTTTTTCGGATGAATCCAGGTTCTGTTTACAGCATCATGACGGTCGCATCCGTGTTTGGCGACATCGCGGTGAACGCACATTGGAAGCGTGTATTCGTCATCGGCATACCCGGCGTGATGGTATGAGGTGCCATTGGTTACACGTCTCGGTCATCTCTTGTTCGCATTGACGGCACTTTGAACAGTGGAAGTTACATTTCAGATGTTTTACGACCCGTGGCCCTACCCTTCATTCGATCCCTGCGAAACCCTACATTTCAGCACGATAATGCACGACCGCATGTTGTAGGTCCTCTACGGGCCTTTCTGGATACAGAAAATGTTCGACTGCTGCCCTGGCCAGCATTTTCTCCAGATCTCTCACGAATTGAAAACGTCTGGTCAATGGTGGCCGACCAACTGGCTCGTCACAATACGCCAGTCACTACTGTTGATGAACTGTGGTATCGTGTTGAAGCTGCATGGGCAGCTGTACCTGTACACGCCATCCAAGCTCTGTTTGACTCAATGACCAGGCGTATCAAGGCCGTTATTACGGCCAGAGTTGGTTCAAAAATGGTTCAAATGGCTCTGAGCACTATGGGACTTAACTTCTAAGGTCATCAGTCCCCTAGAACTTAGAACTACTTAAACCTAACTAACCTAAGGACATCACACACATCCATGCCCGAGGCAGGATTCGAACCTGCGACCGTAGCGGTCACGCGGTTCCAGACTGTAGCGCCTTTGACCGCTTGGCCACACCGGCCGGCCCAGAGTTGGTTGTTCTGGGCACTGATTTCTCAGGATCTATGCACCCAAATTGCGTGAAAATGTTATCACATGTCAGTTGTTGTATAATATATTTGTCCAATGAATACCCGTTCATCATCTGCATTTCTTCTTGGTGTAGCAATTTTAATGGACAGTAGTGTAGTTTCAACATCATTTTCTGGACCAAAGAATAGCTTACCCGGAATGAGACAATTCTGTCTTCGGATGCTAAATTACTGTTGTTTGTAAAGTAAGAGGTGTAATATTTTCTAGAAAGCATTACAGTTCGCAAGCATCATTTATTGCTTTTAGTAATATAATAATTATTTTCTCGAACATTTTAGTCATACGCAATGTGTCCCGGTTCCGTTAGGACTGTGGCTATGGAAAATAAAAGTCAAGGATTATGCTCGCAAAAATCACTGCGTTGATTCAAAATAGTCTCCACCTGAATCAGTACACAGCTGAAATCGTCTTGAAAGTGTTTTTAAACGGTTAGCATAGCTCTTTTTTTTGTATTAGCATTTAGAACTACAGCACAACTTTCCTGAATGTGCTTAACAGCGTCGTAACGGTGTGCTTTCATTGCCAGTTTCAATTTGGAAAACAACCAGGAGACGGTTGGGACCAAATCCGGCGAATAAGGCGGTTGGTCGCTTGGTCCTGGACTGTGATCCGTTTGCTGCGCAAGAAGACCTTCGCTTTGTGGGCTGGGGCGTTATCGGTATTCAGATCGAATCCTACAAATTCACTGTCTGATTTGGCTAACTTTAATACAAAACTTGTTCTTGCCTCGCTGTTCTGTCGCTATTTTCCAATAAGCGTCAGACAGAGTGTTATATTCGTTGCTAGGATGCCTCCTGCAGCGACCTTCTACACAGCTGTTGTTGAACTTCAAGGATCTTAACGGCACAACTCGTCACGAGATGGTACTGCAGTTTGGAATTTCACGCAAGCAGTCCTAACGGAAATGGGACACACTGTATAGAACACCGTACTTTCGTTATTCCATTACTTGCAACATTCTCCATTCCCGTTTTAATTTGCGATTTCTAAAGAGCAGCGTAACATATTCTTTAATCACAAAGAAAAAGGGGAAAGTTGAGGAGGTGAGTAACCTCCGAGCAGTTCGATTTAAGTAGCTCTCAATCATTTTTAATTGGATTGTATAGTCGCTGTCGTCGTCAGTTCGAAGTTCGTTTGCTGCAGCTCTCAGCGCTATTCTAGTTTATCTAGTTCTTTCCATATTTCAAACTACTGAGACCGACGTCACTCAGACCTTTGTCTCTCTCAGTACAGTTTCTATCCCTTCCCTCCTCCCACACTTTCCTCTATTAACACATTAAGTACTCCTACATATCTCAGAATGTGTCATACCAACCAATCCTCCTTTTAGTTGAACTGCTATAACGCTCCGTTCTCCCCTTTTTTATTCAGCGCCTCCTCGTTAGCAACTCAATACACACACTTAACTTGCAGCAGCCATTTGAAGTGCGACATTTCAACATTTCAAAACATTCTATCCTCTTCTTGTCAGTACTGTTTATCATCCACGTACCACTTCATTAGGCCACACTCAAAAAAAAAAAAAAAATACTTTCAGAAGACATTTCTTAAAAATTAAAATTTATTTTCAATATTAACATACTGTATATCTCTTTATCTACTACCCAAGTTGCTGCACTCATCTAAAAACACTTTCAACATCTCAATTCCTGATGTAATTCCCTCAGCATCATCAAACTGAGTTTGACTACACACCACGGTTCTTGTCTTACTTCGGTTTATGTTCATCTTGTACGTTCTTTTCAAGCAACGATGGACTCTCACCCAATGTACGTCGTTTTTGTCGATAAACGACGTCCTTTAGGGTTCCCCACAGGTAAAAGTCTAGCGGCGTTAAGCCTGGAGAAGGTGATGGATACTTTGACAGCACCCCTTAGGCCTATCCATCGTGCGGGTAAATTTTCGTTGAGGTACTCCCTAGTAGTAGCGTGGGGCAGCATCTTGTTGAAAGTAAATCCTTTCGTGTTCATACAAATGATGGATAGCAGGTAAAATGGATGTCTCAGATTTCACTAGGTACACCTCACCGGTAACTCTGCCGTCAAAGAAGAACGGCACAAGCAAACACCGATAAGCTACTTACACCACTTGTTCATTCCCAGTAAATTTTCCTCGTTGATATGCGGATTCGCGGCGGCCAAGTAGACCACTGTGATTCAATTGAGCTTCATCAGACCACACGATCATCTCTGCAAATACTTCATTGCTGCGCTCCATGCCATTAAACCACTCGCAGTATTCCATTCTGTGAACTGGGTCGTTCTCGATCACTGCGTATAGGAATCTTGGCATGAAGCACTTCGCATTCTTCAAAATACGCTGAACACTTAAGCGACTTACCCTGGTTTCATGGACACAGTCTCACTGACTTCTGTGGTGAGCGATCGATTTGCTCTAACAAAGCACGGGAGCTAGCTGGACTTGATAATACATATAGTCCAGATCAGCTGTTTTTGTGCAGTACATTTATGACATATCCTATGACTTCGAATATATGCTGATTAGGCGCAATTGTAACATGTATCCGTCGCTCTGTTTCAAACTCATTTCACCATTAACATTGAACCAAGGTAATGTTTTCATACTAAATGTATCGCTTCAGAACTGCCTTGCTTTCTTCGAATTTCAGACTTGCACTAGCCATGTTTACTCACGTAACTAAAAACAAAACAAAACACTGTCACGTAACAAAACAAAACGTTGCCTATGGGACGACTACCACGTAACAATACACACCAACGCTGCCAACTGTCACATAACAAAACAATTCCTATGTGACGACTGCCAGAATAATAAACTATTAAACTGCCAAAACGAGACGTTTCAATCAATTAATTTGGAAGTTATGGACAATTAAGCAATATATACATTTACTTGGGCTATTCTTCAGTAATTCTTGGGAATTCTTCTTAGGTGTGGCTAATTTATGATAAGTGCTGCACTGCAAAGGTGATCCCGAGAAACTCTGAATCCAGGAGACGAGAAAAGATTTTGAAAGTCATAATTTGCTTGATAAAAGAATGAAAGGAGACGGTACGCAATTCTTTGTATCGAACGTCCCGAGGTTATTTTCAAACCTTTCCGCTTTGCCTTGCGGTGTGACTGTGAGAGCGTAGGACACTTGATGGCAATCCTCTCGTCCGATGGGCTCTGCGGCTTTTCTAAAGGACTGGACTACACGACGGCACAGCATTTCGCTTCCTCCCCCTTCCTTTCACATGACATTCATCTGCAACAGAAATAAAAAAAAATAACACTGCACTGCAGGAGCACCTATTCAACTCATCCGCACTATAGAATTACCCATGTAATAGCTCGTAGAATGACAGCAGTATTGGGTCCAGCGCTTAGTGTGTAGCGGTTGACAGTTGTCACTATACTAATGTTGTTTAGCACCACAAATGCGCCCTTCCACGTAATTAAGGAAGAAAAGGAGTGTTTGTCTCTTAAGCTATGACGCGCAACCTGTTTGCTGACTCGATTTCAAAGTCGCACTGCTTCAGAAAGTACTTCAATTTATTTATTTATTTTTTTTTTTTTTTGCACTAACAGAGATGAAAAGTCTTTCACCTTGAACATGTTCACCGAACGTCACCAAACTGATACTCCAGTGTTTCCATGACTGTATACGAGGTGCGGCAATAAAGTAAAGAGACTGATTTTCTTTGCAAGATGTGGCATCCCTGCCGGCTTGCGTAGGCACAATATCTTTGACCTTGGTCTATAAGCTGCTTCTAGTCCAAGCGGCACATCGATGCAACTGCTCAGTCGTGAGTTGTGCTGTAATAAGTTAAAAAGTGTTCGTGTCTCTCATCACGGAAATGGAACCGCATAATATTGTGCAATGGTGTGCCATTTCTTTTTGCGTTAAATTGGGTGAAAACGCGACGACAACTTACAGTAAGCTTCAGAAGGTTTCTGGAGAGGAGGTTATGTCAAGAGCTCAAGTTTTTCGTTGGCATAAAATGTTTAGTGAAAGCAGAACGAATGTTGAAGATGAAGACCGCAGTGGACGACCATCAACCTCACGGACGGATGTCAACTTGGCCAGGATGCGTAAACTTGTACAATCTGATCGAAGATTATCCGTGAAAATGATTGCAGAAGAACTGAACATCAATCGAGAAACGGTTCCTCTAATAATAACTGAAGATCTTGGTATGAGAAAGATATGTACAAAAATGGTCCCCAAAAACCTCACACTACAACAGCGAGAAACACGGAAAAATGTGGCAGCCGATCTGTTAGAGTAAACGGAAATCAATCCAGAATTGTTGAGCCGTGTTATCACTGGTGATGAAAGTTGGTTTTTTCAGTACGATCCCAGAGACAAAACGCCAAAGTTCGCAATGGTGCTCAAAGGGATCACCCAGACCAAAAAAAGCTCGCCAGTCAAAGTCAAAAGTCAAATGCATGCTTGTGTGCTTCTTTGATTACAAGGGAATTGTTCATAAAAACGGGTGCCTCCTGGACAAACAGTTAACCAATATTACAACAAAGAAATTTTAGAAAGACTTCGTAAAAGAGTTCTTCCTTTCCGTGCCAACACTGCTGATAATTGGATTCTGCATCACGATAATGCGCCATCCCATACTGCTCTGTCAGTACAGCAATTTTTAACCTCAGAACAAATTTCAGTACTACCACAGCCACCTTATTCACCAGATATCGCTCCGTGCGACTTTTTTCTATTTCCAAGAGTCAAAACGGCGGTCAAACACGAAACAAACAAAACTTATTCGAATCTGCGGAGCCGCGCGGGATTAGCCGAGCGGTCTTGGCGCTGTAGTCATGGACTGTGCGGCTGGTCCCGGCGGAGGTTCGAGTCCTCCCTCCGGCATGGGTGTGTGTGTTTGTCCTTACGATAATTTAGGTTAAGTAGTGTGTAAGCTTAGGGACTGATGACCTCAGCAGTTGAGTCCCATAAGATTTCACACACATTTGAACATTTTGAATCTGCGGAAAAAATTAATATGTGGGTCAACATTTGTAACACTCTAATTCCTCTCTCTCAAACCCCACCCTTTGGGGAGGATGGGAGGGTTTTAGTTTTAGCGAATCAAAATTTACGAAGTAAATAAGTATTTTTTATTTATCCGTAACCATTTTCCACGTACAAATGAGAACATGGATTTTCTGGAATTACAGCGCCAACTACGAAGAATCAAAACAAATGGTTCAGACAAAATGTACGGAGTTTTTTATGTAGAATCTGATTCTGCAATAAGAAATGGGGGTTCCCATTTGAAATTTTAAAGTTGCCTCCCGCCCCACCCTCAGGGGGCTGGGGTGGCAGGCTAATTTTAGTACCAGTAGATGTCCCCCTCGAAAATAATCAACTTTAGATTCTACACATTTTTTCGCGTGATGCTTATTTTTCGAGTTATTCTGGTTTGTCAACTTAAAATTTACATCCTGCATTCCATCCACTGCTAGTGCTGCCACTTTCCATCCGTGAGTAGTTATTGCATGTTGACGTCGAACATAGGTGGAGGTCACATTAACGTCACTGGACCGTGCATATGAGAGAAAGCATCAGATGTAAAAGTATCTTCGGACGTGTCTCAAGTAAGTGTTATAGGGCGATTACCGTTAAGCCTTTCTGCACTGTGGTTATAAAGGAAGGGGGAAACAGAGTTGTTTCCTGACAGGAAAATTTAGAAAAAAAGTGCACAGCGATATTATGTCCGGAAACTGACGAAGGATCTACAATAAATCAGTTAGCATCAGTAGTTTAATTACACAGAAAGTGGTATTAATTTATTATCCAGTTAATGCTTATTTATTATGTTCGTGGTGCTGGCGGATAACATTCTGTTTTTCGGGTTATGCGATTTCATCTTAGTCGAACGTACGCTACTCATTATTGGAGAAAATCGAGATGGTTCTTGTCTTTGGCCAAATAGTTGGGAACGATCGAGAGACTGCACGGATTTACCAACCCACTTACCCTGACAAGACAGCACCACTCAAATTCTGCACACTTTTTTGGCGATGTGTGAGCATGGGTCCTATCAGAGGGATGAACAACATCGGCGACCACGGAGCGTTCTGGCGGTCGGGCACCATTGCCCCGTCTAGGGCCAGAACGCTCAACTTGACCTACTTTTACCTATGGAGGATTAATGGGTGTGCCAAGAGCTTACAGATGAGTCTCAACAAAAACAAATACACTGAAGAGCCTAATATCGTGAAGGGTCCACGCGAGCACGCAGATGTGCCGCAACACGACGTGGCATGGATTCGACTAACGTCTGAAGTAGTGTTGGAGGGTATTGACTCCATGAATTCTGCAGGGCTGTCCATAAATCCGTAAGAGTACGAAGGGGTGGAGATCTCTACTGAACAGCACGCTCCAAGGCATCCCAGATACGCTCAATGACGTTCATACCTGGGAAGATTGATGACCATCGGAAGTGTTTAAATTCAGAAGAGTATTCCTGGATCCACTCTGTAGCAATTCTGGACGTGTGCTGTGTCGCATTGTCCTGCTGGAATTTCCCCAAGTCCGTCGGAATGCACAATCGACATGAATGGATGCAGGTGATCAGACAGGATGCTAGGATGCTTACGTACGTGTCACCTGTCAGAGTCCTATCTAGACGTATCATGGGTCCCATCACTCCAACTGCACACGTCCCACACTACTACAGAGCCTCCACCAGCTTGAACAGTCCCCTGTTGACATGTGGGGTCCATAGATTCATGAGGTTGTCTCCATACCCGTAGTCCATCCGCTCGATACAATTTGAAACGAGACTCGTCCGACCAGGCAACATGTTTCCAGTCATCAACAGTTCAATGTCGGTGTCGACGAACCCAAGCGAGGCGTAAGGCTTTGTGTCGTGGAGTTATCAAGGATACACGAGTGGGCCTTCCGCTGCGAAAGCCCATACGGATGATGTTTCGTTGAATGGTTTACACGCTGAGACTTGTTGATGGCCCAGCATTGAAATGTGCAGCAATTTGGGGAATTGTTGCACTTCCATCACGTTGAACGATTCTCTTCAGTCGTCGTTGGTCCCGTTCTTGTAGAATCTTTTTCTGGCTGCAGCGATGTCGGAGATCTGATATTTTATCGGGTTCCTGACAATCACGGTACACTCGTGAAATGGTCGTACGGAAAAATTCCCACTTCATCGATACCTCGAAGATGCTATGTCCCATCGCTCGTGCGCCAACTATAACGCCGCGTTCAAACGTTGTAGCAGCAGTAACCGATCTAACAACTGCGCCAGACAGACTGCGGTGTTGCCGACGGCAGCGCGTTATATTCTGCCTGTTGTAATCTGTGTATTTGAATACGCATGGCTATAACAGTTCCTCTGGCGCTTCAGTGTATAATACAACGCGCATAAAATGCGGTAAGACCCTTATTGTTTGATTACACAGTTACCAATCAGTTGAAGCAGACACAACAGTTACAACCATATTTGACCGGGGCATTTTTGAAGTGGAAGAAGGCGGATGGCAGACATAGATTTACTGGAGGAATGTTAGCAGAACGTAATTCATTCACAAAGGAAGTGATCTACAAAAACCCCATTCCTGAGTATTGCTCGTCGGTTTGCGACCATAACCAGACAGGACTAATGTAACGGTAGATAACATTCAAAGAAGGTCACGCCCGATTTATCACGTGTTTGTTCAGCAAAATGATTATGTAAGTCCAATAGAAAATGCCACAAGAGAGGCTTTGTTCATCACGGAGAGGTTTATCTTCAAAATTCCGAGATTGTACCTCCCAAGTTCACTCAACCTACATATAACATTTATCTCGCGAAATGGCGGGATATAATATTGGTAGAGGAATTGCTCTCTGCCATATGCCATAAGGTTGCCTTTGGGGTGTATAAGCAGTTTCAGACGAATACATTTTGATACTCTCTAGTAGTTACATGAACACCTTGAGGACAAAGAAAGATGAAGAATTAAAAACGCTGTACAAAGCCTTGTTCTGAGACTGTCTGAGAGATTAAAATGCCTTTCACAAGCATTGCTCTTACCAACTGAGGTATTCAGGCACGACTCACAATGCGTCTTCACAGCTCCAGTTTTCCCAGTAGCTGTGTGCTGCTTTCCAGTTTCCACAGAATGTCTCCCGCATACCTTTCTGGATTCTTAGAAGAAAAATTGTCGCAAATAATGACTTAGTCACAGCCAAGGGTTGTTTTCAGAACGAATCTTTCACTTTGCACGGGAGTAGGCCTATGTGACTCCACAGAATCTCTCCCACATACCTTTCTCGATTCGAACGAATCCACCGGCCGATGTGGCCGAGCGGTTCTAGGCGCTTCAGTCAGGTTCGAATTCTGCCTCGGGCATGGATGTGTGTGATGTCCTTAGGTTAGGTTTAAGTAGTTCTAAGTTCCAGGGGACTGATGACCTCAGATGTTAAGTCCCATAGTGCTCAGAGCCATTTGAACCATTTTGAAAAACGAATCTTTCACTTTGTTCTGGAGTATGTGCTGTTTGTATCTGGGCCGGCCTCTTAACTCCAAAACCTTGTGTTACACAGGCAATGTTGTGGGAACCTCTTCAGCATTCCTGTTGCGACAGCTGATCTTGAACTGCTTGCTGCTACGTCAGTCTGACGTTGGAAGAGAAGCTGACTGCTGCTTACATTTGATTACTTTGTGATGCTTCAGTAGATGTGTAATCAAGAAACGCTGGACATAGTCCAAAGAGGCAGTACTATGACGACGTTTAATTCAGTAGCCCAACCGTAGAAAAGAGCCGCTATGAGACCTCGTCCAGTGCAGAGATCGGCTCATTTTATCCAAATCCCTATGAACTGGGAGTGGTCCTTAGGAGTTTCAAACAGTGAACAGTTGGGGGTGATTTACCAGCTCTAGAATTTGTCTAACAACTAAGAGGAACTTTCCAAAAGTGGGGGATAGGAACTTACTCCTTATTCCGTTACTGATACAATACGCCCAAGACAAAAATGTGAGATCCTAATGTATGTCTGACCCCGTTTTTGAAAATAGTTTGTTAGGTATCTTTCACTTTCTACCTTATACACTGCAGCAGGGTGTTTGAGATCTCGGCTATTGTAGAGTTTAGTTCTTCTTAAACAAATCGTAGAAAGAAGGGTGTGAGGCAGAGAGGTTCGAAATAAGGAACATTGTTGTTTTATACATACTTTTCATTCTCTTCCTGGTAGAGTAAAGCAGACGGTTCTGCGGTGGACCCATTGCAGAGCCCAGGTCTTTTCAGCCAAATGCCAGGTGAGAATTTAGTGTTTTTGTTGTGGTCTTCAGTCCTGAGACTGGTTTGATGCAGCTCTTCATGCTACTCTATCCTGTGCAAGCTTCTTCATCTCCGAGTACCTACTGCAACCTACATCCTTCTGAATCTGCTTAGTGGATTCATCTCTTGGTCTCCCTCTACGATTTTTACCCTCCATGCTGCCCTCCAATATTAAATTGGTGATCCCTTGATGCCTCAGAACATGTCCTACCAACCGGTCCCTTCTTCTAGTCAAGTTGTGCCACAAACTCCTCTTCTCCCCAGTTCTATTCAATACCTCCTCATTAGTAATGTGATCTACCCATCTAATCTTCAGCATCCTTCTGTAGCACCACATTTCGAAAGCTTCAATTCTCTTCTTGTCTAACCTATTTATCGTCCATATTTCACTTCCATACATGGCTACACTCCATACAAATACTTTCAGAAACGACTTCCTGACACTTAAATCTATTGGGGAAGAGAAAGTCCCAACTGGGAATATCTGGGAAAGAATTTTCAGTTCCAGCATTTGCCTAGGAAATCATTCCGAAGGCTTTGGTCAGGACTGGGTGATGGTGATAATTTTTGTTCCAGACAAAAACCATGAAAGCCAAGTGAACTCATGGACTTTTCACCAAATTCTACACGAGCTGGTAATGGGGAAGATGGAACCCCAATTGGGAATATTTGGTGCCACAGGGTCTAACATGTGAAGAGAGGAGAAAATGGCGACCGCGAGAGTGTAGCGTTAAGGTTTTGCAGAGGGTTACCAACAATCTAAATGGTCAGCGTGGTTTTCCAATGAGCGTAGCATTCAGTTTGGTAGGGACGGCCCCGCTACTGCCTCCGTACTTCTCTGCACGTGTTGTTATCGCAGACGGCGGGGTCCCTATAGGTCAAGGCGGCCACACTTGCAGAGTCACCTGAGCCCACCTTACGTAAGCGGCCGAAACGCTGGCGAACACAAACAGGAAAGCGGTGGGTGTGGTGGGGCGGCGCCACACACCATGTTCTGACCTTGTCCTCGGCCGGCGCCATGATCCAGGGAGCGCAACTTTCGCTGTCGTCTACGTGCACTCATCACATATGCTTTTGGAGTGAACCGTTGATACTTTCGAAAATGAAGGTAGAAAGTACAGGCGCGACGTATAGGAAGTGAAATCATAGAAGGGCAGAAAGATATCAAATACTTCGTAGAAGAACATTAAACTTGGAACATCATTTCCTGAAAATTGTTTTGAAACATTAGACTGGAAACCACTTCTATCTACAAATACGAGAGTCGTCTTCTAAATAACGGATACAGATTTTGTGTCACCCATGCTTTCATGTATTTTACTGTAGGACTACCTCTTTACTATCAGTCAAATAGCCTACGTAAGGTCAAGTAAATTACGGAAATGCAGCCGCGTAACGCTCTCGACAACAATGGTATGAAGTATGTTTTTCTGCCAATACCTAAAATTGGGGCCATTTTACGGCCTGTATAGAATGATCTTGGTTTGCGTAAGACGGCCAGCCGCTGTGACCGAGCGGTTCTAGGCGCTTCAGTCGGGAACCGCCCTGCTGCTATGGTCGCAGGTTCGAATTCTGCCTCGGGCATGAATGTGTGTGATGTCCTTAGGTTAGTTAGGTTTAGGTAGTTCTACGACGAGGGGACTGATGATCTCAGATGTTATGTCCCATAGTGCTTAGAGCCATTTGAACGATTTGCGTAAGACGGGTGTTTGTCGTATACCCTGCGGTTGTGGTACGTCATAAACTGGGTCAGACCATTCGGACTGTGGAGGACCGGAGTATAGCGCAAGCATCACACAGCTACAAACGCCGGGCGAATCAGCGATTACGGATATCGCAAAGGCACCGGTCATGTGATGGAATATAAGATAGAGATTATGAAGTGCACTTCCAGTTACGGAGCTAACGTTATTAAGGAAGCTATTGAGATTACACTAGCAAGTCACCTTATACATAGAGACAGCGGTTCTTGCTAAAATTCTGCTTGGAATTTGGGACAGCTAGCGTTACTTCCTCACCCGCTGCTGGTTAATATTTCTCTATCGATGACGTATGACGGTCATCTTCAGCTGTGGAATGGCGCTAGTTGAGCTATATATGACATGTTTAGGTCTTCTGGTTTTCGGAGCCCCACCCACCAAGGGTATATTTAAATTGTACAGCGATCTCTCCTTTCACTTGTGACTTGAAAATGATGTAGTGTTCACCCATCAAAATGTTGTTGTCAGGGACTTCACACAGCTGAATCCCCGTAGTTATTTGAAGATACAGTGCACTGGGGGAAGCTACCAGTGACCGAGTTACGTAAGGTTTACCATTATAATTCGCAGTTATCTAGCGGCAGAGGGCTGCAAATATGTAGATGTGAAGAATGAAAATGTAGAACGTTTGTTCTATTTTAAAAAGCTTTAAAAGTTTTCACATAAAAATTCGGAGACATTACTTGTAAACACGCCCTCCTACTTTAGATTACGTTCTGTTGTTTTATTTATCTGTCTGTGGTATCACTTTTGGGCTTCGTCCGGCGCCAAGAGTAGTCGACAGGAATAATGTCAACTACATCGATCTTTTTGATAATGACATTCGTTTGGTCACTTAAATGATAGACTCAGTACAAGTCAGTCACTGTATGACGAGAGAAGATTAAACCGCACATTTATCTTCAAGTTGTTGGACTACTTTAATGGAATTGTTAACTTATGAATAACTAAGGACTATCTGTCGGGAATCTGTCAACATTTACTGAACGCACAAGTGTCTGATAACCCGGATTCTCTCAAGAGGGTGCTGTTCTTGACGATAAAGTCCCAAAAGTTCATCTCCCTATTTGTCTCCCGTAAGTGAAGAAGTGGCATTGAGTAGAATCCTGTTGTACTGAAATAACCGACTAGATTTGTCGCAAGCTCGTGGACGTTTGTTGTAAAAGCAGTCGCGCGAATAACACCGGCCGTTAGATTCAAATTCGTTATCTGGCCCTCTAGTCGTGTGTGGCTGCTTCGGTTCGCTGCTTGTTAGCATCAGGAAGAAACCTAAAAACCGAGAAAAGACAAGGGTGACGCAATCTTGGTGCTAACGAATGGGGCTCCAAAGCGGCCATAAAAAGACTCGTCGGCTACCAAGGGAACGAGGAAAAAAACGTGCCAGCTGGCGACCCGTTACAGCTTCGCCAGTAAACAAATAAATTAATTGGAGTGGGGCTCACCAGCAGGGCCTGTCTTGACGTCGCAGCGCGAGCCGCTTTGAAAGGTCAGCAGGTGCTCCGGCCGAAGGAAAAGGCATTAGCAGTTAACGGACATACTACCTCTCTCATGGGCTGGTTTTGTGTCGTATTAATCGCAGTGGAGTCCAGCTTCGTGAATAGCTTCCCATCAAGTCAATGCAAGATGGCAGCTGATTTTTTTTCCTTTTAATTGATTAGTCGGAGCGCACGATTCTGAAAGAGTGAGTTCCGCAACGGCCCGTTCTACTCTCATTATAAGGAAATTAAGAACAGAAAATACTGTTAGATTAAGCAGCTGACCCCCAAGCTATTGCTCTCGGATCTCGCGCGAAGCCGAGAACGAATTCAGAGACGTGATAGGATTGTGTATCGGAAATACTTGGGGATCCTTGAAATCCTATCCTGCTGGGTAAATTTAGAGAATCTGTACTTGAAGAAGAATGTGCAACTATCGTGCTGCCACCAACGCATAGCCGGCCGCTGTGGCCGAGCGGTTCTAGGCGCTTCCGTTCCGAACCGCGCTGCTGCTACGGTTGCAGGTTCGAATCCTGCCTCGGGCATGGATGTGTGTGATGTCCTTAGGTTAGATAGGTTTAAGTAGTTCTAAGTCTAGGGGACTGATGACCTCAGATGTTAAGTCCCAAAGTGCTTAGAGCCATTTGAACCATTCTGAACCAACACATATGTCGCTTAGGAACATGAGAATAAGTCAACACAGATTAAGTTGTATACAAAGGAATATAGATAGTCATTTTTCCGTCGCTCGTTATGTGAGGTACGATGTACACTGCGTCATGCACTTTATAGTGACTTCGGAGTATGTACAGGAGGTGGACAAAAATATGGTAACACCATAAACACAACACATTATCAGGCTTAATACAGTGAGGTGAAGAAAACAAAAGAAAAACACGGAGTAGGAATTAAAATCCTTGGAGAAGAAATAAAAACTTTGAGGTTCGCCGATGACTCTGTAATTCTGTCAGAGACAGCAAAGGACCTGGAAGAGCAGCTGAACGGAATTGACAGTGTCTTGAAAGGAGGATATAAGATGAACATCAACAAAAGCAAAACGAGGATAATGGAATGTAGTCGAATTAAATCGGTTGATGCTGCGGGAATTAGGTTAGGAAATGAGACGCTTAAAGTAGTAAATGAATTTTGCTAGTTGGGGAGCAAAATAACTGATGATGGTCGAAGTAGAGGGGATATAAAATGTAGACTGGCAATGGCAAGGAAAGCGTTTCTGAAGAAGAGAAGTTTGTTAACATCGAGTATAGAGTTAAGTGTCAGGAAGTCGTTTCTGAAAGTATTTGTATGGAGTGTTGCTATGTATGGAAGTGAAAAGTGGACTATAAATAGTTTAGACAAGAAGAGAATATAAGCTTTCGAAACGTGGTGCTACAGAAGTATGCTAAAGATTAGATGGGTAGATCACATAACTGAGGAGGTATTGAATATAATTGGAGAGAAGAGAAATTTGTGGCACAACTTGACTAGAAGAAGGGATCGGTTGGTAGGGCATATTCTGAGGCATCAACAGATCACCAATTTAGTATTGGAGGGCAACGTGGAGGGTAAAAATCGTAGAGGGAGACCAAGAGATGAATACACTAAACAGATTGATAAGGATGTAGGTTGCAGTAGGTACTGGGAGATGAAGAAGCTTACACAGGATAGAGCAGCAGGGAGAGCTGCAAGAAACCAGTCTCTGTACTGAAGACTACAACAACAACAACAACAACAACAATGCAGTAAAAAAACTTTTGTATTCAAAATGGCTGTCAGACGTCACAAAATGGATAAATAAATGTTCTGTATGGTTTCCAAGTGAATGTTATGGCATTCATTCTTCAAATTAGTGGTAAGTTCAGGTAGTGTTGGTGGAGGTGCAGAGCGATGACGCGCCTTCTCTCCAAAGTGTACCACAAAGGCTCAATAATATTAGAGATCTTGTGACTGTGTTGGGCAACGACAATTCATCCTCGTGCTCTCACAACCAGTTCTGTATGATGCGAGCTCTGTGGACAGCGGCCCTATCGCTCATCACATTGGAGAATAAACATTACATCATGGGATGGACCTGTCAACCAAAAGGGTCACATAATAGTTGGCAGTGATCCGACCTTGCAGACTACCTATGAGACCAATGTATACCACGATATGGCTGTCCAAATCACTACTGAATCCCAGCAACGCTTCACTCTTGGAATGTAAACTCGAGCAGAAGTTGGAAACAGTGTGCAACAGACTCATCCGACCAAATGACATCTTTTATTTCTCCATGGTCCATTTTTAAGGCTTCAGCTCCAGGTTTTTCCGTTACGGGTGTTTCGCATCCCTGATGAATGGTTTTGGAATTCCAGATAGCCGTGCAGTTCCCTGTTTAAGAAGCTCCCTTCGTGTTGTTTGGTACTGACAGGTTTCGTGAGTGTGACGTTCAGTTCTGCAGTGACTTTTGCAGCCATCGTTTTCTTGGTTTTCGTGACAATCCCCTTCTATGACCGACTCTCACCGTCACTCGACACACACTTTCGCCCACGTTGTGACTTAGTGGATGATATATTTCCGCTTCTCTTGGACGCGGTATAAGTCTTTCATATGGTGCATCTCTAAACATCCAACACTTCGGCTACCTTGGTTACGGAAGCACCCACCGCACGAGCATCAACATTTTTCTCACGTTCGAAGTCACTTAGGCCGGTATTACACTATTAAATTTCTTTGTCAAATATTTATGTCAAAGAAGTTTGATGGCGTAAAGGCCACTTTGTCAACTCTCGTCTGTCGTCAAATAAATTTGATCAAATCTAGGGCCTCGTTGAAGATTTGATCACAGAAGTCGCTTGTCTACTGTTCACTGCAATGTGACATGTTACCACGTGGAGCGCTAGCATCGCTGCAGCGTTCCGTCGTCTGTAGTGAGTTTATAAACATGGCCGGTAAATACCATTGGTGTGTTCTGACAACTACAAAATTAATAGAGATGTATGAAGCTGGTGAGGCACTTTACTACATGAGACCCTGAATAAAAAAAAATGGATTAAGAAGATTGGAGACCTAACCTAACCTAATCTAACCTAACTCTCTCCTGCAGCAAGGAATCAGTGTTACAGTGAGCCTGTCTTCTGTACATATAGCAGTTCCTAAGTGAGTATTGTGCTTTCTGATATGAGGATATACTTCACTGAGCAATACTGAAATGTATGCTCATCCATTCTTAAGGAATTTATGTACGACTTGACGCCCTCCACCACAAGCTCACGTAACAAGTTTTGTTGAATGCTTTTATCGCCTCGTCGTAAAACACAAGGCTTTACCCAGGTACGTTTCCTTTTTTCTCCCCGCTTCTCTCCCAAATGTGCACACTGTGCAATTGTGGTACATGCAACTGCTGCGGTTAATAACAAGTTGCCGTTGCCAGTCATCTTGAACTTTGACGAAAAATATGATGAGTATTAACCCTTTTTTTAGTGCCACGTCAGAGATCTTTGTCAAATAAATTTGACGAATATTTGATCATATCTTTGATTAAATCTTTGACAAAGAAATTTGATAGTGTAATACCGGCCTTAGCTCCGACATAATGCACTGACAACGACACAGAACACTGTTCTGACCACAGCTAACACTTGGACATTGCGCAAGGGCCTTCCATCGTCAAATACAACAGTGTAACCTGCAGACTTGATTAGCATCTGCACTTACGTGCAAGCATACAGTTTTCGCGGTGTTTCCATACATTTGTCCAATCCCTGTATAAAGTTTATGTAATATGTTGATGTAGAGGTCATTAGCGATGGAGCACAACTCGGATAATGGAAAGATGGGGAAAAATCTTATGTGTCTGGTTTCGAAATAGTCCTCGAAGCATTTGTCTTTACGTACAGTATTTAGGGAAAATTTGGAAAACCTAAATGTCGAATTTTGGATGGAAATATTAACCGATGCCCTATCCAATGTGATTTCGTGGATTAACCTCTGCCGCAATCTCACTCGGTCAGAAATTAGTTGCGAAAGCTGAGAAGTACGACTGAACATCAGTTATGATAATACTAAATTAATGCAAAGTGCAAAGTGCTCTAGGGCTTAAGTAGACAACTGTCGGAAAATTACAAGACAGAGAAAAATGACACGTATCATTAGACAGAGAGCGTCTCCAAGCTTTGATTCGCAATACAGACCACTGCGTAGGTACAGAGCGCACCACTAGGGCGTAGATGCGTCAGAAAATGGCGTACAATGGAGCGATGCATGCGTTTTGTGTCCTTGAACTCGCTAAACGCGAATTGAGTGTGACGGTTCAAGGACGTTTTCGAACCAAGCATCAGGTAAAAGCTCCAACAGGCAAAACGATCCAACTGGCGAGACTGGCTGCTTACGTAGTGCGAAGAAAACAGGCCGCCGGGATCGCCAGCGGAGAAGGTGGAGAGTGTGTGGGAATCGCTCATCAGAAACCAAAAGACACGTGCATGCGGAGAACTGCAGATACCGCAGTTTACTATCTGCAGCATTCTACGCAAACGTCCGCGTGTAAAACCATACCGGCTGCAGTCGTTACACGCGCTAACTCTTCGAGGCAATGAGCTACGTTGTGACTTTTGCAATGACTTGTAGTTGCTACTGGAGGAAGATGGCTTTTCAGACAAATTGTTTTCCATGACAGAGTAAAGATTCATGTGTCTGGAAGTGTGACCTGTCATAACTGGGTACTTGTGGCACAGAATATCTACCGAAATTGTGGAACAGATTCTTGTTTCACCCAAAGTTAAAGCTTTTTGTGCCATGTCCTCACCAAAAATTTATGGACCGTTTTTCTTTCTGGAAAGAACTGTGACTGGTTTCGTTTATCTGGACATACTGCAGCAATGGCTTGTGCCACAATAACACCTAGACAATGAAGACTTGATTTTGCAACGAGGAAGTACTCTACACTTTCTTTCAGACATATGTGATTACCTGGATGCAGAACTGCCTCAGCGTTGGAGTGCACATGCTTACCATAATCATAATTCTACTCTTCGTCCGTGGCCCCTCATGGTTATCAGAGTTAACTCCAAATGATTTCTTCGTATGACAGTTTGTGAAAATGCCACTTAATTTGGAAGAGGTGCAAGGAGGGATAATTAACGTGGTCGCTGATATCTACCGTGACGCGTTCGAATGTACATGGCAAGAGTCTTAACTATCGTATTGTGGCATCACATACGGTGCCCATATTGAGCACCTGAAATATGACTTAAAAATTTGGAAAGATGCTCTAACCACTGTTATGTGTGTATTTTTTTTATGCCATGTAGTTTTTGCGCAGTCGGCTTCTGAAACCCAAGGAAAACTTAAGAATAATCCTGTATAATCAATGCATCGAAAATAAAACATTTTAAAAGAACAATGAAGTCACAGACCTAGTTAACAAATTTTATATTTTGGAGCAATTGTATACAACGACTATATGGACAGCAAAAGAAGTAAACAGAAGAACTAAAATATTTGGAGTACTTTTGGTAAACTTCTTCAAAACGATTTTCCAGCGTATTTTGCCTTAAGCAGAAAAATTTACAATGTGTAGTGCTACTTTTGATTTCCGGCAGTGAAATCTGAACTGACTGTTGCTCAACGAGCAATGTGGGGATGCATGCTGAGAATTAAAGAGTGTTGTTGTTGCTGTTCTTGTTGGTGTTCAGCTCAAAGATCGGTCTGGTGCAGCTCTCCATGCCACACTGTCCTGCACACACCTCTTCATCTCTGAATATCTACTGCAACCTACATCCTTCTGAATCTCCTTACTGTGTTCCTTTCTTGATCTCCCTCTAAGATTTTTAACTTCCACATTTCCCTCCAGTACTAAAGTGGTGATCCTTTGACGTCTCAGAATGTATCATATCATCTGACCTCTTCTCTCACTCAAGTTGTGCCACAAATTTCGTCTCCCCAATTCTATTCAGTACCTCATTACTTATGCGATCTACCCATCAAATTTTCAGTATTCTTTCGTAACACCACATTTCAAAACCCTCTGTTCTGTTCTTGTCTAAATAGTTTATCGTCCATATTTCACTTCCATACATGACTGCACTCCAGACAAATACCTCCAGAAAAAACTTCCTGACGGCTAAATATATATTTGATGTAAACAAGTTTCTCTTCTTCAGAAAACCTTTTTTTATCCACTATACTTCGGTCATCGTCAGTTATTTTGCTGCCCAAATAGCAAGACTCATCTACTACTTTTAGTGTCTCGTTTTCTAATCTAATACCCTCAGCATCACCTCATTTCGTTCCATTATCCTTGTTTTGCTTTCTTTGATGTTCATCTTATATCTCCCTTTCAAGACAGTGTCCGTTCTGCTCATCTGCTCTTTCAGGTCCTTTGCTGTCTCCGACGGAATTACAATGTCATCGGCAAACATCAAAGTTTTTATTTCTTCTCGCTGAACGTTAATTTCCACTCCAAATTTTTCTTTGACCTTCTTTACTGTTTGCTCAACGTCCAGGTTGAATAAGATCAGCGACAGGCTGCAGCACTGCCTCACTCCCTTCTCAACTGCTGCTTCCCTTTCATAACTCCTCGACTCTTATAACTGCCGTCTTGTTTCAGTACAACTAGTAAATAGCCTTTCGAACCCTGTATTTTACCCTGCTACTTCAGAGAAAGTATTTCTGCTGAAAGCTTTTCTACGTCTACAAATGTTACAAATGTAGGTTTGCCTTTCCTTAACCTATCTTCTAAGACAAGTCGTAGGGTCAGTATTGCCTCGTGTGTTCCTACATTTCTCTGTCATCCAAACTGATCTTCTCTGAGGTCAGCTTCTACCAGTTTTTCCATTCTTTGCATAGAAATGGTATGGCATTATGGACTGGGAAACTCATTCGTGTCAGAATTTTGCAACCATGATTTATTAAACTGGTAGTTCGTTAATGTTCACACCTGTCAACACCTGCTTTCATTGGAATTATTAAAAGAGACAGAAAAACAATCAGACTGGAAGGGGAGGCTTAACTATAATGAAAATAAAACGTATGTCAGGGTAAGAACTGGCCAGATGAATCGATGGAAGCTGAGTCTAGAACGCTCCTGAATCATTCCTCACAGCACGATACAAGATTTTTTACCCACTGAGCCCGTGGCTAATGTCGCCGCACTTCTGCCACAGTGGATTCATAGGTCCTTCCAGCATGGTACTGCTTAGGCTGGTATTACGCTATCAAATTTCTTTGTCCAAGATTTGATCAAAGATGTGATCAAATATTCGTCAAATATATTTGACAAAGATCTAAAAAGGGGTATTACACTGTCATCATATTTTTCGTCAAAGTTCAATATGGCTGACAACAAAAACTTGTTATTACCGCAGCAGTTGCATGTACCACAATTGCACAGTGTGCACATGTGGAAGAGAAGCAGGGGAAAAAAAGGAAACGTACCTTGGTGAAGCCGTGTGTTTTACGACGAGACGATAAAAGCATTCAACAAAACTTTTACGTGAGCTTGTAGTGGAGGACGTCAAGTCGTACATCAATTACTTAAGAATGGATGAGCATACATTTCTGTATGTGCTCAGTGAAGTGTATCCTCATATCACAAAGCACAATACTCACTTAAGAACTGATCTGCGAAGACAGGATCACTGTAAGACTCCGATTCCTTGCTACAGGAGAGGTTAGGTTAGGTTAGGTTAGGTTAGGTCAGGTCTCCACTCTTCTTATTCTATTTTTGTATTCAGGGTGCCTCACGTTGTAAAGCGCCTCATCAACTTCATGCATCTCTATTAATTTTGTAGTTGTTGGTACACACCAATTGTATTTACCAGCAATGTTTATAAAAACACTAAAGATGAGAGAACGCTGCAGCGATGCTAGCACTCCACATGGTAACATGTCACATTGCAGTGAATAGAAGACAAGGGACTACATTGATCAAATCTACAGCGATGCCCTACATTTGATCAAATACTTGACGACATTTGACAAAGTTCCCTATTACACCATCAAAGATATTTGACAAAGAAATTTTATAGTGTAATAACGGCCTCAATGCGCGGTGTTTACACACGGCGTCAATATGTCGACATCC
This sequence comes from Schistocerca piceifrons, assembly GCF_021461385.2. Lineage (NCBI taxonomy): Eukaryota > Metazoa > Arthropoda > Insecta > Orthoptera > Acrididae > Schistocerca > Schistocerca piceifrons. The sequence continues at coordinate 320,697,432 of NC_060139.1, read as the reverse complement.
ATGTGCGTAAACTATACAGCGGATACCGAGCACAGACTTGTTTCTCCCAAAAACAACGTCTGTCTGTTTCATTTCCATGTGCTTCACCAACAGATAGCAGAAGTATCCCTGCTACAGTGTGTGGTCAGCCATTAATTACGCTGGCTACCGTATCGACACCAGTCTACAGTGTGTTCCCGAAATATTGCGACGAACTTCGAAGATTGTAGACAGTGTCCTGAAGAACAAATCTAGGATAGGAGCCCATGTCCGGAAACGCCATCCAACGACACTTCAGAGCACAGAAGTTACAGACGACAGCCCTTAGATAGCAAAAGTGACTTTTTACGTTTACGGATCGTAGGCGGGACGTCTCACAATGTTTGTTATTCACGGACTGCGACTCATTGCCACGATCCCTAATGGAAAAGATGAAGCTAGCTGCTGCGTAGAAAGGTCTTGTGCCCTATAAATGCGATTCTCTGTTGCCTCGGCGGATGACTGTTTCATATTCGAGTTACCATGTGCAGTTTATTTTTCTCCTGGAACCCTCCAAAAACTCCAGCGTTTTTCGGTGTGCAGGAGAAAACTAAACTGCAGATGGAAACCAATGTCCGAAGCCGCCAGCTACCAAGGCAACAGAGCATCGTATTCATAGGAGACAAGGCCTGTCTTCTCCACTGGCGATCGTGGCGATCAGTCGCAATCACTGAATAACAAAAAACATAGCGAGATGTTTCGCTTACGGTCCGTCAGCGTACAAAGTTACGTTTGCTGCTGAAGCAGTGGGCTAATGACAGGTGCCGGAGCCTGTAACTACATTTTCGGACACAGGTTCCTATCCTCGATTTGTTCCTCAGCACACCCTCTACAACGCCTCGAAGTTTGTTGCAACATTTCTGGGGCTCCTTGTATTTACCCCTGGTTTCGGATAGCTAAACAACACATCCGATTCTTCAAAAGACGTTTCTCAAATTGTGAAACTCAGCTAAAAATGGTAGCAAAAAATGACTGTCCAATTTCTCTACAAAATAGCTTACAAGTAAACATATTTAAAAGCTACTACCGTCAGAGCCTCAAGAGGCAGAAAATCTCCTACCAACTAGCACTGAATTGCTGTGATTGTTATTATAGGCACATTACCTGCTTCAAGAAAAAAACGTCTGAATGATTATGTGACTCTCATGATGCCAACAATCTGATATTTATACTTTCATTTACAAACGATGTGACACGTTCTAGCGCTAATAGCCAATCTGAAGCATGTTATCTCTAGAATAGTGCATATAGTTAAACGCCGTAGCTATATTTCTCACAAAGCGCGCTGAAAGAATAGCTTTGATGCTTTGGGGATCTGTGACAACCGTTGTAACAAAGTATTGCAAGTGAACATAGAGAAATATCGATAACCAGCGATCGTTTCCAGGATGTTTCAACTGACGTATTGCGAACATAAACCTTACCCTGCGCATCTGAAAAACGTAGTTCAATCTGTTATATTTTTAGTAATAATAATCCAATCGAAACAAAGTGGATGTGGGAGGGGGGCAATTACAAGAATCTTAAGTTGCCACTGCCTGCAAAAGTGTAACTTCGACTCCTCTTTAAAACGAGTAGTAAAAGTGCTAATAAAGAGAAAAATTGCATGCTTGTTAAATAATATTAATTCGGTTAAGTATCGTAGCGATTTATAAAATGCGCGATAATAATTTGTCAAGTAAGAATTAAATAGACGTAAAGTTTAATCGCCGACAGTGTTCTAGTAGAATTTCACTACTAACGTTACTCATACGTCCTTTTGATTTCAGCACAGATTAATTTAGTTCCATTTGAAGCTTCCAGGCCATTACAAAGTGATCTAAAAAAAGCATCGAAACAAACGCAGCACATTTTTTGAGTACGAAAGCGGCAGTGTGAGGGTAAAAATTAGATCATATCATATCATTAATATCGGCCGCGAATCGAACCCGATACACCGCGATCTGGAGGCACTAGAGCACGAGCTATATTTCTTGAAGAGGTCGAATGCGACGAGCAGATACTTTCCTTTGCATTCGTACAGATTTTTTTCTTATCATAATAAAAACATACACTCAATCATTTGACCTATTACAAATAGGCAATAATGTTTTACTTGTCCGGATAAACATGTTGCGTGGATATAGCTAGTAGTCCACTTCTTTAATCCTAGAACACTAAAGGGGGCAAAATGTTACATTGTTACTAAACCATCGTAAATTTTACTAATCCATATTGTATTCGAAGGAAATCATAATTTATAGTTTATGTGTTAGTTAATTACAGTTATAAGGTTTCCTTTGGTAGGTCACAAGCAAAATAAGTACAAAATGTCTCTTTTACACACTATACTGGCAATACTACACTGAAGCGCCAAAGAAACTGGTATATGCATGTGAATTCAAATAGAGAGATATATAAACAAGCAGAATACGGCGCTGCGGTCGGCAACGCCTATGTAAGACAAGTGTCTGGCAAAATTGTTAAATTGGTTACTACTGGTACAACGGCAGGTTATCAAGATTTAAGTGAGTTTCAACGTGGTGTTACAGTCGGCGAAGGAGCAATGGGACACGGCATCTCCGAGGTAGCAATGAAGTGGGGATTTTCCCGTACGACTATTTCACCCGAGCCGTTTAAGGCGCTGCAGTCATGGACTGTGCGGCTGATTCCGGCGGAGGTTCGAGTCCTCCCTCGGGCACGGGTGTGTGTGTGTGTGTTTGTCCTTAGGTTAATTTAGGTTAAGTAGTGTGTAAGCTTAGGGACTGATGACCTTAGCAGTTAAGTCCCATAAGATTTCACACACATTTGAACATTTTGACTATTTCGCGAGTGTACCATGAATATCAGGAATCCGGTAAAACATCAAATCTCCGACATCGCTGCGGTCGGAAAAAGATCCAGCAAGAACGGGACCAACGACGACTGAAGAGAATCGTTCAACGTGACAGAAGTGCAACCATTTCCCAAATTGCTGCAGATTTCAATGGTGGGTCATCAACAAGTGCGAACCATTCAACGAAACATCATCGATATGGCCTTTAGGAGCCGAAGGCCCACTCGTGTACCCTTGATGACTGCACGACACTAAGCTTTACGCTTCGCCTTGGCCCGTCAACACCGACATTAGACTGTTGATGACTGGAAACATGTTGCCACGTCGGACGAGTCTAGTTTCAAATTGTATTGAGTGGGTGGACGTGTACGAGTATGGAGTCAACCTCATGAATCCATGGACCCCGCATGTCAGCAGCGGACTGTTCAAGCTGGTTGAGGCTCTGTAACGGTATGGGACGTGTGCAGTTGGAGTGAAATGGGACTCCTGATACGTCTAGATATGACTGACAGGTGATAAAAATGGCTCTGAGCACTATGGGACTTAACTTCTGAGGTCATCAGTTCCCTAGAACTTAGAACTACTTAAACCTAACTAACCTAAGGACATCACACATATCCATGCCCGAGGCAGGATTCGAACCTGCGACTGTAGCGGTCGCGCGGTTCCAGACTGTAGCGCCTAGAACCCCTCGGCCACTACGGCCGGCGACAGGTGATACGTACGTAAGCATCCTGTCTGATCGCCTGCATTCTTTCATGTCCATTGTGTTTTTCGACGAACTGTGGCAATTCTAGCTGGACAATGCGACACCCCAAACGTCCAGAATTGCTACAGAGTGACTCCAGGAACACTCTTCTGAGTTTAAACACTTCCACTGGCTACCAAGCTCCTCAGACATGGACATTATTGAACATATCTGGGATGCCTTGCAACGTGCTGTTCAGAAGAGATCTCCACCCCCTCGTACTTTTACGGATTTATGGACAGTACTACTTCAGACGTTAGTCGAGTCCATGCCACGTGATGTTGCGGCACTTCCGCGTGCTCGCGGGGGCCCTACACGATTATAGGTAGGTGTACCAGTTTCTCTGGCTTTTCAGTGCAGATTAGCGGGAACCGAGAATCAGTACCTCTGCAGTCGAAATTTTTTACGAAAGTTTAGTAATCTAGGGTTAAGACAGTAATGTAAAGATTTTTACGTTTATGGTTATTTAGTCTGTGTGTCTTTAGACGGTATACACACTAAATGAGTGTGGCAAACCGCCTAAAACTTACACTCAGTTTGGGTGGTGTCGCAGAACAACGATCAAAACAAACTGGCTCACAGATTTATCTGTTTTTTCCTCGCCTTCCTGTCTCGCAGGGTAACGTTCTACACATTGCCTCAGACGTGCAGGTCAACAAAAATCAAGGATTAAGAACCAAGTTCGGAAATTCGCCTTACAGGGATTACATGAAATGTAATAGGTGGAAAGAATACATTGAAAGCCTCTATGAGGGTGAAGATTTGTCTGATGTCATAGAAGAAGAAACAGGAGTCGATTTATAAGAGATAGGGGATCCAGTATTAGAATCGGAATTTAAAAGAGCTTTGGAGGACTTACGGTCAAATAAGGCAGAAGGGATAGATAACATTCCATCAGAATTTCTAAAATCATTGGGGGAAGTGGCAACAAAACGACTATTCACGTTGGTGTGTAGAATATATGAGTCTGGCGATATACCATCTGACTTTCGGAAAAGCATCATCCACACAATTCCGAAGACGGCAAGAGCTGACAAGTGCGAGAATTATCGCACAATCAGCTTAACAGCTCATGCATCGAAGCTGCTTACAAGAATAATATACAGAAGAATGGAAAAGAAAATTGAGAATGCGCTAGGTGACGATCAGTTTGGCTTTAGGAAAAGTAAAGGGACGAGAGAGGCAAGTCTGACGTTACGGCTAATAATGGAAGCAAGGCTAAAGAAAAATCAAGACACTTTCATAGGATTTGTCGACCTGGAAAAAGCGTTCGACAATATAAAATGGTGCAAGGTGTTCGAGATTCTGAAAAAAGTAGGAGTAAGCTATAGGGAGAGACGGGTCATATACAATATGTACAACAACCAAGAGGGAATAATAAGAGTGGACGATCAAGAACGAAGTGCTCGTATTAAGAAGGGCGTAAGACAAGGCTGTAGCCTTTCGCCCCTACTCTTCAATCTGTACATCGAGGAAGCAATGATGGAAATAAAAGAAGGGTTCAGGAGTTGAATTAAAATACAAGGTGAAAGGATATCAATGACACGATTCGCTGATGACATTGCTATGCTGAGTGAAAGTGAAGAAGAATTAAATGATCTGCTGAACGGAATGAACAGTCTAATGAGTACACAGTATGGTTTGAGAGTAAATCGGAGAAAGACGAAGGTAATGAGAAGTAGTAGAAATGAGAACAGCGAGAAACTTAACATCAGGATTGATGGTCACGAAGTCAATGAAGTTAAGGAATTCTGCTACCTAGGCAGTAAAATAACCAATGACGGACGGAGAAAGGAGGACATCAAAAGTAGACTCGCTATGGCAAAAAAGGCATTTCTGGCCAAGAGAAGTCTACTAATATCAAATACCGGTCTTAATTTGAGGGATAAATTTCTGAGGATGTACGTCTGGAGTACAGCATTGTATGGTAGTGAAACATGGACTGTGGGAAAACCGGAACAGAAGAGAATCGAAGCATTTGAGATGTGGTTCTATAGACGAATGTTGAAAATTAGGTGGACTGATAAGGTAAGGAATGAGGAGGTTCTACGCAGAATCGGAGAGGAAGGGAATATGTGGAAAACACTGATAAGGAGAAGGGACAGGATGATAGTACATCTGCTAAAACATGAGGGAATGACTTCCATGGTACTAGAGGGAGCTGTAGAGGGCAAAAACTGTAGAGGAAGACAGAGATTGGAATACGTCAAGCAAATAATTGAGGACGTAGGTTGCAAGTGCTATTCTGAGATGACGAGGTTAGCACAGGAAAGGAATTCGTGGCGGGCCGCATCAAATCAGTCAGTAGACTGATGACAAAAAAAAAAAATTCCTAGCTGCCAATACGAACAACCATCAGCTGTATGATGGAATGACGACACTGAAAATTTGTACCGCACCGGGCTTCGAACCCGTAATTCCCGCTTATCGCGAGCAGCCGCCTTACCATTTGACTATCCGAGCACGACTCAAGAGTCAGCCCCAACTTCTATATGTCGTCAACCACGTTTCTCCGACCTGTACTCGTACATCCATTATGTATATTCCCGTACAGGGAAGACACATTTACTTGAAAGTCGCTTGTTCGATGTCGGCGGGTAAATACGATATTGCAGTGCCTGTGTTATTCTGTGTCCGGCGCAAATTTTTATTGTCGTCATTCCATTGTACATTCCATGTATTTCATTACGGCTGTAGTCACCGCTGAGCCTGTTCCTTCGGTAGGAACACTGCATCGTAATTCAGAATAACACAGGCGCTGTTCTCCGCCGACACCAGGCAAGCGACTTCCAAGCATGTCTCCCCTGTACGGGGATATGCACAATGGGATGTACGAGTACAGGTCGTAGACACGTGGTTGACAACATATGGAAGTCTGGGTGTGGTCGTAGGCGGTACTCAGATAGCCAAATCGTAAGGCGACCGCTTGCGATAAGCGGGAAATCCGGGTTCGACTCCCAGCTCAGCCCAGATTTTCGTTGTGGTCTTTCCACTACACAGCTGAGGATTGTCCATACCCGCAGCGGCAAAGACATTTCATGTATTTCATAACGACTGTAGTCGCTACGTGCATGCACGAATGTATGAAGGAACACCGTATCGTAATTCAGAATAACAGAAGCACTGCAATATCGTTTTTACAGGAAATATGTTCTCATACGATCACACACTCCCGGCTAACTTTTTGACAGACTTGGACAGTTTCCCGTAGTTTACTATGTTATATGTACGCTACTGGCAATTAAAATTGCTACACCAAGAAGAAATGCAGATGATAAACCGGTATTCATTGGACAAATATATTATACTACAACTGACATGTGATTACATTTTCACGCAATTTGGGTGCATAGATCCTGAGAAATCAGCACCCAGAACAAGCACCTCTGGCCGTAATAACGGCCTTGGTACGCCTGGGCATTGAGTCAAACACAATTTGGATGGCGTGTACAGGTACAGCTGCCTACGCAGCTTCAACACAATACCACAGTTCATCAAGAGTAGTGACTGGAGTACTGTGACGAGCCAGTTGCTCGGCCACCATTGACCAGACGTTTTCAATTGGTGAGAGATCTGGAGAATGTGCTGGCCAGGGCAGCAGTCGAACATTTTCTGTATCCAGAAAGGCCCGTACAGGACCTGCAACATGCGGTCGTGCATTATCCTGCTGAAATGTAGGGTTTCGAAGGGATCGAATGAAGGGTAGAGCCACGGGTCGTAACACATCTGAAATGTAACGTCCACTTTTCAAAGTGCGTCAACCAATGGCACCCCATACCATCACGCCGGGTATACGCCAGTATGGCGATGACGAATACACGCTTCCAATGTGCGTTCACCGCGATGTCGCCAAACACGGATGCGACCGTCATGATGCTGTAAACAGAACCTGGATTCATCCGAAAAAATTACGTTTTGTCATTCGTGCACCCAGGTTCGTCGTTGAGTACACCACCGCAGGAGCCCCTGTCTTTGATGCAGCGTCAAGGGTAACCGCAGCCATGGTCTCCGAGCTGATAGTCCATGCTGCTGCAAACGTTGTCGAACTGTTCGTGCAGATGGTTGTTGTCTTGCAAACGTCCCCATATGTTGACTCGGGGATAGAGACGTGGCTGCACGTTCCGTTACAGCCATGAGGGTAAGATGCCTGTCATCTCGACTGCTGGTGATACGAGGCCGTTGGGATCCAGCATGGCGTTCCGTATTACCCTCCTGAACCCACCGATTCCATATTCTGCTAACAGTTATTGGATCTCGACCAACGCGAGTAGCAATGTCGCGATACGATAAATCGCAATCCCGCTGGCTACAATCCGACCTTTATCAAAGTCGGAAACGTGATGGTACGCATTTCTCCTTCTTACACGAGGCATCACAACAACGTTTCACCAGGCAACGCCGGTCAACTGCTGTTTGTGTGTGAGAAATCGGTTGGAAACTTTCGTCATGTCATCACGTTGTAGGTGTCGCCACCGGCACCAACCTTGTGTGAATGCTCTGAAAAGCTAATCATTTGCATATCACAGCATCTTCTTCCTGTCGGTTAAATTTCGCGTCAGTAGCACGTCATCTTCGTGGTGTAGCAATTTTAATGGCCAGTAGTGTATTTTTCCCTTCGTGTTATTGTTGTTGCTGCAGACTTGTACACCTCCGTCACCTATAAATTTAATCCCTCCTGTTATACAGCTTAAACACAGTAAGTAAAATTTCCTTAGTTCGTATTCCTTGTGGTGTTTCCATTTTAACGACACCAGTTTAAGTGTCTTGATTTCGTACTTTGCACATAATCTTTGTCTAACGTCTGTGCAATCTACTGTGCTTGGCCGTCGGTGTCACTTTAGTCAGAGACTCGGCTGTGTAACACGCAACAGTCCGCTAGGTGGCTAGGCAGAGCCGCTCCACTTCGCCCGCGTCGTGACTGTACATCCATCATGCGACACGCCAGAGGACTGGGGACGGCGCGTGGCTGACCTGGGCGCGTGGTGTCAGCCTCTGCCCCATGCATTGCTAATCCGCGATGCTATCGCCTGACACGCCTTGACCCTCCCGTCTGTGCATCCACGTCCGACCGAGCACAGCTCTTCACCGTCCAAACTCCCATTCTGAATCATTCATCGGTCTTGTGACCGTATCCATCCAATTACGGCAAACAAAGCAATGGCAATAGCTTACTGGTGTGTATTTGTTGACAGAGTGGTGAACGCATTGCAGTTTCTGTTCTAATGTGATTTAGAGATTGTTAATATCCGAGGATGCGATGCGAATGTGAATAAACGATTTGCAGATACGGTTAAACAACTCGTTTTTCTCATTTCGCCAGACGCATAGCCATACCCGGATAGTAGATTTCTTCACCAATTGCAGACAGCATTCCACCCAATGTTCTTTGACATTTGTTCCTGTGCCTCAACAGCTCTGTCACTGTATGTTATATACGAGGGAGCAGAGAGAGTAAGTGTATGTTGAAAACAGTAGGTAGCATGCAGATCCACAGGGTACTACATCTGCAATTTTATGTCTTCGAATTTCCACATGCCCTGTACCCGACAGAATCTCATCCTTTCCCTATTGACATATTGGAAGAACAGTGTCCTCAATTCACTGGACTGGTTTCTCCGCACTGGACGGCTTGCAGTCCGCAAGGGTAATCGAAAAAGAAAAGGAATTTCGTGTCTCGAATACATCTCACGCTGCAGTGCTCTGAAAATCGCATGCGCCACGACGTCTTTCACACACAATTCGTTTGCTAAGTGAACCACGAGCGCAGAAGCGGAGCAACCTATGGATAAGACAATGTAGTTTCTTGAAAGATGGTCGTTATAAATTATTGTAATGATGCTATAGGAACATAGAAAATCCTGGATATCTAATAGAAATATATGATTCGTCACTGATAAAATCAATGTATCAATCACATTTTTTAGATAAATTACACCAATCGTATGGAGAAAACGCCCTTATGACACTCTATGTGATATACTGGTTGTTACAAAAAGGTGCGGCCAAATTTTCGGGAAACATTCCTCACACACAAATAAAGAAAAGATGTTATGTGGACATGTGTCCGGAAACGCTTAATTTCCGTGTTAGAGCTCATTTTACTTTCGTCAGTATGTACTGCACTTCCTCGATTCACCGCCAGTTGGCCCAATTGAAGGAAGGTAATGTTGACTTCGGTGCTTGTGTTGACATGCGACTCATTGCTCTACAGCACTAGCATCAAGCACATCAGTACGTAGAATCAACAGGTTAGTGTTCATCACGAACGTAGTTTTGCAGTCAGTGCAATGTTTACAAATGCGGAGTTGGCAGATGCCCATTTGATGTATGGATTAGCAAGGGGCAATAGCCGTGGCGCAATACGTTTATATCGAGACAGATTTCCAGAACGAAGGTGTCCCGACAGGAAGACGTTCCAAGCAATTGATCTGCGTCTTAGGGAGCAGCCTATGACTCGCGACTTGGGAAGACCTAGAACGACGAGGACACCTGCAATGGACGAGGCAATTCTTCGTGCAGTTGACGATAACCCTAATGTCAGCGTCAGAGAAGTTGCTGCTGTACAAGGTAACGCTGACCACGTCACTGTATGGAGAGTGCTACGAGAGAACCAGTTGTTTCCGTAACACGTACAGCGTGTGCAGGCACTATCAGCAGCTGATTGGCCTCAACGGGTACACTTCTGCGAATGGTTCATCCAACAATATGTCAATCCTCATTTCAGTGCAAATGTTCTCTTTACGGATGAAGCTTCATTCCAACGTGATCAAATTGTAAATTTTCACAATCAGCATGTGTGGGCTGACGAGAATCCGCACGCAGTTGTGCAATCACGTCATCAACACAGATTTTCTGTGAACGTTTGGGCAGGCATTGCTGGTGATGTCTCGATTGGGCCCCATGTTCTTCCACGTACGCTCAATGGAGCACGTTATCATGATTTCATACGGGATACTCTACCTGTGCTGCTAGAACATGTGCCTTTACAAGTACGACACAACATGTGGTTCATGCACGATGGAGCTCCTGCACATTTCAGTCGAAGTGTTCATACGCTTCTCAACAACAGATTCGGTGACCGATGGATTGGTCGAGGCGGACCAGTTCCATGGCCTCCACGCTCTCCTGACCTCAACCCTCTTGACTTTCATTTATGGGGGCATTTGAAAGCTCTTGTCTACGCAACCCCGGTACCAAATGTAGAGACTCTTCGTGCTCGTATTGTGGACGGCTGTGATACAATACGCCATTCGCCAGGGCTGCATCAGCGCATCAGGGATTCCATGTGACGAAGGGTGGATGCATGCATCCTCGCTAACGGAGGACATTTTGAACATTACCTGTAATAAAGTGCTTGAAGTCACGCTGGTACGTTCTGTTGCTGTGTGTTTCCATTCCATGATTAATGTGATTTGAAGAGAAGTAATAAAATGAGCTCTAACATGAAAAGTAAGCGTTTCCGGACACATGTCCACATAACATATTTTCTTTCTTTGTGTGTGAGGAATGTTTCCTGAAAGTTTGGCCGTACCTTTTTGTAACACCCTGTATGTGGATAGCTGACTGCTTCATTAAAGGAAAACAGGGGTTGAGCCATTTACTCAGAATGTCTATGTCTTCACAAAAGAGTGTTCTGTCACAGATGAAATCAATTTAGCTGTTACCTGTCATGTATTAAAATCCACCAATCGTTTAGACAATGTTCTTAACACAACATTCGGCTCACTGTTCCAAGGCGAGGACTTAACTAGCGAAGTTTCAGTCTATAAAAGCTATGTTATCCTTGTGATGTTACAAGCAGTAGGTCATATACATACACTGTGTGATCAAAAGTATCCGGAAACCCCCAGAAACATACGTTTTTCATATTATGCGCATTGTGCTGCCACCTACTGCCAGGTACTCCATATCAGCGACCTTAGTAGGCATTAGACATCGTGAGAGAGCAGAATGGAGCGCTCCGCGGAACTCACGGACTTCGAATGTGGTCAGGTGATTGGGCGTCACTTGTGTCATACGTCTGTACGCGAGATTTACACACTCCTAAACACCCATAGGTCCACTGTTTCCGATGTGATAGTGAAATGGAAACGTGAAGGGACACGTACAGCACAAAGGCGTATAGTTCCGACCTCGTCTGTTGACTGGCATAGACCGCCGACAGCTGAAGAGGGTCGTAGTGAGTAATTGGTAGACATCTATCCAGACCATCACACAGGAATACCAAACTGCATCCGGATCCACTGCATGTACTAGGACAGTCAGGCGGGAGGTGAGAAAACTTGGATTTCGTGGTCGATGGGCTGCTCATAAGCCACACATCACGCCAGTAAATGCCAAACGACGCCTCGGGGAAACATTGGACGATTGAACAGTGGAAAAACTTCCTGTGGAGTGACAAATCGCGGTACACAATGTGGCGATCCAAAGGCAGGGTGTGGGTATGGCGAATGCCCAGTGAACGTTAACTGCCAGCGTGTGTATTGCCAACAGTAAAATTCGGAGGCGGTGGTGTTATGGTGTGGTCGTGTTTCTCATGGAGGGGGCTTGCACCTCTTGTTGTTTTGCGTGGCACTATCACAGCACAGGCCTACATTCCTGTTTTAAGCACCTTCTTGCGTCCCACTGTTGAAGAGCAATTCGGGGATGGTGATTGCACCTTTCAACACGATCGAGTACCTGTTCATAATGCACAGCCTGTGGCGGAGTGGTTACACGACAATAACATCCCTGTAATGGACTGGCCTGCACAGAGTCCTGACCTGAATCCTATATAACAGTTTTGGGATGTTTTGGAACACTGACCTCGTACCAGGCCTCATCGACCGGCGTCGATACCTCTCCTCAGTGCAGCACTCCGTGAAGAAGAGCTGCCATTCCCCAAGAAACCTTCCAGCACCTGACTGAACGTATGCCTGAGTGGAAGCTGTCATCAGTGCTAAGGGTGGGCCAACATCATACTGAATTCTAGCATTACCGATGTAGGGCGCCACGAATTTGTAAGTCATTGTCAGCCAGGTGTCCGGATACTTTTGATCACATAGTGTATATTGATCATGGTATGGAAGGTTTAACTGAGTGATATGTGTTTGTATACAGAGCGTGTTCGTAAATTCCCGTCACGAACTTCGGGGACTTGCAGTCGGGAGTGAGTGCATAGTATTTTGAATAGGAACCCACGTCTGGAAATTACGTCCAACGTCGCTACAGAGCGTCAAAGTTATAGGGCCGGCGCATGTAAATGTATGCATATATGAAGTGATTACGTGATGATGTTACAATCTTTCAGGGATGGTGGAGACGGATAAATATATCACTTTTGACGTGTGGGGTCTCTGGCTCGGAAATGAACGAGTCGAAAGCTACAAGCGAAAATCATTGACACCTCTGGCAGTGGAACACGTGTACCGGTACTGTTAAGAATGTAGGGTATGCTCATTCAGAGGTTGGACCAAAACAAGAAACAATCTAGTAAACATAGGCTCTAAAATGCATAGCTTTGAGCGCTTGTTCAATAGAGATGTGTTTCACACTAGCGAAGATGACCAAGTGCTCATAGCTCTTCAGGTATGCATTTTAGAGCACTTGTTTACTGGACATTTTTTTCCTTGTTTTGGTCCATATTACCACCTCTGAAATTTGCGTATCCTACAGTCTTGGCAACAACAGTACCGGTGCATGTATTCAATTGTCAGAGGTATCAGAATGTGTTTCACTTATAACTTTCGACTCGTTCGTTTCCAGTACAGGGACCCTTAGCTCAAATTGCTACATTTATCCTTCTCCATCATCCTAGAAAGCTTGTAACATCATCGCGGAATCACCCACTATATACATTCATTTACAGGCACCGGCGCCTGTAACTTGGACGCTCTTTAGCCTCGTTGCCGGACATGAATTCCTTGGTTTTCGTGCCGGGAGGCAACGGACTGTGCGTACACAAGAGACGAACCCTAGTACAATTTCCAGGCAAGTGGCCCGCCAGATGGTGTAAGCCAAAGAACAATTATGTGTATTCTGCATGACAACCGCTACTACCCCTATCACTTGCAACGCCTATGGAAGTCGCTTTGAACATCTGTTGTGAGGTGGATGCGATGCAGCTCTGTACTGTGATCCGGGACGTTCTGTTGCCGCTGCTTACACACCTTCCATTGTATATATATATATTCACAAAAACATTGAAATCGCTTTCAAAAGAGCTACAGAAAATCTAAAGTCTGTGTTGAATTCGAAATAAAGAATCGATTTCCATAAAATCATCGCCGTGTTTATACGACACATATTAACAAAGTTATTGACATTTGCATGAGAAACTGTTTATGACATTAATAAATGCTACAAACAAGTACGATAAATCACTTGTTAGCGCTTGAAATCAGCTATAAAATGGGCATATCTGACTTATAGATAGACAGACTGTTTATTGTAAGTAAAAATATTATAACTGCTACGTTCCAAAAACAAAAATCTCCGCGCATACGCGAAAAACTTAGCCACTGCATGAATGAGTTGTACTATTGTCTAATTTTTGTGTTTATTTAATAGGCAATTTCTGAACATTCAATGTATATTAGACATCCATTTGAATCACATAGCGACGAACGGGCGGAAAGAATAAAAATGGTCTGTAAACCAGCAATCGCTCTTCCTGTTCGTGTTAGTTTATTAACAACGTGTAATTTTAAAAAAAATCAGTTACCACTGTTTGAACATGTAGATTGTACACATTTGGTGTACATGAAAACCTGAACATAATTATATTTTGGAACGATCAGCCATGCAAATACTCTTTTGACTAAGGATGTCAGTCATGTGCTGTAGTTAAGGAAGGAGCAAACAGAACATGTATCTAGGTCTTTTTTTTCTTTCTTTTTTTTTTGTCGCTGGTCACAGCATGTGGTGCAGCTCGGTTGGACATGGTCATTTCACAGGACTCAGAATTGACGCTGCTGAGAGCTTGATACGTTCATGGTGGACAGAAACTACAGTAGCATCTCTAGGTAGCAGACTCGTGCTGACCCACAAACAATCATGTCAGTATCTTACAAAAGCTCTGTCAGACTACAGGAGACGGGATCTGAATGAGCCTCACGCCCTATCGTTGAGGCCTTTCAAAATATTCAGTGATTTTGTCCTCTTTGTTTGTAGTTGTTTCAGGTGCGGTGGCCACGCTAGTTTCGTGTAGAATATTACGTCCAGAAGTCGTACATATACTTAACATTCAAAAAGCTGTGTACCATTTTCATTTCCGGTAATTTAAAACTACTATGTAAGCGGTTAAAACTTAAACACATATTTTAATGAGAACCTGAAGCCAGTTGTATTAGCCCAATTTGCGATCCTCCTGATGGCCACATATAGTATAGCGGTTGTAAGATAGCATGAGTAATATAAAATGGCAAAATCACCCACAAACAATCAATTTTACCTAAATTATATAGGAATCAAGGGGAGAAAATTCTTCTGCTTTTCAGATCATAGTAAGTGATCTAAATGAAACCTTACATTTTCCTTCTAAATTTGGTATCTCAAAATAAGCCTATCTGTAAGATACATATTGCACGTTTTTCGATAAAAACTTTGAAATGGCTGCTACGTTGGCTGTCTCGTAGTCACTAGTATTTCAGTTTATAAGAGGCAGTCAAATGAAAAAACAGACAGATGAGGAAAAAGTTAGTAAACGGTTTTTTATTTCAAAAGTAATCGCCGAATTTTTTCTACAATTATCCCATTGTGAGAAAAGACGGTTAGTCCCACCATGGAAAAATGTTTGCGGCTGCCTACGGAACCATGATTCTGCCAGGCATGCATTTTGTCAGGATGTGTCCAGTATACATTGGCAAGAGCCAAAAATGTGGCTGACAGTAGTAATGTGCGCAATGTTCGCGCCAGGAAAATGGTTTCCAGAGACAATTCGTACGAATCTGAGGATGATGAGCACAATTATGACTCAGCAAATCGACGGCCACGAATTTCTTTCTTTGGGGCTCCAAAAATATGGAAATCAAATGGGAAGAGATCCAGACTGTATGACGGATGTGTGAGGGTTGCCAGCGAAACTTCTGCAGCCTAGTCGAAACAACAGGGAGCCAGCTCAGGGAATATCATGATGGCCTTTTTCTTTGACTGCACAGCGGTACGTGGGCATTTTGCAAAAACTGAAGCAGGCTATCAATTTCAAACGTCCAGGAATGTTGACGAATAGCATCATTCTGTTGCAGGATAATGCCCGCTCACATATTGCGAACCAAGGCTGTTTCGACTCTTAATACAACCTCCATACAGTAGCCGTTAATTTGCTTTGGACGAAGAGGTATACGCCTCGATACGCTCACGGTTCCGTAGGCAACCGCAGACACCCCGTGAAGGCACTGACCGTTATGCCTCACAGTAGGATAGATGTATTAACAGTTATGATGTTTACTTTTGAAATAATAGAGAGTTTACTTACTTTTTTCCATCTGTCTCGTTCTCATTTCACTGTCCCTCATATAACGCAGAAGTGCCCGCCCTTGTAAGTGATCCATATTCTTCACCGAAGTAGCAAGTTTCAGTAAAATACAGTGCCGTGAGCTGAAGTCCCACCAGAAAGACTGTCATACAACTGGGCCATCAAGCACTGTTCATTGATCACTATACATGACGTCTTTCCGTAAATATCGTCACACAGTACGAAGATGCATGAAACACATAAGAGTCCACGTGAGCAATAAAACAATCTTATCAATCTTGCAGCACATACTGCCTGGTCCCCCAAGATGCCTGTCCTCATATTAAAGCAATACGGATGACTTGCTTCAAAAATGACCGTGTGGTTTTGTATCCGGTCAGACGTAGTAATTAACTGGATAGCTCAGTTATAAATAATGGTAAGAGACAGTTGATGAGAAACTGTTCCTAGCTGTAAAACATGGAACGTGATGTGATTTATTTGTATTAGTAAATAGTTCCACCATAAAGCGAGAAATGGCGTCTCATTCTCTTTTATCCCAGATATCACTAATGGCAACTTTGTCAGGATGTGTCCAGTAAACAGTGGCAAGAGCCAAAAACATGGCTGCCAGTAGTAACGTGCGCAGTTTTCGCGCCAGGAAAATGGTTTTCAGGCACAATTCGTACGAATCTGAGGATGATGTGCACAATTATGACTCAGTAAAGATACTGAATATGTTTCTGAACGCAAATGCGGTTCAAAAGTTGTTTTGCTGATCAGGTAAATGTGAATAATTATCAAAGCAAGTAAACAATGTTGTGTCCCTTGCCAAAGTTTACATGAATTTATGAATGAGGGCAGAAATGTTACGGGCAATATTTTTGTAAGATTCACAGTAATGTTTCGTTAACTCCCCCAACAGGCAAATAGTGGTAAGTTAATGCTAACCCATGTTAAGTGCACTCAGTTTTTAAGTAAACAATGTTTAGACTGATTTATGTATTTTTAAAAACATAATTTTGGATAGAATTTTCAATTTCAAAAATTATGGCCTACTCTAGAATTATTTACAAAGAATCACTTAGATACTTTAAAAGAATCACAGTGGCTGTACCTGAAATATCATATGAGATTTTATGGAAACTTTACTTCGCAATTTCTCAAACAAACAAATTGTTTTGCTTTTGCAGCAGTACATTTGAAGCGTTCGTTGTTAGTAAGAGAGCTTGCTAAAAATTAATGCCTCCGAATCTTTATGTAAAATATCTTAATGCTTTTTAAATAAAACAGACGTTATTAACATTCTGCATATTATTCTTCAAGTATACATATTTATTTTTCAACAAAGTCATCCTGGCGGCGAACATATTTCTCCTGACGAGAGACCAAATCGTTAACACCGTCACTTTAGGATGTTTGACTTCTTGAAGGAGCGACCTCACCTCTGTTTGCACCACTTCATCACTATGAAAGTGAAGTTGTCGAAGGTGTTCTTTAAGTTTTGAGTAGTGTAGAGAATGGTCAATGACAGTGAATCCAAGACGTCACATTGTTGTAGATATCAAAGCGCTCGTACGAGTTCTGGCATTTTCATGCTGAAAGATAAGGTGTTCCATGTGTGGATGAACTCTTCGAATTCGAAACTCGATTACAGCACACTGTTTCTGATGGACATACATAGTTAAGTTACACATCGTCACATTACACGCTACAGTTCGGAGCCCTCTAGCAGCATATAGCTGCAAAGATGTAGACAAGAAGAATAAAGATGTAGAATAACGTTTGTTGTATTTAAAATGTTTTAAGTGTTTTCACATAAAAAATTCAGAGGCTTTACTTTTCAGCACGCTTTCGGATAAAGTGTTCAGAAAGACATGAGTTACTTTGCAGGTTCTAGGAAAAAGTTAGAAGACTTCGTTCTAGGATGCTCGCCAGAAACACGACCACTAGTATCGTGAAGTTTCCATTTGATGTTAACTTAACTCCTTCGGTTTTTACTGGGCAACGAACGTTATCAACGTAAGCTTTGCGATAACTCGTCGACGTCATAATGAAGATTAGAATTTCAGGTCCCATCGACGACTGGGTCTTTTGAGATGGAGCAGAGGTTCCGCCTGGACAAGAATGGGGGAAGAACTCGGGTGTGCCCTTTTCAGAGGAGCTATCCTGCCATCACTCTTGAGTGATATAGGGAACGATGGATAACCTAACTCAGGAGGGCTAAGCAGGGATATCAACCCCACTCCTCCTCAATGCAAGTCCATGGCTTCAAGCACTCTCTGGTTTCTCAGTGTGGCTGATTAATTCTGTACGTTTTCGGATCCAGTTCTCTGAACTCCGTAGCCAGCGCTTGCCCTAGGTCTGATGCTATGTGGCACAAGGTTTTGCTCATTTACTTTGTAGATCAGTGACGACAGTGGCTGTTAGCTATATTTAAGGTTCAACATAGTATATGATCTGCACAGTGTTTAACTACATTAAAAAGTTTTTTTCTTCTAACACAGGGCAGCAAGATAGCTGATGATGGGCGAAGCAGAGCGGACATACAATGCAGGCTATAGCAAGAAAAGAATTTCTGAATAAGAGAAATTTGCTAACATCGAATATAAATTTAAATGTTAGGAAGCCCTTTTTGGAAGTATTTGTATGGGGTGTAGCCTTTTACGGAAGTGAAACGTGGGCGGTAAACACTTAAGACAATAAGAGAAAAGAAACATTTGTGATGTGGTGCTGCAGAAAATTACTATCAGATGGGTGTTCAAATAACCACTGAGGAGGTCCTGAACTGAATGAGGAAAAATTTGTGGCGCAACCTGAATAAAAGAAAGCATCAGTTAATAGGACACGTCCTGAGGCATCAGTGAATCGTCAAGTTGGTAATGGCGGGAAGTACGGGAATTTAAAATTGTAGACGACGACCAAGACTTTAATACAAGCATGTTCAAGTAGATGTAGGTTGTCCCAGTCGTGCAAAGATGAATATACTTGCTCAGCACAAACTAGCGCCTTTAGAACTGAAAACCACTACAAGAATAATCAAATCTCTATTTTATATTCTGCAGCTTGACAGTTTTTTTCTTTTGTCGCAATTTAAAGACAAATAGTAGATCCATGTGCTCGGGTCTTTAACCACCGGTGAAGGTTTGGATATTACGATGTTAAATTCAGATAATGAAAACTGAAATGATCGTATGGCAGTTTTGGCAAAAAGACCCCATCAGGGGTTGTTCAGCCGCCTAGTGCAAATCTTTTTATTTGACTCTGACTGCAAGTCGGCGATTCGCGCGTCGATGATGATGAAATGATAATGAGGACAACACAGTACACAGTTCCCGGGAAGATAAAATCTCCGACGCGACCCGCATCGAACGCAGGACGAACACACTGAGCTACAGTGCCGTTTTTATTAAACATATCAGCCACTAAAACACGATCTTAATAACGTCGGATATGATCGCAGAATAACTGCTATTTTTCGCATGTAGCGTGTAAATATTATTGTTCTGGCTAGAAACACATGCCATTTCCGTTTCGTTGCAGGATGTTACGCTACCCACACCGAAGGCAGAATCTAGCTATCTTCAAAATTATGCCGCGGATTTAAAGAAAAAATGTTGGTGAGAACAGCCATTTCAAAGGAATGATACCAGTGTTACAGTTTCCCGAAATATCACAAAGGGAACTGCAACCAGTTACGAATCAACACAAGCTGCAAATTTCAGCCAGCGGGGGTGGCCGAGCGGTTCTAGGCGCTACAGTCTGGTACCGCGCAACCGCTACGGTCGCAGGTTCGAATCCTGGCTTGGGCATGGATGTGTGTGATGTCCTTAGGTTAGTTAGGTTTAGGTAGTTCTAAGTTCTAGGGGACTGATGACCTTAGAAGTTAGGTCCCATAGTGCTCAGAGCCATTTGAACCATTTTTGCAAATTTCAACTATAAGGATATACAGAAAGTGATTCCAAACAACGATAAATATCTGATGACATGAATTATGTAAAAAAAATTGTGGCAGCTACTTTCTTGAATGAGCAATTTTGTTGTATGTCACCGAAACTTGCATTTCGACCGACCTTGATATTTTAGTTAACTGTTCGCTAACGGATTATTCTAATGGCTGCCGTTTCCCGAGAAAAGATACTTTCTCAGAACTGATGCAGAGTTATCACTTGAGAAGTGGGCCTTGGATCTGAGCAGGTTCTTGTCACGACGTGAGCAACATACTTTATTACCGTTAATTCACCAACCTTGTGCACTAATAAAATTGTGTCCTTAGGGAATTCGTACTCAGAGTTTAAGTCCTAGGTGGTACGTCAGCGGCACAGACTGGTTTGATAACCGTTCCTCAGATCCAGGACAGCCGAGGTAGTATGTCAAGTATCTCCGATGGAGGGCGCCGGTTTCGATGCCAGGCAGGGACGAGGATTTTACCTTGCCCCACTTCCTTCGCGGCTTCGCAGTGACTCATCTTGCACCTCGAAGCGGAAAGATATCGATAGTTATAGGTTTCGTTGACAGCGGGGTCATCACACACTGGGCAATAACTTCTACAGAGGTGGATTGAAAAAGAATTCGGTCATGACTTTACTGAAGCAATCGTCACTTCATTTGTCACAAGTGATTTAAAGACGCAACAGAACACCTCAAATAACAGGGTCGAACTGGGATTTGAGTCCCGTTTCCCCTAAACACGTTCCAGTATTGTAGTTACTATACCAACATTCTTGATAACTTGAATCATTCACTACCGGAACGAGTGATTTTTGTTTGATCCAGTTTTCCACGGTATTCCTACTAAGGTCTCTTCTCTCTATATAACCTCTACTACCTACATCCACGTGAACCTGTTTACTGGTAGCAAAGGCTCTTAACTCTTTTGTTTTAGCAAATTAACTGTACCTTGCCGCCTCAGAATGTGTCATATCATTCTGTCCTTTCTCTTAGTCAAGTTGCAGCAAATATATCTTTTGTCGCCACTTCGGCCCCTCGCCTTTCTATTAGTTACGCCGTGAACCTGTCTAATTTTCAGCATTCTTCCCTAATACCACATTTCATGAGCTGCTATGTTTATCTTGCCTGTACTGTTCATTATCCAAGTTTCTTTTGCGTCAAGGCTACATCCAGGCAAATACTATCATAAAAGAATTCATAACACGTAGATATATATTAGAGGTTAACATGTTTATCTTTTTCAGAATAAATATTTGCTGCTAGTGCCAGTCTACATAATTATCCTCTTTACTACTGCAGGAGCCAGTTATTTTGTCGATCAAATACCAAAACCCGTCTACTACTTTTAGCGTCTAATTTTCTTAAATAATTCCCTCAAAATCACCTAAGTTAATTCGACCACATTCTGTTATTATTTTCCCCATGTTGACGTCCGTCTTATAGCCTGGTTTCAAAGACATGACCCAATCCATTCAGCTGATCTTCCAAGTCCTTTGCCGTCTCTAAGGAATCACAAAGCCATAGGCAAACCCTTTTTATTTCAAGGCTGTTTACATATCGCGATAAGGTCTCAGAGTAGTTAACAGATTATGTACTTCAAAACTGCTTCGATTCGAGAACATAATGGTAAGGCTGGTGAGGAATACACAATAATCTCTTCCTAAGTGACAATTATGTACGTTTATTTTGTGACATATCATAATTAACCGTATTTGTGGAGAAACTGTGGCTACCATCGGCGGAGAAGTCTTCGACGTCTTCACTGTACTCCACTGACAGATAAAAGACTGTGGGCATGATTGAAATGGCATGATCCATACGTCTCCAGAATGTTTCCGTTATTATGTCGACTTCACGTCTAATTAAATATTTCGTCAGTCATTGGGGAAATAAGATTTGCTCCTTTGCTATAACTTCCGCACTAAACAAACAAACTTGTATACAGAAAACTAGTAACGCATTCATCCATCTAAAATGAAAGTCAAGATCAAAATTTTGAAGAGAAATGTTAAATCTGTCCGTTTCTGTATTTGTGATGCATGGAACGATGTAAATGTATCTGTAAATTTATGTTGTTTGTGTGGTTTTTCAACCCAAGACCTGTTTTATGCTATGACGTTGCTATAAAATGTTGTTGCTTTTCGTCTGAATACAGCAGAGTCGTTAGACAAATAGTCATGGAGCAAAACATAGCAAACTTATAATCCTAGGTGATATCGACACAGCTCTCCCTAGTCAGTAACAGATTTCTAATCAAACATGACGACCTATTGCAATAATGGTCACCTTCAGTGAATAATAAGAGAATGTTCGTTGAGTTTGACCAATATGCACAACGATAAAATCGTCAGACTGAGAACAACAAGCTTAGGCGTGCAAGACGTTATACATACATCAAAAAAAGTTTTGCATAACCTCGGTTCCGAGAGTTCCGGAGCCTGTACACAAAATTGGAACAGAGGTCAACATAAACATCACTTCCGTCCTTTCTATTGCTCATGAAAATCACACATTTCATGTTGTACGACCATACAGCGAGGCTTTCAGAGGTGGTGGTCCAGATTGCTGTACACACCAGTACCTTTAATGCCCAGTAGCACGTCCTGCATTGATGCATGCCTGTATTTGTCGTGGCATACTATCCACAAATTCATCAAGGCACTGTTGGTCCAGTCCAGATTGTCCCACTCCTCAACGGCGATTCAGCGTAGATCCCTCAGAGTGGTTGGCGGGCCTCGTCGACCATAAACAGCCTTTTTCAATCTATCCCAGGCATGTTCGATAGGGTTCATGTCTGGAGAACATGCTGGCCACTCTAGTTGAGCCATGTAGTTATCCTGAAGGAAATCATTCTTAAGATGTGCACGATGGGGGCGCGAATTGTCGTCCATGAAGACGAATGCCTCGCCAATATGCTGCCGATATTGTTGCACTACCAGCATTCACGTGTCGTACAGCCGTTACGGCGCCTTCCATGACCACCAGCGGCGTACGTCGGCTCCACATAATGCCACCCCAAACACATCTCCGACGATTGTCTGTCTGCAGGCATATGCGACGCTCATCGCTGAAGAGAATGTGATGCCAATCGTGGTCAGTCCATTCAGCATGTTCTTGGTCCCATCTGTACCGCGCTGCATGGTGTCATCGTTGCAAAGATGGACCTCGCCATGGACGTCGGGAGTGAAGTTGCGTATCATGCAGCCTATTGCGCACAGTTTGAGTCGTAACACGACATCCTGTGGCTGTACAAAAAGCATTATTCAACATGGTGGCGTTGCTGTCAGGGTTCCTCCGAGCCATAATCCGCAGGTAGCGGTCATCCACTGAAGTAGTAGCTCTTGGGCGGCCTGAGCGAGGCACGTCATCGACAGTTCCTGCCTCTCTCTATCTCCTCCATGTCCGACCAACATCACTTTGGTTCACTTTGTGACGCCTGGACACTTTCCCTGTTGAGAGCCCTTCCTGGCACAAAGTAACAATGCGTACGCGATCGAACCGCGGTATTGACCATCTAGGCGTGGTTGAACTAGAGACAACACGAGCCGTGTACCTCCTTCGTGGCAGGATGGCTGGAACTAATCGTCTGTCGGACCCCCTCTGTCTAATAGGCGCTACTCATGCATGGTTGTTTACAATTTTCGGTGGGTTTACTGACATCTCTGAACAGTCAAAGGGACTGTTTCCGTGATACAATATCTACAGTCAATGTCTACCTTCAGGAGTTTTGGGAACCAGGGTGATGCAAATGTTTTATGATGTGTGTATTTATTATTAGGGGGCCGCCTAACCATAGAAAAGTTGTAGGTCGATTTAAACCATCTGATAATTTAAATAAAGTCTTGAGTATAACAGGATTTTATTTGCTAAAATTATTTGACACAGTACACGGAGTTAAAAGTGAGCAAAGTATCTGGATTGAGTCTACACAAAAAGAGGCTAACACTTCGGATAGGTACCAAATTATACAGAAGGCGGCAAGGAATGAACGCAGCAAGTTATCCTTACATGGCAGCTCACAAATTCAATGTCAGTGAGAGAAAATGGCAAATTATAATCAAATGGGCAACTCATGTTGCATGCCAGAACAAGTAAGAAGTGAGCTGCTGAGAGAACGGATCACGCTGCAGACTGTGTAATTTAACATTTCCCCAGAATCAGCAAATCATGCACCCATCAGCACCAGATGTTCGCTGAGAGACCAATCGCAAGTTGCCCGGAACACGAATCCACGAAATTTATGTCTCCCTTCTCAGCTCTCTACTTTCAACAAACTCTACATGGATGGGACAACTCAATGCTGTTGCCAATGTGACAGACGAGACTATCGCTTATTTAATGAAAGAAACAGGGTAACACATAGGAACTTCCCATATTTGGCGTACAAAACACACATTAATGAACACGAATGTCCTGGAACATTGGCTCCTCAACTGGTCGGCCTCCTGACACCAAGCACAGTGGTGGAGCGACTCGGTTTGATTGAATGGCTGAAGTTTGGAGTGAAGGAAACCATCTCTCTCACACTGGTTCAGGTGGCATCGCGGCATCTTGACAGTCAAATTTCATGCGGAAAAAATTGTCACACTCAATTATTCTCTGAGAATGGCAGTAACAGTACAGTGTCCATGTCCTCAACTAGGCCAGGCACTGGCCCTGCCCCCAAAAGCACAAAGCAGGCAATAGCCTCACTTCCGCGAAAACTACCCATCTCCCTGGGAAGGCTCGTCTGTCCTAGTGACATTCACTGACTGCCTTCTGCTAACAACAAGACCCTGAGACCACATCAGGAGTGTACCTTCCCAGTGCGAAAAACGCAAAGCCTTTCTCCGAAGCCCACATGTCCAGTACCCACAGTAAATAATCATCTAATAGTGGCAGAAAATAAAACATCACTTAGTCATATGTGACAGTATCTTCCACTAACTCCAAGTTTTCATAGACTGTTGTCTTAAGCAGACCATTACGTCCGATGGCCAGCTATAAATAAATATACATGTAGTTGGTCGGCTGGTTTAAGGGGGTGGTGTGGGGGAGGAACGAAACTGCTTGACCATCGGCTCATTGTTCCTATAAAACAAGTCCACGGGGGAAAGAATAAAATAAACAAGACTTACCGCACAAAAACCTGGAGAAAAGAAAAACCAGAAGAACTACAGAGGGGCAACAAATACTACGATGGACAAAATAAGACAAGAAAACCACAGAGTGACGCAAGAAACAGGCAGAATGGATTAAAACAAAAGAGCAGACGTTTTGGCTGGCTGATCAAGAGAATCAAAAAGGATAAGCCAGCCACTCTGTAACACATTAAAACTTCCAGTCTAAAAGCAGTAGGGTAGAGAACACAGATTGACAAAGGACATGCACTAAAACTTAGATGGAAAGATAAAACCCCCGTCACGTATAAAACGTAAATGAGGGATGATTTCCAAAATAATTGCCTATCGAAGTCGCGGGATCCAAACGATACATATCGAACGTGCGATCCTAAATCGATCTTGCGACTCTGGTGGGGGGCGCTGTGAGTATGTTTACGGTGGTCACTACAGCAACGACAAAAGAAGAGCGTTACAAAAATACTTTTAATTACAAGGGAGACGACGTACCTTACTCGTCGTCGGTGTTGTCGTCATATGAAGGTCCATGTGATGTGTACGCTACGGGAACAATTCCCTTTTTGCCACAGTCTGGGTAAACTCTGCCAATATCACGCAAGAATATGGCTAGAGTGTCACATGCGTTAACTTTTCCCTGCAAACGCAAGTAGTGAAAATAGATGTACGGAAATAGGTACAGTTCGTCTCTTTGTCGTGGACACCCTTCTCTTTTAATAGAAGACTTCAAAGATTTCCATAGCCGCTCGATGTTCTGCGTGTGCACACTGGGGTCATCCAAAGACGCGACCTCTACAGAGTGGTTGACGAACTAGTGGTCCAATCCTTCTGCTTTGAGTGTCTTGTAGGACTGAAACCCGTCTGTAATGACTTCACTACCAGACAGTATGAAGTGCTTTATGAGACGCACTAAAGTGACCTTGTCTCTGGACAATACTCTGACAACGAAACACTTCCGGGACTCTCGTTCTGTTCCACCGAACACCCAAATATGATAGATTTCACTCTTTGAAGGTAGTCCTCTCTGGTTCTTCCTTCTTGCTGTGTGAAATTCGTCTACTTCAACAACTTTACTCGGTCCACCAATCGGTACACTGTCGTTCGTCAGTACCACATAACACATTTCTCTGCAAAACCCGAAATAGTCGCACACGGTATTGGCAGTTTCCGATGCTGTTGCTTGCAAGGTGTAATCTCGAATCCAGCAAGATAGAAGAATAACGCTGGTCTGGATGGATAATTTCGAAGAATCGAACCATATATTCTTCTTGATAGTAGTTCGTTTTCCGCACTATCCGCAATGAAATTGTAACGGTATTTCGGTATCGAAACTCTTTTTACGAAATTTTACACACTTCGCACCACCAAAGTCTACAAAGTCCCTCCTTTCCTCATCCGGCAGTGCACCATATTTGCGACAAAAGTTCAAACTATTTTCTACGCTGGATAAGCATGGAATTAGGTTTTTCCATGTGAGAGAATTCCTGGAAGAAACTTCAAGAACACCAGACATCCCACTCACTACTGACATAAATCGTCTGGTTACCCTAGCAATTCACAAATAATTCGCGGAAGTACACTACTGGCCATTAAAACTGCTACACCAAGAAAACATGCAGATGATAAACAGGTATTCATTGGACAAATATATTATACTAGAACTGACATGTGATTACATTTTCACGCAATTTGGGTGCATACATCCTGAGAAATCAGTACCCAGAACAACCACCTCTGGCCGTAATAACGGCTTTGATGCGCCTGGGTATCGAGTCAAACAGAGCTTGGATGGCATGTACAGGTACAGCTGTCCATGTAGCTTCAACACGATACCACAGTTCATCAAGAGTAGTGACTGGCGTATTGTGATGAGCCAGTTGCTCGGCCACCATTGACCAGGAGTTTTCAATTGGTGAGAGATCTGGAGAATGTGCTGGGCAGGGCAGCATTCGAATATTTTCTGTATCCAGAAAGGCCCGTACAGGACGTGCAACATGCGGTCATGCATTATCCTGATGAAATGTAGGGTTTCGCAGGGATCGAATGAAGGGTAGAGCCACTGGTCATAACACATATTAAATGTAACGTCCACTGTTCAAAGTGCCGTCATGCGAACAAGAGGTGACCGAGACCTGTAACCAATGGCACCCCATAACATCACGTCGGGTGTTACGCCAGTATGGCGATGACGAATACACGCTTCCAATGTGCGTTCACCACGATGTCGCCAAACACGGATGCGACTATCATGATGCTGTAAACGGAACCTGGATTCATCCGAAAAAATGACGTTTTGCCATTCGTACACCCAGGTTCGTCGTTGAGTACACCATCGCAGGCGCTCCTGTCTGTGATGCAGCGTCAAGGTAACCGCAGCCATGGTCTCCGAGCTGATAATCCATGCTCCTGCCAACGTCGTCGAACTGTTCGTGCAGATGGTTGTTGTCTTGCAAACGTCCCCATCTGCTGACTCAGGGACCGAGACGTGGCTGCACGATCCGTTACAGCCATGCGGATAAAATGCGTGTCACCTCGACTGCTAGTGATACGAGGCCGTTGGGATCCAGCACGGCGTTCCATATTACCCTCCTGAATCCACCGATTCCATATTCTGCTAACAGTCATTGGATCTCGAGCAACGCGAGCAACAATGTCGCGATACGATAAGTCGCAATCGCGATAGGCTACAACCCGACCTTTATCAAAGTCGGACACGTGATGGTACGCATTTCTCCTCCTTACACGAGGCCTCACAACAACGTTTCGCCAGGCAACGCCGGTCAATTGCTGTTTGTGTATGAGAAATCGGTTGGAAACTTTCCTCATGTCAGCACGTTGTAGGTGTCGCCACCGGCGGCAACCTTATGTGAATGCTCTGACAAGCTAATCATTTGCATATCACAGCATCTTCTTCCTGTCGGTTAAATTTTGTGTCTGTAGCACGTCATCTTCGTGGTGTAGCAATTTTAATGGCCAGTAGTGTATATAATTTAGAGCAACTAAGAGAAGGACGGAAAACAGATAAAAATGACGATCACAAATAATTGATCATTACGCCCGCCACCAGTGTCGCGTGATCGATTTAGGATCGGACGTTCAATATGTATCGTTTGGACCCAGGGACTTCGATAGGCAATCATTCCTGAAAATTAACCCGATGAGGCGTTGTCAGCTAAAACTAATGGTAACGAGTCCGGTAACTGAAAATTCCGTCTTAGGGCAGCTAAATCAGGACGTGCAACAGAATGTGGGCCACCGTCAACCGGCCGCCGCAACGAACTGGGGTGGGTCTTCATAGCGCAGGAGATAGCCGTGGGTCAGCCAAGCGTGGCCGATGCGGAGCGGTAGAGGAGCACAGAGTCTCTGCGAGAGGCCCGCATGGAGGACTTCCACACATTCGTGGTCTCCTTTATGGCACGCAGTTTATTGGGCGTACCTAGATTATGCCATTCCGTGCCCCAAACACTTCGCGAAGTAAGACCGAGCGCAGGCGGCTGGTCCTGGCGGAGGTTCGAGTCCTCCCTCGGGCATGGGTGCGTGCGTTTGTCCTTAGGATAATTTAGGTTAAGTAGTGTGTAATATTAGGGACTGATGACCTTAGAAGTTAAGTCCCACAAGATTTCACACACATTTGAACATTTTTTGAACCGAGCGCAGGTCAATTTCAGAGATGTCGATCTCCAGAAGCGGTGTCCGAGTAGCCTGTTTATCCAGCTTGTCAGGAAGCTCATTCCTGAGATTCCGACGTGTCCCGGCGTCCAGACAAGCAACAATGGACGACCACTGTATGACCGCTACCAAAGGACGGCCAAAGTAGCACTGATCAATAGCTAGTAAGCTGCTCAAGGAAATCACCACAGACAAGGAAGGACTCACCGGAGCAGAAATGGCAATGCTCAAGAGCACGGAATGTGGCCACCAGCTCTGCAGTGAAAACACTGCAGCCATTCGCCAAGGAGCGCTGTTCAATACCTCCTGTGTGAGCATAAGCGAAGCCAACCCCGATCATCAACCATCGAGCTGTCGGCGTAGACAACTTTAGAGCCCCTGACGCGTCAAGAATCGAGAGAAAGTAACAGCGGAGAGTGTACTACACACATGTTCTATGACACTGTTGGTCTGGGATATGCCACAGATGGGTTCAACTGATTGTCGAGAAGATTGCCCCGCACAAATTGGTCCCTTTCCCTTTGGATTTGTGGGAGCTGTGTCACATTTGTATTTGTGGAGTGTAATAGATGTGTATAGCGTTCTGTTATGTTTATGTTGTATGATGATGAAGAGAGAAGGTAGAAGATCACATTTCCTACACCTGAGCTTAATTTCCCCATCTGACACACAGATCACCGCCAACATTGTCACACGCTCTAACTTCACGAGACACTGCGGAGAGATCTGGAGTTAAATCCAGGACACTAACACAAAGACTGATGTTCAGATACTTTACCCCACCACCTCTTCTCGTCTTGCCGTCAAATACTGACAGTGAAAATTACCAGCAAAAATTTTATGACACACGCTAATCTCTCTCTACTAATTTCTACACTGACTGATTATAAAAATATCTGTAGGTAAAGTTATCCCTCTTATACTGTCTAAATAATAATTGTGGTAAGGTGATGTGCGCTAGCGGAAGACTGTTGAACAAAGATCTTTCACTGTAGAAATAAAAAGGAAAGAACCAGATGGCGCTTTAGAGATGACAATGTTGGACTGGAGTAAAACAGAAAGTTGTACACCAAGAAAGATCTACTAGTAGTACATTCATCACACAATATTGAAGAGATTTAACAAACGGAAGGAAAAAACTGGGCAGAGAGAGAAGAGATGGTTAAAAATAGGGCAAATGGAGATATTACTTGGTTACCTATTCTCCCCCAGGAACGACATAAATTGTTGATGATGATCATGGTGTGTACGCACGACTAGGTGATTTGTGGACTTTGTTTGCTTGACGCTCTTCTCTCACAGGAAAAACCCGCATTCGGAGCATGCTGTTCTTGTGTCAATCTGCATATCTCTATATTGCATGGTAACCAGAGAGACGTTGAGCAAAGTGATAGCGTACCAGACGGCTAAATTCATCTTCTTTTCTATGTGGTAATTATAAGGATAAATTACGTTTTTTCTCTATTACTGTAGATAAATTGCTACGGTCGCAGGTTCGAATCCTGCCTCGGGCATGAATGTGTGTGATGTTCTTAGGTTAGTTAGGTTTAAGTAGTTCTAAGTCTAGGGGACTGATGACCTCAGATGTTAAGTCCCATAGTGCTTAGAGCCATTTGAACCATTTTGTAGATAAATAGCTGCACGATACCGCAATATACGCCTCAACTTCTTGCTATTAATGCTCTATCGCTGTCTACATTAACAAGGTATAAATGACACCATGATGATGACAATAAAGCGAACAATGATGTACTATGGACATTAACAAGGTATATATGACACTATCACAATGACAGTAAAGCTAACAGTGATGTGCTATGTACATTTCAAGTCCGACGCAATTTGCCGAGGACTGACCGTGCTGTCAGAGAGTAAATTCAGAATGCAACGTCCAGACGTCCTGTGATGAAAGTCATATAACTATAAAGGGGTAGTTGATGAGTCTGTGAATGTCACCGATTTCTCAATTATTGCTAAATATAAAATTCAAAAAAAGTTAAGTGAGTAGAGAGGTATCTCTGTCGCCAGTGTCTTAAACGCTTGGGAAACTAGAAAGTAAGGAATAAGGAGCGTGAGACACAAGACTGGCAGAATAAAACCATAACGGGAAACATCTGTAACAATTGACAGGATCCGACATCAACGATAGTTCACCATATCTTGGAAAGCAAACTAACTAATAATGTCATCTTTGTGGAACTCGAAGGGAAACAAATGGTGGCACAATGTAGTGTATGTAGGGTCGGAAAAAGTGTCGACCCTTTCATCTCGATAACGATACTGTTTTACTCGATACTTTTCAATGTATACGTTTGATGAAATCAGTACTTTATAGCATGTGGGATATCGAATGATCCAATAATGATTTATTATATTTTTATTTTTTCCCAAAATTATGTCTTATTTCTCCAAAATTTTGGTCGCATAACTACGTTCCAACACTTGGCAACTATCGAACGCCCAACACCAACAGGCCCGCAATTGGAGGTGCAGTGTGGTGTGGTGCGAGCAACAGAATGAGTGTATAAAAACATTCGCGACGCCTCGCCATAGTTGGCAGTTCTATTACTTGGAATTCCCTTATTTTTACAGTTCGACTTATTTGTTCCTTTTTGGATTGTTGTCTGAAACAGTTTAAGAATTAGGCTACTGAGACAGCATACAGAATGGCGACTACCAAAAGTGGAACTTGGCAGTATTTTGATAACTGAACGATAATGAAGTGAGGTGAGAAATCTGTTTAAAAAATCTGAAGTCTTCGGGAAATACTTCAAACATAAAAAACCATTTAAGAAAACACGCCGGCACAGTGGTTGTATCACTGCATTTAAACGTGAAAACTGACTGTTCTCTCTATTATAGACAGATTTTAAAAACAAGGATTGTGAGTAAGTGTCGATACCTCAATGTACAGACCGATTTATTTCGATAGATTTCTTACTATACTCACAGTCTAACATAACAGTCGCGACACTCTGCTGTAGAAATTGTTACCGTTTGACAGATGGAGCGATACTAGCGCTCCGAGCGGCGAGTGAGTATAATGTTTGTTTTGCATCCATTTCCTACGTAATTTACGAAATATTTGTGTTGTTTTCTTGCCTCCAAGGGTTTGTGCAGTATCAGAAGGCATATATGTTTCTAAAAATGATTCTAAAATAAGCGCAAGTATGGTCAAAAACCATGAATCGAGTGGAAACCTACAACACATTCGTGAAGAAACACTTGTGACGTTGGATACAATTGCAGCTTACCACGTTGATATCAAAAGACTATAATGAACACACAGATTTACACGTAAGAAGCACAACACCTCTACATGCAAAAGCGATCGACAGCTCATTTATCGTTCTGTAGGCCTACTGTGTTTGTCATTGTCGCCTGTTCCCACAAGTACAACCTTCATCTTTACATTATTCTAAGTGGTACAAGCAACTACCAAATAGTGGGAGAAATATGTTGAAAACATTATAATGGGCGATTACATTACATTTCACGCAAATCCAAATATTTGAATAATTTTCAAACAATCTTTCAGTGAACAAGGTGTTAACAAAATAATGTGACATCACATGAAGGAAGCAAGGAAAATTGATTAATAACAGAAGTGAATGAAATACACACGAAACATTACGCTTTTGTAAGACATGAATAACTGCACTGAATCTAACCACTTCATCGTCGAAGCAGGTCCGTGTTGACGATTCACACGAATCTAGCACTGCTACATGGAGAGTTGAACTAGTTGCTTCTGTGTCATAGGACTGTTTTACAGCTTTAGTTGGATTGTCGAATGTTTGTGGCAGTTTCCTCTTGATCGTCAGATGAGGTGGTTTATTTGGGATGTCAAACAGCGTGGGTACTGCATTTCACACGGGTTTATTATTGTCTGCCTTCATGAACTGGTTTTGTTCGAAGTGTAGTGAAGAAAACCTAATATTATTATACAGGTAAACTGGGTCTTTTCATAAGGTCTTCTCGTCTGCTATGAACTAGCCATTTTCTGCTCCTAAAACGAAACATTAATCATTAATACGCATGTAGTTTGCAAGTGAATCCTGACGATACAGTTTAGTAACATGGTGCTATATACCTCTCAGGATCCTTAGGAAACCTAAAAAAGGCAGCTGTGGTTGTCTCCTTCCTGTTGTTGCTGCAATTTATTGCGCTACAAACGCTCCCCGCTTGTAAAAACCATTGTAGAAACGAAAATAAACAACCACTATTCGCTTTCACGATCGCGCTGAACTCACAGTTTAAGTTACTGGCCGCTTGGGGCGCTGCTGGCACGGTAGGCAACAAAATCGAGGCGAAGTGTCGTGACTGTTATGTTAGACTGTGCTATACTACTCATGAGCAGAGTATCGATATTTTTCGATCGACGCCGTGTCCATAAGCGTATGCCAGTCTAGCCAAATACACAAACGTCGTGGCAAGATTGCTAATAGCAGTTGTCAGCAGTAAATAGTATGCAGAAAGCCATTAACAACAGTAGGGCAACATACTGAAATGGATTGTTACCATAACAGCAAACAAGCAGGACATTGTCCAAGGATAATTGTGTCTGTTAGCAGATTTCTCTGTACAACGGCGATGAGGTCATTAGAGTTTGAGTTGGGGAAGGAAATCGGCAGTGCCTTTTCAAAGGACAACACCGAAATATCAAAGTAGCGGCTGCATCCTCTAACCCTGACCTCAATCGTCGTAGCTACAGATTCAGCTTCATTTTAGAGTAACTTGAAACACCATAGTGCCTCTGTCAACCATATCCCACGTTATAAAATTATGTAAATCGGATACTGTTCTTATGGCTGTGACTTGTTGACGATGGAGCCTTAATATACCAAACAAATGAGCATATAAGAAAAAATAATAAATATTTGAAAGTAGCTGTCGAAATTCACATATCACATGAACTCCGAAAACATGAAATCATTGTTTTTCAGATGAAAGTAAAGTCAATGACCATAACGGGAAGTAGATTTCCATCTTTTTTTTTCAGCGTTGTAGCCATCCCAATTTTGAAAAACAAACACTATGCCGTACAACGAGCAATGAATAAAACTGCTGCACTGAAAAAAATCTGCGTAAAATGAGCTATTTGGAAGACATCATACTATTAAACAGTGGAAACGCCACGTAGGAATATCAACAATGTAGGAAAAGACGGATTGCTACTTACCGTAAAGAAGACACGTCAAGTTGCATACAGGTACAACTAAAAGACACTTATGTAAAGCTTTCAGCCACAGCCTGCATTAGTAAAAGTGAGAGACACACACACACACCATTCACATGCACAAGCAAGCACACACCACCGGCCCGAGATGCTAGAGCTGGCAGTCATGAGGTGTGCTTGCTTGTGCGTGTGAGTGGTGTATGTCTCTTTTTACTAACGCAAGCTGTGGCCGAAAGCTTTACGTAAGTGTCTTAATTGTGCCTGTATGCAACTTGACGTGTCTTCTTTACGGTAAGTAGCAATCTGTCTTTTCGTACATTGTTGGTATAATAGTATTATTATTTCTGTCAGCGGAAGTGCAGTACAATAAATGTGGCCTGAGCAGATTTCAGGGAATCAGTATTTGCCGACCCTTCTTGACTTTCGCGTTATTTCATACAATATTATGATGTATGATTGTAGATTCATCAACAAAACACCGTTTAGGACCTCATACTTCGTATTCTCATGGCACTATATCCCAAATATTACTGCTGGGATAATTAATAGTGTACTCTACCAATATATTCTTCATTTCATAGACAGCATTATAGATGACGAGTCCTACTGGAATGGTTGGAAATTCGTATTCGTATGTCTGACAAAAATTCATTGGTTTCTTTTTTTAAGTTTTCACAAATTTTGAACGCAGTATTCATTTCAACAAGGAAACGTTTTTAAAATTTGTATTAATAACTGTTCAATTTCATTTAAGAAATAACACTCATACCCGAAGTCAGTAACGCCTAAATGTATCGGCTGCACATGAATACGGAAACTCCAGTGACATAGACAGCTTCCCACACATCTGCTAAACAATTAAGAGGAACACTTTCAGTTAACATCCCTTTTGTAAGCCCTCGAAGAATATCGTAACGTCGGCACTGCATCAGTGGTACTGATTCCTGGGACACGCTGTAGAGAGATGACTCGCGACTAAAGCGCAGGAGATTCCCTCCCAAATTCTTGCCTTACCTACACCTTTGCTACTTGTTACGATATCTATTTCCGTTAAATTTTCTTTCAGAAAAAAAAACTTCTGATCATTTATACTAGCAAGCGATCGATGTTTCACCGCATATACACAATACAAATACCGATACGCTGCCTAACGTCAACAGCTTCCTATCCTAGTGTATCTTATGCCAACAAAAGCCGACAAGTATTTTGCCAAAGTCGTTGCATACCGTTACAGCGATGCTGAACGTGCCAAAGAGAATCGCACAAGAAATGTTTCTGGAAAGTGATGTTTTCTCCGCGACTAAGGTAAAATTTGCTTCAGTGGAAGAGAGAACAATTTTATTTATTTGAAGGCACAATGATGCAGCTTTTTGTGATATCTGGCCGAAAAACTAAGTTCTTAACCACACTTCTGACTACACACCCAATCGCCCTACGCGTACATACGTATCTTATTATCTATTCTTTCCATGCTAAAGGTGTTTCTACCATACATGTAACACCTCAAATTAATTGTTGTTCGGAATAAATCGCAAACTTAGGTGAAACATAGCTGTAGCTGGCGAAACTTATTATTTCAATGATTCTCCTACTTTGTGCGAAAAAAATTATAACTACTCATGCTCTTAACTTTTATTAAGACAGATGTGACTGCCTATTATGCGTCAGTCATTGTGGCTGCTACCTGTAAGTCAGAGAAGTGAAATATTCATTTGTCGCACTTGGCTCTTATTATACATGTTCCCATACTACGACAGACATCCGCAATGAATGTACGTTCGGCATATGACTTCGTCTAACTTTCGAACAGCCACGTTATACGTCAGTGTATGGGTTCTGACGTATACTGAGTTTTAAGTGGTTCCTACTATTTGGAGAATCTTTCCCATTCGAGCGTGTCTGTTATTCGTTTTTTCTGTGTTGGCTGGCCTGCTACAGTACTATGCAGTGATATGTTATCTCGCAGACAGTATTCGATGATAATGTCATATTTCGTTAGACACGACGACACTAGCGCGACAAAAAAAGAAGAAAACTTAATCACACGTATAAGGCAAAGGATAAAGAATTCGAAAATAAATCGAATGAAAATTTATAATAATACGTTGCTCGCTTATAGATAAATTCGCAGTTGCACTAAATCTGCAGTTAACTTGCGATACTGGGATTATTCGGATTAACGTTAAGTGTCTCTATCGTCACTATTCATAGTTGTAGGACTATGAATATTTAAAATCAGCTTATATTTCTGTTCACATGATCTGTTTCACACTTTGACTTGCATCACAGTTAGCACAATTTTTGTTGGCATTTATGCACTATAGTATCATTAGTTTAGTTTGTACTTCAGAGCTGAGTAGTACAGTAATTTAGCCTTTATTTTTAAACAACTTAATCTGTATCGGAGAAGTGAGAACAACACGGAGAGCATTAAATGTATATCGGAGAACTGTGAACAACACGGAGTGCATTAAATATATATCAGAGACAACACGGAGTGCGTTACATGTCATAGCTTTTTTAACAGCAGTTTGAATAATGTTCGCAATATTGCTGCCAGGAAGGGTTTCGTTCATCAACCGCCAACCAATTTCAAGAGCAGAGTATAAATACGAATAACCCATATAAAGTGGGTTTCTGGTTAACTTCATCGTAATAGTCACGAAATCGAAGGAAAAGTCCAAACAAGTCCATCAATTCTAATTTCACGATCAGTCACACTTCTCAGAATTAAAGTTTCACATTTAAATTGAGGACAACAAATATGAAGTGGTGTATTTTAATGCTACGAAGCGCATTCCACAAAATTCACTCGCCGTTTACTAGCAATCCATCAGTCGAGAAAATTACCTGGGAATAACGATCGTACCTGCCAAACATGAAGTCTCCGGGCGAATCGCTGTACTTCAGATCCGTAGTTTACAGTTTGCTCATAATCGTCTGCACTATCGCTTTCTACGGCAACCATACAATAAAGCTCCCTCAGACACTATATTGGTGTTAGTAATTCATTTGTTAATCATAGTCTTCTCTTTGAATAATATGACGGTCATCCCAGTCAAAGATAACACACGAACGTAGTAGCGGTAGTTATCAAGGTATTATAGAGCTCTCTGTAGTAGCGTAACAACTTATTGCTAATGAAAGAAAGATGAGTGCCATGAATTAGTTCAGACCGTCTAAAAGCCTGAATAACACTATCCAGATTTTTTATTTTAAATATTGCGAATTATATTCTTCGTGTTTCTCGATAGGTGGCAGCTATCACACAAGTACACAACATTTCACTTGTAGCATGATTCGTGTATTTTGATCATTTGAAGCTAGAAATACAGACATTTTTGTGAAAACTGTGATTGCTTTGCAGTGTGACTATTTTGAGCACAAAATCTTTCTTCTTTGATGTCTAGTCAACTTGTTCTCAACAGTATTTACGTGAGAATTCCTGACAAATGAAGCCGATGAGATTAGGACACGGACACTTAAAATACATTTCGCCTTTGTCACTCTTGCCGGCGAAAGTCAAACAGGTGTTAACCGATACATATCTTTGATGTGCCAGAAGTTTCTACAGAGAGCACACTCCACTGGTGAGTGAAGCGCGATCGCCATGAATCATTTGGTACATCTGCAGCTTTAATGATGCATTAGAAAGTAACTGACACCTGTAATTAGTTTACAAAACATGTACACTATGTGATCAAAAGTATCCTGGCACCTGACTGAAAATGACTTACAAGTTCGTGGCGCCTCCATCGGTAATGCTGGAATTCTATATGGTGTTGGCCCACACTTAGCCTTGATGACAACTTCCTCTCCCGCAGGGATCGGGTACTGAAAGGTTTCTTGGAGACTGGCAGCCCATTCTTCACGGAGTGCTGCACTGAGGAGAAGTATCAATGTCGGTCGGTGAGGCCTGGCACGAAGTCGGCGTTCCAAAACATCCCAAAGATTTTCTATAGGATTCAGGTCAGGACTTTGTGCAGGCCAGTCCACTACAGGGATGTTAATGTTATTGTCGTGTAACCACTCCGCCACAGGCCGTGCATTATGAACAGGTGCTCGATCGTGCCGAAAGGTGCAGTCGCCACCCCCGAATTGCTATTCAACAGTGGGAAGGAAGAAGGGGCTTAAAACAGCAATGTAGGCCTGTACTGTGATAGTGCTACGCAAAACAACAACGGGTGCAAGCCCCTTCCATGAAAAACACGACGACACCATAACAGCACCGCCTCCTTATTTTACTGTTGGCAATACACACGCTGGCAGATGACGTTCACCGAGCATTCGCCATACTCACACCCTGCCATCGGATCGCCACATTGTGTACCGTGATTGGTCGCTCCACACAACGTTTTCCGACTGTTCAATCTTCCAGTGTTTACGCTCCTTCCACCAAGCGAGGCGTCGTTTGGCTTTTACCCGCGTGATGTGTGGCTTATGCTCAGCCGCTCGACCATGAAATCCAAGTTTTCTCACCTCCCGCCTGTCTGTCATAGTACTTGCAGTGGATCCTGATGCAGTTTGCAATTACTTTGTGATGGTCTGGACAGATGTCTGCCTATTACACATTACGAACCTCTTCAACTGTCGGCGGTCTCTGCTAGTCAACAGACGAGGGTGGCCTGTACGCTTTTGTGCCGTATGTGTCCCTTCACGTTTCCACTTCACTATCACATCGGAGACAGTGGACCTAGGGATGTTTAGGAGTGTGGAAATCTCGCGTACACACGTATGACACAAGTGACATCCAATCACCTGACTACGTTCGAAGTCCGTGAGTTCCGCGGAGCGCCCCATTCTGCTCTCTCACGATGTCTAATGACTACTGAGGTCGCTGATATGGAGTACCTTGCAGTAGGTGGCAGCACAATTGAAAAACGTATGTTTTTGGGGGTGCTCGGATACTTTTGATCACATAGTATATAATAACCATGATACATAAATCGTCTTTACAGCGGCAACATCTCTTTGTTACTTTTCGAACCTCATGTTTCACTTCATGAAATATTGGATGCTTAAATTTAGACATCTTTACTACTCATTAGCACAGACGAAAGCTGGTATCTCGTCGTTGCTTGTACAAATTTTTAATTGACCTTATTGATAGAGAGATGTGAGATCCTGTTGATCTTAACGAAACTACTTCGATAATAGGAGGTTGTAGTTTTCGATAGTTCAACTTCTGTACATGGAGATCTGATGCCAATTTGAAAGAAGATTCCTTAAGTACCAACCACACTGCATTGAGGCCCCTATCATCCTCTGCCAGTTTCTTTCAGATTGGCAACAGATCTGTATCACTCTGTGCAAAGCAGCTACACGTTGCAGAACAACAAAGAAATGCACTGAAACAGAAAGAGCTACACATTGTCCGAACGTCATCAAGCTCCAGTATTTTCATGTCCATGGGATATGTTGTTTAACATTTTATCCGTAGGCAATCCTATTTTCGGTACAGAAAAATGTCATGTCTTCGATGAAGAATGGTGTTAAGACATGATGGATACTGGATATGTTGAAAGTCACTGGAACTTCTCGATTGAAGGAAAGTTGAATCATTGGCTCGATCGTAGGATTGTTCGACTGCTCTGACGAATAGCTGAATGACAGCAGCTAGAACCTGGGCAGAGGTTATAGACGATGTGTCATCAGGAACCGACAGGAACAGGTTATTGGAAGCTGAATTGATATCTGAACTGCCAGCGTCGTTTATCGCACGCACTTTACCACAGACAATAGAGACGTGCATGGTATAGAACACTGGTTCCCAATCTTGGGGTAATTACTCCCTGAGAGGTAAAATGTAATTCTCTGAAGGGTAAAAACAAAAGGCTTCAGTTATATTTCAGTCATGAAACCAAACTGTTTTTATTAGATCATTACTAGTATCATTGTTTCATAAGACTGTAATGCTGATTATAAAACTTATTCTTTTCCAGATACTAGCATTAACGTGTGACACAATGTTGTGAGAGTTACAGTTTGTATAACAGATGTATGAACAACATATTAATCATAAATGCACTCTGTATGCATATATTTTATACATTGTACCATGCATCTATTAGTAACATTGAACGTATACATCACATATACTTGAATATCTCTTGAAAATGCCTTCTCCAAATTGTACGTAGTTCCCACAGTATGTGAGATATTGATTCATTATTCGTTTCGCAACAGTAAACAAACTAATTGACAAGACAACACAGCAGTAACTTTGTAATAGATACTACACTGCTATAGGGCTTACATATTATTATTATTTTACTGCGCACGCATTTTAATTTGGTGGATTTCAAATGGGGTGAATACTGTAGATGAAACAAGTGTCGGTAGGGAGAAAAGTGGTATTTTGGTACAAATATCTACCCACAGTGGGATAGCTTTCTTTTTTGAGAAGGTGATGTAGGTATCACACGTGAGGCATCAAGAATTGTGTCATCATTCCGTAAAAAAACATTATTATAAATAATTAGTGCCAGCTGTCTGATTGAATCATCAGTTTATGATTTAGTAAGACATCTATAAATACTAAATATCATTTATCTTCCGTAATTTTAAAAATAAAAGTATTCAAATAAAATTGTCTTTCATTCTAAAGGTTATCTATAATGGTGGGGTCAGGGTATGGAGCCAGGCAGGAGGGGGGGGGGGGGCAGGGGAGAAGGATACTAAGGTACTAACCGACATTTGGTTACATCCGGGGGTAATGGTCTCTCAAAGGTTGGGAACGACTGGTATAGAGCTGGAGTCAAATATATAGGACGCTGTGTGGCGTTCTTCGGGGTTTAGCGATCGGTCTCACTTCTGTTTATAGCAGTTGCATTTGTGCCAACGCATCATTAAGTTTGCACGGCCCCTCCCGCCGGAAGTTCGGGTCCTCCCTCGGTCATTGGTGTGTGTGTGTGTGTGTTGTTTTTAGCATAAGTTCGTTTACGTTAGTTCAAGTAGTGTGTAAGTCTAGGGACCGATGACCTCAGCTGTTTGGTCCGAAGGGATTTACACACACACACATCATTAAGTTCTGCCTTTAGTTGAAGTTTATTTGCACTGACGATAAACATCACAGTGTCATAAATGAGAGAGATTCTGATATGTTCCATTACCACGTATTCTCGCTTTGTTTTCCCAATTTAAGATACAGAAACTATCTCTAGAGCTGACGAGATTAGTTTTGATGATATGGGATCTTGTTTATCTCCTCTCAAAACTCTTGAATTTCTAACAAAACCACGGTGAGACATGATGGAAGAAGTAGCACTGAGATTCGAAGTATTGAAAATAAATCCATGATTGTAGATGTTCTATCAGACAACCGTCAACCACTGCCACCATCAGATTATACCTGAAACATCCGTGTTCGCGTGAACGTGCCAAAATAACGCGCAGTTGGTGTCGTCCTTGGGACCCTGTCTCGAATATCGTGTCGCAGAACAGCCGTCGGCGTGACTCAGATATTGCCACTACGATAACACAAAACAGGTGGCAGGGAAACACTGAAAGACACTTGAGCCAGTGCGGCATTCAGTTTGTTATCAGAGGAAAACGCGACAGGTTGACATGTCTCCTGCTCCCTGGTAGCCCGCATTCATAGATTCACAATCATTTCCCACTGCATGTTTTCTAGGGGACTGATGACCTCAGAAGTTAATTCCCATAGTGCTCAGAGCCATGTTCACCGGGTATCCTTTTTTCGATGTCATCGATTCCGTTTGTACTCTAAGCCAGTGAGACAAACTATTTTAGAAGGACCATTAGAGCTCCAATAAAATAGTGAATTGAGATACCGCACAAATGAAAACATCCGATTCAGATTAATTATTTCAACAAACCAAAGTAAAACAGTTGAAACTGCCCAACTGGCAACTGAAGGAAGTACATAAAACTCATGCGAGAGTGGCAGTACGACAGTGTAAAAGCTGCTCCTTCCAAAAACCATTCCACTCCCTTATCCATGACTAGACAAATCGAAGTTAACGTGCTGCAAAGAAACACTGTGCGAACGTACTGAGTAATTAAATATTTTCAGGAATTTTGAAGAACACAACAACAAAGGCCTCTTACTTTCCAGCGCCTGTTATCCATCAGCGCCGGGTGGGACTAGTATGCTACTTCTCCAATTTCGCAGGGAAGCAATCATACCCGTATATAGGCTGTTATTACCATGAGGTCGCCATTCTCAGAGAATTTTTAGAGCTACTACCAGCTCCCCGCAGGGGATCCTTTCTGTTATCATGAAATCGCATATTTAAAACTGACATCGTTTTACCAAGTGTTTGCGCATCGTTTACCTGAGGCGGGATGTGGGAGCCAGCCCGGAATCTACATCGATAGATGTGGCAATCGAACAAAGGCGTAGGTTATAAACCATTAATTTTTCGATGTATCTTCCACGCTGTTTATACCAAAGTAAGAGCAGTTACATGTAGTTCAGCATTCGTCCGCATTAAAAATAAAATTCAGAACTGTTCCCCTGAAAGACTGCGAGGCACAATGGTACTGAAATCGACTCTCCAACTGACGACTGTTTCCCTTTAGGTCAAGTGCTGGCTTCTAGTTCCACACTCCCGTCTGTTCACATTTCCAGCAATACGTGACTCAGGAATAACATGTATTAGAATATAGTCACCCATGCTAAGCAGTTGCTTATTTGCAACATCATACAATGTCTGAAAAAGAAAATAAGAAGAGACTGCTTGCAAGACTAATTAACTACAGCGGGTGGTCAAGAATATGGAAACACCATGAACATAACACATTTCCATGCCTAAAACGGTGTAGGAAAACCGTTGGCCTTCAAAACAACTTACTGTTGTCTTGGGCTGGTAGGTATAGGTCCTGTATGATTTTCAAGGGAATCTTATAGCAGTGTTACTGCAAAACAATGGCAAGTTAAGGTAAAGATGATACTGGAGGAAAGCGATCACACACCGTTCTCTCCAAAGTAGACGACAAAAGCTTAAAAATGTTGAGATCTTGTTACTGTAGCGGTCGTGGGAGATGCAATATTAAATCCTCATGCTCACAAAACCAGTCCTGAACAATGCCAGATATGTAAACAGAGGCATTTCGTCTTGGAACACAGCATAAACTATTGGAGAACGAACATTGTACCATGGGATGGCCTGATTAGCCAAAGTGGTCACGTAATCCTTGGCAGGGATCCGATCTTGCAGAATAACCATGGGACCGATGGAATACCACGATATGGCTTCCCAAATCATCATCGAGACCCCGCCATGATTCACTCTTTGGACGTAAACTCGGTGAGACATTCTTCCATTGCTTCATAGTCCAAGTTTTATGGCTTTTGGCATCATGTTTACCTGCTACGGGCATTTACATCACTAATGAGTGGTTTTGGAATTACAGCTCGTCCTGCAATTTGCGCCTTATGGCGCTCCCTTCGTGTTGTTTTGGTTCTGACAGGGTTCCCGAGTGCAACATTCATTCAGGTCTGCAGTGAGTTTTGAAGCAGTCGTCACGTTCTTTCTCGTCACAGTCCTCTTCACTTACCGTCTGTCACGATCACTCACGCCCACGTTATGACTTGGCGGACGATGATTTTCCGCTTCCCCTATATACAATATGCAGTGCCTCTCATAAGCTTTGGGAATGTCTGGGTATGAAAGAATTTATGATTGTTAATACAGAAATAAAAATGTACGTCTGCAAGCTGAACATGTAATTATGGGCGATGAAAAGTGAATCACGTATGTTTGCTTGTTCACAACAGAACAAGACCCATTTCTTACTGCGAGATATGAAACTCTGCACTTCAATAGTTTTGGGACAAATGTTGGCAACAGTGTTAGTGTGCATATCTCTGTTATTCGTTACTTCCTTTGATGTCAGTCATTACCTGTCGAGAGCTCAAGGGAAACGCAAGAGTGTTTGTATACAACAGTACGTAGAAGTAAAAACAGCACTTTTGAACAGAGGCAGTTCGTAATATTCCACCACGAAAAGGGAAGAACATGCCGAGAAATAACAACGTTATTGAATATGAAGAAAAGTACTGTCCGTCGATATAAATATGAAGACAGGATAGAAAATCTGCCATAGACAGGCCGTCCAAGGATATTTGTGAGGAGAGAAGAGAGGGCACTAACACAAAAGGTCAAGAAAGATCCACTAATCACAGCTAAAAGAATTGCCATTGAGGCTGAGGAAGAGTTTGTGAAAAAGGTCAGTCCTAGCACAATCAGACGAGTACTGTACAGAGAAAATTAGCATGGGCGAACTGCTAGAAGGAAGCCTTACATCAGTCGTGCCAATAGGAAGAAGAGGCTGCTATTCGCAAGGGAACACACACAAAACAACATGGAGTGGTGGGATCAAGAATTTTCTCAGATGAAGCAAAATTTAACATATAAGGACCGGATGAACGAATAAAAATCTGGTGGCAGCCCAACAGAGAACTGGAGGAAAAAGATATGCAAGCTACAGTGAAATATGGCTGGGCCCACGATATGGTTTGGGGTTGTATGTCGACCCAGGGAGGGGGTGAGCTGGTCTTCATTAACGAAACAATGGATAAAAATGTATACCTGTAGATTCTAAGGAACAATTTGAAGAAGAGCGCAGAAAATAAGGGGATTGGAGACTTTTTCAGATTTTATCAGGACAACGACCCGAAACATACCGCCTGTATTGTACGGTTGTGGCTCCTGTACAACTGTCTAAAAATTGTCAATCCCCCTCCACAAAGTCCGGACGTGAACCTCACGGAAAATTTATGGGATGCATTAGAAAGAAATATTCGGAAAGTCCCCACACAGTCCAAACAAGACGTCAGGAGACGACTGCAAGAAAAATGGGAAAATCTAAGCATTTCGTACTTACAGAAACTAGAAAAATGTATGCCAAAACGGCTAACACAAGTGTTACAACGTCGCGGTAGAAGTACAGAGTACTAATTCCTCATTATTTCCTAGATTTTGGTTTATTTCTGCACTTTGTCCCAAAACTTTTGCGAAGGCAAATCTATGTTATTTCACATAAATATGGAATTATTTGAGTTTTGTGAGTCATTAACTGAAG
Source organism: Schistocerca piceifrons (assembly GCF_021461385.2). Classification (NCBI taxonomy): domain Eukaryota; kingdom Metazoa; phylum Arthropoda; class Insecta; order Orthoptera; family Acrididae; genus Schistocerca; species Schistocerca piceifrons. The sequence continues at coordinate 320,652,453 of NC_060139.1, read as the reverse complement.
TAAAATGCTCAATTTATTTCTCTGTGAATATCATTCTGTCTGTTGGAATAACAAACATAATACGTTTAATTGTTTATCTGTTATTTCCCAAAGTAAATACAAAACTATTCAGTTTGTCCCAAGACTTATGAAAGGCAATGTAAATCTTAGAGAGGGTTCCTCTTTGGAAAAAAATACTAACTTTGTCACGGTAGCAGCCAGCCTTGGAGCACCAACAATTTGCCCAAGTTCGACGCCATTAAGTTCTGACATGATGCACGCACCGCTACACAGAGCACTGTTCAGACCACGGACTGAGACTTGCAGCGTGTTGACATTGCACATCTGCCGTTCGTGATCAAATACAACAGCGCAGCCTGCAGGCGTGGCCAGCGTCTGTCGACGTTCAAGCATGCATTTCTCTCCATGTTTCCATATTTTTGTCCGAATCATGTATTTGTCGAGGCCTTTTAGCGCACAGCCGTCTTTCGACCTCCATCTGTGTCTTACACGCTTCGACACTTTTTTCTATTTAATTGGTACGAGAAGTTCATGACATGTGTTTTCGCGCTCGCAAGAAGATGAAAGCGCTACCTCACTGAAAACTACCAGTTGTAGAAGTATGAAACCGAAATTTGGTTGCATTAATTACACGTCTGTTGTTTGCAAAATAATCTCCTTTGCTATTTATACATTTCTCCCACCTCTCCGGCAGGCTGTAAACGTCACGCCAAAAAAAAAAAAAGTTGTTCTTTCGAAGCGAACCAATCAGCGAGCCGCTTTCGTACATGTTCATACGAACTGAAGCGTTGTAAAGCGGAGCGTGTCTCAGTGATGCAAATACATGAAAATCGGACGGAGCCAAGTCTGGAGAATAAGCAGCATGCCCTAGTATTTCCCAACTGAACGCCCCCATCGTTTCCCTGGCCCGTTATCATGGAGCAACATGACTTTGTGTTGCCTTTTTCCATATTCCGGTCGTTTCACGTAATGATCGATTTAAATCGATCATTTTCTTTTGGTAGCAATCAGTGTTAGACGGTCTCACCAGGTTTTAGTAGCTCATAACACTCATCAAAAAAAGTTTTGCATCACCTCGGTTCCGAGAGTTCCGGAACCTGTACAGAAATTGGAATAGAGGTCAACATAAACATCATTTCTGCACTCTTTATTCCTCATGAAAACCACACATTGCATGTTGAACCACCATACAGAAAGACCTTCAGAGGTGGTGGTCCAGACTGCTGTACGCACCAGTACCTCTGATACCCAGTAGCACGTCCTTTTTCATTGATGCATGGCTGTATTCGTCGTGGCATACTATCCACAAGTTCAACAGGGCGCTATTGGTCCAGATTGTCCCACTCTTCAATGGCGATTCGGCGTAGATCCCTCAGAGTGGTTGGTGAGTCACGTCGTCCATAAACAGCCCCTTCTCAATCTATCCCGTGCATGTTCGATAGGGTTCATGTCTGGAAAACATGCTGGCCACTCTAGTCGAGCGATGTCGTTATCTTGAAGGAAGTCATTCACAAGATGGGAGCGCGAATTGTCGTCCATGAAGACGAATGCCTCGCCAATATGCTCCCTTATGGTTGCACTATCGTTCAGAGGATGGCATTCATGTATCGTACAGCGGTTACGGCGCCTTCCATGACCACAAGCGGCGTACGTCGGCTCCACATAATGCCACCCCAAAACAGCAGGAAACCTCCACCTTGCTGCACTCGCTGGACAGTGGGTCTAAGGCGTTCAGCCCGACCGGGTTGCCTCCAAACACATCTCCGAAGACTGTCTGCATGAAAGCATATGCGACACTCATCAGTGAAGAGAAAATGATGCTAATCCTGAGCGGTCCATTCGGTATGTTGTTGGGCCCATCTGTACCGCGCTGCATGGTGTCGTGGTTGCAAAGATGGACCTCGCCATGGACGTTGAGAGTGAAGTTGAACATCATGCAGCCTATTGCGCACAGTTTGAGTCTTAAAACGACGTCCTGTGGCTGCACGAAAAGCATTATTCAACATGGTGGCGTTTCTGTCAGGGTTCCTCCGAGCCAGGTAGCGGTCATCCACTGCAGTAGTAGCCCTAGGGCAGCCTGAGCGAAGCATGTCATCGACAGTTCCTGTCTCTCTGTATCTCCTCCATGTCCGAACAACATCGCTTGGTTCACTCCAGGACGCCTGGACACTTGCCTTGTTGAGAGCCCTTCCTGGCACAAAGTAACAATGCGTACGCGATCGAACCACGGTATTGACCGTCTAGGCATGCTTCAACTACAGAAAACACGAGCCGTGTACCTCCTTCCCGGTGGAATGACTGGAACTGATCGGCTGTCGGACCCCCTCCGTCTAATAGGCGCTGCTCATGCATGGTTGTTTACATCTTTGTGCGGGTTTAGTGACATTTCTGATTAGTCACAGGGACTGTGTCTGTAATACAATATCCACAGTTAATTTTTATCTTCAGGAGTTCTAGGAACCGGGGCGATGCAAAACTCTTTTGATGTGTGTAGATGACACCATTCTGATCCCACCAAACACAGAGCATTGTCTTCTTTCCAAAGCGATTTGGTCTTGCAGTGGATGTCGATGGTTTGCCTAGTTTCACCCATGATTTACGAGGCTTAGGATTCTCAGAATATATCCATTTTTCATTACCTGTCACTATTCGATGGAGAAACGACTTTCTTTTGTATCTGACGAGCAGCAATTCACTAGTGGTCTTCCGATTTGCTCGCTGTCTTTCATTCACTTCATGCGGAGCCCGTTTTCCCACTTTCTGCACTTTTCCCATAGCTTTCAACCGAAGAAAAACGGCTTTCTGCGTCACATTCAATCGTTCCGCAAGTTCCTGTTGAATTTAAGTATCACCTTAATCCAGTAAGACCTGCAATTCGTTGTCTTCGAACTTCTTCGGTGGTTTCCCGCGCTCGTCGTTTCTCACGTCAAAATCACCGCTTCTGAATTTTTGGAACCACTCGAAGCACTGTGTTTTCCCAAGAGCATGTTCGCCGAAAGCTTCGACAAGAATTCGATGCAATTCTGCAGCAGTTTTCTTCAAATAATAACAGAAAACCAATGCTGTCCGCAAATCGTAGTTCGTAGGCACAAAACTCAACATGTTAGCGGGTTTGAATCAGATACCGATGTATGGAACTTGGGTTGTCGTCAGCCGTTACAGGAAGTAGATGGCGCCGCAGACGCGGTCTGACGGGCCCTACACTGACGGCTAGCATCTTCTATAGGGAAACTAACGCTTCTTACTTATACAGCTGGCTTGTACAGTTGTGTCTTGAGCAGCGGAAGGAATGAATTCAGACGCGCTGTAGACTTATTTTGTTTCTTTTTCGAAAGCTAGGCTCCATAATTGAATATATTTGCATGCTGACTTGGAGTATCACTCTCGTTTTATTTGTGTTGGACTTCTTATATATTTCATACGAGGTTCCACGCAGAACGTAAAATAAGTAGTAAACTGCTCGCCCACTACCAGTGAGCTAATCAATTTTGATTAAAGGCGTTGCAGTACGCTACGACACTGTTCAAGGTCGAAAACCAATCGCACACTAACACACCAAGACAAACAATTAATCAGTACTGCAAGCAGACACTTTTTTCCAGGGCTTGTATAGGTAGATCTGAAGAAGACAACGGTATCCTCTTCGTCATTTCTAGCCTCTGCACAACCATGACGATAAGTAGCAATTACACATCATTCTATGCCCGTTCCAACTCCTAGCTGTATACTCACTAGCCAAATTCTGCCTACTGTCATTACATCTCAGTTTTCCTTACATTCATGTTCTCTGTTTCGTGTGGGCAAGCACTGGTAGCGCCACTTCGTTGTTGCAGTTACTAGTAACACACAAAAGGCAGCAGGTGATGATTATAGAACAGATAGTGTACTATCAGATTTCCAGATAAAAGGTTTTATCTTAACTTGACTGAATATAAGCATAAGAACTGTCACAAAATCAGTCAGATATCTTATAATTCGATGTCGTTCACGAGAATAAAACATAGGAGAATAGAAAGAAAAGCTGAAGAGCTACTGAGCCGTGATCAATTCAGACTTGGAAAAGATGAATGAATCTAAAAACATGCATAACACCATAATCTTGGAAGGAAGAACAAATAATACACTACTGGACATTAAAATTGCTACACCAAGAAGGAATGCAGATGATAAACGGGTATTCATTGGACAAATATATTATACTAGAACTGACATGTGATTACATTTGCATGCAATTTGGGTGCATACATCCTGAGAAATCAGTACCCAGAACAACCACCTCTGGCCGTAATAACGGCCTTGGTACGCCTGGATATTGAGTCAAACACAGCTTGGATGGCGTGTACAGGTACAGCTGGCCATGCAGCTTCAGTTCATCAAGAGTAGTGACTGGCGTATTGTGACGAGCCAGTTGCTCGGCCACCATTGACCAGACGCTTTCAGTTGATGAGGGATCTGGAGAATGTGCTGGCCAGGGCAGCAGCCGAACATTTTCTGTATCCAGAGAGGCTCATACAGGACCTGCAACATGCGGTCGTGCATTATCCTGCTGAAATATAGGGTTTCGCAGGGATCGAATGAAGAGTAGAGCCACGGGTCGTAACCCATCTGAAATGTAACGTCCACTGTTCAAAGAGCCGTCATTGCGAACAAAAGGTGACCGAGACGTGTAACCAATGGCACCCCATACCATCACGCCGGGTGAAACGCCAGTATGGCGATGACGAATACACGCTTCCAATGTGCGTTCACCGCGATGTCGCCAAACGCGGATGCGACCATCATGATGCTGTAAACAGAACGTGGATTCATCCGAAAAAATGACGTTTTGCCATTCGTGCACCCAGGTTCGTCGTTGAGTACACCATCGCAGGCGCTCCTGTCTGTGATGCAGCGTCAAGGGTAACCGCAGCCATGGTCTCCGAGCTGATAGTCCTTGCTGCTGCAAACGTCGTCGAACTGTTCGTGCAGATTTTTGTTGTCTTGTAAACGTCCCCACCTGTTGACTCAGGGATCGAGACGCGGCTGCACGATCATGCGGATAAGATGCCTGTCATCTCGACTGCTAGTGATACGAAGCCGTTGGGATCCAGCACGGCGTTCCGTATTACCCTCCTGAACCCACCAATTCCATGTTCTGGTAACACTCATTGGATCTCGACCAACTCGAGCAGCAATGTCGCGATACGATAAACCGCAATCGCGATAGGCTACAATCCGACCTTTATCAAAGTCGGAAACGTGATGGTACGCATTTCTCCTCCTTACACGAGGCATCACAACAACGTTTCACCAGGCAACGCCGATCAACTGCTGTTTGTGTATGAGAAACCGGTTGGAAACTTTCCTCATGTCAGCACGTTGTAGGTGTCGCCACTGGCGCCAACCTTGTGTGAATGCTCTGAGAAGCTAATCATTTGCACATCACAGCATCTTCTTCCTGTCGGTTAAATTTCACGTCTGTAGCACGTCATCTTCGTGGTGTGGCAATTTTAATGGCTGGAGTGTAACAAGATATTTTCACGAGTTATTTGGATCTAGGCAAAGTATTCAGCTATGCAAAGTAGATCCTGGCACATAAAACTCACACTATACCTCCTACAGAATTTATCCTTTGTTTCGCCTAATCAGAAACTGTTTTAAGGAAGGCGACTATGCTAGAAGGAAAGAAGGAAGATTAGAATTCAATGTCCCGTCCACGACGAGGTCATTAGAGACAGAACAAGAGCTCGGATTGTTTCAAGAATGGGAAAGGAGATCGACAGTGTCCTTCCAGAGGAACCGTCTTAGAATTTGCCTCGGACGTTGTAGGGAAATCACGGATAGCTCAAAAGTTGCTGGACGAACGGGGATTTGAACAGCTGTCCCAGATATGACAATGCACCACCTCATTCGGAAACTATGCCAGAATATCGGTTCCAACATATCTCCGGGACTGACAGATATATGGAACCAAGTACGTATACTTCGAAAACAACAGCTAAGCGAAAAAAGGTATCACGCAAAACTAAACCAAACCTGAATTAGGAAGTAAAAATTCTTGTTGTTAGTTGTCTCACTGTCGTTCATTCCATCTGTAGACGTCAGTAGCGTATTGTAAAAAACGCACTTGAATAGACGATAAAAGCACTGTAAATGAAGACGTACTAAATACAGTTCCCAAAATGATGTTCCAATAGTGAAACAAGCGTGACCAGTTTTGCGGGCGGCAGGTTGCGTCAGTCATGGTTGGTAAGTTCAAAGGAGAGACGCTTACCAGCTGTTCTGGCATAAACTTCACAACTAGAGCCCAGGTAGTACGCGGAAAGGTGGCGACACTAATCTCGTGGTTGCATCATCTGTTCAAAAGGAACGGCCGAAAGGATACCTTTAGAGTACGCAGAGCGAGGAAAGCAGTTCTGCTTTCCCCTGTATCACACAAAACCTGGAGATCATAGTTTTACAGTAAATAATGTATATGTTTGCATAAAACATGCTGTAGAATTTTTATTTGTCTCGAGTTAATGATGCATGAGAAACTAAGTGGCTCGACTATGTTGACCTCATGTTCTAAAAAAATGCAAAAGATGAATCTGAGCAGCTGAACATTACTCTAAAACATACTGATATCGATATTAATCTGCTGAAATTACGGAAACAGAGTTCTGGAGTTATAATAGTAACATATTTAATAAAAATGTGTATAAGAGCTATCATTTACGCCATTCGTAGCGGGACTGCATTGCTTAGGAAATGCCCAACAACATGGTACATTTCTGAAGGCACTGGACTTGTTCTTGGGAAGATTAAGGTTCAAATCCTTGTTGGGCCTTCCTACCTTAACTTTTCCACAGTTTCTTTAAACCACTCCAGTTGAATGCCGCTCGATCACCTTCACAAAGTGATGCCAATATCCTACACTTCAATTGATCAGCTGAAATAGCATCGAATTCCCTTGCTATGGGAGGTTGAATTCATTATTAGAAAGCACTGTAGGTCTACTAAACTTGTAGCCATTTCCTGGAGGTTGCGGCAGAGAGCGGAAGCAGCAACACAACATATCTGCTTCTCTCTCTCTCTCTCTCAAGGAACAGTAAGAGACAATATTCTATTTATAATATTAAAATAATATAATACTAAAAATGCACAAAAGTAATTTCGGTGGGACATCAGAGAATCATAAATATTCTTTAATTAGTGCAGTGCTGTAATATGCAAGCTGGGAATGGTAGGAGTAAGAGTCATGTTCTTCATTTAACGCTGCAAACGCAAGAATGTTTTGTGCTTACAATGAGTCAAAACTGCCATTTTCTTTACTGGCTTAGTTGTTGGCTCTCACAATCAAGACAGTACTTAGGCTTGTATTCAAAGGTATGCAGGGTCAGTTGGGGTGCATTTTTCCACACATGCTGCTTATCATTTCACCCCCCTCCCTCCCCGCTTTCCCCACGTATAGTTTCACCAAAGTAGGTTTTCGCTACTACTTCTGATATGCACCGTAGACTATGCAAATGTTGCACTTGGGCGGCTGTCTCCCTTCGGCTTCTTGCATCACTTGGGTCTTGAAACGGCCCTGAAGATATGCATGGTTACATGTTTCGTAATATAATGTGAGATGGTATAGGTTCATGTAGTAGTAACAGGGTGTGATGCCAATGAAGGTTCATTCATTTTCACACAAAAATCTAGACATGTCCAATGTAGCAACAACTGCGCGCAACAAGGGCGACATGGCCACTACTGATTTAAATCACTGTTTATCACAGGGGGCAACAAGAACGCCATTTGTCCAGATTCTTTCGAATTTTGCCGATTGAGGACTAGGGTGTGGAGATACTGCAGTTACTTTCTCCAAGGGACATGTGCATTTTAAGATTGTTTCATGAGCTATCCAGTGTCAATGAAATGCTTCAGTCTATTTCTTGTTACAACCAAAAGCTTTTTTAAAACAGTATTTTCTTTGTAGATTTCTTACAATAGTCCCAAATTAATCTACTGCAATATTCAGTTTAATCGTGTATGTTGCAAATATATCAAAAGATGAAGAATAACTAGTATTCGATTAGTTTCTATTGTCAGTAGTGTTTCACCTACGTGGAATCATAGGCATGGTTTCTGAACCTTGCAACTGTAGAGGAAATCACATCCACGACACTACTGTGATTAATTCTAGAGTATTGTTTCAGCCTTTAGAATCTTTATTGAGTAGGGATGACAACAATCATCAGCCTAATTCATAGAGATGCTATAAGTATTGGGAAAGATCGGTGGCCCCTACAAAAATGTAATAAAAATAGTTTAGTAACTTAAATGGGAATTCTTGGAAGAAAGGCGACATAGATCTTATGAAACCCTGTTGGGTAAATCTAAAGCATCTATATTTGAAGAACGATTTGAGACTATTCTGCTGCCATCACTGCACATCTTGTGTAGGATTCATAAAAATATAATAAATATATCTAAAAACAAAGATGATGTGACTTACCAAATGAAAGTGCTGGCAGGTCGACAGACACACAAACAAACACAAACATACACACAAAATTCAAGCTTTCGCAACAAACTGTTGCCTCATCAGGAAAGAGGGAAGGAGAGGGAAAGACGAAAGGATGTGGGTTTTAAGGCAGAGGGTAAGGAGTCATTCCAATCCCGGGAGCGGAAAGACTTACCTTAGGGGGAAAAAAGGACGGGTATACACTCGCACACACACACAAATCCATCCACACATATACAGACACAAGCTTATGTTTGCTTGTGTCTGTATATGTGTGGATGGATATGTGTGTGTGTGCGCGAGTGTATACCCGTCCTTTTTTCCCCCTAAGGTAAGTCTTTCCGCTCCCGGGATTGGAATGACTCCTTACCCTCTCCCTTAAAACCCACATCCTTTCGTCTTTCCCTCTCCTTCCCTCTTTCCTGATGAGGCAACAGTTTGTTGCGAAAGCTTGAATTTTGTGTGTATGTTTGTGTTTATTTGTGTGTCTGTCGACCTGCCAGCACTTTCATTTGGTAAGTCACATCATCTTTGTTTTTAGATATATTTTTCCTACGTGGAATGTTTCCCTCTATTATAAAAATACAATAAGAATGACTAGAGCAGGTACAGAGGCATATAACAATTGTTTTTGCCTTTCATTTGTGAATGGGATAATAAAGATGAATGATAACAATGGTATGGTATACTATCTTCCATGCATTGTGCCATGGCTTCCATAATATATATGTGGAGACTACTGGAAATCTAGGTTTGAATCCTGGTATGGTAAAAACTTTTGATAGCCAATATATATTTATACCATAGCAAATCCAGCATGTCTGGCCACTTTGAACTGCTTTCATTCTGTGTCAGTGCATCTTCATTGATTTCATCCCTCTCTATCCAGTCACTTAATTTCAGTGAATTAACTCATTTCACATACATAATTTGTAACAGGGTAAAGGCACAGTCTCCCCTGACCCTGTTACCCATGCTGCTATTCATGCACACCCCACAAGTGTTTGGAAATCGTGGGTGGAAACATCAATGACCATGAAAGTTTATGTCATACCTAGAGGCATGCTCACACAGCCTAATGGTTATGGCAACTGCCTGCAATAAGCAGGAAGTCTTTGTTCAGGTTCTGAATCAGACACGAATTTGTATTTTATTATGTTTTGGGATAAAAGACAGCTAGTTATAGTTACCTTTAATATTTCTAGATCTGCAAACACTTGTCACCATATTTTCTTTCCTTGCTGGACCTTGCAATACCTCATGATCTGGTGTGTAGCATTTACTGCAGGACTGGCCAGAAATTCTGCACATGTGCGAAGCGGCTGCAAATGTGCACCTCCCTGGTCACAGCATGCACACTTACCCAAACACAAAAACAGAGAAACAGAACTGTCACCACTCATTTAGTATATGTCTCTAAGCACAGATGTCACTGCTTCGCTTTACCCACTAGCAGGGATACACTGTACCTTGGGGGGGACTCTTGTGCTCTCTTCACAGTGGGCATGTCATCATGGGAAGGTATGGAACTATATACAAACATCACACAAATCATGCATAAATATGCCGGATTGGTTGTAAGCCCATAATTTTTAAGCATGTATATATACCTTGTGTTGTGACTTGCCGATCATTCAAAGTGCCGCCGCGCAATTACGCGCGTCCTCTACATGCGGCGCTGTCTGCCAGATATGCAGCAGCCACGCCACCTAAGCGGCCAGCCAGCCAGCGGCCGCTAGACTTGGACTCAGTGCTAATTTGAATGTTACCGTGTTCACATGTTTTGCTTGGTCAACTTGCTCTGTGACTTACATGTGTTGTGTTGTTTTGAAATATATGTGTTTAACTTGATGTTATAACACCTTGAACAGCCAGTTTAATACCAGTTTTCAGGTAACAGTGTTCGTCTATGTAACATGGAGCAGGATGACACACAGTTAGTACATAACAATTTTAAATTAGAGAAAGAAATCTGAAACACGATTATCATTGGTGATGAGGAACGATAAAAGTTAATATTGGGTACAAAAACATGACACATTGACAAATGCAAGCAGTTGCCAAAATTTTCATTATTAATACTTGATCAAAACCCTGAGTTATTCATTTTCATTAGAGAAAAATCTTTCACACACATAAGTAGATCTGAACATGGACATAACTCTTGCAACTTCATGATGCAGGAGTGGAAGTCCTTGGTGTGGAAAATTTTCGTAGAATTCTTTTGTACGTAGAACTGCAAAGAACTCGACCTTCAGCCATGTATTGCACTGCAGGTCAATAAGCTTCATCTGTAGTTGATTCTAAGCATATTCAACTGATGCTGAAAATGGCTATGCAAAGCATCACATGATAGGAGACACATTCATAACACCTACAAATCATGCTCGAAGTTGCTCCTTAATTTTTACATTTATTGGCACGTATTCTTGAAATATAGCACTTTCATGGACCAAACCTAGAGTAGGGAAATGCGCAGTGTTTTCTGACAATAGTTGGCTCTTCCAAAGAGCAAGCCTCCTTTTCAAAAGCATTTACTTTTTCTGTCTTGTCAGAAATTAAATTATTTTCACCCTGCAAATTGACATCCAGTCTGTTCATGTGAGACGTGATGTCCACGAGAAATGCAAGGTCTGACATCCAGCAAGTGTTTTCTAATTTTAGTCCACTCTTTCCCATCTCATGCAAGAAATGTACTATGACCCAACATAAATAAAAAAATCTTTTTAGCATTTTACCTTGACTGAGCCAGCATACTTCGGTATAGTAAAGTATGTCCACTTCCTCCTCTCTTAATTCCTCCAATAACTGCTAAAACTGGTGATGCGTAAGTCAATTTGTCTTCAGATAGTTTTCAGTATGCACAAGGATTTGCATGATGTTTTCTAATGTTAAAGATTTTGCTCAAAGTGCCTCTCGATGCAGAATGTAGTGAATTCCATACAACGTCTCTTCTGTGTGTCTGAGCTTTTTGCACATCAGTGCTATGAGTCCTCTCTGATGGCCTCACATTGCTGGTGCTCCATCCATGGTCACTGAGATTAACCAGTTCCAATCCATACCGACACCATCAATTGCTTGCTCGACAGTTTGGAGTAACTCTACACCTGTCATAGTCCCTTTCAAAAGCACTAAATCAAAAACGTCCTCTATTACATGCAGAGCATTATTGACACCTCGTATATGTATTACTGTGTGAGCTGAATCTATAAGATATGTTGCTTCAGCCAATGCAACACAGGAAGTAACAAAGTTCTGAGCCTTATTTATTACCTGCCTGTGCACATTGCTGGCTGTAAAACGTATACATTGTGTCACTGTTTGGAAAGGCCGATTTCTTGAAACCTGCTAACATTCGTGGGACACAAAAGTTCTGCATCACCAATGAGACAGCCTTTTACAAATTCCCCTCTGGAAAATGGTTTCCCAGATCTTGCTATTCTTAATGCAGTTCTGAAACTTGCTCACATTGCAGATATACTGGAAAATTGAAAACAATATGTAGTACAGTAAAGTATAAATGAATTTAACAAAAGAAATGAAGGCTTCTTGAGATGTCAGTTATTATGACTTACACTGAAATACTGTTGATATGCCTCATCCATTTTCTTCTTAAGTACACTTAATTTGGCTTGCCATTCTACACTGTTCAGTACACAACACTTGTCTTTACGAAATGAGTTGCAGTGTCTTTCAATTGTGAATTTGCGCTGGCCACCTATTATTAGGCATCACAACAAACACTGTGAGATTTCACCTACTGCTGTAAAGAAGAATTGCAGTTCCCAGTCATGTTTAAATGACTGAGAATACAGATCTCCTGCTCATTGCTTTTTTGCAATACTCGCCATTTCTCAGTACATCTTAAGTAAGGCTACAGTCACCAGAGGGACGCAAAACAGTGTGCTTCAGTCCTCCTGGTACCACGTAAACAAGGAAGCAGAACCATTGCTGCTCGTTTGGTATATGTGCCTAGTCCCAGATGTCGCTCTTCTGCTTTGCCCGCTGCCTGAGATGTGTACACCTGTGCCGCACTTTCGCCCTTATGCACAGTAGGCATCATTTGGCAAGCCTAGATTTAGTGTGTATGCTGCAACAATACAAGAGCTGCTGGAGTACTGGTTATTCTTCATGTTTTGCTACCCCTCTTTACATATGACTAAAGTGAATATCACATTAGACTAATATAGGTCCATTCTACATTCTATTGAATCCGCTTTAAAAATGCATTTTGTCTGCAGTCAGAAACCAGTGAACAAAATGAAAATGTTCTTAAATATACCATAATATGTGACAGAAAATGGAACAGTATGCTTATTATGCGGAAAGAAAACTGAGACAATTTAGGCCTCTACAAGCAGGATTAAACTTTAAAACAAGTTACCACATTACATGAAAACAGTAGAAATGTAAGGAACTATAAATTAGCTCCAAAATGTATCTCTTCAATAAATTGTACAATAGCACTGATGAATATATACTATCCTATATTGTATGTGGATGAAATAGATATTAAGATTTTGATGTTGATTTTCCAATATGCCAATTTTACCCTGTGTGTTGTAAGAACTTTGACCATTATGTACACAGGCTATTGAAAAGTATATAGGTGTCTCAGCACTGTTTTAGTCTTGTATGTATTTTAGAATCTGATCTATGTATACTGCTTATGTTGTAAATTTACGATGTATTGCATAACTTTATTGTTGTATTACACCCATAATATCATCAGAAATATGTTCTCACAGTATCATTCTGATTGTTAACTGACTTGTCCAATATCTAATTGTACCCATGTACACAAAAGACGGAAAGGATCAATAAATAAAATAAACCAACATTTTCTCTTAACATGAGGCTATACAAAACAAGTGAAGAGCAGTACTTGTTGCAGGTTGCAGAAATGAAACTATAAATATGCACTGAACCACCAGAAAAATGCACCCGAAACATATAGTTTATGAAAAATGTGAACTCAGAGCTGGAAATCTAACTTAAATCATGTATTGCAAACCGATTTCTGTAAATAAACAAAGCCAGTATTAACTTGCTTATATAAAAATATAATCACAACAAAAATTGATTGATGTACAATAATATTTACAGAATTATTTAACAACACTGAAGGCAGCACTGATGCAAAGACAGTGATACATCTCAAATGTCTTTATGATCTGTATGATCATTAAACATATTTGAAAAATGTTTTGAATCTGCACTTTTCTGACAATAGTCACAAATGAAACATCATATATTTACATTACACACTGTGTTTCATCTGCAGCAGGTAACATCACATTCCTTTTTTACAAGGTTCATTTGAATTTTTTTAGTTAAATAAAAGTTAAACAACTACTTAAGTTGTTGTATGTGGTGGACATAAAGTCTATAACACTTAAAGCTCCGTAGACTGTCAACATTTATTTTTCAAGATGGAACTGGTTTCACAGAAAGCCACATTTTGATTGTGTCATGATAGCTACTAAGCCACTGTATATTTCCTTCAACTGTCTCAAGTGCCTGACTGCGTGCTGCTGTTCCAGCACCAGCCTCTGGATACTTTTCGAAGAATGCTTTCATCTGCAACAACCACATGAAAATGAATGACTGCAATACACCAACATAATTTATAAAATATAATAAGACAACTCCAATGGTTTCACTCACTGAAATAATATTTAGAAGAGAAAACACACACACACACACACACACACACACACACAGACAGAGAGAGAGAGAGAGAGAGAGAGAGAGAGAGAGAGAGACCTACATTTTCAGTCAGACCACAGTACTGGGAGAATCCAACTACATTGTGCACAAATATAGTGTTTTGAAGGACAATACAAGTTCAAAAGCTGAGCTACAAAGTTGAAACTTATGTATGTGTATGTCCACTGAATACTCTACTATATACTGGACGATTGTTTCAGCTCATTCCTTAGTGTGAACTTTATTGAGAAGATTATTAAGTGAATAAATGATAATTTACTTCATGTACCTGTCTTAAATCATACTGTAATTTGTTTACCCTTTGCTTTAATAAATTTATAAAAATAATCTCACCATCTGGATTCAATGATCGATGACTCCTGTTAGAAACATGAGATGCAACAATGTTAACTGTTAACAGGGTCCTATCAATACAATTGTAGAGAACACTTATTTGTTGATGAACATCAATATAGAAAATCATGTTATCTAGAGCTTGTGTGAGCAAAAGTAGTATATAGCAATGTAGTGATAGTGTATTGATAATACTTTGTACAGATTAGTGTTAAATCCTTTTTCTCATTTTTTAATGTAAACTTTGATTCATTTTACATTTCCAGATTTTCCTCTATGACAGAAGCTGTGTGGTGTGGTGTGTGAATGAACAAATGAATGAAAAAACTACTTCCATATATTTTCTTTTTCTCCATTAGATCCCAAGGAAGCACCCGAATAAGAGTTTTTTTTAACTTCTGGCGTTTTTGGTATTGATCTCCAGTGTTTAGAAGTTGTTTGAATTAAAAACGAAAAGCACAAATGTGTGGATGTTTCTTAATGTTGTAGAACACCCATGATTTTGTGTTTATAGTTATGAAATTATTCTACCAAGCATTGATGAAAGAATCAATTAACATTATTTAAGTTACCGTGTTATTTACTAAGTTCTGGCATATTGGAACACACTCCATAGTAGTAGTTGAGGTTTGAGTGAATTCATTTGGATGCACATAATAGCCTAGTTTCTCTCAAAATGGGGTTCAGATCAGTACTTTGGATACGTCACTTTAGCAAATACATACTTTGTGAAAAGGAGTATCATCATGAAGATACAGAAAAATTCAAATTCTAAACTATTTGGTGATCATGTTACTGTTTAAAATGTCACAAACAACTGTAGATAATAACACTACACCTATCAGCTTTTCTTAATATACATTTAATGATGTTTTTCTCTCTCACCATCTTCAATCTTGATATTTCCTAATTTTCTGTTTTGCTTCCTTTTTCTTTTATTTAAATATTATTAATAGTTAGTTTTGGCTTATGAAGTAAACGATCAACAAAATAACAATATTTTTCTCAATAGATCACAGACAAAAAGAATTGTGAAAATGACCTGCACGGTCTTCAAGGTACAGGTTTTATGTCAAAACGCCAACTAATAAATATATATTCGGTACCAAAATTGATCATAAATAATGCAAAAATAATGTAAAAAGAATAAGACAAGATGCACTTGTGCCAGACATGAGCCAAAACTGATCTGACTTACTATGTTGTTGGGGTCTTCAGTCCTGAGACTGGTTTGATGCAGCTCTCCATGCTACTCTATCCTGTGCAAGCTTTTTCATCTCCCAGTACCTACTGCAACCTACATCCTTCTGAATCTGCTTAGTGTATTCATCTCTTGGTCTCCCTCTACGATTTTTACCCTCCACGCTGCCCTCCAATACTAAATTGGTGATCCCTTGATGCCTCAGAACATGTCCTACCAACCGATCCCTTCTTCTGGTCAAGTTGTGCCACAAACTTCTCTTCTCCCCAATCCTATTCAATACTTCCTCATTAGTTATGTGATCTACCCATCTAATCTTCAGCATTCTTCTGTAGCACCACATTTCGAAAGCTTCTATTCTCTTCTTGTCCAAGCTATTTATCGTCCATGTTTCACTTCCATACATGGCTACACTCCATACAAATACTTTCAGAAATGACTTCCTGACACTTAAATCAATACTGGATGTTAACAAATTTCTCTTCTTCAGAAACGCTTTCCTTGCCATTGCCAGCCTACATTTTATATCCTCTCTACTTCGACCATCATCAGTTATTTTGCTCCCCAAATAGCAAAACTCCTTTACTACTTTAAGTGCCTCATTTCCTAATCTAATTCCCTCAGCATCACCCGACTTAATTAGACTACATTCCATTATCCTTGTTTTGCTTTTGTTGATGTTCATCTTATATCCTCCTTTCAAGACACTGTCCATTCCATTCAACTGCTCTTCCAAGTCCTTTGCTGTCTCTGACAGAATTACAATGTCATCGGCGAACCTCAAAGTTTTTATTTCTTCTCCATGAATTTTAATACCTACTCCGAATTTTTCTTTTGTTTCCTTTACTGCTTGCTCAATATACAGATTGAACAACATCGGGGAGAGGCTACAACCCTGTCTTACTCCCTTCCCAACCACTGCTTCCCTTTCATGTCCCTCAACTCTTATAACTGCCATCTGGTTTCTGTACAAATTGTAAATAGCCTTTCGCTCCCTGTATTTTACCCTTGCCACCTTTAGAATTTGAAAGAGAGTATTCCAGTAAACATTGTCAAAAGCTTTCTCTAAGTCTACAAATGCTAGAAACGTAGGTTTGCCTTTTCTTAATCTTTCTTCTAAGATAAGTCGTAAGGTCAGTATTGCCTCACGTGTTCCAGTGTTTCTACGGAATCCAAACTGATCTTCCCCGAGGTTGGCTTCTACTAGTTTTTCCATTCGTCTGTAAAGAATTCGTGTTAGTATTTTGCAGCTGTGACTTATTAAGCTGATAGTTCGGTAATTTTCACATCTGTCAACACCTGCTTTCTTTGGGATTGGAATTATTATATTCTTCTTGAAGTCTGAGGGTATTTCGCCTGTTTCATACATCTTGCTCACCAGATGGTAGAGTTTTGTCAGGACTGGCTCTCCCACGGCCGTCAGTAGTTCCAATGGAATATTGTCTACTCCGGGGGCCTTGTTTCGACTCAGGTCTTTCAGTGCTCTGTCAAACTCTTCACACAGTATCATATCTCCCATTTCATCTTCATCTACATCCTCTTCCATTTCCATAATATTGTCCTCAAGTACATCGCCCTTGTATAGACCCTCTATATACTCCTTCCACCTTTCTGCTTTCCCTTCTTTGCTTAGAACTGGGTTTCCATCTGAGCTCTTGATATTCATACAAGTCGTTCTCTTATCTTCAAAGGTCTCTTTAATTTTCCTGTAGGCGGTATCTATCTTACCCCTAGTGAGATAGGCCTCTACATCCTTACATTTGTCCTCTAGCCATCCCTGCTTAGCCATTTTGCACTTCCTGTCGATCTCATTTTTGAGACGTTTGTATTCCTTTTTGCCTGTTTCACTTACTGCATTTTTATATTTTCTCCTTTCATCAATTAAATTCAATATTTCTTCTGTTACCCAAGGATTTCTACTAGCCCTCGTCTTTTTACCTACTTGATCCTCTGCTGCCTTCACTACTTCATCCCTCAAAGCTACCCATTCTTCTTCTACTGTATTTATTTCCCCCATTCCTGTCAATTGCTCCCTTATGCTCACCCTGAATCTCTGTACAACCTCTGGTTCTTTTAGTTTATCCAGGTCCCATCTCCTTAAATTCCCACCTTTTTGCAGTTTCTTCAGTTTTAATCTACAGGTCATAACCAATAGATTGTGGTCAGAGTCCACATCTGCCCCTGGAAATGTCTTACAATTTAAAACCTGGTTCCTAAATCTCTGTCTTACCATTATATAATCTATCTGATACCTTTTAGTATCTCCAGGGTTCTTCCATGTATACAACCTTCTTTCATGATTCTTAAACCAAGTGTTAGCTATGATTATGTTGTGCTCTGTGCAAAATTCTACCAGGCGGCTTCCTCTTTCATTTCTGTCCCCCAATCCATATTCACCTACTATGTTTCCTTCTCTCCCTTTTCCTACACTCGAATTCCAGTCACCCATGACTATTAAATTTTCGTCTCCCTTCACAATCTGAATAATTTCTTTTATTTCATCATACATTTCTTCAATTTCTTCGTCATCTGCAGAGCTAGTTGGCATATAAATTTGTACTACTGTAGTAGGTGTGGGCTTCGTATCTATCTTGGCCACAATAATGCGTTCACTATGCTGTTTGTAGTAGCTTACCCACATTCCTATTTTCCTATTCATTATTAAACCTACTCCTGCATTACCCCTATTTGATTTTGTGTTTATAACCCTGTAGTCACCTGACCAGAAGTCTTGTTCCTCCTGCCACCGAACTTCACTAATTCCCACTATATCTAACTTCAACCTATCCATTTCCCTTTTTAAATTTTCTAACCTACCTGCCCGATTAAGGGATCTGACATTCCACGCTCCGATCCGTAGAACGCCAGTTTTCTTTCTGCTGATAACGACATCCTCTTGAGTAGTCCCCGCCCGGAGATCCGAATGGGGGACTATTTTACCTCCGGAATATTTTACCCAAGAGGACGCCATCATCATGTAATCATACAGTAAAGCTGCATGCCCTCGGGAAAAATTACGGCTGTAGTTTCCCCTTGCTTTCAGCCGTTCGCAGTACCAGTACAGCAAGGCCGTTTTGGTTATTGTTACAAGGCCAGATCAGTCAATCATCCAGACTGTTGCCCTTGCAACTACTGAAAAGGCTGCTGCCCCTCTTCAGGAACCACACGTTTGTCTGGCCTCTCAACAGATACCCCTCCGTTGTGGTTGCACCTACGGTACGGCTATCTGTATCACTGAGGCACGCAAGCCTCCCCACCAACGGCAAGGTCCATGGTTCATGGGGGGGCTGACTTACTACTCTGATTGAAATTATAATCTTTGGATTACAAACTTTTAATTTGCTTAGTTCTCAAGAATGGTAATTAAAATATGAGGCTTACTATAAATTTAAATTGGGATCCTTGTGAAGAGGATGATTCTAGTGGGCAAAGTGCAGAATTTCAGCATTTATTTAATTACCTGTTTTCATTGTCCAATATGGCAGGGCAGGTTATGAAAACAAAGGACCATCACGCTGAATTTGGTGTCCTGGAGTCTTATTCTGAAACCCCCAGATGATGGGATACAAGGTAGAGAGAAAAATACTGTCTAGTTTCTCTGAGTGGACATCTCAAGAGAGGATGAGGCCTTCTTTGTCCAAAAATAGCACTATCTATTTCTCCTCACTATGGTGTCATCATTGTGGAAAATAAAATATTACATAGATTTCAAAGGACAATCTCCAGCAGGAGCAAATCATTTAAAAAAATACAGAGTGGAATGCAAATGTGAAAATGGACCAGAGAGGCTATGTAAGCCCTCATCCAGACACAGAGGAGAATTAAGCTGAGGATTGGTGAAAGGAGAAGCCTGTGTCATGTTTCTGCTAATCAGTGTCCGAGGCCCTCCATCTCTATTGGTGCAAAAGGAGCAAACACACGTAGTTAATCACAGTTATGGGTGAGAAACTTCTTTTGCACTCATTTTCCAATCCAATCATGTCATCCATAATAGCTTGATAGCTGATTGGCTTGCACCAAAGGGCCATAAATTTCATGTCTGAGGAGTGTATTTCTGACCAAGACTGGCATTTTCTAGGTTTTTGTTTTCTGGTAGAATCAACTAAATCCATGCAGCAACAACTCAATGAGAGAATACTCTGACAAAGGCAAAGGGATTCTTACTTTTCTGTCTGCAGTGGTATGAGGTTCCCCACAGGTAACCTTTGTTCTAATAACTTGGAAGCCCACAGCTCAATGTGATGGTCTGCACTAAGGTGCTATACTTAAAGGGCCAAAGGATCCTTGAGTACTTTGCTTTTAAGAATGACCTGGTTGGCAATATTAAATAAATGAATGCTCAAATAGTACAAGAGCTTCTAGAATATTTCGCCCTCTCTGTGCTATGGCATTCACTAGTTTTGAGTAACTGGAGATGTGACTGCTGCTATGATCTTCCACCAGTGCCTAGTATGTCAAGAAGGGTACGTTAAGGGCAGTGTTGAGATCAGTAGACTTAACAATGTATTTCCTCTAGCTATTAACTGATAAAGCACCAGGCTTACAGGTGTGCAGGACTTACCAGAGGTCTTGTAGCAATCAAGTATATAGCACACTGACAGTCAACAGAATGAAAAGTATTTCTTTATGGTTTAAAGGGACAGCTGCTGATTTTTATCTCCCTTTCTAATATTTACTGCTTAGACATTAAAACACATACCAGAATTGTGTTTACTCACCTCATCGAGTTTTTCTTGTGAACTAAAGTACTTTGTTATAGTCCGAATTAACTGGCCTAAGTATCTATTGTTCAGCGTGAATCTCTCCACTAAGTATTCCCACTCATTTCTGAAACAGGGAAAGTCTCATGATTTTATGTGCAAAATGTCACTTAAGTTGAAAACTACTTTAAGATGAAAGGATCTACCCTATTTTAAAAGATTTAAGACAAATGAAATTATATTTCTCTGTCCTAACATGCATCACTTATTGCATTTTCATATAATGCACTCAAGTAATTGAAGCCAAAAGTAAAAGCTGCAGAATACAAGAATGAGAGATAGGTTGTGTTTAAATTAATAGATGTTACAAGTATGTTGACAAGGTGATGAGAAAATTACTGCTGAATCTTCATCTACTGAAACCAAATAACACATCTGCTTTTCATAAGTAGAAAACTGACATGATGAACATGAATTTGTTTAAATTCATACAAACGAGCCTAAATGCTAGTTCAAAAGGTACATGAATGCCATGAAACTTGCAAATTTGAGAGCTCAATAAAAAAACAATGTTTATCTTTTTAATTCCTTTTTTTTTGTGTTTCAACATAACTGGACTCTTAAAATTGCAGATACTGATAAATGATATCTAGGAAATTATACCCAAATTATCAATTCACTGATTTACTTGAATTTTGAAATTCCGTTTTTGGGGATAGCAATTGGTACGCAGGCTGTTTCTTTGTGAGAATTCACCTTCAACTATGCGAGGGTCCCTTGACGTGCAAACAATGTATTGTAGATGTCCTTATAAAAAAAAAAAAAAAATCACAAGAGAGGCTAAACTTGGACATGCCAGCCACAGACGATTGCCCTTCAAGAAGATCAGGTGCTCACAGAACTTTTTCCACAATGCATGAATTGTAGTTCGAACTGTGTGTGCTGTGGCCCCATATTGCTGAAACCATACATACTAAACATCAATTTGTGCAAGGTTCACTAATGTAGACAAATCATTGAGAATTTATATTTAAGATTCGTATGAGCAGTTGCCAGCGGGCTCGTGCGCATGCGCAGAGCTGAATTCGCGTATGAGCAGTGCCTTCCTCCCGCTTCTGGCTACTTGAAGCATGGCTGTTTGCTGTATGAGCAGTAGCAGCAAGTAGCCAGATGCTACCCGGAAAAATTTTTCCGGCGTGCCCAAGCTGCCAGATTCACGCATGCGCAGAGCAAGCTTTGTTATAGTGTGTGTGTGGGGGGGGAATCCTTCCCCATGTGACCCGTGTATATAGTTTGTATCTTCGTAATATTGCTGGTCTCTCTGTCTACAGCTCCCACGTCAAACAGATTTCTGTGACCAGGAGCCATCAAGTGAATTAATATACATTCTCATAACCATGAAAGACCAATATAAGTTAGTAGTTTCAATTTTCTGATTTTACATTATTTCCACGTTATTATCAATCAACCATTAATGTCTTAATGAAGCTATTTCTGTCTGTTTTGCAGAGAAATTTGCTTCTATTAATTTTTTTTTACACTGAGGCAGTTAGTTTATTTGAAATGAAGCATTTCATTTCGCACTATTGGCTAGTTTCAACTTTGTTCAATTCCAAGTGCAAATTTTCATTTTCTGGGATGAATGACATTATACCATAATGAATAACCAAACATGAGAATACAGTACTGGACCTCCGAGAAAATTGGTATCACGAAAACCACATGAAAAGCTGAATATCAGGTACTTCAGAGTGCATCTGGACATAGAAATGTGCAATTAGAGCCCCACCACGCACGAAAATCCACCAGAAATATGATGAAAAGCGTATGAGCAGAGCAAGCACCAAGCACGGGCTGCCTACGTCATCATAGCTGCGCATGCGCAGTACAGCCCGTTGTCTGGCGCTTTCTGGTAACTGCTCAAACGAACCTTTTGTGACACTTGTTTTCTTCAAACCACTGGCAATGTATACCAAACAGTTACATGTTCTGAATGAAGGGGCCTTTCATTACATTTTCTGGGACTGTTGGCACTGAAGTAGCACATGTTTTATTTATTCACACACCAAGCCAGCTGAAAGTGCGTCTCATAACTGAAGAACATCAGCACATTATGAGGTTACTTTACAAACAACTCTTCACTCACATTCTGACTAGCAGAAAAATTACATTCACAGCGTACTTGCACCACAACCAAATTAGAAACTAAAAATGGAGGTGGTTATGAAAAATTTGTCTCACAGAAGAATCAGAAAGTTAAAGGGAAAATGTATGCTTGACTGCTGAGTGCCAAAGAGATTGTAAAAATGACTAACTTACTGCTTTGACATTCAGTGGTGAACTCATGGGCCATGATAACCCCCCCATTCTTCTTGTTTGTATATTTTCAGTTGACCTGAAGGAGTCGACACACAAAACATCTAACTGCTGGTTGGGAACAGGACTTACGGTGGCTGTATTGAAGTGTGCATAAAATTTATACTGCACAGCAACAAGCGACTGATGGTTAGAAAAGTAGGTCTCTACCATAACTATACATTGTTCATTTGGCTAATGCATTGTCACTACTGGGGCATGTGCAAAAGAAACTTCCTGGCCCCAACTTCAAATGAAATCATCCCCATCCTTACCTCTACCACACCTTCCTCAGTGGCGCCCAATTGAAATCAGTAAATTTCGTTGCCACACTGCACAAGCCACACAACATAACAATTAAAATAATGTTTTTCAAGTGAGAGAAGCAAAGTACTCTTCATCCATTGTTATTATTTCTACCATTCTAAACTTTCACATGTGTCCTTCCAGTCAAGTTCTTTAAAGAATTCAAATTAAGAGTCTTATCACAAATATCAGTAGAAATAAATGTACTTATTTTCAGGCTTACCCATAAATTTGTTGACATCTTGATGTGTCGGGTGTTCTGCTGGCTATCAGTGTTACACTGATATCCTGCAGGAACCCAGTACCTCAAGATGTCAGTAAAACTAAGTACTCGAGAGAAAAGTATAAGTATAATCTGTGCATTTTTATTGCACACATGAATTAATGAAAACTGTAATATTTTGCATATCTGTTAGTTTTTCCTTAAAATTAATACTAATTTTAGTGTCTGACAGGACAAATTTATTTAAAAAAATTACCTATAGAAATCCCAAATAATTTGACTGCCCACAGGATTGCCCGAGATGTAGCCAATGACTGTAAAGAAGTCCTGTGATCTTATCAAACTCTCATCCTTTGTGTAGTTGAGGTACCTGAATAAGAATAATACAATAAGACATAGAAATATATTTTACTTGTGTTAATACCAATAATACTCAAGAGAAAAATTATCTGTAATTTATTAAATAACTGGAATTGCCACTGTAGTTGTGCATGTACCAATATTATGAGAAGATAAATGGAAGCTGTAATCCGAGCAACTGTGTTTACGTTCTTGTTTATATTTCTACAGACAGCTCAACGTGTCTGTTACATAACCAGTGGCTAGTGCCATCCATTCTACAGTTTCTATCCCACTTATGATTTTCCACTATCCGATACACTGCCTGATAGCAAATGCGAAGCATCAAGAAGAGGAGGAGAAAACAAAATGACACTTCACAATTTGAGATGTGGTGTGATGTCATTTCTACAAACTTGGGTTAAATTTATTATACTTGGTATAATGAGCCCACTAATCAGTACAACACTGCACTCCCCATCCCTCTGGCCTGGCTGCATGCACTGATATGTTTGAGAAAGGTGTCATAAAGCTGCTATAACATCTTTTAATGCAATCTGGCCCACAACTGTTGTAAACAGTCCTTGATACCCTGGATAATGGCACTGGGATAGACTTGAAAGCTGAGTTGGTCCCACACATGTTCAATTAGGGACAGTTCTGGGGAACTTTCCAGTCAAATAAGTACCTCAACACCATACAGACAGTTTGTAGAGACATGTGTCATGTTTGGATGAGTGTCGTCCTTTTAAAAAATGACTCCATGATACCGCCACATGTGAAGTAACACATGAGCTTGTCAGGAAGTCTGTGATATACCACTGTGCCAGTTTCCCAATGGCTCCCCTCACTGTGACACCATGAGTAATGCCACTGTCTCTCTCCAAACTACGTCACTGTCATACTTTCCAATGAAACCACAATTAATTAATGAAGACACTGCAATGACATTCATCAGCAGTCCATGCTCCTCGATCATGGTCCCACTGTGGTGTAACAGACAACCTATACATGGGACAGTAATTCCCTAGTCCAGCTGCTGTTAGTCTCTGACAAAATATGCAGGATGACACAGAATATTGCAGGGAGGCCATTACTTGTTCTTGGATGGCAGGCATGGATGTGAAAGGGTTGTGCTGTTCTTGGTGGACAGTATGGTGATCCTCCCTTGTGGTGGTCAGACATGTTCAACCAGAATGTTGACGATTAGTGAACCTAATCTCAAATACCGGTGCAGTCCAACATCAGGTCTCTGTCACATCTGAATGTCCCACAGATGTGGATGCTGCATGATTCAACCAGATGGCCAAATGGAGACCCACATTGACACCTGTTTCAAATTCTATCAGATGCTGATAGTACTGTCTCAGACAAGTATGTGGTATCTCCATGTCCTTCACAGTGATCACTTAACACCTAGTGCTGTTCATGACTCTTAATACCCTACCAGGCATGGTAACAACTCTAAACATGAACAACATTAATGCACTTCAGTGGCTGTTCTACCTATCAGAGAGAGCTGCAGTTCTGGTCATTTACATACTTGCCAATGGTGTGTACATGTACGAAGTTACACTGACATCTGATCATATCTTCTAGATGCTTTCCTCTTTCTGTCTGGCAGTATATATTTAACAATATATTTTTGCATAATAAATCTCTCTTAATATTGTCTCTGTGTAAATATATTTTACGACATAACATTACTACAAAATGTAATAAGCATATTAATATTATAAACTATGCATCATCTATAATGCACATATATTTTGTGACATAATTTAATAATGATTTAATAATTTGATAAAACCACTGAGAAAAATTGATGATTGTGCCAGTCAACTATGTTTTTCTGTATATTTCTGAAATTAGTACAGATGAGTTAAGTAGTGCCATACAAACAGCTTAGCATTTGGGAATTGTCTGCCCATATTTCATTTATTACCTGCGAATTGCCTCCTCATTTTGGATCCCTGCAAGCCCATACAGTAGTTTTGTTCTTTCCTGTGCATCTGTCTCAGCAACATATAATTGCCACATCTGTTCCCAGCTTTCAAATGACCCATTTGCTGACATTCCTGTAGACAAGAATTTAGCAACTGTTAGAAATAATCTTCATTTTCATGGCAGCTTCACAGCTAAAAGCTTAAGTATGACATTAAATTCAGTGATTGCTTCTTAAGGCCAGAAGCAAAAGTGAAGGAATGTTTTCAATTTTGGGACACTGCTCTGTACTAGTTGTACAGATTATTTCTTTGTCTACTTTTGATGTTTATGGCAGAATACAACTATATGAAGTCTTATACTATAGGTCTTATCATATACAAGGGAGATTCAATAAGTAATGCTTTTTATCTATCTCTCTGTCCATCTTTATTTAACAGTCAAATTTATTCAAAATGAAAGTACAAATTTAGCTCAATGATGTTTCTGACTCGGCGAGTTTCTGACTCAGCGAGTACTGTTCACTTATCATGTAACAAGAACAGCAAAAACTAGAGTACTGTAGATACATAAACAAATTTAAGAACACATTAAATCTCTGGCCAAGACTGAGTGAGGTGGTAGAATTGTTAAGTGTCATTGGGAAGGATAGTGTCATTCCTATTTGAATGTCCCATGGCTTGCCTTACCGCCTTCATCCTATCTGAGCTTATGCTCTGTCTATGATGGTGTTATTGATGTCAGCTTCCTATCTTTTTTCTGATTTCTTTCATAATGTCCTTCATCAGAATAAAAATTTTGTAGGAGAAGGAAAGGATGTACACGCAAATGCGAAAGACTAAGAAAATTCTCTCCAAACCCAGCTAGTACAAAAGGTACAACGTGTAGGATGTTATTAGGAAATAACTATGGACAAACAGCCAACTCAAAAAAAAAAAAAAAAAAAAAAAGAGCTGCTGATAATCAATATGTGAAAGATGAGATCTCAAATCTTCAAGTAAATAGATCTGGATGAAAAGTAAATAAGGAGGTAGGGAGTGAATAAATGTACTACTGATCATAAAAACTGCATCCCCAAGAAGAACAGAAAATAATAAAACTTGACTTATTATGTGTATGGAACATAGTAACAAGAACAGATGATTAAATTTGTAGGAGATTTATGACTGAACAGAAGGTGAAATTTAGTACATGGTGCTCAAATGCAGTCATGCATCAAGTCAAACTAAGTTTGGAAGACAGATACAAGTAGGTAATCACATGGCAGTTGAACTCTGTGCCAGAGCTCATCATAGTGGCTGGGAAGGGGTGGTATGTCAGAATTTTGGCAACCCATGACCAGATATTTTCAATGGGCAACTGTTCTGGAGAATGTGCTGCCCGGGCAACAGTCAAACATGCCTCGTATCGAGGTAGGTCACAACATGTTGTCTTGTTGAAAGATAATGTCATGGAGATTTTGAAGAGAGGGCACAGCCACTTGCCTTACATATCAGAAATGTAACAGCTGCTGCCCAACTTACATGCTGCATTAAACAGAGGTGATTGTGTTGTGTACCCTGTGGAACCCCATACCATCACACCAAGTGTTGGGGCCCGTATGACGATGAAGATTACAATCAGGCAACATTCAACTTCTTCAGAGCCTCTTCACACGGGTTCCATCACAATGCTGAATGCAGAACTGGGACTCATCTGATGTGGTGTCACTCTTGTGCTCAGTGTTGTCGTTAGGCACAAAACTCTTTATGACCACTCCTGCTCCATTGCTGTGAGTGGTTGGGCTCATGTGACATGATGCTCACACTCTGGCAGCTTGTCATTCACTATATGTAATGCCTCAGAGTCACCATCAATATCAGCACCTGGCAATGACATTAAACTCCTTCCCCCTGAAATCAGTACATAGAATGGAAAATGGCATGGCCTGTGCATGTTTCAGCAGGGAAGAGGGGGGAGGGGATGGAGTGGCAGAACTCTCCACCAGCAGATCCAGAATCATAGGCTTGGGGGCTGGCCCCCACGTGGGGCCCGCCCGAGGTCTGCAAGAGCAGCAGAGGTAGCAGTGTGCCGGAGGCAGCAGGTTGTGTCTGTACAACTGCTGTGAGGAAAGGCTGGGTGGAGGAACTGTTTCCATCTCCATAGACTCCAAAAATTATGATCCCCTCACCAACCTTATGACAAGTGGAGCCACACGGTGAGGATGAGAGGGACAGTGGTGGTGACCCTGGTCTCTGTCTTCTCTATCAGTGACAGAGGCAGAGGCAGGGTTGGGGATATTGATTGCAACTGTGGTTGCGAGTGGAGCTGTGACGGGTCAGGTAGACATGCCTGGCTGCATCATCAAACAACTGACAGCCTCTGTGGCATAAAATGAGCACTTTGGTCCTTCTCAGACACTAGCAAAATGTGTGCACCTAGATGCAAGTGCCCTGCGTGTAGACAGGCCCCCGTGTAGACAGGCCTGCACACCAGCTGGGCACATTGTTTGGGATGCAGGAGGTCTAACAGGATCAGATCCCGGTGTCTGTGCTCGATTTTGGCCGAACTGATTCCGTTGATGGCGGTTGGGGAGGGTCTAATGTTGTGAAGAAGCCGTAAAAGGCATAATTGGTAGATGACATCAGCAATATCTTCCGTATGCCCAGACCACCTGCCCAGCCTTCGTGTTGGAGGCAGCACGAAAGGGGGCAGCAGTCAGGTGTTCAGTGCCATTGTGGCAACAGAAGACTTGGAACTGTGCCAGTGAAAACTGGGGTTAGTTGTCCAACACCAAGCCTCAATGGCAAAAATGCTCTTGAGGGCAGGAATGGTGGTAGGATTAGAAGTGGACTATCTAAAGGACATATGGGAAGTTTCCACTACTAGCAACCACAAAGCTTTTTGAAATGGTATGGCAAAATCAACTTAGATCTTCTCCCATGGGTGGTCAGAGAAGGGACATTGCAAGAAATGTAGCACAGAGGCCTCCTGATTGTGAGAGCAGGCATGACTAGAGTGGTATGTGCATTCAATGTCAGCACTGATGCTGGGCAAATGCCTTCACGTGCGACATCTCCCAGTGCAAACATGAAGGAGCTGGAGGATGGGGGACAGAGTACGAACAAAATGACAACCCTGCATTCAGCTATCTGTGGCCAATGTTAAGACACACTTCATGGCACTGAGCCTAGAACACAGTGAAAAATAATTGCAAAAAGCCAGATGGTCTGGTGGGAAACATGCTGTGGTCATCCTTTCTACACTGCAGACAAAACTATCTTCAGAATTGAGTCACAGGAAGATGCTTGCACTACCTCATGCATGATTAGCAGGAATTTATCCATGGTGCGTTAGAGATGTCGATCCAGAGCAAAACAAACTGTCTCCCAGCGGCTGAATTCCATGTCAGGGCCAAGAGGAAGGCAGGACAAGACATCTGCATTGACATGTTGGGCAAAAGTAGATTGCATAGTGGTACCCACTTAAAAACAATGCCCAGCAATGTGATACTATGCCATGTTTTCCAGGAGCTGGCCAATGCCTGAACAATGTCAGTAGGTGGAACACTTGCCATAAAAATACACACGAAATACCTTGACCCTGTAAATAGTTGCCAAAGTCACCTCCTCAGTTTGTGAATAGTTGAGCGTTTTGGAGGCAAAGGTGCTTGAGCATTCAAAACCATCTGAGACCTTGTGAGACAAAACCACTGCACTGCTGTACTGAGACACATCTGTCGCTAGCCTTGGCACATATGGCATGAAATGGCATCACTTTAAGACCATCCTTAAAGCACTCTTGACTGGCAGCTGGCCACACTAATTTTACACCCTTCTTGCACAGCTGATTTAGGAAGGGGGGCAGGTGATTTGCACCACTTGATGAATAAATTTGGCAGAGTACATGATTTTTTCCAGCAACAACTGCAATTGGGGGGCCTGGCATGCTTATGATCACATCGACATGGTCATGCATGGGCATGGTACCCTTGTCGCTAAGAATATGCCCCAAATATTTGATCCAGAGGACAAAGAAACTCCACTTTTCCAACCGATAGTGTAAGCCATTTCCTTGGAGGCATTTAGAAAGGGCCTAAAGATTCCTGTGATGTCCCACATGTAACCCAGTAGCAATGATATCATCCAAATAACTAACACAGTGCAGAATACCTTAGGCCAACTGTTGTAAATACTTCTTGAGAATGGCAGGTGCTCTCACAACCCCAAACGGGAAGTGATTGTACCTATTTAAGTCAAATGGCATATGTAAGAACATCAACCGACATGATATATCATTGATAGGCAGTTGGAGATACACTATGTGATCAAAAGTATCCAGACATCCCCAAAAACATATGTTTTTCATATTAGGTGCATTGTGCTGCCACCTACTGCCAGGTATTCCATATCAACAGCCTCAGTAGTCATTAGACATTGTGAGAGACCAGAACGGGGTGCTCCGCGGAACCCATGGACTTCGAACGTGGTCAGGTGATTGGGTGTCACTTGTGTCATACGTCTGTACATGAGATTTCCACACTCCTGATCATCCCTAGGTCCACTGTTTCCGATGTGATAGTGAAGAGGAAACGTGAGGGGACATGTACAGCACAAAAGTGTACAGGCTGACCTTGTCTGTTGACTGACAAAGACCGCAAACAGTTGAAGAGGGTCGTAATATGTAATAGGCAGACATCTGTCCAGACCATCACACAGGAATTCCAAACTGCATCAGGATCCACTGCAAGTACTATTACAGTTAGGTGGGTGATGAGAAAACTTTGATTTCATGGTCGAACAGCTGCTCATAAGCCACACATCACGCTGGTAAATGCCAAACAACACCTCACTTGGTGTAAGGAGCATAAACATTGGACGATTGAACAGTGGAAAAACATTGTGTGGAGTGACGAATCATGGTACACAGTGGGGCAGTCTGATGGCAGTGGGGTGAGTATGGCGAAGGCCCGATGGACTTCATCTGCCAGTGTGTGTGTGTGTGTGTGTGTGTGTGTGTGTGTGTGTGAATGTGTGTGTGTAGTGCCAACAGTATAAGTTGGAGGCGGTGGTGTTATGGTGTGGTCATGTTTTCCATGGAGGGGTCTTGTACCCCCTGTTGTTTTGCATGGCACTATCACAGAACATGCCTACTTTGATGTTTCAAACACCTTCTTGCTTCCCACTGTCGAAGAGCAATTCGGGGATGGCGATTGCATCTTTCAACACAATCAAGCACCTGTTCATAATGCATGGCCTGTGGTGGAGTCGTTACATGACAATAACATCCCTGTAATGGACTGGCCTGCACAGAGTCCTGACCTGAATCCTATAGTACACCTTTGGGATGTTTTGGTACGCTGACTTCATGCCAGGCCTCACCAACCGACATCGATCCTCTCCTCAGTGCAGCACTCCGTGAAGAATGGGCTGCCATTCCCCAAGATACCTTCCAGCACCTGACTGAATGTATGCCTGCAAGAGTGGAAGCTGTTATCAAGGCTAAGGGTGGGCCAACACCATATTGCAATTCCAGCATTACTGATGGAGGGCACCACAAACCTGTAAGTCATTTTCAGCCAGGTGTCCAGATACTTTTGATCAAATAGTGTATGCATCCTTTAAACCTGTCTTTGAAAAAAGTGCCCCCCAGCCCGTTTAGTTAACAATTCCTGTGAGCAAGGCAACGGATGGAGATCAATGCTGGACTGGAAATTAATAGCAAGCTTAAAAGCTCCACATGTGTAAGGATCTGTTATATTTTTTAAGGACCACCTTAGGTATCACCCATTGACTGGTGGAAACTATGGTAATAATGCACTGGTCCTGAAGCCTTGCGAGTGCCTCTTGAAATGGAAGCAGTTGAGGTCTACAACATTTTGGCACAATTGAAGGTTTCACAGAGATGTAGCGGTAAAATTATGTGCACACCTGAGTACTGGATCAAAAATCTCTTTGTATGAAACAAACAGAGCATCAAGTTCAGAAAAAGCTACTGTTTTGGACACACTGCTTGGGGGACACTCAAGAATGTTACTCACACAGTAAACTGGAACAACTGAATATTTTTCTAAATGGAAGTTATGGTAATTATCTCATGATACCATTTCTAAATTTTCCAAACTTGGACCTTTGCAGAGCATTGGTAGGCCCAACTGTCCTCCTTTATTACAATACTTAATCTCAAACAAACATTCTGTGTACTGTTCACTGACACAGTGAAATTTCACATCAATATGCTTGCTTCATTTGACTGTGCTGATTTGATCATTTCGATAGCACTTTGAAGCAATCTCAAAAGATTTATTAATTGTAAGCACTTCACCAAGACTAGGATTGGACTTGACCAAAGCTTTTGTTGTGACGTCCCTGTCAGGGGCAAAGTGCACAATCACATCCCAAATCAGAGATTCCAAATACAAAAGTCTGTAGCTCTGGCATGTGAAAGAGCATTTGCGTGCACAACCCTGCAAGTTGGCAGCCCATGCTGCATAAGACTGCCCCCATTGTTTATGGTACTGACTGTACTGTAGGATAGCTGCAACAGGAGTCATCTGCTGTGACAATGACAACTGTTGCTTCCGAAGCTCCAGAAACTTGGCATCCATAACATGGGCACGAGTGCTAATGTGTCACTGATCGCACAATATGGTAATAGCTTGTCTGCTGCATTTTTACTTTTGTCTGTTCACTTTATTACAAATATTATAAGACACACTGATTAAACCACATAAGTTATTTGTATTGCCATCTTTGTACAACAGCAGACCAGTGACACAGACAGTACATACTGTCCCAGATAACTCATTTTCTTATTACGCTAGTTGGTAACCTTTCTTTGCACTGTTCACTAACATAGTGGAATTTCACATGAATATGTTTGCTTCATCTAACTATGCTGATTTGATAATTGCAATAGCACTTTGTCTACAAGAAGAATGGTCTTCATTTCTCATCTGGATAGCTCATGCAGAAGGGACCTTTGGAGACCATATTGTAAACATTATGATTTACCAACTCTGTAACACTTTAAACATCCACCCTTAAAATATAATGTTTTCTTTCAATAACTATCACATTTTTAGTTACTCACACAGTAAACTGAAATAACTGAAGTTATGGTAACTGTTTCATGATGCCATTCCTAAATTGTTCAAACCTAGGCCTTTGCAGAGCATTGGTAAGTATGTCTGCCAACTGTCCTCCTGTACTACAATACTTTATCTCAAACAAACATTCTCTGTACTGTTCACTAACATAGTGGAATTTCACATGAATATGTTTGCTTCGTCTAAGTATGCTGATTTGATAATTGCAATAGCACTTTGTCTACAAGAAGAATGGTCTCCATTTCTCATCTGGATAGCTCATGCAGAAAGGACTTAATGTGTTTCATTCCTTTGCTGCATTCTGCTGCTGGTATGTACAGGGTGTATCAAAAAGAATCATCAGATTTGGCATGTCTATATTTCTGAAACTAACAAACATATGCAATGAATTTTGTTTTCTTGAAGAATGGAAACTCCTAAAGTTTTTTTTTTTCATACCTTTTCATAGGTTTTCAATATTCCCCCCCTTGAGACGCACGGCATATGTAAATGCAGTATTCATATTGTTCCCATACTGCAGCGAGCGCATCTTGAGATACAGTTTCCGCAGCTGTTATTATGCGACGTCTCAGTTCATTCATTGTTGTTGGTAATGGAGGGACATAAACAGAGTCTTTTATAAACCCCCAAAAGACAAATACAGTCAGGTCCTGTGACCTTGGAGGCCAGTAATGTAAGGCTGAATCATTTGATCCAGTGCAACCGATCCATGGTTCAGTAGTCTTTTGATTTAAAAATTCCTGTACTCCGCACGCCAGTGTGGAGGTGTCCAATGCTGTTGGTAAATGAGGTTCGAATTGGTCTCCAACTGTGGGAAAAGAAAACTATGGCAGATGCGTTCGATGTCTGTATCAGACACTCATGGATGGCCCAATGATTTGCCTTTACACAAACAAGCTGTTTCTCGGAATTGTTCATGCCATCATCTAATGCTCTGTGCTGTAGGAGAATTCACATCATATCTTGTATGAAAGTCATGCTGAACAGTTATTACTGTGACCCCACACTGCACAGAATGTAGAACACAAAATGCTCTCTGCTGTCCCGACACCATTCTTACTAGAACTGAAGTGGGCACACACTGCTGCTACCTAGCGGGAACCACATAAAACTCAAGAGTTTGCTCGTTCCAATAGTACATTGTTCATATCTCAAATAATAGTTATGGTTTTTTCAAATCGGATGATTCTTTTTGATACACCCTGTATTCTGTTTCAGTTGATGAAGTTAAAAAAAAAAAAAAAAAAAAAAACCAACACAACTACTGGGAGCAGCATTATAGAGAATAATGTGTGCTGTTATTTTGTAACCCTCCTTCTCTGGAACTTCTGTGAAGCGGCTCTCAGAATTAAATGTAAATCCAAGATCTGGTCTCATTTTACATGACAAATATAGAAGATTCTGTGGCTTCACAATAAGAAAATTTAATGTTTTCATTCTCTTCATTTTCTTCACTTGTCTCCCTGTCTGAAATTAATTGAGTGTTCAGTCCTTCAGTTAGTCATATTGGATTTTTTATACTTTCTTCATATGTTGTTCATGATGTAGAAATACTGCATCCTCTGTCTTCATTAATTGTATCCCTACTTATGTATATGGATTTTCAACCACAGACATTTCAAAATTCTTCTTTTGTTTGTTTAGCATGTTTTCAATTTTCTCAAAGCCTTGTTCTGTAATGATTCCATCATCAACATGTACATTTCTGCAGTTGGATATTTAAATATGCACTGATTTGATTTCAACTGAATTAGTCCTTCTGCTTTTAGGAAATCTGAAATGTCAGAATTTTATTTCATCTGACTGGAGCCTGTTTAAGTCCACACAGAGTTTTCTTGAAAGCACAATTTTTTGCCCTTATCTTTGTGCCCTTCAGGCATCTTCAAGAGTCTCTTCGTCCATTTTTCCGCAGAAAAAGTTTGTTTTTACATCAAACACTCTCATATAGATATTTTTGTCTGCTGCCACAGAAAGCAACAGTCTTAGTGAACTTGTATCTACCACTGGGCTAAATAATTCCTTGAAATCTATATCTTTTTCTTGCTGATCTTGCTGACAAGATCTGACAACCAGTCTGGCTTTACAATGACCATCATCTCTGACTTTAAAAATCAATTTTTCTTGTCGAAATCTCTTTCCCTATTGTCTCCTTTGGATTCGCCAACTTCCATGTGCCATTCTGTTCAAGTGATGTTGTTTCTTCTTCTATTGCTTTTATCCAGTCTTCTTTATTTGGTCCATTAATACAGTCTTCATATGAAAGTAATGCTGTTACATTATCTTCTAATGACACCATTAATAAATATAGACTTTGATCAGAAATCGGTAAGCTAAGGTAGAATATTCAAAATTTCTAGGTGTATGCATTGATGAGGGGTTGAACTGGAAAAAAACACACTGAAGATCTGCTGAAACGTTTGAGTTCAGCTACGTATGCTATTAGGGTCATTGCAAATTTTGGTGATATACATCTCAGTAAATTAGCTTACCACACTTATTTTCATTCTCTGCTTTCATATGGCATCGTATTGTGGGGTAACGCATCATTGAGTAAAAGAGTGTTCATTGCACAAAAGCGTGTAATCAGAATAATTGCTGGAGCTCATCCAAGATCATCCAGCAGACACTTATTTAAAGAGCTACAGATCTTAACTGTAGCCTCACTAACAAAGATGATGTGACTTACCAAATGAAAGTGCTGGCAGGTCGACAGACACACAAACAAACACAAACATACACACAAAATTCAAGCTTTCGCAACAAACTGTTGCCTCATCAGGAAAGAGGGAAGGAGAGGGAAAGACGAAAGGATGTGGGTTTTAAGGGAGAGGGTAAGGAGTCACTCCAATCCCGGGAGCGGAAAGACTTACCTTAGGGGGAAAAAAGGACGGGTATACACTCGCGCACACACACACATATCCATCCACACATATACAGACACAATCTGACACACACATATATATATATATATATATATATATATATATATATATATATATATATATATATATATATATATATATATATATATATATATATATTCACTTATGAAATTTGTTATTAACAATCCAAATGAATTCAAAAGTAATAGCAGTATACATGGCTACAACACTAGGAGAAATGATGATCTTTACCACCCAAGGTTAAATCTAACTCTGGCTTAAAAGTGGGCAAATTATGCTGCCACAAAAGTATTTGGTTACTTACCTTATAGCATCAAAAGTCTGACAGATAGCCATATAGCATTAAAAAGGAAATTAAAAGAATTTCTAAATGGCAACTCCTTCTACTCATTAGATGAATTTTTGGATATAATAAGTGGGTAATTTCCCCAACCCCCACAAAAAAATTATATTAAAAAATATAAAAAATTAAAAATATTAAGTGTATATAATATTTTGTGTAATGTAATATCTTTTATAGACACCTTTTATTAACCTGACACGTTCCACATCATTACAAAGTGTCGTATTCATGATCTATGGAACAAGTACTAATCTAATATAATCTTTCAAAGGTTTCTTCTAATGTGTTCTATTCCTTAAACTGCAGTTTCCTCTTTCTTCATTGCATAATCCTTCTGCTTGATTTTCTTCTTCATTTTCTTGATGCTGAATTTCACTTACTTGAGTGTTAGTGTCATTTGATATTTCACCAATAACAATATTTTTTGTGCAGTTTTTTTGAGACACACTGTTCAAATTCAACGTCTCTTAAGACAATATTTCTTCTGTCTGCATCAAATAGTCTGTAGCCATTTGGAGCACAATCAACAAAGGTAAATTGATTAAATATATAGCTGTGAGTAATCCTTCTCCCCATGATTCTTTCATCAGTTTACTATTCAAGATCATAGCTGTTACTTTATTAATCATTGTTAGATTCAGTCCCTCTGCTTTCCCACTGAGTTGAAGACTATGAGAAATACTATCATCTACAATAATTCCTTTTTCTTTGCATAGTCATTAGTTTAAGAATTAGCGTGTTCACCACCATTATCATTTTCTATTTCTGAAACTTTCAGTTTGAATTGATTTTCACTTTCTACCACATATTTTCTTATGAATTCTGCAGTTTCTGATTTAAATCTTAACAAATAGGTTGCACAAAAAGGAATGAAATCAACTGATACCGTCATGTAGCATCTGTATCTATTTAATGTTGGAGGATCTCTCTCTCTCTCTCTCTCTCTCTCTCTCTCTCTCTCTCTCTCTCTCTCTCTCTCCCCCCCCCCCCCCCCCTCTCCCCACAGATATTGGTATGTATCATTTCAAGTAGTCTTGCTATTTCTCTCACTATAGAAACTGGTTTTTTGTTAGCTTAGCTCTCACACAATTTTTCTGCTGAAGATAAACTCTAGGAACTCCATTACACATTCTCTTGCTCACAAGTTCATCTATTGCCGTCCATATTTTTCCTCTGTCAATAGTGATTGCATTTATAGTTTTATTTCAATTCCTACAATTAATTTCTTGTTTATGGTCCTTTAAATTTGAGTATTTTATCTTCATAGATTTGAACAGAATATTTACTAAAATCAACAGTGCATTCTACTTAACCGACAGCACTCAGTCATCAGATTTCTACTCATTTTAGAAACACACATAACATCCTTGAGAATACAGTTTCCACCCTGTTGCTACTGTTATCATTTATCCACCTTGTCTGACAGTTTGCACAACATTATCATGGTCTTTCACATTTGTTAACTTCAGCTCTGGATCTACGATATTTCCGAACTGGGGCAAAAGTTTAAAATAGCCATTTTTGGGCCTGGTTAACTTTACCACTTTGTTACACACATGTCCTGTAAATGCACTATCTACAATGATGGCTATTTCTTCTCTCGCATTAGCTTTTTATGATGTATTCCCTTTGTTGTATTCATGTGGAGTAAGTGTCTTCTTTGAGCTTTTCTTCATTGATGTCTTCTTTTTTCTTCTCTTCAGCGATGACTTCTTTCTTGTTTTCTTGAATATCGTCCTCTTTCTTGTTTCTCCAATGGCTACATCTTGTGTGATGTCTTCAGCATGAAAAATGCTATTTCTGTGTTGTCTTTGTTCTTAAAATAACATTCTTCTCATTTAATGTTTGTACTTTTGCAGTGGGGTCATGGCTTGAAAGGCTTCAGTTTTTTGAATTTCATTTTTAAAGTAGTACACTTCTTCTGTGTGGTTATTTTCCTTGAGAATGGGACAGCATTGTTTCTTCTAAGGTTTCTTGCACTCTCTTGCAAACTGTCCATGTCCACCTCAATTGTTACAAATTAGAGCCTTTCTTTTATTTTTGTTAAAACAAACATCAAAGGCAATACTCTCTTCTTGATTATTACTTTTCAATTGTTCATTGAGCCTTGCAAATAGATTGTCACCCACTGGGTGACAAATCCCATGCTGAAGAAAAGTGTTTGAATTCATCTGGCAAAATAAACAGTACCTGGGTATGGTACCTGATATCATTTCTGACTGTAGTCAATTCATTCAAATGCTATGTTCTGCAGTGCATATATGTTACTCATCATGTCTCTAGTTTTATCATATCTGAAACTCTAAAATTCTTGAAGCAACTGCAGAGTTCTTTGAGAAATGTCTCTTTTGTAAATTTCTTTAACTTTATTGGATGTAGCCTTGGAAGTTTCACAGCCCAACCCATTCAACGTTACCTTTTTCTCAACTGTCCTCATACAATGTTTCACCTTGCTGTCCCATTGCTGACACTTCTTCTGCGACTGCAGTTGTGTGTGCATTGTGTGTGTGTGTGTGTGTGTGTGTGTGTGTGTGTGTGTGTGTGTGTGTCTAGTCTATTGTTGACAAAGGCCTTAATGGCCAAAAGCTTTATTTATGACTGTCTTTATGTTGTGCCTATCTGCACTCAGCACCTCCGCTATGTGGTGAGTAGCAATGTTTGCTATATAGTTTTTAAAGGTCTTTCAAAATCTTTGGAACATTATTCATGTAAGTCAGAAATAAGAATTGAGCCATTACTGATCTCTGTGGCCTTTCATATGTTGTGTTCCCTAATTCAGAGCTTCATTTCATGCCTGTGAAACAACTTGTTAATGAGATATTCTGCTTTCTGTTGAGAAGGTAAGACTCCATCCATGCACAAGGAATGCTGTTAATGCAATACCACTTAAGTTTGCTATGTGGAATTTTCTTATCCATAAAATCAAAGGCTTTGGCAATCACAAAGTTCGTGTTTAGCTCTGTTAGAACTTCACTTGCTTTCTCAGTGGAGAATCTTTCACAAAAGACAAACTAGGGGTAGTTAACAAATTCTGGTTGGTTAAACAAGTCATTCTTGTGTCATGGCCACTGTCTCAAACACTTCTGATAGAAATTGAAAGAGTGATGCGTGATACAGGTCTCTAATTACAGCTGGTTTTCTTCATCCAGTTGTCTTGATGGGTTATTCTAGTCTGTCAGGAAATATGCCTTAAGTCATTCATTGGTTATGAAGATAGGTTAAGGCTACTCATATTAAGTCAAAACAAGATTTTTACACTGTACTAGAAGAATCATCACAGTCTGCATAATTACTATTTTTTTGTGACTTGATAAATTTTTTAATGTACTCAGGTGTTGTAGTTTTGAAACTAATATCTGTTGGTGGTACATGCAGTGTCTGTTCAAGAACATACAGTGCATCTCTGTTAGGTTCTTTATTACTGGGTGAGTGTTTGCTGCCACTGTGAAAAAGTAATAATTGAATTCCATACCCAATGGTTTGAAAATTCACCAATTCTGCCGTAGTTATTTTTTGGGGGCCCAGCCCAGTTTCACTAGGGGCACTATTTTTTATTTCTTTTGTTAATAATGTTCCAAATAGTTGTCACCTCAGTCTTCGAAAGTTCACAGGTAGTTTTAAATGAAAGTTTTGACATAACTATAATCAGTTTTTTTTAACAGAGCTCAGAAAAGCTATTTGTTACTATTTAAAAAATCAGTGTTGAACATAATATCTAAGGAAAGCTGAATTGTGGTACTGAAGCTATTTGAAGTATGAATACTAAGTACATGGAAAAGAACAGCTTTTAATTCATTAGGAAGTTAGGTTTTTGGATAAATGTCTTACAAAAAAACTTACCTAGAGTGCAGGCATAAAATATAATCATGCATATCTACTGATAAGTTAACAACAATCCTGACTCTTCAACTACTTATATTTATTCCTTAATATCTATAGTAAATGTAAAACTTTCTTGGATTAAGCATAATTATTACAATGTTGTTAAACATGTGTTCTTTGCAGTGGCACTTTAGTTGCTGCAGTCCTGTCAAAACTGAATCCTTCAGGCAATATTTTCAGACTGAAGATCATAACAGATTATAAAGAAGAGAGATGGAGTCACATGAAAGCAGTAACATGGAAGGGTGTCTTTCAAGCAATAAATTTCGATGTAATAATGGTTTAACATGTAATGTAATAGTAGTAGTAGTAGTAGTAGTAGTAGTGCAATTTTGTCATATGATGACATGTTGGAGACCGTGGCTGTTTTTGAAGACAAATGTTGATCGTGTTAGGACAGCAACCAGCCACAAATTTACTTTGAGTTCCTTTATTCAAAGGAAACCGTTACCGGTTTCGAATCGTTGCGATTCATCATCAGACGGTTTACACGCTTTCTTTCTACATTTGGTGTGTTTTTTACAGATTAATTGTCCTAAAATACAAATAAAACACAATTACAAACATGCCACACACAGATGGTTGCGTTGTAGATTTTCGTTGCATGTGACTTACGTGAAACGTCGGTTTCGAGTGATTGTTTCTATAACGTTCATCCAATCGATGTAAATGCATTCCCATTGCATCCTCGATGTTGCACACATAATAGTTCTCACTGTACACTTTAGATTTGTCACTGAGTTCATTCCAACCACGCACCACATGTTTTGGTACATACAAAGAGCTTACAAACATATGGGTGTCACAGATGCTATGATATATCGTAACATTTGACGATGATGTCCTATGTTTGGAAAGGATCATATATTCTTTTACATAACTGTAATGTCTTTTACATTAGTGTAGAGAGATTGAATATTTTTTTTATTATATATAAATCTGTTATTGCTAATTTAATTATAAAGTTTTTATATATCTTTAGAGCTGTATAGGTAAAATAGTACATTATTTTATTACATTTGGCAGCATGAGAATTATAGTAACATATAAATTTTCTACTTGATCTGCAGATAGGTGTATTAATATTATTTGCTTTGGAGGCTGGAAAGTAATTTTTGGAAATTTTTCAGGAAAGGGGCGTTAGCCAACTCTGTTTGTTCGTTAAGGATATAGTCTGGGGTGCTGTTTTTGTGTGTGTGTATTTCTAATTCTTCTAATATATTCATAGTGGCCCCTTTTTCTGTTAGATGTAAAATCTTTAAGTTGTCCTCAATGTTACCCACTGAATGGTTTTCTTCAGCAATATGGGCTGCAAATGCTGATTTGTTCAAGTTACCAAGTCTTAGGGCGTCAATATGTTCTTTATATCTAATTTCAAAACTTCTGCCTGTCTGTCCAATGTAGAATTTTGGGCATGTATCACACTTAAGTTTGTATATTCCTGATTTACGGTAGGGACTCTTGGAGGTGTTTACATCATGTATCATTTTTTGTTGTAATTTATTTTTTGTGGAAAAGCTGATTCTGATATTTTTCTTCTTTTTAAATAAGTTTGCTATTTGGTATGAAAGTGGGCCTATGTATGGGAGAGTAGCATATTTAGGTTTGGCTTCAGTGGCACACTGATTTGGCTTGAAGTGACTGCTGTGAAGTGGATCTGTGGGTTTTGTCTGCATTTTGTTGTGGAGTTTTTCTATTATTGTGGGTTTATATTCATTATTATGAGCAACTGTTTTAATTATATTGATTTCATTTTGTTGGTCTGTGTCACTCATTGGTACTTTTTTTAATT
This sequence comes from Schistocerca piceifrons, assembly GCF_021461385.2. Taxonomy (NCBI): domain Eukaryota; kingdom Metazoa; phylum Arthropoda; class Insecta; order Orthoptera; family Acrididae; genus Schistocerca; species Schistocerca piceifrons. The sequence continues at coordinate 320,610,845 of NC_060139.1, read as the reverse complement.
CGGTGTAGCATCGTTCTGAAATATGCCATTTTTTGTTGGTGGGGGTGGCAAGATGAGTTGCTAATACTGACATCTGTCGTGGTAGGTTTTCTGTAAATACTGAATAGATGTTTATTGTTACTATTGCAAATTTTCAGGTCAAGAAAGTTAATGCTTTTGTTAGTTTCATGTTCAACTGTGAATTTAATATTTTTGTGCATTTTGCTAAGATCTGCTGCTAATGTATCTATTTCATTGCTTGTACCATCAAAAAGCAGTATTGTATCATCAACATATCTTCTGTAGTATATTATTTGGTTTGAGATGTGCTGTTTGGCAGAAAAGAATTTTTGTTCTATATGGTTGGTATAAATGTCAGCCAATATCCCAGCTAAGCTACTTCCCATTGCCAAACCATCATGTTGTTGGTACAGTTTGTTGTTGAAGCTAAAGAAACTCGCTCGGCTGGATACCACACGTCCTGGCGTGTGGCAGCTGGCCAGACACTTCACCAGGGAGAAACATTACATTCCCACGTTACAAGGACCAGACGGCCCAGCCTACTCCGCGACGGAGAAGGCAGAGCTTATGGCCACAACACTTGCTGCGTCCTTCATGCCGAATCTGGTTCCTTCAGACCCAGCATTCACACTTGAAACGGACCAGGAGGTTACACGACTTGTAGCCCAGCCCTCGCGCGACGAAATCAGACGTGCTAGCACAAATGAAGTCACATGGGCTATCAAGCACACCAACGCTAGAAAAGCCCCTGGGCCTGATGGCATTCAAAACCGTGTCCTCCATGAGTTCACGGATAAAGCCGTAGAATACCTCACACACCTAACGAATGCCATCCTGACACACCAACACTTCCCTGACTTTTGGAAGGCGGCCAAGGTCCTGATGTTCAGGAAGCCAGGGAAAGACCACTCCCTCCCACAAAATTACCGACCCATCAGTCTGCTGTGCTCGCTCAGCAAGATTGTTGAGAAGGTAATACTAAAACGTATCACTAGGCATTGCATCGCCAACGACACCCTAAGACCGGAGCAATTCGGCTTTAGGAATCACCACTCGACAACACAACAACTCCTCCGCGTAGTCGAACATATAACACACGGCTACAACATGAACAAAGCCACAGGGGCCGTGTTCCTAGACATCAAAAAGGCTTTCGATCGTCTCTGGCACAACGAACTCATACGCAAACTAAGCGAAGCTGGTTTCCCAGACGGACTCGTACGTCTCATACACTCATATCTCATGAACAGATGTTTCAACACTAACGTGCAGGATAAACAATCAACACAACACGGTATCCAAGCTGGAGTACCCCAAGGAAGCATTCTGGGGCCCATCTTGTTTAACCTGTACATTAATGACTACCCAGCGACACGAAACACGACGTTAGCCGTCTACGCGGATGACACAGCCATCCTCGCGCAAGACTGGAAACCGTCGAACATCAACTCACGAATACAGACAGCACTCAGAACAGCTGAGCCTTGGCTGGAGCGATGGCGTATTAAAGTAAACGTCGACAAGTGCGAAGCTGTTCTGTTCACACGCAGACCGAAACTACTGCACAAACACCAACACTGTAGACCGATAACACTACATACACGCCCAATACGTTTCCGAGAGAAAGTCAGATACCTTGGTGTCTGGCTGGACCGGAAACTTACATGGGGGGACCACATCGAATACGTTGCCAACCGAGCGCACGCGAGGCTCAAACAGCTCTACCCAATGCTCAACAGGGAAAGCACACTGAATAGGAGGGTGTCGAGGTCCTTATACACGACACTGATTAGACCTCTGATGACGTACGCAGCTCCCGTCTGGGGATATGCAGCTCCCACACGACTGCGCCACCTGCAGATCATACAGAACAAAGTGCTACGAATCATTAGCAATGCTCCACGCTACACACGCACCGTGGATCTTCACCATGAATACCGCCTTGATACCCTCAAGGAAGTATTCAAGAAACACGCCACACGACTATACAGGAACTCGAGACACTCGAACAATCCTTTCATCCTCACTCTGGGAAACTACGATCACAACCACAGGTGGAAACACAAGCGACCAAAGGCACTGCTAGCTAGGGCATAACCACCTATGGTAAACTAACATACGCAAACAGCGACAAACGTCGGTAAGCCCCTGCATATCAGCAATACTGACTGGCAACTACCAGCTGCTATTAGAGCCGACCAACAGGCCACAGCAGGGACACCGACGAGCTCGCCCACAGACGCACGAGCAATCTCCCAACACTCCCTCATACTGTGCCTCCGGTATATGACCTATCGGACACAAGACCGATAACAAACATAACTGTTGCAGGTTGCAGGACGCTGAACGAGGACACTGTACCAGCACCCAGCGCCAGCCGCCGAGCAGCACAAACGCACAACGACAAGGTATCGACATACATGATACCCACTACTAACAAAGCCTATCCTTGCACAACCTATCGCAGGCAGCAAGACAACCGCTACTGCTCTTGCCGCCCGACCTAACTTTCGCAGAGGTTTTTTTCCCTTGGCTCTTGCCTTGGCACTTTTTTTCCTCTGCCCTTCAAACCGCTACCCTTCGTCAGATTTCGACCAATCTATCTCCAGATGAGCGCGTATTAATGGTTAATCCTAACCAGACGTACGCAAACATCGCAGCACCCACATCCTGCGACACCTCACCTTAGTGAATACTAACCCTTATGCAGAGATGGCAGTAGACCTTTTGTGTTGGCCATCATGCCGGTGTGGGCGTGGAGGGGCTCCACCTCTTGAAAATGTTGAAGCTAAAGTAATTATGGTCTAGAATAAGTGAAAGTATTTCTATGAGTTCACAGATCTCTGCAACACTAATTTTCTTATATTTAAGCAGATTGTTTCTTATAATGTTAATAGTCTCTTTTACAGGGATGTTCGTGTACAGGTTGACTATGTCTAGTGATGCTAATTTAGCTGTTGGTGGGATGTGGATGTCTTTAATTAAGCTTATGAGTTCATGTGTGTTATGTATGGTGTAGTTATTTTCAAATGTATAGTATTTGGTAATGAGGTCTTTTAATTTACGGCTTATGAAGTATGCAGGGCTGTTTCTTGAGTTAACAATCGGGCGAATGGGACAATATGCTTTATGAACCTTTGGCTGTGCACGCAGTTTTGGTGCCAAGGGATTCATTGTTATGCAGTTACGTATTTCATATTTGTTCAGTAAAAAGTTACAGTTTTGTAGCAGCTTTCGGAGTTTAGTTTGGAATTTTACTGTAGGATCCGTCTTTATTTCAGTAATATTGTTGCTATGGAAAAATTGCAAGGTTTTCTCTACATATTCCCTTTCATGCAATATAATTAAAGAATTTCCTTTGTCAGCTTTTACTATGAGTGCTTTACTTTCAGACAGTTTGCTATTAATATTTTTCAAATCTTTAAGTTCAGTGTTTTTGCGGGTATTATTTGATTGAAGTTGTTTCATTATCAGTTTATTTGTCTTGTATGCAACTGCATTTTTCTCACATGTGTCTAGTTTTGCTGTGTCACAAGCAAGTTTTGTGCAGGCTATGAGGTTTTTAACACTGTGATTATTGAGATTTGTTCCAATATTATGTTTCAGACCTTTATTTAACAAAGTGAGTTCACTGCTGCTAAATTGGATCTCAGTTGTATTAATGACTCTATCAAAAAATTTGTGTTGGCTTAGCTGTTTGTTATTATCAAACTCTGGATTGTTCATAGATTTTAAGGCTTCAATTTTCTTTTTGTGTTTGGATAGGATTATCTTTTGTTCTTTGTCTACTTTATCGTCTATGTGCTGTAGGATGTGTGAGAATTGTAATCCTATCCAAACACAAAAAGAAAATTGAAGCCTTAAAATCTATGAACAATCCAGAGTTTGATAATAACAAACAGCTAAGCCAACACAAATTTTTTGATAGAGTCATTAATACAACTGATATCCAATTTAGCAGCAGTGAACTCACTTTGTTAAATAAAGGTCTGAAACATAATATTGGAACAAATCTCAATAATCACAGTGTTAAAAACCTCATAGCCTGCACAAAACTTGCTTGTGACACAGCAAAACTAGACACATGTGAGAAAAATGCAGTTGCATACAAGACAAATAAACTGATAATGAAACAACTTCAAACAAATAATACCCGCAAAAACACTGAACTTAAAGATTTGAAAAATATTAATAGCAAACTGTCTGAAAGTAAAGCACTCATAGTAAAAGCTGACAAAGGAAATTCTTTAATTATACTGCATGAAAGGGAATATGTAGAGAAAACCTTGCAATTTTTCCATAGCAACAATATTACTGAAATAAAGACGGATCCTACAGTAAAATTCCAAACTAAACTCCGAAAGCTGCTACAAAACTGTAACTTTTTACTGAACAAATATGAAATACGTAACTGCATAACAATGAATCCCTCGGCACCAAAACTGCGTGCACAGCCAAAGGTTCATAAAGCATATTGTCCCATTCGCCCGATTGTTAACTCAAGAAACAGCCCTGCATACTTCATAAGCCGTAAATTAAAAGACCTCATTACCAAATACTATACATTTGAAAATAACTACACCATGCATAACACACATGAACTCATAAGCTTAATTAAAGACATCCACATCCCACCAACAGCTAAATTAGCATCACTAGACATAGTCAACCTGTACACGAACATCCCTGTAAAAGAGACTATTAACATTATAAGAAACAATCTGCTTAAATATAAGAAAATTAGTGTTGCAGAGATCTGTGAACTCATAGAAATACTTTCACTTATTCTAGACCATAATTACTTTAGCTTCAACAACAAACTGTACCAACAACATGATGGTTTGGCAATGGGAAGTAGCTTAGCTGGGATATTGGCTGACATTTATACCAACCATATAGAACAAAAATTCTTTTCTGCCAAACAGCACATCTCAAACCAAATAATATACTACAGAAGATATGTTGATGATACAATACTGCTTTTTGATGGTACAAGCAATGAAATAGATACATTAGCAGCAGATCTTAGCAAAATGCACAAAAATATTAAATTCACAGTTGAACATGAAACTAACAAAAGCATTAACTTTCTTGACCTGAAAATTTGCAATAGTAACAATAAACATCTATTCAGTATTTACAGAAAACCTACCACCACAGATGTCAGTATTAGCAACTCATCTTGCCACCCGCACCAACAAAAAATGGCATATTTCAGAACGATGCTACACCGAATTAAAAAAGTACCAATGAGTGACACAGACCAACAAAATGAAATCAATATAATTAAAACAGTTGCTCATAATAATGAATATAAACCCACAATAATAGAAAAACTCCACAACAAAATGCAGACAAAACCCACAGATCCACTTCACAGCAGTCACTTCAAGCCAAATCAGTGTGCCACTGAAGCCAAACCTAAATATGCTACTCTCCCATACATAGGCCCACTTTCATACCAAATAGCAAACTTATTTAAAAAGAAGAAAAATATCAGAATCAGCTTTTCCACAAAAAATAAATTACAACAAAAAATGATACATGATGTAAACACCTCCAAGAGTCCCTACCGTAAATCAGGAATATACAAACTTAAGTGTGATACATGCCCAAAATTCTACATTGGACAGACAGGCAGAAGTTTTGAAATTAGATATAAAGAACATATTGACGCCCTAAGACTTGGTAACTTGAACAAATCAGCATTTGCAGCCCATATTGCTGAAGAAAACCATTCAGTGGGTAACATTGAGGACAACTTAAAGATTTTACATCTAACAGAAAAAGGGGCCACTATGAATATATTAGAAGAATTAGAAATACACACACACAAAAACAGCACCCCAGACTATATCCTTAACGAACATACAGAGTTGGCTAACGCCCCTTTCCCGAAAAATTTCCAAAAATTACTTTCCAGCCTCTAAAGCAAATAATATTAATACACCTATCTGCAGATCAAGTAGAAAATTTATATGTTACTATAATTCTCATGCTGCCAAATGTAATAAAATAATGTACTATTTTACCTATACAGCTCTAAAGATATATAAAAACTTTATAATTAAATTAGCAATAACAGATTTATATATAATAAAAAAAATATTCAATCTCTCTACACTAATGTAAAAGACATTACAGTTATGTAAAAGAATATATGATCCTTTCCAAACATAGGACATCATCGTCAAATGTTACGATATATCATAGCATCTGTGACACCCATATGTTTGTAAGCTCTTTGTATGTACCAAAACATGTGGTGCGTGGTTGGAATGAACTCAGTGACAAATCTAAAGTGTACAGTGAGAACTATTATGTGTGCAACATCGAGGATGCAATGGGAATGCATTTACATCGATTGGATGAACGTTATAGAAACAATCACTCGAAACCGACGTTTCACGTAAGTCACATGCAACGAAAATCTACAACGCAACCATCTGTGTGTGGCATGTTTGTAATTGTGTTTTATTTGTATTTTAGGACAATTAATCTGTAAAAAACACACCAAATGTAGAAAGAAAGCGTGTAAACCGTCTGATGATGAATCGCAACGATTCGAAACCGGTAACGGTTTCCTTTGAATAAAGGAACTCCAAGTAAATTTGTGGCTGGTTGCTGTCCTAACACGATCAACAGTAGTAGTAGTAGTTGCAGTGGTAATACTACCACAACAATACCAAAACAACAACAATGATGACAAGAAGAAAGTAATTGAAGGATGAGCTTTCCACATTAGTCAATATTTCACAGGCATCAAACAACTTACCATAATGGTACACAAGTGTTCTCAGATCAGGATGGGGTCTGTAGTCTGGTTGGACTAACCAACCATCGAATTCATCCTGCACTTGTTGTAGACATGCTGGCAGTGCTGCTAGACATGCTAACTCTAGAGCCACTATTCGCAGTCTCCTGCAACATATTAACAGTTACATTGTTACATATTCACAATCAAACCAAACTGACCATTGTGCTCAATGATTTTAAAGTATCACCATTTCTGGTACTGCTATTATCTGGGAACTCTTTTTGTTTCACTGTTTTTATCTGTAGGTTGTTTAATAATTTACCAGATTATTTTTGTTTTATTCTAGAAGTTTTAATCTGTCAGGAAATTTCATGTCAGTGCACACCTAACTGTGAAGTGAAAATTCATTTTATGAGCAGGATAAATAATAATTTTCACTGTAAACAGGCATTCATTCTTACATCATGTGGATACTTGTTTTTATATATTTTTTATCAATGTAGTTGTGCAAATATCAAGGAAACTGGGTTAGATTAACAATAGCTATGAGGGCCATTCAGAAAGTAGAGAATGTTTTGTTTTGACATGCGATCGTATCCCCCACCACCACTGCCAACTGACCACTGCCCTTGATACTCATCGGCTCCAGTTTGGCAGCAGCTCAATTGAATATAGTTGATTAATACTTAGCTCTGTGACTTTAAAATGTATGATAATGTTATTAACTTTTACAGTGCACGTAAGTCCAACCTATCAAAATTTGCAGACAGATAACTGAGGTTTACAGTAATGTGATGAACGAAGCATCAGTTTAGAAGTGGTGTGTCACTTTTATTAGTGGGCAGAAGAATGTTCATGACAAAGATCGCTCAGGCCGGCCCTCAATGGTGACTGGAAGACACCAAGCAATGACTGAAACAAAAATCCAAGATGATAGATGTTCACAATTAGTGAACTGCAATGGCCTACTGTCAGACGCTCTAATGGCTTTGCCACACCATTAAAACAATTGGCACAGAATGCTAACCGGTGGAGTGATTCTCCTCATTAATAATGCAAGTCTGCATGCAGCGGGAGTGACACAGGACTTGCTTCAGTGATATCAGTGGGAAATGTTTCAACATCTGCCATACAGCCCAGACTTAGTTCCAAGTGATTATCACTTCTTCTCCAAACTGAGAGATTGTTTTGAGTGGAAAATACTGTGGAAGTGATGATGAACTTAAAGAAGCCATTAATCATTAGCAGTTAATCATTTGGCAGCTACTGAGTATGTGGAAGGCATTGGAAAGTTGGTAAAACAGTACAACAAGTGCCTCAATTGGAATGGTGACTTTACTATGTAGAAAAGTAGCTTGGGTATCAAACTGTATGTAAAATACGGTTTCATTTATTTATAGCACACAAAAAATTTCTCTCTTTGCTTATGAGTCTTATTAATAGCAATTTTTTATTTCCATTTTAGTCTGTATAATCACAAAACTGATCTCCAGCTTTATATTCTCCTTGTCAAACCACGTGCCCGGGTATCAAAGATTCTCTACTTTAGAAAATCTCTAATCTCCAACTTGACGTGGGGCACTATGTGTTGCTCCTCTGGAAGGAACCATTATATTTATCTGTTCAGCACTGAGTTTCATGCCGAATTTGCTTGCATTATAAGGTAGGTCCTCCATTACCTCTACCATCTCAGCTTCAGACTTTATAATATCTTCTGCAAGTGCTAAAATATGGATTCACTCACTCAAATTGGTGCATTCTCCATTCGTCTGAGGGCTTTCTCAAGCACTACATTGAACAGTATTGGTAGAACAGTATCAGCTCAATGAAAATCTTTGTGTCAAAGGCCTATTAAAACTTCTTATTAAAGATAACTGGATGGAAACAGCAGAATATGCATTAACAAGAGGCAATTGCGAGGTTAGGAAATGACCTTCAAGGCTATAAACTCCGTGACATAAGTAAATAAGTGTGCAATTTATATATAACTCAGGTAACAGTCAAGTGTTTATATAATCTGAAGAATTAGTTTCTAATAACTGCTTCTCTTTCTTACATATACCTTAACTTGTTGTGCATCCCTGAAGATACTTTTCAATGAAGGAATCTCCCTAAGATTGTGAATGACTGTGTGATAAGTTAAATCTGTGTGCCTGGTAGTGGTTCAAACAACACACCTTTTGCAGGCTGTACCCTTACAAACAGAGCCACCTGAGTATAATTGTGGATCAACACACAGCTTCAACCTGTCACTTGGCCCCACACCATATTTTACAATTTGTTTAATTTTCTAATACAAAGTTATGCCCATTAAAGACTGAGAATTTATTCAGACTTGCACCTTTAACAACAATCTGCATTAACAATATACAGAAGATAATTTAAACAACACACACATAATCTAAATCAATAAGGCTTGACTTAAATTTAGATTCCAGATCTTACAAGAATGAAACCAATGTATTATTGCTTGAACATTTGCCTTTTTTCCTTGAAGTTGTATTTTTATATCAGAATGTGTTTGTCAGTTTAAATGTAGATCATACCTCTGTAGATGCTGATCAGTGTCATTAACATTCCAAGCTAGAGAATTATAAACATCTTCTATCTGTTCCTGCAAATAAACCTGAAAAACAAGTACATCATTTCAGTTATGAGAATTCTAAGTTCAGTACAGATTGGAGCTATTGCTTAACAGAACTTATGAACTTTTAAGGATAAAGTTCAAAGAAATAAGCATTTTATTGTTTTATGTGTGCTTGTTGTTGACTTTTTACACAGACAGTTAAGGAAATAGATGTGGTTATTGATTTCTGTGTTTTATCATTTACAATTGAAGTTCTAAGAAACAAGTAATAACTCAGTACATAAAAAATACATTCTGTGAATAAATTTAATTTAAAACACTTCAAATCTGTTACTAAGAAAAACAACATGTAACTAAAATATTTGTTGTTTGTCATAGTATGCTGCTTCTTTCAGACTTAGAGAAAAAAAAGAGCAACATCATCAACATGTTGTTTCAGTAGAAACAACACTGCTATTACATTTTAAACTATGTACCTGTTGTTAAATTTCTGTACCTGTCAGCCCATTTTAGTTGTCCCAGTTTTCACAGCTGGTAATTAAAAAATAGTCATCTGTGTTGAATATTAACAATTTCCTTACATCATTATAACAAGTCAACAATCTAAATCAGGTCTAATGAAATAAGTGAGCCTACTGTTAGTCATCTATAATCAAGAACAATTTCTGAAAATTTCAGTCTTCATAGAGGTTAAACATCAATTATATTTCCATATGCTGACAAAGAAGTCATCATTATCATCCTGTCTCTTTGTCTTTTTCCATTTTTTATTTTGTTTATCTTCCTGGGTGTCTTCTCTTTCATTCACTTGACCGGTTCATACAATCATATTTAAGTCTTGATTCCTCCTACAATAGTTCCTCCTACATTAATTCCTTGATTCTCTCTTTCCTGAACCTGTCCACAATTGTCACTTCAATACTATTTTTCAAGAATTTCATCTCACTAGCTTGTATTTCGCTTGTCTCTCTTCCTATCATTACCCAGGTGCATGAAGCATGTCAGGATTGGTTCAAATGGCTCTGAGCACTGTGGGACTCAACTTCTGAGGTCATCAGTCCCCTAGAACTTAGAACTTCTTAAACCTAACTAACCTAGGGACATCACACACATCCAAGCCCGAGGCAGGATTCGAACCTGCGACCGTAGCGGTCTCGCGGCTCCTAGAACCGCACGGCCACTGCGGCCGGCTCAGGATTGGTGCATACCACATTCAATACATGACCCTTTTACTCTTTTGAGAGACACCCTTGCTCCCTATCAGACTTCTAATGCTATTCTGGAATGAGCTCCACTCATATATATCTCTGTCATTTATTCCATTCTCCTGTATTAATCTTCCCAGATATTTTTAAACACTCCACCTTCCTCAGTCATTCCCCACCAGCTGTTATTCCACTTATGACTCTCCCCTTCTTCCTGGTTGTGATCATCATTTCACACTTAACTTATGCTAAATTTCATTCCACTTTGTTGTTGTGGTCTTCAGTCCTGAGACTGGTTTGATGCAGCTCTCCATGCTACTCTATCCTGTGCAAGCTGCTTCATCTCCCAGTACCTACTGAAACATACATCCTTCTGAATCTGCTTAGTGTATTCGTCTCTTGGTCTCCCTCTAAGATTTTTACCCTCCACACTGCCCTCCATACAAAATTGGTGATCCCTTGATGCCTCAGAGCATGTCCTACCAACCGATCCCTTCTTCTAGTCAAGTTGTGCCACAAATTTCTCTTCTCCCCCAATTCTATTCAATACCTCTTCATTAGTTATGTGATCTATCCATATAATCTTCAGCATTCTTCTGTAGCACGACATTTCGAAAGTTTCTATTCTCTTCTTGTCCAAACTATTTATCGTCCATGTTTCACTTCCATACATGGCTACAATCCATATAAATACTTTCAGAAACGACATCCTGACACTTAAATCTATACTCGATGTTAACAAATTTCTCTTCTTCACAAATGCTTTCCTTGCCATTGCCAGTCTGCATTATATATCCTCTCTACTTTGACTATCATCAGTTATTATGCTCCCCAAATAGCAAAACTCCTCTACTACTTTAAGTGTCTGATTTCCTAATCTGATTCCCTCAGCATCACCCGACTTAATTCGACTACATTCCATTCCATTATCCTCGTTTTGCTTTTGTTGATGTTCATCTTATATCCTCCTTTCAAGACACTGTCCATTCTGTTCAACTGCTCTTCCAGGTCCTTTGCTGTCTCTGACAGAATTACAATGTCATTGGCGAACATTTTTATTACTTCTCCACGGATTTTAATTCCTACTCCTAATTTTTCTTTTGTTTCCTTTAATGCTTGCTCAATATACACATTGAATAACATCGGGGATAGACTACAATCCTGTCTCACTCCCTTCCCAACCACTGCTTCCCTTTCATGCCCTTCGACTCTTATAACTGCCATCTGGTTTCTGTACAAATTGTGAATAGTCTTTCACTCCCTGTATTTGACCCCTGCCACATTCAGAATTTGAAAGAGAGTATTCCAGTCAACATTGTCAAAAGATTTCTGTAAGTCTATAAATGCTAGAAACTTGAGTCTGCCTTTCCTTAATCTATTTTCTAAGTTAAGTTGTAGGGTCAGTATTGCCTCACGTGTTCCAACATTTCTACAGAATCCAAACTGATCTTCCCCAAGGTCTGCTTCTACCAGTTTTTCCATTCGTCTGTAAAGAATTCATGTTAGTATTTTGTGACCGCGACTTATTAAACTGACAGTACGGTAATTTTCACATCTGTCAACACGTGCTTTCTTTGGGATTGGAATAGTTATATTCTTCTTGAAGTCTGAGGGTATTTTGTCTGTCTCATACATCTTGCTCACCAGACGGTAGAGTTTTGTCAGGGCTGGTTCTCCCAAGGCTGTCAGTAGTTCTAATGGAGTGTTGTCTACTCCCGGGGTCTTATTTCGACTTAGGTCTTTCAGTGCTCTGTCAAACTCTTCACCCAGTATCATATCTCCCATTTCATCTTTATCTACATCCTCTTCCATTTCCGTAATATAGTCCTCAAGTACATCTCCCTTATATAGACGCTCTATATGCTCCTTCCACCTTTCTGCTTTCCCTTCTTTGCTTAGCACTGGGTTTCCATCTGAGCTCTTGATATTCATGCAAGTGGTTCTGTTTTCTCCGAAGGTAGCTTTAATTTTCCTGCAGGCATTATCTATCTCACCACTAGTGAGATGTGCCTCTACATCCTTGCATTTGTCCTGCTTAGCCATTTTGCACTTCCTGTTGATCTCATTTTTGAGATGTTTGTATTCCATTTTGCCTGCTTCATTTACTACATTTTCATATTTTTTCCTTTCATCAGTTAATTAAACATATCTTCTGTTACCCAAGGATTTCTACTAGCCTTTGTCTTTTTACCTACTTGATCCTCTGCTGCCTTCACTATTTCATTCCTCAAAGCTACCCATTCTTCTTCAACTGTATTTCTTTCCTCCATTCCTGTCAATCATTCCCTAATGCTCTCCCTGAAACTCTCTACAACCTCTGGTTCTTGAAGTTTATCCAGGTCCCATCTCCTTAAATTTCCACCTTTTTGCAGTTTCTTTAGTTTTAATCTGCAGTTTATAACCATTAGATTGTGATCAGAGTCCACATCTGCCCCTGGAGACGTCTTACAATTTAAAACCTGGTTCCAAAATTGTGTAATCTATCTGAAACCTTTCAGTATCTCTAGGCCTCTTCCATGCATACAACCTTCTTTAATGATTCTGGAACCAAGTGTTAGCTATGATTAAGTTATGCTCTGTGCAAAATTCTACCAGGCCAGGCGGCTTCCTCTTTCACGTCCCCCTATTCCATATTCACCTACTACGTTTCCTTCTCTTCCTTTTCCTACTATCGAATTCCAGTCAGCCACGACTATTAAATTTTCATGTCCCTTCACTATCTGAATAATTTATTTTATCTCATCATACGTTTCATCCATCCCTTCGGCATCTGCGAAGCTAGTTGGCATATAAACTTGTACTACTGTGGTGGGTGTGGGCTTCGTGTCTATTTTAGCCACAATAATGTGTTCACTATGCAATTTGTAGTAGCTTACCCGCATTCCTATTTTTTTTATTCATTATTGAACCTACTCCTGCATTACCCCTATTTGATTTTGTATTTATAACCCTGTATTCACCTGACCAGAAGTCTTGTTCCTCCTGCCACCAACTTCACTAATTCCCACTATATCTAACTTTAACCTACCCATTTCCCTTTTTAAATTTTCTAACCTACCTGCCCAATTAAGGGATCTGACATTCCATGCTCCGATCTGTTGAACACCAGTTTTCTTTCTCCTGATAATGGCGTCCTCCTAAGTAGCCCCCACCAGGAGATCCGAATGGGGGACTATTTTACCTCCAGAATATTTTACTCAAGAGGCACCATCACCATTTAACCATACAGTAAAGCTGCATGCCCTTGGGAAAAATTGTGGCTGTAGTTTCTTCTTGCTTTCAGCCATTTGCAGTACCAGCACAGCAAGGCCGTTTTGGTTAGTGTTACAAGGCCAGATCAGTCAATCATCCAGACTGTTACCCTACATCTACTGAAAAGGCTGCTGCCCCTCTTCAGGAACCATCATTTGTATGGCCTCTCAACAGATACCCCTCCATCGCGGTTGCATCTACGGTATGGCTATCTGTGTTGCACGCCAGCCTCCCCACCAATGGCAAGGTCCATGGTTCGTGGGGGTTCATTCCATATCCTTGTGGTATTCATTGGCATCTGTTTAACTGTTCCTGGGCTTACTCCTCCATGTTTCCCAAAATCATAAAATTGTCTGCAAACAAAATTGCTTTCATCTTTTCTTAACCAATTACAACAGTGAAGAGTGATGGTGAAAACGCATTTTCCTGCCTCAAGTCATTCTTCTGTTCTCCCAATTTAATCTCTCTCCTCCCATTTTCACACAGCTCACATTCCCTTTGTCTATTTCTCTTATCCTCTGTACTTTGCTTTTCTACTACTCTGCTCTACATGAGCTTCTTCATATGTTATCATGTGCTCTTCTATCATCCAATAAGGCTGCCAGTAAATCCATTCTATACTCCTAGGGGTGTCCCTGTAGCTGTTTACAGAAAAAATTAGATGTACTGTGGACATTCCTACTCTGAGCCCATGTTGTCATTCTCTTATTCTTTGTTTTTTTTACTCAAATTTGTGTTTCCAAAACTGAATTCGTGTTTCCAACATTTTCTCAAAGATCTTTGCACAATGGGTCATCAGTGTGATTCTTTGATAGTTTTTGCACTCTTTCCTATTACCTTTTGAGAAGAGTGAGACAATTATCCCTTCTTCCAGTCTTCTTCCTGTTTTCTTGATTGATCTGTGTTCAGTTTTTCCAGGCCTATCCACTGTGCCAACTTATAACTAAATGTGAGGGGGGTGCGATGTGGAGGTTCCCTTGTGAGTATTAAGCTCAGTCTCACCAATGACTCTATAAAAACCTCCATCCACTTAGAGCTCATCGACCTGCAACAGTACATCCATTTTGACAGCTACTATCCTTTCCACACCAAAAGGCTCTCCTATACAGTCTAGCCACATGTAGACAGTGGCTCTGCAGTGATAAGAAATCCCTTGCCCAGTACGCAGAAGATCTATTTAAGGTCTTCATGAATAGGCTGTAAGCCACAAACATATCTTCTGAGCCATAGTAGCTACAAATGACCCTAATTTTCCAACCTCTCATGTGAATAAGTTGCAAAGTAGCATTCCTATAATATCCATTGTCAACCTGTAATGGACACCCATCACCGACATGTTTACTACCTCTTATTGTATCCTGGAAGGAGAACACTCTTTCTAAAATCTTTCCTAACTCTCCCAAAGAGGGTACTCTGCTGACATCCCAATATATGAACTATTCAAGCCCTTTCTTATGCTGTACCTACTCCCAACCCCTTGCTACATAGGTGAAAACCCTATCAAAGACCCAAGTGCAAAGCCTGTCCTATGCACCCACTCAGTACATGCCTCTGACAAGGAAAACTCCCCATCACAGCCCCCTCAGATTTAGTTATAAGTTGGCACAGTGGATAGGCCTTGAAAAACTGAACACAGATCAATCGAGAAAACAGGAAGAAGTTGTGCAGAACTATGGAAAAAAAAAAAGCAAAATATACAAACTGAGTAGTCCATGCGCAAGATAGGTGACATCAAGGATAACGTGAGCTCAGGAGTGCCGTGGTCCCGTGGTTAGCATGAGCAGCTGCGGAACGGGAGATCCTTGGTTCAAGTCTTCCTTCGAGTGAGAAGTTTAATTTTTTATTTTCAGACAGTTATCAAAGTTCAGGCACTCACACATAATTAACTTCGCTCTCCAAAATTCCAGGACATGTTCGGATTTGCTTGGACATATGCAGGATTTGACGGTCTACACACGGAAAAATTTGAAAACGTTAAAAACATATGTTTTGACAGAGCACAGGGAAAATTGTGTGACTGTGAAACTGTTGCATTCATTTGTTGCAGTTTATGTGACAAACTCTTATGTTTTCATCACTTGTTTGGGAGTGATTATCACATCCACAAGAAAACCTAAATCAGGCAAGGTAGAAGAATCTTTTTACACATGTTAGGTGCATCGACAACATATTCCTGTCATGTGACGCACATGCCGTCACCAGTGTCATATAGAATATATCAGACGTCTTTTCCTGTGGAGGAATCGGTTGACCTATGACCTTGCAATCAAATGTTTTCGGTTCCCATTGGAGAGGCATGTCCTTTCGTCTACTAATCGCACGGTTTTGCGGTGCGGTCGCAAAACACAGACACTAAAGTTATTACAGTGAACAGAGACGTGAATGAACGAACGGACAGATCATAGCTTTGTGAAAATAAAGAAAGTAAACTTTTCACTCGAGGGAAGACTTGAACCAAGGACCTCGCATTCCGCAGCTGCTCACGCTAACCGCGGGACCACGGTGCTCCTGAACTCATATACTCCTTTATGTTGCTTATCTTGCGCATCGACTACTCAGTTTGTATATTTTGCTTATTTTTTTCATAGTTCCACACAACTTCTTCCTGTTTTCTCGACTGATCTGTGTTCAGTTTTCAAGGCCTATCCACTATGCCAACTTATAACTAAATCTGAGGGGGGTGCTGTGGGGAGTTTCCCTTGTGAGCACAACATGCTGCTTCACAGCCAGCTCTATCTGGATCCTCCCTGTCTTTTTCAGTACCAGATTCTCTGAATTGCATATATGAGAATTGTGCTTACAACACATCCTGCAATCCTCCTGGCCTCAATGTCCTCTGACCTCACACATCTTCACCCTTGTTTCATGTCTTCCGTTCCCTCTTCTCCTCGCATTTCCCTCTACCACTATCCACCTAGGCATTAATCTACCCTCAAAGTATTGTCTGATTAAGTTCACTCTGTTATCCCCCCCTCCCTTCGCCCACTCCACCATTTCACATTCATCATCTACCGCACATTAGCTTCTCCTGTCCGCTTCAGTTCCACATTCCTATCCTGTTCCCTTGTTGTCTTTCCCCCTAGGTGTCATCTTCTCTACTTTCCTTTTTCTCTCATCAACTCCACATCCATCAGGCTGCAGTGCTGGGATAATGTGGTGTGGTGTGTGTGTGTGTGTGTGTGTGTGTGTGTGTGTGTGTGTGTGTGTGTGTGTGTTTGGTGACTGCAAGGAAAGACATTGACTGAAAGGTGAGAGATCATTTTAATCTTGTTTACGTCCCTGTCAATCACTCAACTGTACTGTGAGTATTTATCTCTACCCTTGACCTATATGTTTTTTATATACTGACAAATAGAAGTCCAATAGTAAGTATTATAATTCCCTTAACTTTCTTTTTTCCTACTTTATTGTTGTGGTCTTCAGTCCTGAGACTGGTTTGATGCAGCTCTCCATGCTACTCTATCCTGTGCAAGCTGCTTCATTTCCCAGTACCTACTGAAACATACATCCTTCTGAATCTGCTTAGTGTATTCGTCTCTTGGTCTCCCTCTAAGATTTTTACCCTCCACACTGCCCTACATACAAAATTGGTGATCCCTTGATGCCTCAGAGCATGCCCTACCAACCGATCCCTTCTTCTAGTCAAGTTGTGCCACAAATTTCTTTTCTCCCCCAATTCTATTCAATACCTCTTCATTAGTTATGTGATCTATCCATATAATCTTCAGCATTCTTCTGTAGCACGACATTTCGAAAGTTTCTATTCTCTTCTTGTCCAAACTATTTATCGTCCATGTTTCACTTCCATACATGGCTACAATCCATATAAATACTTTCAGAAACGACATCCTGACACTTAAATCTATACTCGATGTTAACAAATTTCTCTTCTTCACAAATGCTGTCCTTGCCATTTCTAGTCTGCATTATATATCCTCTCTACTTTGACTATCATCAGTTATTATGCTCCCCAAATAGCAAAACTCCTCTACTACTTTAAGTGTCTGATTTCCTAATCTGATTCCCTCAGCATCACCCGACTTAATTCGACTACATTCCATTCCATTATCCTCGTTTTGCTTTTGTTGATGTTCATCTTATATCCTCCTTTCAAGACACTGTCCATTCTGTTCAACTGCTCTTCCAGGTCCTTTGCTGTCTCTGACAGAATTACAATGTCATTGGCGAACATTTTTATTACTTCTCCGTGGATTTTAATTCCTACTCCTAATTTTTCTTTTGTTTCCTTTAATGCTTGCTCAATATACACATTGAATAACATCGGGGATAGACTACAATCCTGTCTCACTCCCTTCCCAACCACTGCTTCCCTTTCATGCCCTTCGACTCATATAACTGCCATCTGGTTTCTGTACAAATTGTGAATAGTCTTTCACTCCCTGTATTTGACCCCTGCCACATTCAGAATTTGAAAGAGAGTATTCCAGTCAACATTGTCAAAAGATTTCTGTAAGTCTATAAATGCTAGAAACTTGAGTCTGCCTTTCCTTAATCTATTTTCTAAGTTAAGTTGTAGGGTCAGTATTGCCTCACGTGTTCCAACATTTCTACAGAATCCAAACTGATCTTCCCCAAGGTCTGCTTCTACCAGTTTTTCCATTCGTCTGTAAAGAATTCATGTTAGTATTTTGTGACCGCGACTTATTAAACTGACAGTACGGTAATTTTCACATCTGTCAACACGTGCTTTCTTTGGGATTGGAATAGTTATATTCTTCTTGAAGTCTGAGGGTATTTCGTCTGTCTCATACATCTTGCTCACCAGACGGTAGAGTTTTGTCAGGGCTGGTTCTCCCAAGGCTGTCAGTAGTTCTAATGGAGTGTTGTCTACTCCCGGGGTCTTATTTCGACTTAGGTCTTTCAGTGCTCTGTCAAACTCTTCACCCAGTATCATATCTCCCATTTCATCTTTATCTACATCCTCTTCCATTTCCGTAATATAGTCCTCAAGTACATCTCCCTTATATAGACGCTCTATATGCTCCTTCCACCTTTCTGCTTTCCCTTCTTTGCTTAGCACTGGGTTTCCATCTGAGCTCTTGATATTCATGCAAGTGGTTCTGTTTTCTCCGAAGGTAGCTTTAATTTTCCTGCAGGCATTATCTATCTCACCACTAGTGAGATGTGCCTCTACATCCTTGCATTTGTCCTGCTTAGCCATTTTGCACTTCCTGTTGATCTCATTTTTGAGATGTTTGTATTCCATTTTGCCTGCTTCATTTACTACATTTTCATATTTTTTCCTTTCATCAGTTAATTAAACATATCTTCTGTTACCCAAGGATTTCTACTAGCCTTTGTCTTTTTACCTACTTGATCCTCTGCTGCCTTCACTATTTCATTCCTCAAAGCTACCCATTCTTCTTCTACAGTATTTCTTTCCGCCATTCCTGTCAATCATTCCCTAATGCTCTCCCTGAAACTCTCTACAACCTCTGGTTCTTGAAGTTTATCCAGGTCCCATCTCCTTAAATTTCCACCTTTTTGCAGTTTCTTTAGTTTTAATCTACAGTTTATAACCATTAGATTGTGATCAGAGTCCACATCTGCCCCTGGAAACGTCTTACAATTTAAAACCTGGTTCCAAAATTGTGTAATCTATCTGAAACCTTCCAGTATCTCTAGGCCTCTTCCATGCATACAACCTTCTTTAATGATTCTGGAACCAAGTGTTAGCTATGATTAAGTTATGCTCTGTGCAAAATTCTACCAGGCCAGGCGGCTTCCTCTTTCACGTCCCCCTATTCCATATTCACCTACTATGTTTCCTTCTCTTCCTTTTCCTACTATCGAATTCCAGTCAGCCACGACTATTAAATTTTCATGTCCCTTCACTATCTGAATAATTTATTTTATCTCATCATACGTTTCATCCATCCCTTCGGCATCTGCGGAGCTAGTTGGCATATAAACTTGTACTACTGTGGTGGGAGTGGGCTTCGTGTCTATTTTAGCCACAATAATGTGTTCACTATGCAATTTATAGTAGCTTTCCCCCATTCCTAATTTTTTATTCATTATTGAACCTACTCCTGCATTACCCCTATTTGATTTTGTATTTATAACCCTGTATTCACCTGACCAGAAGTCTTGTTCCTCCTGCCACCAACTTCACTAATTCCCACTATATCTAACTTTAACCTACCCATTTCCCTTTTTAAATTTTCTAACCTACCTGCCCAATTAAGGGATCTGACATTCCATGCTCCGATCTGTTGAACACCAGTTTTCTTTCTCCTGATAATGGCGTCCTCCTAAGTAGCCCCCACCAGGAGATCCGAATGGGGGACTATTTTACCTCCAGAATATTTTACTCAAGAGGCACCATCACCATTTAACCATACAGTAAAGCTGCATGCCCTTGGGAAAAATAGTGGCTGTAGTTTCTTCTTGCTTTCAGCCATTTGCAGTACCAGCACAGCAAGGCCGTTTTGGTTAGTGTTACAAGGCCAGATCAGTCAATCATCCAGACTGTTACCCTACATCTACTGAAAAGGCTGCTGCCCCTCTTCAGGAACCATCATTTGTATGGCCTCTCAACAGATACCCCTCCATCGCGGTTGCATCTACGGTATGGCTATCTGTGTTGCACGCCAGCCTCCCCACCAATGGCAAGGTCCATGGTTCGTGGGGGTTCATTCCATATCCTTGTGGTATTCATTGGCATCTGTTTAACTGTTCCTGGGCTTACTCCTCCATGTTTCCCAAAATCATAAAATTGTCTGCAAACAAAATTGCTTTCATCTTTTCTTAACCAATTACAACAGTGAAGAGTGATGGTGAAAACGCATTTTCCTGCCTCAAGTCATTCTTCTGTTCTCCCAATTTAATCTCTCTCCTCCCATTTTCACACAGCTCACATTCCCTTTGTCTATTTCTCTTATCCTCTGTACTTTGCTTTTCTACTACTCTGCTCTACATGAGCTTCTTCATATGTTATCATGTGCTCTTCTATCATCCAATAAGGCTGCCAGTAAATCCATTCTATACTCCTAGGGGTGTCCCTGTAGCTGTTTACAGAAAAAATTAGATGTACTGTGGACATTCCTACTCTGAGCCCATGTTGTCATTCTCTTATTCTTTGTTTTTTTTACTCAAATTTGTGTTTCCAAAACTGAATTCGTGTTTCCAACATTTTCTCAAAGATCTTTGCACAATGGGTCATCAGTGTGATTCTTTGATAGTTTTTGCACTCTTTCCTATTACCTTTTGAGAAGAGTGAGACAATTATCCCTTCTTCCAGTCTTCTTCCTGTTTTCTTGATTGATCTGTGTTCAGTTTTTCCAGGCCTATCCACTGTGCCAACTTATAACTAAATGTGAGGGGGGTGCGATGTGGAGGTTCCCTTGTGAGTATTAAGCTCAGTCTCACCAATGACTCTATAAAAACCTCCATCCACTTAGAGCTCATCGACCTGCAACAGTACATCCATTTTGACAGCTACTATCCTTTCCACACCAAAAGGCTCTCCTATACAGTCTAGCCACATGTAGACAGTGGCTCTGCAGTGATAAGAAATCCCTTGCCCAGTACGCAGAAGATCTATTTAAGGTCTTCATGAATAGGCTGTAAGCCACAAACATATCTTCTGAGCCATAGTAGCTACAAATGACCCTAATTTTCCAACCTCTCATGTGAATAAGTTGCAAAGTAGCATTCCTATAATATCCATTGTCAACCTGTAATGGACACCCATCACCGACATGTTTACTACCTCTTATTGTATCCTGGAAGGAGAACACTCTTTCTAAAATCTTTCCTAACTCTCCCAAAGAGGGTACTCTGCTGACATCCCAATATATGAACTATTCAAGCCCTTTCTTATGCTGTACCTACTCCCAACCCCTTGCTACATAGGTGAAAACCCTATCAAAGACCCAAGTGCAAAGCCTGTCCTATGCACCCACTCAGTACATGCCTCTGACAAGGAAAACTCCCCATCACAGCCCCCTCAGATTTAGTTATAAGTTGGCACAGTGGATAGGCCTTGAAAAACTGAACACAGATCAATCGAGAAAACAGGAAGAAGTTGTGCAGAACTATGGAAAAAAAAAGCAAAATATACAAACTGAGTAGTCCATGCGCAAGATAGGTGACATCAAGGATAACGTGAGCTCAGGAGTGCCGTGGTCCCGTGGTTAGCATGAGCAGCTGCGGAACGGGAGATCCTTGGTTCAAGTCTTCCTTCGAGTGAGAAGTTTAATTTTTTATTTTCAGACAGTTATCAAAGTTCAGGCACTCACACATAATTAACTTCGCTCTCCAAAATTCCAGGACATGTTCGGATTTGCTTGGACATATGCAGGATTTGACGGTCTACACACGGAAAAATTTGAAAACGTTAAAAACATATGTTTTGACAGAGCACAGGGAAAATTGTGTGACTGTGAAACTGTTGCATTCATTTGTTGCAGTTTATGTGACAAACTCTTATGTTTTCATCACTTTTTTGGGAGTGATTATCACATCCACAAGAAAACCTAAATCAGGCAAGGTAGAAGAATCTTTTTACACATGTTAGGTGCATCGACAACATATTCCTGTCATGTGACGCACATGCCGTCACCAGTGTCATATAGAATATATCAGACGTCTTTTCCTGTGGAGGAATCGGTTGACCTATGACCTTGCAATCAAATGTTTTCGGTTCCCATTGGAGAGGCATGTCCTTTCGTCTACTAATCGCACGGTTTTGCGGTGCGGTCGCAAAACACAGACACTAAAGTTATTACAGTGAACAGAGACGTGAATGAACGAACGGACAGATCATAGCTTTGCGAAAATAAAGAAAGTAAACTTTTCACTCGAGGGAAGACTTGAACCAAGGACCTCGCATTCCGCAGCTGCTCACGCTAACCGCGGGACCACGGTGCTCCTGAACTCATATACTCCTTTATGTTGCTTATCTTGCGCATCGACTACTCAGTTTGTATATTTTGCTTATTTTTTTCATAGTTCCACACAACTTCTTCCTGTTTTCTCGACTGATCTGTGTTCAGTTTTCAAGGCCTATCCACTATGCCAACTTATAACTAAATCTGAGGGGGGTGCTGTGGGGAGTTTCCCTTGTGAGCACAACATGCTGCTTCACAGCCAGCTCTATCTGGATCCTCCCTGTCTTTTTCAGTACCAGTTTCTCTGAATTGCATATATGAGAATTGTGCTTACAACACATCCTGCAATCCTCCTGGCCTCAATGTCCTCTGACCTCACACATCTTCACCCTTGTTTCATGTCTTCCGTTCCCTCTTCTCCTCGCATTTCCCTCTACCACTATCCACCTAGGCATTAATCTACCCTCAAAGTATTGTCTGATTAAGTTCACTCTGTTATCCCCCCCTCCCTTCGCCCACTCCACCATTTCACATTCATCATCTACCGCACATTAGCTTCTCCTGTCCGCTTCAGTTCCACATTCCTATCCTGTTCCCTTGTTGTCTTTCCCCCTAGGTGTCATCTTCTCTACTTTCCTTTTTCTCTCATCAACTCCACATCCATCAGGCTGCAGTGCTGGGATAATGTGGTGTGGTGTGTGTGTGTGTGTGTGTGTGTGTGTGTGTGTGTGTGTGTGTTTGGTGACTGCAAGGAAAGACATTGACTGAAAGGTGAGAGATCATTTTAATCTTGTTTACGTCCCTGTCAATCACTCAACTGTACTGTGAGTATTTATCTCTACCCTTGACCTATATGTTTTTTATATACTGACAAATAGAAGTCCAATAGTAAGTATTATAATTCCCTTAACTTTCTTTTTTCCTACTTTATTGTTGTGGTCTTCAGTCCTGAGACTGGTTTGATGCAGCTCTCCATGCTACTCTATCCTGTGCAAGCTGCTTCATTTCCCAGTACCTACTGAAACATACATCCTTCTGAATCTGCTTAGTGTATTCGTCTCTTGGTCTCCCTCTAAGATTTTTACCCTCCACACTGCCCTCCATACAAAATTGGTGATCCCTTGATGCCTCAGAGCATGCCCTACCAACCGATCCCTTCTTCTAGTCAAGTTGTGCCACAAATTTCTTTTCTCCCCCAATTCTATTCAATACCTCTTCATTAGTTATGTGATCTATCCATATAATCTTCAGCATTCTTCTGTAGCACGACATTTCGAAAGTTTCTATTCTCTTCTTGTCCAAACTATTTATCGTCCATGTTTCACTTCCATACATGGCTACAATCCATATAAATACTTTCAGAAACGACATCCTGACACTTAAATCTATAATCGATGTTAACAAATTTCTCTTCTTCACAAATGCTTTCCTTGCCATTGCCAGTCTGCATTATATATCCTCTCTACTTTGACTATCATCAGTTATTATGCTCCCCAAATAGCAAAACTCCTCTACTACTTTAAGTGTCTGATTTCCTAATCTGATTCCCTCAGCATCACCCGACTTAATTCGACTACATTCCATTCCATTATCCTCGTTTTGCTTTTGTTGATGTTCATCTTATATCCTCCTTTCAAGACACTGTCCATTCTGTTCAACTGCTCTTCCAGGTCCTTTGCTGTCTCTGACAGAATTACAATGTCATTGGCGAACATTTTTATTACTTCTCCATGGATTTTAATTCCTACTCCTAATTTTTCTTTTGTTTCCTTTAATGCTTGCTCAATATACACATTGAATAACATCGGGGATAGACTACAATCCTGTCTCACTCCCTTCCCAACCACTGCTTCCCTTTCATGCCCTTCGACTCATATAACTGCCATCTGGTTTCTGTACAAATTGTGAATAGTCTTTCACTCCCTGTATTTGACCCCTGCCACATTCAGAATTTGAAAGAGAGTATTCCAGTCAACATTGTCAAAAGATTTCTGTAAGTCTATAAATGCTAGAAACTTGAGTCTGCCTTTCCTTAATCTATTTTCTAAGTTAAGTTGTAGGGTCAGTATTGCCTCACGTGTTCCAACATTTCTACAGAATCCAAACTGATCTTCCCCAAGGTCTGCTTCTACCAGTTTTTCCATTCGTCTGTAAAGAATTCATGTTAGTATTTTGTGACCGCGACTTATTAAACTGACAGTACGGTAATTTTCACATCTGTCAACACGTGCTTTCTTTGGGATTGGAATAGTTATATTCTTCTTGAAGTCTGAGGGTATTTCGTCTGTCTCATACACCTTGCTCACCAGACGGTAGAGTTTTGTCAGGGCTGGTTCTCCCAAGGCTGTCAGTAGTTCTAATGGAGTGTTGTCTACTCCCGGGGTCTTATTTCGACTTAGGTCTTTCAGTGCTCTGTCAAACTCTTCACCCAGTATCATATCTCCCATTTCATCTTTATCTACATCCTCTTCCATTTCCGTAATATAGTCCTCAAGTACATCTCCCTTATATAGACGCTCTATATGCTCCTTCCACCTTTCTGCTTTCCCTTCTTTGCTTAGCACTGGGTTTCCATCTGAGCTCTTGATATTCATGCAAGTGGTTCTGTTTTCTCCGAAGGTAGCTTTAATTTTCCTGCAGGCATTATCTATCTCACCACTAGTGAGATGTGCCTCTACATCCTTGCATTTGTCCTGCTTAGCCATTTTGCACTTCCTGTTGATCTCATTTTTGAGATGTTTGTATTCCATTTTGCCTGCTTCATTTACTACATTTTCATATTTTTTCCTTTCATCAGTTAATTAAACATATCTTCTGTTACCCAAGGATTTCTACTAGCCTTTGTCTTTTTACCTACTTGATCCTCTGCTGCCTTCACTATTTCATTCCTCAAAGCTACCCATTCTTCTTCTACAGTATTTCTTTCCGCCATTCCTGTCAATCATTCCCTAATGCTCTCCCTGAAACTCTCTACAACCTCTGGTTCTTGAAGTTTATCCAGGTCCCATCTCCTTAAATTTCCACCTTTTTGCAGTTTCTTTAGTTTTAATCTACAGTTTATAACCATTAGATTGTGATCAGAGTCCACATCTGCCCCTGGAAACGTCTTACAATTTAAAACCTAGTTCCAAAATTGTGTAATCTATCTGAAACCTTCCAGTATCTCTAGGCCTCTTCCATGCATACAACCTTCTTTAATGATTCTGGAACCAAGTGTTAGCTATGATTAAGTTATGCTCTGTGCAAAATTCTACCAGGCCAGGCGGCTTCCTCTTTCACGTCCCCCTATTCCATATTCACCTACTATGTTTCCTTCTCTTCCTTTTCCTACTATCGAATTCCAGTCAGCCACGACTATTAAATTTTCATGTCCCTTCACTATCTGAATAATTTATTTTATCTCATCATACGTTTCATCCATCCCTTCGGCATCTGCGGAGCTAGTTGGCATATAAACTTGTACTACTGTGGTGGGAGTGGGCTTCGTGTCTATTTTAGCCACAATAATGTGTTCACTATGCAATTTATAGTAGCTTTCCCCCATTCCTAATTTTTTATTCATTATTGAACCTACTCCTGCATTACCCCTATTTGATTTTGTATTTATAACCCTGTATTCACCTGACCAGAAGTCTTGTTCCTCCTGCCACCAACTTCACTAATTCCCACTATATCTAACTTTAACCTACCCATTTCCCTTTTTAAATTTTCTAACCTACCTGCCCAATTAAGGGATCTGACATTCCATGCTCCGATCTGTTGAACACCAGTTTTCTTTCTCCTGATAATGGCGTCCTCCTAAGTAGCCCCCACCAGGAGATCCGAATGGGGGACTATTTTACCTCCAGAATATTTTACTCAAGAGGCACCATCACCATTTAACCATACAGTAAAGCTGCATGCCCTTGGGAAAAATTGTGGCTGTAGTTTCTTCTTGCTTTCAGCCATTTGCAGTACCAGCACAGCAAGGCCGTTTTGGTTAGTGTTACAAGGCCAGATCAGTCAATCATCCAGACTGTTACCCTACATCTACTGAAAAGGCTGCTGCCCCTCTTCAGGAACCATCATTTGTATGGCCTCTCAACAGATACCCCTCCATCGCGGTTGCATCTACGGTATGGCTATCTGTGTTGCACGCCAGCCTCCCCACCAATGGCAAGGTCCATGGTTCGTGGGGGTTCATTCCATATCCTTGTGGTATTCATTGGCATCTGTTTAACTGTTCCTGGGCTTACTCCTCCATGTTTCCCAAAATCATAAAATTGTCTGCAAACAAAATTGCTTTCATCTTTTCTTAACCAATTACAACAGTGAAGAGTGATGGTGAAAACGCATTTTCCTGCCTCAAGTCATTCTTCTGTTCTCCCAATTTAATCTCTCTCCTCCCATTTTCACACAGCTCACATTCCCTTTGTCTATTTCTCTTATCCTCTGTACTTTGCTTTTCTACTACTCTGCTCTACATGAGCTTCTTCATATGTTATCATGTGCTCTTCTATCATCCAATAAGGCTGCCAGTAAATCCATTCTATACTCCTAGGGGTGTCCCTGTAGCTGTTTACAGAAAAAATTAGATGTACTGTGGACATTCCTACTCTGAGCCCATGTTGTCATTCTCTTATTCTTTGTTTTTTTTACTCAAATTTGTGTTTCCAAAACTGAATTCGTGTTTCCAACATTTTCTCAAAGATCTTTGCACAATGGGTCATCAGTGTGATTCTTTGATAGTTTTTGCACTCTTTCCTATTACCTTTTGAGAAGAGTGAGACAATTATCCCTTCTTCCAGTCTTCTTCCTGTTTTCTTGATTGATCTGTGTTCAGTTTTTCCAGGCCTATCCACTGTGCCAACTTATAACTAAATGTGAGGGGGGTGCGATGTGGAGGTTCCCTTGTGAGTATTAAGCTCAGTCTCACCAATGACTCTATAAAAACCTCCATCCACTTAGAGCTCATCGACCTGCAACAGTACATCCATTTTGACAGCTACTATCCTTTCCACACCAAAAGGCTCTCCTATACAGTCTAGCCACATGTAGACAGTGGCTCTGCAGTGATAAGAAATCCCTTGCCCAGTACGCTGAAGATCTATTTAAGGTCTTCATGAATAGGCTGTAAGCCACAAACATATCTTCTGAGCCATAGTAGCTACAAATGACCCTAATTTTCCAACCTCTCTTGTGAATAAGTTGCAAAGTAGCATCCCAATAATATCCATTGTCAACCTGGAATGGACACCCATCACCGACATGTTTACTACCTCTTATTGTATCCTGGGAGGAGAACACTCTTTCTAAAATCTTTCCTAACTCTCCCAAAGAGGGTACTCTGCTGACATCCCAATATATGAACTATTCAAGCCCTTTCTTATGCTGTACCTACTCCCAACCCCTTGCTACATAGGTGAAAACCCTATCAAAGACCCAAGTGCAAAGCCTGTCCTATGCACCCACTCAGTACATGCCTCTGACAAGGAAAACTCCCCATCACAGCCCCCTCAGATTTAGTTATAAGTTGGCACAGTGGATAGGCCTTGAAAAACTGAACACAGATCAATCGAGAAAACAGGAAGAAGTTGTGCGGAACTATGGAAAAAAAAAAAGCAAAATATACAAACTGAGTAGTCCATGCGCAAGATAGGTGACATCAAGGATAACGTGAGCTCAGGAGTGCCGTGGTCCCGTGGTTAGCATGAGCAGCTGCGGAACGGGAGATCCTTGGTTCAAGTCTTCCTTCGAGTGAGAAGCTTAATTTTTTATTTTCAGACAGTTATCAAAGTTCAGGCACTCACACATAATTAACTTCGCTCTCCAAAATTCCAGGACATGTTCGGATTTGCTTGGACATATGCAGGATTTGACGGTCTACACACGGAAAAATTTGAAAACATTAAAAACATATGTTTTGACAGAGCACAGGGAAAATTGTGTGACTGTGAAACTGTTGCATTCATTTGTTGCAGTTTATGTGACAAACTCTTATGTTTTCATCACTTGTTTGGGAGTGATTATCACATCCACAAGAAAACCTAAATCAGGCAAGGTAGAAGAATCTTTTTACACATGTTAGGTGCATCGACAACATATTCCTGTCATGTGACGCACATGCCGTCACCAGTGTCATACAGAATATAATAGACGTCTTTTCCTGTGGAGGAATCGGTTGACCTATGACCTTGCGATCAAATGTTTTCGGTTCCCATTGGAGAGGCACGTCCTTTCGTCTACTAATCGCACGGTTTTGCGGTGCGGTCGCAAAACACAGACACTAAAGTTATTACAGTGAACAGAGACGTGAATGAACGAACGGACAGATCATAGCTTTGCGAAAATAAAGAAAGTAAACTTTTCACTCGAGGGAAGACTTGAACCAAGGACCTCGCATTCCGCAGCTGCTCACGCTAACCACGGGACCACGGTGCTCCTGAACTCATATACTCCTTTATGTTGCTTATCTTGTGCATCGACTACTCAGTTTGTATATTTTGCTTATTTTTTTCATAGTTCCACACAACTTCTTCCTGTTTTCTCGACTGATCTGTGTTCAGTTTTCAAGGCCTATCCACTATGCCAACTTATAACTAAATCTGAGGGGGGTGCGGTGGGGAGTTTCCCTTGTGAGCACAACATGCTGCTTCACAGCCAGCTCTATCTGGATCCTCCCTGTCTTTTTCAGTACCAGTTTCTCTGAATTGCATATATGAGAATTGTGCTTACAACACATCCTGCAATCCTCCTGGCCTCAATGTCCTCTGACCTCACACATTTTCACCCTCGTTTCATGTCTTCTGTTCCCTCTTCTCCTCGCATTTCCCTCTACCACTATCCACCTAGGCATTAATCTACCCTCAAAGTATTGTCTGATTAAGTTCACTCTGTTATCCCCCCCCCCTCCCTTCGCCCACTCCACCATTTCACATTCATCATCTACCGCACATTAGCTTCTCCTGTCCGCTTCAGTTCCACATTCCTATCCTGTTCCCTTGTTGTCTTTCCCCCTAGGTGTCATCTTCTCTACTTTCCTTTTTCTCTCATCAACTCCACATCCATCAGGCTGCAGTGCTGGGACAGTGTGGTGTGGTGAGTGTGTGTGTGTGTGTGTGTGTGTGTGTGTGTGTGTGTTTGGTGACTGCAAGGAAAGACATTGACTGAAAGGTGAGAGATCATTTTAATCTTGTTTACGTCCCTGTCAATCACTCAACTGTACTGTGAGTATTTATCTCTACCCTTGACCTATATGTTTTTTATATACTGACAAATAGAAGTCCAATAGTAAGTATTATAATTCCCTTATCTTTCTTTTTTCCTACTTGCAAAACAAAAAACCAACCATCTTATGACTGAAATGGCTTTTGCAGTAACGTCAGATTCTGATGTCCTTTCTTGTGTTTTTCAGAGCATTAGTCCGTTTGCACAGTTAGTCCTCTAATGCACATACCACAATTTTCATGCTTCCTATGTGACAAATATACTAAGCTGCCTTTGTCAAATACCTCAAAAGTTCTTAGCTGAAAAATAATAACTTTTCTCTGCGAATAACTGAGCCAATTTTTCCTTTCCACCCTGTGACAAATCACTGGCTATAAGATGCATACTTTTAGCACATGGCAATGATCAGCTGTTAAAGATTACATTAATATACCATTTACATCACTTATTGTGGAGAAACATAGAAGCGCCTAAATACTAATACTAGTACAAAAGGATTTTTAAATTTTCAAAAAATGATTCAATCATGTTTTTAAATTAATGTCCAATACAGCCACATACTGTTGTCCTTGGTTTTAGTAAATGGTTAGATTCATTTTCTTAATATTCATTATGGACAGCTAATATTAATATTATTAACCTTGAGTAAGCCATGGGCTTCATCAGATCCCTGTAGCAGGTGGAACATCTTGGTGAAGTGTGTGGTAGCAACAACCCATGGCACATACTTTGTCTCATTGCTTAAATATCGTGTGAGCTCCAGGGCTGTTTCATACCTGAGTTGCCCTGCAGCTGCAAGACTGAAGGCATCGTCCAACAAATGTGCTCTGTCAGCAGTATCCAGTGACTGTAAAATTACATTTAAAACATTTTATTACACTTAGAAACTATAGTCCATATATATCTAAAAGTAATGAAAAATGTGTCCCTTTGCAAAGTAGCTGCACACTCCTTTATAGAAAAGTGTATCATCCACTTGCTCCCTCTCCACTCCTTTCTCTAGCCATCGTTGTTCTGTTGTTGTTCAACTTCCACTGTGTATGTTTCTAACACTTGGTGCACACTTAAATAAACACTTTTTCTTTCAAAGAAATCCATTACCTTAATATTGTTTGACAATTTGCATATAACTCCATCACTTTTATCTGGAGGTCTAGCATCTAGTGATTTTTAAGATTTTTAGCTGTGTTGTGAATTCATTAGATTTACAATATCATTGAAGGTTAAATGTAGCAAAAGAATTTAAATGAGTTGTTATACTTTTAAACAACAGCCCCATCCATCCCAACATCCATAAGAATTAAAGTTTGTTTCCTATAAATTTCTATTTTGAGTATTACAGAACTGTAATTACAAAGAAGTGGAAGGCAAGTGAAATAGAAAGCATCAAATACTGTTGTTTAGCGTTCCTTAGGCAAAATATTCCTTTTATGAACTGTGAAAGTTAACAAATATCAAACACCCTGCTTTTGATGGTCCTATTCAACTAAAATTGTGGGGAGTGTTCATTTGGGTGTGTCCGTGTGAAAATGTGAGTATTTTACTGCAAAAAGAGCAAAAGCTCGAAAGCTAGTGTGAATAATGTTTTCTGTTACGTGTTTCTATGCTCCACACATCAATCTGCTAAAGTTGAGTGGCTGCCTTCCCCTTATTGTATGTAAAATTGTGGTTGTTATTATGTAAGCAATCTAAGAAAGAATTTTTTCTTGTTTTATTTGGAAGGTAGAGATGACAGAAATGCAAAGTAAGAAAGACATATAGTATATCTGACACTGGCTATAAATATTAAGCTACCAGTAGAAAATAATGGCAGCTATTTGTTTATATAACACAAATGAGAACTTTTTTTCAAAGTAGCAGCTGTCTTTCCAGTTTGCTTGGTTAAACTTAACTGGCATAAGCAAGTACAGCATTACGTAGTAGAGATAATTTTTTGTTGATACAATGTGCAGATTAAGTTTCTATGATTTTATTTCCTTTGCTAATGTATACCTTAACTTGTTTCACATCTGTGAGGTACTGTTTCTTGATGGACTCTACAGACCATGATGAATGAAAGAATTTTGCTTTTTTGTGTTCAAAGATAAAGATGCCCAAACTTGGTATATTCAGTTTTCTATGCCCTTATGCCTGACTGGCATAATGTCTACTCCAAAAACTACTGATTACACTTACCTGAGTATTAGTTTTCAATAATGAAATAAGAGCATTCCAATCTTCATAGTCATAGTTTACTCTATAGTAGCCAACTTCATGTCTATTCAGCTTTAGCCAAGTAGCGTTACCAATTTCCAGTTTCTCTGCAAAACGAATGTATTTTTAAAAATTTTACACAAAGTTGCACATAAACTCGTTATTATTTCTACTATACTCAGGTGCATTAATTTAAAGTGGGTAATTATTCAATGTAAATCAAAATTAGGCACTTCTCTGCAGCTAGTTTCTTTTGTTAAAGGGTTATAAGAACAGCATGTATTGGATCTGGATTACTTCAGCATTACAGTTGTGTCATATATCGGTTAGAATGGGTTGGAATATCAATAGTAATAACACTAACTCTTCACTGCCCTAATGTATATCTTCTGGTTATGCATTTTCTGTTTGTTATACTCACAAATTAAATTTTTATTCACCACTAAGTAGTTCTAAAAATGTGATTGTTAACTAAGCACGATATTATAACCACAAGGTTAGAGTTAATACTTATATAATGATCAGCGCATAGATTTGTGTATCTGAATTGAAGAAATAACTTGCAAGTTACTTGGCCACTACAGAGAATCAATATAGCAGCTAGTCTAAACTGCCAGTGGTGAAGATTTCTAGTCATGAACAGCAGTAGATAAGTTGTTTCTCTCGATAGATATGAATGAATGACTGCAAAATCAAAACTTCCTTATCCAATAAAGAATGCAAATGGTGCTTTAATATGACAATACAAGCTGATCTTTTAATGCGACTTGACAAATACAAAGCTATTGCATTCACTTAACATGCCAATGATTTTACTTTTCTTGGAGATACTCCCCCATCCTCTTCAGGCAGAATTTGTATTAGTAAGGAGGATGATTAAAATAATGTTCATATATCTCTTACTTTGTGTTTCTGTTGGCTGCAACCACACCCTCTTAGTCTCCGTAGGATTGTCTGAAGTGATGTAAGTGATGGGTATTGCCCACTTATATCTGGAAGATATAAAATTAAAATCGTTCCATTAAAGTTCTAAATTACAATACATTTCATGTAGTCTAAAAGTTTATATGCACAGGAGTCCAGAAGTGTAGTACAATTACTGTTCATGAAGTAGCACAGGCCTGGATAATCTACTTACCACAAACATGTATATGTGTACAAAAAAGCATAGAAAACTAAAGGCAAATGGGTGGTGGTGGTGGCAATGGGGGGGAGGGCACAGCTCTAAGGCAAGGAGGTGGAGTTTAAAGATAAATTACCCAAAATCAGAACCTGTGAGTATGTGTCATGTAGAAATCGGAACATATGAGCATGTGTGACCCACTGTAATTAACAAGCTTGCTGCAGCATATAGAATCTGCATGAAACACAAACTGTGATAGGAAGCTAATGATCAGTATGGTATGTGATCACATGGTGCACATAGACTGGCCACACAATAATCTTGTCACACAGATGAAAAATTCACATTAAATGTTTTAAACACAATGAACATGGTTTTCAACAGCTTTACTCTGGAGTAGTTATTCAGAGATGAAGACGCTTGCGTAGGATAGATTAGTGTGGACTTAAGACACCAACAACAAAATTTGATAAATTACATGAGTGAGTACCAGCTTTCTTTTGTACTTGCGATAGTGAAATACCCTTAGGCATGGAAATGCTTGTTGGAGTAAGTGCTAGAGCTAGAGGTAAAATATTCTATTATATAATGTGCTTATTTGGTCAGTGCACCAATAAATAAAATCTGCCACAGCATCTACAGCCATTATAGTTGTCCAGCCTTTTATGGTAACAACATCTGATGACAGTGTATGGAATCTGTATGAAACACAAACTGTATATGGAAAAAGAGAAGCCAAATGTAAATGTTGTGACAAGCTGTACCATTATGTACTGTCATTGCAACTGTATTAGCATCTAAATGGGTGTCAGGTCTGTTCACAATATACACAGAAGCACCAAAGAAACTGCTATAGGCATGCCTATTCAAATACAGAGATATGTAAACAAGCAGAATATGGCACTGCAGTCGGCAACGCCTGTATAAGACAACACGTGGCTGGCACAGTTGTTAGAGCAGTTACTTCTGCTACAATATCAACATTTAAGTGAGTTTGAATGTGGTGTTATAGTCGGCACACAACCGATGGAACGCAGCATCTTCGAGGTAGCGATGAAATGAGGATTTTCCCGTATGACCATTTCACAAGTGTACCGTGAATATCAGGAATCCGGTAAAACATCAAATCTCTGACATTGTTGTGGCTGGAAAATGATCCTACAAGAATGGGACCAATGACGACTGAAGAGAATCATTCAGCATGACAGAAGTGCAACACTTCCACAAAGTGCTGCAGATTTCAATGCTGGGCCACCAACAAGTGTCAGCGTGTGAACCATTCAACAAAACATCATCAATATGGGCTGTCGGAGTCGAAGGCCCACTCGTGCACCCTTGATGACTGCACGATACAAAGCTTTACGCCTCGCCTGGAACCATCAACACCAACATTGGACTGTTGATGACTGGAAACATGTTGCCTGGTCGAACAAGTCTCGTTTCAAATCGTATCGAAGGGATGGACGTGTACAGGTTTGGAGACAACCTCACGAATCCATTGACCCTGCGTATCAGCAGGGGGCTGTTTAAGCTAGTGGGGGCTCTGTAATGGTGTGGGGCATGTGCAGTTGGAGTGATATGGGACCCCTGATATGTCTAGATATGACTCTGACAGGTGACACATACATAAGCATCCTGTCCGATCTTCTGCATCCACTCGTGTCCATTGTGCATTCTGATGGACTTGGGCAATTCCAGCAGGCCAATGCAACACCCCACATGTCCAGAGTTGCTACAGAGTGGATCCAGGAACACACTTATGAGCTTAAACACTTCCGTTGTCCACCAAACTCCCCAGACATGAACATTATTGAGCATATCTGGGATGCCTTGCAACGCGCTGTTCAGAAGAGATCTCTAGCCCCTCATACTCTTACAGATTTATGGACAGCCCTGCAGTATTCGTGGTGTCGATTCCCTCCAGCACTACTTCAGACATTAATCTGGTCCATGCTACATCATGTTGTGGCACTTCTGCGTGCTCACGGGGGCCCTATATGATATTAGGCAGGTGTACCAGTTTCTTTGGCTCTTTAGTATATTAGACAAGTGGCTGTCACAGCTTATGGCAAGGTAGAAACAGAGATAATCAAAAACAGAAATTGAAAGGACTAGCACATATCTACACCTTCCATACTGGCAAGCACATCACGGTCTTCTGCGGCATCTAAGCTGATTGAAGTAATGTTACCTATCGATCATTCCATCTTCAACTGTCACAGATGAAGAAGATGATGGAAGTTTGCCAGAGCTGAGTATGCAACAAGTGTACCACTTTCACTGTTAGAATCCAAATTCCAGAAGACGTATCCTAATTATATGCAACGTATGTGACAGGAACTTAGGAGAGGTCTTCTGGACATTAAACCAACATGTAGTTGTTATGCAGAAGATTTTGAAGTCACATTCACTTGCATTAAATGTAGACTGATATTGCATGCAACCATGTGGTTAATTTCACATTAATCACATCCAGTTCAGTAGTTTACATGACCATGAATTCTGAACAGCAGCAGGAAACACTACTGTATCAGTGACATGACTGATGGGATAGCCAATGAAAAGTTTTTTGCTATTATAACAGGTAATACTTGAGATATTCTGCTGGCAGGAAACATTTCAAACCAGCACTATCCATATCTAGCAGGGATGCACAGACCACGGCCCACAGGCAGCATGTGGCACGCCACTGATAGCAGCCCACCTTTCACTGGCTGCTCTCTCTCTCTCTCTCTCTCTCTCTCTCTGTGTCTGTCTTTTCCTTTCATGCTTCTTGGAAACACCTGTGCACACCCTTGCAGAACTTAGTTCTTTTGAGCTGCGCTAGCCTCATGGCATGTTATTTTCCAACTTGTCCACCTGCACAACAATGCAGACATGGCAACAATAGCTGCACTTGGGCCTGCAGGGAATGACAGCATTTAGTCATCAGTGGTTTGTGTGTTTTTGTTTGTTTCTCTCTCTCTCTCTCTCTCTCTGTCTACCTATCTATTATCTTTCTGAGGCCCTTATGCAGGGTTTGTCGCCCACTGTACTACATAGTCAACAGAGGCACTGGAGTGCAAAGTGTCAACTCATTAATACACAACATTATGGCTAAAGAAGTAACTCATTAATGTAATGGTGTTACCAAAAAGATAAATCTTTGAAGTTGGAGTGTTACGAAAAAGGTAACTCTTTGAAGTGCACCTAAGTTTCCACTGCAGTATTGGAGGCACAGATGACATAGGCTGCTTCAGCAATGTTTTTGCAGCATTTTAAATCACAGAGACGGCATAGTATGTATAGTTTGACAAGGCCATGAAGATCACATGCTAGAGGATGACATGCAACATAAGCTGGATGAGACTTTGTGATTACTCAAACCAATGCTTCATGCTATAATGTGAACCTGCTGTGCCCCATGTCATGGGGAAGGAAACGTATGAAGGTAGGGGACTATTAATTGCAGGTAGTTCAAGTGAACCTTAAATAATCATACCACTTACGGAATTAACAGTACAGGATGGGAAGTAACACAAAGTACAGGCACTGGGGGGTGTGCACGTTGGTACAAACAATGCCTATTGCCAGAGATCAAAGGTCATACTTGGGTCATTCTAGTGACTGGCAGAGAAGATTACCCTTGTTCACAGAGTTTCAACAAGGCACACACTTTGCAGCCCTGTCTCCAGAACTTATTGTGGTCCCATGATTCTGAGTTGAATGGAAGACATAAACCAGAGATGTGAAAGACTCTGTGACAAGCCAGGCTTCCTAGACATGCATCAGAATTGAGAAAGGTAGGGTCCCCCTAAATGGGTCAGGTTTGCACTACACATCAGAGGCTGTTATCCAGATAGGTAACCATGCGTATGGTGTACACAAAGGTATTTTAGATCACATGACACTCTATCCAGTCCAGATAACGAAAGCAGGTAAAGACCTGGAAGTATAAGTGGCCAAACAAATGCGCCTTACAGGTGAGAGTATTAAAATCCTAGCAATTGACTGCCAAAGCATTTGCAACAAAGTATCAGAATTTGAAGTGCACTCCTAAGAAACAGTGGAGCTCACATAATATTAGACACAGAAGCTGTCTGAAACCATATGTTGACAGTAGTGAGATCTTTGGGGAAAAATTAAACACATACCAAAATGATAGGTTAATGATAAATGGAGATGGTGTATTTGTCAGAGTAGATAAGAAACTCAAATCCACTGAGATAGAAATTGAGACTGTTGGTGTGAGACTGTTTGGACAAAACTCAATATCAAGTATGGGCACAACATTATAATTGGATCCTTCTATCAACCATCAGCCTCACTTTCTGATGTAACCAATAACTTCAGAGAAAACCTCAGTTCACTGGTATGTAAGTTCCCTAAGCATTCTGTAATCATCGGAGAAGACTTTAATTATGTGACAATCAACTCAGATAATTATAATTTTGTTAGTGGTGGATATGAAAAGACATCCTGCGAAACATCACTAAATGGTTCTCCGAAGACTATCTGGAACAGATAGTTCAGAAGTCCGCTCATAGTAGAAAGACAGGGTGAGTCTAAAAGAACTTTTTAACTTTGGAATGATATAGAAATTCATTGAGATAACTTACAGAATTAGTAGATACGTCATTTTGTAGCAAACAACCTCAAGTTTCACATAAAAGGGTCAAGTGTCATTTTGGTTTGATGTGACTACCATTTGTGATGCAGCAAACATCCCACTGGTTATCAATTTCTTCCCACACTCATCACAGCACTTGTGCAATGGCGGCATAGATTCAGTTTTTCAGGTCGGCTAAGTTGCTGGGTAGGGGAGGAACATATACATGGCCTTTAATGAAACCCCAAAGAAAGAAATCCAGTGGTGTCAAGTCTGGGGAGCAGGGTGGCCACGCAATTAACCCTTCATGGCCAATCCACTGACTTGGGAAGCGATTACTGAGGAAACCTTGAACTTCAATGAGGAAATTAGATGGCACACCATCTTTCTGGTAGCAAACCATCACATCTCAGTCATTTTGTGGACTGCGGGCAAAGCTCTCCCTAACCTGTTTGACATAATCATCAACATGTGGGTGAGCTGATGATTTATCATGTTGCAGTAAACAATCTGTCTCAACAAAGTTCTTGCGCCAGGAGTAAATTGCAGGTCTTGTTGGAAGGTCTTTAGCAATTTAAGCTGAACAGTTGTTGCAGAGTTCGTTTCATGCAACCAAAACACACAGTGAATACACTCCAATCCACTGAAAGTAGTCATTTTAACTGTGCACTGTGCTGGTGCTCCTGGTGGCAGAATGGGGTACTGATGCACTACAGGAATCAAACTTGAGGCTGTTTGCTAAAAAATAACACATCTACTGATTCTGTAAGTTATCTCAATAAATTTCGATATCTTCCAAAATTATAAAGTACTTTTAAACACAATATACCACTGATCCCTTGAACAAAAAGCCATTCCCAGTAGTTAGAATAAAACACAGTTCACACCCATCTACAAAAGGGGTAGCAGAAGTGATCCACAAAACAACTGCCCAAAATCCTCAATATTTGTTTGTTGCAGAATCTTACAACATATTCGGAGCTCAAACATAATGACATATCTCAAACGGAATCTCTTTCATGTCTACCAGCATGGATTCCAAGAACATAGATCGTATGATACCCAACTTGCACGCCTCGATTTCCAAGAAGCATTTGACTCAGTACCACACCTATGCTTGTTGCTGATAGTACAGCCATATGGAATATGAAGAAAAATTTGTAGATGGATTGAGGATTTCTTGCTAAGGAGGATGCAACATGTTGTCTTGGATGGAGAGGTATCCACAAATGCAGAAGTTGCTTGAAGTGCACCCCAGGGAAGTGTTTTGGAATCCTTGCTATTCATGTTGCATGTTAATGATCTTGCAGACAATATTAATTATAAACACAGACTTCTTGCAGATGATGCACTTATCTACAATTTAGTGCTGTCAGAAAAAAGCTGCACAAACATTGTCAAATCACAATAAGCTCTGAAAGTGATGAAACACTTGGTAACTTCCTTTAAAAATAAATATAAAATTTTGCACTTCACAAAATTAAAGAATGTAGTTACCTGGAGTACAATATCAATGAGTTAGAACTAGGAATTGGACAGCTCACACAAATATCAGGAGTAAAATGCCAGGAGCAACAATCTGAAGGGATATGAAATGTAACAACCACATAAGCTCAGCCATAGGTAAAGCAGTTGGCAGACTTTGGTTCATTGGCATAATACTAGGGAAATGCAATCAGTGTAAATACTAGGGAAATCCAATCAGTATATACAGGAGACTGCTTAAAAATCACTCGTGTGATCCATCTCAGAATACTGCTGAAGTGTGTGGGACTTGTACCAAATATGATTAACAGGTCATATTCAATGTATACAGAGAAGATTCATAATATTGTATACAGAGAAGAGCAGCACAAATGGTCACAGGTTTGTTTCACCCTTTGGAGGACGTCCAAGAGATGCTGAAGAATCTGATTTCGCTGATGCTTGAAGATAGGCACAAACTATACTGAGAAAGCCTGCTTACAAAGTTTCAAGAACCAGCTTTAAGTGATGAATCTAAGAAGGTACAACAACACCTTACTTATAATTCCCATAGGGCTTGCAAGGACAAGATTAGAGTAATTACAGAGTGTGCAGAGACATTTACCTACAGTAATCATTATTTTCACATGCCATATGTGAATGTAATGAAAAGAAGCTATAATAAATTGATAATGGGAAGTTACCATCTGCATACACTTCATGGTGGTTTGTACTCTACACATGTAGATACAGATGTAAAAAGAGGCACACAATACCATTCTCTTGGAAATACATTGGCATTTCACTGCAGTTTATAAAGGCAGTGCTGAAGGAAATTAAAATATTTTCAGTAGAAGACCAATGTGCTGTAAATGCTGTCGTGGAAAGTAAGAAAGAGAATCCATGGCACAGCAGATCTTGTGAACCAATTGTATAAGGGGGCACATGGCACTTGGGCATCCAGGATTTTAATATACTACCAACATTAGCTGCTGCAGAACAAAACTTTCGAACTCGGGGAAGGTTTCTTCTACAAGTCCAAATCAGTTGGCTCCACTAAGGACAGAAAAACTGTTGCAAATGTAGTGATGCATCAGATGAAATTCTTAGAGCAAATATTCAAGATACACCTGAAAGTAACTTTCTTTTGTCAGATGAAAACTCAGTACAATGGCAGCCTGTAAACTGCAAAGTAAAATAAATAATAGTGAGTGTTTACTTTGGATGTCAAGTGACCTCTCTGTTCACGTCCCTAGGAAGTACTTGCTATGACACGCCTACGGCTGAATGTCTGCTGGCCGCAATATTCAAATGCTTGTGGCTCCACTAGTACCACGGCAGATTGAGGAAGTCAGCAGGGAGGCCAGCAGAAGGCAACTCTGGCCGTCACACCGACACCACAATTGTCACACACAGTTAGAATAGACGTACACAGATCGACACTTACATTCTGTTTTTGCGGCCAAGCTCTGCAGCCAGTCAAAACGAAGTAATCCTCTACAAACGAAGTAATCATTTACGTAGCAAGGATTTAAGCTCTCTCTGAAGAAGCAGAAATGAGTGAAATCACCTGCCTGGAACTGATGATCACCACCAGAGCCACTGCCACTGTAGCTGTAGTTATACAAGACACCATTCACTGCCGCTCTTCTGACCAAGATGTCTTGTTACTGGGGACCGGACACTACCAGCTAGGCAGGTCTGGACTAGGACAACATTTCAGGGATTGTAGTAAGGAAATTTAACTTGACATCACCCATACTCGTAAAAGAACTTAGCATTCAAGACGAATGGAGTAGTAGTGTTTCAGAACTTATCTTTTGTTTCCACTACGTAGTCTAGCAAGTGACTTCATTCTTGGCAGTAGCAAGAACAGCCTTTTATCCCATCTAAGAATTATAGAAGAAGTGTTTGTTTATTTGGTGTTTAATCTGGAAGACTCTCCAAGTACATTTAATTTGTTTGTTCAAATAATCAGAAACTTGCTTATATACATTTGTGAATAGGCTGGGGAAGATCTGGACAGGTTAAGGAGGGAGAAGGGCAAAGAGAGGTGGGAAGTGGCAACAGGTAACAGAAGGAACAGGCCTAGAACAAAGTCTGACAGTTTTGTGGTGAATGTCAAAAATAAGTTTGACCTGTTGCTTCAGTTAGAAACTGATGAGCCTCAAGCAGAGGTAGGTGTAGACAGGACACAACAAACTTTCAATAGGAAATTGAAAAAGAATGTAGGAAAGTCATTGAAAAGGAAGAAAGTTTTGTTGTTAGGCAGTTCCATGCCAGAGGTGTAGGCCAACTTCCGCAGGAGGAATTAGGGCCAGAATACCAGGTCACAAATTTATTCAAACCAAGTGCTAGTCTGGATCAGGTGAAAGAGGATTTAGGTTCACTCTGTAAAGGATTTACCAGGGAAGACACCGTGGTTATTGTGGGAGGGCCAGGGAACAGCATCGACAGAGATCCTGGGTACAGTATAGAGTGTGACCTGGTAAAGATTGCGTCGGCATTGAGACACACCAATGTTGAATTTGTATCTGTCCTGAGACGCCATGACCAGACTCATTTGAACTCTTCTGTTGGGAGAGTTAATTTGGAGTTGGAACGGCTGCTTGGGTCGGGTGCGGGGGCTCATATTGGTGTGGTTCCTGTTGATTCTTTCAGTAGGTGGGACTATACCAGGCACGGCCTACATCTCAACAGGAAAGGGAAGGGGAAACTGGCTGGGGTAATAGCAGGAAATTTAAGGAGAGGAGGCACTGCCATGAATGGTAAAATACCAGTGGTTACAGGTGTTGGAGCAGCACCGTTTTTAGGATAGATAAGACAGAAAGATGTCAAGTTCTACGAGAGGTCAGGATTGAAACAAATCTTCAGTTTAGGAAAGAAATTAAACAGCACAATTCTAGCACACTGGATCACCAATCACAGCTGTCAGTTATAAATTTTCACCAATCACCAGAAATTTTATCTCCACCAAGTTGTATCTCAGTCCTAGGTAATTGCATTGATGAATTAAAGTCACCCAACCCAGTTGACATAATCTGCCTCTCTGAACACCATGTGACCACTGGTATAGGAACTAGGCCTAAGCACAATGAGAAACTCAGACAGGAGAGTACTGCAAATGTTAGAATAAGGAAAGGCTCTCATAAAAGTATAATTAAAAATAATGTAAGTATATTTCATCAAAATATTGGGAGTTTAAAAATAAAATAGATGAGCTTCTGGTTTGTTAGGAGATTTAGAAGCTGAGGATGAAATAGATATACTATGCCTGTCTGAGCATCACATTGTTACTGATATGGATAAGGTAAATGTAAGTGGATATAAGCTCTCTGCACATGTAATGAGAGAAAATATGGAGAAAGAAGGAGTTGCCATACATGTAAAAAGTTATCATTGTGCAAAAAGTATAGAAACAAAAACGTTTTGTGTAGAGAAACATATAGAAGCATGTGCCTGTGAGCTTAAATTAAATAAAGGCACATTTATAATTGTAACTGTATATAGGTCCCCATCAGGAAATTTTCATCTATTTCTGAAAAATTTGAACTCCTTGTTGTGCTATCTGTCAGACAGGGGGAAGCGTATTATTATTTCTGGGGACTTCAATGTAGATTCTCTGAAAGAGGGTAATAGGAAAAATGACCTTGAAGTATTACTCGGTTCTTTCAATTTGACACCCGTTATTGATTTTCCTACTCAGGTGGTAAAGGATAGCAGCTCACTGATAGATAACTTCTTTATAGACCAAGATAAGTTTAACCAGATAAATGCTCAGCCTGTTGAGAATGGTCTTTCTGATCATGGTGCACAGCTAGTTACAATATATGACATAGCTCCATTCAGCAATACTAAACAGTCCTCCAAAGTAGTACATTCAGTCAACAATTTA
Organism: Schistocerca piceifrons; assembly: GCF_021461385.2. NCBI lineage: Eukaryota > Metazoa > Arthropoda > Insecta > Orthoptera > Acrididae > Schistocerca > Schistocerca piceifrons. The sequence goes on along the minus strand of NC_060139.1, from coordinate 320,567,720 downwards.
ACAATTGCAAATTTCAGGGAAAGCCTACAGCAGTTAGACTGGGATGAGGTGTACCGTGAACCTGATGCCAATTTAAAATATAATTTATTTCATGACATTTTTGTAAATGCATTTGAAAACTGCTTCCCCAAGAAAATAGTTAAATATACTCGTAAGAAACCTTGTAACAAACCATGGCTTACTAAGGGTATAAAAATATCTTGTAACCGGAAAAGGGAAATGTATCTGACAGCAAGAAAGAGTAGTGACCCAGAAACTATCAAACATTATAAAAACTACTGTGTTATATTAAGAAAAGTTATTAAAAAATCCAGAAGTATGTGTATCATGTCTGAAATCAGCAACTCTGATAATAAAATTAAAACAATTTGGAATATTATTAAAAGAGAAACAGGTCAACCAAGAGCACAGGAAGACAGTATTACCATCAAATTGAATGAAAACTTTATGAACAAAAAGTCAGAAGTTGAAAATATTTTTAATAATCATTTTCTAAATGTTGTGGATATAGTAGGATCCAGGTGTTCATTAGAAGATGCTAGGCTGTTAATGGAAGAGGCCATACCTATGCAATTTGATACAATTGAAATCTCACCCACTTCTCCCTCTGAAATTAGGAAAATAATAAACTTGCTTAAAAGCAAAAACTCACATGGAATTGATGGCATTTCCAGCAAAATGCTAAAAGCTTGTTCTCAACAGATAAGTAAGATTCTCAGCCACCTGTGTAATAGCTCTCTGGAACAGAGCATTTTCCCTGATAGACTGAAATATGCTATTGTTATACCTTTGCATAAAAAGGGGGATAGATCTGATGTCAACAATTACCGTCCAATCTCCATTCTAACAGCTTTATCCAAAATTTTTGAGAAAGTAATGTATTCAAGAGTAGCTTCACATATCTGTAAAAATGAAGTACTAACAAAATGTCAGTCTGGTTTCCAGAAAGGTTTTTCAACAGAAAATGCCATATATGCTTTCACCAATCAAATTTTGAATGATCTGAATAACCGAACACCACCCATTGGGATTTTTTGTGATCTCTCAAAGGCTTTTGATTGTGTAAATCATTAAATTCTGCTAGACAAGCTCAAATATTGTGGCATGAGTGGGACAGTGCACAAATGGTTCAATTCGTACCTAACTGGACGAGTGCAGAAAGTTTAAAAAAGCAGTTCCCATAATATGCAAAGATCAGCACATTCCTCAAACTGGGGAACTATCAAGAATGGGGTTCCACAAGGGTCAGTCTTGGGTCCTTTGTTGTTCTTAATATATATTAATGACTTGCCATTCTATATTCATGAAGAGGCAAAGTTAGTTCTCTTTGCTGATGATACAAGTATAGTAATCACACCTGACAAACAAGAATTAACTGATGACATTGTCAATACTGTCTTTCAGAAAATTACCAAGTGGTTCCTTGTAAACGGACTCTCACTGAATTTTGATAAGACACAGTACATACAGTTCCGTACAGTGAATGGTATGACGCCATTAATAAATATAGACCTTAATCAGAAGCATATAGCTAAGGTAGAATATTCCAAATTTTTAGGTGTGTCCACTGATGAGAGATTAAATTGGAAGAAACACATTGATGATCTGCTGAAACGTTCGAGTTCAGCTACTTATGCAATACGGGTCATTGCAAATTTTGGTGATAAACATCTTAGTAAATTAGCTTACTACACCTATTTTCACTCATTGCTTTCATATGGCATCATATTTTGGGGTAATTCATCACTGAGGAATAAAGTATTTATTGCACAAAAGCATGTAATCAGAATAATAGCTGGAGTCCACCCAAGATCATCCTGCAGACATGTATTTAAGGATCTAGGGATATTCACAGTAGCTTCTCAGTATATATACTCTCTTATGAAATTTGTTATTAACAACCAAACCCAATTCAAAAGTAATAGCAGTGTGCATAACTACAATACTAGGAGAAAGGATGATCTTCACTATTCAAGATTAAATCTAACTTTGGCACAGAAAGGGGTGAATTATACTGCCACTAAAGTCTTTGGTCACTTACCAAATAGTATCAAAAGTCTGGCAGATAACCAACAAGTATTTAAGACGAAATTAAAAGAATTTCTGAATGACAACTCCTTCTACTCCATAGAGGAATTTTTGGATATCAATTAAGGAAAAAAAAAAAAAAAAAAAATTATTAAAAAAATTAAAAAAAAAATAAATAAATAAATAAAAAAGTTGTTATATTAACTTAAGTATGTTGTTAAATTAACTTAATTATGTCATGAATTGGAAAATTTGACTCGTTCCACATCATTACGAAATATTGTATTCATGATCCATGGAACTAGTATTAATCTAATCTAATCTAATCTAATCTACATTTAGTAAATTCAGTCAAGCGTGCGTGTCTTGGGTTGGACAAAGGTACCATTATCTTTTGTTCCTCATAGTTATGTAATTTAGTCTAAGTATAAAATTGCTGTCATACTAATAGTTTTGAGAATAAAAGAAATTCTGTATATAATAATTGTGAATTATATTGTCTGAAACAGAAGATATAAACTCTATAAATAACGTATTTCCTATATATTTTTCTCAATGCATACAATTGTACCATTTAAAATCATTAACAAAGTTTTTACATCAGCTTTTTGTTTTAAACCATTATAACTACACTATTCAAAGCACTGGCACATCTCTAATATGACATTTCCAGTTATGTCACTATACCCACTCCAACTGTAAATAAGCTGGGTGTGACCTAATCCAATGAAATATAAAGCGTTAGCCATACTAGGTAAATGCCTGTCATTACTTAATACAACAGAATGTAAGTATGTTTATAGAATAGTTTGTCCTTGTATTATTTTTCTACAGATCCTTTCTGCTGTCTGTCACACATATGAGGTCTGTTCAAAAAATTTGGGGAACATTCATAATTTCGTGCTAATGATGTATGGAGTGAAATGCGGTTGGCATCCTTGCAGACACCTGTGCTTGATATGTAACTGCCGAAATTTTCATTGTTGTGTGTCTGTTAGTTATTATTCAGTGTTGTACTGAGTAGAACATTGTGTCACAGTTTGTGTAATTCGAGATAGCAAAGTTAGAGGAACAATGCACCAGCATTAAATTTTGTGTGAAACTCACAAAAACCTTTACAGAAACACACCAAATGATGCAAGAGGCCTACAGTGATGAGTGCATAAGCTGTACCCAGTGCTACAAATGGTTCACATGGTTTAAAAATGGCTGGACAGAAGTTAAAGATGACCTTCGATCCAGACGCCCTTCAACACCTACCGACAACGCTCATGTCAGGAACATCAACTAAACTGTATGTGCCAATAGGAGACTGACTGTTTGAGAGAGTGCAGAAGAATGTAACGTTTCAGTTGGATTATGTCATGAAGTCCTGACACAGCATCTTGGAATGCATTGTGTTACCATCAAGTTCGCCCTGATTCATCTCTGTTGATGCATGACCATTGCACAAAAAATGAAATCACTGTGCTGCTTCATCCTCCATACTCTCTAGATAAGGCCCCCTGCATACCTTTTTTAATTTCCAATGTTGAAAACCTCACTGAAAGAACAAAGTTTGCAGCAAAAGACAAGATAAAGGAAAATTCGCAGACAGCATTTTGTGCCGCGATCCAGCAAGAGGTGTACCAAGACTGTTTCTGGAAGTGGGAATTGTACTGGGAGTGGTGTATCAATTGCAGAGGAGAGTATCTGGAAGGAGACCATGCACAATAAGTAAAAGATAAGCGCAGAAAAATTTTGTGGACAAAGTTCTGGAATTTTTTGAATAGACCTCATATCAAAATGATTTGTACTAATCTGTATCACACTTACCCGTATGGAGTGTCACTAGCATTGTAGGTAGCCTTGGGGTTTGAGAGAAATCTCTTCTGGCTGAGAAAGCGTGAACCTGACTCTAAGCCACGAAGTACTTCAACTACAGGGTAGCCCATTTGACGTGTCCACGTATCCATCACTGAAGCTACTTCAATACCGTCATCAGTCACTTGCTCTTGAAGTACTGTCCAAAGGTCTGATGTCACAGCATTGTCAAACTCATACTTCTTCAGAAAAGCTGAGATGCCTAGCCGGAAAGCTTCTGACCCAAGGAAGTCTTCCAGCATGCGGATGACTGCTGCCCCCTATATGGAAATAATACAAGAAAGTTAATGGAAATACTTTAAATTGGCAGAAAAGAGAAAAAAGAGCTAAAACAGTTAGTTATATTGTTAACAGAAATACAGTTAGCATTAACTGAATTTGCTATTTGACTTTATATGCCAGAGAAGTACACAGGAATCAAGGAAGATGTCATGGCTGCGCTCAGCAGAAAATGATGAATGTATGGCAAGAATTGCATGAATGTTTAAGAGAAAGTACAATACATTATGATTACAGAAATAATGTCTCTTCTGGACAATAAAAGTCCTACATCAATGGACAAAGACACACAAATGGTGAAGACTGTGAACAATGTAGGGTTTAGCATATCTACACAAGCGGCAATGAGTATGCCACGTGACTACAGCGCACACAAATCAGTCACCTGGGGAACTACAAATAGGGTCATAGAAATGGCTCCAGAGGAGGTAGAAGGCATTTTATCTACATGTATTGACTCCAAACAGATCACCACCAGCTATGCCATGCCACTTTCTTCTCAACACCACTGCCTCTGGAGCCTGTTTACGAATATGCTCTGCTGCAAAGGACTCTGCCAAATTTGTTATCTCTGCCTGTTCTACTGCCATGGGACTTTTGACTATGCCAGCAGTGCTTGACTACATGTGGTAGACTCTGAAGCATTTCCTCAAGATATCTGTGTTGTCACGGACTCTGTCATGTGTAAAACTCTGAACTTGCTTACATTATTGTCAAGTGTCACTGATCGCACCTACTGATACACCCTCGACTTTTGGAATGTCAGATGTCTATTCCTTCTTCTGTGCTTTCTTTCTTGTGGACTTTTAATTTTCCCCAGATGCAAGGATCCAGCATTTTAAGTTGTATTAATGTTTGACGGTACGTAAATACTGTAATCAGAAAAGTGTTTGTTTATTTGCTGCAAGTTACAGCAAAGTAAATGATTTTTAATTATTAATGCACGAATACTCTGAAACCAGAAACCAAAGAGTTAATTTGGGTTACACGATACCGGAAAATATTTCATAATTAATAAGATATAACTCAATAGAAAAAACAAAAACTGGTTTGTGGAACATCACCTGCAGGCACAATGAAAATGATGTGTTGGTCTATCACAAAAAGCTGTGGCAACTAGGTTGTCAAAACATGAAAGGAGCTGGAAACTAGGAAAGATAGATTCTACCTCTGTGAAAATATGCCAATAGGAATGAATCTATACAACAGACATTCTACATACTGTCAAGAAAAATAGAAAGAAGACATTACTGGAAATCCTTGAAATGCATAAAATGCTGGGTCAGTTTTCACCTCCTCCCCCATTAAATTTCTGTTATGGATGTATGACAGAATCAGGTTACAACAGTAAAATCAACTTTGTTATTCACATTTAATATGTGACAATTTTTGCAATTTTTAACACACTTTTACTGTGTTGCTTTCTTGTCTATCTGTCTGTTCAGTACAAATTTGGAAATTGATTTTAAGCTAATTTCCCAATGAGCCACAGACTTGAAATTTTTAGCATTGCTCATAACTAGATGACAATACAATATTAACTTGCTTTTTTGTCTGTCTGATCCGCCTAGATCTGATAGGAGTGGGGGTGAAAAAGGTTGGTAACATGTAACATCTCAGCTGCCCTGTAGGATCAGCATGTTGTGTAAGTGGCATCGGAATGCACTCTAGGCAGTATGCGTGAAACCTGATGATGGCTGCTAGACAACACTGGCTTTGCAACACTAGTCTCCCTGTGCTGCAGGGCAGCACCCTCTTTGGTGACCAATTAGTGCTCTTTGACCCATAATAAATCTAGCCGCATTGCGGCTCTGCCTTCAGTTGTGTATTCTCTGTGCTCTCATGTCATGTTGGTTTGGTCTCAGATTTTGCTACTATTTGGGTTTTCATTCTTGAATTACTCGTTTGAGCTTTGTTAATCTGCCATGCTGTCTCCATGTCTATTTTCCTTTTGCTGTTGTGCTACTGTTCACAATTGACTAACCGCTGCTGGCAGCCCCTGGCCAGTTGGCCAGTCTGCTGGTTCTTTCAGTCATTCCCAATCCTGTCAGATTCTGGTCACAGTAGCTTGCAACAATGAAACAAGGCTAAAAATCAGAAAAAAATTATTTAAATAAAAATAAATGTTTAATATAACATGTTCTTAAATTGGACTAAAAAGTATAAAATAATTTCTCCTATCCCCATACAGATTCCTGACCGCACACAGATAGCTCTTAAAATTTGTGATTGTGAACATTTAATGGCTATGAAAATATTTGTAAGATTTATAACAAAAAACATGGGTCACACAGTAGATAATATTTAGGAGTGAACTATTCATGCTTCAATCACACTGTCAGAACTGTCTGTATGGTGTTAGGAGAAATTATTTTATAATTGTTAGTTCAATCTAAAAATGAGTTATACTAAAAATTTATTTTTATTTAAATAATTATTGATGTAATGGTTTCCTTTGATACACTCTGTTTCAGTAATATCTGTGAAGTCGCACATCGTTTTCTGTGTGGTTCCAACATTCTGTTGCCACCTATGTTGGTGTAAGAAGCCAAAAACCTGTTTGTGAATGAACAAATGAATGAATGAATGAATGAATAAATAATACTCACATAACATCAAAATTATTGTTATGTTTTGCTAAGCACTGACAGAGAACTCAGTTAACATTAAGGAGATATTTGATAAAATGGACGCACTTAGCAAATAATGGTATGGATGATGAATACATGACAAAGAATGTACCATTTATCCATGATTTCAATACTGTCTGTCCGATTTTCAAACCCCATCGCCCAATCTTTCTGCCTGCAGAAGGTGTTTCTATCAGTCATAGTTCATATGATGCAATATGCTGATTTAATATGTATGTAGTTGTTAATACTGTAGAATGGGCAACTTGATCTTCATGTAGGTATAGACTGTAAACTGTGAGACTGGGAAACACCACTAATGCACTGCAGATGGCGAAAACTGTATATAATGATGTGGTAAGTCCTGCTCTAAGGATCTGTACAACTGCACTCAGTATTTCCAAATTTAAGTGCATAGTCAATCAGCACAACTGACATATCACTGTATTCAGCAGCAGAATTAGCAGTCTGAATAAGCAAAAAGAAGCTTAACGGACCTGTATCTGCATCTCCCCCACGCCCGACTTAACTGCATTAGTGTTTGAGAGATATACTCCCCAGGTTATTAGGAGATATTCCATTTTCTCTTCATTTACATACGAGTTTCAAGAAAATGGAGCCCCTGCTCACTCTGCATATTTTGACTGTGAATATTTGTGTAAGGCATTTACTGAAAGGTGAATGGGAAGAGTAAGTCCTTTTCATAGAGTCATGTATAAACTGTTACGTACAAGACACCTACAGGGACTGAAGAGAATCTTCTGGCAAAATTTCCTGCTCCCTGTGATGATGTTCAAACAACACAAATGTTGGTTGAATGAGTTTGATGGAACTTGCTGTGTCTGTACAGCAAATCGGGGCTGCAACTTGAACTACTACTGTGAATGTAGCACCTACTGTAAGTTGTGTAGATAAACAAAATTATTGCAGAAAGGTATCTACTTGGACCTTTATCCTCATTAGCAGATGAACAGCATAAGTGAAATTTTCTTACTTTCACTCAAAACTTCCAACTTAGTTGTTTCCAGATCACAGTCCCTATCTCAAATTGACAGTCAACAGTTCTCCATAACATGTGTTATTCTCAGAATGAACAGCAGCAGTGTGTGCACAGATTTGAAACTTCCTGGCAGACTGAAACTGTGTGTTTGACTGAGATGCAAGCCTGGGATTTTTGCTTTCCATGGGCAAGTGCTCTACCAACTGAGCTATCCAAACACAACTCATGACCCTCTCTAACAGTACAGCTGTGAGGGTGGGTTGACAGTTGTTCTAGGACACATATCATATCAAATCAAATATTCAGTATCATGTAACATGTGTCTTACAAATACTGTGATGTAAGTGACTTGTCAATTCTAACACTACGTGCATCTAAGGTTATAATATATATGTTGTTACCTCATCAGACAGGTATTATTTTACATGGTTATCATTAAAAAATAATAATCTATGTTAATAATACATGTGGTGTTGCTTCTTTAGACAGATACTATTTTACATGGTTATCACTCAAGAAATCTTCTACATCATAGACGCATTTTTCTTTTCAGATATTTTTCCATGTCTCCTTCAGTAATTTTTTGATTTCGCGTCCCAGATTTTATTTATAAAGTTCATGTCTTTATAGCTCAGTTGATACAACATTTGCATGTGAAATGCAAAGGTCCCAGGTTAAAGTCCCAGTACGGCAGACAATTTTAATCTGTCACAAAGTTCCGTAAGTCTTTTTGTCTGTTCCTCCAGCCACAGTCACATGCTGCACTTTGAGAATAACTCCAATTCTTCAAGATGTGGGCACACCTTCCCCGTCTCATTTGAATGTGTTTGAGTCTCGAACATTCACAGTGTGAAAGATAGGTTCTGAATGAAGTTGGCATTGTCGGCTGTACATTTGGTCCAGTATTTTTTCCACTTCTCCACGACATCAGGAACATCTGTGAGGTAAAGACTAATCCATAGTGATTTGCAAAGCTTGTGAATTCTGTAAAGAGCTATTTTAGATGAGTTTTTATGGGTCTATGCCTTCCTGAGAATTTGCATTTTGGTAGCTTCTTGTCTGATAGCCAGAGGACAGTACTGGATAATACTGCCAACCAATGAATAGGACCTGATCTGACAGTGCCGAAATGGTCCTTATGGTCTAACTCAGACATATAGCTATCTTATTTCAATGTTCTGGTATATTAATGTCATGTCATCTTACTGGATTTTATTGGACTTAGTAGTGACATGGTGTGAACTTAAAAATTAAATAAAATGGAAGGCAGGACTAATTCTGAAGACAGACCACTGTTCAAAATTCCTACCCCCTCCCCCCCCCCCTTTTACAGTAAGAAATACTGTAAAGAGTCATTCAGAGAACATGCTGATGAGTAACATTGCTGGACTATGGAATGGAATTACATTCACAAAGTTGAGCATAACTTTTTCTGTGACCAGAACAGCAAATTGCCTACTCCTTGAAAGAAGAAGTTGAAGGAAGGAAGAGTGGAGTATAACATCCTGTTGACGAGTCATTAGAGACAGAGTACAAATTAAACTTGGGGAAGGACGGGGAAAGAAATTGGCCATGCCCTTTTCATAGCATTAACCGTAAGCAATTTAGGGAAATCACAGAAAACCTAAATCTAGATTGCTGAACAGGAAATTGAACTGTTGTCCTCCTGACTGTGAGTCCAGTGCAAGAAGTTAAACATTAGGCCTTCGCTGCATATCGTGTCAGATTCACAAAAGTTGCAGCTGATATGAGGCCTTTCTGAAATCAGATCCCACCAATAATATTAAGTTGTAGCACCTGATTGTAGCATTTCAATACCACTGTCATTGATTGGGATTATTTTATGTATGGCTTCTTTGATACAATTGAGAATTAGCTTCTCCTGTAATTTATAGGTCATGCAAAGCAGAGAGACACGTGAACTGTCATGTTGTAAAAACAAATCTACTTGTGTTTCTATGACGAGACAGTATCTCAAGGTTTGAATTTCACCCTTATCCACATGTTCTGCCATTAGACCACGTGCGGTATTTGTCCTCAATGTGCTTCCACACAAAAGTTGGTGTTTTAAAATTTCCATAACAAACGACTACCCCTTCTCTCTGCAATAGGTATTTCTGCTTTAGTCACTCACTCACTACCCCAAGCATTTGACCAATTTGAAATCACCCACACTTCTTCTAGTGAAATTGGGAAAAATAATTAATTCTCTTAAAAGCCACAGTTCTTGTGGGGCTGATAACATTTCAAGCAAAATGTTAAAAGCATATCGTTCTAATACAGCTACTGGACTCTGCCTGATATTTAATGTATCACTTTCGCATTCCACATACACTAAGGTATGAACTCTTAGACCTCTCTCTGAGAAAGATAACAGGACTATTTCATTCCACCATTAACTTTCTTCTCAAAAGTTTTGGAAAAGGTGATGTATTTAAGAATAGCTGGGCATATCTGCAACTATAAGATTCTGTACCAGTCACAATTGGGGTTTCAGATGGGCCTCTCTACTGAACATGCCATCTACCACTCCAATAACCATGTTTTAAAATATCTCAATAACAAGATTTCACCTACCACATTTTTTTGGGATCTGTTCGAAAGACATTTGACTGTGCAAATCACTGTAAAATTCTGGAGAAGTTTGGAAAGTTTGTGCCTTTTGCGTTATAATAAATACATGGTCACTTCATATTTAACAGACAGAAGTCAGGAGTCATGTCGGTCATTTGGGTCTTGATGGATATTCTGAATGGGGCCATTCCTGTTATTGCTATGTATCAATGACCTTCCATCATATACTCACAAAGCATAAATAGTGGTCTTTGCTCATGATGCAAGCTTAATAATCAAGCTCAACAAAACTGCAACAAGAGAATGAACAATAAATGAAATATTCAAAAATATCATTGACTGGTTCTCTCAGTAAATGGTCAGTCACTTAACTTGGAAGGAAACAAAAAATTTAAAATCAGATATATCATCATTAGCAGTACAGCATATGGGAATATGGGAAAGGAAATGTGTAAAACTGATTGTTCAAAATTCCTAGCTGTGTCTACTGCTCAGAATTTGAATGGGAAATCACGTACTATAGATATTCTCAAATGCTTACTTTCAACTCTACATGTAATTGCTGATTTTGGTGATGAAAGCATCTGAAAATTAGGTTCCTTTGCATACTTCAATTCTTGGATGTAATATGGAACAATTTTTTGGGTCATTTCCACACCACACTGACACCAAATATTTATGGCACAGAAACATGCGTATCACCTGATGTCCAACCTCAAACGACATGCAGGCAGCTGTTTAACAAGTTAGGCAAACAAACAGGTGCCATACAATATAGTCACTCACACATTAAGTTTGTTGTGAAGAATCATCCCATCACTTGAAAATAAGAGTGTCATTCATAAATAGAACACTAGGTAGAAAAATAGCCTCCTGTGTCTACAACTTAACCTTACTCTCGCATAGAAAGGAGTTAAGGAGTAAAGTATGCGGCCGTTTTGGATTAGAGGTGCTGGCAGGTAATGAACATTTTAAAAACTAATGGATATTTTTTCTATTTGACAGCTCCTTTTGGTCCATACATGATAGTATGAATAGACAGTACTTGTTTGTAGTTGGGACACAGTTATTAAATTTGGATGAAAAATATGGTTAAAAAATATTTACATAAATGGCCAGCATTTAACCATATTTTCACAGAGAAAAAGTTTTATTTGTGAACCTACTGACACATTCCCACCATGGTGAGGTGTTGCAAATATGATCCATGAAACATGCAAAAAAATTAATTTAACGAAACAAACACTGTTTTTAGCCTTGTTTCACAATTTATTATTAATGTTATAGCACAACCTAGGTTTCGGGTTATAATCCCATTTTCAAGTACATTACTGATCAATAATGGACTTGAAAATGGGCTTATAACCAGAAACCTAGGTTGTGCAGTAACATTAATAATAAAGTGTGAAATAAGGCTAAAAACAGTGTTTGTTTAGTTAATTTACAATGTTTCACCAAGAACCTACAGTTGATTCAATTAAAATTAATATAACTAAATACATTAACATATGACTATAAAAATGGTTGCTAAGTGTAAATGCTAAGAAATTTCAAAGAAGTCAGTCACTATGAAACTAAATTTGTTCCTCTTAGATGCACTGAACAAAATTAAATAATATTTTTGTTTCTTAAAACACAAATTTATTAACTTCCATGATATTAAATGAATTACTTATGGCATTAAACTGTGTTTCATTATTTATGAAGAAAAACCATAATCAGTTAAGTGCTCCGACAACAACATTATTGCTTACCTTGTTATATGAAATAACATCAAATATTTCAGTAATCTGATCAGGGGTAGAGACCTCCTTCACAATTGGACGTGAACTCAGAGTTGCATCCAGCACAAACACAGGGTGCAGGTCATCCACAAGGAACTGGTCCAGCTACAAATGTAAGCATAGAGCAATAAATTGCAAAATTAGCATAATAAAATGGTGTGCTTTTTCATGCAAAATACAGTCATAAAGGGGAGAAGCAGTACCATAGCATTTTGTGAAACGGTGTGAGCTCCTTATCTAAAGACATTATGACCAAAGCAATTGACTAGTCTTCTCTTAACCAAGGCACTAAGACAATGCTGATGTTTCAAGAAGTTCTGATTTATTTCCATTCGAAAATAAAGGAGGCTCGTAATTGTTGCTCACTTTATTCAGAGTTAGTCAGCCTTCTGATCCACTATACAAAGAAAATGCTGACGGATGATTTATTATGACAGAATACCACTGTTTTCACCAGTAAATCTGCATTCAAATGAAAAGAGTTGTTATGGTCAGTACTAGGGATTTGACTTGGAGAATGAACTCTGGCTTTTATATGACAATTATTCAAACTCTAATTGAAGTCCCCCCCCCCCCCCCCCCCCCATGAACCATGGACCTTGCCGTTGGTGGGGAGGCTTGTGTGCCTCAGCGATACAGATAGCCCTACCGTAGGTGCAACCACAATGGAGGAGTATCTGTTGAGAGGCCAGACAAACGTGTGGCTCCCTCCTGAAGAGGAGCAGCAGCCTTTTCAGTAGTTGCAGAGGCAACAGTCTGGATAATTTACTGATCTGGCCTTGTAACACTAACCAAAATGGCCTTGCTGTGCTGGTACGGCGAACAACTGAAAGCAAGGGGAAACTACAGCCGTATTTTACCCAAGGGCATGCAGCTTTACTGTATGGTTAAATGATGACGGCGTCCTCTTGGGTAAGATATTCCTGAGGTAAAATAGTCCCCCATTAGGATCTCCAGGCGGGGACCACTCAAGAGGACGTCATTATCAGGAGAAAGAAAACTGGCGTTCTACAGATCTGAGTGTGGAATGTCAGATCCATTAATCAGGCAGGTAGGTTAGAAAATTTTAAAAAGGAAATGGATAGGTTAAAGTTCGATACAGTGGGAATTACCGACGTTCGGTGGCAGGAGGAACAAGACTTTTGGTCAGGTGAATACAGGGTTATAAATACAAAATCAAATAGGGATAATGCAGTAGTAGGTTTAATAATGAATTAAAAAATTGGAGTGCAGGTAAGCTACTACAAACAGCATAGTGAACGCCCTATTGTGGCCAAGATAGGCACGAAGCCCACGCCTACTACAGTAGTACAAGTTTATATGCCAACCAGCTCTGCAGATGATGAAGAAATTGAAGAAATGTATGATGAGATAAAAGAAATTATTAAGATAGTGAAGGGAGACGAAAATTTAATAGTCATGGGTGACTGGAATTCGATAGTAGGAAAAGGAAGACAAAGAAACGTAGTACGTGAATATGGATTGGGGGGAAGAAATGAAAGAGGAAGCTGCCTGGTAGAATTTTGCACAGAGCATAACTTAATCATAGCTAACACTTGCTTCCAGAATCATGAAAGAAGGTTGTATACATGGAAGAAGCCTGGAGATACTGGAAGGTATCAGATAGATTATATAATGGTAAGACAGAGATTTAGGAACCAGGTTTTAAATTGTAAGACATTTCCATGGGCAGAAGTGGACTCTGACCACAATCTATTGGTTATGAACTGCAGATTAAAACTGAAGAAACTGCAAAAAAAGTGGGAATTTAAGGAGATGGGATCTGGATAAACTTAAGAACCAGAGGTTGTAGGGAGTTTCTGGGAGAGCATTAGGGAACGATTGACAGGAATGGGGGAAAGAAATACAGTAGAAGAAGAATGGGTAGCGTTGAGGAATGAAGTAGTGAAGGCAGCAGAGGATCAATTAGGTAAAAAGACAAAGGCTAGTAGAAATCCTTGGGTAACAGAAGACATATTCAATTTAACTGATGAAAGGAGAAAATATAAAAATGCAGTAAATAAAGCAAGCAAAAAGGAATACAAATGTCTCAAAAATGAGATCGACAGGAAGTGCAAAATGGCTAAGCAGGGATAGCTAGAGGACAAATGTAAGGATGTAGAGGCTTATCTTACTAGGGGTAAGATAGATACTGCCTACAGGAAAATTACGGCTACCTTTGGAGAAAACAGAACCACTTGTATGAATATCAAGAGCTCAGATGGAAAGCCAGTTCTAAGCAATGAAGGGAAAGCAGAAAGGTGGAAGGAGTATATAGAGGGTCTATACAAGGGCAATGTACTTAAGGACAATATTATGGAAATGGAAGAAGATGTAGATGAAGGTGAAATGGGAGATATGATACTGCATGAAGAGTTTGACAGAGCACTGAAAAGTCGAAATAAGGCCCCGGGTGTAGACAACATTCCATTAGAACTACTGACAGCCTTGGGAGAGCCAGTCCTGACAAACCTCTACCATCTGGTGAGCAAAATATCCTCAGACTTCAAGAAGAATATAATAATTCCAATTGCAAAGAAAGCAGGTGTTGACAGATTTGAAAATTACTGAACTATTAGTTTAATAAGTCACGGCTGCAAAATAGTAATGCGAATTCTTTACAGACGAATGGAAAAACTGGTAGAAGCCTACCTCGGGGAAGATCAGTTTGGATTCCGTAGAAATATTGGAACACGTGAGGCAATACTGACCCTATGATTTATCTTAAAAGCTAGATTGAGGAAAGGCAAACCTACGTTTCTAGCATTTGTAGACTTAGAGAAAGCTTTTGACAATGTTGACTGGAATACTCTGTTTCAAATTCTGAGGGTGGCAGGGGTAAAATACTGGGAGCGAAAGGCTATTTACAATTTGTACAGAAACCAGATGGCAGTTATAAGAGTTGAGGGGCATGAAAGGAGAGCAGTGGATGGGAAGGGAGTGAGACAGGGTTGTAGCCTCTCCCCAATGTTATTCAATCTGTATATTGAGCAAGCAGTAAAGGAAACAAAAGAAAAATTCGGAGTAGGTATTAAAATCCATGGAGAAGAAATAAAAACTTTGAGGTTTGCCGATGACATTGTAATTCTGTCAGAGACAGCAAAGGACTTGGAAGAGCAGTTGAACGGAATGGACAGTGTCTTGAAAGGAGGATATAAGATGAACATCAACAAAAGCAAAACGAATATAATGGAATGTAGTTGAATTAAGTCGGGTGATGCTGAGGGAATTAGATTAGGAAATCAGACACTTAAAGTAGTAAAGGGGTTTTGCTCTTTGGGGAGCAAAATAATTGATGATGGTCGAAGTAGAAAGGATATAAAATGTAGACTGGCAATGGCAAGGAAAGCGTTTCTGAAGAAGAGAAATTTATTAACATCGAGTATCGATTTAAGTGTCAAGATGTCTTTTCTGAAAGTATTTATATGGAGTGTAGCCATGTATGGAAATGAAACATGGACGATAAATAGTTTGGACAAGAAGAGAATAAAAGCTTTCGAAATGTGGTGCTACAGAAGAATGCTGAAGATTAGATGGGTAAATCACATAACTAATGAGGAGGTATTGAACAGAATTGAGGAGAAGAGGAGTTTGTGGCACAACTTGACTAGAAGAAGGGATCAGTTGGTACAACATGTTCTAAGGCATCAAGGGATAACCAATTTAGTATTGGAGGGCAGCGTGGACGGTAAAAATCGTAGAGGGAAACCAAGAGATGAATACACTAAGCAGATTCAGAAGGATGTAGGCTGCAGTACATACTGGGAGATGAGGCAGCTTGCACAGGATAGAGTAGCATGGAGAGCTGCATCAAATCAGTCTCAGGACTGAAGACCACAACAACAACAACAACAACAATTAAAGTCCAGACAGTGAACCAGTCTAGGCTACTGCCTGCAGCAGATGAATAAGATGACAATGACAGTCACTGAATTGTTGTTTGGAAAATGGAATCTATAAACAGACTGGACACGTGGATAATTGTGTTATCTATCACACAAGGAAACCCTAAAAAAAAAAACCTAATCCCCATAAGATAACAAGGATGATAAACTTTTTATGTAATTGGAAAGCTAAAAATGTGAGCATGAAGTTAAGTGAGGTAAGAAGCTCTATCTATTTAAGTGAAATCTTTCATGATGACTGATGAGCATCTCAAAACAGTTATTAATAAGCTTTCTTCATATTTCCACATCAACATGATGTACAATTTTCATGCAGCTAAGATGCATAGTTAAAGAAGCATAAAACAATATATATACACTGGCCATTAAAATTGCTACACCAAGAAAATGACGTGCTACAGACGCGAAATTTAACCAACAGGAAGAAGATGCTGTGATATGCAAATGATTAGCTTTTCAGAGCATTCACACAAGGTTGGCACCGGTGGCAACACCTACAACATGCTGACATGAGGAAAGTTTCCAACCGATTTCTCATACACAAACAGCAGTTGACCGGCGTTGTCTGGTGAAATGTTGTTGTGAAGCCTCGTGTAAGGAGGAGAAATGCGTACCATTACATTTCCAACTTTGATAAAGGTCGGATTGTAGCCTATCACGATTGCGGTTTACCGTATTGCGACACTGCTGTTCGCGTTGGTCGAGATCCAATGACTGTTAGCAGAATACGGAATCGGTGAGTTCAGGAGGGTAATAGGGAATGCCGTACTGGATCCCAATGGCCTCATATCACTAGCAGTCAAGATGACAAGCATCTTATCCGCATGGCTGTAACGGATCGTGCAGCCACATCTCGATCCCTGTGTCAACAGATGGGGACGTTTGCAAGACAACAACTATCTGCACGAACAGTTCGATGATGTTTGTAGCAGCATGGACTATCAGCTCTGAGACCATGGCTGCAGTTACCTTTGACACTGCATCACAGACAGGAGCGCCTGCGATGGTGCACTCAACGACGAACCTGGGTGCACGAATGGCAAAACGTCATTTTTTCGGATGAATCCAGATTCTGTTTACAGCATCAAGATGGTTGCATCCATGTTTGGTGACATCGCGGTGAACGCACACTGGAAGCGTGTCATCGCCATACTGGCGTATCACCCGGCGTGATGGTATGGGGTGCCATTGGTTACACGTCTCGGTCACTTCTTGTTTGCATTGACGGCACTTTGAACAGTGGATGTTACATTTCAGATGGCTCTACCCTTCATTCGATCTTTCGAAATCCTACATTTCAGCAAGATAATGGACGATTGCATGTTGCAAGTCCTGTACGGGCCTTTCTGGATACAGAAAATGTTCAACTGCTGCCCTGGCCAGCACATCCTCCAGATCTCTCACCAATTGAAAACTTCTGGTCAATGGTGGCTGAGCAACTGGCTCGTCACAATACGCCAGTCACTTCTTTTGATGAACTGTGGTATCGTGTTGAAGCTGCATGGGCAGTTGTACCTGTACACGCCATCCAAGCTCTGTTTGACTCAATGACCAGGTGTATCAAGGCCATTATTATGGCCAGAGGTGGCTGTTCTGGGTACTGATTTCTCAGAATCTATGCACCCAAATTGCGTGAAAATGTAATCACATGTCAGTTCTAGTATAATATATTTGTCCAATGAATAACCATTTATCATCTGCATTTCTTCTTGGTGTAGCAATTTTAATGGCCAGTACTGTAGTTGAGACACTGTTCTAACCCAAGAACAACATAATTTATTGCTCGAACAGTAAACACCCACGGAAGACAAGGTACAATACAAATAGCAATACATAAGTGACCAGCAGAGCCTTGCACTCCAGCCTATATATTTATTACTTCCAACAGAGAGTGCAGTCGGCAGGCAGCACACACAACTGCTATCTTATTAGGATACCGTGGGGCACTACTGTGGTTGAATAAAGCACAAACCCCACGTGTAAACTATTTAATGATGTACACACAAAACTGGTACTTACAGAACTCCTCCTTTTTGCACTGTGTTCACGTCCATTTCTTCTGTGGTGGACATAGGTTGTTGAGTCATACCATGTGCTGCCACCAGTGCGTAGGGTTGGAAGTGGTGCGAGCAAGGACGGGTGTGGCACCTGGCACCCTGTCAGAGGCCATATGGTAGGACACGCAATGCTGGCACAGTGCCCTTTTCTGTGTCAGAGTCCAACTCCAGTGGAGGAGGTTGCGACCAAGCCAGAGGAACAGGTGGTGCCAGCTGTGATAGAGGCGACAGTGGCAAAGGCATTGACTTCAACAGTGCAGAAGCTGGGCTCCACTATGGCACCCAACAGCTGAAGGGGGCACCCACAGCAGAGGAGACAGTTGTGAAAAAGTTGGCGACAGTGGCAGAGAAGGTAAGGGTACCAGCCACAATGTAGGAAATGGGCAGCAGTTGGAGGACGTGGGGGTGGCAGAGGCACACCCACTGTGCAGCCGTCCATTCGAAATCGTAACTGGCTGATGTGTTGTGATGCCTGTCCTTCAGCTATGTGGATGACGCAGAGGCATCGGCCGTGGGTACTCTCAATTACTGCTGGCATCCATTTCGGTCGGTGGCCAAACCTGTGAGCCCAAACAGCTGTGCCAGGTCAGAAGCATTTCTGTGCCAGTGCCAGTGGACAGCCTGGTGTCAACCAAAGCAGATCTAGCAGACTCTGGAGCTGTCAACTGTCCACAAACTCTGTGAGACTCTTAACACCTACAGGGGTGAGCTTATAAAAACTGAGGAACTGGTCAACAGCTACCTCTCATGATGAATCGAAACCATTTTTTCATCTGAGTCTTAAATGTTCATACTACTCGTTCTGCCTCCCTGTTCAACTGAGGGGGGAAATGAGGAGCCATGACATGGTGAACACCACTTTTTTTAAAAAAAACCTATGAATTCCTGAGTTGTTGGTAACTAATGTATATGGGAGATATTCCACTGCAAAAATTTTTTACAAAGTGGAAATTGTTGCTGCCGCAGAAGTAGGCAGATAACGCACCACATACAGAAACATAGAACAAAAAAGACGCATCAAGCTGCAGACAGGCACAATTAAAAGACACTCATTAATTGTGCCTGTCTGCAACTTAATGTGTCTTTATCGTAAGTACTAATCTGTCTTTTTCTACATTGTTGATATTCCTACCTGGAGTTTCCATTGTTTGAAACTTAGAGTAAGCATCAAGTTAGTAGAAATTCAAAAAAGGTCCCATAAAATCTACATGAATGTGTCCCCAAGGCTGCTGTGGATCCGGCCACGGTGACAAAGAAGCACGGGGAGCCACCGGATGGGTGGCACATTATGGGTTGTTGTTGTTGTTGTTGTTGTGGTCTTCAGTCCTGAGATTGGTTTGATGCAGCTCTTCTTGCTAATCTATCCTGTGCAAGCTCCTTCATCTCCCAGTACCTACTGCAACCTACACCCTTCTGAATCTGCTTAGTGTATTCATCTCTTGGTTTCCCTCTACAATTTTTACCCTCCACGCTGCCCTCCAATGCCAAATTTGTGATCCCATGATGCCTCAGGGCATGTCCTACCAACCGATCCCTTCTTCTAGTCAAGTTGTGTCACAAACTTCTCTTCTCCCCAATCCTATTCAATACCTCCTCATTAGTTACGTGATCTACCCACCTAATCTTCAACATTCTTCTGCAGCACCACATTTCGAAAGCTTCTATTCTCTTCTTGTCCAAACTATTTATCGTCCATGTTTCACTTCCATACACGGCTACACTCCATACAAATACTTTCAGAAATGACTTCCTGACACTTAAATCTATACTCAATGTTTACGAATTTCTCTTCTTCAGAAACGCTTTCCTTGCCATTGCCAGTCTACATTTTATATCCTCTCTACTTCGACCATCATCAGTTATTTTGCTCCCCAAATAGCCAAACTCCTTTACCACTTTAAGTGTCTCATTTCCTAATCTAATTTCCTCAGCATCACTTGACTTAATTCGACTACATTCCATTATCCTTGCTTTGCTTTTATTGATGTTCATCTTATATCCTCCTTTCAAGACACTGTCCATTCCATTCAACTGCTCTTCCAAGTCCTTTGCTGTCTCTGACAGGATTACAATGTCATCGGCGAACCTCAAAGTTTTTATTTCTTCTCCCTGGATTTTAATACCTACTCCAAATTTTTCTTTTGTTTCCTTTACTGCTTGCTCAATATACAGATTGAATAACATTGGGGAGAGGCTACAACCCTGTCTCACTCCCTTCCCAACCACTGCTTCCCTTTTATACCCCTCGACTCTTCTAACTGCCATCTGGTTTCTGTACAAATTGTAAATAGCCTTTCGCTCCCTGTATTTTACCCTTGCCACCTTTAGAATTTGGGGTAGACTGTGACAACTCACGCTATTTCCCCATCAGTGCCTGGCCAAAAAACACGTCTGTGTGTGTTAACGCTTTTGTACGTGATACACCCCAGTGGTCCACATGTAATAAAGGCATAACCTCATGCCAAAGGGCATATGGAACTATGACCCAAGGAGTGGCATCCTCTGTAGCTAACAGCAGCACTCCATCCCAAATAGAAAGATGATTTTGTAATGCAAAATAATTTTGCAAAGATCAGAGTGTTGAAAAACTTTGTCTAAAACAGGATCTACAGCTAATGCGGCTGGAATTTTAGAGCTAGTAATACAAAAACCATCAACAATATTTTGAGCTACCACATCTAAATTAAACATTGCCCAGTGCTTGGAACACACAGTGCATCTGTGTTGAATGAAGCAGTATGGGGCATGAAGGCAATGGAGCATGGGTTCAAATGGCTCTGAGCACTATGGGACTCAACTGCTGTGGTCATAAGTCCCCTAGAACTTAGAACTACTTAAACCTAACTAGCCTAAGGACAGCACACAACACCCAGCCATCACGAGGCAGAGAAAATCCCTGACCCCGCCGGGAATCGAACCCGGGAACCCGGGCGTGGGAAGCGAGAACGCTACCACACGACCACGAGATGCGGGGGAGCATGGGGCTTTTGCTGTTGTGAAACAGACCGTTGTCGCAAACAAAGATTATCTATACTGGAATAGCATCTATGTTCCCTTGCAAATTCAATGAAGGCTGGAAGTGGAGAGAGGAACTTATTTCTGAAACTTTGGAACAGGCTTCTGTCTGACTACCTGCAACCCGTGAAACTTTAAATGACTGAGCTATGTTCAATACTTCCATAAGCAAAGGATTTTCACACTCCAGAGCTCGCTCTCGAACTTCCCTAACAGGAGCAAAATGTATGACTGAATCACAAACCATTTGATTGGCATAGAATTCCTTATGAACATTTGTCACAAAATTACGACGACAGCTAAGTCCATGTAGTTCTTCTGCCAATGTACTGGATGACTGTTTTGGCCACTTTTGACAGCAGTAAAACCCCACACACCCACACAAGCAGCAATAGTGTGAGTAAGTTTACAATGATAGGTAGAAAATAGCTCACACATGTGATTGAAAGGAAGAGTTGAAGGTTTTTGTTAGAGGGCAAGCTGACACAACAACTGATAGCTGTGAGGTGAAATCCACAACAAAAAAGGACTTTGCACAAGTTTATGTCTGTTTCCCCAAATGCCTGGAAATTTTGCTAGAGGCATTTTTTGTACCTCAGTTTTCTGCAGCACTGTTGTACACATGGAACTGTGGCAGATATGTTGTTTGTGGGGCCACAGTTAGTGCCAAATTAGTCATTAAGGAAATAGCAACTGTCAGTGCCTGCTGTTGCTTGATAAGAGATTTAAGCACTGCCTCCATGGAAATTAAACTCAAAAGACTAATGACTGAAGTGGAACATGTGGAGTCAAATACTGTATTTGTCACCAAAAAGTGTTCTAAGCAATTTATTGCTCGAGCAGTACACACACATGAAAGACAAGGTACAATACAACTAGCAATATACAGGTGTCTGGCGGAGCCTTGCACTCTTATCAATATATTCATTAGTTCCAATGGGGTCTAGTCAGCAGGCTATGCATGCAACTGCTATCGTATTAGCAAGCCAGGTGGGCTCTGGTGGCCGAATCCAGCACAAACGTCACGCATGACCCGTGAAGCAGTGCACACAGCAGGTAATGCAGAAATCTTACTGATTAATGCAAAATTGGAAAAAAATAAGATATTGCTGTCAACATCACAAAACTACTGACACTCAGATTACATTATTGCAGTAGTCATTCCACTGATTCATAGTAAGGAAATGTTTCAGGATGTGGAATATTCCATAAAAACAAAAATATATAGTACATACTAACAATATAAAACACTATAGTTCCTCACTACTCAATCCTTATTCATCAGTATGCAACCATGAAGAACAAAATGTACATGTTTCAATTACATTGTTATAATAGCAAAATTTAAGCCTGCTTTGTTGAGACACATATAAGCAGTAGTATTACATAAGTAAGCAATAGATTGTTGGAAAGAATATTTATATACCCAAAAACCATCACAGACTTTCTTCACTCAAATAAGAACACTAGAAGATTTTTACATACATGTTAAAGAGTGGACAAAAAAATGGAAACACTAGAAACACATTACCATGCCCAATACGGTGTAGGAAACTCGTTGGCATTCCAGTCATCTCAGAATGGATAAATGCAGGTCCTGTATGGTTTTCAAGGGAATCTTATACCATTCTTCCTGTTAAATAAAGGCAGGGTCAGGTAATGATTATGTAGGTGGATAGTGATCATGTATTATTCTCTCCAAAGTAGACCACAAAGGCTCATTAATACTGAAATCTGGTGACTGCAGTGGACCGGGGGGAGAGGTGACAGTTCATCCATACTCACAAAATCAGTCCAGGATAATACAAGCTGTGTGAATAGGGATCCTACCATCTCTGAACACAGCATGACCATTGGGAAACAAACACAGTACCATAGGATGGATGTGATCAGCCAAAATGGTCACATAACCATTGGCAGTAATGTGACCTTGCAGAGTAACTATGGGGCCCATAAAATACCATGATATGGCCGCTCAAATCATAACTGAATCCCCACCACATTTCACTCTTGGAACGTAAACTCTGCCAGCAATTGGAAATAGTGTGAAACAAGACTCATCTGAACAAATGGCATTCTTCCATTGGTCCACAGCCCAGGTTTTAAACCTTCAACACCTTTCCATGTTATGATCATCATTGATGTGTGGTTTTAGAATTCCACGCTGCCCTGCAATCCCCAGCTTCAGGAGCTCCCTTCATGATGGTTTGGTACTGACAGCGTTCACGAGCACAACATTCAGTTCTGCAGAGACTTTTGCAGCTGTCATCCTCTTATTTTTTTTGACAGTCCTCTTCAGTGACAGTCCATCACAATCATTCAATACCTTTTCTGTATTGTCTCCTAGTGGATGTTGTCTTTTTGCTTTCCTGTATGGTGTATAAATCTTCAATATGGTGCCTCTTGAATTGAAACTACAAACACTTCAGCTACCTTGGTTACAGAAGCACTCACCATACGAGCACCAACAATTTGTCCATGTTCAAATTCACTTGTCTCCGACATACAATCTATTAATGACACTGGTCAGATGCCATTCATGGTCAAACACAACAATGCAACCTGCAAGCTTGGCTATCATCTGCCTTTATGTTCAAGCACACATTTCTCATGGTGTTTCCATATTTATGTCCGTCCCTGTACCTCCTGTGCAAGTACTGAGGGGCCAATTGCCAAGAATATTTCTCAAAAAAAGTAAACTCATCTGGGTGGTTTTTTTTTTTTTTTTTTTTTTTTTTTTTTTTTTTTTTTTTTTTTCAGGACTGACACAAGCTGCTTTACTTTCCTATCTGTGAATGATACTGGAGAATATTTGATACTTTTGATTCAACAGCCGGTAGCTCTGCTGCTAATCATTAGTATACTGCACATAAACCTTGATATAGCACAGTATGTTGAAGAACATGGATAACCTGCATAAGCAGAAACGTGTCAGGAAGAAGAAGCTGTAGGAGAACACTTACCATACCCCACTCAGAATGTGCTGCATTGACGCCCTTGTACTCTATGTAGGTAGCAAAACCTTCATTCAGCCACAAGTCATCCCACCATTTCAATGTCACTGAAATAAGTATCTTGATTACAACTTACTCTAATCTGCACGAGGAGGAAAACGGGAACTACAGTAATAGATATATTCCACAACATAATATAAGTCATGACTGAGAAATTAAATCTGCCAATAGCCAAGTAGTGATTGTTTGTGTGCAAAATGTAATCTTGTGAATGTTTTTTTACTATAATTTTCTTATATAAAAATGAGTATGAGAAAGAAAAGAGGCAGAAGACATCTTTACTGCTCATCCGAAGTAATTTAGTTTTAATTTTTTACATACTTCCAGTTCCACATGGAAAAAAATTCCATTTTTTAAACTTTGCAACAATTTAATACACTTTTCTGTACCTACAATTTAATAGCTCTTTTAGCCTCTGAAGTATGCTGAATGTTCAAATAACTTCATCGCTGCCTTAGATTTTCAAAATTTGTTTTATTTATTGCTGCAACTATTTTAGTTCTTACTTGAATTCCAGCTCTAAACTTATTACTTTTCTTGTACCTATTTTCATTTCAAGCTAAAAGAATAATCAACAAGGAACTTTCAGGTCGAACTGACATTTTTATTATTGTTACCGTTTCTTCTTCAATGCTGGCTCCCCAACAGATTTTCCTGCTTTAAACACCTGACGTTCTTATGATCTTACATTATCTATAGCAAGAGCACTGCATTGTTATTTCAAGATAGTTTTTTTTTTATTTTCCTTGTAATAAAGAGCAATATTGAAAAATAAGTGAAGGCAAATGTGCATAGCCATGTGACCCATGATAATAAACTAAGCAGATCAGAAATGGCTTCAGGTGCAGAGGCATATCTTGTATAACAAATAATGTTAATATTTATTTCTGTATTGAGTTACATTAAAAACAGCTCTCATTCTGAAAGACATATTTAAAGTTAAATAATAAGAATATATAAAGATTAGAAAGGCAGCAGAAAGAATGAAATCTCATATAGAAATATCTGTTGTGAATTGTGAATGATTAATTGTTTTCTTCACTGACTTCGCTGTTTTCCTCTCTCCAATTCTTCTTTCCCCTTGCTCCATCAAAGAAACTTCCACTTCCAAATGCAATACAGCATTTTGCATTACTGCTAGCTTGACTCCAATTTTTCCATTTTTTCTGCAATTATAATCTTTGGCATCTAGGGAACCAATATTTTCTATTCTCTTACCATCAAAAATTCAAATCCAATTGGAAACTGAGTAAGGAATG
This sequence comes from Schistocerca piceifrons, assembly GCF_021461385.2. Classification (NCBI taxonomy): domain Eukaryota; kingdom Metazoa; phylum Arthropoda; class Insecta; order Orthoptera; family Acrididae; genus Schistocerca; species Schistocerca piceifrons. Next base: position 320,542,312 of record NC_060139.1, on the reverse strand, counting down.
ATGTCATTATACTGGCAGACCAAATTACAAAACACTGAAGTGAGAGAAGGATATCAAATGAAATAAAGGAGAAAGGTTAAAAATATTAATTTTTTAAGCAAATGAGAGCGGAGTAACCTGTGTAAAAAATAGTATCACTTGAATGTCACACAGAATTTATGAAACATCTTTATATGCTGAATTGAGTTTCTCAGACAAAAGAGTCAATCAAAGCCCGAAGCAATATGTTAACACACACTAACACAGAAGCTGTATGTTACAACACACTGACATGGCATTCAAGCTCTGTTCCATTACTGTTTCACCTCTATCAGTGGTGAAATGTCACTGAAGATCTGTACTTCCATTATCCAAATACCAGTATGTTTAACTTTTGAGCAATACAGCATTAATAATTAGCTCTGCTGGTCCACCGTTTACCATAGGTTTTTTTTTTCTGCTTACTGCCTTACGTTATTTCAGTACTGATGAAATGTAGAGTAGTTCAGGATGCACTTTTTTACTGATTATGACACAAAATCAGTAGGTACATAGCTTCATCCTAGTTACTGCTACGTGATTTTTGTATTTTTACAAAAAATGCCACTTTACTGAAACCTCATGAGATTAGTATGTGCGATCATGAACTGTAGTACTTTCACACATTATCTACTTGATGTAATAGAACAACATCAGACTTAAGTAGGCAAAGAACTAAACACAATTGCTGCAATAATGTACTTAATGAAATTCTTAACCCTTTAACTGCTCTGGATGTGTTAATGCTCGCGCCTTTGTACCTCTCCCAGGGACAAGTACAAAGGTGTGAGCATGAACACGTCCAGAGCAGTTAAAGGGTTAACAATGATACAAGTAAATTAAGAGTTCTTCACGAGATTTATAATTTTAATACTGAAGCATTAATTAATTTCACTGTTCTACTTTAAAATGTGAAAGCTTTTGGACTATTTTCCACTTACTTACGGAAACATGTCCAAACTGTATTCTGAAGCCACAAAGTGTTCTCAAAAATGTATGTGGGCACAGCCTCATTAATTCAAAGTAGCTGACATTTTCCAAAATCATAGTTTTATTTTTGTCAAGAGTAAATGAGATAATGCTTCACTTTTTTTGTGAAGTAATCATGGAAAGAATAGGCAACTACATCAAGTAGCAAAGTTTTGATGTAAACAAAATAGATTCTTCAACTTTAGTTTGCTACAGTATAATGTCTAATATGACTTACTGAGGTTTCCAAACCACATATGCGCCAGCTCATGGGCAATGACTGTTGCAACTCTCTGCTTGTTAGAAACAGAGCTGATAGACTGATCATACAACAGGTTAGTCTCCCGGAATGTGATGACACCCCAATGCTCTGTTGCTCCGGACACATAATCGGGAATGGCAACCATATCTGCAGAATAAAAAAAGAGAGTGCTGAATGTTGTGAATATATAATTAATCTATGGTAATGTTTCATAACAGTAAATATTTTGAGGAAGAATTCTCATTTTCCTCATCAGGGACGGTAACAAATAATGGATAAACAAGTGTCAAAGAAAATTTGTACTAGTCCCAGAAATAATTTAAATAAGTTATGACCAAAAGCTAAATCTCAACACTCTTCATTAGTAAGAAGCAAAAATTTTGAAAACTAGAACAGTATGCATAGCCTGCATTCCTGATATTTCATAAACAGTTTGAGATATTAAAACAAAGTACTTGTCTAAATGAAGTGTCCAAATGGTGAAAATTCTACTGTACACTTCACACCAAATAAACTTTTATTTGATGAGATGTTGAACACCTACATCTTCGTAATCTCTTTTTAAGGTATACAAGAGTTTTGAAAAACGGGGCACAGTGAAATAATGCTCATTAATGATTGTAGTGATGCTTTTTGCAGAAATAACTGGGAATTGTCCCAAATATGAGGAGCACTGTTGGCGATGAGGAACATTTTCACTTATGGTGTCTTGTATATACAGTTTAGAAGAGATGGACCAATGTATTGGATCCTCGAATTTGGACATTTCCTTACTATTTTTGCAGGAGTTCCACTAATAACATTACCAAGCATTAGATATATGCATTTCTTTTTAACATCCCTCAACTGCTATTAAAAGGAATCATTGTCATATGAAAAAAAAAAATCTGTAAAATTTTCAAATAATAATATCTTAACTCAGTCTCAGTGCAGTTTCAGGTCCCAACTGATACAGCTGTTCAAAATACTACTTCTTTTGTGCAAGTCTATTCTGAATCAAAACTGTCTGCTTGTGTCATACTAGTTCATCTGTGTGAAGCATTTAAGTAAATAAACAATAAAATATTACTGGAGAAAATTTGAAGTTATGGCATCTGAAACTTAGAACTCTCCCTCATTGTATCCTACACTGTATTGGTCACAAACTACACCAATGAAAAATTGCAGTTCTTGAATGTTACTGAAGGGGTTCCTCAAGGTTCAGAGATAAGCCACTGCACACGTGAAATTCTGGGACATTAAGAACTGGTGTAACCACCAGAACGTTGAATGCAAGCATGCAAACTTGCATGCAGCGTCTTGTATAGGTGCCGGATGTCAGTTTGTGGGATGGAGTTCCATGCCTGTAGCACTTGGTCATCAGTACAGGGACAGTTACTGCTGATTGTGGGTGGCACTGGAGTTGTCGTCTGAAGAAAGACCCATATGTGCACAATTGGAGGCAGATCTGGGGATCGAGCAGGCAAAGATAACATATCAACACTCTGTAGAGCATGTTGGGTTACAACAGCGGAATGGAGCATGCATTATCCTGTTGGAAAACACCCCCTGGCATCCTTTTCATGAATGGCACCACAACAGGCCAAATTTCCAAACTGATGCACAAATTTACAGTCATGGTGTGTGAGATGACCACGAAGTGTTCCTGCTGTTACACAAAATTGCACCCCTGGGCATAAATCCAGGTGTAAGTCTAAAGCATCCAGAATGCAGACAGGTTGGTTGCAGCCCCTCAACTGGCTTTCATCAGAAAACACAACAGACATCCACCCTGCCCTACAATGAGCTCTTGCGGGGTCAGTGGAAAGCATGCTACAGGCTGTCTGGCTTAGAGTCATCCTTAAAGTAACTGATTTGTGACAGTTCATTGTGTCACTGCAGTTCTGACAGCTGCTCTAATTGCTGCTACAGAGCCAGTACAATGCATCAGAGCCATACACTGAACACAATGGTTTTCCCTCTCAGTAGTGTCAAGTGGCTCCCCGGAGCCCCGTCTTCTTGCGACCGTTTCATAACCACTGCTGTCAGCAGTCATGTACAGTGGCTACATAGTCTTTCCGCAATATCGCAGAAGGAACATCCAGTTTCTTGTAGCCTTATTACATGATCTTGTTCAAACTCAGTGAGTGGCTTTGTCAACTTAAAAGCATTCTTGACTAACATCAACTCACCACGTCCATTCTCAAAGGCAATTAACACTCATGACCATTAAAGTACACTATGTGATAAGAAGTATTTGGACATCCACAAAAACATAAGTTTCTTCATATAAGGTGCATTGTGCTGCCACCTATTGCCAGGCACTCCATATCAGTGACCTCAGTAGTCATTAGACATTGTGCAAGAGCAGAATAGGGCAATCTGCAGAACTCACAGACTTCAACGTGGTCAGGTGACTGGGGTCACTTGTGTCATAAGTCTGTATGCGAGATTTCCATACTCCTAAACATCCCTAGGTCCACTGCTTCCGATGTGATAGTGAAGTGGAAATGTGAAGGGACACGTATAACATAAAAGCATACAGGTCAATCTCGTCCGTTGACTGACAGAGACTGCTGACAGTTGAAGAGGGTCATAATGTGTAATAGGCAGACATCTATCCAGACCATCACACAGGAATTCCAAACTGCATCAGGATGAATTGCAAGTACTATGACAGTTAGGCAGGAGGTAAGAAAACTTGGATTTCATGATCAAGCGGCTGCTCATGAGCCACACGTCGCGCCGGTAAATGCCAAATGACACCTCACTTGGTGTAAGGATCGTGAACATTAGATGATTGAACAGTGGAAAAACATCCACTGTTGATCAGCAATTCGGGGATGGCAATTGAATCTTTCAACATGATCAAGCACCTGTTCATAATGCACAGTCTGTGGCAGAGTGGTTACACAACAATAACATCCCCGTAATGGACTGGCCTCCACAAAGTCCTGACCTGAATCCTACTGAATAGCTTTGGGATGTGTTGGAATGCCGACTTTGTGCCAGGCCTCACCGACTGACATAGATACCTCTCCTCAGTGCAGCACTCTGTGAAGAATGTGCTGTGCAGCACTCTGTGAAGAATGTGCTACCATTCCCCAAGAAACCTCCCAGCACCTGATTGAACACATGCCTGCAAGAGTGCAAGCTGTCATCAAGGCTAAGGGTGGGCAAACACGATACTGAATTCCAGCATTACCGATGGAGGGCACCACGAGCTTGTAAGTCATTTTCAGCCAGTTGTCTGGATGCTTTTGATCACATAGTGTACGTATTTAAAGCAAATTTGATTTGTATCCTCATAGTAGCACTACTAATGCCAATTTTATGCAACTGGTGAAATTTTTTTTATAGATATGCCAATGTTTGTTTCTGTCACACAACTCCTTCTTAGCGTAGTGAATATTTTTTTGCTGTTAGCGTATTTATAAATGACCTGTCAGTAACATGGCATGTAAATCTGTACCTTATAGAGATGATAATGTTAATAATTCCAGGAAAGGTGTGAAAAAAATAGAAACTACTAAACAGAGTGCCTTAAATTATCAAATACTTGGTTTAAAGGTAATTAATTTTCTATTAATTGGGAAATGATTGTGAACATTATTTTCAGTTTATCTATTGCTAACAATGAATGTGTATTTGTTAAACTCCTTGATATATCAGGATATGTAATTGACTTTGAACAGTCATACAGAATACATGTGTAAAAATCTGTCATTTGTTAATTATCTCTTGACTGAACTATACATGTGTGTTTCTGAAAAACTGTTGCTTAGTGCCTACTATATTTTTTTCATTGTCATCTAAGATAAAGCACTTTTTTGTGGGATAATTCTACTGAGGCTGTGAGAAAAAGAAATTATCTGATAGAAGAAGGGCATAGGTGTATGTCTGGAATTTTCATAACAAAAATATCTTACAGGTCTCATTTTAAACTGTATAACAATAATGGAAATTCTTGAATGGAAAAAAATATATAAAATAGGGGAAAGGCAACCACTATAGTGCACTGGTGCATTGCACACAGAAACATGTAATAGGAAACAGTCAACAACAGTTTTCGAGACCTTGCTCTTTTTTCTAATAAGGGTACACACATTCACACACATAACCGTACAGACACCCAAATGTAGTCTAAAACAATCAGTACATATAATACTTGATTGAGAAGAAATTCTTCTTACACACATTATGATTTTGAAAAATGCTTGAAAGATGATCTAAATTACTGATTAATTTGTATGAGTGATTGTACTTTCATTCAAGAATGCAATAGTAGAAGTACTGACTCACTGACCAGCACATAAAAAAGAGATGAAAACTTGCTCTTTTTCAGACAAATCCGACAATGAGATACTCACATGTGCACAGGTGTGTGTGTGTGTGTGTGTGTGTGTTTTCTCTGGTTTATTAAAGAATTTGTCTGCAAGCTGGCACATCTTCATTCTTTTATTTGTGCATGTCAATGATTCAACACCTCTGCTATTCAATGAGTGGTCTCCTTTATGCCTAAATTACTTACATTCTACTGGAACTTTCCATATAACATTTAACTATGTTTTCTCCAATATGTCATTTCCAAATATTACAGTTATTTTTGCTAATACTCATGACCATATTGACTGGATGTACAAGCTTAGAGATGGGTGTCATATATGAGGGTATATCAATTATTATCTGCAAAGCGGTTATAAAATTTTATTGTAATCAAATAGGAAACTTACAAGATCATCATTTTTCGACATAGTCTCCTTGCGTTTCAACGCACTTGGTCCATCGTTGTACAAGCTTCCCGATGCCCTCATAAACGAAGGTTCTCCGTTGAGCTGCAAGCCAGGAATGCACTGCCTCTTTTACTGCTTCGTACAAGGCAAATCAATGGCCCCTTAATGCCTGTTTGAGTGGACCAAACAAGTGATAGTCAAAAGGGGCAAGATCAAGACTATATGGAGGATGATCCAGTACTTCAAATTTTAGTTTCTGGAACATTTCAGCTGTATTTGGACGGGCATTGTCTGCAACAACGCAATACCTTTTGACAGCAATCCTCAGCATTTGCTACGAATTGCAGGCTTTAGCCAGGCAGTAAGCATCTCACTGTAGCATACACTGTTTATTCTTGTGCCCCTTTCCCCGTAACGTTCCAGTACTGGACCTTGTGTGTCCCAAAAAATCGTAAGTATCAGTTTTCCTGTGAATGGTTGGGTCTTGAACTATTTCTTGCACGCACGAATTTGGATGTTTCCAGTCCATACTCTGCCATTTACTCTCCAGGTCATAATGATGGATCCATGTTTCATCACCAGTAATGATCCTGTCTAAGAAGTTGTTCCCTTTTGTTACTATAGTGATCCAAATGTTTTTTGGAGATGTCCAAGCGTGTTTGTGTGAGTTGTTTTGGGACCCATCTTGCACATACTTTTTGAAACTCAAGCCTGTTGTGGATGATTTCATAGGCAGAACCGTGACTAATTTATAGACAATGTGCCACTTCATCAATAGTTAATCATCTGTCTAAGAGAATCATTTCATGTGAACACTAAATGGTTTCCTCATTTGTGGTGGTAAACAATTGTCTGGCTTCTTCACCGTGCATAACACTTGTGTGACCATTTCAGTATTTTTTAATCCATTCGTAGACACTTCATTGTGGCAAAACACTGTTCCCATACTGTACCGAAAGTCTACGATGAATTTCAGCCCCTGATACACCTTCCGACCACAACAAACGGATCACTGAACGTTGCTCTTCTTTGGTGCAAATAGACAGTGGAGCAGGCACGATTAACAGCACGGCAGTGATAATGAAACTAACCTAGCAGCTTGGAAATTGCAAAGATATAACAACAAATAAACAAACCATGCCTCTTGAACATAAAACGACAGTTCTACCAAAATAAACAAAAATATATCTAAATTGTGGATAATAATTGATTTACCCTCATACCTTCAATATATGAGCAGGTTAAAAACTTGTAAGTATAAAAAAATAGAGAAAGTAATCATTCCTTTGTGTGTTATCACTCCAAACACTGGTAAACTATTAGGCTTCCCTTTGTTGCATGGGAATTCATGTGTAAAAGATAACAGCAATATTAAGTGGCATATAGGAAAAAAGGAACAAATTAATTAAAACTACATTTTTCATTGTTTTGAGAAGATATGGGAGAAAATGTAGTGAAGATTGAGCACGGACATAGATCACAAAGTGACAGATATTATTAACACAATTTTCAATCATTTTCATCAGTAAACAGTAATATTGAACAAATACTATTGTATTTAGTGTTTAGGTATGTGAAGTAATTTCTCACCAAGCTTTGGCAGTGGGTAGCCGATGCCAAAGTAGCTGATATAGTATTTTGTAATTGCAACCCCATCTTCCAGTGCAAATGCTGTCTTGCTGACTTGGGCAGGACTTGAGTAGACACTAAATGGAAATGTAGTGCCATCTGCATTCAGTATAGGCACAGGGGCTAGACGCTGGAAGTCACTCACAATGAAGCAAGCAAGGTACGTTACCATGGGAACTGACTCTGCAAACTGGACTGTTGTGAAACCAGTATCTGGAGAATCATTCAGTTCACTCTGCAACAACATACAGCAATTGCATAGTAGTGCTAGAACAGACTGCAGTTTATATAACTCTTTAAAATATTTCATGTAATTGCAGTTTAAATTTTTGTATAAATCAACAAGTGTGCATAATCTGTACATGTATTACTGAAATGTAAGTATCAGCTCCCATAGAAATACAAAAATAAACGCAAAAAATTTGAAATTGATGCTACGGCTGCTACTCTGAAAAGGTATAGTTTCACTGCAAAGGTTGGAGAATATGGATACAAATACCATGTCTGTTGAATGACTTCCTACTTTTACTGCTTGAAAATCATAAATTGGAAAGTCAAAGAGAAAATGCAGAGAGAGCATTATTTATTTATTTTATCTTTAATTCTGGGCTTCTTGTGCCAGAATCAGCAAAAGTCATACGCAAAAAATAGCAGAACAAAATTATGTGGCAGCTTGGGTAGTATCACTGTTGGGTGTTTTTTGATATATAGTAGTGTTTGAGGATTCTGAGTTTTAAGTTTGTTTGAATATTTTTTTTTTGTAAACACGATTCTGCACTAGACTTTATGATGTGCAGTTTTTTTCTACTACTGAATATTTATCATTTATATCTCTGTAAAATTTTCAGATTTGCACTCACACTTAATACTTAAAAAAGTAATCAGTATAAATTTACATCAAATTAATATTTACAATCAGTTCAGTTTTACATTAAATATCATCCAAGAATACATTCTCATAAAAGTATTAGTTGCCTACTTTTTCTACTCCTACATGGAAATTGATGCAGACGTAGACTGACAGCCCACATTGTCGTCTTCTTCTTCCTTCCAAGTATTAGGCCTCTCAGCCTGTTGCGGTCTCATTGAGAAGTTCTCTTGCTATCTGTCCCTTGGTTGACCTATTGATCTTACACCATTGGGGTGGTAGTATAGCATGAATTTTGGGACTCTCTTTGAGCTCATTCGTTGTAGGTGTTTTCTCCAATCGTTTTGGTAATTCCGAGTATAATGCAAGTTGAGTTCCATTTGTGATCTAATTTGGTGTATCCAGCCATTCCTCTCAAAAATTTCATTTCACAGTCTGCAAGTTTTTTTTCACATATTTTGTCTTTTGAGGTATGATCATGGTACAAACAAAGATTGTAAATGGTTTGCTGTTATTTTCGTAAGTTGTCAAAAGCTCAAAACGTGACACTTACCATAGACTCAAGGTCCTAATAGAAATTGTGATAGTTTAAGTGAAAACATCAATAAAATGAAGCAATCCTTTGGACTGCAAATGTGCTAAAGTCAGTCACTGATGACAGTTATAGCAATCATAGCAAGAAAGCTAAAAGCATTTCTGTAGGTTTAAATCTCCTGATGAAATTATTTACTGATTTTTGAAGATATAACCGGCAATACTCACCTCAATATTCATGTTGGAGAGAGCATGGTAGCCCTCAGTAGGACGTACAATTCGTACAGAAAACCTCGCCTTAAAGCCTGGCTCATCAAAGCATGGGAATGCTTGCCTGGCATATGTTGGCTGGAACTTTGAAGTGGCAATATTCCTGCAACAACAAAATAATATTTAAAAATCATATGAATTGATTATGCTTCTTACATTTTCTTTTTTGAAATTCTAGTAATTTAATACTGTATCTTTTACACTTAAACAGGGAAAAAATCATCTATTTGCCAATTACAGTAGAGAGAGATCTCTATTCATCAAAAATCAGCAGTATGAAAAAATATTATGTAAAAGAGGTGATTTCACTATCAAATACATTGGAATTCTCACACTCAACTGCCAGTACTTCTGCTCCATAATAATATGTATTGTTAGTAATAAAAGTTAATTTCACTTGAATCATGATTTATGCTATACAAGAATAAATTCCTGGAAAGCTGCGTGTCCTTATCTAGTGTTCAGCATGAGTTGTTATTGAGGTTCCAGACACACAACAGTATTGTCAACAGCACTCTGACACAGTTCAATTCCGTATCACTGTAGGAGAACTAAGCAGACATTATACCACATAAATCAGTATAACAATAAAAAGTATGCTACTAAAGTTAAGTAAAGATTAGTTTGAACACCACAGTGCTTACTAGCCTTAATCCTATTAGAAGTGGTGTGCCATTGCCTTCATCTGACAGGTGAGCTGACTTAACCAGCTAGTTATAGGAGGGACCTACAGTTCAATGTGAACTCCACACCACAGTGTGACTGACCTGGCATTTTTTACATTAATAAGTCACTGCCTGAGTTGAAAAACATTATGACAGGAAAAATATACTAAAACCTACTTAAAATGAACCCTGAACCTTGGGATTTGTATCGTGTCACCAAGTGAGGGCATGTAAAAGGTGAAAGTATCATAAATAGTATAAAAGCTGTATAGATATTCTGTGAAATATTGGTTTAATTCCTCTGTGATGCAGCATCTAGCCTACACAGTCTCATATTAGGAATGTGAGCAGCAGGAAGAGGGGGTTCTGTTCCTTTGACTATTTTACCTTCAACATACCTCACAGCTTGTATGTTTTTGTTGCTATTTCCATTCACATGGAATGTTGTGCAGACTCATTCAGTTCATGTTGGAGGCTGTTAGCATCGCTAATCCAGTGAGCTCGAACTGTTGATGCATGTAGCACAGCATTCAGTTGGTGTAGTCAGTTTCCTGAACACTTTGCTTCATGTCCTAATTTGCTGCTACGTGTCCAGTGCACGTCTACATCCAGAAAAACAACTGCTTTGTTATTTTCTGCTCCTAATGTGAAATGTTCATTTTTATGCAGGCTGTTGAGGTGCTGATGAAATCTGCATAGTTCTACTTCCTCATGTGGCCATATGACGAACTCGTCACCCACATACTTCAGCTAACGAAGTGGGCACAGCAGTGTGGAACTTACAGCTGTCTGTTCCGGGCTGCTGCATCCATCTTGTTGGCTGAGGTACGTGGACAACAAATTTATCACATAGCCTTACTGGGCAGCAGAACTATGTAATTTCTATTAATAATAGAAAGCAATGCAGACTGTAATAGATTATGTATTTTAAATTCCGGTAACTAGTTTCAGTCCAGATGACCATCATCAGATCACAGGCTCTAAAATGGATGACATTTATAATTTATTTTATTATTAAAATATTACATATGATTGGTGTACTCCTCAATGATACCAAAAAATATGTAGATTTCTCATCAGCACCTCACTGGCTCATATAAAAACATACAGTTCACGTTAGAAACAGAAAATAATGGAGCAAATCCTTTTCTGGACATAGCAATGTACAGAATGTCTAGCAGCAAAATTAGGACACCAAGTGTACAGGAAACCAAGACACACCAACAGATGTCTGCCTGCGGAGTTGCATCACCAACTACCACAAAAGAACACCATGTCAGGTAAGGCCCTGTGTTGCGTAAGCCGCAAGATCTGAGATGTGTTGCCCAGGAAGGATTCTTCCCATGAAGGATGCTTCCCACACTGAGGCATCTATGAACTTCAATGCAAATGTGACAAATTCTACATTGGTGTAGCTAGACTAACACAACAAATCAACTGCAGCTGACCACCACCAGGTCAGTGGTTGAACTTTTAATTTTCAAGGACTAAGTGTTCTTGCTCAGCAGTGAAAAATAAAGGAAGCTATTGAAATAATTAAAATGCCCTAACAGCATGAACAGAGAGAATGGCTACAAGTTACTGATGGCCTGCTTGTTAGCCAGTCATCAGCTCCACGTCCCAGACTGAATGGTATTAACATGCAGCCACGAGAGAACAATGTATTACCTCTGGGTACAAGCTGCTGATTTGTTATTGCCTACTAATCTCCTTTCAGAGTAGCACAAATGGTACTCTACTTTTACTTCAAATTGTTCTACTGGCACCCTAGAGAATGACACTGGTGTTCAGCTGACAACTGAAACAAGTGGTATGCAGGGGAAGACTATCACCAGAATCATTATAAATATTGGCTTCCAATGTGCTTTTACAAAATCTTCTATTAATGCCATCTTTTTTTATATCTTTTAATCCTCTTTCAAACACATGTAATCTTCGGCTGAAGAGTGGTTGTTTTATCTACCATCAGCCACTCATTTTTGGGGGGATTAAAATAACTATAAAGGAGAACAAACAGAATCCAGCAGTTTGTCACCTTGATCAGGACCACTTCCAAGATGGTCAAAACGTCAGTATTTTACTTATTTTTAGTGTTTCATTCAAACTGGCATTGGCTGTGGAAGCCTATGACTTATATTATCAATATATACTTCTTTTCATTTCTTTTACTCACAAGCACAAAAAGAGTTTACATTTATTACTAGTTTCGGCAATATGCTCTAAAGTCAACAGTATGGGAACAAATCATCATTTGTAAATTAATTAAAAGATGTATAGGCTTGTTTGCTAAGTAGGATTGCTTGTTTGACCCATGATAAATGCATTGACATTCATCTCACTAAGTTTTAATTGCCCCTGGTCAATTTTAGATTTTTGTAAGTCCACAACATTCCACTTCATTTTTACATCATTTCCCATTTAATTAAGTACTTGAAATGCATCTGAAACTTTACATATTATTGAGTCAGTGGAAACTAATGATTGTCTCTTTTAGCATTACTATGTAGTTTGCAAAGCCACAATGGCCTTGTGTAAGCTAGCTAACAACTCTGTTGAGTAATATATGGGAACAGCCAGCTTCCTTTTCAGGACAGAAATAGTAACGACCAAGATGACATGGATGTTTCTTTCAATTTTTTACTCTGTAGATCCTCTAAACATGAAGATTAAATAATTAAATTGTATTACAAATTAAAATTTCAGTAAACTACAGTACCTTTAATTCTGTACAGGCATCTATAGTCTGGGAAAAGCATTACATATTTCATTTACAGTAAGAATGTACACCAACAAATTTTGAAGATTGGTAAATCATCATAGAAATAGTCATATCAGTGTTGTAATGGTGACATACTGTATGTACATGCTAAGAAGCTCTCGCTGTGGTTGCCGACAGAAATCTCAGAATTGACTGAAGTTGCCTGACATTGACTGGTACTGACTAAATACCACTAAGGAACAACTTCAACAAGCAGAGAATAGTTTGTTTATTATGTCTGTCCCTGAAAGTTGAAGTTACACACAAAATTAATGATCGCTGAAATGTTATGTGTAACTAAGATTAAAAACATCTTATTTACTGAAATGTTTGATGCACTAACAAACAGTTGCCTGTCTGTTAAAACTGGCAAGCAATCAACACCAATTGCAGTTTTTCAATTTGTAATGATACAGCACCTTCAAAGCTACATAGCAGTGTGTCTTGTCAGAGTGCATATTTAGTACTTGCCCCATTCAAGTACTTAGGCAATAAGAATTAACATGCATTTTGTATACTAATACCTTCTGGTGTTGTCCTTGGAGGAATGCGACTTGAAAAGAAAACAATGTGTTACTTACCTTAGCAGATTCATTGAAGTTCATCTCAGCAGCAAATCTGGCTCTGCATATCTTGCTTCTTCAGCATTTATATGACATGACCTTCATATAGATCATCAAGGCACTCTCACATTTCCATTGCAATCGCATATTTGTTAACTTTTATCTCTTCATAATAGGGTAACATATGACGAATGATTTAGCAATATAATCAGAAGTAAATTAAGTATCGCACAAAACAGCATTCTAAAGCCAGACAAATAATAGTCACCCACAAATAAAGTAGTGGTATTTTTTTTTTTAGTGATTGGGCATTTATCATATAGTAATAATTTACATTTTGCTAAATTGTGTTAGTCTGTTTCATGTGTGCATATCTATACAATGATAACTGTCAACAAATGTATTAGAAACAAATAAATAAAAACAAAAAATAATACATAACTATCCAACATCATGTACTGAGTCATAGATGGAATTGGTAATGTGAGAAATGTGTGGAAAATTTCAGTTTACTGTTGGATACTTTTGATAGTCCGAGGCAATGGAAAGAATGATATTTTGTCCCTGGAGAATGTGAATGATTAAATAGTTCAACAATTTATTTTTACACAGTAGCAAAACGCTTGAAAACATTACATTATACTTAATGCTTTGTCATGTGGAAATTCAAGGGGACCTTGGTTAAATGAAAATGTCTGGTGAGGTTTGTATTGCTACCCATGCTTTTGTACTTTTAATCACTGACGTACTTTCATTTTATTATTACATATAGTAGTGGCTTTAATGTGCTAGTTATGACATCACTCATTTCGTCCCACTCCACGTCCATGTTCGTTTCGTATCTCCAGAGAGAACGTCTTATATCTTTTTTTGAATGATCGTAATCTTATTACGAGATAATCTATGCCGCTTGCTAGCACTAGTCGCCAACTATCAAATGCGAAGTTCAACAGGCTGCCACAACAAGCCATAGTTCTTTGTGTGAGTGCAGCAACACTGAAGCGTTCGTGTTCCCGTAAGAACTTGAACATGAGCGCATCATGTGACTGGTCACGGAAGACGCGAAGCTGCCCTGCTGAGCCCAGTTTCAATTGTCAATGAGGAATAAAAAAGAAAATACAAGAAGCAAAACCTATTCAAGTTTACAGATGTTTATGGTGAGGCATCCGTGGTTTGCACAGTTCAGGAAATCAAGGAAAATAATATCGGCGTATTAAGACACATCCTACTGTCATTGTGACGACGCAACAAGGCCTGATGTAAATCACGTCCTCCCTCAGTGCAAGCGCAACGAGCAAAACAGTCAAATGTTTAGAACAGCTCTTGACCCTGCAGCTTTGCACTATCCAAATTCTTGGAGATTTATCAGCGGTGCGTAGGACCACAACCAGGATTGTCGAACAAGAAGATATAAAAATACATAAGGATCTAAGGGCGATGAATTAGATTAAAGAACTGAATCAAATAACTTTAGTGCAAACAAGTGGTTAACTATCATTTTATGTCTAGTAGTACAACGGAATTGTTGTAATACTTCCAACCTGACGCCAAACTTAAGAATGGGTGCAGGTCCGGGTTTGTATAGCGTCCCTCCTCACACTCGTTTGTTTTTTACTTCCGGCGCTTTTATTCAAGCATTTTTGTTGCCTACAAAATTAAGATTCCGTATTAGAACAAATTTAATCAATAATAGAATTCCTTAAAAGAAACATATCATACACCCCGCATTAAAAGTTATTTTTCTTACAATCATTTTCTTGCAGTGAAAAGTAAAAACCTATCGGCAGGGAAAGGAACCATTTCGACTTAACGTGACGTCCAGTTTTGGACGGTAAGTGGCTAAGCAGGAGGAAAACGCAATAGCTATTTTCAGCTTAGAATAATAAGGAAAGAAATCAATCCTATCAAGTTTTTCAGAGCAAGGAAAAAACAATTACATATTTCGATGTGAAATCATGAATATAAAAATGAATTTTGAAAGTTAGCATCATACCTAGAAACTTATCGTTTTTAACGCCATTTCTGCATAAAAACCAACAAGAATGCCGCTTCCACAGCAAACGCAACCACAAACGTCGCCACACGTCACTGCCACCAACGTTTTCATTAAATGGTGTTACAATTCAACCTCGGAAACCAGCGTCATTAGTACCCATCCTGCGATTCAAATGTACATTTTTATCCACAGAAAAACATTCGCCAAATCTGTCTATTTTGCCATTTTCCTTTCTTCATTTAATAACTCGTTTCTTATTTTATGCAACGCTTAACTTTTGACACCCCCCGCCCCCATGAACCATAGGCCTTGCTGTTGGTGGGGTGACTTGCGTGCCTCAGCGATACAGATGGCCGTACCGTAGGTGCAACCACAACGGAGGGGTATCTGTTGATAGGCCAGACAAACGTGTGGTTCCTGAAGAGGGGCAGCAGCCTTTTCAGTAGTTGCAGGGGCAACAGACTGGATGATTGACTGATCTGGCCTTGTAACACTAACCAAAATGGCCTTGCTGTTCTGGTACTGTGAACGGCTGAAAGCAAGGGGAAACTACAGCCGTAATTTTTCCCGAGGGCATGCAGCTTTACTGTTTGATTAAATGATGATGGCGTCCTCTTGGGTAAAATATTCAGGAGGTAAAATAGTCCCCATTCGGATCTCCGGGCGGGGACTACTCAAGAGGACGTCGTTATCAGGAGAAAGAAAACTGGCGTTCTACGGATCGGAGCGTGGAATATCAGATCCCTTTATCGGGCAGGTAGGTTAGAAAATTTAAAAAAGGAAATAGATAGGTTAAAGTTAGATGTAGTGGGAATTAGTGAAGTTCGGTGGCAGGAGGAACAAGACTTTTGGTCAGGTGAATACAGGGTTATAAATACAAAATCAAATTGGGGTAATGCAGGAGTAGGTTTAATAATGAATAAAAATATAATGAATAGGAGTGCGGGTAAGCTACTACAAACAGCATAGTGAACGCATTATTGTGGCCAAGATAGACGCGAAGCCCACGCCTACCACTGTAGTACACGTTTATATGCCAACTAGCTCTGCAGATGATGAAGAACTTGATTAAATGTATGAGGAGATAAAAGAAATTATTCAAATAGTGAAGTGAGATGAAAATTTAATAGTCATGGGTGACTGGAATTCGATAGTAGGAAAAGGGAGAGAAGGAAATGAAGTAGGTGAATATGGATTGGAGCTAAGAAATGAAAGAGGAAGCCGTCTGGTAGAATTTTGCACAGAGCATAACTTAATCATAGCTAACACTTGGTTCAAGAATCATGAAAGAAGGTTGTATACGCGGAAAAAGCCTGGAGATACTGGAAGGTTTCAGATAGATTATATAATGGTAAGACAGAGATTTAGGAACCAGGTCTTAAATTGTAAGACATTTCCAGGGGCAGATGTGGACTCTGACGACAATCTATTGGTTATGAACTGTAGATTAAAACTGAAGAAACTGCAAAAAAGTGGTAATTTAAGGAGATGGGACCTGGATAAACTGACTAAACCAGAGGTTGTACAGAGTTTCAGGGAGAGCATAAGGGAACGATTGACAGGAATGGGGGAAAGAAATACAGTAGAAGAAGAATGGATAGCTCTAAGGGATGAAGTAGTGAAGGCAGCAGAGGATCAAGTAGGTAAAAAGACGAGGGCTAGTAGAAATCCTTGGGTAACAGAAGAAATATTGAATTTAATTGATGAAAGGAGAAAATATAAAAATGCAGTAAATGAAGCAGGCAAAAAGGAATACAAACGTCTCAAAAATGAGATCGACAGGAAGTGCAAAATGGCTAAGCAGGGATGGCTAGAGGGCAAATCTAAGGATGTAGAGGCTTATCTCACTAGGCGTAAGATAGATACTGTCTAGAGGAAAATTAAACCTACCTTTGGAGAAAACAGAACCACTTGTATGAATATCAAGAGCTCAGAAGGAAACTCAGTTCTAAACAAAGAAGGGAAAGCAGAAAGGTGGAAGGAGTATATAGAGGGTCTATACATGGGCAATGTATTAAGGACAATATTATGGAAATGGAAGAAGATGTAGATGAAGATGAAATGGGAGATATGATACTGCGTGAAGAGTTTGACACAGCACTGAAAGACCTGAGTCGAAACAAGGCTCCAGGAGTAGACAACATTCCATTAGACGGGGAAGATCAGTTTGGATTCCGTAGAAACGTTGGAACACTTGAGGGAATACTGACCCTACGACTTATCTTAGAAAATATATTAAGGAAAGGCAAACCTACGTTTCTAGCATTTGTAGACTTAGAGAAAGCTTTTGACAATGTTGACTGGAATATTCTCTTTCAAATTCTGGAGGTGGCAGGGGTATAATACTGGGAGCGAAACGCTATTTACAATTTGTACAGAAACCAGATGGCAGTTATAAGGGTCGAGGGGCATGAAAGGGAAGCAGTAGTTGGGAAGGGAGTGAGACATGGTTGTAGCCTATCCCCGATGTTATTCAATTTGTATACTGAGCAAGCAGTAAAGGAAACAAAAGAAAAATTCGGAGTAGGAATTAAAATCCATGGAAAAGAAATAAAAACTGTGAGGTTCGCCGATGACATTATAATTCTGTCAGAGACAGCAAAGGATCTGGAAGAGCATCTGAACGGAATGGACAGTGTCTTGAAAGGAGGATATAAGATGAACATCAACAAAAGCAAAACGAGGATAATGGAATGTAGTCGAATTAAGTCAGGTAATGCTGAGGGAATTACATTAGGAAATGAGACACTTAAAGTAGTAAAGGAGTTTGGCAATTTGGGGGGCAAAATAACTGATGATGGTCGAAGTAGAGAGGATATAAAATGTAGACTGGCAATGGCAAGGAAAGCGTTTTTGAAGAAGAGAAATTTGTTAACATCGAGTATAGATTTAAGTGTCACGAAGTCGTTTCTGAAAGTATTTGTATGGAGTGTAGTCATGTATGGAAGTGAAACATGAACAATAAATAGTTTGAACAAGAAGAGAATAGAAGCTTTCGAAATGTGGTGCTACAGGAGAATGCTGAAGATTAGATGGGTAGATCACGTAACTAACGAGGAGATATTGAAATGGATTGGGGAGAAGAGGAGTTTGTGGCACAACTTGACAAGAAGAGGGGACCGGTTGGTAGGACATGTTCTGAGGCATCAAGGGATCACAAATTTAGCATTGGAGGGCAGCGTGAAGGGTAAAAATCGTAGAGGGAGACCAAGAGATGAATACACTAAGCAGATTCAGAAGTATTTAGGTTGCAGTAAGTACTGGAGATGAAGAAGCTTGCACAGGATGGAGTAGCATGGAGAGCTGCATCAAACGAGTCTCAGAACTGAAGACCACAACAACAACAACAACTTTTGACGCCGCTCATACAGTCGGATAGACTACACCTTTGGAAAGAATAATAGTCATCGCGCGCAATGTGACAACTGACAACAAAAGAAATGTCAGCGTGTCACGAATGGATACCAAACAAAACTACACAGCTGTTGCATCCAGCGACGATAACATTTCCCTACCAACTGAACTCAACAATGACCCTACCGCTACCTTAGTGACAGTGCTACTGGCTTGCTTTCCATGTTTTCAAATTACATGCAAATTTTTTTCCGTATATGACCGAGTCCAGCAATAATACAAACAGCGATCGAGCTCTCTCACCGCCCTAGGCCCGGGCCTACCTGCCCAGTGCGTAAATCCGGCCCTGAATGTGTGCTTTCGACTGTATGTATGCAGATAGTCAAATGTTACTTTTCTATATTTTTAATCTTGTGATGACTAACGAATACGTATGTTAGAAGCCAATAACAAGCAAATAAAAAATGAAAATACTTGTTTTGTAAAACATAAAAAATCTATCCTACTGCTTCCATGGCCGAACGGATTTAGAATAGGATTAATAAACTTGTTTAAGATGTAGGTTATGCGTTAGTCGTATCAGTCCTCTAACTCTATAAAAAAGTAAAGTTTTTTTCTCAAATTTTGATTTTGTTAATGTATACAGGTGCGGGGGGCACCAGGAGGATGAAAGCCCATGTTACACGAGTGACTAACTGATCACGATCGATTACTCGTATTGGGTGCGCGTCGCCTGTCGGCTTGTAAATTAGCAGCCAACCAAGTCTTTACTGGGCCAGTGAGGTCAATGATCAGCTAACAGTTCGGAGTGCAAAATTCCAAATTCCTGAGAGTACTGTATGCTGCACACAGTACATCCAGGGAAGTAGAGGCTTGTGATGTAGTCTGCTAACGCCACAATACTAAAGAAAAAGGTAACTTTATATTTTTTTTTAGTGTTTTCTCACAAGAGAGACAAAATATCTGAAAGCAAATAGTGGTGTAGGTTTTACAATATTTGGTCAATGAAAAAGACAATACAGTGCTTAAATAATAATGTAAACAGATAAACTTTTCCAATGAAAATTTTTCAACAGTGAAAAAGTAAAATGTACTGAACAAGGAAAATAATTTTCGATGTTATTTGGATCTCAGAAAACAAGACACAAAGGATAAAGTAAAAAGGCGCTACTTAACTGCCAGTGAATTATGATTGGTTCGTTGATTTGCAGGAGGGGAGGAAACAGCGAGTTTATCGGTCCCATCGGATTTGGGAAGGATGGGGAAGGAAGTCAGCTGTCCCCTTTCAAAGGAACCATCCCGGCATTTGCCTGAAGCGATTTTGGGAAATCACGGAAAACCCAAACCAGGATGGTCGGACGTAGGTTTTCAACCGTCGTCTCCCGAGTCTAGTGTGATAACCACTGCGCCACCTTGCTCGTTAGTGAATTATGTTTGATGTGTTTGTTGTTTTCTTGTTGTTGTTGTTGTGGTCTTCAATCCAGAGACTGATTTGATGCAGCTCTTCATGCTACTCTATCCTGTGCAAGCTGCTTCGTCTCCCAGTATGTACTGCAGCCTACATCCTTCTGAATCTGCTTAGTGTATTCAAATGGTTCAAATGGCTCTGAGCACTATGGGACTTAACATCTGAGGTCACCAGTCCCCTAAACTTAGAACTGCTTAAACCTAACTAACCTAAGGACAACACATACACCCATGCCCGAGGCAGGATTCGAACCTGCGACCATAGAGTCGCGCGGTTCCGGACTGCAGCGCCTAGAACCGCGTGGCCTCTAGTGTATTCACCTCTTGGTCTCCCTCTACAATTTTTACCCTCCACGCTGCCCTTTAATACTAAATTAGTGATCCCTGGTTGCGTCAGAATATGTCCTACCAAGCGATCCCTTCTTCTAGTCAAGCTGTGCCACAAATTTCTCTTCTCCCCAATTCTATTCAATACCTCCTCGTTTGTTATGTGATCTACCCATCTAATCTTCAGCATTCTTCTGTAGCACCACATTTCAAAAGCTTCTATTCTCTTCTTGTCTAAACTATTTATCGACCGCGTTTCACTTCCATACATGGCTACACTCCATACAAATACTTCCAGAATCGACTTCCTGACATGTAAATCTATACTCGATGTTAACAAATTTCTCTTCTTCAGAAACGCTTTCCTTGGCATTGCCAGTCTACATTTTGTATCCTCTCTACTTCGACATCATCAGTTATTTTGCTCCACAAATAGCAAAACCTCTTTACTACTTTACGTGTCTGATTTCTTAATCTAATTCCCTCAGCACCACCCGACTTAATTCAATACATTCCATTATCCTTGTTTTGCTTTTGTTGATGTTCATCTTATATCCTCCTTTCAAGATACTGTCCATTCCGTTCAGCTGCTCTTCCAGATCCTTTACTGTCTCTGACAGAATTACAGTGTCATCGGCGAACCTCAAAGTTTTTGTTTCTTCTCCATGTGTTTGTATGTTTATTTTTTATGGAGCAAAGAAATGTGGATATTCCGAAATGATTAAACAATACTTTTCCGATTTTTTCTTTCCTCATCAACGTGGAAAATTTCCCATACTACCTTTGTTAAGAACCTTCACTATGTATTTTGATGTTGTTGTTAAAAACTTTACTGTCATGGTTAGTTCTTTAGTTGTGTTATTATGTTTCGACTTTCATCTTTCGGGTATGAAACAGCGCAGCCGAGAGCTCCTGTAACACAAGCAAATTTGGCGCCGGCGTTTAAATAAATACCATTCATGACTGGCGAGACTCAGTAAAGGCATAATGCAGCAAGGTCGATGCAGCAGACTCACTTGTCACGAGTATTCGATTGAAACAAGTCGCACGTGTAAAGCACCTTTTATACGCGCGACTTTCTTGTCTCACAAGGGGAAGGCCTCAGACACGGCCAAACGGTTCGGCTCAAATTTGGCAGGTCGCTTGTGTACAACCTAAAATGAAGGAATCTAAGATATTTTGGGTCAACATCCCCTCGTTTTTGAGAACATCACCCCTAAAGGTGATGACGAGCAATCAACACAAAATTGACGGGATCGATAGATAATTGTAAGTAGAGCATTTTTCATCATCAGGTATGGGGTCCGAAAACGCATACTTTTCCAGAAATGGGGGTAAGAAACTTTTACAACTGCCGCTTCTGTACCGACATGCAAAAAGCTTTTCGCCGGCAGCGCCGATAGCGCAATGGCCAAGGTAACTGGCTCGGAATGGGAGAACCCGGGTTCGAATCTCGAAGAAACCTAGCGGATGTTATTCTTTTCGTTTGTATCTTTCCATATCTCAATTGATAGGGATAGGAGGGTCAATAAGGTAAGTAAATCAATAAGGAATGATAATAATAATGTAGGCAAACTAATTTCCCAAACGCCGTGAGTTAGTAAAGTATTCAACTTTTAAGCCTTGTCATATGAAAACAACTCGGAGTAAGAGTGCTGCGAATTCCTCACGAGGGATCACAGATAGCCAACCGCGCGACGCTTGTTTACAGCGAGGCACGGGACGGAATGCACGCGCGGAGAGTTAAGTTGTCCCGGTTGCCTCTTCGTCATATCATAGTTGTGAACCTGGAAGAGTGAAGGTGTCCAGCACGAGCCTCACAGAAGTCAGTCGGAAAGAGTTGTTTTCCGTCATAAGGCTGCTGCGAACCTCGCGGATACATGTAGTGATTTTTCCATCGTTAATGCACCGAATGAAATACGTTTTGTGAATGAATACAGTGCCCTTCCGTAAGTAACATATGACTAGTACTGTATGTGGTTTGTAGTAATTAGCTCGTCTGTTTATGCTGTAGTAACTAGTTATTGTTTGTTGTGTCCTATCTTTCGAGATTCGAACCCGGGTTCTTCGAGGCCCAGCCAGTTACCTTGGCCGGTGCGCTATCAGCGCTGCCGCCGAATAGCGTTTACCATGTGGGTACAGATGCGGCAGTTATATAAATGTTTCTTTCCTCGATTTCTGGAAGAGTTTGCGTCTGCGGACCCCATACCCGATGATGAAAAATGCTCTATTTACAGTTATCTATCGATCCCACCAATTTTGAGTCGATTGCTCTTCACAATCTTTAGGGGTGATTTTCTCAAAACCGCGGGGGTGTTGATCCAAAATAACTTAGATTCCTTCGTTTTAGGTTGCACACAAGCGACCTGCCAAATTTGAGTCGAATCCGTTGGCCGTGTCTGAGGCCTTCCCCTTGTCAGTCGACTACTCGTGACAAGTGAGTCTGCTGCACCTACCATGCCGTATTATTCCTGTACTGAGTCTAAATTGTCATGGATGGTCGTTTTCATTGGTGCCAAAATTGCTTGTGTTGAGAGAGGTGTCTGCTTTGCAGTTTGGCAGCTCAGCCGCGAAAATGAGGTTATGAGGTACAATCAATTTAACGACAAAGCCATAATATAGTACCGGTACCAGAGTGTAGAAACAAGCAATGATAATACAGGTTATTAACGAACGAAGCAAAATTCATGGCGGATGTTCTCGATAAAGGCTGTATTACGGTAAATTCTCCACATTCCTGAGAACCGAAAGAATATGAAAAGTACGTTCAAACAATCAAAACAAGTAGATCTGTTTGTTCAAGAAAATATACAGGGTGTTTCAAACCTTTTGGGTAAATTGTAACAGGTGATAGTGGGTCCACAACCCACTATCTAACTATAGAACTAATGACTAAAAATGCATGTTTATGTACAAAACATAACAGCATAGCTTATAGTAATGGTTCAAAGTGACGACTGCCAGTCTCAATGCATGCATGGTAACGGCGCACTAAGTTCTGCCGCACTCACTCAAAGATCCCTGGTGTCTGTTGTACCAGGACAGAGACAGCTTGGACCCTAGTTAGCAGGTCTTCATCCGTTTCTAAGGGGTTTCGTACATCAGCGTCTAGACGTAACCCCAGAGGAAAAAGTCCGGAGGCATGAGATCCGGCGATCGCGCTGGTCGTGGGACAGGACCTCCTCTTCCAATCCAACGATGAGGGGACGTGTTGTTCAGGCGCTCGAAGACATTAGCATCGAAACGGGCGGGCCATTGTCGTGTTGAAAACACGTCCCTTTGCGGACAAGAAGAGGTAGAGTCTCTAAGAACTTTGGAACCACATCTCCCAGGAGCACTGAAGCTGGCGATCGTCACTTTGAACAATTACTATGAGCTACATTGTTGTTATGCGGTCCACGCTGTGTATATCCATAATAAAACAGCCGGCCGCTGTGGACGATCGGTTCTAGGCGCTTCAGTCCCGAACCGGACTGCTGCTTCGGTCGCAGGTTCGAATCCTGCCTCGGACATGGATGTGTGTGATGCCCTTAGGTTAGTTAGGTTTAAGTAGTTCTAAGTCTAGGGGACTGATGGATGACCTCATATGTTAAGTCCCATAGTGCTTAGAGTCATTTGAACCATAATGCAATAAATATGCATTTCCGACCATTGGTTCCTTACTTCAAGATAATCTGTATGTGTTTGACAGAGGAACTGTAACAGGTCAGGTGTATCGGGACGTCATTTTGCACCAGTATGTCCGCCTTTTCAGGGATGCAATGGGTCCCAAGTTCCTTCCGATGGATGATAACGCACGGCCCCACCTAGCTGCCATCGTGGAGTAGTACCTTGAAACGGAAGATAGCAAGCGGATTGAGTGGTCTACTTGTTATCCAGACCTAAACCCCATCGAGCACGTCTGGGATGCTCTCGGTCGACGTATCGCTGCACGTCTTCACACCTCTAGGACACTTTAGGAGCTCCGACAGGCACTGGTGCAAGAATGGGAGGCTATACCCCAGCAGCTGTTCGACCATCTGATCCAGAGATGCCAACCCGTTGTGCTGCCTGCGTACGTGTGCATGGTGATCATATCCCATACTGATGTCGGAGTACATGCGCAGGAAACAGTGGCGTTTTGTAGCACATGTCTTTCGGGACGGTTTTCTCAACTTATCACCAATATCGTGGACTTACAGATCTGTGTCGTGTGTGTTCCCTACGTGCCTAAGTTATTGGCGCCAGTTTTGTGTAGTGCCACGTTGTGTGGCACCACATTCTGCAATTATCCTTAATTAATGAGCATGAGTTTAGTTGTAAAAGACGGTGCTAACGTAAAGATCATTGGTGTATTAAAAAAATGTGATGTTGTACACTATCGTCACCACACCAAGCGGTCTCCGCCCAGAGATTGGCTGCAACACATGTGACTGCCCCGCCGATCTGCAGCCGGCTCGTAGCCACGCCATCCGCTGTACGCGTGACTAGCGCCACCACCGATCCAGCTTCAGGAAGCTGCACAGGCGCCAGCCAATCTAATCGCGGAGTTTATGTGGACCCTTCGCAGCGTTAATAGTTCGCTTCTGTTATTGTGTTCGTTTATGACGAACCACTTGGACTTGCAGAGCTTGAGTTAAGTAAAACAACGTTACATAGTTATTTGTATACCTCTAATTAATTTGCTCTCTGTCTCGGTAACTACCTATTCCTCGGCATCCACAACCGGACCGACCCAACAACAATAAAGATTAAAAAGACATATCATCGATTAGTAATACACGAATGAGTGTGGCGAAAATTACGAAGGGCATTCAGTAGATAATGTAACAAATGGTTCAAATGGCTCTGAGCACTATGGGACTTAAAATCTGAGATCATCAGTCCCCTAGAACTTAGAACTACTTAAACCTAACTAACCTAAGGACATCACACACATCCATGCCCGAGGCAGGATTCGAACCTGCGACCATAGTGGTCGCGCGGCTCCAGACTGAAGCGCCTAGAACCGCTCGGTTACAACTGCCGGCAGATAATGTAACACTTTCGCCATAAAAATGCAAACAAACTTCTCCTTCTCTATGACAACGCAAGGCCTGCGCACCTGAGTGGAACTCACAAAACTTCATTGGACTGTTCTTCCTCATACAACCCACAGCACGGATCTCGCACCTTCCATCTTCCGTATGTTTGTCCCAATGAAAGATGCTTTCCACGGGAAGCAGTGCGTGGATGATGGGGAGGTTATTGATAAAGGAGGACGTTAAGTCCGACGTCGACCAGTAGAATGGTACCACCCAGTCATATAGGCATACAGTAAGGTGGTACAAGATCGTTGCATTGAACGGAAACTATGTTGAAAAATAGGGTTCTGTAGCCAAAAGAGCGGGGAATAATATGGTGCATCGGAACCCTGTAAAAAACCAACCTGCCTTCAGAGCAAAAGTGTTGCATTTCCTAAGGAACACCTCTAGTAGTTGACTTCTGCTGTTAGCAGAGGACGTGATGGTCCCTTATTTCTGCATATGCGCCGTTTTCGGCATATTATTTTACAACTCTACACTCGGCACAGCGAAAATACCATCACTGACGTCACTGACCCATTTGCGACGTAGCTGCCGGCTTATTTATATGGGAGTAAGATTCTAGGGATCGGAGCGTGCAATGTCAGACCCCTTAATCGGACAGGTAGGTTAGAAAATTTTAAAAGGGAAATGGATAGGTTAAAGTTAGATATAGTGGGAATCAGTGAAGTTCGGTGGCAGAGGAACAGGACTTCTGGTCAGGTGAATACAGGGTCATAAATATAAAATCAAATTGGGGTAATGCAGGAGTAGGTTTAATAATGAATAACAAAACAGGAACATTGGTAAGCTACTATGAACAGCATAGTGAACGCATTATTCTAACCAAAATAGACACGAAGTCCACACCTCACCACAATTGTACACGTTTATATGCTAGGTATCTCCGCAGATGAGGAGGTGACTAAGGAACTATATGAAGACATAAACTATTCAGATAGTTAAGGGAGACGAAAGTTTAATAGTCATGAGGAATTGGCATCCGATAGTAGGAAAAGGAAGAGAAGGAATGATAGTAGGTGAATATGGACTAGGGGGAAGGAATGAAAGAGGAAGCCACCTGGTAGAATTTTGCACAGAGGATAATTTAATCATAGCTAACACTTGGTTTAAGAATCATGAAAGAATGCCGTATACGTGGAACAGACCTGTAGACACCGGAAGGTTTCAGATTGATCATATACACATCAAAAAAAGTTTTGCATCACTCCGGTTCCCAGAACTTCTGAAGATAGATGTTGACTGTGGATATTGTATCACAGAAAACCCGCCCAAAAATGTAAACAATCGTGCATGAGTAGCGCCTATTAGACGGAGGGGGTCCGACAGCCCATGAGTTCCAGTCATTCCACCAGGAAGGAGGTACACGGCTCGTGTTGTCTGTAGTTCAACCATGTGTAGCCGGTCACTACCGCGGTTCGATCGCGTACGCATTGTTACTTTGTGCCAGGAAGGGCTCTCAACAAGGGACGAGTCCAGGCGTCTTGGAGTGAACCAATGGGATGTTGTTCGGATATGGAGGAAATATAGAGAGACAGGAACGGTCGATGATATGCCTCGCTCAGGCCGCCCAAGGGCAGCCGGCACGGTAGCTCAGCGTGTTCGGCCAGAAGGCCGATTTCCCTCTGTATAAAAAAAACCTAGTAGAGGAATCAACGATCAGATTGAACGGATGTGATGTGACGTCCACCCAGGACAAACAGAATCAACAATACCGTACAAAATGAAAAAAAAGGGCCACTACTGCAGTGGATGACTGCTGCCTATGGGTTATGGCTCGGAGGAACCCTGACAGCAATGCCACCATGTTGAATAATGGTTTTCGTGCAGCCACAGGACGTCGTGTTACAACTCAAACTATGCGCAATAGGCTGCATGATGCGCAACCTCAATGCCGGCGTCCATGGCGAGATACATCTTTGCAACCGCGACACCATGCAGCGCGGTATAGATGGGCCCAAAACAATGCCGAATGGACCTCTCAGCATTGGTATCACGTTCTCTTCACCGATAAGTGTCGCATATGCCTTCAACCAGACAATCGTCCGAGAGGTGTTTGGAGGCAACCCGGTCAGGCTGAACGCCTTAGACACACTGTCCAGCGAGTGCAGCAAGGTGGAAGTTCCCTGCTGTTTTAGGGTGGCATTATGTGGGGCCGACGTACGCCGCTGGTGGTCAGGGAAAGCGCTAACGGCTGTACGATACGTAAATGCCATCCTCCGACCGATAGTGTAACCATATCGGCAGTATATTGGCGAGGCACTCGTCTTCCTGGACGACAATTCGCGCCCCCATCGTGCACATCTTGTGAATGACTCCCTCCAGGATAACGACATCGGTCGACTAGAGTGGCCAGCATGTTCTCCAGACATGAACCCTATCGCACATGCCTGGGATGGATTGAAAAGGGCTGTTTATGGACGATGTGACCCACTAACCACTCTGAGGGATCTACGCCGAATCGCTGTTGAGGAGTGCGACAATCTGGACCAACAGTGCCTTGATGAACTTGTGGGTAATATGCCACGACGAATACAGGCATGCATCAGTGCAAGAGGACGCGGTACTTTGTATTAGAGGTACTGGTGTGTACAGCAATCTGGACTACCACCTCTGAAGGTTTCGCTGTATGGTGGTACAACATGCAATGTGTGGTTTTCATGTGCAATAAAAAGGGCGGAAATGATGTTTATGTTGATCTATATTCCAATTTTCTGTACAGGTTCCGGAAGTCAAGCAACCGAGGTGATACAAAACTTTTTTTGATGTGTGTATAACGGTTAGACAGAGATTTCGAAACCAGATTGCAAATTGTAAGACATTTCCAGGGGCAGATGTGGACTCTGATCATAATTTATTGCTTATGAACGCAGATTAAAACTGAAGAAACTGCAAAAAGGTAGGAATTTAAGGAGATGGGATATGGATAAAGTAAAAGAACCAGAGGTTGCACAGAGTTTCAGAGGGAGCATTAGGGGCCGATTGACAAGAACAGGGGAAATTAATATAGTAGAAGAAGAATGGGTAGCTTTTAGAGATGAAATAGTGAAGGCAGCAGAGGATCAAGTAGGTAAAAGACGAGACGAGGTCCAGTAGAAATCCTGAGTTATTGAATTAATTACTGCAAGGAAAAAATATAAATAAGCAGTAAGTGAAGCAGGCAAAAGAAAATTCGAACATCTAAAAAATGAGTTGACAGGAAGTGCAAAATGGCTAAGCAGGAATATCTAGAGGACAAATTTAAGGATTTAGAAGCATCTATCAGTACGGGAAAGATAGATGCCGCCTACAGGAAAATTAAATAGACCTTTGAAGAAAAGAGAACCACCTGTATGAATATCACGAACTCAAATGGAAAACCAATCCTAAGCAAAGAAGGGAAGGCAGAAAGGTGGAAGAAGTATATAGGGGGTCTATAAAGGAAGATGTACTTGAAATTATGGAAATGGAAGGGAACGTAGATGAAGATGAAATGGGAGATATGATACTGCAAGAAGAGTTTGACAGAGCACTAAAAGACTGAAATCGAAACAAGGCCCTGTGAGTAGACAAGATTCCGTTAGAACTACTGATAGTCTTGGGAGAGCCAGCCATCCCAAAACTCCTCCATCTGGTGAGCAAGGTGTATGAGACAGGCGAAATAGCCTAAGACTTCTAGAAGAATATAATAATTCCATTTCCAAAGAAAGCAAGTGCTGACAGGTGTGAAAATTACCGAAAAATCAGTTTGACAAGCCACAGTTTTAAAATACTATCACGAATTCTTTACAGGAGAATGGTAAAGCTGGTAGATGATGATGTTTGGTTTGTGGGGCGCTCAACTGCGCTGTCATCAACGCCGGTACACATTCCAATTTTTACACAATCCAATCTTGCCACGTTCACGAATGGTGATGAAATGGCGAGGACAACGCAAACACCCAGTCCCCGGGCAAAGAAAATCCCCAACCCAGCCGAGAATCGAACCCGGGACCCCGTGATCCACAGGCAGCAACGCTAGCCCCTAGTCCAAGAGCTGGGGACAAAACTGGGGGACTGGTAGAAGCCGACCTCGGGGAAGATCAGTTTGGATTCCGGAGAAATCTAGGAACACGCGAGGCAATACTGACCCTACGACTTCTCATATAGCCCTACATTTATAGCATTTGTAGACTTGGAGAAAGCTTTTGACAATGTTCACAAAACGAAAAAGAATGTACTATCCTGTGACTATAACATCAATGCATCACTGTTGGAATCAGCCACCTCATACAAATACCTGGGGGTAACATTTTGCAGGGATATGAAATGGAATGATTACATAGGTTCAGCCGTGGGTAAAGCAGGTGGTAGATTTCGGCTTATTTGTAGAATACTGGGGAAGTGCAATCAGTCTATAAAACAGATTGCTTACAAACCATTAGGGAACATTGAACTATACTGAAAAGGGCAGCACGAATGCTCACAGGTTTGTTTAATCCGTTGGAGAGTGTCACAGAGATACTGAGGGAACTGAAACGGTAGGCTCTTGAAGAGAAAGTCTACTAAAAAAGCTTCAAGAACAGGTTTTAAAATGATTACTGTAGGGATATACTACAACCCCCTACGTATCACTCACACAGGGATCGTGAGGATAAGATTGGAATAATGAGTGCACGCATCAAGGCATTCAAACAATTATTCTTCCCGCGCTCCGTACGTGAATGGGACAAGAAGAAACCCTTATAACTGGTACAATGGGACTACCCTCTGCCATGTACCTCACGGTGTTTCGCAGAGCATTGATGTGGATGTAGATGTAGGGCTGGAATATTCTCTTTAAAATGCTAAAGATAGCAGGAGTAAAATACAGGGAGCGAAAGGCTATTTACAATTTTTACAGAAACTAAATGGCAGTTATAAGAGTCGACGGTCATGAAAGGGAAGCAGTGGTTGAGAAAGGAGTAAGACAGGGTTGTAGTCTATCCCCGATGTTATTTAATCGGTACATTGAGCAAGCAGTAAAGGAAACCAAACAAAAAAAATTTTTGGAGTAGAAATTAAAATCCAGGGAAAGAAATAAAATATTTGAGGTTTGCCGATGACATTGTAATTCTGTCAGACACAGCAATGCACTTTGAAGAGAAGCTGAACGGAATGGACAATGTCTTGAAGAAAGAATACAAGATGAACACCAACAAAAGCAAAACGAAGATAATGGAATGTAGTCGAATTAAATCGGATGATGCTGATGAAATTAGAGTAGGAAATGAGACACTTAAAGTAGTAAATGAGTTTTGCTATTTGGGAAGCAAAATAACTGGTGATGGTCTAATTGGGGAGGATATAAAATGTAAACTGGCAACGGCAAGAAAAGCGTTTCTGAAGAAGAGAAATTTGTTAACAAAAAAAAATGGCTCTGAGCACTATGGGACTCAACTGCTGAGGTCATTAGTCCCCTAGAACTTAGAACTAGTTAAACCTAACTAACCTAAGGACATCACAAACATCCATGCCCGAGGCAGGATTCGAACCTGCGACCGTAGCGGTCTTGCGGTTCCAGACTGCAGCGCCTTTAACCGCACGGCCACTTCGGCCGGCAATTTGTTAACATCGAGTATAGATTTAAGTGGTAGGAAGTGTATTCTGAAAGTATTTGCGTGGAGTTTGTGGCACAACCTGACTAGAAGAAGGGATCGGTTGGTAGGACACATTCTGAGACTTCAAGTGATTACTAATTTAATACTGGAGGGAAGCGTGGGGGGTAAAAATCGTTGAGGGAGACCAACAGAAGGATGTAGGTTGCAGTAGTTACTTGGAGATGAAGAGGCTTGCACAGGATAGGGCAGCATGGAGAGCTGCGTCAAACCAGTCTTTGGACTGAAGACCACAACAACAAGGTAAGGGACCCTAATATCGTCCCTGCTCCTAATTTCGTTCCCCTACGAATTTCCGATTTCCAGCGTTGGTATCAAATGTTTAGCTGCGCGCTCGTGCATGACATCAGTTCATTATTTTGTTGAGAGATTATGTTGTGCACAGCGTGTTTAGTTTCCGGGTAGGAACGAATTCGCCTTTGTACGTTCAGATGAGTTAGTGCAGCAGTCAAATGAACAGCCTGCTATTCCTAGTGTAAGCACTGGTTTGTGTTCAAATACTGGGCTTTATTTCAGTCGTGTGTTGTACTTTGTGGTGAGTGTTCATTACAGTCGAAGGTGTGGCCTGTGTAGCTGTAGGGGGCGTTATAATAAATCTGAGGATGTTTGATATTTCCTCCCCTTGCAATTCCAATTTTCGTCCCGGTGACGAAATTTGAAACTGTTATTAAAAATTGATTTTATTTTCGATTTATAAAGATTATTTCATATTTTTCATATTGGAAAATGCAGTCGGTCAGGAATAGATTCGTTGCACGAAATGCTTGATTTGTTATCACGAAACATGCTCTTCATCTACAAATACAGGCAAATTCATATCTGACAGATGTTTATAAGGCTGAAAATAACATTAAGCATTTTTCATTCATTTCCTTCATGAGATTTTATAATAGCGAAAGCGTTCGGCAAGGTTAGAATGGAGAAATACGTTTAAAATAATTGTACTTTTGACAATTTTTATGAGAGACGAAATTACGAACATTTTTTTTTTTGTATTTGTACTTCTGCAGTGCTAACGTTTGTGTCAAATACTGGTATTAGTATGTTATAACAGTTTAGGTGTAACTTGCTTACAGACAGAGAATGAATTGAGGAGTACATACAGGGTGTTTCAGAAGTGTTAGCAATATTCAGGGATATGAAAGGAATGATCATTCGAAAAAAAAAAAAACGGTCAAGTAAACATGGGCTCTAAAACGTATAATTTTAATCGCTATGATGAATTCTTAATCTTCGATACTGTGAAACAAATCTCTTCTACTGCAAGCTCTTTGCTTTCCATATTTTGGGAAGTGGTAGTACGGACCAAAACAAGCAAATAATGTCCAGTAAACATGTCTACAAAATGCATACTTTAAGAGCTATGAGCACTTGTTCTTCTTCACTACTTTGAAACAAAACCCTCTGATGAACAAAAGAATATAAAATTTAAGGTATGCATTTTAGAGCACTTAATTACTGGACATTATTTATTGTTTTGGTCCATACTACCACGTCCCTAAATATGGAAAGCAAAGAGCTTGCAGTGGAAGAGATTAGTTTCACAGTATCGAAGATCAAAAATTGTTCATAGCTGTTAAAGGTATGCAGTTTATGGCCCATGTTTACTTGATTTTTTTTGTTTCGAATTATGATTCCTTTCATATCCCTGAATATTGACTATCACTTCTCAAAAACACCCTGTATAGCAATTTGTGGCCTTTTCTACAACCTTTCAGGACTGACACTGTCCCTAAACTACTAATATGACGTCATTTGGGCCCCCTTCATTACATGACGCGCGCCCATAACGAGTAGTCGGTTGAAACCGTCGGCACACGGATGGTGCTTCCGAACGTCAGTGTTGAGCGTGCCATGTTCAACGTGTTGCTGAACGCGACTTGTGCATAACGGCACTCGTGTCTCAATCTGGTATATGCGATCGCAACGCGCTTCAGTGCCATTTGTCGCCCGTATCTGGCTCGCACTTCACGCTGTTTACGAAATGGACGGGCGTAAGATATCTTGTTAGCTTCATTACAACGCACATTCGCTCCCTTGTCCATATCCTAGTCATGTTGTTCTGTCTGTAGTATACATAAATAAAAACTTCAACAGCCATGGACATGTTATATGTTCAAATGTGTGTGAAATCTTATGGGACTTAACCGCTAAGCTCACCAGTCTCTAAGCTTACACACTACTTAACCTAAATTATCCTAAGGACAAACACATACACCCATGCCCGAGGGAGGACATGTTATATATCAGTTCCATATACAACCAGTAAGGACATCTGCTTTTATAAGTTCCATTACAAATAGTGTAATACAAATTTACAGTATTTCTCCACGTAATGCAAAAGTTACGTCATCATTCTCACTTTTTAGTAAAATCCTATGACCAGTCTTACTTGAACACTGTTTCTATTCAGCAGGAGAATCTACAACATGTGAAATACAAAACTTAAAACAAGAAAGTGCAAAATGTCTTACTGCAAAAAGTCCAACCTGTCTTGTAATTAAGCCAGTAGGACAAACTTACTCCTCGGAAAGAGCGCCCGTTTATTTACATAACTTCGAATATTATATAATATAATTTTCTTAAACTAATAAGAAAGTATCAGAGCCTATTGGAAAACTGAAAGGACGGTAAAAAATGTTTGGATCCATTGAGACAATACACAGCATCACACTGCTTGATATCTCACAATTACGCGACTCTACTCATTGGGCTCTACCGTCCATAAATGTTCTACGGCCACACTTCTCATCTTACAATCTTCTGAAACACTTAATCGTCGATGTTATTAACTGAAATTTAATTATAACAAATTGTTGCAAGAACAATGCGTTTCTGACGAATCCTTAGTGTGCTCTTGTACTGAAACGGCATGCTTTCACAATACGCAAGCTACAATAATTTTTTAACCACCAATATGTCGTTATTTAACAACAATTCATATGGGGTGTTTAAGGAGTCTCTTCGCAGTGCCGTATGATTGTTAGCCGCGCGTGCCGTATGCCGCCGTGAATATACTGACATGAAACCCAGTGAAATACAAGGCATTAATTTATTGAATATCCATTTTTACTTACAAATTTTCACATTAAATGTTGAAAGTGTCCCCCCCCCCCCCCCCTGTTGTTGAATACACAATTCAATTCGTCTAATCATGTTTCCAAACACAAGCTGTAACATTTCTTCTGTAACAGAAGCAGTAAAAGTGGATATTGCAGTTTTCGATTAATCGATGGATTTAGGGCGGTTTTTATAGAGAGTTGCTTTCGCTGCACTCCAGAAGGAAAAGTCAGGTGGTGTTAGGTCAGGCAGCCGGCCGCTGGTGGCCGAGCGGTTCTAGGCGCTACAGCCTGGAACCGCGCGACCGCTGCAGTCGCAGGTTCGAATCCTGCCTCGGACATGGATGTGTGTGATGTCCTTAAGTTAGTTACGTTTAAGTACTTCTAAGTTCTAGGGGATCGATGACCTCAGCAGTCAAGTCCCATAGTGCTCAGAGTCATTTTTTTTTTGTTAGGTCAGGCGATCGTGGAAGCCAAGTCCCTGTGAAATTATGCGATCACCATAAACATCAGCAAACAGTGACATTGAAACGCGAGCTGTATGCGCGGTTGCACCATCTTGTTGAAAATAAGCGTCCAGTATTTCAATTAACACAAGTTCTCCTATGAATGAATACACAATATCACTGCAGTAATGTTGTGCGTTTATTGTTTCGTTGAAAAATATGGGACCCACAATCCGACGTCTAGAAATTGCAATCCAAACTCCTATTTTCACAGAATGGATTTGCAGTACTCCAAATACGAGAATTTTGCGAGTTGATGTACCCGGGTAAATGAAACCACGCCTCATCAGTGAAAAACGTTTCATTAAGAACATCCCTTCCATTTTGTTGAACGCAATTTTTAAACCAATGACAATAATGCAGTCTCTTGCCATGATCAGTATTTTTCAGTTCTTGCACGATTGTTACTTTGTATGAGAAAAGTTCTAATTTTTTCCTTACAGCTGTGTGGGCCGTTCCGACACTAACATCAACTTCCTGGGCGAGTTTTCTTACTGACTTGTTCGGACTCAGGGACATTGTATCGGAAATATCGAGTAATTTATCCTCAGACAAAACGCTAGGACGACCACTTCTCGGTGCATCTGTACTCTGAAATTTGTTAATCAAATCTCGAACGGTATCGCGATGTGGGAGTGTTGTCTCCGGGAAAACTGAATTAAATGTGTGACTAACTGAAACTGTGTATTTACCGCCAGCTTTCAACACTTGTTCGACTAAAAACACTCGTTCTTCAATGGTCAGCATTTTAACAGTGACAAAAACGAACAAAGGAGCTAAACTTACATGTTCACGTCAACACGTAACGACACACACCAACGATACTACTGACGCTGGCTGAGATAAACGAAACAATGGAATGTTGGGAGAGTCCGCTTGAAGGGAAGTAACCCAGGCAGGCGAACATTCATACGGGCCGGCCGAAGTGGCCGTGCGGTTAAAGGCGCTGCAGTCTGGAACCGCAAGACCGCTACGGTCGCAGGTTCGAATCCTGCCTCGGGCATGGATGTTTGTGATGTCCTTCGGTTAGTTAGGTTTAACTAGTTCTAGGGGACTAATGACCTCAGCAGTTGAGTCCCATAGTGCTCAGAGCCATTTGAACCATTCATACGGCACGCGCGGCAAACAATCTTACGGCACGGCGGACAGACTTTTTGAACACCCCGTACAATTAACGACGGGCTTTAGAGACCCTTAATTTGCTGATTGTTAAAAACGGTATAATTATATACACCGATAACCCAAAACGTTATGACCACTGGCCACCGCGGCGTTGGATGCTGCCTGGTGTTGTTGCGGGCACAAGACACGTTAAAAAAAGTATGTAAGCGGAGCAAACACGGACTGGTGCTCGCCCTAGCGAAGATAAGGGCTGCAAGTGGGAAAATCCATTGAGATAGGCGACTTTGACAAAGGTCAGATTATTATTACGCAGAGCCTGCGAACGAGTATTCCGAAAATAGCGAAGCTGGTCGAATGTTCTTATGCTACTATCGTGATCATCTACGGAAAGAGGTAGAAGGACAATGAAACTACCACTAAGCGCTAAATGTTCGGATGTCCGTGACTGTTCACAGAACGTGGTATTCGGAGGCTTGGCTGCTCTGTAAAGTAGGATACATGGTGATCTGTGGCATCTCTGCCTAAAGAGCACAGCACAAGTGTTTCGGAGCACACCGTTCATCGGACATCGTTGAACAGAGAGCACCGCAGCAGACCACCCCGAAATGTTCACATGTTGATCCAACGATTGCAGTGGGCATGGGACCATCGGTATTCGACAGTCGACCAATGGAAATGGGTCGGCTCTTCGTGTGAATCACATTTTTGTGACAGTAGATCAATGGTCGTCTCCACAAACGCCGTCAGTGAGATGAACGGTGGGTCGAAACGTGCAGCGCGCCATGGACGCAGACTGGTGGGAGCAAGATTATCTTATGGGTGACATTCTGCTGCGCTTCCAGAGGACTGTGGTAGTAATCGAAGACATGCTGACAGCTGCGAACCACCCCCATCCCTTCACGCTTGATGTCTTCCCCGACGGCAAAGTCATCTTTCTGTAGTATAATTGTCCGTGTTTCAGAGCCAAAACCGCGTTACAGTGGTTTGAGGAGCATTATACTGAACTCCCATTGATGTCTCGGCGACCAAATTTGCCTGATGTAAATCCTATGGAACCGAGCTGGGTCGCTTTCCGGCACCATCACCGAGTACGCAAATCGGCGTCCCGTTGTTTACGTGAATTACAAGACTTGTGCGTAGACATCTAATGCCAAACACCTCCAAAAACCTACTTAAACCTAACTAACCTAAGGACATCACACACACCCATGCCCCCCGAGGCAAGATTCGAACCTGCGACCGTAGCGGTCACGCGGTTCCAGACTGAAGCGCCTAGAATCGCTCGGTCACACCGGCCGGCTGGTGACAATGTTTAGACTAATCAGTGTATATTAGTTTTAAAGAGAACCACTAAAAAATGTGAAGAGCATCGGACCATCAGTCTAATTTCTCATGCATCTAAAGTCTTGATGAGAGTGTTAAATACAAGGTTATATGCCAAGCTGGATAGAGGGATTGCAGAGGAGCAGTTCGGATTTAGAAGAGGAAAAGGAACAAGAGATGCTATTGGCCTGTTAAGAACTATAGGGGAAAGATATATGGAAAAAGGTAGAGAAATCTTTGCTGTTTTTATAGATTCAGAAAAGGCTTTTGATAGAGTTCAGTGGAACAGGCTGATGGATATTATGAAGAGGAAAGGAGTAGATTGGAAAAACAGACGACTGATAGAGAATCTCTATTTACACTAGAAAGTAAGGATAAGGATTGGAAATGAAATGTCAGAAGGAAGCAGCATTGGACGAGGTGTTAGACAAGGTTGTTGCCTTTCCCCAATGTTGTTTAACGCATACCTTGAAGAGATTATTGCGAAAGGCTTGGATGGGAAAAGAAGCATATGTATTGATGGAATTGCTGATGACCTGGTATTAGTGGCAGAAAGTGAGCGGACAGTGAATAACACGCTGAAAGATCTGAATGAAGCTTGTGTGGAATATGGGATGCAAATAAACACTGCAGAAACAAAGAGGATGGTCATCAGTACAAGACGCACACTGTCCAATATTAAAATAGGACAATCTACCATTAGCTAAGTGAGTGCATTTAAATATCTTGGAAGCACAATAACTGAAGACTTGAGATGTCACCTGGAGGTGAAAATTCGAATTGCCGTAACGAAGGAGGCATTCAACAGAAAGAGGAGACTCTTATGTGGGAAATTAGATAAAGGTCTAAGGAAAAGGCTTGGCAAATGTTTTGTCTGGAGTGTGGCACTATATGGGGTAGAAACATAAACGCTGAGACGAGAGGATGAGAAAAGGTTAGAAGCATTTGAGATGTGGATGTGGAGGAGAATGGAGAGAATAAGCTGGATGAAAGAGTGAGTAATGAAAGAGTATTGGAAATGGTTGGTGAGAGAAGCAATAGCTCTGTGACGTCTAGGTTACTGTCGTCGCTGGTGGCGCAGTGTACCTGTGTATCAGAGCTTAAAAGCAATTGATATTGACTTGGTTGGACAATTTAATAAACCGCAATTAATTGGAGGGCCCAATGTGTTTCGTGGACTGTGTCTGAATTTCACTTGTGATGTGCAAGCAGTGTTTGGAGGCTCAACATGGCTTACCTTGGCTGTCGTTTGGGGCAATCATGCTGATTATGGTGGCCTTGAAGCATTTCCAGGTGCCAATATTATTACTTCGAAGACTTGGAGTATTGCTGAGACTACAGGACTGTTGGCTAAACAGTCTTATGGTACTCTTGTTCCTAGTATGCCTTTTGTTTTGTCTACCAGAAGAATGAAGTTGAATGCCGATGAGTATCTGTTTATATGGGCTAAAGTCGGAAATGGCAATTGTAAAATAAAGATCAATGGTCACTATATGTTGTATTATAGACAATAAAGTTCCTTATCTCTTTCCTTATCTCCTTTCTAAAAAAATATTAACAAATATCATACATGTAGTGTGGACTTGGCTTCGTGCTAGGCAGCGCGTGACCTTGAACTGCACGTAATGTCTCTGACTTGGAGTATTTTATCTGTGGTGCGCAAGCTCTTTGGCCAACATGGCTGCTGAAGGTTGTAAGAGAAAGGAAAAAGAACTGGGTGGGTCATTCATTGAGAAGGGAGTGCTTGCTAGCAGATGCTTTGGAAGGATTGGTTTGTGGGAGAAGACTGAGAGGAAGAAGGAATACAACATGATAGACGACATAAAAGGAAGAGAAAATTATGCAGACCTGAAGAGAATGGCAGAAGACCGGACAGTCTGGAGAACTATCATGTGAAAACCTGCCTTTTGACAGAACACTGATGATGATGAGTCGGCATAGCCGACTGATACCTGACGTCACTGACCCATCCGCGACATAATTGGCGGCTGATTTATACGCTAGCAAGCGACGCGCGCCCACAGCGAGTAATCGGTTATGACCAAAACGCCGTTCTTGTAAAACAGGCTTTAAGGGGCTAAAAGTCACCTTCGTTGGCCGGTGTCCTTGTCGGTGTAGCGGCTGCGGTAGAAGCCGACCAGGTTGACGTCCAGCGAGCCGGCGAAGTGCAGGCTGAGCCTGTAGTCGCCGGGCTGCAGCGGCTGCGCCGGGACCAGCACGTAGCGCTCGGCGCGCGGGGCTTCGAAGGCGCGCTCCAGCGGCACGGCGACGCCTGCGGGGGCGGTGGCGAGGGCGGCGCCGGAGACGCGCAGGCCGCGCGAGTGCAGCGCCACCCAGCTCCGCGGCGCCGACACGCGCACCGCGATCGACACGTTGCCCGTGAAGGAGCCGGCCGACAGGTCCGGCCGCAGCTCCAGGTCATAGCGTAGCGGCCGCACGTCCGCGGGCAGCCGCGTGCCCGACTCCCAGTCCGCTAGGGGCGCCGCGGCGGAGGTCATCGCGGGCTGGGGATGAGAGCGCCACAGGTACAGCGCCACGCCTCCCAGGCACGCGGCCAGCACCACTGATGCGCACAGCGCCGCCGTGCGCCACCGGGGGATGTGCAAGGGCATGGCGCGGGGGCAGAGGCGTGGGGACGGTGGGGGGGGGGGGGGGGGAGCGAGATGCGTTCGACGATCACTGGACACGGAGGGGCGCGCGAGCAACGCCGATGTTGACAATCGTCACTCCAAAGATCATATGGCGCGAGGCCAGTGATTATCACGTCAAACACTTAACGACGCACAACTACCGAGAGCAGCAGCTGATTGGAATGCGAGACCTGTTCAGTGAGCTACTGCTGTCTGTTTGCTTTTCTGCTAAGTTCAATTCGTCACACAACCCGTGTTTCTCTCTTTTTCATTTACTTCAGTGGTATCTCCTAATCAAGTTTCTGCTTTTCCCGCTGCAGTGTGTACAAGTAAAATAATTAACTGGTTCGGTAGGCCCGTAAGTGCTACGCCAATTGAGCGTTATCGAATTATCTGCAGGCCACGTTACTGCTTCGACACAGAAATCAACTAAGGATGCAAATGCGATAGTGCACAAAAACGTAAATGATTCAGAGTCAGGAACTTCGTAAATCCAGCCGATTTATAACCGTTCACACGTCAGTAAGTGCACTTAGAGGAAATTAACGCCGTTGAGGGAATATACTATTATGTTTAACACGACCGAGAGGCTGGTTATGATGTTCTACGCGAAATCGCACCTGACGTACGATTGCCCTGAAGAGACTGGTGGTTCAGCAGCAGCCGTAAAGGTATGGGAACGGAAACCGTTAATAGAAACGAACTATGGTAACACAAAGAGTCTAGGTAAAATATGCTTCTAGAAACCACACACGCCGGAGCAATTTATCACGCACAGTCAAATACTGAACAAAAAAACGAGTGCCACAAATGTGTAAACGGCAAAGCATTCAACAACAGGACGACTTTGCCGGTTTGCAGAGTCGACGTTTCAGTCGAACGTTCAAACAAAGTTAAATACACGATTGTTGTAATTACGAATCACAAAATATGTCAGGCGAGAGGTGCTGCTGTTAATCATTCCTGATAGATAAAGGGTATGGGAACCAGAAATAAAACCAAACTTGCGAAGTTTCGACTCACTACCGAGACGGTTGAGAACCCGGCGAACGGAAAAAGCAGGACATAACAAAAGAAAGTGATGAAGCGATACGAATTGCTACAGCAGGACAACTAGAATGTCAGTGCCTGTTTGTCTACAGATGCGTAAACGCTAACTCCACTCGAGAGGCTCCAAAGTCACGAGAAGTGGCACAAAAGGCGATAGGAAAATATTTCGCTCGTGTCACATAGCTTGCATCACACGATCCAAACCTGTCACTTAACTATACACACCATCGAGCCGAGGAAAGTGAGCACCTAGGCGTACAGTTTTGTCCAACTTCTTCACAGAATTCTTCAGCGATACTGGTACTTACTCGCTACGAGATCTGTTCCCAACTGACGTGCACCCGATTCCGAGTACCGTTCTCGAGAAAGCGCGCGTAGTTTCTAAACACGGGGCACTACAGCGCCGTTCCGCTTTCGCAATCTGATCGGCGTTGGCCCATTCAAGGCTGCGACTGACAAGAGTGGGCAAGGCCAGAGGCCGATGCAATATCCTTCAGGTGTCGGAAGGACGGGACACCCTGCACAGATCATGCAGTTTCCGCTTCAAATAAATTAATCCGTGATTCAGTCTGCTCCCGCTTCTTCCTGCTTTTGTCACTCACCACGGCGGAACTTCTCGGGCAGTCTCGGGCAAGTCAGTTTGTGGTCGCTAAAGAACACTCGCGCTGATTTGTAGTAGTTAATAAAACACCGGTTTATTATCATTAGAAAGCATTTAACACCACTGTCACATCTGTTTCTGGCGCTGGGAACCACTGCAGTATTTAGTTGCAGGAATGTGAGTGAGGCTCACGTAACTGACGTTCCACCGGCAAGTTCTTAACCCCAACGACGACGCGCACACACTGAAACCTGTCGTGCAGCCTTCTACGTAGCTGTTAAGCCAAGAAGACAGGTACAAGTACGCCAGCGTTGTTTTTGTGTCGTAATTCCGCGATAGCGTTCTCGAGGAAGCAGACGAAGTCAGCCAGCAAACTTGTTACGTTCACTACAATTCACCGCGTAAAACCACGAACCAGTCGCGCAATTCGAGCTAGTTGTTGCCAGTCGTAGAAGCGGTAACTTTGCAGGTCTCCATTTCTTCAGCGTATTTGGAAAGAAGTTAACGAAGAAGCCCCAATACTGGTGTCCTTAATACCAGATTTGCATCACCCGGTAAGATGCTTCAAAAACTTGCTCGAGACGAGGAACTATCTATTGTGAAAGGTGTATCTAATTACCACAAAGCTCTTTTATTAGCGGTCATTCTGCACCTAATATCTGCATTAGCGAAGGGCTAGTCATTTTCTAGACTATTTTGCGATAATTATGGCAAGGAAGTCAACTTGTCAAAAGCTGAAAGAACTCTATTTCCTGTAGCCTAGGATTCCAGCACTGATCGAGCACACGTTTATTCACTCACTTTCTGGACTCTCATAAGCACACAGCACTCGGTGCAATTTCTCACTATGCCACTGGGTGATCACAGTGGTCCTAACTGCTGAACAGTGGGTGGGCCGGAAAGATGAAAGGAAGTAGCTTACCACACTGAAAGTGAAAGCCGTAGTTCGCTAGTCTGGCAGTCACGTAGCAGTAAAACTACAATGGCGTCAGGCAGATCCTTTACTCACGCACGTGACCGCACTGGAGGATATTCGGGCGCACATTCTCACATAACAAAAGTTCTCCAGCTGGCCTGTGGATCGCAGCGTTCACGCTGGACGTCACTCCAGCTGGATTCCAGACGGCGGACTAGTGGTGGCTGCTGGCGCGTCGCCACTGAATCGTGGGGTCACGTGCCCACCGCAGCGCCGCACAGGGAGAGAACTGTATCACTTTCTCCGGAGCAACTCATGCGCGACAAAATGCCTGGGGGCATGGCAGGTGCTGAAGACGCCAAACCAGCTGGTGCCACGGTAACAGGACTAGATATTATGTCACGGTGCGCAGCGTTTCTATAGCATCTGTGTCTTTTGAAACTGTCGATTGTTAGCGATAGTCCATTCCAGATTGGACTGGCGTTTAAATGGCAGAAGCACTGAAATCTCTAACGATCTGAATCTGTCATTTAACATGCCTCTCAGTTGGACAATGCTCCGGGCATGCTAAAAAGTGAAAAAGTGTCGTGGTTCCCAAGTTAACCTATCTGTCCCCTACAACTGATTGGGACGGCATCTCCTAATGCCAGAAGTAGGTCTGGGATACACCATATCCAACAGAACCATGGCTATAAGTGCCTGTGATATTTAGACCATCGTCTGGTCGATGACAGCTTCACTTGGAAACAGAGAATCACATGTATATGAGGGTATACAAGTGAAATGTTAAAAAAAAGAATGAATGTTTCGTTCTGACTATCAGACTGGTGCATTTACTTAAGATATGCTAGAGAGGAAAGGTGAATCCAAAACAGCTGAGGTTAAACCTTCATCAGAAACGTAAGAGGAAACTGTAGCTCGCAAACTTTTAGTTTAAGCACTACTTGATCAAAATGAAGATGAAAGAACAAAGCAAGGGATGCAGCGCCCTAAAGCCGAACGGATAAACAGATATTACTGTCAAAACAGACGGCATCCCAGCTGTAAGACTTTTTCGACATCGATAGAAACGTGCCAGAAAATGAAGCATTGAACAATCGTGGCTGACACTGTCGCTGAGCCAGATGCTGTCGCCTGTCCTGTTTCAGAGGAAACCACTCAGCCTGCAAGATCCGGGCAATCGCAGAGGGTGGGATTATTGGTAGTTGGAAGCTCCAACGTTAGGCGCGTTATCGGGCCCCTTAGGGACTTGGCCGACAAGGAGGGTAAGAAATCCAATGTGCCCTCAGTGTGCATACCGGGTGGAGTCATTCCAGATGTGGAAAGGGTCCTCCCGGATGTCATGAAGAGCACAGGGTGCAGCCAACCGCAGGTGGTGGCTCACGTCGGTACCAATGATGTGTGTCCCTTTGGATCAGAAGAGATTCTCTCTGGTTTCGAGCGACTAACAGAAGTGGTTAATGCTGCCAGTCTTTCTTGCAAGATGAAAGCAGAGCTGACCATTTGCAGCATAGTCGACAGGACCGATTGCGGACCTCGGGTACAGAGCCGAGTGGAGGGTCTGAATCAGAGGCTCGGACGGTTCTGCAACCGTGTAGGTTGCAGATTGCTCGACTTGCGCCAAAGGGTGGTTGGGTTTCGGGTTCCGCTGAATAGGTCAGGTGTCCACTATACGCAGGAGGCGGCTACACTGGTAGCAGGGGCTGAGTGGCGTGGACTGGGCGGTTTTTTAGCTTAGAGGGTCTCGGGAAAACACAAGAAGGGCTTCAGTCACAAAGGGAGCAGGCTGAACACGAAGAACGTAGATACAGGAACCACTGGTATAACAGTTGTAAAATGTCGTAGCTGTGTTGGGAAAGTACCAGAGCTCCAAGCACTGATGCTCAAATCTTTATAGGCACTGAAAGCTGACTAAATCCGGACATAAGCTCAGCCGAAAATTTTGCGAAGAATCTAACGGTGTTCCGAAAGGATAGACTAAACACGGTTGGCGGTGGCGTGTTTGTTGCTGTCAGAAGTAGTTGTGCTTG
The DNA here is from genome assembly GCF_021461385.2 of Schistocerca piceifrons. Taxonomy (NCBI): domain Eukaryota; kingdom Metazoa; phylum Arthropoda; class Insecta; order Orthoptera; family Acrididae; genus Schistocerca; species Schistocerca piceifrons. Next base: position 320,498,005 of record NC_060139.1, on the reverse strand, counting down.
TCGCGAAATTGAAGTAGATACTTCCTGTGAGTTAGTATGGGCAGAGGTCATTGTTGGCAACGGGAATAAAATAATAATTGGATCCTTTTACCGACCTCCCAATTCAGATGATACAGTTGCTGAAAGGTTCAAAGAAAACTTGAGTTTGATTTCAAACACGTACCCGACTCATACGATAATAGTTGGTGATGACTTTAATTTACTCTCGATATGTTGGCGGAAATAAATGTTTAATTCCGGAGGTACGCATAAAATATCATCCGAAATTGTGCTAAACGCATTGTCTGAAAATTATTAGCAGTTAGTTCATGAGCCCACGCGAATAGTAAACGGTTGTGAAAACACACTTGACCTCTTAGCAACAAATAATCCTGAGTTAATAACGAGCATCAAAACTCAGGGATTAGTGAACACAGGGTTGTCGTAGCGAAATTGAATATTGTAATCCCCAACGAAAACTAAGCGAAAGATATACCTATTCAAAAAAGCAGATAAAAGTTCACTTGACGCCTTCCTGAGAGACAATCTCCACTCATTCCAAATTAATAATATAAGTGTAGACCAGATGTGGCTTAAATTCAAAGAAATAGTATTGGCAGGAATTGAGACATTTATACCAAATAAATTAACAAACGACGGAGCTGATCCTCCTTGTTACTCAAAACGGGTTAGAACACTGTTGCACAAACAACGAAATAAACATGCCAAATTTAAAAAGGCGCGAAATCCTCAAGATTGGCGGTCTTTTACAGAAGCTCGAAATTTAGCGCGGACTTCAATGCGAGATGCCTATTAACAGTTTCCACAATGAAGCGTTGTCTCGAAACCTGGCAGAAAATCCAAAGAGATTCTGGTCGTATGTGAAATATGTTAGCGGTAAGAAACAATCAATTCCTTCTCTACGCGATAGCAATGGAGATACTATCGAAGACAGTGCTGCCAAAGCAGAGTTACTAACAACAGTCTTCCGAAATGCCTTCACAAAAGAAGACGAAATAAACATTCCAGAATTCGAATCAAGAACAGCTGCCAACATGCGTAACGTAGAAGTAAATATCCTCGGAGTAGTGAGCAACTAAAATCACTTAATAAAAGCAAGTCTTCTGGTCCAGAGTGTATACCAATTAGGTTCCTTTCGGAGTATGCTGATGCATTAGCTCCATACTTAACAATCATATACAACTGTTCGCCAGTCGAAAGATCCGTACCAAAAGACTGGAAAGTTGCACAGGTCACACCAATATTCAAGAAAGGTAGTATGAGTAATCCACTAAATTACAGGCCCATAACGTTAACGTCGATATGTAGCAGCATTTTGGAACACATATTGTGTTCGAACATTATGAATTACTTCGAAGAAAACTGTCTATTGACACACAGTCAACATGGGTTTAGAAAACATCGTTCCTGTGAAACACAACTAGCTCTTTATTCACATGAAGCGTTGAGTGCTATTGACAAGGGATTTCAGATCGATTCCGCATTTCTGGATTTCCAGAAGGCTTTTGACACTGTATCACACAAGCGGCTCGTATTGAAATTGTGTGCTTATGGAATATCGTCTCCTTTATGTGACTGGATTTGTGATTTCCTGTCAGAGAGGTCACAGTTGTAGTAAATGACGGAAAGTTATCGTGTAAAACAGAAGTGATTTCTGGCGTTCCCCAATGTAGTGTTATAGACTCTTTGCTGTTCCTTATCTATGTAAACGATTTGGGAGACAATCTGAGCAGCCGTCTTCGGTTGTTTGCAGATGACGCTGTCGTTTATCGACTAATAAAGTCATCAGAAGATCAAAATAAACTGCAAAGCGATTTAGAAAAAATATCTGAATGGTGCGAAAAGTGGCAGTTGACCATAAATAACGAAAAGTGTGAGGTCATCCACATGACGGCTAAAAGGAACTCATTAAACTTCGGTTACACGATAAATCAGTCTAATCTAAAAGCTGTAAATTCAACTAAATACCTAGGTGTTACAATTACGAACAACTTAAATTGGAAGGAACACATAGAAAATGTTGTAGGGAAGGGTAACCAAAGACTGCGTTTTATTGGCAGGACACTTAGAAAATGTAACAGGCCTACTGAGGAGGCGAGGCTGCCTAAACTACGCTTGTCCGTCCTCTTTTAGAATACTGATGCGCGGTGCGGGATGCTTACGAGATAGGCCTGACGGAGTATATCGAAAAAGTTCAAAGAAAGGCAGCACGTTTTGTATTATCGCGAAATATGGGAGAGAGTGTCACAGAAATGATACAGAATTTGGGCTGGAAATCGTTAAAAGAAAGGCGTTTTTCGTTGCGACGGAATCTTCTCACGAAATCCTAATCACCAACTTTCTCTTCCGAATGCAAAAATATTTTGTTGTCACCGACCTACATAGGGAGGAGCGATCACAACAATAAAATAAGGGAAATACGAGCTCGTACGAAAGATATAGGTGTTCATTCTTTCCACGCGCTATACGAGATTGGAATAATACAGAATTGTGAAGGTGGTTCGATGAACCCTCTGCCAGGCACTTAAATGTGATTTGCAGAGTATCCATGTAGAGAATCGTGGCATGAGTGTACGCAGGAGCTGAGCTAGGGTAGGTGGCATGTGACAAGGGTGGGAGGATGGAGAGGAGGAAAGAGAGAAAGAGGGAGGGAGTGAACAGCTCATATTAATTTCTCGGTAATGGGTGGAAAATCTTTTTGAGATTTCATGAGAAATTATTCTGAATAGTCTTGTTAATAGCCAGAATTCATTACATGTTCCGCCTTTCTCCAACCTGATACTGAGCTGATAAGTCTGTGTGTTTGCCGATGCAGGATTCAAATTCGGTTTGTGACGAGCATTAACTTTTTTTTTTATGAGGAGGAAGGGCGCAGACAGCTGTTATCTAATGGAAGACGCATATGATGGGAAAGTCCTGGGAAAATGCAATGAATCTGTAGAGGATGCAACATACAAGGCGCTAGTGGGCCCAACTCTAGACTTTGAGTACAGCTTCAGCGTTTGAAGCCTTTATTAAATAGCCATGGCAACAGACACTGAACGAATTCAAAGACACGTTGCCACGATCGCAGCGGGATGGCATAGCCCGCATGAAAGTGCAACAGAGGTTGTCAAAGAACTTAAATTGATATGTCTCGCAGACAATCACCGTTGTTCTCACGGAACTCTATTTGATAATTCCAGAGTGATATTTTCACTCTGCAGCGGAGTGTGCGCTGATATGTAACTTCCTGGCAGATTAAAACTGTGTGCAGGAGAGCGTCTGTGAAGTTTGGAAGGTAGGAGACGAGGTAATGGCAGAAGGAAAGCTGTGACGACGGGACGTCAGTCGTGCTTGGGTAGCTCAGTTGGTAGAGCACTTGCCTGCGAAAGGCAAAGGTCCCGAGTTCGAGTCTCGGTCCGGCACACAGTTTTAATCTGCCAGGAAGATTCATCTATTGGATAAATTTATGGAACCGGCATTCGAAGAAGACTGTTCGACACTTCTTCTATCTATACCATACATCTCGAGACTCCTGACGCATTTAGCGGAACCCGAAACCCCACCACCCTATGGCGCACGGCGAGGAAACTTCAACTACACATTTGTAGACCCGTCTCAGCCTCTGATTCAGACTATGCTGCAACTGGTGAGCTCTGCTTTCATCTCGCAAGCAAGTCTGGCAACCTCTGACATTTCTATTAGCCACTTGAAACCAGTGAGAATCTCTTCCAATCCAAAGCGACACACATTATTGGTGCAGACGTGAGCCACCACCTGCAGTTGGCTGCGCCCTACAGCACCTTCAATCTGTTTGTCAGATTAACTGAGGATGCCTTACGTTCGCCCGCGCCCCCCCCCCCTCCTTTCCCACCCCTACGCCCTTCCCGTAAGTCTTTCACAGCCTGCCACGCCATGAGGCGACCTCCCACTCGACCATGGGTGAAGAGTCAGCTTCAATGCGATCAGTAACTGGGCTGGCCACAGGTGCGGATCGATCGGCGGATTCGTGGGTCGTGCTGGAGGTCTGTTCGATCCCCACGGCCGGCCCACAACAGTGATGATGGTCAACTACAGCTCAAGCTGTTTAACTGAAGCCAACACAGCCTGGAGCTGAGAGCGAAGTGTCATCAACTCGGTTCACATCCTTGTTGTTGTTGTTGTTGTTGTGGTCTTCAGTCCTGAGACTGGTTTGATACAGCTCTCCATGCTACTCTATCCTCTGCAAGCTTCTTCATCTCCCAGTACTTACTGCAACCTACATCCTTCTGAATCTGCTTAGTGTATTCATCTCTTGGTCTCCCTCTACGATTTTTACCCTCCACACTGCCCTCCAATGCTAAATTTTTGATCCCCTGATGCCTCAGAAGATGTCCCACCAACCGGTCTCTTCTTCTTGTCAAGTTGTGCCACAAACTCCTCTTCTCCCCAATTCTATTCAGTATCTCCTCATTTGTTATGTGATCTATCCATCTAATCTTCAGCATTCTTCTGTAGCACCACATTTCGAAAGCTTCTGTTCTCTTCTTGTCCAAACTATTTATCGTCCACGTTTCACTTCCATACATGGCTACACTCCATACAAATACTTTCAGAAACGACTTCCTGACACTTAAATCTATACTCGATGTTAATAAATTTATCTTCTTCAGAAACGCTTTCCTTGCCATTGCCAGTCTACATTTTATATCCTCTCTACTTCGACCATCATCGCATCCTTACACAGCACTAACAGTCCCTATCCAAGACGGTGGGAAACTGCACTATACAGACAGACAAACGACTATCGTCACGCGCGAACTTCACTGTACACACTGATTAAAATGCGAGAAATGTGTCTAATAAATTACATTGACACGCAGAGATTCAGAAACTAGACTACAAAAGCACACAGGTGAGATAAATAATTCGCTCCTGGTTAGGAACTTGTAATATGTCACAAAATCGGTTTACCTTCCGACACAAAGGAAAACTCAAGAACACTGTCTGTTAAGTATTAAATTAACTCGCAGAAATTCAAAAACTAAACTACAAAACCATGCATATGAAACCATATAATTCCCTCCTGGTTAGGAACTCGTAAAATGTCACAAAATCGGTTACTTCTCTGTTGCTCGTCTGTCTTCGCCAGCGGCTGCTGCCTGACTGGGGGGTCGTACAATGACATAATTTTGTAGGTGCATTCAGCGGCACTCGACTGATTTCGACCAAACTTGGTACATACATCACTTACCGCCTGGAAAGAATCGCTCAAGGGGATAAGATTCATCCACCTACGAAGGGGGTGGGAGTGGGATGAAAAATAAGTGTAGCTCACGACGCGCGAATACGCAGATTTTGTTATTTATTAGAGTTATAAGTTTTAATTTATTCCCTCTTTACTACTAACCGTATTGGCGACACACTTTGCAGACAGTGTCCACATATACGACTGGGTTTATCTGCAGAATTATATCATTGTACATGTTGTAGTTCAGGAGACAAGATATCATAAATACTGAGTTGCATGAAAAATTTCCCATCGTACTTGACCTTTAAATTTATTACTTCTTTGCTACTCTGTTCGCAACACATTTGTGACAGTATTGTCATTTGTGACAATACTGTCACAAATGTGTTGCGAACAGAGTAGCAAAGAAGTAATAAATTTAAATGTCAAGTATGATGGGAAGTTTTTCATGCAACTCAGTATTTATGATATCTTATCTCCTGAACTACAACATGTCGTACAATGATATAATTCTGCAGATAAACCCAGTCGTATATGTGGACACTGTCTCCAAAGTGTGTCGCCAATACGGTTAGTAGTAAACAGGGAATAAATTAAAACTTATAGCTCTAATAAATAACAAAATCTGCGTATTCGCGCGTCGTGGGCTACACTTATTTTTCATCCCACTCCCACCCCCTTCGTAGGTGGATGAATCTTATCCCCTCGAGCGATTCTTTCCAGGCGGTAAGTGACATACGTACCAAATTTGGCCGAAATCAGTCGAGTGGTTTAGGAGAAGATGTGAAACATAAATACATTTTTATAATATGCATGGACTTAACTATGGTAAATTGTACGAAAACGATACGCTTTTAACATATTGTCATTGAGTCATAGCATTGAAAAGCTATACTTTCATCTAAAAGCATCATATATGGGAAGCCTTTAACTACCAATATGTAGTTTCTCGTCATTTTTTTACACTGAAGCGCCAAAGAAACTGGCATAGGGATGAGTATTCAAATACAGAGATAAGTAAACGGGCAGAATGCGACGCCCCAGTGGGCAAAGCCTGTATAAGATTACAAGTGTCTGGCGCAGTTGTTAGATCAGTTACTGCTGCTACAATGGCGGGTTATCGAGATTTAAGTGAGTTTGAACGTTGTGTTATAGTCGGCGCACGAGCGATGGGACACAGCATCTCCGAGAAAGCGATGAAGTGGGGATTTTCCCGTACGACCATTTCACGACTGTACCGTGACTATCAGGAATCCGGTAAAACATCAAATCTGCGACATCGCTGCGGCCGGAAAAGATCTTGCAAGAACGGGACCAACGGCGACTGAAGAGAATCGTTCAACATGACGGAAGAGCAACCCTTCAGCAAATTACTGCAGGTTTCAATGCTGGACCATCAACAAGTGTCAGTGTACGAGAAATTTAACGAAACATCATCGATATGGGCTTTTGGAGCCAAAGGCCCACTCGTGCAGCCTTGATGACTGCACGGAACAAAGCTTTACGCCTCGCCTGGACCCGTCAACTCCGACATTGGACTGTTGATGACTGGAAACCTGTTGGCTGGTCGGACTAGTCTCGTTTCAAATTGTATCAAGCAGATGGACGTGTACGGAGACAACCTCATGAACCCATGGACCCTGCATGTCAGCAGGGGACTGTTAAAACTGGTGGAAGCTCTGTAATGGCGTGGGGCGTGTGCAGTTGGAGCGATATGGGAGCCGTGATACGTCTAGATACGATTCTGACAGCTGACACGTACGTAAGCATCCTATATGATCACCTGCATCCATTCATGCCCATTGTGCTTTCCGACCGACTTTGAGAATTTCAGCAGGACAATGCTACATCCCACACGTCCAGAATTGCTGCAGTGTGGCTCCAGGAACACTCTTCTGAGTTTAAACACTCCCCCTGGGCACCAAACTCTCTAGACATGAGCATTACTGAGCACATCTGGGATGCCTTGCAACCTACTGTTCGGAAGAGATCTCCACTCCCTCGTACACTTACGGATTTACGGACAGCACTGCAGGATTCACTTCCCTCCAGCACTATTTCAGACATTAATCGAGTCCGCGCCACGTCGTGTGTGGCACTTATTCGTCTCGCGGGGGCCCTACACGATATTAAGCATATATATAGTCTGTCTGTAAACTGAAGAGCGAGCAGCGTTTTTGGTGGGGGAAGTGGCCTTTCCCGGAAGAACCCTGCCACTGGCCTACAGGGCAACCCAAAATCTGTTGGCCGTTACCTGTGTAGCGGTGTATTTCGGCGTGCAGTGATGTACGTCGTTTCTGTTCGTGGGATCTTGGTTGCCGACCTCAGTCAGTTGACTCAGTATACTCACTGATATACTTCAGTATCCGTAAGTGATGGATAATCGCCCTGCATTGCAAGGAAATGTGCAGAATACGAAGAAGATACTTGCGCAGAACGAGCGTTCGATCGTCTCTAACGTTATTACAGCGTGTGTTAAGGAGGCGACACAGAAAGAATTGTTGGCTAATGTTACCAGTCCCAATGAAAGGGCTGCAGTTTATCCAAACATCAGCCTCGCCAAAATAGGACGCATAAGGAAGGGACGCGAAAACAAGGCGCATGGTTTACTGGAACCGCCGCGAAGGAAAACTAACAATTTAGGGCGGAAACTCATCGTTATAGACAGTTTCACAAAATCGGTCTTTCGACAAACGATGGAGGACTTTTACATAAACCAAAAATAATGCCCACATTACGGAAATTACTCACTGGCGTGAAACAAAAAATACATTTTCGTTGCAAAAAGATGTTTTACACAACACATTGCATGAAATGGGATTTACCTGGAAATACTTTTCAGACATGTTTACGAAGACAATGACAAAAAAAAGCAGTGCGAATCGAACTAATACAACACACTTAATTATAAATTTCTAGTTACTTTTTAAACACTCTTCGTGTTGCAAGAATCGTTAAGTTTTAATGCAGCCCTTCAAAGAAAACTTCTACCTTTTAGTAGGAACACAAAGTAAGAACAAGCCTTAAATTCTACAGATTGATTGCACTAAATCTGGTTCGTCTTACGAATAGAGGAACATACATTCATATGAATAGGCATTCGGTTCTATGTTTGTACTAGAATCCTGACTTCCGTTGTTATGTTAATATTATTTACTCTATAATGTTTTGTTTCGCAGAAGCTATCGTCTTTTGTTTTCCTTATAATCTTAACGCATTTGTTTAAAAATAAACGCACACGGGACGTATCTGTACACAGCGTCCTCACAGATTTAAACCGCGCGCCGCGGCAGGGACGGTACTACGTTGTGAAACAGCCTGTAGAAGCGCCCTGTGACGTAGCAGGGCAGGCAGAGTGGGGACTCGCGCGCTCGCTCTTCAGTTTACAGACAGACTATACTAGTTTCTTTGGCTCTTCAGCGTATAACAAGTCGTACCTAAAACGACGCGCTTTCGAGAGATGCTCAATTTGATGATGCTTTGAAGAAGCTTGTATTCATACCACGTACTCTGTGATAAAAATACCACCAAATACGGAGTTTAACTCCGTACAATATGCGGCTCCTAAATTCTGCTTCTGTCGTAAAAACGGTGTCGCATCTCACTGGCCACATTCCTCTCCACGAAGCAAAAATCTAATATGCCAGATTGCTCATTTAACGTTTTTCATTGTAGTGGAGCGTGGAATCCCACGCTGTGACGTCACCAGCTCCTCGTCAACGTGCGTTTTCACGTCCCGTGAGAGGACGGCTCTACGAATGTGTTCGACAATCTCCAGCAGCAGAAACTACTAGAGGGGCGTTGTGTATCACGGAGGACTTTATTGTTGAAATTACGAGAGTGCACGTTTCAAGAAGAGTCGGATAATATATTACTTCCGCCCACATACGTCACACGAAATAGCCAGACGAGAAAAATAGAAAAATTAGAATTCCTTCGGAGGTTTGTCGACAGTCGCTCTTCCCTCGCGCCATTCGCGTATGGGACAAGGAAAAAGTGTTGGGGGGGGGGGGGGAGAGGGGGGCGGGGGGGACGTACGGGGAGGTGGAGGGAGAGATAGTAGTACCAGAAGCATCCTCCGCCACACACCGAAAGATGGCCTGCTGGAATTGTCTTAAGGCCAAGCTAGGTCTTGCTCAGCGCACATATGAATGTAGAATGCGTTGTTGGCACTTGGGCCGCGGGAGTAGCCAGCCGGACTAGTCAGAGGCCGAGAGACAACAGCGGCTACACTGAGAAGCCTGAGCGATCTTTCTGTATTGGACATCCGACAGGAGGCTAGGAGCGTGGGAGAGAGGCTGCCAGATGCGGCGCGCTGGCAATTGGACGCTCCTACGCACTATCCTGCGTGAGGTCAAGCTTGCGGCACACATGCTCTATCCCATCTACAGGGAGTCCCAAAACTTTACGGTCAGCATTATACAGACAGGAGAAGCTCTTAAAGGTGGGTAGGACGTCAAACGAGCCGACTTGGAGCAGGAGAGGCACCACAGGACATTTCAATTTCCACTGTCTATACTTTTACAAATAAATTCATAAAACTTTGTCAGCATGACCAGGAAGGATTCAAAATTCACACTCTTAGCAGCGGAAGTTGTCAAACTTAACGAAATAATTTTTTTTACATGTGAAATTCCATCATTTGTTTCACTTACTAACGGCAGCATTTGTTGCTATAGGTACATTTTTCTTCATAAATAAGAGAGATTCTTCGATGAATTTTGCACAGCATACAAACAATACTTAAAGGTGTATGAAAATCTAGAATTTTCCAAATCTATTAAAAACTGTGGTAAAAATTTGGGTAATTAACTACAAAATTTGTGTTTTTTCTAAACATGAAGTTTAAAATACAACAGCTCATTCGTTTTTTCATAAATTAAATAAATTCTAGAGTTTCATGCACCTGTAAGTACGGTATGTATGCTGTGCAAAATTCATCGAAGAATGCAGCCATTAGTAAGTGAAAAAATGATGAATTTTCACACGCAAAAAAATTTATTTTGTTATTTTTTCGAACTTCCACTGCAATGATTGTGAATCCTGAATCCTTCCTGGTGATGCTGACAAAGTTTTATGAATTTATTTGTAAAAGTATAGACAATGAAAATTAAAATGTCCTGTGACGCCTCTACTGCTCCAAGTCGGCCCGTTTGACGTCCTACCCCCCTTAAAGGGGGTGATTTTGACAAGGAACAAATGAGCGGAAATGAATATTTCCGACGGTACGAGCTCTTGAAAGAACTGTTTGTGCGAGGCACATATGCTCATCGGACAAGATATTGGTCGCTTCCTTAAAATCCCTGGTGGCTTTGGAGAGCTGTAGATAGTGCCGAATTGGTACCAGGTGGTCATATGATTACTCTACCCTATCTGATGTAACGCCAGGCGAACACTGGGACACAGGCGACGGAGGGCAGGACAGGGCAGCGCAGCGAAGATTTTTGTGATTGACGGGTGTAAATGCAACAGCGCAAATTGAGGCGCAGAGTGCGGGAAGGCACCACAGTGCATGCCTGCCTACTTCCTCCTTCGCCGCGCTGTGTCCGGGGGCACAATTTAATGCGCGAGCGCCACATTTGCTCCCACGGCATGGTGTCTCAGAATGACGACAACGAAGCTGAATGTATTGGAAATATTGATAGTTACGAGGAAGTTAGGTCACAAACTGAGGATGATGAAGAACTGGATAATTCCCCATTAATCAGGTACCTATGTAGCAGAGAATAACTAAAGGAAATGAAGAAACTCATTGTTTCCAGGCCTATACAATATTCCATTCTGCAGCAAAGGAACGTAGAAAGACTGAAGACTCGAAATCTGCTAGTGACCCAGTCGGCCATTTCTCCATGTCGATGTACCCAACAAATAAAAATATACCACCAATAAGTCAACATGTCAGCCGATCTACAACATTTGAAGTGGTTTCGTAAACTGACACCTCTCCTAGGAATTCACAGTCCTCCAAGCTCATGAACAGGACTACCTTAGAATTACAGCGCCAGTGCTTTATATCCACCCCATACTCGTCAGAAGCCATCAGTACGTCTTTGACACTTCTTCAGAACTCAGAGGACGTGCGTTAAAGTACAGCTGCTGGGTATCACGTTCAGCTCATCAATAGTAACAACTTCCCTAATTAATTTTCCAGAGTAATATATGTTACTCTTGTTTATGTCCTTGCTCTGTATAAAATGTATGTCCTTACTCTGTATAAAATATCAGTAAAAACTACCTCAAGAACACAGTGAGTTTTTCCTTCACTTCCAATTGGATTCTGAACGTTACAAACTTCAGGAAATATGTATTTCCGCATAGGCTCGTGAACCTCAAGGAATTGAATCCGGTCCAAAAGGAAGTAGTTCGTCAACTGTTTACCAGAAAATTCTCTATGTTAAAGCGAATTCGCCATGAGTATTTCTCTTGTTCTATGGCCGCTTTTCCATTCAAATTTATTCTGTTTTGAATTGGCGTATAATAACATCAGCATGCCCTTTTCCCCATCAGAATCCGACTCTGAACTAAGATTCATGAGTTCAACCATACCGTCACAAAAGACTGTGCATAGCATCAACAAGGAAAGACTGCGTGACAACGGCTAAACTGCCTCCCAATATGTATACAGACTGTGTCGCGAATCTTCGCTGCGCTACGTCACAATGTGCACCTGGCTTGTCATAGAGCTGAAGTACACTACTAGCCATTAAAGCTGCTACACCACGAAGATGACGTGCTACAGACGCGAAATTTAACCGACAGGAAGAAGATGCTGTGGTATGCAAATGATTAGCTTTTCAGAGCATTCACACAAGGTTGGTGCCGGTGGCGACACCTACAACCTGCTGACATGCGGAAAGTTTCCAATCGATCTTTCATACACAAACAGCAGTTGATCGGCGTTGCCTGGTGAAACGTTGTTGTGATGCCTCGTGTACGGAGGAAAAATGCGTAACATCACATTTCCGACTTTGATAAAGGTCGGATTGTAGCCTATCGCGATTGCGGATTATCGTATCGCGACATTGCTGCTCGCGTTGGTCGAGATCCAATGAGTGTTAGCAGAATATGGAATCGGTGGGTTCAGGAGGGTAATACGGAACGCCGTGCTGGATCCCAACGGCCTCGTCTCACTAGCAGTCGAGATCACGCATCTTATGCGCAAGGCTGTAACGGATCGTGCGGCCACGTCTCGATCCCTGAGTCAACAGATGGGGACGTTTGCAAGACAACAACCATCTGCACGAACAGTTTGACGACGTTTGCAGCAGCATGGACTATCAGCTCGGAGACCATGGCTGCTGTTACTCTTGACGCTGCATCACAGACAGGAGCGCCTGCGATGGTGTACTCAACGACGACCCTGGGTGCACGAATGGCAAAACGTCATTTTTTCGGACGAATCCAGGTTCTGTTTCCAGCATCATGATGGTCGCATCGGCGTTCGGCGACATCGTGGTGAACGCACATTGGAAGCGTGCATTGGTCATCGCCATACTGGCGTATCACCTGGCGTGATGGTATGGGGTGCCATTGGTTACACGTCTCGGTCACCTCTTCTTCTCACTGATGGCACTTTGATCAGTGGATGTTATTTTTCAGATGTGTTACGACCCGTGGCTCTACCCTTCATTCGATCCCTACGAAACCCTACATTTCAGCAGGATAATGCACGACCGCTAGTTGCAGTTTCTGTACGGGGCTTTCTGGATACAGAAAATGTTCGACTGCTGCCCTGGCCAGCACATTCCCCAGATCTCTCACCAATTGAAAACGTCTGGTCAATGGTGGCCGAGCAACTGGCTCGTCACAATACACCAGTCACTACTCTTGGTGAACTGTGGTATCGTGTTGAAGCTGCATGGGCAGCTGTACCTGTACACGTTATGCAAGCTCCGTTTGACTCAATGTCCAGGCGTATCAAGGCCGTTATTACGGCCAGAGGTGGTTGTTCAGGGTACTGATTTCTCATGATCTATGCACCCAAATTGCGTGAAAATGTAATCACATATCAGTTGTAGTATAATATTTTTGTCCAAGAATACCCGTTTATCATCTGCATTTCTTCTCGGTGTAGCAATTTTAATGGCCAGTAGTGTAGTGTGCGTGCGCCAGTCGGCAGTATGGAATCTGTGCAGTAAGATAGGTAGATGTGGAGACGTGACAAGATGACAGGAAGTAGATGTCGTGTTTGGACGTACACATGACCACAAAGTAAATGAAGTTGTCCAATTTGTTGGTGTATCAACTCGATCTGCTCAACGTGCCTATAAGGACTGGTGTACCACTCGTAGCCATGTAACAATGCGTAAGAACAGCAGCCGGTGAAAGATCCCAACTGATAAGGACCGCAGACGAATGTCACGCCTTGTCAACGGGTATCAAATGCGACAGAAATTGCTACTTTGAGTGAATTCATCTTCATTTCAACCAGTTTTCGAGCGAACAGCGCGAAGGAAAGTGCATCCAATGGACATTTGTGATCATGTATTTTCAAATGGTCAGTGCACACAGTGACAAATGAATTTGCACAGTTTCAGTGGGCCATACAACACAATAACTGTACAGAACTAAACGGAGGAGTGTAATATGACACGATGAATTGCGATTTTGCCTCTTTTCGATTGCACCAACGATCCAAATAGGAGTTTAAACTGCAGTGCATTGTGGTTCAGACCGGAGGTGGTTGTATGATATTTTGATGGTGTTTGTCGTACTATGACTTGGGCCCATTAATTCATGTTATCGTGAACATGAACCAGGATAGTAATTCCAACAATCTCGGTGACAAAGTGAAGCCATCTAACTACGACTGGCCCGCTAAATCGCCCGATTTAATCCATACGAAAACGTCTATTTGGAAGTGACTGAAATGTAGCTATCAACGTCCACGAGATATGATAGCTCTAAGGGACCTGATCATCAATAAGTAGCTTCCGCTGGATGTGGCATACCTGAAGTAACTTCTGGACTCTCTTCCTCGCCCCAGTGAGATCCGTGTAAGGACAGAGGCTACGTTAGACGGCATTCTAAGCATGGTGTCTCCGGATGGGAGAGGGAACTAAATTTTTTTTCGATGTCGTCGTTATTTGTAAATTGCTTATGTTTCTCAACAAAGGACTGCCTGCCGCTACCTTCAAAATCGAAACACAATCGTTTGCGATGTGTCCACGGTGGAGTCACAGTTTATAGTTCGTGACTCGTTGTTCAAGACGTGGCACTACTTTTACAGGAACTATCAGACATGGCTTTAAAATGTGGTGCAGCACGTGTGGTTCCTGGACTGTGCAGACATGAGATAATTCCCACGGATGAATGCAGTTTAACGTACCAACGTCCTTTTCCAAGGCAGACATATCCTAAAAGTTTGCGTTCCGAAGATTATCTTGTGTATCTTACGCTGTTTCTAACAAAAGAAAGCGTGAATTGTTCAGGATGATGAGCCATAATAAATGAACGACTAGCCAGTTTATGGAATTTTGGTATTAAGTTTATTTTTTATTAAATTACGAGGGTAATCCCGAAAGTAAGGTCTCCTATTTTTTTATAAGTACATAAACCTGCTTAATCGCACAATGGTTTACATCAGTTTAGAGCTTGAACATTTAGCTATTTTTCGACATAATCACCATTTCTGTCGATGCATTTTTGTAGACGCTGTGGCAGTTTTTGTATGCCCACGTCATACCAGCACGCCTCCGTGCTGTTCAGAAAGTTATGAACCTCTTCTTTCACCTCGTCGTCGCAGCTGAATCGCTGGGACCACAATTAACGCTGACAGGTACTGTGAGACTCTGAAAAAACTCAAACGGGCAATTCAGAACCGGAGAAGAGGAATGTTGAGCAACGGCGTACACATTCTCCATGACAAAGCTCGCCCACACATTGCTCGGCAAACCGTTGCTCTCCTGCAACAGTTCCAGTGGAACATAATCACCCACCCTCCCTATAGTCCTGATTTGGCGCCCAGTGACAATTACCTGTTCCCTAGGTAAAAAGAACATTTGGCCGGAAAGCGATTCAGCTCCGAGGACGAGGTGAAAGAAGAAGTTCATAACTTTCTGAACAGCATGGCGGTGAGGTGGTATGACATGGGCATACAAAAACTGCCATAGCGTCTACAAAAATGCATCGACAGAAATGGTGATTATGTCGAAAAATATGAAACTTCCTGGCAGATTAAAACTGTGTGCCCGACCGAGACTCGAACTCGGGACCTTTGCCTTTCGCGGGCAAGTGCTCTACCATCTGAGCTACCGACTACTGGCAGAAGTAAAGCTGTGAGGACCGGGCGTGAGTCGTGCTTCGGTAGCTCAGATGGTAGAGCACTTGCCCGCGAAAGGCAAAGGTCCCGAGTTCGAGTCTCGGTCGGGCATACAGTTTTAATCAGCCAGGAAGTTTCATATCA
Organism: Schistocerca piceifrons; assembly: GCF_021461385.2. Classification (NCBI taxonomy): domain Eukaryota; kingdom Metazoa; phylum Arthropoda; class Insecta; order Orthoptera; family Acrididae; genus Schistocerca; species Schistocerca piceifrons. Next base: position 320,482,388 of record NC_060139.1, on the reverse strand, counting down.
GCGCACACTCCGCTGCAGAGTGAAAATCTCATTCTGGATGTCGAAAAATAGCTAAATGTTCAAGCAGTAAACTAACGTAAACCATTGTAGAAATAAACAGGTCTATGTACTTATAAAAAAAATAGGCGACCTTACTTTTGGGATTACCCTCGTATATATGAAATAGTTGTAGAAATAGAGATATCATCTGGGAGTGCACTTGAGAACGATTAATAAATAAATACTGGGTGAACATTAATAAAACCGAAAACTGGAGGGCCGGGTTCCAGTCTTGAAATGGAGGAAAAAAGGTCCTATGGACATGTGTCCAGAAATGGATCGTTGCCACGGTGCATGGCGCTGACGAATAACAGTTCTCTGACCACGTGCCTTGTGTTCCTTGTGTGTTGCAGGCTGTGTGACTGACGCAGCGTACTGTGAGCAGCAGAATGGTCCGGTATTCATGTCGGGAAAAAGCCGCGATGGTGTTCGTGTACGGCCAAGCAGACGGAAACGGTCGAGCGGAACCCGGTCCTCCAAATCTGTTGTACGCACAGTCCCCCGCCTCCCTGCATGTTCATCTGTTTGAAAGGACCCATGAGCACACAAATGCCCAAAAAGGACTTGAAATGTTATGTGATGTAGCTGGTGTCTGGGAGGGTCTTACTTTGGTATAACTGTGCTCACTCTCGACCGTTTCCAGTTGCTTGGCCGAACGCGGGCACCGTCTCGGCTTGTTCCGATATGAATTACCGGACCATTCTGCTGCTTACAGTACGCTGCGTCACTTACACAAGGAACAGACGGCAGGTAGTCAGAGGAATTGTCAGTCGTCACCGCCATCTATCATGACAACCATACATTTCCGGACCTTTCTTCCTCCATTTCTAATCAGGTAAATGTCCCTACAGTTTGTCGGTTTTTATCAATGTTCATCTTGTATAATCGAAATGTTTCGAATATGCGTCTAAAGATAACTCATACGCTCCCATTACTACACTACTGGCCATCAAAATTGCTACACCATGAAGATGACGTGCTACAGACGCGAAATTTAACCGTCAAGAAGAAGATGCTGTGATACGCAAACGATTAGCTTTTCAGAGCATTCACACAAGGTTGGCGCCGGTGGCGACACCTACAACGTGCTGACATGAGGAAAGTTTCCAACTGTAGGTCTAAGGCGCTGCAGTCATGGACTGTACGGCTGATCCCGGCGGAGGTTCGAGTCCTCACTCGGGCATGGGTGTGTGTGTTTGTCCTTAGGACAATTTAGGGTAAGTACTGTGTAAGCTTAAGGACCGATGACTTAGCAGTTAAGTCCCACAAGATTTCACACACATTTGAACATCTGAACAGTTTCCAACCGATTTCTCATACGCAAACAGCAGTTGACCGGCGTTGCCTGGTGACACGTTATTGTGATGCCTCGTGTAAGGAGGAGAAATGCGTACCATCACGTTTCCGACTTTGATAAAGGTCGCATTGTAGCCTATCGCGTTTGCGGTTTATCGTATCGTGACATTGCTGCTCGCGTTGGTCGAGATCCAACGACTGTTGGCAGAGTATGGAAACGGCGGGTTCAGGAGGGTAATACGGAACGCCGTGCTGGATCCCAACGGCCTCGTATCACTAGCAGTCGAGATGACAGGCACCTCATTCTCATGGCTGTAACGGATCGTGCAGCCACGTCTCGATCCCTGAGTCAACAGATGGGGACGTTTGCAAGACAACAACCACCTGCACGAACAGTTCGACGGCGTTTGCAGCAGCATGGACTATCAACTCGGAGACCATGGCTGCGGTTACCCTTGACGCTGCATCACAGACAGGGGCGCCTGCGATGGTGTATACGACGACCCTGGGTGCACGAATGGCAAAACGTCATTTTTTCGGATGAATCCGGGTTCTGTTTACAGCAGCATAATGGTCGCATCCGTGTTTGGCGACATCACGGTGAACGCACAATGCAAGCGTGTATTCGTCATCGCCATCCTGACGTAATGGATTGGATTGTTTGGGGGGAGGAGACCAAACAACGGGGTCATCGGTCTCATCGGATTAGGGAAGCACGGGGAAGGAGGTCGGCCGTGCCCTTTCAAAGGAACCATCCCGGCATTTGCCTGGAGCGATTTAGGGAAATCACGGAAAACCTAAATCAGGATGGTCGGACACGGGGTTGAACCGTCGTCCTCCCGAATGCGAGTCCAGTGTGCTAACCACTGCGCCACCTCGCTCGGTTACTGACGTATCACCCGGCGTGATGGTATGGGGTGCCATTGGTTACACGTCTTGGTCACCTCTTGTTCGCATTGACAGCACTTTGAACAGTGGACGTTACATTTCAGATGTGTTACGACCCGTGGCTCTACCCTTCATTCGATCCCTGCGAAGACCTACACGTCAGCAGGATAATGTACGACCGCATGTTGAAGGTCCTGTACGGGCCTTTCTGGATACATAAAATGTTCGATTGCTGCCCCGGCCAGCACATTCTCCAGATCTGTCACCAACTGAAAACGTTTGGTCAATGGTGTCCGAGCAACTGGCTCGTCACAATACGCCAGTCACTACTCTCGATGAACTCTGGTATCGTGTTGAAGCTGCATGGGCAGCTGTACCTGTACACGCCATCGAGGCTCTGTTTGACTCAATACCCCGCCGTATCAAGGCCGTTATTACGGCCAGAGGTGGTTGTTCTGCGTACTGATTTCTCAGGAACTCTGCACCCAAATTGCGTGAAAATATAATCACATGTCCGTTCTAGTATAATATATTTGTCCAATGAATACCCGTTTATCATCTGCATTTCTCTTGGTGTAGCAATTTTAATGGCCAGTAGTTTATTATTTCCTAAGTAACTACTTAGTATAGATAGAAAATTATCAATTTTTACAGTACTACCAAGTAGCGAATTTTCTGCTAACTTCATTAATGTATTTTACACGTATTCTAAGCGCAAATAGAGTATAGGAAATTAATAGTAGGGGGGACGAAAGTGATATGAAGAAGTCTTGCAGAAGAACACACGAGAGGCAGAAAGCTACTTCAAAAAAAGCGAAATTATACAACACAACTAACACATTAAACCCAACAAGAATCTTGGAACAGATTCATTTTCAACATCGAACACGATGCACGCAGAAGACCAGCACCAGCACAAAATGTGATTAGACACATAAACCAGTCGAAAAAGTACACAGCATAATCGAATTCCATTGAAGAAGATCAATGGATTAAACACTGTCAAGAGTTACGGTGCAGACAAGGGGGTTATCGGAGTGACATTTTTTTTTTTTTTTATGAGGAAGAGAATTTGTAAGTATTGAAGTTACAACAATGGATGAAATACAAAATATGCTAAAAATAAAAAAGTAAATAAAAATAAAAAAGCTGCGCAATGGATGCAAAAATGCAGAGTCAACAAATATGCAAGGCCTTGCTACCATTTCAGATTTCCACATCCTATCAACAAGTGATGGCACGAAGAAATTACAGAGGCATTAGTCGGTTGAATGCCATGTAAGAGATCTATTAAAAAATCTTGAACAAAAGAATAACAGTTCTGGCTGACAAACTTCTCCAAGAAGAACAAAATGTGCGATTACGAAAGGTCACTCGTGTACTGACAATATTTTTGCAATATAAAGACTCATAGAAAAACAAAAATAGTTCAGTGTTGAAGCACACCTTTTTTTTATGGATTTTAAGAAACAAGGAGTTGATCAAAATAAATTATGAGCAATAATGAGTGACAGTGGTTATCCACCACAGCTCATAAGGGCTTTCAAAGGTTAATATCGTGAATCAAAAATAGCAGTAAATGCAGGAGAGTGAAGGATATGTGAAACAAAAGTCAATCGAGATGTGACACAGGAGTACTCTCTTTCACCAACTCTTTTTAACAGTTATATTAACAATTTTCTTAAAAACTGGAATCAGAGAAATGGTAATTTCCAAGAATGACTGCCTATCGAAGTCGCGGGGTGCAAACGATACATATCGAGCGTGCGATTGTAAATCGATCATGTGACTCTGGTGGTGGGCGTTATGATCAATTATTTGTGATCGTCATTTTTATCTGTTTTCCGTCGTTCCCTTAGTTGCTCTAAGTGACATACCTCCGCGAATTAATGGCAAAAAAGAAACTGTTCCCGTAGCGTACACATCACATGGCCTTCCACATGACGACAACACCGACGACGAGTAAGGTAAGTCACCTTCTTTGAAATTACAAATACTTTTGTAACGGTCTTCTTTTGTCATTGCTGCAGTGACCACCGTAAGCATACTCACAACGCCCGCCACCATAGTCGCGTGATCGATTTACAGTCGCACGCTCGATATGTATCGTTTGGACCTCGCGATTTCAATAGGCAATCGTTCTTGGAAATTATCAGAGAATTAACCAGGATTTATATTAGCTTTAAATTTGATAAACATATTAACAGAAGTGCAATACTATTTGCGAATGATAAAGTAGTAACACAATAAAGTGAAGATGACCTGCAGCTTGCGCTATATCGCATAAGCCAAATACGTAAAGAAACAATCTTAAAATTTCATTACATCAGGTTAAAGTTATGGTCATTCAGATAAATACCCAGTACGGTCAAAGACAGTAATTAAGAACGCAATAATTGAAAACGACCCATGTTTTAAATATATCATAATGATATTGCCGAAAAGCTGCACAAATTTCAAGTGATATTTGGAACATCAACAGAAACTCGACTAAAAAACTCTAAAAGATACAAAAATATTTTTTTAGCTATGGGGTGACTACTAGGCCTACTTTTGTATGAACCGAAAGTTGCGTAAATGAAAAGAAAGATGCTAGCAAATACTAGCAGCAGAGATGAGATTCTTGAGAAGCGTGAATGGCTGCATAAGAAGCGATTTAATTGCAAGTGAAATAGCCGTAATAAGTTGAATGTGCACACTGTCAATGAGGAAATAACTCAGTGCAGAGAGACGTGGGAACAAACAGTGATTATAATGAGAGATCAGCGGCCGCTCAAAATAATTGTCTGATCTACAACCAGAAGATAAGGGGAGATACAGGTCGACCAAGGAAACAATGAACATGAACTCTGTGACAGCGGAACAGGCAGATGCCTATTCACTGTATGTAAAACGACAGCCTAAAGTAATTTCTAACAGCTACTTCTCTACCATAATTTATACATAGATTCGTTCCGCGTATCTGAACGTTCTTCATTGTTATAAGCTGTACGGAATAAGAAGCATGAATGAACCGCAGAAAACCAGGGAGAAATACCAAGTGGCCGAAAGATAGCACGAGGCATCAAGGAGTAATGAAACACTTAATAAAGATGTACACTAAACGTGGCAATCAGCTCCTCGGAATCAACAATAAGAAATGTTACACACAGTGAGGCTATTCTTGAAATGCTTACAAAATGCCTGGTGGATCGCCGTTCTGTCTTCTCATCGTCAGATTTCAGTTTCGCTCCACTGTCAAACAATGCAGACGCACTGCTCAGCTCCGGATTCTGCGTCGAGAGCACAACAGCCTTCCGGTCTGTCTCCATTTCAAAAGCGCGTCAGAAAAATAAAGCTTGCAGTTTTAATTTTCGTTGGCGAAAACGCGGGTGAAATGATTCTCAACGAGAACCGGTATACGTCAGAGATGATACTAATGTGAACCAAAGGTAACTGTCGTAGCATAGCTAACAGGAATGCCAAATTAGAAGACTATATACTCGTTGTAAAGGTACGTTTACACTGGGATACATGTATGAGCGACATGTCAATTTGACATGTCGCAATACATCACCTCATACAAAAATTCACGGAACTTGTATGCGGACCCTCGAGCTCATACATGTCGCGTATACATTTTGTATATTGCTTTTTGGCCATATACGCGACATGTATGAGCGACATTTGAAGAATTCGCGCATGCGCAGTACTATCATTTCCTGTCGTCTTGTCGCCTGCCGCTTATTTTGACGATTAGCGCATGCGTAGTACCAGGCTCTTTGGCGGCTGTTTGAGTTTTGGAGGTGCCGACTATCGTTTCGACGGTAATGTATCTGCATAGAACATAAAAAAGCGCCATATACAACATTATTCTTCGTGTTTGCGAGGCTATTGTGCAAGTTTTATGCCAAGAAGTGAAGGTAAAAGTTTTATATATATCAGAGTATGTAATACATTCTATAATTTTTTCATGCATCTGGCACGTACATCAATTTTTTGCTATTATTCCGGCGGCCTCGCGATGCCGACAATCGTGTGTGAGACGTTGGCATTAGCAATTGCGCGACAATGCAAATGTTTTGTAATGAAATCTTTGTTTCAAGAGGAATCCCCAGTGGCCAAAAAACGGAGTGTTACTGCCAACTGATCCTCTGGTGGAATCGCTACCCGAAAGTTTGTGTTGGTTTTGGACACAAGAGGAGCCACAAGTGATAACAAACCGCGGAAATCCTCCATACTCATCCTAATATAATTTCTAAAATATGCGCCATCCTTTAGCGTTAAATCGCGAGAAACTCTCTCTGCCACCATCTACGCTTCCTCCGCCTTTTCTTCCTATTATCTTCCAAAAGAGCAAGTGTACCAGCACATAAAAATGTGAAATCTTCCAAATCGTCGTCGAAAGCTATCGCACAGTGATACATATCAACCAGTGTAAACGCACGCTCATACATGTATTAGGTTGATACTTGTCAACTCATACAAGTCGCGATACATGTCGCAAAGTCGCATATACATGTATCTCATACATGTGCCGATACAAATGGCAGTGTAAACGCACCTTAATGATGAATGCTCTTTCAGCAAATCTTACAATTAATAGCTGCGTGCGCCCTGCAACCAACGAACTAGTGATAATAGTCAACAGGCCAAGCGATGTAACTAACGTCTTAAATTTAAAACTAGCTATCTCATTTTAATGTAGGTTAGTTAGGAGGCTGGTGTAGATTATGAGAATTTAAGAATACCTGAACAAATAACGGAACAGGTTCAGATTACAGAGAAGAATGTTGAACCTAGGGGATAGTGTACCTACGAACATAATTATGATGTTTTTTGGTTGTTACTTCAGCCTAATGACTGATTTTAGAATTACGTGAAGGCATGCGCAACGGGGACCGTTGTCAACAGTTTTCGCCATTTTCTACTGTTTTTGTTATGATTAGACAGGAGATTATGTTTGTGCGTCTGTAAATACTTCGCGTTCTACTCATTTGGGTTCTGTATAATATTTTTAAGCTTTGCTATATGTTTTTAGAACTACTTATATAATATGCGGGCAGTTAACCAATACTTCGTCGATCGTGCACTATCTTCTACCTTGAAATAGAAAGTTATTTACAATGAAACATGTGATAGCTGCAAACGAACTGAGATTCTTTTATATTCAACAGTCTTACCTATCTTGAAAATGGAAATTTGTGTTTTTTTTCCCGGCAGGTTCAGTTTCAGAACGTATTTAACTTGTAACTGTTTTCTCTGGATACTTCTGCATAACTTGATTTCACTTACTGATTATTGGGGTGTAGCAGAGTAATAATGTAACTCATTATGGGAAACTGAAGAAAACTGTTTAATCATTGATGACAAGGTTTTCTCGATCACATCCATGGGAGAGAGTCACAGAGATTCTGGAAAAAATGAAGTTGCGGACGCATGAAGGAAGGACTCAAACCATCCCATGAAAACAGATACACAAAGTTTCAAGAACCGGCTTCAAGCGAGGAATCTAAGTATATATCACAGAGCCCTAGGTATCGCTCCCCTAGTGATCGCGAAGACAAGATTAGACTAGATACAGCGAGCACAGAAGCATTTATACAGTCATTTTTCACCCCCTCCACACGCAAATGGAACAGGAGGAAGCGCTAATAATTAGTCGTAGTGGTCGTCCGGACCGCCATCATAACCCGTTGATGTGTCAGAAAAACTATGAGTAGCTTATCCATCAGGAAAGGTTCAAGTTAAGTCTAATACTCGTAAAATCAAGGATTTGGGAGAACACCCAACATTACAACGTTATCTGCCCAGCGAACATCTACCATTCCGTGAGGAAATTTTGATGTGTCCTGTAAAGAATAACACCGAAGACAACGAGTGAATGGACTGTGAAATACTGATTATTGTTGTAGAACGATGCATTAGTATTATGAAAGTTAAAACTGTGCTCGTTATTCTGTATGCGATCAAGATAACGTTAATGTGATAGGAAAGGAGTGTGCGATTTCAGTATCTTTTACATGAGTGTTTTTTAAAAGATTTAGTTCCTGTTTTTGATTAATTAGATTACCAAAAATATTGCATTCGAAATTCAATCTCTTGTCTGACAGCCACATTTGCATCATACAATATGCCAGTGCCAATAAAGATGCCTCTGTAAGGTTATTACACAAATTAAACAGTTTTCTTCAGTTTCCCATAAACGTATGTTGGTTGACTTAAGCTCGTTTAAAAATACGCGATTTGTAGATTTACGAATTATGTACTTTCCATCCAAATGTTTATTAGAGTATTATGCAAAAATTTGCAGTAAGTCGACAAGAACTTTTGGGGATTTTTGTTAACAACGATTCTCGTTTATTTATTTATATAACATATATATTAAGGTGTTTTGTGCCCATCTGCGTAAGATCTTCATTCTGGTGTTTCAAGGATGTGTTCGTCGTCACAAGATTGATTCAGTCATGAACAAAGAACATCTAAAAGGGTGTACAAAAGCAAGTGACTGTTCTTCAGACTTAGCAACATTGTTTTGGGAAGCACGAAGGCGAATGACAATAACTCAAGAGCCAGAACATTAAAATAATAATAGTAATGATGATGATAATAATAATAAATATGTAGCCTATAACCATCTGAAAATTTATTGGAGTATCGTATAAAAATTTGAAGTAAATCGGTTAAGAACTTTGCAATTCTGCATTCTGACATGTCCGCGAAGAAACGGAAAGTTCTCGATTTTTTTGCTAAAAACTTTTCTCGCATTTTTATCAGAGCATCGTGCAAAAATCTAAAGGAAATCGGTCAACAACATTTCGAGATATTTGATAACAACGTTTCCTTTTTATATATACAGTATTTGAAGAATGTGTACGTCCATCAGAATTTTTATTAGAATATCGTATAAAATGCGAAGCAAACCAGTCATGAACTTCTCGAAATTTTTTGGGAACAACGTTAAACAGCGTCTTATCTTTATATAGTAGTACAGATTAGAAGTTGAATGTCTAGTAATGATGATGATGATGATGATTATGAAGCTACCAACTGCACACATACGTTGCACGCAAGTATTATGCCAGAAGTTTGTAGAAGTTCTGAATGAGAAACTGTAGAGGACGTTCAGTTTGAAAAGAACTTTCATTGTTTGTCCTGCTACTGCACTGCGAATTACTTAGGTCCTTTAAATGGCAACAATAATAGAAAGTGAAACGCGAAAGCTGGAAGCAATACTGAACCTGACGTGGATTTCGGTCGACATGATCGTTGTGCTATTATTTTATAAGGTCGTATAAAAAAGGCTTGTGAATAGTAATAACCTTCTCAGGGATGAGTTTCAGGGGAAACTGGTTGCAAAAGCTTAGAATGGGAAGGCTGCCTCCCCAGAATGATCCGCGTTTGGATGATGTGGGACAGCAATGTCAAAAGAAAAATTTCATGGCGTGTGAAAATTATTACAGATCGAGGAGATCATAAATTCTGGGTACTACATGATAAACAATATCCCATGAATATAGTATGTACCCGATTACAAGACAGCTTTTCATACAAGACAAATCATCCCGACTTTGGAGAGTCTTCTTAAAAAGTTCCTTATTTTTAACCAGTTCTGACCAATAAAAACAACAAATGGATTAACTGCACGACCTTTTTCGTCTTACTTACTCCCACAGAAAGTCGCTGAGCTAACATTCTTCTTGGCTCTAATCTAAACCCATCCTCATCACCATTCTCAATCAACAGCCCGTATTTCCTTTTAGTTACACATCGCGTCCTGATGGAAAATTCCAGTTTACCTACAGAGCTGCTTTCTGAGCCGTTCGCGATAAAACGGGACGTTTTTATTGCGTGTCTCTGGTACATGATGCATAACATGGTGTTCCAGTTTATGCAACGTGTTCCGCCTAGGTCCCCCGACTTCTTTCGTGTGTATTCGGGCATTCTTCATATGAGATGTGTGAGAAAAATAATGAGACTGACAACACTGTGAGCGATCTGGCAACGCGTGTTGTTCTACTTGCGTAGACCGATGTGTTCATCCCTTTCAGATGCTCAGTCCGAATTTCAGCTCCGTACAGCCATCACATGATATTTGAGAGGATCATCAATGAAGCTGTGTTTTTGTTGTGTGCCACGAAAATGGAACAGCGGAATTTAAAGCAAAGTTATGCAATCAAGTTTTGTGTTAAACTAGGGAAATCCGCGAGTATGGCCACTGAAAAGTTAAAACAGGGACATTCCTTATCAAGAGCACAAATTTCTCGCTGGCGTAAATCATTTTTGGTAGGCCGACAACACATTGGAGATGTGGAAGGCCGAGAACATATTGGAGATGAACATTGCTCAGGGAGACCTTCAAATTAGAAACTGACGAAAAAGTCGAATGTGCCACACTCTTGAAAGATCGGACCGAAGTCTAACAATAAGGATGATGAGTGTCCTGTTAAACTTGAAAACTTCTACTGTACATCAAATTTTGACTGAAGGCTTGCACATGCGAAAGATTTGTGCCAAAAATGCGCCGAGAAACTTCACAACTGAACAGAAGGGCAAGCGAAGAAACATGTGTGCTGATCTTCTTGACAGGATTGCCAATGAGAACGAGTGGTTCAGTCGTGTGATCACAGGCGATGGATTCTGGATTTTTGAGTACGATCCTAAACAAAGTGTCAAAGCGACGAGTGGCACACTGGGACATCTCCTCGATCGAAAAAAAGGTCCAGCGAGCAAATCAAAGATCAAAACAATGATGATTTGCTTTTTTAACACTAGAGATATTGTGCATAAAGAATCTGTTCCTCCAGGACAAACTGTCTACCAAGTGTTTTACAAAAATGTCCTTGAAAGACTCAGGGAAAGGGTTTAACGAGTGAGACCAGACATTACAGACAAGTGGATGTTGGGTCACGAAAGCGCCGCAGGTCACACAACCATTTCCATCGCGAAATTTTTAGCTCAAAAGGAATTCTTACTGTTCCACAGCCCCCCCCCCCCCTATTCACCTGATCTGAGTCATTACGACTTTTTTCTTTTCCCGAAATTTATAAACGTCTTAAAATAACATCATTTTATGACTCTGGAGAATATTCAAAAGAATGTGACCGACATGTTAACGGCCCTAGCAGCTGAAGCCTTTCAGCGCTGCTACCAAGACTGGGAACGATTCCGACGGTGTAAAGCTGCCAAAGGGAAATACTTTGAAGGGGACAACATTGTTGTTTGAAAAAAAATAATAAAAACTTGGGCAAGGGAAAAAATCAGTCTCATTACATTTCTCACACACCTTGTAGTTCAGGAGATGGCGTTATAAACACTGAGAAGCGTGTAAAACCGCCGCATTGTGCGTAAGATTTAAATTTATTACATCTTTTCTACTAATTCCATTCTCAACATATTTTGCAGACACTGTCCTCATATGCAGCTGAATGTACCTACAAAATTGTATCTCTGTGTGACCCAGGGATCGGGAGATATGGCGTCATAAACCCTGAGATGCGTGAAAAACTGCCACATCACGCCTGACGTTTGTTTGTTAGTCCGTAAGTACTAACTCTATTTGCATCATACTTCGCAGACAGCACCCACATATGGAGCTGAATGTACCTACGCAAATACCTCATTGTACGATAGATAGTTCAAGAGCTATGGTGTCATAAACACCGACGTGCTTGAAAAATTGCCACATCAAGCATGAGGTTGTAATGCATTTCTTCTTCGCTACTAAGACACTCGTATAATCGAGTCAAATTAAGCAGATCCCTGACACCTGGCAGCGCTTTTGGCAGCTTTCTACTGTGAAGCGCAAACGGCTGTAGGCGAAAACAGTAGCCGTCTACAGAGCTGTGAAGAGGTGTTCCCATAGAGACGTTTATACAGTACTGGCCATTAAAATTGCTACACCAAGACGAAGATGACGTGCTACAGACGCGAAATTTAACCGACAAGAAGAAGATGCTGTGATAAGCGAATGATTAGCTTTTCAGAGAATTCACACAAGACTGGCGCCGGTGGCGACACCTACAATGTGCCGACATGAGGAAAGTTTCCAACCGATTTCTCATACACAAACAGCAGTTGACCGGCGTTGCCTGGTGAAACGTTGATGTGATGCCTCGTGTAAGGAGGAGAAACGCGTACCATCACGTTTCCGACTTTGATAAAGGTCGGAATGTAGCCTATCGCGATTGCGGTTTATCGTATCGCGACATTGCTGCTCGCGTTGGTCGAGATCCAATGACTGTTAGCAGAATATGGAATCGGTGGGTTCAGGAGGGTAATACGGAACGGCGTGCTGGATCCCGACGGCCTCGTATCACTAGCAGTCGAGATGACAGGCATCTTATCCGCATGGCTGTAACGGATCGTGCAGCCACGTCTCGATCCCTTAGTCAACAGATGGAGACGTTTGCAAGACAACAACCATCTGCACGAACAGTTCGATGACGTTTGCAGCAGCATGGACTATCAACTCGGAGACCATGGCTGCGGTTACCCTTGACGCTGCATCACAGACAGGAGCGCCTGTGATGGTGTACTCAACGACGAACCTGGGTGCACCAATGTCAAAACCTCATTTTTTTTTCGTATGAATCCAGGTTCGTTCTGTTTACAGCATCATGATGGTCGCATCCGTGTTTGGCGACATCGCGGTGAACGCACATTGGAAGTGTATTCATCATCGCCATACTGGCGTATCACCTCGCGTGATGGTATGGGGTGCCATTGGTTACACGTCTCGGTCACCTCTTGTTCGCATTGACGGCACTTTGAACAGCGGACGTTACATTTCAGATGTGTTACGACCCGTGACTCTACCCTTCATTCGATCCCTGCGAAACCCCACATTTCAGCAGGATAATGCACGACCGCATGTTGCACGTCCTGTACGGGCCTTTCTTGATACAGTAAATGTTCGACTGCTGCCCTGGCCAGCACATTCTCCAGATCTCCCACCAATTGAAAACGTCTGGTCAATGGTGGCCGAGCAACTGGCTCGTCACAGTACGCCAGCCACTACTCTTGATGAACTGTGGTATCGAGTTGAAGCTGCATATGCAGCTGTACCTGTACACGCCATCCAAGTTCTGTTGATTCAATGCCCAGGCGTATCAAGGCCATTATTACGGCCAGAGGTGGTTGTTCTGGGTACTGATTTCTCATGATCTATGCACCCAAATTGCGTGAAAATGTAATCACATGTCAGTTCTAGTAAATTTTTTGTCCAATGGATACCCTTTTATCATCTGCATTTCTTCTTGGTGTATCAATTTTAATGGCCAGTAGTGCAAATTCGCGTTTGAAACACTCGAAGTAGCCGCACCCAATGTACAGAAACTATCGATGATCATGTATCTTAATCTGGAGGCTGTACTTATACATTTGTACGTTATGCATATTTCTTTGTACGATTTTTTAATTTCACAGGCCTTTCCACGAATACATGGAAATGAAATTTTTTCCGTATTAGAATGCAAACACAGTTCATTATTTTGTTTTCGTTTTTAACAGAAAACTGGCAAAATGAATACCAGTGCGATGTCACGTTTGTCAGCTAGTAACGAACTAAATTGAAATATAAAGGACGAACCGCCATAATTTCAATTCCATTTGATAAGTAGCAATTCAAAATAAAAGAGACCTTCCTTACTTTAATCAATAGTAGTGAGATGTAGGAAGAAACGAACTCTCTCTGCAATGATACTTTATTGTCGACGAGAAACGGTTTTCACGACAGGCGCTTCGTGTTGTCCAGTAGCAAGTACCGACCTGCCGTGTCGCAGGTCGGTCGCTGTAAGCACTGGCCACCACTTTCACCCGGTTTCGCTCGCTCTCGCTTTCGGTGGGCGGATCGTGCGGGAATGACAAGTGCCGTGCTTGTTGCTTCACCAATGCAGTGGGACACACTCCTATGGCGTGTGAACGGTAAGCTGTACGTTTTCGAATAACGGATTACACGACGCGCCCGTCAGAGTTGAGTAGACAAAGCACCCGCACACGCAATATCCGAACAGAGATGTGATTTGATTGGAAAATTTCTAGCGAACAGAACTCAGTTTGGCGTTATTAATGGAGACGCATCGTCAGAAGCAAAGACAGCGCGCAGAGTATCTTAGTCTAGTGTCATAGGTTGTTGCTGTTTACGATATAAATTGCTCAACAAAATGTTTCCACCATCTGCATAATTGCTAACGTGTAAGGACTTATATTCAAGAGGAGTAGGGATTTAAAGAATAAGCGTTGTTGTTGTTGTTGTTGTGGTCTTCAGCCCTGAGACTGGTTTGATGCAGCTGTCCATGCTACTCTATCCTGTGCAAGCTCCTTCATCTCCCAGTACCTACTGCAACCTACATCCTTCTGAATCTGCTTAGTGTATTCATCCCTTGGTCTCCCTCTACGATTTTTACCCTCCACGCTGCCCTCCAATACTAAATTGGTGATGCCTCGATGCCTCAGAACATGTCCTACCAACCGATCCCTTCTTCTAGTCAAGTTGTGCCACAAACTCCTCTTCTCCCCAATTCTATTCAATACCTCCTCATTAGTTATGTGATCTACCTATCTAATCTTCAGCATTCTTCTGTAGCACCACATTTCGAAAGCTTCTATTCTCTTCTTGTCTACACTATTTATCGTCCATGTTTCACTTCCATACGTGGCTACAGTCCACGCAAATACTTTCAGAAACGACTTCCTGACACATCTATACTCGATGTTATCAAATTTCTCTTCTTCAGAAACGCTTCCTTTGCCATTGCCAGTCAACATTTTATATCCTCTCTACTTCGACCATCATCAGTTACTTTGCTCCCCAAATAGCAAAACTCATTTACTACTTTACGCGTCGCATTCCCTAATCTAATTAATCTAATTCCGTCAGCATCGCACGATTTAATTCGACTACAATCCATTATCCTCGTTTTGCTTTTGTTGATGTTCATCTTATCCCCTTCTTTCAAGACACTATCCATTCCGTTCAACTACTCTTCCAAGTCCTTTGCTGTCTCTGACAGAATTACAATGTCATCGGCGAACCTCAAAGTTTTTATTTCTTCTCCATGGATTTTAATACCTACTCCGAACTTTTCTTGTGTTTCCTTTACTGCTTGCTCAATATACAGATTGAATAACATCGGGGAGAGGCTACAACCCTGTCTCACTCCCTTCCCAACCACTTCTTCCCTTTCATGTCCCTCGACTCTTATAACTGCCACTTGGTTTCTGTACAAATTGTAAATAGCCTTTCGCTCCCTGTATTTTACCCCTTCCACTTTCAGAATTTGAAAGAGAGTATACCAGTCAACTTTGTCAAAAGCATTCTCTAAGTCTACAAATGCTATAAACGCAGGTTTGCCTTTCCTTAATCTATCTTCTAAAATAAGTCGTAGGGTCAGTAAAAAAATAGTTGCACTGTGAAATAAACACAAAAAGAATAACAAAGATACTCTGCTCCGAAGCGCACATTTAACACTCCACTTGTTGCATATAGTGTGTGTTCGTTACTGAGCAACGAGTATTCCACAAGGCTCGGAGTACAGTTTCTTTTGTGTCTAAACGTTTCGTTACTCGCAAGTTTCTTTCCCCATACGCAGTTACTGCTTGACTCGGTAGTTTTAAAATCCCTCCAATTCGTTGCCCTCAGCGGATTTGGAGGAAAGGAAACGTTTCGTTACTCGCCTGTCTTCTTTTCCGCACGTTCGTGCCGACCTGGTAGTTTTAGTATTCCTCCAATGTCTCATTCTCAGCGGAGGGAATTGTTAGTCACATTGAGTGCCCAATTCATTTTGTTCCACACCATGCTTGTTTCCTGTATGCAATTCGTGACCGGAGCGGGCGATGTCGGCAGTATTCATAATCGTTCCAATCCTTCGTTCCACACGCTACAGTTTCCGCTGTACGGCAAACCGCCGTGCCCCGCCACTGCAAAGAGTAGCCGCCGCACGCGCAGTAATGCCGCGACTGCCTGCAGTGGTCTACAATGAGGCGGTGGCGAAGCGGTACGACGTGGACTTATTTTGATGTGACAACTCAAATTCTTGCAACTTCAGCTGTTATCATTAAAGCCAGTATAGCCACGGTGACTGTTCATCAGTATGCAGAAGAGTAAAATCTGTTTAGGAAAGAGAATTCACTCAAAGGACACATACACCACATAATTTAACTACCAAAGCGCCCGCTGCTTCGCTCGCTTAGATTGTATGACCTGCAGAGATTTCTTTTGTTTTTATTTGATGGAATTTTTACGTTGTTCACAAATTGCAACACCTTCTAAAGTTTCTTTTCCGAATGTACTTCCGACCCAAAAGCGATACTGGCAGGTAGAGTTCAAAGTTTTTGTTAATCATGCCTTTTTCGTTCTTTCGAGATATTTCCATAGCAAATTTCATTCGCTAACAAACATTTATTTGTATCTAACCGAGAAGTGAAATTCCAATTTTCATACCAATTTTTTTTTAATGTAACAAAATGTTTTCTTATAAATTTTCATCCCCTATTGCACTTCCTTAGGGGCGGAATTTTCAGAAACACGGAAACACATTTTTTTTAAAATTTCCAACGAGAAGTCAAATACCAGTTTTCAAAGATTTAGCCTTACAAATACTTCTCCGATGAAATATTTTCATAAAAGGTTTCACCCCCTTAGGGGCTGAATTTCCAAAAACAGTGGCATGCATTTGTTTTATTTCTAACAGAGAAGCCAAATACAAATACTTGCACAATGAAATATTTCCATAAAGACCTTCATCCCCCATTTTACCCCATAGGGGTTGAATTTCCAAAAACAGTGAAACACATACTATTTTATTGCTAACTGAGAAGTCTAATTCAAATTTTCATAGATTTAGCTTTAAAAATTATAAAATAATTTCATAAAGAATCTCATCCCCTATTTCACCCCTTGGAGGCTCAGTTTCCAAAAACAAATGGTTCAAATGGCTCTGAGCACTATGGGACTCAACTGCCGTGGTCATTAGTCCCCTAGAACTTAGAACTACGTAAACCTAACTAACCTAAGGACATCACACACACCCATGCCCGAGGCAGGATTCGAACCTGCGACCGTAGCAGCAGCGCGGCTCCGGACTGGAGCGCCTAGAACCGCACGGCCACCGCGGCCGGCTTCCAAAAACAATGAAACACGTATTTTTTATTTGTAACCGAGAACTCAAATACCAATGTTTATAGATGTAGCCCTAAAAATACATTAGTAGTCCTTTAATGACATATTTTCAAAAAAAAAGGTTTCATCCATTATTTCACCCCTATGTGATTAAATTTCCAAAAACGCTGAAACAGGTATTTCCTCATTTCTGACCGAGAAACCAAATACCAATTTAATTTTCGTAGGTCAAGCTTCACAACTACCTTAATAGCGACATCTTTTTAAAAAAAAAGCTTCATCCCCTATTTCGAGCCCTTAGGATTGGAATTTCGAAAAATGCTTTCATAAACGACGTGTAGAGTATGAGATCCACGCCTTCTCCTAATTTCAAGTTTCTGTCCTTAGCGGTTTGGGCTGCGCGATCATGAGTCAGCCAGTCAGTCAGGAAATTACCTTTTATACATAGAGATGTGTTTGGACACCAATTAGTGGACATTAATATGGGGTGTGCCCACCCTTCGGCTATATGACGCTTTAACTCTGCTGGGGACACTTACAATGAGACGAATGGAATGGAAGCCCATACTTTCTTGAGAACCGAAATCAGAGAAGATGGCGGTGTTGGACGTTGGAATCTAAAGCGAAACTGACGTTCTACCTCATCCCAAAGGCGCTCCATTGCGTTCATGTCGGGACTTCAGGCGACTAGTCCATTCAGAAATGTTACTGTCCACAGAACATTGCATCAAATATGTTGCTCTATGACAGGGCGCATTGTCATGCCGATACAAACAAACGTCATCTCCGAACTGGTCCTGTACTGTACACTGTGGGCAAGGCTGTTTACACCACCTCTAGTATGGCTTATGATCGCCTTCTCGACCATTGTAGCCCATTGTTTTTAACTTCGTATGCACAGTCATTCTGCTAGCTGAACTGGTGGTATCACTTAGAAACTCACGGCTGATTCCTTGTGATAATTTCATGTGGCTTTTTGCTACCACCATCCTCAGTGCTTGATGCTCCCTGTCCATTGGTACATGAGGTCAGCCTGGTCTTGGTTTAACTGTGGTTGTAACTTCATATTTCCATTTCACAATCACATCACCATCAGTTGACCTGGGCAGCTTTAGAAGGGCTGAAAAGTTCTCGATGGAGTTGTTACTCAATTGACATCCAATGACCAGTCCACATTTCGAAGTAACTGAGCTCTGCTGACCGGCCGATTACGTTGTTATTTCTTCTCTACTGACAACACAGTACTCCGCACCTCCTTTTATAACGGCGGGTCAACCTTCCCTAATAAACAGTGATCAGTGGTTACTTCCGCATTACACAAGGGTGTTCGGATTGTAGCAGCACCACCATTTAGGATAGGGAAAGTTAGTTTATTGCGATATTTGGAGCAAGAGTTACAGCCAGATGCAGGCCAGATTGCAGTAAGTTATGCATACCAGCAGTTTCAAAGGCAAATAGAGGGCACAGGGGCGTAGAACTGCTGGAGAGGGCACACACAGCAGTTTCCATAGCACAAGTCACAGGCAGAAGAGGGCCACTAGCCAACCTAAGTGTTATGCATACGTGACGCGAAGTGGCGTACTTGGCAAAACAAAGGCACGTAGCTGAGTATATAAATAGGTGCCGTTTTATAACAAGATGCATTCAAGTGTGGCAGCTCTCCTGGATGGTGGGGTGTGTCACACCGCCGGGCTACATGCAGCAAGAGTCGGGGCTACAGCATCCCAGACCCTCTGAGGCCGCCGTGGGTGCTTGTTTGTCGCCACTACCTCAACCACGCTGGCGAGGAGAAGGACGCAGCTGGCTGCCCACGGCTCACACGGAGCAGTGCTGAGTCAGCTGCTGGCGCAGCCATTCTGATATCATTGGAACTCAGCGGGCCAGCCAAGGCAGGCACGTCCCAGTGTTGCATTGCACAGGCCACTTGGGTGTTTCCTCAGCATTGTGGGGCCCTGTGACGCAGATCAAGGTGAACGGAGCACTGCAGTGGAAACAAATAAATCATTTGGAAAGTTCTCGCTGGGTTTTAATACGGCTCCTCCTGGCCCCATCCAATACATTTGGTGTCTTCCCACTACATTTGGTCATCCTGATACATCGGTGGCAGAAGTCGCCACAACAGGGTAGTTTTCTTCAGGTAGTGTATGAGGTGGTTTACGGACTCTGAAGCTGTGTACAGGAACATGTAATGAAATACAAGGAGATTTTCAGACTGTCTAAACCTGGTGTAAACACTCGAAGAAAAAATGGTTCAAATGTCTCTGAGCACTATGGGGCTCAACATCTTAGGTCATAAGTCCCCTAGAACGTAGAACTACTTAAACCTAACTAACCTAAGGACATCACACACACCCATGCCCGAGGCAGGATTCGAACCTGCGACCGTAGCAGTCCCGTGGTTCCGGACTGCAGCGCCAGAACCGCACGGCCACCACGGCCGGCAAACACTTGAAGAGACCCTACACATACATAAATGTATTGTAATGGGTGAAAAAGAAATGGAAAGGTATGACAATGTTTGACTCTGCAATTGACAGTCAGGCACAAACTTCACATGTGTAGAAGCGACTTAAAATACAAAGACATTATTAGTCCATCCATGGGGAAGGCAGATGCCATACTATTTATTGGAATAATCCTAAGGAAGTGTAATTCACGCACAAAAGAGGTATCTTAAAAAACGTTCGTTCAACCAATTTTTGTGTGTATTTCTCATACTGGGAACCTTACCAAATTGGAGTAACGAAAGAGACAGAAAAAATTCAAAGAAGGGCTGCATGATATAACACATGTTTGTTCACTCAGCTTGAAACTGATGCTCAAGAAACTATTGTGAAAATGTATGTTGTGCTTTGCTTAGAGCCCGCATTCCGTAAAGAGTCAAGAACCAAAAGTATCTGGACACCCTGTGCAATGCAGAAGCGATCATTAGAAACCACGAAAGGCGGACACGTCAGTATAAAAGGAGTGGGGAGAACTGTGTTGTCAGCAGAGGAGCAGTAACAACAGAATGGGTTGGTCAGGAGAGCCAGCCTCTGTGACCGAGCAGTTCTGGCCGCTTCAGTCCGGAACCACTCTGTTGCTACAGTCGCAGGTTCGAATCCTGCATTGGGCATGGATGTGTGTGATGTCCTTAGGTTAGTTAGGTTTAAGTAGTTCTAAGTCTCGGGGACTGATGACCTCAGATGTTAAGTCCCACAGTGCTTAGAGCCATTTAGAGAGAGAGAGAGTCAGGAGGGCTCAGTGACTTTGAAGTGGACTTGTAATTGGATGTCACATGAGTAACAAATCCATCAGGGGCATTTCAACAGTCCTAAAGCTGTCCAAGTCGACTGTTTGTGATGTCATTGTGAAATTATAGCTAAAGCAAGACAAGGGATGGACAGGAACGGTCGAGCATTGTGCAGGGTAACTGTAAAAAATCGCATGATATCACCGGAAGTAATCACTCGTGAGTTCCAAAGTGCTCCCAGCAGTCCAGCTATCACAACGACTGTGCGTATGGAGTCGAAAACATGGGGTACAATGGGCGGGCAGTTCTTACCATGCCACACGTTTCTGTAGTCAGTGTTAAGTGACACTTGAGATAGTATAAAGAGCGACTAGAAACGAGTGATTTGGAGTGATGTATCACGCTGTACCGTGTGGTAATCCGATGGAACGGTTTGGGTTTGGCGAATACCTAGAGAATTTTATTTGACACAATGCACAGTACCAACAGTGAAGTACGAGCAACTAGACACGAGTGATTTGTAGTGGTGTATCACGCTGTACCCTGTGGTAATCCCATGTAACGGTTTGGGTTTGGCGAATACCTAGAGAATTTTATTTGCCACAATGCACAGTGCTAACAGTGAAGTACGAGGGTGTAGGTGTAACGGTGTGGCGGGTTTCTGGTGGTTAGGATGTGATCCCCTTATTGCGTTTAAGTAAACGCTAAATGCAGAAGGGTAAGAATGTATTTTACAGCTCTGTGTACTAAATATATGTGAGCAACAGTTCGTGGATTGTGATTGTTTCTTTCAGCATGACAATGCACTCTGTCATAAAACAGCATATCTTACGCAATGGTCTGTGGGCAATAAAAAATTATGAAATGACTGGCCTGCCCAGAGTCCCGATTATAGCCCAATGGAACACCTTTGGGGCGAGTTGAAACGTCAACTTCTTTCGAGACCCCATATTTCCACACCACCACCTTCTCTAGTTTCGACTCATGAGGAATAATGGGCTGCCATATCCCCAAGGACATTCAGATACCTCTTTGAAAGTGCCTCCAGCAGAGTTCAAGCCATCGCAAAGGCACAGGGTGGACACACCTCATATTGTTGTCCACTAGTAGGTGTCCTGATATTTTTGATCAAATAATGTCCGTCTCGCGTAAGGACCATGAGGTTAAAATCAGAAAAATATGAACCGATACAAAATACAATGGAAAGTGCTGAAGGACCTACAAAATTGATTGCGGCATATGCGGAAAGTGCATTACTTAGATGCTGAGTACAGATAAAGGCAATCGGTAATTTACTTCTACACGTTTGGCACCATCCTTTAAGAGAATTCATTTCTCACAGTTGCAAGATCACTCACTACAAATGTATGTCTTCACAAGGTATTTTCTTTTGTTGTTTCCTCAAGCTTTGTTTGCTAAAACTGTTTAGTATGATTGTGATGGGGATCACTACATACTGTTGTACAGTACGGAAAAAGCCACGAAAGAAAAAATGCACGGAGAAGCCACATCAAAAAAATCGAAAGAAGAAAACAATCACTCTTCGGACGCACCACAGTGCACAACAACTTTATTAAAAACATTTTCCGAGAGATGATTCCTTGAGAATAAGACGAGAAAAAGTATGGGAAGGCCATAGGAGAATTGATGAAGAGCGTTGAGTATAGGAACAGGGAAAAAATGTAAAGAAATGCAGCTAAAAGAAGTGATTGCTTGAAACAACAGATCTCAAAAAATTAGGAAGATTCCATTTTGAGATAAATGCAGTAAAACTCCATTCCCGTTTCATAATAAGTCGAACTTTGATGTAACTATTACAAGCGTATTTTGTAGGCACTTCCACTGATGTGCTATTGAATTACACATAGTTTGTCACAGACATACAGACGACAGGCAGATAGATAGATAGAGCGGGGGCGTGCTTCTGTCTATCTTGACGGCGACTGCAACAATGCTGTGTTTCACGCTGCAGTAAAACAAGTTATCGAGTGCCTTCAGTTTTCCAAGGAAGCTGGGTAGTGCTTCTCGTGTACCCAGTTGGTGCTTCGCTTGCTAGCTGCAATAGTTTCTGGTAAGAGGTTGTGCAATCAATCCGCTATGACTTATTTTAGGCATCACCTACATACATTTTTAGACGACATTTGATTCAGGTTAATCTAAATGTAAACAATGTGCAATTACATCACTCTCGAGCTAGTACTTTTCGAGATATATAGTGTTTTTGAAAAGTTTAAGACAGCTGCAAAAGACACGACAGTTGCATACTTTAAATTTACCAATACACATTTTTAAGGGGCAAAATCAAGCTCCGAATGCAGTTTTCGCATTTCCCGAACATTTTGAAATCCACTGTGCAGCAGAAATCTAACTTAAGGACGGGAGCGACTTTGTGTCACTGCCAAGTAACATAGCTCGATGAAACTTGGACCACAAGAGGGTCACTCCAAAAGAAATGCACACTATTTTTTTTAATCCATCTTTTATTCTACATGTTTGAAATTTTTACAGTGTGTAGATACATCCTTTAGGAACAATATTTTCATTTCTCCACATAATTTCCATCCCTCTCAACTGCCTTACACCATCTTGGAACCAGCGCCTGTATACCTGCATGGTAAAATTCTGGACCAACCTGTAGGAGCCACTGTTTGGCAGCGTGCACAAGGGGGTCATCATCTTCAAACCTTGTTCCGCGAAGAGAGTCTTTCAGTTTCCCAAAGAGATGATAGTCACATGGAGCCAGGTCAAGACTGTAAGGAGGGTGTTTCAGTGTTGTCCATCAGAGTTTTGTGATTGCTTCCATGGTTTTTTGACTGACATGTGGCCGTGCATTGTCGTGGAACAGCAAAACATTCTGCTTTTGCCGATGTGGTCGAAGACGACTCAGTCGAGCTTGAAGTTTTTTCAGTGTCGTCACATACGCATCAGAATTTATGGTGGTTCCACTTGGCATGATGTCCACAAGCAAGAGCCCTTCGGAATCGAACAACACCATAGCCATAACTTTTCCAGCAGAAGGTGTGGTTTTGAATATTTTTTCTTGGGTGAATTTGCATGATGCCACTACATTGATTGCCTCTTCGTCTCTGGTGAAAAATGATGGAGCCATGTTTCATCACCTGTCACAATTCTTCCAAGAAATTCATCTCCACCACTCTCGTACTGTTCCGAAAGTTCTCTGCATACCGTTTTTCTTGTTTCTCTGTGAGCCACTGTCAACATCCTGGGAACCCACCAGGCACAAATCTTTTTTAACGCCAACAGTTTCACTATTCTGCAAACGCTTCCTTCCCCTATCCCAATGTAGCGTGATAATTCGTTCACTGTGATACGTCTGGCAGCAGTCACCAATTCGTTAACTATCTGCACATTGCCTGGAGTGTGTGCTGATCGAGTCTTGCCGCTGCGAGGACAATCCTCAATATTGCTGTGCCCGCTTTCATCTCGTAATCTGCTTGGCCACTGACTAACTGTACTGCGATCGACAGCAGCATCTCCATACACCCTTTTCAACCTCTTGTGGATGGTTCCCACTGTCTCGTTTTCACAGCACAGCAATTCTATGACAGCACGTTGCTTCTGACAAACGTCAAGTGTAGCAGCCATCTTGGAGACATGCTGTGACGGCGCCACTCACGGGAACAGGTTGAACTAAGTTTGAAAACAAGCGGGAAGGACGTATCTACGCACTAAAACACATGCACAATGAAAACTGTATTTTTACAAAAATAGTGTGCATTTCTTTTGGAGTGACCCTCGAACATTGAAAGAATTTTACAGTGTTGTAGAGAAGGTAACTGAAAGGAATACACAATGAGATGGGCAGAAATACTATAATGAAGCAACCGCGATCCATTGTGGTCCCCTGGACACTGCAGAAGGGGGGACATGGTCACCATGGACGGTGATGCATGCTCTGCAACGTGCTCCCATACTGGTCACAAGGTTGGTAAGGATTCTTGTGGCAGTTGGTTCCATTCCTCCACCACTGCTGTTGACATCTGCTTGATGTTCGTTGGTGCATGTGAACGTGCCTCAAAACGTGTCCATTATAATTATCCGGGCTGTTATGCCGTGGTCAGTTGATGAATTCTGTGTCGATTCCCAATGTTTCGTCTCCGACTGCGGGAGACATCTTCAAGGGGGTTCGTAGCTCGATGGAAGGTCCAACACACCCACTGGCTCGCTACTGACTGCCGCTAAATTCCGTGTCCGCGCGCTCCCACGCCGCGGCGTGACGTCACGTGTTTTGAAAACGACAGTGCAATTGGCCGCTGTCCGTCGCCGTCGATCGCCGTTGCCATCACTCAGTAGTGGACGGGTGGTACACATCTTCTTTGGCACCGGCATCCATATACCGTTTAATTTCACGCCCTCCTCCTTTCGGTTGAAATTATTTGGGTGCTTAGCGATTTCGATTGCCTCCCTGTAGAGTCTTTCGTAATATCAGCTTGTGGCCGCTAGTACTTGCGTCTCCTCGAAACGAATATTGTGGTTCCCTGGCTGGAAAGCATGCTCCGCAACAGCTGATCGTTCCGTTTCTCCTCTTCTACAATTTCCCTTGTGCTCTTCCAGACGTTTAGAAACCGTTCTTTTAGTGGTACCTACATAAACATCACCACAGCTGCATGGGATCCTATACACTCCAGCTTTTTCGAATGGTTTGCGAGCGTCCTTGGCAGGCTTAAGGTATTCCTGTATCTTACTGGTGGGCTTGTAAATTACGGTAATATTCCGCTTCGTCAAGATCCCCCCTATTCTTTCCGTTACATTTTTAACAAACGGCAGGAAAACCTTAGATTTTGCAGTAGCCTGTACGTCAGTATGATTTCTGCGTGGCTGCCTCAACGCATGTTTTATTTCGGCGGACGAATATCCGTTCATTAGTGCATTGTGGAGATGTTCCATCTCAGCGTCGAGCAACTCAGGCTCACAAATGTTTCTAGCTCTGTCCGCTAACGTCTTGATAACACCCCGCTTCTGTTGTGGGTGGTGGTTCGAATCCCGGTGCAAATAACGGCCCGTGTGCGTGGGTTTGCGGTATACTGAGTGGCCCAAACTACCATTTTCGTTTCTAAAAACAAGCACATCGAGGAAATGTAATTTGCCGTCTACCTCCTCCTCCATCGTAAACTGAATTCTCGTGTTTATGCTGTTCAGATGTTCGTGGAACCGGCTTAGTTCCTCCCTACCATGTCTCCACAGCACAAACGTGTCATCCACGTATCGGAACCATACATTTGGTTTTTTGCTGGCAGTACCTAAGGCCTGTTCTTCGAATTTATCCATAAAGAAGTTTGCAATTACGGGACTTAGGGGGCTTCCCATAGCCACGCCATCCGTTTGCTCATAAAACTGTTCATTCCACTTGAAATATGTGGTCGTCAAACAACACTTAAACAGTTCTGAAATGTCGGCAGGAAAAATTCGATCCAGCTGTTCCAATACATCATTAAGTGGAACCATGGAAAACAGCGATACCACATCAAAGCTGACCAATATGTCCTCCGGCTGGACCACTATGCCATTCAATCTGCTGATGAAATGTGTCGAATTCTTTATCTAAGAGTCCGAACGGCCCACATGTGGTTTTAACAGCGTAGTCAAAAACTTGGCTAACGAGTAGGTGGGCGAACCAATGGCACTTAATATCGCCGGCCGAAGTGGCCGTGCGGTTAAAGGCGCTGCAGTCTGGAGCCGCAAGACCGCTACGGTCGCAGGTTCGAATCCTGCCTCGGGCATGGATGTTTGTGATGTCCTTAGGTTAGTTAGGTTTAACTAGTTCTAAGTTCTAGGGGACTAATGACCTCAGCAGTTGAGTCCCATAGTGCTCAGAGCCATTTGAACCATTTTTGAACTTAATATCGGTCTTAACGGCACATTTTCTTTATGAATTTTGGGCAATCCATAAAGCCTCGGTGGTAGCGCAACCGAATTGCAGAGACCTTTCTGTACACTTTCTTCAATGGAGGACTTTTTTTATAACCGCGACACAGTTCTGAGAACGTTGTTAGTGGGGTCCTTATTCAGCTTCCTATATGCTTGCGGATCCAGTAGATCAGTAATTTTACTCTGATAGTCGGCCACATCCATAACCACCGTTGCGCTTCCTTTGTCAGCTGGGAGAACCAAAATACTATCGTCGTCATTCAGGAGTTTTAAAGCTCTTCTCTCACCCACAGTTATATTACTTGTCGGCGGTTTTGCATTGGCTAATTTTCTCACTGTTTCTATACGGATTTCTTCAGCTGTTGATATTCGTCCGCCGAAATAAAACGTGCGTTGAGGCAGCCACGCATAAATCATACTGACGTACAGGCTACTGCAAAATCTAAGGTTTTACTGCCGTTTGTTAAAAATGTAACGGAAAGAATAGGGAGGATCTTGACGAAGCGGAATATTACCGTAATTTACAAGCCCACCAGGAAGATACAGGAATACCTTAAGCCTGCCAAGGACGCTCGCAAACCATTCGGAAAAGCTGGAGTGTATAGGATCCCATGCAGCTGTGGTGATGTTTGTGTGGGTACCACTAAAAGAACTGTTTCTAAACGTTTGGAAGAGCACTAGGGAAATTGTAGAAGAGGAGAAACGGAACGATCAGCTGTTGCGGAGCATGCTTTCCAGCCAGGGAACCACAATATTCGTTTCGAGGAGACGCAAGTACTAGCGGCCACAAGCGTATATTACGAAAGGCTCTACAGGGAGGCAATCGAAATCGCTAAACACCCAAATAATTTCAACCGAAAGGAGGAGGGCGTGAAATTAAACGGTATATGGATGCCGGTGCCAAAGAAGATGTGTACCACCCGTCCACTACTGGGTGATGGCAACGGCGATCGACGTCGACGGACAGCGGCCGATTGCACTGGCGTTTTCAAAACACGTGACGTCACGCCGCGGCGTGGGAGCGCGCGGACACGGAATTTAGCGGCAGTCAGTAGCGAGCCAGTGGGTGTGTTGGACCTTCCATCGAGCTACGGACCCCCTTGAAGATGTCTCCCGCAGTCGGAGACGAAACGTTGGGAATCGACACAGAATTCATCAACCGACCACGGCATAACAGCCCGGATAACTATAATGGACATGATATTTCCGGCCGTGAAAGTCTACATTTTAGTGCCTCAAAACGTCTCCCCAGCACGTGCTAGATGAAATTTAAGTCGGAGGAAAGGGCAAGCCAATCCATTCGCCGAGTATTCTCCCGTTCCAAGAGCTCGTATCATCGCATTTGCGGTCACGCATTGTCGTCCATAAAAATGAAGTCAAGGCCGAATGCACCTTTCAAAAGACGCACATGGGTACATTGTACAGTGTCACAATAACACTGACTGATGAGTGTATCGTGTTTAAAGATTTGGACGCCAGTGCGTCCATTCAAGAATCTGTCTACGCACACCATAACACATTGACACCAAAACGATCATGTTCGACAATGCTAGACGTACACTCATATGACGAGAGGTGGGAACACGTTATGTAGCCAGGAAAAATGATAAACAGCAAAGACAGAGAAAGCTATTGCCTAGTAGAATGCTGAAGATTAATCCAAGAAGAGAGTATGTATGAGTCGGGGAGACAAGATACAGGGTGACACAGAAAAACGGGAACATTTCCACAATCCAATAAAACTAGAAGTGATGAAGGAGAGAAATTGCATTCATAATAATTGAAACCTTACAACTTTGTCATTGATGGCATTTATCATTTTTTTTAAATTACTACCTTTAGACGGCGTCTTCCAGTACGAATACATTCGTGAAACCTGCTGATGAGATTCTTCATTGACCGCTGCAACATCTCAGCTAGGATACTGTGAATTGCATCCGGAATTCTCTGTTTTAACTCATCCAGGGTTCTTGGTCGAGTCGTGTAGACTTTGCTCGTGAGGTAGTCCCACAAGAAAAAAATCACAAACGGATAAATCTGGCGATCTAGGTGGCCAGGGAATGTTACTGAATCGTGAGATCACACGGTTGCCAAACAACTCTCGCACATAGGCCATTGATCACCGTACAGTGTGTGATGTCGCTCCGTACTGTTGAAACCAGGCTTCTTGGACGTTTGGAAAGTTGTTCTGTGCAGGTGTAACGAAAGTTCATAACATCTCCACGTAACGATCGGCATTGACAGTTATTGTGTTTCGTTGTTCATTTGCGAAAAAATACGGTCCGATAATCCCATGTGATGAAACATCACAGCGTGCTGGCACTTAACTAGCGTGTAAAGGGCGCTCATGAGCTTCATTAGGATTTGTGTTTGCCCAGTAACGGTAGTTCTGTTAATTCACACAACCTGTGGGATGAAAATGTGCCTCACCTGACATCCACAACTTGTTTAGAAATTTATCGTCATTATTTTTGTTATCATTTGTCGACAGAATCCTAATCGCAACCGGTCATCATTATCCTTCAATTGTTGCACCATCTGTAGTTTGTACGGACGAAATTTTAAATCAAGATGAAGAATTCTGCGAATACTCTCCCAGGACATTCCAAACACTTCAGCTTGCTTGTGAATTGAACGCCGTGGGCTCCGTAAGACAGAGTTGCGTACAACATCAATGTTTGCTGGAGAACGCACACTTCTTGGTCGTCCTGTTGGTTTCTTCTTGAGGGCTGACCCAGTCCCTTTAAAGTTATTAATCCAACATTTTATCTCGTGTTTCGACGCAACGGCACCATGACGTCCTAAATTATATAAACGTCGGAACTGCCTCTGCGCCGCTACCAAACTCTCATTGTTTTTATTAAACATTTTAATGGCTAACGCACGCTGTTGTCCGTTGCATTGACCCATGATTACTAAAATGGCGGACTGTTTACTCGCTGTCACGCACCCGCAGTGTTGCCACCTGCCCATGGTTGCCACTACTCGTTTCAAACATTCCCGTTATTCTGCGTCACCCTATATTTATCGTGAAAGTAAACGAATTCTTATCGTGAGACATCGAGGAATAATTAATTTTCTAATAGACGGAAGTGTGGAGGGTAGAAATTGTGAAGGGATACCAAGGTTTCGTTACAGTATGTGGAAGTGAGTTGCAAGATCAAGAGACATGTACAGGGTAGACTAGCGTCGAGAGCTGCATCATAACGGTCTTAAGACTGCAGACCACGACAACACCGCAGAGAAGTTTTATCGTGAACCTCGAGGAAAGTAACACTGTGCAGAGCCACAGTTTTTATTTTCATTTTGATTAGAGTTTTTGAGTTAGAATGATATACTTCTATCAGATTCTTTAGATAACAATCCACAAGGTAGGAAAAATTGCTACATCATAGGGCTGGGAGGGTTAGGTGAAATCAGAGTCGTTTGCACAGCCGCTGGTTGTGACCAAAGCAGCGGATGCGCGCTTGGAGGGCGCACATCAGCTAGGCCATAATACAGGGTGTCCCAAAAAGAATGACCCTATTTTAAACAGAATTATTTATTAGGAAGAAGGGCTTAAAACCAACAAATTACATACTAAATTACTCAGAAAAGACAGAAGTTTATAAAAATCCACCATCTAGCCAATAGCCGAATTTATCCCAAACTGAGCGGAAGGTGTCTTCTGTCACTGAAGCTGCACTAGCTGATATTCTGGTTTTTAGTTCATCAATGTCATAAGATAAGGGAGGAACGTAAACACATTAACATATCTCCGCAGGAAGAAATCACATGGTGTTAAGTCAGAGGACGTAGGGGCCAAGAGCATAAAGCCTGGTCTCGGGGTCCTGTACGCCATATCCAACGTTGAGGCACGTTGGCATTGAGAAAACTGCACACGTTGTTATGACAGTGCGGTGGTGTTCCATCTTGCTGATAGATGAAGTTGTCAGAGTCAAGTTGTGGGAATAACAAGTTCCGTAGCATTGAAAGATATGATTGTCCCGTTACGGTTCTCCTTCAAAAAAGTAGGGTCCATAAACCTTGCTTTGCGAAACAGCAAAAAAAAAATTCACTTTTGGTGAATCACGTTCGTGTTCAATTATTTCCTGAGGATTTTCGAGCCCGCATATACGCACATTATGACGGTGAACCTTACCGCTAATATGGAAAGTTGCCTCATCGCTGAATATCAACTGTGACATAAAAGTGTCACCTTCCACGTCCTCTAGAATAGCACTGCTAAAGTCCACTCGCTTCACTTTGTCAGTATCTCGAAGAGCTTGTACCAGTTGTAAGCGGTATGGTTTGAGGGTTAAACGATGCCTTAAAACACGCCACACTATCATGCGCGGTAACGCAAATTCTCTTCTAGCACGATACGTAGACTTTCGGGGCTTCGCTCAATTGCTCGTCGGATTTGTTCCACTGTTTGTTCAGGAACGCGTGGCCGGCCAGGACTTTTGCCTTTACAGAGGCACCCTGTTTCTTCAAACTGGTTCTACCATCGTCGAATGTTCTTTGGTGATGGTGCTTTAGCACGAAATCGAATATGAAACGTCCGCTGAACTGCGATCACTGATTGAGTACGACTAAATGCAATAACACAATACGCCTTCTCTTGCGCAGACGCCATATTGCGCGAGACTGGCTGCACGTTCCAGGTCAGCGCTCGTAGCGACATTTTAGCGGATTTTTTTCTGAAACTCTAGACCATGCCGGTTACATCTAGCGCTGTTTTAGTTACCTAGTGACATTTGTCTCAATATTATTACAAGTTAAAATCGGGTCATTCTTTTTGGGACACCCTGTATTATGCTTGGCGATTTTGAACTGCTGGTTCAGTTGTGACAAGGATTCTGTGTCACTCAAATGTCTGCCTAGCATGCCGGTACTGGAAACGGTTTACCGCTCGTCTTGTTTGAATCTTTAATTATCGCTGTAACTGCAGGTACGAACCACCACAACAACCTGCAGCCGGCCGTGGTGGCCGAGCGGTTCTAGGCGCTCCAGTCTGGAACCGCGCGACTGCTACGGGTGCAGGTTCGAATCCTCCCTCTGGCATGGATGTGTGTGATGTCCTTAGGTTAGTTAGGTTTAAGTAGTTCTAAGTTCTAGGGGACTGATGACCTCAGATGTTAAGTCCCATAGTGCTCAGAGCCATTTGAACTATTTTTTGAACAACCTGCAGTCATTTTATACTACTTGGAAAATTATCAGAGAATTTTGTTGCGGCATGCTGAATTCCTTTCTGAGCTATTGACTGCTTTAATAATCAGTGGCGGATTTAAAAATTTTTCGCCCCTAGGCACACCATATTATATGCGCCCCCCCCCCAAAAAAACATGTTTTAAATAATCAACTATTACCCGATCACTTCACAATTGCCGTTTTAGGTGTGAGCGCAGTGAGCTGTTTCCGTACTCTGCCATTCGTTGTTCTGAAGGACGCGTCAGCGGTCTAGTTGTGCTCAATCAAAATGTAATATGGTTCCTGAACAGTACTGGGTGTACGGCAGCGGATAAAACAAACTTAAAACTGCATTGTGTTAACACATTTTGCTATGGAAAGACAACAGAAACGAACACAAGGAAAATAACTTTTCTTTTATGGCCTAAAAATTCAGCAGAGCGTGTAGGAGACGACGGATTTTTGTTATACATTCACTTTTAATATGCTCTTTTACACAAAACGGTGAAAATTAAAATAAAAAAGTTGTGTTACAATCTAAAAATTGAAGCGAACGTGTCATACATTAGAAATTAATACGTACTTTTACAGAGATGCGTTCGAAATTGAAATTAAACTGTCGTTTTACGATCTAATAACTTGAATGTGCAGCAGATAAAACAAAACACGTTCGTTATTAATACATGAATCTGTGGGAAAGCGCAAGAAATGAAACTGAAATAGAGATTTTGGTGCACGAAATAATAAGTAAATAAATGGTTCAAATGGCTCTGAGCACTATGGGACTGAAGTCATCAGTCCCCTAGAACTTAGAACTACTTAAACCTAACTAACCTAAAGACATCACACGCATCCATGCCCGAGGCAGGATTCGAACCTGCGACCGTAGCGGTCACTCGGTTCCAGACTGAAGCGCCTACAACCGCTCTGCCACACCGGCCGGCAATAACTAAATACAGATGAACAAACACAGAATTGGTTTTGCTATTACATAATTTTACAGACTATTGTGGAAAAATCAAATTTGTTTTATAATCTAATAGTTAACGTGTAAAGCATTAGGGTCTGTGTAGCTAGATGCTGCATAATAAGTGTACACAATACCGTTAATCCATGTATGGGCTGAACAGTTTTGTACTGCAGCTACTGCTCTCACCATAGCTCCTTCTAACGGTATTAGCAAAGTTTTTACGTATTTATCGACAAAACTGAACTACGTTATTTATTAACACTTTTTCATCTGAGCGTACTCTCCGATAACATATATTTCCGCGATAGCTATACATTTCAGCAGACACCAAGAATACGCATCAGTTGTAATATACTACAGTATCACTATGACTTGACTCTACAGCGCCTGGAATCGCGCGACCGGTACAGTCGCAGGTTCGAATCCTGTCTAGGGGCATGGATGTGTGTGATGTCCTTAGGTTAGTTAGGTTTAAGTAGTTGTAAGTTATAGGGTACTGATGACCTCAGAAGTTAAGTCCCATAGTGCTCAGCCATTTGAACCATTTTTTTGTACAGCGCCGAGCGGCCTGCGTCATACTGGTATTGTTTAGTATTGTCGGGCGCCTTCGGTCACATCTGCACGTAAACGAGGTTTAGTTCCGCGTTCTGCCATCGGCAATTGTAAAATAAGCAGGTGTTATGTAGTTTATAAATCCAATGAATGTGCTCTAAGTTATAATAAAAATCACATTATAATCTTAAATTTTTAAAACTGATATGAATAAGTAAATAAACTCACCAGTCAGCAACGTTTGCGTCTGGCTTTGACGGCAGAAAATTCGTCGATCATATCTTCATAGTTCAGACGGGTATCAGTTACGAGGTCGGCTTCGATGTGAAGAATGGACAAGGCTTTCTATCTCTCCTCAGACAACGTATAATACAGGTACGATTTCAGTCTTTTAAGAGCCGAAAACGAGCGTTCTGCTGATCAATTTGTAAGTGCCATACATAGAAATATTCTAATAGCAATGTTAACATTCGGAAATACGGACTGTAATCTCTCTTTTCGTAAAAATTTACTCATTTCTACTGGTATATCACTAATCTCAGAAGATTTCAAAAGTTTCGCGAAATGTACACATTCACTAGGCAACGAAGGTTCTAAATCTGTGTCATATGACGCTTGGAGTTTTGCTGCACGTTCAGCAATATCTTCAGGTGAACTGTTCTTAAGGTTACTGAAAACTGTGAAGGAGTCCAACAGCGTTCTGTAGCTTTCCTTCCTCCTCACTAATTCGGCGTACAAGTTGTCGAGTACTGGGATAAATGTTCGACTCTAAATTTTTCCCTTCCAGTCAGAAAAATTTCTTCAGAGTCCGGTTCTTCGTCATCATGAAGTTTGCCTTTTCGTGATCTTGCATAGGTGCATTCATTAGTCTATATCAGTCACAACCTCCATGGATCTATTTTCATAGTAGTCGAACGTGCCACGAATAGGTGAAATAAATCCTACAAGTGATTCATATAATTCATGCACTATTTTAGTATCAATAATTTCAGATTTACACTATTAAATCTCTGGAGTATGTCCTTCCAAACTGCTGCGTTGATACAATAAAGCTGAAGCCTCATTTCGCACAAGTGGTTTTTCAAACGTATTATTGGCAATATGTGTGAGGGCATTGATAACGCCCTCCCAGTCTTCTTATTAACTTACACTCACTTCCTCTCTTGCTGACCAAAGTGTGTTTGATAAACAGCCGACCGCTGTGGCCGAGCGGTTCTAGGCGCTTAAGTCCGGAACCGCGCTGCTACTACAGTCGCAGGTTTGAATCCCTGCCTCGGGCATGGATGTGTGTGATGTCCTTAGGTTAGTTAGGTTTAAGTAGTTCTAAGTCTAGGGAACTGATGACCTCAGATGTTAAGTGCCATAGTGATTGAGCCATTTGAACCATTTTTTTATAAACTTTTTACCGTTTTGCTTCCTAGTTTCATGAAACAAACAAGTTTGTCCCATCGTTGTATAGAAGCAGAGAAAAAAATATAAAGGTTTTGCACTACACTGAAAAACGAACATGCTTCCTGTCAACAGCTTGCAGTACTAGCGCCGACTAAATTCAAAGAATGTGTTGCACAAGTCACATAATCCGCTTTCGCATTTTGTTCAGTAATATCAATGGAATTTGTAGACAGGACTTTTAATATGGCCTCAGCTAAGTTTGGTAAAAACAGAAGGAAACGTTCAGCAGGTTCACCATTCTCGTTCACATATCTTAATATGAAAGATGATGGATCAATATGTGAAATGTTCGCAGTAGAATCTACTATTATAGAGAAATATTGGCCTGTTTTATTTCACTTATGATAATTCTTTATATTCGTTCAGAAAGAAGATCTATTATTTCATCACAGATTGCTGAAGAAATATAACTTGTATGTCCGTGCCCTGGATTTCCATATCGTTCAATGTGCTCTTCGACAAAAGGATCAAACTCGGCTATAATTTGAAGAGACATCATAAATTGACCATTATGTAATGAACGGAATCTTCGAACGTGTCCACGTAGGGGAAGTGCACGGCTTGTTAGCTTCTTCACTACTGCAAACACCCGTTTCAACGCACTGCGCCAGGTCGTTTTCTCTGTCTCAACATATGACTCGAAATGGTTATCTATGTTCTAAGTGACCTTTTTCTTGAAACTTCCTGGCAGATTAAAACTGTGTGCCCGACCGAGACTCGAACTCGGGACCTTTGCCTTTCGCTGGCAAGTGCTCTACCAACTGAGCTACCGAAGCACGACTCACGCCCGGTACTCACAGCTTTACTTCTGCCAGTATCTCGTCTCCCACCTTCCAAACTTTACAGAAGCTCTCCTGAGAACCTTGCAGAACTAGCACTCCTGAAAGAAAGGATATTGCGGAGACATGGCTTAGCCACAGGAGAGCTTCTGTTAAATTTGGAAGGTGGGAGGCGAGGTACTGGGAGAACTACAGCTGTGAGTACCGGGCGTGAGTCGTGCTTCGGTAGCTCAGTTGGTAGAGCACTTGCCCGCGAAAAGCAAAGGTCCCGAGTTCGAGTCTCGGTCGGGCACACAGTTTTAATCTGCCAGGAAGTTTCATATCAGCGCACACTCCGCTGCAGAGTGAAAATCTCATTCTGGACCTTTTTCTTGTTAAGAGTGATCACACAGAATTTTTGTGTTCAAGTGAATTCTCATGATGAGATAAAATATTAGAAATATTTTTCTGATCTGAAATACCATTAGTAGCAATCGCGGCCCTACCTCTGAGCAATTTACATGGTGCACAAAA
Organism: Schistocerca piceifrons; assembly: GCF_021461385.2. Taxonomy (NCBI): domain Eukaryota; kingdom Metazoa; phylum Arthropoda; class Insecta; order Orthoptera; family Acrididae; genus Schistocerca; species Schistocerca piceifrons. The sequence goes on along the minus strand of NC_060139.1, from coordinate 320,446,506 downwards.
AAACAGCACCGGTGCTACAGGAGTATATTAGAAAATCACGCAAAGTTGATTCACCATTTAAAAGTGTACGGTAAAATCCATTTTTGTTCAAATATCTGGTTTTATCCCCTACTGACATTCTTGAATTAGAAAAATCACCGTTAGAATTTTGATTAATGCCACGTTGTAAGAGAATGTGGATTGTTGATTCATTGACACACCATTCTGCAGGATCATCACTAACGAGGTTATTTCTTTTTGTAATGTCTGGCTCGACACTTAGTTTTTCGTGAAACTCGAAATCAGGAACAATTTGCTTTTCTTTTGTTCCGTCTGTATTTACTTCTTTTACAACAGCTGCAGTGAAGAAATATCATCCGTGCTACTTGAAGTCGAACCAGCAACATTTTTTGCGAAAAATTTATCTACTCTGCCAAGGGTTTTTAGAACATTGGCTTCTCCTTCTCCCCTTTCCTTCGATAATTTCTGAAATACCGCCCCACTTAATTTTGCACGTTTGCTTTTTTCACTGTTATTCGTGTTAAGGCACTTACCAAATTGTCAACAACCAGTCAAAACAAAAGAAAAAAATTGTAAAAGGAAGGAAAGAAAGAAAGAAAGACTATGCAGTTCCAATCGTACTAAATCGCACATGAGCACAAAGCTTGTTTAAAAAAATTGTTCAAATGGCTCTGAGCACTATGCGACTTAACTTCTGAGGTCATTAGTCGCCTAGAACTTAGAACTAATTAAACCTAACTAACCTAAGGACACCACACACAGCCATGCCCGAGGCAGGATTCGAACCTGCGACCGTAGCGGTCGCTCGGTTCCAGACTGTAGCGCCTAGAACCACACGGCCACTCCGGCCGGCAAAGCTTTTTACTTTAAACACGGCACACGAGCACAAAGATTTTTCCTTTAAACAGAGAGCGATGAACTACTGACCAACTCGGCTTACTCGACGTAAATGTGCTATGAAAGAACGATAATGCAGAATAATTTAATTTCATTGTCGCCTGTTTCTTTGTTGTCAGTGAACAGTAGAAGCACACCTGCGGCTGGAATTCGTCTCGTAAAGAAAATGGGACAGTCCCTTTTTTGGTTTCTGCTTCCCGCGTCGCCGGAATTTTAGCTGGGACGCAAATATGTCCCGAATATTCTTGATACTGTCCTTCTAATTTAAAAAGCAAATAATTTTTGCAATTTTTTGTTGTGAGGCGTGCTGGATCGACTCTTATCCCACTTATTCTTATAACATTTTAGCGATTTATGTGGGCAGAAAAGACAGACTACAAAGTTTAAATAGTCTTGTTGGCAGTTGATGTGGTGTGTTGTCATTTGTGTGAACACTGATGTTATGCATGCAGGCAAATGTATCTTTTGTTCCAACATAAAATAAAAATAACCTTTCCTCGAAGAAAAAAAAAAACTTAATTATGAAGTTTAATATAAAATTTGCAATGCCACGTACTATTAGAGTGGGAACTTTGACATCGTGCAGGCTGCATCACAATAACTGAGACAAACGAAAGTTGGTTTCTTCTTCTTTTTTCGCCAAAAAAGTAACTAAGCAAATAAATACAATTTTTAAACTGTTGTGAAGTCCATTTCACACATTATTAGATATTCTGCTATGTTCTTTTCGTATAAACATGTGTTTAAAAATGTACAACATTTCCAGTATCAACATGTTTTGTTAAACGGGTGTCATTAAATCAAAGCTCGGATATTGAAGACCACAGAGCTTTCACATTAATTACAGAAACCGAGGGTTGACTTGATACTTCCCCGTAATTTCTACAAGAAATTTAAGTAGAGTCGGGTTTTAGATACTGAGGCCCACACATGTTACAGTAATTAAGAAACTGATTTTAGTTATCACACCTTTTCAGGGGTCCCGGTATTTTCAGGGGGAAAGATAGTAGGGTTAAGTAGAAACCGACAACATTCTCGGAATAACAACGTTTCAAACATTGTGTTGTAGATTGCCGTCCGAACAGCTTACGTCAAAATATTTTGAACAATCATGAAGATGGTACAGGACAGAAACCCAATGTTAAATTTCCATTCAGTCACCAAGTAAACTATATGTATTTCGAAACTTGTACTGTCGAATTTCGTTCTTAAGACTTATTTAAACTAGCAAGTTGTTTAACAATATTAAAAAAAAATTGTCGTTTGTGAGCGAAGTTATTTTAAAATGTAAAAGCTTAAAATGAGTACAGAGCAAAAAATGCCGCCCCCCCCCCCCCCCCCTAAGGTGCCGCCCTTAGGCCCGTGCCTAGTGGGCCTCCATGTAAATCCTCCACTGTTAATAATGAGTAACGGAGCTCCTTGTTTTCTGGTGTTGTGGGTGTGGACGTTACGGTTCTTCTCAAATTGCGATGGATTATTTATGGCCTACTTCATTAGAAAATAGACATATTATGAATGTTTAATTAGAATGCCAAAATCAATGAGGAAGCGTTTACAAGCTGACCGTGGATGACCATCACGTAGTACTCTCAATAGTCGCTTTTTTCATACAGCAGCTGATGTTTTTCTAAGTAATGATTTACCCCAAAAAATTATACCTAAATTCTTTAATGAGTCGATATCACTGACGCAAAAAAATCGCAACACCAAAAAATATTTAATGTAGGCTAGAGTAATGAAATTTGGGGAATACATTTCGCTAGGTAATATATTCAAGGGATTAACATTGGAAGATTACAGGTTAATGTAAACGTGGGATAAGCCATTGCAAATGTGAAACGCTGGGACATTAAGAACCGGTGTAACCGCCAGAATGTTCAATGCGAGCATGCAAACGTGCATGCATTCTGTTGTACAGGTACTGGATATCTTTGTGAGATGGAGTTCCATGCCTGCTGTACTTAGTCGGTCAATACAGGGGGATTTAACGCTGATTGTAGATAACGCTGGAGTTAACATCCGATGGTGCCCCATATGTGCTCGGTTGGAGACAGGTATGGTGATCCAGCATGTCAAGGCAACATGTCGACACTCTGTAGAGCATGTTGGATTACAAAGGCGGCATGTGGGCGAGCGTTATCTTGTTGGAAAGCACACCCCTGAATGCTGCTCACGCATGGCAGCAAAACAGGTCGAATGACCAGATTAAATTAAAAATTTGCAGTCAGGGTGCGTGGCATACCACGAGAGTGTTCCTGCTGTCATACGAAACTGCGCCCCAGACCATAACATCGGGTGTAGGTTGCAAGATGCCCTCGCTTCTAACTTATACCGTTATTACTCAGCTTAGCCGCGAGTCTGTAGAGGGTGGTATATGTGACGTACAGTATAACTGGTCAGCATTTCCACCCGGAATTTGCGAGTGTAAGTCGGACCTTCCTTGATCCGCCTTGGTGGGTCGTGTCGTCGGATTTCCTCCCACCTGTGCGCGGTGTAGCCCTCGTAAATGTAGTAGTCCCGTGCAGATTCTTAATTGGCCCATTGGATGTCTCTGTCGATGGAAGCTAATTATCTGAAATTGCTGTCGATCAACTTTGGGGTATCTATTTACTCGAAATTAACATTCAGAATGCCGTAATATCACTTTTACTCCTATTAGATCAATAATGAAACACTCATGTCACAAACTACTCTTAACCGAGAGCATGGCTACCGTCGAACAAGACAGGAAGAGCTCTTAACGCCGACTGCCGACTTTGGCGCGCAGTCCGTATCTCTTGCGAGTTTCGTCACAGTTCGTGGATTTACGATCAAGTTCGTACTTACTGAGATACGCATTTGTTAATGAACGGGTGTGAATTTTAACGAGGCAAAATTATGATAAATAATTTTAAACACCCAGAGGCTCCTCCTAGTATTCATGTTGTCATAAATGACTTTAATTATTAAATATAAATAAACAAAATCGGTGACTTTGGCGCCAAAATGGCGGTACTTCCCGTCATGTATATTTCCCAGGCTGACGCTTGTTCCTAAGGCCGGTATTACACTATCAAATTTCTTTGTGAAATATCTTTGTCCAATATCTTTGTCAAAGATATTTGATGGTGTAATAGGGAACTTTGTCAAATGTCGTCCAATATTTGATCAAATCTAGGGCCTCGCTGTAGATTTGATCAAAGAAGTCGCTTGTCTTCTGTTTACCGCAATGTAACATGTTATCACATGGAGCGTTAGCATCGCTGCATTCTGTCGTCTGTAGTGTTTTTATAAACATTGCCGGTAAATACAACTGGTGTTTGCCGACAACTACAAAATTAATAGAGATGTATGAAGCTGATGAGGTGCTTTACAACGTGAGGCACGCTGAATACAAAAATAGATTACGAAGATTGGAGACCTGACCTAACCTAATCTAATCTAACCTAAACTAACCCTCTCCTGTAGCAAGGAATCGGAGTGTTACAGTGAGCCTGCCTTCTGCAGATGTAGCAGTTCTTAAGTGGATATTGTGCTTTGTCATATGAGGATACACTTCATTGAGCACATACAGAAATGTATTCTCATCCATTCTTAAGTAATTGATGACTTGACGTCCTCCACTATAAGCTTACGTAACAAGTTTTGTTGAATGCTTTTATCGTGTCGTCGTAAAACCCACGGCTTCACCCAGGTATGTTTCCTTTTTTCCCCCCGCTTCTCTTCCGCATGTGCACACAGTGCAATTGTGGTACATGCAACTGCTGCGGTTAATAAGTTGCTGTTGTCAGCCATCTTGAACTTTGAAGAATTATACGATGACAGTGTAATACCCCTTCCAGCGCTACGTCAAAGATCTTTGTCAAATATATTTGTCGGAATATTTGATCACATCTTTGATCAAATCTTTGACAAAGAAATTTGATAGTGTAATACCGGCCTAAGGTCCAGCGCCGAGCCCCACCCCACTACGCGCGACATAAGGTCGCTTCGTCACCTAGCCAGCCAGCGTCGGAAATGGTCTCCGACTCATGGCCGGCTACGGACTACAGCACTTCCTAACTATCGTGAATACATCAATAACAGACAATAATTTATTAAAACTGGTAAAAATGTCTTCCTCACGTAAGAGGCACCTTACAACGTCCAGTGTGTAACGCAGACAGGTTGGTTGCAGGCCCTCAACTGGCCTCCTTTAGCCAACGCACGGCCATCACTGGTACAGAGGCGAACCAGTTTTCATCGGAAAACACAACAGACCTCAACTCTGTCCTCCAATGAGCTCACGCCTGACAGCAGTGAAGTCGCAAATGGGAGTAGTGTGGGGAGTGGAATGCTTGTTACAGGGTGTCTGGCTCGGAGCTCTCCTTGAAGTAACCGCTTTGTAACAGTTCGTTGTGTCACTGTGGTGCCAACTGCTGCTGAGATGGCTGCTTCAGATGCAGTACGATGCGCCAGAGCCATACACCGAACACAATGGTCTTCCCTTTTGTACTGCCATGTGGCCGTCCAGAGTCTAGTCTTATTGCCATCGTACGTTCTCGTGACCACCGCTGCCAGCAATCATGTACAGTGGCTACACTCGTGCCAACTATTTCTGCAGTGTCGGGAAGGAACATCCAGCTACTCGTAACCCTATTACTCGACCTCGTTTAAACTCAGTAACGTGTTGATAAAGGCGTCTTTGATGCCTTAAAGGCATTCTTGACCTACGACAACTCACCATGTCCAATCTCAAAGGCAACTAACGCTCATGACCGTCACAGTGTGTACATGAAGCAAACCTGACTTGCATCCTCGTAATGGCGTTACCAGCGCCACTCTTATGTGACTGGCGCAAAATCTGAATAGACATCATCTTTCAAATGTACAAAGACGCCTATCACCTTTCGTTTAAATTTACCCCGTCAGTGTATCGGAAACATGTTAAAATGATGTGTTTGTTTCCAAACAAGCAATTATACACTACCGGCCATTAAAATTCCTACACCAAGAAGAAATGCAGGTGATAAACGGGTATTCATTGGACAAATATATTATACTAGAACTGACATGTGATTACATTTTCACGCAATTTGGGTGCATAGATCCTGAGAAATCAGTACCCAGAACAACCACCTCTGGCCGTAATAACGGTCTTGATACGCCTGGGCATTGAGTCAAACGGAGCTTGGATGTCGTGTACAGGTACAGCTGTCCATGCGGCTTCAACGCGATAACACAGATCAAGAGTAGTCACTGGCGTATTGTGACGAGCCAGTTGCTCGGCCACCATTGACCAGACGTTTTAAATTGGTGGGAGATATGGTGAATGTGCTGGCCAGGGCAGCAGACGAACATTTTCTGTATCCAGAAAGGCCAGTACAGGACCTCCAACATGCGGTCCTGCATTATCCTACTGAAACGTAGGGTTTAGCAGGGATCGAATGAAAGGTAGAGCCACGGGTCGTAACACATCTGAAATGTAACGTCCACTGTTCAAAGTGCCGTCAATGCGAACAAGAGGTGACCGAGACGTGTAACCAATGGCACCCCATACCATCACGCCGGGTAATACGCCAGTATGGCGATGACGAATACACGCTTCCCATGTGCGTTCACTACGATGTCGCCAAACACGGATGCGACCATGATGATGCTGTAAACAGAACCGGATTCATCCGAAAAAATGACGTTTTGCCATTCGTGCACCCAGGTTTGTCGTTGAGCACACCATCGCAGGCGCTCCTGTCTGTGATGCTGCGTCAAGGGTAACCGCAGCCACGGTCTCCCAGCTGATAGTCCATGCTGCTGCAAACGTCGTCAAACTGTTCGTGCAGATGGTTGCTGTCTTGCAAACGTACCCATCTGTTGACTCAGGGATCGAGACGTGGCTGAACGATCCGTTACAGCCTTGCGGATAAGATGCGTCATCTCGACTGCTAGTGAGACGAGGCCGTTGGGATCCAGCACGGCGTTCCGTATTACCCTCCTGAACCCACCGATTCCATATTCTGCTTACACTCATTGGATCTCGACCAACGCGAGCAGCAATGTCGCGATACGATAAACCGCAATCGCGATAGGCTACAATCCGACCTTTATCAAAGTCGGAAATGTGATGTTACGCATTTCTCCTCCGTACACGAGGCATCACAACAACGTTTCACCAGGCAACGCCGGTCAACTGCTGTTTGTGTATGAGAAATTGGTTGGAAACTTTCCTCATGTCAGCACGTTGTAGGTGTCGCCACCGGCGCCAGCATTGTGTGAATGCTCTGAAAAGCTAATCATTTGCATATCACAGCATCTTCTTCCTATCGGTTAAATTTCGCCTCTGTAGCACGTCATCTTCGTGGTGTAGCAATTTTAATGGCCAGTAGTGTAATAAGAGTCTAAGTTGCTGAATTTTTCTCTTTTCGCACTTTCAGTTTTCATCAGTATTTTGACGTAGAGCAGCAACTAACCAATACATGGACGTTGCAGTAACTGGCCTTTGACAGCGGGCAGGGAAATGGACCGTAGATAGGTATACGGGTAAATGTAGAATTTCGACGAAACCGGGCGTGTGTCTCGGCGAGGCATACGTGAAGTGGCTGGCTATTCTCGGTAGCCTGGCAAACGTCACCCACACACTCGGCTCTATCTTATCTGCAGGAGCCTCGCAGCAAATTGCGTGGGGCGCCCGCTAATGCCGCGCACAGCACTTCATATTACATGCGTGTTGCTTCGGCAGGCGCTGCTAATGGGACGTTTAAGACGCATCATTCGCCGTGAACGTAGGAGCCGACGGAGAATGGAAGAGTTCAACATCACGAGAGGTCGGCCGTTGGAGAAAGAACATGAATTCAGTTCCGACAGGGACAGGGAGACAACCGGTGATAACATTTGCCTGAACTTGCGGCCGTTTAAAATGCTTCCTGTAGTAAGTGGTACTTCACTAAGTCAGTTTTACATCACTCGTAGAAAAAGGCGTAACGTTGCGTGTTCGTACTTCATGTTTTTCAGTTTCAAGACAGTTCTTAAATTAGAAACTAGCTGACAAATCCGGCACTGCCCGGCTATTCATTTTGACGCTTTTCTATTCTAAACGAAACCTTGTATTTACTTCTGAAATACACTCGGTATTTGATGATTCCGGACAGTTTCTGCATGATGGGCGCAGCTGCCTTGCGTGCCAACGGCGCAATGTTGTAAACGTCTCTACGGCAACGCCTCTTCGTAGCTCAGTTGTTGTTGTGATCTTCATTCCATCTACATCTACATCTGCATCTACGTGATTACTCTGCTATTCACAATAAAGTGCCTGGCAGAGGGTTCAATGAACCATCTTCACGCTGTCTCTCTACCGTTCCACTCTCGAACGGCACGCGGGAAAAGGAGCACTTAAATTTTTCTGTGCGAGCCCTGATTTCTCTTATTTTATCGTGATGATCATTTCTCCCTATATAGGTGGGTGCCAATAGAATGTTTTTGCAATCAGAGGAGAGAAGTGGTGATTGAAATTTCATGAGAAGATCCTGTCTCAACGAAAAACGCCTTTGTTTTAATGATTGCCACTCCAATTCACGTATCATGTCTGTGACACTATCTTCCCTATTTCGCGATAATACAAAACCAGCTGCCCTTCTTTGTTCTTTTTCGATGTCATCCGTCAGTCTCACCTGATGCAGATCCCACACCGCACAGCAGTACTCCAGAATAGGGCGGACAAGCGGACCTGTTGCACCTTCTAAGTGTTCTGCCAATGAATCGCAGTCTTTGGTTTGCTCTACCCACAATATTATCTATGTGATCGTTCCAATTTAAGTTATTTGAAATTGCAACCCCTAAGTATTTAGTTGAATTTACAGCCCTTAGATTTGTGTGACTTATCGCGTAATCGAAATTTGGCTGATATCTTTTAGTACTCGTGTGAACAACTTCGCACTTTCCTTTATTCAGGGTCAATTGCCACTTTTCGCACAATACAGATATCTTATCTAAATCATTTTGCAAGTCGTTTTGATTATCTGATGACTTTACAAGACGGTAAATGACACCATCATCTGCAAACAATCTAAGACGGCTACTCAGATCGTCTCCTATGTCGTTAATATAGATCAGGAACAGTAGAGGGGCCCATAACACTTCCTTGGAGAACGCCGTATGTTACTTCTGTTTGACTCGATGACTTTCCGTCTATTACTACGAACTGTGACCTTTCTGAGAGGAAATCACGAATGCAGTCGCACAGCTGAGGCGATACTCCGTAGGCACGCAGTTTGATTAAAAGACGCTTGTGAGGAACGGTGTCGAAAGCCTTCTGGAAATCTAAAAATAAGGAATCAGTTTGACATCCCCTGTCGATAGCACTTATTACTTCATGAGTATAAAGAGCTAGTTGTGTTTCAAAAGAACTATATTTTCTGAATCCGTGCTTACTATATGTCAATATATCGTTTTCTTAGAGGTACTTCATAATGTTCGAATACAATATATGTTCTAAAGCCCTACTGGAAATCGACGTTAGTGATATAGGCCTGTAATTCAGTGGATCACTCCTATTTCCCTTTTTGGGTATTGGTGTGACTTGAGCAATTTTTCAGTCTTTAGGTACGTATTCCAAATACTGGTTCGATGCAGATCTCCATGCTACTGTATCCTGTGCAAGCCTCTTCATCTCCGAGTAACTACTGTAACCTACATCTCTCCGAATCTGCTCCCAGTATTCATCTCTTGGTCTCCCTCTACGATTTATATCCCCCACGCTTCCCGCCAGTACTAAATTGGTGATCCCTTGATGCCTCCGAAAGTGTCCTACCAACCGATCCCTTCTTTTAGCCAGGTTTTACCACAAAGTTGACTTATCCCCAATTCTGTTCAGTACCTCCACATTAGTTACGTGATCTACTCATCTAATCTTCAACATTCTTCTGCAGCACCACATTTCAAAAACCTCTAATCTCTTCTTGTCTAAACTGTTTATCGTCCATGTTTCACTTGCATACATGGCTACACTCCATATAAATACTTTAAGAAAAGACTTCCTGACGCTTAAATCTATACTCAATGTTAACAAATTTCTTTTCTTCAGGAACGCTTTCCTTGCCATTGTCAGTCTACATTTTATGTCCTCTCTACTTCGACCGTAATCAGTTATTTTGCTCTCCAAATAGCAAAATTCATCTACTACTTTAAGTGTCTCATTTCCTAATCTAATCCTCTCGGCATCACCTGATTTAATTCGACTACATTCCATTATCCCCGTTTTGCTTTTGTTGATGTTCATCTTATATCCTTGTTTCAAGATGCTGTCCATTCCGTTCAACTGCTCTTCCAAGTCCTGTTGTCTCTGATACAATTACAATGTCATCGGCAAACCTCAAAGTTTTTATTTCTTCTCCCTGCACTTTAATTCCTACTCCAAATTTTTCTTTTTTTTCCTTTACTGCTTGCTCAATATACAGACTGAATAAAATCGGGGATAGGCCACAACCCTGTCTCACTCCCTTCTCGACCACTGCTTCTCTTTAGTGGCCTTGGCTCTTATAACTGCCATCTGGTTTCTGTACAAACTGTAAATAGCCTTTCGCTCCCTGTATTTTAGCCTGTTATCTTTAGAATCTGAAAGAGAGTATTCCATTCAAGATTGTCAACAGCTTTCTCTAACTCTACAAATGCTATAAACATGGATTTGCCTTTCTTTAACCTATTTCTATGAGAAGTCGTAGGGCCAGTATTGCTTCTTGTGATCCTACATTTCTCCTGAATCCAAACTGATCTCCGAGGTCCGCCTCTATCAGTTTTTCCATTATTCTATAAGGGATTCGGGTTAGTATTTGGCAGCCGTGACTTATTAAACTGATAGTTCCGTAATTTTCACATCTGTCAACACCCGCTTTGTTTGGGACTGGAATTATTACATTCTTCTTGAAGTCTAAAGGTATTTCTCCTGTCTCACACGTCCTTCTCACCAGATGGAGGAGTTTTGGCACAGCTGGATCTAACGGAATGATGTCTACTCCTGGGGCCCTGTTCCGACTTAAGTCTTTCGATGCTTTGTCAAATTCTTCACGCAGTAACATAGCTCCCTTCTCGTCTTCCTCTATGTCCTCTTCCACTTCCACAATATTGCTTCAAGTACATCTCCCTTGTACAGAGCTCTATATACTCCTTCCACCTTTCTACTTTCGCTTCTTTGCTTAGGACTGGTTTTCCATCTGAGCTCTTGATATTCATACTGGTGGTTCTCTTTTCTTCATAGGTCTCTTTAATTTTCCTACAGGTGACATATATTTTTCCCGTACTGATATATGCTTCTACATCATTACATTTGTCCTCCAGCCATTCCTGCTTGGCAGTTTTGCCCTTCCTGTCGATCTCATTTTTTAGACGTTTGTATTCCCTTTTGACTGCTTCATTGCTTGCATTTTTATACGAGGATTGACTGAAATGTAATGCCTCCACCTTCGTAACTCTTCAACAATTGGCAGCATTGGTATGCAGCAGGCACTGGCTTGTTCCGTAGCCTCTTCTCTACAGCTCCAGCTGGCGGGAAGCCTTAGCACTCAACGGTTGTGTGTGTTGTTACAGTGTAAAGCATAGAACCCTGCGCAGACAGTTGGTCAATGCGATTTAAGCAACGTGTAGACATTGAATTCTTGACAGTAGAAGGTGTCACCCCAAAGGAGATCCATCAGAGAATGAAAGCAGTTTATGGTGATTGTGTCTATGTAATGTCGACACAAAGATTCGTCCCAGAAAAAGAAATTCAAGACGCAGCCCTCAGCTAGAAAAATCATGGCCACAGTGTTCTGGGACGCAGATGGTGTTATCGTTGTTGATTTCCTTGATCGTAGAACAACAATAAATTCAGAGCGTTACATGACAACGCTGCGAACTCTGAAACGACGGCTGACAAGGGTCCGAAAGGAGAAGGGAAATGTTTTCCTGCAGCATGACAACGCCAAACCACACACTTCAGGTGCCATCACAGCAGAAGTTCAGAGACTGAATCTCACCACCGTACGGCATTCTCCATACAGTCTAGATTTAGCACCGTCTGAATTCCATCTGTTCCAGATAATGCAAGACCATCTGCGGGGACATCATTATGCTTCTGATGAAGACGTTGAGAGAACTGCAAGACTGTGGTTGCGGAAACGGAGTGTCGACTTCCTCCGTGACGGCTTCAGAAAACTTGTTCATCATTCGCAGAAATGAATCCAATTGGCTGGTGATTATGTGGAAGAGTGAATATTGCTAATTAAAGATCACATTATAAGGATTATTTCTGCGTTTGATTTATTAAAATATTCCCATCTAAACCCAATTAACGAAGTGGAAGCATTACTTTTCATTCAACCCTCGTATTTTCTCCTTTCATCGATTAAATTCAGTATCTCTTGTGTTACCCAAGGATTTCTATTAGTCCTCGTCTTTTTACCTACTCGATCCTCTGCTGCCTTCACTATTTCATCACTCAAAGCTACCCATTCTCCTTCTACCTCTTCTTCTTCTACCTCTCTCTTCATCGTAGCCCTATAGATAGCTATTGTTTTCGCCCAGAGCCGTTTGCGCTTCGCAGCTGAAAACTGTCAAAAGCGCTGCCAGGAATCAGGGAGTTCCTTAAGTTGATTGGACTGCAGGAGTGTGTTAGTAGTAAAGAATAAATGTATTAAAGCTTCATATATGATGCACCATTTTTCAAGCATCTCAGTGTTTATGACGCCATATTTCATGGCCTATTCGCTGCGATCTTCAGATTTGGGCTTGGTGTACTGAAGTGCTGAGTATTGTACACCTGTTTGGATGAACAGTCATGATTCAAGGCGTGTTGACACTCAGCTGAATACGACAATGCGCATAATATCTGGCGCAATCAGATCTACTCCAGTTTATTGGCTTCCACTGTTAACCGGTATAATGCCCGATGATCTACGCAGATGTACTGCCCTTATGAGAGAATTCCACAAGATCTCCAGGAATTCTAACCCACCTGTGCATAGCAACCTGCCACTTTTAAATCGTAAGAGACTGAAATCACGCCATACAACTCTGTGGGATGGTGCTGACATGGTTGCTAAGGATTTCAAGCCTCTTGAAGAATGGAAAGGTCGGTGGAAAGCAGTGACAGATGTGCGTCTGCATAACATCTTCTCAGGTGCTAAACTTCCAAGTGGATTCGATCTACCACGCAAGACCTGGACTACTCTCAACAGACTCCGTACCGGCCACAGCCAATGCAAGGATGCTCTCTTTAAGTGGAAGAAGCTGCCTAATCCAGCCTGTGACTGTGGGGCTCCATACCAGACTGTTCACCACATTGTCAGCGAATGCAGGATTCGAGCCTATCACGGTGCTGAAGAGGACTTCCTGCTAGCAACTCCAGTTGCAGTGCGCTGGATTGAAGGACTTGATATTCAGTTGTAAAGACAAACTTAAGTTTCTTGTGTGTCAATATGTACATATGTATGCTAAATAAATAAATAAAAATCATGGCCTATGTGTCGTAAAATTACATAATTGTGTCGGTATATTCAGCGGCATATGTGGATACTGTCTGCGAAGTACGTTACGAATAGAGTTAGTAGCAAAGAAGTAAAAAACGTAAATATCATGTATGAAGCGACCGTTTTTCACGCATCTCAGTGTTAGTGACGTTATATTTCCTGAACTATGTGTTGTACCATAATATAATTTTGTTAGCACATTTAGTGGAATATGTGAATACTGTCTACAAAATGTGTTGCGAATAGGATCACTAGCAAAGAAGTAATAAATTTAAATGTCATTAACGATGTGGCAATTTTTCACTCATCTTAGTGTTTGTAACGTCGTATCTCTTGAACTATGTTTGGTACCATAACATAATTTTGTGAGTGCATTTAGCGGCAGATGCGGATACTGTCTGCGAAACGTATTGCGAGTAGAGTTACTATCACAGATGCAATAAATTTAAACATTATGCATATTGCGGCTGTTCTTCACGCATCTCATTGGTTACGTGGTCATATCTCGTGAACTATGGTGGTTAGGCGGTTCGAACCCCCACATCGATTGTTGCCTGGCATAAGGCGTATGAGTACCACGTTTGGTTGAAATCGGTCGAGTGTTTTAGCAGGAGATGTGAAACACACATGCACACACATTCAAATACGTACGTACTTTTTATAATATGTATGGATGTAAAAAGTATGCCTCCTGCTTTGGGATTTGTGCATGTTCCACACAGCAAAGTAGACTGGAGTTGTTGGCATTGACGGAATGCTACAAGAGGCGAAAATTAGGAGAGGTGTAAAGAAAAATTGCTCCTTGCCACCAGTGATATTTAACTTGTATACTGATGAGACAATTAACGAAGTAAAGGACTGTTTCGAAAGAGAGTTGATTGTCACCGACAGAAGATTATCATGATACGATTAGCTGATGAGAAAGCAACTGTCAGCGAAAGTGATAAGGTTGTGCCAGGTGCTTAATAAATAAAATGTCTGCTAGCTGTAATATGCACATAAATAAAACTTTAGCTTCGAGAGGTTGACTGTTTCGGAAGTAGAATACATAAAAAAGAAAAAGGAAGAAACACATTCTCCATTTCTTGCAATCTGACAGTGTAAGCATAGACCAAACGTGGTTTAAATTCAGAGAAATAGTATCCACTCTAATTGAGAGACATATACAAAATAAATTAATAAGAGATGAGACTTATCCCCCATGGTACACAAAATAGGTCAGAATACTGTTTAAAAGAACGCAAAATCCACCAGTATTGGCGAAGTTTTACAGAATCTCTTAAATGAGCGCCAAATTGAATACGAGATGCTTTTAATAGTATCACAGCGAAACACTGTCTCGAAATCTGGCACAAAGTCCAAAGAGATTCTGATCGTATGTAAAGTACACCAGCCGAAAGCCACATCAATACCTTCACTGCGCGGTAACAACGGCGATGTTATTGGTGACTGTGCCGCTAAAACAGAGTTACTAAACACGGTTTTCCGAAATACCTTCATCAGAGAAAAGAAATAAATATTCCAGAATTCTGTCAAGAGCAACTGCCAACATGAGTAATTTACGAGTAGATATCTCCGGTGTAACGAAGCAGCTTAGGTCACTTAATAAAGGCAAGGCCTCAGGTTCAGACTGTATACAAGTCAGGTTCCTTTCAGAGTATGATGATACAATAGCTCCATGCGTAGCAATCATATACAACCGTTCGCTCGTCGAAAGATACGTACTCAAAGACTGGAAAGCTGCACTAGTCGCACCAATATCAAAGAAATGGAATAGGAGTAATTCGCTAAATTACAGACCGATATAACTAACGTCGATTTGTAGAGGGATTCTGGACATATACTGTGTTCAAACATTACGAATTACCTCGAAGTAAACGATTTATTGGCAAACAGCCAAAACGGATTCAGAATATATCGTTCTTGTGAAACACAACTAGCTTTTTATTCTCAAGAAGTAATGAGTGCTATCGACAGGGGATGTCAAACTGATTCCATGTTTTTAGATTTTCAGTAGGCGTTTGATACCATTTGTAATATTAGTAATTTTCGCCTCACAAACATTAATATACGCTCAATAATAAACGCCTGATGGCCTAAAGTTATCGAACAACTGTAAAGTAAAAGAAATGAACCATCGCATAACAGCGATAGAATCTATTATTCTTTATCTTTGCCGTTCTTGCGCGGTGCCCATAAATCCCTATGTACATGTATCGATTAATGATATAAAAAAGAATTCTGTTATTTCAAGACAAATGAGGCATTGAGCGCCTCACCTTTTACTGTTTGTATTCCATGAAAGGCGGACGCAGAGTTGCTTTGTTCCGCTTCGGTATTTTATATTTTATGTGAAAATATTCAATAAATGTGCTAATTGTTATTTTTCTAATCAGAAAACATGTAGTTTCTTGTAACTGATTACGAACGACAGCATCAAGAGGACAATTTGACTGTTATGTATAAAGTATCTAACCACAATGGTCATCTATTGTAATTTAATATGAAAAGGTACGTAGCATTAAAAAAACGTGTGTTAAAGATAAGTGTGCTTATTTTAGTAAATTAACCTTGATGATTTCCATCTCCTCATTTACTTGAATGATAATTATTTTGTGTTGACTTATCACCAGAAATTACAATCACGCTGATGGGCCGAACGCAGCATGAGGCAGAAGGAACATTATCGTTTTCCTATTATTTCTGAATCAACTCTTTTTTTTGATTGTGTAGTGTTGCGTTTCTTTTAAAGTCTATAGATCTTCTGGTCCCTTAGTGTTGTTCCGAGGATGACTACATCGCGACTATAAAAATGCACAGAAACGATAATGTTTATTCCGAACGATCTCAAATAAATCAATCTGCTGCTCTTATTCAGGTATTTATTGCTCAACGTATGTTATTATAATAGTGTAATCAATCCCTGATTCTGCTGCCAAGTGGGCCACGAAAATATTCAATTTTTCGAAATTTTTCAGAAAAAAAATGTAAAATAACAATTCTTTTTCTTTCCGCCACCCAAGAGCAACGCTACACATTCTGAAACGTCCCCTTTGAACAATTATACACGACTGTGCTTAAACTGACATACAATGTTTTTAGCGCAACGCAATCTGACTTTCAGAAATCCCTACAAAAGAATGGCCCTGACTAACATTAACCTATGCGTTTCACAAATCGCTTACCTCACAAAAATCTTGGTAACTCGAACTACTGCAATACAGCGAGCGCCACTACTGCCAGCTAAATAAAAGATTCAAACTACGGAAGGCACAAACTACTGATAGGCATAGTTAGCAAATGAAAGATATTAATAGAGAACAAACAACGTATTTACCTTAATAGTCATAATATATATATCAGTTCATGACAAATTTCAAAACTCCGCCATCTCTCTCCCCACATCCACCACTGCTGGCGGCTCACCTCCAACTGCGCAACGCTACGCGCTGTTAACAGCCCAGCTGCCCAACACTACAATGGCGAGTATTACAACAATGCAAAGCAGCCACAGACTGCACACAGCACAGCCAGTGATTTTCATACAGAGGTGTCGTTACCAATAAAAAAACCTAAACAGCCTACTTACAATTCTTCACATGCGACTTCTAGTGAAATTGCGTGCCTATGGACTATCGTCTCGGTTGTGTGACTGAATTCACTATTTCCTGACAGACATGTCACAGTTCGTAGTAGCTGACGGAAAATCATCGAGTAAAACGGAAGTGACATCAAGCTTCCCCGAGGAAGCGTTATAGACCCTCTGCTGTTCCTAATCTATATAAACGAGTTAGGAGACAATCTGAGCAGCCCTCTTAGATTGTTTGCTGGTGATGCTGTCATTAAATTTTCAAATCGAACTGCAAAATGATGTAGTCAATATATCTGTATTGCGGGGAAAATAACGAGACGTGTGGCATTATTCACATGAGCACTAAAGGAATTCCCTTAAACTTCTGCTACATGATAAATCATACAAAACTAAAGGCTTTCAGATCAACTAAACACCTAAGAACAACAATTATGAACAACAAATTGGAACGATAACACAGCTAATGTGGTGGAGATGGCCGACCAGAGCCTGGGTTTTGATGGCAGAACACTTAGAAGATGCAACAGATCTGCTAAACAGACCGCCTATACTACGAGTTGTCCGTCCTCTGCTAGTGTTGCTGTGTGGTATGTGATTCTTACTAAATAGGATTGATGGAGGGCATCTAAAAGTTTTTGTGTTATTGCGAAACAGGAGAGAGAGTGCGATTGATATGATACGTGAGTTGGGGCAGTAATCACTAAAAGAAGGCGTTTTTTGTTGCAAACGCCTTCTGCTCACGAAGTTTCAGTCTTCAACTTTCTCCTCCGAATGCGAAAATATCTTTTAGATACCAATCTGCATACGGTAAAATTATCTTTATAATGAAATAAGAGAAATCAGAGATCTCACGGTAAGATTTAATTGTTCGTTTTTTGTACACGCATTATGACATGAATCGTTGCTGAAAACTGCAGCTGAAGAGATGTTGGTAGGGAATATTCGCAAGGAAAAGCCTAAATATAAGTACATAAGGCAGATAGTTGGTTATCTGAGATGCATCGGTTACACGTAAGTGAGGCGCCATGAACGGAGAACCGTATCAAAACCGCCCTAGGGTCAATAACCGAAATACCACAAATATATTCAGTTTCCTGATTTACTTTTGCCTGCTCGCGGTAATGAAATTTTATGGAAGCTACTCGGCTCTCAATATTATTAATATTGGAAATTCTGATTCTTCGAATAAATTATTTCTTTATTTATTTCAATTAAATATTTTTCATTCCACATAGGTACAGTAGCATAGCTTCCAATACGATGCCTCTTTTGATGCTATCCCAGACAATGTATTTGTAACTGTCTAATTAAATTTTAACATGAGGTCCTTTTCCCATTGTTTAACGTCACCTGTACATACAGCACTGTTGCCCTCCTGTCGTTAGAAAGCAATACTCCCGATTCCAGAGGGTTTCAGTTTGGTTACATTCAAAGGCAAAAGCGTAATTCACGCTTAAAACGCAATGAAAATAAAGCCAATAAAAGTAACAAAAAGATTAATGGCTCAGAATGGTTAAACAATTCAAGAACATTAAATGTAATAATAATTAATACATTAGTAATGCCTCGTTGTTGTTATGGTCCATCAAATCATTATCGACTGCTGGTGACATGATCAACACTTCTTGTCGGTGTCTTGGTCTCTTTTCTTCCAGGATCATTCTGATACTTTCTTTGACGTCCTCTATTCACCTTCTCCTAGGGTTTCCTCGTTGATCTTCTATACATTGGAGTATTACAGTTTTTTCTAGCAGGTCTTCTAGACTCATGGTATTTCCGAAGTACCTTAATCTCATCTACAATGTTTGGGGCTTCAAAGATATTTATAGTTTTGATTACCAGGGCTGTTTTATTTTTTTACCTTTCCAGTCTATGAAACTCTTAGGATCCTTGTCCAAACATACTTTTCAGAAGAATAGATTTACTTGTGATCCATCTTTCTCACAGTGGGCGACGCACATTCATACAAAACAACAAAAAATATCAAGTCTGATCCGTTTTTATTTTGCTCAGTAGTGAAGTTACTTTTAGAAACATGGCGAATTTAAGACTATTCTTATTTACTTAACACAGGAGCTTTCTCGATGATCTCTTCGTCTATCATCCCACTAGTCTGCATCCCTGTTGTTAATTTTTTTTTTTTAGTTTAGCTTTATACCGGCCGTTGTGGTCGAGCGGTTCTAGGCGCTTCAATCCGGAACCACGCGGCTGCTACGGTCGCAGGTTGGAATCCTGCCTCGGGGCATGGATGTGTGTGATGTCCTTAGGTTAGGTAGTTCTAAGTTCTAGAGGACTGATGACCTGTGATGTCCTTAGGTTAGGTTAAGTAGTTCTAAGTTCTAGAGGACTGATGACCTCAGATGTTAAGTCCCATAGTGCTCAGAGCCATTTGAACCATTTAGCTTTACGACGGCTCAGCCAGAGATTAATTACGGCGCTGACCATTCCAGAGATAGATTTGATCATTAACCATTTTCGGTCACGTTAACACTTCTGCAAGGGCACTTGAAATGGATTTTTCTCTCAAGACGTAGTTTCTAGATGTTCGAATCTGATAAGTGCTTATCAGAAAACTTCAAAGAATTGAGTTGTGGCTCACACTCTGGGAGTCAGAAATTTGAGCATGATCAAGAAATATTAAACCAAATATTTCGTTGAGTGCAAGGCTGATTAACTGCAAATTGAACTTCTGCTACACTTATAGGTGGGAACCAGGTGCTGTAACACCGTAGCTGCCATGTGGCGTCATGCAGATGCAGTGCGGAGTAGCATGGGGCCACGGCATGGCTCTCACGGCCATTGCCGGCTATCCAAGCCTTGGAGCCGCTACTTCTCAATTAAGTACAGGGTAACCCCTCAATTGGCATCCCGACACTTGGTGGAACCCATTCCAGCTAGCCGGACGGTGTGGCCGTGCGGTTAAAGGCGCTTCAGTCTGGAACTGCGTGACCGCTACGGTCGCAGGTTCGAATCCTGCCTCGGGCATGGATGTGTGTGATGTCCTTAGGTTAGTTAGGTTTAATTAGTTCTAAGTTCTAGGCGACTGATGACCTCAGAAGTTAAGTCGCATAGTGCTCAGAGCCATTTGAACCATTTGAACCATTCCAGCTCTCCTCCCTCCCCAAGGAACACATCTTGGCAGTACCGGAGATTGAAACAGGGTCCTCTGCAACGCAGTCACCAGTGCTGACCACCCAGAAGGAACCCCTTGAGTGCGAGGTCTCAAAAGGCTAGTCATGTTTACGACATCGGACGCCCCACATATTGTCTAGCACGCAACCACACTATTGGCTGCTAATGGCAACAATGGGGCGGGGTTGGGGTTATCCAGTGGTGAGCAGAGCATGAGGCTACGGAGCGTAGCTGAACAGCTTAGTCGACGAGTAACTCGCGACAGTGCTACAGTGCTAGTGGTGTTGATACAAAGCAGAGCAATAGCAACGATAAACAAAGCAAACATTGCATTACATCTATAAAAACAGTCGCCGAAGTTGATATTTCGTCAGAAAGGGACCCAAGGAATTTCACAGAATGAGAAAGAAGTAGCAGATGAAATATTAGCGTTTCTGCAAGGTGTGTCAGTGGAATGTGTGGTGTCCTCTACGCTCGACTGTGCGTACGTTCTACATGAGGAGTACAAGGATGGCGATACGTGCTCGCCAAATGAAAGTGCTATTGAAATAAATGACGAGGCATGTAGTTCTAAGTGCGCAGCAATATGATCGTGTAGTGCATAAGAAAAACTACGTATATTCAAGTGAGGACGAGGAGCACTTGTCACAAAAAGTGGTGTTTGCACGTTGTAGGATGCTCGATACAATTTACAGCACGTGCATACGTTATGCACATCAAACTGCGCGCGACATAGATTGCAGCGGTTTCAAGGGAAACAGTGGATGGTTGCACAGCTTCAAACACTGCTACAGAGTCGGAAGACGTAAGATAACGAAATCTCAAACAACGCGTCAACTTGACGATAAACAGCAAACTACGGAATCGACCCGAAAATTTGTAGATGAGGTAAACAAACTTATCACACCGTTCAGTATGGAATTTGTTATCAAGTCCGACCAATCGGGATTTGAAGAGGAAAATACATATGAAAAGAACCCTGGAAGTTAAGGGTACCAAGAGAGTTGTATCAAGATCAACTGTCATCAATGCCTTAATGCATTTACATAAAATTATGCCGACTGTTAATCTCGATGGCAAATTGGATGGAAAGTTAATATTGTGCTTGGATAAGTTGGAGATGCTCTGCCTCCTACAATTCTTTCTCGTGTGCGTGATCTTGCAAGAACAGTAGCGAATATTTCGTCTCAGCAAGCAACAGTGGGAAAATGGACGTAAGAGAACTACAGTTGTGGTATAAGCTTTGCGTTTGGTCAATAGCAGGCCAAAATAACATACTTTAGCTAGATTTCTGGTCTTCGTATAAAAATCACCCTCCTGTCGAGCAAACTATCCATCTTGAAAAGTGTGTGACATTGCAGTTCATACCACCTGGAACTACAGAACAAATTCATCCTCTGGATGTTTGCTTTTTTCCCTGCCTATAAAACTTATTACCGCACTATCTGCAGCTACGCCTTAAAAGATAGCCAGTTTCAATATAAGCCGGCCGGTGTGGCCGAGCGGTTCTAGGCGCTACAGTCTAGAACCGCGCGACCGCTACGGTCGCAGGTTCGAATCCTGCCTCGGGCATGGATGTGTGTGATGTTCTTAGGTTAGTTAGGTTTAAGTAGTTCTAAGTTCTAGGGGACTGATGACCTCAGAAGTTAAGTCCCATAGTGGTTGGTTGGTTGGTTGGTTTTTGGGGAAGGAGACCAGACAGCGTGGTCATCGGTCTCATCGGATTGGGGAAGGATGGGGAAGGAAGTCGGCCGTGCCCTTTCAGAGGAACCATCTCGGCATTTGCCTGGAGTGATTTAGGGAAATCACGGAAAACCTAAATCAGGATGGCCGGACGCGGGATTGAACCGTCGTCCTCCCGAATGCGAGTCCAGTGTCTTACCACTGCGCCACCTCGCTCGGTAGTCCCATAGTGCTCAGAGCCATCGCTGCGGCCGGAAAAAGATCCTGCAACAATGGGACCAACGACGAGTGAAGAGAATCGTTCAACGTGACAGAGGTGCAACCCTTCCGGAAATTGCTGCAGATTTCAATACTGGACCATCAATAAGTGTCAGACATCATCGATATGGACTTTCAGAGCCGAAGGTCCACTCGTGTACCCTTGATAACTGTACGACAAAAAGCTTTATGCCTCACATTGGCCCGTCAAAATCGACATTGGACTGTGTAACAGAGAACGTACGAGTGTAGTGGAAGCTGTCTCTTTAGTGGACTTGTTGCATCTTCTAAGTGTCCTGCCAATGAAACGCAACCTTTGGCTCGCCTTCCCCACAATATTATCTATGTGGTCTTTCCAACTGAAGTTGTTCGTAATTTTAACACGCAGGTACTTAGTTGAATTGACAGCATTGAGAATTGTACTATTTATCGAGTAATCGAATTCCAACGGATTTCTTTTGGAACTCATGTGGATCACCTCACACTTTTCGTTATTTAGCGTCAACTGCCACCTGCCACACCATACAGCAATCTTTTCTAAATCGCTTTGCAACTGATACTGGTCTTCGGATGACCTTACTAGACGTTAAATTACAGCATCATCTGCGAACAACCTAAGAGAACTGCTCAGATTGTCACCGAGGTCATTTATATAGATCAGGAACAGCAGAGGTCCCAGGACGCTTCCCTGGGGAACACCCGACATCACTTCAGTTTTACTCGATGATTTGCCGTCTATTACTACGAACTGCGACCTTCCTGACAGGAAATCACGAATACAGTCGCACAACTGAGACGATACCCCATAGGCCCGCAGCTCGATTAGAAGTCGCTTGTGAGGAACGGTGTCAAAAGCTTTTCGGAAATCTAGAAATACGGAATCAACTTGAGATCCCCTGTCGATAGCGGCCATTATTTCGTGCAAATAAAGAGCTAGCTGCGTTGCACAAGAACGATGTTTTCTGAAACCATGCTGATTACGTATCAGTAGATCGTTCCCATCGAGGTGATTCATAATGTTTGAATACAGTATATGCTCCAAAACCCTACTGCAAATCGACGTCAATGATATGGGTCTGTAGTTCGATGGATTACTCCTACTACCATTCTTAAACACTGGTGCGATCTGCGCAATTTTCCAATCTGTAGGTACAGATCTATCGGTGAGCGAGCGGTTGTACATGATTGCTAAGTAGGGAGCTGTTGTATCGGCGTAATCTGAAAGGAACCTAATCGGTATACAATCTGGACCTGAAGACTTCCCCGTATCACGTAATAGGGGAGAGAGTGCGGCAGATATGATACGCGAATTGGGATGCAAGTCATTAAAGCAAAGACGTTTTTCGCGAATTGGGATGCAAGTCATTAAAGCAAAGACGTTTTTCGTCGCGGCGAGATCTATTTACGAAATTTCAGTCACCAACTTTCTCTTCCGAATGCGAAAAGATTTTGTTAAGCCCAACCTACATAGGTAGGAATGATCATCAAAATAAAATAAGAGAAATCAGAGCTGGAACAGAAAGGTTTAGGTGTTCGTTTTTCCCGCGCGCTGTTCGGGAGCGGAATTGTAGAGAGATAGTATGATTGTGATTCGATGAACCCTCTGCCAAGCACTTAAATGTGAATTGCAGAGTAATCATGTAGATGCAGATGTAGATTTGATGCATCGCAGTAACTACGACGAATTGTTGTTGTGGTCTTCAGTCCTGAGAATGGTTTGATGCAGCTCTCCATGCTAATCTATCCTGTGCAAGCTTCTTCATCTCCCAGTACCTACTGCAACCTACATCCTTCTGTATCTGTTTAGTGTATTCATCTCTTGGTCTCCCTCTACGACTTTTACCCTCCACGCTGCCCTCCAATACTAATTTGGTGATCCCTTGATGCCTCAGAACATGTCCTACCAACCGATCCCTTCTTCTAGTCAAGGATTGCCACAAACTTCTCTTCCCCCCAATCCTGTTCAATACTTCCTCATTAGTTATATGATCTACTCACTTAATCTTCAGCATTCTTCTGTAGCACCGCATTTCGAAAGCTTCTATTCTCTTCTTGTCCAAACTATTTATCGTCCACGTTTCACTTCCATACGTGGCTACACTCCATACAAATACATTCAGAAACGACTTCCTGACACTTAACTCTGTACTCGATGTTAACAAATTTCTCTTCTTCAGAAACGCTTTCCTTGCCATTGTCAGTCTACATTTTATATCCTCTCTACTTCAACCGTCATCAGTTATTTTGCTCCCTAAATAGCAAAACTCATTTACTACTTTAAGTGCCTCATTTCCTAATCTAATTCCTTCAGCATCACCCGACTTAATTCGACTACATTCCATTATCCTCGTTTAGCTTTTGTTGATGTTCACCTTATATCCTCCCTTCAAGACACTATCCATTCCGTTCAACTCCTCTTCTGTCCTTTGCTGTCTCTGACAGAATTACAATGTCATCGGCGAACCTCAAAGTTTTTATTTCTTCTCCATGGATTTTAATACCTACTCCGAATTTTTCTTTTGTTTCCTTCACTGCTTGCTCAATATACAGATTGAATAACATCGGGGAGAGGCTACAACCCTGTCTCACTCCCTTCCCAACCACTGCTTCCCTTTCATGTCCCTCTACTCTTATAACTGCCATCTGGTTTCTGTACAAATTGTAAATAGCCTTTCTCTCCCTGTGTTTTACCCCTGCCACCTTCAGAATTTGAAAGAGAGTATTCCAGTCAACTTTGTCAAACGCTTTCTCTAAGCTACGACGAATAAGGAAAAGAAACGCAGTTCTTTATCGAGCGAAGATATCAGACTATAAGATGTGAAAAAGCAAAATTTTTTCGCCCCATAGTTTTCTTTAAATTGGATTATAAGTATTTCTAGGTGCCCGAACTTCGCCTCTCAGCACAAGTAGCAGCATCTGGCGTGCAGTACAACCACAAAAGAACTGCGCTCAGTACGAAAGGCAGAGAGCACGTCTTTAGTAACAGAAGTGTAAGGTGCAGACTTCATACAAATTACAGTTGAGTACTACAGGTTAGTGCACGTCCATCATAGAATAGTGGTCAGGGGTGTAGGACAAACATCAAATAGGAGTATCACTGCACCTACACAAAGAAGGGCAGAATGTACGGTTCGGTGTTTGTTAGAACCTTGGAAGAGCGTCAGAAAGATATCGAAAAACTGGCTTCAAAGGAGAAGCTGTGTATGATGGAAAGGCCTAAATAAAATTTCTCAGGAACCGGCTTTGAGGAATATTACAGCCCCCTATAAGTCGCTCCCATAGGGACTGCGAAGAAGAGCTTAGACTAATTACAGCACGCACATAGGCATTAAAACGGTCATTCGTACCCATGCTCCACACGTAAGTGGTATGGAAAGAAGCCTAATAAGTAGTTCACTGAGAAGTACCCTCAGCCATGCCCACCTCAGTCGTTTGCAGAGTACGGATGCAGATGTAGATTTTGGGGAGGGCAGAAAGATCAACCTAGCTTTCTTTACCTGTTGATGCAGTGTCTGGAAGTGTTTAGAAAACAAAATATGTTGGTAACTGCTAGAATGGAGCAGCTGCAGTTCTCTGTGACAACGTCTGGCGCTAATTTCAGACTGGCGCTGACGTGGTGGGCGGCTGGGTATTTCCGGGTCGAGCGAACACAGTACCTGGAAGCTCGGCCGTAGCGCCGTTGACCACGCCGGCTGCAGGAGGCGACGGCCCGTGGCAGGGACGGGTGTGGGGGCGGCACCGCCCACCGCCGCCCACACCACCAGGTGCCGCCCCGTGGCCAGCGCCAGCCGCATCTGCGCGCGGAAATACCAGCTGCACACCTCTAGTCGTAACAGGAAGGAGCCGCAGCCGGTGGTACTCAGACTACCCGCGTCCAAGATACACGACTATACACCTACATCGCTTAGGTCAGTTTGTTGTAGACCATTGGATGAAGTTTGGTGCTGACGTATCATGGCTTTCCTGGCGCCGAAATATCTCCTCTGTAAAAATAAACATGGATTCCGCAGGTAACCATAATCTGAAACAGCTCGTCTTGTTCGTTCAAGATAATACCCTGAAAGCGATAGCCGAGATTGGTGGCGTGTTTTTTTTTTTTTGTCATTTTTTTTTAACGGAAGTCGTTCGATACAGTCTTCATCTACATCTACATGGTTACTTTGTAATTCACGCTTAAGTGCCTGGCAGAGTGTTCATGGAACCATTTTCATACTACTTCTCTACCATTCCACTCTCGAATGGCTCATGGGAAAAAGGAACACCTAAATCTTTCCGTTCGAGCTGTGATTTCTCTTATTTTGTTATGATGATCTTTTCTCCCTACGTAGGTGGGTGTCAACAAAATATTTTCGCATTCAGAAGAGAAAGTTGGTGATTGAAATTTCGTAAATAGATCTCGCCGCAAAGAAAACCGCCTTTGTTTCAGCGACTGCCACCCCAACTCGCGCATCATATCAGTGACACTCTCACTCCTATAGCGCGATAACACGAAACGAGCTGCCCTTCTTTGCACCTTTTCGATGTCCTCCGTCAATCCTACCTGGTAAGGATCCCACACCGCGCAGAAAAATTCCAGCAGAGGACAGACAAGTGTAATGTAGGCTGTCTCTTTAGTGGGTTTTTCACGTCTTCTAAGCGTTCTGCGAACAAAGCGCAGTCTTTGTTTCACCTTCCCCACAATATTATCTATGTGGTCTTTCCGATTTAAGCTGCTCGTAATTGTAATTCCTAGGTATTTAGTCGAATTGACAGCCCTTAGATTTGTGCGATTTATCGTATACCCAAAATTTATCAGATTTCTTTTAGTACCCATGTGAATGACCTCGGACTTTTCTTTGTTTAGTGCCAATTGCCACTTTTCGCACCATACAGAAACTCTCTCTAGATCATTTTGTAATCGGAATTGATAGTCTGACGATTTTACTAGACGGTAAATTACAGCGTCATCTGCAAACGATATAAGGGGGCTGCTCAGATTATTACCTAGGTCATTTATGTAAATCAGGAACAGCAGAGGGCCTATCACACCACCTTGCGCAACGCCAGATATCACTTCTGTTCTACTCGACGATTTACCGGCTATCACTTCGAACTGTGACCTCTCTGAGAGGAAATCACGAATCCAGTCACACAACTGAGACGATACTCCATATGCACGCAATTTGATTAATAGACGCTCGTGAGGAACGGTATCAAAAGCCTTCTAGAAATCTAGAAATAAGGAATCGATCTGAGATCCCTTGTCGACAGCACTCATTACTTCATGGGAATAAAGAGCTAGCTGTCTTGCACAATGACGATGTTTTCTGAATCCGTGTTGGTCATGTGTCAATAAGTCAATTTCTTCAAGGTAATTTATGATGTTCGAATACAGTAAATGCTCCAAAATCCTACTGCAAATGGAGGTCAGTGATATGGCTCTGTAATTAAAAGGGTTACTCCTATTTCCTTTCTTGAATATTGGTGTGACCTGTGCTACTTTCCAGTTTTTAGGGACAGACCTTTCGTCAAGTGAGCGGTTGTATATGATTGCTAAGAAAGGCGCTATTGTGTCTGCAAACTCCGTACTAGCGCCTACTGAATAAAATAAGAGCGTACGGAATATTGTGACTGCCTTGAAGAGTTCCTAGCAAACAGAGCACAACATGTTGTTCCCAAGAGAGAGAAATCATCAGGCGTAAAAGTAACTTCGGACGTACCACAATGATGTGTTATATGACAATTTCCAGTCATTTTATATATATAAATAACCTAGTGTATAATGTCGAAAGCTGTCCGAGGCTCTTCACAGAATATGCTGTTTTATACAGACAAGCAGAAATGCTAGAAAATTTTAGGATCGACGCTTGACGCATGGGTTGTCAGTTGACACTCAACACAATGAAACAGCATGCATAATGACTGCCGAACGTTTATTATAAGCAGTCACATTCAGTAATATGAGGGTGGAGCCTATGCGTACCGTACAATATGAAGTGCAGATGCCAGACTGAGATACATTGGAAGAATTGTAAGTAGGCTGTTTAGGTTTTTATGTTGGTGGCGCCATGTAGCGCTCTGTATGAAAATCAGTCTGTGCTGTGTGCAGTTTGTGGCTGGTTGGACTCATTGTTGGAATATTCGCTAGTGTAGTGTTGGACGGATGTGAACAACCCATAGCGTTGAGCAGTTGGAGGTGAGCTGCCAGCAATGGTGGATGTGGGGAGAGAGATGCCAGAGTTTTGAGAGGTTACTATCAGCGGACGCTCTGGACGCGTGTCCGTCAGAAAAAGGAAATTTGTAAAACTGGATGTGTCACGTACTGATATTGCAGTAGTTCGAGTAACGAAGATTTTTGTGAGGTAAGTGATTCATGAAAGGTAAAGGTTATTGTTAGTCAGGGCCATTCTTTTGTAGGGATTATTGAAAGTCAGATTGCGTTGCGCTAAAAATATTGTGTGTCTGTTTAGTGATGACCAGAATAAGTAAAGAGAGAACTGTCTGAGTACGTTCAGTTTTACTCAGTTGTTTCTGTATCAAATAACGTAGAAGTTAACCAGCACAGTCATTCTTAACATACAAAGGGGACGTTTCAGAATCATCAGGAAATGTAGTCCATTAACAGAGCAAGTGGCTTACAAACATTCGTTCGACCAGTACTTGACCATTGCTCGTCTGTCTGGGATCTGAATCAGGTAGGTTTCACAGAGGAAATAAGATTCAAAGAAGAAGATTCATAGAAGAGCAGTCTGTTCCGTCATAGGTTCGTTTAGTAAGCGCGAAAGTGTCATCCACCTCCAAAGCCAGACGCCGCAAGAGAGGCAACGTGCACCAAAGTGTGGCTCGCTGCTGAAATTCCGAAAGCGTACGTTTCTCGAAGAGTCAACCAATATATTGCTTCCTCCTTCGTGTATTCGTCAAAAGAACTTGAGTGTAAAATCAGACAGATTATACCCCACACTTAAGTCTATCAACAACCGTTTTTCCTGCTCACCAACTGCGACTGGAACAGAAAAGGGAGGAGTGTCAGTGGTTCACTAAGCAGCCTCCGCCACACACCTTAAGACGACCGACTTACGGATTATAGATGTAGATCCAGATGTAAATGTAGAAACCACAACGTTGGACAAGCGCATGGCTACCTTCTACTCCAAAAACCTAGCCTTTTTCGATTCGTCTCTCTAATGTCTTTAGTGATACAGGAGCGAGGAACAGATTCCGCACATAAACAGATAATCCAGAAATTAATTTATTCTACATCTAGTATCAAATAGTAAAAATAATACATAACTTATTTGCAGCGTCAGTTTCTAACAGTAGATTTGAATGCAGAAATACACTGACGAACCATAACATTATGACCACTTACTTAACAGCTTGTTTGTCTGTCTTTGTAACGAAATACATCTGCGACTCTGCGTATCAGGGATTCGACAGTTGGCTGGTAGGTTTGTGGAGGTACGTGGCATTAGATGTCTACGCACAGGTCATGTAATTCGCATAAATAACGGGCCGCTGATTTGCGTACGTGGTGATGGCGACCGAGATGGGTTCCACAGGATTTACATCATGCGAATTTAGTCGCAGATTATGGAAGTATGTAAACGATATTCAACTGGCAAGCACGCAAAATGGGCTCAGTAGATAAACGTTGGAACTTCAGTATGCCCGGCACTGGAGCTCCGGAGAGGGGTCGCTTGCATCTCAATGGCAGCGGCGTAATCGTTCGTTGCAGCGCGCTCGTGCCGCGGCGGCGGCTGTAGGAAACGCAGCGGCGCGTGTGTTTGAAAGTGCGGCAGTCTCATTAGACAAAATCTGAGATCTTACAATGCAAAAACGTCTAGCTGAGGCTTGTCGTAAATCATAGAAGGGAAGGAATAAGAAATTTTTGTAAGGCTACACTACCATTTAATACAATCTATTCAGATTTGGTCCTGTTACTGTTCATTCAACGGCTGTATAGAAGAGACTGACGTCTACATGTCTTTCACCATGAACTGATTTAGCAAACGATGGCCATTTTTAGGCGACCAGTTCGTGCACATACTTCAGAAATATGTACATTTCTAAATTTCGTGAGCAATTGCATACAAATTGGTGATCTGGCTGCAAATGTTCTGAAGTCGATTTAGCAGTTAACACTGTACTTGTGTACTCAATCACTTTAGTACAAATGTTACTGAACCGGGATTGAAGTAAGACGTCACAGCCAGTTCTGCTTCATCTTCTGGCTTCTCATCTACTGCTACATCTAAATCTACATCCATATGCATGATGTGAACTGCAACTTCTCATTGCACCATTGCATTATTACGGCCTTTTCCCGATGCATTCACATACGGAAAGAGAGAAGAATGCTTATTTAAGGGCCTCTGTGCGCGCTTTAACTAGTGTAATAATCTCTTCTCGATCTCTACGTGAACTACACATAGGAACTGTAGTATATTCCGAAATCAACATAAAGGTGGTTCTTGAGAAGCAGTCTTGTTCTTGTTAAGCCAGTATTCTTCTTGAGATTTTGAGTCCTGTGAGATTCTATTCATCCCGGTGTGTGTGTGTGTGTGTGTGTGTGTGTGTGTGTGTGTGTCGCGCGCACGCGGAAGGGGCGAGGGGGAGGAAGGCAAAGAAACTTCCACATTGTTCACTTCGAACATCCATTATCGTCTAACCTCTGTAGAAGATCAAGCCTTGTTGCTATCGTGTGAATTAGCCTCTTTGGCCTACAGGATTTCTCTGTCATACTCTCTTTCACTAATTCCTTCTCAGAAGCGCAGCTCCTTCTTCCTTCAAGGTCCTTTCTTAGGCCCAAGAATTTCGTCTCTTATTTCCTTCTGAAAACAATCCATCGTAGGTGACATTACGTTCGACAATATATTCAATAGATGATTATGTTGCTAATCTACAGGAAAGTATTTTCGTGTCGTATTGCTATTTTTACTTAACCAATTTCTAAGTTACTATAAAACTATGCAACCACTTAGGATGGCGAAAAGGAGGCTTCAAAAGCGTCAGCTGCATATTTTTTAAACGTCCTCAATCTAGTAACCGGAGAAGAGTGGAACGCAGAATGGGAAGAGTCATCAAAATACAAGGCAGAGATTACACTAACGCTAGCCCGGCACTGGTGACTAAGTTGAGGCACAAGAAACATAAATGCTCCAGAACACAGCAACACACGCGACATTCAAGCACGGCTGTTGCAGGAAACATCTACATTGCACTGGCTTCGTAGCAGCCCCATTATGCGACTACGATAATGGAGAAGATTTCGACTACATCTTCTTCGGCTGTCCGAAAAGATACGATACTATAAGTACCAAAACATCTGATAAACATCGGTTGCTCTCTGACGACTTCCATAGCCGTGTTGCTACGCCTAAAAAGTATAGAGCACATATTCTTTTTGCTGGCATTTATCCCGCAGCTAAACGTGGTGGGCGTGTTAGTACTTCGGATTTGACAGTGTTAGTGGTCGAGGGTGACCGACTATTGTTGTCGCCACCCCTTCGCCACAAAATGCAAACTGTTCTCTCAAATGTTTAGCAAAGAAAATATGGCAGATGGAAAGATTCACTGTAAGAAGACTCCAGAATGCATTTGAAGATGAACCTACGCAGAAGGGCTGTTTTAACCTTGAAGTCAATTTCCCATAACTTTCCCTTTTTCGTATTTAATTTACCTTTTCACAGTTTTCACTGGAGGTAGAACTGTTAAATTTTCTGTGAGTGATTACACTACTATCTTGCATTTGCTAAAACAGTATTGTGTCCATTACTTGCACAATGTAAAATTTACAGGCAATAAAATGAACACTGTCCCTCATATCTCTCTTCGATCTTAACGTTCTTGTCTCAATAACATGGCAGAAATACTCGTTCCTGTCCCACTCATCGTTCAGCCACTTTCTCGCAGTCCTTATCAGTAGCAGGAAGCCGACTCTGTAATAACCTCCCGCATTATATTACGGAACTGAATAGCATCTCCAGTTTCAGAAGAGAGTTACTGACATATCACATAACGAAACAATGATGATTTCCATTGTCCCTATACGCTCTCGTTACCTTTGTGTATCCCTCTTTCCAACCTCATCTAGTGTTCTTAGCCGATGCAGTCTCCTTAAATTTCCTTTCTCCATAACTTGCTATATCGGAAAACGTATATTTTGTACACTAAAAACTCTTCTTATACCTGCCACTATCATTATTGTTATTATCGTCATTATTATTATTGTTGTTATTATTATTACTATTTCGCTATTAATGGTAGCAGCTGCAGTAACACAAGTGCTGGCAGTATTAACTTTATCAGTTCTTAGTCAGTGTAAGTTACTCACAATGCCACTTCAGACACTCAAATCATTTTAATACTATCTGTCACACGAAAACTGTTATTTCTTAGGTAACTATGATGTAAAAAAGGTACTGTACCTGCGAAACCTAGGTCCGATGTAAAAGAGGGCCTGATGACTCTAATAAGATCAGGTTAAATGAATTAAGTAATTAAAAAATAAATAATAAGAATATTTTTAATTAAATGTAGCTCATATAGAAAAAAATTAATACACGAGTCGTCAATATTCTGCAACATCGTTGTTTCATCATTGACAGGATAGAAGTGAGCATAAGCTCTTCAGCTAAGAGAGGTACTGTAAAAGGTACCTTATACCACATACAGTTTTACACTGCGAAAGTGTCAATTCCACTTCCCCATAAGTTATTTCTTTGTGCTTATCAGGGACGTCATTATTGTCTCGTACGTATCTTTTAAGTCCTAGTAACTTATAGTCACGCATGCTACAGTGTACGTAATAAATATGGAGCTTGTTTAGAATTTAACGTTTTCTTAGCTGTATTTGATTCTCATTATGGTATTACAGAAAAATTTGTACCATAAGCAAATTGTGCGACATTCCTAAGTATTTAATCAGTTTCTACTATAGTCAAACACGTAATTAAAAGTTCCTATTGTCCCTGTGCGACAACAACACAGACAATTTATCTTTAAAAGTTAAAATCTTCTGGGATGTTAGGCCGCGTCATGTTTCTTCTAAAATATTCGACGTTTCGACCCCTCTGCTGGGATCTTCCTCAGGATCTTATTTAGTCAAAACAAAATAAAAGACTTTTTCCGACGGAAAATGGATGCACCTGATGACCTCCACAATGCAGGCGTCTATCAAGTGTCATGTGACTGCGGCATAGTGTATATAGGCGAAACGGGAAGAACAGTCAAAGAAAGCATTAATGAACACGAAATGCACATGCGGCTAAGACAAAGTGCAAAATCGGCAGTAGCGGAACACCACGAGAACTGTGGCTCTGACATCGATTTTAATAACGTACGTGTACGGGCTAAAGAAACAAACATTGAAAGGTCTCTGTTGGATTCCTTTCATGTTTAATTTCTTAAATCTGTTGCCATTTATGGAATAAATTCCTCTTCTAAATGTACTGTGGCGTTTCTGACTATCTGGGAGGAGACTGAGCAGTGGAACGTGTTACTTTTACACATAAACAAGAACGATCTGTCACACTACTACACTTTAAAGCACAGTTTATATGTAATTCTTATATGTAATTCATGTCACACAGTTTCATACGGAACCTACATCCGCTTTCTTTTATATACTGTATATGATAAGATACTGTCATCCCCCTTCCCTTTTCTGTGAGAGGATGAATGAGCATATGTATTTCTAGTTGCATGCTTGAGGGTAGCAGACAAGGCTGTCTGCTAGAGAACAGTAGGACCAACGTCGGAACAGGTAGCTACGCTTCCTAAAAGCAAAGAGGTTTCTATCCTTAGTATGGTTCTGTCCGTCCGTTGTCATGTTGGTATAGGAAGCTGCCCCTCTGGCCACTTCCGTTTGTCTTTCTGAGCCACCCTCAGGAAGCACGCTCGGCAGTAGGCAGTTGCTGTGGGACCGTGGCGAGCGTCTGAAGTGGTAAGATCTCCGGCTAAGCACGTGTCTGCTAAGTCCGTAGGACAATGGATTTGTTAAGTTCAGCCTAACTGAAAATTTAATCATCTTTATTTCGGGTTTAGCTCTAAAATATCTAAGGTTATCTTAAATTGCAGCGTAGTGTAATTCTCGTGTGAAGTTCATATTATTTTCCGGTTGTTGCTTTGTTACTACTTTGTGAGTAAAGTGGAACCACGTGTTGATCAGTAACTCTAACTAAGTTCATCAATCTTAAATGTGAATGCTTGTGTGATTATAACGTCTCGTCTTGACAACATTTTACAATATAGCAACTTTTCTTTATGTTCAACCCACGTGGAGTGTACTTTGCGAGACCAGTACCACGTGCTTATATAACTGTTTGACCCATCAGGTTAATAGTAAGACGTTAGTAACCAGTTCAAGGTTTTGCTTTTGTCAATTGCTTTTCGATCTAATGTATTTTAATTATCAAAATTATTGTGGAGTTGTACGCTTTGTGTAAACCAAGCTGACCACGTGGAGCATGTGGTGTAATCATCAAAGTAGCCCTCAGCTATTCTTTTTGCGAAGACTTCACAAAGAGTTAATATGAATTTAGTATACCAGTGTGTGGTAATTACATGACGGACAGGATTGTGGTATGAACGTAATTTCTTTGGGTAAAAAACTGAATCTGTTGGTTGTGGTTAATTTCTTCTTGCTTATGTTTCAATGTTCTTCGTGAGTTATTTTATGAATGCAGTGTCGTATCCAGTCTCCCAATCTTGGCTCCATATTTTATGTGTTCCGTAAGATTACAATCTCACATTTTTCAATCGTAAATAAGGCACCAGCTCAGTTATAACTCACGTATAATATGCTGAAATTTCAATGAACAATCTTAAAATAAATTTCCAAATATAAACTGATTTCTTTCTTTTTATTTAAATTCTCTTTTTGTATATATATATATATTACCGGTTTTGTATGACTATTAAAAGATTATCATTAATGTTAGTCTGCTTGGTAAACCTAGATTAAATATCTGATGAAACAGTTGCCCAGTAATCCACGGTTAACGTCCCCAGACAGATCACGGCTTTTAACCCACTTTCATTGTCAATTAGCACCGATATCAGCATACCAAATTAAAGTTACAACATTACACAGCAGCTAAGAAAATTAAAGTTACAACATTACAACATTTATAGAAGAAAGGTCCGAGAAGCGGTTGAAATTTCTAAGAATGCATCTAATTTCAATAGAGATGACGGATATAGGCTTCCGGCATCGTGGCTCCCCGCCATCAAGGAATTAAATACGCGGCCGCGGTGTGTGAGCGGCATAAACAACGCGCTGCAAGTCACCTCGGTGGACAGTAATATTTTGGGTAAACATTCCCCCTCTCTTGCTCTGTCCCTTACGAATCTAGCCACTGATGACGACCAACCAATTGCGGTAGCAGGCATTTCAACCAATAACCCTTCCCCAGCATAAGTGTGGAATAGTGCCTTTCTATCCAATGACGATGGGCCACCAATGGTATCCACAGGAGATGAGCTACCAATGCCCCTTCTTCTGCATCAGAGCGGGAATATTAGCCTATGACTATGGCCCACGAATGGTAGCCATATGAATTTTAACCAATACTATCACTATCCAATGATGATGACCGCCAATGGTATCCACAGGAGATGAGCTACCAAAGCCCCTTCTTCTGCATTAGCCTATGATTATGGCCCACCAATGGTAGCCATATGAATTTTAACCAATACTATCACTTCTCCAGCACGAACGCCAGAAACTCCCCCTTTATAAGTGGACGCGACGCTCGCGTCTGACAGTGTTCTAGCAGTAGTGGACACAAAAAGATCCTGAGGAAGATCCCAGCAGAGGGGTCGAAACGTTGAACATTTTAGAAGAAACATGACGCGGCCTAACAACCCAGAAGATTTTAACTTTAGTGACAACGGCCACGAAAGCCTGCAGACTTACATAATTTATCTTTTAGTTTCTGCGAATCTGCTGTCTAAATTCTTTGGCCTGAAAATCTGTAACGGAAATTGTAATTTCTCAGCGAAACGATACAACGATACATCACTGTACAAGGGTTTCCCAGAAAGTAACGCACCGCATTTCTTTTTCCTTCAACAATTCTTTATTGAACATGATGAGAATTACACACACGAAAGAATGGTGTTTTATGTACACACCCTGTTTTTCCACGCAATCTCCATCCCGTTCTATGGCATTCCTCCAGCGCGAAACAAGGACGTGTATGCCCTGTCGGTACCGATCCTCGTCCTGGTGGCGGAGCCAGTGCTTCACTGTGTGAATCACTTCCTCATCGTCCTCAAAATACCTTCCACGAATGGCATCTTTTAATGGCCCAAACAAGTGGAAGTCCGAGGGGGTAAGTCAGGGCTGTAGGGTGGATGGGGTAACGCTGTCCAACCCTGTTTCGCGATGTGTTCAGCAGTCCTCAAACTTGTGTGGCGCCGATCGTTATCGTGTTGAACAAAACATCTGGGTTGCTGTGGCGCCGAGGTCGCCGGAAGCGCGGCTTGAGTTTTGTTAATGTGTTGGCACATGCTTCTGAATTAATGGTAGCGCCTATTGGCATCATATCAATGAGAATCACACCTTCACAGTCCCAGAACACAGCGATCACGACCTTACCAGCGGAAGCAGTTACTTTAAATTTTTTCTTCTGTGGGGAATGGGAATGGCGCCATTCCGTCGACTATCGTTTTGTTTCTGGCTCAAAATGGTGAACCCAGGTTTCATCACCTGTCACAATCCGGCCGAAGAAGCCCCCCCCCCCACCCCTCCTCAGCTTCAAAACGTTACTACAAATCAAGACATATGTTTTTTCTGTGCGATTTGTGGTCCACCGTCAGACACTGCGGGACCCATCTTGCACACACTTTTGAATATCCAAGAGTGCTGGTAACTGCATCCACACTTCCATTGCTGATTGACAGATGCAGCGCCAACTGCCAATGCGTCTGTCCCCGCGAATGACATCAGCTAGTTGCAAATGTCAGGTGTGACAGCCGTGGATGGTCTCCCCGACCGCTGCAAATCGTGGAGCTCCGCCGAAACGCCTTCTGATGACCTCACCCTCCGTGCCCAGCGACTAACTGTACCTCTGTCAACAGCAGATGCTGCACTGACTTTTCACAAGCGTTTGTGAGTATTCCCCACAGTTTCTTTCTCTTCAGTGAGAAATTCAATGCCGGCACGCTGCTTGTAACGTACATCACCTACAGACAGCATTTTGAAACTGTCCTGCAGCTACGCTATCTGTCCGAAGTGACAGAATTTTGGCGCGCTCACTCAGGAGACTTCAAATAATACATAGGTAATGTTTCGCATTCGTAGCATTGTTTCGGGCTGAGAAAAAAAATGCGGTGCATTACTTTCTGGGCAATCCTCGAAGTATTGTGTGATTTTCCACTTTAGAATGTAGAATGCGTACCGTTCTTAATGCATTGTAAGTACCTTCTTTACGTATTTAAACTATTTGCTACATTACTTTAAAAATGGGCACAAACAGTATTCGGTCAGTTTCGGTCAGTATTTGACCATCCTCAGACCCTCATTCCACGACGGCTGGCAGTGGCGGTGAATGGAGCGGGTTTTGTAATTCCACAACACTCGCTCCATTCAGCGCCACAGCCTGTCATCATGGTACGAGGGTTTGAGGATGGTCAAATACTGACAAAAATTGCCGGCCGAAGTGGCCGTGCGGTTAAAGGCGCTGCAGTCTGGAACCGCAAGACCGCTACGGTCGCAGGTTCGAATCCTGCCTCGGGCATATATGTTTGTGATGTCCTTAGGTTAGTTAGGTTTAACTAGTTCTAAGTTCTAGGGGACTAATGACCTCAGCAGTTGAGTCCCATAGTGCTCAGAGCCATTTTTTTGACCAAAATTGGTTACCACCGAGATAAATGTTTTTGCAGTCGAGACTGTTTGTGTCCATTTCAAAGTACATTTAACTAGACCGCTGTTTCTCCATGGGAAATGTTCTCAAAAATTACTTATTTACTACATTACTTCGATAGATACTGTCGGTGCTAATTGGGTTAGGTATTAGCAAAACAAGTCACAACTTACCTCATGCTCACCTAGTGTTCTTGATGAAAGAAATCGCTGATCTTTGTCACTAAAAAGAACTGTGTAGAAACTGCCTTCCACCTGACGATGACGATTTAGCCGCGAAAAAACGTAGTGGATGATATAAAAACTTTGTGACTGACGCAGAGTTATTTATGTACTTCTTTTTCCGCTCCACTAACTTTTTAATTTTCAGGCGAGGTTACTTGGTTGTAAACCCCCTGATTCATGTTCGTGAGGACGGCGCTCGAGATCTGCAACCGTCATCCACATTTAGGGTTTCGTAGTTTCCTTACATCGATCGTAGCAAATGCTGGGATAGTTCTTTTGTAGATTAATTGCCCTGTTTCTTATTTGTTTACCTATCCCAGTCCTCTCTGAGTATTTGCTCCGTCTCTAATGACATAGTCGTCGACGGGACATTAAACCCTAATTTCTACCACCTCTAGTCCACTTGCTCATGAGTGTAAAGACTTTCGGGGCATATTTCAAAATCTATCGTTATTCTTTCAACCACACACTTTGCTTGCTTAGAATATACACCGTTTGTCACTTTCCGTTGGAATTTTTGTTGCTTATCTGTTAAGAATTGTGAAATCAGCTTATGCTAAAATATATCAGTTGTGCCGTTGCTGCCTTCTGCTGATAATATCATCATAATCAATTGGCAGCTAGTATCAGGTGTTCTAAGACGTGCAAGCAACAACATGAAGCAGCGCCGTTGTCATTTTGAACAGACTGTCCACAAGCTGAGACTACAGATAAGATACGGAAAATCATAATAATACTTTGTTTCTGTTCAACGTGAGAAAGTGGTTAGTTCCAAGCAGAAAGCAGCATGAAACAGCGCTCTGTCTCTCCTGGCCTACAAAAGTACTTTCGTCAGAACGATTCGCTTCCCGTCTCCGTAACCGAGGTCGCTACCGCACCATAGCGAAACCTGATGTGAAGGAGACTTTCATTACTTCCAAAGGAAGGAAAGATCGAGGCATATTGTGTATTAGAAATGGTTCAAATGGCTCTGAGCACTATGGGACTTAAAATCTGATGTCATCAGTCCCCTAGAACCTAGAACTACTTAAACCTAACTAACCTAAGGACATCACACACATCCATGCCCGAGGCAGGATTCGAACCTACGACCGTAGCGGTCGCGCGGTTCCAGACTGTAGCACCTAGAACCGCTCGGCCACCCTGGCCGGCGTATTAGAAATACCTGGCATGTTGAGCTTACACAACATAGAAACTCTCTGGACTCAGGATGATTCCTTCCTCAGAACCGAAGGGAAAGTATTCTGGAGTATCCCAGAGAGCTAAATGGCAACATCTATAAAATTCACATTTTGTTAATAATTTTACACTCTGCAACAGCGTCAGTTAGGCAGGTAGTCAAAACCATACCTGTGTGCTATGTAAAATACGTAGCGCTATTTAATACACTACTTGCCATTAAAAATGCTACACCACGAAGATGACGTGCTACAGACGCGAAATTTAACCGACAGGAAGAAGATGCTGTGATACGCAAATGATTGGCTTTTTAGAGCATTCACACAAGGTTGGCGTCGGTGGCGACACCTACGACGTGCTGACATGAGGAAAGTTTCCAACCGATTTCTCGTACACAAACAGCAGTTGATCGGCGTTGCCTGGTGAAACGTTGTTCTCATGCCTCGTGTAAGGAGAAGAAATGCGTACCATCACGTTTCCGACTTTGATAAAGGTCGGATTGTAGCCTATCGCAATTGCGGTTTATCGTATCGTGACGTTGCTACTCGCATTGGCCGTGATCCAATGACTGTTAACAGAATATGGAATCGGTGGGTTCAGGAGGGTAATACGGAACGCTGTGCTGGATCCCACCAGCCTCGTATCACTAGCAGTCGACATGACAGGCATCTTATCCACATGGCTGTAAGGGATCTTGCAGCCACATCTCGATCCCTGAGTCAACAGATGGGGACGTTTGCAAGACAACAACCATCTGCATGAACAGTTCGACGACGTTTTGCAGCAGCATGGACCATCAGCTGGGAGACCATTACTGCGGTTACCCTTGACGCTGCATCACAGACAGGAGCGCCTGCGATGGTGTACTCAACGACGAACCTGAGTGCACGAATGGCAAAATGGCAAAATTTTTTCGGATGAATCCGGGTTCTGTTTACAGCATCATGATGGTCGCATCCGTATTTGGCGACATCGCGGTGAACGCACAATGGAAGCGTGTATTCGTCATCGCCATACTGGCGTATCACCCGACGTGATGGTATGGGGTGCTATTGGTTACACGTCTCGGTCACCTCTTGTTCGCATTGACGGCGCTTTGAACAGTAGACGTTACATTTCAGATGTATTACGGCCCGTGGCTCTACCTTTCATTCGATCCCTGCGAAACCCTACATTTCAGCAGGATAATGGACGACTGCATGTTGCAGGTCCTTTACGGGTCTTTCTGGATACAGAGAATGTTCAACTGCTGCCCTGGCCAGCACATTCTCCAGATCTCCCACCAATTGAAAACGTCTGGCCAATGGTGGCCGAGAAACTGGCTCGTCACAATACGCTAGTCACTACTCTTGATGAACTGTGGTATCGTGTTGAAGCTGCATAGGCAGCTGTACCTGTACACGCCATCCAAGTTCTGTTTGACTCAACACCATGCGTATCAAGGCCATTATTACGGCCAGAGGTGGTTGTTGTGGGTACTGATTTCTCATGATCGATGCACCCAAACTGCGATAAAATGTAATCACATGTCAGTTCTAGAGTAATATATTTGTCCAATGAATACCCGTTTATCATCTGCATTTCTTCTTGGTGTAGCAATTTTAATGTCCAGTAATGTATATTCCAAAACGTCGCGCATAATAGCGAGATTTTTTCGCGGTTCATATCTCGGGTTCCGTTGGTGACAGAAATGGAGGGCCAAGTGTTTTGAGTAGCCCACGGGTTAGGAACCATTTGTATGCCCAACAGAAGTATCGTGTTACTGTAACTGTCCTACAGTACAGGGTCAAAGTTTGAATATAACACACTTCGGCCAGCTTAGGGAAATTGAGCAAATCAGTTAGTTCTTTTTGCATTAGACGTGGGTTAGTTCTTTTTGCATTAGACGTGGTTTACGGTGCGCCTTAAGGGGCGTGTGGAGGCACTATTTAGCTCATGGTAGGTTCCAGAGAAAACCCGAAAACATTGTTTTTAGCTACCTAAAACGAGCAGCAGATACCAAGACGCTATGCACAGCAAGTGACTAAAACTTTTACGATATATTTCAAAGATTCTTATCTCGAACAACCTCGGTAATTTTCTTGGTATCGTTTCCGAGATAGAGACGTTCAATGTTATCCTGTACACGTAAAATACGCATTGAAATCCGTTGTGAGGCGAAAACGTAGTTTATAAAGTAATGTAGCGCGGAGAACTGCTTTAAAGTGTCTCAGGTATCATCTGAATGGCTCTGAGAACACCATGTTGTTGTAGTACTAAAACACATGCAAACTGTTGGTGCACTTGAAATCCGGTCTGAGGTGTAAAATCACTTCAATTTCACGTAAGTGAACTGTCAACATGTTACTGACCCATAAATTTCTATTCATGTTAGTGACATACCCTGCGGCAAAATGGAAAAAGAAAGGAATTAGCGGAAAAACGCCCCTATCGCAACACAGAAAGGGCGAATATGCTTCTGTTTAAAAGACTCAAAAGAGGGGTACCAGCTGAATCATTCTACCTTCCTCAGAACGTTTAAATATTTTCTCAAAAATTTTGACATGCGAACATATTCGCTCTTCTTATGCTGAGAGAGGAGGAGACAATGGCTGTGGGAAAGCGACGGAAAATTAATAAATACTGTAAGATAGTACACAGTGGTTGTGCTATAGGAAAAGCGAAGGAGATAATGGCAGTATGAGAGAAAGAGAGGGACACTGTGGCAAAGAACATAGTCAACAGTGACAGAAAAGTGCAACGAATAAAGTTAAGAAGATAGTGCTAGTGGAAAGGAATAAAGAGAGGAAGAAAGTCGATGTGCGTGCGAGCTAGTGATAATGAGGGACAGAATCTATGACAATGACAACTAGGAAGAGACAGATAGTGGCAGTCAGAAGAGACAGCAGCATTGTGAGTGAATGAATGAGATGGTAGCAGTAAGAGAGAGAGCAAGAAGGAGACTGTGAGAACGAGAGGAGACAGTGTTAGTAGGACAGAACGAAGGAGACTGTGGCTGTGAGACAGCAGACAATGACAGTTGCAGAGACACAAAGAGATATTGACAATGAGTTGGGTTGAACGAGTGAGTGAGAATGGGCAAGTGGGAGTGAATAGGTATGGGCGACCTATAGGGATGGACTGGTGGGTGTGAACGAGTTACATTTAGGGGAGATCGTGGGAGTGGGAGGTCAGCTGCGTGTTAAAAAGAGCGCGAAAATATTCTCTAGCCAAAGTTTTTGGGAAAATTTTTGAAGGTGTTGAGGCAGGTAGAATGAGGCAGCCATTACCTCCCTTTTCAGAGTCTTTTAATAATAAGGAGCATATTCGTCTTTTTTGTGCTTCGATAGAAGCATTTTTCCGCTGGTAAAGAAATAAATGCAAGTTCTCAAAACCAGACTTAGAGCCTACAACCGAACGGGGTGATGCAGTGATTAAGACTCCGGAGTACAGTGGGTCAGATGATCCTCATGACAGCGGGAATTAGGTTTCCTGAGGTTTTCTTAACTCGATTGACGCAAATGCAGGGATGGTTCCCTTGAAAATGACACGGCCGATTTCTACCCCTATCCTCTTCCATACCAGCTTGTGCTCCGTCTCTAATGACTTCGTCGTTGACGGGAAGTGAAAATCGAATCCAGCCTTCCTTCTCTCGCGTCTACGTCCTCCTGTCGTAAGTTCCGTATCCCTCCACAGTGTCCCCATGGTGATACATTCACTGGGCGGTGACATTAAGCACCATGATTCCCTACTGCCCTTTTGGACAGTAGAAGGTTACGTACTGTGCTTAATCCTCTCCCTTCTCTCTCGCGAACGGGACACTACATTTCTCATGATTCCACACATTACACTCACATAAAGCGAAAGAAAGATACCAACGATCGGGATGCGAGAATACATTTTAAATTAGGTATCTGGAACTAGACATACTTTGGGTTTTTCTAACGAGCAGTATCAGACAAATTAGCTTTTAATCTGATCTCCAAGCATTCTACACCTGATAACAATGTTCTCAATCGAAGAAATTGCACTTTCGTTGAGATTTGTGGAGAAATATTCATTTCTTTTCTGTTAATGATAAAGAAGAAGTTAGTGATGATTTAAAGTAGCAGCAGTTTCTACAAAGAAATGCTGTATACCATAAAAAAATATATGGACGCTCCCGAAAAAATGCACAGTGAGAGTACCTATCCAGTCGTAGACATTCTTCGCTTGTTCTCGGCTCATATACTTCTCTCACAAATTTTATTTAAACTGGATATGGAAAAAACGGTAACATTTTTCCGATAACAATGTAATCATGTCAGAGACTGCAGAGGAGTTGGAATATCAGTTGCACGGAATCGATATTGTAAGAGATTATAAGATGAATATCAACAAAAGTAAAACAGAGGAAAAGGAATATGGTCGAATTACTTGTAGATCACGTGATGCTTAGGGAATCAGATTAGGCAATGAGAAACAAAAGGTAGCTTACGAGTTTCCTTATTTAGGAAGGAAAATAATGGACGCCGGCAAAAGTAAAGAGGATGTAAAATGCAGACCAACAATAGTGAGATAATTTTCTGAAAAAGACAAATATTTTAGATCTAATATAAACTTAAGTGTCAGGAGGTTTTTCTTGAATGTGTTTGCCTGGGTTGCAGCCTGATGTGAAAGTGTAGCATGGACGAGATACAATACAGATAAAAAAAAGAGAGCAGAAGTTTCTTGAAATGTGGTATTACAGAAGAGTCTTGATTGATAGGACACACCCTGAGGCATCACGGAACAGTCAGTTTGATAATGAAGGGCTGCATGGAGAGTAAAATTTGTAATGTTGTTTGTGGTGGGAGGGGGGGGGGGGAGAAGCAGGTTCAAGTTGATATAGATTCCAATAGTTATTCAGAGATGAAGAAACTCGCAGAAGTTAGATTAGTGTGGGGAGCTGCATCAGCCAGTCGTCACACTGAAGAGAGAAAGAAAAGCATTCACAAACTGAGACGACTTTTAGTTTAGCATTACTGCTACAACGGCATGTTTCATTTCTGCATTTGTTAGTAGTAAAGGAGCTAATTGTTACAGCTATACAACAGATAGTTTACAGAGAAAAAATTAGATATGTATTAGAATTCTAGAACACGTCTTCTTTGTTTTTGACAAATTACTGGGTAGAGAAAAAAACTAATAATCTGGATGTACGTCTAAACTATAAGTTAAAAATTAAGTCTTGTATCATTAAAACTACACCAAACAAATAGAAATAAATAAATATTTTTTGTGTAAAGTTTGGTGAGTATATTCACAAAGATTTTGTACAAGAATGTTTGTTTTCTTATTCTTCGTTACCCCGCCAAAATTCCTAAAAAGTCTCCTTTTTATGAAGATCTACATCTGTTTTTTTGGATGATGATCCTGAGAAGTAGTTGAATGTTGGTAGTTTGGTACATTGAAAAGCCTGACTTGACCCCGGCCACAAATTTTCATTGTTTCGCCACAGCACTGTCACTGATGCATCCCACAGAGCCGGGGGACGGTGAGAGATGTTTCAATTCTAATGACAAAAGTTCATTCTGTGTATCCCAGAACCGCCATTTTCCTCTGACAGTTCGTTCTACGAACCCGAGAGCCAACATTTACTATTTCGATATCTCACCCCTGATGCATCAACTTGTTTCTGTAGTTCAATCTTCGTACCACACTCGTGGCTAAAATTACTGA
Organism: Schistocerca piceifrons; assembly: GCF_021461385.2. NCBI lineage: Eukaryota > Metazoa > Arthropoda > Insecta > Orthoptera > Acrididae > Schistocerca > Schistocerca piceifrons. The sequence goes on along the minus strand of NC_060139.1, from coordinate 320,401,562 downwards.
AGTTCCGTCTATGAATCCCACTAACTTCCAGCAACAGCGGTATCAAATTTAGGAAGTAAACAGTCTCTAAACTGACTGCAAGAACGAATTACATCTTTCAGCTTCTCGTTTACTTCTGGCGACGCGTTTGTGGAGAAGAACAAACCCAGCACAGGAAAAGCGAGGAGGCTGCAGGGTAAGTTGACCACTTAACCGCTAGAGATCACGATATCGAAAATACACGAAGAATAACAAACATATAACGGCTTCTTCTGAGTTGCCACCGATCGAAAATTCACCACTTCTGAAAGCTGCTTCATTTCCCAAACGGGGCGTCGTGGAAGAATGAGGCTTGACGTCGCAATTTGTTTCGCCACCTGCCAAAGTCCGATGAATGGCCAGTATGCATTCTGGTGCAAAGAGTGCTTTACTCTCCCACCCACGTTATAACTCATTTTCTACATCTCATCATTCGTCGATTCGTTGTGGGAAACACACTTGGAGAGAATGTACCAGCATAGCAGGGAAAATATTGCTTGCATGTAAGGTGCGTTTACACTGAGTTCGCAACATTGTTCACAACATTGTTCGTGGCTAGTAATGGACTGCCGATGTTCGCAACATGTTCGCAACACAAAATCAGTGTCCCACGGCTGTGTCGGTAGAGACCAAAGAAACATTGTTCGTGGCCTACTTCCACGAAATTCCGCTACGCAACACTAGTGTTCGTTTCCTCTGAGTGAGTGTTTTAATGTTTGTTTTGCTGGAGTGTAGTGGTGCGTTTATTTTATGTCCCTTCATTTTTATTTGAAATGGAGTGGTCACGAGACAAAATTTTCCAGCTGATGTCGCTCTATGAGGCAGAGGAGTGCGTGTGGAATGTACGTTGCGCAGGTAACAAAAATACTAAAATCAAACATGATTCATTACAAAAAGTTGCTGCGGCGCTTGGCACCAATAGCAGTGATGTGGACAAAAAAATTAAATTTCTCTTGTTTCAGTACCGACGAGAGAAAAGAAAAATAGAGGAAAGTAAAAAATCTGCATGTGGTACTGACACACTTTACGAAACGAAGTGGTTTGGATTTAAATATCTAAGTTTGGTTCATATGGTTCAAATGGCTCTGAGCACTATGGGACTTAACATTTATGGTCATCAGTCCCCTAGAACTTAGAACTACTTAAACCTAACTAACCTAAGGACATCACAAAACACCCAGTCATCACGAGGCACAGAAAATCCCTGACCCCGCAGGGAATCGAACCCGGGAGCCCGGACGCGGGAAGCGAGAACGCTACCGCACGACCTATCTTAATTTCATGGATGATATGGAACTATTTGATATATGGCTGGCTTTGATAGGAGTCTGCTGATGCCAGAAAACGAAGAGTAACAGCAAGTCTTTGGTTCACAGGGATTGCTTTTCTGAAATTTGTGACCTTCTTTCAAACAACTGGTCCTATAATATTCAACATTTCAAAATCTGACGGCGACATCCTATTGAAGTTGCGAAAGTCAGAACCGTCTTCCAAATTCAGCTCACAAAGCATGTCATTCCCGCCACGTCTTTTATAGTATGTATTGGTCAACCGACGACGACTACATCGTTTTCTTCGTCTGTTTGTTCCGTTAAGTATTATTAATGCAGCACCAAATCACATTAATTCTTCCTCTTCACTTGACGTAGCGTATCTCTTGATGTGAATACACAAACTAACCTATCAGTTCACCGCAGCAGACTATGCGAATACGTAGAAATGTTGGTCGCTAGTGTAAATGGGAATGCGAACAAGGAACAATGCTACCAACATGTTGAGGGAACAAGTTACACACAATGTTCCGAACAAAAGCATGTTCTGAGCTCAATGTAAACGCGTCTTAATGTTCGAAACATTAAGGCAAATGGACTGTTGGAAGGAAGGAAGGAAGGAACTTGGCTTTAACGTCTCAGCGACGACGAAGCCATTAGAGTTGGAGCCTATAATGAATAAATGCTGCTGAACCCACAACTACAATTTTTTTGCACTTATTTTAAGAATAAGCTGTACGTAAATACTGCTTTTATACGATTGTTGTAAAATTGATTTTAGAAATTAATTTATGATGTGATCCAGCTAACTAAAATGTGTTTTGTACACTGGGACCTGTCAGGGCATAGAATTGTAAATAATAAGTGTCAGGAGTTGGTGGTCTACCAAAGCTGCCTGGAAGAAAAACAAAACGTCTGCGTGAGATCTGCTCTGACGTTCCTCGGCTGTTGATTGAGAGTAAGTGGTCTGGGGACACGCCACGCTCTCCGCTGGTTGGTTATAAGACGCCTCCGCAGGCAGCAGAGAGCCAGATGCTAACCGGCAAAACTTTCCAGGGAGAACATGTTACCATACGCCACGTGCGCTGAGTGTTGAGTATGCCACCGTAATCTAGACGCAGACAACTTCAAAGGAACAGCATTTAGACTGTTTAGCGTGTAACAGGCAGTCCTGGTTTCTTTTGTTTATTTATTAATTATGACACCATTCTACATGGTGTTTGAAAAAGAATTCCCTAGTTTTAAGTATAAATTTAATGGGGAAATTAATGAAAAATTACATCAATGAGTACATATCATGAAAAAGAATTTCTTCAAGTTTTGTTTAATGTTTGTAGACGTCATCGTGGGATCCCTTTGTTGCCCTGCACACGTCGAGACGATAATCAATTTGTCGCCACTTATTCACCAACATTTCAGGTGTAACTGTCCCAACCGCTCCGACGATTCTTTCCCATAAATGATTGATATCTTTGACCTTTTCACTGTGCCCAACATTTTTTATGTGTATCCAAAATAAAAAGTCCAGTGGGGTTAAGTCTGGGCTTTGTGGTGGCCAACAAGGTATTACGCCAGCCCAGCGGTTCCACCTTCCTGGAAAGCGAGTCTCAAGAACCGCACGCACATGGTTACTGCAATGAGGGGGGAGGGGGCGCCATCTTGTTGGAAAAACACACGAAACACGAATCTGTTCAACATCATCTTCAGAAGTTCTCGGTCTACCTGGTGATTTTGCTTTTAAAAGACTATAGCCAATGACGGATAGTTTTTGCTGCAGGTGGTTCACCACCTCACAAACGTTTAAAATTATGTTGCACTGTTATAACTGACTCAGTTTTCACAAGCCAAATAACACACCGCGCATTCTGTTGGCGGAGTACAAATCGTTGCCGAGATGCTTTGCACTGAACGCACGACCGGACTGAAATGAGGGGACAGAGGAAAAAGACAGCACTGGTGCCGTCTCAAGGTCAAGCAGACCTGCCAGCTGCAGGGGAGCCAAACTTGGAGAGTTGATGAATCAAGCACCACAAACTAGAACAGTGTATGTCACTTTGTACAAATTCTAGGAAACATAAAAAGTATGGAGTTCTTTTTCAAGCACCCTGTGGCTTGCAGTTGTCATTTTGTATCCTGTGTTTGTCATTACTTTCATGTCATTATCTACATCTACATCTATATGCACACTCCGCAAGCCACCGCACGATGCGTGGCGTGTACAACTAGTCACTTCCTTTTCTGCTCCACTCGTAGACAGAACGAGGGAAAAATAACTGCCTATATGCCTTTGCATGAGCCATAATTGCTCTATTCCTATCTTATATTCGTGGTTGTTACGCGAAACGTACGTTGGCGGCAATAGAATCGTTCTGCAGTCTGCTTCATATGCCGGTCCTCGAAATACCGGCTCCCGAAAAGAACAATCCTCGCATGCTCGTTCCAAATCAAAATGGTTCAAATGGCTCTGAGCACTATGGGACTTAACTTCTGAGGTCACCAGTCCCCTAGAACTTAGGACTACTTAAACCTACTAACCTAAGGACATCACACACATCCATGCCCGGGGCAGGATTCGAACCTGCGACCCTAGCGGTCGCGCAGCTCCAGAGATTCCAGTTTAAGTTCCCGAAGCATCTCTGGAATACTTGCGTGTTGTTCGATCCTTTCGGTAAGAAATCTAGCAACTCGACTCTGAATTGCCTCGATCACCTCCTTCAGTCATATCTGATGTGGATCCCAAACATCGAGCAGTACTCGAGAATAGGTCGCTGCAGCGTTTTATATGCTGTCTCCTTTGCACGATGAACCACACCTTTCCAAAATTTTCCAACAAATCAAAGTCGACCGTTCCCCTTCCGTACCACAATCCTCGCATGCTCGTTCCAAATCAAAATGGTTCAAATGGCTCTGAGCACTATGGGACTTAACTTCTGAGGTCATCAGTCCCCTACAACTTAGAACTTTTTAAACCTAACTAAGGACATCACACACATCCATGCCCACGGCAGGATTCGAACCTGCGACCGTAGCGGTCCCTCGCTCTCGAGGACAAAGTGCTGGATTCTATTATTTAAGAGGTCGAAACAAGGCCGAGGGAGTAGACACCAATGCATTAGAACTACTGATAGCGTTGGGAGAGCCAGCCCTGACAAAACTCTACCATCTGGTGAGCAAGATGTATGAGACAGGCGAAATACCCTCAGACTTCAAGAAGAATATAATAATTCCAATTCCAAAGAAATCAGGGGTTGACAGATGTGAAAATTACCGAACTATCAGTTTACTAAGCCACGGCTGCAAAATACTAATTCGAATTCTTTGCAGATGAATGGAAGAACTGGTAGAAGCCGATCTCGGGGAAGATCAGTTTGGATTCCGTCGAAATGTTGGAACACGTGAGGCAATACCGCCCCTACGACTTATCTTAGAAAATAGATTAAGCAAAGGTAAACCTAGGATTCTAGCATTTGTAGACTTAGAGAAAGCTTTTGACAATTTTGACTGGAATAATCTCTTTCAAATTCTAAACGTGGCAGGGGTAAAATACAGGGAGCGAAAGGCTATTTACAATTTGTACAGAAACCAGATGGCAGTTATAAGAGTCGAGGGGCATGAAAGGGAAGCAGTAGTTGGGAAGGGAGTGAGACAGGGTTGTAGTCTATCCTCGATGTTATTCAATCTGTATATTGGGCAAGCAGTTAAGGAAACCAAACAAAACGAAACTGGAGTAGAAATTAAACTCCAGGGAAAAGAAATAAAATATTTGAGGTTTGCCGATGACATTTTAATTCCGTCAGGGACAGCAAAGGACCTGGAAGAGCAGCTGAAAGGAATGGACAGTGTCTTGAAAGGAGGATATAAGATGAACATCAACAAAAGCAAAACGAGGATAATGGAATGCAATCGAGTTAAATCAAGTGATGCTCAGAGAATTAGATTAGTAAATGAGACTCTTAAAGTAGTAAATGAGTTTTGCTATTTGGGGAGCAAAATAACTGATGATGGTCGAAGTAGAGAGGATATAAAATGTAAACTGGCAATGGCAAGGAAAGCGTAACTGAAGAAGATAAATTTGTTAACATCGAGTGTAGATTTAAGTGTCAGGAAGACGTTTCTGAAAATATTTATATGAAGTGTAGCCATGTATGGAAGTGAAACGTGGACGATAAATAGTTTAGACAAGAAGAGAATAAAAGCTTTCGAAATGTGGTGCTACAGAAGAATGCTGAAGATAAGGTGGGTAGATCACGTAACTAATGAGGAGGTATTGAATAGGATTGGGGAGAAGAGAAATTTGTTGCACAACTTGACTAGAAGGAGGGGTCGGTTGGTAGGACATATTCTGAGGCATCAAGGGATCCCTAATTTAGTATTGGAGGGCAGCTTGGAGGGTACAAATCGTAGAGGGGGGCCAGGAGATGAATTCACTAAACAGATTCAGAAGGATGTAGGTTGCAGTAGGTACTGGGAGATAAAGAAGCTTGCACAGGATAGAGCAGCGTGGAGAGCTGCATCAAACCAGTCTCTGGACTGAAGACCTCAACAACAACAACAACAACAACAACAAGTCTTCGAGCCAGTCACATTTCTAGGAACCTATTCTGTATGCTCACATCTTCTTTAACAGTCTGCGGTGGGGCTCCGTGTCAAATGCTTTACGGAAATAAAGGAATATGAAATCGGCCAGTTGCCCTTCACCCATTAATCTCAGTATCCCATGTGAGGAAGGATGAGCTGCGCACGAAGGATGCCTTCTAAAACCATGTCGACTCGTGGGCAAAAGCTTTTCAGTCTCAACGTAATTATATTCGAACTGAGAATATGTTGAAGGATTCTACAGCAAACGGATGTTAAGAATATTGGTCAGTAATTCTGCGGTTCCGTCATTTTGTTATATATACGAATCACCTGCGCTTTTTCCCGCCGATTGAGACTTTCTCCCGGGCAAGAGGTTCGCGATAAAACCAAGCTAAGTAAGGGGATAACTCCGCGGAGTACTCTTTGTAAAACCGAATTGGGATTCCCTCCGGACCTGACGACTTATTTATTTTTCGACTCTTCCAAATGTCTCTCTGTGTCAGAGATATTTATTACCATGTCGTCCATACATAATGAAATAGCCGGCCGGAGTGGCCTTGCGGTTCTAGGCGCAACAGTCTGGAACCGCGAGGCCGCTACGGTCGCAGGTACGAATCCTGCCTCGGGCATAGATGTGTGTAATGTCCTTAGGTTAGTTAGGTTTAAGTAGTTCTAAGTTCTAGGGGACTGATGACCTCAGAAGTTGAGTCCCATAGTGCTCAGAGCCATAATGAAATAAATATACTCTGTGCGATGGTCAAATGACGGTATGTTTGTACGATGATGCTGTGCGAACGATTTCTTGAACGTGTAATCTAAAATTTCAGCTTTCGTTTGGCTACTTCCTACTGCCACTTCAGACTGGCCAACGAGTAACTGCGTGGAAGCCTTAGCGATTTTACACAGGACTAAAATTATCCCGGGATCTCGGCCAGATCTTTTGGTAAAGTATGACTGTGGTAGTTGTATGCTTCGCACACAGATCTTTACACAGATGCACGAATCTCTACAAACTTGTGCTTGTCGTCATTAGCGCGTTCTGTTTTGAACCGAGAGTGCAACAGCCTCTGCTTCCTCAACATCGTCTGAATTTCATTGTTAAACCATGTTGGGTCTTTTCCGTCCTTATTTGGCACGTACTACTCTAGAACACGATTTACAATCTATTTGAACTTTGCCCATGATTCCTCTATATCCACCATACTGGAACTAAATGACGTTCATTGTCTAAGTGGCACCTCTGATAATACACTGTATCTGTTCCTAATTACAACAGAGTGTCTTGGATTAGTGAAATAAATATACAGGGTGTCCATAATTAAACTTCCCGTTTCAAACCACTGATTAGAATGATGTCAGATTTGAGGAAGATATTATTGAGGCAGGGGGAAACGTCATAAAAAACGAAAATTTATCCAACACATGGCGCTGTAAGCTTCAGAAAATGCATACCAACAGACCTGCGGCACACGGCTCTTAATCAATTTGCGTCCGAGACACTCAACAAGGTTGTTTCTATAAGCCGGTCGCGGTGGCCGAGCGGTTCTAGGCGCTTCAGTCTGGAACCGCGCGCCTGCTACGGTCGCAGGTTCGAATCCTGCCTCAGGCATGGATGTATGTGATGTCCTTAGGTTAGTTAGGTTTAAGTAGTTTCTAAGTCTAGGGGACTGATGACCTCAGATGTTGAGTCCCATAGTGCTTAGAGCCATTTGTACCATTTTTTTGTTTCTATAAAGGATCGCGCACTGCTGGTAAAGCTCTCTTGCAAGAACGGCGACTGTGCGCCAGTAGCCCTGCAGAAGTTCCGCACACGCAAGGGTATGAAAAAAGGCATTGGTCCGAGACTGCTAAGAGTCTGAAGAAAATGATTACAAAATTCGAAAAGACAGGTTCTTCTGAAGTGCAGTGTGGCAGAGAGAGGAAAGCACTTGATCCGACAACTATTGAAGATGTGACCAGAGCATTCCACGAGAGGTCGAGTGGCGATATGCAAACATGCAGTGCACGAGGATTTGCCCGAACGATGGACGTGCCTGTGAGCACTGTACATCCTACGAAACACCCTGTATTGCTATCCGTACAAAATCAAACATGTTCAGGAGTTGCTTCCTGCTGAGCTGCCAGCAAGACAAATGTTCGTTCCGGAATTTCTTGTTCGCGTGGAAGTGGACAATGAATGGTCATGGAACCTTCTGTGGATAGACGAAGCCATTTCCATCTCCAAGGACACTGAAATACGCAGAATTGCAGAATATGGGCAAAGGAAAATCCGCACGCACATCAATCGGCACCACTTCATTCTGCAAAGGTTATTGTGTGGTGCGCGTTGGCGTTATCGTTTATCGCAGGGCCGTATTTTTTCAAGGAGGTGAATCCAATGGGTCGTTTTACCTGTACCGTCACTGGTAAACGTTGTAAGAGTCTTTTTCGCACTAAAGTCACTCCAATCCTTCAATATCGTGGATGTGTGGGTAGGGTCACTTTTATGGAAGATTGCACTACTTCGCACATTGCACAGCCAAAGAAGCTGCTTCTGTACAGGTATTTGGGAAATATAGAATTATCAGCTGTCATCTCCCTACAGCCTGGCCGTCCAGATCACATGATCTTACTTCGTGCGACTTCTGGCTGTGGGGTTATCTGAAAGGTGTTATGTTCAGTGCTCCAAAATAAACATAGATGAGTTGAAGGCCTGCATTGCGCAATGCATTCTGAACGTGACTCCGGTCTGTTGTGGAACATGCTGTTTCCCGATTTCACCTTGTGGTAGAAAACCGTGGACAGCACATTGCACATGTCTTGCGCCAGTCTCACCACTAGAAACTGATGTCATTTTGATTTTTATGCTGTATTTGGCCACAGGACACTTAAAAACTGATGTAATTTTACTTTTTATGCTGTTTATGGCCTCAGAACAGTTAAAAACCGTTTCTCCCATGCGATATGGTTTGACCTTGCCTTTGCGGATGGGCTTACCTAACTAACAGTGCCACAACTGCTGACTGCCAGGATTGTGCAATCATGCACACTGAACAGGTCGGATAGTGTGATGTGCAACACAAACCATAGCCGTCGTACTATGATTCACCTGTCATTTGTAGCTGTAGTGTCCCTTAGGCGATTTTTACGGACAGTGCGTGTGCAATGAATATAAAAATAGTGAATGACATAAAATAGACAAGACTTAAAAGGCGTTTGTGAAGACTTATATTAGTAATATTCATGAAAACCTATAACGTAAATACGCCGATGCGAAAAGGACTTTATCGCTGATGATTAATATCGTAGTGAAAAATATATCGAAATCAAATATTTGTATTTTTGTGTAATTATATTTACGGTGGACAGAACAAATCTTTTTTTCTGCTTCTTTTGTTCGTTTGATATTGTGGGTAGCGCTCAACGCTTTCAGATGTTCGTTTGTTTTCTCTCCTAGACGATGTTAAGGTGTGTACGTAAAGTATTACGTAAATTATATGTATAAAAACTAACTCATGTTATTATTTCAAGGTAATATAAGCACCTTATCTCAATGTTTCACTTGCAGAGAAAGATTAATTATAGTATTTTCCAGCTGCTACGACGCCCAAAAGCCTTTACCGCTGACGGGCAATAATTGGCCGCCATTACGCGGCAGATTCAAATATTAAGTTATTTTGCAGATTTCATTCATAGCAGTGGCTACTAAATCATTTTAAATCTTTATTTACTTTGAGTCTGAGGATTTCAGTAATTCGCATTTACAAGAGTTCAGATATTTTCAGCGATATCAGTTAAGGCAGATCAGTGAACTCTGGCCTGGACTCCATTTGGTGAAATTATTAACTTGTTTGGAGCCTGGCGCTCATCTAAAATAAAATCAAGCATTTATTTGGCCTCCTACAAAGTATTCAGCTTATAATGGCCCCACCTTCGTAATGAAAATAATTAATGTTAAAGTCTCATCTTACATAGTTTAAAGTAAGGTACCAAAATATAGCCGGCCCCATTTACGTTACAGCGCCATCTATTGGTAAAATTTTCGTCGAATTTATTTTTCTCCATGAAGTTTCCCCTGTGTCAAAACTATGCTGTTGAAATTTGATGTCATTCTGAGCAGTTGTAGTCTTTTTACAGCGTTTTGAAAATGGATCTTTAATTATGGACATCCTGTATATGAGCTACTTAATTTGTTTATGATAACTGCTTTAAAAGTAACTTCCGTGCCCAATGAGCTGGTTCAACAATTCCTAAAGGCCTTCAGTCTTAAATTGTAAAAGTAGCCATCACTATCAAAATAAATGAATCAATTCCTCCGCAATAAACCTGGTACGAATTACCATATTTTCTAACTTATTTGTGGTGTCTGTAGATTGATTTTGTTGTGGCTTCGCATTCAGTATCCCGATGCTGAATTATCATTTTGAGTGAAATATTGTTTCATGTGCTACTTACAACAGCTATTTTAACAGTTTTGGTGGGATTAGACTGTGAAAAATTATACTGATAAGTGATGTTGTGTCGTGACACGTTTACATTTTCGCGTTTGTGTTATTTCATTCCCAGCAGTTGCAGTACAAATTATAGTAAATGCCTTTCTCAAAATTTGGTGGGAAATGTGTGTCTTCAAGTCAAAGCAGTTCAATTTTGAATCAAGTATGGAAATTTTCACTTAGTACTCGCGACGCATATACGTTATAGCAGAAATGTTTGTCTCAGTTACGAGAAACATGTTGGAATGATTAGATTAGATTAGATTAGATTTGCTTTCATATCAATTGATCCGTAGTGAGGAGGTCCTCCAGGATGTGGATGTGCGTAACTTATTGCGCATTGGAATTCCCCATAGTGGACTGGCAACCTTATTGTTTTGTAACAGTCGGCGCTTTTACCATTTCACACTGGTAGTGATTTGTTTACTACGTTTTCATAATTGCCACACGTTTAAATTATTAAAGTTAGACCGGTACGGTCGCAGGTTCGAATCCTGCCTCGGGCATGGATGTGTGTGATGTCCTTAGGTTAGTTAGGTTTAAGTAGTTCTAAGTTCTAGGCGACTGATGACCTCAGAAGTTAAGTCGCATAGTGCTCAGAGCCATTTGAACCATTTTGAATATTAAAGTTAAATAAGATTGGAAACTGTCATTTTCGGCAGTAGATTTACGTTTCCCCAATTCGTTTCTGTTGATTTTCGGAACATATAGTCGTACTGACCAACTATTAGCCTCCGTCTACGATTCCCCCCCCCCCCCCCCCCCCCCACACACACACTTCACTGCAATAATAAAGCTGTTATCCCTTGATGTCTCGGAATGTGTCATATCAACTGACATTTTCTTTTAGTCAAGTTGTGCAACAAATTTTTTGTCCCCCCAATTCTTTCAGTACCTCCTCATTAGTCACGCGATCTACCCATCTAACCTTCAGAATTCTTCAGTGACACCAGATTTCAAAAGCTTCTATCGCCTTCTTATCTGAACTCTTCATCGTCCATGTTTCACTTCCATACATGGCCACAATCGGGACAAATACCTTCAGAAAAGAATTCATAACACTTCAGTCTATATCCGATGTTAATATTTACTCTTCTTCAGGAGTGCTTTTTTTGCCATTGCCCTTCTACATTTTATATCATCTCTGCTTCGGAGATCATCAGTGATTTTGCTGCCCAAATAGCAAAACTTATCTATTACTTTAAGTGTCAGGTTTCCTAATCTAATTCCCTCAGCGTCACGTGATTTAATTCGATAATACCATTATCCTTAGTTTGCTTTTGTTGATGTTCATCTAATATCCTCCTTTCCAGACGCTATTCATTCCTTTCATGTGCTCTTCCTAGTCCTTTGCTGTCTCTGACAGAATTAAAATACACAACTGGCCATTAAAATTGATACACCAAGAAGAAATGCAGATGATAAACGGGTATTCATTGGACAAATATATTATACTAGAACTGACATGTGATTACATTTTCGCGCAGTTTGGGTGTATACACTCCTGGAAATGGAAAAAAGAACACATTGACACCGGTGTGTCAGACCCACCATACTTGCTCCGGACACTGCGAGAGGGCTGTACAAGCAATGATCACACGCACGGCACAGCGGACACACCAGGAACCGCGGTGCTGGCCGTCGAATGGCGCTAGCTGCGCAGCATTTGTGCACCGCCGCCGTCAGTGTCAGCCAGTTTGCCGTGGCATACGGAGCTCCATCGCAGTCTTTAACACTGGTAGCATGCCGCGACAGCGTGGACGTGAACCGTATGTGCAGTTGACGGACTTTGAGCGAGGGCGTATAGTGGGCATGCGGGAGGCCGGGTGGACGTACCGCCGAATTGCTCAACACGTGGGGCGTGAGGTCTCCACAGTACATCGATGTTGTCGCCAGTGGTCGGCGGAAGGTGCACGTGCCCGTCGACCTGGGACCGGACCGCAGCGACGCACGGATGCACGCCAAGACCGTAGGATCCTACGCAGTGCCGTAGGGGACCGCACCGCCACTTCCCAGCAAATTAGGGCCACTGTTGCTCCTGGGGTATCGGCGAGGACCATTCGCAACCGTCTCCATGAAGCTGGGCTACGGTCCTGCACACCGTTAGGCCGTCTTCCGCTCACGCCCCAACATCGTGCAGCCCGCCTCCAGTGGTGTCGCGACAGGCGTGAATGGAGGGACGAATGGAGACGTGTCGTCTTCAGCGATGAGAGTCGCTTCTGCCTTGGTGCCAATGATGGTCGTATGCGTGTTTGGCGCCGTGCAGGTGAGCGCCACAATCAGGACTGCATACGACCGAGGCACACAGGGCCAACACCCGGCATCATGGTGTGGGGAGCGATCTCCTACACTGGCCGTACACCACTGGTGATCGTCGAGGGGGCACTGAATAGTGCACGGTACATCCAAACCGTAATCGGACCCATCGTTCTACCATTCCTAGACCGGCAAGGGAACTTGCTGTTCCAACAGGACAATGCACGTCCGCATGTATCCCGTGCCACCCAACGTGCTCTAGAAGGTGTAAGTCAACTACCCTGGCCAGCAAGATCTCCGGATCTGTCCCCCATTGAGCATGTTTGGGACTGGATGAAGCGTCGTCTCACGCGGTCTGCACGTCCAGCACGAACGCTGGTCCAGCTGAGGCGCCAGGTGGAAATGGCATGGCAAGCCGTTCCACAGGACTACATCCAGAATCTCTACGATCGTCTCCATGGGAGAATAGCAGCCTGCATTGCTGCGAAAGGTGGATATACACTGTACTAGTGCCGACATTGTGCATGCTCTGTTGCCTGTGTCTATGTGCCTGTGGTTCTGTCAGTGTGATCATGTGATGTATCTGACCCCAGGAATGTGTCAATAAAGTTTCCCCTTCCTGGGACAATGAATTCACGGTGTTCTTATTTCAATTTCCAGGAGTGTAGATCCTGAGAAATCTGGCCGTAATAACGGTCTTGGTACGCCTGGGCATTGAGTCAAACAGAGGTTTGATGGCGTGTACAAGTACAGCTGCCCATGCAGCTTCAACGCGATACCACAGTTCATCAAGAGTAGTGACTGGCTTATTGTGACGAGCCAGTTGCACGGCCACCATTGACCAGACGTTTTCAGTTGGTAAGAGATCTGGAGAATGTGCTGGCCAGGGCAGCAGTCGAACATTTTCTGTACTCAGAAAGGCCCGTACAGGGCCTGCAACATGCGGTCATGCATTATCCTGCTGAAATGTAGGGTTTCGCAGGGATCGAATGAAGGGTAGAGCCACACATCTGAAATGTAACATCCACTGTTCAAATTGCCATCAATGCGAACAAGAGGTGACCGAGACGTGTAACCAATGGCATCTCATATCATCACGCCGGGTGATACGCCAGTATGGCGATGACTAATACACGCTTCCAATGTGCGTTCACCGCGATGTCGCCAAACACGAATGCAACTATCATGATGCTGTAAACAGAACCTCGATTCATCCGAAAAAATGACGTTTTGCCATTCGTGCACCCAGGTTCGTCGTTGAGTACACCATCGCAGGCGCTCCTGTCTGTGATGCAGTGTCAAGGGTAACCGCAGCCATGGTCTCCGAGCTGATAGTCCATGCTGCTGCGAACGTCGTCGAACTGTTCGTGCAGATGGTTGTTGTCTTGCAAACGTCCCCATCTGTTGACTCAGGGATCGAGACTTGGCTGCACGATCCGTTACAGCCATGCGGATAGTGGTGGTACGCATTTCTCCTCCTTACACGAGGTATCACAACAACGTTTCACCAGGCAACGCCGGTCAACTGCTGCTTGTGTATGAGAAATCGGTTGGAAACTTTCCTCATGTCAGCACGTTGTAGGTGTCGCCACCGGCGCCAACCTTGTGTGAATGCTCTGAAAAGCTAATCATTTGCATATCACAGCATCTTCTTCCTGTCGGTTAAATTTCGCGTCTGTAGCACGTCATCTTCGTGGTGAAGAATTTTAATGGCCAGTAGTGTATCATCGGTAAACATCGAAATTTTTATTTCTTCTCCCTGAACTTTAAATCCCACTCCAAATTTTTCTGTTTCCTTTACTGATTGCTCAATGTACAGACTGAATAACATAAGGGATAGGCAATAACCCTTCACAACCACTGCTTCCCTTTCACGTTCGTCGACTCTTACAACTACCATCTCATTTCTTGCGATCATATGATCATTATTATTCAACCAATTGCCATGTGGCAAGCTCGAAGTGGGTAAGGATGCGGAACGAAATCGGCTATACTCTTTCAACGGAAATATCCCAGCATTCGCCTTAAAACGGTACAGGGAAACCACGGAAAACCTGAATCTGGAAGACCAGGTGGGCTTTGAACCGTCGTCCTACGGTATCTTGCTCGGTGCAAACCTGTCAGGCATGGGCGCTGTTTTCACTCGCCGTACCAAAACAGACTGACAGCATGTAGCCACACCGAAATAAACACGTACGCAGCATTGTGGAGTTAAAGGGACGGCAACAAAACCTCCGGTAAAAACGCCCGGAGGCATTTTAGTGTCAGCACTTTGCGGGGGAGTTTATTGTGCATTGTGAACGTAGAACGTCGTCGCACAAAACAAACGACACTGGGTTGTGCGGACACTGACGGCTTCCTTCATTAGGCGCAGTGGCAATCATCGACTCTGCTACCATATAATGGCGCGATTCAGTGGAGCGCAGCAAAAGTTTTATAAGGCGGAAGACGTGCATGAGGTTCATTGTAATAGATTCACATCTTTGTTCCATGAGGAAAATACAATGCTTGTTTCGAATTATTTCCAGGTACTTAAAAGAAGACGGAAGATTGCGAGAGAGAGGCTGACGGCTGAGGTGCAAAGTGTTCATGAAGGTGAAACTCGTCTTTTCAGTCCAAGAGAACGTCTCACATGTTTCGTGGGTGGAATAAAAAACGAAGAGGCCAACAGTTTCGCGAAACCTCGTAGTCGACAGTTAATTTTCTAGAAATGTGACACCTTGGTTGAAGTATAGGTCGCATTATGATTGTCACTAGCTACAACAAATACTGGCGCCAAGTGGGCAATCACATTCAGTCGACTGATCACATACAGACATTGGTAACAAAAATTAAATTTCAAACAGAAACGTTTCTCACTGCATTGAACTGCATTTACGAAGTTTGCTTCTGGCGTTACTCCGTGTCCACTGTTAGACAGTGATGCGTTCTACAGGTCACATCAGTTGAAGTGGAATGCACACAAAATACACTTCTAACATGGTGTCATGAAATGTTATACCATTAGAGTTCTGTCGTAACTTGTGTAAGAACAAGGGCTCTGTACTATGGCTGTGTAAACTCAATCCTTAGCTATGAGATAGCTTATTTGAGTATCAGATCCACAAAATATTGGCACAGCTTTCAAACTGCATGGAATAAGAATCATGAGAACCATAACTATAAACAGTAACTGGGTACAGTTTTAAGAGCTATTTAAAGAGTTGGAGACTGTAACTGCACAATGCAAGTGCATCTACAAATCCATTCTGCAAATTAAAAAAATTACTCTAACAAGTCTGTCGATGCACAAAACACAGACTATACATTTAAAAAATCTCAAGATAATTATCTAAGAAGTATTAATGATTGATTAATTGATCAAAACCCACATATTTAAAAATATTATTAAAACATAGCTTTTAATAACTGCAGGGGCAACAATCTGAATGATTGATTCATCTGACCTTGTAACATCAACCAAAACGGCCTTACTGCGCTGCTACTTCAAACGGCTGAAAGCGAGGGGAAACTACAGCCAGAGGGCATGGAGCTCTAGTGTAAGGTTAAATAATGACAGCCTCCTCTTGAGTAAACTATTCCGGAGATAAAATAGTCCCCATTCGGATCCCCGGGCAGACACTACTCAGGAGCTGTCGTCGTCAGGAGAAACAAAACTGGCGTTCTAAGGATCGGAGTGTGAAACGTTTGATCCCGTAACCTCGCAGGTAGGTTACAAAATTTATAAAGGGAAATGGATAGGTTGAAGTTAGACATAGCGGGAGTTAGTGAACTTCGCTAGTAGGAGAGACAGGACGCCTGGTTAGGTGAATACAGGGTTATAAACACGAAATCAAACAGTGGTAATGTAGGAGTGGTCTACTATGAACAGCATAGTGAACGCATCATTGTAGCCAAGACAGACACGAAGCCCATGCCTATCACAGTAGTACAAGTTTAATGCTAACTAGCTCCACAGATGATGAAGAGACTGAATAAATGTATGATGAGATAAAAGAAATTATTCAAATAGTTAGAGACGAAAATTTAATTGTGATGGAGTACTGAAGCTGAAGAGTAGGAAAAGAAAGAGAAGGAAAAATAGTTGGTGAATATGGACCTGGGAAAGGAATGAAAGAGGAAGCCACCTGGTAGAATTTTTCAAATTCATATGGGCTTTGTAATACACAACTGCAGTTATACAATTGATTTCTTAATAGAGGTATTTCTCAGTGTGTTGTGTAGTGCCCTAAGGAGAAGGTACATAGATATAATTAAATGCGCCATCATCAAGCTCTTTTACAAAAAGACATAAAGCACTGGTAAAACAACTGCTAGCCTAAAGCAGTTCTGTAGTTTTTTACAGAAATGTTCTCATCAGTTCTATATAATATAATTTATGAACATTTACTGTAGAGAAATGATCATAGTGACAAACAGTTTGTATCTCAAAATGGACTGTCATGTACATAAGGTAAATTCAACTTCACAGATTTTACAAGAGATCAATAAATCAAAAATTATTACTTACAAGATATTTTGTGAATTAGCTCAAACTTTAACTTCATGAACCACGATCCCCACACACAAAAGTTTAAATGTTATTGAATAGTTGACAAAACATATGCGTAATAGAAGGCAACGTGTTAGTTCTGTGTCCATCAGAAATCAGTAAGCACTCTTAATCTGAAGCAATCATATTTGCTGTACCACAGGAAGTGTTTGTTGTTTGTATTCTTAATATAAGTTAGTAATCACCCATTTTCATAGTCAAACATGAAGACAGTCTCCTTTTCACTGATGATGCAAAAAGGCGAATCGAAGTAATATTATTTATCTTACACAGAGGGCAGGTAGCAAATTATTCAAAATATCAACAACTTTGTTATTAAATTTTTAACACGGCTCACCATATAAAAGCCATTAGTTCTTCTAGAACACCACAACCACGAAGTATAATTTGTTCAAATACTGAAGTATAAGAGGTAAATAGTGTTCAATTTGTGTGGCTTTAAATAAATCACAACCTGTATTGGCAAATCCTTATCTTTTATTCGACGAAGCGACTTAGTCCAGGGCTTAAGTGATTTAAAAATGGAGAAACTAATTTATTATACATATTTCCATTCATTGATGAGTTTTAGCTTTACTGTCTGGGTAAGCATTTTAAGAAACAGACACATGTTATTATGTCTGATACCCTAAAACATTCTGTGGAGGTGTTTCAAAATGTTGGTGGTTTTACAGCTCTTTCACAATAAATATACTGATGAATATCCTTCATAATTACTAGAAAAGTCCAAAATATGATTATAATTTTTGAAGGAAAAATGTCCATTACAAAGACTCTGAGTGTGTGTCAGCAGTGTAGAAAGCCATCAGACACAAAGATATAGCTGTATATCAGAGCTAATTAAATACCTTTTAGAATGAATTTAAGTCTGAAGTAAAGAACTTACTGCTGAGCAACTCCTATGCCAATGAGGAATATTTTCATAAAGATACTTACTCGTAATTAATATGTTAGTCCACAAGATAATCAATATGGGCACAGTAATATAATATTTCATAAATTGTGGTCATTACAATGTATTGCTCTTAAATAAGATGTAATTTTATGAATTCGTTTCACATTTCATAGATTACTCTAAGTGGAACCAATGGAATATGATTCATGCAATGTACAGCAATTCCAATTGCTGCAAAAGAGAATTCTAAGGTCTATAGAAGTGAAATCCACACATAATTCTTATTACTTCGTTTTATACAATAAACAAATCTTGTAGAAGTGAAGAATTACACCATAAAATATTAATCAATGAGTACACGTTATGTAAGTGTCCTGGAGTTTTCGACTGTAGTTATTACCATTAGACCGCGAGTGAATACAGCTGCTACTGAAAGCTTTAATGCTTGATTTTCCAGACGAAACAGATATATGTCCATAGAGAGATTGACAGACATCGTATGATGAATACAGAGGCGAGGAATGACAGAACAACGAATATTTCGTGTTCTTGGCAAGAATATGAGCGACTTTCTTTCCATGAAATCAATCTTTCCTTCCTTCTGCCACCAGCTAGACCTAACACCGACATTTCCATTGAGTCCTGGAATTGTTCTGCGATTGGTTGCAATCGAGAACAGTCTAGGATCACGTCGGCCGTTGCACTGTGTACAAACTAGAGCCTTGTCGGCATCTAGAGCTTCCAAACAACCGAGTTCCAACTGTTGCTCTCTATGCTGTGGAGAAATTCTGAGTTCTGACAGACAGCGCACGACCTCTGTGAGAAACAGAAAATCCTACAGAAAATATATTTCCCAAAGCTGGCCACCAGAGTGCAACACCTCACCAGCTCGAGGTGACTCATCCGATGGCGCGCCCAGTTCGTTCTGCTACCCATAAATGAGCGTCAGTCCTTGTATCACACTCAGCACAATACGAAACGTTAGCATAAAACAGGGACTGTGAAAGAATAGAAGCTTTGATAGCATACAGTTTCACCCAAAACGAAGGTCAAGGGTGAGGCAATCCTGTGATGATCATTTCCCAAAGGTCTCGACAACAATGCACCAATATGAACCGAAGTCTCGCATGTCATCTAAACGGCATACACTGCCAGTACATCAAATCTTGTAACAGGTATCCAACATCTGCTAGGCTACCTCACTTCAAGGTAGCTGAATGTTCCCTAGATTATTTGCAAGACGAAATGTAATGATGCAAAACAATTTTTGAGCCAGTATCGTGCCCCACAAGCTGTTGCAAACTGCGTAAACAGTACCGTCAGAGACCCAGTATTCTAGTAATAGTACTTTTATTCATTCATACATCTCTTTTACAAGGGTACTGGACATGTCACAGTGTTACAATTTAAGAACAACAAAAATAAAGTAATTCGAATATACAGACCTCTACATATTTACAGGTCCATTATGACAAGTATGGGAGAGGTCGTCGGGTGTGACCTTATAATAGGGACCATCCTGGCGTTTGCCTCAAGTAATTAGGGAAAAATCAGGATGGTTGGATGAAGATTGTGCCCTCCAACCTCCCGAATATGAGGCCACTCATTGTAAAACAGTGCTACCTCATTTGGTAATCCCTAGTGTGAAATACTGTTTTACAAATAAGTTATTTAAAAATGTAACAAAACAATTTAAAAGACTAATGATACGCTGTTTCTTCATTTCTCACTGCCAGTCGTTGCATACGCTACACACATTGTTTTGTAAGACTACACACGCTATCAGCCGGACCATTTTGTGAATTAACACATCTCATTTGCTAGCATGAAAAACTGAGACATCATTCCTCTATAACGATTGAGATGCTGAGGTCAGAAAGAGGACAATGTGTTAGTATTATACACTGCATAGCTTTGGAAGCAAGTTTTTTTTCGTTGTATTAAAGTATTATGAGTAGCGATAGAGGTTTTATTATCGTTATTATTATTTATTTGTGTTATTTTTTTTTACCAAAACCCTACGCAATGTTATCTAAGCAGTCCTGCACTCATAGAATGTATTGCCAAACATGTACTTCGAAACTGACTTTTTAAATACGATTCTTTTAGCAATTTCCTTAATCTCCTTTGACAATTTATCGTACAATTTTCTTTCTGGAATGTAGTTAAGAATTTCCTTCGTCCATTATCGCCCAGTCGTCTGCCTACATATTCAACTCGTCTTCATGTAATTTTCACTGCAGTTGCCGCATTTAAAGTCCATACTGGTAATACACACTGATCGTAAACTTCTCTTTCCAGAATCATTCGAAGCTTAGGTTTGAAAACATTATTTATGAGTGACGTGATTGAGGATTTCTATTGCAGGAGTACCATCAACACGAAAGGGGATCCAAACCAAGATATAATATTAATAATTCCATATACAGCAAACTCCAGAGGATGAAGATCTGTTAAACGTCGTAAAAAGCTTCAATTTTCGCTCGAAATTCAGCACGGAACCTTTGGAGTCATTGTTCCATTTTATATAATACATTACTTATACATTTAGATAAAAGGATTTGTGTTATTTCCAGTTAAGCTTTAATTTTTTTTCCTTGCTGGTGAAAAAGGGACCCATCACCACAGCTAGGGACGTTAATGCACGATAGGTAGGCGCAGCTCGATGAAAATCTCATCTGCCACCAGGATTCGAACCGGCTGTCTCCTCGTGGAGCGTCACCGCACTAGCGTGCATTAACGTCCTTGGCTATGGGGATGGGTGCTCAAAGAGTGAGAACATGTGGCACTTTATTGTGCCGATGTTAAGGACGGAGGCCCCTTTGATGTTCTTGAGGGGTTTCCTGTATGCTGGCACAGGTTTTCAACCTCTCATCGCCCCTTACAACACAAGACAACATTACACTGCCCAGACATTCAGCAAAAGATTCACAAAATACGAACACACACCTACTAGATTGCAGACAGGAAACAGTATGTTGGGAAGAACCAATAATGCGCGTTTGTTCCAGTGTCCCAAACGATCAAGGAAGAGTATGTGAGCGACCATGTTTTCTGGGTGTACGCTTGGTTTTTCCAAAATAAAGAATTACGACTGCCACACCCTGTTCTGTCACGAGACAGACTAGTGGAGCCACCTACAGGCAAACTGCGGAACTACGGCAAGTACTTTGGGAAGAGTCAGCGTGATCTAGCTGTCTAGTCGCAACGCGTATTACTCAGCACTGCGCACAAGTCCTTTTTTTTTAACGATGCTGTGTCCTTAGCTTCTGCTTGCATTTTCTTGTGCCTGTCCATTACAACAACGTTGTTACAAATGTTTACAGTTTAATAAACATATTACTTTCATCCTGCAGATCCAATTTCGCAGTCTTCGTTACAATGAGTGTACAAGCAGAACATGAATCATACTTAGTAATGCCTAATCCATTCACATATAGTGACGGTATCGCAGTTACAATCACACTGGTCTAAAAGTGTTTACGTGGTGTGCCACGAGTAAACACGTGTATAACAGTTATTTATGCGTCAGAATCATAGGTCATCGAATCAGTTTCGACATTAGGTCGTTCAGAAAACCTCTGTGTCCAGCCCCTGTTTCCACTCTGTTCTGAAAACAATTCGCATATACGGTGCAGATCTTGCATTATATGCATTTTTCACATTAAAATAAGCGGGATTCATTGTTCGCAGTATTTTGAATGAGCTTCAGCATGTGTTAAGATCGCTAACAGCGTTATCACCTACCCATTGGTTAGCCGTGTACCTCTCACGTGTCTTGCCAGCGAACGACACCTGAAGACACTGTTATAACACTGTCACTTCGTGTGCTACTCTTCCAAGTTCAACAAGACGTTTCACAGGACTATGTATCTGAATGAGTGGATCTCATTTCAATATACCATTGGGAGAGATAGTTTGCGTTTGACCACATCATCAGTTATCGTTAAACGAAGACACATATCTTCAGCTGTAGGAGTCTACAGCGAGGTCATTATAGCTCGAGCACTAGACCAACAGATGAACGTAACGGAAGGAACGGTTCGCCTCGTGCTGGTATAAACTAAACATGAATTCAGAAAGAGTTTGAGAACCAAAGTTAGAAAGGCCAGAGCAGGGTATGGCCCTGATTTCGCAGAATGGAAGTCCTGCGTCATGTTGATGATCTCCCTGTTCAGCAAATCAAAATTTGTAACTTAAACAAATGTCTGAACTATTCAGATCGTTCCTTTAGTACCTAAGTGGAAATACAAGCTTCAAAATGATACAAACATGCCCTCAAATGACATGCGCGAAAATGGAATTTATAATGCTGTGACGATAGTATAACAATATTTGTAAGAAAACAGCACAGGGTAATCGGTAAAAAAACAGTGCTGGGTGTAGATAGTGTAACTTTTATATTTTCCTTAACGACGACTGTATTATGCTGGGTGTAGTTACAATACCTACACCCAGCATAATACAGTAGTCGTTAAGGAAACTGTAAAAGATGTTAAAGATAAGGGGTATACATTGCAGTCAGGTGTAATAATGGAAACTACGAAAAATATTGATGGTAAGAGGTATCCACAGCAACTAGTCAAATTAGGTAGTTAATTTAATTTTCTGTACATAATGTACATGACTTGAATTAAAATGTTAAGAAATGAGTCAGCTTACAGGCAGTATATACCTGATATGTTTGTGTGTATGGCCATAGGGCGGCCATTTACAAAGTAGCCCAGTGGCTTATATTGAACAAAAGTGAGCATATTAGTCTTATATGCTACTCAAGCTACTAGCGAATCATTGTTAAAATTTCACACCAAAATCTTCTGTTATAGAACCTTGCAGTTCGTTATTGAAAATTCATCTAAGAATAGACTGAGTTATCCAGAAGAAAAATAATCTGAAATTAGATTTAGAATTTGTTTTGCTACGAGCCAGAGAGGTTACGTTAATCGCTAAATGATCAAATATGTTTGTGGCTGCATATTGAATTTATGGATACATGGTGAACTCCTTTCTGAGCCACACAGAGCTTTAGGAGTGAGTGATAAGAGGTAATTATATCATCTAATGTTCTTCTAAACTGTTAATTACGAACTAAATTGGAAGTGCCATTAGAAGCCCGACTCTTTGAAGAGATTCTACAGGAGGACTGTGGCTGAACATCACATATTATTCTCAGTGCAAACTTCCGTGGAATAAATATTGTTTTGGGGCGCGGGGTGGCCGCGCGGTCTAGGGGCGTCTTGTCAGGGTCCGGGTGGCTCCCCCCGTCGGAGGTTCGAATCCTCCCTCGAGCATGGGTGTGTGTGTTGTCCTTCGTGTAAGTTAGTTTAAGTTAGATTGAATAGTGCGTAAGCTTAGCGACCGAACACCTCACCAGTTTGTTCCCATAAGACCTTATCACAAATTTAAAAAAAAAATATTGTTTTCCAAGTCGTCAGCTGCCCTCAGATATTGCTTTGTTTGTTTCTTTAACTATATTCATCAAATCACATTTAAGGGCCTAGAGGAGGGCTCATCGAAACATCTTCACAATTCTGTATTATTCCAATCTCGTACAGCGCGCTGAAAGAACGAACACCTATATCTTTCCGTACGAGCTCTGATTTCCCTTATTTTATCATGATGATCGTTTCTCCCTATGTAGCTCGGCGTTAACAAAATATTTTCGCATTCGGAGGAGATTCCTCCGCAACGAAAAACGTTTTTGTTTTAATGATGTCCATCCTAAATCCTGTATCATTTCAGTAACACTCTCTCCCCTATTTCGCGATAATACAAATCGTGCTACCCTTCTTTGAACTTTTTCTATGTACTCCGTCAATCCTATCTGGTAAGGATCCCACACCGCGCAGCAGTATGTTAAAAGAGGACGGACAAACGTAGTCCTAGTAATTAGGAAAGACTAAAGTAGCTGAAATTAACTACTGGAGAAGCTCAATAATGTATTCCTTCTAGTACACATTTTCATCAATACGTAAACCCCAAAAATTGGAACATTTCAGCTGTTCATGTGTGACATTAATTATTGATGTATTACATCTGTTGTACAACAAAATATATTATGTTTTCGGAGAAACAATTGAGAGACACTTTATAATTCTCTGAAAAAATTTTTGCCATTTTATTTTGCTGCTGTCGCTCTAACATGATTAATGCATGTATATCAACTCTGCTTGAGGTATGTTAGGCGTAAAATGATTTACACATCTAAAGAATAGCGATGTACCCGAAATAAAACCCTGTGACACTCCATTCGTTATTTCTCTTGAAATATTCTCTCATTCTGTCATTTTAGCACTAATTTTTGCATAGTTTCTGTAATGTATAAGTAGAAGTAATTGTTTGTAGCAACTTTAATTCCAGGAAAGCTTTTCAAGGAAGGTATCATGAACTGCACAATTAGATGCTTAGAGCAGATCAAAAAGTGTACAAACTGGTGATATTTTGGTATTTGAGGCTTTTAATATTTGGGAAGTAAATGTATAGGTGTCATCTTCTGTCGAGAAACATTTCTGAACCCGGAGAGGGATGTAATGCTATAATAAAATCATATTAATAAATATTGTGGCTGGTTACAGTATTTTCTGCAGCGTAATTTACTAAAACAGCTGCGATTTTCTCTACACAAAATTGAGAAAATAATAAATAACTTATTTCTACTTAAATGTGGCATTATTCTCGAGTGGAACAGTTTATCGAATATGTTGGAAGAGACGCCAGTAAGTAAGCTAAATGATAATTATTTAAATCTTTCCTGTCAACTTTATTTTAAAGCAATTAGATAATGGAATATTTCAATTTAAATACGCGGAGAACATGTATAGGGATACAGACATACACAGGGTGTTTCCCAAGGGTCGTCAGGTGCATTTTCTTTGATGTTTCTGCAAATATTTGCAGTTTCGTTTCTGCGTTGTGTAGCTGGAGTCAGCTCAAACAAATGTTGCTCATGACGTCTCTCGTGCGACGCTGAGTGCTCAGAGTCGACGCAAAACGTAGGTTTGTTTCTTGTTATAAACAAAATGATTTTTAAATCTGAATTTTACGTGCCATTCGATAGAGCGGTCCCAGATTTGCCTAGTATTGTATTCGTTTTATCCATATGTAACAATAGGAACAGTAAAATACGACGAACATCCAGTAGCCCAGTAGCGACAGCACTGTCCTGGCGCGCGCTGACTGCTACCGCCGAGCATCCAGCGCTACTAACAAGGGAACTTCCCATTGTACCTCCACCCTCCCCCTCCCCGTCAGATTTTACTGGCAAGATGGCCCACCCAGTGGATAGACCGTCAAAAATTAAACACAGATCATGCATGGAAACAGGAAGGAGATGTACTGAACTATGAAAAAACAAAGCAAAATGGAAACAATGAGCGGTCCAAGCTCAGAAAGTACAACATTTAGAGAGATGGACTGGATTCGGAGTCGTGGTTATGTGGTCACGGAGTTAGACTGATAAGTGGGCAAGCCGGGTACTAAACTCCCTTGTGTCATTTATTTTAATTTTTTTTTGCAACTTTTGAACTTTCCGTTCGCTCATTGCAATGATTGTTCTCTTTCTGTAGTCTTGGCAGTTGTCATACTATACATCAGTTGTAAAATATGAGTGATGTGGTACGAATACATTACCGTCGCAGATAAATGTGATGAATAATTAGTTAGTTAGTTACGTGGTCCGTTCATCAATCTCACGGTAACAGTTATGATGTGGAACGTGTCAAGCGAATAAGAAACGCACAAATGATTTTTTTTTAAAAAAAAGCTTAAAATATTTATTACCTACACCATTTCTTTAAATGGCACAAAATGCATATATTATGCCCACAGATTTATTTATTCCTATTCAAGAATTCATCTGTGGTATAGAAGGACTTGTATAGAGATATGATTTCAATTCATTTTTAAAACTGTTACTGCTGCCTGTCAGATATTTTATTTCATTTGGTAATTTATGGAAAAGGTTTACAGCAGCATATTTTACACCCTTCTGTTCCAAAGATAGGTTAGGTAGAGGATAGTATAAGTCTTTCTTTCTTCTGGTATTATAATCACGAATGTCATTGTTGTTTTTAAACTGCTCCATGTTGTTGAGAACAATCGTCATTATTGATTAAATGCACTGTGAGGCTGTTGTAAGAATTCCTAACATTTGAAAGAGATGCCTACAAGATGTGCGACTATGAGACCCACACATTATTCTAACCACTTTCTTTTGAGCACTGAATATTTTTTGCGTAAGTGTTGAGCTACCCCAAAATATTATTCCGTATGACATCAGAGAGTGAAAGTATGCAAAGTATGTTAGCTTGCTAATTTAAATATCCTCAAAATAAGCAATTATTCTGATTGCAAAAGTTGCTGAACCTAGTCGCTTTAGAAGATCCAAAATATGAATTTTCCAATTAAGATTCTCATCTACTTGTACACCCAAAGACTTAATATACTCTACCCTGGCCACTGACTTTCGTTGATGAGTTGTATTTATTGAAGGAACTTTACTCCTGGCGGTAGAAAATTGGATGTGCTGTGTTTTTTCAAAGTCCAGAGCAAGCCCATTCGCAGAAAACCAATCAACAACTTTTCCAAAGACATTATTTCTATAATTTTATGTCGGAGTTTCTTTTACTGGGTTAATAATGATGCTTGTATCATCAGCAGACAGTGTCAGTTTAGCTTGTTGTTTCAGATAAGAAGGGAGGTCGTTCACATATATCAAGAACAGAAGGGGAGTCATGATCGAACTCTATGGAACAACCAAGTTAGATGAAGTGGGAAACTTCCTAAAATCACTTAAACCATTTAAAGAAACTTTTGCTTCCTGTTCTCTAGGTATGACATAGAAGAAAGTAAAATGCCGGCGCTCCCCGGAAACGTTGCCCAATCGGACAACGGCCAAACCTTCCACCACCGGAAACCAATGCAATCAAAAGCCAAAAACAAAAACAGGTCCTCTTCAGGGCCAACCCTGACGATCGTCAGCCTTAACGTCGAGGGAATCACCAAGAATAAGGAGGATGTAATATCGCAACTATGCCAATCAGAAAGGTCGGACGTACTGTGCCTGCAGGAAACGCATAGAGATGAAACAGCAAACAGACCCAATATCAAAGGAATGCGCTTGGCAGTAGAAGCACCTAACAGAAGGTAAGGGAGCGCAATATTTACTACACCCGAGATGCTGCTCTCTTCCACGAGTAAGACAACCACCAACAACATTGAAGTGTTAGCGATAGAGAGTGGATCATTTACAATATGCTCCGTATATAAACCCCCCGGCCAGAACATACACACTTCAACGCTAGAAAGCTTCAACAACCAAAGGACACACTTCGTTGTGGGCGACTTTAACAGCCACAGCACCACCTGGGGCTACGACGAGACAGACGCCAATGGTCAGCTGCTAGAACAATGGGCTGAGGCAAATAACCTCTCACTTCTCCACGACCCAAGCTCCCCTGCTCCTTCAACAGCAAAATTTGGAAGCGAGGTTACAATCCCGATATTTGCTTCGTCAGCCGGAACATCTACGACACCTGCTGCAAAAGAGTATATGATGCAATCCCAAAGACACAACATCGACCTATTGGAATCCAAGTCTACTCAACAATCAAAACAACCAAAATACCTTTCCGTAGGAGATTCAACTTTAAAAAGGCTAGGTGGTCAGAATATTCCCAAGCGCTGGATGAGGAATTAGCCAGTCTGACCCCAACACCAAATAATTATCTTATCTTTGTTGAGACTTTGCGAAAGGTATCTAGACAATATATTCCTAAGGGTTGCAGACAACACTATATCCCAGGGCTCTCAAATGCCTCAAAGGACATCCTGGAGAAGTATCAAGTATTGTTCGCGGAAGACCCATTCAGCGACGAAACCATCACCTGTGGCACAGCTTTAATGTCAGCCCTCAGCGAGGCACGCGAGAAGATGTGGATAGCAACCCTAGAAAGAATGGATATGTCCCACAGTAGCAAAATAGCCTGGAACGTGATTAAGAAACTGGATGGTGGCCCAAGGCTAAGCAAGGCCCCGGCCAATGTAACTCCAAACCAGGTGGCCAACCAACTCTTTCTAAATGGCAAGTTCAACTCCAAACGTCAGAAAACTAAAATCACACGCCTACTGCCAACGGAAAACACCAACTTCCGGAAACCATTTAGCATGAGAGAGTTGAACAATGGCATAAATACCATGAAGAATGGGAAAGCCGCTGGGTTTGATGATATTTGCGTGGAACAGATTAAAAACTTCGGCCTTGGCGCCAGGAACTGGATACTTGGACTTTTTAACGTGTGCCGTGAAACCTTTAAATCCAGAAACTGTGGAGGAAGTCAAAAGTGGTGGCTCTCCTTAAACCCGGGAAGGACCCAAAGTCTCCGAACAGCTATCGACCCATAACCCTTCTCTGTCACCTGTTTAAGCTCTACGACAGATTGATCCTCAACAGAATAGAGAAGATCGTTGACTCGAAGCTAATTCCACACCAAGCAGGTTTTAGACCTGGAAAGTCCTGTACCAGTCAAATTCTAGCATTGACGGAACATATCGAGGATGGGTTTGAGAATAAACTAATCACTGGGCTGGCACCAGTCGACCTAAGTTCCGCCTATGATACAGTAGATCACCAGACACTACTGCATAAAATCTACGAGACCCTGAAAGACTACCACCTAGTCAAGATAATCGAATCCCTGCTCCAAAATAGACAGTTCTTCGTAATGCTTGAGGGGAAAAAGAGTCGATGGCGGAATCAGAAAAATGGGTTCGCCCATGGGAGCGTGTTGGCGCCAATCCTATTCAACATATATACAAATGACCAATCAACTCCAGACAAAACCAAAGCTTTTGTATATGCAGACGACCTGGCAATAACAGTTCAAGGCGACAGGTTTGAAGCCATCGAGGAGAAACTAGAAACCGCCCTTTCTATGATGTCAACCTACTACAAAAAGGATTCTCTAAAACCCAATCCCTCCAAAACTCAAGTGAGTGCATTTCATCTGAACTCGAGGCAGGCAAAGTACAGGCTCAATGTTACCTGGGATGGGACATTACTAGAACACACAGATACTCCCACCTACCTTGGCGTCGTGCTGGACAGAACATTGACATACAAATATCATTGCGAAAAAACACGCAAAAAAGTAGAAGCACGAAATTCCCTAATAAGAAAGCTGTCCAACAGCAAATGGGGTGCCAAACCTACCGTGGTCAGAACTTCAGCCCAAGCTTTGTGCTTCTCAACTCCCGAATATGCCTGCCCGGTATGGTGCAGATCTGCCCACGCAAAAAAGGTAGATATTAGCTTGAATGAAACATGCAGAATAGTGACAGGCTGCATGAAACCTACCCCCATAGAAAATCTTTACAGGGACGCGGGTTTCACAAACCCTGACTCACGTAGGAAAGCCCATGACATACCGAGAAGCTAAAACAAACCTTTGATGCTCGTCGCTCAATATTTGGCCTAGAGTGTGGCCCCAGCAGACTCAAATCCAGACGCCGTTTTCTAAGTTGCGCCTTAGATGAGCCCCCCATCTACTATCCACTAAGAGAGGACCCACCAAGCGGCGTTTCTGGTGATTGGAAACCTGGAGAATGCTTAACCGCATCAGAACTGGGGTGGCTCCTGTGAAATCTAATCTGATCAAATGGGGTTTGTTGGACGAAAATGACGACAAATGCGACTGCGGCACTCGACATGACATGGAACATCTCCTAAAATGCCCAGCCTGCTCGCACAGATGCACCCTCGACGATGTATGGCTGGCTAAAGAAGAAGCATTGGACATTGCCCAATATTGGGCAAACAAATTGTAGTTTCCGGACACGAAAAAGTAAAAGTAAAGTAGGTATGACTGAAACCACTGAGCAGGCGAGATGCAGCATAGACCACTCACAGAAATGAAAACAACAAATAAACAGGTTTGAACTATGTTACAACAAAGAAATACAAGAGTCATAACTTTGAAAACGGAACGCAATTTCAAAGACATTAAAAGCATATGTTTTGACAAAGGTGAGAGAAACCGTGTGATCGCGAAAATTTTGCGTTCATTTCTTGCAGATTATCTGACAAACTATTATATTTTCACCATTTTCTTGGGAGTGATCGCGTTCACATTCACACGAACACCTAAATCGAGCAAGGAGACATATCTCACTCTTTCACCAGGCGTACAAATGTGAGGTGCGTCGATAAGAGATTCCCATCATATGACATACGTACTGTCACTAATGTCGTTTATGACACACCAGACGTGTTTTCCGATGAAAGATTCGCCTGACTTGTCGCCTTGTCATCAAAGGTTTGCGGCTCCCATTTTTTGTGCAACAGGAAACCCCCACTTCACCTCTAAACGTGTATGAGATTCGCCAAAGGTCAATATATTCTGCACAGTGTCCAAGGAGAAGATTTACGGCCCCATCTGTTACATGGAGAAAACCGTCACAATCATTTGCTGCCTCGACATGTTACATTCGTCGCTTCTGCCTCAATTGCAATAAGACTTCATTTGCAACAAGATACACTATACGGGAAGTCCTGACACACATCTGCCTGGTCGATGGATGGGCTACCCAGATGCTGATAATTACGTGTGGTGCAGATGGCCACCACGACTACCAGCCTTAGCCCCTTGTGATTTTTTTATTGGTTTAGGTGAAACTGTTTGTCCTATGCCTGTCACAATTCTTGTCACGCCTGAGGCTGCAGTAGAGACCACCACCATCGAAACGTTGAGCAAGTTTTGGGAAGACTCCAAAGATCGTCTCGATGTTTTCCGCATTATTCCACCTTGAGCACGTATCAAATCCTTGTAACCTGAAAGACAAACTTCGAGAGATACTCTATACGCAAGATAATATTTGAAACGAATAACTTGTCCCATTTCGTATGTACGAATTATCGATAATGTTAAGTTCTTTTGTGCTCTCCACATACACTATGGGATCAAAAGTATTCGGACACTTGGCTGAAAATAACTTACAAGATCAAGGCGCCCTCCATCGGTAATGCTGGAATTCAATATGGTATTGGCCCACCCTTAGTCTTGATGACAGCTTCCACTCTCGCAGGCATACGTTCAGTCAGGTGCTGGAAAGTTTCTTGGGGAATGGCAGCCCGTTCTTCACCGAGCGCTGCACTGAGGAGAGATATCGATGTCGGTCTGTGAGGCCTGGCGCGAAGAGGGCGTTCAAAAACATCACAAAGGTGATCTATAGGTTTCAGGTCAGGACTCTGTGCAGGTCAGTCCATTATAGAGCTGATATTGTCGTGTAACCACTCAGCCACAGGCCGTGTGTTATGAACAGGTGGTCGATAGTGTTGAAAGATGCAATCGCCATCCCCGAATTGCTCTTCAACAGAGGGAAGCAAGAAGGTGCTTAAAACATGAATGTAGGCCTGTGCTGTGATAGTGCCACGCAAAAACACGAGGTGTGCAAACTCTCTCCATGAAGAACACGACCACATCATAACACTATCGTCTCCGAATTTTACTGTTGCCACTACACACGCTGGCAGATAACGTTCACCGGGCATTCGCCATACCCACACCCTGCCATCGGATCGCCACATTGTGTACCGTGATTCATCATTCTACACAACGTTTTTCCACTGCTCAATCGTCAAATGTTTACGCTCCTTACACCAAGCGAGGCGTCGCTTTTGCCGGTGTGATGTGTGGCTTATGAGCAGACGCTCGACCATAAAATCCAAGATTTCTCACCTCCCGCGTAAGTGTCATAGTACTTTCAATGGATCCTGATGCAGTCTGGAATTCCTATGTGACTGTCTGGGTAGATGTCTGCCTATTATACATTACGACCCTCTTCAACTATCGGCGGTCTCTGTCAGTCAACTGACGAGGTCGGCCTGTACGCTGTTATGCTGTACGTGTCCCTTCACGTTTCCACATCACTACCACATCGGAAGCAGTGGTCCTAGGGCTGTTCAGTAGTGTGGAAATCTCGCGTACAGACGTATGACACAGGTGACACTCAATCACCTGACCACGTGGGAAGTCCGCGAGTTCCGCGGAGCGCCCTATTCTGCTCTCTCACGATGTCTAATGACTACTGAGGTCGCTGATATGGAGACTAGAAATCTACTCTGTAGGAATCAGCATGGGTTTCGAAAAAGACGGTCGTGTGAAACCCAGCTCGCGCTATTCGTCCACGAGACTCAGAGGGCCATAGACACGGGTTCACAGGTAGATGCCGTGTTTCTTGACTTCCGCAAGGCGTTCGATACAGTTCCCCACAGTCGTTTAATGAACAAAGTAAGAGCATATGGACTATCAGACCAATTGTGTGATCGGATTGAAGAGTTCCTAGATAACAGAACG
The DNA here is from genome assembly GCF_021461385.2 of Schistocerca piceifrons. Taxonomy (NCBI): domain Eukaryota; kingdom Metazoa; phylum Arthropoda; class Insecta; order Orthoptera; family Acrididae; genus Schistocerca; species Schistocerca piceifrons. The sequence continues at coordinate 320,369,169 of NC_060139.1, read as the reverse complement.
CAGCATGTCATTCTCAATGGAGAGAAGTCTTCCGAAGTAAGAGTGATTTCAGGTGTGCCGCAGGGGAGTGTCATAGGACAGTTGCTATTCGCAATATTCGTGAATGACCTTGTGGATGACATCTGAGGCTTTTTGCAGATGACGCTGTGGTGTATCGAGAGGTTGTAACAATGGAAAATTGTACTGAAATGCAGGAGTATCTGCAGCGAATTGACGCATGGTGCAGGGAATGGCAATTGAATCTCAATGTAGACAAGTGTAATGTGGTGCGAATACATAGAAAGATAGCTCCCTTATCATTTAGCTACAAAATAGCAGGTCAGCAACTGGAAGCAGTTAATTCCATAAATTATCTGGGAGTACGCATTAGGAGTGATTTAAAATGGAATGATCATATAAAATTGATCGTCGGTAAAGCAGATGCCAGACAGATTCATTGGAAGAATCCTGAGGATGCAATCCGAAAACAAGGGAAGTAGGTTACAGTACGCTTGTTCGCCCACTGCTTGAATACTGCTCAGCAGTGTGGGATCCGTACCAGATAGGGTTGATAGAAGAGATAGAGAAGATCCAACGGAGAGCAGCGCGCTTCGTTACAGGATCATTTAGAAATCGCGAAAGCGTTACGGAGATGATAAACTCCAGTGGAAGACTCTGCAGGAGAGACGCTCAGTAGCTCGGTACGGGCTTTTGTAAAAGTTTCGAGAACATACCTTCACCGAAGAGTCAAGCAGTATATTGCTCCCTCCTACGTATATCTCGCGAAGAGAGATTAGAGCCCACACAGAAGCATACCGACAGTCCTTCTTTCCACGAACAATACGAGACTGGAATAGAAGGGAGAACCGATAGAGGTACTCAGGGTACCCTCCTCCACACACCGTCAGATGGCTTGCGGAGTATGGATGTAGATGTAGATGTAGGTGTACCTGGCAGTAGATGGCAGCACAATGCACCTAATATGAAAGACGTATGTTTTTGGGGGTGTCCGGATACTTTTGATCACATAGTGTATTAAGAACTACTGTCCTACAACAAATTCCCCACTTTTTCAACCGAAATTGACCGAGGAAAAAAATGTGTTGCGTTACTTATTGAACGAATTGTGTCCTAAGTCTCAAATTTCTCGGTACATTGCCAGTGTTAATGAGCATGTGACTAATTTCCTCAAAAACGATCAAAGAACAGTTTTTGTAAGTTATTTCTCCATGTAACTATATTCTTCGTGATTCTTATTCGTTTTCAGCCACCGCAAAATTCTGAAACATTCCTGCGTAAGTGCAGAATAAATACTCTGCCTGATGTTGCTGAGAAAATGCAGACTGTCGACAGTGAGTCGTAGGTGAACTCGGTGGTAAGTGAAACCTGGTTAAGTTGCTGATAAGGTAAGGCAAGGTAAGTTACTGAAGGGAAAAGGAGTTAGCCGAGCGGTCTGGGGCGCTGCAGTCATGGACTGTGCGGCTGGTCCCGGCGGAGGTTCGAGTCCTCCCTCTGGCATGGGTGTGTGTGTGTGTGTGTGTGTGTGTGTGTGTGTGTGTGTGTGTCCTTAGGATAATTTAGATTAAGTAGTGTGTAAGCTAAGGGCCTGATGACCTTAGCACTTAAGTCCCATAAGATTTCACACACACATTTGACATTTGATTTTTTTGGAAAAGGAGTGTCTAACATCAATGATTCCGTGTAGTGGTCGTAATTACACTCCTGGAAATGGAAAAAAGAACACATTGACACCGGTGTGTCAGACCCACCATACTTGCTCCGGACACTGCGAGAGGGCTGTACAAGCAATGATCACACGCACGGCACAGCGGACACACCAGGAACCGCGGTGTTGGCCGTCGAATGGCGCTAGCTGCGCAGCATTTGTGCACCGCCGCCGTCAGTGTCAGCCAGTTTGCCGTGGCATACGGAGCTCCATCGCAGTCTTTAACACTGGTAGCATGCCGCGACAGCGTGGACGTGAACCGTATGTGCAGTTGACGGACTTTGAGCGAGGGCGTATAGTGGGCATGCGGGAGGCCGGGTGGACGTACCGCCGAATTGCTCAACACGTGGGGCGTGAGGTCTCCACAGTACATCGATGTTGTCGCCAGTGGTCGGCGGAAGGTGCACGTGCCCGTCGACCTGGGACCGGACCGCAGCGACGCACGGATGCACGCCAAGACCGTAGGATCCTACGCAGTGCCGTAGGGGACCGCACCGCCACTTCCCAGCAAATTAGGGACACTGTTGCTCCTGGGGTATCGGCGAGGACCATTCGCAACCGTCTCCATGAAGCTGGGCTACGGTCCCGCACACCGTTAGGCCGTCTTCCGCTCGCGCCCCAACATCGTGCAGCCCGCCTCCAGTGGTGTCGCGACAGGCGTGAATGGAGGGACGAATGGAGACGTGTCGTCTTCAGCGATGAGAGTCGCTTCTGCCTTGGTGCCAATGATGGTCGTATGCGTGTTTGGCGCCGTGCACGTGAGCGCCACAATCAGGACTGCATACGACCGAGGCACACAGGGCCAACACCCGGCATCATGGTGTGGGGAGCGATCTCCTACACTGGCCGTACACCACTGGTGATCGTCGAGGGGACACTGAATAGTGCATGGTACATCCAAACCGTCATCGAACCCATCGTTCTACCATTCGTAGACCGGCAAGGGAACTTGCTGTTCCAACAGGACAATGCACGTCCGCATGTATCCCGTGCCACCCAACGTGCTCTAGAAGGTGTAAGTCAACTACCCTGGCCAGCAAGAGCTCCGGATCTGTCCCCCATTGAGCATGTTTGGGACTGGATGAAGCGTCGTCTCACGCGGTCTGCACGTCCAGCACGAACGCTGGTCCAACTGAGGCGCCAGGTGGAAATGGCATAGCAAGCCGTTCCACAGGACTACATCCAGCATCTCTACGATCGTCTCCATGGGAGAATAGCAGCCTGCATTGCTGCGAAAGGTGGATATACACTGTACTAGTGCCGACATTGTGCATGCTCTGTTGCCTGTGTGTCTGTGCCTGTGGTTCTGTCAGTGTGATCATGTGATGTATCTGACCCCAGGAATGTGTCAATAAAGTTTCCCCTTCCTGGGACAATGAATTCATGGTGTTCTTATTTCAATTTCCAGGAGTGTATTTTAAAATGCCTGAATATGGAGAATTATTCCTCCGAAACTTGTACCAATTCTGTTAAGGACATTGTGGCAAAGGTGGGTACTACACTACAAAAAGAGCGAGATTGTCGAGAGTTGACTTAGAGACGGATCAAACCAATCAGGAAGTCAGTCAGAATACCCTGATACATTCTGCAAGAAACAAATATACAGGTGAAAACAATTAGGAAATCAAGACGCAAGGAAACTCCTGTCTTGTACAGCTTTGAATACAGCTGTTCGGTATTATCAGAGAAAAAAGAAAAGTCGTTCAGTTCATCCGAAAATGCAAACTACGGCATAAAAGACGGCAGTTAAATAAGATAACGCATTGTGTGCATCAGGCGTAAACAGTTCGTATCTGTCGATTGGAGTGGGTTATAATGTGAAATGTTCCTATGAATGTGTCAGTAAAAGAAGGCACTAATCACGAACCTGGGCTTGGAGTCGGCGATGTTTGGTCTTAGCATTCACTTTGAAGCAGACAAAATTGGTGCAAAGCCTCAGGAACTTGGTTTACCGTAATCGGTGGCATGGCGAGCTATTTGCAGCAATGAATCTGGTTAGTCACTATACGAAAAACCATCAATGTCCACAGGAGGTCTCACTTTCGGTGGAGGTATTCGAAGTCCTGTAAACAGTCACAGGGACGAACTATCGGCCGCTCAGTTGAGGAGGTGCACGGTGGCAGAACCGTGAGGCGCTCTGGTCTTTTTCAGCGCTATCTGGAGGCATCAGAAAATTACTCGACCGACTGAATAGCAGCAGATCTGGTACACAACGTACAGAGAAATTATACAATATACTCAGTACTATAGAAGCCACTGTGAAATGCATGGCACAGGGTACTTCCCATTGAAGCACTTAGATATTTTGCTCGTTCACATTCACGTATGGAGTGCGCAAAGTTGATTCGTGGTGTGCTGTATTTCGTGGTGTATGTTTCAGACAGTGCGTTAACAGTAAAGTAATGCTTGCCTAAGTATACAGAGAAGAATAAATGATTTTAATAACACAAGATGATGAACCTGTAACACGTGCTCTGAGGGTCAGCGACCTAACATTATCAGTTCGTAGTAGTGATAGGTCCTACTATTATTTGTAATGATCCTGGTTGTCGTTGTAGCATATATATAGTCAAAATATCTGTAATAGCAGCAGATGACTAGGATAATAGCAGCATCAGTTAAAACAGACCTTATCGTCATTCTTTTGCTTTTCTGTCCTTCCTTAGTTGCTTCAAAATTCATGGAGGTATGTTCCGTCTTTGCAACAAAATGAAAAGCAGTTTGTTTTTTGCCACACGTGTTTCACTTATTTTATTTTTGAAGCATTTTCAGTGGCCCATAATACATATTTATTTATATATATAGATATAGTAAATACATTATGTAGTGGTCACGAATATGTTACGTTTTCTCATGTTTTTCAGATTAGAAACAACATTTGTAGCACAATTTTCGTGAGGTTAAATTATCGTTTGGTGTTACTTACGACTTCCAGTGTTGCCCGTTCATGTACGCAGCCCTGGAGATGTGTCCATTCGGTCTCCATACTCCAGCTGGCCAATTTCCAGCGTTTTTCCACACATATTTGTTATAGCACATCATTTGCACTTTTCTATGTGTGACACTGTAAACACACATATGTGTTTCACAGTAACCAAAATGAAGAAGCGCTCATACATCTTAAGGTATGCATGTCACAACCCACGTTTACTAGACTTTTTTTTTCATACTGCCTCCTCCCAAAAAGATACGGAAAGCAAAGAGCTTGCAATAGAAGAGGTCCAATGTCAGAGATATCAGAATGATTTTCGTTTATAACTTTCGACTATGTCGTTTCAGGATCAGGGCCTCTTGCTTGTTCCAGACTGATACATTTACCCTTCTCCATCACCTCTGAAACTTTGTAACGTCATCACGGAATCACCGTGTACATGGAAAAGTGGTTGAAGGAAATAAAAGAAAAGTTCAGTAGTGCGATTAATATTCGGGGTGAAAGGATATCAGTGTTAAAATTCGCTGATGACATAACTAATCTCTGTGAAAATGAGGTGTTAAATGGAATAAAAAGCCTAATGACAACAGAATACGGATTGAGAGTGAATCAAGAAAGACGAAAGCAATGAAAAGTAGGGATAAACACAACATAAAAATTGCGGAACACGTAGTAGACAAATAAGAATCAGAGAAACGTAGACAAAGAGACCATTTCTCGCTGAAGAAAGCTCAACTGCCGTCGAATATATGTCTTAATTTGAGGAAGAAATTTCTGGGAATGTGCGTGTGGTGGACAGCATTGTATCAAAGTGAATCATGGACTGTGGAAAAACCGGAAAACAAGAGAATCGAAACTTTTCAGAGGTGATGTTACACAAGGGAACTGAAAATTACGCGAACTGATAAACTACACAAACGAAGAAGTGATGAGAAGAGGAGGAAAGCCAAGGAGTCTACTGAAAACACCCACAGCTACGAGCAACATGGTTAGTTACCTGCTTCGCCGTTCATCCGAGGTCAGTCCTCTCATCATAGGGACTACGGAGGGAAGTAGAAAGAGAGGACAAACGACACAGGAGTTTACGGTTGATACTGAAGCTGAAAGAAAATTTGGGGTCGTCAAGAGACTAGCATCAAGGACAGAGAAATTACGGTATATTAATAATTTTTACTTATGGACCGTCTGACAGCAACTGAATAAAACACAATTTTAGTGCCATACGCGTTTCGCCTTTATTTTCTGCAAGGCAGCATCAGTGGCCTGGAATATGTACATATGTTAGCAATTTTATTTACATTTTTGTCATTGTGCCTATAGGTTATAAACAGTTCTGGCGGTTGGTATTTCCTATTAAGTAGTAATGTTTTGAACTGTACTTACAGGTTGCGTGGACAATTTCCTACATATTACGCTCCTGTTGCATTTTTGGTGTTGTTCTTCTTCTTATGAACGCCAATTTGCGGTTTTTTTCCCCATTCCACAACACTATGCACTGAACGCTTGTTTTAAAGCAATGTTTTGGTTTCTGTTGCCGACTGTCAAATGTTTTTGCCAAAGATCGAATGTTATTGCCAAACTTATGAGTGTAACTATTGAAGTATCTGTGGTCTGTTCGTGTATGCATTTGTGCATTTGTGTGTGCGTTTGTGTATGTGTGTGTGTTTGTGTTTTTTGGTGTGATATATATATTTTTTGTGCTGTGTGTGTGTATTTTGGTGTTTATATATTGCTGTGTGTGTGTGTGTGTGTGTGTGTGTGTGTGTGTGTGTGTGTGTGTGTCTCCAGATGATGTGAGGAAGAGTTTTCTTTTTTTTATTATTTTTTTGTTTTATGTTATCATTTCCTTTACTAAGTGTAGTAGGGAGCCTGCGCTGATGTGTGTTTGTTCATTTATCACATGTTTGTTTTCTGCTATGGCTTTCTGGATGTGGAAGTTTTCTTGTATTTGTATAAGATGTTTGTCATGGTTGCTTATTCTCATTATTTTCATTTCTTGTTCCATGTTTGTAGGATGATGGTTGTAGTGTTTTAAATGCTCTGCAAATGTGGAATGGTTTGTTTCATACTTCCAACATCTGATATGTTCTTTGTGTCTTGTTTGAAAATTCCTGCATGTCATGCCTATGTATACTGCATCACAACTTTGACATTCAAGTTTATATATTCCTGATTGTTGGAATTTGTCTCTCTTGGTAGCTGGCTGGCTTAGGTGTGCTTGAAGGGTTTGCCCAGGCTTATACGCTATTTTGGAGCCCTGTCTCTTTAGGATGTTTGCAACTCTGTGTGTTAGTTTATGTGTGTAGGTCATGGTGTACCATCTGGTTCTTTTCTGTGTGGTGTTGTCATTGTGTGTGTTTGTTGAGTGTGTTTGTAAGTTTTCAGCTTGTGAGTTCTTTTGTATTGTGGAACTGTTGTGTTTGTTTTTTATTTGTGTTTTTATTTTTTGATTGAGCTTGTGTACCACATGTGTGTCATACCCGTTGTTCTTAGCTATTTGTATGATTGTACTCATTTCTTGTTCATAGTTTCTCTTGCTGAGTGGGATTCTGTTTAATCTATGTAACATGTGTCTTTAGTGCTGCAAGTTTCTGGCTGTGGGGGTGGTTGGATGTGGAATGTATTATTGTGTCTGTGGCTGTTGGTTTTCTAAAGATGTTAAATGTATGTTTACCATTTTCTTTTTTAATTGTAATGTCAAGAAAATTTATTTGATTTTCTTTTTCTTTTTCAAGTGTGAATTTTATGTTCTGATGAGCTTTGTTTATTTCTGAATGGAGTTCATCTATTTTTTCACTTGGCTCATCTACCAGACAAATAATGTCATCCACGTATCTGTACCACTATATGATTTTGAAACTTTCATTTGTGGTTATCTTATCAAATATCTGATTTTCTAGGTGACTGATGAAAATGTTTGCTAGTGTTCCTGATATTGGGGATCACATGGGCAGTCCATCAGTTTGTAGATAATATTCTTTCTCAAACTGAAAGTAGTTTTGTTCAGTTGTCAGTCTGAGCATATCTGTTATTTCTTTTATTGCATCTGTGGTGAGGTTGCTGTGGGATGAGAGATTTTGTTCTATGATTTCTATTGTTTCTGTGATAGGGATGGAGGTATACATATTTTCCATATCGAATGAAATCAGTGATGCTGTGTGTGGTACCTGTATGTTCTGTATGTTTTCTATTAGGTTTCCTGTGTTTATCACTGTTCTGTTGTTTTCTACTTTATAGTGTTTTGTAACTAACTTTTGGAGGTGTTTGGCTATGTGGTATGTTGGGGCTTTCTTGAAGTTGATAACAGCTCTCATTGGCATTCCGTCTTTATGTACTTTCGGTTGACTGCGGAGTGTCGGTGCTTGTGGGTTTTTCTGTGTTAAGTAGTATTTCTGTTTGTCTGTGAGTGTGTGTTCAATGTTTTTCAGTGTTCGTTTCACATTTGCCTGGAATCGTGTAGTTGGATCTGACTTCAGTTTTTGTATGGCGTTGGTGTTTATGTATTCCTTGGTTTTTGTGATGTATTGCTCTTTATCCATGAGTACTGTTACATTTCCCTTGTCTGCTCTGGTTATTAATACGTTATTGTCTGTTAACTTTTGTTTTAACCTTTTCATAGTAGTTGCTCCTGTTTGGTTGTTATTGTGTGTCTGCTGTGTTTGTTTTATTATGCCTTTTATTTCTTCTTTTACTAGTTCTCTTGTCAGTCCTATGTTTATTTCACAATTATTTTGTTGTTCTTCACGTGTAAGGATGTGTTCGGTTTCTACTATGAGATTTTCTATGTATTGATTGTTCACTTTGCTATTGGTGCAGTGTTTCAAACCTTTTTCCAAGAGCATTTTTTCATTTTCGTGTAGTTCTGTCTCTGTTAGGTTAACTAAGCGTGGATGGAATGTGTGTTGGTGTTCATGTGGTTTCCATAAGTAAAAATTATTAATATACCGTAATATTACACGCAACTGAGGAAGACAGGACTATAAAAGTTGAAGAGGACAGAGAAAATTCGTGCGAGCCCAACTGCTTGCTGGTTGAACAAAAAAAGTAGAGATAAGAAATGAGGAGCTTCTCCGCAGAATCGTCGACAAAAGGAATACGTGGCTGCAGTATGACATAACGTATTTTAAGACTTTAGGACATAGCTCCATGGTATTAGATGGAACTGTAGAAAGTTGAAGCTATAGGGGAATACAGATATGGGAATGCATTCAAGATGTAATCAAGGAAGTTGAACATACACTACTGGCCATTAAAATTGCTACACCAACAAGAAATGCAGATGATAAACGGGTATTCATTGGACAAATAGATTATTCTAGAACTGACATGTGATTACATCAGTACCCAGAACAGCCACCTCTGGCCGTAATAACGGCCTTGATACGCCTGGGCATTAAGTCAAACAGAGCTTGGATGGTATGTACAGGTACAGCTGCCCATGCAGCTTCAACACGATACCACAGTTCATCAAGAGTAGTGACTGGCGTATCGTGACGAGCCAGTTGCTCGGCCACCATTAACCAGAGGTTTTCAATTGGTGACAGATCTGGAGAATGTGCTGGCCAGGGCAGCAGTCGAACATTTTCTGTATCCGGAAAGGCCTGTACAGGACCTGCAACATGCGGTAGTGCATTATCCTGCTGAGATGTAGGGTTTCGCAGGGATCGAATGAAGGGTAGAGCCACAGGTCGTAAAACATCTGAAATGTAACGTCCACTGTTCAAAGTGCCGTCAATACGAACAAGAGGTGACCGAGACGTGTAACCAATGGCATCCCATACCATCACGTCGGGTGATACGCCAGTACGGCGATGACGAATGCACGCTTCCAATGTGCGTTCACCGCGATGTTGCCAGACAGGGATGCGACCATCATGATGCTGTAAACAGAACCTGGATTCATCCGAAAAAATAACGTTTTTCCATTCGTGCACTCAGGTTCGTCGTTGAGTACACCATCCCAGGCGCTCCTGTCTGTGATGCACGTCAAGGGTAACCGCAGCCACGGTCTCCGGGCTGATAGTCCATACTGCTGCAAACGTAGTCGAACTGTTCGTGCAGATGGTTGTTGTCTTGCAAACGTCCCCATCTGTTGACTCAGGGATCGAGACGTGGCTGCACTATCCGTTACAGCCATGTGGATAAGATGCCTGTCATCTCGACTGCTAGTGATACGAGGCCGTTGGGATCCAGCACGGCGTTCCGTATTACCCTCCTGAACGCACCAATTCCATATTCTGCGAACAGTCATTGGATCTCGACTAACGCGAGCAGCAATGTCGCGATACGATAAACCGCAATCGCCATAGGCTACAATCCGACCTTTATCAAAGTCGGAAACGTGATGATACGCATTTCTCCTTCTTACACGAGGCATCACAACAACGTTTCACCAGGCAACGCCGGTCAACTGCTGTTTGTGTATGAGAAATCGGTTGGAAACTTTCCTCATGTCAGCACGTTGTAGGTGTCGCCACCGGCGCCAACCTTGTGTGAATGCTCTGAAAAGCTAATCATTTGCATATCACAGCATCTTCTTCCTGGCGTTCAAATTTCACGTCTGTAGCACGTCATCATCGTGGTGTAGCAATTTTAATGGCCAGTAGTGTCGGTAATACTCTTGAGATGAAGCGGTTGGCATAGGAGAGGAAGTTGAGGCTGGTCGCATAAAAACAGTCAGAAGACTGATAACTTCCCCATCCCCCGATTCCCGTACCCTCTCTCCTCCCTCCCAAAGATACACACACAGACGAAAAATACAGTAATCAAATTTTCGGTCCGGTGTTTGGACTTCACCTCGTGTCGAAAAACTACTCCATACGTATGGGGTTTCACGGTGTTTCGCGACCCCCTGGTAGACACGCGACTCCGCCGTACAACCGGCACAGGACGTCTTACGGCCGAGGTTTGTGTTTACCAAATGGTCGCGGGACCTGTAGCAGCCTACACCACGGAGCACCAAAGCACGTGAGTTTGGAACAATTGGTCGCCGACGACAGCTAGCATGATCTACTGCTACTATAGGGTGGTCAGACACAGTCTGAAAAGCTTGTAAGGGCGTTGCATGGCAGTTTGTGCTGAGAAATAACTGTTGAGACAAAAAACCTCCATACGTTGCCTCGTTTCCGAGTTAATTAGCTGTGAAGGTAGCCAATCAGACCACTGAGTGCGCAGGTTCAAGAGGCCCGGCAGATACAATTAGTGTAAGTCTTTCTTATAACGTAGACGATAGCGCATGAGACTGCTCAGCCTTTGCCTCGGGATCGATCCTTATTGCTGTTTCATGTCCATTGTTTGTATCTCTCTCTTCTTCGGTTTTAGGAAACCAAAGGAAGAATACGTTTGGCGACACCATATATGACGGGACACTTCAATTTGCGCACATAGCGGGCTGATTGGCTAATTTTAATGCTAATTAAATCGGAAACGGCTCAACGTATCGAATTTTTTCCTTAAAAATTATTGCTCCGCACAATCCACCCTACAACACCATTACAAGCTTTTCAGACTTATCTGGCCACCTTCTATATCGTGATTTTAACATCATAACATTTTTCACGTTTTCCCTTTGACAAAGGAAACGCCGGCTGTTTCTGTACGGTACACGTAAGCCACTTTGGATGTGATGAGTGTCAATGGAAGATTCCTGATTATGGCCTAATACAGAAGATCTGTGGAATAATACATAATTTGTGTGCAGCATTAAGGTGCTATTTTTAATAAATGTTATATCTTTTACAACACTTATTACGTTCTTATTACTCTTTTGTAGTCCTATGCTATTCTCCATACAAAATTACCGTCATGGTATTCACAAAACCCATTCTTAAAGCACAAACACCATTTAGCTTCAGCACTGTTTTAGATCTAGATTAAAAGTACCCGATCATTCCCCTAAACGTAATAACGAGCACAGCTGTGACTTTTGTTGTTTACTTCTATTGGTACGATGGTAACGTCGACAATTACCTGCACTCTGCACGGTTATTTTTTAAAATAAATTTCGAGTGCATTTTCTAAATTTGTTTACTTGAATGCTGCCCATTTGGCGATAGTAGTTATTAGCTGATGACGACGTAATAAAACGAAATCGACCAACAACATAAATGAATGCCTGGAGGAACTAGAAAGCTCCGTTTTCTATCCTACATGCTGACCATTAAGCTAGACTGTTCACCACCACACTGCCTCTGAATTTACAGAACTCCATTCGTCGTGCTTTTGGATCACTTAATATGGAAAAGAGGAGGAAATGATATTGCGTACTACGAGCTCAAATTTCTTGAACATTCGCGTTATTCGGACGAGAGATAGCTTGAACCGATTGCAAATCCTCCATGGACAGACACGTACTTGAAGTGAAGTACAGTTCGCAACGAATGACTAATCACGTACATATGTCACACGTCCCAACCATCTTACTTCACATACAATTTATTGATCGATGACCTCCTATTTCGAAAGCAACGGTGTTTGACGACGCAGAGGTGCAGAAAAAGATAGATAATACGTTAACTGCTCACGACGTAGTTAGATAACAGCTCTCAAGAAACAGGTGATTGTCATAGGATGAGGTCATAAAGTGAATCTCTTTCTCAGTGTGTGGAAACAAGGGAAATTAAAGTCGCGACGTCGAGGTGTTACTCATCACAGACATTTATTTACACGGTCAGTCACATTAATGTGGCCACCGCCTATGTTCGACGTCAACGTGCAGTAACCACTCACAGACGGCACGATGCAGCACTAGCAGTGGAGGGTATACAAAGTGTGTCGAGAGGACGGGAAAAACTGTGCAATCCTTGTCGAAATGCGGAAACGGTGCGATTTATCTGACGCCTGGAACGCTGGAATTTGCACGCAAGAACCGCAACTGGACGTGCACCGAATGGTGACACGTGACCTTTTCTGATAAACCACGTTTTATTCAAAAAATGGTTCAAATGGCTCTGAGCACTATGGGACTCAACTGCTTAGGTCATTAGTCCCCTAGAACTTAGAACTAGTTAAGCCTAACTAACCTAAGGACATCACATACATCCATGCCCCAGGCAGGATTCCAACCTGCGACCGTAGCGGTCGCGCGGTTCCAGACTGGAGCGCCTAGTACCGCTCGGCCACCCCGGCCGGCTCATGTTTTATTTTTTATCGGACAGATGGTCGTTGGCGTGTAGGGCGAGAAACGACTGAAACGCCCTGCAACAATCGTTGGAAAAGTACAAGCCGGAGGGTAGAGCGTTATGGTCCGGGAAATGTTTCCGTGGCATTCCATGGATGATCTCGTCATTCGGGAAGACACAAGGGATTAACGCAATGATGCATCTGTTCTTGGGGACCATGTCAACCCCTAGTTTGTTATCCCTTAGCACGATGACGTCTACCAGCACGGCACTGCAACTTGTTATATAGCAAGCAGCGTACATGCTTGGTTAGGAGAGCACCGGGATGAGTTTACCGTACTCTTGTAGCTTCCAAAGTCCCCGGATTTAAAAGCAATCGAGAATCTGTGTGACCACCTCGATCCGGTTGTTCGCACCATGCATCCCCAAGTGAGGAACCTAGCGCAGGTAGCCACGGCATTAGAGTTGGTACTGCTCCACGTCACTGTTGGGGCCTTCCGGAACCTCACTGTCTCTCTTCCTTTGTCCACAGTTTAACTGGTTTGTCCCTCATGGTAGCCGAACCTAGTGACAGTATTTCACTGGTGACAGCTACTTCCAGCTGGAACGTTGTCCCCTTGCGTTCCACCGTACATCGCCAAACGGCAGGATGGTCAAACAGAAAGTCTAGCCCCACTACTGTGCAGTAACCTTCACTTGAATGAGACACCACATTCACACGATCCTGAAATCACTCTGCCCCCATCTGCAAACATCATATTGCTGAACCTAGCGACCTCACGTCACTATCTCCCATCCCAGGTGAACTATAGCACGGTAGCTACCTACGACATCCAGGCTTGCCTCTGACACAAGCTCCCCTAAGTCAAACAAAAATTTATGTTTCTTACTCCTTACAGCTCCTGCTACGCCACACCCCACCCTCTGTATATGTTTCTGCAGCACTGAAATCTAATGGGAACGTCGCTTGGTGGACTTCGGATTTCTGTTTGCATTAAACGCCTGAATATTCCGCACCTATCCATTCTGCCCGTTGCTTGTACAATACTACCAACCAAACCAAACCTCCCACATTGTTGCTAACGGCGCTGCCTCTGGATGTACCCCGCACGCCCACACCTATAATACCTTACGTCAGTAGGTAAATCACCTCGCTCCTGCAAAGCCCTGCTGTGGCTGTTTTCTCTGTAGCTATCCTGATCGCTGCATTCAACTTTTTCAGGGTACCTGTCCGAACTCATCTAGACATATCGGGTGGCAGGCCCCTTAGGAAAGCGTGTAGTGCAGTTTGCTCTGCTTCCCGGGAGATAACTTTATTCACATCACCATTTCTCATTAATTCGCAGGTCTACCCACTGACTTTCCTTTTCATATTATTGAAACTATTTACCGACTCCCTGAGCTCCTGTCACATTCCACACAACTGCTACCGGAAAAAATCTCTATTTCTTATCGCATTGCTGGAGCATTTACGCTATTTGCTCAAATATTAGTGTGTTCCTCAACACCTTATTATAACCCGCAAATGCTTTTGCCTCGTCCGTCGGTCGCAACTTACCCATTTCCAATAGCTGATAGTTGGTTTGCCAGCAAAGGAAGCAACCAAACTAGAGGTGGCTGTATCCAACAATGGAGAACACAAACTGCATGATGCCCTGCCCTTCTTCATAGCAATTGTTAAATCCCATTGTGAGTGAATAAATGTGCTCACATAGCCAAAAGAACAGTTGAACTTACACAATACATTAAGCAAACACAATTGAAACAGCTTTTGAATTAATAAAACTGAAGTTATCCCGTTCTGCATTGCACAGCTGAGTATATTGATTGTCCTACTAGAATAACACAGACATAGGCCAAAGTCTGTACGGTCCGTGGATGGGGATGGACGCTATATGCGAGGATACAGGGTCCGACTAACGTGCTATGCGATCCGACTATTAGAACTCCGATTGTGGGGTCGCACGTGTAGTCGTAACGTAGCCCAGAGAACCGTAGCTGTGAACTCACAATGCCTGCTACCTGGGGAGCGACCGGTTAAAAAAAAAAATGGCTCTGAGCACTATGGGACTTAACTTCTAAGGTCATCAGTCCCCTAGAACTTAGAATTACTTAAACCTAACTAACCTAAGGACATCACACACATTCCACACATTCATGCCCGTGGCCGGATTCGAACCTGCAACCGTAGCGGTCGCGCGGTTCCAGACTGTAGCGCCTAGAACCGCTCGGCCACCACGGCCGGCTGGAGCGATCGGGCGGCATCCTATAAAGCCGTCCAGCGGAAGAATACCAGGAAATCATGACAGTGCACGTGGCTCGCGTAGCCGAGCAAGTGCTGGTAATAGTACAGCTTTTTCCGGCGAATGTGGCGCCACGCTTGTTGTGTTGCGGCAAACGTGCAGTCGCCTGGGGGGGAGGCAACTGCACGCCACTGCTGTGTGGCTGGTGGCTGAAGCGAAGGGCGCCAGTCACACATACTATGGCAACTATTTGCTTATGCACCAATAATTGCGCTGTGTGATTTACTAATCATGAATCGTCGCCTGTCTAGAAACACCCTGCGTTCTGGACTCTGTCACTACCGAATCTTTATCTCCAAAACACAAGCAAATACACTAAAATAACAGTACCAGGACAATAAACAGTCCCAATTGTAGAATACTATAACGTATGCCCCACTGCAAATGAGACCTTCGTCGTAGTGACACTGTACGTAATCGCCGTGGGTGAATGTGTTCGCCGAGAGATGACGTGATGCTATTGCCAGTTGCACAGGTGCAGTTAATAGCTTCGCAGGAGTTTCCTGATTTCTGGAGATTTGTTTCCATAGCCCGTTGCACGACGGATCAGTACAAAGAGCGGTTATCCGATTTCTTAATGCAGAAGGGGAGCAGCTGCACAAATTTATCACAGGATTTTGCGTATTAAAATAACTGACTATGGCCGAAGTAGACAGGATATAAAATATAGACCGGCAATGGCATGAAAAGAGTTTCTGAAGGAAACAACTTTGTTAACATCGAATATACACTCCTGGAAATTGAAATAAGAACACCGTGAATTCATTGTCCCAGGAAGGGGAAACTTTATTGACACATTCCTGGGGTCAGATACATCACATGATCACACTGACAGAACCACAGGCACATAGACACATGCAACAGAGCATGCACAATGTCGGCACTAGTACAGTGTATATCCACCTTCCGCAGCAATGCAGGCTGCTATTCTCCCATGGAGACGATCGTAGAGATGCTGGATGTAGTCCTGTGGAACGGCTTGCCATGCCATTTCCACCTGGCGCCTCAGTTGGACCAGCGTTCGTGCTGGATGTGCAGACCGCGTGAGACGACGCTTCATCCAGTCCCAAACATGCTCAATGGGGGACAGATCCGGAGATCTTGCTGGCCAGAGTAGTTGACTTACACCTTCTAGAGCACGTTGGGTGGCACGGGATACATGCGGACGTGCATTGTCCTGTTGGAACAGCAAGTTCCCTTGCCGGTCTAGGAATGGTAGAACGATGGGTTCGATGACGGTTTGGATGTACCGTGCACTATTCAGTGTCCCCTCGACGATCACCAGTGGTGTACGGCCAGTGTAGGAGATCGCTCCCCACACCATGATGCCGGGTGTTGGCCCTGTGTGCCTCGGTCGTATGCAGTCCTGATTGTGGCGCTCACCTGCACGGCGCCAAACACGCATACGACCATCATTGGCACCAAGGCAGAAGCGACTCTCATCGCTGAAGACGACACGTCTCCATTCACGCCTGTCGCGACACCACTGGAGGCGGGCTGCACGATGTTGGGGCGTGAGCGGAAGACGGCCTAACGGTGTGCGGACCGTGGCCCAGCTTCATGGAGACGGTTGCGAATGGTCCTCGCCGATATCCCAGGAGCAACAGTGTCCCTAATTTGCTGGGAAGTGGCGGTGCGGTCCCCTACGGCACTGCGTAGGATCCTACGGTCTTGGCGTGCATCCGTGCGTCGCTGCGGTCCGGTCCCAGGTCGACGGGCACGTGCACCTTCCGCCGACCACTGGCGACAACATCGATGTACTGTGGAGACCTCACGCCCCACGTGTTGAGCAATTCGGCGGTACGTCCACCCGGCCTCCCGCTTGCCCACTATACGCCCTCGCTCAAAGTCCGTCAACTGCACATACGGTTCACGTCCACGCTGTCGCGGCATGCTACCAGTGTTAAAGACTGCGATGGAGCTCCGTATGCCACGGCAAACTGGCTGACACTGACGGCGGCGGTGCACAAATGCTGCGCAGCTAGCGCCATTCGACGGCCAACACCGCGGTTCCTGGTGTGTCCGCTGTGCCGTGCGTGTGATCATTGCTTGTACAGCCCTCTCGCAGTGTCCGGAGCAAGTATGGTGGGTCTGACACACCGGTGTCAATGTGTTCTTTTTTCCATTTCCAGGAGTGTAGATTAACGTGTTAGAAAGTCTGTATGAAGAGTGGCCATGTACGGAAGTGAAACATGGACGATAAACACTTTAGTGAAGAATCTTCAACATCGCAGCGCGTCAGCAATCGTTAGTTAATATATTAAAAAACTAAAAACCCGCCTCGATTGAGATTTCGCAATTGAGGCGGGTTTTTAGTTTTTTAATATATTAAACTTTAGTAAAGAATAAAACGGAAGCTTTTGGAATGTGGAGCTACAGAAGGATGCTAAAGAGTAGATGGGTAAATCACATAACTAACGACGTGGTACTGCATAGAATTTGGGAGAAAAGAAATTTTTGGCAGAACCTGACTAGGACAAGCGATCTGTTGATAGAACACATCAATGGATCACCAGTTTAGTATTGGAGAGACGTGTGTTGGGGGGGGGGGGGGGAGGTAAAAATCGTAGAGTGAAGCCAGGAGATGAATACAGTAAGCTGACTCAGAAGGATGTAGGTTGCAGTAGTTATTCGGAGATCTTGCCCGGGATAGAGTAGCATGGAAGGCTGAACCAAACCGGTCTTCAGACTGAAGACAACAACAACCAAGTAAATTAACAAGAGACAGAACAGATCCCTCATGGTACACAAAACCAGTCAACACACTGTTGTGGAAGCAACGAAACAAGCATGCCAGCGTTAAAAGGACGGTGAATCTCCAAGATTGGCGATGTTATACAGAAGCTCGAAAGTTAGAGCGGACTTCAATGCGAGATGTTTTTAATAGTTTCCACAATGAAACTTTTCCTTGAAGTCTGCCAATATGTAAAGTATACCAGCGGGGAGACGCAGTCAGCACATTCATAGCGCGATAGCAACGGATTAACCGACGACAGTGCAAATAAAGTGCAGGTAGTAAACACAGTTCTCCGAAATTCCTTAGCAAAGAAGATGCACTACATATTCCAGAATTAGAATCAAGAACAGCTACAAATACGAGTAATTTAGAAGCAGATAACCTTGGGGTAATGAAGGGAGTTAAGTCACTCAATAAAGGCAAGTCTTTTGATCCAGATTGTATATCAATTAGGTTTCTTTCACTTGAAATTTCACTGTCTCAGACACTCTTATTATTGGATGAAAATTGCTTTACGCGTTTCGGTATTAAATAATTTTCGAAGCCTTCAAAGACGTATACACAAGATATCATAAATAGGTACCTCTTCAGCCAGTTTTCATCCAGTGAAAAGTGTGGCTGAGACAAGTGAAATTTCAAATGCAAACATGACCACGACATCTTATACTGAGTTTCTTGCAGACTATAAAAAAATCTACTATGTTGATGAAATAGCACAATTTTTGGCTATCACATAGAACTACTCGCTCGAAAAAGTTATGTACCTAAAGACTGGAAAGTCGCACTGCTAGGAAATAAAAGAAATCCGATGAATTACAGACCCATATCACTGACATCATTTGCAGTAGGATTTTGGAACATACAATGCGTTTCAACAGTATGAAGTATATCGAAGAAAACGGCTATTGATACATAGCCGGGTCGGACTCAGAAAACTTTTTTTTTTTTTTCAAACACATGAGGGCCTTTATTCATACGAAGTAACGAGTGCTAGGCTTCCAGAACGCTTTTGGCTCCGTTCATCAAAAGGGACTTGTGATGAAACTGGCCTACGGAGTATCGACCCAGTTGTGTGACACGATTCATGATTCCATGTGAGAAAAGTGGATCCTACACAATAAAAAAATGTAGGGTCTTCCAATTAGTACTGAAAAAAATTTCTTTAATTTTCAATTACGCGGTGAATCATACAAACTTAAAGGTTGTCGATTCAACTAAACACCTAGGGTTTCCAACTGCAGTCAACTTCGGTTGGAACCATCGTTTAGAAAATCTTAAAGAAGGAAGATAGGGTTTAACGTCCCGTCGACGTCGACGTAATTAGAGAAGGAGTACAAGGTCGGATTCTGTCACAGGTGGGGAAGGCCGTGCCCCTTCAAAGGAATGATGCCGGCATTTGCCAGGAGCGATTTAGAGAAATCACTGAAAACCTAAATGTGGATGGTCTGACGCGGGTTTGTACCGTAGTCCTCCCGACTGCGCGTCGAGACCTTTAACCGTTGCGCTACTTCGGTCAGTTCGAAAATGTTTTGGGGAAGGCGAACTAAAGATTAAGTTTTATTGCTAGAATACTTATAAGATTCAACAGTTCTACCAAAAAGACTGCCTGTACTACGCTTGTCCGTCCTCTTATCGAGTACTGCTTACCAGACACGCTTGACGAAGAACACTGAAAGCATTCGAAAAGGGCAATTTGTTTTGTATTACAGCGAAATATGGGAGAGAGTGTCGCGGACATGATAAAAGAGTTGGGGTGGCAGTTATTGGAACAAAGGCTTTTTTCACTGGAGCGAGATCTTTTCACGAAATTTCAGTTAGCAAGTAAGGATTACACAAACGTTAAATGTAGTTTCTGAGGCTCCTTACCTTAAATATCATTTTCACTTATTATGACATCTTAGAAGTTGACAGGAGCCCAGTAGCTAGAGCAAGTGATGAAAAGTAGGGAACAAACTTGATGCTCCAAATCTTGCAAAAGATTTATTAAATCCTCATCTGCGTACACATTCCTCTCCAATTTTTCTTTAACCGCATGGTACACAGCTGAACAATTTAGGAACATTCATTCTCAGCAAACCTTGACGCAAAGATATTTTCTTATACAGGGAAGTGACCACCTCCTGTAACCACTACCAACTTGGCACTTTTCAATGCTGCCATACTGAGTGGCTACGGATGCTTGTGAAGGAACATAGATGACTATGACTGATCTATTCGCGAAACGTGTCTACGTGTGTCACAGGGCAGACAGTCAGATACTAGATCGGCAGCTCCACTGGCAATTTTACAGGTGCACCACTGTTTGTTGGACGCCATTACTGTCTTTGCCGACTTCCTCCGTACAGGGCAGTTTGTTATTTGGTGAACGCAGATCGTGAGCGGTACGTGTCCGACGCTCTTTCAAGAAAATACCTAAGAACTTAATTTCGCCAGTTTACTAATTTCTTTAAAATACAAATCACGCATAGCTGCACCACTATGTGTTTGACGTTCTTTCAAGAAAGTCCCTAATGGCTTCTCCTCCTTCTTTTTGTTCATCTCTTTCAACTGCAAGTCGTCCTGTCGATCTGCTTCCTCGGTAGTAGGAGCAGGAGTAGCGGGGTTATCGAAGACGTCATGAACATTTTCCTCAGTCGCATAACGAGCATTACCAGTGACACGAGCTGGCTGGGGCTCTTGAGGTGACTCCCGAGTGGCAAACGATCCCTGCTGGTCTTCCCAGCGGTTCGTAGTGAGAATCTCCTCGACACCATTAGATTGCGGCGAACCTGTCCCAGATGAGGCCTCCATCTCGCCACGCATCTGGCTGCCCTCTGTGGTTGTCAGCACAGTGTCCGTGAGACCAGACGCAACCCCATCACCCACAATATTCTCCTGCGCCACTCCCTCATCCTGAATATCCTCCTGCGCCACCACTTCATCCTCAATATCCTCCTGCTGCCTCGGCAGTGCAGTCTTCTGGACTGCTGGAGGCTGACTAACAGTATTGCCTGCGAGTTGGTTGCTGACGACGGTGGATGCCGTGTTGTGGCCGCTGGAATTTGCTGGGTGCTCGAGATGCGCTGGAGTCGTTGGTGGTGGAGCCACCTGGCCCCGGCGGAAGCCACGGTTGGAGACGACCCAGAAGCCGGCGACAATGCCTACACCCAGCAGCGCCAGCCACGCCGCCGTAGACATGGCTCGCCGTACGCCACTCCTACAATGGCGCTTAAGGCGCCAGCCTCTGCGCCCTATCGCCTCCCGCACGTTAACTCCTGCTGCTGCTGGCCATACGGCTTATTTACTACCGCCACCACGCTACCTCTGCGCGCCGTATCGCCTCCCGCACGTTAACTGCACGTCCTACTGGCCATACGGCTTATTTACTACCGTCACCACGCTATTACCTCTCCTGCCATCAGACAGGTGCCACGCTCCAATTAGAGGTACAGTTCCTCGCACCAAGCCGTGCATCTGCATCTACATAAACACTCCTAGCTAAGGTACAGAAATGATTACGAAAACACACCTGACCTCTTGTTGTTGTTGTCATCAGTCCAGACACTGGTTAGATGCAGCTCTCCATGCTACTCTATCCTGTGCAAGCTTCTTAATCTCCCATTGCCTACTGCAACCTACGTCCTTATGAATCTGTTTAGTGTATTCATCTCTTGGTCTCCTTCTACGATTTTTACCCTCCACGCTGCCCTCCAATACTAAATATGCGTCAGAACATGTCCTATCAAGCGATTCCTTCTACTACTCGAGTTGTGCTAGAAATTTCTCTACTCCCCAATTCTATTCAATACCTCCTCATTAGTTACGTGATCTACCCATCTAATCTTCAGCATTCTTCTGTAGCACCACATTTCGAAAGCTTCTATTCTCTTCTTGTCTAAACTATTTATCGTCCACGTTTCACTTCCATACCTGGCTACACTCCGTACAAATACTTTCAGAAACGACTTCCTGACATTTAAATCTATACTCGATGTTAACAAATTTCTCTTCTTCAGAAACGCTTTCCTTGCCATTGCCAGTCTACATTTTATATCCTCTCTACTTCGACCATCATCAGTTATTTTGCTCCCTAAATAGCAAAACTCCTTTACTACTTTAAGTGTCTCATTTCCTAATCTAATTCCCTCAGCATCACCCGACTTAATTCGACTACATTCCATTATCCTCGTTTTGTTTTTGTTGATGTTCATCTAATATCCTCCTTTCAAGATACTGGCCATTCCGCTCAACTGCTCTCCCAAGTCCTTTGCTGTCTCTGACAGAATTACAATGTCATCGGCGAACCTCAAAGTTTTTATTTCTTCTCCATGTATTTTAAT
This sequence comes from Schistocerca piceifrons, assembly GCF_021461385.2. Classification (NCBI taxonomy): domain Eukaryota; kingdom Metazoa; phylum Arthropoda; class Insecta; order Orthoptera; family Acrididae; genus Schistocerca; species Schistocerca piceifrons. The sequence goes on along the minus strand of NC_060139.1, from coordinate 320,347,053 downwards.
TCCTACTCCGAATTTTTCGTTTGTTTCCTTTACTACTTGCTCAATACACAAATTGAATAAAATCGGGGTTAGGCTACAACCCTGTCTCAACTCCCTTCCCAACAACTGCTTCCCTTTCATGTCCCTCAACTCTTATAACTGCCATCTGGTTTCTGTACAAATTGTAAATAGCCTTTCGCTCCCTGTATTTTACCCCTGCCACCTTCAGAATTTGAAAGAGAGTATTCCAGTCAAACTGTCAAAAGCTTTCTCTAAGTCTACAAATGCTAGACTTTCCTTAATCTGTTTTCTAAGACAAGTCGTAGGGTCAGTAATGCCTCACGTGTTCCAACATTTCTACAGAATCTAAACTGATCTTTCCCGAGGTTGGCTTCTACCAGTTGTTCGATTCGTCTGTAAAGAATTCGTGTTAGTATTTTGCAGCCGTTGCTTATTAAACTGATAGTTCGGTAATTTTCACATCTGTCAAACCTGCTTTCTTTGTGATTGAAATTATTATATTCTTCTTGAAGTCTGAGGGTATTTCGCTTGTCTCATACTCTCTAAGGCACAAATAATCCTGATCTAATAGAGAGCGTCATGACGGATACAGGGATTAGTGAGCACAAGGTCACTGTAACGAGGCTCAAAACCACATCAACCAAAACCTCAAAAAATAAATGCAATATATATCTATTTAAAACAGCAGATAAAAATTCGATTGATGTCTTCCTAAGAGAGAGTCTCCACTTCTTCCAAGTTAATTATGTAAGTGTAGAACAGATATGGCTCAAATTCAAAGATACAGGATTGTCAGCAATAGATAGATTCATACCGCATAAGTTAATAAGAGACGGGACTGATCCACCATTATACACAGAACACGTCAGAACACTGTTTTTGGTGCAACGAAAAAAGCATGCCAAATTCAAAAGAACGCAAAATCACCAATACTGGCTAAGTTTCACGGAAACTCGAAATTTAGTGTGGACGGCAATGCGAGATGCTTTTAATGGTTTCCACAATGAAACATTGTCTCAAAATATGGTAGAAAACCCAAAGCGATTCTGGTCGTATGTAAAGTACACCAGTGGCAAAAAACAGTCAATACCGTCACTGTGCGATAGCGATGGAAATGTTACCGATGATGGTGTCACTCAAGCGGAGTTACTAAATAGTTTTCCGTAATTCCTTCACGAAAGAAGACGAAGCAATTATTCCAGAATTCGAAACCAGAACAGCTGTTAGCATGAGTGACATAAAAGTAGATATCTTAGGTGTTGCGAAACAACTCAAATCGCTTAAGAAAGGCAAGTCTTCCGGTCCAGATTGTATACCAATCAGGTTCCTTTCAGAGTATGCAGACACAATAGCGCCTTTCTTAGCAATCGTATACAACCATTCACTTGACGAGAGGAGGAGGAGGAGGAGGAGGAGGCGGAGGAGGGGATTAGTGTTTAACGTCCCGTCGACAACGAGGTCATTAGAAACGGAGCGCAAGCTCGCGTGAGGAAAGGATGGGGAAGGAAATCGGCCGTGCCCTTTCACGGGAACCATCCCGGCATTTGCCTGAAGCGATTTAGGGAAATCACGGAAAACCTAAATCAGGATGGCCGGAGACGGGATTGAACCGTCGTCCTCCCGAATGCGAGTCCAGTGTGCTAACCACTGCGCCACCTCGCTCGGTCACTTAACGAAAGGTCTGTTCCTAAAGACTGGAAAGTAGCACAGGTCACACTAGTATTCAAGAAAGGAGATAGAAGTAACCCATTGAATTACAGACCCATATCACTGACCTCAATTTGCAGTAGGTTTTTGGAGCATATACTGTACTCGAATGTTGTGAATCACCTTCAAGAAAATGACTTATTGATACATAACCAACACGGATTCAGAAAATATCGTTCTTGTGCAACGCACCTAGCTCTTTATTCCCATGGAGTAGAGTGCTGTCGACAAGGGATCTCAGATCGATTATGCATTCCTAGATTTCCAGAAGGCTTTTGATGACATTCCTCACAAGCGACTATTAATCAAATTGCGTGCATATGGAGTATCGTGTCAGTTGTGTGACTGGATTCGTGATTTCCTCTCAGAGAGGTCACAGTTCGCAGTGGTTGACGGTAAATCATCGAGAAGAGCGGAAGCGATATCTGCCGTTCCGCAAGGTAGTGTCATAGGCCCTCTGCTGTTCCTGATTTAGATAGATGATCTAGATGATAATCTGAGCAGCCCCCTTAGATTGTTTGCAGATGACGCTGTAATTTATCGTCCAGTAAAACCATCAGACGATCAATTCCAATTACAAAATGATCTAGAGAGAATTTCTGTATGGTGCGAAAAGTGGCAATTGGCACTAAACAAAGAAAAGTGCGAGGTCATCCACATGGGTACTAAAAGAAATCCGATAAATTTTGGGTATACGATAAATCGCACAAATCTAAGGGCTGTCAATTCGAGTTAGGAATTACAATTACGAGCAACTTAAATTGGAAAGACCACAAAGATAATATTGTGGGGAAGGCGAAACAAAGACTGCGCTTTGTTGGTAGAACACTTAGAAGATGCGACAAACCCACCAAAGGGACAGCCTACATTACACTTGTCTGTCCTCTGCTGGAATATTGCTGCGCGGTGTGGGATCCTTACCAGGTAGGATTGACGGAGGACATCGAAAAATTGCAAAGAAGGGCAGCTCATTTCGTGTTATCGCACAGTAGGGGTGCGAGTGTCACAGATATGATACGCGAGTTGGGGTGGCAGTCACTGAAACAAAGGTGGTTTTCTTTGCGGCGAGATCTATTTACGAAATTTCAGTCGCCAACTTTCTCTTCCGAATGCGACAATATTTTGTTGACACCCACCTACGAAGGGAGAAACGATCGTCATAATAAAATAAGAGAAATCAGAGCTCGAACGGAAAGATTTAGGTGTTCCTTTTTCCCACGCGCCATTCGAGAGTGGAATGGTAGAGAAGTAGTATGAAAATAGTTCGAGGAACCCTCTGCCAGGCACTTAAGTGTGAATTGCAGATTAACAATGTAGATGTAGATGTAGGTACAGTGCATGGCGGAAGGTACTTTATACGAATATTACTTTTCTTTCCTATTCCACCTGCATACTGGCGAGGAGAACATAAGTGGGCCCGATCGCCCAGGAACTTCGCTCTATGGAAGAGGAGTCAAAATAAGCGAACACGTGTCTCGGCTTATCCATAGATACTCGACTGTTTGTGAAAAAACGACGGTCAAAGTTTTCGAAATATTTTCGAGGTACTTTATGTGTCTTTTAGCAGGTGACATCATCAGACGAAATGGCGACTCAGTTGTTAGCATTGTGGCTTCTTAATTTTGTGCCCCGTGTTCGAAACCCGATTATTGTTTTCATTTACTTCATTTTTATTGTTTTCATTTATCTACCCATGCTCGTAGAAGGTTACTGCAGGAATGTTTCTTATCAAATTAGGGGATACATTAACTTTAAAATTACAACAGGATTTCATCTACGTCTACATCTGCAGGGATACTCTGCAAATCACATTTAAGTGCCTGGCAGAGGGTTCATCGAACCACCTTCACAATAACTGTCTATTATTCCAATCTCGTACAGTGATCGGAGAAAACGAACACCTATATCTTTCGGTGCAGTTTCTTTTATTTTATTATGGTGATCATTTCTCCCTATGTAGGTCGGCGTCAACAAAATATTGTCGCATTCGGAGGAGAAAGTTGGTGATTGAAATTTCGTGAGAAGATCCCGCCATAACAAAAAACACCTTTGTTTTAATGATGTCCGCCCCAAATCCTGTACATTTCATTTCAGTGAGACTCTCTTTCCTATTTTGCGATAATACAAAGCCTGCTGCCTTTCTTTGAGCTTTCTCGACGTTCTCCGTCAACCCCATCTAGTAAGGATCCCAATCCGCGTAGGAGTATTCTAAAAGAGGACGGACAGGTGTAGTTTAGGCAGTCTCTTTAGTAGATGTGTCACATTTTCTGAGTGTTCTGCCAATAAAGCGCAGTCTTTGGTTAGCCTTATGCACAACATTTTCTATGTGTTCCTTCCAATTTAAATTGTTCGTAATTGTAATCGTTAGATATTTAGTTGAATTTATGGCCTTTAGGTTTGAGAGATTTATCGTGTAACCGAAGTTTAATGGATTCCTTTTCGCATTCATGTGGATGACCTCCCACTTTTCGTTACTGAGGATCAACTGCCAATTTTTACGGTATACAGAAATCTTGGGAAGACTTTGGAAACAGGTTGGAGACCTTGGGTCAAGCTGCTGGAAAACCATTCTGGAGTGTAATTAGCAGTCTTCGAAAGGGAGGTAAGAAGGAAATGACAAGTATTTTGGACAGGTCAGGAAAACTGCTGGTGAATCCTGTTGATGCCTTGGGCAGATGGAGGGAATATTTTGAAGAGTTGCTCAATGTAGGTGAAAATACGATCAGTAATGTTTCAGATTTCGATGTACAATGGGACAGGAATGATGATGGAAATAGGATCACATTTGAGGAAGTGGAGAAAATGGTCAATGGATTGCAGTGCAATAAAGCGGCTGGGGTGGATGAAATTAAGTCGGAACTCATCAAATACAGTGGAACGTCGGGTCTTAAATGGCTACACAGGATAATTGAAATGGCGTGGGAGTCGGGACAGGTTCCATCAGACTGGACGAAAGCAGTAATCACACCAATCTTTAAACATGGAAACAGAAAAGATTGTAACAACTACAGAGGTATCTCTTTGATCAGCGTTTAGGCCTCTCAGAGGTTGTCAGGACCAGATCTTTAGCTTACGGCAAATAATGGAGAAGTGTTACGAGTGGAATAGGGAATTGTATCTATGTTTTATAGATCTAGAAAAGGCATATGACCAGGTTCCTAGGAGGAAGTTATTATCTGTTCTATGTGATTATGGAATAGGAGGCAAACTTTTGCAAGCAATTAAAGGTCTTTACATGGATAGTCAGGCAGCAGTTAGAGTTGACGGTAAATTGAGTCCATGGTTCAGAGTAGTTTCAGGGGTAAGACAAGGCTGCAACCCGTCTCCACTGTTGTTCATATTATTTATGGATCATATGTTGAAAACAATAGACTGGCTGGGTGAGATTAAGATAGGTGAACACAAAATAAGCAGTCTCGCATATGCGGATGACTTAGTTGTGATGGCATATTCGATTGAAAGTTTGCAAAGTAATATTTCAGAGCTAGATCAGAAATGTATAAGGACTATGGTATGAAGATTAGCATCTCCAAAACAAAAGTAATGTCAGTGGGAAAGAGATATAAACGGATTGAGTGCCAAATAGGAGGAACAAAGTTAGAATAGGTGGACAGTTTCAAGTACTTAGGATGCATATTCTCACAGGATGGCAACATAGTGAAAGAACGGGAAGCGAGGTGTAGCAAAGCTAATGCAGTGAGCGCTCAGCTACGATCTACTCTCTTCTGCAAGAAGGAAGTCAGTGCCAAGACTAAGTTATCTGTGCACCGTTCAATCTTTCGACCAACTTTGTTGTATGGGAGCGAAAGCTGGGTGGATTCAGGTTACCTTATGAATAAGGTTGAGGTTACGGATATGAAAGTAGCTAGGATGATTGCAGGTACTAGTAGGTGGGAACAATGGCAGGAGGGTGTCACAATGAGGAAATCAAAGAAAAACTGGGAATGAACTCTATAGATGTAGCAATCAGGGCGAACAGGCTTAGATGGTGGGGTCATGTTACACGCATGGGAGAAGCAAGGTTACCCAAGAGACTCATGGGTTCAGCAGTAGAGGGTAGGAGGAGTCGGGGCAGACCAAGGAGAAGGTACCTGGATTCGGTTAAGAATGATTTTGAAGTAATAGGCTTAACATCAGAAGAGGCACCAATGTTAGCACTGAATAGGGGATCATGGAGGAATTTTATAAGGGGGACTATGCTCCAGACTGAACGCTGAAAGGCATAATCAGTCTTAAATGATGATGATGATGATGATGATGACACAGATATCTCTTCTAAATAGTTTTGCAATTTGTTTTGATCTTCTGATGACTTTACTAGTCGATAAACGACAGCGTCATCTGCAAACAACCTAAACGGCTGCTGACATTGTCTCTTAAATCGTTTATATGGATGAGGAACAGCGAAGGTCCTGTAACACTGCCTTGGGGAACGCCAGAAATCACTTCTACGTTTCGGCCCTCCTATAATTAGCTGTGTCAGAGGAAAGTAAAACGATCATGCCTAGTAAAGTACTTCACTGTTCAAATCAACATTCGGGCTGTGGACAGCTTCACCTTTAGCACTGACTATTCCTAATGCCCAAATAGTTGTGTCAGTCTCGATTATAACATAATTTTTGAGCAGTGTTTCCAGAAATTAGAATCATCTTCTTAACTTTGTACGCACAATCATTGTGCTAGCTGGACAGTGGCTTTCACTTTGGAACTGACGAGTGGTTCCTTCCGCTGATTTCATGACATTTTTCACAACAACGGCCCTAGTCTGTCATTACATTACGTATACCTGTTCTTGATTTAGTTGTGGTTGTTCCATCGCTTTACCATTTCACAGTCACATACCAACAGTTGATTTGGGTAGCTTTAAAAAGGTTGAATTGTCCCAGATGGATTTATTACTAGGGTGACATCCATGTCCCACCCATTTTGCCGTTATTGCTTCTCTGCTGACAACACAATACTCCCTGTCTCCTTTTACACCGGCGGGTCCGCCTCTAGTGACATCTAGTGGTCAATTCCGTGTCACATAGCAGTTTGTGGATACTTAGTGTGCTACCGCAGAGAATGTTGAAGTCATTCACAACAGTGGATTTGTCGCTTACACTTGGTCTCAGAATGCCTTCACTTCAAAAGTATGTTAAGGTTGCACCAAAAACGTTCAGTATCAAGCAGCTGTACGACAGATTCCACAAGAGAGGAAAGGTAGATAAGGCGAAAGAGGTCGATGGAGAGCGCTGACACCAGAAAAGTTGCTCGACGTCCGTACTTCATGAATTCCACGAAATCTTTGCGATCTCCTTCATCAGGGCGATTTCCAGCGCCTCCCCCTCCCGGATGATGAACTTCGCCGTGACATTTACCCTTCTTTCCAACTATAACCTGGACTTGTTCCTCCCTGCCTCCCCAGGGCCCCCTTTTTCCTCACCCTTGCTTCTTCCAGGACGGATTTTTCTCCTTCCCTCCCTGAGTCCCTGCATCCCCTCCTCGGCTGTTTTCCTCTCCCGTCCCTTCCCTTCCCTTCCCTTCCCTTCCCTTTCCAGCCCTTCTTCGGCGCGCCCCCCACCTCATCCCCCTTTCTCTCCCCTCTTCCTCGCCTCCTTCCCCTTCTTTCCATTTCCCTTGTCCCCCCTCCCATGCAGATCCTGCCAGGTTTTTATTTGGTATCAGTGTGCTACGTTAGTGTTGTGTTTGGGTACCAGTCTACAGTGTCCTCTAGTGATGTGGGTTTTAATTGTGTGCTCGACCTGTTTATTGTCCATGACAGTTCCTTGCTACGCCGTCCGTCATGTGGCTGTTTTACTCGTTCTAAGGACTTTTATGCTCCGGCCGTACTTTGCCCGGTGCCTTTTAATGTGGTGTTTTTTTTTTGTGTGTAACATACTTTTTTAGATTTTTATCTCCGATGTACAGTCACCGCTTTGTATGTCTTATTTGCTTCTGTTCCGCCTTTTTTGTTTCTATGTTCCGCCATGTTATCTCCTTTATATTGTTTCTAAATGTCTTCATGTCTATTTAGGTCTCTTGGCTGAAGAGCACCGCTTATGCTGCTGCCAGCCCGCTACTGATGGGGAATGGAAATGACAATAAAGGAAAAAAAAATCTTTGCGATGGCGATCTGGCTCCTCTGTTCTCTCTTTTGGTCGTCCTCACTCGGCATTCTGGAAATGTTCAAATATTCATGCGTACAGTACTCGTACTTTTTACGAATTGCTACCAGAAGGTAAAGGAAAAAGTATCACTTCCTGTCAGTAGTTTATGTTAGTTGTAACGGCAGGTGAGGAAGAACATTACTATTTTTGACCTGATGAAGAACAGTTCCAGTTTGATGAATCTGTAAACGCACAGAACGCACGTCTTTGGACTACGAAACACAAGTGCTCTCAATAAATATAAAACGTGGAAGTTCGGTGTGTATCGTTACGTAGCCGAATCCTCACATTCTTTCGTGGCACAGTGAACACTCGGTGCTACATACAGGGGATGAAACTATGCCTAAAGATCAGCTACGGTGGTTTCGGCTGGAATGCTGCGGCTCATACAGCCAACAACACCAAGACCTTCTTGAATCAGTGGCTCCATGAAGAAGTGATTTCGAAATAGCTGTGGTCTTGTCGGTTTTTCGATATATCCTCATCTGACTTCATGTTGTGGAGATATCTTAATGATGCGGTTTATTATTTTCTTTTTTTTTTCAAAAATGACCCTCACGCATTTCCTGGACACCAGAAAGAAATTGAATAATGTGCTATTGCGATTCCTCAAGAAACTTGTTGTCTATAACGTCCACCTGTTACGCAAAGTACTGTTTTTTCATGTGACCCATACTTACCTCAGCACCTCTGTGCCACTAGCAGTGAGTTTTCTTTATTCAAATCTGTGAAATGCGAAGATATTTGAAGTCAACTGACAGTAGAAGAAAACTTTCACATACGGAAGACAATAGCACAAGAAGTACTGGTTACAGAAAAGACAACACAAACAACTAAAAACCGCATACACACACACAAACACACACACATAGAAAGGCAGAGAGAGAGAGAAGTAAACAAAATTCAAATTCGTCGCTAAAGTCACTTGAAAACAAATGAACGCTGACTGGGTGGTACACAATAACAACGATTACACTATGTTTTGAAAAGAGTTTGTTACAAACAAAATTTTGCAAAATATGTGTAGTATTTGTGTGAGGTTCTCAATAACTCATGAGAACGCGAAACAAAAAGGACCTGGAAAAGGAAAACGTAAGTAATGACAAATATATGCGTGAAATGTCTTGACACAACAAACATCAAGTGATGCGTTAACTTGCCAACGAAATTCTCATTGACGTCTTATGGTTGCAGATGATAAACTATCAGTACATGATTGTGCACAAATTGTCCCGCATAACAGTGTAATGTAAAGTTACGTTCACGACAAAAATAAACAAACATTGGCTTTAAGCCTAATTTTTGTAGACTAGTTAACAACGAAAATATATTCACATTTCACATATTTGAATAAAGAAAAGCCATTGATGATGGCACGGAGGTTTGTAACATGTGTGGATCATATGCCATTTAAAAAACAAGCGGAACTTGAATCCAATAATTTTAACTTCCAACAAGACAAATGCAAGATCGGAAAATCCAAATGATGAGTAAACTCAATAAACATTACAAAATGTGTTCAAAAACGTACAACGTCCTAACTAAATGTCCCACGGCCTTGCTGCCTGTTGTTACTGTTCGAAGTGCACAATATTTCGGCACTCAATACTATCGCCATCATTAGATTGATTATTTTGCTATAAAATACCTCGGGAGAAACTGAAGACACATACAAGATCGTATTCAATTTGTGTGTCGCAAGACGGAAGCCACTTGCAAGTATTTTTGTAGTCTAGTCATTTTCTCAGAAGTTCTATTACATTTTGAACATCCTGTATGAGCAGCCGTTGTGCATACTAAAATGTCATATAAAGCTTTAGATTTTGTATTGACATTCTGTATGCATCGCGCGACGGGACAACAGACAAAATAAGTGCCACGCATCATGCCAATGGCCGCTTTCCCGTAGTACCTAGTATCGGTGTAATGTCACAACGTTGCCAGGCAGTTTCGTGGATCTCGAAGGCCCCGTAACAAACGGACATTAGAGTGCATCATACGCAAAGAGCCTAGGAAGCAAAATATGACATGCTGCCAGGCCAAAGAGCGTAAAGAGTTCGACGACGAACATTAACTAATACAGCAATATCCATCAAACGCGGTGCATAAAACCACAAACATGCGTTAACTAACAACATGTAGTTTTGCGGCGGTCTGTTTCAAGAAATCTTGATTTTTTTCGCAAACGCAGATTGGAGCAAGAACTTAAAAATTCATGATCCTGATTATCTGTTGAAACAATTGCCGCTGTCGTAACATATTTGTGAATTACAGAGTTGTTCTCAATCAGGGACACGTTGTGTATATTTCTTTGCTTTGAAATGCTCTTTACCTTCATTTTTCCCTTCCAGATACATTCAGAGTTTCATTCGTTTAAGTCAATGTTCATCGGTGACTGAAAAGATGTACATACAGAGAGAGTGAGTCCTTGAAGGGAAATTGTCATATGTGTCGTAATTAACGGCGCGATCTTCTACGCCGTTCCTAGCTCTTCGAAAGAGCTGCGCTAAGATTTCTGTGAATCACTGACGTCATGTCTATTAGCCCGATGCTTACTTCAGTCTTACTGCGTTTCTTTGATACTAGCGCAGCTACACACAGCGTATACGTTCACTCTAACCCCCACTGGACCTTACGTAAATCTTGCACTACCGTGGTTTAATGTTTAAGAACAAGAACGAAGATTATGGTTTACTGTCACTGACAAGGCTATGATAGGCGTAAAGCTATAAGATAAGATAATGTATCTTCCCATAATCTCTCTGAGAACCGTGTCCATAAAGCAATCTCTGTACCCAGACGCCTAGGATGAAATAAGACATGCCCTAACGAAATGTTACTACTACTTTGCTAGTGAAATCGGTCCAAGTTCTCGAACTGGTTTAATGTGACAGAGTTACGAAAAAAGCCGACTCACATTCGGACATATATTATTTCAGTGCGTCGAACTCTTAAGAACAAATGACAAGTAGAATTAGGCAATATAAGTAATTTTAACATGACGCCTGTCAAAAGCCGCTGGAAGAAGAAAAACGTACCAGAGCAGCACTCAACAGCGGGGATGCATTTTACAGTGAGCGTGACTGGCAAACCAAGATGCAGTAAAATACGGTATGAAGATACTTCATGCACGACACTTATAGACTGCGAATAATAAGGTAAAAGCTGTTATCGTTTCTGGATGCGGAGAGTATTGTTTCTCACTTCCAGTGCTGAACGTTAACATTGCATTGTGACAGTTGTTTGTAAAAAAATCTTTCCAACTGATAAGTTCTCGTTTGAGACCAAGTACATTTTACGTATCTCAAAAAAGTGGGTAATAGATACAAACTACTGGAGAACCGTACTTGAAGTATAAGACAGAGGTACTTAACATCGTTTTCGGAATTTCTGTTGTTGCCTGAAGGTAATCAGAAAACATTCAAGAGTCGAGTTCTCTTCTCAGCCGGCGACGATGTAAATCTTACGAGACAAACTTGCGACGATATTAACGAATACCGACACGATTTGAATATTTACAAATTAGTATGAAAATTTACGCGTGTACTTCCCATACTGCCGAAACAAAATAAAACAAAAACAACGGTGATAACGAGTAGTCAAAAGGAGAATACACACGTCCATAAAAGGGAATCAAGACTCCTTGTATTGCTAAGGCGCTATTTGTCGATTCATATTAACACGCGGTTGTGTTTTGACGTAGAGCTGTGCCATTACTTTGTGACAAGTTTAATCAGAAGCGATCAGATCAGTGACAGAGGACGAGCAGTTTCCTGCAAATTTATTCTTGCGAAAGTTCAAGGTTGAAAAATAATCGCACGCTAATACAAATACTATTCTGGCCATTAATATTGTAACAAACATAAAATAAGTGGTCCGAAGCGTACTTCATGATTAGATATATAAATAATCAGCATTTCAGCGCCATCACACGAAGTAAATAGGAATAATGCTATCTACATCCATGCACATTACAAAAATGGATTTCAACCAGACTTGGTACATATGTCACTTACTGTGTCCAAACAATCGCTGTGTGATTAAGAACCAACGACCTTTCAAAGGGATTGGGGTGAACAAGTAATGTAGCTCACAACACTAGAATACACATACTTTATTCATCCAGTATTTGAGAATGAGAGCACATACTGATTTGGGACAAACTGTACACGTAAACTGAAACCTATACGAAACTTTTTCTCGCTGACACTCCACAAAATGATCAAAGGAAAGAAGTTTATAGCTTACTACATTTTCGCTGTTCTTGCAACAAACTGCCACATCTGGCATGACGTTTTAATTTATTACTTCATTACGTTCGTAACACATTTCGCAGACAGTATCCATACATGCCGCTGAATGTACCTAGAAAAATATATCACTATATGACCGATTGTTCAGGAGATATGACGTCATAAACACTGAGCTGCATGAGAAATGCCGCAACATGCATGGCGTTTTCATTTATTAGTGCTACTACCTCCGGTCACAACGCGTTTCTCAGACAGTGTATATTGTGTATTGAACCGGGGACCTTGAAACGATGGAGAGGCTTCGTCCCGCCGTAGCCCTCACAACAGGCCACAGCAGTCCACCCACCCCACCGCCGCCCCACACCGAACCCAGTGTTATTGTACGGTTCGACCCCCAGTTGACCCCCTACCCCCGGGAACGTCTCATACCAGACGAGTGTAACCCCAAGTGTTTGATTGGTAGAGTAATTATGGTGTACGCGTACGTGGAGACATTGTTTGCGCAGCAATCGCCGACATGGTGTGACTGAGGCGGAATAAGGGGAACCAGCCCGCATTCGCCGAGGCAGATGGAAAACCGCCATAAAAACCGTCCACAGGCTGGCCGGCAAACCGGACCTCGACACGAATCCGGCCGGCGGGCCCGCATCTCGTGGTCGTGCGGTAGCGTTCTCGCTTCCCACGCCCGGGTTCCCGGGTTCGATTCCCGGCGGGGTCAGGGATTTTCTCTGCCTCGTGATGGCTGGGTGTTGTGTGATGTCCTTAGGTTAGTTAGGTTTAAGTAGTTCTAAGTTCTAGGGGACTGATGACCATAGATGTTAAGTCCCATAGTGCTCAGAGCCATTTGAACCGGCCGGCGGATTCGTGCCGGGGACCGGCACGCCTTCCCGCTCGGGAAGCAGCGCGTTAGACCGCGCGGCTAGTATATACTACTCAATGTAATAGCAACAGTTTATCATTGTACGATACACAGTTCACGAGATACGTCTTTATAAACATAGAGTTCCGTGAAAATGAAATTGCAAAGGCGAAATTCATGAGACGTACAGGTGAAGTATATGTGAAATATCTTAAATACAGGGTCTTCGGGAGATCTCGTTACAAACTTCTAGAACTTGTAGAGGAAGTCGTGTCGGGAAACGTCATACAACAACGATACAGAGCGTCAAAATTATAGGCGCCGGCTCCTGTAAATGAATGTACACTACTGGCCATTAAAATTGCTACACCAAGAAGAAATGTAGATAATAAACGGGTATTCATTAGACAGATATACTAGAACTGACATCTGATTACATTTTTACGCAATTTGGGTGCATAGATCCTGAGAAATCAGTACCCAGAACAACCACCTCTGGCCGTAATAACGGCCTTGATACGCCTGGGCATTGAGTCAATCAGAGCTTGGATGGCGTGTACAGCTGCAGCTGCCCATGCAGCTTCAATACGATAGCACAGTTCATCAAGAGTAGTGACTGGCGTATTGTGACGAGCCAGTTGTTCGGCCACCATTGACCGGACGTTTTCAATTGGTGAGAGATCTGGAGAATGTGCTGGCCAGGGCAGCAGTCGAACATTTTCTGTATCCAGAAAGGCCTGTAGAGGACCTGCAACATGCGGTCGTGCATTATCCTGCTGAAATGTAGGGTTTCGCAGGAATCGAATGACGGGTAGAGCCACGGGTCGTAGCACATCTGAAATGTAACGTCCACTGTTCAGTGGGCCGTCAATGCGAACAAGAGGTGGCCGAGACGTGTAACCAATGGCACTCCATACTATCACGCCCGGTGATACGCCAGTATGGCGATGACGAATACACGCTTCCAATGGCTTTCACTGCGATGTCGCCAAACACAGATGCGACCATCATGATGCTGTAAACAGAACCTGGATTCATCCGAAAAAATTACGTTTTGCCATTCGTGCACCCATGTTCATCGTCGAGTACACCATCCCAGGCGCTCCTGTCTGTGATGCAGCGTCAAGGATAACCGCAGCGATGGTCTCCGAGCTGATAGTCCATGCTGCTGCAAACGTAGTCGAACTGTTCGTGCAGATGGTTGTTGTCTTGCAAACGTCCCCATCTGTTGACTCAGGGATCGAGACGTGGCTGAACGATCCCTTACAGCCATGCGGATATGATGTCTGTCATGTCGACTGCTAGTGATGCGAGGCCTTTGGGATCCAGCACGGCGTTCCGTATTTCCCTCCTCAACCCACCGATTCCATATTCTGCTAACAGTCATTGGATCTCGACTAACGCGAGCAGCAATGTCGCGATACCATAAACCACAATGGCGATAGGCTACAATCCGACCTTTATAAAAGTTGGAAACGTGATGGTACGCATTTCTCCTCCTTACACGAGGCATCACAACAACGTTTCACCAGGCAACGCCGGTCAACTGCTGTTTGTGTATGAGAAATCGGTTGGAAACTTTCCTCATGTCAGCACGTTGTAGGTGTCGCCACCGGCGCCATCTTTGTGTGAATGCTCTGAGAAGCTAATCATTTGCATATTACAGCATCTTCTTCCTGTCGGTTAAATTTCGCGTCTGTAGCACGTCATCTTCGTGGTGTAGTAATTTTAATGGGCAATAGTGTATATACAGGGTGATTCTGTGATGATGTTACATATTTTCTAGGATGCAGAGAAGGATAAATGTATCAATTTGAGGCAAGAGCCCTGCACCGGAAACGAACGAGTCGAAAGTTATAAGCGAAAATCATTCTGATACCTCTGACAGTGGAACAGATGAACTGGTACTGTTGTTGCTGAGATTGTATGGTAGGTAGCTTTCCGAGGTCTAAAATTCATACCTTAAGATCTATGAGCATTTGTTAGAGGAGAATTGTTTCACAGTAGTGAATATGAAAAAGGGCTCATAGCTCCTCAGGTATGGATTTTAGAGCTCATGTTTACTGCACATTGTTTCGTCCTTGTTTTAGTCCGTACTACCACCTCTGAAAGTTGCCTACCCTACAGTCTTGGCAACAACAGTACCAGTACACGTATTCCACTGTCGGAGGTATCAGAATAATTTTCGCTTATAACTTTCGATTCGTGCGTTTCCGGTACAGGTACCCTTAACTCAAACTGATACATTTATTCTTCTCCATCGCCCTAGAATGTTTGTAACATCATCACGGAATCAACCTGTATGTACATATATTTACTGACTCCGGCGCCTATAGCTTTGACGCTCTGTAGCTTCGTTGTGTGACGTTTCCCGACACGAGTTGTTATTTAAAATATTATGAACTCACTCCCCTCTACAAGTTCTAGAAGTTTGTAACGGGGATTTCCTGATACCCTGTACATGTGAAAGGTGTTTGACATGTGTGTACACAGACAACGTCATGGGTAAAGAGATCGTCCTAAATCCGTGGAACGACCTCACCCAGCTGGGACACATATTAATTACCATCTGGAAGGAAATACTGTGAGAGTAAGAACTACAAGCTCCTATTGGGGCGGGGGTGATAAAGTTGTGAGAGAAGGGGAGGAGGAAATGCACAGAGAGAGGTCAGGAGGACGTCGACAGTTGGCAGGGAGTGGGGAGGGGGAGGGGGGTGTGGAGGATTTGGACAGAGAGGGGCGAGGGGGAAGAAGGAAGAGATGGACAGAGATGGGGAAAGGAGGAGACGGACTAATAGAAGATTGGAATAAACACATACCTGGGCAATATCGGGTTCTCAGTTAGTTCTTTATGTAAAAAAGGATAGCACATTGCGTTTCCCATCCAAAAATCTCAGTTGAAAATTGGTTGTTTGTGAGAGTGTTATGCCTCTTGTAAGAGCGTATAACGTCTAGCGCCACATTCGGAATTCGACAACGGCAGGATTGTGTCCTATGAAAGATTACCGTTCTTGCTGGTCGGGACTCCACGACTGTCATGCGAATATCGAATAAATGAGTTCAGGAGGTCATACTCAGAACCGTGTACAGGGTGGGGCAAATAAAAGTGACCAGAGAACAAAGTTCCAGGGTACAAAGAAACGTAGCGGAGGAAAGTAAACGCAGTACTGACGTGGCGATAACAGATGTTGAAAGTGACCACCATTCATCTCTTGGCATTTATGGGTCCCGGTCAGCAAGTTACTGAAATGTAGTCTATCTGGCACTGAGGCAGGACGATCTCAATTCAGAATAATTAATTGTCTCACGGCACGTTGTTTTTGAACTTGCCGATATGTGCAATAAAGCAGTCGCGGCAAGAGCTGCACGTGGGCTTCCAGAGAACGACACGGCTTAGTCGGCAGTGGATCGCGTGTTTTACAGTGCAGACTTTTCGTCAGTCACTTCACCAATGTACTCATTAGTACTTCGAGCTTTCTGCGACAAAGGTAAGCAACAATTTATGTATTTCTGTGATGCTGCAAGCATTTACTTCACGATTATTCGTCTACAATAACGTAAGAGAAATTTATACTGTTCTTTGCGTACGAACATTCAGGGTAGCTGTACACCATAGCGAAAAGTATTTTTTTGTGCAATCGCTGACTGACATCGCCTTATTTGCGAAAGAGGTGTAGTCGGTTTTTTAATTATCTGTTTATTTACGTTTTATTTTGCGGCTTTACGTGCTCACAGTGAGAGATTTGGGACGTGCGGTACTAGCAAGTCTGCACGCCTCTGCAATAAATGGTAATTTGGAGAGCAGGCGCTACATTTCTGACGTGTTAAAGCCGGCGACTGTGGTCCGTTTTGCAGGTTTCCGTGACGTTATCTTTCAAACAAGATCTCATGTTCCCCATGCTGTCTTGACCTGCCTCGCTACAGGGGTGCTTGACCGTTGTCTTGCCCAGCAGGTTTCCAGATCTCTCACCCCTTGGAAACTTCTGGTCAGGGTTTGTCGAGTGGTCGGCGCGCCATCATGCCATCCTCTACGACTGAGTGGCACTCAGTTATGTATTTGCCTTCCAATCTCAGTTCGTAGTGATACCCAGCCAGGTTGCTGCAGGAATGGCAGCTCTTTGTGCTATTGTTTCACACCCTGTACACTCACAAATCACCTACAGATTTTATCATGCATTGTTCCCGCAATTCTGTGAACGCAGAATCAGTAAAATTCCTTATTTGCTAAGCTTCAGAAATGGTTCAAATGGCTCTAAGCACTATGGGACTTAACATCTGAGATCATCAGTCCCGTAGACTTAGAACTACTTAAACCTAACTAACCTAAGGACATCACACACATCCATGCCCGAGGCAGGATTCGAACCTGCGACCGTAGCGGTCGTGCAGTTCCAGACTGAAGCGCCTAGAATGCTAAGCTTCCTGACGTTGCAGTTCTAGTGGCCAGCAGTGCACATTCTTACACTGAAGTTCTTCACACAGCAAGAACACACTGAAAGAAATGCGCTGTCAAAATTTTAGCTGCTAAGGCGTGCTGCAGATATTTATTAAAAGAATGTTTAAGTTAGAAACCCATTTAACAGCGTTTCAAGAGCGCCCATACGATAGTTTGGGGCCTACAGCTGGGTGTATGGAGTGTTTTTAACATCTTGGAAGACGAATGGCGACTTGTAAGTGGCCATAAAAACGTGCCGGTTCCTATCTTATTAATAACCGGCGTAGTACCGACTCCTAAATCATTTTCTTGACAAAAAAACACACGAATATATTATGTTTTTTCCCTTTCCCTGAGAGCTAGGGGATGGGGTGGGGGGTGGGGGGCTTGCCCCCAGAAATGAGCGTCCTTGCAGCGGTTTGTACAGCTCTCCCTGCCTAACGCGCGAACCGGCGAATAAACTGCCGTGACAAGAGGACGCAGCGCCACGTAGCGCGAAGTTCAAAGAATACACACTCGAATTTTGGGCATTTAAACAATACCAGAATGTCTGAAATCATTAATTTTTTGAATAACTTGCGGTTCATATCGCCATGTTGCAGTTGCAATTGTCACACAAGTGACCAGCAGAGGAAAGAAAATCTAGACACTAAGCGATGTTACAGTACAGACGACTTCCACCAATCGTGAGGACTTCCGTTCGTTGACATTAAATATTTTATAACAAGTCCTGTAGCATAGTTTTTATGATAATTTTTGAATAACTTATATTTTGCTAACAATGAAACAGGTCCTTGTTTATTCCTTGTAATATCTACTGGATGATAAAAACATTTTCCTTATATCAGGTGCACCTGATAACCGAAAAAATTGAAGGTGCGAGTATCACTGGCGCACTGAGAGTTCCACACAAACTTAATTGTCTGTAAACCATTCATTCACTCCGGGACTCGAGAATATAGACTATTTTTGTCTCTTATCGACATTGATATTGTAAGTAGGCTGTTCAGGTCTTTCTGTTGCTAACGCCACGTAGCGCTCTGTATGAAAATCACTGACTGTGCTGTGTGCAGGCTGTGGCTGGTTTTCATTGTTGGAATATTTGCTATTGTAGTGTATGTGAACATCGCGTAGCGTTGCGCAGTTGGAGGTGAGCCGCCAGCAATGGTGGGTGTGGGAAGAGAGGTGGGAGAGTTTTGAGAGCGGACGACCTGGACGTGTGTCCGTCAGAAAAAGGAAATTTGTAAGACTGGATGTCATGATATTATGACCATTGAACACTATTAAGGTAAATACATTGTTTGTTCTCCATCAAAATCTTTCATTTTCTAACTATGCCTATCAGTGGTTAGTGCCTTCAGTAGTTAGAATCTTTTATTTAGCTGGTAGTATTGGCGCTCGCTGTATTGCAGTAGTTCGAGTAACGAAGATTTTTGTTAGGTAAGTGATTCATGAAAGGTATAGGTTATTGTTAGTCAGGGCCATTCTTTTGTAGGGATTATTGACAGTAAGATTGCGTTGCGCTAAAAATATTGTGTCAATTTAGTGTTGATCAGAATAAGTAAAGAGAGAAATGTCTGAGTACGTTCAGTTGTTTTAAAATCAAATAACGTGGAGGTTTATCAGCACAGTCATTTTATAATTTTTTTCTAAGGGGACGTTACAATATTGGCACGATATCGATCCCAGGGATTCCAAGATTTTCGAGAATGTTTTAATTTCAGTAACATAAATGTGACAAAGTCATGCTGTTGGCAGGCGACCATTATTATAATAACCAGTAGTTCTCCATTCAGGCTGACTGGGTCGCAATAGCTAAAGTCAAATATTAGGCAAGGAATGACTTTATTGCTCATATGACGCTTTTCGGAATCTATCCATCGTCAGAAATCCAGGAGCGTTCACTCTGCGCAGATATGGCGTTTCAAGTTCTACGTGAAAGAAAGATACGCAGACAGACTACTCTGTTTTAATTTCAACTTTGACGTCGAGTAACAAATGACAAAATAATATTTTTTGTGTGATATAATTACAAATTAACAATTTTGGGATTTTTTCCTTTACTTTTACTGTGAAAATTCCCAAATTTCAGATCAACGGTAAGTACTCTACAGGTTTTGATGAGTGAGTTTGCGGGTATCAAAATATGTGACCTCAATAGCCGTATCTTTAGGCTGCATTGACTTAGAAGCTTACATTATTACACCGCCACGACCTTAGTACATGACATAAAGTTGATACGTCTACCGGTTCCTGAGAAAAAGGAGGCTTAACAGACGGCCGAACAAACAGAGAGTCAGATAGCAAATGACACTTTTTTTTCTTGGGATATAATTCCAAATTTACAGTTTTCGGATTTTTCCCTCTGATTGTACTGTGGAACCTAGCTTCTTGCCAAAATTCATGATTCCAGTCCAACGGAAAGTACCCTATAGGTTTTAATAAGTGACTTTGCTAGTATCAAAATGTGTGACATAAATGGCCGTAACTTTTGACTCAACTCATTTAGAAGCTCCAATTTTATACACCGTGAAGAGACCGTAGGCCTTAGTATGTGCCACAGATTTCAGCTTGATTCTTCGACCCATTCCTGAAGAAAAGGCTTTTTAAGAATCGGACAGACAGACAGATGGACGAACGGACGGACGAGAGTGTGATCTTATCAGGGTTCCGTTTTTACCATTGAGATATGGAACTCAAAAAATTAATGCATTCAGACACTTCGCAGTAGTTACTAGTTTTATTTAGAAGAAATTGGGATGGAGTAATAAACAGTCATGGCGGTTGTTCTGTATATTGTGCTGCGTACCAGGTATACTTCATCAAGATCAGTCTTGTCAGGTCCTCAGCCGGACCAAACTGTCATCTGCACACAGTATTTCCGCGTTTCACCTGGCCGCCATCATCAGCTGAGAAAAGCTAAGCCGCTGTCGCCGATAACTGATTCAAAACGACGGAACCTCAATATGCAGCGAAAATACAATTGCATGCGCTGAGGTAATACTCAAGTGCTCAAACGTTGCTGCTGCCCCTGGCACAAGAAGAGTTGCAGCATCTCCAGTGGTGAATACTCATAGCCGACTGGCCGGCAATGAGTATTTATTTTTAACGATATATTGTTTTTGGTGGTATTCACCACTGGAGGCGCTGCAACTCTTCTTGCGCCAGCGGTCAGCAGCAACGTTTGAGCACTTGCGCGTTACCTCAGCGCATGCGCTTTTGTATATTCGCTGCATATTAAGGTTCCGTCTCTTTGAAACAGTTATCGCCGAGAGCGGCTTAGCTTTTCTCACCAGGTGACGGCCACCAGGTGGACCGCAGGAATATTGCACGCAGATGACGGTTTGATCCGGCTGAGGACCCGACAAGAAGTTGATCTGTTAAAATGCCGGGAAAGACTACGTAGTCACATACTTCATCAAATTCGTAAAATGCTTTGATGCTTACTGACAATGCAGAGATAACAGAATTTGAACAAAATTGTTCCGCTGGTAAGCCTGAAATGACAAACAGCTATCGAAACTTACCTGACAGTTTTCTGAAAAAAAAAAAATGCTTTACACTGTTGAATAATTTGTTATCCAGAGACTGAATCACATTTCTAGTTTCGTGTGCAATCCGAATTGT
Source organism: Schistocerca piceifrons (assembly GCF_021461385.2). Lineage (NCBI taxonomy): Eukaryota > Metazoa > Arthropoda > Insecta > Orthoptera > Acrididae > Schistocerca > Schistocerca piceifrons. Next base: position 320,326,023 of record NC_060139.1, on the reverse strand, counting down.
CGTCGTCCTCCTAAAGACCGACGTAAGCCGTGCGTGGCTCATGTTAGAGCCATCTATTATTTAACATCTTGTTTTTACCGTACGGCTGCCTAATCATTTTAATTTCAATTACTGGTGTCACTGAATTGCTGTCTTGCCTGCCCATGAGTGGCAGCAGCAGTGCGTATCGATATTAGCCCTCCCGTAATATCTTTGCTGGACGGCTGTTACTTCCCGGTCGTCGTGGGTCGTGGGGGGAGATCGGACCTAGAGCGGTCGGAGTTGGAAGGCGGCAGAAGTGCAGTCGGGCCGTAGCAGCAGTCGGGGACGAAGCGCTAGGGAGGTGCGGGCAGCCGGTACTCGCCGACCGCTCGCGACACCGGATGAGCTGTCCGACGGACGGAGATGGCAGCGGGATCGACCGTTGGTCGGTCATTCACATAACTTACCTGCAAGTCAGATAAATGCAAATGTTTTGATTACTGACCCATATATTCGGACTTTGACTCTAGATTCACCAATGGAAACAAATTCTTGTCAGAAACAACAAATACCTGGTACATCCTCAGTTTGTGGCAACAACAGGAATGACACTGGTAATAAGCATCAGACATCTCAGCCAGCTACTCCTCCTTCCTCAAAAAAATATAAACGGGATTCTGTTTCAAAACGCAACTCTAGGAAAGAAGAAAGTTGTAACTGGACAAAAGACAGCATTCCTGAATCAACTGTACAATGGACTCCAATGAATACTGTACCTAACAGAAAGGTACGAGTCCTTTAGGATACTATGAAAAATTTTTTGATGAAGAAGTTAGCTTGATGCTTACATATACCAATCAGTATGCAGCGAAAAGTAACAGATTGGGAAAAATGAAATGCGGGTTTTCATAGCTGTTCTTCTCCTTAGTGGGTATGTTGTGGTCCCGAGAAGGAAGATGTACTGGCAAGGAGATACTGAAAGCCATAATGAACTTGTCTCCAATGCCACATCAAGGGACCGATTCGATTTTATTACGAACAATCTTCATGTTTGCAACAATGATGAAGTGGATCCAAACGATAGATTTCAATAGTCAGAAGATTGTTATCAATGCTCAATGAGAGATTTATAGCACTGGCCCCACATGAGCGCCATTATTCAGTTGATGAGTCGATGGTGCCATATTTTGGACGACATGGTGTTCAAATGGCTTTGAGCACTATGCGACTTAACTTCTGAGGTCATCAGTCCCCTAGAACTTAGAACTACTTAAACCTAACTAACCTAAGGACATCAGACACATCCATGCCCGAGGCAGGATTCGAACCTGCGACCGTAGCGGTCGCGCAGTTCCAGACTGTAGCACCTAGAACCGCTCGGCCACCACGGCCGGCGGACGACATGGTGTAAACAGTTCATCAAAACCAATTCGTTATGGATATAAGTTCTGATGTGGAGGTACCAACGATGGATATCTGATATGGCTGGAACTTTATCAGGGAGCTGGTACTTCCCATGAAAAGTATGAGGGCAGGGGTCTGGGGTATGGAGTTATATGTACATGTGCTCTGCTGCTGCAAAATATTCCATGCCGTTTTTTTTTACAACCTGTTTACCAGCGTTCAGCTTCTGCAACATCTCAAGAAAAGAGGCACTGAAGCTATGGGACAATCCGCTGTAACAGAATACCTGAAAGCTGCATTTTGTCTCCACCAGAAAAATTCAAGAAGGAGAAAAGAGGAACACACAAGTCCTGTTCAGATAAAAATTCTGGTAAAAGTCTAAATGTATACATTAAAATGTTATGCTCTCAAATAAATCAGCATGTTAACTAACTTTCTTTTGTTTCAGGAATATCATTTGTCATATGGAATGATAACAGTGTTGTTACTTTCGCTACCAGTTACGACTAGGCTCTGCCACTGAGACAGATAGGGCGATACTCCAGGGAGAAGAAACAGAAAGTGTCAGTGCCTCAACTAAGACTGTTTCAAGCATATAATACTCGCATGGGTGGAATAGATCGCGCAGATCCGTAAGAGGAAAAAAGTGGTATTTTCCTATAATAGGACATCTGATCGATGTTTCTGAACAAACTGCTTGGAATCTGTACAGGCGTAATAAGAGGACAATTGATCATCTCACATTTAGGCGCCGTATGGCCACTTCATACTTGACGGAAATAAGAGGATTGTCCAAAGCAGAGGACGACATTCCACAGTAAATAAAACTGAATCACGCTATGATGGGAAAGAACATTATGTTAGTGGTTTACCAGTATATGGCAAAACAAACAAGAAAATACAACTGCAATTTAGAATGTGCAAGGAGAAGACCACCACTAAGTGCCTCAAGTGTGGTTTGGCTCCCCACGTTTCATGTTTTCTGTCTTTCCACACAAAATTGTAGTTGATGTAATATTGTTGAAAATGTAGTCATATTATCGTGCCATCGTTCCAGGAGGAAACCTATTGTGACTAGACTATAACTGTTTTCTGTGTTTGTAAAGACAAATACTAATAAAATATTAGAATATAAACCAAAAATTTTTAAAATTTTATTTCAGGACTATCTGGGTTAATAGGGTGATCACCAGGCACGGCAATGCATGCTATGCGACGTGCTCCATGCTGACCACACGGTTCATAAGGAGCACTTGTGGTAGGCCGTTCCATTTCTCCACCAGTGCTTTCGACGAACTGCTGCGTGGTCGTTGCTGCTGATGGATGTGCTGCAATACATCTCCCCAGTGCATCCCATACGTGCTCGATGCCATTCATAAATGTAAGGTCAGGGCCGAATGAGCCAATGAAAAGACGCACACGGGGGAAAAGTACAGTGACACAATCATGTCGAGCGTTTCTCGAGTTCGGTACGTCTTCGTAACATGAAGCCTCCCCATGTCGTAACACCTGGACTACCAAAAGTACAGTGGCTAACAATATGTTCCCATTTCTCACTATATGAGCGTCCTTCCAGTACTGTGGAACAGGGTTGCTATGGTGGTCCACGCGTTCTCACCATAACGTGCCGATGGACGGTAAGATTTCGACCAGGAGATGTAGGCTTCCATTTCCGTGGTATGTTATCGTCATACCAACCATGCCGTAACAATGTATGCACAACTCTAATTAGGAGCGACGAATTCATATTGCGGTAAACGGCATATACCGTCTGCGAGAATTTGACATTCCATGCTACGAACGCATCTCTGTATTTTACCGAACCACAGATTTGTTTCTGAGATTCTTTGTGAAGGAAATGGAGAAACCGCACGTGTGAGAGGAGGAGAGAGATTGTATTGTTGTGAGACGCCATTACGGTATATAGTAAATGTTCAAATAGTTTTTTGCACAAAATGAAATCCAATAACTAACATCAAGTACCCAAGGTATGTATATCTCAGTATCGAAATTAGTTAATTATCATGATACAGATATTACGAGACGCAGATCCCTCGGAGGTGAAGTATGGAACGACAGTGCAAATCTGCATTTTCCATGTTAGTAATTCGTCGAGAGATTATCTCCGAATTAATAAACTTTAACTTGCTAAATTGTTGGACCTAACATCCAGACTCATCAAACAACATAGCACACAGTTGTGCCGAACGATCTGCGTAGCAAGTAAAGGTTTCAGAGATTTCAGGTGCAGCAGATAACGACGAGGAATTTCCGCGAGATCACCGCTGCGGAATACATCTCTTGCTCTCGAGTGGTATTTGAAACGAATTATTTATATTTTCCAAGTATCCAGGAGAATAAAGATAAAAGGAAATAAGGAACTATGCTAAAGCAACTAAAACCAGTAACTAAACCAATAATTAAAATAAAATCACACAAAGAATATTTATTTATACACAACTGGCCATTAAAATTGCTACACCAAGAAGAAATGCAGATGATAAACGGGTATTCATTGGACAATTAAATTATACTAGACCTGACATGTGATTACATTTTCACGCAATTTGGGTGCATAGATCCTGAGAAATCAGTACCCAGAACAACCACCACTGGCCGTAATAACGGCCTTGATACGCCTGGGCATTGAGTCAAACAGAGCTTGGATGGCGTGTACAGGTACAGCTGCCCATGCAGCTTCAACACAATTTGGGTGCATAGATCCTGAGAAATCAGTACCCAGAACAACCACCACTGGCCGTAATAACGGCCTTGATACGCCTGGGCATTGAGTCAAACAGAGCTTGGATGGCGTGTACAGGTACAGCTGCCCATGCAGCTTCAACACGATACCACAGTTCATCAAGAGTAGTGACTGGCGTATTGTGACGAGCCAGTTGCTCGGCCACCATTGACCAGACGTTTTCAATTGGTGAGAGATCTGGAGAATGTGCTGGCCAGGGCAGCAGTCGAACATTTTCTGTATCCAAAAAGGCCCGTACAGGACAAGCAGCATGCGGTCGTGCATTATCCTGCTGAAATGTAGGGTTTCGCAGGGATCGAATGAAGGTTAGAGCCACGGGTCGTAACACATCTGAAATGTAACTTCCACTGTTCAAAGTGCCGTCAATGCGAACAAGAGGTGACCGAGACGTGTAACCAATGGCATACCATACCATCACGCCGGGTGATACGCCAGTATGGCGATGACGAATACACGCTTCCAAAGTGCGTTCACCGCGATGTCGCCAAACACGGATGCGACCATCATGATACTGTAAACGGAAACGGATTCATCCGAAAAAATGACGTTTTGCCATTCGTGCACTCACGTTCGTCGTTGAGTACACCATCGCAGGCGCTCCTTTCTGTGATGCAGCGTCAAGGGTAACCGCAGCCATGGTCTCCGAGCTGATAGTCCATGCTGCTGCAAACGCTGTCGAACTGTTCGTGCAGATGGTTGTTGTCTTGCAAACGTCCCTATCTTTTGACTCAGGGATCGAGATGTGGCTGCACGATCCGTTACAGCCATCCGAATAAGATGCGTGTCATCTCGACTGCTAGTGATGCGACGCCGTTGGGATCCAGCACGGCGTTCCGTATTACCCTCCTGAACTCACAGATTCCATATTCTGCTAACAGTCATTGGGTCTCGACCAACGCGAGCAGCAATGTCGCGATACGATAAACCGCAATCGCGATAGGTTACAATCTGACCTTATCAAAGTCGGAAACGTGATGGTACGCATTTCTCCTCCTTACACGAGGCATCACAACGTTTCACCAGGCAACGATGGTCAACTGTTGTTTGTGGATGAGAAATCGGTTGGAAACTTTCCACATGTCAGCGCGTTGTAGGTGTCGCCACCGGCGCCAACCTTGTGTGAATGCTCTGAAACGCTAATCATTTGCATATCACAGCATGTTCTTCCTGTCGGTTAAATTTCGCGTCTGTAGCACGTCATCTTCGTGGTGTAGCAATTTTAATGGCCAGTAGTGTAATAATAAATAAATAAATAATATTTTTAATTAACTAACCAACTAATAATATTATATTAAACAACGAAAGTAAAATAATTGACTAGTTATGTTGATTAGCATCATGTGGTCGTAATTAAACGTGCAAACGGAGACTCGGCGCGGTGGCTGCTGGGAGCGACCGTAAAGGCATTTGCCATATACAGTCGCTCCCATCAGACACTGCGCCGAGAGTCAACTTTGTTTGCTCGTTTAATACTTCTGTACCTCGCACCATGAAATTCCTCTCCGATTTTTACTACAGGCAATAACTTGGAGGTTTTGTGCTGTGAGTGTGTAAAAGCTACACTTTCACACACAGTTCGCTTTAGATTTTCCTTTCAAAGAACTACGGCCCCTGCTCAGCGAAACACAGCGACGAAGCGAGGAGCGCTTCGCATGGAAATTAAGCACACAATTGTAATAATATCTTTCGTTTTGTTTGTGATAATCATTACGAAAGTATTGTTGCTGGATCTGTTTTCTAACGTTGCTTCTCTGAATTATTCCTTATTGTAGTCTAAAACTCTTTTAAGTAAGAAGAACGAAATTTGCACCCATATCAAGAGTAACAGTATTTCTTATCTCGCTCTTCAAAAGGATATTAAAAGTTAAGTAGACATATGAAATTCGAAATCGGGTAGTGTAAGGAAACAACGTGGTAAGAAGGCTATGCAGAATTCTTAAGAGAAAAAACCGCTCGAAGACCATCCAGCAGTAACGTAATTTTGGAATGATCAGCGGAAGGAAAAGTCGTAAGTGCAGTGTCATCCATCGAAAGTGGGCAAATTACTTCCAACCTCATTAGTCCAGTTTAGATGGACGCTAATGACGTCACTTGACGAGATATCCACGAACACTGCTGGATGCATGGAATCTGTTTTCAGAATGGAAGTAACATAAGCTGCCTTTTGTTATAATCATTCTCTACACATTTATTATATGGAGAGACAACATGTTCGCCTAGCCGCTGCCTGAGATAACGTTAATCTACCGCACTATCCTTTTCGGTCAAGGCGATAATTTTCAAGTCGATGTTATTCTTTATGTGATTAGCACACCTCAGCCTGTGGCGTGACAAAATTGTGTCTTTCCATATATACAAGGTTACAATGGAATAGACCAAAGCAAAAAAAAAAAAAAACAACATGTTATGCATATGTCATGCCTCGTCATATGTCTCACGCACTGCGTCTGGGTAGGCAGTAGTGTTGTCGCTAACCAGTTTTTTTAATTATTAATTTAAATCAGTTCACTATATGGTTGCAGGAAGTTTTGTAAAACTCAATGGAATATGTATTTCTAGGAGGCTGACACATTATTTGTGTTAGCGTAGCAGCAGTCGAGAGCCATTCGCGCAGTTCGCATCGTGTTTCCACTCTTGTGCTCTTCAGTCTCAACTCACCCCTCCTGAATAAAAACCCAGGGAGGCGTCACTGGCTGCTGGAAAAACTATCACAATCAGTACACGGATTTGGGGAAGTGCAGTTGAGACACAACGCGTTGTTTTCCAAAAGAATCGTCCCCTACTTGTCCAAAATAGTTCAAATGGCTCTGAGCACTACGGGACATATGAGGTCATCAGACCCCTAGACTTAGAACTACTTCAACCTAATAAACCTAAGGACATCACACACATCCATGTCCGAAGCAGGATTCGAACCTGCGACCGTAGCAGCAGCGCGGTTCCGGACTGAAGCGCCTAGAACCGCTCGGCCACAGCGGCCGGCCTACTTGTTCAACTCAGCTACGATGTGAAAGACTCACTCTGAATGTAAATTCCCGGCTCCGCAGATCCTTTGTAGCCCGCAGTCTTCCGTCAGCAGTTCTATATCTGCTTTCAAGGCGCTGCAATCTCTACGCTTCCGGTTACACCCTGCAACCGTTAACGCCTTCATGTCTCTCGGACTTCCGGTTTGAATGGCTCTTTGGATTGTTTAGCCGCTTTCTCTTGGCATCCCTGGTTTGTATTTTGAGCTGACTGTCAGACAGTGGAATCTTATGCTACGATACATGCTTTTTTTACGTTATACATGAGATGCTTGTCGGACTCCAAGTCCATCTACAGTAGATACTGTCCTTTTGATTCCGATGTTCGCCAGACCCGTGTTCGTAGAACAGTGACTGGTGAAAGGGAATTTAAGGCCTATTCACAATGGACGTCAGCGGGACGTCATCGTCAAATGACGGTGTGTCCACATTACACAGGGCGTAAGTATCACTGTTGACAACGTACCACTATGTTGTAGAGGAAGTCGGGACGAGCAATGTGACAGAGGAGAACTGCGGTCTTATCCAGTCGGGAAATAACATGAAACTGGCGTGCAAAAACCATCTAAGCTACAGCACATGCGCTTCAAGGGAGATTTTCAATATGCTCTTCACTTTTCGTGCCAACTATTAGTCCTACAGAATAGAATCTAAATTTAATGTAGTTTAATTTTGTACTGGTATACGTTTTCGCTAGAGACGTAGAAAAGTGACCTTCAAATGCATCGCCTCCCCCCCCCCCCCCCTCCCACACACACACACCGCACCGGTCAGAACTTTTAATATGTTGTTCATGATACTGCTTCCCTCGAAAAATAATAACGGCTGTTACTTTTCCCTTGCTTTCAGCCGTTAGCAGTACCAGCGCAGCAAGACCATGCTGGCTATGTTACAACGCCAGATCAGCCCATCATCCAAACTTTCAACCCTGCAGCTACTGAAAAGGCTACTGCCGCTATGCAGGAACCACGGGTTAATCTGACTTCTCCAAATATACCCTTCCGTTGCTTTTCATGTACCAATTGTAAAATTCAGAGTCTTAGAGGATGCTTTGGTACTGAAACGATACTTCTTTTCGTTAATTGTGTGTGGCTAAGCGCCAGAAGATAAAGCCATAAAAGACCTCTAAATCAATAAATAAAGCGGACAAACACAGCTGAGTGGTAAATTAGTAACAAAACAGCCCTTGTACTCCAAAACGGAACGGAGCAACAAATTCAGTGTATTGTACCTTCAATAGCTTATCTACTTCGTTAAGGTACATATCAAGAAAAAGATACATCTTCAGCGCTTCTTTTGGTTGCCATTTCACTTTGATGTCAACGCCACAGTAATTTGTATCTGTGAAGTTTTGGTGATTTATGGTGCATGTGACACAGCAATAAAGTTGCTTCCACGTGTTATTCCCTCTCGCTTATACATGTACAAAGCTATCAAAGATCCCATAGTATAAATGTACAATGACAAGTAGAATATGCTATTGAAGGGATAACAGACGGATTTTATTACTAAGTTTTCCATATCTTAATGGCAGTTACTGCGCGATTAATATTTATCCTTGTATAATCTCGTGAAATTAAGCGAAACGCCGATGATGAAGAAAATGAGATCCTGACTGCGAGTGGAGAGCTGTCTAGAAATAACAGTGGAGAGATCCCGACCTATTTATTGTCGGTGCCCGATGGATGCACTACGTTTACATGGAATCCCCCAAAACCAGATTTCATAAATTGATTTCACAGTAACGTTTCTGCTTCGTCATGCAAACTTGATTCTGGAAATCTGTTACTAGCTGCCGGTTTTGCACTTCCACAATCGATTTTCGCTCCCATGTAAACGCACAGTTTTTGAAACGAGGTTGGGATGTCAGGTGATTATTCGGCAATTATGGACGGAGTGACTTATCGTGCAGCGAAGGAAAAGCACAAACATTTGATTGAGTAAGAAACTGTCTACGTCTAATTTTTAAATGAAGAGAAACAGCGATTGTGTTGACTAAATCAGAAACTGGAACAGCTGTTTACCAGAGCCCTATTTAACTGGGCCAGAAAATCCGCTCCAGACATTAACATTAAACGCGACAGGGAATAACGGCTTCCGCAATTCGTTTTTCATCTTCCGAAAGATGTGTCGCTTGTAAACGTAGTGGGGGCCCATGTGTTGATGCCGAAAGCGGCGGGCAGAGCCACGGTACGTATCGATTGTCGTGCGGCCGACAGGGAGATACTATCGACCGGTCTACGCTTGCAAGTACGTCGACCTTGCACTGCGACGGCGCGCGAATATAGCTCGCCAGTTGTCACGTGGTGGCGGCAGTGAATGGGTAGAAGCGGAGGGCGCCGGCTGTGGCGCGTGGAGGGGGAACTGGCTGCGGGTCAGTCGCTGTGCGCGTAGGCCGTGGTGCTGGGCAAGACACACACACGCACACAGGAAAGAGCGACGGCGCGTCCTTACCTTGACTGTGGAAGAAGGCCACACTACAGTTCACACTACACTCAGTTCAGGCCGACTGACCGCGGCGCTACTGGCTGCACTCTACGCGCTTCACGCACAGCGCGGGAGGGGCGGAGTGGGGGAAGGGAGATAGGCGCACAGCAGGTGGTGGGGGGAATCAGGGAGGTGAGCGGCTCAGCTGCTCTGATGGATCGACGAGGTAGAACACGTGCTGCCGGTGCGCGGAAGTTCGCTGCGCCACGGTTTGGCCAAATTTTGCGTGGTCACCTTCGTACAGGCAGATTTATTGCGGACCCTCGCATACGCAGAGTGATCGAACACAATATTCGATACTGTTCCGCTTGATTTTCTAGAGTGACTGCCTTGTAATTACTTACATTATTCCTAAAGATAGATTCACACTGCACGTCAACAGAACTGTGGGCGATGTAACAGTAAAACAATGGTGAGCTCTCACTAGACGAAATGTCAACACAACAACGTCACTTGGCTTAGTCCAGTGAGCGACTGGTGAAAGTGAGGTTATGAGGAACCATCCGTAATATGGGTTGAGCCGGACAAGTCCTTTTTACGGTCGTGTCAGGCGTACCCTGCTACTGCTTGTGGGTTTAGCGATGGTGTAGGGAATGCACAACTAAGGCCCGTTCCAAGTCAATGACGTAAGCGCAAACAATAAGGAGGAAGAAGATAATATACCATAAAAGTTATATACACATAACAGTTAAGCTATTTTTATCTCTCTGCTGTGCGTTTTTCTTCGCAGAAATAACAGATATTTTGTCTAGAAAAACCGTAGAGTCGGATGACAGTAAATTCTTTGATCAGTGGCAAAATTTCACGAAATTCATAAAAAAATTACTCCGCCCATTATAAAGCTTTTTGCACATAAAAGGTGTAGACTACATCTATTTCAGGTCGGAGCGTAATGTCATTCAGAATTACTGAAACTGGCGTAATATTACTTTGTTCCAGGCCACAAAGCCAAAAATATCATAAAGGCCTAATCGAAAAAGAACTGTAAGCCGACAAAATTAAAAAGATGGTGTTGTTGTCGCGTAATTTAAAATTATCTTGTCAAGAGTTCCACGAAATGGTTTAGAAGAAAAATACGTTCTTGATAATGCGGGTTCAAATGAAAAATATAAATATTTAACTACAGACTACTGTTATTTCTTTAACAGCCCGATTGAACTGACCGAAGTTATTGAATATCATCCCAGCAGAATAAATAATGGGCTCGATTCCTGGCTGGGTCGGAGAGTTTCCCCGTTCAGGGACTGGGTGTTGTGTTGTCCTAATCATCATCATTTCATCCCCATCGACGCCCAAGTCGCCGAAGTGGCGTCAAATCGAAAGACCTGCACCCGGCGAACGGTCTACCCGTCGGGAGGCCCTAGTCACACGACACTTACATCTATGCCAATAACGCGCCCTCTTTCAAACTCACTGGTTCGACGGTACGGTTCGCGCATACGTCTGCGAGGCATCCTGCTCGTCTGCTCAATTCACGCCGATCCATTATCTTAGGTTTACAGCGACAACGAGAGCCGCAGGCACATTTTACCAGTAGACCGCGGGCCGACATGCTAATCACTTCCGCAGAACATACTAAGATACATGTCCTGTGAATATGAAAGTCCTATCTCTAGTTATTCAAAGTGTTCTGCTTTTTTTTCTGAACATGAGTGTATTTTGTGTGCAGTGTGCCTACACACAATAACACACACTAAACTAACGAACAGTGGTCGAGCGACCTCGGCGTACACTCATAATCGCCACCATATCGAATTCAAAGCAGAGTATAGGTTTCATTAAGATACTCTACGACTGTTCGCGAGGAGTGGCAGCTGCTGCATCTGGTTGTAAATACAAGCCATTCCTTGTCCCTGAAACACTCCAGTAATAAATTCTGACATGAGCAATCAACTGGCTAATGTGACAAATGATAGGTGTCTAAATTTCCTGTTTTGTCGAAACTACTGAGATCTTTGCATGTGCCGGGTGGTTGTAATTAAAGTGCAGATACTCACGGAGGTCTATGGTAAGTTGTAATTACCGTATGGTAGCGAAACTTGGTACATATCCTAATCCGTTAATGCGGAACCCATTTATGCTGGAAAAAGATTAGTTCCCATGTTGGCCACCAGGTGCAAATCTGGGGCTCTATAGCATCTCGTCGACATCTCCATTGCTCGTATTGAACACATTGTGCATATGGCTGTTAATAACAAAATTAATATTATGTCTTTCTCACTTGTTTGACCTTGTCTGCCCGAGTCCCGTTCCTAATCTATTACATATGGAAACATTTCTACACGTTTTTCATACATTCACAGCGACAGACGCACCTGGTGGCCAAAATTAAATCTAATTTTTTTCCAGCTTAAATCTGTTCCGCATTAACGCATTAGACTACCTATTAAGTTTCGACGTCATATAATTACAGCCCATACTGGATCTGGCTGAGTCGCTGCACTTTAATTATAACCACCAGGTATCTAATATTTTCCTATCAAAATTCATACTATCAACTCTTACCATAAATTGTCGTGCATGCTATATTTTGTGAGGTATTATTCTATTAGTGTAATATTAAGACTACAGTCCCATTAAAACATAGTGCTTCTCAAACTACGGTGAAACACAACGAAAAAGTAAAAAGAATCTGAAACAAGTATTGATACGATAAACAATTATTTATTAATTCACAGCTGAGGAGTAGAAAAGACTGTAATAATGGAGCAGTACAAAAAGTTTCTATATGATCTCTACTTGAGTGCAGCGCACAAGAATTTCATACAACCATGCGAAACTGTCAGAAAAGTCTTCTTTGGGATGTTGTTCACCTCACTCGTCACGTTGGCATTAATGCCGGTTATGTCGTTAAAGCTTTGACCCTTCATGAAAATTTGTGCACTTTCTCGTTTTTTCATAGGTACGCACTGATAACACCACGTCTACTCACCATGATGATTTTTTCGGGAAAAGAATTGACTGTGTTTAGCATTTTAAAGAAGTCTTCGCAGGCGTCCATACGCCGTTTTTATTTTTTTCTTTGTGGCTCAAGGTGGACGGGACAAATTTTGCACAACTTTCCTCCTGAAACTTCCTGGTAAATTAAAACTGCGTGTCGGACCGAGACTCGAACTCGGGACCTTTGTCTTTCGCGGGCAAGTGTTCTACCATCTGAGCTACCTAAGCTCGACTCACGACCCGTCCTCACAGTTTCACAGTTTCAATACCTTCCAAACTTCATATAGCCGCTTCTGCGAATGCTAAGCCATGTCTCCGCAATATCCTTTCTTCCAGGAGTGCTAGTTCTGCAAGGTTCGCAGAAGAGCTTCTGTGAAGTTAGGAAGGTAGGAGACGAAATACTGGCAGAATTGAAGCTGTGAGAACAGGTCGTGAGTCGTGCTTGGGTAGCTCAGATGGTAGAGCACCTGCCCATGAAAGGCAAACGTCCCGAGTTTGTGTCTCGGTCCGGCACGCAGTTTTAATCTGCCAGGAAGTTTCATGTCAGCGCACACTCCGCTGCAGTGTGAAAATCTCATTCTGGAAACTTTTCTCTTGTTCACAACGTTCTGGAGAACATCTTGAACACTTGACTTAAATACGTTGCTCCACTACGATTGCGACGCAACGTTAACATGCAACGTTCGCGCGTCCGCCATTTAAAACTACGTCATCAAACTCACTTGTCGAATGCACATTTGTTGTTCACAGTTGTTAGTTCAAGGTACCGTCGTGTTACTGTCGCTTTTATGGCGAAAATAAAATCAATTAGCCGGCCGGTGTGGCCGAGCAGTTCTAGGCATTTCAGTCTGGAACCGCGCGACAGCTACGGTCACAGGTTCGAATCCTGCTTGGGCATGGATGTGTATGATGTCCTTAGGTTAGTTAGGTTTAAGTAGTTCTAAGTCTAGGGGACTGATGACCTCAACTGTTAAGTCCCATAGCGCTCAGAGTCATTTGAACCAAAATCAATCTCGCAACTTTCTGGACAGAGAGCGTATGTGCATTCTCTGCAGGCTGTTGTACACTAAGGTGACAAAAGTCACGGGACACCTCCTACTTTCGTGTCGAACCACCTTTTGCCCGGAGCAGTGCAGCAACTAGACGTGACGTGGACTCAACAAGTCACTGGACGACCCCTGCAAATATATTGAGCCTTCCTGTCTCTGTTGACGTCCAAAATTAAGAAAGTGTTGCCTGGGCAGGATTTTGTGCACGAACTGACCTCTCGATTATGTCCCGTAAATGGTCTATGGAATTCATGTCGGGCGATCTGTGTGGCCAAATCATTCGCTCGAACTGTCCAGCATGTTCATCAAATCAATCGCGAACATTTGTGGCCCAGTGCCATAGCGTATTGTCATCCGCAAAAATTGCATAGTTGTTTGGAAATATGAAGTCCATGAATGGCTGCAAATGGTCTCCAAGTAGAACATAATCATTTACTGTTAATGATTGGTTCAGTTGGACCAAGGGACCCAGAGCATTCCCTATAAACACATCCCACACCATTATGGAGTCACAACCAGCTTGCTCAGGGCCCTGTTGACAAGCTGGTTCCATGGCTTCGTGGGATCTGCGGCACACTGTAACTCTACTATCAGCTCTTACCGACTGAACTCGGGTCTCTTCTGGCTAGACCTCAGTTTACCAGTTGTCAAGGGTGCAATCAATATGGTCACGAGCCCAGGAGGGCAGCTGCAGCCAATGTTGCGTTGTCAGCAAAGGCACTTTCATCTGTCGTACGCTGCCATAGGCCGTTAATGCCACACTGTCGTGACGGATACGTTCACCGAGCGAGGTGGCGCAGTGGTTAGCACACTGGACTCGCATTCGGGAGGACGATGGTTCAATCCTGCGTCCGGCCGTCCTGATTTATGTTTTCCGTGATTTCCCTAAATCGCTCCAGGCAAATGCCGGGATGGTTCCTCTGAAAGTCCCGGCGGAGGTTCGAGTCCTCCTTCGGGCATGGGTGTGTGTGTTTGTCCTTAGGATAATTTAGGTTAAGTAGTGTGTAAGCTTAGGGACTGATGACCTTAGCAGTTAAGTCTCATAAAATTTCACACACATTTGAACAATTTTTTGTTCCTCTGATAGGGCACGGCCGACTTCCTTCCCGAGACCGATGACCTCGCTGTTTGCTCTCTTCCCAGAAATAACCCAACCCAAGGGGTACGTACGTTCCACATTGATTTTTGCCGTTATTTCACGTAATGCTGCTTGTCTGTTAGCACTGACAATTCTATGAAAACGCCGCTGTTTTCGTTCGTTAAGTGCATTGTTCGTCGTGAGAGGTAATGTCTGAAATTTGGTGTTCTCCGTACGCTCTTGACAATGTGGATCTCGGAATGTTGAATACCCTATCGATTCCGAAATGGAATGTCTCATGCATCTAGCTCAAGCTACCATTCCGCGTTCAAAGTCTGTTACATCCCATCGTGCGGCCACAATCACGTCGGAAACGTTTTCACACGAATCGCCTGAGTAGGAAGGACAGCCTCGCCAATGCACTGCCTATTTATACCGCCATCTGTATATGTTTTTTTTGGTCATCAGTCTACTGACTGGTTTGATGCAGCCCGCCACGAATTCCTTTCCTGTGCTAACCTCTTCATCTCAGAGTAGCACTTGCAACCTACGTCCTCAATTATTTGCTTGACGTATTCCAATCTCTGTCTTCCTCTACAGTTTTTGCCCTCTACAGCTCCCTCTAGTACCATGGAAGTCATTCCCTCATGTCTTAGCAGATGTCCTATCATCCTGTCCCTTCTCCTTGTCAGTGTTTTCCACATATTCCTGTCCTCTCCGATTCTGCGTAGAACCTCCTCATTCCTTACCTTATCAGTCCACCTAATTTTCAACATTCTTCTATAGCACCACATCTCAAATGCTTCGATTCTCTTCTGTTCCGGTTTTCCCACAGTCCACGTTTCACTAGCATACAATGCTGTACTCCAGACGTACATCCTCAGAAATTTCTTCCTCAAATTAAAAAAAAAAAAAAAAAAATGGTTCAAATGGCTCTGAGCACTATGGGACTTAACACCTATGGTCATAAGTCCCCTAGAACTTAGAACTACTTAAACCTAACTAACCTAAGGACGCCACAGAACACCCAGTCATCACGAGGCAGGGAAAATCCCTGACCCCGCCGGGTATCGAACCCGGGAACCCGGGCGTGGGAAGCGAGAACGCTACCGCACGACCACGAGCTGCGGACCCTCAAATTAAGGCCGGTATTTGATATTAGTAGACTTCTCTTGGCCAGAAATGCCTTTTTTGCCATAGCGAGTCTGCTTTTGATGTCCTCCTTGCTCCGTCCGTCATTGGTTATTTTACTGATTAGGTAGCAGAATTCCTTAACTTCATTGACTTCGTGACCATCAATCCTGATGTTAAGTTTCTCGCTGTTCTCATTTCTACTACTTCTCATTACCTTCGCCTTTCTCCTATTTACTCTCAAACCATACTATGTACTCATTAGACTGTTCATTCCGTTCAGCAGATCATTTAATTCTTCTTCACTTTCACTCAGGATAGCAATGTCATCAGCGAATCGTATCATTGATATCCTTTCATCTTGTATTTTAATTCCACTCCTGAACCTTCCTTTTATTTCCATCATTGCTTCCTCGATGTACAGATTGAAGAGTAGGGGCGAAAGCTACAGCCTTGTCTTACACCCTTCTTAATACAAGCACTTCGTTCTTGATCGTCCACTCTTATTATTCCCTCTTGGTTGTTGTACATATTGTATATGACCCGTCCATCCCTATAGCTTACCCCTACTTTTTTCAGAATCTCGAACAGCTTGCACCATTTTATATTGTCGAGCGCTTTTTCCAGGTCGACAAATCCTATGAAAGTGTCTTGATTTTTCTTTAGCCTTGCTTCCATTATTAGCCGTAACATCAGAATTGCCTCTCTCGTCCTTTTACTTTTCCTAAAGCCAAACTGATCGTCACCTAGCGCATTCTCAATTTTCTTTTCCATTCTTCTGTATATTATTCTTGTAAGCAGCTTCGATGCATGAGCTGTTAAGCTGATTGTGCGATAATTCTCGCACTTGTCAGCTCTTGCCGTCTTCGGAATTGTGTGGATGATGCTTTTCCGAAAGTCAGATGGTATACCGCCAGACTCATATATTCTACACACCAACGTGAATAGTCGTTTTGTTGTCACTTCCCCCAATGATTTTAGAAATTCTGATGGAATGTTATCTATCCCTTCTGCCTTATTTAACCGTAAGTCCTCCAAAGCTCTTTTAAATTCCGATTCTAATACTGGATCCCCTATCTCTTCTAAATCGACTCCTGTTTCTTCTTCTATCACATCAGACAAATCTTCACCCACATAGAGGCTTTCAATGTATTCTTTCCACCTATCTGCTCTCTCCTCTGCATTTAACAATGGAATTTCCGTTGCACTCTTGATGTTACCACCGTTGCTTTTAATGTCACCAAAGGTTGTTTTGACTTTCCTGTATGCTGAATCTGTCCTTCCGACAATCATATCTTTTTCGATGTCTTCACATTTATCCTGCAGCCATTTCGTCTTAGCTTCTCTGCACTTCCTATTTATTTCATTCCTCAGCGACTTGTATTTCTGTATTCCTGATTTTCCCGGAACATGTTTGTACTTCCTCCTTTCATCAATCAACTGAAGTATTTCTTCTGTTACCCATGGTTTCTTCGCAGCTACCTTCTTTGTACCTATGTTTTCCTTCCCAACTTCTGTGATGGCCCTTTTTACAGATGTCTATTCCTCTTCAACTGTACTGCCTACTGCGCTATTCCTTATTGCTATATCTATAGCGTTAGAGAACTTCAAACGTATCTCGTCATTCCTTAGTACTTCCGTATATGTACATATCGTTATGCCATGACTCTCGTCACCGCAGTGTATTGTATAGCATCTGTACCGTCGTCCAGGATTGATGAACTCTAAGTGCGGAAGGAAATAAATATTTTTATTGGCTTTTGCACCTACTGTCCTCAGTTACGAATTAAATGTTTTCCTCTTTGAAGAATGCCTTACTGTTCTTTGCATTTGATTTCAACTTGTTACTTAGTTCAACACGTTTTATTCAATTCTTTTAGGCGTCACTAGTTTCCTAAAAGAAATATTATTAACAGTGTTATTTTGTCTGTCAGATCCTTTAGTTAATTTGTAATTATTTCACGGAGAATCACCCCTTTGCTATGAGGTACGAAAACCATCGCACCATTCATGTCACGAGACAAATCATAGGATTCAAATATTAGCATGGGTGCAGGAAAATCGCCACTTGAAGCGGGAGTAAGGTGGTCCTGATGGTTCAGCTACTCGTTGATACACGCCACTGACGGCATGCGATTACATCCACAATCACATGAGCATCTTGCTTGTGAACAGAGCACTGATCAAGCAGAATTTGCAGGCATTTTTGTGTAAAGCGGGATGTCTGCGTGGGACTGTATTAGGCTTGTAAGACGTGTACCATCTTCTTTCAGCGATGAACAAATCGCGAGCCTCTCGTCCGTTTACTCGCTTACAGCCCCTAAAAGGGGCCTCTTCCGGCACTATGCCAGAATGATTTGAGGAATACACTAAGACCAAAAGAGCGCTTGTGCGTGCCTCCGGGTCACTCTACTTCAACCCTAATGAGCGCCTCCGTGACGTCACTGGGCGATTTATGTCTATATTCGTGATCTGTAGGTGACTGTTCAGCGGTCATAGATCAGGATGACACCCCAACGCAATGTGTCACCAACGTCGTCTGGGGGGCATGGAAAAGAGGCTCTCCACGTAAATGAGTAGGTGTCTCAATGTCAACTAGTGAGACATTCGACACCCAGCTGCTCGAAAAGGCCTTCTCCAGACTAAGCTATTTGCTTGTAGACGATCATTTTTTACTGATTACATTTCTCTCTGTGTTTAGTCCCCCGATTCTAATACTGTTCATAAACGTATCACATACATCTCATCCCTACAACCACAATCCCGTTGTTCCGAGGCTGTTGCCTCGTACGGCAGTACCCGACTCAAAACTGTAGTGCACGATGCATTGTTTGTGGAAATCCAGTGGCGTGCCCTTCCCTGTCCACTTCATCTTAATCCTTCAGATTTCCTTATGTGGGGCATTTAAAGGCACTGATGTATTCGGTACCCATCGACGACGTGCACATGTTACAGCGACATGTGTCCTATGCATGTGACCTAACCCGTCGGTCATACGAGTTTGTTAATCTTTCAGGCAGAGGACTGAAGGATGGCTATAGATGGATGGTAACCACTTTAAGCGTCTCATATAGTTTCTACAGACGGGTGTCTATCACAGGGCATGAGGGCTAATATTTCAAGAATTATTTGTTTCAGATGATATGCTGACAATACTTTTTAGGGTTCTGTGAAAACGGAGCCCATATAGGGTCCGACTATCTGTCTGTCTGCCCGTCTGCTAAGACCCATTTTTCTCAGGAACTGGCAGGAGCATCGAGTTGAAATTATGTCAAGTACTAAGGTCTATGGTCCTTCCGCGATGTAAAACGTTTAAGCTTGTAAGTCGGTGCAATGAGAAGGTGTGGCTACTTGTATCACATATTTTGATGCTCGCAGACTCACTATAGATAAACCATCTGTATATATAATCAAGTTTGTGCATAACCCACAGAGCGCGAGTACTGCCCTTTTCTTTTGACTAGCAGTATCTGGTGTAAGAATATAACACTCCTTTTTAAAGGGTGGAGCAGAGGAAAGACATGTTTTTTTCACTGTCGAAAAACTGAAAACTGGTTTTATTTTGTAAAAAACTCTTGCATTTTTTTTTCACTGTCGAAAAACTGAAAACTGGTTTTATTTTGTAAAAAACTCTTGCATTCTGTAATAGTACTTCTACTGCATTTTTGAAATCTACGTACCTTAATTAGACTCGGAAAATAATGTCGTTGAGTTTGCGTCCTTCTTGCGGGCCACAAATTTAGATTCTCTCCTGAAAGTTACAAATGGCTCCCTCCAACATTTCATTCGGCATGGTTTCAATTTCCTAACGAATGGAAGTCTTCAGGCTATCGATTGTACGGGGCTTGTAGATGTACACTCTTGATTTCAAGTAGTCCCACAAAAAGAAGTCATAGATCGATAGATCAAGTGAGGGTGGGATTGTAACACCGAAAATGCAGGATGCATGGCACCTGCTACCGATATATAAATTTTTTTTGAATTGTATGTAAATATTTGTAATTTAAATGCTTTCTTTTAATAAGTATGACATTGCTTCACTGTATGAGTACATTTAGGTAGAAGTTCGTTGACGTTTCATTGTATTTATCTGTGTTTTACTGTGAAACTTATAAGCTCTGGGGAAAAGCCAAAGGAATTGTTATTTGCATCGACTAACAACGATCATAGCAGTGCTTGTGTGTTGTAAAATCTTTGGGTAGGGAGTTGTTGCATGGAGCGCGCAGAGAGAGTGGGGACGGGTTCCAGCGCTTGTAGTGTGCGGAAGTGTGGTGTTAACGCTCTCGCAGTAGAGAGTACCATTTTCGGCGGCATCATGTACGCGCGTCGGCCAGATGTCTAGAGCAGGAGTACAGACAGTGGTCGGGCGGAAGAGGCTGTATTAATTACGGTTGCCCGTTCCTATAATTAGCCTTGCTCCACAATATGCTACCGTCTTCAACAACAGCAGCAGTTCCAGCAACACAGTTTCGTCGTCGGCTCCGAGTTTCGTCGTATGCACAGCACTGAAGTAAGACTGTTCATTGGTAGAAAGTATTAACGGCTAATCCAACAGCACAACTGAATGTGATTTGATTGATGAAATTTATTTTAATAAGAATCAGTTAAACCCAGGGCGATTGTGTCCTCATTGCCCACAGACATTGTTATCAAACAGGATCTTTGTTCCCTTTTTCCCCTGTATGCTAACTGAGTGTCATAAGAAACAAATTGAATAGTTCCAGCCAGTTTTTTAATACATAATTTCACTTTTAAGAATTTTAGCCTCAATCTACTTTCAATAAACTGTTGTACAATAGAAGCTTCAGCATGTGACTAAAGTAAAGCAATTTCATTTTTCAAGTTTGAGAATGAATCACTGGAAAAAATCCAAATCTAAAGAAATGCACAAATTAAGAGTGCAGAAGCTTTATTTGTTTTACATATAGCTTGGAGCACATGGCTGTTTGGTTTGGTACGTAATCTAGTATTTAATTCTGTTCAAGTCAGTAAAAAAAAAAAAAAGCTCAGTTTTCCAGACAATAATATGAAATCCAATTTGCAAAATAGGTAACTACAAAGTAAAAAGTGCTTGCTTTTTTTCTAAATTTCTTTGATGACATTATGCTGAGGTCACTGAAAGTCATTGTTCACATAGCGAAGTTTAGTACTAACATACAGTTTAATTGCATATTTTCAAGTCATTACTCGATTGCCTTTTTCAAAATTTAATGCCAAACATAGCGTAAGAGTAACTTCTATTCTTTATCATTACATACTCACTTAAAATTAGTGTAAAAAAAAAGACATATATGTTTTTCTATCCCATCATCTTGTACAGGATTTTGGATGTAAATTGGCCTAGTGGACTGGCGACCGTTAATTATTTCCTTTTCGTTCTTTAGTATAACTTCGGATTCATGATCAGTGGAACCTCTTTTCTGTCCAGTGTTGTTCGTGAATGAATGCACAAAATAACTTTCATTTTTCCCAAATTATAGCCCTGTTCGGTTTAATTCCTTTTTATTTTTAGTAGACTTTCCATCAGAAGGGTCGGTTGTAGACTTTCCTCCTAATTATCGGTATCACTTCTTCGGGGAAGATAGCGTTATACAATTAGAAAAAAACCCATTAGGTATACACGCGATCCACGGTCATATTTTATATCTACATCTACATTTATACTCCGCAAGCCACCCAACGGTGTGTGGCGGAGGGCACTTTACGTGCCACTGTCATTACCTTCCTTTCCTGTTCCAGTCGCGTATGGTTCGCGGGAAGAACGACTGTCTGAAAGCCTCCGTGCGCGCTCGAATCTCTCTAATTTTACATTCGTGATCTCCTCGGGAGGCATAAGTAGGGGGAAGCAATATATTCGATACCTCATCCAGAAACGCACCCTCTCGAAACCTGGCGAGCAAGCTACACCGCGATGCAGAGCGCCTCTCTTGCAGAGTCTGCCACTTGAGTTTGCTAAACATCTCCGTAACGCTATCACGGTTACCAAATAACCCTGTGACGAAACGCGTCGCTCTTCTTTGGATCTTCTCTATCTCCTCCGTCAACCCGATGTGGTGCGGATCCCACGCTGATGAGCAATACTGAAGTATAGGTCGAACGAGTATTCTGTAAGCCACCTCCTTTGTTGATGGACTACATTTTCTAAGTACTGTCCCAATGAATCTCAACCTGGTACCCGCCTTACCAACAATTAATTTTATATGACCATTCCACTTCAAATCGTTCCGCACGCATACTCCCAGATATTTTACAGAAGTAACTGCTACCAGTGTTTGTTCCGCTATCATATAATCATACAATAAAGGATCCTTCTTTCTATGTATTCGCAATACATTACATTTGTCTATGTTAAGGGTCAGTTGCCACTCCCTGCACCAAGTGCCTATCCGCTGCAGATCTTCCTGCATTTCGCTACAATTTTCTAATGCTGCAACTTCTCTGTATACTACAGCATCATCCGCGAAAAGCCGCATGGAACTTCCGACACTATCTACTAGGTCATTTATATATATTGTGAAAAGCAATGGTCCCATAACACTCCCCTGTGGAACGACAGAGGTTACTTTAACGTCTGTAGACGTCTCTCCATTGGGAACAACTGCTGTGTTCTGTTTGCTAAAAACTCTTCAATCCAGCCACACAGCTGGTCTGATATTCCGTAGGCTCTTACTTTGTTTATCAGGCGACAGTGCGGAACTGTATCGAACGCCTTCCGGAAGTCAAGGAAAATAGCATCTACCTGGGAGCCTGTATCTAGTATTTTCTGGGTCTCATAAACAAATAAAGCGAGTTGGGTCTCACACGATCGCTGTTTCCGGAATCCATGTTGATTCCTACAGAGTAGATTCTGGGTTTCCAAAAACGTCATGATACTCGAGCAAAAAACATGTTCTAAAATTCTACAACAGATCGACGTCAGAGATGTAGGTCTATAGTTTTGCGCATCTGCTGGACGGCCCTTCTTGAAGACTGGGACTACCTGTGCTCTTTTCCAATCATTTGGAACCTTCCGTTCCTCTACAGACTTGCGGTACACGGCTGTTAGAAATTAGAAAGGGGGGGGGGGCAAGTTCTTTCGCATACTCTGTGTAGAATCGAATTGGTATCCCGTCAGGTCCAGTGGACTTTCCTCTGTTGAGTGATTCCAGTTGCTTTTCTATTCCTTGGACACTTATTTCGATGTCAGCCATTTTTTCGTTTGTGCGAGGATTTAGAGAAGGAACTGCAGTGCGGTCTTCCTCTGTGAAACAGCTTTGGACAAAGGTGTTTAGTATTTCAGTTTTACGCGTGTCATCCTGGTCAAAAGAAATGCCATCATCATCCCGAAGTGTCTGGATATGCTGTTTCGAGCCACTTACTGATTTAATGTAAGACCAGAACTTCCTAGGATTTTCTGTCAAGTCGGTACATAGAATTTTACTTTCGAATTCACTGAACGCTTCTCGCATAGCCCTCCTTACGCTAACTTTGACACCGTTTAGCTTCTGTTTGTCCGAGAGGTTTTGGCTGCGTTTAAACTTGGAGTGAAGCTCTCTTTGCTTTCGCAGTAGTTTCCTAACTTTGTTGTTGAACCACGGTGGGTTTTTCCCGTCCCTCACAGTTTTACTCGGCACGTACCTGTCTAAAACGCATTTTACGATTGCCTTGAACTTTTTCCATAAGCACTCAACATTGTCAGTGTCGGAACACAAATTTTCGTTTTGATCTGTTAGGTAGTCTGAAATCTGCCTTCTATTACTCTTGCTAAACAGATAAACCTTCCTCCCTTTTTTATATTCCTATTAACTTCCATGTTCAGGGATGCTGCAACGGCCTTATGATCACTGATTCCCTGTTCTGCACTTACAGAGTCGAAAAGTTCGGGTCTGTTTGTTATCAGTAGGTCAAAGATGTTATCTCCACGAGTCGGTTCTCTGTTTAATTTCTCGAGGTAATTTTCGGATAGTGCACTCAGTATAATGTCACTCGATGCTCTGTCCCTACCACCCGTCCTAAACATCTGAGTGTCCCAGTCTATATCTGGTAAACTGAAATCTCCACCTAAGACTATAACATGCTGAGAAAATTTATGTGAAATGTATTCCAAATTTTCACTCAGTTGTTCTGCCACTAATGCTATTGAGTCGGGAGGTCGGTAAAAGGAGCCAGTTATTAACCTAGCTCAGTTGTTGAGTGTAACCCCCACCCATAATAATTCACAGGAACTATCCACTTCTACTTCACTACAGGATAAACTACTACTAACAGCGACAAACACGCCACCACCGGTTGCATGCAATCTATCCTTTCCAAACACCGCCTGTGCCTTTGTAAAAATTTCGGCAGAATTTATCTCTGGCTTCAGCCAGCTTTCTGTACCTATAACGATTTCAGCTTCTGTACTTTCTATCAGCACTTGAAGTTCCGGTACTTTACCAATGCAGCTTCGACAGTTTACAATTACAATACCGATTGCTGCTTGGTCCCCGCATGTCCTGACTTTGCCCCGCACCCTTTGAGGCTGTTGCCCTCTCTGTACTTGCCCGAGGCCATCTAACCTAAAAAACCGCCCAGTCCACGCCACACAACCGCTGCTACCCGTGTAGCCGCTTGCTGCGTGTAGTGGACTCCTGACCTATCCAGCGGAACCCGAAACCCCACCACCCTATGGCGCAAGTCGAGGAAGCTGCAGCCCACACGGTCGCAGAACCGTCTCAGCCTCTGATTCAGACCCTCCACTCGGCTCTGTACCAAAGGTCCGCAGTCAGTCCTGTCGACGATGCTGCATATGGTGAGCTCTGCTTTCATCCCGCTAGTGAGACTGGCAGTCTTCGCCAAATCAGATAGCCGCCGGAAGCCAGAGAGGATTTCCTCCGATCCATAGCGACACGCATCATTGGTGCCGACATGAGCGACCACCTGCAGATGGGTGCACCCTGTACCCTTCATGGCATCCAGAAGGACCCTTTCCACATCTGGAATGAGTCCCCCCGGTATGTGCACACGGAGTGCACATTGGTTTTCTTCCCCTCTCTTGCTGCCATATCCCTAAGGGGCCCCATTACGCGCCTGACGTTGGAGCTCCCAACTACCAGTAAACCCATCCTCTGCGACCGCCCGGATCTTGCAGACTGAGGGGCAACCTCTGGAACAGGACAAGCAGCCATGTCCGGCCGAAGATCTGTATCAGCCTGAGACAGAGCCTGAAACCGGTTCGTCAGACAAACTGGAGAGGCCTTCCGTTCAGCCCTCTGGAATGTCTTTCGCCCCCTGCCACACCCCGAGACGACCTCCCACTCTACCACAGGTGAGGGATCACCCTCAATGTGGGCAGTATCCCGGGCAGCCACAGTCTTAGCCCGATTGCGTGATGCGTGGGACGAGCTGGCCGTCCCCGACAAACCCCCATCCGGACCCCCACAGTGATGCCCATTGGCAACAGCCTCAAGCTGTGTGTCCGAAGCCAACACTGACTGAAGCTGGGAGCGAAGGGATGCCAACTCAGCCTGCATCCGAACACAGCAGTTGCAGTCCCTATCCATGCTAAAAACTGTTGTGCGAAGAACGTCTGAACTAATCTACAGAGAGCACAAACAAATCGGCACAAAATTTAAACGGTTATTAAAATACAAGATTGCCTAGTAAATGCAGTAATGCTGCTACTTTCGCACTGCTGACACACTGCTCGGCGGCGGAAGGAGACTACGCGATTTTACACTATTCAGGTACTAAAACGCGATGCTACAACTCTCAAATACTATAATACACCCGAAATTTATGAATTAATCAATGCAAGTAGCAAAAACACGCAAAGAAATTAAGAATTAAACTATGTAACAAATAAGTGAGCTAGGAGTATACGACTTTCTGCTGGCAGCTGCTTATCCAACGGCGGCAGGGAGCACACTGGCCGTGACCAACCGACACTGGCCGTTCAAAACAAAAACAGAAGACAGACGACTACGCGAATTTACACTATTCAGGTACTAAAACGCGATGCTACAACTCTCAAATACTATAATACGCCCGAAATTTATGAATTAAACAATGCAAGTACCAAAAACACGCAAAGAAATTAAGAATTAAACTATGTAAGAAATAAGTGAGCTAGGAGTATACGACTTTCTGCTGGCAGCTGCTTATCCAACGGCGGCAGGGAGCACACTCGCAAGCAGGATAGGCCGGTTAGTAAGAGGGAGGTTACAGGATACAAGGAACATCAACATATCGTGAAATGACATGTCCAGGGAACATTTATCGAACCATTTCATGGATGCTCTCGCCGTGTCATCTGTGGCACCATCTTGTTGGAACCACATTTCTCTCATGTTCACTCGGCGCCTTTCAGATTCTAGCCGAAGAAAGTTATTTAACGTTTCGTCGTAGTGCGCTGATGTTACAGTAATTGCGGTTCCTCCATCTTGGAGATACCGCACCACACTCTTATTTTTGAGCGGTGGAGATTTTTTGGTGTAGTTCATGTGGGTTCTCTGGCGCTTATACCGACAGTTCATTAAAATAACCATCCAGATGAGAATGGGCTTCAGAATTCATGGATACGGGGACATCTGCACCGTCCGTAAGAACAGCGCCCATTATGACACAAAATTCTGTGCGCTGCACGAAGTGCGTTTCACTTAGCTGCTGGACAATAATTATTTTGTACGCGTGAAATTTGAGATCATCATGTAAGGTGCGGTGGAGCAAACGATCTGGCATACCCAGCCTGTCGCGTAGTGGATCGTTTCGGCCTAGCAAGGACTGACATTCCCAATCTGTCTACATTTTCCGGAGTTTGAACTGAACGTGGAAGACGAGGTGATTTCTTTTTCATCACAGATCAATACTTCTCAATGTTGCAGCCCATCGAAGTATAGTGTCTCGACAAAGAAAACATGGTCCAGGTAGGCTGTATTATCTCTTTCATTATCTATGCGAATGGCCAGTTTCGACGTACAGTGATTTCCAAGCACGTATCTTAAGCCTGAAAATGAGCAAAGTTCGACATTGGCCAATCGCATAGATAATAAAAATATAACACAGCCTGCCTGGACCATGTTTTCATTCTCAAAATACTTTGAAACTGTGGACCCTCACAAAAATAAAATTTTAATACTATGTTTAGATCTTGGACTGCATCTCGACGTCCAACATTAAACTTTCGACGAAAAAGACCTTGAACTGTGACAACAGTATCTTTGTTTCTAAAGAACTGCTCAACTGCGAACACACGATATTCCAAAGCTCCATAGCGACTGAAACTGCATCGTCTGAGCTGCCTGCCAGCGGTCGCTCAAGGTTAACACCCCCCACTCGTCACCGAGTACTAACAGTTTAAAGAACATGCGTTTGCTCTCCTTCACCCTGCATGAGTGTCCCTCCTAAGAGTCATCAGACACACTTTCTCTGGTGTTTCGACAAATATTTCCAGTTTCGTTTTTGCTGTGTGTAGCTGGAGTCAGCCCAAACAAATCCAGCTCACCACGTCTTTCATGCGACGCTCAGTGTCGAAAGAAAGCGTCGGTTTGTTTCCCATTGCAAACAAAATGATTTTGCGAACCCATTCCTTACAGCAATTCCTTAATCTAACAGGCTATTCGTTATTGACATGTACTAACATGGGCAGTAAAACACGAACAATAATCAGTACTCCAGCAGCGACAGCACCCCTCTGGTGCACAGTAACTGCTACCGCCATGTAGCAGCGCTGTTCACCCGTTGCTAGAGTACTTGTTATTCTCCCTGTTTTAATGTACACGTTAATGTATATCGATAAAATGAATATCGTGCTAGACTAATCAGGGGAGCGCACTATCGATAGGTACTTACCCGCCAGGTTAGCCGAGCGCTCTAACGTGCTGGTTCCTGGACTCGGGTAGGCGCGCTGGCCCCGGATCGAATCCGCCCGGCGGATTAACGACGAGGGCCGGTGTGCTGGCCAGCCTGGGTGTGGTTTTTAGGCGGTTTTCCACATCCCCCTAGGTGAATACGGGGCTGGTCCCCACGTCCCGCCTCAGTTCCACGGCTCACAGACATCTGAACACTTTCGCACTATTCCATAGATTACACTAGTCGCAGACAGTTGGGGTACACTAATTCCTTCCCGGGAGGTACGGGGTGGTGGCAGGAAGGGCATCCGGCCACCCCTTCAACTAATATTGCCACATCCGATTAACCATGCCGACCCTGCGTATCTGCGGGAAAAACGGCGCAAACAAAAGAAAGAAAGAAGAAAGAAAGACTATTGATAGGTACTTAAAATTCCGGTTTAAAAATCATTTTCTATCGACACTGGGAATCGCATGAAAGAGGTGGTTGCACATGATGACCCTTAGAAGGGACTGTGTTCCATAAGCTTCCAGGCAGATATTCTTAGTCTTCCCATTAAACCAGTCTTTCGGATGATTGTTGAATTACTTTGAACATTTTCGTAAAAACATTGTTCTTTAAGACAGTGGACGTCTGGTATGATTTGATGTTGTATTTTAGCTTCAGACTCGAGAGATGTGTGAGGAGGAGGCACAAAAAAAAAAATACTCATCTTTTGTAGCAAGGCTCGTTTTCCAATATCAAAGTCTTTTGAACATACCTAGAAAGGGTAAGGCGCCTCAGACTACTGTCTGGGGTAGCAAAACGTTTTGTGTTCGCCTCTTCAAAGAGAGACTGTAAGTGACGTTTCAAATGATAAAAAAAGCGAAAGCTGTGAGTAAAGTTTGTCTCTGATACAGGATCAAAGGGGAGATAGAGATCAGTCTTGTTAAGAAATCATGGAGTCGAGAACTTGTTAAACAAGATGGTTATTATTGACGATGCTTGGTATTTTGTCTGTAGTCCTGAAAGAAATCAAGATAATTTCACATGAGTCTCTGAGACGTTCCCAAGACACAAAACGCGCAAGTTCTAAAACCAAGGATAACGACTTTGTTGGTGATGGTTTTCGATTGGTCCTGACGGATGTGGAATAAGTCAAAAAATATTGAACATTTTATGTTTCACAGGGCGCGCAGCGTAGTATAGGTCAGCTAGTGGCATATTTGTAAGGAGTATCCCGACTCTCTGCTGTGTTATATTACACTATGGGTAAATTGCCATTATCGAGTGACTTGCTGTACAACGTGGGTGACATTTTTTTCATGATACATTTTTATGTTGTAGTAGAATATTGATCGTGGACTTCTACTTACTTACATATTGTTTAAAAGGACTGACACAAACATCGTTGGCAACTGTATTTTGACTGTCGTTCTGTATTTGTTGAATTAAGATGGTAATCAATTTGTTATGACAGAAATTTGGCAGTTTTGCAGCTACGATGTCATATGTTTACAAAGTATAAACACTGCTATACAGATGATATATACATTACTTGGTTGCGCGTATATCAATGTTTGCTACAATTTCTTTGTAGTTTACGTTTATGGCGATCGTAGGTGCAATTAATTTATAGACAGAGCACACCAATATAAAACCTTAACTCCATTGCTCTTATACATACTCCGAAACCGTATGTCAGAGAATCATACAATACATAAAATAGATCGTCATAATTTACGAAAAATTATCGAAAGTAGAAGTTAGTAGAAGCGTACATGTCAAATAAAAACCTATACCTAATAAAGAAATATAAATTGGTAACACCTTCGATCGCCGTAAACATAGACTACTACAAATATATAGCAGCCAAAGAATCTCTGACACGTTCCGAAGACACAAAACACGCGAGTTCAGAAACCAAAGATAAGGGCTGCATATGTTGGTGATGGTTTTAGATGTAGCGGACTTTTCATCATCTGTATAACAGTGTTTTTACTTTGTAAACATATGACATCTTAGCTGTAAAACTGTCAGATTACTGTCATAACAAATTAATTGCCACCTTAAATCAGCGAAATTAGAAAGACAATCAAAATACAGTTGCCAACGATGTTTATGTCAGTCAATTTAAATAATATATACGTACGTAGCAGTCCATGCTCAATGTTTATTTATTTATTTATTTAACCTGGCAAGATTAAGGCCATCAGGCCCTCTCTTACACCTAACCAGGCATTCTACTTATTTTACATTCATATGTTTCGGTAGGCATGTTAAACTACATCTAGTACAAAAAGTGAAATAAACAATTACAAAGGCACACTTGGAAAAATACATACATGTATAGTTTATATTCGTAGATGATAAGTACTGTTATAATTAGACATTATGAAAGAGACAGATTTTAGATAGGAGTGCTAGCAGCAGGGAGTATGAGAGAGACTGATGGTGAAGGGAGGAGAAGAATAGAGACGTGATGTAACATAATTAAGGAAATATAAAGGAAAAGAAGATTGCATGGTTAATAGAGATAGATGAAGAGAAAGGAGCAAGATAGGAGACACTGGCTTTGCTATTTGACAGAGGAAAGGATTGGCCTTGTCGTAAGAGGTGAAATGTAATTACTGTATTTGAAACAGCTTAGGATGGAAATAAGGAAAAGGGGAGTGATTTAAAAGGCCGATGCTGCCAGCAGAGAGAAGTAAGCTTAATAACTAATAGATTATCGTAGGAAGCTAGAATTAAATTGAAATTTACTAAAGTGATACTGATAGTGATTTTTGTTATCAACAATTTAAACCGAAGAGATGGGTGGTTATTGGACTAAGGGAGAGACTAATAATTGCAGTGGTACTATTACAGAATGGAAGAGAATAAACTGAGCAAATAAAAATAGTATTAGCAGTAATTAAATTAAATAAACGTTACAGCTACAGGTACAAAAACTAATACAAAGTTAATACAAATACAAAAACAATTAGTTAAAGGTACAAATATGGGGATAATTAAAAATTAATACAAGACAGTATATCTGAGTATAGGGATGTTACAATTTGCAAATGGTGTTAAGTTTGCACTTTTGGCTCGAGTAGTTTCACTTAATACTATTCAGTTCTGTCATGTTTGTGACTGTCTTCTTTCCAGCTGCTGTCTTAATGATTACTCTGCCATCCAGAGTCCACACATTCTGAAGACCGAAATGGGATATGGCGCTGTTTAAAATCTTTAGCCGTTCGTGTGTCAGATCTTCCCTTATTGTAAGCCCTGTCCTTGCTAACCTCTTCTTCTGGGTAAAGATCTCTGCCCTTTTTCAGTATGAGACAAATTTAACTATTATTGGACACCTGGTAGTTTTCGTCCCACCCGATCGCTCTTGTCAATGTCTGCCTTAGTCACTTCAACGCCTAATATTTCACGTGCAACCTGTATAAGCAGTGTGTCTGTGTCTTCTTCCTTATTTTCTGCTACTCCAAACAGTCGTAGACTATTTCGCCTTTGGTACTGTTCTAGCTCGTCTGTTGCGGCAGATAGTTTTACTTCCAACTCTCGTCCTTTTTCTAGTTCTCAGACACAGACTTTTTTAGTACTGTAATCTCGGCGGTATTAGCTTCAACAGTTTCACGAATTTTGGCCAATACTGATACCGTTACTGTATCTGATGTAGTGCCTGCTATCAGATCGAGATTGTCTTTATCGCTAAGCGCAGCGTTTACCTCAGAGCGGACCAGCTCCGCTATACCGGGAGCCGCGGCCACACCCTCCGCCAAGAGCGAGCCCGCCGCACCTGCTGCTTCCCCGCTGCTGGACACGCTGCTGTTGACTCTCCAGCGTAGATATTGGTGAAACACAGAAAAAAATAGCACTACTGCACAGAACACTTGTTTACACAATTTCCACTGGTACTAGACAACAACACCTGCGAGAGCACCTTCGAATTCAACTAAATTTCGCGAGCCGAACTTAACACGTGTTACACTGCAGCCGCCATGTTACAAATGTTCTACTATAACATAAAAAAGTACAATGAAAATAATGTCACTCACATTATTCTGCAGGACACTCAATAATTACATTTTAGCCGAAACAGATCCGTAATAAAAGAGAAAGAAATAAAAATTAAAATCAAACAGCAGCGAGTCTGAACATTCCTTATAAAAATGTTACACATCTTTTTGCTTTCAAGGGTAACTACAAACTAGTCATAAATCACGTATAAGTTCAATACACTGAGGTCTATATGATAATTCTTAGACTGTTCAACAGAAAAATCATGTTATAATGATCACCTTATTTGATATTGGTACTAACACTACACATCGGTTGGTTCTACTAATAAAATCATCACTGGAGTAGAAGGAGTTGGCCACCAACAAATCTATTAGGCTACGGTCGGTCGCGGGTTCGAATCCTGCCTCGGGCATGGATGTGTGTCTTGTCCTTAGGTTAGTTAGGGTTAAGTAGTTCTAAGTTCTAGGGGACTGATCACCTCAGATGTTAAGTTCCATAGTTCTCAGAGCCCAATGAGAGAGCAATTTGTTGATACCGTAACCGTAGAATATTTAAGTTTGCTAATGGAGCTGCAACATCATCTTGACTGCACCAGTTCATAACTATCAAGGTGAAGTCCTCGAAAGTGTTCTTTAACGTTTGGAAGCAGGTGAATATCTGATAGGCCCAGCTGGGACTGTATGGAGCACAATCGATGACAATCAACCCAAGGCGTCGGACTGATAAGATCGCAGCGCTCGTGTGTGGTCTGGCAGTGTTATGCTGGAGGAGAGGGTGCTGCATGTGTGGACTACGTTTTCGAATTATAAAATTGATTACCGCACCGTGATTCTCATGGACCGTCATATTTTCGTTACACACACACTACCATTTGGAGCCGTCTAACGGCAGAGGGCTGCAATATGTAGACATGAAGAATGTTGTTGTTGCGGTCTTCAGTCCAAAGACTGGTTTGATGCAGCTCTCCATGCTACTCTATACGTTCAAGCCTCTTCATCTCCAAGTAACTACTGCAACGTACATCCTTCTCAATCTGCTTAGTGTATTCATCTCTTGGTCTCGCTCTACGAATTTTACCCACCAGGCTTCCCTCCAGTACTAATTGGTGATCCCTAACAACCGGTCCCTCCTTCTAGTTAAGTTCTGCCACAAATTCCTCCTCTCCCCAATTATATTCAGTACCTCCTCACTAATTACGTGATCTACCCCTCTAATCTTCAGCATTCTCCTGTATCAACATATTTCAAAACCTTCTATTCTCTTGTTGTCTACGCTGTTTAGCATCCATGTTTCACATCCATACGTGGCTACACCTCATACACATACTTTTAGAAAAGACTTCCTGAGACTTAAATCTATACTCGCTTGTAGAAAATTTCACATGAAGAATAAAGATGTAAAATATTCATAACGCCTGTCTTATTTAAAAATCTTTAAGAGTGTTCACATAAAAAATTCGGAGGTATCACCTTTTAGCACGCTCTCGTGGGATCCGCTAGCTAGGTTGATTACTTCATAACTTTCCCCCATGCGCACCATCGGGTGTGAGGTCCGTCCTCCGTACCTTGAACTTGTCTTCTTGTTATGGCTACTGGCTCAGATACGAATCCAAGTGAGACGCTGCCAAAATTTTATTAAAATCATATATATTTTGACATACATTGCCTGCGAAAAAAGGGAAACCAACCAGAAGACAAGGTCGGATGTAAATATAACTCCATACACGAATACACCGTTCGACGGTGTGTAGATGCTTAGGAGTTGCAGTTCTCTGTGACAAGTGGAATGGCCAGTAGAGTACATTCATGTTCTTCGTATTTGGTGTTATTCCCAGGCCTGGTAGCACATATAACGGCGTGATCTGCGTCATACGTTGAGTGAGCACTGTCAAGGACATGAACATACCGCTTACTCGTATAAGGCAGTGTTAACATCTGTCAGAGTTTGAAAGGGGCATAATTGTGGGTCTCCATTTGCTCGGCTGGCAAAATTGTGCAATATCTAGATGTGGGGCGCATTTGGATGTGACTGCGACCTGCTGTTGGACTACATGGGAATGTAAGGGCAGGCATACTCATTGTCACGGCTGCAACCTACGACATCAAGGAAGGATCAGCGTACTGTCCACCAAACACATCGTAACCCCTTCACATCTGATCCTGGCATCCGAGAACAAGAAATGGACTGCCTGCAATATACTGTGTCGTCACGCACAACTGGTTGCACTCTAGCGGCAACCACACTAGGTAACAACTGTCCCAGGCTTTAGTTGCTGTTAACAGCACATCACAAACGACTGCATCTGGAGTAGTGACACACCGGGACGCATGTACTGCTGTTCAGCGGCGTCGCATTGTGTTCAGTGATTAATCGTGCTTCTGCGTTACTCCGGGCGACCGTCGTCGTTGAGTATGGAGGCGACCTCTGGGGACACTCCGTTCTTCAAATGTTTTGTTGAGGCTCAGCGGTGTTACTCCTGGCGTCGTTGCGTGGCGAACCATCGGGTATGACTTCCGGTGACGGCTGGTAGGACAGGCGGTTCCCTGGCGGGACAGCGGTATGTCACAGACATCCTGCGTCCTCACGTGTTACATCTCACATGACAGTACCGTGGTACGATTTTTGAAGCGAACAATGCTAGCACTCACACGACACATGTCTCAGTGAACTATCAACGTGATGTTGACGTACTTTCATGGCCGATGATATTCCTAGATCTATCCCCAACAAAACATTTGTGGAACCAGCCTAGACACTGTCCCAGCGCCAGCATCCAGGACGTCAAGGACCAGTTACAACAATTATTTATTTTATTTATCGTATGGCTTTACCAGTGCAAGTGCGGTATTGACATCGTAAATTTACATAACATAACATATAAATACAAATATACATATACACACATACATAATAATAAAAACAGAACAAACACCGGTCATTATTAAATCTGAGCGAAGTTGAAATATAATCACAGCTACAATTCGTCAAAAAGTTATGTCCAAATGTGACAGTCATTTAATGGTAGCAGGGCTGGCCTCCACGAAATGTCTCCAGTCACCACAGAATCTTCGCAGTGGGCAATCTTGCACCAGATGTTGTAATGTTTGTTCATCTGTTTCACAGCCACACATTGGGCTATCATTGGCGCCCCATTTGTACAGCATGGATTTAGTTCTCTCGTGTCCAGTTCTCACACGGTTAAGCTGGCACCAGATTTTACTAGGAAGCTACATTCCTGGGAGTTGTTGGCTGGGGTCCTCTATATTGTGTCGGTTAATGTCACTATTGTTCCACTTGGTTTTCCAGGATTTGTGGCAGTCATAGGTACTTCCTTGGGCAAGCGTTCTGTCTTCCCATATTGGCGCTCTTGATTTAAGGCGATATCGACAGCGGTCATCTAGTACTTGGTGTATCGGTAGTACTCTTGCCTTATCTGCATGATTTATTTTTTGCCATTCATGAATTGTTGCCTGCTGTCTACGGATTTCAGGCGGAGTGATGTTTGAGAGGACATGAAGCCATTCTAGAGGTGTTGACTTTGGTGTCCCCGTTATTGTCCTCATGGCTTCATTGATCTGGGCGTCAATCTTCTTTACATGGGCACTCCTACTCCACACAGGGGCACAGTACTCTGCCACGGAATAGACGTGTGATATTGCTGCAACACGTAGTGTACTTGCATCCGCTCCCCATGTGGTACCTGCTAATCTCTGGATGATGTTATTTCGGGTTTTCAATTTCTGGCTAGTTAGTTCCAGGTGTTTCTTGAAGGTAAGCGACCTGTCAAGAGTTATGCCTAAATATTTGAGAAATTTGTTATGTTTAATTCGTTTTCTGCAGAAAGTAATATATAGTTCTCTGTCTGCTAGTCTGTTATTTAAATGGAAGGCGCAGGTCTCTGTTTATTTGGGTGCACTTGCTGCTGTTGACTGTGAAGGACTCTCCGTCCAGTTCGGTCGCCGTTTGTGTAAACTTTCTGCCGTTCTGCTAACGCAGCCCGGGGGACACCATCTTGGAGGTTGTTTACATACGTCTCCCGTTACAACAATTGTGGGTCGGCTAGCCTCGGGAAAAGATAAGACAGCTTTCTGATAGCCTTCGTAGCCAAGCCAGCGCATGCAAACAGGTCAGAAGCGATCCACCGTCATATTGATAAGCAGAAACGCATTGTGAAGTCTTTTATAAGTTTGACTCGATTTTGTTATTACAACAACATGACTTACCTACTCAACATTTGAAGTTTCACTTCATTTCATTCCTCCCTTCTGAGCACTTTACTTTTTTGTCAGGGAGTGTACCTTAATCACGTCTAATG
The DNA here is from genome assembly GCF_021461385.2 of Schistocerca piceifrons. Lineage (NCBI taxonomy): Eukaryota > Metazoa > Arthropoda > Insecta > Orthoptera > Acrididae > Schistocerca > Schistocerca piceifrons. Next base: position 320,290,070 of record NC_060139.1, on the reverse strand, counting down.
CTTTCGTGGCGCTGTCATCTACAACATTACCATTGCTGTCATGCAGTGAAGGCATTGATCGTGTCTTGCTGTTGGTATACTTTACATATGAATGATACCTTTGATAAGAATTCTGCCAATTTCATTGGAGGTAAAATTTTGATTGTGTCAGGAAGGTTAAACTTAATTTCGGAGAAGTAAAATTTCAGAAGATTAATCTATGAGATGCAGCTGGAAAATAGGTATTGAATGCAGACGAACGGACAGGCAGATGGCTTGAGTACATAAAAAGTCTGTACCGTGGAAAGAAACTGTCCTGAAGTGGGATAGATGAAGAGTAGCAAGATGATGTCGGCGAAACTAAATTGGCCGGCTAATCATGTGCTCATGATTTCACAAAGCATTACATGATCTGAACTCAAATAAATCAGCAGGAGTCGATGACATAATTTCAGAACTATTGAGATATGAATTATTCGATTATTTGAGTTGATGTCAAACATTTGTTTTTATCTGACCCTTTCAGCTCATTTTTTGTTTGCTGTTCATCCTAACGCCCTCTATGTCGACAGGTAGCTAAGCCTTCTTCTTCAAAAAAATGGTTCAAATGGCTCTGAGCACTATGGGACTAAACATCTGTGGTCATCAGTCCCCTAGAACTTAGAACTACTTAAACCTAACTAACCTAAGGACATCACACACATCCATGCCCGAGGCAGGATTCGAACCTGCGACCGTAGCGGTCACACAGTTCCAGACTGAAGCGCCCAGAACCGCACGGCCACACCGGCCGGCCCTTCTTCTTCCTTTTAGACCAATGTGCCTCTAATGAGCAAGGAACTGGAGCCAGACATGCGTCCATCTGCTACTGAAAACTTTTTCTAAGTATGAAAATGTTGTCATTGTATGATCTAAGACCTTCTGAAGACGAATTGCTAGTTCAGTGTCTTGGATTCAATTGCAGCTTTTATGTTTTGGTTTGTCAATTTCGCGCATATTGTGTAGATCGTAGTAAGCAGTAACTGGAGGCATTGACATGCTGGTGTCCCTTTGGATCTCGTCTGTTTTTTGGTTTTTATGGATTTTCTTTTTAACCACATCAGTACGTAGGGGTCTCCATAGAAAATTTCTTCGCATTCTGACTTACCATGCACAGGTATTTCTAGTATTTCGTACGATTTATTTTCTTCGAAGAAATATAACTGTGCAGACTCGTTTCCTTGTCTGTGTTTCAAAATTTTAGTCTGCTAACAAATTCATGCCTTACATCTATGTCACACCTGAAAACAATGATAGATCTGTTTCCTCGTCTCATCTTAAGCTCTCGTATCGATTCATTAAATGTTTCGCCTCTCACTTTGTGCCACAATTGATGTCGTCTTACCTTTTTATTACGCCTTGGTGTTATAAACTGACCGTGTGTACATGGAAATAGAGGCTGGTCAAAACAAGACTGCTCCGGAAATTGTACACCTCACACCAGTCTTAATATTATGCAACGGTCGTTCAACGTACTGGTGAGGAGTTTGTGATGCATAATGGCTCGAATTCTGTGACGCCACACAGCCAGGCAGGCCCATGCAGTCCTCATATGAAGTACTAAGTTGTTCCGATACCACTTCCTTCAGAAACCACCGGCCAAACTGTACACGTGCAGAAGCTTTATGTCATGCGGAATAGAAAATTTGTAGGGATGAAGACGCAGGTCCTTTTTGATACTGAACCGACACAAAGATCTTTTAACCCGCACTTGCACAGCAAGCTGGTATTGCGATTTTGTTGAAGATTGCTATGGCAGTTGAACAGCGTTTTCTGCTTATTTTTAAAGACGTCACATTCGCCAATGCCTGTAGAGATTAATTTTCGCTGTTGCAGTGTTGGCCTTAAGATAATTATCAATGGGTATACTGTAAAAACTGTGCTTTAGCACGTGTCAAACTTTAAATATCCTCCAACATATTTCATAGTTGGACATGTGCTGAAGCACAGTGTTTTGCAGTATACCATATGATAAAAGCCTTAAGGTACAAATTATAATATTGGAGTAAATAATTTCTACAGTCAACTGGGAATGTTGTGTCTTTAATATGGTTCTACATGACTGTGAAACCCAACCATGAGACGGTAGTATATGTTTTCTGGACATGTGCTGAAGCACAGTGTTTTGCAGTATACCATATGATAAAAGCCTTAAGGTACAAATTATAATATTGGAGTAAATAATTTCTACTGTCAACTGGGAATGTTGTGTCTTTAATATGGTCCTACATGACTATGAAACCCAACCATGAGACGGTAGTATATGTTTTCTGACGTTTGGGTTCGTTTGTGACAGTTTTATAGTAATATGTTTGTCATGAGATGACAAGAACACTTTTCAGTTCATTTTCTTTTTGACTGTTCCATGTTTATGAGGAATCTCGTTTCATGGTGGAATATTACCAACGCATTCATTAATATGTAACTGATCATGGAGGGAGTAGCATAGGATAATCATTCAAGTTAAAAAATAACGTTTTTAAAATAACAAAATAATTTTTCGTTGCTCAATACAGATTCCTAACCCCACATGTATTGTCCTTAAAATTTGTATTCATGAATTTTTAAAAACAGTGACAATATCTGTAAAATTTAAAAAGAAAAATGTGGGACGGATGCAACAAATAATTGATACATGAACATTTCATCTAAGTTATGAACAATTTTGTTGCTTTGTAAATATTATGAATTATTGAGTGATTTTTCTCAGAGACAGATACTCTCTCCTTACTGTTATCTACTGCATGCGCCCTACTTTTTTCGTTTTAAATTTCACAAATATTGACATATTAAAAGTTCACAAGCATAAATTTTCAAGACTAGCTGTATGGGGCTATGAAAAATTATTTTGAATTTGTCAGTCCATTTTAAAACCGTGTTATATTAAAATGTTATTATGTAAATAATTATTTTTAGCTTTACAGGCTTGTGCGTGTGAAAATTTTCAGTCAGCCTCAAACATTCTGATGAGATTACAACACAGACATGTGGTAAATGTCGTATTTATTTCAGTTTCTCTTCACCTGAGCCAACCAATGTATTGCTTACTCCAATCTATAGCTCGCAGAAAAATCGTAGAGGTAAAAATTAGAGAGAATCGAGCTCATACGGAGTCTTGCAGCAATCGTTCCTGACTAGAACATGAAAAGGTGGAAATAGCAGTGGTACACGAGGTACCCTCCGCCAAAAACTAGACAAGAAAGCGAGTTAATACAACATTGTCATGAAGTTCAGATATATGTTGGAAGTTTAAGATCTCTAGCTCATCAGGAAGTTAGTTCAAAACCAACTGCAAAATTCTTATCGCACAAACAGACAAGAAAGCGACCTAATAAAAACGTCATATTTTAGTATTAGTGCAGCTTTCTTTTGTACTATTGATTTATTTACTCTTAGTAATTGCAAGGTAACGCGACGAGGTCGTTTCGGCGTTTTGCTAAGTGCTAAGTGTGGCCTTTTGCCACTTTCAAGCGCAGATGGTGTAATAGGTATAACGTTATTCCTCGCTTCAACGTTAGTTACTGTGTCTAAGTGTGGCACATAACGCTTACGCCTTAACTGGTGTGATGTGATCCATATTGCATCTTGGAGCGTAGGTATCGACTGTCTTTTCGTTACATTATGATGTTGTTATTTCTATGTATATTAACTGTGTGATCTATGCAAAGTTATTTTTGACAGCTTTTTGACAGCTCTAGCTCCAGCGATTCTATGTGTCTATAGTGGAAATAATATTTCGAGGAAAGTTAGTAGTTACGGTTAATTTCTAAGTATAGTATTTTGTGGTTTTACGTAAACGATAAATGTTCTATTGTTTTGTATTTGTCGTTATAATTTACCCTTTTTCTATCCTTTTTCTTTTATAATCTCAATAAAATTTTCCACGAATTTTCTATGTTTAAAATCTGTTTGTTCACTAAGGATGTCCTCTAGGTATTTTTCTGCGTGAGGGTAAATTTCTTTTTCCTCCAAAATGCTCATTGCATGTCCTTTAGGCACTTTGTCTAGAATTTTTAGGGCATTGTCGATATTTTGTGCACTGCTTTTTTAGCTTTCTAAACGCAAGTAAAAAGTGTATTGGTTGCTTTCGCAGTTTCGTGTATGTTCTTTAGATCTAATTTGGAAAGTCCTACCTGTTTGTCCTGATCAGATTTATTACAATTGTCACAAGAAAATTTGTGAATACCTGGACGTGAAAAGTGGAGATATTATTATTGGCTACGTATTGTAGTGTTTTTATTTCATTTTGCGTAGCATTTTTATCCACAGCGAACTTTAAAATTCTGTTAATAATTTATCTGAAATATGCGTACTTATGCAAATTTGAGTGACAAGAATTTTTATTTATGATAATGTCAGTAGTAGTAGGTTTTCTCTGTATTTCAAGTACTGCCCAAATTGTATAAACAGCATACCAAATCAAAAACAGATTGGATACGAAAACAAATAATATTAAAAAGAGAAGAAACGTCACAAATAAACGTGTCTATGTCACAGCACCATACAGAGGACAAATTTGAATGATAAACAACTAGTTCAAGAAAACAAATAAAATTAGCTTTTCGTACTAATAACAACTTGAAGACCAAAATATGATCAATAAAAAATAATATCTCCACTTTTTCATGTCCAGATGTCTATATACTTTCTTGTGACAATTGTAATAAATTTTATATCGGACATACTTGTAGGAATTTCGAAATTAGATTTAAAGAACATACACAAAACTGCGAAACCAACCAATCCATTTTTTTACTTTCATTTAAAAAGCCTCAAACAAAGGCACAAAATGCTGAAATTGTCCTAAACATTCTACACATTGCACCTAAAGGACGTAGAATGAACATTTTGGAGGAATACAGAAAAGTACCCGGGAGATTTTAAACATAAAACATAATTTTTTCGACTCTGTAAAAGAAAAAGGGCAAACTATCACGACAAACACAAAACAATAGAACATTTATTATTGACGTAAAACCACAAAATATTATCTTTGAAAATTAATCGTAATCATTGACTTTCCGAGAAATATAATTTTCATTGTAAGCATATAGCACTGCTGGAGCCAAGGCCGTGAAAAAGCTGTCAAAAATAACTTTACGGAGATCACACAGCTAAAATACATGAAACTAACGTGATCATAATGCAACAGAAAGACAGCGGATACCTGCACTCCAAGATGCAATATGGATCTCGTCATACCAGCTAAGCTGTAAGCATAATGTGCCACACGCAGACATAGTAACTAACACAGACGTAAGAAACAATATTATACCTACAATACCATCTGCACAGGTACGCTTCATTGTGATAAAACGTCGAAACCAGCTCGTCGTGTAAACATGTAATTACAACAAGTAAATAAATCAATAGGCAAGCTGAAACCTGTTGTTGTTGTGGTCTTCAGACCAGAGACTGGTTTGATGCAGTTCTCCCTGTAACTCAATCCTGTGCAAGCTGTTTCAACTACCTACTGCAACCTACATCATTCTGAATCTGATTAGTGTATACATCTCTTGGTCTCCCTCTGCGATTTTTACCCTCCACGCTGCCCTTCACTACTAAATTGGTGATTCCTTGATGCCTCAGAACGTGTCCTACCAACCGATCCCTTATTCTAGTCAAGTTGTGCCACACTTTTCTTCCCAATTTTATTCAGTACCTCCACATTAGTTATGTGACCTACCCATCTAATCTTCAGCATTCTTCGGTAGCACTACATTTCGAAAGCTTCTATTCTCTTCTTGTCTATACTATTTACCGTCCATGTTTCACTTGCATACATGGCTACACTCCATACAAATACTTCCAGAAAAGACTTTCTGACACTTAAATCTACACTCCATGTTAACAAATTTCTCTTCTTCAGAAACGATTTTTTGGCCATTGCGCCTACATTTTATATCCTCTCAACGTCGAACATCATCAGCTATTTTGCTCCCCAAATAGCAAAACTCCTCTACTACTTTAATTGTCTCATTTCCTAATCTAATTCCCTCAGCATCATCTGATTTAATTCCACTACATTCCATTATCCTCGTTCTGCTTGATGTTCACCTTATATCCTCCTTTCAAGACACTGTCGAGTCCGTTCAGTTGCTCTTCCAGGTCCTTTGCTGTCTCTGACAGAATTACGTCATCGGAAAACCTCAGAGTTTTTATTTCTTCTCCATGGATTTCTAACTCCTACTCCAAATTTTTCTTTTGTTTCCATCACCGCATCGGGGATGGGCTACAACACTGCCTCACTCCCTTCCCACCACTGCTTCTCTTTCATCCCCCTCGACTCTTATAACTGCCATCTGGTTTATGTACAGATTGTAAATAGCCATTCGCTCCCTGTATTTTACCCCTGCCACCCTCCGAATTTGAAAGAGAGTATTCCACTCAACATTGTCAAAAGCTTTGTCTAAGTCTACAAATGCTAGAAACATAGGTTTGCCTTTCCTTAATCTATCTTCTAAGATAAGTCGTAGGGTCAGTATTGCCTTACGTGTTCCATCATTTCAACGGGTTCCAAACTGATCTTCCCCAAAGTCGGCTTCTACCAGTTTTTCCATTCGTCTGTAAAGAATTCGTGTTAGTATTTTTCAGCCGTTACTTATTAAACTGATAGTTCGGTAATTTTCACACCTGTCAGCACCTCCTTTCTTTGGGATTGGAATTATTATATTCTTCTTGAACTCTGAGGGTATTTCGCCTGTCATATATATCTTGCTCACCAGATGGTAGAGTTTTGTCAGGAATGGCTCTCCGAAGGCTATCAGTAGTTCTAATGGAATGTTGTCTGCTGCCGCGGCCTTTTTTCGACTTAGGTCTTTCAGCACTCTGTCAAACTCTTCGCGCAGTATCGTATCTCCCATTTCATCTTCTTCTATGTCCTCTTCATTTCCATGGTATTGTCCTCAAGTACATCGCCCTTGTATAGACCTACACTCCTTCCACCTTTCTGCCTTACCTTCATTGCTTATAACTGGTTTTCCATCTGAGTTCTTGATATTCAAACAAATGGTTCTCTTTTCTCCAAAGGTTTCTTTAATTTTCCTGTAGGCAGTATCTATCTTACCCCTAGTGATATATGCCTCTACATCCTTACATTTGTCCTCTAGCCATCCCTGCTTAGCCATTTTGCACTTTCTGTCGATCTTATTTTTGTGACGTTTATATTCCGTTTGCCTGAAATTTGTACCAAAAATAAAATTTGTTGTTCTTCGACCTCCTGCATGCTGCGGACCCACTATAAACGAAATTGTTGAGTAATTTGAACGTGTTAAGAGCTATATGTTAAAGGTTGTCGTGGGTGTCATACATTTCTCGGAATGTTGAGTGGAAAGCCAATATAGAAAGAGGAGAGCAAATAAATGCGGATTTCAATTCATCTGCGTAAGTGTGATCAGTTCGTATTGTTTGACGGAAAGATGTTTCCGCACGACATTACAAAGCTGTCGGCTCACGGCTGGTGTTTCGACGGCAGCTGCGAATAGCCGCGTAGCGTTGCGTAACGCACTGCAGCGGATGGCGCCGCCTCTGCGTGACTCACGCACGAGGAAAGCAAACCGACGTCGCATGAGGAAGCCCAAGTGCGAATTTCTCAGCTAAATTCATACGCTTGTTTCAAACATTTCCCAAGGCTGGGAAACACCAGTGCGTTAAGAGGGTGGAGTGATAAGCTTGAGAAAGTATCATTTTTAGCAAAAAGGAAAAAGAGAATTTACCGACATAATCTCGATGCAGCTTAATACATTTAGTACAGTGAGGTACTTACTAGCTTCTCTTTTCATTATGTAACAAAATAAAATTGTTACCAAAACAGCACGATATTCTTTTCAAGCTTAGACAACAGATTGAATGACCGATATTTCAGCCCTTCAGGCCAGTACATCGATATTATGAGTCAAACCAAGTCACCTGGCCCCAGATATGGGGAATGGGATTAGCTGCGAACAACTTCAGGGTTCAGTGAGAAGAATTTTGACACTGCGACCGTTGACGAGTGCACTACCGTAATGTGCTGATGGTCAGAGCGCACTTCGCGAATTGATCTTCGCCGACGTTCCTTTCTATTTATTTATCTATCAGGTTCCGCGGAACCATGCAAGGCAAAGAGACTGGTTATGAAAGCAGTCGGTACACAGTTTACAGAACGCTGCTTAGAAAATTTTGTAAACAAAAGAAGCAAACAATTAAACAATACGAAAAATTGTGAGAGAGTATACAAATAAATAAAACATTACAGAGGATAGCTTTCATCTACTGCAAGAAATTCCTATACAGAATAAAATGAATGCGCCACAAGGAATTCTTTCAACTTAGAAATGAAGAGTTGGTGTTTATAACTCAAATTTTTTCATTATCTGTAAGCCTATTGAAAATGAAACCTGTCGAACCGTGCAGACCTTTCTGTATAATGCTTAAGGAAGTGTTATCAAAGTGCATATGATGTTTGCGTGTAGTTTGTACTGATTGAATGTTGTAGCTTATTCTGTCTGAGTCAATATTCTGTGACGGAATATATGCACACGGGGTTGCAAGGTTAGAATTTCGAGGCACCTGACACTGCATATCTGTCACTCAACCAACAAAAGGTCTAAGAATATTCTTGTGTCAGTGCAGAGTTGCCCCGAAATACACCATCTTACGAAACAACAGAGTTAAAGTAAGTAAAGTAAAGAAGTCTTGGCGTTTCGGTGTCAGAGAGAGCGGTGATTAATTCTCATAATGAAGGTAGCAGCATTCAGGTTCTGCTCAAGAACTGAACGTAATACTTCTACGAAGGCCTTCCATGTACCTTCAGTCCTAAGTATTTAAAATAATCGGCATCACTGACTCTTTGACGACACAGGAACAATAATGTTCCGTGTCAGAAACTATATAGATGCGTTTTATTACTGTTAAGAGTTCTGTTCAGTGAAGGCCACGTGATGATATTGTCGAATGCCCCATCAAGTTATAACATTTACGTTACGTTGCACGTCTTTCACAATAACAGTGCGTTGTATATAACAGGTTTAATTCCACCGGCAATTAGATGTGCTCAACGACTGTATTATTTCAAGTAGTACAGGGTATAGCAATCGGTCGCAACTGAGGTTTACTGCATATTCCGATTTCGATCACTGTGTGGCCCTCTTCAGTGCTAAAAGACATATGAAGAACCAGTCACAAAGAGAACATGCATGCCTTATTAAGTGTTCAGTTGTAGAAGCTTTAAAAGTGAGTCAGTCATAAAATAGAACTGAATGCTCGACTGCGATGCTTGCTATGTGGGACAAACTAGTAGACAGCTGGAAGCCAGGTTAGCAAACATGTCGCATTAGATCGTACAAAGGCGACAGAAAGATTTAACTTCGCTACCCACTTTCTTGAATGTGGGTGTTGCTGTTGTTTTCTTCCGTCCAGAGACTGGTTTGATGCAGCTCTCCATGCTACTCTATCCTGTGCAGGCTTCTTCATCTCCCAGTACCTACCGAAACCTAAATCCTTCTGAATCTGCTTAGTGTATTAATCTCTTGGTCTCCCTCTACGATTTTTACCCTCCACGCTGCCCTCCAGTACTAAATTGGTGATCCCTTGATGCCTCAGAACTTGTCCTACCAACCGATCCCTTCTTCTAGTCAAGTTGTGCCATAAATTTCTCTTCTCCCCAATTCTATTCAGTACCTAGTCATTAGTTATATGGTCTACCCATCTAATCTTTAGCATTCTTCTGTAGCACCACATTTCGAAAGCTTCAATTCTCTTCTTGTCTATACTACACTCCTGGAAATGGAAAAAAGAACACATTGACACCGGTGTGTCAGACCCACCATACTTGCTCCGGACACTGCGAGAGGGCTGTACAAGCAATGATCACACGCACGGCACAGCGGACACACCAGGAACCGCGGTGTTGGCCGTCGAATGGCGCTAGCTGCGCAGCATTTGTGCACCGCCGCCGTCAGTGTCAGCCAGTTTGCCGTGGCATACGGAGCTCCATCGCAGTCTTTAACACTGGTAGCATGCCGCGACAGCGTGGACGTGTACCGTATGTGCAGTTGACGGACTTTGAGCGAGGGCGTATAGTGGGCATGCGGGAGGCCGGGTGGACGTACCGCCGAATTGCTCAACATGTGGGGCGTGAGGTCTCCACAGTACATCGATGTTGTCGCCAGTGGTCGGCGGAAGGTGCACGTGCCCGTCGACCTGGGACCGGACCGCAGCGACGCACGGATGCACGCCAAGACCGTAGGATCCTACGCAGTGCCGTAGGGGACCGCACCGCCATTTCCCAGCAAATTAGGGACACTGTTGCTCCTGGGGTATCGGCGAGGACCATTCGCAACCGTCTCCATGAAGCTGGGCTACGGTCCCGCACACCGTTAGGCCGTCTTCCGCTCACGCCCCAACATCGTGCAGCCCGCCTCCAGTGGTGTCGCGACAGGCGTGAATGGAGGGACGAATGGAGACGTGTCGTCTTCAGCGATGAGAGTCGCTTCTGCCTTGGTGCCAATGATGGTCGTATGCGTGTTTGGCGCCGTGCAGGTGAGCGCCACAATCAGGACTGCATACGACCGAGGCACACAGGGCCAACACCCGGCATCATGGTGTGGGGAGCGATCTCCTACACTGGCCGTACACCACTGGTGATCGTCGAGGGGACACTGAATAGTGCACGGTACATCCAAACCGTCATCGAACCCATCGTTCTACCATTCCTAGACCGGCAAGGGAACTTGCTGTTCCAACAGGACAATGCACGTCCGCATGTATCCCGTGCCACCCAACGTGCTCTAGAAGGTGTAAGTCAACTACCGTGGCCAGCAAGATCTCCGGATCTGTCCCCCATTGAGCATGTTTGGGACTGGATGAAGCGTCGTCTCACGCGGTCTGCACGTCCAGCACGAACGCTGGTCCAACTGAGGCGCCAGGTGGAAATGGCATGGCAAGCCGTTCCACAGGACTACATCCAGCGTCTCTACGATCGTTTCCATGGGAGAATAGCAGCCTGCATTGCTGCGAAAGGTGGATATACACTGTACTAGTGCCGACATTGTGCATGCTCTGTTGCCTGCGTCTATGTGCCTGTGGTTCTGTCAGTGTGATCATGTGATGTATCTGACCCCAGGAATGTGTCAATAAAGTTTCCCCTTCCTGGGACAATGAATTCACGGTGTTCTTATTTCAATTTCCAGGAGTGTATTTACCGTCCATGTTTCACTTCCATACATGGGTACACTCCACACAAATACTTTCAGAAACGACTTCCTGACATTTAAATCTATACTCGATGTTAACAAATTTCTCTTCTTCAGTAATACTTTCCTTGCCATTGCCAGTCTACATTTTATATCCTCTCTACATCGACCATCATCAGTTATTTTGCTCCCAAAATAGCAAAATTCATTTACTACTTTAACTGTCTCATTTCCTAACCTAATTTCCTCAGCGTCACCTGATTTAGTGCACCATTTTTATCCTCACATTTGAGGATGCTCCATCCATGCAAAGTGCTACGTACTCGTATGCCACAAGGTTCTAACAAAAGTTTTATTAACTTAGATATTTTGAACAAGATGTCCAATTGTAATGTGTGTAGCAATAACCGATGCCTCTGGTTCGTTCACACGGTTACCACCACGTGCGACTGTAAAACATTACTCATTGTTTTTAGTTACAACCGACTTATAGGTATTATATACACAAGTTTTTAAAAAGTATAAAATAATAAAACATATGAATTGTAAAATAAAGTTCATATGTATTGTCAACGCACCACACATGTAGAGAGGGCGCTGTAGATTGGTAAGACGTACAGTGAAACCAGCTGTTTTGTAATCGTAAACAGCGGCCGTCGTGTGAACTTGTAGAGAGGGCGCTGTAGATTGGTAAGACGTACAGTGAAACCAGCTGTGTTGTAATCGTAAACAGCGGCTGTCGTGTGAACTCACCAGTTTACATGAACAGCCCAGTTGGAACTGTAGAGCGTGTATAATTGGTTTCAACGTGTATTTGTTGGTATGTATTTTGTGGCTTACTGCCGGCCGGTGTGGCCGTGCGGTTAAAGGCGCTTCAGTCTGGAACCGCGTGACCGCTACGGTCGCAGGTTCGAATCCTGCCTCGGGCATGGATGTGTGTGATGTCCTTAGGTTAGTTAGGTTTAATTAGTTCTAAGTTCTAGGCGACTGATGACCTCAGCAGTTAAGTCGCATAGTGCTCAGAGCCACTTGAACCATTTGTGGCTTACTCTATATTTAGTAAGGCCGGCGTGTTACGTTATTGTAACTGGTTCTTTATATGTATTTTAGCGCTGAAGTTGGCCACACAGTGATCGAAATCTGGATGTGCGATAAGCATTATTTGCGACTGATTGCTGTACCTTTTGCTACGTTGTATATATGATTTTCTAGCTCTTTAACTGTTTCTGCTCTACATCTTCCAATTCGAAAGTGGCTAAGGGCTGCACAATATATCATCACCATCTTCATTTCAAGCATTAAGCCTTTTTTTTTTATTTTTGCCTGTTTCGGTACTCATGCTTCCTCGATCTCCCCTGACTCCTTGTCGTAATTGGATACCACATTCTTATATGGAGAGGTCATCATTCTTGACTTTTCTTCCGAGATGGTCATTCTCGTTTCTCCTGTTTTCTTGTATTTTGTTGAGGATTCAGTTCTTCCCTAATTTCCGGATTTCGAAATCTGTGGGCTCTCGTACGTCCCTTTACCGCTCTTACACATCCCATCTCTGTTATTTGTTTGCAACTTCTTTGGTGTTCACTTATAACTCAAGACTCGCTTCTGTAGGCAAGAGTAGGAACTGCCATTGTCTTATAAAAATTCAATTTCGTTTATTTCCACGTTTTATGTTTTTGACATCTGTTTATTGTTCCAGGTATATTCCCAAACTGAACTGCCATTGTCTTATAAAAATTCAGTTTCGTTTCTTTCCACGTTTTATGTTTTTGACATCTGTTTATTGTTCCAAATATATTCCCAAACTTTTCTAATTTCTGCTCTGTCTTCCTCATACTTACATGTGACAACACAAATAGATCAAATACTTCACGTGTTACTCTTCAGAAACCTTACCTAATATTCCTCGTTTGCAGGTCATCTTGATTCTCCGCCAGCAGTGTAGAGTCGTTTTCATATAAAAAGCAATTCAAGCGGGAATTCCCTCCCTTAAAACCTCCTTCTATTTCCGAATTGCGTCATCTAAATACATGTTAAAAAGTGTAGGTGAAATATTGCAATTTTGTCTCATTTGTCTGCGACCACAGACTGCATTAAAGTACCATTTGTATTTAAAATTACGGTCGTGTTCATAAAGACTTTTTAAGACGTTGATTAGGTATTATGGATGTTCTCTTTTCTTCATCGTTCTCCAGTTTCTTTCCATCAACATAATCGAATGGCTTAACAAAATCACTCAACACTAAATGGGTTCCCCTTTTAAACACTATGTTTTTCGATTGTTTAATTACATATATACTGCATCTCCTGTGGACTTGGCACTCCGTAATTCAATACAATTTTCTCTTCGCCTAATAAAATCTCAGCTATAAGCTTTTATCTCTTGTTCATTATTCATGACACACATTGCGACAAATTGAAATGTACAATAACTTTTGAAAATGAAAATTTAACATAAAAGAACAGATATCTATTTTGCTCATCGTACTTTTTTTTAATCACAAATGTAGGTAACTGTCGGCCGATCATTCCCATGCTTCGGTGGTGAGGACGTGGATATCTTGTAATGTAAGGCTGAAGGATATGTCGGGGCAAACCAGGGCCAGTTGGGCCATTGTTTGCTCCTCAGCTCCACACCGGTCGCTTCGGAGACGTTCTGAAGTTCTTCCTCGAGTGACTCTTGTTGCAGATACCATCGATTATGCGAATCCTGTTGGTGTTGCACCACTGTCTTCTGGGAACAGAAAATCCTGGTACCTTCACAATTGGGACTGTCATTAGGTCGGAATTAGTGACATTCTTATCTTGCCAACGTGATGTCCAGTGGTCACTGATGTCGAAATCGGTAAGCTGGTTTGCGACTGCTATAAGTGGATGATTTGACTTCATTATCAGCTGCTGCCATTTAAGGAAATCTGCATCGATATGAATGGGAAGGAATTGGTTGGCATTACATTTTTCCAACTGTGGTTTGAGGGCTGCCAATGACTTTGTTTGTGAAGGTGCAATATTACTTAGTAATGGTAGCGACTGGTAGTTGTCCTAGTTGTTCCCGTTATGATTCACATTGGCTGGTATACCTGTATGTTGACAAGATTGGCGTGGCAGCTGTTGATCCAGGCAGGAGCACAGTGTTCTACGGTTGATTGTAAGTGGGTTATTATGGCAAGGGGACGTTCATTAGTTACATGAGCTCCAAATGTGTGTGTAACGGGACGGAGGGCATCGGAATCCTACAGTTCAGAGATTTTGCATTATTACAAACGATAAAATTTTGTTTTATAAAATTAATCCTCAGGATAGCCCTTATTAAAGTTCCCACTAATCTTTAGGGCCTTCCCAACATGAACGCTTTGTACGTGTGCATGCCCGGAATTCCCCGATTTTAAAGAAGTACCGCACAGGTGTCAGATTTCATTCGGGTAGATCCCTGCCACGCTGGTCGAAATCAGTGCGTGGCAGTCAGTGGGTGAGTCGTGATTGCGGTCAAAATGAATTTGTATCAACACTTTTACAAAGCGTACGTTAAGCGACATAACAAGTCGAAACAAACGCGCCAGCATGAAGTTAATCGTTTGTGGAAGAAAGCTAAGTTGAAGTTCATCGACACAAATTCCCCTAGTGATCACATACATCAGGAGATTAAAAACGTACGTAATCATACGGACCAAAGAAAGGTACAAACAGATCTGCAAAGTAAGTAAAGGTTCAACGATATTTCATGTATATATCATTAAAAGGCTATATTTTAGAGACCTGTCAAAAAGGGCAGATGAGACAAAGCTCGAGTTTTGGACACCGATGACGGTATCATCTGCAAACACGAATTTCCGAAATTAGAAGGAAGGTCAGCATTGGCCGTAATTTTGATGGTTTATTGACAGCAAAATCGATTTTCAATAAACCATCAAAATTACGGCCAACGGTAACCTTGCTTCTAAATTCACGTATATGGTAGATGTGCACACAGCACTCTACGGAGTCGCCAATCAAAGGAATTTCCGAGATGATGTTCGTAGTATATGTGAGATGCATATATTAAACATTAGAGGAGCTAGTACAGATGCTTGTTGTAGGCTATTTTGTAGGTCATGGAAAGTACCTGACTTCTCACTGAGAAGTAAAAGAAGAACGGATTTCAAAAGAATAAGCTGGTACACCTTGTGCAGTAGTCCTTTCCAGACTGTATCATAGGCTGAACTTACATCAATAAACGCAGCGGATGTTTTGAGTTGTTGTTGGAATCATCTATCTAGGAAGGTCGTGAGCGAGAGAACTTGATCGTAGCAGCTTATTTCCGGCATAAAGGTAGCTTGCTCTATTGGCACGCTATTATAGTGTAGCTTACAAAGAGTGTTATACGTTCAGTAAGCTGTTTCGCACAGTCAGCTTGAAAGCTCATGCATCCAAGTTGCTGACAAGAATAATATGCAGAAGAATGGAAAAGAAAATTGAGGATGTGTTAAATGACAATCAGTTTGGCTGTAGAAAAGGTAAAAGCAGCAGAGTGGCAATTCTGACGTTGCAGTTGATGATGGAAGCAAGACTAAAGCAAAATCATGACATGTTCATAGAATTTGTAGACCCTGAAAAAGTTAGATAATGTAAAATGGTGCAAGATGTTCGAAATTCTGAGAAAAATAGGGGTAAGCTATAAGGAGAGACGGGTAATATGCAATATGTACAAGAGCCATGAGGAAATTATAAGAGTGGATGAGTAAGAACGAAGTGCTCGGATTAAAAAGAATGTAAGACAAGGATGTAGCCTTTCGCCCCTACTGTTCAATCTGTGCAACGAAGAAGCAATGATGGAAATAAAAGAAAGGTTCAGGAGTGGAGTTAAAATTAAAGATGAAAGGATATAAATGATACGATTTGCTGATGACACTGCTATCCTGTAAAAGTGAAGAAGAATTATGTGATATGCTGAACGGAAGGAACAATCTAACGAGAGTAAATCGAAGAAAGAGGAAAGTAATGAGAAGTAGCAGAAATGAGAACAGCGATAAGTTAGCTAGGAGGCAAGAAAGACATCAAAAGCGGATTAGCACTGGCAGAAAGGGAATTCCTGGGCAAGAGAAGTCTACTAGTGTCAAACATAGGCCTTAATTTGAGGAAGAAATTTCTGAGAACGTACGTCTGGAGCACAGCATGGTAGTGAAACGCGGACTGTGGGGAAACCGGAACAGAAGAGAATCGAAGCATTTGAGATGTGGTGCTACAGACGAATGTTGAAAATTATATAGACTGATAAGGTAAGAAATGAGGAGTTTCGGCGCAGAATCGGAGAGGAAAGGCATATGTGGAAAACCCTGACAAGAAGAAGGGACAGGATGATAGGACATCTGCTACGACATCAATTCCCTGATCACTTCCATGGCACCAGAGCGAGCTGTAGAGGGCAAAAACTGTAGGTAAAGGCAGAGATTGGAATACATCCAGCAAATAATTGAGGGTGCTACTCTGAGATAAAGAGGTTGCCACAGGCCGTTGCGGACCGCAACCGCATCAAACCAGTCAGAAGACTGATGACTCCCTCCCCCCCCCCCCCCCCACCCTCCCCAAAAAAAAGCTGTTTCCTTCAAAGTTCTCGCATTTATTACGGTCTCCTTTTTTAAACAGTGATATTACCTTGCTTCTGGAACAGCTCCATTTCTCCGGCACATATTAAATAGACGTAGTAATCCATCTTGTACTAGAGCGACTACATATTTTAGCATTTCAGCGTTTAAGCCATCCAAAGCAGTAGCTTTTCTATTCATTGTGGATTTGATGTCGTCTATTAATTTATTCACACATAAACCGTCTACGCAGTATGTTTATTTCATAAAATATAGTGAATTCCATTTTTGGTTTAATTTTTTCCTTGCAAATCCTTTTTACGTTTCTTTTCTTCTGAAAGGATATGCTGAGGACAAATACATCGCTCTTATCAGAAAATTCTGATAAGAATGTTTCAATTCAGTGTGCAAAACCCCCAGTTACGTTGCATTTTTGAAATACAATCTCATAAAAGGCCCATAGTGATCTCAGGATTGTATTTAGTTTTCTAAATATTCCCACGTCAAGCTACGGACGCTGATCTCTGGATGAATCCCTCACTCTGCAGCTAAGCGTGCGCTGCCTCGGAACTTCCTGCGGATTAAAAACTGTGTGCCAGATCGAGGCTCGAACCCGGAACTTTTGCGCTTTACGGGCAATGCTCTTACTGATTGAGCTATCTAGACTTGATTGCCAGTCTCTCTCTCTCTCTCTTTCATACTTTCCGAACTTCACAGAACTTTTGCTGCATATCTTGCAGATCTAGTAATGTTAGAGGAAAGATAACTGCGGTGAAATGGCTTAGTCACAGCAGCAAGAAGACTTACGTGAAGTCTGGAAAGCAGGAGAGAGATTTTGGCAGAAGCGATGCAGGGTTAGCTCAGTCAGTAAGGTCAAGGTTTACGAATTTGAATCCCGATGAGGCACACAGTTTTAATCTGCCGAGAAGTTTCAAGCCTCATTTTGTTGGTATGTCAAGAGTTTATCGGTCTTCGAGAAACCCACTACCTGGCGTACCGTGAGTTAGAAATCAGATGGTAAAAATTATACCCTCAAAGGGCTGCACCCCTAAAAAAGAAACACCTGTAGTCACTCAACTGCAGTAATGAAACCGCCGACCAATAGCCAGGTGTAACGACGCAGAGGTGATGTCTCCGAAGCATCTATTAAGATAATGAGAACTAGGGCAGATCTTGTATGCTACGCTTTTTGAACTCTTGATAAATTTCCATGGTCCCGGCCGTACTCCCCCCTCCTTCCCACCCCCTCCCACCCCCCACTTGAGTTTCATTCTACTGAGTCCAGTAGGATAAAGAGAAAGCCGTCTTAGATTATTTGCAGATGATGCTGTCATTTACCGTCTTGTAAAGTCATCAGATGCTCAAAACGACTTGCAAAATGATTTAGATAAGACATCTGTATGGTGCGAAAAGTGGCAATTGAACCTGAATAAGGAAACGTGTGAAGTATTCACATGAGTACTAAAAGAAATCAGCTAAATTTCGATTACGTGGTAAGTCACACAAATCTGAAGGCTGTAAATTGAACTAGATACTTAGGGATTACAATTACAAATAACCTAAATTGGAACGAACACATAGATAATATTTTGGATAGAGCAAACCAAAGACTGCGATTCATTGGCAGAACAGGAGCTACAGGTCTACGCTTGTCCGCCCAATTCTGGAGTATTGTTGTGCAGTGTGGGATCCGCATCAGGTGGGACTGATGGATGACATCCAAAAAGTACAAAGAAGGGCAGCTCGTTTTGTATTATCGCGAAATAGGGGAGATAGTGACACAGACATGATACGTGAATTGGAGTGGCAATCATTAAAACAAAGGCGTTTTTCGTTGCGACGGGATCTTCTCATGAAATTTCAATTACCAGTTTTCTCCTCCGATTGCGAAAACATTCTGTTGGCACCCATCTACATAGGGAGAAATGATCGTCACGATAAAATAAGAGAAATCAGGGCTCGCACAGAAAAATTTAAGTGCTCGTTTTTCCCGCGTGCCGTTCGAGAGTGGAACGGTAGAGACAGCTTGAAGGTGGTTCATTGAACCCTCTGCCAGGCACTTTATTGTGAATAGCAGAGTAATCATGTCGATGTAGATGCAGAAGGGTATTCACTGAGCCTTCAAACTCGGAAAATCTACGAGGGCCTGCTGAAAAATAACACCTCCGATTTTTTTTTTTTGTGTTCTCAGTATCTGTTGAGGTATCCATTGTCACGGATATTACACGGTCGACTTCCCCGCTTCGCTGACTCAAGTTTCAAACCCTCTTCCGCTAGAAGTCTCCAAATTGTAGCGTGTAACATGGCGGTGTGTGAATTAAGTATCTCGGTGAGTGAGATGCAGCATGTTGTAATCGAATTTCTAACTGTGGAAGTGTTCGTCCACATATGGATCACCGTCTCCTTCAGCATGACACACCTGCGCTGCGATATCTGCAACAATCCGACGCCTTGTGTTCAGCCATCGATCATCCTCCATACAGTCACGACTTAGTCCCATCCGATTTTCACCTGTTTCCAAAACGTAGAACGTCTTCGAGGACATCACTTTGATAGCTATAAAGTGAGGCAAGCAGAGGTGAGGTTGAAATTTCCTGGCAGGAAGATTCATATCGGCGCACACTCCTCTGCAGAGTGAAATCTCATTCTGGAAACATCCCCAAGGCTGTGGTTAAGCCATGTCTCCGCAACAGCCTTTCTTTCAGGAGTGCTAGTTCGGCAAGGTTCGCAGGAGAGCATCTGTAAAGTTTGGAAGGTAGGAGACGAGGTAGTGGCAGAAGTACGGCTGTGGGGACGGGGCGTGAGTCGTGCTTGGGTACCTCAGATGGTAGAACACTTGCCCGCGAAAGGCAAAGGTCCCGAGTTCGAGTCTCGATCCGGCACACAGTTTTAATCTGCCAGGAAGTGTCATATCAGCGCACACTCTGCTGCAGAGTGAAAATCTCATTCTAGAGGCGAGGTTGTTGCTCCGTCAACAAACCTTCTACAATGGTGGTAACAACGAACTGGTCTCCCGTTGGCAGAAATGTTGTAAGTAGGCTGTTTATGTTTTCTTATTGGCAACGTTACATAGCGCTCTGTATGAAAATCACTGGCTGTGCTGTGTGCAGTCTGTGGCTAGTTTACATTGTTGTCTGCCATTGTAGTGTTGGGCAGCGGCAGCTGGATGTTAACAGCGCGTAGCGTTGCGCAGTTGGAGGTGAGCAGCCAGCAGTGATGGATGTGGGGAGAGAGATGGCGGAGATTTGAAATTTGTAAGACTGTCATGAACTGCTATATATAATATGACTATAAAGGTAAATACAGTGTTTGTTCTCTATTAAAATCTTTCATTTGCTAACTATGCCTATCAGTAGTTAGTGCCTTCCTTAGTTTGAATCTTTTAGTTAGCTGGCAGTAGTGGTGCTCGCTGTATTGCAGTAGTCTGAGTAATGAAGATTTTTGTGAGGTAAGTGATTTGTGAAACGTATAGGTTAATATTAGACAGGGCCATTCTTTTGTAGGGATTATTGAAAGTCAGATTGCATTGCGCTAAAAAATATTGTGTGTCAGTTAAAGCACAGTCTTGTATAATTCTTCAAAAAGGGGACATTTCATATGGCGACCCTGCCAGGATATCTCACTGGAATCTTCTGATTTTTTCCTTGTAGTTTGTGAAATTAGCGTAGATTTTGTTTATTGCTAGCGCGTGATTGTAGAGAGAATCTCCTTTGTAGTTGCATTCTTTCATTGTTGTACAGTAAAACAGTTGTGACATGCATGTAGATTTGCACCAAGTATTTAAGTAGACATTATTTCCATTTCTATGTTAATGTGTTATCTTATTTTGCTCTTCAAATTGTGCTTTTCTGTGTTATCATGTGAAATATTGTGACAATAATGGCGTGTGAAAAACGTAACCCTAGGTTCCAAAGTAAACAGAGATATAACAGTGACGACGAGCGTAGCTTATCAGTGTCGCCGAGTAATGAATTAACTAATGTTCAAAGTAGTAATTTGGTAACTGTGCATAGGGAAATGGAGCGGGCGTCAAATAATGGTGTAGACAGTGAAACAGGTAGTGAACAGGGAAGCATTATCGATTGATCGGTCGGCAACAGCTCGCCTCAGGAATCGGGAATGACAGAACACAATATTGCAAATACTGTAGACTCAGGTTTGGGTTCTCACCGTTTTCTCAAATGAGTCAAGAACATTTTCCACTTGTCAAAATGTGAATGTTGCCGGTGCAAATTCACTGCCGTAAACACTGAGGAACATGTTTCAGACACCAATGCATTGTTATTACAATTAATACAACAAATGGGACAAACACAGCAACAGCTTCAAAAGTTAGACTCATTGGAACAAACCCTTGAACAAACACGTGAAGATTTAACTACTGAGTTACATAACATTGAATCGAAATGTCAAGAAGTCTGTAATGACGTAAAAACACAAATTTGTGAGCATTTTCAATCTATTTTTTCGCGGCATGAAAATGCATTACAGAATCACGAAGCAGCCATAAAAGAACTGCAAACTATTGTTCATGAAAATCATGAGACCTTGCAAGCTAAATTTGACTCAGTTGCATCTACCGATTCGGTTACGCAACTTGCAAAAACTCAGGAAAACTTAAAGGACACAGTAGATACTCTGAAACTTGGTTCAGAAAAACACACTGAGGAAATAAGAACACTATCGGAGAAAGTAGCCGAACTTTCGGATCAGTTCACTAATTTATCTACGAAGATAGATGATAATCTGAATGACACAAAACCGGTAGTCTTTAATGACACAGAAGAGTGTGAACAAATTAGGAAATTCAATCAAAATCAAATCAATATACAGTACAAAAGAGAAATCCGGGAAGTACAAGATCAGTTGGCACAAGTAATACAAAAACTACAAATTTCAGAGGACACTCACACTCCAACACGGGAAGAGGGACTTAGAAATACGGAAAAGCCGCAAAATAATAACACAGGGCATTTCGGAAGTTATGAAAGAAATTGGCAATGTGCACCAAATTTTGAGATGGAACGGCCGACACGACCTAACAATGACCGATATGCGACTCGCCGACATGATGATTTTGACTATAAGCTGTTCATTACTACACGTAAATTCAAAACGTGTAAGAATTCTGCCAACGACATTCATCCACAAGCATGGCTCCATCAATTCTCTCATTGGTTTCCTCCCAACTGGTCGTTAGAACACAGATTAGAATTTATGTGTGGCTATTTAGAGAATGAACCAGCTGTAAGAATGCGCTCGGTCATTCACGATTGTCACAGTGAAGGAGAATTTTACCATGCCTTCCTCCCAGCATATTGGTCTCAAGCTACACAAGACCGAGTACAACATAGCATCATGATGATGAAACACTTTGAACAATCTGAATTTTCCAGTCTTGTCAAATATTTTGAAGACATCTTGCATAAGAATCAGTATCTTTCAAACCCATACAGCCCCTCAGAACTCATCCGCATTTGCTTACTCAAATTGCCTGAACATTTACGACATATTATTTTAGCAGGACGTTGCAAAGACGACATTGAAGCTTTTCAGGGACTGTTACAAGAACTGGAAATTGACACTGACAATCGCGGAACGCGAAAAAAGGAGCACAACAATTACAGGTCACATCTGTCACAATTCCGCGATGAAAGAAATAATAACTGGACACGACAAGGCTATTCTCACAACACATATCGTGACCAAAACAGACACCACCCGTATGACAACCGTTGGCAGAGTAGTAATAATTACAGGGAAAGATCACCTCTCCGCGGTAGTGACTATCACAGAGACAATCAGAGAAACAGACAATTTGGGAACCAAAATAATTATTATCAAGGGAGACAGAATAACTTTAGACGCAATGGTCCAGCGCACAGTTACGATTCAGGGAGAAATTCTCCACCACGTGACCGACAAGAAAGAAACTATGGCATCTACCGACATGACGACAGACGATATGATCGTAACGACAGACCTGAATTGCATCAGAACTGGCGGGATTCAAACAGAGCAGGGCCCTCTCGAGGAGGTGAATTTGTAGAAGTTAGGTCTCCAAATCCCAATAACGACGCGTGCCAACAAAGAGACAATAGGCAATGACTCATACCGCTGGCAACCACGAAACGTACGTATGAAACTGACGACGCAGCTGCCGTAGCTAGTAATTACGTAAAAATGGAAGACATTAGGGACATCTTACTCCAGGAACACGACGTAAAACATAACAACATTGCATATCCTGTGATTCACATTACAGTAAATGACGTAAAATTTACGGTAGTACTTGACTCTGGCAGTCCCATTTCAGTAATTAGTGAAACAGCCTTTAGCAAATGTAACAAATCGAACGATTGCCCCACACTTCCGTTACGTAAGATTAAATTACAAGGTGCAATCTTCGGAAAAAGTGTAGATGTACGCCAACAAACCAACTTAGAATTCTTTTGTCAAAGCCACAGCTTCTCTATGAGCTTTCTTATTGTTCCATTATTGTCGACGGAAATTATATTGGGAGTAGACTTTTTGAATGAATACAAAGCAATCTTAAACTTTCACAATGCTGAAATAAGTTTAGAGAAAGAAGGTATGTCAATAGCTTTGAAATTTGAAGATTGGCTCTCAAACCATGACAAGGAAATTAATCGGCTTTACCTTCTGTTAGACAACAGTTCGGAGTTTTCTACGGAACTAGACACTAACAATCACTCTGCAAGTACTGACAGGGATGACATCGACGACATATTTGATACTAATGAGTTAATTCAAAATAAAATTCAAACAATTGAGAACTGTAATGACATTGATAGGCAGGACCTTTTTGAGATTTTACAAGCACATTCCACAATTTTTACTCACAAAACAGGAACAATCAAGGGATTTCAATACCAATTTCGTGTTCGTGAGCATACTAAATTTTGTGTTAGACCATACGTAATTCCAGCACATTATAGGGACCGTGTTAGAACAGAAATACAATCTATGCTTAATGAGGGCATTATTGAGCCTGCAGTAAGCTCACACAACAATCCATTACATGTTGTCAAGGAGAAAAATGGATCGATAAGGCTTGTCTTAGATTCGAGACAAATCAATACTATCATCATTCCTGAAACAGACAGGCCGCAAACGTTGGAAGAACTTCTTCAAAATTTTAATGGCGTAAAAGTGTTGTCTTCTATTGATCTCAGATCCAGCTTTTATCAGATCGAACTTCATCCAGAATGTAGAAAATGCACAGCTTTCCTTTGTTTCGGAGTTTGCCATCAGTTTCGGAAACTTCCTTTTGGTTTGAACATTTCTTCGGCAGCATTCATTCGCGGGCTAAATTCCATATTACCTGAGTTCTTAAAACGTCACATCACCTTATATGTGGACGATATTCTAATAGCGGAAGCTTCATGGGAACAACATAATCGCATCCTCAACAGTCTGTTACGTATTTTTGCAGAATCTGGAATTACAGTTAACTTGGAAAAGTCTGAATTCGGTAGGTCAAAGGTGAGGGTTTTGGGACATATTATTTCTTCTGAAGGCATTCAGCCGGATCCTGAAAAGTTAGAAGAAATCAGAGCCATTCTAGCTCCATCCACAAAAAAACAAGTCCGCAGTTTTCTAGGTCTCGTAAATTTTTACCGTCGTTTTCTGAATATGCAAATTCTTGTTACACCAAAACTTTGTTCTCTCACTGGAAAAAATACTATTTGGAACTGGGACGAACAATCACAGTTGGAATTCAATTCTTTGAAAGAAGCGTTACTTAACGCGCCAATACTAGCTCATCCAGATCTGTCACAAGATTTCTGCCTTAGCACAGATTCTTCTAAAATCGGTCTTGGTGCCCATTTATTTCAAGAAGCCATAGAAAATGACACTACTGTTCAGAAAACCATTGCTTTTGCTAGCCGAGTGCTAACAAAATCTGAAAAAAAATATTCCGTTACTGAATTAGAAGCTTAGCTGTCGTTTGGGCATTTAACAAATTCCGTTTCTTTCTTTCTGGTAAGCACGTAAAAGTATACAGTGATCATCGTGTATTACAATTTCTTATGTCTTCAAAATTAAATTATGACAGGCTAAAACGTTGGGCATTGTTTCTGCAAGAATTCGGCTTCACAATAGTCTACATTCCCGGCAAGGAGAACATTGTTGCGGACGCACTGTCACGCGCACCGGGTGGGCTTGAGAAAAGTAACACAGAAGGCAACCTCGAGAAAAATTTCAGTATTCTTTACATTCAGAAAGTCGCCTTTGAAAACTTCATCACCACATCTTTAAAGGACATTGCTCATGAACAAGATAAAGATCCGATTTGGAAAGACATCAAGAGCAAATGGCATGAAAAGACACACACACAGATTCGGCATTATTACCTGGTTAGAAACAACATACTCTTCAAACGCTGCACTGTTGATGACAGGCTATGGGTATTTTGCATTCCAGACGATTTTGTTAATAAGCTCATTTGGTACATTCATTTCAGCGACGCACATTTTGGTCCACGAAAATGTTATCATATTCTTCGAACGACTTGTTATTTTAACAATATGGAAAAGAGAATTCGAAGAGTCTTGTCTATTTGTAAACTTTGTCAAAAGGCGAAACTATCTACTGTCTCACATCGTGCTCCGTTGTTTCCTATTATTCCTTCTAAATTAAAAGAATTTGCTGCTGTTGATCTCTTGGGACCGCTTGTCAGAACATCTAATGGATTTTCGTGCGTTCTCGTCGCTGTTGAACTTACTTCAAAATTTATTTATTTCACTCCGTTACGTAAAGCCACTGGACGGTCTGTATCCAACGCCTTTGTTAAAAATTTCTTACGTGAAGTTGGACACGTTAGTAAAGTTATTTCAGATAACGGACTGCAATTCAGATCTGCTGTTTGGTCACGCACGCTTCGGAATCATAAAATCAAACCTGTTTTTATTTCATTGTACTCACCACATTGTAACCCGTCTGAACGGATTATGAAAGAAATCAATAAGCTTTGCAGACTTTATTGTCACAGAAAGCATCAGCATTGGGACAGATATTTACACTTATTTCAAAACGTGCTGAATGAAATGCCTCACGACTCCACTGCTTTACCACCTACTCTTGTACTAAAGAATGAAGAACCACCGAACAGAATCAGAGAGCTTGTACCTTTCCCGAATACATGCAAACTTCGACACAAAGACATAATTGACTTGGCTATTATAAATATAAAATCTGCAGCAGACAAAAGGAGAAAACTACACGGTAAAGCAAATGCAAAGAAATTATATATTGGTCAGAACGTTCTCATTAAAGCTCATTCATTGTCACATAAGAAGAAACACTTGAGTCACAAATTCTTTCTAGTTTACAATGGACCATACAGAATCTGACGTATACCACATGATAATTGCGTTGAAGTTGAAACTCCGCGTACTAGGAAGAATAAAGGTTTACACCACATTTCACATGTAAAACCATTTATTGAGAGATAATCTGCTTTTTAACTTAGTCTTTGCCATAAAATTTTTCATGTCACATTACTAGTATGCTTTGTCAGACTTAAGAAACTGTTAACATGCAACACTGTTTGAAGTTAAATATCCAGTCAAGAACCAAGAGAATTTATTTAAACAGAAATTACGAATGCATTGTTATTGTGAACAAATGACACAGTGTTATTGTGTGTGTACATTCTTGCTTGGTAGTTGCACGATTACGTAACGACTATAAGGCTCACATACTTAGAACATATACCGGTACTGCTAATGAGATTTTAATGAAACATTTTGGTTTACTTGAAAATACATTCTGGATTTAAAGTACTTTCTGAGAGATATCAGATGACACAGTGGTTAGTTTATTTGACAGCTACACGATTATATCACATTGCTACTAATGAGTGACACAATTTATATTATTGCTTTTGTGCTGTATCTGTTTTATATCTGCACAGTTTTTCTGAATTATTCTGGAAAGTAAAACATGTGTTAGTAGTAACTTTTGTGGTATAGCTACAATGAGACAGCCTTTTCTGTAGCACAACAATACGTTACAGCACAGTACTTTCTTCATCATGGAAATAAGCATAATAACTAAGATATCTATACGCAAAGCATTTCACTTTTGTTTATCGTGAGGTAAGTACATTGACTTCTGCAGAACTTGGCTTTCGGAGGACGATAACTACGACACTTCCACAGAGATTATCTTACAACAAGACGCACAGTTTAGCGCTACAGTACACGTATTTGAGTGATTAATTTTGTACTTAAAACATTTACTTTTACAGATTTTTGAATTACAAAGAAAGTTTTACGTGATACATTTCATTCCATTGCTGTAATCTGTAACACCTGAGGGTATAATTACATTAATCTTCGGGGGGTACACGCTTACTTTGTATATCATGTGTTTGGCAAGCACAAGGAGCCCTAGTTAATATGGTATATGCTTACACAACTTTACACATCGGTACCATATTTCTCTAACACATAATTACACAGCTATCTGATCATTTAACTGAGAGAGACAAACTTCTTTACTACGGCAGTGACAGATGTTTACGTAATTAGACCGTTGGATAACTTCACACTTACGAAATTGTATTTTTTCTGTACTTTGTGAACTGTTCATATTTTTTCGGAACCATTGTGATACTATGAGAGCTTTGAATGATGTATTTGGTATGGGATCATGATTTTTAAAATACGTTTGAGGTAGATGACACTATTGAAATGGCAGAGATTTTTTTTAGGTTTTGAAATTATTGGAGGAAGCCACGATGATTTAAAGATTTGACTGAGGTGTTATGATGTTATTATTACGACAACGATGTGTATTATGCTATTGAGGTATGTTTATGATCAATAAGATAATGCTACCATATATGAGTTATTTGATTATGCTACGTATCTGTTACGATGAAATATTGAAGAAGTGTCGACGAATAAGGTATGGAATAATGAGTAGTGGTTAGGGACTCTGGTTTGTGAAAAAGGTTGTTGGAAACCAAGAATCGTACTTTAAGAGTTATGAAATGTATGTGAATGCGTGAATGTATTACAATGCCGACGAAAATTTTTTTGGGCACTGTTATATCAATAGGATTTTGTTTCTACAAATTTGTAACGCAAATTCTTGACCTGTGAAATATTTTTATATGAGACTGTCACTGTAGCGGAAACTGCTGTTGTAAATATTTCAGTAAGAAAGGTAAGTGACCTTGACGTAATGCGTTTTGGGCGCCCAGCTGAGAGGTTGTCGCCTGACAAAAGAAAGCCATTAGGTGGAGAAAAAAAAAAAAGAGGAAGCCATTATCCTCGCTATTGACATTCCTTTGTAGAAAGCATCGCAAATACGACACGCTCAAACTTGAAAACATATGATTACACTGTGGAGCTCGTAATTTATGTTTACTAAAATGCCTAATGAAATGATGAGAAACATTTCACATCTATTGCCTTGCTAGTTGAAAGACTGTTTCCTGCATTATGAAATGTCATATGGCTAATGAATGATGTTTCATGCCTTCCTGTGTACATATTTGCTCATTTTGTTTAATATCTAGTTTCTAGCAGCACTGCAGCATTGGTTAAAACAAAATTTTGTAGATGTACTAATATAAATATTTTATGTCTACAGATCGAGTAAATAATAATTTTTTCAAAAAAATTATGGAGCACAAAAAAGACATTTACCTTCACAGGAACTGCATTCATAATTTTCTTTTCAAGTACTTGGGAATTTATTTTGTAGCATAAGTTGTGGTGCACCTCTTTAATGACATAGATATTAAGATGTGAATAGACATTTCCCTTTTTCTGCATTGTTGTCTTTAGTGCAATATTTTTTCTGCTTGATCTTTGCCATGCTTAGGTATTAGTTATAGCATTTGCTGCTGCTGTTTGCCAGGCATAGTGCTACTAAATTTCACTTTGTATTACTCTGCTAAGCCAGTTTACTACCGATTTATTTTTCTTGTTTGCTGCACATTGCCTTATATTAGTTGTAATATTGCAATTGCTTTCCTAATTTCTATAATGCTGCTTGCTTTGCACTCTGCATTTTTTTGTCATTGCTATTTGTGTTAATTGTTTTGTACTGCTGCATTGCCTCGTCCCTTAGTTTAGCATCTGAGCTCAGTAGATTTAAGTTAGCTTAAGAGGGGGTAGACTATATAAGAGAATGAGTTGTGATGAATTGGAAGAAATGCATTGAGAAGCTATAAGAAAATAATTTGGCCAAAAAAAAAAGTATTTTGAAAGATGATACGAACAAAAAAGTAGGGTTTAGGGACAACAGGTTTAGGTAGGATTTTCTTGGAAATAAATGATGAGGTAAGATAATGGAAAATAAATAATGAGGCAAGAAATATGTGAACAGAATACAGAAAGCATGCTTGGGTAGGATTTTTTTGGTGGAAACAAATGTTGAAATAAGACGAAAGATCTATGGAATGAAGTTTTGGGTTGGACTGCAGTACCAAATGTTACACTGAAAACAAACCCTGTCCTTTTCTCCTGTGTTATTCTGCTTTGTGTTTATGTACCCTTGTGTATTTGTCTTTTTCCTGTCTTTATGTGTTTAGCTAATAAGATTTATGTTGTAGAATTTTTCAAATACTATGTTATTTTCTTTGTAAAGATGTTTAGACATTATTTATTCTGTTTTGTTTTAATGCTCATGTGTGAAGTTGATTTTTCGAAAGGTATTCAGACCTTTTATGTATGTACTTATGTCATAATTCCTGTAACACTGATGTATATATTAGTTCGATTCTTTTGTAAAGCCTGTACTACAAATGTTATCTGTATTGTTATGTTCTTTAATGATGTATTTTGTACCTTTGTTATTGTATTCTCATGTTATAAAATTGTAATTGACACCAGTTCATCAAATTAAGCAACTTGTAAGTTACATTTCACTGCACACGTTTCTGTTGGTCATAGTATATGGACAATATGTGAGAAGTAGGGACTGATCGTGTTTGCACGTGTGTTAATGATTCAGCAAGGGACTGGATAACAGCATTGCTGGTTCTAAGGACAATTCCAGAAACTTTGTGAGTGCACAAGTGGTGGTTTATGGACTTGCTATATTGTCCGCAAGACTCTTCGATGGTGATTGTGCACCTGCACATTTGCAACAGATGGCTGCTGGCCGTCTCTACAAGGACTACAGTGGGTCTGCGTCTTTGCTGACTCACCAGTACCATTATTTCTACAAGGACTGCAGTGGGTGTGCGCCTCTGGTGGCCCACCAATATCGTAATCTCTACCAGGACTACAGTCGGTCTGCTCTGTGATGACCTACCAATACTCTTCAAAACTTCGATTGACTCTGCTGTGGGTTTGCTCTGTTGTGGCCCATTACTTGTCTACATGTCAAGAGTCAGCACTGTCTTTCCATTGGAAGGACAACACTACTTCTTCAAGACAGCATGGAAATCCACTACTTCTGTGTGCATTTTCTTTTACTGCTCAGACTTTGAGAAAAACACTGCTATTTTACTGTGATGAACGATCAGGACTGTCTTTATGGACTGTGAGGAAATTTTAGCTTTTGACCAACAGTGTATCAATAAGTGTGTGCATTTGATATCTTTGTTATTGTAATTATGAAAAATTTTATCAAATCATTATTGGCCACTGCCCAAAACAATTTGTAAAATTTTTTGTGGGGAGCATGGGGGCTATGTAAGTAGGCTGTTTATGTTTTCTTATTGGCAACATTACGTAGCGCTCTGTATGAAAATCACTGGCTGTGCTGTGTGCAGTCTGTGGCTAGTTTGCATTGTTGTCTGCCATTGTAGTGTTGGGCAGCGGCAGCTGGATGTTAACAGCGCGTAGCGTTGCGCAGTTGGAGGTGAGCCGCCAGCAGTGATGGATGTGGGGAGAGAGATGGCGGAGTTTTGAAATTTGTAAGACTGTCATGAACTGCTATATATAATATGACTATTGAGGTAAATACAGTGTTTGTTCTCTATTAAAATCTTTCATTTGCTAACTATGCCTATCAGTAGTTAGTGCCTTCCTTGGTTTGAATCTTTTATTTAGCTGGCAGTAGTGGCGCTCGCTGTATTGCAGTAGTTCGAGTAACGAAGATTTTTGTGAGGTAAGTGATTTGTGAAACGTATAGGTTAATATTAGACAGGGCCATTCTTTTGTAGGGATTATTGAAAGTCAGATTGCGTTGCGCTAAAAAATATTGTGTGTCAGTTAAAGCACAGTCTTGTATAATTCTTCAAAAAGGGGACGTTTCAATGTGTTCGTAGCCAGGTTAACTATGTTGTGAAATAAATATACAGAGACGAAGAATAAAGATGTAGGATGTTAATAACGTTTGCTTTATTTGGAAACCTTGAGTTTTCGCACAAAAAATTCGGAGTCATTACCTTACAGCACGCTGTCGTAGCAAGAAAGGGAGCAAGTAGTTCTGCTCATTACTTAATGTAGTCAGGTTATTTACGTCTTCTTAACGGAATATGCTCTCACTTCACATTCCACAGATATTGAGCGACGTGGCGGGTCAGTTTAACCAAGCCATGCAAGCAGAGGACAGAGTGAGTTGAGCTGGACCTTGAGAAAGCCTACTCTACGCCTTTGCGCCCTCTTTAGGAGTATTGCTGCGCGGTAGGGGATTCTTACCAGATGTGGTTGGCGGAGGACACTGAAAAAGTTCATAGAAGGCAGTTCGTTTTGTATCACAGCGAAATAGGAGAGACTGTGCCACAGATACGATGAGCGGGTGGGGTGGTAATTAAAAGAAGAAAAGCGTTTTTCATCGCGGCTATATTTTCTCAGGCAATTTGAGTCATCAGCTTTTTCCTCAGAGTGCGAAAATATTTTCTTGATGTCCACCTACATTGAGAGAAACGACCATCGTAGTAAAATAAAATACATCACAGCTCGCACGGAAAGATTTAAGTGCTCGTTTTTCCGGGGCGCTTTCCGAGAACGGAACGGCAAAGAAATAATTTGAAGGTTGTTCGATGAACCCTCTGCCAGATGTTAAAGGGTGAATTGTAGATGTAGCTGTAGATTTTACAAACCATAATGGTCGACCCCTACTATCTTTCACTTTAGAGGCAAAATAGCTGTTGTAGGAAGTTCTATTCCTTCATCTTCATTTTTGCGGGTAGTACGTGATATAAGTGGAAGCTAAATGTGATCTTTGAAACAAATGTCAGTGGTTTTCTTTCACAATTTGCGGGTTTTTAAATTAACTGCGAACTAAATGCTACACTAGCTTTGCGGGAAACGATAATTTATTGAAGAAAAAGCATCGATTCTGACAAAATAACTGACAAAGCGCGTACCATGAGTAGCAGCAGTTTTAGTTAACAGTGTAGGCAACTACAGATACACATCGGAAGATAACTGAAGGTTCATAAACGAAAACAACCCTATTTTGTTCAAAACCGTGAGAATATTTTTGACATAGCACGTACTAGCGCTTTGAATATCTCACTGTCGAAAAAGAATTTTTGATCAGTCAGTCGTTGAAAACATCATCGTTTCTTTTTTTTGTTTTGTTTTCTGAGTCATTGGTCTTCTGGTTGGCTTCGTGCTGTCTGCCACGAATTCCCCTTCTGTGCCAGGCTTTTCATCTCAGAGCAGCAATTGTAACCTACGTCCTCAATAATATGCTGTATGTTCTGCAATCTCTGCCTTCCTCTACAGTTTTTACCGTCTTAGTACCTGGTGTCTTTACAGATGTCCTATCATTCTATCCTTTTTTCTTGTCGGTGTTTTCCATACATTTCTTTCATTGCCGACTCTGTGGATAACCTCCACTCTCCTTACTTTAGCAATCTACGTAATTTTCAACTTTAATCTATAGCGCCACATCTCAGTCACCAGTTATTTGAGAAAGCGGCAAAAGCTACTGGGAGCGTAAAGGCAGTCGTGAAGAGGCGAGGGCCAAGTCAACACGAAATTTAACAATATGGTAAGTTTCCAGAATGAGATTTTCACTGTGCAGCGGTGTGTATGCTGATATGAAACTTCCTGGCAGATTGAAACTGTGTGGCGGACCGAGACTCGAACTTGGGATCTTTGCCTTTCGCGGGGAAGTGCTCTACCGTGAAAGGCAAAGGTCCCGACTTCGAGTCTCGGTCCGGCACCCAGTATTAAACTGCCGGGAAGTTTCAATATGGTAAGTAACGTCTTTATATATTTACATGTGCACTTTTTATGCATCAGTGAATTTGGAAAATGAAAGAAAAATCCACTACTGATTTTAAATTTCGGTTCTTTAACTTAGTACGTTCTTATTATTCGTTATCGGACTAATCTTCCGCGCGACCTCTACGGTCGCAGGTTCGAATCCTGCCTCGGGTATGGATGTGTGTGATGTCCTTAGGTTAGTTAGGTTTAAGTAGATCTACGTTCTAGGGAACTGATGACCTCAGCAGTGAAGTCCCGTAGTGCTCAGAGCCAGAACTAATCTTCCGAACTGACGTCGACGAGTTTAACCAGTGTTGATTCAGCGTAAATTGATTTCGAGGAAGTTGCTAAAAGTCGAATGATCATACTGTCTCAAAAGTTTCTTCGCCAGAAGAAAGTAAAGAATCGGCGGGGCTCAACCAGTAATAAGTCGCAAGCTTTCTGCAGCCCTGGGTAAATGTGGTAGCTCACAACCTGATATGTACTACTGAGGTACTCTGCACCGTTTATTTTGCAGTCACTGGGAATTATGTCCACAATTACCGAGAAAAACTTTGCAAAAGGGAAGCTACTGAAACACAGAATCAGCTATAGGATAAGGAATTGGAGCCTGCTTCCATACACTGCTGTGGGAAGTTAGTTCCAGCATTAAAACGTAACGAGACTTGCTGTGATTCTTTCAAACTGTGCCACTGAGCAAGTTCTTGGAGTGTCTACACTGCCATCTGAGACTGTAGCAGATCACGCAGCTGCTTTCTATGCAGTACTCGCGGAGAGCCGTCTTCCGTTCTACCGTATCTTCCTTCGTCGTCGGCGTTGTCGTTGTTGCCGTGAGGCACCGTTATACCAAGTGGAAAGGCGCGTCGATCTTAGAGCGTGAGATATGATAACCTTAAGTCACTGACA
The DNA here is from genome assembly GCF_021461385.2 of Schistocerca piceifrons. Taxonomy (NCBI): domain Eukaryota; kingdom Metazoa; phylum Arthropoda; class Insecta; order Orthoptera; family Acrididae; genus Schistocerca; species Schistocerca piceifrons. The sequence continues at coordinate 320,256,260 of NC_060139.1, read as the reverse complement.
ACACACAATAGTCACTGTAGCACCTGATTCCAGAATAGCTGCAGTAGTTACGATCTATGAACTACCCCCTCTTGACCAGGTACCCAAAACTTAACTCGTAACGAGATCCCTTCGAAGAAAATTTTCATGAAGATCGTCTATAAAGGCTTCGTACAACGATAAGAAATGTTACAGTTTATGCAATAATAACAGATACGACCAAACTGTCTTGTTTCTTCTGTTTTATTTAACGTAACTTTGTTCACAGTTTTATTTCGCATTCACCACTCATTCACACTCTGATGTGGAGTATAGGCGAGTGCCTGAACCCTAACTCCCAAGTTCCATCGGAACCCTTTGATGAACAGTTTTGGTTGCTCGACACCAACAGTCAATGATAATGATACAGTATTTTGTAATTAACTCTTCTAGTTTAGACACTGCCCTCCACGAATGTTTGTTAGGCGTAAGACAATTACACACTTTTTTCTCCGGTCTGCTATTATTAAGGGTTCGCGTACAAGTTAACGTTTTTCTCCTTTTCTCCTTTTCGTCATCTTTGAGACGGTCCTTTGGTCACCTTTGGTGGGACCAAAGAGATGAAATTTACCAGAGCTTTGGGCGCCTGAAATGTGGCTGACCAATACGGTTGCATGGTCTTCCCCCACCTCGACAGAGGTGCGAGATGACCTGAAGAACGGCCATGCTTCAGCACTCTGGCGCTGGATCTTGTGTTCGTAAGACCTGTCTTAGGTGTGCTCTGTAAAGACAAAAGAGTTGAGACATGGTATGCATGTGAAATACTTAAGAGTAGTTTGGAATAATAATTTCTCTATTTCAGGAACTTTGGTGGGGAGAATTAAATGTCAGGCAGGTAATATTAAGGGGATCGTAGTAATCTTCGGAAGTGACCAACGGTCACAATGAAACCACGTGTAGCAACAAGTTGAAATACTTCCGAGTGCTTAAGTTAAGCTGAATTACTGGCGTGTGTACTATAAGCTGGAAATATTTAAGAAATGGCGTGTGCAGGACTTGAAATTAGAGACGAGTACTTCCACGTGGTGAGTACTGTGTGATTCTCAGTCTGTGTATGAGACAAAGGATAAAGAGAAGTACTCGTCCATGGTATCAGTTGAGGACTCGCATGTGTGATGAATATCTTCTTAATATTACTTTGCGTGTTATGTTTCCGTATGACGCTTGATTCAAGCTATGATACTCTGAGAGTGAAGCAAGGTGAGTCAGCCGTCTATCTAGCAACGCCACTTGGCTTGCATTGCACAGGAAGACGTGCATATATTCTCCAGGGTCCATAGTAGGAGGGAAAAGTTATGAAGTGGGGCAGTGTCGTGTGAAACTGGGATAAATACTAATTGAAGTGGGAAAGCTGAAAGTGATGTCATTATAACTTTGTGAATATTCTTTGTACTGTATGTTGCCAGTGTGTTGTATTTCACGAAATTTAAGTATGTGTGGTTGGCATGGGAGAGTAACAAGATAGTTTCAGAGGCTGTGGGTTATGCATGTTCCTTTTTGTACCACTCGGTCTGGAGGAAATTTTCGTGATGATGGGTGTGAGAGTCGAAGTGTGAGATATAGCAAAAGATCCACCATCCTATCCAGAAAGTGCACTGTAGCGTTAAATAAGTACGAGACCATAAGATAGAGAATCACCAATGTAAAGCCATGCCCACTGGGCGGAATTTCTCATGTGTTATTGTTGTAGGTTATAGAATTTGTGTGTTTAGGTTATAGAATTTATCGGAATAAATAAGATAGTGAAACGAAAAAGATTGGTGGCCTTTTCCTTCGAATAATATGTTGTCATGATACCCAGAATTTATAATGTGTGCGCCATTCATATTCAATGCGATGGCCACGTGTTGATCAAAGCCGTTAAATATGAAAGGAAATGTGGTATTGCCAGTGCGTAGTGAACAGTCAGAGTTGTGTAAATTACTAATAGTCAGACTACGTTTCCGTTGCGTAATATTCAAACAGGAGAATAACTTGTAACTTAATTGTGAGTACTAGAGTTCATGTTACTCGATAAATAAGAATGAGTCCACTCGCTTGGCAGACCACTCATCTTGCAGGCCTGACTGCTTGATACCACAGTATGAGCAAGGCATGTCTGTGCCTCTCAAGCTGTCGTGGAAAGCCCACGTTCAGGATCTTGCTCAAAGACTTAATATTGCCATTTTTACTATTCGAACGGTATCAGAAGTGAGTGGTCGTTCGACACGAAAATTAGTCTACTTTGCTTATTTTCATTCGCTATTGTCGTATGGATTATATTTTGGGGTAACTCTTCTCATTCTAAAAGGATATTTTTGGCTCAGAAACAGGCGATTCGGGCAATAAATGGTCTTAGTTCACGAACCTCTTGTCGACCTCTGTTCACGAGTCTGGGTATTTTGACACTGGCCTCTCAATACGTATACTCCTTACTGTCGTTTCTTGTTACCAATAAGCCGGCCGAAGTGGCCGTGCGGTTAAAGGCGCTGCAGTCTGGAACCGCAAGACCGCTACGGTCGCAGGTTCGAATCCTGCCTCGGGCATGGATGTTTGTGGTGTCCTTAGGTTAGTTAGGTTTAACTAGTTCTAAGTTCTAGGGGACTAATGACCTCAGCAGTTGAGTCCCATAGTGCTCAGAGCCATTTGAACCATTTGTTACCAATATTATTTTATTCCCAAGAATAACCAGCTTTCACTCAGTTAATACTCGGAAGAAATCAAACCTGCATTTGGATCGGACTTCCTTAACTCTTGTGCTAGAAGGTGTGCAGTGTACTGCTGCATCCATTTTCAATAAGCTGCCACTCGAATTCAAAAATCTTAGCAGTAATCCACGCGCTTTCAAATCGAAACTGAAGAGTTTCCTCATGGGTCATTCCTTTTATTCTGTCAAGGAGTTCCTTGAAAAATTAAGCTGATTTTTATTGTATTGTTGATAGCGTTTACTTAAACTTATGGACTGACTTTTTTAAGGTTCATGAAGATTTATTTTTATCTGTTATTACGTTTATGTTGTAATTTCATGTATTGACACGTTCCATGACCTTGGAGATTTGCTCCTCAATTTGGTCCTACGGAACTTAACGAGTAAATAAAAATATTATTATTATTATTTTTATTATTATTACTATTATTACTCTAATAGCAATCCACTACTTTTGAAAACCTAAAACAACTTCCCGATTTATCGTGTTTTCTTTGACACCCTTACCATATCTTCCACTATGAAATGTACGATCTACTACTCCTGTGTCTATAAACTAGCTGTCAACGGACTATATTAGCATCCTTCTTCCTGTCAGCCTTACTTAGGTTTACTGCAGTTTCATTGCTTAATTTCTGTCAGGCGCGTGGGTAGATTGTTTCAAAAGGTAAGTTCTGATACCCCTCTCCAAGTAAGTAGAAAAGCACATTCTCGAGAGTACTGTTCGAATCCAACTTGCGCAACACTAGTGGAAGATTCTGATTTGTTTGAGTCAAATTATGTTATTTTATTTTTGTGCATCGCGTACAGAAAAATCTTTCCATCGTCTGAAATTTCTTGTCCATGTGTTTGTTACCATAATGATTTGCTTCCTGCGGAGCTCGAATGCTAATGAAAATAGGTGTCCGAACATCTGTCTCAACAGACTATGTGTCGGTACTTTACAAATCAGTAGAAAATGCGTGACCGATATTACATTTCATTGTACAGTGCGTAATGGGGCTTCCCGTTCTATCCACGTATGGACTGTTCGAAATGCCTGCACGCATCAGCGAGAGCTAGTACATTTTCCTAGGTGTTTCGCAGGTATCTTGTTCTTATAAATACCTATGGAAATGTTTTGCGGGTGGTTTCATGTCTTTCTTCCACACTTTGTTAAATGACATTTTTCTGTAATTATGCAATACCATTTTGAGATCAATTCTTTGACCTTGTGCGTAGTTCCCCATTTGTTTTTCTGATACTCCTGACAGTCCGTTCTGATTCTGAGTCTACACTTTCTATAGCAGGAAGCGCCAAAATTGTGTACAGCCTATCATTCACAGCAGATGAAATCCAGTATCCAAGTGCTCGACGATTTGATCAAAGTGTGTCACTTGTTTCACCCTCAAATGAACCTATGTAGTTCTTGAATCCCAAGTTTCCACGCCAAGATTGTTATTGCACATGATAAACTAAAGAAAAAAATAATGATGATAGTAAAAGCGTTTATACGTACACAGAATTTTTGTTCTGCATCTGATTACTTTGTTGTTGGCGCTACGTTAAACTATAATCTTCCTTCCTTCGTAAATACAAATATTGGCTGTACCACAGAGTGTATGTACGGGAGCGTGCTGAAAAGTAACGCCTCCGAATTTTTTATGTGGAACTCTTAACGCTTTTTAAATAAAACAAACAGTATTCACATTGTACATCTTTATTGTTCATGTCTACATATGGCGATGAACACATTTCTCCCAACAAGAGACCAATTTATTGATACCGTCGCTGTAGGATGTTTGTTGACGGAGTCACCACCTCACCTCTGCTTGCACCGTTTCATCGCTGTCAAAGTGAAGTTCTCGAAGGTATTTCTTAAGTTCTGGAAACAGATGAAAATCGGACGAGGCCAAGTCGGGAACTGTACGGAGGATGATGATCGATGACAGTAAACCCATGGCGTCGGACTGTTGCAGATGTCACGGCGCTGGTGTGTGGTCTGGCATTGTCATGCAGAACGACAGGGTGCTCCCATCTGTGGACGAACTCTTCGAATTTGAAACTAGATTACAGCACGCTGTTTCTCAAGCACCGATTAGTTAAGATACGCACCACCATGTGACATACTACAATTCGGAGCCCTCTAGCGGCAGAGAGTTGAAAAAATAAATATGAAGAATGTTAATAACTTTTCGTTTTATTTGAAAAGCCTTAAAAGCTTTCACATAAAAAATTTAGAGCCATTACTTTTCAGCACTGCCTCGTAATACATACAACATATGGGGTGATTCGCCTAAAATTTGTACCTTAAATTTCGCGGAAATGGAAAGTGCCATTGATGGGCGGTTTTCACGGAACGAACTGGTAGTCATCGGCTTGTGTTGTTAGCCAGTCGCCGGCCGGTGTGGCCGAGCGGCTTTAGGCGCTTCAGTCTGGAACCAAGCGACCGCTACGGTCGTAGGTTCGAATCCTGCCTCGGACATGGATGTGTGTGATGTGCTTAGGCTATTTAGGTTTAAGTACTTCTAAGTTCTAGGGGACTGATGACCTCAGATGTTAAGCCCCATAGTGCTCAGAACCATTTGAACCATTTTTTTGCTAGGCAGTCAACAGACCGTAATAATATTTAGGAAGTATACTGTTTTGCAAAAATAGGCTTTTTTAAACGGAACAATCCGTACTCACGTTGACAAACCAAAACTAGGGTAAGTTAGAATGTCAATGGTGTTTGTTGCAGGATTATAGTGCAAGTCGTTTACGAGATATCGTAGCACACACTAAAGAAGAACACAAGTGCAAACATTTGTTATATGAATTCTGACTACTAACGAGACAACTCACCATCAGAAGTTGTGTTCAAAACGACCACAGGCAGCTGCAATACACGTTTCTAGTCTGGTATGGAACGACTGCTGCACACATGCTAGCATTTCAGCGGAGATTCACGAGCAGACGGCTGTAATGCGTCGTTGCTTATCATCGAGTGTAGTTGGCATGTCCTTCTAGACAGCGTCTTTCAGTTTTTCCCACAGAAAAAGGTCCACGGGCGACAAATCCAGGGAACGGTCCGGCCAAGGTACAGGTCCCCGGCGTCCAGTCCAACGATTTGGAAACAATTCGTTAATACGTGCTGTAGTACTTAGTGCACTATGGGCTGGACAGGCTTCACGCTGGTGCACAGATCCTCCCTAGCCTGCACGAGAAAGTCTTCTAGCATGCGTGGAAAATGGTCTGCTAGGAAGCTGCGATACTTGGATGCGTTCAGTGTTCCGTCTATGCAAAACAGGCCTACGAGCTCATGGTTCACTACCTCACACCACACGATTACACTCCATGGACGTTGACGTTCCACCTGACGAAGCCAACGAGGACTGTCAATGGACCAATAGTGAATGTTTCAGCGGTTTACCTGGCCATGTTTGGTAAATGAGGCTTCTTCGCTAAACAAGATATATGATACATATGGAGTATTCTGTCTTAATGCCCGTGTATGGAAATATACACGATTCTCATAAACGTTTCCATGCAGCTCTTGATAGAGAGAGTTGTGATAGGGATGGAACATATATCGATGGAGAATGTGTAGGATAATTGCCTGACTCATGCCACTTTCTCGTGCGATTATGTGGGAGCTAACAGTGGATCAAATGCAACAGCAGCAAGCACTTAATTTCCTCCTCTTCTGTTGCCACTTGTTTCCTGGTGTTGCGTTGTCTAAGTATTACACTAACACTTTCACTTAACTGGTTGTAGAATCTGATAAATAACTGCCTAAGCCGTTGACGTCTTTTGTGATATCTTGCTGCATATACTGTAAAAGAACGAACTGCATTCCTCCTACATTCACCATACACCATGAGCACGTCGAATATTTCTGCATTGGTAAATTTCATAGCCCACTCACGACCTTCTGCTTGGATTGTCACACACGAATTGATTATGAAACCGCAATGCACTCAAGGAATAAACAAGCACACAGTAAGCAAGCTAACAACATTGTACGTAGCAATTACGCAGGTTGAATGGCACAAACAAGTGTCTGTGTAGAAACTTTTCAAAGTACTAGAATCCTGCAACAAACACGATTGACATTCTACACCACTGGCCATTAAAATTGCTACACCACGAAGATGATGTGCTACAGACGCGAAATTTAACCGACAGGAAGAAGATGCTGTGATATGCAAATAATTACCTTTTCAGAACATTCTCACAAGGTTGGCGCCGGTGGCGACACCTACAACGTGCTAACATGAGGAAAGTTTCCAGTCGATTTCTCACACAAGCAGCAGTTGACCGGCGTTGCCTGGTGAAATGTTGTTGTGATGGCTCGTGTAATGAGGAGAAATGCGTACCATCACGTTTCCGACTTTGATAAAGGTCGGATTGAAGCCTATCGCGATTGCGGTTTATCGTATCGCGACATTGCTGCTCGCGTTGGTCGAGATCCAATGACTGTTAGCAGAATATGGAATCGGTGGGTTCAGGAGGGTAATACGGAACGCCGTGCTGGATGCCAACGGCCTCGTATCACTAGCAGTCGAGATGACAGCATCTTATCTGCATGGCTGTAACGGATAGTGCAGCCACGTCTCGATCCCTGAGTCAACAGATGGGGGCGTTTGCAAGACAACAACCATCTGCACGAACAGTTCGATTACGTTTGCAGCAGCATGGACTATCACCTCGGAGACCATGGTTGCGGTTACCCTTGACGCTGCATCACAGACAGGAGCACCTGCGATGGTGTAAAAGACGAAGCTGGGTGCATGAGTGGCAAAATGTCATTTTTTCGGACGAATCCAGCTTCTGTTTACAACATCATGATGCTCGCATCCGTGTTTGGCGACATCGCGGTGAACGCACATTGGAAACGTGTATTCGTCATCGTCATCCTGGCGTATCACCCGGCGTGATGGTATGGGGTGTCATTGGTTACACGTCTCGGTCACCTCTAGTTCACATTGACGGCACTTTGAACAGTGGACGTTACATTTCAGATGTGTTACGACCCGTGGCTTTACCCTTCATTCGATCCTTGTGAAACTCTACGTTTCAGCAGGATAATGCACGACCGCACGCATGTTGCAGGTCCTGTACGGGCCTTTCTAGATACAGAAAATGTTCGACTGCTGCCCTGGCAAGCACATTCTCCAGATCACTCACCAACGGAAAACGTCTGGTCAATGGTGGCCGAGCAACTGGCTCGTCACAATACGCCAGTCACTACTCTTAATGAACTGTGGTATCGTGTTGAAGCATGGGCAGCTGTACCCGTACATGCCATCCAAGCTCTGTTTGACTCGATGACCAGGCGTATCAAGGCCGTTATTACGGCCAGAGGTGGTTGTTCTGGTACTGATTTCTCAGGATCTATGCACCCAAATTGCGTGAAAATGTAATCACATGTCTGTTCTAATATAATATATTTGTCCAATGAATACCCGTTTATCATCTGTATTCCTTCTTTGTGTAGCAATTTTAATGGTCAGTAGTGTACTTTAACCTACTTTTAGTTTGTTAATGTCGATACGCATTGCTCCATTTAAAAAATGTATGTTTGCACAAAAAATACCGTTTCTAAGTATTATTACAATCTGCTTATTAGCTAAAAATACGAACCCCCGACTACCACTCCATTCTGTGAAAACCGCACAATAATAGCACTTTCCATTTCCGCAAAATTTGCAGTGTAAGTTTTAGATGATTCAGGGGCGTACACTATGTGATCAAAAGTATCCGGACACCCGACTGAAAATGACTTACAATTTCGTGGCGCCCTCCATCGGCAATGCTGTAATTCAATATGGTGTTGGCACACCCTTAGCCTTGATGACGGCTTCCACTCTTGCAGGCATATGTTCAACCTGGTGGTGGAAGGTTTCTTGGAAAACGGCAGCCCATTCTTCACGGAGTGCTACACTGAGGAGAGATATCGATGTCTGTCGGTGAGGCCTGGCACGAAGTCTGCGTTCCAAAACATCCCAAATGTGTTCCGGCCAGGACTCTGTTCAGGCCAGTTTATTACAGGGATGTTACTGTCGTGTAAGCACACCGCCACAGGCCGTGCCTTATGAACAGGTGCTCGATCGTGTTGAAAGATGCAAACGCCATCTCCCTATTGCTCGTCAACAGTGGGATGCAAGAAGGTGCTTAAAACATAATTGTAGGCCTGTGCTGTGACAATGCCACGCAAAACAACATGGGGTGCGAGACCTCTCCATGAAAAACACGACCACACCATAACACCACTGCCTCCGAATTTTACTGTTGGCACTATACACGCTGGCAGATGAAGTTCACCGGGCATTCGCCATACCCACACCCTGCCATCAGATCGCCACATAGCGTACCGTGATTCATCACTCCACCCAAAGTTTTTCCACAGTTCAGTCGTCCATTGTTTACGCTCCTTACAGCAAGCAAGGCGTCGTTTGGCATTTACCATCGTGATTTGTGGCAGTCGCTCGACCATGGAATCCAAGTTTTCTCACCTCCCTCCTAACTGTCATAGTACTTGCTGTGACTCCTGATGCAGTTTGGAGTTCTTGTGTGACGGTCTGGATAGATGTCTGCCTATTATACATTACGACTCTCTTCAACTGTCGGCCGTCTCCGTCAGTCAACAGACTAGGTCAGCCTGTATGCTTTTGTGCGGTACGTGTCCCTTCACGTTTCTACTTCACTGTCACATCGGAAACAGTGGACCTATGGATGTTTAGAAGGTAGGAAATCTCGCGTACAGATGTATGACTCAAGAGACACCCAATCACCTCACCATATTCAAAGTCCGTGAGTTCCGCAGAACACCCCATTCTGCTCTCTCACGATGTCTAATGACTACTGAGGTAGCTGATATGGAGTACCTGGCAGTAGGTGGCAGCGGAATGCACCTAATATGAAAAACGTATGCTTTGGGGGTGTCCGGATACTTTTGATCATATAGTGTAGCTCCCGCTAAGCTGTATAGCATCTTATTTCTTGGTTTGTTATTTCTTGAACCATGCCTTCAGAATGCTTTTTGTTTACTTTTTGAAATAGAGGTAACATAATCAGAATTTCCCAAATTCTTTGTGAATTTTGGTTATCTCAAGGAATACTCTCTGCCAAATATATTCGATAGCAGTAAGTCTTTTTCTGGAAGCTTTACTTGTACGTGTGTGGATGTATGTTCTTGATACTAGACCAATAATTTGAAGCTAAACAAGTACAAAAGCACATGCTCCAGAGTACTGTTCGAATCCAACTTGCGCAACACCAGTGGAAGTTTCTGATTTGTTTGAATCAACGTATGTTATTTTAATTTTGTGCATCGTGTACAGAAAAATCTTTCCATTGTCTGAAATTTCTTGTCCATGTGTTTGTCACCATAATGATTCACCTCTTGCGGAGCTCGAATGCTAATGAAAATAGGTGTCCGAATACTTGTCTCCGCACACTGTGCGTGGGTACTTTGCAGATCAGTAGAAAATGCGTGACCGATATTAGATTTCATTGTACAATGCGTAATGGGGCTTCCCGTTCTATCCACGTATGGACTGTTCGAAATGCCTGCACGCGTCAGCGAGAGCTAGTACATTTTCCTAGCTGTCCCGCAGGTATCTTGTTCTTATAAATACCTATGGAAATGTTTTGCGAGTTGTTTCGTGTCTTTCTTCCACAGTTTGTTAGATGACATTTTTCTGGAATCATACAATACCATTTTGAGAACCATTCCTTTGACCTTGTGCGTAGTTCCCCATTCGTACTTCTGATACTCCTGACAGTCCGTTCTATAGCAGGAAGCGCCAAAATTGTGTACAGCTTATCATTCACAGCAGATGAAATCCAGTATCCAAGTGCTCGACGATTTGTTCAAAGTGTGTCACTTGTCTCACCCACAAATGAACCTATGTAATTCTTGAATCCCATGTTTCTACGCGTGCGGTTGTTAATTATATACGTTCTCAGTCCAAGACTGTTGTAGCACATGATAAACTAAAGAAAAATATAATTATGACAGTAAAAACGTTTATATGTTTGTGTTAATTGGACGCCAGTACATAGTTAAGAGAGACAGACAGATCGATGTATCTAAACTTCTTTGGAAGCAAATCAAATGAATAACGATGCCAGCACCGAGTCAGGGGACTCTGGGATATAAAAGGTACCTTTTTCAGTTGACATCGAGGGAATACCACATTCAAACAAAACATTTGATGTTGATTATTATCGAACACGCTCAGTCTTATTAATACTGGAAGAGTACTACGAGTAATTTTGGCACTCACATATCACTTTACTCTACATGTGGCAAGGGCCTCATCGACCACACTCTTGCTCAACGAACCTCTTCTATTTCGTACCCTCGAATGCACTGTTTGTCCATTTGTTGTTGATGATCATCCTAGCTGTGTGCACACCACCAAATTCTGGTTTTTTGCATCGTCCTGTTCCGTGTATTGTTCTGCAGAATGATATTCTGGTTATTCTGTTCTCCTTCATCCTTGCTATATGGTCAGCTCATTCAACCTTAACTTCTTTAGCACTTCGACGATGTTATGGTATTTGTACAGCTCTCTTAATCCTTCATTTTTTCTTATCCTCCATTCTTTATTTTCATCCTATACAGGCCCAAAAAATTTTCTTACTATATTCTTTCGAAAACAAAATATTAATAATTCACAATCTATAACAAAGTTTCAAGAATCTGCCTTAAATGATGGCTCTAGGAATATACTGTAACGCTCACGTATCGCTCACATAGGGACCGTGAGGATAAGATTAGAAAAATTACTGCACGCACGGAGGCATTCAGTCAGTCTTCCCGCGCTCCATACGTGAATGGAACAGGAAGGAACCCTATTGACTGACACGTCGGAACGTACCTTCTGCCGTGCACTTCACAGTGGTTTGCAGAGTATACATGTAGATAACGTTACTGACACGATAGTAGACTGATACAAACGAATTTTGTAGTCAGTACTCTGTGATGTTTTTCTTAAGACTTTGATAAAACAAAAAAGTATTTTGTTCTATGTTGCTAGACGAGCGTCTATTTCTACATTTGTTCTATTGTTGTTACTATAAAAGAACTCCTAAGTACTTGAAATAGTCAACTGTCTTGAATGTGAATCAATATATATTCATATATATTCTAAGACTTATCACTTCCGATTTTGTTACTTATGACCAGATATACTGTCTTTTCTTGATTAACACATAATCCATTTTTCTCAACACACCATTTGGGTAGGGAATTCTAGTAATAAGTTTGTGTGGCCATCCTCCGCAGCAAGCACAGAAATGTATGTTTTGTAAATAAAACCGCCTTTTCATGCTGCATCTGTAATTTATTTTTCCCAGACGCGCTTCGCCATTTTCTTACCCTAAGGGATATTGAAATGGCTCTGAGCACTAAGGGACTTAACATCTATGGTCATCAGTCCCCTAGAACTTAGAACTACTTAAACCTAACTAACCTAAGGACAGCACACAACACCCAGCCATCACGAGGCAGAGAAAATCCCTGACCCCGCCGGGAATCGAACCCGGGAACCCGGGCGTGGGAAGCGAGAGCACTACCGCACGACCACGAGATGCGGGCGGGGATATTGAGTGGGGTAGTTTGTTGGCATCTGTGTTTCTTCTCATCTTATCTGGAGGTCGCACCACCACTTCATTTCCGAAACATAAGCACAATCTTATATTCAGAATTTTTTCTTTCACTCTGTTCACCATGTTTTTCCTTCTTCTTTGTGGTGCACTCTTACTCTTTCGCCACTAGTTCTCGAAAACTGTGCTTTTAAAGATGTAAATATTGTGAGTTCATTAAGTGATTCCTCCATACTGGGGGAAACACATAAAAGCACAGTTTTGGAGCAAATAGATATAGCGAGTGGCAAAAGAGTAATAGAGCACCACAAAGAAGAAGGAAAAACATGGTGAACAGTGTGAAAAAGAAAAGTTCGGGGCATAAAATTGTGCTTATTTTTAGGAAACAAAATGGTAGTGCGACCTCCAGATAAGATAAGAGGAAACGCAGATGCCAACAAACTGTCCCACTGAAGATCCCTTAGTATAAGAAAAAGGCGAAACGCGTTGGGGAAAATAAATTACAGTTGCAGTATGAAAAGGCGGTTTTATTTACAAAACAAGTAATTCTAGTAATGTTCACCTCCTGCAATTGGATCTCTTGTGGATTAGTTTTAGTAACTTCTTTATCGATCTTCTGTAAGATGAGGTTAAATAAAACAGGTGAAGTGGCGTAACCCTTGTCTCAGTCCTTAAAATTTTCAGTTTCTTCTGTAGGTGTCTTTGCACCAACTAAAGTTTCATCTATACACATTTTTACTAACCTATTGAACTTTGAGGGCATTTTGTGTTTCCTTCATTACATTTAAAGGTGTTCTATCATAGGCCTTTTTGAAATCCTGAAACAGTTTGTGGACATTTACACTGGATTCCCACTCCTTCTCAGTTATTTGTGTTAAGAGTGAACAAACGATCGAATGTGGATCTGTTTCTGCGGAAATCGCGTTGGATGACCGCAGTTAGTACTTCAGTTATTGGGCTCAGCCTATTTAAAAGTCACTTATGAGCAAGAAGGATATAGTTACGGGTTTCATCAACATTCTGGTCTCCGAGCCAAGTGGCGTACTGGTTAGCGCCCTGGACTCGCATTTGGGAGCACGATGGTTCAAACCCGCGTCCGGCCATCCTGATTTAGGTTTTCCGTGACTTCCATAAATCGCTCCAGGCAAATGCCGGGATGGTTCTTATGAAAGAGCGCGGCCGATTTCCTTCCCGATCCTTTTCTAATCCGATGGGACCGGAAACATCGCTGTTTGGTCCCCTACCCGAAACCTGCCAACTCACCAACATTCTGGTCATTAGAGACGGAGCACTAGTGGAGAAGGACAAGTGGAAGTTATTCGTGTTGGCCTTGCTGAAGAAACCAATCCGGCATTGAAGTGATTGAGAAACGCTATAGTATGCTAAATCTGGATGGCCCAACGGAGGTCTGAAATCAGCTACCATTACAAGTACACCATTTAACAGTGACAAGAAGCTTCCGACATACTACTAGAAATAAGTATGAGAAAAGCATTACGCTCGACAACCATAGGTGCATTTTTCTCTGTCTCGCATGTGAGCGGATGCTGAGTTTTGCAAGATGGGAAATTTTCGCTGTGGAACAAGTGTGATATCAGTCTGCAGTGACAAGCACGCAGCAACTTGGAGCCGCTCCACTGGCCACGTCAGCGTCGTGTCGTGTTGTGTTGTGGATCGCGGATCGAGTGTCGCGTGCAGCGCCGCGTTCCACTTGTTTACTTCTCGGCGCGGCGCCCTGAAGGTCGGCGCGGTGTCGAGTTATCTGGCGCGCGCCGTGTTTGGCCGCGGGAGGCGTGGCGCCGCTGCTAGTTCATACGGTGCTCCAGAGATGGCGCGCAGGTGTATTTTCTGCTACAGAGGCTTAGTTTCCGCGGTAGCTGATTTCCTAGTAGTTCTAATAGAGCGCGCTTCTTGACCAGCGCCGTAGCTGTGCATTCAGTTTGTACGTAGGGAGGAAGGTAGTTGTACAGTTGTGTACCGGTAGCAGAAATTCCAAATTTTCTTTAGATTCCGAACTTTGACTATTTTTCTTTTCTGCAATAACTGAAAGGACTACGTGAAAGTCCATTGGATGTGGTGTTCAAAAATTTCAAGTTACTGTACAGGGTGCTCCAAAACTATTGGCTCATATTAATACATGATATTTTGTTGTTGTTGTGGTCATCAGTCCTGAGACTGGTTTGATACAGCTCTCCATGCTACTCCATCCTGTGCAAGTTTCTTCATCTCCCAGTACCTACTGCAGCCTACATCCTTCTGAATCTGCTTAGTGTATTCATCTCTTGATCTCCCTCTACGATTTTTACCCTCCACGCTGCCCTCCAATACTAAATTGGTGATCGCTCGATGTCTTAGAACATGTCCTACCAACCGATCCCTTCTTCTAGTCAAGTTGTGCCACAAGCTCCTCTTCTCCCCAATTCTACTCAATACCTCCTCATAAGTTATGTGATCTACCCATCTAATCTTCAGCATTCTTCTGTAGCACCACATTTCGAAAGCTTCTATTCTGTTCTTGTCTAAGCTATTTATCGACCACGTTACACTCCATATACATACTTTCAGAAACGACTTCCTGACATTTAAATCTATACTCGATGTTAACAGATTTTTCTTCTTCAGAAACGCTTTCCTTGCCATTGCCAGTCTACATTTTATATCCTCTCTACTTCGACCATCATCAGTTATTTTGCTCCCCAAATAGCAAAACTCCTTTACTACTTCAAGTGTCTCATTTCCTAATCTAATTCCCTCAGCATCACCCGACTTAATTCGACTACATTCCATTATCCTCGTTATGCTTTTGTCGATGTTCATCTTATACCCTCCTTTCAAGACACTGTCCATTCCGTTCAACTGCTCTTCCAAATCCTTTGCTGTCTCTAACAGAATTACAATGTCATCGGCGAACCTCAAAGTTTTTATTTCTTCTCCATGGATTTTAATACCTACTCCGAACTTTTCTTTTGTTTCCTTTATTGCTTGCTCAATATACAGATTGAATAACATCGGGGATAGGCTACAACCTTGTCTCACTCCCTTCCCAACCACTGCTTCCCTTTCATACCCCTTGACTCTTATAACTGCCATCTGGTTTCGGTACAAATTGTAAATAGTCTTTCGCTCCCTGTATTTCACCCCTGCCACCTTCAGAATTTGAAAGAGAGTATTCCAGTCAACATTGTCAAAAGCTTTCTCTAAGTCTACAAATGCTAGAAACGTAGGTTCGCCTTTCCTTAATCTTTCTTCTAAGGTAAGTCGTAGGGTCAGTATTGCCTCACGTGTTCCAACATTTCTACTGAATCCAAACTGATCTTCCCCGAGGTCGGTTTCTATCAGTTTTTCCATTCGTCTGTAAAGAATTCGCGTTAGTATTTTGCAGCTGTGACTTATTAAACTGATAGTTCGGTAATTTTCACACCTGTCAACACCTGCTTTCTTTGGGATTGGGATTATTATATTCTTCTTGAAGTCTGAGGGTATTTCTCCCGTCTCATACATCTTGCTCACCAGATGGTAGAGTTTTGTGAGGACTAGCTCTCCCAAGGCCGTCAGTAGTTCTAATGGAATGTTGTCTACTCCGGGGCCCTTGTTTCGACTCAGGTCTTTCAGTGCTCTGTCAAACTCTTTACGCAATATCATGTCTCCCATTTCAAAATCTTCATCTACATCCTTTTCCATTTCCATAATATTGTCGTCAAGTACATCGCCCTTGTATAGACCCTCTATATACTCCTTCCACCTTTCTGCTTTCCCTTCTTTGCTTAGAACTGGGTTTCCATCAACGCTCTTGATATTCATGCAAGTGGTTCTCTTTTCTCCAAAGGTCTCTTTAAATGTTTGTAGACAGTATCTATCTTACCCCTAGTGAGGCCGGCCGAAGTGGCCGTGCGGTTAAAGGCGCTGTAGTCTGGAAGCGCAAGACCGTTACGGTCGCAGGTTCGAATCCTGCCTCGGGCATGGATGTTTGTGATGTCCTTAGGTTAGTTAGGTTTAACTAGTTCTAAGTTCTGGGGGACTAATGACCTCAGCAGTTGAGTCCCATAGTGCTCAGAGCCATTTTGAACCAACCCCTAGTGAGATAAGCCTCTACACTCTTACATTTGTCCTCTAGCCATCCACATGATATAGAGAACAACAAAACAAAGATATGTACTTATGGCACATATGGTCCCTGACGGCAGTTTCTGATGACAGGAACGATTTACATAGCAGGTTGTTTAACATGCTAATTACAGCAGTGGCATTTAATGGAAACGTTCGAATGCGTGATCAGTCACTGGCATGTATGCACGCAGTACGTCATCGGACCATTGGATGATGCGTTCGTTCGAAGATTCCTGGCATGTACGTACTGGTACCAGCAGCGACGGCAATGACAGCGACGAAGTCTGTTACTGTTTCCACAACGGTTTCATACATCAGGCGCTTCATATGCCCCCATAGGAAAAAGTCCAGACACGTGACGTCAGGTGACCTGGGTGGTCAGGCCACAGGACCACCTCGGTCGATCCATCGAATCCTGAAGGTGTCTCTCAGATGACTCTTCACAGCAATGCCAAAATGCTGGCAGTACGTCCTTTGTCTCAATTCATCATTTCTGGCACCACATGTTATACCAAGATCCGTCCGTTGAGGCGGAATGGAAGAATATATGGTCCAATCAACCTATCACCGAGAATGCCGGCCCACACATTAATACCGAATCGCCATCGATGAACCCGAAGTCGAACACCTCGTGGATTCACGTGCGTCCAAACACGCAAACTGTGGATATTGAAAGAGCCTTCACGAATAAACAAAACCTCGTAGGTGTACAGGATCTCGGCCAGAAATAAGGAGTCTGGGGCAGTGGGGGCAATATGTTATAAAAGCCTGTTATGTTAGACTGTGGGGGCAGTATGTAATAAAAGCCGTTGTGGGAACGGCACGCGCTGGGCAAAGTCTTCAGTGCTCGGGCTGCCACGCGCTGAAGATGGAAAGGGTGAAGCTGCTGGTCATGTAACACATTCCACGTAAGGATACGTCCGACGCCAAGGATGTGTGCGATACGTCGTGTGCTGTAGACGGAGTGTCTTCAACAGGTCGCAGAATGTCGTCTCCGATCTCGGGGGTTCGTGATGTTCTATTCCGATCTGTATCATGCATGTGTGCACGGCAAGTGACTGTTTCACGCACCAGGCGATGTAAAGGTCCGAATGTCTGGCGTTGGCGAACCTGTCTGTTTTGAAAGCTCTTTTGATACTCTCTCACTGCAGCTCGTCCATTTCCATTCACAGGCCGTTACAGCGTACCTAAACCGCTCCATTTATGCTGTTGCGTGCGAATGAACTGATGTGTTTCCAAGGAGACCTCAGCCCAACCATCCGCACACGGAGCAATTTTGAATGTCGGTACACACTCCCAGTCAGCGAAGGGGCACATCAGCTTACGTCAGAACCGCTAGCCAAATGTTTCCTAACATCACAGGCTGACTGCAGAGAACGTATGTTCTCCACTTCTTGTATTAATTTGAACGAATGGTTTCGGAACACTCTTTATAAAACATGGTGTGCCGCAGGGCTTGATACTACCGAGCAATGTAGAGCAGTGGTTAGCACACCGGCCTCGCATTCGGTAGCACGACGGTTCAAACCCGCTTCCAGCCATTCTCAGAGATTTTCCGCGATTCCCTAAATCGCTCCAGTCAAATACCAGGATGGTTCCTGTGAAACGGCATGGCCTATTTCCTTCCCCATCCCCGACACAATCCGAGCTTGTGCTCAGTCTCTTATGACCTCGATGCCGACGGGACGTTAAACCCAACCTTCGTTCCTTTTCTTCCTCGCGTTCGATACTTCTATTTCTGATTTATGTCGATGACATTCAGTTTCGTTCTAAGCTCGAATGTACACTACTGGCCACTAAAATTGCTACACCACGAATATGACGTGCTACAGACGCGAAATTTAACCGACAGGAGAAGATGCTGTGATATGCAAATGATTAGCTTTTCAGCGCATTCACACAAGGTTGGCGCCGGTGGCGACACCTACAACGTGCTAACATGAGGAAAGTTTCCAGTCGATTTCTCACACAAGCAGCAGTTGACCGGCGTTGCCTGGTGAAATGTTGTTGTGATGGTTCGTGTAATGAGGAGAAATGCGTACCATCACGTTTCCGACTTTGATAAAGGTCGGATTGTAGCCTATCGCGATTGTGGTTTATCGTATCGCGACATTGCTCCTCGCATTGGTCGAGATCCAATGACCGTTAGCAGAATATGGAATCGATGGGTTCAGGAGGGTAATAAGGAACGCCGTGCTGGATTCCAACGGCCTCGTATCACTAGCAGTCGAGATGACAGGTATCTTATCCGCATGGCTGTAACGGATTGTGCAGCCACGTCTCGATCCCTGAGTCAACAGATGGGGGCGTTTGCAAAACAACAACCATCTGCACGAACAGTTCGATTACGTTTGCAACAGCATGGACTATCAGCTCGGACACCATGGCTGCGGTTATCCTTGACGCTGCACCACAGACAGGAGCGCCTGTGATGGTGTGCTCAACGACGAACCTGGGTGCACGAATGGAAAACGTCATTTTTTCTGATGAATCCAGGTTATGTTTACAGCATCATGATGGTCGCATCCGTGTTTGGCGACATCGCGGTGAACGCACATTGGAAGCGTGTATTCGTCATCGCCATACTGGCGTAGCACGCGGCGTGACGGTATGGGGTGCCATTGGTTACACGTCTCGGTCACCTCTTGTTCGCATTGAAGGCACTTTGAACAGTGGACGTTACATTTCAGATGTGTTACGACACGTGGCTCTACCCTTCATTCGATCCCTGCGAAACCCTACATTTCAGCAGGATAATGCACGACCGCATGTTGCAGGTCCTGTACGGGCCTTTCTGGATACAGAAAATGTTCGACTGCTGCCCTGGCCAGCACATTCTCCAGATCTCTCACCAATTGAAAACGTCTGGTCAACGGTGGCCGAGCAACTGGCTCGTCACAATGCGCCAGTCACTACTGTTGATGAACTGTCGTATCGTGTTGAAGCTGCATGGGCAGCTGTACCTGTACATGCCATCCAAGCTCTGTTTGACTCAATGCCCAGGCGTATCAAGGCCGTAATTACGGCCAGAGGTGGTTGTTCTGGGTACTGATTTCTCAGGATCTGTGCACTCAAAAAAAATGGTTCAAATGGCTCTGAGCACTATGGGACTCAACTGCTGAGGTCATTAGTCCCCTAGAACTTAGAACTAGTTAAACCTAACTAACCTAAGGACATCACAAACATCCATGCCCGAGGCAGGATTCGAACCTGCGACCGTAGTGGTCTTGTGGTTCCAGACTGCAGCGCCTTTAACCGCACGGCCACTTCGGCCGGCTCTGTGCACTCAAATTGCAACTAAACAATCAGAAGTCCTAAAAGAAACCTCAGAAAAGACAGGCTTAAAAATTCTTTTGGAGAGACAGAGGACGTGAAT
The DNA here is from genome assembly GCF_021461385.2 of Schistocerca piceifrons. NCBI lineage: Eukaryota > Metazoa > Arthropoda > Insecta > Orthoptera > Acrididae > Schistocerca > Schistocerca piceifrons. Next base: position 320,236,497 of record NC_060139.1, on the reverse strand, counting down.
GTAGATGAAAACGATCCAATGCAGACAGAGAAGACAATGTATGGCAGTATCAAAAGAACACAGTTCAAATATCTAGGTTAGATTCTCACGATAAGCATCAATGAAAAAATGGCAGTCGAGAAAAGAGCCAGAAGGATGGAGACAGAATTCATAAAATGCCAGTACAATTACGAATCCAAATCCCTGCCTTATTAGACCAAACTCAGACACAACTCCGTTGTTAAACATGAATGTTTGTTTGCAGCAGAGAACGGACTCTCAGAAAGAAAAAAAGAAAATTTTAAGGCAGATATTAAGGCCGGAAAAGTAATAACAGATGAGTTTATATTTCATTTGAGATCAAACAAGGAATTATATGAAAAGTTTGAAATGATATCAGTCACACTAAAGAAAATAAGACTGACTTCCTATGGACACGTAAATGGATAAAGTCAGAAAAGGTTGCAAATGAGATACTAACTTAACCAGAGAACAGAAAGAGACAAGTTGCTTGGTTGAAATAAGTACATGAGGATCCAGGGAAGTGGGGGATCAGTAAAGAAAATAGGCCTGTAAGAGACCGAGAGACGTTCAGCGAAAAAATAGATGGAGTGGTGGAGTTATCCGACAAAGAAGTAAGAGCAACACCGAGAGTGTCCTGGGAAGAAGAGTCAGCATGAGTGAGTCAGGGAATAAAGGAATACTGGCGAGGGAGAAAGAACTCGCAGAAGTGAAGGCAACTGCGTCATCGTCACATATAGGTGGTTGAAACTATCAAATAAACAAATAAAGGATAGAATGTATAAGAAACTATCGAGTGCTATTCACAGTGAAAACTGTACGTCGGATAGTCGATTAGGATATGTGGAAGTGAAAATAGCGTATGTTAGTAAAACAGACAGCAGTATTTTCAGAAGCACCGGTGACAAAGACCATAAGGGTTTCTTGGTGTTATAGCAACTTGACTTACGGAGCAAGGGTGATAATTTCATCGCGAAGCATGGCAAATGGAGGACTGCAACTGATAATTATAGTTAAAGCAGGTCTTTGCGTCAGTGATTTTTATTTTAACACTGGACATTTCAGTAGTTCATCCCATTTTCTTCATGTGGACAGTTTTACTATTGTATGATTTATATTTTTAAGTTTAGTAGTGCTGTCTCTGAAAATGAAAAACTATTTATCACCAGCAGCAGAGGAATCATAACCTCTTTTGTAGTTAGCCTGCCACAGTGAAAAGCTGTCTGTTCTCCGCTCTAACACAAAGATGTATCTCGTGTTTAGAATTGTTTTCATGCACTTCTAGATTGAGTGCACCTGAAATCATCGTGAGAGTATTAAACTCTATAGCTGTAAATACTCGTTTAGATTAATACGATCCAATTATATTAATCCTTACAATACTTATACTCTTATTAGCAACTGGTACCTTTCAGCATTTTGTGATTAAGTTCGTAGCTTAATTTGATGGCCACTATTCAGATAAACAACACAACTTTAACCTCAATTTCCAAGCAGAAGCAACACAAAGAGCGTAATGTGGAAGGCAGAACATATTGGTTTAATACAGGATAGACAACTTCCTAATGATGTCGCCAACGGCACAAAAATTAACTTTCCAAAGCTGATAGGTTTCTTGTCAAAAGTATTACAGGTGCATTTATGTACGATTAATTACAGGGACAACTAATTACGCTCGCATTTTTTCTCAGAGCCCGAAAGAGAGGACATTTTGTAGATTTTTATGGAATCCGCAGGGACACATTTCTTTGCCCCAAAAACAAGACGCGTCCGGGAAAAAAATACGTATCCTCCACCAGAAGATGACGGTGTGAACTCTCGAAACGCTTAGTGGTACAATAAACAAAAGGACTTACGCAGAAGTCAACAGAGGAAAGTCCAATGGACATGACGGGATACCAATTCGATTCTACACAGAGTACGCGAAAGAACTTGCCCCCCTTCTAACAGCCGTGTACCGCAAGTCTCTAGAGGAACGGAAGGTTCCAAATGATTGGAAAAGAGCCCGGGTAGACCCAGTCTTCAAGAAGGGTCGTCGAGCAGATGCGCAAAACTATAGACCTATATCTCTGACGTCGATCTGTTGTAGAATTTTAGAACATGTTTTTTGCTCACGTATCACGTCGTTTCTGGAAACCCAGAATCTAACCTGCAGGAATCAATATGGATTCCGGAAACAGCGATCGTGTGAGACCCAACTCGCTTTATTTGTCCATGAGACCCAGAAAATATTAGATACAGGGTCCCAGGTAGATGCTATTTTCCTTGACTTCCGGAAGGCGTTTGATACAGTTCCGCACTGTCGCCTGATAAACAAAGTAAGAGCCTACGGAATATCAGACCAGCTGTGTGGCTGGATGGAAGAGTTTTTAGCAGACAGAACACAGCATGTTGTTCCCAATGGAGAGACGTCTACAGACGTTAAAGTAACCTCTGGCGTGCCACAGGGGAGTGTTATGGGACCATTGCTTTTCACAATATATATAAATGACCTAGTAGATAGTGTGATGCTGTAGTGTATATAGAGAAGTTGCAGCATTAGAAAATTACAGTGAAATGCAGGAAGATCTTCAGCGGATAGGCACTTGGTGCAGGGAGTGGCAACTGACCCTTAACATAGACAAATGTAATGTATTGCGAATACATAGAAAGAAGGATATTTTATTGTATGATTATATGATAGCAGAACAAACAATGGTAGCAGTTACTTCTGTGAAATATCTGGGAGTATGCGTGCGGAACGATTTGAAGTGGAATGATCATATAAAATTAATTGTTGGTAAGGCGGGTACCAGGTTTAGATTCATTGGGAGAGTCCTTAGAAAATGTAGTCCATCAACAAAGGAGGTGGCTTACAAAATACTCGTTCGACCTATACTTGAGTGTCGCTCATCAGTGTGGGGTCCAAATGGTTCAAATGGCTCTGAGCACTATGGGACTCAACTGCTGAGGTCATTAGTCCCCTAGAACTTAGAACTAGTTAAACCTAACTAACCTAAGGACATCACAAACATCCATGCCCGAGGCAGGATTCGAACCCGCGACCGTAGCGGTCTTGCGGTTCCAGACTGCAGCGTCTTTAACCGCACGGCCACTTCGGCCGGCAGTGTGGGGTCCGTACCAGGTCGAGTTGACTGAGGAGATAGAGAAGATCCAAAGAAGAGCGACGCGTTTCGTCACAGGGTTATTTGGTAAGCGTGATAGCGTTACGGAGATGTTTAGCAAACTCAAGTGGCAGACTCTGCAAGAGAGGCGCTGTGCATCGCGGTGTAGCTTGCTGTCCAGGTTTCGAGAGGGTGCGTTTCTGGATGAGGTATCGAATATATTGCTTCCCCCTACTTATACCTCCCGAGGAGATCATGAATGTAAAATTAGAAAGACTCGAGCTCGCACGGAGGCTTTCCGGCAGTCGTTCTTCCCGCGAACCATACGCGACTGGAACCGGAAAGGGAGGTAATGACAGTGTCACGTAAAGTGCCCTCCGCCACACACCGTTGGGTGGGTTGCGGAGTATAAATGTAGATGTAGATGTAGAAGACTGTTTTATTTTTAGTGAGTACGGATTCCGCAGAAGTGCGGATACAGGCCGCTTTGGCAGCATTCCTGGAGAGAGGCGGCTGCAACCGGTCCTGTAGCGGTAGCACGTCGAGCCCGGAGCCACCCTCAGCATGTTACCTGCTGTCCAACGCCAGTTGGACGAGATGTCTGCGGCAGAACCAACTGGCCAGGACAGCGTCCCTGCATTTAACGGTCCTGCGGGCACACTCCCACTTTTGGGTACATGCCAGCTGCCAAACCAGTGGCTCCACTTCCTCAAACCTCACCGCCATAAACCTTTTTGCTTTTTTAAGGTCAGCAGTGCCTCGAAGATTCAAAGGCCGTCCTCCATCCGTTCCTGCCTCGCATTTGTCTTTTCACGTCTACATACCTTCCACTCCCGACACTCACAATGATGTTTTACATACAATTAGTGTCAACTTTGATCACCCCAACAATATTCCCATTCTTAACTCAAGCGTCGTTATTTTGCTGCAATCCTCAATCTAGACTTCCACTTGCCACCGGCCCCCTCCGTGCCACCCGTCCTTTGTTCTTCCCGCTCCTTTCGAACCCTTTCATTCCATCTATCTCATCCATATCCTTTCCGTACCGCTTCCCTTTTCTCCCTCCCCCTTTCCCTTACTCCCCCTACTCCTTCCCCTGGTCCTTCCTGGTAATACACTACTGGCCATTAAAATTGCTACACCAAGAAGAAATGCAGATGATAAACGGGTATTCATTGGACAAATATATTATACTAGAACTCACATGTGAATACATTTTCACGCAATTTGGTTCGCATAGATCCTGAGAAATCAGTATCCAGGAAAACCACCTCTGGCCGTAATAACGCCCTTGATACGCCTGGGCATTGAGTCAAACAGAGCTTGGATGGCGTGTACAGGTACAGCTCCCCATGCAGCTTCAACACGATACCACAGTTCATCAAGAGTAGTGACTGGCGTATTGTGACGAGCCAGTTGCTCGGCCACTATTGACCAGACGTTTTCAGTTGGTGAGAGATCTGGAGGATGTGCTGGCCAGGGCAGCAGTCGAACATTTTCTGTATCCAGAAAGACCCGTACAGGACGCGCAACATGTGGTCGTGCATTATCCTGCTGAAATGTAGGGTTTCGCAGAGATCGAATGAAGGGTAGCGCCACGGGTCGTAACAAAAAAAAAGGGTCAAATGGCTCTGAGGACTATGGGACTTAACTTCTGAGGTCATCAGTCCCCTAAGGACATCACACACACCCATGCCTGAGGCAGGATTCGAACCGTAGCTGTCGCGGGGTCATAACACATCTGAAATGTAACCTCCACTGTTCAAAGTGCCGTCAATGCGAACAAGAGGTGACCGAGACGTGTAACCAGTGGCACCCCATACCGTCACGTCGGATGATACGCCAGTATGGCGAAGACGAATAAACGCATCCAATGTGCTTTCACCGCGATGTCGCCAAACACGGATGCGACCATCGTGATGCTGTAAACAGAACCTGGATTCATCCGAAAAAATTGCGTTTTGCCATTCGTGCACCCAGGTTCGTCGTTGAGTACACCATCGCAGGCGCTCCTGTCTCTGAATCAGCGTCAAGGGTAACCGCAGCCGTGGTCTCCGAGCTGATAGTCCAGGCTGCTGCAAACGTCGTTCGTGCAGATGATTGTTGTCTTGCAAACGTCCCCATCTGTTGACTCAGGGATCGAGACGTGGCTGCACGATCCGTTGCAGCAATGCGGATAAGATGCCTGCTAGTGAAACGAGGCCGTTGAAATCCAGCACGGCGCTCCGTATTACCCTCCTGAACCCACCGATTCCATAATCTGGTAACATTCATTGGATCTCGACCAACGCGAACAGCGATGTCGCGATACGATAAACCGCAATCGCGATAGGCTACAATCCGACCTTTACCAAAGTCGGAAACGTGATGGTACGCATTTCTCCTCCTTACACGAGGCATCACAACAACGTTTCAGCAGGCAACGCCGGTCAACTGCTGTTTGTGTATGAGAAATCGGTTGGAAACTTTCCTCATGTCAGCACATTGTAGGTCTCGCCCCCGACGCCAACCTTGTTTGAATGCTCTGAAAAGCTAATGACTTGCATATCACAACATCTTCTTTGTGTCGGTTAAATTTCGCGTCTGTAGCACGTCATCTTCGTGGTGTAGCAATTTTAATGGCCAGTAGTGTAGTATTGACTGCCCAGACGCTATTGTTTATGTAATTACTGTTTATTTAATTAGTTCTGCATGTGATCCTACTGTTGTATCTTTCTTTATGCACGACGTAGATTGGTCCATTTTTACTTCAAACAATGTGTAAAATGATTAAGCTTGTGGATGTATTTTAAAGGGATGTTTTTTTAAACTTTTCTAAACATTTGTTTGCAGTTGATGCTCATGTTTGGCGTCTTTGCCATAATTGTGCTACGATAAGGAACACTATGTAGGCTACACTGTAGCAATGCTGCGTTGTCGTTCTATGATGCACTGACATTTCCATCCGTTATAGCATATAGATATTACCCTCTCTGGATCTGTAAGTCAAACCTCAATATTACATTGTAATTTATTTGTGAAGGTGTGCACACTTACAAAGCATATGTAGGTATCACATATGTTATGCAATCATTTTGTACATTGCTTGTTTTTAACATTGTAAACATGTATGGAAACAACCTTTCCGGAAATAAAAGAATCTCGGCACGAAGAGGGCGCCACCTCTCCTAGACTTCCTAGTAGCTTCCAACATGACCAGTATCATTTGTTAACAAACACTAGTTAGTTAGTTACCCACTTTATTCATTGCTATTTTGAACGGGCATCTTACATACAAATCAGTGGTATGTGCTGGTTGCGATATGCTATCCATTTACGCTTTGCACTCGTGTTTAGTATGAACTTGTTTGGACGTATTGTAATTTTGATTTTCGTACGTAGATTGGTTTGAGAGTGGGCATAGCCTGAAAGCGGTCGCCGACTAAATAAAAACCCTTTTTAGTTGCATCTTTGGCTGCCTCTTTTAGCATTACGATATTCCCTTTCCCTGTTTCATCACGTGCTAAGTTGTCTGGCCCTTGAGTACCTTAATACATTACCCACGACTCGAGAACTGTTCGAATATTGTACCCACTGGGCGAGGTTGCCCACTGGTGAGAAAACAGGATTCGTACTAGGGAGACGTGGGATTCAGTTCTTCTTACAACCAGTCAGACAGAGGTTTTCCATTATTTATCCAAACCGCCTGACGTAAATGTCGCGACAATATCGTTGAAACGGACGGTGTCTTCTGTCTCTTATGACGTCGTCGTCGACTGTACATTAAAACCTAATTTTACAGTTTTTTCTGAATCTTCTGGTAAAGGTACCGCAACTCTCCTCTCCTGTTCTATCTGCTGCCTTTTCGTTTACAATTGTCTACTTTTTTATTATCAGCCATCTTAGCATCACATTTCAAACGCTTGCACTTCCTTTGTTCTCTTTCTTTTTCCGCAGTCGACTTTCATTTCCACACATTACTTTGCTTCAGATGTGTAGTTTCAACTACTTATCTCTCTATTCCGTGTTAATATTTCTTACGACAAGCGCTCTTTCAGTGAAGGAAGCTTTCTTCGCTTCTTCCAAATTGACTCTTCTCTCTGGCCCAGACAAAGCAGTTCTTTCACTTTTTCTACTACGTCCTAAAGCAGTTCTTTCACTTTTTCTACTACGTCCTCCAAAATTTTCCAGTGTGGAACGTCGTTGTTTTACTTTTCAGTTGCTCTTCATAACTTTGCCGGCCGAGGTGGCCGTGCGGTTAAAGGCGCTGCAGTCTGGAACCGCAAGACCGCTACGGTCGCAGGTTCGAATCCTGCCTCGGGCATGGATGTTTGTGATGTCCTTAGGTTAGTTAGGTTTAACTAGTTCTAAGTTCTAGGGGACTAATGACCTCAGAAGTTGAGTCCCATAGTGCTCAGAGCCATTTGAACCATTTGAACTTTCGTTTTTGCTCTATATTTGCTTAATCCAAAATCTGTACTAAATACACAGTACAGTAGATTCAACTCCTATTTTAAGTCTTTCTCAGTTTCGACCATCAGGAGCTTAGCATTATCTTATCCTCATATGTTCCAAGTTTTATTTTTTGGCACTTCCTTCATAGCTTCTTTTACGTACAAATTAAGCAAAATCAGCGTCAAAGTAAAATATTTCCTGGTATCCTTCCTAAACCGGTATCCTCTTTCGTGATTTTCAATCTTTTAGTACTTGCTCTTGGTTTTTGTATGCAATGCAGATTATTTACCAGTACCTTTTTATTTATAATCTTTCCTCTCATAATATGAAACTTTGCAAACTATTCCACTGCGCATGGAAGAAGGTATAGTCTATTTAGCAGCTCTGCTATTCCATTTGCAGAACGAAAACGTAGAGGACGACTATTTGCTTTCCTCTTTAATTTTACCACTGCGATCCCAACGCTATGCGCCACCAGGTCAAAACCAAAAATTCAGTTGTCCGGATATGTCGTCTATAATTATTGTAAAAACACCTTATTCATTCAGTTTTGAAGCAACATAAACAAGAGTTCGCCGTTACCATTCAATGAAAAATCTCAAGAACACTGTAAATAATATTCATAGCAATTTTATCTGCTCAGTGACGTCACTATAATTCATGTGATAAAAGTATTTAATTTCGCAAATAAATGTTTGTGGTAATAATAATAATAATAATAATAATAATAATGTCGTGTGACGAGGGCCTCCCGTCGGGTGGACCGCTCGCCTGGTGCAAGTATTTCGATTTGACGCCACTTCGGCGACTTGCGCGTCGATGGGGATGAAATAATGATGATCAGGACAACACAACACCCAGTCCCTGAGCGGAGAAAATCTCCGACCCAACCGGGAATCGAACCCGGGCCCTTAGGATTGACAGTCGCGCAGAGCACTCTTCTTTTTTTTAAATCTCATTTTGAAACTTCCTGGCAGATTAAAACTGTGTGCCGGACCGAGACTCGAACTCGGGACCTTTGCCTTTCGCGGGCAAATGCTCTACCAACTGAGCTACTCACGTCCCGTCCTCACAGCTTTACTTCCGCCAGTATCTCGCCTCCTACCTTCCAAACTTAACAGAAGCTCTCCTGCGAACCTTGCATTCTGGAAATCTCATTTTGTTCGTATTCGTTCGTTGTATCTGCTCTGACGTCGAAAGACACCCGTTTCAGTTCGTTGTTGTTCCACTAAGTTTTTTTTAATGACAGAGGGCACCTAGCCCTCTGACCGAACACGTTGAGCTACCGTGCCGGCTACCACTCAGCTACCGGGGGCGGACAATGTTTGTGGTGCAGACTGGTCTCATTTTATTCGAAAAACCTTACTCATGTAATTCATCATGGTTGCGTAGTGCGTTATTTATCTGTTCCAACTGACATGAGAGGGCCGCCCACTGTGGCCGAGCGGTTCTAGGCGCTACATCTGGAACCGCGCGGCCGCTACGGTCGCAGGTTCGAATCCTGCCTCGGGCATGTGTGTGTGTGATGTCCTTAGGTTAGTTAGGTTTGATTAGTTCTAATTTCTAGGGGACTGATGACCTCAGCAGTTAAGTGTCATAGTGCTCAGAGCCATTTGAACCATTTGACATGAGAGGGGGGCTGAAAGGCAACGTCACTTGCTTGGTGGTGGTCGGAATACCGAAGAACATAAAATAAGTTATTATACTACGCCACCGCTGAAATTTACATGATGTGCTACTGTATAAAACATTTTAGCCGCCAGCATACCAGCAGATAAAGCATACCAGTAGATAATTGCTATGTTTACAACAGATGTCAGTGTTCTATGCGATTCACGGATGTGTGTGTATGTGTGTATGTATGTGTGTGTGTGTGGGGGGGGGGGGGGAGGGAGGGAGGGAGGGAGGGAGGGGGAGACTGAGTGGTAAATAAATGGAAAAATGTATTCAAATTCTGATCTGTAGCAAACGTCTGCGAAATACCGTTACCATAAGAAGTGCAAAGGAGAGACTTCTACAGAGAAAAAACGATAGTACCCTGTAAGTATCTGCATTCAAAGGAACTACTTGACTGTATAGAATACCAAATAAAGGTAGGGAAGAAAGCTTGGCTCGGAGGTGACGGCGGTCAGCAGTGTTCACACCAGTCGAACCCGCAGACTATCTGTGTATCACATGTGAGATAGTGGCTGCCAGTCGTAACAGGGGGCAGCAGCAGAGAGCGGTGACCTGAAGCAACTCTACCCAGCAGAGATAGTGGCGCAGCTGGGGCAGAGTGAAGGACGTAAATGCTTGCTGCACTCGTATTCCACTAGGTCTGAATGGCAAAATATTCACTACCCACCCAACACTCCTCTCCCTTTTAAAGGACCTCATACAGACTCAAGGTAATATGTACACAGCATCGCAAAAGAGCAGCAAATGGGATTAGTCCTAGAATACTAGTGATATTCCTTAATCGGAATCAGTATTTTGCTCAGGGTAACTGGAATCGCGGATCAATATGAGCCATCGAATAAAAAAAGCACTTAATTCCTATAACAGGTATAAATAATATGTAAATCCATAAGAAATGTATTAAAATAACTTTTATTTCAAATGTAAATAAACATTTATTAAGTAACAATTTTATATTGTGATATTTTTAAACTTTAAGTCCTAGGTCTTATATTTAACAGGAATTTTTTCTTCCCTTACTTTGGCATGCAATATAATAATAAAAAAAGCTTAGATTAAAAAACCTACATATGATATGGGGTTTGTCATACTTCTCCTTAATACAAATAGGGATTCTTTATGCCATCAATCAGAAAAAAACGACAACTAAACATAAAAGTGGACAAACGTTATCAATTTAAGTAACTATTCTAAGTATGACAATTGCTACACAACACGTTTTTTACATGTCGTTTACAAATGAATTTAAAGCATATATCTCATTTTTGTGATTTTTTTGTCAGTTTTAGACTCACTTTCTATTTTTTGTGACTTACATTGAGTGGAAGACGAATTTTCTTACCGTAGGTCGTTTTGTGGTTTATCAGCTGTCCACAGAAAATAATCTATCCTACGCTAAAATCTATTGATATTTCAGATATTTTTGCGATAAATGGCCTTTTCAAACTTAGTGCAATTTGTTTTATGTAATGATTACGTTTCATACGTTTTCTACTACTTGACGTTGTAATCTACCCTCTCCGTGCTACTTCGATCTATAGTCCACATTACACAATGTCTTTTATGAAACTCTAGTTTATTTAGCCTGTCATGTTGAGTTGGCTCCGGTTCTTCTTGTCTAGGGGTTTCATTCTTAAAGCTGGAAATTTCACATTTTAGGTCCTCACGGTTGGATTGAACTAAATAAATTTGAAGATTGTTGTTGCAGAATTTTTGTTTTTACTTAAATATATTTTCTCACATTTGGGTATATCATGCAGTCTTTTGGTTTTTCACATTGACAAAGTTGAAATTACAGTGTTCGCACAAAAACATAAAAATACGTCACATCGGAGCCATGCTTGCGACTCGCACACTCTGCGAAAATAACAATATTCCAAAGGATTTACAATTTTTCTTAACAAATTACTTTCTACTAACTTTAATTTCGATTATTATTTCATATATGAATCCAGAAATAAACATAGTAAACAGTACACGTTTGGGGAAATTAATAATAGCAGTTTTAAGTGTGCAAATATTTCATGTTTAAAAAAAAAAAACATTCAGAACCAATACCTATCGATTATAACATTGAAACTAAAATATTTTATAGAGTAATTCCTTTTCATAATTTTAACTTAAAATATAACATACTGTGTATAAAATTATATGGAAGTTTTCAGAAAAGCAACTGAAATAACATTGACCTGTCTAAAATTCGAAAAATAATACTGCCATCAACAACTACTGTTGAGGAAAAGTAATGTTAGAGGAGGATGTCCCGTTACGTCTTCCATAAAACGAATCCATCTGTACTCACAATATTCAATGTTACAGAAAAAATTGCGCATGGCCATGGTTGAGTTCTTCAAGGGACTGAACAATTTGCGCATTTCTGATATAATTGCAAATTCAAGTATCTCAGGTTTTCCACTGTTTTCATTAGCTGAATTGTCACGGTGCATTGATGAGATCACCTTTACACTTCGTTTATTTCTTTTGGGACGTATGACGCCCATGTTTTATTCTTCGCGAAATCAGATAACATAGTATTTATTTTGCGTCGTTTACTGGGAAAAAATTCCGGTGGTATTTCCCTTTTATTTTTGCCCATCGTTTCAAAGCAACGCATCTTCGATCAGTTTGTTAACCTGCTCCACAGAGGAGAACCAATTGTCGGCAGATACATTTCTATTTGATCCAAATAAAAGTTCTGCAAGCTCCAGTAAATTTTGTATTGGAATGAAAGTTGGCTTCTTCTGTTAGAGACTGATTTGCCCGTGTAGATAAAAGAATTATGTAAATGTGTTTTTTAGCGTCAAAAAGGAACATAATCTTGACGTCATATTTAGCAGGTTACGATTTCATATAAACCCTGAAAAAACATTTTCCTCTTAAATGGCAAAGCATTTAATCAGTTGTCAAATATTTTTATCAGTTAAAACTTTTTTGAGAATTCGGAGTGAAATTTCCAAATATTTCTGAGATGAGAGCAGCGTGATCATTAGTTCTTCTTTCTTTCCTTGAATTCAAATCATCAGATCTCAGAGCAGATAACACGAACATAAATCGCATCTCGGCCTATAAGCTTTCGATGTCTTCATGGCCAGAGCTGGATAAACCTGAGAATAGGAACAGCACAAAGAATGCTTTAATTTCCAAAATACTCACTGGTTTATTTACATAGCTTTCTTTTATACTTTTCTGAATATTCTGTCATTTTTTGTTTAGTGAGAGTGCGTATAGTCGCGGTCATTTCCTCTGGTATCAGCAACTGTCATGATTCAATTGGCGAAATGTTTCGTTTTCCACGAGATGGACCTATGACACCACGCAGTAGAATTATGATGTTGAGTTCTGATCCTGGAGCTACTGGGTGGGTGAGAAAACGACTTGAATCGATTTTTACCTCGGAAATATGTACTACTTGACAGGTGGCTATCTCTCTCTAAAGAGTCGCCAGGCGAAGAGTTATTTGTGTCGGAAGGAATTTCGTGTTGTTTATTTTCGTCGTCGCTTAAGTTATCTACATCACAAGAGCGAAAATAACTTAGATTCTGTATCTGAATAATTTCTGACTAATAATAGGTTACAGATTTCTTTTTCAGTAAGACCCTGCACCATTGTGGCAATGAAGTGCCTGAAACACCACAAAATAAGTATAAACTGACTAAAATAATTTCATATCTGGAATCACGGGTCAGATTTGATCCAGCAGTGGCACATACCCCCACTTCCAGTAAGTTTCAAGCGACGATCGCCCGGACCCCGCTGCACCTAACAACATACTGAGACAGACCGGCGTGCAAACGTGAAGTTCCAAGCGTTTCGATCGTTAAACGGTTTTATTGTGCCTGTGAGTCCAAATTGATCGAGGATTCAAGTTAAGGGATAGTATACGACCACTGTTTCTGGAAAACGAGGGGAAAATAAATTCCCTGATTAATTCCGTGTTTGTGGGTTAAAAATGGAACCGAAAACAAAACTAAAGTTTTGTTTTCAAGTAGATGTAGCAGCATCCAGAGCACACTGAAAATAATAAAGGGAGTAAATATCTGTCCAGATGGGTCTCTTCCAGCACTTTCACGTGGGAGTGAATGCTGCATACCTAAGAAAAAACTTTCAGGACAATGAAAGCGAGGAAATATTTCTGAGAGGAATAAAAGGTTACTGAAGAGCAGACGACGTGAGAAATCAGACAGTGTGGTAAGAGTCAGCGGCAGAACAATTTTAATGTAGCTTTATTAAATACAGCAACACCTGGTACGAACAAAACGAAAAAGAACGAAAGAAATGGAATTTAGTAAGGATTGCTGAAGGAAATGGGTCATGTCCTGTCATAGGAACCATCCCAGCATATGCTTTACGTGTTTTAGGCGAACCGCGGATTACCTAGATGCGGATGGGCGAACGGAGATTTAAACCCCTGTCCACACTAATACCCTTAGGCTTCCCACTGCGCTGAAACGAACACATACGGAACATGGACAGCACACGCTCTCTTATTAGCTAATAAACCAGAAAGCTGAAGAAGAGGAGGAGCGCAGCTAATTTGTGAAGACAGAAATGTCTTAAAATAATATCCATAAAGTGCAGAAGAACTAAATTTCTCCCATGTGCAAATTCCAAAACAAAAATAAAGTAATGTGCAATGTTGGAATAGATCTACTCTTATTTTTGCTAAGTGCTGTGATGTTCTGGCTGTAGATGAAATAATTTAGTCTACATATACACTGAAGAGCCAAAGAAATTGGTATAGGCATGCGCATTCAAATAGAGAGATATGTAAACAGGCAGAATACGCCGCTGCGGTCGGCAACGCCTATATAAGACAAGTGTCTGGCGCAGTTATTAGATCGGTTACTGCTATTACAATGGCAGTTTATCAAGATTTAAGTAAGTTGGAACGTGGCGTTACAGTCGGCGGACGAGCGGTGGGACACAGCATTTCCGAGGTAGCGATGAAGTGGGAATTTTCCTGTACGACCATTTCACAAGTGTACCGTGAAATCAGGAATCCGGTAAATCATCAAATCTCCATAATCGATGCGACCGGAAAAAGATCCTGCAAGAACGGGACCAAAGACGACTGAAGAGACTCATTCAACGCGACAGAAGTGCAACCCTTCCGCAAATTGCTGCAGATTTCAGTGCTGGGCCATCAACAAGTATCAGCGTGCGAACCCGTTCAGCAAAAAATCATCGATACGGGCTTTCGGAGCCAAAGGCCCACTCGTGTGTCCTTGATGACTGCACGACACAAAGCCTTGCGTCTCGCCTGGGTCCGTGAGCACCGACATTGGACTGTTGATGACTGGAAACATGTTGCCTGGTCGGACAAGTCTCGTTTCAAATTGTATCGAGTGGATGGAGGGCTCCAGGAGACTGTTCAAGCTGTTGGAGGCTGTGTAATGGTATGGGGCGTCTGTAGTTGGAGTGATATGTGACCCCTAATACGTCTAGATACGACTCTGACAGATGACACGTACGAAAGCATCCTGTCTGATCAGCTGCATCCATTCACGTCACGGACTTGGGAAATTACAGCAGGACAATGCGTCATCCCATACGTCCAGAATTGCTACGGAATGGCTCCAGGAACACTCTTCTGAGTTTAAACGCTTCCGCTGGCTACCGAACTCCCCAGACATGAAAATTATTGAGCATATCCGGGATGCCTTGCAACGTACTGTTCAGAAGAGATCTCCACCCCCTCGTACGCTTACGGATTTATGGGCAGCGCTGCAGGATTCATGGTGTCAGGTCCCTGCAGCACTGCCTCAGACATTTGTCGAGTCCATGCCATGTCGTGTTGCAGCACTTCTGCTTGCTCGCGGGGCCATCACACGGTATAAGGCTGGTGTATCAGCTTCTTTGGCTCTTCAGTATACATATTCAATGGCTGTAAATGGGACACCATTTGTTGCGGTGGAAAATGAAAGGAAGATTAGAGTTTAGCGTCTCGTCGATATGATGTTATGACAGACAGACTGGGGAAGGAAACCGGTCGTGTAATCTGCAAATGAATCATTCCGGCATTTGTCTTAAGCGAATTAAGGAAACAATGGGAACTTAAAGCTGGATGAGGGGAAGATGACTTGAAGTATGCGAACATTACTTCATTGGGATGACAGTGACTTCATACACACTGCGTGATAAGAAAAGCGGAATATCCGGAGAAAAAGTAAAGTCATATGGCATGAACTGGTGGGCAGGCAGCTTGCCTTCGCGAAGTATGAGAGCTGTGTGTGTAAGTGTATCTGTTAAGTATCCAGAAGACGTGGTGGAATGGCAGTGTACCTTCGCAGAGGTACACATCATCGGCAGGTATGCAAATGATTAGAGTTGCAGTTCTCTTTGACAGGCGCATTACTGTTTCTCGTGGTTTGTGATGTTACTATGCCGGCACGGTGTATAAAGGGTTGAAACCCGTCAGATGTTGCGTGATCACTGTGAAGTACACGGAGATAACCCGTACTCTTGTCAGACCGTTATCAGCACCTGACAGAGTTTGTAATGGGCGTAATTGTGTATCTGAACTGACCGGCTGAATAGTGCAATATCCAGATTTGCAGTTTGTGACAGTGACCTGATTTTGGACTGTATGGGGGTGTGAGAGCAGGTATCCTCGTCGTCGCCGTGGTCCCATTGACGACGAGTGATCACTACAAGGCAGAATAGCCGTCCTGTGCACCAAGGACATCGCAACCGATTCAGATCTGCGCCTTCCATCCGACAACAAGCATTGGGCTCCCTGCTACATTCTGTGTCGCCCCGCAGCAATGGTGCGTTTGGAGTAGTAGTGTCGTGTGGACTACTGATGACTGGCGTCACACTGTGTTCAGCGATGAATTTTGCATGACCACGGTCGGCGGGTATAGTGGAGACCTGGGGAAGGGCATCATGGTGTGGGGAGCCATCGGATATGACTTCAAGTCTACGGGTGTTAGGGGCTGATTGAACACTCCCGGCACACCGGGACGTCATGGACATCCTATATCCTCCTGCTCATCTCTTATATGACAATATCGTAGTGCCATTTCTTAACAGGAGAACGTTCATCCCTATATGGTACGTGCCTCTGTGAACTGTAAACATGATGGCTAAGATCATCTGGTCTGTTCCCTGTGTGACCACTTTGGACGTCAACTTTGTCCCAGTGCCAGTATACAGGATATCAAGTGACGATTATAACATGTGTGGGCCAGCTTGCGTCAGTAGAGGGTAAAATACCTTTCTGACACTCTTTCCAACCGGATGAGTGGACACATCCAGAACACAGGTAGTGCAACGTCGCACTGATAAGTGGTCTCATTTTGCCAAGTCCTTTGTAAACCTGACTCATTGGAATCACTGAAATAACATCGCACACACTCCGAAACCGTGAAGTTTCATTTCGTTTCCTCCTCCCTTTCAAGGTACTTCACTTTTTTTGTCAGGCAGTGTTACTCTCTTTGGTCTATAAATCACAGAAATGACAGTAATTTTTCTTTTTTTTTTACTGTCTGGTCCAGTTACGCGATGACTTTGGAAAGTGAACGGAGACGTGTATGTTTCTGTCGTTCTCTCCTCCAATATCTGCGAGAACCATTTCCTATGTGTGGTTGGTTTGGTTACTCATTAGCAACCGGTTAGCTGTAGTCAAATGGTTCAAATGGTTCGAAGCTTATGGGACTTAACATCTGAGGTCATCAGTCCCCTAGACTTAGAACTACTTAAACCTAACTAATCTTAGGACATCACGCATATTCATGCCCGAGGCAGGATTCAAACCTGCGACCGTAGCAGCAGCATGGTTCTGGACTGAAGCGCCTAGAACCGCTCGGCCACAGCGGCCGGCTAGCCCTAGTTCCACGTTTAGCAGATCAATTGCAGCATTACCACTAACAGACAAGTAACAGAAGATACATGTAAAAACCGATATTAAATACGCATTAGCCAACGTCTACTCAGCCGCTGCATTTGTCTCAACTGCTCTCACAGTTCGCAAAAGCGTTAAAGTCGGACGTGTGACTAGGCATGCTAATGTTTGTTTGCACAATAAATGAGATTTTCGGTATAGTATCCTATGGAGCTTCAGGTCTATGTACAAGTTGAGCACAGATGGGTCAGCTGATAGACACGCGGGTAACCGACGTTATTTGATGGTCAAGCTTGTTTGGTCAAAAACGAATCGTTCCCATTTCGACGGCCGAGGCTTATTTTATGAAGGCACACTACATACAAAGGATACTGCCAGCCATTACGAGAATACAACAGTTATGAATTGTTCCGGGGCTCGATTTGCAACGTGCAGGAAGATAATATCACGTTGCGGGTAGCAAAAAGATGGACGCAGTTCACGGCGTGTCCGTCGCATACGTGCCGCGTGATAGTTGCCGGTAACTGTAATCGTGGCTTCATAAAATATTCCACGGCTGTCGAAACAGGAAAGATCCTCTGCGGGCCTGACAGCCTTGACCTTCAACGAACTTTGGCGAATCGTGTGATTTGCGCACGGCACCTACACGCTTGCGTGTGCACACGCTTTTAATTCTTTTCTTGCCAGCCCTGCGTGACTCGCCCTGCTCATGAAACATCTAGCACACCGTATGTGCGCCGCAAGAGTGGCGGAAAATCGTTTCCACTTTTTATTGTTTTTCCTCGTGTAAGCTTCGGGAAAGTGTATACTACCGGAAAACTACTGTCACTCTAGTGGTTTGGCGTTAATGGTTACCGGTTCTGAATGACGGGATTGCTGTTTAAGGAAGCTCAAGACACAAAAGCAACGATCAACTACAGCCGCTGTGGTCATCGACGCAAATGCTGTGGACAGAGCCATGAAGCAGTGACTCGTCGAGTCCTCCTTCGGACGTGTGTGTGTGTGTGTGTGTGTGTGTGTGTGTGTGTGTGTGTTGTTCCTAGTGTCAGTTTAAGTTAGATTAAGTAATGTGTAAGCCTAGAGACCGATGACCTCAGCAGCTTGGTCCCATAGGAAGTTATCACAAATTGCCAAATAACCGATCTAACATCTGCGCCAGATATTTGTTGTCTTATATAGGCGATGCCGATCGCAGCGCCGTCTTCTGCCTGCTTACATCTCTCTCTCTATTTGAAAACACATGCCGTTACCAGTTTCTCTGGCGCTTGAGTGTAGTAACCGCATGACACTTTGTGTGTTATTACCTAAAGGAGAGAACAGGTCCATATCCAAATTATGGGGTACTGTAGTAGGTAAACTAGATGCAGTGTAGTGAAATGTGGCACATTAGTGCCCGTAAGCCCCACTTTCACACACTGGTTGGTCCTACTCATGAGTACAGAAAGCAACCCGTTTAAAAAATAGTTCAAATGGCTCTGAGCACTGTGGGACTCAACATCTGAGGTTCTCAGTCCCCCAGACTTAGAACTACTTAAATCTAGCTAACCTAAGGAGATCACACACATCCATGCACGAGGCAGGATTCGAACCTGCGACCGTACCAGCAGCACGGTTCCAGACTGAAGAGCCTAGAACCGTTCGGCCACAGCGGCCGGCCACGTTTAAAAACTCAAGCCCTGATCTTTACTATATTTTCAGGCCAACAAAAAAAGCTCATGCTGGACACAGTGAATTTCTCTAAAATTTTAATGTTGTCATAATTTAGAGTTACTAACTTACTTCAGTTTACGCGATCAGGGTCAGGGGACTGCGCAAAGCCACAAGCTTTCCGCCGGTTTCTATTCCCTGATTTCTGGCGCCAGTCACGCTCTATGCCGATCTTCAGCAAGTTCCTTTGATTCCGTTTCTCCTCCTTTTCTTTGTTCCACCTACTGGTCTGCATCTGTGGGGAGTAAAATCCACGGATTTCGAAAGGCTTTGAAGTCAGTCCATCGGGGTAACATGACCTGTCCACACAAGCCGTTTGCTTCTCATTAAGTTCACAGTATATCTCATGCATCTCATAATTATGTCGGATCCCCCATTCCCCAGTGAACTCATTTTGTACCGATCCATAGATCTTCTTGAACGCTTTTCCCTCGAAATGACAAGATTATTGAGGTCCTTTTTCTGGACTCTTCATGTTCATGAGTCGTACTCATCACCAGATCCTCGATCTTTCATTCATGCACCAGGACACCTATCCTGCTTGCTGTTATCTCCACGGCTTCACTAATTCGCAACAGTTATTCCTTAGATCTGGATAACAGAACCAAGTCGCAGGTAAATGTGAGATTTGTGATTTTCTCACCCTCTATCTCGACCCCTGCGAAATTCTTCTGGAAAGCTTTCTTCATTTTCTCTGGAGAGCCAGGTTGAAAAATATCTGTGATCTCTCAAGCAACATGTTGAGGAATCGATGGTTTAAGGTACATCAAAGTGAAAAGAAGAGCAGATGGCAGGTACGCGAAGGGTTGCCTCAAGGCTCTGTTCTTGCTCCGGTGTTATTCAGTCTCTTCACAGCGGAACCCGACTTGGCAATTACAATATGCAGATAACCTTGCAATTTCATGTCAGAGTGAAGATTTTTTCTGCAGGTGAAGGATACCTAACAAATAGCCTCAAAAATGGCTCTGAGCAGTATGGGACTCAACTGCTGAGGTCATTAGTCCCCTAGAACTTAGAACTAGTTAAACCTAACTAACCTAAGGACATCACAAACATCCACGCCCGAGGCAGGAGTCGAACCTGCGACCGTAACGGTCTTGCGGTTCCAGACTGCAGCGCCTTTAACCGCACGGCCACTTCGGCCGGCCGAACAAATAGCCTTACTAAACTCTATGAATGTTTCAGACGTGGCGACTTAGACCTATCGTTTCTGTAATAAAAATGCCGTTTTCACCTCTGTAACCGTCTAGCATCAACAGAGATCACCCCACAGTTTGGTCCTTTTGGCATAGTCAGGTACAACTAAAGAACTAAAGGCCAAAATACCGTAGTTACACAGTAGATAGAACGCTGACATATCATAAACATCTCTCCGACACAGCTAAGAAGATACAAACACGAATGAACCTGATGAGGAAGCTGGCATCTTGCGCACGGGGAGCAAATACATAAGTGCTCCTTGGAGTATCCTTTGCGATGGTTTACTCTGCATAGAATATTGCACACCAGTTGGGTTCTGCAGCGCAGTTATGAGGATCTTTAGTGGCAGAGTGATATCTACACCTACATGCTGGAAGCCAATACTATCGAACATCTGTCCAGCTCGTCTTCGTCGAAAGGAAGCTCTCTACAACCTTTGCCAGAAAGTTTTTAAAAATGAGTCTATTCCTCTTCACGAGGATTTACTCTCGCTTGAGGTCCAGAAGGCCAGCATATGAGGGAGGAGTCCAAATGACCTCCACGGAGCGATGAGTGGAAGCAAGAGCGGCTAGTGACCGAAACCCGGAACCAGAACTTACTGACAACCCGACTATTGAAGATCTAGGCTTTCATCATCTGAGGGAGGTGTGTGTACAGCTTAATAGATACTTGCCTGGAGGAGGTATATGCAAATACAACATACACAAGTCCGGCTTTTACATTGACCGTATGTGTGATTGTGGTGACATTCAGACAATGACGTTGTAAATAAGTGTCCTGACAAAGGTTTCTCTGGTGGCATCAGCAGTCTATAAGGAGCATCCAATGAGGCACTCCACTGCACTGAGTCTTCCGACGTTGGTGTGTAGTCCGGGCCGTTTAGTATTTTTATAGCGTAAATAGTTGCACACGTGTATTTTTGTGTAAATGTGTACTGGATTTGTTGTAACTGATGCGTATAATAATAATAATATTAATAATAATAATAATAACAAAAACCAACGTCTTGGCTCAGCCTTCTGATCATGTTAAAGTGCTCCATGATTTGGTTCCCGAGCTTCACTTTGCCACAGACACTAACTAGGATAACTAGTTTGTTACGCATTCCAAATATCATTAGGATATTCCTTGGACTTTCGCAGTGAATGTAATCGTATACCTTCCTAAAATCTATGAAGAGCATATGAAGATTTTCACTATACTCCCATACCATGTCGGTGAACTGTCGTAGTACATAGAGGCTGTCCACAGACGAACAGCCCTTTCTGAAAGGACCCTTATATTCACCGGTCACTTCTTCTGCAAAGGGCTGAATTCTATTCATTATACAGTTGGACAAGTTCGTATAGCAGACGTTCAGGAGGTCGATTCGTCTGTCGTTGGTGCAATCCATTTTGTCACCTTTCTTGTGCATAGGACAGATGACCGCTATCATAATTTAAAACAGTAATCATCTATTCAAGATCTGTAGCTTAAACCAAACACAGGAGGCGGCGACGGCCTGTGTGGCCGTGCGGTTCTAGGCGCTTCAGTCTGGAACCGCGTGACCGCTACGGTCGCAGGTTCGAATCCTGCCTCGGGCATGGGTGTGTGTGATGTCCTTAGGTTAGTTAGGTTTAAGTAGTTCTAAGTTCTAGGGAACTGATGACCACAGATGTTAAGTCCCATCCATAGTGCTGAGAGCTATTTTTGAACAGGAGGCGGCACATCGCAGAACTAGTGATGTCCTCGTATCTAATGATGAGGGTTACACACTCTAAGCTATATGCTTTAAAAAGTGAATCGTAGATAGTTCCTTGCTTTCTTGTAACAATATAGTCGCGTATTTGCAGCTAGTAGGCTAAGCTACGGAACAAATTAAGTCCACCATATTTTAGAAATGAAGCTCAATGTACTGAACTCAACTTGGCAACAGCTTTGTTTAGACTGTCAGTCCATTACAAAAACATACACTGTGTTTTGTTTTTAACGATTTTTTTCTCTTCGGGTGCCACATACACAAAATTATTGAAGAACAATTTCATTTTCCACCCAGCCTGTTGTAAAAAAATTGTTATTTGCAGCACTATCAGTCGATTTCGGTTGTTTGTCATTTTCAAATGCGTTCTCCTATACTTCTAAATTTATACCGTCAGCCTTTGTGGGTGTATACAGATTTACATCTGCCATGTAAATACGTAACCGCTATCATAGAACACGTTCTGTCCTCGTCAACGCTTTAAATAAAATTACTACCGTGGTGGCATACGTATCTATACTAACAACAAAATTTGTTAAACTGTCGTGTTTGTTTGAATACAGTTCTTCAAAACTATCAGACCAATTTTCATGGGGTTTGCGCAGGTAAACTGAGTAAAGCTTGGGTATCGTATAGCCTTTATTTCATCAAAATCGGTTTCCGGAAAAAAATATATCATAACACAAAGCTTTAAGAACATAGGCTGCTTTAGAAAGTAGAAAGTGTAGTCCAAGATACTTATTGATATCAAAAATATTACACGAATTATAAAAAAAATATCTGTTCTTTGAAAATGCTATTTATTTTTGACTTTCGATCTTGCGTAATGCTCGTTTCACAATTAATTTTGACGTCGCGTGCAATATCGACGACCGCATGGTCGGCTATCGACTTTGTGACAAGAAAGAATATGAATATTATTGCTCCTCGACTCGCAGCAATTTAAGTTGTTCTCTTAGGTTCCTGCCTAACCACATACTCGGAAATAGCTAAATATTTATTTCATTCTTGGATCTCAGATCAGACAATGTAAATAACACCCAATATTACAGAACATATTTGTATTACATTCATAAGAAAGTAACAGAACATGTTAATAACGATAACTTGAAGAAAAATTGCATGTAAGGGGGTGCAAACTTTAGACTCCAGGAACCCCGACGTTATTAATTACGCTAACACTTAACCATGCTAACTCCAGTCTTGGTTATCATAGAAGGCCTGTATCGTTGTTGCATTATAATGTGACATTTAATGATAAATTTTCAGTGCTCTGTTACATTGAAACGGCATACTGCAGATTACAAAACAGGTGTGTTTCATTCTTAATTTGTTAATTGTTGACGATAATAGCTCACTCCTAAGTTATACGAAGACATTAACCGTCGAAAAATAATTACGTGACATTCGATCATAACAACTATAATAAATCATTCCAAGAATGACGTGTTTTTATAAATCTCAGGTACGTGTGCATGAAATCTTGAGAGGCCCGTATCAAATGCAAACGATAGTTTGAGACTAGAGACGTGTTTCACGATTTGTGAATCAAAATCGCATGATAGGCATGCAGTCGTCGATATTGCGTGTGACGTCATAATGACGTCACGTTTGCGGGAATTGTTGTGGAACGAGCGTTACCCCTTGTTCTTTATCATGTTTGTGAAACTGCGTCTATTGGTTGATATGTGCAACATGATACGATTCAAAGTAATGAAAAAGCTCATCTCCCCTAGAGAAATCATGGAAGCATCATCTAATACCGTGTAATTAAATCCCTGGACATGGTAACCGGCTGCATTCCGTTAGGGAGTGTGTCGGAAAGGTTGTTCAGATACGGCGCACCCACGTTAATCCACTCGCTGAGGATTTCAAGACGCAATTCCAGAAAATTGCGGGGATTCTGATGTCGGCATTTTACCCGTTGGTCAACATAGCCCACATATTTTCAATGGGGTTCAATTCAAGTGATTTTGCAGGCCAGGCAGGAGTGTCCAGAAGACCAGTTACATCTTCTTGCAGCCCGATGAACTTTGCTGTTGTGGTCTTTATGTACCCGTGTGAGCAATGGCATCTTGCGACATGACCGACTCCAAACGTTCATTGCATACAGTTCCCGTCGCAATATTCTCTCGCTAATGGGTGGGATAGGCCTTCATACATTGTCTGCTGCTATTCCCGTCGAGTTTGGAAGCGATTTTGATTCACAAATCGTGAAACACGTCTCTAGTCTCTCTGCCAGGATCTTTTTCCGACCACAATTTTGACATGATATTTCGTAGCCATGTGTGTTGCACCACTGCATTTAGATACGTTGAACAATCCGTCGTGAAACACCAACAAATCAGCAACTTCACACAACATACGGACATGGGCACGGCCAAACACAATTTCCCCTTGTTGCCACTTTGTCACGTCCTTGCATTACCCACATTTGTGTACGAAGTCCGCCTTAAACATAAAGGTCTTCCTGATCGCTACTGCGTTATGCGCATTTAGGGGCTGTGCGCATACTGTATAGCGCGTGACTCGATTGCTGCGCTATCTGTAATCAGCTAACGATTCATCTGTGCGTGCACATTGGCGTGACTACTTTTTTGACTGGTGAGGTTAAAATACTTATACAATCTTCAGTGTGTTCAACTCATATTTCCACACTATTTTTTGCATAATGTACACCCTGTATAAAGTGCAGTTACTTCAGTAGCACGATGCATAGATGCGTGCTCCTGTCCATGCACCACTGTACGCACTGCTCGGCAGCGATGCTACGCATGCGGACACATTGAGCATTGGGAAAGCTTGGGAGAGGGGAGGGCGGGCCGCACATCACGTGCTAAGCTTACCGAAATGGCAGACACGTGAGGGTAGCGGATGTTATTGCGCGTACAGTAGCTTGCTTACTCACCACCGTTCATCATAACAAAACATCTGACATGCTAGCGCAGCTGCGGCGTAGCAGCTAGTAAAAAATAAAAATTCGTTATGTATCACAAACAACATTGTCCTGCCTGGGTTGATTCGACGCTTTCAAGTGTTGACGAATATAGAACGTTATTCTCGATCGTGTTTGCTACAAAAGTGGTTACATTTTCCAATGATAGTCCAAGATGCTACTCCAGGCGGGTGTAAAATGAATGTGCGCAACGGAAAAAAAAATAAATGCTAAAATGAAGATTTAGCCCTGTCTGATTACTCCCTGAAGCAGATCTTAGAATCTCTTAATTCTATAAATTACAATCTAAACATAAATGAATGATGAAGGCAACTAATCCTACTAAACGATAAACGTTGTTCCTGCTTATATACTTATTGTAGATTAAATAAAACTTTATATTACAAAGTTTACATTTCCTTAGTAAAATTACTAATCAATTGCCCAACTCTGCTCCTTACTATGACTGCGCAATCTAATATCAATAACGCGAAATGACTGACATCATTTACATACCAAACACTAAAAGACTACTTTCAAAGATGATCTACGGTGGTGTGGAACGTCAGTGGAAATAAACTAACTTGATCACAGCTGTTTAGCTTTTATAGCCCTAAGATGCCGAAGCAATTTGCGATATCACCGTATGTACTGCATCTGGTGCGTCGGTGTGCTGGTTCTCGTACACGTCTGTGTCGATGGAAGAACTCTGGCCACAAAATAAAAACTCTTTCAAACACTAGGACCGCAAAAGACGGTCCTCTGACTAATATACTCTGATACTGTGTTCTCCTCTCTGTGTTCTACAGACGAGAAACGCGAACTCCCACCTACAAGGATGGAGTTCAGATAACGTCTCAACGTAAAGTATAGGTAGAAGAAGTGCTCTCAATCACTGAACGCTGCATACTCAACGACGACTCCCAACCCGGAGGCGAAGTCCAGACTCGTGTAAGTTCGCTACAGTACAGTGCCTAACCGTTCTAACTATAAACTCTCCTGAGAGGAAAGACAACAAGCCCATCTGTACCAACAAAGATGATACCGAGCGACTGTCACACACAGGCGCTCACAACGGAAGACTTCGTCTCTCAACCGCTGGCTTCCCAGCAAGGCTCTGCTCCCCACCCTCGTAATTCCGAAAACGAATCATATTCCCCAAACCACGGAATATTCTCCCTCTCTACAGATTCTTCCGAACGCCGACCAACCATATTTTAGTCTTTTGTCTTCCAGCGCGGAAAGTTTGCGAGGAAAAACCTATACTCGTACAATGGTACGCTTCTAAGTAAAAATCCTTGGAAATAACCCAGCCTGCGTGGTTTCCGAGGTGACGCTTCCTCGTTCCTCTCAGCTGCGTCCATGATTTTCGTAGTTTCCGAAGTATAATCCTTCCCGTCCAGCTACTATATCGGCCGGTCACGACTCTATTGTGCCCCAGCGCTCAGGTGTCACAACGTCCGTCTTGCTACTTCCTGTGTTTAAGCAGGACCGACACACCTGTGTGGGCCTTCCACCCAGGGCTTCAGTTCCGCCTGCCGCTTCATTTCCACTGTCGTTCCAACCTCTACTAGTATGATAATAAAGACACTCCGTCACCTTTCATGCAATAAGCGTTAACAATTATTTACTAGGCATACGTGACAATGTCAGTCTCCTTTATATATTCATATATACGATGTACAACCTGTCACATGATATCTAATTGTGTTTGTAGATCGCGGCAAAGTATGTCGATGAATTCTTGTAAGGTGCGAAATTATAGCTACCTTACAGTAGATGTACGTTTGTATCTACCCACAAAGAGTGACAATGTAAATTTACGAGGAGTACGAACCTGAAAATGGCAAAAGGAGAAAGCAGCTGAATGTTGTGTACATGAGTGTAATCTTGATTTAAAGTGACTCGACAACCGATACTATACGCTATCTGAATAAACGTAACTAATCTTTTAAAGCTACGAAGTGTTCATTGTAACACCCCGTATACTATATATCCTTATCCTCAAGATTATGAGAAAGCTTAGTGACGTGTAATTTCGTTTCTAGCTGAAACCAGTTTCGAATATTTTTTTGTTTCAATACATTTCCGTTCGATGTTTCGCCCTCGAATGCGGCAGGATCATAAAGTTTTCTTAGAGAGCAGTGTGACTAAGCGCATGTTGTAAATCATCGGAGTATAATGGCCGGCGCTGTAACTGATCATGCCGGCACCTTTTACCAGAGGAGGCGGGGCGCTTTGGCGTTACAGAGGAACCGCCCAAAATATCTTCCCGTCACGAAGATATACTATGCTGCTGGGGATGGCCTAATTGTATCGCAGATAAGTGTCTTCCGTATTCCAGAAATAAGGTCATAAGAAAAGTAAGCGCCAAACGCATCGGATTGGATAGAATGTTCGCATGGCCAGAACGTGACTGTTCTGTACTGGGACTCGAATTAAGATCACAGCTGATCATACTCAATATCCTGACAAATGTGGTAATCAGCCAGAGCTTTATGATCACAGCCCACCTCGGGAATGAATGCCATCTGGTGCAGCTTGAAACACCCCCACTTTGTCCTTCATTGGGTTTTGTGTGATTTAACGAAGCCGCCAAACAGTTAATTATTAAGATTATATGACCGTGTGCTTAATGGATGAAAGGCTATCAGTTTTTCTGCTGTGGTTTCGGGGTTATTTCAACCGAGTGCGGCTGTTCTGAGACGAAATAGTTAATGATTGATAGTTCGTCTATTATTAAAGACCATAAAGGTTGCGATGAACAAACTGAAATGTATTTTCCACTAACACACAAATTCTGAGGCAGTTGCTACCTTCGCCTTACACGTTTAATTACGGTTATATATTTTATTGGTTGCTGATTTCAAGTACTTCGTCACACGCAATGATCATAGTTAACATTCACAACAATCCTCACTGCAATCCATGGTTGTTGCTGGTCGACGCGGTTGACGCGACACACGTAATTCGGCGCTTGTCACTTTTGGTTTCATATCATTCGCGAATCAGAATCGATGAGCGTCAACCCCACGACGATCAGGGGGACGCGCTCATTTGTCATATTCCGGTGAATTTACCGTTTACTACTCATTCGGCACATCCGCCATTGACACCGTAATCAGCTCGAACACCATTCTTTCCCGTCTCTCCAGTATTGCTCACTCGACACTCATCTCACTGCCTCTTGCACTACTCGACAATCGACTCTTGTCTGCTATCGACCTGGTTGTCGGATACTAACATCTATGTTCGTGGGATCACGGATCCCCTACAAGCTACGGTCACGTGATATGGTGAGCAAAGTGTACAAGCGGACAAGAGACGAACGGGGACTCATTCTACCACCATAAAGGGCTGCTAATGGGTAAGTTCACTGGCTTATTGTTGTGGCCGTGCGCCTGGGAACGAACATCTAGGAAACGGTGAAGCTGGTCGGCTGTCCACGTGCTCCCGTCGCGACCATCTGTGGAAAGAGGTTGAAGGACGGTGAAGCCGCGAGTAGACGACATCGTGTTGGATGCCCACGCCTCATCACAGTACGTGGAGTTCAGAGGATTGCCATCTCCGTAAAGCAGGCTAGGCGGCGATCTGTGGCAGATCTGAACACATAGTACGAGTACAATGCTTATGCAGGCACAACTGTTCAGCAGCCGTGGTTGAACATGCTCCTCCGCAACAGACACCTCCTACGTATCCCCGTGTTGACGCAACGATATCGTTAATCACGATTGTACTGGCTCGGGATAATTGGGATTGGATTGCGGATCAACGGAAACGTGCCGTCTTGTCGGTTAAATGACGTTTTTTGTGATACCAGTTCGATGGTCGTGACTGGATACGCCCTCATCCTCCCGAAGGGCTACTCGAAACATGTACCACGTGGAGGATATTCACCTGGCCTTCCATGTGTAAGTAGGCTGTTTAGGTTTTCTTATTGTATGAAAATCACTGGCTGTGGCTAGTTTGCATTGTTGTCTGCTATTGTAGTGTTGGGCAGCGGCAGCTGGATGTGAAAAGCGTGTAGCGTTGCGCAGTTGGAGGTGAGCCGCCAGCAGTGATGGATGTGGGGAGAGAGATGGCGGAGTTTTGAAATTTGTAAGACTGTCATGAACTGCTATATATAATATGACTATTAAGGTAAATACAGTGTTTGTTCTCTATTAAAATCTTTCATTCGCTAACTATGCCTATCAGTAGTTAGTGCCTTCCTTAGTTTGAATCTTTTATTTAGCCGGCAGTAGTGGCGCTCGCTGTATTGCTGTAGCTAGAGTAACGAAGATTTTTGTGAGGTAAGTGATTTGTGAAACGTATAGGTTAATGTTAGTCAGGGCCATTCTTTTGTAGGGATTTTTGAAAGTCAGATTGCGTTGCGCTAAAAAATATTGTGTGTCAGGTTAAGCACAGTCCTGTACAATTTTTCAAAAGCGGACGTTTCACATGTAACTAATGATAATAATCGAAGTCATCGTGACAGCTGAAGGCTAGGCGAACCTGTTGCTGTCCACTTCCACGATGCCTTCCCCATCAGCGATGGCATCTTCCACCATGACACACACAACTATTCGTCTCGCATGGACAGAATCCTGGCACAATTGTCTGAGCAGTATTGTAGTGAACTCACGTTGATGTCTTGACCGTCAAATTCGTCCGATGTGATCGTGACAGAACACATCTGACGTGCGATCGGGAGCCAGCTCCACATTCACAAACCACCGGCCCGTAATTTACGGGAACTACATGACCGTGGGTAGACATCTAGTGCTGCATTCGAGAACTTGTCTAACCATACCATTCACAAATACTGCTGTATTGCGTTCCAGAGGTGCATCAACATGATATTAAACAGATCGTCACAACTTTTTAGCTGTATCTGTGCATGTGTGTGTAGTATATATATATATATATATATATATATATATATATATATATATATATATATATATATGTGTGTGTGTGTGTGTGTGTGTGTGTGTGTGTGTGTGTGTGTTTGTCATGTATACACCTTCTATAGAAGGCGGGTTGGCCGCGTTCAAGTAGTCGATCTTCATCTTTGCATCGATAAAATTGAGAACATTATAAATGTTAATTTTAACTTGTGGAATAGTCACGAATTTATGAAATGAAGCGAACGATTTGATTTCTTTCTGTTCTATGTAAATGTTGATGATGTGGATTAATTAAGTTGTACAGGATTTCAACTAAAATATGGAAACACTAAAAAATACAATACAATAGCATTCCTGATACGGTGTAAAGATCCGTTGGTATTCAAAATAGCTCTGGAATGGATAAATACAGGTCCCATGTGGATTTGAAGGGGGCATTTGTTCCTCCGGCTAAATAGCTGTAAATTCAGGTAAGGATGATGGTGGATAACTATCACGCGTTTCCAAAGTAGACCACAAAGTTTCAATTATATTGAGATCTGGTGATTCTTGTGGCGAGGGGAGAAGCAAAAATCATCCTCGTGCTCACAAAACCAGCCCTGGACGAGCAGAGCTGTGTCAGCAGGGTCCCCGTTATATTAAAACGCAACATCACCATCGAGGAACAAACACTGTATCACGGGATGGACCTGATCAACCAAAATGGTCACATAAACCTTGCCATTAATGCTACCTTGCGAGAAATCGTGCGGCCCAGGGAATACCACGACGTGACTGCACAAACCATCATCGAATCCCCGTCATGTTTCACTCTTGCGACGTAAACGTGGCCGAAATTTGGAAGCGGTGTGAAAAAAGACTCATCCGACCAAAGGCCACTCTTTCATTGCTCCATAGTCCAGGTTTCACAGCCGGCCGGTGTGGCCGAGCGGTTCTAGGCGCTTCAGTCTGGAACCGCGCGACCGCTACGGTCGCAGGTTCGAATCCTGTCTCGGGCATGGATATGTGTGATATCCTTAGGTTAGTTAGGTTTAAGTAGTTCTAAGTTCTAGGGGACTGATGACCTCAGATGTTAAGTCCCATAGTGCTCAGAGCCATTAGAACCATTTTTTTGAACCATGTTTCACAGCTTTGGCACCATGTTTTCCTGTTACCGGGTATTTTCATCACTGATGAGTGGTTTTGGACCTCCAGCTTGCTCAGCAATTCCCTGCTTATGGAGCTCCCTTCGTGTTGTTTTGGTGCTGTCGGGGTTCGCGAGTGCGATTTTCAGTTCTGCAGTGACATTTGCAGCTGCAATCCACTTATTTTTCGTTACGAACCTCTTCAATGACCGTCCGTCACAGTTACCCAACACACACTTTTGTTAGTGTTGTAACTTAGTGAATGGTGTTTTTCTGTATGCTGTATAAATCTTCAATACAGTGGCTCTTGAAATAACAAATACTTTGGCTACCTTGATTACGGAATCGCCCATCGGACGAGCATTAACAATTTGCCCACATTCGAATTCACTTAGCTCCTACATAATGCAGTCACAGTTACACAGAACATTATTCTGACCACGACTGAGGTTCGCAAAGTATTGAGGTCACTGCACTGGTGCCGTTCGTGGCCAAATACAGTAATGGATGCCACAGGCTTGGCTAGCATCTGTGTTTGTGTTCAAGTTAGCATTTCTCGCGGTGTTTCCATAATTTTGTGCAACCCCCGTTATGTGGGAGGTGGGGTGCAGTATGTGGGATTGCAGAGTATATTACAAAAGCTGTTGGGTATGTACATGGGAGAGACTAACTGACTGAATGCAGCTGGCTGGGAGATGCGTGGGACTGCAACTAGGCTGTGTGGGATTGCAACTAGGCTGGAAAAGGGTGGTTTCGAGCCTGAATTTGGGGTGTAAAGAGTACAGTGTGTTTGCCCATCAGAATGATGCATTGTACTGGGAGGAGTAAGCGATTAAAATTACACTGGGAAGCTGTAGATAAAGCAGTTATTATTGAGTCAACCTATAGAATGTGGAATCAGAAAAGTCATATACTGCCTGAAATACGCGAATGAATGTTTTTATATGTTTATCTGATAAGAGTTATGCTGTAGAATTTTTCTAATACTAAGCTATATTCATTATGATGAGGAATACTGTTATCCTCAAATGTAATTTGCATTACTAATATGTTCTTTACTTTGTAAAGATGTTTAGACATTATTTATTCTGTTCTGTTTTAATGCTCGGGCGTGAAGTTAATGTTTCGAAAGGTATTCTCATCATTTATTTATTTACTTACGTCACAATTCCTGTTACACTGATTTAAATGTTTCTTTCTATTCTTTTGTAAAGCCTGTATTACTACAAATGTTATCTGTATATTTTTAACGATGTCTTTTTGTACCTTTGTAATTGTATTCTCATATTATAAAATTAGACACCAGGTCTTCAAATTAAGTATATAGCAAGGTTTCATTTCACTGCACACATTTCTGGTGGTCATAGTATACGCACAATATGTGAGAAGTTAAAAAAAGAAAAGGACTGTTAGTGCTCACACTTGTGTTGATGATTCAGCAAGGGACTGGTTAACAGCACTGCTAGTTGTAAGGACATTTCAATTTTTTTTTTTCGTGAGTGCACAGGTGGTGGATCATGGACTTGCTATATTATCTGCAAGACTCTTCGATGGTGATTGTGCACCCGCACAGTCACAACGGATGGCTGCTGGCGATCTCTACAAGGACTACAGTGGGTCTGCACCTTTGGTGGCCCACCAATACCATAATCTCTACTAGGACTACAGCGGGTCTGCATCTGTGGTGGCCCACTAATACCATCATCTGTACAAGAAATACTGTGGGTCTGCTCTGTGATGACCAACCTACCAATATTCTTCAAAACTTAGACTGACTCTGCTGTGGGTTTGCTCTGTTGTGGCCCATTACCTGTCTGCATGTCAAGAGTTAGCATTGTCTTTCTGTTGGAAGGACAAAATTACTTCTTCAAGATTGCATGGAAATCCACTTCTTCCGTGTGCACTTTTATTGCTCAGACTTGTGCATAAAACTATCATTCTTACTGTAATGAATGATCAGGACTGTCTTTATGGACTGTGATGACAATTTTTGCTTTTGACCAACATTGTATCAATAAGTGTGTGCATTTGATATCTTTGTTATTGTAATTATGAAAAATTTTATCAAATCAGTATTTTCCACTGTTCAAAACAATTCGTAAATTTTTTTGTGGGGAGCATGGGGGCTATGTAAATAGGCTGTTTAGGTTTTTATGTCGGTAATGCCACGTAGTGCTCTGTATGAAAATCGCTGACTGCGCTGTGTGCAATCTGTGGCTGGATTCATTATTGGAATATTTGCTTATGTAGTGTTGGGCAGTTGGATATGAACAGCACGTAGTGTTGGGCAGTTGTAGGTGAGCAACCAGCAGTGGTGGATGTGGAGAGAGAAATGTCAGAGTTTTGAGACGTTACTATAAGCGGACGATGTGGACGTGTGTCCGCCAGAAAAAGGAAATTTGTGAAGATGGATGTCATGAATTGATAGATATATATATATATGATGACTTTTGAACACTATTAAGGTAAATACATTGTTTGTTCTCTATCAAAATCTTTCATTTGCTAACTATGCCTATAGTAGTTAGAGCCTTCAGTAGCTAGAATCTTTTATTTAGCTGGCAGTATTGGCGCTCGCCGTATTGCAGTAGTTCGACTAACGAAGATGTTTGTGAGATAAGTGATTCATGAAAGGTGTAGCTAATTGTTAGTCGAAAAGAGCCGGCCGCGGTGGTCTAGCGGTTCTAGGCGCGCAGTCCGGAACCGCGCGACTGCTACGGTCGCGGGTTCGAATCCTGCCTCGGGCATGGATGTGTGTGATGTCCTTAGGTTAGTTAGGTTTAAGTAGTTCTAAGTTCTAGGGGACTGATGACCACAGTAGTTAAGTCCCATAGTGCTCAGAGCCATTTGAACCATTTTTTGTTAGTCGAAAAGAAAGTCAGATTTCGTTGCGCTAAAAATATTGTGTGTCAGTTTAGTGATGATCAGAATAAGTAACGAGAAAACTGTTTGAGTACGTTGAGTTTTGCTCAGCTGTTTGAAAATCAAATAACGTAGAAGTTTACCAGCACAGTCATTCATAATTTTTCTAAGGGGACGTTTCAGATGTACTGTCCTACAATCTCAACTGATTACTGCTGATCTTGCATTTGGCCGTAGCGTCAGAGTCTGTGGTGAGGAATGACGACTATGCCATCGTTGTGTTAGTTGTAAATCCCATTCCATATTTCTGAAATATTCGCATTAAACGGATGTCCGATGCAGCAGGTCGTTGAGTCGGCACTAGGAATCGGTCCGAAGTTGACTTACCTCACTGCTACGCAACATAGCTCTACGTAGTCATAACCAGAAAAGTAAAACTAGCGAACGCCGCGATACTTGTCTCCGTTTCGAGGGATGCTGAAGAGAACATCCGACGTGGCCTTGTACGTACCTGCTTGAGATGTCACTTGCGGTTCCGCATGGGAGTGACTCACCTTCAAGTTCGTTGGCCGCGCTGGCTTGCTCGCGTGTGTGGTGGGTGGGTTGGTGCTACAGTCTGGTTTCCTACCTGTCCGCCTCCATGCGTCCGCGGTCCACTCACCTGCGAGATCCGTCCTGTGAGTAGGTGCTGCGGTAGAAGCCGACGATGCTGTCGGTGAGAGACCCGAAGAAGATGAAGTTGAGCAGGTAGGTGCCCGCCAGGATCTGGCCGTAGCGCGGCTGCAGCACCCACATCTCGCCCTCGGTGTAGTCCACCTGAGGAAATAAATGCTCACATGTGTGTGAAATCTTGTAGGACTTAACTGCTAAGGTCATCAGTCCCTAAGCTTACACACTACTTAACCTAAATTATCCTAAGGATAAGCACACACACCCATGCCCGAGGGAGGAATCGAACCTCCGCCGGTACCAGCTGCACAGTCCTTGACTGCAGCCCCCCAGACCGCTCGGCTAATCCCGCGCTGCCCTGAGGAAATAATTATCGACTGTCACCAGTGCGATGTCAGAGCGGGAAATCTGAGGTAACAAATTAACTATGACGGTCGTGTATACCCGTCTACAATATAAGTCTACCGTATCTGTTATCCCGGAGGCACCAACGATGACACAAGGAGAAACTACCCCTCCCCACCTAGACGAAAGACTGTAACGCGGAAATGAACAACCTAGTTCGCCACGACGGCCCCCGCAGCCAACACGCAACACATTTCAAAACACCGAACACCATAGTTTTAAAGAAATCTTACGTAAGTTAAAGAACCATTGTAGAAACCAGCTCCAAGTACGCTATAACAGGAAAGGAGAATATGTAAAACTAAACCTAAGACAGCAAGGAACCATTGTAGCAACCAGCTCCGAGTACTGTGAAGCAGGAAAGGAGGACCTGTAATCCTAGTTATAAGACTAGCCATAAGTTAGAAGACAAATGATTCTGAGCAATATAGGACTTAACTTCTGAGGTCATGATTCCCCTAGAACTCAGAACTACTTAAACATAAGTAACCTAAGGACACACAAACACCCATGCCCGAGGCAGGATTCGAACCTGCGACCGTAGCGGTCGCGCGGTTCCAGACTGTAGCGCCTAGAACCGCTCGGCCACCCCGGCCGGCAGTTAGAAGACACCACCCACAACACCATTCACCAACAAATTTAAACTTAAGTAACACAGTTTTATCCATTCATATGAGCCTCAACGCCTCCTTCTTTCTTTTACATTGTTTTGAAGCAATAGCGCTATTTTAGAGGAATAAAATGGGAAAAAAGAAGATAATGTGTAGTATAAGAATCTCCCAAAACGTTATCTTGTCATTTTAAATTACCTTGTTATTCTCGTGTATTTTGTTAATTCATTTATCTTGTTAAATTCCCTAAAAAGTAATATAAAAACTGAGAATATTCAATATAAAGTAATAGCAAGTATTCAAACATATGAAAAATTGGAAATAAATAAAATAAAAATTGTAACCCCTGGCTGATGAAGGGCAACCAGATAAGCCCTAGAACAGCCCGCCTTCTCCCCTCAGGAGGAAGAATGATGATTACGATGATGAAGTCCCATATTCCATGATAGAGCGTAGGGGAATGACGCGGGAGACCAGCACCGTCGTACTAGGCAAGGTCCTAGTGGAGGTGGTTTGCCATTGCCTTCCTCCGACCGTAATAGGGATGGATGATGATGATGAGGACGACAAAAAATACCCAGTCATCTCGAGGCAGGTGAAAAATCCCTGAACCCGCCGGGAATCGAACCCGGGACACCGTGCTCGGGAAGCGAGAACGCTACGGCGAGACCACGAGCTGCAGACAGGAAGAATGAAACATGCTAAAAAAAATATCCCGGAGGAAACTACACGAAGACCAAACTAAAATTAGACCGAAAAGTTACGAAATATCGTCGTCACTGCGCGTTTCTCATTAAATGTAGTAATCTTTTCTTCATAGGATTTTTCAACCTGGAAAAAGCATTCTATATTGTACAGTGGTGAAAGATGTTCGATAACCTCAGGAAAATGGTAGTAAGCTGGAGGAAAAGACGGGTGGTTATAGTAGGCGTAAGAACCAAGAGGGA
The DNA here is from genome assembly GCF_021461385.2 of Schistocerca piceifrons. NCBI lineage: Eukaryota > Metazoa > Arthropoda > Insecta > Orthoptera > Acrididae > Schistocerca > Schistocerca piceifrons. The sequence goes on along the minus strand of NC_060139.1, from coordinate 320,200,352 downwards.
ACAATACGAACGAAAGACTAAGAACAACATGCTCGAATTAGATATGACGTAATACATGGGTATATCCTTTCGTCTCTACTGTTCAATCTATACATCTAAGAACCAATGAACGAAATAAAACAATGGTTCACGAGTGGGATTAAAATCCTTGGTGAAAGAATATCGATGATAAGATTCGGTGATGACATTGCCATCATCGGTGAAAGTGGGGAAGAACTCCATGACTTATTGAGTGGAATAAACAGTCTACTGAGTAAAGAACATGGACTGTGAGTAAACCGAAGAATGATGAAAGTAGTGAGGAGTAGCGGAAGTGAGATTGACGATAAACTTATCACCAAAAATGGGAATCACGAAGTAGACGAAGAGATGCACTAGCACACCAAATGCGAAGTACGCAGAACTTAAAAAGCAAGCTAGCACTAGCCAAATGAATATATCTGCATCTATACTCCACCAACCACCTTGAGGTGTGTGGTGGAGGGTATTTCGTCAACCAGTGTCACTTCTCCCCTTTCCTGCTCCAAACGCATATGGTTCACGGGAAGAACGATTGATGGTAAACTTCCGTAAGGGGCTCGACTCTCTGTAACTATATGTTCATGGCTTTTCCGTGAGATGTACTAGGGAGGAAGCAATGTACTGGTTGACTCTAACAGGAATGTACACTCTCGGAACTTTAACAGTAGACCATCTCGTGATGGAAACTATTTCTTCTAACAGTCTTATCTGTACGAATCCCATACTGACGAGCAGTACTGGTCTAACGAGAATTTTTTAAGCTCCTCCCTTTTTGGATGGACTGCATTTCTTGTAGATTTTTCCAATGAATCTGCCTGACATCCGACTTACTCGCGATTAATTTTATGTGGCCGTTCCACTTCAAATTGCTCCGTACGCACACACGCTTGCTCCTAGATATTTTCTCGAAGTAACTGCCTCCAGTGAGTGTTCTGCAATTTTGTAATCATACACTAAAGGGTCTTTCTGTATACGTATTCGCAATGCTTTACATTTGTTTATGCTTGGGATCAATTGCCACTGTCCGTACAAAGCGTCAGTCCTCTGCGGCTCTTCCCGCATTTCGCTACAATTTTCTAGCGTCGCGATTTCTCTGTATACAACAGTGGAATCGCTAAGAGCCTCATGTAACCTCCGACGCTCTCTACTACACCATTTATATTTATTATGAAAACAAAGTCCTATAACACTCTCTTGGGCCACGCCCGAAGTTACTTTTTCGTCTGAAGACTTCTTTCCATTGAGAATGACGTGTTGTGTTATGTTTGCTAGGAACTCTTCAGTCCAGTCACACAGTTGGTCTGATGCTCCATACGTACGTATTTTGTTCATCGGCAGCGGTGTGAAACTGTATCGAATGTCAAGGAAGACGGCATCTACCCAGGCACCTGCATCTGCTGCTTTCAGGGTCTCGAGGACGAACAGAGCGGGTTGGGTGTCACAGGGTCATTGTTTTTCGAACCCATGTTGGTCCCTACAGAGGAGATTTTCAGTCTCCGCAAATGTCATAATACGCGAGCATATAACTTCTTAACAACTAATCGATGTCAAAGATACAGGCTCATTGTTTTGTGTGTCCGTTTGATTAACCTCTAGAGGCCTTCGGCACACTGCTGCTAGAAGAGCTGCTAGAAGAGCTTTCGCATACTCTGTGTACAATCGAATTATTATCCCGTCAAGTTCAGCGGCCTTTCCTCTGTTCAGTGATTTCAGTTGTTTTCCCGTCCCTTGATCACTTATTTCGATGTATGTCATTTTCTCGTCCGTGCGACGATTTAGAGGGGGAGGTACAATGTGATCTTCCTCTGTGAAACAGTTTTGGGAGGAGACGTTTAGTATTTCGGAATTTTATGTGTAATTCTCTGTTTCAGTGCAACTATGATCACGAAGTGTCTGGACAGACGTTTTACTTTTTACTTTCAGACATACGTCTGAAAAATGACGGAAATTCCTGGATGGACCAATATGTAAAATTAGGGAAAGGCTGCCTCTCTCGAAACCAAAGCAAGGAGCGTAGGAACAGCATTCACACTAGGAAACAGCATTCTCACTACCTTTCAAACTCTTGCTCTTTTTCTAGTAGAAATACACGCATTCACAACACACATGCGCACGAAACCACACAGATACCCAAAAGCATTGCTCCCGTGGCCATGGTGTTTTACCAACGTCGATGTGTTGATGGCCTCAGTGTTCAGAGTGAATTTGCCTGATGAGCATACCGATTCTGAACTGTGCGGCCTTCCAACGGAAATTATTTGACCGGTCGTTATATATGTCTTTTGTTCATCAGTTTCATCAGGTTTGAGACGTAATATACTGATGGAAAAAAATCGCAACATCAGAAAATAATTAATGTAGAGTAATGTGTAGCGGGATTTTGAATTTCGCCGCGCTACACTCGTTCCCTAAGATATAAATTATACCGTCGCAGCTGTATGAGCGCTCGACGGCAGAGAAAATGTTTATAAGAAAATGAAGGTACAAAAATTGTAACTCTTTTTGTTTTCTACCCACTCTTGTATCTTGAGAGCGAAAGCTTAACTTCACTTATTAGCTAGTCTTGGTATGATTCAGACGTAAAAACTTATTCGTTAGTCTTGGTCTGATTAAGACGAAACAACTTACTGATGTGCAGACGTATTGTGGATGTTTGTATGAAATTTGGCGGATGGAAGCAGCCGTAAAATACATTGCATTCAATATCAAGATGGTTTTAGTTTGTATACAGTAGTAATTCCTGGACGATGAAATTTACTGCATGATTTTGGAGCAGCTACGACTTTTTCATGCAGAAATGAAGCAGGAGATTGTTGGAGAACAAGAACTGGACGCCTCACGTGAGAAGACATATTAATTTGGTAATGAATGAACTCTTATCTACATCATTTCCCCCTGTTAACCACATTTTATTATTCTCTCTTCTCTTTCAAATAATTTTTGTAGTAGAAATTGGTTTGACTTTTGCTCAGAAACGCCACAAGGACTACCCCCAACAATAGCTTTTCCGAATACCGAAGTCCGATAGCTTTTCTGTAATACGAAGTCCGATTTACATTTCATTCTTTCCCTTTTTCACGGTCATTAACGGCTTTAAAACCCTTTTTGTATTCGCCATTTCTTCCCACATTCTCAACCCTTTTCTTTTCCTTTCTTCTCTTTTTCTTTTTTATTAACCACTACAAATGGAATTTTACAGAAGAATGCTGAAGATTAGATGGATAGATCACGTAACTAATGAGGAGGTACTGAATAAAATTGGGCCGAAGAGGGATTTGTGGCACAACTTGACTAGAAGAAGAGATCGGTTGGTAGGACATGTTCTGAGGCATCAAGGGATCACCAGTTTAGTACTGGAGGGCAGAGTGGAGGGTAAAAACCGTAGAGGGAGACCAAGAGATGAATACACTAAGCAGATTCAGAAGGATGTAGGTTGCAGTAGGTACTTGGAGATGAAGAAGCTGGTGCAAGATAGAGTAGCATGGAGGGCTGCATCAAACCAGTCTCTGGACTGAAGACCACAACACACACACACACACACACACACACACACACACACATACATTGAAATTTTGGAAGTACATTTGTGTAGGAAACATATTTAAGTTATTAACATTGCAAGATTACAGGTTAATGTATGCGCGAGATAAGCCATTGCCAATGAGAAATGGTGGTACGTTAATAAGGGGCGTGGGCGCCAGAATGTTGAATGCAAGCATGCAAACGTGCGTGCATTGTGTTGTACAAGTGCGGGATGTTTGTGGATGGCACTGGAGTTGTCGTCCGATGATGTCCCACATGAGCTCGACAGGAGACAGAGCTGGTGGTCGAGCAGGCCAAGACAACACTCTATAGAGTGGTACGTGGGTGTGAGTTATCCTGACGGGAAACGCCCCTGGAATGCTGTTCACGAATGGCAGCACAACAGGCCGATTCACCAGAATGACGTACAAATTTGTAGTCAGGGTGCGTGGGATAAACGCGAGAGTGCTCCTGCTGTCATATGAAATCGCACGCCAGACTATAGCTCAGGGTGTACGTTCAGTGTGTCCAGCACGCAAACAGGTTGGCTGCAGACCAGCAACTGGCCTCCTTCTAACCAACACAAGGGTATAAATGGCACCGAGGCAGAACCAGCTTTTATCAGGAAACACAACGGACCTCCACCCTGCCCTCCAATGAGCTCTCGCCTAACAGCACTGAAGCCGCAAATGGCGGTGGTTTGGGGTCGGTTGAATGCACGCTATAGGGTGTCTAGTACCGAGCTGTCCTTGATGTAACCGATTTGTAACAGTTCGTTGCGTCATTGTGGTGTCAACTGCTGCAAAAATTGCAGTTGCAGATGGAGCCGGCCGCTGTGGCCGAGCGGTTCTAGGCGCTTCCGTCTGGAACAGCGCTGCTGCTACGGTCGCAGGTTCGAATCCTGCCTCGGGCATGGATGAGTGTTAGTTACGTTTAAGTAGTTGTAAGCCTAGGCGACTGATGATGACCTCAGATATTCAGTCCCCTAGTGCTTAGAGCAATTTGAACTTTTTTTTTTCTTTTTTTTTTTTTTTTTTTTTGCAGTACGATGCGCTAGAGCCATACGCCGGACACAATGGTCTTCCCTGACGGTAGTGCCACGTGACCGTCTGGAACCCGGTCTCCTTGTGACTGTAAATTCTGGTGACCAGCGCTGCCAACATTCATGTACAGCAGCTACACTCCTGGAAATGGAAAAAAGAACACATTGACACCGGTGTGTCAGACCCACCATACTTGCTCCGGACACTGCGAGAGGGCTGTACAAGCAATGATCACACGCACGGCACAGCGGACACACCAGGAACCGCGTTGTTGGCCGTCGAATGGCGCTAGCTGCGCAGCATTTGTGCACCGCCGCCGTCAGTGTCAGCCAGTTTGCCGTGGCATACGGAGCTCCATCGCAGTCTTTAACACTGGTAGCATGCCGCGACAGCGTGGACGTGAACCGTATGTGCAGTTGACGGACTTTGAGCGAGGGCGTATAGTGGGCATGCGGGAGGCCGGGTGGACGTACCGCCGAATTGCTCAACACGTGGGGAGTGAGGTCTCCACAGTACATCGATGTTGTCGCCAGTGGTCGGCGGAAGGTGCACGTGCCCGTCGACCTGGGACCGGACCGCAGCGACGCACGGATGCACGCCAAGACCGTAGGATCCTACGCAGTGCCGTAGGGGACCGCACCGCCACTTCCCAGCAAATTAGGGACACTGTTGCTCCTGGGGTATCGGCGAGGACCATTCGCAACCGTCTCCATGAAGCTGGGCTACGGTCCCGCACACCGTTAGGCCGTCTTCCGCTCACGCCCCAACATCGTGCAGCCCGCCTCCAGTGGTGTCGCGACAGGCGTGAATGGAGGGACGAATGGAGACGTGTCGTCTTCAGCGATGAGAGTCGCTTCTGCCTTGGTGCCAATGATGGTCGTATGCGTGTTTGGCGCCGTGCAGGTGAGCGCCACAATCAGGACTGCATACGACCGAGGCACACAGGGCCAACACCCGGCATCATGGTGTGGGGAGCGATCTCCTACACTGGCCGTACACCACTGGTGATCGTCGAGGGGACACTGAATAGTGCACGGTACATCCAAACCGTCATCGAACCCATCGTTCTACCATTCCTAGACCGGCAAGGGAACTTGCTGTTCCAACAGGACAATGCACGTCCGCATGTATCCCGTGCCACCCAACGTGCTCTAGAAGGTGTAAGTCAACTACCCTGGCCAGCAAGATCTCCGGATCTGTCCCCCACTGAGCATGTTTGGGACTGGATGAAGCGTCGTCTCACGCGGTCTGCACGTCCAGCACGGACGCTGGTCCAACTGAGGCGCCAGGTGGAAATGGCATGGCAAGCCGTTCCACAGGACTACATCCAGCATCTGTACGATCGTCTCCATGGGAGAATAGCAGCCTGCATTGCTGCGAAAGGTGGATATACACTGTACTAGTGCCGACATTGTGCATGCTCTGTTGCCTGTGTCTATGTGCCTGTGGTTCTGTCAGTGTGATCATGTGATGTATCTGACCCCAGGAATGTGTCAATAAAGTTTCCCCTTCCTGGGACAATGAATTCACGGTGTTCTTATTTCAATTTCCAGGAGTGTATTTTTCTGACAAGTCTTTCTGCAGTATCACAAAAGGAACATCCAGCTTCTCGTAGCCCTATTAGAAGACCTCATTCAGATTAATTGAGGTGTTGAAAGTGGTGTCTTTGGCGTTTTGAAGGCATTCTTTACTAACATCAGATCACCACGTCCACTATCAAACTTAACTAACGCTTACGACCGTTACAAAGCAGACCTGATTTGTATCTTCACAGTGACGCTACTGGCGCCACTCTTATGCGACTTGCGTGGAATCTGAACAGACATCATCTTTCAGATGCGAAAGACGGTTACCAACTTTAGTTTATGACGAATAACTCCGTTTTGGTATTGCCTTTTTTTCTGTCAGCATATTTGGAATTTTCGTCACGTCACGTCACGTTAAACTGGTTCAAATGGCGCTATGCACTATGGTACTTAACATCTGAGGTCATCAGTCCCCTAGACTTAGGACCACTTAAACCTAACTATCCTAAGGACATCACACACATCCATGTCCGGAGCAGGATTCGAACCTGCGACCGTAGCAGCAGGGCGGTTCCGGACTGAAGCGCCTAGAACCGCTCGGTCACAGAGGCCGGCTCGTTAAATTGCTGTTTGGAAAGAAGAGTGTGATATAATAGCGTTGGCAACTCACGGGCTCGAGCAGTGGCACCTCGGCACTGTCCAGGACCCTGATCATGCGGCTCTCGGTGATGTTGAGGCCCTTGCGGTGCACCGCCAACCAGCCCCTGGCGCGCTGCGTCTGCACCGTTATGGACACGGAGCCCATGAAGGTTCCCTCCTCCAGCTGGGGGTTCAGCAGCAGCTCGTAGTGCAGCGGCTGTACGTCCTCTGGCAACCTGTGCGGACAGCAGATGGTTGGTAAGTGCGAGTACTGCAGCCTGTCGGCGAACAACGCGCACAAGGAATCCAACTCGAGCACTTGTCTATCTATCCGCCTGACAGGCCCACGTATAGAATGTATGAATTCTCCGCCCTGCAGACTTTCCGCCCTACTAGAAATCTGTGAACTCTCCGGCTCGTACCTGCGTCCATTGTGTCACGTCCTACCTGCAGCCGGACTGTCCTAATCACCTTGCTCTACCTGTTCCCTGGACACGGCCGAACTCCGCCCGCACGGTCCCATCTGCCTGTTAGTATCGCTCTAGTTTTCGTAGACTTCACATCGTGCCACTTGGATATAACCGTCTCAGTAGTTATGATATGGAAATTTCAACGAAGGTTATTCTTACACAGTGAAGGAAACGAAGGAAGATGGGACTGTGATTTGGCGCTGTTCAAAACAGAAAGAGAAGCATTGCTGAGGAAAGCTTAAAACCAAGGATTCTACAGTGCTCTTTTCGCACGAGCATCAATGTGGAACTCCGGATGACGCAAGTGGAAGTACAGAGGAGTCTGAGCCAGGCAAAGAAGAAGGCACGAGAGGAAAATACGTCTATTTCCAAAATCTGTTCAGAGGAGCTAGGTAGCTTGCATAATCGAGGGTACGACTTTCTCACAGAAATGCCAAAGCAGCGAACAACGAAGAGGACAAAAGGCAAAGTCACAGGTAAGTGAGAGGGATCCAGAGACAAGAGAAGAGACTGAACTTAAAGCAGAGCTATTAGCTATGAATGGCAGCAGTTGCCTGTTAAGCGACAATAAATAAATGTCGTGTGACTAGGGCCCCCCGTCGGGTAGACCGTTCGCTGAGTGCAAGTCTTTCGATTTGACGCCACTTCGGCGACTTGTGCGTCGATGAGGATGAAATAATTATCATCAGGACAACACAACACCCAGCCTCTGAGCGAAGAAAATCTCCGACCAAGCCGGGAATCGAACCCAGGCCCTTAGGATTGACAGTCTGTCTTGCTGACCACTCACTTACCGGGGTGGACACGATAAATCAGCAGACAGGATAATAGTTTTTTTGTGGAAGAGCAGGGAGAGAGGCTCTAAGAAGTAAACGAGACTTTTTTTATGGATGGTACGTTCAAGTGCTGTAGCAAAGAGTTTCCACAGATATATACAATTCATGCAGATTTTGGAAGTAATAAAAATGAGATTAATATCTACCCAGTTGCATTTGCATTATTACCAAATAAAAGGAAAGAGACATACATCTGAGTTTTCAGAAATGTGCTGTAAAATATTCCAGAATGGAACCCTGCAAGTGTGGCTGTAGATTTTGAATCAGCAGTGATTTCTGCAATTATACATATGTTACCAACTTCCTCAGTGCATGGATACTATTTCCACATGAGAAAGTCTCGCTGGAAGAAAAGTACAGGATCTTGGACTCACTCACGAATATAAAGAAAATGAAGAAGTGAGACAACAAATTCGCATGTGTGCGGCCTGAGTATGTATGCGATGGCCGACTGGAGAGACATTCACAGGCACCGGATGTTCCTAGGCTTTCTGACTTTTTCGATTCTTTTGTAGAGAGATGGTAGGAAAATGAAAACAAAAACAAAAAAGATAAAAAAATTTGATGAAGCTTATAAGCTGATTTTAAACACGCCTAAATGACAATAAAATTACTTTTGCCATTTAGCCAGTCCAAAGCCTCGATAAAGTGTGATGGGAATTAGATTAGTTTTAAAAGTGTAGATCTGATATTTCTAACGCATCTAAACCCAAAGATTTCCAAGACAGTCAAAGGTCACTGACAGATGTCAGAAAATAAGATATTACTACTACTTTCATTAGATTCGTCTTCATTTGCTCTTTCTTCAACTAATACACTGTCTTCTTTTGCATGACAATTATGTGCAAGATTTTCTACGTTTTCTTTAAGTCCTTCAGTTTTATCAGGAACCACCTCCTTAATAGGTTCTTAAGTTTTGTTAGTCTCGTCAATTTTTTATCATCTACAAATGCACTATACATATCAGAACTAATAACACTGAGATTGTTATACGCAACATATGGTATGGCTAGTACCGTACGGCTTGAGCATGCTAGCTCGCGTCCCCAGGGGATTAATGGGCCCTTCCTGGACCTTTCCTGGGCGGAAATTTCACAGGGCGGAAAATTCACAGGGCGGAGAATACACGATGCCCCACGTATCACCTCATGGCTCCCACCTGCCCCCCTCCGCCAAACTCCTCAGCAACTCATCTACACGCCTTGGAGAAAGGAGACTGCCTAGTTTTCTATCCCATTATGAATACGGCACAAGTGAAATATTTGCTCTGGAGATGAGCACGTTTGTGTAGAGCACAAACGTTTTCCTGTAACAGTGGTTAGCACTTTACGAGATAATTACACTGACGGAAAAAAATCGGAACGCCAAGAAGGATTTGTGCGACATAATCAAAAATTGGTAGGCGTGTTTTTACATCTGAAAGATGTCTATCCAGATTTCGCACCAGTTGCGTAAGCGTGGCGCTAGTAGCACCACAATGAGAACGAAAATTAAGTTTCCTTTAAATACACGCCGCCACGGTCGTGAGGGTCAGTTACCTTTGAGGCCGGACATGGTGAGTTGATGTTAGTCAGCAATGCCTTCAAGGCGAGAAAGACGTCATTAGCAAAACGTCACTGAGTTTGGAGGAGGTCGTGTAATTAGGCTGCGAGAAGCTGGATGTACCTACTGCGATAGTGAGGAAAGACCTGACAGGAACGTAGCCACTGTGCATGATTGCTGGCAGCGGGAATGCACGGTCGCAAGAAGACCGGGCTCCGGGAGGCCACTTGGCACTACCATAGTGTTCGGTGTATGACTGTCACATCATACTGCACCTGCAGCAGCAATCTGAACTGCAGCTGGTTCCACAGTGACACAACGAACTGTTACAAATCTGTTACTTCAAGTACAGTTCTGAGCCTAATGCCCTGTAGGGTGCATTTCACTGACCCCAAACCACCGCCATTTTCGACTTCAGTGATGTCGGGCGAGAGCTCATTGGAGAGCAGGGTGGAAGTCTGTTGCGTTTTCTGATAAAAACTGGTTCTGTCTCTGTGCCAGTCTTGGTCATTTATCGTGTCAGGTGTGATTTCGTAGGACAGCAGGAGTACTCTCGTGGTTATCCCACGCAACCTGACTGCAAATTTGTACGTCAGTCTGGTGATTCGACCTATTGTGCTGCCATTCATGAACAACATTTTTTTTTTTTTTTTACTATGGGACTTAACATCTGTGGTCATCAGTCCCCTAGAACTTAGAACTACTTAAACCTAACTAACCTAAGGACATCACACACATCCATGCCCGAGGCAGGATTCGAACCTGCGACCGCAGCAGCCGCGCGGTTCCGGACTGAGCGCCTTAACCGCGAGACCACCGCGGCCGGCTGAACAACATTCTATGGGGTGTTATCTGAGAGGATAACGTTCGACCAAATACCGCTGTTGTAACCCAACGTGCTCTACAGAGTGTCGACGTGTTGCCTTGGCCTGCTTGATCATCAGATGTGTCTCATTTCGAGCACACATGGGTCATCATCGGACGACAACTCCAGCATCGTCCGCAAACAGCATTCGCTGTCCCTGTATTGACCGACAAGTGCAACCGAAACCGAACGCCATCCAACAAACTGACTGCACGTTTGCATGCTTGCGTTAAACATTCTGGCGGCTACACAGCGGCACCAGCATATCAAATTTTCAATTGCTCATCTCGTGCTTACATTGACCTGTGATCTTGCAATGTTAATCACTTAAATATGTTACCTAGATATATATATTCTCGAAATTCATTACTCTACACTAATTTTTTTTTTTAGTGTTGCAATTTTTCCCGTCAGTGTATATTAGTGAATGTCCACCAAATTTTGGCACCTCCCTAATGTTTAAAAAGTAACTCTGCAATCAGATTCAGAGGACCACGAGATGCTGACCAGCTGTTGTGTCAAGCTCTGCTAAATGGCATCATTCGGGTGAGGTTCAGGGAAGGGTGTGGTACCGATCAACGCATTGTCAGTTTTTCAGACATGGATCCACTGCTTTTCACTCAGTGTAGTTTGTTCACAACGTCCTCTCTAGTTCTGGATCGGTTGAAGCCGGCAGCAGTCGGCCGACTTCGAGCGGTGAGTGTTTTGTGTCCGGCTGCTGCAAACACTGGCGATCTAACAGTGCGGTACCTATGTGTACCGTAGCCGTTGTGAAGTGATTGGCATGACTTATCATGCCAAATTAGTAAGCACATGTGTATTGCCGGCACTGCAAGAGCAAAGCGAAATTTCAGCGTTAGGTAGACAGAATACAGGAGAGCACTAAAAAGTAACAGCTGTCATTCTATATTCGCAGATCAGTTTATAAGTATGAAATGAAGACTAGCAGAAATCATTTACAGACTTAAAAATTATCAAGTGCTGCTACAGCCCCTCACAAAAACTAATAATTGAGGAAAACTACCAAATACAGAAAGCCATCGTTGAAGGAAAAGAAATAATAAGCGCCCGCAAAAGGACTGTCAAACTAACCCATAAAAACAGGCATGCGAGGACACACACACACACACACACACACACACACACACACACAAATATCTTCCATACAGGACAAAATTATGTTAACCATAAAATTCCCAGTCGTAAATTTTCGATGTGAACAACTTTCTACAAGGTTCTCAGTGGTTCCAGATGACAAACTGTGAAAGAAAAACAAGTGTAATGCTAAACACAGAAAACTACAAAAATCACAGCATGTGGTAAAAAGATATACTCAAAAAATTTTGTTTCTAGTTTGTGAATACTTTCTTAAAAACTCAAATTTACACATGTATGGGACATTTTGTCGTTAATTATAAATTAGATAAAAAAACACACCGATGATACCGTAAATTCAGCGAAACATGTTTTGGGAAAAGATGGAAAAGCTGGGTTTGCTCAAGGCGGATCCCGTACAGAAAGATATTTGAAGTGCAGCTTATACCACAACACTGCCACTCTTCCCCTGGCTGCGTATATTCGGCTTTGGTAGCTTCCTCCACTCCCCACATCCCCATGAAAACGCGTTCAGGGCGTTGTGAACAAAACTGTAGGTCGTAGGTTCGCTTCACGAGCATGAGTGCAACTCGTTGCAGTCCTCCAGCCAAGGAACAAACCCTGACAATATCGAGAATTGAAACTCGGTACTCTGAAGGGCATTCAGGCGTCCTGACGACTCAGCTGCGTAGGTGCGCACCTCACTAAACTTATGTCATTAGAAATAGACACTCTTGCATTTTAAAATAAGGAAAGATAAATAACATCAGTTAATGTTCAATCAAATAAAATTGACATGTTTCTGCAGGCGATTTTCTCAATCAGAAAATCATGAGTCAATGAAGCGGTTCGTACTCCTTGTTTCTGAAAACCGTAAAAACAGTTTGCTTTGATGTTGTCCTGCATGTCGTGAGTCATGCTCCAAGTTCATTCGGTTCAGTTTCGGCATAATCGATAATCCACTTTCACACTTCCAAGCTGTAAGGAACTGAATCGATATTCCTTAAGAAATTTCTTGGGAGATTACAACAGTGTACCAGACCGCGACTCAAACCCAAGACCTTTGCAAAGGCACACTGTTTTAATCTGCCAATAAGCTTCATATCACTGCACACTCCGCTGCACAATGAAAAATTTATTCTGGATTATTCCTCATGCTTTTTCCTCTACAACTGAATACTTTGCACCAACTTCCATGTTGCCATTTTTGTTTCATAAATGTTTATTCTCAGATTGTTGTGGTTGTAGAACGTAGATTCTAAGAAACTGTACTTTGGCTTCCGTTTCACTGCCCAAATATCCCGTCATTCTCTGAATATGGTCTTCCTACTTTATTGATTTTCGGACCCTGGAAAAGATAGGACAACAGAATTCAGTACCGGTGATAAAAACTCGCCACTGTGTCTGGACAGACGGTGATATGAAAGTACAGAGGAATGAAAATCGCCTGGGATGCTTCTGATTAACTAAAAATGGTTTTCTAACCTGAGCTCTTGACACGTCTAAAACAGAAAGTTTTCAGTCAGTGTGTATTGTCACTCGAAAACTATTCAGAATGTGAGGAGTGTCCAATTAAATCAAATAAATGAATTAGTGAACGGAATGGAGGGGCTGACGTGGCAACGGCTGTACTGAAAATTAAATCGAGGTAAACGAACCGTGAAACGAGCTTCAAACGTCAATGTCATCCGAGCCTCGGAGCTTCTGTGACGTCGCGCGATGCAGCACTGGCTTCCGCCGCCAGAATCCACACACTGTTGGCGACGTCCTGCGCGCGAGGTGATTTACGCGACGTGCTGCTCAGCGGATTTAAATCGAAACGTATAGTGGTGGATGTGAATTTATTTCTTCTACGTTACAGTATCAGATCATCTAAATAAGTGTTGCCAGCCTCCCTTTGACCCCCCCGAGGCAGAGTCAAACCTCTCACAACTCCAATGTCAACAGTCAAAGCCCTGTAGCAATGCAACCACTTTTGGGAAGATTCCATGTGTGTATGAATTCCTAAGGGAGCAAACTGCTGAGGTCATCGGTCCCTAGACTTCCACGCTATTTAAATTAACTTACGCTAACTTATACTACGAACAACACACACACCCATGCCCGATGGAGGACTCGAACCTGTGGTAGGAGGGGCAGAGCAATCCGTGACATGGCGCAGCTAACAGTCCTCGCTGATAACCATTTCAATAACAAAACAGGAATACAATTAAAAGTAAATAGGAAAATAGTCATACAATCACATCACTCTCAAATTTTCACGACAACAAATAAAATTTTCTAGTATGAACTAGCGTTTTACCTACGGTTTCGCCCGCGTCTGTGTTCGACACATGTACTGAACACACATCTTCCTACTCCCCTCGCTGTGTCTGCCTCTTTCTCCCCCTTTCGGTCCATCTTATCCTCCCAACTCTATCAGTTTATCATCTCCTCCCCAGTCTATCTCCTCCTCCCCCTCTGTTTGTCCATAACCCCCACCCTTCTCTGACCATATCTTTCTCCTCCCTCCCACTGACCACAGTCTCCTCCACATCTTTCTTTCTGTCTCTGGCATCCCCCCCCCCCCCCCTCAATTCCCTTTCCACCTGACCACTACTCTCTACACCTTCCACCTGCTTCAAGCATCTCCCCCTTCCTCCCTCTCTCCTCTCTCTGTCCATTTCCTCCTCCCCTTTGCACTGTGCATCCCCTCCTCTATGCACCTCAACCTCTCCACAGCCATGCTCATTAGCACATGTAGTCTTTGCAATACAGTTCAACAATACAGGTTGATAATACTCCCACAACATGCCTGTCATGCAGGGCAAGCTACATGTCAGACTCTTGAAACTGATTTTTTGGCCCCTGATGTACAGGACGCCATGCAAAGCAAGTCAATAAACTGCCCTGGTATTACTCCAACACAAAACGCTTTTCATGCAGGACAGCCAGCACTTTGTGGCCCAAAAAACTGTTTCTTGCCTATGACATGTAGGCTGTCCTGGAAAGCAGGTTGATTTGGCAGGCTGATACTGTTGTCACACTACATGTTTGTCATTGAGGGAAACCTACATGCTAGGGGCTGGAAAACATGTTTTTACTTGTATCTCCACTTCTGTCTTTTAGAAATACAAAAATAAAGAACGTGATACGACATTTCATTAGACTTTCTTTGTTAAGCACACCAATATGTACTGTCTGTGTAATTTTGGCAGCTTATACTATTTACATCTTATATACCCGCATCGGACTCGCGCTATTTTGTACGCTGCAGCAATGCGCTCAGACGGAGACTTTTTGATCGTCCCTTATGTAAGGACTGATGACCATTTTTGGAGCATAACATCGACTTTGTTGTATATCTTGTTCAAACTTACACCTAAGGATGTGATCTGATATCACGAAATCGGCCGTGTTCCTATAAATAACCTTTCATGTACAGCTGGAAGCCATTTATTCGTCAGATATTGATTACTAAAAAAAATGGTTCAAATGGCTCTGAGCACTATGGGACTTAACTTCTTTGGTCATCAGTCCCCTAGAACTTAGATCTACTTAAACCTAACTAACCGGAGGACATCACACACATCCATGCCCGAGGCAGGATTCGAACCTGCGAACGTAGCTGTCGCTCGGTTCCAGACTGTAGCGCCTAGATCCGCTCGGCCACTCCGGCCGGCGTATTGATTACTACTGCTACGTTTGATCACGACATAAAACTATTTTTCCCGGGTTAAAATTGGTACAAGGCGACAATTATTGAACTTTATGAAATAAAGTAAGTTAGTTACAAACTACGGCGTGCACAAACTTTATTCAACATGTAAAACGTCACTACAGATATTCGGTTTTAGGTTATGACGTGTTCGACATGCCTGCTATCATTGGCGATGGTATAGCACAGATGTACAGCGAAATTCGGAAGTGACCCGGTGAAGTGTAGGAACATGGATGCTGTCGATGACCTCCTAAATGGCTGTTTTCAGCTCAGCAATGGTTTTGGGGTTATTGCTGTACACCTTTAATATAGCCGGCCCCACGAGAAGGAGTCGCATGTGTTCAGATCCGGAAAATATGGTGGCCAATCGAGGTCCATGCCAGTGACCTGTGGGTACCCCAGAGCCAGAATGCAGCCCTCAAAGTGCTCCTCCAGGGCATCAAACACTCTCCTGCTTCGATGGGGTCGAACTCCGTCTTGCATGAACCACATCTTGTCGAAATAAGGATCACTTTGAATAATGGGGATGAAATCATCTTCAAAAACCTTTACGTACAGTTTGGTAGTCACCTTGCCATCAAGGAATATCGCGTCGATTATTCCGTGACTGACATTGTACACCACACAATCACCCGTTGAAGGTGAAGAGACTTATCGATCGCTAAATGCGGATTCTGTCCCCCAAATGCGCCAATTTTGGTTATTGACGAACCCATTTAAATGACAGCGGCAGACAACAACAAGGCCCGTGCGCATGCGCATACTAGTCCCATCATCCCCTCGGCCAACCGTGCAATTTGAACTTCCTAACGCGAACCGTTCAGAAGGTGACGATTTTATTTCATGTAGTTCAAGGTTGTCACTCTGTACCTCACGACGGAACCACAGGCTAAGGACAGTCGCTGCAAGACGTAGCCACGAATGAGAGACGTCGACGAGGTCACACCCTCAAGAGGTTCCACAGGCCGCCACTGCTGGAAGTCTATTTACGTCAGAGCGCAGTGCGCTCACCCACTCTTTGATAGCCGAGCCTGACAGTAGCAACATCGTAGTTGCGTTCCCGAAGCGAGCTGTTGTCACTAGTATCAGAGTTTATAGTTAAATGTACAGTGATATTTGCCTGTTATTCAGTAAAATTCAAGGTAATAGACAGTTCTCACGGTGTTCTGCGACAGTACTAAATATATGTTGTCAACCCACTCTTTGATAGCCGAGCCTGACAGTAGCAACATCGTAGTTGCGTTCCCGAAGCGAGCTGTTGTCACTAGTATCAGAGTTTATAGTTAAATGTACAGTGATATTTGCCTGTTATTCAGTAAAATTCAAGGTAATAGACAGTTCTCACGGTGTTCTGCGACAGTACTAAATATATGTTGTCAATTGTCATTCATGTGGATGTGGATTACACCCAAGTTAAGAATTCTATATTAAAGAGTTTTAATAAACTGAACTAGTATTCCTTACGTGTGTTGTAGTAACCACTCAACTTTTCGTAGAAGTGAAACTATTGAACTGTCATCTAGGCTTCCTACAACTACTGGCTTTCAGAGCAAAACTCTATCTAATAGTAAATAAACAAGTTGTTTTACTCATTGCTTACAAAGACAGCTAAATTAAAACAAGTTATTGATTTAGCTGCGGAGATGACAAACTTCCAGTATTTTCTTTCTCAAAAAACATCAAAGTACGAAATAAACCCAAATTAAAACCTGAAAAACACAGTATCTACGTTTCACAATAATATTTATTTGCAGTGGAATCATTGTGGAACATCAGTACTGCGTATTTCTGTTTTTAATGTGTATATGATCCGCCAAGTGCAGACAGAATATTCAAAACATTAATAAAGACAACTAGAGCATTATCCTGGTGTATGTCGTCACACACAAGACCAATACAACTATTTTTAGACACATACTGATGACAGCAGCTACATCAAAAACAAAAAATGTAGCAAAATAAGCTCGTAATATCTTCCCAAATTGCTCATATATCAATGTTCACCGTTTCAGACCACTGGCATAAGGAAAACATTATGAAATTGCCAACAACAGTGGACGAGGATGATGTTATGTCCTGAGCATACTCACCATAGGTAGTTCTCTGATTGCCTAGTTCTAAAAAACAGAGGGCGTGGCTTCTAAAGTAGTTAATAAATCCGACGAGAATGAGATTTTCACTCTGCAGCGGAGTGTGCACTGATATGAAACTTCCTGGCAGATTAAACCCGTGTGCCGGACCACGACTCGAACTCTGCACCTTTGCCTTTCGCGGGCAAGTGCTCTACCATCTTTCTTTTTTTTATTTTTAATCATCTCATTTCGTTCGTTACTGTTCGTTGCGTTTGTTTAGGGCGGACGTCCCATGACACCCGTTGAAGCTGATCGTTGATCCATTCACTCAGTTTTTTTTTTATTACAGAGGGCAGTTAACCCTCTGACCGAACACGTTAAGCTACCCTGCCGGCGCCATGTGCGCTATCTAAGAAAGACTCACGAGCCGTCCTCACAGCTCCAGTTCTGCCAGTACGTCGCCTCCTACCTTCCAAACTTCACAGAAGCTCTTCTGCGAACCCTGCAGAATTAGCACTCCTGGAAGAAAGGATATTGCGGAGACATGGCTTAGCCACAGCATGGAGGATTTTCCAGAATGAGATTTTCACTCTGCAGCTGAGTGTGCACTCATATTAAACTTAGAATAAAACTGTTTTCCGGACTGAGACTCAAACTCGGGACTTTTGCCTCCCAAGTTCGAGTCTCGGTCCAGCACACAGTTTGAATTCGCTAGGAAGTTTCATGATCGGACAAGTTGATGTGGTAGTAAAATTCTGAGTTGCGAATGGGTTAAACATGTATAAAAAATGGTTCAAATGCCTCTGAGCACTTTAGGACTTAACTTCTGAGGTCATCAGTCCCCTAGAACATAGAACTACTTAGACCTAACTAACCTAAGGACATCACACACATCCATGCCCGATGCAGGATTCGAACCTGCGACCGTAGCGGTAGCGCGGTTCCAGACTGTAGCGCCTAGAACCGCTCGGCCACTCCGGCCAGCCAAACATTTATAACACAAGTGGCTTAGAAGCTCTCTGATTGGCGTATTTCCAATAAAGAAGTTGTGAAATGTGATTGGATGAGCTGATGTGACAGTAAAATACTGAGCTGTGATTGGGAGAGCTAAATATTCATGTTGGCTTAAAGCTCTCTGATTGGCCTACTTTTAAAACAGAGGCGTGACTTAGGGAATCGAAGGGGAGGGGAAGGGGCACGTTTTGGGAATTGGGTGGGGGGTCGAAGTGTGTGGGGAAGAGTAGAGAGTAGGCAGAGGAGGGGAGTTATAAGTCACATTTTATCCAGTATCGTCATTGCTTTCCTGTTGAAGGTGTTACTAGGATCCAGCTTGTGTTTTAGACTGTAACTTCAGTTTTTTGAAGCTTGGAAGTGGACAATGATTCGCCGTGGCCACTAAAATCAGCCTACAAACAATAAAAGTGTCTAGATAGCGTGGCGGTCTCCTTTTCGTCCTTCATAAAGCCAATGTACGAGAGCGTGTTGAAAAGTAATGCCTACGAGTTTTTATGTAAGAACTACTAAAACTTTTTAAATAACAGTTACGTTATTATCATTTTACGTCTTTATTCTTCATGTCTACATATTTATTTCTCGACATAGTCACACTGACGGCGAAGACATTTCTGCCAACGAGAGACCAGTTTGTCGATACCGTCACGTTAGAATGTTCTAATCTGTTGACGGCGCCATATCCTCACCTTTGCTTGGACCGCTTCATCACTACCAAAATGAAGTCCTTGAAGATGTTCCTCATGTTTTGGAAACAGATAAAAATCAGATGGGGCCAAGTCGGGATGAAGGATGATCGATGACACTGAACCGAAGGCGTCGGATTGTTGCAGATGCAGCACCGCTCATGTGTGGTTCGGCAACGTTATGCTGAAGGAGAGGGTGCATCATACGTAGACGAACTCTTCGTATTCGAAACGCGATTACAGCAATCAGTTTCTCACGCACGAACATACGTAGGTTGGAACTTAAATAGTGGCATCACTGCTGTGGAAACACTATGCAATGGAATATCCTACTGTCGCTGATAGCACACGTTGCTGACATACCTACCCTACCTCCGAGCAAATGGACTCGCCCGTCCCACGTCACCGGCGTGCGCACAATCGAGGAAACACAGTCACTTGGGTTGGTTCAAATGGCTCTGAGCACTATGGGACTTAACATCTATGGTCATCAGTCCCCTAGAACTTAGAACTACTTAAACCTAACTAACCTAAGGACATCACACAACACCCAGTCACCATGAGGCAGAGAAACAGTCACTTGGGAGCGAGCGGTCTAACATAACGGTGTCACTATGTTTTCGAAACAGGAACAACGGAGTTGGATGAAGATTGAATGTGCCAGAGGTCTTACAGCACGACAGTGCATCAAGGTCTTCAAGAGGCGTGCGGGGAATCGGCATTGCCGTACAGAACAGTGGCACGTTGGGTAAAAGTCTTCAACGAAGGTCAGCAAACTGTGGCAGACATGCATCGGGCAGGTCGTCCTAGCGTCTCTGAAGAAGTGCATGCTGTTGCCGCGTTAATGGACAGTGATCGACGCCACACGATTCGTGAGATCGCACGCGAAACCGAATAAGCGCATACGCCTGTGCTTCGCATACTGAAGGAACGCCTGGGTATGCGAAAAATTGCATCACGATGGTTCCGCATGACTTGACGGAAATGCAGAAATGGATGCGTTACGACGCTGCTCAGACGCACTTGGATCCCTATGAGCGCGAAGGAGAGGCTTTCTTACGCCGTATCGTAACACTGGATGAGACATGGCCAGTTGTACGAGCCAAAACTGAAACGCCAATCCAACGAATGGCGTCATTATGGCGTCAGTCGAAAGTGCGTCAGAACCCCAATATGGTGAAAACTATGGTGATTTTCGTGCACAGTGTTACTGTTCGTTTTTGGAGCATCGCCTGTGACCAGCTTTGCGAGAGAAGCGGTGCCACTTTCTGCGCAGTCCACCCATCATTTTGCACGACAATATGCGGGCGCATACAGCGCACGCTGTGGCTGCTCTGTTCGGTCGATGCGACTGAGAAGCACTGTACCATCCACCATACTCCCCGAACTTAAATCCTTGTAACCTTGATTTGATTCCGAAGATGAAGAACCCACTTCGTGGCCTTCGGTTCAGAACTGTTCCAGAGATTCGACAGGCAGTAGACTGCTCCATTCGCACCATCAACAAAACAGGCTCTGCTAAAGGTATACTTCGCCTTCCACATCGCTGGCAACGGGTTCTACACAACGCTGGTGATTACTTCGAAGGACAATAACAGGTGCAAACATGTAACTCTTTTGTATCAGTTGTGAATAAATAGTTGTCACTATTTAAGTTCCAACACTCGTAGTTAAATTACCTACCGCCATGTTACACGCTACAATTCGATGCCCTCTAGTGGCAGAGGACTGCAAATGTGTAGATATGAAGAATAAAAATGTAGAATGTTAATAAAGTTTGTTTTATTTACAAAGCTTTAAGGGTTTTCACATATAAAATTCGAAGGCATTACCCTTCTGCAATCCCTCGTATTATCCTTTGTCAGTTCCATATCAGACACACGTGGTCATTGATTGTCACATCTTCAGGCGAGGGGAACCACCCAGACGTACCTGTGGTGCCCCTCTGTCAGTAGCGCTTATCCTGTTAGAGCACGGCAACTTCAGCGCTTTGGGGCAAACACTTAAGCCTTACGACTCATTATGTGTACCATTAGGCCAAGACTTCCAAACAGCGAGTCCTGTTTTAAGCATTATTCAAAGAGTACTTTTATGTGCTCTGATTTCAAGTTTATCACCAAGGTTTCGTCATCTCTCCTTGCCATTCTGTCACACAAGCAGTCTTCTACAACGATCGCGTGGCTGCCAATCGCAAGCGAAAGCTGGCCTCCCGCCGAAAGACAATCTCTGATGATCTGGCTGTTTTCGGTAGGCGAATCTTTCCAAGCTCTCTGCAATTTATTTCTTTTCCTCCAACCTGCTTCTTAGCCTCAGATGAAGCCGGGAAAGTTAAATTGGCTCTTCATGTAATCCTTTAGGTTTTTATTACTAAGGAAGAAAGGACTGATGATCTCACCGTTTAACGCCACTTATTAATTAATCAATCAAACCCATTTGAATTTGGGATTGTCCAAGATGCTACTCCAGGCGGGTGCAAAATGAGTGTGCGCAACGGAAAATAATGAACGCTAAAATGAAGATTTGGCCCTGTCTGACTACCCCCTGAGGCAGATCTTAGGATCTCTTAATGATGATATCTCCTCCTTCTTGCTCTTTAACATACAAATTACAACATAAACATAAATGAATCGTTAAGGGAACTAGTAACTAAAAAATGATAAATGCTGTTTCTGTTTATACATTTATTGTAGTTAAAACCCCTTTATATTACAACTGTTTGTATATCAATGTCCAAGGAACATAAATAGATGCAAATGAATTTCCTTACCAATACGACTGGTGAATTGCCCAAATCTGAACCCCTTTTTTCAGCTACGCAATATAATATAAATAACGCGAGTCGACTGACATCTACGTACCAAACACTAGAAGACACTACTTTCAAAGGTCATCTACAGTGGTATGTAACTTCGGTAGAAACAAAATTTACGTGATCACAGTTGTTTAACTTTATAGCCCTAATAAGCTGAAGCCATTGGTAATACCACCATATGTACTGCGTCCTGTGCGTCGGAGTGATGGTTCCCGTACACGTCTGTGACGACGGAAGAACGCCAGCCACAATATATATTTTAAAAAACTCATTCAGACACTAGAATGGCACAAGACGGTCCTCTCAACAGTATAATCTAATACTTTCTACTCCTCTCTGTGTTCTACAGACGAGAAACGCGAACTCCCAGCAACAAGGACGGAGTTCAGATGACGTATCAACGTAAGTGTAGGCAGAAGAAGTGCGCTGCATACTCAAAGGCGACTCCTAACCCGGAGGCGAAGTCCAGAATCGTCTAAGTTCGCCACGGTACAGTGCCTAACGGCTCTAACTATAAAATCTCCTGAGAGCAAAGACCTCAAGTCCATCTGTACCAACAAAGCGACTGGCAACCCGGGCGATCAAAACGGAAGGCCCCTTCTCTCCACCGATGGCTCCTGAGGAAAGCTCCGCTCCCCTCCCTCGTAACTCAGAAGGCGAATCACATTCTCGAAACCACGAAATCTTCTCCCTCTCTACAGATTCTTCCTAACGCCGACCAACCATCTTTTAGTCTTTTGTCGTCCAACGCGGAAAGTTAGCGAGGAAATACCTATACTCATACAATGGTACGCTTCAAAGAGTAAAAATCCTCGGAAATAACTCAGCCTGCGATTTCCGACGTAACGCTTGCTCGTTCCTCTCTGCTGCGTCCAAGATTTTCAGGGTTTCCGAAGTATTATCCGGTTATCCTTCCGGCCCCATTAAATGCTGACCGGCTGCCGCTGTATTGTGCTTCAGCCCTCAGGTGCCCCGACTGTCCTGTCCGTCTTGGCTACTTTTTGTGTCAAGCAGAACCAGCACACCTGTGCGGGCTTTTCCATCCAGGGCTTGAGTCACGCCTGCCGTTTCATTTCCGCTGGCGTTCCAACCTCTACTAGTATAGCCAATCATTCATTTCGCCGTTTTGATAATAAAGACACTGCGCCACCTTTCATGCAATAAGCATTAGCAACTATTTACAAGGTGTACGTGACAATGCCAGTCTTCTTTAAACATTCCTATATACGATGTAAATCCTATATACGATGAAAATCATGGCAAAGTACGTAGATGAGTGCTTGTAAGGTGCGAAATTATAGCCACCTTACAACTGAAACAAATGACCTCAGTAAAAATGTACATGTGGCAAGTATTGCTTGTAACTATTAATGTTAAATCAGCTACTTTATCAACATATGGTGGAGTGTAACTCACTCTTTTTGCCATGTGCTGGGCGACATGCCTTGAGTCAAAACATTACTACAGATGACATTAGAACAGATTCCTCGTGCATCATCACAAGTAGAAGGGCTGTATAAGGGCAGCGCCGTTACCCACGTAGCGCCGGCTGAAGTGGCCGTGCGGTTCTTGGCGCTGCAGTCTGGAACCGCGAGACCGCTACGGTCGCAGGTTCGAATCCTGCCTCGGGCATGGATGTGTGTGATGTCCTTAGGTTAGTCAGGTTTAACTAGTTGTAAGTTCTAGGGGACTAATGACCTGAGAAGTTGAGTCCCATAGTGCTCAGAGCCATTTGAACCATTTTACCCACGTAGCTTCAACTGGTAGGCGAGCAGACAGTATTACACATCGAGCAACTCCGACTAACAGCTACAAGCATACATATTGGGCTTCTCGACTGGAATACACATTGCTGCAACAAACTAAAGTAATTCTAATCCCTTCGCAACAAGCAAGTTTTTTTGAGAGGTTGTCCTTGGTTGTAGGGAAATTACCTCTCAAAAGTTTCGCTACTGAGAACACGCCTGACTCAACATATTGGTGGTCGACGTGTTATGGTGCGGGTATGGCATAATTTTGCATGGGCGTACTGACCTCCCAATCTTTGAGTGCGGCACAGTCATCGGTCAACGTTATTGCGACACTGTACTCCTTCCCCACGTGCTTCTTTGTAGGTGTGTGTTCGGCCCTGACTTCATTCTTATGAATAACAATGCGCGACTGCCGGCCGCTGTGGCCTAGAGGTTCTAGGCGCTTCAGCCTGGAACCGCGCGACCGCTACGGTCGCAGGTTCGAATCCTGCCTCGGGCATGGATGTGTGTGATATCCTTAGGTTACTTAAGTTTAAGTAGTTCTAAGTTCTAGGGGACTGATGACCTCAGATGTTAAGTCCCGTAGTGCTCAGAGCCATTTGAACCATTTTTGCTCAGAGCCATTTTGAATGCGCGACTGCATCAAATCCATAAAACCCATGTGCAATGCGTTGGGGAAACGAATTGCAACTCGTCCGTATGCACCGACGACTATACAACAGTTGTCAAGAGCGCCGGTGAAGGAATGGAACGCCCTACCACAAGAGCTCTTTTTAACCTTGTGGCCAACATGCGAGCACGTTACAGAGCTTGATTTGTCGTCCTTAGTGGTCACACACCCTACTAAGAACCAAGTTTGCATGTCTTAACATCCAGGAGTCCATCATGAATCGCAGTGACTTGAGTGTAATTATTGTCTTTGAATAAGAGCGTCATTTCTTTTCGTCTCATTGCGTATTTATTTCAGTTACTTTATATACTGTACTATAGTAGCTCTTTCTCTGTATGACCCATGTTTCAACCAACTATGGTACTTGGCAGTTCTTAACTGCTCCACACCAGTGTGTAACTGAATTCATGTTTAGCAGTACCTTCTAGAATGCTCATCAATATAGAATGTCCATCAATGGTAAACACATTGATATACGAGAATGAGTCAAATGAAAACCTTAAATTTTTTAAAATATTGTTTATTGTGCAGAAGTGGTACAAAGCTGTATCACTTTTCAACATAATCTCCCCCACGCTCAATGCAAGTCCGTCAGCGCTTGCAAAATGAATAAATTCCTTTAGAAAAAAATTCTTTAGGTAGTCCGAGCAACCACTCATGCACCGCGTGGCGTACCTCTTCATCAGAACGGAACTTCTTTCCTCCCATTGCGTCTTTGAGTGGTCCAAACATATAAATCACTCGGTGATGAGGAATGGCGCCATTCCTTGCTCGCTCTCTTCGTTTCCGGTTGGTGGAAGTGAACCCAGATTTCTTCCCCAGTAACGATTCTTGCTAGGAAGCCATCACCTTCTCGTTCAAAGCGCCGAAAAGTTCTTCACAAGCATCAGCACGTCGTTCTCTCATTTCAGGAGTCAGCTGTCGTAGCATCCATGTTGCAGAGACTTTGTGAAACTGGAGCACATGATGCACAACGTGGTGTGCTGACCCCATGACTAATCTGTAAACATGCTGCAGTGTCATTCAGTGTCACTCCTTCACCATGGCTTCAACTACTGCAGTGTTCTGTGGAGTCACAACTCGTTGTGCCTGGCCTGGACGAGGAGCATCTTCCACTGAAGTCACAACATTTGCGAACTTCCTACTTCATTCGTAGACTTGCTGATGTGACAAACATGCATTACCGTACTGAACCTTCATTCGTCGATGAATTTCAATAGGTTTCACACCTTCACTACGCAAAAACAGGATAACAGAACGCTGTTCTTCCCTGGTGCAAGTCGCAAGTGGGGCGGCCATCTTTATACTGATACTGCGACGGTATGTGTGCATCTGCACTATGCTGCCACCCTACAGGCCATTCTACACGCTGTTTGTAGCACGCTTACCATATTACAGGATAACGGCGCGAAATTTCGATTTGTTATTACAAATTTAAGGTTTTCATTTGACTCGCCCTCGTCCTATAGCTTCCTCATAGCTAACTTATTTTTCTGACATCCATCATACTTGCTCCGGAGAAAATCGTATATGGCAGTCTAGTCTAAAATCATCGGCTATAATGCGTACTTTCTAGTGTAAACCGTTTAAAATGCGCCTCGCATTACGCTTTGTTTTTAGCAGGACTCGCAAAGTTCTTACTATATTAACAGCACCTTCTAAGATGGTTTTGTTTCCAAAATTTTCTTAGTGGTTGAATAATCAAACAGTGCCTTCATTTTGCTGGATGCGGCGAAATTTCATTTGAAACATACAGCACTATGTTTTTCAGAATACCAATCGAAAATCTTCAGTCAGTCCTATAACTTTTAGCATCTTTTATCTCTGGCAATTATACGCACCCAGTACTTGAAAAACGTCACGTTGCACCCTGGTTTCGAGTCCACGTTACAATGTATGTTCCCCTATTACTAGCTGGGTGTCAGTCCAGATTTCGGAGGAAGGCATCGGCAACCATCTCTCATAGCCTCGCGCCTAATAAAGTAACGCGGAGTTGAAACCAGCCTTCATGTTGTGGACTTGTTTATCTTTTTTACTTTAGTTTACTGAAAGTGTGAAGGGTAGGCCAACATATATAGTGAATATTTTCAACACCCAAGAGAGTTTTACAGAAATTAATTACAACTGAATGATTCCACTTGTCATTAGAGGAAGAAAGCCGTTACCTCTCACAGGAACCTTCGGTCGCCACAGCTAGAGGACAGATTTTGAGATGGGATTAAATAAATGCTAAATGTGAATTAGTGTAGTAACGGGAGTCCTTGTAAAGTGCAAAAACTATGAGGCACACGTTACGGGAAAAGTTGCCGCCACAATTCATTACGGAGTTAATTTACAGACCAATGTAAGAATAAAGAAATGATATTGTGAAATTTTTTGTTATGATTATAAGTTGTTGTGTATTTTGTGTCGTGGAAGAGAATAATATCTAATTGTAGGAAACGGTTGTATGGAAATTGCAGTGCCAGCGTAGTGACGACTTATTTGTGTATTACAGTGTAGGCCTGCACTATTCTTTACGATGGCGGAGCTACAGATTTATAGTACATCATAACTGATCAAAAACTGTGTAAAAATTTTCACCTGATTCCTGATTCCAGTATGCTCTTTGGCATAGCAAATGATCCCTTAAGACGAGCCACAAACAGTGCTATTAACCACGCAACTAAAAAAAAAAATGTGGCGATTGTCCGAAATGTTGAACAGTTCACAGCGTAAAGAGTTACTCAGGAGCCTGAAGAGACTGAGATTTTTGCTTACTTATGTTAAATGTAGGGTCAAAGTGGCGTGGCGACTTTCCTGTTGTTCTTCGGGGTTGATCTTTTGGGTGCACATGGACACTCGCACATTTCAATGACTGATTTTGCTGGCCTTTTTATTTATAAAAATAAAATCCAAGATTCCCGACTTCGCCATTTTACCCCTTAAAATATTACAGAATATTTCCACGATTTATTTCTCGGATATCCATTCAAGTAGTGAGGGGAGACCATAAAACGAAAAGAAAAGAAAGATAATTGTATGAGTAACTAAAGAAAATAGGAAATAAATATTATTTATCTTTATAGGGAGAATAGTTTCAAAATAATAGGAAAGATAGTTTTGCAGCTCAAGTTTTGAATTCTACTGCTGAATAATTGGGTTTTTCGTAAGTATAATTACATTAACTAAAAGAGCTCAATTGGTTGCCCCAAGAAGAACTACAATTACAATAAATAAGCATGGATGAGATACTAGGTATCCAATATAACCAAGACTATTGAAAGAAATATTACTGCGCAATTAACTATAATAAAATGTCAAAAGAAATGCAAATGGTATGTCGCTGACTGTTTGCTCGCTTGTTGAAAACTTTAAGGAACGAAAGACGAAGTAAATCTAAAAAAAATTGCGGAGACAGGTAGAAGCAAGTAAATTTGTAACATTAAAATTTAGTAATATATTTGTGTATTATATTACGTTATGGAGTATATTTTTGAATGTTGTTAACGTGGAATCTCTCTGTGCTCGATTTATATCCACAGAAAGGGATATAAATACTAGTTCGCAATTCGTGAGTCGGAGGCACAATTTAGTATCGCTATGAAGATAATTCATTTTCTACTACAGTTATTTAGTCCCTCAGTACCTCGACAGACGTGTGTTAATAAATGGTAAGATTTTAAAGAAGAGGACAGTCATGTTGCAAAAACTGTGTGTATACTATGGTCTATAGTGTCACATAGTCGAAGAGTTATGTAGTAGCACAGTTTAACGCAACATTAATTTAATATTTACTGAGTGAACTGATTAACAAAGAATAATTTTCGATGGGATATTCTGACTTCGTAAGATGGCCATGTAGAACTGTTTATAACTAGCAAGTATTATTCCGTCAACAGTCTGTTCAAATACAAGAGAAAACTCCCGATATATTTATCACGTTCTAACAATCTGTTAAACCTTAGAATTGGAATCACTGAACAGAATACCGCTTCAGATGCGTTGTTATGAGATTGATGGTGTGAGCAAATTGCAATATTGAGAAGAAGAGAGTTACTTTGCATAGTGATACAGTATTAACTCTCTCTTTTTATGATACTGGACTTCCCACATAACAGTACAAAGCTAGGATATGTTTTATAGATCACTAGTTGTTACCGGCTGCCTCGCTCGAATATCAGTAGTTTTGTTATGATGAGTGTTGGTGAGTAAGTAAGCTAGTAATTTTACGAAATGTCTGTGTGTATAGTGATGAAGAGACGTTTACATAAAAAAAAGTATGCAGTTCCGGTACGTAGGTACATAAAGAACGTGTTCCTATTATTTCCTGTGTGTTGAATCTGAAAGCATGTACTATATTTTCTAATTGTATTTAAAATTGCCTCGATTCGTTACATCTGTGCAGAAGTAGAGTTTTTAGGGGTTTCTCTGGCTCATCTAGTACTGGATATGAGATTTTGCCACCAGAGCAACACACACCAACCCTTTCTCCCATTCATTTTAATGTGTTGTGGTAGCGACATTTTTGATCCGTCCCACTATGATGATTAATTTATGATGAACATAGTCAGTTAGTAGATCATGATGAAATTCAGTCTTACTAAAAGCCTCCCACGTTCTCTTTGTAAAGCTATGACCCTCTGTTTATCATACAGCCTTTAAATGACACCGTTGCTACGAGTCTTCAAACATCTTGTAAGCTGTAAGAGACGCGTTTCGTTCAGCGTCTAAAATGTGTCGCGCTTTTTTGACTGTTCCAGTGTCTCTGTAGCCTGCCTGACGTTCTACATCAAAGTCCCGGCGGGTAGGAGATTGCTCTGAGGTTTGTTGTATTCGAGAAACTTTCGCAGTTTGAGTTCTCTTAGAACTGTACGCTAAATCAGACTTAGTTTCCCGAGGCTTATAGTAATAGTTTTAAATATGGATCTTGGGCTTACCGTCCGATTTTGTTGTTGTATCTCTACCAAAATTCCTCAATTATGCCAGGTGGTGTGGGAACTCAATATTATAAACCACGCGCACAACAACATTGGATTTGCACTGTTACGAAATAATCTACAGGCACCAATAGTCGCCGACCATCGCACCAGCGTCGTCTCCATGTCTCTCACGTATACGTCTTTAAAAATGTTAATAATACTCAAAAATATACAACTTTATAAGGGTTTCCTCAGAGTTCGAGCTGTCTGCGCACCAAATACCATCGGGATCTGTTCAGCGGTAAAGTCGTGAGAACTTTACAGAGTGAGCTACATTCACAATCAATAATACTGGTATTAGTATGAATGTAGAGATTAAATGCGTTGGGAATTGATTAAGCGTTGTATTGATTGTGTTGAATCATATTACATAGAATATATCAGCCAATAAGAACATTTTTCACAAATATAATAAAGTACAAAAGTAAAAGAGTAGATAGTCAAATCACTAAATATCTTGTACTCGACACTTTGGAAAGTAGCCCGTCTTCTTCATCCAGCTCAAGCCATCTCACGCCAAATTTGATTCTTACAGGTTCAGCGGTTTTATCGTTAAAACGTAACAGACAGAGTTGCTTTCGCATTTGTAGCTAGTATGGGAGTTGGGATTGGCATGAATTAAACACGTTGAGGTTTGTAGAAGCATTGTATTTTACATGTTACCCACGGCTACGCTCGCGTATCCGTAAAATAAAATGAAATGTGCACATGACTTTATTTGTCGAGAGACCCCAATTGAGATTTTCGGAAGCTTGATGCAAGTCTTTTTTATTTGACAGCACTTCGGTGATTTGCACGTCGATGATTGTAAAATGATGATGAAGACAACGCACACATCCAGACGCGAGCAGGAAAAAAAAAAAAAAAAAAAAGAGTAGCAGACCCGGCAGCGAACTGAACCCAGGAACCCATGGTCGTGATAATGCAGCCCTAACCGCTTTTTCTTCCACGACCAACGAGATAATCACAAATTTTAACGAAACAAAGAAGTTATAAGCAACGTATGACGCTCAGCGGGTAAAATCTGACAGATTTGTGACTGATATTAGCATGGAAATATGGATTAAACACGTAGGGGATTGTATAATTGTATTCATTGCGTTGAATCGTAGTATGTAGAACATGTCAAACAATAACATATTTTCAAAAATATGATGAAAGTTCGTAGGTCAAAGAGTAAACAGATTTTTGGTTCAAATGGCTCTGAGCACTATAGGACTTAACTTCTGAGGTCATCAGTCCCCTAGAACTTAGAACTACTTAAACCTAACTAACCTAAGGACATCACACACACCCATGCCCGAGGCAGGATTCGAACCTGCGACCGTAGCGGTCGCCCGGTTCCAGACTGTAGCGCCTAGAACCGCTCGGCCACATCGGCCGGCAAACAGATTTTTCAAAGAATAGTTATTGTTCCATATTTCGCGTTGTATTCTTCAAACAATGAATACGTCGCACTACACTCATTTTAATGTAGCGTATGTTCTTTCTCATCGTTCAGGCTACCTCCATAAAAAATGCTGACCACTGACGAGAAATTGCAAAGTGACAGCGCATACCCTTCATGTACCACACATCGTACATCATGGGCCATCAGTGTTCATTTCAGTTCTGTCGTGTGTTTATATCTCGTGACGATGTAAATTTTATTTTCTTCTTTTACCGCGTCTAAGTAGACGGATGAATCTGATTATGATAGTAATGATCGAAAGCGGCAATTGAATTAAATAAAGAAATTTGTGATAAAAGACTATTTTAGCTCTTACGATTTCTTACGCATCTTGAAAGTGATCTTGTTCTTTTATCGCTTGGTTGTAAATGACGTCTCTCTTCAATACGATATTAATGAAAGAGCCGTTGTTTTATAGAACTACATAATCGTCTGTGTTGGTTTGTTTAGTACCTATTTATGGTTCCAGGATTTTTCTATCTGTATGAGTTACGTATTTGTAAGTAACGTCACTGTCTAAATAATAGCAGTGATCATTTTGTTTAATTATTCTAATATTTTCAGCTGTTTTGTTCTTCTTGTGTAATTTCCAATAATAGTCAAATTTTTATTTTCATCTCGAATATTTTTGAATTGTATGTCTGTATATCTTAAAATGAATTTCCCTTCCAAATTTATATTTGCCAAGTATTTGTTTATCATGAAAAGCGCATCAATTTCTGTATGTATTTTGCAAATTTTATTTATTTTTCCTATGACAGGATCTCGAATAACACCATTGATTTATAATTCAGAACTGTAGGACATAGTTTATGCATTGCAACTATTAGATCGATTCTTTTGGACCTGCAACAGTTCTTAATGTCTGCTTTTATGCTAATCATTGTCACGGCTTTGTATGCAAAAACTATTGCGATTCTTAACTTCAGGCGTAAGGGAGAAAAAAATGAACAGGGGATAGTTAACAGGCGTTTAAATGCTTTCCAAGCAGGTACAATACTTTATCTATTCATCGTGACAATAACAAGCCACAGGGATCTATCTCACATTTAACTAGAAATTTTTCCTCTTTTACCATTATCTTCGTGGCGTCGGACGTTTTACAAAAGGTCGTGTATTTCATATTAGATGCAACACTTAAGAGACAGTAATGACAGAAATAGTAAAACAATGATATCTACAGCAGAATATAACACTGTTTATATTTGTAAGAGGAGAGAAGACTAATAGAGATAACATGCAGGCTGACAGAGCTGTGAGCAGTGGCAGACATGGACGTGAGTGAAGAGACGGGAATGACGGAGAAGTGGAACGTGGGGAAGTCGTGGAAGCTATGAAGAGGCGCAGTTAAGCCATTACTCCAGTTTCCTCCGACTTCCAGTGCTCCCGCCCGCTGGAAACGTATTACTGACGCTAACGAGCCGGAGTAATGACCACACGGGCTTAATTCCTACAGTATGGGTTTTCCTTAACGACATACCCGTTTACAGGCAGGAGAACTTGCGCGTGCTGTACGTAGTACTTACGTTTTAGGATGAGACTTTTAGCGCCATCTTAAATGATCCGTTTTTCTTTTGTCCGTTATAAAACGGTTGCTAATAGCCCGTTACCGTAAAAATACTGGTTTCGTTTTAACATCAATGCATTTGCTGCTCCCAGTCTTGATTTTTATTGGTTTAGTTTATATTGCGCGTGACACGTTTCAGAAAATGAATTCCATTTTTAAGTGTCTTTTTTATTACATAATTACACTTGATGCTTGCTGCTTATGGCCTTTTTCCGAAGTTCTATAATTTATTTAATTAGAAGGCAATCGTATCTATCGAAGGAAGACAACTTACAAACAGATCACGCACAGGAAAGAAAGAAACCGTGTGCCAACTGCCCGAGAAGTGCCTGTCATTGGCTGTCACAAATTAGTGATGACAAGAATACCCTACGAGAAAAGGTGTTGGTTGACTTAGTTTACCAGTCTTCAAAAAATAGAACACGTCGAGCTATGTCCTCCTCATTCACACTGATATAAATTGCAAATCAAAATACCTTTATTTCAGAGAGTTATACGAGTTATATGAGTTGGTTCAACAGTTCAAATGGCTCCAAGCACTATGGGACTTAACATCTGAGGTCATCAGTCCCCTAGACTTAGAACTACTTAAACGTAACTAACCTAAGGACATCACACACATCCATGCCCGAGGTAGGATTCGAACCTGCGACCGTAGCAGCAGCGCGGTTCCGGACTGAAGCGCCTAGGACCGCTCGGCCACAACAGCTGGCTCAGCAGTTCAGTACGAATCTGATTATAAATACCATAAGGTCGCCTAAGAACTATTCGCGTGCCAGTTCTACGGTAGCAGTGGATATTCAAACGAATCGATTAGTTGACACAATGGCCCGTAAATTTAATTCTAATCAAGGTGAAAGAGTCTCCAATTTACATCTTCTAGTTAATAATTATGTACCAAATAACATATCCCTCAATATATCAGCCTAAATACATCCCACCTTTACTTTCACGTGTACAGTTCCACGACTCTATCCTCAGACATAAGCTCAGCTGACATGAACTTACGAAATTTATTCGCAAATTACGAATGCAATATTACGTCAGCCTTTTGTTTACTACAAACACAGGAAAAATGTGTGCTGGATCGGGACTCGAACCCGGATTTCCCGCTAATCGTGAGCTGTCACCTTAACAACTTCGGATATCAGTGCATGCCTCCCGGAACGGACCAAGCTTTCGTATGTCACAGTGTCTACGTCCCATAGTGCTCGCATAGGGAAAGACAATGTTTTACTCGTCAGTTTGCCTTGCTTTGGCATGAAAAACAGACACTGCAGTGTCTATATTTGACAGTGTCGGTATAGTTTGACGTAAATGTCTTTCAGACACACATGCATGTTTGAAGCAACAGACGCCGGTAACGATATACAGGCGAATCAAGATGCCTGTAGTGTAGTCTGCTGACATTGGATATTAACATATTCTCGCAAGCTGAAGCACGTTACAACAAGGGAAATTTTGCTTTTCTGTCTTCCTAATCTTTATCTTATCGTTTGGCTTATTTTCGGGACAGATTGCAGAGGTAGCATGAAGATCTGCTATTTTTGCTACAAGCGTTGTCGCACAATTGAGACCAAATATCTGAAAGCAAAAGGGTATTTAGGTTTAACAATGCCTGAACAAAGGAAAATGTCTACACTGTGCATAAATAAGAAAATAAATAGTTAATAAAAAGTGTTCCAACATTGAAAAACTGAAATCTGTTGACTGAGAAAAATAGTTTTCGATGTTATTTGGCTCTTAGAAAGAAGACAATCTTTAACGGATGAAGTAAAAACGCGCAATTTACTGCTTTCTATGAAACTTCCTGGCAGATTAAAACTGTGTTCCGGACCGAGACTCGAACTCCGGACCTTTGCCTTTTGCGGGCAAGTGCTCTACCAACTGAGCTACCCAAGCACGACTCACGCCCCGTCCTCACTGCTTTCTAATTATTGTTTGATATGTTTGTTGTTTGTATATTTCTTCTCGAGCAAATAAATGTTGAACGACACCTTTACTATTTTTTTTCAATGTTCTCAACAGTGTGGAGAATTTACCATACGACGTTTTTCAAGAGCATCCCCTATAAAGTTGATATTGCAGTGCCTGTGTTGTTAATAAGAACGACACAGTGTTCCTTAGGACGACATTCGGAAGTTTGGCTCTGGCCGTGTGTCGTGTACAGATAGCCAAAGCGGTTAAGGCGACCGCTCGCGAGAAGCGGGAATCCGAGTTCGAGTCCCGGTGCGGCACAAATCCTCATTGTCGTCATTCTCTCATACAGCTGACTGTTGTCCGTGTTCGCAACTGCGAATACGTTTCATGTCACTATAAATTTTCTGGAGTCATTAATAAACACTACTCCTATTGTCATTTCAAATTTTGGTATACTGGATTGTCCATCATTACCTCACATTCGCCCTTCTCGTGCCAAATTGCACAGCTGAAAGTTCTTACAACGCATGTAATGTTGGACTAAACATTGATGAGGACCGCTCAGATTTTGTGCTTGTTCGCGGCATAGAGTAGGTATTGACACGTTACCACATCACTGTTGGAGGCAGGCAGCTGGAGTATAGTATGCTACGACCAATTAACAGACGTGATCTAGGTTAGACTTCATTCTGCTAACATACCAAATAATTGCATTTTTTGAACGGCCTGTCCTTCAAATTCTGCATTTGCCACATATTGACGTTTCCGTTATACACTCCTGGAAATGGAAAAAAGAACACATTGATACCGGTGTGTCAGACCCACCATACTTGCTCCGGACACTGCGAGAGGGCTGTACAAGCAATGATCACACGCACGGCACAGCGGACACACCAGGAACCGCGTTGTAGGCCGTCGAATGGCGCTAGCTGCGCAGCATTTGTGCACCGCCGCCGTCAGTGTCAGCCAGTTTGCCGTGGCATACGGAGCTCCATCGCAGTCTTTAACACTGGTAGCACGCCGCGACAGCGTGGACGTGAACCGTATGTGCAGTTGACGGACTTTGAGCGAGGGCGTATAGTGGGCATGCGGGAGGCCGGGTGGACGTACCGCCGAATTGCTCAACACGTGGGGCGTGAGGTCTCCACAGAACATCGATGTTGTCGCCAGTGGTCGGCGGAAGGTGCACGTGCCCGTCGACCTGGGACCGGACCGCAGCGACGCAGGGATGCACGCCAAGACCGTAGGATCCTACGCAGTGCCGTAGGGGACCGCACCGCCACTTCCCAGCAAATTAGGGACACTGTTGCTCCTGGGGTATCGGCGAGGACCATTCGCAACCGTCTCCATGAAGCTGGGCTACGGTCCCGCACACCGTTAGGCCGTCTTCCGCTCACGCCCCAACATCGTGCAGCCCACCTCCAGTGGTGTCGCGACAGGCGTGAATGGAGGGACGAATGGAGACGTGTCGTCTTCAGCGATGAGAGTCGCTTCTGCCTTGGTGCCAATGATGGTCGTATGCGTGTTTGGCGCCGTGCAGGAGAGCGCCACAATCAGGAATGCATACGACCGAGGCACACAGGGCCAACACCCGGCATCATGGTGTGGGGAGCGATCTCCTACACTGGCCGTACACCACTGGTGATCGTCGATGGGACACTGAATAGTGCACGGTACATCCAAACCGTCATCGAACCCATCGTTCTACCATTCCTAGACCGGCAAGGGAACTTGCTGTTCCAACAGGACAATGCACGTCCGCATGTATCCCGTGCCACCCAACGTGCTCTAGAAGGTGTAAGTCAACTACCCTGGCCAGCAAGATCTCCGGATCTGTCCCCCATTGAGCATGTTAGGGACTGGATGAAGCGTCGTCTCACGCGGTCTGCACGTCCAGCACGAACGCTGGTCCAACTGAGGCGCCAGGTGGAAATGGCATGGCAAGCCGTTCCAGAGGACTACATCCAGCATCTCTACGATCGTCTCCATGGGAGAATAGCAGCCTGCATTGCTGCGAAAGGTGGATATACACTGTACTAGTGCCGACATTGTGCATGCTCTGTTGCCTGTGTCTATGTGCCTGTGATTCTGTCAGTGTGATCATGTGATGTATCTGACCCGAGGAATGTGTCAATAAAGTTTCCCCTTCCTGGGACAATGAATTGACGGTGTTCTTATTTCAATTTCCAGGAGTGTACATACGAGAGTTGGAACATTAACCGTAGAGTTCTAAACCTTCGTAAAATTTACGATAGCAGTACGGTACAATACAGGACATTTTGTAATTTGGTATGTAGCGTACCCCTGGAGCTCTAATAACTGTTGTTAACTAATGCGTATACTATAAGTTATGACTTCCTTTGAATAAAATGTGTAGTATGTTTCCTCCTTTAGTGTTCTAGGGTTAAGAGACGCACACGTTTATTTACAGTTCAGATACATGTTTCAAGGTTACACTGTCCTTCGAAGTGATCATCAGCATTGCGTATAGCTCGTTGCCAGTGATGTGGAAGTCGTACGAAAACCTTAGCAGTGGTAATTGTGTTAATAGTTAGACAGGGCCGGTCCATTGCCCGACGGTAACAGCTCTAATGCGAATGCCATGAAGTTCTTTCTTAATTTCAGGAATCACGTTGACGTCACAAGGGCTTAAGTCCAGGGAGTGTCGTAGGTGGTACGGCACTACCCAGCCCCATCGGTCGAACAAATCAGTCACAACTTTCACCATATGCGCCAGAGCATTATGCTGCAAAATCATGCGCGGATCTGCAGAAAGCGTCGCCGCTCCTTTCTCTAAGCTGGTTCCAAAAGCGAGCAACATCAGAACTGTTACAGATATTCGTCAGGCAATAGACCGCTCCACTCTATTATCGCAATCGACGCTGCTAAGCTTACACTACAGGTCCCACATCACTGACGATAGGCTACAGACAAAGCTGGTGACTATTTTGAAGGGCAGCAAAAGAAGTACGTATTTTGTATAAGTTGGTAGTAAATAGTTGCGTTCATTGAAGTTCCAACCCTCACATACACTGACCAGGCACAACATTACGACCACTGGCCACCACGATATTGGATGCCACCTAGTGGCGTTGTGGACAGGTGACGAGGTAACAAAAGTATGTAACCGGAGCAGACTCGGATGGGGGATCACCCTAGCGAAGATAGGACTGCAAATGGAAAGATACACTACTGGCCATTAAAAATGCTACACCACGAAGATGACGTGCTACAGATGCGAAATTTAACCGACAGGAAGAGGATGCTGTGATATGCAAATGATTAGCTTTTCAGAGCATTCACACAAGGTTGGCGCCAGTGGCGACACCTACAGCGTGCTGACATGAGGAAAGTTTCCAACCGATTTCTCATACACAAACAGCAATTGACCGGCTTTGCCTGGTGAAACGTTGTTGTGATAGCACGTGTAAGGAGGAGAAATGCGCATCATCACGTTTCCGACTTTGATAAAGGTCGGATTGTGGCCTATCAAGATTGCGGTTTATCGTACCGCGACATTGCTGCTCGCGTTGGTCGAGATGCAATGACTGTTAGCAGAATATGGAATCGGTTGATTCAGGAGGGTAATACGGAACGCCGTGCTGGATCCCAACGGCCTCGTATGACTAGCAGTCGAGATGACAGGCATCTTATCCGCATGACTGTAACTGATCGTGCAGCCACGTCTCGATCCTTGAGTCAACAGATGGGGACAGACATTTGCAAGACAACAAACATCTGCACGAACAGTTCGACGACATTTGCAGCAGCATGGACTATCAGCTCGGAGACCATGGCTGCGGTTACCCTTGACGCTGCATCACAGACAGGAGCGCCTGCGATGGTGTACTCAACGACGAACTTAGGTGCACGAATGGCAAAACGTCGTTTTTTCGGATGAATCCAGGTTCTGTTCACAGCATCACGATGGTTGCATTCGTATTTGGCGACACATTGGAAGCGTGTATTCGTCATCGCCATACTGGCGTATCACCCGACGTGATGGTATGGGGTGCCATTGGTTACACGTCTCGGTCACCTCTTGTTCGCATTGACGGCACTTCGAACAGTGGAAGTTACAATTCAGATGTGTTACGACCCGCGGCTCTACCCTTCATTTGATGCCTGCGAAACCCTACATTTCAGCAGGATAATGCACGACCGCATGTGGCAGATGCTGTACGGGTCTTTCTGGATACAGAAAATGTTCGACTGCTGCCCTGGCCAGCACATTCTCCAGATCTCTCACCAATTGAAAACGTCTGGTCAATAGTGGCCGAGCTCCTGGCTCGTCACAATGCGCCAGCCACTACTCTTGATAAACTGTGGTATCGTGTTGAAACTGCATGGGCAGCTGTGCCTGTACACGCCATCCAAGCTCTGTTTGACTCAATGCCCAGGCGTATCAAGGCCGTTATTACGGCCAGATGTGTTTGTTCTGGATACTTATTTCTCAGGATCTATGCACCCAAATTGCATGAAAATGTAATCACATGTCAGTTCTAGTGTAATATATTTGTCCAATGAATACCCGTTTATCATCTGCATTTCTTCTTGGTGTAGCAATTTTAATGGCCAGTAGTGTATATTGAGATAAGGGAGTTTGACGAAGAGCAGATTATTCTCATGCGGAGCCTGTGAACGAATATCTCCAAAACGGCGAAGTTGATCGAATGGTCACGTGCTACTGTGATGAGCATCTACGGAAAGAGATAGAAAGGCGGTGAAACTACCAGTAGGCGCTAAATGGTTTGACGTCCACGACTCCTCACAGAATGGGGGGTTCGGAGGCTTGTCTGTTATGTAAAGCAGGATAGAAGAGCACAGTGCTAGTGCGCGCACAAGTGGTCCGGAGCACACCGCTTTCCGTACAGTACATTGAGCTCTGCAGCACATCGCCCCTACATGTTCTCTTGCCGATTGAATGACATCGTCAGTTACGATTGCATTGGGCACGGGACCATCGGGATTAGATCGTCGATCAATGGGAAAGTGTCGGCTGTTCGGTGAATCACACTTTTGTTACAGTAGGTCAATGGTCGTCTCTACAAACACCGTCATAGAGGTGAACGGCGGCTCGAAACGTGCAGCACGCCAAGGATGAAGGAGCAGTATTAAGCTATGGGAGACGTAATCCTGCGCTTGCATGGGACACGCTGACAGCAGCGAACCACCTGCATCCGTTCACGCTTGATGTCATCTTTCAGCAGTATAATTGTCCATATCTCGGAGCCAGAACCATGCTACGGTGGTGTGAAGAGCATTATAGTGAACTCAAGTTGATCTCTTGGGTACCAGATTTGCCTAATGCAAATCCTATGGAAACTATCTCGATAGCTATCGGGCGCCGTCACCACGTACGCAAACCAGCGGCCCGTTATTTACGCGATGCGAATTACATGACCTGTCCGTACAATGCCACATACCTCCGCAAACCTACCAACAAACTGTTGGATCCCTGATACGCAGAATCAGTCACGTATTTCCTTCCAAAGACGGACAAACAGCCGCGCAGGGTACCCGAGAGCAGTCTAGGGCGTCTTGTCACGGTCCGCTCGGCTCCCCCCGTCGGTGGTTCGAGTCCTCGCTCAGGCATGGCTGTGTGTTTTTTCCTTAGTGTAAGTTTAAGTTAGATTTAGTAGTGCGTAAGCTTAGGGACCGATGACCTCAGCAGTTTGGTCCCTTAAGACCTTACGACAATTTCTAAATTTACGGACAAACAAGCTCTTAAGAAGGTGGTCATAATTTTTTTTGGCTTATCAGTGTATATAGCACATTTCCTTGTCTTATGATGATATCTTGATAACCTTTCGTTTCAAATAAGAATGTTGGTTGTGGTGACTAAATGATACGAATTACCTGCGCTGTTTGGAAAGCCCTGCCTCCAGTTTCAGCTTTTTCCGCCGATTAGAGTTTCTTTTATTCATATATTCTGGAATATTATTAATAATTTTGTTTCGAAAGCCAGATATACTTCTATACTGGCTCAAGTACCGAAGTTTACTTACAATCGCGCCCGCATCTCGTGGTCGTGCGGTAGCGTTCTTGCTTCCCACGCCCGGGTTCCCGGGTTCGATTCCCGGCGGGGTCAGGGATTTTCTCTGCCTCGTGATGGCTGGGTGTTGTGTGCTATCCTTAGGTTAGTTAGGTTTAAGTAGTTCTAAGTTCTAGGGGACTGATGACCATAGATGTTAAGTCCCATAGTGCTCAGAGCCATTTTACAATCGCCCCATATATCAATGACAGAAACACAAACTTGAGACAAAAGAAGCTAATGAAAACTCACTGTTAAATTATTTATAACGCGTTTGCGTGTATTTGACTCTGCAACGAAGAGTTTTTCTCCGAAAATTCAGTTTCGTCACACTCTTAGGACCTAGTAAGTAAAGATTTTAGTTACGTTAAATACTTAATATTTATCCCGAGATCGAAACGAAAACATAGTTACATCAGCTGTTCCACCATCATAACTTTCCACGGCCGTTTGGGACAGGCGTTATCAACTTACACGTATACTTTCGGGTTACAACATGGACGGCCTTTCGCAAAGATTTACCCAATTTTGGTGCCGACGTGTAAACATAATAAACACTAATTCGGAATAAATTCCCTGAATGCGAATATCTAGGCATCAGATATGTTAGGTACACATGTACTACATATTGGTGACGTATGAATATTTAGGCTGAACTGGGATTCGAACGCGGATTTCCTGCTTATAGGGAACAGTCACATTAACCATTCGGCTATCTGAGACCACCGGGACCGACCCAAACTTCCAAATGTGACATTGCCTACATCCCTATACCACAGCCCACGGGAGGTGCACGTACACGGATAGTGGTTAACCCTTTGAGTGCCAGTGGTTTCTGCCAGGAACCACCACTTTATTGATGTTTTTGGAGTACCAGCTCCTTTCGCAAGACATACACATCTAGTGGAACACTGAGGTATTTCTACGAATGTAGTGCACTGAAGCGTCACAGCGTTCAAAGCAACAGTCATTGCAGAGATTGTGCTACGTGACCGAAGGAGATTGTGGCACGAGTTTTTTTTATAGTGGTCATACTGAGGAGATCATTGACAGTGAAAGTAAGTACCTTTAAAGTTACTGTAAAGTAAATTTGAATTTGTGCTATTGCTGCTGTGAGCGGTTTGGAAATGAAAGCACTTGAGCATTATGCACTTGAAGATATACATTTATTACATTTCAGGCCCAGTTTTGGTTCTTATTTAAGACTTTAATTTGTTTTAGGCATATTAGTTCGCGTAAGTTTCGAGATATGGGGTTGTATCTAGGAATACTGCGAAAC
Organism: Schistocerca piceifrons; assembly: GCF_021461385.2. Lineage (NCBI taxonomy): Eukaryota > Metazoa > Arthropoda > Insecta > Orthoptera > Acrididae > Schistocerca > Schistocerca piceifrons. The sequence goes on along the minus strand of NC_060139.1, from coordinate 320,158,880 downwards.
TGCTTTCAAATATATATCATAAAATGATGGGTGGCTGAAAATTCTATGTTCCCAGTGGTTCCAAAATGAAACCACAACTTTCAAACAATTGACTGTTTTTTACCAAATTCTTTTCGTGTTCGTTGCTTACTATGATAATAAAGGTTAGTTCTGTGAAAAATTTTAAGATTATATTCCTAAGTGAAACCACTTCCTTAAAATTAGTGATTGTTTACTTTTTGCCAATTGATTTTTGCACTCGTTGCTATAAAAGTCAATTTTGCGCAAAAGTTTATGATTAATTTATTTTATATTGCTGGGACCCAGTGGAGTAGGGGGACCGCTTGCGATAAGCATGAAATCCGGGTTCCGCTGCCGGTCCTGCACAAATTTTCATTCTGCATTACTAGGTAGAACCTCTATACGTAGCACAGCTGGTACCTGCATATTCGCATTCGACGTATTTATTGAGGATTAATTTCGGACGGCTTTCAATCGTCATTTATGTCTGTTCATCCACGCATGCAAGAGGATGGTTCAAATGGTTCAAATGGCTCTGAGCACTATGGGACTTAACATCCGAGGTCATCAGTCCCCTAGAATTAGAACTACTTAAACCTAACTAACGTAAGGACATCACACACATCCATGCCCGAGACAGAATTCGAAGCTGCGACCGTAGCAGGCGCGCGGTTCCAGACTCAAGCGCCTAGAACCGCTGGGCACAGCGGCCAGTATGCAAGAGGAGAAAACACTAGTCATGACTAGGATGTCTCAGTATATACTGATGGAACAGCGATGTGGACAACTGCAGATGGCGACTTTAACGCGTACGCAACGTACAAAAGGGCACTGCTTTGGTCTAGGTGTCACTTGTACTCAGGTGATTCCAGCGAAAAGTTTTGCGACGCTATTATGGCAGCACGACAGGAATTGACAGACTTTGAACGCGGAATGGTAGTTGGAGCTAGACGCATAGGACATTCCATTTAGGAAATGATGGGGATTTCAATTTTCCGAGATCCACAGTGTTAAGTGGCCAACGGGCATCACTTAACGACCGAGAGAAGCAGCGTTTGCTTACATCTACATCTACATGGATACTCTGCAAATCATACTTAAGTGCCTGGCAAACAGTTCATCGAACTGCCTTCGCAATAATTCTCTATTATTTCAATCTCGAACAGCGCGCGGGAAAGACGAACACCAACATCCTCCCGTGCGAGCTCTGGTTTTATTATGATGATAGTTTCTCCTTATGAAGGACGGTATCAACAAAATATTTCCACTTTCTGAGGAGAAAATTGGTTATTGAAATTTCGTGGGGAAATTCCGCTGCGAAAAAAAAAAACAGCTTTTATTTTAATGACGCCCACCTCAAATCTTCTATCATGTCAGTGACACTCTCTCGCCTGTTTCGCGAGAATACAACTAACGTGCACAAAAGGTCTAAAAGAGCAATGCTTTGGTGGAGCTGTGATTTATACTCAGGTGCTGCTCTTCTTTGAACTTTATCGATGTACTCCGTTAACCCTACCTCGTAAGGATCCCATACCGCGCAGCAATACTCCAAAAGAGGACGGACGGATTTGATTGATTTATAATGTAACCGAAGTTTAACGGATTCCTTTTAGCACTCGTGTGGGTGGCATCACACTTTCCATTATTTAGAGTCAATTGACAATTTTCGCACCATATAGATATCTTTTATAAATTGCAATTGGTTTTGACCTTCTAGTGACTTTACTAGACGGTAACGACAGTATCATCGGTAAATAACCTAAAACGGCTGCTCAGATTGTATCCTAAGTCGTTTATATAGATAAGGAACAGTAGAGATCCTATGACACCACCTTGTCAATAGCACCCAACATGTGGTGTGAGTAAAGAGGCGTCAGTTCTAACAGACAAGCAGCAATGTGTGAAATAACCGCGGAAATAAATGTGGGACATACTTCGAACGTATCTGTTAGGGCAGTGCTGCAAAATTCGGCGTTAATGGGCTATGGATGCAGACGACCGACACGAGTGACTTTGCTAACAGCACGACATCGCTTGAAGCGCTTCTCCTGGGATCGAGACCACATCGGTTGGACCCTAGATGGCTGCCCTATGAGTCCCGGTCTGACTTGGTAGCGGCTGACGGCAGGATTCAAGTGTGGCATAAACCCCACGAATCTATGGACCTAAGTTGTCAACAAAGCACTGTGCATGTTGTGAGCTGTGTTTACACTGAATGGACTGGGTCCTCTGGTCCTCTGGTCCAACTGAACCGATTAGTTACTGGAAATGGCCGTGTTTGGCTACCTGAAGACCATTTGCAGCCATTTATGGGCTTCAAGTTCCCAAACAACAATGCAATTTTTGAGGATGACAATGCGTCATGTCATCGAACCATGTTTCCGATTGGTTTGAGAACATTATGGACAATTCGAAAGAATGATTTGGCCACCCAGATCGCCCAATCCCATCGAACATTTATTGGATATAATCGAGAGATGAGTTCGTGCAGAAAAGCCTGCACCGGCAACGCTTTCGCGGCTGTCGACAGCTACAGAGGGCCATGGCTCAATAGTTCTGCAGGGGACTTCCAACGACTTGTTGAGTCCATGTCCCGTCTAGCTCCTGCACTACGCCAGGCAAAAGGAAGCCCAACACGATATTTTGGCACGACTTTTGTCACCTCAGTGTAGGAACAATATGACAGGGGTACTACGCAGCCATCTACATCTACATGGATACTCTGCAAATCACATTTAAGTGCCTGCCAGAGCATTCATCGAACCACCTCCAGAATTCTCCATTATTCCAGTCTCGTACAGCGCTCGGAAAGAACGAACAAATGGCTCTGAGCACTATGGGACTTAACTTCTGAGGTCATCAGTCCCCTAGAACTTAGAACTACTTAAAGCTAACTAACCTAAGGACATCACACACATCCATGCCCGAGGCAGGATTCGAACCTGCGACCGTAGCGGTCGCGCGGTTCCAGACTGTAGCGCCTAGAACCGTTCGGCCACCCCGCCCGGTGATCCTATTATTATTTTCAAAAAATGTTCAAATGTGTGTGAAACCTTATGGGACTTAACTGCTTAGGTCATCAGTCCCTAAGCTTACAGACTACTTAACCTAAATTATCCTAAGGACAAACACACACACCCATGCCAAAGGGAAGATTCGAACCTCCGCCGGGACCAGACGCACAGTCCATGCCTGCAGCGCCCTAGACTGCTCGGCTAATGCCGCGCGGCTATTATTATTTTATTCCGGTTGCCAACAATGACCTCTGCCCATACTAACTCACAGGAAGCATCTACTTCAATTTCGCGACAAGTTAAACTACTTCTAACAGCTACAGCAGACGAGGAGTAGATCGATAGAAAATAGCCGTTCGTATAAAAAGTGAAGGAGAAGAGAGTAAGCCTACCTGTAGGTGCCTTCCCAGCCGTTGACTGGTGCGTCGGTGGTGACGTCTGGCTGCGGAGAAGTTGTCGGCTGACTCTCTGAAGCGGTGGTGGCTGAGGCGCTGGAGGCTGATGTGGAGCTGGTGGTACCGATGGTGGTGGTGGTGGTTGTGGTGGTGGTCGTGGCAGAAGACGCCCCACCGGCGGCGGCCTGCGAGAGGCGGTCGACCTCGGCGTTGGCGGCGGCCAGGTTGACGGCGAGCGTGACGGTGGAGGCGGCGAGGGCGGCGGCGGCCACCCCCAGCAGCAGCGAGGGCCAGTGGCCCAGCAGGAACGAGGAGCACGTCATGTCCGGCCGCGGGCTGTGGGCTGCCGGCACTGGCGCGCCGCGCGCCCGCCGCGGCCTTATGTAGCCGGCAACAGGTGCCGGCCAGCTGCGCCACGCGCCCTCTTATCGCGCCGGCCCCTTCACCTACTTATCCGCGCCCATCTAGTACATCAAACTCCTGCATAAGTTAACTCTAAGTTCCTCCGTACATCGTTTCTGCACTCAACTGGCGTTTAACAAAAGGAGGATCACGCACTTGCCAGTCCAGGACCGTTGCTAGGTGTCTTGCCTGCCCAGGCGAGAATTGCAAAATAACGTCCCCTCTTTTTTATTGCTGTCGGTCTCTTCAATATGCACCCCCCCCCCCTTTTCACCAGTACCAACAGCCGACGGCGTAACAATACCAATCTCCTATTATATGTTAAAAATATATCGGCTCAACCAATTGTTTATAGTGTAAAACACTAAGATTGACGCGTTTCGGAAGTCAAGCTTCCATCATCAGAATAATAAAAGTGAAAGAACCTGTTAAAACTCGCTAAAATGGAAGATGCACCAGACACAATAAAACTGATAATAAAATTACAGCCGGCCGGTGTGGCCGTGCGGTTCTAAGCGCTTCAGTTTGGAACCGCGTGACCGCTACGGTCGCAGGTTCGAATCCTGCCTCGGGCATGGATGTGTGTGATGTCCTTAGGTTAGTTAGGTTTAAGTAGTTCTAAGTTCTAGGGGACTGATGACCACAGATGTTAAGTCCCATAGTGCTCAAGAGCCAGCCAATAAAATTACAACATCGTGGCTACTTCCCTTGTTGCAGCGGTGTCTTCCAAGGTGCATCTCCACATAGTCGTCAAACTTTAAAAAAAAGTCTAAAATGGTGTCGCCTATGGTGTTCAACTTCTAACCATATGCCTCTCTCCTCTATCGTCGTAAACCGCCCGTGCGTCTTCGTTGATACCACATACCATGTACCCTAACACGACACTGAAACGCGAATGAGGTCACGCGCAAGTAAACAAGGAAGTCACAGAGATGTCTATACAAACAGATAACGTATACATGTTCCAAGGACCTCATGAAATGATGGTATCCTGCCAATTGCTAAAAATGTAGTTACTAAAAGAAATGTTTGAAAACGTTATTTGTATCACCAGTTAGTTGTTCATTCAGTGTGTTATGTATCGCGATTTCCAGCTGTTGTAGTAGATCCAGCTTTTTGCCTTTGTCCTGTCTATGTAAAATAACGAGATCCTGATCTATTCCCAACATGGTGTCCCGTTTCCCAAATATGCGTGGCTACAGCTGACTTTTCGAAATTATTAAGCCGGAAAGCATCGCTATGTTCTTTGTAACGTACTTTAAAGGACCTACCAGTTCGGCGTACGTAGCTTGCCTTGCACGTGTTACACTGAATTTTATAGACCCCAGCTCTCTCATATTTATCGCTTTCCTGCTGTAAATTATTTCTTAGTTTAATCTTAGTGTTTTACACTATGAATTAGTGGTTGAGCCGATATATTTTTTCACATTGACATTCACAACCACGACCTATCATCCAGTATGGATAAAATCAAAACTCCTATTATAGTTTTAATCTTTAAACTGAGATGAGCAGACATCCTTATTTTCTGGAGATTCCTTTAAAACTGATTGAGGACAATAAGAGTTACGCTGATAAGCCAGAACATTATGACCACCTACATAATAGGCGCTTTGGCACGGGTAACAGCAGCGACGCGGCGTGGAAGCAACGGGGCCTCGGTAGGCCGCTGGAGCGACTTGGTACCACATCAGTACACACAAGTTGTAACACTATTATCGACATTACCTCTGATGACCTTATCTAACTTCTCTGTCTGTTTTTATTTAATGTGACTTCTGTATATCCATGATGTTTGAAGTAACATCCATGCAAATATTTTATTCATTACATTACAGTGCCACTAAAGCAGAGTTATTAAACACGGTTTTCCGAAACTACTTCACCAAAGAAGACGAAGTAAATATTCCTGAATTCCAATGAAGAACAACTGCCAAGATGAGAACCATAGAAGTAGATATCCTCGAAGCAACGAAGCAGCTTAAATCACTTAATAAAGGCAAGGCCTCCGGTCCAGATTGTATACCAGTCAGGTTCCTCTCAGAGTATGCTGATAAAATAGCTCCATATTTAGCAATTATATACAACCACTCGCTCACAGAAAGATCCGTACCTAAAGACTGGAAAATTGCTCAAGTCACACCAATACCCAAAAAGTGAAGTAGGAGTAATCCGCTGAATTGCAGGCCTATATCGTTAACGTCGATTTGCAGTAGGGTTTGGAACATATATAAAGTACCTCGAAGAAAACGATTTATTGACACATAGTCAGCACGGTTTCAGAAAATATCGTCCTTGTGAAACACAACCAGCTCTTTATACTCATGAGGTAATGAGTGCTATCGACAAGGGATGTCAAATTGATTCTATATTCTCAGATTTCCAGAAGACTTTCGACACGTTCTCGCCATCCGCGCCCGGGTTCTCGGGTTCGATTCCCGGCGGGGTCAGGGATTTTCTCTGCCTCGTGATGACTGGGTGTTGTGTGCTGTCCTTAGGTTAGTTAGGTTTAAGTAGTTCTAAGTTCTAGGGGACTGATGACCATAGGTGTTAAGTCCCATAGTGCTCAGAGCCATTTGAACCATTTTTTTGAAGCCTTTCAACACCGTTCCTCACAAGCGTCTTCTAACCAAACTGCGTGCCTACGGAGTATCGCCTCAGTTGTGCGACTGGATTCGTGATTTCCCGTCAGAAAGGTCACAGTTCGTAGTAACAGACGGAAACTCATCGAGTAAAACAGAAGTAATATCCGTCGTTCCCCAAGGAAGTGTTATGGGCCCTCTATTGTTCATGACCTATATTAATGACATAGAAGAAAATCCGAGTAGCCGTCTTAGATTGTTTGCAGATGGCCGGCCGAAGTGGCCGTGCGGTTCAAGGCGCTGCAGTCTGGAACCGCAAGACCGCTACGGTCGCAGGTTCGAATCCTGCCGCGGGCATGGATGTTTGTGATATCCTTAGGTTAGTTAGGTTTAACTAGTTCTAAGTTCTAGGGGACTAATGGCCTCAGCAGTTGAGTCCCATAGTGCTCAGAGCCATTTTTTTTATTTGCAGATGATGCTGTCATTTACCGTCTTGTACAATCATCCGATGACCAAAACGAGCTGCAAAATGATTTCTATAAGGTATATGTATGGTGCGAAAAGTGGCAATTGATCCTGAATGAAGAAAAGGGTTAAGCTATTCACATGAGTACTGAAAGAAATTAGCTAAATTTCGATTACGCGATAAGTCACACAAATCTGAAGGCTGTGAATTCAACTAAATACTTAGGTTCAAATGGCTCTGAGCACTATGGGACTCAACTGCTGAGGTCATTAGTCCCCTAGAACTTAGAACTAGTTAAACCTAACTAACCTAAGGACATCACAAACATCCATGCCCGAGGCAGGATTCGAACCTGCGACCGTAGCGGTCTTGCGGTTCCAGACTGCAGCGCCTTTAACCGCACGGCCACTTCGGCCGGCTAAATACTTAGGGATTACAATTACAAATAACCTAAATTGGAACGATCACATAGATAATATTGTGGGTAGAGCAAACCAAAGACCGCGATTCATTGGCAGAACACTTAGAAGGTGGCCCGCATCTCGTGGTCGTGCGGTAGCGTTCTCGCTTCCCACGCCCGGGTTCCCGGGTTCGATTCCCGGCGGGGTCAGGGATTTTCTCTGCCTCGTGATGGCTGGGTGTTGTGTGCTGTCCTTAGGTTAGTTAGGTTTAATTAGTTCTAAGTTCTAGGGGACTGATGACCATAGATGTTAAGTCCCATAGTGCTCAGAGCCATTTTTGAACTTAGAAGGTGCAACAGGTCTACTAAAGAGACTGCTTACACCACGATTGTCCGCCTTATTCTGGAGTATTGCTTTGCGGTGTGGGACTGACGGATGACATCGAAAAAGTACAAAGAAGGGCAGCTCGTTTTGTATTATAGCGAAATAGGGGAGATAGTGTCACAGACATGATAGGTGAATTGGACTGACAATAATTAAAACAAAGGCGTTTTCCGTTGCTACGAGGATCTTCTCATGAAATTTCAATCACCAGTTCTCTCCTCTGATTGCAAAAACATTCTATTGGCACCCACCTATATAGGGAGAAATGATCATCACGATGAAATAAGAGAAATCAGGGCTCGCACAGAAAAATTTAAGTGCTCCTTTTCCCGCGTGCCGTTCGAGAGTGGAACGGTAGAGAGACTGCTTGAAGGTGGTTCATTGAACCCTCTGCCAGGCACTTTATTGTGAACAGCACAGTAATCATGTAGATGTAGATGTGGAGATAATTTACATATTTGTAATTAATGTATGGATATAATTTCAAAAATAAAATACTATAAAAAATGAAAATGCTAAAACGTAACTTATAATACTACACTGAAGCGATAGAGAAACTGGTATAGGCATGCGTATTCAAATACAGATATATGTAAACAGGCAGAATACAGTGCTGCGGTCGGCAACGACTATAAAAGACAACAAGTTCAAAATGGTTCAAATGGCTCTGAGCACTATGCAACTTAACTTCTGAGGTCATCAGTCACCTAGAAATAAGAACTAATTAAACCTAACTAACCTAAGGACATCACACACATCCATGCCCGAGGCAGGATTCGAGCCTGCGACCGTAGAGACAACAAGTATGTGGCGTAGTTGTTAGATCGTTTATTGCTGCTACAATGACAGATTTAAGTGAGTTTGAACGTGGTGCTACAGTTGGTGCACGAGCGGTGGGACACGGCATCTCAGAGGTAGCGATGAAGTGGGGATTTTCCCATACGACCATTTCACGAGGGTACCGTGAATATCAGGAATCTGGTAAAAATTCATATCTCCGGAAAAAGATCCTGCAACAACAGGAAAAACGACGACTGCAGACAATCGTTGAACGATACAGAAGTGCAACCCTTCCGCAAACTGCTGCAGATTACGATGCTGGGCTATTAACAAGTGCCAGAGTGCGAACTATTCAACGAAACATCATCGATATGGGCTTTCGAAGGTGAAGGCCCACTCTTGTACCCTTGATGACTGCACGACATAAAGCTTTACTCCTCGCCTTGGCCCGTCAACACCGACATTGGACAGTTGGAGAATGAAAACATGTTGCCTGGTCGATTGAGTCTCGCTTCAAATTGTCTCGAACGGATGGAGGTGTACAGGTATGAAGACACCCTCATTAATCCAAGGACCCGGCATGTCAGCAGGGGGCTGTTCAAACTGATGGGTGCTCTGTAATGGTGTGGGTCGTGTGCAGTTGGAATGACATAGAATCCCTGATACGTCTAGATACGAATCTGACAGGTGACACGTATGTATGCATCCTGTCTGATCACCTGTATCCATTCATGTCCATTGTGCGTACCGATGGATTTGAGCAATTCCAGCAGGACAATCCGAGGCATCACACGTCCAAAATCGCTACAGAGTGGCTCCAGGAAAACTCTTCTGAGTTTAAACACTTCCACTGGCAACCAAGTTCCCCAGACATGAACATTATTGAGCATATCTGGGATACCTCACAACGTGCTTTTCAGAAGATATAGCCGGCCGGGTTGGACGAGCGGTTCTAAGCGCTACGGCCTGGAACCGAGCGACCGCTACGGTCGCAGGTTCGAATCCTGCCTCGGGCATGGGTGTGTATGATGTCCTTAGGTTAGTTAGGTTTAAGTAGTTCTAAGTTCTAGGGGACTGATGACCTCAGGAGTTAAGTCCCATAGTGCTCAGAGCCATTTGAACCATTCCAGAAGAGATCTTCACTCCCTCATACTCATACGGATGTATGGACAGCCCTACAGGATTCATGGTGTCAGTTCCCTCCAGCACTACTTCAGACTTTAGTCGAGTCCATGCCACGTCATGTTGTGGCACTTCTGCGTGCTTGCAGGATCCTACACGATATTAGGCGGGTGTGCCAGTTTGTTCGGCTCTTCCGTGTAGTTCATGCATAGGGGAAGTAAGTTTGTAACCATGTGTAACTTGTTGGAGGGAAGTCCCTCTGCAACGAATCTGGCTAGGCGAAAATAGAAAAGATGGGTCTGGCGGTCGAATTGTGGCATGAGTCAGTCGGTGGCTAGCTGGTGAAGTGTGAAGGTCTTGTGAAGATTCGAGAAGAACTTCAAGATTGTATAATATGCGCCGAATGCGGAAGTAATTTGGCTTTTATTCCTGGCATACTTTGGTTAGTTCCACTACGAAAATACGACGCTAAGAAGAGAATTCTTAGAGCTTGTTACGCTGATAGAGCCATAGATACTTATGCCGCCTTTTTGAACAACACAGGAGACTGACAGTGTCAACATCTTCATCTCAAATTATCAGTTCTGTACAGTATAATTGCATGGATCAGTTAGGTGGTTTCTTTTTCAATAATAAGTTCGTGTTCTGTGAACGTTGTGTTGGGTCTCGTATTTTATGCTTAGTCATTTATCTAGACAGAGTCCTTTCCCAGGTGCTACCATACTTCCGAGTATCCTAGTTTACTGAACTGAAAAGTAGTTATCTTCCTTAACAACAGTTAATGAACTCTGTGGAGTTGTAAAGCACATAATTAATTGGTGAGCATCAGTTTTGAAATACTCCGCGTAATTTTCTTAGAAGGATAGTTAAAGTTTCATCAAATTACAGTTACTAAGAGAAGATTTAAAGCATTGAGTTTAAAGATTCTTCTTATTTTGATAACAGTGTTTATTATTTCATGTGCTACATATTTAATAATGTTTCTAATGTTGTGTTGTGACTAAAATGTTCAGCCTAGATCTGAGTCTAATGATAGGCCAGTTTCTGCGTCTCCATGGTAATAGTTGAGCCAGATTTAAATTTAAGATTACAATAACAGTACTCAAGCACAGCTTTCATTGTCATAACTTGTGTGTACAATAGTAAGCAAATAGCACGAAATATTCAAACTATGCTAGATTCAGGTATCACATGTCCAATCTGAGCTAAATAGTGTAAAGAAGTGAATGTTTCTTGAGAAAACAAATAATAGTCATTACAAAAGATAAAATTAGTGCATAACTATTTCAAATATAGTACTCGTAATTTCCCAAAATTAAACTTACAAAAAACCCTTGTCCAGGTCAGCAGTGGTACACCATTAGTAATCATTTACCTATAATTATCATTAGTTTCTTACTGTAATGTCCAGATCATAATTGTTACTAGGAACCGCTTTTTGCCTAAACATATTAATACGCCTCCTGTGTAATTCATGTCAAATCACTGGTACTTTACTTGCTAAATTGCTTCACTATCTTGTATCTTATCAGCAAAACAGAATTTCAGTATCAAGTAAAATGAATCCCAATAGTCAAATTTCTGTAAGAACCATGCTATTACTTTGTATAACTTAACCTAATTGGGCTCGCGACCATTCCCTTTTACGTAATTACAGTTTTCTTGATTACTGATAGAACCTTGGTTCGATTTTCGTTTCTTCTGCTACTGCTTCCTTTTTATAGACATCTTTAGAGAAACAAAAATAGTACGATATCTTTCCATTATGTGCGGCAGCGGTCATGTAAGTATCCTTTCATTAGGAGTAACGTCCGCCCCCGGTAGCTGAGTGGTCAGCGCGTCCTAAGGGCCCGGTTTCGATTCGCGGCTGGGTCGGAGATTTTCTTCGCTCGGGGACTGGGTGTTATATTGTCCTAATCATCATCATTAAATCCTCATCGAAGCGCAAGTCGACGAAGTGGCGTCAAATCGAAAGACTTGCACCCGGCGAACTGTCTACCTGACAGGAGGCCCTAGTCACACGATATTTACATTAGGAGTAACGTTATCGGTGTATTGCTAAATAAGTTGTAGCAGGTCAGCTAATTCCCATAATCGTCATGATCGTCATGAAGGGGTGTACGTGGTTTGCAACCAATATACGATACTCCTCGGCGTTCATGGTGCCTTGTACTAGCTCCACTGGACTCGTGGATGCCAACGTGAATGTTTCCTAGAGCGTAATGGAGCCGCCGCAAGTTTGTCTCCGCCCTTCAGTACAGGTGTCAAGAAGGACCTGTTCCCCTGGAAGATGACAGATTCGCTGCCTCCCATTGGCATGATGAAGAAGATATCGGTATTCATCAGACCATGCAACGCACTGCCACTACGCCAACCAGTTGCCGATGACGTGGTGTTAACTTTGATACATGCATGCGTTGTCGGTTGCGAAGTCCCAGCGTTCGGAGTGATCGGCGCAGTGTGTGTTCAGACACACTTGTACTCTGCCCAGCATTAAAGTCTAATGTTCCACCACAGTTAGCCGCCTGTCCTGTTTTACCAGTCTGCGCAGCCTACGAAGTCAGACATTTGTAACGAGGAGTGGCCGCCCAATTCCACGACGTCTCCGCGTGGTTTCACCATGGTTTCGCCACGTGTTGAAGAGGGTTCCAATGGGTCTGAGCACTATGGGACTTAACATCTGAGGTCATCAGTCTCCTAGAACTTAGAACTACTTAAACCTAACTAACCTAAGGACATCACACACATACATGCCCGAGGCAGGATTCGAACCTGCGACCGTAGCACCAACGCGGTTCTGGACTGAAGCGCCTAGAACCGCTCGGCCACAAAGGGCCGGCTGGTGTTGAAGACAGTCACCGCAGCACTCCTCAACCCCCGACAAGTCGTCCAGTTTCGAAATGCTGGTGCCGAGTTTCCAGGCCATCACAATCTGCCCTCGGTCAAACTCAGATAAATCGTGCGCCTTGCCCATTCTACACACCGACAGCACACCCAATGATACTACATGCGTCGCGGCTGTGTCTGACTAGCAGTTATCCATCGCCAGGTGACGCTGCTATCGCCTGGACGGGTTTATATCGATAGCAGGTTGGTGGTCATAATGTTCTGGCTGATCACGGTATTAATTGCGTATTCGTCAACTTTTAAGAAATTTGTTTGAGAAAAGACAATGTAGTTTTTCCTCGTGCTGCGAGTCTGACACTCAGAGACAAACTTGTAAACAGACCCAACTCATGTTTATGTATGGGTATGATGAACTGCACTTATCTTTTACTACTTCTAGATATGTTGTAAGAGAAGTGTGAGACCTAGCTGGTGAATGCGTGATCGGTTATTCACAGGAAATAATAGTAGAACTATAAACATCAAGAGAACCACTCAGTACTACAACTGGCTCTTGGCAGATGATCTTTAGAGAAAAAAAAACAAGAAGAGGGACTCAGAGACTAATATTAAGTCGCAATATGGTCGCAAGCTAGCGCACGTGCCGTGCTCGAGCGCTCAACAAAGATGAATAAAGGTCACGTTTGTTTCCGTTTCGTACCCAGTAGTGGCTGTTTTAGCTTTTAGGTAGATTGAGGCAATATGTTTACTTTCGTCAAAGTAAGTAAAGACTTATTAAGGGGAGCCGGAACGATCCATCTCCTCCATGTTAGTTTTAGCAAATAGAAGGAACATTTTTTCTAAAACCATTAAACATATTGCTCTGAAATTTGGACTACATGTTCAGTGAATATTTCTCTACAAATTTATAATGCCATGTTAAGAAATATTTATTGGTTTTTGTTTTACAACTTTTTTAAACAGAAGCTTTTTTTATCTAAAATTTTGCACTTTTTCTTCTATAACCCTTGAATTATACAATATTTTTTTACAATTTGTTATAAAAATGAAGGAAAAGAAGTAAACAATATTGTGTATAAATTTCATTGATATACTATTAGCAATTTTTGCGAAAATGTTCCTCAAAGATGAAAATTTTAAAGTTACGAGAAATGGCTCACAAAGTTTTTAAATACATTCCTGCCCCATATGATGGATTATCAGCATTCTCTTCTTTTTCCAGTGTTAGTTTCCTTTTCACTGGTCTTTTCTTCCCTTTTACTTCATGTTGTAGGTTTTTGTCTCTTCTTCCTGCACATCTTAGTCTTTCTTCATCAATTAGGCGCATTGTGGAAATGGTGTTGTGTCCTAGTTGGAAACCTAAACGTTTCAGCACATCACATTTGATAATGTTTCCTTCTTGTATGTTGCCACTGCATCATACACTCTAAAAGCAATGTTTTTATATGTACAAAAACTCTTTTGGGAATCCTAATCCAAATTAAATTATTTACACTTTCATTTGGATTTTGTGTTTTCCCATGTAAACACTTTTCCAATAAACTTGACTTTGATAAATGTCTGAATATGGGCTTAATTACATCAACTACAGCATTTGGCAAACAGTTTTTATTGGCATATTCCTTTCCTGATTTGTACTTACACCATGAGTCATCACCTGCGGGGCACAGTGCACGTTGTGGGTTCTCATTTGTTGATGCATTATGAAAAAATTACGCCCATACTGCTCTCGTCTTATGGTCAGTGCAACAGGTACGAGCAAAATTCATCAAATACGCAAAATTGAACAGCTAAACAACACAAAGCAAACTCCACAAGTCGACACACACGGTATAGCGTTTATCTCTGTGACAAGTGACTGTTCACATCGGTAAACGCTACTCCATTTAATCTTCAAATTAGTAGGTGAGTAAACCCGTCTGATAACATTAGCTATACAACGTTGGAAAAGAAAACTCTAATTCCGCAAAAATACCCTGCTTGCAGCCAGTGAGCGGCGCCATCAGAGGTGACACACCAAGTCGCTACAACCGTTTACGTTGCGCGTCAACTTTGCAGCGATAAAAAACACACTTAGAATTCACTTAGAATGGTGAAACTTAATTTGTTTTATTCAGAAAACTCCACACAATTTTATAATGAAAAAAACGAAAAAAAACTTTAATTGTGACATTTTCATCGTTCTGGCTCCCCTTAAGTAACTGTCCCGTATGCTATTCAAAATAATTCTGTTTTTCAATTATTCTTCTTTTTCATTTCTGCTCCTCGTTTGCTCAGTTTTTTCGCTGTTTGATTTGAAATGAATTTTTTCCGACCTTTGATACCGCCCCTAAAATTTTGCCGCCCTACGCGAACGCCTAGTCCCGCCCGGTGGTAGAGACGGCGTTGCACCAGTCACGTGACAGTGCCGCGGTCGGTCCATGTTTGCGCCTGCCCTGATGCCACAGTTGTACCTAGTGACAGCGGTCAGTATTTCTTCTGGCATGAGACGTGGATTTCAGAGCCCGGGATGGCGAAGTTCTCATCGGCCAATTAGCCTCCACACCACCACAGCGAAGATTCTAAGATCTCCAGTTCTCAATCACATTTCGAAACCTCTAGCAACAGATGACACGATGAGACGAGAGCAGTTCGGGTTTACG
This sequence comes from Schistocerca piceifrons, assembly GCF_021461385.2. Lineage (NCBI taxonomy): Eukaryota > Metazoa > Arthropoda > Insecta > Orthoptera > Acrididae > Schistocerca > Schistocerca piceifrons. The sequence continues at coordinate 320,143,845 of NC_060139.1, read as the reverse complement.
TTTCACCTGTCGGCAGAATCGCATGGTCCCCGGATCACCAAACACATAAGTAACGACTTCAGTCCCACCAAGTCAATGGCGGCGGTTTTGCTTGCCTGAAAAACGTATAGGAAGGAAATGACCATGCCAATACAGTGTTATTTTTTTGAGAGAGGGTGTGCAAATCGGCAAGATAATTTTGTCTAATGTGATTCTTTATGTTATAATATAAATACAGTTTCAATCAAACCTTTTAATACACTACTGGCCATTAAAATTGATACACCACGACGATGACGCGAAATTTAACCGACAGAAACAGAAAGAAGATGCTGTGATATGCAAATGATTAGCTTTTCAGAGCATTCACACAAGGTTGGCACCGGTGGCGACACCTACAGCGTGCTGACATGAGGAAAGTTTCCAACCGTTTTCTCATACACAAACAGCAATTGACCGGCGTTGCCTGGTGAAACGTTCTTGTGATGCCTCGTGTAAGGAAGAGAAATGCGTACCACCACGTTTCCGACTTTGATAAAGGTCGGATTGTAGCCTATCGCGATTGCGGTTTATCGTATCGCGACATTGCTGCTCGCGTTGGTCGATATCCAATGACTGTTAGCAGAATATGGAATCAGTGGGTGCAGCAGGGTAATATAGAACGCCGTGCTGGATCCCAACGGCCTCGTATCACTAGCAGTCGAGATGAAAGGCATCTTATCCGCATGGCTGTAACAGATCGTACAGCCATGTCTCGATCCCTGAGTCAACAGATGGGGACGTTTGCAAGACAACATCCATCTGCACGAACTGTTCGACCGCGTTTGCAGCAGAATGGACTATCAGCTCGGAGACCATGGCTGCGGTTACCCCTGACGCTGCATCACAGACAGGAGCGCCTGCGATGGTGTACTCAACGACGAACCTGGGTGCACGAATGGCAAAACGTCATTTTTTTCGGCTGAATCCAGGTTCTGTTTGCAGCATCATCATGGTGGCATCCCTGTTTGGCGACATCGCGGTGAACGCACATTGGAAGCGTGTATTCGTCATCGCCATACTGGCGTATCATCCAGCGTGATGGTATGGGGTGCCACTGGTTACACGTCTCGGTCACCTATTGCTCGCATTGACGGCACTTTGAACAGTGGACGTTACATTTCAGATGTGTTAGGACCTCTGGCTCTACCCTTCATTCGATCCTGCGAAACCGTACATTTGAACAGGATAGTGCACGACCGCATGTTTCAGGTCCTGTACGCGCTTTTCTGGATACAGAAAATGTTCGACTGCTGCCCTGGCCAGCACATTCTCCAGATCTCTCACCAATTGAAAACGTCTGTTCAATGGTGGCCGAGCAACTGGCTCGTCACAATACACCAGTAACTACTCTTGATGAACTGTGGTATCGTGTTGAAACTGCATGGGCAGCTGTACCTGTACACGCCATCCAAGCTCTGTTTGACCCAATGCCCAGGCGTATCAAGGCAGTTATTACGGCCATAGGTGGTTGTTCTGGGTACTGATTTCTCAGGATCTATGCTCCCAAATTGCATGAAAATGTAATCACATGTGAGTTCTAGTATAATGTATTTCTCCAAAGAATACCCGCTTATCATCTGCATTTCTTCTTGGTGTAGCAATTTTAATGGCCAGGAGTGCAGAGCAGACAGGCGAACAAGAACTGATTTGCTGTTTTTGTTCGCTTTAAATGATCCATAAACGTGTTAATAGCTGAAATTTCCGCAAAATTACTAGACAGATATTTATTTAATTTACAGCAACTATTCAAGTATCAGTTTCATATAGTAAGCAGTAGAACAACAAATACCTCGAAAAAAAAGCAAAGAAAGCATTTTGATGCTTAACAGTTTCCATTGTATCTACAGGGTGGCGCACGAAATGTGTTACCAATTGTTTCTTTCACAATTTATAACGCACATTAGATATCGCGCTGGGATCTCTACGGCAGTATCGGCAGAGCTTGGAAAAACGAATGAGTTACGAAATGACGTGTAATTCACGAAATTGCCGCTAGGGGAGTAGTAAGCAGCAATTGCTGACAATGGAAGACTGACGACACAGCAACGATCGGCAATTGTGTTACTTTTTCATGAAACGAAAAGCCTTGTTGTGACTCAGAGGCGTTTTCGACAACAGTTTAACACACGATGGGTACCTTGCAAGAAGACAATCACAGGTTGTACGATACATTTGTACAGGAAGAAACAGTATTGGAAGCGAAGCGACCTCGGCCTAGGCCTGTTTGTTCTTCGGATAATATTGAAGCGGTATGAGTTGCTGTACAGAGAAGCCCCGGGAAATAGTGTAGGAAGGCAGCAGTGCAACTGGGAATATCCAGACGCTACGTTCAACGCATTCTTAAAAGTGACCTCCATATGTACCAATGCAAGATGACCTGTGCACAGAAGCTCACTGAAGAACACAAGCAGCAGACACTACTGTTTGCTCAGAGGGCGGAGGATAGGGAAGAAACTCTCAACAACGTTTGGTTTTCAGACGAGGCGCATTTTCATTTAGACAGTGTGGTTAACAAACAAAATGTACGCTTTTAGGCCACTGTGTAACCTCCCTGCAGAAATAAAAGAGATTTATATTTAAATGTTAATGGGCATAAACCCAAAGTGTGACTTCCCAGCAAAATTTTGAAAATGAAATGAATTGAATAGAATTGCAAATAGTGCCAAATGTTAGCTTCCCACAGTAACAAAACTCAATGATAATAAAAATGTGCAAAAATGTTAAGTCCCCACAAAATTAACGTTAAGGTGAACCTGATAAATTTTATAAGGGCAGCTGCGCTGACCTTAGGCCCTGTGCAATAATTAATCTGATAAATTGATTCAGGGAGGAAAAGCATAGGAAATATTGTTTCAATTGGAATGAGTCCTTTTTTTTAAAAAAAAAAAACGATTGCTTTGAAAACAGAATTATTATTGGGGCATTTCTTGAACAAATTAATTACAATTAACATACATTACATTATCAGATGTGCGCAATGCTGCTTCATTACCTTATTTAACAATATACCTCGTCCCGAACCGTGACCAGAGACCCATGTCGACGCCCGCCGACTCCTCACACACACAACTTCCGACAGAGTCCAACTCACAACTGAACTCTCGCGCATTCAAGCGCAGACTAGCGACGATAAACAACTCTCTGGTCAGAGATTCTGTCATGCCTCGCCATCGCTGGTACTGAATACATACGCGTTTCATAACCCTCCACTGGGGGGGAGGGCAAAAATTTGGCAGCGATGGTGAGTCATTTGGACTTGCCATGAGCAACAAATTTTTTCTTGACTAATTAACTTTACAATCACAGAATATACAAATGTAGAACATGAAGTAAATGTGATGCACATGCACCGAGTACAAAACATGTTAGACAATAACAAAATGTGAGTACAAAACATATTAACAAATGACATAAGTGCACACACACTGAAAAACTCTTTAGCATTTTCACAACAAATAAACATAATGGCAAAAAAATCATGTTGACAAGTGACATAAGTGCACATGCACTGTAGTTCAGAATATATCAGCAAATCACAAAATGTATATACAATAAGTAGAAATCATGTTAGAGAAATGATAAAAGTGCACACGCACTGTAGTTCAGAATATATCGAAAAAATGTGTAGGCCATGAATACAAATGATGTTAGCAAAAAAAATGATTTTCACTATATTACAAGAATTAGGATAGGAAAGGGAAGGATTGCATCATGGTTGTAGCACTTTAGGTTGCGCGCAGCTGCACTGGAAGTCCATATCTTTCCACAGAAGTACAACACCAAGTGAGACAATCGGAAGTTCTTTTCCCAGAAGTGTTTATCAGCGTAGCCAAGACACTGAAATGTCGTAGTAATATTCCATGTTATCATTTTGGCAGTACATCAGGTACACCAAACAGTGGGACCATAATAACGTCTCCATCGCTCCCGGTGGTGGACAGCATGTCGTGTCAACACCACGCTCTTACAAGGCACACCAACGTAGAATTAGTGCAAAAACCAAATATAGTGCTCCATGATCAAGAGGATATACAGGACAAATGGATATTGCAGTAATTCAAGGTAGTTAGGTCAGAAGGTGAAGGACATTAAGTCACATACTAGTCTTCATTGGGAATTACATTAGTAGTTTGCGGCATTCATAGCCCAGTTATTGAACATTTCTGTACCATGTATGTAGTATTACAGAAAAATGTTCATTAATTGTTTTACAGAGAACATTGGCACTCATTCTCTAATTACAAATCATAGAAGCCATTCGTTTTACAGAGAACATTTTACAGAGAACATTGACATTCATTCCTTAATTACAAATCATCAGAAGTCATTACTTAAAACAGGAGGTAGTCAATAACATAGTATTACAGAGTAATGTTGATAATTAATCATTGGTCATCCCAATACAGTAATCAGTAGCAATCATTTCCCAGTTACAAAGCATTATTAATTAATCATTGGTCATCTCAATACAGTAATCAGTAGCATTCATTTCCCAGTTACAAAGCATTATTAATTAATCATTGGTCATCCCAATACAGTAATCAGTAGCACTCATTTCCCAGTTACAAAGCATTATTAATTAATCATTGGTCATCCAAATACAGTAATCAGTAGCATTCATTCCCCAGTTACAAAGCATTATTAATTAATCATTGGTCATCTCAATACAGTAAACAGTAGCATTCATTTCCCAGTTACAAAGCATTATTAATTAATCATTGGTCATCTCAATACAGTAATCATTAGCATTCATTTCCCAGTTACAAAGCATTATTAATTAATCATTGGTCATCCCAATACAGTAATCAGTGCCATTCATTTCCCAGTTACAAAGCATTATTAATTAATCATTGGTCATCTCAATACAGCAATCAGTAGCACTCATTTCCCAGTTACAAAGCATTATTAATTAATCATTGGTCATCCCAATACAGTAATCAGTGGCATTCATTTCCCAGTTACAAAGTATCATTAATTAATCATTGGTCATCCCAATAGAGTAATGAAATTATGTGCATAGTATTTATGCATTCATTATTCAAGTGACATACTATTCAGAACTAATCAGAATTACTCAGAACTCTCTTAAACTGGTATCATTATTTGGGACTGGTAATACATTTTTTTGTTAGCAATGCATTGCTTTGGGTATTTATAGGGGAAAGCAAGAAGAGAAAAAGAAAAAATTTGCTTCTGGGTTGTTCCTGTAAATGAAAATGTGTAACGTCATTCGTCATGAGTCAGCTGTAGCAAGGTTATGAAACAAGTAGAGTATATGTAATCACATTCATAAATGACATAGATTTAATGAACAAATGCTTATAGCGCATTAATTTCATAAATAATTTCTCCTGCAAAAACATATAAAAATGGATTATTAAGCTGAAAGAAGAAACGCATTTTATGCTGAAAAGTAGTGAACTTCGAATTAACAGGTAGTGAAATGTGTATAAAGATGTGTTCCATAGCTGTCCTTTCCAAAACCTTCAATCATTATACTATGCAATATAACACCTGCTGTCAAAGCGAACTGCAACAAATACTTAAATAACTACATAGCATGAATACATAACTTCCACATTATCCTCATCTGTACAGAAAAACTTCATTATCTATATTATCATAACTCCATTATTATCATCACCTGTAAAGAAAAACTTCATTATCCATAGTAGCATATTCTTCATCATTATTCATCAGCATTCGTTATCATCTGCAAAAAATCACTTCATTACTCATTATACAACTATTCCTTATTTCTATCATATTTCATCACTAAAACTAAGATGTGTAGTTCTGTCTGACAGCCTGCATCAATCGCCTTGTATTCTGAAAGAAAAAAATTAGTTAAGACTGCTATTCTACGATGTGTATAGTATATTCTTGTTAATGCTTGTTAATTCTGATCCATTTACTCTTCATTACGAAGTATTGCATTCTCTTTCGTTCATTCCGAAGGTGAAATTCCCATTTTGTTTAATTTATTCCTTTCACGCATCATTTCTTTCTGAAATTGATGAGCAGAGATTAATGTCTTGCATTTAAATCATATACTCATTATATAATGACTGGTTTATGGTAACATAATTAAGCATACAGCATAACATGACAAAAAACGTAATATGTGAAAAAACATAGATAGTGTTCAGAGGCAAAAATGTACCCAGTGTATCACAATGTAGCAGTAAAGTAGTCATGATGTTGAGATATCATAAGGAAAAATGTCAAAGTCAACTGGTGTTTGCTATATTTTAACTATTTCATAGTGCATACAAACAAAATATGAAAACAATCGTACAAACATAAAAAAAAATGATGACAAGAAATGTGACCTTCTTTGTGCTCAGCTTGTATGTTGTGTAGTTAATAGAGGCGAGAATTGAAGACTTTAATAGAGAAAAAAATTGATAAAATTAATATATCACTAGATAGAATTGCATAATTATTCGTAACATACGGTATTTTATCTGGAAAATGTGCACTGTCTAATGTGTAACGACAAGAAAAGCGACCTGCTAACCTTACCTTGCCGGGCACTTGCCAAGAAAAAATACGATAATCATTGGTAATTAGTCATGTGAATATAATTGCATAAGTGATCATAAAATTAGCAAAATGGCATTATAGCATGTTAAATCATAAAGTGTCTTCATTCAATAAAAGGTTTGACGTTTGACCAGTGGTGGTTTCCTTTCGATTTTCTGGTTCTCAAAGTTTCGACGTGTAGAACATTAGGGTGAGGAATGCTGCGAATTCGATATGGACCTGCGTATAGAAGCTCAAATTTACTGCACCTACCTTTTCCTTTGTTGGATAAATGGTGTGTACGTACTAATATCTTCTGTCCAATGTGAAAGTCACGGCGTATACAAACCCGTTTTTGCTGTCTTCTCCGGAGCTCTGCGGCACGTTTGATGTTGTTCAGCGCAATGTCAATTATTTCATGGTGTCGTAGTCGACGAGATGTAGGAAATGTTACTAATTCTTTAATTTTGATAGGTGGTTCAGCATTTTTTTAGTATAACAGACGGAGATAGCATAGTGGATTCATTTGGTATGGAATTAATTACATCCTGGAATGAGAATATGTGTGTGTCCCAATCAATATGTCTTTTGTAGCAGTATATTCTACACAGTTTACCAATTTCTTTCATTAATCGTTCACAAGGGTTCGAAGAAGCATGGTACCTGGATATATAGATCGGAGAAATGTTTCTAGCTCGTAACATGCGTGTCCATATAGCAGAACGAAATTGTGATCCATTGTCGGAAATTACTTTCAACACATGCCCTACATGAAATAGAAAATGCTTTACAAATGCTTTCGAAACGGTTTTAGCAGTAGCTTTGCGTAACGGAGTGAAGGTAACAAATTTTGAAGGGAGTTCAACAGCGACAAAGATGTAGCAGAAACCTCTATTAGTTCTGGGAATCGGACCAAAAATGTCTACAGCGGCCATATGTCTTAATTTAACAGGTACAATGGGATATAATGGAGGGATATGTGAAGTTGTGTCTGACTTAGCTTTCTGGCAGATTTTACATGACGCTAAAACTCGTCATATACGTTTCTCCATGTTGGCAAAATAACGGTTCTGTCCCAGTATAAGAAAACATTTTCTAGCTCCGTAATGTGCGTAACTTAAATGAGTATACCAGATTAATTTGTTAACAAGCTCGTCAGGAATGCATAATAACCAATTGTTGCTGTCAGGATCAGAGTGGCGAAATAGAATGTCATTGCGTACAGTGTAATGGTTTCTAATCGTAACATTATTCCTATTTTGCCAGAGGTGTTTAATCTCTTTCCATACGTTGTCTTTACTCTGCTCTTGTGCTATGTCCTGTAATGATGACGAAATAAAATTTTCGAATGCAACTTGTTGAATGTACATGACGCTGAAATTTGCTTTACAGAAGTTGGTTGCGATGTCTTGCTGATTGTTGCTGAGAGAACGAGATAGTGCGTCTGCTACAACATTTTGTGTGCCGGGAATGTGAACTATTGTGAAATTAAATTCCTGTAAATAAAGTTTCCATCTGCTTAATCTGTCGTGTGAAAATTTAACTGAAAGTAAAAATTGTATCGCTCTGTGATCTGTGTAAACGGTGGTGTGTCTTCCATAAAGAAAATGACTAAATCTTGTAAAAGCCCATACAACACATAACGTTTCCAGTTCTGTAACAGAATAATTTCGTTCAGCAGGTGACAGAATGCGACTTGCAAATGCGATGTTTTTAATCATTGTAGAGCCATCTTCTTCAATTTCCTGAAAAATATGTACGCCTAAAGCTGTGTTGGAACTGTCGGTGGCAGTGGAAAAATTTCTGGTAAGATCTGGGTGCGATAAAAGTGGTGCATTCAACAAAGCATGTTTCAGGTTCATAAATTCAGAATGTGCTTGCTTATCCCAGGACCAAATAGTGTTTTACCTGTCAATTGGCATAATCTAGGTGTGTCTAAAGCAGAGTGATGAATAAATTTACGAAAATAGTTAATTAAACCCTAAAAACTGCGTAGTTGTTTTTTCGTCGTAGGAACGGTAATGTCACGTAAAGCTTGAAGTTTTTCCGGATCAGGCGCAATGCCTTCTGCTGAAATTACATGTCCAAGAAATTTTATAGAAGTTTTGCCAAAGTGCGATTTACTGAGATTAACTGTGAGTCCTTGAGCATGAAAAGTTTGCAACAGTTGTTCTAGAATCAGATTGTGTTCAGACCAGTTAGCTTCTGCAATAAGAATGTCATCTACGTACGTTGTAATTCTGTCTTTAAGTTCTGTCGGAAGTACTGTATTCAAACCGCGAATAAAGGCTGCAGAAGAAATAGTTAAACCAAATGGTAATTTGCAAAATTGATAACAGTCGCCAAAACAGAGAAATGCTATGTACTTTCTGCAGTTCGGATGGAGCTGAATTTGCCAAAATCCCGATTTTAGATCTAATGTAGAATAAATAGCAGTACCGTGAAATTTCTGCAGAAGTTCCTCTAATGTCTGTGGTCGATCTGTTTCGTTAACAATTATGTCATTGATGTGACGCGAATCAAGTACGAGGCGAAGTGAGCCATCTTTTTTCTTAACAATATGTAGCGGGTTTATGTACGGACTAACTGCCGGTTCAATAATTCCTTGGTCAAGCATATCCTGCAATTCTTTCTTAACTTGTTCTCGGTGGATATATGGAATGGGATAATGCTTGGCTTTAAATGTGTCGTGCTGTTTGACTTGAAATTCATACATAAAACCGGACATAGTACCAGGGATGTTGTCGAAAACTGGAGCTTGCTGTAAAATAATTTTGTGTAGTTGCGTGCGTTCGTCGTCTGTATTTGCACTGCTCTGCTTAACTTTATCAGAAATCATCTGCATTACATCGTAGTCAGCTTCGTCTGGAGTATTATAGTTTTGTACGTACGTATCTGTGAACAATGTGGAATTACAATCTATGTTACGTGATGCGGAAATGACCTCTGTGCGATTAATTGTTTGTTCTTCCGCAGATAGTGAGTGCTGAAATTGTGTATTTTCATCCTTCAACATTAAATAGGAATTCTGAAAATCGATAACCGCGTCGTGTTGTACCAGAAAATTCGTACCTAAAATAACGTCTGTTGTCAATAAAGGAACAAGCCAAAAATTTGAGTGAAATGTGTGACCTGCAATACAAAATGATAAATGTGTCTGTAATTTAACGTCTACTCCTTTACTCGATACCGCTCCTTTTACTTTCGTTTTGCCTAATGGTAATGTAGGATAGGTATTCTCTTTGTTACATTCGTTGAAAATTTCTTCATTTATTACAGACATAGGTGATCCGGAATCGATTACTGCTGAAAATTTCGATGATCCTATTTTAATTTCGATGACAGGATGTGAAATGGATTTTTGCACAATTGGTCTTTCTTGCAAAAGAGTGTCTATGATGTCGTCAAAAGTAATAACATTTTCGTGAACAACATTCTGCGTGTCTAAAGTAGTGCTTGTGTTACTGGAAGATGCGACCTGTACAGTATCTAGTCAGATTCTATCTGACGTGTTATTATTTTCTGGAGGATATTGTGGCATTTCGACTATTTGTTCTGTTCTATTATTTCTTCCAGACGTATTACGCTCTGGATGATACCTACTGTCGGGTTCATTCATGAGAATATGTTGCTGCTGATCATTTTGCTGCTCGTAAGACCGACTGTTATTAAACGTACGCTGAAAATTGTTGTCATTATTTTACGTCTGTCGTAATAGTCATTCCCATACGGTGCATTGCGATAGGAATTGAAATACTGTGTTTTCTGTACGTAGTTGTTCCTTTGCTGCCGTGCGTTACTATTTGTTGTACCAGAGGCTATACGTCCACGCGGCGAAACATTAAAGTTAGGTTGACCTTGTGCATTACATTGTTGGTTAGGTATGCTAACCGGCTGGTTTTGTTGCTGTTGTTGTGAAAAACCTCTATTGTTGCTAAAATGTGGTTCCTGTTCCTGCTGATAATTTTGTCGATACTGATAATCAAAATTTCGTCTGCTATTAAAGTTCTGGTGGTTGTCGTTCCTAAAGCGTCTATTAGCTTTGCTATTGAAATTGCGTGGTTGATCGTAATTACTGTAAGATTGTTGGCCTTGGTCGTTATATGAAAAATTTTTGTTCACGAAGGAATAATCTGATTGCTGCACTTCTAAAAGCTGCAACAGATCCCTGAATGCCGAAATATTTTCCTTCTGCTGACCCGTTAAAAGTGATACTCTTAATGATCGTGGCAATTTAGAAATGCATAATTGTATAAGTGCAGATTCACTGTATGGTTCACTTAGGTACTGGTTTTGTTGGACCATGTGCTCAAAAAATTGCGTCACACTGGGAAAATTTGAGCTCTCATAATTTGATAAACTAATTAACAGATCTTTAATTCCGCGCTGTGTCGTCTTCGACCAATACGCTGACAGAAAAGCATTCTGAAATTCTTCTACCGAGTAACATTGTCTCACGATCGATCTCATACGAGTTGCCAGTTCGCCTTCCAAAAAACTGCAAATAAATTCAAGTTTGTGTGTTACGGGCCAAGTCGGTGGAAAAGCAAAGCTAAATTGTTGTATCCAATCCAATGGGTGAATCTGTGTTCTGTCATTTTTAAATAGTTTAAATTTTTTCACTGATAGAAAATGTTTGTAATCGAAATTATCGTCTCTGTATGACGGAACAGGCTCAGTATCGTAAGAGAATCTATTTGTCTGTGTCTTTCCGGAATCTAAGTCCCGTGCTCTCTGTAGATTACCCAAATTATACGCGCTGCGTGAGTCTGATAAATGTTCACACAGTGGCGTCTGCTGTGATGTGTTAAACGCTGAAACATTTTTTATCTCTGTTACCTCTTGCTGTAAACTTGACAATTTTCTACGTAATGTGTTATTAGAGGAATCGATCTCATTGATTGTCTGTTGTAGATTTTGGAATTCAGGTGTTTGATTAATTGAAACCGGTGAAGTATCGTCTGATTTGCTGTCATTATTACTTTCAATAACGTCAATACGACTGGCCAATTCATCATATTTTTCAGTCAGTATTTTTACCTGATCATCGGTTTTAGTGTCACAAGCATTAATTTGTTTTTGCATTTTACGTGCGGTTTCGTTCAGTTTTTTAAGGTCAGCTTTGATATCATCGGAATCCTGTGTTAGTTCTAATTGTTCGAGTCTGTCAGTCACTGTTTGAATATCTACTGTGTGTGTATCTGTTTTTGATTTAAGATCAGAAATTTCATCACGTAATTCGGTGTTCAACTGTTCGATGGTATTAATTTTGTCCGATACTGTAGCAATATTGTTATCTACATATGTTTTTGCCTTCGCAAACATTTTACGTTTATCTTCTTGTCTCTGAGCAGTGATTGTTTCCATGACTTGACGTTTTACTTTATTTTGATCCTGTATAAATTTGCGGAAACGCGTATCACTGTTTTGTATGTGGTGATTAAAACGTTCGTCAATCTGTGTGTTCTGTTGGTCGAATTTCGCGTCTATCTTTGCATCCATTGTGTGCGAAAGTTCTGCTGTCATTAGTTTAAACTCGTCGCGTGATTGTGTAGCTTTTTCAGAGCATTGTTTACCGACTGTGCTAATTTCGTCTCTGAGTGATTCTGTTGCAGCTGTTTGCATATCCCTTAATTCTTGAGCAACAGATCTAATTTCTTCGCTACTTTTCCTAGCACAAGCCTCAATTTCCTCGCGTAACTGTTCCTTAGTATCATGACACTGCGCGGCAACGGCTCTAATTTGTTCACTAAGCTGTCTAGAATTGTTGTCTAATTTTTCACTTAACTGTCGGGAATTGTTGTCTAATTTTTTATTTAACTGTCTGGAATTGTTGTCTAATTTTTCATTAAAGTGTTGTTTGAGATTTTCGTTATTTTCATTCTGTTGTTTGGAATTTTCCTTAAGTTGTTGTTTGAAATCTTCCCTAAGTTGTTTGTTATCTTCACTAATTTCATTAAGTTTTTTGTTCTGTTCACTAAATTGTTGTTGTAGCAATCTTGCCATAATTTGTTTCAAGTCAATATTACCGGCTCTATTCTCTGTGCTGTTTGATGACGTACTTGCAATTGTCACGCTTTGTGTAACCATTTGGTTATTCTGTGATTCTTGAAAATGTTTCCCAATCGGATGTGCACTGTTGGTCACTACCTCGGAATTAAATAAATCTGTCGTACTCTGATTACACTGTTAATTTCATTAGACAAATTTGTCTGTTCATTACTTAAATTTTGCAAACCGGTTGTGTTATGCTGCGCAGCGCTCATTGCAGCAGAACGCCCTGCGTCATCAATTGTCGTCAAATTAACAGACGACGCAGTTGAATTTATCTGTTCATCAATAAGATCAAAATTAACATTGGTGGTCGGTACAGACTGATTGTCACTAAATGGAGGATTGTCATCATTACATTGCGTGTCACAATTACTGTCGGTCAAGTTGTTTAATTCGGTTATTTCACTCATTATTCCTCGCGGCATTTTTACACTAGTCACAATTATTCACATATGAGACAAAGACAATGCAAAATCCAACAAATACAAATACAACAAAGAGCAACGAATTGCCGATGATCTGTAGAAGAAAGTGACAAAATTAGTAAAAGCGTTGCGCCAAATCCTAATTATATTTAAGCAAATAAGAGCAGATATCTGACTACTTCTCAAAAGATTCTCAAAGAAATACGATCCTGGTCCGGACGTCGCCAAGTGTAACCTCCCCGCAGAATTTTGAAAAGACAATAATTAAATGTTAATGGGCATAGACCCAAAGTGTGACTTCCCAGCAAAATTTTGAAAATGAAATGAATTGAATAGAATTGCAAATAGTGCCAAATGTTAGCTTCCCACAGTAACAAAACTCAATGATAATAAATATGTGCAAAAATGTTAAGTCCCCACAAAATTAACGTTAAGGTGAACCTGATAAATTTTATAAGGGCAGCTGCGCTGACCTTAGGCCCTGTGCAATAATTAATCTGATAAATTGATTCAGGGAGGAAAAGCATAGGAAATATTGTTTCAATTGGATGATTCCTTTTTTTTAAAAAAAAAAAAAACGATTGCTTTGAAAACAGAATTATTATTGGGGCATTTCTTGAACAAATTAATTACAATTAACATACATTACATTATCAGATGTGCGCAATGCTGCTTCATTACCTTATTTAACAATATACCTCGTCCCGAACCGTGACCAGAGACCCATGTCGACGCCCGCCTACTCCTCACACACACAACTGCCGACAGAGTCCAACTCACAACTGAACTCTCGCGCAGTCAAGCGCAGACTAGCAACGATAAACAACTCTCTGGTCAGAGATTCTGTCATGCCTCGCCATCGCTGGTACTGAATACATACGCGTTTCAACTGAAAACCCACAAGTGCTTCATGAACGACAACATTATGCTCCGAGGATTACAGCGTGGGCAGCAATTTCCAGTCACGGACTTATTGGACCCTTTTTCTTTGGAGAAACTGTCAATAGCGAGCGTTATTTGAGCATGCTTCGCAATAGCTTCATTCCATAGCTTGTTGCTACTGCCTTGCCCTTCAACACGCAGTGGTTCATGCAAGATGGAACACGGCCACATACTGCAAACACTGTTTTGGAGTTTTTACACGAGCATTTCGATATGCGGATCATTTCACTCAGGTTTCCAGGTCGCTTCAATGACGGACAAAATTGGCTCTCCAATAGTCCAGACCTCAAGCCATGTGACTTTTTTCTTTGGGGGTACCTAAAGGAAAAAATTTTCCCGAAACGTCCACGTGATTTAATGGTGCTCAGAAGACTTATTCTTCAAGCTTGCAGTGAAATTACGGAAGACATGTGCCGTAGGGTAATCACCAACTTCAGTGTTCGTTTGAAGGAAGTTAGGAAACAAAATGGTGGACATATTGAGCATGTGCTGAGTTAGAACAAATCTCCATGGACGGCTCTTCATTGTAGTATATGTTGCTTTCAGATTGTATTGACAATAAAGTTTATATTCAAGAATAAAATGGTAACACATTTCGTGTGCCACCCTGTAGTATAAATCCAAAGATTTTGGCGGGGGGGGGGGGGAAGGTGTTACGGCCACCGGCCCTCCCTCCCCCCCCCCCTCTCTACCCTGCGTGTGGGCCTGAATGTGGCAGCAGCACTTAATCTACAAGATGCTGACGTAGACGACCATTCCAGACACTCAGTGTGCAACAGGTACAAGTGCAGATATTATTATTGGCGTATATTCCCATACAGGCGAGACACTTTACAGTTGTTTCGCATCTACGGCAATTTACATAATGGATGTACGAGTACAATATGTAGAGACATAGTTGACGACACATGGAAGTTTGGGTTTGGCCGTGAGTCGTGCATGGATAGCCAAATGATAAGGCAATCGCTCGCGATAAGCGAGAAATCCGGATTCGAGTCCCAGTCTGGCACAAATTTCCGTCATCCCATTACACAGCTGATGGTTGTCCATATTCGCAACTGAGAATTTCATTTCATGTACACTCCTGGAAATGGAAAAAAGAACACATTGACACCGGTGTGTCAGACCCACCATACTTGCTCCGGACACTGCGAGAGGGCTGTACAAGCAATGATCACACGCACGGCACAGCGGACACACCAGGAACCGCGGTGTTGGCCGTCGAATGGCGCTAGCTGCGCACCATTTGTGCACCGCCGCCGTCAGTGTCAGCCAGTTTGCCGTGGCATACGGAGCTCCATCGCAGTCTTTAACACTGGTAGCATGCCGCGACAGCGTGGACGTGAACCGTATGTGCAGTTGACGGACTTTGAGCGAGGGCGTATAGTGGGCATGCGGGAGGCCGGGTGGACGTACCGCCGAATTGCTCAACACGTGGGGCGTGAGGTCTCCACAGTACATCGATGTTGTCGCCAGTGGTCGGCGGAAGGTGCACGTGCCCGTCGACCTGGGACCGGACCGCAGCGACGCACGGATGCACGCCAAGACCGTAGGATCCTACGCAGTGCCGTAGGGGACCGCACCGCCACTTCCCAGCAAATTAGGGACACTGTTGCTCCTGGGGTATCGGCGAGGACCATTCGCAACCGTCTCCATGAAGCTGGGATACGGTCCCGCACACCGTTAGGCCGTCTTCCACTCACGCCCCAACATCGTGCAGCCCGCCTCCAGTGGTGTCGCGACAGGCGTGAATGGAGGGACGAATGGAGACGTGTCGTCTTCAGCGATGAGAGTCGCTTCTGCCTTGGTGCCAATGATGGTCGTATGCGTGTTTGGCGCCGTGCAGGTGAGCGCCACAATCAGGACTGCATACGACCGAGGCACACAGGGCCAACACCCGGCATCATGGTGTGGGGAGCGATCTCCTACACTGGCCGTACACCACTGGTGATCGTCGAGGGGACACTGAATAGTGCACGGTACATCCAAACCGTCATCGAACCCATCGTTCTACCATTCCTAGACCGGCAAGGGAACTTGCTGTTCCAACAGGACAATGCCCGTCCGCATGTATCCCGTGCCACCCAACGTGCTCTAGAAGGTGTAAGTCACCTACCCCGGCCAGCAAGATCTCCGGATCTGTCCCCCATTGAGCATGTTTGGGACTGGATGAAGCGTCGTTTCACGCGGTCTGCACGTCCAGCACGAACGCTGGTCCAACTGAGGCGCCAGGTGGAAATGGCATGGCAAGCCGTTCCACAGGACTACATCCAGCATCTCTACGATCGTCTCCATGGGAGAATAGCAGCCTGCATTGCTGCGAAAGGTGGATATACACTGTACTAATGCCGACATTGTGCATGCTCTGTTGCCTGTGTCTATGTGCCTGTGGTTCTGTCAGTGTGATCATGTGATGTATCTGACCCCAGGAATGTGTCAATAAAGTTTCCCCTTCCTGGGACAATGAATTCACGCTGTTCTTATTTCAATTTCCAGGAGTGTATTTCATAAAGGCTGTAGTCACCGCAGTGGAACAGTCCATCGTGATTGGGAATAACACAGGCACTGTAATGTCGAACTAAAAACGTTGGCCGCTTACTTCAGAGGCAGAGAGGTAAGCACCGCAGCCTCTGGGGGGGATTAGAGGATGTGAGCGGGGCAATGTTTTATTGTTTGTCTTTTAGTACTGACACCTCACGGGCGTGCGCACGACTCGTACTGATCAGCTGCTGTTGCATAAATTTTGACACGGAAGTAACGTGGATTCATAAATACCTGTCACGCAGACGGTTATCTTCAAATGCGATACATACCAGTAACAACGAACACTAAATGAAACAAGGAAGATTAAGGTTTAACGTCCCGTCGACATCAAGATCATTAGAGACGAAGCGCAAACTCGGAATGTTTCAAGGATGGGGAAGGAAGTCGTCCGTTCCTTTTGAAAGGAACCATCCCGGAATTTGCCTGGGGCTATTTAGGGAGATTGCGGAAACCGTAAACCTTGACGGCCGGACGCAGATTTGAACCGTCGTCCTCCCGAATGAGAGTCCAGTGTGCTAATCGCTGCATCATTTCGATCCGTGATATTAAAATTAGGGTTTTTGTAGTACAACGGAACGAGTAGCAGAAAAACGACAGTCAAACGTTTAGTAAACATTTAGACAGTGTTTCAAATTGCATAATGCATTTAAATATAATTTATTAATCAAATAATGGTCGGATCACACAGACAACATAACGATACTTAGCTAGACAGAGTGTCACAGCTTTGCGGTCGCTGAGGGTAGCAGCAATCTGAAGCAGAGAGTAGTCGACACGAAGTATTCCGAATAGTGTCCACCTTTAATGATCTGTACTAGGGGGCCGGAAGGCCAACGTATCGCGCCCTTACTATAGTTATACTGTTGGGGGCTCATAACATAGAATTTATCTATGTTACCAACTGATAAAAAAGATTGGAACAAATGTTTCCCGACGTGTTATTCCAAAAGGCCAGCATTTGCTCTTGAGCAAAATGTTTGACATCCACTCGTCTATACTGACAGACATAGTCGATCTAATGATGCAATTACGACCGTGCTGAAAATATCAGGTAGTAAATTATGGGACATTTTTGTGGGAAGACTCTTCAAGCAGAGAAAAAACAACGAACACACTGATGTGTGTATATATTTACACTGAGGAGCCAAAGAAACTGGTACGCCTGCCTAATATCGCGTAGAGCACCGCGAGCGCACAGGAGTGCCGCCACACGACGTGGCATGGGCTCGATTAATGTCTGAAGTAGTGCTGGAGGAAACTGACACCAGCAATCCTGCATCAGGGCAGTCCATAAATCCATAAGAGTACTGTAGGGCTGGAGATTTCTTATGAACAGCACATTGCAAGGTACCCCAGATATGCTCAATAATGTTTATGTCTGAGGAGTTTTGTGACCAGCGGAAGTGTTTAAACTCAGAAGAGTGTTCCTGGAGCCACTCTATAGCAGTTCTGGACGTGTGAGGCGTCGGATTGTCCTGCTGGAATTGCTCAAGTACGGTGTAATGCACACTAGACATGAATGGACGCAGGTGATCAGACAGGATGCTTACGCACGTGTCACCTGTCAGACTGTTATCTAGACTCCAACTGCACACGACCCACACCATTACAGAGCTTCCACCAGCTAGAACAGTCCCCTGCAGACATGCAGGGTCCTTGGATTCATGAGGGTGTCTCCATACCCGTACACGTCCATCCACTCGATGCAGTTTGAAACGTGACTCGTCGACCAGGCAACATGCTTCCAGTATCCATTGTCGGCGTTGACAGAACCAGGCGAAGCGTAAAGCTTTGTGTCGTGCAGTCACCAAGGAGTAAGGAGTGGGTCTTCAGTTCCGAAAGCCGATATCGATGATGTTCGTTGAATGGTTCGCATGCTGACACTTGTCGATGACTCGGCATTGAAATATGCAGCAGTTTGCGGAAGCGTTGCACTTCTGTCACGGTGAATGATTGACTTCAGTCGTCGTTGGTCTCGTTGTTGCAGGATCTTTTTCCGGTCGCAGCGATGTCGGATATTTGATGTTTTACCGGATTCCTGATATTCACGGTATACTCGTGAAATGGTCGTACAGGAAAATCCCAACTTCTTCCCTACTTCGGAGATGCTGTGTCCCATCGCTCGTGCGCCGACTGTAACACCACGTTCAGACTCACTGAAATCTTGATAACCCTTCGTTGTAGCAGCAGTACCCGATCTAACAACTGCACCATTGTTGTCTTATGCACGCGTTGCCAACCGCAGCGCCGTATTCTAGCTGATTACGTATCGCTGTATTTGAACACGCATGCCTGTAGCAGTTTCTTTGGCGCTTCATTGTAGGTACAACATACGAGGGTGAGTCAAATGGAAACCATAAACTTGTAATAACAAATCGAAATTTCGCGCCGTTATCCTCTAAGTTGGTAAGCGTGCTACAAACAGCGTGCAGAATGGCCTGTAGGTGGCAGCATATTGCAGATGCACATATACCGTCGCAGTATAAGTATAAAGATGGCCGCCCCACTTGCGACTTGCACCAGGGAAGAACAGCGTTCTGTTATTCGGTTTTTGCGTATTGAAGGTGTGAAACCTATTGAAATTCATCGACGAATGAAGGTTCAGTACGGTGATGCATGTTTGTCACAGCAGCAAGTCTACGAATGGAGTAGGAAGTTCACAAATGGTGTGACTTCAGTGGAAGATACTCCTCGTCCAGGTAAAACCGCCGAGTGACACTGAATGACATTGCAGCATATTTACAGATTAGTCATGGGTCAGCACACCACATTGCGCATGATGTGCTCCAGTTTCACAAAGTCTCTGCAACATGGGTGCCACGGCAGCTGACTTCTGATATGAGAGAACATGTTGATGCTTGTGAAGAACTTCTTCGGCGCTTTGAACGAGAAGGTGATGGCTTCCTTGCAAGAATCGTTACTGGGGACGAAACCTGGGTTGACTTCCACCAACCGGAAAAGAAGAGAGCGAGCAAGGAATGGCGCCATTCCTCATCACCAAGTGGATTTATATGTCTGGACCACTCAAAGACGCAATGGGAGGAAAAAAGTGCCGTTCTGATGAAGAGGTACACCACACGGTTCACGAGTGGTTGCTCGGACTACCTAAAGAATTTTTTTCTACAGGAACTTATGCATTTTGTAAGCGCTGGAGGACTTGCATTGAGCGTGGGGGAGATAATGTTGAAAAGTGACACAGCTTTGTACGACTTCTGCACAATAAATAATATTTAAAAAAAATTTAAGGTTTGCATTTGACTCACCCTCGTATAAAAATATTTGCGCTTATACCCGTTACACCCTGTATATATTAAACTGTGGACGACTTCTTGCAAAACAGAACGTTCCCGGTCACACAGAGATGACATCGATCGGGCTTATAGCACAGGTCGGCTGGTATTCCTCAGAGCTCTGTGCTGCTGCCTGTTCTTTTTAACATCTATGTAAATGATACGCCCATCGATCCCCACTGCCACTTCGCACAGTATGTCGACCACACGGCGCTCTTAACGTCCAGACGCAACAGTGACCAACTGATCAATCGGCTCCAGTGGCAGGTGGAGGAAACGGCCCAGTTGTATTGCACGGATAAAATCACTCAATGCAGCCAAGACCACATGCGCCAATTACAAAAAAGTGACCGGTTCATCGTAGCAACACTACCAACGGAGGGGTTCGGCTCCAGTGGTTTCGTGACACCATATAACTGGAGTTAAAGTACACAGCAAACATCTGTTTCATCAACACGCAGTATGTGTGATTCAAAGGGGATTCAAATCAAATAAGGCACTTTACGCGTTTGTCATCAATTGGGACTTAACCTTGGATACCAAACTCAAGCTGTATAGTGTAACACTGTGGTGTTACGTCGCTCACCTGCGGACCCTCTGCCTTGGACACGATCAGCGTTACAAGTATGCAGACTCGCCAACGCCTGCGCAATAACGCATTACGGTAGGACCTGCAAGCCCCTCCTCTTAGGATAGCCACTCTCCATGAAGACAAGGATATGTTACCTTAGAAGTCTACTGTAGGGGACAAAGCGCGGCGGCTCTATCGAAATGCCGGCCTGAGTGGCCGAGCGGTTCTAGGCGCTACAGTCTGGAACCGCGAGACCGCTATGGTCACAGGTTCGAATCCTGCCTCGGGTATGGATGTGTGTGATGTCCTTAGCTTAGTTATGTTTAAGTAGTTCTAAGTTCTAGGGGACTGATGGCTTCAAATGTTAAGTCCCATAGTGCTCAGAGCCTTTTTTTTTTTTTTTCTATCGAAATGTGAACGCCCTCCGTGACGCTGTTCATGGACTGCTACAAATCGGCACTACTCGCCTCCGAGATGGTTTTTGTATACCGCACAATTGCATCGTAACTGCGACGAGTTTCATGGCGTGATGTTGCTTTTCGCTCTAACTGGACGTCCATATCGCCTTAAATCAGGCTTTCTTACGAGTATCCAACTGTAACTGAGTTATAAGATCCCGAAGCAAGACCTAAAAAATGCTCACGCCTATAAAATACCGGTAAAAGTTTGCGTTGTTCCGCAATAAAACGCCTTGCCGGCAGTTTCAGTTACAGACACTAGTCGTATGGTTCCATACGAGCGTAATATTTTTTGCAGGTGTGTAAAAAGAGAAGGAGGCGGATATAAACCACGCCCTAAGTTTTTGAGGACAAAATCTGCATAAAAAGTGCGGCTTTTTCGTGCCAATAGGGTACGATGTCCTTTCGGGCGTTAGTCGCACGTGGCGGTTGAGGTGTTGAATATGGCCCTTCTAAGCGAATCGAATCCGTATTCGCTTGACAGTCGTGCGATGCAAAACAGCGCGAGCAGCCGTATCGTGGAACGATAAATGGCAAACGATAAACCCGCGCCGCTTTCGAGTACTGATATTTGCTGCTAGCCGTTTCTCCTTCCCACACGAGCGACGCACGATATTCTCGCAAACAAGCAACACTCAAATGCAGTTTCTGAAAGGCAAATCTACTCTCTTTCCTTTTGTAAAGAATGTAGATAGTGATACTTTGACCCGCCAGGATAGCCGAGAGTACTAACGCGCTGCTTCCTCAGCTCGGGTAGACGCGCCGGCCCCAGATCTAATCCGCACGGCGGATTACCGACGACGGCTGGTGTGCCGGCCAGCCTGGATGTGGTTTTTAGGCGGTTTTCCACATCCTTCTAGGTGAATACCGGGCTGATCCCCACGTCCCGCCTCAGTTCCACGACTCCTAGACTTTTGAAACACACTCACAATATTTCACGATTTACACTAGATGCAGACAGTTGGGGTACACCCATTCCGTCCCGGGGGGTATGGGGTGGCGGCAGGAAGGGCATCCGGCCACCCCTTAAACTTAACCATGCCAAATCCGTACTTAACCCTGCCGACCCTGTGCACAATGCGGGATAAAGGTGTAGGAAAAGAAAGAAAGTAGATAGCGTTACTTTGTATGGCTGGCTTGAAATGCTCATCATTTTCACATCCGAGCATGTAGTACATTTCATGCATATTTGAAATTTGCTGCATGGCGTCTTCATATTAACAAAAAAGTCATCTTCAACATTAAGGGGCGTTTTCTAGTATAGAGGTGCGATTTTTAGCTTATTTTCAACATTTTTTTTGAGGTGAAATCAAAAGATAATTTAAACAATGCTTATATCCTTTTATTCATCTATCTTTTACCTGATTAAAAAAATTTTGTCCACAAATATTAACGAGTTATTAAACAAAATTGTGCCGAAGATCGTAATGCACGCCATGCACCAGTAGGCAGGTGGATTGGTTTGGGTAACTGGGTGGTCTGAAATAGACTAGACCAAAAAAATTATTAAAATATGTGAGCGTAGGTTTGGTTAGAACCTCTGAAAAGTGAAAAAATGTCTTTTTCACAAAATGGCGGCTATTTGAAAACAGTAAGGAAAACCGATTTTGTTTGGTCATTCAAACGTATATTAAAAAGCGATATTTTGAAAACTGCTTAACTTTTACAGGTTCCGACCATAGCCAGTTCAGTTCTCTGCAAAAATAACTAAGTGGCGTCATAATCGGCAGAGTAATTTTTCGGAAATCCAAACACCCATAAAAAAAATTGACTTTTAGAAAATCGCGTTGTAAGTTTTGGGAAGGGTTTTCGTCGGTTTTGTGGGATTTACCATCAGTCCGCGATGCCTTCCTCGATCACCTCTGAGCGTACAAGGTGGTCCGCGTTGCGCCTTCTGGAGAATTCGAACGCCGTGTTGCCAAGCCGAGTGCCCATGACACTCACTGTCTGTGCGAGTCCCAGGAAGCCGTCGTTGAAGATAATTGTAGCCAAATTGTTTGCAATTTCGGCTACTTCTTTACCGGAACATATGTATTCTGGGAAAGCGTCCAAATCAGCTAATTTATCGACTCGTTAGAGGTTTGAGTGTTCGCGCCAACACGTCATTCCAGTAATTGTCATTCGATGGGTCTCTTACACAGGTCTGCTTGTCCCCGAGTGTCGTCCGGAGGCGCTCGATGATCGCGTATTTCGACCTCATGTAATACTTTTACCCACGTGCTCTCCATAATATAAGGCATCGAAATATGCAATAAGAATCGATTTTTGAAACTTATACACCAGAAAACCTCCTTAAAAGCGTCGGTTCGTGGTCTACCTCTAGCAGTGTGTTGCAGGAGCGTTCCTTTTGACCACCCAGCAATAATAATCACTAGATATGCCTGCACTCTATTTCCCTTTGTACGTTTGCTCCATAAGTGAAGTATTGTGCTTAAGGTGCTCGCCATTTTCATCGTCTCATCGCCAGATGATGTCTGCAGGAAATACAGACGTGATTGCAAAAGTGTAATTTCAGTTACGTGCTACACTGCAGTTATCAAACGACTGCAGCACCTTGCAATTTTTTGTTTTTTGTTTCTTACAAATCATTCCAAACATCCGTAAAGGATTGTAACTTCGTTTTCCCCTTGCATATTTTCTTAATTCAAAGTGAGCATCTCTAAAAATGTATCTGGTTTGCGAATGGATAAATACGCCTGCTTCCTCTTTTTCGAAACGCAGCCTTGGGAACTCTTGTCGTTAAGTTGAAGCAGAGCGATTTACACTCAGAGCTTTTACACAATACTCGTACGTCGTAAACCTCACTTTTATGTGTAGTAACAGACATGAAATTTGCTTCCCTCCATCTGTGTCGTTCATTTATTTCTTTGCCCACCTTTACTGCGATTATCGTTTGTCCTTAGACCGGATGTCCTAATCGGACAGGAAACAACAGTACTTTTTGCACTTTTAGTAGCCTTCACAAAAGAAGACGAAGTAAATATTCCAGAATTCGAATCGAGAACAGCTGCCAACATGAGTAACGTAGAAGTAAATATCCTCGGAGTAGTGAAGCAACTTAAATTACTTAATATAAGCAAGTCTTCTGGTCCAGACTGTATACCAATTAGGTTCCTTTCGGAGTATGCTGATGCTTTAGCTCCATACTTAACAATCATTTACAACCGTTCGCTCGACGGAAGATCCGTACCCAAAGACTGGAAAGTTGCACAGGTCACACCAATATTCAATAAAGGTAGTAGGATTGGCTCAAATGGTTCTGAACACTATGGGACTTAACATCTATGGTCATCAGTCCCCTAGAACTTAGAGCTACTTAAACCTAACTAATCTAAGGACATCACACAACACCCAGTCATCACAAGGCAGAGAAAATCCCTGACACCGCCGGGAATCGAACCCGGGAACCCGTGCGCGGGAAGCGAGAACGCTACCGCACGACCACGAGCTGCGGACAAAGGTAGTAGGAGTAATCCACTAAATTACAGGCCCATATCGTTAACGTCGATATGCAGCAGGATTTTAGAACATATATTGTGTTCAAACATTATGAATTACCTCGAAGGAAACAGTCTATTGACACACAGTCAACATGGGTTTAGAAAACATCGTTCCTGTGAAACACAACTAGCTCTTTATTCACATGAAGTGCTGATCGATTCCGTATTCCTGGATTTCCGGAAAGCTTTTGACACTGTACCACACAAGCGGCTCGTAGTAAAATTGCGTGCTCATGGAATATCGTGCCAGTTATGTGACTGGATTTGCGATTTCCTGTCAGAGAGGTCACAGTTCGTAGTAACTGACGGAAAGTCATCGAGTAAAACAGAAGTGATTTCAGGCATTCCCCAAGGTAGTGTTATAGGCCCTTTGCTGTTTCTTATCTACATAAACGATTTGGGAGACAATATGAACAGCCGTCTTCGATTGTTTGCAGATGACGCTGTCGTTTATCGATTAATAAAGTCATCAGAAGATCAAAACAAACTGCAAAACGATTTAGAAAAAATATCTCAATGGTGCGAAAAGTGGCAATTGACCCTAAATAACGAAAAGTGTGAGCTCATCCACATGAGTGCTAAAAGCAACTCTTTAAACTTAGTTTAAACGATAAATCAGTCTAATCCAAAAGCCGTAAATTCAACTAAATACCTGGGTATTACAATTACGAACACCTTAAATTGGAAGGAACACATAGAAAATGTTGTGGGGAAGGCTAACCAAAGGCTGCGTTTTATTGGAAGGACACTTAGAAAATGTAACAGACCTACTAAGGAGACTGCCTACACTACGCTTGTCCGTCCTCTTTTAGAATACTCCTGCGTGGTGTAGGATCCTTACCAGATAGGACTGACGGGGTACATCGAAAAAGTTCAAAGAAAGGCAGCACGTCTTTTATTCTTATTTATTATGGGAGAGAGTGTCACAGAAATGATACAGGATTTGGGCTGGAAATCATTAAAAGAAAGGCGTTTTTCGTTGCGACGGAAACTTCTCACGAAATTCCAATCACCAACTTTCTCCTGCGAATGCGAAAATATTTTGTTGACACCGACCTACATAGGGCGGAACGATCACCACGATAAAATAAGGGAAAGCAGAGCTCGTACGGAAAGATATAGGTGTTCATTCTTTCCGCGCGCCATACGAGATTGGAATAATAGAGGATTGTGTAGGTGGCTCGATGAACCCTCTGCCAGGCACTTAAATGTGATTTGCAGAGTATCCTTGTAGATGTAGACGTAGATGTAGCCGTACTGTGGTATTACTTACTTAACCGGTTATCAGGGATCTTGCAGACCATCTGCCGATGTTGCAAACTGCCTCCACCAGATCCCGTCCTGCGTAGCTTACTACCAATTTCCTGTCAAAACTAGCTGTTCCAGGTCTTCCTGAAGCACACCCTTCTATCTTGTTCGTGCTCCTCCCTGGGGGAGGAAGGACGCTTTCCCTGTGGCCTTCCTACCATTACTACTGTAGTTTTGAAACAGCATCATCTGTCACCCTCGCAACATGTCCATCCCAATGTAGTCCCTTAACCTTAACCTTCTGTAAAGTGTTAGGCTGGTTCATCACAGCGTATATTTCTTCAGTTTTCAACCTCCTCCATTTTTTTTTCTTCCTTCTCTGGCCCAAAACTCCTTGTAATGATTTTTCGCTCAAAACACCATTAGTTTGCTGTATAAAAGTTTTCTGAGTATCGTACAGCGTCATAATGTAAAAAACTTTATTGGAGAAAGCAACGTTTCGGCGATGATTACAGTAGCCTCCCTTTGGCTCTACTGATGTGCTTTGGCTGTGATGAGTCGCTTATGTTTTGTCATTGACGCTCATTGAGCATGATGTTACGTCATGACTGTGAAAGGTCGTGGTTGTGACTGGTCGCTTGAGGCGGAGTCCAAACAGGCCGTACCAACAACACGTTAGGCCAGCGCTGCCGGTGAGTGACTGCCGCCGCACGGCCTGTGTCCAGCAAGAGGTAAACAGAAGCCCACGTCTCATAACAAACAGTGCAGGAAGCAATAGACAACAGGTCTCCACTCCGTTCCTGTAGAAACCTGTTACAACAAAGTTCCCCTTTTTGCGCCAGAAGTGACCAATCACAAGTTCTACCTTTCAAAATTATGACGTTACATGCTCAGTGAGCGGCAATGACAGAATGTGAAAGACTCCTCAAAGCACATCAGTAGACCCAGAGGAAGGTCATTGTAATAGTGGCCGAAACGTAGGTTTCTCTAGTAAAGTTTTTACATTATACCGGCCAGGGTGGCCGAGCGATTCTAGGCGCTAAAGTCTGGAACCGAGCGACCGCTACGGCCGCAG
Organism: Schistocerca piceifrons; assembly: GCF_021461385.2. Lineage (NCBI taxonomy): Eukaryota > Metazoa > Arthropoda > Insecta > Orthoptera > Acrididae > Schistocerca > Schistocerca piceifrons. The sequence goes on along the minus strand of NC_060139.1, from coordinate 320,117,192 downwards.
GTTCGAATCCTGCCTCGGGCATGGATGTGTGTAATGTCCTTAGGTTAGTTAGGTTTAAGTAGTTCTAAGTTCTAGGGGACTGATGACCGACCGAGCGAGGTGGCGCAGTGGTTAGCACACTGGACTCGCATTCGGGAGGACGACGGTTCAATCCCGTCTCCGGCCATCCTGATTTAGGTTTTCCGTGATTTCCCTAAATCGTTTCAGGCAAATGCCGGGATGGTTCCTTTGAAAGGGCACGGCCGATTTCCTTCCCAATCCTTCCCTAACCCGAACTTGCGCTCCGTCTCTAATGACCTCGTTGTCGACGGGACGTTAAACACTAACCACCACCACCACTGATGACCTCAGAAGTTAAGTACCATAGTGCTCAGAGCCATTTGAACCTTTTTTTTTACGTTATGACGCGGTACGATACTCAGAAAACTTTCAAATGTCAACTGACTCTTGCCGCTTAAGTCTACGCAATTACCATTAGTTTTTCTCTTTCGCTTTTGGTGATACTCAGCGTATCTATGCCGTATAATAACAATAGAGCAATTATTGTATTATATACCTTCATTTTAACTTTTGTTGGCATGACCTTTGATTTCATGATTGCTTTTAGGCTTCTATATGTTCTGGAAGCATTAACAGTTTGTTGATTTATTTCGGGCTGGACATTTCTCCTTTGGGTGAAGTATGTTCCGAAATATTTAAAGTTCTCAACTATTTTCAACTTTATCTCTCCTACCTATGAGTCGTGCATTGCGGTTCCTCCTTGTGCTTCGTTCCATTACTTCTGTCTTTTCTGCGTTTATTACGACCACCTTCCTTGCATTACTGTTACGGTTCTCCACTGTTCTTATCATTTCTTCTCTTTACACTAATATGCTACCATCTGCAAATTTACATTGACTTATGCCCCTTCCTGCTCTTTCCATCCCATGTACAACTGTTCCATGGTTCAAAACGGTTCAAATGGCTCTGAGCACTATGGGACTTAACTTCTGAGGTCATCAGTCCCCTAGAACTTAGAACTACTTAAACCTAACTAACCTAAGGACATCACACACAACCATGCCCGAGGCAGGATTCGAACCTGCGACCTTAGCGGTCGTGCGGTTCCAGACTGTAGCGCCTAGAACCGCGCGGCCAATCCGGCCGGCACTGTTCCAAGGACAAGGTGAAGTAATACAGGGTACAATGAGCAGCCTAATTCTGCCCCCACCCCCTTTGACATTCTTTTCGTCTCTGTTGTACACGCTATTACCAGGTTGACTAATTCTGCAGATGGTCTAAACTCCATACTGATGTTGTATGGATACTAGAGTATGCCTCCGAAAAATCTACGGAAGTGGCAGATACTGGTATGTTAAACTCCCAATACTTTTCCCACACCGGTCTCATAGTAAAAATGTAGTCAACCGTAGATTTCACCGACCTCAAACCTGCTTGGTAGCCGGCCGGAGTGACCAAGCGCTTCTAGGCGCTACAGTCTGGAACCACGCGACCTTTACGGTCGTAGGTTAGAATCCTGCCTCGGGCATGGATGTGTGTGATGTCCTTAGGTTAGTTAGGTTTACGTAGTTCTAAGTTCTAGGGGACTGATGACCACATCAGTTGAGTCCCATAGTGCTCAGAGCCTGCCTGGTAATTCCGTACTATTTCCTCGACGTATGGCTTACGATTTTCCAGTATTATAAAGGCGAAGACCTCGTAGCTCATAATCAGCAGAGAGATTCCGCCACAGTTATTACAGTCTCTGTTGATTTTCTTCTTGTGGTTTGATATAGTGACAGTTAGCTTCCGTTCTGTTGGTATCTCTTCCTTCTTCCAAATCGCTTTTGATTAGTCTGGTTACTTCTTTAATGAGGTCTTCGCCGCTTCTTCTTGATTATCTCCCAAGTTATTTGGTCTTCTCCTAACGCTTTCTTCTTCTTCAAACTATTTACTGCGTTTGTCACATCCTCTTCAGTAACATCAAATGCTTGATAGTTCTGTTCAGTTTGTTGCAACATCTCCTCTGGATTTTTCTGCATTTAAAGACTTACAAAATATTCTTCCCAACTTTCTAGGATCATTTCTTTGTCAACTATCATCTTCTTATCTTTATCGTTAATGACTAGAGACTCGCCACTTCTTTCATTTCACAGTTGCTTGACATTTTGGATTATTTATCTCCTGTTTTTTTTGTTTTTTTTTTGTTTTTTGACCTACCACCCCAAATTATTCTGTCCTCAGTATTCTTGTTGTCTCTCGTTTCACTTTCGTGTATTCTTCATGACTTTTCATTCTTCATGTTGTTTATCCATATTTCTCTTGTTTTTCTTCTCGCATTTACTCCTTTTACATGTGTTTGATTAAAACAAGTTGGTTTGATCTTTCAACTATCGCCTCCTTTGCTACACCTGTCACCCCTTCCTTTATTCTGGTCCACATTACATGAACATCCACCTCGTCATCATTCTGTACCTTTGGCATAAGTGTCCCAAACTTATTGTTCAAAGTTGGATGTAACTTTCGAGGTATCTCGGTCACTGTTTTTTCCGTAATTGCATTTGTAGTTTTATTTTTCGAAATTGTAGAACGTTATCTGTGTCTCCATCTGCTACTCCTGATGACCTTACATCTTCTACGCTCTTTCTATGCTTCATGTCTACCAACAGGTGATGAGTTTGGTTTATAATTTTCCCATCTCGTGATTTCCATGAGTCTTCTTTCTCATGAGAGAACGTTATTAAGCTGATTATTTGCTCTAGGCAATCGCAAAATTAATCAGCCTTAACCCACTATCGTTCGAGTTCTAATCTAAGCTTTGTCTTTATGCTCTATTTGACTCAATTCTGTTGGGGCATGTGCATTTGCAAATGTGTCCCCATATATGTGTTTAGTAGTGGACGTGACAATCGTTTATTAACTGCCACAAATCTGTTCACTTGTGTTATAAAATGTCCAGCTATTACAAACATTATTCGTTACTCATGTTTGTCATTTTCTCCACAACCTCCTGGCTGGCCGTTGTGTCCGTGCGGTTCTAGGCGCTTCAGTCTGGAACTGCGTGACCGCTACGGTCGCAGGTTCGAATCCTGTCTTGGGCATGGATGTGTGTGACGTCCTTAGGTTAGTTAGGTTTAAGTAGTTCCAAGTTCACGGGGACTGATGACCACAGATGTTAAGTCCCATAGTGCTCAGAGCCATTTGAACCATTTGAATTTTCCACAACCTCCATGAAGTATTATCGAGAACGCCTCTCTTAGTAAGTCTTTAGCATTCCACCACATCTTGTAATTCAATCACATCAAGTTTGTGCCTCTCTTTTTCTGACATTGCTCTCTTAGTAGTTCCTGGCCCACGTAAACTTTTAATACTCACTGGTTCAACTCGTATACCAGTTCGTTTAGCTACACTTGTCTTATGCAGTGTTGCTTATTTGAAACATTTTTAGTGGTAGTTAAATGTCCCTCACCTGGCTATGTAACAGACGGGCGGTGCATAGTAAAGCTCAATAGCGGGGCTGTCAGTATTAAAGAGTGGCTCGAGGAACACTATTCTGAGTTTAAACACTTCCGCTGGCCACCAAACTCCGGAGACATAAACACTACTGAGCATATCTGGGATGCATTGCAAAGTGCTATTCAGAAGAAATCTCCACCCCTCTACTCTTACGGATTTATGGATAACTCCGCAGGATTCATGTTATCAATTCCCTCCAGCACTACGTCAGACATTAATCGAGTCCACGCCACGTCATGATGCGGCGCTTGTGCTTGCTCGCAGGAGCCCTACACGATATTAGGCAGGTGTACAAGTTTCTTTTGCTTTTCAGTGTATTTTTCGGGAAGTCAAAGGATATATTTTCAGTCTCATAGACGTAACACACCTACTAAGATTGTGGCCACTTCTCCATGGATTTCAGAAATTCCGAAGAGAGGTTATCCACCCCTTCTGCCTCATTTGGTGGAAGTGTTCCAGCGCTCTGATAAACTCTCACTCTAATATTGGTCCTTATGTCTTCGATCTCGATTATCATTTATTTTTCTATAACGTCATCATGATACTGTTCCTTCCACTCGTGGAGGCATTCAGTGTACTCTTCTCACCTATCAGCTCTCTCCTCTCCGTTTATTAGTTCAATTCCCATTCCACCCTTAATCTGAACTCATTAACTTTAATTTTACTGAAGTTTGATTTTTACTTTTCTATGTGCTTAACCAGTCCTTTTGACGACCATTTCTTTTCCGATTTCTTCACATTTCACCCTGACTTTTTTGTGCTTCCTATTCATTTCATTCTAAGCAATTTGTATTGCTGTATTCCTGTTTTTCTATTAACATTTTTGTACTGCCTTCTTCCGTCGATGAGTTTAAATATTTCTCCTGTTACTGAAGGTTTCTTTAGAGATATCTTCCTTATCCCAATGTTTTTCTGTCCAACATCTGTGACTGCTCTATTTCGAGACGTCCTTTCATCTTCAGTTAACTGTCTATGGTTGTATTCACTATCTCATTAAGGAGTACTTTAGGGAACTTCTACCCCAAATACCGTAATCCAAGATGGCGGCGATGACGTCATCAAAGATGGCTGCGGTGATGTCATCCAAGATGGCAGCTGTGAGGTCATTCAAGATGGCGGATTTTGGCGGGAAGACTGAATTGTGGCGGGAATGTTCCAAGCCCCCTCTCCCCCAGAAAAAATGGCAGGAAGTTCAAACTCCAACAGGATAATGCACCACGCCACGGTTATCTCTAGTAGGCAAAGAAAATCGCAGGAACATAGCTAACTTGGCCTACATCCACTAACATACGTCACCCGACCGCCACTGCCTCCTATGAACTGGCTCCAAGTTTGAATTCCAACACGATAATGCATCACACCCCAGTTATCTCTTCTAAGCAAGAAAATCGCTGGAAGATAGCTCACTAGGGCTGCCTCCACTAACCTAAGTGACCCAACAGCCGCTTCCTCCTATGAACTGGCGCCAAGTTTGAATATTGGTGGTAAACACAGCTCATTTGGGGTTTCGCTGCTAAATAAGAAATAATGGCGCGAAAGAAAGGGACACTTGTACTAAACTCAGTTGCCTGGTCGCCACATCCTCCTACTAACTGGCGCCAAGTTTGAATTCCAACAGGATAATGAATCACACCGCTGTTATCTCTGCCAAGCTACGAAAGTCGCGGGAAAATAGCTCAGTTGGCCTACCTCCACTAACCTAAGTCACCGGACCGCCATCTCTTCCTATGAACTAGCACCAATTCGCATACCTCTACTAAGCTAAGATAATGGCGCGAAAGAAAAGACACTTGTACTAACCTCAGTCGCCAGACCGCCACCTTCTCCTAAGTATTCGTGGGAAAAAAGGACTTTGAGATAAGTTTTTATTATTTAACCAATTCCATTCAGGTGTGTTCACCACAAGGTCAGGACTCCAACTGACTTAGTACACATCCCCGCCACCAGAGGGCGCTCTCATGACGTCAGATGATGACGCAAGTACCGTAATCCAAGATGGCGACACCCTGTGTATTCACCAAGAATCCCAGACTCCAACTGACTTAGTACACATCACCACTGCCAGAGGGCGCTGTCGTGACATGAGGTGATGACGCAAGTATCATTATTCAAGATGGTGGCATACAATGTGTTCACCACAAGGCCTAGTACATATTGACACCACCAGATTGCGCTACTGTGGACTTGGAATGAATTTTTGCGAATGCCACACACATTTGGACTTGGAAGGAGATAGTTAAAGTCTCCACCACGATCCTCAACCGACCACCATCTCCCCTTACCAACCCATGTTGGCAGGCTAACATGCACTAACATGACTAACGTGCACAGTGCATATGTAATCCAAGATGGTGGGGGGGGGGGGAAATGATGGGAAAACGACATGTCTTTATTTTGCAGGCACTTTCTCCACCACGAGATCTAGACTCCAACTGACCTAGTGCACAGGACTGCCACCAGATGGTGCTGTCTTCCATCATGAGATGTAACCCAAGATGGTGGTCTGTAGGGGGAAAATGGCGCGATAATTATTCAGGCTGCACTGGGCTGCTGCGGAGAGTAAGGATGGAGTGCACTCTGTTTAGTTTGGAGCATCTTATTTAGGGTTGGAGAATATTTATCACACTGACACAAAACACTCACACTCATTTGCTTGCATTCACAATACACAGTCTGCAAACACGCAAACAACTCCTAATTTTATAAAATAATTTCAGTACAGACCTGCAAATTGCTCCTAAATAATGCATCACAGTGATGTGTAGAGATGCTCAATACTCGTAAACTGTCCAAATAGCGCATGGCACAGCCTTTAGGGCCGCTCGCAGAATAATTCAATCAATGCGCGCAAGCACGGCCCCCTCCACCCCCCTCCACACACTTTGTCAACTAGAGCGCGAAGTTTTGAGGCCGTCAGCTGTCAGACCACGCACAAGCCCACGCTCGGGTCCCACTAGCATGAGGCGGCTACATCTCATTCATACTTGGCACCTGAGAAATTCCTATCTAAATACATATTCACCTAGACACCGCGGCCGACGTGAATGCGCGGGAGCGCAATGCCCCAGGGGGTGTTAACAGCTGCGAGCCACCACCAAACACAGGTGAAAGTTGCCTGCCTCTATTTTCATGTATACAGCCCCGCTCATACTGATGTCACAGAATTCCAACGCCCACTCACACGAGACACCTCCGAGCAGCAGATGTCTTTATCGCTGATGATAGAATAGCACAAGTTGCTTTCTCCTTAGCGATTCTAATGGACCATGCGTGACGATTGATGGACACTTCGCCGGACTACTTACCATCGCAAGTGCATCTAGCAACGTTCTCAATGTTATACTGAAGCCACATTGCTATCTAAAATAATAAGCAAGTCGAACTCTAGTAAACTGCATAGTCTCCCAGAAATACTTAACGTGCACTTTTGTAGGAGTTTCCGTGTTGTCTCAGTTTGTATGCACGGAAATTCTTGCCCTAACAGAACCTCTTTACGAAAATAACGCACAATAACTTCGAATGCAGTCTTTCTCGTGGACCTAATGTGGTACCCAATCCATCACGTGCTAACCTTCCTGCTCTCAACATACACAAGTGTTCTCATAGCTATGTAGAGGTTCCTATATCCCAACACAAAGGATATGAATGGATGGAGTATTATGATTGACTCTTATGGAATTTACTCGCCGAATTACTGGTGTCGCCGATATCCAAGCACCATCCACCTCTTCTTTCTGGGACTTTCAGTGGTAAAATTATTTTACACAGATCTCTAAAGTGCATTGACAGTTAAACTCTTAAACTTGTCTATTGACCATCAAATACTTACCAGGCTCACAAGCATATTGGAAGCCAGGAACATATCCACCAGTGCCACTACAATTAAATATTACCATTTCTGCTACAGTCTGACACTGATCGTTGTACAGTTAATGTCTCCTCTTGACAGCTGTGCTTCTGGGACCAATCTCACTATCTATAGCGCACATAATTTTTAACATAAAAATCTCTCCCCATTATTGATGTGCTCATTCTATACATCCATCATGGTAGGACGCATAGTCATCCTCTCTAGTCGTGACACAACATAAACCACACTAACTTTACAATGCAGTATATATACATTTTACACCACATAAGCCACAATAACTTTACAATTCAATATATACACATTTTACACAAACAGTACAGTTACCTTTTATATCTGTACAGCACCCAAAAAAAAGTATCATATGCCTACACTCACCCCTACTTTATGTCACAATGCTGCTCAGTCCTAGGGAAGCACCATCCAGCTCTTCTTTCTTTCTACAGATGTGACATTCAGCCACAATAAACTATTTTACACTGATTGCAATATTGCACTGACAAATAATCCTTGAAAAGTGCCATACATATCGTTAAATAGATGAAGACACCTACTCATTTACATTCTCATCCTACTGGGGCCAGGAGCTTGAATATTAGTGCGTGAAACCGATCTCCAACTCACCAATATACCAATGTGTACTTTGTCGATGTACTAAACATACAATTCCTATCCTATGCCATACAAAATCACTGCTTCTACATCAGACTGCCTCAGTGAATCGAAGTCACTCTCAGACCTGATGTGCAAAATCAGGCTCATTTCCCCATTGGTACAAACACGCTACTGTTTCTGGTCCAGACCTGCCTGCTTGCTTGCAATTCTACACACATCTCCAGGCTCGGGGATTACAAGAACATTCATATTTCCACATCGTCTGCCATCATATTATATCATTTTCGCGGTTGTTCTCGATATCAAGCACATAGCAGTAGCCTCCCAATCACTCACGCAACAAAATGCCCAAGATATAGACTGTGAATTATTTCTCTACAAACCCGAAACTTTAGCTATGTGGAGCCTGCTCTAGACCACTGAGTAACTAGAAACAAACAGATAAAAATATTTCCACCCACGAATACCGATCTCGCTGATGTAACATACTCCAAATCATCCCTATAATTTACAAGCCAACTAAGGTCTTTCCCTTGTCTAGAGAACAGGCAATCGTATCTTCCACATGCCAGATGCACACACCATAATCTATCTTCTCTCAACTAAATAAAGGCCGGAAATATGCAGAAGCAGTCAACTGAACAATTTACATGGGAGGGAATAAAGGTCCACTGCAAACACACCTCCATACACAATCTTCTCAAATTTCCACTTGATCACGAAAGCCGCCCATCTTACGATCGCAGTCTCAATTGAACGTCATTTGACTATGAGTGAAGTATAGGAAATACACCATGCTGTCGGCAGTGGCTCTGGAAATATAAATATCACCACCTTTCTTATGACTCAATACACTCCTCCCATTGCTATTACAGTACTCCAAGTCAAATCCATACCCTCCTTACAACTGGACATAGTCATTTCCTTTATACAAACACATAGTTTATAAACCTATATGAACACCAACAGCTCAATAAGCACTGATACCTCAGCCTCTTGTGGTAACATCAAACTAAGTGACTGTTGCTGTAGGTAGATAATAAATTTAAACAAATTTAAACAAATGATAAGCGGGTTACATGAGCAGCCTCTAGTGGGGGCAACACAATACTACACAATACTAACTCACTGCAGGAGTAAGCTCTTAGAGCAAAATTAAGGTCAATTTTCCAAGATGATGGCGAACACACTTGATGGTGGTATTTCCTCTAATTGTTTAAATAAAGACTTATGTGTAGAGTTGAATGAGTGCATTTAATACAGCTATTAAAAGACGGACCAGCTATATCTCAGCCTCTTGTGGTAGTAAGACGACACTAATACTGTAGGAAGATAATAAATTTAAAGAAATTTAATGAAATTGAAACAAATTTATAGAAATTTAAAGAAATTTTAGCGAATTTAAACAAATTTATAAAAATTATATTCGAATTGAATTAGCCGCTTCTAGTGGGGGCGACGCCATACTAACTCACCTCAGCTGCAGGAGTAATCTCTTTGAGCAAAATTCATGCCCATTTTCCAAGAGGATGGCGAACACATTTGATGGTAGTACTGCTTGTAATTGTTTAAATAAAGACTTATGTCCAGTTCCTAGGAAGAGTTGACTTAGGTTAGTGGAGGTAGCCCAAGTGCCTTTTCTTTTCCACCATTTTCTTAAGTTAGTAGAGGTAGCCCAACTGACTGATATTCCCTCCAAAATTCAAACTTCTCGCCAGGGAGGCGTGGCAATTTCTTAGGTTAGTAGAGGTAGCCCAATGAGCTATCTTCTCACCAAAAGCAGCCATCTTGAATAACGTCAGTCGCGTCATGAGCTGACGTAACGGCCTCCATCTAGGATGATAGTACTTGGAGTGACGGCGCCCCGGGGGTGACGCTCTACTTTGGGTGACGGCTCTACTTGGGATGACGCTTTTCCTGGGTTGATGCCATCTTTGCCCTACTACTTATGGGTTTTCCTGGGTTCCAGCCGTTATATCGTTGGCGTGATCTTGGCTTAACAACTAACAAACAAACTCTTTGATTAAGGATTGTTTTTTTGTGTTCACTACATAAACAATAAAACGAGTGCGATGCACACTGAAGTATCACTTTACATCAGTGTTGTCACTTTCACACTGGGCAAAACACTACAGCGTCACCTTAAAAACATGTGCATCTGTAGCTTCCAAAGCATCTACTTGTCACATCGTGTCAGTACTCTCACCACAACTGCCCACACAACTACCTCTTATTTTGGTGCGTTCTGCGTTTATCCCCTTGGCGTGAAACAAATCCTACTTCAGAATTACTATGTGTCATGTGAGTCAAATTCAGTTCAGTACATACTCTAAGACAAAAAAAAAAAGACGCACCACGAAGGAGTTATGCAAATTGGCCACAAACTGATATTCATACAAGTAACGACGAAAATACACTCCTGGAAATGGAAAAAAAGAACACATTGACACCGGTGTGTCAGACCCACCATACTTGCTCCGGACACTGCGAGAGGGCTGTACAAGCAATGATCACACGCACGGCACAGCGGACACACCAGGAACCGCGGTGTTGGCCGTCGAATGGCGCTAGCTGCGCAGCATTTGTGCACCGCCGCCGTCAGTGTCAGCCAGTTTGCCGTGGCATACGGAGCTCCATCGCAGTCTTTAACACTGGTAGCATGCCGTGACAGCGTGGACGTGAACCGTATGTGCAGTTGACGGACTTTAAGCGAGGGCGTATAGTGGGCATGCGGGAGGCCGGGTGGACGTACCGCCGAATTGCTCAACACGTGGGGCGTGAGGTCTCCACAGTACATCGATGTTGTCGCCAGTGGTCGGCGGAAGGTGCACGTGCCCGTCGACCTGGGACCGGACCGCAGCGACGCACGGATGCACGCCAAGACCGTAGGATCCTACGCAGTGCCGTAGGGGACCGCACCGCCACTTCCCAGCAAATTAGGGACACTGTTGCTCCTGGGGTATCGGCGAGGACCATTCGCAACCGTCTCCATGAAGCTGGGATACGGTCCCGCACACCGTTAGGCCGTCTTCCGCTCACGCCCCAACATCGTGCAGCCCGCCTCCAGTGGTGTCGCGACAGGCGTGAATGGAGGGACGAATGGAGACGTGTCGTCTTCAGCGATGAGAGTCGCTTCTGCCTTGGTGCCAATGATGGTCGTATGCGTGTTTGGCGCCGTGCAGGTGAGCGCCACAATCAGGACTGCATACGACCGAGGCACACAGGGCCAACACCCGGCATCATGGTGTGGGGAGCGATCTCCTACACTGGCCGTACACCACTGGTGATCGTCGAGGCGACACTGAATAGTGCACGGTACATCCAAACCGTCATCGAACCCATCGTTCTACCATTCCTAGACCGGCAAGGGAACTTGCTGTTCCAACAGGACAATGCACGTCCGCATGTATCCCGTGCCACCCAACGTGCTCTAGAAGGTGTACGTCAACTACCCTGGCCACCAAGATCTCCGGATCTGTCCCCCATTGAGCATGTTTGGGACTGGATGAAGCGTCGTCTCACGCGGTCTGCACGTCTAGCACGAACGCTGGTCCAACTGAGGCGCCAGGTGGAAATGGCATGGCAAGCCGTTCCACAGGACTATATCCAGCATCCCTACGATCGTCTCCATGGGAGAGTAGCAGCCTGCATTGCTGCGAAAGGTGGATATACACTGTACTAGTGCCGACATTGTGCATGCTCTGTTGCCTGTGTCTATGTGCCTGTGGTTCTGTCAGTGTGATCATGTGATGTATCTGACCCCAGGAATGTGTCAATAAAGTTTCCCCTTCCTGGGACAATGAATTCACGGTGTTCTTATTTCAATTTCCAGGAGTGTAGAAAACTGTAAGCTTTGGCGGTCGATTGATGAATGTGTGACGCTGCAACACAGTTTCACCGAACAGCTGGCAAGGATATAAACAGGGGACATCTAGCTCAGTTCAAAGAAGGCGGCGGGAATAACAGACGAATCCCTCGACGTTTGAATAGGATCCGTGTCACTATTCGATGGTGCTGGCAGGAATGGGTGATCCATGGTCGAAGACAGAGCCGAGAAGGAAGCGGTCGACCTAGAGAGACGACAGGACGTGAGGACCGACCAATTGTCAGAGAGGCACTCACAGCCCCAGATTCATCACTATCATCGATCCGGCATGCAACTGGTGCTCCAGTGAGCACAAGGACTCTTAATAGGTAGCTCACAGAAAGGAGCTGAGCTCACAGCGCCCTCGCACCGACTCCCAGTGACAACTGTACACCAACAAGGCCGTTTATAATGGTGTCGGGCGTATTAGGCCTTTACTCTCATTAAGAGTAGAAGTGTCTTCACTGATGAGTCCCACTTCTAAATGAGTCCCTATGACCAGCGAAGATAATGAAGAGACGACCCAGTGGGCAGTGGGACTGTAGCCCGCCATACCAGGAATGATGGTCTGGGCTGCCATTTCTTTCACAGCAGTAGTCATCTGCGGCACTCTCAGAGCAGAATGGTAGGTCGACAATATTCTAGGTCCCATTTTGTTGCCCTTCATGGCAAGCCATCATGAGCGTACATTTCAGCAATGAACTGCCCGCTTGCACACGGCGCGAGTTCCTGTTGCTTCTTTTCGTGCTCACCAAACCCTGTCTTGGGCAGCGAGATCGCCGGATCTTTCCCCAAATGAGAACGTTTGGAGCATTATGGGCAGGGTTTAACATTTTAATGTTCGGATAATAAGTTGCCGTCTCTTTATCTAAGAATAGATGATCAATGCAGCTAGCCGCTATCTCTGTGTAATGTCTTGTCCGTATAGACGTGTATCTGTTGTCTTTGAGATCCCTTCACCTTCACATATAAGCCTATACAGTAAAGTAAGGCCCTCCCAGTTCTTAGCTGATCCGTGATAAGACAAGCGAAAAATTAGACTAATGGAGGATTATTAGTATTATCTCTGTTTTCATTCGCTCTCTCTCTTTCTCTCCTTTATCTATGTATAGATTTTAATATAAGATTTCATTACGTGATATAGTGATTAAAAAAATCAGCCAAATAGAATCTTTGGTGGAGTCCTTCGTCTTGGTAATCAGTGGCTGGCTTGCTGTAAGAGATCTTTACATTTATTATTATTGTTAAACACTGCAGTCAGTCGGGAGAATCAATCGTTTGGACAATTTGTTCCTTTCACGAAAGATTGCGAATTCCAGATGTGTACGAAGCCTTTTTGGACGATTTAACACAGACTCAGTGATTGCAGGCTCTCTTCGACACAGCTGAAACTTCCCCACTAATTATAGGGCCAACGTGATCAACAAATGATTCAGAAAAAACTCATTCGTTCATTCACTCCGGAACAAAAAAGTCACAAACCTTATTTATGGAGGAAATCGTGTATTAAATCCATCACCATTACATGTCCAGATCTCCGGTGATTCCATGCCTTAATTATTTTCCTTTTACAATCTCTTTCTCTTCAAAACAAAACCGCTAGCGGCACAAATGTTAATTGGCTCGCTTTTGCGAGAAGAAAAGCAGAATACGTATCTCTCAGAAACACGTCGATCCCTCAACAGATACTCAAGAAGCTGTCCTAGTTACCATTCTAACAACCATGGAGAATGCATGTATGCATCTCTGTTATTTCAAAGAATAAATGCACTAAAAAATGCTTTGGCGTCGACGAGCTGTCGCCGCATATATTACGAGAAAATCAGATCAGATAACTTTTCCAAAGTGAATGAATGTGGATGGTTTGATTGAAAATGATTAATTTGTGCGTGGTAGAGGGTATTTGCTGTGGGGACATTACAATGCCCCTCGCAGCGAGCTAAGTTTGTGAGCCTAATTTTGATTTACCGAACACACTTCGCGAGCTATCTATTAGTGTGGGTAACCCGGAAGTGATGAGTGTCAGTCCTCCCACTGAAAAAAAAAAAATTATGTATAAGACAGACGAAGAAAAGAAACATTGAAAACAGAAGAAATGAAGAGACAGGTACCGGGGCTGTATTGCTTTTACGTGCAACAAGGTGTTATGTCTGCTGTGCACTACCAAGGAAGATGATCTTTCATGAAACTATTATCAGGGTCTACCCATTCTGGAACTTTCTTAAGCAGGGAAATCTTGGAAAACCCCTTAAGCCTAGACCCCCAGCCTACGGTACATACAAGATAGGAAAGCCTACAGAAGAGAAAAAATAATTTTGAAATTGATCTCTAAATGAAAGAGAGGGATAGATTTATATATAGATTTATATAACGATTTGGAGAAGAGTGATTTGTGCCTCTAGCTAGAAAAAAAATTACAATCAATAACTCAAGTTTTTTTTTTTTTTACCATCTTGTTCCCAGGACAATATCTTGTGGTGCTGAAACTCCCCCGGATCTTGCATGTCCCCGACGTCCAAATTTGCAGTCGGTCTTCTACGCGGCCCACAGTGGGAAGAGTAGAAAGGACAGGGATAGCAGATTTTACATGCAACATTCATTCCAAAAGAATTAGCAAATGACCGAAAGGGAAACTCTTCCTGTAAAAGAACTGGTTAGGTTGCACCGTCCAAGATTCTCCTTTTTGAAAACAAAATCCCTATGGCTTCATGCATCCCTTTTCTTACGATGTACTGCAAGGAATTTAGCCATTGACTTAAGGTTTCCATTTAGCCATTGACTAATGCTGTTGCCGAAAACATCATAATATTTACTCTAGTTTGAATTTTCTTTTGGACTTAATCACCAATTGTGCTTGTAAGTCCAAAAATTCTGACACATTTTCTGTCAATGATTTACTCTTCGTAATTTAAAGGATTCATGCAACTTGCAGTAGATTTTTCATTCAAACCATAGAATAATGGAAAGTGTGGTTCATTTTATACAAGGACATAATCCATCGTTTCCTTGAAAAGTCGTATCATTTATCTATACTCATAAAAATGTTATCCTAAATACATATATTCTTCCTCTTGATTGCTGTAATGTAAAAGTTATTAGTGGCGAGGAATGTGGATTCACTTCTTTCATTTATACTCTGATTCATCCAGCATTCATACATGCACATATATGGAAATGGATTTTCAAACAAAATTCCAAAGTGAACAAGACCCATTAAATAACTACTAATTCTATGAATATCAACTTCTTTTGACATTCAACAATAAATCAAGAACTCTTAACCTCTAATTATGACACTTTTTTGGAGTTGAACATCAATCAGTTTCCCCTCGCGTTTGATGCGAGTCTCTTACAAAGCATATCTGCGTCGCCCTTATCGGTTCTAACTCTCGCGCCGACGTCAATTTTTTTGCGCGGGAAATTATCTTTGCGGCGTTAACCGTCTCTCATGATTCAGTGCCTAAACGCATCACTTCACTTCACACGTTTAAACATTTAAGCGTGCACTTGAAATTATATATGAACATTCACTGGGAACCTCTTTTGATCATGCAGCGTCATTTTCGGGAAATATTTCTTTCTTCTTGAAGGTCATTTAGATCCTTTATAATTCTTGATGACATTAGCAATGCTAAAGTTCCATGTTTACCCAAACACAGGTGAAGCCTATCTCCACTATCTTCTTTACAGCACTCGATAGTTATAGTTAGTTATTCACTATTTCTACAATCTGTGTCACTGATTAATTATTTCAGTTTAAAGTTTTCTAGCACTAAACACACACAGTTTATTGTTATGTTTTTACGAGCGTTCATCTCTGTCACTCGCAACACCATTCATCCCTGTCTTCTAATCTTCATTAAATTTTTTCAAGTCGTTATGGGAAAATAACCCTTTAATTTTGTTATATCCCTGGTATGCTAACAGATATGCCCCAGGGTTCGGAATTTGTAGAAAGATGTATGGGCCAGTATATAATAACTCCCATTTCTTTATACTCTCCTTTATTAAGTATGATTTGGTATGTCTTTTGACTAGTACCTTGTCTCCGACGTGGTACGCCTGTACCCTCTTGATTAATTTGTCATATTGTTGTTTTCTCTGATCAGCCTTTTGCGTCATATTTATGATGGCTTGTCTTATTTTTCTTCCAAGGCATCTCAGTTTCCTGAGTTTTGGGCATATGTTCAGTCCAGAAGTTTTCTTCTTTTGCCTCGAACATCGATTCATGAGGTGCATAACCAGTGGAGGAGTGGGGCATGTTGTTGTATATCTGCTCAAATTCTTCCACATAATTTGCCCACGCAGTCTGCTTATTATGGCAATAGGTCCTCATAAAGCGATTGAACTCTCTAAAAATTCTCTCAACCAAATTACCTTGTGGGTGGTAAAATGATGTTAGTATGTGTTTCACACCGACTTGAGACAAAGCCTGTTTCCATCGGAGTCCCGTGAATATCTTAGCATTCCAGAATGAGATTTTCACTCTGCAGCGGAGTGTGCGCTGATATGAAACTTCCTGGCAGATTAAAACTGTGTGCCCGACCGAGACTCGAACTCGGGACCTTTGCCTTTCGCGGGCGAGTGCTCTACCAACTGAGCTATCGAAGCACGACTCACGGCCGGTACTCACAGCTTTACTTCTGCCAGTATCTCGTCTCCTACCTTCCAAACTTTACAGAAGCTCTGAGTCGTGCTTCGGTAGCTCAGTTGGTAGAGCACTCGCCCGCGAAAGGCAGAGGTCCCGAGTTCGAGTCTCGGTCGGGCACACAGTTTTAATCTGCCAGGAAGTTTCATATCTTAGCATTGTCTGTTATTATCGCCTTATGTATACCAACATGTGGAAGATAATCCCTTGTCAATCTTATTACAATTACTTTGGATGTAGCCGCCTTTATCGGGTATAGCTTTACGTATTTCGTACACAGATCAAGAAATGCTAACACATATCTAACACCTCCTCTTGAAGTAGGTAACGGTCCACACAGATCGCACGAAATTAATTCTTTTGGTTCCCGGACTAATATAGAGCATAAGGGGTGCTTACTCCCTTTTGAATCCGGCTTTGCTTTTTGACAGATTATGCATTTCTTCAAGACCTCATGCACTCTGCGCTTTATGTTGGGAAAATAACAGTACACACTTATCTTGTCTGCACATTTTGTCACACCGAAATGTCCCCAGGTTAAATGGGTGAACCATACGAGTTTCTCTTTTCGCGCCTCAGGTATACATACACACCAACGGACTTTGTTTGGCCTTTCACAGCGGAGAAATAATACGCCATTTACCAGCCTGTAATAATTTGCCATCTGATCCGAAGGTTGCTGTTGTAACCTTTGAATGACACTTCCCCATTGAGCATCTCTTTTCTGTAACTGTGCCATATGCGCACACAAATTGACGTAGTACGTCATATGGATTTTCCTTCAGCAGCAATACAGGGAATTCTGAGTTATTATTTACTTCAATCTCTTTAGTCAAACCCTGTGGTGACCTTGATAGAGCGTCAGCAATAATGTTTTGCTGTCCTGAGACACGCACGATCTTAAATTGGTATTGTTGCAGAGCGAGAGTCCATCTAGCCAGTCTGGGGTGTAACAGTTTACATATTTGTAAAAACGTTGATGATTGATGATCGCAATATACGACAGTCTTTGACCCATATAGATAATAATGAAATTTTTAAAATCCCCAGATGACCGCAACAGCCTCTAATTCTGTCGTCGTGCAAGTTCGTTCACAGTTGGACAAAACACGACTAGCAAACGCAATAGGACAGAAGGTGAGTTGTCCATTTACCTTGCGTACTTGGAAAAGGCACGCTCCAATACCCACATTCGAAGAATCTGTTCACAAGTAAAATTCTTCTTGCATGTCCGGATGGTACAAAAGCGGTGCATTTACTAATTGCTTCTTTATCTCTTCGAATGCTTCTTGACACTCTAATGTCCAGAGCCAGGGCACATCCTTCTTCAACAGACTATTTAGAGCTGTTGCGTTCATCGCCTGATTTGTTATGAATCTTCTAAAAAATGAGGCAAGGCCCATAAATCCTTTTAATTGTCTCCTATTCCTGGGTGTTGGAAACTTACTAATTGCAATTAGCTTCTCCTTGGTTGGTAAAATTCCCATTGCGTCAATTATATGCCCCAGGAACTTGATTCTGTTTACTGCAAAATGGGATTTCTGTAGGTTAGCAGTTATTCCCGTGGTTTTGAACACGTCCAACACTCAGTTCAGTAAGGTAATATGCTCCTCCCAAGTTTTCGATGCAATAAGCAAATCATCAACAAACACTGTTATCCTGCTTCTGTGTTCTGGGCCTAGTGCATAATCTAGAGCTGCTATAAAGATTCCAGCACTAATGTTGAGTCCGAAAGGAACTACGGTACATTGGTAACTTTTCCCGGCATAAATAAAAGCCGTATACTTCCTTGATGACTCATCCAGCTTGACTTGCCAATAAGAGCTCTGCAAATCAATGCTCGTCAAATATTTGACATCCTGGAACCGTTGTATAAGTTCATCTATGTTTTCCGGATGTGTTCTCACTGGAATTATGATTTTATTTATTTCTCTAGCGTCGAGTACCAGTCTAACAGTCCCATTTGCTTTTGGCATGACTATCAATGGGGAACAGTATGGGCTTGTAGAGGGTTCGATCAAACCCCATTTCAACATGAGATCTATTTCCTTTTGAACTTGAGCCTTTAACCTCCAGGGAACAGGATAGAAAGTTCTGCAATACGTTTCGTGCGGCTTAACGTAGAGATGGCATATGTATCCCTTAATAACTCCTGGCCTTTCATCAAAAACGTTTTCATACGTTAATAATAATCCATTGAGCTGCTTCTTCTGGTCTTCGATAATGCAGTCGGATTCATTTAACTTTTCAAACACTGATTGACCGAAGTCTTCTTTGACTTGGAACTCATCAATTATGTGCTGTTTAAAATTTTGGGCCGTCCTGATTACTTGCACACTGACCCCACAATTATATTTTCTCTTAAGGCTTTTTTTTCAACAACTTCAACTCAATTTCTTGTTTATTAACATTCAACCAAATTTTTTCTGTTTTGAAATCTATTCTGCGTCCATACTGACGTAGGCTGTCGACTCCGATAATGCAATCTACCACCAAATTTTTCACAGCAAGGAATGTGCTTAATACTGCTACATTTCCGAATTCCACACCAAGTAGTGACTGCACCTTCGCATTAGCTAATCGAGCCCCAACGGCGCCTATTATTCTGCAACTTTGAACTGGAAAAACTGGTACTCGTCTTATATTTCTGATCCTGTTGAATAATGCCTCCCAAATAACATTTGTGGTTGCAGCTGTGTCTAAAACCGCCACTATAGACACGGTCTCCATAATGACTTGCACTTCGGCTACTGTCACCTGTTCCTTATCCTCATCTTGTGGTTCTAAGTCCTCGATCAGTTCATCTGCCAGTAGTCGTCAATCATTATATGTTAGCATGGGTACACATATCCTGTTGCCCCTCAACCAATTGTTGACCGCTCCTCCGGGGCGCGAGTGGGTCCTTACGAGTTTGTTGGATTTTGATTTGTCTGCTGGTTGACATCTTCCGTCACTTCGGTAGTTACCGGTTGATTCGGAGATGTCCGTCCCCACTGATGTTGGTTATTTGAATTCATTCCTCCCGGTTGATTCCAATTTCTATTATTGTCATTATTCCAGGCTTGGGGTCTGAAATTTCTTTCGTTCCCCCACACGGGGTTGTATCTTTTTGCATTCCTGTTGTTCCTTGAATAGCCCCTCGCAAGACCATTGCCGGGATTACTATTTAGATTTTGAGGGGTTCCTCCATTATTAAACGATCTCTGTTCATTCATTCTAAGTGTCGATTGATCGCCATTGGTATAACCCATACTTCCACCTTGCCTACCGTTTGGCGGAGGTTCTATCGCCTTATTTTGAAATCTGTTATTACGCGCTTTCTGGTTGTTCTCTTCGATAATATCTATATGGTCTAACGTCATGAGGAACGACTCTAAGTCTTTGTCGTTGCCGTAAATCAATTGATTCCGGATGCTAGTTGGTAGTCTTGCCTTAAGTATATTCATTATGTCTGGCAAGGGCATAGCTCTGTCCCAGTATCTCGTTTTATTTATATATTTTTCGAAATACCTTCTAAGGCTTCCTTTCGAAAAGGAGAAAGGCTCTGGGTAGAGCACCTCCTGCCTTGGGCGTTCCTGTACCCCTTCTGACCAGAACTTTGCTAAAAACGCCTTCTCAAAATCGTCATATGCCGGGCAAACAGAAGTCATGTCCGAGGCCCAGATCGCCCCCAAAACCTTGTATATATCCTGTAACAAAACTGATCTTCTGCCACTCCGACCAATTTCTGGGTAGCACTCCTCTGAAACTTCGAATAAAAACAATTGGATGGACCCCCCTTTTGTCCGGGTTATAAATCTGGAATTGCCGATTTTTTATCAATTTTTCTTCGGCATGACAAAGGCTTTCGTAATCTCCGGTAGATAAGAATTCACGCGAACAGCCAACTTGTGGCAATTTAATGTTTGAATTACTTGCACAAGTCGGTATTGTGTGCGAATGGGCAGTAACTGGCTCTATAGTCGTTGCCAACTTCTGCTGCTGCCCTGTATTCATTTGTTCTGAGCTTTGTTGTAAAGCGCGCATCGACTCTTCTATCGTTTGTTTCCAATGCTCTAAATCAGCACCTAACTGCTGTCGCACCTCCTCAAGTCCTTTCGCAAACAAACTCTCTTCCTGTTTGCCAGATAAATTCTGGAATGCTGCCTTGACATTTTGTTCAACGCTTTCACACATTACCCTTTTGTTTTCTAATGTGATTTCGGATAATTTACCCGTTAATACGTTAATTTGGTGGTCTATAACGTCTTGACGCTCTGTCAGATGTTCAACGCTTTCCTTTAGGTTAATCTGTGTACGTGCCAATTCAAGAAGTTGCGCAATTGCACATGCCATGGCGTCTTGCTTTTGTACTAATTGCGGAACCATTTCAACTTGTTCCCGTACGGTATCCATCTTAATAGCCACATACTCCTTTATTTCGACACGTACGCGCTGAGTAGATTCCTCACATTGTGCTTTCACCAGTTCTATTTGTGCAGTTAATTTTCGTTCCGTCTCTTCGGCCTGATCTTTGAGTTCCTTGGTCTTCGCCTCTATCCGCTGCTCTAATTCGGTAAAGCTGTCTTGTAACTGCTGCTTACTCTCAGTCTGGACTAATTTAATCTCTTCTTGAGTTTGAGTGACTATCACTAATTGTGCTTTAATATCAGTTTTCAGATTTTCCTGCCCTTCAGTAACTGAGGATAATTTCGTATTCAAATCATTTTGCCCTTCAGTAACTGAGGCAAATTTCGCATTAATGTCGGTTTTCAGAGTATTCGTGCTCTCGGTTATCATCTGCATCCGTCTCATGGTAAATACCAATGGATCTAATCCCTGCTGCGTACTCGCTGTTACACCCGCAGCCGTGTCTACAAGGCGTTCTGTTGCGCTATCTGTAGCCATCGGTCCTACAACACTTCTTACTGCTTTGTTATTATCAGTGCTAACAGCTGAAGGCTGATGCGTGCTGCTTTGCTCTGCTTGACTCATCCTAAACATAGTCCTAGTTAAAACCATATAAATGTTCTACTATCACTAAATGTAACTACCTTCACACGAGAGCACTTCTGTGTCTAATTTCTTAATGTACACACTCAGACAAATGCAACTGGGACAGGTCAATCATAACACTTCCTATATCTAACATGAATACCAATAATCAATGTTCAAATATCAATTAACACTTCACAATAAAGCTTATACTTGAACTGTACTAGCAAGCTTTTATAATCAAAATATAGATCTAAATTAACACTTCACAATAAAGTAAGCTTGTATAATCAAAATATAGATCTAAATTAACACTTCACAATAAAGTATTGGAGGGCAGCGTGGAGGGTAAAAATCGTAGAGGGAGACCAAGAGATGAATACACTAAGCAGATTCAGAAGGATGTAGATTGCAGTAGGTACTGGGAGATGAAGAAGCTTGCATAGGATAAAGTAGCATGGAGAGCTGCATCAAACCAGTCTCAGGACTGAAGACCACAACAACAACAACAAACAAATAAAGCTTATACTTAAGTACTAGCAAGCTTTTATAATCAAAATATAGGTCTGCCCCCTATACTTGAACTGTACTAGCAAGCTTTTATAATCAAAATAAAGGTCTGCCCTTTCCTCTGCACCCAGCGTACTGTCTTTCGGCTTTATTTGTGGATCCAATTATATCACCTGCGAGTCTTTCCGCTCTTTCCCAAGCGTCAGTTAGGTTAGCTCGTCGTAGTTGACATGAAACAGAGAACAAAATTATTTTAGCAACGTCCAAAAACGTGTCCTGTCACGGATTGGCCATTTTAACATTTTAATGTTCGGATAATGAGTTGCCGTCTCTTTATCTAAGAATAGATGATCAATGCAGCTAGCCGCTATCTCTGTGTAATGTCTTGTCCGTGTAGACGTGTATCTGTTGTCTTTGAGATCCCTTCACCTTCACACATAGATCTATACAGTAAAGTAAGGCCCTCCCAGTTCTTGGCTGATCCGTGATAAGACAGGCGAAAAATTAGACTAATGGGGGATTATTAGTATTATCTCTGTTTTCATTCGCTCTCTCTCTTTCTCTCCTTTATCTATGTATAGATTTTAATATAAGATTTCATTACGTGATATAGTGATAAAAAAAAATCAGCCAAATAGAATCTTTGGTGGAGTCCTTCGTCTTGGTAATCAGTGGCTGGCTTGCTGTAAGAGATCTTTACATTTATTATTATTGTTAAACACTGCAGTCAGTCGGGAGAATCAATCGTTTGGACAATTTGTTCCTTTTACGAAATATTGCGAATTCCAGATGTGTACGAAGCCTTCTTGGAAGATTTAACACAGACTCAGTGATTGCAGGCTCTCTTCGACACAGCTGAAACTTCCCCACTAATTACAGGGCCAACGTGATTAACAAACGATTCAGAAATAACTCATTCGTTCATTCACTCCGGAACAAAAAAGTCACAAACCTTATTTATGGAGGAAATCGTGTATTAAATCCATCTCCATTACATGTCCAGATCTCCGGTGGTTCCACGCCTTAATTATTTTCCTTTTACAACCTCTTTCTCTTCAAAACAAAACCGCTAGCGGCACAAATGTTAATTGGCTCGCTTTTGCGAGAAGAAAAGCAGAATATGTATCTTTCAGAAACACGTCGATCCCTCAACAGATACTCAAGAAGCTGTCCTAGTTACCACTCTAACAACCATGGAGAATGCATATATGCATCTCTGTTATTTCAAAGAATAAATGCACTAGAAAATACTTTGGCGTCGACGAGCTGTCGCCGCATATATTACGAGAAAATCAGATCAGATAACTTTTCCAAAGTGAATGAATGCGGATGGTTTGATTGAAAATGATCAATTGGTGCGTGGTAGAGGGTATCTGCTGTGGGGACATTACAATGCCCCTCGCAGCGAGCGAATTTTGTGAGCCAAATTTTGATTTATCGAACACACTTCGCGAGCTATCTATTAGTGTGGGTAACCCGGAAGTGATGAGTGTCAGTCCTCCGACTGAAAAAAAAAAAATTATGTATAAGACAGACGAAGAAAAGAAACATTGAAAACAGAAGAAATGAAGAGACAGGTACCGGGGCTGTATTGCTTTTACGTGCAACAAGGTGTTATGTCTGCTGTGCACTACCAAGGAAGATGATCTTTCATGAAACTATTATCAGGGTCTACCCATTCGGGAACTTTCTTAAGCAGGGAAACCTCGGAAAACCTCTTAAGCCTAGACCCTCAGCCTACGGTACATAGAAGATAGGAAAGCCTACAGAAGAGAAAAAATAATTTTGAAATTGATCTCTAAAAGAAAGAGAGGGATAGATTTATATAACGATTTGGAGAAGAGTGATTTGTGCCTCTAGCTAAAAAAAAAATTACAATCAATAACTCAATTTTCTTTTACAAAAGAGAAGAAACCAGAAAAATGCAAAAATTTTATTAATGTATTTTTATCGGTTTTTGATTCATACTAATTAAAACATTATCTCTTAAGTACTTCAAGCGATCATTTCGTCTAAGCTGTTCTGAACTTCTAATTTACAGCATCTATAATTTTACCAGGGTCCCGGTTTCGATTCCCGGCCGGATTGTGGATTTTCTCTGCTCGGGGACTGTGTGTTTGTGTTGTCCTCAGCCGGCCGTAGTGGCCGTGCGGTTCTAGGCGCTACAGTCTGGAATCGAGCGACCGCTAAGGTCGCAGGTTCGAATCCTGCCTCGGGCATGGATGTGTGTGATGTCCGTAGGTTAGATAGGTTTAATTATTTCTAAGTTCTAGGCGACTGATGACCTCAGAAGTTAAGTCGCATAGTGCTCAGAGCCATTTGAACCATTTTTTTTGTTGTCCTCATCATTCATGAAAGTCGCTAGTTTGGACTGTGTGCAGATTGGGATCGTGTACGGGCGCTGATGACCGCGCAGTTGAGCGCCCCACAAACGACAAATCATCATCATCATCTATAATTTTACCTGTCTTTTTAAACAGGAGCCATTGGGCTTCTTTAAGCCAATAACATCGGTAAATGTTGATATTCATTTGATGCAATCGAATGTAAATATTTATGTGGTCTTGAAGCCTTCCTCCTCAGCACCCGTACAGCTTAATACTCATTACAACTTATTACGGAACCACCAAATCTACCTGTTTTTTTTTTTTTTTTTTTTTCGACTGAACGTCACGCGCAGCAACAATTTCTTCTGATTTAAATGTCACTTTCCCTGGAGTCTACTGAAGACGAAGAGAATGCCTGAATGGTGTGCCAAGAAGGAGGGATAGCTAACAGTAGATGAATTTCTTTCATGATATCCGAAGGGTCAGGTGCTTCGCGTGTTGCAGCAGTGTTAATTCAAAATGGTTCAAATGGCTCTGAGCACTATGGGACTTAACATCTATGGTCATCAGTCCCCTAGAACTTAGAACTACTTAAACTTAACTAACCCAAGGACATCACACAACACCCAGTCATCACAGCAGTGTTAATTGTTGAGCAAGGTATCACGCAGTACGCTTCTCCGCAGGTGGAGTCCCAATAGCTGAGTGGACCTGGGCAGTCATGTTCATGTGTTTCGAGTGGCCCGGAGAACTTACCGACTACCTCCTGCAAACAGTTTCACCACACTGAGTTTCAGAACACTTTTGATACTTACCCTTGATACTGATATACGAATTATCTCAGTAGGTCCCCCAGAATGGCGGCTGAAGCTCTATTATCCATTATTCATCGCCACGTACGACCTTAGGAAAAGGGTGAAAACGAACGTTCTGTGTGCGCGAAACCATTACATGGGCACCAGTCCACGCAAGAGTATCTTGATAAGACGGTGAGTTAGTAGCATATTTTATTTTTGCCGTGTTGCCTGTTCACTTTCGTCTGGGATAATGTTTCTGACTTTGTCCGACACGAATAGCTGGCATTATCAGAGATTCAGCCTCTTTTGTGATACTGCATCCCGAGAAGAAAACCAACAAGCTGTACGTCAAAAAGTGCCCACGAATTTCTCAACAATTTTGTATTTTATTTTAATTTGAAAACTAGCAGTTTAAATTTTTCCCATAACACTAATGTTCCAGTAGGTCACCTATGTCAATGTTATTTTCTTTTAGGGCTATGAAGGAAGGGTATGACCTCCGTAAGACACGGCGATTCGTGGCAGAAAACGGTTTCCATTGACTTGCGTAGTGTTAGCACGATAAAACTTTAAAGATCTAATGATTTCGTGCGCAATAATATGAGTTTGGTATATGAGAGGAATTTAGAAACTGCTCAATAATATGACTTAAAATGCATTTCACAATAAGTTGTACTACGAAATGCTTGAACAGTTTTTGCGTTCCTCAAAAATCCATTTTGACGTGTGGATATCGTTTTAGCCATTTTACATCTACATCTACATTTATACTCCGCAAGCCACCCAACGGTGTGTGGCGGAGGGCACTTTACGTGCCACTGTCATTGCCTCCCTTTTCCGTACCAATCGCGTATGGTTCGCGGGAAGAACGACTGTCTGAAAGCCTCCGTGCGCGCTCGAATCTCTCTAATTTTACATTCGTGATCTCCTCGCGAGGTATAAGTAGGGGGAAGCAATATATTCGATACCTTTTTTAAAGGTGGCTGCTTAGATGTGCGGTAAATAGTGTTACCCAATTGTGTAACGGTTACCCCTTGCAAGTTATTAGTACACTTAATGGCCGTTATTGTAATTAATTTGCTGGATAAAATTGTTTGTTGAACCTGCTTGCAGCCACGCCCAGTTGGCGTGACCTTTTGCTGTTTTTGAGAACTGTGTGCTTCCGATTTCATGCCCTACTCTTAATGGTACAATCGTTAAAATTGGTTTTGAATGAATTGAGCCTATTCTAGTTTTGATTGTGAGAAGTCTGACCCTTTTAATAGGTTTTTAAATTGTAATGATAATATTGTTGTTAAGTAACAAAGTGTATTACATGAAACAACTGATGTCCACCTTCCATGTATTTTCCTTAAAGCTATCCCAACCCCAGTTGTGAGGCATCAGGCTGACCTGTCCAATTTGTAACTTGCAGCACTGGATGATATTACGAGTGAAAAAAGTGATTGATAGAACTCAACATGCTCCATTAAATTTCGGGCGTGCAGACGGATAAATTATGCTTCTTCTTCTAAAATTTCGGTTGTATACTGTTCAGCCACCTTCAGAGTAAACCGAAAGACTGACACTCCAGCAATCGCTCCATCCTTTTGCCCTCGAGGACCGCTCCACTGGCATGCAGCCACAGGTACAGAAGGCACCAGACACGTTAATCAGCGTCAGAGAAGTACACATATGCATGAATTAGACTGCGGCTACGCGTTCGATCATGCTGGGAACTCTATGTATCACTGTGAGCTGTTAATTTATTACAGAAAAAGGCCTATTCCATGAGTTATCCGAGCCGAAACCACTATCTCTTTTAAAAAAATTCGTCGCCAGACGTATTCCAGTTACTTCTCTCACTACTGAGTCCCAGGAAGATGAATTAGACGCCTAAATTTCGACGTTTTCGTGCACCTTAGAGTGACCAATATAGACGCAGCGCGCTGCCACAGCCGATTTATTGGGCTGTAACAGCCGGGTGTACCTGCGGTGTTCCGCACATCTTTCGTGGACTGCAGGAATCGTCTCTCCAGTGTATGAATGGCCACATTCGTAGGGGATCTTGTAAAAAGGGTGAACATTAATAAAACCGACAAACTGCAGGGGTAGATTCCTGACTGGAAATGGAGGAAAAAAGGTTTTATGAGCA
Organism: Schistocerca piceifrons; assembly: GCF_021461385.2. Taxonomy (NCBI): domain Eukaryota; kingdom Metazoa; phylum Arthropoda; class Insecta; order Orthoptera; family Acrididae; genus Schistocerca; species Schistocerca piceifrons. The sequence continues at coordinate 320,089,959 of NC_060139.1, read as the reverse complement.
TGTGTCCTCAAATGCATCGTTGCCACGGTAGATAGCGCTGACGAAAGTTCCTCTAACCATATGCCGTGTGTTCCTTGTGTGTTGCAGCATGTGTGATTGACGCAGGTTACTGTTAGCAGCAGAATGGTCCCGTATACACGTTGGCAACAAGCCTAGTTAACGCCTGTGTACCGCCAAGTAGATGGAATCGGTCGAGGGGCAGCACTTCTATACCAGAACAAGTTCACTCAAAGACGCCAACCATGTCACACAACGTTTAACTGATGCACAGTCGTACGTCAGCAAATCGGTTCCAGAAAGTAGCGGAAGGTATTTTCAAATACTGAACCGTTTCTTTCCATCCAGAGTGAGGATGGTGCTCTGCACTACCGACTGCGGCATTAACATCGCCAAGTGCCATTAAAGTAACTGATGGCGAATAGCTATTCCGAAACTGTTAAAGCTTAAACATCTCTGGAAATAGGCAAATCGTGCGTCCCTGTGGTTTGGATTGGTAACGTAATAGGAAGCAAGGGACATCAGTATAGTTTCATAGCGTTCCTTGATTTAGAGAAAATTTTGAATAGCGCAGACTGAAATAAGATATTGTAATTCTTGATATTTCAGATTAATAAGGTTCTAAGGAGACAAAATAAATAATTAAAATACAAGCTCGTAAAAGTGATGGAGTGGTCAGGCTACAATATTAAGCTTCACAGATGCTGCTGGCGTTATGGAAGAAAAACAAGAGAACTCGCAGAAGGAATATTAAATGCAGTATGATTAAAAGTTTCAAAAGAAACTCGGATGAAGGAATAAATATACTAATATAAATATAATTGTGGGAAACACTGAAGGGAGAATTTGTAGGGGACACGTTACAAGCCGTGAAAACATTCTTCTATTTAAAAAAAAAAAACGAGTTCATACACAACTGCGGAAGTGAGTGAGATCTCTAAAGTAGTGGCATAAGCGAAGAACGCTCGTTTTCAAAAATCGCCGACATTGGTGTCAGGTGTTGGCATTGAAAATAAAAGCTTCCCGTCTGACGTGCAGCACTATTCAGTTATGAAACAGAGACAGTGTTAAAATTAGGCGCATTAGTAACATTTGTACTTTGTTGGTTCAAAAAGATGTGAAAAAATCTGTTGGACAAACAAATGTACGAAATGAAGAACTATTAGTCATACATTCAAAACTAGTTATTGTGGCAATGGAGAATGGTAAAACTATCGCAGACGATAAATACGGATACCATAAAATGGTCTATTGAGGTGTGTCAAGTATGTAGAAAAGAGAAGGTCGACGTAAGATAAAATAGCATTTAATAGTGTCAAGTGTCTCAAGAGAATGATGGCTAAAGGTAGGAACAATAACATGTACGTCATTTGTGTGCGGACAGCATTGTAAACAGTATGAGGGTAGAGACGCAGTAAGGCAGTGGGCTTCCTTTAGCGGACTTCGAGGCCACTTCACAAACACTTGGGAGGTGAGGTCACCTGCTGCCGGATGGGCACTGTGGTAACGCCCATGTGATCATCGTCCAATGATAACGCAGATGACATCGTAGTGGCAGAATTGACAGCGGAATACTCGTGAGAAAGTTTCGGCGGCCAGGCGGCGTAAAAAACCAGCCGTTATATATGAGCTGTTCACCTGTAAATAAACGCCGTCGTAAATACGTCCGCTGCCTTGCTATCAGAATGACTTTACAGTCTGAGCTCCGTTAAGTGTAACAGAGGTTTTTAGAAAGCTGTTCTTCGGCTAGTTGTTAAGCTTCGAGGAGGACCTATAGTGCATTCCCTGAAATGATACACAGTTCTCTGCTGCAACTCTGTTTCATGTTGTGTCAGTCTGAGAGTCGCGCATTAATGTGGAAATGCAACATAGCTCAACAGGTAATTATGCCCCAAGCGCTGTAATTAAATATTTAATCCTGCCAGAGACAGCAACGGAAGACATTGTAAGCAATGCTTTTTAAGTACTATTAAGTGTTTCTCCCTTAATTTCTAGTGATGGTTACTGGTCATCTGTCATCGGTTGACGCAAAATGGTTACAGACAGCTGCTCTCGTAAATATACCGTTCTTCCCCACATACGTACATTACGTCATCAAAAGCATCCGGACACTCCCAAAACCATACGTTTTTCATATTAGGGGCATTGTGCTGCCACCTACTGCCAGGTACTCCATATCAGCGACCTCACTAGTCATTAGACAACGTGAGAGAGCAAAATGGGGCACTCCGCGGAACTCACGGACTTCGAACGTGGTCATGTGATTGAGTGTCACTTGCATCACACGTGTGTACGCGAGATTTCCACACTCCTAAACATCGCTAGGTCCACTGTTTCCGATGTGATAGTGAAGTGGAAATGTGAAGGGACACTTACAGCAAAGAAGGCCTACAGGCCGACCTCGTCTGTTGACTGACAGAGATCACCGACAGTTAAATAGGGTCGTAATGTGCAACAAGCAGACATCTATCCACACCATCACACAGGAATTACAAACTGCATCAGGATGAACTGCAAGTTTCTATGACAGTTAGGCGGGAGGTGGGAAAGCTTGGATTTCATGGTCGAGCAGCTACTCATAAGCCACACATCACGCCGGTAAATGTCAAACGACGCCTCGCTTGGTGTAAGGAACGTAAACATTAGACGATTGAACAGTGGAAAAACGTTGTGTGGAGTGACGAATCGCGGTACACAATGTGGCGATCCGATGGCAGGGTGTGGGTAAGGCGAATGGTTCAAAGGGCTCTGAGCACTATGGGACTCGACTGCTGAGGTCATAAGGCCCCTAGAACTTAGAACTACTTAAACCTAACTAACCTAAGGACATCACACACATCCATGCCCGAGGCAGGATTCGAACCTGCGACCGTAGCGGTCACGCGGTTCCGGACTGAAGCGTATGGCGAATGCACGGTGAACGTCATCTGCCAACAGTAAAATTCGGAGGCGGTGGTGTTATAGCGTGGTCGTGTTTTTCTTGGAGGGGGCTTGCACCCCTTGTTGTTTTGCGTGGCACTATCACAGCACAGGCCTACAGTTATGTTTTAAGCACCTTCTTGCTGTTGACGAGCAATGCAGGGATGGCGTTTGCATCTTTCAACACGATCGAGCACCTGTTCATAAGCACGGCCTGTGGCGGGGTGGTTACACGACAATAACATCCCTGTAATGGACTGGCCTGCACAAAGTCCTGACCTGATACTATAGAACACTTTTGGGATGTTTTGGGACGCCGACTTCGTGCCAGGCCTCACCGACCGATATCGATACCTCTTCTCTGTGGAACCCTCCGTGAAGAATGGGCTGCCATTCCCCAAGTACCTAATTGAACGTATGCTTGCGAGAGTGGAGGCTGTCGTCAAGGCTAAGGGTGGACCAACACCATATGAATTCCAGCGTCACCGATGGAGGGCGCCACGAACTTGTAAGTCATTTTCAGCCAGGTGTCCAGATACTTTTGACCACATAGTGTATTTACCTCATTTTTTATGGTTACTATTCGACTTGTCGCCTCACATAAACGTCTTTTTAATTCTCAAATATACGTATTTGATGTATTCCCGGTGCAAATAAATTCACATATTTAACAGCCTTGTGTTCCACGATCTACCAAACCTATAAATCCCTAATCCGACGCATCCTTTGCTACGCAAATGTGGCGTGGACTTCCACTCCTCCCTCTTTTTATCACGGCCTACAGATCCTCGAACGCCACGCATCCCACCTAGCCTTTCGTATCCGCTTACCTTCCGCTACGCAAATCCTCTACCAACTTATAAAATTCCCCATCCTATTCTTACATCTTGAACGCCTATAAGAACCCTACGTTACCCGCCGTCTCGACACTAGTCACCCAGTAGTTACCGCCCTGCTCTCTGATCCTAATACTCTGCCGTGTCCCTACCACCACACTCCCTCAACACTACACCTCCGAAACTTTAATCGCCTCCCTTTGCCCGACTATGAAATCCGCCATGAAATATAGTCATTCTACCAGATCTAGGAGAACCCATCCCTCCTCCCCTTGTCAGGGCTCTCATTTCACCATTCTCCCCTCCCCCCTCCCGCCCCTCACTCGCATCTTACGGCTTGATTCGGAATCGCATCCCTCTAGAATACCTCAAATCACTCCTCCAGACATCCACCACACAAATCCCTATTACATAATACACTGTGTGTTATAATTCCCTATAGCCTTATCCATCGCACTCTACAGCCACTCATCACGTTCACTCTTCTACGCACCTGTTTTAATCAAGCAATACATCGACGTTTTTTTCTTTTAATTTCTGCTCTTGGCCACCTGTATTTTATATTGTGTGAAATATTAATTTTCCGTTCATCTGTGTATATATTTTAATTAATCAAACACTCAGCCTTTTAATTTATTCAACTGTCCTACTCTCTTTCTATTATCTAAACTACAGGTCGCCAAACTTTTTGCACAGCGGGCCGGCTGACAAAATGACGAGCGCGGGCCGCATCATCATTCTGCAAAGTACTTGTAACCCAGGACGACAACTCTGTGAAAAAAAGAGGAAAAAGTAAGTTAAGCATTCCGTATGAAAACAAGGACTAAAATAAAGTTGTCAAAGGAAGCGCCGTTAGCGAAAAGATGGTTACATCAGACCCAGTGTGCACACATCCAAGTCTCATAAACCAAGCAGCAAAACACGTTAATGAGGTTTGTGAAACTGACGTTTGTCTTTCAAAATAACATCAGTGTTTGGTATTGCTGCATTCATCAAGAATGTTGCTTTCGTATGTTCATGAGTCAATCTTGTTCAATGTGCTGCCTATTGAAAAATGTCTGCTCACAAAAGCTATTCCAGACATTAACACCAAGTGCAAATTTCTTCAGGTTTGGAAACTAGACATCAAATTCAGCATGTTTTCCTCCTCTGTGCTTCTTTTTAACAAGACATTGCAAATCAGTGAGTACCAAATGTAGTTCAACTAGAGCATCTTCCAAGTTACAATTCAAATTGATTGAGGAACAAAAGAATTCCACTCTCAGATTAGAAAATATCTCTAAACCGTTTCCTCAAGTCACGAATATTTCGAAAAATTAAGACTGACGTCTTCAGGTACTGTAGCAAAAAAGTTTTCGACACAAGGAAAATGAGAACAGGTTTCTGCTTCCAGTTTCCTCCAAAATTCTTTGATGATTCTGTAGAGTTCACAACGTTATTCCTTTCCTTAATGGTTTAAGTTCTGATCATTCATGTTGATTGTGATGTCGACCAAATATTACAACTTTAACAGCTGTCGATCAACTCTACTGGTATCTATTTCAGTGACACAAACACCAGTTCCGTTTCAGAGCTTGTGAAAATGAAACAGCACTTTACCGCAGCTGAATCACCTCACTGCTGCGTAATAAGGCAAGTCACAGAATTCGGAATCAGTTTCTTCCCGAAAAGGATGGAAATGGGTTGACTCAGTGCATGTCCCCAAACTAAATTCACAGTAGAAAAGACCTGTTTTCACACACAAGAAATACCTCAGGCTTTCTCACAGAGAACTTACTGACGTATGATGCAGTGTGTGAACAGAGCGTCTGGAGTTTGAGCATCTTCCATCTGAGTCCTGACCATTGAACTTAACAAATGCGAGGAGGACTCTGCATGTCTGAAGATCTCCTAGTACTGTAGACATAGTACTTAAATTTAAATTGTATTGTAGCGGCACCACCGTTTAGGATAGGGAAAGTTAGTTTTGTGCGATATTCTGAGCACAAGTTACAACCAGGTGCGAGCTTGATTGCAGTAAGTTACGCTGACCAGAGGTTGCGAAGTGGAAGGGAGGCCACAGGTGCCATCGAACCGCTGAAAAGCGTAAACGCAGCGGTTCGTATGTCGCAAGCTATAGGAAGTGTTGTGAACTGGCAGGAACCAATTCACGGAAGTTAGAGGAAGCCGAAAGGCACGCGTTGAAGCTCACGCAGGCTGGCGTGAGGTCTGGAAATTGACAAGGAATTATAGTAGCCAAAAATAGTACATAGCTTCTGGAATACTTAACTTTAATCCATAATTGGAGAACATCACTCTTGATGATACATAATTACAATCTCAATATAACTGGTAATGGCGCCTTGCTAGGTCGTAGAAAATGACGTAGCTGAAGGCTATGCTAACTATCGTCTCGGCAAATGAGAGCGTAATTTGTCAGTGATCCATCTCTGTAAAAGTCTGCTGTACAACTGGGGCGAGTGCTAGGACGTCTCTCTAGACCTGCCGTGCGGTGGCGCTCGGTCTGCAATCACTGACAGTGGCGACACGCGGGTCCGACGTATACTAATGGACCGCTGCCGATTTAAAGGCTACCACCTAGCAAGTGTGGTGTCTGGCGGTGACACCACAGGAAGAAGGGGCCCACTTACACAACCATGGTGTGGGGCATACATGACTCAGAGCGGTACGTTAGCGAACAGACCCGCGAAGCCGAGTATAAATAGGTGTGGTTTTCTAACGAGATTCATCCAAGTGTGGCAGCTCTCCAGGACGGCGGGGTGTGTCACACTACTGGTGACACATGGGAGCAGGTGGGGTGCCAGCGTCCCAGTTCATGGAGGGCCACTGGTTCGATCCTCTAAGGCCAATGCGGGGGATTCAAGTGTGGCAGCTCTCCTGGACAGCGGCGCGTGTCACACTGCCGGGGTACACACAGCAACAGATGGGGCGACAACATCCCAGTCCACAGCGGGTTGTTGGTTCGACCCCCTGAGGCCGACGTGGGGTGCGTAGCCAGCCAGGGCGGGCCACTCTTCGGGTCGCTACTGCGGACAGTCATTTCGGCTCCCGACACACGCCAGAGACTTACATGGTGAGGGCCGCAGTTTTGGACGCTGGAACGGGAGCGGTCATTGCCGCCGCATTCCCAGCTACGCCAGCTGAAGAAGAAGCACCAGCATGGCTGGCTACGGCTCCTGGCGGAGCAGTGCGGAGTCAACCGGGACAGTGGCCACTGAGTAGGCTGCTAGTGCAGCCATCCTGACGTAATTGGAAGTCTGCAGCTGACGTACAAGGCCATCTCGACACAGTGTGTTGTACAGGCCACTGGGGGTACTACCTCAGCAATGCGAGGCCTGTTACGCAGACCGAGGTCAACAATGCTCTGTAGTGGAAAAAATAAATCATTTGAAAAGCTCGGACGAGTTTCAATACGCCACATTCTGACTCCATCCACTACAGTTTCACAATATCTCATGTTCCACACGTTTTTTGAAGCAATTTGAAGTACAGTTGGGAGGCCAGATGACTGACATTGCTGGCTGGATCAGGTCCGTCGGCTACAGTTTGGAGACCCCTGGTCTAAACCATTTGTTTTTGTATCACCGAGTACAGTTTTATAGTATGTTCTAAAAAATTTTACAATCATTTGGCTAAAGGGCGGGGAATTGTATCCATTGACAGCCCACATGGGTCCAGGAGAATGAAACGACAATAAAGGGAAAAATAATTTTTGTGGATATTTTTGAAACCATAGTATCTGAACCTGTTTCTTTCTGCTTCAATACCATGTACATGAGCTCTCTGAGAGGACAAGTGTGCATCACCTAATTTTTAATTTCTCTACGACACGTTTGTTTGAAGTAACTCAGTGCTCCATGGAGTGAGGGTTATTGGTCATTTTGCACTTAACAGGGCTTTTCAATATGAGCTAAAGTATGCGCATGCTGCTTGCACTTTTCATGTTTCCTGTCTTTTTAGCTTTGGTCAAGTGAGCTGCAGCGCCATCACAACAGTGGTGGAAACTGGAACTACTATCATGCACTTCGCATTAAGTAGCTGAACTGGCCGTAGGCACGCAGTCCCCGTGCAAGTGCATGGAGCTGTCACCGGTGGATGATAGACTTACCGTGAGTTGGCTAGTGCTCGCAGCTCGGCACGACTCAGCTCTGAACAAGGCCAGTTGTCTTGGGCAGAGGTCGCGCGACTGCCGTCTGGGACTTAGACGGAGTCCTACATAGGCGAAAAAAGCGAACATCACGCAGCATCTGGGCGCACTACACCCTGCTACAACAGCGATAGCCGTCGGCCCGCCTGAGGTGTCCTGCAAGCGAGAGACAGATTCGAGCAGAAACCTCGGCTGGCAAGCAAAGCCAGTCAGCAGACTTTCAAAATGGCGCGAACAAACTGCAGAAAGTTGTTGCTGGGTAGTTTGCTGTCAAAATTGACCTTGGCTACGAAAAACTAGGGGAAAGAGAAGTGCTACGAGTAGAATTTACCGGCAGAGACTCCTTCACGGAGAATTTCATCATTTATTTCTTCAGTTGAGGAAATCACCTAGAAAAGTACGTGAATACACGAGAATGACTGGAGATACACTCATGTACCTGGTCAGCGCCTCACAGAGAAATGTTTTTTACATAGCTACACATTTTCAACAGCCAATAAGCCTTGAATAAACGTTGATTATTGTGTTTAGGTAAGCTTCATTTTATCTGGATATAAATAAATTTTATTCCATACACATGTATTTAGCTTTTAAACTTGCAGCATGGTATTGGCATTATTTTTCATGTTTTTTAATATCTGTGACCGGAGCTGTTTGCATTTGTTACAGTTACCACGTCAGTAAAAATGAATCATTTACCCTGTATAGTTTGAAGTAAACGTAAGTTAAATAACTGTGCACCGCTACCAGTATGTACTTACTATTGAAAGCTTCCCTCTCTCTCTCTCTTTTTCTCTCTCTCCTTTTTAAATAGCAGACTTTCTCAGCATGGAAGTGAAAGCGTTTATTGTACATTACGTTTTCCATGTTAAGACAAATCAAAATTAAATATTTTCTGCTTTTCTTTGCAAGTGTCATGCTACTGGTGCATCATTCAGGCGATCTTCGTTTTGAGGGTTGAATAACACTTGGGCGGTTTTTTGTTCTACTAATTTTTATTTGTATGAACTAGTTTTCGGCTTATTAGGCCATCTCCAGATAACTACTCAGTAATAATATTAAATACTGGTACAGATATGTGGATGATGTACTATGTATGTGGACAGGTATAGTCTGTCGGTAAACCGAAGAGCGAGCTAGCGAGTCCCCACTATGCCAACCCAGCTACGTCACAAGGCGCTTCTACAGGCCGTTTCATAACGCAGTACCGGCTCTGCCGCGGCGCGCGATTTAAATCTGTGGCGACGCCGTGTACAGATACGTCTCGGCTGCGTTCATTTTTAGACAAATGAATTAAGACCATAAGGAATACAAAAAACGATACCTTCTTCCGAAACACAATGTTATAGAGTAAATAATATTAAGATAAGAACGGAAGTCAGGATTATACTACAAACATAGAACCGAATGCCTGTTCATGTGAATGTATTGTATGTTCTTCTATTGCTATTCGTAAAACGAACCCCATATAATACAATCAATCTGTAGAATTTGAGGCTTGTTCTTACTTTGTGTTTCTACTAAAAGGTAGATGTTTTCTTTGAAGGACTGCATTGAAACTTAACAATTTTTGCAACACGAAGAGTGTTTAAAAAGTAGGCAGAAATTTATAATTTTGCTTGTTGTATTAGTTCGATTTGCACTACTTTTTGTCACTGTCTTCGTAAACATGTCTCAAAAGTATGTGTACAATGTTATGCATATTGGGTATTTACTCTGTTGTCAGCTGTCTAAAAGGTTAAATGTGTTTTGGTAGCATCAACGATTATTTGTTTTGTATAAAAATAGATTAGAGAATATGTATTAAATTTTGTTATAGGAATGGAATGAAGTGTATGAAATTTTTAGAAATGTTAAATGTTGCTTTTGGTGAACCTGTTATAAGTGAACCAAGGGCATACAAGTGGTATAAACATTTCAAAGCAGGCCTTAAAGGACAGCGGTTTTACAAGCATGGATTGGATTAAAAATGCACAGTTAAGAGGCCTATAAACTACCCCCAAGAAACAGTTCCTAAAGAATTTCAGAAATTGGAAAAAGCACTGTCACAAGTGTATAGTATGTAATGGGGAATATTTGAAAGAGGATAACATTGCTGTAGATTAACAAATAAAGTTCTTACCAAAAAATAAAAATTAATACGTGAACGCATCTCGTATGTCAAGCTTTTTGAATTACAGAATCCACGTACATGTTTCGAAGAAAATTTCAGCAGTGTTTAGAATAGCTATTGCGCACAGATTTCAAGCAATATGTCTCAGAATCAGGTGATGAGTGACCGAGATAGAGATTTAGTGTTCCATAAGCATCAAAGGTTTTACGTGATTTAGAAACTGTCTATAACGATCGGTTTCCTCCCAAGATTATTAGTATTCCTTCGTGGCAATTCCACTAAACCATGCGGCTTATTTTCGCGTTCCTTCCTTATGCGTCCTATTGGACGCGGCTGACGTTTGCATGAATTGCAGCCCTTTGATTGGGACTGGTAATATTAGCCAACAGTTCTTTTTGGGTCGCCTCTTTAATACACGATGTAATAACATTAGAGACGATCGAACGCTCGTTACTCCGCAAGTACCTCCTCTTCCTCGTATTCTGCACATGTTCTTGCAATCCTAGACGATTATCCATCACTTCCGGAAATCGAAGTATATCAGTAAGTATACAGAGTTAACTGACTGACACTGGCAACTAAGATCATACGAACAGAAACGACGTATATCACTGCACGCCGATCTACACTCTAGACACTAGACAGGTAACGGGCAACAGATTTTGGGTGCCCCTGTAGACCGGTGGCAGCGTTCTTCCGGGAAAGGCCACTTCCCCTACCAAAGGCGCTGCTCGCTCTTGAGTTTACAGACAGACTATACCAACAGACAACTGAACACATTACTAGAACATCTAAAGTCACAATACAAAAACATACAATTCGCCATGGAGCTAGGTGAAAAATCCATGAACTTTTTAGACCTTAACGTAAATATCACCACAAATATATATACTTTCAAAATCGTGCACTGGCAACACCTTTGCACTTATGGATGGATAAAGAGGCAGCATGGCTCAACTTGTTGAGTCGATGCCATGTCGAGCTGCTGCACTATGCTGGACAAAAATAGGTCCAACACGATATTAAGAGGTATTCCATGACTTTTGTCACCTCAGTGTGTACCAAAATACTCTGAATATATCTGTGAACATCCTCCGAAATTTTGTCAGTGGGTTTCTGTTTCATCTCTATGCTGTATTAAACATAACTTACTTTCTATTGTTCCCTTTTATTTTAGAGACTCTTAGATTTGATGCTGCTTTATTCTCCAAAACTTGGCTGAGAAATATGGACGTTTATATACATAAAAATATTAAGGCTTTCAGTAAAAGCTTTTTTTCCGTAAGGGTGGGGTAGTGACTTCCAATACAAACTATCCCCTACCCCCTCCTCACGCCCTTCTCAACGTCTCTTGGATCTGCACGTATTCCCGTTCCGTGACATCTAATGTGAATTTCCCTTTATCCTGCTGGCGATGATAAAGTTTGAAATGTTAATTACGATCATTCTGACGCCGTCTGGTCCAGCTCTTTGTGACAAGTAGTCCACGGTGGGGTGTGCGCTGGAAATGACGAGCTCATCGCGGCTCCTCTACACGACCTTACGTTACACGACCGTATTTCACAACTGGTTCCGATCCAGCACCGCCTCAGCTGCAACCGTTGCAACTGAGCCAGGTCGGCGGCCCGTAAACGACTCAATCGACAGTTAGAGGTAAAAATAAGACTGTTACAGATTTACCATTTGATGACGATGAAAATCCAAGTAGACACATATTTTGGGGCAATTTTATCAACGATGTAAAGATTCGCCAGAATGATACGTGGTTTGAAGTCTACGTTATATTTTACGCCCCCTTTCTCCGGCAGGATTGCAAATGACATGACAACAGGCTTTTCAGTCCGCAACTTCACAAAAGCAATAAGTGGCTCTCAGGAGGCCCTTATAAGCAAAATCTGAACAAACGCAGTTATAGGCTATTGAACTCGTGCTTCTCAGTGAATATGATGAAAAGATGAAACATAATTTAGCACGTTCTTCTGTGTTTACAGGAGTGTCAAATCTAATACAGAATGACTTGACTGCCTCTGCTTGACATACACCTATGAATGAAATAACAAAGGAAAAAAAGTGAATCGAATTTTATCTCAGGTATTATGGATGAAGCAGTTAACGTAATGTACTTTCTTGCAGGTCTGCTCAATACTTTGCTATGTCACAGCTATTACTCACGCCCATGAAAACCTTAGAAAAACTCATGAACATGTTAGAGTTAGGATGAAGCTTCAATTGGATGGTTGTATGAATGGAGTACAATGAAAAGTGACAAATAGCTTTTCTATGTCAAAGAACTAGAGTGCAATTTCTTTCCTCTCTTTGAATGATCTCGTTACTTTTTCCCCCAGGTTAACAAAAAGAATGAGAACTCTAGATGAAGAAGTAAAAAAACGACTGCACAAAGTGTTTGTCATGTGGTGGAACTCACCATTCCGTTCGGAGGAAACCTTGAATCACAGTCAACTGGTTAACTTTTCAAGAAGAAAGCATATTCATTGGCAAGAAACAACACCATTCAAAGTAGAGTTATATACTGACTGCATCACAAGATGTAATAAAGATGAGCAAAAGCAGGTAAAGTGGGGCTGTCAATTAAATGCGAGAAAGAGCAAAAAACAGATGTCAACAAAATAAAGTAGAATATGAGCAAATACTTTTAAATTTGGCAGTTCACACTTGGAATTGTACGTAGGTAAAAATATACCTAAGTCTACAGAACACCACGCAGCAAGACCAAATTCAGTTTTATATGAACATAAACAAATATGGAATCATTTATTTCAACTAATGTAACAAATATGAGCAAATATGAAGCAGGATACGAGCAACATATTTACAATGAAATTCAGACAGTGCAATACATCCAAAAAGTCATAAACAGAAGCACAATGCGACGACACCAGCTTCTGTCCGTAGAAAAATGAAAAAAGTACAAAGACTTTGCATTACACAATAAAAAAATGATCTGATGGCATGGTAAACATGCAGCACTCCATATGTCCTGGCTGTAAACCAAGATTGAGATACCAGGAGTCCCTATATGTAAACCCTCATGTTCTCTACTCACAATACAACATTCACCACTTCCATTTATACATCTAGGGGCCCATTACTTTTGATCAGATACTGTCCATAGTGGTACCAGAGTCCTAGTTCATATAGCCTGTGATTGTGAAAAGTTTTATGGAGGAGGTACAAAAAGGAGACTTTAATTATTGAGAGAGAAAAAGTTAAAGAAAGGTACAAATAAACTAATCGCAAATTGCTGCCTGTTCTTCTGATTATATGATGATAGATAACAATTAAATGATATGTAGCTCTAATATAGTGCACACTGTTAAAATAGACACTCATAGCTTGTACTGGCAATTTTTTTAAAAATTCTACACTGATCGTGTAAGTTGTAGCTACTTTCTAATGCAAAAAGAAAGTTAATGCTAGTGAGAAACTGACGTTTCAACTTGCTTAGTCTATTGCCCAATGTCACTTGCTCGCCATGATAATGCTTTCATGAGAAGTGGGTTGTTTTAATTTGCTTCTCGTATCAAATCATGTGAACAAGTAGGGAAATCTCTGATGCCTGTTGCGTGGTAATGATAATTTTGAGTGGCACAATGGCTGTGCGCAAGTCTTTTGATTGGATGCCACTTGGGCAACTTCTTTCTCCTCAGTCTGCAACAGTTATCCAACAAGGGAAAGGGGATCTACAGTTTAAAGTGGAATCCAGAACATTTGCCATTCATAGTGACTCTCCACACCATTGAGAGATGAAAATTAGATTAAAGACTGAACAAAATTTGCATGGTCCAGCTGGACTTTGATCCTGCAACATATCCGTTTGTAGTCATGAATTTTTTCCACTAGATCACTGGGGATGACTTCTGCGGTAGTCACTGGGCATGACTGTTATGGGGTAATAACAAGGGAAGTTACCATGCTGAAAGTGTTCATGATAGCTGTTGGGTGATGCCTACAGCTTCCCCAAATTGTAAGGCATGTTTTTCTGGGGAACAGATTACAACTTACAATTCTGGCTGCCTCTGTGCCATGATGTTTCTCCCCACTCTTCTTTCCGCATATTGCCTGATTTCACTAGGGATAGTGTCAGACACACGGAAGTCAGGATTAAGGAAATATTCATTGTGCTTTGTGTTCATTGCAAGGAGTACACATACTCATTTCATTGAATGTCTTAGTACACTGGAACCCAGATAGGGTTGACCAAAATTCCACAATGTTGTAGCTTGTTCATCTGCTGTGTTGTGTTTGTAAGACAATGGGCAATGCTTTCATCATTAACACTGACATGTACTGAGGGAGAGAGTATGACAGATCTGCTTGGAGATCAGGAAAAGAGGAGTTTTAAATCATTAGTGATATAGTTGCATGTAGCCACTGCATTTACACGGTTGTCATTAACCTGTTACTAATCTTTGATATTTCAAGTTTGGGAAGCAGAATGCTCTTGCAAGAAAGATGTACTTATAATTAGTTATGACTGGCTCAACTGAATTCTCCTTTTGACAAAGAACCACCACTCAGAAAGAAAGATCTCACAATCCAGATTATATGCCCAGGGCACTCATGCTGATGTAAATTGTATATAACATCATAACAGAAAAGCCACCATCAAATGCATTTGTGATGACAAAGAACACTGCTCCAGTACTTTCTCTTCTCACACCAGCTTTGTCAATTTGGTCTACTAAGGGCAAAGATTTTTTGATTGTACAATGCTCGAAGTGGAAACCAAATTGTTTTGACAGCAGCATATACCCTGAAGAGCCAAAGAAACTGGTACACACACCTAATATCGTGTAGCACTCCCTGAAACATGCAGAAGTGCTGCAACATGATGTGGCATGGACTCCACTAATGTCCGAAGTAGTGCTTGAGGGAACTGACACCATGAATCCTCCAGGACTGTTCATAAAGCCCTAAGAGTACAAGGGGGTGGGGATCTCTTCTGAACAGCACTTTGCGAGGCATCCCAAATATGCTCAATAATGTTCATGTCTGGCCAGTTGATAGCCAGTGGAAGTGTTTAAACTCACAAGATTGTTCCTGGAGCCACTCTGTAGCAATTCTGGAGGTGTGGGCTGTCGCATTGTCCTACGGGAATTGCCCAAGTCCGTCAGAATGCACAATGGACATGAATGGATGCAAGTCATCAGACAGGATGCTTACGTATGTGTCACCTGTCAGAGTCATATCTAGATATATCAGGGGTCCCATATCACTCCAACTGCACATGCCCCACACCATTACAGAACCTCCACCAGCTTGAACAGTCCCCTGCTGACATGCAGGGTCTATGTGTTCATGAGGTTGTCTCCATAGCCGTACACGTTCATCTGCTCAATACAATTTGAAACAAGACTTGACCAACCAGGCAACATGTCTCCAGTCATCAACAGCCCAGTGTCAGTGTTGATGGCCCCAGGCAAGGTATGAAGCTTTGTGTCATGCAGTCACTGAGGTTACACGAGTGGGCCTTCCACTCCAGAAGTCCATATTGATGATGTTTCACGGAATGATCCACATGCTGACACATGTTGATGGCCCAGCATTGAAATCTGCAGCAATTTGTGAAAGGATTGCACTACTCCGGCCACAGCGATGTCAGAGATTTGATGTTTTATCACATTCCTGATTTTCACAGTACACTCGTGAAGTTGTCCTTTGGGAAACTCCCCACTTCATCACTACCTTGGAGATGCTGTATCCCATCACTCATGCACCAACTATAACACCACATTCAGACTCACTTAAATCTTGATAACGTACCATTGCAGCAGCAGTAGCCAATCTAACAACTCTGTCAGACACTTATTGCCAACCACAGCACCATATTTTGCCTGTTTACAGATATTTGTATTTGAATACACATACCTATACAAGATTCTTTGGCGCTTAAGTGCAGTTATCATTCAGTAATTTGGGGAGTCATTCAAAGATTATTATTTTGCTAGGGTGTGTTATTATGGAAATTTGATGGGAGTTTTTGGGAGACAATGGTTTTTATTAGATATAAGAATGTTAATGATTTATGCTTATAGAAAACTTAGTCATCTTCCAATGTGCTGAACATACATGTCAGGTAGGTTGTGGAACATAGGAGAATGTGTTTAGGGAGGCTGGTGAGGATCAAGTCAGGGTCTTTAGCTTTGTGATTTGCTTGGCAGTAAGTAAGTGGGTGCAATGTTGGTTTGCTATGAGTATGAATGTTGTGTGTGTCCCGGCTACTGTAATTTGAGTCATTTTAGAGTAACACCATCTTCTCATATTGTTAGGCCTATTGTTTTCATTGTTTGCTTAGGGGAGTTTGAAATGTTACCTGAGCTAGTGACATTGCCGTGGTCCCTGGGCTAGTGACACCTGGTAACACTTTTATATAACAGCCATCACAAAGTCACTAGCTTAGATTACAGCAACTGTGAAATGCTTGCTCATGAGTTTCAAAGATGAATGGAGCAATGTATTGTATTTACTTATAGTTTTTAAGCAATTTTTGTTTGCAGAATGAAATTTTCACTCAGCAGCGGAGTGTGCGCTGGTATGAAACTTCCTGGCAGATTAAAACTGTGTGCTGGACCGAGACTCAAACTCGGGACCTTTGCCTTTCGTGGATAAGTGCTCTAGCATCTGAGCTACCCAAGCATGACTCACGCTCTGTCCTCACAACTCTACTTCCACCAGTTGCACTTGAGTTTTAATTCTGTTAAAAAACTCACTGTTGGCTGCAGGAAAGTTTTTCACACATTTAATATGATGTTTGCCTCAGACAGCACTTCAAAAATGAGCAAATTCGAGTCCCATCATGGCTCACATTGCATGTTAAGCAATATAAGATCTCATCTGTAGTTGCACTCTTATTTGTTTATGTGAAGAGAACTGGCTGAACTTCATGATTATCCAGCTAGTATGTTAGGAAATGTTATCATCTGAGCTTGAACATCTACCATGTAACAGAAGAATTGTTCAGTTATTCAATTCCAGCTATGCAGTACAGTATATTACTACAAAACAAAGCATTGCAGTAGTAAAATACTATTTATGAAGCAATAAAGAACAATGAACAATATAAAGTGAACTACAAATGTTTTGCAATACATTCATGTAGATTTTACTTCTTGGAAACAGTTCCCATTACACATGTACACATCTGCATATTTCTTCCCCAAGTGCTATCTTATAGCAAGTCACACGTGTTTTGCATCTATAAATGTTATCATCCTTTCTGTTCAGTCATTGCCTTAAAGAGAAACAAGATCAGAGTTACATGGCACTTGCCTAAGTTTTTTGACATTTATGGGTACCTAAATAGTCACAAAAAATTTTTATTGAAATTATGGACAATAGTTTAATGTAAGAACCAAGTCAGGTCTCAGACTTTGACTATTATTTTAAGTATATCTGAAATTTTACAAGAATCACTGTCCAGTGGCTGTTGAGCACTACATAGTTCACTGCTCCTATTACAGTCAAGCAAACAGCAACTATTCTGTTCTTAATAAAATGGGAGTTTCATACTGTGAAATATACACTCTCATTGGTGAGTTTCTGCTTCCTGTTTTGCAACTTGGTTAGTAAACTGTAGCAACAAATTCAGTTTTTGTTTTTTGTAGCCATTGACAGTATTATTCATACAGTGAAAAACACTCCTTTAACATTTTAGGGGTTTTTATTTTTATTTATTTATTTATTTTTTCATAATGAACACCAGTGTGCCTCACTTTCTCAGCAGAAAGTGTAGTGCCCATGAACAAGAAGAATTCTCTTCTTTAATGTAATCTTTCAAAATGATTTGAACTGCACATACAGACAGGCCACATATTCTCCTCTCTGATGGTGTTATTCTAAAACAACAACAACAAACTTTTCTTCATAAAATAATGATGAGAATCAATACAAAAGAAAAAAATGTTATTGGGACTGAAGTAACTTCCTAAAATTTAGGAAAATACCAATATGTTAGTCTGCATCATGCAGAGGAGAAATTTCCTCAAAGCATTAATTTCCTCCTAGCCTTAAAAAAATATAAGTTGAAAGCTGTGTGCCACTCTTCTTTCATTCTTCACAAATTCTTTAATGGTAATTCACATCTGCGATGTCAAAACTCATAGATGTTCAAGTTCATGACTAAAAAGAAAAAGTAGATATACAAACATTTGTCCAGATGCAGAGTGTGACTTGTCAATCTGTAGCTTCAAATTACTCTTCATGTCGTAATTGATGATTTAATAGGTAGTAATAGTTGTGATGTCAGGTTTTCGTAGAAGAGATGGAGTTACCTTCTGGAGAGACTTAAGTGTAGCAGTCTCATAAAGCTGGTTACTGGTAAAATCAGGTACCAGGCTGAAATTCATTGAAAGCATCCTAAGGGAATATAATTCTTTCCAGACAGGAGCAGTTTACATAATATATTTCCTATTAAGAACTGCTGAACAGCTTGCAACCCTCAGCACGTAGGATTAACAGAAGAGAGAGACCAGAGCCAAAGAAGAGCAGCCTGTTTCATTATGGATTGATTTAGTAAGCTAGGAGAGCATTATGGGGATACTCATCAAATTCCAGTGGCAGAAAATACATGAGAGATGTTGTGCATTGTGGCAGGTTTGGTTTAGAACATCCATTGACATTTATTATATTGTGTACAAACTACTGTGAACTGCACGACATACATGGGTGTACAATCCCAGAAGAGGAAGGCAACATATTACTTCTTCTTAGATACATCTTGAGGATGACAAATGGATAAAAAGAGAAATTAGAGTTCACGCATAGGTTTACCAATTTTTGTTCCTGTCACGTACCATTCATAAAATGAAACAGGGAAAAAGGAAATAATAGTGATCCCAGACATACTCTCCACCAATGTAGAAGCATAAATACTATGGAGTTAGATTTTTGACACACTGGTACAAAGAGTTACAGTTAGCTCTGAATGGAAGGAAATGTAAAGTTTTGCACTTTATAAAATGTAAAAAAGTTGTAGTCTTTGTAAACATGACTAATGAGTCATAATTAGAACCAGTCACTACATACAAATACCTAGGGTTAACAATATTTAAGGTTATGAGGAGGGACAGGCATATAAACTTAATTGTGGGAAACTGCAGTTTGTCTGTAAAAGAATTACCTTACAAAACAGTTGTACACAGCATATCAGTGTACGCAGTCATTATCAAGTCAGACTAATGGGAGACAATGAATGCATGAAAGAAGTGAGACACAAATAGTCACAGACCTTTCTGGCTAGAAGAGAGTATAAATAGATTCTGAAAAATCAAAGCTACCAAACACTTGAAGAAGGATAACATATCTTATAGCTCATGAAAATTTGATCGTAAAACCTGATGATTTGTCTTTCGAAGTGAGAACTGCAAGCATTCTTTATCCATATTCATCCCACAGAGACCACATAGATAAAATTAGACTGTGTACATGCAATCCTTCCTACCATGTTCCATATGTCTATGGGATGGGAAAACACTGATATATTATACAACAGAATGTGCCCTTTGCCACTCACTTTAAATTGCAGATTTTAGATGTAGATGACTGTTTTTCTTCATTTATACATTAATTTTTACTTCATCTTCTGTCTTCTGCTGCACTTTCTCGTGAAAGTTTTTAATGTATGAAAACTCAGAAGTCAATTTTTACTCAGTCTGAATGTCTGCTGCACTTATGAAACTGTTATTGTCAAAGACTGTGCTCATAACTAAATCATCGTCATCAGTCATATAGCATCCACTGCTGAATAAAGGCCTCTTTTAGGATCCAAGCATTATGATTTATGGGCTCAAGCTATATGCATCAGTGTTACTCCTGCATGTTGTCACATGTTTTCTACCCACTTACAATTAGGTCATCATCTTCGTCTTTTCTTATATCTTGAAATAAAGAACTTACTTCATTTATCTACAATAACTAAATGTTTCTGTGTATCTTGCCTTCAGTTTAGCTGTTGCACTGAGAATGCAAGACCTTATTTGTAATGCTGACACAATTTAACGACATTCATCCATTAACTTTACATACAAATATTGGAATTCACTTACAGTAATACTTACTCTTTTGGCCTATACTACATTAACAGTAGAATATATTTTTACAAATATTGATGTGTTTGAATGCAACAATCACCTCAGTAACATACAGATATGACAGATACTGTCAAAAATAATAATAATGCACTCATGTTGTCAGCACAAACAATATTTGATGACAGTAACAGCACATGTACTAATGAAGCTGACAAATTAGTCTTTGTATCACAGCAACAGTATAGGAAATGCCTGATTTTCTAAGCTCTCAAGCCATACATCAACAAAACGGCTGTCATTGCTGAATCTAATGCACACAGTCTTCCTACACAGTAACAATAGTACACTGCATTTGCAATGCAGATGATAAAAGTGCAATAATAGTTTAAAATGAGAACTGAACTCTTAGTATATACAAATTTCCACTGCAACAGAACAATCACTTAGTGTCCATGGTTCTTATGTATAGTGGTATGAGTCACAATAATTTATTGAGTTACAGGATCTGTATGAAATATGGGATGAAGATGAGATATCCATACTGGAACAGTGAGCCATTTACTGGTGTATGATGTTATTCAGTCCATGATGTCATTTGCAGTGATGGTATTTGACGTTGCTCGTACATGTCTGGCAGGATATTCGGCAACACCATTGAAAATCACAGTGACAAGGTACAGTCTGTATCCTGGCATCCTGTGACACTGCAAAACCACATGCTGCACAGAGGTCTCGGCAATGGTCTTTGACCTCTCCAGAGTCCAAAACTTCTTTTGGACATGATCTTCCCCTAACTCCATGCCATCCTGTAATGAAAACAGAGACATGCTTGCATGTAGTTGTATAGCACACAAGATAAATATTTAATCAATTAAAATACAAATGCACTGTTTCATCTTCAAGCATACAAACAATTGTAGATTCTTAGATTCTGGTATTCACAATCATCTGCATCTTCAGTATTCTGACATGCTTGAACCAAGACAGAAGAGATACTTGTTGGCACCAGTGATGTTTTGTTGTCACATGCAGCTTTCAGAACAACGTAGAGATTAAATGATTTTCTTTTAACAGTGCACCACGAATGGTACTCATCAATTAAGAAACAGCTGTTATACAAATGTTACATTTAATCTGTCAGATTTGTTATATAATGTAGTTTATGTGACAGACATGTTACCTGGTTCTGTAACTGTCTGGAGGTATGTATTCTTGAGGTACTGAAGATCCAAAAATGATTGTTTTAGCAGTCCTACAGAATTAATACTATTTTTCTCTTTTTTTTTACATTTTAGTACTGAAAACGTTGTCCTTACAATTAACACTACACTTGTCTTTCTTCCTGATGAGAAAATTCCTTTGAAGTATGGAACATTCCCAGAAATGATTCAGTTGAAAAAAGGGTAAAAATAGTGCTTCTCAAGTGTGGCAGTAGTGTGTAAATATTTGACTCTTTTGCCTGTAGTTTATATACTGATAAATGGTCCAACTTTGCTCTGTTTTTCTTTTATTATAAATAAGTACTTTTATAGTAATATTGGACATTTGACAATACACTGAGCATTATAATCATCCTTATTGTCATACTGAGTGTGCCTATATTCTGTTGCTGGGCAATATTCAGTACACTGCTGCTCCTTGCTCTGCACTATAATATACTTGAATTCTCCTTCGCATTCTGTCCAAAAGGTGGTTGAGATGTTACTGCTCAAACCTGTTCCATTATGCAATGGTGAATCTTCTGTGCTATGATGCACTGCATAGTTCAACTACTTCTGAGCATGTGCAATCAATTTTCTGTCAGAAGATGCTGTAAACCATTTCATTTATGAGTTGTTGATTCTTGCCTCCTGGAGGAACTGTGCACAAGATGAGTGTGGTGAGCTCTACCATTATTATCTTAAAAGATAAACCAGTTACCACAATACTGACTGTAGGTCCTGTTCTGGTACTGCACGGCCCTCAAATTACTCTCAGTAGTGAAGAGAGCCATCCAGTATTTGTACATAATATTGGCCCAAAATGTGACTCACCAATCTCCCTGATGAAACCATGGGAAATCATGCCAGAGACATCCATGGACACTTTCTGTAGAGATTATCAGGCATGAGACAAATCATGTATTCATTAGTGAAAAGAGCATCATGTCATGATCCAGCATCCATTCCAGGTGAACTTGTGCTCACATTCTTTGTGCACCACAGAGTGGAGGAGTTAGCATTGTGTTTGGAAGGGACAACTAATGGCAAAACAGATCTTCAGGAGACAGGTGTGTATTGTCTGAAATGAAGTGATCACAAGTCAGTGGTTGCATCAATGACTACAAGTGTAATAAGAAATGCCAAGAAAGGAAGGAAAATATATTTGCTTAACAAGAGTGATAGGGCACAAATCGCAGAATATCTGAGTGACCACCATCAAATGTTCATTTCTGAGGAAGAGGATGTGGAACAAAAATGGAAAAAATTCAGAAACATCGTCCAGTACCGACTAAGGTCCAAAGCGAGGGGAAAGATCCACCGTGGTATAACAATCATGTACGAAAGGTACTACGGAAACAAAGAAAGCTTCATCATAGGTTTAAGAGTAGTCGAATCATAGCTGATAAGGAAAAGCTGAACGAAGCGAAAAAGAGCGTAAAGAGAGCAATGAGAGAAGCATTCAACGAATTCGAACATAAAACATTGGCAAACAATCTAAACAAGAACCCTAAAAAGTTTTGGTCATATGTAAAATCGGTAAGCGGATCTAAATCCTCTATTCAGTCGCTCGTTGACCACGATGGCACCGAAACAGAGGACGACCGAAGAAAGGCAGAAATACTGAATTCAGTGTTCCGAAACTGTTTCACTGCGGAAAATCGTAACACGGTCCCTGACTTCAGCCGTCGCACGGACGCCAAAATGGAAAATATTGAAATAAACGATATCGGAATTGAAAAACAACTGCTATCACTTAGTAGCGGAAAAGCATCCGGACCAGACGAGATACCCTTAAGATTCTACAGTGATTATGCTAAAGAACTTGCCCCCTTTCTATCAGCAATTTATCATAGATCACTGGAAGAACGTAAAGTACCTAGCGACTGGAAGAAAGCGCAGGTCGTTCCCATTTTCAAGAAGGGTCATAATCAGATGCGAATAATTATAGGCCTATTTCGCTTACGTCAATCTGTTGTAGAATAATGGAACATGTTTTGTGTTCTCGTATTATGACGTTCTTAGATAATACAAATCTCCTTCATCATAACCAACATGGATTCCGCAAACAGAGATCATGTGAAACTCAGCTCGCCCTATTTGCCCAAGAAATTCACAGTGCCGTAGACACTGGCGAGCAGATTGATGCCGTATTCCTGGACTTCAGGAAGGCATTTGATACGGTTCCGCACTTACGTTTAGTGAAAAAAATATGAGCTTACGGAATATCGGACCAGGTTTGTGATTGGATTCAGGATTTCCTAGAAGAAAGAACACAACATGTCATTCTTAACGATTCAAAATCTGCAGATGTAGAGGTAATTTCGGGAGTACCGCAGGGAAGCGTGATAGGACCTTTATTGTTTACAATATACATAAATGACTTAGTTGACAACATCGGTAGCTCCGTGAGGCTATTTGCAGATGACACGGTTGTCTACAAGAAAGTAGCAACATCAGAAGACTCGTACGTACTCCAGGAGGACCTGCAGAGGATTAATGCATGGTGCGACAGCTGGCAGCTTTCCCTAAACGTAGATAAATGTAATATAATGCGCATACATAGGGGCAGAAATCCATTCCAGTACGATTATGCCATAGGTGGTAAATCATTGGAAGCGGTAACGACCGTAAAATACTTAGGAGTTACTATCCGGAGCGATCTGAAGTGGAATGATCACATAAAACAAATAGTGGGAAAAGCAGGCGCCAGGTTGAGATTCATAGGAAGAATTCTAAGAAAATGTGACTCATCGACGAAAGCAGTAGCTTACAAAACGCTTGTTCGTCCGATTCTTGAGTATTGCTTATCAGTATGGGACCCTTACCAGGTTGGATTAATAGAAGAGATAGACATGATCCAGCGAAAAGCAGCGCGATTCGTCATGGGGACATTTAGTCAGCGCAAGAGCGTTACGGAGATGCTGAACAAGCTCCAGTGGCGGACACTTCAAGAAAGGCGTTACGCAATACGGAGAGGTTTATTATCGAAATTACGAGAGAGCACATTCCGGGAAGAGATGGGCAACATATTACTACCGCCCACATATATCTCGCGTAATTATCACAACGAAAAGATCCGAGAAATTAGAGCAAATACGGAGACTTACAAGCAGTCGTTCTTCCCACGCACAATTCGTGAATGGAACAGGGAAGGGGGGATCAGATAGTGGTACAATAAGTACCCTCCGCCACACACCGTAAGGTGGCTCGCGGAGTATAGATGTAGATGTAGATGTAGATGATACAACCCTCCCGGTTCCCTCAGTTAATGTTTTTACTGCAAGTTACCACTATGAGGGAAATTTTTGTCATTTTGTGCCTTTAGATGTGGAATGTTCAAGTGACACCAGTGTGGTGGACACCAGTTTGGCATGCAACTTCCATACAGACTACTCATCTTACCAGAATGAGATTTTCACTCTGGAGCGGAGTGTGCGCTGATATGAAACTTCCTGGCAGATTAAAACTATGTGCCGGACCGAGACTTGAACTCGGGGCCTTTGTCTTTCGCGGGCAAGTGCTCTACCAACTGAGCTACCCAAGAACGACTCATGTGCCGTCCTCACAGCTTTACTTCTGCCAGTACCTCGTCTTAGTTTTAAGTGACAATATTTCCATGGGCTAAGCATAAAGTGATCCTATGAGGAAGGTAGCAACACTGAACAATGCATAGAAACTGGAGTGACCTATTTGTGAACAGAGACATGGTGGTTTCTACTGAATTGCAATGAGAAAGCAGGTTTACTTTTGCCTCTAGTGCACAGGTAGTATATAGTAAATGGAATTTTCTGTGGTCAAAAGAAGATTGAGAAACATGTTTCCAATAGAAAAAAAGTGCACTATGTAACTCATTATGGTGGTGCAAAACTGTTTTTTTAACTTTCTCTGCAGTCTATGGCTGTTGAACAATGCACCATTAAAGTCATGGACTATGCTAATTATTAGTGATGACTGTTTGCATATCATCCTGGATTACTCTTCCAATGTCAGATGAAATATTTTACTTCTGCTCAGTTGTACATATCAGAAGATCAAAATCATGTTACAGTTGTTTGAGCAGCATGATGTTGATTTACAGTCAATTTTCTGCCCCATCCATTACCATAATTCACCATTTATCAATCTAGTCAAACTTGGTTTACATACCATTGAGCACCAACTGAGAATCACAAACCATCTCTTTGGGACAAAATGGAAGTAAGTGACCTGAACATTGTCATCTGTTGTCATACACCTCTGCTTATGTACCAGGTCACTGATTCTATGCAAAATATGAACAAATGTGCAATTAAATGTAGTTATAACATTCCAGTTGTGCAGTAATTTTCCCACTTAATGTTAGACATGCTCAACAGTAGACATTACTATGAATGCATAGCAGCTATTAGAAGTTCCTGGCAGATTAAAACTGTGTGCTGAACCTAGAAATACAAAAGGAGTGCTAGTCTGACAAGTTGTTTGAGACAACTTGTGTGCAGTCTGCAAAGCAGAAGAGAAGTACTGGTGGAAGTGGTGCTGTGAGAGCAGATTGTGAGCTGTGCCTCAATAGTTCAGCTGGTAATTTACCTACAAAAGACAAAGGTTCTGGGTTCAAATCCCACTACAGTGCAGAGGTTTAATCTGCCAATAACTTCCAAATCAGCACATACTCCACTACTTCTGTCAAGTACCTGTTGATTCCTTGTTCAGAATATGGAGTACTGGCAGTGTACAGAGATACTACAGCTAGAGCTTTGCAACCATTCTCTCTGTAGACTGCAATATTTTGGTTGGTTGGTCAATTTTGGAGAAGGGGACCAAACAGCAAGGTCTACAGTCTCATCAATTAGGGAAGGATGGGGAAGGAAATCGACTGTGCCCTTTCTAAGGAACCATCCCAGCACTTGTCTGAAGTGATTTACAGAAATCGTGTAAAACCTAAATCAGGATGGCTGGATGCAGGTTTGAACTGTCATCCTCACAAAATTGAGTCCAGTGTGCTGACCACTGCGACACCTCACTTGGCGCAATATTTTGACAACTATGATTTTTTTTCTATATCTGAAGTCTTATATTTGCACAAAGTTCTATGTAGTATCTAATTGCCGAAACTTTTTCATATTATATTTCCATGTAAACTGTAAGTACATTGTGCCTGGTGAAGCTGGATACTTCAAGGCTGTTCTAAGGCACATCATTAGCATTTAGGTGATGCTTACTAGTGCTAACTGATGGCCTGATTTATAAATGTAGAAATGTACCTGATGTTCTGTTTGGAAGACAGTAATTTGGTGACTGTTCAATGTAAATGAGCTGTTCTGGTGACACATCAGGATGGTCCATGGTGGCAGAATTTCCCAATGCAATGCTTCCCAGCTGCTCGTCATAATTAATCCTGCAAAAACAAAAGAAAGCCTTTGAAAAAAAATAATAAACACATACTGACAAAGACTGTTGCCCATATTGCCACATGAATCGAACAGAGTAGAAAATTACTTTCTAAACCAATTAAAAAATTGTGAGTGAACAGTATGCCTTCTTTATAATTATGTTTTGAACCCAATTGTACATATTTGTAGATAATTACTAACCAAGAATGTACAAAATGTGCATACATATTGAATCTTTTGGTTATGTAAAGTAATTAACATTTTTATTAAATAACTTCTAGAAATAGATCCAAACAGGGACATTATGAATAGAGAGACCAACTTTAGAAGAACACTTTTTTAAAAATGTAAGGTAGGGACATGAAAATGTGAAATAGTTTTGAGAAACAGGTTATGATTTGGTCATGATTCCACACTTTTCATGCTGCCACTAAGTGATGTCTTTTATCTTGGCTACTGACTGCCAGACTATAAAATACAGTGAAAGAACTGACTTGTAATCATTAGAAATATAGTTGTGCTTCATATATAACTGCGTAATGTAGATAATTGTGTTATCTGACTTTTAGGTACAGATTAGTAATGTGATGTTACAGAAGAGAACCAGTATGAAATTAAGTAAAAACTGATGTGACAGCATGGCTTCTTCTTGTAAAGATATATATAAATGGTTCTTGTAAGACTAATAGCCCTATCTATGATTTAATGTAATAATGTAATTACTGTCTGGGTTGCAATACTCGGATGCACAGTCATTCTATTTGTCATTGAGCAAAACTGAGAAGCTTCAGTGCCAGGATTTTAGCGACATAATATTTTCTGATTTTTGATTAATGCTCATAATTTTATAGCTTGCGATATAGAGAGAGCAATATTGCATTAAACTGTACCACAATATTATCAAACTCGTGAAAGTATTAACATTGTATCAACATAAAATGGCTGTGAAATATCTTACACTGTGTAAATTTTAAACTTTAATCCTCTTGCGATGAGTTAATAAACTAACCTAACAGTGTTTTGCATATATTATGTTACCACTTAATTTTTCTGTGATCTGTAACACTGTTTCAGCACATTCAGATTTACTAAAACCAAACCACAGATTTTTAGTGTCTCTGAAACAAACAGCTATCACCATCTTAAAATGGCTGTGACATATTCAAGTACATGAGTAAATTTGCTGTGTGATTCAGCTGTGTGATTCAACTAACACAAAATTAAAAAAACTGCAGTAAATAATACGAGATAATGCTTGGTTATATATTTAATACTTCAGGCATTAACAATTTATAGCCTTCCTTTCATATCTCAAGTGTCAGAATGACAGTCTGAGTGGCACATAAATCAGCCTCTTGGTTGACAAGGCAGCAATACAGAAGTGCAGCTGGATTATCAGATTAACTGATATCACTTTCCACATTGTAAATTATCATCAGATCATGTCCCTGAAGAGTCTGTCTAATATACTGCCACAGTTCGAATACTTTTCATTTCGGTCTTATGCTTATACTTTGTTATGAGGTACCCCAATGCTTTACTATAAGAACACAAATTACAATAAAAATAGCAAAAGTTATTAATGGACAATTATGGTAAGAATTAAATACATTCTGTATGAACACTTGTGCAAAGATAAATGTTGTATTAAATGTTTTCAGATACAGGTTTTAGGTTTTGTGCATCACTGAGGCGCCATCTGCAGAAAACTATTTTCAGGAGCTATCATCTTATGGTCATTGTATTGTGATACCTCCACCAAAATTCATGAAGCCATGAAAAACTGAAGATGTCACAAAGGCAAGTAGCCAAATATATTTCATGTAATAAGGGACAAATATAAATGAATTAATATATGAAGTAGTAAGTAACCAATATTAATTGACAGCCTTATTTATTCATAAATAGATCTTTTAATCATCTCATTTGGTCCTTGTATATGTTTTGTGCATGTGAGCTGCACCACAAACTTCATGGCAATCTTCATAATTCATAACAACTAGAAAAGTGTCTGTGGTGATATTCCACAACAGCAGTCGGAACTAGCTTGGTGACTATGATATATGATGGTCTGTGGTTGCCTGTAATTGGGAAATATTCTCATGAACAACTGAAGTCACTTGTATAAGTAAATTCAATACCAGACTCCATCACAAAATGCAGTATTCTCCAGATAAATTTATTCAGTCATTTCAAATTCCACTGGGGTGCATAAAATCCTTAAAGGGAATCAGGTGAGGTTCTTTAATGATATCACATTAAATCTGACTGCAACTGTAATTATGTGTTGTGGTCTGATATCTAGGTTACCACGATATACCATTATCTTGCAAATTGTTATGCTGTGCACATACCTTCTTGTAAATGGCATGCTCTCAGGATAGCTTCCATGCCCAACAAGAAAATGTGGTAGCTTTCAGGGTCCATAGATAAGGTAGGAACACATTCGTAACCTGTTGAACTTAAGGCTTCTACCTAGCAGAGTGTACTAGCATATTTTTGCCCCAGTGACAGGGCTGTTGCGTTGTTGTTTGGACTCCAGACTCCAAAAAGTTGGGTAGCTATTCTGATCCATGACCACTTGACCAATGATCAAAACTCATAGAGGTTGTTTGAAGTTGTGCCCAAGGCACATAGTTTACAGAGTTGGAATACAGGAAGTGCTCAGTAGTATCAAGATTAGCAGATTCAGGAAGAGTGAGGAGTCACAAGAACCCTCATGCCTGTTAAGCTTTTATCAAACTGACAAAATTTGGGAAAAATTTGGTTGAGCATTGACATCGATGTGTAGGTGTCCTAAAATATGTTGTAGCAATTAAATAGCTCTAAATCATCTGAAAATAGTCTCGTGTAATGTTCACCAGTGAGAGACAATGATATACAAAACAAGAGACTCATTTCAGTTGGTGGAAACACACCGGAATGAGAAAATCTCCACCACTTGCTTCAATGATGCCTTACTGGGAAATAGGATGCATCTCCTCTTGAAGTTTTTGACATATTCATAACTTGCCGTCCATCTGTACCTATCTGTGTACTAAATCATAAGTTTAGGCTATCTTTTTTCAACTCTTCAAATGTGTAATGGTGATATTCCTGCAACCATGCTAATCTCTGTGTTCTATGACATGCAGTGAGCACAGGTACATGTGTATATGAGTGCCTTCCCTGCCCCAAGGAAAGGGGTTACTTCTGGGTGGTATGACCTCTCATCTGTTGATGTTGCCCAGCACCAAACTCACGAGTGATTTGCTTCATTGTGGACTGACTATACAGCATTACGACCAGTGGTACTAGTGGGACTGCTGATGGCAATAGAAGCTATATTGAAACCAATTGCCAATGAATAGGGCTTACAAGAATTTGAGAGTGACAGTAGACACCTAGTTTTGCATACATTTAACAGAGAGAGAACAGTCTGGGACAGAATAACTAGCTAAAGCACATCAGGTGATCGGGTGGTAGCGATGAGTAAAGGAATATAATATGAACACTAGCGCTACATAGAACTTAGTCAGCAAAGTGAAGAGGACATGATTCAAGAAACTATGCATGGTTTCATGAGCTCATGAATTACTGAAATTATCAAATTAATGAAATCCATTTAATGTAGTTAAGATTCCATGAGATCCCACGTAGTACTATTCGACCATGGGCAAGTGGAAATTCATTAGATTAGATTAGAGTGACTTTCATTCCAATTGATTCATAGTGAGGTGGTCCTCCAGGAAGAAGAACATGTCAGAAAAACAATAATACATGACAAATATTTACAACTAAAACAAATAAGCTAATGTACCTTCCACAGATCCCAAGTGGAATGATTGTCTTTTTTTTTATGAACGCTGTATGAAACTATCATTTTACAACACTCATTTAGTAAGATTGCATTAATGCACTGAATTTAAAATTTAAAAAAATGTTTTTATTTATTTATAAGGTAATAAACATATAATAGTACTACTACAATACTTATTTACAATGAACACACAAGATCAGTTGGTTCTACTGAGAAATTCATCAATGGAGTAGAAGCAGTTGGCCACCAATAAATTCTTTATGCTTCTCTTAAACTGAATTTCATTGGTTGTTAAGCTTTTTATGGCTACTGAACTGTTGGTTTGAAAAAGTGATATATTTTTAATGACAATTTTCATTAACGAATAAATATACTGGGAAGCAATAGTTAGTACCCCTAGTCCCCTAAACAGGCCTCTGCAGGATGTTCTTGAGTTCACACCACTTATAACTCTTATTGCATGTTTTTGTGCCCAGAAAACTTCAGCTTGGCTTGATGAATCACCCCAAAAAATAAACCCATATGACATCACGTAATGAAAGGTTTTTCATTTTTATATCCCCTATGTCTGATAGAATTCGCATTGCAAATAGTGATTTGTTTAGATGCTTCAGCAGTTCTCTGGTGTGCTCCTCCCAGTTGAATTTATTATCAAGCTGTAATACTCAAGAACTTAATACTGTCCATTTCCTCTATCTGCTAGTCATCATATGTTAGGCATATACTTGTGGGACACTACTTACAAGTTCTGAACTGCATGTAGTGTGTTTTTTCAAAGTTTAGAGACAAAGAATTGGCTAGGAACCAGTGATTAATATTCACAAATATTTTGCTAGCCAATCTTTCTAAGATTGCTATTTATTTTCTGTTTATTGCTATGTTTGTATCATCAGCAAACAAAACAAATGTGGCATCTGGTCATGTTACTGATGAAAGGTCATTGATATACACAAGAAAAAGTAAGGGCCCTAAAATGGAACTTTGTGAGACCTCACATGTAATTAGTTCCCAGTCATGGTGAGAGAGGCCATTGACTATTGGTTTTGTATAAAGATATTATCAATGGCTGTTTGTGAGCAATTGGGTACCCTAGTTGGGAACTTTACAGTGAAAATTAAGTTGAATGATAGTATTACTAACTCAAATAAGCTCTTGTTGGGAGAGTCTTAAAGGAGATCTACATTGAAGTCACCAGCAACCACTATTTCTTTGTATTTGGTTTTTAATTGGACCAATACAGCTTCAAGATGGTTTATGAACAGATTAAAGTTACACTTAATATTATGAAGGATTTTTTATGAAATTCTACTTCTGTTGCACTTGCTTCCATATACAGTTCTAGGTAAAACTTATGAATGTCTATGTTCTTAAATTTATGACAGTTCCTGATGAATGTGGCAACTCCCCCTTTCTCCATTTCTGCTCTACAAAAGTTAGATGCTAACTTAAATCCTGTGACACTTAAAAGTTCTATACCAGTAGTCAAATGATGTTCAAAGAGGCAGATTATGTCACCTGTGTTTGAGTACTCTAATTCAGCTATACAGATAATTGATTCATTAATTTTATTTCTCAGTCCTTGAATATTTTGATGCAATAGACAGCTGACATTTCACATTGACTGAGTTAAAATTGGGTAGAGGTGAAATTTCTGTCGATTGTTGAAAATTCTTAACCAACAGCTGTTTATGCTGATCTAATAAGCTAGAATTATGTTTTTTGGTTTCTTTCTCAAATTGAAGGTTTGTCTCAATCCTAACCTCTCTTAAAGCTTGGTTTTGCCTTCATGTCCTCGCAGTTTTGCAGTTGTTTATTGACATAAAAACCTGAGAAAGTTCTTGGAACACGTGAGATCATTCACGGCCATACCGAGTTTGCATGGTGGAGGTTCAGATAGACAATTCAGTGCTCTTCCTTGATGTCCACTGTAAAACCAATGGCTGACTGAGACACAGTGTGTGAAACCATATATATGCACTGCTATTTGCTCACTCTCAGCCATCTTCATCAACTACAGAATAACACAGAGTCCCGAAGTCCCATGGGCACCAAGCAAAAAGCACTTTCAGTGCCAGAAATTTTCCACAAAGGGTGCCAACTTTTTCATCTCTGAATAACAATTGCAGCTTAAATCCTCAACTTGGATGTATTCTTCCTCTACATTTTTTACACTCTACAGCTTCCTCAAGTACCATGGAAGTTAATCCCTGATGTCTTTAACAGATATACAGGGTGTCCGAAAAGACTTTCCCTGATTACATAAATTGATAACTCAGGCTAGAAGTAAGATACAAATATGAAACTTGTGTCAAATTGTTTACAACTATCAAAGTTTTTTTTTTCTGTTTTAGGTTCGCAGTACGTAAGTAGTGGATGAGGTGCAGTGCCCAAGAAGCCATGTTAACCAATCAGGAGAAGGCACAGTGTGTCCTGTGGTACCATGAGACATGATCACCAACCACAGTACAGAGACACTTCCAGACAACATTTGGAAGGAATCCACCTGATGTCAAGAGCATTAAAGCCTGGTATGAGAAGTTCAGGAACACAGGATCAGTTGCTGACCCTCCGAGGTCTGGTCAACCAAGAACCTCAGCAGACAGGGTGGAAGCTGTAAGGCAGTCTTTTCTGTGAAGTCCAAAGAAATCGGTGTGCAAGGCTTCATGTGAATTACAGATGCCAAAAAGCTCTTTCCATGACATTTTACACAAACGTTTATTGTTTCGTGCATACAATGACAGTACACGTCGATATGACTTTGCGGTCGAAATGCTATCATGTATTGAGGACGATGATGGTTATCTCAGATGAATTGCCTTTTCCAACGAAGTGACCATTTTTGTCAGTGGAGTAGTGAATCGCCATAATTTGCACATTTGGGGTTCACAACCCCCTGGTGAGGTCATGGAGTGCACCAGAGGCAGTCCAAAGGTGAATGTTTGGTGTTAGCTATTGCACGATCGAATTATCGGGCCACTCTTCTTTGCTGAGGCTACAATCACATCTGCAGTGTATCTGGACATGTTGCAACTGTATGCTGTTTCTCAGCTGCTGCAGTATCACCTCAATGTCTTTTTTCAGCAAGATGGTGCACGGCCTCATTGGGGTTTGGACGTCCGTGCCTATCTCGATATGACCTTTCCTGGGTGATGGATTGGTCGTGATGGGCCAACGGTTTGGCTCTCCTGACATAACCCCATTAGAATTCTTTTTATGGGTTTATGTCAAGGACGAGGTCTACCGAACACGTGTACCAGACCTTGAAACCCTGCGGCAATGAATAACCACAGTTGTTGAATCGATCCCTCCAGGGATGTTGACTAATGTATGGGCGGAAATTGAATATTGTCTGGATGTGCTACGTGCTACCAAGGGTGCTCATGTGGAAGTTTACTGATGTATGTAAAAAACTTTGATAGTTTGTAAACAATTAGGCACCAATTTCATATTTGTATCTTACTTCTGGCCTGAGTTATAAATTTATGTAATTAGGGAAAGACTTTTTGGACACCCTATATATCA
The DNA here is from genome assembly GCF_021461385.2 of Schistocerca piceifrons. Classification (NCBI taxonomy): domain Eukaryota; kingdom Metazoa; phylum Arthropoda; class Insecta; order Orthoptera; family Acrididae; genus Schistocerca; species Schistocerca piceifrons. The sequence continues at coordinate 320,056,006 of NC_060139.1, read as the reverse complement.
TCCTGCCCCTCCGTCTTGTCAATGTTTTCTATATATTGCTTTCCTCACTGACTCTACGACCTCCTCATTCCTTACCCTGTCAGTCCACCTAATTTTCAACATATGTCTGTAGCACCACATCTCAATTGCTTCTCTTCTGCTCTGGTTTCCCATAGTCATGTTTCACTGCCATTCAATGCTGCACTCCAAATGCAGATTCTCAGAAATTTCTTCCCCAAATTAAGGGCTATGTTTGATACTAATAGATATCTCTTTGTGAGGAATTCCCTATTTGCCAGTGCTACTCTCCTTTTTATGTCCCCCTTGCTCCATCCATCATCTGTTATTTTGCTGCCTAGGTACCAGAATTCCTTAACTTTATTGCCTTTGTGATCACCAATTCTGATATTAAGTTTCTCACTGTTCTCATTTCTGCTACTTCTCATTACTTTCACCTTTCTTTGATATACTCTCAGTCCATATTCTGTTCTCATTAGACTGTTCATTCCATTCAACAAATCCTATAATTCTTCTTCACTTTTACTGAGAATAGCAATACCATCAGCGAATTTTATTACTGTCATCCTTTCACCTTGAATTTTAATCACTCAATTGAACCTTTCTTTTATTTTCATCATTGCTTCTTTGACATATAGTTTGAACAGTAGGGACAAAAGACTACATCACTGTGATACACCCTTTTTAATCAGAGCACTTCATTCTTAGTCCTACTGCCTCATTGTTCCCTCCTGAAGATATACACCATTAAATCTGTCTTCAGATTCAGAACTGGATGGCAAGAGGAAGGGCATCTAGCCACCCCTTAAACTAACCATGCTAAATCAGTTAATAAACATGTCAATGCTGTGCTGATGCAGGACAGAGGCCCAAGAAAATGAGGAGGTAATAAGAAACATCAAAATATTGCTACAAAATGTGCTGACTTGTTATATGTAAAATGTCACTTAATTCATTTTTCTGTATTTAGATTTAGGAAAAACTGACAGGACAGTGATTAAGTACAAAAACCATGTGCATTACAGTGCATATACACCGTCCAGCGATTTTAAAGTGACTACCTGTCAAAAACGTGATTAACCATGTTTTGCTATGCCAAACCACTGCGAGACATGCAGAAAGAGAGAATGAGCTTCTGGAATTTACTGACAGGGATGTGGAGGCATGCTGGCCCCAGTGCTGTGGCCAGCTGCACTAGGTTCCACAGTTGAGGATCCACTGTGTGACCACACTAGTCAAGTTGGTCCCACAGATTTTTCATTGAGTTTATGGGACTCCGGAAAGGTTCAATATCATGAAATGTTCAATTTTTACTTTTTTGCATTTTAAAAATCTACAGACTTTCTACTTCCATCTGATATATAATTTATTCAGTTCAGAAGAATACGATCATTTTTAAAATACTTTTGAAATATATTCTGCATGGTTGTGACCCAACGTGACACTATTAAACTGCTGTCAAATGTTGTGATCATGAATCTACATGCTCATCATGTACATTTTAGTGATGTGAGAGAAAATAAGTGTTACAAAATAAGTGTTGTGTTTAATATGTGATAGTTTGATATATATCGCTTGCTCAATTGTTGTGTGTTTCATGTTTATTTGCTCTCTTATAATCCTGAAAATATTCATAGTGAGTTTTGTTCATTGAAATCTCTGTTTTATTGACGGATAATCATGAGTAAATGTAAAGTGACTAAAAATCCTCTGAAGGGTTTTAAGAAAAGGGAACATCTTGGAAAGCTAAAGGTAGGTGTTATTACCATAATAATAAAGAAGATAACCAAGTGCTGAACCTAACATTGCTGGTACACCTGCCCATTGCAATGAAAATCAAAAAGAAAGTGCTTTGCATAGGAAGCTTGGTTCCATTAGTAAAAAGTGTGAATGTTTTATGGGTAAACAAGATGTGAGTGAAATATTTGATATGTCTGTTCTCAACGGAATTTTTGCAAACTGTGTAAGATGTATTCAGTGTAGTGAAGTCAGTCTGGAAATCTATATAAAAAATCACTTAGATTTGCCAGTGAAATGGAACTGAATTCTGGTAAGTGTTCTGACATGACCATCTTTTGGAACAGGGTTGCAGTAACTCCTAATGAAGAAAATAGTAACAAAATCTATGAACACCAACACCACATTAGATTCGTTTATGCCTTGTATATAATTGGTAAGGATGGTAGCGCAGGTGCAGATTATGAACTACAATAGATTTATGGGGTCTAAAGTAGAAGATGTCTGTATATAATCTATGACAAAATCTGTAGAAGAGGGAGGAATAGAAATCAGTGGTAACAGAGACTTGACTGCAACATTTGATGGTACCTGACATAAAGGGACACACATCTCTTCATGGTGTAGTATCTGCCACCGGTATATGTATAGGGAAAGGTTTAGGTGTAGCAGTAATATCTAAATGTTGTAGGTGTCCACAAAATAATCGCACAGCTATCTACAGTGGCATTAGTGGAGGAGTGCAGGTGGCTGGTGTTGGTAGTATATTTCAGTGTTCTGTTGCATATGATAAAGTGTGATATGAGAATTACCTTGATTCCAGTGATTCAAAAGTTTCAAACATATTCAAGAACTGAAGCCCTATCATGTTGGTTGTAATGCAGTAATCTGAGTGTATTGGACATGTACAGAAACAAATGGGATCAAAATGTCAGTGACTGAAAGCTTTGTAAAAAAACCACAGTGAAGGGAAGGTTAACTGATAGTGTAATTGACAAAATAGAAAACTATTATGGAATGACTATTCTGAAAAACACACAAAGTGTCGATGAAATGAAGAAGGCAGTTTGGACTCCTTTTTTTCATACTTTTTCAACCAGTGAAAGTCTCCAATCATTACTTGTGCCCCAAAAGAGAAAACATTTGGTGTAAATGCAACACGGGATTGCTAAATGGTGAACTGTACACTCATAAATATCGTCTGCCTGATGTGGTAATGGAGGTGGCAAAACCTATTTTAAGAGACTTAGCAGCATCTGAATTGCTCAAAAAGTCTGTTCATGGAAAAGCTCAAAACCCCAATGAAAGTGTAAATAGTGTTATATGACCAAGAACACCCAAGACTGTGGTAACTGGAATAGAAACAGTTCACTTTGGTGTGTATGATGTTGTTGCTACTTTCAATGATGGCAGTGTTGCAAGGTGCAAAGTATTTCAAAGTATGGGAATGAAGATAGGTTTTGACATTGTATGAATGATGCTTTCTTTAGTCTCAGAACATCTTCGGTCTGCTGGCAGGGCTGTAAATAGCCTAGAAACACAAGCCAGAGTAAACAGGAGGAGGACAAAGAGGAAGCTGGAGGAGGAGTTTGCAGAAGATGATGATGATCCTATGGACTTGGACTATATTAAAAAGGTAATCCAAACTTTGTTGATTCCCACAAATTTTATTTTTTCATACAAATTACACGTTTTCCCAGGATCTACCAAACCAACCTGCTTCAAATTTTCAGAAAATGTTATATAGTCCCTTCTGCATAACATAACACAGTCTATCTGTATATTGTTGAATTTATAAACCAAAAATGGCACAAAAAGTAGTGACTTTTCATTACAATACAAAGACCGCTTGCTTAGCTGGGTGGTAACGTGCTCACCTCCCATGCAAGCAGGCCCGGATTCAATTCCTAGTTGGGTTGGAGATTTTCTCCACTCAGAGACTGGGTGTTGTGTTGTCCTCATCATCATTTCATCCTCATCACTGACATGCAAGTCGCCCAATGTGGTGTTGACTGAAATAAGACTTGCACTTGGTGGCCGAACTTCCCCGGATGGGGTCTCCCGGCCAACAATGCCATATGCTCATTTCATTTAATTTTCATTACATTAGAAGAAATGAATCTCTAATAACGGAATTCAAAATTTTAAAAATCCCTGTGTTAAGTTGTAGCCAACACTCCAATAAATAACTTGTAAAAATTTCAACTTTCTAGATCAAATACTTTCTGAGAAAATATGTAATTTATAAGCATTGTATAGACAGGACTTCTGGAGCCTCTTAAATCTGGGAAGTTTGGTGGCCATCGGAGTATGGAAACTCGTCCCGGTGCTCTTCAAACAACACATGTACTCTGAGAGCTGTGTGACACACTGCATTGTCCTCCTGGTAGGTGCCATCGTGCTGAGGAGAAACAAACTGCTTATAGGGCTGTACATGGTCCCCAAGGGTAGAGGCATACTTGTATTGATCCACTGTTCCTTCCTGGATGATGAGATCACCCAGGGAGTGCACAAAAACATTCCCAAGGCTATAACGCATGCAGGGTGTTTGCTTTCAGGGTGTTTCGCCAATGGCCATTTCTCCGATGCAGCACAAAACGTGATTCATCTGAAAAGGAAACCTGTCACCACTCAGTGGACGTTCAGTTTTGGTAGTGGCTTGCAAATTCCAGTCTTTGGTACCAATGAACAGCTGTCAGCATTGGGTGCATGAACCAGGCGCCAGCTACGGAGTCCCATATGCAGCAACTTTCGCTGAATGGTCGTTGAGGAGACATTGTTGATAGCCCCTTGGTCCATCTGGAAAGTCAATTGCTCAACAATTGCACATCTATTCGTCCCTACACATCGCCACAGCTGTCATTCATCCCTTTTATCTGTGATCAGTACCACACTTACATCAGCACCAGTTTTGGATACTGCCATTTTTCCATGTGTAGTATAGTTTAACCATGGCAACACATGAAGAGTTTACAAAGTTAGCCATTTCAGAAATGCTCCCAGTCAATAATCATGCCCTTTTGGGCCTTAGATAAATCGCTCCGTTTCCGCATTATGACAATGGCTGACTGTCTTCTAATCTGACACGATTTTTAAATAAACTGTGTACAACTAGTACCGAGTAAACCTCTGACGTAAATCGTAGCAGTGAGATTTTGTGTACGTGCATGGAATCAGCGCAGTCAGATGGATGGAGGTGGATACGTGACAGAAAGGACTATCATGTTTCGACGTGCCCATGATCACACCGTGAATGAAGCTGCCCAATTTCTTGATTCTTCAATGTAGACTGTCCAACGTGTCAGCCAGGAATGGTGTCGCACTCGCAGCCTAGTTACACGGTTTAAGACCAGTGGTTCTGAAAGGATCCTGACAGGGACGTGACAAAAGTGTCATGCAGTGTCAACGACAATCAGTTTCAAACCCGACAGCAGTTGCTGCCGTCAGCGAATGAAACTCGATCTCGCCAGACGAAACGCAGGTAGCAAAATCAAACCGCTTTCGGAGTAATGACACTTCGACTGTCAATATTTTATCAGCAAATTATCGAAGTATTCGTAACACAGTTCCCGATTTTACTGCCCTCGAGGAAATTTCTCGAGCTCAAATCATTCTCAGGACCGAGAGCTGCCCTTTACCCGAAATGAAAACCTCTGAGAGTCATGGAACGTATATCGAAAAGAGAGATTAGACGCCATAGGAGGGGAGTATTCATTGCTGTTGACAAAAATATTGAGGCTAAATTTGAGTGCGAAGATATGTGGTTACGTATTACAGGTCAATTGTTGGATGCTTTTATGGGCCTCCTGCTTCCGCTGTGACAGTATTAGAGTACGTTTCTCTTGACGGGACATCCAGAACGGTTATTCATCCTCACCTATTTCAACCTCAGTTGTGGATGTTTTGTAGACTCACATTTTAATATGCACCTGAATACGTACGTCCTAAAAGCGGGTTGCACTTTACTTTTTAGAAATAAAAAACTTTTAAACTGTAGTGGATTTTATTATTGATGAGTTTTGGTTATTCAAAGGAAGTCTACGATCAGTAGCGCGAAAATACCAAGATCATGCAGTATTAGTAGAAAGTAACTTTAACCTACCGAGTATACACTGGGACGACTATGGATTCATTGCAGGGTGCAGACGGGCAGTCTTGCGATGTACTTTTGGACACAGTTTCCAAAAACTGCCTTGGGCAGTTACTTTGACAGCCCGTTCACAATTAAAATATTTTCGGTCTGGTGCCTATAGACAGGCCTGATCTTACCAACAATGTCAGTACAGTGGCAGGAATTAGTGACTATGATGTCATCATAACGACTATGGTTGCTAAAGTTTAATTGATCAAGAAGACTAGGAGAGCATTTCAGCTTTAAAGAGCAGATAAGCAGTTGTTAGCATCCCACTTCAATGAATTGACATCATTTAGCTCCAGTACTATGTACGTAGAGGAATTATGGGCTAAGTGTAAACGTATTGCAAATCGTACTCTGGAGGAGTATGTGCTGAGTAAGTGGATTAAGAACGGAAAAGACCCAAAAGTGGTTTAAGAACGAAATTAGGAAAATGCTGAGGAAGCAAAAGCTGTTGCACTCTCGGTTCAAAAGAGAACGCGCAAATGATGACAGACAAAAGTTAGCACAGGTTCGTGCGTCTGTGAAAAGATCGATGCGAGGAGCATACAACTGCCACCGTCGTACATCAGCGAAAGATCTGTCAGAGAAATCGAGAAAATTCTGGTCCCACGTAAAATTGCCAAGCAGGTCAAAGGCTTCTATCCAGTCAGTCGTTGATCGGTGTGGTGTCGGAGTAGAAGACTTCAAGAGGAAACACGAAGTTTTAAATTTCTCATTTGAGAAATCGTTCACGCAAGAGAATCGTGCAAACGTAGCGTCGTTTGACCATGGCATTGACTCCCATATTAAGGACATAGTAGAGAAGCAACTGAAAGAGTTGAAAGCAAATCAGTTGCCAGGTCCTGATGGCATCCCAGTTTGGTTTTACAAAGATAACTGTGACATTGGCCCCTTACTTAGCATGCATGTATCGCGCCCAGCGCAAAGTCCCAAATGACTGGCAAGAAGGGCAGGAGACAACTGTATATAAGAAGGTTAAAGCAACGGACACGCAAAATTACAGACCAATATGGTTAACATCAGTTTGCCGCAAAATTGTTCGAATATAACAAAATTTCCTTGAGAGGGAAAAACTTCTGGCCGCGAATTAGCTCGGTTTTAGGAAGCATGGCTTGTGCGAAACTCTGCTTGCCCTTTTCTTACATGATATAATATGAACTGTGGATGAAGGGCAACAGGTGGATTACATATTCCTAGATTTCTGAACAATGTTTGACACGGTGACCCACTGCACTCTGTTAACGAAAAGATGAGCATTCGGAATAGGTTCCCAGACATGCAAGTGGCTCGAAGACTTCTTATGTAACGGAAATCAGTACGTTTTCCTCGACGGCGAGCGTTCTTCAGAGACAGGGGTACCATCAGGAGTGTCCTAGGAAGTGTAATAGGGTGAGCGGTAATCTGCAGCTCATTGCTGACGATGTTGTAGTGTATGGGAAGGTGTCGTCGTTGGGTGACTGTAGGAAGATGTGGTGAATGGCAGCCAGCTCTAAACTATAGAAAACTGGAAGTAGAAAAAAAAACCGTTATGTTCGAATACAGCATTAGTAGGGTTCTGCTAGACACAGTCAAGTCGATTAAATAAAGGGTGACAATTATTGAACTATATGAGAAAAACGTAAATTAATTACAGACTACGGCGTGCACACTCTTCATTCAACGTGTAAACGTCACTACAGAAATTTGGATTTAGGTTATGACATGTTTGATATGCCTGCCATCATTGGCGATGATGTGGCACAGATGAATAGTGAAATTCTGCATGACCCGCTGAAGTGTCGGAACGTCGATGACCTCCTGAAGCTCAGAAATGGTTTTGGGGTTACTGCTGTACACTTTGTCTTTAATATAGCCCCACAAAAAGGAGTCGCATGTGTTCAGATCCGGAGAATATGGCAGCCAATCGAGGACCATTCTAGTGGCTTCTGCTATCCCAGAGCCAGAATGCGTCGCCAAGGCGCTCCATCAGGACATCAAACACTCATGGTTCAATGCGGTCGAGCTCCATCTTGCATGAATCACGTCTTGTCGAAATCAGGTTCACTCTGGATAATGGTGATGAAATCATCATCCAAAATCTTCACGTACCGTTCGGTAGTCACCGTGCCATCAAGGAATATCGCACCGATTATTCCGTAACTCGACATTACACACCACACAGTCACCTGTTGAGGGTGAAGAGACTTCTCGATCACTAAATACGGATTCTAAGTAACCCAAATGCACCAATTTTGATTACTGACGAACCCATCCAAAGGAAAGTGGGCTTCGTCCCTAAACCAAACAACAATGCATATACTAATTCCCATCATGCTCCGCGGCAAACCATGAAGTTTGAACGTCCTAAGGCAAACCGTTCAGAAGTTATGGCGATTTTATTTCTTATAGTTCAATAATTGTCACCCTGCATTTAGGCATAACGTTGCAAAGCTATATGGAATGGAGCGCGCTTGTAACGATAGTAGTCAGAAAGCCAAATGGTCGAATTCGGTTTATTGGGAGAACTTTAGGAAAGTGTTGCTTATCTGTGAAGGAGACCGCAAATAGGGTACTAGTGCGACCCATTCTTGAATACTGATCGAGTGTCTGGGATCCCCAGCAGGTCAGATTAAAAGAAGACAGCAAAGCAATTCAGAGGCGAGTTGCCAGATTTGTTACCGGTAGGTTCGAATAACACGCAAGTATTACGGAGATGCTTTGGAAACTCAAGTCGTTAATCACTGGGGGAAGGCGACGTCGTTTTAGATAGCACTGTTGAGGAAATATAGAGAACCGGCGTTTGAGGCTGACAGCAGAAGGATTCTACTGCTGTAACGTACATTTCGCATAAGGGCCATGAAGATAAGATTAGAGAGATCATGGTTCATACGAAGGTACATAGACAATCGCTCTATTTGCTAGTGGAACAGAAAAGGAAATGGCTAGTACATCTACATCTACATCTACATTTATGCTCCGCAAGCCACCCAACGGTGTATGGTGGAGGGGGGCACTTTACGTGCCACTGTCATTACCTCCCTTTCCTGTTCCAGTCGCGTATGGTTCGCGGGAAGAACGGCTGTCGGAAAGCCTCCGTGCGCGCTCGAATCTCTCTAATTTTACATTCGTGATCTCCTCGGGAGGTATAAGTAGGGGGAAGCAATATATTCGATACCTCATCCAGAAACGCACCCTCTCGAAACCTGGACAGCAAGCTACACCGCGATGCCGAGCGTCTCTCTTGCAGAGTCTACCACTTGAGTTTGTTAAACATCTCTGTAACGCTTACCAAATAACCCTATGACGAAACTCGCCGCTCTTCTTTGGATCTTCTCTATCTCCTCTGTCAACCCGACCTAGTACGGATCCCACACTGATGAGCAAGACTCAAGTATAGTCGAATGAGTGTTTTGTAAGCCACCTCCTTTGTTGATGGACTACATTTTCTAAGGACTCTCCCAATGAATCTCAACCTCGCACCCGCCTTACCAACAATTAATTTTATATGATCATTCCACTTCAAATCGTTCCCTACGCATACTCCCAGATATTTTACAGAAGTAACTGCTACCAGTGTTTGTTCCGCCATCATATAATCATACAATAAAGGATCCTTCTTTCTATGTATTCGCAATACATTACATTAGTCTATGTTAAGGGTCAATTGCCACTCCCTGCAACAAGTGCCAATTCGCTGCAGATCTTCCTGCATTTCGCTGCAATTTTCTAATGCTGCAACTTCTCTGTATACTACAGCATCATACGCGAAAAGCCGCATGGAACTTCCGACACTATCTACTAGGTAATTCACATATATTGTGAAAAGCAATGGTCCCATAACACTCCCCTGTGGCACGCCAGATGTTACTTTAACGTCTGTAGACGTCTCTCCATTGACAACAACATGCTGTTTGCTAAAAACTCCTCAATCCAGCCACACAACTGGTCTGATATTCCGTAGGCTCTTACTTTGTTTATCAGGCGACAGTGCGGAACTGTATCGAACGCCTTCCGGAAGTCAAGGAAAATGGCACCTACCTGGGATCCTGTATCTAATATTTTCTGGGTCTCATGAACAAATAAAGTGAGTTGGATCTCACACGATCGCTGTTTCCGGAATCCGTGTTGATTCCTACAGAGTAGATTCTGGGTTTCCAGAAATGACATGATACGCAAGCAAAAAACATGTTCTAAAATTCTATAACAGATTGATGTCAGAGATATAGGCCTATAGTTTTGCGCATCTGCTCGACGACCCTTCTTGAAAACTGGGACTACCTGTGCTCTTTTCCAATCATTTGGAACCTTCCATTCCTCTAGAGACTTGCGGTACACGGCTGTTAGAAGGGGGGCAAGTTCTTTCGCGTACTCTGTGCAGAATCGAATTGGTATCCCGTCAGGAGCAGTGGACTGTCCTCTGTTGAGTGATTTCAGTTGCTTTTCTATTCCTTGGACACTTATTTCGATGTCAGCCATTTTTTCGTTCGTGCGAGGATTTAGAGAAGGAACTGCAGTACAGTCTTCCTCTATGAAACAGCTTTGGAAAAGGGTGTTTAGTATTTCAGCTTTACGCGTGTCATCCTCTGTTTCAATGACATCATCATCCCAGAGTGTCTGGATATGCTGTTTCGATCCTTTTACTCATTTAACGTAAGACCGGAACTTCCTAGGATTTTCTGTCAAGTCGATACATAGAATTTTACTTTCGAATTCACTGAACGCTTCACGCATAGCCCTCCTTACGCTAACTTTGACATCGTTTAGCTTCTGTTTGTCTGTTTGCCTTACGGTGGCTATATCTACATACGTAGATATAGATGCAGAAGGGAATTCCTTGCAGTGGTTATCTGGAATGGGTAAATCGCAAAGTGCCATTGCTCACCGCAACACATATAGTTGTACTTCTTCAGTGGACTATAAAACACAGAAATTGGACAGTAACTGCCTGGAGGCGTGCAGTGTGGTCCGACGAGTTACCATTTGGGCACTTTCCAGATTATACGAGGTTTCGAGTACACCTACGGACCAATGTGACGTGTTTAATTCGCCATGTGTGGAGGGTGCAGTTCAGGGAGGAGGTGGTTCCCGTGGCGCGTCAGGTGTGATTTTCTTGCCACGACTTGGTCTCACTTATTTACCAGGTGTACCGGTATGAAATGAGCGTTTTTTGTGAAATTGAAACAAAAATTTTGAATTGAAAAGGAAAAACATTTTATTCAAAGTGCTGACCATTGCTTTCTATACATTTTGACCACCTTTCTGGCAATGTGTCGACACCACGCCAATAGAAATACTCGTCTTTTGAAGCAAACCAATCAGGCACCCAATTTTCGACTTCTTCGTAGCAATCGAAGTGTTCCTCAGCCAATGCGTGTCCCATTGATGAAAACAAATGGTAGTCGGAAGGGGCCAAGTCTGGTGAATACGGTGGGTGGGGTAGCAGCTCCCAGCCAAGTGTTTTGATTGTGTCCTGAACCAGTTTTGCTTTGTGTGCAGATGCATTGTCGTGTAAAAAAATTACTTTGCCATGTCTTATGGCCCATTATGGTCTTTTTTCGATCAATGCGTAGTTCAAATTGATCATTTGTTGTCTGTAGTGATTAGTATTCACAGTTTCACCGGGTTTTAGAAGCTCATGATACACCACACCTTTCTGATCCCACCAAACACAGAGCATTGTCTTCTTGCCGAATCGATCTGGTTTTGCAGTCGATGTTGATGGTTTTCACGGATTAACCCATGATTTTTCCCTTTTAGGATTCTTAAAATAAATCCATTTTTCATCGCCAGTAACAATTCGATGCAAAATTGATTTTCTTTCATGTCTTTGAAGCAAAATTTGACAAATGGTTTTTCGGTTTTTCATCTGTCTTTCATTCAGTTCATGTGGCACCCATTTTCCACACTTTTGGATCTTTCCCACAGCTTTCAAACGGTCAGGAATTGTTTGTTGTGCAACATTTAGCATTGCTGCGATTTTCTTCTGACTCAAAGTATCATCTTCATCCAATATTGCTTGCAATTCGGCGTCTTCGAACTTTTTTGGTGGTCATCCACGTTCTTCATTTCTTACATCAAAATCATTATTTCTGAACGTTGAAACCATCTTTTGCATGTTGCTTCTGATAGAGCATGATCACCATATGCCTCGACAAGCATTCGATGCAACTCTGCAGTACTTTTTTTCAAATGAAAACAAAAAATTAATGCTTTCCGCAAATCATCACTTTCTGGTACAATATTCGACATTGTTAACACGATGAAAACATATGATGTTGTTTGTTCCATGACTTGATGTATACTAAATATCTTTGATAGATGTCATACCAACAAAACAAAACAAAAATTAAGGCTCGTTCACAACAAATGTTCCCTATCGACAAATTTGTATCTTAACGCTCATTTCATACCAGTACACCTGGTAGTTGCCTTGAACATGAACCAGGACGTTAATTTCAGCTTCTCGGAGACAATGTGTTGCTTTTTTTTCTACATCTTAATAATGACCATGCTATGGACACTTCCGTATTTCAAGATGATAACAGCCGTGTCGGTATGGCTGCAGGCTGCCGATCGTAGTTCAAGAAACACTCAAGTATCCCATGGCGTCTCGACTGGCCCACTAATTCACCCCCCCCCCCCCCCCTCAGTCCCACACAAAATGTCTACGATTATTTGAGCAGTGTGTGAAACGAAGCGATCAACATCCCAGCAAACTGGTAGCTTCACATGAGTATGGCATACCGGAAGAAACTTTTGAGTTCTCTTCCTCTCCGAAGTGCGGCCATTGTCAAGGCTATAGGCCGTGTTACACTGTATCAACGCGATGTCTCCTAGGGGAAGAGGGACCTATTTATACTCTTAAGACAGAAAGGAAGGAATTACCGTAATGGGAAGGAAATCTGTAGATGTGACGTACAGGTACAGACAAACAAATTATTAAATTTTCGGAAAAATTGGATGATTTATTCAAGAGAAGAGCTTCACAAACTGAGCAAGTCAGCAAAGCGTTGATCCACCTCTGGCCTTATGCAAGCAGTTATTCAACTTGGCATTGATTGATAGAGTTCTTGGAGGTCCTCCTGAATTATATCGTGTCAAATTCTGTCCAATTGGCGTGTTAGATCGTCAAAGTCCCGAGCTGGTGGGAGGGCTTTGCCCGTAATGCTCCAAACATTCTCAGCTGGGGAGAGCGAACTTGCTGGTCAAGGAAGGTTTGACAAGCACGAAGACAAGCAGAAGAAACTCTCGCCGTGTACAGGCAGATCCAGGATGGCTTGCCATGGAGGTCAACAAAATAGGGCGTGGAATTTCATCGAGGTATAGCTGCGCTGTAAGGGTGCATGGATGACAACGAAAGGGATCCTGCTATGAAATGAAGTGGCACCCCAGACATCGCTCCTGGTTGTCCGTGACAATCAGATTGATATCTCACCGCTGTCTGGGGCGCCACCAAATACGTCTTTGGTAGTCATCGGTGCTCAGTTCAAAGTGGAACTCATCGTTGATGACAATTCTACTCCAGTCAATGAGATTCCAGGTCCCGATGATCAGCGAAGGCGTGCCTGGAGACATCCTGGATAGTATTGGGATACCAACTTGTCTGTCGCCTGGCATATGGTCTGACTTCCAGAAGTGATGGTCTGGGGTGTCTTTTCATTTCCTAGCAGGAGCCCTTTTGTAGTTATCCACGGAAACTTTACAGCATAGCGGTACGTCGACGATATACTGCGCCACGTTTTGAGCCCTTCATGCAAGCCATCGTTGACTTATATTTCAGCAAGATGATGCCCGCCCACATACGGCAAGAGTTTCTACTGGTCGTCTTCCTGCTTGCCAAATCCTACCTTTGCCAGCAAGGTAACCGGATCCCTACCCAATTGAGAACGTCTGTAGCATTTTGAGCAGGGCGCTCGAACCAACTTGGGATTCTGACGATCTAACTCGCCCGTTGGACAGAATTTGACACGATATTCCAATAACTCTATCAATCAATGACAGGCAGAATAACTGCTTGCATAAGAACGGAAGGCGAACCAACGCGTTATATTCTCAGTTTACCAGGCTCCTTCTCTTTAATAAATCATCCAATTTTTCTGAAATTGTAATCATTTGTTTATCTTACATGTCCATCACATCTACCGATTTCCCTCCCATTCAGATAATTCCTCGGTGGTGCCCCTTTCCTTTTGTCTTAGAGTGTATTTACCTAGTGTGTTTATTATAGTACAAAGCAGAAAAGAAAGTGCTAAGCGAAATTTTGTTTTGAGGAAAAATATATTTACGTGTACTCCTGCGTAAAACGAGAGAATGATATTCCACATCGAGCTGCCGAGATTCAGGCAGTTAGTGACCAGCTCCGCCCCCATGAACCATGGACATTGCCGTTGGTGGGGAGGCTTGCGTGCTTCAGCGATACAGATAGCTGTACCGTAGGTGCAACCACAACGGAGGGGTATCTGTTGAGAGGCCAGACAAACGTATGGTTCCTGAAGAGGGCCAGCAGCCTTTTCAGTAGTTGCAGGGGCAACAGTCTGGATGATTGACTGATCTGGCCTTGTAACACTAACCAAAATGGCTTTGCTGTGCTGGTACTGCGACCGGCTGAAAGCAAGGGGAAACTGCAGCCGTAATTTTTGCCGAGGGTATGCAGCTTTACTGTATGGTTAAATGATGATGGCGTCCTCTTTGGTAAAATATTCCTGAGGTAATATAGTCCCCCATTCGGATCTCCGGGCAGGGACTACTCAGGTGGACGTTGTTATCAGGAGAAAGAAAACTGGCGTTCTACGGATCGGAGCGCGGAATGTCAGATCCCTCAATCGGGCAGGTAGGTTAGAAAATTTAAAAAGGGAAATGGATAGGTTGAAGTTAGATATAGTGGGAATTAGTGAAGTTCGGTGGCAGGAGGAACAAGACTTCTATCAGGTGAATACAGGATTATAAATACAAAATCAAATAGGGGTAATGCAGGAGTAGGTTTAATAATGAATAGGAAAACAGGAATGCGGGTAAGCTACTACAAACAGCATAGTGAACGCATTATTGTGGCCAAGATAGATACCAAACCCACGCCTACCACAGTAGTGCAAGTTTATATGCCAACTAGCTCCGCAGATGACGAAGAGATTGATAAAATGTATGATGAGATAAAAGAAATTATTCAGATAGTGAAGGGAGATAAAAATTTAATAGTCATGGGTGACTGGAATTTTACCATAGGAAGAGGAAGAGAAGGAAATGTAGTAGGTGAATATGGAATGGGGATACGGAACAAAAGAGGAAGCCGCCTGGTAGAATTTTGCACAGAACATTACTTAATCATAGCTAATACTTGGTTCAAGAATCGTAAAAGAATGTTGTATACATGGAAGAAGCCTGGAGATACTAGAAGGTATCAGATAGATTATATAATGGTAAGACAGAGATTCAGGATCCAGGTTTTAAATTGTAAGACATTTCCAGGGGAAGATGTGGGCTCTAACCGCAATCTATTGGTTATTAACTGTAGATTAAAACTGAAGAAACTGCAAAAAGGTGGGAATTTGAGGAGATGGGACCTGGATAAACTGACAGAACCAAAGGTTGTAGAAAGCTTCAGGGAGAGCATTAGGGAACGATTGACAAGAATGGGGGAAAGAAATACAGTAGAGGAAGAATGGGTAGCTTTGAGAAACGCAATAGTGAAGGTAGCAGAGGATCAAGTCGGCTAAAAGACGAGGGCTAATAGAAATCCTTGGATAAGAGAAGAGATATTGAATTTAATTGATGAAAGGAGAAAATACAAAAATGCAGTAAATGAAGCAGGCAAAAAGGAATACAAACGTCTCAATAATGAGATCGACATGAAGTGCAAAATGGCTAAGCAGGGATGGCTGGAGGGCAAATTTAAGGATGTAGAGGCTTATCTCACTATGGGTAAGATAGATACTGCCTACAGGAAAATTAAAGAGACATTTGGAGAAAAGACAATCACTTGTATGAATATCAAGACCTCAGATGTCAACCCAGTTCTAAGCAAAGAAGGGAAAGCAGAAAGGTTGAAGGACTATATAGAGGGCCTATACAAGGGCGATGTTCTTGAGGACAATATTATGGAAATGGAAGAGGTTGTAGATGAAGATGAAACGGGAGATATGATACTGTGTGAAGAGTTTGACAGAGCACTGAAAGACCTAAGTCGAAACAAGGCCCCGGGAGTAGACAACATTCCATTAGAACTACTGACAGCCTTGGGAGAGCCAGCCCTGACAAAACTCTAGCATCTGGTGGGCAAGATGTATGAGACGGGTGAAATACCCTCAGACTTCAAGAAGAATGTAATAATTCCAATCACAAAGAAAGCAGATGTTGACAGATGTGAGAATTACCGAACTATAAGTTTAATAAGTCACAACTGCAAAATGCTAACACGAATACTTTACAGACGAATGGAAAAACTGGTAGAAGCCGAACTCGGGGAAGATCAGTTTGGATTCTGTAGAAATGTTGGAACACGTGAGGCAATGCTGACCCTACGACTTATCTTAGAACATAGATTAAGGAAAGGTAAACCTACGCTTCCAGCATTTGTAGACTTAGAGAAAGCTTTTCACTATGTTGATTGGAATACTCTCTTTCAAATTCTGAAAGTGGCAGGGGTAAAATACAGGGAGCGAAAGACTATTTACAATTTGTACAGAAACCAGATGGCAGTTATAAAAGTCGAGGGGCATGAACGGGAAGGAGTGGTTGGGAAGGGAGTGAGACAGGGTTGTAGCCTATCCCCGACGTTATTCAATCTGTATATTGAGCAAGCAGCAAAGGAAACAAAAGAAAAATTCGGAGTAGGTATTAAAATCCATGGAAAAGAAATAAAAACTTTGAGGTTCGCCGATGACATTGTAATTCTGTCAGAGACAGCAAAGCACCTGTAGGACCAGCTGAACGGAATGGACCGTGTCTTGAAAGGAGGATATAAGATGAACATCAACAAAAGCAAAACGAGGATAATGGAATGTAGTCGAATTAAATCGGGTGATGCCGAGGGAATTAGATTAGGAAATGAGATGCTTAAAGTAGTGAAGGAGTTTTGCTATTTGGGGAGCAAAATAACTGATGATGGTGAAGTAGAGAGGATTTAAATTGTAGACTGGCAATGGCAAGGAAAGCATTTCTGAAGAAGAGAAATTTCTTAACATCAAGTATAGATTTAAGTGTCAGGAAGCCGTTTCTGAAAGTATTTGTATGGAGTGTAGCTATGTATGGAAGTGAAACATGGACGATAAATAGTTTAGACAAGAAGAGAATAGAAGCTCTCGAAATGTGGTGCTACAGAGGAATGCTGAAAATTAGATGGGTAGATCACATAACTAATGAGGAGGTATTGAATAGAACTGGAGAGAAGATAAATTTGTGGCACAACTTGACTAGAAGAAGGTAGGGCATATTCTGAGGTATCAAGGGATCACCAGTTTAGTATTGGAGGGCCGCATGCAGGGTAAAAATCGTAGAGGGAGACCAACAGAGGAATACACTAAACAGATTCAGAAGGATGTAGGTTGCAGTAGGTACTGGGAGATGAAGAAGCTGGCACAGGATAGAGTAGCATGGAGAGCTGCATCAGACCAGTCTCTGGACTGAACACCACAACAACGATTGACAAGAATGGGGGAAAGAAATACAGTAGAGGAAGAATGGGTAGCTTTGAGAAACGCAATAGTGAAGGTAGCAGAGGATCAAGTCGGCTAAAAGACGAGGGCTAATAGAAATCCTTGGATAAGAGAAGAGATATTGAATTTAATTGATGAAAGGAGAAAATACAAAAATGCAGTAAATGAAGCAGGCAAAAAGGAATACAAACGTCTCAATAATGAGATCGACATGAAGTGCAAAATGGCTAAGCAGGGATGGCTGGAGGGCAAATTTAAGGATGTAGAGGCTTATCTCACTATGGGTAAGATAGATACTGCCTACAGGAAAATTAAAGAGACATTTGGAGAAAAGACAATCACTTGTATGAATATCAAGACCTCAGATGTCAACCCAGTTCTAAGCAAAGAAGGGAAAGCAGAAAGGTTGAAGGACTATATAGAGGGCCTATACAAGGGCGATGTTCTTGAGGACAATATTATGGAAATGGAAGAGGTTGTAGATGAAGATGAAACGGGAGATATGATACTGTGTGAAGAGTTTGACAGAGCACTGAAAGACCTAAGTCGAAACAAGGCCCCGGGAGTAGACAACATTCCATTAGAACTACTGACAGCCTTGGGAGAGCCAGCCCTGACAAAACTCTAGCATCTGGTGGGCAAGATGTATGAGACGGGTGAAATACCCTCAGACTTCAAGAAGAATGTAATAATTCCAATCACAAAGAAAGCAGATGTTGACAGATGTGAGAATTACCGAACTATAAGTTTAATAAGTCACAACTGCAAAATGCTAACACGAATACTTTACAGACGAATGGAAAAACTGGTAGAAGCCGAACTCGGGGAAGATCAGTTTGGATTCTGTAGAAATGTTGGAACACGTGAGGCAATGCTGACCCTACGACTTATCTTAGAACATAGATTAAGGAAAGGTAAACCTACGCTTCCAGCATTTGTAGACTTAGAGAAAGCTTTTCACTATGTTGATTGGAATACTCTCTTTCAAATTCTGAAAGTGGCAGGGGTAAAATACAGGGAGCGAAAGACTATTTACAATTTGTACAGAAACCAGATGGCAGTTATAAAAGTCGAGGGGCATGAACGGGAAGGAGTGGTTGGGAAGGGAGTGAGACAGGGTTGTAGCCTATCCCCGACGTTATTCAATCTGTATATTGAGCAAGCAGCAAAGGAAACAAAAGAAAAATTCGGAGTAGGTATTAAAATCCATGGAAAAGAAATAAAAACTTTGAGGTTCGCCGATGACATTGTAATTCTGTCAGAGACAGCAAAGCACCTGTAGGACCAGCTGAACGGAATGGACCGTGTCTTGAAAGGAGGATATAAGATGAACATCAACAAAAGCAAAACGAGGATAATGGAATGTAGTCGAATTAAATCGGGTGATGCCGAGGGAATTAGATTAGGAAATGAGATGCTTAAAGTAGTGAAGGAGTTTTGCTATTTGGGGAGCAAAATAACTGATGATGGTGAAGTAGAGAGGATTTAAATTGTAGACTGGCAATGGCAAGGAAAGCATTTCTGAAGAAGAGAAATTTCTTAACATCAAGTATAGATTTAAGTGTCAGGAAGCCGTTTCTGAAAGTATTTGTATGGAGTGTAGCTATGTATGGAAGTGAAACATGGACGATAAATAGTTTAGACAAGAAGAGAATAGAAGCTCTCGAAATGTGGTGCTACAGAGGAATGCTGAAAATTAGATGGGTAGATCACATAACTAATGAGGAGGTATTGAATAGAACTGGAGAGAAGATAAATTTGTGGCACAACTTGACTAGAAGAAGGTAGGGCATATTCTGAGGTATCAAGGGATCACCAGTTTAGTATTGGAGGGCCGCATGCAGGGTAAAAATCGTAGAGGGAGACCAACAGAGGAATACACTAAACAGATTCAGAAGGATGTAGGTTGCAGTAGGTACTGGGAGATGAAGAAGCTGGCACAGGATAGAGTAGCATGGAGAGCTGCATCAGACCAGTCTCTGGACTGAACACCACAACAACAACAACAACAGTGACCAGCTGACAGTGGCCGAGCACTATTCAGCCAGTGGCTAGTTGGACTTTAAGCATGTTACTCGGTTTAAAGCCAGACGAGATGTAGATGTAGAGATTTTATTAGCACACATTTTATGTTACAGCGAAATCAGCGTCACGATAATCGATCATTAGCTTTGTTGTGGATTATCCTGACTATGTGTCAGGGCTGGTGGAGAAAGTCACTCACCGGATGGCGCCGTGGTAGAGGCGCTCTAGGCGGGTCGCCACGTGGTGTAAGGGCCGCAGCAGCCGCCAGCACGTCTGCACGCTGCACGAACCCGACGTGCCGTGGCACTTGCAACGCGTCTCCATGCTGCCTCGCACCACCTGCCACAACACGACACGACGTTCACTCAGGTGATTCCCGCCCACTGCTTCACCAGGAAAACTCATACTTCAGTTTATCAAAGAAACGATTTTTTTTTAATCCACCGCATATGCTGCTTAGAACTTCTTCATTCCGATTTGCTGCCAGCCACGATCATCATGGTAACATTCAGGTGGCACCTACACTACAGGATGTAGCGGTCACCATTACAATTGGAACAATCGTATTGTTATCACAGTGGACATATAGCTGTGTGTGTATATATATATATATATATATATATATATATATATATATATATATATATATATAGCATGTAACGTAAAACGTTAACTTCGTCCACGAGCCCTGGTGGACCCAGTGGTACCGACCGGCCGCAGTGTCATCCTCAGCCCACAGGCATCACTCGATGCCGATATGGAGGAGCATGTCAGCACACTGCTCTCCCGGCCTTATGTCAGTTTCCGAGACCAGAGCCGCCACTTCTCAATCAAGTAGCTCCTCAGTATGCCTCACAAGGGCTGAGTGCACTCCGCTTGCCAACATACCGGATGGTCACCCATCCAAGTGCTAGCCCAGCCCGACAGCGCTTAACTTCGGTGATCTGACGGGAACCGGTATGACCACTGCGGCAAGGCCGTTCGCATTACATAGTAGGTAAGATACTGGAACTGTAAGATATTTTGTACATAGTTTTTGCAGGGAAGACGACCTACTCTGCCTGACAAAAAAAGTTAAGCCAACAGAAGACACAGTCAGATGTCAAGGTAACTTCGTACACGTACACATCTTCGGCACATATGTAAATACTGGAGTTCCGATTCTGTGTGATATGTAGAACGGGCAGCAGAAAGCATTAGTGGCGTTCATACCAGACCTGATACGGTGTACAGCATGTTTCAGCTGTCGTTTTATGCAACCCGCATTGTTACATCAGGTCTCCAAAAACCGCGCCCGAGATTTTCGTATTCTCCCACTAACTACGCGCAGACGAATAGTCCAACAGAAAAACGAACAGGACATTTTTGTGGGAAATTTGATGTAGTTAAATTTTGTACAGGGATACATTTCCGCTGGAGGCCACAGCATTCGAGTTATTCAAGAAAAGTGTACAAAAGTCACCTTCAAATGCACTGGCACCACCACACTTATCCCTCACCAGTCGGGATTTCTAGTATGTTATACATGGCACTCCCTTCCACCACTATATAAAACTTTCCGACTACACGATTCCCAAACGTGCGGCCGGCCGAAGTGGCCGTGCGGTTAAAGGCGCTGCAGTCTGGAACCGCAAGACCGCTACGGTCGCAGGTTCGAATCCTGCCTCGGGCATTGATGTTTGTGATGTCCTTAGGTTAGTTAGGTTTAACTAGTTCTAAGTTCTAGGGGACTAATGACCTCTCAGTTGAGTCCCATAGTGCTCAGAGCCATTTGAACCATTTGAACCCAAACGTGCCCTTGAGGGCAATGAAGAAAAACGACTTTTGTAAACGTTACGCTAAAAACTAATTACATTGACAATTAAATCCAGATTTAACCCTTACAAGACAGTAGTTCCGTAGTCGCCAGGCCTGATAAATACAACGATGTAATTGTTCATTTTATGTCGATAAAATTCACAAAATTGTTACGTAAAATTTATGTATGCGACAGTTTTACAGTTTGTAAGTGCTCGACTAAGTCCATTCAACTAAGGCCAAAAAAGACCGAATGTGGAAAATAATTCGTGAAGTCGCCAATTTTTGTGCTATGGTAGGATGGTGTACCATGAACAACATACTAGATACTCTGACTGGTGATGGCTGAGTATGGAAGGGGTGTGTTTTTCTCGAAAACTGCGGTCTCTAGAGAAAACTTATACCAGTACAAATTTAACTACATTAATTCCTACAAAGAAGATCTTGTCAATTTTTGCTGTAGGACTAATAGCTGGCGAGTAGCGAGTCAGAGAATATGAAAATCTCGAGTGTATTTTTTAGACAGCTATAACACATGCGGGTTGCTTGAAACGACTTCGGTAGGGGCAGCTGAATTACCCTGTATAAGGGGCAAGAGCAGCGTCAGATGTTGAGTGAAGGACATGGGGATGGTTCAAACGGTTCAAATGGCTATGAGCACTATGTGACTTAACATCTATGGTCATCAGTCCCCTAGAACTTAGAACTACTTAAACCTAACTAACCTAAGGACATCACACAACACCCAGTCATCACGAGGCAGAGAAAATCCCTGCCCCCGCCGGGAATCGAACCCGGGAACCCGGGCGCGGGAAGCGAGAACGCTACCGCACGACCACGAGCTGCTGACAAGGACATGGGGATGCCGCGTACTCGTATGAGACAGTGAGATAGTGTTATCACCACCTAACATGCATAGAAAGGAGACTCACTGTGTGTCTCCATTTGGCCAGTTGGTCACATAGTGCAGTACCAAGAGCTGTTGGGTATTGGTACACCACCACCTAAAGAGGTGGTGGTGATTGGTAGATGACGGTGGTCCGAAGCTGGACTGCATGGGAACGTGAAGGCAAGCATACTCGTCGGCAAGGTCCCGGTGGAGCACGTCTGACCAAAGGAGGATCGCCGTATTGTGCACCAAGCACGTCATAACCTGCCATTCGGGAAAAAGTAATGGACTCACTGCAACATTCTGTGTGATCGCGCCCCATTGGTCGGAGAGTAGCAGCAGCTGCCCTCGGTAATTACTGTCTCACGCTTAGGCTGCCATTTACACCACAACGTAAACAGCTGCGTTTGCAGCGGCGCCATGACCAGGAAGCATGAATTGCTGATGAATGGCGTCGCGTTGTGTTCAGCCACGACCCGCAGTTCTGCTCTACCCCAGATGACCACTGTCGCGAGCATTGCAGTGACCTGTGGAGACATTTCATTCCTCCGGTGTTTTAGAGGGGTCATGGCTAGTACTGACTGAAGGAACTCTGAGGCCAAATCGGAACGTCACGGACATTGTGCGTCCTCGCGTATAACTTTTGATGTGAGAGTTTCGCGGTACCATTTTTCAACAGAACAATCCTCTTCTCCTTATAGCACATGTCCCTATGAAATGTCCATGATGTTGAGTTTCTCCGCATCTGTTTCTGATATAAAGTGTGGGACCAATTTCGGCGTCAACTTCGTCCCAACGCCAGTATCATGTGTATCAAGGATCAGTTACAACAGCTGTGGGCCAGCTTGGCTTAGGAGAGAATACGACTTTTTTGTGAGGCGCTCATACGGCCGGTGTGGCCAAGCGGTTCTAGGCGCTACAGTCTGGAACCGCGTGACCGCTACGGTCGCAGGGTCGAATCCTGCCTCGGGCATGGATGTGTGTGATGTCCTTAGGTTAGTTAGGTTTAAGTAGTTCTAAGTTCTAGGCGACTGATGACCTCAGAAGTTAAGTCCCATAGTGCTCAGAGCCATTTGAACTATTTTTGTGACACTCACCCCAACCGGATCAGTGCACACTTACAGGCCAGAGGGGTGCAACGGCATACTGATAAGTGGATCCATACTGCCAAGTTATTTGTAAATTTGGTGTAATCACCGAAACGACATCACGCACCCTCTCGACCCGTGAAGTTTCATGTAGTTTCCTCCTTCTCTCCTTGGTGCTTCCTTTTTTCTTGTCCGGCAGTGTATAACGAACTGTTAATGGGAACCTGTGGGTAGTGGTGGATGATGTCAATATAATTTTTGTCAGAATAAGTACACGATTATTACATTCGGTTCATTCATGAAGTACACATCATAGTATTCTTCTGCAATAACGTTAATATCTACTGAATGTATCTTTGTGTCTAAGCTTGAAATTCTGGTAGTTCTGCCGTAGGATTATTATACATAAACAGAACAAAATGTTGCGGTATAGGCTGGGTGGTATTAAAGTCTTTGGTCTTTTGTATACGTGAATGTACTCTTTACTTACACGAACAACTCATCACAGGCATGGTTGCTATTAGTGTGAAGCAGGATATATATTTTTCCGCCTTTGTTGGTTCTGTGTGCGTGCCACCAATCTATTGATTGTCTTTATTTATAGTGCGCCGTGAGATATTAGAGTTTTATAGTCCTTGTCAATGCACTCCAGATAATTAGGTTCTTGGTCTGACACAGTATAAAATTCTCTCTTAGTGAGATTTGGAAGTTAGGAAATCACTTTGAATTCAGTTTTAGTGTAAAATATAAACGCCTGCAATGAAACCTAGAGTGCTGCTGATGAAAACCAAAGGGGGCCCGCTGTGAAAAAGGAATGACACTCTAGACCATCTATCCTTGTTGTCGGGCCGTTTTGCTGGCGATTGTCAAGTTACTATCCCATAATAAGATTTTCACTCTGCAGCGGAGTGTGCGCTGATATGAAACTTCCTGGCAGATTAAAACTGTGTACCGGACCGAGTCTCAAACTCCGGACCTTTGCCTTTCGCGGGCAAGTGATCTACCATCTGAGCTACCCAAGCACGACTCACGCCCCGTCCTCACAGCTTTACTTCTGCCAGTATCTTGTCTCCTACCTTCCAAACTTTACAGAAGCTCTCCTGCGAACCAAGCAGAACTAGTAGCACTCCTGAAAGAAAGGACGTGGCGTGAGTCGTGCTTGGGTGGCTCAGAGGGTAGAGCACTTGCCCGCGAAAGGCAAAGGTCCCGACTTCGAGTCTCGATCCGGCACACAGTTTAAATCTACCAGGAAGTTTATAACTATCCCATAGCTTTCCAGGGCGTCTCCAGACACTTCTTCGCTGGTCATCGGGGCTCATTTCGAAGCGGAATTCACCACAGAAGACAATTCCACTCCAGTCAAAGAGATTCCAGACCGATGACGGGTCTGGACACGCCTTGGACAGCGGTGGGATACCAACCTGACTATCGTCGGCTACACGGCCCGACAACTAGCAGTGGGGTGCCTTTGGTTGACATTCGCGACACCCTCACAGCACAGTGGCACGTCGGCAGTGTTCTAGGCCCCGTTTCGCTGCACTCCATGGCAAGCTATCCTGGGCTTGCATTTCAGGGACATAATTCCCGCCTGCATTCGGCGATTGTTTCTCCTGCTTGTCTTTGTGCTTGCCAAATCCTACGTTGGCTAGCAAGATCGCAGGATCTCTCCCCAATTGAGAACTTTTGGAGCATTACGGGCAGGGTCCTAGAACCAGCTCGGTATTTTGACGATTTAACGTGCCAATTGGACAGAACCTGGCACGACATCCTCCAGGAGGATATCCAGAAACTCTGTCAGTCAATCCCAAACCGAATAACTACTTCCGTAAGGGCCAGAGGTGAACCAACACGTTATTATGTAATAAAATGGAACACCTACAGCCGTGCTTACGATGTTATTTATTATACAGTTACCAGTTTCGGTGCTTTAGTGCACTATCTTCAGGTCTAAACTGGCGCTGATGGCGTACTGCCTGAAGACAGTGCACTAAAGCATCGAAACTGGTAGCCGTATAATAAATAACATCGTAAGGACCGCTGTAGGTGTTCAATTTTATTACATAAGTGAACGGCTGAAGTCCCTCAAACCTCCAATCAGAAGGATGGACATAGAACAACACGTTACTGTCTTGCTTTATTTGAGAAGCTCTTTCTCTTCGTTGGACATCCAATTTTTCTGAAATTGCAATCATTTATTTTTCTGTACATGTAGATCACATCTACTGATTGCTGACCTATTCGGATAATTCCTTCGCAGTGCGTCGTTTTCTTTTCTTTTTTTTCTTTTGCCTTAAGAGTATTTTAAGAACCTAGTAGGAAATGGCTTACAAATAAAATGGTATTGATTTAAAACAAGTAGTAATTAAAGATCAGAAAATTAATAAAGAAATTCACTGCAGCTTAGATCCTTAAGATCATGTGAATAATAGGAAGTGACGGTCTACTATAGCTTACGGACAGCGGCCAAAATAAATGACTGAAAGCAAATCGGAAAGTAGACACTCACTTCGATGCCAACGCGGTGGTTGTGCCGGCGCGCGAAGGCGGTGGCGTCCATGGGCTGCTCGCTGCCGTCCAGGAACCTCCTGGCCACCGCCTGGCCGTACAGCGGCGCCTCGCTGCAGCCGCCCCACTGCCAGGCGTACTCCTCAGGTTCACTCTCGCCGGCCGGCAACTGACGCTCCTCCTGCTCGACGCCTCCGCTCCCTGCCAACACCGGCCGTCACACTAACACGCCAGTGTCCAGATGCATTTCACACTTATCACATACATAGGGACTTCAGAAAGTACGAGGCTCGTTCACTAAGCAACGCAACACGTTTCATCTTGAAAGCGGGTTGGTTTTATTCAGGTTCCCAATACACCGTATCACACTACTGGCCATTAAGATTGCTACACCACGAAGATGGCGTGCTACAAACGCAAAATTTAATCGACAGGAAGAAGATGCTGTGATATGCAAATGGTTAGCTTTTCTGAGCATTCAAACAAGGTTGGCGCCGTTGGCGACACCTACAACGTGATGAGATGAAGACAGTTTCCAACCGATTTCTCATACACTAACAGCAGTTGACCGCCGTTGCCTGGTGAAACGTTGTTGTTATACCTCCTGTAAGGAGGAGAAATGCGTACCATCACGTTTGCGACTTTGATAAAGGTCGGATTGTAGCCTATCGCGATTGCGGTTTATCGTATCGCGACATTCCTGCTCGCGTTGGTCGAGATCCAATGACTGTTAGCAGAATATGAAATCGGTGGGTTCAGGAGGGTAATACGGGGCGCCGTGCTGCATCCCAACGGCCTCGTATCACTAGCAGTCGAGATGACAGGTCTCTTATCCGCACGGCTGTAACGGATCGTGCAGCCACGTCTCGATCCCTTAGTCAACAGATGGGGACGTTTGCAAGACAACAACCATCTGTACGAACAGCTCGATGACGTTTGTAGCAGCGTGGACTATCAGCTCCGAGACCATGGCTGCGGTTACCCTTCACATTGCATCACAGACAGGAGCGCCTGCGATGGTGTACTCAACGACGAACCTAGGTGCGCGAATGGCAAGACGTCATTTTTTCGGATGAATCTAGGTTCTGTTTACAGCGTCATGACGGTCGCATCCGTGTTTGGTGACATCGCGGTGAACGCACACTGGAAGCGTGTATTCGTCATCGCCATACTGGCGTATCACCCGGCGTGATGGTATGGGGTGCCATTGTTTACACGTCTCGGTCATCTCTTGTTCGCATTGACGGCACTTTGAACAGTGGACGTTACATTTCAGATGGGTTACGACCCGTGGCTCTACGCTTCGAAACCCTACATTTCAGCAGGATAGTCCACCACCACATGTTGCAGGTCCTGTACGGGCCTTTCTGGATACAGACAATTTTCTACTGCTGCCCTGGCCAGCACATTCTCCAGATCTCTCGCCAACTGAAAACGACCGGTCAATAGTGGCCGAGCAACTGGTTCGTCACAATACGCCAGTCACTACTCTTGATGAACTGTGGTATCGTGTTGAAGCTGCATGGGCAGCTGTACCTGTACACGCCACCCAAACTCTTTTTGACTCACTGCCCAGGCGTGTCAAGGCCGTTATTACGGCCAGAGGTGCTTGTTCTGGGTCCTGATTTCTCAGGATCTATGCACCCAAATTGCGTAAAAATGTAATCACATGTCAGTTCTAGTATAATATATTTGTCCAATGAATACCCGTTTATCATCTGCATTTCTTCTTGGTGTAGCAATTTTAATGGCCAGTAGTGTACTCCCCACTCTTTTGGCTACAAAACCCAATTTTCCGACATAACTTCCGTTGAATGCGACACCCTTACACTACCTTACTGAAAGGACCTGTATGGCCTCATGGTACCATTCTACTAGTCGACGCCGCAGCCAACGTTTTGCTGCTACAATAACATTCCCAGAATCCACGCACTGCTTCCCGCGGAGTGCATCCTTCATTCAGAGTGTCCACGCGTTCGAATATTGCAGGAGTCACTGCTGTGTCCCGCCGGCCAGCACGCGGGAGATCGGAGAGGTTTGCGCGTCCTTGTTGCGATGACTACAGACGTCTCGCCCAATGACTCACTACGCTTTTGTTCGCTGCCAGGCCTCTGTACACATTCTGCAAGCACCTATGAGTAACTGTGATGCTCTGGTTTTCCGCCAAAAGAAAATCAGTGACAGCTCTCGGCTCGGAAGACACCTCCGTTACGGAAGCCATTTTGAAGACTACTTACAGTGCCGCCATCTATCGGAACTTCATGAAAGTGAAGGGGCTGAAGCGGGAATATTCCACGATGTCCTACAACAAACTCCATATTTTTTCAGCCAAGACTGACCGAGAAAAAAAAGTGTTGCATTACTTATTCTAAGCCCGCCGTGTCGTCTCACGCTATAGGCCACCAACCAAGATAAAACTTATTTCTTAGATTCACTCTTTTTCTAGCCACGGATTTGTCAAACAAGTTCGTACACGTTCCAACAAGTTTATCAATTTAACCTCAGTCTTGAAACAGACTCTGCCTCTCTCCTACTCTCAAATACCTTGGCCTCACCCTCGACAGCCACCTCACCTGGACTCCCATCTCCTTACCATTCAACACAAAGCTCACTCCGCCTCCTGAAACTCCTGTCCGGTCGGACATGGGGTCTGCATCCTTCCACCATCCTTCACACCTACAAATCCTTGATCCACTCCATCCTCTGTTATGCCAGCGTACCTTGGATTTCCACCTCTCCCAGGTTCTATAAATCACTCCAAATCCTCGAACGCCATGCGCTCCACCTCGCCTTCCACATCCGCCTCCCGTCCCCCACTCGCATCCTCTACGACCTCTCCTTTTCCTTGAACACATCCACACACTATATATTGTCTGCTGCATTGACCCCCCCCCCCCCTCAACCCCTGGTTTCTCCCTTCCTCACCACCCCCATCCCGTTGCCATGCCTTTACTGTTGTGTCCCACTGTCTCTCCATCTCCACACCCTCCACCTCCTTTCCCAATGCAACTTCCACCATCTATTCCTCCCGAATGATGTCCTCATGCCCTCCATCTACCCCTCCTACCAACTTTGATCCTGCTCTTTCATACGCTGTGTTTTTTCCTTAGGCACTGTCTCTCCCTTCTCTCCCTCCTCCCTTCCTCCCCCTCCTACCCCTGGTCTTCCCCTACCCCCCTACCTTCTTTCCTCCCCCTCCCATCTCTTCTGCCATTGGGATCTACACCCTCCCCTCTCCCTCCTCCCCCACCTTTTCCCCTTTTGGCAGGTCCCCGGACTCGTACACACAAAGTGAACATTCGCGCGCCAGAGATGTTCGCCAGTGTTTTGTGTGTGCCATCGTGTTAGTGATTCAGTGTTTCGTCATTTGTGCTCCTTTGTTCGCGTGTGCCATTTCTGTCATCTCTGTTAGTGTCCGAGTGCTGAACGTTTTTATTTGAACGCTGCACCTGTGAACGACTTCATGTCTTTTTAATTTGTGTGCCTACGTTTGTCTATCCACCGTGTTGTTTTGTTTTTTGATGTCTCCACTTGTATTGATTGTATTGTCTGTGGCCGAAGAGCGGCTTGGTTTTTGCCGCTGCCGGCCTGCTTCGTATGAGGTTTCAAAATAACAATAAAGGGGAAAAAAAAGTACCTGCGCGGCGGTAGAAGAGCCCCTGCGGCAGGCGGTCGTCGCAGCCGCAGCCCGGCACGTCGCCGCGCGAGCAGTTCCTGGTGACGGTGTGCGCCACGCCGGCCGCCGTCAGCGCCGACACCAGCGCCGCCTCCCGCGTCACGCGCCGCTGCGCCCTCCTGAAACCGAACACCACACACAGCTCACAGCAAGCAGCCAAATGCACCGGAAAGGAAAAAGAAACCCTCACTCCTGCTCCTCAACTATACGGCATTGCGAAGTCCACAGCCGGGAACGTTGGGTCAGTATTGGACTATGTATGCGGTCCTGAAGCGTCGACTGCACACCGACCAGCGCAGCGCCGCGAAACGGCATCAGAGAGGCGCTGACCCGCGCGCTAATGGAAAGAGCGGGCAGCGCCACACCTCCAGGAAGACAGAGTTCTGCACCCCCTGTCAATACTGACTTAAGGGGGTAGGACGCCAAACGGGCCGACTTGGAGCAGGAGAGGCACCACAGGACATTTCAATTTCCACTGTCTATGCTTTTACAAATAAATTTATAAAACTTTATCAGCATCATCAGAAAGGTTTCAGAATTCACACTCTTAGCAGTGGAAGTTGTAAAACATAACAAAATAATTTTTTTTACATGTGAAATTTCATCATTTTTCTTCAGTTACTAATGGCAGTATCTGTTGCTATAGGTACACTTTTCTTCATAAGTAAGAGAAATTCTTCGATGAATTTTGCACAGCCTGCAAACCATACTTAAAGGTGTATGAAACTCTAGAATTTTCCAAATCTATTAAAAACTGTGGTAAAAATTCAGGTAATTAACTATAAAATTTGTGTTTTTTCTAAACATGACGTTTAAAATATAACAGTTCATTCGTTTTTTCATAAATTAAATTAATTCTAGAGTTTCATACACCTGTGAGTATGGTATGTACGCTGTGCAAAATTCATCGAAGAATCTCTGTAACTTATGAAGAAAGGTGTACCTATAGCAACAAAAGCAAGTGAAAAAATGATGAAATTTCACACGTAAAAAAAATTTATTTTGTTATGTTTTCGAATTTCCACTGCAGTGACTGTGAATCCTGAATCTTTACTGGTGATGCTGACCAAGTTTTATGAATTTATTTGTAAAAGTATAGACGCTGGAAATTAAAATGTGCTGTGATGCCTCTCCTGCTCCAAGTCGGCCCGTTTGACGTCCTACCCCCCCCCCCCCCCCCCTTAACCAACCGCCCATCGCAGGTCGGGCCCAGTTCGGTCACAGACTTCGAGAGCATCAGTACTGAGTAATAGGAAGACGATACTTAGACTGCGTTCTGCGAGTATTAATACTGTGTAAAAGTAATTGCATGTAGGAGCCTTAGGAAGAATGTCAAGTCACCTTATATCGAGAAATTAACTTACGTATCTTTCCTTTTTAGAAATAAAAAGTTCTATTAATCTGTAAGTATTATGCACAGATCATTTTGGATTCCAGTCACCAGGAATCGCAACTTCTCGCCTTCCTTGCTTTCTTCTTCATGTCAGTGCTGACTCCCACAGTAGCCGACACAACACTTTTGATGACGCAACGTCAAGGGGGAAAAAAAAAAATCTGGACAACCGTAGGACACAGAGCCAGAGAGGAATGACAGCAAGCATAGTACACCGCCTGGCAAAAAGAATGAAGCTTCGTAAATGGCAGAAGGAAACGAAACTTCACAGATTGAGGGAGTATGTGACGTCATTTTCTACTTATTACAAAATCGAGTCAAATTTACGAAGAACTTGGCAGTATGATCCCATTTCTCACTATGGCATTGCAGCCTCTTTCGCCTGGATGCAAGCACTCACTCAGTTGGGAAGTGTGCTGTATCATAAAACCATTGGATCCACTCCTGAAGCAAACTGGCCCACAGCTGCCTCAACTAGTCCATGATATCCTGGCCACAGCCACTGGAACAGTTTGTGCCATACTTGTTCTATCGGGGAGAGATCTGGGTGTCTTGCTGATCATGGGAGCACCTCAACATCACATATCTGCAACTATCCATTCGCACTTTTTTATACGTTGCATGGGGGCTTAATTAAATATGATTGAAAATATTTTTTGTTTTTGTTTTTGGTAGCTGTCTGTCCGATTACGCAAGTCTCGTAAACGGCTGGCCCTGACTATTATTATTACGCAATCTGACTGCTTAGAACAACAACAAAGAATGAAATGAAAATTTTCGTTAACACAATTAATTAATTAAGTCCCCAGCAACTATAAAACCTACAAAACCAAAGCACAAATGTAACTGTTCTGTGTGTGGGAGTGTGACTCAGCGTACACATCTGGCACGGTTCTTCTTCAACAAGACAAGAAATTTCAATACCAATTATACTGACGTGATAAAAGAAAATTAGAAAAACTATAATTACGCAAGAAAACCAGAATTACACTCTAATACAAGAACACAAGCCAGATGCTTTGTTGACTGAACCTGTAATGATGCATTATTTGAGACACACAAATAATAAAAGAACATAGTGGTTTTTACCTTCATATATATAGACGAAATGCACTCTGATCATTACAATATCTTCATTAGAATAACATCTGCTATCTCTCCCATCAAATAACTGGATAAAACATGGAACAAGCACTCCTTACTACAACATCTCGACAAGCCTTGCCCACTCGCACATCTCAACACGAACTGTCTTCTACGAGCTCTGCCCACGCACTGACTACTACGAGCTCTTTCCAAGCACTGACTTCCACGAGCTCTCGACAAGCACTGTGGAGGCGGCTTAATAATACTCTTTGACGCAATCTCTGGCGCAGTGGCTCAGTGTAGCCACCTTTCATATGCCCCTCCTCCACAGGCCAGAATTTGATGGTATTTTTGCCACCATTGGTGGTGAAAATACCACCAAATTCGTCCACAAAAATAGAGACAAAAATAAAAGATAATATTAATACCTAAATATCACATAATTAGTTAAAATTTTGGCTTTGCACTGACCTTTCAAAAACCTAATATATAAAATACAGTAGGCAATACAACTTCATTTCATACATGTGACTTTACATAAGAGTTCACACAAGACACAAAAAATCAGTTTATACAAATGTTCACATAAAATGCTTTCAATGATTAGTTTATACAAAAAAAAGACACCAACAGGTGACATCTTTTCAGTAGAAGCAGTCCATCAGTGGCACCCAGTAAAGTTTAGCAGGTACACCCAGCAACAAGTCACATTAGTTCAGTAGAAGCAATCCATCAGAGGCACCCAGCAATGTTGAGTAGGTGCAGACAGCAACAAGTGACTTCATTTCAGTAGAAGCAGTCCATCAGTTGCACCCAGCAATGTTGAGCAGGTGCAGACACCAACAAGTGACATCATTTCAGCAGAAACAGTCCATCAGTTGCACCCAGCAATGTTGAGAGCGGGTGCAGACACCAACAAGTGACATCATTTCAGTAGAAGCAGTCCATCAGTTGCACCCAGCAATGTTGAGCAGGTGCAGACACCAACAAGTGACATCATTTCAGTAGAAGCAGTCCATCAATTGCACCCAGCAATGTTGAGAAGGTCCAGACACCGACAAGTGACATCATTTCAGTAGAAGCAGTCCATCAGTTGCACCCAGCAATGTTGAGCAGGTGCAGACACCAACATGTGACATCATTTTAGTAGAAGCAGTCCATCAGTTGCACCTAGCAATGTTGAGCAGGTGCAGACACCAACAAGTGACATCATTTCAGTAGAAACAGTCCATCAGTTGCACCCAGCAATGTTGAGAGCAGGTGCAGACACCAACAAGTGGCATCATTTCAGCAGAAACAGTCCATCAGTTGCACCTAGCAATGTTGAGTAGGTGCAGACAGCAACAAGTGACTTCATTTCAGTAGAAGCAGTTCCATTAGTGGTACCTAGCAATGTTCAAGAGGTACACACAGCAACAAGTCACATTGGTTCAGTAGAAGCAATCCATCAGAGGCACCCAGCAATGTTGAGTAGGTGCAGACAGCAAGAAGTGACTTCATTTCCATACAAGTAGTCCATCAGTTGCACCTAGCAATGATGAGCAGGTCCAGAGAGCAGTCCATGATATTCACTATCACTGATCACACTGTTCATCAGCAGAAATTAAACATGTCCTAGTGGCACCAATCATGTAGAAAAAGTACAAGTAACAGTCCATAATATTCACTATCACTGATCACACAGTTCATCAGCAGAAATTAATCATTCCTAAGTGTCACACATTACGTTGAAAAAGTGCAGGTAACAGCTCACAATATTTACCTTCACTAATCAGACAGTTCAGGCATGAACAATAGTTTGAATGCACATACAAATGCTTTTACAATGCTCTTACACTAAACATACAAATTCTAATAAACACACAAATGATGTCAGATAATTGTCATATTAACTATTACAAATACTCAAATATCAGTAAACCTATAATATTTATGGGTGTCAGTGCAAGCCACAACAAACAAATAAAATAATATTTACGAGATAGGTGGGTAGGATTAGGAAAGGAAAACACACAAAACACACTCACTCATCTTTCATCCACATTAAGTACTACTGTGTAATTGAATAGTGTTAACTGTGTAAATGCAGTTCTGTCAAAATCTGATGTGCATCAAGTAGTAGTGGCAGCAATGTATAACAGTCAATAATAGTTAAGTCAACGTCATAGTCATCATGTCAAGACCAATGTTTGCCAAGCCAGATCAAAATGTACGGTTGCTGAACAACTGTCAGTGAGCCAAGATGTGCAATTACTTCCTCTCTTCAAAAAAAAGTATATACTGCTTAGTGACTTAACAAAGTGTGTGTATAGACTATCTTCCTTCTACTTTAGTGTTCTAGTCTGCTATCTTCATCCTCCTTGTTCCATAAGACCAACAAAAAAAATATGCATCTCACTTACTTTACCTCTTATCCACCAAAACTCCAATAATCATCAACTTCACACAATCTCAATAATACGTCTATAATACCTCTTCAATACGTCGATACATATAAACCTTATTGCCAATATATGCTCCTCACATACTTTACCTCTTATCCACCAAAACTCCAATAATCATCAACTTCACACAATCTCAATAATACCTCAATAATACCTCTTCAATGCGTCGATACATATAAACCTTATTACCAATATCACTTCACTTCCATAACAACTCTTTCCTCTAGTCAGTCTCCTCGAACAAGTACAGATAAAATCCTAATGCAAACCTCATCATCCCATACAATCCGAAGACACATTTTCAACACACAACCTCTGTGTAATCCATCTGACCCAAATCTTCTGCTCATTATGAATTATAAACAAAGAAATGCATACATGACCTCTAACAGACTTAGTTCGAATAACTCTCAGTAATTAAGTACGATTACGGAGTGTGAATGATCATAATATTTCACAGTGTGCACACCACTTCAAGAATTATGACAAACAGAAGCAAACATGTGGAGTATTTCTTGTGTCAAGTGTCACTTCCTATTTCAATTGCTCACGAAAAATGCAGTATAATAATTGTCAATGGTATGTCATGTCGTTAGCTTCCTTACTATTAGCATAAAGTTATACAGCTTCCATAAAACCTCAGCTCATGTGACTTCTATGAAGTTTCTTGTACCAATGTCGTTCGTCGAATTATAGCAGTTCATTTTCTTATCTTAAAAATATCAGGCACTGAGCGTAAGCAAAACAAGCAATAGCGAGTAAATATACCAGTAGAGAACAGAATGTCAGCAAGTGGATGCAGCACAATTCCTACAAAGAGGCTCTGCCAAGCAAACAATCTATAATTAATACAATAGTGTGACCTAAACTCTATGTTTGTACACAGTATATCAGCATTTCTATACACCAAATTAAAGAGTAGTTGTGATGACAAACAGAAATGTATAAATATGCAATCCATACGCATAGCAGCAAACATATGTTATCTAACATAATAAACAGGTCATTAGCATCATATCAGCATAAGCAAATAATGTTCATATGTCATCTTAATAAGTAAACATGAAGGCGCAAGCAGATAAATCACAAAGTGTAACCTACATACCTAACCACATCAGCACAATAAATCAGGTGACAATTATAATTTAAATAAATAAGCACAGCAGGCACATAATTAAAAAGTATGACATCAGTGAAAAAGCAGTGCAGCCAAACGATGCATAATATATACAAATAACAACCCTGTTCATTAATAAAACATTGACAAAAATCAGCAAATGTACGCAAGCACGTCGCTTCACAAGTAAATTCATAGAACATGAAATTAGCACAAAGTATGAATCACGTAATCGCGAGCAGCAAATTACGTCTAAAGTACGTACCTAAGTGGAAATATGTTACCTGAAAAATAAACTCAATTAATAGTT
Source organism: Schistocerca piceifrons (assembly GCF_021461385.2). Lineage (NCBI taxonomy): Eukaryota > Metazoa > Arthropoda > Insecta > Orthoptera > Acrididae > Schistocerca > Schistocerca piceifrons. Next base: position 320,020,174 of record NC_060139.1, on the reverse strand, counting down.
ACCTTTTTAGTTTATTAGTTTCTTCTTCGAAATTACATTCTTCCTGAAAATTTCTCGATAGCAAGTCGTCTTAACGTCAGACACGCACAGAATTTACCTGAAGTTCTTAAATATTTTATAGAACCGTATCCTGAAAAATACTGAACGTTAATAACATAATTCATCAAGTCACTATAGCTTTATACTGAATTTAATCGGAGAAATTAAACTGTGTATTTGTTTACGGCTGTCAGTGCATTCGCACTGAGCGCTCGATCAGCTGTAGGCGCGTGACGTAGGAAGCAATTGTTTGCGGTCAACGACTGCCTTGTGCGGCGCGCAGACTTGACTGTTGCTTTGAGTATGTGCCGCCGCCAAAACACAGCGCGGTATCCTTGTACTCTCCGCGTGTTTACATGTAGCTGTTGGTTTCTCTCAAGTATGTCATTCTACCAAAATTTTAACGTTTGATATATGATGTATTCCTTTAGAGCGTCGAGATTTAAGAGTTTCTACTTCGACAGTGTTATCATGAATAATTTTGCGAATTCTATATGGACCATTATAAAGCAGAAAAAATTTGCGACACAATCCTTTTCCTTTGTGCGACAAACGATGAGACTTAATTAATACCTTCTGACCAACTGAAAAAGTTTTTAAACGACCAGGACGTTTTGCTGATTTCTCTCTTCTAGCAGCCGCAGATGCAATATTTCGTAGAGCCAGGTTGACAACTTCAGAATGCCGCAGTTTCCGTGAAGGCGGAAAAGGAACGATTTCAGATATGCGATTTGTCGGTGCTTTATTTTTTAATACCAGTATAGGCGGTAAAGAAGTTGAATCATTAGAGAGTTCATTCAGAATGTTTTGAAAAATATGAAGATACTGATCCCAAGTTCTGTGATTCTGATGACAGTAAAGACGACACAATTTATTGATTTCCTTCATCCATCTCTCTGAAGCGTTAGATTGAGGGTGAAAAAGTGAAATGAAAATTGGTTTAATTTTACGACGCTGTAGAGTACGAAGCCAAATTTTAGAGCGAAACTGTGATCCATTATCTGATATAACCTTATCAACATGACCAACTTCTTTAAGAAAATGTTTGATAAAAGCGTTAGATACTGAACGAGCTGTTGCTTTGCGTAAAGGTGTAAAACACACATATTTTGACGTCAACTCCACTGCTACGAAAATGTACGCAAAACCAATAGTAGAACGAACCACTGGACCGAACAAATCGACTGCAGCCATCTCCTTTAATTTCGCTGGAATGATAGGAAACAACAGTGCTCTGTGAGAAACTGTTGGCGGCTTAGCCTTTTGACATAATTTGCACTTGGCCAGAACAGATCGAATACGTTTTTCCATATTACTGAAGTAGCAATTTTCTCGTAATTTGTGAAAGCATTTTCTGGGACCAAAGTGTGCATAACTGAAATGCGTATACCAAATCAGCTTATTAACCCACTCATCAGGAATACAAACTAACCAAACAGAGTTGTCGACCGATTTTCGTTTAAAAAGAATGTCATTGCGAACTAGATAATGCTGTCTAATCGCTACGCTTTCCTTTCTCCTCCACTTCTCCTTAATGTCCTTCCAGATTGGATCCTTATTTTGCTCCTTAGCGATGTCCTGGAGCGAAGACGAAATAAAGTTCTCAAACGCAACACCTTGAATATACATCAAACAATAATTGTTTTCCTTGCAGTCCTCTTCAGCACTTTGTTTCAAACCCATTGGTGCACGTGATAAAGCATCGGCAACAATATTTGAAGAACCCTGTATGTAAACAATACTAAAATCAAACTCCTGTAGGTACAACGCCCATCGTGACAATCTGCCATGAGTTAATTTTGTTGACATAAGAAATTCCAGAGCTCGATGATCGGTATAAACCTTAGTATGTCTGCCAAACAAAAATGTGCGAAATTTTGTAAAAGCCCAAACAACAGCCAAAGCTTCAAGTTCCGTAATCGAATAATTCTTTTCTGATTTAGAAAGAACACGACTTCCAAATGCAATAGTTTTCTGTACTACAACGCCGTCTTCTTCTATCTCTTGAAATAAGTGTGCCCCTAGCCCCTTGTATGATGAGTCCGTTGCCAAACAAAATTCTTTAGATAAATCCGGATGTGAAAGAAGTGGAGCAGCAACTAAAGCATCACGAAGCTGTTCAAATTCTGACTGAGCTTCCTCATCCCAACACCAATTAGATTTCTTTCCAGATAGTTCACATAAACGAGGTGTGGTCAAATCGTCCAATTTAACAAAGCGTCGAAGAAAATTACAGACACCGAGGAAACTACGAACATCACGTTTTGTGGTAGGAACAGCATAGTTACGAATAGCGTCAAATTTCTCTGGATCAGGAAGAATACCTTCTGTAGAAATAATGTGACCGAGAAATTTCACCTGAGAACGACCAAATTCAGATTTTTCCAAGTTCACTGTAATGCCAACTCTTGCAAAGATACGTAACAATGAATCCAAAATTTTGTTGTGCTCACTCCAAGAATGTTTAGCAATAAGAATGTCGTCAACATATGAAGTGATATTGTCACGAAGATAAACAGGTAAAATTTCATTTAAGCTACGAATGAATGCTGCAGAAGATACAGTAAGTCCAAACGGTAATTTCCGAAACTGGTAACAGTTACCAAAGGCTAAAAAGGCAGTGTATTTTCTACAATCAGGGTGGAGTTCTATTTGCCAAAAACTTGCGCGCATATCAATCGTGGATAAAACTTTAATTCCATGGAAATGTTGAAGAAGTTCATCTAAATTTTGTGGGCGGTCAGTTTCAGGAATGATTATATTATTTATCTGTCTGGAATCCAGAACTAAACGAATTGACCCATCCTTTTTAAGAACAACGTGTAATGGGCTAGTATAAGGACTGACTGCATGCTCAATAATGCCCTGATCTAACATGTATTGAAGTTCATTCTTAACCTTATCTCTGTAAGCCAAAGGAATAGCGTACGTTTTCCCGCGAAATGGTGTGTGTTCTTTTACTTTAAATAAATATTGTAAGCCTTGTATAGTTCCTGTGTGATGACTAAACACTGTAGCATGTGAAGTCAAAATGTGGTGCAGCTCTTCTCTTGCAACGTCATCTGACACTTCAGCTTTCTTAACCTTTTCATTAATTAATTCTTCGCTATTAATTATATCATCCATCGCGTCCCGGTATCTATTGTCATTGTCATGAATGAACACATTGTCGTCATAAAGCTCAACGAAAACATCAGAAGTAAGAAACCTTAAACATTTTGTATCTGATTCAGATCTTGTTAAACACTCGAAAAATTTCAAACATTTCGGCATTCCGGCAACAGTCAAATTCACACTTTCTTCTTTAAAGTTCAAAATTGCCTTATGTGCGTTAAGAAACTCCATACCTAATATAATTTGTGTACTGAGTAATGGAACAATAATAAAATTAGCAGAAAATTCGTATCCTTGACAAATGAAATTTAAATTGGTCTGTTGTTTGACTTCCACACTTTTTCCAGAAATCGCACCTCGAATTGTAGTTTTAGAAATAGGTAACACAGGACAAGCAATAGTTCTTACACATATACGAAAAACTGATTCACTAATGACATTCAATGGGCTCCCAGAATCTAAAACTGCAGTGAACTTATTCTTACCCACACATACTTCAATAACAGGATGTAAAAACGCGTCTACATTATTTTCCTTTTCGTCTAGCAAAATGTCTCTCATGTCTTCCAGGCGTACGTAGTGTAAAGTCGTAGTGTCATTACTTTCTGAACCGTCTATATTGCTGCCAGAAGCCGAAGCTGCAAGTGATTGTCGATTGTTTGCGTCACGTCTTTGAGTATTCGCGTCATTTCGCGGATCAATTTCTACTATTTGCACTTGTCTCTCTGAATTTCTGTCACGTGGAGGATGCCAATTAGGTCCCTCCTGTCTGTTAGATGCAAATTCTTGGTTGTGTCTGTTATTAAAATTTCTGTTTTCCTGTCTGTCTGCATAACCAGTCCTTGTATAATTTCTACTGTCATTTCTGAAATTATTGTTGTATCTACTACCCTGGTTATTTCTGTAGTAAGAATTTCTATTACTGTATGAATAATTTCTGTCCTGATGATACCGATTACTGTTTCCGTATGATTGATCATTCCGGTACGAATTACCACTATTGTCTGTGTAATTTCTGTTAGAACGTCTGTTATTGTCGTAAGGCTGGTATCTATTGTCCTGTCTGTTACGTTTGTCATTCTCAAAATTTCCGCTATAACGTCCGTTCCGACCACTATCCCTTTTCTCTGAAAATCTATTGTAATTACTGTTACTAAAAAAATTACAGGAAGTCCCGTCGTCATTGTCATACTCAAGTTCTTGCAACAAAGTCTTAAAAGTCTCGATGTCGTCTTTACATCTTCCAGCCAAAGCAATTTGTCTTATGGATGGGGGCAGCTTAGTTAGACAAATACGAATTAATTCAGTCGGGCTATAAGGGTTGGACAGGAACTGATTCTTTCGAATCATGTCTTCAAAGTACTCTGCCGGCGTGCGGAACTCAGACTGTTTAAAATTACGCTTCATAATCAGACTATGTTTGACTCTATCTTGTGTGTTTTCGGATCAATATGCCGATAGAAATGCATGATAAAAATCATTTAGATTATTACAATCTCTAATGAGTGCGCGCATCCGCGTCGCCGGTTCGTTTTCTAAATATCCACACATAAATTCCAGTTTGTGACTTAGTGGCCAATTTGGTGGAAGTGCGTACATAAGTTGATCTAACCATGCACATGGATGTATGTCATTCTTAGAGTTGCGGAAGATCTTAAATTTCCGAACAGTCAAAAAGTGTTTATAGTCAAAATTTTCGCCTCGTGGCGACAAAGACCTACCGCGTCTGTCCCAGTCCCAATGACGATTATTGTCAAGTTCGCGCGCCTGGCGCTCTCTTGTCGCATCCCGTAAATAAAACAAATTATTTTCTTCAAAGCCCTCTGCTATCCGTGATTCTAAATTTCTTCTGCTATCTTTTCCTACAATTTCGCCCTCAATCTGTTTGACTTGCGTTTTTAACGCGTCAAATTCCCTTTCCACGCGTTCATTAAATGTTCCCTGATTTTCAACATGTTTATTTATGTTCTGATACTCTTCGGTTTCTGCAAATGGCAATGGTGCTGTATCATCCGAATCTCTGTCCCCATGTAAACTAAGATTTGTCAGTTTATCTGAAATTTCCTCAACTCTTTCCGGTAAGTCACCTAATTGTTCTATCTGTTTATTTACATCTTCCGTAAGTGTCGCGACTCGGGTTTCAGTGTTGACACATTTGGTAGTTAACTGTTCATATTGTTGTGTTAGGTTATTTAATCTGTCATTTGGTACGGATTCCTCGATTTTCTCAAATATTTCTTCCTTATCGTGTACACGTCGTAAATTTAACTCTGAAAATTTTTGTACTATCACGTGATCTCTTTCTTCCTGTTCTCTATCCTGTTCCCTTTGTCTAATCTCTACTGCAATTAATCTATTATTGTGAGAATTCAAAATTGGTTGTACTTCTTCTCTAATTTCTTTCTTTAATTCATCTTTCATGTTTTTGAAACATGTCCCTATTCGTGAATCTAACCGTGTTTCCATTGTTTCCATCTCTGTTTTAATTGTTCCTATTTGTGATCCCATTGAGTCTAACCGTGATTCCATTGTTCCCATCCGTGTTTTTAATTCAGATCCAAACCGTGTTTCCATTTTTAATATAGCACTCATCAACTGCCCCATAGTAACTGATTCGAAACTCCTTTCGCCCCTAACATTTCCCGCAAAACCAGTTTCCTTCGTCATAGCTGTAAAGCTATCTGTGTTCGATACTATTTCAGAATCTTCTATCGTTAATCTCGTATTCTGTGAATTTTCTGATTGAGAAAAATTTTGAAATGGTTCCGGACTATTTTCCCGACTTATTACATTGTTTTCCACTTCATTATTCATCGCACTGTTTTCCTCTGTTGGCGAGTTCGCCATGTTAACAATTTCGTCATTCTCACTATTCATCATTTTTGCCTTTTTCATTGACCGCGTAATCATTTACAAAACATACAAAACTCGTCACTGTACGGAAATTACACACAATTGCACATCAAATTACACACAATTACACATCAACAATACCATTCACTCGAAATGTTTCCCTCAAACACGATTGACAAACAATAGAAGAATGACAATTGCCAAATCTACACATGCAATATAGACTACAATTACTAGACTACAAATTACTACAACAATACTACTGTCTACTATTTTTACAATCAGAAAAATTCCAAGGGACGATCCGAAGCAGCGGTCGCCACGTGCATGGGGGCTTAATTAAATATGATTGAAAATATTTTTTGTTTTTGTTTTTGGTAGCTGTCTGTCCGATTACGCAAGTCTCGTAAACGGCTGGCCCTGACTATTATTATTACGCAATCTGACTGCTTAGAACAACAACAAAGAATGAAATGAAAATTTTCGTTAACACAATTAATTAATTAAGTCCCCAGCAACTATAAAACCTACAAAACCAAAGCACAAATGTAACTGTTCTGTGTGTGGGAGTGTGACTCAGCGTACACATCTGGCACGGTTCTTCTTCAACAAGACAAGAAATTTCAATACCAATTATACTGACGTGATAAAAGAAAATTAGAAAAACTATAATTACGCAAGAAAACCAGAATTACACTCTAATACAAGAACACAAGCCAGATGCTTTGTTGACTGAACCTGTAATGATGCATTATTTGAGACACACAAATAATAAAAGAACATAGTGGTTTTTACCTTCATATATATAGACGAAATGCACTCTGATCATTACAATATCTTCATTAGAATAACATCTGCTATCTCTCCCATCAAATAACTGGATAAAACATGGAACAAGCACTCCTTACTACAACATCTCGACAAGCCTTGCCCACTCGCACATCTCAACACGAACTGTCTTCTACGAGCTCTGCCCACGCACTGACTACTACGAGCTCTTTCCAAGCACTGACTTCCACGAGCTCTCGACAAGCACTGTGGAGGCGGCTTAATAATACTCTTTGGCGCAATCTCTGGCGCAGTGGCTCAGTGTAGCCACCTTTCAACGTACATGTTTGTTATCTTGGCACGGTTTTTATATATTGGGAAATACCATTTTGACTATGTGGATAATTTGAAAATGGGTACCAACCCAAAACTACTCATCAAGTAAATAAAATTAAACGTGCAACTTTGGCTGTTTTTCCGTTGTATCACGCAGGCAGTTCGTGGAGATAAGTGCCACATGTACAGGAGCAATGACCTGTTGAAAAATTTCGCCACGATACTGTTGCATGAGATATAACAAATGAGGACGCAGGATATCCATGATGTACCACGGGTACTGTCAAAGTACCCTTCATCAGTACCAACCGTCATGTGAAGGCACACCCAATGGCTCTCCAGACCATGCTGTTTGCAGTAACACCGTTGTCTTCCTCCAAACCGCAGCAAGAATGCGACTTCTCCCCATATCGTTACCATACTCTCCGACGGTGGTAAACCATGGTAGTACAGAAACACAATTAATTGCCCAACGCAATCTAACGCTGTTCATCAGCAGTCCATACTTCCTGGTCATGGCATTATTCCAAACGCAGCCATTTGTGTTTGCTGTTAACGACAATCTAATTACTGCGGGGAGTCCATTAGTTGTTCTCGGCTGGCAGGGGCAGATGTTAAGTTTACGATGTGTTTGGTGTACACTATGGCGATCGTCTTGTACGGTGGTCAAGCGTGGTCGATCAGAACCTCGACGACGAGTGTGCCTGCCCTCAAATTCCCATGCCATCCAACATCGGACCACTGCTGCATCCAAACACCCTACAAATTTGGATGTTGCACAATTCGACAAGGCATCTAAATGGAGACCCACAATAAGGCTCCTATAAAACTCTGACAAGTGCTGATAACGCTGTCTCATTTGAGTACATGGCATCTCCATTTCCTTCACGGTTGTTGCACCATGAATAAGTACAGGCGTGGATTTGGAGAATTCTTGTCAATTTCGTACAGGTATTGGCTTCCAACCATAGCTGTCACATCAGATTGCAGCTGCGGGCAATGATGATATTTTGCAAATGATTCTACGAGGCAGGTTTACGACATCGCTCGCAGGGTAGAAGGCACAGCCCTGCGGTCACATGATGTGAAATGAACAGAGGAGTGCATGGCACAGACACGCTGTGAAGAACCTATATGTTACAGTAACAACAGCACCTAGTGACCTGTGAGTAGGGGCCGAAGCGAGCTGAGGAATGAATGACGTTGGAATTATTAAAGAGCACTCCACTTGTCCCCTCCACGCCTAGAACTAGAGAGAATGACGATTGTTCAAGTTACAGGCCAAGCACGACGACATTTTGGTGATGGATATCACCAGCCAACCGGGCCACTGAAGCTAACTCCAACCTCCGCTGCACGGACGCGTCATTGCTGTGGCTGGGCACGTCGTACCTTCGAGCTGCGCCGGCACGAGGAGCGAGAGGGCTGCTGGCCTCTGCTCTCTGGGTGACATCGTCGGGTGGACTGCAAGCTGCCGTCCGCAGGGGCGGGGTTGCAGCGTGAACTCGCGGCCTCCCGGATGCAGAGCTGTCTGCGGGCACTGACCGAAGTGCGCTGCTAAGGCTCACTACAAAGACAGCGATCAGCTGCTCCCGTTGGCACTCTACATGGGGTCCACGAGTCGGCTTGAGGGAGCTGTCAGCCGTGTTCCGGGCCACTTAAGCCGTGGCGAGAGTAGGAACGCTACGTCTGCAAGGCTGGGTAAGCGGATGCTGACGCTGCAGATTCTGGCATTCGCGTTGGCGCTGACCCACGTACATTGCGTGGTGCCATCGCCGAGTTCAATGCAAGGCCAGCTGTGTATCATCGATGCAATAAAGTCAGCAACACACTTGCCTGTGTTTCTCTGCACGCTTCAGCGAGACTCATCGCTCTCTCCCAAACTATACCTCTTGGTCGTTCTAACTTATTACAACCCCTGAGCTCGGTCGGTTATAACACAGTGATCACTCAATATACGACGCTGTACATGGCCTTTATATAGCGTACCAGGCCCAGTAACAACACTAAACACGAACTTCACAAATGCACTATGGTGGCTGTTCTACCTCTCAAAGAGAATTGCAACTCTAATCATTTATATACGGTACTCACCAAAGGTATGTAAATGTACAGAGTCACATTGACATCTGACCATGTGTTCTGGGTGCTTCACCTTTTTGGTCAGTCCATGTCCGACCAGGCAACATGTTTCCAGTCATCAACAGTCCAATGTCGCTGTTGACTGGCCTACGCGAGGCGTAAAACTTGGTGTCGTACAGTCATCAAGAGTACACGAGTGGGTCTTCGGCTCTGAAAGCCCATACCTATTATGTTTCGTTGAATGGTTCGCGCGCTGACACTTCCTGATGGCTCAGCACTGAAATCTGCAGCAATTTGCGAAAAGGTTGCACTTCTATCACATTGAACGATTCTCTTCAGTCGTCGTTGGTCCTGTTCTTGCAGAATCTGTTTCAGACTGCAGCGATGTCGGAGATTTGATGTTTTACCTGATTCCTTATATTCACGGAACACTCGTGAAATGGTCGTGTGGGAAAATCCCCAACTCATTGCTCCCTGGGGGTACTGTGTGCCATCGCTCGTGCGCCGACTGTAACACCACGTTCAAACTCACTTACATCTTGATAACCTGCCAATGTAGCAACATTAACCAATGTAACAACTGCGACAGGCACGTTTTGTCTTATCTAGGCGTTCGCAACCGCAGTGACGTATCTGTCTATTTAAATATCTCTGTATTTGAATATGCATGCCTATACCAGTTTCTTTGGCGCTTCAGTGCACATGCATGACTCAGTAATAACAAAAAAATGCAGGCTACAAACATACTTTGATTTAAATCTTCCCAGCTATCAATATAAACTTTTTGAGTCTCAATATTAGTCATTTCCATCACAGCATTCTGAATATTATCGCTCAATAGGGCTTGAAAAGACAATTTTATATCAGTTACAGTAGATCCAGTTTCTGGAAGAGGTTATGAGTTCCGCATGCTACAATACGTTTGTCTTTTTTCTGAGCCACCTGCACCGCTTGCACGCTGCCACGTCAGGTATCAATGTCTGACTTCTGATTCAGATGTAGTGCTGTCGTCACTGGGGTGATTTTCTTCTCCAGAAACATTTTCCTCACAGCCAGATGCATTTACTAATACTTCGAAAGAAATCATTCTGTCATGATACCCGCACAGAAATTAGAAAGCTAGATACCTGGACTGCGTCAGCACCAAACAGTTGAAGAAGCATTACTGGTAGCGATACTACTTTGACAATGCGAACGTAATAAGCGACCTGCATTGTTGTGTAACGCCATACATTTCAAGAATAAGCCAGCAAAGAATAGCATCGTTACAATAAAACCATTACGCATGTATCTCAGACACACAGATATAAAATTTTATAGCAATGTTTGTATATGCTGTGAAATTCTAAACAGTCGTGTCATGTAAACCTAAGGGACACAAGTATAACAATTCAGGTTATGACGAGGAGAAGAATGGGTATTTCTATTTGATGCTCAAGCTATGTAGAATGTATAGAAAAACATAGCCATCAACTTTGGAGGGCAGGAGTTTGCATATAAAAACGTTATGGAAGAACAAACTCCTTTCTAAGTCATACTGACCCAAAGACAACAGCAGGGTTAAAAAATAGTCTCTGTTATGTGTCTGGTGCGTGTTCTTTCGGACGTGTCTGAAAGAACAGATACCACACATTCTGCGGGTGTACACAGTATACACGTATCATGTATATATGATGGCAGGGAAATACCGACGCCCACTGCACGAGGGCAATGAAGTAATTCAAAGGCGACTATCCAAAGTGGTTCATACTACACTTCCATAGCACACGTACATCTTAATGGCACCTCACTGCAAGAGTCATGTTAAGTAATGTGAACAATAAAAAAAATGTCGTGTGACTAGGGCCTCCCGTCGGGTAGACCGTTCGTCGGGTGCAAGTCTTTCGATTTGACGCCATTTCGGCGACTTGCGCGTCGATGGGGATGAAATGATGATGATGAGGACAACACAGCACCCAGTCCCTGAGCGGACAAAATATCCGACCCAGCCAGGAATCGAACCCGGGTCCTTAGGATTGACATCCTGTCGCGCTGACCACTCAGCTACCGGAGGCGGACATGTGAACAATGAGGATGGTGGTTTGAGGGCTGGGGAGGGAAGGGGGGGGGGCGCTATGCTAGTAGTGTGAGACAAGTCGGATATTATGTGCGACGTAACTGATACTCAAGATCTAAAACTGAAAAAAATGTTTATTGACACCATCATTGAGCTGTGGTGGCTTTAATCTTGGCGGGCACTGAGTTCTGCTCGCACCATTGACTATTTGTGCTGCCGATATCGAACCTGATCATATGTCGGGAGCTAGGATCTTTGGTCAAGGTGTGTGTTGTGCGGTTTTGGCGGGCCCTGTGACTGGCAGTTAGCTGGAGGGCACGTGGCTGGCGAGTTGTTGGTTTTGGGGGACTCCGGCTGTCCGGTATGGGTTCCGAGAATCTGTGAGTGGTTAAATCGGTTGAAGGCAAGAACAGTGGACGCCACGTGCAACCTGGTTGGCAAGTACCCTGCCAATTCTCCAAGCTTAAATTTTACGGCACCCCGAGGACCGCCTGGACGGACTGGAGGCAATAACAACCCTGCCTGGAAACGTAAGGCCACGTCTGTGTTAGTTTGGAACTGGACCTGTCTTATTAACGCGTCTCCGAGTGATTGTGTGCGTGGTCATTGGTCAGTGTAACTGATGACAGTTTGTTGCACCAGGCTATATTCCACGCAAGTGTTTTCCTTCTGCTGCAGCGACACTCCCATCGCTGCACAACGTCCAGGTTGGCCCACAATCTGGCACCTTTACCAGCTGCCTCGTGTTGGCTCAAGTTAAGTACATTTGATGGTTTGATACGTGCCATAGCGGAGTGTCGCCAGTTAATCCGGAACTCTTGATCTATTCGATATTGTGAATTCAGGAAGCACATAAGCTTTGAAGTGTGTCCTGCAAGCCCGAAGTTGTGCTTGTGGAATGCATTTGTAGCCACATCTAGTTGGTGTGACTTCTTACTTTTATTTGGGGAATGTATGTTCCTGGTTTCAAGTCTTGTTCTTACTGGTGTAAATTGTTACAGTCTGTTATTAATGAATTGATCCTGTTCAAGTTCTTTAAATTATTGTGAGCACTGTTATTCTTTTGACAAGGTTTTTAATTTGTAATCATAATGATTGTTGTTAGGCAATAAAGTGTATTCCATGAAACAACAAATGAGGAAATATGTGGGTCCACCTTCCACGTGTTTTTCCTTAAAATTATCCCAACTCTTGTTGTGAGGTATCAATTACGCTAAATGCATGCAGTTCTGAGCCTTTAGCTAAATATTAACAACACCTCAAAAATGCTTCGTTAAGTGTCTTCCGAAATTAATCAACTAACACCATAGAAATTAAACATTTTTTCAGAAATTTACTGTAGAAAGAAGAACTAGTCTTGAACACATCACAACACAGTCTTTCAAAATGTCAATAATTGGAAAACAAATAATCAAGTCCCTTGCTGGATGATATAACTGGTAGAACAAAGTCAAAGTCCCAACAAGCCATTGTGAAGCACACTCGTCGTGAACGCTCTGTGCAGAGCATGACTTATGAAAAAGTTTATGTTCCTTGCTACAATCACCGAATCGATGATAAAGTCCAGACGCACTGAGCTGGTAGAGTCTTGGTTGAGGAGCAGAGGAGGATAGCGGACTGGATGCGACAGAGCCGGCGTCAGGGACCGATGGCCTTTGTAGTCTGGTCCCTTCAACCTCCACGAACAAACCAACCAACCAACCAGAGACGGCGTCTCTGGTGAAGTTCATCTGTTGTGAGCTGCTGATGTCACTCCTTCTGCTGTTTTTTTTTTTCCTTTATTGTTATTTTGACACCTTATACAAAGGTAGGCCGGCAGCGGCAATATTAAGCCGCTCTTCGGCCACAGATTAGACATTTATTACAAGTTGAGACATCGAAAAACGAAACAACACGATGGATAGACAATAGTAGACACACAAACTTAAAATACATGAAGTCGTTCACAGGTGCAGCGTCCAAAGAATTACGTGCAGCACTGGGACACTAATAGAGACGACAGAAACGGCACACGTGAACAAAGGAGAGCAAATGATGAAACACTGAATCACTAACACGATGGCACACACAAAACACTGGCGACGATCTCCGGCGCGAGAATGTTCACTTTACTTGTATGAGTATGGGGACCTGCCAAAAGGTGAAAGGTGGGGGAGGAGAGAAAGAGGAGGGTGTAGATGCCAGTGGCGGACGAGATGGGAGGGGGAGGAAAGAATGTAGGGGGGTAGGGGAAGTCTGGGGGAGAGGAGGGAGGGAGGAAGGGAGGAGGGACATGGGGGAGACAGGGTGCCCTAAGGAAAAACACAGGGTGTGGAAGGGGAGGATCAAAGTTGGTAGGAGGGGTAGATGGAGGGGAGGAGGGCATCATCAGGGAGGGGGAGTTGGTGGAAGCCACCTTGGGCGAGGGTATGGAGAGTGGAGAGATGGAGAGCAGGTGGGATGTGGGAATACAGGCACAGCAATGGAAGGGGGTGGGAGAGGAAGGGATACACAAGCGGGTGAGGGGGATCAAGTTTGCGGGAGGTGTAGAGGATCCGTATCTGTTCGAGGAAAAGGAGGAGGTGCAGGAACGGGATGAGGTCATATAGCATCTGTATGGGGGAGGGGAGGCAGATGCGATAGGTGAGGCGAAGCGCATGGCGTTCTGGAATTTGAAGGGATTTGTAAAAGGTAGGAGGGGTGGAGATCCAGACGGGATGAGCATAGCAGAAGATAGGTCGGATGAGGGATTTATAGGTGTGGAGGATGGTGGAGGGGTTCAGACCCCATGTGGGACCAGAAAGGAGCTTGCGGAGACGGAGTCGGGAGCATGCCTTGGCTTGGATAGTCCAGAGATCGGGGGTCCAGGAGAGGCGATGGTCAAGGGTGACGCCAAGATACTTGAGGGTGGGAGTGAGGGTGATAGGACGACCATAAATGGTGATATAGAAGTCGAGGAGATGGAAGGAAGTGGTCGTTTTGCCTACAGTGATCACCAGGGTCTTGGAAGAATTGACCTAGACCAACCACTGGTTACACCAAGCGGTGAACCAGTCAAGATCGTATTGGAGAAGGTGTTGGGAGCGTTGCAGGGTGGGGGCGAGGGCAAGGAAGGCGGTGTCATCGGCGTACTGGAGAAGGTGGATGGGGGTTGAAGGCGGCGGCATGTCCGCCGTATACAAAAGGTATAGAAGAGGGGAGAGGATGGAACCTTGGGGCATAGACGGCGTCTCTGGTGAAATTCATCAGTTGCAGGCTGGCGATGTCACTCCTTCTGCTGTTTTTTTGGTAGAAGGTGTAGGAATCCGTGTTATGGATGGTGACATAGAAAGGACGTTGGGAAAGAAAGGAGCCGATCAGACGGACGTAGTTGATAGGAAGGGCGAAGGTTTGGAGCTTGAAGAGGAGACCGGAATGCCATACATGGTCGTAAGCGCGTTCAAGGTCGAGGGAGAGGAAGATGGCGGAGCGACTGGAGTTGAGCTGTTCGGAGAGGAGACAAGTGAGGTGAAGCAGAAGGTCATCGGTAGAGAAGGACAGTCGAAAGCCACACTGTGTAACCGGAAGGAGGCGGTGCTGCCGGAGATGCTGGTGGATGCGTGGGGTAAGGATGGATTCCAGGACCTTGCTGAAGACCAAGGTAAGGCTGATCCTTCTGCTGCTCCAGCACGAGCTTAAATCCTTGATATGTGGAGTACTACATGTTTTTGAATGGCTGCTCGGCTAGGTCGCGGAAGCAGAACGTAGTCCTGATCGTTGCACGCCGACGCTGGCTGTACACAACGATTGTCATTTTGGAGTGGCCACTGGCGTCGCTCTCTGATGGTTTACTCGCTGACCTCTTGGCCCAGACGTGTTTCGAGCGGATCCGACATTTGGCCGCCGGCGCTTCACGACAGGCGCCTCACGGCGTTGGGAATATGAGATGGATGGAAAATATGCTAGGATAGCCAAATGGTAAAGGCGAGCGCTCGCGTAAAGTGAGACATCCGAGTTCGAGCCCCAGTCCAGAACAAATTTTCACTTGTCGCCATCGAATTATTTCAGTGCTGTCATGTGGCTGACGTTATTTCTCTTTCCTCAAAATAGTCCCGTCCGTCTCTGTGTTCGTAAGTTTCAGTTCTTCAGGTGCTGATGTAGTTCACTGCGACATTCTAAAATACCGATTACGTAGATACTATTGAGACGTTTCAGTTAGCAAGAGTGAGTGAGAGGGTGTGGTGGGCGTGCGCTACTCACAGGCTGAAGTCGGCGGCCGGGCAGTTCCAGGGCCTCCAGCGGAACAGCTGCTGGCAGTGCGAGAGCGCGAGCCGCGCCCCCAGAGACACGCTCTCCGCCAGCTGCAGGCTCAGCGGCGGCCGCTCCTGCACACACACACAAACACACGCACTGCTGTAAAAGCTTACGGCCCGCAGCAAAATAGCGTGCTCACATCCGTACTCATTGTGACTGCAGAAGGCCGAGATAGTGAGAAGGTGGTCTGATAAATCCCGTAAAAAAGCAAGAAAAACTGTTTTTATTAAAATGTATAATGCACTTCGAGCCCTGCGGGCTCATCTTCAGGTGTTTTGACGGTCTACATCAACTTTACATTTCGTTAAATTCTGGGCCTGGCAAAATCACATTGTTATATTACAAAATGCCATGTCATGATACATAAGTATATAAAATTATGATAAATCGAAAAGTAACTTACGGTTTCTAGTACTGAGTGTGTGGTTCTGGAGAATGTTTATGTACAAATACACACTTTCTATCAAAAAGCACATTTTCGGGAACAGTTTGATGTAGCATATTTTCGAACACAATTCAAAACATGTCAAAGAATTTCGACCGTGAAAATGCTGCACTTTTACAAATACACAGAATTTATCTGTGTATTTGTAAAAATGCAGCATCATCAAAAAATAATTAAATAGAGTAATGAAATCGTGGGTATACTTCTGTTTACGTAACATATTTAAGTGATTAGCACTGCAAGATCACAGATTAAAGTAAGCGCGAGGTAAGCCATTGCAAACGCGAAGTGCTAGTGCATTAATAACTGGTGTAACCGCCAGAATGTTGAATGCAAGCATGTAAATGTGCATGCACTTTGTTGTATAGGTGCCGGGGGTCAGTTTGTGGGAGGGAGTTCAACGCCTGTTGCACTTGGTCGGTCAATACAGGTTGGTTAATGCTGTTTGTGGATGACGTTGAGACTTGTCGTCCGATGACGTCGATTGGAGACAGATCTGGTGATCGAGCAGGCCACAAAAGCAACATGTCGACACTCTGCAGATCATGTTTGGGTTACAACAGCGGTATGTGAGCGAGCGTTATCCTGTTGGAAAACACTTCTTGGAACAAGGACGTAACCAGGGGGAGGGAGAGGGGAAGTCCAGGGTGTCCGAACCATCTGATCACCGAAATGAAATTACGGGCGACCTAATTGAAGTGTTGTCAAATTGAAAGATATTTTGATTTTCAATCATACAACGAAAAAGTGCTGCGCACTATCGATAGTAAGCAAGGCCAACGATAGATCTTACTATCTGTACATCCACAGTACTGTTGGCTATCGCCCATCCGCATTTTAACCAAGATCAATTGTTGAACTTGCTTGAGTTCTGCTATTCTTTTCTTAATCAGTTCAGTTCTCACTTGCTGTTGAAATTAATTTGAGTGCTACCATTTATTGTGTTTACTGTTGTGATAGATTTTAATTTTCGATAACTTTGTGCCAAGAAGAAGAGAAAGACTGACTCTGATTCTTCAGCTAGCGTCATGGTAAGTTAAAAATATGTACATTCTACTATAACAGCCTAATTAGCTATCTGTTGTTGTTGTTTTTGTCGTTGTTGTGGTCTTCAGTCCAGAGACTGGTTCGATGCAGCTCTCCATGCTATCCTATCCTGTGCAAGCTTCTTCACTCGAAGTTCAAATGGTTCAAATGGCTCTGAGCACTATGGCACTTAACTTCTGAGGTCACCAGTCCCCTAGAACTTAGAACTACTTAAACCTAACTAACCTAAGAACATCACTCACATCCATGCCCGAGACAGGATTCGAACCTGCGACCGTAGTGGTCGCGCGGTTCCAGACTGTAGCGCCTAGAACCGCATCTCGAAGTACTTACTGCAACCTATATCCTTCTGAATCTGCGTAGTGTATTCATCTCTTGGTCTCCCTCTATGATTTTTACTCTCCACGCTGCCCTCCAATACTAAATTGGTGATTCCTTAATGCCTAAGAATATGTGTTACCAATCCAGCCCTTCTTCTAGCCAAGTTGTGCCACAAACACCTCTTCTCCCCAATTCCGTTCAGTACCTTCTCGTTAGTTACGTAAGTCATGGTTTGAGGATGCAATATTTCAGTATTTCACAAGGCAGCGAAGCGGTAAATATCATTTCATATAACATTAAACTAAACTTAGTGCATAAAAATGCGCTTGGATTTATCTGTGTAGCCCAAAAATCGCGTTAATGAACAAAAATGTCGCCCAAACGGCGATTGTTGCATTAAAAAAAAAATTGTTCTATGTTCTACCGTTAGTAGCACAAATGACAAAATATTGCCCCATGTGGCCACCCGGTCGGTAGACAGTTATGAAATCAGTTCCGAAATGAAATGGTGCAGAAGGGATTGCGGATAACGGAAGGGGTCTGCAGTGGAAGCACATTCTACAGTTCGTTCGTGTCTAAAAGATTTTTTCGACGGGCTGCCTGAATTCGTCCGAGCCAACTGCGCTCTGTGTCTTTCTCTCCCACCTTCGTCCAATATCTATTTACGCTCTTGTAATACTATAATAACTGAAGCCAGAAATTCCATGCACAAGTAAGTCTTAAAATATGCATGCATCGATGTCCTATCAAATGACTAAACGTGCACAATTAAAGGAAAAACATGAAATGTCAGAATTCAATCTTCCGTTGTAATGCATTTTTTTTTTTTTTTTTGCTTTAAAACAACGTACAACAACCAGGTTTCCCTAACTCTCCATCGACTTCGGGTAGCTCTGCATATAAAGCCGCTGAACTCGCAATCCCTGGATTCGGCAGGCGTGGAAGGTTTAATCCATTCGCCGGCAATCTTGAAAATGGTTTTCTGTAGTTTCCTATTTTCAGTTAGGCAAATGCCGTGGTTGCCCCCTTACTATAAGCAACAGCCCATTCATCCTGAATACCTTACTTTCCTGACAGATTCCAGTTCCCTTAAAGATGCAGCGCCTCTGCTTAAATAAAAAGAGCTGCATCGAAGACGAGACGAACATCTCTCTGGAGACTACGGGCACTAAAAACCATTTGGTAAATTATTAACAAACCAAATTCTCGTCATTTAAGCATATGCATTTCGGTGCCAGGATATTCTTTAATACAGAAAATGATCTTTCTTACAATGCGAGAAGTGACAGATGCATACTTAAAAGAGGAAATTTGGGAAAGTGTAGTGTTGAATAATTCCACATGCTTTGCATTTTAGCCAGCAAAACTTGTTCTAGTTTTTCTGTTGAAAAGAGATCTATTTATTCCAAAAGCCCTTTCAGTAATAATCATGGCATCCCAAAAAATTTGCGCTCGTCCACTCCCGATCACTTCCTCAGCTCAAATTCAGACTGAAAGAAGAAGTGTGTAAAATTACCTTAGAGGGTGAAGGGAGATTGGAGCGTGACTACTTCTTAGCGGTTTGCCAAAATACAGCATTCCTAAGTAAAGACATCATATCTCTGCTTGGTGAACACTTCGAGTTCATTGTCGAATAAAATGGTTTATCAGTCGTTGTGGAAATGTTCAGAATAAATGAAAAACATACGCGTTTGCCTGGAATGAATGGCAGCTCATGAATGGCAGCACAACAGGTCGAGTCACCAGACTGACGTTAAAATTTGTAGTCAGGGTGTTTGGGATAACCACGAGAGTGTTCCTGCTGTCATATGATATCACACCCCAGACCATAACTCCAGGGGTTGGTCCAATGTGTCTAGCATGAATACAGGTTGGTTGCAGGCCCTAAATTTGCCTCCTTCTAAATCATATGGTTCAAATGGCTCTGAGCACTATGGGACTTAACATCTGAGGTCATCAGTCCCCTAGAACTTAGAACTACTTAAACCTAACTAACCTATGGACATCACACACACCTATGCCCGAGGCAGGATTCGAACCTGCGACCGGAGCGGTCGCGCGGTTCCACACTGAAGCGACTAGAACCGCACGGCCACTCCGGCCGGCCTGCCTCCTTCTAACCAACACACAGCCATCACTGGCACCGAGACAGAACCGGCTTTCATGAGAAAACGCAACAGACCTCCACCTCGTCCTCAAATGAACCCTCGCCTTACATCACTGAATTCACAAATGCCGGTGGTGTCGGTTCGGCGTAATGCGTCTGGCTAGGAGCTGTCCTTGAAGTAACCGATTTGTAACAGTTCGTTGTGTCACTTTCGTTGTGTTACTGTGGTGTCAACTGCTGCTGCTCGGATTGCTGTTGCAGATGCAG
Source organism: Schistocerca piceifrons (assembly GCF_021461385.2). Lineage (NCBI taxonomy): Eukaryota > Metazoa > Arthropoda > Insecta > Orthoptera > Acrididae > Schistocerca > Schistocerca piceifrons. The sequence goes on along the minus strand of NC_060139.1, from coordinate 320,000,467 downwards.
TACGATGCGCCAGATCCACAAGCCGATCACGATGGTCTTCCCTCTCGGTAGTTCCACGTGCCCGTCCGAGGCCTGGTCTTCATGTGACCGTACATTCCCGTGATCATCGCTGCCAGCAGTCATGTACAGTGGCTATATTCCTGCCAAGTCTTTCTTCAGAATCGCAGAAGGATCATCCTACTTCTCTAAGTCTTATTACACGACCTCGTTTTAACTCAGTGAAGTGTTGATAAAGGTGTCTTTGTCGTCTTAAAGGCATTCTTGACTAACTACAGCTCACCGCGCCCAATCTCAAAGGTAACTAACACTCCTGAACGTTACAGCGTGTATTTAAAGCAAACCTGATTTAAATCGTCATAGTGACACTATCAGGGCCAGACTTATGTGACTGACGTGAAATTTGAATACATATCATCTTTAAGATGTGGGAACACGCCTACCAATTCTCCTTTATGTCGCACAACCCCTTCTTCGTGTTGCAGTTTTTTCCCGACAGTGTCTCTCTTCTGACTGTGCAGCTAAAAAATATGGTTCAAATGGCTCTGAGCACTATGGGACTTAACATCTGAGGTCATCAGTCCCCTAGAACTTAGAACTACTTAAACCTAACTAACCTATGGACATCACACACACCTATGCCCGAGGCAGGATTCGAACCTGCGACCGGAGCGGTCGCGCGGTTCCACACTGAAGCGACTAGAACCGCACGGCCACTCCGACCGGCCTGCCTCCTTCTAACCAACACACAGCCATCACTGGCATCGAGACAGAACCGGCTTTCATGAGAAAACGCAACAGACCTCCACCTCGTCCTCAAATGAACCCTCGCCTTACATCACTGAATTCACAAATGCCGGTGGTGTCGGGTCGGCGTAATGCGTCTGGCTAGGAGCTGTCCTTGAAGTAACCGATTTGTAACAGTTCGTTGTGTCACTTTCGTTGTGTTACTGTGGTGTCAACTGCTGCTGCTCGGATTGCTGTTGCAGATGCAGTACGATGCGCCAGATCCACAAGCCGATCACGATGGTCTTCCCTCTCGGTGGTTCCACGTGCCCGTCCGAGGCCTGGTCTTCATGTGACCGTACATTCCCGTGATCATCGCTGCCAGCAGTCATGTACAGTGGCTATATTCCTGCCAAGTCTTTCTTCAGAATCGCAGAAGGATCATCCTACTTCTCTAAGTCTTATTACACGACCTCGTTTTAACTCAGTGAAGTGTTGATAAAGGTGTCTTTGTCGTCTTAAAGGCAGTCTTGACTAACTACAGCTCACCGCGCCCAATCTCAAAGGTAACTAACACTCCTGAACGTTACAGCGTGTATTTAAAGCAAACCTGATTTAAATCGTCATAGTGACACTATCAGGGCCAGACTTATGTGACTGACGTGAAATTTGAATACATATCATCTTTAAGATGTGGGAACACGCCTACCAATTCTCCTTTATGTCGCACAACCCCTTCTTCGTGTTGCAGTTTTTTCCCGACAGTGTCTCTCTTCTGACTGTGCAGCTAAAAAATATGGTTCAAATGGCTCTGAGCACTATGGGACTTAACATCTATGGTCATCAGTCCCCTAGAACTTAGAACTACTTAAACCTAACTAACCTAAGGACATCACACAACACCCAGCCATCACGAGGCAGAGAAAATCCCTGACCCCGCCGGGAATCGAACCCGGGAACCCGGGCGTGGGAAGCGAGAACGCTACCGCACGACCACGAGATGCGGGCTGTGCAGCTAAAATAGTTAACTTCTTGAAGAGGTACCAACAACACGACAATGGGTAAACACCATATATTATTCTTGCTGCTTGGTTTTGTGCAATAAATATTTGCTTTCTACGTGGTGAGTTATCCCAGAAGATTATTCCATAAGACATTATTGAGTGTAAATATAACAAAATATGTCAAGAGGTTGATTCGTTTGTTCCCAAGACTAGCGATTACACAACGAACAAAAGCAGATGAATTTAATTGTTTGAGAAGCTCAGTAATATGATTCCCCCTATTTAAGTTTTCATTAATTTAACAATTTTGGGCATTGTAACCTATTTACTGACTTCTGTTAACGTGCTACATCAATTCTTGGTATGACTATTTGTTTTACAGAACTGAGTATAGTCTGTTTTCTCAGAATTGAGAGAGAATCCATTTTCAGCAGCCCACTTAATAATTCTTTCAAAAACATCATTAACAATCTCTTCTGTTGCTTTCTCCCCAATGGAATTTATTATAACACTAGCATCGGCTGCAGAAATTACCAATTCCGCTTATTGAATGTGAAGTGGAAGGTCTTTCACGTATATAAGGAATAGGAGTGGACCCAAGATCGAAACCTTTGGGACCTCCTTATGTGATTTCTCCTCAGCCAATAAAATTTTCTACCTTTCCAATATTGTTTGACTTATTCACCACGATGCTTTGCATTTTGTTTCATAGGTATGATTCAAACAAGCTTTGTCTAAAGCCATCAATTTCATAAAACTTAGGTTTCCCAAGAGAATAATATGATCTACGGAATCAAAAGACTTCGGGAAAGGTCACAAGAAATACCAGCTGGCTATATTTTATTATTTAAGGCTAGAAATACCTGGTAAATGAATGTATAAATAGCACTCTCAGTCAAGCAACCCTTCTAGAAATCAAACTGTGATATGCTAAGTAAATTGTTTCTACTAAAATGTGGAACTACATTCCATTTTCGAACATATTGTAAAGAGATGTGAGTAAGGAAATTCAATGATAATTACTTACGTGTTTCTTGTCACCTATCTTATAAAGTGGTTTGACAGTTGCACATTTTAATCTTTGCAGCAAACAAGCTTTGACACTAGACGTACCGGGTGAGAATACGAGAAAAGGAACATGGCCTATAGTTATTTCTTTCACAGCTAATAAATGGCACACAGGATACAACTACATAGAGACACGATGAAAAACTCTGATTTTCGGAGAGGATTATTATGCAAGACGGGCGCACTATTTTTGACTAAGTAAGCAAAATGGCAGAAGAAAGGAAGAATTCTGGTGTCTCAATTTGTACGTAAACGTGAAATGTGTGGAGTTAGTACACTAAACATTGAACTGCAGCTCCAGCTTTCCTTTGCATAAGTCCAAAACTTTGCACATATGTCGGCTGACGCTTTTGCTGGCTTCTCATTGCAACTGAGGAGGGAGTTTAAAAGCCGAACCCTAATTACCAGCGACCAACATAAGCTGAAGGAGGGCTATACGCTGGTTACAGGACAGATTTACGTTAGCGATTGTTTCGCGTTTCTGCAGCTAGATAGATAACACTTAGGAAACTTAGTGGATTTATTTGTTCTAATTCACTCATTTCGCGTCTGATGCAAGCATCCAATGAACTTATCGTCTTTCTCAGGTTCCCAGTAGGATCTTTGAGTGCTTCGTCAAATTTCTATCGACCATATATCTTTTCCTTTGCATTTGTGCTCGAAGAGTTGGAGACCAGTGAGCCCATGCAACATTATGTCTACTCCTGGACCACCAAAACAGCTATGTTCGACAATCTTCCTGGGTACATTACGTGTTTCCACCTCTCGCCATTGTCGAACATGATCGTTTTGGTTGTCCATGTGTTATGGTGTGGGGAGGCATAATGTTTCATGGGCGTACTGCCCTTCAAATCTTTGAACACGGCACACCCACCGCCAACGTTATTGTGGCACTGTACTTCTTTCCCATGTGCGTCTTTCCAGGGTCCCATTCGGCCCTGACGGCATTTTTAGGATTCGGTACCTCAATCGATAAAAACTTATAAATACTTCGTCGTCCGTCTGTCTGTCTGTCAGACTGTTAAAAATCTTTTTCCTCAAGAGCCGGTTGAGGTATCAAGTTTTATATCACTAAGGTCTACGGACCTTTGGCGCTGTAGAATATTGAAACTTCTAAGCCAACGCGGTCAAAAAGTACGGCCATTTAGGTCACATATTTTAATGCTCACAATTGTAATACGCGGTTGAGGTATCAAGTTGTATTAGTAAGGCCTACGGTCCTTTGGCGCTGTAAAATATTGAAACTTCTATGCCAACGCAGTCAAAAGCCACCGCCATTTAGGTCACATATTTTAATATTCACAAACACACTCATCAAAACCTATAGAGTACTTCTAGTTGATCTATAATCACTAAATTCGGCAAGAAGCAAGGTTTTATAGTAGAACTAAAGGAAAAAAATCCGTAAATGGTCAATCTGAAATTATGTTGTTGTTGTTGTGGTCTTCAGTCCTGAGACTGGTTTGATGCAGCTCTCCATGCTACTCTACCCTGTGCAAGATTCATCATCTCCCCGTACCTACTGCAGCCTACATCCTTCTGAATCTGCTTAGTGTATTCATCTCTTGGTCTCCCTCTACGATTTTTACCCTCCACGCTGCCCTCCAGTTCTAAATTGGTAATCCCTTGATGCCTCAGAACATGTCCTACCAACCGATCCCTTCTTCTAGTCAAGTTGTGCCACAAAATCCTCTTCTCCTCAATTCTATTCAATACCTCCCACAAAATCCTCTTCTCCTCAATTCTATTCAGTACCTCCTCATTAGTTATGTGATCTACCCATGTAATCTTCAGCATTCTTCTGTAGATCTGCAATTAAATCATACGAAAAAAATTTCTTTCGTCATTTGTTATCCGACTGTCTGTCTGTCCGAGCGTCTGGTAAGACCAATTTTTCTCGGGACCGGATGGACGTATCATGTTGAAATTTATGTCACATCTAGGAACTATGTTTTCTTGGCGGTATATAAACGTAAACTTCTACGTCAATGCAATCAAAAGATACAGCCAGTTATCTCACAAGTTTTTATCCTCGCAAACACACACATCAAAACTCATAGGGTTCTTCCCGTTGGCCTAGAATCATGAAATTTGGCAAGAAACTATGTTTCACAGCAAAAAAATCCGAAAAGTGTTATTTTGTAATCATATCAAACGAAAAACTTTTTGTCATTCTTGAAAGTCTTGGAGTTCCCCGGTCCGATATCCTGGAAAATTATAGAAATTTGTGGTAAGGTCTTATGGGACCAAACTGCTGAGGTCATCGGTCCCCAAGCCTACACACTACTTAATCTAACTTAAATCAACTTACGCTATGGACAAGACACACATCCATGCCCGAGGGAGGACTCGAACCTCCGACGGGGGGAGCCGCACGGACAGTGACAAGGCGCCCAGAGCGTGCGGATACCCCGCGCGGCTCGATATCCTGAAAATATGGGTATCGATGATAGGCAAAAATCGTCGAGTTTCTTGATTACCGGGATGGATGAAGTATCTACACACGGTGAACATTAATAACACCACATGGTTCGATACATGACTGAAAATGGAGAAAAAAGGTCCTCTGAACATGTGTCCGAAATGGACGATGTGCGTGCAACGACAACAGATCATCCCGGAACACAGTACAGAGCTGCATCGCATCAACGTCACAACAGATGTCCAAGGTGGCGTCCACAGGATGTTGGCGATAGCGATAGTAGCGGTTGTTGTACGTAATACACGTAACAGTACTTTGACTTATAGCTTGTTGGCGGGTTACTTGCCAAGAGCTTGTACTAAGGTTCGTCTCAATATCCCAGGCCGGCCGCGGTGGCCGTGCGGTTCTAGGCGCTGCAGTCCGGAACCGTGGGACTGCTACGGTCGCAGATTCGAATGCTGCCTCGGGCATGGATGTGTGTGATGTCCTTAGGTTAGTTAGGTTTAAGTAGTTCTAAGTGACTGACGACCTCAGATGTGAAGTCCCATAGTGCTCAGAGCCATTTTTCAATATCCCATAGAACCCGATCGTCCATATCTGGTGTACGCACAGTCCACCGACTCCTAGAACGTTCGTCTGTCTGAAAGGATCCATGTTGACACAAATGCCCAAAAAGAGCTTGAAATGTCGTGTGTGGTTGTGAGGGTACTTATTTTGGGTATAGCCGTGCTGCATCTCGACCGTTTCTGTCTGCTTGATCGTACACAAACACCGTCTCAGCTCGTTCCCAACATGAATACCGGATCATTCTGCTGCTTACAATAGGCTGCGTCAATCACATCCTGGAAGACACAAGAAACACGTGGCACGTGGTCAGAGGATCTTTCATTCGTCAGCGCCATCTACTGTGGCAACGATGCATTTCCAGACACATTTTCGTGGGGCCTTTTTTCCTCCATTTCTAGTCAAGAATCCGTGCCTACAGTTTGTCGGTTTTATTAATATTCACCGTGCATACATAATTTAATTTGTACAGAACCCTCGGTGAGCGAGTTCTACTTTATGGTTGGGAATGTGCGTCCGCTTCGAACAGCACAGGTGGAGTAACTAACTCTTGGATCGAGAGGATATTCGTCGAACGGACTGGCCTGTCCATTCCCTCGACTTAAATCCAATCGAGCACATGTGGAATATGTTGGGCAAATGTATTGCAGCACGTCCACATGCTCCAACGACCTTCCGACAGTTGTCAACAGCGCAGGTGGAGGAATGGAACGCCCTGCCACGAGAACTTCTTATCAACCTTGTGCTCAGCATGGGAGCACGTTACAGAGCATGCACTGCTACCCGTGGTGTTCACACAACCCATTAAGAACGATTACTCGCCTCTTTTAATGCCCAGGGGACCACCATAAATCGCAGTTAGTTCGGCGTAATTATTATCTATGAATAAAAGTGTCATTTCTGTTCGTCTCATTGCGTATTTCTTTTAGTTACCTTATGTACTATACTGAAACAGTTCTTTCTACGTATATTTCAAGTTTCGTCGGGTTTAGTTGGCGGCGACATATCATTCGAAAGTTACTTTCACCCTCAAGTTTTGCAAACCAGTATGCAGATCAGTAATAGGACGTCACGCCCCATTCTCCCTCCCTGTGGTCAGTATTGTGAGCTCCGGAAGGTCCCATATTGAGTTCAATGTGTGGGAATTACATGTAGGCCACTATTCCATCCTTGATCAAGCAGCCTTGAGCTGCCAACGCAGTCTGGTGTACAACTGCTGCAGTATCCCAATTTCGTAGCAACTGTAATTCTGACACGAGTATGCCGATAAGGTGGTGAATGCCCCATGTTGTAGCCACAAAACCCACCAGTCGGCGCGTCCAGCGTCTTCTGTTATCTATATCACTTTGAGAGGTGGCATGAGCCCCCTCTCATATTTCTATCTTACTCTGAGTAATTCGATTTTCCTCTCTAATTGTATGCGGTGAAAAGTCGCTATTCCTTCACACGCGGACTTCCCACGCAGCGTCTCGTCACCTGGATGGTCCGGTAACAGGTGGGTTCTGCTGTTTCTTGAAAGGGTTAAGCCGACGGGTGTGAGGGAGTCGAGTGGATGCTTTCCAGACGCCGACATTGTCATAAGAGCGGTGGTGACACGTCCAGAGGGGCCAGAAGGAGCGGCTGGGCTAAAGATTCCGTTACTTCGCAGAAACTTAGTGAAAACCGTTTCTGGCGGGCTACCAGCTAGGCGTGGGAAAAACTTATGTTTCCAGGCAGTGTTGGCGGGCAAATTCCCGCGTTTTCTGCAAAATCATAACTGTGATTGGCTTGCTCAGGGAATAGCTCCGTGACGTAGCAAAATCGGCGCAGAAATTGGCGCCAAGTATCTCCATTGGTGGAATAGTACTGCGTCGGCAATAGAGGGGAATTTTCCGCCGGTTTTCCAGTCGCTGATTGCAACGTTTAACCACGACCAGTGTCGTGGAGGCGGGAATGTTCTGGGTTCGCCTTGTACGGGTGTACGGGTGCTCTTGAGGAGAGTCGGCTCTCGTCTTTCGGTGGGAGTAGGTTACAAGAATGAGCTCTCGCTGCTCTGGACAGCCTGCCTTCCGTTGGCTGTCTAATATAATTTTATTTGATTGTAACTGTTTGACGAAATTGCTGAAATTTCGGCTTCAATGTAACTTTCCGAGTACAGTTGGCAGTTGAGCGTTCTGCGTACAAGTGGCCTATGTTGTCTGTCTTGGGCAGTTTTGGCTAAAGTTGACTGTATCGGAGTTACTGTGTGACTTCGCTTGTTAAAATCAATCACTGTACCGTCAGTGATTGTATGGCGGGCCTTCTTCGTCTCCCTCAGGGGCGTATTTGTGTTGCTAGGAAGTCTTTAGTCTGGAATAACCAGACCAGGAGAATTTGTTTCGGGCTATACTCACGACATTATCATCACCACGATGGGACGTCGAAGCAACCAGCCATCGCCTCCGGTACGCCAGATCGTGTCCTTGCAGTTAAGAAGACAGCTTGGTAATGTGTCTCCGCAGCACCGGCAAAGCAGGCAATTTTGCTAGGTGATAATCAGAGCTCAGCAGAGCGCGCCTGTTCGTCTTTTCTAACTTTGTGCTGTCTTGGGTGTTCATTGTCTGAGTTATCACTACTGTAGCAGCAATTAATGTTGGGTTGGCTGGGTGTTTCTCGTAAGATTTGAGTTGCAAGGAATTGGCTCCGCATACCACTTGGTCATAAATGTCACAATCTAGTTTATGGACAACTTCACCTTCACAGCTTTTATTTGAGTATCTAATTTGATGTACTGTAAATGTTTCCTGTGTTTTGTTTATTATTTTGAGTTTAGTCATAATAAATCAAATTGTTATTTTGGACAGAACTTTCATTCTGTTAACCGGTAGAGCAACCCTTTTATTTCTCACTACGTTAATGAAACTTTCCCTAATTTCTATCCAATTAAATTATTGCAGGTGCCAAACTCTTTTCCTCTCCACTTGCAGGGTCGATTACAGTCAGTTCGCGTTTCTTCTTAATCCATGTGCAACAGCAAAAGTAGGAGTTAGAAAAGGGGGGGGGGGGGCTTAGACACTGCTAGCCCTGGTACCGCGCAACTTACTGCTGTATAGATTTACGATTATTTGGGTCATTCTTTCAGATTACTGCACTTTCTAAATCTTAAATGTATCTTAATAATGTCAGTGTTGCTGCTGGTCAGAAACAAATGAAACAGGCTGGCAGAGAGCCTGTTGCTGCGGTGGTGACGGTACTTACCTCCCGAGATGATGTGTCGGCACTTCGCGAGTGTGGGTGTGCGGGCTCGAAAGCGCTGCGGAAGCGGTTCATCACAGGCGACCTGTGCCAGGACAGAAAATAATTTAGCCTCTTAGTCACTACTTATGAGTGCACGTGACATCAGAAAAATCAAAAGACCAGTACGTCTTTCCCGTAAAGGGGAGTCCACACACAACAATCTGCCTATGCACATCACATCTACGCACATAGATCGTAGTGTGTGGACAGGAGATATGAGCAGATATGGGACTGCGCAAACCTGGCAGTTGGAGGTTTGAGCAAAACTGCTCAAATTTGGGGGCGCAAATCATATCTGTGGCAGATAAAACATTGCGTGTGGACGCGAGATCGCCAGAAAGCTGGCGAGTGAAATATGTCTGAGTCGGCTGTTTGTCACTAAAATGTTTCTCATTTTTGTGTACTCCTTAAATTCTAAAATGTTTCATACCGAGCAGTGCTTGTGGGAGTTCATTAATGAATTTATTGATACATATAGGAGTCACACTTGATTATAGAAACTTAAGACCCTCTGCCAGGCACTTACATGTGATTTGCAGAGTATCCATGTAGATGCAGGTGTAGATGTAGATTACAGCAATAGAGATACGAAGACAGCTGCATATAGTTCTCTTATGGAGAAAACAGGAGCAGTTGAACTTAGAACAAACAGGGAAACTATAATTCTAAAAAAAAATCAGGGTATGTAAATTTTGTATGCTTGTCTGTTTGAACATTCTTGTTATGTTAGACGGTTCATTAACCTGTTCTTCTGGTTCCTAGGTCTGCCATTACGAATGCGGTCCCCGATTACCTGATGGTTCGGACAACTTCGTTATTGGAAAAACTAGGTTTTCAACTTTGTAAGGTATTTAATACCTTCAGTCCTTCATCTGCATTCAATTTGCACATGGATACACATATAGGCCCGTCAGCTTAACTAACCTCTCTCTTCTCGATTCTTAGTCTTATATAGGATTTTCCTTCTCGGGATGGGGTGGGGGTTATCTTTGTAGTAATGGGGCTGGTTAATGGGTTACGTTTCTCATACAGACGCACCACTAATGCTATCTATTTATGCTTCTCGTATTACATACGAATTATATTTATTACAGTAGCTGCGGTTATTTTTGCCATACTGCCTCATCCCCTGCACTATTCGCTCCAATGCTCTGCCGATTATTATTTATTGATTACTTTCCCTCTTCATGGGGTTGGATTTTGTGACTAACGACCGTTGTTGGCTTCTGCAGCTACTAAGCTATATTACACTACTCTAAGTATTTTTATTTAGGTATACTTTAATGGCTGTTATAGTTAATTTTTTAAATACATAGATTACAAGGACGCTTTCCTTTCAGTGTAGAACCACCTGAAGATGCTGCTTTCACGCAGTGAAACCGGTCCTGAATAAATCATCAGTTAACAGCTGTTCGCGGTTTTATTCAAGTTCAATTTACCATGAATTTCAACGGCTGTAGCTGCCCATATTTATAAAATATGTAAAAAAAGTAGTTGCCGGCTTAAACCAAAATCATTAGTTCTGCCTCTTTGTGCTCTTTGTGCTTAGAAATCTGTCATTTTAACCTGAATAATATTGTACTGCGACATAGTCTTTTTTGATAGTGTACTTTAACCTGAAAAGGAATATCTTGCAGCAATGTCTTCGGGGATGTAGGGATTCTCATACTTGTCTGGTAATACATTTACTTCCTAATAGAATATGTGATTCACAACAAGAGTGAATTCAAGGCAAACTGTACAGTTCACTGCCATATTACTGAAAGAAAAACTTTTCATGTACAAGGTGATCAGAGACAGTTCGAAAAAGGGTGTTATATTCTGGTGGCAAAGTCTGTAAAAGGTCGCTGGTGGACTTCTCACAGGGAACTGTAAATTCAAAAATTTTCAGAAATAAAGTAAAAGATATCTCTGTGGCTAATTCAATCATTTATTAGAATACATGGAATTCAAAACACGCCAAGAAATATAAAAATGCTATCTGAAACTTGTTACTTTGATTTTTCAGAAAGTCTACATTTTATTTTAGTCTCCAAATTAATTTCTTCAAACAGACATCTTTTGTAGTAGATAGTAGATATTTTGTAATTTTCTGCCTCCTATTTAATTTATTTTTGATAATATAGTCACAAACTAAGCAGTTATTTAGCAGTTTGTTGTGTTTTCTTTTTGATTCTTTTCGCTACAAATATTTTTTGGTTGTGCAATTATTGGCCGACGGTTTAAGACAGACTCCATCCATGAAATGAAATGTCGTGTGGCTAGGGCCTCCCGTCGAGTAGACCGTTCGCCTGGTGCAGGTCTTTCGATTTGACGCCACGTCGGCGACCTGCGCGTCGATGGGGATGAAATGATGATGATTAGGACAACACAACACCCAGTCCCTGAGCGGAGAAAATCTCCGACCCAGCCGGGAATCGAACCCGGGCCCTTAATAAATAATGACACACCGGCAGTTAAAGTAAATGCATGTTTAAAGAAGTCAACCTTATGACAGCGTGTTGAAAAATTTAGTTTAACAACAAATATGTGCATACAACTCCACAGCGACAGAGAATCAAAACAATATGTGGCTGGTCTTTTCAAAATCGGCGAAGTTGGTATTGATACAGATGTTAACTGCATGATTATATTATGTATACATATACGTGATTAGTCTGCATTTCACCATTAAGTGCCTGGCAGAAGGTTCATCGAATGACCTTCAAGCTGTTTCTCTACCATTCCACTCTCGAATAGCGCGAGGAAAAAACGAACACTTTTAATCTTTCCATGCGAGCTCTGATTTCTCTTACTTTTTATAACGATCATTCCTCTCTATGTAGGTGGCCGCCAACAAAATATCTTCGCACTCTGAGCAGAAAATTGATGGTTGAAATTTCACGAGAAGATCCTGTTGCAACGAAAAACACCTTTGTTTTAATGATTGCTACCCCTATTCGCGTATCACACCCGTGGCACTCTCTCTCCTATTTCCCCATAATACCAAACGAGCTGCCCTTCCTTGAACTTTTCCGACGTCCTATGTCAATCCTGTCTGATGCGGATTCTACACTGCACAGCAATACTCCAGAACAAATGGTTCAAATGGCTCTGAGCACTATGGGACTCAACTGCTGTGGTCATAAGTCCCCTAGAACGTAGAACTACTTAAACCTAACTAACCTAAGGACATCACACACATCCATGCCCGAGGCAGGATTCGAACCTGCGACCGTAGCGGCCGTGCGGTTCCAGACTGTAGCGCCTTTAACCGCTCGGCCACTCTGGCCGGCATACTCCAGAACAGGACGGACAAGCTTGGTGCAAGCAGCCTCTCTAGTAGACCTGACGCACTGTTTTTCCGCCAATAAATCGCAGTCTTTAGTTTGCTTTACTCACAACATTATCTTCGTGATCTTTCCAATTTACGTTATTCGTGTGATTTATCGTGTAACCGAAATTTAGAGGATTCCTTTTAGTACTCATGTGGATGACTTCACACTTTTCACTATTTAGAGTCAACTGCCACTTTTCGCACCATTTTGTCTAAATGATTTTGATATTGTTTTTGATCATCTGATGACTTTACAAGGCGGAAAAAGACGGCATCATCTGCAGACAACCTAAGAGGGCTGCTCAGATTGTCTCCTAATCATTTATGTAGATCAAGAACAGCAGAGGGGCTGTAACACCGCCTTGGAGAACGCCGCATATCGCTTCTGGTTCACTCGATGATTTACCGTCGATTACTACGTACTGTGACCTCCCTGACCGGAAATCACGAGTCCAGTCGCACAACTGAGACGCATGCAGTTTGATTAGAGGTCGATTGTGAGGAACGATGTTAGAACCCTTCTGTAAATCTAAAAATATGGGATCAGTCCAACATCCCCTAACGACAGCACTCACAACGTCGTGAGAGTAAAGAATTATTTGTGTTTCACAAGAACGATACTTTTACAATCCGTGTTGGCTGTTTGTTAATAAACCGTTTTCTTCGACGTAACTCACAATGTTCGAACACAGTATACGTTCCAAAATCCTACTACAAATCGACTTTAGCGATATGCGTCTGTAATTCAGCGGATTACTCCTATTTCCTTTCTAAGGGTATTGATGCGACTTGTGCAACTTTCCCGTCTTCGGGTACGTATCTTATTGCAACGAGCGGTTGTATTGATTGCTAAGTATGGAGCTATTGTGCCAGCATACTCTGAAAAGAACCTGACTGCTATGCAATCTGGACCGGAGGCCCTGCCATTATTAAGTGATTTAAGCTGCTTCGCTACAACGGAGCAGCTTAAGCTACTGAGTAATGGCACAAGTTACGTGAATTCTCTAACGTCGTTCACATTGAAGAAGAATTGGTGAGCTAAGTTTTTCCTGAACTGCAAGTGAATATGGGAAATAAATATTAGTTGTCCGAAAGGGCAATTCCGGTGCCGACTAATGAACTTGTAGGACAGATAAATGAAAAAAAAATTATGTGACAAGTAGAAGGAAATATCGTGTTGATAATATTAAGGACACTGTATAAGTCACCTCATATAAAGATTTTGAAAATCAAAGAATAATCGTTAAAAAGAAACGACTGCTTGCAAGAAAAACAAGGAAACAGTCTCCTACACAAAAAATTTGGCCTAGATGTGCATTAAACGGACATATCAGCCAGGCATAGCACGAGTAATGTCATTAAGGAGCTGATAAAGCCGATAAATAATTCAGCATACAAGCGAAACGATTTCTTTTACTTAGACTGTTTCCAAACTACATACAAATTTAATGTTATTATTGCTGCAAATCTGCCCGCAGGTGGGAAAGAGTCAAGGATTGAGAGTAGCGGGCGCCTCCCATGAGTATTTAAAAAATGTTCTGTTTCATTCTGGAACTGATTATTCAATGCGCTAAATTGTTCGCGTTGAATTCATTCGTCCGGCAGATGAGCCCAGTACGGGTGAAAGATATCTTTGCGTAGAGTGAGATGATCTTGAGCTTCATTGGTGTAAAGCCGAGCATAAGTGTCAAGGATCTCATTCTCTATAGTTCAGCATTGCCAAAGTTACATATGGGTAGATATGAAGCTTTTACATCCACATGAACATACACCACGCCTCACATATAGACATTACCTCGTCCGAAAGCATACCATTCACGGCGTTCGATGAATGTTTACAAGACGACTTCTTGCCGAATCAAGCATGGATGCTGTTACTTCCAGGCTAAATAATAGCTCAAAAGCGACACAGGAATAAAGATGTGTAGTCCTCAAGGACCCACAGGGGAGTGTTATGGGACCATTCCTTTTCACAATATATATAAATGACCTAGTAGATAGTGTCGGAAGTTCCATGCGGCTTTTCGCGGATGATGCTGTAGTATACAGAGAAGTTGCAGCATAAGAAAATTGTAGCGAAATGCAGGAAGATCTGCAGCGGATAGGCACTTGGTGCAGGGAGTGGCAACTGTCCCTTAACATAGACAAATGTAATGTATTGCGAATACATAGAGAGAAAGATCCTTTATTGTATGATTATATGATAGCGGAACAAACACTGGTAGCAGTTACTTCTGTAAAATATCTGGGAGTATGCGTGCGGAACGATTTGAAGTGGAATGATCATATAAAATTAATTGTTGGTAAGGCGGGTACCAGGTTGAGATTCATTGGGAGAGTGCTTAGAAAATGTAGTCCCAACAAAGGAGGTGGCTTACAAAACACTCGTTCGACCTATACTTGAATATTGCTCATCAGTGTGGGATCCGTACCAGATCGGTTTGACGGAGGAGATAGAGAAGATCCAAAGAAGAGCGGCGCGTTTCGTCACAGGGTTATTTGGTAACCGTGATAGCGTTACGGAGATGTTTAATAAACTCAAGTGGCAGACTCAGCAAGAGAGGCGCTCTGCATCGCGGTGTAGCTTGCTCGCCAGGTTTCGAGAGGGTGCGTTTCTGGATGAGGTATCGAACATATTGCTTCCCCCTACTTATACCTCCCGAGAAGATCACGAATGTAAAATTAGAGAGATTAGAGCGCGCACGGAGGCTTTCAGACAGTCGTTCTTCCCGCGAACCATACGCGACTGGAACAGGAAAGGGAGGTAATGACAGTGGCACTTAAAGTGCCCTCCGCCACACACCGTTGGGTGGCTTGCGGAGTATAAATGTAGATGTAGATGTAGAAGGTGAGCAGGAAAAGTTTGGAATGTAGGAGAGACACAAGAGCGGCATAATGGTGTGAATGCGAGTCGTGAGATCCGTTTCGACATCTCACTCAGTAGAGAAGATATTGATAAAGCCTGCATCATGGATTGGAGTAAGAATTACTCTGTGTATACCTTAACGCCTTTCTAGATTAGATAATAACTTGCAAATGGAAAGAAATACCAAAACAACTAAGGGCCTCTTTGAAAATCGCTGCGTACAGAAAACTGAAATTAGTGTTCAAACTAATTACAATAGAGATGTCAGTCGCAAGTGTGGTATGTAATATGGGTGGTCTTGCACATTTCTGAACAGCTGGCAAATAGCTAACTGTACCTCAACAATATGGAATCTTGAATACTGCTCCGAAACCGCATAAGAAAAGATTTTAGAACGCTAAGGCCAACAACAACAACAAAAAATAATATCTGGCATAAGCCCCAGGATCTATTACATCACTGATAAACAGGCGTATCAGGCATATCAGGCATTTTAACAAGGGTTCTCCTATTAACGATGGACCTAATGAGGAAGGTCACAAAAAGCGGAATTTACAATATTTTGACTGAAAACGCTGGAAAAAACTACACCGAAAAGAAATATGCAAGATTCAGGTAGAACACGATCTAGGGAAGCTTTAAAAACGTCATTGTAGCATCTTCTGTCAAATCTTAATGGCTTATCGCGGTCACCGAAAAATTACCGACAAATGAAAAATTGTCCAAGATCCATCAGAACAAAGAAACTGAAGCACAAAAGACATTTGAACATCTCTTCGCCGACAATTAACAATGATTAATAGAATGATCTCAAACAATATAGAGATAGCATTATTAGTAAGACACCAAAAATGAAAAAAGTAAAGCTGTCCTCAACTCGAAGGTTTGTGTGAGAACTATCCATTTCGAGTTTTTTTCCTCCTGGCTTTCTTCGACTTGTGAACTGAGGTAACCAGCCAGTTACAGGCAAACCTACAGTTAGACGTGCACTTCGGGTATAGATTCTTGAGCAAACAGTTGCACACATGATGTACAATCGAGAGGCAAAGTATTATGATTGTTGCAGGTATGAATTAAACAACGCCTTCAGTCACAACTTTTCGTGTTTTATTAACTACACTGTGCATTTCGGACCCTGTGGGTCCATCGTCAGATGTAATTTGTCTTAATACATGTTTTATTTCTTCTCCTGAATGAGGTGAAATGCATATTCCTGTCACGAAAAGGTTTAATGTTAGGTTATGGATACCTCCACAAAATCAAAAAACCAGTATCTATGTTAAGCGAACAAATAGATTTCGCAAGCCATAGTTATTTTAGTAATTTTAAAGACCTATTCTAAAGTTATTTCTTGCATATGTCAATTGTTTAATAGTTATATGTTTAGCACTACGAATAAATTCATCTTTGACAACACCATGTACAAAAACATCTGTGAAGTGTTTACAAGCCGGCCGCTGCAACAGAGCGGTTCTAGGCGCTTCAGTCCGGAACCTCGCTGCTGCTACGGTCGCAGGTTCGAATCCTGCCTCGGACATGGATGTGTGTGAAGTCCTTAGGTTAGTTAGGTTTAAGTAGTTCTAAGTTCTAGGGGACTGATGATCTCAGATGTTAAGTCCCATAGTGCTTCGAGCCATTTGAAGCACTTTTTGAGATGTTTATAAAAATGTGTGTGCAAATGTGCATCTTGAATGAAGTGATATATACTAAAACGACGGAGCAAAGAATGTTTGCTGGTACTAAAACGTTAAAAATGCTTTCCTTGGATGATGTGGTAAGTTTACACTTTTCATTTTCCACTATTTTGCACATATTTTCCGCGTTCGACTTACGAAATTCATAACCTAACATTAAACATTTTCGTGACAGGAATATGCATTTCACCTTATTCAGGAGAAGAAATAAAACATGTTTTAAAACAAATTGCACCTGACGATGGACCCACAGAGTCCGAAATGCATCGTGTAGTTAATAAATTCATACTTCCAATGTTTCGAATGCAGTCAAGTTTTAAGCTGTAAAATATGGATAAAATTGAAAAAACCATGGTTGTTTATCAAAAATGGTTCAAATGGCTCTGATGTCATCAGTCCCCTAGAACTTAGAAATACTCAAACCTAATTCACCTAATGACATCATACATATCCATGCCCGAGGCAGGATTCGAACCTGCGACCGTAGCAGCAGCGCGGTTCCGGACTGAAGCGCCTAGAACCGCTCGGCCATAGAGGCCAGCTTGTGTAGAAGTTGAATCGTGGACGAAAAGCGGTTCAGACAATGGGTAAATAGAAGCTTTTGAAATGTGGTGCTGTAGAAGAATGCAGGAGATTACGTAGGTGGATCGAATAACAGATGAGAAGGTACTACTGAATCAAACTGGAGAAGAACGAAACTTATGGCACAAATTGATTAAGACAACGGATCGGTTCACAACATATGCTGAGGTAATGGAAGGAAGTGTGTGTGTGTGTGTGTGTGTGTGTGTGTGTGTGTGTGTGTGTGTGTGTGTGTGTGTGGGCGGGGGGTGGGGGGGGGGTAGGCGGGGTGGGGGGGTGTATAAAGTGTGGAGGGAGGTCATGGCTTAGCTTAAATACGGTGAGCAAGTTGAAATGTACGTGAGGTGCAGTAGTTATGCAGAGATGAAGATACTTGCTCGGGATAGAGTAGTGTGAAGAGCAGCGTCAAATCTAGCCTTCGAACTGAACACCACAACAACAAGTACTTTCTGCTGGTTTTTGACATTTGTCGCAACAAGCGTGAAGACTTGCGTCACTCTTTACCCCTGTGGAGTCTACCTTTGTCCGGACTGCCCGCAGCGTCCGTCCCGAGCGCCCTTCCTGCAGGAGAGCTGTAAACCGCGACTTCCGGGAAGAGCAGGGAGCCGGGGCAGTTGCGGCGCCGTCCCATTGCCTGCCATAAACTTGAAGGCCCTGGCGGTCTCACCGGCACGCCACGCAAGCCCGCCTTTGATGACCAGGCCGACAAGCTCCCCAATGGACTCTTCAGGCCGCGCACTCGAGCAGCGATACCCAACATCCTCTGCCTGTTCACAGCCTGGCCCTACTACGCATGTCTGCCACGTGCACGTTTTAAATCTGACGTTTGCTACAACACATGTGTGTACAGATCTTTACTCCTAAGTAATTTAATTTCAGTGGAATACCCGGGAGTAGACAACATTCCATTAGAACTACTGATGGCCTTGGGAGAGCCAGCCCTGACAAGACTCTACCATCTGGTGAACAAGATGTATAAGATGGGCGAAATACCCTCAGACTTCGAGGAGAATATAATAATTCCAATCCCAAAGAAAGCAGGTGTTGACAGATGTGAAAATTACCGAACTATCAGTTTAATAAGTCACAGCTGAAAAATACTAATACGGATTCCTTACAGACGAATGGAAAAACTGATAGAATCCTACCTCGTGGAATATCAGTTTGGATTCCATAGGAATGTTGGAACACGTGAGGCAGTACTGACCCTACGACTTATCTTAGAAAATAGATTAAGGAAAGGCAAACCTACGTTTCTCGCATTTGTAGTCTTAGAGAAAGCTTTTAACAATGTTCACTGGAATACTCTCTTTCACATTCTGAAGGTGGCAGGGGTTAAGTACAGGGAGCGAAAGGCTATTTACAATTTGTACAGAAACCAGATGGCAGTTATAAGAGTCGAGGGGCATGAAAGGGAAGCAGTGGTTGGGAAGGGGAGTGAGACAGGGTTGTAGCCTATCCCCGATGTTATTCAATCTGTATATTGAGCAAGCGGAGACAGGAAACGACCTGGAAGAGCAGTTGAACAGAATGGACAGCGTCTTGAAAGGAGGATATAAGATGAACATCAACAAAAGCAAAACGAGGATAATGAAATATAGTCGAATTAACTCAGGTGATGCTGAGGGAATTAGATTAGGAAATGAGATACTTAAAGTAGTAGATGAGTTTTGCTATTTGGGGAGCAAAATAACTGATGTTTGTCGAAGTAGAGAGGATATAAAATGTAGACTGGCAATGGCAAGGAAAGCATTCCTGAAGAAGAGAAATTTGTTAACATTAACATCGAGTACAGATTTAAGCGACAGGAAGTCATTTATGAAGGTATCTGTACAGAAGTGAAACATGGACGATAAACAGTGTAGACAAGAAGCGAATAGAAGCTTTCGAAATGTGGTGCTACAGAAGAATGCTGAACATAGATGGGTGGACCACATAACTAATGAGGAGGTATTGAATAGAATTGGAGAGGAGTTTTTGGCGCAACTTGACTAGAAGAAGGGATCGGTTGGTAGGACATGTTCTGAGGCATCAAGGGATCACCAATTTAGTATTGGAGGGCAGCGTGGAAGGTAAAAATCATAGGGGGAGACCAAGAGATGAATACACTAAGAAGATTCAGAAGGATGTAGGTTGCAGTAGGTACTGGGATACGAAGAAGCTTCCACAGGACAGAGTAGCATGGAGAGCTGCATTAAACCAGTCTCTGGACTGAAGACCACAACAACAATCCATCTATATCTACATCTGGGTACACACTCCGCAAACCACTGTGGAGTGCATGTCAGACGCTTGTTAGCATGGTACCACACGTTACTGTTTCTTTCCCTTCCAACAGCGTTCGGAACGCGGGACTGATGACTATTTAAATGTCGCTGCAAATACTGTGGTTAGTCTAATTTTACCTTCCCGGTCCTTATGTGAACTATAGGTACAGAACAGAATAACACGTCTAGATTCTCCACTTAATACTGATTCTTGGAACTTTATAACTAGGCTTTCACGGGATAAACGGCCGGCAGATTTTGATTATACGATAAATCACGCACATTTAAAGGCTGTAAATCCTACTAAACATCTATGGATTACAATAACTTGAATTGGGATAGTTGCTTGGAAAATATTCTGCGGAAGGCGAACCAAAGGCTGCCTTTAATTGATGGAACACTTAAAAACTGCAACAAATCTACTAGAGAAACTGCTTACTCTACACATGTCCGTCCCCTTCTTCACTACTTCTGTGCTGTATGAGTTCCTTACCAGATACCATTCACAGAGATTACCGAAAAAGATCAAAAAGGAGCAAACCGTTCTGTATTATCGCGAAGAAGATGAGAGAGTGCGACAGATATGAAACGCGAGTCGGGGTGGCAATCATTAAAACAAAGGCGTTTATGGTTGTGGCGAGATCTTTTTACGAAATTTGGATCACCGTCTTTCTCCACCGAAAGGGGAAATATTCAACTATGTTGACTCCCGCCTACATAGAGACAAATGACATCCTAATAAAATAATAGAAATCAGAGCCCTCACAGAAAGATTTAAGTTTCGTTTTTTCCACGTGCTGTTAGAGAGTGGAATGACAGAGTAGTAGTCTGAAAGCGATTCGATGAACTCACCGTCAAGCACTTAAGCGTAAATTGCGGAGTAGCCACATAGATGTAGATGCATCATCAAGCGTCTGCCAAACAACGTGTGACCATCCGTGTCATCCTACTGTATTTAGTTACAAGATACCGTGTTAGTCCTATTTGGTAAGGGTTCCACAAACTTGAGGCGTACAATTGGTCTGTTTGCAGCCTTCTTTGCAAACTGGCTGCATTTTTGCAGTATCTTGCCTAGAAGGCGACCTCTTCCACCTGCTCTGCCTACGACTCAGCCTATGTGGTTACCCCATTTCATGTCCCCACAAACTGTTACACCCGGGTGTCTGTACGAGCTGACTGAGTCTGCTGGTGACGCACTGATGTTGTAGTCAAGCATACAATTTATTGCGTTTTATGAAGCGCAGTATTTCACGTTTCTGAACATTTAAAGCAAGTTGGCTGTCTCTGCAACATGTGATATCTCTGAGTAAAATGTAATGTTACATTGTAACGGAGTACGTGAAATAAACATGTCAAAATGTGTGTGTGAAGTTCTAAGGGACCAAACTGCTGAGGTCATCGGTCCCTAGACTTACACACTAATTAAACTAACTTATGCTGAGAACAACACATAACCTATGCCCCAGGGAGGACTTGAACCTCCGGCGGGAGTGAAACAAACATGTCACTTGATGTTTGTGCAACTTTTATTCATTTAGTACTGTGGTATTTCACTACAGGTAATTGCATCATCTGCTAACAGTTTGAGGCTATTATTAATATTATCTTCCAAATCATTAATATACAACATAAAGAGCACGGGTTGTAATACATTTCCCTGGAGCATGCATGAAGTTAGTTCTATTTCTGTCGATGACTCTCCGTGCAAGATAACATTCTACGTCTTCCCTACCAAGAAAGTCCACAGCACGTGGTCTAGTGGCTAGCTAGTGGATCACGGGGTCCCGGCTTCGATTCCTGGTCGGGTTGGTGATTTTCACTGCGCGGGGACTGGGTGTTTGTATTGTGCATATCATTTCATCATCATTCGTAGCAGTGGCTAGATTGGACTGTGAAAAAAATTCGACTGTGGAAAAATGGGACTTTGTACAGGCGCTGATGACCGCGCAGTTGAGCTCTCCACAAACCACACACCATCATCATCATCATCATCATCATCATCATCACCTACCAAGAAATCCTGAGTCGAGTCACCTATCTTCTTTGATACCCCATATGATGTTACTTAATGTTGCTGTGATACCGAGTTAAATGCGTTCTGGAACAGTAGTACTGCTTCCATCCAATTACTTTGATCCTTGACTTTCAGGATGGCAAGTGAGGAAAACGCAAGTTGAAATTCGGATAATCGTTATTTTCGGAATCCACGTTGTTTGGCATGGATGAGGTAATTCCATTCGTGGTACCTCATTGTGTTTGAGGCCAAAATGTCTCCCAGCATTCTACAACAGATGGGCGTCAGTGAGAATGAACGGCAGTTTTCTGGACCACTTCCCCTATTCTTCACGTTGACCGGTTCTTTACTTCCCCCTCGTATCACACCTACTTCAGTCTTCCAGACGGAACTTCATTGATATGCTGATTCCTAGCATGCTCTGACGCAGCAATCGGACAAGAAGCATTTATGAACTATTGATAATGAGTAGTCAGCCGAAACCAGTTTAGGCATTAAACAGTTTACGTAAGCATTTGATTAAAATAAATTTTGTAGTTAAAAGTAATGTGTTCACCGATGCCCTCTGCCAATAACGTTGCAAATAAGAACAACGTGCTCTACTTCACAACGAAGGAGTCAGACAAGACACAAAACTGCGGACCTATCAGCCTCCTTTCATTAATGTGCAAGACTTACTCTAAAATTATCGTAACAGGTCAAAAGAACAAGCTAGCTTTCATGCGGATACAGCAGAACAAACCATTCTCAAACGACGAATGAAATTATATAATAGAACAATGGGCTGAAGAACCACTTTACCAGCATGCAGTAGATTTAGAGAGAGCTTTTTGCTTTGAGAAAAAAATGAAATGAGCTTATAGCATTGTTGGCCAGGAGGCGCCATCCGGAGAAGTTCGGTCACACGAGTGCACGTCTTATTTCAGTCGACACCACATCGGGCGACTTGTGTGCAGGTGATGAGAATGAGATGAGGACAACATAGCACCCAGTCCACGAGGAGAGAAAATCTCCAACACGGTAGGGAATCGAACCCGGGCCCGCAGCGTGGAAGGCAAATACGTTACCACTCAGCTAAGCTGCAATAATGTATGTGGCGGGCAAATAAAACTGGCTCAGAAAATACGCTCTGAGACACGCACACAAAAACGACTCACCACGAAGGAGTTATGGAAACTGGTTGAAATTGACGTAAAACGCAAAACTGTCAATCTTGGCGGTCGATGGATGAATCTGTGACGCTGCAGCTCAATTTCACTAGTAAAGAGGGGACATGTCGATACTAGTCATTCCCTGTACTCGGCTCGGCTGGACAGTAGCTACGCCTTGCAGACAGGCTCGTGAACAATATATGCAGATGTCAGCATTTGAGAGAGGACGTGTAGTTGGGTTCAAGAAGCCGACTGGAGTAATCGGCGAATCGCTCGACATAGGAGCGATGCTGCTATTCGATAATGTTGACAGGAATGAGTGAACCATGGCCGAACACAGCGGTCAACCTAGAGAGACGATGGATCGTGAGGAGCGGGCAGTCGTCACAGAGTCACTCAGAGCCCCGGATTCATCATTATCATCGATCCGATGTGCAACTGGTGCTTCAGTGACCATAAGGACCATTAGAAGGCGGCTAACAGAAAGAGGGCTTAGCTGACGGCACTCCTTGGGCCTACTACCCTTGGACTCTGTACACCAACAAGCCAGTTTGCAGTGGTGACGGGCACATTCGGTCTGGAATCTCATTGACTGGAGTAGAATTGTCTTCAGTGGTGAGTCCGCCTTCGAACTGAGCCCCGGTACCAACGAAGACGTGTCTGGAGTAGCCCCGCACAGCGGTGAGAAAACAACCTGACTGTCGCCTGCCATATAGCCTGACAAGCAGAAGTAATCGTCTGGGGTTCCGGTTTCTTTTCATAGTAGGGACCCCTTTAGTTGTCATCCGTGGCAGCCTTACAGCAC
The DNA here is from genome assembly GCF_021461385.2 of Schistocerca piceifrons. Lineage (NCBI taxonomy): Eukaryota > Metazoa > Arthropoda > Insecta > Orthoptera > Acrididae > Schistocerca > Schistocerca piceifrons. The sequence continues at coordinate 319,976,736 of NC_060139.1, read as the reverse complement.
AGCAGTACGTGGACGATATTCTACGCCCCGTTTTCTTTCCCTTCATCGCAAGCCATTCTGGGCTACGTTTCAGCAAGATAACGCCCGGCCGCAAAACGCAAGAGTTTCTACGGCTTGTCTTGGTGCTTGTCAAACCCTACAGAGTTTGGCACGATATCCCTCAAGAAGACTTGTTTTTCTGTACATGTAGGTCACATCTGCCGATTTCCGTCCCAATAGAATATTTTCTTCGAAGTGCGTCTTTTTTTTTGGTGTATTTCATGCGCCTTAAGACTGGCATCAAAGCAGTCTCTTGACTGAAGACCACAACAATGTGTGTGTGTGAGTGTGTGTGTGTGTGTGTGTGTATTTTAGAGTTACTGATATACCGATAGAGCCCATTGCATATAAATGTGAAACAAGGAGCCACAAGTAATAGAAAAAAGTCAGCTGCAGGGTTCAAAATGCAGTCAACGTAAAGGTGATACTAGCGAAGATACAGATCTATTACACCACGTGAATATAGGTGGAAACGAGAAAGGCGTCTTCGCATTGATTAAGCTGTATAAAAAGTTGTTGGTTGCTGTATTGTTTCAAATAAGGTTTTCTTGTTCTTGATTAAATAAGGAACAAACGTCACTGCCTTGAGAAGAAATATTTCGGCGATGATTGCTGGCAATTGGATGGACCCAATAAGAGAGGAACTTATATCTGCAGATGAGCAGTCCTTCGATATCAGGATAAGCGGAATTACGCATGAAGATTTGGAAGGATCGCCGCAGCAAACCTTAGAGCCGAGCAGCAGGTTTAAGCTTGTCTCAAGTGCTAGAACGGAATTCCCTGCATTTAGCAACAGGGACAACCATTTAGAAGAACGCTTAGCCCTACCTGGCAGGTTTCGGAAGCCACCCAGCGGCGATTGAGCAGATAGCGCTCGAGTCTTCTGACTCCCGCCTCGACAGGCATCAACTGAGAGCCTTTGTATTCTGCGCCGGGGACCTTCTTTAGATAACAACACCTGGGATCCAGCAGCAACAAAAGGACACGGGACAAGAGGAGGCCTAGGGACTGCAAACTGTTGAGAAACAACACATCTGTTACGGGCGGTCGCAGGAATAACGGGAGTGGGTCCCGACTCTTCTCGGCGGCCAATAACAGACTCTGGGAGGGCCTACGTAGTGGGGACCAACATCTCGTAAACGGCGAAACTAAATTCAAACCGAGTTATTTGCAGCACTTTTAACAAAGGAAAACACGACACGAAGCAGACGAAAAACTAACCCGAGGGCACAAAATAAAAAGCTTTCGCAACGTAAATACAAGCAACTAGGTAAAAACAAATTTCGAACACAGAGTGAAATTTTCTCGCTTTGGCTGTAGAAAATTATAATTATTTTCCAACATTGCCTAAAGTTTGTCCAGTGACTTAATTCTACACTACAGGTACGTGACTGGAAGGTCTGCAAGACACTCACCCATAATTGCCGTAAATTCGCCATTGGAAGAAAAAAGTGAGGTGATAAAGTACCGATGACGTTGAGATCAGTAGCGGCGAAGAACAGTCTCGTATTACGAAATGAAGGGGACGAAAATTGGCCGTGTCATGTTCAATGGACCCATCCAAGCATTTGCCTTTAGTGATTTACGGATAATACAAATAACTTAACTCAAGATGGCTGAATAGCATCATGAACCGCTGTCTTCTCGAAAGCGAGGATCTGTGCAATTCACTGCACAACTTCGCTCGCTATCTTCAATCGACTGAAAACGCTTATCACACACAGTTTTTCTTCATATTTGGAAATTGCGGTATTGATAGTATGTTATATCTGTTTCTTGTATTTCAAATCCATCAATTTTCTGTTGTCAAAGAAGCACGTATTTTTTCATCCGGTTGGTCCAGGTGACTTTAAAAATATTCTCCAGTTACTGTAAGGTAATCGAGAAGGATAAATCTTTTTGACTGTCATATTCCTACAGGCTACCTGTCGTATCTTCACAAAGCGTATGCTATCTGCTGTATATTTTGGCTTATTGATTTCCAATATATTGCCTTGAAAAATCCTACACTGTTGTGAGATGATCCTTCGATGAATAAAGGTAGATTAATAAATACAAAAAAACTTCGCCCGATAGTAGGGTTACCGTATCAGTTCACTGTGATGTAGTACAGGAGTGCAAAAGCAAAATTTTTACCTTTGGTAAAAAATAAATAAGGACAAAATAAAAGATTTGGATAGATCGAAGGTGAACTGATTATGAAAATAGAGACAGTGCTAAATTTTTGTATGATTTTTCTTTCTTCTAGTGAATATTGTGATGTGTTCCGTTTCTACAAAGTAGTGTTTTGACTCTTCCATGCAATCAATGGAAGAGGTAATTTTGGCAAAAAAAAAAAAAAATAGGTCGGTGTCGATTCCCAATCAGTCCTAGGACATTCTTTTTTTGTCAGTTACCAATTCTGTCATCTCTGCCAGTGATTGCTGTATGTGCAAACTAGAAGGTTGGGTATGATTCGGAGTACATGTAGAACAGTTGCTTGCTGGAAAAGTGATTTCACACGTCGGAGAACGGCAAGGACACATTACCTCCAGCAGGATAAAGCACTATGGTGATCAAACCAATCTTCGGTTTGCGGACAAGTTTACCCTTTTTATGAACAAAGGAAAGCATCGTTTATATCTTTTTCAAAATATCGTTCAGATAATCCTTTGAATTTACTCGGTCCACAATAAGAAACCCAACCTCTGCTGATCCATCGTGAATACGGGATAGCGAGCGGTCAAATATTTACCAAAGAAAAATCGTCAAACTGTCGTATGTTTTCAGATGTAATTTTATTTAGACATCACTTTCGCGCCTCGTTAATGTCATCTTTGCATCTATAAATGAAGTGAATAGAGGCCTGAAGATGGCATTAATGAAATGCCGAAACCGGTCGCCTATGGTAAATAAAATAACTTCTGAAGACACACGGCGGTTTGGTGATTTTTCTTGGGTAAAAGAAACCGAGGTAGGACGCACTGGGACGTGAACTTCGCTTCTTTCCATCATTTTAGGCACTTTGCCATCCCTTTCGTCTAGATTCTAGAAGAAGGTCAGCTCATTCACGGTAAAAACATAGGGACTCATCTCTGACATGAATACTGCAAATAATTAGCAAAGGATGAATATGAAAATAAATGCAAGCAGCGAGGAATAAAACGGATAACACACTGTAAAATCAGTGTGCCTCATAAGCGATGAAATGAAAAAGTTATATTTTACATCCGGGTACACACACAGTGCAAATAAGAGGAAATGTGGAAGGTTATGCATAATAATGGTCACATACACGCTTGTTTCATAAGCCAAGTAATCAAGTGTTATTGAAGAAGGAATGCTTTGCCAGGAAAATCCAAAGTAAACAGCTACAAACTAGTAGCGCAAGCCAACTTTCCAGGTTAAGGAATGCTCCAAAGAAACTTGTTTGGAGCCCGTACTCTGGCAAGAAGGTAACAATCGCCAACCGGTACCCGAGAGGAAGCGGCTTGCAACCACCGATGTGTAGCAACACGTAAAGGACAGGAAGCTAAAATAGTACAGTAGTTTCATAAGTTTTGTAAAAAGAAGTCTTTGTAATTATTTCTTTTCCAAGAGGGAAAAAAAATCCCAACATGATCTCAGTTTTTTTACAAATATGTACGTCTACATTTAATCTCCATTGCACTCAGTTGTCTGAAGAGCATGTAAATGAAAGTCACCAAGGTCAGAAAGAAAATACACATTAAAAATATAGTACTTCAAATACTTGTTGCCGGAAGGAACAAAGAAACGTTTAAAGAAACGCAACAACATCAAACATCAAAAAAGATTTGTAAATATTTGCTTTTGTCAATGATGTGCCAGTATACCGAAGAGCAACCAAAATAAACAAGTGTGTTATTTCAAGAAAGCGGCGGGCGCTGATAACCTCGTTGTTGTGCGCCCTAAAACACTAATCATCATCAAGAAAGCGTAAAAGTGAGAAAAATATGTACATGCAAAACGTATTTGCGTAATGAAACAACAATAGACTGAAGGGTAAGAATTAGCAATGCGAAAATGCAAAGCAACAACAGTTCTCCGAGAGATGATGCATATAAAACACTGTCATTTGGTCAAAATGCGATGTCACCTAATGGTTGGTTACATAAAATGTATTACATCAAGTCGGACAGTGCCACCACATTCCTCCTCAAGTGCTGGAACCAGAGAAGGTAATGTTGGATACTGGAATTTGGAACGAAGTCGACGTTCTAACTCATCCCACAGGTGTTCCGTGGAATACATGTCGGGATTCTGGGCAGGCGAGTTCTTTTCAGGAATGTTATTGTCCACTAATCATTGCCCCCACAGATCCTTCTTTATGACAGGGTCCATTGCCAGGCTGATAGATGTACCATCTCCTAACTGTTCCTCTACTGTACGCAGCACACAATGATGTGGACTGTTTTCATATCCTTCCACATTTAGCATTTTCTTAAGCGCAAGAAGGGGATCTCACCATGAACACGAAAAATACCACCATGCCGTAACACCATCTCCGTACTTAACCTTTGCCACTATACACAAAGACAGGTACGTACATCAGACATTCGTCAAACCAAAAACCTTCCATCGAATTGCCACAGGGTATAGCGTGATTCATCACTCCAAATCAGTCCTTTCAAGTCATCAACATTCCAGTGGCACCAGTCTTTACACCACCTCAACTGTCGCTTAGCATTGAGAACAGAAACGTGGGGCTTGTAAGGAGCTGCTCGAACATTGTCTCCGATTCTTTTTAGCTTCCTACCCACAATAACTACACTATTGGCCATTAGAATTGCTACACCGCGAAGATGACGTGCTACAACGCGAAATTTATCCGGCAAGAAGAAGATACTATGATACGCAAATGATTAGCTTTTCAGACCATTCACACAAGGTTGGCGCCGCTGGCGACACCTACAACGTGCTGACAAGAGGAAAGTTTCCAACCCATTTCTCATACACAAACAGCAGTTGACCGGCGTTGCCTGGTTACACGTTGTTGTGATGCCTCGTGTAAGGAGGAGAAATGCTTACCATCACGTTTCCGACTTTGCTAAAGGTCGGATTGTAGCCTATCGCGATTGCAGTTTATCGTATCGCGACATTGCTGCTCGCGTTGGTCGAGACCCAATGACTGTTAGCGGGATGTGGAATCGGTGGGTTCAGGAGGGTAATACGGAACGCCGTGCTGGATCCCAACGGCCTCGTATCACTAGCAGTCGAGATGACAGGCATCTTATCCGCATGGCTGTAACGGATCGTGCAGCCACTTCTCGATCCCTGAGTCAACAGAGGGGGACGTTTGCAAGACAGCAACCGTCTGCACGAACAGTTCGACGACGTTTGCAGCAGCATGGACTATCAGCTCGGAGACCGTGGCTGCGGTTAGCCTTGACGCTGCATCAAAGACAGGAGCGCCTGCAATGGTGTACTCAACGACGAACCTGGTTGCACGAACGGCAAAACGTCATTTTTTGTGATGAATCCAGGTTCTGTTTACAGCATCACGATGGTCGCATCAGTGTTAGGCTACATCGCGGTGAACGCACATTGGAAGCGTGTATTCGTCATCGCCATACTGGCGTATCACCAGGCGTGATGGTATGGGGTGCCATTGGTTACACGTCTCGGTCACCTCTTGTTCGCATTGACGGCAGTTTGAACAGTGGACGCTACATTTCAGATGTGTTACAACCTGTGCCTCTAACCTTGAATCGATCCCTGCGGAACTCTACATTTCAGCAGGATAATGGACGACCGCATGTTGCAGGTCCTGTACGGGCCTTTCTGGATACAGAAAATTTTTGACTGCAGCCCTGGCCACCACATTCTCCAGAACTCTCCACAACTGAAAACGTGTGGTCAATGGTGGCCGAGCAACTGGCTCGTCACAATACGCCAGTCACTACTCTTGATGAACTGTGGTATCGTGTTGAAGCTGCATGGGCAGCTGTACCTGTACACGCCATCCAAGCTCTGTTTGACTCAATGCCCAGGTGTATCAAGGCCGTAATTACGGCCAGAGGTGGTTGTTGTGGGTACTGATTTCTCAGGATCTATGCACCCAAATTGCATGAAAATTTAATCACATGTCAGTTCTAGTATAATATATTTGTGCAATGAATACCCGTCAAATTCTTGTACAGTCCGCCAAATACTGCGCCACACTGCTCGGTACTTCTTGCACCGTATCTCCCTCAGCTTCGAAACAGCATCGAATAAGATTCAGAACTGTTAATGATCTGGAGGGTTCTGCCTGTAATTGCCACCGCTGAGAGAGAGAGAGAGAGAGAGAGAGAGAGAGAGAGAGAGAAACGTTTTCGAAGAACTTTAGGAGACGGAAGTACTACACCGAGACGAATTTTTTGATATATCATTGCGTCCTATAATCGGTTAGCCTCGATTCAAATGTGCTGTATTGTGTCTCTAGACATTTAAATGCAAAGTATTTTATAGAGTTCAGTTTGAAACAGTTGAAAGTTCAATGTATATACTTCGTTCTTGGAGGAAAATGATGAGAAACTTGCGAATTTGCATGAACACTGCCCATTTAAGGGGTCAGAGAAGTTGATCGGTGAAAAAAAGAAGTGGAGAAAATTCTTTAACATGAGAAAAAGAAAGTGATTCAGTTAAAAAGACGCAACAGATAAAAGATTCTGTCTTCCCGCGATTTAGTAACGAAAAAGGATGGAGGGTTAGCGTCGTGCCTTCCAGTGACATTTGCGTCATTGAAGACGAGAGAAGGTAACGCCACATGGCCTTGCTCAACGAAACGTCGCACCATTTACTTCAAGCTATTTAGCAAAAGTCGCGATAAACCTAAAGTAGGAGAGGCGGCCGGGGAACTCAACCGTGATCCTCCACCCCAGACCATGCGAAAAAATAAAATCGGGTATGAACGTCGTGTGGTATTTTCTTTTTGCGGCGCGTGATCTGCTTGCAATTGAGTCTTCTACTTCAAGAATGCACTCTGCGAGAAACTGACAATAGTGTTCACAAACAAAATGAAGTTTTCATGCACATATAAATCTCGAGCACTGTGCATACAGCTTTCTGGTACGCACTTCGATCAACGTACGACAGAAATGCACTCTTCATCTTTCCTTAATAGACTTGACAATGACTATCTCCGGGAGTAAATTGATAATTATAAACCGCTATCTCACTAAAATGCCTTTTTGTTATTGATGCACAATGCCGATCTAGACTTTACGGGAAACACCCGCAGGATTTGAAACCTAATATGTTTGAGTAAAAATGAATTTTGTGACTAAAAGCAAAAACTATTTATCTCTAAAAAGTGAACACAATGAAAACACTTCAACCAGAACAGTGCTGCAGGCCCGAGTTGAGTTGGACAACATACACTACCATAACATGCCGTTACGCAAGAAACGATGCTGCATGAAGCGTTCTTAAACATGAATAGCAGACGAAGCAAATACACACAATGATCGTTTAAACGGGGTGCTCAGAAAAAGTAGTCTGAAAAGCTTGTAAGGTTATTGCAGGGGAGGCTATGCTGTGAAATAATTGTTAAATAAAAATTTCGGTATGTTGCGCCGTTTCCGAGTCATTTAGCATTGAAGTTAGCCAATCAAGTCGCCCTAGCGCAAATCCAAGAACTTTTTTTTTTGAGTCAGCAGTCGTCCGACTGCTTTGATGCGGATCGCCACGAATTCCACTTGCACGAGCTAAAATGAGGTAACGCACAGACATCTGTGGATCTTGAGTTATCACTTACTCAAATGCTCATTACCAGTTAAAATGTGCATTTTTCGAAATTCAAGGTAGGTAACTAGAAGCTACGTTTGATCGGTTTAAGTAAACCAAACGAAGAACGCGTTTGGCAGCACGTCTGTGGATTGCTGCTTGAATTGGGCGCGCGCTGTGACGTTATAGGCTAAGTTCAATACTAAATGACTCGAAAACGTCGCAACGTATGGAATTTTTTCTTAACGATTATTTCTTAGCACGACCTACAATGTAGCACCTTTACAAGCTTTTCAGTCTGATTCTGACCACCGTGTACATTATTAACGAAGGTGTATATTATACGGAATACAGTATTCAGTGAAATATGTCGCAAAATGTACTATGGAATACGGTAAACGTTAAAAGTAATGTCGTTGTTGTGGTTTTCAGCATAAAAACTGGTCTGACGCAGATCCCCATGCGAAGATATCCTGTGTAAACTTCTTCATCTCTGCACAGCTACTGCAAACATAAACAATTCGAATCTGCTTTCTGTATTGAAGTCTTGGTCTTCCTCTACAAAGCAATATTTCCATGGAAGTGCAGTTTCTCCTGTACAAAATCGAAAAATGAGATGAAAAACTGCACTTGTCGTTGGCCTTTATTTTCAGATTTACCACATTTTGTATGAACAGTGCACTGCGTACTATATAAAGTATCACATCGCTGTATTGCATTCTTCGAGTGCTTTTAAATCTTATTTTGAGCATTAACAGTATGGCAAATTATTCGCTAGTTCGCGTATTGTTACTTGTGGAAGCTAAGTCATTTTTCGATATTTTTTCTTGTTTGTGAAATATATTTTACATGTATGAATACGACGAATAACCTGTGCGCAACAACATAGAACATTGATCGGTTTTAAGTAAACCAATCACTCAAGGAAAGGATGAACCTATCTGTGATATAGCTCTGATATATCAGCAGTCACTAGGAACCACAGTAATAAGTTTTCACTCCACGTTTCTTGATTCTGATTCATGATATGTCTTCAGTAATTTTGTGTGCAATTTGTTTCACACTGTATAGCAAACTGAACGGCATCACAGGATACTGTTATCAAAACGCGACATAAACTAACAGGTCATCTGGCGAGGGTGGATAGTGATGATCAAACGTAATACAATCATTGCGATAACGGCACACATACTGAATGGAAAGTAGCGCTAAGTAAACCAGTACGATATTTAATTCTGTAATTGAGGTTTCTATAGCATTACGTCTAGTTAACAATAAAGTCTTGACTTTCATCCACTCTATAGAGTGTTTGCTTACACGGCACACTCGTAATGCTAAGGAAGACAATGTTACGAAATTTTTATTTATTAAGTGGTACTTTGATTTCAATGTAAGGATGTCGTTGGCACACTGACTGCATCGTAACTCATCACTCTGACCATGTATAGTTAATGTTGCATCCGATATTGCGGCCTTAGGATCCCAAAACCTGTGACGCTTTTGGTGGCCAGACACTTGTGGACAAGACGGGCAATGAAATTTAGGGTGGCAAAACAAAATCAGAAAAGATAAACACCGTTTTCAAACGTTCATTCACAAAGTGAAGCTCCAGAATATTGTGCCAATTTAATTCTTCCACCACTGCAAATACGAGTGAAACAAATTTGTCAGCGGTGTTGAGAAACAACTGAAATCACTGTAACTGAAGAAAACTCTACACCTCATTGGAATCCCTATCAGATTCTATACCGAATTTGCCGCTGAGTTAGCCCGTCATTTAGCCATCATCTACCGTAGATCCCTCGGACAAAGAACGGGTCCCTGTAGTTCGAAGAAACCACAATCACGCCCACAGCAGAAGCGATCCACAAAAGTACCCCCAATAGTTTGGACATCCATTTGTTATAGGATCTGAAAACACATTCTGAGATTTCAAACGTAATTAAGTATCTGGAACAGAATGACCTCCTCCATGCATGGATTCCCATAACATCGATCATGTGAAACTCAGCTCACACTTTCCTCACATGACTTACTGAAAGCTTTGGATCAAGGCAGTCAGGTAGATGCAACATTCTTTTGATTTCCGAAAAGCATTTGACTCAGAAACACATCCAAGTACAATCATATGCGGGATCAAGCGAAATTTGTGACTGGGCTGAGGATTTTTTTGATAGGAAGGACGCAGCATATTATCTTGAGTGGAGAGAAGATACAAAAGTAACTTCGTGCGGCCGGCCGCGGTGGCTAAGCGGTTCTAGGCGCGAAGTCTGGAACCGCGCGACTGCTACGGTCGCAGGTTCGAATCCTGCCTCGGGCATGACTGTCTGTAATGTCCTTAGGTTGGATAGGTTTAATTAAGTAGTTCTAAGTTCTAGAGGACTGATGACCTCAGAAGTTAAGTCCCATAGTGCTCAGAGCCATTTGAAAAATTTAACTTCGTGCGTGACCCCAGGAATGTGTGTTGGAACCCTTGCCGTTCATGTTGTATGCTAACGACGTATTAATAGTAACGTCAGATTGTTCGCAGATAATGCAGTTATCTGTAATGAAGTACTGTCTGAAAATAGCTACTCAAATGTTCAATAGGATGTTGATAAGTTTTCAAAGTGGTGCAAAGATGATCGACTTGCTTTAAATGTTCAGAAATATAAAACTGTGAACTTCACAAAACGACAAAAGCGTAGTGCCCTATGAATACAGTATCAACGTAGCACTGTTGGGGCGGTCTGCTCATAAAACACTTTGAAGGGATGTGAAATGGGACGATCACAAAAGCTCAGTCGTAGTTAAAGCAGGAAGCAGACTTAGATTTATTGGTAGAGCACTAAGAAATGCAGTCAGTCTAGAAAGGAGACGACTTACAATTCACCCATGCTCTTCGCTCAAGTGTTTGGACTCATACTAAATAGAACTAACAGGAGATATTGAACGTATACAGAGAAAGGCAGCGCGATTGGTCACAGGTTTGTTTGACCCACGTAAGAGTGTCACAGAGATTCTGAAGAAACTGAACAAACAGACACTTGAAGACAGAGGTGCACTACCCCAAAAAGGCCTATTTACAAAGTTTAAATGATGAATCTGGGATTTCCACACAATACACCCTCAATTTTGTTGTATATTGTTCTCGTCAGCGACTTGGTTGCATGACCTGTTAAGCTGACTGTGCCATAATATTCGCACTTCCTGGCTCTTGCAATATCCGGTATTGTGTGGATGATGTTTTTCGGAAAGTCAGATGGTATATCGCCAGGCTCATACATTCTACATACCAACGTGAATAGTCGTTTTATTGTCACTTCCCGCCATGATTTTAGAAATCCTAATGGAACGTTATCTGTCACTTCTGCCTTATCTGATCCTTTCATTAGTGAACAGTATTGCCGGTTTCTCGCAGAGTGCTTTCTTGAAATAAAGGACTCAATTGAAAATAGATGACGCACCATAAAAAGAAAACTTATCGCTCCCATTCTTTGTGGCTGCAGAAGGATTACTCTTGCGATAAATTACCCAAAACACACATGTCCACGATGAAGAAAATGTTGTATACGTTGCGTGGACCACCGCTCCAGCGAAAATGACAATGATAGAAGATCATATAATAAAAAGTACAGAGGTCGCTCTAGAGCCGCAGGACTCACCACGGGGCGGGGTGACGTGCAGCAGTCCACGTCATCGTCATCGTCATCAACAGCAGCAGTACCGACAGATGCGACGCAAGCGGGGTCACCAATGCACCGCTCCTCGCTTTTGCCATTTCCAACTTCCGTCCAAAGCTCACCATAGCAGACTGCAGACTTTCCGGGTCCCAGGCGGGCGAACACGACACAGTGACGTCAGAGGCCTAGGGTGGTCTACCTGCGGGAATACGCCCCCCCCCCCCTCTCCACCTCTCAGCAACTTTCTTCTTGAACAGGGGCGCTAAATTGTCTCGAGCCTTCGACAACTGTGCAGGTGTCCAGCAGAGAGCAGACTGCACCTGCAATTCGTATTCCAGGCACAACATGTAGTTTACGACCTGAGAATATTGGGAGTCGGAGGAAGAAAGCGCTAACCCTCAGTTTAGTGAGAATTAGTCTGATCATGTTATCTGTCATGGTTTTTTGCTGGCAACAAGTAGTTCCATTTGACCTGCTAGAAAGTATTTGTCGGCTATGTATATGTTTTGCCCCATCATATTTATGTTCTCGCCTTTGGATGAAAACAGTGCTATGCCACAGTGTCAACACGTTATTGACGCCCACGTCTTATGAACGAGTAAAGAGATGAATGTTTGTCGAGGATCTCAATTACAATAGAGAATCATTTTTTTATAACAACCTAGCTGATCCCAATATTGCACCAGGAAATTCATCAGATGTTGAAAATACCGTAAGCGTAGTTTAGCATTATATTGTCACAAGTCTAATCTCAAAAAGCTTAGACATGATAGTTGTTAAAATTGTGGGGAATTCTTTAATGTTAGGAGTATATATTGAATTTGTTATATATCAATGAACGCCTGCAATGTTATTACAGCCACTGGCTAGTTTTACCTTGCAACAGTAGAAAAACCCGTAATAAACGTGTTTTAGGCATAGCATCTAACGTTAAAAATTCTGGGTTTTTCCCTAAAAAATTATGGTGTGTATTTATATTTAGAAAGGAACGGAATCAACTTCCAATGAAAGAGAAGCTGGAAGCAGATCACAGTGACAGTGAAAGTCAAATATGACGTGAATCCATACTTTTTAAATGTTTCATTACGATAAAAAGGTAGAGAGGCAAATCCTACCATCTCAGCAAGAAAATGTGATGGGCTACATCCTGTCAACAACAACAACAAAATATTTACGTGCTACGTACCTCCTACAAATCATCACTATTGTGAATGCCATCAAGTGAATAAGTAGGATCCAAAATTGCTTTACTAATGTTTGACAACTTTAACACAAACTCATGTAGCTTCTTCTTCAGTGTTTTAAACATACAGAACTGTATGTTATGTATGTGTGAAGTCTTCATTCCCTAGTATTCTGTTTTTAATGTAAAAGAAAACAAACACGTAAGTTCGGAAACACTTGGTGTATTAATTCAGTCACTACAAAACAACTGGCACTGTTACTTATGGAATGTTACTGTAATAGCGCTTTTCCTTATGTTTAGCGGCTCTGGTATATTCATTTCTTATGTAAGATAGTAATGAGCCAGATATTTACCCTCAAAACTTTTGCAGGTACTTTTTAATGAAGACGGTGTTAACCTACAATTTTAGGAACAACGTTGCAATAAAACAATTTTATGTGACTTAATAACAATTTCTTTACTTATATGGGAGAGTACATACCTAAAAAAGTGACGTAACAATTCTTAGAGAAAATTACAAATAAGTCCACTGTGATTTACTATTTACAGACTTAACCAAAAATTTTTAATTTTCACTTTTTCTAATTTCTTAAAGTCATTAGTCTTCTGATTGGTTTGTTGCGGCCCGCCTTGAATTCCTCTCCCGTGCCAACCTCTTCATCTCACAGAGTAGCACGCGTAGTCCTCGTCCTCAATTATTTGCTGCATGTATTCCGATTTCTATTTTTCTCTACAGTTTTTACCCTCTACAGCTCCCTCTAGAACCATTGATGTTATTCCGTGACGTCTTAACAGATGTCCTACTATCCTGCCCTTCTTCCTTTCTTCGCAGATTCTCCGGAGAACCTCCTCATTCCTTATCTTATCAGTCCACTCAATTTTCAACAGTATTCTGTAGCACCACATCTCAAATGCTTCGATTCTCTTCTTTCCGAATTTCCCACGGTCCATGTTTCACGGCCAAACAGTGCTTAGCTCCAAACATACATTCTCAGGACCTTCTTCCTCGAATTACGGCCAATATTTGATACTAGTAGACTTTTCTTGGCCAGGAATGCACTTTTTGCCGGTACTAGTCTGCTTTTTATGTTCTCTTTGTTCCGCCCGTTATGCGTTATCTTGCTGTTTAGTTGCAGAAGTTCTTCGTATACTTCGTGAGCACCATTTCCGACGTTTAATTTATCACCGTTCTCATTTCTGCTACTTCTCAATACATTTGTCTTTCTTCGATTTATTCTGAGTCCATATTCAGTACTCATTAGACTGTTCACTCCATACAACAGATCCCATAATTCTTCTTCACTAAGGACAGCTGTGACATCAGCGAACCTTATCATTGATATCCTTTCACCTTGTATATTAATTCCACTCTTGAACCTTACTTTTATTTTCGTCTTGCTTCTTCGATGTATAGATTATACAGTAGGGGCGAGAGACTACGTCCCTGTCTTACAACCTTTTTTTTTTTACCCGAGCATTTCGTTTTCGATTTTCCCTCTTGGTTCTTATACATACTGTATATTACCCGTCTTTCCTTAAAGCTTGTCCCTATTTTTCTCAGAATTTCGAACACCTTGCACCATTTGACACTGCCGAACGCTTTTTTCAGGTCGACAAATCCTATGAACGTGTCTTGATCCTTCTTTAGTCTTGCTTCCATTATCGCCTGACTAGCCTTTCTGGTGCCCTCACCTTTCCTAAAGCCAACCTGATTTTCATCTAATACATCCTCAGTTTTCTTCTCCGTTCTTTTGTACATTATTCTTGTCAGAAAATTGGATGCAAGAGCTGTCAAGCTGACTGTGCGATAATTCTCACACTTGTCGGCTCTTGCAATCTTCGGAGCTGCGTGGATGATGCTTTCCCGAAAGTCAGATTGTATATCGCCAGGCTCATCACTCTACACACCAACGTGAATAGTCGTTTTGTTGTCACTTCCAGCAATGATTTTTGAAATCCTGATGGTATGTTAACTGTCCCTTCCGGCTTATTTGATCTTAAGTCTTCCAAAGCTCTTTTAAATTCTGATTCTAATACTGCATCTCCTATCTCTTCTATATCTCTTCCTGTTTCTTCTTCTATCACGTCTTCAGACAAGTCTTTCCCCTCGTAGAGGCCTTCAATGTACTCTTTCCAGCTATCCATTTAACAGAGGAATTTTCATTGCACTCTTAATGTTACCACCATTGCTTTTAAATTCACAGCAACTTGTTTTGGCTTTGCTATATGCTGAGTCGGCTCTTCTGACAATCATATCTTTTTCTGTTTCTTCATATTTTTCACGTAACCATTTCGCCTTAGCTCCTCTACACTTCCTATTTATTTCGTTCCTAGGTGATTAGTATTTCTATATTACTGAAGTTCCCTGAACATTTTTGTACTTCCTTCTTTCATCAGTCAACTGAAGTATTTCTTCTGTTACTCATGGTTTCTTCGGAGTTACCTTCCTAGTAGCTATGTTTTTCTTTCCACCTCATATGATTGCCCTTTTTTAGTGATGTCCATTCCCTTTCAACTGAAATGCCTATTGAGTTATTATTACCGCAGTATCTATAGCCTCAGAGAACTCCCAGCGTACCTCTTTATCCCTTAATATTCCATATCCAACATCTATGCACGTTGATTCTTCCTGACTAGTCTCTTAAACTTCAGCCCACTCTTCATCTCAACTGGATTGTGATCTGAGTCTATATCTGCTCCTGCGTACGCCCCACGATCCAATAACTGATTTTGGAATCTCTGCCTGACCATGATATAATGTAACTGAAATCTTCCAGAATCTCCTAGCCATTTCCAAGTATACCTCCTGGTCTTGCGGCTCTTGAACATATTACTCGCTATTGTTGTTGTTGTTGTTGTGGTCTTCAGTCCTGAGACTGGTTTGATGCAGCTCTCCATGCTACCCTATCCTGTACAAGCTTCTTCATCTCCCAGTACCTACTGCAACCTACATCCTTCTGAATCTGCTTAGTGTATTCATCTCTTGGTCTCCCTCTACGATTTTTACCCTCCACGCTGCCCTCCAGTTCTAAATTGGTGATCCCTTGATGCCTCAGAACATGTCCTACTAACCGATCCCTTCTTCTGGTCAAGTTATGCCACAAACTTCTCTTCTCCCCAATCCTATTCAATACTTCCTCATTAGTTATGTGATCTACCCATATAATCTTCAGCATTCTTCTGTAGCAACACATTTCGAAAGCTTCTATTCTCTTCTTGTCCAAACTATTTATCGTCCATGTTTCACTTCCATACATGGCTACACTCCATACAAATACTTTCAGAAATGACTTCCTGACACTTAAATCTATACTCGATGTTAACAAATTTCTCTCCTTCAGAAACGCTTTCCTTGCCATATCCAGTCTACATTTTATATCCTCTCTACTCCGACCATCATCAGTTATTTTGCTCCCCAAATAGCAAAACTCCTTTACTACTTTAAGTGTTTCATTTCCTAATCTAATTCCCTCAGCATCACCTGACTTAATTCGACTACATTCCATTATCCTCGTTTTGCTTTTGTTGATGTTCATCTTATATCCTCCTTTCAAGACACTGTCCATTCCGTTCAACTGCTCTTCCAAGTCCTTTGCTGTTTCTGACAGAATTACGATGTCATCGGCGAACCTCAAAGTTTTTATTTCTTCTCCATGGATTTTAATACCTACTCCGAATTTTTCTTTTGTTTCCTTCACTGCTTGCTCAATATACAGATTGAATAACATCGGGGAGAGACTACAACCCTGTCTCACTCCCTTCCCAACCACTGCTTCCCTTTGATGTCCCTCGACTCTTATAACTGCCATCTGGTTTCTGTACAAATTGTAAATAGCCTTTCGCTCCCTGTACTTAACCCCTGCCACCTTCAGAATAGAGCTCAGATGGAAACCCAGTTCTAAGCAAAGAAGGGAAAGCAGAAAGGTGGAAGGAGTATATAGAGGGTCTATACAAGGACGATGCACTTGAGGACAATATTATGGAAATGGAAGAGGACGTAGATGAAGATGAAATGGGAGATACGATACTGTGTGAAGAGTTTGACAGAGCACTGAAGGAGCTGAGTCGAAACAAGGCCCCCGGAGTAGACAACATTCCATTGGAACTACTGACGGCCTTGGGAGAGTCAGTCCTGACAAAACTCTACCATCTGGTGAGCAAGATGTATGAAACAGGCGAAATATCCTCAGACTTCAAGAAGAATATAATAATTCCAATCCCAAAGAAAGCAGGTGTTGACAGATGTGAAAATTACCGAACAATCAGTTTAATAAACCACAGCTGCAAAGTACTAACACGAATTCTTTACAGACGAATGGAAGAACTAGTAGAAGCCGACCTCGGGGAAGATCAGTTTGGATTCCGTAGAAATACTGGAACACGTGAGGCAATACTGACCTTACGACTTATCTTAGAAGAAAGATTAAGGAAAGGCAAACCTACGTTTCTAGCATTTGTAGACTTAGAGAAAGCTTTTGACAATGTTGACTGGAATACTCTCTTTCAAATTCTAAAGGTGGCAGGGGTAAAATACAGGGAGCGAAAGGCTATTTACAACTTGTACAGAAACCAGATGGCAGTTATAAGAGTTGAGGGACATGAAAGGGAAGCAGTGGTTGGGAAGGGAGTAAGACAGGGTTGTAGCCTCTCCCCGATGTTATTCAATCTCTATATTGAGTAAGCAGTAAAGGAAACAAAAGAAAAATTTGGAGTAGGTATTAAAATCCATGGAGAAGAAATAAAAACTTTGAGGTTCGCCGATGACATTGTAATTCTGGCAGAGACAGCAAAGGACTTGGAAGAGTAGTTGAACGGAATGGATGGTGTCTTGAAGGGAGGATATAAGATGAACATCAACAAAAGCAACACGAGGATAATGGAATGTAATCGAGTTAAGTCGGGTGATGCTGAGGGTATTAGATTAGGAAATGAGACACTTAAAGTAGTAAAGGAGTTTTGCTATTTGGGGAGCAAAATAACTGATGATGGACGAAGTAGAGAGGATATAAAATGTAGACTGGCAATGGCAAGGAAAGCGTTTCTGAAGAAGAGAAATTTGTTAACATCGAGTATAGATTTAAGTGTCAGGAAGTTATTTCTGAAAGTATTTGTATGGAGTGTAGCCATGTATGGAAGTGAAACATGGACGGTAAATAGTTTGGATAGGAAGAGAATAGAAGCTTTCGAAATGTGGTGCTACAGAAGAATGCTGAAGATTAGATGGGTAGATCACATAACTAATGAGGAAGTATTGAATAGGATTGGGGAGAAGAGACGTTTGTGGCACAACTTGACCAGAAGAAGGGATCGGTTGGTAGGACATGTTCTGAGGCATCAAGGGATCACCAATTTAGTATTGGAGGGCAGCGTGGAGGGTAAAAATCATAGGGGGAGACCAAGAGATGAATACACTAAGCAGATTCAGAAGGATGTAGGTTGCAGTAGGTACTGGGAGAAGAAGAAGCTTGCACAGGATAGAGTAGCATGGAGAGCTGCATCAAACCAGTCTCAGGACTGAAGACCACAACAACAACAACACCTTCAGAATTTGAAAGAGAGTATTCCAGTCAACATTGTCAAAAGCTTTCTCTAAGTCTACAAATGCTAGAAACGTAGGTCTGGCCTTCCTTAATCTAGCTTCTAAGATAAGTAGTAGGGTCAGTATTGCCTCACGTGTTCCAACATTTCTACGGAATCCAAACTGATCTTCCCCGAGGTCGGCTTCTACTAGTTTTTCCATTCGTCTGTAAAGAATTCGCGTTAGTATTTTGCAGCTGTGACTTATTAACTAGCTGAAATTCATTGCAGAACTCAGTTAGTCATTCTACTCTCTCATTCTTGGTACCAAACCCATATTGTCCCAGAACCCTTGATTCTACTCCTTCCCCTAAAACTGCATTCCATTCCCCGTGACTATTAAATTTTCGTCTTCCACATTTAATTATCCGCTCAATATCTCACATACTCTCTCTATGTCTTCATATTCCGCATGCGACGTCGGCATGTATACCTGACCTATCATTGTCTGTGTTGGTTCGCTCTCGAATCTGATGAAAATGGCCCTATCACTGAATTTTTCACAGTAACTCACTCTCTGCCCTACTTTCATATTCATAACGAATCCTACTCTAGCAGTGTCTTTTTCTGCTGCTGCTGATATTACACTATACTCCTCTGATCAGAAATTCCTGTCTTCTTTTCGTTTCACTTCTCTGATCGCCACTATATCTAGAGTGAGCCTTAGCATTTACCATTTCAGATTTTCTAGCTTCACTACCACGTTCAAACGTCTGACATTCGAGCCCCGACTCGTGAAACTCAAAACTACGCCCTCGTGGTTTAGCACGTTCTTCCGCTGACCACTTCGTTCGAAGTCATATTCACAATGATGAGTTTGTTGACTGCCCTGTGCAACGGTTCACTAGATAACAAATTCACCAGACGTTGTCATCTCGGAAACAAACGTAACAAGTACAAGCCCTTGTGGGAAGACCGGTTATTCTTTCCTCAAATTGAAACACAAACCGGCTACCTTACGTTAGGTTTACGTCTTTATTCGAAAAGAAAAAGAAGATTAGGGTCCCGTCGACGGAACGTTTATTATAAATGGAGCTCAAGTTCGTCTTTGGGCAGGAAATCGGCTGTGTCCTCTACAGTAGAACCATACCCGTATTTGCCTTAAAGTGATTAGGGAAGACACGGAAAAACTAAATCTGTATGACTGCACGGGGATTTGAACCGATGTACCTCCAAACTGGCGTCCATTGTATTACCTTTGTGCTACATCGCTCGATTTTCGAAGTGGAGCTGTTACTGGTTTGAAGCCACACATGTACTACTTCATACATCTATAGAACTGGTCTCCACCATTTATTTCTGTTAGTTTTGACGAATGTGCATTAAATATAAGCTGCGTTACAAATAACTCATTTCAAAGACTATAAAAAACCATAACATTTGTGATCATTTTTCCATGCAGAAATTTTACAGCAAATTGGTGGTTATAAAATATTGTTGTACTTTTACTAGAGACTTTACAATATATCTCATTACGTAATACAGAAATTAAGTTGTTGTCATTGAGTATACTTCCTCAAAACAAAAGAAACGAGACTAATTGTGCAATTGATGAACTGTTTATCGCGCCGTATTAGTGCGCCACTGTTTTTCGCCTTGAACTTTGTCCTTACGCTGTGAGTAATTAATTCGAAGTTGATGAATGCGGTACAGAGGGAAAGCAGGTTACTGCAGGTGTGTTCTTGCACGCTCTATCCAAATACAAAAGCGTCGTCGTTTCAGAACGACGTTAAATAGTTTATTGTCAGAGAACAAAATACAGTTCCATGTTCCTCTGCTGCATTGTTTATTCATCCATGTCTTGATGCAGTACGACGTTGTGTTGTTTTCTGGTCGCATACTAGTCAAGTAACAGGGTACTTTTTGCTTACAAAAAACGAGGGAGAAGATTATATTTCTTTATCTTGTGCATATAGTTGAGAGTATGTTGAATCCAAGCTTTCTACCTCCAAGACCATCGGGACAACTTTTTGTGGCCAAAATAACCAAGAAATTTTTGCAGTTTTTTCAGGGTTTCGTCTGTTATTCGGAAATTATGCATCATACTGAAAATTTAGTAGTACCAAAAAGAAAGAGAATTTTGCGTCGAATGACCTACTTAAATGTCAAAATCTGTGCAGCAGTTTGTCCGCAGTCAGTTCTCAGAGTTCGTTCATTTTTATCAACTTGCCCAATAAGTTCGGTCCAACGCCTGTAACTCAAAGCGGCTACTAGAAATGAAAAATTTCAAGTTATCAAAATTGTAGACCATGAAATTTCATGTTACAAAAGCATGAAGTTTTGTAGTTTTAGGCACTATTATGCGTTACTACACCTGAAAGCCAAAGTAAATCCTTTTTTTTTAAGTCACTGTTATTCAGTGAAATGAAATTTCCAGTTGGAAGACGACTCTCTAGTTAGCACATAATGTATTTTCTCTGTATATCTTTTTAATTTTCTTCATTCACGTGTATTTTTATTCATTATTTCTATTCATTTTTATCCTTTCCTTAAATGGTAAGAGTGGGTTGCTAAAATGAAAATCAAGTAAATAGTAATGGCTAATATGTCTTTACGGAAAAGTAATGTAAATGTTTGTAGAGATGAACAAATAAAAGAGCATGGCAATATTTTAAAAAAACACCATTTAAGTATCAGAAAGATATAATATGATAATACCACGTGATTCAGTGTACGAGCTCTTACGACTCGAGTGTACACATGCCCCCTCAAACTGTTTACAGCAAATACTGTGGACAGTAAGTCTCTCAAGGCACTTCCTGCCATCATTATACCAATACACCCAAAAAGGACATTAGAACGTGAAACCCATCTACACATACAATGACATGTTCTAAGTCACTGCATCGCTTCTTGTAGTATCCATCGCCATCAGATAAAGTGGCTGATCGAAAGTGACAAAACACCACCTCTGACAACGTTTTATGCATTTTTTCAATGCTGCTAGAAGAGATGTATTTTCTGTGTCGTACAAAGTTGGACGATAATTTAAGAATGGGAGGCACATTATTTTCGAACGAAACAACTGTCGGTGTTTAGCGGCTGCTTCCATGAATCCATTCCACTTTGGCACGGCAATGAATTTCTTCCACTTTCCATAAAGCCACAGAATCTCATATCCGGAGAGCGATACCTTTGATCACTCAGGACAGGCGAAATCGAGATCCCTTATAATAACGCTGTTTAAGCCAACATTATTTGCTTTCTGATAGGTGATCAGATGAGGCACTCCAACTGAAGACAAAAGTTCAGAAACTAAACATCTTCTTTCTCGATCTATGTTTTCGTTAGACTCCAAACCTGTGTAGGGAGTAACTACCGTAATTCCTCTCATGCAATGGAAAGTATTCAACATCTCAAACTTGCAGATGTTAAAATCGGCGTTATCAGTGATGAACTGGATGAAATCTTCAGTGGTTATGTTTAGATGTTCAGGTCGACCAGTCGAGGGTCTCTCAAATAGGTAAGCTTCAATATATGGAGCTGCGAATCCAATTGCACTACGAGTGTCGCCAATAAGTCGAATCTTTTGTACATGAATTTACTGAACCCAGTCAATAGTGAAGATAGAAATGACCGTGGCCTTACTGCAGAAATCACTGTGTGTGACAAAACAACACATTTTTTCCATATATTTAGCGTTCCTCGTTTGGTTTTCAAAATCAACGACTCAAAAAAATGAAGCAATGATTGATGCACTGATTGGACGTCTGACAAGACATCATCAGGTGTGTGTGTGTGTGTGTGTGTGTGTGTGTGTGTGTGTGTGTGTGTGTGTGTGGGAGGGCGGGGGGGGGGGGGGCGTAATTGCAATGTATCAATAGACCTGTGTACTGATGTCCTCACGGAGTATATCTGAGCAAGGAGTACAATTCTCAAAACGCTCTCTCGCGGATCTGATAGCTTGCTGTGGTAGAAACTATCTGACCGTATCTTACAGCCTTTACTTTTGAAACACACTCCTGTGCTTTCTTTATGTCTCTCAACTAGCACTATTTCTTCAACATACTTCCGGAAGAGTCAGGTATTCATGGTCCTTACATCTGTCTCACACCCATTCGTGATTTAGTCTCTGAACTCCTGCAAAGTAAATTGGCTCCCCTCTGTTTGTTCGATGTGGGAAGAAATCATTCCCTTTGCTTCACTTGTCTGTGTGGATCCAGGACTTGTTTGTTTTCCTCCATCTCTGATTGACCGGTAAAAATACCTCTGACAAAACCTTTCACACTGAGTATCTTTAGCACAAAGATCCTCATCACAGATGCGTTCCAATACTTCGTCTCTCTCTTTCCAAGCAATTATCCTAACTGGAGAGGTCTGCTGTAATGGTTAACCGGATCTGGCGTGTTAATTGTAAGGGGTGGCAAGATGTCCTTCCTGTCGCCACCCCATACCTCCCCCCCCTCCCAGAATGGAAAATGTGTACCCCAACTGTCTCCATCTAGTGTAATTCATGGAAGAGTGCGAACTTGTTACAAATGTCTGAGGCGGAACGTGGGGACCAGTCCAGTATTCACCAAGCAGGATCTGGAAAACCGCCTAAAAACCACATTCAGGCTGGCCAGCACACCGGCCCTCGTCGTTAGTCTGCCAGACGGATTCGATCTGCGGCTGGGGCGCCAGCCCGAGTCCAGTAAGCAGCGTGTTAGCTCTCTCGGCTACCCTGGTGGGTGGGTGTTCCAATACTTCTTGCATCCATTCATCACCTTGCCTTTCAGCTACCCCAATAACAGTGTCTCTTTAAGCAAGTTTCATCACTTTATGAACAATATTTCACTTTGTAGAGGAAATCTGCTAAGTTTCTCTCAATTAGCATCAATTTCCTAAAACAGTGTTATTAAACTGAAATACCTACCTGGATTACCGAAGATTCGACGTTGATGATGCTTTTGTAACTTTAAGTATCATGCTCTACAACTCTGATAACTTGACATTTTTCGTTTGGAGTAGCTGCCTTTGAGTTGCAGGCACTGGAGCCGACTTTTTGGCCAAGTTGATAAAAATGACCGAAATTTGACAACTGATTGCGGCCGAACGGCTGCACTGATTTTGATATTTAAATATGTCATTCGATGCAAAATTAATGCCCTTTCACTTTGGTAATTGTATTATTTTCAGTAAGATGCATGTTTTCCGCTGCACAAACTCCTATGTGTTCAAACAAATTTACAATACGATATCTCATACAGTATGTATGCACATATAAACATTTATGCCGATTTTTAGGTAAAGGTAGCAGACGAAGTCGAAAATGTTGTCCTCAAAAAAAAAAAAAAGAAAAAAGAAAGAAAAAGAAAAAAAAAGTGCTTGAATGAACCCAGCAGAATATTTTATTTCATTATGAGAGGCGGTAATTATTAAGTTATTAACCAAGTAAGTTGGAAATGAGCAATTCAATCCCTGTTCACATATCAGAATAACAGATGCAAATTTTACCAAATTTGAATCAGTCTGAAAGCAAGATGGCAACATTCAAATGAACCACTCAAGACGAGTAATCAGGACTTAAATGCCGAGCAAACGAAATGTATCGTAATAAAGTGACTGTAATTTTTATCGGAAGAATGAATTGCAACGGAATGACATGTCTTGGGAATAGTACAATCAGACCTCACTAGATCGCGGGACGAGCGAAACCTCGAGAAATATACACAGTAATGATTGTAATCTTTTTTTACTTATTTATTAGTTACCGTTGTAATTTCGACTGTCAAAATCCACAGTGCATTGAAAAGCTAACAAGAGAAACTCCCCATCACATCCCCCTCAGATTTAGTGGTAAGGTGGCTCAGTGGATAGCCCGTCACAAACTGAACACACAACAGACATGAAAACAGGAAGAAGGTGAACAGAACTGTGAAAAAAAATAGAAACAGTCAAAGGTCGAAGAACAAGAAGTGCAATATAGAGTAGCCTCAGACAACAGCGGTGTCGTCGCTTAGTGGTGACGAGGTTGAACTACCCTGCAGGCGAGCTATGTTCAAATCTGTCTCGTGCTCTTCTTTTTTTTTTTCCACGACACTATGAACTGTTCGTCCGGTCACTGAAATGTGACAAAGTATATCTCACACACTTACCAGGCGTACAAATTAGGTGCTTCGGCAAGAGATTCTTATCGTGATTGGAACTATAGACCTATATCTCTGACGTCGATCTCTTGTAGAATTTTAGAACATGTTTTTTGCTCGCGTATCATGTCATTTCTGGAAACCCAGAATCTACTATGTAGGAATCAACATGGATTCCGGAAACAGCGATCGTGTGAGACCCAACTCGCTTTATTTGTTCATGAGACCCAGAAAATATTAGATACAGGCTCCCAGGTAGATGCTATTTTTCTTGACTTCCGGAAGGCGTTCGATACAGTTCCGCACTGTCGCCTGATAAACAAAGTAAGAGCCTACGGAATATCAGACCAGCTGTGTGGCTGGATTGAAGAGTTTTTAGCAAACAGAACACAGCATGTTGTTATCAATGGAGAGACGTCTACAGACGTTAAAGTAACCTCTGGCGTCCCACAGGGGAGTGTTATGGGACCATTGCTTTTCACAATATATATAAATGACCTAGTAGATAGTGTCGGAAGTTCCATGCGGCTTTTCGCGGATGATGCTGTAGTATACAGAGAAGTTGCAGCATTAGAAAATTGTAGCGAAATGCAGGAAGATCTGCCGCGGATAGGCACTTGGTGCAGGGAGTGGCAGCTGACCCTTAACATAGACAAATGTAATGTATTGCGAATACATAGAAAGAAGGATCCTTTATTGTATGATTATATGATAGCGGAACAAACACTGGTAGCAGTTACTTCTTTAAAATATCTGGGCGTATGCGTGCGGAACGATTTGAAGTGGAATGATCATATAAAATTAATTGTTGGTAAGGCGGGTACCAGGTTGAGATTCATTGGGAGAGTGCTTAGAAAATGTAGTCCATCAACAAAGGAGGTGGCTTACAAAACACTCGTTCGACCTATACTTGAGTATTGCTCATCAGTGTGGGATCCGTACCAGATCGGTCTGAAGGAGGAGATAGAGAAGATCCAAAGAAGAGCGGCGCGTTTCGTCACAGGGTTATTTGGTAACCGTGATAGCGTTACGGAGATGTTTAATAAACTCAAGTGGCAGACTCTGCAAGAGAGGCGCTCTGCATCGCGGTGTAGCTTGCTCGCCAGGTTTCGAGAGGGTGCGTTTCTGGATGAGGTATCGAATATATTGCTTCCCCCTACTTATACCTCCCGAGGAGATCACGAATGTAAAATTAGAGAGATTAGAGCGCGCACGGAGGCTTTCAGACAGTCGTTCTTCCCGCGAACCATACGCGACTGGAACAGGAAAGGGAGGTAATGACAGTGGCACGTAAAGTGCCCTCCGCCACACACCGTTGGGTGGCTTGCGGAGTATCAATGTAGATGTAGATGTAGATATGATGCACGTACTGTCACTAATGCGGTATATGACGCACCAGACGTCTTTTCCGTGTTTTTCGGTGGAGGATGCTGTTGTCTTGTCTCATTGTCATCAAACGTTTCACATTAGAAAGCCACTTCCTTTCGGCTGCTAATGGAGTAGTCGTGCAGAATCAACTGTCATTGTAAGTGCCTTCCTGACACCCCGCTGTTTGACATGGACGTTACGCCACGACACAGACACAAATTTGAACACAGCGAACAGCGGGGGAAAAAAATGAAATTGTTACGAGGGAGGTTTGTACACAGCTCATCCGCACGGCAGTTCAACACAGTGATCACTTATCCGCGGCGCCGTCGTTAAGCTGTGCTGCGGCTCGCATTGGTGCTGTTTGTAGGTTTCCGCCCTCCGTTGGAGGCCAGACGATATGGTTGCTGTTGTTAATCTTCTTCTTGTGTTGACTGGCGCCACTCGGTTTCGCAAGCGTTGCCTGTCCGCTAGTGGCAGCAGCGGCAGTTAACGAAATGTAGTAACTGTTGCCCTATTTTGGGGGTGACGTCGTTGTTTTTCCGGGCCGTGTGAATGAGCCAGTTCGGTTGGGGACTCAGGAGGAGCCAGGTCCGTGCAGTGCGAGAACACGCTGGGACCGCTGGCGGCACCCATGAATTGCCGGATGGAAGGGCTGTGGTCACGAGAGTAAACCGGATACAGCAAGCTTTAAGATGAGTGCAATCCAAGTAGAGAAACCTCCACCATTGTGATATCTCGCGCGTCTCCAGTGACTTGGATACGTGTTGTTGCTCGTAATGTCACCAAGGCGAAGAACAACGAGTGGAGTGCTTCCTACTCTGATGGTAGTGGTTGCTTTCTTGTTCCGGGCGCTCTAAACACGGTATTCTGGGGACGTAATGTAGACCGCCGGTTCCGGTTTTGGCGTATTGTTCCATCGTTGCGTTTGGTTTATCGGACATCAGGTAACTTCAGCAAGATTATCATTAGTCATTTGTTAGACTGCCACTAATCTGAGTTACCATATTGTGAAGTGAATGCAACTCTTGGCTGCCTATCTCATCGCTCGCGAAAGTGTTTGTTGCCGGGCCTTCTCAGAGGTCGATTCCTGGAGCACCGTCTGCGGCCCCTTGTGTTACAAAGTTTACCGTCATCTTATTTCCCCCATTTGGTGATCAGTTGCTTGTTTTTTAATTAACCTTTGCTATTGTATTTGCTGTTTTACAGCAGGTTTCTAAATTTTTTATATTATTGCCGTTCCTGGCGTGTAAGGACTCCAGCCATGATTGTGGTCACTTGCCTTAAAATTATTATTTGATATTTGTATTTAAGCAGTAAGCCTTTAAAATCTTATTTACTGCCATTCCTGGCGTCTGATGCCTTCTGCTGTTTGTGGCGACTTGCCTTTAATATTTTAATACCTGTAATTTGTAAGTTGCAGCGAGTTTTTCTGCCCAGATCACAGTGGCTTGTTTTTAAAACATTATCTGTTGTATCTGTATTTAATGGTATTAAATTGTAGCTCACTGAAAACTCTATTATTTACATAGTTGTCTATTCCTTCATTTTTATTTATTGTTGAGTCTGGAATTACTAGTTTAAAATAAATTGTGTGTAACTGTAAAAGGCAACCAATAGTAACTGATTACGGCCCCGTAACCGAATCCTGCCTTCCCTTGATTACCAGGTTTCAGTCGTTTCTAACTGCTCTATTCTCCTTTTGCTTGAACCGTCCACTGTTTCTATTTTTCTTTTTCTTTCACAGTTCATTACACCTTCTTCCTGTTTTCATGTTTGATCTGTGTTCAATTTTGACAGGCTATCCAGTGGGCCAAATGACCACTAAATGTGAGGGGGAGCGATAGGGAGTTTCCGTTGTAAGAGAGGTCGTTGTGACAGTACCAACAAAAGTTACTAGATCGCAGACCAATCAAAAGATCGTAAATTATTCGAACAGCTCGAGTCGTGTTCATAAGAAGCCCTAATTTCCAGCCATTCCAAGTCTCCAAAACTTTCGAGTGTAATAGAATAAGATTCCAATAGTTATTGCTTCCCACTTTTTTCACAATTCGCGTGATCTAGGTGGGTGTAATAAAATAGTTTCACACGCACAAAGTGGTGTGGAGATGATTTTCAAACATTTTCTGTTCTAGATTTTTTGAACATCTTCCTTGAGAGTCTTCTGCTCTTCCTCCATAAAATTTCAGTGACATCTATAAGACAAGCTTACAAAAACATCATCAACGAAAAGCTGCACAAAACTTCTGACATTATCCATTGCTCATTTATATACTTATTTATTTACTCGTGTCAGGAGCATACACATGGAGTTCTATAAATATAAAATTTCAGGTAAGGAAATAGAAGGAATTTATACTTATACACACATACAAAATTGAAATCAACTGCTACAGCATTTTCTTGTGCCTTGAACAAATCTCCTCGCCGCAAGAATAAGGGCAACATAAACACTTACACAGATGTTTCGTTGTCTGTACTTCTCAACATTCAAACAGTGTTGGCCCATTCCATTAGGTTGTCCTTAGATTTGCCTACACCCGTTCGTAACCTGAGCAGTGATCTCCATGTGGTCTGGTCCAG
Source organism: Schistocerca piceifrons (assembly GCF_021461385.2). NCBI lineage: Eukaryota > Metazoa > Arthropoda > Insecta > Orthoptera > Acrididae > Schistocerca > Schistocerca piceifrons. The sequence goes on along the minus strand of NC_060139.1, from coordinate 319,948,546 downwards.
GTTATGCCCGGATGATAAACATTCCGCTGGCTTTGCCCCTGCGTGGATAAAAATTATTTTGGCTGCCCACTGTTTTTCTCTGGAATTTTTGGTTGATATTCTTAGTGCAGATATTGCCTGTAGGAAGCTCTTCCTAGACTTCAACCTACATCTTGTTCGAGTATGTCCATGCAGTGTGAGTAACTCATCTTTGGCATTTCCTTGGTTTCAGGTATCCAGTAATTAGCCTTGCAGTTTTATTAAGGGCTACTTCTGCTTTACGTATGTGTTCCCACTACCAGTTGTTTTACTCGACCGACTCCTTTAAATCAGCTTTTCCTGTTTCATCAGGACGATGAAGTGAGGTTATTAGAACCTATCGCCGGCCGAGGTGGCCGAGAGGTTCTAGGCGCTACAGTCTGGAACCGCGCGACCGCTACGGTCGCAGGTTCGAATCCTGCCTCGGGCATGGGTGTGTGTGATGTCCTTAGGTTAGTTAGGTTTAAGTAGTTCTAAGTTCTAGGGGACTGATGACCTCAGAAGTTAAGTCCCATAGTGCTCAGAGCCATTTGAACCATTTTAGAACCTACCTAGTACTTTAAAAAGGCTCGATAATTCAGAAGTTCTGTGCGGATTTTCGTGGGTGATATTTTGTGTACAGATAAGTCATAACGTTGGGAAATTGTACTGAAAGGCAAAAATGACCTGCAGAGGATCGACGTTTGGTGCAGTGATTGTCAGTTGACCCTCAACATAAATGTAACATAATCATCTTTTTGGTGTTGTAGCTCTTCTTATTTCCGTGCTTGCTAAGAAACACATGAGAAGAATTCCACCTTATGCAAGACACCGTTTTATAGTTTTGTTTTTACCCAGACATGTTTCAGCAGTTTATGTGCTGTCTTAAGTAGGATTTTTGTTTCTTCTTCTTCTTATTTAGTTTCATCCTCTTTTGGGTCGTTGGCTCAATCATTTTTTGTGTGTAATGTTCTTCTCGCAGTACCCAGTATTTCTTCATTCTTTGTGGTCTTCTTTTCCTCTCTTCTCGCGAGATGACATGTTGGGTCTTTGAATAGATTTGTCTTGGAACCTTATATTTTGATCTTTAGTAACTTATTTAGCTGATCGATCGATTAGTGAATCTTCTGAGATTTTTAGTTCTACTAGGTCTTTCTCAGTTTCTTTAAATCAGTTGGGTTTTGTTTTGCGGTTACGAAAAAAGTCAAACATTTGTTTGGTTAATCTGTAATAGTTCATTCTGAGAAGATGGCCATAAAAATTTATCCTTCTTTTTCGCAGTGTATCCGAAAGTTTTTCGATTTTTTTCTAGAGAGTTTCAGTTTTGATGTATACTATCTTATTATCTTGGAATTTTGATCCTATAATTTTCCTTAAAATTTTTCTTTCCATTATCTCAGGTTTCTCATTTTGGGTTTTGAAATTAATATTTAGTATTTCTGCTGCATGCCGAACTTCGGGCTTAAACACTGTCTTCTAATCCCATAAAAGGGATTTTTTACTGTATGTATCTTTTGTTAGTTGAAAGGCTAGTTCAAGTTTATTTTTTCTGGATTCCATTGCTTTTCCTTCTCCAGCATTCGAAATAATCCATTCTCCAAGATGTTTAAATTCTTTTACTGCACTGGTGACTAAAATCAAAGCAACAAACGGAAATTTTGCAAGGTTGCGTTTATTTTGCCACAAAATAATGTCAAGTTCTTTAAAAAAATAAAATAATAAACTTCAAATTACGTTGAATGAACGTCCAAACCGTGGAATGTATACAGATCTCGAATTGTCGTGTTGCGTGTTGTAAGTGCAGGTGGTGTGCTTACTCTGTGTTATTGTTAGCTAAACTTTACACGAATTGATTGGACAATGCAACTCCCAATACCAATAAAGGAATACAGTCACTGCAAAATACAGTCAGCCCCTTATGCACTGAATCATCTGGCCCTATTCGGAACTGATAACTCTGGTTCCTGTGCACATATCAAATAAATTAAATTGTCTTACCTCTGAAGCAGCAACTGTGGAACCCGATATAATCTGGTCTCTTACAAAAAAATATACATATGCTAACTACGGTCTCAGCAGTGTGCAATGCTGGCCATAATGCTTGAAATTTATTTGGCTGGACTGCTGGACTGGGAGGCGGTACTGATTATGGTGAATTACTAACACTGAGTTTTCTTAGCAAAATTATGCTGCAAGTTAAGTTTGGCTTTTCAAAAAACATCTGACAATTCAAGTTACATTACTCATGACTGATTCACAAATAATAAGATTTAAACAGCAAGTATTATCTAACTTCATTAATCCAACATAAATAGAAATCATCAAATTACACATAGCTCTGTTAACAAATCTTAAAAGCATTACAAAATTGAAATATCTAACTAGCCTTTTTATCAAAACCGTTTATGTACATTCTGGGGTTACTCAACAATTACAAATTGTTGACTCTTACAACTCATCTATACTAACTTACTGGCAAAAATAGAAATCATCATTTAATATTTTTACCTTGTTTTCATTTTCAACAATACTGACATACCTAAATTAATGTAACTCTTGGTGGCTTCACACGGCACACCCCAAAGACTGCCTATTCCGTCCCCTTTCCCTCACAGACAGCTACCTACAACTGTGCGCCAAGCGCTCTCTTACTCCAACAAAGCAGTACATTATCTTTAGCTCTTCGGTCGCGCACTGGCAGGGATCTACATTATCGAGCCTATCAGAGACATTCATCGTTTATAGTATACTAGATTCATTTTAATTTATTAATATTCTTATCTTATGCTGGTGCCACGTACAAATGTGCCCCAGTATACTCCTTTCAATAGTATAAACACGTGATATTAAAGAAGAAACAATGTAAAGAATGCAGAACGTAGTCAACTGCAACATGCATAACGGTAAACAAAAATGTTTTTCGTTTTTTCCCAACATAACGGAATAGCATACACATTCTGACAACTATTAGTGAGCTCAGTATGGGGTGTGACTACCAATATTGGTCTGACAACGATGGGACATGCTGTGAATGATGCCATCAATCTCATGTTTAGGGAATAACGCCCATTATTCCTGCAGAGCTGCTCACAAGTCTTGAAGAACGGTTGGTGGATGCTGACGTGATGCAACCCGTCTCCCTAGTGCATCCCAGATATGCTCTATTGGATTCAAATAGGGATAGCGGGCCGGCCACGACGTGTGTGCAGTATCTTCCCTTTCCAAAAGAACATCAACCACCCGTGCTCTATGAGGTCGAGCATTATCGTCGATCAATATAATGGGCCTCGCAACAACCGTACATGAGATCCCAAGATGTCCTCATGGCACCTGACAGCAGTTAAACGTTGCTGATTCACCTGTACAATTTCATGATGAGCTGTTCGAGGGGTCAACATAGTCCCTGCCCACACCATTAGGAATCCTCCTCGATATCGGTCTCTTTCCACAATGTTTGGGTTTCGAAATCGTGTTCCACGTGCCCTCCGGATTCGAATCTGTCGAGAATGGCATTGAAACAGAGGATGACACGCGTAAAGCTGAAATACTAAACACCTTTTTCCAAAGCTGTTTCACAGAGGAAGACCGCACTGCAGTTCCTTCTCTAAATCCTCGCACAAACGAAAAAATGGCTGACATCGAAATAAGTGTCCAAGGAATAGAAAAGCAACTGGAATCACTCAAAAGAGGAAAGTCCACTAGACCTGACGGGATACCAATTCGATTCTACACAGAGTACGCGAAAGAACTTGCCCCCCTTCTAACAGCCGTGTACCGCAAGTCTCTAGAGGAACGGAGGGTTCCAAATGATTGGAAAAGAGCACAGATAGTCCCAGTCTTCAAGAAGGGTCGTCGACCAGATGCGCAAAACTATAGACCTATATCTCTGACGTCGATCTCTTGTAGAATTTTAGAACATGTTTTTTGCTCGCGTATCATGTCATTTCTGGAAACCCAGAATCTACTATGTAGGAATCAACATGGATTCCAAAAACAGCGATCGTGTGAGACCCAACTCGCTTTATTTGTTCATGAGACCCAGAAAATATTAGATACAGGCTCCCAGGTAGATGCTATTTTTCTTGACTTCCGGAAGGCGTTCGATACAGTTCCGCACTGTCGCCTGATAAACAAAGTAAGAGCCTACGGAATATCAGACCAGCTGTGTGGCTGGATTGAAGAGTTTTTAGCAAACAGAACACAGCATGTTGTTGTCAATGGAGAGACGTCTACAGACGTTAAAGTAACCTCTGGCGTGCCACAGGGGAGTGTTATGGGACCATTGCTTTTCACAATATATATAAATGACCTAGTAGATAGTGTCGGAAGTTCCATGCGGCTTTTCGCGGATGATGCTGTAGTATACAGAGAAGTTGCAGCATTAGAAAATTGTAGCGAAATGCAGGAAGATCTGCAGCGGATAGGCACTTGGTGCAGGGAGTGGCAACTGACCCTTAACATAGACAAATGTAATGTATTGCGAATACATAGAAAGAAGGATCCTTTATTGTATGATTATATGATAGCGGAACAAACACTGGTAGCAGTTACTTCTGTAAAATATCTGGGAGTATGCGTGCGGAACGATTTGAAGTGGAATGATCATATAAAATTAATTGTTGGTAAGGCGGGTACCAGGTTGAGATTCATTGGGAGAGTGCTTAGAAAATGTAGTCCATCAACAAAGGAGGTGGCTTACAAAACACTCGTTCGACCTATACTTGAGTATTGCTCATCAGTGTGGGATCCGTACCAGATCGGTTTGACGGAGGAGATAGAGAAGATCCAAAGAAGAGCGGCGCGTTTCGTCACAGGGTTATTTGGTAACCGTGATAGCGTTACGGAGATGTTTAATAAACTCAAGTGGCAGACTCTGCAAGAGAGGCGCTCTGCATCGCGGTGTAGCTTGCTGTCCAGGTTTCGAGAGGGTGCGTTTCTGGATGAGGTATCGAATATATTGCTTCCCCCTACTTATACCTCCCGAGGAGATCACGAATGTAAAATTAGAGAGATTAGAGCGCGCATGGAGGCTTTCAGACAGTCGTTCTTCCCGCGAACCATACGCGACTGGAACAGGAAAGGGAGGTAATGACAGTGGCACGTAAAGTGCCCTCCGCCACACACCGTTGGGTGGCTTGCGGAGTATCAATGTAGATGTAGATGTAGATGTAGAATCACTCTCCAGACCAAATCAGGACTCATCTGTGAAAAGAACATGGCCTACCGTTCGATCGTCCATGTGGCATTTTGATCGCTCCACTCTAGACGTTCCGTTTTCTGAAGATACGCCAGAGGTAAACTTAGAGCAGCTCTACAACCATAAAGACCACTCTGCTGAAGCCTTCTGTACACCGTTTGCCTCGAGACAACGCGTCCAGTGGATGCTGCGAGGTCAGATACCAGTTGATGCGCAGTGCTAAGGCGTTACCATCGTGCCCTTATAGCCAAATAACGGTCCTGTCTTTCTGGTGTCTCTCGTGGTCGGCCCTGTCCTGATCTACGGGATACACTTTCGGTCTCTGTAAAATGTCGCTTCATCCGAGAAACAACAGAACGATTCACCTTGCGACTGTCCTGCTGCCATTCTTCCTATGGCCCTCCCCAGCAGAGATTCTGTTAGGCGTCTTCTCTGTGCCACACCGCATCGCCCGTGACTGTGTACACAGCAATTGTGGATGTGGGACTACCCTGCAACCCAACCTTATACAACGCTTTATACACTCCTGGAAATTGAAATAAGAACACCGTGAATTCATTGTCCCAGGAAGGGGAAACTTTATTGACACATTCCTGGGGTCAGATACATCACTTGATCACACTGACAGAACCACAGGCACATAGACACAGGCAACAGAGCGTGCACAATGTCGGCACTAGTACAGTGTATATCCACCTTTCGCAGCAATGCAGGCTGCTATTCTCCCATGGAGACGATCGTAGAGATGCTGGATGTAGTCCTGTGGAACGGCTTGCCATGCCATTTCCACCTGGCGCCTCAGTTGGACCAGCGTTCGTGCTGGACGTGCAGACCGCGTGAGACGACGCTTCATCTAGTCCCAAACATGCTCAATGGGGGACAGATCCGGAGATCTTGCTGGCCAGGGTAGTTGACTTACACCTTCTAGAGCACGTTGGGTGGCACGGGATACATGCGGACGTGCATTGTCCTGTTGGAACAGCAATTTCCCTTGCCGGTCTAGGAATGGTAGAACGATGGGTTCGATGACGGTTTGGATGTACCGTGCACTATTCAGTGTCCCCTCGACGATCACCAGTGGTGTACGGCCAGTGTAGGAGATCGCTCCCCACACCATGATGCCGGGTGTTGGCCCTGTGTGCCTCGGTCGTATGCAGTCCTGATTGTGGCGCTCACCTGCACGGCGCCAAACACGCATACGACCATCATTGGCACCAAGGCAGAAGCGACTCTCATCGCTGAAGACGACACGTCTCCATTCGTCCCTCCATTCACGCCTGTCGCGACACCACTGGAGGCGGGCTGCACGATGTTGGGGCGTGAGCGGAAGACGGCCTAACGGTGTGCGGGACCGTAGCCCAGCTTCATGGAGACGGTTGCGAATGGTCCTCGCCGATACCCCAGGAGCAACAGTGTCCCTAATTTGCTGGGAAGTGGCGATGCGGTCCCCTACGGCACTGCGTAGGATCCTACGGTCTTGGCGTGCATCCGAGCGTCGCTGCGGTCCGGTCCCAGGTCGACGGGCACGTGCACCTTCCGCCGACCACTGGCGAGAACATCGATGTACTGTGGAGACCTCACGCCCCACGTGTTGAGCAATTCGGCGGTACGTCCACCCGGCCTCCCGCATGCCCACTATACGCCCTCGCTCACAGTCCGTCAACTGCACATACGGTTCACGTCCACGCTGTCGCGGCATGCTACCAGTGTTAAAGACTGCGATGGAGCTCCGTATGCCACGGCAAACTGGCTGACACTGACGGCGGCGGTGCACAAATGCTGCGCAGCTAGCGCCATTCGACGGCCAACACCGCGGTTCCTGGTGTGTCCGCTGCGCCGTGCGTGTGATCATTGCTTGTACAGCCCTCTCGCAGTGTCCGGAGCAAGTATGGTGGGTCTGACACACCGGTGTCAATGTGTTCTTTTTTCCATTTCCAGGAGTGTATTTGTGTTCCATTCTGTGGTTACTTTCTGAAGCACACAATTGAACAGCAACGGTGAGAGCCCATCCCCCTGTCGTACCACCGTTTTTATTTTTCTGATAGTTCACTCATCAACTTAAATTTCGAAAATGTATTTGTAAGTGTCGCTTTTAAGATATTAGTTGTTTTCTTATCCAAACTCATTTCTTCCAGGACTATTAATAGAGATTCCCTATCAATCGAATCATATGTGTGTTTTAAATCAATAAAGGAGATTACAGATGTCTTTGCCCTTGATTTTCGAGGTTCACTACTTGTTCCGAGCATCACCTACCCTTTCTAAAACGTCCCTGGTATTCCCCGATTTGCGGGTTCACTGGCTACTCTGCCCCGTTCAAAAGGACACACGTTCATAGGACCTTATTTCCTCCATTTACAGTCAGAAATCCGTTCCTGCAGTTTGTCGGTTTTGTTAATTTTGACTCTGTTATAGTTCGCCTATTGTGGCAAAGAGGGATCATTTATTGCACACTGATGTGTATTAATTTAGTATTTACTTTCCTTGACTTACTGATCTGATGTGACATCTTTCCTCTCTTGTTATTCTTTGGTAGAGGCTGTTACTAGTTTTTTTTTAATTTTTAAATCAGATTCTATGTTCGTTAGTTGGTACTTCTGTGGTATTAGATGATCAGCAAATGTTCAGTGGGAGCTATTACTTTTCAATGCTCAGACGTTCTGTGTATCGAGTTCTAGAATTCTTGCATGTTTGACTCACATCCGCAGATATTCAGTAGTTGCAAATTGATAGGTGTAAATCAGATTGACCATATTTGTAGATATTGGTGGTATCTCTTTAAAATTGTTACGAATTGTGTCATTGATTTACGTTGAGTCCTTCTCTCTATAGAATGTTGTCTACGTTACGTGTAAGTTCGTTGTTGTAAGTCGTTATGTCCTATTTGCTGCTTACTGTTTACTGGTTTGTTGTGGATTGTGTTGTTTATGTGTGTGCATATATTTCCTAGCTCTGTGTTGCCTGTTTCTGTATATTGTTATTTATTTTATCTACTGTCTTTGCATCGTACCATTTCTCCTGTGCAGTTTGTTTAACTGCGTTTAGGTCTTATGTGTAGTCGTATTTGTTCACAGGAGTTCTATTCAGTCTGTGTAGAAAGTATCTAAAACAGACATGTTTTTGAGTTATGGGGTGATTGAATTGGTTGTGAATGGTTGTGCTGGTATTTGTAGATTTCCTATAAATTGTGAATTCATTTTTGTTGTTTCTCTTGCGTACTGTGAGGTCTAAGAAATTGTCTTTCATCTGTGTGTTTCAACGGCGAATTGTATTTCTGCATAGATGGCATTTATGTCATAGTGAAGTTCTTTTATACGAGTGTGTAGCTCATATGTTAGGCAAATTATATAGACTACTCATTGGTAGCAATATTTTATTTTTAATTGCTTTTATTTTATAGTTTTGTCGAAGATTTGAATTTCTATGTGATTCATGAAAATGTCAGCTAGGGAATCCTATAGATAATCCTTCTTGTTGCTAGTAAAACTTGTTGAATGTAAAGCAGTTTCGTACACCTCAGCAACTGCGGGGTTAGCACAGCAATTTGGTTAACTGATTGTGGCCGGGTTCAATTCCCGGCCGGGTCGGATATTTTCTTTGCCTGGGGACTGTGTGTTGTGTTGTTCTTACGTTCGTATCGATACTGACACGAAAATCGTCTCCAATACACTGTTGTATCATCTTTCCATTGCTGAGATGCTGAATGGGCACAAACTGAAGGCAAATAAACTAAAATTTAAGAAAAAAGTAGTTTTGTTCTGTGATGAGCCTGAGTATGGCTGATATTTCTTGCACGTTTGTTACAGGTATGTTTCTTTGTAGTTACTGATTTCTCTCTCTGATGGTATTTTTTCTGTTGGAATTTGCGTATATGTGATAATGAAATTAATGTCGCTGTATTTGGTATGTTTCCATTTCTTTTATTTTTCTATTAGGTCACTTGAGTTTCTTAAGCTTGTGTTTCCCATGTGATTGTATATTATCTGTTTTAATGTGAGTGTCTGTTTAGCTAAGTAGTAGATAGGTTCATTGGTTAAGTTTATCAATTGTCTTACAGGGGTATTTGATTTGTCAGTTGCAGGCAATGATTTCAGAGTGGGGGCCTTGGGATTTTCCTGTATCATTTTTTTTAATTGTGTACCTGTGAAAACCGTTTCCATATTTTTCAGAGCTTCTTGTAAGTTTCTTTGGTATCAGTTTGTTGGCTCACTTATTAGTTCTGTGATATTGTTGCTGTGGTGAATTCTAATGTTTCGTGAAAGTATTCCTTCCCTATTATGAGTACAACTGAATTGCACTTGTCCTAATGAAATTTTCTTGCTTTAATTTTTTCTGTAGTCTTCTGTAGGTTTTTCTTAATTGTGTTTACGTTTTCTTCTGTGGTGGTTTTGTCTCTTTAATTATGTTTTTTTCCTCAGCTACTAGTTCTCTTGTTAGGAACATGTAACGTATTGCGCATAAAGAGGCAGAAAACCTCACTGTTGTATGATTACACGATTTGCAGAACAATCATTGGATGCCGTCATATCCATAAAATAACTGCAACATGCATACGGAGCAGTGTAAGGTGGAATTACCGTATGAAACTAATCGCAGATAAGGCAGATGCCAAACACATTCAATGAAAGAATTCTCAGTAAATGTTTTCGACCCTCAACGGAGGTAGCTTACAATACCCTTATTCGACCAATTTTGTTCGGCAGTCTGGGATCCATACTAAATAGGAGATGATAGAGGAAATAGAAAAGATCCAAAGAAGAGCAGCGCGTTTCGTTACAGGTTCGGAGATGCTCAGCCAACTCCAGCGGCAGAGGCTGCAAGAGGAGCGTGTAGCGCCACAGTGTGATTTACTGTTAAAATTCCAGGATAATTCTGAAAGAGGTAACTAATTTATTCCTTCCCCTACGTATATCTCGATATAGGACCATGAAGATAAAATTAGAGAGATTCGAGCTCTTAGGGGTGCTTACGATCAATCATTTCTCCCATCAAATATACGCCGGAATGGGGGAAGTGATTGTGGTATACAAAGTGCTCTCCGCCACACACCGTAAGGTTGCCTGTGGAGTATAGACGTAGCTGTTGATTTTTGACTGCGCTCGTAATCTAGCTCCTCATCTAACATGTGAACAAGAAAGCGAAAATCTACTTCCGAAATATGATTTCGTCTTTCGCAAGTTGTGTTGTATGTAAACGTGGACGTGTGATGGTCTGTGTGAAGTTATGTGGACGCGTATAACTAGTCAAGGTGAAACGAAGTTGATTTTTGGATGTTTCTACCTGCCACCCGAATCCACGGTGACAGTTCTAGAGTTACTGAAGGATAGAGAACCATCGGCAGCGCGCAAGAATCCACATCACACAATGTTTATTGGAGGCGACTTTAACCTACCGACTGTAGACTAGGACGTCTATGGATTCATTGCACGGGTACGGAAGGAAGTCTTGTGAAGTATTTTTGAATAAGGTTTCCGAAAACTGTCTTGGCTGCTAGTACGAGAGCTCAAACGCAATGGAAATATTTTAGACCTTGTAGCTATAAACAGGACTGACCTTATCGACGGTGTCATTATGGAGACAGGGATTAGCGATCATGGTATCAAAGTCAATAAATCAGTCCAGAAGGCTGGAGAGTATTTTTGCTAGAAAGCTTTGCAGACGAGCTTCGAAACCCCATGTTCTGTGAAGAGTCGTGGAGTCCAATCATTTAGGGCCTAGTGGTTGTTTCACCGCTCTTCTACCACTTTTCGTAGATGCTCACGACAGTGAACATTCAACCTTGTAAGGGGTTCACCACCCTGCTGGAGCAAATGTAATCTCGATGTATTGCTCACTTGCTAGAACGACAATTCACAGGCGCTGCCTGAGACATAAAATATCTTTGTCCCTGTTAAAAGAGACCTGCAATACAGTCGCAGGTCAGAGCAGTCTCTGCGGCAGTTGCAATCGCTCTCTGCTACAGTGTAGTTGTAGTCTGTCGCTGGTAAGCGCAGTTTATAATTAGTAGTTGTTAAAGTCACAGTGCAGAACAAATTGTAAAATTTTATCATATGGAACTGAATAATAATAGTGATCAGCCGCAGAGCTAAATGATACCACGGAATGTGATGATGAACAAATGAACAATTGTTGATATAATGAAAAACCAACAGTGTAATTAAGTCAACCCTCTATTGTAAGGTAAATTTGATTATTTTTATTGGCATACTCGTACTTAAGTCACCTGTCTGAGATGTTAATGTGAATTTGTTTCACTCTTTTCTTTTGTGATTCGTTAGCACCAGCTGACCCAGATTTGTAATATATTCAATTATCCCGTGTAACGGATTGTAGATCTTTATCAATAACGTAAAAAAATTTTCAGAATATAATAGTTTTTACCAGTCAACTATAAAACTATAATTTCCCATTAAGTCATTGCCAGTCCATATCCAGTCATTTATCTAAATTAAAATATTTCAGAATTTTTGTCAGATCATAGTTATGTGCTCTTTAGTAATCAGACGACCAGCTGTGCGGCTGTGTCACTAAGTAAAGTCAGTTTTTCTAGTAATTCAGATCTCAGACAAATGTTATCCAGTATTAGCGTTATCCGGCGACACCATCACGAGGTAATAATTTTTCAGTTTATTTCTCACGGACAGATTCAGATTGATTTCACAGGGTCACGGCGTAGCGCTGCTTACGTCAAAATTAACAGTATTTCGTGAGTTAAGATTTATCAGTTTCCATACGTCAGAATTATCCAAATCTAATTATTTTTGTTTTCTGCTCGGAGAGGTTACACATCATTATTTTTTTATATTTTTTATTTATACGGGAAGGTTAAAACCTGATACGCCGTTCCGAGATACTCGTTCACAGGCTCCGAGAAATACACTACTGGCCATTAAAATTGCTACACCAAGAAGAAATGCACATGATAAACGGGTATTCATTGGACAAATATATTATACTAGAACTGACATGTGATTACATTTTCACGCAATTTGGGTGCATAGATCCTGAGAAATCACTACCCAGAACAACCACCTCTGACCGTAATAACGGCCTTGATACGCCTGAGCATTGAGTCAAACAGAGCTTGGATGGCGTGTACAGGTACAGCTACCCATGTAGCTTCAACACGATACCACAGTTCATCAAGAGCAGTGATTAGCGTATTGTGACGAGCCAGTTGCTCGGCCACCATTGACCAGACGTTTTCAATTGGTGAGAGATCTGGAGAATGTGTGGCCAAGGCAGCAGTCGAACATTTTCCGTATCCAGAAAGGCCCGTACAAGACCTGCAACACATCTGAAATGTAACGTCCACCGTTCAAAGTGCCGTCAATGAGAAACAGAGGTGACCGAGACGTGTAACCAATGGCACCCCACACCATCACGCTGGGTGATACGCCAGTATGGCGATGACGAATACACGCTTGCAATGTGCGTTCACCGCGATGTCGCCAAACACGGATGCGACCATCATGATGCTGTAAATAGACCCTGGATTCATCCGATAAAATGAGGTTTTGCCATTCGTGCACCCAGGTTCGTCGTTGAGTACATCATCGCAGACGCTCCTGTCTGTGATGTAGCGTCAAGGGTAACTGCAGTCATGGTCTCCGAGTTGATAGTCCATGCTGCTGCAAACGTCGTCGGACTGTTCGTGCAGATGGTTGTTGTCTTGCAAACGTGCCCATCTGTTGACTCAGGGATCGAGACGTGGCTGCACGATCTGTTGCAGCCATGCGGATAAGATGCCTGTCATTTCGACTGCTAGTGATACGAGGCCGTTGGGATCCTGCACGGCGTTCTGTATTACCCTCCTAAACCCACCAATTCCATATTCTGCTAACACTCATTGGATCTCGACCAACGCGAGCAGCAATGTCGCGATACAATAAACCGCGATCGCGATAGGCTACAACCCAACCTTTATCAAAGTCGGAAACGTGATGGTACGCATTTCTCCTCCTTACAGGAGGCATCACAACAACGTTTCACAATGCAACGCCGGTCAACTGCTGTTTGCTAATCATTCGCATGTCACAACATCTTCTTCCTGTCGGCTAAATTTCGCGTCTGTAGCACGTCATCTTCGTGGTGTAGCAATTTTAATGACCAGTAGTGTAATAACTTGCCCTTTCTCAAAGTCGCTTATGTCAGTGTATTTCCGCATTTGCAGCCCGTATCGTCGTCAGAATGATTTCCCGATCCTCTTTGCTCCGTTTACATTCATTTTTATCACTTCACGTGCCCGCAACGCCACCAGGTGGGTATCCAGTCTCGCGGTGGGCAGTGACTGTAATGTTTTGGTTCATCGGTGTATGTGTACCTCCTCCTCAGATGTCTGTCTGCAAGGGAACTATCTTCCGCCTTCATTAATTCGCAAGCGACCTAGACTCGATCGTCCAGTAGTTAGTTGGTTGAAACTCTGCAAGCAGTTGTGAAAATGCCGTTTGTGGTAGACCACTTCCTTATTCTGCCTCCTGCTGTTACGAACCAGTTTCTATCCGCCAACAGCTCGTCACCACGCCACGGTTATGGAAATGCACTTAGCTGAGACAATACACCAGTTTTACTCGTATCGACGTGGACACAACATCGACAATGATTACTTGAGTTGAAAAAGTTCTAGAGCGCCACACTTATCAGTCATGTGTGCCGTTGAAGTAACGACTTTTTCCTTTTTCCCGTAGTGGTACTGGGTAGCTGCATTCCCGCAGACAAAATATTCCCCAAGATTTATTAAGATCTTGTCGGAACTCCTAGCAGCTCTTTTTTCACCACACCTTCACCTGTCCACGTTAGGCAAAATTTTTCCGCCTGGGACTACAAGTCCATTTAAAAAAAAAAAAAAAAAAAAAAAACCTAGTAGCTTAGGTAATTTTGTTTACCACCGAGTAACACAAAATTCATAGTTACGAGGAACAATAAGTACAACATCAATTTTATATGTCAGATTCATGGAATACGCTAAAGTGGATTGAAAACGTTTTATCAAATAATGGTTCAAATGGCTCTGAGCACTATGGGACTCAACTGCTGAGGTCATTAGTCCCCTAGATCTTAGAACTAGTTAAACCTAACTAACCTAAGGACATCACAAACATCCATGCCCGAGGCAGGATTCGAACCTGCGAGCGTACCGGTCTTGCGGTTCCAGACTGCAGCGCCTTTAACCGCACGGCCACTTCGGCCGGCAAACGTGTTATCGCTTTGGAACCGTTAGAACAATGCAAGTGGCAGTTAGTGAAATGGCTAACTTTCAAGTGAAGAAGAAAACAGCCCCGTTTCTTTCAGTTTATCATGGCTCCGAAACTTCTTGCCTCTCGGTGTTTCTATTTGAGTTTGAGAACGTGCCGCATCCCAAGAAACAAATTTGGCAGGAAGAACACAAAGCTTATTGTATCTTTACGTTTGATAGTTAGTTATCTAGTCAACACTTTTTTAAAAGCAGATTACTGCTGTACTTCAAAGGCAAGCATATTTCTTTAGCATATCTGAAGTACATCTTTCTATGTTATTAATATGAATATGGATACAGGAAACCTTGGAGAAAAGGCATCAAACTGGTCGAGAGAACCAACTCTTAGCAGCCTAGGACTCAAACGAAATAATTCAGAAAGTTGTGTAGATATGGAAGGTGGACTACAGAATTCATAACTCTATGGCTGGCTGTTCCGTAGGGTTGTATTTTATTGTATTGTATGCTGACTGGGGTCCTAGAAACGACGGAGAGGCTCCATCCCCGCCGCAGTCGCAGTAGTCCATAACCCGACGACAACTACTGCAGTCCACTTCACCCCTCTGCCGCCCAAACCGAACCCAGGGTCATTGTGCGGTTCGGCCACCCGGATGACCTCCTCCCCCCCCCCCCCCCCCCCCCCCAGGGAACGTCTCACACCAGACGAGTGTAACCCCTATGTTTGCGTGGTAGAGTAATGGTGGTGTACGCGTACGTGGAGAACTTGTTTGCGCAGCAATCGCCGACATAGTGTAGCTGAGGCGGAATAAGGGGAACCAGCCCGCATTCGCCGAGGCTGATGGAAAACCGCCTAAAAACCATCCACAGACTGGCCGGCTCACCGGACCTCGACACAAGTCCGCCGGGTGGATTCGTGCCGGGGACCAGGCGCTCCTTCCCGCCCGGAAAGCCGTGCGTTAGACCGCTCGGTTAAAGGGGCGGGCCTTCCGTAGGGTTGCACCCCATATAGTTTAAAATGGACAAAACACCTGTCAACCTTGATATTTCAGAATTTTCTCCTCGATGAGCGCGGAAATTTGTATTTTTTCTATGTTTGGGTCGGCACCTGAAGTATAGGTAAATCCATCTACACTACAGCATGACCCTGTTCTACACACTCTACTATAATCATCCGACCCTGTGAAGTTTCCGTAAGCCTTGATGGGTCAAATACAAACTTACTGTTCACATTAAGACGTGCACCATCGAAGGAGCTGTTTTCGAGAGAATTGGTGACGACTGTCATGCAATTATATGTAGCCATTTTTGTACCGTATTAGGTGTCTGAAATGCGTCTTTCTGCAGCACATTAGGGACTGTGCAACGACGTGACGGAGAAAAGATTGAGTACTGCACTTCGGCAATGTTCTGTAAAGAGTCGCATGCCCTAAGATAGCAATGCCTCAAGACAGTAATTATAGTCCCAAAGTATTTAGTTGAATTTACAGATTTTATATTTGTGTGATTTATCGTGTAAGCGAAATTTAGCAGATTTCTGTAGTACTCGTGTGGATGACTCCACACTTTTCATTATTTGGAGTGAACTGCCACTTTCGCACCATACAGATATTTTGTCTAAATCATTTTACAATTGGTTATCATCATCTGATGACTTTACAAGACGATAAATGACTGCATCATCTGCAAACACTCTAAGACAGCTGCTCAGACAATTGCTACGAACTGTGACATTTCTTACAGGAAATCACAAATCCGGTCACACAACTGAAGCAATACACCATAGGCACTCAATTTGATTTGAAGTCGCTTGTGAGGAACGGTGTCAAAAGAGTTCTGGAAATCTTAAAACATGGAATCAATTTGACATCCCCTGTAGATAGCAATCATTAGTTCGTGAGAATAAAGAGTTAGATATGTTCGAACACAGTATATGTTCTCCAGTCCTACAGCAAATCGACGATAGCATATGGATTTGTAATTCAGCGGATTACTCCTATTGCCCTTTTTGGGTATTGCTGTGACTTGTGTAACTTTCTAGTCTTTAGATACGGATCTTCCGAAGAGCGAGCAGCTTTATATGATTGTTTAGTATGGAGCTATTGTATCAGCATATTCTGAAAGAAGCCTGACTGACATTCAATCTGGACCGGAGACCTCGCTTTTATTAAGTGATTTACGCTGCATTGCCACACCAAGGATATTTACTTCGAAGTTACTGATGTTGGCAGTTTCAGCTAAAGCCACTATTCCCCTTGCATGCGGTTGAGCAGAATCAGAGACAACCAATTCTAAAAATACCGTAAGAATTTTGAAATTAATAAAAGTCTACCACAGGTTCCAGGAAGGGCAAGTGACTCTCTTGACCCCCGCCCCCTTGCGGACGCCTATGATCTATCCCGCTGACGTCGACAGATCGTACAGCAGGTGAAACTTGGTACGTAACAGCTCAGACAAGAAGCCATTGTCTCTACTTTCCACCCGTTATAGAACGAGAGGAAACGCAAGCATTCGTACAATACAAAGTGACTTCTGCCATGCAGTTGATAGTGACTCGTAGAGAAAGGATGTAGGTGTGAATGTGGATGAAGATGCAACTGTTTGAGACAAATACAGAATGTTTCGCAAGTCATGTCACACACTTCTAGAGGTTGTAGACGAGACTTAGTAGATCAAGCCTTACCTATAAACCCAAGTCCGGAGACGTCATACAACGACGCTACAGAGTGTCAAAGTTACAGGCGCCGGCGCCTGTAAATGTATGTGCATACGGATTGTTTCCGTGGTGGATGATGGAGAAGGATAAGTTTGTCAATGTGAGTTAAGCGTCCGTGGTTCGGAAACGAACAAGTCGAAAGTTACAAGAGAAAATCATTCTGTTACCTCTGATAGTGTAATGTATGTACCGGTACTGTTGTTGCTAAGAATGCAGGGTACGCAACTTTCAGAGGACCAAAAGAAAAAAAATAATCTAGTAAAAAGGATACTTTACGAGCTATGAGCACTTGTTCAATAGAGGAAGTGTATTTCACACTAGCGAAGAAGAACAAGTGCTGATAGCTCCTGAGGTATGCATTTTAGATCCCATTGTTACTATACAATTTTATTTCTTTCGGTCCATATTACCGCGTCTGAAAGTTGCATACCCTACACTCTTAGCTACAGCAGTACCGGCATATGTGTTCCACTGTCAGAGGTATCAGAGTGATTTCCTGTTGTAACTTTCGACTCGTTCGTTTCCAGTACAGACGCCCGTATCTTAAACTGATACATTTATCCTTCTCTATCTTCATAGAAAGTTTGTAAAATCAACGAGGAATCACCCTATATATACATAAATCTACAGGTGCCAGTGCCTATAACTTTGACGCTCTGTAGCGTCATTGGATAACGTTTCCAGGCATGGGCTGCTACATAAAACTTGATCTACAAAGTCCCCTCTACAGCCTCTAGAAGTGTATAACATGAATTGTGAGACACCCTGTATACAGGATGCGGCAGACACTCAAAACGAAAATATTTTTTATTTCCTTCGTCGGACTGGCTATGGCCCTCCATTATCATACCGCGGCCGTACGCCAATAATCTGCAACACTGTGATTTGACTGTAGGCTCCGAATTGTTGACAACCATATCACATTATGACACAGTGTTTGCTATGCATCTTATGGGCACGTAACCTTCTAGGAACATTCCTTTGCACTTGTACAGTGCAAATATATTGAAGAAGGGCAAGACGAATGGCCATGTATTTGTTTGACAGCTGGGAGAGCGTCACAGAGATGTTGAAAAAAAATCTGCAGAGGCTTGAGACAGGCGCCAACTGTCTCGGAAAGACTGCTTACAACGTTTCGAGAACCAGTATCACGTGAGGTATATAGAATTTTGCTACAATCCCATACTATCGGCTCCCTATGGGAGCACGCAGACACGATCAGACTAATTACAGCGTTCTCAGCTGCATTTAAGTAAATATTCTTCGGATTAATACGCGAATTAAAGGGGAAGGCACCCTAAATTCAGAAAGTAAGTTACACGTTTTTATTGCAGGCCACCTATCTTTAATTGAATGGTGCACTACATTTCTGAGTGATTCAAATACGTGACACTATTCTTCAACATAGTCACGTCTGTAAACATTTTACCCATCCTTCAATATCCCGACTACAGAAATCCTCCCCATGGTCACAGAGCCATTCGAGAACTGCTGGGTAACGTCCTCAAAGTAGGAAACTCTCTTTTCTTCCTCGACTGTGTGGACTTTTTCGCCTGTGATCGATGTCGTTGGCCTTCCTTCCGAGTCAGCATGACCCGCGTCTGTGCGGCCGTGATCAGATTGTCGGCAGCATTTGACTAACACTGGGCGCGACATTGCATGCGGTCCACGTACCGGCAGAATTTTACACTGAATCTGTGTTAAATTTAGACGTTTTGTCCACAAGCATCGTACTGTCCCTCGTACTTCAACTTTGGAGTACGTTACTAGCCGCCGCGCCATTTCACTGCCACTCTATAATGCACGTGTTGTTTATACTGCAGCGGAACTTGTAACCTCCCCCTCACTTATCGACCTTAATGACAGTGAAAAATTAAACCGCGTGTACCTAATGGAAATTTGGGAAAAGCAATCGTCACCGAAGTTAATCTGTCGGTAAAGAGGGTGGAAAGGGTTACATCTAAATGAAAGGAAAGATGCAAATGAAATTGGTGGAAATTAATTTTGAAAAATGTTTAAGTTTATAAAGAAAGTAAATGTGCAGTCGTTACGTTAACAGTTAACTGGCGTTAATTAGATATCTGGGATTTGGGGAAAATTACGATCGCCAGTCCTATGGACAACTACTATAATAACTGAAAATGAAAGGTTAATCCACATATAATTAGCATTAAAAGCGTGGCAACTGAAGGTTGACACGTGTGGTGTGAAAACTGAATGTTTCTCAGAAGTAATAAATTTCGCTACACTCTGAATTAATTTAGCAAAAGAATTAATAAAACTGGAAAATTGAAAGTTAATTTAGTGACTGAAATTAATAGTGAACTTTGTTTCTGAAGCACTACGGAATTCAATAAAATAAGGTTAGTCTAGGGCTACCTCAACAATCATCTCAAAAGCAACTTGAATCTACGTAATTTGGAAATAAGAGATTTAAATTTGAACTTGACTTAAATGATTTTGAACAATTAACAATAGTAAAATTTAGTACATACCAATCTGAGCTGCAGTCACAGATAAGCTAAAATATGGTAACAAAACTCACACTCTTAATTTGAGCTTGTGTAATCTAAATATTGTAGCCAGCTAAGAATACTTTACCTGAACTTTGAAATTAAAGCAGTGAAATGGTATGATATTACTGTAATGTTGGCGTTTGAACTGCAACGACACTCGGGTTCATTTCGGAAAAGGAAGGGACCCTGCTTGGTAATGCAGTTGGGACAATAAGCAACAAAGGTTCATGCTAAGTTGCTGTATTTTAGTGATGCAAATGGAACAGTTTGAAAAGCTGAGGTCTGCCATATAGTTCTAAAGCTTAACGTGCTTTCAGTCTTCCTTGTTGGTTGATTGAAGGTTTGAAGTCGTCGATCGAGGAGGTGGCGACAATCACTTATTGTCGGCCATCGCTGTTGCAGAAGCTGGATGTTGGCGCGCCTTCTTCTCGACACGGTCACCAAGAGAAACGGGCTATTGATGTGTGCCAGCTAATGTTTCCCGTCCGTGACACCGTGCCAGAAACTATCATAGCAAGTCGAGCACAACTATATGGTGCCAAACCCCAAAAGCGCGGCAACTCGCGGGGGCGTCACTCAACACACCTGCTCCACTGCCCTACTCCAGCCAGACTCTGTTCTGCCCGCGCTCCACGCGGCAGGGTTAACACTACCAAAGATCCTAAACACTTTGGTTCTCCACACGACCTATCGATGTAATCGTTAGATAGCATAGTTTTCCCTAGGCAAGACCCAGCGTAAAAATACAAATAATATTTACAAAACAAAACAATTATACATCGACATAAATGCATAAATATATATATACAAATTGTAAAACAATGACAATATATAAAGACACAGAAATGTCATATCTTCAGGTAACAAAATAAGGAAAAAATTATAGTACAGTAGATGGAAATAGGAGGACATGCATTTCCGGCTTTACAAACTGTGTCTGCAGGGAACCCAGAAATGTAGTTCTTTTCGGCCATAATAGCTACGTCTGTGAACCGTGGCTGTGTGGGATAATTATTTATTTGTAATTTCTGCTAGCAGTCACTTTTTTATTTTTTGTTTTATGTTTAATCTAACATAGTACAACACGTTTCAAACATGTTCTGTTCATCTTCAGGAGTTGTAGTCTATTCTGACAACGCAGCACCTCGTTGCGCATTGGTCTTAGCATAGGACGACACGTTACTTTCTGAAATACCTATGTATGTTCTACAATAGGAAGTGCACTCTTTCGTGCATTTCACAGTGTTTTGCAGAATGAAAGTACACAGATCAACAAAACTTTTGCATCGCCCATCTATTTCGAATTTCATTGCACAGAAAACAAAAACTGACTGTTGGAATTCATATATATCTATCTACAGTGTGTCCAAATCACTAACTCGAAAAAAAAAGAAACTTTTGTGTAACGATGAAATCGTCTGTTTCCTGTGATGTGGGGTGTTTCACAGCAATCTGGAGCAAAGTCAGTACGTCCTGGAACGTCCCCTTGTGGGGATGCAGGCTTGAATCCGTCATGGGATACCATCGACGAGATCATCAACCCAGCGCTTATTCAAACTGTCCAACTGTTGAATGACGCTTCTGCGTGAGTTGCGCTGGGTGCAAAGTGGTTATCAACGTCCAAAAACAGCTCGTTTCAGTGGTACCTAATGGTTTTGTGCTGGTGAGTTGCTCTTCTAAACAGCATGTCATACAAGCAAATCAGTTGCATCTTTACCTGTGGCTGCTCATACTTTAGATACATAGGCTGTGCAAGGCTCTGTTTAAAACGAATAGCTCGATGTAGGCATAGGGTGGAGCCGTGCACGTCTGCTTTCATGTCGCGCAGCCAATTTGCTGCAAATAATAACCTGTACCTATGATCCTGCAGTCAAATACTCTATGAAGTGGCTATATATGCAAGTTAATAAAATACACAGAAATACAAAAGAAATTTAAATGAATATTTTAATGCCAAGAGTTCTATTCTCACATCTGTAACTGAGGTAGACTACAGGGAATTATGTTGAATAATATTTATTCAAGAAAGGACATCACAAATAAAAGGGAAGTGGGCCTGTGATATTCTATTAAAATACAGACACAAAATACCCTTATCAAACGCAGTAAAGCTGCTGTCACGTCTTCGTATGAAGCATTTATATAACGATTGGAATTCACGATAGCCAGTGTTTGATGGCGCTATACGATAAGTTCGTTTATCTAGATAAAAGCGTATGGTGCCTGAAGATGACAAAATGAACTGCCGAAACTGGTTGCTTTCACAATAAAATAAAATATCTTAAAGTATACGGCTGTTGGTGAAGTTTATTGACACTGAAAAGCAGTGAAGTTATGTTGATAGCGGGATGAGAATGGTAGCAAAATCCCCAAACGAAACTGTAATCAAAGATATGTGAAAAATCAGTCCATTTCTTGATTACAGTACACTAAATATTCACCAGCTCAAAACAGTTCAGACTTAAACACGATGATTTACAAATTAGTAATTCATATTCTCTCCATTCTCAGTTCTGTAATACAACCAGAGAAATTTGGAGTCCAACACTGGATCGCATTCACACGTCTCGAAATATAAAGGCCTCTCAGTAGTTAAAGTATGGTTGTGGGCTGTTCACCACCCAGAATCAAACACATCCATAATGGAACACACTCATTAACACAGACAGGTATGCCTCCTTCCAGAATTCGCGTAGGTGCCCAGAATCTTCTTGACTCGAAGTCCCAGTCTCCACTTGACTCCTGTTACATTCTGCTACTATCTGCTTTTCCACTGACTGAAGGCCGTCTCCACTTAGCCAATCACTGGGTCTCCTGGAAACAGCATTCCACATCGGAAGACTTCTTAGCTGTTGACTTCGGGCCACCTGTGTGGTGACAGAAGATGCATTCCAAAGGGGATGAAAAGTTCAGGTGATTCTTGTTAGATGATTCTTTATTGCTTCCTTTCAACTTCTGCCTGCATCCCTGACGATGGGAGGCAGCACTCACTGCGCTGCTCCACAGGAAGGCTTTGCACTGGCTGTAAAAATTCTGCCCTTCAGCCACTGAGCAAAAAGCTCCCAGATCGCCCCTATCTGCCCAAAGGCTATCGCATCTTCAGCTTCTCTCGTTATCCTAGCTAGGACAAAAATTACTTTTGTGAAACATTCTGTAGTACAGTTGTTAGTGTGAAGCTGTCCAGTATTAACCAGTGCAATTAATAAACTGATAACTCCACCTAATATTCGATTGCAAATCATATAAACATGTTAATCTATCAAACAAATGATGTTAACTGATAATGAAACGGGGCACAATACCACCACCTTACATAACACAACCCTTAGCGATCAGTTTCCTGTTATCATCAGGGAACAGCTGAGGTGTACCCTCATCACAAAAACAATTTACTCTAAGGAACATATATTTTCATCAGTCCAAACCTAGCCTCTGTTGTGCCAGCTTGCACACACACACACACACACACACACACACACACACACACAGATTTGTTGGGAGTCTCCATGGATTACTGAATTTACACAGTGATGATTATTTACTCCCTCACCGGCACCATTTGATGGAGATCTCTGGGTTCTGTGACTCAGTGGTTACATTTCCAGTTGCAAAATGACCAAGGCTCAAAAGCAGATCAGCCTCGATGAGGACAATTCCTTAGACTGACTGCTAGACAAAGGCAGTCTCCCATTTATCTTTCAGCGTACCGATGCATCCAAATTGTATCTGTCCTCAAACATACTACACTCCTGGAAATTGAAATAAGAACACCGTGAATTCATTGTCCCAGGAAGGGGAAACTTTATTGACACATTCCTGGGGTCAGATACATCACTTGATCACACTGACAGAACCACAGGCACATAGACACAGGCAACAGAGCATGCACAATGTCGGCACTAGTACAGTGTATATCCACCTTTCGCAGCAATGCAGGCTGCTATTCTCCCATGGAGACGATCGTAGAGATGCTGGGTGTAGTCCTGTGGAACGGCTTGCCATGCCATTTCCACCTGGCGCCTCAGTTGGACCAGCGTTCGTGCTGGACGTGCAGACCACTTGAGATGACGCTTCATCCAGTCCCAAACATGCTCAATGGGGGACAGATCCGGAGATCTTGTTGGCCAGGGTAGTTGACTTACACCTTCTAGAGCACGTTGGGTGTCACGGGATACATGCGGACGTGCATTGTCCTGTTGGAACAGCAAGTTCCCTTGCCGGTCTAGGAATGGTAGAACGATGGGTTCGATGACGGTTTGGATGTACCGTGCACTATTCAGTGTCGCCTCGACGATCACCAGTGGTGTACGGCCAGTGTAGGAGATCGCTCCCCACACCATGATGCCGGGTGTTGGCCCTGTGTGCCTCGGTCGTATGCAGTCCTGATTGTGGCGCTCACCTGCACGGCGCCAAACACGCATACGACCATCATTGGCACCAAGGCAGAAGCGACTCTCATCGCTGAAGACGACACGTCTCCATTCGTCCCTCCATTCACGCCTGTCGCGACACCACTGGAGGCGGGCTGCACGATGTTGGGGCGTGAGCGGAAGACGGCCTAACGGTGTGCGGGACTGTAGCCCAGCTTCATGGAGACGGTTGCGAATGGTCCTCGCCGATACCCCAGGAGCAACAGTGTCTCTAATTTGCTGGGAAGTGGCGGTGCTGTCCCCTACGGCACTGCGTAGGATCCTACGGTCTTGGCGTGCATCCGTGCGTCGCTGCGGTCCGGTCCCAGATCGACGGGCACGTGCACCTTCCGCCGACCACTGGCGACAACATCGATGTACTGTGGAGACCTCACGCCCCACGTGTTGAGCAATTCGGCGGTGCGTCCACCCGGCCTCCCGCATGCCCACTATACGCCCTCGCTCAAAGTCCGTCAACTGCACATACGGTTCACGTCCACGCTGTCGCAGCATGCTACCAGTGTTAAAGACTGCGATGGAGCTCCGTATGCCACGGCAAACTGGCTGACACTGACTGCGGCGGTGCACAAATGCTGCGCAGCTAGCGCCATTCGACGGCCAACACCGCGGTTCCTGGTGTGTCCGCTGTGCCGTGCGTGTGATCATTGCTTGTACAGCCCTCTCGCAGTGTCCGGAGCAAGTATGGTGGGTCTGACACACCGGTGTCAATGTGTTCTTTTTTCCATTTCCAGGAGTGTATAAACTAAAATGAAAAAAAATATGAAAAACCTAGTGTCTCTGCTCAGCCACCCTCATAAGTCTTTTGATTATCAATGTGCAGCTGACATATAAAACAATTATCAGAAAAATCTGTTCTTAGCTGCAAAAGCTGGCACTATCGCCTCCTGAATCTGGTAATACACCTAGAATGACTGTGGTCCACATTTCTTTTATTTTACTTTACCTTGAATTTAAAAAAGAAAAACAAGAATAAAGCAGGATCACTACTGTGAATAAATGTTAATGTAGAACTTAACAGTGATCTGAGTTTCTCTTTACATTAACTGAATGCTTAAAATTGCAAGTCAACCAGGATCACGAATATAATATAAGAAAGATATGTGTATAGTAAATTAACAGTAAACGTAAATTACCTTAACATCGAAATACTACAGGACGTACAAAGAAATTGTGTCCAGTGGCTTTGACGAACACAGACATCACATGATGATAAAAACAATAAATACTACATGAATATGAAAGCATGAACATAAAACACATTAAAATGCAAAACGTTGCTAAAAGTTATGCAGTAGTTAGAAAATTACAAGAAGACAAATACGTGAACATAAAACGTTCAAATGGTTCAAATGGCTCTGAGCACTATGGGACTTAACATCTGAGGTCATCAGTCCCCTAGAACTTAGAACTACTTAAACCTAACTAACCTAAGGACGACACACACATCCATGCCCGAGGCAGGATTCGAACCTGCGAACATAAAACGTATTGAGAATGCAAAACATTATTAAAAGTTGTACAGAAATTAATTTTTTGTTCATGTAAACTATAATTGAGATTTTCACTCTGCAGTGGAGTGTGCGCTGTTATGAAACTTTCCTGGCAGATTAAAACTGTGTGCCAGACCGAGACTCGAACTGGGGACCTTTGCATTTCGCGGGCAAGTGCTCTACCATCTGAGCTACCCAAGCATGACTCACTTTCCCGCGAAAGGCAAAGGTCCGGTGTTCGAGTCTCGGCCCGGCACACAGTTTTAATCTGTCAGGAAAGTTTAAACCATGATCGTTTTAAAAGATCTGACATTACTTTTTTACAGAGGAAAACCATATTTCACAGGGAGAGCGCCGTATTTGAACTGTGGAAACACTTTATTTTGAATGTGGGAGACACTGTATTTTGAACGGGGCACGTACTGTATTTCAAACAGGGGAGGCATTGTACAGCTGACTCTGCAGTAGAAGTCCATGCATTGGCTCGACTCTATGAGGAGCTTCTACACTACCGGAGAGGACAAGCTGCTTAGCGGTAGCGCAGGGGTGTCGGTTGATCAACCTCAGGTGGAGCTGGTCTACTGCACAGATGCTGGACACTACTGGCTGCTGCAGGAGTAGCGGTTGCTTAACTACTTGTGCAGCTGGTGCACTGAGTGGCACATGTACACTGGACACACGATGCTACTGATTGTGGTTGTGACTGGTGCAGGTGTGGCAGTTGCTCAACCTTGTGCGGAGATGGTGCACTGTGCGGTGCAAGTACACTGGACACTCGAGGCTGCTGTTAGCACTTGTGGCCGATACAGACGACTAGTGGGTTGCTGCCCAGGGCAGAAGGGAGGAGAAGGAAGACTCTCGCATCTGTTGCACCACACTTCGTGTGGCACCCAGAACAGCACGTGTCTCCCTCTACAGTCCCCAGGGTCGGTCGTCTACGTAGGCGAGGCGTCTCCTTCGGCCGATTTGACGACTTCCCTTAGGCATCTGCCTCTTCACCTCTGTCCCTTGGCATGTGCCACAACACCACTGCTTTCAGCTGGTCCCATGGTGCTCCTCAGCCGCCTCCCCCTTCTCCACTTTAGTTTGAGTTCCTCTGAGCGACAGTATGCCACCAGCCCACGTCATTGCTTCTTCCAGAGTCCTCTGTGTGGTGAACCCTTCTCTGCTCTGCTGTGACCTAAGTGTCTGCACGACAGATATTTGCACAATTGTACATCGATTCTTAATCTACAGTTTATGACTAATCTTACATGTTCTTTACATTTATGTGAATGACATTTGCAACTGAAAAAATAAATTCTAATTTTGAATTTAAAGTACAGGGTTATTACAAATGATTGAAGCGATTTCACAGCTCTACAATAACTTTATTATTTGAGATATTTTCACAATGCTTTGCACACACATACAAAAACTCAAAAAGTTTTTTTAGGCATTCACAAATGTTCGATATGTGCCCCTTTAGTGATTCGGCAGACATCAAGCCGATAATCAAGTTCCTACCACACTCAGCGCAACATGCCCCCATCAATGAGTTCGAAAGCTTCGTTGATGCGAGATCGCAGTTCTGGCAAGTTCCTTGGTAGAGGAGGTTTAAACACTGAATCTTTCACATAACCCCACAGAAAGAAATCGCATGGGGTTAAGTCGCGAGAGCGTGGAGGCCATGACTTGAATTGCTGATCACGATCTCCACCACGACCGATCCATCGGTTTTCCAATCTCCTGTTTAAGAAACGCCGAACATCATGATGGAAGTGCGGTGGAGCACCATCCTGTTGAAAGATGAAGTCGGCGCTGTCGGTCTCCAGTTGTGGCATGAGCCAATTTTCCAGCACGTCCAGATACACGTGTCCTGTAACGTTTTTTTCGCAGAAGAAAAAGGGGCCGTAAACTTTAAACTGTGAGATTGCACAAAACACGTTAACTTTTGGTGAATTGCGAATTTGCTGCACGAATGCGTGAGGATTCTCTACCGCCCAGATTCGCACATTGTGTCTGTTCACTTCACCATTAAGAAAAAATGTTGCTTCATCACTGAAAACAAGTTTCGCACTGAACGCATCCTCTTCCATGAGCTGTTGCAACCGCGCCGAAAATTCAGAGCGTTTGACTTTGTCATCGGGTGTCAGGGCATGTAGCAATTGTAAACGGTAAGGCTTCTGCTTTAGCCTTTTCCGTAAGATTTTCCAAACCGTCGGCTGTGGTACGTTTAGCTCCCTGCTTGCTTTATTCGTCGATTTCCGCGGGCTACGCGTGAAACTTGCCCGCACGCGTTCAACCGGTTCTTCGCTCACTGCAGGCCGACCCGTTGATTTCCCCTTACAGAGGCATCCTGAAGCTTTAAACTGCACATACCATCGCCGAATGGAGTTAGCAGTTGGTGGATCTTTGTTGAACTTCATCCTGAAGTGTCGTTGCACTGTTATGACTGACTGATGTGAGTGCATTTCAAGCACGACATATGCTTTCTCGGCTCCTGTCGCCATTTTGTCTCACTGCGCTCTCGAGCGCTCTGGCGGCAGAAACCTGAAGTTCGGCTTCAGCCGAACAAAACTTTATGAGTTTTTCTACGTACCTGTAGTGTGTCGTGACTATATGTCAATGAATGGAGCTACAGTGAATTTATGAAATCGCTTCAATCATTTGTAATAGCCCTGTCATATTCGTTACAATGAAGAGAAACGACGTAAATTTTGACGTTAATATTATTTGTGGTTTATCAATTTGAATTTAAAAATTCTTGAAAATAATACATTACACATGCACCTCTTCCTGTTTTGTCCGTCCACAGATAACTGCTGTCTCGTTTTCGTACAGGTTCCTTAACATTTTTCTATCTTTATAGTCTATTCCCAAAAAAGTAGGAATAGACTATAAAGATAGAAAAATGATATGGAACCTGTACAAAAACGAGACAGCAGTTATCCGTGGATGGACAAAACAAGAAGAGGTGCAGATACGGAAAGGTGTTCGACAAGGTTGCGCACTATCCCCTGTTATCTTTAACCTATACATTGAAGAGGCGCTGAAAAAAGTAAGGGAAAATTCACAGATAGGTGTAGTAATTCATGGCCAACGAATAGATATGATAACATATGCCGATGATATAGCTGTCCTAGCTGAAAGTGAAGAAGATCTTGTAGTCCTACTGAATAGTATGGATAAAGCTATGGGGAAGAATAAAATATGAGAATTAATAAAGCAAAAACAAAAGTAATGCGACAAAAAAGATCAAGTGAAAGTGCAAGTTCATGTAGGCAATGAACTGCTTGAACAAGTTGATAAATTTACTTATCTGGGCAGTAATATTATCAGGGATGGAAGGAGCGAGGCAGAAGTGAGAAGTAGAATTGCTCAGGCAAAGGCTGCTTTTAACAAGAAGAAAAACATCTTAACATCTTAGAGTATCAGCCTTGAAATCAGGAAAAGATTTTTGAAATCGTATGTGTGGAGTGTGGCATGCTATGTGTATGAAACATGGACTCTCGGGACAGACGAAGACCAGAAGCTAAATTCTTTTGAAATGTGGTGCTATAGACACATGCTCAAAATAAAATGTATCGACAATGTCACAAACGAAGTGGTTCTGGAAAGAGCAGGTGAGAAGAGAAGCTTCTGGAGTTTCATTGTTAAAAGAAGAGTGCAACTTACAGGCCATCTATTAAGACATAAAGGACTCCTGAACACAATCATACAGGGATATGTCGAGGGAAAAAGACCAAGAGGAAGACCACGGCTGAGGTACATGGATCAAATGGTAAAAGATGTGAGATGTATACCTATAAAGAACTGAAGAGAAAAGCTGAAAGACGCACAGAATGGAGACAAGCTGCCATTGTAGCTGTTGCAAACCAATCCTTGGATTGACCACTACAGAAGAAGAAGAGAAGAATACATGTTTCTGTTTTATCAATTTGAATTAAAATCATTTGCAGTACTAAAGAAGAAATACTTTAATATTCTAAAAATGTTTCAATCACAATCATTATAAATCTTAGACAAAATATTTTTTTGTGTCATAACTTTCAAACAGATTAGTGTTAGTGTGGTTTAGGGTTTATATTACTCAGTTAATAAGCATGCTATTGTACAGTTATTACATATTTTACTAGTTTAGTACTATATGAATTCTACTATCCACGCCACTACATTTAGTTGAGATTACTAAAATGCGTTATCCAACTCCATTTTATTGACGTCCGCCGGCCACTTCAAGGATGTTGCTGCGCTCGATGTCCCCAATCAGCTGTCGCTATCAACTGTTTTCCATTATCTATTCTACTTTCGCATATTTGATGGTATTTGCCTGTTGAAAAAAAAAAGTTCATTAGTGGTAAAACACCCTTTTTTATCATAATACAACTGGCACAAAGCCTAGCATGAATTTCTGAGCACAGTACACCTTTTCAGTTTGCAACTTCGATAAATATTCTCCAACCCCATTAGTCGATTGTCCTCCGTTCCTTGAATAACCTCTATTCATGAACAAATCGTCGAGCCCCTCTACAAACAACTCAAAATATCGCTGTCGCACCTGCGTTGAGCCCTCCTCCTTCTACATAAATTGGTCTTCTGTGTCGGTCTGATAATTGGAAGGAACCAGAAGAATAAACAAGTTGCAGTGACTTGGCCAAGGAGCACCAAACGCGTAATTTGATAGCCATTAATTTGGACAAACGTTTTCCTCTGTTGTAAACACAAAATTTTCAGGCACACAATTTGTCCTGACGCCTCTCTTTGAAGACTTCATCACATTGAAAGTTTATTACAGATCTTTCTCTTCAACACGTGGTGCTGTTACACACCATCCTAGCGAATGTCTAATTGTTCACACTTTCCTCCACTTAATCCACAAAACTTTTTGTTGATAGTGTAAGTTACGATCTTGATCATCATAACATTTGAAACGTTACTACTTGCTAATTCTTGGGTTCTACTTGCTGTTCTTGTACATGACATTTCGGTTTCATTGTCAGACATGTTTTCCTACAAACGAACATTTTGCTCATTCCAACGCTATCTTCAAAAATATTGGTTGAGCAATTACTTTGATAATAACCTTTCCTTTTCTTGTTTCTTTGTGGTGTTGCTACAAATTACTTTTTTCTTACATTCTACTCTAATATTTACAAAATCTATACTACGTTTACAGTTTTTTACCCCTACGTACAATATTCTATGAAAGCCTTTAAGTGGCTTACATGGTGTACCCCTAAGGACTTTCTTGATTTGATATTTTCTAACTCCAATGAGTTAGTATGGGCTATGTTTCGCACCTGCACTGGAACATAGTAAGCAGAAAAGGTTTTGTGGCATCTCTCTTCTGTCTGTTCGACAAATGGTGCGATTTTACAGGACCTCTTAGCCTATGTTAAATTGTCCCTCCCCCCTACCCCCCTGATCTCATTATGTTTGTTGTGGAGCGCCTCTCTTACGATTTCAGCACGTCGTACTCCTAATCTCAGAGGCAAGTCTACAAACTCTCGTATTAGTTCAGGTGGATGTTTACTCTTTGATACTATCAATGGTGGGAAAAGTATGGTTCTGTGGGACAGCTCATTTATGGCCCCTGAAAATTTCGCAAGTACACGTCCCAAGTCACGTGCTTCTTGGTTCAGTACATCCTGCAAAGGTTTTCTAAGTTCTTCGTAATGCGTTCGCAAGGGTTGGAGCTTGGGTGGTGTCTACTAATGTATACAGGCTTTATGTTATGTTTCCTCAAAGTGCCCTGCCACTATTATGATCGATGTTGTGGACCATTGTCTGACAGGATACAATATATACGTCCCACTTGCCTAAGGAAGTCCTTGAATAAGGCCTCGCTTATGGCAGAACCAGTTGCCTTTGTGAATGGCGTGAGCGTCAGCTTTTTTTTAACTGTAATGTAATTAACGTCATAATGTAAGTAAACACACATGACATGCAGGGTAGGACGCCCATGAGATCGGATGCTGCTGTTTTCGTTAATCTGTGGGGCACAATGAGATACACTGGTGCCTGCTTGTGGGCTGTTATTGTTTTAGCCTTCTGACATTTGTCTGCATTTGTCTGTTGCCAGCTCCTTCCGTATTAGCCTCTCCATATTATTAAAATGACACAGATGTTCTAGCTTAAGGAGACACTTCTTGGCTCCAAAGTGTGCATTACTGAAATGTATGTACCAATTTTGACAATGTTGACTGGAATACTCTCTTTCAAATTCTAAAGGTGGCAGGGGTAAAATACAGGGAGCGAAAGGCTATTTACAATTTGTACAGAAACCAGATGGCAGTTATAAGAGTCGAGGGGCATGAAAGGGAAGCAGTGGTTGGGAAGGGAGTGAGACAGGGTTGTAGCCTATCCCCGATGTTATTCAATCTGTATATTGAGCAAGCAGTAAAGGAAACAAAAGAAAAATTCGGAGTAGGTATTGAAATCCATGGAGAAGAAATAAAAATTTTGAGGTTCGCCGATGACATTATAATTCTATCAGAGACAGCAAAGGACTTGGAAGAGCAGTTGAACGGAATGGGCAGTGCCTTGAAAGGAGGATATAAGATGAACATCAACAAAAGCAAAACGAGGATTATGGAATGTAGTCGTATTAAGTCGGGTGATGCTGAGGGAATTAGATTAGGAAATGAGACACTTAAAGTAGTAAAGGAGTTTTGCTATTTGGGGAGCAAAATAACTGATGACGGTCGAAGTAGAGAAGATATAAAATGTAGACTGGCAATGGCAAGGAAAGCGTTTCTGAAGAAGAGAAATTTGTTAACATCGAGTATAGATTTAAGTGTCAGGAAGTCGTTTCTGAAAGTATTTGTATGGAGTGTAGCCATGTATCGAAGTGAAACATGGACGATAAATAGTTTGGACAAGAAGAGAATAGAAGCTTTTGAAATGTGGTGCCACAGAAGAATGCTGAAGATTAGATGGGTAGATCACATAACTAATGATGAAGTATTGAATAGAATTGGGGAGAAGAGGAGTATGTGGCACAACTTGACAAAAAGAAGGGACCGGTTAGTAGGACATGTTCTGAGGCATCAAGGGATCACAAATTTAACAAAAAAAATGTTCAAATGTTTGTGAAATCTTATGGGACTTAACTGCGAAAGTCATCAGTCCCTAAGCTTACACACTACTTAACCTAAATTATCCTAAGGACAAACACAAACACCCATGCCCGAGGGAGGATTCGAACCTCCGCCGGGACCAGCCGCACAGTCTATGACTGCAGCGCCTTAGACCGCTCGGCTAACCCCCCCCCGCGGCCAAATTTAGCAATGGAGGACAGCGTGGAGTGTAAAAATCGTAGAGGGAGACCAAGAGATGAATACACTAAGCAGATTCAGAAGAATGTGGGTTGCAGTAAGTACTGGGAGATGAAGAAGCTTGCACAGGATAGGGTAGCATGGAGAGCTGCATCAAACCAGTCTCAGGACTGAAGACCACAACAACAACAACAACAATGTACCAGATAACTTTGTTGATTAGTTCCTGTGGCACATGCACTTCTCAGAGGGTGCTGTCGACCCTGTGCCTGAAGAATTGTATGCCTCTATGTAACAAATACTGCTGCCTGATTTGGGTCTAAGTCTCATCTTTATACTTTGACTTTATACTGAGGAGATGCAGTTCTTTATCCTGTTCAGGGTGTATGTTCTTCATCGATCTTGTGATGAATTTTTCGAATGCCGCGTTTTTGATGTAATAAATCGAGAGAGGCTCATCTTGAATAACTTTCCCCCTTTGATTCGCGGCTCCTTTAGGTGACCAAGACAGAGCATCTGCAATAACATTTGTCGGATCTGGGATGTAAATTGCCATAAAATCATACTACTGGAGTATAGAAATCCAATGCTCCAGTCTCCCAGTCGTGAGTTTTGCAGTCATTAGGAATTCTAATGCCTTGTGAAAGTATAAACACTGTTTTTTTTTTTTCATAGAGAAAATATCAGAGTTTCTGAAATCCCCAGACGATTGCTACAGCCTTCAGTTTAGTAATTGGATAGTTGCACTAGCATTTTATGAGCACACGGCTTCTGAAAGGAACTGTTTGTCATCTTCCTATTTTATTCATACTCCTGGAAGATTACCACGCCAAGTCCTGTTTTAGAACTATCTCTGGCCATGCAAAAGTCCTTCCTCAAGTCTAGATATGATAGGATTGTATCACAAGCAGAGCGGCCTTCAAACTACGTAACCCTGTCTGCAGTCTTGTCTCACATGTATGGCGTCTTTTCCCTGTCATGGCGCACAGCCTAGGAGTGGATAATCCTTTATGATACACAAATCTTTTATAAAAATTTACCTCCCCTAGAAACCCTCGAAGCTGTTTTCTTGTTTAAGGTATGTCAAATCTGGCTATTGACTCCAGTTTCTCTGAGTCTGGCACTATTCATTCTCCTGTAATGATGTGCCCTAGAAAATGGACTTGTCTGGTCCCAACACAGGACTCGTTAATATCAACAGTTATTCCATGTGCATTCATCCTGTCGCTGTGCTGTCCCCATTTACTTTCTCCTATCAATATGTCATCAATGTAGTGCATAATTCTGCCCCTAAGGTTCTCATCGATAATGTTTCTTAAACTGGGATTGAATGCCACAGAGGACACCCTGACGTTGAAAGGTAACCCACTCAGGCACCAGTTCAATTTGCCAGAACCTCTACCGGACATCTATGAATATAAACAGAGAAACTCCATGGAATTTCTGTAATAGATCTTCAAATTTCTCAGGATGGTCTGTCTCTTCTACAATGATGGTGTTGATCTACCAAGTGTTAAGTACTAGGTGGATACTACTGTCTGACTTGTCTACAGTTCGCAATGGACTGTTGTAAGTGGTGGATACTAATTCAATCACCCCACCATCCATTATCCTTTGCAGTTCAAGATAGACTTTCTTTCTATAAGAAAGAGGGATGGTATAGGATGGAACATGTAATGGCTTGTGTGGTTTGATTTGGAAATCCTTTTACTGATCAAGGTTTCGGCAGGAGCACTTCAGCATTGCGCCTCAGTATCCTTCCAGTTCTACTTTATCTACATCATCAATTTCTGTTCATGCCGCTAATTTCACGTCAATACCCTTGTGGATTTTGGCCATTGCCGCTGTGTCCCTCACATTACTGTTGTTCTCTCCATTCCACCATGGGTGCTGCTCTATGGAACCATCACCCACATTTTCCACCTGTAACCTTAGGCAGCTAGAAGATATCTGCCCCTTCATAGCTTCCTCATCAAACCTGATATCAATGTCCCTGTTTTCACCCAGCTTTATTAAGCCACATACCACGTCCATTATGGCCTCTTTTTGCTTAGGAAATCCGTCCAAGAATGATCCCAATTGCTAAGTTAGGCAACACGAACAGATTTACAGCAAGTTTGTGTCCTTGACACATAAATTACAGCCTGATTTGTTTATTTATTTCGGTACTTTTGAGCAAGATTCCATCTCGTATCTTTGTTTTTTGTATCTTGAACATTGGTGCATTTACACACTTCATTCTTATTTTGTATAACTGTTCAGAAACGGCTGAATGACCGATAGCTGGCTTCCACTATCTAAGATAGAACCTATCTTTACTTTGCCTATTACGATTTCTACTATAGGATACAAGTTATATTTCTGTCTTGTGTCCAATTCTTCTATCAACAGGTCCCCTAAATCGTCATAAACAAGCAATTTCAAGCGACTGCTTCAGATTTTATGTGCGAGTTTATGTACAGTCTTTCCCGCTGTGGAACCTAGTCAGTTTTGTGGGTTTTCTTCTTCCCTTCTTGGTCCCGGGTTCAGTAGATGAACTCCTACAATTGGATCTCGTTGCCTTGTACGTTCCAATTTCGCTGTAAATAGGTTCCGTTGTGTCGCCATTCCAGTTTCTACTTTGATAATTCTGGTTGCGGAATTTCTGACCGTTGTACTGTGACCTGCTTCCGTTTCCCTTCCAATTATTTTGTTTTTTGAAGTTTCCTTCGTTGTGGTTATGATTATTATTATTATTGTTATGTGGCTTTCGGATGTAGCCTCGTGCTGCTGTCGCTTATTTTTGCTTGTTCTTCGTTCTAAACGAACTCGACCTCTCCTAAAATTCCTGGGAATGTTTTTATGTTATCACCGCACTTTCCAGACAGCCCTTGCTGGTATTAAAGCGACAGTTTCATAAAACATTGTCGTATAATTTCACTGTCACTGTACGGAGTGTCCTGCAACTGGTTTTTCTTAGTCATTTGGTTAAAGAATTTTACAGCAATTTCGAAACCAGGTGACTCCAAGTCTCGATGCATCATCAGTTCGTATTTGGTTCTCTCTTGCATCGTTTATGACCAGTAACGACTAAGCAACACGTTTCTGAACTCTTCTTAAGTCCTGCTAGATTATGTTGTCTTTCTCATCGTCTTTGCGACCACATCTTCGATATGAACTCATACGAAATCAATTTTCTTTTGCTACAGCTAATACGGCGGTATTGCTTCGGCAAATTGTTCAAAAAAGGTACGGGGATGCAGCGTGTTGCCATCCTCTTTATAACGCCGAAACTTACGTATCGAGAAATATTTTTCATGGTCGAATGCCACTTCAGATTCTCTCCTGTTTCACTCTAGTATTACGTTTCTCTCACACGAACGTGTGTTTTCCTTTCATGCCGTTTCTACTGGTTGTTGTGACGTGTTCACATTAGAGACAAGTGTGTCACATTTCAATTTGATACTTGTTGTGATTCCTGACTGTTGGTGTATTCACGCGTTGGTTTCGTTTCGTGTCTACAGATTCCAATTGGAACTCCACTTAGAATATTTGTCTCTGGCCACGGCTATGCCGCTGGCGGCCTCACGGTCCGGTTTTCGGGCACCGCTGGTTCGTTGTTTTCAATGTTTCTTGCACCATCGCTCTGTCGCCATGTGACGCTCGTTGTCTCGGTATCCGTAACATCGCACCTGCATGTGTCCGAGTCCTGCCTATGCGTACCTGAACCGATAGACGATACTGTCTTTTCTATAAATTGGAGTATCCTCTACTCTAACCCCTTCACAAGTCTCGGTATTTTGCTTCATGATCTTCAGCCGTTATCGGGTCTGAAGACTGCGCTTTTTCCTGTTCATGTTTATTTATCTTGCTGAGAACAGTTTTGCTCGCCTTTGCTCGTCCTTGTTTTTTGTCGACATTCTTGCGTCTCGTGCTATGATTGTCGCTTCCTTTGCTTGCTTTTGTATATCTGAAACATTTTGTTTCTATTCTGATCGGAAAACCAACATCTGGTTTTCGAGCTGCTCTGTTTATCTTCCTGTCTCCTCTTCTACTTCTTAATATACTCGGGCATTTTTCCTCCCGCTTTATCTACTTTTTCTAAATAATCGAATGTGCTTGATATCTGCTTACCTTGCTTTGTCCCTCGTGTGTCTCTCCCTGAACCCAAAGTGACTGGTGAGTGTCTTCCTTCTCGAGAACAAGATCTTTCTCTGTTAAAAGTTTGCCGTCGGTATATGCCCATCGGACTCACATGATAAAGACCTACTGAACACCTTCTCTGCACTTTCGGACCATCGCACTCACTTTGTGGATAGTTCCTCACAGTAACTACTTCTACATTCTTTCGCGTTTTTTCCTCACTATCTGATGGATAGTCAATTATCTGATCACTATCTGTGTTGTCAGGATCATGCCATTTACTGTCTATATCTTCCACTATATTTTCCTATTCTATTCTGTGTACTGTGCTACGCTGATCACTACCTTTACTACGAGTTAACATGAACACTGTAGTCTATTGTTCACACATACATATGTGAAAATAATTTACAAAAATTGCAAAAATTCCTATACGCTAACTAAATCATCATACTGCGTCTGCCGGTATCAATGCATTATACTATCTTATGTCTGAACAAAGTCCTATCCTAACACACATATTCATACAACTATAACACCATGACAAAACAGCGATGAGAAAAGGAATGAGGTAAAAACTAAAAATTAAAAATTAGGGAGCAGCAGAGTACATGTACATTACCTATTCTGCCACCTGAAGTTAAGAGTTTATTGCGACATCGTGCAAAACTGGTAACAGTTCTACATATTTAATTCTTCAAATACTGAGCACTTGGTGATCTACTAACGCGGTATCTACAAAATTGGCTTGATAGTATTAGGACCTAAACTCGATCAGGAGATTCTTCTTTTTACAATATCCTGGCAGGTTGGGTCTTGATTTTGTTAAGGTGATGTTCAAAAATGGTTCAAATGGCTCTGAGTACTATGCGACTTAACTTCTGAGGTCATCAGTCGCCTAGATCTTAGAACTAATTAAACCTAACTAACCTAAGGACAGCACATACATCCATGCCCGAGGCAGGATTCGAACCTGCGATCGTAGCGGTCACGCGGTTCCAGACTGAAGCGCCTAGAACCGCACGGCCACACCAGCCGGCAAGGTGATGTTGTGAACTGACTAACCCTGTTATGGTTGATCTACCTCAGACGTTACGGATAAGACTAAGTTTAAAATTGGCACACCACCTACCTTCGATGTAAAAATCGCGCACTCCAGTTTCACGACAGGAACACTTAAATGGTTGATACTGTCTAGACTCTTTGTTAGTAAAAACCCTCGCCCTCACTGGAGCTGACAACAGAGAGCTCTGAGGACAGTTTGGTGGAACTGAAAACATTTATGAATACGGTTCCCTATTTCTCAAACCGTGGTCTATATCACTACAAATAATCGAGTGGACAGCATGTCCATCACGTCGATCTGAGGAAGGATACAGTCGTCGTGGAGAAGAAGTGTCATGCGCAGATGTGATTTTAACTACAAAGAGGACGTGTGGTTGCCTCCGCAAACTCCTATGTTTGAAATTGCTCAAGCACAGAGTCCGTTCAAGAGTCAAGACCATCATCTTCTACACTTGTCAGGAACAGACACTTGACTCAAGTGCGTGGTCCTTAGTAGCACTTGGCTCTTTCTCAGAATTAGGTTTCAGAGCGATCAGTGGACGCTTTGCTAATAATTTCTCAATCAAATAATACGCTCTTCAGTCATGTGTGTCAGCTGGTCACCCAGTAGAGAGTCATCGACATCTGCTACCTTGATATCAGCAAACCTGAATTTACTAATGTGGACTCTCCACTCAGCCAATCACTGCGTTCACTACAACTTGATTTCCTCCTACACTTTCTAGACGTGAAACCGATGGCCAATCTTTTAGCAGTTCATACAAAAACGTTATATAACCTTCTCGAATATATAAAGTAACATCTGTCAGAAGGACTTAGCCAATCACAACGCCTCCTGGAAACAGCGGCGGGAAATTGCATCCTGTGTGGGATGAATTTTTAGCCGTTGACTTCAGATGCTTGTGTGGCGATAGAAGATGCATTCTGAAGGGCTGAATGTAAACTGCAAGCGATTCTTGTTAAATAGCTCTTTACTGTCTTCTTTCAATTTTTGCGCACACCCTTGACTCTCTGGGCTGCTCCTAAAGGCAGCTTTGCGACGGGCTGTAAAAATTCTGCCCTTCAGCCACTGAGAAAAAGACTCCCAGCTCACCCTTGACCCGCCTGAAGGCCATCGTTTCCTCAGCCTTCCTCATTATTCTACTCAACACGATAATTACTTTTGTAAAGCATGCAGTATTAGTGTGAAGTTGTCTAGTATCAACCAGTAGATTAATAAACTGATAATCCTACCTAACATTCGATCTCGAATGATATAAAAATGTTAATCTAATCGACCAACTTAATTACGTTAATTGCTCATGTAAGGAGGCAAAATTCCCCCGCCTTTTAATGAGATGCATGCTGCTTCAACAGATATGAAACACACAGGTGCAGCCATCGTCCACCGAGAAGGGATTGCAGTTTCCAATGTCACATACCTTCAAGCAACACGAGGTGTGTGTGGTCCCGATAGGTGAGGGAACCAGAATCAAAATCCCTACGCCTCATCTGGCACAGAAAAATGGAGGAATCACAGTTCTACACAGAAGAAATGCCGACTTTATTTGTCGACAGATATGATCATCTCATCATGGGCAGAGACTTCAAATGTGTTCTCAAGTGTACAGATCAATACCTACATTTCTCCACATACCCAGAACTTCACTTCCTCGTCTGCCAACTGAGTCATGTTGACGCTTAGAGAGTGTACAGACTGACCACCCTCGGTGTATACACACAGTGAACCATTTCACCAGTCGAACAGAAGGAATATATATTGCTGATATTCTAACATCCAATCTTTTTGATGTATAACATTGGCAGTCTACCTTTTGAGATCATGACATCTATTTCTGAGTAGTAGGGCAAAGTTAGGGACACTCGAAAGTACCGTTATCCAAGACAGCAGCGATGGCGTCGTCCAAGATGGCGGCCTGTAGACTTGGCAACACCGGATGACGTCATCCAAGATGGCGGCGGTGGCAGCTGATGACGTGGGTACCATTATCCAAGATGGCGTGAAAATGCCACGCCTGCTGCCACGCCCCCTTGGTGGGAAGTTCAACCTCCATCAGGACAATGCAACACACCATGGCTACCTCTACTAACCTAAGAAAATGGTGGGAAAATAGGTCACATGGGCTACCACCACTAACCTAAGTCATCCGACCGCCATCTCTTCCTAGAAACTGGGGGGGGAAAGGACTCGGCCGGTGCTGGATAGGATGGTCGTTTT
Source organism: Schistocerca piceifrons (assembly GCF_021461385.2). Classification (NCBI taxonomy): domain Eukaryota; kingdom Metazoa; phylum Arthropoda; class Insecta; order Orthoptera; family Acrididae; genus Schistocerca; species Schistocerca piceifrons. Next base: position 319,908,343 of record NC_060139.1, on the reverse strand, counting down.
TGCATGCAGTCTATATTTAAACAATTAGAGGCAGTACCACCATCAAGTGTGTTCACCATGGGTTCCAGAGTCCAACTGACCTAGTACACAGTACTGCCACCAAAGGGCGCCATCGCCCCTCCCATGATGTAATCCAAGATGGCGGTCTGGGGTGGGAGAAAATGGAGGAAAAAGGACTCAGCCTGTGCTGGACATATGTATTTAGTTACACAATTTGAGGCAGTACCTCCATCCAGTATGTTCACCATGGGGTATGGAGTCCAACTGACGTAGTGCTCCCTGCCGCCGTTGGATAAGCAGCTGCAGCAGCAAGTCGTATACTCCTAGCTCATTCATTTGTTACATAGTTTAATTCTTAATTTCTTTGGGTGTTTTTGGTACTTGCATTGTTTAATTCATAAATTTCGGGCGTATTATAGTATTTGAGAGTTGTAGCATCGCGTTTTAGTGCCTGAATAGTGTAAATTCGCGTAGTCGTCTGTCTTCTGTTTTTGTTTTGAACGGCCAGTGTCGGTTGGTCACAGTCAGTGTGCTCCCTGCCGCCGTTGGATAAGCAGCTGCAGCAGCAAGTCGTATACTCCTAGCTCACTCATTTGTTACATAGTTTAATTCTTAATTTCTTTGCGTGTTTTTGGTACTTGCATTGTTTAATTCATAAATTTCGGGCGTATTATAGTATTTGAGAGTTGTAGCATCGTGTTTTAGTACCTGAATAGTGTAAATTCGCGTAGTCGTCTGTGTTCTGTTTTTGTTTTGAACGGCCAATGTGGGTTGGTCAGAGTCAGTGTGCTCCCTGCCGCCGTTGGATAAGCAGCTGCAGCAGCAAGTCGTATACTCCTAGCTCACTCATTTGTTACATAGTTTAATTCTTAATTTCTTTGCGTGTTTTTGGTACTTGCATTGTTTAATTCATAAATTTCGGGCGTATTATAGTATTTGAGAGTTGCAGCATCGCGTTTTAGTACCTGAATAGTGTAAAATCGCGTAGCCTCCTTCCGCCGCCGAGCATTGTGTCAGCAGTGCGCAAGTAGCAGCATTACTGCATTTACTAGGCAATCTTGTATTTTAATAACCGTTTAAATTTTGTGTCGATTTGTTTGCGCTCTCTGTAGATTAGTTCAGACGTTCTTTGCACAACAATTTTTAGCATGGATAGGGACTGCAACTGCTGTGTTCGGATGCAGGCTGAGTTGGCATCCCTTCGCGCCCAGCTTCAGGCAGTGTTGGCTTCCGGCACACAGCTTGAGGCTGTTGCCAATGGGCATCACTGTCCCCCACAGTTTTGTCGGGGACGGCCAGCTCGTCCCATGCATCCCCCGATCAGACTACAACTGTGGTTGCCCGGGATACTGCCCGCATTGAGGCTGATCCCTCACCTGTGGTAGAGTGGGAGATAGTCTCAAGGTGTGGCAGGGGGCGAAAGACATTCCGGAGGGCTGAACGGAAGGCCTCTCCAGTTTGTCTGACGAACCGGTTTCAGGCTCTGTCTCAGGCTGATACTGATCTTCGGCCTGACATGGCTGCTTGTCCTGTTCCAGAGGTTGCCCCTCAGTCTGCAAGATCCAGGCGGTCGCAGAGGGTGGGCTTACTGGTAGTTGGGAGCTCCAACGTCAGGCGCGTAATGGAGCCCCTTAGGGATATGGCAGCAAGAGAGGGGAAGAAAACCAATGTGCACTCCGTGTGCATACCGGGGGGAGTCATTCCAGATGTGGAAAGCGTCCTTCCGGATGCCATGAAGGGTACAGAGTGCACCCATCTTCAGGTGGTCGCTCATGTCGGCACCAATGATGCGTGTCGCTATGGATCGGAGGAAATCCTCTCTGGCTTCCGGCGGCTATCTGATTTGGTGAAGACTGCCAGTCTCGCTCGCTGGATGAAAGCAGAGCTCACCATCTGCAGCATCGTCGACAGGACTGACTGCGGAGCTTTGGTACAGAGTGGAGGGTCTGAATCAGAGGCTGAGACGGTTCTGCGACCGTGTGGGCTGCAGATTCCTCGACTTGCGCCATAGGGTGGTGGGGTTTCGGGTTCCGCTGGTTAGGTCAGGAGTCCACTACACGCAGCAAGCGGCTACACGGGTAGCAGGGGTTGTCTGGCTTGGGCTGGGCGGTTTTTTAGGTCAGATGGCCTTGGGCAAGTACAGAAAGGGCAACAGCCTCAACGGGTGCGGGGCAAAGTCAGGACATGCGGGGACCAAGCAGCAATCGGTATTGTAATTGTAAACTGTCGAAGCTGCGTTGGTAAAGCACCAGAACTTCAAGTGCTGATAGAAAGCACCAAAGCTGAAATCGTTATAGGTACAGAAAGCTGGCTGAAGCCAGAGATAAATTCTACCGAAATTTTTACAAAGGTGCAGACGGTGTTTAGAAAGGATAGATTGCATGCAACCGGTGGTGGAGTGTTCGTCGCTGTTAGTAGTAGTTTATCCTGTAGTGAAGTAGAAGTGGATAGTTCCTGTGAATTATTATGGGTGGAGGTTACACTCAACAACCGAGCTAGGTTAATAATTGGCTCCTTTTACCGACCTCCCGACTCAGCAGCATTAGTGGCAGAACAACTGAGAGAAAATTTGGAATACATTTCACATAAATTTACTCAGCATGTCATAGTCTTAGGTGGAGATTTCAATTTACCAGATATAGACTGGGACACTCAGATGTTTAGGACGGGTGGTAGGGACAGAGCATCGAGTGACATTATACTGAGTGCACTATCCGAAAATTACCTCGAGCAATTAAACAGAGAACCGACTCGTGGAGATAACATCTTGGACCTACTGATAACAAACAGACCCGAACTTTTCGACTCTGTATGTGCAGAACAGGGAATCAGTGATCATAAGGCCGTTGCAGCATCCCTGAATATGGAAGTTAATAGAAATATAAAAAAGGGAGGAAGGTTTATCTGTTTAGCAAGAGTAATAGAAGGCAGATTTCAGACTAGCTAACAGATCAAAACGAAAATTTCTGTTCCGACACTGACAATGTTGAGTGTTTACGGAAAAAGTTCAAGGCAATCGTAAAATGCGTTTTAGACAGGTACGTGCCGAGTAAAACTGTGAGGGACGGGAAAAACCCACCGTGGTACAACAACAAAGTTAGGAAACTACTGCGAAAGCAACGAGAGCTTCACTCCAAGTTTACACGCAGCCAAAACCTCTCAGACAAACAGAAGCTAAACTATGTCAAAGTTAGGGCTATGCGTGAAGCGTTCAGTGAATTCGAAAGTAAAATTCTATGTACCGACTTGACAGAAAATCCTCGGAAGTTCTGGTCTTACGTTAAATCAGTAAGTGGCTCGAAACAGCATATCCAGACACTCCAGGATGATGATGGCATTGAAACAGAGGATGACACGCGTAAAACTGAAATACTAAACACCTTTTTCCAAAGCTGTTTCACAGAGGAAGACCGCACGGCAGTTCCTTCTCTAAATCCTCGCACAAACGAAAAAATGGCTGACATCGAAATAAGTGTCCAAGGAATAGAAAAGCAACTGGAATCACTCAACAGAGGAAAGTCCACTGGACCTGACGGGATACCAATTCGATTCTACACAGAGTACGGGAAAGAACTTGCCCCCCTTCTAATAGCCGTGTACCGCAAGTCTCTAGAGGAACGGAAGGTTCCAAATCATTGGAAAAGAGCACAGGTAGTCCCAGTCTTCAAGAAGGGTCGTCGAGCAGATGCGCAAAACTATAGACCTATATCTCTGACGTCGATCTGTTGTAGAATTTTAGGACACGTTTTTTGCTCAAGTATCATGTCGTTTTTGGAAACCCAGAATCTACTATGTAGGAATCAACATGGATTCCGGAAACAGCGATCGTGTGAGACCCAACTCGCTTTATTTGTTCATGAGACCCAGAAAATATTAGATACAGGCTCCCAGGTAGATGCTATTTTTCTTGACTTCCGGAAGGCGTTCGATACAGTTTCGCACTGTCGCCTGATAAACAAAGTAAGAGCCTATGGAATATCAGACCAGCCGTGTGGCTGGATTGAAGAGTTTTTAGCAAACAGAACACAGCAAGTTGTTATCAATGGAGAGACGTCTACAGACGTTAAAGTAACCTCTGGCGTGCCACAGGCGAGTGTTACGGGACCATTGCTTTGCACAATATATATAAATGACCTAGTAGATAGTGTGATGCTGTAGTGTATTTAGAGAAGTTGCAGCATTAGAAAATTGCAGCGAAATGCATGAAGAAATGCATGAAGAAATATTATCGACGGCAATATATATAAATTAATAAGATATAATACTGATCCCCATGGCACACAAGACAGGTCGGATCACTATTGCAGAAGCAGCGAAATAAGCATGCCAAATTTTAAAGAATGTAAAATCCTCAACATCGGCGAAGCCCGAAATTTATCGCGTACCTCTATGCGAGATGCTTTTAATACCACAATGAAACTCTGTCTCGAAATCTGGCAGAATACCCAAAGAGATTCTGGTTGTATGTAAAGTACACCAGTGGCAAGACGCAGTCAATAGCTTCGCTGCGCGATAACAGTGTCGATGTTATTGTTGACAGTGCCACTAAAGCAGAGTTGTTAAACAAAGTTTTCCGAAATTCCTACGCAAAAGAAGACGGAAGTAAATGTTCTAGAATTCAAGACAAGAACAACTGTCAATATGACTAGTAGATATCCTCGGTATAGCGCAGCAGTTTAAAACACTTCCGAAAGGCAAGGCGGTCCAAGATTGTATACCTCTCAAGTTCCTTTCACAGACAGCAATCATATACAACCGCTCGCTCTTCGAAACATCCGTCCTAATGACTGGAAAGTTTCACAGGTCACATCAAAGCCCAAGGAAGGAAATAGGAGTAATCCGCTGAATTATAGACCTATATCACTAACAAAAACTTATTCATATAATTAAGGGACATGAAAACTGAATAGTGATGGGGAACTGGATTTCGATAGTAGGAAATGGAAGATAAGGAAAAATAGTAGGTGAGTATGTACTGAGGGAAAGGAATGAAAGAGGAAGCCGCCTGGTAGAATTTTCCACAAAGCATAATTGAACAATCGCTAATTAGTGGTTTAAGAACCATGAAAGACGGTTGTATAGATGGAACAGACGTGAAGACACCGGAAGGTTTCAGACTGATTATATAATGGTAAGACAGAGATTTCGGAACCAGATTTTAAATTGTAAGACATTTCTAGGGGCAGATGTTGACTCTGACCGCAATTAACTGGTTATGAACTGTCGATTAAAACTGAAGAAACTTCAAAGAGGTAGGAAATTACGGAGATGGACCTGTATAAATTGAAAGAATCAGAGGTTGTTGGGAGTTTCAGAGGGAGCACTAGGGAACGATTGACAAGAATAGGGGAAAGGAATACAGTAGAAGAAGAATCAGTTGTTCTGAGAGATGAAATATAAAAGTAGGAGAAGATCAAATAGGTAAAAAGACGAGGCCTAGTAGAAATCCTTGGGTAATACAACAGATATTAAATTTAATCCATGAAAGGAGAAAATATAAAAATGCAGTAAATGAAGCACTCGAAAGGCAACACAAATGTCTAAAAAATGAGTTTGACAGGAAGTGCAAAATCGCTAAGCAGGAATGGCTAGAGGACAATTGATGTAAGGCTTAAGAAGCACAATTCACTAGGTGAAAGACATTCACCGCCCACAGGAAAATGAAAATCAGTCCTAAACAAAGAAGGGAAAGCTGAAAGATGGATGGAGTACATAGAAGGTCCGTGCAAAGGAGATGTACTTGAGGGCAGTATTATAGAAATGGAAGAAGACGTAGATGAAGATGAGATGGGAAATATGATACTGCAAGAAGAATTTGACTAACTGCTGAAAGACCTAATTCGACACAAGACCCAGGGAGCCGACGACATACCAGTTGAACTACTGATAACCTCGGGAGACACAGCCATGACAAAACTCCATCTCGTGAGCAAATGTATGAAATAGCCGAAATTCCAAGAACAATATAATAAATTTCAAGAACAATATAATAATTCCGATTCCGAAGAAATCAGGAGCTGACAGGTGTGAATTTACCTAAATATTAGTTTAATAATTCATGGTTGGAAAATACTAACACGAAATCTTTTCAAGAAGAATGGAAAAATTGGTAGAAGCCGACAACAGGGGAGATTAGTTTGCAATCCGGAGCAATGTAGGAACACGCAAGGCCCTACTGACTCTACGACTTTTCATAGAAGATGTTGTTGTTGTTGTGGTCTTCAGTCCTGAGACTGGTTTGATGCAGCTCTCCATGCTACTCTATCCTGTGCAAGCTTCTTCATCTCCCAGTACCTACTGCAGCCTACATCCTTCTGAATCTGCTTAGTGTATTCATCTCTTGGTCTCCCTCTACGATTTTTACCCTCCACGCTGCCCTCCAGTACTAAATTGGTGATCCCTTCATGCTTCAGAACATGTCCTACCAACCGATCCCTTCTTCTAGTCAAGTTGTGCCACAAACTCCTCTTCTCCCCAATTCTATTCAATACCTCCTCATTAGTTATGTGATCTGCCCATCTAATCTTCAGCATTCTTCTGTAGCACCACATTTCAAAAGCTTCTATTCTCTTCTTGTCTAAACTATTAATCGTCCATGTTTCACTTCCACACATGGCTACACTCCATACTAATACTTTCAGAAACGACTTCCTGACACTTAAATCAATACTCGATGTTAACAAATTTCTCTTCTTCAGTAACGCTCTCCTTGCCATATCCAGTCTACATTTTATATCCTCTCTACTTCGACCATCATCAGTTATTTTGCTCCCCAAATAGTAAAACTCCTTTACTACTTTAAGTGTCTCATTTCCTAATGTAATTCCCTCAGCATCACCTAATTTCATTCGACTACATTCCATTATCCTCGTTTTGCTTTTGTTGATGTTCATCTTATACCCTCCTTTCAAGACACTGTCCATTCAGTTCAACTGCTCTTCCAAGTCCTTTGCTGTCTCTGACACAATAACAATGTCACTGTAGATTAAAACTGAAGAAACTACAAAAAGGTGGGAATTTAAGGAGATGGGACCTGGATAAACTCAAAGAACCGGAGGTTGTACAGAGTTTCAGGGAGAGCATAAGGGAACAATTGACAGGAATTGGGGAAAGAAACACAGTAGAAGAAGAATGGGTACCTTTGAGGTATGAAATAGTGAAGGCAGCAGAGGATCAAGTAGGTAAAAACACGAGGGATAGTAGAAATCCTTGGGTAACAGAAGAGATACTGAATTTAATTGATGAAAGGACAAAATACAAAAATGCAACAAGTGAAGCAGGCAAAAAGGAATACAAACGTCTCAAAAATGAGATCGACAGGAAGTGCAGAATGGCTAAGCAGGAATGGCTAGAGGACAAATGTAAGGATGTAGAGACTTTTCTCACTAGGAGTAAGATAGATACTGCCTACAGGAAAATTAATGAGACCTTTGGAGAAACGAGAACTACTTGCATGAATATCAAGAGCTCATAGAAGATAAAAAGACAAAACTACATATATAGCATGCGTAGACTTAGAAAAAGTTTTTGACGATGTTGAGTGGAATACTCTCTTTGAAATTCTGACGGTAGCAGGGGTAAGATACATGGAGCGAAAGACTGTTTACAGCTTGTATAGAAACCAGACGGTAGGCCTAGTTATAAGAATTGTGGGGACTGAAAGGTAAGAAGTGGTTGAGAAGAGGATGTCAAATGAAACACCTTTCACCCATCTGGTTTGCAACCTTATTTTTTTTTACAACAAGTTTCAGCGTTTTGCTATGCCATCTTCAGGCCCCTGACCGACGTCTAGGAAGATTCTACCTTGGTTGTGATCAAATCAGAGGGCAGCAATACTGGTATTAGTAGATTTTTGCTATAGCGATCACTTTGAAACGTCCCCTTAGAAAAATTATGAATGACTGTGCTTAAACTGACGCACAATATTTTTGGCGCAACGCAATCTGACTTTCAGTAATCCCTACAAAAGAATGGCCCTGACTAACATTAACCTATACGTTTCACAAATCACTTACCTGACAAAAACCTTCGTTACTCGAACTACCGCAATACAGAGAGAGCCACTACTGCCAGCTAAATAAAAGATTCAAACTACTGAAGGCACTAACTACTGATAGGCATAGTTAGCAAATGAAAGATTTTGATAGAGAACAAACAATGTATTTACCTTAATAGTGTTCAAAAATTATAATATATATATAGCAGTTCATGACATCCATTCTTACAAATGTACTGTTTCTGATGGACACACGTCCAGATCATCCGCTCTCAAAAATGCGCCATCTCACTTCCCCACATCCACCACTGCTGGCGGCTCACCTCCAACTGCGCAACGCTATGTGCTGTTAACAGCCAACAGCCCAACACTACAATGACGAATATTACTCCAACAATGCAAACCAACCACAGCCTTCACACAGCACAGTCAGTGATTTTCATATAGAGCGCTACATGGCGTTACCAACATAAAAACCTAAACAACCTACTCACATAGCCCCCATGCTCCCCACAAAAAATTTTACAAAATTTTTTTTGGGCACTGGCCAATACATATTTGTTAAAATTTTTTCACAATTGCAATAACAAAGAAATCAAATGCACACACTTATTGATACAATGTTGGTCAAAAGCTAAAATTTTCTCACAGTCCATAAAGACAGTCCTCATCATCCATCATAGTAAAACTGCAGTTTTTTTCTTAAAGTCTGAGCAGTAAAAGAAAATGCACACGGAAGTAGTGGATTTCCATGCTGTCTGGAAGAAGTAGTGTTGTCCTTCCAAGGGAAATACAGTGCTGACTCTTGAGATGCAGACAGGTAATGGGCCACAACAGAGCAAACCCACTGCAGAGTCAGTCGAAATTTTGAAGAATATTGGTAGGTAGGTCATCACAGAGCAGACCAACTGTAGTCCTGGTAGAGATTATGGTATTGGTGGGCCACCAAAGGTGCAGACCCACTGTAGTCCTTGTAGAAATAATGGTATTGGTGGGCCATCAAAGATGCAGACCCACTGTTGCGACTGTGCAGGTGCACAATCACCATCGAAGAGTCTTGCAGAGAATATAGCAAGTCCATAAACCACCACTTGTGCACTCACAAAGTTTTTGGAATTGTCCTTAGAACCAGCAATGCTGTTAACCAGTCCCTTGCTGAATTATCAACACACGTGGGAGCACTAACAGTCCTCTTTTTTTTCACATATTGTGCATATACTATGACCAACAGAAACATGTGCAGTGAAATGTAACTTAATTTGAATAACTGGTGTCTATACAATTATAAATTTACAACATAAGAATACAATTACAAAGGTACAGCAAACATCATTAAAAACATAATAATACAGATACCATTTGTAGTAGTACAGGCTTTACAAAAGAATCGAAATAACATATACATCAGTGTTACAGGAATTATGACATAAGTACACACATAAAAGATCAGAATAACTTTCGAAACATCACTTCACACATGAGCATTAAAACAAAACAGAATAAATAATGTCTAAACATCTTGACCAATTAAATAACATATCATTAGAAAAATTCTACAGCATAAATCTTATTAGCTAAACTCATACAGACAGGAAAAACACAAATTCACATAGTGTAATAACACAAAAATACAGGACAGGGTTTGTTTTCAGTGTAACATTTGCTACTGCAGTCCAACCCAAAACGTCATTCCATAGATCTTTCGTCTTATTTTAACATTTGTTTCCACCAAAAAAATTCTATCCAAGCATGCTTTCTGTATTTATATGTTCACATATTTCTTACCTCATTATTTGCTTTCCATTATCTTACCTCATCATTTATTTCCAAGAAAATCCTACCTAAACCTGTTGTCTCTAAACCCTACTTTTTTTGTTCATATCCTCTTTCAAAATACTTTTTTGGCCAAACCATTTTCTTATAGCTTCTCAATGCATTTCTTTCCATTCATCACAACCCCATCTTAAGCTAACTTAAATCTACTCAGCTCAGATGCCAAACTAAGGGACGAGTTAATGCAGCAGCACAAAACAATTAACACAAACAGCAATGACAAAAAATGCAGATTTGCAAAGGAAGCAGCATTATAGAAATTAGCAAAGCAATTGCAATATTACAACTAATATAAGGCAATGTGCAGCAAACAATAAAAATAAATCATTAGTGAAACTGGCTTAACAGAGTAATACAAAGTCAATGGCAAGCAGCAGCAGCAAATGCAATAACTTATACCTAAACATGACAAAGCTCAAGCAGAAAAAATATTACAGTAAAAATGGCCATGTTTAGCACCTATGTCACATCTTAACACTAGAGTGATGCATCACCTTGATTTATCTACGAAACAAGTTACCCAGTCATTGACAAAAATTATGTACGCGATTCCTGTGAAGGGAAATGTCTTTTTGTGCTCCCTCGTTTTTTTAAAGTAGATCATAAAATGGTTATTTACTGGATCTGCAGGCATAAAATATCTATATTAGTACATCTATTAAATTATATTTTAACCAATGCTGCATTGCAGCTAGAAACTAGATATTAAACGAAATGAGCAAATATATATAGAAAGCAACATATGAAACGTCATTCACTAGGCAAATGGCGTCCCCAAAGGCAAAAAAAATCTTTCAACTAGAAAGACAATAGATGTAAAATGTTTCTCATCATTTCATTTCAGTAAATATCATAAATTAAGAACTCTACAGTGTAATCATGTTTTAAAGTTTGTGTGTGTCATATTTGTGATGCTTTCTACAAAGAAATGTCAATAGCGAGGATAATGGCCTCTTTCTTCTCCACCTAATGGCTTTTTCTCAAGGCGGCTGGCACACCTGGCCGCTCACAACGCATTACGTCGCGGTCAATTACCTTTCTTACCGAAATATTTACGACAGCAGTTTCCGCTACAGTGACAGTCTCATATAAAAATTTCACAGGTCGAAAATTTGCGTTACAAATGTATAGGAATACAATCCTGTAAATATAACAGTGTCCAAAAAAATTTCCGGGGGCTTTGTGATACATTCACGCATATACACACATTTCATAACTCTTAAAGTACGATTCTTGGTTTCCAACATCCTTTTCATAAAGCAGAGTCCCTAACCACTACTCCTTATTCCTTACCTTATTACATATGTACATATTCGTCGACGCGTCAATCTTGGGGCGACACTTCAATATTTCATCATAACAAATACATAGCATAATCAAATTCTTCATATAGCATCAGCTTATTGATCATAAACATACCTCAAAAGCATAATACACATCGTCGTCGTAATAATAACACCATAACACCTCAGCCAAATCTCAAAAACGTCGTAGCTTTCTGCAATAATTTCAAAACCTAAAAAAAATCTCTGCCACTTCAACAGTGTCATCTACCTCAAACGTACTTTAAAAATCATGATCCCATACCAAATATATCATTCAAAGCTCTCATAGTATCACAATGGTTCCAAAAAAATATTAAGAGTTCACAAAGTACAGACAAAATACAATTTCATAAGTGTGAAGTTATCCAACTGTGTAATTGCGTAAACATCTGTCACTGACATAAAAAAAAATGTTTGTCTCTCTCAGTTAAATGACCAGATAGCTGTATAATTTATGTGTTAGAGAAATATGGTACCGATGTGTAAAGTTGTATAAGCAAATACCATATTAGCTAGGGCTCCTCGTGCTTGCCAGACACATAGTACACAATGTACCCCCTGAGGATTAATGTAATTATACCATCAGGTGTTACAGATTACAGCAATGGAATGAAATGTATCACGGAAAACTTTCTTTGTAATTCAAAAATCTTGAAAAATAAATTGTTTAAGTACAAAATTAATCCCTCAAATGCGTGTCCTGTAGCGCTAAATGTGCGTCTTGCTGTAAGATAATTCTGTGGAACTGTCGTAGTTATCGTCCTCTGTAAGCAAAGTTCTGCTGAAGTCAATGTACTTACCTAATCATAATCGAATGTGAAAAGCTTTGCGTATAGATATCGTAGTTATTACGTACCTTACCGTGATCAAGAAAGTACTATAATGTAACGTATTGTTGTGCTACAAAAAAGGCTGTCTCATTGTAGCTATACCACAAAAGTTACTACTAAAACATGTTTTACTTTCCAGAATAATACAGAAAAACTGTGCAGATATAAAAACAGATACACCGCAAAAGCAACAATGTAAATTGTGTCACAGATTAGTAGCGTCGTGATATAATCATGCAGCTGTCAAAGAAACCAAATACTAAGTCATCTTTAATCTCACAGAAAGTACTTCAAATAAAGAATGTCTTTTCAAGTAAACCAAAATGTTGCATTAAAATCTCATTAGCAGTATCAGTAAATATTCTAAGTATGTGAGCATTATATTCGTTACGTAAACGTGCAACTAACAAGCAAGACCATACAAATAACAACATTCTGTCATCTGTTCACTATAACAATGCATTCGTAATTTCTGTTTAAATATGTTTCCTAGGTTCTAGACGGGATAGTTAACTTTAAAACATAGTTACATGTTAACAGTTTCTAAGTGTGACAAAGAGTACTAGTAATGTGAAGTGAAAAATTTTATAGGAAAGACTAAGTTAAAAGGCAGACTATCTCTCAATAAATGGTTTTACATGTGAAATGTGGTGCAATCCTTTACTCGTCCTAGTGGACAGAGTTTAACCTTCAAAGCAATTATCATGTTGTATACGTCGGTAAAGAATGCTAAAATTTTTCTCAAGGTTAGCGTCTATGTTATTTTTCGCTGAGCCAGCCGGCGCACGTGGCTGCCTGCGATGCGAGTCATTGTCTGTCTCTTTGACTTGTGTTGTGAGAATAGCCTTGTCGTGTCCAGTTATAATTTCTTTCATCGTGTAATTGCGACGGATGTGACCTGTAATTGTTGTGTTCCTGTTTTCGCGTTCCGCGATTGTCAGTGTCAATTTCTAATTCTTGTAAGAGTCCCTGAAAAGCTTCAATGTCGTCTTTGCAACGTCCTGCCAAAATAATATGTCGTAAATGTTCAGGTAATTTCATTAAGCAAATGCGGATGAGTTCTGAGGGGCTGTATGGGTGTGACAGGTACTGATTCTTGTGCAACATGTCTTCAAAATATTTCACAAGACTGTAAAATTCAGATTGTTCGATATGTTTCATCATTATGATGCTGTTTTACTCGGTCTTGTGTAGCTTGAGACCAATATGCTGAGAGGAAGGCATGATAAAAATCTGCTTCACTGTGACAATCGTGAATGACCAGTTGGGGGCGAAACAATGAGAGAATTGATGAAGCCACGCTTGTGGATGAATGTCGTTGCCAGAATTCTTAAATGTTTTGGATTTGGGTGTAGTAACGAACAGCTTATAGTCAAAATCATCGTGTCGGCGAGTCGCATGTCGGTCATTGTTACGTCGTTTCGGCGGTTCCATTTCAAAATTCGGTGCACCTTGCCAAATTCTTTCATAATTTCCGAAATGCGCTGTGTTATTATTTAGTGGGTGTTCCGTATTTCTATGTCCCTCTTCCCGTATTGGAGCGCGAGTGTCCTCTAAAATATGTAATTCTTGTATTACCTGTGTCAACTGATCTTGTACTTCCCGGATTTCTCTATGGTGTTGCGTATTAATTTGATTCTGATTTTGTTTGAACTTCCTAATTTGTTCTCACTCTTCTGTGTCATTAAAAACTACCGGTTTTGTATCATTCAGATTATCATCTACCTTCGTAGATAAATTATTTAGCTGATCCGAAAGTTCAACTACTTTCTCTGATAATGAACTGATTTCCTCCATGTTTCTTTCTGAACCAATTTTCAGAGTATCTACTGTGTCCTTTAAGTTTTCCTGAGTTTTTGCAAGTTGCGTAACCGAATCGGTAGATGCAACTGAGTCAATTTTAGCTTGCAAGGTGTCGTGATTTTCATGAACAATAGTTTGCAGTTCCTTTATGGCTGCTTCGTGATTCTGTAATGCATTTTCGTGACGCGAAAAAATAGGTTGGAAATGCTCACAAATTTGTGTTTTTACGTCATTACAGACTTTTTGACATTTCGCTTCGATTTTATGTAACTCAGTAGTTAAATCTTCACGTGTTTGTTCAAGTGTGGTGTCTAACTTCCGAAGATTTTGTTCCATTGTGTCTAACTTTCGAAGCTTTTGCTGTGTTTGTCTCTGATTTTGTTTCATTTGCTGCATTAATTGCGATTATAATGTATTAGTGTCTGGAATCTGTTCCTCCATGGTTTCTGGCAGTGCATTTGCACCGGCAACATTCACATTTTGACGAGCAGAAAATGTGTCTTGACTTATTTGAGAAAACGGTGAGGACTCAAAACCTGAGTCTACAGTTTTTGCAATATTGTGTTCTGTCATTTCGGATTCCTGAGGCGAGCTATTGCCGACCGATCGATCGATAATGCTTCCCTGTTCACTACTTGTTTCACTGTCTACACCATTATTTGCCGCCCGCTGCATTTCTCTATGCACAATTACCAAATTACTAGTCTGAACATTAGTTAATTCATTACACGGTGGCGCTAACACACTGCTTTCGTCTTCACTGTCATTTCTCTGTTTACTTTGGAGCCTAGTATTACGTTTTTCACACGCCATTATTGTCACAATATTTCACACGACAATACAGAAAAGCACAATTTGAAGAGCAAAATAAGAAAACACATTAACATAGCACTGAAAATAATATCTAGTTAATTGCAAGCGCAGCTGCGAAATACTTGGTGCAAATCTACATGCATGCCACAAGTGTTTTACTGTACAACAATGAAAAACTACAACTACAAAAGAAATTCTCTCTATAATTACGCGCTAGCAATAAACAATAGCTACACTAATTACACAAACTACAAGAAAAATCAGAAGATTCCAGTGAAGTATCCTCGGCTAAGGGTAGACATATGAAACGTCCCCTTAGAGAAATTGTACAAGGCTGTGCTTAAACTGACACACAATATTTTTGGTGCAACGCAATCTGACTTTCAGTAATCCCTACAAAAGAATGGCCCTGACTAACATTAACCTATACGTTTCACAAATCACTTACCTGACAAAAATCTTCGTTACTCGAACTACCGCAATACAGCGAGAGTCACTACTGCCAGCCAAATAAAAGATTCAAACTACTGAAGGCACTAACTACTGATAGGCATAGTTAGCAAATGAAAGGTTTTGATAGAGAACAAATAATGTATTTACCTTAATAGTGTTCAAAAATTATAATATATATATATAGTAGTTCATGACATCCATTCTTACAAATGTACTGTTTATGATGGACGCACGTCCAGATCATCCGCTCTCAAAAATGCGCCATCTCACTTCCCCACATCCACCACTGCTGGCGGCTCACCTCCAACTGCGCAACGCTATGCGCTGTTAACAGCCAACAACCCAACACTACAATGACGAATATTACTCCAACAATGCAAACCAACCACAGCCTTCACACAGCACAGTCAGTGATTTTCATATAGAGCGCTACATAGCGTTACCAACATAAAAACCTAAACAGCCTACTTACAACTTCAATCACCATCAACTGAAACTGGTTGTCAAATAAAATAAAGTTGGAAACTAGATGGCTGAAAGGTGTTTCATTTGACTTCCTGTATCGAAGAGACGTGTCCCGCAACCATCTCTAAAAAGATGGACGTATAGAAACTTGGTTGAGAAGAGAGTGAGATAGGTTTGTAGCTTATCCCCGATGTTATGCAATGTGGATATTGAGTAAGTAGTAAAGGAAGCAAAGATTAGCCAATGACATTGTAATTCTCCTAGCAGTGGAAATGGAAGAATAGGTGAACGGAATGGACAGGATCTTGAAAGGAGGATATAAGATGAACATCAACAAAATCAAAACAAGAATAATAGAATGTAGTCGAATTAAATCAGATGATGCCGAGGGAATTACGTTAGGAACCAGACCCTTAAAAGTAGTAGATGAGTTTTGCTATTTGGGCAGCAAAATAACTGATGATAGCCAAGTAGAGAAGATATAAAATGTAGACTGGCAATGGGAAGAAAAGATTTCCTGAAGAAGAGAAATTTGTTAACATAAAGTTCCGATTTAAGTGTCAGGAAGTCATTTCTGAGACCATTGCTTTGGAGTGTATCCACGTATGGAAGCGAAACATGAAGGATAAACAGTTTAGAGAAGGAGAGAATCGAAGCTTTTCAAATGTGGTGCTAAAGAATAATGCTGAAAATTAGATGGCTAGATCACGTAACTAACGAGGAAGTACTGAATAGAACAGGGGAGCAAAGAGATTTGTGGCTCAACCCGAGTAGAAGCAGAGATCAGTTGGCAAAACATATTCTGAAACATCAAGGGATCGCCAATTTAGCACTGAAGGGAAGTGTGGGGAGGAGGTGGAGGGGGGAATATCGTAGAGAGAGGCCAAGAGATGAATAAAGCAAGCAGATTCAGAAAGATGTAGGTTGCAGCAGTTACTCGGAGATGAGAAGGCAGAGTGGCAGGGAGAACTGCTTCATACCAGTCTTTGGACTGAAGACCACAACAATAACAACATCACTAACGTCGATTTGCCTGTAGGATTTTGCAACATGTGCAGCACTCGGATTCAAGAAGTGTCTTTCTTGTGAAATACAACTATCTCTTTATCCTCGCGAAGTAATGAGTGCTACCGCAGGAAATGTCATTTTCATTCTGTATTTTTAGATTCCCCAAAGGCTTTTGACATCGTTCCTCATAAGCGACTTTTAATTAAATTACGAACAATATTAGTAGGGTGGGCGGCGCTCCTATGTTGGTATTTCTTGTCTTGAGTACGTATTGTCTTCTCCACGACTTACAGATCACACTTTTCCCATTTGAAATTTAGCCACATTAAAATATACTGCTCTGTGGAAACGATGTGCAATGCATGTAACATGGATCATTTTTCGGTAACAAATAAGACCAGCCGCTGTCTTCTTCATATCATATGCTGTAGCGTCTGTTATCAACAATGAAATTTTGTCAAACTTCACGCCACCTGGCCACCAGGTTTGCATTGCTTAGTTAAGTAATCTTGCAACCGTCACAGGATTCAGCGTAGTCATTTCTTGGCTTGTTAGCAGAAAGCACTTCTTCGAAATTAGTTCATCGATTTTTAATGCCCAACAATTACATTCCCAACTTTCCTGCCAACAGAGTGTGAAGATTCGTCCGACGTAACGAAGATTTCCTCATATCCACACGTGTAACGAATTCGTTGTAGTGTTTGTTGGTAATACTATCTTCTCAACGTTGACTGTTCAGAAGTGTCAACATTTGAATGTCTGGAGAGAAACTTCCTTAACAGTGGATTATTTACCTTAAGGTATGTCCACACGATGTCTCCTTCGTTGTGCGTAATCGCAGACGCACAGGAATAAATGGGCATGCACAAAGGTTTGTAGAAGGAACGCATGACGCATGGGCGTTCTCTTGTCCACATGTTGCCCCATTGCACTAGCAGTTTGCTTTGAATGTCCTTCTTTGCTTTGGAGCTTGTGTTAAGTATATTGTGATGAAAAGACGATTGAAGAAGAAAACGCAAAAGCGACTGAAAGTAGAGAAGTGTATAAGTAACAGAGGTATGAGAAATACGAAGTGATGCAACAGTTTTCTCTGCAAATTTCAGAAAGAGGTCACATCGAGATTTTTAGATTTTCTGCTTGGGAAACTACAGCAATAAGGCTGGCAATAAAATTTTGTTAGCTAATAACTATATACTCGTTTGAATTATTTATTCCTCATTTTTAAAAAGGGTATCTCAATTCATCAGATTTGTAGCTTGTAATTGTAATTTATTATTTGTTTTACACCTCTTTTTACCGTAGGAAAGGCCTAAATTTGTAATTATCAGCATATGTTGTTACTATACAGTACTACAATGTGTATCTTTTTTATTATTATTATTTATTTTATGGCCTTCATGGGACCACTCTAGTCAAAAATACAAAGTTATAAACAAGTTGTTACACAGGGATACAATTTGGGTCAACAATAACTTAATATGATTATTAAGTAAGATAATTATTAGCGTTTATTCTTGTATGAAAGGTGTTTTGCTCTTCTGTCTGCCCAATATTTCTTCATTCTTTCAGATATTTTCTTTCTTTCTTCATTTGAGACCACTCTTCCTGTACTCCTTTTATTGATTTTCATTTGTAGTCTGGTTTGCGGGTCTTGCACTATTCTGCTTTTCTTTGCTTTTTGGGTCATCTACTGTAATTTGTAGTTCTTTTATATCTTCCTTAATTTCTGTGATCCATTTAATGTCGCTCTTGCTATTCCACAATTTTTGTATTATTTTTTTACTAATTCTGTTTTCTGGAGTTCTCATCACATATCCAAAGAATGAGATGCATTTCTTCCCGATCGTGCTCATGACTGGTTCTATTTTCTTATACACTGTTTCATTTGATGCTGTTCTCCAATGCCCATTTATGTTATACTGTTTATTTATACATGTCCTAATTATTCTTCTTTCTATTTTTAGTATTCTGTCAATTTCTGCTGTATTCGTTGTTTTGAAGATAGTTTCAGCTGCATACGTTATTTCTGGTTGTGTAACTGTTTTGTTGTTGTTGTTGTTTTTGTGGTCTTCAGTCCTGAGACTGGTTTGATGCAGCTCTCCATGCTACTCTATCCTGTGCAAGCTTTTTCATCTCCCAGTACCTACTGCAACCTACATCCTTCTGAATCTGCTTAGTGTATTCATCTCTTGGTCTCCCTCTACGATTTTTACCCTCCACGCTGCCCTCCAATACTAAATTGGTGATCCCTTGATGCCTCAGAACATGTCCTACCAACCGATCCCTTCTTCTGGTCAAGTTGTGCCACAAACTTCTCTTCTCCACAATCCTATTCAATACTTCCTCATTAGTTATGTGATCTGCCCATCTAATCTTCAGCATTCTTCTGTAGCACCACATTTCGAAAGCTTCTCTTCTCTTCTTGTCCAAACTATTTATCGTCCATGTTTCACTTCCACACATGGCTACACTCCATACAAATACTTTCAGAAATGACTTCCTGACACTTAAATCAATACTGGATGTTAACAAATTTCTCTTCTTCAGAAACGCTTTCCTTGCCATTGCCAGCCTACATTTTATATCCTCTCTACTTCGACCATCATCAGTTATTTTGCTCCCCAAATAGCAAAACTCCTTTACTACTTTAAGTGCCTCATTTCCTAATCTAATTCCCTCAGCATCACCCGACTTAATTAGACTACATTCCATTATCCTTGTTTTGCTTTTGTTGATGTTCATCTTATATCCTACTTTCAAGACACTGTCCATTCCATTCAACTGCTCTTCCAAGTTCTTTGCTGTGTCTGACAGAATTACAATGTCATCGGCAAACCTCAAAGTTTTTATTTCTTCTCCATGAATTTTAATACCTACTCCGAATTTTTCTTTTGTTTCCTTTACTGCTTGCTCAATATACAGATTGAACAACATCGGGGAGAGGCCACAACCCTGTCTTACTCCCTTCCCAACCACTGCTTCCCTTTCATGTCCCTCGACTCTTATAACTGCCATCTGGTTTCTGTACAAATTGTAAATAGCCTTTCGCTCCCTGTATTTTACACCTGCCACCTTTAGAATTTGAAAGAGAGTATTCCAGTCAACATTGTCAAAAGCTTTCTCTAAGTCTACAAATGCTAGAAACGTAGGTTTGCCTTTCCTTAATCTTTCTTCTAAGATAATTCGTAAGGTCAGTATTGCCTCACGTGTTCCAGTGTTTCTACGGAATCCAAACTGATCTTCCCCGAGGTTGGCTTCTACTAGTTTTTCCATTTGTCTGTAAAGAATTCGTGTTAGTATTTTGCAGCTGTGACTTATTAAACTGATAGTTCGGTAATTTTCACATCTGTCAACACCTGCTTTCTTTGGGATTGGAATTATTATATTCTTCTTGAAGTCTGAGGGTATTTCGCCTGTTTCATACATCTTGCTCACCAGATGGTAGAGTTTTGTCAGGACTGGCTCTCCCAAGGCCGTCAGTAGTTCCAATGGAATGTTGTCTACTCCGGGGGCCTTGTTTCGACTCAGGTCTTTCAGTGCTCTGTCGAACTCTTCACGCAGTATCATATCTCCCATTTCATCTTCATCTACATCCTCTTCCATTTCCATAATATTGTCCTCAAGTACATCGCCCTTGTATAGACCCTCTATATACTCCTTCCACCTTTCTGCTTTCCCTTCTTTGCTTAGAACTGGGTTTCCATCTGAGCTCTTGATATTCATACAAGTCGTTCTCTTATCTCCAAAGGTCTCTTTAATTTTCCAGTAGGCAGTATCTATCTTACCCCTAGTGAGATAGGCCTCTACATCCTTACATTTGTCCTCTAGCCATCCCTGCTTAGCCATTTTGCACTTCCTGTCGATCTCATTTCTGAGACGTTTGTATTCCTTTTTGCCTGCTTCATTTACTGCGTTTTTGTATTTTCTCCTTTCATCAATTAAATTCAATATTTCTTCTGTTACCCAAGGATTTCTACTAGCCCTCGTCTTTTTACCTACTTGAACCTCTGCTGCCTTCGCTACTTCGTCCCTCAAAGCTACCCATTCTTCTTCTACTGTATTTCTTTCCCCCATTCCTGTCAATTGTTCCCTTATGCTCTCCCTGAAACTCTGTACAATCTCTGGTTCTTTCAGTTTATCCAGGTCCCATCTCCATAAATTCCCACCTTTTTGCAGTTTCTTCAGTTTTAATCTACAGTTCATAACCAATAGATTGTGGTCAGAGTCCACATCTGCCCCTGGAAATGTCTTACAATTTAAAACCTGGTTCCTAAATCTCTGTCTTACCATTATATAATCTATCTGATACCTTTTAGTATCTCCAGGGTTCTTCCATGTATACAACCTTCTTTCATGATTCTTAAACCAAGTGTTAGTTATGATTA
This sequence comes from Schistocerca piceifrons, assembly GCF_021461385.2. NCBI lineage: Eukaryota > Metazoa > Arthropoda > Insecta > Orthoptera > Acrididae > Schistocerca > Schistocerca piceifrons. The sequence continues at coordinate 319,887,432 of NC_060139.1, read as the reverse complement.
TGTTGTGCTCTGTGCAAAATTCTACCAGGCGGCTTCCTCTTTCATTTCTGTCCCCCAATCCATATTCACCTACTATGTTTCCTTCTCTCCCTTTTCCTACACTCGAATTCCAGTCACCCATGACTATTAAATTTTCGTCTCCCTTCACAATCTGAATAATTTCTTTTATTTCATCATACATTTCTTCAATTTCTTCGTCATCTGCAGAGCTAGTTGGCATATAAACTTGTACTACTGTAGTAGGTGTGGGCTTCGTATCTATCTTGGCCACAATAATGCGTTCACTATGCTGTTTGTAGTAGCTTACCCGCATTCCTATTTTCCTATTCATTATTAAACCTACTCCTGCATTACCCCTATTTGATTTTGTGTTTATAACTCTGTAGTCACCTGACCAGAAGTCTTGTTCCTCCTGCCACCGAAATTCACTAATTCCCACTATATCTAACTTCAACCTATCCATTTCCCTTTTTAAATTTTCTAACCTACCTGCCCGATTAAGGGATCTGACATTCCACGCTCCGATCCGTAGAACGCCGGTTTTCTTTTTCCTGATAACGACATCCTCTTGAGTAGTCCCCGCCCGGAAATCCGAATGGGGGACTATTTTACCTACGGAATATTTTACCCAATAGGACGCCATCATCATTTAATCATACAGTAATGCTGCTTGCCCTCGGGAAAAATTACAGCTGTAGTTTCCCCTTGCTTTCAGCCGTTGTAACTGTTTTATAGTGCTTTAATTTTGCATCTATAGATAGGATTTTTTGTTGTATGTAGTTTTGGTAATGTAATTTGCGTAGTTCAGTTTTTTTATTCTATTCTGCCATGATGGCTTCTCATTTAGATTGTATGTTATTATTTCGGCTAAATATTTAAATTTATCGACAATTTTGATTTCCTGTTCTCCTATTGCAATTTTGTTTGCAAGTGGCGGATCAGTTAGCATAATCTCCGTTTTTTCGAATGATGTTCTAAGGCCTACTTTCTCTGCTATTTCTTGTAGTGATTTCATATGTTGCCTGGCTTCTTGAACAGTGTTGGCGAGGAGAGCAAGATCATCAGCGAATCCCAAGCAGTTTAAGCTAATATCATCTTTTGCGCTTCCAATTCTTATCATCTTTGCACTGTCCTTGTACCATTCTCTCATTATGTATTCCAGTGCACAGTTGAACAGTAATGGTGATAAGCAGTCACCTTGTCTTAAGCCTGTTTTTATGAGGAATGGTTCCGAAATTTCTCCTGTAAACTTCACTTTTGATTTGGTGTTGGTTAGAGTGAGTTGTATTATTTTAATTAGTTTTGGGTGGAGTCCTAGATTTCTTAAAATTTTTAGTACTGAAGGTCTGTGGAAACAGTCATATGCCTTCTTAAAATCTTCAAATGTTATTGCCAGAGGTTTCTTCCGTTTCTTGTAGTATGCCATAATCAATTTTAAACTAATTATCTGGTCTGCACAGCTTCTCCATGGTCTGAAACCACCCTGATATTCCCTTAACTCCTGTTCTAATTGCTCCTTGATTCTTTCATATAGGATCTTGGATAGAATTTTGTATGTGCAGTCTAGGAGAGAGATTCCTCTGTAGTTTTCTGGGTTGCTCTTATCTCCCTCTTTGTGTAGAGGGTGGATGATAGCTGTGGTTCAATGTTCGGGCAATCGTTCTGTTACCCAAATTTTTGTTAGAGCCATGTGCAAGGAGGTCTTGACTGTGTCACTTGCATATTTCCACATTTCAACAAAAATCTGATCTTCTCCACATGCCTTATAATTTTTTTGTTCTTTAAGAATTTTTTCTACTTCTTGGAAAGTTGGAGGGTCTAGTTTGTTAGGTTTGGTTTTTATTGGGGTATTTATGTTGATTTGTAAGAGTTCTTTGGGTTCCTCGCAATTCAGAAGTTTGTTAAATGCTTTTGCCACGATTTCTGCATTTTCCTTGTTACTGTGTCCTTCTTCCATCTTCATCTTTCAGTATTAGTGTAGGGGCCTCATATTGTTGTAGTTGTTTCCCAAAGATTTTATAGTAGTTCCTGGAGTTGGTTTTATGATAATTACCTTCTATAGAGTTTATAATATCTTTATGGAATCCTCTCTTGATTCTTCTAATATTTTGTGTGAATTTTTTTCTTTCATTTTTTAGGTTGATGGCATGATCTTCAGTTTCATGTGTTTGAAACTTTAACCATGCTTGGTGTCTATCTTCATGGAATTTGTCACATTCTGATGTCCACCAGGCACGTTTCCTTCGGGGGTTCAAGGGAGCTAGATTCTCTGCTTCTTTTTTAAGATTAGGCACTAGTTGTTCTAGATCATCTGTTAATTTGATGGTTTGTGTTATTTGTTGGTATTTATTATTTTTAATTAGCTGATGTGGGTCAAACCTCCTTTTTATTTTATTAGCTTTTCTGGTCCTCTTCTTTAACGGAGTAACTTTGATTTTAATTTTAACTATATAATGGTCTGAGCCTGTGTCTACTCTTCTCAGTACTTTAGCATTGTGGATCTCCTTATGAAAATTTTTGTCCATACAGACATGGTCTAGTTGCCACTCCCCCTTCCTCCAGTGTGGATGTTTCCATGTTTTAAGTTTACTTGGCTTCCTCTTAAAGTATGTTGATTTAGATATTAGGTTGTATTCTCTGCCGAGTTCTACAAAGTCTTTGACCATTTTTGTTCGTAAATTTATGTGGACTCCATTTTCCAATTTATCTTTATGTTTCCTTTCTTTTCCCAACTGAGCATTGAAATCTCCCAATAAGATTTTTACATTCTTTTTATTTACTCTGTTCACAGTTTGTTCTAGAAGGTCCCAAAATTTATCTACCTCTTCCTGTGCTTTTGTTTGACAATTTTTTTTAATTTGTTGGGGCATGAGCATTTATTATTGTATCTATTAGCATCTATGATTATTGTTCTTTAGTATAATTACGACTCGTTCCATAACCATGCAAATCTCTTGCGTGGATCAACAGAACACGAATAAATAAATAAAAATAAAACTGATTGTTCCTGAAACTGGGAAGTAGGTAATGGATGGTCTTAGTCGTTAAGTGAAGGTTAATTTACTTCCAATGTGTCATATGTTTTTAATCATGAAACCTGATTTGTATATTAACATCCTCAGACTTGAAAAATTTAGGATCTTCATAACGTCAGAATCCACCAGTACGAAGGCTCCTCAGTTGCGCATTTAAGTCGCCATAGCATGAATATTCGTTCACAGTTTTCATATATGTACGCTTTTCATAAATTTTTGGCTTATTCACCTCAGTTTTCCTACTTCTGATCTTACGGTATCTTATTCTTTGAAGAAATATGATCGGAGACATTTTATCTAATACGTGACGTCATGGCAAAACATCTCAAATTTTCATTCCAATAATCTTCAGAAGAAGTATTCTACACGACTTTTTTCTTCGTCCGCAACTCTCTTTAAACTTAAAGAAAGAAAAATAAAACCTGCTTCCTTTGGAGTCAAGAGACATTAGAGCACATACACACCTTTAGGGAGATACCTGTATACGCCAGCCTACATAAAAGATCTACATAAATCTTCACAATAAACTGTAAATGTAACAGGTCCTGCAGAAGAACCTGGAACTTCGTTACTAGTTAGCGATTGTTTTTTTTCATTTGGCGCCGAGCTGGGGAGATAATTCTTGCCCTCTCGGTGCAGTGTAACTTGAGATCCCTGTTCAGCCATTGCTGCTTTCCCGTACGGTTAACAGAACAGTGCGTGTCTTTCAGAACTAAAATTATCTTTAAATTCTGCAACATACTGCTGCAGACGATAGATTGGTTTGCTTATACTTTAGGCACTGTAGTACTTACTGCATACCATCGGAAATGAACTATATGTTAGTGAGTTGGGAAGAAGGTGAGAACCCTGGTGCAGTATGGCTGTGGATGGGAAAAACCCAGCTTCTATGGTGAGTGCGACAGATAAAGTGATAACACGCAACTGGTAGCTGATAAGAAGATATAGAATAACATACACACTCTGCACTTTGAACAACGTGTGTTTCTATTAAGATGAAACAGCTCACAAGTTCTTAGCCGCTTAAGAAACATGTAACAGAACTAAAATAAACTGAAAGATCCAGCATATTCATAAGAAATGTGAAATTTCTGTGCTAATTTATGTAACTAAAAATAAATGTTTAAAATATGTATTTTATTTAGCCAAACATCTGAGACCTAGCAAGGAGTTTCTTTGCTCAAACCGCCAAGCGTCTCCAAAGACGAATAGCTGCAGAATGAGAGCAGTCATTTTATTTTACGTGCTACATTATTTTGTACAATACTGAATTTTCACACCACAGGACAGGCAAGACATGTTATTTACGAGCGTAGTTCTCGTTTAGCGCCACTTCAGATTACTGCAGCGCTAATTTTGTACCGGTGAGACTGGTAGAGATTTCGATGTATCGATTCTGCGCTTCATTGAAGCTATACAGCATCTATCGGTTTGTTCTGTGTCTTTTGTTTATTGCTAACCAAAGGCGCTTGCTGTCACAGGTAACAGGGAAGTATCGCAGGCGAGGAGGTAATATACGCCGAGGAAGCCGGAGTATGCAAGTCGTTGGCGCGTTACCTCACAGATGGCCCTGTTTCCACAGTAGTTTCAGAGTCCGCCGCTAGATGGTGTGCTAGCTGCAAACTGCGCCGCGCCAATGCGTCCAGGCGGCACCAACCGTAAAAGAGCACAGTACCGTTCGATACTAGGGGGTTGTGGGGCGGGGTTTGATGATCGTATCCTTGGGTGCGGCTCCTACGCTTATTGGGAGGGTGTGCCAGATAGCTAAGCGGTCTCTTTCACCTGCCTCTTCGTCAGCCGCTGTAAGATTTGTAAGCAAAGATGCCTCCGCTCCCGTTCTCATGCGGCGACGTGACGACAACTGGTCAAGAGCTAGCCAGCGTCCTTCTTCGGAACTCGATGGCCGTCACTCATCGTCAGAACGGCCAGCTTGTGAACAGGGAAACAGAACCACCGAAGAGGTCGACTGCCATGGCTGGCGGAATGAGTTGGAGGCGAGAGCAGTTCCGACCCGAGCCACTAGTGGCGGGCGGCAGCACAGGCTAGCAGAAACCTGCAGGAGGTATCAAAGTGGGGAGCTGTGCGCCTGCAGCCGGCGTGCGTGGGCTGTCTGCGTCGCAGCTGCGCATGCGCATAGCCCGCGCGCCATTTGTGCACAACGATACGATGTCCCTGCGTCGTAATCAGTGGCGTGTGTACGAAAGAGCTGATGTTTACAAAATAATCGGGCAAAGACAGAGCTTAGTCATACCCATAAAAAAACAGCTGCACGAGCTTAAAAGTAGTTCGCAGCAAACACAGTAACTCAGATCATACGAGATCACATCTTACGTAATTTCAGACTGATGACAGTAATTTATTGCACCCATAAACAGCTATTTCTAATCGCGAACTATATGGAGTAAAATTTATTGATATCCTTATTTTTTAATTACTTGTTAGTTGCTGTTTTTACGCATAGACTGCACCATAGGCGCTACTAAGGACCATGTTTCACGTTTGTTATTAAATATTAAGAAAGCTGTTTCTTATTTTATGACTGGCGTAACGTACAGCACAAAAATCCTTAATATCAAGATGAACGACAAGTCAAAATGACGTTAATCACATTGATAACCTGATCAAAGCTTCTTTACTCTTCCTCCGCTGCACATTGTTCGGTGACTTGTGGAGATCAGGTGTAGCTGCAAGTCTGCTTTGGTCTTCAGATAAAAATCAAGCATAGCTTCTATTCATGAACTCAATAAATTCTTTGAATGAGTCTGCAGCCATTATGCAGTTTTACGAATAACACTGTGTCGCCAGCTCAATGAATTTTCGCCTGTTACGGAGTTTCGGCTACGGCCATCGGCAGATCAAACTTTACAAGTCATGAAACAAAGTTCATTGTTAGTTGCAACAAAGTCTTTCATGAGATTTTGATCTGGTGATGGCAGCAGCTGAAATGCCGTTATAAACGAAAATAAATTAGGCGATCCAGACGATACTATTCTTAAAAGGCTTAGGCACACGTTTCATTGTAAGTGACACTGAACTTCGTTCTTCGAGTTCTAAGTTTTGATGTGATGTAGTAGCAACCGAACATTGCAATAAAAGAGAATACAAACGCTATCTAGATACCGTTATTGTTAAACACTAGTAAGCATATTTTGCATACTTGCACTCCCTAATAGACATGAGAACGACTTCCACAACTAATTTCAAGTGTCTTCTAAATTATAGATTCCAGCGATCAGTCGTCCTTTTTAAATTTTATTGTGCAGATCTAGATTTCGGCTAGAAGCTAGCCATTCTCAATGCACTATTATTTTCGCTCGATGCATGTAATGCCTGTTGGTCGGGCTTAGTCCACAGTTCATTGAACATGCATTGAGCGAAAACAACAGTGGATTGAGAATGGCTAGCTTCTAGCGGAAACCTAGATCTGCACAATAAAATTTAAAAAGGACGACTGATCGCTGCAATCTATAATTTACAAGTCAATATAACAGTCACCGAGTGCAATAGCTTTCTGAATGGAAGGTAACCTGATAATTTCAAGTGCCTCGAGATCAACAGTGACGTTAAATTAATATGCAGCAGTTGAGCTGAATTAAAAATTGGAGGTGACTACGTTTCAGAGAGATATTCGCGTGTCATCGAGCTAACTCGGCCAACAATATGACTAGCATCGCTTCGCAGCTACAAGGCGAGGGGAGGAGATGACTGACCTATTCTTCGCCATTAGCTGTCAGTAACACAGCATTAAAGCTGTATTAAAAAGCGAAAAAGAGCTCAGGTAACAATAGTAATACACACAAAGATAAACAGTTTTCCAGCTTGAGGTGAATGCGAGTTACTGGTTCGACAGTTAGTGTTAAAAATGGAGGTATTACGTATTGAGCAAGTAATCGACATTATAGTTCGACAAACGCTAACAGCCACATAATATTCGAGTGTGGTTTGGTAAGTCTAGTACATTTCCATGGAAGAATGGAACATTTTTGTTGCGCGTCCATGGTTCGTAATAAGCTTGATTATTTCAAGGATCGTATAAAGAAATTCAACAATGTACAACTTAAAACGTAGAAAATCCAGTTTCGTGCTGTTATCAAACAGTTTCATTTGAAGGGTTGGACTGCTGCACAAATCAAAATAGAATTGGATGAAGTTCACGCAACATCATTGAAGACCATTTATTTTCGGATTAACGAATAAAACGTGGTCGGAGAAGCACGGAGACGATTGACAAAATCCAAGATATGGTAATGCAAGACCGCTGAATAACAATTCGTGAGATTGCTGAGATTTCAGACATCTCAATTGAGCAAGTGCTTAATATCCTGCACGGATAACTGAGTATGAAGAAGCGCCGGCCGGGGTGGCCGAGCGGTTCTAGGCGCTACAGTCTGGAACAGCGCGACCGCTACAGTCGCAGGTTTGAATCCTGCCTCGGGCATGGATGTGTGTGATGTCCTTAGGTTAGTTAGGTTTAAGTAGTTCTAAGTTCTAGGGGACTGATGACTTCAGAAGTTAAGTCCGATAGTGCTCAGAGCCATTTGAACCCTTTCAACTATGAAAAAACTGTGTACGAGGTGGGTGTTGCGATTGTTCAAAGTCGACCAAAAGCGCATTTGGTACAACATTTAATCACAATGTCGGGGGACGTTGAATCACAACCCGCCAGACTTATTGTGCCAGTTTGTGGATGTTGATGAAATCTGGATTCGTTGTTACACACCAGACTGAAAACAGCAGTCAAAACAACAGACAAAGGCCTGCAAAAGCGTACTGAAGGAAGCAAAGGCCATTTTACCAGCTGGTAAGGTGATGACCACTACTTTTTTGGGTTTTCCAAAGAGTAATCCTCATAGATTACTTAGAAAAAAGCAGAACCATAACTGGATCCTACTATACTTCATTTTTGGGTTCGTTTGAGACTTGCATTGGGCAAGATTGGTACGCAAAAAAGTGCTCTTTCATCAGGGTGATGCACCATTCCGAAGTGGGGAAAGTGCATGAATTGGGCTTTGTATTGGTTCCACCTTGTTCATTAGATTTAGCCCCAAGTGATTTCTTGCTGGTCCCTAAATTGAAACTGGCTTGCTGGGAAGAATTTTTCATCAAATGAGGAAGCAATAGTTGCAGTCAACAAGTATTTTGCAGAGTTTAACAGAGCCTATTTTTCCTACGGAATGAAGAAGGTAGAGGATCGCTGGTCCAAGTGTATATCCTTCGAAGGAAACTATGCCGAGAAGTAAGGCGAGATTTTTACGAGCAAAACGTTTTTTCTTGCTTTTTACCAGATTCATAAAACCACCCTCGTCTGTTTACTGCCTTAGATATTTCTGAGTGTAAAAGTATTATCTTAGGAATAATTTTAAAATAGTTACAATCCCCCAGTCCCCACTGATGTTCTCCGAATGTGTTCCTTACTTGCGAGGCAAATACCACAACTGGAAATCCCCTTCCGATTAATTATTCCCGCTCTTGATCAGCTTGCGCTACACCCCAGATATCTAGCTACCTGGGATATGACTGAAAATATCTGAGCTCTACAGCGAACCGGATATGAAACAGTCCAGCCGGCCGCGGTGGTCGAGCCGTTCTAGGCGCTACAGTCTGGAACCGCGCGACCGCTACGGTCGCAGGTTCGAATCCTGCCTCGGGCATGGATGTGCATGATGTCCTTAGGTTAGTTAGGTTTAAGTAGTTCTAAGTTCTAGGGGACTGATGACCTCAGAAGTTAAGTCCCATAGTGCTCAGAGCCATTTGAACCATTTGATTTGAAACAGTCCACCCTGTTCAAGTGAGAAGGAAGCTAAAAGTGAAAAGAAAGTTTTTACCATAAAGTAAATACGACTGCAAAATTTTCAAACTTTAATTTTTTGTTTTATCAGTCCTTTGACTAGTTTTCTGCGGCGCCTCATGACTGCCTCTTCGTCTCACAAAAGGGACAGTGCGTGCTCGTTATCACTGGTTTCGACCAGATTTATGGTTTATGCAGGGCATGGCCAGAAATGAAAGTGTCAGAACTAGGAGCTCCAGATGGCCAAGCGTTTAGGAAAAAAGGAAAAGAAGAAGTCATTTTTGGCGCCCGTCGGGCAGGGCGAGGCATGAGCCATTTAGGTTGTAACATTTTCCAGGCAGTGGCTGGCGCAGCAGAATTATAGTACAGTACGGTAATCCGAAGGTCGGGGGACAAATCCCTAAGTGGAAACTTTTTTATTTTCGATTTTTTCGTTACTTACACTGCAAATAAACCGAAACTTAGGAGGCAATTTGATCAGACTTTTGCGGATGATGCTGCCATTTATCATGTAGCAAAGTCATCAGAAGATGAAAACCAATTACAAAATGATAAAGGCAAGACATCTGTATGGTGCGAAAAGTGGCAGTTGTCTCTCATTCAGGAAAAGTGTGAAGTCATCCGTTAAATTTCGATCACAAGATAAATCACTCACATTTAAAGGATGTAAATTCGACTTAATACCTAAGAATTACAATGACGGACAACTTAAATTGGAACGATCACGTAGGTAATGCGGTGGTGAAGGTAACACCAAAGACTACGTTTTATTGGAAGAACCGTTATAAGATGCACTAGGTCTGCTACAGTGACTGCTTCGGGAATATTGCTGCGCAGTTCGGGCTGATGGAGGACATCGAAGGGAAGCTTGTTTTGCATTATCGCGAAGTAGGGGAGAGAGTGTCACGGATATGACAAGCGAGTTGGGATACCAACCACGGAGAGAAAGGCCTTTTTCGTTGTGTTGAGATCTTTTCACGAAATTTCAGTCACCAGCTTTCCCCTCTGAGTGTGAAAATATTTTACTGTCGTCAATCTACTAAGGGAGAAATAATCATCATAACAAAATACGAGAAACTTGAGCTCATATAGAAAGATTTGAAGTGTTTATTTTTCCCACGCGCTGTTAGGGAGTGGGACGGTAGATAGTGGTCTGAAGATGGCTCGAAGAGCCGTCTGTCAGGCATTTAAGTGTGAACATGCAGAGAGGTCCTGTTGGTGTAGATGTAGAAATATTGTCCAATATATTGTATTTACTAATATTTTTAATGAAAGGCGTGAGAAGGAACGATACACAATATTTCGGATTGCAAATAAATTTCCTAGCTGCGATTGTAAGGCAGACACGAGAACTCTGTATGTCAAATCAGATACTTTATTATTTCACAGTCGATGATTTACACGTGCCGGAGTGCTATTCATCGTAAAAATAGGGGAAGCAATAATTTTCTCGGCATCTCGCATACGTTATAAACGTCACATTTTTACAATTACATGCTTGGTTGTAAGTTTGTACAGAAAGATAAACTTGGTTTACATCCATAAAATATTCTCTCTCATAGCATAGCTTGGCAGTAAACCACGCGTAACCCATCATTTCGGCAAATACTGGCGAGGGTAGCTGGTGATGCACAATGGAATATATTTTGAGGCAGTCTTTAGATAAGGTGATTTCTTTTTGTCTGTCCAAGAGATAGGAGCAATTTTGAAGCTTTTTGATCAATTTCTTTACCTGGGGATACAAACAGACATCGGAGAATTGCATTACATGCCGAGGGCTGCTCGAAGGCCAAAGCGAAACTAACGGAATACGAAGTTCTGAAACCTTTAATTACAATCCCTTCTTGGAAAATTATTTTCAGGGTTCTAGTGGACGCTGTAAGTACAATCGTTTTTACGCAATTTATTTGTAGTTCCAGATTTTCCTTTGTCTTTCCTTTTCATGCCTTTTACGAAAATGCTTACGATTATTGAGCACTATTTCAGTTTATTTGCAGAGTAAGTAACTTAGAAACTTTAAATAGAAAAAGCTTCCACATTGGGACTCGACCACACGACCCTCTGTCTGGGTGCTGCACCAACTGCTGCCTGTACACAACACTAACATAAATGGCTCATGTCTCGCACGAACCGCGCCAAAAATGCTTTTTTTTTTTTTTTCTAAACGATTGGTCATATCGAATTCCCACTTCCGACACTTTCATTTGTGGGCGAACTCTGCATATACAACAAATATGGACGAAATCGGTGACGGCGAGGGACGTACCCCCGTCGTCAGAGCAGCATTCAAATCCAACGTATTCGATTATTTATTGGATAATCTCCTTCTTCCTCTACAGTATTGACACTCTGTAGCTCCATCCTGAATCATGAAAGTTATTTGTTGATGTCTTGATACATGACCCATTATCCTGTCCCTTCTTCCTGTCCCACAGTTGCACTTATTGCTTTCATCGCTTACTCCGAGGAGAACCTCCTCATTTCTTATCTGTCCACTTAATTTTTAGTACCCTTCTGTAACATCACATATCAAACTCTTCAATTCTCTACTTTTGTGGATTTCTCACAATCCAATGCTGTGCACCTGAAGCACACACCAAGAAATTTCTCCCTCGAATTATGGCCTACGTTTGATGTTAGTGGACTTCTTTCAGAGGGCGACATTACCAGTTACACAAAAATCGATCGTCATCTTAAGCTATTAAATTAGCTCACTATTACTCAATCTGCCAAAACGCCCTCAACTGCAGCAGAACTGATAAGTAACACCCTGTCGTCATGCAATCAAAATGACTTACCCAGTTACATTTCCTCATAGTGCCAGATAATTGTCGTCCTAATCTCTAAAATGCTGTTGTACATTTCTTGCAGATGACACAAGCAGATTGCAGAACCAATAGCTTGAAAGCGATAGTTAAATGAGGCACAATTATGATAACAACATATTCAGTTTTCATGTTTTGCTGGGTAATGGCTGTTTTTGTGATCTTTTCTCCGATTTACGAACAACGTAGCTACAAAAATACATGTTGCGTTACCATGAAGAAGGATACGCTATCCTTTCGTTATCATTCTCAAAGTGTAACCCTATCATTTAGACAACAATGAAGATAGCATAGGTTAGTTACCTCGTCCAAGGAGGACGTATTTAGTAACAAAATTTCTGTGTGGAATATCCGCGTATCTGTAAAATGCAAATATGTACCTCACCCATCGGTCCCCATCAGATCAAACATCCCCATCAGATCAAACACTATTAATAATATGTTCATGAAAAAAGCATTAATTGAAATTTCGCCTGTGCTTGGCAGAGAAGAATAGGAATAAATGACACACTTTCTTTGTGTCGTAGAAGAATTTTTTATATAATCACCCATCGGTTTGGGGTTTCTCAGATTATGACCGGGAAACGGTGGACGGTCACTATCCCAGTTAAAATCGTAGCGGATAGAGTCGAATATTAGGCAATATGAAGGTTATGACATTTAAGTTTGTGAACTTTATCTTATACATGGATCTCATACAAAAATAGCTACACTTAAAAGACAAAAAATAACTTTGTTATAATGATCCACTTCTCTCGTTCAACCATAACAGAAATTTTATATACTGTTAGCGAAATAGTAAAACTGCTTTTCTTAATTTAACATAACATGTCCAGTGCTTATTTATTTCTGTTATTTGACATAGCTGATAACGTTCTATTCAACGAGAAAGTATGTGAATTTGCACATCTGTAGGCTGACGACCACGACGCGGACAGTAATGACAAAAAATGGTGCATTGTATCATATGGTGGTACGATTTCAGACTCTTGCAAAACGGCCAAAATCCCAAAAATACACGTTTTTATTTTACAACAGCAATAAATTGTGAAAATGATACGTTCTCAGAGCCCCGCTAATTGTAATTGATAACCATCCTGTCCCTTCTTTTTGCCAGTGTTTTCCCTATATTCCTTTCATCGCCGATTCTGGAGAGAACCTCCTCATTCCTTACCTCATCAGTTCATCTAATTTTCAATATTCTTCCGTAGCACAGCATCTCAAATGCTTCGACTGTCTTCTGTTCAGGTTTCCCCACAGTCCATGTTTCACTATCATACAATGCTGTTCAAAAAATGGTTCAAATGGCTCTGAGGTCATCAGTCCCATAGAACTTAGAACTACTTAAACCTAATTAACCTAAGGACATCACACACATCCATGCCCGAGGCAGGATTCGAACCTGCGACCGTAGCAGTCGCGCGGTCACGCACTGAAGTGCCTAGAACCGCTCGGCCACTGCGGCCGGCTGCAATGCTGTGTTCCAAACGTACATTCTCACACATTTCTGCCTCAAACTAAGACCTATGTTTGATACTAGTAGATTTCTCTTTGTCAGGATTGCTGTTTTTCCGGATTGCTCTTTTTGCCGGTTCTAGTCTGCTTTTGATGCCCTCATTGCTCCGTACTTCATGTGTTATTTTGCTTCCTAGGTAGCAGAATTCCTTCACTTCATCTACTTGCGATCACCAATCCTGATATTAAGTTTCTCCCTGTTCTCATTTCTGCTACTTCTCATTACTTTCGTCGTTCTTCGATTTACTCTCAATCCATATTCTGTACTTGTTAGATTGCTCATTCTGTTCAGCAGGTACTGCAGTTCTTCTTCATTTTCACTCAGGATAGCATTGTCATCAGTGAATCTTAACATTGATATCCTTTGACCTTGAATTTAAATCCCAGTCTTGATCCTTTCTTTTATTTCCATCATTGGTTCTTTGGTGTATAAATTTAACAGTAGGGGCGAAAGGCTACACCTGTGTCTTACATCCTTTTTAATTCGAGCACTTCGTCCGTTGACTTCCAATGCTATCGTTGCCTCTTCGTTCCTGTACAAATTGTATATTCCCGTCTTTCCCTGTAACTTACCTATATTTTCCTCAGTATTCCAAACATCTTGCATCATTTCACATTATCAAAGGCTTTTTCCAGGTCGACAAATCCTATGAAGATGTCTTGATTTTTCTTAAGTCTTGCTTCCATTATCAACTGCAACGACAGAACTGCCTCTACGGTTCTTTTACCCTTCCTGAAGCCAAGCTGATCCTCAATTTTTTCACATTCTTCTGAGTAGTATTCTTATGAGCAATTACGGGGCATCAGTTGTTAAGCTGACTGTGCGACAATTTTCGCATGTGTCAGCTCTTGCAATCGCCGGCCGAAGTGGCCGTGCGGTTCTAGGCTCTGCAGTCTGGAACCGCGAGACCGCTACGGTCGCAGGTTCGAATCCTGCCTCGGGCATGGATGTGTGTGATGTCCTTAGGTTAGTTAGGTTTAACTAGTTCTAAGTTCTAGGGGACTAATGATCTCAGAAGTTGAGTCCCATAGTGTTCAGAGCCATTTGAACCATTTGAAGCTCTTGCAATCTTCGGAATTGTGTGGATAATGTTTTTCCGAAGTGAGATGGTATATCGCCATACTCACGCATTCTACAAACCAACGTGAATAGTCGATTTGTTACCACTGCCCGCAATGGGTTTAGAAATTCTGATGGAATGTTATCTATCCTTCTGTCTTATTTGATGTTAAGTCTTCCAAAGCAGATTTAAATCGTCATTCTAATACTGGATCCCCTATATCTTCTATATCGACTCCTGCTTCTTCTTCTTCTTCTTCTATCACGTCTTCCGACAAGTCTTCCGTCGTTTCAGTGTCTTTTTTCCGCCTGCCAGTTCTCTCCTCTATATTTAACATTGCAACTGCTATTGCACTATTAATGTTACCACAACTGCTTTTAATTTCAACAACGCTTGTTTTGACTTTTCTCTATGCTGAGTCCTTCCTACAATAACTTCTTTTCCGGTTTCGTGTCATATTTCATGCAGCCATTTCGCCTTAGCTTCCCTGCCCTTCCTTTTACTTATTTATTTTTAAAAATTTATTTATTGTTCCGTGGGACCAAAATAAGGTCATGGAACGAGTCAATACATGGAATTATAACACGATAGTAGAAACACATAAAATGAAATACAAGAAACGTATTCAGGCGACAATTGGTAAGTTTAAATAAAGAAAATCAACAATGTAACACTGGAATTTGCTTAATTTTTCAGCTCTTCCAGGAGCTCCTCGACAGAATAGAAGGAGTGAGCCATGAGGAAACTCTTCAGTTTTGACTTAAAAGCGTTTGGGCTATTACTAAGATTTTTGAGTTCTTGTGGTAGCTTATTGAAAATGGATGCAGCAGAATAGTGCACTCCTTTCTGCACAAGAGTCAAGGAAGTGCATTGCACATGCAGATTTGATTTCTGCCTAGTATTAACTGAGTGAAAGCTGCTAACTCTTGCGAATAAGCTAATATTGCTAACAACAAACGACATTAAAGAAAATATATACTGTGAGGGCAATGTCAGAATTCCCGGGCTATTGAATAGGGGTCGACAAGAGGTTCTCGAACTTACACCACATATAGCTCGAACAGCCCGCTTTTGAGCCAAAAAGTATTTCATTCCTAAGTGACTTGTGTTTCTGTATTCCTGAATTTCCCTGAACATTTTTGGAATTCGTTCTTGCCGGCTGGTGTGGCCGTGCGGTTCTAGGCGCTTCAGTCTGGAACCACGTGACCGCTACGGTTGCAGGTTCGAATCCTGCCTCGGGCATGGATGTGTGTGATGTCCATAGGTTAGTTAGATTTAAGTAGTTCTAAGTTCTAGCGGACTGATGACCACAGATGTTAAGTCCCATAGTGCTCAGAGCCATTTGAACCAAACCAATTCGTTCTTCCGTCCATCAACTGAAGTATTTCTTCCGTTACCCATGGTTCTTCGCAGTTCCCTTCTTTGTACCTACGTTTTCTCTCCAACTTCTGTGACATTTAGAGATATCCATTCCGCATGAACTATTCATTATCGCAGTATCTATAGCGTCACAAGCTTCAAGAGTATCTTCATTCCTTAGTATTTCCGTCTCCCACTTTCTTGCGCATTGATTCTTCGTGACTAGTCTCTTAAACTAATGCTGCTCTTCATCATTACCAAATTGTGATCTGAGTCTATATCTGCCACTGGGTACTGATACGTTCCGCGGTTGGCGCCAGTATCCCTTTTCTCGTAGCGTCATCTTTGCCATCGATTTCGCTTTGGCCGGCCGCGAGTCGGTCGGTCACCGCGGATTCGGCTATTTAAGTCTGCAGCGTCGAGGCAGCAGGGTTCACTGTGTGATCTGTCGGTTGCGGTTACAGCAGTCTGGAGATTGGCCCTTACCTGGTGCGCATGCTCACGGCGCATGGTATAACTGGAGTGCTGCAGCCGAAAGGTTTTGCGCTCCGACTCGAGGCGTGGTTTTACGGCTTTTCTCGCCACGCAGTGCATGTTGGGAAGAATAGCTTGCCGGAGAGTCGCCTGGCATTAACCGTTCGCCTTGTCATATGGTGTGTGTTCGATTTAAACAGTGCAATTGTGTGCTTGTATATATTTTTGTTAATAGTTAACTAAGGTTGTCCTCAGTGACGAGTCTGATATGTCAAAGTGATGTCACACGTGATATGATAACGGGGCTTGGGCTTTCCACCTTAGTTTCCTACCTCTTGGTGACGGATCTGCAGCTAGACGTAAGGATACCCGGTGAGCTCCTCGTTACTGAGAATTGGTAATCTAAAATTGTGGTAAGTTTGGTGATTAAGTACCAAAATTTGCACCTTAATTAACAAGTAACGAAATACTATTCGATGAAAGTGTAGTTCTGGTGTTCTCTTGCCCATTTAAGGTAATACTCAGCTGTTGCTATTACGCTTCAAGGAACAATCTTATTTACGTGTGTATTGCAGTGTTTAAATGAATTATTGAGGGTTGAGTTTAAAAAAATTAACGAGCCTTCCTGTCTCAATGTTATGTTTCACTCTTTTATGTAATTTGCATGTGCAATCGCAAGTGTGCTGCTGTAGTTTATTTATGTTTCAGTTGGGCGGAGCTCAATGTATTTCCTCCAGTACAGAGTGACGTGGCACCGGAGCTCGACAACTTGGCTGTTGCCAGTGCAACTGAGTTTCGTTAGACTGGGCTATATGTTCCTGGCCTTCTGTCTCAATCTCGTTCTTAAGTTGAGTATTGCTGTCCTCTTTGTTCCTGGCTCTGTCAGGTCGTTAAGCTTTGTAGCTCGTTCCATTTAAATTTGTAAAACTGGGTCACTCTGTAATTAGTGCTCAATCGGATTGCTGGAGGCTCCATCTTACTAATTCTGCATTCCTTTATGAGCCATTTTATCATATTTGTACCTTGTATGCTGATTCTGAAGTTAAATTATTATAAAGGAGGGTTTCATGTGCGTATGTTCTCAGGGTATGTTTAGATGCCAAGGTGCTGTTTTTTACTAATTGTTTGTTATTTAATTAACGCCTACCTGTAGTGGCTTCAATTGGATTATTACTTAGTCAGAAGCTCGTGTGCCTGGTGTCTTCACTGCCGAGCATTCAAGTTTTAAAAGTTACCTTCTGGTTACTCGTGTGCATTATGTTATACCCTAATGTTATACCTTGGTATGAGTTTATATTGCAAGGGGAGAAGTCATTGTACAAGAGAGTCTTGCGGGTTCAAAGTTATGAAAGTTTTGATTGTCTTAAGTATTTACATCAACAGAATTTTTTTTTATGTTCTATACATTTGTTATGCAGATTTCAACAGGGATTTAAGAAAAATTTTTATTGTGCTTGTTAAACTGATCGATTTTATTGTATTTAAATTGTGCAAGTTAATAAACATTGTTTAACACAAGCTGTGTGTATTTGGTAATTATGAACCTGGTGCTTCCTGTCGTATTATTGGACACAAATAGCATGTTGCAGGTACATCTTACAAACAAATACCTATTTTCAGGGTCTCTGCCTGACCATGATGTCATGTAACTGTAACCTTTCCGCATCTCCCGGCTTTTTCAAAGTATGCCTTCCCCTCTTGTGAACCTTGAACAGAGCATTCACTACTACCAACCGAAATTAATGGCAGAACGCAGTTAGTCTTTCCCCTCTCTGATTCCTTCTACCAAGGCCCATATTGTCCCGTAATCCTTCCTTTCACTCCTGCCCTCAACCGAATTCCAGTCCCCCATGACTATTAGATTTTCGTCTCCCTTTAAATACAAAATTACCCGTTCAATATCCTCATATGCCTTCTGTTTCTCTACATCTTCCGCTTGCAACGTCGTTGTGCGCACCTGAACTATCGTTGTCGGTGTTGGTTTGCTTTCGATTCTAATGAGGACAGCCCTATCACTGAACCGTTCTCAGTAACTCACTCTCTGCCCTACCTTCCTAACCGTAAGGAAACTTATACCTGTTATATCATTTTCTGTTGCTTTTGCTGCTACCCTGTTCTCTTATGACTAGAAATCCTTGTCCTCTTTCTATTTAACTTCATTGACTCCCCACTATATCTAGACTGAGCACAGCATTTCCCTTTTCAGATTTTCTAGTTTCCCTAACACGTTCAATCTTCTTACAACATTCCATTCCTCGACTTGTAGCGCGTTATCCTTTCGCTGGTTATACAATCTTTTTCTCATGGGCACCTCCCCTTTGGCAGTCCCCTCTTGGAGACCCGAGAGAGGGACTATTCCTGAATCTTTTTACCAATGGACGGATCATCATGATACTTTTTCAAAATACAGGCCACATATCTGTGATATTACTCAAGATACTTCCAAACCTTGGACAAAAGCTATGTGTACAGAATCTTTTACAAACATTGTGGTAAAAAAAAAGTCAACCACGCAAAAATTTGGAAAGGTAGGCTAAATAAAGAGAGAAGTTGAGGACTTAAAAAGATGGCTCCATATTTTGACGCTCATCTAATGGAAAAGTATCTCTCTGTTCTACAATGCGGTAATCATCATACAGCTCAGAAAAATAGAAAGACGGCAGTAATGAAAATACATAAATGAGGATATGGCACAGAAGGCTAGCTTAGTTTTCTCTTCCTTTAAATTAAGTTTAATTGATACATATTTGAGACAACTAGACAATCACAACATTAAACTTAACTTTGGTTTCTTAACGTAACTGTTTTTTTTATGAAATCTGTATTTAGGATCAACTTCAGAATACTAAGTGCTGTAACTTAGGCGTGTCGTCTAATACCCCCGTCAGTCTCTTGTTATTTTACCAGTCATTGCTACAGTCAGCTGTCATTCGATGGTGTTCAATCGAGAGTAAATAAAAATTAATCGTTGTATAAGATCGAGAAAATTTATTTTTTTCTTAGTAAAAAAGCAGCAGAGCAAATACGTAACCTTGGGAAATATCCGTCGACTACGTGACGTGGGCAATGGCGGTTGTAAGCTACAATCGCTACACTTTGTCGGGGCTCGGTGCTCAGCAGCAGTCGCTTGCTGACAACTAGACCCTTGTTCAAGTTCCAGTTCTGCCTTGATGTATGGCCACCGCTTGCAGTGTTATCAAACAAGTTCTCGGCGGTCGAGGAAGATTCTAGAGACAACAAACGAAACCGTCGAGAAGCTAGTACACTATCATTGCAGTAGTCGAAGACACCTGTTACAGGAACACCAGGTAAGTTATGCTGTTGGCCAGACAATTTTCAAAATGAAAGGTGGAAAATAATTCCTTGTAAGGTGCACTTCGCGTTGAAGGATTACCCATGAGTCTTCCCTACATGTATCTGTTTAGGGCCTGGCGGTAGTCACCTACAAATGATGTATCATGTGTTAGTCGCGTATTTCGTTGCCCATGTTTTGTTGACGTATCAGGTCAAAAACACATCATCTGAATTTAATTAATGGAACAGAGATAATACATTTAGCAACGAGATCTTCGTGGGCAAAATCACAAATGCATTTCAGGTGTATCACCGGGGAAGTCAAGTACGCTAAATTCATGGAGTCCTGCCGGTCGTGTCTATCATTACATTACGTTTGTCATGTCATGTCATGGATCTCACGGAGAGTCTCTGGAATGTGCAAAGGACTCCAGTATGTACTTTTAATGTAATTCAAGTGCAACACAGTAAGATGACATTGCAGTACTGTGTTGCTGTGCTAATTTTATCTGTACCATAACATAGAACATTAAATTTAAGAGATTCCGTTAAGATTCTCTTCAATGGAATAGTACTTCCTCAGTAGAAAGTTCTTTAATTCAGTCTTACACTCCACTGCGATATCTACATGGTTTTTGATGTTCTGTGGTACGTTGTTGAATACATGTTTACCCATGTATCTGGCCACTTCCTGTGCTAATGTTAACTCCTTGAAGTCGTTACGGAGATTGGTTTTGGTTCTAGAGTTACAGCTCTGCTCTTCACTTTTTTTGTTGAAAGGTAAACATCGGTAATAAAGGACATTAAAGAATATAAGTATGCATTGTAAAGTAGTTGTCAGAGTAGACACTTTTTTTGAAGATCTCTCTGCAGAATATTCTTGAATTAATATCAGATGTAGTTCTTATAAGACACTTCTGAATTCCGAAAATACTATCCTTTTAACTTAATTTTTCCCAGAAAAAGGAACTGGTACTCTTTTTTTACTTCTGTGCTTGTGCTATGTGTAACAAGTACAAAATGCCAATGCAAATCCAAGTGGAAGATTATTTACATGTATTCGAAACAACAAAGGACCCAAAATCTAACCTTGTGGGACGCCATATCTAATTATTGTATTGTTATATATTTGACACAGAACTGATACTCACTGCTTTCTGTCGTTCACGTTAGATAAAAACTATGACTCTACTGTGCCTGCTATTCCGTAATTTTTGGCTTTTTGTGTTAGGGCATCATGGTTCACACAGCCAAAAGCCTTAGCCATGTTACAAAATATCCATAACAGTACTACTTTCTGCTTTATTGACTCAAGTACATCAACTGTCAAGATAAAAATAATCTCCACTGGAGACAGCCCCTTTTGGAAATCCAAACTGTTTGCTACTGACAAGGGAACCTCCCCATCGCACCCCCCTCAGATTTAGTTATAAGTTGGCATAGTGGATAGGCCTTGAAAAACGGAACACAGATCAATCGAGAAAACAGGAAGAAGTTGTGTGGGACTATGAAAAAAATAAGTAAAATATACAAACTGAGTAGTCCATGCGCAAGATATGCAACATCAAGGACAGTATGAGCCAAGGAGCGCCGTGGTCCCGTGGTTAGCCTGAGCGACTGCGGAACGAGAGGTTCTTGGTTCAAGTCTTCCCTCGACTGAAAAGTTTACTTCTTTTATCTTCGCAAAGTTATGATCTGTCCGTTCGTTCATTGACGTCTCTATTCACTGTAATAAGTTTAGCGTTTGTGTTTTGCGACCGCACCGCAAAACCGTGCGATTAGTAGACGAAAGGACGTGCCTCTCGAATGGGAACTGAAAACATTTGATCGCAAGGTCATAGGTCAACCGATTCCTCCACAGGAAACTTGTACACTTGGCGAATGGGTAAAAAGATTCTTCTACCTTGCCCGATTTAGGTTTTCTTGTGGATGTGATAATCACTCCCAAAAAAGTGATGAAAACATGACGGACGGACAGATAATAATTGTCTGAAAATAAAAAATTAAAATTTTCACTAGAGGGAAGACTTGATCCAAGGACTTCTCCTTCCGCAGTCGCTCACGCTAACCGCGGGACCACGGCGCTCCTTAGCTCAGGTTGTCCTTGATGTTGGTTATCTTGCACATGGACTACTCAGTTTGTATATGTTGCTTATTTTTTTCATAGTTCCACATAACTTCTTCCTGTTTTCTCGATTGATCTATGTTCTGTTTTTCAAGGCCTATCCACTACGCCAACTTATAACTAAATCTGAGGGGGGTGCGATGGGGAGGTTCCCTTGTGAGTATGTTTTCCTGTACCAGTGCATATAAGTATATGGTACATTATTTCTTAGAACCTTTTTGTAAATATTGGCAATATGAGATTTCTTGGTGATTCTTTACTAACATTTTGTCTCCTTTTTTGTGAACTGAGTGACAACATTGAGTTTAATTCTCTATTAGAAAATACCGCTGTGAAGAGATTCATTACACAAGTAACTCATGTGCTACTACAAGAACGTGCTGAAAAGTAATACCTCCGACACTTTTTTTTTTTGCTTTCAGTATCGATTGAGTTATGTCATTCATATCACTCTGTCGACTTTCCCGCTTCGCTGGTACAAGGTGCAACTTCCTGCCGCTAGGGGGCTCCACAGTACAGCGTGTAACATGGTCGTGTGCAACGTAGCAATGACATTGTATGAGAAACAGCTCAGAAAACGGAAAACACGAATTCGAAGAGTTCGTCCACACAGGGAGCGCCCTCTTCTTCAGCATGACAGTGACGGAAGGCACTTGAGCTCTGCAACATCTGCAACAATCCAACACCTAGGGTTTACTGTCATCGATCATCCTCCATACAGTCCCGACTTGCTCCCATCCGATTTTCATCTGTTCCTTATACTTAGTCAACAGCTTCGAGGACTTCACTTTGACAACAGTGAAGCGTTGCAAGCAGAGGTGAGTTGTGGGTCCGTCAACGAAGGCAAACATTTTACAGTGACCGCATCAACAAACTGGTCTCCCGATGGGAGAAATATTTTAAGTTGAGAAATAAATATGCAGACGTGAAGAATAAAGATGTAGAATGTTCATAACTTTTTATTTAAATTCGGAGGCATTACTTTTCAACACACCCTCGTAAGTCGAGCTCAATAGCATTTCTTTATTTTTATTACTGATTTTATCGTCACTCGAACTTTTATTTTTAAGAGAGTTGATAGTGTTGGAAATTTCTTTAGGAGATATTGGGTGTAGCTGAATTTTTGTCCAACTTGTTTTGGAAGGCGCTACTTATGAACTACACAGTAACTGATACGGAAGTGATGAAACGTGAATTGTCTGTTACACACATAAAAAGGTTAATAAAAGTTCCTACTGTTTTAGGGTTACCTGTGATCAGTTCGTTATTTACCTTTAGTTGTAGAATTTCGGAACACCTATTATGTTCGAGTATAATTCCTTTTCTGGAGACTAGAAATCTACTCTGTTCGAATTAGCATGGGTTTCGAAAAAGACGATCGTGTGAAACCCAGCTCGCGCTATTCGACCACGAGACTCGGAAGGCCATAGCCACGGGTTCACAGGTAGATGCCGTGTTTCTTGACTTCCGCAAGGCGTTCGATACAGTTCACCACAGTCGTTTAATGAACAAAGTAAGAGCATATGGACTATCAGACCAGTTGTGTGATTGGATTGAAGAGTTCCTAGATAACATAATGCAACATGTTATTCTCAATGGAGAGAAGTCTTTCGAAGTAAGAGTGATTTCAGGTGTGCCGCAGGGGAGTGTCATAGGACAGTTGCTATTCACAATATACATAAATGACCTTGTGGATAATATAGGAAGTTCACTGAGGCTTTTTGCGGATGATGCTGTGGTGTATCGAGAGGTTGTAACAATGGAAAATTGTACTGAAATGCAGGAGGATCTGCAGCGAATTGACGCATGGTGCAGGGAATGGCAATTGAATCTCAATGTAGACAAGTGTAATGTGCTGCGACTACAAAGAAAGAAAGTTCCCTTATCATTTAGCTGCAATATAGCAGGTCAGCAACTGGAAGCAGTTAATTCCATAAATTGTCTGGGAGTAGGCATTAGAAGTGATTTAAAATAGAATGATCATATAAAGTTGATCGTCGGTAAAGCGGATGCCAGACTGAGATTCATTGGAAGAATCCTAAGGAAATGCAATCCGAAAACAAAGGAAGTAGGTTACAGTACACTTGTTCGCCCACTGCTTGAATACTGTTCAGCAGTGTGGGATCCGTTCCAGATAGGGTTGATAGAAGAGAGAAAGAAGATCCAACGGACATCAGCGCGCTTCGTTACAGGATCATTTAGTAATCATGAAAGCGTTACGGAGATGATAGATAAACTCCAGTGGTAGACTCTACATGAGAGACGCTCAGTATCTCGGTATGGGCTTTTGTTGAAGTTTCGAGAACATACCTTCACCGAGGAGTCAAGCAGTATATTGCTTCCTCCTACGTATATCTTGCGAAGAGACCATGAGGATAAAATCAGAGAGATTAGAGCCCACACAGAGGCATTCCTGACAATCCTTCTTTCCACGAACAATACGAGACTGGAATAGAAGGGAGAACCGATAGAGGTACTGAAGGTACCCTCCGCCACACACCGTCAGGTGGTTTGCGGAGTATGGATGTAGATGTAGATGAAAGAAATTTATTCATTTCCTTGATTGGTTTTTCCTCTCGCATTTTTTTTATGTACCAAATAGTTTTTATCTTGTTGCTGAAGAAGCTTATATTTTCTTGAAAGTATGTAGATTTTCATGCTCCTATAATTTTGCTTAGAATTTTACAGAACAGTCTGTAATGTGTTTTAATTCTGTTATCATCCATTAACCTTGTTTCCAAGTAGGGTTATCTCTTAGTTTTGCATGATATTCTGATCCCATTTGTAGTGCGGGGTTTAAGTGCATTTAATCTGATTCCAACGGCCAATTTCGTGGGAAAATAGGTTTCAAAGTAGCCTATGACTATGTTACGGAATACATCATAATTTTCATTTGCGCCAGTGGTGTTGTACACATCTTACCAGCCAGTATTTTTCAAATTCCTTTTGAATTCCTCAATTTCTTTCTCATTTATTACCCTCGAAGTTTTCCAACTATTTTTATTTACCTCATGAACTCTGAAACTGAATGTCAGCAGTTGACTGACCGTCGTGGTCTGAGAGGCCTTTATAGTGACAATTCCTCTACGACACTGCAGTTTCGACGCATCTGAAAGAAAGTTTGTCAATAGCAGCGATGCTGGTTCCCATAACTCTTGATGCAAATTGTATGAGGGGAGCTAGATTATATGAAATGGCACTGGCTAGAGTATAACTCTAGAATAGATATGCTCTAAAAATTTAAATAAAAAACTCCAGTTAATATTATCTCATTGTGCTTGGAAGTCAAGAAGTTTAATAAGACAGATTGTTTAATAAATAATTCACAATTATCAGATACAGCACTGTATATTGTGATTATAATTACTGACTTTCCGTGAAAATCTACTTCTGTAACATAAGCTTCAAAATGCTAATCACTGAAAAATCTATGTACATCAATGACGTACAGCAACCAGATGCTAAGTTATAATCATCGATATTCAGCATTGCATTCCTATATCTGTAGTCAAATGATGTTCAGAAAGCCATATTATATGTAAATGATTTGCAGGATGCAGTTCATCTAAAGACACCGGATGATCATTGTTGTTATTTTTTAAGTCTCTAATGTTTTGATGCAATGTGTTTATTTTAACCTCCTTTTCATCTTCACATATTTGAGGCTCAAAATTTTCAGTTGCACTTTTTTCTTTTAACGCTAGTAGCCTGAAATCTGAATTTACCCTAAAAAATGTGCTGCACTCGCACCTTTAACTCGAGTGTCAGTCTCCCCTCTTAAAGGTTCTACAGTCAACCCTGCCTGTTCGCCTATGGATCCATAGGGTATAGATGAGCATTACGATGAGTAATCACTCGATCGAAATACTCTATATAACACTTTTTTTTTTTTTTTTTTTTTTTTTTTGCAGTTCCGAACGCGACAAAGTCATGAGACCGACTGCTGGCGAAATAGTTTGCTGATCGGGACAAAGGTCGACCGCCAGCGATGTTACTTCGCAGAGCAGTGTTCTCACACGCCTTTCTCACTTCTGTTGAAATGTAGGTCATGCCATTACACCCCACCTGTGTTCGGTCCATCGCCTGACAGAAGCAGTTGATCTAACTCCATGTTCACATGACTCACAGAGCTATTACACAAGACCATATCACAACACCGCAAAACAGGAACAAACTCAACATTTGTACGGCTTGTCACTGAAGCTATGTTTACCGGATCACTCTTCCTGCTTTAGCCATGGGCCCTCTCAGTACTGTTTCCTGCTCTTCTCACTATTATGACACGAGCCTCCTTTCCAAAAAACTTTGCACGAAGAACATTCCTATTTTAAAAAAACGCAGTTGATATCCGTTTGATGTATGGCAGCGCCATCTAGCGGGCCAACCATAGCGCCATCTGCTTTCCCCCTTCAAGCTAGACGAGTTTCGTTCTTTGAAGTTTTTACGTTTGACGCTTATTTCGTGAGATATTTGGCCCGGTCACGATCAATGGACCACCCTGTATACAACAGGGTGATTTTTAAATCAAAAATTCAGGCCTTCAAAGCTTTCGAGGACAGAACGAGACCCAGAACAAAATCATCTTGAACAGAAGAATGACGGAGGTTGCAGAGTATGAGAATGAAAAAAATATTGGGAAAGAAGAAAGACCAGAAGACGAAACTGAAGTGAATTAACGTGGTCCTAAGATGGCCAAAACGAAAGAAGAAGAAGAAAGACGCAGGGGATCGACGTTTGGTACAGAGTCTATCAATTCATTTATTTCTTCTTGCAATAGTGCAGTATAGCTCTTATAAAACTCCATAAAACGGACTGTGCTGATGCTGCAGAACTGTAAATCGTTCAGTATTCTTTCGGTGGGTAATATTGCAATAACTAACTCCTACACACAGCTTTTTTCTGGCTTCTCGGTACCGCAGATGGCGAATTTCCATGCGTAGCACGGGCTGGTCCTCCGCAGCTAACCACGCTGTTTTTTATCTAATTTTCCACTTTAACTCCAACATTTGTTAATCACTTTCTACTGCTGAACATCTGCCGCCCCGCAAAGGCTTCCTATGCGTACTTGGGCTATTCAAATAGATGTGATGTATCCTCAGGCGTACCGTATTCATAACACTTAAGGCGGCTTTTTCGACCCCACACAGACATATCAGATCGGGGATATGAACGCAGAAGCTGTATCGTTCCTTTAATTAGCTTCAAAACTCTAAAAAGATCCCGTGCCCAGATTCAGACGTTTCCCATAGTGCCCGCCGGTTATCCAATATTATATACCTTATTTCTAATTTGCTGAATGCTGGTCGGCCTCATATTCTGCGTACGTTTTCGAAGTCCCTCTTGTTTAGCCAACAGGGAGCAGCCCACTTTCAAGTTTTTAAGGGCAACGGGTGTACTTGAAATAATCCCAACATGGCTTATGTAACGTCTGCTATGTACACCAGCGCTGTGCAGTATGGTTTCTTTGAACTCTTCTCATAGTCGACACAAATGAATTACTGTGAGTGCCAGGTGGAGTCATAATTGCCCAATATTTAGAACCTTGTTAAATATTCATGTAGCTCTTTTAATTACTTGTTCAATGCATACAGTGAAGGTATATTTTTCATCCAAGCGGATGCGTAAATGTCCTACTTATCTCTGAGAATAAAGATCCTGTACTTTTACAAAAGGGCCACGTAACAATTCGCCCTTATACATAATCTTGTTTGATTTGCGTGAAGCAGCTCGAAGTTTACCCTTGTTACTGCACACTGTTTGTGCGAAGCAGCTGAAAGTACAGTCTTGTCACTGCACACTGTTCACTTGTCAAGCGCGATTTCGGTCTTGTGTTCAAGTGGAGTGAACGCTTTTGTTAGACTGTTGTTCCCAAAGCAATATCCTCCAGTGGTTCCACTTTGTTTAACCATACGACGGGCCCACAGATGGATGCCTGATGGAAGTCTTTAGTTATCATCTTACAAGGGAAATGTCCAATTCGACGTAGGGAAGCCTAACCTGAAATTTTTCGTTCAGTAAGTATACAGGGCAGTGTATGTTGTTACATTACAGATGATTTTCATCAATCGGTACTTTAATATGTTGACATGAAATATTTTGTAGCATAGTTCTTATGATAATTTCTGAATAATATATATATGTTACTAACAACGAAAAATTCCTTGATTGTTTCCATTAGTCATCACAAAAAGTGAAGTGTGCATTGGATGACGAAAACAAATATTTTATTTACTCCAGGCACATCTGATGAAAGAAAAATTAATCCATCTAGGTATGTCACAGTAATTACTAGTTTTATTTAGACAGAATTGGGATGGAGTAAGATATTGTTGTGGCCATTCTTCTGCATATTGTGATGGGTAACAGTCCGCCTGCTTAGCTGGCTGGTAACGTGCTTGTCTCCCACGTACTGGAGCCGGGTGCGATTCCCGCCTGGTTTGAAGATTTTCTCTGCTCGTGGACTGGGTGTCGTGTTGTCCTCATCACCGGCTGCGAGTCGCCCAATGTGGCGCCGACTGAAATAAGACTTGCACTTGGCAGCCGAACTCGACCGGGACCTCCCGGTCAACAATGCCATACGATCATTTCATTTTTTTTTCCATGGGTAACAGGCAAACGCGATCAAATTCGTCAAATCTGGTGATGTAAACAGCCACTGCATAAATGACTGGAGTTTAAAAATGCTGTTCCGCTGATAAACCTGAAATGGCAAAGAGCTATCAGAAATTATACTGACGAGAATTTTCTGAAAAATTCTTTATGATGTCGAAAAGTTTCTTTATCGAGAAGCTGAATCTCTTCGTCGTCCTCCTAAAGACGGATGCGAAGTTGCGAGGGTGATTTGGTAAGTCTGGTAAATTTAGATGAAAGAACGGATTTTTTCTTTTTCTTTGCGACTTCATGGTTGGTAAGCTCGATTGTTCTAAGGATGTTATAAAGAATTTCAAGAATGTACAGCGGAAAATTCATTGCTGATAGTCATCTGAATTGGTCAGCGCCGAATGCGATTTACAATGGAGAAAACCCAGTTTTGTGCTGTTATTAAATATTTTCATTGAAGGGTTGGACTTCTGTACAAATCAAAACAGAGCTGGTGAGGTTCATGTGGACTCTGAACCTAGTGATGGGAACAAACACATGAAAACAATCGATTCATTCGGTTGTTTGAAAAGAATCGACTCAGTCAGTTGTAGTTATACGTATCTTATTCATTCATTCTTTTGTGTGAAACTAGTCTGTGGGAGCTACCGAATGAAAACAGTTGATTCAGATTGGACACTTTTGTAGCCTTGCATATTGAACGTTGATGGAATTATTAATTTTTTCTTTTACAGTTAAAACAATAAGTAATTTTTCTGTCAGTTGAACAATCTACTCATTCTTTTAATTGAAACCGCTCGTTAGTGTGCTAGCTAACCGAACTATCCATTGATTGTTCTGAGTGAAACCAGCCTGCAATACTTTGATTAGCTGAACGAAATCAGCGCACTGGTCCTAAGTGAAGACGTATCTCAGAGGAATGCCAAAGTTAACATGAGCAGTGTACATGTTCATTGAATTATGAACTGAATGGAATAATTTAAAACTGATTCATACACTACCATGGATTAAATTGTTCCAGGTACTATTAACAAATAACTAATTAACCTGATGTATCACTGGGGTAGGCCTGCTATCACTTAAATTATCGACCCCAAACAGAAACTTCGAAAACCCCAGACATGTGGGACAAATCGGATTATTTTCCTGTACACAAACAGTCTGTAGACGGTAAACTGCCTGATGACAAAGGTGTTCCGCGGGAGGGGGGGGGGGGGGGGGACAATGCCTACCGATCAGCAGGTATAAATTATACACAGTACTATAAATTTTTATAGTTTTATAGTATTGTAATTACTATTATTACTAATTATTATACTATTTTACAGTATTATAATTAGCATTAAGGAAAATTAACGTAAATGAAATCAGTTTTATACAGCTGAGTGAGTAGAAGGCAAATGCCATTTAAGAGATTCATGCGTCTGGCAGGCGGGGCGGCGTCGCGGTGTATGCGATCGCCCATCGTCGGCAGCTTCTCATTGTCTCAATAAAGAAATTTAGAAAAAAGGGTGCTCCAAAATTGTCTTTAAAATTTCATTGCATATATTTCAGAAATGGGGCAGGTAGAAAAGCGATGTTTGCGGTATAATATTCATATACACCTAAGGTTCAAGCAGCCACATAACAGTTCAGTGTGTTCAGATGACCATAGTTTCTAGAGCCAAATTCGGTATAAATTAAAAAATTTTGATATTACAGAAAATGTCTGAATTGACCTTATTAAATGCAAAATATTAATTTAACTCGTTACAAAAATTAACGCTATGTTATATTGTATTGTTCCCTTCTAGGAGTGCGAGCAGGCATACAATATCATCACTGCTGCAAATTTTCTGCATCATTTTTATATACTTCAACAGCCTTATGAAAACATTCAACTCAAGTTTCATAATAATTTCATAACACATAATAATAATTCACTAACACTGTTTTCGTACTTTCTACTACAAACTGTGTTTTGTCACTGCTCCATACATTACTCATTTGGGAAAATATCCTTTCAGTAACAGCATACCGACCCAAGTAACATGAACGTACAATTCGGGATAAATCGTTTCATAATTGTTAAATCCGGGACAAATGGGCCTCCCGAATTACTTTTGAAAAAATTCGGCACAGAGCTAGGAAAATCATGGTTGTCACGAAAAAGGGGGGACGGTTGCTCACGTTAAATACGTGCGCCATCTGTAGCACACAAGTTTCTAAGCGAATTCCAGTTCCATGTCCGGCGTAGGATGTCCTCATTAAAGCGTGCCATTGCTGCTCCGATGCGAGCTCACAGTTCGTGCAAGAAGAAAAAAATGTAATGGTGTTCCGTAGGACCTGGGTGTCAGATCTGGTCCTTACAAACACTCTGTGCCAACTACTGGAGGTTGGGCAACAATAACTAACATGAGAAAATGGGAAAAAAATCTTTAGGTGTGTGTGAACATTGTGTCGCAAAGCAGACCTATCTACCTATTCCCATTTCTAAAATATACATGATCAAAGTTGTAAAGACACTTTTGGAGCATACGCTATGTGCACAGGAGAGTGGCTAAGCGTGCTTGCCGCTGCCTTTTTAATAGACTAAAACCGAGAAATTATCTACAGTTAGGTCGTCCTATAATAAATTTTAACTTAGGTTTTGTTACAAACTATTTCCAATCAATCGAAATTTTACAGGCACTAAAACAGTTCCAGGTTTACCCTGGAATGTTGTATAAACTCGCTTGAGCACGCCTCTGTACGCCCCCAAAGTTAGGACCAATCCGGAGAAATCCGGACGTTTTGCAGCCCTAGTTGGGGGTGCAAAGGTGAGCGCAATGGTCCCCTTGAGGGTGTATGAAGAAGAAAGGCACCTTGCCTCGTTTTAGCGACAGTTTGCATTCCGTTTTATAGGCAATGTAGGATGATGTCCACAAATGCAAAATCATTTGCATATTCAACAATTTATTTGGTGAAAGGTAGATATTTTGTAGAGAAAATTACGTACCAGCTACATACGTGCGCCCCATGTGTTCAGATTTGCAAGTAGTGCCACAGCTATTAAAAATTCACAAGTACAAATATTCAGGATTATCTGTATGACGTTAGGAATCTATATGGGGCCAGGGGAGATTGTTTAATATTTATTAGTCCGTTTTAAAACCGTGTTACATTAAAAAGTTTTTCTGTTTAAATAGTTGTTTTCTGATTTTTAGTCTTGTGTGTGAAATTTTTCAGTTGATTTTAAACATTTTGATGAGATTACAGCAAGACATGTGTTAAACTTCAGGTTTATTTCAGTTTCTCTTCAAATGAGCCACCAATATATTACTTCCTCATAGGCACATCTCGCGAGAAGACCGCGAATGTAAAAACTAGAGGCCGATAGGGAAGTTTAGCAGCAATCGTTCTTAAGTGCGAAACATTCGCGACTGGAACAAGAAAGAAGGGAAATAGCACTGGTATAACAAGTACCTACTCTCCGTCATACACCAGAAAATAAAGCGAGTTAATATTGCATTGTCACCAAGTTCTGAGCTAAGTTGAAAGTTTCAAGTCTATAGTTTATCGGAAAATTAGTTTAAAAACCGTTGCCAGATTTGTACCGAATAGACTGGACGGCCGAAAAACAAAGTACCCTCCGCCACCCACCAGAATGGAAAGCAAATTAAAATTGCATTGTCATCCAGTTCTTAACACCAAGTACCTGCTCTCCGCTACATACCAAAAAATAAAGGGAGTCAATATTCCTTTGCTATCCTGTTCCGAATTAAGTTGAAAGTTTCAAGTCTTTAGCCTATCGGGACGTTAGTTTAAAATCAGTTGCAAAATTTGTATCCAACAGATAGAGACAAACAGACTGAAAAACAAAGTACTACCCGCCATACGCTAGACTCGAAAACTAGTTAATGTTACAGTATCATCCAGTTCACAGCTATGTTAAAAATTTCAAGTCTCTAGCTAATCGGGAAACTAGTTAGAAATGAATTGCAAACTTTGTACCACAAAAAAGAAAAAAACCAGACAAGAAACCGACCCAATAAAAACGTGTTTAAAAGTGCTTGTTCGTTTATATGTACACAAATTTACAGCGCAGTGCCAGATATTAAACTTTTAAAAATTTAATGCTACAAGTACAAAAATTCGTATTGCAGTAAGCAAATGCATAAATTTTGAATGTACCTTATTTTTAGAAGTATGAAAGAGACCTTTGGAGAAAAGAGAACCACTTGTATGAATATCAAGAGCTCAGAAGGAAACCCAGCTCTAAGCAAAGAAGGAAAAGCAGAAAGGCGGAAGGAGTATATAGAGGGTCTATACAAGGGCGATGTACTTGAGGACAATATTATGGAAATGGAAGAGGATGTAGATGAAGATGAAATGGGAGATATGATACTGAGTGAAGAGTTTGATACAGCACTGAAAGACCTAAGTCGAAACAAGGCCCTGGGAGTAGACAACATTCCATTAGAACTACTAACAGCCTTGGGAGAGCCAGTCCTGACAAAACTCTACCATCTGGTGAGCAAGATGTATGAGACAGGCGAAATACCCTCAGACTTCAAGAAGTATATAATAATTCCAATCCCACAGAAAGCGGGTGTTGGCAGATGTAAAAATTACGGAACTATCAGTTTAATAAGTCACAGCTGCCAAATACTAAGGAGAATT
This sequence comes from Schistocerca piceifrons, assembly GCF_021461385.2. NCBI lineage: Eukaryota > Metazoa > Arthropoda > Insecta > Orthoptera > Acrididae > Schistocerca > Schistocerca piceifrons. The sequence continues at coordinate 319,854,715 of NC_060139.1, read as the reverse complement.
CTTTACAGACGAATGGAAAAACTGGTAGCAGCCGACCCCGGGCAAGATCAGTTTGGATTCCGTAGAAATATTGGAACACGTGACGCAATACTGACCCTACGACTTATCTTAGAAGAAAGATTAAGGAAAGGCAAACCTACGTTTCTAGCATTTGTAGACTTAGAGAAAGCCTTTGACAATGTTGACTGGAATTCCTCAAATTCTAAAGGTGGCAGGGGTAAACTACAGGGAGCGAAAGGCTATTTACAATTTGTACAGAAACCAGATGGCAGTTATAAGAGTCGAGGGGCATGAAAGGGAAGCAGTGGTTGGGAAGGGAGTGAGACAGGGTTGTAGCCTCTCCCCGATGTTATTCAATCTGTATATGAAGCAAACAGCAAAGGAAACAAAAGAAAAATTCGGAATAGGTGTTAAAATCCACGGAGAAGAAATCAAAACTTTGAGGTTCGCCGATGACATTGTAATTCTGTCAGAGACAACAAAGGACTTGGAAGAGCAGTTGAACGGAATGGACAGTGTCTTGAAAGGAGGATATAAGATGAACATCAACAGAAGCAAAACGAGGATAGTGGAGTGTAGTCGAATTAAGTCGGGTGATGCTGCCGGAATTAGATTAGGAAATGAGACACTTAAAGTAGTAAAGGAGCTTTGCTATTTGGGGAGCAAAATAACTGATGATGGTCGAAGTAGAGAGGATATAAAATGTAGACTGGCAATGGCAAGGAAAGCGTTTCTGAAGAAGAGAAATTTGTTAACATCGAGTATAGATTTAAGTCGTTTATGAGAGTATTTGTATGGAGTGTAGCCATGCATGGAAGTGAAACATGGACGATAAATAGTTGGGACAAGAAGAGAATAGAAGCTTTCGAAATCTGGTGCTACAGAAGAATGCTGAAGATTAGATGGGTAGATCAGATAACTAATGAGGAGGTATTGAATAGAATTGGGGAGAAGAGGAGTTTGTGGCACAACTTGACTAGAAGAAGTGATCGGTTAGTAGGACATGTTCTGAGGCATCAAGGGATCACCAATTTAGTATTGGAGGGCAGCGTAGAGGGTAAAAATCGTACAGGGAGACCAAGAGATGAATACGCGATGCAGATTCAAAAGGATGTAGGTTGCAGTAGGTACTGGGAGATGAAGAAGCTTGCACAGGATAGAGTAGCATGGAGAGCTGCAGCATACCAATCGCAGGACTGAAGACCACAACAACAACAAACAACTTCTTATTCACATCACCTTGAAAAAGGTATTTTATTTGTCTCAAAAAAAGTTGTCAACCCTGGTCATGTTTCATGTACAACCGAAAATACTGAAAAGTGTGTAAATACAATCACTCAAACAGGTGAGTGAGTGAAAACATTTATATAGCTGACATGGCGGCTGAGACTAGTTCCAATCGGTTCTTTCATTCTACTGAAAAAACCGACTGAACAAAAAAACAGTTGACTGACTAATCGATTGTTAAAAACAGTCGATTTTGCACTCACTATCTGCACCATCATCGAAGACCATTTACTTCTGGATTAATGAAGCCCTGAATACTAGGTACGCTTCCTCGATCAGCTGCGGCCACAACTAAGAAAACCATCAACCAAATCCATTATTTGGTAATGTAAGACGGCCGAATAAAAATGCGTGAGATCGCTGAAATCATAGGCATCTCGACTGAGCTAGTGCACAATGACCTGTATGAAGAATGGCTACAAAGAGATTGTGTGTGAGGTGGGTGCTGCGATTACTAGCAGTCGAACAAAAGCGCATCCGGCGTAACATTTCAGCACAATGTCTGGCGATGTTTAATCTCAATAGGCAAGACTTTCTGCGTCGGTTTGTAGCTGTTGATGAAACCTGGCTCTATCATTACACTCCAGATTCAAAACGGCAGTTAAAACAATGGAGAAAGGCTGGTGAAAGTACACCAAAGAAGGCAAAGACCATTTTATGCTGGTTACGTGGTGGGCAATGTTTTTTGGGATTCACAAGGAATAATACTCATAGACTTTTTGGAAAAAGGCAGAATAACCAGACCCTATTATGTTTCATTGTTGGGTCGTATCAAACGTGCCTTGGTCGAAAAAATCCCAAGGTTGGCACGCAAAAAAGGACCCTTTCAGCAGGATATTGCACCACCGCACACATCAGCGATAACAATGACAAAAAGGGCACGAGTTGGGCTTTGAATTTATTCTCATTCGCCCTCTTCACCAGACTCAGCCACATGTGACTTCTTCCAGTCACTTGAACCTTTGGCTTTCTATGAAGAAATTTTCATCGAACGCGGAAGTGATAGCTGCAGTCAATGAGTATTCTGCAGAGTTTGAAAGAATATATTTTTCCGATGTGATGAGAAGCTGTAGGATCGCTGGACCAAGTGTATAGCCCTCAAGGAGACATGTCGAGAAGTAAGGTGAGTTGTTTACGAAACAAATATTTTTTCTTGCTTTTTTATCTGACTTATCGAACCAAGAATCCAACAAAAGCAATGAATTGTTTGCTGCAAATGATAATAAGACATTTCGGATGTAAATCTGAAAATTATTCTCTCCCATTTTTCCAGATTTTGTTTCGGTGGTTACAAGATTTTTACAACAAAACATTCTTTTTTTAAATGTTTAGTTCTATTTAGCTTTAGGTGCCTGAAGACAGGTATAAGTCTGCGGAAACAGGACTCCACTGATACTTGTCACTGACATCGTTGTATTCAAATGTTTCGTAACATTCGTCGACATTGTGTTTCTTTCACTCGAAATGATAAAGCGCGGTTTGCACGTAATTCTTACACGAGACCTGACTGATTGGGTTTATACACAGCATTTCAGGAGATAACAGGAAGCTTCGTTTTTACGTCAGCTACTAATTTCTGTATAGCATTACCCGTTACTGACATCTCCTGTACGCATTTACTTGAAGTAAACACCGTAATTGCCCGACTTGCTTTTCCATACATGTGAATCAGTAATGTGAACTCACTTGCAGTTGAAAAAACCTAGTCACGTAAATCAGCCCTGGCAAACAGTGCGCTGACTCGCATGAATAGTTCTAGATCCTTCGAATAATTGTTCTTTCGCAATTTTGCGATTTTCATTTTGGTGTGTATTTCGTATTTCCCGCAAATCTTTGTACCGTTAATACAATTCACGTGAAGATTGTACGAATCACAACTGGCTTTGCACACTGCTTAAATTCTTCCTCCTCCGTTAAACAAAAATTTACAGCCTTTTCTTTGACACTGAGCGCTCTTGCCGTACATGTTTTCTTCGTGCTAGATGGGTACGGCGTTTTAGTTCTGGATTTTAATTAGCACAATAATCATCGTTCGAACCACAACTCACGGAATCGTCAGTTATTTCTTGTGTCTTCTAATGTTTCCATAATTTCTAACGAAATGTTGACATCATTCGAACGAATGTCCAAGAAATTACGTAATAAATAACACATACATAGGTTTTCAGGAGAAGTAGCTGTTTTCAGTTGCATACACGTTCTTCATATTTCATCTTTGAAAAGTCGAAAACATTAATTGGACCCCACATTACTGTGAAACTCTGGAACCTGCGCAAAGCCAAATGCTACTAGCTAGCATATATGAAGGAAACAAAGAAAATTAATTCAGTTTTATCTCCTCTGTTAACACTTAGCGATACCGCAAAGGCAACTGCTAATTGTTATGGATGTTAAATGAGTTGCAAATTGAAGCGAATAGTAACTGTGAACAATTCTGTAAGGGAACCTATCAGCGGAACAGGAAATTCACTTTAGAAATTACGATCGCGTCAACCATGTTATCTATTTACCGATTTGCTGCTAACCAAGGCCATGCTCGCACCATGTTACGCATGCCCTGGCTGTTATCGCTGAAACAACCGGTTTTCGGTTATATCGGTTTCTTGAAACGCCTGTTTATTTATTTATTTAACCTGATCAGATTAGGGCCATCAGGCCCTCTCTTACATCGGACCAGTGTTTCACACATACAACATTTCACACATCAGAGTTACACCATGACAATAGTTTAAATAAGAAAATTAGATTACTCTAGTGACAATGTGAATAAAGAGTAATGACTAAGACCTAATAAACTAAGTGCTGGCAGTATTTTTACAACAGGTGCTATACATACAAATTATGATAAAAGGAATAATAGTAACAGTAAAAAAATCAAATAATAATGATAAACATGAGAAAAATTGGCAATAGTAATGAAGATTTGTTCATATGTACATCAATATCTTGGTGTGTAAAGTAGATGTTTACTAGTGTAGCGAAGTATTGGGGAAGGGTGATTCAAGGAGGGGGAAAGAGGGAAGTAATGAGGTGAAGTGCATTCATGTACAGAGGAAGGCATTACTGTTGCTTAAGTAGATATGTCATTAACTATTTTTTGAAGCCGGACATATTTTTAAGTTCTCTAACACAACGAGGTAGGTTATTCCAGAGTCGGGTTCCCGCTACTGTAAAGGACTTGGAGAAGGTGACTGGGCGATGCAGTGGAACAGAGAGGATTTTTTTATGATGGGAACGTGTGTTTCTGTCATGTTGTTCAGACATAAGCGTTAAGGACGAGGAGAGATACGAGGGACAGTGTACGTTTGTAAGGCAGTAGATGAGACAGAGTGTATGGAAATCTCTGCGTTTGTGTGCACGCAGCCAGGACAATTTTGCAATGCTGGAGAAATGTGGTCAAAAAGTCGAACGTCACAGATATATCGGACGCAGGCATTCATGACCAGTTCCAGACGTCGTGAATTTTCCTGAGAGAGGCCTTGTAGGATAATATCGCTGTAGTCAATGATTAACCTGACTATTAAAACAATTTAAAATACCCAGTTCCTCAAATTACGGATTTTCGTTTTTTATTCCTGTTATTTGCTGTAATAAAGGTAGAAATCGAACAAAGACCAAAAAATTTTAACTCCCTCAGTTTCAAGATGCACAGAATCAAAATATTAAAACAAATAGGCAAATGAAAGAAAGCTCAGTCCATCCATCGTTCGCGGCTTTTCTCGACAAGTGATAAGTGGTTGAATATTACCAAAAAAATCATCAGTATTCTCCTACTGATTCTATTTTTTTTTGAAACTCTGTTCAAAAATCAAGTTGTGATCGAGGACCATACCATTATTTGGGCATTACGAACAGTCAGTGCCAAATGGTGAAAACTGAGGTTGAAGGACTCCATTTTTCGTGTTAACTTGGCCGTTTTCAAAGGCGACAAGCAGATAAAGGCATATTATGTAGGCACAGTAGCAAATCAACTACTTTCTATTTTTATCCTGAACTATGAGTAAATTGTTAAAATGTAAGTTTTCTTCCCGTTTTTTATCTTTTAAAACAAATGTAGCGTTGTACTCCATTGATACCGGACTTCGTAAAGTGTTTCCAGACTAGGTATGGTGCCATTGTGTAATACAATTGATGTCCGACGGCGACAGCGAGAAACTGCCATATAGACCTGATGGGGCAAGTCCTGCATGCTGCATGTATACGTGTACCTGTAACAGGCCACGTCACATGGTAACAGGTATTACTCGTACAATATATCGTGGCAGTCGGCCGTGGCGTAAGCAAAAGAGGACTGTGGCCATAGAGGGGAAAAAAGAGGGGGAACGTGCCCCGCCTCCCTCTCGCAGGGCTGCCAGCCTACACCCGTGTCTCGCTCTTCAGTGATAGCAGATCTGAAGCATTGTGATAGTGAATGCCGAAACCAGTGAAGAGATCTATCGCTACAAATAATAAATGATATAAAGTACAGACAAACACAATTTCTAATAGAAACCTAATGTAATGCAATATATACAACAGTAGCATACTACATAAAACAGTCCGACAATTTATTTTTAGTCACTTGTATAGTAACTGTCGGCCATGTCGATACGTTAAGATTGTCTGCTGCGTCCGTGCGGGATGAGCTGTCATGGCCCACTGTGTCTCTGTTAGTTCAGTCCTCAATAGTGTCATTAGCAGCTATTATAATGTTGTTAATTGAAATTTCCATTACGCCATCGCGCCTCCTGTAATCATGCTCCGCCTTTCGCACTTTTCTGCAGTACTCTTCCAGTCGTCTGGAGTGACAGAACAGAAGGCACTGTGTCAATTTTCTGAGTTGGCTGCAGACTTGTCGCCAGAGAGATGTTGTGCCCTCTCACGTACCGTTTAATTTTCGCCCATGTAAGTTCAATTGCGTTCAGGTCGCAATTGTACGGCAGTAGGCGAACCACGTAGTGGCCTGCACTCTTAGCCAGTTCGTCTACTACGTACACTATGTGATCAAAAGTATCCGGACACCCCCAAAACGTACGTTTTTCATATTAGGTGCATTGTGCTGCCACCTACTGCCAGGTACTCCACATCAGCGACCTCAGTAGTCATTAGACATTGTGAGAGAGCAAAATGGGGCGCTCCACGTAACTCACGGACTTCGAACGTGGTCAGGAGATTGGGTGTCACTTGTGTCATACGTCTGTACGCGAGATTTCTACACTCCTAAACATACTTAGGTCCACTGTTTCCGATGTGAAGTGGAAACGTGAAGGGACCCGTACAGCACAAAAGGGTACAGACCGACCTCGTCTGTTGACTGACAGAGACCGACGACGGTTGATGAGGGTCGTAATGCGTAATAGGCAGACATCTATCCAGACCATCACACAGGACTTCCAAACTGCATCCTGCAAACTGCATGCCTCGCTCGGTGCAAGGAGCTTAAACATTAGACGACTGAACAGTGCAAAAATGTTGTGTGGAGTGACGAATCACGGTACACAATGCGGCGATCCGATGGCAGGGTGTGAGTATGGCGAATGCCCAGTCAACATCATCTGCCAGCGTCTGTGGTGCCAACAGCAAAATTCGGAAGCGGTGGTGTTGTGGTGTGGTCGTCTTTTTCATGGAGGAAGCTTGTACACCTTGTTATTTTGCGTGGCACTATCACAGCAAAGGCCTACTACATTGATGTTTTAGGCACATTCTTGCTTCACACTGTGGAAGAGCAATTCGGGATGGCGAATATACACTCCTGGAAATGGAAAAAAGAACACATTGACACTGGTGTGTCAGACCCACCATACTTGCTCCGGACACTGCGAGAGGGCTGTACAAGCAATGATCACACGCACGGCACAGCGGACACACCAGGAACCGCGGTGTTGGCCGTCGAATGGCGCTAGCTGCGCAGCATTTGTGCACCGCCGCCGTCAGTGTCAGCCAGTTTGCCGTGGCATACGGAGCTCCATCGCAGTCTTTAACACTGGTAGCATGCCGCGACAGCGTGGACGTGAACCGTATGTGCAGTTGACGGACTTTTAGCGAGCGCGTATAGTGGGCATGCGGGAGGCCGGGTGGACGTACCGCCGAATTGCTAAACACGTGGGGCGTGAGGTCTCCACAGTACATCGATGTTGTCGCCAGTGGTCGGCGGAAGGTGCTCGTGCCCGTCGACCTGGGACCGGACCGCAGCGACGCACGGATGCACGCCAAGACCGTAGGATCCTACGCAGTGCCGTAGGGGACCGCACCGCCACTTCCCAGCAAATTAGGGACACTGTTGCTCCTGGGGTATCGGCGAGGACCATTCGCAACCGTCTCCATGAAGCTGGGCTACGGTCCCGCACACCGTTAGGCCGTCTTCCGCTCACGACCCAACATCGTGCAGCCCGCCTCCAGTGGTGTCGCGACAGGCGTGAAAGGAGGGACGAATGGAGACGTGTCGTCTTCAGCGATGAGAGTCGCTTCTGCCTTGGTGCCAATGATGGTCGTATGCGTGTTTGGCACCGTGCAGGTGAGCGCCACAATCAGGACTGCATACGACCGAGGCACACAGGGCCAACACCCGGCATCATAGTGTGGGGAGCGATCTCCTACACTGGCCGTACACCACCGGTGATCGTCGAGGGGACACTGAATAGTGCACGGTACATCCAAACCGTCATCGAACCCATCGTTCTGCCATTCCTAGACCGGCAAGGGAACTTGCTGTTCCAACAGGACAATGCACGTCCGCATGTATCCCGTGCCACCTAACGTGCTCTAGAAGGTGTAAGTCAACTACCCTGGCCAGCAAGATCTCCGGATCTGTCCCCCATTGAGCATGTTTGGGACTGGATGAAGCGTCGTCTCACGCGGTCTGCACGTCCAGCACGAACGCTGGTCCAACTGAGGCGCCAGGTGGAAATGGCATGGCAAGCCGTTCCACAGGACTACATCCAGCATCTCTACGATCGTCTCCATGGGAGAATAGCAGCCTGCATTGCTGCGAAAGGTGGATATACACTGTACTAGTGCCGACATTGTGCATGCTCTGTTGCCTGTGTCTATGTGCCTGTGGTTCTGTCAGTGTGATCAAGTGATGTATCTGACCCCAGGAATGTGTCAATAAAGTTTCCCCTTCCTGGGACAATGAATTCACGGTGTTCTTATTTCAATTTCCAGGAGTGTATCTTTCAACACGATCGAGCGCCTGTTCATAAAGCACGGCCTGTGGCGGAGTGGTTACACGATAATAACATTCTTGTAATGGAGTGGCCTGCACAGAATCCTGACCTGAATCCTATAAAACACCTTTGGGATTGTTTGGAACGCCGAGTTTGTGCCAGGCCTCACCGTCCGACATCGATACTTTTCCTCAGTGCAGTATTCCATGAAGCATGGGCTGCCATTCCCCAAGCAACATTCCATCAACTGATTGAATGTATGCCCACGAGAGTGGAAGCTGACGTCAAGGCTAAGGGTGGGCCTACACCATATTGAATTCCAGCATTACCGACGCAGGGCGCCTCGAACTTGCAAGTAATTATCAGCCAGGTGTCCGTATACTTTTGATCACGTAGTGTACGTCTTTTCATTCGGTTTATTCGCCTACACAAGAGCATAGAGCTCAGACTTTCAAAAATCGTTCAAATGGCTCTGAGCACTATGGGACTTAACTTCTGAGGTCATCAGTTCCCTAGAACTTAGAACTAATTAAACCTAACTAATCTAAGGATATCACACACATCCATGCCCGAGGCAGGATTCGAAACTGCGACCGTAGCGGTCGCGAGGTTTCAGACTGAAGCGCCTAGAACCGCTCGGCCACTGCGGCCGGCTACAATGCTGTGTTCCAAACGTACATTCTCAGAAATTCGCCGGATACGGCGTATCCCTCTAACGTGCCATTGACATGTAAACACCATTCGACGGTTTCGCAGTACAACACTGATAGGTACGGTAAGACTAGTATCGTCGAATCAAGCGAATGTGATCAAAATGGTTCAAATGGCTCTGAACACTATGGGACTTAACTTCTGAGATCTTCAGTTCCCTAGAACTTAGAACTACTTAAACCTAACTCCCCTAAGGACATCACACGCATCCATGCCCGAGGCAGGATTCGAACCTGCGACCGTAGCGGTCGCGCGGTTCCCGACTGTAGCGCCTAGAACCGCTCGGCCACTCTGGCCGGAGAGCTCAGACTTTGTCATGATGTCATTGCATTTAACTCTTTTTTCGCAGCCAGTCTATCATTGCCACCCTTGGATACTATATTGCTGGTATTTTGTCCACCTGCCTACAATGATACGACGCACTGTGCACAACAACGACAGAATTTGGCGGAAGATTTGGGAGCACCATCTCCGAAAACCACTTCTCCAAAACAGATCTTTTCTATTAACATGATGAAGAGTACGGACAGACGACTTTGTCCTTTCACTTTTCTGTAATGAAGGTCTAGTCCTTTCAGTGCGGAAAAAGATCGTTCTGCTGACGATGTATCCGATATGGTTAATATCAGTTCACAGAGTTTACACAGTTTTCGAAGTTCAGTTTGAAGTACAGTTTGACATAGGAAATTTTTTATTTCCTTTTCCGTATGTCCTCGAAATGATAATTCTCGTTGCCCTAAGAACCAGACGTCTGCTGTCACTCTCTTAAGTATTTCCCCGCTCTGTTTCACTGCTTCTTTGTGCTTTAAAGTGTTTGCACATTTCTGCTCATGTAAAAGCAAATCAGTCCAACTTTTACCAAATGTTCCCAGGGCTATCTATGTGTGGACATGAGATTCTGATTGTTCATGCGTTTAAATTGCAGTGAGAAGATTATTAAAGTCCGAATAACCATAATATTTACTTTTCCAATGAGATCTGTCCTTTCCCAGCAATAAATATGACCCACAGAAGAGTTCACAGGTTTTACTGCCACGTAACCAAGTGTTAAACATTCACTTGAAATTTCTGGATTTTTTTCTCTCTGTAAACTGCTGAGGCCGGGGTAGGTCGGCCATTTTTAACAAGGTGGACAGGTTTATTAAAAATACTTGCCATAACATCACTATTAATAGGTTGGCTCGTAGCGTTTTCCCATAAGTTTAAAAACACGTAACAGAGACTTTAGTCATCAATAATATATTCAGTCTCACTATTTACAAGCCTGCCAACGACTGGGCAGCTTTTCTATTCCGCGACCTTGAGGGTTGTTCGATAGAAGGCGAGAAAGGTGAAATCTGAGGGCGCAAGATCAGGTGAATAAAGTGGGTGAGGAATGACGTACCTACCCAACCGTCGCATAGTGTTTTTTGTCAGTCTAGTAGAATTCGGGCAGGCGTTATGTCCATTGGCATTATCCCCATGCACGTCTCAAATGTTTCTAGCTGTCTCCTTTGCTGCTACCCCTCTATTGACCTCAAATAGAAGAATATGTCGGAAATGTTCCAATTTCAGTACTCGGCACTCCTTTTTCTAGTGTCCACAGCTCCTCTATCTCCAAATGATAGCATGACAACATGTTAACTCAAATAGCAAAAGTGAACTACAAATAAAAAATTACAATCGATAAATAAACCCATGGCAACCGGAATAACAACGTGCAAAAAAAACGTTACGAAGATATGCATCAGCCTAAAACAGTACCTCATTTTGTGAAATGCTGGCTACAATATTATTAAACATTATGCATTCGTCCGTCACTAAACACACTAATGCACACTGAATACAGTGTAACAGAAGAGAAAACGTGCAGAAGACAGTCTTCTTATTACATGCATCTACCCAGGTTTTCCGTGGCCGAGCGAGGTGGCGCAGTATTAAGCATACTGGACTCGAATTGGGAGGACGACGGTTCAAACAAACGGCCTGCCATCCAGATTTAGGTTTTCCGTGATTTCCTTCAATCGCTTCAAGCAAATGCCGGGATGGTTCCTTTGAAAGGGCACGGCCGATTCCCTTCCTCATCCTCAAAACAATCCGAGCTTGTGCTCCGTCGCTAATGATCTCGATGTCGACGGCATGTTAAACCCAATCTTTCTTCCATCCTTAGTTTTACGTGAGCTTGATGTGACATCGCCAACCGCCAAACGGGAGTCGAAACTACCACAGCGCCTCGTTTATACGTTTCAAGAGCTGTTACACTGAAGCGCCAAAGTGGTATAGGCATGCATATTCAAATACAGCGATAAGTAAACAGGCAGAATACGACTCTGGGGTCGGCAACGTCAGTATAGGACAACTATCTGGCACAGTTGTTAGATCGGTTACTGGTGCTACAATGGCAGGTTATCAACATTTAAGTGATTTTGAACGTGGTCCACGAGCGATGGGACACAGCATCTCCGACGTAGCTAAGAAGAGGGGCTTTTCCCGTACGACCATTTCACGAGTGTACCGTGAATATCAGGAATGCGGTGAAACATCAAATCTCCGACCTCGCTGCTATCGGAAAAAGATCCTGTAAGAATAGGACCAACGACGACTGAATAAATCGTTCAACGTGACAAAAGTGCAACCCTTCCACAAATTGCTGCAGATGCCAACGCTCAGTCGTCAAAAAGTGTCAGCGTGCGAACCGTTCAAAGAAACATCATCAATATGGGTTTTCAGAGCAGAAGGCACAACACAAAGCTTCACGCCTCGCTTAGGCCCGTCGACACCGACATTGGACTGTTGATGACTGGAAACGTGTTGCCTGGTCGGACGAGTCTCGTTTCGAGTTGTATCGAGCGAATGGACGTGTACGGGTATGGAGACAACTTCATGAATCCATGGATCCTACACGTCATCAGGGGACTGTTCAAGCTGGTGGAGGCTCTGTAATCGTGCGGGGTGTGTGCAGTTGGAGTGATATGGGACCCCTGATACGTCTAGACAGGTGACAGGTGACACGTACGTGAGTATCCAGTCTGATCACCTGTATCCATTATATGCATTTTGCATTCCGACGGACTCGAACAATTCCAGCAGGACAATGCGACACCCCACACGTCCAGAATTGCTACAGAGTGGCACCAGAAACACTTTTCTGAATTTAAACACTTCCACTGGCCACCAAACTCCCCAGACATGAACATTATTGAGCATATCTGGGATGCCTTGCAACATACTGTTCAGAACAGGTCTCAACCCCTTGTACTCTTACGGATTTATGCACAGCCCTGCAGGATTCATGGTGTCAGTTCCCTGGAGCACTACTTCAGACATCAGTCGAGTCCATGCCACGTCGTGTTGTGGCACTTCTGCGTACTCGCCGGGGCCCTACACGATATTAGGCAGTTATACCAGTTTCTTTGACTCTTCAGTGTATAAGATGGCACTGGCGCAATCGCACCATCTCTTGTGCAGCACGGAAACTAGCTGTCGGTTCAAAGGAAAGAAAATACGGACCGTGAAAAAGGTGTTACATTATGGTTTAATTGTTACGAATGGATTTATACCGAATATGTGTGACCTAATGATTCATATATTTGATAGAACATGCAGAGGACGCATTACATTCATGTCACCCTAAATAACTGACGATGGCCGACGTAGAGAGCATATTAAATGCACACTGCCATTTGCAAGAAAAGCTCTTATGAAAAAGAGAAATATGTTAACGTCTAATAGGGATTTAACAGTTAGGAGGTCTTTTCTGAAAGTACGAGGCGCATTCAGAATGCAAGTTTCCCGATGTTGTTTCCTTTTAAGTAGACGTATTTAAAATGGTTCAAATGGCTCTGAGCACTATGGTTTTCAACCGGGAGGACTGCGCATGCGCGACAGATCTATGATGTGGCGAATCTAATGCTGGCCGGACAGCTCCAACCTGGTGTCAGTAACGCGTTAGCACTGCCCCGAATGGTTCAAATGGCTCTGAGCACTATGGGACTTAGCGTCTGAGGTCATCAGTCCCCTAGAACTTAGAACTACTTAAACCTAACTAACCTAAGAACTTCACACACATCTATCCCCGAGGCAGGATTCGAACCTGCGACCGTAGCGGTAGCGCGGTTCCAGACTGAAGCGCCTAGAACCGCTCGGCATTGCCCACAATGGCGTCTTTTGTTCCTTCTACCGCCACCTGCGAGGTTCGGTCAGCGATAAGGTTCCTTACTGCACAAAACATAATTTCCATCGAAGTTCATCTTCAGCTCTGTCAGATCTGCAGGCAGAACATCGTGAGCAAACAGATGGTGCGTCGCTGGTGTAGACATTTTTGCTGAAGGTCGTCAAAGTGTCCGTGATGAAGAGCACAATGGGCGACGGTCCCCCATCAATGGTCACCTGGCTGAGCTAGTGCGGCAGCGCATCCTGAAGAACCGTCGCTTCGTGATTACGGAGCTGAGAGGCCATTTTCGCAGATATCGCTATTCTTGTTACATGAAATTGTCACTAAGCACCTGCTGTTCAAGAAATGGTGTGCCAGGTGGGTGCCGAAATACCTGACACTCGATCACAAAACTAAATGCTTTGGAGTGGCATTGAACTCCTGTAGCGGTATCATCATGACGGCAACGAGTTCCTCGACAGGATCGTCGCGGGCAATAAAATGTGGATTTCTCACTCGAACCTGGAAACCAAGCACTAGTCAATGCATTGGCGGCACAGTGGATCTCCGGTAAAGGCGAAATTCAAACAGACTGTGTCGGTGCGGAAAGTGCGGAAGTGTTTAGTCTGGTATTCCGCAATTTCTAAATATTCTGCCAGTGAATAGAAAGCGTAATGAAATAAGAATGACGGTGGTATTTTACCAAAAAGTGAGAATATTTCTGTTTTGTGAGTGGGCACAGCTAGGATACCGGACCAATTGGACCTCGTGTGGCCATTATGATAGCATGAAAGGTAGTAGGAGTAATCCACTAAATTACAGGCCCATATCGTTAACGTCGATACGCAGCACGATTCTGGAACATATATTGTGTTCGAACATTATGAATTACCTCGAAGAAAACTGTCTATTGACATACAGTCAACATGGGTTTAAACATCGTTCATGTGAAACACAACTAGCTCTTTATTCACATGAAGTGTTTAGTGCTGCTGACAAGGGATTTCAGATCGATTCTGTATTTCTGGATTTCCGGAAGCTTTTGACACTACCACACAAGCGGCTCGTAGTGAAATTGCGTGCTTCTGCAATATCATCTCAGTTATGCGACTGGTTTGTGATTTCATTTCAGAGAGGTCACAGTTCGTAGTAATTGATGGAAAGTCATCGAGTAAAACAGAAGTGAATTCTGGCGTTCCCTAAGGTTGTGTTATAGGCCCTTTGCTGTTCCTTGTCTACATAGACGATTTGGGAGACAATCTGAAGCAACCGTCTTCGGTTGTTTGCAGATGACGCTGGCGTTTATCGACTAATAAAGTCATCAGAAGATCAAAAGATTTTTGCAAAACGATTTAAAAAAGATATCTGAATGGTGCGAAAAGTGGCAGTTGACCCTAAATAACGAAAAGTGTGAAGTCATCCACATGAGTGCTAAAAGGAACTCGTTAAAGTTCGGTCTAATCTAAAAGCCGTAAATTCAACTAAATACCTAGGCATTACAATTACGAACAACTTAAATTGGAAGGAACACATAGAAAATGTTGTGGCGAAGGCTAACCAAAAACTGCGATTTGTTGGCAGGACACTTAGAAAATGTACAGAGTTACTAAGGAGACTGCCTACATTACGCTTGTCCGTCCTCTTTTAGAATACTGCTGCGCGGTGTGGGATCCTTACGAGATAGGACTGACGGAGTACATCGAAAAAGTTCAAAGAAAGGCAGCACGTTTTGTATTATCGCCAAATATGGGAGAGAGTGTCACAGAAATGATACAGGATTTGGGCTGGACATCATTAAAAGAAAGATGTTTTTCGTTACGACGGAATCTTCTCACGAAATTCCAATCACCAACTTTCTCCTCTGAACGCGAAAATATTTTGTTGACACCGACCTACATAGGGGGGAACGATCACCACGCTAAAATAAGGGAAATCAGAGCTCATACGGAAAGATATAGGTGTCCATTTTTTCCGTGCGCTATACTAGATTGGAATAATAGAGAATTGTGAAGGTGGTTCGATGAAACCTCTGCCAGGCACTTAAGTGTGATTTCCAGAGTATCCATGTAGATGAAAGGTGTTTAATGCGGTGCTTGCGGACTGAGGGATCATTGGACTAGTGGTAGTCTTATAACTTGTCTGGCCGCAACCACCCTAATTGGACGTACGAAGCACTGACGAGGTCATGTAGACGGTCGGTGCAGATCTGAGGCACACAATTTCCCACGCATGGTTCAAATGTCTCTGAGCACTATGGGACTTAACATCTATGGTCATCAGTCCCCTAGAACATAGAACTACTTAAACCTAACTAACCTAAGGACAGCACACAACACCCAGCCATCACGAGGCAGAGAAAATCCCTGACCCCGCCGGGAATCGAACCCGGGAACCCGGGCGTGGGAAGCGAGAACGCTACCGCACGACCCCGAGCTGCGGACCCCACAGTTCCAACCGCCTTGTGTTTCCACTACTGCTGCCATGCTGAATTACATCACAATAGTGGAGGTCCGGTAGAGCGAGTTCTTGCATGAGTTTACGTTCCACATCCCGTGAAGACAGTATTCTCTGCCCAGATGAGACGCTCATCCAACTTTACACCCAAGTTCTCCCCTCCACCGTTTTCTGATATTAATTTCTAAAGGGAAACTAAAATAATTTGAAACTTTTTTGCTTTTAGTTTAAGCACAAGGTTTTTCGCTCATGTTACCACTGAAGACAAATTATCATTCATCTGAACGATCGCAGTATCTATATCATCAGGCCTGGCACAAGTGAAGCTAGAGGTCGTTGCCATAGAAATAACATTTACGTAACCAGGAGAGTTCTCTGCACGAAGCGGTAACGAGATCACACAGTGGTATACTGGGGTGCTAGATGGGGAAATCTTGCTTAGCCGCGGCTTCTTGCGAGGCTTAAGCTGGATTTACGTTTACGTATGTATCTGCTCATGTTACCACTGTGTGTATGGAGTGTAGCCATGTATGGAAGTGAAACATGGACGATAAAGAGTTTGGAGAAAAAGAGAATAGAAGCTTTCGAAATGTGGTGCTACAGAAGAATGCTGAAGATTAGATGGGTACATCACATAACTAATGAGGAGGTATTGAATAGAATTGGGGAGAAGAGGAGCTTGTGGCACAACTTGACTAGAAGAAGTGATCGGTTAGTAGGACATGTTCTGAGACATCAAGGGATCACAAATTTAGCATTGGAGGCCAGCGTGGAGGGTAAAAATCGTGGAGGGAGACCAATAGATGAATGCACTAACCAGATTCAGGATGTAGGCTGCAGTAGGTACTGGGAGGTGAAGAAGCATGCACAGGATAGAGTAGCATGGAGAGCTGCATCAAACCAGTCTCAGGACTGAAGACCACAACAACAACAACATGTATCTGCTTTGAGTCTTCGACATAATCTTGATCATGTTGAGTTCCACAGCTGACACTAATGTTAATGAAGAGGTTTTTATTAACCATCAACAAATTATTTGATAATTAACCGTGTCACGCTACATTAAAAATTACTAGGAAAGACGAGCAGGCATAAAATGGTTCAAGTGGCTCTGAGCACTATGGAACTTAACATCTGAGGTCATCAGTCTCCTAGAACTTAGAACTACATAAACCTAACTAACCTATCACACACATCTATGCCCGAGGCAGGATTCGAACCTGCGATCGTAGCAGTCGCACGGTTCCGGACTGAAGCGCCTAGGACCACTCGGTCACAGCCGCCAGCTCGTACAGGCATAGGATGAAGGTATAAGATCACTATACGATTTTGGCGAATAGAAATGTGTTGATATTGATGTAGTTTTCTTTCGCTGCTTCGTGGAACAGTTACACATCTATCAACGAAAACATAACAGGTATTTACTTACCGAAAGAAAAATTCAGACATCGGCTGCAATCGGGCATTGAAATAGATCCTGGACTCGGACCCGGATTTCCCACTTGCGCGAGCCTTAGCAACTTCGGCTGTCTCAGTGCGCTTCTCGTTCAGTCGAAATTCCCGTATGTCACACGGTACATACGTCGTGTCCGCTGTCCATTATCCACATTGCTTGCAACCTGAAAGAGTTCGAACGAAGAGCGTATTCGCACTGAAGGTATCATTATTTGCCGTCAAGGGGCATGTACACACATCAAAAAAAGTTTTATATCACCTCAGTTCCGAGAGTTCCGGAACCTGTACAGAAAATTGGAATAGAGATCAACATAAACATCATTTCCGCCCTTTTTATTACTCATGAAAACCGCACATTGCATGTTGTACCACCATACAGCGAGACCTTCAGAGGTGGTAGTTCAGATTGCTGTACACACCGGTACCTCTAATACCCTTTAGCACGTCCTCTTGCATTGCTGCATGCCTATATTCGACGTGGCATACTATCCACAAGTTAACCAAGGTAATGTTGGTCAAGATTGTCCCACCCCTCAACGACGATTCGGCGTAGATCCCTCAGAGTGGTTGGTGGGTCACGTCGTCCATAAACAGCCCTTTTCAATCTATCCCAGGCATGTTCGATACGGTTCATGTCTGGAGAACATGCTGGCCACTATAGTCGAGCGATGTCGTTATCCTGAAGGAAGTCATTCACAAGATGTGCACGATAGGGGCGCGAATTGTCCATGAAGACGAATGACTCGCCAGCATGCTGCCGATAGCCGGCCAGAGTGGCCGAGCGGTTCTAAACGCTACAGTCTGGAACCGCGCGACCGCTACGGTCGCAGGTTCGATCCTGCAGGTTCGATCCTGGATGTGTGTGATGTCCTTAGGTTAGTTAGGTTTAAGTAGTTCTAAGTTCTAGGGGACTGATGATCTCAGAAGTTAAGTCCCACAGTGCTCAGAGCCATTTTAACGATATGCTGCCGATATGGTTACACTATCGCTCAGAGTATGGCATTCACGTATCGTACAGCCGTTACCGCGCCTTCCATGACCACCGACAGCGTACGTCGACCACACATAATGCCACCCTAAAACCTCGGGGAACCTCCACCGTGCTGCACTCGCTGGAAAGTGTGTCTAAGGCGTTCAGCCTGACGCGGTTGCCTGCAAACACGTCTCCGACGATTGTCTGATTGAAGGCATATGCGACACTCATTGGTAAAGAGAACGTGATGCCAATCCTGAGCGGTCCATTCGGCATGTTGTTGGGCCCATCTGTACCGCGCTGCATGGCGTCGTGGTTGCAAATATGGACCTCGCCATGGATGTCGGGAATGAAGTTGCGCATCATGCAGCCTATTGCGCACAGTTTGAGTCGTAAGATGACGTCCTGTGGCTGCACGAAAAGTATTATTCAATATGGTGGCGTAGCTTTCAGGCTTCCTCTGAGCCATAATCCGTAGGTAGCTGTCATCCACTGCGGTATTAGCCCTTGGGCTGCCTGAATGATGCATGTTATCGAAAGTTCCTGTCTCTCTGCATCTCTTCCATGTCCGAACAATATCGCTTTGGTTCACTCCGAGACGACTGGACACCTCCCTTGTTGAGAGCCCTTCCTGGCACAAAGTAATAACGCGGACGCGACCGAACCGCGGTATTGACCGTCTAAGCATGGCTGAACTACAGACAACACGAATCTTGTACCTCCTTCCTGGTGGAATGACTGGAACTGATCGGTTGTTGGACCCCCTCCGTCTAATATGCTCTGAGCACTGTAGGACTTAACATCTGAGGTCGTCAGTCCCCTATAACTTAGAACTACTTAAACCTAACTAACCTAAGGACATCACACACAGCCATGCCTGAGGCAGGATTCGAACCTGCGACCGTAGCGGTCGCGCGGTTCCAGACAGAAGCGCCTAGAACCGCTCGGCCACAACGGCCGGCTCATGCATGGTTGTTTACATATTTGTGGGGGTTTAGTGACATCTCTGAACAGTCAAAGGGGCTTTGTCTGTGATATAATACCCACAGTCAACTTTTATCTTCGCCGGCCGGTGTGGCCGAGTGGCTCTAGGCGCTTCAGTCTGGAACCGCGCGACCGCTGCGGTCGCAGGTTCGAATCCTGTGGTGTCACCGACAGACACCACACTTGCTAGGTGGTAGCTTTAAATCGGCCGCGGTCCATTAGTACATGTCGGACCCGCGTGTCGCCACTGTCAGTGATCGCAGACCGAGCGCCACCACACGGCAGGTCTCGAGAGACGGACTAGCACTCGCCCCAGTTGTACGGACGACGTAGCTAGCGATGCACACTGACGAAGCCTCGCTCATTTGCAGAGCAGATAGTTAGAATAGCCTTCAGATAAGTCAATGGCTACGACCTAGCAAGGAGCCATTAGTAGTTTATTGCCTGAATCTACAGAGTCTCAATTGTATCGTCAATAGCGATGTACAACAAGGATGGATTAAAGTTAAGTATTCCAGCAGCTACGTACTTTTCTTTATAGCATTCATTACGTATCCTGTTTCAGACCTCACGCCATCCTTCGTGAGCTTATAGCGTGCATTGCGGTCCCCTCAAACCACACTGTGTCGCCACTTCTGTCGACACATCAAATCCTGTCTCGGGCATGGTTGTGTGTGATGTCCTTAGGTTAGTTAGGTTTAAGTATTACTAAGTCTAGAGACTGATGACCTCAGATGTTAAGTCCCATAGTGCTCAGAGCCATTTGAATCAACGTTTATCAAATGGTTCAAATGGCTCTGAGCACTATGGGACTTAAAATCTGTGGTCATCAGTCCCCTAGAACTTAGAACTACTTAAACCTAACTAACCTAAGGACATCACACACATCCACGCCCGAGGCAGGATTCGAACCTTCGACCGTAGCAGTCGCGCGGTGCCGGACTGAGCGCCTAGAACCGCTAGACCACCGCGGCCGGTCAACGTTTATCTTCAGAAGTTCTGGGAACCGGAGTGATGCAAAACTTTTTTTAATATCTGTGTTTATATGTGTAGTGTCTACTCTTTCGAACATTTCCTAAAGAACAGACACCACATATTTAAATAATCAGTATTTATTCTGTAATATTTGTCTTCAGTAAATAATCTTCGACTGGCAGTGGGTAATTTCTACACTCTATTGTAACGTGCAGTTTCTCGCTAACTAATGGGTATACAATCACCGACTTGCGATGGCAAATCTTAGTGGTCTTGTGAGAGCGTGAAGGAATTTCCTGCAAAGCGAGAAAAGAAGTAATGTATAACACATTTGACCGAATCACACCGAGGGATTGTAAGTCTATTTTTCCTTCTCTTCATTCCTTCTCAATTCTCTGAAGTAATTTAGGTTTCCCAAAGTCGCTACCGTTGAGAACAGTTCTCGAGATGCGCAATCAAGGTTTGTATAGCTTCCACAAACAGCAGTGCTGTCCAATAGAAAAAAATAACAATTGGCTTTTCGTTCGAGCACATGCACATTTCTCTCAAAAAAGTTATTTTCCTGCTTGACGTTATTTTTTTATTAGGAACAAAAACTTTGTATCATTGGCGATTAGCTAATTTCGCCCTTTGTGAATTATAGAAAATGACATGTTCTGCTGATACTATAAGGGATCGGCTAAGGAACAGGTTCTTGTGGAAATCCAATTTTTGTATTTTCAAGTTACTCTCAGATCTGTCTGAAAAATTCATTTATACAAAAAGACAGCCCGGAGTTTGAATTGTGAGCCATCAATCTACATGTTTTCTAGACGTGAACACGTTTGCAGAGGATTATACAGGGTGAGTCACTGACTGTTGCCACCAAGAATAAGTCCGAAAGTATGATAGGAGCTGAAAAGCTTGTGGGACGAAAATTGCATGGGACAAGGGGGGCCATATCAGTTGGTCTTTTTGTTGCTAGGTGGGGTCGCTTCAGAGATATGAAGGTCAACTTTTTTTTTTTGTTAAATGGGTTGTTGTAGTTTGGTACTTATTTTCTGATAGCGGCTATCGAGACGAATCCAGTGATGTGTAACAGTGACGAACGTCAACGAAGGTCACAAAGGTGGCACGAATGTCCATTTACAGAAGATGTTCGAAGTGATGACTATTGGTATCAATGCAGTGCTTCAATCTTCTTATCATGGAATGAGTGGTGTCCCTTATCACATCGGCACTTACCGGAGCACATGCTCTGACAATTATCTCTCGCGTATCTTCAGGTGTAGTTGGAATGTCTTTATAAATAATTTCTTTAACGAATCCCCATAAGAAAAAAATCCAAAGGCGTCGAGTCTGGCGAGCGAGCCGGCCACGAGACACCTCCCCCGTATCCAATCCAACGATTTGGGAAATGTCCTCGAAACTCATTTTTAGCCATCAGCGAAAAATTAGCCAGACACCCATTGCGTTGATACCACATTTTGTGCCTTGTTCCTAAAGGTATTTCTCCCAAAAACAGACCTAATGTTTCTTGCAGGAATGTGGTGTGCTTCCTACCATTAAGATTTCCTTCGATGAAATAGGGGCCTATAATTCTGTGCTCCAGAATTCCACACCATAGATTCACTGACCATGGTTTTTGGTGTGCAACTTGCCGCAGCCAACATGAATTTTCAGTTGTCCGATAATGTATGTTACGCAAATTAACATTTCCATGGTTCGTGAATGTAGCCTCGTCAGTAAATAAAATCAAATTAATAAATGTGTCATCCCTCTGAATCTGAATTTGAGCGCATCGGCAGAATTCAATGCGACGGATACAATCCGTACCAGTTAATTCTTGGTGGAGACTAATATGCTAAGGATGATATTTATAGCGATGCAGAACACGAACAACACTATTCTGGTACATGCCAGATACCCTTGCGATTTGACGCGAACTAAGACATGGATCTCGAACCACAGTGTCAAGAATATCAATTTCCGTTTCCTCCTTAGTGACCTTCCTTTGTCGGATATGTTTCCGATGCGTTAAAGATCCAGTTGTTTTCAATATATCATGCACATATTTAAATGTACGGCGTGTAGGGTGTTTACGTTGAGGATATCTATCAGCGTATAAGTCTCTAGCTTTCATTGAATTTCGTTGGCATTCTCCGTAAATGAGAAACATATCGACTTGTTCTTCGAAGAAATACATCATTCACATTCGCTTAGCTGGCCGGAGTGGCCGAGCGGTTCTAGGCGCTACAGTCTGGAACCGCGCGACCGCTACGCTAGCAGGTTCGAATCCTGCCTCGGGCATGTATGTGTGTGATGCCCTTAGGTGAGTTATATTTAAGTAGTTCTCAGTTCTAGGGGACTAATGACCCATAGTGCTCAGAGCCATTTGAACCATTTTGGTCACATTCGCTTGATTCGACGATACTAGTCTTACCGTTCCTATTAGTGTTGTACTGCGAAACAGTCGAATGGTGTTTACATGTCAATGGCACATTAGATGGATACGCCGTATTCGGCGAATATTTTTAAAAAAATGGTTCAAACGGCTCTGAGCACTATGGGACTCAACTGCTGAGGTCATTAGTCCCCTAGAACTTAGAACTAGTTAAACCTAACTAACCTAAGGACATCACACACATCCATGCCCGAGGCAGGATTCGAACCTGCGACCGTAGCGGTCTCGCGGTTCCAGACTGCAGCGCCATAACCGCGCGGCCACTTCGGCCGGCGAATATTTACTATTTGCACGATGTACCAGAGAGAATTGTCAGAGCATGTGCTTCTTAAGTGCCGATGTGATAAGGAATAACACTCAATCCATGATAAGAAGATTGCAGCACTGCACTGATACCAATGGTCATCACTTCGAGCACCTTCTGTAAATAGACGTTCATGCCACCTTTTTGACCTTCGTTGACCTTCAAAGACCATACTGTTACACATCATTGGATTCGGCTCGGTAGCCGCTATCAGAAAATAAGTACCAAACTATAGCATCCCATTAAAAAAAAAAAAAGCAAAGTTGACCTTCATATCTCTGACGCGACTCCACCTGGCAACAAAACACTAGCGTCATATTAAGGTGCCCGTTATCCCATGCAGCATTTGTCCACAAATTTTTCAGCTACTATCATACTTTCGGAGTTATTCTAAGCGGCAATAGTTAGTGGCTCATCCTGTATAATCAACACTGGAATTAACGCGTGAGGGAGAACAATCCTACATATTTGTGTCATAGAATAATCAATAGCATTGTGGAACTGAAATCAGTGCAAAAAAAAAAAAAAAACCTGGAGTGACGTAAGTCATGGGATAACGGTTTGCAAACATACAGATAGCGGTTGGGAGCGCGTTGGCGGAGCTATCATTTGTGCTCAGGTGGTTCATGTGGAACGGTTTCAGAAATGATTACGGCCGCACGGCGGCAATTAACGGACTTTGAACGCGGAATGGTAGTTGGACAGATGGGACCTTCCATTTCGGAAAACGTTAGCGAATTCAATATTCCGAGATTCACAGTGTCAATAATGTGCCGGGAATACCAAATTTCAGACGTTACCTACCACGACGAACAAAGCAGCGGCCGACGGCTTCACTTAACGATCAAGAGCAGCGGCGTTTGCTTAGAGTTGTCACTGCTAACAGACAAGCAAAACTACCTGAAGTAATTAGTGTGAGACGTACGACGAACTTACCCAGGACAGTGCGGTGATATTTGCCGTTAATGGGCTATGGTCTTTCCGGCGCGAATCGCATTAACGTATTAACATAGCTACGAAGGCTCGCTGCCATACGATAATCACAGCCGGCAATGGGCCTCCGTGAGTAACTGCACTTTAATTATAACCACCCGGTATTATAAAATGCGAAGGAGAGTTAAAAAAATCGGACGTAGAAAGACGGCAATCTGTAACACATCACAAGTCAATTCATCACTTTGCGTTTCTGTTCACCACAATACGCTAGACTTTCAGACCGTCCGAGATTCTTGTATGTGTCTATCTCCTGAAGGCTTTAATCGCTGATACATACTTATAACAATTATGCCTTAGAACGGCATGCTTTCATAACATGCTAGTTACAATTCGAAAATCATTTATTGTTTAACCACCGATATGACGATTCCTGTCAAAAAAAAAAAATGTTCAAATGTATGTGAAATCTTATGGGACTTAACTGCTAAGGTCATCAGTCTCTAAGCTTACACACTACTTAACCTAAATTATCCTAAGGACAAACACACGCTTACGTTTAAGTAGTTCTAAGTTTTAGGGGACTGATGACCATAGATGTTAAGTCCCATAGTGCTTAGAGCCATTTTGAACCACAAACACACACACCCATGCCCGAGGGAGGACTCGAACCTCCGCCGGGATCAGCCGCAAAGTCCACGACTGCAGCGCCTAAGACCACTCGGCTAATCCCGCGCGGCGATTCCTGTCATTTTATCGCAGCAAATCGCGCCAGTAATCGGCGTATTTTCGAGAGATCAATTTGCTGGTGCTTTGAAACAGCATATATTCATAGGACATAAGCTATAATATAAAATCCGCGTAATGTGGGTCTCAGCTGAAAGCCAATATGGCGTCTCCATATTCTGTACTGAAAAGAGATGGCGTCCATATAACACGATTGGCATTCTGCCGTATCGTTGGTCTGCGCTAAACGCACTTTCAGAATATCTGTCATGCTTGATATTGCTCTTTACGTTCGGAAGACTCCCCATGTGAATCTCTTTTGACGCCATCACGTCAGGCGCGCTCGACGTTGACGTTCGAATGCACGCGCCATGTGCCGACGGCTTAAATGCGGTTTCCGTTTTCCCAGTTCCACTTCTGGTTGCTCATGAGAACACTCCAAAATTTGCACCAGAAGTGCGACTCAAGTAGCCGGATTTCCTCTTCCACAATTGATAACCTGCTCTTATGTAATCGCTCTACTGTCTTTGAAACGTGGTTGGATTGTTAGCTTCCTAATGGTTTCTGTTAGTTTTCTAGTGTTTTGTACATTTTTCTACAGTGAATGAGAAGGAGAAATCCTGGATTTACTAAGAATCTCCTACACACAACTGAAGAGAAGCAGCTATCAGGCTGACTAAAGCAGAGACCAGATCAGCTGATTTCCACAGGACACTCGTGCGGAACAACTAACGACCAGGAAACCAATACTTGCCCGGCTGAGTAAAATCGATTCAGGCCTTAACATGTTCACTCGTCAGCGCGAAAACAGGTTTCCCAGAAGACGGAAGTAGTGTTGTACGTAAAAGTAGTAATGGATTGTTACGCCCAAGCTTTGCTCAACGGTATACATGACTGTTGGTTAGGAAGCCGCTATGACGGCTGCCGTCACGCAATGTAGGGTGGCTGCAGGTTGTTTGACGGCAAAAATGCGAGTTTCAAGCGACCACGTTAAAAAAAAGAAGGAAAAAAACCAGCTTCATTAGGTATGTTGGCGTTGAGCGGTGCACAGACGATGGATTATGACCGCAGAAAAACCGGAGAGGTGCAAGTATGACCCGGGCTCTGACAGTTCCGTACAAACGTAATTAACAATATAGATAACAACAATAATAATAATTATAGTAATAATAATTTCGTGTAGCTCAATGGCCTGGTGAAAGTCTTTCCTTTGGACAGCACTTCAGTGTTATGCGTGTCGCTAATCTACCCCAATTATCCAATCAGCAAAGTAGACATACAGTTTAACGCGGAATCCGAACCACGTGTTTCTGGCTACTCCCCATATCGTTGAGAGGTGAAGGCTAGGTCAAAACGAAGGCCGAAAAACGCCTGATCCTGCGACCTCTGGGTTTTCAGGCACACGCTTTGCCACTAGACTCCCAGACCCGAAACGTATATAAACATTTAATCTATAGGTTTTTCTGAGTGACTCTGCGACTATCAAAATATGTGACATACATGGCCGTATCTTTTGACTGCACTGACTTAAAAATGGTTCAAATGGCTCTAAGCACCATGGGACTTAACATCTGTGGTCATCAGTCCGCTAGACTTAGAACTATTTAAACCTAACTAACCTAAGGACATCACATACATCCATGCCCGAGGCAGGATTCGAACCTGTGATCGTAGCAGCAGCGCGGTTCCGGACTGAAGCGCCTAGAACCGTCCGGCCACATCGGCCGGCGCACTGACTTAAAAAAACTTAAACTATTTGCACCGCAAAGGGTCCGAAGACCTTAGTATTTGACATAAGTTCCAACTTGATTCCTCTGCCCGTTCGTAAGCAAAAGGGGTCTTAACAGATGCACAACAAATGGCAAGAAAAGTTTTTTTTTCCTTGGGGTATTTCGATTCCGTCGTTACAACTACAAGAAAATGCTTTTTTTTCTTTTTTTCTCGCAAGAAGCATTTCGCTTTGTTGACATGAAGCATCATTTGCGGTCTGTGATTAAAGACATTTACAATTCGATTTGTTTTCTAGATCGAAAAAAGTTCGTTAACAAACTGCTGGGTTTTTACTTACGGTAATTTCTGCTTGGTTTTGCGATGTAGAAAACAAATCGAGTTGTAAATATCTTTAATTACAGACTACTGACTATATTTACTTCAATAAAGCGAAATGCGTCTGGCGAGAAAAAAAGAGCACGCATTTTCCTATAGTTGTAACTACGGAATAAAAATAATCTCAGAAATTGTAAAGCAATTACCAACAATATGGCCACACATATGAAGAAAATATTTTTTTGTCTGAGAATGCAGGCTTTCTCGACGAATCTCGATGATAAAATCTTGTCGGGTTGACAGCCGAGTCAATGTGTTGTCTTCGAGCAACGTTTCAGCAAGTTTCTTACTTGCCATCTTCAGGCGAACTGCCGGCAGGCGTGGCCGTGCGGTTCTTGGCGCTACAGTCTGGAACCGCGTGGCCACTACGGTCGCAGGTTCGAATCCTGCCTCGGGCATGGATGTGTATGCTGACCTTAGGTTAGTTAGGTTTAAGTAGTTCTAAGTTCTAAAGGACTGATGACCACAGATGTTAAGTCCCATAGTGCTCAGAGCCATTTGAACCATTTGAATCAGGCGAACTTCGCCTGAAGATGGCAAATAAGAAACTTGCTGAAACGTTGCTGGAAAACAACACATTGACTCGGCTGTCAACGCGAGAAGATGTTATCATCAATATTTTTTTATGTCACATAATAACAAAACAACAATTTTTGGATTTTTTCCTTTACTTACACTGCGAAACATTGTTTCTTGTCAAGTTTTAAGATTCAAGGTCAAGGACCCTTTTGGTTTTGATGAGTGAGGCTGCGAGTGTCGAAATATGGCTGTGTGATTTCATTGTCTTAGAAACTTAAATTTTTCACCCGCCAAGAGATCTTACACCCTAGTATGTGAGAAATTTCAACTTACTACCTCTGAGAAAAAGGAGTCTTAACAATCGGAGACACAAACAGAGAGAGGGACAACAAGGTGATTTTATAAGTTTTCAGTTTTTACCGACTAGGGTACGGAACCATAACATGACGAAAGCGTGGCGAGAACACTGATAAGGGGAATATAAGATGTAAGAGGTGTGGCCTTTACTACCTACAGAGAAATGATCTTAGCGTTTGAATGAAGCTTATTTTCTTCCATTTGCAGCGCCAGGTCAAGGTGTACCATATTTCATCTCAGCGAATTTTTGGAGGTCTGGCAGTGGATGTTCGCACAGTAGGACGCCGAGTTCGCACAAACGGCGGTGGAACGGGTCGGGAATCCTTCGGGCAGGCAGGTTAGACGAGTTTCGGAGCTGCGCGTCCGCGATGTTATCTGGCGTTTGTCGGCGCGCACACACACACTCACGCACACATACACGCACACGGTTCGCGACCAGCCCGCACGTGCCGACCTTCGGCTGCCCGGCGAGTGTTTGTGTATACTGGACGAGCGGCGTGGAGCGGCCCGCTTATCAGGCAAGCGCTTAACTTCTGATCAGGTTCCAGGGGCACCGGGGCCAGACGGTAGCACCGAATGCAACGCGCTAGCCCCGACTATTTAGAGGCGCACCAGTACCATCCGTCAACTAGCTGAGCAGCTCGTACACTGAGTTCGCAAAAGTCATAGGATGCCTCCTACTATCGTGTCGGACCTCCTTTTATCCGGCATAGTGCACTAACTTGACGTAGCGTGGACTCAACAAGTCGATGGAGGCCCCTGCAGAAATATTGAGCCATGCTGCCTCTATAGCTCTCCGTAATTGCGAAAGTATTACCGGTACAAGATTCTGTGCATGAACTGACCTCTCGATTATGTCTGCGGCAGGTTGAAAAAGAGAGTTGTGAGAGGTAGAGGGTGAGATATACACTACTGGCCATTAAAATTGCTACACCAAGAAGAAATGCAGGCGATAAACGGGTATTCATTGGACAAATATATTATACTAGAACTGACATGTGATTACATTTTCACGCAATTTGAGTGCACAGATCCTGAGACATCAGTACCCAGAACAACCACCTCTGGCCGTAATAACGGCCTTGATACGCCTGGGCATTGAGTCAAAGAGAGCTTGGATGGTGTGTACAGGTACAGCTGCCCATGCAGCTTCAATACGATACCACAGTTCATCAAGAGTAGTGATTGGCGTATTGTGACGAGCCAGTTGCTCGCCGACCATTGACCAGACGTTTTCAGTTGGTTTGAGATCTGGAGAATGTGCTGGCCAGGGCAGCAGTCGAACATTTTCTGTATCCAGAAAGGCCCGTACAGGACCTGCAACATGGGGTCGTGCATTATCCTGCTGAAATGTAGTGTTTCGCAGGAATCGAATGAAGGGTAGAGCCACGGGTCGTAACACATCTGAAATGTAACGTCCACTGTTCAAAGAGCCGTCAATGCGAACAAGAGATGGCCGAGACGTGTAACCAATGGCACCCCACACCATCACGCTTCCAATGTGCGTTCACCGCGATGTCGCCAAACACGGATGCGACCACCATGATGCTGTAAACAGAACCTGGATTCATCCGAAAAAATGACGTTTTGCCATTCGTGCACCTAGGTTCGTCGTTGAGTACACCATCGCAGACGCTCCCGTCTGTGGTGCAGCGTCAAGGGTAACCGCAGCCATTGTCTCCGAGGTGATAGTCCATGCTGCTGCAAACGTCGTCGAACTGTTCGTGCAGATGGTTGTTGTCTTGCAAACGTGCCCATCTGTTGACTCAGTGATCGAGACGTGGCTGCACGATCCGTTACAGCCATGCAGATAAGATGCCTGTGATCTCGACTGCTAGTGATACGAGGCCGTTGGGATCCAGCACGGTGTTCCATATTACCCTCCTGAACCCACCGATTCCATATTCTGCTAATAGTCAATGCGAACAGAAATGTCGCGATACGATAAACCGCAGTCGCTATAGGCTAAAATCCGACCTTTATCAAAGTCGGAAACGTGATGGTTCCCATTTCTCCTCCATCCACGAGGCATCACAACATCGTTTCACCAGGCAACGCCGGTCAACTGCTGTATGTGTATGAGAAATCGGTTGGAAACTTTCCTCATGTCAGCACGTTGTAGGTGTCACCACCGGCGCCAACCTTGTGTGAATGCTCTGAAAAGCTTATCATTTGCGTATCACAGCATCTTCTTCCTGTCGGTTAAATTTCGCATCTGTAGCACATCATCTTCGTGGTGTAGCAATTTTAATGGCTAGTAGTGTAGAAGTTTTCATCTCCGGCGTGGAAGACATGAAGCAGTAATGGCTCTGCAGCCCTGGGACGCTGGCAGCGCTCTGGTCCGCCGGCAGAGCCGACATAAGAACTTCTGCCGTCTGCGCTCATTATTGAACGTAGAAAAGCTAGTAGCTGGACTTCGTGTGCGATGTCGAAATAAATCGAGAGAGCAGAAAAAGCAGTAGTTCTAGGTAGACCTTTCCAATGCTAATCGTGACATAAATGGAGTATTTCACACTCTATACAATGATTCAAGGAATTACAGCTACACATTTTTCAATTACATGAGAACGTCATAGTTAGTGGAGATCTACCGGGGTGAAGTGAAATGAAATGATCGTATGGCATTGTTGGCCAGGAGGACCCATGTGGCCGCCGTATTCTAAGTCTTTTTCAGTTGACGCCACTTCGGCGGCTTACGAGACAGTGATGATTAAATGGTGATGAACACACAACAGCCAGTCATCACGAAGCGGAGGGACCCCGTGCGCACGAAGCGAGAACGCTACCGCAAGACCACGACCTGCGGACACCAAAATGAACTGAACGAAAAGGACACTGTTTTAAGGAAAGCTATTTCGTGAGAAGTAAAGATTTTAATGAAATTAATGCAACTAGCTTTCTAACCTGTATCGCAAATAAATATTTCAGGCAAAAAGTAGGAAACAAGCCTCATTTATTTACATCTCATTTCTCAAAATAATTCAATTGCATCCAACATCTGTGATCTGTTAGCATCACTTGCTGCAGTACGAGATGTAGCTGTGTTGTTTCGGTCTGGAAGTACGTATTGAGGACAATTTCCACAACCAGGACAGTAATGTCCTTTGTACTGTAAAGCTGAGCATCACAGACAGGCTGTGAGTATCGATAATATTTATGTTCTCTAATTGGCCAGTGTCTGGAAACTTCGTTATTATAGGTAGTCTTAACGTGATTGTAACATGGTTGGATATATTCTTCAAACTGGGCTTCATTTATGACGCTCATGGTTCCCAACCGCCTCCCGCCCCCCTTTTTCAGTTCAATGGCTGGTCTCATCTGAATCTCACAGATAAAATATTCGGTGTTAAAATTATCCATAGTGCTAGAAGACAACTACATAGAAAATGTCGAATCAAAAGTCCTTCAGTCGTCTAAATTTCCAGTTGTTATTTTATTTGAGCAACCAAATTCAGCGCTAGATTACGCCATCTTCAGGCCCCTGTGTAAAATCAACAATGGTAACAGTGTGAAATACATAACAAAAGGGGCGGTGTAAGTACTATGTATAGTGGTAGCATGTAGCAAAATATAACAGTACCAAACTGTACAGGGAATAACATCAACGTTAAAGATAAATTAGGCAATAAAATGAAAGAACAACTGCACGCTGCGCTACTATAAACTAGGAAACAAAATATGTATCCCATATAATCGTAAAAAGAACCTAATAAAGGGAGGTCAATATTGAATGCTATGCGTATATAATCGCGGTGTAATGCTAATGTCAGTGCCCGTGAAACATCTGACGCAAAACATTTACAGTCATATACCTATGAGTACAAACTTAAGGTGAAATATTTAATTATATGGTGTTATATACTAATAAAGCATAAAATCACGTACTGGAGTCAACCCCGCGTTAACTATCTGTATCACCATGTTCCATATACTAATAATAATTAATAAAACAAGAATAAAAAGTTACATAAGTGCAATGTGTTAATCACAGATGTATCAGATGCCATCCATTTAATAAAACAGTTTTAATGAACCAAACTGTGAATTTAATCTAATATTCCTATATGATACTACTATCACCATTGTATATAATACTCACACCGCCCCTTTTCTTATGTATTTCGCTCTGCTACCATTGTTGTGTTTACACAGGGGCCTGAAGATGGCGTAATGTAGCGCCGAAACTGGTTGCTCCAATAAAATAACAACTGGAAATTTAGGCGGCTGAAGGTGTTTTGACTCGACATTTTATACTGAACAGCTGAGGACCCACAACCATCTTTATGAAGACGAGCATACAGACATCTACATACGGTTGAGGGCGAAGCAGCACTCGACTGCTCTGCTGGTGTCCTGGTGTGGGGTCAGCCACTTCCACTGGTAGAACTGCAGGCAGAACCTCGTGTCAGCCGCTCTGCTGACAGAGCTACCACACACACATGGATGCCGGGAGCGGGACACACCATTGAGTCCCATACGCCGTGTCTGGCACCTTTGCCACCAGTGGCAGTACAGTGCCTTAGGGCCCTAAGGCAGGGATTCTCAACCTTTTTCTCTCGCGTCCCGCCCACCCCCCCCCCCCTTCTCAAACATATATTATTGTGCCGCCCTCCTCTGTCTTTCCTCATTCCCGGCGGGGTCAGGGATTTTCTCTGCCTCGTGATGACTGGGTGTTGTGTGATGTCCTTAGGTTAGTTAGGTTTAAGTAGTTCTAAGTTCTAGGAGACTGATGACTATAGATGTTAAGTCCCATAGTGCTCAGAGCCGTTTGAACCATTTTTTGTCTTTCCTCAGCACTGCTCACAGTTGGCCCAAAAACAGCCCACAATATCCATTCACTTCTGTCTCATTATTGCAATTATCAATTACAATAATAATGGTAATTAGGCTGTGTCCTTCGAGCACATCAAAGTTAACCATTTTTTTTAATTATTATACATTTGTGTTATTCAGAGGTGGTGAAAGTTAACAACTACAACTAATTTATAAATAACCACAGCTGCCTGTGGAGTTACTGGACCTGAGTAAGTATATGTACTTCGCTACATATTTTTCTACAATTTAGTTCACAAATTAGTTAC
Organism: Schistocerca piceifrons; assembly: GCF_021461385.2. Taxonomy (NCBI): domain Eukaryota; kingdom Metazoa; phylum Arthropoda; class Insecta; order Orthoptera; family Acrididae; genus Schistocerca; species Schistocerca piceifrons. Next base: position 319,822,130 of record NC_060139.1, on the reverse strand, counting down.
ATAGCTAAAGTTTAACTTTTTCCATCTACACTGAAGAGCCAAAGAAACTGGTACACTTGCCTAATATCGCGTAGGGCCCCCGCGAGCACGCAGAAGTGCCGCAACATGTGGCGTGGACTCGACTAGTGTCTGAAGTAGCCCGCCCGTTTAGCCGTGCGGTCAACGCATTGCTTTCCGGACGGGAAGGCGTGCCGGTCTCCGGCACGAATACGCCCAGCGGATTAGTGTCGAGGTCCGGTGTGCCGGCCAGTCTGTGGATGGTTTTTAAGGCGGTTTTCCATCTACCTCGGCTGGTCTTCCCTATTCCGCCTTAGTTACACTATGTCGGCGATTGCTGCGCAAACACTGTCTCCACGTATGCGTACACCATAATTACTCTACCACGCAAATATTGGGGTTACACTCGTCTGGCGTGAGACACGTTCCTGGAGGGGGGGGGGGGGTTCCTCTTGGGGCCGAACCGTACAATAACCCACCCTGGGTTCGGTGGGGAGCGGCGGTGGGTGAGTGGACTGCTGTATCCTGTTGTGGGGTTGTGTAACACAGACTACGACAGGGACGAAGCCTCTCCGTCATTTCTAGGTCCCCAGTTCAATACAATACAATACAATGTCTGAAGTAGTGCTGGAGGGAATTGACACCATTAATCCTGCAGGGCTGCCCATAACTCCGTGACCGTACAGGGGGTGGAGATCTCTTCTGAATAACACATTGTAAGGCATCCTAGACATGCTCAGTAATGTTCATGTCTGGGGAGTTTGGTGGCCAGCGGAAGTGTTTGCACTCAGAAGAGTGCTCCTGGAGCCCCTCTGTTCCATTCTGGACTTACGGGTGTCGCATTGTCCTGCTGGAATTGGCCGTTGGAATGCACAATGGTCACAAATGGAGGCAGGTGATCAGAGAGGATGCTTACGTACGAGTCACCTGTCAGAGTCGTATCTAGACTATCAGGTGTCCGACATCACTCTAACTGCACACACTCCACATCATTACAGAGCCTCCACCAGCTTGAATAGTCCCCTGCTGACATGTAGGGTCCATGGATTCATGATGTTGTCTCCATACCCGAACACGTCCATTCGTTAGATACAATTTGAAACGACATTCGTCCGACCAGGCAACATGTTTCCAGTTATCAACAGTCCAGTGTCGGTGTTGACGGACCCAGGCGAGGCGTAAAGCTTTGTGTAGTGCAGTCATCAAGGGTACACGAGTAGGCCTTCGGGTCCGAAAGCCCATTATGATGATGTTTCGCTGAATGGCTCGCACGTGACACTTGTTGATGACCCAGTATTCAAATCTGCAGCAATTTGCCGAAGGGCTGCACTTCTATCACGTTGAACTTTTCTCGTCAGTCATCGTTGGTCCCATTCTTGCAGGATCGGCTGCAGCGATGTCGGAGATTTGATGATTTACTGGATTCCTGATATTCACGGTCTACTCGTGAAATGCTCGTACGGGAAAGTCCCCACTTCACCGCTACCTCGGAGATGCTGCCCCCCGTCGCTCGTGCGCCGAATACCACTTACAAACTCACTTAAATCTTGATAACTTGCCATTGTAGCAGCACTGACTAATCTAACAACAGCGCCAGACACTTTTTGTCCTATAGCGTTGTCGACCGCAGCGCTGTGTTACGCCGTTTTATATATCTCTGTATTTCAAAAGGCTTGTCTGTACTAGTTTCTTTGACGCTTCAGTGTGTATTGCTTTCAGTTCATTTAGAATGTTTTAATATTTGGAAGATCGTGATGTACAAATGACTGAACAACAGTCAACATTTAAACTACAAATTATAAACCGTTATATTCAAACTGATCATCCTGAAGGGAAATAAATGAGAGCAAAACAGCACACGCTTAAATTCCCTGACATGTGCACATTTATTGTGATGTGTGTGCTTGAATTAGTGAAGAAAGCCGATGCAGTTTTGGTTGGACCTTTGAAATAGCAACTTGCAGAGCTCCTTCCAGCTGCAGTCGAGACCGATGTTTCGTCTTGATTAATGCCATTGCGGAAAATGTTGACTAACACAAGTACCTTGATGCGAAAGACAATAACACTTCCCTTTCCCGTCTTGCTAAAACCATTCATTCCGAGACTGCACACAAAAATTTTCAAGAGACGTCGATTTAAATTCATTTCGAACGTTCTATCACTATTTGATGAGAGTTCTATTAGCTCTTTGTGTTCTACTGTTCACGTATGGTCTGTTATGAGATTTCGAGCGGATTGTGGATCCAGTCATATTCGGGTGAAAGTTCTGGAAATTTATCCTCGAATCGTTGTCGAAGGTTTTCGAGATGTACTACGTCAGCTCTACTGGTATTAACTGCAATCAATTAATTTTCCTTCACGAATTCGTTCAGACAAGAAAAGATCTTGCACTTACCCTTCTCCAAAACCTAATTTTTCTCTTAAACGTAAGTATTTTCTCGCTTATGAAAATGACATTAGGCTACTATTTCGGCCTTGAAGTCATGCATTAAGATAATTCTCTTTCTCAGCAACGTCAGCCAAGTAGTACTATATTAGAGCCAGTTTTCATCCAGCAATAGAGTCACATGTGTAGGACTTCTGTTCTATAGGAAAAGACTAAGTTCGTCTTTGGCTCCACAAAAGGCGAAGAACTTTCCCACGAGACAATATAATAAACTTCTACGTCGTAAAGAAAAATTAATTAATTAGCTTGACCTTTGACCTTGACAGAGATAAGACCGGCACTGCTTTTAAACTCTCAGTTGATTTTTTTCCCTAGATGTTACATTTAAAAATTTTTCACCTGTCTGAGAAAAAAACCTCTGAAAAAAAATTGATTATAGATGAATGTTTTCTTCGTGGCTGCTGTAAGGAGTGAACGGGTTAGGTATAGGATGAATTGGCGGCCGAAGGTTTCCGTTTCTCCGGTTCTTAGAGAACGCCAGGCAAAGTCAGAGAAAACTGCTACAACTCGCGATGAAGACTTTGTCTCTCTTGGCAGCCAAAGTACTCACAGTATCGTGTTTTAAAATTCCTGCATGTCATGTCTATGTATACTGCATCACAACTTTGACATTCAAGTTTATATATTCCTGATTCCAACAAGGACTTGAGGCTGGGATGGAACTACTGATGCCTCACAGCGCCAAGATAGAAGTTCTCGCGACATACAACAGGGTACAAAAGAATGAGAAAGGACAAAACAGCTAACTACAGCGCCTATCTGAAATACAACATTAGCGTTCAACTGTACCCAAATCGCTCCTGTGAAAAAGCAGTCCACTTCGGTTCGTGTTTGTACTTGTACTCAAGAGTGTCCAGCAAATAAAAAAAATAAAATAAAAAAAACGGTGAAAACAATGTACTCTGAGATATCTTCGCAACACCAGATACTTTGTCCAGAGTATCCACAGTCACATTCAAAAATGACACTAGAACTCTTCAGAGAAGGTTGGTGCAAACAGTCACATGTATACTAGGGAGTGAGCAGTCTTTGCATAGTAACACGTCTGCCTAACACAATAAAAACAACATCACTGTCAATCGACAACACTTCTATTGATGTTTCGTTGTCAGACAGGACACAGGCCTAAAACAACTCACAGGAACAAAGTTCACTGTCTTTATATCGCTGAAGGCGATTTCACACAGTTCTGAAGAATACTGCCCGGAACAGTCACTAGTTAGCATGAGACACAGTAATCGCGACAAGACACAACACATAATATTACAGAACCATTACGTGTATGTAATAATATTTTCAAGTTTAACCTTTGCAGTCAAACAGCAACAATGTTCCCATCTGTGATGCTCATAACCTGAGCAGCACGGAAAAAAATTGTCTACCGACCTGAAGGTTAAAAAAAAAAAAAAAAAAAAACAAACTAGAACACTAGACTAATAAAGGACAAAAAAAAGAAAAGAGATAGGATACCCTATTCAGATGAAAGAGTCCACAAAACACACTTAACGCTAGACACAAAATCAGAAGCTTAAAAAAATGGAATAACCTACAGAATCAAAACAACAATATGCAGATTATCCTACAAGTACTGACAACCGACAAGAAAATCAAGCATGGTGAAAGTAACCATAAATAAATCGCATAGTTATATTCCTACATCTGGATTGAAAGTTCACTCATTTTAGAACACCAGTTCATGGCACACAATGGTGACAAATTATCAATAAATGTCATAGGAAACAAATTATATAACTTAAATAACTACTATTTAAAGATCCCATAGTTACACAAATGGTTCGAATGGCTCTGAGCACTATGGGACTCAACATCTCAGGTCATAAGTCCCCTAGAACTTAGAACTACTTAAACCTAACTAACCTAAGGACATAACACACACCCATGCCCGAGGCATGATTCGAACCTGCGACCGTAGCAGTCCCGTGGTTCCGGACTGCAGCGCCAGAGCCGCTAGACCACCGCGGCCGGCTATAGTTACACAAATCATGACATACATTTAAAAATACACAGAATTATTTATAGAACATTTTTAAATCCTTATGAGGGTACACACAATTTATTTTCAATGTCTTTGGATACGCCAACAGATATGCACCTGGATGTGGGAGTTTTATACTAACATATGGTCCATGGTATATTCTTTGCTACTTCTTGGACCTCTTCTCCAGAAGTGCCGGTCGAAGTGGCCGAGCGGTTCTAGGCGCTTCAGTCTGGAACCGCGCGACCGCTGCGGTCGCAGGTTCGAATCCAGCCTCGGGCATGAATTAGTTAGGTTTAAGTAGTTCTAAGTTATAGGGGACTAATGACCTCAAATGTTAAGTCCCATAGTGCTCAGAGCCATTTGAACCATTTTTTTTCTTCAGAAGTGAAGATCTTGAATGAGATCTCAATAGTACCAAATCTCCAACATTATAATATTGTCTTCTCTTTAATCCCTCGTCGTGTCTCTTCTTTCACGTAAGAGCTTTCTCTTTCATCTTGAGGTACGCATCACGAATTTTTTCTTCCCATTAGATCCTATTTCGGGGTATCTTCGGTAATGCTTGCATCCACTCATCATTTTCTTCGATATTTAGCAGTAATTCTTCCGGAGTATAACCAGTAGTCGTATGCGGTAGGTTATGTACGTTTGTAGTAAAATGTTCCAACAGATCAATCCACTTGGTTTGCTTCGCTGAGCAGTAGGTTCTCATAAGACGATTTAACTCTCTAACTACATGTCCGATGGGACTCGCTCCGGAATTGTAACATGACGTTTTGACATGTGTAATATTTGCTTCCCGTGAAGCCTTCTTCCAAGCATAACACGTGAAAATCGTTGCATTGTCTGCTAGAATCGTTCTTGGCTTTCCAGCAGATGGAATAAAATCAGAAAACAATTTCTTCATAACGGATTTGCTGGTGGCTGATCGAATTGGGTACAACATTACATACTTAGAAAACGTATCCAAAAATCCAACTATGTATTTACTATCTCCTCTTACCCTCGGAACTGGCCCACAGATGTCCACAGAGATTAGATCTGAGGGCTTATGTGGAATGATGGAGTGCATCTTATCTTGTGTACCTTTGTTAGAAGGCTTGGCCAGCTGTCAAACTTTGCATTTCTTCAAAACCTGATGAACTCCTGACGTTCGGAAAGTAACAATAGCTACCTATCTTGCTTGCACATTTAAGTACGCCAATATGTCAAACATAGTGAGTGTGCAGTATGAGATTCTCCACGTAAACTTCTGGTATACATGCACACCCCTTATCTGAAATATCAGACTTTCTGTAAAACAAAACATTATCAACTACTTTGAAAAATCTTCGGAGCTTCCCTTAGTCTGGCTGACACAGTTTATTCAAAATTATAGACCAATGATTATCTCGTTGCTGGACGACAGGTAGGCTACTACACATGTGTAAATAATATCTCCTGGATTCCAAATCTTCCATCAACATGATACTATGTTGCCTCTCCTCACCTTCCACAGTGGTAATGTTCTCCAAACCTTCAGGTAGTCCAGATACAGTATCTGAGATCTGGTTATGTTGTCCCTTTACGTATATAACTCTGAAATTATATGCTTGTAAAGCCAAGGTCCAGCGTGATAGACGAGTGTGAAGTAGTTTGCATTGTTCCAAGAATGTGAGAGTTTGATGATCGAAGTACACGGTTGTGCGTGCTACAAACAAGTAATAGTGGAATTTTCGAAACGCCCACACAACCGGCAAAGCTTCCAATTCTGTGGTTGTGTAAGACCGCTCACAACATGATAACAAGCGACTTTCATAAGCTATGGGACAGAACTTTGGGCCGCGCGGGATTAGCCGAGCGGTCTTAGGCGCTGCAGTCATGGACTGTGCGGCTGGTCCTGGCGGACGTTCGAGTCCTCCCTCGGGCATGGGTGTGTGTGTTTGTCCTTAGGATAATTTAGGTTAAGTAGTGTATAAGCTTAGGGACTGATGACCTTAACAGTTCAGGCCCATAAGATTTCACACACATTTTCACACAGAACCTTGGCTGATTATTGATGTCCTTGATTTGAAACAAACAGCAACCTAAACCAATGCTCGATGAATCAGTCATCAAACCAATCTCCAAAGTCATATCAGGGTGGTGCAACAATTTGCATCCGCAAGAGTGTCTTTCATGAACTGGGACTAACTTCACAGTCATTTGTCCACCTCCGCGGTGGTTTCTTCGTAGACCCGGCCCGAATCTGCGGAAAAAAATTAATATTTGGGTCAACATTTGTAAAACTCTAATTCCTCTCTCCCAGACCCCGCCCTATTGGGAGAGAGGGGGAGTTTTAATTTTAGCGAATCAAAATTTACGAAGTAAATAAGTGTTTTTTATCTATCCGTAACCATTTTCCACGCAAAAATGAGATTATGGATTTTCTTGAGTTACAGCGCCAACTACTAAGAATCAAAACAAATGTTTAAGACAAAATATACGTAGTATTTTTTATGTAGAATCTGATTCTGCAATAAAAAATGGGGATTCCCATTTTAAATTTTAAAGTTGCCTCCCGCCCCACTCCCAGGGGGCTGCGGTGGCGGGCTAATTTTAGCACCAGCATATGTACCCCTCGAAAATAATCAACTTTGGATTCCACACATTTTTTCGTGTGAAGCTTATTTATCGACTTACTCTGGTTTGTCAACTTAAAATTTACACGCTGTATACCCGAGGAAATGGGTCCGTTCAAGTGAAAAATGAGATTTTTGCGGGTTAGCTGTCACGGCTGCTTTACTAAATGTATTTATGACTCTGGCCAAGAGGTTAATGTGTTCTTCCTAAGAAGATGTAGCAATGACAATATCATCGACAAAAAGCGTAAGTTGACTACGCAGTTCAGTTCCTAAAACAACATGCAATGCCTGGATAAAGATACCAGAGCTGCAATTTAGGCCAAAAGGAAGAACCTTAAAATGATATCTTCTCCCTGCATAAACAAGTGCTGCGTGTACTTCCTCAATTTAGGACTTAGCATTATCTGCCAGTAAGAACTTCTAAGATCACAAATTGAAAAAGAATTTCTTGACATGAAACTTCTGTATAAAACAGTCCATCTTCAGGTTACAAGTGGCCCATTGGGAGCATCCGACCGCCGTGTCATCCTCAACTGAGGATGCGGATAGGAGGGGCGTGTGGTCAGCACACCGCCCTCCCGAATGAAACTTCTGTATAAGCTCTTTGATATTTTCTGGATGAGTGCGGACAGGAACTATAATGTTATTTATCTGTCTTGCGTCCGAAACTAGTCGAACTTTGCCCTGTGGCTTGTGGATGCCTCAATCAACTTCCAATCCAACATTCGTTGAAATTCTTCATCAACAGATCTTTGAAGTCGGCATGGTACAGGATAAAAACTTTGGCAATATGTACTATGTGGGTACACTTCTAAATTACACATATAGCCTTTCACTACACCCGGTTTTTCACTAAAGACATCGATATTCTGCTGTAATAAGTCTGCCAATTGTTTACGCTGAAGGTCGTCCAAAGAGTTAGATTCAGACGTCTTTTGAGATACAACGTAAGTTAATGTGCGTATTTGATAAACATCTTCAGCATTCTATCTCCGACTCTTCTTGACACACCTTACAAGCTTACTTGTTGAACCCCAAGAATATCTTCCGCAGCTACAGTCTTCTCTGATCAGCACCACATATACATTCTCATTGTCAATCTTAAAAGAGGCATAGCCCGCAGAGCAGTCGAATTTTATGTCCGTCTCCCGAATACTCTCAATATCAAAAATACAGTCCTCTATTAATTTATTTGTTACTAGGAACGAGCATGAAGTCGCTACACTTCCTATTCTTAATTCAATAAGAGTCTGTATCTTTACCTTCTGTTCCCTGGTACCGATTGCAACTATAACTTCACGTTTACTCACAGGAAAGAATAATGGTAGTTTCAGGTATCGTGTCAACCTCTAAAACACTGCTGCGGAGATTACATTCACATTTGCACCTGTATCAAGAATTACTTTAATGGTATGGCCATAGACTTCTGCATATATCAACGGTATAGGAACGGTCATACGCTTGGCTGTACAATGCTGGATGTCATGCGTAAGTTCATCTACTAGTCTCTGTCCGTCACTGCTTTGGAACATGACAACTCTCTTAGCAGTCCCTTACATCACACCTGACCGATTCTCTGGGGCACGATACGGTCGTCTTTAGTTTAACGGATGGGTTCTGGGTTCATCAGTGACATCCGTAATCACTGGCGGTTGCTCTCTCCAGTCATTTATATTCGAAGATTGCTGGTTTATATTTTGTGGTTGCCAGTTCCGATTATTCCCGTGGAATTGCTGATTATTCTATGTTGGTTGTGGTTATTTTGATTCGTGGTTTGCACCGGGTTGAATCTTCACTCGTTAGGTTTATTTCTCGCCCAGCGAGGTTGGAACTGCACCGCTTTGGCATTCAACCTTTGGCCGCCGTTCAGCTGTTGTTTGTTATGCTGGGCTTGGAAGCCTGAGCCCTGCTGCGCTCTATGCCGCTCGGCCTTCGGTGATTTGCAGTGTTCTTGTTTACACTTGTCGACGACCCATTCCTTTGATTTGTAGCTCTTACGTCTTCGTTTAATAGGTCGATGGAGAAAGTCTTCGACATTGTCTTCAGGAGCATACATCAGTTTTTCACGCATCTCGACCGGTAACTTTGTCTTAATAATCTTCAAAATATCCACCTGTGCGACTGGAGTCTCCCAATCTACCTTTGTTCAGGTACTTCTCAAAGTACCGACGCAAGTTCCCACTCTTGACTGAAAATGGTTCTGGATTATAAACCTCTTTTTTCAGTCGTTCTTGAATTCCCTTAGACCAATACCTACTCAAGAACGCGGCTCAAACTCCTCGTAGGTGCCACAGCTTTCCATAATATCCGTGCACCATAAACTACCTTCACCTTGTACGTAGCCAGCGACAAAAGAAATCTTTTGTGCATCAGTCCATGCACGGGGTAAAACACCTCTGAACCCTCGGGCTGCTCATCACTGACCCCGAATTCATCACATTTTGCTTCGGTTCGTCGCAAAAAGTGACATGTGTATGAGAACCACTCGCTCTTATTTCCTTTACTGAGTTGGAACAGCCGGCCGGGGTGGCCGAGCGGTTCTAGGCGCTACAGTCTGGAACCGCGCGACCGCTACGGTCGCAGGTTCGAATCCTGCCTCGGGCATGGATGCGTGTGATGTCCTTAGGTTAGTTAGGTTTAAGTAGTTCTAGGGGACTGATGACCTCAGAAGTTAAGTCCCATAATGATAAGAGCCATTTGAACCTTTTTTTTTTCGACTTGGAACATTCTTCAATCGATTTGGTTATATTGCATTCCCACTTCGAGAACTCTTCACCATATTGTTGGCTTATCACATCACTGTCAACCTGGATCTTTGTGGAATCCGATACATTAGCCAGTTGAACGTTTTGCACAGCTTGTTGCAGTTGCTCGTTAACGCATTGTGTCACCCTCTGTTCTATAACTGCGACACACTGTGATTTAACAAGTTCCACTTGGACACAAGAGAATCTACGATTGCGGTAACATCTTTTACTTCGGTTTGGATTTTAGAGATTTCCTCAGGAACGTTCTTATGGGACAGTTTAGGATTTGCCATTTTCGTAGCAAGATCACTTTGCTTAATGCTTAAATGATCCACTTCGCATTTCAAACTCTCAAAATTCTGTTTGGTTGGCAGTGACTCAACCATAGCAATAATATCTTGCATAGGTAGCCTGATATTTGCTTGTTCAGTTACTAGTGCCTCCTGCTGCTTAACGAGACCGTCTTGTTTAGCAGAAAGACTTGCCTGTTCTACTGTTACAGTATGAACTACAGTGGAAATTTTTTCTTGTTCCGCTGCCATTGATTGTTGTGCGGAAGCTATCCTAGACTGTTCAGTTGCTACAGATTGCACTTTAGCAGACATCGATTGTTGTTTTGCAGTTAACGTCTGCTCCGCTTGGTATATACTTAGTAAAAGATCTTTGATGTTAAACTCCTCAGTCCTAGCTGTGGTCATTACAGGTACTGAACTATCAGTGGAAGGGACCTTCTCAACTGACTGAATATTGTCCGTTGTATTCTGTTGCTGTTCCGTTCTCGACTGGGCGCATGTCCTAATCATAATTCACTAAACAAAAAAAATTTACACACGACCCACGTAGTTTCAAAATACACACGTAAAATCAGTACAAATCTACACATGAATTTTTCTTAAATATACATCTATAACAAACAGAAACATGAAGACTCTACAGGAAGGACAGTATTAAGTTCCAGACGGGTAACCTTGTTGTTGCTTGCCTGTAGCCTGGACATTCAGGTAATCTGTTGAGATGAGCCGTATAGCATCAGTCCGCCGGCCCCTCTGTCCTCGTTGAGGTCTCAAACAAGGACAGGCTATGCAACGCAGAAACACGCGTTATAGTACACTTATTACCGATGCCATTCATACATGGAAATGATACAAAATCCCAACAAGTTCCCTAACTTTACAAGCAGTCCTGTCAGTTGGTCGTCACTCTATAATGAACTGCTATCTCGTAAAGAAAATTTAATTAATTAATTTGACCTTTGACTTTGACACAAATAAGGCAGGTACTGCATTTAAACTCTCTTTTGATTTTTTTGCCTAGTGCATACATTTAAAATTTTGTTACCTATCTAAGTTAAAAATCTGGGAAAAAAATTGAGTATAGATGAATATGTTTTGTTCGTGGCTGCTGTAAGGGGAGAACGGGTTAGGTACAGGATGAGTTGGCGGTCAGAGGTTTCCGTTTCTTCGGCTCTTAGAGAACGCCAGGCGAGGCGAAGTCGGAGAAAACTGCTACGACTCGCGATGAAGACTCCGTCTTTCTTGGCAGCTTAAGTATCACAATAGTTTTAAGATTTTCTGGAAACACTTTCAGAATGAGAAGATTGAACAACAGTGGCAGTGTGATATCTTCTGACTAATAAATTGGTAGCTTAGGGAACGTCTTGAACAGGCAAGACGACGGCGAAATATTGCGCCTCGTTCGGACCGTGATAGTAGCAGATTCACCCAGTACTGTTAATTTGCGACGAAATCATTATGCACTGTATTGCTAAACACACTAATCGTTTTACGCAGGTCCGGGGATCCAACATCTAGTAAAAGTTCTTAGACGATATTTACCTTCTTTTTCACAAATTACGTTTTTTATCCTTGATAATTGAGTTTACAAGCCGTATCTTGCCTGCACTTCAAATTACGTCTATATGCAAACTATCTGACCCCCCCCCCCCCCCCCCCAAAAAAAAAAAACAATGTCCAATAATCGGTATTCCTTTATCTCCAACAACTGCAAAAAGCTTAGATGCTCTTTTTTCACAGCAAAGAACGTTATCGTCTCAGCAAAGAGCGTCGTCGTTTCAATTACGGTAGCGCATCATCGCTGGTACTCGCAGCCGGAATATTACAATAATATTACATTACGTAGGGACAATACAATACCCGTCAAACCTAGAGTAAACTAAAGAAAGCGTGGCTTGCACTGGCGACTAAAATGACAACTACTGAAACAAGTTAATGAACAACGCAACTAAGATTAATAGACATAGTTAAGTAGAAGAACAAAGGCAGAAATATAAAATCAAACACAAAGAACCCTGGCTAAGGCTTTTGAGAGGCTTCTCTACATCACTTGTGCAAATGCCCTGGTCCTCACTTCCTCTCACCAGGAAACAAAAGAATACACGGGAAACTAAAAAGAAATTTCCCGTCTGAACAAATAAATGGTGTCCCAACAGAACAACACAAGCTAAGCTAAGGCACCAAAGAGCATTAGTCTCTCCATCTGGGGGGAAAAAAAACCTCGGTTTACTATAGAGGCAAATCGTCTGTAGAACCTATATTTTCGCAAAATATGTAAAATAGCTTTGTGTTTAAAGCCAGTGCTGTCACAAAATTTACAACTCTGACTACAAAGTTCAGCACTTTATTGACTTCTGATTGAGTCAATGCTTCCTGTGTATCATGCTGTGTGTGAATTTTACCGAAAGAGAAACAGCACACACTCTTTCCACGATCCGATTAGTTCCAGTAAATGCTGGCGCTTCGCCAGTACATATACCAAAACGGTCTGTCCATGACAGATAGTTGTCAACTAAATAGGTATTTACAAGAATGAAAATATCTTGGCCTGTAAGCCTCTATCCAGACCTTTACGAAAGAGAGAGTCCTTGGGCATTTCATTTTCATCACAGTAGAGTACAGAAACATGAAGCTGGGAAAGATTTCCGACGTCGGTACTGTCATCAACTAGAAGGGCGAATTTTGGACTATCACGAAGACGTAATAGCAATTGTTTTTTCATGTCAGTGGCTGTTGCAACAACACGACGGGCCATGGGCTATCATCTAGGATGGTATCGACTTCAGATTCTCGGAAAACCTTTCTCCACGCATGATTTCGCACATTTTGATGGTAGCAAGAAGAAGTAATTCCTCACCAATAATGTGTAGTGATTTGGATTTTGCAACTAAGCAGGATACCTGTAGGGATGTACAGAGGGCTTTCTTAGGAACTGATAAGTGTTTTTCGAGAAATCTGACATTTCTTTTTAGTTGTTAGTCATGACGCTTAAAAAATACATATCTTCATTAATAAGGTGTGGATGTTTTGTCTGGAGGTGTCTCTTTAGTTTTATAGGCTTCAAGCTATCATTGGCTAAAACCTACACACAAAGAACACATTGTCATCTATGTGTGTAAGACAAGAATGCTGTCTTTCGCCCCCACTACCCTTTAATACTTGTGAATTCATTTAATATCGTGAATTGAATTCTTCTGCGCACGTTTCCAACGCTGTCTTAGTTAGCACCGAAATCTGGCTTCCAAAGTCGAAAATCCCTCTCAGTTTAATATTACCTATCATGACTTTAACTACTGAATGGTTATCCGTTAACATTGTTACCTCTTTCTCCTTTAATAGTACTTTGGTTCAAAAATGGCTCTGAGCACTATGCGACTTAATTTCTGAGGTCATCAGTCGCCTAGAACTTAGAACTAATTAAACCTAACTAACCTAAGGACATCACACACATCCATGCCCGAGGCAGGATTCGAACCTGCCACCGTAGCGGTCTCCCGGTTCCAGACTGCAGCGCCTAGAACCGCACGGCCACTCCGGCCGGCATTACTTTGGATATGCCTTCGTATTTCAGTACATTTATTTGGCTGATTCTGGCTTACGTGGTAGGTATAAAGGCACCCTCTCCCACATCTTCACTTCAGTCGTTGCCATGATGGACTACACCCACACTGGTCATTTCGTGGACTTAGCGGCCTACTCTCTGTCTCTATTGGCTACATTACTGTTTTGCATGAACCGGCGACCATTATTATTGTTCTGGTACTTGATCCAGCCTCCTCTCTGCGTTCCATAACTGGATACATTGTTACCTCCTCCTCATGCACCATGGAAATGATTACTTCCTCCAAAAAGTCCATTTCTATCAATGCACCTATTAATGTTATGGAGATATGAATGTCCACTGACGTTGCTCTCATGATCTGGCCTTCTTTTCCTACCATTGTGTTATGTTTTGAAATGTTTCTATATCTTCGTTGTATTGACCCATCACTACTTTTTGGTAATTAGATGGCAGAAAAATCCCCCTGGCTGTGCCTAAGCCATGTTTCTGCAACACCCTTTCTTCCAGGAGTGCTAGTTCCTGGAAGTCTCGCAGGAGAACTTTTATAACGTTTGGATGATAGGACATGAGGCACTCGCGGAAGTAAAGCTCTGAGCACGACTCGTGAATCGTGCTTGGGTAGCTCAGCCGGTAGAGCACTTGTACGCGAAAGGCAAAGGTCCTGAGTTCGAGTTTTGGTCCAGCATAAAGTTTTCGTCTGCCTAGAAGTTTCATCGGTGCATTTTATCTCAATCAGCTGGTAGCAGCTCCGATTTCGTGGAACTAAAGGGCTTTTGACGCGCCGCCAAGTTAACGGCGTACCCTGAGGATCTCGATTCGAGAAAAACCACCGCTACCAGGGTTAACAATCGTGGGCAACGACATGTTGACTACCGCGGATTGTAAGTGTGTAGACGCCACATAGCAACGTAAAACATTGGCTACTCCAATTAAGGAATACGATAACCTACCACCAACCGTACAGTCCAAAATTATACCGAGCGACGTGGCGCAGTATTTAGGAGGACTGCAGCTCAGTTCCCCCGTCCAGCAACCCAAATCTAGGTTTTCCGTGGTTTTCGCATATACAAGGGCGTGCTGAAAAGTAATGCCTCCGAATTTTTTATGTGAAAACTCATAAAGCTGATTAAATAAGAAAACTTTGTTAACATTCTATTCTTCGTGTCTACATATTTATTTTTAAACATAGTTACCCAGGCGATGGTCACATTTCTCCCGTCGAGAGACCAGTTTGTTGCTTTCGTCATCCTAGAGTATTTGTTGACGAAGCCACAACCTCAACTCTGCTTGCACAGTTTCAATACTACCAAAGTGAAATCCTCGAAGGTGTTCTTTATGTTTTGGATACAGATGTAAATCGGATGGTTCCAAGTCGGTATTGCATTGAAGTTGATCGATGACGGTGAACCCACGGTTTCATTGCAGATGTCGTAGTGCTCGTGTGTGGTCTGGCATTGTCATGCTGAAGGAAAGGATGATTTCACTTTTGAGGGTTTTCTCAAGCACACACGTAGTTACGTTACACACACACGTTACAATTCAGGGCCCTCTAGCAAAAGTATGTTGCAACTTGCGTCGGCAAAGCGGAAAAGTCGATCGAGTAATATGCGAGTTCTGTTATGAAAAGAAATGGCATTCCAGGCCATCACCCCTGGTTATCGAGCTGTATGACATGCGACAGTCCAACTGGTATCCCACCGCCGTCCAGGGCGTCGAGAAACACGTCTTTGCTTGTCGTCGGGACTAGTTCGAAGCGAAGCACATCACTGAAGACAATTCAACTCCAGTCATTGAGATTTCACGCTGAAGACGTGTCTCGAGACGGCCCGGATAACAAGCTGCCTGTCGCCTACCTTACGGCCTGACAAGCAATAGTGACGGTGCTATAGCAGGACCCTTCCGCAAGGCGTTTGATATAGTTCTCCACAGTCGTTAAATGAACAAAATAAGAGCATATGGGCTATCAGACCAATTGTATGATTGGATCGAAGAGTTCCTAAATAACAGAATGCAGCATGCCATTCTCAATGGAGAGAAGTCTTCCGAAGTAAGAGTGATTTCAGGTGTGCCGCAGGGGAGTGTCGTAGGACCGTTGCTATTCACAATACAGGGTGTTACAAAAAGGTACGGCCAAACTTTCAGGAAACATTCCTCACACACAAAGAAAGAAAATATGTTATGTGGACATGTGTCCGGAAACGCTTACTTTCCATGTTAGAGCTCATTTTATTACTTCTCTTTAAATCACATTAATCATGGAATGGAAACACACAGCAACAGAACGTACCAGCGTGACTTCAAACACTGTTACAGGAAATGTTCAAAATGTCCTCCGTTAGCGAGGATACAAGCGTCCACCCCCCGTCGCATGGAATCCCTGATGCGCTGATGCAGCCCTGGAGAATGGCGTATTGTATCACAGCCGTCCACAATACGAGCACGAAGAGTCTCTACATTTGGTACCGGGGTTGCGTAGACAAGAGCTTTCAAATGCCCCCATAAATGAAAGTCAAGAGGGTTGAGGTCAGGATAGCGTGGAGGCCATGGAATTGGTCCGCCTCTACCAATCCATCAGTCACCGAATCTGTTGTTGAGAAGCGTACGAACACTTCGACTGAAATGTGCAGGAGCTCCATCGTGCATCAACCACATGTTGTGTCGTACTTGTAAAGGCGCATGTTCTAGCAGCACAGGTAGAGTATCCCGTATGAAATCATGATAACGTGCTCCACTGAGCGTAGGTGGAAGAACATACTGACGAATCTAAAATGAGCTCTAACATGGAAATTAAGCGTTTCCGGACACATGTCCTCATAACATCTTTTCTTTATTTGTGTGTGAGGAACGTTTCCTGAAAGCTTGGCCGTACCTTTTTGTAACACCCTGTATATATAAATGACCTTGTGAATAACATCGGAAGTTCACTGAGGCTTTTCGCGGATGATGCTGTAGTATATCGAGAGGTTGTACCAATGGAAAATTGTGCTGTAAATTATCTGGGAATAGGCATTAGGAGTGATCTAAAGTGGACCATATAAAATTAATCGTCGGTAAAGCAGATGCCAGACTGAGATTCATTGGAAGAATGCTAAGGAAATGCAGTCCGAAAACAAAGGAAGTAGGTTACAGTTCGCCCACTGCTTGAATACTGCTCACCGGTGTGGGATCCGTGCCAGACAGTGTTGATAGAAGAGATAGAGAAGATCCAACGGACATCAGCGCGCTTCGTTACAGGATCATTTAGTAATCACGAAAGCGTTACGGAGATGATAGATAAACTCCAGTGGAAGACTCTGCAGGAGAGACGCTCAGTAGCTCGGTACGGGCTTTTGTTGAAGTTTCGAGAACATACCGTCACCGAGGAGTCAAGCAGTATATTACTCCCTCCTACGTTTATGTCGCGAAGAGACCATGAGGATAAAATCAGAGAGATAAGAGCCCAAACTGAGGCATACCGACAATCTTTCTTTCCACGAACAATACGAGACTGGAATAGAAGAGAGAACCGATAGAGGTACTCAAGGTACCCTCCACCACACACCGTCAAGTGGCTTGCGGAGTATAGATGTAGATGTAGACATCCGCGGCACCCTTACAGTACAGTGGTACGTCGACGATATTCTGCCTGCCCTTCACGGCAAACCATTCGAGGCTTACATCTTAGCAAGACGATACCCGCTCGCATACGTTCAGAGTCTGCACTGCTTGTCTTCGCGCTTGCCGTGCCATACCTTGGCCAGCAGGATAGACATATCTTCACGCAACCGAGACAGTTTTGAGCATTATGAGCAAAGCCCTCCAACCATCTCGGAATTTTGACGATGTAACGCACCAATTGGACAGAATCTGGAAGTAAATGACGCATGAGGACATCTAACAACTCTGTCAGTCAATGCCAAGCTGAATATCTACTTACGTAAGGGCCAGATGAAGACCAACGCGTTACTGACTTGCTCAATTCGTGAAGCTTTTTCTTTTCAATAAATCATCCAATTTTTCTGAATCTGCAATCATTTGTTTGTCTGTACATGTACGCCACATGTACATCCGCCCTATTCCGATAATTCCTTCGAGGAGTGTCTTTTTTTTGTCTTAAGAGTGTATACTTCTCTTACCGCGACACTTGACCGCGGCGTCACGAGGCATCATTCAGTCTCGCTGTGGGCAATGGTCATAATTTTTTAGCTGATAGATCTATATAGAGTGTAAAGTCCCCTTAGAAAAATTTGTGAATTACTGTAATGGTATTTGATACAAAGACAGATGAGTAAAACTGAACGTACTCAGACAGTTCTCACTTTACTTACTCTGATCATCACTAAACTGACACACAATTTTTTTTAGCGCAATGCAATCTGACTTTCAATAACCCCTACAAAAGAATAACCCTGACTAATAATAACCTAAACCTTTTATGAATCACTTACCTCACAAAAATCTTCTTTACTCGAACTACTGCAACACAGCGAGCGTCAATACTGCCAGCTAAATAAAAGATTCTAACTGCTGATAGGCATAGTTAGCAAATGAAAGATTTTGACAGAGAACAAACAATGTATTTACCTTAATAACGTTCAAAAGTCATTGTGACATCCAATTAAACAAATTTCCTTTTTCTGACGGACACACGTCCAGATCGTCCGCTCAAAACTCTGCCATCTCTCTCTCTCTCTCCGCATAGAGCACTGCTGGCGGCTCACCTCCAACTGCACAACGCTACCCGCTGTTCAAATCCCCAACTGTCCAACACTACAATAGCGAATATTCCACCAGCCACAGACTGCACACAGCACAGACTGATTTTCATACAGAGCGCTACGTGGCGTTACCAACATAAAAACCTAAACAGCCTACTTACAATTGTATTTGGCTCAGAAGTGAGATCCTGGAAGGTCTTCGGCAAATAATTTTTGACTGATAGCCGTTCCATTCTTCTGTGTAGTTTGATAACGAGTTTCGCAACAGTCAGTGGTTACGGTAAACTGATCTGCGAAAGCGAAGCATAGCAGATCCATATGAAACAAAGCACCTCGTGCAATTGGGTGATAAGGAGCCATGCTTATATTACAAATCGCTCCTGACGACACAGATTTTTTTTCTTTCTTTATTTACTGAATTTTTTAAGCACTTCGTCTTCAGGCCACGAGTGGCCTACCGGGACCATCCGACCGCCGTGTCATCCTCAGTTGATGATGCGGATAGGAGGGGCGTGGGGTCAGCACACCGCTCTCGCGGTCGTTATGATGGTATTCTTGACCGAAGCCGCTTTTATTCGGTCGAGTAGCTCCTCAATTGGCATCACGAGGCTGAGTCCACCCCGTAAAATGGCAACAGCGCATGGCGGCCTGGATGGTCACCCATCCAAGTGCCGACCACGCCCGACAGCGCTGAACTTCGGTGATCTCACGGGAACCGGTGTTTTATTTACTGAATGGTAACTTTATTTAAAAAAGAAAAAAATGAAAAGATACAATGTATAAACAAGTGGAAAATTGCATTACTGATCATTTTGTGCTTCAGAATTAAGTATCTCGACGCTTATCGCGTCAAAGGCGTTGTTAGTTATAACGTGATGAAGCGCTGCGAAGCGGAAAGAACAGTTCATCTGTAAATCTGTCATCCACAACCTACGGAGATTGATGGGAGCTGCGCACACTTCACTCGAAGATTTTCCATCCGTCCAGGTAAACGGTGGAGCGAATAGGAAGGGGGCTAAGAGGAAAGGGTCCACACAAGTGTAGTGATATTTACAGAGTATTCCTCAGAGTAGGTAGTACGCGTCGTCTGGGCAGTGCTGTCGGCGAACAAATGGACGTACAGTATATGATGGGACAGTAAATGCTTGTATCGCTTGCCAATAAGAGACAATGGCAGAAGTATCAACGGTCAGTTTCCATCCAATATAAACCCAGGCGGTGACCTGGTACAAAGTGTACCTTTGTGCCACGCTACTCGTCAGTCCAGAGGACATTCTTTCCGCACTTCAACCGTCCATTCACTTTATTCTTACACCGTGCTAATCTCTGAGCCTTGTGAGGTGCTGCGGGCAAAGGCATGCACGCGGACTGCTGTCTTCTGTAGTCCATAGCGAGCAGGCGATTCTAGAAAGAAGAAGAGGGAAGATTAGGGTTTAACGACCCGTCGACGACGAGGTCACCAGAGACGGTGCACAAGCTCGGAATGGGAAAGGTTGAGGAAGGAAAGCTGTTAATCACTTTATTTCGAGAACGCTGCTGGTAGTATTTGTAGCGTAACAGATCCAGAAATTAAAAGATAATCAACATGCTTCTTTAAAGTTATTTGTCTACTGCTCTGTAAAACATTGCATATGGTATAATGCAACCCCACTGATTGGAAGCTGCCACGAATGGGTGTGTTGGGAAGGCTGCCGACGGTCATGAACCGGAGATACCAAACCTACCGCAAGTACTATCTTCTCCTGCGGTTACCATCTCTTCTGCAGTAAATAGAGGATCTGTCACTACTAATCCACTTGACTGTGAGTGACGTGTCAATAGTGGGTCTAGACTTCTTGCAACTGGCAGAGAATACTAGCATTGCTCACGGAATTTCGACGAACCTCACAATCTGCAGGATTTTTCCCAGAAAAATTCGTGGCCCCCTTATTCTGAGTCAAGTGGAAGGTTTTAACCAGAGACTGCGAAGGTTCCGTCAGTTCCTGGACTTGCGCCATATGGATGAGGTTACCCTAAACGGGTCCGATGTGCACTACACATCAGAGGCTGCTATCCAGACAACTGACAGTGTGTGGAGTGCGGAAAAGTGTTTTTTTTTTTTCAAATTAGATGACTTTCCATCCTATACAGATAATGAAAATTGTAGGACACCCAGAAGTCCCTGTGTAAAATCCAAATAAATGCCCTTCACAGGTGAGAGTATTCAAATCCTCACAACTGCCGGAGTATTCACAACAAAGTACCAGCGGTTGAAGCGCTTTTAAAAACCAGTCAATCTCACGTAATACCAGGCACAAAAGACTGTTCAAAAGCCGAAAATGTGACAGCAGTGAGATTTCTGGGGAAAATTTATGCATATATCTAGAGATAGGCGAATGAGCAATCGAAGTGGCGTATTTGTTGCAGTAGACAAGGAACTCAAATCTACCGAGACAGAAATTGAAGGTACATGCGAGATTTTTTGAGTAAGACTCAGTATCAGGAATGGGCAAGAAATATTATTGGTTCCTTCTGTCGACCACCAGACTCACATCTTGATGTAATCGAAAACTTTTGAGAAAACCTCATTTCATAGAACGTAAGTTTCCCCAATCATACTGAAAACATCGGAAGAGTCTCTAATCACCCAACAGTCAGCTGGGATAGTTACACAGTTTTGTTAGTCGTGAGTTGAAACACTGCAACCTATGAAACATACTATACAACTTCTCTGAAAACTGCCGGCCGGAGTGGCCGTGTGGTTCTAGGCGCTACAGTCTGGAGCCGAGCGACCGCTACGGTCGCAGGTTCGAATCCTGCCTCGGGCATGGATGTGTGTGTTGTCCTTAGGTTAGTTAGGTTTAATTAGTTCTAAGTTCTAGGCGACTGATGACCTCAGAAGTTAAGTCGCATAGTGCTCAGAGCCATTTGAATCATTTCTCTGAAAACTACCTAGAACAGGGGGTTCGGAATCTCTTGCATGATAAAAATAAATGTTATATCTATTGGCAACAAACAGACCCGACCTCTTTTGGGACGTCTACATCAAAACTGGTGTCAGTGATCGTGAGGCAGGGCCTCTAAAACAAGTAGAAAGATTTATACGTTCAGTAAAGTAGGTAAAGAGGCATTATTGGCATATCTCAATGAGGAATTTGAAACACTTAGTTCAGGAGCATGTGGAGGAACTATGGCTCAAATTAATGTATCCAATAGAACAGTTCATGAAGAGAGGGACGCTCCATGGTATACAGTCACTGCAAATAAACTTCTAAAGAAGCAGGGACTACTACATAACAGGTATAAAACAAAGCATACGCCTATAGATAGAGAGATGTTGAATGAAACGAGTTTGGTTTGTAAGAGAACCCAGAGTGAAGAGTTCAGTGAGTGCCTCTGGAGAATACTGTCGAAAGTTTTTTCACAAAATTCAAAGAAATTCTGGCCGTATGTAAAGGCTGTTAGTGGCACCAAAGTTAGTGTTCTGACTCTCACGAACGGAAACTGAGGATGGGAAAGTAAAAGTACAATTGGTTAACCCCATATTCAGTTTTCCTTCACAAAAAAAAGAAACCTGGACTATTGGCCCAATTTCGTTCTCGTGCCATTGAAAATATAATTACTGCCTGAAGGAAACAGTATGACGTTGAGAAACAGCTGAAATTGTTAAAATTGAATAAGGCTCATGGGCCCCATGGTATCCTTATCAGATTCCGTAATACTGGATGTTATGTCCTAGACAGTAATGCCACCCGAGCCCGCTGCCAAAAGGTTGGCAGCATCAAAGTCCGGACGCCGTCCGCATAAGCAGCGCCAGCGAGACAGCAAATCGCCGCAAGTCTGCGCGCGCCACCGCTGGCTTCTGGGTTCTTGAGCGCTGGAGTCGCGAGCGCTAGGACAGTTCTGTATTCGCCGCTCAGTTGTATACTCGCCACCGAATTGTGTACTTGTTAGTCAGTTGTGTGTTCATCGCAGCAGAGTTGTTGTTTGTCGTCAGCCGACGCTGACCTAGCCGCTCCGACTCGAACTAGACAGATTTCTGTAGACACAAAGTTCACTACTGTGTTTCTGTATCTTCATCAATAAAGATAAGTACCGACTTTTATTTAATCAGAGTGTTTGGTTTTTCATCTTTCTGTTCACTGTTCCAGCGGACCGGTCGGCCCGCTATTAAAAGTGTGGCGGTGACTTCGTAAGCCATTTCTACAGCCAAGTGTTTGTCGCTACGAACACCGCCACAAAACTGGATTTGCGTCTGTGTTAGGGCCTCCTTTAACTATAATCTACCGTAGATCCATCAAACAAAAAGCTGTGCCCATTAGTTGTAAGAAAGCTCAGGTCACATCACTCTACAAGAAGGGTAACAGAAGTGATCTACAAAACTACTGTCCCAACATACTGGACACAATTTGTTTTTGAATTATATCATATTCTGAGCACAAACGAATGAGATGTCTCGAGCAGAACGACCTCCTCCATGCCAACCACCACGGATTCCGAAAACATGGATTACGTGGTACCCAAGTCGCTCTTTTCTCACATGACATCCTGAAAGATTTGGATCAAAGCAGTCAAGTAAGCATGATGTAGAGTCTCTTGATTTCCGAAAGGCATTCGGCTCAGTACCACAGATATGATTATTATCGAAAGAACAATCATGTGGGATATCAAGCAAGATTTATGAATGGACTGAGAATTTCTTGGTAAGGAGCACACAGCATGTTCCCTTGGATGAGGAGTCGTCAGTAGATGTGCAGATAGGTGTGGCCCTTGCTACTGTCTTCGTTGTACATTAACGATATTACAAACAATAGACTATTAATAGTTGCACAGACATTTTGCAGACGATGCAGTTATCTGTAATGAAGATCTGTCTCAAAGAAACAAATACGAGGGCAGTTCAATAAGTAATGCAACACATTTTTTTTCTCGGCCAATTTTGGTTGAAAAAACCTGAAATTTCTTGTGGAATATTTTCAAACATTCCCGCTTCGTCTCGTATAGTTTCATTGACTTCCGACAGGTGGCAGCGCTGTACGGAGCTGTTAAAATGGCGTCTGTAACGGATGTGCGTTGCAAACAACGGGCAGTGATCGAGTTTCTTTTGGCGGAAAACCAGGGCATCTCAGATATTCAGAGGCGCTTGCAGAATGTTTACGGTGATCTGGCAGTGGACAAACGCACGGTGAGTCGTTGGGCAAAGCGTGTGTCATCATCGCCGCAAGGTCAAGCAAGACTGATCTCCCGCGTGCGGGCCGGCCGTGCACAGCTGTGACTCCTGCAATGGCGGAGCGTGCGAACACACTCGTTCGAGATGATCGACGGGTCACCATCGAACAACTCAGTGCTCAACTTGACATCTCTGTTGGTAGTGCTGTCACAATTGTTCACCAGTTGGGATATTCAAAGGTTTGTTCCCGCTGGGTCCCTCGTTGTCTAACCGAACACCATAAAGAGCAAAGGAGAACCATCTGTGCGGAATTGCTTGCTCGTCTTGTGGCTGAGGTTGACAATTTCTTGTCAAAGGTTGTTACAGGCGATGAAACATGGGTTCATCACTTCGAACCTGAAACAAAACGGCAATCAATGGAGTGGCGCCACACCCCCTCCTCTACCAAGAAAATGTTTAAAGCCATACCCTCAGCCGGTAAAGTCATGGTTACAGTCTTCTGGGACGCTGAAGGGGTTATTCTGTTCGATGTCCTTCCCCATGGTCAAACGATCAACTCTGAAGTGTATTGTGCTACTCTTCAGAAATTGAAGAAACGACTTCAGCGTGTTCGTAGGCACAAAAATCTGAACGAACTTCTCCTTCTTCATGACAACGCAAGACCTCACACAAGTCTTCGCACCCGAGAGGAGCTCACAAAACTTCAGTGGACTGTTCTTCCTCATGCACCCTACAGCCCCGATCTCGCACCGTCAGATTTCCATACGTTTGGCCCAATGAAGGATGCAATCCGTGGGAGGCACTACGCGGATGATGAAGAAGTTATTGATGCAGTACGACGTTGGCTCCGACATCGACCA
This sequence comes from Schistocerca piceifrons, assembly GCF_021461385.2. Classification (NCBI taxonomy): domain Eukaryota; kingdom Metazoa; phylum Arthropoda; class Insecta; order Orthoptera; family Acrididae; genus Schistocerca; species Schistocerca piceifrons. The sequence goes on along the minus strand of NC_060139.1, from coordinate 319,797,777 downwards.
GTGGAATGGTACCGTGCAGGCATACAGGCCCTCATTTCAAGGTGGCGTAAGGCCGTAGCATTGAATGGAGATTACGTTGAAAAATAGTGTTGTGTAGCTAAAAGATTGGGGAATAACCTGGTGTATTTCAATGCTGAATAAAACAACCCCTGTTTCAGAAAAAAAATATGTTGCATTACTTATTGAACTGCCCTCGTATTCAGTCAGATCATCATAAGATTTAAAAGTGGGGCAAAGACTGCAACTCATTCTAAATGTTCAGAAATGTAAAATTGCGCAATTCACAAAACGCAAAAATGTTGTAACCTATTACTATAATGTCAGTCAGTCACAGATGAGATAACTCACACAGGTGTAGCATTTTGTAGGGATGTGAAATGGATAGATCCCATATTGTCAGTCACAGGTAAAGCAGGTCGCAGACTTCGGTTTATTGGCAGAATTCTAGGGAAATGCAATCACTTCACAAAGGAGACTGAATACGTGACACTCATCTGACCTATCCTAGAACGTTACTCACGTGTATGGGACCTATACTAGACAGGCCTAACAGGGCAAGTAACCGATACAGAGAGGAGCAGCTCAAATGGTCGCAGGTTTTTTTTATGCTTGAGAGAGTATCACGAAAATGCTGAAAGAACTGAATTGGTAGACATTTCGAAGATGCACGCAAATTATCCCATGAAAAACTACTTAGAACGTTTCTAGAACCTACGTTAAATGATTAATATGGAAGTATATGACAGCCCGCTATTTATCGGTAAATCTTTTAATTCTTTCTATTGTTGTTCTTGTTGTGATCTTCAGTCCAGAGACTGGTTTCATGCAGCTCTCCATGCTACTCTATCCTATGCAAGCTTTTCCATCTCCGAGTAACTACCGCGACGTACATCCTTCTGAACTGTTTAGTGTATCCATGCCTTCGTCTACCTCTACGATTTTTTCCCTCCGCGCTTCCCTCTAATACTAAATTAATGATCCCTTGATGCCTCAGAAAGCGTCCTACCAACCGATCCATTCTTCTAGTAAAGTTGTGCCACATATTCCTCTTCTCTCCAGTTCTATTCAGTACCTCATCATTAGTTACGTGATCTACCCATCTAATCTAAATCTTTCTGTATGGTGTTGTAGCGTTGTTTCATTGCAAATTTGCGGTACCCATCGCCTACGCGTCTGTATATCTGTTATTTAATATTGAGAAATCTAATCCTTCTCCTCTGTCATTCTCATTCATTTTTAAAGGCTTCTAGCAACAAATAGCTAGCTGCCTCCATTTGTGCAAACAGCCACTGGACATGTGAAATCACTCTATACCATGAACAAACAGCGAAGCGTGAACGGGGCTCACACCTTGATTCTGCCGAACTGGAGAAAGTCGCGGCGATCTAAAAAGGCCGTACCGCAGTGATTAATGAAATGTCGCACTGTTCCAAGTACTTCCGAGAAGAACCGAGCTAAGCCTACTACAGGCCAAGCGTCGGCACGCACGCGGCCTGCAAATCATTCTCACGTGCAAAATGGTTCAAATGGCTCTGAACACTATGGGACTCAACTGCTGTGGTCATAAGTCCCCTAGAACTTAGAACTACTTAAACCTAACTAACCTAAGGACATCACACACAGCCATGCCCGAGGCAGGATTCGAACCTGCGACCGCAGCGGTCGTGCGGTCTCACGTGCAGTTTGGCACGCTGCGGACGACCCTGACCTAACATTTGTGGAATCTGGTTTCGCAGGACAGAGCGGATCAGGTTGTAGTTGTGGAAAGGGACCAAAATTAGTTACTGTCGGTTATACAAAACACACAAACTTCATTTTCCTAAAAACAGTTAATCACGCATGCCTTTAAAATGATTCAAAACAATACGGCTGAAAGCCCGAACACAAGTTATTACAATTGTTTTAAGGAATACATGCGGCTGAAGGCCTTACTTAAAAAAGAAAATCTTACGTAAATACTCGGCTGAAGGCCACACACTGGACACAGAAGAACTAAAGCTTAAGGCCTGGATAACAAGAATTTCCAATAGAGAAGAAAATTTAAAAAGGTTATAAACAAGTGAATTTTCAAATTTTAATTTAAGTCGGCTGAAGGCCTTATCCTAAAAATATTTGACATAAAAGCTCAGTTGAAGGTCACAAACTGAACATAGAACAACTCACGGCTTAAGGCCGGGATAACAAGGATTTGCAATAGAGCAACATTCCCCTTTTTTCTTTTTAAAAAAAATTCGTTCAAACAAGAATCTTCAAAGTTTTAACTTAAGTCGGCTGAAGGCCTTATTTTAAAATTAAAGGAAACTAAATTAATAGGCGGATGAAGGCCTCGCACCGTACTTGAGACAAAAATCACAATCTAAAAACAAGAGAACAATGACGCTCAAAAGTGATCCAAGGGTCGGCCTGAGGAGGTAACTCTAACGTAAGGTTAGGTGAGATAGGCAGCCAAGAATAAGATTAAGTAATCGGATGGCAAACCGACCCAGGGACGGCTGAAGGACCGACCAACAACCTGATAAATTCCGCTGCGCCGACCAACCGCACGACAACGGAAAAAACCAGCCGAGAACGAAGATACCAGCAGCACTACGTCTTCAAAACTGGCGTCTAAAAACAGCCAAGGCACATTAACCACACAAAAATATGAACAACACCAAAGCCTGTCAAACTACACACGGTACGGACAGCATCAACACGGTGAGGAAACACACATTGCGGAACACTACGCTAATGCCCTCGCTGCGGAGACTTCCTCGCTGCACTGTCCCAACCGACCGACTGCCTGCTCCAGTACGTAGACAGCATTAACATAAATGCTCAGTCGAAATTACACAAGCTAGACACAGTTCCAAGAAAACACTTCCACAAGAAATCGAACAATCGTAAAAGCAACCACTGTGGAACAACCAAGACGAATGACAAGACGACACACAATGAGAACCTGAAGCGGTCCGCGACCAAATATACGTCGTCCGATGAGGCGACCGACCGAACGACCAACCACGTTCGTCCCCGCTTAAGTCTCCTTCCATCGGACAGTGCATGTGTGGCGCCAGCGGTCGGGCGAGTACTGGCTGTGCAGACCTCACTGGAGCTCCATCCCGACTGAACCCCCGACACACAACGAGCCGGAAATACTATCGGTAGCTTCACAGATAATACGATAGTGCTCTTATCGATAAGCGCTGCTGCTGTCACTCACGGACAGGCAAGCCAGCAACTTATTGACGCCAGTAAATCGAATAAGAAACGAGGCGGCAGTTCCGTAAAGAGAAGCTGTCAAGCAAGAAACGGCATGAATACGAGCCGCGCACGGCTCAACTTCTGCATCTACATCTATACCCTGTGAACCACTGTGAAGAGCATGGCAGAGGGTGCATCCCATTGTGACACTCGCTTGAGCCTTCAGCCGTTCAATTCACAAATGGATCACAGGAATGATGATTGCTTAAATGTCTCCCTATGGAGGCAATCATCATTCCTGCAACCCATATGTGAATTGAACGGCAGAAAGTTCCAAAAAGTGGCACAATGGGACATACCCTCTGCCGTGCACTTAACAGTGGTTCACAGAGTATAGATGTAGATGCAGAAGTGTTAGGTCAGGGTCTCCAACAGCGTACCGAACTGCGCGTCAGAATGATTTACAGGCCGCGAGCGAGCTGAGGCTTGGGCTTTCAAATGGTTCAAATGGCTCTGAGCACTATGGGACTTAACGTCAGAGGTCATCAGTCCCCTAGAACTTAGAACTACTTCAACCTAACTAACCTAAGGACATCACACACATCCATGCCCGAGGCAGGATTCGAACCTGCGGCCGTAGCGGTCGCGCGGTTCCAGACTGAAGCGCCTAGAACCGCTCGGCCACTCCGGCCGGCTGTAATAGGCTTTGCTGGGTCCTTGTCGGAAGTATTTGTTCATGGTATAGAGTAAGTTCACAGGTCCAGTGGCTGTTTGCACAAAAGGAGGAAGCCAGCTATATGTCACCAGAAGCCTTTAAAAATAAGTGAGAATGACAGAGGAGAAGGATAAGATTTCTCAATACTGAATAACAGGACGAATGACAAGACGACACACAATGAGAACCTGAAGCGGTCCGCGACCAAATATACCCATAGTCGATGAGTACAGCAAATTTGCTACGGAACAACTTTACAACACTATGCACAAAGAATTTCAAAATTTAGTTGACAATGAAAGGGCAAAAAATTACAACGATCGACAGGTGGGATTCGTTACTCTGTACAGCAAGAAGCACTTTGCGCTAAATTTTCAGCATGGAGCATGTGATGAATTTAATGGTATGAACAGTAAACTTTCAGAAGTCGAAAACATTATTCCACTGTCCGTTGTAACAGTTTTCGATTGAACTGAACAAAGAATATGGGGACTTTATACATTACTGAAAAGTGCGTTGGTTAAGTCAAGCGGTGTGCCTGGAACGATCTTTCAATTTAAAGCCCGCTATTGTTGAATTTATCAGGGAAAAGGGAGAGCAGGAACGAAAATTAGAACATCCGGAATGGATTGTAGACCTCGCATTTTAAGTGGAACTGACCCACACTGTCCACAACACGATATTGCAAGATGAGAAACAACTTTTGTCAGATTTGATGAGGATGGATTTAAAAAGAAAATCGCTTTGTGGAAGGGACAAATTGTGACAAAAACCACCATCCACTTCTCTAAGCTCATTGGCGCTGAAGAAACCGTGAAGTTTGAAGAATTCATTGTGGCCTTGGAGTAATTTTCTAAACGTTTTGAAGGTACTACCAAACCAACATCTATTTTCGAGACCGTTTGCTATTTTAGTCGGAAGGTCCCCTGTGCATGTGCATATGGAATTGTCGAATCAGCAGTGTAATTCCCATTTAAAAGACAAGTAGTTTTACTATAAAACTGTTCAGGAGGTCTACATTGTTTTCCTCGGAAAAGTTTTCCATGTGCTCCTAATGATTTTGCAAATGTGGTAAAATATTTCGAGCAGTACATGTGTGTGAAAGGCTTTTTTCGATTATGAAACTAAGTAAGTCCTGATTACGTGCCAGCCTGCGTGCGGAAACCTGTGAAATTGTATATGTCTGTCCGCATACGACAATTCGTTCCACGTAAAAAAGTGTTGTCTTAAGTGCACCAAAAATAATTAAACAATGCTGAAAATTTGTTTAGTTTAGGATCTATTTTGTTGATAAATATGAAATCAAGCCGTTAGCAATGCAGCTGCATTGCTATCTACATGCTGGATTTTTGCAGTTTTCCGCTCTTCCCCCTCATCGCGCTTAGATCGGGGGGGGGGGGGGGGGGGGGCGGCCACGCATAGGAGAAGCACCGATCGTGTGCCGAATTCTTGACCGTCCCTATGTTAGGTTGCCATCGCCAAGGATCCAAAGAACCACAGGTCTCAAATGACATATTGGACGTTATGAGTCATCAACAGTTCATCCACCCAGATTTCTGTTGCTCTTTAAGCAACTACATTCTCCACAACTGCTTATTAAGATTGTTTCTGCTGCACTGACAAGTGAGTTCATTAGGTATAGATTTTTTCTGTCTCCAATTTTACAAGCGACTCCCCTGAAATATTTCTGCAAGAACAGTTAATATCTGCTATGTGACTCATACTGCAGCACGACCATACAACATATCTCATATTCAGGCGACAGCCTTCCACGTCCAAATCACGAAACCAGTTTCTGACCAACTTACCAGTTTCTGACCAACTACAACTCCATTCGAAAACACGTGTCCAACAACCTATCACAGCTGTGCATTCACAGCCTTGAATTTTTCGCTAACAAAACTTAAAGGAAAGTGTGACGTTTCAGATCATAACAAAAGTTTTTTCACGTTGCAACGATCACACTATTGTAGTAATTTCTGGTTTTATGCTACTGTGTGGTTCAGCAGTTTGTTGCACGTCTAGGTGAGGAAGTGTCCACGAATTAATCACAGCCCGCCGGAGTGGCCAACCGGTTCTAGGCGCTACAGTCTGGAGCCGCGCGACCACTACAAAAAAAAAAAAAAAATGATTCAAATGGCTCTGAGCACTATGGGACTCAACTGCTGTGGTCATAAGTCCCCTAGAACTTAGAACTACTTAAACCGAACTAACCTAAGGACATCACACACATCCATGCCCGAGGCAGGATTCGAACCTGCGACCGTAGCGGTCGTGCGGTTCCAGACTGTAGCGCCTTTAACCGCTCGGCCACTTCGGCCGGCTGCGACCACTACGGTCGCAGGTTCGAATCCTGCCTCGGGCGTGGATGTGTGTGATGTCCTTAGGTTAGTTAGGTTTAAGTAGTTCTAAGTTCTAGGGGACTGATGACCAAAGAAGTTAAGTCCCATAGTGATAAGAGCCATTTGAATTAATCACAAATTTTGTTATGACAAAGGACAATGGAGCAAAGTACCTTCCCAGCAGGTTGAATAAGCCCCCCAGAAAAAGTTACTGGAAAGAAACCTTGAATTTGCAGTCCCGTCAAAGTAGGTGTCATTAGAGATGGAGTATGCGCTCAGATTGAACGAAGATCGCGAAGAAGAATAGCACTGACCTTTTTTCAAAGAAAAGAGTAGGCAATCAGCTGAAACTATTTAGAAAAACCGCGACTGACCCTAATGAGGATGACTGGACGAAGATTTGAATCTCGCCTTTTTTTTTTGGGGGGGGGGGGGTCATCAGTCTTCTGTGCCAACCTCTTCATCTCAGAGTAGCACTTGTTGCCACCTACGTCCTCAACTATTTGCTGGATGTATTCCAATCTCTGTTTTTCTGTTTTCCTCTACAGTTTTTTCCCTCTACAGCTCCCTCTAGTACCATGAAAGTCATTCCCTCATCTCTTAACAGATGCCCTATCATCCTGTCCATTCTCCTTATCAGTGTTTTCTAGATATTCCTTTCCTCTCCGATTTTGCGCAGAACCTCCTCATTTCTTATCTCATCAGTGCAGCTAATTTTTAACATTTGTCTGTAGCACCACATCTCAAATACTTCGATTCTCTTCTGATCCGGTTTTCCCACACTCCATGTTTGACAACCGTACAATGTTGTACTCCAGATGAACATTCTCAGAAATTTCTTCCTCAAATTAAAGCCTATTTTTGGTGCCAGTAGACTTCCCTTGGCCAGGGATGCCCTTTTTGCCATTGCTAGCCTGCTTTTGAAATCGTCCTTGCTCCGTCCGGCATTGGTTATTTTATCCTTAACTTCATCTACTTTGTGACCGTCAATCGTAATGTTAAGTTTCTCGCTGTTCTCATTTCTGCTACTTCTCATTTCTTTCGTCTTTCTTCGATTTAATCTCAATCGATATTCTGTACTCATTAGATTGCCCATTCGATTCATCAGAACGTGTAATTCACTTCTCTCAGGATAGCAATGTCATCAGCGAATCGTACAGGGTGTTTCAAAAATGACCGGTATATTTGAAACGGCAATAAAAACTAAACGAGCAGCGATAGAAATACACCGTTTGTTGCAATATGCTTGGGACAACAATACATTTTCAGGCGGACAAACTTTCGAAATTACAGTAGTTACAATTTTCAACAACAGATGGCGCTGCAAGTGATGTGAAAGATATAGAAGACAACGCAGTCTGTGGGTGCGCCATTCTGTACGTCGTCTTTCTGCTGTAAGCATGTGCTGTTCACAACGTGCAAGTGTGCTGTAGACAACATGGTTTATTCCTTAGAACAGAGGATTTTTCTGGTGTTGGAATTCCACCGCCTAGAACACAGTGTTGTTGCAACAAGACGAAGTTTTCAACGGAGGTTTAATGTAACCAAAGGACCGAAAAGCGACACAATAAAGGATCTGTTTGAAAAATTTCAACGGACTGGGAACGTGACGGATGAACGTGCTGGAAAGGTAGGGCGACCACGTACGGCAACCACAGAGGGCAACGCGCAGCTAGTGCAGCAGGTGATCCAACAGCGGCCTCGGGTTTCCGTTCGCCGTGTCGCAGCTGCGGTCCAAATGACGCCAACGTCCACGTATCGTCTCATGCGCCAGAGTTTACACCTCTATCCATACAAAATTCAAACGCGGCAACCCCTCAGCGCTGCTACCATTGCTGCACGAGAGACATTCGCTAACGATATAGTGCACAGGATTGATGACGGCGATATGCATGTGGGCAGCATTTGGTTTACTGACGAAGCTTATTTTTACCTGGACGGCTTCGTCAATAAACAGAACTGGCGCATATGGGGAACCGAAAAGCCCCATGTTGCAGTCCCATCGTCCCTGCATCCTCAAAAAGTACTGGTCTGGGCCGCCATTTCTTCCAAAGGAATCATTGGCCCATTTTTCAGATCCGAAACGATTACTGCATCACGCTATCTGGACATTCTTCGTGAATTTGTGGCGGTACAAACTGCCTTAGACGACACTGCGAACACCTCGTGGTTTATGCAAGATGGTGCCCGGCCGACGTCTTTAATTTCCTGAATGAATATTTCGATGATCGTGTGATTGCTTTGGGCTATCCGAAACATACAGGAGGCGGCGTGGATTGGCCTCCCTATTCGCCAGACATGAACCCCTGTGACTTCTTTCTGTGGGGACACTTGAAAGACCAGGTGTTCCGCCAGAATCCAGAAACAATTGAACAGCTGAAGCAGTACATCTCATCTGCATGTGAAGCCATTCCGCCAGACACGTTGTCAAAGGTTTCGGGTAATTTCATTCAGAGACTACGCCATATTATTGCTACGCATGGTGGATATGTGGAAAATATCGTACTATAGAGTTTCCCAGACCGCAGCGCCATCTGTTGTTGAAAATTGTAACTACTGTAATTTCGAAAGTTTGTCTGCCTGAAAATGTACTGTTGTCCCAAGCATATTGCAACAAACGGTGTATTTCTATCGCTCCTCGTTTAGTTTTTATTGCCGTTTCAAATATACCGGTCATTTTTGAAACACCCTGTATCATTGCTAGCCTGTCACCTTGAATTTTAATTCCGCTCCTGAAGCTTTCTTTTATTTCCATCATTGCTTCTTCGATGTACAGATTCAACAGTAGGAACGAAAGGCTGCATCCCAGTCTTACACCCTTTTTAATCCGGGCATTTCGTTCTTGGTCGCCCACACTTATTATTCACCCTTGGCTGTTGCACATATTGTATATTACCCGTGTCTCCCTGTAGCTTACCCCTATTTTCTCAGAATTTCGAACATTTTGCACATTATTACATTGTCGAACGCTTTTTCCAGGTCGACAAAACCTATGGAAGTGTCTTGATTTTTTAGTCTTGCTTCCACTTACAACCGCAACGTCAGAATTGCCTTTCTCGTACCTTTACCTTTCCTAAACCCAAACTGGTCGTCATCTAGCACATTCTCAATTTTCTTTTCCATTCTTCTATATATTATTCTTGTCGGCAATTTGGATGCATCAGCTGTTAAGTTGTTTGTGCGATAATTCTAGCACTTGTTAGCTCTTGCAGTCTTCGGGATTGTGTGCATATTTTTCCGAAAGTCAGATGGCATGTCGCCAGACTCATACACTCTACACACCAACGTGAATAGTCGTTTTATTGTCACTTCACCCAATGATTTTAGAAATTCTAATGGAATGTTATCTATCTCTTTTACTTTATTTGATCTTAAGTCCTCCAAAGTTCTTTTAAATTCCGATTCTAATCCTGGATCCCCTATCTCTTCTAAATCGACTCCTGTTTCTTTTTGTATCACATCATATAATCTTCCTCCTCATGGAGGCTTTCAATGTATTCTTTCTACCTATCCACTCTTTCCTCTGCATTTAGCAGTGGAATTCCCATAGCGCTCTTAACGTTACCACCTTTGCTTTTAATGTCACCGACGGTTGTTTTGACTTCCCTGTGTGTTGAGTCTGTCCTTCCGACAGTCATTTTCTTTTCGATTTCTGCACATTTTTCATGCAGCCATTTCGTCTTAGCTTCCCTGGACTTCCTATTTATTTAAGTCGTCAGCGACTTGTATTTCTGTATTTGTGAGTTTCCCGGAACATTTTTGTACTTCCTCCCTTCATCGATCAACTGAAATATTTCTTTTGTTACGCATGGTTTCTTTGCAGTTTCCGGCCGTTGTGGCCGAGCGGTTCTAGGCGCTTGAGTCTGCAACCGTGCGAGCGCTACGGTCGCAGGTTCGAATCCTGCCTCGGGTATGGATGTGTGTCATGTCTTTAGGTTAGTTAGGTTTAAGTAGTTCTAAGTTCTAGGGGACTAATGACCTCAGATGTTAAGTCCCATAGCGCTCAGAGCCATTTGAACCATTTTTTCTTCGCAGTTACTGTCTTTGTACCTATGTTTTTCTTTCCGGCTTCTGTGATGGCTCTTTTTAGAGATGTCCATTTCTCTTCAACTGTACTGCGTATAGAGCTGTTCCTTATTGCTGTATCTATAGCGTTAGAGAACTCCAAGCATATCTCGTCATTCCTTAGTACTTCCGTATCCCACTTCTTTGCATACTGATTCTTCCTCACTGATGTCTTAAGCTTCAACCTACTCTTCATCACTATGTTGTGATCTGAGTCTATATCTGCTCCAGGGTACGCCTTACAATCCAGTATCTGATTTCGGATTCTCTGTCTGACCATGATAGTCTAACTGAAATCTTTCTGTATCACCTGGCCTTTCCCAAGTATACCTCCTCCCCTTGTGATTCTTAAACAAAGTATTCGCTATTGCTAGCTGAAATTTATTACAGACCTCAATTAGTCTTTCTCGTCTCTCATTTCTTGTCGCAGGACCATATTCTGCTGTAACCTTTTCTTCTACTCCTTCCCCTACAACTGCATTCCAACACTATTAGATTTTCATCTCACTTTATGTATTGTATTACCCTTTCAGTATCTTCACACGTTTTCTCTATCTCTTCATTTTCAGCTTGCGACGTCGGTATGTATACCAGAAATCCTGGTCTTCTTTCCATTTCACTTCACTGCCCCGTACTGTATCTAGATTCAACCTTTGCATTTCCCTTTTCAGATTTTCTAGATTCCCTACCACGTTCAAGCTTCTGATATTCCACGCCCCGACTAGTAGAACGTTATCCTTTAGTTGATTATTCAATATTTTTTTCGTGGTCACCTCCCCTTTGGCAGTCCCCTCCCAGAGATCCGAATGGGGGACTATTCCGGAATCTTTTGCCAATGGAGTTACCATCATGACACTTTTTGAATTACAGACTGCATGTCCTGTGGATACACGTTATGTGTCTTTAATGCAGTGGTTTCCTTTGCCTTCTATTCTCATGCCCGTCGATCACTGCTGATTCTTCCGCGTTTAGGGGCAGTTTCCCACCTCTAAGACGAGAGAGTGCCATGAACCTCTGGCCGCTCCTCCGCCCTCTTTGAAAAGCCGTTAGCAGAATGAGGGTGACTTCTTGTGCCGGAAGTCTTCGGCCGCCAATGCTAATTACTAATCAAAATTTAAGCAGTCGCTTAGAGGCATAGATGGTGACGATTCAAAACAAAATGTGTCCCAACTATCACATGATCACCATCAATACACAAGTCTTTCTAAATTTTTTCGTGTTAGGGAGTGTTCATTGTAATATATTTTTCTGTGAGATGGATATGATCCTTATTCAAAGGCGATGAATCGCTAAGTCACTTGATCCATTCAAATGTCATAATCTATAACCACAGGGGCAAGGCGAGAAAGTGTGCTAGATGTGATATGTAAGTAGAGGGTGGCAGTCATTAAAACAAAGGCGTTTTTCGTTGCGGCAATATCTTTTTACGAAATTTCAGTCTCCAACTTTCTGTTCCGAATTCAAAAATATTTTGCTGACGCCCACCTACATGGGGAGGAATGTTCATTGTAATAAAGTAAGACAAATCAGAGCTCGCACGAAAAGATTTGTGTTCTTCTTTCCCATGCTCTGCGTAGAGGAATTATGTCAAAGTGGTTCGATGAACTGCCTGCCAGACACTTATGGGTGAATTGCAGCCAACTCATGTAGCTGTGGATGAAGGAGTTTGACATAGGTTGCAGCTTACCAGGAATTCTGCAGGTGAATAACTGGCATTCCCTTTGATCGTTATGTCCACTTACAAAACTAAAAATGTGTTCCGTTTTTAAGGCTGCGTACCGAAGCAATCCACATCCACGCCGATATTTCCAAGAGCACTGACACTTTTGGCAGCGTATTCTCCATTCAACGTTTGCTGACGGCTGGTTTATTCAAAGTACCAACAGAGGCAAGCACTATATTTGAGGACCTTCTAGTCGTATAAGACGTTTGACATTTCCACATTCGGATGAAAATAGCTTAATTTTTTTATGCTCAGTAATTCTTTATCTGCTGTAACAGTTCAGAAAAAACTTCATAGCCTGCGAGACATGAAACCCTACTGCATTTACGGTCACTGAAGTGCTGATATCGATGCGGGAAGGAGGAAAATCTGTTATCTATTGCATGTAAGCACATGGTGATATTATCGTTAATGAAGCTGTCGATCACCCCGCCCAAGGAAGCTACTGCGACAGAGGGCAGTCAGTGACATTGGGAGCAGATAGCAAGACACAAAGGCAAAGAAATATGAAGTAATTCACCCGAAGGTTCCTCAGGCTACAAAACACTTTCAACTGTAATTCTCTTAGAAGATGGCTTCTTTAGCAACTAGGCTCAAATTTAACTATGGGCGATAATGATGTATGGACGTCTACACGAGCGCGTGCACAGGTTGGATATAGTGGAGAACCCTTTCTGTTATCGTGGAGCGTATGACTCGGACCACATTTTCTTTGGCACGAAACTATTTCACTCCTCTTGCATGAAGTTGTGAAGCTTCATCATCCGTTGGCAACCTGCGTGGCGGCCCTTTCGGTAACACAGGATCATGGAACTCACAGTGCTCCCTCCTACAATCTAAAACTACTGATATGAAACAAGTTAGCCCAATTCGTGTGTTATCTATAGGAATAACTGCTTGTATGTGATGTATTCTAAAGACCAGCAAATAAAATGAAAATCTGGCTCGAATGCCAAATTTAATTAAGAGTACATTTTCATAACCGTACTTTTGCTATTCGCAAAAGATGGAATTTATTCTTTGTTAGATAAAACGCTATTTTTGCAAGTTAACTACCACAAAATTTGCCCAGGTAGGGCCGGTTGAGGGCTTTCAAATAACTACGCACCCTCCAACTCAACGTTGCAATTACTAAAAGTTTTGGCTGGTTTTGTTGTGTAGGGGCAGAGATACGTATTGCCGCATTGCAGGACAAATACTGCTGACTCTACAGTATACGATAAGAATACACACATGAATCGAATGGTCGAAGGTTTCTATCACTCGGCAATTGCGAATTATGCATGTAAAATATAAATTTATAAATGAAAGATTGCAATTAAATAAAATGTGCATGTACTATCTTAACGACTTTAAGTGATGAGCACGATAGTAGAAGTACTTTTTAGAATGCGCCACAGGTCTGTAGATCCTACGTCCTATAAATACGGCTCTGGTGTGCTGGTGCTACAAGGGGACTTGCTTTACTCCACGTCGATCATTTACCACTGACCACAGCAATGTCTCTGAAAAGTGCCGTTTCCTGGTGGGCCTCAAAGAGAGTTTGGAATGGATTATTGTGTGCTATATCAGCAGCCAAGTGTGCATTCACTAGCGACAGTTCCGTAGAGTTATCGAGTGTTGCTACTGAGTCACTCGAACAAACTGTTGCGTATCAATAGTCAGAGGGACCATCAGACGTCTCTCATTTACTTTGTGGGCCGCAAGGCGGCAGTTCTGGGTTTCAACCTGGTGCGGTCGTTGACTGTGAGAATGCTGGGTAAAACTGGCACATTATCCTCAGAGAAGAGCCGGAATCAATTATTGTAAAACAGGTTTTTTGTTTTCCATCTAGACTCCTTCAGTATTTTTTTAATGACCGGTTTCATTTCATACACTCCTGAAAATGGAAAAAAGAACACATTGACACCGGTGTGTCAGACCCACCATACTTGCTCCGGACACTGCGAGAGGGCTGTACAAGCAATGATCACACGCACGGCACAGCGGACACACCAGGAACCGCGGTGTTGGCCGTCGAATGGCGCTAGCTGCGCAGCATTTGTGCACCGCCGCCGTCAGTGTCAGCCAGTTTGCCGTGGCATACGGAGCTCCATCGCAGTCTTTAACACTGGTAGCATGCCGCGACAGCATGGACGTGAACCGTATGTGCAGTTGACGGACTTTGAGCGAGGGCGTATAGTGGGCATGCGGGAGGCCGGGTGGACGTACCGCCGAATTGCTCAACACGTGGGGCGTGCGGTCTCCACAGTACATTGATGTTGTCGCCAGTGGTCGGCGGAAGGTGCACGTGCCCGTCGACCTGGGACCGGACCGCAGCGACGCAAGGATGCACGCCAAGACCGTAGGATCCTACGCAGTGCCGTAGGGGACCGCACCGCCACTTCCCAGCAAATTAGGGACACTGTTGCTCCTGGGGTATCGGCGAGGACCATTCGCAACCGTCTCCATGAAGCTGGGCTACGGTCCCGCACACCGTTAGGCCGTCTGCTGCTCACGCCCCAACATCGTGCAGCCCGCCTCCAGTGGTGTCGCGACAGGCGTGAATGGAGGGACGAATGGAGACGCGTCGTCTTCAGCGATGAGAGTCGCTTCTTCCTTGGTGCCAATGATGGTCATATGCGTGTTTGGCGCCATGCAGGTGAGCGCCACAATCAGGACTGCACACGACCGAGGCACACAGGGCCAACACCCGGCATCATGGTGTGGGGAGCGATCTCCTACACTGGCCGTACACCACTGGTGATCGTCGAGGGGACACTGAATAGTGCACGGTACATCCAAACCGTCATCGAACCCATCGTTCTACCATTCCTAGACCGGCAAGGGAACTTGCTGTTCCAACAGGACAATGCACGTCCGCATGTATCCCGTGCCACCCAACGTGCTCTAGAAGGTGTAAGTCAACTACCCTGGCCAGCAAGATCTCCGTATCTGTCCCCCATTGAGCATGTTTGGGACTGGATGAAGCGTCATCTCACGCGGTCTGCACGTCCAGCACGAACGCTGGTCCAACTGAGGCGCCAGGTGGAAATGGCATGGCAAGCCGTTCCACAGGACTACATCCAGCATCTCTAAGATCGTCTCCATGGGAGAATAGCAGCCTGCATTGCTGCGAAAGGTGGATATACACTGTACTAGTGCCGACATTGTGCATGCTCTGTTGCCTGTGTCTATGTGCCTGTGGTTCTGTCAGTGTGATCATGTGGTGTATCTGACCCCAGGAATGTGTCAATAAAGTTTCCCCTTCCTGGGACAATGAATTCATGGTGTTCTTATTTCAATTTCCAGGAGTGTATGAACCATCCTCAGATCTTTAGGTAAAAGCAAAATAACTAATCGACATATACTCTACGATATACAACGTCCGTATTATACTATACCATCAAACAATGAACGTATCTGATTGTGTCAGCTACAAGAGTAACCCTTCTTAGGCCCGCCCGGTTGGCCTTGCGGTCTAACGCACGACTCTCCGGGATGGAAGGAGCGCCTGGTCCCCGGCACCAATCCGCCCGGCGGATTTGTGTCGAGGTCTGGTGAACCGGCCAGTCTGTGGATGGTTTTTAGGCGGTTTTCCATCTGCCTCGGCGAATGCGGGCTGGTGCCCCTTATTCCGCCTCAGTTACACTATGTCAGCGATTACAAGTTCTCTACGTGCGCGTACACCACCATTACTCTACCACGCAAACATAGGGCTTACACTCGTCTGGTGTGAGACGTTCCCTGGGGGTTCACCGGGGGCCGAACCGCACAATACCCCTGGATTCGGTGTGGGGCGGCGGTGGACTGCGGTAGTCGTCGTGGGGTTGTGGACCACTGCGGCTGCGGCGGGGAAGGAGCCTCTCCGTCGTTTCTAGGTCCCCGGTTAACATACAATACAGCAAAATACAACCCTTGTCAACTTATGAGGAAAATTTACAAGCTACGTCACAGGACAAGATAAGTGAACTCGTGCAATCCACGTTGGTCAAACAGCTTACAAGGCAACTGTCAGCTGGTGGTGCCGGCCGCTGTGACCGAGCATTTCCAGGCGCTTCAGTCCGGAACAGCGCTGCTGCTACGGTCGCAGTTTCGAATCCTGCCTCGGGCATTGATGTGTGTCATGTCCTTAGGTTAGTTAGGTTTAAGTAGTTCTAAGTCTAGGGGACTGATGACCTCAGATGTTAAGTCCATAGTGCTTAGAGCCTTTTTGAACCAGCTGGTGGTATCTGGTACATTTGTCACATATGAACCAACACACCCTCTAACAATAAGACAAAAACAACGACGCATTACGAAGGAAATATACCGATGGGACGGAAATCGGTAGATGTGCTGTACATGTAGAACCAAATGATTATAATATCAGAAAAAACTGGATGATTTATTCAGAAGAATGAGCTTCACAAACAGAGCAAGTCAACAACGCGTTTGTCCACCTCTGACCGTTATTCAAGCAGTTATTTGGCTTGCTGTTGACTGATAGCGCTGTTGGGTGTTCTCCTGAGGAGTATAGGGCATAATTATGTCCAATTTATTTATTTATTTATTGTTCCGTGGGACCAAATTAAGGAGAAGTCTCCATGGTCATGGAACGAGTCAATACATGAAATTATAACACGATATTAGAAACAGATAAAATGAAATATAAAAAAACATATTCAGGTGGCAAGTCGTAAGTTTAAATGAAGAAAATCAACAATGTAACACTGGAATTTGCTTAATTTTTTAGCTCTTCCAGGAGCTCCTCGACAGAATAGAAGGAGTGAGCCATGAGTAAACTCTTCAGTTTAGACTTAAAAGAGTTTGGGCTACTGCTAAGATTTTTGAGTTCTTGTGGTAGCTTATTGAAAATGGGTGCAGCAGAATACTGCACTCCTTTCTGCACAAGAGTCAAGGAAGTGCATTCTACATGCAGATTTGATTTCTGCCTAGTATTAACTAAGTGAAAGCTGCTAACTCTTGGGAATAGGCTAATATTGCTAACAACAAAAAAATGGTTCAAATGGCTCTGAGAACTATGGGACTCAACATCTTAGGTCATAAGTCCCCTAGAACTTAGAACTACTTAAACCTAACTAACCTAAGGACATCACACACACCCATGCCCGAGGCAGGATTCGAACCTGCGACCGTAGCAGTCCCGCGGTTCCGGACTGCAGCGCCAGAACCGCTAGACCACCGCGGCCGGCTGCTAACAACAAACGACATTAAAGAAAATATATACTGTGAGGGCAATGTCAGAATTCCCAGATTTTTGAATAGGGGTCGACAAGACGTTCTCGAACTTACACCACATATAGCTCGAACAGCCCGTTTTTGAGCCAAAAATACCCTTTTTGAATCAGAAGAATTACCCCAAAAAATAATACCATACGACATAAGCGTATGAAAATATGCGAAGTAGACTACTTTTCGTGTTGAAGTGTCACTTATTTCAGATACTGTTCTAATGGTATATAAAGCAGCATTTAGCTTCTGAACAAGATCCTGGACATGGGCTTTCCACAACAGCTTACTATCTATCCGAACGCCTAGGAACTTGAACTGTTCCGTCTCGCTTATAATATGCCTATTCTGTCTGATCAAAATATCGGTTCTTGTTGTTGAATTGTGAGTTAGAAACTGTAAAAACTGAGTCTTACTGTGATTTAGCATCAAATTATTTTCCACAAGCCACGAACTTATTTCATGAACTACATCATTTGTTACTGTTTCAATATTACACACAAGATCCTTCACTATCAAGCTGGTGTCATCAGCAAACAGAAATATTTTTGAATCACCTGTAATACTAGAAGGCATATCATTTATATAAATAAGAAACAGCAGTGGCCCCAGCACCGATCCTTGGGGAACGCCCCACTTAACAGCGCCCCATTGGGACTGAACATCACTACCACTCTCAATATTGCGGGGAATTACCCTCTGCTTTCTGTTCTTAAAGTAAGAGGCGAACCAATTGTCGCATTAGATCGTCAAAATTCCGAGCTGACTGGAGAGCCCTGCCCGTAATGCTCCAAACGTTCTCAATTGGGGAGAGACCTTGCTGGCTAAGATATGGTGTGGGAAAAGTGGTAGCAGCCCTCGCCGCTTGTGGGCGTGCATTATCTTTCTCAAATGTGAGCCAAGGATAGCTTGTCATATGAAGGGCAACAAAACGGGGCCTAGAATATCGTCGACGTACTGCTGTGCTGTAAGGGTGCCGAAGATCACATCCAAAGAAGTTCTGCTACGAAATGCAATTGGGCCCTAGACCATCAGTCCCGGCTGTCGGGCCGTATGTTAGGCGACAGTCACGTACAGGGGGCAAAGGTAGTCGATGCAAGGGGCGCCATGAGCTATGCCTTCTTTCCGTGAGCCACCTATTAGTGGTTCTTATAGTCACTGAAGCACCAGTTCCACGTCGGATCGATTGTAATGATGATTCCCGAGCTCAGAGCATCTCTCTGACGATTGCTCTGTCCTCACGTTCTGTCTAGGTCGACCACTTCCTTCTAGACGCTGTGTTCGGCCATGGTTCACTCATTCCTGCCAGTATCGTTCAATTGTGGAGTCTCTCCCATTCAAATGTCGAGCGATTCTCCGATTACTCCAACCGGCTTCTTTGAATCCAACTACACGTCCTCTCACACATGTTGACATCTGAATATACTGTTCAAGTGCCTGCCTGTGCGGCACAGTTACTGTCCAACTGAGTAAACGGAATAAAATTCAGAAAGACTTTAGGCCATAGTATATACACCTGCCCAGTTTACCACCCTTGCCAGCAGTACAGTGAAATTGCGATGCGTCGACATTCATTCATCCACTGGCCGCCAAAGTTTACGATTTTCCACTTTCCATCAATACCTGAACAAATATCAGTTTGTAACCAGTTTGCGTAGCTCCGTGGCGCGTTTTTTTTCTTTTTTTTTCTTAGAGCGTACATTTTCTAAATTAATATTAATTTAACTTCTAAGAAAAAAAATGTGGTCCAAATTGCTGTAGTATATTTACTGTCTATGCTATTCGCTAATTTCGACTGTTAGTCATTTTCAAGCCTTTGTCACAAACTTCTAGCCTCACATCACATTTGACTAAATAGCCATAACAAAGGCACATTTCGCTTTCAGGAGCATGTGTAGCTCAAATAAAACGCAACAGTGCATTAGTCGCCTGTAATTGTGCTACACACGCACATGAAAGTGATGTGTGCCTTTAAATACGTACTGACTATTTAGTCAAGTGTGATGTGAAGCTTGAAAATTGTCAGAACTGCTTGAAAATGACTAACAGCCGAAATTAACTAATAGCATGAACAATAAATATATTCAGCCTGTTTCGACTATTTCTTATTTCTTAAAACAATTGAGAATGTTGAGAGTACTGTTCTTGGAAATACACACATTAAAAAGTTTTGCATCATCTCGAATGGCTCTGAGCACTATGGGACTTAACATCTGAGGTCATCAGTCCTCTAGAACTTAGAATTACTTAAGCCTAACTAACCTAAGGACATCACACACATCCATCCCCGAGGCAGGATTCGAACCTGCGACCGTAGCGGTCATGCGGTTCCAGACTGACGCGCCTAGAACCGCTCGGCCACACCGGCCAGCTGCATCATCTCGGTTCCGAGAGTTCCGGAACCTGTGCTGAAAAGTTGGAATAGAGATCAACATAAAAATCATTTCCGCCCTTTTTATTGCTCATGAAAAACACACATTGCATGTTGTACCACCATACAGCGAGACGTTCAGAAGTGGTGGTCCAGATATCTGTACACACCGGTACCTCTAATACCCAGTAGCACGTCCTCTTGCATTGATGCAAGCCTGTATTCGTCCTGGCATACTAGCCACAAGTTCGTCAAGGCGCTGTTTGTCCATATTGTCCCACTCCTCAATGGCGATTCGGCGTAGATCCCTCAGAGTGGTTGGTCGGTCACATCGTCCGTAAATAGTCCTTTTCAATCTATCCCAGGCATGTTCGATAGAGTTCATATCTAGAGAACATGCTGGCCACTAGTCGAGCGATGTCGTTATCCTGAAGGAAGTTATTCACAAGATGAGCACGGTGATGGCGCGAATTGTCGTCCATGGAAAATGTCTCGCCAATACGCTGCCAAATGGCTGCGCTATCGGTCGGAGGATGGCATTCACGTACTGTACAGCCGTTACGGCGCCTTCCATGACCACCATCGGCGTACGTCGGCCCCACATAATGACACCCCAAAACTGCAGGGAACCTCCCCGCCGCGAGGGATTAGCCGAGCGGTCTGAGGCGCTGCAGTCATGGACTGTGCGGCTAGTCCCGGCGGAGGTTCGAGTCCTCCCTCGGGCATGGGTGTGTGTGTTTGTCCTTAGGATAATTCAGGTTAAGTAGTGTGTAAGCTTAGGGACTGATGACCTTAGCAGTTAAGTCCCATAAGATTTCACACACATTTTTGAACCTCCACCTTGCTGCACTCGCTGGGCAGTGTGTCTAAGGTGTTCAGCCTGACGGTTTGCCTCCAAACACGTCTCCGACGATTGTCTGGTTGAAGGCATATGTGACACTCATCGGTGAAGAGAACGTGATGCCAATCCTGAGCGGTCCTTTCGGCGTGTTGTTGGGACCATCTGTACCGCGCTGCATGGTGTGATTGCAAAGATGAACCTCGCCATGGATGTCGAGAGTGAAGTTGCGTATCATGCAGCCTATTGCGCACAGTTTGACTCGTAACACGACGTCCTGTGGCTGCACGAAAAGCATTATTCGACATGGTGGCGTTGCTGTCAGGTTCCCTCCGAGCCATAATCCGCGGGCAGCGATCATCCATTGCGGTAGTAGCCCTTGGGCGGGCTGCGCAAGGCATGTCATCGACTGTTCCGGTCTCTTTGTATCTCCTCCATGTCCGAACAACATCACTTTGGTTCACTCCGAGACGCCTAGACACTTGTTGAGAGCCCTTACTGGCACGAAGTAACAATGAGGACGCGATCGAACCGCGGTATTGACCGTCTAGGAATGGGTGAACTACAGTCGTGTACGTCCTTCCTGGTGGAATGACTGGAACTGATCGGCTGTCGGACCCCCTCCGTCTAGCAGGCGCTGCTCATGCATGGTTGTTTACATCTTTGGGCGGGTTTAGTGATCTCTCTGAACATTCAAAGGGACTGGGTCTATGATGCAATATCCACAGTCAATGTCTATCTTCAGTATTTCTGGAAACTGAGGTGATGCAAAACTTTTTTTGATGTGCGTAGTTGATTCAAACTTATGATTTGGCTCTGAGCACTATGTGACTTAACTTCTGAGGTCATCAGTCCCCTATAACTTAGAACTACCTAAACCTAACTAACCTAAGGACATCGCACACCTTCAAGCCCGAGGCAGGATTCGAACCTGCGACCGTAGCGGTCGCGCGGGTCAGACTGAAGCGCCTAGAACCGCTCGGCCACTCTGGCCAGCAAAAGTATGATTTGTCACGGGTAAAAACGTTCTAATAAAGAGCGCAAAAATGCGTGATTTGACTGGTAGAGCGTGTACGGAATTCTAGGTATAGAGTTTTTGCACATGTGCAATAGTTGCAGTCATTCAAGAGAGAATAGTTCGCGCAGGGTAAGGTGGGCGACGCACAGTGACCAATTTTCGTCCAGAGCGCTCGCTGGGCGAGTTCACTGGTTTTTTCAGAAAGGGAGGCCGACAGTGTCTGAAACCTGTCGGCTGGTCGGTGATGACAGAATCGAGACACACGCCCTTCTGTCTTTCTGAAATGATTTTAAAGAAACTATTCGGTAAAAAATGTCATTTTTGCAGTATTTATAGCTTTATGTATCAGGCTCATATGATGTACTCATCATTTCATTAATTGTCATAGTTATTGTGGTATTTACGTGGAAGTAAGACACTGCGCGTAATTCGAAAAAGTTTGCAATGAAAAATAGTGGTCGCTATGATTTTGTGTTTGGTGCATATTACATAATGTGTTGCTGTGTATGAAACTTAGCTAACATCATAAATTTTTCTTTAGAGTTTGGTGGAGGTCTTTATCTGCCGCCACTCTCGAGAAAATTGATGTGATGTATCACAATTATTTGCTATCGCGCAGCGCCAGGGATAAAGTTAGAGTGAAATAGTCACACCGTTCCTAATATTTCATAAACGGTTTGTGTCTGCACAACATGTTAGTGAGGTGACACTGTGTAAACTTCTCTATGTTATGAAGCAAATTTTAACATGACAACAAGATAAACACGTAGGTATTACTCAAAATTCGCCACTCATGACGCTTCTCAGAGAGTTACAAATAGTTACCAAGCCAGGCGAAAATAAATCACAGCATTTTTAGCAGAGTTCTTTTTAGATACTAAGCAAAGAAGAGGTGACAGATCTTTTTGAATGGTCGCCATGCAACAATGGGAGTAGAGGGGCTCCACTTAATATATAGAAAAAATGTTATCGCAGCTTCCGGTTTAAAACCGCACTTCCCCTCCAGCGCTCGACATTTCCCCTACAATGTCTGCCGGTAATCCCCACCACTACCACTCTCTACCACCTCCCCTCGCGCATCTAGCCAACTGTGCATCTACCGTCCACAGTATTCTGCATGGACTGTACCGCTGTTTCTTTCTGGAAGCAGCTCCTCATTTGCCATCACAGGGAATGAACGGACCCTGTACCAGACCCCTCTGTCTTAGGAAAGATCCGAGGAGGTACTGGGAATCGAAATCGCGTCCTACTCCTAGAAGGCAGTGTCGCTAACAATCCCTTTTCTATCTGTCTCTTCGTCGTTTTTTCTTCAGCGTTCCATCCAGATGTCGCATAACATTTCTCAACTGCCATCCATGAAAACTTCACTCAGGTTTTTTGTTTTTTTTTATTAAGAGGCTGACCAGTCCCCTGTCAGGATGTGATGAGCTACCATGAGGGCACCATTCGGCTGTGGAGGCGGTCAGAAATAATGAGAATACTTTAAAATGGCACTAATAGAGTCTTTTTTCAATTAATATGACATCTAGAAGTAAATTTTCAGCTTTTTAGCTATTGTTTGCAGTGTTGTCAACGCTATCGATTAACTGTTCATTGAAGACAAACTAATGAACCAAGTTGTTTTTTTCGTGACCATATCGTTCGTAGTTGCTTTACAATTATTGAAGGTATTTTAATTCCATCTTTTCAACTACAAGAAAAGGCGTGTTTTTGCCTCCAAATGCGTTTCGTTTTGTTGAAATAAAACATCGTTAGTGGTCTGTAATCAGAGATATTTACAAACTGGCTTTGTTTCTACAGTCATGTTCATAAATTAAGCATAATTGAAGAATGTGGTGCCACACAACGTGATACTATACAAAATTAGCGCTAATAACATAGGCACGTAGGGAGCACACACGACACAGATCTGTAAGTCAACGGTTTTGGTGATAAGTTGAGAAAACCGTCCCGAAACACATGTCCTACAAAACGCCGCTGTTTCCTGCGCAAATACTCCAACATCAATACGCGATATGATCACCATACACAGTACACAGGCCGCACAACGGATTGTATACTCTGGATCAGGTGGTCGAGCAGCTGCTGGGGTATAGCCTCCCATTCTTGCACCAGTGCCTGTCGGAGCTCCTGAAGTGTCGTAGGGGTTTGAAGACGTGCAGCAATACGTCGACCGAGAGCATCCCAGACGTGCTCGATGGGGTTTAGGTCTGGAGAACAGGCAGGCCACTCCATTCGCCTGATATCTTCTGTTTCAAGGTACTCCTCCACGATGGCAGCTCGGTGGGGCCGTGCGTTATCACCCACCAGGAGGAAGGTGGGACCCACTGCACCCCTGAGAAGGCGGACATACTGGTGCAAAATGACGTCCCGGTACACCTGACCTGTTACAGTACCTCTGTCAAAGACATGCAGGGGTGTACATGTACCAGTCATAATCACACCCCACACCATCAAACCACGACTTCCATACAGGTCCCTTTCAAGGACATTAAGGGGTTGGTATCTGGTTCCTGGTTCACGCCAGATGAAAACCCAGTGAGAATCACTGTTCAGACTATACCTGGATTCGCCTGTGAACATGACCTGAGACAACTATTCCTATGACCATGTACTGTGTTCTTGACACCAGGCTTTACGGGCTCTCCTGTGACCAGGGGTCAGTGGAATGCACGTTGCAGGTCTCCAGGCGAATAAACCACGTCTGTTCAGTCGCCTGTAGACTGTGTGTCTGGAGAAAACTATTCCATTGGCTGCGGTAAGGTCCTGAGCAAGGCTACCTGCAGTACTCCGTGGCCGTCTGCGGCACTGATGGTGTTGTACACTGTGGACGTCCCGTACTGTAGCGCCTGGACACGTTTCCTGTCTGCTAAAATCGTTGCCATAATCTTGAGATCACGCTTTGTGGCACACAGAGGGCCCGTGCTATGATCTGCTGTGTTTGACCAGCCTCCAGTCGTCCTAGTATTCTATCCCTCATTCAATATGGTTTCTTTGAGCCATTTTCAACACACAGTCACCATTAGTACGTCTGAAAACGTCTGCACACTTACTCGCTGCACCGTACTCTGACATGCGCCAACACACCTCTGCGTATGTGGACTGCTGCCAGGGCCACCGTGCGACGACCACAGATCAAATGCACCACATGGTCATACCCCGAAGTGATTTAAACTCGCAAACCGCCCACCAGTGCGTTGTTTCACCATGTGCCAACATTATCCTTAATTTATGAGAATGAGTGTAGATCGAAAACCACAGTGTTGCAAAAGAGGTTATTTTATTTACAGTACTTCATGCCTAGTTCTCGCTTACACCAGGAAACGCTGTCCTCTTGTACGTCTTTGAGTTATTCCTGGCCGGCCGCGGTGGTCTAGCGGTTCTAGGCGCTCAGTCCGCAGCCGCGCGACTGCTACGGTCGCAGGTTCGAATCCTGCCTCGGGCATGGATGTGTGTGATGTCCTTAGGTTAGTTAGGTTTAAGTAGTTCTAAGTTCTAGGGGACTGATGAGCATAGATGTTAAGTCCCATAGTGCTCAGAGCCATTTGAGCCATTTTTGAAGTTATTCCTGCATTAGGCATAGTTGTTTCTGGCCTAACCTCATACTGTTTTGCAGAACTATGCATTTCTTGATGGTAGCACACCACACTGTAGCGTCAATACGTTTGCTGTACATGATCCAGCAGCATTAATGTGACCACCTGTCAAAAGCCTGAATAACCACCTTTTGCAGCACAGACATGCAGAGAGAGAATCTGTAAGGTACCGACATAGATGCGGAGCGGTCCTGATTCCAGTGGCATGGCCAGCTGCACTTTGTTTGTAGATTCAGGGCCCGTGGCACGAACAGCGCATTCGAGTGGTCCCACATATTTTTAATTGGGTTTAAATCCACGGAATTTGGTGGCCAGAGGAGTACAGTAAACTCATCCTGATGCTCTTAGAATCATGCACGTACACTGTGAGGTGTGTGACATGTCGCATTCTTCTCCTGGTAGATACCATCGTGCCGAGTAATAGACATACTACATGTAGGGGTGGACATGGTCCACAAGGATAGATGCATACTCCTGTTGATCCATTGTGCCTTGCCGAAATGAGACCACCCAGGTAATGCAATGAAAACATTCGCCAGAACATGATCCTCACTCATCTGGCCTGGGCCCCTCCGACGATTGTTAGGCCCGTTTCACACTGGGTCACCAGCGATGGTCACCGACAGAGATACATTTGTTTGAACTGGAGCATTCACACTGGGACACTACACAGACTCACCGAGCCACTGTGACACAGCAGTGACTCATCCTCACCACATGTGATAGACAAGGTCTCAGCAGTCACCGCCGGACATGCATTAGTTTGAATTGGAGTGTTCGCACTGGGACACAGATCACAGACACAGCGCTACAGACGGCAGTCATTTTTGAGACAGTGACGCGAAACATTCATTCTACATTATACTGTACACATTGTAGCCATGAGTTTAGATTTGGTTAACACGGAAGACTTTATAAGTGAAGTAGAAAGTCGTCCTCATATTTGAGATGTCAAATGCGATGCCTGTAACAACAAAGTGGTGAAAACGAATGCGTGGCAAGAAATTATAACTAAGTTAGTTCGTGATTTCAATGAGAAGAGCATGGATGAAAAAAACAAAATTGGTAAGTTCTACGTTCTTTTTTTCAAATTTAATACTTTATTTTTCGGACCATAAAAGAGTAGCCTGTAAAGGCTAGGAGGGTAGTAACCTTCAAGCACATTTCACCCCGACCGCTTTTCTTTTGCATTTACCAGTATTAAGCGTACCTTTACGCAATCTTAATGCAATAAGAAAGGACAAAATGGATGAGCGTGGAAACCATGAACTCACCTCTACAGGGCGAATGAAGAAGAAATCTAAAAAAATACTTATAGTTCAAAATAAATTCTCGTAACAAAATTACGTGTGCGTCTTATCGTCGCCCGAAAACTACAGTTAAAATATTATTGTCCATTCCTGTGATTTCTTCTTTCGCTTCTCTTAGCAGTTCATCAAATGAAGTTTTCGACATTCGAAAATACTGAAAAAACTTTTTCTCGTCTTGTCCCAGATCGACATAAAAAGTGTAAAACAATATTTTCTCCAGCCGATCTCCCAGCGGTGAATGTAAGTGCAATGGACGTTTTGTCTTCATTCTCCTCCTCCTCTTGCTTAGAAGTGCTAACAAAAGTTCCTCCTCGCTCGAGTCGATTTCACTAACTAATCGGTTGGCAATACCTGCGCTGTCGGACACCGGTGATCCAGAGTTTCATCACAATTACCGGTGACCGTCGCTGGCGACCGTCACCAGTGTCCCAGTGTGAAACAGGCCTTAAGGGCCGTATACGCCAACGGCCATCATTATGACGGAGCATAAAACGCGATTATCTAAAACGACACCGACTCAAAGGAAGGCCTCGGCGCTTGTTGGTGACGTCACGCCAGCTAGGCACGGCGAACGCCAGGTCTGTTGCACGCAGAAACGCCTGGGCGTGCTTATCACTATAAATCTCTTATTTTTGAACAAAATGTTTGGTATTGTTTTGGATTCTGCAGTTTTATTTAGATGAAAGATTTTCTTACTATCGTAAAGCTATAAATGAAGATCGTAGTTCTGTATTACTGAATCTTGTCGAAACAAACGTGGATCAATATGAGAAGATGCTTTGCCCAGCTTCGGAAATTTTACATTCAAGGAACTATATTTACTTGATCCATTTTGTTATCGAAACTTACCGCAACCCCCATACAATTAACTCGTTTCTTTTATTTATTTATTTATTTTCGTTTGACATCGTCACTGGAAATGTGAAATAATTTACATGTGTAAATGTCCAACTGTTGCCAGTCATTAGATTACAGTCGTTTTCAACGAAAGGAAATCTAAACAGGAAACAAAATAGCTTCATACATCGAAAATACTGCTGAGCTTAAACTTTTTTAGACATGCACATTAGAAAAGATAAATATTCCCCTCTTGCAACAAAAAGGAGAAAATTTATAAGAAAAAAAATTTATTTGATAAAACAAGTATCTCCCTTTTGCCTCTTCTTCTGTCCCCCACCCCCTCCCCCAACGTGTACAATCGCAAGATATTTCATTAACATTCAGTGCTCCCCACCCCATAGCCAACCAAGATACCAAAAGAAGAGCACCAATATGTTCACAGTTTCTTGTAAAAGCAACCCAGTACAAACATAACTTCCTCAGATTTACAAATAAGGTAAAGAAGCACGAATTCTGTTGCTGCTGGACCATGATGTTGTTTTTGTGTGTCAATCCTTAAAACAGGTGGAAATTTAAGTTCAGGAGTACACTATTTGTTAAGAGGTGTAATGAACTGCACAATTAATTGATCGCAGAAATCTCTCAGAACAATGTGTGTTGGTCAACTACCGCCAATAGTTTCACATTTTCCCGTGTCAGGGAGGGAGACACCACCCTTATGAGTATGCCTGCCACAGACCTGGCGTTCGCCGTGCCTAGCTGACGTGACGTCACCAACAAGCGCCGAGGCCTTCCTTTGAGTCGGTGTTGTCTAAAAAGGCCATCTATCGCCACTCAGTGGATGTCCAGTTGCGCTATTGAAATGCAAATTCAGCCGTCATCACCGATGAACAGCTCTCAGCACGGGTGCTTAAGCCAGGTGTCTGCTGCGGAGGCCCATACAAAACAGCGTTCACTGACCGGTCATTGAGGAGACACTGTTGGTAGCCCATTGGTTCATCGGGGTGGTCAGTTGCCCAACAGTTGCACTTCTTTTCGCCCATACATATCTCTGTAGCTGCAGTTCGCTCCTGTGCCGGCCGGAGTGGCCGAGCGGTTCTAGGCGCTACAGTCTGGAACCGCGCGACCGCTACAGTCGCAGGTTCGAATCCTGCCTCGGGCATGGATGTGCGTGATGTCCTTAGGTTAGTTAGGTTTAAGTAGTTCTAAGTTCTAGGGGACTGATGACCTCAGAAGTTAAGTCCCATAGTGCTCAGAGCCATTTTTTGAGTTCGCCCCTGTCATCTATGGCGCATGATGCACCACAGTTGGCTCGGCGTTGGTTTTAGATAGCGCCATTTTGCCAAGTGCACTAGCATGAGAACAGTTTACGAACTTAGCCATTTCGGAAATGCTTACACTCTTGGGCCGAAAGACAATGTCCTTTTGGACATCAGGTAAATCGCTCCATTTCTGCATTACAACATCTGTTCTGAAACTTCCTGGCAGATTAAAATTGTGTGCCGGCCCGAGACTCTAACTCGGGACCTTTGCCTTTCGCGGGCAAGTGCTCTACCAACTGAGCTACCCAAACACGACTCACGGCCCGTCCTCACAGCTTCACTTATGCCAGTACCTCGTGTGGATGGGCCGTGAGTCGTGCTTAGGTAGCTCAGTTGGTAGAGCACTTTCCCGTGAAAGTCAAAGGTCCCGAGTTCGAGTCTCGGTCCGGCACACAGTTTTAATCTGCCAGGAAGTTTCATATCAGCGCACACTCCGCTGCAGAGTGAAAATCTCATTCTGGAAACGTCTGTTCTGTTTTCCCCGACACACTTAACTTACCCTCCACTGTTAGTGCTGCCACCTGCCGTCTATGACTGGTTATTGAAATCTGATTTCGAACGTTAATGTCACTGGACCGTGTATCTTTCTGCCTACACATCGCTTGTGTGTTTTGTGTAGTGTTACCAACTTTACCTCTAGGTTTTTCTTTGACCTATAAGCGATCTCTGTCTCAGGTATTCTGTCGTACGTGTGTTGTGCGTTTAACTACGTTATTATGTATTTACATATCGTATAACAGAAATGAACGCGTGGTGATGGAGCTGAATATTTAAATTTATGAGTGTATTGCTTGAGGGGGGCGAGAGGTTGTATTCACAGTAGGGGCCCCGCAGGATTAGCCAAGCAGTCTCAGGCGCCGCAGTCATGGACTGTGCTGCTGGTCCCGGCGGAGGTTCGAGTCCTCCCTCGGGCATGGGTGTGTGTGTTTGTCCTTGGGGTAATTTAGGTTAAGTAGTGTGTAAGCTTAGGAACTGATGACCTTAGCAGTTAAGTCCCATAAGATTTCACACACATTTGAACTGTATGGTCTTCTGCCCTCCCTGTCTCGCTCTCCCCCTCTCCCCAGCCACCTCCTCACCGTTTGGATCTTCAGAACCACCCCTACACCTTCATTTAAAGAGTAGGGTATTAAAGTCCAGCAGTTTCTCATCAGCCACACATTTCTGTAGTCAGTGCTAACTAACGCTTGATTGGCGTACAGAGGGACTCCACTGGACATTGGATGACTGAAGGCGACTGAAAACGAGTGATTTAACTTTTACGAGACTACAGTGGTCTTGCGGTCTGATTTGAAAGACTATAGGCTTCTGTAAGTGTACGCCTGACAGCAATCACTTTAACATGTAAACCTTCCAAGAGTCTACCTGGCCATGCGTCTGCTAAATTGATTCTGCCCTCTCACAGTGATTGTTGTTGCTAACCTGCATTGGGCGTTATCACTTTTACGAGAATCTTAAATAAAGCTTAAATGCTGAAATAATTTAATGAAATGGTGTCCATGTCATTATTGTGGTCAATTATTGATGGGTGATTAATACATCAACATTGGATTAATATTTTATTTAAAAAATGACAAAAGTTTATTGACCATAAAATAAAGCAAACAACACAAATTAAGAGAGCTGAGAAATAAATTATGAAGTGTTGGTTACACAAATAGAAACTACATGTGATTAGCACTCCACTGGGTGGCATTTGGTTGGCAAAGATTAAGGTTGTAAGGTGGCTATAATTTCACACCTTACAAGAACTCATCCACATACTTTGCCGTGATCTACAAACACAATTAGGTATCATGTGATAGATTGTACACCGTATATATGAATACATAAAGGAGACTGACATTGTCACGTACGTCTCGCAAATAATTGTTAACGCTTATTACTTGAAAGATGACGGAGTGTCTTTATTATAAAAATGTCGTAACGAATGATTGCCTATACTAGTAGAGGTTGGAATGCCAGTGGAGATGAAACGGCAGGCAGAACTCAAGCTCTGGGTGGAAGGCCCGCACAGGTATTGGTCCTGCTTAAACAAAGGAAGTAGCTAGACAGACATCGTGGCACCTGACTTCTAATAGGATGACGACCGGCCGCTATTGTAGTAGTGGCCAGAAGGATAACAGGATAACCGGATAATACTTCCGAAGGCTGAAAATCTTGGACGCAGGTGAAAGGAATGAAGAAGCGGCACCTCGGAAACGACGCAGGCTGGGTTATTTCCAAGGATTTTTACTCAAAAGCGTACCATTGTACGAGTATAGGTTTTTCCTCGCAAACTTTTCGCGCTGGACGACAAAAGACTAAAATATGGTTGGTCGGCGTCCGGATGAATCTGTAGAGAGGGAGAATATTCCGTGGTTTTGGGAATATGATTCGTTTTCGGAATTACGCTGGCGGTGAGCGGAGCCTCGCTGGGAAGCCAGCTCTGGAGAGACGATGTCTTCCGATGTGAGCGCCCGTGTGTGACGGTCGCTTTTGTTGGTACAGACGGACTTGCTGTCTTTGCTCTCAGTGCAGTTTATGATTAGAACAGTTAGGAACTGTACTGTTGCGAACCTATACGATTCTGGACTTCACCTCCGGGTTGGAAGTCGGCGTTGAGCACGCAGCGTTCAGTAATTGACAGCACTACCTCTGCCTATACTTACGTTGAGACGTTATCTGAACTCCGTCCTTGTGGCTGGGAGTTCGCGTTGAAACGTCCCCTTTGAACAATTCTACACGAGACTGTGCTTAAACTGACACACAATATTTTGTTAGCGCAACGCAATCTGACTTTCAAAATTCCCTACAAAAGAATGGCCCTGACTAACATTAAACTATACCTTTCACAAATCACTTACCTCACAAAAATCTTCGCTGCCCAAGCTACTGCAATACAGCGAGCGCCACTACTGCCAGCTAAATAAAAGATTCAAACTATTGAAGGCACTAACTACTGATAGGGATAGTTAGCAAATGAAAGATATTAATAGAGAACAAACAATGTATTTACCTTAATGTCATCACAAGTCATAATATATATATCAGTTCATGACAAATTACAAACCTCCGCCATCTCTCTCCCCACATCCACCACTGCTGGCGGCTCACCTCCAACTGCGCAACGCTACGCGCTGTTCACAGCCAGCTGCCTAACACTACAATGGCGAGTATTACAACAATGCAAAGCAGACACAGACTGCCCACAGCACAGCCAGTGATTTTCATACAGAGGTGGCGTTACCAATAAAAAAACCTAAACAGCCTACTTACATAGAGAAAACATAAACAGCCTACTTACATAGAGAAAACATAAACAGCCTACTTACATATTAGCCCCCATGCTCCCCACAAAAAATTTTACAAAATATTTTTGGGCAGTGGCCAATAATGATTTGATAAAATTTTTCATAATTACAATAACAAACATATCAAATGCACACACTTATTGATACAATGTTGGTCAAAAGCTAAAATTTTCTCACGGTCCATAAAGACAGTCCTGATCATTCATCACGGTAAAATAGTAGTGTTTTTCTCAAAGTCTGAGCAGTAGAAGAAAATGCACACGGTAGTAGTGGATTTCCATGCAGCCTTGACTCTTGACATGCTGACAGGTAATGGGCCACAACAGAGCAAACCCACAGCAGAGTCATTCGACGGTTTGAAGAAGATTGGTAGGTAGGTCATCACAGAGCAGACCCACCGTAGTCCTGGTAGAGAGTATGGTACTGGTGGGGCACCATAGGTGCAGACCCACTGCAGTCCTTGTAGAAAGTGTGGACAGGCCCACTGTAGTCCTGGTAGAGATGACCAGCAGCCATCTGTTGTGATTGTGCAGGTGCACAATCACCAGTGAAGAGTCTTGCAGTTAATATAGCAAGTCCATAACCACCACTTGTGCACTCACAAAGTTTTTGGAATTGTCCTTAGAACGAGCAATGCTGTTATCCAGTCCCTTGCTGAATTATCAACACACGTGCAAACACTAACAGTCCCTACTTCTTACATATTGTCCATATACTACGACCAACAGAAACGTGTGCAGTGAAATGGAACTAACAAGTTAATAATATCATGAACTGGTGACAATTACAATTTTATAACATAAGAATACAATAACAAAGGTACAAAATACATCATTAAAAACATAATAATACAGATAACATTTGTAGTAATAGGGGCTTTACAAAAGAATCGAACTAACATATACATCAGTGGAATTATGACATGAGTACATACATAAAAGATCACAATAACTTTTGAAACATCACCTTCACATGTGAGCAACAAACCAGAATAAATAATGTCTGAACATCTTTACAAAGTAAATAACATATTATTAATGCCAATTATATTCGAGGATGACAGTATTCCTCATCATAGTGAATGTAGCTTAATATTAAAAGAAGAAAAAATTCTATGAAACTACACAGAGACAGGAAGAAAACAAATACACAAGGGTACACAAACACATAGTGGGATAACACCAATAGGAAAGGACAGGGTTCGTTTTCAGTGTAACATTTGGTACTGCAGTCCAACCCAAAACTTCATATATCTTTCCTCTTATTTCATCCTTTGTTTCCACCAAAAAAATTCTATCTAAGCATGCTTTCTGTATTTATATGTTCACACATTTCTTACCTCAACATTTATTTCCAAGAAAATCCTACCTAAACCTGTTTTCTCAATGCATTTCTTCCAATTCATCGCAACTCATTCTCTTAGAGGCTACCCCCTCTTAAGCTAACTTAAATCTACTGAGCTCAGATGCTAAACTAAGGGACGAGGCAATGCAGCATCACATAACAAATCAACACAAACAGCAATGCAAAAAATGCAAATTGGCAAAGCTAGCAGCATAAATGAGCAAAAGTCAAATTCAATAACACTATGCCTGGCAAACAGCAGCAACTTATACCTAAACATGACATAGCGCAAGCAGAGAAAATATTACACCAAAATGGCCATGTCTAATACCTATGTCACATCTTAACATTAGAGTGATGCATCACAAAAACTTACGCTAGTAGATAAGTTACCAAATCGTAAAAAAATTATTTATGCAAATCCTGTGAAGGGAAATGTCTTTTTGTGCTCCCTCATTTGTTTTGGATAGATCATAAAATTATTTACTGGATCTGTATGCATAAAATATTTATATTAGTACATATATTAAATTTTATTTTAACCAATGCTGCAGTGCAGCTAGAAACTTGATATTAAACAAAATGTGTAAATAAATACATAAAGCAAGCCATATGACATTTTTCTTAACTAGCAAGACAATAGCTGTGAAATGTTTCTCATCGTTTCATTAGGCATTTCAGTAAATATCATAAATTACGAGCTCCACAGTATGCTTTCAACAAGGAGATGTCAGTAGCGTGGACAATGGCCTTCCCTTTCTTTTTTTTTTCTACCTGTGCTTCTGACGAGGCACTCACACTAATGGCTTGTTCTCCAGGCGTCTGACACACCTGGGTGCCCATGACGCATTATGTGCAGGTGGTCACTTAACTTTCGTACGGAAATATTTACGACAGCAGTTTCCGCTACAGTGACAGTCTCATATAAAAATATTTCACAGGTCAAGAATTAGCGTTGCAAATCTGTAGAAACAAAATCCTATGAATATAACAGTGTCCAAAAAAAAATTTTCAGTGGCATTGTGATACATTCACACATGATTCACACATGTCATAACTCTTAAAGTACGATTCTTGGTTTCCAACATCCTTTTTCACAAGTCAAGAGTCCCTACCCACTATTCATTACTCCTTACCTTATTACACATATATGGATCCATCGATACTCATCAATATTTCGTCATTATAAATATGAAGCATAATCAAATAACTCATATAGCCTCAGCCTATTAATCGTAAACATACCTCAGCAGCATAATACACATCGTCGTCGTAAAAAATAACATCATAACACCTCAGTCAAATCTCAAAATCGTCGTAGCTTCCTCCAATAATTAAAAAAATTCTCTGCTCATGTCAAAAGTGTCATCTGCCTCAAACGTACTTTAAAAATCATGAATCCATACCAAATACATCATTCAAAGCTCTCATAGTATCACAATGGTTCCGAAAAAATATGAACAGTTTACAAAGTACAGACAAAATACAGTTTCATAAGTGTGAAGTTATCCAACTGTGTAATTGCGTAAACATGTGTCACTGATGTAGTAAAAAAATGTTTATCTCTCAGTTAAATGATCAGATAGCTGTGTAATTTGTGTGTTAGAGAAATATGGTACCGATGTGTAAAGTTGTATAAGCAAATACCATATTAGCTAGGGTTCCTTGTGGTTGCCACACACATGGTACACAAAGTAAGCGTGTACCCCCCTGAGGATTAATGTAATTATACCCTCAGGTGTTACAGATTACAACAATAGAATGAAATGTATCACGGAAAACTTTCTTTGTAATTCAAAAATCTTTAAAAATAAATGTTTTGAGAATAAAATTAATCACTCAAATACGTGTACTGTAGCGCTAAACTGTGCATCTTGTCGCAACATAATCTCTGTGGAAGTGTCGTAGTTATCGTCCTCCGAAAGCTAAGTTCTGCAGAAGTCAATGTACTTACCACATGATAAACAAAAGTGAAATGCTTTATGTATAGATATCTTAGTTATTACGCTTATTGTTGTGATGAAGAAAGTACTGTGCTGTAACGTATTTTTGTGCTACGGAAAGGCTGTCTCATTGCAGCTATATCACAAAAGTTACTACTAAAACATCTTTCCAGAATAAAACAGAAAAACTGTGCAGATATAAAACAGAAACACCGCAAAAGCAACATTGTATATTGTCACTCATTAGTAGCGTCGTGATAAAATCGTGTAGCTGTCACATAAACTAACCTCTGTGTCATCTGGTATCTCTCAGAAAGCACTTTAAATTCAGAATGTATTTTCAAATAAACCAAAATGTTGCATTAAAATCTCATTAGCAGTACTGGTAAATGTTCTAAGTATGTGAGCCTTATAGTCGTTACGTAATCGTGCAACAAACAAGCAAGAATGTACACACACAATAACACTGTGACGTCTGTTCACTATAACAATGCATTCGTCATTTCTGTTTAAATAAGTTCTCTTGGTTCTTGACTGGATATTTAACTTCAAACATTGTTGCATGTTAACAGTTTCTTAATTCCGACAAAGCATACTAGAAATGTGAAGTGAAAAGTTATATGGCAAAGACAAAGTTAAAAAGCAGATTATCTTTCAATAAACGGTTTTACATTTGAAATGTGGTACAATCTTTTACTCTTCATAGTACTCAGAGTTTCAACATCAACCCAGTTATCGTGCGGTATACGTCGGTAAAGAATACTGGAATATTTCTCAAGGTTAGCGTCTTATGTTATTTTTCTCGGAGCCAGCGGGCGCACGCGGCTGCCTGCTGTGCGAGTCATTGTCTGTTCCTTTGTTGGCGCGCGTCGTTATTGGGATTTGGAGACCTAACTTCTACAAATTCACCGTGACGAGAGGGCCCTGCTCTGTTTGAATCCCGCCAGTTCTGATGCATTTCAGGTCTGTCGTTACGATCATATCGTCTGTCGTCATGTCGGTAGATTCCATAGTTTCTTTCTTGTCGGTCATGTGGTGGATAATTTCTTCCTGAATCGTAACTGTGCACTGAACTGTTGCGTCTGAAAGTATTCTGTCTCCCTTGATAAAAATAGTTCTGGTTACCATATTGTCTGTTTCTATGGTTATCTCTGTCATATTCATTTCTACGGAAATGCGATCTTTCTCTGTAACTATTACTGCTCTGCCAACGGTTGTCATACGGGTGGTGTCTGTTTTGGTCACGATTTGCGTTGTGAGAATAGCCTTGTCGTGTCCAGTTATTATTTCTTTCATCGCGGAATTGCGACGGATGTGACCTGTAATTGTTGTGTTCCTGGTTTCGCGTTCCGCGATTGTCAGTGTCAATTTCTAATTCTTGTAAAAGTCCCTGAAAAGCTTCAATGTCGTCTTTGCAACGTCCTGCTAAAATAATATGCCGTAAATGTTCAGGTAATTTGATTAAGCAAATGCGGATGAGTTCTGAGGGGCTGTATGGGTTTGACAGGTACTGATTCTTGTGCAACATGTCTTCAAAATATTTCACAAGACTGGAGAATTCAGATTGTTCGAAATGTTTCATCATTATGATACCATGTTTTACGCGGTCTTGTGTGGCTTGAGACCAATACGCTGAGAGGAAGGCATGGTAAAACTCTCCTTCACTGTGGCAATCGTGAATGACCGATCGCATTCTTACAGCTGGTTCATTCTCTAAGTAGCCACTCATAAATTCTAACCTGTGCTCCAATGACCAGTTGGGAGGAAAACAATGAGAGAATTGATGGAGCCATGCTTGTGGATGAATGTCGTTGCCAGAATTCTTAAATGTTTTGAATTTACGTGTAGTCATGAACAGCTTATAGTCAAAATCATCGTGTCGGCGAGTAGCATCTCGGTCATAGTTACGTCGTGTCGGCGGTTCCATCTCAAAATTCGGTGTACCTTGCCAATTTCTTTCATAATTACCGAAATGCCCTGTGTTATTATTTTGTGGCTTTTGCGTATTTCTAAGTTCCTCTTCCCGTGTTGGAGCGCGAGTGTCTTTTGAAATACGTAATTCTTGTATTACCTGTGTCAGCTGATCTTGTACTTCCCGGATTTCTCTTTGGTGTTGCGTATCAATTTGATTCAGATTTTGTTTCAGTTTCCTAATTTGTTCGCTCTGTTCTGTGTCATTAAAGACTACCGGTTTTGCGTCATTCAGATTATCATCTACCCTCGTAGATAAATTATTTAGCTGATCCGAAAGTTCAACTACTTTCTCTGATAATGAACACATTTCCTCAGTGTGTTTTTCTGAACCAAGCTTCAGAGTGTCCATTTGTGTTGAAATCGAATCTACTGTGTCCTTTAAGTTTTCCTGAGTTTTTGCAAGTTGCGTAACCGAATCGGTAGATGCAACTGAGTCAAATTTAGCTTGCAAGGTCTCATGATTTTCATGAACAATAGTTTGCAGTTCTTTTATGGCTGCTTCGTGATTCCGTAATGCATTTTCATGCCGCGAAAAAATAGGTTGAAAATGCTCACAAATTTGAGTTTTTACGTCATTACAGACTTTTTGACATTTCGATTCAATGTTATGTAACTCAGTAGTTATATCTTCACGTGTTTGTTCAAGAGCTTGTTCCAATGAGTCTAACTTTTTAAGATTTTGTTCCACTGTGTCTAACTTTTGCTGTGTTTGTCTCTGATTTTGTTCCATTGTGTCTAACCTTTGAAGCTTTTGCTGTGTTTGTCCCATTTGTTGTATTAATTGTAATAACAATGCATTGGTGTCTGAAACATGTTCCTCAGTGCTTTTCGGCAGTGAATTTACACCGGAAACATTCACATTTTGACAAGCGGAAAATGTGTCTTGACTCATTTGAGAAAACGGTGAGGACGCAAAACCTGAATCTACAGTGTTTGCAAAATTGTGTCCTATCATTTCGGATTCCTGAGGCGAGCTGTTGCCGACCGATCGATCGATAATGCTTCCCTGTTCACTACCTGTTTCACTGCCTACGCCATTGTTTGACGCCCGCTCCATTTCCCTATGCACAGTTACCAAATTACTACTCTGAATATTAGTTAATTCATTACATGGTGGGGCCAACACACTGCTTTCGTCTTCACTGTCATTTCTCAGTTTACTTTGGAGCCGAGTGTTACGTTTTTCACACGCCATTATTGTCACAATATTTCACACGATAACACAGAAAAGCACAATTTGAAGAGCAAAGATAGGGGAATACATTAACATAGCACTGAAAATAATATCTAGTTAATTGCAAGCGCAGCTGCGAAATACTTGGTGCAAATCTACATGCATGCCACAACTGTTTTACTATACAACAATGAAAGACTGCAACTACAAAGGAAATTCTCTCTACAATTACGCGCTAGCAATAAACAAAAGCTACACTAAATACACAAACTACAAGAAAAAATCAGAAGATTCCAGTGAGGTATCCTAGGCTAAGGGTCGACATATGAAACGTCCCCTTTGAACAATTCTACACGAGACTGTGCTTAAACTGACACACAATATTTTGTTAGCGCAACGCAATCTGACTTTCAAAATTCCCTACAAAAGAATG
The DNA here is from genome assembly GCF_021461385.2 of Schistocerca piceifrons. Classification (NCBI taxonomy): domain Eukaryota; kingdom Metazoa; phylum Arthropoda; class Insecta; order Orthoptera; family Acrididae; genus Schistocerca; species Schistocerca piceifrons. The sequence continues at coordinate 319,759,082 of NC_060139.1, read as the reverse complement.
GCCCTGACTAACATTAAACTATACCTTTCACAAATCACTTACCTCACAAAAATCTTCGCTGCCCAAGCTACTGCAATACAGCGAGCGCCACTACTGCCAGCTAAATAAAAGATTCAAACTATGGAAGGCACTAACTACTGATAGGGATAGTTAGCAAATGAAAGATATTAATAGAGAACAAACAATGTATTTACCTTAATGTCATCACAAGTCATAATATATATATCAGTTCATGACAAATTACAAACCTCCGCCATCTCTCTCCCCACATCCACCACTGCTGGCGGCTCACCTCCAACTGCGCAACGCTACGCGCTGTTCACAGCCAGCTGCCTAACACTACAATGGCGAGTATTACAACAATGCAAAGCAGACACAGACTGCCCACAGCACAGCCAGTGATTTTCATACAGAGGTGGCGTTACCAATAAAAAAAACCTAAACAGCCTACTTACATAGAGAAAACATAAACAGCCTACTTACATAGAGAAAACATAAACAGCCTACTTACAGCGTTTCTCGTCTGTAGAACACAGAAAGGAGAAGAAAGTATTAGAGTACATTAGTCGGAGGACCACCTTCCGCTGTCCTAGTGTTTGAAAGAGTTTTTATTTTTGTGCCTGGAGTTCTTCCATAGACGCAGACGTGTACGAGAACCAGCACACCGACGCACCAGACGCATTACATACGGTAACATTGCTTCGGCTTATTAGGGCTATAAAGCTAAACAGCTGTGATCACGTTAGTTTATTTCCGCTGAGGTTCCACACCACCGTAGATCATTTTTGAAAGTAGTGTCTTCTAGTGTTTTACACGTAGATGATGTCAGTCATTTCGCGTTATTGATATTAGATCACGCAGTCATAATAAGGGATAAAGTTGGGCAATTGATTAGTAATTTGACTTAGGTAATGTAAACTTTGTAACTAAGGTTTTTTTTTTAATCTACAGTAAAGATATAAGGAGGAACAACATCATTCATTTATGTTTAGATTGTAATTTATAGAATTAAGAGATCCTAAGATCTGCTTCAGGGGTTAGTCAGACAGGGCCAGATCTTCATTTAAGCGTTTATTATTCTCCGTTGCGCACATTCATTTTACACCCGCCTGGAGTAGCATCTTAGAAGGTTTATCTGTTTACGCTGGCTCAAAACACGGATAACGCAATCTGAAATTATCTAACCCTGGATAGACTTTGATTGATTTATTCTACACGGAAGCTATACTACGTTGGTGCAGCTGAGACTGTGATTCTGTCTGCCCTGACAAGCCGCAGGAGCAATACTATACTCCTTTACGATGTATAGCGCTTTCTCGGGTGACGATTGTGGCGCATGCGTCTCCAGAGTAGCGATGTGCGACGCCTGTACTTCGTTATCGCGGGCACGAAATAGGCAGAGTTGTGGGCAGGCGAGCTGTTAGACGGATCACAATCACTCGCTAATGGAGCCCTGAAATCTCGGCAGACTACAGTGCGTGACATTCCCGTTCGCTAGTCATACTATGGACCAATTTGACTCTCTTAGATTGTAGTGTGCACAAGGAGGTCAGACCTGATACAATACAGAGTGGCTCACGAAATGTGTTACCATTTTGTTTTTGAATATAAACTTTATTGTCGATAAAATCTGAAAGGAACATATACTACAATGAAGAGCCGTCCATGGAGATTTGTTCTAACTCAGCACATGCTCAATATGTCCACCATTTCGTTTCCTAACTTCCTTCAAACGAACACTGAAGTTAGTGATTACCCTACGGCACATGTCTTCCGTAATTTCACTGCAAGCTTGAAGAATAAGTCTTCTGATCTCCATTAAATCACGTGGACGTTTCGGGAAAATTTTTTCCTTTAGGTACCCCCAAAGAAAAAAGTCACACGGATTGAGGTCTGGACTATTGGGGGGCCAATTTTGTCCGTCATTGAAGCTACCTGGAAACTGAGTGAAATGATCCGCATGTCGAAATGCTGTTGTAAAAACTCCAACACACTGTTTGCAGTATGTGGCCTTGCTCCATCTTGCATGAACCACTGCGTGTTGAAGGGCAAGGCAGTAGCAAGAAGCTGTGGAATGAATCTATTGCGAAGCATGCTCAAATAACGCTCGCTGTTCACAGTTTATTCAAAGAAAAAGGGTCCAATAAGTCCAAGAGTGGAAATTTATGCCCGCGCTGTAATCATAGGAGCATAATGTTGTCGTTCATGAAGCACTTGTGGGTTTTCAGTGGCCCCAAAGCGTTCATTTTGTTTGTTAACCACACCGTCTAAATGAAAATGCTCCTCGTCTGAAAACCAAACGTTGTCAAGAGTTTCTTCCCTATCCTCCGCCCACTGAGCAAACAGTAGTCTCTGCTGCTTGTGTTCTTCAGTGAGCTTCTGTGCACAGGTCATCTTATGTAGGTACATATGGAGGTCACTTTTAAGAATGCGTTGAACGGAGCGTCTGGATATTCACAGTTGCTCTGCCGCCTTTCTACACGATTTCCTGGGACTTCTCTGTACAGCAACTCGCACCGCTTCAATATTCTCCGGCGAACAAACAGGCTTAGGCCGAGGTCGCTTCGCTTCCAATACTGTTCCTTCCTGTACAAATTTATCGTACAAACCTGTGGATGGTCTTCATGCAAGGGACCCATCGTGTGTTAAACTGTTGTCGAAAACGCCTCTGAGTCACAACAAAGCTTTTCGTTTCATGAAAAAGTAACACAATTGCCGATCATTGCTGTGTCGTCAATCTTCCATTGTCAGCCATTGCTGCTTACCAGTCTCCTAGCGGCAGTATCGTGAATTACACGTGATTTCGTAACTCATTTGTTTTTCCAAGCTCTGCTGGTACTGCTGTAGAGATCCCAGCGGGATATCTAATGTGTGTCGTAAATTGTGAAAGAAACAATTGGTAACACATTTCGTGGGCCACCCTGTAAGATTGTCCTCTGTACAGGGAGTTGCCCGAGATAACTGAGGTGTAATCTGTGGGTAAAGCTAAGGTGGTGAAGGCTCCCCAGTCAAGGGCAGTGCCAGCGTGAAGTCACGCTCAGGACGAGTGCCACAAGCACAGCTCACTCACAATAAGAGTAAACACCAGAATCTCCTCTCAAGACCAGAGTCTGAATCAGAAGGCCTAGTTTCTCTGCAAATCTCTTTCCATCAAACCTTGATTAACTCGAAAAAAGCACCCACACAACCGCCCCCACAAAGGTTTCGTGGCAATCACAAGACTCCAAGAGCGCCATGTTTTCCCTCTTGCTAGCGTACTCTACCCTCTAGCCAATTATAAACAAAGTTAATAATACTCTTTTCCTCGCTGCAGAAACAGCCAATCTCTGACTCGTAAACTGCTGCGCAGGGAGGAGAAGACGTTATGCTCCCGAATCGTTTTCCCCATAGCCACTTCAGGCACAGTGTTTCGAGTTCCCTCTTAGGCCTAAGATGAACAACCCATTTTTCACAGAGATCATTATCTGGACGAGCCGAATGTTACAGCATGTCCGACCAGGGACCTCGGTTAAAGTAAGAAAAGTGCTTTTGTGTACTAACATAGGCCATTTCAGAGCCACGTTAAATGTTGCGTTCCATCTTACAATTCTTCCGAAGGCCTGAGGATACCCAAAAAACTTGGCAGACAGAGGGACGACACCATTTGATGACTCCATCAATAGCACCCTTTCCAACGTGAACGTGGAACCACGCAGATTTTTGTGGCTGCCATCCCTTTACACAACGGGTGTTTATGACACTGTCGAAACGCCTTGGTTGGGCGACCTACTTCTCTCCTGCATCCTGTCCCTGCCGTAGCTAGAGACGCCTAACAGGTAGATCCAGGTAGGCAATTTTTAGCCTCTTCAGCCGAAGCGTTATCTGCACACCAGTGCGAGAAATTCTTGGGACCAGCGTTCTACCCCCGGTAAGTGCTTCAAAAGTGGCTTCCAAGCGCCAAATGTGCACTGTAAAATTTTCTGTTAAATAACAAATTGCCTGATTGTTCTCAGCCCCAGAAAATACTATTCGAAGGAGAGCCACCATAAAGATCCCACATGCATTAACAATGTACATGCTCCCGTCAATGCCTGCTCATATTGATAACTTCTTGTTGTCTCGTAAATATGATGTTCAAATGGTGGTTCAAATGGCTCTGAGCACTATGCGACTTAATTGCTGAGGTCATGAGGCGCCTAGAACTTAGAACTAATTAAACTTAACTAATCTAAAGACATCACACACATCCATGCCCGAGGCAGAATTCGAACCTGCGAACGTAGTGGTCGCTCGGTTCCTGACTGTAGCGCCTAGAACCGCACGGTCACTCCGGCCGGCAAATATGATGTCTAGGTTGTAATAACAACATTAAAGGGTAGCCTTGAATATGAATATAAGTGAGAGAGTGACTCGTCGTCTCTCACATTGGCAAATGCTTCAATAATGTTACCTGCCATCATGCGGAGGACCGATAGTGAATTACAGAGCAAGTGATGTTACGGTGTGAGTGTGTTTTTAGTGTTACATGTGTGGTCCCCTTACTAAACGCTTAATGCGGAATGATATGAACACATTTTGTAGCATTGAGTACTGCATACAGCACATCAATAATTGGTTCAAATGGCTCTAAGCACTATGGGACTTAACATCGAGGTCATCAGTCCCCTAGACTCAGAACTACTTAAACCTAACCAACCTAAGGGCATCACACACATCCATGCCCGAGGCAGGATTCGAACCTGCGACCGTAGCAGCAGCGCAGTTCCGGACTGAAGAACCTAGAACAGCTCGGCCAACCACGGCCGGCCATGAATAATTCTGACGAGAAAATCGTCCAGTCTGACTTGTCTACATCTATCTTCAAATTTCTCACGCTGGAATAATACACCAAAAGGAATGCATTGCCAAAATTTTAGCTGCTAAGACGCACTGCAAGTATTTAAAAAAAAAAAATGAAAATTGCCAGATTCGTAGCGCGCCAAGTGGCTAGAGACTCGCACACCCCTGCTGCAGCTGTAGTGCATGTGCAACACGACAGGCATATACCCTTGACTGGTGGCACATTGGTAAACAGATAACATGCACAACGCTATCGAAATTTGTAAAGCGAATTCCAGTTCCGTTGATAGTTTCACTGGCACAGTCGTTCACAGTTACTGTTCATTCGAACTCGCAGTTTATTTGGTATCCGTAATAATTAGCAGCTGCCTTTGCGGTATCGCTAAGCGATAACAATGAAAGTAAAACTGAATTAATTTCCTCAGTGTTTTCTTCGTACACAATTACTAATAGCGTCTTTATTTGTGTGGGTTCCAGAGTTTCGCAGTAACGCGGCATCCAGTTAATTTTTTCTATAGTGCAAAGACAAAATACGAAAATCATGGTATGAAATCGAAATCATCTACTTCTCCTGCAGACCTACATGTCTGTTACTTGTTACCGGTAGTTAATTTCTTGGAAATTCATTCGAATGGTGGCGACATTTCGTTATAAATTGTGGAAAAATTGAAAGGAAGAGGAAATAACTCTGATGACTCCGTGAAGTATGGTTCTAACGATGATTGGTGCGCTAATTAAAACCCAGAGCAAAAATACGGTACCTTCCTAGCCCAAAGAAAACTTGGAGAGCAATAGCTGCCGATGACAAAAAAGAGGCTGTCGTTCTTTTGTTAAACGAACGAAGGAGAAAACGCCTAAAGTTAAGCTGTGTTCAACGCCGGTTTCGGTAAGTAAAATATGAAAATGAATCCTGTAAATGGACGGAATGTGTACGAAATAAGCGCCGAAATTTAACTCGCAGAAGTGTGAAAGAAAAACTATTCAAAAGATTTAGAACTGCTCATGAGAGTCGATGCACCGTTTCCGAGTGAAATCTACAAGAATAGGCCATCCGAATTGCAAGTGAGATGAACATTACCGATTTCCAGGATTATTCGACCTGGTTAAACGGATACAGAAAATTATACAGAAAAGGAAGTCGCAAAATTACGAAGTTTACTTCGATAAAACGTGTAGAGAAGAGGTCATTTATAGAAAAAACTAAAGACAAATACTTGGCTTCTCATTAGCTTCTAAAATGCTGTGTATACAGCCAATAAGTCAGTTTTCATGCAAGAGCTGCCTGCAGACTGCAGACAGCATATTATTACACCGAGCAAAAAAAAAAAAAAAAAAAAAAAAAAAAAAAAAAAAAAAAAAAAAAAAAACCCTCACAATCGTTTGTGCAGTCGATTAATGCTATGACACATTCCTTCCTATACAACAATGCGAGGGATAGGTTTCAACAGATTACTGTTTCGGGAGCTTTATATCTAGAATGAGATTTTCACTCTGCAGCGGAGTGTGCGCTGATATGAAACTTCCTGGCGGATTAAAACTGTGTGCCGGACTGAGACTCGAACTCGGGACCTTTGCCTTCCAGGAGTGCTAATTCTGTAAGGTTCACAGGAGAGTCTTTGTGAAGTTTGGAAGGTAGGAGACAAGGTACTGGCAAAGTGAAGTTGTGAGAAGGGGCGTGAGTCATGCTTTGTTAGCTTAGACGGCAGAGCACTTGCCCGCGAAAGGCAAAGGTCCCGAGTTCAAGTCGCTGTCCGGCATCAAGTTTTAATCTGCCAGGAAATTTCATATCAGCGCACACTCCGCTGCAGACTGAAAATCTCATTCTGGGAACATCCCCCAGCCTATGACTAAGTCATGTATCTGCAATATCCTTTCTTCCAGGTGTGCTAGTTCTGCAAGGTTCGCAGGAGAGCTTCTGTAAAGTTTGGAAGGTAGGAGACGAGGTGCTGGCAGAAGTAAAGCTGTGAGGACGGGGTGTGAGACGTGGCGTGGACTGGGCTATTTTTAAGGCTAGAGGGTCTTGGGGAAACAAAACGGGTCTCACTCTCAAGGGGTGTAGGTTGAACTCAGGAAGAAAATAGATCCAAGAACCATATGTATAACATTTATAAATTGTGGTAGCTGTGTTGAGAAAGTACCAGAGCTACAAGCGCTAATAGAAAGCACTGATGCTGAAATCTTTATAGCCACTGAAAGGTGGCTAAAGCCGAAATTTTTGCGATGAACCTAACGGTGTTCAGAAAGGATAGGGTAAATACAGTTGGCGGTGGCGTGTTTGTTGCTGTTGGAAATAGTTTATCTTGTAGCGAACTGACGTAGATAGTTACTGTGAGTTAGTATGGGCAGAAGTCATTCTTGGCAATTGGAATAAAATAATAATTGGATCCTTTTTCCGACCACCCAACTCAGATGACAAATTTGCTGAAACGTTCAAAGAAAATTTGATTTTAATTTCAAACACCTACCCGACTCATGTAGTTATAGTTTGTGGTAACTTTAATTTACCCTCGATATGTCGGCGAAAATACGTGTTTAAATCCGGAGGTATGCGTAAAACATCATCCGAAATTGTGCTAAACGCGTCCTCTGAAAATTATATCGAGCAGTTAGTTCATGAGCCCACACGAGTAGGAAACGGTTGTGAAACCACTCTTGATTTAGCAACAAATAATCCTGAGCTAATAATGAGCATCAAAATTTAAAGCCCGTATTGGACGTTTGTGTGACCATGGATCCTTTCAGACAGACGAACGTGCATGGAGGCGGCGGGATGTGCGTACACCAGATCTGGAGGGCCGTGTTCTACAGGATATTGAGACGAACCCTACTACAAGCTTCTACTACATTGGCTTACATGGTGTAAGTCAAAGTACGATTATTTGTACGCTGCACGACAACCTCTACTATTCTTATAACCTTTAACGAGTACAAGGATTAACAGCAGCGCATTTCCCTGTACAGCAAGGATTTTATCGATGGCTTTTGCACCAGACCATCACAGTTATGAGATGTCCGTTATCAGTCCTCTTTCCAGAATGAGATTTTCACTCTGCAGTGGAGTGTGGGCTGATATGAAACTACCTGGTAGATTAAAACTGTGTGCCGGACCGAGACTCGAACTCGGGACCTTTGACTTGCGCGGGCAAGTGCTCTACCAACTGAGCTACCCAAGCACGACTCACGCCCTGTCCTCACAGCTTTACTTCTGCCAGTACATCGTCTCCTACCTTCCAAACTTCACGGAAGCTCGTCTGTGAAGCCGGCCGGAGTGGCCGAGCGGCTCTAGGCGCTACAGTCTGGGACTGCGCGACCGCTACTATCGCAGGTTCGAATCCTGCCTCGGGCATGGATGTGTGTGATGTCCTTAGGTTAGTTAGGTTTAAGTAGTTCTAAGTTCTAGGGGACTGATGACCTCAGAAGTTAAGTCCCATAGTGCTCAGAGCCATTTGAATCATTTTTTTCTTCTGCGCAATTTGCAGAACTAGCACTCCTGGAAGAAAGGATATTGTGGAGACATGGCTTAGCCACAGCCTGGGGGATGTTTCTAGAATGAGATTTTCACTCTGCAACGGAGTGTGTGCTGATATGATACTTGCACTTGCCCGCGAAAGGCAAAGGTCACGAGTTCGAATCTCGGTCCGGCACACAGTTTTAATCTGCCAGGAAGTTTCATATCAGCGCACACTCCGCTGCAGAGTGAAATTCTCATTCTGCAAACATCCCCCAGGCTGTGGCTAAGCCATGACTCCGCAATATCCTTTCTCCCTGGAGCGCTAGTTCTGCAAGGTTCGCAGAAGAGCTTCTGTGAATGGAAGGTAGGAGACGATGTACTGGTAGAAGTTAAGCTGTGAGGATGAGGCGTGAATCGTGCTTGGGTAGCTCAGTTGGTAGAGCACTTTCCCGCGAAAGGCAAAGGTCCCGAGTTCCAGTCTCGGTCTGGCACACAGTTTTAATCTGCCACAAAGTTTTATCAGTCCTCTTTACTGACGAAGCAACCTTTAGCAGATTGGCATCATCAGTCTACATAATCGTCATCTGTGGGCTGCAGACAACCTTCGGGAAATGGCCGAAGCGTCTCATCATCTTTGATTCAGCATCAATGTGTGTCCAGGGATCTGTAGCATGGCCTGCTAGATCACCAGATCTAAACCTGCTGGATTTTTACCCTGGGTGCATCAGAAAAGGGTTGTGTATGCTGAACCGGTTCCTGATGTGCAGGTCCTTAATCATCGTCTTCACGACGCCTGTGACGCTATTCGGAGTGAGACCGGAACATGCGAAAGAGTGCGGCAATCCATGATATGACGTGTGAACGCGTACATTGCTTCCCATGGAGGCGACTTCGAACAATTGTTGCGACGTGGATGCGATGCGCTCTGTATTGTGTTGGGGGCGGTTTTTTGTCGTTGAACGCACACCATCCATTTCTGGACACATGTTTTTTGATGTTTTTCGCTCCATTTCCAGTCAGGAATCCGTCCCTGCAGTTTGTCGGTTTTGTTAATGTTCACCCTGTATTTCTATATTACTGTAAGCCTGTAACCTTGGCATATTATCTTTTATAGATTGAAGATGGAAATTTTATCTCCAAAACTAATAATCCAGCAATGTGATAACATAGCAATATTAGCAAGAAATGGGTTTTCACGAGAAGACTACAATAAAAAACTCATTTACCTTTTTGTAGATTGTCCCTTAGGTTTTTTCTTCAATTGCTAGGTACTCACCTGCTTCCATGAAGCTACGCGAAAGGAGTTTATATAGAGACAGATTAATTAAATAACCCAGAGAGATACTTCGCGTTTGTTAAAGGTGTTAGCTGTTTGTCTTTAAGGAACGAGATAAAGGCAGCTTTGATTGGAAAACGTCTATTCACTCGTCGGTCAAACTTCGTTGTGCAACAAAATACCGTTAGATTTGAATCTCTGATAACTCCGATACAAATAAGCGCAAACAGTGGTTGAGGCCACAGCGGACAGATCATATCTGTACGTATTAGTCGTCACACGCCATTATTATTATTAGTTGCGCAGTATTTCTTTTGCCTGTGACGTCATCGTACGAGTGTAGGCGAATGCGCGCGATTGTTACGAATTAGCTTCATGTACAGCTATGAATTGGTGTAGCGTGCAAACGCGTTTAGCTATGACCTTGATTCGGGTGTCATTGTGAAGAGCTTGCTGGGGCTACTAGGACCGAACAGTGAGACAGTAAAAACGTTCGCCGGAGCATAAGTGAAACGCGGTATTAAACTAAAAATTACAAAATAATGAAAAATGTCGTCTCACATTAGTCGTAAATATGCACGGAATAATAGAAAACGCAAGTCGGATGAAAGCTCGAATCCAAAGAGCTTAAAAAGCCCAGTGATATGCGAATGCGAGGACTACGGATGTGTCGAAAACGGAATGAAAAACCGTAGCAAAGCGATTACGTAGCTTTCCCATCGGGCATACTGCGGCAAAGACTGTCTAAAATTGTGATTTATCTGTTTTGTAACTATTATGCTATTCTGTCTAATCATTTTGTCTTTTCACGGTCCGTGCGGCTCCCCCCAAACGGAGATTCGAATCCTTCCTCGGGCATGGGTGTGTGTGTTGTCCATAGCGTAAGTTAGTTTTAGATTAAGTAGTGTGTAAGCTTAGGGACCGATGACCTAAGCAGTTTGGTCCCATAAGATCTATCACAAGTTTACAATTTACAATAATCATTGTATTAAAGAGATTGACGACTAAACTACATACGACATTAATACGAGACACTAGTTATGATCATATATTAACGCGAAATCTACAATGAGGACCCGAACTGCGCACACAGAATTTTTTTCTACTGAGACGATGTGATTTGTTATGCAAAACACAGAATTTGTGATTTCGCGCAGTCTTGGAAAGTTTCTAGAACTCTTTTATCTCGTAACACCATTAAACCATTCTCACACAAGGATCAAAATCTATTTTAGCAGCTCATTTTGTCATATTTCCTGCTTCTGAAAAAAAAAACTGCTCAGTGGCTGGGAACTGAAATTGCGCCGAGCTTTTTCGTCTTTTAAGGGACTACAAGATAACCGCAAACTTTCGTAACACCACCCATTCACAGAAATTTCACGACATAGCCACTTATAAAGTGACTGAGCTCAGGTATTTCATTACGTTAGCTAAAAGTCTGGCTGTAATCTTTCTGAAACGATTTAATGAGATCATTTCCGCTGGACGCCGTGAGAACGATGTGGTCATAAGTCGGAATAAGTACTGGGCTCAGCGCCTAGCAACGTGGAAGACTCACGTTCGATACCTGGTGCATGCCAAAAACCTCTCCGAAATGGGCTTGTCTCACATTTGTCCACCGTCCTGTTTAAAAGTCCCTTTACACTTGCGTTTATCTTAACTCAATCGACTATTAACGTATTGTTGATGTATCGGGATTCGCTTCAAATGAGCCGTCGTTTGTGTTTACACGACGGCGCCAAAATTGCGTGTATCCTGAGAGCAATTTGCTGTGGAGTTCGGCGCCCTAACGGTGAAACTGAGACTTTGAAGGACTCCCGTTCTTACAAATATAACAGCATTAAGTAATTAGTAATGATAACAGAGCTTATGAATGACGCAAGCAAAATTCATAGCGGATGTTCTTTGCCAAGGTTGTACGATAAATTCTGTACGCTGCTACGCACTGAAGGAATGAGAAAAGTCTCATCTACACATTTCAGAATATCAGTATATACGTATGACACACTGAACAATATTTACAAGACAGTGTATAGTGCCTTTTTACTTTATCGTTTGTGTTTTGTTTTCTAAGTGTCAAATAACATCAAAACAATGTTTCTCCGTCATTAGATCAGACTATTTCGCTGCTGAAACAATTTTCATTAAAAGACGTTTTTCATTTATTTACATTCTTATCCATGTACATCTAAATCTAAATGATTACTCTGCAACTGACACCTTGATGCTGTTTCTCTACCGTTCCGCTCCCGAACGGCGCGTGAGAAAAACAAGCACTTAAATCATTCTATATGAGCTCTGATTTCTCTTATTTTATCATGATGATCATTTCTCCCTACGTAGGTGAGCGCGATCAGAACATTTTCGCAATCGGAGAAAAAAGTAGGTGCTTGAAATTTCACGAGAAGATCCTGCAGCAAAGAAAAACGCCTTTCTTTTATTGATTACCACCCCAATTCACGTATTATCGCACCATGCCCGTGACACTCTCTCCTCTCTTTCGCAATAATACGAAACGAGCTGCCTTTCTTTGAACCTCCGTCAGTCCCATCTGATGTGGATCCCACACGGCACAGCAGTACTCCAGAAGAGGGCGGACAAGCGTCTTGTAAGCAGCCTCTTTTGTAGACCTGTTGCACTGTCTACGTGTTCTGCCCCAAATCGCAGTCTTTGGTTTGCTTTACCCATCACACTATCCATGTGGTCGTTCCAATTTAATTTAGTTGAATTTACAGCCTTTAGATGTGTGTGATTTATCGTGTAACCGAAGTTTAGCGAATCTCAATTAGTGCTCGTGTAGACGACTTCATACTTTTCGTTATTGAAAGTCAACTGCCACTTTTCGCACGATACATATATCTTGCCAAATCATTTTCCAGTTAGTTTTGATATTTAATGACTTTACAAGACAGTAAATGACAGCATCGTCTGCAAACAATCTAAGAGGGCTGCTTAGATTGTCTCCTATATCGTTTAAGCTGATCAGAAACAGCAGAGGGCCTGTAATAATTCCCTGGGGAACGCCAGATTTTAGTTCTGTTGTACTCAGTAACTTTCCGTCAGTTATTTCGAACTGTGATCTTTCTGACCGGAAATCACGAATCCAGTCACACAACTGAGGCGATATTCCATAGACACGCAATTTGATCAGAAAACGTTTGTGAGGAACGGTGTTGAAAGCATCCTGAAAGGCAAATTGGTTTCTTTTCTGAAAGCTAAAAATGTGGAATCAATTTGGTGTCCTCTGTAGATAGCACTCATTATTTCGCGAGAACAAAAACTCTCGTTGTGTTTCACAGGACAGTTATTTTCTAAGCCCGTGCTGATAATTTGTCAGTAAATCGTTTTCTTCGATGTAATTCATAATGTTCGAAGACGGCATATGTTCCAAATTCCTACTGCAAATCGACGTTAGTGTTACGGGTCTGTAATTCAGCGAATTACTCTATTTGCTTTCTTGGGTACTGGTGTGACATGTGCAGCTTTCCAGTCTTTAGATACGACTCTTTTGGGGAGAGGACGTCTGTATGTGATTTGCTATGTATGGAGCTATTGTATTAGCATACTTTGAAAGGGATATACAATCTGGACTGAAGGCTTTGCCATTATTAAATGATTTATGCTGCTCCGCTACACCGCAGGAATGGGGGAAAGAAATACAGTAGAAGAAGAATGGGTAGCTTTGAGGGATGAAGTAGTGAAGGCAGCAGAAGATAAAGTAGGTAACAGACGAGGGCTAGTAGAAATCCTTAGGTAACAGAAGAAATATTGAATTTAATTGATGAAAGGATAAAATATAAAAATGCAGTAAATGAAGCAGGAAAAAAGGAATACAAACGTCCCAATAATGAGATCGACGGGAAATGCAAAACGGCTAAGCAGGGATTGCTACAAGACAAATGTAAGGATATAGAGGCTTATCTCACTAGGGGTAAGATAGATACTGCCTACAGGAAAATTAAAGAGACCTTTAGAGAAAAGAGAACCACTTGTATGAATATCAAGAGCTCAGATGGCAACCCAGTTCTAAGCAAAGAAGGGAAAGCAGAAAGGTGGAAGGAGTATATAGAGGGTCTATTCAAGGGCGATGTACTTGAGGACAGTATTATGGAAATGGAAGACTATGTAGATGGAGATAAAATGGGAGATATGATACTGCGTGAAAAGTTTGACAGAGCACTAAAAGACCTGAGTCGACACAAGACCCCGGCAGTAGACAACATTCCATTAGAACCACAGCCTTGGGAGAGCCATTCCTGACAAAACTCTACCATCTGGTGAGCAAGATGTACGAGACAGGCGAAATATCCTCAGACTTCAAGAAGAATATAATAATTGCAATCCCAAAGAAAGCAGGTGTTGACAGATGTGGAAATTACCGAACTATCAGTTTAATAAGTCACGGCTGCAAAATACTGACGCGAATTCTTTACAGACGAATAGAAAAACTGATAGAAGCCGACCTCGGGGAAGATCAGGTTGGATTTTGTAGGAATATTGGATCACGTGAGGCAAAACTGACCCTTCGACTTATCTTAGAAGATAGAGTAAGGAAAGGCAAACCTACGTTTCTAGAACTTGTAGACTTAGAGAAAGCTTTTGATAATGTTGATTGGAATACTGTTTTTCAAATTCTGAAGGTGGCAGGAGTAAAATACAGGGGCGAAAGGCTATTTACAATTTGTACAGAAACCAGATGGCGGTTATAAGAGTCGAAGGACATGAAAGGGAAGCAGTGGTTGGGAAGGGAGTGAGACAGGGTTGTAGCCTCTCCCCGATGTTATTCAATCTGTATATTGAGCAAGCAGTAAAGGAAACAAAAGAAAAATTCTGAGTAAGTACTAAAATCCATGGAGAAAAAATAAAAGCTTTGAGGTTCGCCGATGACATTGTAATTCTGTCAGAGGCAGCAAAGGACTTGCAAGAGCAGTTGAACGGAATGGACAGTGTCTTGAAAGGAGGGTATAAGATGAACATCAACAAAAGCGAAACGAGGATAATGGAATGTAGTCGAATTAAGTCGGGTGATGCTGAGGGAATTAGATTAGGAAATGAGACACTTAAAGCAGTAAAGGAGTTTTGCTATTTGGGGAGCAAAATAACTGATGATGGTCGAAGTAGAGAGGATATAAAATGTAGACTGGCAATGGCAAGGAAAGCGTTTCTGAAGAGAAAAATTTCTTAACATCGAGTACAGACTTAAGTGTCACGCAGTCATTTCATAAAGTGTTTGTTTGGAGTGTAGCCATGTATGGAAGTGAAACATGGACGATAAATACACTCCTGGAAATTGAAATAAGAACACCGTGAATTCATTGTCCCAGGAAGGAGAAACTTTATTGATACATTCCTGGGGTCAGATACATCACATGATCACACTGACAGAACCACAGGCACATAGACACAGGCAACAGAGCATGCACAATGTTGGCACTAGTACAGTGTATATCCACCTTTCGCAGCAATGCAGGCTGCTATTCTCCCATGGAGACGATCGTAGAGATGCTGGATGTAGTCCTGTGAACGGCTTGCCATGCCATTTCCACCTGGCGCCTCAGTTGGACCAGCGTTCGTGCTGGACGTGCAGACCGCGTGAGACGACGCTTCATCCAGTCCCAAACATGCTCAATGGGGGACAGATCCGGAGATCTTGCTGGCCAGCGTAGTTGACTTACACCTTCTAGAGCACGTTGGGTGGCACGGGATACATGCGGACGTGCATTGTCCTGTTGGAACAGCAAGTTCCCTTGCCGGTCTAGGAATGGTAGAACGACGGGTTCGATGACGGATTGGATGTACCGTGCACTATTCAGTGTCCCCTCGACGATCACCAGTGGTGTGCGGCCAGTGTGGGAGATCGCTCCCCACACCATGATGCCGGGTGTTGGCCCTGTGTGCCTCGGTCGTATGCAGTCCTGATTGTGGCGCTCACCTGCACGGCGCCAAACACGCATACGACCATCATTGGCACCAAGGCAGAAGCGACTCTCATCGCTGAAGACGACACGTCTCCATTCGTCCCTCCATTCACGCCTGTCGCGACACCACTGGAGGCGGGCTGCACGATGTTGGGGCGTGAGCGGAAGACGGCCTAACGGTGTGCGGGACCGTAGCCCAGCTTCATGGAGACGGTTGCGAATGGTCCTCGCCGATACCCCAGGAGCAACAGTGTCCCTAATTTGCTGGGAAGTGGCGGTGCGGTCCCCTACGGCACTGCGTAGGATCCTACGGTCTTGGCGTGCATCCGTGCGTCGCTGCGGTCCGGTCCCAGCTCGACGGGCACGTGCACCTTCCGCCGACCACTGGCGACAACATCGATGTACTGTGGAGACCTCACGCCCCACGTGTTGAGCAATTCGGCAGTACGTCCACCCGGCCTCCTGCATGCCCACTATACGCCCTCGCTCAAAGTCCGTCAACTGCACATACGGTTCACGTCCACGCTGTCGGGGCATGCTACCAGTGTTAAAGACTGCGATGGAGCTCCGTATGCCACGGCAAACTGGCTGACACTGGCGGCGGCGGTGCACAAATGCTGCGCAGCTAGCGCCATTCGACGGCCAACACCGCGGTTCCTGGTGTGTCCGCTGTGCCGTGCGTGTGATCATTGCTTGTACAGCCCTCTCGCAGTGTCCGGAGCAAGTATGATGGGTCTGACACACCGGTGTCAATGTGTTCTTTTTTCCACTTCCAGGAGTGTAGTTTGGACGAGAAGAGAATAGAAGCTTTCGAAATGTGGTGCTACAGAAGAATGCTGAAGATTACATGGGTAGATTACATAACTAATGAGGAGGCATTGAATAGATTTGGGTAGAAGAGGACTTAATGGCGTAACTTTAGAAGAAGGGATCGGTTGGTAGGACATGTTCTGAGGCATCAAGGAATCACCAATTTAGTATTGGAGGGCAGCATGGAGAGTAATAATTGTAGAGGGAGACACTAAGCAGATTCAGAAGGATGTGGGCTGCAGTAGGTACTGGGAGATGAAGAAGCTTGCACAGGATAGAGTAGCATGGAGAGCTGCATCAAACCAGTCTCAGGACTGAAGACCACAACAACAACAACAACAAGTCTGGGTGATTGTTCAATTCAGATGCCAGTTCTTCACCTGTGATCTCAAGGTTGGCCTTTGTGATCACTGCAGTTAGGGTGGAGGGATTGTGGAGAGGTTGATATTGTTTGGCCCTAGGTGTAGTAGTGAGAGGTGTTAAAGAGCCTTTGGGATCAAAGGAAATGCAAGGAATTTTGGAGAGGAGGGCAGTAAGGAAGTTGGAGTTTAGGGAGTTCAATAAGACAAGAGTCCTTTCTTGGGAAGATATGTCGGATGTGGAGGTTGATAGGTATTTTTTGATTCAGAGCGTGAGGGATTTGGATTTAAGAAACTTAGGGTCATGGTTGGAGAGGATGAAGATGAGGATGATAAAGGAAGAAGTTGGAGGAGAAGGAGTTGTCCATATGCTGAGGGCTGTCAGGTTCAGTTTCAGTTTTTTAGGTGTGGGAGTGGGAGAGATGTCTGTGGTTTGATGTTTAATAGGTTTCTAAATGGCTGTTTGAGGGAAGGATGGTTGTGTTAGAGGAGTGGTGTGACATGACGCTGTTAATGGTTAACTGGGAGTTGTGCAGGTGCTTGAGCATAGCTTGCATTGGTCAGTGCAGTGAGACTGGATGAAGTGATGCTTGTAACATCATCTGTTGCAACTATTACTCGGCGGGCCATGACACATGTGACAGTGTGAAGGTGGCTGGTGAGTCGAGGCTGAAAGAGGAAAAGGTAGGGGGAGCTGGGGAAAGAGACGTATGTATAGCTGCTGCAGCAGGACAGGATGCGGTAGGAAAGGGGGATGGATGTAGAGGGGTAGAGGACTTACTCCATGTGGTGACAGTGGGAGCAGGAGAGAGAGAGGTAGGTGATTGACGTAATAGGGTGGTCCATGATGTAGAGAGTGAGGAATGCCCTTGACTGTGGTGAGCGGATGGGACGGTGGTGACGAGCTGTGGTGAAGTTGTGAACAATGAGAATGCCTCTGATGTGACAGGAATGGAAGCAGGTACGTCAGGTGAAGGCGACGACACGTAGCAAGGACTGGCAACAAAGACGACGAAGAAGTCAATTGGAAACTATTCCTTATGAGAGTTTAAATCGCGGATGTAGCCCAGGCAGTCCTTATTCCCGAGAGGAAGAGGGATTCCAACCTTCCAATGCCCGCTTGAAGTAATGCAGATCTGATTATGACTGTAAGCCTGAAGCACAGTGAAGTAAGATTGTAGTGTTATATTTTGTGTAGGAAATAAGGTATTAATTAATAAGTGCTAAAATTTGTATGTACTAGAAAGCAATACATCAGTTGATGCTTCTAGGAACGTACGTTCCCGGAATTTTAACACATCTCTTGTAGTGTCTGGAGTTGGATAAGTAACTCAGTGACGCTTTGGTGCTTACTAACAGAACCTATTACGAAACGCGCTGCTCTTCTTTGAATCTTCTCTATATCCTCTATCAATTCATATCTATTATGGCTCCAAGACTGGCGAACAATATTCAGTCATCAGTCGAACGGGGGTTTTGTAAGCTACCTCCTGTCTCCGTTGTTTACAGATCCTGAGGATTCTTCCAGTGAACCTCAGTCTACGGCTTGCCTTACTTGCTATTAGTTTTTTGTGTTGTTTCCGCTTTAAATCGTTCCACAAACATACTGCCAGACATGTAGTGGATGTTACTGCTTCCAGTGATCGCTCAGTAATAATGGCGATTACCAACTATTTAGGCATAGTACGTTACATTTGCTGATATCTCTCTGGTGAGCAGGTATCTCTGATGAACTTCTGCCTCTCTATATCTCTGAGACACATAACCACTCCTTTAGTGACACTACAGGGAAAATTATACGCAACAGATTTTAAATGCGAATGACAAGAAATGTGACCCTGTGTAGTGATACTGAAGATGACAAATTATATTTTTATTCCAAGTCGCTTCTGTTATTTCCCACATAGATAACTAAGATTAGTAAAGGTGATCAAGGGATCTTGTCTGCTTGAACAACAACAGATAGAATTCAATATCACAACAGATTTATTTCTAAAAGAGATGAATTTAATGGAACATGGATCATCATGTTCCTCCTTATGTTCATGAAGTGAAATGTTTTGATAGACAGTCGACAAAGTTGAACAAAGAGTGGTGACTTGAACCTAATTCTGAATTTTTAAAAATGGATAACGTAATCAAAATTGATTAATAGGAATGACAGTGACTCTGAACTGTATCCCAAACAAACTGCCACAAAGCGATTGGATAGTGACTGCTGCTCCTGTCAGCGCGCAAGGAAGCGATAGAAATTCACTCTAAAGATTCCTAGTGCCGATGATGCGAAATGCTCACCACGCCCATGTAGAAATGTCGAGATGCAGTGCCCAGTGCGACTCGGAGTTGGGTTGAATGGCAGACCCCCATTTCCCCCTCTCGTCCTGATCCACATGTGCGTCCATGCTCTGATTCCCAAATCAGATCTCTTCTCCATGACCGAACTGACGACTCCCCTCCGCAGTTCGGATCGAATCCCCCATAACTACATCTACATCAACGAGATTACTCTGCTATTCACAATAAAGCGCCTGGCAAAGGGTTCAATGAACTACCTTCATGCTGTCTCTTTACCGTTCCACTCTCGAACGGCACGCGGGAAAAACGAGCACTTACTTTTTTCCGTGCGAGCTCTGATTTCTGTTATTTTATCGTGATGATCATTTCTCCCTATGTAGGTGGGTGCCAACAGAATGTTTTCGCAATCGAAGGAGAAAACTGGCGATTGAAATTTCGTGAGAAGATCCCGTCGCAGAGGAAAAACGCCTTTGTTTTAATGATTGCCACTCCAGTTCACGTATCATGTCTGTGACACTATCTCCCTTATTTCGCGATGATACAAAATGAGCTGCCCTTCTTTGTACTTTTTCGATGTCATCCTTCAGTCCCACCTGATGCGGATCCCACGCCGCACAGCAGTACTCCAGAATAGGGCGGACAAGCGTAGTGTAAGCAGTGTCTTTGGTAGACCTGTTGCACCTTCTAAGTGTTCTGCCAATGAATCGCAGTCTTTGGTTTGTTCTACCCATAATATTATCTGTGTGATTGTTCCAATTAAGGTTATTTGTAATTGTAATCCCTAAGTATTTAGTTGAATTTACAGCCCTCAGATTTGTGTGACTTATCGCGTAATCGAAATGTAGCTGATTTCTTTTAGTACTCATGTGAATAACTTCACACTTTTCTTTATTCAGGGTCAACTGCCACTTTTCGCACCATACAGATATCTTATGTAAATCATTTTGCAAGTCGTTTTGATCATCTGATGACATTACAAGACGGTAAATGACAGCATCATCTGCACTCAATCTAAGACGGCCACTCAGATTGTCTCTTATGTCGTTAATGTGGATCAGGAATAATAGAGGGCCTATAACACTTCCTTGAGGAACGCCGGATTTACTTCTGTTTTACTCGATGACTTTCCGTCTATTACTACGAACTGTGACCTTTCTGACAGGAAATCACGAATCCAGTCGCACAACTGTGGCGATACTCCGTAGGCACGCAGTTTGATTAGAAGACGCTTGTGAGGAACAGTGTCGAAAGCCTTCTGGAAATCTAAAAATATGGAATCAATTTGAGATCACCTGTCATTAACACTTATTTCTTCATGAGTATAAAGAGCTAGTTGTGTTACACAAGGACGATATTTTCTAAAACCGTGCTATGTGTCAATAAATCGTTTTCTTCGATGTACTCCATAATGTTCGAATACAGTATATGTTCCAAAATACCACTGCAAATCGATGTTAGTGATATA
This sequence comes from Schistocerca piceifrons, assembly GCF_021461385.2. Classification (NCBI taxonomy): domain Eukaryota; kingdom Metazoa; phylum Arthropoda; class Insecta; order Orthoptera; family Acrididae; genus Schistocerca; species Schistocerca piceifrons. The sequence goes on along the minus strand of NC_060139.1, from coordinate 319,738,690 downwards.
GGCTTCTAATTCAGCGGATTACTCCTACTTCCATTTTTGGGTATTGGTGTGACTGGAGCAATTTTCCAGTCTTTAGGTACGTATCTTTCTGTGAGCGAGTGGTTGTATATAATTGCTAAATATGGAGCTATTTTATCAGCATACTCTGAGAGGAACCTGATTGGTATACAATCTGGACCGGAGGCCTTGCCTTTACTGATTTAAGCTGCTTTGTTACACCGAGGATATCTACTTCTATGTTTCTCATCTTGGCAGTTGTTCTTGATTGGAATTCAGGAATATTTACTTCCACACATTACCTCAAAGTTCGCCGAAAGGTGCACGTGGAGTTTGCTGAAATCATCAATTGAAAGCTCGTGAAGCAGTCTTGCACCAATCGCATATCTCTTCGTGTACCAGTCAGCCTCCCTCCATAAGACAGGGAACAGCTGTACCTTCTATCCAACCACATATGGAGGCATCGAACAGGCGCCCGCTGTTATGTTTTCTAACGCCAAGGACCTCATCCCAGTCATGAATCTGTTATTTTTCACGCTTGGGAAACTTTGCAGCTCAAAAGTGTCTAAGTGACCTCAAAAAAAGCGCCACAGCTCTCGTGGCCACACAGTGTCCGGCCTCCCGCAGTACCATCCCATTTCGTCCGTTCCAGCAAAATGATTCCGCCGGCGTAGATGATACCGATCTTACAGGGCGCTTCCCAGAAAATAACGTGAAGACTCCTGCCACGACAGCGGAATGTGCTTCACCTTGGCTGGGAACTGTTGCCAGTCCCTCAGTCCGCCGAAGCTCGGCAAAAGCAGGCTGGCCTCAGGGATAATAGACTGTGGGCCCATTCTGGGCTATCCGCCTCCTGTGGTCAGTGACTCCCCTGGCTCAGGCCGAGTCCTTTGCAATAGCTTCCTCTGTGCGAAAGTGTCGGCCGAGTCTCTCTTCACTCTTTCTATGTCTGGGACTTGCCTAATACTTCAAACAGTCACTATTAAGCCTCACCTGCCATAGTCGTGGTCGTCTGGCAAAGCGAGTGCTCGGCTACTCGACATCTAATGACTTCATGTATCTACACTACTGGCCATTAAAATTGCTACACCAAGAAGAAATGCACATGATAAACGGGTATCCATTGGATAAATATATTGTACTACAACTGGCATGTCATTACATTTTCACGCAATTTGGGTGCATAGATCCTGAGAAATCAGTACCCAGAACAACCACCTCTGGCCCTAATAACGGTCTTGATACGCCTGGACATTGAGTCAACAGAGCTTGGATGGTGTGTACAGGTACTGCTGCCCATGCAGCTTCAACACGATACCATAGTTCATCAAGAGTAGTGACTGGCGTATTGTGACGAGCCAGTTGCTCGGCCACCATTGACCAGACGTTTTCAATTGGTGAGAGATCTGGAGAATGTGCTGGCCAGGGCAGCAGTCGAACATTTTCTGTATCCAGAAAGGCCCGTACAAGACCTGCAACATGCGGTAGTGCATTATCCTTCTGAAATGTAGGCTTTCGCAGGGAGCGAATGAAGGGTAGAGACACAGGTCGTAACACATCTGAAATGTAACGTCCACTGTTCAAAGTGCCGTCAATGCGAACAAGAGGTGACCGAGACGAGTAACCAATGGCACCCCATACTATCACGCCGGGTGATACGCCAGTATGGCGATGACGAATACACGCTTCCAATATGCGTTCACCGCGATGTCGCCAAACACGGATGCGACCGTCATGAAGCTGTAAACAGAACCTGGATTCGTCAGAAAAAATGACGTTATCCATTCGTGCACCCAGGTTCGTCGTTGAGTACACCATCGCAGGCGGTCCTGTCTGTGATGCAGCGTCAAGGGTAACCGCAGCCATGGTCTCCGAGATGATAGTCCATGCTGCTGCAAAAGTCGTCGAACTGTTCGTGCAGATGGTTGTTGTCTTGCAAACGTCCCCATCTGTTGACTCAGGGATCGAGACGTGGCTGCACGATCCGTTACAGCCATGCTGATAAGATGCCTGTCATCTCGACTGCTAGTGATACGAGGCCGTTGGGATCCAGCACGGCGTTCCGTATTACCCTCCTGAACCCACCGATTCCATATTCTGCTAACAGCTATTGGATCTCGACCAACGCGAGCAGCAATGTCGCGATACGATAAACCGCAATTACGATAGGCTACAATCCAACCTTTATTAAAGTCGGAAACGTGATGGTACGCATTTCTCCTCCTTACACGAGCCATCACAACAACGTTTCACCAAGCAACGCCGGTCAACTGCTGTTTGTGTATGAGAAATCGGTTGGAAACTTTCCTCATGTCAGCAGGTTGTAGGTGTCGCCACCGGCGCCAACATCGTGAGAATGCTCTGAAAAGCTAATCATTTGCATATCACAGCATCTTCTTCCTGCCGGTTAAATTTCGCGTCTGTAGCACGTCATCTTCCTGGTCTAGCAATTTTAATGGACAGTAGTGTAGCTACCATTAAATTCAACTCACAGACAACTGTGAATCCCAGTCTTTTTGACCATAGAGCCTGTAAAACATATTTTCGATCAAATAAATGAATTGGAAGGAACGCAGTTAGAAAGAACATACCGTCTTTCAAAGTTCCGTGTCAACTGCTAATCCTTTCACCAAGTGTCGATCCCCTGCAGATCTTCCTGCATTTCGCTACATTTTTCTAGTGTTGAGACATCTCAACAGAGTGATTCTTCAGTTTGTACGACTGGAGAAATAAGTAGTTTGATTTATCGGTATCGCTGTTTCAAGTGATCGAAAAGCATTGTCATGTTTTCGGTTGTTTCACTTGTGAAGTCATGGCTGATGAGAGCAAGCGCAATTACGCTGTTGAGGAGCGAATAATTGTGTGAGTCACGGCACAGACATCCTCAGAAAAGGCAGACAACGGCAGAAAGAATAAGTGCATTTAGATGTCACTTTGGCAAGACCCACCTGCTAAAGGAACAATGTTTGTTTGTGAGAGACGTGTTTTGTTTGTGTTAGTGTCGAAGACTACCCGCATAAGCGGACGAAAGAAAACGAGAGAGGAACGTTTGCCGGCTTCGCTCAGTTAATTGAGCAGTTGCCAACGAAATCCATTAGCAAATGAACAACTGAATTTTAGTTACCACTGTCAACAATGCGTTGCCACATCGGAAAGGAAATGAAAACGACAGGATTTGAATCGATGTTTGTGAATTTTGCTACAGCCTGCTGTATTTTGTAGGTACAATTAGTAAATGCCATGGCTTGCTCAAGGTTGTTATTAGATTATCAATGCGTGGCATATTGCAGTTCACAGAGAATGAATGTGGTATTTTGGTCTAAGGAAAATCCCCATGATGTGGGACAGTTTGACAGGAACGCGTCTCCAGTCATGGTATGGGCTGAGACGTCATCACGATACCCACTTGAAATATATGTTATATATTTTGAAGAGTTACGTGAACTGAAATTCTCATTTGGACATGCTGCGGACGTGGTTAATACCGAAACTCGAAGACGCGTTTTTCTACTTAAGAGATCTGAAGTTGTGGCTCAGGTCGATACCAGTGATGTCCACCGCTTGGGTTCTGAGTTCAACCTCAGTTCATATTGGCACCCGGCGGAAGTGACGAAGACTGCTGGCCTTGTCCGCTTTGCAACGATCTTCCCAGAGTTGATCGTGTTCCCTTGGTTTGGAGCCGGGTGGTGAGTCTCAACCAGATGTGTCTTGTAGACATGTTGCCGTAACACACTGATTGTAGTACTAATCGGTTATCCGTTACATCATTTATAGATATTGTGAACAGTATCCGTAATGGTCTTGTAACACTCCTCTGTATTACGTCCGAAGTTGCTTTGACCCCTGGGGACTTTCTACGCTGTGAACGACAAGCTATATTCTGTTTTGCTAGGAACGCCCCAGTCCAAACACAAGGCTGGTCCCATGTTCCGTACGCCGTTGTTCCGATGTTCAGTCCAAAAACTGATTTGATGCAGCTGTCCACGCTACTCCATGTTGTGCAAGCCTCTTCCTCTCCGAATAACCACTGCAACCTACTTCCATTTGAATCTGCTTACTGCGTTCGTCTCTTAGTCTCCCTCTACAATTTTTACCCCCAAACTTCCCTCCAGTTCTAAACTGATGACTCCTTGATGTCTCAGAAGGCGTCCTATCAACCGATCCCTTCTTTTAGTCAAGCTATGCTACAATTTCTTCTTCCTTCCCAATTCTCTTCAGTACTTCCTCTGAGTCACGCGATCGACCCATCTAATTTTTAGCATAATTCTGTGGCATCACATTTCAATAACGTCTGTTCTCTTCTTGTCTGAGCTGGCTACTCTTCTAGCAATACCTTCAGAAAAGACTTTCTAACAATTAAATCTATATTTTTTTCTTCAGAAATGCATTTTATACCCCCTCTGTTTCAGACAGCGTCAGTTATTTTACTGCCCAAATAGCAAAACTCGTCTAATCTACATCTGCTTTCTACAAAACACCTTGCTGTGAGTGGCGGAGGTTGTGTTAATGCTGTCACTTCCCCCTTTTCCTATTCCGGTCACATATGGGTCGGGGGAAGAACGATTGCTGGCAAGTTTTTGAGTGGGCTCGAATCTGACTTTATCTTCATAGTCTTTCCGCGAGATATACGTAGGAGCAGGCAAAATATTGGTTGACTCTTCTGTAACGTATGCTGTTGGAACTTTAACAGCAGACATCACCTTGATGTAGAACGCCTCACTTGGAGCTTCTGTCACTGGAATTGACTGAACACCTCCGTGACGCTTTCACGCTTGCTGTTGGACCAGTCCTCCTATATCCTCTCTGTTTCCTCTAACAATCTTATCTGTCCAGCCTCCCGAATAGCTGTGCAATATTCTAGTATTGGTCGAATTAATGTTTTGTAAGCTTCTTTTTCTGCTGATCGACTACATTTCCACAACGTTCTTCCAGTGAATCTCGGTCTGGCATCTATCTTACCCGCTATTAATTCTGTGTAGTTGCTTCATTTCCACTACTACTTTTAGTATCTCATTTCCTAGTCTAATTCCCTCAGCATCGACTGATTTAAATCGGCTACATTCCTTTACTCTTCTTGTTGCTTTCGTTGATATTCATCTTATGTCTTCTATCAAGATACTGTACGTTCAGTTCAACTGCAGTTAAAGAACTTTCGCTGTCTCTGACAGACTTACAACGTGATCGGCAAACCTCGAAGTTTTCATTTCTTCTTCCTGAACTTTAATACCTTCCCTAAATTTTTCTTTGATTTCCTGTACTCCTTGCTCAGTGCACAGATTGAATAATTTCAGGGATACGCTGCAACCATGTCTCACTCTACTGACACCACAGCTTCGACTCTTATAACTGCCGTCTAGTTTTTGTACAAGTTGTACATAACCTTTCACTCCCTACATTTTGCCCTTGCCGCCTTCAGAATTTCAAAAAGTCTACTCTAGACAATACTGTACAAAGCTTTCTCTAAGTCTACGAATGGCATACATCTAGGTCTGCCTTCTGTTAATCTATCCTCTGAGATTACTTGTAGGGTACGACTGCCTCGCGTGTTCCTCCGGAACTTAAACTGACCCTCTCCAAGACTGCCTCTACCATTTTTCCATTCTTCTGTAAATAACTCGTGTCAGTATTTTGCAGCCACGAATTATTAAGCTGATAATTCGCTAGTATTCACATCTGTCAACATATGCTTTCTTTGGAAATGAAATTACACTGAGGTGACAAAAGTCGTGGATACCTTCCAATTTCGTATCGGATCTCTTTTTGCCCGGCATAGTGCAGCAAATTGACGTGGCATTGGCTCAATTAGTCGTTCGAGGGCCCTGCAAAAATATTGAGTCGTGCTGCCTCTGTAACCGTCCATAATTGCGAAAGTGATGCAGTTGCAGAATTTTATGCAGGAACTGACCTCTCGATTATGTCCTATAAATATTCGCTGGGATTCATGTCGGGCGATCTGGGTGGCCAAATCATTCGCTCGCGAGCAATTGTGGCCTGGTGATTGCGAACAACTGTGGGCCGGTGACATAGCGCATTATCATCCATACATTGTTCCATCGTTGATTGGGAACATGAAATCCATAAATGGCTGCAAATGATCACAAGTAACCGAACTTAACCATTTCCTCAGAGATCAGTTCAGTTGGACAACTGGAGCCAGTCCATTCCATGTAAACACAGCAGCCCACACCATTATGACGCCACCAACAGCTTGCATAGTGCCCTGTTGACAACTTGGGTCCATGGCTTCGTGGGGTCTGCACCACACTAGAACACTACCATCAGCTCCTATCAAATGAAATCGGAACTCATCTGACCAGGTCATTGTTTTCCAGTCATCCAGAGTCCAACCGATATGGTGCGAGGCGAGGAGGCTCCTATAGAATGAAATCGGGACACATCTGACCAGGGCACTGTTTTCCAGTCATCCAGAGTCCAACCGATATGGTGCGAGGCGAGGAGGCTCCTATCGAATGAAATCGGGACACATCTGACCAGGGCACTGTTTTCCAGTCGTCCAGGTTCCAAACGATATGGCACGAGCCGACGGGAGGCGCTGTGCTGTTAGTAAACGCACTAGTGTTGGTCGTCTGCTGCTATAGCCCACCAACACTAAGTTTCGCCTCACTGTCCTAATGAATACGCTCGTCGCACTTTCCACACTGATTTCTGTGGTTATTTTACGCAGTGTTCCTTGCCCGTTAGCACTAACAACTCTACGGAAACGGCGCTGCTCTCAGTCGTTAAGCGAAGGCCGTTGGCCACTGCGTTGACCGTGGTGAGAGGTAAAAATTGGAAATTTGTGGTAAGGTCTTATGGGACCAAACTGCTGACGTCACGTCATCGGTCCCTAAGCTTACACACTACTTAATCTAACTCAAACTACCTTACTCTAAGGACGATACACACACCCATGCCCGAGGGAGGACTCGAACCTCCGACGGGGGAAGCCGCGTGGAGCGTGACAAGACGCCTGAGACCACTCGGATACCCCACGCTATTGAGCTCGGAATATTGATTTCCCTAACGATTTCCGAAACAGAATGTCCCATACGTCCAGCTCCAACTACTATCCCAAGACTTTTGTCGTTTCTTTTAAGTCCGGGGATATTTCGCACCCCTCACACATCTTGTAGACCAGATGGAGTATTTCTGACGGAATGTCGTATATTCCAGGGGAAGGTGCCTTGTTTTGGATTAGGGCTGTAAGCGTCCCATTAAAAAAAATGTTCAAATGTGTGTGAAGTCTTATGGGACTTAACTGCTAAGGTCATCAGTCCCTAAGTTTACACACTGCTTAACCTAAATTATCCCAAGAACAAACACACACACCCATGCCCGAGGGAGGACTCGAACCTCCGCCGGGACCAGCCGCACAATCTATGACTGCAGCGCCTCAGACCGCTCGGCTAATCCCGCGCGCCTAAGCGTCCCATTAAATGGTTCTCTCTTCCTCTACTTCCTCTTCCGTTTCTATAATATTGCATTCAAGTTCATTTCCCTTGTATATCACCTCTACAAAGGGTGGTCACAAAAAGACAGAAAGGTTTGTGAGGGTGTTTGAAGGTAGGTTGTGTTGAGAAATAGTTGTTAAGAAAGCAATTCGATGCGCTGTGCCGTTTCCGTGTTAATTAGCACTGAAGTTACTCAAGCAGGCCATTGCGTGCGCATTCAAGCGGCCCACAGGAGACGGTGTCAGCAAAGGTGTTCTTGTGGGACAATTAATATGGATAGAGTCCGAGTCAAAGGCTGAGCGATCTTGTGTGCTATCACGAAAGCTGTGAGAACAATTGACAGTAATTGTATCTGGGGAGGCTCTTGAATTTTCACGCGCAACGGCCTGACTGGCTAACTTTAACGCTAATTAATTCGGAAACGGTGCAAAAAACTAATTTTTTCTTTATAATTACTTCTCAGCGCAGCCTTTCCTACTATACCCTTACTAGGTTTCCGACTGTATCTGACCACCCTGCATATTCCATCCACCTTTCAACTTTCCCTTTGTTGCCTAGTAAGGGATTCCCACGTGTGCTCTTGATAAAAAGGGTGTTTCAAAATGGCGGTTTAAAAATTTGGGGACTGGTTTCTTATAGCAAAACAAGAAAGAAATGTCCAGTAAACATGGGACCTAAAATACGAGTAGACACCTGAAGAGCTATCAATACTTGTTCATCCTCGATACTCCGAACCACTTCTCTTCTACTGCAGACTCTTTGGTTTCCACACATTGGGAAAAGGTAGTATCGACCAAAACAAGGAAAAAAAAAGTCCAATAAACATGGGCTCTAAAACGCATACCTTAAGAGCTATGTAGTGAAGATGAACAAGTACTCGTAACTCTTCAGGTATGCGTTTTAGAGCCCATGTTTACTGGACATCTTTTTCTTGTTTTGGTCCACGCTAACTCATTAGTAAATATGGAAAGCAAAGAGCTTCCAGTAGAAGAGATGTGGTTCACACAATCGATGACGAACAAGTGCTCATAACTCTTACGATATGCGTTGTGGAGCCTATTTTTACGGGACCTTTCTTCTTGTTGTTGTGTAAGAAACCTGTCCCCATGTTTTTAAAACGTCATACCTTCATTGTACACAAAATGTCTTCGTCCACATTAACCAGCGCATTAAATATCAAGTAACAACGTGGCACCCAATCATGGCCAAATGCTTCGAGTTCTCCCAAGGCCTCTAATTTTCCTACAGGTGCTGCCTATCTTTTCCGCACGCTTGGGACTGATATGACAACTTCGAATCGCAGGCGACCAGTGTGTTGGGTGGTGAGGTGCGCCACCAGAGCCCTCGAGTCACACCCCCTGCCCTGCTGCAAATCCGGCTGCTGCGCGCTGCCCCTGTACCGGCTGCGAGAGCCCATTTCTGCGGCGCTGCTGGCGGCCGCTCGCTTTCTTTGCGTTACATAATCGGCTCGCTCGCACAAAACACTACGCCACGCCGCAGGAATCCCGTTTTCTCTGCTGCTGCGTCATTCCCGCCGAACTGAGACAGCCTTCGTTACAGCTTCACCGGAGACTTCTGCCACGTCTCGGCCGTAGCAAATATCGATATTACTGGTTTTTGGACTCCCCCTTCTGTGAAACACAAAAGACAGTAATCAAAACAAATGTTGCGCGTTGCTGAAACTTTAACAGTGCCATAACTGGAACTTTTTTGTCGGCGTAAATTGGTTTCACATCAACGTGTTAAAATATTTACCAATTTGCGCTGCCATACGTTAACTACAGCCCAGAGTGGAGCTCCGTGAGTAGCTCCATTTTAATTATAATCACCCAGCATATCAGCATTTATGAATATCTTTCCATCTTTATTATTTATTTGATGGCTTATATTGGACCACTCTAGCCAATATTATGAAGTAGGTTCTTCTATTTTTTGTGGAGTCAAAACGTTTTCAATCTATCACATAGTGCCCTTCTCTCATCATCCGAAATCACCATTCCCAATCTCTGTTTGTTAATTTTTATTGGTAGTGTGATATGTTTGTTTTGAAGTATCTTGAGTGCATCTGTCGTGCCTTTTAAATCCTCCATTATAATCTGTAATTTGGTCATGTTCTCCTTGATCTCTGTGATCCATCTAATGGCGCTCTTACTATTCCATAACTTATGAATTATTCTCCTATTAATTCTATTTTCTGTTGTCTTCATCACATGTCCTAGGAAAGAAATCTGTTTCTTTTTCATTGTACTTACCACTGGTTTTATTTCTTTATAAAGTGTTTCATTTGAAGCTATTTTCCAAACTCCATCTTTTTCGTATTTTTATTTATACAAGCTCTGACTATCCTTCTTTCTATTTTGAGTAATCTGTCTATTGCTATAGTGTTGGTCGTTTTAAATTTTGTTTCACTAACATATGTTATTTGTGGCTGTGTGACTGTTTTGTAGTGTTTCACTTTTATGGCAATTGAGAGGTATTTTTTATTATCTGTGTTCCATTTAGTAAAGATAATAATTAAAAAATGGAAGTATATGATTTCCTGTTCAGTCCAAAACTTCCTATTTACCTTCATTGTATACAAAATGTCTTCGCCCACATTAATCAGTGCATTAAAAATCAAGTAACAACGTGACACCCAACTATGGTCAAATGCAATATACTGTTTATACCATATATTTGGACTGAATACTAATTGTGAAAGCTGAAATCCGGCAAGGAAATCCGCGTGTCCAGTGGTGGTAGTGGAGTGTTCTCAGCATCAACCAGTATGTTGTCGGTTAACGGAAAATAATGTTCAGAAGTCCATGTAAAAGTGTTGTTGTAACAAAGATGGTGTTAATCCTAGGTTCCATATCAAAATTCTTGTGGACAGTAGTTGATCCGCTATTGAGGTTTGTAAAGTGAATGTAGTGGTTGTGATAGGCTTTTCAGTACCTGTGTTGCGACGTAAGTACCACAGACACTAGGATTCCACGAGGGCTGTTAGGAAAGTAAGGTCTGATTGGTCGCAAAATGCACACCAGAATGAAAATTCCACAAAGTTTTGCATAGATGTATTGTACAGTGTCTCTAGCATACCCATCGATCGTGTCACGTTGCTCTTTTCAGTTCTGAGCGTACAGTGAGCACTTAAAGATGCCTAGAAAACAGTCTCTCCCACCAAGTACGAGTGCCTGTGAGAAATTTCGCCTGATTTCATGCAACCTGCACAACGTCACTGTCATGCATATTCTTCTTCATGACAGATCACTGTCGCACAGTGCAGGGGCAAGGAGGTCGCTCCTGCCGCGTTTTCGAAGGAAGGTTTTTTATCACCCAACACACAGCTCAGACTTGGCTCCCTCTGATTTTCTTCTCTCCTCGCATGAACCACTGGCTATGAAGACTTCATTTTGGCACAGACAACAAGCTGTATATCAGCGTAGAAAATTGGCGGAAAACACAGGCGGATGCCTTCTATGACGAGGGCACTGGAATGCTGGCACAACACTACGACAAATGGCAACAGCTGGAGCGGCAACTATGTAGAGAAGTAGCTGGAAGGTGTAGCTACCTGTTGCAAATAAAACATTTTTGATTTTAGATCGAACCTTACTTTCCAAACAGCCACCGGACGAAGCAGTGCAGTGGTTAGCACGCTGTACTCGCATTCGGGAGGACGATGGTTCAAACTCACGTCCGCCTATCCTGATTTAGGTTTTTTGTGATTTTCCTACTTTGCTTCAGACGAATGCGGCGATGGTTCCTTTGAAAGGGCACGGCCGATTTCCATCCGCATCCTTCCCTAACCTGAACTCGTGCTCCGTCTCTAATCAGCTTGTTGTCGAAGGGACGTTAAACACCGATCTCCTCCTCCTCTTTTCCGAATAGCCCTCGTATTATGCGTGGTGATAATGTTTAGCGACGTTTTATACCTGTGATATTTTTTTCTCTTGAAGGCATTAGTCTGTTTTGAATGTAAAATATAATTTTCAAATTCAACAATCCTGATAATAACTGCAGGAAACGCCTTTGTTTTTTAACGTCTCGTTCTTGTTCTGATGGAAAAACGTTTGATACAACGACTCTGTTACAAATAATTCCCAAGGAGATTCACAATATGTTGATGAGTTTAAGGTAGTATCGGTAGGTAGTAAGAACGTGAGCCCCAGGAATTAGAAAGCCTTAGCATATACGTCTTACACCGTAAATGTTGCAGACAGCTGAACTATAACACAGACAGTGGGTGCACACTGCAATAATATCTTGAGTTTTAAACATACTGTCACGGGTCCAGAATGTATTTAACATGAAAGTGAGTAGCAAACGGAATTTGATTAATTTACTCTTTATTCTTGACACGAGACAAATATTATGCTTTCGTCATTGAAATACATTTGAAAATTTAAATAAATGTTCATTTTTTTCTAAGATAAAAATTCCCTTAATGAAACTAGGAAAGTAATTAAAATTCTAAATATGATAAAAAGCTCACTCCTAGAAATTTCAAAGGAGCGCCCACTGAAGGGTTAAATAAGTTAGCATGTTGAATTTTATGTTGCCTGATCGTATGCCGCGTTTTTTGACATACTGTGAATAGTAGTTGTGTTGTTTGACGTAATATCAAGACACATTTATTCACTTCACTAATTTCTGATTTCGTCGGTTTGTAATGAAAAAACAAGTAAAGAAAAACATGTGTCGTAAAAAAGTGAAAAAAGTAATGTTTTGCAGAGGCAGAGCTAATGAAAGAAACAGAGAAACAAACACAGAAAAAATACAACAGGAGCTTCGTAATGAAACATGATAAGGTATGTCAACAAGTTACGTAGCACAGATGTTCCAGTGTAGAAGGAAATAAAATGTCTGATAGATAACAGCAGTGTTTGCAAATACATATTGAAGTTTTCCTGCCGACCGCGGTGGCCGGGCGGTTCTAGGCGCTTCAGTCCGGAACCGCGCGACTGCTACGGTCGCAGGCTCGAATCCTGCCTCGGGCATGGATGTGTGTGATGTCCTTAGGTTAGTTAGGTTTGAGTAGGTCTAAGTTCTAGGGGACTGATGACCTCAGATGTTAAGTCCCACAGTACTCAGTGCCATTTGAACCATTTGAAGTATTTCTCCTTGACAACTTCTTGTACGCCACAGGTAAGTATCTGAATAGAAATATGCAGTCAATTAGAGATCTGTGGGCGGCAGTATGTAGGCACATAAATTTACCTCTGTATTACTCAAACCACCTTATGGCGTGTGGCAGAGGTTATTTTATGTACCACTGTCACTTTCCCACTTTCCAGCTCCAGTCCGAATGGAGAGAACGATTGCTGGTTAAACATCCATGTGCCCTCGAACCCCTGCAATTTTACGTTCATGATCTGTCCTCGAGTTATACGTAAGAGGAAGCAATATATTATTTGACGCTTCTAGGAACGAACGAACGCTCTCGTAATTTTAAACTACGCCTTGATGCAGAATGGCTCTCTTGCAGTGTCCGACACTGGAGTTGTCAGAGCGTATCCGAGACGCTTTCCCCCTTACTTAATGAACCTGTAAAGAAACGCGCTGCTCTTCTTTGAATCTTCTCTATTTCCTCTTTTTTATCACTCGTATCTAGTACAGATCCCAGACTGACGAACAATATTCAAGTATTGATCGAGCGATGGCTTTGTAAGCTAGCCCCGTTGTGGGTGGACTACACTTTCTGAGGATTCTTGAATCTGTTTGACATCTGCCCTACCTGCGATTAGTTTTATGTGGTCGTTCCACTTTTAATCCCCCCGTACGCATGCTCATGGATATGTTTTTAAAGAAGTGATTGCCATTTGCTTACCTGATACGTTGCACGTCGTGAATATCCTGCAGATTACGAAAGTGTGTAAATACCACAAAGCAGAGAACACACATGCTAATCCTTTAGCTTAGCATCATCACATCATTTACTTGCCAATGACCTCCACCGTAGTTTTACTTACGTGCCAGGCTTTTAAGATATCAGTCCTGCCGTAGGTTGATCGTGTTTGCTATGTTATTGATGAAGAGCAGTGTAGACCACATCTTTTTCTAACAGAGACGTTCGTGATACTGTACTCGTGGTCTAGGCCTCTTCCACACTTAGAACCGATATATTCACTTCTAATCGGAATGTTCTTCTCGGAAAAAACGTTGATAGTCTCAATTAGTCTGACGTCATGCTGCGCCCTCCTCCTCGCGTGACATTGGTTTCCTGATATTCTCGGTGGTATTAATGACAAAAATAAATAAATAACAATAAAAACACCTGGAGGTTGGGAAAGGGACATGATGGGCAGGTCTCAGATTGCAACTCCTGCCCGCTTTGCGCCAACTCCTCCTTCGCGTGCCGGGAAAGTTCCTTTCGAAAAAAAAGTGTATCGTCTTCGATTAGTAATCAAAATGTCCTCGGTCCCGGGTTCGAAAACCGCCACTGCTTAAATTTTGATTAATAATCAGCCTTGTCAGAGAGGGCGGAGGAGCGGACAGAGGTTCAGGTTCTCTTGTCCTAGGGATGGGAAAGTGCCCCTAAAGGTGGAAGACTCAGCAATGATCAACGGCATGAGGACGCAGACGGCAATGGAAACCACTGCATTAAAGACATGTAACGCGTATCCACAGGACATGTGGTCTGTAACTGAAAAATTTCATGATGATCTCTCCATCGGCTAAAGATTCCGGAATAGTTCCCCATTCGGATCTCCGGGAGGGGACTGTCAACGTGGAGGTAACCATGAGAAAAAGATTAAATAATCAACGAAAGGATAACGTTGTACGAGTTGGGGCGGGGAATGCCAGAAGCACGAACGTGGTAGGGTCACTACAAACTCTGAAAAGGGAAATGCAAAGCCTCAATCTAGATATAGTAAGGGTCAGTGAAGTGAAATGGAAAAAGACAAGGATTTCTGGTTAGACGAGTGTAGGGTATCAACAAGAGCAGCAGAAAACGGTATAACTGGAGTAGGATTCGTTATGAATCGAAAGGTAGGCAGAGAGTGTGTTACTGTGAACAGTTCAGCGATAAGGTTGTTCTTATCAGAATGACAGCAAACCAACACCGACAACGATGGTTCAGGTATACATGCCGACATTGCAAGCTCAAAACGAAGAGATAGAGAAGTATATGAGGATACTGAAAAGGTAATATAGTACTTAAAGGAACGTAACTAACCTAAGGACATCACACACATCCGTGCCCGAGGCAGGATTCGAACCTGCGACCGTAGCGGTCGCGCGGTTCCAGACTGTAGCGCCTAGAACCGCTCGGCCAATCCGGCCGGCAATAGTCATTGGGGACTGGAATGCAGTTGTAGGGGAAGGAGTAGAAGAAAAGGTTACAGGAAGATGTGAGAAGAGAAAGACTAATTGAGTTATGTAATAAATTTCAGCTAGTAATAGCCAATACTCACAAGAGGAGGAGGTATACTTGGAAAAGGCCGGGTGATACCAGAAGATTTCAGTTAGATTACATAATGGTCAGATAGAGATTCCGAAATCATATACTGGATTGTGAGGCGTACCCAGGAGCAGATATAGACTCAGATCACAATATAGTAATGATCAAGAGCAGGCTGAAGTCTAAGACATAAGTCAAGAAGAATCAATACACAAAAAAGTGGGATACAGAAGTACTAAGGAATGACGAGATACGCTTGAAGTTCTCTAACGCAATAGGTACAGCAATAAGGAATAGCTCAGTAGGCAGTACAGTTAAAGAGAAATGGACATTTCTAAAAAGGACCATCACAGAAGCTGAAATAAAAACATAGATACAAAGAAGGAAATTGCGAAGAAACCATGGGTAACAGAAGAAATACTTCAGTTGATGTATGAAAGGAGGAAGTACAAAAATGTTCAAAAAAGAAATGATTGTCGGAAGGACAGATTCAGCATGCAGGAAAGTCAAAACAACCTTCGGTGACATTAAGAGGAAGGGTGGTAACATTAAGAGAGCAACGGGAATTCCACTGTTAAATGCAGAGGAGAGAGTGGATAGGTGTAAAGAATACATTGAAAGCATCTGAGGAGGAAAATTTATATGATATGATAGAAAAAGAAACAGGAGTCGATTTATAAGAGATAGGGGACCCAGTATTAGAATCGGAATTTAAAAGAACTTTGGGGGGCTTAAGATCAAATAAGGCAGAAGAGGCAGAAACATTCCATCAAAATATCTAAAATCATTGGGGGAAGTGACAATAAAACGACTGTTCACATTTTGTGTAGAGTGTATGAGTCTGGCGACATATCATCTGACTTTCGGAAAAATACCCACACAATTCCGAAGACTGCAAGAGCTGACAAGTGCGAGAATTATCGTACAAACAACTTAACAGCTCATGCATCCAAATTGCTGACAAGAATAATATGTAGAAGAATGGAAAAGAAAATTGAGAATGTGTTAGATGAAGATCAGTTTGGTTTTAGGAAAGGTAAAGGCACGAGAGAGGCAATTCTGACGTTGTGGTTGTTAATGGAAGCAAGACAAGAAAAATCAAGACACGTTCATAGGACTTGTCGACCTGAAAAAAGCGTTCGACAATGTAAAATGATGCAAAATTGCGAAATTCTGAGAAAATAGGAGTAAGCTATAGGAAGACACAATATATGGAAGAGCCAAGAGGGAATAGTAGGGGTGGGCGACCAAGAACGAAATGCTCGGATTAAAAAGGGTGTAAGACAGGGATGTAGTCTTTCGTCCCTACTGTTCAATCAGTACATCGAAGAAGCAGTGATGGAAACAAAAGAAAGATTCAGGAGCTGGATTAAAAATCAAGGTGAAAGAATATCAAATGGTTCAAATGGCTCTGGGCACTATGGGACTCAACTGTTGAGGTCATCAGTCCCCTAGAACTTAGAACTACTTAAACCTAACTAACCTAAGGACACCACACATATCCATGCCCGAGGCAGGATTCGAACCTGCGACCATAGCGATCGCGCGGTTCCGGACTGTAGCGCCTAGAACCGCTCAGCCACTCCGTCCGGCGAAAGGATATCAATGATACGATTTGCTGATGACATTGCTATCCTGAGAGTAGTGAATTACATGATCCGATGAATCGAATCGAATGAACAATCTAATGAGTACAGAATATCGATTGAGAGTAAATCGAAGAAAGACGAAAGTAATGAGAAGTAGCGGAAATGAGAACAGCGAGAAACTTAACATCATGATTGATGGTCACGTAGTAAATGAAGTTACGGATATCTGCTACCTAGGTAGAAAAATAACCAATGACTGACGGAGCAAGGATGACATCAAAAGCAAAGTAGCAATGGCAAAAAGGCATTCCTGGACAAGAGAAGTCTGTTAATATCAAACATAGACATTAACCTGAGGAAGAAATTTCTAAGAATCTACGTCTGGAGTACAGCATTGTAACGGTAGTGAAACATGGACTGTGTGAAAACTGAAACAGAAGACAATCGAAGCATTTGAGATGTGGTGCTATAGACGAATGTTGAAAATTATGTGGACTGGCAAAGTAAGGAACGAGGAGATTCTGCGCAGAATCGGAAAGGAATATGTGGTAAACACTGATAAGGAGTAGGGAGAGGATGATAGGACATCTGTTAAAACATGAGAGAATGATTTTCATGGTGCCAGAGGGAGCCGTAGAGGGCAAAAACTGTAGAGACTAGAATACCTTGCAAATAATTGAGGACGGAGATTGCTGCTCTGAGATGAAGAGTTTGGCAGAGGAGAGGAATTCGTGGCGGGCCGCATCAAACCAGTCAGAAGACAGCTGACCCAAATAAAAAAGAGAGGCATTCGTACGAAGGTGTGTGTGGGGGGGGGGGGGGTGGAGGGGGTGGAGGGAGGAGGCATTTCCCCCTCCTGGAGTCTGAGTGTACAGACGTTGCACTTATTCGAAAACTTTCAAACATTTGTAAAAGTGATCGCCTGTGATCCCACTGAATCGCAGATGTAGCAATGCCAAGAGCGGTGGGAAATACACTGAGGTGGCAAAACTCATGGGATGCCACCTAATATCGTGTCAGACGACCTTTTGCCCGGAATAGTGCAGCAACTCGACGTGGTATGGACTCGGCTTCGTGTGGTCTGTGCCACACTCTAACCCTATTGTCAGCCCTTACCAATTAAAATCGGGACTCATCTGACCAGGGCACTGCTTTACAGTCGTCTAGGGTCTAACTGAAATTGGCACGAACCCGGGAGAGGCAATACAGGCGATGTTGCGCTGTTAGTTAAGGCACTCGCGTCGGTCGTCTGCTACCACAGCTCATTAACGCCAGATTTCGCCGCACTTTCCTAACGGATACTTTCATCTTACATCCCACATTGATTTCTGCGGTTATTTCAGGCAGTGTTGCTGGTCTATCAGCACTGACAATTTTACACAAACGCTGCTGCTCTCAGTCGTTAAGTGAAGGCTGTCGGCCACTGCATTGTCTGTGGTGAGAGGTAATGTCTGAAATTTTATATTATCAGAACACTCTTGACACTGTGGATCTCGCTATATTGAATACCCTAACGACTCCAGAAATGGAATGTTCCAACTACTGTTCCGCGTCCAAAGTCCGTTAATTCGTGCAGCCATTATCATGTCAGAAACCTCTCCACATAACTCTGCTGAGTACAAATGACAGCTCCACCAGTGCACTGCCCCTTTATACCTTGCATATGTGGTAGTGCCGCCATCTGTATATGTGGATATCGCCATCCCATGACTTTTGTCAGTTCAGTGTACTGTGGTTTCTAAAGTTCTAATAATGATGGTGGGAGAAAGTTTCATCCCAAGCACCTGGGTGGTCAGAGAAAGGAAGGTGTTGATGCACAGTTCCTCATAGACAGACTACGTGCCCAAGACCTGCAATTAACTCCAAACTCTCCGCAGTGTCTCGTGGTGTGAGGCCTCAAGGATATGTGCCTACATCAAGGTACACACTTCCTTTTTCTCCCAATCTCCTCTCGTACTTATCACAGCCACCTGTAGTCAACGTGTACACATTTGCTGAAAGAAAGGTCTTAACCTGCGTTAAGGAAGATACTCTTTCCAATTAGGCAGCTGACACCCACCCCTCTACCCCTTGCTCCTGCATCACGCCCTCCAATCTCCCAGTCAACAATGCCACACGACTTAACTCCTGCTCTAGCCACGACTTGTGATAGAGTGGAACTTGTTTACTGAATTTCATTTCCTCATGTCGTATTTGTATTGTGCATGTGTTATGACAATTCAACTGAAATACAAAGAACAAGTTTCGCACTATGCCCGGCTATCAGTCACAAATGGCTGTTAGTTCACTAAGCACATGTACGTCTATATTTTACGTTTTGTAGATTTTTATTGAAAGTAAACTAAGGAATGAGGAAGGCGTTAAGGAACAGGAGATATCAGAAGAGTGATTAGCTTTTCAAAATTGAGGATCGTGTAATAGATGAGGTGAACCGATTCTCTTACTCAGGAAGCAAAATAACGCGTGACGGACGAAATAAAGAGGGTACAAGGAGTACTCTAGCATAGTCAAAGAGATCGTTCTTTGTTAAAAGAAGTCTAGCGACTCCAAACGTAGATCTTACTTGAGAAAGAAATTTCTGAACCAAAAATAGGAAAACAATATTCTTATATTGTGAGTAAGTCTGGAAAAAAAATCCGATCGGTTTTCAATGGATTGTTGTTACGAGTAACATAGGGAGAGACAGTAGAGTACCATAGCTAACATGACGGTTTGGGAACTTTTTCTGTTTGCTTCAGAAGTACTGGTACTATCTAAAAAAACTAAACTCCATCCAAACCGACCTCGTAAGGTCCAATGGTAGTGACAGTCCGCTGTGTCATCCTCAGGCTATGGTCATGTGGTCAGCACACAGCTCTCCCGGCCGTTGTCAGATTTCGTGACCAGAGCCGCTACTTCTCAGTCAAGTAGCTCCTCAATTTGCCTCACAAAGGCTGAGTCAACCCCGTTTACCAACAGCACACAACAGATCCGGACTGTGACCCATCCAAGCTCTAGTAAACCCCGACAGCGCTGAACTTCGGTGATCTGACGGGAACGGGTGTTACCACTGCGGCAAGACCGTTGGCACCGTTACTGTAGTTCCACTTAATTTTATTACGGAACTTATAATTCACTTAAACGAGTGGAAAAAAGTCGACAGCATATATTCGCGTGTTTATGCTGAGGTATATCACGGAACTGAATAGAAAAGTGGACATAAACTGCCCATGCAAACAGCAATCAGGCTTGTTTAACTGATGTAGCCATCATGGTCTCAGTTTTCCATTATTGTCCTAAATTATTACAGGTGATTGCCGTAATGGTTTCTACCGAAGTTCAATGTTCAGATGTTTCAGTCTTCGATCCTTGAGAAGTTCTGGTTATGCAAGGCTATGTTCCACAATAATGATGTCCTTGAGAATAAAAAGTATAAACAGATAAATTTTGTAAGTTCTCAACAACAGCAACGTTCAGCTTCCTTGTGAGGACCCTCTTGAGTAACAATAGTTTGTGATGTCGAAAGTCCCTCAGGAATCACAGGCTGTGTTTAGTGTACAAATATATACTTCGGTGTAGTTGTAAAACTCATAGCATATTCCGTAAGTGCGTGCCTTGTTACTTTGAAGGACATCGGAGGAAGGAAGGAAGGAAGATTGGGTTTAACATACCGTCGCCAACGAGGTCATTAGAGATGGAGCACAAACTCGGATTTTGTCAAAGATGGAGAAGGAAATCGGCAGTACCCTTTCATAGGAACCATCCCGGCATTTGCATGGAGCGATTTTGGGAAATCACGGAAAACCTAAATCTCAATGACCGGACGCGGGTCTGAACCGTCGTCCTCCCAAATGCGAGTGCAGTGTAATAACGTCTGCTCCATCTCTTCAGTGAAGGGCATGGAGGAAATGTAATCAAATGTCTTAAGAAATTAGATATTAGGTACATAAATGTAGATAAGTGTTTGTTAATTTTATCCTCCATTCCTTGAAGACTGAATTCTAGCAAGTTAATAATACAGTGAATTTAAAGAATTTATGCTTCAGCTTCGTTCTACTGTAGTTCGTATTACATACTATGACATTTGCTTGGATGTTAATCACAGTTCATTATGATTTATGAGTAGTGGTAGTTTTGTTTTTGTTTTCCAAAGCAACTGAGGCGCTTGGCGACACATGTGGATTGACAAGGCAGATCCCTGTTACGTAAAATGTTTGTGTTTGTTTATAAGCTGGAATTTCCTTTCATCGCAAACATTAAATTATCTCTAGATTACGAGATACTATTGAAGCAGTTATTGGAATCCTCGTCACCTGCTTAAAACATTTATCTTCAGAGTTTTCTTCTTCTATCACCATACCTTAGTCTTCGTTTTTCTATTTTGGAATTACTGTAACTGAAAATATGGCTTACTAAGCAGATAAATAAACACATGAAAACTTCGAAGCTATTTTGTTTTTGTTCTTAAAGCAAAAATTGCAAAAATATATGTTATTATAGACAGTGAATTGGAAATACGGCTTACTAAGCAGATAAATAAACACATGAATACCTCGAAGCTATTTTTTGTTGTTCTTAAAGAAAAAATTGCAAAAAGTATGTAGTTATTATATTCAATGAACTTCAGATATTTTTGCTAGGTTACTTCAGACTACTTTTAGTAGGCTGATGGCATACAGTAGCATGTGTTCCTTTATATACAGGGTGCTTATTTTAACTAGTGGCAACTGAGTATCTCTAAAACGACGTATTTGACAAAAAAAGTGTTATGTTGATTTGTTTATGATATCTCTAGATTACGGGAGCAACTTTGAATTTTCAAATGTGAACCCACCATTTTTATTGCGCATTCTGTTTTTACGCCAAAAAAACAGATATGGTACACTCAAACCAGTTTTTCATTCTCGACAGATGGTACTGTAATCGACAAATATTAAGTTTGCCTGTTTTTGGAACTAAGAACCGACGCATTTGATTCTACACTTCATTTACGGTGTAAATGTAAAACTTTGTGTTCTAACCGCTGATATTTGTGTCCGAAATTTATTTTAGTGATGCAAGTTTGATTGTACAGTATTGTTAGCCGTTTCAATGTCTGCTTAGAAAATACGTTTAGTGATCCAGGAAAAACGGAAGTGGGTCTAATAGTTATCTGTTTCCATCAAGATGTTTGAAATCGGCGAATCCCCTTGCCTCTCACTACTGGGATGCTTTACTTCGGTGAGTACCCATGGTGCGGCTATCACTCTCACTTCATTGACAGTTTACATTATTACAGTGGCTGTGATTTGCGTCCCGCCGGTAGCCGCGTAGCCGTCAGCGCGAGAGTTACGGCGGTTGTATGGAAACAAAAACCGAAATAATTCCCCCTGATGGTAGGGTTCGAGGGCAGCTACCAAAATCAAGCATTCCGATAGTTTGGAGGCTCATCGAAATCAATCCCCTAAGGAACAGGAAATTACATTGCTATACAAGTAACTTATTTGCCATAAATGTCAATGTCCAAGTAGTTGGTCCGAGCTGGCGTAGCCAAACTCTGCAATGTTGCCAAAATTTATTAAATATGGCGGCCATAGATGTGGCAACATCGCAGTGAAGTTCGAAGTTCGGCAGGAAAATAGGTCAGTTCAGCTTCATCCACTATCCGAACACCCCCTCCCCTCCGCACCCGTTCCCCATCTGGAAATTGGCGGAAAAATGACTTATCTGTGCTGGGCTGCAGGATAGACCAGACATAAGTCTTTATTTTATATGCACTATTTATTTAAACAGTTAGAGTTGTCATAGACAGTAGCTCCATCCAGTATGTCGACCGGTCCTGAGTCCAACTGACCTAGTTCACAACACCGCAACCAGAGGGCGCTGTCGGACTTCCCCTATCCCCTCTAGTCATGTAATACAAAATGAGGAAAAAATGGTGGGAAAAGAATTCAGTCTGTGTCTAGCTGCTGGACTGGGAGGACAGAGGTGAGTGTTTACTGTCTTCAATGGATGAGATGTCTGTGCTGGAGAAGAAGGAGTTTAACGGGTATATTAGCTCTAATCACGTAGCTGAATTCTGTGTCCATAGCCACCTGCATGATTTTTGGAACGAAATGATATTTGGTGAAGAGGACGAATACGCTTCATCAAATAATGAAGATGCAGCAAGCTAGGACTATGTTAAACTTCGCAACTCATGCTAATAAATACGTTTTCTGTAACTGTAGATCATTCAGTAAAAATCCAGTCAGTCTTCCAAAGCGAAAGAGGTAAGCCGTTCACTCCAGTTTGCGCACACACCCTGCCCCCAGAGGCCATGCGCCAGCTCACTGCACTGTCTTGCAGATCTGGTGTTTAAGCAATGTGCGGAATAGTGTCACATACATAACTTGAAGATCTCACGCAAACTAAATATACCACTGCACAAAAGAGTGAGAACGGTTTGCAGACGACGCAAGTATAACTAAACAATTTTCGAAGTACACGTTTTATTCCTATGAATACCACTACCACCACTCTTGAACATGAACTTAAAGTAAGATCGTGACACACTTGTGAAACCGTCCCTGAGACGGCGCGCTTTTATGGGAAATACCCTTGTCTTTGAGTAAAAGCTACTTCTGAAGTTACTAAATCCAACTGAATATGTCTCTAAAGACACTTTCAGAAATGATTGATGCACAGTAACTTGCGTCAGTTTTACAATGTAAAGCGCCACACTCGAACATGGACTCTAAAAAGATCGCTGCACACTTTTGAAACCTCCCTGGGACTCTTCAGACGCTTTTGTGAGAAATCAATATCAGCTGCAATATCTGATTTTACACGTAAAAACTATAAGATCTGGAAGTCGAAATAAATATTTCTGTAACTCTAAAAACTGGATGTTAACCACTTTTCGAATTTTAGCTGTTTGTTTGAAGGCACTGCCAGAGAGAAGGAAATTTACGACTCCTGCAGCTGCCGTGGTGCTCATCACTTTTCTGAAACGCTGAGTGGGCTTAGTTTACATTTGCTGCTGCTAGAATCAGTGACGTAATTTTTCTCACTTCTCCATGCACACAGTAGTGTCTATGCACAGACTAGAAAATCAGAACAATTACACAAACAGAATTCGAAGCACCGTCCTACAGAGGAGAAAAATGGCTAGTCTGCTAGTCTGGAGATGCTCTAAAGCCACAATGGCAAGTGAGGGACAGCGTTCTGCCTGTCCCAATCAGAGGAGGGTGGTCTGCTTGGATGTGTCTCTGAACAATCGAACAAAGAAGGCATCACAGAGCTTTCCACTGGTACCTTGCCCCCATCTTCTACAAACCACTCTGTGGAGGTTCCTATGCCCCACACAAAGAATGTCTTCTGACTCTCTGACGTCATGGAACTTCTTGTGAATGGAGCACTCTGATTGCTTCTTACCAACTTTATTCACCAAAGTGCAGCTGCTGTCCGCCATTTTCTGCAGACAGGCAAATTACGAGACTTACAGCGGCAAAACTATTTTGTGCAAATCGAAAAGAAAACATACAGCACTCATATTGCACTGACAGTTAAACCTTGCAAAAGTGGTCTACAGATCATAAAATATGTACTTTCACATGGTTTACCAGAATATCAAACCATTTACACGATAGTTATCGATATCAAGCACATAGCAGTATGTTACCAGCAGCTTGAACAGTATAATTCCGAAGATAAAGAGTGGAAATTACATCTCTAGAAACCTGACACTTTAACGGGGTGCAGCGAGGTGGGGCATACAGCAAGATACTGAGTAACTAAAAATTTATCTCGTCTGTGAAGATCTTTATATGAAAATCCGAAAGTAGAGGAGACTGGTAGTTCCACTCATATTTTTTAATAATTACCGATATCAAATACACAACAGATTCCAAATCATCCTTCTACTTTACAAAGTCAACTAAGGTGTTTCTCACGTCTAGAGAACCAGCAAACAAACTTCCACTTGTCTTTCACCATCTAGATGCACACAAACACATCACAACCGATGTTCTCTCAACCAATTAAAGACGGAAAACGTGTAGAAGCAGTCAACCAGACAAGTTACATGGGAGGGAATAAGTGTCCAGTGCAAACACACGTCCATATTGAATCTTCTGAAATTTCCACGGAGGACACGTGCGATCACGAAGGCTGCCTAACACATACTGAGTAATAGTTCGCTATTCACCCCCCTAGAGGGCGACACAGTTAGGTCAGCTACATTCCTGTGTACCCCAGTCAGCCTCCCCCATTCAGACAGTTCCCGCCGTAAGCCGGAAATGTAAATCGTCCTGGCCACAGGCCTCTGCCGATATGCTCTCCCCACGTGGCAGGCGGAATCGTCCTGTGAACTCTGCCGATATGCTCTCCCCACGTGGCAGGCGGAATCGTCCTGTGAAACCAGCCACATTATTTTATCACGTACTTACAATTAAATATTACGATTGCAGCTTCAATCTGACGACATTCGACAGTGACCGATGTATGAGAAATACACCACCCTGACGATGGTGGCTCTGGAAATATCGAACTCTGTAGCATTCTTAAGGTTAGACGTAATTTTCTACGTAAAAAAATTTTTCATCCCATCTTACGGCTACCGCAACTTTTCATGTCAAGTACACACCTCCCCTCACAACAGGAGAAAGCCATTTCCTTTGTACTTGTCAGAACGCCGGCCACAGTACACCTACTTTATAAGCCTGCTGATCACGGTGAATCTATCACACATCCCCTAATAAGAATAAGACTTCTCCAATAACTGAATGCTGGTGATACCAAACAATATTGAGCGAGAATCTGTGATGGACGTTTATGTCCCATTTGTTTTTCTTGGGACCAGTGTATCTTAAGAAGAGAGACATAATCAATCGTCTTACAAGCGACCAGCTATTAAAAACACGATCGCAACCACTATTTACTGTCACAATTGGTCCTGGTTCTACTGGCGCACACAAGTGTCACTAATGATATCCATGTTAAAAACCATGCTAGGTTTATAAATCGAGGTATGGTGTTGCCACAGAATGAAGTGGTGTACCACACAAATGCTGCAACACTGACTATAAACGGTGATCGCTGGGATGTGTATTAACAGACTGACAGTGCAAGTACATGTCGCCGGTGGTGTAAGCACAAAATTTAGAAAGTGTTTTGCCAAGGAACACGGTATTAAGCCGGTATTTGCAACTCCCTCATGCCGCCACTAGATATTTCTTCAGTGTTTGTAGTGCATTCTATCCCGATGCCAAGTCGCCGGTTCTGTGATATATCCACTGAGTTATAGGAGAGGGAAATTGATGGTTGACTGAGAATGATCACATGACGAATCACTTAAGAAATGCAGCACTAAATTGAGGTCATAAGAAATGTACTAAATCCTATAATCAATGCATTTTTTTCAGATCTATAGTGTTACACTTTTCAGGTGAAACTGTGATTTGTAATCTAGTTTCTGAATTCAACCACATACTTACATTGGATGCTATGGAGATGTCTTTTAATTGTTACAGCCACTAGAAGCTGACACACACATCAACGTCATGGTGGAAAAAAATAAAATGTATGGCAGTGTACAAAGCTGTAGCCATACATTGCTTGGGCGTGTTATAGCAGAAAAAACAATGTATCAAACAACAAAACAGGAACACTCTCTCTCGCAATTGATAGTCTATGTGGGATACGGTCTTCTTACAGTAAAGTATGATGAAACTTTACACTGGTTTGTGCAGGTGACTGCCACCACACGTCAGCTGCTCCATTGGACCAATACCTGTATATTTAATATTATGGCCACATGCACTTGATGCCAATCTTATCGAATTCTCTACTGGCTGAATGTAGCATAGTTTTCATAGTTTGTAGACTTTTTCTCTGTTGGATGGTACAAAATAACGACGATTCAGAGAGAATGTTTGGGTGACAAACGTGAATGCAACCTGATGGATGCAGATCTCCTTCAGACTGCATCCCTGTGTGTAATTTGGAGGTCCAACGCAACGCAGTAGCAAATTCCTTGTCCTTCCCCCATGCATGTACTGTCTTTTCTACTACCGCGTTTTGCAGGAGATAAAAAGCTTCATTTGGCGTTGGCCTTACATATCATACACAGTTGGCTGAGCAATGACAAATGCTCCCATTTCCACTGAGTTGTCAAAGAAGACAATCTGGTGCTCCCCAACTTCTGCTCAGTTGCGACTTAAATTGGGATGATCACATGGACAAAACTGAAGCAAGGGCGGCGCAGAGACTGGGGAACTTTTACAAGATGCATAGTGGCTGGAGAAACAACGCTGGAGTTTTAGTGTAGCAGATAGGTTCGAAAAGGGTGACTCATTTCGAGATATGAGTGTGCCATTAGTATAATTCACTAATGGCTGCAATCTTTAAAAGAAATCTCCATAGCATTCAACGCAGGTATGTGGTCGAATTGAAAGACTCGATTCCAAATCACAGACAGCACTTTCTCCGAAAAGCATAACGCTACAGATCTGAGAAGATAGTGTATTGGTCATAGGATTTGGCACATTTCTTACGATGTCAAGCAAGTGTTCCTTTTTTTGATTCATCATGCAGCACACCATCTACTATATGCGGTCATTCTCAATCAAACACCATCCTCCCTCTCCTATAACTTAATGGATGTAGTACAGAACCTCTAGCAAGTCATCAGGATAGAATGCACTACAAAAACTGGAGAAATATCTAGCAGCGGCATGAGGGTGTTGCAAAAACCGGCTTAATACCATGTTCCTTAGCCAATCAGATTCTAAATTTGGTGATTTTTATTACAAGCTTACACCACCGGCGACATGTACCTGCACTGTCGATCAGTTAATACATATCCCACCCATATTTAGTGTTGCAGTGTTTGTGTGGAAGACCACTACATTCAGCGGCAATGCCATATCTTGATTTATAAGCCTAGCATATTTTTAACATGGGTGTCGTTAGTGATATATGTGTGCGTCAGTAGAACCAAGACCAATTGTGACAGTACATAGTGGTTGCGATCGTGTTTTTAATAGCTGGTCGCTTGTAAGAAGATTACGTCTGTCTTCCTAAGACACCACTCGCAACAAAAAACATCCATCCATTGCAGATTTTCGCTCAATATTGTTTAGTAAAGTAAAGTAGAATGATGATTTGGAATCTGTTATATCATTGACATCGGTAATCGTTAAAAAATACGAGTGGAACTATCAGTTTCCTCTACTTTCGGATTTTCATATAAAGATCTTCACAGACATGATAAATTTCTAGTTACTCAGTGCTTTGATGCACACCCACATCGCTGCACCTCGATAAAGTTACAGGTCTCTAGAGATATAATTTCCACTCTTCATCTTCGGAATTACACTGTGCACACTATTGGTAACATATTGCTATGTGCGTAAATGGTTTGATATCCTGGCAAACCATGTGAAAGTACATATGTCCTTGTAATTCCAGAGTCTGGAGATGGATATAGAAAGCATGGCATCAAGCAAGCAAGCAGGTTGGGGCCGGAAATAGTAACGCCTTTGTGCCGAGGAGAACCAGCCCAGCCTTTGTACACCAGTTTGGAGAATGACCATGATCTGCTGAGGGCGCTCTGATCGCGTATCGGGCCAGCATGTGCGGTGGGCAATTGACTCGTGGCCACTGTGTGGATGACCGACCAACCTAGCAGGAAATATCTAGTCCTACGAGGTCTATATATGGTGCATGAGCTTTTTTTTTATCTGTCTCTCTTTTGTACTAGTGTCTGGTGGTCGATAGCTATATGCAGGATGCAGAAGTGATGATTTTGTATGATGCAGGATACGAATTGTGTTTACTACATAGATATGGTGCATGGTGATATAGCCCTGCTGGAGAGTGGTTTCATTGTGAAAAATTCAAGCTCTCCTTGACAGTAGCAGTGCAGTGTAATTGAAGATGTGTCTTTGGCAGTAGTTTACGTATCTCATGATCTGTAGACCACTTTTACATAGTTTAACTGTCAGCCCACTATGACTGCAGTATCTTCTCTTTTTCGAATTGTACAAAATAGTTTTGCCACTGAAAGTCTCGTAATTTGTCCTTCTCCAGAAAATGGAGGAAAGTGCTCCCACATCTGGAGCAGATTCATTTCGAAAAATTCAAGCTTTCCTTGACAGTAGCAGAGCAGTGTAATTGAGGAAGTGTCTTTGGCAGTAGTTCCCGTATTTTATGATCTGTAGACCGGCCTTTGCAGGGTTTAACTTTCAGTGAAATATGAGTGCTAAATGTTTTTTTTCGATCTGTACAAAATAGTTTTGCTGCTGAAAGTTTCGTAAATTGTCTGTCTGCAGGAAATGGTGGTCAGTGCTTCCATATCGGCAGCAGCAGCAGTTTGGCAGGTAAATTCAGTAAGAACCAATCGGAATGCTCCTTTCACAAGAAGTTCCATGACATCAGAGAGTCACAAGACAACCTTTTTGCGTGGCATAGGAGCCTCTAAAGACTGGTTTGAACAAACCAGGGGCACGGTATATATGGGAAGTTCTGTAATATCTGAGAGTCACATGATGTCTTCTTTGTTCGATTGTTCAGACACGCGTCCAAGCAGACCACCCTCCTCTAATTTGGAGAGGCAGGACACTGTCCCTTTTCTGTCTTTGTGGATTTAGATTATCTCCAGAGCAGCAGCTGCAGAACATAGAAAATTCCGGCCATTTTTCTCGTCTGTAGGACACTGCTTCGAATTCTGTTTGAATATTTGTTATGGTTTTCCCATCTATGCTTAGGAAACAATGTATACTTCCAGAATTGAGGAAAATAACGTCCCTGACTCCAGCAGCAGCACATGTAAACTAAGCCCACTCATCAATTTTTCTGTCTCTGGCAGTGCCTTCAAACAAGCATCTAAAAGCGGTAAACGTCCTGTTTTTAGAGTTGCAGAAATATTTATTTCGATTTTCAGATATCATTATTTTTATGTGTAAAAACAGATATTACAGCTGATACCGGTTTCGGTTCTGTTTTCCACAAAAGCGTGTGAAGTGTTTGTGGGATGGTTTCACATAATGTGTTGTGATCTTTTTTTTAGAGTTTGTGTTCAAAAGTAGTGGTGCTGGTTTTACTCACAATAAAACGTGTAATTACATAGAAAATCGTTTAAATATTCTTGCATCATCTGCAAAGCTCTGTCACTCCCTTTGTGCAGGGGTACATTTAGTTCCTATGACATTTTCATGTTTTCCATGTGACATATTCCGCACATTGTTTAAACACTAGATTTAATAACTCCTGAAGCAGTTCGTATTCAATGACAAGGGCTATCTGTTAACTGGGGATGGGAAGGATGAGGAAGACTGTGGGTATTCCCAGCGTGACAGGAAGAATGCAACTGCCCATATAGCTACCGTGTGGCCGTGCCGTGAGCTGGCGCATCGCATCTGGGGACAGGGAGCATGTGCACACTGGAGTGAACAGCTTACCTCTAGTACTTTGGAAGAGTGACTGGAGTCTTACCGAATGATCTACAGTTACAGCACATACATTTATCATCATCAGTTGTGAAGTGCAACGTAGCCCTATCCTGCTGCGTCTTCATTATTTGATGAAGCGTATTTGTGTTCTTCACCAAATATCATTGCTTTACAAATGTGCAGGTGGCTATGGACACATTCCTCACCTGCATGATTACAGCTAATATGCCTGTTAAACTCCTCCTTTTCCAGCACAGACATCTCATCCACTGAACACAGTAACCAATTCTCCAATGTATGGTGTGAGAGTTGCTGACTGTTGTCCAGCAAGCATGTGTGCCCGTAATAGCTATTACGAGACCAGTTAAAGGCACTGCTATATTTGTAACACGAAGGTTACTGGATTAGAGCAGTTTAGACCTGAAGATGGTGTAGTGTAACGCAGAAACCGGTTGCCTAGAAATAAACCTATACAACGGCGACTGGTATTGTTTTTATTGAACAGTGAACAGCCGTAGTCCTATACTCCACCAGAAGTGGAGTTACATTCAGTAAACAATTTTCCATACTCCGACTCAAGCATCTGGACAGACTGACCGAATTCCCCGCCATATTTTCTGCAGACCATCTAGGATTATGTCATGGGAGGGGAGATGGAGAGGGCTGACAGCGCCCTCTGTGGTGGCATTTTGAATTAGGTTAGCTGAACTTCGGACCTCGTGTTGAAGACACTGGATGGAGCTACTGTCTATGACAACTCTAATTATTTAAATAAACAATGCATGTAAAATAAAGACTTACATCTGACCAACCCTGCAGCCCAGCACAGATTAGTCCTTTCCCCACCAATTTCCATTAGGGTGAGGGGAGGGAGGGGAGAGAGAGGGGGACGGGTGGGTTAGGTTAGTGGAGGTAGCCCAGTTGACCTATTTTCCTACCAAGATTTGAACTTCCCACCATGACATCATTGCAGTGTTGCCATATCTATGGCTACCGTCTTGGATCCGCCATCTTGAATAAATTTGGCATCAATGCAGAGTGTGGCGACGCCAGCTTTGTTCCACTACTTGTCTAGCCATATTATTGGTACTGCACAATCGTATTTGCGACATTCAAGTAATGTTTGAACATCAATATCAACCTTAGAACATAACGGTTTACATTTACGTTGTAAATGAAATGTAGAATCAGATACGTCGGTTCTTAATTGCGAAAACAGGAACACTTGTTGTTTGTTGATTACAGTGCCATCTACCACGAGTGGGGAACAATGGTTTGGGTAAACCGTTTTTTTGCATAGAATCCGAATATGCAATAAAGATTGGGGGTTGGCATTTGAAAATACAAAGCTGAACCCTCTCACATAGGAGGGGCCCTTAGGAGAAGGCCACTTGTAGGACAAAGAGGTTTACCCTTTACTATTATTAACTTTTCACCTATAAAAGTGTTTTTGTAGACAGCATGATTTTCGAGATTTTTAACCATCTAAAGTTAAAACAAACACCCTATGTATTTGATACTGTAAAAATTATCTTTCATGTGTCATACACAGTTCTTCATCAGTTTCGATCCATAGTTGTTTTGGCCCTTTCTCCTTCGGCTTTATTCAGTATTTTAAAGCTACACCGTATTTTACAAAATAGTTATAAAATTTCACTCGCAGTCTTTCTCTTCACATTATGGGCTATACAGAAATATTAGAAAATTTTGCGTTCTCAGGTGAAGTATCTACATGTTTTGTGCAAGTACTACACTCAGATGATGTTTTCGGTTAGAACCCCTGCATGAGGTCAATGTTGAATCGGAGAACAATTATCCACATTGCCCTTGGAGGAGAACTTACGAACTTGAGCATCAGAAAGAGAAAATATTCATGTGGCATTATTACGTGCATGGCAAGATTGCAGAATTAGTTTCGTTTATTAAATGTAAAAATGCCCACGTTGTACTAGAAACAAAAGCTAGCTAAAACCAAAAGTGAAGAGCTGCAAAATACTAATCTTCGGAACGGAATGTACATCACAAAGATAAGTTAGACATCAATGGGAGAACTCGATAATATCTAATGAGGTTATAATCGAATTTGAAGTTATCTGAATGAAGGTAAACATCAAAAGTGGGTAAAACATTAATGTAACGCACTCGCAGACCATCTGCCAGAGAAGCCTTAGTAGCTGAACGCTTTAGAGTAAAATTGCAGCATATCACAAGTAAGTTTCCTGGTGCTGGGGGTGACTACAGTTTGCCAAATATAGAATGGGAAAGTCATGCGATTAACATTAGTGTCAGAGATAGGTATTGGCCTCAGATTGTTCTGAAAGTTTCGTGTGGAAATTACTTCGAGCAGTTAGAGAACTGACTTATGACTTCTTAGGCCTGCTAGTAACAACATACCTGCACTTTCCGAATCAATTAGCCACAGCAATAGCATCGCATTTTCAATTACATATACTACCAACGGCATGTACTTTGGGACCTCTACCAAAAAATATGTATTCCGTTAATTGCTGTTTCTTTTAATGACAATACTCCTTAAAGAGGTACTGATGTGTAAGAAGGTCCAGAGCTAATAAACATCTTTTAATGCTATTATTTATTAACTGAGACTTAAGTTTTTGAATTAACTTTCATTGAAGATTTTAAAACAGTTACAGAATCTGGTAGTTGAATTCTTTAAATTTTTTTTTTCAAAGTATTGAAGTATAGAGTATATAACTTAAATTTATCCATGTCGTGTGCATGTTTCTTGAGGGCTGCGACTGGACTGTAAGATATTTATGAAATAATATACTGCAACATTCACTTCTTACCAATAGTTTATTAGCACGATGCGTTTTGGCAGCTTGTGCCATCGCCTGGTGCATTTGCAGTTACTTTTAGATTGTAATTAATATGAAGTGAGGTCAGTAGCACAAACAGCAAAGGAAACTATCATCACACAAAGCAAGGGAGACTAACCTCAAAAAAATGTTCAAATGTGTGTGAATTCCTAAGGGACCGAACTGCTGAGGTCATCGGTCCCTAGACTTACACACTACTTAAACTAACTTATGCTAAGAACAACACACACACCCATGCTCGAGGGAGGACTCGGACGACCGGCGGGAGGGGCCGCGCAATCCGTGACATGGCGCCCTAAACCACGCTGCCACTCCGCGCGGCAAACTAATCTCACTCCATTATAATTACAATGTAAAAGAAACTGCAAATGAACTTGATGATGACAGCATGCTGCAGAAACGCGTCGTGTTGATAAAATATTAGTAACAAGTGACTGATGCAGTATATATTATTTCATAAAATTTAAGTACATGACTAGATTGCCACATCGACAAAAGATGGGCAGTAAGTACTCCCCACCTGTTCCCCGGTTGTAAATGCTAGACTTAATGCAGAGGAGGTCACCATAAGGCTACGATAACCTCAATGTCTACAGGTGTTACAAAGAATGTTTAGAAAGTAGGAAAATATTTTTGCTCGGCAACAGTAACAGGGTACAAATTGCACCGTACTTAAGAAGTCAACATGAAATATTGAGCTCTGAGGACGAAGATGGTGGAACAAAAATGAATAAAATTCCAAAGCATTGTACAATACACCTTATTCCAGCTATGCGCGCCGATAGAGGTGAACTCAACGCTTCGTTCTTTACGAAATGACAAACGTATAGGAAATTTCGAGAATACTCCATGGGAGGTTTATAGGGCCGTTACTGTTTACGTTTTGTATAAATGACGTTGTGGATAAAGTCGGAATATCCATGAGGCTGTACCCGGACGATGCTGTTGCAACTCCAGAAGACTGTAGTGAAATGTTGGAAGACATACGCAGTACCGACGGTTGCAGCTGGGAGACGGTGTTGACCCTGAACGAAAATAAATCTAGAGTACTGCGTATAAAGCGGCGAAGGGAGCCATTACCGTTTTACGCAGTTGTTGTTGTGGTCTTGAGTCTGAAGACTGGTGTGATGCAGGTGTCCATGCAACTCTATACCGTGCAAGCCTCTTCAAGTTGGAATAACTACTGCAACTTACATCCTTCTGAGTCTGCCAATTATATGGGTCTCTTGTTTATCCTCTACGATTTTTGCCACCCCCCCCCCCCTCACCCTACACACACACACGTTTCCCTCCAATAATAAATTGGTCTCAGAATTTGTCCTGTCAACTGATCCCTTCTTCTAATCAGATTGTGCCACAGATTTCTTCTCTCCTCCTCGTCAGTTACGTGATCTACGCATCTAATATTTAGCAGTCTACTACAGCACCACATTTCAAAAGCTTCTGTTCTCTTCTTGTCTAAATTGTTTATCGTCCATGTTTCACTTCCATAAATGGATAAACTCCATACAAATACATTCGTTAAAGACTTTCTAACACTTAAATCTATATTCAGTGTAAGAAATTTCTCCTTCTCAGAAATGCTTTTCCTGACATTGCCAGTCTAAATTTAATATCCTCTCTTCTTTCGCCAGCATCAGCTATTTTGCTGCCGCAATAGCAAAACTCATCTACTACTTTAAGAGTAACCTTTCCTTGTCTAAGTCCCTCATCATCACCTGATTTAATTCGACTACAAATCATTATCCTTGTTTTGCTTTTGTTGTCGTACATCTTATATTCTCCTTTTAATACACTGTCCACTTCGTTCAACTCCTCTTCCAAGTCCTTTGCTGTCTCTGACAGAATTACAACGATATCGGCAAATCTCGAAGTTTTAATTTCTTCACAATGTATTTTAATTTCTACTCCAAATTTCCTTTGTTTCCTTTGCCGCTTACTAAATGTACTGGTAACAGATTGAATAACTTCGGAGTAGCTTACAACCCTGTCTTACTTCCTTCTCCACCACTGCTTCTTTTTCATGCCATTCAACACTTATGACCGCCGTCTGGTTTCTATGCAAGTTGTAAATACCCTTACACTCCCTGTATTTACCCCTTCGACCTCCAGAATTTCAAAGTGAATAATCCAGTCAACATTATCAAAAGCTTTCTCAAAGTCTTCAAATTCTGTAATGATCGGTTTGCCTCTCCTTAACCTGTCTTCTAAGATAAGTCGTTGGGTCTGTATTGCCTCACGTGCTCTTACATTTCTCCAGAATCCATCTTCCTTGACCTTGGCGTCCACCAGTTTTTCCATTCTTCTGTAAAGAATTAGTGTTAGTATTCTGCAGTCATGATCTGTTAAATTGGTAGTTTGTTAATATTCACACAAGCCAGCATCTGCTTTCTTTGGAACGAGAATTATTATATTATTCTTGAAGTCTGAGGATATTTCACTTATCCCATACATTTCGCGCACCAGATGGAATAGTTCTGTCATGGTTGGCTCTCTCAAGGATATCAGTAGTTCTGAGGAATGTCGTTTACTCCAGGGGCCTTTTTTCGTCTTAGGTCTTTCGGTTCTCTGTCAAATTCTTCCCGCAGTATCATATCTCAAATCTCATCTCCATCTACTCCCTCTTCCATATCTATGACGTTGCCTTCAACTTCATCTTCCTCGCCGGCCGTTGTGACCGAGCGGTTCTAGGCGCTTCAGCCTGGAACCGCGGGACCGCTACGGTCGCAGGTTCGAACCTGCCTCGGGCATGGATGTGTGTGATGTCCTAAGGTTAGTTAGGTTTAAGTAGTTCTACGTTCTAGGGGACTGATGACCTCAGATGATAAGTCCCATAGTGCTCAGAGCCATTTGAACCATTTTTCATCTTCCTCGTATAGACGCTCTATCAGCTTTCCCTTCTTTCCTTAGGACTGGTTTTCCGTCTGAATTCTTTATGTTTGTACAACTGCTTCTCGTTTCGCAAAATCCTCTTAATTTTGCTGTAGGCAAAAATCTAGCTGTCCCCTAGTGAAATATGCTTGTAAATCCTTACATTTGTCGACTAGCTTTTCCTGCGTAGCCCTTTTGCACACCCTGCCAATCTCATTTTTTAGACGTTTGTATTCCGTTTTGCCTACTTCATTTACTACATTTTTACATTTTACCCAACGATTTCTACTAGATATTGTCTTTTATCCATTTTATCCTCTGCTGCCATCACTGTTTCATCTCTCAAGGCTACCCATTCGTCCTCTTCTGCATTCCTGTTCCCTATTTTAGTCAATCGTTGTCTAATGCTCCCTCTTAAACTCTAGTTATTGGCGATACATCTTTGGAAACATCAACAACCGTAAGATAGCTGGAGTAGCCGACCGAAGCAACCTGAAGTAGAACTACCTCATAAAACTAGATGTAAGAAAAATAAATGGCAGATCAGATTCATTACAGGAATCTTAAACGACTCCATTTCGTCCCCGTAAGCAACTCTTAAGTACTGTTCGCCAGCCTGGAATCCTTACGGATTTCTTCACGCAAGTGGGATAGTATTATCGAGATGCTAATCAAACTCCAGTGTCAGACGGTAAAAGTTTAGCATTGTAAATCACGGAAAAGTTTAGTGCCATTATTTTGAGAACATGCATCATATTACTTACTTCCACATACAGAACTTGACAAAAATATGGAAACACCACGAAAAATCCATGCATGAACATTAATTCAGATGCCACCCAAACCTACAGGTTGCGCTGTTGCCTTTGACCACGAACGACGCCTCTGCAATATCTTCAATACGTTGTAATCGTCAGTCGCGATCAGTGTAGCTCCAACTGTATTAGGGTTGAGCTGAGTGAATTCCAACGTTGGCGCTTGTGTCGTGGGTGCTTCCATAACAAAGATTGGTGTTTCAAGAGGCGCGCTATTGAAGATTTATACCACACACAGGCAAATCGGAAAAACTTCATCCACTAACGAGGGGACCATAAGACCTGTTAATCATGGATTTTAATGAGTCTTAGGTATGTTATAGCGCGACCTGTCCTGAGTACCTGGCTAGCGACAGGGCCTAGTGTTGTGTTGGCTGAAGAGCCAACACCGTGTTACTAGAGGCCGAAATGCACGCGTTTTAGCTCACGCAGGCTGGCGTGAGGAGGGAAGAACTATACTGACGTGTGGTCTGGAACATGACAAGGAATTAGAATTCAGAAAGCGGACGGAATTAGTTTGATACTTAACTTTAATCCATTAATGATGAACGTCGCCCTTGACGGTACATGAGTCACAATATTATCTGTTCAGAAGACATAGTAACTGAATATGGCGCCTTGCTAGGTCGTAGCAAATGACGTAGCTGAAGGCTATGCTAAACTGTCGTCTCGGCAAATGGGAGCGTATGTAGACAGTGAACCATCGCTAGCAAAGTCGGCTGTACAACTGGGGCGAGTGCTAGTGGAGTCTCTCTAGACTAGACCTGCCGTTTGGCGGCGCTCGACTGCAATCACTAATAGTGGCGACACGCGGGTCCGACGTATACTAACGGATCGCGGCCGATTTAAAGGCTACCACCTAGCAAGTGTGGTGTCTGGCGGTGACACCACTCCTAGTTTCCGATAAAAACGATGTTGCAGTTTTATGCGTGCCTTCTATGTATGTAGCGTTAGTCGTAAGATTTACTACTCCACATTTAATTTTAAAGCAAGTCATAACTTGTAAGTCATGCATTAGTTAGATCTCCAGTGGTTTGTTACATACCAAATTAAATACAAAATGTCATGTTTTATACCATTCTGCAGTCATAAATTCTACGAAGGTTTGGTAATATAGGGTTAAAAACAAGCACTGTAAAAATTATCCAAGTGTACTCTACTTTGTCAGCCTCGAGACGTTTATTTTTTACAGGCAGGTTAAAATTTTCACCAAAAGAATTGAGGATGCTGCCAATCTGCTAAAGGCTAACAGAGAAATTGGTTCGAGAGAAGATTCCATAAAAATAAGAGCATATTCTTTAATTCTGCATCAATTTAGTGCACCTACTTTCATAGAAATGATCAAATGCTCGTTTTTAACATCGAAATTGATCGAAGTAAGAACAATCTTTTTATATTTAAATGATCTGTGTTTTTCATTATCGCCTGGAAGGCAGCAGCTTTCATTAAATGTGCGTGGTGCTCTACGAATTTCTGTTTCGGTTGCCTCTACGACAACTAATATCCGGAATTCCGACCTAGCACAGCAAGCAACGCAAGCGATAGTGGGCAAGACGATTTTGTAATCTTTTCTGTAACAAATGGAATACCCATCAGAAGATAGTTTGGTGTAATGATTGATTTATTAATGGATTCGAGTTTGTACCATCAACGTGATAGCTGTAAACTTTAACTGCTGCGCTACTCATGCTTGCGGAAACATGGCTGAAGTTACTGGTATAGGTGATACGTATAAGAATTCAACATCGATTTCCTCGGAAACTAAGGTCCGTCGCATGAAAATCCGTTAGCAAGGTACTCAGGACAGGTACCTCTACAGTATATCTGAGACCGATCAAAATTCGCAATTAACGGTCTGATGGTTCCCTTGTAAGTCAAAGTGTACGAAAGTACGTGTCGAGTGATCGTTACAGGACGAGCTGTAATTCCAAAACCACTCATCGGGAGTGCAAATACCCGTAACAGGAAAACGTGGTGCCAATGCCATAAAACCTGGACTATAGCGCAATGGAAGAATGCCATTCGGTTGGCTGAGTCTTATCTACACTGTTTCCAACTTCTGGCCGAGTTTACGTCCCAAGAGTGAAACCCTCATGCGGTGGGCAGGTGGAGGGGGGGGGGGGGGAGAGGGGGGGGGGGAGGGGGAATTCGGTTATGGTTTAGGCAGCCGCATCGTGGTATTCCATGGGCCCTATGGTTACTTTGCAAGGTCACATTACTGTCAACGATTATGTGACCATTTTGGTGATCAGTTCTATCCCATGGTACAATGTTCCTCAATGGTGATGCAGGGTTCCAAGACGACAGAGCACTTGGTCACACATCTCGCATTGTCCAGGAATGGTTTTGTGAGAACGAGGGTGAATTGTCATGTCTCCCCTGGCCACCATAGTCACTAGATCTCAGCATTATTGAGCCTTTGTGGTCTATTTTGTAGAGATGGGTGCGTGTTCGCTGCCCATCTCCATCATCGTTGCCACTATTTTGCAGGAAGAATGGTATAAGATTTCCTTAAAAACCATGCAGGACCTGTACGAGGTATGTTCAAAAAGTAAGGTGACTTAGTATTTTTATGAAAAATATTTGTTTATTCATCAATATTCATGTTGTCCCCTTGAAGGTAATCCCCCTCAGATACAATAAACTTGTGCCAACGCTTCTTCCAGTCCTCGAAGCACTTCTCATAAGTACTTTTTGGTACAGCCTTGAGCACCTTCAGCGATGCAGTTTTCTTTTTTTTTCCTCAATCGTTGAAAGTCTTCGTCCTTTCATAGGTCTCTTCTGTTCTGGGAAAAGGAGAAAGCAGCAGGGAGCCAAATTCTGTGAATTTGAGGCATGATTGTCGTGTTGTTTTTGAGCCGGCCGGAGTGGCCGAGCGGTTCTAGGCGCTACAGTCTGGAACCGCACGACCGCTACGGTCGCAGGTTCGAATCCTGCCTCGGGCATGGATGTGTGTGATGTACTTAAGGTTAGTTAGGTTTAAGTAGTTCTACGTTCTAGGGGACTGGTGACCTCGGAAGTTAAGCCCATAGTGCTCAGAGCCATTTGAACCATCTTTTGTTGTTGTTTTTGACCAAAAAATCTCTCACAATCAATGACGAATGAGCAGGTGCATTGTCGTGGTGCAAAAGCCATGATTTGTTTTTCCACAATTCCGGACGTTTTTTGCATATTGCTTCTCGCAAACGGCGCTTAACGTGAAGGTATGCTCCTTATTGACCGTACGACATTGAGGCAAAAATTCATGATGCACTACACCACG
This sequence comes from Schistocerca piceifrons, assembly GCF_021461385.2. Lineage (NCBI taxonomy): Eukaryota > Metazoa > Arthropoda > Insecta > Orthoptera > Acrididae > Schistocerca > Schistocerca piceifrons. The sequence goes on along the minus strand of NC_060139.1, from coordinate 319,699,090 downwards.
ATAATTGAAAAAAAAACCATGAGCAAAACTTTGACATTTGATTGAACTTGGCGTGCTTTTTTCGGTCTTGGCTCTGCGGGATGCTTCCATTGAGACGATTGGGTTTTGATTTCGACGTCATAACCATAAACCCATGTTTCGTCACCAGTTATGACCCTTTTGAGCAAATCAGGATCATCTTTGACGTCATTCAAGAGCTCCTGAGCGATGCTCATGCGACGGTTCTCCTGCTCAAAGTTGATAAGTTTTGGAACAAATTTCTCTGATCCTTTATTGTATGATTATATAATCGCGGAACAAACACTGGTAGCAGTTACTTCTGTAAAATATCTGGGAGTATGCGTGCAGAACGATTTGAAGTGGAATGATCATATAAAATTAATTGTTGGTAAGGCAGGTACCAGGTTGAGATTCATTGGGAGAGTCCTTAGAAAATGTAGTCCTTCAACAATGGAGGTGGCTTACAAAACACTCGTTCGACCTATACTTGAGTATTGCTCATCAGTGTGGGATCCATATCTGGTCGGGTTGACAGAGGAGATAGAGAAGATCCAAAGAAGAGCGGCGCGTTTCGTCACAGGGTTATTTGGTAAGCGCGATAGCGTTACGGAGATGTTTAGCAAGCTCCAGTGGCAGACTCTGCAAGAGAGGCGCTCTGCATCGCGGTGTAGCTTGCTGTCCAGGTTTCGAGAGGTTGCGTTTCTGGATGAGATATCGAATATATTGCTTCCCCCTACTCATACCTCCCGAGGAGATCACGAATGCAAAATTAGATTCGAGCGCGCACGGAGGCTTTCCGGCAGTCGTTCTTCCCGCGAACCATACGCGACTGGAACAGGAAAGGGAGGTAATGACAGTGGCACGTAAAGTGCCCTCCGCCACACACCGTTGGGTGGCTTGCGGAGTATAAATGTAGATGTAGATGTAGGCACATGTCTCATGCTCAAAACATCCGAAAAAATTGCATGACACGAGCCGATCGATATCTTCTCGGCCATCTTGGAAGAGCTTGTACCACTTGTAAACATTTTTTTTTTTTTTTTACTTAGAGCAGATTCACCGTATGCCACTGTCACACAAAATTTGATGCAAATTCTTTGTTTCTTTTTTTATAATAATAGAAAATCGCCGAGAACGCTAAAACACGTCTAAGCTTTCTATGTGTCAAAAACAAACGAAGTATGCTTTACAATTAAAACTGTGAGCATATGTTCGGGACATGTGTACCAACATAACAAAAAAAAGATCGATAGTCGAATGTACGTTTCCCGCGCAATTTGAAAAGTCACCTTACTTTCCGAGATACTGGAAACTGTTTTTTTAATTTTAATGGCTATACTACACCGTATTAGGCATGGTAATGAGTAGTGTTTGTGGTGTTTTCATACTTTTGCCTAACCCCTGTACTTCTCAGCTGAATAACTATGACGAGAAAGTTAGAGAAACTGGAACTCATACGTAGGATTAGCGACAATAGATCTACCTCCCTTCTTCCATTCGCAAAAGGAACAGGAAAGAGGGGAAGTAATTGTCATGCTAAAAGTATCCTCCGCCACAATCTGTAAGAGGTCTTACGGAGTGCAGAAATATAGATGCGGAAATAATCGCGAGTTTTAGTCAAGATGCATCAGAGGCCTTTACATTGTAGTGTCCGTATTTCTTTGAAACGGTTACCGGAGTGCGTGGCTTGCGCGTAATTCGTTGTTTGTTCCATGGTTAAGATAAAATTCGTTACGGACGCAGTCGTAGCGAATAGCTGCGCTGAGTCAGTGGTGACGTGAGACAAGTTCTCTGGGAATTCCACACGCTAGCGAGCAAACAAACAAACAACGGCAAAAAGGAGTAGGCGTGGGAGGCTGGGTGGGGAGAACGGATGGCGGGTGGTACAGAAGGAAAAGCAGTTACACCGCCTCTGCGACGGAAGGCTGCCGTGAGTCAGAGATTACTTTTGACGCAGTTGCGGCCGACTGCTGCGCTCACTTCCGGCGCGGCGTGGAATTAACGCGGGCGTAATGGGTGGCCTTCCTGGGACGCATTCCATGTTCTTGAGTAAGAGCGCCGCTGGCGCGCGGCCAGGCAGACAACGATCCGCTCTCGTCTACCGAACGAGTACAGCTCGCGTGCGGCTTACTGGGGATATCAAACTATAAAGCAGGACGCAAAACACGGAGCAGAGCCTGTAAGAGATTTCCTGCCAGCATGTGTATAACATCCGAAGACATGCAGAACGAAGAGGTTGACAGTGTTAAATTTCTGGGATTACTCCTGGATAATAAATTTAGCTGGAAAGGGCATACTACAGAACTGCTGGAGCAGCTAAACAAGTCTGTATTCGCAACACGAATCATGTCATGTATAGGAGATATAAACATGAAAAAGTTGCATACTTTGCTTAATTTCATTATTTTATGTCACATGGTATTACATTTTGGGGTAACTCGTCAAACAGAGCAAAAGTTTTTAGAGTGCAAAAGCGCGTACATTCAAGAACATCATGTAGAAACTTGTTCAAGGAACTTTGTATTCTAACCATTGCTTCTCAACATATTTATTCCTTAATGAGATTGGACGGACAAACAAGAAGATGTGCAGATACGGAAAGGTGTCCGACAAGGTTGCGCACTATCCCTTGTTATCTTTAATCTATACACTGAAGAGGCGCTGAAAAAAGTAAGGAAAAATTCACAGACAGGTGTAGTAATACATGGCCAATGAATAGACATGATAAGATATGCCGATGATATAGCTGTCCTAGCTGAAAGTGCAGAAGATCTTGTAGTCCTACTGAATAGAATGGATAAAGTTATGGGGGAAGAATATAATATGAGTATTAATAAAGCAAAAACAAAAGTAATGGCATGCGACAAAAAAGAACAAGTGAAAGTCCAAGTTCATGTAGGCAATGAACTGCTTGAACAAGTTGATAAATTTACTTATCTGGGCAGTAATATTACCAGGGATGGAAGGAGCAAGGCGGAAGTGAGAAGTAGAATTGCTCAAGCAAAGGCTGCTTTTAACAAGAAGAAAAACATCTTAACATCTAAGAGCATCAGCCTTGAAATCAGGAAAAGATTTTTGAAATCATATGTGTGGAGTGGAATGCTATGGGTGTGAAATATGGACTCTTGGGACAGAGGAAGACCAGAAGCTAAATTCTTTTGAAATATGGTGCTATAGACGCATGCTCAAAATAAAATGTATCGACAAGGTCACAAACGAAGTGGTTCTGGAAAGAGCAGGTGAAAAGGAAAGCTTCTGGAGTTTCATTGTTAAAAAAGAGTGCAAATTTCTGGTAGACCGTCCGCACTTCGATTTTGTTAATTGTCAGAGAGAGCAACGGTAAATTTTAGACTTCAGTTTCTAGCACTGGGTTCAATAATTTCTCGACCACTGTTCTCTATCTTAAACTGTACGTTTTCCCTTCAGCGTCATTTCTGAGTCTGTTTGCTCATACCGGAAGCATCTTGTGTTCTAGACTTGGGAAGCAAATTAGTTGGTAACTATTACAAGCTGCTCGTCCACAGAAAGTAGCATCCTGATAAATTGCATGTTGTTTAAATCAAATCTATGTTTGGATGAAAAATTAACCCTTTCAGTCGTAATTTCCTTTATACATATGCATATGCTAAAGGTATTGATGATTAACCGCAAATGTATATCAAGCTAACATTAGTAAATTCTTTTTTATTTTACTTGTTACCAGTTTTTGATATGCCTACTTTTGATCACTTCTATGACTAAAATATTTGTTTCTTTGTTATAATTAAAATATTTCTCTTTTATTTGTTGCAGTTGTTCTTATGACAGTCTCTGCTAGTCTTTCAAGCCATGTTGTCACTGTATTCGTGTACAGTTTGTCACCATTATTTGATGAACTGACCACCTGCATAGTTTTCACAGTTCTTCACTCCAATGGAATAAACTTTTTCTTGAACATGTATTTATGAATCTCTGGAAACTCTCTAGCACTGTATACGACTTATGTTTAGGAGTTCACCATTTATGATACCACTTCCGGAAGCTCAACTCTTTCAGACTACAAATTATTTCTCCAGCTTGAAATTTGTACTCCGTTCTTTCGTAGTATTCATCTCAGCATTCCCTTCATCCTGGATGAGGAAAAAACTGTATCATCACGAGAACCGCCATAATTCTGTGATAAACGTCGACCAACGTTTGTGGCCTATCTGGAAATTATTGTCTGACTTTTCGGTCACTTGATATTTTTTCTCAGAAAACTCAAGGGCGTAGGCAGTAATTCGTCTTGCCATTGCAACATTGAAGGCTCACCTATGTAGAGCTAGATATGAACCGTTAGTTCACAGTTATCTGCCTGTGGTTCTCGATACAGTTTATGAACTGAAAACGACGGCGAAGAGTTCGTATCGAAACCAGCAAAACAAGCACTGTCAGAACAAGACAGTTAGTAAAAAAATATGTAAAATCACCAATAAAACAGACCTAAAACTTAGGCTTTCTTAGGCTGCATATGATAATGCAGTAGAGACTAAAGCATTGTCTGGTGTAAAATTGGGCTTTTTTTACGGTAGCACATATTCCATGGCTTTTTTTTTTTTTTTTGCAGTTCTGCAGTTTATAATTCTAACTTACAATTAAATCTAATCAAACAATATTTCAACGAAGCACAGATTCAGGTCCGCCACAGAGTTTTAATCTGTCAGCAACTTTCAGATCGTTTAGTATTTTCCTTAGCTTCATATGGGAAGGAAACAAGGTACAAACAAAATATGTGTTTTGAAGGCGAATAAAAATGCATTAAGGAAACAGAGGACATCAACAAAATTCACCTTCAGATTAATCTCCTCTGGTCGTAAAGCACTACTGGCCATTAAAATTGCTACACCACGAAGATGACGTGCTACAGACGCGAAATTTAACCGACAGGAAGAAGATGCTGTGGTATGCAAATGATTAGCTTTTCAGAGCATTCACACAACGTTGGCGTCGGTGACGAAACCTACAACGTGATGACATGAGGAAAGTTTCCAACCGATTTCTCATACACAAACAGCAGTTGACCGGCGTTGCCTGGTGAAACGTTGCGATGCCTCTAGTAAGGAGGAGAAATGCGTACCATCGCGTTTCCGACTTTGATATAGGTCGGATTGTAGCCTATCGCGATTGCGGTTTATCGTATCGCGACATTGCTGCTCGCGTTGGTCGAGATCCAATGACTGTTAGCAGAGTATGGAATCGCTGTGTTCAGGAGGGTGATACGGAACGCCGTGCTGAATCCCAACGGCCTCGTATCACTAGCAGTCGAGATGACAGGCATCTTATCTGCATGGCTGTAACGGATCGTGTAGCCACGTCTCGATCACTGAGTCAACAGATGGGGCCGTTTGCAAGACAACAACCATCTGTACGAACAGTTCGACGACGTTTGCAGGAGCATGGACTATTAGTTCGGAGACCATGGCTACGGTTACCCTTGACGCTGCATCACAGACAGGAGCGCCTGCGATGTTGTACTCAACGACGAACCTGGGTGCACGAATGGCAAAACGTCATTTTTTCGGATGAATCCAAGTTCTGTTTACAGCATCACGATGGGCGCATCCGTGTTTGGCGGCATCGAGCTGAACGCACATTGGAAGCGTGTATTCGTCATCGCCGTACTGGCGTATCACCCGGCATGATGGTATGGGGTGTCATTGGTTACACGTCTCGGTCACCTCTTGTTCGCATTGACGGCACTTTGAACAGTGGACGTTACTTTTCAGATGTGTTACGACCCGTGGCTCTACCCTTCATTCGATCCCTGCGAAACCCTACATTTCAGCAGGATAATGCACGACCGCATGTTGCAGGTCCTGTAGGGCCTTTCTGGATACAGAAAATATTCTACTGCTGCGCTGGCCAGCACTTTCTCTAGATCTCTCACCAACTGAAAACGTCTAGTCAATGGTGGCCGAGCAACTGGCTCGTCACAATACGCCAGTCACTACTCTTGATGAACTGTGGTATCGTGTTGAAACTGCATGGGCAGCTGTACCTGTAGACGCCATTCAAGCTCTGTTTGGCTCAATGCCCACGCGTATGAAGGCCGTTATTACGGCCAGAGGTGGTTGTTCTGGGTACTGATTTCTCAGGATCTATGCACCCAAATTGCGTGAAAATGTAATCGCATGTCAGTTCTAGTATAATATATTTGTCCAATGAATACCCGTTTATCATCTGCATTTCTTCTTGGTGTAGCAATTTTAATGGCCAGTAGTGTAGTTGTAGTATTGTGGAGATGAACCAACCAATAAGTCTGCAGAAGTTACCTGAAAACTGAAAAAAAAATTCGCCCACCATAAATAATTTATCCGCATGGGACGGAAATCGTTAGATGTGATATACATGTACAGACGAACAAATGATTACAGTTGCGGAAAAAATGATTAATTTATTCAAGAGAAAGTGCTTCAGTAATTGAGCAAGTCAGTGATTTACAACCAGAAGGAGGCTCCTGCTCATACAGAATTTTGGTCTGAAGATGACCACAGGCGTGGTCGAAACCGGTTACCAGAATAATTAAATTTGTGATCAATACTGATTTTAATAATAGCTATTAGTAATAGCACTGATCACTATCTGCTCCTAGGATGTATTCAAAAGTAATTAAGTCAGTGACGCGTTGCTCCCCCTCTGGCCCATGTGCAAGCAGTTGTCCAGCTTCGCATTGATTGATATACGAGGGTAAGTCAATTATTATCCGCAAAATAATTATAAAATTTTATTGTAATCAAGTAGGAAACTTACAAGAACATCATTTTTCGACATAATCTCCTTGCGTTTCAACGCACTAGGTCCATCGTTGTACAAGCTTCCTGATGCCCTCATAAAAGAGGGTTCTCGGTTGAGCTGCGAGCCAGGAATGCACCGCTTCTTTCACTGCTTCGTCCAAGGCAAATCGACGGCCCGTTAATGCCTGTTTGAGTGGACCAAACAAGTGATAGAAGGGACAAGATCGGGACTATATGGAGGATGATCCAGTACTTCAAATTTGAGTTTCTGGAGCGTTTCAACAGTGTGGACAGCAGTACGCGGACGAGCATTGTCGTGCTACAACACAATACCTTTTGACAGCAATCCCCATCGTTTGCTTCGAATTGCAGGCTTTAGCCTAGCAGTAAGCATCTCACTGTAACGAAAACTGTTTATTGCTGTGCCCCTTGCCCCATGAATGTTCCAATATTGGACCTTGTGCGTCCCATAAGTTTTCCTGCGGACGGTTGGGTCTTAAACTTTTTCTTGCACGGCGAATTTGGATGTTTCCGTTCCATACTCAGCCGATAACTCTCCGGCTCGTTACGATGAATCCTCCTTTCGTCACCAGTAATGATCCTGTCGAAGATGTTGTCCCCTTCGTTACCATAGCGATCCAAATGTCTTTTGCAGATGTCCAAGCGCGTTTGTTTATGCAACTGTATGAGTTGTTTTGGGACCCATCTTGCACAAACTTTACGAAACCCAAGTCTGTTGTGGGTGATCTCGTAGGCAGAACCGTGACTAATTTGCAGACGATGTGCCACTTCGACAATAGTTAATCGTCTAAGAGAATCATTTCATGTGAACGCTCAAGGGTTTCTTCATTTGTGGCGGTAAACGGTCATCCGGCTCCTTCGTCGTGCGTTAACACTTGTGCCACCTTTTCGGAATTTTTCAATCCATTTTTAGACACTCCATTGTGGCAAAACACTCTTCCCGTACTGTACCGAAATTCTTCGACGAATTTCGGCCCCTGATAATCCTTTCGATCACAAAAAACGGATCACTGAACGTTGCTCTTCTTTGGTGCAAATACACAGCAGAGCAGCCATGACTAACAGCACGGCAGCGATAACGAAACTAACCCAGTAGCTTGAAAATTGCAAAGATATAACAAGAAATAAACAAAGCATGCGTCACCAACGTAAAACGACATTACTACCAAAATAAACAAAAATATAACTAAATTGCGGATAGTAATTGACTTACCCTCGTACTTGTTGGATGTCCTGCTGAGTGACATCGTGCCAGTTTCTGTCAAATAGGCGCGTTAGACTTCAAAATCTTTAGCCCGTTGGAGCTCCTTGCCCACAAAGATCCAAATGTTCTTAATTGGGGACAGATCCGGCGATCATTCCAGCCGACGTAAGGTTTGACAAGCGCGAAGGCAACCAGTAGAAACTCTCGTCGTTTGAGGGTGGAGAGTTGTTGAAATGCAAGCCCAGGATGGCTTGCCATGAAGGGCAAAAAAGCGGGGCGTAGAATAACGTCGACGTACCGCAGTGCTCTAAGGATGCCGCGGATGACAACCAAAGAGGTCCTGCTATAAAAATAAATGGCACCCCTGAACATCACTCTGGTTGTCGGGCGGTATGCCGGGTGACACTCAGGTTCGTATCCCACGGCTGTCCGGGCCATCTCCAGACACGTCTTCGCTGGTCGTCCGGGCTCACTTCGAAGCAGGACTCAACACTTAAGTCACTTCTAAAATGGTTCAAATGGCTCTGAACACTATGGGACTTAACATCTATGGTCATCAGTCCCCTAGAACTTAGAACTACTTAAACCTAACTAACCTAAGGACGGCACACAACACCCAGTCATCACGAGGCAGAGAAAATCCCTGACCCCGCCGGAAATCGAACCCGGGAACCCGGGCGCGGGAAGCGAGAACGCTACCGCACGACCAGGAGCTGCGGACGAAGTCAATTCTACTCCACTCAATGAGACTCCAGGCCGAGTGTGCCCGACACCACTGCACAAGAGCTTGTTGACTACTGTGGTTGGCATAAGCTTCGGTAGTGCCTAGGCGATCATTGCTAACTACCTCGGATCTCGGGAGCTTCTGCAAGGTAGGTTCTTCGTCTTTTCACTGCAAACAGTGTATTTCATCGTCGCGAGGTGTGCAGACGGCTACAGACACGCTACCAGATTGAAAGGGAACATTTTTCCACCGGAATGTGACCTGCAATGAAACGCAGGTGCACCAGTACACCCCGGAATCGAAGAAAGCAGCATGGAATGGCGCAAAGAGGACAAATATGCACCCCTCAAAGTCAGAAACCGTCTCTCCAAGGGGAATGTTCTTGCAATAGTCTTATTTTAAGGAATTGCTCTCATCGATTTGCTTCACGATCAAAATCAAATGGTTAAATGGCTCTGAGCACTATGGGAATTAACTTCTGAGGTCATCAGTCCCCTAGAACTTAGAACTACTTAAACCTAACTAACCTAAGGACATCACACACATCCATGTCCGAGGCAGGATTCGAACCTGCGACCGTAGCAGTCCCGCGGTTCCAGCGCAACTGCCTGCTGTCCAACAACCACGTTCATTTTACGAAGGGGATCAAGAAACTACCAATTAGCTGGGAAAATGTGTTTCCCATTGAGAAGACCATACAGAAAAACGAATTCATGTGTATGATTTTTCTGAATCTTAAATAAACTAACAAGAAAATCGAGTTTGTATTTGATTCGCTCTCGTATTACAAACCTTTTGTTTGGTTAGGTGTAAAATCATAATATGTATGTGCGTTTTATTATCTTATGATTGTTCACCTGAAACTGCATTAAAGATTGAATTGTACAGGCTGGCCTGTTTTATAGTTGTTATACAGTTTATTCGGAAAAATGTGTTTCTTAGCTCCGAAAGTAGCTGCTTTCCTACACTTTTTCCGATAATGACAGTAGTGTGAACAACAGAGTGCGCAATTACAGCACACCAAGAATGACGAAAAACGTAACTACACAATATCCGCTACCGTTATTCTCGAGGAAAATAAACAAAAACAATGGCTTTTTGAGCTAAGCTACGCCGGCCGGAGTGGCCGAGCGGTTCTAGGCACTACAGTCTGGAACCGCGCGACCGCTACGGTCGCAGGTTCGAATCCTGCCTCGGGCATGGATGTGTGTGATGTCCTTGGGTTAGTTAGGTTTAAGTAGTTCTAAGTTCTAGGAGACTGATGACCACAGCAGTTAAGTCCTATAGTGCTCAGAGCCATTTTTTTGAGCTAAGATACTCATTTTTTCTTACTACTTTGCAGATGAGAGGCTCCTGAGTCATGAATTGTACAAGAGCAACCCCACAAATACTATCCGATATTTAAAAAATACATAAATACAGATTCAGGTGAGCAACAACAATAAAATAAAATACATATGTTTTAGTGTTAGGCCTAAAACAGAGAACCAACCAAATGTTTTGTACAATATTTTACAGAAATAAAATGAGACACACTGTAGATGACACCTAGATGTCGAAACATATATTGGTAAATCATAAGAAAAAGGAAAAACACTATGTTATGCAGAAGACGAAGTTTGGAAAGAGCCATATTTTAAAAGAGGATATTTAATTCACAAACACGAAGAAACTGAAATTGGAGTTTCTAACCTCAGCAAGGTGATTAGGTCTTAATTGTAAATTAGGAGTAACAGTGGAAGTTGATTACACAGGAGAATAAGTAAAATACAGTGTAATGATCACAACAAACTTCGTTGAAGAAAACCATAAGCCGGCCGCGGTTCTAGGCGCTCCAGTCCGGAGCCGCGCTGCTGCTACGGTCGCAGGTTCGAATCCTGCCTCTGGCATGGATGTGTGTGATGTCCTTAGGTTAGTTAGGTTTAATTAGTTCTAAGTTCTAGGGGACTGATGACCAGAGCAGTTGAGTCCCATAGTGCTCAGAGCCATTTGAACCAACCAAAACCATAAATAGCAAAATCATCTAGATGTTTCAGAGGCCGCTGACGGACTGACTCGAAAGCTGCCTTCGCCTACGAGGAGCACGAGCTGGGTTTCGTGTCGACAAAGGATAATCACACAATAGTGGCCCCCAGAGCGAACAGTGAAATTTGAATATACGGACTAGGGTGAATTAACCCTCCATCCCACTCTCACGCTAAGACACGGAGGTAATGCAGAACCGGATTTAATACATCCACCGGTTTGCCAACCGTTGCTGAAGTTTACTGGTCATCTTGCACGTGACTGTATTTTAATTTTTCTTACAGTGTACGTGTGTGAGCCGCAGATGGGGATCGTATCGGACTCGGCATCGTCCATCTAAAACAGGAGAGAAAACTTTCTAATAGGAGTGTCTGCCTGCGCCCAGGCATCAGCCATTCATTGACAAGGTGGATTCAATGTTCGACTGGCAAAATAATTTGTCAGGAAAACCGAAACGATGCGCACTAGAACGTGCGGCGGCGCGGTTCCTTCCGTCCCTTAACGACGAACCTGCACCTACCTGTGAACATTGTCCCAGCACATCATCAGTAGGGAAGCCGAGCGAAACCTACTGTACTGCAACGTGAACCAGGCTGCAATTAAAAGTCCACTTCAGAAAGCCAGAAACTTTTCGGGAGAAAGTTTGAACATGAAATGAAAAGTTGGAAATATTGTCCTTAATTAATATATTCTGAAACTTAGGTGAACAAGTATCACTGCCAAGCCGTGCTAGCAAGTTTATGGTGTTGCATTTCCCGAAAACGTAATAGCTACAAAAATACGGATTGTTTTTGATTGAGAATGCTCGACAAATATTAAGTCTGTTGGTACCTAATGCAGTCACAGTTTTTAGCCACCGATCTGCTCGATACGCCAGGCGGAATTTGTGGCTTTTCTCGTCACAAAATCCAATTAAAAATTTCTAAATTTCTACACACCCTTTGGAATAATTATGCCGTCACTGTACAACGCTTTTGATGTATGAAAGACTGCTAGATCCAGCAACTTATCATTTCCATCGGAACTACTACTACACACATCCTAACTGTTTCATGGCTAGGCTCCGACTCCTCTCTAGAATACTTTAAGTCTTCTTTCTCTACCAGCAGAGAACGGCGCGCGAAGAATATTGCTTTACCATTATTCAGTTTACTCAACAGCCAATAGCAAAACAACATTCTCCCGCCTCAGCCCGCGCTTTTCATCTTTAACCAATCTCAAAATAGTAAACCTAACGACTGCACTTTTTACCGACGTAATTATCTAATATGCTCAAGTTTTGTTTATGTATAAAGTTATTTACTTTTGTTATTTATACCTGAAGTAACTTTCCCTTTACCATAAACTTACTTTGCAAATCTGTTCTACAAAAATCCCCTTTGTCCTCATCCATACTTCTTCGAAATGTTCCCACACTAAATCCCACTACATAACTCGTTAAACAGTTATCTTCATATTAACCTTAAACCACACTCACGCATCATTCATACTGCTAAAACACATTTATAACATTTTACATACACAAAAAGACGTAATAACACTATATAAAATACTAGAACAGTTTATGAAAACATGCTATTACTTTAGTGCACTCTAGTGGGCACAATCGAAACTAAATCACAGTCCCTTGTCCAATACTGTCCTCTATCGGGTGATACATAAACTACGTGCGCGTCCAGTCTCGCGTCACCATCTGTCACTATCCAGCTCTGAGACACATCTCCCACTTAACCGCCTCCAAGGCAGGATCGGTATACGGCGCTACGCCTCAAACAGAAAGAAATCAAGGTTAAAATTTAAAGCTCTGTCGACGCCGATGTCTCTAGGGAGCATCATCTCAGTTAACATACCTGTAAGAATGTGCACTCATTAGCCATAATGTTAGAACCACATGCTTAGTAGTGTTTTGGTCCACTTTTGGACCGCAGTATAGCACCAATTCTGCGTGGGATGTGTTAGATTTCCATGGTGGATTTTGTGGCACCAAATGTGTGTGCATAGGTCACACAGTTCCTGCAAATTACAGGCCTATGGTTTGTCGACGCGGAGCTTGTGCTCAGTAGCACCCCAGATGTATTCCATCGGTTTAAAATCAGGCGAATTGACTGGCAAAGAGTAAGTTCATAATCAAGTCCTCAAACCAATGTAGCACGTTTCTGGCTTTCTGGAGTGGACTGTTATCCTGCTGGAAAGAGCCGTCGCCATCGAGAAAGACATCAGTTATGTCGGGATGCAGGTCGATTACAATAACTTTGGCGTAGTCCACTGTTGCTCGATACCTGCCGCAAGAAACATGGGAGCCGAGGTGGATGTCTTACATCGGTACGCATGCAACAGCATGCACTACAAGTATGTTCCATAACGGCCGGAATTTTCCGAGGCTCATACCTCGGGTCCTACTGGCGATGGAAAGGTAGGGTCACGTGTTTGAGATAGCCGTTGGGCAAGGGACCATTTGTACACTCAACAGAACGATCGTCTTAGTGTAAGTATCCTACAGTAAAGGGTCAACTGTTGATTATTACACACTTCCTGCCGCTTAGGCAAATGGAGCAAATGGTTGGCTACTACTGCATTAGATGTTGCCTAAGGCGGGCCTTAAGATACTTATGGAGCCACAATTTAGCTCACGGGAGATTCCGGAGAAATTCAAAACAGCATTTTTCACGATTTTTTACCATCAGCAGCGGATATCTAACTAACTAATTGCAGCTAATTATTCAGATTTTAACGGTATATTCCCTAGGTGTTTATCTAAAAGTACCACCATCCCGTCTTTAAAAACCTTTATCTGTTATCGAGAAACATCCCAAAAAATGGTTTTTGGGTACCAAAACTGAGCGGCTCATTCCAAGACGGCTACGCACAGCATATGGCTGAAGATCCGGATCTCGAACAGTACTGAAAATTTTCTTGCTATCTTTATCCGTTTCCAAGATACAGAGGTCTACACGTAAAACACGCATGTAAAATCCAGTGTGAGGCGAAAACATAGTTTGTAAAGGTGTATAACTTGGAGTAATATGCTATAAAGTGTCTCCATAATCATCAGCAGGGTTATGGGGACACAATCTTGCAAAATTTTTGTGCACATCAAAGCCTGTATGACATGCAATTTAGTTTTGGGTTTTTTCGGTTTCACTTAAGTAAACTATCAAAACTTTACTGATCCATAAACTTCTTTTCACATGATTGACACGCCCTGCTGTAGCAGAGAAAAGAAGGGAACCAGCGGAAAAATGCTTCTACCAGAGCACAGAAAAGGCGAATAGCTTCTGTTTAAAAGACTCTGACTGAAAAGAGCTGCCTCATCTACCTTCCCCAGCACCTTTAAAATACAGGGCTATTACAAATGATTGAAGCGATTTCATAAATTCACTGTAGCTCCATTCATTGACATATGGTCACGACACACTACAGATACGTAGAAAAACTCAAAAAGTTTTGTTCGGCTGAAGCCGCACTTCAGGTTTCTGACGCCACCGAGCGCTCGAGAGCGCAGTGAGACAAAACGGCGACAGGAGCCGAGAAAGCGTATGTCGTGCTTGAAATGCACTCACATCAGTCAGTCATAACAGTGCAACAACACTTCAGGACGAAGTTCAACAAAGATCCACCAACTGCTAACTCCATTCGGCGATGGTATGCGCAGTTTAAAGCTTCTGGATGCCTCTGTAAGGGGAAATCAACGGGTCGGCCTGCAGTGAGCGAAGAAACGGTTGAACGCGTGCGGGCAAGTTTCACGCGTAGCCCGCGGAAGTCGACGAATAAAGCAATCAGGGAGCTAAACGTACCACAGCCGACGGTTTGGAAAATCTTACGGAAAAGGCTAAAGCAGAAGCCTTACCGTTTACAATTGCTACAAGCCCTGACACCCGATGACAAAGTCAAACGCTTTGAATTTTCGGCGCGGTTGCAACAGCTCATGCAAGAGGATGCGTTCAGTGCGAAACTTGTTTTCAGTGATGAAGCAACATTTTCTCTTAATGGTGAAGTGAACAGACACAATGTACGAATCTGGGCGGTAGAGAATCCTCACGCATTCGTGCAGCAAATTCGCAGTTCACCAAAAGTTAACGTGTTTTGTGCAATCTCACGGTTTAAAGTTTACGGCCCCTTTTTCTTCTGCGAGAAAAACGTCACAGGACACGTGTATCTGGATATGCTGGAAAATTGGCTCATGCCACAACTGGAGACCGACAGCGCCGACTTCATCTTTCAACAGGATGATGCTCCACCGCACTTCCATCATGATGTTCGGCATTTCTTAAACAGGAGATTGGAAAACCGATGGATCAGTCGTGGTGGAGATCATGATCAGCAATTCATGTCATGACCTCCACTCTCTCCCGACTTAACCCCATGCGATTTCTTTCTGTGGGGTTATGTGAAAGATTCAGTGTTTAAATCTCCTCTACCAAGAAACGTGCCAGAACTGCGAGCTCGCATCAACGATGCTTTCAAACTCATTGATGGGGACATGCTGCGCCGAGTGTGGGAGGAACTTGATTATCGGCTTGATGTCTGCCGAATCACTAAAGGGGCACATATCGAACATTTGTGAATGCCTAAAAAAACTTTTTGAGTTATTGTATGTGTGTGCAAAGCATTGTGAAAATATCTCAAATAATAAATTTATTGTAGAGCTGTGAAATCGTTTCAATCATTTGTAATAACCCTGTATTTCCCAAAAATTTTGGCATGAGAACATATTCGTCCGTTTTCATGCTGAGAGAGAAGGAATAGTGGCAATGGGAAAGAGAAAAGTAAGACATACTGGGAGAAAGAAGACATTGGTTGTGGTTTATAAAGAGCAAAGGAAACGATGGTAACCTGTGACAAAGAGAGGGACACAGCGACAGAATAGTGCTAAGAAAAGAATGAAGGAGACAGCGCCAGTAGGAGATGAATAAAGAGAAGGGGAAAGTGGAAGTGGATGAGGTCCAGTGATAATGAGAGACAGAGTTTATGACAATGATAACGAGGAGGAGAGAGATAGTGTCAGTGAGAAGAGATAACAGCAGTGGGAAGGAATGAATGAGATAGTAGCAGTAAGAAAGAGGAAGAGGGAGAAGTGTCGGTGAAAGAAGACTGTACTAGTGGAACAGAACGAAGGAGACTCTGGCTGTAAATCATGAGACAGTGACAGAGAGACCCAAAGAGATAATGACAATGAGTTGGGTTGAATAACTGATTGAGAATGGGTAAGTGGGAATGGATGGGTGTGAGCGACTTACAGCGATGGGCTAGTGGGTGTGAGCGAGTTACAGTTACGGGAGTTTGTGGGAGTGAGAGGTTGTTGTTGTTGTGGTCTTCAGTCCTGAGGCTGGTTTGATGCAGCTCTCCAAGCTACTCTATCCTGTGCAAGATTCTTCATCTCCCAGTACCTACTGCAACCCACATCCTTCTGAATCTGCTTAGTGTATTCATCTCTTGGTCTCCCTCTTCGATTTTTACCCTCGACGCTGCCCTCCAATACTAAACTGGTGATCCCTTGATGCCTCAGAACATGTCCTACCACCGATCCCTTCTTCGAGTCAAGTTGTGCCACAAACTTTTCTTCTCCCCAATCCTGTTCAATACTTCCTCATTAGTTATGTGATCTACCCATCTAATCTTCAGCATTCTTCTGTAGCACCACATTTCGAAAGCTTCTATTCTCTTCTTCTCCAAAATATTTATCGTCCATGTTTCACTTCCATACATAGCTACGCTCCATACAAATACTTTCAGAAACGACTTCCTGACACTTAAAACTATACTCGATGTTACCAAATTTCTCTTCTTCAGAAATGCTTTCCTTGCCATTGCCAGTCTACATTTTATATCCTCTCTACTTCGACCATCATCAGTTATTTTGCTCACCCAAATAGCAAAACTCCTTTACTACTTTTTTTAAGTGTCTCATTTCCTAATCTAATTCCCTCAGCATCACCCGACTTAATTCGACTACATTCCATTATCCTCGTTTTGCTTTTGTTGATGTTCATCTTATATCCTCCTTTCAAGACACTGTCCATTCCGTTCAACTGCTCTTCCAAGTCCTTTGCTGTC
This sequence comes from Schistocerca piceifrons, assembly GCF_021461385.2. NCBI lineage: Eukaryota > Metazoa > Arthropoda > Insecta > Orthoptera > Acrididae > Schistocerca > Schistocerca piceifrons. The sequence goes on along the minus strand of NC_060139.1, from coordinate 319,682,310 downwards.
TCTGACAGAATTACAATGTCATCGGCGAACCTCAACGTTTTTATTTCTTCTCCATGGATTTTAATACCTACTCCGAATTTTTCTTTTGATTCCTTCACTGCTTGTTCAATATAGAGATTGAACAACATCGGGGAGAGGCTACAACCCTGTCTCACTCCCTTCCCAACCACTGCTTCTCTTTCATGTCCCTCGACTCTTATAACTGCCATCTGGTTTCTGTACAAATTGTAAATAGCCTTTCGTTCCCTGTATTTTACCCCTGCCACCTTCAGAATTTGAAAGAGAGTATTCCAGTCAACATTGTCAAACGCTTTCTCCAAGTCTACAAATGCTAGAAACGTAGGTTTGCCTTTCCTTAATCTAGCTTCTAAGATAAGTCGTAGGGTCAGTATTGCCTCACGTGTTCCGATATTTCTACGGGATCCAAACTGGTCTTCCCCTAGGTCGGCTTCTACCAGTTTTTCCATTCGTCTGTGATGAATTCGCGTTAATATATTGCAGCTATGACTTATTAAACTGATACTTCGGTAATTTTCACATCTGTCAACACCTGCTTTCTTTGGGATTGGAATTATTATATTCTTCTTGAAGTCTGAGGGTATTTCGCCTGTCTCATACATCTTGCTCACCAGAAGGTAGAGTTTTGTCAGGACTGGCTCTCCCAAGGCTGTCAGTAGTTCTAATGAAATGTTGTCTACTCCAGGGGTTTTGTTTCGACTCAGGTCTTTCAGTGCTCTGTCGAACTCTTCACACAGTATCGTATCTCCCATTTCATCTTCATCTACATCCTCCTCCATTTCCAAAATATTGTCCTCAAGTACATCGCCCTTGTATAGACCCTCTATATACTCCTTCCACCTTTCTGCTTTCCCTTCTTTGCTTAGAACTGGGTTTCCATCTGAGCTCTTGATATTCATACAAGTGGTTCTGTTTTCTCCAAAGGTCTCTTTAATTTTCCTATAGGCAGTATCTATCTTACCCATAGTGAGATAAGCCTCTACATCTTTACATTTGTCCTCTAACCATCGCTGCTTAGCCATTTTGCACTTCCTGTCGATCTCATTTTTGAGACGTTTGTATTCCTTTTTGCCTGCTTCATTTACTGCATTTTTATATTTTCTCCTTTCATCAATTAAATTCAGTATTTCTTCTGTTACCCAAGGATTTCTACTAGCCTTCGTCTTTTTACCTTCTTGATCCTCTGCTGCCTTCACTACTTCATCTCTCAAAGCTACCCATTCTTCTTCTACTGTATTTCTTTCGCCCATTCTTGTCAATTGTTCCCTTATGCTCTCCCTGAAACTCTGTACAACCTCTGGTTCTTTCAGTTTATCCAGGTCCCATCTCCTTAAATTCCCACCTTTTTGCAGTTTCTTCAGTTTTTATCTACAGTTCATAACCAATAGATTGTGGTCAGAGTCCACATCTGCCCCTGGAAATGTCTTACAATTTAAAACCTGGTTTCTAAATCTCTGTTTTACCATTATATAATCTACCTGAAACCTGTCAGTATCTCCAGGATTCTTCCATGTATACAGTCTTCTTTTATGATTCTTTAACCAAGTGTTAGCTATGATTAAGTTGTGCTCTGTGCAAAATTCTACCAGGTGGCTTCCTCTTTCGTTTCTTACCCCCAATCCATAGTCACCTACTACGTTTCGTTCTCTCCCTTTTCCTACCGACGAATTGCAGTCACCCATGACTATTAAATTTTCGTCTCCCTTCACTGTCTGAATAATTTCTTTTATTTCATCATACATTTATTCAATTTCTTCGTCATCTGCAGAGCTAGATGGCATATAAACTTGTACTAGATGTCTTGTTCATCCTACCACCGAACTTCACTAATTCCCACTATATCTAACTTTAACCTATCCATTTCCCTTTTTAAATTTTCTAACCTACCTGCCCGATTAAGGGATCTGACATTCTGACATTCCACGCTCCGATCCGTAGAACGCCAGTTTTCTTTCTCCTGATAACGACATCCTCTTGAGTAGTCCCCTCCCGGAGATCTGAATGGGGGACTATTTTACCTCCGGAATATTTTACCCAATAGGACGCCATCATCATTTAACCATACAGTGAAGCTGCATGCCCTCGGGAAAAATTACGGCTGTAGTTTCCCCTTGCTTTCAGCCGTTCGCAGTTCCAGCACAGCAAGGCCGTTTTGGTTAGTGTCACAAGGCCAGATCAGTCAATCATCCAGACTGTTGCCCCTGCAACTACTGAAAAGGCTGCTGCCCCTCTTCAGGAACCACACGTTTGTCTGGCCTCTCAACAGATACCCCTCCATTGTGGTTGCACCTACGGTGTACGGCTATCTGTATCGCTGAGGCACGCAAGCCTCCCCACCAACGGCAAGGTCCATGGTTCATGGGGTGGGGGGAGGGGGGGGAGTGAGAGGTGAGCATGTTAAAAAGAGCACGAATATGTTTACATGTCAAAATTATTGGAATAAAAATTAAAGGTGTTGAGGTATGTTGTATGTTAACTGGGGACCTAGAACCGACGGAGAGGCTCCGTCCCCGCCGCAGCCGCAGTGGTCCACAACCCCACCACGACTACCGTAGTCCACTTCACCCCTCCTCCGGCCCACACCAAATCCAGACTTATTGTGCGGTTCGGCCCCCGGTGGACTCCCCCAGGGAACGTTTCACACCAGAGGAGTGTAACTCCTATGTTTGCATGGTAGAGTAATGGTAGTGTACGCGTACGTGGAGAACTTGTTTGCGCAGCAATCGCCGACATAGTGTTAGCTGAGGCGGAATAAGGGGAACCAGCCCGCATTCGCCGAGGCAGATGGAAAACCGCCTAAAAACCATCCACAGACTGACCAGCTCACCGGACCTCGACAAGAGTCCGACGGGGGGGATTGGTGCTGGGGATCAGGCGCTCCTTCCCGCTCCGGAAAGCCGTGCGTTAGACCGATCGGCTAACCGGGCGTGCCAAAGTATTGAGGTTGGTGAAATGAGTCAATTGGTGCCCCACTTTTCAGTCAGAGCCATTCTAAGCAGGAACATATTCGGATTTTTGTATCCCGATTTGAGCATTTTTCCGCTGGCAGCATAATACTGCTGCCCTCTCCCCCCTCCCCTCTCGCAGAGCTGGCATTTGGAACAAAGTGCATGTTTCGAGCAGTCGTCGCTCGTCCGGATGACGGTGTATCCGTGCACACATCGACCTGGTGTAAAATAAAGGGGAAAAAACCGTGATTCATTTAGCCACGCGACAATTTTTCTCTGATCCACAATACAGTCTCAATGATCTCGTACCTACTGCAATCATAATTGACTATGTTGTTGGGTCAAACATGGGAACACGTAGAAGTCGTCTGCCATTGAAGCCATGTTCAACATTGTGAAATGAATAGAGTGCTCCGAAACACTTGTGACTGCAGCAGAATTGTTTTCTGTCCCATGTCTCGCTTTACGGAGCGGGAAACCTTCGGTCTCCTCCTCCGGCGATGAGTCGGGGACGCCCAACACTTTGCCGCCTACTCGTGGTTTGCCGTCCTTCAAACACTTTATATAGATGCTCATAACAACAGTACGCGAACGGCCAACCAGCTTCGCCGTTTCCACTATGCGAGTCATAACAATTTGCTCTTTGACAAGGTCGCTTATGTCAAGGGTCTTCCCATTTGCGGCCAGTGTTTTTGCTAGAATGAGTCCCCATTCTTCTCTGCGCCGTTTACATATTTCCCTTACCGTGTCACGTGCCTTCAACGCTACCAGGTAACATTGAATTTCGCGGCGGGCACAGGTCATGTTTTGGCTCATCTGTATAATCTTCTCTGTGAAAGACAACGATTAACTGAAAAAACATTCATCATGCGAAAACGACACACAAAATAATCTCCGCGCCATGTATACAGGAAACTAGATTGGTTCGGTTTCAGAAGCTTTTGACTCATCTCAGCACCAACGCAGAAGTGCTACTAGCGGAGCACAAGTAGAGTATGCTCCTGTTAATTAAAAGAACTTGACTGAAAACTGGTGTTTCTGTACAGAAGATTTCGACACTCCTAAACATCCCTAGATCCACTGTTTCCGATGTGATAGTGATGTGGAAACGTGAAGGGACACGCACAGCACAAAAGCGTACAGGCCGACCTCGTCTGTTGACAGTAGAGACCGCCGACAGTTGAAGAGGGTCGTAATGAGTAATAGGCAGACATCTATCCAGACCATCACACAAGAATTCCAAACTGCATCAGGATCCGCAAGTACGATGACAATTAGGCGGGAGGTGAGAAAACTTGGATTTCATGGTCGAGCGGCTGCTCATAAACCACATATCACTCTGGTAAATGCCCGCGATGCCTCGCTTGGTATAAGAAGCGTAAACATTGGACGATTGAACAGTAGAAAAACGTTGTATGGAGTGACGAATCACGGTACACAATGTGGCAATCTGATGGCTGGGTGTGGGTATGGCCAATTGTCCGGTGAACGTCAAATGGCTCTGAGCACTATGCGACTTAACTTCTGAAGTCACCAGTCGCCTAGAACTTAGAACTAATTAAACCTAACTAACCTAAGGACGTCACACACATCCATGCCAGAGGCACGATTCGAACCAGCGACCGTAGCGGTCGCTCGGTTCCAGACTGTATCGCCTAGAACCGCACGGCCACTCCGGCAGGCCCGGTGAACGTCATCTGCCTGCGTGTGTAGTGCCAACAGTAAAATTCGGAGACGGTGGTGTTAAGGTGTGGTCGTATTTTTCATGAAGGGGGCTTGCACCCCTTGTTGTTTTGAGTGACACTTTCACATCACAGGCCTACACTGATGTTTTAAGCACCATCTTGCTTCCCTCTGTTGAAGAGCAATTCGGAGATGGCGATTGCATCTTCCAACACGATCGAGCACTTGTTCATAAGCACGGCCTATGGCAGAGTGGTTAGGTCAACTGCTGGTATTATGGGTCATTTAAAAAAAAATGTAAATTACAAAATATGTTTGTAGCTTAAGTCAGTTACGAGCGGAAAAAAAACATATTTTCAACTTCTTTCCTCTATGTACTAAAAATATATTTAGCAATACATGAAGGGAACATAATAGAAAATGTAATTAGAATTAACTTTGCATTTTGGACATTTGAAAACTGTTGAGTAATATGGGCCAAACCAATAAGATTATGTTTATAAATTAAAAACATTGTTTTGAATAAAAGTTTCATTGTTTAATACTATACACAATGTATAACATACTATAGCTCATTTACCCTTATGATTTATTTAGTATATACAGATCACAAAAGTAAAAATGTAAGTCGTCAGTGTCCGCACAGAGCTCATGTGCCCAGCCTTCACACTTGTTGCACTGAATTCAGTTTTCCTCATAGCTTTCTCTACACACAATACATTTAACATCTACAACGTCTTGGGAAGTGCTTTTTGCAGGATTGTCATTATGAAAAATTTTGATTTGCTCATTTCTCTTCTTGTTATTGATCATCGTTTGTTCTTGTTTTGAAAATTTCATTTGTCTCTTTTTCTGTTGCGCTTTTTCCTTTTGCTCTTCTGAATCATTCTTGTCTGTCAGCATATTTTTTACTGGAGTTGATGTCAATATTTCGCTTCTCTCTGCCTTTCTTTTCGCTGCTGGAGGGCAAATGCGATGTCTCTTTTAAAACACTTGCAAAATCAGAATGTTCACTTGAGTGCACTGCATTGGAGGAAGTGGTGGTCTCTCCAGAAGTGATTGTGGATTCTGCCTGTGAAGCAAGCTGAGAGGGCGGAGGGGGCCTATCAGAGCTACTGGTGAGATCCATGTGAGTGTCCTACATGTAGCAATCACAGCCCCATCAAACGTCATCTCGGCGAGAGGTTCCTGTATAATGTTGGTAACATCACTGCCCATATAGGCCAACTCAATAAATATGTCTGGGTTTGTCGGGTAAATGCTAGTGCATCTAAATCCATTTTCAGCAACATCTAGTCGATACACTTGGTTTTATCAGCTACCAATTTTGCAACATCAAAGTCATTCATTATTGGCTCTGGATGAGCCCTCATCCACAAACTGCAAGCAATATTGTAGCAGTTTTTGAAAGGTTTCATGAACGCCCTATCCAGAGGCTGCAATTTATGAGAAGTGTGTGTGGCAAAACTTAACATACGGACATGGTTTTTCCGAGCAAACATGATGACATCTAATTCATTGTGACTGGCACGCCCATCTACAATCAGCAAGATAGGATCTCCTGCTGAGGGCTTTGTGAAGGAAAGAAAGTGTCGAGCCACTTACGAAAAGCCTCAGCTGTCATCCAACCGTTAGAAGTTGCTTCCGGTTGGAGCACCAATCATCAGGCGGCCATTCATTCGATTCCTTGGGAAAATAAAAAGGAAGGAATAAATTGCCCGGTTGCACTCATGCAAAATAGAAGTATAACATTACGGCCCCTCTCTCCAGAAGTAATTTTCCTCACTTGACGCTTGCCTTCACTGTAATGACCTTGTCATTTTCACGCACGCACGATACGCCAGTCTCGTCCGGATTAAAGATTCGGAATGGACGAAACGAATGCTATTTTAAGAGAATTTCAAACTGGCTGAAGAACCCTTCGACCTGTGGCTTATTCAACCTTACACACTGCATCGGACTCGTTGATTGTGGTCTTCTGTAGGTCAAATTTGGGTGCTTGTTCATAAAACTAGCATAAAAATCTTTTCCAGCCATTTTTGTCCTTTTGTTGACTTAAATTTAATTTTTCTGTCAGATCATAGGCCAGTTTCAAAAGCTGTGGTTTGGACAGGGGCATTAGTCTCGAATCTAAATCCATCAAATGAGCTACTAACAGTTTTTCACATCTTTCATCAAAGGTTGCCTTAAACGACCCTATTTGTGGTTTCATATCAGTTGGCTCATTATTTGCTATAGCTTTTAACTTTCTTTGCAGAGTGCTTCTAGGTACACGGTATCGATCAGACACGGCTCTTAAGGAAAGTTTATTTTCCACTACACTTGCAACAGCATTTTTCATATCATTCTCTAACCATTCTCCCCGACCTTCACCTTCTGGTTTTTTCTTAAATGTTGGCATAGTATTCTAAAAAAATAGTAAATGAGTTCTGCGGCCCATGCCACCCGAAAGTCACATGACCCATACTATCCGACTCACATTGATATGAAAACATGATAGTAAGCGAAACATTGTTAGAGCAAACGAAATGCAATTCCAGAATGAGATTTTCACTCTGCAGCGGAGTGTGCGCTGATATGAAACTTCCTGGCAGATTAAAACTGTGTGCCCGACCGAGACTCGAACTCGGGACCGTTGCCTTTCGTATGGCAAGTGCTCTACCAGCTGTGAGTACCGGGCGTGAGTCGTGCTTCGGTAGCTCAGATGGTAGAGCACTTGCCCGCGAAAGGCAAAGGTCCCGAGTTCGAGTCTCGGTCGGGCTCACAGTTGAAATGCAATTAACAGAGTAAACTAAATAACAGCTCTAGTTCAATAAGTGTATTTTTACCTGTAATGATTCAGGGTGATGTTATAAAGTATTCGAGGGAACAACTTTTAGGAGCACAAACAAACAATAACCACTCATAGGCGATACGACACTTGCAATCAAACAATTATTTACAATGAATTATATATAAGGGTATATATATATATATATATATATATATACCCTTATTTACAATGAATATATATATATATATATATATATATATATATATATATATAACATCTGCACCATTTCATTGCAGTAATATGTTCATAGTAATAAGTATGGTAGTAGTTCTATTACATGTTTATTACCTTAAAAATAAATAAAACATTTTTTAAATTTTAAATTCAGTGCGTTAATGCGATATTAGTAAATGAGTGTTTGTGAAATGATTCTTTCACATAGTGTTCATTTTTAAAAAAATGACGTTCATTCCACTTGCGACCTGTGGAAGGTACATTAGCGTATTTGTTTCAGTTGTAAATATTTGTTACGTACTATTGTTTTTTGACATGTTCTACATCCTGGAGGACTTCCTCACTACGGATAAATTGGAATGAAAGTAAACCTAATCTAATCTAATCAAACTCTTTGCACATGGCGAAATGGCGCTGGCGGCAAAGATTACACTGTGTACCGTGTTGCTATCTAGTAGTGAATAGCTGAAATACCAACTGGCCCATACTACTCGCTGGCCCATGCTACACGCCGTTCTCCTACACGACAGTAACATTCCTTTAAAGGACTGACCTGCACAGAGTCCTGACCTGAATCCTACAGAATACCTTTGGGATGTTTTGGAAAGCCAACTTCGTGCCAGGCTTCACCGACCGATATCGATACCTCTCCTCAGTGCAGCTCTCCGTGAAGAATGGGCTGCCATTCCCAAAGAAACCTTCCAGCACCTGATTGAACGTATACCTGCGAGAATGGAATCTGTCGTCAAGGGTAAGGGTGGGGCAACACCATATTGAATTCCAGCATTACCAATGGAGGGCTCCACGAACTTATAAGTCATTTTCAGCCAGGTGTCCGGATACTGTTGATCACATAGTGTATTACTTAGCGCATGCTGTCGCATGTGTACCGATCACCTAGAGAAGCTAAGTCCCTGTGGGACATCTAACCAGTTTTCTCGACTGGATCTAAAACTTCTTGACAGGTGACAAACAGTACGTTACACTAGATGGAGAGTCTTCTACAGACACTTTAATAATACCCAGTGTGTAGCATTGATGCGTACTACTACCATTGTTGTTCTTTCTCAGTATCATTAACTAAGCGGACAGTAATAGCTACATCCTCATGTCTCTCGCAGACTACGCAGTTATCTAAGAGCAAACTGTTCCCTGTAGGAATTGTAGTGACTTACAGTCAGATCTTGACAAAATAAGAGCCTGATGGAAGCACTAGTAGTTACCTGTTAGGTTGAACAAATGTAAAGTTGTGCACTTCATGAAGCGTAACAACGCGGTTAAGTTTAATCGTAGAAATTATGGGTCACAGCTAGAGTCAGTCGTGTCTTACACACCCTTAGAAGCAACAATGTTTAGCGATACGAAATGCTATCTTACATAGACTGAGTAGTAGAGAAGACAAATTACAAGTTCCAAATCAATGTACGATAGTGACAAGCCACAGTTTTGTGTACGAAACAGTTTGCAGAAACGGGGTGCTTCAGATAACATGTTTTTCTCTGTAACTCATAAAATAATAAGTGAGCGAGACATTTATTTTGATTGGTAAACGTAAGAAACGTGACTCTTATCAGAATTATGAACAGTTTATTCAGCTATTTTGCAGAGAGTTACAGCGAGATATAATTGTTGAAATAAAACATATTCTCTGTCATGTAGCTGATGCATTTAAACCAACTGTATACAAATAAGCAGAAATCAAATTTCTATCAGGTTTAGTTAGAGAACTGGAAACGTTTAGAGTTTTAAGGGTGTGCAGAACAATGAGTATGTTATTGGCTGTGTTCAGACGATTTTTTTTTCTGAGGAGGACTCACACAGCCATTCTCATACATACAAGGTGTAACATATAATCGTAAACATAAAATTACAGTATAATCGCCTTAGAAATCGATCTGCGTTCCAGCAAAAAGACATAAAAGTGAGCAATAGAGCGATATTGGCAAACAGCAACCGATACTGACCAGACGTTGTAGGAGGTGGCTTGTAGCGTTGTATTTGTTCGTGCAACCAAAAAAGATGTGACTGAGATTATCTTCTTCACCACATTCGCACAATAGGGATATCACTGGACTCACACGATGCACATGTTTCCTGTAACGGCCATGATTCAATATGAGGTACCTTTTGTATTTGGAGGTCTCTTGTCATCCTGATTTTCTCTTTGTAGTGTTTGTGAGCAAGGGGAACGACAAGCTACAATTGATGTGCCCAAGTAGCGAAGAACTACTGTACGTTTATTAAGTTTAAGGAACAGAATAGAATAAAACAGTTTCCTTGGAACTGATATCCGCACTACTTGGCTCAGCTGAAATTCAGTCACTTATGTTGCAATGGAATGTTCTTACACAAAGTAAGTAAGACTGTCATTGTCGGAGAGCAGTAGGCTGCTGAAAGACGGAGTCCAGCGAGGCAGTGAGTTCGAGGATGCTAAAGATGGGGCTCAGCAAGGCAGTAGCTCAATAATGGTTGAGACGAGATCCACCGAGACCGTAGCTGGAGTACAGTTGAAGTTCGTTGACGCTGTGGTCAACTACCTCGCTGGCTTGGTATTGTGAACGTCAGCTGATGAGCTGGTAGGTGCAGGGGGTGTAACCACGGAGATTGTAAACTGGATGCAGAGCGGTCCGGCAGCAACCTAAATACTTACCCAGCGAAGGGAACCAGGGGAGGGACGTGACTTGCGGTTGGCGAGGTAATGCCGCGATGGCAGTTCCGTTTGTGGCAAGACTGGTGCCGCTAGGTACTGTGGAGCCCGCTGGAGCTTCGCTTGTAAACAATCTAGCACATAAACACCCACAGTTCATTGAATACTCAATGAATTGAATAGTCAATGAATACTCATTGAACACTCAATGAACTGTGGATGAAGCCCGACCAACAGGCGTTACATGCATTGATCAAAAATATAGTGCATTGAGAATGGCTAGTTTCTAGCTGAAATCTAGACCTGCCAATAAAATTTCAAAAGGACGACTGATACCTGAAATCTATTATTTACAAGCCATAAAACTTTGTCAGCGTGACCAGGAAGGATTCAGGATTCACACTCGTAACAGTGGAAGTTCATAAACATAAAAAAATAAATTTTTTATATGTGAAATTTCATCATTTTTTGACTTACTATTGGCTGCATTTGTTGCTATAGGTACACTTTTCTTTATAAGTAAGAGAGATTCCTCGATCAATTTTGCACAGCATACAAACCATACATATGAAGCTCTAGAAATTTCCAAATATATGAAAAACTGTGGTAAAAATTAAGATAATTAACTATAAAATTTCAGTTCTTTCTAAACATAAAGTTTAGAATGTAACAGCTCACTCAGTTTTTCATAAATTAAATAAATTCTATAGTTTCGTACACCTGTAAGTATGGTTTGTATGCTGTGCAAAATTCATCGAAGAATCTCTCTTACTAACGATGAAAAGTGTACCTATAGCAACAAATGCAGCCAATAGTAAGTGAAAAAACAATGAAATTTCACACGTAAAAAGATTATTTTGTGATGTTTTTGAACTTCCACTGCTATGAGTATGAATCCTGAATCCTTCCTGGCCATGCTGACAAAGTTTTATGAATTTATTTGTAAAAGTATAGACAGTGGAAATTAAAATGTCCTGTGCCTCTTCTGCTCCAAGTCGGTCTGTTTGACATCCTACCCCCCTTAAAATCGCTCCTCGATATTTTATCGAGGTAACTACTTTCAGTCACTGTTCAACAAACGTGTAATCATTACAATTATGGGCCTTCCTATGTACATGCAATACGTTTGTTTATGTTGTGGACCAACTGCCACTCCCTGCAACACGCATCGATCCTCTGCAGTTCTTCCTGCATTCCGCTGCAATTTTCTAGCGCTGCGACGTCTCTGTATACGACACCATCATCCGCGAAACGCCTCATGGAACTACCGATGCTGTTTGCTGTGTTATTAATATATACTGTGAAAAGTAATGGACCTATAACACTCTCTTAGGATACTTCCGAAGGTACTTTCAGGTCTGAAGACTTCTCTCTGTTTGACATGCTGTGTTCCGTTTGCTAGAAACTCTTCAGTCTAATCACGCAGTTGTCTGAAATTCCATGCGCTCGTATTTTGTTCATTAGAAGCAGTGCGAAACTGCGTCGAACGCTTTACGAATGTCAAGGAGTGCGGCATCTACCAGTGCGCCGGTATCTTACTGCTTTCTGGGTTTCGTGGACGAACAGCTCGCTCAGAGATATACATACACTCTTACCATACTTCATCCGTGACTGGCGGCGGGAGTAGCTTTAAAATATTGTAGAATAAATATTATTACCATTTGATTCGCAGTTCATGTGATGTGCACTGGAAACGGATGAGGAAGGAAATCGGTCTTCGCTTGTCATAACCTATTCGGGAGAAAAACTTCGGCGGTCGCCAGGAGTGTTTTAAGGGAACCACAGTAAATCCATGTCAAGAAGGGAATTTGAACCCTCATTTCGTCCGCATAGGGGTAGCCACTGCATCGCTTCTCTGGGTAAGTATTAAATTAACCAAGCAGGTCACAGCTGATCGCCGCCGTCTGGCCTTTTTGGGCCGCGCACAAGATTTTTGCTCTCCCTGTGTGGTGTCTCCCGTGTTGTATACCGTTAATATTATTATATCAGCACCTCAGCCTCGTCAACGATAGTTTCAGTGTTTGGGGGCATCACGCTGGTTTTCAAGCAGATACTCGCGAACATGAGCACGTACATAATATGTCGGTTTGAGCCTGTTCGTGTACTTCTATGTATTGTCAACTGAAATTGCAGTCGTAGGATAATGCACAAATAGTAGTCAGTCATAACTCCATACAACCGAGCGAGGTGGCACACTGGACTCACGTTTCGGAGGACGACGGTTAAATCCCCCGTGCCCGGCCATACTGATTTTGGTTTCCCGCGATTTCCCTAAGTCGCTTCAGGAAATGCCGGGATGGTTACTTTGAAAGGGCGCGGCCGACGTCCTTACCCATCCTTCCATAACCCGATGGGGCCGATGACCCTCCTGTTTTGTCCCTTCCCACAAATCAACCAACCAACCAACTCCATACAATATGTACAGGTTATGTTGTTAATCTGATACAGGGACAGCGCCTCATCGTTTTCAACGATTTCGTCTAAATTTGTAGCATACGCCCGACTCGGTCAAAAATGAAATTGACGGAAGGGGGAGCGCCAGATAATTACGACAGCGTACATCCAGTTCGCTGTTGAGGCAGCGGAAGCGTATAGAATGGTAATCCGAAGTTAGTGGGATCGAGTCCCTATGCGGAAATATTTTCTAGTTTCAGTATTCACGTTACGAACGCTGCAAATAAACAGAAACGATGTTCAGTACATTATATCTGTCAATATTTTCATTAAAAACATGAAAAGGAAAGAGAAATAAAACCGAGACTGCAAATAAATTTCCAGAAAGGAACTGTGAGGCGTACGTGAGAAGTTCCCGTATAAAACTAGATACTTTATTTTACAGTTGATGATTTCCATGTTCTGGGGTAATAATATTTGTAAAAACAGTGAAGGCAGTAATTTTCTCGCCACCTTGTACACTTTATAAAAGCCACATTTTTACAATTACATGCTAAGTTTATTTACTAAATAAACTTATTCGAAATTTGTAAAAGCTTGTCTCTCATCGCACAGTTTAGCAGCAAACTATGCGTAACACATCATTTCTCCAAATATTGGCGACGGTAACTGGTGACATATTTTGATGCAGCCTCCTAGGGATGTGATTTCTTTTCCTCTATCGACGAGATAAGAAAACTTTTGAAGCTTTTTGAAGAAATTCTTTAGTTGCCGATAAAAATAGACATGACAGGGTTGCACTAGCAGTGTACATTTGGTAAGGGGCAGGGGGCGGGAAATCGCTTTAAAACTGCTTGAAAGCAATCCTTCTTCATCTCGAAAAGTCCCATTGTATAATTGCAAATTTGTTTCTTTTCCCCTCTATTCAATTAATAGAAGAAATTTGTTCTCCCACACATAGGGTTTCATCGCATCAGACGTTGAGCATTATCTCGGTTTCTTTTCAGTGTAAGCAACGTAAAAATTTAAAATAGAAAAATACCACATAGGATGTCGATCCCACGTAGTCAGAGAGGAACACAGTGCCCCGCATTCATCATTATTATCGATCTGACATGCAAGTAGTGACCACAAGGACCATTAATAGGCGGCTCACAGCAATAGGGCTGAGCTCACGGCGACCCTTGCGCCGACTACCTCTGTGCTCCGAAGAACCTGTCTGCATTGGTGTCATGCACTGGAATCTCATTCAGTGGAGTAGAAATGCCTTCAGTGATGAGCCCCCTTCGAATTGGGCCCCAACGTCCAGCGAAGAAGTGTCTGGAGAAGCACGGGACTACGGGCTGAATACCAAGCTGACTGTCGCCCGCACTACGGTCCGACAACCAGGAGTGATGGTCTGAGATGCATTTTTTCATAGCAGACGCCTTTGGTTGTCACTCGCGGCTCTCTTACAGCACAGCGGGACGTCGACGATATCCTACGCCCTGTTTCGTTGTCCTTCATGACAAGCCACTCTGGGCTTACATTTCAGCAAAATAATGCCCGCCCGCACATGGCAGGAGTTTTTGCTAATTGTCTTCGTGCTTATCATACCGTACGTTGGCCAGCAAAGTCGCCGGATTTCTACGAAGCTGAGAAAGTTTCGAGCATTATTGCCAGTTCGGAATTTTGACGATCTAACGCACCAGTTGGATAAAATATGGCACGATATCTTTCAGGAGGATATCCAACAAGTCTGTCAGTTAATGCCAAACCGAATAACTGCTTGCGTAAGGGCCCGAAGTGGACCAATGCGTTACTGATCAATTTCGGAAGCTCTTTCTCTGTAATAAATTATCCGATTTTTCTGAAACTGTAATCGTTTGTTTGACTGTACATGTACCATTTCGTCCCATTCGGATAATTACTCTGTGGTGTGTCTTTTTCTTTTTGACTTAAAGTGTATTTCTAAAACTGTCCAATTTCGCAAAATAGTGTGTGATTCGGCTTGAGAGATATTCATGAGAAACGTTGCTGGATTTGAAATGAGATCAGGCACCACCTATGTTGTAGCAGTGGGTGGAGAACTCTGCGTAAGGACAGACATTGTATCTGAAGAAATGGAAGATGGCTGGGATGATGAGAAAAATCCCGACGTGTCCTTCTCGGCTTCGTCTAGCTGCTCATTCAGAAGAAACAGGAATTTAGCTTTCATATCTTATTTACGCCTGTCAAAAGTTTCCTGAAATCAAGGGGCATAAATTGAAAAAAATCCAGTCGTCATTATCAGTTAAAGTTTCGCGGGGTCTTTTCATTTCAGTATGTTTTTCACTTCGAGCATTAGCTTATATTGGTAGCTAATAAAAAGGAAACACTCCACACAACAGGCGACAACAGCTTCACTTGCGACACGTTGCTGCCAACATAATCATGATAACCTCCAATACCTCTCTCGTATTTTCTAGAGATGTGTCGATATGTCAGTTATATTTCGTATACAGAAATTCACCAATGGTATGGAATTCGTATACAGAAATTCACCAATGGTAAACTGGCGGCGATTAAATTCTTCACTACAAATTTTTCAAAACATGCCCAGTGGTTTACGTGTTTGCGAAATATCACAATAACTATAGGCAGAAAAGAAAACCAGTTCATTATCAAGCCATGATATCAGACTAAATGTAGATTTCTCTCTGACATTTGGTGATATCTTTTAGTGAACAACAGTCATCACTTCTATTCAAGAACAACACTCAATTTCTGGTCTTCTCTACTAAGCTAAATACAAGTTTTTGGGATTTAACTCCTAATTAATGTAGCACAATTTACTTATAGAACTCAAGTATTTTCAAGAACCTTATCTGAAAGCACAATGTAAGAAAAACAACTTGTAAAAAAAATATGAAGGAAGTTAAAAAAAGTTAGAAGTTAAATACTACAATTAAAAACAGGACTACCATATACAGGAAATGTCTAAAAAGAAACTGATTAGTACAAGTATGACATAAACAAGAAGTGTTTGGCATATTGACACAGTAAGAATTAGGGCAGCAAATGCACATAATAAAAATCCACTGCATGTCAAGAATTATGTAGGAAATTATTAGTAGGGATTAATGAAGAAAAGTGAACCTGTAAAGGTACAGGATCGATCTTCTACTTGACAGATTTAATGCTTATGCTTCTTTGCTACAACAAAGCAGCACTGCTGATGGGGATGCCCCGTAGACCTAGCAGGCCTAGGTTGGCATCTGGACTTTGTGTGGTGCAAAGAAGGGAGAGAGTTGCACCAAAGACATCACGTGATTACGACTTGCATGTATGTGAGCAAAGTGATTGTGGTTAAAATGATCACTTTGAAGCACAAGATTAGTTTCATATTGCGGGAGTTGTTTTTTATATATAAGGCAACCCTACCATAAGAAATCGGCAATGGTATATTCGTATAAGATTGTGACAAGTAAGTAATTCTAATCGTGGTATGAGTGGGATCAGAACAAATAGGAACGTGATACTTGAAATTAAAGTGAAATGAGGTTACTGTGTCATAAAAAAGTGTTTAGATATTGCAACCTGTTTATTATTATCAGAAAATTTTGGACGGGATGAGACTATAACATGCGAAAAATCAAATTTTTTAACGAATAGTTTCTTAAAAGTCGAAAGAGAAAGACTGCATAACATAGAACACATACGAATCCCAAAACAGTGATTTTTAATTTTTTACGCGAAAAGTGACAGTTCTATTGAGGAACTAACTACAGAGACGGTTGTGGCGTTGTTTCACCTACATAAAACAATAGTTTCGAGTCACATTGGATGATCTGAAATTTCCCATGCCGTGTATCGTATGACACAAGTTTTATCATTTGCCCAGTGTGCTCTATTTGTAGGTTCGAAAGATCCAATGGCCTTCAAATTAAGAGTACAGTAGTGTGTACTGTGTACTGTACTGTTGTGTGTCAGGCAACCCTTAAGGGCAGGATAGAGGCCCTGTTCAAGCTACTATATTGGAAACAATGGCGCTGTAGATGACGTTTTACATTAGCATCAGAATGTGGCGCTGACCACATTGCACAAACGATCCTCAAGGGCAAAATTTGTCTTGAATTAAAGGGGAACCTAATCGAAATGTTTACATTCCAAACACATTTGAGCTTCACACTGAAGGCAGTGGCAGCTCGTAACCACATATTCGCAGTTATGTTACAAATGGTTTGTTTTGCAGACCTCTGCCAACTGGAACGTTATTATTCCTGTTATTTCATCTTCTCAGGTTCCGCTGTTAAATATGATACGTCATACATATTTACTGAGCAAGAAAATCTACAGTACACAAAGGTGCGTATTTTGTACCCAGTGTTAGTCATTTTTGTTCTACTCCCTAATGCTACCTAATGCATATCGCGGTATAGTACACTCCTGGAAATTGAAATAAGAACACCGTGAATTCATTGTCCCAGGAAGGGGAAACTTTATTGACACATTCCTGGGGTCAGATACATCACATGATCACACTGACAGAACCACAGGCACATAGACACAGGCAACAGAGCATGCACAATGTCGGCACTAGTACAGTGTATATCCACCTTTCGCAGCAATGCAGGCTGCTGTCCTCCCATTGAGACGATCGTAGAGATGCTGGATGTAGACCTGTGGAACGGCTTGCCATGCCATTTCCACCTGGCGCCTCAGTTGGACCAGCGTTCGTGCTGGACGTGCAGACCGCGTGAGACGACGCTTCATCCAGTCCCAAACATGCTCAATGGGGGACAGATCCGGAGATCTTGCTGGCCAGGGTAGTTGACTTACACCTTCTAGAGCACGTTGGGTGGCACGGGATACATGCGGACGTGCATTGTCCTGTTGGAACAGCAAGTTCCCTTGCCGGTCTAGGAATGGTAGAACGATGGGTTCGATGACGGTTTGGATGTACCGTGCACTATTCAGTGTCCCCTCGACGATCACCAGTGGTGTACGGCCAGTGTAGGAGATCGCTCCCCACACCATGATGCCGGGTGTTGGCCCTGTGTGCCTCGGTCGTATGCAGTCCTGATTGTGGCGCTCACCTGCACGGCGCCAAACACGCATACGACCATCATTGGCACCAAGGCAGAAGCGACTCTCATCGCTGAAGACGACACGTCTCCATTCGTCCTTCCATTCACGCCTGTCGCGACACCACTGGAGGCGGGCTGCACGATGTTGGGGCGTGAGCAGCAGACGGCCTAACGGTGTGCGGGACCGTAGCCCAGGTTCATGGAGACGGTTGCGAATGGTCCTCGCCGATACCCCAGGAGCAACAGTGTCCCTAATTTGCTGGGAAGTGGCGGTGCGGTCCCCTACGGCACTGCGTAGGATCCTACGGTCTTGGCGTGCATCCGTGCGTCGCTGCGGTCCGGTCCCAGGACGACGAGCACGTGCACCTTCCGCCGACCACTGGCGACAACATCGATGTACTGTGGAGACCTCACGCCCCACGTGTTGAGCAGTTCGGCGGTACGTCCACCCGGCCTCCCGCATGCCCACTACACGCCCTCGCTCAAAGTCCGTCAACTGCACATACGGTTCACGTCCACGCTGTCGCGGCATGCTACCAGTGTTAAAGACTGCGATGGAGCTCCGTATGCCACGGCAAACTGGCTGACACAGACGGCGGCGGTGCACAAATGCTGTGCAGCTAGCGCCATTCGACGGCCAACACCGCGGTTCCTGGTGTGTCCGCTGTGCCGTGCGTGTGATCATTGCTTGTACAGCCCTCTCGCAGTGTCCGGAGCAAGTATGGTGGGTCTGACACACCAGTGTCAATGTGTTCTTTTTTCCATTTCCAGGAGTGTAGTTTCGATTCCCACCGCCAGTATGTTATTTATGATGACGTGGCAAGCTCAGCCTATGTGACCTAAACTAAAATGGTGGGGCAATTTCAGAATGAAAGAAGCACACTTGTACCTTAATGATAGGAAATTCAAAATAACCAATAACCCACACAGACATCATGCAGGGAAATTAAAAAATTCAAGTACTCTTCTCCTCTTGGAGAACTCGTGCAAATGCCTCAGGAGCAAAAGAAATTCGCTATGGAAAATTAATGTGTGGGATGGTTGGTGGCTATTAAAACAAGAAGTAAGCTCTACCTTTTTCATAGCAAAGGCCCAATACTCACAAACACACACGTCAAGTTATGCATACTAGATGTCTGTTTAGCACATTCACAGCAAAATACCTTTATACAAAGTGACAAGCTAATCCACAGCCATCAAAAATGGCACAAACACAGATGACGGAAAGAAACGATATGCTGTGAGAATAGCACTCAAGACCCTAGATGTACATGCCATTTCGTGATGAAAAAACACTGCTAAAATCTGTGAGAGAATGCAACCCTCTCTGGCAGACAGGACATCAACACAGCCCCGTCTTCGTCCACAAGAGCGGACAGTAACCAACATAAAAAACACATACATAGGTACTTTGTGGATAGACCTTGTGAGAGCAGATCTGTGGTATTCTCTTGCTTAGGACAGAGCAAACACTGAGCTAGAGGTAAGATTTAATGACTGGTCACTTGATATTTCTAAGACAGCAATTTGTACTCTTAACTTGACAAATATTTTGTCATAAGCGCCGCAGATACCTCCAGATGCGGGTAGAGTAATCTTTTCAACTGATGGTCTTTCTTGCCACATATTAGAAGAATGATGACAAGTGTCACAGGTTTGCAGTTGAAGATAAATGACAGCACAGTACATGCATTCAGAAGTGTTGCAGAGGATGTTCAATGAGTTAATTGTCAGGCACAGACACCGCACGTTTCCACAGGATTTGTGAGTCATTTCTGATGAATTCAGGTGGCATTCCTTTAACAAAACACTTGCATTAGAAATCGTTTGCCTGCAAGATTGTGGATGGTCATGATAACTAGGGTTGGCTATTATGACTCACATAGGAATCCTCATAATGGGTATGGATTGTCAGCAAATCAAGCATACCAGCGAAGCAGTTCTACTGTGGTTTCCTCTGTAGGTATCCGGCAATGAATGTTTACACAAAACTCCTATAAAATAAAGGTGCAAAGCTTACGTCCAGATGCATTCAGACTAGACGAATTTGCACTGCATCACAAT
Organism: Schistocerca piceifrons; assembly: GCF_021461385.2. Classification (NCBI taxonomy): domain Eukaryota; kingdom Metazoa; phylum Arthropoda; class Insecta; order Orthoptera; family Acrididae; genus Schistocerca; species Schistocerca piceifrons. Next base: position 319,662,501 of record NC_060139.1, on the reverse strand, counting down.
TTGAGCCTTATACCCACAGACAACTATAAGGGCACTTGTGTAGAAGGTCTTTCGCCACCACAATAGGGAGTGTCAGGAGATGCGATGTGAAACGACCATGCGTGCAGACTTGGAGAGATTCTACCAGCCTGCTAGCGTGTAAGACATTGAAATACGTTCAATTGAAGTTAAATATTTCTGACAAAATTCAAATTTAGAGTTATTCAAAACGTGTGACTTTGATTTAACAAAGGCTTCTCTGAAATATTTTGGATCAAGTTCAGACTATGAACATTTTATATAAAATGGGAATATAGAGAGAAACTGAACAAGTCATGCACTGCATGGTGGAGACTACATAACACTTCAAACCATACATACAGGATACAGTGAAAATGTAAGAAAATGCCTCTTGTTACAGTGGAATTGTAACAGACTACCCATGTTCCAGTTAAAATTGCTACAAACTACCGCATGTTACAGTAAAATTGTAACAAAAAACAGCATTTTACAGAAACTAGTAACAGATTGCCCCACATTATAGTGAAATTTATAAAAAAAAATAACTCCATATTACATTGAAATTGTAATAAAACACCCCATGATACAGAGATAATGGAATCAAATTACCCAATACACCACTGTGTTAGAGCAAAATTCACTGAAGACCTGCAAGCAGTAGAGTTTGATGGGAGCATTAGTGCAGACAATAGACCCAAGAAGGAAAGTTGGAAAAAGTACTGTGCCACCTACATACCGATCGTGCTGATAAGGACGCTATTAACAGGTGTAATTTCATAGCTTTCATAAGCGTTCCGTGCTGTTATCAAAGACCTCTTAGCTCCAACACAGTCATATCCTACTGGACTTGTCTCTGATATAATGTAGTGTAATGGTTGTAGGATCTATTTGTAGCCCACAAACACTCCATACCTGGTGCCACCTACATGGTTGTCAGATTCCCCGTATACTATGAGGTTTTCCTTGATGTCACTGAGGAACTGTCCGTTCGCTGTGGCGGCTCATGCAAAATTTTATCACTGTGTTACAATGTGGTGGGCTGTAGCCATTTGTATTGCAAGGGCAGTAATTATAACTAAACTGAATATATTAATTTTACTTATATAAATTTAGCAGTTCAGTTATAATTAAATTTTATAATAAATCATTTAACATTGCAAGGAATAAAACAATAATGGAAGCAGTGCAAATCGAACCTGAGCCAACAAACTGGCACTTAGTGAGCTTGATCACTTTTTTCCCTTCGTCATCGTTCTAGTCGTTTGCTCTGGGTGGATGTTACGTGGCACATTTTCAGGCTGACAGTTGAATACTTCACTCAGTCCGAACACACTGAGCTACTGTGGTGGCAAACCAATAGCCTTTGGAACAAATACAAGAACTACTGCTGAAAAGCCCCTCATATTCTATGCGTAAATCCTTAGAAAGCTTAAGCGCTGTTCGTGTGTTTACGTGCCTCGTTTTTGCTATCTTTGGGGAAAAAAAAGACGCTAAGTTAGGTGGCGCAGTGGTTACACACAGGACTCGCATTCAGGAGGACGACGGTTCGATTCCACGTCCGGCCACCCTGATTTAGGTTTTCCGTGATTTCCCTCAATCGGTTCAGGCAAATGCCGGGATGGTCCCTTTGAAAGGGCACTTTCGACTTCCTTCCCTACTCTTCCCTAATCCAATGAGACAATGACCTCACTGTTTGGTCTCTCCCACCAAATCAACCAACTAAAAAAAAAAAAATGCTCGTTTTTATATCTTGAACTCTTTAGGAAATATGAGAATTGTTATGAGCACATGATTCCTAATGTGGAGGGAGTGCATTGCGTGTGACTGTCTATCGGATATAAAAATGAATAAAATGAGATATCCATGTGCTTTCAGTTTTAAATGGAATTTCCATACCTTATCTACATTTCATTCATAGAAGTGCATAGGCTGGAATTAACAACAGGCAAAGTTTACGCAATGCGCTTTTTTTTTCGTGCAGGCTGCAGATTTCTCGACTTACACCAGAGGGTGGTTGGGTTTCGCGTCTCACTGAGTAGGTCTGGAGTCCACTACACACAGGAGACGGCTACACGGGTAGCAGAGGCTGTGCGGCGTGGACTGGGTCGTGTTTTAGGTTAGAGGGTCTCAGGGAAACACAAAAAGGTCTTCAGTTTCAAAGGGTGCATCTCGAACAAAGGAAGAACGTACATCCAGGAGCCATCAGTATAATAGTAGTAAATTTTCGCAGCTGTGTTGGGACAGTACCAGAGCTCCAAGCGCTAATAGAAAGCGCTGATGCTCAAATCGTTATAGGCACTAAAAGCTGGCTAAACCCGAAGATAATTTCTGCCGAAATTTTTGCGAAGAACCTTACGGTATTCCGAAAGGATAAGGGAAACACGGTTGGCGGTGGCGTGTTTGTTGCTGTTAGAAGTATTCTATCTTGTAGCGAAATTGAAACAGACACTTGCTGTGAGTTAGTATGGGAAGAGGTCATTCTTGGCAACGGGAATAAAAGAATAATTTGATTCTTTTCAGACCTCCCAACTCAGATGATACAACTGTTCAAAGAAAACTTGAGTTTAATTTCAAACAAGTAGCGACTCATACGATTATAGTTTGTGGTGACTTCAATTTTCCATCGATATTTTGGCGAAAATACGAGGGTTATTCGGAAAGTAAGGAACGTTCGATCGCGAAATGGAAACCACAGTGAAAATCCGATGAAGTTGTGCACAGGTGTGTTGAGCAGGGTCTCTAGTATTTCCGTCGATTGCGTTACGTCGTTCTTTTTAGTTCTGAGCACACAGGGAGCACATAAAGATACCTAGAACAATAGTGTCTCCCGCCAAGTACGAGGACCTGGTGAGAAATTTCGCCTGAAGCTATGCAGCCAACATTACATAACTGTCGTGCGGTTTCTTCTTCAAGACAATTCTCAGCCGCATTCTGAAGGGGCAATGGAGATGCCCCTGCATCGCTTTCAATTGAAAATGTTTGATTACTCACAATACAGCCTGTAATTGTTTCCCTCTGAGCTTCATCTCTGCTCACATGAACCGCTGGCTATGAAGACAACATTTTGGCACAGACGACGAGCTGTAGGCCAGCGTAGAGAATTGGCGGAAAGCACTGGTGGCTGCCTTCTATAACGAGGGTATTGGAAAGTTGGTACAAGGCTACGACAAACGTATCAGTCGGATCGGCGACTATGAAGATACAGTAGATTATCCAGCAACAGAACGAAGATTTAAGTAGCAACATAATAACAAAAATGGTAGTTCATAAATATAAAAGATAAATAATAATTTTAACGTGTTAAAGAACGTTTGGAAGAAGGTACTGACTAAAAAAAGGTTATGTTAAAAATAAATTTGATTCGGTAAATATTCAGTTAAGAGTCGATGGCTTTTTAATCGTTTGTCGTAATAACAAAAGAAACCTGTACGTCTTCTTCGCAACAGTACAGTTCTAATCCATTCTTGGAATGGGAGGACTACGTCACATAGTCGACGGTTCGGAAAACAGCTCTTGCGCAGCACATCTTGGTCCATTCTCTGAAACTTATCTGTAACAGATAGAATGGAAGCTCTCACACGATTGGTAGATATGTGCACAACAAACAGCGGCGCCTCTTTCACGCTCTTCAAATACAAACTGCGATTACCTTTCAAGATAAGCGCACACTGATATCAGATATGATGCGAAAACAAGTAACGTTTTATGTACCACACACTAAACGTGTACGATATTTCTGACCCGTGGCTGTGTAAGTTCGCGGTCTGATCTGTGGTTGACCCAATAATTCATAGGAAATTTAAGGTAGCTTTCAGTTCTGGCAATGCGAATATTCTCAATCTGCACCCTGTTTCGGGATCTACATCAGACTACAAGTAACTCCTAAAACTGGTTAGATGCACAGTCCACATGTCAGACTAAGTCAAGACCATACCATAAGCATTATAAGTATGCCTGATAAAACGCTATTTTCAACCAATCTATGATTTGACGGGTACAACCTCTGTGTTTATACCATGTCTGTATCTTCACAATACAATGTCCTTCGACATGAAGGAACAGACACTATCACTGACAACTATAGCTGTGATAAACATTACGAAATCGTTTCGCATTCTGCGACTATACATTGGCGTTAGCTGTTTGCGACGCTAGAAAATTTGTGCCTCTCGCGATAAGCAGGATTCCTGGTTCGGCTCCCGGCCCGGTACAAATTTTCATGTGGAGCAAACAGCCTACGTCATTGCGTAGTCGCAGAATGCGAAACCATTTTGTAATCTCGGATTTATTTAGACGAAACATCAGATATACATGTACCGTCTTAAATGCGAAAACTGGCCATTGACGATTGCAGGTGGAACTGTTTCGATGATTTTCTGATTAACATGAGTGAATTCTCGGTTCGTCCTCACGTAGTCTCGCGAAACCTGCGGAATAGGATTTGTATTTCAGTATATGTGCCACAAGCGAAAGACGTCGTTTACTAATTAGAAAAAATTTGTTACTTAGTAGCTCGGTACGAATACCACGTTTCAACAGATGTTGTCAATAATGGCGAATAAAAAGTACAAAACCGGTGATTGCAAGGGAAAACGAATTAAAACTCGTGAGACATGAAATAAAAATGACAAAACAGAAAATACACGGGACATAAAATCAACAGTAATATGAAATCCTGATAGCACCCTGTAGAACATATTTACAGTGGAGCAATCCACGTTAAATACGGTGAAATGAATTAGAAACGTTTGATGTTATAAAAATGACAAATTTCGCAACTCGTTACTCATAACATCACATGAATTAGCGACCGCGAGCGCATCGGATAAATAAAATCTTGATGTTTGTTAGAGGAGTCACATACAGTTAACAACAGGTACTGATGATTATCACGAGAAATCAGAAACATTCGAGGTCATTAAGGATACTTACTTCCCTCGCATTATTCGCTATTGGAATAGGAAAGAAGGGAAGAAGCAGTGGTGCCCGGTGTACATTATGCCAGACACTGTAAGGGGGCTTGCTGAGTCGTCGTTAGCGCTGTCTTCAGTCCGAAGAGTAGTTGATGCAGCTTTCCGTGCTGTTCTGTATTTCTTCTTCTTTGCATAGCTTTAAAGAAATCGTTTATATCCAAGATCGCATTCGTAACTATCTTTTATCACCGATTTCGACAAGTAAGACTTTATATTTACATCTTCAAAAACGTTTTTGATCGTACGCCATGTTTTATTGTGCATTCATTATTCATGTAAAGTTAACACTTTAATGGAGAGCTTATTGCACATTCCGCACAGGTTCCTCGAAAATAAAATTACAAATGGGTTTGTCGCAAGTAAAAATATACACGGCTAAAATTCACCTAAAGGAACTTGGATTGTCTACATATATAGCAGTCCTTTGATGCTTGTCAGTTGTTAAAATCCACAGTATATAGCAAAAATGCGCATTTATGGCGATGATTACATTTAAATGACGAGTGAAGCACATCTTGGAACCTTTTCACTCGAAATAGTTGCAAATAATGTGAACCGCTCCTTTTCGTACTTCATTATGAGAAACTTTGCACAGCTATTGCAAACTACAGTGTCCAGTCAATCTGACCATCTGCCAAAAGCCTGAAGAACCACCTTTTGCGCCGGCCGGAGTGAACGAGCGGTTCTAGGCGCTATAGTCTGGAGCCGCGCGACCGCTACGGTCGCAGGTTCGAATCCTGCCTCGGGCATGGATGTGTGTGATGTCCTTAGGTTAGTTAGGTGTAAGTAGTCCTAAGTTCTAGGGGACTGATGACCTCAGATGTTAAGTCCCATAGTGCTCAGAGCCATATGAACCAACCACCTTCTGCAGTGCGGACCGTTGCGGGGCGTGCAGGAAGAGTCAGTGAGATTCTGGAAGGTACCGGCAGGGATGTGGAGCTGTGCCGACTCCAATGCCGCGGCCAGCTGCTCTACGTTTCTCGGGTGAGAATCCATGACGCATACAGCCCAATCGAGATGGTCCCACAGATTCTCGATTTGGTTTTAATCCGGGGAGTGTGGTTGCCAGATCGAAACACATCCTGTTGCTCTTCGATGCACAGGCGTACACATGTCACATTCTCCTGCTGGTAGATACCATCGTGACGAGGAAAAACAAACTGCATGTAGGAGGGACTTGGTCCCCGAGGATAGACGCATCCTTGTGTTGATTCATCCTTGCTTTTCAGAATGCCGAGACCACCCAGGGCATGGCACTAAAACATTTCCCAGACCATAACGCTCCCTGCTCCAGTCTGGACCCTTCCGACTACTGTTACAAGGCCGTACACGCCAACGGTCATCTATCTGATAGAGCAGAAAAAGTGGCTCACCTGAAAATGCCACATGCCGCCACTGAGTGGACGTCCAGTTGCGGTGCTGGCGTGCAAATTCCAGACTTCGCCGCCGATGAACAGAAGTGAGCGTGGGTGCATGGATCAGGCGCATGCTGCGGAGGCCCATATGCAACAATACATCTACATCTACATACATACTCCGCAATCCACCATACGGTGCGTGGCGGAGAGTACCTCGTACTACAACTAGCATCTTCTCTCCCTGTTCCACTCCCAAACAGAACGAGTGAATAATGACTGCCTATACGCCTCTGTACGAGCCCTAATCTCTCGTATCTTATCTTTGTGGTCTTTCCACGAAATATAAGTTGGTGGCAGTAAAATTGTACTGCAGTCAGCCTCAAATGCTGGTTCTCTAAATTTCCTCAGTAGCGATTCACGAAAAGAACGCCTCCTTTCCTCCAGACTCTCCCACCCGAGTTCCTGAAGCATTTCCGTAACACTCGCGTGATGATCAAACCTACCAGTAACAAGTCTAGCAGCCCGTCTCTGAATTGCGTCTACGTCCTCCCTCAATCCGACCTGATAGGGATCCCAAACGCTCGAGCAGTACTCAAGAATAGGCCGATTAGTGTTTTATAAGCGGTCTCCTTTACAGATGAACCACATCTTCCCAAAATTCTACCAATTAACCGAACACTACTATCCGCCTTCCCCACAACTGCCATTCCATGCTTGTCCCACTTCGTATCGCTCTGCAATCTTACGCCCAAATATTTAATCGACGCGACTGTGTCAAGCGCTACACTACTAATGGAGTATTCAAACATTACAGGATTCTTTTTCCTATTCATCTGCATTAATTTACATTTATCTGTATTTAGAGTTAGCTGCCATTCTTTACACCAATCACAAATCCTGTTCAAGTCATCTTGTATCCTCCTACAGTCACTCAACGACGACACCGTCCCGTACACCACAGCATCATCAGCAAACAGCCGCACATTGCTATCCACCCTGTCCAAAAGATCATTTATGTAGATAGAAAACAACAGCGGACCTACCACACTTCCCTGGGGCACTCCAGATGATACCCTCACCTCCGATGAACACTCACCATCGAGGACAACGTACTGGGTTCTATTACTTAAGAAGTCTTCGAGCCACTCACATACTTTGGAACCAATCCCATATGCTCGTACCTTAGTTAGGAGTCTGCAGTGGGGCATCGAGTCAAACGCTTTCCGGAAGTCAAGGAATATGGCATCCGTCTGATAACCTTCATCCATGGTTCGCAAGATATCATGTGAAAAAGGGCGAGTTGCGTTTCGCAGGAGCGATGGTTTCTAAAACCGTGCTGATGCATGGACAGCAACTTCTGTGTCTCAAGGAAATTCATTATATTCGAACTGAGAATATGTTCGAGAATCCTGCAACAAACCGATGTTAAGGATATTGGTCTGTAATTTCGAGGATCCGTCCTTCTATCCTTCTTATATACAGGCGTCACCTGCGCTTTTTCCCAGTCGCTCGCGACTTCACGTTGGGCAAGAGATTCGCGATAAATGCAAGCTAAGTAAGGAGCGAATGCAGTAGAGCACTTTCTGTAAAACCGAATTGGAATCCCATCACGACCTGGCGATTTATTTATTTTCAACCATTCAGCTGCTTCACAACCCCAGTGATGTCTATTACTATGTCCTCCATACGGGAATCTGTACGAGACAAACGGCGGTATGTTTGTACGATCCTCCTGCGTGAAAGATTTCTCAAATGCTAAATTTAAAATTTCAGCATTCGTTTTGCTGTCTTCCGTTGCCAGGCCAGACTGATCAGTGAGTGACTGGATGGAAGCCTTCGACCCGCTTACCGATTTTACGTAACACCAGAATTTCCTTGGGTTTTCAGCAAGATCTTTTGCTAAGGTATGACGGTGGTAGTGGTTGTATGCTTCGCGCATCGCTCTTTTTACAGCAGCACGAATCTCTATTAACTTTTGCCTGTCCTCATTCTCCCGATCTTTCTTGTACCGCGAGTGCAACTGTCTTTGCTTACTGAGCATTCTCCGAATTGCGCTGCTAAACCACGGTGGGCCTTTTCCGTCCGTAACCCACTTTTTCGGCACATACCTCTCCAATGCGTGATTTACAATGTGTTTAAAATTTGCCCATAATTCTTCCACGTCCATCGTACCGGAAGTAAATGAAGTCGATTCATTTACTAAGTGGGATGCTAACAACTGCTTATCTGCTCTTTCCAGTAAGAATACTCTCCTAGCCTTCTTGACCGACTTTTTAACTTTAGTAGCCGTAGTCGTAATGACAACATCATGATCACTAATCCCTGTCTCAACACTGACACCGTCGATGAGGTCTGGTCTGTTCGTGGCTACCAGATCCAAAATATTTCCATTAAGCGTTGGCTGTCGATTTAGCTGCTCAAGACAGTTTTCGGATAATGTGTTCAAAAGTTATTCACAAGGCGGCTTGTCTGTACCACCAGTAATGAATCCATAGACATCCCAGTCTATACTAGGTTGGTTGAAGACGTCTCTGGCTAATATAGCATGATCCGGGTACTTCTGCGATACAGAGTGTAGACTCCCTTTGAATGATTCTAGAACTGTCACGGTGGAACCTGGTGGCCGGTAATAATACCCAACAATTAACTTTATTTCTCCTAGCCCCGTTAAACGTGTCCAGATAACTTCACAATCACACTCTACTTCGACCTCAGTAGACACAATATTTTTGTCAACTGCAATGAAGACACCACCTCCTACGGTGTCAAATCCGTCTTTCTGATACACGTTCGAACCCTCACTAAATATTTCAGAACTTCCTATCTCAGGGTTCAGCCAGGTCTCAGTCCCGAGAATATTTTCGCGCCGCACGCTTCCTGGAGGGCAGTAAATTCAGGAACTTTATTCCGAACGCTCTGAAAATTTACTACTAATATCTTGATAGCTGAAGTGTCTTTACACAGAGCGTGTCCTGATTTCCCTGCCTGTATGTCGACTGGTGAGTGTTCATCAGGACACCTCGCACCACTGCTTAGCCTAAAAAAAACCCATGTGCACGCCACAAGTACTCTGCTACCCGAGTAGCCGCTTCCTTTGCAAAGTGCACCCTTGGCCTATTTAGGGGCATCCTACAATTCCCCACCCAATAGCGCAAGTCTAGAAATCTGCAGCCAAGACCGTCACAGAGTCGACGAAGCCTCTGGTTGAGACCCTCCACTCGTCTCCAAACCAAATTACCCCGATCCACTCTGGGAACGACGCTGCAAATAGAGAGCTCTGCTTGCACCCCGCGTGCGAGGCCAGAGGTCTTCACCAAATCCGCCAGCTGCCCGTACAAACTAAGGATCGCCTCAGAACCCAAGCGACAGCCATCATTGGTGCCGACGTGGGCAACTACTTGCAGACGACTGCACCCCGTACGCTCGACAGCCGCAGGCAGGGCCGCCTCCACATTTTGGATGAGCCCCCCCCCCGGCACACAAACCGAGTGCACGTTGGAATTCTTTCCAGCCCTGTACGCTATTTTCCTAAGGGGCTCCATCACCCGCCTAACGTTGGAGCTCCCAATAACCAGCAAGCCTTTGCCCCCGTGTGCCTGTTCGGGCCCTGCTGAAGGAGCGGCCACCTGCCCACTGACAGGATGAACGGGCGAGGCCAGCCGGCCAGCCTCCACATTGACCTCCGCCTCGAGATGTGGAGGCGGCTTTGCCTGCGGCTGTCGAGCGTACGGGGTGCAGTCGTCTGCAAGTAGTTGCTCACGTCGGCACCAATGATTCCTGTCGCTTGGGTTCTGAGGCGATCCTCAGTTTGTACGGGCAGCTGGCGGATTTGGTGAAGACCGCTGGCCTCGCACGCGGGGCGCAAGCAGAGCTCTCTATTTGCCCCCGTGTGCCTGATCGGGCCCTGCTGAAGGAGCGGCCACCTGCCCACTGACAGGATGAACGGGCGAGGCCAGCCGGCCAGCCTCCACATTGACCCTCCGCCTCGAGCGACGCGAATGCTTTGCGTCCGCCACTCACCCTGAGGTGACGGCGGCCCCAACGCGCTGGGTACACTAGAAGGTGCCTCGGCGGCTGAGTCAGCGGACGCAGCAAGCAACACCTGGGGTGTTTCAAGCGACGCGCCAGACCCTCCGCCGTCGATGCACCTCGAGGCAGCAGCCTGAAGGCGGCTGACTGTGGCCAACATCACGCTCAGCTGCTCGCGAACCGCGGCCAGTTCCTCCTGCGCCCGCACACAGCACGCACACACCCTATCCATCCTACTGCTACTATCTGTCGTATAGAGTTGCGACAAATAAAACAGCAATATGCGACTGCACAGTTGCGTCACCAGCGCCAGATTGAGATGCGATATATGAACAATTACTTACGAACTAAGCAATCAAATGACCACGACTACGCCACTATACAGATATTAAATGCGATCCTACCCCTGTCTTGGTACAAATGACAACCGCCTACACGATGTTACACTCTACCGTAATTAAAATTTGATACTACCCCTTTCTGATTCGAAAATACGCAAAGATCCGAAAAATTTCACCACGCAGCACACAAACACACAAAGTAATTTGAATTAAACTTGTGGAACTAATACGAAAAACTGAATATACGACTAGTTTCTGCTACCGCTGCTCGCACACGTCACTCTGCAAGCACAGGTGAAACTGCACTGGCCTCTGTCTGCTGCTAACTGACTCTACGAAATAAATAGAAAGCACCGGCTGCCCAAAACAAACAACTGACTAACGACTCCGTGAATTTATACTTTACAGCTATCAATAAGCAATATAATTCCTCTCAAATACGATAATACGCAAGGATTTTATGTACTTAAATATGCAAGCGCAAAAAACACTCGGAAAGAAATAAAGAATCAAACTACAAAACAAATATGAAAGCTAAATAAGCGACTCCCTACTGCACTGCTGCTGCACTACTGCTGCACTGATACTTTACCAGCGGCTGCTCAAGGCTCATCGGTCGTTGAGGAGACTGTTGGTAGCCCCTTGGTTTATCTGGGCGGTCAGTTGCTCGACAATTCCACGTATATGCGCACCGTACACATTTCTGCAGCCATCGTTGACCCCCTGTCATCAATGGTTCGTGGTACACAACAGTTGCCGCGGCGCCAGTTTTGAATAACGCCATGGTTCAAATGGCTCTGAGCACTATGGGACTTAACATCTGTGGTCATCAGTCCCCTAGAACTTAGAACTGCTTAATCCTAACTAACCTAAGGACATCACACACATCCATGCCCGAGGCAGGATTCGAACCTGCGACCGTAGCAGTCGCGCGGTTCCGGGCTGAGCGCCTAGAACCGCTAGACCACCGCGGCCGGCAATAACGCCATTTTGCTATGCACGGTACACTTAAATCACAGTTAAACACGAACGGTTTACGAACTTAGCCGTTTCGGAAATGCTACTACCCTTGGGCTAGATACGAATAGTCATGCCCTTTTGGACGTCAGATAAATCGCCCCATTTCCGCATTATGACGACGATTGCACTGTTTTCCACCCCAGTCGGCAGGTTTCATATATCCTCCACAGCCAGTGCTGTCGTCTGCCGCCTCTAAGTAGTTGTTGCATGTTGACGCCGAACACAGACGATGGGTACATTAACGTGACTGGTCCGTGTATACCCAGTTCGCCCTGTTAGCTGTAGTCAAGCCTACGGCCCTGTTAGCTGTAATCAAGCCTACGCCTTTCTTTGCAATTTTTACCCCTCAGACTTCTCTACATTAACAAACTGACTATTCTATGATACCTCAGGATGTGCCCTACCAACCAATTCCTTCTTTTATTCGAGTTGTGCCATAAATTTCTTTCCTCCCAGATTTGATTCGGTACCTCTTCATTAGTTATCCGATCTGTCCACATAATATTCAGCATTCCTGTGTATCGGCACATTTCAAAAAGCTTCTTATTTCTTATTGTCTGTTCATACTTCACTTCCTGATAAAGCTGCACCCCACACAAATTGCAAATACACTATGCGATCAAAAGCATTTGGACACCCCCAAAAACAAGCGTTTTTCATATTAGGTGCATTGTGCTCCCACGTACTACCAGGTGATCCATATCAGCGACCTCAGTAGTCATTAAACATCGTGAGAGAGCAGAATGGGGCGCTCCGCGGAACTCACAGACTTCGAACGTGGTCAGGTGGTTGGTTGTCACTTGTGTCATACTTCTGCACGTGATATTTCCACACTCCTAAACATCTCTAGGTCCGATGTTTCCGTTGTGGTAGCGAACGTGAAGGGACACGTACAGCACAAAAGCGTACAGGCCGACCTCGTCTGTTGACTGACAGAGACCGCCGACAGTTGAACAGGGTCGTAATGTGTAATAGGCAGACATCTATCCAGACCATCACACAAGAATTCCAAACTGCATCAGGATCCACTGCAAGTACGATGACAGTTAGGCGGGAGGTGAGAAAACTGGGATTTCATGGTCGAGCGGCTGCTCATAAGTCACACATCACGCAGGTAAATGCCCGTGACGCCTCGCTTGGTGTAAGAAGCGTAAACATTTGACAATTGAACAGTAGAGAAACGTTGTGTGGAGTGACAAATCACAGTACACAATGTGACAATCCGATGGCAGGGTGTGGGTATGGCGAATTGTCCGGTGAACGTCATCTGCCCCCGTGTGTAGTGCTAACAGTAAAATTCGGAGGCGGTGGTGTACTGGTATGGTCGTGTTTTTCATGGAGGGGGCTTTGCACCCCTTGTTGTTTTGCGTGGCACTATCACAGCACAGGCCCACATTAATATTTTGAGCAACTTCTTGCTTCCCAGTGTTGAAGAGCAATTCGGGGTTGGCAATTGATCTTTCAACACGATCAAGCACCTGTTCATAATGCACGGCCTGTGGCGGAGTGGTTACACGACAATAAAATCCAAGTGATGGACTGGCCTGCAAAGAGGCAGCATCCCTGTAATGGCCTGGCCTGCACAAAGTCCTGACCTGAATCCTATAAAACACCTTTCGGATGTTTCGGAACAACGCCTTCGTGCCAGGCCTCACCGACCGACATCGATACCTCTCTTCAGTGCAGCACTCCGTGAAGAATGGGCTGCTAGTCACCAAGAAACCTTCCAGCACCTGACTGAACGTATGCCTGCGAGAGTGGAACATCTCATCAAGGCTAAGGGTGGGCCAACACTATAGCAAAACTCGTCTACTACTTTTACTGTCATATTTCCTAACCTAACTCCTTCAGTATCACCACCTGCTTTAATTCGACTACGTTCCATTACATATACACTACTGGCCACTAAAAGTGCTGCACCAAGAAGAAATGCAGATGATAAATGAGTATTCATTGGACAAATATATTATACTAGAACTGACATGTGATTACATTTTACCGGCCGGTGTGACCGAGCTGTTCTAGGCGCTGCAGTCTGGAACCGCGCGACCGCTACGGTCGCAGTTTCGAATCCTGCCTCGGGCATGGCTGTGTGTGATGTCCTTGGGTTAGTTAGGTTTAAGTAGTTCTAAGTTCTAGGGGACTGATGACTTCAGAAGTTAAGTCCCAGAGTGCTTAGAGTCATTTGAACCATTTTTTTTATTACATTTTCAGGCAATTTGGGTGCATAGATCCTGAGAAATCAGTACCCAGAACAACCACCTCTGGCCGTAATAACGGCCTTGATACGCGTGGGCATTGAGTCAAACAGAGCTTGGATGGCTTGTACAGGTGCAGCTGCCCATGCAACTTCAACACGATACCACAGTTCATTAACAGTAGTGACTGGCGTATTGTGACGAGCCAGTTGCTCGGCTACCATTGACCAGACGTATTCAATTGGGGAGAGATCTGAAGAATGTGCTGGTCAGGGCAGCATTCGAACATTTTCTTTATCCAGAAAGGCCCGTACAGGACCTGCAATATGCGGTCGTGCATTATCCTGCTGAAATGTAGAGTTTCGCAGGGATCGAATGAAGGGTAGAGCCACGGATCGTAACCATCTGAAATGTAACGTCCATTGTTCGAAGTGCCGTCAATGCGAACAAGAGGCGACCGAGACGTGTAACCACTGGCACCCCATACCATCACGCCGGGTGATACGCCAGTATGGCGATGACGAATACACGCTTCCAATGTGCGTTCACCGCGATGTCGCCAAACATGGATGCAACCATCATGATGCTGTAAACAGAACCTGGATTCATCCGAAAAAATGACGTTTTGCCATTCGTGCCCCCAGGTTCGTCGTTGAGTACACCATCGCAGGCGCTCCTGTCTGTGATGCAGCGTCAAGGGTAACCGCACCCATGGTCTCCGAGCTGATAGTCCATGCTGCTGCAAACGTCGTCGAACTGTTCATGCAGATGGTTGTTGTCTTGCACAAGTCCCCATCTGTTGCCTCAGGGATCGAGACGTGGCTGCACGATCCGTTACAGCCATGCGGATAAGATTCCTGTCATCTCGACTGCTAGTGATACGAGGCCGTTGGGTTCCAGTACGGCGTTCCGTATTACGCTCCTGAACCCACCGATTCCATATTCTGCTAACAGTCATTGGATCTCGACCAACGCGAGCAGCAATGTCGCGATACGATAAACCGCAATCGCGATAGGCTACAATCCGACCTTCATCCAAGTCGGAAACGTGATGGTACGCATTTCTCCTCCTTACACGAGGAATCACAACAACGTTTCACTGGGCAACGCCGGTCAACTGCTGTTTGTGTATGAGAAATCGGTTGGAAACTTTCCTCATGTCAGCACGTTGTAGGTGTCGCCACCGGCGCCAACCTTGTGTGAATGCTCTGAAAAGCTAATCATTTGCATATCACAGCATCTTCTTCCTGTCGGTTAAATTTCGCGCCTGTAGCACGTCATCTTCGTGGTGTAGCAATTTTAATGGTCAGTAGTGTATGATTAAGACAACACAAAATGATTTAATAGATTGCTGTGATGATACCATTGCTGGAAAAATGACTGATTCCATGAAGGAATCCAAATTTTTCACCGTAATAGCAGATGAGACAGTTGATATAAGCATCTCTGAACAGTTATCGCTATACTTACGTTTCTTTGATGTTGGGAGTAGTATTGCAAGAGAAGAATTTTTAAAAAACCATTGCAGCTACTGACCTGGCGGCTGAAAACTTAACAAACACCACCCAGCAGGAGATTAAAGCAAATGACACTTATATAGTTTATTGCCCAGGACCATCCTATGACGGAGGAGCGAATATTTAAAGGAGTTCAAGCAATTCTGTAACAGAAACTTACCGTCACTATGCTAGTGACAAGTTCAATCTTACACTAAGATAACCGTGTACTCTAAGTAGCGCACAAAATAATATGGGTGTAACTGGCTCAGTATTGAACTTCATCACGGAATCTGCTCAATGACGACACTTACTAGAGGAAGAAATGCAGTCATCTCTGCCAGCAGAAAAGATTCACATAATAAAGAAACTGTGTAAACACGTCGGGTAGGGAGACATGATGCTGTCCCGCGTTTTAGAGACATTGTTCCTAGCCTAACTATTGTACTGCCCAAACTATGCACCATTCGCAGTGGAAGCAATACTGCAACGACTGCATTTTCCTTACTTCATGCTGTAAAGTCATCAGAATTTATTTTAAGTTTTTGTGTACTTGCCAAAGTATTTGAGATAATATTGCCACTTGCTCGGCAGCTGCAAGACAAGGAATTCGATGTATTCCAAGCAATGCAACTCGTGGAAGCAGTATGTGGCAGCTTGTAAGAACTTCGCGAGGACAGTATTTTACACTTCCGTCCTGTCTTTAAGGCAAGCAGAAGAACTTGCTGAGAAATTTGGCGCTGAGAAAATAACTCCTAGAGCAACTGCTCTAACGAAGAATCGAACAAATGCCCCAGCTGAGTCACACAAGGAATACCTTAGAGTGGTGATCTGGATTTCTTTTCTAGATTTTATGTGTAATGAACTGGCCTATAGGTTCCACAAAAGCACACCTTAAAACCGGTGGTCATTTAAAGAAGCTAATAACAAAGTGCGTTTCTGATGGGTCCACTGGGGGACTGTTGAAGAGTGATGAAATACACAAAAATGATTTGCCATGTTTTGCAGGTTTGGAAGGGGAACTGACGATCTGGAATCAGTTGTGGAGAAAACAAGACAACAAGCCAACCTCTCCAGCAGAAGCATATAAAAATTCATCTTGAGTTCCAAATCTCGTAGCCCTCCTTCAGCTGCAATCGATCCGGCCCATCACTACTGCGCTGCGACACATAAAAACCTATCTTGGTAGCACCATGGTAGAATAACGACTGAATGGCTCAACTTTGATGCACATCAACTGGAACAACAAATCTACAGCAGGAAAAGTGCTAGAAGTCTTCCATCGGAAATTTTAGAGAAGACTGAGCTTCTACATCTACATCTACATCCATACTCCGCAAGCCACCTGACGGTGTGTGGCGGAGGGTACCCTGAGTACCTCTATCGGTTCTCCCTTCTATTCCAGTCTCGTATTGTTCGTGGAAAGAATGATTGTCGGTATGCCTCCGTCGGTATGGGCTGTGATCTCTCTGATTTTATGCTTATGGTCTCTTCGCGAGATATACGTAGGAGGGAGCAATATACTGCTTGACTCCTCGGTGAAGGTATATTCTCGAAACTTCAACGAAAGCCCTTACCGAGCTACTGAGCGTCTCTCCTGCAGAGTCTTCCACTGGAGTTTATCTATCATCTCCGTAACGCTTTCGCGATTACTAAATGATCCTGTAACGAAGCGCGACGCTCTCTGTTGGATCTTCTCTATCTCTTCTATCAACCCTATCTGGTACGGATCCCACACTGCTGAGCAGTATTCAAGCAATGGGCGAACAAGTGTACTGTAACCTACTTCCTTTGTTTTCGGATTGCATTTCCTTAGGATTCTTCCAATGAATCTCAGTCTGGCATCTGCTTTACCGACGATCAACTTTATATGATCATTCCATTTTAAATCACTCCTAAGGCGTACTCCCAGATAATTTATGGAATTAACTGCTTCCAGTTGCTGACCTGCTATATTGTAGCTAAATGATAAGGGATCTTTCTTTCTATGTATTTGCAGCACATTACACTTTTCTACATTGAGATTCAATTGCCATTCCCTGCACCATGCGCCAATTCGCTGCAGATCCTCCTGCATTTCAGTACAATTTTCCATTGTTACAACCTCTCGATACACCACAGCATCATCCGCAAAAAGCCTCAGTGAACTTCCGATGTCATCCACAAGGTCATTTATGTATATTGTGAATAGCAACGGTCCTATGACACTCCCCTGCGGCACACCTGAAATCACTCTTACTTCGTAAGACTTCTCTCCATTGAGAATGACATGCTGCGTTCTGTTATCTAGGAACTGTTCAGTCCAATCACACAATTGGTCTGATAGACCATATGCTCTTACTTTGATCACTAAACGACTGTGGGGAATTGTATCGAACGCCTTGCGGAAGTCAAGAAAGACGGCATCTACATGGGAACCCGTGTCTATGGCCCTCTGAGTCTCGTGGACGAATAGCGCGAGCTGGGTTTCACACGATCGTCTTTTTCGAAATCCATGCTGATTCCTACAGAGTAGGTTTCTAGTCTCCAGAAAAGTCGCTATACTCGAACATAGTACGTGTTCCAAAATTCTACAACTGATCGACGTTAGAGATATAGGTCTATAGTTCTGCACATCTGTTCGGTGTCCCTTCTTCAAAACTGGGATGACCTGTGCCCTTTTCCAATCCTTTGGAACGCTACTCTCTTCTAGAGACCTACGGTACACCGCTGCAAGAAGGGGGACAAGTTCCTTCGCGTACTCTGTGTAAAATCGAACTGGTATTCCACCAGATCCAGCGGTCTTTCCTCTTTTGAGCGATTTTAATTGTTTCTCTATCCCTCTGTCGTCTATTTCGATATCTACCATTTTGTCATCTGTGCGAAAATCTAGAGAAGAAACCACAATGCAGTCTTCCTCTGTGAAACAGTTTTGGAAAAAGACATTTAGTATTTCGGTCTTTAGTCTGTCATCCTCTGTTTCAGTACCATTTTGGTCACAGAGTGTCTGGACATTTTGTTTTGACCCATCTACTGCTTTGACATAAGACCAAAATTTCTTAGGATTTTCTGCCAAGTCAGTATACTTGCAGTATTTTTCAAAGTTTATCTTATAAATATATAAAATATTTATTTGGTTTGCTTCGCCGTAATTAAACGAGTAAAGTCTGTATAAAACAGTTCAGTTGATTTAAATTTATTACAAAGTCCTTGTGAAGACCATCTTGACCTTCCCACAGAGGTGCCCTGTCATAGACAGGTACGCTGTGCACTGCTATGAAATGGATAATTATTGACGTGAAAGCTTGTGCACCCCACCCAGGAAAATATTCTAAATCCGCCGCTAATTACAGGTTTATTTTTCTACACATATGCAGTAACTTACCTATTTCTATACTTAGAATAAGCTGCATCATACCAAATAGGAATTTCGTCTACGACAACGTGTATCCTCCTATAGTCACTCAACGACCACACTTCCCCGTACATATACATCTATACACTGCAAACCACCATGAAGGTCACTGTACCAGTTATTAAGGTTTCTTCCTGTTCCAATCACGTATGGGGCGTGGGAAGAATAGTTGTTTCAATGCCTCTGTGCGTGCAGGAATTATTCTAATCTTATCCTCACGATCCCTGTGTGAGCGATACGTTGGGGGTTATCATTTAAAGCGGATTCTTGAAACCTTGCTTATAGACTTTCTCTGGATAGTTTACTATAGCATCATCAACAAACAGTCACTGACTGTTGCTCACCGTACCTATCAGATGGTTCATGTATACATTGAAAAAGAGCAGTCCTATCACATTTCCCAGTGGCATTGCTGACGGTAACATCGCCTCTGATGAGCACTCGCAGTCCAGGACAACGTAACGGGCTCTACTACTTAGGAAGCCTTCGCACCGTTCGCATATCTGAGAACCTGTTGCGTATGCTTGGACCTGTCTGCAATGGGGCACTGTGTCCAACGTATTCCAGGAATCTAGGAATACGGAATCTGGCTGTAGCCTTCCTGCTGCATGGTTCGCAGACATCGTGCAAGAAAAGCGCAAGCCGAGTTTCACATAAGCGTTGCTTTCTACATTCATGCTGATTTGTGGACAGAAGCTTTTCTGTCTCGAGGAAAGTTATTGTATTCTAGCTTCGAATATGCTCAAGAATTCTGCAGCAAGCCGATGTTAAGGATATTCGTCTGTAATTTATCGGGACCGTTCCTTTAACATTTATACAGGAGTACAGGAGCAGCCTGCGTTTCTTTTTCCAGTCACTTGAGACTTTGCGCTGGGTGAGAGATTCATGATAAATGCAAGCTAAGTGTGTGGCCAATGCCGAAGAGTACTCTCGGTAAAACCAAACAGGGATTCCATCCGGAGCCTGCCGCTGTGACCGAGCGTTCTAGATGCTTCAGTCTGGAAACACGATGCTGCAACGGTCGCAGGTTCGAATCCTGCCTCGGGCATGGATGTGTGTGATGTCCTTAGGTTAGTCAGGTTTAAGTAGTTCTACGTTCTAGGGGACTGATGACCTCAGATGTTAAGTCCCATAGTGCTCAGAGCCATTTGAACCAGCCATCACAAAACATAACCATATAATTCTTACTCTCTAGAAGGTGAGATAGCTTCCCTCATGACTGTGTCACATTTTCTGTTTCCATCTTCTATCATAGACAGCAGCTTCTCGAAACAGGCCATGTCCATCCTAATGAAGTTCCGAAATTCTTGCGGATCTTAGTTAGGTTTAAGTAATTCTAAGTCTCAGGGGACTGATAACCTCAGATGTTAAGTCCCATAGTGCTTAGAGCCATTTGAACCATTTGATTCCATCCGGACATGGGCACTTACACTGCCGGAAGAAAAATCGCAACACCAAGAAGGAGTTATGCGACATAAACGAAAGTTGGCAGACGTGTTTCTACACCTGAAAGATGACGTCTACTTAGATTTCGAGCCAGTCACATAAAAGAGGCGCTAGTAGCTTTAAATACACGCCGTAGTGATCGAGAGCTTCAGTTATCGTTCAGATTGGACATGATGAGTTGATGTTAGTCAAGAATGCCTTTAAGGCGACAAAGACGCCATTATCAACATCTCCGAGTTTGAACGAGGTTGTGTAATAAGGCTGAAAAGTTGAATGTTCCTTCTGCGATACTGCAGAAAAACTTGGCAGGAATGTAGCCACTGTACATGATTGCTAGCAGTGGTGGTCGGGAGAACGTACGGCCGCAAGAAGACTGGTCTCCGGACAGTCACGCGGCACTCCCGAGAGGAAAGACCATAGTGTTTGGCGTTATGGCTCTGGCGCATCGTACTGCATCTGCAGTAGCAATTTGAGCATCAGTTGGCACCACAGTGACACAGCAAATCCTTTCAAATAGGTTACTTCAAGTATAGTTCCGAGCCAGAAGCCCTGAAGCGTGCATTCGACTGATTCGAAACAACCGCCATTTGCGATTTCTGCTCACTGGAGAGCAAGATGATGGTTTATTGTTTTGTATTAAGAAAAGGCAAACCTACGTTTCTAGCATTTGTAGACTTAGAGAAAGCTTTTGACAATGTTGACTGGAATACTCTCTTTCAAATTCTGAAGGTGGCAGGGGTAAAATACAGGGAGCGAAAAGCTATTTACAATTTGTACAGAAACCAGATGGCAGTTACAAGAGTCGAGGGGCATGAAAGGGAAGCAGTGGTTGGGAAAGGAGTGAGACAGGGTTGTAGCCTGTCCCCGATGTTATTCAATCTGTATATTGAGCAAGCAGTAAAGGACACAAAAGAAAAATTCGGAGTAGGTATTAAAATTCATGGAGAAGAAGTAAAAACTTTGAGGTTCGCCGATGACATTGTAATTCTGTAAGAGACAGCAAAGGACTTGGAAGAGCAGTTGAATGGAATGGACAGTGTCTTGAAAGGAGGATATAAGATGAACATCAACAAAAGCAAAACAAGGATAATGGAATGTAGTCAAATTAAATCGGGTGATGCTGAGGGAATTAGATTAGGAAATGAGACACTTAAAGTAGTAAAGGAATTTTGCTATTTAGGGAGTAAAATAACTGATGATGGTCGAAGTAGAGAGGATATAGAATGTAGACTGGCAATGGCAAGGAAATCGTTTCTGAAGAAGAGAAATTTGTTAACATCGAGTATCGATTTAAGTGTCAGGAAGTCGTTTCTGAAAATATTTGTATGGAGTGTAGCCATGTATGGAAGTGAAACATGGACGATAACTAGTTTGGACAAGAAGAGAATAGAAGCTTTTGAAATGTGGTGCTACAGAAGAATGCTGAAGATAAGGTGGGTAGATCACGTAACTAATGAGGAGGTATTGAATAGGATTGGGGAGAAGTTTGTGGCACAACTTGACTACAAGAAGGGATCGGTTGGTAGGACATGTTTTGAGGCATCAAGGGATCACAAATTTAGCATTGGAGGGCAGCGTGGAGGGTAAAAATCGTAGAGGGAGACCAAGAGATGAATACACTAAGCAGATTCAGAAGGATGTAGGTTGCAGTAGGTACTGGGAGATGAAGAAGCTTGCGCAGGATAGAGTAGCATGGAGAGCTGCATCAAACCAGTCTCAGGACTGAAGACCACAACAACAATAATGATGAAAACTGGTTGTATCTCGGTGCCAGGATGGTCGTTTATTTTATTTTATTTACACGTCAAGTTCCGTAGGACCAAACTGAGGAGCAAACCTCCAAGGTCATGGAACGTGTCAGTACATGAACTTACAGCATAAAAGTAATAAACAGATAAAAATAAATATTCATGAACCTGAAAAAAAGTCAGTCCATAAGTTTAAGTAAACGCTATCAGCAATACAATAACAATCAGCTTAATTTTTCAAGGAACTCCTCGACAGAATAGAAGGAGTCACCCATGAGGAAACTCTTCAGTTTCGATTTCAAAGCGCGTGGATTATTGCTAAGATTTTTTAATTCGAGTGGCAGCTTATTGAAAATGGTTGCAGCAGTATGCTGCACACCTTTTTGCACAAGAGTTAAGGAAGTCCGATCCAAATGGAGGTTTGATTTCTGCCGAGTATTAACCTAGTGAAAGCTGCTTATTCTTGGGAATAAACTAATATTGGTAACAAGAAACGACAACAAGGAATATACATATTGAGAGGCCAATGTCAAAATACCCAGACTCGTGAACAGAGGTCGACAAGAGGTTCGTGAACTCACACTACTTATTGCCCGAACCGCCCGTTTCTGAGCCAAAAATATCCTTCTAGAATGGGAAGAGTTACCCCAAAACATAATACCATACGACATAAGTGAATGAAAATAAGCAAAGTAGACTAATTTACATGTCGAAGTATCACTCACTTTTGATACCGTTCGAATAGTAAAAATTGCAGTATTAAGCCTTTGAACAAGATCCTGAACGTGGGCTTTCCACGACAGCTTACTATCTATCTGAACACCAAGAAATTTGAACTGTTCAGTTTCACTAATCATATGCCCGTTCTGTGAGATTAAAGTGTCAGGTTTTGTTGAATTGTGTGTTAGAAACTGTAAAAACTGAGTCTTACTGTGATTTAACGTTAGTTTATTTTCTACAAGCCATGAACTGAGATCATGTACTGCACTATTTGAAACCAAGTCAATGTTGCACACAACATCCTTTACTACCGAGCTAGTGTCATCAGCAAACAGAAATATTTTAGAGTTACCCATAATACTAGAGGGCATATCATTTATATAAATAGGGAACAGGAGCGGTCCCAACACTGATCCCTGGGGCACCCCCCACTTGACAGTACCCCACTCAGATCCCACATCACAGCCGTCATCAATATTGTGAATAATGACCTTTTGCTGCCTGTTGCTAAAGTAGGAGATGAACTAATTGTGAGCTACTCCCCTTATTCTGTAATGGTCCAACTTCTGGAGCAATATTTTGTGATCAACACAGTCAAACGCCTTAGTTAAATCAAAAAATACGCCAAGCGTTCGAAACTTTTTGTTTAGCTCATCCAGTACCTTACAGAGAAAAGAGAATATAGCATTCTCAGTTGTTAAACGACTTCTAAAGCCGAACTGTACATTTGATAGCAAATCGTGTGATATAAAATGATCAATTAACCTTACATACACAACCTTTTCAATAACTTTTGCAAACACTGATGGCATAGAAATAGGTCTAAAATTATCTACATTACCCCTTTCGCCCTTTTTATAAAGCGGCTTTACTACTGAGTACTTTAATCGCTCTGAGGACCTGCACCCAACCTGTCAGCAGCCTAGCCTCCTTCAGTGCACCAAACCAATGGAATTCACTATGTGCTAAATCAGGACTCTATGGGGGGGGGGGATGCAGTACTTCCCAGCCCATTTTGTCGATGGTTTCATGGGTTAGCTGAGCAACATGAGGACGTGTGTTGCCTTGCTGGAGAATCACACCTCTCCTCTGACATCCACAACCTCTCTCTCATGGCTGGTTTCACCTCGTTTAAAAGCAAATCCGAGTAGTATTGGCTGTTCATTGTACGCTGCTCTTCGAGGTTATCACAAAAAACTGGACTTTCAGCACCCAAAAATGCCGTCAACATGAATTTTCCTGCTAATGCTTGGGTTTTGACTTTTTTCTTGAATGTGAGTTGGTGTGCTTTCTACTCCATGCTTTATCTTTTTGATCCTGCCTCATAACAGTGAACCCAAACTTCATCACAAGTTAAAGTTTTATTGAGGAAGTGCTCACCTTCTCTTTCATAACGTTCCTTTAGCTCTGTGCACACTCTCAACCTTGTTTCCTTGTGTAGTTGTGTCAACTCCTTTGGGACCCCTCTTGCACATGTTTTGCGGTACTTCAGCTAGTTACAGATAAAATTATGAACTGTACCAGTACTAACTTGAACCTTATCAACTACCATTTCCACAGTCACACGGCGGTCGGCACGAATAATGTCATCAATCCTACTTTCAAGAGGGAGTTGAAACTGCGACTGGTCGGCCAGAACGGTGTTCGTCAGTCACTGAGTCGCGACTATTTTTGAACTGCTCTACCCACTTGTAAAAATTTGCACAATTCATACAACGTTCACCATAAACTTTAGACTTTCTAACAGTATATATTCACTGGTTTCTCGCCTTCAGCAACAAAAAAACGAATAACAGAATGCTGTTCAACTAATGTGGACGTTTCAAGCGAACTCGCCATCTTGAAATGTATTTTTGAGGTTAGAAACAAAACAGTATTGATACATCAGCTGATCGGGGATCATCCCAGTGATGCCAACTTAAAGCGATAAAAGTACCAAATTTGCCCAACTAACAGTTTTTCCCCCAGACCAATTTGTCTCTTTAATTATTGAATAACCCTCGTATGTTTCTGAGACAAAAGTATTCGCGAAATTTCGTTACTCTACATTAATTATTTTTTGGTATTGCAGTTATTCCCGTCAATGTATTTGTTTTCAACTCTTTCATTTCCTTTTCAACACCAGGGGTGCTTTTGTCCTCCATACAGGAGGCTGTACGTCGGTCGAACGATGATATGTCTATATAATCCGCCCGTGTGAATGATTTATTAAACTCAAAGCATTTCACTAGTTTTATACCAATGAATTTAAGTCTTGTCACTTGCTTTGTCTACAACTGAGTCTATGTGATCATTCCGTTTAATTACCTCTACAAATTAAGATATTTGTATGAATTGATTGATTCCAGTTGTGATTCATTGATATTGTAGTCATGGGGTAACACATTTCACGTTTTGTGGAATACATGGTTCTATATCTCTGAACACAGAAATATGTAGCAAACTGCTAATATTTGCACCAGACAGGACTGTTATCAAACTTCTGCTGAATATTTGTGCAGATTTTTCAGATAGTACTTGATTACTGATACAAATCTGAGGTTTCTGTTGGTCTTGTGGTCCAGGTCATTATTATGTACAGTAATGGACCCAACAGGATTTCCTGGGACACGTCTAAAGTTACTTCTAGATCTGTCTCCATTCAAGACAGCATGCTGCGTCCTCCCTTCCAAGATATCCAACATCCAGTCACAAACATCATTTGATATGTACCTCATAGGACAAGCTGTGGTATAATACCAGTACGAGTCTATTTTTTTCTTTGAGAAAAGAATTACTAACGCTGATTTCTCATTTTATTTTACATCGAAGTTTATCTAATGTTGGTGAAGGTCAGTCTCGGTGGCTAAAAATTGGGCAACTGGATTCTAGTACGGCCATATTGCTCCTGAAAATAATCCATTGCAATTCGTCCAAAAATTCAAAAACAGGTGATAACGTCAAGAAAGTGCGCGACAAGAGATTGGAGAGTAGGCGAATAGGAGTGCGTTGGTTAGCTCCGATATTTTACATGAAGAATCAACTACCAGAATCCTCTGTGCCACGACAGGTGCCACATTGTTGCCCGCTGGCCAGAAACAAATGCGGAAACACATTTCTCAGGAATAAATGGATCGTTTTATAAACAAACCTGCTAATTTTGAGTGCCGTTTCCTTACTTTGAGTAAAACATCTGTCGATGACATGCCGCCAGAACCAAACCCTTCATGTAGCAATAGATGAAAGACATGTAATGAAACTGAATATTTCATCTCATTACTAGACATAGTAGCATTAAATACTGTTATCGATGAAGAAAACTGATGTTTTTAAATGGAAGCGTTAACCAAGTTACAGAACAATGAATGCGTGGACTTTTTTTACTATTTTCCTGTAGAACATCTTAGTTGAAGGAGACCGAGTACTAACTCAACAATCTGTATCTCCATTTATCAATAATCCGCTATATTCTGTGTGAAAGAAACGTAAAGCATTTGTATCGGGAAAGCTCTACAAGGTATCCTAGTAATCATAAATCTGGTTTAAGCACTGTTAGTATCACATTTGAAGTCGAAAGCAATATAAACATTTATTTCGGTTCTAAAGACAGTAAATTTCATCCGGAATTTTCTGCTTATGTGAAAGTCAAACAGCGTTCAGAATAAAGACACTTCGACTGTCACAGTTTTATCACTAAACTGTCGAAATATTCGTAATAAAGTTCCCGAACAGACTACCCTTCAGGAAAGTTCTCGCGCTCAAATTATTCTTGGAACTGGGAGGTTGCTGAAACCAGAAGTGGAAAGCTCTGAGATATTTAGCGAGTCGTGGAACATATATCGGAAAGACAGGTTAGAGGCCATAGGAGGGGGAGTTTTTGCAGTTGACAAAAATATTTTCTCTATTGAGGTCGAAGTTGAGTGTGACAGTGAAGTCGTCTGGTCGCGTATAGCAGGTGTAAGTGAAACGAAGTTAATTGTTCGACGTTTTTACCGTTCACCCGATTCCGCTGTGGCAGTTCTAGAGTCATTCAAAGAAAGTCTACGGTATAGCGCGTAAATACTCAGATCATGCAATACTAGCTGAAGGCGACTTCAACCTGCTGAGTATAGACTGGGATGTCTATGGATTCATTGCAGGGGGTACAGACAGACAGTATGCGAAGTACTTTTGTACATGTTTTCTGAAAATTGCCTTGAACAGCTAGCTCGGCGGCCCACACGCAACGGAAGTATCTTAGACTTTGTAGATACAAATAGGCCGGACCTTATCGACAATCCACGCCCGGGTTCCCGGGTTCGATTCCCGGCGGGGTCAGCGATTTTCTCTGCCTCGTGATGACTGGGTGTTGTGTGATGTACTTGGGTTAGTTAGGTTTAAGTAGTTCTAAGTTCTAGGGGACTGATGACGATAGATGTTGAGTCCCATAGTGCTCAGAGCCATTTGAACCATTTTTTTTTTTATCGACAATGTCAGTACAGAAACGGAGATTAGCGATCATGACTTTACGAAAGTTAATACATCAGTCAAGAAGGCTAGAAGAGTGTTTCTGCTAGATAGAGGAGATAAGCAGTTACTAAAAGCTTACTTAGACAGTGAGGAGAGGAGATACTAAAAACTTACTGAGACAGTGAACTGGCATCACTTAGTACCAGTAAGATGGATGTAGAGGAAGTATGGTCAAAGTTTAAGCAGACTGTAAGTCGTGGTCTGGAGTGTTAAAGTGCCTAGTAAGTGAAAAAAGGATGGGAAAGACCCACCAAGGTTTAATAACGAAATTCGTAAGATGCTGAGGAAGCAGAGGCTGTTGCACTCTAGGTTCAAAACGGGACGCAGAAACGACGACAAGCGAATGTTAGAGATTTGTGCGTCTGTGAAAAGATCTATGAACGAGACATACAACTACCACCACCGTCACACCTCGGCAAAATATCTGGCAGAGAGTCCTAGAAAATTCTGGTCGTAAGTAAAATCACTAAGTCCCTTGTTGACTAGTCTGGTGTGGCAGTTAAAGATAGCAAGACGAAAGCCGAAGATTTACATTTCACGTTCAAGAAATCGTTCACGAAGGAGCACCGTACAAACATACCGTCATTTGACCATTGGACAGATTCCCATATGGACGACATAGGAATAAGCATACCTGGCGCAGAGAAGCAACTTAAAGGTTTAAAAACAAATAAATCACCAGCTCCGGATGGAGTCCCAGTTCGATTTTACAAAGAGTACTCTACGGCATTGGTACCTTACCTAGCTTGCATTTATCTTGAATCTCTCGCCCAGCACAAAGTCCCACGCGACTGGAAAAAAGCGCAGTTGACTCCTGTATAGAAGAAAGGTAGAAGAACAGACTCGCAAAATTAGAGACCAATACCCCTAACTTCTGTTTGCTGTATAATCCTTGAACACATTCTCAGTTCGAATATAATAAACTTTCTTGAGGCTAAGAAGCTTATGTCCACGAATCAGCTCGGTTTTAGAAAGCATCGCTCGTGCGAAACTCAGCTTGCCCTTTTCTCACATGATATACTGAGAACTATGGATGAAGGGCAACAGGCAGATTCCATTTTTCTATATTTCAGGAAAGCATTTGACACGGTGTCCCATTGCAGGCTATTAACGAAGGTACGAGCCTATGGAATAAGTTCACAGATATGTGTGTGGCTCTAAGACTTCCTAAGTAATAGAACCCAGTGTATTGTCCTTGGCGGTGAGTGTTCATCAGAGACAAGGGTATCGTCAGGAGTGCCCCAGGGAAGAGTGATAGGACCGCTGTTGGTCTCTATATACACAAATGCTTTGGCGGGCAGGGTGAGCAGCTGTCTGCGGTTGTTGCTGATGATGTTATGGTGTACGGTAAGGTGTCGAAGTTGACTGACTGTAGGAGGACAGAAGATGACTTCGACAAAATTTCCATTTGGTGTGATGAATGGCAGCTAGCGCTAAATGTGGAAAAATATTAGTTAATGCGGATGAGTAGGAAGAACAAGCTCGTAATGTTCGGATACCGTATTACTAGTGTCCAGCTTGACACAGTCAAGCCGTTTAAATATCTAGGCGTAACGTTGCAAAGCGATATGAGGTGGAATGAGCATGTGAAAACTGTGCTAGAGAAGGCAAATGGCCGACTTCCGTTGATTGGGAGAATTTTAGGAAAGAGTGGCTCGCCTGTAAATAAGACCGCGTATAGGGCGCTGGTGCAACCTGTTCTTGAGAACTGTTTGAATGTTTGGGATCCGTACCATGGCAGATTGAAGGAAGATATCGAAGCAATTCAAAGGAGGGCTGCTAGATTTGTTATCGGTAGGTTCGAACAAAATGTGTTACTGAGATGCTTCAGGAACTCAAATGGGAATCCCTGGAGGGAGGGCGGTATTCTTTTCGAGAAACACTTTTGAGAAAATTTAGAGAACCGGCATTTGAAGGTGACTGCCAAACGATGTTGCTGCCGCCAGCATACATCTCGCGTAAGGACCTCGAAGATAAGATACGAGAAGTTAGGGCTCATACGGAGGCGTACAGACAGTTGTTTCTCCCTCGCCCTACTTGCGAGTGGAACAGGAGGGGAAATGACAAGTAGTGGTACAAGGTACCTTCCGCCACGCACCTGACGGTGACTTGCGGAGTATCTATGTAGATGTAGATGGAATGTATCTGAGCTGGTTCTATTGGAGTCGAGGTGTGCACAATTGGTTTGTTGGAGCTAGAGGTGGTAGTTGTGAAATTATCATTGATGAATAACCACAGCACTGTGTAAAAATCTCTGCTGATATATTTATACAACAAAAATATTTTTTGTGTAAATTATTTAAGTAATTAACGATAACATACTAAAATGAAAATGTGGGTGTTTAAGAAAGGGTGTCCCATTAACTGACAGAAATTGCACGAAGCACAAAATTAAATTGAAGGTCTTGAAGGGAAATTATTTCACAAATTAACTTTATTTCTTATTTTGCCCCTGTATTCAGGGATGTATGGTAAGCCTGAACTAGAGGAAACTATCAAAGTGCACGCTACAGTTGTTTCAGCAAATGCAGAAAAATTTTCCTACAACATGTTGAGCAACAGACGTTCCCTCACTTCCGAGAACCTCTGCATGCTGACCGTCATACACTGCAATAGTTATTGTAAGACGTTCCTGCAACCATTTTCGTACGCTTACAAAGAATAAAATTTCTTAAACAAACATAGCGATTTTAATTTCATTTTCACGTTGCGTGAAGTTTATCTTTACTCTAGTTCTTTTTATAACTCACTTTACATGTTTCATTATTTATATCATTTTTACGTAATGTATCGGTATTTTCAGGTCATTTTAATACTAATTTTCCGTCTTAAAAATCCTGATCCTGCGCTTACAGGCCCTATTTCTAATTCGTAAACTAAATTAATTCTCACTAGTGGCAGCTGCCCCCCCCCCCCCCCACACACACACACTGAACCACCCCCCCCCCCCCCCTCCACCCTTGGACCCCTGTTTCCCACAGACTTGTGGATGAGCCTGAGTGACGTCACTTTTAGGTTGCCGGTTTCTGGTCGCACCTTCCTGTTGGCAACAGGAGTATTTTGTAATAATGAACATGCTCTTGTGCTCTAAAACGCGTGAATTAATTCTGACACTCCATAACATTACATGGATATCATGAAGTACTGTTGAAACATAAATAATTGGTGACGCGCATGAAAGGAAACTAATTTGGGTGACCACACATGCTGAAAACTACAATGTAGAGACATTCACAACAACCTACTAAACTAGATGAAAATGTCCTACATTCATATTTCATATAAAGCACCACGAGATCTTAATAAGCAGAAGCTTCGAAAGCGCTTTTATCATGAGATTTGCCTAACGTGTGCGGTAAGTATAATATGAACAAATGCTACAAGTTTTCGCCGCGTCAGATTTGCATTCACAGGGTCAGGTTTGTAGGCATATTCCGAGATTGAATACAGATCTGACGTGACAAGAGCTTCGTCAAGCGTTTATTCAAGAGCGTCGCCACGGATATTTTCATCTATTCCTGCTATAAACCTTGTCAGCAGTTTAAAACTATTTTAGAATTTTCTTGTTCTTGAATCCGAAGTATATTTCATTTCCTCGAATTTGTTAGTGAAATAAGTGTGGATAAATGTACCGGTACACAAAGTAAATGTTGAATTTTGGCAGTTGCAGACTTTCGTTGCAGAAAAACTGTATCATCACAGCAGGTTGTCACGATCATAGCTTTATCGCAGCGTTTGCGTCGTACTTTGGAGCTCAGAATTTCGGCCTTAGGCTGCATGAAGTTGCTTGTTATCGGGGTCACTACGACACAAATGCTACTATATCGCTTTTACCTTAACTAATTCCAATACTGACTTCTTATTTGGGAGAAGGAGCCTTATTTTTGAAGACATGATGCATTCCTTGAGTAATGACAACTGCAGACTTGAAGTTGAGTCAGCAAACCTTGTCGACTGAGAATATTATTGTCAGTTCAAAGTCTTCGAGGTTTATAACAGTTTTCCTCTACAATTTTAGTTTCTGTCTGCTAATAAACTTACGGACGTAGCTTCAACACACGCCCGCTTCTTATATTAGGCATGACTACCACGAATTCCAAGAAATCGATGAATGTGTGCATGTATTCTTGGCTCTTGAATGGAAAATCACGAACAGATCCGTATTTATGGCTTCTCTCAGTCTATTTATTGCCTCGAGGTAAACTTGGAATCAGTGTAATAAGAAAAATAATTGATGTTTTGAAGCAATTGTCCCCCTAACAATGGATGACGCATTAATACGCTGGCATGTGGTCACGTGAAGCGCATGCGCAGCGCTTGTTTACAACGACAGCCCGTACACACACATGACCTTTTTCAAGATGGATGTGAAGGAGTATTTTGCTGTAGCGTGTGCAAATGATAGTAGCAAAATGCAAGTCAAGTGGTTATCTTTTTTAGTGGCAGCTAGATTGTGGACAATAGCGTTACTTAGTGAATGTTTTTGATGAAACTGTAAACCCGTAAGACTTAATAACTTGTAGTGAATTATTGATTTTTGTGCTAGCACATTTTTCCCGTCTGTTAATTCATAAAAGTTTGTACGTTGAGTGTTACTTGTGCGACTATAGGACAGACGAAAATAATTTATAATCAGAATAGCTGATTCGTGTGATTGTTCATCGGAGAAAGACGAAGTTTGTGATGATATTACGTTTCATTGACCTCGAATAATAAAGTGTTGGGTATTGCGCATGAGGAACTGCATGCCCTTGGCAAAGCCACTCGTAGCCTATTTTTTTCTCCTGGGTGACGTTTCTGAACAACTTGCCGAAAATATGTGTAGTGAAATGTTGTCAGTGTGACTGTGACAAATTGTTGTGCAATTTTCTAGTTGAAACAGCGCGGCATTTCGGCGTAAACACGAGTTGCGAGCTGTGACGCGAGGAATGCCAGGGCGCCTGCTGCCCTTAAATGCGCAGTGCTCTCAAGGATTCGTCGTATTTGGTACGTATCACTGTGTTTATGCGTCTTCACGAACTTATGCTTGAGAAAATGTGCATAGTGATTGGTGTCTTGACGATGTGATGGATTGAAGCAACACCCGTACGCAAATATGTAGGGAATCCTGAAAGCACATGGTTACTACGCTTTTAGTTCGCAATTGGAGCACGTTGTACCTAAGCTATTTGACACTTCTGTGCCAAATTATTTTAGTTTTGCTACCTTTACAAAAGGAAATGCTTCGTGTATCTCCGAAATCAGCAGAGTTGTTTATTTTTCAATGCCACGTGCGTTTTTTGGGGTTACGCGTTTTGTTTGGGATGACTTTAGCATGCTTCATAACTTCGAGGGAAACATAATTGCTAGAAAATGTTAATAAAATGTGGTGGGTGATCATGTTTGTAAACATTCGGCATTTTGTTTTATTTTGAAACATGCTTCTGCTGTTTATTGACTATAAGCGAATGGCTTGTTTCAAAGATGATAGCTTTCATAGATACGTCAAGATCAAAAACTTTAGATCTTAACCCAACACGTACAGTATTAAACGCATTTTATTACCGTAATAGCATGAAACAAGTGTAAAAGAATTTGTTTGAAATACTTTCCTTTAACGTAGGTCGAGTGACTGTGTTTTACTTACTATAATTTTTCGAAATTTTTAAGTTTTGGAAATCATTCGAAATGTAAAAAAAAAAAATTCTGCAGAGATTTTAAACGTCAGAAACAGCATACTTATTTCTGAAACATACCCTTGTTTGATAACAGTAGCTGCCTGACTTACGCATCCATGTTTTTCTACTTTTTATTTTGTTTTCGTTTCGTTGTGGTATCCGCCAATTTACACACAGTAAATTATTTTCATATTATTGCCAGCGTAATAATTAGAGAGATGTTCTCTCTGGTGATCACTCTAAATGAAAACGAAATAAAGAAAAGATAACCCTGGACTGTTCTTTCCCCATTACATTTTTCCTGATTACATATTTCAGTGTGTGTCTTGCCATTATTCTTTAGACATGCTTAATGACTTAGAAATGAGTACAACCCTTAATGACTGAATTGATTCAATATTCACTTTCTCAGATTGAATACATACAATTTAGGTAATGAGCATTTCTTGTAACTTTTGTTGTCAACTGTTACATTTGGAAGGGGGTAATGATTTGGAAATTCAAAGCCAACCATAGTTTCCAGCCTCTTATTTGTATGACTATTTATACCAAGGGCATAGTACATACTGCAAATTCAATGTTGTGTGAATTTCGTATTGTGGGGTTGACCCTATGAATCAATTAGAAAGAAATTAGATGTGTTCTGAAGTTGTGCTGCCTTATCATTTGTAAGTGTATGATCAGTGAGGATTGTGTATTTTTAACTTGTTTGACGAATAGAGGATTGACGGATAAATTTGCATCATGATATTTGTCATGCCATCCATAATTAGTACAAGTTGTCTGCTGTTACTTGAGAAAGTCGTATATGTAGGCTTATGGTTATGTTTCACAGATATAGATTAATTAATTATTTACATCCAGTGTGGTTAATAGTTCTTTTATGTTATCATTTGATTAATTAAACATAGTATGACATTTCTTATTAAATGCTCACATGTTTATGTTAGTGTGTGCTTGTTTGTGATGCTTTAGTGTTCTCCATCTGCATCTAAACTCTGCAAAGCATTGTGAAGTACTTGAATTAGGACCATGCATTATCTGATATCTATTTTATGAATGCCTGTTTTGCAAAGCGGTAGGGAATTATGGACTTTTGCCCTGTGTACCACATAACTATGTATTACATCATGTGATCTACACTGAAACTTACAAATTGTGTCCAAAAAAGCCTCTGCACTCATATAATGATCATGTGTTGTCATTTGGCATTTATCATTGTTCAATGTGGAAGGAAGAAATTTGGTTTGTTGTGTTTTCCATTTGTGATGTCATTTACAATTTTGTTGCCTACATGTCGTGGAAAGTTGATGTTTTTACATTTCAGAATGGATGTATTTGCAGTTTTTCACAAAGTGTGATATACTCCTGTTACCATATATATACTCTAATTATGGAGGATGGTAGTAGTAGTGTTGCAGAGATTGTAAACACACACATCAATAGGGTGTCTGTTTGTTACTGCAGAATCAGTCTGACACACGGGTTGGATTGCTGTGGAATTATTGTGTGTTTTATTACTATAGGCAAGTCATACCACTGAACTGTTAAGGATTTAGAGTAGGCTCTGTAACAAAGGATCAAAAACTCAGAAAGATGCTTGTTGGGTAATAAATTAATTGAATCCCTCAAAAACCTGGTTAAGAAGATAATCCAATCTTATTAAGAAGATAATCCAATGTTATTGAGTTACCTAATTGTGTGAATGAAGTTGTATATTTGCTTCTCCTGCTTTGTTGTCAAAAATTTAGTAAACATACACTCATTTTTTCTGCAGTTGCATGTAACATGATGCTTCAGAACTAACAGTACTTACAAGATTTCAAACAAGAAATTATTTAACATTTTGTTTTACTGATACAGCTAAGGGGCTAATTCGAATGTTCAGTACCACTCCGTACTTTTGAGCTGTGACAATTTGTCTATGATGCTAAGCTTGTAAACTTCCAGATGTTAAATATTAGTTATGGTTGTCACAGTAACTAGAGAAAAATTTGATTGCAATTTACATGAGATGTGAATTATATGTGCAATTTATGCTTATTTTGAATTGTTGGTAAACAGATTTTGTTGTTGAGATGTTCCTTTTAGTGGCTGAAAGTTGTTTTGTTTCTTGTAACTGTGTGACATATGTATCCTTTCTTTTATTTGTATGGTATATTCACTTGTTTTTCATATTGTATGTAA
The DNA here is from genome assembly GCF_021461385.2 of Schistocerca piceifrons. Classification (NCBI taxonomy): domain Eukaryota; kingdom Metazoa; phylum Arthropoda; class Insecta; order Orthoptera; family Acrididae; genus Schistocerca; species Schistocerca piceifrons. The sequence goes on along the minus strand of NC_060139.1, from coordinate 319,627,446 downwards.
TCTGCGGTATAAGGTTTGTTTGATTAGTTGGTTATTTTTATTGTGATGTGTTATTTCTTGCAACATGAATCCAAAATTAATCTTCAATAGTTGAATGAAGTAGTGTGACTTGGGGTATGTTATATCAGCCATCAAATTTTTGCAGATGTTTAGTGACGGGGAATATTTTAAATGTCACACATTCTAATGGATACATGTGGAAGTGCCTTAGGGATAACTTGTGAGTGCCCATCAGATGTGGAACTTGGGTTTAGAGGTCGAGATTCAGTGCTTAAGTGTTATTATGTTGACATACTGTTTTTGTTATCAGTCATCAGTGATATACGTCTGCCATGAAATGGGTGTTTCTGCAAACACAGTAATTGATTTGTTTTCATCCTGCAGAGATGTGTGCGGAAAATTCATTAAGTATTTTTTTGTGTGGGGGGGGGGGGCGGTGATACTAGAAATAGATGAGTTGAGCTTCAGTAAGAGAAAGAATGGTACGAGGCATAGAGTTGTTGGTAACTGGGTTTCTTTAGCAGCTGTTTGTGGTGGGGATTGTTATGATGATAAACTGTAGTAAGGGTGTCTTTATTTCATAGTAGAAGAGTATGTAGCAGAGGTGTATAGTGTCATGTCAGATGGGTTCGCTTCATATAAGGCTGCGAGGCTGGGGCCTATAATTGTACTATTGTGGGAGGGGCAGTATTCCATTTACATGCTCAATTGATATATTTTGGTTTTGTATTTTTCATGTTTTTATTAAGTTAATGAGAAAAACGTTTTAGAATTTTTGTAATAGTATCGGCCTTTCAAGTTTAGCTATAAAGCCAGCTCAAATGATTTTATTTCGAGTCTAGTTAAATTTTGCTTGCTCATATTGTCTCTTTTTTACTTTTGTAAAAACTGTTTTATCTGTCATTGTTACTTTTCATGTATTTCTTTGTTAATGTAATTTTGCATTTGTTGTGTTAGAGTTTAATTTTTCCCCTCCCAGAACCCCAAGTTCCTGTAGTAGTCACAGTAGGTAGGTTCAGTATTTATTATTAAGAATTTGTACGACTATATTTCATGTTTATATTTTCACACAATGGAAACATTTAAGTTTATTTGTTGCCATTTTGAAATCGTGTGTATTACATCTTGGGGTCTAGCCTGATGTCATTGGTAATAGCTGATGACTGGTATCAAATACCCTGGTTTGTCACAAGCAAAGAACTGTTTGAAACTATTTTTCATCGTCTTATCCCATCCTTCTGTCTCTGGAGCCACAGGGTTGTGAGTGATTTCCCAGTTCTTAGAGAGTCCTGTTTCCTCTGCAACTTTATATTTTTTCTCACTTAATTTAACACTTAAGTTATAAGACAGTTAAGTCATCTGGAGGAAAGAGGGGAGTTCATCTAGTAAACAGTTTAACCATCAGGTAGGATGTTCATTTAGAACCACACCACTTGAGAGACAGAACAAGGTGTTATAGGCCAAGACAGCAGTCTGTATAAGTGGAAATGTAAATGTTTGTTTGTACAAAATTGTAAATCTCGTAAAGCTTTTACTGATTACTTTGAAATTTTGACACAACTTTGTGTTCGAATACACTCATGTTTTTGTATACGTACTGGAACGCCATAGAGTGTCTCTCTCTCTCTCTCTCTCTCTCTCTCTCTCTCTCTCTCTCTCTCTCTCTCTCACTCACTGCGTGTGTGTGTTTTTTACTAAAGGGATACATTGTTAGCAAAAATCTCACACTTGTTCCAACAGTCCTGCAGCTTTTTTGTTCCATCAGGAAAATAGGTTCTGTCAGACTCTGCAAAATACTCGCTGACTGCAATGATCACTTCCTCATTTGATGAAAATTTCTTCCCAGGAAGCTAAAGTTTTTAGTTAGGAAACAGGAAGAAGTCATTTTGGGCTAAGTCTGGTGAACAGGGTGGATGAAGAACCAATTAAAAGCCCAATGGCCAATGCATTGTTATTGCTGATATGTGAGATGCATTATCATGGTTAAAGAGCTCTTTCATGTGTGCCAAACTCACTGTTTTTTCAGCCATTGAACGATTCAAATGATCCTACAATGGAGCATAATAGGATAGGTTCTGCCTTTTTCTAAGTATTCTCTGACGATTATTCCTTTGACCACATTTAAATTCATTAATCCAAAAGTAAATGGTCTTCAGTGATGGTGCAAGAGCCTGCCTGAGCTTCATCCAATTCTGTCTTGATTTATGCAACACTGCAACCCTTCAAATGAAAATGTTTAATAACAGCATAAAACTTAGACCGAGCAAGGTGACGTGGTGGTTAGAACACTGGACTCGCATTCATCAGGATGACAGTTCGAACCTATGTCCGGCAATCGTGATTTAGGTTTTCTGTAATTTACAAATCACTTCAGGTAAATGCTGGGAGGGTTCCTCTGAAAGGGCATGGCCGATTTCCTTCCCCATCCTTCCCTGATCCAATGAGATTGATGACCTCACTGTTCGGTCCCCTCTCCCAAATTATCCATCCAATCATAAAACTTCATTTTCTCTGTTTTCAGTCACAGTTGACACAAAGAGCAGTTTACAAGATGGTTGTCAACAATAAACTGCACACTTTCATGAAGGCACAACAAAAATGCTCCATTTTCTCATGAAAATTTACCAGACTTAACAAACCACTTTTGTAAAAATGTAAATGTTCCTTCGTTTCAATATTTTAAATGTATGAAAGTTCTTCACTGATTCCTTTGAAATGTTTACAGAACATTGCATTTGTATGTTTGTGTGTTTTTATATACCTGTTTTAATATATATAATAAATAAATTAATATATAATGTATAAAGGAGAAACAGTATTACCAAAAATCTCGAAGTTCTTGACCAATTTACTTCAACTTTACTATAATGAAAACTGGACAGGCATAGACCATATATTTTTAATACATAAATATATCTGTAATCTACAAAGGGGAAACATTCTTACCAAAAATCTCAAAATGTACTCAACCTATCCATATATATTAGCAAACAGGAAATTTGTATTTATTGCTTATCAGTTTATGGTTAGAATACTATTACAGAATCTGAATTTGCAATAACAATAAACAAGGACTAAGGTCGGCCAAATGATATGGTAGGAGAGGGTGAGGAGAATATTGACGTAGAGAAGCGTACAGGAGGAGATGGGGGAGAAGAACAGAGAGAGAAAAATAGAGGGGAGGGGGAGGAGAAGATAGAGAGAGGGGTGAGGAGGTGATGGACAGAGAGAAGGGCCAGAAGATCAGGACATACGGTAAAACTGCCTTTTTACACTTTTCAGCAGACTAGCCCAAAAAGTGTAAAATGTTATATGGAGTAAAATACAGAAAAGCACCGGAAACACAACAAGCAGAAATGAATCAATTCCTCTTACAGTCATCTTTATATTGTTCAAAATATGAAATTAAAACAATTTAGCTTTTTCCTTTTTTAAAAAAGAACAAATAGTTAATTGTTTTTGCTTCTTTCTTACAGCAGTCAGGTCTACTTGTCTCTCCACAGAACAGGGAAACAAAAGTCTTTCTTGAATCCAAATTAAAAATATTTTCATGTTCTAAAATGAGACTCATCATTCTAAAATTATGATAACACAATATTGGTTAAAACACTAAGGTTGATAGTCTTCGTAAACAGAGAACAATAGGCAAGAAATCTATAACTATGTTACCAACAAGAAGATCACTTGGCTCAAGGGCATCAGAGCAACTTGAGGAGAAATGTTTCATGTCTGACATCAGGTTATATGAACCTGAGACTCTGTGCCTTGTAGGAATCAGCATATTTATTGCGGAAGTAACAATTTGTGAAAGCCCACTTAGAGATGGCTGTCTTCAAAAGTGGTGTTTATTTGTATAAATTACTGTGAAATTAAATTAAAGCTGTTGTAATACAGTGCAGTGAGTGGAAGCAAGGTTACTACGAGAGTCGCTATAGTCAGATCATGATTATCTTAAAGTCAGTGACTCAACATACTTTCCCACCTTTCCGAACTCTGCAAACCTATAATGCAGGTGGCTGTGGCCCAATACACTGACAGTGAAAATCTTCAAACCATGCTAAAGCTCCATTACATGATCTGTAACTTTGTGTGTAGTCCACTTTTTCTGCTTTGTTCCAAGGCTGACTTTGAGCAGGAATATGATGCACTTTTTGCGGAAATCTTTGTGAAAATCGATGTTATAGGTTGCGATAATGTCAGAGAAAACTTAACATGAGGGAAATGTTGTAAAACAGAATTGTTAGTCACAGGAAAGCATTGTATTGAGGGAATAGGACTTATGTTGTGACTGACAAAAATGAATGTAAAATGCAGAAATTTAGAAATGGAGTTTTACTGTTTGTCCAATTCTCATACATTTTAGATGTGTACGCTGTCTCTTTCTTTTCCATTTACCCAGATTGAGCCACAGCAACACATGGCCACGAACCCTATGTTTGAAATGAAATACCAATGAACAAATAGATTTGAAAACACCTGCTGTTGAAAGTGGCATGAAGAGCAGCTGATAATTCATGAAATAAGAAACCTAGGTGTGACATGCTGCACAGGGACAAACCATTACAAAAATGGGGCCTTCCTCCCACAGAAGCTATTCTTCTATAATATAAGATAAAGAATCGGGTATTAGAAGTTACTGATAACCGTATGTCCACCTTGATGGGTGACATAATGGTGTGATGTCTGACAACATACACGGGCAAGTAGAGCCTATGCATAAAAAGATTCCAGAATCAAGGATTCCTTTGTATGTAGGAAGAGATCGCAAGGTGAACCAAAGTGAATTACACAAGGAAATTGTAAACCTGTGTGAGTGAAGGTAGACAAAGCAGGATTGCATGAGAGTAAAATAAACAAATAATTTGCAGTTGTTCTCTTGAGCTCAGCTGCTTTATTGACTGCAACTCAAAGAGGGGGCCAATCAAATTGGGGTTATTGCTAATTTTTAGTTTTGTACTATCATTTCTGAAAGTATTCGTATGGAGTGTAGCCATGTATGGAAGTGAAACATGGACGATAAATAGTTTGGACAAGAAGAGAATAGAAGCTTTTGAAATGTGGTGCTACAGAAGAATGCTGAAGATTAGATGGGTAGATCACATAACTAATGAGGAAGTATTGAATAGGATTGGGGAGAAGAGAAGTTTGTGGCACAACTTGACCAGAAGAAAGGATCGGTTGGTAGGACATGTTCTGAGGCATCAAGGGATCACCAATTTAGTATTGGAGGGCAGCGTGGAGGGTAAAAATCGTAGAGGGAGACCAAGAGATGAATACACTAAGCAGATTCAAAAGGATGTAGGTTGCAGTAGGCACTGGGAGATGAAAAAGCTTGCACAGGATAGAGTAGCATGGAGAGCTGCATCAAACCAGTCTCAGGACTGAAGACCACAACAACAACAACAACAACAACAACAACAACTATCATGTAAGATGAACATTGTATCGCCTATTGTTTGAAATGTTTAGTGTAACTCTTTAAAGTCAGTACCACCATTAGACTTTTTTATTTGCAGTGTTACATTTACACGATCATGATTTTGGCTTCAAAGTGCCATTATCAAGTGTTTTAAGTATTATACAGTGGCTAAGATGGCATACTGTCGTATTTAAAATACACTATTAGACACATTGTCTAAGGGTCGATATTTCTGGTAAAGCGTACTGCTTTGTTTTATCACAGAGTATACCATCTTGACTCAAGCCGAAATCATGATCATCTAAATGTAACACTGCAAATAAAAAAGTCTAATGGTGGTACTGACTTTAAAGAAATATAGTATGACTATGGCCCCACATTATGAAAGAATTATTTAGTGTAACTGTTTACACTTGTGCATTAGTTTGGGATTGGTTGCCGTGGTGTGACTAAGGCCTCCGATGATACCATTGTCATGCTTGCAATGGAAGCGTAAAAAAGAGAGAGCCATTTCTGAACTGAAGAAGAATGAGAGGTCAAGAACAATTTTAGAACAGCTCAAGAGATGTGATATACGGCTTAGTTGGAGGGGCTCTTCTACTTCTGCATGTGTTGCTCATATACATAATTTAGGAATTGAGTTTGCTTCCAAGAAAATTGTTTGATGACTGTGTGGTTCAAGGGCGCAGCTTTAGGAGGTAATTGTTCATGAGTTTCATTATTATCCTCTTATTGCCATCTTGGTTTACTATTGTCAGTAAAATGTTGCAAATGAGTCCACAAGGAATTATCATTCGTGGAGCACATTAGCCAGCAGAAAGATTCAATTTGCACCATTTATTCTTTCATACCTGATAGTGATGTATCAGACTTTCATTAATTATAGTGTGTTAGCTCGAGAACTTGTACAGGTTGCAGATTAATATCAAAATCGGTTTCATACTCATTGTTGTAGGGAAAATTGTAATGTAAGAATCTCGTGACGTTCTCCTAGGCAAAATTATGTCAGAAATATTTTGTTGTTACCCAGTTCTCATCTGTTGTGTAGTATTAAGCATATATCTGTATTGTGTAGATGACAGTGATGTGTTCTTGCTCAGAGTAGTATTGTGTGTGTATTATTTAGTGTGAGTATGGAATGAAATACAAAGAGAGAGAGAGAGAGAGAGAGAGGGAGAGAATTGGTGTAAAGTAGCAGCAGTGGTATTGCGTGAGATTAATTTCTGCTGAATGGAGTAGCCTACCATCAACTGTGTCACATATTCTTATTCCTTGAAGCATAGCAAAGACGTTGGGGACTCAAGCCTGGACAGTGTTGTGCAGTCAGGTGATGAGAATGTGCACATCACCACCCCTCCTTCCCTACAACAAACATGACCTCCCACAAGATCTGTTTCCTAGTAAGTCAATATTTGCTTGTGAATGCAGTGCGTCTATCGCAAATCATTAATAGAATATCAATATTCTGCATCTGCATCTCCCAAGGTTGTTGATAGCAACAAGTGTCCTGAGAAATGTTTAGCTCTTCATATATTTTTACATGAAATCTGCTTCTGTCATTTGTTACTTTATCTTGCATTGTCACTTCATGATATATCAATGTTTTAAAATCAAGCATTATAGAAATACATTGCTGTTGAAACTATGTTATATAGTGAGGAGTGATATAGAAAAGATTTCTTGTTGGTGTAATCCAATCCATCTTGAACACAAATGCAATAAAATAAACATTTGAGGAGGACAAAAAATCTGCATTTTAGTTTTGCACTGATGGATTCTTTCATGTTACCCAGTTACCTATGATTAGTTATAGAATGTAACCTGATCAGGACAAAAAGGTAGCAACAAAGCAAGTCAGAACTTGATTTGCCAAAGGAAAAGGAAGGGTAGTTCTTACATTTGACACCAGTTGCAAATTAGATGTTGTTTTATTCCAACAGATCCATAGTGAGGAGATCCTCCAGGATGTCGATGATTACTCGTTTTTTATAGCAAAAATACCCTAGGGCAAAACTTCGCTAAAATCCAGTTAAATGAGATGTGTGGGACTGTGTTTGGATAGGCATTTTTTTACTAAAGAGTTCTCGAACCATAAATTTAAAACACCCCCATTGAGATCTACTGACCACCAGTGAGATAGTTCACCAACTGAAATGTGTTAGTTAGTTGTACCCTATTTCCCCTAAGTTATGTTACGGTATGTGGAAGAGGGTGCCTTAGGTACCACTGTCATTTACCTTTTTCCTGTTTTGTTTGCAAATAATGCATGGGAAGAATGGCAGATGGTAAGCACCCATATGAGCCCAAAGTTTCTATCATGGTCATTTCTTGAAATGTGTATAGGAGGAAGCAATGTTTTGCAAGACTTTCCGTAAACATTTGCTCAGAATTTTAACAATACTAGTAAACCTCTGTGTGATGTACAGTGCTGCTTTTGTGACATATGCCACTAGAGTTTGAAGAGCATCTCCATGCTACTCTCATAGTTACTAAATACAACTGTGAAACAAAGCTGTTTTTCCTTGTGTCTACTCTGTCAAATCTACCTGTAGGAGTCTCAGACTGTGGAACCATACATGAGGGTAGAATCAGCAAGGGTTTTGTTCATTAAGTAGTAGCAGAACATTAAATGATTTCCTACTATCAAAAGAAAATAAAGATTTAAAGGTAGGAACCTTTTTTATAACTAGATAGATATTCAAAGAATAGCAGGAACCGTGAAGTCTCTAAAGCAGTTAAGAAATAGTATGCGTGAAGCTGTTTGGTTATTGAAAAAGTTTCACCAAACCCTGAACTTTAGCAGTCACTGCTTCCTGCAGAGATTTCATTAATGTAGACTTTCCAAACTGAAATAATACTAATGATCAATATTGGAGAGGAATGCTTATTTTGAAGCCTTAAAAATCTGTCAGGCTCCTCCACCATTTGCATGTTTTGCGTTATACATTTGAAAACTGCTGCAATTCCTATATAGACTTGAAAATGACACACATACTTATACATGCAATTGCACAAACGAGAAGATAAGCAACAAATACAGCACAAATCATAGTTCCATCCCTGTACAGCAGTGGAGCAGTCTGCCCTCAGTCACAAAGCACTGTAATGTCCTTGCTCAACAAAATATATTTATTTTCAGACCCATCACATTGTTCTCCACTTTTCTTGTCTCACAAGTCATAATATTACTGAAAGAAGACTAGGCAATTTGGGAATTCCTGAGGGAACAAGCAGGTTCTTCAACCTTTAAAGTCTCCTCACCTTGACAGTATCATGGGTGGAAGATTGAAATGAAATAAACAATATTCCAGTTTACAGTAAAATGTAAGTGTGTCCAGGGTAGTGGTAAATAAGAATAATTAAACACTCCTGGTATGCAAACAGCAACAGTGTAGACTTGTGCAAGGAAATATGGTGGCACGTACACATATTAAGGGACTTAAAAGAGCTCCAGAATAGGTTTGGAGGTTGCCTGCCAAAAATGTCGTCTCAAAACAGGTGATAGAAATAATTTGAAGGAAAGTGGAAAAAAATCATGTTTTAAATGAGCAGTGTAGCTGAATCAGTGATAATCAAATTGATACATGCTTTCCTGAAAATGTTATTTGAAGAATGTAGTTAAAAGAAAAATCTTTTCTCTAAATGTGTCATAGTCAATGTAGGAAATAGTGTACTGTTAGCTCTCACATTGTAAAGAATAAAAGTTGTAAGGTGTGTTTTAAGTTGAAAACAAAATTGTGTTGAAACTTATTTCTAGATGGTTATTCATGTATGGCAGACCATACATGCTGTCATGTTGAAGTCCATATTTTATTGTTAGATGCAGTGTTTACTGATTACTGAACACCATTTGGTCAAGGACTAGCTGCTTAGGGAATCTGAAATTCTACAGAGTTTTTTTCGAGGTCACTTCCCAGGCAATAAAACTCATATGCTTTTAAGCTGTTTAAAAGCTCACTCTACAAGGGGGAGGGGGGGGGGGCAAATATTCATCATAATCGTATGACTGTAGTGCTGAACAACAGACAGTTGTTTATGTCGTATCGATGTGCCCCGTACATGCCTACAAGGATCCTTTTGAAGATTTCCTGACAGTTATGAGTGATGTTATAAAATACATAAAAGACCTTGATATCCGTATATAGCTGTTGTCATTTGTGTTATTTTATGCTGGAGAGCTGTGCTTAAATGTTGGTGTGTAGTAGTTTTGTAATATTTGTATGTGTATTGCCATATGATAAATAAATGGCACTGTATAGGCCCCTAAAGATAATGTGTCACATTATAGACATAAAAATCACTGTGTAAAGGTTACACATGCCTCACCACAGACCTATCATTTAGCTCCCAGTCTTTATTGCAAACAAAGTGTAATTTGTGATAAATTTTCACAAATGATCAACGCAGTGAATACCTTGCCTAAAGTATAGGAGTTTCTTACCCAGTCACATATTTAATGATTTATTTGTTTACTTCCATTGTTCTTAAATACAAACTTGCTAACATCTGTCTTTACTAAGACAGAATTCGAAATTTTTGTAAAAGATATTGTTCGATATCACCACCATATTTTAGAATGCAGAATGTTGACAAAATCAATTTTTCTTTTCTTTCTTTTCTCTTTTTTCTCCAGAGACCAGGACAGAATACATCACTGCATTGCTAGTGTGCTCTCCATTTATTGCCACTTCAGTTCAAGGCTGAAAGCTGAGGTGATTGTTCATGTGACCAATATTGTTTGTGGTTCACATTCGTTCACATTTCTTCATTCTGACAGAAATAATACAGTTTTCTGATCGTACCCCTGTAATTTGTGTATTCCAGTCAATTGCAGAAACCATTAAAACACTGATTCCAAAATACTAAGTTCGTAAAGTGACAAAAAGAACATAAGGATTGAGTTTGGGAAATTTGAAAAATTAATTTTGTGTAGATGTTAACTAGAAGTTACGGTATACCCCTAAACAAAGAAAACCTAAAATTGTATAATTAGTGTTCTCAACTTGAATATAGACTATTATTCCAAATTGCTGAGTGACGTATTTTTCTTAAAAATCCAATCTCTAATGTTAAAGTTATTCTCCTCCCTACATGTTTTCCTCACATCATTCATTTTCATATACATTAAATGGATGCCCTTCACTGTTCTTAACATTGCCTATTTGCTTTTACTTCTGTCTCGTTCAAAACTAATCATTCTCATATTAGATATTCACTTACAGTGTGTACCAACACTATGCACTGCAGTATTCTTATAACAGAGCCTACTTTTTCCTCTATGGTTTGTCCACTTGTCTTCTTATTGGAAAGAAACTTCTCCCCTAGTTTCAGGTTAATTGACAAGATCTTCATGAACTGGACTCGGGACAAAGACACCCTCTCCTTGTTCTTTCACAGCTTTAACACATTTTCTCCCGTCTGCTTCACCTAATCCTCCTCAGCCCCAACATGCCACCTTTCTGGACATTGATCTCTTCCTCTCTGATTGCTCCATTCACACCTCTGCCCACATTAAATCCACCAACCACCAACAGTACCTGCATTGTGACTGTAAAGGAGCAGGCCCTTTGTTACCCAATACCACCTAGGAGTGGAACAGCTGAACCACATTCTTCATCAGGGCTTTGATTGCCTATCATCATGCCTGGAAATGAGGGACATCCTATCCAAGATTCTTCCCACCCCTCCTAAAGTGCTGCTCTGTCACCCACTTAACCTCATGACATCCTAGGCCATCCCTATGCCACCAACAATCCACACCCTGTGGAAGGCCAAGTTTGCAAGACCTGCCCAATCCATCCACCCAGCACTTTCTATTCCAGTCCTGTCACAAGTTTATACTACCCCATCTGATGCTGGGCCACCTGTTAAAGCAGCCATGTCGTACACCAGCTTTGCTGCAGTCATTGCACTCCTTTTTATGTTTGTGTGACTACCAACCAGCTGCCCACCAGGATAAATGGTCACCACCAAATTGTGGCCCAGAACAAAGTACCACAAGCAGCCGAACATAACATGCTCGGTTTCAATGGCTGCTTCACAAGTCAGGGCATCTGAATCCTCCCCTCCAGCTTCTCTGAACTGCACAAGTTATTCTTACAATTCATTCTCTACTCCTGAAGTCACCCTGACCTCAAACAAAGGTAACTTACTGATCCCACACCCTCCACCCAACAGTTTCCACACCCTCTGCCCTATCGTTTTCTCCCAATTCATGTCCTCCACCTTCTTTGTTCTCCACAGTCTGCCAATGCCACCAGTGTTTGGCCTTCTCCTTTGCTCTCCTTTTCCACTCCCTGTCCTCCCTTCCACCCCACACAGCCTCTCAATGTTGTGCCAAGCAGCCTTTTATGGCCACCATCTAGTCCTTGCACATTCTATCAGGCAGTGCTGACTCTCTCTTACCACCTGTACCCTACTATTCCTCCACTCTTCCGCACCTCAATCCAGATTGCTGCTTGAGATTGCTGCTTCTGCTCAACACAACACCATTGCATTCTGGCCACAGCAGCCAGAGAGAGCGGTCATGTACACAAGAGATATGCTTGCTTGTTGGAAGGGTCTCTGTGTTTTATTTTTGTTTCTGAGGAAGGCTTTGGCCAAAAGCTACGTGTGTAACAGTCTTTTTGTTGTGCCTGTGTGCAACTCAGTTAGTCATCTTTACGGTGAGTAGCAATATATCCTTTCATGATATTGTGGTTATGTCTTTCAAAGGTAAGCCAGGTGCTTCATAACTGCTGCACGGTTATTCTCTGCAATTACTCATTTGTGCAATCCTGAACTGATAAAGGAAAGTGATAAAAAAGTGAGTAGTTGACAGTTTACCCTTTAAGTAACCGCTTGCTGATACGGGTGCATTTTCTAGTTAGAATGCAGTCTGTGTTCCCTTGTGAAATGAGGACTGCCATTCTTCAACCAGTGAGAGGTAATGTGGCGTTGTGGAAATTCAGAGGAGACTGATTGTTGAAGAGATGATACTGTTTCAGGCAGAGCAAGATGATACTGTACCAGAAACAGCCATAAGTCACTCGATAAGTCTGACATCTTCAAACATGAAGTGAATGAGCTGTGTACAAATAGATAGTCTCTGTTTTTCATGTATCAATGTTGGACCATGTGAGACTTGATTGTGCCCCACAATGACTTGTGTGGCATGGTAAGGTTCAGGCTTTGTGGTGGCCATTTCAATGGAGCTGAACCAACAGCCTCAAAATTGTTCATCAAGGAACTCTCATACACAAATAGAACAATGTGATGTAGCTTCTGTAATCAGACTATATCCTCAATTCCTGTTTCCTTGAGCTGAAGTATTAACCATGTTTGTAAATGCAACATGTCCAAATAAAAATTTCTGGTCATTTATCCTTAAAATATGAGCCCAACATGTATTACGATGACATCCCGGACCACGATCATAACAAGAGGCAAGTTTATTTCCAACTCTTGTACATAATGAGGATTTTACTTAGACCAGAAAATCATAGTACCTTTGTGTGAACTGTGATATATCTCACTTTCTTCGAAAAATGTGCCAACAAAACACGGCAGACTGTAACTTGCTGCTCTATGTCTTGTTAAGTAAATCATACACAAACATTGGTCATAATCCTTTTATTTTCCTCAAAATGTCCTCCACGAATGGCATCCTTTAACATGTTTGTCCTTGCAAATGACAACATCATCTGCTGCACCATGTCGTGTGACAACCGTGGATGATCTTCTTGACCGCTGCAAATCGTGGAACTCTGTCGAACTGCCTTCTGGTGACCTCACCCTCCTTGCCCAGCGACTAACTGTATTTTTGTCAACAGCAGATGCTCCATAGACTTTGAACAAGTGTTAGTGAATATTCCTCCACAGTTTCTTTCTCTGCAGTGAGAAAGTCAATGATGACACATTGCTTGTAACGTAAATCACCTATGTGATCTTTTGAAGATGCAGTGTCTACTTTCTGATTTGGCGTATCGCAAAATCGGTGCTGACCCTACTAAGAGTGTTGAGAGAACGACAAATATCCTCCTGAAGAAAAGTTCTTTGTCACAGGAGACTATCAAGAGTCTTAATTCTTACCTAAATTATATGGCCTCCCTAAGGTCCATAAGGAGGCTGTCCTGTTGAGACCGATTGTTTCTAATATTGGTGCTCCAGCATATCGTGTAGCTAAACATCTTGCTAGTTTGTTGAGCCCACTAGTAGGTAGGTGTGAACACCACATTAAGAACTCTGCAGATTTCTTACGTCGATTGCAGGGATTGCGTTTGAATGACTCTGATATTTTAGTCAGTTTTGATGTGGTTTCTCTTTTCACTTGCGTACCTCTGTCTGATTCATTGCAGCTAATTGAGGTTAGGTTTGGTGTTGAGTTAACAAATTTGTTTTGACATGTGCTGACTTCCACTTACTTTTTATTCAATAGTCAGTACTACGAACAGACTGATGGAGTTGCAGCGGGAAGCCCGTTGTCACCTATTGTGGCCAATTTGTTTATGGAGGACATTGAGGAATGTGCATTGGAGTCAGTGACCTTGAAACCTGTGTGTTTTTTCAGATATGTAGACGATACTTTTGTTGTTTGCCCTCATGGTAGTGAGAATTTAAACCGGTTTTTGGAACATCTGAATTCAATCCACTCAAATATTCAGTTCACTACGGAGGTGGAAAAGAATGCATGCCTTCCCTTCCTTGATGTGTTGCTCAAAAGGAAGACTGATGGTACGTTGGGGCATTCTGTTTATAGGAAGCCTGCCCATACTGTATCTGCGAGCTGATAGTTGTCACCATCCAGCTCAGTGTGAAGGAGTACTTCGCACCTTGGTTCACAGGGCCCACATTATCTCAGACCATGAAAGTTTGGCAGCTGAGCTATCACATCTCGAAGTCACCTCTCGCCAGAATGGTTATAGTGAGAGGCAGATCAAACGTGCGTTGCGCCATCAGCCTTCTGTCCAACGGGTGAGTGATGATAGCAACGAAGTGGCGCCTAAGTCTACGGCCTTTTTGCCTTACGCAGGAAGCATTTCCAACAGGATTGGCCGTATTTTGTGGAAATATGATGTGAAATGTGTTTTTCGACCACCTTCTAAGATTAAGGCCCTGTTGGCCTCCGTAAAAGATGATCTTGGTTTACGTAAGGCTGGGGTCTATCGTATTCCTTGCAGTTGTGGCATGTCATATATTGGTCAGACAATCTGGACTGTGGAAGACCGGTGTATTGAACATAAGCGTCACACACGCTTACAACAGCCGAGCAAATCCGCTATTGCAGAACATTGCCTTGACACCGGTCATCCAATGGAATACAACAACACGGAGATTCTGGCTTGCACGTCCAGCTATTGGGATAGTGTTATTAAGGAAGCTGTTGAAATCAGACTATCAAGCAACCTTATTAACAGAGATGGTGGATTTTGTTTAAATGCTGCTTGGAATCCGGCTCTGTCTCTCATCAAAAAACAGAGGGACAGAATTAGTGCTACCCCACCTGTTGATTAATAGTACTATCGATATTTCGGATGTTGGTTATCTTTGTTTGTGTTGTCACTTGTTCTGTGTGTGGTGTCTTCCTTGTTTCTCCTCTGTGAACCGAGGTATTAAATTTGCTAGCACATTTCTTCTTCCTTGCATTTGTGCCTTGAGAATGGCAGCGTGTGCTCCTGTCGAAATATCGGCGGTGTTCGACGACGTCACCCGGCAGCAAACCCGTAAGTTATTTGAACTATCCCAAGAAATTCTAACAAAGTGTCAAGAACTGCTTTAAATGATGACTCTAGGAATATACCACAACCCCCTATATATCACTTATGTAGGGACCGTGAGGACAAGATTAGAATAATTACAGCAGGCACAGAGACATTCAAACAATCATTCTTCCTGCACTCTATGAGTAATGGAATGGGAAGAAACCCTAATAATTGCTGTTATGGGACATACCCTCTGATGTGCACTTCCCAGTGATTTGCAGAGTGTGAATGTAGATATAGATGTAGATGCTCATGTCAAATTTAGGCACATATAAAGGACATGTTAGTGTGATGTTTCTTGGTGTGACTAATTTTTGGTCGTGTCACTTATCTGCCGTTTTACATGCTTCTGCCAATTTTTGAAAGAATATTGTAAGATATTATTGGTATGCATGTTACTTTCTTTTATTTTGACACACAGAATACACAACACTGGAGACTGTACTTACTAGAATGTTTTTTGAGATTTACCAGGGGACTTTATGAAGTGATGACCTTCATCAACTCTTGACCCTCTTTGATTCTATTCATATGTATACAGTTTGAAGCTCCGTCGCTGCTCACAGTTTCCTAAAGTTGTATAAAACACCTCTCAGAAACAATTTAAAAAATCGACTTTGAAGGCGCCTGAGTAGTAGTATTTGTAATTGTAAAAGTGTAATACTATTTGAGCAGTAGTGATACTGCCTATGTCTCAGTCTTGTAATTGAGAAATTGCTGAGTCAGTCTTAATTGTAGCAACTGTTTTTTGTTCTTTTATATGACTTCTGCATACAGGGTGTGTGTCCTGAGAGTCATCAGGTGAATTTTCTCTGGTGTTTCAGCAGATATTGACAGTTTCATTTTCGTAATGTGTAGATGGAATCTGGCCAGACAGATACTGCTCAACACATATTTAACGTGGCACTCGTCTCAATGAAGAACATCTACTTGTTTCCCATTGTGCACAAAATTACTTTTGAAGTAGAATTTTTTGTGACCATCCAATACAGCGATCCAAAATAAGCCTAATGCTGTATTCAGTTTAGTCGTATGTCTTAAGAGGGACAATGAAACATGAAGAATAACAAATACTCCAGCAGTTACTGAGTAGTTCCGCTGCATGTTAGTAGCAGACAGCACAAGGCAGGGCTGCACATGATCCAGGGCAAGTTGGGCAAGGACTGCTGCTAGAGTACCAGTTATTCTTATTGTTTCACAGCAACTATTAATAAATATTGATAAACTGAATAGCACACTAGGCTAATTTGGTAGTACTTTATTGAATGGACATGTAAAATTCCTCTTCAAAAATCATTTCTTTGTAGTTGGAAACAAACCAGTGCATTTTGTTGATGTTAGTAAATTATGATTCATTATTTGTTTATCAATACTTCAGTTTAATAATAAATATAGAAATCAAAAGAGAAGGAAAAAAATATTGTCACTAGTGAGAACTGAACCAGTGACTTTGTGAT
The DNA here is from genome assembly GCF_021461385.2 of Schistocerca piceifrons. Classification (NCBI taxonomy): domain Eukaryota; kingdom Metazoa; phylum Arthropoda; class Insecta; order Orthoptera; family Acrididae; genus Schistocerca; species Schistocerca piceifrons. The sequence continues at coordinate 319,610,830 of NC_060139.1, read as the reverse complement.
TTCAAGACTAGATCACAGTGCACTTAGTTGCAGGTGGCTTTGCTACATCGCTTGCAATGTTTTGTACTGAACAGCACTCTTATATCTACAGAGTTGACTTTTCAACTGTTTTTGACAAGTGTGTCATACTGCTTTACAAATTTGATCCTGAGCACTCTTCTTCAAATCTTGTAAGTGTGAAGAAAAAACGGAAGAGGCAGAGCATCCTGTATGGCCCCCTTGTTAATCCTCCACAATTTTAGTCACAATACAATAAAAACAATAACACAAACCAAATCTGTAGTTGCTTAGCAAAATAATTTTGAGGTGATCTCACCATGTAATGCCTAAAGTTTTTCAATATATCCATACCTTGATCTGTTTACTGAACTTCATTCTAGAAATGATAAAAATATACTTAATGAATTATTTTAAAAAGGTAGTTAGAAACACTATTTTTTCAGACATATTTATTTGCTGCCTTTAAAATGCTGCTGTGCCAGTATATCACTTATTTTTTCTTCCCACAGGTGTCTGGCACCATGCATCGACATTAAAGAGCTATGTCGTCAGTAAAGAGTTCATCATCAGCCGGAGACTCGACCTGGCGGGATTCGGACCGGCACGATGGTCGCTCGGGAGAGATAGTGAAGCGAGGATACTTAAAGAAGCTTAAGGTACGGCGCATTGTGACTGTACAGACCTGAAAATTTTCTTCACAGAAGGGAGACAGCCGATCTAATGTGTAACAGGTACAGTTCGCTCCTGTGGCAGGTTTATCCACTGCTGCATTTTTGAAAGCTCATAATTTGAGTTTGTGAATTGTGTATGCTTGGCTAGTAGATGTTGATCTGCATATGAAATAACTTGGAACTGTTCTCAGATTACATGAGGATTCTGTGGTGGGTTGAATAGCCCTGTTGAACTTCTCTAAAAGTGAGTACTGGGCTAAATTTTAAAATTGTTGTTATACATGACGCAAGAAAGGTAGGCAGTGGAAAGATAAAATCTGTAATTTTTGGGCTTCCTTCCTCTTGATCCTCACCTCTTGCTAGACTTTCTAAGTGACAGATATTGAAAGTTTTTTATGTTTTCTGTGTTATTTTGTCTGCAGTGATTCTCTCTCTCTCTCTCTCTCTCTCTCTCTCTCTCTCTCACACACACACACACACACACACACACACACACACACACCATAAAGTAGATCAAATTTTACAGCATAGATTAAGTGGCTCTCATGTGTAATTAGTAACTGTACTATATTTCTGTGAGGCAACTGCTTCTCATCACCAGAAACCGGTACTACTTTGGAGAGCTGTTGTGGTGAACCAATGAATATCTTGCTAGAAAAATGCAGCCACCTGGGCGGGGGGAATGTCTGTATCTTCATCACAGATGATAAAGTGATGTCTAGAGCCAACTGCTGGAGACACAAATTATGGACCTATCCTAGCGTGGCTGGTGTGAACGCTGATCACTAGCTGCAGTTTGTGGTGCATGTGTCCGCATAATTTTTTTGTGCCCAGCCTGGCTGTCCAACATTATGCCTATGTACCATTTAAGCAGCTATTATGTCAGAAAAGCTTCAGATAGTGCCAACAAGTGTACAGTAAGTAGGCAGAAGAAAGAGAGAATGTTGTTACAGCAGTTAAGACTTTGAAAAGTTATATTAATCACTTTGAAATAAGCCGTATGCACAAATCTGAATTACATTATTTTATTCTTGCTATTGGTAAGATGATTAAATAAGTAAAAGTTCTCTGTCTGAATTGCTGGTAATGTTTATTTTTTATTTTTTATTTATTTATTTATTTTTTAAACATGGAAGAGGTTTGTGTAATCAAAGAGTTTAGCTTTCCTAAGAAAAGAAAACAGAACACACACACTTTCTTTCACACACTCAAGCACACAACACACTTATGACCTCCGTTTCCGGCAGCTTGGATTGAAATGCAACCATCACATCAAACAAAAGCAACAATTTGAAAGGGGTGGGGGAAGGGGAAGGGATAGCCAGGTATGGATGGGGGATGGGGGGGAGGAGAATGGGAGTGAAGAGCACTTTCTGGTAGATTATGCAGGGACTGGATGAAGGCATGACAAGAGTGCCACCAGGCACAGCATCGGGAGGCTGTGGGGCAGTTAAGAGGGTGGAAAAGGAGAGGAGCAGGGAAGGAGAAATATGGGTGGGTGCATTGGCTGAGGGCAACATACAATGAGGATGGGGACATAAGGAGGGAGGAGGTGATAGGATAGAGTGGATGGTAACTGTTGTGTGGAGGTTGCAGGAACAATAGATTACCATAGGTTGAGACTGTGATAACTTCGGTAGCAGAGAATGTGTTGCAAGGATAACTCCCATTTGCACACTTCAGACAAGCTGGTGGTGGAAGGGAGGATCCAGTTGGCATGGGTTGTGAAACAGCCATTTAAAGCAAGCATGTTACATTCAGATGTATGTTGTGCCACAGGTTAATCTGCTTTGCTCATGGCCACTGTTTGGCAGTGACCTTTATCCTTGTCAACAGTTGGTGGATAGTCATACCAATATAAAAAGCAGTACAATGATTGCATCAGAGCTGTTATATTACATGGCTGCTTTCATATGTGACCTGGCCTCTGATGGGATAGGATAAGCCTATGATGAGACTTGGAAGTACTTTGTGGGTGGATAGGGCAGGTCTTGCACCTGAGTCTTCCACAGGATATGATCCACGTGGCAGTGGGATGGGATTGGGAATGGCATAGGGATGGACCAGGATGTTGTGGAAGTTGTGTGGGTGATGGAACGCAACATTAGGAGGGATGGGAAGGATCTTGTGTAGGATTTTTCTCATTTCAGGGTATTATGGTATGTAATCATAGCCCTGAGAAGGATGTGGTTCAGTTGTTCTGGTCCAAGGTGTATTGAGTGACGAAGGGAGCACTATTTTGTAACTGGTTCGTGGGGGTGGTTGGAGGATTGAGGATGTGTAGGGAAACGAGATAGGAGACCTGGTTGTGGACTGGGTCTGAGGATAGTGCTTGTCCGGAAGGGTGTGGTGAGACCCTCAGCATACTGGGCAAGGCCAGCTTGTGGGAGGGATTTTTTGGTGTGGAAGGGATGACAGCCACTGAAACACTGGTACTGTTGGTGGTTGGTGGATCTAATGTGGGCAGAGTTGTGGATGAGCAGTCAGGTAGGAGAAGGTCAATGTCCAGCAAGGTGGCACTCTGAGTTGAGGAGGACCAGATGAAGCAGATGGGTCAGAAGGTGTTGAGCTTGTGAAGGTATGAGAATAGATTGTCCTGGCGTAAAGTACAGATCATGGAGATATCATCAATGAACCTAATCCAGACTCGGGTTGGCATTTTGGGAGGTTAGGAAGGTTTTCTCTAGATGGCCCATAAACAGGTTGCAATAGGAGGGTGCCATGCGGGTGCCTTTGGTTATGCCGCACATTTGTTTTTATATCTTCCCTTCAGAGGAGAAGTAGTTGTGAGTTAGGATGAATTTAGTAAGGTATATGACATAGTGGGTTTACAGTGCAAAGGACATTGGGAGAGGTAATGTTCAGTAGTGGCAAGAGCATGGGCTAGATTGATGTTGGTGTATAGGGAAGTGGTGTCAACAGTGATAAGGATCCAAGAGATAAAGGGATGGGGATGGTGGAGAGTCAGTGAAAGGAGTGGTTGGTATCCTGAGAGTCAGTGAACGGAGTGGTTGGTATCCTAGATGTGAGAGGCTAGATTACATGCAATTGGTTGGAGCTGTTGGTCAATAAGGGTTGAAATTCTTTCAGTGGGGGCACAATAAGCAGCTACAATGAGGTGTCCAGGATTGTTGGGTTTGTTTATTTTGGAGAGCGTATAGAGGATGGGTGTGCAGGATGTCAGGGTTGAGGAGTGAAATGGATTCAGGGAAGAGGTTCTGGGAAAAGCCTAAGGTTTCAAGCAGGGATTGGAGATTATGGTGGACTTCTGGCATGGGATCACTCTGGCAGAGTTTGTAGGTGGAGGAGTCAGATAATTGTCAGAGGCCTTTCGCCAGGTTGTTGCTGTTATTCATAACAACAGTGATGGAACCTTTGTTTGCAACCAGTACGATAAGGTCAGGATTTGTTTTGAGATCGTGTATGGCTGCTATTTCTTCTACCGGAAGGTTGGTGTAAGAAGAAACTTGGGGAAGGATAGTGAGGGCAATTTGGAGGTAAGGAGTACCTGGAAGGTGGTTAAGTGGGAGGGGAAGGTCGGGGGGGGGGGGGGGGGGATAACAGTTTGGATGTTGGTATGAATTGGGAGAGGCAGGGTTCAATGTTGGGATTAGGTTGGCTTTGGTTGGAGGGATTGGTCGCAAAGAAGTATGTCCTTTCCAGGGATCAGAAGAAGGAGAGTAGGTCTCTGGCAAGACCAGCATGGTCTGGTTAAATTTGTGTTTAGGGATAAAGGTGAGGCCTTTGGATGGGACTGAAACTTCTGTGGAGCTCAGAATTTTGATGGAAACGTTAACAACTGTGTTTCAGGAATATTGGTACTGCTATGACTACCAACCAGCTGTCCACTCGGATGAACAGCAACCACCAAAGTGGCCAAGAGCGTAGTAGGCCACCCTGTGATGCTGAACACTATGTACTTGATTTCAATGGCTGCTTCACAATCTGGGTCATCTGGATCCTTCCCTCCTCTACCAGCTTGTCTGAATTGTGCAGATGGGAGTTACACTTACAAAACATTCTCTGCTCCCAAAACTATACTGGCCTCAACCTATGGTAACCTGCTGTCCCTGCACCTTCCACTCAACAGTTTCCACCCCCTCTGTCACATCAGCCCCTCCCTATTCACGCCCCCCCCCCCCAACTTCATTGTGTAGCTCCCTTTGCCAACGCACCGACCTGTCTTTCCCCTTCCCTGCTTCTCCCCTTCTCTGCCCCGTTACCCCTTCCTCCTTCCCACCTCTCTACCCCACAGCATCATGACTCATGCCTCCATCTAGACCCTGCATGCTCCTTCAGACAGTGCTCTTCTCCCTTTCCCCCAATACCCAACTATCCTTTCTGCTTCCCTATCCATTCCATATTGCTGCTTTTGTTCAACATGACTGTTGTATTCCAGTCCACACTGCTGGAGGTGGCAGTCGTGTGTGTGTGTGTGTGTGTGTGTGTGTGTGTGTGTGTGTTTGTTGTTGTTGTCTTTTCTGAAGAAGTCTTTGTTTGAAAACTGAATGTTTAACAGCCTTTTCGTTGTGCCTGTCTGCAACTCAACGTCATCGTTACGGGGAGTAGCAATCTACCCTTTTCCTTATATTGTTAACAAAAGATATGGGATATGCCGAAATGTGATTTTAAAAGTACAAGAATGAAAAATGAAGATGGATCTTTGATGCATCGAAAACATGATAAAGCAAATTGTGCGCGTGTAACTGCTCTTGTTTGCTGATTGGATCCACCACTAAAGATCACAGCATGTGTATTGGTTGCCAACCTGAAACAGTGAAATTATTTGTTCAGTTACCTTTCATTTGTGTGTGTGTGTGTGTGTGTGTGTGTGTGTGTGTGTGTGTGTTTTAAGATTGCTATTAAAAATTCATTTTTTGAAATGTTGTGGGTTCAGATTGACAATTTGTAGCAAGTAGAATGTGTAGCTTCCAATAAAGGTACTACAACAATGTGGCATCCACTGAGGTTGAGGACCGAGTGAGGTGGTGCAGTGGTGAGACATTGGACTCGCATTCGGGAGGCCGACGGTTCAATCCCGCGTCCGGTCATCCTGATTTAGGTTTTCCATGATTTCCCTAACTCACTCCAGGGAAATGCCGGGATGGTTCCTCTGAAAGGGCATGGCCGACTTCCTTCCCCATCCTTCCCTAATCCGATGAGACCGATGACCTCGCTGTCTGGTCTCCTTCCCCAAACAACCCAACCCCAACTGGGGTTGAGTTTCCTGTGCAAAGTAAAGAGCGTCATATAGTTCGGCAGCTTGCACTCACAACAATGTAATACTCAAAAGAAATTCCACATCTCCACTTATGAGAGAGAAATTTTGTGAAAAGATGGGATTTGAAAGAAGAGATGTGTAGCAATATTGAGAGAAATCCTCAGCCATCCACTGAAATATGAAGGGAGCCATGTTTAAAAAACCTCGAAAAGTGTCACAAGGTTGAACAGCTCTACAGTAATTTCTTCAGCGAACAAAAGTTCTTCCCTCCAAATGGTTTTTTGAGGTTAAGAAATAGAAAAAATCTTGAGGCAGTATGTGGGAGCTGAGTAGAGGTGGGGAGTGTTTTAAAAACCATGTTCATACACATTTGCCACTATAAAGATTAGTGTGTGCGTAGGTCATTGTTCTGATGGAAGCGCATTTTTTGCGTACTAATTTTGATTGCTTCAGTTTGCCATTCAAACAGTTTGATGGTGTTGCATAATAAGCATGAGTCATTTTATCTTTTTTCAGGTAACCAATTGTGATGTTATTCTGTGATTCTCACCCTTCTCTCCCCAAATGGCATCCCATTTTATGAACTGTAATTATTGGTCAGTTTGGTATTTTAGCACTTCGTAATGTGTGGAAACATGTAGCCATTATGTACATGTATAAATACAGAATAGCAAAAGGTGAAACCAAAAACAATTGGTAATGTTTGTGTAAAGATTAAACCTGTATATCTTCCATCACGTTATGTTTATGTTAACACAGAACTTTTACATTGTAATCAGCAGTACTTCTTTCCATCTGTTTTCATTATTGTCACATTTTTTTTTCTATAGTCTTTTCTGTCTATGAGTTAGTTTGATAGGATTTTATAATTTTTCCTCCCTTTACAGACAATGCGCAAGAAATACTTTGTTTTGCGTGGCGAGTCAGTCGAGTCTTCAGCACGTCTGGAGTATTATGATAGTGAAAAAAAATGGCGGTCGCATCATCCTCCCAAAAGGTGAGCCTATCTTCTTGTCCCATATGCCTATGTGTAATGGTTTCTCCCACTCGTAAGATTAAATCGTTTTGTAGGATATGTTGTTTTTCTATGTGTAACAGTCATAATGGTTGTTACTAACTATGATTTGGTTGTGCATGTAGGTTTCTGAGGAGTTCCTTCATAGTATTACAATGAGTGTCAGAAAAACAATTATATTTCAGGAGCATTCTGCTGAAAACTTGTTTTAATATCAATCGTCGACAAGACACAAAGCACAAGTATGTGATAGCACTGTATACGAAAGATGACTGCTTCTGTGTAGTTTTGGAATCCGAGGAAGAGCTGGAAGAATGGTTAAAATCATTGTTGTCACTTCAGCAGGGTGAAGATATTCCTGAAGGAGAACAGCCAAAACCTACTTATGGTGAGTGCAGAAGACAGTTTTTTTGCTTTATCAAGCTGAATAAAGGCATCGTCTAAACTTTTCTATGCATTACAGTGTATAGCCATATGGATCCAGCTTGTACTAGCATATCTTTTTAATGTCAGCTACTCAGTTTTTCATTAGGCTGTTGCCTCTCACTTTCCTTATCTTTAGGAAATCAGCAAAAGATTTCGGGCCCATTTACCATTCATTCATCTGATGACATATACTGCTCACCTGAATTTTATTTTCACTACAGTCATTATTATGTCTCCCATCCCAGGTTGTCCCCTACTCATTTCTACCCATTTTTTGTTTTGTTTTTCTGAATCTCCTAGTAATTTCCAAACACACTACTCTCCATTACCTCTGACCAGTGTAATGAAGTACTGTAAGGTTAAGCTACCAGTAGGATATAAACAGCAGCTACGTAGTATAAGTGAGGAGACAGCAGTGTTTCTTATAATTAACCTGATAAACTTATCTGGCATAAGAATGAATAACATTAAGCATAATGGTAGTTTATTTTTAATAAAATGTACAGATTAAGTTTCTGTTGTTTACTTGTCTACGTTAACTTGTATCTTGATCGTTTTGATCCCTGAAGGTTTTTCTTCTTGAAGGGATCTACTGAACACAGTGAATGAATGAATGAATGAATGAATGAATCAACTCTTAATTTTTGAATATTTTTCCATTTAAAGTCATGTTTTGCAGCCAGAGGACTGATAAACAACATAGGAAGTTAAACTTAAGCTGCTAAAATTTAACAGACCCTCTGATCTAGTTTTTAATGTTTGCATCAGCTAGGTCCAGCCAAACAAAGTGTAGCGCAAATATTGTTGGAACTCGGTGATTCTGTTTACGACATGAATTAAGACGTCTGTCTCTAATGAACTCGAAGGAACTGCAGTGATATAAATACGGAGAAAAAACTTTCTCCGGAAGAGGAAGAATAAAACGAGACTCGCCGCCTTCTATACTTGGGACTGCTCTCGGCCAAAATTGCAAGGTTACATGAAAAAGCCAACATAAAAACCTTCTTCCGACCAATGCCAAAGACGAAGTGTGGCCTGGCTCTGCAAAAGACCCACTAAAATGAATGTCCCATGAACATACAGCGTTGCTTGCAATGTGACCAACAGTACGTTGGGCAATCACAACATTGTATTTCTAAACACTGCGAGGAGCGCTTGAGGCATTTGCGACTGGTACAGACAGAAAAATCAGCAATAGCAGAGCATATAGCCTCAAGGAGGACCACACCTTTGACTTCCAGAACATCAAGGTATCTGCCGAACAGTCGGCTATTGTGACAGCATCATAAAGGCATCCATTGAAATACGGATTCACAATGATCTTGTCGACAGAGATAAAGGATACCAACTAAGTGTGGCATGAAATCCAGAATTAGTGGCAATATGACAAGTGATGTGTCGGCAGCTGGGCCAACACCTTGTAGATCGAGATGGCTGAAAATGCACGCTAGACTAACGCAGACGGGCGTGAAGTACTGGAACAGGCTACGTAATTAATGCTATGAAGAAAAGTACGTAGCTGGATTAATACTTATCTTTAATCAATCATTGTGGTACATCGCTCTTGACTATTCACAGGAGACTTTAATTACAATCACTGTAAGGCTAATGGCGCCTTGCTAATTCGTAGCCATTAACTTAGCTGAAGGCTATTCTGTCTCTCGGCTAATGAGAGAGAAAGGCTTCGTACATCTAGTCGCTAGCTAGGTCGTCCGTACAACTGGGACGAGTGCTTGTTCGTATCACGAGACCTGCCTTGTGGTGGCGCTAGGTCTGCGATCACACAGTGGCGACACGCGGGTCCGACATGTACTAAATGGACCGCGGCCGATTTAATCTACCACCTAGCAAGTGTGGTGTCTGGCGGTGACACCACAACAAGAGTGTGACCAGCATTATCAACTTGCCAGACTCAGCCAGAAGGCTCACACAGAGATTTGAATGGAGCACCCTCTATCCAACCAGTGCAGTTTCAGCACTCTCTCTGCCCACCAGCCAGACAGTACACAGGTGCCCATAGCCAGGGGGAGGTGGAGACACCTCTAGTATAAGTATCACACTATCTGCATATCTTGACACATTGCCAGAAGGTGATGAGTATGACACTCAGTGAAATGTTGCCGTATTTTACCAGTGCCACCTGGCTGGAGACCTGAGAGCTTTTCACCAACCATAATAATCCTCTAAAAACCTAGTAGCAACATAATCATCCATAAAGTGAAAGATATGCACTTATTCAATTACAGTCGTATTAAGGCACACAATGCCTTCCTCAACAATGATCTAAGTCTTTGCATGGTTATTACTGACGATGTTTTCTGTTTCACATCCTGAATAGCCATTGTCTGTTGTAGGTGCATAACCGTCGATAATCATCTTTAGCAATTCTGCATTGTCATCTTGGAGGAACTTGAGTAGTGTGAAGATATGCTTGTCCTTTGCATCCATTATCCCAGGACAAGTTTTCTTCATCACCACCATGTCCGTCTTCCGCATTGGCAGTCTGCATCCGCGTTGTTTATTTGGTAGGGACTGAATGTTGCTGCAGGAGTAGACAAGACTTAAAATGCCTTCCTGTTGTAGTAAAAAATAACATATTTTCATATTCCAACAGTGTGTTCCCTTTCAGTTTCGTGATAAAGCGGATGCCCAGTCCTCAGTAATGTCCACTTCTTCCACCACTTCCTAGGGTGCTGGAATCTTTCTGCAGCTCTGAAGCACTGAACTATATTGGCTCTCATTCTCAATGTTTTCAATCTTTCTTAGCAGTTTTCCATACATGCCAAAGTGACGGTTGCATTGGCTGTATGAATATCCCCCAACTAGAAATATGTGTTGTATAGTCACGTTGTTGTTTTTTGAAAGCCAAGTACAAAATTGTACCATACTTGAATTTTTATTTTGCTCCCCACACAAATCAGATAGAAAAATAATGGTGTTAATATTGTTTGTCTCCTGTGGATTTTCATGCTTATGAAGCCATACATAATGGAGCAACCAGATTTGAATATTATATTGCTGAACCTTCGAGAAACCAATAGAACGTACTTGATTGGTCATAGTGGCGGTGAACATTAAATACATAGAGCCACAGTAGCTTCTTATAGAACTGCACAGTAATGCTCAGTTTAGGCATGGGCAGGTTCCGTGTGTAATCAAACTCTAACACTAAGGTACCTGTGCTGTCAACTTGGCTGACCTCAAATACTTGTCCATGAGTTTATTGTACACTGCAACCTTTAGTTTCTGTTCTTCATATACATATTTATGAGGATCAATTGCATTGACATTCATTATAACTTCACATTCCTGTCAGAAATCATAAGTATCATTTCTTGGTTTTTGAAACGAATATGGACTATTTTCTCTAAAGAATTTGTAATAATTTTTGTACTTCATCTTGAGTACTTTACTCGTTTCAGGAGAAAATGAATCTCTGAATGATGTGAATAATTCCCAACACTAAGGTCAGGGTTGTCAGAATATTTACTTTCAGCTTTACTGTAACAATAATGCAATGATGTGGAACTAAACTGGTCCAGTGAGATCAGACCATGCCTGATATTTCCTTTGGTGTTTTCTGCAGTCTTCACTTTGTTGCCTTCTTTTGTCTTCCACTTTAAGAGCACCATCATTCAGTGCTTTTAAAACTGTTTTCAGACAATGCTTGGTAGCTTGCAAGATTCTCAGGTATATAAGGGGAGCTACGATTCCGACAAGACCTAGGTGCATTAGTTGCTCTAGATTGTGTTTTCTTTTCATTTGACCCTAACATCAATGTATCTTCTGTGTTCTTGCCACGTAAAGCCCAAAATTGTTCATGGTTCTCTTCTTGATCTTTTGGGCATATTTTTAGAAAACATTGCTTTGTGTGACATTTCTTACTGACTGCAAATTTCTTAGAACAGACTTTCTTACTAGTTTTTGGTGAAACATAACAGTGTCCTAAATTTCTCTTCTTTTTCAAAACTTTTTTCTTTCATTTCCCATTCTGAATTTTACATTTCCTTCCAATTGGATGGTTCTCAAAATCACACTCTGCAATAGGTGTACCATCACAATCATTTCCCTTATTTTGCTTACAGTGACTATTTACTTCCTATGCTATGTTGGCAAAAGTAAGTTCCACAGTATGGATGCACCATCACTGATAAATTTGTCTCAGCAAAGCACACACATAAAACAGGTTCGAGCAGCATTGAAGTTGTTTGTGTATTGGCCGCAGCGCTCTGTGGAACAGCAGCTTAGAGCAGCACGGCCATCAAATGTTTCTGGAAGGTGTTGCATCTGTCGGAGAGTAATAATATTTTTTTTAGCACAAAGACTGGTTCTCACAGACACAATTACTGCAGGAAACAGAGAAACGAATTGGACGTTAAGCTGTTTTTCCTGGGAATGCCTCAATTGCTGCACCACTTGCATGCTGTAGAGTTGAACCTTCAGGTGCAACCTGTCCAACACCTTAAGAGCTTATCCATCATGTTTAAAGCTTGTGAATGCCAACAAATTGACTGTGTTGGCTTTTGTTTGATGGTAGCTCTTACTGTTGCAGTGTTATGTGGGGTGCAAATTTTATGTTATCTACCAGTTGGCTTGTTGTTTTTAAGCAGATGCTGTTGTTCGGAATTGATGCCCACTTAAATTTTAAAATTGGTCACTATTTAGCTGTAATACATGAAACCCCTATAAATAGAACAAATTCTATTTGAGAGTGGGAGCTTCTGCAGTGTTATATGCATGTGAAGGATTGGTTCTCTGTCAAAAGAAAAAGTCCAGTATTCAGGCAGTTGAAATGAATTGCCTGCATAAAGTGGGAGGTTTTACTTTCTTATGCATGCAGAGGAATTAAGATGTAAGGCAATAGCTGTATATTTATATGCTCTACATGATAAAATTCAGCAACACACGGAAAAAGTGTATCATCAGGAGTGCCCCAGGGAAGTGTGATAGGGCTGCTCTCATTCTCTGTATGCATAAATTATCCAGTGGACAGGGTAAACAGCAATTTATGGCTTTTTGTTGATAACTTTGTGGTGTATGGGAAAGTGTCATCATTGAATGACTGTAGCGATAGAAAATGACTTAGACAGAATTTTTAGTTGATGTGATGAATGACAGCTTGCTCTAAATGCAGAAAAATGTAAGTTAGTGAAGATGAATAGGAAAAATAATCTTGTAATGTTTAAATTAGTAATGCGCTGCATGACACAGTCACATCAATTAAATATCTGGACGTAATGTTGCAGTGCAATATGAAATGGAATGAGCAAGTCAGGTTGGTAGTTGGGAAGGTGAATGCTCAACTTTGTTGTCTCTCTCTCTCTCTCCCTCCCTTTCTTTTTTTTTTTTTGGGGGGGGGGGGGGGGGTTAAGCAGCTCATTTATGAAGGAGAAAGCACATAGAATGCTAGTGTGACCCATACCTGAGTACTGCTCAAGTGTTTGGGATTTGCACCAGGTCAGATTGCAGGAAGATATTGAAGCAGTTCAGAGGTGTGCTGCTAGATTTGTTACTGGTCGATTTGATCACCACAGAAGTACTACAGACATGTTTCATGAACTCAAATGGGAATCCCTGAAGGGAAGATAACACCTTTTTTGTGAGGCACTATTGTAGAAATGTAGAGAACTGGCATTTGAGGCCGACGGCAGATCGATTCTACTGCTGCCAGCGTACATGTCGTGTAAGGAACACGAAGACAAAGTGAGAGAAATAAGGGCTCACATGGAGGCTTTTAGACATCATTCCCCTTATTCTGTTTGTGAGTGGAACAGGAAAGCAAATGATTAGTTGTGATATGTGGTACCCTCTACTATTCACCATGCACTTGAACTGTTATTTGCTTATTCACAGAGAGAAACGGGATAATTTGATAGAGACCCACGTGTTACAAGGATGAGGGGAGACTCCGCCTCCCGTGTATAGTGTTCTTTTTTAGCTGTTAACGCATAGTAAAGGCAGTAGAATGTGTGTACCAAGAATCAGAAATCACCACTGTAGGAAATGGAAAATATAATACCAGCACAAATTTGAGAGTAAAACAAGGACACAGTTTGACACTGAGTGTTTTTAATATTTATATTGATGACATGCTGAAGCAATGGATAAGTAAATTAACCTTTTATACTTATGACTTCAGTGTAAGAAATTATTCTGTGACATTACTCTTTGCTGATGTTCAAATTGTGATTGCTTACTGTGAGAAAACATTCAAAACAGTTGCTAATATTTTCTTCCACAGCAGCTAAGTTATATGATGCTTTAGTATCTTCAAAGAAAACAAAAGTTATGACTTACAGATGCCAGGGGCTAACTCCCAGCAAAATGATTACAAATGATCAGAAAGTAAACTCATTCAACGTCTTAAGAAATATTACCTCACTCATGACAGAAATGGTCTTTCAAATGAAAATAGAAAGATTTAGTCATGTTAACAAACAACCTATAGAACTCTCACTACTAAAGCAATAAGGGAAACTCTGTTTTAAGTTCTACAAAACAATGTCAGTACCAACTGTAATGTATGGAAGTGAGTTGTGGACTGTAACAAAAAGACATGAACAAAAAATACAAGCCCTGGAAATGCAATTCCTAAGAAGAGTATGTGTGTACACATTATCCAACAGTACGACAAATGCTGACAACACAGAAGAACTGGGAGTGAAAAGCTTAATTGAGCAGATTAAAGAGACAGGAACAACTGGAAGACCATGTCGCAAGAATGTAAGATGACAGAATACGACAACCAGTGGCAAATTATCAACCAGTGGGCAGAAGATCTTTAGGAAGACTGCGGGAAAAGCAGAAAGTTCAATAGTTTCATCCTTCTTTTTCCCCTGTGCTCTCTCCCTCTGTCCTCACTTAAGGTGGGTTCCTTTTGATCTTGTGTCAGAGTGACCTGCCCCAACTTTCTGACCTTCCCAAACACATCCCTCATTCCTCTCGAGGCCGTTAACCTTCCAGTGGGCATGTTGGAAAATTTAAAGATCCCAGTTCATTTGTTTTGTTTTGTCACAATTTCTTTGCTGGAACATCACATTTTTACATTCCATGCTGTTTTTATTATTAGTGGATCATATATATATATATATATATATATATATATATATATATATATATATATATATAAAAACAAAGATGATGTGACTTACCAAATGAAAGTGCTGGCAGGACGACAGACACACAAACATACACACAAAATTCAAGCTTTCGCAACAAACTGTTGCCTCATCAGGAAAGAGGGAAGGAGAGGGAAAGACGAAAGGAAGTGGGTTTTAAGGGAGAGGGTAAGGAGTCATTCCAATCCCGGGAGCGGAAAGACTTACCTTAGGGGGAAAAAAGGACGGGTATACACTCGCACACACACACACACATATCCATCCACACATATCACAAAATATATATAAAGTGGAAATTTGTGTTTTATGTTGGATGGAATGAAATTCAACATTATATATTTTGCAACATTTTTCTTTCCACTACTTTTTGTTACAGTAATATTTTTTTTTACATGTTGTTTTTATTCTTGTATATTAAATATTTTCAGGGCATATTGTTTTGTTTATGTTTTTGAAGACAATTGATTTTTTATTTCATAGCTTTTGTTGTATTTCTAGTTATCATAATGAAAATGAGAAAAGAAAAACTTAAATACAATGAAATACTTGTTCTAGTTTTACTGTGATTGGATACAGTTATGTCAACACACCACATTTACTTATTTTTATCACATTCTAAGCACATCACAGTCTGGCTGAAATGAGAACTGGAAACAAATTTTCCATAAGACTTATTTATTTTTATCATATTCTAAGCACGTCACAATCTGGCTTTTGCCTAGATTTCTTGCACACAAAGAACACCTTTATATTTTGGTGGTGTGTTGGTGTCCTTTAGTCTCTTAGTTGTATCCAAGAGCAAGGACACCACGTTTGCTCCCTTTTGAAGGCACTTCATATCAAGTAGTCTTCTGTCGATGATGCACAAACTTTCGTCACAACTACAGCAGAAACTGCCACCTCTACTGATTTTAAGACAGCTTTTTGAGTGATCATACAATCATATAATCACTGCAGTGATACCAGCAATGTCAGTCGAATTGTAGAATAGTTCCAAGATTTCTTTGTTACACTTATTAGTGATAAAGAGTTGAGGAAATCTAAAAACAGATGTATTCCCTTCTCTTGAACAATGAGGCTACATCTCCTTAGAAATTTCAATCTTATTTTTCCTTAGAGTTCCGACATACGTTCTTTTCACTGCCATCAAGTCCTTCACTAATGGTATTCTCCAGAAAAAATTGTCAGCTACAGTATTATAGCCTTCGTTGAGCCATTCAGTTGATACACCTTTTATGACTTACGAACCCTGATTTAACTCTCTCTGTTGGCCAGTTTTTTCCCCAAGGAAATCTGTTCATTCACTGGAAATGTATATCTAGAATTGCAAGCCCACCATATTTTTATACCGTATTGAGCAGGCTTGCTTTTCATGTATTGTTGAAATGGTCATTTCTCTCTAAATGCAATAAGCTTTTGATCAGCAGTTATGTCAAAGCTTGGACTCTATATGGAAGAAAGCTGCAAACGAACATTTTTGAAATGTTTCTAAATGCTGCTAATTTATCATGAACTCTACTATCTGCCCATGTTTCCTTATTGTTGAATCCGAGAAAATGTGTGATAGCTTGAAATCTTTTTAGGCATGTTATTGTCCTGAAGATAGACCTCTCATGTTTCTTGGCTCACTCAAGCACTCCCATCCTGATCTGTAAGCTACAGAAGATACAAAGCAACCAATGTAGGCCTCTAATTCTTCCCTGTCTAGTTCCTTCCATGGCTTAGGTATACTATTAGGATATCTCCACTCCACTTGTTGTACACTCGCCTAGGGTCTCTTTCAGTTTTCGTTGTCATGACAGAAATAATTTTTGGGGTAATTTAGAGCTTTAGGGTTTCTTTTATTGAACTATGGGGTGCTGCTTCAGGACCAGGTTTATTCTGGATTATATTATGAGATGAGATGGAGTTTGGAATTTAGTTGGAGGCACTTTGTATGAAATCATTATATTTTCTCCAGTGAAATAATCCTTCATAGTTTAGTCATCACTATTAAATCATCATAACCATGAATGAAATCATCTTCATTACTTTCTTCTTCCATTGCATCACTGAATTTCTCCACTTCATTATCTGAGGGCAAGTATTCATCATCATTCATGTCAGATACACTTTCATTATCTGAATCAGCATTATCCCAAATCAGAAGAATTTTATCAGCCTCTTCATACCAAACATGTTTTCCATCAACCCTAAACAGAAAATTAATTCTATGTTTAAATTTTAACCTAAATTGTCAGACAATAGTTTTTTCTACAATTTTCATAATTTATGACTTATGTTACAATGAACTGATAGTTCTTTGTTTTTATGAATTATGTCAAGACTTGTATGGAAAACTTAAAGATTTGAATACAAATACTGAACTTACTAAATAAAGTCAGCCGACATCTACTTGCCTCACATCAACAATGCTATCTAAAGCTCAACAAATGAATAACCTTCATTGTTGTTAAGTTTTGCCAACTTCAGCCATTTGTTGGCAACACTGAGTTGGCTAAACCAGCTGGGGGTCTTTGAAGACCCCAAGCGCCCACTTTCGTTCCTTCTTGAACTAAGTTATCTAAATTACAGACATAATTAATGTAGGATTTTTTTTTCATAGCGGTCCTTTGTATCTTAACTAGGAAACTTGTGTCAGGGACCACGAGCATTGCAAGATCGGCACTGGAAATATGAGGGGTATGGGATCTGAAAAGACACCTCATTCCTAGCGAAGGGTTAAACTGATGACCTAATATTAAATTCATAGGGTTTCTAATAACTGAATATTTAAATGAAATAAAAATCCTAGGCAAGCCATTGCAAAATGACCGATGATGATGTTTTCCAACCCAGTAAATTATATTTTTTTAAGTTTTCTACAACTTCCTTTTAAATTTGCAGGGCTGATTAGGTTAGTGACATGTATTAGTGCTTGTTTAAATATATTACGGTAGCAACATGTGCTAGTTCTTTTATAACTTTTTTTTTTCTCATTGCAGAGCATGTATGGCAAGTGACTGTCAAAGAGAAGGGCCTTGGCAACAGCCGCAACATACTGGGCCCATTTTTGCTTTGTCTGACAGACAAGACCCTCAGCTTGGTGCAGTGTGGCCCATCTGAGGATCCACAAACATACGAATTTCCGGTTAGTATCACTGTCAGTTACATTGTTGCATTGTCAAACATTTGGTATGGAGTGTGCTGTTGCTTTTGACTATAAATGATAATCTTTTTGGATTTGATGCTCTTCTTAAATGTACCTTATTAGCATCACAAAAGGTGTGTGCAAAACTACAA
Source organism: Schistocerca piceifrons (assembly GCF_021461385.2). NCBI lineage: Eukaryota > Metazoa > Arthropoda > Insecta > Orthoptera > Acrididae > Schistocerca > Schistocerca piceifrons. The sequence continues at coordinate 319,593,097 of NC_060139.1, read as the reverse complement.
ATATTCACTAATCAATCCTGTATTGTGGGTCTAATTTTTGCACAACTAAGATGTAATATTCTGTTTATCAGTTAGCCAACATGCAATTAACTGCACATGAAAACCAATACTAAATTGATGCATAATTATTACTCCATCAGACGAGTAGAAATAACTTTAGGCTGAAATTCAAATGTAACTGTATTATAATAGTTTTCAGACTGGAAAATAAAAATATCCTGCTGACGATGGCACAAAAAGTGCTGAAACCTATTTGGGGAAAGTAAAACAAGCAAACAGTGTCTTGCATAAGGCAGGATATTTCACCAATTTGTCTATAAATAACAAACAGATGAATTTTAAAGAATATTTTCAGGGTTAGCAATCTCTCTGCCTCAGAGGTTCCCAAACATTTCTTCTGACAGAACACTTTCAGAATACTGGTACTTTAAAGGAACATCTTGTGTATTTTCAGAGTTAATAAAATCAATGAAATTTTAAAAAATGAGAAAAACTAGTTTTATTTGGTGATTACTTCAGTTTAAATCATAGCTAATAGGACAGAAATTTTAATAAAATTTTGAAAAATGAGAAAAAAATGTCAAAAAATACCACCTCATTATTATTAATAGTCTCTTGCGGAGCACTTATTTGGTGTTCTGCAGAACATAGTTTGGGAAGCCCTGCTGTGCTTAATCTAGTGTTTTCCTTCTTAGCTTATATCTTATATTTTAGTCTGATTTGATCCATTATAAATGGGTTTTGAAAGCCTGCGACTGTAGAAATAATAGGTTTGTTTATAAATAAATAAATCTTCTCCTACCAGTCACGATTTTCTTTATTTTACTATTCGCACGACGCGTTTCGAGAAATAATTCCCATTTTCAAGTGCGTTTTTTTTTTATGTGTGTTAAGCCATTTCTTTTGATGTTGTCAGTGTGTGTGAGTGTGCTTAATTTTGTTGACTTTTACTGTAATACATAAGAAACGTGATTTTTAGTTGGTTATCAATTCTTTCTGTGAGGTTAGTGGCTAAAGTTTGAGAACAATTTGTACTTACAGTTTTCTAATGGTCCATTTGTGTAGAGAGTCACACACACTTAACATCACACACAACTTGTACATTTTACACATTGAAAATATCTTATATAAACAAAACAGTTACAAAGATCTTCTTATAGGTAGTTCACAGAGATAACATTATAGGTCTTCCACAGATTATGATATGCTTTTGTACAGAGGTTAATTTATCTTTACAATTTGGTTCATGAATTACTTATACTGATTTTACAATTGTGCTTATTTCTATAGTAAAACATAGAAATAAGCACAATTGTAAAATCAGTATAAGTATAGTAAAACATAGAAATAAGCACAATTGTAAAATCAGTATAAGTAATTCATGAGCCAAATTGTAAAGATAAATTAACCTCTGTACAAAAGCATATCATAATCTGTGGAAGACCTATAATGTTATCTCTGTGAACTAACTATAAGAAGATCTTTGTAACTGTTTTGTTTATATAAGATATTTTCAATGTGTAAAATGTACAAGTTGTGTGTGATGTTAAGTGTGTATGACTCTCTACACAAATGGACCATTAGAAAACTGTAAGTACAAATTGTTCTCAAACTTTAGCCACTAACCTCACAGAAAGAATTGATACCCAACTAAAAATCGCGTTTCTTATGTATTACAATAAAAGTCAACAAAATGAAGCACACTCACACACACTGACAACATCAAAAGAAATGGCTTAACACACATAAAAAAAACGCACTTGAAAATGGGAATTATTTCTCGAAACGCGTCGTGCGAATAGTAAAATTAAGAAAATCGTGACTGGTAGCAGAAGATTTATTTATTTATAAACAAACCTATTACATTTTAGCATGACATGTTTGTTTAGCCCTGAACCATACCTACGAATTTTGAGCTCAGCGTTCTGCATTATGAAAATCCTGAAGAAAAACAGTGCAATGGGAGACATGAGAGATATGATACTTTGGAACAGAAGATGTCAGTAGGACATAATTGCGCATATAAATTTTAGACTGCATTCAGTTTATTTTTTCATCTGTACTAAAGGCCAGTTACTGTGTGAAAGTCAGTAGTGGTGATCAGAAACAGCTGCAAAAAATAAAAGCAAAGTGAAAATGTAAGATAGAAGAGAGAGACTGTGATAATGATTGTGAAAACGAAACTGCAAACATTGTTGTGCTTACAGTTTAAAATTTTCTAATTTTAACTGATCATGACATCAAGGACTGAGTTAAATCTGAAACGTAAATCATATAAGTTCGTTATATCCATTGTGTATGACGAACTTGGAACAAAAATTTAATTTGTAAAATCAAAACTGGAAAATGCAAGATGGAATAATAACAATATTATGGAAAGGTTATTTGCTACTTACTGTATAACAGAGATGCTGAGTCGCAGAGAGGCACAACAAAAAGACTATCAAAGCTTTCGGCCAAACAGGCCTTCATGAGAATTAGACAAACCACACACACACACACACACACACACACACACACACACACACACACACACACACAACTTCATCTACATTTACATTTAGCCTTTGCAAACCACCATGAGGTGCGCATAGCAGAGGGTACATCTCATTGTACTAATTATTAGGGTTCCTACCTGTTCCCTTCATGTATGCAGGAAGAATGATTGTTTGAATGCCTTTGTGTGTGTGGTAATTATTCTAATCTTATTCTCACAATCCGTTGTGAGCAGTACATAGGGGATTGTAGTATATTCCTGGGGTCACCATTTAAAGCCAGTTCTTTGAGCTTTGTTAATAGACTTTCTTGGTATAGTTTACACCTACAGGGTGTTTCAAAAATGACCGGTATATTTGAAACGGCTATAAAAACTAAACGAGCAGCGATAGAAATACACCGTTTGTTGCAATATGCTTCGGACAACAATACATTTTCAGGCGGACAAACTTTCGAAATTACAGTAGTTACAATTTTCAACAACAGATGGCGCTGCAAGTGATGTGAAAGATATAGAAGACAACGCAGTCTGTGGGTGCGCCATTCTGTACATCGTCTTTCTGCTGTAAGCGTGTGCTGTTCACAACGTGCAAGTGTGCTGTAGACAACATGGTTTATTCCTTAGAACAGAGGATTTTTCTGGTGTTGGAATTCCACCGCCTAGAACACAGTGTTGTTGCAACAAGACGAAGTTTTCAATGGAGGTTTAATGTAACCAAAGGACCGAAAAGCGATACAATAAAGGATCTGTTTGAAAAATTTCAACGGACTGGGAACGTGACGGATGAACGTGCTGGAAAGGTAGGGCGACCACGTACGGCAACCACAGAGGGCAACGCGCAGCTAGTGCAGCAGGTGATCCAACAGCGGCCTCGGGTTTCCGTTCGCCGTGTTGCAGCTGCGGTCCAAATGACGCCAACATCCACGTATCGTCTCATGCGCCAGAGTTTACACCTCTATCCATACAAAATTCAAACGCGGCAACCCCTCAGCGCCGCTACCATTGCTACACGAGAGACATTCGCTAACGATATAGTGCACAGGATTGATGACGGCGATATGCATGTGGGCAGCATTTGGTTTACTGACGAAGCTTATTTTGACCTGGACGGCTTCGTCAATAAACAGAACTGGCACATATGGGGAACCGAAAAGCCCCATGTTGCAGTCCCATCGTCCCTGCATCCTCAAAAAGTACTGGTCTGGGCCGCCATTTCTTCCAAAGGAATCATTGGCCCATTTTTCAGATCCGAAACGATTACTGCATCACGCTATCTGGACATTCTTCGTGAATTTGTGGCGGTACAAACTGCCTTAGACGACACTGCGAACACCTCGTGGTTTATGCAAGATGGTGCCCGGCCACATCGCACGGCCGACGTCTTTAATTTCCTGAATGAATATTTCGATGATCGTGTGATTGCTTTGGGCTATCCGAAACATACAGGAGGCGGCGTGGATTGGCCTCCCTATTCACCAGACATGAACCCCTGTGACTTCTTTCTGTGGGGAGACTTGAAAGACCAGGTGTACCGCCAGAATCCAGAAACAATTGAACAGCTGAAGCAGTACATCTCATCTGCATGTGAAGCCATTCCGCCAGACACGTTGTCAAAGGTTTCGGGTAATTTCATTCAGAGACTACGCCATATTATTGCTACGCATGGTGGATATGTGGAAAATATCGTACTATAGAGTTTCCCAGACCGCAGCGCCATCTGTTGTTGAAAATTGTAACTACTGTAATTTCGAAAGTTTGTCTGCCTGAAAATGTACTGTTGTCCCAAGCATATTGCAACAAACGGTGTATTTCTATCGCTGCTCGTTTAGTTTTTATTGCCGTTTCAAATATACCGGCCATTTTTGAAACACCCTGTATCTTCAAGAGTCTTCCAGTTCAGTTTCTGCAGAACCTTTGTGACTCTATCACACAAATTAAACAAACTTGTGACTATTCATGCTGCTCTTCTCTTTATGTGTTCAATACTCCTGTTAGTCCTATTTAGTACAAGTCTCACACATTTGAGCAATACTTTAGGATGTTTGTAAACTGATTGCACTTCCCCAGTATTCTACCAATAAACCAAAGTCTACCATGTGCTTTACCCATGTCTGAGCCTATGTAATAATTCCCTTTCATATCCCTACAGACTGTTACACTCGGGTATTGTATGAGTTGGCTGATTCCAGGAGTGACTCATTGATATTTTAGTCATCGGATACTCTTTTTTTGGAAGTGCACAATTTTACATTTCTGAACATTTAAAATAAGTTGCCAATCTTTACACCACTTTGAAACCTTATCAAGATCTGACTGAATATTTCTGCAGCTACTTTCACATAGTAGTGCAGCTACTTTCACATAGTAGTGCATTATGGATAACTGCATCATCTGCAAAAAAATAAAAAATAAAAAAAAAATCCTATTTCACTGTTAATATTGTCTGTAATTTCATTAATATACAGTATGAACAGCAAGGGTCTCAACACACTTCCCTGAGTTACATCTGAAGTTCTTCATCTGACGATGACTCTTCATCCAAGATAACATGCTGTGTCCTCCATACCAAAAACTACTCAGTCCAGTCACAAGTTTAATTTTTATACCCCATATGATTGAGCTTGTGACAATAAGCGTAGATGTGGTACTGAGTTATATGCTTTTTGGAAATCAAGAAATACTGCATGTACCTGATTCCCTTGACTCAAAGCTTTCAATATGTTACGTGAGAAAAGTGCAAATTGGGTTTCACATGGTCGATGTTTTTGGAATCCATGCTGATTGGCATTGAAGAGGTCATTCTGTTCAAGTTACCTCATTATATTTAAGCTCAGAATATGTTCTAAGATTCAACAACAAATCTATGTCAAGGATATTGGATGGTAGTTTCGTGTATCACTTCTACTACCCTTCTTGTGCATGGGTGTGACCTGTGCTTTTCTCCAGGAACTGGGCACAGTTTTTTGTTCAAAGGATCTGCAATAGATTATAGTTAGAAGATGGGCTAACTCAGACACAAGTACAGTATACAGGGTGTATACGACACGGGAGATCCGGGAAAAACCCGGGAATTTTTTCATACGGGAGAAAACTGGGAAAAACCCAGGAATTTTTTAGAATTCTGGGAATTTTTCATTGTTTTAGTTTACAGTTAAATTTTTGTAACTTTGACTGGTAAGAACCAATACTCTAACAAAGAATATTACTGTATTTCGCTACTGCAGAATAATACTGCAGCAATAAAAAACAAATGAGAGAAAAAGAAACGAAAATAAAATTTAAGTTGCAAAGGAAATTCACCATATACAACAACAAAACACAGTGCTCTTACAAGCGTCTGCCAACAGCAAAATCTGTCAAAGGCTTTAGGAAGGTTATGCAATGTTTCATAACAACAAATTGCCTCCTATGGGCATGACGTCACAACTTTACATTAGATTCGTTTGAGCGGTTGTGAGCGAGCTTATCCGCATGTGCAGTTGAGTCTCGTATGAGTAGTATCTTCTCCTGCTTCTGGCTACAGAAGTGTGGCAGTTAGCTGTATAAGCAAGCAGCTAGATGCTATCCGGAAAAATTTTACTGGTGCGCCTAAGCTGCCAGATTCACATATGCGCAACAGGCCAGGAACTAGGGGATGGGGGCAAACCGGTTTATCTGTCCCGGGCAATAGTTTCATTGGTGGGGGAAGGGGGGGGGCGGAATTCATATTATTGAGGAAGAAGACCTTGTTTCACAAAGCCCCTATCACCCAGCGCACGTTGGTCTATTGATTACTCATATGATTTTGAACGCATCCCTGTTGGTTTTTGAAAGAATTGTAAGTTGATTTTTGAATGCGTGCATAGTGTACGTGATGTCTCTGCTAGGGGAATCCTCGTCGCATCTAGAAATAAACTTTCCTGCAGACAAATACGAGCTGAACGGAATAAAGCCGAACGGATGAATGCCAGCCGCTGTTTATGTGGTTGACTGGGTTTGCAAATGACAGGCATTGTTATAACTACTAGCGAATTCCATAGATTCAGACTACCAGAGTGAAAAAAGCAACTAACAGGAATAACAGGCAACAAAGATTGTTTATTGTCTCCTCCATATGTCCAAGAAAATGAAATTTTGACAGAAAATTTTTGGCCAGACTGCTACACTGCTAAGAGCCAGTTATGCAGTCCCCGACTAGGAGCCGCTAAAGTTATATTCTGGGAGTAGCGTGGAAAACGTGTTGTACAAACACATAATAACACCCTACCGTATAAGTAAACTGGTGATGCAATTAACCAGAGAATAAGTTTTGACACTGGCAGGAATAGGTACAGAATTAGTGATAAGATTGTTTGTTAGAACAAGGAAGGAGAAGAAACGGGGACTCACACAAATTACGGGAGAATATGACGATTCAAAATTTATTTAAAAATTTAGTACTACTACTACTAGAGAGTATGAATGAAATGTGAAACTATTTCCTAACACAAAACGTTTTGCTTGTAGTAGGCCTAATAGGCATTTGATATTGGTACTTCGTGAATTGTATTCCGTCGTGTTATAAAAATGACCATTTGTGCCAAAACAGTCTCGTTTATTTGGTGTGTGTAAGAACTGCTGCAATATTGGGCAGGCCTATTTCATTTTATATAGCAGTGACAAAATACATGTAATGAGATCGAGAAACACACCAGTCTTGGGTACAATTTGTATTAACAACTTTTCTAGTATTAGACAATGACATTTCATTTTTTCATGTAGCAAAATGCTGACGAACTTTGATGAGGTAGTAGATTCTTTCCCAGAAAGGAAAGTACGCCATATAAAGCTATGGCAAGATTAGAGAGAAAAGAAGCTAGGACTTAACGATTGAAGAAACGTTTACTGTCTTGCGTGTCTCTTGTCTTTACTCATTTTATGTATCCTACATTTAATTTTATGTCACACAAATCAGCAAGTTATTAACTAATAGGCAGTAAAGACTGCAAATTTTCTGAGGAGTTCTTGTTCTGCCGGTTACGAATAATCCCAACCAGTATTAATTCCGAGATTTTTATAAAGAGGAGCAGGATGTCAATAAAGAGGAGCAGGACGTCAAACTGACCGACTGGGAGCAGGAGAGGCACCACAGGACATTTTAATTTCCACTGGTGCGAATATAGTTTGATGGCACCCATTCCATTACAAAATATTACACGTTTGAATTCCTCAGAGCAAAATACAAGAGACGTGCGAAGGAAGAATGCTGTGTGGAGAGGCGTGGCACTGCACTTTGCCACACTTAAGACCAAATAACATGTCTTACGTTTCCTCGGATATATATGTTTTATGTATCAGACTCTTCAGAAAGATGTGTGCTACAAAATGAAGATATTTTTTAAAAGTCAATTTTTAAATTTTTGGCATCCTACCTCAAATGCTCAAGGGAGGGGGGAGCGCCACTATCTAATATCGCCCTGGTTCGGAAATATCCTAGATCCGGACCTGATTTACAGAGCAGTCTGAGTTGTAGTGGGAGGTGGTAGTCTCCACGTGACCCATGTTTACGTTAAGTGATTTTGCTGTTTCCTCTTCGTTTATTGCTCTCACTTCAAATGAAAACAAAATGGATTTCTGTGGCCGGGAGCTATCAAGTAAATTAAAATACATTCACATAATTACAGAAGGCTAAAATATGTAATTAGTTTCAGATTTTATTTTGTTTCCACCTTTCTGACAGTCAAGCCTTAATCGCCTTGCATAACACTGAAGTTATTTTTAGAATGAGATTTTCACTCTGCAGTGGAGTGTGCACTGATATGAAACTTCCTGGCAGATTAAAACTGTGTGCCCGACCGAGACTCGAACTCGGGACCTTTGCCTTTCACGGGCAAGTGCTCTACCATCTGAGGTAATCTTTTCTGCTGAGGCAGTCAATTTATTTGAAACAAGTGTTTAATTCCACTCTATTGGCTATTTCAACTGTTCGCTGCATTTCAAGTTCACGTTTTCATCTTCTAGCACGTGTGGCATTAAAACCAAACATGAGATAATACAGTGCAGGTACTCCAAGAAAATTTACATCTGAATCTGGACATACGAATGTGCACTTTAAGCTGAATGATGCATTTTAGTATAGTTCACAAAATTCCCATGCTCTTGGAGTGTCCTCTAATGTCTTGTTTCTTTTATGACATAATGTAAGATCTTTTAATGTTTTACACGCACGAACATACGGGCTTCCTGCGTCATCGTAGCTGCGCAAGCGCTGCAAAACCTGTTATTTGGCACGCTCTGGCAACTGCTGAAACGATTCTGTTTCTAACAGGTCACGGGAAAATATTGCAAATGGTTGTTTGGAAAGCGTTACTTTCAAAGTAAATTTCCTTTTACGCAAGATGAACTCTGCACGCAAATGTCCAATGAATTTCTTAAATCACAGAGCATTTGACTCTCATTCAAAAATCAAATATTTGAGGATGACCATTTAGAATATTTTTGAGCCCAGAAGATCAAACATTCATGTCGTTAAAAAATTTACTGGCACATTTTTGTGATGTATCTTTAAAGTGTTACACGCGCAAAAATGTTCATTATGTATTAAAGCTTAGCTTCTCTTGCAGCTTATTAATCTTAGTGACCAATATTATACGTAAAAGCTTTTCTTTTCTTGTAGCAACACTACATATATATTTGTATATTAATTTAAACCATTACCTTTTCCTATTTGTGTGTTCGCGCTACTTCACAGTGATGTTGCTATTGGCTGACTGCATCATGTGTCCTATGATCTGAATATCCGCTATCATCGGCTGGCGAGATCACTTGACACGAGCTACAACTGCCTTACAAAAGCGCATCGCAATCTTGATTTCAATCCTTCGGAAAGTAACATGCGGTGTTTGGTGGAATTCGAATTTATATTTTAGTAATACGAAAATATGCAGTGTACATGTTGCTGCACATCACACATCTTTCTGAAACGTGTTTTTTTCCCCGAGTTTCCTTTTCTAAAGTGCCGGGAAATTCTACGCCGGTGTATAAAACCACAACCATTTAAAGGATTGATAAGTTTTATAGTTTTGGGGAAAAGTATACTGCTACTTAACACAGAAAAAAATGTATTTTCATCTGGGAGAAAGTGTATTTTTAACTGGGAAATCCGGGAATTTTTTTTCATTGTCCACATATAAACCCTGAGTATAGAATCTGACAGGGATTCCATTGAGCCCTAGAGTTTTGTTCAGTTTTAACAATTTAGCTGTTTCACAACAACACTGTCACTAATACCTATTTCATTCATTTTTTCAGTAGTATGAGGATTAAATTGGGGCAATTCTTTTGGGTTTTGCTTTGTAAAGGAACATTTGAAAATAGAGTTAAACAATTCAGCTGTTGATTTGCTATCCTTAACGTCTCATTCACTAGGACTGGACACTAACTTTGGTCATAGTTTTTTATTCAGGCAATTTTCAGCAGTTATCTGTTTCAAAAAACTCATGGCACTGAACTGCATTAAATTGATTTTATTAGTACTACCGATTTCGACCATAAGCCATCTTCTGGTACCTAACAACACAACATTCCAATTTGTAGAACAAAATTAAGACAACACAAATTGGTGTGTAGTAGTCACATAATAATATACTTATGAAAATCACTTAAAACATTTCATTTGTCATGAATATTGAAACACAAATCATTGAATATTTTCATCCACATGAAATATGTAATAAAAAACTCATTTATAGCATTTACAAGTACAGTATTCATCCTATTCATATGAAATGACAACAAATACAAAGTGACTTGGCATCACAGCCCAAAAATATCATTATGCCGAAGCTGTAGCTATGAAGATATATCGATATGTACATTATTCGGTTACAAAAAGTGTGACAAGTAATGTAAGGGAAGCTAAAAATTATCTTCACTATCATCGTATAGTATAGTATTTTTTTTTTTTTTTTTAAATACAGTCATGGCACACTGACACACAGAAAAAAAGACATAATGAAAAGCATACATCAAGATCTCAGTTAACCTGGTCACTATGTAAAAACTCAGAATGTGACATTGTATAAATTACAGTATTACAGTATTGTAGAAATTATAGTACAGACTAAAAAAAAATGAGGCCTAACATAAAAATGATCCCATAACAATCACATACAAAAAGTTAGTAACATAATACGGTGAGATCTTGTAATTTTGTGGCTCATCCAAGTTCACAAGCCTTTCCAGGTCTCTTTAACTTGCTGATGATATAGAAGACATATATGAATCATTATTCTGTAAATGTATAATAAAGGTACAAAGAGTGAAGAAGTAATGTACTGGAATTGCTGAACCCATGGTAATTAGATCAACAAACCATACTTATCTGTAAAGTATGTTGAATAGTTTGGAGATAAGTATGGTCAATGGAGACCTTGATGTATGCTTTTCATTATAGAATGATTGCTGCACTAGTAGTTTTTTATTGCATGTTTCATGTGGATTAAAATATTCATTGCTTTGTGTTTCAATATTCATAATAAATGAAATGTTTGAAGTGATTTTCGTAAATATATTATTATGTGGTTGCTAGGCACTAACTTGTGTTGTCTTAATGTTGTTCTACAAATTGGTATGTTGTGTTGTTAGGTACTAGGTAATGGATTATAGCCAAAACCGATAGTACAATAAAATCCAGTTAATGGAGTTCAGTGTCATGAGTTTTTTGAAACTAACTTTGGTGCCATTATCAGCCTTTACATACGATTTACATTTCTTTGGGTTTTGTGAAAGATTATTTGACAGTATTCTGCCTTGGTAGTCACTGAAGGCATCACGCACTGTTGTCTCGACAGCCAGACACGTTTCATTTAGCATCTCTCTATTTATAGCCCCACGCTTTGTTTTACACCTTTCATGTAGTAATCTCTATTTAACACGTAGCCACAATCTCTGGTTGCCAAAGCCTGATTGCAATCAGGCTGGGAGGTGGGGGTAAGAAGGAGGCTGTGGCAGGGTGGGGGAGGGATAGCATGGTGGGGGTGGAGGATGGTAAAGTACTACTCGTGGGAGCATACAGGGATGAAGTGGGGAGTGAGTAGGGTAACTAGGTGCAATCGGGGGGGTTAGACGGGGGGGGGGGGGGGGGGGGGGGCTGTGGAAAAGGAAAGAAGTAAAAAGATAGTAGATGCATTGGTGGAATAGAGGACTCTGTAGTGCTGGAATGAAATAGGGAAGGGGACTGGTGGATAAAGGATAATGACTAATGAAGGTTGATGCCAAGAGGGTTACATGAGTGTAGGATATGCTGTAGGAACATTTTCCATCTGAGTAATTCAGAAATAAGGTGTTTATGGGAAGGATCCAGATGCCACAGGCTGTGAAGGTCTTAGAAATGAAGAACGTCGTGTTCGGCAGCGTGCTCAGCAACAGGGTGGTCCAGCTGTTTCTTGGGCACAGTTTGTCATTGGCCATTCATGAGGACAGACAGATTTTTGGTTGCCATGGCTGGTTTCACATGCAGCCCTGCCTTTGATAGGATAGGTGATGCTTGTGACCAAACTGGAATAGGTAATGGTGGGATGATATACAGGGCAGGTATTTCATCTAGGTCTATTACAGAGACATGAGCCATGAAGCTTGGGGTTGGGAGCAGGAGCTATGTTGGGATGGACAAAGATATCATGCAGGTTCAGTGGGTGACAGAATACCACTGTGGGAGGGGTGGGAAGGATAGTGGGTAGGACATTCCTCATTTCAGGGCACGACGAGTTGTAGTCAAAATCCTGTGGAGAATGTGATTCAGTTGCTCCAGTCCTGGGTGGTATTGAGCCATGCTCCTCTCTGGCTGGGTAGTGACTGGAGCAAATGAATCACATTCTTCACCAGGGTTTTGACTGCCTGTCTGCAATTTAACATGTCTTCCTTACGGTAAGTAGCAATCCGTCTCTTCTTACGATTGCTGATGTCCCTACTTGAAGCTGCCAGGTAGATGTAGCCAGCATCTCAACATAAGATCAAGACAAGAACATCGATTTGATAGTATAATGCTGTGGCCAAACATGAAAACCACCTCTCATTTTTTAGTATATTTGTTATGACTATTGAATTCTATGAAATGCTATATTGGCACATGAGAATAGAGACTGCTCACACCAGTAAGGAACTATTTGTTGTGGTGTGTTAGTACAATATTGGTTTCTTACCTTGAATTGTATCCTTATTCTGTTAACAGCTTCATTAAAAAAAAGTGTCATTCAAATCAATCAACGTGGTGGTAGTGGACAAGCAACTTTCTACTGATGTATTCGTGGGCTTCATTGCAAAATATCATGTACAGATCACACACTTTAATTTGACCCCTGAGCAAAGGATGCTGGGAATGCAGCTCATAGTACCTTGGCTATTGAGACAAGCCCTTCCTTCTTTTTCCAGAAGAGCCAGTTTACAGCTTATAAAAGAAACAAACTTATAATGGGTTAATGTGTTGTAGGAGTGACGCAAAAGTTGATGGCGAGCTACTAGAAGGAACAGGTAGTGTTTCTTCGCCCATTTTTGTGAATAATATTAACAGTCACTATACACAAATCAGCACTAGTTTCACAATAGCTACTTGTTGCTACATTGCACAAAACTGTTACATAACTAATGTTGCCAATGAGCACAAACATTTAGAAGCAGTACAAAGCCAGCGGACTTTCACAGATCAGAAGTGAGCCAATTTAAAGTGTGCAATCTGTACGAGATCTGACAAAAAACAAGCAAGATAATGTTGTAACCAAATATGTTCAGTTAGTGGTTGTCATTTTCGAAGTAGACACATTTGAGTCAGAATTCATCTACATTTATTCCGTTCATTGCTCAACATTTCTGTACATCTTTTTCTGGTCTGCACAGAAACTTTGCCTTCCAAATGTGTTTTTAACAGTTTTTCTACTTTCATTGAACTGATCGATGTATCTTAAGTTTATCATAGCATAATGACTCATTTCAAGGTTGAAAAGTAGTCACGGTCTAATGAGCCACAACAAGTAGTTACTCAGTAATGCAGATAATCATTTTTTTTTTGCGTTGAGGCAATATGTTTATTATAAAATACAATTCTGTCATGTGCATGACATTATGTTTATATTTCTTAAGATTTGAACCTTTTCTAAGCAGCAGTGTGCTGTTTGAATTAATAACTCAGTTTAAAATATTAAGTTATTTATTTTCTGAGAAACATATCCAGAAAAGTGTTTTTACAAATTAGTGCCATCTAAATGTCACACTGATTTGGCTTTATAGTTGAATGGTATTCGGCGATGCGGGTACTCGGACTGCTTTTTCTATATGGAAGTTGGCCGTTCTTCATGCACAGGAGCTGGTGACCTGTGGATGCAGACTGAAGATACCAACATTGCCCAGAATATGCATGATGCAATCCTCCAGTATGTATTCTCTTCTGCTTGGCCACCAGTGATATTGCATGTCTCCTTTAACTTGTATTATTTTTTCTCTGCATAGTTATTGTGTTTCTGATAGTTTTTTGCTTTTGTCACTATTCATTGCCTTCTTATTACATTTTAGAGCTAGAACAATCGAACATATATACAGAATGAAACTTAATTATAAGAAGATGAGGAATATTATAAAATGATAACTTAGAGGCTTTGACTATTTAACTGCCTCTCATTTGAAAACAACCGGACGAGGTGGCGTACTGGTTAGCATGCTGGTTTGCATTTGGGAGAACAACGATTCTGTCTGGCCATCAAGATTTAGGTTTTCCATGATTTCCTGAAATTGCTCCAGGCAAATGCTGGGATGGTTTCTTTGAAAATGGCATGGCCAATTTCCTTCTCCATCCTTTCGTAACCCAAGCTTACGTTCCATCTCTGTTAATGGGACATTAAACCTTCCTTCTCCTCCCGTAATTTTAAAGTGTACTTTTTAACTGTAACATCCAGATGTTTTTAATTTTTTCAGTCTCCTCTGGCCAGTAACAGACATTTTTATGACATGTTGGGCATCTTGGAAAATTGTGAAGTATTAAGTTATCCCTCTGGTATTCAGAAAAGTGTTTGTTATTATATTCAACTTCTGAATGTATTTTTATCTTTCCAAACAAGGAGTTGGATGAAACATTATTATTGACACACAGCTGACAGTTTGAATCAGAAATAAATGTTTCACAACTACATACCCACCTCCATAGTCAAAGAAGCTAACGCATGCTTGTGGGATGGCATTTAGTTCTAAAATGACCATTTCAGATACTTGAGGTAATAAAAGTATCCGTGTCAATATCTGGCAAACATGGTGACGCAGATTCCCTGAACACCAGACTTGTGCTCCTCTGTAGATCCACACACAAGAGTGTGTTCTGATACGTGTTGGTGTCATGTGCTGTGGCTTAATTCACAAAAATATGGCAACTGTGACATTTGCCAGCGTCAGTCCAAGCTTGTGACTTGGGTTCCTCTTTCCTATGATTGTCATAGCTGCTTTTGCATGTAATTTGGCAGTGGCCTATAAATATGAATTTGCCCAGTTGTGGTGATCAAATAAATTTTAATTTTTGACAAACTCTTACAACCCAGGTGAAGCTGTGGTTTAAAGCTTTTACAGGCTCATACTAGCTGTGGAATTAAAAGCCACAACACTGGTGAAGCTATGGTTTAAAGATTTTGCAGGCTCTTACTAACTGTGGAATTAAAAGCCAAGAAGTTGACTAGAACTGTTATTTCATTAAAATTGTGGCTGGTTCTCTGTAGGAATTGTGTAAACTCCTGGAATGCATTAGCAAATCTTGATCAAATAGAGAAGTTTGTATTTTCTCATTTTTACCAGTCAGAAATAAGATTGAAGGTTTTACCAAATAGAAGAGACTTAAAAAGAACTAAATCACATATGGTACCAGCCCAGGTTTGTATTCGTATATTCACACTTGTGGAAAAGGGATTGGTATTTTCATTTCTTAATGTAATGTTGTATGTAAAGGACTTCTCTTCAGGCAGGCATGATAATAAGGCAGAAGTGTGAAGGAGCTCTATAAAAAATGTCAATCTGGTACATAGCTGGTCAGTGATTGCTTTTTTTCTTTTGTATCAGTGCAATGAGTAGCAGTCGTGAGGACTCAGGCAGTATAAGTGTCAGTGGTAATTCACGTCCTCGCACACGCTCGTCACCAGGGAGTGACGCCGCACGGCCATGCCGCAGGCAGGGTCACACTGTGTCAGGAAAGCCACCACACTACTCTGCAGGTAACTAGATGGAGAATAGTTATCATTGTATTGTCGGTGTACTGCCTCTTATACACTAAAGTTTTATTGGTGCTATGTAATGTTTCAGTCTCTGCTTGCCAGAAAATCATTCTAACTTAGCAAACAGCAACTCCTGAAAGTACAAGTACAGCATGATTTAAACTAGATCTATTTCTTAGGCAAAGGAAGAATGTGAAAAATGATGGGGTTGGGAATTTCATAAGTAGCAGGTAGGAATGGAAATTGGACAGTGGATGGTAATAGGTGGAAGTTTTAAATTCTCTCATTATTCATTGTTGGTCTGCTGATCAGGAAGGTGAATGTTCAGGGATGTGGAATGAAGGTATTCTCAGGAACACACATTCCACTTATTACTGCACGGTCTTTGATTTGTGTAGCTGCAGTCCCTTGCACTCTCTGGACTTTGTTCTGTCAAATTATATAGATAGTGTTTTGATCATTTAAGTCAGAAACCCATCAGTAAGTACATGTGTGCACTAAGTTCATTTCTTTGTCCCTTAATCATTTTTGTGTGTAATAATGGTGAGCAGCATCGCTTCTATCTGTGAAAGAGCATTAACAGTTTCTCAACATCAGGTCAACTACTTTCACCTGTGTTATTTATTTGGTCCAGGAAATCATTTTTAGTACATGTGATGTAGTACATGGGGTAAACATAATTAATGATTTCAGTAGCAGTTGTGACTACATGTTCAACAAATTAAGAGTGCACAATAAATTGACACTACATTTCTTGTACATATGATAGTAGCAGTTTTTAAGCGAGAGTACCTGAGCAACACAGTCAAAGTAAATTATAGTACAAAGTGATATAATACACAAATAACAATATCTGATAAATGAGATTTTACTTACTATGATGATCTAAAAATACAGAGAGGGTAGAAGTAGTGGTCCAGTAGGAACTGTTTTAACTGTACTTTAAATGTGTTTAATGTCAGTATGCATTTTAACTAAGAAGGCATTTGTTTACATAATATAATTCCAGTATGATGTACTCCTCTTTTTGGTAAGTTTGTGTTTGCTGTGTTTGCACGCAGGTTAAGCATCTGCCTGGTCTCCTGTACATTTGCAGGTTTTTTTCAATTATTAAGATGTTCCCTGTGTGTGTGTGTGTGTGTGTGTGTGAGAGAGAGAGAGAGAGAGAGAGAGAGAGAGAGAGAGAGAGAGGGGCAGTATTTCAGGTTTTAAAAAGTGTGAACTCAATGGAAAGTACGTGACTCATAAACTGGATTAGATTTCAGTTACTACCAGAAAGCACTTCTTTCTGACCACAGTATTTTCAGATAGATACTCATTTAATTGCTAACTAATGAGGGTAAAGTGAAAAGTTTTTAGTTTTTATGCGAGAAATATGCTTATTGTTTTGTGTAAATACACTGACATCAGACCACTTCCCCCAACATTTTTCCAGCAAGTACTTTCCATTCGTAAGTATGGTTCGCGGTGGTTTTTAAAATTTTAATCTATGTTTGTGAGAATGTATTTATTGGTCTGAAAACATTTTTCAGCTAGGATTTTTTTCAAAGTCTGCAACATATGGAACTCGTAGGTTGCCAGATATGGTGAATAGAGAGGGTGTTCCAACAATTTGTACTTAAGTTCTACGGTGTTTGCCATTGCTGCAGCATATTTGTCTGCAACTGCATGTACGTGACTTTTCTTTGTTCTCTTTTTGCAATCAAGGTGTTCTGTCCCATATTTTTTGCTTCCATCTAGTTCGGGAGACTCGTATGATATTTCCTAATTATTGTTGTACTCTTTGCAAAGTAATCAATCAGGAAAATCTACTCCGTGCCACAGAAAAAACTAAATTGGTTCCACGGCGTCTTTTTTTTTATTTACAGTGTGGACTCGAGTCCATGATAGCAAATTGGAGTATAAAATCAACTATATTCTTTTTTTTAAATAGAATCCAAACATAGCTGAAAATTTTACTTTCCACCATCACTCAGCATATGATGTGCTAGCTTTATAGAGTTTTCACAGTGTTAACTGTGAATGTACCATACTCTTTCTATTTTGTGCACCATTTCAGTTATTTCATCTGTGGTTGCAGTTTTGGGTTGCTGTTAACATGGACCACCTGCAAGAGAAGTAAGGTCAAATTTTAATTCAGTATATTTGCTCTGAAATGTTGGAATCGAAATAGATCTGTACCTATTGCTGCGGTCCAGTGTCGAATCTGTACTGCAAATGAATCTGCGTGGTCCATTACGGCCTTGCAGACCATTGCTGTAGAAAGCGCTGGTGAGATAGGCACACACCAAGGACACAGGCACAAAGAGGACACAAGAACTGGCAACAATATAGAATGTAAGAGGATTTGAGGATTAACTGGGGGAGCTACACTAGTTCCCTTACTCATTGTGTTCCAAGAGCACTTAGTTCACACAGCTGCCAGCTACACTGCTCCCTCATATTCGACAGTGGAGTTCTTGTTGCTACTTCTGTGTGATGTTGTAGGATTTCAAAGGTCAGTGAGCAGCTACTGAAACAGATATGTTGTTTGACCAAAGGCCTGCAATAATTGCCAACAAGGACTTGGTGAGACACAATGATGGAAGAAACAAGCAAACTAAAGGTCAAGGGGATATATAATTTACTTGTTCCTACAGCCAGTACCTATGCTGCTCCTAAGTTTTGATTGATACAATTTGCTGTGTAAATAAATAACCTCTGTGGCAGATTAATAGTATTATGGGAGTTGTATATGTTTTACCTGTTGACAGCTATTCTCTTGCTGTTGGTCATCAATTGCATTGCTCCAGCGCTGCAAGTTGCCCTTACTGAGGTGTTAGATACATTGCTGTTGTTATCTTATGAATATAACTCTGTGCTGAAGCACTGGAATTCTTTAAGTTTTCTTTTAATCGCTGTGCTAAACATTTAGCCCATGTAGTTTGTGTACCAAATCTCACTGGACTGTCACTTTCACTATGCCTGCCAGTTGTGTCCATATAGACATGAGGGTCTTGATTCATCACTGCTGAGCTACATTAGCGATATGCTAGCAGCGATGCTGTACCATAAACCTTCATAATCAGACACGTTTGTGTGTGAGGAGGACAATCCAATAATGTAACAACAGATCTGAGGAATACTTAGTGCATTGTTGATAACCATGTTAATCTTACAATGAGCAGACTGTAGTAACAGCACTTTGCTCTGCTGACACGTGCTGTGTTACAACTATTAAGCCACTCGCCTTCTTGGTTATCGAGCCTGTTCTAAAATGAATATTCCCATTCTCTCTCTATCCCCTTTACTCTAGTGTTGTTACTCATCCACTTTACCAGGTCTTGCTTGTGACTGGAAGTGTCACTCTATCTGTTTTGGTGGAAAATCAAAGATTTTTGTGATTCTTTATCTGCCCAAAGTAGTTTTACCATTAAAAGGTTAAGAAATGCAAAGAGGTTAGCTAGAGAGATGATTGAATGCTCACTCCACTTCTGTGTTGAGAAAGTAATTGAGCTAGACTGCTTCAAAGTATTTGATAGAATAAGAAATGAAGTGGATAATAGATCTCACATATTTCCAGAATGAGATTTTCACTCTGCAGAGTGAAAATCTCATTCTGGAAACATCCCCCAGGCTGTGGCTAAGCCATGTCTCCGAAATATCCTTTCTTCCAGGAGTTCTAGTTCTGCAAGGTTCGCAGGAGAGCTTCTGTAAAGTTTGGAAGGTAGGAGACAAGGTACTGGCAGAAGTAAAGCTGTCAGGACGGGGCTCAGTTGGTAGAGCACTTGCCCGCGAAAGGCAAAGGTCCCAAGTTCGAGTCTCGGTCTGGCACACAGTTTTAATCTGCCAGGAAGTTTCAGATCTCACATATGTCATAACATATCATTGACTTTATTTTCTATCAGGAAACTTCATAAATAAAAGCTTTGCATCTTATTTTGTAAAGTATGCAGGTGATTTTGGTGTAAGATACACCACAGATATTGTTGCATAGGAGCTGAAATAGCTGCTTTCAAGTTCCAAGTGAAAGAGTGGATGGAAAGCATATTTTGAAAGTTTTTTTAAAGTACAGAGTGAGAGACTCTTATCTGAGCATCAAAATAGCTTTGAGAACATTTATGAAAACACCAGTGACTGTAGCATTTTTTGAACACAGTTACAGCAAACTAAAGTCGAAAAAAAAAAAAAAAAAAAAAAAAAATTACTTACGGTCAAAATATGGATAAAAGCAGACTGTCAATTTAAGCTGTATATTTATCAACAGAATACAACACAGCTGCTAAACATGACTTTAGCAATATAATCAATGCGTCTGCTTTGCTTGAAACAAGGAAATTCAACATAAAGTTGCAATAAAAACACAATGCGTTGTGAAGGGACATTTTGTCAACTCTTTTTTTCTTTTATTTCTAATTAATAATTTATGTATTGTTAATGATTTATGTGGAGAAAAAACTGTTGAAAGGTGTTGGTTTGGGAGGGGGATGACAGGTTGGGCATTACTGCCAGGGATGTAGGGTCACTTCAAGCTCTGGCATGAACAAGTGTGGTCTTCCAGTACATCCATTGTATTGCATTGTCCAGTACAAACTCTGTGCTTTGCTGACATTCTTCTGTCCATTTTCATATACAAGTACTGTTGTTGTAGCAATGTATAATTAAAATGTTGTAGTATGAGAAACCTATTTTTCGTACATTGATCATTCTTATTCACTTGCTGATATTGCACCCTTTGGTGCCAGTGAGGCACACTGACACTTGCTTTCAAAATTCAGTTTTCCTGAAGCTTTTCACAGGTTGAGCTTAGCATAGCACTACTTTTCCAGCCGCATCAGAAGGTGTTGCTGAGCCATTACATAAACCATCCCTCTGCGGTCTTAACCAGTTATTGAAACTTCCTGGCAGATTAAAATTGTGTGCCCCTTTGCCTTTTGCAGTCAAATGCTTAACTGACTGAGCTATCCTAGCGTGTCTCACGACCTGTCCTCATAGCTTTACTTCCTCCGGTTTGTCATCTCCTACCTATCCAATATCACTAAAGTTCTCTTGCATAAGGCAAATGATTTTGGAAACAACTTGCATAAGGCAAAGGGTTTTGGAAACAATACCTCATGCTTTGGCTAAGCTGTGTCTCCATAGTATCCTTCCTTCCAGCAGTGCTAGTCCAGAACTTCTGTAAAACTGGGAGGGTAGGAAATGGGTACTGACAGAAGTAAAGCTGTGAGGGTGGGCTGTGAGTCATGCTTAGCCGGTAGAGAACTTGGTCACAAAGGCGTAGGTCCCAGATTCGAGTCCCAGTACGGCACATAGTTTTAATCTGCCAGGAAGTTTCGTATCAGCACACTCTCTGCTGCAGAGTGAAAATTCATTGTGTTTAAAAGTTATTGATGTAATAATAACAACATAGATAGGATAGGTTGGTACTCACCACGCAAGGATGTTAGAAGTATTTAAGCTTCTGGACAAAGTTATTCCATGGACGTAGAATGTGAACACGTTCACACAACAACTCACACATGGCTTCTGTCACTGGAAACTAAGGCCCAACTGTAGCTGTATTTATGTATGATGTTGTGTGAATGTGTTGGAGTTCTATTTCTGAAGAAGGACTTTGTATAAAAGCTTAAATATTTTTGGTATTCTTTTCATTGTGCTTGTCTGCAACTCAACATATCTTCTATGTAGTGTGTAGCAATTTGTCCTTTCCATGTTGTTACATCGTGGAATTTCCATTGCCCAGTTACTGATCTTTCACTCTTCTTCATGTCTTCCAAGTCACGATTCATTTGGGTCATTCGTGGTGTTGCATTTCAAATTTCAGGTTTCTTTCACATTCCCAACTCTAGTTAGTACAGGAGACACTAAATTTAAATTTCTTAATCCTGTTTTACTTACCTTGACATAATTTTTTTTCTGTAGTTTATTGAGTATTGTAATAAATATATACACATTCATCTGTTGTGACTTTAATCTTATTTTAAAGAGAAAAATGCGTGCCAGGCTAATGCTGAGGAAGGACATTACATGTGTTCTCTGTGTTTAGAATATGATCCTCTTTGTTTTCAGGATCATCCATTTACAATGAGCACCATCCACCTAGTGGCAGCACAGAAGCTGTGCACAACCAAGGTAAGTGACAGGAATTATAAATGTTTCAGAAGGTGACAGATAACATTCTCTTGTAAGTTGTGTCAAACAAACTTCTTTATAGTGAATTATATGTTTTTTTCCCAGTTGGCCACTTTTCAAGTAAACAGTTTTCTTATTAAAAACATGAAAAGTGGAAACTGAACTGATCTGTTTGGTTCTTCTGACATTTTATAACAATATTGCATCTAAGTTACATTCCATTACACAAAAATATTTTAGAAATTGAAGGTATCTGAATTCTGATTGCTTGTTTCTAGTGATATAGAAATTATCTCGCCAAGACTTTATTAGCCATTCCTTATTACTTTTCTTTGACTGTTCTTCGTAAGTTTGTTTCAGTTCTTTATGCATTTTATTTTCTCTGTTTTTCTTCTGTTCCCATTCCGAATATTTCTTGTTGTGTATTCCAGCTCTTCCTTCCTTTTTAAATTTCCTCAGATTGATTTATAGTTTCTCACTACCTTATCAGCAGTTTTTGTTTGTGTCTACTTCACTTATTTCTCTTGTTTACATGCTTACATTCAGTTCTTTAAAATTAATTTAAACTGAGTGCACTATTGTATAGATTATTATTCACATTAAAGATTAAGTTATATGTTTTGAATAACAAGTGAAACAGAGCTAATGTCTTCATTCATACCTTCAAGGCAAAATTTCTGTATTAATGAATGGTGAAAAAGTAAGATTTAAATGTCTGTTCTTTCAAATCATTTCATTGTAAAATGTGACACTGAAAACAAGAGGAAAAATAAATAAAATATGAAGCAGGGTCTGTGGAGGAGTAGGATAAATAGTCTGATGCGATTTTGTCAGAGATATCTAACTTTGGTTCAATTCATCATCATGTTTTTGATCCTTTCTGTGTTAATATTATGCCTTATAGGTTTCCCTTAGTTAAAGTTTTAATTCCTTCCATATCCTTACAGTACTGGTCACAGTACACAGCTGATTCTTAGGTAGTTGTGTTGCTTCATTGAAAATGCTTGTTCACCGTAATGCTGTATCATTCAGAAGCGATAAACAACTGCTTGATACAGAAACTATTGAACTTGTCTTCTGCTGAGTATTTCATTAGGTCTCCCAAAAGACAGGTGACTGTTCTTACAATTATGCATGTTTATAAATGAAATTCCGAAAATGTGTTCCTGCTTTTCAGATCCTTCAAACTGCTTTGTCTGTATGTATTTATAGTACAAATGTGCTGTATTTAAACACTGGTTAAGTTCCTTTTCTTACCATCATTTCTTTCGATCATTTCAGTTTATTTCCGTCCTGAACTTTCAGCCCAGTAAAATTAATGATGTAGTGCAGATGTTAAATGCTGTGTTACAGTGGTATTTTACATGATTGATTGCTCAAGAAAAGTTAACTGCATTAATACTCTGCTTCTTTGTATTGTGTCAGTTGCAAAAGATTTGGTATTTTGTCTCGAATTTTCTCCAAAACATTTAGACAAAATCTTAGCATTGCAGGAGTACAATGTTTTCTGAAATGAATGCCAGTGAAAGATTAAAATAACCTATTGGATCGGCTTTGCAATACTTTGAGCTGTAGGAACATTTATAATAGGTGTACTCAAAATATCATTCTGTCACTGTTTTTCTCTTACAGCTCCATGGTTGCAAAGATTTAGTTAGCAATTTCACTGATGTTACAGCGTGTCATTAATTTAGGAAATAACCCGTGGCTGCAGTTGCGTGACCTTTAGAATATCTGTGAAATTTGGAGTTGTGGATGGCAGATTTGATTCAGACTGTATGACGTAATTTGGTAATGTGGCTCCATACTACCACCAATAATGGGCATAAAAGCTTCTGTTGCCTAGCGTAGTTCACAGTTAAAATCTTTCGTGGGGATTCATTTTTCAGATGTTGCTTACAAAACATTGAAGGGTAGAGTAGTTATCTCTAATTTCTGTGTTGCACCTTGTACTGTTGTCCAGAAATATGTAGTTTCTAGTAAGCAAGTACTGTTATTACTGATAATTTTGTGCTGCATTTCTTTATACCAAATATAAGAGGCTTTACAGTACATTTTATCTGCTTCTAAGAACTTCATGCAGAACAGTAAGTATTTCTGCCTTATAAAAGGATAGATGTGGTTGACATGTCAAGTGGCCTAGAAATGGTAAGTAATCTTATTGTATGCAGATGAGAAGTTATTGCAGTTCATTGATAGCATTATAGGCCGTATGCTTTTGTTAGCCACTGAATGCTGTTTTGTACAGTGAGCTGTGTCATTCCATGTTTGACAAATTCAGATTTTTTTTTTTATTTAATTCTTAGCTTGGAGCCTGAGTGAACAGTGGCCATCGTCATAGTAACCACCACCGTCACCACATACTAAAGGCAACATCTTGTTGATTTATTCTGTCTATCACCATCTATAACATTTGCTTGTAGTTGATGCAGATCATTCACTTCGTAATATGGATATGTTCTGTCTTCTTGATATGCAGTGCTAGTAAATAAAAAAATTTCATAGGGTAACGAAATTGGAAACACATTGACGATTATGTAATAGCAGTTGACATACAAGGGACATATTGTTTAATTTTAACACAATTCTCAACATACAAACATGCAATGCTAATGACATTAATGCAGCAGAATATGCCATGATGATATTTTTATTAATAACGATGAGTCCAAATTTAATTACATCAGTCAAGGTATTTGTTTGTCACAAGTCTTGGTTTGGTAGCTTACTTGGTGCTTGACATTCTCTAGGTATGTTATATGTCATTGCGAAAGCATTACACAAAAAGGTCTACAGTGGAATTTAAGACCTACACAGGAAAACTTCTCTCACTTAACCGGCATGACTTCAAAGTAGAGGTGACTCTTTGTGGCTTTTGTCAGTTGTTCATTGTCAAGTTTCATCTATTGCTGCAGATTTTGATAATGTGACACTTATTTTGACTTTGGCTGACTTACTTACTTAATTATACTGGCCACACAAACCACAGTTGGTCCTTGGCCTCACTCAGTCCAGCCTTCCACACTTTCCTGTCATCTGCATCTTCATCTCTCAGACCCAGTATGTGCATGCCTCCCATGGTATTATCCTTCCATCTCATTCTCGACCATCCCAGTGGTCTCTGTCCTTCAGGCTCTCCATCCATTACGGCCTTTATTACCATGTTCTCCCCTCTCCTGCTCACATGTCCATACCATTTTAGTCACTTAATTTTCACACTCCCTATGCCGTCAGGCAGTGTGTATAATTGTCGGAGTTCTCTGTTTTTCCTTATTCTCCATTGTTCATTTTCTTTCACTGGTTCGTATATTTTTCTCAGTACTTTATTTTCAAAAGTGATGAGTTTTTTCCTCTGTTTTCTTTGTCAGGGTCCATGTCTCACTTGCATAGCACACTATTGGCTTGATGATGGTCTGGTACATTCTTATTTTTGCCTGCCTAGATAGTAACTTCGATCTTTGGCTGACTTAATGAATATGAAAGAAATCACTATGGAATGAGTAAAGATAATTAGTCACAGTGCAGTAGAGGCATAGAGTGTTAAGATAGACAAATTAAGAAGAAATGGTAGCTCTGTTTTTGAACTGGCATTCTTCTCCAAAGCACACAGACACATGAGCTCGCTAGTTACCATTCTATTTTATTTAAATGTGTCTTGTGAAGGGAACATAAATATTTGATAGGACTCACTTGAAGTAATTTTGCTCCATTAGGTGTTGTCTAGAGACCAATTTCACAATTTCGCATGACACAAAACCGTTCCTATTTTGCTAACATAGGAAGTATAATAATTCTTTGTAGGCTTGGTAACTGCAGCATAGGTAAATGAGTTTAGGTTGACATTATCAAATGAGTTAGACAGCACAAGGAATTACTTTGCCATTCAATAATTTTCTCATTAAAACATAGCTCTGTTTAAGCAGCAGTTATCTCGACAACACTTGCATTATGCATCCACCTGTCGTTCACGTCATGAAGATGGAGTTCCTTACTCTTTCAAGAATAGAGCTCCTTAGTCTTTGGAGTGTAAAAAACAAGTCCACCATACTATGCCTTCCCCTTTACTTCTGTTAGCTTGCTTCCCATTGGTAGTTGTCACTCTGTTCTATGCATTACATTACAGTTTAGTAATACACCTTTTCCACCAATCAGTCCTCATGTATAAAAAGAGTTTCACAAATAAATCACACTCAAATATGGATAAAAAAGATATCAAACTCTCTAAGTCTAAATGAATTGTTTCTCATAAAATACGTTATCCTAAGACACAAGTAACCTGCACATTTTCAATATTAAGTAAGGACGTGAGAATTTAGAAGTAAGATGATCTAGTTTTGTTTATAATGGTGTGTCTATTAAATGCTTTTGGGGAAATTCTACCAGAGCCTCTGGTTATAAAAGAGACTCCTTTATGCCATTGGAGACAGGCAGATGCTTCTCCAGACAGGCCCACAGCTGGTTAAGCTTGGTTCATGCCACATCATTTCCGGTACAGTAGCACAACCTTGCTGTTTTCCTCACTGGAATACCTCGGTCCCATTTACAAACAGAAATGTCTTGTCCTGCGGTATTTCTAAAGAAAACCATCTTATAAGTTTCTAAGCTGGGCTGCAAGCTCACGGCTTAAATCTGTTTTCTCAAGTGCTCTGTAGTTAGTGTTCCTTGCTAGAAATCTGTTAACATATTGAAACATACACTCAGAAGTTCTTCAATGACTATTTGCATGGCTTGGAATGCCTGCAGGTGTTCATATTGTAATATTGCTAGCTACCATGTTTTAGTTCTTGATTATGGTCGTCTATATTACTCAGTGCCTCCCCTATAAGGTGAATGATTGTCTTAATTCATCCATTGTTTATACCTCATCTAGCATTTTCCAGTATTGCAGTAATAAAAGAACTGTTTGACAACAAATACTTTGACAACTACATAACCTTAAATGAGTTTTTGCATTGGTTCACCTTGTGTGGTAGTTTTCACTTTGAGAGTCTTAGGTCTCACAGAAATACACGGAGAACTGGGCTAAGGGGAGTTTTCAAACCAGTACTTGAAACAAATGCTGTGTGTTAAAGCACATTGCACTCATCCCGTATTGATTTTCAGTGATACGCAACAGTTAAGTAGTATGAATATGCCTGTAACTCACTACCATGAATTTGAATGCTTGAGCAAGGGAAGCACAAATCCTTATAATGAGACTAGACTCATTATATAACAAAATGTAAACAGAGGGATTGCAACACTAGAAAATAGTAGTGAAATGCAGGAAAACCTGCAGATGATCGACACTTGCTGCAGGGAATAATGTAAACAAATGTAACATATTGAAAATATGTAGATTGACCATTCTTGTGTGATTATACAATTGCAGAACAATCACTGAAGGCAATCACACCCATAAAATATTGGGAGTATAAGTACAGAGTGATTTGATGTGGAACAACACATAAAATTAAAGAGTGGGTAAGGCAGATACCAGACTGAGATTCATTGGAAGAATCCTCAGAAACTGTTGTCCATCAACAAAGGAAATAGCATTATTTTACTAATGCCAGGAGGGGGATTCCTAATGGTGATGGCCTGTTTAACACCCATTTTGACCTCAAACTGTCCCTGGTCCACCATCATCATGAATGAGATTCCATTCTTAACATGAATGCATATTCTGGAGCTCTTTAGATTTTTAACTTAAATCAACTTACCTCTAGTTCCTCCATGGACTAACTGAAATGGAGCCTTTATATAGATAGGATTTTTGGATCATGGCCATTTCTACCTCATGTCTTCCCAGAAGACTACTCTGGGCAGCAGTTGCTGCTTTACTATAGTGCAGGTTTATCTACAGCCTCCAACTTGCCACATTGCTCACATCCAGTATCTTTGATTATGTGATGGCAACCTGCGAGAACTCTTTTTTAAGTACAATTTCAGGTCCATTTATCACATGGCTGTCTGGGAGTTTTTGTTGGCTTCCACCACAAAGGTTTGTCCGTGCAGTACAACCTTTTGGTTGATTACCCCCAATTCTATGTCGAGACCTTCTGGTTCTGCGCCCTTATCTCTAGGGTGTGTTTGAAGATACATCCTTAAGACGTTTTGGTACCCAAATTGATACCTTTGTGGTCTTGGAGACCTCAGCCACTGTCTTGACTAGCAGCTTCACGTCCACCCACGTACATACCTTGGGCACCATTTCCCTAAGCCAGTCCACTGTTTCAGTCCCCACAAAAACAAGATAAGAAGACTTTTGTCCAGATACACCTTCCTGAATTTGGGTCCTGGGCTTGAATCCACCCTTATTCTTCTCAAAGAGAGCCATCTGAACAAGCTTCGTCTGCTGTGAAGTGATGTTGACCAGTGAATGTCCCCGTTGCACAGCTGCCATCATGAAAACTGAGACTGCAGTAGTGTAGGTCTGCTTTCCATTTCCTGCCTCGGTGTTTTCTGGATCCATGTATCCTAAGAAGTGGGAGTATTAGACTCCTTCCTTGTTCTCTTGTTCCATGTCTTAAGGTAGAAGGAGTCTGATTACCCCCTTCAGCCTGAGATAGTCCTCTTTTGGAAATCTTAGGTTCCAGAACTTGTAGTTCCTGCAGTTTATGTTTAGGTTTTTGTTCTTTCAGTAATTTCCCCCATTCGGGCCTCGGACAAGGATGTGATTTTTGACCTAGTCCAACTTCTCAGTAACGGTTTCCCCTTCTTGGATTGGTCTTTTGTCTGATCCAGTTGTGGAAACAGCTTCCATCAGTTTGAATCCCAATGCTAGGGTGTTTGAGGTCTCTTCAAGTCCCTCAGTTTTTGTTTTGTTTCCACGAGAGTTGGGGATGTATTCAGTCAACACCACAGACCCTCATGCAGTGCATGTCTAATTACTCAGGGAGATCGCCAAATATCCTTGAGGCTCTTTCAGTGACACATCTTCCCATGTGCCAAGCACCCCTCACTGTGGATCACGTCACACCTTTGTTGGATAATCAGGGAAGGACTGTGGGAGCGGTTATGGGAGAGATGGTGCATCGTGGGACACTCTTCATCTGGTCGGTCGGCTGAAGCCTGTTCTGCCACCAGTAGCTGCAATACAAATATCATAGCCCTTCAGCTTCAAAGTCTCTCCATCCGCACAGTAAGTACTTTGGCATGGCGCTGTCCCTCGGAGAGCAAGGAAACAGCACACAAAGCATTTATTTGACCAATATTTGAATATTGTTTGCCAGTCTGGTATCCATACCAGGTAGGATCGATGGAGCAAATAAGAAAGAGTCAAATAGCAGCAGCACATTTTATTACAGGTACATTCCGTAAGTGCTGAAGCATCAGAGAGATGCTGCAAGGGTGCAGTTTATTATTAAATTCCCAAGAGCATATGTTTGTAGCAGAGTCAGCCAAAATATTGTGTCCTCCTATGTATGTCTTGTGAAAAGACCACGAAAATAAAATTAGATAGAAGAGTCAGCCAAAATATTGTGTCCTCCTATGTATGTCCTGTGAGAAGACCATGAAAATAAAATTAGATAGAAGTGAGCCCACAGAGAGAGTTACCAGCAATCATTCTTCCAGTGAACCATTCGTGACTGAAACAGGGAAAGGGGGAAGTGACACTGTTAGACAAAATACCCGCCGCCCACACCGTAAGGCGGTTTGTGGAGTATAAATGTAGTTGTAGATATAGATGTAATCGTAATCCTCATCTCCAGGTCGACTTTTCCCAGTACACAGGCAAGCTGGAGAAATTTTTAATGCACTCACCCATTGAATATTACACTTTTACGTCTGAACTGTTTTACATAATTATGGTTGTATTCTTTTTATTGAACACCTATGAAGTACAACATCTTCATTGTTATTGTCAATCAGTGACAGGTAATCCCTAGCAGATTCGACTTGCATAAAATCTGTAGTAAATTTGTTCCAGAGCAGATCATTGATCACTTCGCTGTCTGTCTATGCGACTTTACTGCTGTGTTAATGAAACCTTTAAGAAATACAATAAATTGACATTTGTTTTTATCTGTGGAGGAAGGAATTATGGATGCACTTGTTTTCTTACCTCCCTTCTCATGAGCATAGGACCTCACTGGCAACATGAAATATATAATTCTCTCACAATATAAACATATTGATGAAATACCCCTGGAAGTGTATAGCTCTGCTAGAAAAATAAATTATTATTCAGTACTTGCTTCAATTTTCTACTTTATAAGCAAGATAGAAATTCATCTGCTGATAAATCAAAGTTCACAGTTATTATTATTATTACTGTTTTTATTATTAGATTAACAAAAATTCAACCAAAGAGTAACAATTATAGGAGAGCAGAGCAAACTGAAGTGTGGTAAAGTAGATGCATACTGTGAATATGAAATAGTGAGAAAAGCAAGAGACAAGTAAGCTAATTAAAGGTGACAGCAAGCAATATAAGCACTAATATTTAAGATATAAATGACTAGGGACCTGAAAAATTCACATTTTGGGATAGATGTGAATTGTGCCTCAGAATGCAAAAACAGAAAATTACCTAATAAATGCTATTTCATAAAAAGTTGTATGTAGATGAACTGTTTCACCAGAGACAGTTTGAAATAACTTTATTTTCTGCATATAAATACTGAAAAGTACTTAGTTTTTAGTTACTGGTATTGCTAATCAGCTAGTGAAATGCAGTTTCTAAAGATAACATGCATAAAGTTCAAATGTTGATATAACGTGGACACTTTAAAATGACAGTTTTACACAGCGGGTGTTTTGAACTATTGTTCCATCAAATACTGGTAGAGATCGGGCATGAACTACCTTATTTACGACATTGCCAACCTTAGCAGACAATTGCATGGTAGCCATTACTGAAGGATTTGCGTTGTGCATTGTTTTCTTATTTTTAAATGAGTGAAGAAATTAATCCTGACCCATCACAGAGTTTGATTATTGTGGTGTGCGTACTGTAAAACCTTCGGTACACACACCATCAGATTATTTGACTTGTCGCTCTAACGAAGTAGGCGAGTGTCAGCAATACGTCTCGTGGCGTGTTTATCTTCTGCCGTTAGGTCAGGCAATAGAAATGCCACTTGCATGCTTAGAGTAGCAGATTGACGGTGACCAACTTTAAACAGAACTTGATTAATTTTCACACTCATTTATTAAAGTAATAAAAAGCATAGAAATAACTTAACTTGGTTCTGGATGCTATTTACAATTGACAATCTGAAGTTCCTTTGGTCTTGGTACGTTAATCTTATTCTCACATATCTCTGATACTTGACAAAGTGTCTATACATTTCTCTTCATGGCTAAGTACAGGAATATGATAATCTTATTGGTCGCAGACTGAAACTTGACTGTAGACTGGTACAGACAAATGCAGACTAATGCAGACTGGTGCAGACTAATGCAGACTGACTAATTGGAGGTCTGTACACTCGTTATAATACCTTGAGCGTTCAGGTATCACTGTGCGAGTGTGATCCACAAGGAGAAAAGGTTCTATGTTAGCAGCAATCTCATTGGCTGCGTACATATTAATACGCGGATCGGCGGAAGCAGAATTTGGTCTGTCTTTATGGCAGCACCATCTCGTAGTGCGGAGACGGACAAGTGCTGCGCCTGCACTGTTGTGCTTAGTGGGGCTTGCTCTAGTGGGAAAGTTGTGTACGCGCTGACTACGCAGAACTATGTTCACAACAATTATAACCTTTAAAACAATAGAAGGGATCGACATAACGCAGTTGTGGTCTGGCTGCCCTGCAAGAGGGAAGCAGGGCTTGTTTTCCTGCAGCATTTCTGTTCCCTCTGATGGTCAGAATTGTAATTTGTTTATGCTCAAAGCCAACTTCCAGTTTATAGTGTCTGCACTCTGCTGTAGTGTGACCAGAAAACAAAACCTGCTAATTTATTTTGACCATTTCGAAAGTCTTTCCCTAACGTGCTATTCCATTTCTACAATAAGTACCTTGTAGGCTCTATCTGTATTAATACAAGGTATGGGTAGCATGCTTATGAATGCCCATGAAAGTTCAAAATCAATATTTCATAGATTTTGTCATTATTGAATTGGGTGGGAAGAGAAAAATAGTGTCGAGAAACACTTTAACCAGAGGTGAGAAAGCGGTGCTGCTTCTCACCATAAAAAATCAATTGTTGAAAGTTTACATAGAGCCAAAAGAAGAAAAGCAAAGAGCATTAAAAAAAGCTGTTTAAGTTTTTACAAAAGCAAACAAACATTCCAGTTGAAAGCTCCCAAATATAATTAGTTTCTAAGCACTAAGGCTTCCTTTTAAATTTGTGTGCCTAATAATGTATATACAAAAAATGCTGTGAATTTCACCAAGATAATTGCGAATTTTGCCAAAAGTAGATGCTACATTATCATGTGCTTAAAATGACATAAACCTCTGCTTCAGAATCTGGAAGTTAATACAGGTGTTTCACCTTTTGTGTTTTAAACTATTGTTTACATCTGAAGTTGGTCCCTTAGTCACTTGGTGTGATTGCTGTATAGTAATGCACAAATGTTAGACACTATTATCTGCAAGTTATTCTTTAGTTCATGTAGAAACAGGCAGGCAGGAGCTTAAACAGACGTTATTGGATATGTGGTGACCTGACCGGTACTAGCTGATCAGCTAGGTGAATTATTGGTATTCAATGATACTGTTGCCACTTCATCTGGTAATTGTCATTTTTCTACCCCCATTTATTGCTCACAAATCGTATAGATATAGTACCTATTGGAGAAACTTGAAGTTCCATTGACCAGCAGAAGAAAAGAGATAGGGATCATAGGAAATAGGATTTTACAGAGATAGCAAGGGGCAGTTCACAGGATGCCATGTAAAAATAGGTGTATAGGGAGAAGGGAGAATCATAAGGTCCCAGCAGTAAATATTATCTTTAATAGCTTTGCCACCATAACATTCCTTTCATTTTGATCCTTTTATCTGTCCTTTATTTGAAGAGCTCGCTCAGGATTTTTAAGACCACTTTCCAAGGCATAAGAAGAATAAAATTTTCTGAGCTATTTTAGTCACTCTTTAACCTCTGCGCAGAGCATTGCAAGCGACAGTCCTGCGAGATTTTAGACCATCGTCTAGGGTTAGTAGACAGTTTTTGTTTTTATTCAGACTTCCTAGCACTTGAAAAAAACCTCATAATTTGTTTGCTATTATTATTTTTTCATATTTGCATGTCTTTTGTATTGATTTATCATTAAGCTAGTTAATACAACGGTGAGTATGATCCTGCAACTCAAACTAGCCAAGTTCATAGCCTTGCCTGATTTATCTTAGTGTATCTGATGTTGCATTGGGATGCAGCTGTTTGCTCTTGGAATACGTATATGCTTGAGAACTAATTTTTGTGTGGTGTTATTGTGGAAGCATGACCTCAGGTACAAATTATGTCTGTTGTTAATGTGTCAGACTCTGTCTTTTGTGAACCTGTCTTTGCCATTGTGTTCTGTCTGCAGTATTACTGTCCTGTAATTTTGGACAGCTGTCTCAGAAATTTTCAGTTTGTATGACCAAAAAACTGCGTCACGTTATGCCGAATAGAAAAGAAGACATCTTTAATTAGTACAAAACTAATATTTTAGTATACTAATATGCACTTAAAAAAAATCCTCAGCTGTGTCCCTATGATGTGACAATATTCAGCTTGTTTGATCAACTCATTGGCAGTGGATCAGAAATTTTCCATAGACATGTTCTTGTACTCTGCCAGGAAATGTCATGCTCCAGGTCTGACAGAAACGAAATGAGATGTATGCTGCCAGTTTGCATACATACCAGATATGTTCAGTTAGTAATGGCCACTTGCATAGTAATTTTTTGAGTTCACACTCAGATGCATTCGTTCATTCATTCATTCTTGAATCAAAACAGTTCTCCATGTTCTTTTCTGTGAGCCCATGCAACAGCTCCACTCTTCTTGCTTTCCAGTGATGTGCAAAACTGTGTCTGTAGTGAACTGCTTGTCCACTGTCTTGAGTTGATCAGCAAGTTGATAGTTACAATGAAATGAACACCCTTAGCTGGTTACAGGCGTTGACATACGTCAACGGGGACAGATGAATGTGTGTCTCCCGACTGGGACTTGAACCCGGGATCTCCTGCTTACATGGCAGGCGCTGTATCCATCTGAGCCACCGAGGACACTAAGGATAGTGCGACTGCAGGGATTTACCTCTGGCACGCCTCCCACGAAACCCACATTCTCAATGTATTGTCCTGCACTACATTCGTAGTGCCCCTGCCCATTATGCTCATTACTCGCGGCACGTTGCCGATTCCCGTAAGAGTTCGGGCACTGTTTGTGCATTCGCACAGAAGAACAAGATGGTCAAGTGGCCAGTGAGCCTTAACTATATATATATACTAAGATGGTATCTGTTCTTTCGGACATGTCCGAAAGAACAGATACCATCTTGATATATATAAAGTTGATAGTTGTTATAGCGTAAGGATTCAGTTCTAGGTCAAAATCTCGCACTAATAAGCTATGACAAATGTTTGCTCAGTAGTATAAGCAGCCCCCCCCCTTTTCACCCCCAAACTTCAGCCATCACAGTTAGGTTACGGCTCTAGTGGTGAAGTGTTAACAGTGGCATGGAGAAAAGCACATATACACACAACCATTCTCCACCCCAGCAATGCGGTCTTAGTGGATAACTAGGTTGTGTGTTTAAGGCATTGAAGAGAGCAATTATTTATGTGTATCGTATGTACAGTTTTCATTTAAGTGCAGTTACTCATGTTTGACAGATGGAATTGTTATTTTGTACATTTGTTATTTGAAAAGATGTTTCACTTGTCCCCCAGCTGGTTTTAGTATGAAGGAATAGTAGTTATGTGGAGTACACAAATGGATTGAATTTTTGGGGGGGGGGGGGGGGGGGGGGAGGTGAAAGACACTAGTGTATGGACTGAAAGCTTCATAACAGATTACATCCTGCATAATCAGTAACAGAAAACTGTTACAGAAACAAAAACTGGATACTAGACATAAAATATGAAGTATTAGAAATGAACAAAGAAACTGCACTGAAGTGGCAATAGGAAGAACGATAATACAGGGAAATTAGAACTTGTCAGTAGAAGTAACATGTGAGTCAGGAATTGAGAGCCTATGATCTTCTATATGCGTTTGTAAGCTGCTTAATCCATAATTAACATACCAACCAGAAAGATTTCTGGTACATTAGGTATATTCATAAACTTCAGGAACTTTTGTGGTATGTGAGACTTAAACTGGATAGTTAACAGTGGTTCCCTAATGTGAATTCAAGTTTCCAAAAAGTGCTTCAGTTCCCAGCTGATAACAGTCACTTATGTCGAAGATGATCATCGAGACACAAAATTAATTGATCTCATAATAAACTTGCCAACCACCCACAACAAAAAAAATTGTGTCTAGTGTTGAAACATCTGAGAGAAGTTAGAGTTCTTGTAACCAGTGTGGGTAATTCAAAGAGGATATTCTCACCAAACTTATGATCATTGTAGATGGTGCCAAATTACCTGCCTGTGAGACACATTTACGTTTTGCAATGTTTATGGTTAACAGAAATAGAATTTATTTTTCAAATTCATGTATAAGACAGTGAGATTAGGTAGATCATCCTTTTCATTCCCAGTTTAACAGAGACAGCTGGCCATCTCAACATTTGTGTGGGTATGTGTGGTGTGGGTGTGTGATGTGGGTCCCGTGCTGTTGGTTTTTCCAGCGGTGTATGTGGGGCCATCTCCGCACTACCAACGGATGTCATCTGTGTCAGGCTGTCCATCACATCATCCAGGAAGTTCCATCAACAACAACAACGCTTTGCCTTCACAGCGAAGGCACTCTGTATCAGGTATGCTGTCCACTCTCCTTACAATCAGAACTTTGCTGTTTTCCTCAGTCGGAGTTGGAAGAGTATATTTTACATTCACTGCAATCTAACTATTGTAGTAGCTCATCTCCTTAATGTGCCACATCCATTCTGCCGCAATGAAATCAGAATATTTAATGGCCAGTTGTTAAGACTTCTGTTGTTATTAACATGCTTTGGTCTGTTTTGATTATCATAATGTTTTTCTAAAATCGCATTCAGATCTTCATGTGTATAAAATTCTGTTGATTTTCAAGTTGCATCACATTTGAATAGAAGCAAGTTTTTGAAGATTTGCAAAATCTTCATCAGCATTTGGTGATTTGCTGCCAGAACTGACAGTGAGTTGTTTCCTGACAGTGAAGCTGGTACAAATCTTTGAATATTCAAGTTTCCACTCAAATGTGTTATGACCTGAACAACAAGAAAATTTTATACTAGGATGCTACTGTGAAAGACTTTGCAGCCGACTTTCCACATGATACTTCACCCACAGTACAATAATCATATTTATTTCCCATGTTAGTTGCAACATTACCCTCTTGCCCAGATGTGTGAATGAACCCAAAATAGTCACTTGTTCTCAGTTATGTAGTGAGATACTCATGCATCAATAGCTGCCGTAGTCTAGCCACAAAAAACTGACATCTTCATCACTGCTTGAACCTTTTTCTTGGTGGAATTTGGAACTGACAGGGTCATTTTGAACTAACTTTTTGATAACAACAGTGCTGCATATAATTCCATGGAGAGTGCAGCAGAAAAATAACTTTACCTCTATATTTTATTAAACTTGCATCCATACTTTACAGGCAACTCTTATAATGTTCCATTGGGATATATCCTATACAAAATAAACATAAAAATGAGGATCATTGTATCATTTCCAGTGTCATTACAGCTGAAAGTGTTAACGTAGTTTACAGCCTCAGAGTAATATGTTCACAGTGACAGAGCTGTCACTTTGCAACATCTATGTACCACCTGATCCTGTGTGTGTGTTCCTCACCACAGTCAACTGACGTTCCTTTGTCATTCCCTGGTTGACAGCTGCTGTCAATATCTTAAAAGATTTCTCCTAATGTGGGGATTCGAAGTACTGTCAACTGTAAGTGAATAATTCTCTATCTTTAAGTCTATTCTGATTTTTTTACATTATTTTATACTTACATAAAACTCCAGATCACCTTCCATATTCATCTTATCTTTATGAAAGTGTCTCCAAATATACCAGTCTTTGAGAGACAGTATATCTGCCTTAGTGTATTCACTGCTGTTGCATTGTGTACATAATTCTAAATGTTGATTCAGCGTACTTGCCCTAAATGTTTAGTTTTTCTTCCTACACAGACTTGATTGTAGACTGTAGGTGCAGTTTGTGGCACAAAACCATATGTCCAGAAATGTGTCTGTGTATAAAATGGGATGCTGTTTCCACTGCTGGTACCAATGGATACTGTACTAATATAGCCTTTTACCCTGTTGGGAAACATAGTTCAACAACGAAATGCTTTATTAATCTTGGTTTAATGGGGTAACTGAAATACATATTTGCTTTTGCTAAGTTATTTGGAAATTTCATTATTTGTACTGAGTTACCTTTGTGTTATTGTAGACTATACTACTATTAATTCACATTATTTAATTGTGTGCATTATGTGTGGTTTCACTGCATTCTATGCACTCCATTGCATGTATGATAAAGCATGTGTATTACAAATAGATATGCTGCTTATTCTGCACTTCAACAACTGCATTTATGTGTGTTCAGTCTGTCTATCTGTAGAATATTATATCAACTTTTTTTTTACTTCTTTGACTGCAGTCAGTGTCATAATTACATATTTTATATATGCATAACAAGGTGATACAAGTCAGTAAGTCTGTAGTTTTAGTCTCTGTATTTCCTTTGTAATTAATGGCACCAAAATTTGTTTTTATTTCTCACATGTTACTGTAGCATAACTGTCAGGTATTTTCTGTGTGCAAATATTTAATTGCACTATGTTTGCTTACTATTGTAGGAAGTCATTATCACATTTTGATAAGCATAAAGTAGTTCTCTATTTGTTTTCCTATCCTCATCTTACTGTTATTTCTTTTCTTGGTAATGTGATTACACTGGCAGCAGGACTGATATTTACAATGTTTGCAGTATTCCTACGATTTGTGACAGTAGTATCAACTAATTCTTTTGAATTTGCAGTTCATTTGACTGTGAGATCTTTAGTATTGTGAGAGACAAGAAAATATAAATTTCAATGACTTCTGTAAATTGGCTCTTTTAATTTAGTGTCAGATTACCAATTTTATGTGGAAAAAATGGATTTCATTTTTGATAGTACAATTTCAGCTCAGTGATTGAGCTTACTTTTGCAATCTCCACTGGTGTTCTAGTAAGAAATTGACATTTTTGAACTAGATTTATGTCCATGTGCCAATAACTCCTGATGTCAGATTCACAATTGTCAGCCGTACTGCATGCTATTTGCAAATTAATCATTTTGCAAGTAGACATGGGTTCTTTAGGGCTGACTGAATGTAAATATATTTGTGCCAATTCGAAGCCAGAGCTACTTTTATTTAGTATGTCATGGGCCAAGAAAAATGGCTCCAAGCACTATGGGACTTAACATCTGAGGTCATCAGGCCCCATGGGCCAAGAAACTCATTTTTTTCCTTTCTTAAATTCATTCAGTGTATTAATAAATCAAAAGTGCAGAAATTTCAGATTTGATTCTTGAAAGTGCATGTAAAAATGCACAGTTATATCCGCATGATAATACAGAAGGAAAAGACAGATTTGATTCACTTTCAAAGACTACACAAGTAGCATTATACCAAAACGAGAGCACTTTAAGTGAAGATGCATAGTAACCAACATTTTGAAGTGCTTGTAGCCTGAGTGAGATATATGAGTATCATGATGAAATAGTGAGATATATAAGTATCATAATGAAAATGATCGCTTCAGCTGTACGATAAATATTTAATGGTCTAACTAGTTTTGCAGCATTAGATACACATCTTCAGGGATACATCCTGTTTCAATTAAAGTGTAGTTGGGCTATAGATGAAACTATATAGACATATTATATTCTCACATTTATTTCATAATTTAGTTCAAGCAATAACCAGATTGAATCTATATAAGCCAAGAATGCACATTTTTTATCAACATTTTAGTTTGAGTATCATTAAGGTTACAAGTCTTGTAAGTAACAGTAGTGCTTGTTATAATTAAAAATTATTCAATGACATGTAGAAGAAATTGTTCAAATTTTCACATTTGATACATTTCATACTAATGTGAAAGGAATATGCAATTTTATATACCATGAGAGAGAGAGAGAGAGAGAGAATAGCAAGCACTCTTCTGTTGTTATTTTTTACACACTGTATGCTGGCAGTCACCATACGAGGTGTGTTGGAACGAACCTGCACCCTCCAGTGTTTAATGTGTAATTGCTGTAAGTTTCATTGTTGTGTGTATGTTAATTATTAATCAGTACTGTATTGAGTAGAACATCGTGTCACATAGTTTGCAAATTTCAAGGTGGCGGAGTTAAAGGAGCACTGCGTCTGCATTAAATTTTGTGTAAAACTCAAGAAAATCTTTACAGAAACACACCAGATGGTGCAGAAAGCCTACGGTGGTGAGTGCTTAAGCCGTACTCAGTGTTACGAATGGTTGACACGGTTTGAAAATGGCCAGATGGAAGTTAAAGATGTCTGTAACTCAGGACGTATTTTGATGCCTGCCAACGATTCTCATGCTAGGAATGTCAACGAAATTGTGCATGCCAATTGAAGATTGACTGTACGAGAGATTGCAGAAGAATGAAACTTTTTAGTTGGTTCATGTCATGAAATCCTGACACAGCATTTTGGCATGCATCATGTTGCTGCCAAGTTCGTCCCATGGCTCATGAGTGGAGACAAAAAAGACCTTTGCCTTTCAATCTGTGAAGAGCTTTTGGATTGCACAAAGGAGAACAAGACTTTCCATAAGAGAATAATAACTGGTGATTAGATGTGGGTCTATCATTATGATGTTAAGACTAAAGTTCATTCATCACAGTGGGTCAGGAAAGGTTCTCCAAAATCAAAAAGCTCCTCAGGTCAGGTCAAATGTCAAAGCCGTGCTGACAGTTTTCTTTGACCTTGAAGGATTAGCTCATGATGAATTCCAGGATGTGTTGTGAAGCCAGTGAGAAAATGTGAGAAGGAAATGGCCTGAAATGTGGTGAGACAATTCATGGCTTTAGCATCATGATAATGCACTTGCACGTTCATCCCTGTTGGTGCATGACTATTGCACAAAAAACGAAAGCATTGTGCTGCTTCATCCTCCGTACTCACCAGACCTGGCCCCTGTAAACTTTTTTTTTGCTTTCCAAAGTTGAAAACCTCGAGAAAAGGATGAAGATTTACAGTTATAGACGAGATAAAAGAAAATTCACAGACAGCACGTCGCACAGTCCAGCAAGAGGTAAACCAAGACAGCTATCACAAGTGAAAATAGTATTGGGAGGGGTATATAAGGAGGAGAGTATTTCGAGAGAGACCATGGACAATAAGTAAAAGATGAGTGTAGAAAAATTTTATGGACAAAGTTCTGGAATTTCTTGAACAGGCTTCAAATATCTGACCAGTTTGTGAAGTTCTAACATTATGTGAAATAAAATTGAAATTTGTACATTGAATAAAAGACGAGGAAAAAAATGACATTTGTGTGGAGTTTTCAAAACCATACTGAAGAAAATACGATATTTGTGGCTCATTTGTAGTAGGGTATTCTGAAAGCTACTTAACTTTTAATATACAATGAAAAAGCAAGGGGAGAAATTTTGCAAGGTTCCATTGAAACTACAAAAAAGTACACACAAAAAGCAGCGCAGCAATGGGTAGCAACATTGGTTTCAGAGTAACGAAATGATCATGTTTGCTTGAGTTCACCATTTTCGAAAAATGGAAATGGTACTAGTTATTTTGACAGTGTTTGCTTTGGTGTTGGTTATTTCTGTGATGGGTGTCTCATATACTCTTTTTGTCTTTCAGAACCACACAAACAGTATTTAAAGTTTTGTAGAACTTAATGAAAGTCGACATCTTATCTGTGTAAATGGTTCTGTAGTAAAACTTGATCTATGCACTTAACTGTTTGTTTCATCTTTACTTGAGGAAGGAGAGGCACACAGCAGTCAGTCGCAATCCCATTAGGTTTAATTATTCTTGCAACTCTAGATTTCAGCTATAAATAGCCACCTTCACTGCATTTTTGTTATATTTTAACAGAATCACAGCTGTATTTGTCACCATGTGTTTTTATGGTGTATAGTTAGGACACTCAGTGTCCTTCTGCATATACACCTGTAAGAACATATGTTAACGTGAACTGTCTGTGTCCGTCTGCCAATATACCTGTAAGAACATATTATGACATGAACTGCCGCAAGTCTGTTGAAATATAATGAAAATGCATTGAAGATGGCTATTTATAGCTGGAATCGCTTTTCAAGAATAATAAAAGCTAATAAGATTGCAACTGGCTGCTGTGTACCTCTCCTTCTTTATAGTCTAGTATCACTGTGCACAATGGTTCCTGATGGAATCAAAAATGGTTAATTCATCTTCATTTGTAAAATGTATGTTATCTAGGGAAGTGTAGTGTATGAGAGTATCAGTTGTCTGTCGATGATATTGCAAGTTCTGTCCAGTGTTTCATACTGTCATGACCACTAAATGATAAACTGCAGACAAACTTAATACCAACAACATCAAATGCCCATCAATGTTTTACGGTCCTCTATACCAATGCTCTTAAGAACCAGAGGTGAGAACTGGTCTTCAGTATTTTATTGTTTCAGTCATCAATCCTAAGACCAGTTTGATGTGGTTCCCCACTCTGGTGACTTGTCAGTTATCCACTTCATTTCAGCATAACTGCTGCATCCCACATCATTGATGATTTTCCTTATGTACTCATATCGAGGCCTGACCTTCAGATATTTTCCTACCTCTAGCATTTCAACTACAGTTTTCAATGACTTATGTGTGGGGGTGTAACTTGCAGTCAACCGTTCTTTCTTTTCAACTCAGTATGTATATGGTGTGCCTTAATTTAGTTTCTTTGTCCCATAGACTTACTTTCCCTAACACACTGTCTACATTCCACATTATCATTCTCTTTTCTTATCTACACGAATATCTAAATCAACGTATGTAATGTTTGTATATGCGATACTTCTCATTTTATTTACTTCTACTTATTTTTCTGCATTGTTCCTTCAGTTATCGCTCCTTTGCCTTAATGTTTTTCACATCATTTTGCACTCGCTTTTGTATCATTTCTAGTTCCACCAGGTGATTTTGTTTCCTTTTATATTAGTTCTCAATCATTATTTTCTAATTGTGTCCTTTATTTGACTTTCCTCTAACCAAATGTTTGGAGTGGCTTTTCTTTCTCCTTGACACCTATGTACATACCCTATCCTTACCCTAAGTTCCAACTTTATTGTGTTTTTAAAATTTTGTATGTAGACGTATAATAAGTTTGGAAAGATAATTAATTAAAATTACATGTCCCTCAAGAGAAAAAAAATTATCAACTGGCTTGTAAACTGTGTGTTAATTTTAGATAAAATCAACCCAATAAAAAGAGAAAAAATTCATGAAGAAGTATTTCAAATAAAAGTAGTCACAACTATGAAATTTGGCTTTCTATTAATGCAAAGAATAAATTGTGGCACAATTGACTTAATATGCTCCTTGTGGAAATGATGTGGTCTAGTATGAAATGTGAATCTTGCCACCTTAAAAGAGGTGTGTTCAAATCATGGTGTGGATATCCTCCAGTTTGATGGGATGATTCCTTTAGTTGGTCTCTGCCAGTTCTCATTTTTCATCCTAGTGCCTCCTCTTCTAGAGTAATTTTATGCAACATTGTAAAAAGTATGCAGTGCAGTTGTCAGTGGAATTACATTGTTATATGTTTTTAATTATGTATGTGCTTGCAACTTGAGGTGCCAGCTTTATGCTTAATGCTGTCAGCTTATAACTAGACTGGGCTGGTGGTTTCCATTTTCCTACAAGATCCAACATTTCATCCAAATTCCTGTACACTTCATAATGGAAGAATACACTGTAAACAGCAACAGTTCTGGGTGTTACTGTTTTTACAACCAAGTTCATAGTTACATGTTTTAATTTATATGTCCTTGGTTAATGATGTGTCTTCATAATTGTAACATTTGCTGTCAGTCACTTGGAGGATCAGTAGAAAAAGATTACAAAACTTAGAAATGAGTTATGCCGCTGTTTGAAATTGAAACAACACAGATTTCATTAGGAAAGTGGTGACCACCACTTTCTTGCCGAGGTACATTTGAGTTTCGACATCACCTGTTATCCGTGTCTTATACATTAGATGGTAAAAACATTGAAAAGCCACATGCAATTACAAATTATTAATGTATTTTGTAACACTACCACATAACCAGTATTCCTAGTACTGCATTAAAACACTAAGCAATTATGAAGATCAGTCAAAAAGCAGTGTATAATCCACTGTAATCCAGCAATGGTAAACACAAGGGAAATGAAAATCTGTTGTTTGAGGCTGTGGTTGTGTCACCCAATATATGAGGCACTTGATTCAATGCTCAGTAAACCATCCCTGTTTCCACGACAGAAATTGACATTTTTTAATAATGACCTATATATGGATATGGTTGGTTCTCCGTGAAATTGGAGAAGTCCCGTCCTGGCAGGGGCTGGAGAAAGGGTGCCATAAAGGAAGGGAGGAAGGTTAGGTGCCAAAGAACCAATACTTATACAGTTTCATTTTCCCAGAACTTACCATTACTGACCTGCAATTAACAGAGTATTATTTTTTGACTGACCTTTATGTCACATGACATGCTCACATACCAAGAGACTGCCTGACAGGAAGCTTGCGAAAATTATAAAATTTTAGTTAAGCTGTGAGAATTTTTTGAAATCCACTCTAAACTGCTTACAGTGTGTAATCTTCTAGATGGCAGACCTCTCCCTAGTCCTGAATTGGTAGAAGTCTGTAAACGTCGGGAGGCTTCGGTAGGCACGCAGTTTCGACTGCTGCCAACATTACGTAGCTGACTGTGTTGTACAAGGTAGCCATTGTCGTCTGCTTCGTTATTGTTTTGCACTGTACTGTTCTGCGTGTTTTTATTGTGCAGTTGTGCTAAACATTATCAAAATGAGTGAAGAGGCAGTTGCTGGCCCATCTCGGGAGTCGCCAACAACCTCTACCGGTAGGCCTACGGCTAGAAGGAAACCAGTATTACGTAGCGATGCTCGCAAAATTATATTGCGTGTGATTGAATGCTGTGAAAGGGAAAGGGAGCAGAAAAAATTGCTTCACCCCAATTACAAATCATCAGTGAGAGTTGCTACATACACAGGACAAAGCATGCTTAGCATTGGAAGATTCAAACAGTTTTCCAAGAATCATCCTGGTGTATCACCACAAACGCCTGGCAAGAAAAGGTGAGTTTCCATTTCAGATATTTTGTTCGTGATCACTTTGAAGGAGCCCCCTATTTCGTCTGAATTACCTTATATTTCATTTTTCCTTGCTACCGTATTGCTTTGTATGGAAACACCACTGGTTACTGTATTATTTCAAAACACATTCATATTACAGTACATTTCCAAATTTTAAAAAAATACATGCAGTGCAGAAGGCATTTTC
Organism: Schistocerca piceifrons; assembly: GCF_021461385.2. NCBI lineage: Eukaryota > Metazoa > Arthropoda > Insecta > Orthoptera > Acrididae > Schistocerca > Schistocerca piceifrons. The sequence continues at coordinate 319,548,692 of NC_060139.1, read as the reverse complement.
TTATAAATCTTTCTCTCTCTCTTAACTTAGGAAAAGAAGTGGAGAAATCGAAGTAATGATCGATGATTTCAACCAGCGTGTCATTTACGACACGATAGTGGAATTTTATTCAGTGCGGAAGATTGTGCCGAGCCTGCGAACACTGCTTCCAGTTTTGCATGACAAAATAGGCTGGAAGTGGAGCATTGTCTCGCTGAGAAAAGTACTTTTGTCTATGGGATTCATATGGCGTAAGGTGGAAAACAAGAGGAATGTGTTGTTAGAACATCCAGACATTGTGCACTGGCGATCTCATTTCATTGTTGATATGAAGAACTTCAGGGAAGCAGGCAGAGAAATATTTTATCTCGATGAATCGTGGATCGATAATAACTTAACATTTAATAAATGTTGGCAGAGGAAGGATGACTTACGTGAAGAGAGTGTCGTTGGTGTCACTGCATGCGGGAGCTCATCGAGAACACTGTTACTTGCAAGTGTCGGATCCAAGAATGGGTTCGTCAAGGAAGGCCAACTTATGTTCTGGGCAAAGTCGGCAAAGGGCGATTATCATGGTCAGGTGAATTCGGCAAACTTTGAGAAGTGGTGCGGAGAGAAGGTACTGCCAAATCTCCCGCCTAATTCAGTAATAGTTATGGATAATGCTCCTTACTATAACAGGCAAACAGAGAGAACTCCAACGAAGTTTGACAGAAAAGTGCAAATGCTGGAGTGGCTGCAACACAGAAATATCCCGTGATGAGAGTATGAGGAAGGATGAGCTGTATGCAAAAGTATGAGCGAATAAGCCAGCTGAGAAGTCTTTTGCTGTAAACCTGTTGGCTGAAAGCAAAAGCCACCAGGTCGTTTGCTCGCCACCTTACAACTGCGACTTAAATGCAATAGAATTAGCATGGGCAAAGATAAAAAGGCATGTTAGGGAGCACAACATATTAGGGGACTTGGCTGCCACAAACATGCTGAATCTTGTGGACGCAGCTTTCCAGTCGGTTAGTGCCAATGATTGGAAAGGATATTGCAAGAAAGTTAAAGGAAACAGAAGAAGAATATTGGGAACGTGATGGTGTCATCGAAATTGCTGTGGACGAAATTATCATTAACACAGCCACATCAGATGTAAGTGAGGAAGACTCAGACACACAAACGGAAGACAGTGACAGTGAAAGCGATTGATCACATGGCGGGAAATGTTTTTACAAAAGATCACAGCTTGAATAAATAACAAAAACAATCTCCTATTAGTTTGTTGTAAATTGTATTTCTGTTCTATTTTAATCAAACACAGAAACAGAACATAGTGACAGTGAAAGCGGTGGACCACATGGCTTTAAATGGTTTTACGAAAGTATGACATATCGAATAAATACGAAAAACAATGTGCCATTCATTGCGTTGTAAATTTTATTTCTATTTCAGACTGTTTCCATTCTTTGCGATAAGTGTACTTCATTGCTGCAGTTAAGATATTTATTAAACGCTAGCTGTACGCCCGTGCTTCGCAACAGAAGAAATCTCGGAAAGTTGTTGACCGATTGATTTAAAATTTTGGCACAACATTTTTTAGGAATACGCCCATGGTTTTATATACTTTTTTAACACGTTTGCGAAACGTGTTGCGAATAGTGTTAGTAGTGAAGAAATAATAGAACAAAACGTCATGCCTGACGTGGCACTTTTTCACGCATCTCGATGTTTACCACGTCATATCTCCTGAATTATATGTCGTAAAGAGACATAAATTTGCCGGCGCATTTACTGATATATGTGGATACTGTATGTGAAATATGTTGCGATTAGAGTTAATAGTAACGAAATAATTCATTAAAACATCATATCTCCTCAAGAATGTGTCTTCTTCCCCCCCCCCCCCCCCCCCCTGCCCCCCGGCTAGGAACCTTTGTGGGCGTACGGAGAACAAATCACCAAAATTTCATCACAGTCGGATGAATGGTTTGGGAACGCACAGAGGACAGACATACATACATTGATTTTTATATATAGAGATTAGCAGTTACGTTATACTATATGACTTGTTTAAGTATATTTAAATTTTATAATTAATAGTTTAACATTGTGGGGAATGAAATAAAATGGGGAAAAAAAATTGTGAGCAGTGGGAATCGAACTCTAGTCCGCTGCATGACAAGCCTTTACCTAATCAATTGCGCTACACATGCTACAGTGACCTAACTGTTGAAACATTGTCCATTTCTCTTTTCGGGCATTCGGAGAACAATCACCAAAGTTTCATTGCAATCGGATGAATGGTTTGTGAGCGCATAGTAGACAAACATACATACATTCATTTTTATATATATAGATAGTAATGTACATGACGCTTCAGTTTCGTTTACAAACAACATTTAAAGCGAGGTTTACTTCTTTCTGCTTTCTTGTAAGCATGACGCGCAATTTGTAGTGCCATCACTGCAACTGGTAGGCGTGCCTTGCAACCCCCCCCCCCCCCCCCCCCTCCTCCAACGGCTCCTCTCCCCTCGCCAGCCAATGCTTGCTTCCTCCCTCTCCCTGCACTCCCCTCACAACTCTGCCGTCTTACAGTTAACACACTGTACAGGGTTTAGAAGGTTTTTTGCTTAGCATTAAATGTGTACTGGCACACACATCTGCTTATGTTATGTGAGTAGCACCCCTTATGGTGGTAAATATTTTCACAATAACTTCACTTAACAGTAAGATGACCTGTATGTCATCCACTTGAGTCATCAACTGTCTACTAAATTTCTCAGTCGTATTGAAAACAATAATTGATGGAATGGGAAACCAATAATTGTTAATTTTGTCATTATACAGTTATCTTTATGGGTGAAAAGCATGCTTAAATAAAGGAGCTATCTAGTGGTATGAACACTACCATCTCATAAGTTCATACCACAGTGAAAACTGATTTAAGATAAATGGTAACAATAAATGGATGTAGTGTAGATTGTTCAAACTTCAAAATGAAAAAACAATTAGTTGATAAAGCCCACTACGGATGCAGAACCGTCACATTATACAGCTGTGCCAACCAGACTTGAAACAACAATGCATATAGTAACAGAACTGGAACACATTGATAATGGCAATAAATGGGGCTGTACTGCTTGTGTAGCAGTCAGCTGCTTGAAAATAGAGGGCAGCAACATAACATTGACACAGTACGGAAGATAGTCGACAAGCAGCACAGTAGTGTCTTGCCCAGCCTGTTCTAGATGACAAACAGTTTAATAGGGTTGTGAACCACGGTGTAACTTATGTTGTTTCAGTCACCAAACTATTGCCAGAAAAAAGTTATTCAGCAGTCCACAGATTGAATCTGAAACCCATAATATATTCACAAACATTATGGTTTTGTGATAACTGAAACTTTCTATCTTTGTAGCACTAACTGCAGAGCCCCAATTTTTCGTATATGCTGTCATAAGGCACATTATCTGAACTCCTAATAGGGCAGATTTATACTACTGTAGGCCTAGTTTCTAACTCAACAATGTTTAATACACTACTGGCCATTAAAATTGCTACACCACGATGATGACGTACTACAGATGCGAAATTTAACCGACAGGAAGAAGATGCTGTGATATGCAAACGATTAGCTTTTCAGAACATTCACACAAGGTTGGCGCCGGTGGCGACACCTAAAACGTGCTGACATGAGGAAAGTTTCCAATTGATTTCTCATACACAAACAGCAGTTGACCAGCATTGCCTGGTGAAATGTTGTTGTGATGCCTCGTGTAAGGAGGAGAAATACGTACCATCACGTTTCTGACTTTGATAAAGGCCGGATTGTAGCCTATCGCGATTGCGGTTTATTGTATCGCAATATTGCTGCTCGCGTTGGTCGAGATCCAATGACTGTTAGCAGAATATGGAATCGGTGGGTTCAGGAGGGTAATACGGAACGCCGTGCTGGATCCCAACGGCCTCGTATCACTAGCAGTTGAGATGACAGACATCTTATCCGCATGGCTGTAACGGATCGTGCAGCCACGTCTCGATCCCTGAGTCAACAGATGGGGACGTTTGCAAGACAACAACCATCTGCACAAACAGTTCGATGACGTTTGCAGCAGCATGGACTATCAGCTCGGACACCATGGCTGCGGTTACCCTTGACGCTGCATCACTGACAGGAGCGCCTGCGATGGTGTACTCAATGACGAACCTGGGTGCACGAATGGCAAAATGTCATTTTTTCGGATGAATCCAGGTTCTGTTTACTGCATCATGATGGTTGCATCCATGTTTGGCGACATCGCAGTGAATGCACATTGGAAGCATGTATTCGTCCCATACTGGCGTATCACCCGGCGTGATGGTATGGGGTGCCATTGATTACAAGTCTTGGTCACCTGTTGTTCGCATTGATGGCACTTTGAACAGTGGACGTTACATTTCAAATGTGTTACAACCCGTGGCTCTACCCTTCACTCGATCCCTGCGAAACCATATGTTTCAGCAGGATGATGCACGACCGCATGTGGCAGGTCCTGTACGGGCCTTTCTGGATACAGAAAATGTTCGACTGCTGCCAGCACATTCTCCAGATATCTCACCAACTGAAAACGTCTGGTCAATGGTGGCCGAGCAACTGACTCGTCACAATACGCCAGTCACTACTCTTGATGAACTGTGGTATCGTGTTGAAGCTGCATGGCAGCTGTACCTGTACACACCATCCAAGCTCTGTTTGAGTTAATGCCCAGGCGTATCAAGGTCGTTATTATGGCCAGAGGTTGTTGTTCTGGGTACTGATTTCTCAGGATCTACGTACCCAAATTGTGTGAAAATGTAATCACATGTCTCCCATAGTGCTCAGAGCCATTTGTAATCACATGTCAGTTCTAGTATAATATATTTGTCCAATGAATACCCGTGTATCATCTGCATTTCTTCTTGGTGTAGCAATTTTAATGGCCAGTAGTGTACAAATGTAACCACAATAAATAATTTTAAGTGCACAATGACAGCACAATATAGGGGATATACATTTGGTGACAATAAAGATAAAACTCATAATGTGCGTACTCTCTTATTACTTTTATTTGTTTTACCAGCACGACTTCTTAGTCTATGCAGTTAGGTTTGCTGTCATGACTTATAACACAACTTAATTCCTGTGGATTTTTGTCATGTCTTTTGTGTTGAAGGCACTTTAATCCATTCAGTTTCACACAGCATAAATACAAAAATACTCAATTTACAGACAAATTAATGAGCATCATCTGCAGCCATACTTTGCAGTGGAAATAGTCTGTACTGAAAAATAAAAATAATAATTAAAAAGTCATTCATAAATAACATGATGATGATGATGATGATCTGTGTTACAGTTCTACTGGACCATGTATTTGAAATGTGTCAGAATGACCTTAGGTGCCGTGTAAGTGTTAACATATTTACTGCTATTCAGTTTAGTGTTAACTCTTTATTTGTGCAGAATTAAAAAACAAACAATAACAACAAGGAAAATAATTAATGTACTTGTGCTTTTGAAAGTGAGACATTTCTTATTGATGAGATTCTCTTTTTATCACCATAGTTGACTTAACGTACTTCCTTACTATTTGCAAGTGACGTGCATCTATTAGAAGGACAGTTGCACTTCCTGTGGATAATTGTGTACTTTCTTCCATCTCCCTTCAACCTCCATTAACCTAGTCCACCAGTCCAGCTGGTTGTTATGGTGAGTTCTTGGTGGTGGAATAGCAAACCAAACCTGAGAGGAAGTGTGTTGCAGCAATGTGTGTAAGTCCTGCGACGCCTGTGAACCATCAGCGCACATACTCATTTCCACTGAGTGACGACACTGGTGTGAGCCCTGCACCCTCTGCCCCTGCCCCCACCCCCACCCCCAGAGGTGGTCGGCGATCGGGGGCAGGCATCACAGCCCCAAGAATCGGTACGTATTAATATCATTTGCTGCAAGCTCCTCGGGAAAAATTTAAAGACACTTATGAAAGGTGTCTATGGTTTTCTCTTTTACTTTGCTCCAAATATTTGTCAGTGCACTATCTTCTTTCATTATGAGGCTATTGATTGCCACTGCAATTAAGAGGTGAGAACAAGGATGACAACAGCAGTTAGGTGAGTCATAATTGGTTTGAGGAGGCAGCATAGAATTATAACAATAATTAAAATTTGTCAGGCATAACATTGTGTTCCCTGTACAAAAGTTAATACTGTGGCTAAGCTAGTACTTCAAACAGTCCTTTGTCTTGGGAAGGCAGAAAGACGTGCAGGTGAACTTCTGTAAAGTTTAGAAAATAGGAAAGAGATACTGGCAGAAGTGAAGCTGTGAGAATGGGTCATGAATCTTTCCTAGGTAGCTCTGTCATTAATTGTGTTGACAATTAAAGACAATGCAAGGTTCCAGGACTGGAGTTCTTGAACAGTACACTGTTTTAATGATAGAAAATTTCAAAACAGTGCACTTGATTGCACAATGAAAGGTTGATTCTGGCGAATAAATTTCTAACTACTTTGCCTTTTTCTGTGACTCTCTCTCTCTCTCTCTCTCTCTCTCTCTCTCTCTCTCTCTCTCTCTCTCAGCTCAAGCACATCAGATGTCCAATGGGCCAGTGGGTATGCAATTCAGAAAAGCTCATTTGTATTTGATCCATACTCATGTATAAATGTTTGTATGGGTGGAGCAAAAGAAGCTGCTCTCAAATTAGAGGTTCATTTAAACACAAGTGTTATGGCCCTGTTGAAGGTGGTGGTATATGTCATTACATTCCTCTGACCTGTGAACTGATACATGAAGCTTGTTACGAGGAAATCCACAGTTTAATATAAAATTTGAACCATGGTGCAACTCAACATTTTTCACACAGACAAAGTTATACCGAAGATGAAAGAAGTTATTTATGCCATAAAATATCCTAAGGTCAGCCAGGGTTAAACCTGCAAAAAGTTGGATTTTTTGTCATGTGACCCACTCGACCATCAAATTTAAAACTGGCTGTACAGTCAGCTCATTGTGTGTTGTCTCTAGCCTGAAGGCTGATTTGAATCTGTATTGCTCTTGAAAATACCTGCAAAACAATGCAGATGTTGTTGGAATGTGTTTTGTGTATTGTGTTTGGAAACTAGCTAAGCTGTTCCGTTCACTCACAGTACTTGATGCTGAAAATACTAATGGCTGCTTTACTCTTTGCCCTCAGGCTTGAATTCAGTACCTCACATTCCTGTCTTGGGCAGCAGTATCAGTAGATTCATTCTTCAAAATTTTAGTGTTTTATACATAATGGATGCAGTTGAACTCCGTGACGGTTCCTTTATAACAATATTATGAAAAGGAAAGTTGCTACTCACCATATAGCGGACAAGCTGAGATGCAGATAGCCACAACAAAAAGACTGTGACAGTGCTTTTGACCATTAAGGCCTATGTCAGCAATAGGCAACACACACACACACACACACACACACACACACACACACACACACACACACACGAACGCACGCGCGCGCCAATGCAACTCTCACACACAACTGGTTTCAGTTGCCTGAGACTGCAGTTGGGTGCATGTGTATATCTGTGTGTGTGTGTGTGTGTGTGTGTGTGTGTGTGTGTGTGTGTGTGTGTCTGTCATCGTCGTCTATTGTTGACGAAGGCCTTGATGGCTGAAAGCTTTATTTGTGACAATCTTTTTGCTGTGCCTGTCTGCAACTCATCATCTCTGGTATATGGTGAGTAGCAACTTTTCTTTTCATAATATTGTTACATTCCATCCTGGATTTTCCACTGTTCGTTTATTGGGTGTAGAATAATAACAGCTACCACTAACAGAAGAAGATGGTTATATTTAACATACAATTGGTTTTGAACTTGTGCCCATCTTCAGTTGGTTTACATTTGAGCACACATTTCCATTCTTAGTTTTGGAGATCAGTGCTTAAATCAAAAATAAACAGAGATGTGAGTCAAAGCGCTGCATATAATCCACTTATTTGATATTCTTTGACTACTTAATTACAGAATGACAAAATATATTACTACTGTTTAGAGTTGTGTGCAAAATTAATTTTCATGCTCTTGGGCATGCTGTCATCCTAGATTGAAGTGAATATACAGCAATAGTCAAGATGGCTCACATGTGAATTGTAAAGGTTTAATGTGACCCTGAGGAACTGACATGCAAACATGCTTTGTGAATATGGAGACACAGGGATTGTCCTTAATATCTGATGGATAGTAGTAGCAGCAGGCAATTGCTTGTAAACTTTCCGCAATGATATTTCAGGCCATAGCTACAGCATATGTACACAGGTTAGTGTGAAACTAATTGACTACTGATAATGTATTATATTACTTGTTACAAGAAATTTATCCTTTAAACTAGCTATAGGTAAGTATAAATCTGATAGATTAATATAAGAACTTTGTACTTGTGGCATACTTCAGGTTCCTAGTAAGTGTTAATGTGTAAGATTTTCATTGCTGTTACAATTTGGTTTGCATCTGTAACTATGTATATCAGTAGACGATGGTATATTTTGCTTAGGGCTCAGAATTTTCAATAGTTTGTAATGTCATGTAGCTTACCTTTTATAATGTAAATTATATCTAAGAAGTATCTGCTCATGTATCTCAGAAAACTCTTTTCTCCTAGTTGGTGATGTATTTTGAGTTGAACTAGCATTTCCGCTTATTAAATGTATTATTTGTCAGATAGAATTCCTCATTGAACGGTTGAGTGACACACTATTTTCCAAAGCTGCGCCAAAGGGTTTCGGCATTTTCTAATATTTGCAGTGTAAGTGTATTGAAAGAAAGCGTATGAGAAGAGGTTTTGACATTTTATTCATCTGGCTTTACAACAGGACAGGGGAGGGGTAGTGGGGGGGTCTGCGCTATAGTTTTATGTGCAGTATTTATTTGTTGTCACTGTGAGAGAACTTAACACATATAGGTTGCCTTATTTCTTTCCTGTCTTCCTGGTGCCGGCTGTGCTGTGCTGCTGTGGAACTCTCTTACTGCAGTCTGTAAATGAGTGAGACATAAATTTTCCAGTCTGCCTGTGTACAGTAACATTTGATGTTATTTTCTTTAATTGCTAATGACAAGTTGTGTTACTGTATCAAAGGAAAATTCAGTCAAGAAAACTAATAAATAATGAGATGACCAGAGAAATGAGATTCAAGAGAAATATCAGTACTGCTAATAGACACATATAAAAGTGATACACGCACTAGCTTCTGAAACTAATAGCTTCTTAGCTGGCAGAGGAGAGGGGGCATAAGTTTGGAAACGTTAAAAAGAAAGATCAGGTCACTTAGTCCCAAGGATGAGACGGACCTATCTCTTACATATATTAGTGTTAGTTCCAAAACGTGGGAATGTATAATTTTCACTTTCATATGTTTCTATTAGCAGTACTAAATATTTTGGTGCATGAAGGTAAGTAATGGACAGTGTTTGTGTCACATAATTTATTAAATTGTATGTTTACTATGCTTAGCTGAGTAGCTATCAAGTTAAGTATGCTTATTTTCAGTTAGCAAATCATACACTAGGAGAAAATCATACACTAGGATAAATATGCTGTCAGTGGTTTTCTTCTCCCAAATCACATCACCAGTCAATGAAAGTCAGGCATAATAAGTGAAGATCCATTATGACACATGAAAAGCTGTAATAAATTCCACAGAATTTGAATATTCTATGCTAGACAGGGACTCAAGCCTATTTCCTTATCCTTCACTGACAGTGCTCTTCCAATTCAGCATGGCCTTAAATGACTTTGTCATCTGTGGGACGTTTAACCATGATGTTATTTTTCCAGTTGGACTGAGATAGAGTTTTAACCCACTGCCATCTCTTTCCTATAAGGATTTCTGGCTTTCAGTTAATTAGAACTGAACTCCAAAATTGTTTGTTGCATATTCAATGGTCAAACTAGATCTGTCTGCTTTATGTAAAGAGTGTTTTTGAATTCAGGTGTCATTTGCATTTCAATTAAGCTTTCAAAAAACTGGCCAAACTGGAATTGAAATTACTTCATTTAATATAACATTGTCACTGTGTAATTCACTCAGAACTTATGTTTGAGGTAATTGTAGGAAACAACAGCGACTGAAAATATGAGCTGGATCTGGAGTCATGCTGTCATAGGTTAACAATTAAGTTGACTGCTAGTGATAAACACGAGATCTGGCTGCGAATCCCTGTTTGGCTTAAATTTTTCATTTATCACAACATTACATTGAAAGTTAAGCATTTCTGAGTGATTTGGACTGATATTTCTTGTTGTTGCCTCGTAGTTGGTTCCATTAATTTACTTTATGAGTGTTTAATCCAATTGGTTTACTGCAGAATTCTTGGAAAATATTCTTATTTCGATTATAATAAACTTTCTTGAGTCTAAGAAGCTTATGTGCACGAATCAGCAATGTTTTAGAAAGTATTGCTCGTGCAAAACTCAGCTTGCCCTTTTCTCACATGAAATACTGAGGACTATGGATGAAGGGCAACGGGTAGAGTCCATATTTCTTGATTTCTGGAAAGCATTTGACACGGTGACACATTGCAGGCTGTTGATGAAGGTACGAGCATATGGGATAAATTCACAGATATGGGAGTGGCTCGAAGACTTCTTAAATAATAGAACTCTGGAGTGCCCCAGGAAAGTGTGGTAGGACAGCTCTTGGTCTCTATATAAATAAATGATTTGGCGGGTAGAGTGGGCAGCAGTCTGCAGTTGTTTGCTGATGGTGCTGTGGTGCACGGTAAGGTATCAAAGTTGAGTGACTTAGACAAAATTTCCAGTTGGTGTGATGAATGGCATGTAGCCCTAAATGTGGAAAAATGTAAGTTAATGCAGATGAGTAGGAAGAACAAACTGTAATGTTCAGATACAGTGTTACTAGTGTCCTGCTGGACATAATCAAGTCATTGAAATATCTGGGCATAACATTACAAAGCAATATGAGGTGGAACGAATATGTGAGAACTGTGGTAAGGAAAGCAAATGGTAAACTTTGGTTTATTGAGAGAATTTTAGGAAAGAGTGGTTCACCTGTAAAGGAGACCGGATGTAGGACGCTGGTACAACCTATTCTTAAATACTGCTCAATTGTTTAGGATCTGCACCAGGTCAGATTGAAGAAAGATACCAAAACAATTCAGAGGCAGGCTGCTAGATTTGTTATCGGCAGAATCGAACAACATGTAAGTGTTACGGAGATGCTTTGGGAACTCAAATGGGAATCCCTGGAGGGAAGGCAACGTTCTTTTCGAGAAGCACTATTGAGAAAATTTAGAGAACTGGCGTTTGAAGCTGACTGCTCAATGATTCTACTGTCACCAACATACATCGCACATAAAGACCACGAAGATGAGATACAAGAAAATAGGTTTCATATGGAGGTGTACAGACAGTTGTTTTTCCCTTGATCTGTTTGCAAATGGAACAGGAAGGGAAATGACAAGTAGTGGTACAGCGTACCCTCCACCACAAACCGTACAGTGACTTGCAGTGTATCTATGTAGATGTAGATTGATTCTCAGCATAACTGAAAGTTGAAGCAAAACTTTGTACGAATCTGTTTGTGTGCATAAAAAGATGCATATTGCCTTACCGAGCGAGGTGGCGCAGTGATTAGCACACTGGACTCGCATTTGGGAGGACGACGGTTCAATCCCGTCTCCGGCCATCCTGATTTAGGTTTTCCGTGATTTCCCTAAATCGTTTCAGGCAAATGCCGGGATGATTCCTTTGAAAGGGCACGGCCGATTTCCTTCCCACTCCTTCCCTAACCCGAGCTTGTGCTCTGTCTCTAATGACCTCGTTGTCGATGGGACGTTAAACACTAACCACCACCACCACCATATTGCCTTCCTTATGAAATAAGAGGTATATGAGTGGCAATGTCTTTTTTATGAATAGAGATGTTTTTTGAAACAGAATCTGGGCTACCTACATTATTCAGTCTTTGTAATGATAATTATCATCCAATATTGATTTTTCATGCAATTGCAGTGTTGCACGAGAGTAACAGCCAAGTACCACATAGATCAAATGTTCCTCAGTGAAGCATAGTATGCAGTTCTTCCTTGCTTGCCATTACATTCTGGCGTACTCCACACACTTATTTTGCCTTGTTAATTGCCTCCTGAAGATATTACTTGATGGGTCCATGGGAGAGCGACCATACAGTTGACACCTCTTTGCAGCACAGGGTAAATGATTACATTGCATAATGTGATCAGTACTAGAAATGGCAAAAGATTTTAGCAGTCAGGATGGGTACTTCAGAGAACCACCATATTTCAATTACATCGCAGTTTAACATGACATCAGTGAATTGCACGAAACCAGCACAAAGCACTGAAGAATTTATTGTTCATCCATTGCGAAAATAGCATTTATTAAAGTTATTCTATGTATATCAGTTAAGCACTACGTCTCTTGTACATCATGTGGTGTATCTTCCACCAATTAGTTTAATTGCATTTTAGATGTACAAGTTGACTAGATAAATGTAGAATGCTTGTAGAAGAATTGCACTAGATTTGTCCTCTATGTCTTATGATTTAGCTCTGTTACAGCTAAAAATGATTTTGTGAGAACAAACTGGCTTACATTAGAAAAGACATAGTAGGCAAGGAACTAATATTCATTTGTACATTTTGTCATAGGTTCAACTGGTCAGGGACGTGAAAGGTGTGACAGCTTGCCTTCGAGGGCCCGTACAACCAGTGAAGGTCACCCTCAACCACTGCCTGGAATTCTGGGAGCCTCCAGAGGTGGTCATCTGGTGCCTGGCCATGGTCACCGTCCCACTTCTGTTTATGGCCGTGGTATATCCCATTCTCCTCCTGTTGGATCTAGTCCTGTGAGGTAAACTTCATTGCAGTTTTAATACCATTATTAGTTGATACAGTGTGTTTCTAGTGACTTCTTGTGTAGACACATATTATTTCAACAGTAACTTTTGTGGCAGTGGTCTTATTAGAAACAACCAGTGTCTTTAATACCATTTTACCTCACAGTCATCATTAATACCCTATTGCCTCTCAGCGAGTTTTACTTTTTTTTCACCATTGTGTTTACCATAAAACTTTTCATATGAACTCTTGTAGATACTGCATAACCATTGCTGTGAATGCCCAGACTAAATAGGCACCAACAGTTTACTTTTGAAGTAATTTCAGGTCAAATAAAACAGTAGACCAACACCAGGAAAATGAATGTGTCAGTGAATTATGGAGGTGTCTGAAGATAAACATCAGTTAAAATGTGTCATTAACAGGATGTTCACATTATTTTTGCCAAACTCCTGTATGTTATTTAGCAGTTTCTCATATTCACTAAGGTGATATCATTTGCTTTGTTGTGTAGTTGAGGAGCAGAAAAACACAAATACAGGTATGTTTAGTAAGCATCAAAATATTGCAGTGATGTTAGTCCAGCTCTAGTGGCAGGCACCACAAGAGATGCATTACACACTTCAGAGTGATATATTGCCAAAATTCCTAGTATGTACAGTCCTAGAATAGTTAACTAATATATTGCATCATCGTGCATATATCTCTCGAAAAGATCATGAAGGTGAAATAAGAAAGATCCGAGCTCACGTGGAGGCTGACTGACTGTAGTTCATCACATGCACCATTTGTTAGTGAAGCAGGAAAGCAGGGAAGTGATAATGGCACACAAAGTACCCTGCATCACACACCATAAGGTGGCTTGCGAAGTGTAGATGCAGATGTATGTTGCTAGTGTTAATGCTGTTGGTCCCACAAAAGTTTTAATATGTTCCTGTGCTACATCACAAACATTGTCACCTCCATTCTAAGAGAATCTATCAAGATTGAACTGGTAAGTGGCACATGCGTGCATGCATGTGCCCACCCACACCCACACCCACACACGCACGCACGCACGCACACACACACACACACACACACACACACACACACACACACACACACACACACACACACATACTAGTTGGAGGTAAATTGCAAACCTCAAGCAGGTTGTGTTACGTTAAGTGTCTGTAGAAAAGGTTACCTATCAAAGTATTCACTTATTAGGAGAATTCTATCTGGCCACATTCCCACAAAATATTCAATGTATATACTGGGAAAGGTTTTGTTTTCACAATACATTATTTTGATACATGGATTTGCAGCCATAGGAAATTTTGCATGGATATCACATGAATTGAATCACACTATGTGGTAGCAGCATACATATGCCTGTAGACAAAACTCTATTCACAAATGCCCATCGTCTCATTATACCAACTCAGGTAAGGTAAATGCTACCAGACACTCTCTCAAACAGTCATAAAAAGTGAGATTTCTGAAATCTAAAATAAAGACTCTTGTAAATTACATCATCTTGGGAGGAATTGCCATACAAAAATTCATGATAGACTTAAGACTTAATTTGGTTTTGGATAAATCATGGATCAGCATTATCTGCTCTTTTTAAGACAGCAGTTTAACATGTATGTACTAAATTTTAGGGTGTATTAAATATTGTTTTGCAGTCCAAATTCTGGTGCTTGTTCAACTGATTCTGCTGGATCATCGCTGTCCATTGATGAGGGCGATGGATGGGGTGGAGATGGAGATCAGGGCTGTCCCACTGGTGCACGCTATGGGACTGGCCACTCTCTCACACCAGATGAGCCGGCAATCCTTGAAGAGAACTGTGATGACTACACTTGGACCCAACCTGGATCGGGTATGTTACATCTGTGGAGATCATTTCTTTTCTTTTGAGATGCATTGCTACCACTGACAAGATTTTTTTTAGATATATATATTGTGGCTGGCAGGCATGGGAGATTGAAGAAAGATCATGCAATAATGAAACAGAAGGAGAAAATTTAAATCTTAAGAGTGTATGGAACAATAAGGTGGAAATTATTTGCTGCAGCAGTGTTGTAAATTACTGTTGAAGAAGGTAGTGTAAGGATACCGTTGGGTCAGGCTCATGGAAACCTGGAATAGAAAAATATAATTTAAGAACACAACCTTTATAATTGAGGAGGCAGGTAATACCATGAATACACCATTATATTGTTATATGAGGACTACACAAAGCCACTTGTGCACTAAGATATGCTGCAGGTGTGAGGAAGAGATGGATTGGCTGTACACGAAACAGGTACCACACTTGCAGACAGTTGAGTACCAGTGTGGTACCAGGTCTTCTTCCATCTGTACAGGGGATATCAGAAACAAGTATCCTCATGTATCAGCACTACAAAAAGGCTAACATTTCAAACCTGAAGATTGTCTTGACAAGTCCTTAATGTTGTGTTGATTTTGTATGGGATGTGCAAAATGTGCTGGCAAGCCATTGAATTTCAAACCACGCTTCTTCGCAAATGATCAGTGGCATGTCTTTTAAGAACTCCAGTCTCTGAATTATTAAAAGGCTGAAAAAGTCATCTAATCCAAATTGCAGGTTGCCTTCTAACAGCTTCCAGGGGAAACAAAAATTTGATTTTTCAGATATCATCTAATTATTGACTGATTTTAAAAATTTAAAATCTTGTCATATTCTACTCTTTAGAGGTATAATCGTATGTTAAAGGTGAATACTATAAGATGAATACTGAAATCAGAAACTATGTACAAAGTGTCCAGGGAAGGAGACCCTGATTTCAAAATTAAATATCTCGAAAACTCAAATTGATAGATAGTATAGTGTAAAATGTTCGTTAGAAAGCTGTAAGAATTTTATATAGATTTTTCATAATAGTTCAAAAAGCTGCTAACATATGGCACCATATGCCATAGAGGCTCATACACTATTAGTGTGTGTAATTAAACTCGTCAACTGCAAGTAGTCTTTGCAATCACATCACAATATTGTCAATGTCCACCACTCACAGCATGGTGGTGGTACAAAGAAATAATGAAATGTGTCATCAATTCACAGGTCGCCGATTCAAGCTCATCCATTGTAATGGGATCGTTCCAGTAGACAGTGTCTTTCAATGTGCCCCATAAAAATAGTCACAAAGAGTTAAATCCGGCAGGTATGGAGACCAATCCATCCCCACACCAGCAAATTTGCAATAATGTGACACAATGTCTCCATTCCCAAAGTTTTCATCCAAAAAGCGAAACACTTCGGTGCAATGTGGTCTGGCCTCATCTTGCATGAACCACTCGGAGCCTGGGCGATCCTCCAATGTTGTTTGAAAACTGCAGTGTAACATTCACTGATGATTTTTCTTGCATGAGAAAAGGGCCAGTAATTCATATGCTGAACACTGCAGCCCAATGTATAACTTTGGGAGGATACAGTGGTTTCACTTCACACAAATGGGGAATTTGGAAACCCCAAAATTGCCAGTTTTGTGTAGTCATGACTCCTTTGAGGTGGATGTGTACTTCATCTGTTAACCAGCTCCAGCCAGCATCAAATCTTTCATTATCAATTGTCATGAGAATCTGGTTCACAAAGTTGGTTCCCTGTTGCACAACCTGTACAGGTATGGCCTGGTGCCTTTGGATTTTGAATGGATGTGTAAGCTCTGTCTCAGTGCTTTCAGTGTGCTGGAACACTTCAGACCAGTCTGTGATGCAACTCTTCAGACAGATTTCTGTGGATTTTGCTGAATAATTCCAGAGACCATATCAACATTTTTAGGAGTAACTACAGTTTGCCTGGGCCCAACATTCCCCATTAGATCATCAGCCACACTGCTTCTCTGTTGGAATTTGGCAAAGAACTTGCAAATGGTTTTTGGAAGTTTAAATCGTGTTTTGAAAACTGCACCTTGTTTTGTGTTTGTATCTGTGGTAGTCTGGTACCAGAAAAAATCACCTTTCATGTTTCAACTGTGGAACTGATTGCTCTGAGCTGCAGCACACTATTTGTAGGAAATACATATTGCGATCACAACTCCATCTGCTGGCAGCTTTTCAAATTATTTTGTAGCTTCATAAAATTCTTACAGGTTTCACAGTAAGCGTAGTGTTTGTTGCACATGTCTATTAACTTTAGTTTTCCAGATACATAATTTTGAAACCAGGGACTCCTTGATTGGAAATCCTGTGTATGTCTTGTAGCAGCATAATGTACAAATTACTCAGACTATATTTATCCAGTATTTGAGAATGAGATCATGTAGCAACTTTCAAGAAACTGTACAAATAATTTGAAACCTTTTTAAAATTGTCTCTTGCATACACCTCAAACATTTAATTAATTTTTAAAGTAATATGACATTGAAGCTGCTTTATTTATGGGAGATTGCTGCTCTAAAGAATCAGGAGGGGAGGGGCAGCTACTGTTTACAGGAAAATCAGGTACCTTCAATCTGATAGGTTGGGAAAAGGGATCAATCGAACCACAGTCAATGATACACTTCATACATTGATACTTAAGGTGTACTGAAATTAATGGAAATGTGTGGTATGGAGGTTCATTTCATTCTCAAATAAGGCTGTTTTGAAGTGCACTTTGTTGGTAAAAGGCCTTCATCTCAAAAACTGGAGAAAGTCTATACAGTGTTATAGCAAGCAAGTAGAAAAGTCAAAATGTGAAATAAAATCTACCATGGCCTTAAAGTATGACGTCTGTTGATGGCACAGATGGGTTTGCTGTTCATGTAGAACATACTAGACAGTTTTTGAGGCTGATTATGTCATGTTGTTCAAGCAATGCTTGGGTCATTGCACTCTTTGACTGTGAATGTCTCTTGTTTCCTACAGTGATTTTCCTGCCACAGGGGAGGGGGGGGGGGGGCAACTATATGTAGTGGTATCATGTAATGATGTAATATTGTGGCTCTTTCCATCTTTGAGCCACCCCTTAGGGGGGGGGGGGGCAACTATATGTAGTGGTATCATGTAATGATGTGATATTGTGGCTCTTTCCATCTTTGAGCCACCCCTAAACCATCTTATGCCATCTAAGGACAGTGGTGGGAGGCAGTAGAATTTCAACAGGCCAAGACAGGACACGAAACAATTGTCACACATTGGCAGAAGGGGGAACACAGGAGATGTCAGGTTGCTAGAAGTGCAACACCAAGCTGGCATCCACTGATAGGGCCATGCAGTGTTTTCTTGCCATACATTAATGGCCAGCTGTGCTAGACTATTTGAGCCTCCACCAGCTGGAATAAGCGAGGGCCTGTTCACAATCACAGCTCTGGAGACTGCAGTTTATCCCATAACAATGGCTAACAGGCTAACAGACTGGTGATATTACCTGCTGCTTCTGCCAGTGCCAAATCACATAAGTAAGAACCCAGTGTTGTAACCAAATTGAAGAAGAGTTCAGATTATGTTAATGCAGAACTTCGCAGTCTTGTTATTTGACCCCTAAACATTTTTAATTCAGTTCCTCTGCCCTTAATGATTAAATTTTGCTGCTGTTTCAGTTTTAATAATACGTAACTTGTTCAAATTATTTTTGTTGTGTATTTTACTCTTTTTGCAATTGGCACTGCATTGAATCCATTGTTATTCGTCATGGTGTCAGTATATATTGTGTTTGACTTCTGTGCAGGTGAGTAGTGTCCTCCCAAAATATTGGGCAGATAATTTGGCAAATAATGGGTACAAGAGCTAGTGTGAGATGAAGAGGTTGACACAGGAGAGGAGTTTGTGGCAGGCCACATCAGACCAGTCAGAAGACTGATGACTCAAAAAAAAAGTTGGGGGTATTGTATAGGAGGGTGTATTCCATAAGCTTATGTTTCCAAAACTTACTTCTACTCTGAAGGATGTGGTTAGTGGACATGTTAGTGGTGTAAATGACTTTTAATGTACTGAATTAGGTAGTGTGCGTTTGTAGAAAAATCACAAGGCAGTTGTTAACATTACAAATGGAAGCTGTGAAAGGACTTGTATAACTGATTAGTCAAGAGTCCTTGACCAGAATCTCAGGTAGTGAAGGCAGGAAAGGAAAAATTAGAAATAAATCAGAGTGAAATAAAGAGGAAAGAAGATTGCCTAATGGAAAGTGGTTGGAGTCATAATATTGGGGAGTCAAGGACTGCCAATATTCTGGTCATTGCAGATATAAGACTGGCAGCTTCGTGTCAACACTTGCTACCAACAATAGGATCAGTGAATTCCAAGTTGGATTTGAATACAGGATATCGAGGGTCAAAACTAGAAACCATAAATATGAGATTGGGTGATGTCAAAAGAAAAATAAATAGTTCGCAATCACAAATGGTTGTATTCAGATCAGAGGTGAATGCCAGTATGGGCACACTCAAAACAGAAATGAAAACAAAAATGAAGTCGAAACATGAATATCTTTCAGGCAGAGTTGAAAAAGGTTGATGTGAGTCAGCATTCAGTGCAAGAAGAAATGGGAACCAGGTCTGAAGTAACTGAAACACTGAATACCAAAATGGCTACAGAGAATGAAGCTATCATGAAAGAGATTAAGGAAACAAAAATCAAATGACAGAAGTAGAGAAAAGGATAGAGAATCAAAGAGAATAATGTGTTAGAAGTAGTAAAGAAAAACATAGGTGAAATTAAAAAAATTAAGGCTGATGCAGACAAGATCAGTGGAATATTCACTAATTTCAAAAATAAAGTAAACAGGAAAGGTGACCAGATTAACTTCAGTAGCATACTAGGTACGACAAAGAACTTGATCCAAAAGGGGATGTTCAACCTGTGATATCTATAGAAGAATTTGGCTGGTCATTGGCAGGAGGGTGCTCCAAAATTAAAAAGATAAGACTAGTGGAACATTGTCTGGCAGGAGAGACCCAAGAATATGCAATCAAGGTGCCAGAGGGATGCAATAAATTTGGTGAACTCATGATAACATTTAGATCCAAGTACTGGTCCAAGGACAAGAGAGAATCAATAGAATTTAGAAATGTTCCTGAGTGTAGGAGTAACTTCAGATATTCCATGAAGGAATATTGTGAAAGATTGTGTAGGATACTAGAAGACCACGATCTGTCTAAGAAGCTCCTCAAGCAAATGCAGAAACATTTGAGCATTGCCGCAACATAGAGCAATTTATTGAGCCATATGAGTTAAGTTGATGGCTGGCACAGAATATAAGATGCTGAGCTCCACAGAGGGTTAAATATCAAGAAATGGTCAATCCATTTATGAATATGGGATGCAAACTATGATGATCTATTGTGGTCATGGTACTACAGGAAGAAGTAGGATTGGGTACTATGAAAATGGTAACACATTTTTGGAAAATGGCCAGCTGCCTCAGTAAGGGGTCGCCCCAATGCAGAAACAAAGAGAAGACCTTCTTTGTACCATGGAAACCAAGGATATGGTAGGGTTTACTTAGATATATGGGCTAAACCTTGTATTCTGATCACAAGGGGAGAGAGATTGCGAAATAATATGTATCGGTATGCATGGGAAAACGCTAGTAAACATAGATTGAGAAATTCAATGCAGTGTGAAGAAAACTAAGGACAGTTGGGTGTGATAATGTGGAAAGCAGAAATATGAGGGAGCTGGAGGCTCATAGGGTACTCAATATTGTGGACAATGAAGGAAAATTTGCCAGGGTGATATTGCAGAATGGGGTGGGAAATTGTGAGTTATGAAAATTTAATGGAATTTTGGAAAGCTGCATGAGAAGCAAGAGAAAAGAAAGAATAAGAGAAGTAATTCAGGGTTAATGGAGGTAGATAATGCTGAGAAGAGTAATAGTGATAATGTTTCAAATATGGGGAAGTGTGATAGAGAATTGGAAGATGAATTTGACAATATGTGAGTGAAGAGGAGGTGAGACATGGACCATAAGTTAACAGCAACATTCAGACTAGGAGACCTTTTTGAGGGATGATGATGGTGATAAAGTAGGTTCAACAGTACACAATAGGAATATGTAGGACAGATGGCAGATAATAGTATGACTGAATCCAACTGCCAGGAAAGAAGGGATGTTAGAGAATTAATGAACCATTAGTCAATAAAGAAAGATGTAAAGGAAGGACGAAAAAAAGAAGCCACCAGATGAGGACATGCATGCAAAATATGAAAATGAAGAATCCAAAGATGAGACAAGAGGTTATAGGACAGGGTTTCTTAAAGGAGGAGAATGGACTGTAAGATTATTCATCAGTAACTAACAGAGAAAAAGTAGTGAATAGGAAGGAATGGAATAGTTCACAAATACAGAATAGGTTAGAAGAAGAGAGAAAGTAAAAGTTAATTGAAAGGAAACTCTTGGAAGAGGCTGTTGATTCAGAAGAAATAATGGTGGGACAACACTGCAACAAAGTGAAGATTACCAACAGTATAGAAAAAGAGTTTGTTTATACCGGAAGTGAAGTACAGGGTCCAGCATGAACACTCTCGCATTTGATGTGGCTGGCATGCGAGTTGCAGTGAGGATACTGATGCGGAATGTGTTTCGTCCTCATCTGGTGCCATTTTCAGTGTGTGCCGCAGCATGGCTTGGTGAGTTTATGTGTTTGTTGTGGAAGAATTTATTTGTAATGGTGGTTCTGTGATTACTACTCAGCGAGCGTTCTGGAGATGATTCGAACTTGGCCAACATGATCGTATCCTGGATAGAAAAATTATTCAACTCTGGGTGTCAAACTTAAGAAAGACAGGTTCAGCACTGAAAAGAAAACCTACTAGCCGTCCTCAGTCTGCAACAACACTGGAAAACGTAAAATTCCACCTGGTGCTTCGTTTATTTCTTCGGATGAGGCCAATTTCCACTTATCAAGAAATGTAAACAAACAGACTTTCCACTACTGGTCGGCAGAAAACCCTCGTGAAATTCATCAGCGACCACTACACAGCCACACAGCCCTCATGTAACAGTTTGGTGTGGGGACCGTAGTTTTTTTTAAAAAAGATGGTACACGGTAACGGTTTATTCAAACCCTTGTTGTCACAAGCTAGAGACCTTCATCCAGCCTAGGCTAAACCAGTTTATTGCAGATCATGAAGATCAAGAAGTGTGGTTCCAGCAAGATGGAGCAACATCCCGCACCTCTCAATGTTCTGTGGAAATGTTGCGCGAGTTGGTTCCTGGTCATCTTGTCTCTTTGCAAGGAGACATCGCGTGGTCCTCAAGGTTGTCTGATTTATCATCTTGTGATTTTTTTCTTTGGGGAAACTTAAAAGGCTCTTGTGGGCAAACATCATCCCGCAACACTGCAAGCACTTAAAGAGGCCATTAGCCAAGAAGTGGCAGTCATTCCAAGAGAACTGACACGAAGATAAATGGAGAACAGAGAACTTTCAGGATAGACTACAGCAATGTGTCAACAATGGAAGACATCATGTAGCAGAGATAATTTTTAAAACCAAATAATCCAAAATGGAAAAGTATGTATTTTTCATATATAAAAGTAATTTTTCTCTCTCATATTTAGTTTTCCTGTGACAAACTATTAAAATGAGGTAGGTTTTATTGCCAGACCCTGTAGATGCCATTTCTTAGTCTGTGTATTGAATGGGTTAGGGAACAGGAGAAAATTGTGGAAATGTCTGTAACTGGCATCAAGAGAGTGGTAAGCCACTGACAAATTGAGTAAGCCCATTAAGAAAGAAGTATTTGTGGATTTTTATACAGGGTGTTGCAGGAGCAATGATCAGTATTCAGGGATATAATAGGAACAATCATTTGAAATGAAAAAGTCCAGTAAACATGGGCTCCAAAAAAGGCATACCTTAAGAGCTGTGAGCAGTCGTTTATCTTCGGTACTGTGAAACCATCTCTTCTACTGAACAAGTTCTTGCATCTGTTAAGGTACGTGCTTTGGAGCCCCTGTTTACTGAGCACTTTTTCCCTTGTTTTTGTCCATACTGCCCCCTTTCAAAATATGGAAACTGAAGAGCTTGCAGTAGATATGTTTTACAATATCCAAGATGAAGAAGTGCTCATGCTCTTCAGGTATGCATTTAGAGCCCATGTTTACTATACTTTTTTACTTTGAATGATCGTTGAGTATTGACCATTCCTCCTCGGACACCCTGAGTAGGGGATGTGTTTGCTGGAACAAGAAATCCTGGTAGTACTTCTCCTGAGTGTATGTGTGATTTTTTGTATAGATTGCTAAACTAAATACAAAGTAGAAATTAATCGTGAAAATAACTATATTTTAAGGAAAAATGGCAAAGATCCAATTTTGGGGTTGTTAGGTAGCAAAACTATGCCCATAACATATACTGAACTGGAAGAGGAGTGTGGATCCATGTGTAGGGATAAAGCTATGAAACGTGGAAGAAAAGATAAAGGAAGTTTTGATATCGATTAGTGAGGTTACAGGGAAACAAAGGGAAGAGCTAAAGAATTTAACATGGGAACACAAGCAAGGCAGTCTTCTTCGGTTAAGCTCAAACAAGTTATTGATCATGTAAGTAAATTGTAAATAAAACCATTCCATGTAAACTATCTGATTCCACTTGCTAGGAGGCCAGCAGCTGCTCAGTAATTCATGGGAAAATGAGTCAGTGGGGTTATTGAGAGGAGTATATGTGACTACAATAGCCTAGGTTGTGTTGGGGGAAGGATGGATGCCAGAAAGCTGAATGCTGTTTTAATGAAAGAGACCAACAGTTATGAGAATATTAATGAGCTGATGCATAAATTCCATGGCGTAAAACACATGACTACTCTGGATTTGACGGTGGGCTATTGGCAGGTACCTTTAACAATCAAAAATAGGAAGTATATTTCTGTATGGGAGCAAATGCTATAAGTTTATGGTAGTGCCCTTTAGTTTTAACATTTTAGTGTGAGAGTTTACTAGGGCCTTTGATCAAGTTTTGGGAAAGAATTAAGTTCCCACATTATGGTGTACATAGATTATTTATTAATTATCACGAAGACAGGGAAGGAGCATTGCGAAATATTGAGTGTAGTATTTTTAACTTGGAGAAGTAACTGTCTAAGTCTGAGTTTGTGATAAAAAAAGTCTTGTTCTTAGGTCATACAGAATCTACCGAAGGAATCAGCAGAAAATAAGGGCGATGTTCAATTCATGCAATTTTGTCAAATAAAGACATTGTTGGAGACTGAGGCTGTTATATGAAATAAATTGTTGATGGTTGCAACAACCAGCGACATACATATCCCATACATAGGTCCATAACACACCAAATTGCAAACCTATTTAAAAAGAAGAATATTAATATCAGCTTCTCTACTTATAGTAAATTACACCAAAAAAGTGATTCATGATAAAAATCTTTCCAAGGCCCTCTACAGTAAAACGTGAATATACAAACTCCAATGTGATTTGTGCCCAAAATTCTACATTGGTCAGATAAGCAGAAGTTTTGAGGTTAGGTACAAAGAATACCTTGATCCCTTATGGCTGGGAAACTTAAACAGATCTACATTTGCAGCCCACATTGCAGAAGAAAACCATTCAGTGACAAACATTGAAAACAACATGAAAATATTATCAGAAA
The DNA here is from genome assembly GCF_021461385.2 of Schistocerca piceifrons. Lineage (NCBI taxonomy): Eukaryota > Metazoa > Arthropoda > Insecta > Orthoptera > Acrididae > Schistocerca > Schistocerca piceifrons. The sequence goes on along the minus strand of NC_060139.1, from coordinate 319,524,314 downwards.
ATGGGGCCCACTATGGATATATCAGCCAGAACATACTTACTGTGCTCGATAATAAATAATAATTGCGCACCTATCTGCAGATCAAGTAACTAATATTATAATATTTTATGTGTCTGCAATAGTCAGTATTATTTATGGCACTAAATACTAATAAATTGTAATGTATTATCATCATCATCAATGTTCAAATAGCACATAAGGATTTCACACACTTCTTGTCCCCATTCGTTTCTCTGTTGTTATGTAAAATAATTTTGTGGTACTATAATTCACAAAATCCCACGTATTTATTGTTTCTGTGTGCATTTAATGCCCTAGAGTTAATGCAAAATGCATTGTCAATCTAACATAAAAGTAATTGACACTTTCTGTCCTAGAAAATGTAATATCTTTGTATCATTGCATTTGCAGCATCTTTGACACACATGTACCTTGTAAAGTGTGTATTTGTTTTTGTATGTTGTGAATCAAAATATTTGGTGCACATTGAAAATTCATTTTGTGTCTGAACAAAATTGGTATGCACTGCAGTGCAACATTTTTGACTGTGAAAATACAAACATACTTGAGAATGTATTTCATTGCAAGAAAACTGCAAGCACAAATGCACCAGGTGGACATTCTATGTAAGTTGCATTCCAACAAAAATATGTAATGTACCAATTTGGTTACACATTTATAATTGTGAATTATTGTTTGTGCTAGGGCAGCTCACAGGTAACCCATGTATAATTTGTTTTGATGAAAGCATGAAAAAACCGTCTGATGAAAAGTTCAGAACCGGTAATGGTAATTTTTAAATAAAGTAACCTAAAACCAATTTGTTGCTGGTTGCCATACACCATCAACAATTTATTTCAGTGTTGGATTGTCACCCAGTCAGAATAAAAAGTGGTGCAAGTTATTTCTAGGATTATGTGTGGGTGCTATTGGAAATTCGTGTCAAACTAAGCATTTAATGACATATGTTTCTTAGAACCCTTAAAAAGGGTTATTACATGTGTGTGGAATGACAAATCCCTTTCAGTAGTCAGACATTTATAGAGTGAATTATCTAAGGAAATATTATTAAGTCCTTGTAACCTCAGCCTACCATTAACATTAGCAGTTATAGCGATGGGATTATGGCATTGAGATGGACCAATTGGCACAAAACAAAGGAAAAGAAATGTACAAAACCATAGTTTTCACCAGAGTGAATTCGGCAAAACATGAACATAACTACGAGGTGGAATCCAAAATTTTTGGAACTGGTGCTGCTGTCTGGAAAGTAGGAATTGTAGATCTTTGCACCGCTAGGTGACGAGAGCTGCATATCTGATGAGTCAGTGTGTGGAGTGGTATTCAGCTGGGAGGGCGTGTTTCGTGTCAACAGTGATTTCCGTAATACTCTGTGTTTGGTGTGTGGCGATTTTACAATGGATCTGCGAACAGAACAGTGCGTGTGTATCAAATTTTGTGCGAATCTCGGGAAGAGTGTTACGGAGACCCTTGCAATGATTCATCAAGTGTTTGGGGGACAGAGCATGAGCCGTACGCGTGTGTTTGAGTGGCATGTTCGCTTCAGGGCCGGCCGTACAGACGTCGAAGATGATGCTTACACTGGAACGCCCACTAGCTGCACAACACCAAACTTCAACAATTGGCTCGTGCGGATCGACGTCGAACCATTCAAGACCTTGCGGATGAAGCGGGTATTGGTTATGGGACATGTCAAAGAATGTTGACTGATGAATTGGACATGCATTGTGTCGCAGCAAAATTTGTGCCAAGGATCTTGACTGCCGATCAGAAGGCACAGCGTGTTGAACTTTGCGCAGACCTTCGTCAGACCGCATCTGATGATCGACCTTCTTGTCACGGGTTATAACTGGCGACGAGAGCTGGATTTACGTTTATGGCCCAGAGACAAAGCAACAATCTTTCCAGTGGAAGAGCCCTGGCTCTCCAACACCAAAAAAGCGAGACAGGTGAAGAGCAATGAGAAGAGCATGGTCATCGTTTTCTTTGATGCCAAGGGAATTGTGCATAAAGAATTTGTCCCACCCAACCGAACAGTGAATTCCACGTACTACTGTGACGTTTTCCAATGGCCCTAACTTTGGCATCAAGGGAACTGGCTGCTTCATTACGACAACACGTCCTGTCACACATCCTTGCTCACCAGGACCTTTTTGGCAAAAAACAACATGGCGGTTGTACCACACCCACCGTACTCACCAGTTTTGGCACCTTGCGTCTTCGCGCTATTAACAAAACTGACAAAGTTGAAAGGCTGTCGGTTTGATACTCAAGAGAGGATCAAGAAGTATCGCTGGTGGGATAAACAGCCTTAAAGAACAGGATTTCCAGAAAATGTTTGACCAGTGGCAGAATTCAGCAGATGGCAGCACCAGTCCCGGAAATTTTGGATAGCACCTCGTATAGCATCTAAGAGTGCAAAGCACTGGCCACTATCTAGGGTTTCCAGAAATTTCGTCTGGAGACAGGAGACCATTGTGTACACTGCCCACAAAGCACTTTTTTTTTTTTTTTATTTTTTTAAAAAAAGGGATATAGGTGGACGCACATGAGATTGTCCTGATGGGCACTATTTCTGCAACAGTTCAGAATGAGAGTGGGCTACCTCTCGGGAAAGGACAGTAAAGTGCCCATTTGCCAATTGGTATGGAAGATGATGGTGACCTGGGATTTAGTGAAGATTATCTGAAGCTATTTTATAGCAAGGATGTAGTGGGTAGAAAAAAAATTGGAAGAGGTATTTAAAATTTAATAAGGAAACATAATAAGGCTTAGATCTATAAATTAGTGAAAGTAGACCTGGGGAAGAAGGAAAGTTTTAAATTTCATAAGTTCTATAAAATAAATAAGAAGGCATTATTTCATAGGAGAGATGAAAACTAGAAACAGTGGTTAGTATGTTGGCCTAAGAAATACACTGAAGACATCATTGATGTCTTTCATTTACGATATGGTCCCATGGGTCCAAAGAAATATGTTATCAAACTGCAAGAATGTGTACATTTTTACAATACAGTACATTTGATGCAAGGATGTGTAAGGTCATGTGATCGGTGTCAAAATGTAAAGGTGAATAATCAAATCAGTCAACAATCTATGCAAAGTATACAACCACATGATGTTCTCAAAATTCTGGTGGTACATTTGCCTGAGCCATTATCAAAGTCAGTAAGTGTATTTTTATATATTCTGGTAATAGAGGACATAGTTTCCAAGTTTATTGTGTCCATTGAAAAAGTGAAAAAGTTCCACAGTGTTTACGAAATTAGAGAATATTTCCAGAAGTATGGAAAACCGAAAAGAGTACTGTCAGATACAGGGCCTCAGTACATGGCTTAAGTATGGATGGGAGGTATGTGAAGAAACTGCATGAAATTAGTCTGTACCTCATCATTTCATCTGACCACTTATCACATTAAGTGCTGTATGAGGGAATTGATGTCATGCTGGACTTAATCTAGTAACAAACACAGTAATTTGGCCAATGAAATACAAGATGTACTTAATAATGTACTGCATGAGAGCACACCCAAAAGAAAGAATAATGTACACTAGAAAACTAAATTTTGTAGAAAAATTAGTGTTCTTTCCACTTTAGGAGGACTTGACTAATGAAGACAAAAAAAGGCTGTTTAGGAAGAATATGAAGAAAAACATTAGAATATGCAAAGAAAAACATGGTCGAAGGATTAAAGGTGATTTGGTCCTATTGGCAACTCATGAAAAGTCCAAGGAAATAAATTTGGGGATATCTTAAGTACTTTGATACCTATGAGGGCCCAATGCAGGATGGCAATTCTTCTGGAAAACCTGGAGTTATCAGAGAATTACATTACACCTGAAAAAAAAAATCAGGGAAATTTCAGTGATTTCAGGAATTTTGTAAAATCTCGGAGAATTTTGTGGTTCTAACACAACATTGATATTTAATTTTATAAAGCTTTATAAGTCACAAATTTTAAAATACTTAATGGTATGTATGGTCGTTTGGGTAGAACAGCTCAAACATATATTCAGTTTAGGTGCTTTGAGGTGGACAGAGGAACTGTGACAGTGAAACCAAATTAGTGATGTCCAAATATACACTTTATTGCACTGCAATACTGCAGAGTCCTGCTAATCCCAACCCCTGTAATCTGAATGTTCGGTTAATCTGAACATGAAAAATGTTAGTCTAAGTATGGAAAACTGTTTAGAAAAATTGCCAAGAAAACATTAGGTTTAAACAATGCATAACAATGAAAGAAAAACTGTCAAACTTACTAAAACACAGCGGAAATTTTATCCCTACTTTTTAGATGATAAAAACTCAGTCATTGTTTTTTTGGCATAATGAAGACAGGCTCTTATATGATGCATAGTTGCGCATCGTCTCATAAACATCAAATCAGCTGATGTAACAGTGGGCTGTTGCTCCAAAAAATGTAGCACGAGGTCAGGGGCTTCTGCTGCATCACTGTGTGGCACCAGCTCTCCTTTGTCACTTTCAGGTTCAGTGTTACTTCTGTCAGAACAGTCCACTTCTTGAGTCACCGCCACAACTAAATCAGCATCAGTGAGGTTCTCCACACATGCCCTATCCGCTACCATCCACTCCCACTAGCTTCTTCACATCCAGGGATTGTCTGTATCATTTGTAGTAGACTTTCCTCTTCATTTTCCTGAAATTCAAGAGATATCCACAGTTTTCTCCACGATTTTCTCAGAATATTTTCTGAAATATTCTACCATGCTTCAGTGGCCCAATAAACAACATCCTTCACCTTGGTCTTTATTATTTTGTCCACTAAAGGAATGCTATCATCTTGGATCAGCATTCTTAAAAATGATTTTCTGTAAATCAGTTTTAATGTTTGCAGTCCATCGGCTGTAGAAGTGGTGTAACATTCGGCGACAAAAACTTCGCCAAATTTCTCCATCACATAATTCCTCAGTGTTGGGGTGAGATGATGTGTTGTCAGTCAAAAGGATTGCATGGGGAGACAAATTACTTTCCTTAGAAAACCATCGAGCAGAGGGAACAAACTGGCCATAAAACCATATTTTGAACATTTTCACATCAATCCATACTTTTTTCTGGTTGCGGTAATATACGGGCAGGGACTTCATGTTGCAGTTTTTAAAAGCTCTGTGCCTGGCAGATTTTCCAATCAGCACTAAAGGCAGCAGCATTGCTGATGCTAATAAAGTCACACGATCTTTGCACATTTTAAAACCAGGGGCATGGTCTTCTGCCTTTGATGCCAGGCTTTTTGTTGGCAGTGCCCTAAAATTAAGGCCTGCCACGTCAGTGTTATAAATTTGTTGGGGAGCATACTTTCCCTCTCTTATCATTTATTCAAACTCACCCAAGTATTCGTTCGCTGCATCACAGTCATAAGAAAGCTTCTCTACAGTAATTGTTAGTTGACTGTTTCCATGACATTTTTTGAATCAGTCCAACTGTTGTGACTCGCCGATCTTTCAAAGTGCCGCCGCGCAGATACGCGCGTCCTCTACATGCGGCGCTGTCTGCCAACCATGCAGCAGCAGCGCCACCTAAGCGGCCGGCCAGCCAGTGGCCGCTAGACTCGGTCTCAGTTACCTGTATGATTTGACTGTTAAAGTGTACACACATCTTACTCTGTTTACTTGATCTGTGACTTTCATGTACTGCGTCTTCCTTGAAATATATTTGTTCAACTTGAAGTTATAACACCAACCAACCTGTACTCGCACTAAAAGACTCATCACCATTCTTTAAGTTGTTCAGGTAAACAGTCTTCTGAACCAGTGCTCCACTCAAACGAGTTCCCCTTTCTCTTTCCTGCGTGAAACAAAAGAAAAGAGCTTATGGTACTGGGACTGTTTCAACTGCTGAAGTTCAGGTGTTTTTCCCAAAGATGTTGCACAGGACTGTTCAAGCTTCACTCGGTTCATCTTCCAATCACAAATGATTGCTTTACCAACACCCAGTTCCGTTGCCAGTTTAGATACATTCTCACCATTGTCTATCCGCTTCAAAGCATTCAGTTTTTCTTTGAGAGTTAATGTTGTATGTTTCTGTTCGCTCATGACAAAAGTATGTATACCACTACACCTGAATGAATACAATACAACTGTTACACGTGCCAGTAATCAATAACTAACATAACCAAGTGCTTTGCGAGCCAACTGGCAGTGCACTGACCTCAGACACTACAAAGGTCTCAACAATGCACAACAACAAGGGCAGGGAGTGTGAGTGAGCCATTATTCCTACATTTGTTCCCATTTGTTACCATGGTGCACCTACTTATCTGCATGATATGCTTCATCCTAGAAACTTGTCACCATAATTCCGGCTAATCCGAACAAATCGATAATCCGAGCAAGGTCCAATCCCAATTAGTTTGGATTAATGGGACTCTACTGTACTTAACTAAAGTTGTACAGCAACTCGTTTGATGTGCTTGCGGACAGATACAACGAAGCAGTGACCTGTCAAGGAGTGCGTTACTGAGGCTACAGGTGACTCCACTTAGACTAAGTCTCGTAAGCTGATCTCCACTACGAACTATAGCTACAAACTGTAACCCTGGAATTCGGTTGTATGCCAGTGCCAAAAGTGAACCGTTGCTGCCTATTGCCACCACTTATTACAAAGCAGGAGTTCATCTCATTGGCAGTGATGTGGAGGTTGGGCCGCACTTGTGATTGGCAGTGAAGTCCAAAACGCTGTTCTTGGCACCAGTCAGAAACTATCTCAAGAGTGCCAGGTCTGGTTGCGTCCATTGTCGAGGACACAACTTTTAATGTTTCAAAGTATGTTATATATTTGAATATTAGTCCATAAAAATTATTGATGTTTGAAAACTGTGGCTAAACTACAGCTGAGAGGAAAGAAAAGTTGTTGTCCCCCTACCTGCTCACTGTTAATTTCTCAGGAGTTTCTTATGATTTTGTATTCCTCCACATGCTTGAGTAGCCACCATGTTGTGAAATTATAGGTGTGCCACATCAAACGAGTACTCCCTGTTTTTCCCGAATCAAAGAGGTGATTTGGAATAAAAAACATGGAGGAATTAAAGAGACACCGCCCCAATTAGGTAGGGGGTGAGAAATGAATAGCAAACAACAGTTAAACAAAAGCGAACTAAATGTGGGACCAAAATAAAATTACATAAGATCGTTTTCCAATTTGGATGCTTAAGCAAGTGATGTTTTCCTGAAATTTTATTTTCGTATTAATATTTCAAATAAATGTTTGTATAATTTTATTAAGGTAGGGTGAGCAGCTTTAAAATTGAAAATCAATGGGGAATCACTGTTGGTTCAATATGAGCAGAGGACTGATAGCTCTAATGAACTGGTACTGTAGTTCAGTGTTGTAATTTTGTTAGGGGACAAACTTTCAGTGACTTCTGTTAGCAGTAGTCCTATTTAAATGCACAAAAGAATTGTCAAAAAGCATGCAAAGATTTTAAAGCAGGAATTGTTAAAAGATGAGAAAATTTTAGTACCCATATCACAGTGAACGCTTGGATCAAGGCAATCAACAAGTATCTTTGTGTGAAAGCCTAATTAAGGGAGATCATTAATGAAGCTTAGTATAGGATTAGCTAATCTTGATATTAAATGTGAATACATGTATTTTGGTTAGATGCCTTCTGCATTAAGATCTTAAGTAGAAGACAGGGTGAATGAATGAAAAATATGGAATGCGGAATGAGTGAGTCAGTGAATGAGTGAGTGGTTTTGGCACTATTTTACCATTTGTAAAATGTCATTGAGATAGGGCTGAAAATATAGAAAAATAGTATGTTACATATATGTAACTTAAATTGTGAAAGTCAGATAGAGGAACGAAGAAGAGGTAGTTAGTAAATAGGAGAACAGACAGAGTTGAATGTGCTACTTGTTAGTATGCCGCTTGAAAAAAAAAAAACGAAACAAACCGTCATAATCGATACATAGTTTTCAAATGTGGCTCATACAATAAAGATGATGGATTCATTGCAGTGACTAGCAGTGCAAGAGGCAAACTCCATATGAGAGAATACTCACCAAAGTATCAGGTGTTTCAAAATGATTATCAGTGTTTTCAGGTTTTGTAGCATTTATTACATTCAACTTGAAGTTCAGCTTACAATTATAAATGATACAGTAAATGAAAGAACAACACAAACAGTTTGGTTTGTATACCTATGTACATGTGCATGTGCCGTTTTCTGTGTCTTCTGTTAGAAAGCAAAGATGACAGCTCATGAACAGGAATTCGTAAGGACTGAATCTGTTGTTGCAGAGCAATGTCCATTCCATATTAAGCTCCATTCTAATCCTCCAAGTGATAGTAACGTCCATAGATGGTGTCATGAATTTGAAGGTATTGGCTGTCTTTGCAGAGGGAAGAGTACAGGAGGACCAAGAGTGACTGAAGAATGTGTTAAATAAATGAGAGAGTCTTTCACACGTAGCCACATTTAATATCAGTTCGGAAGGCTAGTTGTGATTTAGCAGCTCCAGTGACATCTGTGTGGAAACTTTTAAGGGGATGCTTACAACTATGTCCTAATCATTTGGAGTCGTTATAAACTCTAAAGTTTACAGATAACAGTTTACATGCCAACTTTGAAAACGAAATGTTGCTGTGTGATGATGAAGACTTTCTGGATCATATTGTCTTCAGTGAAGAATCAATATTTCACGTAAGTGAAATTGTGAACACACGTAATGTGCACGGGGGTGGGGGTCAGCATATCCCCATGAGATGGTATGGTTGCAACAAGACTCCCCTAAAATGAATATTTTTTATGCCATATTGTGGCGGAAAGTAAATGAGCCTTTTTTTTTTAAATGATGAAGCAACTGTAACTGGTGGTTCTTATTTTGATGTGCTATAACTAAAACTTTTTCCTGATTTGGAAGAAGCTGAACAACGGAACTTGATTAGGCAGCAAGATGGTGTGCCACCTCACTGGCACAACTCAGTATGCAACTGGTTAAACAACGTTGTACATGACTTCTGGATTGGCCTCAAGTGGCCAGATGAAAGGGCTTGTTTCACATGGCTTCCACGTTCACCCAGTCTGTGGGGGTTCATAAAAGATCATGTGGATGTGCCTCCACTATCAGTTGATCTGCCCAACTTAAAAAACAGCATTAAAGCAGTTGTTGCATCAATTAGTCCAGACACTCTGATCAAGGTTTGGGAAGAATTCACCCTACCAACTCCGTGTGTGCCGAGTGATGACGGTGCTTACATTGGACACTTATAAGAAAAACTATTCGAGTCTCTATTTCACTTGTATTATTTATAATTGTAATGTGAATGTAGTAAGTGTTACAAAGCCTAAAAACCTCAATATTCATTTTGAAACACTTGGTATGTTGAGTGGGTGCTCTAGTTTCCGCTGATGAAAAATAAATAGTGATACTTGAGGAGTGGACAAAACGGAACCGTCTGTGAATTATCATTGTTGTCTTTGTTTCCGCATTATCCATAATTAGACAGGGTTTCGACATGTATGTTACTTCTCCACTTTCCACTGCCTTTTCACCATTCTTCTTCCAGTGCAGATTCCTTCTTCTTGTTCAGCCTGTGAATCATAGACTGAAAACTGATTCGGAAACCTTTTCTTTTATATTATTTCATTTAATCATAAAATTTGTAGTGTAATGACTTGCTAGTGATTTTCCTACAGCTCGCACTACTGAATTCGAAATACCCAAAGTTGTTTACAGTACAAATGTGTAAACTAACCACGTCCTTCAAACCAGAAGGAAGCTTTGGAAATAGCCCACGTATGAAATACAAGCTATAAGTACACATCTCTGTGAGGTTTCATCATCTGTGCATAGAATGCAGCAGTGTTTCCCGCCTTTGATCATAGCACAATGTACGTATGTCCATGTGCTTTAGTAGAAGATGGAATTTGAAGGTTCTTGTAGTGACCACATTATGGAGAGTTGTTCAAAATATTAACCAGACAGCGAGGAAAATGTTCCTATGAATGATACTGTGACAAGTAAACCACACCAACAATAATTAATAATATTCTATATGTAGTCAAAATGAATAAGATACTGCTTCTAACCTAATCTGTCGAAGAATGCTGCATTTTACCATTACATATACACCTGAACAGAAGTGCAATTTATAACAATTATGTATTGTGTATGCTATGAGGGAGCTGTAGAGGGCAAAAACTGTAGAGGAAGACAGAGATTGGAATACGTCACGCAAATAATTGAGGACGTAGGTTGCAAGTGCTACTCTGAGATGAAGAGGTTAGCACAGGAAAGGAATTCGTGGCGGGTCGCATCAAACCAGTCAGTAGACTGATGACCAAAAAAAAAAAAAAAAAAAAAAAAAAAAAAAAAAAAAAAAAAAAAAGAGGAACATACAATAACTGCATCGTAGCACAGAACTACAGTATTTGATATAACTTTATCATACTTTTAGATTCTGTGGAAATGCACAGGGACATAAAAGGACAGGAACAGTGGACAATCGTATACATCTTGTAGTAGAAAGAATGTTCCAGAACCAGTATTTGAGGACAAGGAGTGTAATGGCAGGAGGGAATGTAATGCAAAAATTAAGGCAAGTAAGAGGAAAGAAATATTCGAAAATTTTTGGAAGTTAGCAGACTACTCCCGACAGAATATGTATATTCGGGACTTGTTCAGTTAAACTCAGTACAAAGAAAATACTTGAAGGATGGATCTCATTCTCCGAAAGCAGTCACATACAAGTACTTTTTTAGGGTAGGAAATAATAGTGTACAGGTGTGCAAAAAGTACTTCTTAGGGGGACTGCAAATAAATGAAGGGAGATTATACAGATGTGTAGGAAAGGAGAAAGTGTCTGCTGTGACTGATTCAGAAGTAAGAAAAACACAAGGAGTTGACAGTAGTGTTCAAGAATATATAAACTTGTTTCCATTTACCAGAGCCATTATACCAGAAAGGATAATCCCAGTCGATGATATCTCAGCCAAGACTTCACAGTGAGAAAAATGTTTTGTTGTTGGTCTTCAGTCCAGAGACTGGTTTGATGCAGCTCTCCATGCTACTCTATCCTGTGCAAGCTTCTTTATCTCCCAGTACATACTGCAACCTACACCCTTCTGAATCTGCGTAGTGTATTCATCTCTTGGTCTCCCTCTATGATTTTTTCCCTCCATGCTGCCCTCCAATACTAAATTGGTGATCCCTTGATGCCTCAGAACATGTCCTACCAACCAATCCATTCTTCTAGTCAAGTTGTGCTACAAATTTCTCTTTTCCCCAGTTCTGTTCAATACCTCCTCATTAGTTATGTGACCTACCCATCTGATCTTCAGCATTCTTCTGTAGCACCACATTTCAAAAGCTTCTATTCTCTTCTTGTCCAAACTATTTATCGTCCACGTTTCTCTTCTATACATGGCAACAGTCCATACAAATACTTTCAGAAACGACTTCCTGACACTTAAATCTATACTCAATGTTAACAAATTTCTCTTCTTCCAAAATGCTTTCCTTGCCATTGCCAGTCTACATTTTATAAGTTAGATTGCTCTCCAAATAGCAAAACTCATTTATTACTTTAAGTGTCTCATTTTCTAATATAATTCCCTCAACATCACCCAACTTAATTTGACTACATTCCATTATCCTCATTTTGTTTTTGTTGATGTTAATCTTATATCCTCCTTTCAAGACTCTGTCCATTCCGTTCAACTGCTCTTCCAGGTCCTTTGCTGTCTCTTGCAGAATTACAATGTCACCTGTGAACTTCAAAGTTTTTGTTTCTTCTCCATTGATTTTAATTCATACTCTGAATTTTTCTTTATTCCTACTCTGAATTCTTCTTTTGTTTCCTGTACTGTTTGCTCAATATACAGATTGAATGTCATCGGGGGTAGGCTACAACCCTGTCTCACTTCCTTCCCAACCACTGCTTCCCTTTCATGCCCCTCTACTCTTATAACTGCCATTTGGTTTCTGTACAAATTGTAAATAGCCTTTTGCTCCGTGTATTTTACCCCTGCCACCCTCAGAATTTGAAAGAGAGTATTCTAGTCAACAGTGTCAAAACCTTTCTCTAAGTCTACAAATGCTATGAGTGTAGGTTTGCCTTTCCTTAATCTATCTTCTAAGATAAGTCGTAAAGTCAGTATTGCCTCAGTGTTCCAATATTTCTATGAAATCCAAACTGATCTTTCCCGAGGTCGGCTTCTACCAGTTTTTCCATTCGTCTGCAAAGAATTTGCGTTAGTATTTTGCATCCGTGACTTATTAAACTGATTGTTCGGTAATTTTCACATCTGTCAGCACCTGCTTTCTTTGGGATTAGAATTATTATATTCTTCTTGAAGTCTGAGGGTATTTCACCTGTCTCATACATCTTGCTCACCAGATGGTAGAGTTTTGTCAGGACTGGCTCTCCCAAGGCCGTCAGTAGTTCTAATGGAATGTTGTCTACTCCCGGGGCCTTGTTTCAACTTAGGTCTTCCAGTACTCTTCATGCAGTATAATATCTCCCATTTCATCGTCATCTACATCATCTCCCATTTCCATAATATTGTCCTCAAGTACATTGCCCTTGTATAGACCCACCTTTCTGCTTTCCTTTCTTTGCTTAGGTCTGGGTTTCCATCTGAGCTCTTGATATTCATACAAATGGTTCTCCTTTCTCCAAAGGTCTCTTTAATTTTCCTGTAGACAGTATCTACCTTACCTCTAGCGATATACGCCTCTACATCCTTACATTTGTCCTCTAGCCATCCCTGATTAGCCATTTTGCACTTCCTGTCAATCTAATTTTTGAGACGTTTGTATTAGTTTTTGCCTGCTTCTTTTACTGCATTTTAATATTTTCTCCTGTCATCAATTAAATTCAATATCTCTTCCTTTACCCAAGGATTTCTACTGGCCCTTGTCTTTTTCCTACTTGATCCTCTGCTGCCTTCACTATTTCTTCCCTCAAAGCTACCCATTCTTCTTCTACTGTATTTCTTTCCCCCGTTCTTGTCAATTGTTCCCTAATGCTCTTCCTGAAACTCTACAACCTCTGGTTCTTTCAGTTTATGCAGGTCCCATCTCCTTAAATTTCCACCTTTTTGCAGTTTCTTCAGTTTTAATCTACAGTTCATAACCAATAGATTGTGGTCAGTGGTGGCCATGCGGTTCTAGGCGCTTCAGTCCGGATCCGCGGGACTGCTATGGTCGCAGGTTCGAATCCTGCCTCGGGCATGGATGTGTGTGATGTCTTTAGGTTAGTTAGGTTTAGGTAGTTCTAAGTTCTAGGGGACTGATGACCTGAGATGTTAAGTCCCATAGTGCTCAGAGCCATTTGAACCATTTGAAGATTGTGGTCAGAGTCCACATCTGCCCCTGGAAATGTCATAATTTAAAACCTGGTTCCGAAATCTCTGTCTTACCATTATATAATCTATCTGAAACCTTCCATTATCTCCAGGCCTCTTCCATGTATACAACCTTCTTTCATGATTCTTGAACCAAGTGTTAGCTATGATTAAGCTATGCTCTGTGCAAAATACTACCAAGTGGCTTCCTCTTTCATTCCTTACCCCCATTCCATATTCACCTACTATGTTTCCTTCTCTTCCTTTTCCTACTATCAAATTCCAGTCACCTATGACTGTTAAATTTTCATCTCCCTTCCTATCTGAATAATTTCTTTTATCTCATCATACATTTCATCAATCTCTTCGTCATCTGCGGAGCTAGTTGGCATATAAACTTATACTACTGTGGTTGGCGTGGGCTTCGTATGAATCTTGGCCACAATAATGTGTTCGCTATGCTGTTTGTAGTAGCTTACTCACATTCCTATTTTTTTATTCGTTATTAAACCTACTCCTGCATTACCCCTATTTGATTTTGTATTTATAACCCTGTATTCACCTGACTAGAAATTTTGTTCCTCCTGCCACCAAACTTCACTAATTCCTACTATATCTAACTTTAACCTATCCATTCCCCTTTTTAAATTTTCTAACCTACCTGCTCGATTAAGGGAACTGACATTCCTCACTACGATCCGTAGAATGCCAGTTTTGTTAATATTTTATACAAGAGGACGTCGTCATCATTTAACCATACAGTAAAACTGCATGCTCTCGAAAAAAATTACGACTGTAGTTTCCCCTTGCTTTCAGCCGTTCGCAGTACCAGCACAGCGAGGTCGTTTTGGTTAGTGTTACAAGGCCAGATCAGCCAATCATCCAGTCTATTGCCCCTGAAACTACTGAAAAGGCTGCTGCCCCTCTTCAGGAACAACACATTTGTCTGGCCTCTCAACAGATACCCCCCCCCCCCCCCCCCTCCGTTGTGGTTGCACCCATGGTACGGCTGTCTGTATCACTGAGACCCGCAAGCCTCCCCACCAACAAAATGGTTCAAATGGCTCTGAGCATTATGGGACTCAACATCTGAGGTCATCAGTCCCCTAGAACTTAGAACTACTTAAACCTAACTAACCTGACATCACACACATCCATGCCCGAGGCAGGATTCAAACCTGCAACCGTAGCAGTCGTGCAGTTCCAGACTGAAGTGCCTAGAACCGCTTGGCCACAACAGCCGGCTCCCCACCAATAGCAAGGTCCATGGTTCATGGGGGGAGAAAAATGTATGAACTCTATATTGAATGGTATAGGAACACTGGCAGAGAACCAGTGAAAGCAAAATACTACCATCATGTTTTCAGTTCAAAATTTAATCTACACTTAAAGCCTCCATCCAAAGATATTTGTAAAATGTGTGATGAACTACAGTTGAAGATTGCAAATGAGAACGATGTACAAAAGAGACATAGGCTGTAAAACGAGAAGGGTGAACACCTAGCACAGGCTGATGAAGCAAGAGAGTCGATGAAACAAGACAGAAATACAGTATGAATTGCCACTATGTGTTTACGTTTGATTTACGAAAGACACTGCCCTTTCCAAAACTGCAGACGTCTGTTGCCTACTGTAAGAGAAATTTATATATGTGTAATCTGGAATGCCATTCTTTTAATGATGGAAATGGATACATGTACATGTGGGATGAAACAGGAGGAAGTCGAGTTCCCAAGATGTGTCCTGTGTTGTGAAACACCTTAAGGAATATGCAAAGGTGTACAAAGTAATAACTGCACATTCTGATTCATGTACAGGACGGAACCATAACTGTAATGTGTGTATTTTCTTGATGAAATTAGTGCAAGACCCAGACATGAAAGTGGAAGTAATAAACCACAAATTTATGATACCTGGCCATCGCTACCTGGCTAATGATGCAGACTGTGTTCTGATTGAATTAGCCAGTCACAAAAAAACTATATATTTACTTATATCAGCGCTTTTGTTCGGTAAGTCACCTCATCTTTGTTTTTATATATATATTTACTTAGCTGGTGATTACCCAAGGGTGTAAAAAGGAATAGCCAGTCACAAGAAACAATATATTTACTCAGCGCCGGCCGAGATGGCCGAGCGGTTCTAGGCGCTACAGTCTGGAACCGCGCGACCCACTGCGGTCGCAGGTTCGAATCCTGCTTCGGGCATGGATGTGTGTGATGTCCTTAGGTTAGTTAGGTTTAAATAGTTCTAAGTTCTAGGGGACTGATGACCTCAGAAGTTAAGTCCCATAGTGCTCAGAGCCATTTACTCAGCTGGTGATTATCCAAGGGTGTAAAAAAATTAAAAAAAATAAAATAAAAAGCCTTTCATTGTTTGCATAATGAAGAAAAATGAATTTGAGTCAACAAAGGAGCTACTAGACAGCACATTGACCAGTAGTGATGGGATCCGTTAAATTGGCTGCAAGTCATATAGATGCAATTTGAACAGGCAGTGCCATTTTCCATGAGGTTTAAATCAAATTTCCGTCAAAGTGAAGAATTTCGTGAGGTGGATTTTTGAGAACACGTTAGGCGGACCTGTCCAAAGCTTTGCATCAGTGACACAAGGGAGACATTACAAGACCAGGCGGACTGTGACAACCGACAACAAGGAGGATATGCTTGATCTTCTCAAATTTATTCCTTCTGTGTATCATGCATTCTTCAAGAATTTGCCTGTGAAGGCATCTACTCGACACTCAGGTTCCCGGGATCATTTTGGGTGAGGAAAACTATGAACCTGTGATTACACAATGTACTTGAAGTTACAGTGGATGACTGACGGAAGTGTTCAGTGCACAAACTAAGTAACTCCTTTCGTTTTTGTTTAACAAGTCGATTTCGTATGCATTTCCTGTATGGTATTCTGTTTTGTTAATATATTTAGAGAGAATTTAGTGCATATTATCCTGTGTTCATCAGTAAAAATAAATTATTAACATTAATAATTGTTTACACACTTCTTACTCAAAACTATCATAGGTGGAGTTACGCCACTTGTGCTCTGAACCCCTCATATGTTGATATTGTGAATCAATGCCAAATGGCAACGGAGTCAATCAACACAGTGCAGTACAGTTGTAGAATGAGAAAAATACACAAGAAAAGCAGTGTAAACAAGCTACTTAATACTACCTTTGAAACTGCACTAAAAATTAATTATTCAAGACAGAGGAAATGAATTTAAAATGTTCAGGGGTCAAACAACGAGACTGTGAAGTTTTGTAGTAACATAATGTGTATTGTTCTTCAATTTGGTTACAGAGTGGTTTCCTCTTTATGTGATTTGGGACAGATGAAAGTAGCAAGTAATATCACCAACCTGTTAATGTATTAGCCGTCGTTGTGGGATAACTGTAGTCTCCAGAGCTGTGATTGTGAGCAAGCCCTCACTCATTCCAGCTGGCGGAGGCCCGGGCAGTAGCACAAGCAGCTCAACAAGGAAGCACTACTTGAGCTCCTTCAGTGGTTGCTGGTGTGGTATCGCACTATTAGCAATCAGACTCCTTCTATGCTTGCTTGGCTCTGTTTCTACCCTTTGGCACAGTGTTGACCTTCATTTCTTGTGTTGACCTGGGCGGCTAAAATTGTTTATCTTCCGTCCATTGCCACTAGATGGAACAGACTGGTTTAGAGATAACACAAAAGACGGAAAGAGCCAAAATGTTAAAATGTAGAAAAAGTTGTTGGTATAGGCATGACCTTCTGACCCATTGTGCCATGCTACATCTAGTGTAGTGCTCTGCCATAAATGAATGTTTTAGTGTACCCTGACCTCATGCACTCAGGTTTGCAGTTCTAAACCACCTTTGTTAGTGGGTACATGGCAAGTGATGATCAAAGTGGTGCAACAGCGTGTAAACAAAGGACATAATGTGACAAATGTTGGTTGCATTATGCAAGCTCTCGCACGCGTGCTGTAGTTTTTGCGTCGTTAGGCATTTCCATGTGGTACACATCAGTCAGACACCAATACCTAAGAGGAGAGGAAAGATGATACTGTTCGATACGTGTATTGTTTGTTGTGTATAATTTCAGTCATACCAGTTACTGCTGGGGTCCAATTTAGTGGTGTTAATCAGTGTCTTTTTCCCTTTTATTTTATTTTTTATTATTTGCTCATTATGTTTTACTTCAATTCAGGATTCTGTAAAACTTCACAGAATCCACCATGCAATATCCTCTGTTTATCTTACTTGTTTGGTTGGCATACTCTTAATTCCTTAGAATATTGATTGTCCTCTATTTTGACAAGTTGCTTTTTTACATTGCACAGTTCTGCTGTTATCTCATTCTGGCTTTCATCCATGTAACCCACGTACCCTTTTATTCTTCAAGGCTCCCATCTCTTTTTCGTAACTTCAACCCCTCTTATTCGCTGGTTCCCAGTCTTTAGAACTAATTTTGACTTCTATATGACTGTATTGGGAATTAATTATATAGATAGGTGCCCTGTCACGGTCACAACATCCAACTTCCCCAACTCTTCCCCCTCGTCAGATGTATGTTAATTATTTTTTTGAAAATCTGCATTCATTTAATTAAAACCAAGATCAGGCAAGAGAACTACACTCTTATTTAGATTGAGTAACTCGTAGTGGATTGCACTGCAAACCAACTGGACAGTGAACTGAATCGGTGCATCCACAGCCTGGCCAGCACCTTCGGGCTGTCTCATAACAAAGTGTGGATACCTGCTGCCTTACTGTTGGTCGAGGCTTTCCTTTTTAGTGGACTGACACCTCGTTGCCATGAGGTGCCTGCCACACACTTACATCGTAATTCTCTTCCACTGCTTGTGCCCAACACTAAAGTCTGTTGGCATAGCTTGGTTCTCTAAGCATTGGCATGTTGACAGTTAATAACCTCCTGCAATGGAACGGCGCTGTTACCACACTTTTCTGCGTACTTCCACTTACCTTAGAAGCCACAACGCTCGAAGATTGGTTACAAACACAGAGAGTTTGGACCCACAGATATGCAACTATATTACAGATACTATACTATAACTACAAAGTGTCCCAGTGGTTAAAAATTTTCAAAACTAACAGCATTAATATCGGATGTCTCTTATAATGGACCTTGAATGAAACTCACTGAGCCTCTGATTTAGAATGTAACTTGAACTGCAGTTTTGAATGGTAAGTCAGTTACAGTTTACTATTTGTCCTCCAGGAGGTGATGCACACTGTATAGCCTCATTGTGCACTGGAAAGGTATTTGGTTGTTACTCTCAGCATGAAGATCTTGCAGGCAAGGCAGCATCTTCTCAGTGTTGACAGCAGGAGCAGCCAGTGTCATTCTGAACACCTACCTTTGATCTTGGTCTGTGGACTAGAAAGGTGATCTAATGGTTTTGGAGACTGGAACCATTTGGATATTCTCAGATGGCACAGCAGTAATGTTTATGGCAACAACAAAAATAGTTTCAACTTGTTGAATCAATTATATTGATGCCCTGACACTGACAATACAGAAACAGTATACGTCGAATGACATGATGAAGCGAGCTCTGCATTGTTTTCAACAAATGTTTTCACATGAATTTTTGCTACCCAACACAGACACAATATTGGCCATGATTAACATCGAAATCACTCAAAATCATCCTCACTCAGGATAGTCATTCATCTCAGTTTTGCTACACAACTCATCAGCATGCGTATTACTGTTTTACCATTTGTTATTCACTCTGCATGGCATACCATTTTCCACTAGTTTAAAAAAGTTTGTTGTATACTTTTCCAGGAGTTACTGCACTTTTATCGCTTTGCACATCGATATTCAGTAAAAATTAATTGATTGTATGCCCTGACACTGTTTTGTGTATTGTGAGGCAACACATCTGACACTTAGTGCACCAGTCTCTGTGTCTAAAGATGATCATCTCTACTATCGTCTGCCATGCCACATTTACTTGGCAGTTATAAAATTAGAATGCACAAAAAATAGAAGAATACCATATAATTTAAAGAAAAAAAATTGTGTGCTTCAGTTTGACTTTGAAGAAGTAGTGTGCAGAGAGTTATAAGAGCCAAGAACAGACCCTTTACAGAAAAGATTATGAAAGATGCTATGTACTGGTTCATAACCTTGTGTTAGCACAGAAATATTGCAGAGCCATATTCATACATATGTTTACTAAATTTGGTTCATGGTCATATATGCAGTGTACGCAACAAAGAAAAAAAAGAGACTAGAAAAATAAATGCAGGAAAAGATATGAGGTATTAAATTTGAAGGTGTAGTAGAAACTGTTAAACTGTGAGATGAAAGTGGACAGGCCACCAGTGAACAGAAATTGAGTAAATGTTGGAAATATGATGAACTGACATACATACATACATACTTCCTCATTATAAGGTAGACAAAATGGGATTTTTGCACATCAGGCGACCTTTTTCAATTGGAGTGATATTTTACACAAGTTTTCACTGTAGAATAAAATAAAACACAAAAAATTTGAAGTTTTAGGAGGCGTTCAGTGGGTGGCTGCAAAATATGTTGTGTGTTTTGTGACAGTTGTGGTCAAATTTAAGTCTGTGTGAAATAGAAACTACGCGTAGTTCAAGGGACATAATTTGATCAGGTGCACATTTTTTCTCAACACACTGTGAAATTTCAAGGCTGTGTCATTCATCATTTTCATGCTACATTAGGTCAAAATTGAAGAAAAGTAATGACAGTTTTTAGGCCATTTCTGAGTGCAATAAGTTTTGACCCAACAGTGTGTGCACTGTGCCATTTTTATGTAATATTTTCGAGGTATGAGGTTCTGCTTTATTTTGTTGATCTTACTGCAATATATAAAAAATGCACAATTTTTAGCTAGTTATCAATTTTTATATGGTGAAATTTGGAAGAACTTGTACTTACAGTTTTCTTATGGTCCATTTGTGCAGTCTCTCACACATGTTAAACATTACTCACAACTTTCAGTGCACAGTACACATCGAGAATAACATACATAAACAAACAGTTACAAAGATGTTTTTATATATAGTTGACAGAGATAATGTCACAGGTCCTCCTCTGATATGCTTTTGTACAGAAGATATTTATGTTAAGGACATGGATTATAATTTGGTTACATCTATTTTACAGTGGTGCTGATATCTATGTGTTATTACTTTTATTTAAGTAGCATCTGAAGAAATTCACCAATTCACTTTCATGTTTTTCATTTAGTGTTTTGTTTTCACATTTTCTATAATGTTCGCCTAAAAATCCATTGTATGCCTTTTGTTTAGTTGGTGGAGTACTTTTGACATTTTGCTGTATCTGATTTGATCCATTACAAATGGTTCTGAAAGCTTGCAGCTGTGAAAACAAATAAATAATTCTTCTGTTACCAGTCATCAGTTTTTTATTGTGCTTTTCACACGAAGTGTTTCGGGAAATAATTCCCATTCTCAAGTATGTTTTTTGTGCCATTTCTATGTGATGATGTCTATGTGTGAGAGTCTGCTTCATTTTGTTGACTTTACTGCAATAAATAAGAAACACGTGAATTTAGTTGGTTGGCAATCCTTTTGTGATGTTTGTGGTGAAATTTAGACGAATTGGTACTTACAGTTTTCTTATGGTCCATTTGTGCAAAGTCTTACACATACTAAACATCTTACACAACTTGCTGTACCCTTTAAACATCAAAAATATCTTAGATAAACAAAACAGTTACAAAGATGTTCCTACAAGTAGTCAACAGAGATAACATTATAGGTCTTCCACAGAGTATGATATGTTTTTGTACAGAGGTTATTTATCTTAACAATTTGGATCATAATTTACTTATATCGATTTTACAGTTGTGCTTATTTCTGTGTGTTACTATTTTTATTTAAGTATACTATCGAAAGATCTGAAGAAATTTACTGATTCACTTTCAAGTTTTTCATTTAATATTTTATCTTTATATTTTTTGTAATGTGAATATATCTCCAGTTCTTCTAGCAAATCCATTTTATGTCCTTTATTTAGTCGGTGGAGTACTTTGTCATTTTGCTCTATTTTTCCAAATGGGTGTCCTGCGTTATGTATGTGTGTTGCCATAGCTCATGTAGTGTGTCTGTTGTGTGTGTAGGATTTAATGTGCATTGTGTACCTGGTGTGAAAATAAAACATGCAACAAGAAACAAAACAGTGAAAAAGATTGCAGTTGCCTGTATACTTAAATAAAAGTAGTAACATATAGAAATAAGCACCATTAGAGATTAGATTAGATTAGATTAATACTTGTTCCATAGATCATGAATACAACACTTCGTAATGATGTGGAACGTGTCGGTTAATAAAAGATGTCTGTACAAGATATTACATTACACAAAATATTGCATGACACTAATGTTTAAGGTCCCCCCCCCCCTTAATTTATATCTAAAAATTCAGCCAGTGAGTAGAAGGAATTGTCATCTAGAAATTCTTTTAACTTATTTTTAAATGTTAGTTGGCTATCTGTCAGGCTTTTGATGCTGTTTGGTTGGTGACCAAAGACTTTTGTGGCAGCATAATTTACCCCTTTCCGTGCCAAAGTCAGATTTAACCCTGCATAGTGAAGATCATCCTTTCTCCTGGTGTTATTGCTATGCACACTGCTATTACTTTTGAACTGGGTTGGATTATTAACAACAAATTTCATAAGTGAATATATATACTGTGAGGCTCCCTAGATCCTTAAATAGATGTCTGCAGGATGACCGTGGGTGGGCTCCAGCAATTATTCTGATTACACGTTTTTGAGCAATGAATACTTTTCTACTCAATGATGAATTACCCCAGAATATGATGCCATATGAAAGCAGTGAATGAAAGTAGGCATAATAAGCTAATTTACTGAGATTCTTATCACCAAAATTTGCAATAACCCCAATAGCATACGTAGCTGAACTCAGACGTTTCAGCAGACCATCAATGTGTTGCTTCCAGTTTAACCTCTCATCACTGGACACACCTAAAAATTTTGAAAATTCTACCTTAGCTACAGACTTCTGTTCAAAGTCTATATTTATTACTGGAGTTGTGCCATTTACTGTACGGAACTGTATATACTGTGTTTTATCAAAGGAGAGTCCGTTTGCTGAGAACCACTGAATAATTTTGTGAAAAACATCATTTACAATTACATCACTTAGTTCTTGGTTTTTGGATGTTATTACTATACTTGTATCATCAGCAAAAAGAACTAACTTTGCATATTCATCAATGTGGAATGGTAAGTCATTAATGTATCTCAAGAACAGTAAAGGACCTAAGACCGAACCCTGTGGGACCCTGTACTTGATAGCCCCCCAGTTTGAGGAATCAGCTGTTGCTTTAACATTACATGAACCACTTATTTCAACTTTCTGCATTCTTCCAGTTAAGTATGAATTAAACCATTTGTGCACTACCCCCCTCAAACCATAATGATTTAGCTTATCTAAAAGAATTCCATGATTTACACAATCAAAGGCCTTTGAGAGATCACAAAAAATACCAATGGGTGATGTCCGGTTATTCAGAGCATTTAATATTTGATCAGTGAAAGCGTATATAGCATTTTCTGTTGAAAAGCCTTTCTGAAACCCGAACTGAGATTTTGTTAGTACTTTATTTTTACAAATATGGGAGGCTACTCTTGAATACATTACTTTCTAAAAAAATTTTGATAGAGCTGTCAGAAGAGAGATTGGGCAGTAGTTGTTCACATCCGACGTATCCCCCTTTTTATGCAATGGTTTTACAATGGCATATTTCAGTCTATCGGGGAAAACACCCTGCTCCAAAGAGCTATTACATACGTGGCTGAGAATCCTACTTATCTGTGGGGAACAAGCTTTAAGTACCTTGCTGGAAATGCCATCAATTCCGTAAGAGCTTTTACTTTTCAGTGAGTTTATTATTTTACTGATTTCAGAGGGAGAGGTTGGTGGAATTACAGTTGTTTCAAACTGCACAGGTATGGCCTCTTCTATTAGTAGCCTTGCCTCTTCTAGTGAAGATCGAGATCCTATTTTCTCCACAACGTTTAAAAAATGATTATTGAAAATATTTTCAATTTCTGATTGTTTGTTAGTACACTTGTCATTCAGTTTTATGGCACTAAAGTCTTCCTGTGCACTTGGTTGCCCTGTTTCCCTTTCAATAATATTTCAAATTGCTTTAATTTTATTATCAGAGTTACTGATCTCAGACATGATACACATGCTTCTAGACTTTTTAATAACTTTTCTTAGCACCGCACAATAGTTTTTATAATATTGAACAATTTTGGGGTCAGTACTCCCTCTTGCTGTTAGATACAGTTCTCTTTTACGGTTGCAAGATATTCTTATTCCTTTAGTTAGCCATGGTTTTTTATATGTTTTCTTGGAATTATGTTTAACTATTTTCTTGGGAAAACAATTTTCAAATACCCTTAAAAATGTATCGTGAAATAAGTTTGCATCAGGTTCCTTATACACTTCATCCCAGTCTAGTTGCTGTAGGCTTTCCCTAAAGTTTGCAATATTTATATTGTTAATTGAACGCACTGCTTTGAAAGTCTGATTTGATATACTGCATGGAGCTATGTCATGTACTGTAACTAGCTGTGCACCATGATCTGAAAGACCATTCTCAACTGGATAAGCATTTATGTCCTTAAACTTATCTTGGTCTATAAAAAAGTTATCTATTAATGTACTGCTGTTCTTTGTTATCGAGTAGGAAAATCAATGACGGAGCTCAAATTGAAAGAACTGAGTAATACTACAAGGTCATTCTTCCTATTACACTCTTTCAGGGAGTCAACATTGAAATCCCCACAAATGATAATTTGCTTCCCCCTGTCTGACAGATAGCACAACAAAGCATCCAAGTTTTCTAGAAATAGCTGGAAGTTCCCTGAGGGGGACCTGTACACTGTTACAATTATGAAAGTGCCATCATTTAGTTTAAGTTCAGTGCCACATGCTTCCATATGTTGCTCTACACAAAAAATTTTAATTTCTAAATTTTTTACACTGTGGAAGCTTTTGACATATATGGCAACTCCTCCTCTCATCATATTATCTCTACTCGGTTTCTATATCTTCTAAACAAAGCAGAAGCTCATCAATTTTGTTCTTCAATCCCCCAATATTTTGATGAAATATACTAACATTATTTTTCACTTTACTTTTGTATCTTGAACTTTTTTAACATGTTTAGTACTTGCCTGGCTGAGTTTCCCACTGGACACTGATCTTACACTAAAAAAGAGTTTCCACCATGAGATGTAGTTCCTCCCCCCTTTAAGTTTCCTGCTATCAGCCCAGCCAGTTTACCCTTCCCTTTCTTGTCGGGGTGTAGGCCATGTCTAGTATAGTCCCACCTGCAGAGTGAATCAACAGGAACCACACCAATGTGTGACCCTGCACCAGATCCAAGTAGCCGTTCCAACTCCAAATTAACTCTCTTGACAGAAGAGCTCAAATGAGGTCGGTCGTGGCACTCCAGAACCAACACAAACCCAACACTGGTATGACTCGATGTTGATGCAATCTTTGCCAGGTCACACTGTATGCTGTATCCCGGATCTCTGTCAATACTGTTGCCCGGCCCACCCACAATAACCATGGAATCTTCCTTAGTAAAGCCTCTACATAGTGAACCTAAATCCTCTGTAACCTGCCTCAGTCCAGCACTAGGCTTGAAAAAACTTGTGACCTGGTATTCTGACCCTAGTTCATCCTGCAGAAGTTGACCCACACCCCTAGCATGCGAACTACCTAGCAACAAGACTTTCTTTCTCTTTGCAGACTTCCCTACATTCTTATTCAATTTGCTGCTGAAAGCTTGTTGAGCCCTGTCTACATCTACATCTGTGAGAGGCTCATCAGTTTCTGACTGAGGCAACAGGTCAAACCTATTTTGTACATTAATAACAAAGCTGTCAGAAGAATTTCTTGGCCTGTTCCTTATGCCTGTTGCCACTTCCCACCCTTGTTTAACCTTCTCCCCCCTTAAGCTGCCCAGTTCTCGCCTAGCCTCATCTAACTCAGCCTGAAGGACAGCAATTTTCCCCTCCTGTTCCACAATCTTTCTATCTCTACTGCATAGCCTACAGAACCACTGATGAGTCTCGCTCATTTTCCCAATTCCCACGCCACTACAATCGCCCCAGTGAAAAAAGTTACTACATCCATCACACCAGACCCCGGAGCTAACGATTCTACGGCACGTCAGGCACTTTACACTCATGGTACAAATCGATTTTAGTGACAGAAAGACAATGAAGTTACCGGAAAACAATGAAAATACGTGTACGAAAAATTAGGCGTACTCGCGACTATGTAAACAGTGGTTCAGAAGTTTTTTACTTGAAATTACTTAAGAGATGACTATACTCTGCAGATATAAAGGGGCAGCAAACGTATTTAGCACACTAAACGATCAGTAAATGCACTTAAAATTGCGATCTGAAGTTTAATCTGAAAGCTCAAAAGTTCGGCCTGGCCGCGATACGTAAACAAAACGAACTTTACGTGATTACTGTGAAAATAAGTGAGTAAGACAAAAACCTTTAATGGTACGCTTGAAGAGCACTATAATTAATGTAATTAATTAGTTTAAAGTGTTAAAAACAGTTTATTACTACTTAAATTACTTATCTTGTACGAGAGCTGTGACACAGACGTCCGTATATTGTGAAGTAGATGTAAACAAAGCATAATCCATATCATTAAGATAAATACCTTTCATACAAAAGCATATCTGGTAGAGGATCTGTACCATTATCTCTGTCAGCTACATATAAAAACATCATTGTAACTGTTTGTTTGCGCAAGTTATTCTCAATGCCTACTGTGCACTGAAAGCTGTGAGTGATGTTTAATATGTGTGAGACTCTGAACAATGGGCCCTAACAAAACTGTGAGTACAAGTTCTTACAAATGGCATGTTTTTTTATATATTGCAGAAAATCATTGAAACAAAGTAGAACCTCAAAAACATTACATAAAAATGGCATAGTGCAAAGGAAAGCGCACATGAAAATGGGGATCATTTCCTGAAATGCGTCCTGTAAAATATGAATAAAAGAATATCGTGGCTGGTAGCTGAAAAGTTATTTATAAACAAACCCAGTGTTTTTACAGTCACAGGCTTTCAAACAAAGCCATTTATAATGGACAAAAATCAAATGTGTGCATACTTTGATGTCATATTTCTAAATTTTTTATTCGCCAAATAATAGTTTCAAACATAAGTAAATGACAGGAAGAGAACTACTTCCTCCTGAAAGGGTTTGTTGTTATGAGGTGGCTTGCTTGCATACAGTAACTGTACAGATTTGTGACAGGGCCAAATATGGTTAGGCAAAAGGTAAATAAAAATATGTGGCAACACAAATTAGCAACAATTTGCAATAATGTATTAATATAACCTTTACATTACTTAACTGTAGTGTGAAGATGATACATTGCACTGTAGTTAGATGTTCACTTGGACTAATCAATCTTCAAACACCAGTCTGTTCATGAAGCCAGTGTATGATAGCTCCATTGAAGGGCCCCTGCTGGCATGCAGAAGTGCCAAAACACAACATGGCATGTCTGAAGTAGTGCTGGAGGGAAGTGACACCATTGAAACCTGCAGGGCTGTATATAAATCAATAAGAGTTCGAGGGGGTGGAGATCTCTTGTGAACAGCACGTTGCAAGGTATCCCAGATAAGCTCAATAATGTTCATGTGTGGGAAGTTTGGTGGCCAGTGGAAGTGTTTAAACTCATAAGAGTGTTCATAGAACAACCCTGTAGAAATTTTGGACGTGTGAGGTGTCGCTTTGTGCTGCTGGCATTGCCCAAGTTCATTGAAGTGCACAATGGACATGAGTGGATGCAGGTGATCAGACAGGACTTGTCAGCATCATATCTAGACATATCAGGGGTCCCATATCACTACACCATTACAGAGCCTCCACCAGCATGAACAGTCCCCTGCTGACATGCAGGTCCATGGATTCATGAGGTTGTCTCTGTACCCGTACATGTCCATCCACTCAATACTATTTGAAATGAGACTCGTTCGATCAGCCAACATGTTTAACAGTCCAATGTTAGTATTGATGGCCTCAGATGAGGCATAAAGCATTTTTCTCGTGCACTCATCAAGGGTACACAAATGGCCCTTCGACTCCAAAAGTCCATATCAGTGACATTTCATTGAATGGTTTGGACGCTGACACAATAGTTTGGACGCTGACACTTGTTGTTGACCCAGCATTGAAACCTGCAGCAATTTGTGGAAGTGTTGCACTTGTATCATTTTGAAAGATTCTCTTCAGTCGTTGTTGGTCCCGTTCTTGCTGTATCTTTTCCAGCCACAGCGACGTCAGAGATTTGATGTTTTACCGTATTTCTGATGTTCATGGTACACTTGTGAAATGGTCGTACCGGAAAATCTCCACGTCATCACTACCTCAGAGATGCTTTATCCCATCTGTTATGCACTGACTATAACACCACTTTCAGACTCATTTAAATCTCGATAACCTGCCATTGTAGCAGAAATAACTGATCTAACAACTGTGCCAGACACTTATTGTCTTATATAGACATTGCTGACCACTGTGCCGTATTCTGCCTGTTTACATACCCCTGTATTTGAATACACATGCCTGTCTCAGTTTCTTTGTCACTTCAGAGTATGATCACTTATAGAATGCCGTGCCCTCTGTGTGTATGGCTGTGTCTCAAGACACAGCACTAAATTTCGTTACCTCATTTTTTTTTTATTTATTTATTTATTTTCATTAGAAAGAGTAGGTGATTTTGTACTAGAAAATTTTTTGTTTGTTTTGAGATCCACTGGACAAGGCTACGCAAACCCGCTTGAAAATTCTTCTGTCAAATATATCACACTGCTGCAACATTTTGTAAAAAAAAAAAGTCTTTAAAAGAATGACATTCTTCTGATAAAACAAGAGCAGCTGAATTAAAAAAGCTCACAGAATGTGGATGTCTACTGGTTAAAATCTTGTGCCCGTGATTGCAGAATGAGGTTCACAAGGAAATTGGTGTTATGTTATCCTTCTCAAAAGCTTCATGTAGCAATAAAGAATGGAAAAAGGGCCAACCTAAATTTGTTAAGCCTTGCCCATTCTCCTTTAACATGCCAGAAAATCTCAGAATAAAAATTACAGGGCTAAATGAAATGCAAGGTATTTCTAATACAAGGTGAAATTTGTACTCAGATTGCTGTGTTTGGTGTGTCTAATAAGCCAGCTACATTCGTATAACAAAATTATGATTATTAGCAAAGCCAATACTGTGCTTATTATGATGGTCTACTGAGAAGGTTAAAAAAAATGTCTAGTACCTTTAAATAATGAGAAGTTGTTAATGTTACACATTTGCTCCACAAAGATGGTCGATAAAAGAAGTGGCTTCTGAATTTTTCGTTTTCAGCAAGACTGGTGAGGAAAACTAAAAAGGATACACATTAGTTGGTTATATTAGCAGTGTCTAATGACATAAAAGGCAATGTTTTAACTTTAAAGAGAATGAATTTAGCTATAATGAAAATCTGTTAAGTAGACTGTTATGTGCAAATAAATAAATAAATAAAACTTGGGGAAAAGCTGTATATAACAGTTAAATTAAAGACTGTAACTATTATATAAATATGTTTCTAATATAAAGGGTGTTTGTTGAAATGACGGTTTTCAGATGTTTGACAATAGGGTGTTCAAGCAATTTTTTTTATTTTTATAAATTCAGAATGTTTTCAAACCAAACAAAACCTATACCAGTATAAAACACCTTTTCTACCTAATGAAACAAAAATAAAGAAAGTTGGTGGTGATAATATTAAGCAATATTACATCAGAGTATGCACAAACTTAATGGAAAAGTTTCTAGAGGCATATTTATGTACTAACAACTTCTGAAATACTCACAAATAACTGCTGTAGTGCAGTGGAATTGATAGCAAGTAACTCCTCTGCAGAAATAATGAAGGGTGCACAACATACTTTGTTTGTCTGAAAATTACTGAAAAATTGTTGTGACTGAGTTTTCCTCAACTGTCTCCTCATGTAACGTAAAAATGATGAACTGCACAGCCTTGGAATTCTAACAGTGTTTTGGGCACAAAACCAGAGTAATGATTTGTATGGAAAACTTGGGAAATCAGGAATTCTCTGGGAAACTGAATTTACTGGAAAAGAGAGGGCAAAGCCACAGAATTATGGGGACTCTAGTGAAATGATTTTGGGGATACGGGGCAGGTGGTCTATTTATTGACAGAAAATGATGTAGTGAGGCATTTTTTTTAAAAAAAAATCACTGAGCTTTAGAGTGAATCAGTTGTACAGTTATGTAAGGAATCTTAGAGAAGTACATTGATTGGTAATGTTTGGTGCTTAATAGTGGCAACCTCTGATGCTCTTATGGTCTCAGGAATCATTGGTATTGTGTGCATGGGTTCTCAGGATCCAGGTCTGTTTTGCATTATGTGATGAATGCAACTGAGTGTAACGTGCCTGTGATGATTTGTCATATAGCTGTCAATTAGACATTTGCACAAAAGTGAAGTTATATATTTTAACACACGTATTTTGTAGATCACATTTGAATATCAGGCTTCACTTCTTTTTTAATTGTTTCAGTGTGAAGTAACGCTTTGCCTACTTTCTCTCCGAGTCAGCACTTTTCATAGTGTAAAGACTGTCAGCTGTCAAGCTTAATGTATTGTTCTTGTCAATATGTATTGATGTTATGTTTCGGTGGTAACACTTGGAAACGTGTTCATGAAAGAATTTCTTGTGTTCTTGAGGTTATCACACAATGGCGAATAATAATGTTGATGGAATTTCAATATTAAATTACCTGTAGTAACTGTTGAAATTTCAACAACAAATAATCATCAGTTTCTTATACATATCCTATTGCCAGACCCAGCTGAACTTCTTCATCAAAAGATTTTATGTGATTTCCAGTTTCTAATTTCAAATTACCTTGAAGTAATTTTTGTTTAGTGTCAGAGAAGGCTTCACTGTAATAGTTTTCATGGTCACATATTAATATTTATGAGATGCCATATAAGAAGAAATTCACCATCCTGTAAACATTGTGCATCTGATTGAAATACGTTCTTTCAATTAGAACAAGTTTCAATTTTAAACTGTCTTCAGTTTGTTCAAAATTATTATAGTGCTCACATGACATTTTGCAGCTCACTACTGCAAGCCTCATAAAACCATGTAGTTTTTGGGTCTTATACTCAAATTTTGTAAAATTTAAGTGTTATCCTGTAATGACCATCACTAAAAAATTTCATTTGGGTTGGAGATGGTTAGGTGCGCACCAGTGGTACATTTGGTATGGAATTACTACACACAGAACACAGAAATGTTAATTGTAATGATTATTTAAAGATGTCTTTCAGTTACATTACAATGCTTGAGAAGAAAGATAGAGGTGGAGTCTTTGTGGGATTTAGACTCAGTTTTGTTCATTATTAACTTGCATTATGAATGCTGACTAGTGTACAAGTGCAATATTATGAACCTATAAAATGTAATTGAATATAGCTGTCTCAGAGTGCAAGTCACTATAACGTTAACTAGCACTACTTCCTACACTGGAAACCTGAAGACTAAAAGAAAACATTCAAAATCTTCCAGCATTTGGTTTTGACCCATGAGTATATCTTTTGGAGAACACATTATTTAAAAATTTTCTGTGTGAGTTTTGATTTTAACTTATAAAAGTAAGAAATGATAATATTTAATACTAAAACATGCTGTCTATTGCTACAGGCAGCACTGGATACAGCAGAGCTGTGCCCTCTCTGTCGCTACCCATTCAAGGAGGGAGCTCCAGCAGTCGCAAGATATCACCCAACCTTAGCAGCAGTGGATTCAAATCGGGGTCTCCATCACAGGTTGTGTATAGTGGTGTATTGCTCAGGTACTGTTCTACAAGTAAAAACCACAAATCATTGATCATGAAAAATGATTTTCTCTGTTTCAGGGTTCATACATGGATGTCTATAGTCCATGTAGCTCCTCTCCTCTGGATAATCCAGGCTATATGACAATGAGTCCAGGTATGGCATTCTAACTGTATAAATGGATAATCTTTAAAATTGACTGGAATTTCCATGTCATCTTTCTTTATACACTAGACATCCCAAAAGTAATGATTGAATAGAAGTATTAACAAAATTAAATGAATGTGTGACTTTATGAGAGACAGACTAGAGAGGAAGAAGCTATTAGCTCCAAAAGCTTGTGTAGTGTCATGTATTTTTATATATGCCTATCGACAGTCCTGATACATTGATTCTTGTGAAGATAAGAACTGGGCAGCAATTTTGTCTCATAACTAACTGGAGAGCAGTCACAATTAAACCCGAAGGAATAGTTCTTGAATTGCAGAGGGCTGATAGTCTTAAATCTTTCATTTGGGCATATTGCTGGCACCTAAGTGACTGTTTCACAAGTATGAAACCAGACTAAATGTGTGGTCATGTTCACAGCAGTGAAATGGTACCAAAAAGTACTAGAGTGACATGCCACATAACTTGACGGCTGTCCGGGGATTTTGCGCAGCCAGCAATTAGTACCGATGGGGGAGCCATCTGTTGCAATGTAGCTATACTGTGGGTTAGCTGTGCTCCATTCAGCAGTCAGCTAAATGTTACATACACATACAGGAAAGGTGACAAGCACAGTGATTTAAGGCCATGCCATCAAACTGTGTGCCTTTAAAATATGGGGCTGCATAAAATGTGTAACATACAAAAATAACAATGTGTGGTAATAGGGTGAACAGTGACAACAATAAAAGATAGATTTGCATTGTTTGTCTTTTCTGTTGATCAGTGCAAGAAAATACTGTGATTAATAATTGGGAAAAACCGCTGAGCATTTATTTGTGTTTCCCATTCAAATTCGGAAAATGTGTTCATCTTGTGATGTCTTTAAAAATAAACTTTAAAAAGAAGAAGAAAAGAAACTTAGTGAAACATGTACATTTACTGACGCATCCTAGACCAGCAGTGACGTTTGACCATTCTCAGACAATTTTTATAATACTCATGAAATGTTTTGCAAAAATTTAGATTTTGGTGCTTACCAGGTGACATAAAAATAGGTGATATATTCTGTTCACCAGATGCAGTGGCTTCATTCACAATCAGTTGAACAGTTCTCAACCCAGTATCGCACTCCTCAGCTGTTTGTTCTTGGCACTTGCCGACACTGGGAGACACTTTTGATCATACATGGATGCCACTTCCGACTCCTGTCTAAAGTACTGATCACATAAAACACCATTTCTCTCGCGTGCTAGTGTATACTGGGTGGGATTTGCTTTTAACACTCATACTGATCAGATTGCCTTGAAATACCACTGCGCAGAATGTTAAAACCAGTCGTGAACTCACTCTACACAGTATGAAATGAACTCAAGCATATGCTTCAGCTGACTGACTACAGTTGGTTGGCATATCTTGACATATCCGTGCTTCTACACCTCACCCACCAAGTTATGTAGCATGCAGAGTCCTTTTCCACCCATATTTTTTTAAACTTTTTTTTTTGTAAAATCATTTAGTGAAACACTTTTGTGAAAATGGTTTAACAGTTCTAGTGATTTGCTGTTACAGATATTGTTGCCAACCAAAGATATCAAGGCAGTTGTAAAAAGGCCTTTATTTTTTAGCAAATCATGATGGAGGGAAGTAAGCTACTAGCATGGTTAACGCGGTGGAATAGTGTGGAAAGCTACCATGGAGGGGGGATAGGTGCCACCCAGCAAGCGGTATGGGCAAACCTGCTGATGGAAGTTTTGACCTGCCAGTGCCAGTAAGCTGGACTGGGCAGTTCTAACACTGACTTCAACCACTGCGGACCTCACCTTGTGCATCGTGCCATTTCTGTGCACCCATCTGTCAGCTGCCAGCACCTGCCATGTGTTGTGTTGATCCCTGTCTATGTTTGTGTTGTTTTGGACTTCCTGCTTCCCCATAGATTTACTCGCACAGCAAGTTTTCATTTACTCCTGCGCTGTTCAGTTCCCTGGTTCTGGTCGTGTCACCATTGCCACACACAGCACCTTGTGCTGACAGTGTCGTTTGGCAATGTGTCACACCTGTGCAGATACTAAACAGCCCATTTAAAGTTATCAGCAAGTATAATATGAAGCACTTCACAGAATCTCGTCCAGTGTAATACTGTATTACTCAAATGTCAAAACTGGTGTATTCTAATGTCATCTGAACCGTCTGTCGCTGTTCTGGTTGCAGTACACACTTAAGGGCCAGATTCTAACCATTTTCAAGCAATCAGATGGATGCTGTATTTCTTGATGTCCAAAAAGAATTTGATGAAAACCACATGAATTGTAATTAAGGCATTTGATTACATGGGATACATGAAGTACTATCTGGAAAGTAAGCTGCACAAATATTGTCAGACCTTGATAAAATTTCAAATAGTGCAAAGGCTGACAACTTGCTTTGGATTATTATAAATATAAAGTTTGCCAGTATTTTATTGTCCTTGCCAGCACCTAAGCTAGCGGTCTCTATTGTCGTATTCCTATTCTCTACCTATATTATCGTTTCCTCTTGGAGACCTTGCCCTAGCTTGATGCTCTATAATGAGTGAGTGTGTATCTTTTCTCATAGTACCCAGGATTTTCCAGTGTTAAGTTAAACTTTCAGTGACATTGAGTACTAGTGCAGTTGCAAAATTGTAGTGATGGGCATTGCCCATAGCCTTGTTCAACAAACCATCCCGCCATTTCTGAAATTTAAATCTTTCCTTGATTATAGACTGTGCCGTAAAACTGTGCGTAAACTGCCAGATGTCAGTTGGTAGAGCACTTGCCCACGGTAGGCAAAGTTCCCAGGTTTGAGTCCCAATCTGACACACAGTTTTTAATTTTCCATTAAATTGCAAGTCCTATTTCTATTGATTCATTGATAATTGATATTCAGAAGTTTGAGGAAAGACCACAATTTTTGTTCAGCTGCACTTTGTGAATGACTAGTAGACGTACAGTGTTTCGCAATAGCAAATTTGCTAGCTTGGAGGAGATAACTTATGTCACTGGTGTTCTGCAGTGCCCTCCTAAACATTGCACATTGTTTCCCCAATATATAATTTGACAAACTCAGTCAGAATCTTATAAACACCTGCCTTGTGCAGACTTAAGTCGCATTGGCCAATCCCAGAAGTACCAGAATTTTTGATGGAGGACAAAAAATCACTTTAACTTTGTGTTTTTGAAGTACTCTGTCTATTTTTGTGGAAACATTTGCAATATAGTGGATACACTTGTGTTGAACGCCTCAGCCTCTTCCTTGTTCTGCAATTTGTATTTCTGTAGTGCCCTCAGTATCTGCTGAGATGAATACCCATTTTCAAGGAACACTGTATGGAGGTATTCCAATTTTATTTGCAGGTTATCAGTATGTGAGGTGGTATGGGCTCGTTGAATCATAGTACTCAAAGTGGATAAAGGTAATGCCACTGTTCTTGTGCCACAGGAGGCTTATGTTAATAATATCAATATTTTATTATATGAATTCAACATATTGCAAGATCAATAAGGACCCTACTAACCATGTGATGAGAAAAACAATGGAACTTCGACTTCCTGTTGTCTACCTGTTATATACATTCAGCAGCACCACAACAGACAAATAATTAGAACAAGTACATGAACATTGATTTAATTCCAACACTCACATAAATGTACATTCATTTCAGATATAACATCAATGAATCGCACCAGGCAGAGAACTAAGTTCCGTAACTAAACAGTCACTTCCAGAAGTAAACAACCATCCAGAGACAAAATGAGCACCATGTTGCTGCTCAAGCTGTGATAGTCCTTGTCCTCATAGGCGTTTTCTTGTGGGCTGCAGATTCGTGGCCAGTGGCAGCTCTTGTCTGACTGTTGCTAATGTGAGCTCTGGCCTGGTACCTCATGTGCTCTGGCCGAGAACTGGTGAAGACAGACTCCCATCTGCCAAAGATAAACTGCTTGTTGTCAATGTAATCCAAACTTTTGGCTCTGCTGGGTAGTCCAAACTTTTGGCTCTGCTGAGCACTCGATGAACTGCTGCTGAGCACTCGATGAACTGCTGCTGACTTGCTAGGTTGCGAGTTATAAAGCCACATGGATTGCTACACTGAATCCACGTGATTGGCTGGTGCTGCAGGTGTAACATGCGCCTTGCTCATCGGCTCTGCAAGTCGTCATTGGTGCTCATTGGCAGTTATGCAGAAAAACAGTGAGTTATTTTTCAGTTTTGATGTTGTCTCCCTTTTTTACAAATGTGCCTCTGGTGGAATCATCTTATCAGCAACACGTTTGGAACTGACATAACAGCATTGTTTGAGCACTCTCTCCTCACTATTTAACAACAGATTTATGAATAATCTGACAGTGTTGCTATGGAAGTCCTTTACTTTCCTTGATGACCAACCCTTTCATGGAAGATTTTAAGAAACAAACACTTGACTAAGCAGTTTCAGAAATAACAGTATTTTGGCAATACATTGATGATGTTTTTATAACTTGTCCTGATGGTTTGGACAGTCTCTGAGAGTTCCTGGAACATCTGAACTCCTTACATATAAACATAAAATTTGCTATAGGGATGCAGAAAGACGGTTACTTGCTGTTTTAATGTGACAGCCAAGCAACGGTACACATGGACATTCGATATTTTGGAAGCTCACTCATACAAACCTAAAATTGGAAAGAAATAGTCAAAAACAGAAGGGTATTAAGGTACCAAAAAGATAATGCAGTACTATGTTCTTAAGACCAGTCACGGAAGATGAATTGCGGAAAACTATACAGAAACTGAAGTCCAAGAAATCAGCTGGTGATGATGAAATATCAAATCATGTAATAAAGCTGGTATGTGAGGAGATAATAACACCACTGCTGAACATAGCAAACTGTTCTTTCAGAGATGCAATTTTTCCAGAAAAACTGAAGATAACGAAGGTAGTGCCAGTGTACAAGAAAGGGTGTAAGGATGATCCCAACAACTACAGACCAGTTTCACTGATATCAGGTTTCTCAAAAATCCTAGAAATGCTTATGTATACCAGATTAGTTAACTATTTGGACAAACATAACATTCTCATGACCTCACAACATGGTTTCAGAAAGGGTAAATCTACAGAATCAGCAATTGTCAGTCTAACAGAATACATTTTACAGTCCTTAGATGAGAAAAAGGTTGTCTCTGCAATGTTTCTGGATCTTTCAAAGGCATTTGACACCATTGACCATGAAATGCTGATACAAAAATTAAGCAACTATGGCATTCGGGGGCAACCAGGTGAATGGATAAAATCATACTTGTGCAACCTTAAGCAGTATGTATCATTAGGAAACTCGTACCAATCAGAAACCAAATCCATCAAAAATGGAGTGCCGCAGGGTTCTGTAATGGGGCCATTGTTATTTAATGTATTTGTTAATGATATAGGTGTTGAGGAGGAAGAAAAGAAAATATTGTATGCTGATGACATGACAATACTAAATAGTGACCAAAATATGGAACAGCTTGAGAGAAGAGCATACATATCTGCAAATGTCACAGCTCAATGGCTGTTGGAAAATGAAGTGGTTATAAATCTAAAAAAGACTATGTATGCAGTGTTTAAAAACAAGGAAAAGGCTGTAGACATGGATTTAGAGGTTGACGGAACAAGGCTGGAAGAAGTAGAATCTGCTAGATTCTTAGGTATTCTTGTGGATAATGAACTGAAATGGAAAAAACATATTAATAATGTCTGTAAGAAACTGAGCTCTGTCATATTCTTAATGATGCAGCTATCACAGTATTCAGACAAAACCTTCTGTGTACAGTGTATCATGGACTTTTCGAACCATACTTACAGTATGGAGTGACGGTGTGGGGAAACTCAAACAAACAAGAGACAAAACGAGTGTTCACATTACAAAAAAAAAGCAATTAGGACCATTTTAAGAAGAAAGACCTCTGAAATATGCAGAAACTGTTTCAAGAATTTAGGTATCTTAACTTTTTCATCATTATATATATACAAAACAATAATGTACATCACAAAAGGTAGTGAGGACTGGATTACAAATGCTAGTGTACACACCCACAATACAAGAAAGAAGAATGAAGTACGGAGCATACCCCACCGACTGGCAATGCTAGAAAAAGGACCCCAGTACTCTGGTATCAGACTACTAAGAAGTCTGCCCAAAACCCTGCAAGATAGTGTACTTCACAATGAATTTACAAAGAAACTTAAAGACTATCTCATTGAAAAAGAGTTTTACAGTGTTGCAGAATACTTATGCCATTAAATTTGTATATATTGTTACTCATTATCAGTGATGTAAAAATGTAAGCTAAAGGTGTAGAAAAATAATTGATAAAGAATTTTGATACTTTGACATGTCCTATATTACACGTACATTTACTGTACACGATGTAATCTTACAGGATCAAAAAAAAAAAAAAATCAATTCAAATTCAATTCAATTTAAAGGCAATTATTTGCCACAATCTGACACAAACAATTGGCATTATGTAGATTTTGATCCACTGAGTCCATTTCACCTTAGATGCCAAAAACCTGGAAGCAGAATTAGAACACATCCAACTGGTTTCTGGAAAAATGGATATTTATCTCAATAGATTTGGAGAGCTCTACAGACATATGAACAGCAGAACAAGAATGAGGCTGAGGCCTTCAAGATGACAGCTACCTGCCTTGTATTATAAATATTTCCATGAAAATACACTGTGTGATCAAAAGTATCTGGACACCCCCAACAACATACGTGTTTAATATTAGGTGCGTTGTGCTGCCACCTACTGTCAGGTACTTCATATCAGTGGCCTCAGTAGTCATTAGACATTGTAAGAGAGCAGAATGGGGCACTCGGTGGAACTCAAGGACACATGGTCAGGTGATTGGGTGTTACTTGTGTCACACGTGTGTACGTGAGATTTCCACACTCCTAAACATCCCTAGGTCCACTGTTTCCGATGTGATAGTGAAGTGGAAATGTGAAGGGACACATACAGCACAAAAGTATACAGGCTGACCTTGTCTGTTGACTGACAGAGACCGTCAACAGTTGAAGAGGGTTGTAATGTTTAATAGGCAGACATCTATCCAGACCATCACACAGGAATTCCAAACTGCATCAGAATCCACTGCAAGTCCTACAACAGTTAAGTGGGAGTTAAGAAAATTTGGATTTCACGGTTGAGCAGCTGCTCATAAGCCATACATCACACCGGTAAATGCCAAATGACACTTTACTTGGTGTAACGAGTGTAAACATTGGATGATTGAACAGTGGGAAAACATTGTGTGGACTGACAAATCATCATACACAATGTGGCAGTCTGATGGCAAGGTGTGGGTATGGCGAATGCCTGGTGATGTCATCTGCCAGCATGTGTTGTGCCAACAGTAAAATTTGGAGGTGGTGGTGTTATGGTGTGGTTGTATTTTTCATGGAGGGGGGCTTGCACCCCATGTTGTTTTGTGTGCCACTATCACAGCAGCATAGGCCTACGTGATGTTTTAAGCATCTTCTTGCTTCCCTCTGTTGGAGAGCAGTTTGGGGGTAGCGACCACATCTGTCAACAGGATCGAGCACCTGTTCATAATGCACGGCCTGTGGCGGAGTGGTTACACGACAATAACATCCCAGTAATGGACAGGCCCGCACAGAGCCCTGACCTGAATCCTATAGAAGACTTCGGGATGTTTTGGAACGCCGACTTTGTGCCAGGCCTCACCAACTGACATCAATACCTCTCTTCAGTGCAATATTCCGTGAAGAATGGGCTGCCATTCCCCAAGAAACCTTCCAGCACCTGATTGAATGTATGCCTGCGAGAGTGGGAGTTGTCATCACGGCTAAGGGTGGACCAGCACCATATTGAATTACAGCATTACCGATGGAGGGCACCATGAACTTCTAAGTCATTTTCAGCCAGGTGTCCGGATACTTTTGATCACATAGTGTAGGCAGGAAACTTTGAGACTATCAGGTTAAAGCGATCTTTCTTCTTCCATCAAAAGTCCCGGAGCTTCTGGGATCAAAGACGACGTAGAGTTGCGCAGGGCAGGCGCTTATAAGATTCCATGTGAGTCTGGCAATTCGTATATATGGCAAACAGCATGCACTGTTTAGAAGAACATACACCATTGGCATGCTTGGCTCTTCCAGCCAGACTGACTGGGTCAGCACAGTGGTTAGCAAACTGGACTTGCGTTCGGGAGGGCAATGGTTCAAACCCGCATCCGGTCATCCTGATGTGGGTTTTCTGCAATTTCCTTAAATTGCTTAAGGCAAATTCCAGAGTGTTTCCTTCAAAATGGCACAGCTGCTTTCCTTCATCTGACCTTATGCTCCAGATTTAATGACCTTGTTGTTGACAAGACATTAAACACTTATCTTCTCCCCCTCTTCCTCCAGCCAGAATATTTGCTATTACAGAATACTGTATTTCTACTGAGCATTCGATGAAATACAATACATCAAAAATTGTAGTCCATACTTACAAGTTCCGAAAATTCATTATCAATGAATCACTAGAAATAAAAATGACTGAGGCTCTTATCCATCATAAAGTGGTTTCCAGTTGAATTGTGCATGGAATACTGTCACAGAAAAACTTTGTGTTCTGCATAGCTAGCATAGTTCTGCAATTTTAATGTGTGAAGATCATTGATCTGACATAAATGAGGTGAGTTTTCACCATGGATGACACTCTCAGCTGTGCACAGGCTTGCAGCAAAAACTCATACACTCTTTTAACACACGCACTGCAACAACTGGGTACTTCACACATACTACACTGGCATGTTTTTAAATTGGAGGGGGTGGGGGAGGCACCAGCATATTGCCCCAGTACACACCTGAAGATGACAAGATGACTCCGTGATGAAATATTGTGGCAGCAGGTTACTGACATCTGGCAATTTGCCTGAAATTTCATGGAACATCAAACCATATGTGTGAAGTGAAGTGACATGATAGAAAATAGGGATCAGGACATCCATACTGCTCCACATCATTCAGTGATACTACTCGTGATAGCTCATTCTGTGTATGGAGAAACATTACTTTTGTGATACTATTTGATATAAGAAGTACTTATTATGCAAAAATATATGAATGTATCGATGTATTTGGCATTACTTCATTGTTACTTACATCTATAATTTTTTCTTCCAGGTGGGGGAAATGAGACAACTCCAAGAGCTGCCAGTGCAGGCACATACAGCCGCATGCACAGCCGTGGCAGCAGTGTGGCTGATGATCCATATGTACCTATGGGACGCCCTGCCACAGATGATGGTTATGTTGATATGGACAGCTCACATAGTCGTAAGTACAAGGGTGTGAAGTTCTACAAAGGAGTTTGAAGAGTCATCCCTTCATTTGATTGCTTCATTTTAACCACTGTTGGTTTGTGTTTTATAACAAAACTTCAACTGAAATTTGGTTTTACTGGATTCATGATTTTGTGTCAGAAAGGTCACAGTTCACAGTAATTGACAGAAAGTCATTGAGTAAAACAGGAATGGTATCTGGCACTAACCACGGAAGTGTTTATGTAGATATAAGTGATTTAGGAGACAATGTGGGCAGCCCTCTTAGATTGTTTACAGGTGATCCTGTCGTTTTCCATGTGGCAAAGCCATCAGAAGATCAAAAGCAATTTCAGAGCGATTTAGACAAGGTATCTGTCTGGAGTGAAAAATGTCAATAGTCTTCTGGAGTATTGCTATGTGTTTTGAGATGTTTACCAGATAGAATTGAGGAAGGACATTGAAAGAGTTCAAAGCAGAGCAGCTCGGTTTGTTACTGGAAACTGGTGGAGAGAGCGCCACGGATGTGATACACAGTCTGGGGTGCAATAATTAAAACAGAGCCTTGTATAACTAACTTTTCCACTAAATGTAAAAATATTTTTGTTGATGCCAACCTAGATAGATACACTCCTGGAAATTGAAATAAGAACACCGTGAATTCATCGTCCCAGGAAGGGGAAACTTTATTGACACATTCCTGGGGTCGGATACATCACATGATCACACTGACAGAACCACAGGCACATAGACAAAGGCAAAAGAGCATGCACAATGTCGGCACTAGTACAGTGTATATCCACCTTTCGCAGCAATGCAGGCTGCTATTCTCCCATGGAGACGATCGTAGAGATGCTGGATGTAGTCCTGTGGAACGGCTTACCAAGCCATTTCCACCTGGCGCCTCAGTTGGACCAGCGTTCGTGCTGGACGTGCAGACCGCGTGAGACG
Organism: Schistocerca piceifrons; assembly: GCF_021461385.2. Classification (NCBI taxonomy): domain Eukaryota; kingdom Metazoa; phylum Arthropoda; class Insecta; order Orthoptera; family Acrididae; genus Schistocerca; species Schistocerca piceifrons. Next base: position 319,482,630 of record NC_060139.1, on the reverse strand, counting down.
ACGCTTCATCCAGTCCCAAACATGCTCAATGGGGGACAGATCCGGAGATCTTGCTGGCCAGGGTAGTTGACTTACACCTTCTAGAGCACGTTGGGTGGCACGGGATACATGCGGACGTGCAATGTCCTGTTGGAACAGCAAGTTCCCTTGCCGGTCTAGGAATGGTAGAACGATGGGTTCGATGACGGTTTGGATGTACCGTGCACTATTCAGTGTCCCCTCGACGATCACCAGTGGTGTACGGCCAGTGTAGGAGATCGCTACCCACACCATGATGCCGGGTGTTGGCCCTGTGTGCCTCGGTCGTATGCAGTCCTGATTGTGGCGCTCACCTGCACGGCGCCAAACACGCATACGACCATCATTGGCACCAAGGCAGAAGCGACTCTCATCGCTGAAGACGACACGTCTCCATTCGTCCCTCCATTCACGCCTGCCGCGACACCACTGGAGGCGGGCTGCACGATGTTGGGGCGTGAGCGGAAGACGGCCTAACGGTGTGCGGGACCGTAGCCCAGCTTCATGGAGACGGTTGCGAATGGTCCTCGCCGATACCCCAGGAGCAACAGTGTCCCTAATTTGCTGGGAAGTGGCGGTGCGGTCCCCTACGGCACTGCGTAGGATCCTACGGTCTTGGCGTGCATCCGTGCGTCGCTGCGGTCCGGTCCCAGGTCGACGGGCACGTACACCTTCCGCCAACCACTGGCGACAACATCGATGTACTGTGGAGACCTCACGCCCCACGTGTTGAGCAATTCGGCGGTACGTCCACCCGGCCTCCCGCATGCCCACTATACGCCCTCGCTCAAAGTCCGTCAACTGCACATACGGTTCACGTCCACGCTGTCGCGGCATGCTACCAGTGTTAAAGACTGCGATGGAGCTCCGTATGCCACGGCAAACTGGCTGACACTGACGGCGGCGGTGCACAAATGCTGCGCAGCTAGCGCCATTCGACGGCCAACACCGCGGTTCCTGGTGTGTCCGCTGTGCCGTGCGTGTGATCATTGCTTGTACAGCCCTCTCGCAGTGTCCGGAGCAAGTATGGTGGGTCTGACACACCGGTGTCAATGTGTTCTTTTTTCCATTTCCAGGAGTGTAGAAATGATCATTGTAATAAAATAAGACAAATCAGAGTTCACATGGAAAGATATAAATGTTTTTACTGCCTGCTGTTTGAGAGTGGAACAATAGAGACATAACCTGAAGGTGGTTCAATGAACACTCTGCCAAGCACTGAATTGTGTTGAGTTGTTATCATTGCACCAGGCTGATGGCTGCTTGTTAGATATATGAAGCAAGCAGTGCAAGAACAGCAATAAAACAAGACACTCTGCTACATTTGGTAGAATACCAACAAAAGACTGCATAGAAAAGAAAATAAGGTTGGTTGTCAGAGCTTGCTCTGAAATGTGAAATAAATACTCAAGGCTCTGGAATGAGTCTCCCGTTTCCAAAAAAAAACTAAGACTAACAGCTTGTCTGATAGAAACTAAAGTTGTCTTCCATATTCAGTTTCCATATTGAGCAAGTTTTTCCCACCAGTTGTTGTGTAGTTTGTTTTCGCTCACCAAAGACGATGACTATGTAAACCAACAAATCGATTTCATACAACAACTAATCTGATTTGATCAACCATTACCAAGCATACCCTCTGTCAAAATAATATCGTAGTCTTAAAACAAATTATGAAATTCTTTGCTAAACACACCTTATTCTATAAAACTATGAAACACTGAGAGATGCTTTTGGCCTTCAGGTGACAAGTCACAATAAATTAATGAAAAAAGAAGGGATGAGGCAACATCTTTCATTTTGTTTGTATGAACCTCTGCGTATTAATAATGCAACAGCACATATTACATTTTTCTCGTCTCTAGACATGTTGCAGACGATGTGAATACACTGAGAAATGTTTGCTGCTGGTGTGGACAGAAACGGAGACAAGAAACAAAGTCAGAAACAGATGCAAAACACTGTAGGAAACAATGTTTCCAACAGGAACCTTTTTCCAGTGGTAGTGTGGACATGGATTCACACTACGTTTTGCTGTGGTAATGTCACTAGTGGGGTTTTGACTATCGACTTTTGCAAGTGCTTGTGAACAACATCAGGGTGCGCTGTGTGCATTTCAGTTATTAATTTTCTTTGTAGTGTGTGACGTACGTGCGCAGTATGCCATTTCAGAGCAGTGGTGCATTGAAAATATATCAGAAATATGTCACACTTACCATTAAATCAGTTTAATAAGCCACAGCTGCAAAATACTAACACGAATTCTTTACAGACGAATGGAAAAACTAGTAGAAGCCGACCTCGGGGAAGATCAGTTTGGATTCCGTAGAAACACTGGAACACGTGAGGCAATACTGACCTTACGACTTATCTTGGAAGAAAGATTAAGGAAAGGCAAACCTACGTTTCTAGCATTTGTAGACTTAGAGAAAGCTTTTGACAATGTTGACTGGAATACTCTCTTTCAAATTCTAAAGGTGGCAGGGGTAAAATACAGGGAGCGAAAGACTATTTACAATTTGTACAGGAACCAGATGGCAGTTATAAGAGTCGAGGGGCATTACAGTGGTTGGGAAGGGAGTGAGACAGGGTTGCAGCCTCTCCCCGATGTTATTCAATCTGTAAATAGAGCAAGCAGTAAAGGAAACAAAAGATAAATTCGGAGTAGGTATTAAAATCCATGGAGAAGAAATAAAAACTTTGAGGTTCGCCGATGACATTGTAATTCTTCAGAGACAGCAAAGGACTTGGAAGGCAGCTGAACGGAATGGATGGTGTCTTGAAGGGAGGATATAAGATGAACATCAACAAAAGCAAAACGAGGATAATGGAATGTAGTCGAATTAAGTCGGGTGATGTTGAGGGTATTAGATTAGGAAATGAGACACTTAAAGTAGTAAAGGAGTTTTGCTATTTGGGGAGCAAAATAACTGATGATGGTCGAAGTAGAGAGGATATAAAATGTAGAATGGCAATAGCAAGGAAAGCGTTTCTGAAGAAGAGAAATTTGTTAACATCGAGTATAGATTTAAGTGTCAGGAAGTCATTTCTGAAAGTATTTGTATGGAGTGTAGCCATGTATGGAAGTGAAACATGGACGATAAATAGTTTGGACAAGAACAGAATAGAAGCTTTCGAAATGTGGTGCTACAGAAGAATGCTGAAGATTAGATGGGTAGATCACATAACTGATGAGGAGGTACTGAATAGGATTGGGGCGAAGAGGAGTTTGTGGCACAACTTGACCAGAAGAAGGGATCGGTTGGTAGGACATGTTCTGAGGCATCAAGGGATCACCAATTTAGTATTGGAGGGCAGCGTGGAGGGTAAAAATCGTAGGGGGAGACCAAGAGATGAATACACTAAGCAGATTCAGAAGGATGTAGGTTGCAGTAGGTACTGGGAGATGAAGAAGCTTGCACAGGATAGAGTAGCGTGGAGAGCTGCATCAAACCAGTCTCAGGACTGAAGACCACAACAACAACAACAACCATTAAATGTCAATTAATAAAGCATCAATGATGTAAGACTTCAAGAGATTTTGTAAAAACTAATGCACTATGCAAAATTCTGATGCATAAGCTGTAGTGTAATGGATAACATCATGGTTGCTGAGTTAGAGGTTATAGGTTTGCGACTTGCTCCATGCAACTCACTCCCCCCCTCCAACTTAATGTTGTCATCACATTCTGAAATTTTGTTATGGTTGTATTACAATATGTTCTGCAATATTCAGTGTTGTTGAACATTTCTATGTGGACAGAGAATGAAAGATGAAATAAATATTTTCCTGTTTATTTCCAAACATGTGGTGCTTTCCGAGTTGTGGTGATGCGGGAACCAAAGAGGACAGCTTATATTCCTGCAAATATAATGAGCAGCTATAAAATTCATATTGTTCCTTGTCAAAAATACTTCACTGTTTATTTCCGATTATGTGACGATTTCTGAGTGATGGTTAGACAGGAACCTAAGAGGACAGCTTATATTGCTGCAGTGAAACAGTGAGCAATAACATTCATATTCTTCCTTGTCATAAATATTTCACATGTTGCGTAACCACAAATACATTCCTCTAAAGAGTTCTTGCTACAACTTTGAGATTCCCCCGTCACTAACACATCCATAAACATCAACTTCGCACTACAGCAGTAAAAAACCGAGAGCGTTGTTCCTGGTCGCCTTCACAATGGCAGCACATCACAGTTAAATCAGTTCCTGCAAAAAGTAGTGTGAAATGTACTCGACCCATCATCATTTCGCAGTCATGGATTATGTCAACATTTCCTGTCTCATGCCTCCCCCCTCCTCAGTGACCTGAATATTCCCTTAACTCTGCCATCATCCATGGCATGAACCATCTGGCTTTTCTGCCACTTGTAACTCATTCAGTCACATCAAATGTCAATAGGAAGAAAATAGGACAAAGTCAAGCGAAATGCTGAGTAAGAACATAGAATTGAGGAAACCTTATTAGGAAGAAATGTAAAATCAGAGAATTTTTAACATTGTTCTTATGGGTTTTTCACAGGGGCTACAAATTTATGGTGTAAAATCGCAAAAAACATAAAATCAGATAACATAAAATCGAAGCTCCACAGTATTTGCAAGTACAATATATACATGTTCATTCCCCCTCATTAGAGGTGCATTGGGGTACATTATTAAGTAAATTCCATAGTGTGTATATGTATGTGAATTGCAATAGTTACAGAAAATATGAAGTACACCAAACAAAATTCTTCAAAGATTGTGAGGGAATACTGTGGGGATAATGCAACCAGTTGTTGAACTAAAAATGTACTTAAACAAACAATAAATTATGTATTACTTGACTAGGAAAATTTTAAAATTCTCACTGTACTTTCTGTTCTTTAAATTATTTTTGTTTGTTGAGGGTATTATTTGGCTACTTTCTATAGACAATCAAGCAATTTTTTTTTTATTTTTTTTATTTTTTTTTTTTTTTATTTTTTCCTTCACCGCATGCTTTCTTTCTCTTAAATGGGCACTAAACAGTGATCGGTTGCTTTCACCGGAGTTGACATGGTATATGAACCTTGTTTCAAATTCTCTCCCCATATGTGCAATATACCACGTACAACAACTGTCATATTTTGTTTTATACACTCCTGTAAGGTTGAACAGAAATTTCGTAGCAGTATTGAGTCTAATATGAGAAACTATTGTGTTATTTTGCCAGAAGGAGACTTTTAATTTGATTTTATGGAATAAGTGACTCACCTCATCTGAAACATTTCATCTGCAAGGTAGTTCAACACAAGTTGTTGTCGGTTGTTGTTTCTTCCCTTTGTAAGGAAATCTGCTGTTTCACATTTAACTTTGACTGCTTTTTTGGCATACAAGTTGCTTTCCTTTTTTAAAAAAGAATTCGAACTGGAGTGTACACATGTTCACAGCTACTTCTTTCAGCAAGTGTAATTGGGATTGTGTATTCTCTTTTAAGAGATATTTGGCTCATTTTCCATGGTGAAAATAATTTTATTGTGTTGATCATTAACAGATGAAATGAAACATCAGCTGCTTCAAATGTCCCCTAAAATAAAATCAAGGTAAATTTAGAAAACCTAAATAGTATCTGGTTGCTGTAGACCTTGACTTGGTGAAATGAGGGAAAATGAACCAACAGAATAAGTCAGTAGAATACACAGCAGTAAAAAAATGGTAAACATTTTTAATCTCCTTTGTCCATAAATTTGAAGTGATTTATGAAAAGAATAGTCTCTTGGTAATTCAGTTGTCTCTCTCTGTCTAAAGAGAGAGAAAATCCTCTGATTAGGATCTGATTTTGATGGAATTTGATTATTCTTGTGTCATTTCTTAAATTAGACTTAGTTTCATTGTGCAGTTTGTAACATAACAACACCACAAAGGAAAAAGAAGTGTGAATTACAGAGTGCAGTGGGAGCAATTTTACATTAGACATTTTTGGACTAGTCTTTTGCAGACAGCATTTTTAAGTGGTGGTGATTAGAAAACGTAGGAAATCAGTTTGAGAAGTTTCTGAACCCTTCAGGATTTATTGTTAAATGGATAATAATGTTTTCTATAGCACTGTAAGTAAAGCTTTTATTTTTACTCAGTACTTATGTAATGTTTTACTTTCCATGTGTTATTCTGAGGTTTCAGTTTTTGTTATTCACGTAGTGCCTTATGAGCTCGACTTTTTTATATAATTGGGACTCTCATTTGCTATATGTTGTATAAGGAATTGGAATAGGAATTTTTACATGTACATTTCAGTTGAATTTTGTATCTAATCTTCAAATAATCACTAATATCATTCCTTGAAAAATGAGGCTGATTACACTTACTGCAAACTTTGTTGTCTAAACAGATCTTCATCATGGTGAAATGTCCCCAAGCAGCAGCTGCTCCGTTACATCTGGTACACCATCAACTGATCTCCGCTTTTCAGAGTACCACCTAGAGAAAGTCAGCTCATACTTCACACCCTCAGAAGATGATGATGCATCGTCTATTGATCGACCAATTCGTGCATATTCTGTGGGGTCGCGGGCAGACACTCGAAAGACAAGCAGGTTAGTATTATGTGCTGTTTGAGACTTTCTGCCATAGTAACTAATGGGCGTCACGTTGGATATTTCAACGAGACAGCTGCTTGTCGTCTTCAGGGGCTTATTGACATGTTGCTGCAATGGCTCACCAATGTATATGCTGACTCGCTAGCAAAGTGTGGGCACCCAGGGGTGGGCCTATAGCGACCTTGTAGGTGAATCATAGAGCATGGTGATATCCAGTGCCCTCAGCCAGTGAAACGAGCCACGGTCTTCACATTCGTGGGGTGGGAAAAGCACGGCCACAAATCATGGCCTAGCATGCACGGGGGAAAGCGTTGGCACCCAGTTTAAGTGGGCAGACTCTGATTCTCCATCTGTGTAGATTCGGCTTCGTTTGTCTTCGGCCAACAATTCCTTAGCACTGCTGATACTGGTTCCCATGCCTTGCTGAGTTGAAATCCTATGTCTCTATTGATCAGGTCCTTACTTATACTATTTTGAATGCTTCTTTAATGATGGAGTCCCAACATGTGGAAACAGATAAAAGGATCTTTGTCTTTCCATAGTTCATGCTATGTCTCATGTCAAGACAGTGTTCAGCCACAGCAGACTTTTCTGGCTAACCTAATCAGGTGGGACATCTATGTTCAGAGCATCTGTCCTTACCAGAGTGACATATCTGGACAGTGTATGATTTCCCACACTGACATGGGATTTTTGTCTCTTTAGACCTAGATTGTCCTTAGGAGAACCTAGCATTGTTTGCACTTGTGCTGGAGGGTGAAAGACATATTTTATTTGATGTTTCTTGAACAACCTTTTGTCAATCTTAAAGGACAGACTACCAACACAGGGTAGAAATACCATCCTTGTGGAGTTATCCGTTTCTTCTGGCTGTTCTCAAGCTTTGCTGCATGCAGATTGAAATACATTCCAGAACTGTTTATCAGAGTGGAGTGGTACACAAAACATGTCAGAACACTTTTGCAGAAGCAACGAAAAAAGCATGCCAAATTCAGAACAACGCAAAATCCCCAAGACTGGCTAAGTTTCACGGAAGCTCAAAATTTAGTGCGGACATCAATGCGAGGTGCTTTAATAGTTTCCACAATGAAATATTGCCTCAAAATATGGTAGAAACCCCAAAGAGATACTGGTCATATGTAAAGTACACCAGTTGCAAAAAATAGTCAATACCGTCACTGCACGATAGCGCTCGAAATGTTACCGATGATGGTGCCACTAAAGCAGAGTTACTAAATACAGTTTTCTGTAATTCCTTTGCAAAAGAGGATGAAGTAAATATTCCAGAATTCAAAACCAGGACAGCTGTTAGCATGAGTGACATAAAAGTAGATATCTTAGGTGTTGTGAAACAACTCAAATCACTTAAGAAAGGCAAGTCTTCTGGTCCAGATGTTATACCAGTCAGGTTCCTCTCAGAGTATGCAGACATACTAGTGCCTTTCTTAGCAATCATATACATCTGCTCACTTGATGAAAGATCTGTTCCTAAAGACTGGAAAGTAACACAGATCACACCAATATTCAAGAAAGGAAATAGGAGTAACCCATTGAATTACAGACCCGTATCACTGACCTTAGATTTTGGGGCATATACTGTGCTCAAACATTATGAACTACCTCGAAGAAAATGACTTATTGATACATAACCAACACGGATTCAGAAAATATCATTCTTGTGCAACACAGCTAGCTCTTTATTCCCGTGGAGTAATGAGTGCTGTCCACATGGGATCTCAGATCGATTCCATATTCTTAGATTTCCAGTAGGCTTTTGATACCGTTCCTCACAAGCGACTATTAATCAAATTGTGTGCATATGGAGTATCGTCTCAGCTGTGTGACTGGATTTATGATTTCCCCTCAGAGAGGTCACAGTACGTAGTGATAGACGTGATATCTGGCATTCTGCAAGGTACTGCCATAGGCCCTCTACTGTTCCTGATTTATATAAGTGATCTAGGTGATAATCTGAGCAGCCCCCTTAGATTGTTTGCATATGACGCTGTAATTTACCATCTAGTAGAATCATCAGACAATCAATTCCAATTACAAAATGATATAGAGATAATTTCTGTATGATGCGAAAAGTGGCGATTAGCACTAAACAAAGAAAAGTGTGAGGTCATCCACATGGGTACTAAAAGAAATCCGATAAATTTTGGGTATACGATAAATCGCACAAATCTAAGGGCTGTCAATTCGACTAAATACCTAGGAATTACAATTATGGACAACTTAAGTTGGAAAGACCACATAGGTAATATTGTGGGGAAGGCAAAACAAAGACTGCACTTTGTTGGCAGAACACTTAGAAGATGTGACAAAGCAACTAAAGAGACAGCGGACATTACACTTGTCCGTCCTCTGCTGGAATATTGCTGTGCAGTATGGGATCCTTACCAGGTAGGATTGACGGAGAACATCGAAAAAGTGCAAAGAAGGGCAGCTCATTTCGTGTTATCGTGCAATAGGGGTGAGAGTGTCACTGATATGATACGCGAGTTGGGGTGGCAGTCACTGAAACTTAAGCTCAAGAACAGCCAGAAGAAATGGATAACTGCACAAATATCTACCCTATGTTGGTGGCGTGCCCTTTAAGATTGGCAGGCTGTTCAAGAAGCATCAAACAGAAAGTGTCTTTTGCCCTCCTGCACAAGTGCAAACTAAGCTGGATTCTTTTAAGAACAGCCTAGGTCTAAAGAGACTAGGCATGTATAAAATCCCATATCAGAGTGAGAAATCATACACTGGCTGGACATGTCACACTGTTGAGGATAGATGTGCTGAATGTAGATGTCATGCCTGATTGGATCAACCAGAAAAGTCTGCTGTGGCTGAATACTTTCTTGACAGTAGACATAACATGAACTGTGAAGAGACAAATATCCTTCCATCTGCTTTCATGTACTGGGACTCCATCATTAAAGAAGCAGTGAAAGTATGTATAAGTAACAACCTGATCAATAGAGACTTGGGATTTCAACTCAGCAAGGCATGGAAACCAGCACTAGTGGTACTAAGGATTTGTTCCCCGCAGGTGAAAATTTACCCAGAGGGAGAATCAGAGTCTGCACACTTAAACTGGGCACCAACACTGTGCCTCTATGTGTGCTGGGCCACATTTTCTCCGCATCACGAATGCGAAGACCATGGCTCGTTTCTGCAGCAGGGGACACTGGATGTTGTCGTGCTTTATGATACGTATACAATGACATTATAGCCTCATCCCTTGATGCCTGCATTTTTATAATGAGTTAGCATATATATTGGCGAGCTGTTGCAGCAACACATCAATAAGCACCTGAAGATGATGATCAGGTGTCTTATTGAAGTATTGTGCAGCTTCCACAATTATCCGACTCGATGCCTGTAAACCAATGAAACATTTCGTATTATTTTCAGAGCATTACATAGGGTACAAATGTTTGGTTATAGTGCCTATGAGTAAAACATAGTTATGATAGTTCTTCAGTAGGAAGTGATTTGAGACACTTATATCTGGGAGTTTTGTGTAAAATATCATTTCTTAGTGCGCTATTAACTTCTTCATGTCGTCTGTGGAACCTTACTTGTACACAGCCGCACACATACTTACCAGTTCCAGAACAATAGTCAAGAATGTTATTGGTACCACAGCTGTACTGTTGCATGTGTCGTCATCCACATCAAGATATGGTGCACAGATATCTCTTGTCATGTTGCCAGTATGCGAACCCCACATACGTATAGGTGGATGACTGAGTAGTGATGCACACAGGTGCACACTCATTTTAGATTTGTAAATAATTTATTCCTTCATCTGAAAGAAGTAAAAGGTTGTAGGAAGGGATACTTTGCAGAAACTGAGTTTGAATGTCATCCAGGAGCCCATATGAAGGGAGACAGTAGCATAGTACAACAGGAAATTTTACAATGATACATTAGTAATAAGGAGAGGGAGGGATGGAAAAGTAGCAAAGTGAGCAGCCAGCAAGCCGGAGATAGAGAAGGTTGTAGTGGAAGAAACAGATTTCAGATCGACACCAGGAGTTGACAAAAATTAAAGAATAAGAGCTTGCAGATTAAACAGTAGTCATTGGAAGAACATGAAAATACTAAACTGAAAAAAAAAATTGTGTTAACACCTTTGAGGTACTGACACTGGGTAGAAGAATCTAAAGCACCATGCCTTATGCAGCAAGCACCGAAGCCATAGAAGTTGTGATTCAATTTGTGGAGTGATGGGGGAAGGAAGTTTAAGTTATCACTATCAAATTGAAAAAGCTATCATCAACTAAACATAGGTTTAACACCACAGTATTTTACTAGGTGTGGACCTCTTTGAAGTGGTATGCTCTTGCCTTCTTCCAACTTTGAAATGAGTGACTGAGCCACTTATGGGGGGAACATATGATTTATTGTGAACCTCAAACCACAGTATAGCTTAGTATTTTTCACATTGATAAATTGTTGTCAGAAGCAAAAGAAAAAGTAATGGGTGAAAAAATCCTAGGTCCAATTGGGAACCAAAGCCAGACATTTGGATTTGTAGTCAGGCACTTAACCAGTGAACTGAATATGAATATGTAAAAATGTTTAAATGAATGTTATGCCATTTGACTGTATATACCGTTCATTCTATTGTACAATTCTGATTTCAACCTTTGGCCATTTTCAAGTGCTACACTGAATTGAAAAAAAGGTAACATTATGCCAATACAATCTTTGCTCAGAGAGTGTTTTTAGAATTTAAAAAATTACTGAAATTGTTTTAATTACATGTTAAGAATGATCAGACTTTTGTAAATGAAATCTGTGTCAAAATATATTAAATTTGGTTAAGCAATGCAGGTGTCGCAACGTATAAATGGGAACATATTCACAAACTGTCTGGCAGAAATAGAACAAACAAATCTGCCATACAGTGAATAAATATATCTGCCATACATTGAATAACTGTGTCACAAAATAATCACCAAAAATCATCACTAGGAAGGAACTATTACACATAATAAACTGTATAGAATATTGAACATGAAATATAATTGTGCATTAGTGCAACATAGCTCAGTTGTAAAAACATGTAACGATCTGCCGAAATGTATTATGAAGCAGACCTTTGGATCATATACAATTGTACTGTGAAAGAGCCTGCAAATGTTTGCCATAAAAACATTGTATACTATAATGTGACAATGTATTGTAAAGCAGCTGTGTGCATACCTGAAGTGGAAATAACATTATATGTTGTAGCAAAGAGTTTACCTAAGAGTCTTCCTCGTCCCCCATCACCCACTTCTATCTTTGCCAATAGGTTTCTTCTTAAAATTCTGAACAACCTTTATGAATTGAAGAGACTGTTGTATTTATCACTGTTACCAGTCTTTGTAGTCACCTCTCTTTAATATGGTTTTACACCAAATTTATGTTTTGCTGGTTTGACTTCAATTATATTATTACCTGGCTTTCATATTAGCCATAGTATGACATGAATGAATTGCTGCATTTATTACATGTTTTCGTTCTTTTCTTTTATAAAGCTATAAAATGGCAATGTTTGACTGTTGCAATACATTATAATTCGTATAAGCATACTAGTTATAGCCTCACGTTCTTTCCTTTTTTCCCCTTTCCTTATTTAATCTTGTTTTCTTACTTGCTCTCCCCCTTCCTCTCTTTCCTTTTACATCTTATATATCCCTACTCAATTTTATTACATTGCCTATTATTTTTCTACTCCTTGTTCCCCTACCTTTCCCCCTCCACCCTCCCCCCTCCCCCCTCTTCTGCCACCTTCTAATACTTCCCTATACCATCCCCCCCCCCCCCCACAATGCTCCGTGTTCCCTCTCCATTTCTCCTTCATCCCCAACACACACCCTACACTCCTATCTGTATTTTTAATTTGGTCTGGGCTGCTAAGGACAATATGAAATAATTTATGTATTCTTTCTTTTCTCCTTTCTTTCTTTCCATATGTTATTATTTTCTTTCTTCTGCCCATATTACACCTGCATTTTTCTTTGTTTTCTCCTGGAAGCCTTTGAAATCTTTTTCTGTATTTTCATTTGTATTACTTTATTTGATTACATCTCCTCACTCCCCTCTCCCCCTCCCCCTCCCCATTCTCTCCTTTCTTTACCCTGCCCCTCACCCCTCCATTACTGCACCAGACTATTTTGGGACTGCTCTATTGAAATTCTGCTTTAAAAATCATTTTATTTTTAATGGGGAACAAACCAACACTTTCCGTCGACACTGGAAGTCAGATGAAGGATGTGATAGGCACTATTCATTTGGGCTACCCAAGCTACACGTTGCAAAAACGCAGTTACAAATATCTGCCAAAACACCAGAGAAAATGCACCTACGACTGTTAGAAGAGACATTGTATATCTTTTCAGTCTGGTACTTGAAAACGGACAAAGGCTAAAATCATGATTGTACAATAGAATAAGCAGTATACATGGTCAAATTGCAGAACTTTGGGACTCTAGGAGCAGTTTCAACCAAATTTGGTATTAATATAACGTACTCTGGAAAATATATTATTGTGATACGGGAAGAGGGGGAGTGGGGGGTGATAGAAGAGTCCCACTTCAGCAAGGAATGATAGTCAGTATAGGAGGGAGGTGACATTGAAAAATCAGATTGACATCGGCGTTGAATCCAGTTTTTTGGTATTTTGCTAGGGTGATTGGTGACAGTTATGCTGACTTTTTGCCCCATATGCTCTGGTGCTGGTGACATAAAAGTTGTCGATAATTACAAAAATTAATGTTTAACCCATAGTATTCAGGGTTGATATGTTGAGTGGTAACCACAAGAGCAGATTTTGAGTAGTTGCATGATATTTGTTTGGTTAAATGAAAAAGAAATTACTTAAATAGAATAACACAAAACCAGATACATAGAAGACAGTTCTTTCTGTCGCTGTGTATGGAATTACTTCTTACCAGGATGTGGTGCATTTGAATATACAACAACCCACCACCCCCATTAGTTGACTCACAGGGGTGAAAATTTGGTGACACAGAACAATAAAAAATGGCTATGATTAGTGTCATATCCAAAGGGTTTGGTGTTGTCGGCTGATTGGAAGAGTCCCAGTAACAGTTCACCTTTACTGGCAGTGTAGGGTAAATAAAAATAAGTTACCTGGCGATGAAACGAAAACTTTTGAGCACTTTTGTTGCCACCATCACAATTTTGCGAACATAGCTAATCACCAAATGTCTTAACTAAATTCATTGTATGAAAGTTACGACTGCAGTTTAGCAGTGTGAGACTAAAGGAGCACATGCTTATCTTTCGCAGAAGTAGAGATGACTGGAATAGTGCTAACAAATCTTATGTCAAATCTTGAAATTCTTATCTCCTGTAAGTATAATATGTCAAAATGTATCTTATTGCTATAAGATATTCTCTGAGTGAGCTCAGGTGATTGCTATAAACATAAATTAGAGAGCAAACACTATTTAGTACTAGAGAGAAAGTTATTGGTCATATCTGAGAATTCCTTTTGCTGTTTCCTCACAGAAGAGAACTTATATAGTGTGGCAACTCGCTAGACATTGTAGATGATGAGTTGGGATGTGCATAATACTGTTTATCAAAGTGTCTTAAAACGTACTAGGAATGGATGAAAATGCTGAAAACATGTTCTTGATAAGTTATTTATGTCAGTCATGGTAGGAATGATTTTTTTAATTTACATAAATGGAGTTTTCAGAATACATAATGCTAAAGAAAATAATTAATTTTTTTAACTTTCTTCTTTACGGCAGATTGGAAGCAAGCCCACTGTTTGAGGATACTGCACGTGTGCGGGCCTTTTCTGTTGGAAGTCGCCTTGCAGGACGTGTGGGCACTGGACGGCCACGGCACACACCTCCACCGCATACTGCCACCACAGCTACTCCAGGTCCAAAGTCCAGCTCTGCACCTCTGCTATCCAGTTCCTGGTCTGGCACAGGGGGAAGTGGCAACAACAGCAGTATTGGAGGAGATAAAAGCCAAATGTCTGATCTGATGGAACTAGACTTCACCAGCGGCCGTGCACGTCCCGCTGGAAGTCGACGTACACTCCCTCCCCATCGTGAGGGAATGGGATCTGGAGTTATTTCCAGTTCACCACCTCGACGATCGGCTGTACATGCTGCAGGTCGTACACCTCCACCATCTGGAAGCCCCGATAGAAGGCCCAGATCTCCTCGTGCTGAACCAGGTCATCCTCCAACTGGTACTTCACCACCTTATGTGCCCATGAAACCTGTCCCAGGCACATCACCAAAAAATAATGATCACTTTCTTTCTGTACGTCCTGGTTCACCGCGTAGAACCGTGCCTGATGCCTCTGCCAGCAGCAGACAGAATTTACTGTCAAGGGATCCAGAATCAAATGAAAGTGTGAGGCTGCTACAGTCATCATCTGCCCTGACAGCTTCAGAGAGTGGAATATCAACTACCACCTCTACAGTGACTGATCCTTATGTTCCAATGCAACCTGTTGTAGTATCTAGTTCAACGGAGCCTTATGTACCGCTGCAGCCAGGGTCTTCATTTTCCCCTCCTGTAGATGCAGGACCCTATCTGGACATGAGGCCGAGCCGTGTTAATGCATCTTCAGTGGCATCAGGACAGATTTCTTCAGCAAATGAAAGTGGTTCAGTGGAAAGTGATCCGTACTTGGAAATGAAGCCTTCCCTGTCAAGGGTTCCTAGTGTAGTGCGACCTACAGAGACACCAACTGTCCCACGTACTCGAGTACAGTCATTTCCTACCACTATTTGCCCAGGAACTATGCCAGCAAAGCCAAATGAAGTACCTTCAGGTGGCAATGGTGTAGGAGATCGTAATGTGAGGCAAGTGCCTGTGAGGAAGACATCTAGACAGGAAGAGTGGTAAGATAATAAATCATTGAATTATTTATTTGGACTTGGTAATTAAGATAGCATATTTGATAGGAAAACATTTGATTTATTCTGGGAAGTTATGACCATAAGAACAACTATTTCATTTGTAATAATAGTACAGAAAATGAGTCTTTCCATTATGCCACAGCATTTTGTTTCATAGTGACTTATCTGTTGTGTGATTGACATTTAGTAATGATGATACATTTGTAATTCTTCAGGATAACCACTGCAATTGAAGAAGAAGCAATAGAGGCAACACAGAGAGGTAGAAGCTCTGATTACGTGGAGATGGGTGGAAGTTCCTCATATGCAGACCAAAGCACCAGCCATAATCCGTATGTCGAGATGACTCCAATTCAAAGACTGTCACAGCAAGAACCAAAAGATTATGTGGAGATGGGTCCACCACCAGCTGCGCTACGATCCAGCCTTGCTGCTCGCCCTCCAGATTACATCAGAATGCAACCTGGGCAAAGAGTTTCTAACCACAATCAGGTAAAGAGCAGTTGTGTTGGATAAAGTATGCTTTAAACTGATATTTGTCAGATGTTACACAGGAGCGTATATTATTTTCATTACATATTAGCATTTTGTATATGTACAAATTTATCAATTTCAGCACAGAATGAGATTTTCACTCTGCAGCGGAGTGTGCGCTGATATGAAACTTCCTGGCAGATTAAAACTGTGTGCCCGACCGAGACTCGAACTCGGGACCTTTGCCTTTCACGGGCAAGTGCTCTACCAGCACATTTTAATTCATTAATTTCAGCACAAATTGTCTGTCATATGTCACATGCTCCAGTAAGATCTTCAAAGTTACCACACCAAGTTCAAAATTCGTGCAGTACACACATAAACAGACATCTCTAGGTGGATGTGGAACTACCCACTTAGGTTGTAGTGCACCAAATTTTGATCTTCCAATATGTGAAATTGTATAGTTGCTCTTATAAACTGCTAAGTTTCTTTAATACTGTGAGTCATGTACCTCTTCACTTTCACAACTTTTTGACATTCAGCTGTTACAGTTATTGTGCATTTTTTGTTGGCACTCTGGCAAGAACAGTCCCATTTATCTTCCAGATAAAATGACTGCACTATTTGAACTTGAGCTGTTTCTACAGGATGACCATAATAGGTATTTGGTCTTCCAAAGACTCCTTTTACAGACCTCACATTTCTTGATTTGCCTACCATGTACTTTTGATACTGATGGAACATGGTTCAAAATTGTTTTCTTTGAAAATGTCTCTGGAATAATAGTTCAAACTTGCACCTTTTCACTGTACAATGCACAATATTCAACAGCTGAATTGATATCTGTGAAAAATTCCTGTCCAAGAGTACTTGGTTCACTTTCTTCTGAAAATGGAATTTCTACTTTGAAGAATGCGGTCGATGCATACAGCTTATGAATTGACTTCACTGACGACGGTTTCTTAACAGGACTAACACCTACCTCTGTAGTTGACTGATTCAGGGTATTTAATTCTTCCTCTATTGATGCAAAATCTGCATCATCTGCACCGTGGGAGACTTCACCTTGTTCAGATACTATCATTGTTGTTATTCTATCAAAACACTTAGAACACATTCCCAACCTGAACAAAGTCTGTTTTTTGTTTGTCTTTTATATCACTCTTTTATGGATATGAAAATAGTCAACACACTTCACTCTCCTGTGGCCCCAGTCAGAAGACATCTCAAGCAGTCCTTTTCACAAAACACACTGCAACTGTGTCAACTGGCAAATTCCTCACGAAAACACAAAACTCACTGGATGGTCTCAGATTTCCTAGAAGCCTCTTCAGTAAACAAATTAGCACTGAACACCTACAGTACAGAAACCTGCAATGAACAACCACAACAAAGAACCTGACAAGGAACTACAACAAAGTGTGAGGAATATCTGCAGTAATGGAAGTGAAAAGAAACAACTGTGACAAAGAAAGTGATAAGAAATAACAACAACAAAGACAATAGAAATAAACATTGTAACAAAGAAATTAGTAAGAAACAACTTCAGTTAAGACATACATTACCCTTGAAAGTGAAAAAAAATGATTTTTAAAAAATAAAACCTGTTCAACTTAAAAGTGGAAGCTCTCCTTCACGGAGAATATAGTACTACATGGTACTAATCAACAGAAAAAAATCTAACTGTTCTTGACTGGCATCTTTGAAATTTTTTCAGAATATTCAAAAGGTGACAGTGAAAGAACTTTGACAGATATTTGTCCAGACGGAGGATACCGTTGTAATCATAAAGCAATTATCTTTGAAATAAAAAAAACTGTAACAAAGTATCTAGAACTGTTACAGAGATACAGCATTTTAAAAAATTTTCCGAAATTAACATCTTCCTCTTTGGAGGCCTGTATCTCAGGGCAGAAATTTTTTGGAAAAAACAAAAAAATACGTGTTTCTTACTTACTCCTAAATTTCAACATAAGCTACATTCAATAACATCTGAGACTATGAAGGGAACACCCTGCCTGAAGTGATATGGATTATGCCTTTAGCTGTGAGACACAGTCCATACACAAACTAATTTAAACATACAAAGAAGTAACATTCCTGTCAACTTACTCCTTATGTGTAGGGATCGGAAAAATTCACATTTTACAGTAAATACAAAATAGATACGAGTTCTACCTCAAAATGTGAAACCACAAAATTACTTGATAGACATAGTTTTATAGCTAATTGTATCCATGCGAACTATTTTATCAGAGAGTTTGAAACAGCTTTATTTTCTGCATATAAATATTGAAACTGTCACCAATTTTCAGTTACTGATATTGTACATCATCTAGCAAAGCCTTTGTAAATAGAGAAGCATTCAGTTCATCTGTGGGAAAATGCTGCTGCTTTTCAGCAGAATAATTATATTGTGTTGAAGTTTTTGCAAAAAGCAAACATTCCAGTTAAAAAGTTTACAGTCAGCACTTTTTTTTCTTTAACTGTCAATTTCAAGGAATGAGGACTTACTTTGTCTTCACTCATGTAGCATGACAACCTTATAAATTTGTGCACCTAATCTTTCTTTCTTTCTTTCTTTCTTTCTTTCTTTTTTTTTGACGACAATAGACGTGAATTTTGCCAAAACTGGATGCTACGTTTTCCAGTCCCTACCTATATGATGTCAAGATTTCTGTGTCTTATTGTTAATGCTCCTTTGATTTGTCAGTTATGTATATTTTAACGCTTTAGGACTTCAGTAAGTTGTTATGCAAACAACTGCCTACCTCTTCATACCCTTCCCATCTCATTTTTCACTTCCCCACTTTCATTGTTCACCACTCCCTCTCTTTCTCCTGGTATAGTTGTTACATTCTGTGAAAGATAGGTTAAATTAAGTCTGTTTTCCTTTATAGTGTTCACTTCATTTTCCTCTAAACATTCTCACCTCTCCTCCTCTGTTACACCACAATACTGAGATTTCATCAGTTTCATGCATATACAAAGTTTGAAGTGAATACTACAATTTTTTTACAAGTATATAATTAATGTGTATAATATGGATAAAGGAAGTCTGCTTACCAGAAGGCAGCATATCTATATAATTATGCAGATTGTAAAATTACTGTGTTTCGGAACCAGGGGCTCATTCTATTGACAGAAGAGAGGAAAGTGTTCAAGGAAAATAGTCTAGTAAGGCTTAACTATACAGGAAAAGTCAAAAAGTCACCCAGGACCAACATCAAAGGAACTTAACAGATGAAATAAGAGGGGAAAATGCATTGTCAGCACCTAATGAAATTTTAAAACCTGTAATCAAGGATATGGCAGACAGGGTAATAGTAAACTTAGAAATGAGTGGAGATACATCATGATCAAGCCAAACAGATTGGGGAAACTAAGTCTTTATTTCTTTTCTTTTGTCAGAAGAAGGAGTTAATGTTTCTGCAGACTAGTAATTTTAAATTTTATGTTTTTGTATGTGTTAGCATCTGCTGCCACTTGATTAGGAGGTTTTACCTGTCCAGATTGTAAACAGTTCACGTTAACTGATTCTTCCGTCATAAATGAAGAGCACAGTATTGTGTATGTTGCACGGTACTAATTAGTTTTGTTGAACTATTTTTGACTGACAAGGCCATTATCAGATTTTACCTGAGTGCTGACATCAAAGAGGGTACAATACAAGTGAACAACATTGGAAAGATCTCACAGCTCACGCATGCTCGCGCGCGCTCACACACACACACACACACACACACACACACACACACACACACACACACACACACACACACACACTTGATGTTATGTTTTCCAGTATGTTGCAAGAAGAAAGCTGCAAAGAAAACTGTACGATAAAGATTATATTGGAATGAAATAGTCAGTTGGCCAAATACACAAGCAAAAGTGTTCTCATTTGTTCTGCAGGATTATGCTGAACAGCCAGCTGTTGATATCTCAGTGAAGCAAACTACACAAGTTACAACCAGTGCTGCTGATGGTTACCTGCCAATGCAACCAGGCTCTGGCGCATCTCGAAAACCAGAAGTTGTCACCCAGAGCACTGTAGCTAGAAGATCTGCACCACTTGATACACCAGCTGCCAGTACCAGGAGCCGTGATGGTTATGTTGAGATGTCTTGGAAGCCACCAGCTACAAGGTCACTGTTAGATGATTACCGCCCCAGCCAAACACAGCAGCGATCTGCACCAATTGCCATCACAAGGTGAATTAACAGAGACCATATATTCCTCTTAAATTGTATTATAGATTTTATATTTATTGTTTGTTAAATTGTGGGTAATGGGCCACTGAGCTCGTGACAACTAGTATGTTGTCTTAAGCAATAGTGGTATTGAATACAGGGTGTATACGACCTGGGACAACCAGGAGATCCGGGAATTTTTTCATCCGGGAGTAAACCGGAAAAAACCTGGGAATTTTTTAGAATTCCAGGAATTTTTCATTGTTTTAGTTTCCAGTTAAATTTTTGTAACTTTGACTGGTAAGAACCAATACTCTAACATTGAATATTACTGTATCTCGGTACTGCAGAATAATACTGCAGCAATAAAAAACGAACGAGAGAAAAAGAAACGAAAATAAAATTTACGTTGCAAAGGAAATTCACCATATACAACAACAAAACACAGTGCTCTTACAAGCGTCTGCCAACAACAAAGTGTGTCAAAGGCTTGCCTCCGATGGGTGTAACATCACAAGTTTACATTAGATTCGTTTGAGCGGTTGCGAGCAAGCTTATCCGCATGTGCAGTTGAGTCTCGTATGAGTAGTACCTTCTCCTGCTTCTGGCTACAGAAGTGTGGCAGTTAGCTGTATAAGCAACAGCAGCAAGCAGCCAGATGCTATCTGGAAAGATTTTACTGGTGCGCCTAAGCTGTTATATTATTGAGGAAAAAGACCTTGTTTCACAATGCCCCTAGCATCCAGCGCACATTGGTCTATCGATTTCTCGTATGATTTTGAACACATCCCTGTTGGTTTTTGAACAAATTCTAAGTCGATTTCTGAAAGAATCGTATGTTGATTTTTGAATGTGTGCATAGTGTAAGTGATGTCTCTGCCAGGGGAATCCCCGCCGCATCTAGAAATAAACTTTCCTGCAGACAAATGGGGACGTGTCTATACGAGCTGAGCGGAATAAAGCCGAACGGATGAATGCCAGTCGCTGTTTATGTGGTTGACTGGGTTTGCAAATGATCAGCGTTGTTATAACTGCTAGCGAATTCCATAGATTCAGACTGCCAGAGTGGGAAAAAACGACTAACAGGAATAACAGGCAACAAAGATTGCGTATTGTCTCCTCCGTGTGTCCAAGAAAATGAAATTTTGACAGAAAATTTTTGGCCAGACCGCTACACTGCTAAGGGCCAGTTATACAGTCCCCGGCTAGCAGCCGCTAAAGTTCTATTCTGGGAGTAGTGCGGAAAACGCGTTGTACGAACACGTAATAACGCCCAACCGGATAACTAAACCGGTGACGAAATTAACCAGAGAATAAGTTTTGACACTGGCAGGAACAGTTACCAAATTTGTAATAAGATTGTTTGTTAGAACGAGGAAGGAGAAGAAACAGGGACTCTCACAAATTACTGGAGAATATGAAGATTCGAAATTTATTTAAAAATTTAGTACTATTACTTTTCGATCTCATGCTTCAGAAGCTAGAGAGTATGAATGAAATGTGAAACTATTTCCTAACACAAAACTTTTTGCTTGTAGTAGGCCTAATAGGCATTTGATATTGGTACTTCGTGTATTATATTCCGTCCTGTTATAAAAATGACCATTGGTGCCAAAACAGTCTCGTTTATGCGGTGTGTGTAACAACTGCTGCAATATTGGCAGGCCTATTTCATTTTATATAGCAGTGACAAAATACACGTAATCAGATCGAGAAACCACACCAGCCTTGGGTACAATTTGTATTAACAGCTTTTCTAGTATTAGACAACATTTCGTTTTTTCATGTAGCAAAACGTTGACGAACTTTGATGAGGTAGTAGATTCTTTCCCAGAAAGGAAAGTACACCATATAAAGATGTGGCAGTCCTAGAGAGAAAAGAAGCTAGGATTTAACGACTGAAGAAATGTGTACTGTCTTGCTTTTCTCTTGTCTTTACTCGTTTTATGTATCCTGTATTTAATTTTATGTCACACAAATCAGCAAGATATTAGCTAATAGGCAGTAAAGACTGCAAATTTTCTGAAGAGTTCTTGTTCTGCCGGTTACAAATAATACCAACCAGTATTAATTCCGAGATTTTTTTAAAGTTGACCAGGATGTCAAACCGGCCGACTGAGAGCAGGAGAGGCACCACAGGACATTTTAATTTCCACTGGTGTGAATATAATTTGTGGCACCCATTCCATTACAAAATATTACATGTTTGAATTCCACAGAGCGAAATTCAAAAGACGTGCGATGGAAGAATGCTGGGTGAAGAGGCGTGGCACTGCACTGTGCTACACTTAAGACCAAATAACATGTTTTACGTTCCCCAGAATATATATGTTATATGTATCATACTCTACAGAAAGATGTGTGCTATAAAATGAAGATAGTTTTGTAAAGTCGATTTTTAAATTTTTGCCGTCCTACCTCAAATGCTCAAGGGAGGGGGGAGCGCCACTATCTAATATCGCCCCGGTCCGGAAATATCCTAGGTCCGAACCTGATTTACAGAGTAGTCTGAGTTGTAATGGGAGGAGGTAGTCTACATGTGACCTGTGTTTACATTACGTGATTTTGCTGTTTCCTCTTCGTTTATTGCTCTCACTTCAAATGAAAACAAAATGGATTTCTGTGGCCGGGAGCTATCAAGTGAACTAAAATACATTGACATAATTACGGAAGGCTAAAATATGTAATTAGTTTCAGATTTTATTTTGTTTCCACCTTTCTGACAGTCAAGCCTTAATCGCCTTGCAGAACACTGAAGTTATTTTTGTCGGTTTGTTAAAGAAACTTTACTTTCACTAATCTTTTCTGCTGAGGCAGTCAATTTATTTGAAACTAAGTGTTTAATTCTACACTATTGGCTAGTTTCAACTGTTCGCAGCATTTCAAGTTCACGTTTTCATCTTCTAGTACGTATGGCATTAAAAACAAACATGAGATAATACAGTACAGGTACTCCAAGAAAATTTACATCTGAATCTGGACATACGAATGTGCACTTTAAGCCAAAATATGCATTTTAGTATAGTTCACAAAATTCCCATGCTCTTGGAGTGTCCTCTAATGTCTTGTTCTTTTATGACATAATGTAAGATCTTTTAATGTTTTACATGTACGAACGTACCGTCAGATCTCTCAGTTTGTCGTCTCTAATAATAAATTTTTTGGTTTGAAATATGCTTCCATGACACGAAATTGGGCACACTCCTATGTTGAAAGTATTAATCCACTGGTCAGAGCTGTTCTCTTATTTACTGCACTTCCAGTGGTTTAGTATAGGCAGTAGATAAGAAGTGGTCATAGTTAAATCAGTATTGCTCTTTCCTGTATTATTTTTGAAAGTTGTTTCGTGATTCCCCTCGTTCAATATATATAGATTAGTAGATGCCAGGAATTCTTCAAATCTCTTTTCCTCTGGAGTTTGTTACTGTGTTATGCCATGTGTTAGATCTTGCATTGCTGTCCATAACAATTACTAAATCAACTCCTTTGCTGTAGGTTGTCATGTTGTCAGTTTTCCTCATTTTATCTTTGATGAGTTTTGTAGTGTCTAAGTGTGCTAAATATGAAAGTGACAAATTTTCTTTTAACTGTTTGTTCAAATACTGAGTCTTTACAGCCACTTGTTCAGTGGCTGATGTTTATGAAATCAGTATCTTTCTTGGTTGGCAGTATTGCTACTCTTTCCCTTGTGCTAAGTAGCTTATAACATCTAGTGATTCCATCGCCGTTTTGTTGATAACAACATGTTTTTTGGATGAAAGCATAGTCAATACAATATTACATGGTAAGCTGCATTAGATTAGTTGTTGCAGCTCAGGAGCACTGTAGATTTATTTTTACGCACCATATTTGTTTTCGGAGAGACCATTTCATTTGGGTTGTACCTGGTGTTGCCATTAGTGGTAGTGAAATTGTATTCATGTTGTGTACTGTTTACTTCAAACATATCAATGCTACTGCATTGTTCTCATCTGAACACAGAGACAGTGAACATGTAAATAGGAGTAACAGGGGATATTGAATGTATACACAGAAGGGCAGCATGAATAGTTACAGGGTTGTTAGACCCATGAGAGAGTGTTAAAGAGATACAGAAGAAGCTGAACTGTTAGGCTCTTGAAGATATACGTAAACTATCCCAAGAAAGCCTACTCACAAACTTTTAATAACCATCTTTAAATGATGACTGCAAGAATTTCCTACAACCCCCTACGTATTGCTCATATAGGGCTCATGAGGACAAGATTAGATTAATGATAGAACATACAGAGGCATTTAAACAGTCATTCTTCTGTGCGCCATACATGAATGGAGTGGGAAGAAACCCTATTAACTGGTACTATTGGACATACTCTCTGCTGTGCACTTCACAGTATTTTGTAGAGTATAGAAGTAGATGTAGATGTATCTCATTCAGCAGCCATTTCTTTTTTAATCACACTTATTGTTCACTGTAGATGACAACATTTGTCGATTGCTTTGATTTTTGTGAGTTTCTTATCAATTAATTGTTGCAGTGCTACAAAATTTTCAGTGTACTGTTTTACTAACAGAAGTATTAGATTCTGATTTCATGTTGCTTTCAAAAAGGGCACTGCTAATTCAGGAAGCTGATACTGATCAACCTCATTCAGATCCAGTATCTATCATTTTGTTGTTCAGCACCAGATGCAGGTGGTCTATCAGTAACAGCAGATTTGTTTCTCATTCAGCATTAAATTTTCTGTTGTTGGTGTACCTTATAGACTGTTGTTCCAAAATTCTTTGTTTGGAATACACCAGCTTTGATATCTCTATTGTCAATTTCGCTCTATTCAGCTGTTTGAGAATTTACAGTGAACGACAATAATTCCTCTGCATATTAAGAACTTCGTGTATTCTCACTTTTTATTTCATTCTCTTCTAGTATAGTAGTGTCGTTCTTCTGGCAGTTTCAATCAAATACTTCGTTAGTTCCATTTATAGGCTTGTGTGTGTGTGGGGTGGGGGGGGGGGGGGGGGGCATGAATGTGGGAACAGTTTATCAAACCTGAAATGTACTCCACTTCAAGAAGTTCAAAAAGACATTATTTGTCTCCCAGCAAAACTTGTTTCCAGGTGTTTGAAATGACTGTCATTATCTCCCCGCAAACCTTGTTTCTTTGGAATTTTGTACTTGTAAAAAAATGAAGATAGCTATAAAAATTAAGAGAGCAGAATTTTTCAATTTCAAGAAGAGTAAAATCCCTTCACAATGTTGGCTGCAAAATATACACCCGCTCTCTGTTGACTTCCTTGGTGACAAATCATTTAAGTTGACAAAATACATTTTTTTTCTTTTCCTTCAGCTGTATTTATTGGTGTTTCTTTTAATTGCTATTGAGTTGAGAATTAGGCATTTTTTACCTTCTGATGTCTCTTTAGTAGAGAGAGAAGAAGACAGGACGAGTCGTGGACTTCGTTGGTTTATGTGTCTGTTTCAAGAATGTGAAAGGGAGACAGTAATTGAGAAAGGAGCGAAAGAGGGCTGCAGCCTGTCCTCCATGTTATTCAGTGTGTGTATTGAGAAAACAATGAAGGAAACCGAAGAGATGTATGGATAGAGAAGGAATGAAATGTTCAAGGGAAATAAATAAAAACTTTTGTGGTTTGCCGCTTACATATTACTTCTGGCAGAGTGGCAAAGAGCTTTGAAAGACCAGTTGAATAAAATTGGTAGTGTCTTGAACGGAGTGTACGAGATGAACATCAACAAAAGTAAAACAATAGTAATTGAGAATAGTCAAATTAAATCAGGTTATGCTGAGGTAATTACAATGAAATGTCAAAGAAACTGTTATAGGCATGTGTATTCAAATACAGAGATATGTAAACAGGCATAATACAGTGCTGTGGTCAGCAACACGTATATGTACAACAACTGTGTGGTGCAGTTGTTAGATCAGTTTCTGCTGCTACAATGGCAGGTTATCAAGATTTGCGGGTTATCAAGATTTGAGTGAGTTTGAACATGGTGTTATAGTTGGCGCATGAGAGATGGGACACAGCATCTCCAAGGTAGTGATGAAGTGGAGGTTTTCCCGTACGATCATTTCATGAGTGTACCGTGACTATCAGAAATATGGTAAAGCATCAAATCTCAGACATCCCTGTGACCAGAAAAAGAGATCCTGCAAGAACAGGACCAACGACGACTGAAGAGAATCATTCATTGTGACAGAGAAGTGCAATCCTTCCACAAATAGTTGCAGATTTCAGTATTGGGCTGTCAGCATGTGAACCATGCAATGAAACATCAACGATATGGGCTTTTGGAGCCGAAGGCCCATTCGTTTATCTTTGATGATCAGAAACGTATTCGTTTCAAATTGTATCGAGCAGATGGACGTGTACGGGTATGGAGACAACCTCATGAATCCATGGACGCCACATGTCAGCAGGGGACTGTTCAAGCTGGTGGAGGCTCTGTAATGCTGTAGAGTGTGTGCAGTTGGAGTGATATAGGATCCCTGATACTTCTAGATGCAACTCTTGACAGGTAACATGTACGTAATTATCCTGTTTGATCGCCTGCATCCATTCATGTCCATTGTGCATTCCGACGGACTTGGCCAATTCCAACAGTACAGTGCAACACCTCACACATCTGAATTGCTACAGAGTGGCTCCATGAACACTCTTCAGAGTTTAAACATTCCACTGCCCACCAAACTCTCCAGATATGAACATTATTGAGCATATCTGGGATGTCATACAATGTGCTGTTCAGAAGAGATCTCCACTCCCTCGTACTCTTATGGATTTATGGACAGCCCTGCAGAATTCATGGTGTCAATTCCTTCCAGCACTACTACAGACATTCGTGTTGCAGCACTTCTGCATGCTTGCATTTCCATATACGATATTAGGCAGCTGGAACAGTTTCTTTGGCTCTTCGGTGTAGATTAGAAAATGAGACATGAAAAGTACCAGATGAGTTTTGCCATTTGGGCATTCAGATAACTGATAGTGGCAAAAGTAAAGAGAATATAAAATTTAGACTGGCAAGAAGAAATATGTTAACACTGAACGTAAATATAAGTGTTAGAAAACCTTTTCTAGGTATGTTGAATGTATCCTTATTGGAAGTGATACTTGGAAAATAAACAGTACAGGCTGGAAAAAAACAGAAGCTATCAACAAGTGGTATTACAGAAGAAGGCCGAAGATTCATTTGGTAGATTAATAACTAACTAGGAATAGCGGGGTAGGATTGTAGGATGATGCTAGTGCTGCTTATGGGAGTGCACAGGGATGTGATGGGGAAAGGATAGGGGCTACGAGGTGCAGCACCTGGAGCCTGGTCTCGGAAGGGAGTGAAAGGGAAAGTAGAGAAGGGGAACTGTGCGGGTGCACTGACAGGATAGAAGCCATTTATAGGGTTGGAGTGTTTGCAGGGAAGAGGGGATATAGGCAGGGGGAGGACAGGAACTAGCTAAGGTTGACACGAGAGAGCTTTTGAGAATGAAGGATTTGTTGCAGGGAGAGTTTTCACCTGAATAATTTGAAAAAAGTGTGTGTTGGTGGGAAGAATCCAGATGGCACAGGCTGTGAAACAATTGGTGAAACTGATCCCATTTTCGTGGACAGCATGCTCAACCAGGTCCTGTTGTCCCTTGGCCACAGTTTGGTGGTGGCAGTTCATGTAGACAGACAGCTAATTTGACAGACAGCACATGTAGAATGCCACACAGGTTTTGCCGCTAAGTTGGTAGGCCACAAAGCTGCTTTCACAGGTAGCCCTGCCTTGCCTTTCATGCATTTCTGCCATGCATTGTATTGAAAACCAACGTAACTCCATTCAGTTTTTATAATTCTAAGTTGCATCCAGTGCCGTAGTAGGTACAAGTTTTAAAATTTATGTCGTGCAGACTGTGTCCTAGAAAGTATACTTTCATGGGTACATTACTGGATGTGATGTACAAGCATTGATTATTTAGTGGCACCAGATGGAACTTTCTGATACAAATTCCTTTGGAATTTGTACTTAACTCTGCTGTTGACCTAATATCAGTTAAAGATTCTCCAATTGAAATATATATCTGCTTTACTTATTCAAAACTATATACCATACTGGGACGTAAACCCAATACGATTCTCGTAAATGCAGTTTTTCAAACTTTCATTTTAATTCATAAAATTAATATTTTATTTTTTAATTACTAATCACATTAATATGTGAGTTCATAATAAATTAAAATCTGGTGTTGTTGTTGTGGTCTTCAGTCCTGAGACTGGTTTGATGCAGCTCTCCATGCTACTCTATCCTGTGCAAGCTTCATCTCCCAGTATCTACTGCAACCTACATCCTTCTGAATCTGTTTAGTATATTCATCTCTTGGTCACCCTCTACGATTTTACCCTCCACACTGCCCTCCAGTACTAAATTGGTGATCCCTTGATGCCTCAGACCATGTCCTACCAACCGATCCCTTCTTCTAGTCAAGTTGTGCCACAAACTTCCCTTCTCCCCAATTCTATTCAATACCTCCTCATTAGTTATATGATCTACCCGTCTAATCTTCAGCATTCTTCTATAGCAACACATTTCGAAAGCTTCTATTCTCTTCTTGTCCAAACCAGTTATCGTCCATGTTTCACTTCCATACATGGCTACACTCCACACAAATACTTTCAGAAATGACTTCCTGACGCCAGTTTTCTTTCTCCTGATAACAACGTCCTCTTGAGTAGTCCCCGCCCGGAGGTCTGAATGGGGGACTATTTTACCTCCGGAAATCTGGTATAAAGCATTAAATAGAAAATAAGGTACTTTCTAATTTTTAGCAATTACAAATAAATACAAACATAAAATTAAAACAGTTGTTAATTATGTATAAATATTTTTTTAATTTAACAATAATACATACAGCATTTTTGTATGAAATTTTAATTTGTGATGACTACTTGTATTTTCATGTCATTTATTATTAAAAAGACATCTTTATTTAGAAGTGGTCCATTTTTTGCTATTTTAACATGTCATTAAAAATGTAAAGCAAGTGTGTCTACCAAGAATCAAACCAGTGACCTCACGATTACAAGAGTAAAGCTTGATGCTCATTGCTATAGTCACCTCTGTTAATAGCTTCAATTATTTTATACTTAACTGTGCTTAGAGCTGTTCAAAGAAAATTTTTTCGAGAGGTTTGAGAGGTGCATTGAACTGCTTTAGGAAATTAATGTCTTGGCACTGACCTTAAAACCCTAGAGGTATGAAAAAAATCGAAGAAGATCAGTCAGTTTGGTTCCCTCGTGCAGCCTGCATCTCACCTTCTGATCAGTTTTAATCTGCAATGAAATTTAGTTACAGTGTACATGACATTGCAAAGTGAACGTTTTCTATAACTTTTTACTTTACTTTATGTTTCTGTATGAAGAATTTTTGTGAATTGTTTTGTCTGTATAGCTGTAGGTTATGAGTCAGTAAAACAACATATATTGAATATCCATGTCAATTGCAGGTGCACACCACCCAAAGCATTGCAGCTATCACCATCACCTGGATCGAGTCCATTTTCATCACTGCGCCGGCAGCGACGTGTACCTCATGTAGTAGCAGATGTGCCCACTCCCTCTGGCTCAGTCTTTCCATTTAGTCCTGGAAGTCCTTCAAGTCGACCCTTTCCCGGAGAAGACGATGCGAAGGAGCCAGATCGGAAGTGTGCTGTGGATGCAACTGGTGGATGTCTACGGCTATCAGCTCAGTCGCCGCCTTCGGATAGTTCGGCATCTGGTATGTTTCACAGTTGAGCCTCCTTGCATGGGGATACTGTTGACTTACTCCTTCATGTGAGAAAGATGAAATTGTATATTGGTTTATTGTTATACATATGAATGATGGTAAAGAATTACACACAATTGAAGCTTTGATGACAAGTAAATGAATGTTTGCATGAAAAGTGCTCAGTGTTCTTGCCGTGTCAGATTCAGATAAAACCCAAGCTTCCAGTTATTGCCTCTATCATGATCATCAGGGGCTAAGTCTGACTGGCATGAAACCGGTGGCACTCCCACATTTATACCCAGAGGACAGCATATGACTGACTCGTTTACATAATGACAACTCGGAAACGGTGCATACTGAGGTGGCATTCTGTACATCAATAAATTTTGTTTGCGATCATCATCCTTTGCTTCAGGCGGTAAACTTCGAGAAGTTTTCCTCTGTGTTCTTTCTTTGTTAAATACACACTTCCATCCATTGCTAAGCACATACCTGGCATGTATATTGGAGATGTAATCACATAGTCTAATTTTAACTGCTTTTCTGATCAGTAATCCATTGTGTGAGCAAATATCCTTGTTTGTTCAGACAAAACTGGCTATTCATGTAGCAGTGCATGGAAGCATGCATTTCATGAAGGAAGAGCACAGAGGAAGATTTCTTGCCATTTGCCACCTTATGTAAGGGATGCTGCTGCAAGTGATGCTGGATAGAACGCGTAAACAAAATCTGTTGACATAAAGGGTGTCTCCTAAGTACACACAATTTCCATGTCATCATGACATAATCCAGTCCTGAGGGTATAAAAGTGGGAGCATAGCCAGTTTCATGATAGTCACATTTATCCCCTAATGATGACGATGATGGTGGCAATCATCAAAAGCTTGGAATTTTATCCATATTTGATGCATCAAGTAAATGGAGAACTTTTTATGCAAGTACTCCGTTGTGAATTATTTCATAGCCAGATTGCATGGTTGTTTGTGATGTTCAGGATTGCTTTTAATTAGTCTGCCAAGTGGAAACTTTTCCAGCAGGGTTTTATAACAAAAGATTTGAATCTTAGCCTCTCCTTCTTTGACTAGTCACAATACTGCGATTGGACTCTGACCAAAGTATTCTGACTTGTTGACCTCATGGAAGTGGTAGGGTTTCTGTGAATATCAATATATGGAGTGGGAATCCTATTAAACTGTGTGTAAAATGTCCATTACTTTATCTTTCATGTACAATATATTGGTTCAGCAAGCTGCACATTTATGAACTGCCATAGGCTTCAGGACATTATAGACCCACTAGTTTAATTTCATATTTTGTATTGCAAATAAGTGCATTTTCTGAGAAGGACCGTCTCCATCTACTTCTACATCTACATACATACTCCGCAAGCCTCCGTACGGTGCATGGCGGAGGGTGCCTTGTACCACAACTGGTCACTTCCTTTCCTGTTCCACTCACGGGTAGAGTGAGAAAAAAGCAACTGTCTATATGCCTCTATATGTGCTCTAATTTCTAGCATCTTCTCCAATAATGCACTTTCATAAATCTTTGTTACTGCCATGTGTCATTTGTACTGTAATTTGTATTGTCAGGTAAAAACTGTAACAGTAAGGCTATTGCATTCAGCATGACAGAACATTTTCAAAGTTATTGGTTGATTGAGCCAGATTTGAAATTTTGGATAGAAGAAAGCTTTACAATGTTAAGTTTTCTTTAAGTAATATGGGTATAACAGTTGTCAAAAGCCATGCCAAAGTATTAAAACGTTTTAGCAAATTTACAGTCTACAAAAATACCACTCCTCTAGTTTTTGAACTCACCTGTCAATACTTTGGTGTATTCAAACACTGATGACTCACAAGTTAATGTGGTCAGCTGGAAGTGATGTAAAGTTATTTTTTAAAAAATGTTCAACAATAGTGAAATAGCCAGAAGAATGGAACTGCAGCAAACTGAAATTACGTGCTTAATGCTTTATGGTATTGTGCCATATTATAAAGATAGACTGAGGGAATCGTATTACTTCCTCTAATCATTTTATTATAAGATTTGATGATTCACTTGATAAGGTTTGTCAAGAACCTCAAATGGATATAAATATCAGATTTTGGAGTAATGGGGGGGGGGGGGGGGGGGGGGGTTGTACATGATACTTAAGATCTGCTTTGCTTTGTTGTACACACTTCTACCTCTTATAAACCTTAATAAAATTTTACAAAACTCAATGAATGGACCAACTATTAATCATAAATTTTTCAGCAATCTGAAATCTGAGTGCAGTCTGTGAAACAAATTAATGATTCAGTGATACTTAATATGGACAGTTGCACAAGAATATCCAAATTATACTTCTGTGGCACCAATTCTGCATAGGTCTTTAGTGACAGTCATTCAAAATATACTGTGAAGATTTATCAAAGCAGATGTAGGGCCTACTGAAGTCTGTTGATTTCTTAACAAGTATAGACTTAACTGATAAAAAAATTCTTAACAAGTATAGACTTAACTGATAAAAAAAATTTGCTTCTGTACAATCAAATACACTTAGGATTTGGTACTAAAAAAGCTATCAGAGAATTAAAAAAGACAAAAAAAGTCACTTATCAAATGATCTTACAGTTTATAAAAGATGTCACAACTGCTTTCATAGCTTTTACAGAAAAATTATCGACACAGTTACTCTTACTAAGCTTACTAAAGCAGTCTCACGTTTTGATCCAAGTCTTGTACATTTTCCCAAAGTCAACAGCGAGAGACTGAAAAGTCTTCTCACTGTTTTGAATGAAAGTAATTGTGTCAGTGGTATTGTGCCTGATGAAATCATTTGAGATTTAAGCAATTTATGTTCTCAATCTTCAGCATAACTAATTCTCAAAAATTATTTGCAGGCTAAGAAACACCTAGATCATTTTTGGAATGAATTAATTGTTACACACACCTATCCACAGTCATTAATAAAATTGTTAAAGATAGTTATGATTTTATCTCATGGCAGTGCTAATATTGAAAGAGGTTTTTCAGTCAATTATGAGTGCTTGGTTGAGAATGTGAAAAATTAAACTTTAATTGCTCAACAATTAATATATGATTCCATCCTAAATGAAACAAATGGATATGTTGCAACTTTTGATGTTCCAAAGTTTGTAATTCATTCTTACCAGAAGTTGGGTTCAGAATTGTCAGAAGAGACTATATGTTGAGATTGAGACAAAGAAGTTAAAATAACTGAATCAGAAGATTTGAGAAAAAACTTGTAGTAAATTTAAAAAAAAAAAAAAACATTTGGTATGAAAAATCCAGACTTTTAGCTAAGATTTTAAATGATTGATGAGCAGTGTAAAAATACTCAATAATTTGATCTGCCAAATATTAAAATTTTAATTTGAACTAGTTCGTACTACAAATCATTAGCTTGTTTTGTGTTAATTCATTTTAAATTATGTAGATTTTATAAATGTGTTAAATTACTTATAATTACCATCTATATCAGTGCACTGAAAACGAATAAAATAAAAAGTAAACTATATAAATTGACAGAGTTAAAGGGTCCGCCTTAATTTTTGTGAGTTTTGTACCAGATTTAATTATTTTCAGTTAGAAAACAATGAAGACTTTAATTGTTATTATAACATAAATAAAAATTTCAAAATCAGGGGAAAATATTACAAACTTTACTGGAAATACGAGGAAATATTTGATTCATTTCTTTGTTGCCATCCTCATCTCAGCCTTGGTCTTCCCCCTGATCTGTTACTTGTGATGTTGTCTTCCTCCGCCTACCTGATCTGGCATTCTCAATGCATTATGTGCCCATACTATTTCAGTCTTCTCACTTTAATCACTCCCACAACGTCCACCAATTTGTAGAAACTTGTACAACTCCTGCAGTTTATGGTTCCTCCTTTTCCCCCCGTCATCTCTGTCCTTCACTAGTCAAAAAATCTGCCTCAGAATAGCATTCTCAAATATCTGTCTTTTGGTTTGGGATGAAGGTCTGTGCTCTCTATAGGACCACAGGTTATATCTCACTCCTGTAGATTAATCTTTGTGGATCTTAATAGAAGCTGAGACTTTAGTGGCTTTCCAAGTGCAAACCTCGACAACCTATTTCCTGCTTGAATTTTTGTCATTGTTAACGTCTGAAGGTTTATTGTTTTCCTCCCTGCTCACTACGAGGTATTTGGTCTTATCCATCTTCATCTTTAAGGCTGCCCACATTTTCTCCTCCAACTCTTACCATCTGAATTATGTCTTGCTCATGTGATTTTTTTCTGGTAAAATTTTTATTAATTGTGACCAAAGCTTTGATCTGTTCGCAAATCATTTATTAAATTTGTTATTGATTGATACTTTTAAATTGTGCAGCTATGTACAAATTTATTAACATTAATCAAGTAATTAAATTTAGAAATGGAAGTATGGAATTACTGACACTCACCAACTTCCCCTGTTTTTGTCTGTGAGCAATTCATGTTGTGAAAAAATGTGTCTTCATGCAAAATCCAACTTTGGGGAGTAGGAAGCGAAGTAGAAGTTACAAAGCTCCTTCCTTACTGTGCAGACAATGTAAATTTGTCTAGTGACATATTTAAAGTATTTCTTCGTGACTACCTGTGTATTGTAATTTTCCCAAGGAAGTAAGCAGTAACTTAACATATCTGTAAATCTGTTGTGTAAATGAATAAAAATGAAGGTAGCAACCACTTATCTGCAGTGGTGTGTAGCCTATAGACAAATTAAATACTAAAAATTCGTAACTGCCTTTTCAGCTACCCCTCCTTTGCTAGAATAACTACACACTTTCTTACAACAGTCACAGCGCCTGACAGCGGATTTATTCATTATCAAGGGCAAGAAACACATGCATGGTGATTTGTGGATGAATTTTTTAGTGCTCTCGTTTCTTCAGTGTCTGAAAAAAAAAAAAACAAAGTGCTACTGGTGAACAATAAACAGCTTGATTTGACTGTTAGGTTTGCCATCAGATAATAAAATCAATATCACATAGTATTTCAATGGTCCAACTACGGCCTTCATCATATTAAATGCTTTGCCGAATCTTGCTGAACTGATGTGAAACTGGAGACTGGTCGCTATCGAGAGACAAAAAGACAGGGCACTTGTCCAATAAGCTGTCAGATGGAAGTCCTTCATATTCGACCAGCAAAACGTATTCGTGGCAATTTTAGACTGTAATGTAATAATAGAAATTCCTGGGTGGAACAGTATGTAAAAAGAAGGGTAATGCAATCACTCACGTATAGTGGACTGATGTGTGGTGCATAGACACAATCATGTGGTGCATAGACACACATAAGAGAAAGCAGTTTTTACTAGGTTTCGTGCCCTGACTCTTCATATTGCAAAAGTACACTCAGTGACACACTCAACCACACTGACACCCAAACACATATTCCCACTGCCGTGGCGAGACACTATTCAGAGCAGTTGCCTGGACAATGGTAAGGAAGGGTTATGTAGTGATGCAGGGCCATGGAGGGTCATAGTGGGATATTGTGGGGCAGGTCTTTCAACAGATGACTCAATGTCTGCACAACAAGGTGAAAGGGGTTCAGAGGGTATATCTTAAAAAAGGTATAAAGGGAGAAAGGGGGAAGGAGAGGAAGGTAGAGATGAAGAGGGGGGAAGAGAAGATACAGGAAGGTGGGAAAACAGAGGGAGAGAGAGAGAGAGAGAGAGAGAGAGACTATGCCTGGGTATGGGGGGAGTGTGGGAAAAGGCAGCACACAATCTGGATGGGGGAAGGGGTAGTGTGGACAAAGACAGAAAGGAAAAGGTAAATTGAGGCTGTGGCAAACAGAATAGCAGAGGTCTAAGCCAGGGGGATTCCACAAGCACAGTCACAGTGAAGTAGCTGTGAAAGTCGTTTGCGTTGTGGTGCACTGCATGTTTGGCAACCAGGTGGTCAAGTTTTTAATTTATCCCAGTGTGGCGGTGGCCATTCATGTGAATAAG
Organism: Schistocerca piceifrons; assembly: GCF_021461385.2. NCBI lineage: Eukaryota > Metazoa > Arthropoda > Insecta > Orthoptera > Acrididae > Schistocerca > Schistocerca piceifrons. The sequence continues at coordinate 319,446,755 of NC_060139.1, read as the reverse complement.
ACAGTTGATTATGTATCATGTCCACATAGAAAGCTGTATAGTAATCACAGTGTAGGTGGTATGTAACATGGCTGCTTCATACAAAGCCCTGCCTTTTATTGGGGAGACTGTGGTAGGGGGTAGTGGATGGATGCACAGGATAGGTCTTGCACCTGGGGCACCAAGATTCATGACCACTTTGATGGAGCCTTTGTCAACAGGAAGGGTGGTAAGTTCATAACCTGAAGACAGTTCAGACCTAATCATCCTACCTGCAGACAAAAGCTCCATCACAGCGGTCATGAATTGTAATGACTACGTGGCTGAGTGTCTCTGCCAACTTTCCGATACCCCTGCATACAAACCTTATGACTGTGATCACATTACAGAAATCCAACAAGATCGCTAGCAGCTCGTTAAGGCCTTAGGTCCATCCCAAAACCTGACATTTGTATCCATCTCTCTCTTTACACCAGCCCCTCCCTCCCCCACACTCTTACCTTTTACATAATCCCCATACTCCATAAATCCAACTCCACCGGTCTCCCAACTGATTATCCCATTGTGTCAGTGTGCAGTGCTCCCATGGAATGAAGCTCTGCCTTTGTCCACAAACACCTCCAAAACACTGTCTGTAACCTCCCATCCTACATCTAACACACTGCTCACTTTTTCACCACCTTTCCACAGTTCCTGTCCTATTACCATCAGACTGCTTGTTGGTCATTGCAGATGTAATGTCCTTATACACCAACATCACCCATGCCAATGGCCTTGTTGCCATTTAACACTACCTTTCACAAAGTCCTTCTGATATCAGACCTACCACATCTTTCCTAATCCTCCTGGCCAACCACATCTACACCCACAATTATTTCACTTTCAAAGGTCAAACTTGTAAACAAATCCATGGTTCTGTCAAGGGTTCTCTCACCATTCTGTGTCAGCTTATTTATGAGCTGTCTGGAGGAATGCTTCCTATCCTGTCAATGCAGCCCAGTCCAGTTTGGCAGCACAGTGCACTACTGTGAGCCTTCTGCTGCACCATGTCAGTGGTGACTTGGTGTAACTTCAGGCTATTGTTGGATGGCAGCAACTCGGTCCTTCTCGGACCACTGCCTCATCGCAGCATCAAGGCAGTCCCCTCAGGAGTGCCTTCCAGGGGAAGACGTCTTCTCATGTGCTGGTCGCGCATCGACGTTATGGGTGGCCAAAGCATTCTTGATCGCCCTGTGGTCAGCCATGTTCGCTGCCAGTACGCAGATCAGCGAGTCTGAATTGACAAGACTCGTAGACCACCTCATTCTTGGTGCAGCTCATCATAAGTCGAACAGTGCTATCCACCCACCTCTGCACTTAAACAGTGCTATCCACCCACCGCTGCACTTACAAAGGGAGGACAGGCTATGACTCGTCTTTGTGATTCTTCTTTGCCCAGTTGGCAGACTCAGTGAGTTGCGCGACAGATGGGCCCCTTCATGACAGAAGGTTTCTTCTGCACAGTCTTCTTTCCCATGCTGTGACACAGAGGACACAACAATCTATTTGCATTGTAAGAACAACAAACGACAATTTGCTCCTTTCCACAGCCACAGCACAGAACTTATTCTCAAGCTCTCTTAGGCCCAGTGAGTGTAGCATGCAGCAGCAGCGATGTGCACTCCTGACTGGTTTGGACTTCTAACTCCTTTCGTCTTCCTGTGCAGCCACTGAGTCATCTGTCAATAGATTTGCCCCACACTACCCCACATTCCCCTCCTTGTCTCACCGAGCGAGGTGGTGCAGTGGTTAGCACACTGGACTCGCATTTGGGGGGACGACGGTTCAATCCCGTCTCCAGCCATCCTGATTTAGGTTTTCCGTGATTTCCCTAAATCGTTTCAGGCAAATGGTGGGATGGTTCCTTTGAAAGGGCACGGCCGATTTCCTTCCCAATCCTTCCCTAACCCGAGCTTGCGCTCCGTCTCTAATGACCTCATTGTCGACGGGACGTTAAACACTAACCACCACCACCACCTCCTTGTCTCATGCATCCTTCCCCACCCCCTTCAGTCCAGGCAACTTCTCTCAGTAATGCATAACCAATAATCAGTCTCACTGTGGCAGTGGGAGTCTGCACTTGAGTGCCTGTGTCATTGCATGTGTAAACATGTGCACTTTTGCTAAAAAGAAGAGCCAGAGCTTGAAAGCTAGTGAAACATGTTTTCTGTTGTATGTGTATATGCGGTACACATCAGTATGCTGTAGTTGGTTGGTTGCTTTTCCCTTTTTCTGCATGTATATCCTGATACATTGCTCATGCTTTTTTTTACCACCATATAGGGATGTTGTCTCTGTTTCGCATTTGTTTGGCAGGGCAAAGTGACTGCCTCTTCTCTGATGACAGCAAGGATTGGACCATTGAAATATTATATCTCATTTGTTTTAGAATATGCTGGCAAATCCAGCAAAAATTCCATAAGAAACATCTTGCTCATCAACTATTTCAGATCAATTCATTGTAGAATGCAGCATTCCTTTAAACAAGTATAAATTAATCTAAAACTTAACATCCCAGTAGTAGTGGGCGAAAGGAGGGAGGATAAAGTGTCATTACAGAATTTGAATTGGGTGGAAAATGACAGGAGAGGAATGGACATGAAAAGGGGAAAGATGGGGATGTTATTGTGGATTCTCTAGTCCCAATTTCAATTCCGTGGAAACCAGATAATATCCACAGTGTGAAAATGTCGCCCCCACCATTGCTGCATATATTAACATTTTGTGAACTCACTTTCGCATATGGTTATGTGATTGGAGTTTGACTGCTCCATAGAGGTGGTAGACTTACAGTAAACTGCATATTCTGATCTTGAGTTTTCATATTGTGAATTGTACTCTCCTTGCTGGGATGCACCTTTGTATCATTATGTTAAATTATGTAATGCTGTTGAACATGTAACAGTTATTTTAAAATTTTAACCTAATTTATGGATTTGCTGAACCTTTCAATGGTGTAATGGTGCAGTTCGGTAGTAAGACTTAATGCTTACAATAAAAAAGGGCAAAAAGATCATTCTGACAGTGGTAGCAAGAAACATCACTGAGACACTGAAATTATTTCCCTATGCTCAGTGTAAAATGTAATAATTTTCACTTATTTTCAATAGCAATCTCTAAAGTAATATATATTGTTTTAATCTCATTTTCTGATTTTATCAGTCTGTTCTTTCCATGGATTCCAAGTAGTCTACTTTTAATATTCTTTTCGTTATGCTCGCATTGTTACATGAATAACTTACAGAGTTTAGCATTTATGTGCATCCCTTTGCTTCATACCATACTAAGTTCAGTTGACATTCTGTAGGAGAAGCCTTTATTTAATTTGCATTTTGTTTTGAAAACAGGTTCTGGATCAGGATCCTCAGAGCAGCCAACACCTGTAAATGCTGATTATGCCAACTGCAGTCCACCACGTCGTCCTTTCTCAGAGCTTGTGGATCTTCCGCAGCCCATCGAGAGTGGACCCAGTCTGGCTCCCCGTGTCATCAGAGCTCGGGGCTCTTGGGGACCAGGAGAGAATATTCCAAAGTTCGAAACACGCAGTGAGAGAGCAAGTTCATCTGAGCAGATATATGACTGTAGGGACAAGCCTCCGGTTCCACCTGCAAAGCCTCAAGGCTCAACAGCACCCACAGCAAGAAGTGTCAGACTGACCAATTTCACAGAGAAACAGTTATCGGGTATTGACGCAGGACAAATGAAGTCGTGTGAACTTCAAACGTGTGGCCGCCAGCAGGAAAGTGTTAACTACTCCACAAGGAGTGAACTCCAAAACGTGGGTAGAACTGAAAGTGATCAAAACAATGCATCAGGTACGAGCACAACAGACGATCAAAAACAACGTAATATGTTACAGAGCCAGCAAAGAGAAGAAATAAATTCCCGGCCTGCGATGTCATTTTCCAACAAAACTGCACCTTCGCTTCTATGCGAGAATCCTGAAGAGTTGAACTGTACATCTTCAAGGTTTGCGCAATCGTCCAAATCTGATAGCAGTTCAGGAATCTTAATGGACTCTGTAGGAGAAGTTCAGGAAGAAGGGAGACCCAGCCATGTAAGGGAACATAATGACAGCCTAACTTCCAACGAAAGGAAGGAAGTTGATCACTCAGAACATAGTGCTGGAGATATATCAACCTGCAATGATGCAGGCTGTTTAGGATCAGAGGAAAATCCTAATGTAAACTCTGTGACGACTGAACTGACAGAGAATTTGAGTCTGCCTTTGGAGGCCATTGTTCCTGAACATACAAATAACATAAATATAGTGGCCGTGGAATGTACTGCAACAGAACAAACTCCAGAGAACTCGGTCAGTATTCACCGTGAGTCTTCAATTCAGCAAAAAGGTCCTGGAAGGCCAGTTGATGTGGGGCAGCATAAGTCACTGAAGACTCAGACGGATGTGTTGAATGGTCCTACTACCAGTGCACACCGACAAGCTAATCCCTTAATACGGTCAGGCTCTACTTCTAGTACAGCATCAGCTGACCAGCAGCTACACTACGTATCACTCGACTTGGAGGACAGGCCCAGTGAGAGATCACAGCGCACTCAGCTTCGAGGAGAACAGCTGTATGATGGCAGTTCTTATGCTCAGATTGACTTCTCTCACAGGACTGAGTGACTGCTGTCTTATTGATTTGCTATTTGACTGTGAGACTGTTTACTGTACACCTGTTTTTTCGTATTGTAATTGTAGCAAAATGAATAAGCATTGCCAGTTATTGGGGTGGTAATGCATCCTAGGTGAACTTTGAATTGTGCATCTTGCTAGCTTTGAGGCTGTCTATTAATTTTTTATCTAGCTTTGGTACTGAAAGCATGAAGACGATTGCTGTTTGTATGGCTTGCTGCTGAAAATAATGCTTTAGTATTAATTTGCTGCAGCAATGCCTGAAATGTATACTAAGTAAGAACTACTCAAGTATCATTAGAAAATGTGGCACACGCTACAGAGCTCCTCACCCACCACTCAGGATCTTATGCCCTTTATGAATTAAGGTAGGCCTATCTTGTATGCCCACTTCCGTAAAGTCCACTGGTGGGTATTTGTCTGAGAAGTATAAATTTGGCAGCAACATATCTTTGTGGATACATATACTTGTGTCATTATCTGAACCTATATTTGCTTTTAAGTTTATTCCTAGAATAAGTGCATACCTAATTGGTACACACCATAGAGACATTCTAATGGAAAGGCAGCTGGCTCAGATTTAGCCTCCAAGTGTATGAGGGATTTTGTTTTAAAAATTTCCACTGTACATTTGATGTTTAGGAACAAGTACTTAGTACATTTTTGGCATTTTATTAGAAATGGTTTACATGTGCTATGTATGGAAAAAATGTGTATGATCGTCAGTATGTAACGTGTTATCAGAATATCAAGTACCATGAGTTGAACATGTTTTCACAAAAATTTAAAAATTGTTTCTTTACAATATTTTTATGTCTCATTCCAAAGCTGTCCCACAACAGTCTTTTGTGGTTACCTATTTAGTGACCCATCTATGAAGTGAGAAGCACTTGTATTTCTTCTTCTCCCCCTTTTTTTAAGGAAAAAACGAGAGCAAGAAAGAAATATGTTCTGTGAATTATCACCATAACATGTTGCAGAAAGCTTTTCACATCCATGGAGCAGCATGAAATGGGAGATCTGTAGTAAATACATCTTAAAATCCAGTGCTGAAGTTCAAAGCATCAACTAAAAGGATCCAAAAAAACTAGATTATTTGATTTTGTACACAAAACTGTTTGAAGCATAAGTGCAAAGTAATGATGTTGAGAATATGTGTGATGTTTGTGAACCTCTTTCTTGTCTGTCACCTTTTTCATTGCTGTTTCACATAGCTACTTAACATAAATACATATTGGTATGCTTCACTCGTAGGTGTGAAACAGCAGTATTCTTTTTCCCCCCTCATGGGAAATTCAGAACTGACTGATTACAATTGCTAATAATTTAAATATGTCCTTTATTCATAACTATTTAGTTGTCTGACTGATGAGGTTTTTCAATGGCATGAAAATGCCTTTGTGTAAGAAAACTGATTTCCTTTGTGTGTTTACCAAATATTTAGCCTTAACAACTTTTTTTACATACACATTGTTCACAAGCAGCACATCATTTCTGAAATTAACCTTTTAATACCACGAGCACCTCTCTGGATTTACATTACCAATTAACAAGTTATAATTTTTACTGTATTTTCAAGAATTTGTTTTGTTTAAAATATGTTGTCTCTAAACATTGAACATTGGGCCTCTCAATCACACATCAGTTAACACTGTAATAATATTTTTATCAAAGACCAGAGAAATGAAAACGTGGATTCATGGACCAGGATAGGTAAGAATGTTATATCTCTGAAATGTTGGACATGGACATACTGATTGCTTTAACTGTCCACGTGCCAATATAATTCAGCCTGGGTAGTGACTCCCAGCATTTGCTGCTGTGTGCTTTGGCTACAGCTGATGGCCTGCCTCAGTTGGTTGGTTCAGTGAATACCTTTTCAACAAAATTGTATTTTCACAGAGTAGTATAGATATTCAAATCCTGATACCTCCTTGTTTCCATTAAGACCATACTTGTTAATACAGCACTGTTGCAAGTGCAAAAATCACTGTTTCTATGTGATGTGTTTGACTATCTGTAGTGTACAGATAGTTGAATGGCTGCAGTGCTCGCTGGAAAGTAGTTGGGAGTAATATCAGGTGCCAGGTGCACCATGGTGCAGTATAGCTTTCATTTCTTGCTCATGCATAAGCTGACTCAGTTTCTAAAATGTGCCTTCAGTTACTCCATAGGCATAGGCCTAAAAATCATAGTGAACAAGGGGCTGGTCCCTTTGTGATTCCAGGACTTCAGTTTCCTGATAGGAGTGTGTCATTTTCCTCAAAGTTTAATATTCAAGAAGGAATCATTCCTTTCGCTGTGTATGTAGTGGTAGCCAGGGCACTAAATTTAACACACCTTTTGTAACTTTTTGTTACACCCTTTACACTTGATTTGTTGTAAAATAACAATATATTTTACTATCAAGAAGCAGGTCTGCAGTGAGCATCCATTACTCTAAGAGTGCAGCTGATTTACTAATCTAGACCAAGTGCAAGAAAATTTTTTCCATATATATACACTTTCAGTTTTGGTGACTGGTGCTTTGTTTTGAATTGTACCACATTCAAAGACTTTGCTTCTACTGGACTATTTATATACCTTGCAGGGTGTGCCTACCTGTAGTTGTATGTATATAGAGTATGAAATACTCTTCAAATGGACAGTGGTGTGTTTCTTAGTGGCCCTACAGACTGCTGACAGAGAATGACTGTAATAAGTTGCCATCAAATGGCAACATGTCAGAAGAACACAGTTCTCTTATCATTCTGCTGGGGAGAAGCCACGTCAGACGTGGCTGCGTGTGTCCCATCAGTTTCCCATGTTGCATGGGGGCGTGCTGGCACGTCTCTGGGGGGGCGGGACCCCTCCTACACTGCCCCATGTCTCCAGCCTTCTCTACTATATTTATTGTTTGTTGAACAGAAAGGAGATAGTTACGTGACATTTTATCCATTTTTGTGAGAGTTTTGATAACATTTTATGTTGTATTTATTATTGTATAGACCCAGCATTTTTACGTAATCATTATGGCATCACCATACTTACATGCAAAATACACGCATACACTTGTGCTCAGAAATAAAGACAGTTCCTATATGCCGACAAATGTAATTTGAATATATGTATATGTGTGACATGTTTTATTACTGGATATTGGATTAACGTGTTTCCTTTGTCTCTGAGGTCAAACATATTGTTATCATTTTCAGAGTGAGGTAATCAACCTACTTTTAAGTTCTTGCATTTTTCAAAATGAGTGGACTGCACATTGTAACAAGAATTTTCATATTGTCACTGTCACTCAGCAGAAAGGGGCACAGTTGTTTTAACAAACAGTTTAAGAATATGTTTGTGATTAATTTAAATTTATGACTTCTATTATTAACATGAACATCTTGAGGAATGCTGTAATTATTGATTAATAATGTTCACACTTTAGTGAGGGGAGAGCTTTGCCCCATATTTACGTGTAGCCAAATGCATAGTTTTTACATCTTTCAGGAGTCATCTCACCACTGTTACTGGCATATGATGTAATCCTATTAGAAGATATCTTAAGTTACATTTATTTTGCATCAATCGATGAATTTCATCAGTTTTTGCAACTACAATACTTTATAGCAGTTTCACTCTCTGATTAATCCAAAGGAACGGTGCTTATGATTGTAGATATTTTAGAATAAACAATTACTTGGCTCTTGCTTGAAGTAAAAATAGCTAAACGAAGCTTCCCAGATTAGTGAATTGGAAGAAATTTTCAAGTTCCTTGCTAGCTGCTTCCCTAGCTCTTATCAAAGCATAGTTTATACTAGTGATTGGAAGGTTGACAAAATCTTTCATGATGGGTAGCTATACTTTTTGCTACATGCGTAAGAGGCTGTAGCTTGAACTCAGGGAGTCATACTGCAATAAATAAATAACTTTATGATTGTGTAATGCAATGTTGTTACACACTAAAGCTTGGTGTCTGCACACTCACTACAGATGATTCAGGGGTGAAAACATTGGCTTCTCTCATGACTACGCTACATATAACTCTGTTGTGTGAAGTACTATTACAGAAGTTTTATTACTGATTTATACTAGTGTGAGTGCTGACACCATAGTTAATTCTACCATTTTAAAACTATTGTGTCTTATATGACATGCTGCTGCGTGGCAACACAAAATCGAAAATCTTATAATTAAATGTGCAGCCCACACTGTTACCACTGCCAGTTGCCCAGAGGCACTAAACTACCATGTCTTACATTGTAGGATTCTGTGAGTAACAGATGTTTTATTGTATACAGTTTGTTGATTTTACCTTATTTCATTATATGAAATAGAACTGTTCATGTTATTCCTATTTTTATGTATATTTTTTTGAGTTGTACAGATCCGTACCACTACTTGAATAAAAGTATGAGACACATTTCCTTTTATTTTTCTTCCATTCCATGCTCCAATAACTTCCTGTTGTTACCATTTGTTTAAAATTCAGATGCACACATTTTAATTTGCAATTTTAATAAGTTGAACAGATCAGCATATTCTAGTTGAATTGGCGTGAAGTTGATCCCTGACAGTTGCAGTGGGCTGGATGCAGCAGTTTTTCAGGCCTGCCTCAACCAATAATGTAATGCTATTTTGTAAATGTCTCTGTGGCATCATCTCAGTGTTGTTACAGCTCTGTAGATGGCTTCTGTTTTCGGCTGTAGTCATGATCACTTCACAGTTGAAAGCTGGGTACCGAGCTGTCAGGGATCTTCTTATCCTGTCTTGTTTATAGGACTATGCATAGATTATGTCATTTGTGGAGGAGGAGGATATTAGTGTTTAACTTCCCGTCGACAACGAGGTCATTAGAGACGGAGCGCAAGCTCGGGTGAGGGAAGGATGGGGAAGGAAATCGGCCGTGTCCTTTCAAAGGAACCATCCCGGCATTTGCCTGAAGCGATTTAGGGAAATCACGGAAAACCTAAATCAGGAAGGCCGGAGACGGGATTGAACCGTCGTCCCCCCGAATGTGAGTCCAGTGTGCTAACCACTGCGCCACCTCGCTCGGTGATGTCATTTGTGGAACACTATGACTGCAAAGATCGTGTCTTAGTTATCTACGCTACAGTGATGATTTCAAATACACTCCACGCAAAACTGGACAAGCTAGGTAAATTAACATAACATACACTGATGCGCAAAAATTAAAAAGACAAAAATAACTTTTGCAGGATATGTAGGGACAGGAAAATTTTGCAAAATGACCAGTTTTTTTTAAATAAAACAACATTAGAGATTTTTACGAGACATCATGAATTTGTAATTTTGGCATATAAAAATGTTGTAAATCCGAGGACGGAAATTTACTAATATTTGTAGCTGATAGTTATTGAATTTTTGACCTCTAATTTCCTCAAGGCTGAGATTGGTTTAGGCCGATAATCATAAACTGACTGTTTATATCTTACATTACAAACTTTGATGTGACAATGAAAATAGCTCCCAAATTAGTAAAAAGTAGATGAGTTTTGCTATTTGGGGACCAAAATAACTGATAATGGTCAAAGTAGAGAGGATATAAAATGTAGACTGGCAATGGAAAGAAAAGTGTTTCTGAAGAAGAGAAAGTTTTTAACACTTGAGTATAGATTTAAGTGTGTGGAAGTCTTTTCTGAAACTATTTGTATGGAGTGCAGCCGTGTATGGGAGTGAAATATGGACAATAAATAGTTTAGACAAGAAGAGAATAGAAGCTTTCGAAATGTGGTGCTACAGAAGAATGCTGAAGATTAGGTGGGTAGATCACATAACTAATGAGGAGATACTGAACAGAATTGGGGAGAAGAGGAATATGTGGCACAATCTGACCAAAAGAAGGGATCGGTTGGTAGGACATGTTCTGAGGCATCAAGGGATCACCAGTTTAGCATTGGAGGGCAGTGTGGAGGGTAAAAGTTGTAGGAGGAGACCAAGAGATGAATACATTCAGCAGATTCAGAAGGATGTAGTTTGCAGTAGTTAGTTGGAGATGAAGAAGCTTGCACAGGATAGAGTAACATGGAAAGCTACATCAAACCAGTCTCTGGATTGAAGACCACAACAACAACACAGTGTTAGGCAAAACAACTCTGAATGTGCAAAAAGCAACATCAAATTTGGCATAAAAGTAACACCAGATTTGGTAAAAAATAACACATTTGGGAAAAATAACAACTTTGGAAAAAAGTAACAACAAATTTCACAAAAAACAACAACAAATTTCGTAAAAAAGTTTCGAATTTGCAGAAAAAATTACTCTGTATTTGGGAAACACAACACTGACTTTGGAAGAAACTCCTACTAAAAGAAGACTAAATCTGACCAAAAGTAATAACAAATTTGATGATAGTATTACTTAATTTGCTAAAATAATAATGAGTCTGGCAAAAGAAAATAACACCAATTTTGATAAAAAATAAAACTGAATGTGTCAAAAAAAAAAAAATACTACTAAATTTAGTCATAAAATAAACAAATTTTTTTCTGTCACTAATGATGTGTCACTGTCAAGTAACAAAACAATCATGTTTGACAACGCTGAACATGTCCGGTCTGTTCAAAAAATTGCGGGACATTCATGATTTCACTTGTATGTCTGTTAGTTTTTGTTCAGTGCTGTATTGAGTAGAACATTGTGTTTTACAGTTCACGAATTTAAGAAAAACTCTACAGAGACACACCAAATGATGCAGGAAAACTACAGTGGTGAGTACTAAACTGTACTTGGTGCTATGAATGGTTCGCATGGTTTAAAAATGACCAGATGGAAGTTAAGGATGACCCTTGTTCTGGACACTTTTTGATGTCTACCGATGATGTTCGTGTCATTGGGGTACTGTACTTTTTCTCCGTGTGCATCTTTTCAGTGGTGTATTTGGTCCTGACTTCGTTTTTATAATTGACAGTGCATGGCAGCCTCGAAAAATGCAGTTATAGGAACTGTTGGAACCAGGGGATATCTGGCGAATGGACTGGCCTGTCGATTCCCCCATGTGGGATGCGCTGGAGAGAAATATTGCAACATGTTGACATGCACCAACTACCATCCAACTGTTGTCAACTGCACTCGTGGAGAAGTGGAATTCTCTACCATAAGAACTCCTTATCAGCCTTGTGGTCAACATAGGAGCATATTGCAGAGCATGCGTTGCCATCCATGATGATCTGTTAAGAACCATGGCCTGCATATTTTAATGTGCAGGGACCATCGCATTTCAGTGGCTTTAGTGTAATGTCATTCCTGTTTATCTCATTGCATATTTCTTTCTGTTACCTTCTGAACTACAATGTAGTAGATCTTTCTATGCATGGTCCAATGGGCTATGTTACTTGGCAGTGGTTTTTGTCCTTAAGTTTTGCATGCTGGTGTATTACTCAGAAAAAAATAGTATATCACAATACTCTATATCAAGTATTTGGCTCAGCTGAAAGAAAAAGAATATATGTACAGACTTATACTCAAACCCAATGATCGTGACTCTATGTAGCAGTTACTTCTGTAAAATATCTGGGAGTATGCATGCGGAACGATTTGAAGTGGAATGATCATATAAAATTAATTGTTGGTAAGGCGGGTACCAGGTTGAGATTCATTGGGAGAGTGCTTAGAAAATGTAGTCCATCAACAAAGGAGGTGGCTTACAAAACACTCGTTCAACCTATACTTGAGTATTGCTCATCAGTGTGGGATCCGTACCAGATCGGTCTGACGGAGGAGATAGAGAAGATCCAAAGAAGAGCGGCGCGTTTAGTCACAGGGTTATTTGGTAACCGTGATAGCGTTACGGAGATGTTTAATAAACTCAAGTGGCAGACTCTGCAAGAGAGGCGCTCTGCATCGCGGTGTAGCTTGCTCGCCAGGTTTCGAGAGGTTGCGTTTCTGGATGAGGTATCGAATATATTGCTTCCCCCTACTTATACCTCCCGAGGAGATCACGAATGTAAAATTAGAGAGATTAGAGCGCGCACGGAGGCTTTCAGGCAATCGTTCTTCCCGCGAACCATACGCGACTGGAACAGGAAAGGGAGGTAATGACAGTGGCACGTTAAAGTGCCCTCCGCCACACACCGTTGGGTGGCTTGCGGAGTATAAATGTAGATGTAGATGTATGTGAAACAGTCCTAAAATAACCATGTAGATGGAATGCCATACACCATGTATCAGGGATGTTGAGTCGCAGATAGGCACAACAAAAAGACCGTCAAACAAGTAAGCTTTTGGCCAAAAATGTCTTCTTTCAAACTAGACAACACACACACACACGACCACTGTCTCTGGCTGCCAAGGTCAGACTGTGAGCAGCCGTACATGATGGGAGAAGTAATCTGGGTGGTGGGGGTAAGGAGGGGGCTGGGGTGGGGAGGGAGGGGGATGATAGGGTAGTAGTTGTGGAGAATAAAGTGGCAGGGGGTGGCACTGGAAGAGGAGAGAAGTAAAAAGACTCCGGGTGCATTGATGGAATAAAGGGCTTTGTAATGCTGGAATGGAAACAGGGAAGTGGGTAGGTGGGTGAAGGACAATGAATAACATAGGTTGAGGCCAGGAGGGTTACAGGAATGTGGGATATATGCAGGCGAATGGACTGCAAACCAGAAAAGATAGTGTTGGTAGGAAGAATCCAGATGGCAAGGGCTGTGTTGGGCAGTGTGCTCAGCAACTGAGAGGCTCAGCTGTTTCTTGGCCTCAATTTGTTTTGGTGGTCATTCATGCGGACAGAGATAGCTTTGTTGGGTATCAGGCCCATGTAGAGTGCAGAACAGTGGTTGTAGCAGAGCCTGTAGATCACAACTGATTTTGATGGGATACGTGATGCTTGTGACCAGACTGTAGTAGATGGTGGTGGGAGGATGTATGGAAAGGTCTTGCATCTAGGTCTGTTACAGGGATAGGAACTATGATGGAAGGGGTTGGGAGCAGGGACTGTGTTGGGATGGCTAAGGATATTGTCCAGGTTCGGTGGGTGGGGAATCCCTCTGGGAGGGCAGAGAATGTGATTCAGTTGCTCCAGTCCTTGGTGGTACTGAGTCATGAGGGGAATGCTCCTCTATGGCTGGATGGTGGGACTTTTGGAGGTTGGGGAGGACTAGAGAGAGAAGGTATGGGATATCTGCTTCTGTTTGAGTAGTCCCTCTTGAAATACACCAAGGGTCTCACTGATGCCTTCATAGACCACCATAATTACCCTTCCAGTGATGGTAATCATGGTCTTTGAAGGCCTCAGTGAGACCCTTGGTATATTTCAAGAGAGACTGCTCTTCTTTACAGATGTGATGTGATGGCCACAGGTGACAAGGCTAGAAGAGACTTCTTGGTATGGAATGGGGGGGGGGGGGGCAGCTGTCCCAGTGGAGGTATTGCTGGTGGTAGGTTGATTTGATATGGACAAAGGTACTTATGTAACGACCTTTGAGGTGGAGGTCAACATTGAGGAAGGTGGCTTGTTGGTTTGAGGAGGACCAGGTGATGTAAATGAGGGAGAAGGTGTTGAGCTTCTGGAGGGATGTGGACAGTGTGTCCTCACCATCGACCCATATCATGAAGGTGTCATCAGTGAATCTGAACCAAGCAAGTGGTATGGGATTCTGAGTGCTTAGGAAAGACTCCTGAGACAGTGGCCATGTGTGTGTGAGTTGCACTTGCATGGATGTGTGTTTATATGTTATCTAGTTCAGAAGGAGGCTTTTTTGGCCAAAGGTTCACTTGTTTGACAGTCTTTTTGTTGTGCCTTCCTGCGACTCAACGTCTGCTCTATACAGTAAGTAGCAATCTGTCCAGTTCAAAATATTGTCATTATTCCATCCCAGACCTTCCATTGCTTGCTTTACATGGTATTTTAATCTGAGTACAAAAAACCTGCTTAAGAATTTTGTTGATGAAAGGAATAGATAAATGAATTAATTTTGTTCAGAACTTGGGTGAGACTCCTTTGAGGGTGGCATGCCAATGAATAATTAATTAGTCCAGAGGAGAAATTATTTATTTATGTATTTATTCAGGGCAGCTGTGTGTGGTATTAAATATTTAGGTAACTTAGGTTACTGTGCATGAAAATTTTGACAAGAAAATGTGTTAATGAGTAACAAAAAGGTTTTTAGAACTTATATGGTCCATGTGTAAACTGGTCACTAAAGTTAACAATGCTATGCTGAGCAGCACATTTCACAACTGGATAATGCAGTTGCCCTTGAACTCAGGCGACTCATCTTTGTGGATGGTTTGGTTTGTGGTCTCACCATGAAGAACACTGCGTAGTGGTTACAGTGAACTTAGTAAATGACATGGATTTCTCAGTGAGCTTCTCTTTAACAGGACAGGTACTGCCAGTGACAGTGCTTGAATAAGAGGTGGCCAATATCTGTGGCACTAGCTTACTTATATCAATGTCTACAATTGGGCAGGGGGTTGGGAACATAGGCTGCGTAGTGACAAACAAGGATATTCAACGTGTTGGCTCGGCAGTGGAATACTATTATGGGAGGGGGTGATGATATAATTTTTTATTTGTTCCCAATTTCGTAATGTCTGTCTTACTGAATGAGCTATGAAACAGTCCCAAATTGCTAAACTTATCAGTGACAGCTACAATATCATGTGCAATATTTTGTTTCAAGAAAATCATTTAAACAAAAAATTCTCAAACTCCTGTTGCTCTATGCACAGTTTTCATATTGCTTGGCTGCCAGTTGCCAGTCAGTTGTGAACAACAACTTGTGTCCAGCATAACTGTTGTGATTTCTGTTCTATGTTTTGTTTCTGTGTGCAGTATGTTTCTTTTGTGGGATGTGTATAGCCAACTGTCAAATTGCTTAGGAAAGTGATAATATAATTACAAGGGATGATCTAAAAGTTTCCATTTGAAGGCTGTACAGTCAGGAATTGATATGACAATTAGACAGAATTTCCATGAGCTTTGAGGCAGTTGACCCACCAACACACCAGATTGAAGGCATCGCTGTGGTAAAACACCATGTCCTGCTGTTGAGAAGACATGCCTAAGTGCCTGTGCACATCCTTGTTTGACAGGAACCATCAGCCTTTCGAGGCCTTTTCTAAGGGAACAAATGTGTGATAATTACACAGGGAGAGATGAGGACTATAGGGTGGTTGCTTGAGTGTCTCCCACTTGAGTTGGCATAACTTTTGTGATATTTGGGTATGCATTCCTGCCCAGAAGTTGGCATACATTCTGCAGTGGTGGTTTGCAATGGACTTAATGCCCCATACAAATTCCTACCTGGAATTTCCAATGTTAGGTGTTCACTCTTCCACAGCCAAGGAAAAAATGACAGCGTGTTGGTTCTGTTTGGATGCATTTGATAATAAATCGCCATGGTTCACTTTTCCACATTTACGGCACACATTTTGGAAAGACATGAATGCCACACTAATCCCCTGCCTTCGTGTCAGTGTTTATATACCATATTGGAGTCATGCTGCATTGTATATACACTTTGGCAACGCCCTCGGACAGAAACTTTTTGATTGCCCCTTATATGATCCTGCATAGCGAACTCAGTAGTTCATGTTAATGGGGAACACTTGAGCATAGGACTTCACAGAAGCTGCTATTGGAGCCATGTTGTGCTCATGCGTATTGGCAAATTGATAAGATTGCCCCTCCATTCCATGCTCAGATATCAAGCACTTTGTTATTCTGGCCCAGGTATAGGCATGTTTTTCCTAGAGAAGAAATACCTTTGTCTTTCCTTTACCTGTAAAAGACTGTCCATCCAGTTTAAGTAAATTGAAATATTTTTTTGAAAACTATGGGATATCATGCTGATTCCCACCAAAGTTTAATTACCAACACTATCATACTCGCACAGATGACCCACATGTAATCGCTAACAAGGAATATTTTTCATCTGAGGTTCTTTTGAGTCATCAGTTTTCTGACATTTGATGCGGCCCACTACGAATTCCTCTCCTGTGCCACCAATGTCATCTCAGGGTAGCACTTGCGGCCTATGTCCTCAATTATTTGCTGGATGTATTCCAGTTTCTGTCATACTCTACAGTTTTTACTCTCTACAGCTCCCTCTAGTACCATGGAAGTTATTCCCTGCTGTCTTCCCGTCGTATCATCCTGTCTCTTCTTCGTCTTGTTGTTTTCCATATATTCCTTTACTCTCTGATTCTTTGCAGTACCTCCTCAATTCTTACCATATCAGTCTACCTAATTTTCAACAATTGTCCATTACACCACATCTCAGGTGCTTCAATTATCTTCTGTTCCAATTTTACCACAGTCTTTGTTTCACTACCATATCACTGCTGTACTCCAAACGAACATTTAAAAAAATTTTATCCTCAGATTAAGGCCTATGATGGATGCTAGTATACTTTCTGTGGCCAGGAATGTCCTTTTTGCTACTGCTAGTCTGCTGTTGATGTCCTCCTTGCTCTGTCCGTCATGGGTTATTTTGCTTGCCTAGGTAGTAGAATTCCTTAAGTTCATGTAATTTGTGAGCATCAATCTTGATGTTAAATTTCAGACCGTTCTCATTTCTGCTACTTCTCATTACTTTTATCTTTCTTTGACATACTCTCAATCAATATTCTGTAATGATTACACTGTTCATTCCATTCTGGAGATTCTGTAGTTGTTCTTCACTTTCAGTGATGATAGCAATGTCATCAGCAGATCTTATCATCATCCTTTCATCTTGAATTTTAATTCCACTTTTGAACCTTTCTTTTATTTCCACCATTGCTTCTTCTGTGTATAAATTGAATAGTAAGGATGAAAGGCAAAATCCCTGTCTTGCACCCTACCTAACTGGAGCACTTCATTCATGGTCCTCCACCCTGCTATTCCTTCTTGGTTCTTGTACAAATTTTGTATTACTTGTCTCTGCCTATAGCTTACCTGTATTTTCTTTAGAATTTTGAACATCTTGCACCCCCTGACATTGCTGACAAATCCTACAAATGTGTTTTGATTTTTCTTTAGCCTTGCTTTCATTATCAACTGCAACATCAGAACTGCTTCTCTGGTGCCTTTACCTTTCCTAAAGCCAAACTGATCATCATGTAACACATCCTCAATTTTCTTTTCCATCAATCTGTATACTACTCTTGTCGGCGACTTGGACGCCTGACCTGTTAAGCTGATTGTGCAACTCTCATACTTGTCAGCTTTTACAGTTTTTGGAATTCTGTGGACTATTTTTGTCAAAAGCCAGACAGTATATTGCCAGGCTCATACATTCTACACACCAATGCGAACAATGTGAATAGTCGTTTCATTTTTTTCCAGTGATTTCAGTAATTCTGATGGAACGTTATCCATCCCTTCAGCCTATTTTGATCTTAAGTCTTCCAAAGCTCTTTTAAATTCTGATTCTAATATTGGATCCCCTGTCTCTTCTATGACTTGTTTCTTCCTCCATATCAGACAAATCATCCCCCTTATAGAGACCTTCAGCATAGTCTTTCCACCTATCCGCTCTCTCCTATGCATTTAACAGTGGAATTCTCATTGCACTCTTAATGTTAATACCCGTGTTTTTAATTTCACAGAAGGTTGTTTTGACTTTTGTATATGCTGAGTCAGTCCTTCTGACAAGCATTTCTTTTTTGTTTTCTTTACATTTTTCATGTGACTATTTTGCCTTAACTTCCCTGCACTTGTTTATTTCTTTCCTAAGCAACTTGTATTTCTGTATTCCTGAATTTCTCTGAACATTTTTGTACTTCCTTCTTTCATTGGTCAACTGAAACATTTCTTCTGTTATCCATGGCTTCTTTGCAGTTGCCTTCTTTGTACCAATGTTTTCCTTTCCAACTCCTATGATTGCCCATTTTATTTAGGGGTGTCCATTTCTCTTCAACTGAACTGCCTACTGAGCTGTTCCTTATCACAGTATCTATAGCCTTAGAGAACTTCAGGTGTACCTCTTCATTCCTCAGTAGTTACATATCCTACTTCTTTGCTTATTGATTCTTCCTGACTGGTCCTTAAAGGTAAGCCTCCTCTTCCTCACTGCTAAATTGGGATCTGAGTCTATATCTGTTCCTGGATGCACCTTACAATCCAGTATCTGAATTTGGAATCACTGCCTGGCCATGATGTAATCTAACTGAAATCTTCCTCACTACCAAATTGTGATCTGAGTCTATATATGTTCCTGGATGCGCCTTACAATCCAGTATCTGAATTTGGAATCACTGCCTGTCCATGATGTAATCTAACTGAAATCTTCCCATGTCTCCTGGTCTTTTCCAACTATACCTCCTCCTCTTGTGATTTTTGAACAGTGTATTTGCTATTACTAGCTGAAATTTATTGCAGAATTCAGTTACTCTTTCTCATCTCTCATTCGTAATAACAAGGCAATATTCTTACGTAACCTTTAATTTTCTTCTACTCCTTCCCCTACAACCACATTCCAGTCCCCATTACTATTATATTTTCACCTTCCTTTACACACCGCATTATCCATTCAGCATCCTCATATAATGAGACCCTAACAAAATAAAATGCTGGAATATTTTTGTCCACAACCACTTGCACAATAATAGCTGATCATTCTGCTCCAAGAGATTGCCAACCACCACAGCTCATTATCTGCACATCATCTTGCATACCCTTTTATGGGCTGTTTTTGCAAGAACCACATCTGGAATGGGCTTGTTCCAAGAACAGCTGCGGGAACTACTCTCAGCTTAGTATCCAAGGATAAGAGTTACTAATGGCCTGCCCTAGGTTATCTTAAAATTTCATTATGCACAAAAAATTATAGAAAAATTTGATATAGCCTTGTTGAAAAGTCACACACAAACCGTGGTTGCGTTCAACATTACAGGTTTTCACTGTCTTGGGGAAAGTAGACATTATGTGAACCATGACTTTGGTACTATTATAAGGTTTATAGTGTAAAACAACAACCAGCACAAGTAGGATTTTAAAAACATTTATTTAAATCAAATCATTACCAGCTTTGAATTTATTACAAGTATGTCTTTAGATGGCTCTTACAAATTTTCTTGCTTTCCAGTGTCAACTACAAAATGAGACCCCTGTGAGAAAGCAAGAAAATCTGTAAGAGTCTGAGGGAATAGGATATAGTTGTAGGTAAACAACTAGAATTCTCTCAGATACAGATTTATTAGCACTTCGCTTCTACACAGATACAAGTCCAGAGGCTAACTGCCGTTAGCGGCCAACATCCCCCCAAAGCCCTCTCCTCAACGATAGCACACTTATACACTGAGCAAATATTGATATTTATAGCGCTCTAGGCCACATGCCCCCCCCCCCCACCCCCCACGCAGTATGGAGTACGTCCCTGTGAATGAGGGGGGGGGGGGGGGAGGGGTGAAAAGTTAGGAAGGTAATGTACAGTTCTTCCACGTCAGGCGGAAGCGGTCGACTGGTAGGAGACCAGCGGGTGAAACCCGGTACGTCGACGGCAAAGTCAGCAAGCGGCGCCGGCAGCTGAAGACAACGTCCCATCCTGGAGTGGAGGTGTAGCAGTTTGTCAGCAGGCAGGCGGAGAATCACCTTGCCAGAAGGCCTAACAAAGGCATGTAAATTGCCACACGCAGCACTTGTGCTCAATTTAAAGCAGCACACCACACGAGTTTCTGCACTTCCTCCCTCAACATTGTCACACGTGAGTACCACACACACCGTATCGCCATCTACAACAACAGATAATATATGTATGTCATCAGGGTGTACGTGTGTTGTGAATTCTTGGGTGGCACCTGTACGAGCAATGGTAGGGAGGCAGGGAGGTGTGGGAAAGCCATGGCAGGGGGAAGCATCTGCGAAGAGGGGGTGGCAGGTGCACTGGACTGTGCAGGCAACAACCTCAGGCGATCAGCTGACAGACAAGTGAGCATGACCAAAGGCAACAAGGAGCCAGCGTGGATTGAACGGCATGACAAAGAGCTATCACACGAAGATAGTAACACAATGGTAGAATCCGAGTGGTTGGCAGTTCGACTGCGAGGGCTGTGAGGAATGAAACCTCGAAAAGATTGGCCAGTCGAATTAGATGAACGCGGAGAAGAGGCAGTGCTCGGCAGAGAAGCACGCTGTGGAGAATCAATACCCGAATGTATGCTATGAGAAGACGGATGGCCGCTCAAAGCAGGAGTGGGAGAAATAGGGGCAGAATCAGGGAGGTTCACCTGAGGCTCAATGAAAGCTGGTTTCGCTTGGTTGAGTGAGACCGTGGTTACAGAGTCTTTTATGAGGAGATCCATGTTATTCTCGGAGCATTTGATGATCTTGTAAGGACCTGTGTAGGGTGACTGAAGCGGGGCTTTGATTGAGTCATCTCTGAGAAACATGTACTCACAAGAGTCTAGCATGCGCAGTACGTACATGTGCGGAGGTGTATGAGTAGCCGGAGGTGGCAGCTGAATTTTGCTGCAGTGCAAGCGCACTCGCTCGAGAAGTGAAGGGAGTTCAGAGGGCCGTGGAAGTGGGGTGGGAGTGACTAATTCTCCAGGCAAAACCAGAGGTTGGCCATACACAAACTCGGCTACGGAACCCTTGAGGTCTTCCTTGAAAGTCGCACGAAGGGCATTGCTTCTGTACATAGTGAGTCATGGCAACGCAAGGCAGACTTTAAGGTGCGATGTCATCGCTCGATAAGCCCATTGCTTTGGGGGTGGTATGCGGAAGTATGAATTTTGACAATACCACACATTTTACATAAGTCGGAGAAAACTGAAGACTCGATAGTCGTCCCTGGTCAGTGGTGAGGTAAGCAGGTGAGCCAAATCTAGAGACCCACGAATCTAAGAATGCTTGACTTACTGTCTCAGAGGTAATGTTCGGAATAGGCACAGCCTCAGCCCACCAAGTCATCCTGTCAATATCTGTAAACAAGTAACGGAAACCCTTGGAGGGGGGCAAAGGGCCTACGAGGTCCACATGAACATGGTGAAACCAGCCTAGCGGTTGGGCAAAACAGCCAAGGGGTGGGGAAGTGTGCCTGGAAACTTTGTTCTGTTGACACAACATGCATGCCTTGGCCCAAGACTGACAGTCGCGGCACATGTCTCTCCAGACAAACCGTTCAGCTACCAGACAGGTGGAAGCTTTGACACCGGGGTGTGCTAATGTGTGTAATTTGTCAAAGACCTGGCATTGAAGGGGCTTAGGAATGAATGGCCGCACCATACCAGTCGATTCATCACACCACACTAAGTCAAATATGCCAGGGAAAGTAGAGTGTACCAGTTGGAGAGAGGAGCTGTGGTCCGAAATTAACTGCATGGTATCGGGGTCTGCCGATTGCAACTGAGATAGGTCCGTTAAGTTAATTAAGGTTGTGACAGCACCAACGTGCGAGAGAAAATCAGCAACCGCATTGTCTGCTCTTCGGATGTAGCGAATGTCATTTGTAAATTGCAAGATGTAATCGAAGTGACAAAAGTGTCATGGGGGTGGATCAGCCGCAGGATTTTTTATGGCAGGAACCAACGGCTTGTGATCAGTGAGCACATAGAAATCTCATCCCTCAACATCAGTTCTGTAGTGTCTTATGGCCTCATAAACTGCAAGTAATTCTCTGTCGAATGCTGAGTATTTCTTCTGCATGTTGTTTAGCTTTTTTGAGAAAAACTGCAGGGGGGTCGTAACATCATTGTATGTCTGACTCAGTACTGGGCCGACAGCATTGTCACTAGCGTCAGTAGTGATAAACATTGTGGCACGTGGGTGAGCAATAGTGGCAGTGGATGATGAAACACTGCCACATTTGGGGGACGTTTTTCAACCCAAACGGCATAAATTTGTATTGAAACAGCCCGAAGGGAGTGGTTATGGCAGTCTTTTCAATATCCTTCGGAGCCACAGGAATCTGATGAAATGCATGCTTAGAGTCCAAAACAGAGAAGAACTTTGCACCTGCGAGCGCATGATTGAAGTCTGCAATGTGTGGGACCGGGTATTTATCAATGATGGTGCAGGCATTTAAACGCCTATGGTCTCCGGCCATACGCCAAGTACCGTCTTTCTTTTGGTCAAACAGGATAGGACTAGCCCAGCAACCGGAAGAAGGTTCAATAATTCCCTTTTGTAATAGATCATCTAATTGTTCTTTTTCAATTTTCATAAATTCTGGCTTGAGGCGGCGTTGGTGTTGCGATATGGGCGGCCCATTGGTTAGACGTACGCGATGAACTGAGCCATTAGTGACTACTGCAATACGTGGCACGGCACGACAGTCAGATGTCTGTGAAGCGGGGCAGGTGGTGGCGGACGGGCAAAGCTGTGGCGCTGAGGGCATGGAAGTACAGGTGTGCCAACTGTTCCTAGGCTGCGTAAAGGCCGCACGCGTGTTAACATTGGCGAGGTTGGTACACTGGTTCTTGGTAGTGGGCCGTGCCGCTACAAGCGCTGTATGCACGAGTGGGTGTGACCAAACAGCAGATGGCCGTAGTTCATTGCCACGAGCTTGGGATGTTAATTGTCCATTCGGAATGCAAGGAACATGAGCACTCGGGCATACACTGTCATTACAAGACGGGGTGCTGACACAGTTTACAGAGTTCACAACATTGTCGTTAACGTGCGCAGGCATGGGAACACCACATTGGCACAGACTGATCTTGTCTGTAGCCGATGAGTTGTCTGCTTGTAGTGTCACGAGGCGTTGTTGTGTGGAGGCCAACTCGTGGTGTATGTTGCGGAGATGCAGCAACATTTCCATACGTTCCATCCGCAACTTCGACGACTTGGCACACTCCACTAGCCACTTGTTTGTCCAAGATTGCAGCTCCAAGGATAGGTTTAAACACTTCTTAGCACAGCACACGTGTTTGGTGTTAGCCTAACTGTCACTTGGTGGAGCGAAAGGAATATGTTTGTTTAGTGGGGGGTAAAACACAGTATTTTGCACAAAATCTAGTGACAACTGATAGTGCTTGAGGAAATCAATTTCGAGAATAGGTTCTTCAATTGTTGACACTAAAAACGTCCACTCCAACTTGCACTCAGGCCAAAGTTTCACTGTATATAGAGTAGAACCCGAACACTGTAGGGTAGACAAGTTCACTGCATGAAGTACTGTTTTGTGTGGTTGCACTTTATTGGTTGCTAGGCGAACTGGCAGCCAAGAGACGTCTGTGCCAGTGTCTACCAGAAAACGTACACCTGATTGTAAATCGCGAACATAGACTCGACCACACTTACTGTTGTTGTCCGAAACGGAATGCAATGTTGGATGGTGCCCGTTGTTTACATCGCAGGAGGTGGCTCTGCAGCCTACCTGCGGTTGGAGTTTGGGCAAGAACTCGGTGACTGGCATTTGTGAGCTTGCTCCCTGAATCTTGCATGGAAGAAACAATAAGGTTGGGTGGGCCTGTGCTCCTGTGGGTAGTTGCTAGGTGACTGAGTATGTGACCCAGAGTCTTCCACAGAGGCCGATGCACTGTCGTTGTGGGAAGTTGAAGGTGCAGGCAGGGCGGCTAGTTTAACAAACTTGTTATTAGCAGTACCAGACAAGGGTGTGGTGTCAGAAAGCTTCTTAGTGCAGTCACGTCCAGAATGCAGTGCACAGAGCTCACGTTGCCTGGCGGAGTATGCTCTGTCGGCGGCGCGTAAACGTTCATTTACTGGCCTATCTTCATACGCAGAGATTACAGTCTGGATAGGCAAAGGCAGCTTTTCTGTCCAGATTTCTGTGAGCGTGTCATCAGGCATAACTTGCTCATCGATGAGAAGACAGATGCACCACCACAGCTGGGACGAGACCTGTCGCCGAGACGCTCTTCGTAGATGAGCTGTTGCACATTTTCTCTTCTGGTTTCGGAGACGCGCTCCAGTATCGTCTGTTTGACCACAGCATACTTCCCTGCTAGGGGGGGGGGGGGGGTGCTTTGACTATATCGTAAATTAAATCGACACGGTCTTGAAGATGGTTCATGAGGCAGGCGAAGCGTGCATTGTCATCCAAAGCACAGACATTGAATGTTTGCTCAACCAGGTTAAACCAGAACTCCGGGTGAGCAGATTTGAAGCTTGGTAGTTTCGGCAGATTCGGCACTGCAGTCACTACAGAGGTGCACCTATTTCTTTGGACAGAAGTAGAGCATTCAGAAGATAGCGAGTCCGAATTATTGGCGGGTATCGCGAAATTCACTTGACGCCAGAGGGGCGACTGAGAAGCGACGGATTCTCGAACAGTGTGAGGATCGTAGTCAAAATGTGCATTCTCATTGACGGGGTGGCTCGGAGAGAAGCCACAAGTACTTAAGTACGCCGGTGAATGTCCGTTATGCACACTGTATTCACTCGACCGTGAGTGGTGGGGCTGGTTGTAGATGTCTGGGTAATTACTGTCCAACACAGAATTATTGACTTGATTAGGAGTAACACAAGGATACCACATATGTCCACTAGGATGCACACTCGGTGTGATATTTGCTGTTTGGCGAGCATTGAGCACCTGTTGACTAGCGGGTGCGGAAGGATACACGCGTGGCGGGAACTGATTCAAGTTTGAATTTACTACTGGATTTTCCAAAGTAGCAAAACTTCGCTCAGTGCCACGAACTGTATTGAATCGTGCATTCAACACAGGAGTAGGAATGTTCCGAACAACAGTCTGTGGAGAACACGTGGAAAGGTCTAGGCTAACGAAGCCAGAGTCAGCGACCGTTGGCGGTTGGAAGAAACTGGTGGCACTCAATGAATTCCACTGCATGTTCGGGCTGAAGGATTCCAAAGAGTCTTGCAACATGTCCACTACGACAGCAGGAGTGCTGGAGAGATGTTGCTGAAATCCGGGCGGCAGTGAGTGCTGAAAGGCCATTGTCTGAAGCTGAACAATGGCCCTCGCGATTGCGAAGAAACCCGGCGGAGTAGGCGTGTAAATAACCTTCGGGTGGTAACTCGGATGCGTATTACACAAAAAATGGGGTCACCAGTGAGGGAATAGGATATAGTTGTAGGTAAACAACTAGAATTCTCTCAGATACAGATTTATTAAGGTAAATATGTTGACAGTGTTCCTTTGAAAAGAAGTCTGAGTTTCTGTTCCATCCCTGATGACTCCGAAATTGATGGTACATTAAACACTACTCTTCTGTTCTTCCCTTTTTGTACTCAAAGCTCCAAGACTATGCTGTAGTTTGAAATGAGTAATTTTTTCTGACTACTACATGCATGACTGGCAGTATCAAGAAAATCACTCTCTTCCAGTCCTGTGCTTGAAAATGCTTCCTAATCTGCTTGAAAATGCTTCAGAATATCCCTCATTTAATTCCAAATTATGAAGGCAGGTGCTCATCACCACTCAAACAATGCTATTGTGTCTTTTAGCAAAGTAATTTCGCAAAACCAAACTATTATTAACCAGAAACTTCATATATATTCCCTTTCAGGGCAAGGCAGACTGCAAGTTCATCCAAGTACAAGCATGCTTCTCACAATCCTCATATAATAAAAGTGTAATGCAGTGCCTAGAAAATTTTAGCTTCTCAATTTACACATTACCAGGTGTGCCATGTGCTGCGCTCTTCCTCCTGCACCAGTGAAGACTGATGGCATTTTTTGTAAATGACAGAAGGGGCCCAGCTGCAGAATGAGACTTTTAATTCTGAAATAAACTCTTATGCTGTGATCACAAATACATATTCTTGTCAGAAAAATGCTGAAGCTTTTCTTTCTAGATTTCTAATAACCTTTAAGAATTTTCTGTTATAGCACAACTTTTTCATTTTGGTGTGATTTTTCAAACTGGTTTTTACATTAAATTTGGCCTGTATCTATTTTGTGAAACAGAATGTGTAGTTTTTGTGCTTGTTGTTGTGATATATCATGTTTCAAATATGTTTGATGTCTTCAGACAACTTCTGTCAGCATCAAAACTGCTGCATGTAACAGAATTAGAGAGACAATGTTGTCATTGCAGAGAATAGTCCCATTCTGCAGAGTACAGTATATTTCAAATCTCCCCACTTGAGTCTCAGGTCTTTCATATGTTCGAGACAAAATGTGCAATTTTTTGTGCTTGTTCTAATTACATGCTGTTCACCACTGCCCACAACACTTCTGTAGGCATTTTGATGACTGAATTATCCTAAGACAAGGTTGGTTACACATATAGACACTTGAAATGGAAATGAGCATGTGGCATTGTTGGCTGGGAGGCCCCATCCGGGGAAGTTCGGCTGCCGAATGCAAGTCTTATTTCAGTCGACACCACATTGGGGACTTGCGTGCCGGTGATGAGGATGAAATGATGATGTGGACAACACAACACCCAGTCCACGAGTGGTGGAGAAAATCTCCAATCTGGTCAGGAATCGAATGCAGTCCCACTGCATGGGAGGCAAGTGCATAACCACTCAGCTAAGCAGGCTGACATATAGACATCTTATCTCTGAGAACAAAACACTGCACGTAACACTGGAGCTGTCATGGCTAATTTGTTTAACTGAGTGTAATTTAGGAAGTATCACTACTTACTGAACAAAAGAGACTTTATGAAATTCAACACATATGAAAGGACCACTGCCTCTCTTACAATACTATAACATTGCCCGCTCAACATGTTGAATATCCTTGTATGTTGTTTCCCACCTGTGCTCCCAACCTACTGTCCTATAAATCATGAAAGACTCAGGTGCAATGCCTGCCATACGTATTGTACCCATTTACAGTAAAGCATATACTTCCATTCAAGCAGCATCAGCAGTGTAGACAGTTTGTTTGTTTATGATAAGTTTGTAAGTAAAAGTAAATCACTTATTTCACTTTGTCTGTGTGCTTCCGTAGTTTAATCTTCAATTTTTTGTGTGTCTGTGTATTTATGAGGCATGGAGTTGCATATGTTAACTTGTAACCTCCCCCTCACTTATCAACCTTAATGACAGTGAAAAATTAAACCGCGTGCACCTAATGGAAATTTGGGAAAAGCAATCATCACTGAAGTTAATCTGTCGGTAAGGAGGGAGGAAAGGGTTACATCTAAATGAAAGGAAAAATGCAAATGAAACTGGTGGAAATTAATTTTGAAAAGGGTAAAGTTAATAAAGAAAGTAAATGTGCAGCTGTTATGTTAACAATTAAGTAGCGGTAATTAGATATTTGAGATTTGGGGGAAATTACAGTTGCCAGTCCTATGGACAGTTACTATAGTAACTGAAAAAGAAAGGTTATTACACATATAATTAGCACTAGAATCATGGCAACTGAAGGTTGATACGTGTAGTGTGAAAACTGAAAGTTTGTCAGAAGTAATAAATTTCGCTACATTCTGACTTAATTTAGCAAAAGAATTAATAAAAACGGAAAATTGAAAGTTAATTTAGTGACTGAAATTAATAGTGAGCTTTGTTTCTGAAGAACATCGAAATTCAGTAAAATACGGTTAGTCTTGGGCTACCTCAACAATCATTTCAAAAGCTACTTGAATCTACACAATTTAGAAATAAGAGATTTAACTTTGAACTTGAATTAAATGATTCTGGACAATTAACAATAGTAACATTTAGTACGTACCAAGCTGATCTGCAGTCACAGGTAAGCTAAAATATGCTAACAAAACTCGCACTCTTAATTTCTGCTTGTGTAATCTAAATATTGTAGCCAGCTATGAATACCTTAACTGAACTTTGAAATTAAAGCAGTGAAATGGAATGATGTTACTTTAATGCTGGTGTCTGAATTTCAATGACACTTCGGTTCATTTCGGAAAAGGAAGGGATCCTGCTTGGTAATGCAATTGGGTCAATGAGCAACGAAGGTTCATGCTAAGTTGCTGTAATTTTGTGATGCGACAATTTTAAAAGCTGAGGTCTGCCATACAGTTCTAAAACTTTACATGCTTCCAGTCTTCCTTGTTGGTTGATTGAATGTTTGAAGTCGTCGATCGAGGAGGTGGCGACAGTCACTCATTGTCGGCCGTCGCTGTTACAGAAGCTGGATGTTGGCACACCTTCTTCTCCACACGGTCTCCAGCTGAAACGGGCTCTTGATGTGTACCAGCTAATGCTCCCGTCCGCAACACCATGTCTCAAACTAACATAGTAAGTCGAGCGCAATTACATGCTGCCAAACCCCGAAAGTGCGGCAACTCGCGGGAGTGTCACACAACACACCTGCTCCACTGCCCTCCTCCAGCCAGACCCTCTCTCTGCCCGCCCTCCATGCGACAGGGTTAACCCTACCAAAGATCCTAAACACTTTGGTTCTCCACACGACCTATCGATGTATTCGTTCGACAGCATAGTTTTCCCTAGGCAAGACCCAGAGTAAAATACAAATAATATTTACAAAACAAACCAATTATACATCGACATATATATATATATATATATATATATATATATATATATATATATATATATATATAGTAAAACAATTACAATATATAAAGGCACAGAAATGTCATATATTCAGGTAACAAAATTAGGAAAAAATTTATAGTACAATAGATGGAAATAGAAGGATATGCATTTCCGGCATTACAAACTGTGTATTTTAGATTTCTGCCTTCAGTAGCAACATTGTTTAATATGGATAGAGACTGTGAATGCTGCGTTTGGATGTGAACTAAGGTGCAGCCCCCTGGTTACATCTCCATGTAGTACTTGCTTTGATCATGCAGCTTGAGACTGTTGCCAGTGCGCATCACTCTTTGTTGCTCTGACGTTTGGATCCCAGGAATATCTGACACATTCTATTTGTCCTCTGGTAATTCCACTGCTGTGACTGGCCCAGTTGCTGCCTGCATTGGAGTTGACTCCTCGAGCATGGTTGAGTGGGAAGTATTTAAGGTGTGGCAGACAGCAGAACACTTTCTGGGGAGTAATCAAAAGGCCTCCTCAGTTCATTTGACGAATAGATTACAGGCACTGTCTATCATTGTTAATGGTCCTGAGTCAGCTGTAGCCATTTACTCTGTTCCACAAGGTGCCTCTTGGCTTGCAAGGTCTGGGCATTCACAAAGGGTGGTTGGGAATGTGATGGAGCCGCTTAGGGATTTGGCTGCCAGTAGAGGAGAAAATCCAGTGTGCATTCTGTCTGGGAGACATCCCAAGTGTGCAACAGGTCCTTCCGGATGCTATTCAGAGCACAAGGTGCACTCACCTGCAGGTGGTGGCTCATGTCGTTACCAATGATGTGTGTTGCTCTGAATCAGAAGAGATTTGATCTGGTTTCTGGCAGCTGTCTTAAGTGATAAATACAGACAGTCTTGCTTGCAAGATGAGAATTGCTGACGGGACTATTGTGGATGGTCTGCATCAGAGACTCAGATGGTTCTGTGACCATGTAGGCTGCCAATTCCTTGACTTATGTTGTAGGGAGGAAGGGCGTCAGTCTCTGCTTAATAGATCAATGATCCACTACTTACAGGTAGTGGCTACATGAGTAGTGGCAGCTGTGTGGAGTGGACTGGATGGCTTTTTATGCTAGAGGGTCAGTTGTACAATAACAAAGGGAGCAGGTTAAAAACCAGATGAGAGTAGACCTAGAAAACATCAGTACTATAGTTTTAAATGTCATAAATACGTTGGAAATGACCCAGAGCTCCAAGTGCTCAGAGAAAGCACTGTAGTAGACATAATTATAGTCACTGAGAGCTGGCTAAAACATAATTTTACTAAGGATCTAAGGGTGTACAGAAAGGACAGACTAAATTCAGTTGATGGTACTGCACTTGTTTATGTTAGAAGTAGTTTGTCTTGTACTGAAATTAAGTAGACAGTTACTGTGAGTTAGTGTAGATAGAAGTTAGATTTGACAACCAGAATAAATTTGTAATCATTTCCTTTCACTAACCCCTATCTGAAATGGTATAGTTGCTGAAAAATTCAAGTAAAATTTGAGTTTCGTTTTAAACAAGCACCTCACTCACCAAATCATGGGGATTTCATTTTACCCTTAATATGTTGGCAAAAACACGTTTTTCCAGCCGGTGTGGCCGTGCGGTTCTAGGCGGTTCAGTCTGGAACCGCGTGACCGCTACGGTCGCAGGTTCGAATCCTGCCTCGGGCATGGATGTGTGTGATGTTCTTAGGTTAGTTAGGTTTAAGTAGTTCTAAGTTCTAGGGGACTGATGACCACAGATGTTAAGTCCCATAGTGCTCAGAGCCATTTGAAAAAATACGTTTTAAGTCAGTGGTTAGCGTAAAATATCATCCAAAATTGTTCTAAATGCTTTCTCTGTAGCTTATTGTAAGCAATTAGTTAAAGAGCTCACATGAAATGAAAATGTTTATGATAACATACTACAAGGGCGTTCAAAAAGTTATACACAGTCATCTCTATTTCTTTTTTTTTATTTTTTGCAGGAGGAGAATGATATTTTTTGTGAACATACTTGGAACATTTAGCTATACATTGAACCTACTCGCCGGCCGGAGTGGCCATGCGGTTCTAGGCGCTACAGTCTGGAGCCGAGCGACCGCTATGGTCGCAGGTTCGAATCCTGCCTCGGGCATGGCTGTGTCTGATGTCCTTAGGTTAGTTAGGTTTAATTAGTTCTAAGTTCTAGGTGACTGATGACCTCAGAAGTTAAGTCGCATAGTGCTCAGAGCCATTTGAACCATTGAGCCTACTCAATGTGGCCTCCATCAGCTGTGATGCATTTGGCCCAATGTTCTTTCCATGATATAAATGCACT
The DNA here is from genome assembly GCF_021461385.2 of Schistocerca piceifrons. Classification (NCBI taxonomy): domain Eukaryota; kingdom Metazoa; phylum Arthropoda; class Insecta; order Orthoptera; family Acrididae; genus Schistocerca; species Schistocerca piceifrons. The sequence continues at coordinate 319,415,497 of NC_060139.1, read as the reverse complement.
TTAGTAAAATTCTGGGGATTGACTTTTACGCCATCGCTTGACACAGGAAATAAGGTCTTTCTATCAAACATTTTACCATGCAGGTGGGCCTTCAGATGACCAAAGAGGTAAATCAGATGGAGCCAAGTCCAGACTGTAGGGAGGATGAGGAACAACTTTCCAACCCATTTTCCTGATTTTCTCCTGCTTCATAAGGGCTATATGGGGTTTGGCATTGTCATGGTGTAGTCTGATGAGCTGACCCTGAAGCTGTGGTCTGTGGGTCTTGATTGCACATCACAGCTTGTACAATGACAAACAATAATGGTCCCGGTTAATTGTGGAGCCAGGTTCCAAAAAGTCAATGAAAATGACACCACACTGATCCTAGAAGAAGGAGGCCATCACACTTCGGCCTGCTGTTCATGAAAGTCTTGGTTTCTTCTTCCAAGGGGAACTCAGATGACACCAGTCCATGGATTGGGTTTTGCTGTCAGGTTCGGACACAAACAATCATGTTTCATCCTGTGTAATGATGCTGTCAAAACACTGTTTCCACTCTTCAGTAATGGTCTTCATGAGACCCTCGCACACATTCTTCCTCATCATTTTCATTTCTCTTGTCAATAATGTAGGCACCAAACATGCACAGATTTTCCTATACCCTAGTGACTGTACAACTGATACCACACTACCCAATTACAAACGAGCCATTTCAGGAATCTGCCATGTCATCACACATCTGTCATTTTGGATGATTTGATCAGTGGTCTCCTTATTCACATCACTCACTGCCATTGATTGTCTACCGCATTGTGGATTGTTCAGCAGAGAGAAATCACCTTCTTTAAACCTCTACAACCACCACTAGATACTGCTGCAATCCACTGTGTCCTCCCCATAAACATGTGGCAACTTCCCGTGAATCGATGTGGCAGAGTCATCACCGGTCTTGAAGAGGAACTCCATCACTAACTGTTGTCGCAACCTGACATCTACTTCACAGTCCATTATGGCTCACCTGTAAATAAAAGAAAATACTTTTATATACCAACTTATAACTAAATGTTGCAAGTATGTTCACAAAAATTTCATTCTCCTCCTGCAAAAAGTAAAAAAATTAGAGACGACTGTGCAAGACTTTTTGAACGTCCTTTGTAGATCTCTTAGCAACAAACAATACTGAACAAATTGAGAGGGCCATGACAGATACAGGAATTAGTGACCACAAGCTTGCTGCAGCAAGATTGAGTACGGTAACATCTAAATCCACCAAAAATAACTGCAAAATGTATCTATTTAAGAAACAAAAGATGAAAATGTGCTTGATGCCTTTCTAAGAGACACTCTCCATTTCTTCCATATTGTCAGTCTTAAGTGTTGAACAAATGTGACTCGGATTCAAACAGTTAACAGCAGCTGAGAATTTTATACCAGGCAAATTAAAAAGAGATGTAACAAACACACCATGATACACAAAACAGGATATAAAGCTGTTGCAGAAGCGATTTAAAGGAATGCAAAATCTCCAAGATTGGGCACAGTGTACAGATGCTCAGAACTTAGTGCTGACTTCAACGTGAGCTGCTTTTAATAGTTTCCACAACAAAACTGTCTCAAAATCCTGCAGAACATTCAAAGAGATTCTGGTCATATACAGACCAGTAGCAAACTACAATAAATACCTCCACTGTGTGATAGCAGTAGTAATATTACTGACAACAGCACCACTAAAACAGACTTACTAAACAATTTTCTGAAATTATTTCACCAGTGAAGATGCAATAAATGTACCAAAATTCAAATCAAGAACAAATTCCAACATGAGTAACTTGTAAGTAGCTATCCTCAGTGTAGCAAAAGAAGCTTTCAGAGAATGCTGATGAAATAGCTCCATTTTATTACATACAACTGCCCACTTGATGAAAAGATTGAAGTGTTCTCTAGTTTGTGAAATGTGAATGTTCAGGTTTTGTGCGTTGTTCTCCAATTCTAAACAGCTGCCTCTTGAATAAATGTTCAGATAAACTATGAAGATTACCTTCCTGGCAGCGCACACTCCACTGCAGAGTGAAAATCTCATTATGAAGATTGCATTACTGGAGACAGATAACAAAAACATAGCAATCTGGAACATAATCAGAAACATCTGAAAATACGGATAAAAGCAAAGGTGTTCAAATCAGCAGCCCAAAGGAACTAGCAGACTTCGTGAATGAATACTTCAGCAGCAGTGCTAAGAAACTGCAAGAGAAATTTCCAGACACATACGTATTGCACCACCAGGACAAAAAAAAAAGGGCCACAGAGTTAGACAAGATCCCAATCAGTGTCCTAAAGAAATGTATAAATAACATAAAAACTCTATTAACAATAGTAATTAATGAATCTTTCAGATCTGGCTGCTTTCCTGAATACCTGAAACAAGCAAAAATAATGCCAATACTAAAGAGTGGTGATGCCAAAAAATGTATGAAACCACAGAACTACTTCTTTATAATATTGCATTTCCAAAACAATAGAAACCATTATGAACAGCAGACTAATGAAGTACCTAAATAAATACACCCTCCTCTGCAGTGGTGCAGGCCCACCAGAGGTACACTGTCAGCTATAGAACAGTTTACTAAAGTCCTATGTGGAGCACTAGAGAACAATGAGAACGCAACAGTCATCTTTTCGGGTCTATCAAAGGCATCTGACACAGTTGACCACAGAATTTCGTTACACAAATTATAACTATTAGGAATAAGGGGTATGGCAAAGTCATATCTGGAAAACTGGGTACAAAGAATTGAAAGATCACATATTTCTAAAAGACAAGTATAAAACACTTATCAGATACAAAGTATACAATAAGCATTCATCAGGCAAGTGTATTGGACCCAGTCCTTTTATTTATATACATAAATGATTTCCTGCAAAGCCTCAAGTATAAAGAAAAAAAAAAAATTGCTGATGACAGAACTTTAGTGATTACAGACAAAAATTCTGCACAGTTAACAAAAAATTCAATGGATCTCTCAGAGATGTCCACAACTGGTCATTAAAAAATAGAATAACTTCATATTTGAAAAAGACAAACTGTATAGACTTCCAGCTAAATAAAAAAACACAATGATACTACATCGAAAATGAAAAGTGGTGAACTAGGTTGTGTCACTGACACCAAATTCGTGGGAATGAATGTAGGCTGTCCATTGAAAAGGACGGAATATGTGAGAATTTTGGCAAAGAGGCAATCCTCAGCATGTTATGCCCCATGAATCCTTGAATATGTGTACAATATTTCATGCCACAAAGTAGCCCACTTTGGATGTATGCATTCAATCCTCAATTATGGGGTAATGTATTTGGGAATAAGTGGTGGGGACATACAGACTATTTTCAAGATACAGAAAAGAGAGGCATAAAAAGCAGTTACAGGGCACATTGTAAAGAATTATTCAGAAAGCTAGAAATTCTGAGAGTTCTGAGTGAATACATCTATTACAATATAAGGTACATAAGGAAAAAATCTTAATCTGTACATCACAGGAAGCACAATACGTGGCCATGGAACCAAATCCAAACACTGTTTACTCCTAACAGAAGAAATAAGTCAAAAAATCAAAATAGTGCACTATACCATGGAATAAAATTGTAGGACAGATTACCACAAGAAGTAAAAGATTTAAATGATCACCAAACCTTTAGCTAAAGGCTAAAAATATTTACTAAATAATAGCTATTACACTGAAGGTGAATATTTAAAATAACTATAGATAGTAACTTAATGTTCATGAACATTGTACTATGTAACAATTTATGATATGATTAGAAAAGTAGGATTAAGGATAGGAGATATAAATACTGTAAGAAGCATGTTTATTTTAATAAGAAATATTTTACAAACATTTGACAACATCCATACAATGCACAATTTTCTAGAGATGAATAAATTAATCAACCAGTCAGTCAATCAGTTAGTGTGGACTGCTTCTCCGTTGCAGTTGTGTGTTGGAACATTACATTACAATAATACTTGTTCCATAGATCATGAATACATTTCAAAATGATGTGGAACTGTCAGTTTAACATAAGTTTTCTTTACTGATTAAGAGGAGTTGTCATTCAGAATTTTTTAAACTTTTTTTTAAATTTTCTGAAAACTAAATTGACATTTTGTTAGTACTTCATTTTTACAAATGTACAATACTACTCTTTAATACTTTACTTTTTCAAGAATTTTAGATAAAATGTCAGAAATGAGACTGGGTGGTAGTTGTTAGCATCAGACCTATCCCCTCTTTTTTGCAATGGTTTAACAATAGCATATTTCAGCCTGTCTGGAAAAATGCCATTTTCAGTGAGCTACTACATATGTGGCTGAGAATCCTACTTATCTGTTGAGGATAACCTTTTAGTACTCTGTTGGAAATGAATGCCGTAAATTCCATGTGAGCTTTTACTTTTGAATGAATTTATTATTTTCCTAATTTCAGTAGGATAGGTGGGTTGAATTTCAGTTTTATCAAACTGTAAAGATATTGTCTCTTCCATATACTGCCTAGCATTTTGTAATGAATAACTGGATCCTGTTTTCTCTACAACTATTAAAAAATGATTATTAAAAATGTTTTGTACTTCTGAATTTTATTAATGAAGTTTTCAAGTCTGATAGAAATGTAGTCTTCCTGTGTTCTCAGTTGCCCTGTTTCCCTTTTAACAATATTCCAAATAGTTTTAATTTTATTATCAGATATGCTAATCTCAGACATAATGCACACACTTCTGGACTTTTTAATAACTTTTATTAATACAGTGCAGTAGCTTTTATAATGTTTCACTGTTTCTGGACGATTACTCCTCCCATCATCATCATCAAATCAGCAATCAAGGACCCTGTAGATCATGTGCTGACCTCACAATGCTCCTCCATACATAGCAATATTGTGCACTTTGGATCTAGTTTTCATGGACTCCTTCCTAGCTGACAAAGTTCTTTCTGTAGCTCATCGTCCCATCACTTTCTGGATCTTTCGATTGGACAGGTACCATTAGGTCTTCCCATAAGTACAGCTTTTGCCCGAGAGGTATCTGAACTCGTAGCAACCTTTTTTATTTTACCGAGCGAGGTGGCGCTGTGGTTAGCACACTGGACTCGCATTCGAGAGGACGATGGTTCAATCCCATGTCCGGCCATCCTGATTTAGGTTTTCCGTGATTTCCCTACATCACTTCAGGCAAATGCCGGGATGGTTCCTCTGAAAAGGCACGGCCGATTTCCTTCCCCATCCTTCCCTAATCCGAGCTGGTGCTCCGTCTCTAATGATCTCGTTGTCGACGGGACGTTAAACACTAATTTCCTCCTTTTTTATTTTATTTTATTTTTTTAATTACTCCTCCTAGCTACAAGATAAATTTCTCTTTTCTACTTACAGGATATTTTTATCCCTTTAGTAAGCCTCAGCTTTTTGGATGGTTTCTTACAATCATATTTCACTGTTTTCATAGGGAAACTGTTTTCAAATATACTCACAAAGGTATCATGTAATAGATTAAATTTTAAATTAGCATCAGGTTCCCTGCACTCCTCATCCCAGTTGAACTGTTGCAAGCTTTCCCTACAATTTTCAATCGTTAAATTGTTAATTGAATGCACTATTTTGGAGGACTGTTTTGCATTACTCTATGGAGCTATGTCATATAATGTAACTAGCTATGCATCATGATCATACAGACCATTTCTAAAGGAAAAAGTTTTTATTTGATTAAATTTATCTTGGTCTATAAAAACATTATCTATCAGTGTGCTGATTTCCTGTATGATTTGAGTAGGAAAATCAATAACTGGTGTCAAATTGAAGAACCAAGTAATATGTCAAGGTCAAGCTTTCTGTTGGACTCTTTCAGAAAATCTACATTGAAATCCCCACAAACAAAAATTTGCTTACCTCTGTCTGACAGATAGCACAACAAAGAATCCAAGATTTTCAAATGTAGCTGAAAATTTCCCAATGGGACCTGTGCATGGCTACAATTATAAAAGTACCATTATCTAGTTTAAGCACACACACAGACATGCCTCTAAATATTGATCTAGACAAATTTTTTTAGTTTCTAAATTTTTCACACTATGACAGATTTTAATACAGGGCTATTACAAATGATTGAAGCGATTTCATAAATTCACTGTAGCTCCATTAATTGACATATGGTCACGACACACTACAGATACGTAGAAAAACTCATAAAGTTTTGTTCAGCTGAAGCTGCACTTCAGGTTTCTGCCGCCAGAGCGCTCGAGTGCGCAGTGAGACAAAATGGCGACAGGAGCCGAGAAAGCGTATGTCGTGCTTGAAATGCACTCACATCAGTCAGTCATAACAGTGCAACGACACTTCAGGACGAAGTTCAACAAAGATCCACCAACTGCTAACTCCATTCGGCGATGGTATGCTCAGTTTAAAGCTTCTGGATGCCGCTGTAAGGGGAAATCAACGGGTCGGCCTGCAGTGAGCGAAGAAACGGTTGAACGCGTGCGGGCAAGTTTCACGCATAGCCAGTGGAAGTTGACGAATAAAGCAAGCAGGGAGCTAAACGTACCACAGCCGACGGTTTGGAAAATCTTACGGAAAAGGCTAAAGCAGAAGCCTTACCGTTTACAATTGCTACAAGCCCTGACACCCGATGACAAAGTCAAATGCTTTGAATTTTCGGCGCAGTTGCAACAGCTCATGGAAGAGGATGCGTTCAGTGCAAAACTTGTTTTCAGTGATGAAGCAACATTTTTTCTTAATGGTGAAGTGAACAGACACAATGTGCGAATCTGGGCAGTAGAGAATCCTCATGCATTCGTGCAGCAAATTTGCAATTTACCAAAAGTTAACGTGTTTTGTGCAATCTCACGGTTTAAAGTTTACGGCCCCTTTTTCTTCTGCGAAAAAAACGTTACAGGACACGTGTATCTGGACATGCTGGAAAATTGGCTCATACCACAACTGGAGACCGACAGCGCCGACTTCATCTTTCAACAGGATGGTGCTCCACCGCACTTCCATCATGATGTTCGGCATTTCTTAAACAGGAGATTGGAAAACCGATGGATCGGTCGTGGTGGAGATCATGATCAGCAATTCATGTCATGGCCTCCACGCTCTCCCGACTCAACCCCATGTGATTTCTTTCTGTGGGGTTATGTGAAAGATTCAGTGTTTAAACCTCCTCTACCAAGAAACGTGCCAGAACTGCGAGCTCGCATCAACGATGCTTTCAAACTCATTGATGGGGACATGCTGCGCCGAGTGTGGGAGGAACTCGATTATCAGCTTGATGTCTGCTGAATCACTAAAGGGGCACGTATCGAACATTTGTGAATGCTTAAAAAAATTTTTTGAGTTTTTGTAAGTGTGTGCAAAGCATTGTGAAAATATCTCAAATAATAAAGTTATTGTAGAGCTGTGAAATCGCTTCAATCATTTGTAATAACCGTGTATATATGCCAACACTTCCTTTCTCCATTGTGTCTCTACTTACATGTGCAGAAAGCTTATATCCACCTACATTTACCTTTTCCGTATCTGTCACTATATAATGTTCAGACAGGCATAGTACATCTATTCCACCATCAGTTTCTAATCTTCTACACAAACAAGAAGGTCATCTACTTTGTTTATTAATACCATGATATTCTGATGCAATATACTAACATTATTTTTCACTGTGCTTTTAAGAGAATTTTCTGACATACTAACTTTATTTTTCACTGTACTGTTATGAGAATCTTGTGATATTTTTAACATCTTTAGTACCTGCCTGCCTGAGCTTCTCATTAAGCTTAATTTCATTCAATGTTGAATCACTGGGCACTGCTCTTAGCCTAGAAAAGAGTTACTCCTATGAGTACCCCCCCACCCCCACTTAAAGATTTTTCTATGATCCCCACCAATTTAGTCTTTCCTTTCCTTTCCAACTGAGATCTGTAAGCTATTTCTTTTTAACAAGTAGCCCTTGTCCATTTACAGTAGTTTTTCTGGAGACAGAAAAAATCTAGCAACTCCCAATTTTCAGATAGTTAAACTTTCCTAGATTATACTGTAGATATATGAAACATGACTATGATAGGACATGTGCTATTTTTGTAAGAAAATGATGGAACAATAGTTGATTTTCGAATGAGAAAAGAAAACTTATATTTTTAATAGCTTTATTTGTGTTAATTTTTTGTAAGAGCAGTTGAACGGAATGGACAGTATCTTGAAAGTAGGATATAAGATGAAAATCAACAAAAGCAAAATGAGGACAATGGAATATAGTTGAATTAAATCAGGTGATGCTGAGGGTGTTAGATTAGGAAATGAAACAATTAAAGTAGTAAATGAGTTATGTTATTTGGGAAGCCAAATAACTGATGATGGTCGAAATAGGAAGGATATAAAATGTAGGCTGGCAATGAAAAGAAAAGTGTTTCTGAAGAAGAGAAATTTGTTAATATTGAGTATAGATTTAAGTGTCAGGAAGTCATTTCTGGAAGTATTTGTATGGAATGTAGCCATGTGTGGAATTGAAACATGGACACTAAACAGTTTAGACAAGAAGAGAACAGAAGCTTTTGAAATGTGATGCTACAGAAGAACGCTGAAGATTAGATGGGTAGATCACGTAACTAATGAGGAGATACTGAACAGAATTGGAGAGAAGAGGAATCTATGGTACAATCTGACCAAAAGAAGGGATCGGTTGGTAGGACACATTCTGAGGCATCAATGGATCACCAATTTAGTACTGGAGGGAAGTGTGTGGGGTAAAAATCATAGAGGGAGACCAAGAGATGAATACACTCGGCAGATTCAGAAGGATGTAGGTTGCAGTAGTTACTCAGAGATGAAGAGGCTTGCACAGGATAGAGTAGCATGAAGAGCTGCATCAGACCAGTCTTTGTACTGAAGACCACAACAACAACAATAACTGATCCCTTGAACAAAACACCATGTCCAGTTCTTAGAAAATGCACAGGTCACACCTGTCTACAAGAAGGATAGTAGAAGTGATCCACAAACCTACCATCCAATATCGTTGACATTGACTTGCTGTAGAATCTTAGAACATATTCAGAGTTCAAACGTAATGAGATATTTTGAATGGAATGACTTCCTCAATGCAACCAGCAAGGATTTTGAAAACATTGATCTTGTGAAACCCAACTCACACTTTTCTAACATGACATACTGAAAGCTTTGGATCAAGGCAGTCAGGTAGATGTTTTATTTCTTGATTTCCAAAAAGTATTTGATGCAGTACCGCACGTATGCTTATTGTCCAAAGTACAATCATATAAGGCATCAAGTGAAATTTGTGACTGGATTGAGGACTTCTTGTTAATGAGGACACAACATGTTATCTTGGATGAACAGTCATTGTCAGATGTAGAAGTAATTTTGCGTGTGCGCCAGGGAAGTGTGTCGGTACCCTTGCTGTTCATGTTGTATATTAATGACCTCGCAGACAATACGAATAGCAAAATCAGGTTTTTTGCAGATGATGCCATTATCTATAATGAGGTGCTATCTGAAAGAAGCTGCATAAATATTCTGTTGGATATATAAAAAAATCTACACCAAGCAGCAGCAAGAGCATAAACACATAAAAAAGGTTATACTTTGTAAGCTTACAGATACAGTGACATCTTCTTCCGTTCAGAGGGTTGAAGGGGAAGCAAGAGAGGTGAAGGAAAAGGACTGGAGAGATTTAGGAAAAGGAGTGAAGTTCAGAAACGTCACCTATAACTCAGGGCCAGCGGATACTTACCAGATGGGATGAGAAGGAAAGCCTGTTTGTTGGGGAATACATCTGATTAGATTTGAAAACCTGAGAGTTTAAAGGTGGAAGACAGGGTAATAAGCAAGACAATAATTACTGCTAGAATATCATGCATGAGATAATAAGAGTTGGGAGGAGAACAGGGAAAAATTGACAGGTCAGAAAATGAAAGATATAGAAAACTAAAATGGAGTGAAGAAAGGAGCAGTTACTGTGAAGAAATGCTGGGATAGAATAATTAACATAAATGAAGGGCAGGTGGATGGTGAAAGCCATGGACTTATTGTAGCACTACTTCTCATCTGCAGAGTTCTGAGAAACTGGTGTCTGGGGAAAGAATCCATATGGTGTGTATGGTGAAATGGGCACAGAGATCACAACTGTCATGTATAGCATCTGCAATGAGTATTGTGTGTTGCCAGTGTACACCCTCTGCTTGTGCTGATTCATCCTAACTGGTAACTTGGTGGTAGTCATGCTGATGTAAAAGGCCAAACGGTGTTTATACAGGTGTCCCACTTATTTTGACCACCCTGAATAACTGTTTGTCCAGATGCAAATTACAAAATGTTTCAAGCAAATGTTCTTTAGCCATCAGGGGGACATCAATCCGCATGATTGCCTTCATTGTAGCTTTGTTTTTTACAAAGATATGAACAGCAGTATGACTTTTTTAAATGGGACCTTGTGTTTTTTATTTGGTAATTCATTTCCTCTCCTAAAGACCTATTCAAAAATATTTCACAGTGTACCATTCACTGAAACACAATGTTATTAATTACATAATACAACATTGACTTTTAGCCCAGGATCACAAACTTGTCCATTTGCTGGAGTTGTCAGAAAACAAATTAAAACCAAGTAAAAACATAACACAAAATTGACTGTTGCTCTCCTTTACCATTTCCCAGGAGTAGATGATTCAAAGGTGCTCAAAGTGGTGACCCTGGGCACCGATAAACTGGTGCACTTGTTGAATGAAAGAATTTTTTACTGCTTCCAGTGTTGCCTACTGAAGAGAATTACAAGCAAGCATGATACGTTCCTGCATGTCCTCTGGAGTTGTTGTAATATCGCGATGGACAAGGTCTTTAATGCATTCCCAAAGAAAAAAGTCCAGAGGATTTAAATCAGGAGACCCAGCAGGCCAAGTAACTGTTCCTCCTTGACCAATCAATCTGGAAGGATACGTTTGGTTCAGAACATGACACACACACAAGGCATTATGTGCTGGACATCCATCATGTTGATAACACATAAGCATTCTGGTTCTCAGCGGCAGTCCATCCAGAATAGGAGGAAGAATTCTTCTGAGGAAGTTGGCACACAGTGCTGTTTAGACTACCACTGATGAAATAAGGGCCAATAATTGTAGTACCAAGCATCCCAAACCAGACGTTAACTCTCCATTGACAATGATGTTCCACCTGTCTAAGCCATCGTGGATTGTTGCTGGACCAATAATGCATGTTTCTTGTATTTACCGGTCCTTTGTTTGAGAAGGAACATTCATCAGTAAATAGAACATTGGAGAAGTAGTTTGGGTTGGTGAACATTTGCTGCTGTGTCCACTGACGGAGCTGTACATGATTCTGGAAACCATTCCCATGCAATTCTTGATGTAGGTGTACATGCTAAGGATGGAACTGGTGACGTGTAAGAATATGATGTACACTGGTTTTAGGAGTGCCAATTTTGTGTTCAAGCTGTTGTGTGCTCACATGGTGATTCATAGCAATGGAAGCGAGAACAGTAACTTTGACAGCTTCATCTGTGCGAGTGCTATGACGATTGCATTGTCATGGGTTGAAACTTCCTGTTTCCTGAAGCATCGTAACAAGATGAGACAACATCTGTCGGGAAGGTGGGTTCTTATCAGGATATCGCTCTCTGTACAGTTCCGCTGCCCGCGTAGCATTTTGCCTACCTTCAACAACAACAACAACAATAAAAGAAACATGTTGATGCAGTTTGTCGGAAGGACAGCCTTCACTGTATACCTACTCTACACAACAGTATTTAAAAGGACTAGACTACAGTATACATGTACCCGTACATAGGAAAATAGTATTGCAATTACTGTTCTGCTAATTTACATTCCCCATAGATGAGTAGCATTTCTACCTTCTCTTTGTTGGTGTTCATTCTACTCACACAACTCTTCAACTGATGATGGTTGGTGGAGTGACGGGTGTGCGTTCTACTTATGTTTACATTTGTCCTCTGTCAACATCAGCACATGGGTGTGTTCCATTACCCCGAGTACCTGCAATGAGTGCTGGGAGCGTCAAAGTCAATGTTGTGTTATGTAATTAATAACGTTGTGTTTCAGTGAAAGGTACGCTGTGATACATTTTTGAATAGGTCTTTAAGAGAGGAAATGAATTACTGAAAAAAATACAGGGTGCCATTTAAAAAAGTCATACCGTTGTTCATATCTTCGTAAAAAACAAAGCTACAATGAAGGCAATCATGCTGAGTGATGTCCCCCTGATGGCTAAAGAACATTTGCTTGAAACATTTTGTAATTTGCATCTGGACAAACAGTTATTTAGGGTGGTTAAGATAAATGGGACACCCTATATAACAGCTAGTATATGTCATGTGTCTTTTACAGGTGTCTTTCCCTTTGATCGCACATGTTTCGCCAGTTAAAGGACTGGTATGGATGGCGGTAGGAGGATGCATGCAGTAGGGAGATGCAGTAGGGAGATGAGTGCAGAAGAAGCATAGGGTCTGACAAGGATACTGCGGAGATTGGCAAGGTGATGAAAAGATATTCCGGATGTGGTGGGCAAAATATCAGACAGAATGGATCTCATTTCAGGCCATTACTTTGTGACATTCGCCTGCCCTACTTCTTTGTTAATAGTCCTCGGTGTCAATGTACTGCATTGTTATACTAATTGAAAAATGGGGGGCTGGAAGTTCAACACTGACTAGTTGACAGTTGCACAGTTGCTTTTCACAGTTCTTTACTTTCACCTGCACCTTCTCCTCCACATATGCTAACACCTTTCATTTTTCATTTTCTGTTCACCTTACCTCTTTGACAGAAATTCTTTAACTATGATACCAATTTACTTTCATCATATTTCATAAAGCCAGAATAAACACAGTATCTCGAAGATTTTTTCCAAATAGCACTGCTGTTTTGTTGCCTTTTCTTCCATCCTCTTATGATTCCATTACTTATCACTAACGCAACATAATATATACAGTATATAGACAACGCTGGAGAACCTTTTCTAACATATTCCTATACTAAAGTATCCTGCTGTACAAAATCACATGAAAGTCAAAGATAGAATGTTTCTGATTCACTTATAAACCACAGATAGGATAGGAGAAGAGTTTGACTGCCTCAGGGAACATGAAAAATGAGACAGACAGCTGGGGTAAGCATTATTGCTTCATAATGAATCCAACACAGAATGTTGAACCCCCTCCTTGCTATTTGCATAAGAAATTAGTCCCAAATATTACACCAATGCTGAGATTTTGAATCACCCAGAAATTGCACACCAACAGCTGTCCTGCCAATTCCACAATTAATAATACCTCTTGTTTCACACTCTTTGTTAGCTTACCAGTAGCACCAATAATTTTTATTCTAGAAACATGCATCACTACTATACCCTCTGTGTTCTTAATAGATTCAAAAAATGCCTGTGAAATGTTATTCAGATCACTACCACTGTCCAGTAAACATTTAACATGTATACCTTGTACACTTGCTGTTATATAGGGTGCCACACTTCCTTTTTACTTACTTTGTGATCTTCATACAACAAATCCTCATTAATCCTTTCCCTGGAAAAACTATCATCCTCCTTACCAAAACAATTATCAGACACAGTCAAATGACAGACAGTATGGTCCTCTTCCTCATTACCACTCTCATTAAACTCTAACTCTTCACTAGGCCTAATATTATCCTCCTCAAATCTTTCTTTACCTAACACATTGCCATCATTATCAATTATAAATTCAATTACCTCATCCTCATCACTATTGGGTTCACCACTGCTATCATCATTATAAGTACTGTCAGAGTCAGACCCACTGTCACTTCCATTGTCCTCAAATACTTGGCTAATTAACTGATCCTTGTTTCTAGTGTTAGGCCACAAAGTACCTGAATTCCTTATGTTCTCTTAAAAATTTACCACCCATTTGGACACTTTGAACATCCTGAGCAACAGCAACACCTTCTGTTTCAACATGTATTTTATTATGGTAACTTCATCATATCTTTTCACAGGATAAACATTGCTACCATCATTCAACATCTCACTAGAATTAGAATTTACACTTGTTTTACTACTATCATTTACATTACCCTTACCTGTGATTGCAGCACATTTATATACATGTGGCTCTTCATCACTACCTGCTCAGTGCGAGCCAAAACTGGAGCATTATCTAGTTTAAATGGTTTTGATCCAGAATTAAAATTGTCTCCTCCATTTCTGTTACTTGAATTTCTCCTACCATTTCCATGCCCATTCTGACTATCCTCCACCCAAACATGCCTTGAATTTCTACTATATTAGTCCTGTTCATCCTGTTTACCTGAAATTCTCTCCCTTATTGATTACTGTCATCAAAATTCGTCCTATGAACTTACACTGAGTGCTTCACCCTCTCCATTTTATCAGCATAATTCAAAAAATCAATAATATTACCCCTAGGGGCAGGTACAAGCAATTCTCTAACTTTCTGAGGCAACTTAGTTTGTAAACCCATAATTATTGATTCGCTACCTAGCTCTTTGTCAAAATATTTCAGTTTGTTTGTCCAAAGCTGACAGAAACCTTTCACAGTACTATTCCTATAGTCAAATCTCTCTCCTCCCCAAAATACACTCAAAATTCTCTGCTCCTTCTCTTTGGACCAATATTCATCTAAAAATGCTTTCTTAAAGCTATGCCACAAAGCACAACTTTCATCTACCTGAGCTGCCCTTCTATAAGCATCCCGTTTCAAAAAACCTCTCACAAATGACATTTTCACTTTATCATTACACAGTTTCAGGCAAATCATTAAAATTCCCTAGTGAAATCCAGTGGATGCACTTCCCCATATAGTTCAAAATTATTAAATTTCTTACAACTAACAAATGAAGGACTGTTTGGGACACTACATATTCTGTGCTTTAGATTTTGTACCTCTTTCATCTTTTTCTCCATTTCAGCCAATTTTGAATCTACATTTTTATTTACTTTTGCCAGTTTTTTCTCTACCACTACTGCACACCTGGTTTCTACCTCCATTTCTAAATCATTTTTAATCTGATCAATTTGGTTCTCAAGTTTAGCCCTATTTTCAGCACAAAATTTCCTGGCTGCTTTGACTTCATCTTTTTCTCGGAAGCTTCCGCCCTCCTACTATAGTCACCACAAAGCTTCTTTCCCTCTTCTACACATTTACTAATCATTGATGTTCTTCTACACATTTACTATTCATTGATGTTAATTTCCCATTAGTATTCTCCTCTACTTTCTTTATCTTTTCGTCACAATCTTTCATTACTGCCTCACCCTTCTTATTTAATTCTGAAAGATTAAAGCTGACTACCTTTATTTCCTTATTAATTTCTTTCTTCGGTTCATCCTTTAAGTTAGCCACGTCAGTTTCAATGCTCTCAGTTTTATTTTTTACCCTACTGATGTCTTCTTTCATACTAATAATGTCTTCTTTTGTATTCATAATACTCAAATTACTTATAATTTACCTTAACATTGCTTCCAATTTTCCATCTACCTTTTGACTTTCACTAGTAGATTCCTCCCCCCTAGCCTTAATGATTTCACTCACTTCAGTACTGTTTTTGTCCATGACGCTCACACCGCCACACAATGTAGATGACGCTTCTATCATCTCATCTACAGTAAGACTTTCGTCCCCATTCATACATTCATGTCTGATTGATAACCACTATCATCTACAGAACCAGTCCCCATTAAGTCTCTCTATTCATTTACAGACTTAATCTCTACAGCTTTGTTATCAATCACATCACTCCCTTTTGTCCAAGCCCCATCATCACACTGTCTTGTTCGTTAAAGCCACTCATTATGTATCACTTAACATAAAAAAGTTTTTGCTATGAATTACGTTATTTTTATTCACTCGTCCCCTGTTGCTGCTGCTGCTACTGCAATTGTCATCTCGATTTGTTGTCTGTACGGCTGCTGCAAGTTTTACTTTTCTCAGTGATGTGTGTTGTTTATCCTGGTCGGCTGTGTCCACCTGTGTGCTGATTGGCTACTCCTGTACTCAATGGCTGCTTCTATAGAACCCACTCGCAGATTGGCTGCTGTCATCCTGTGGCCATGACACCCATGCACTGATTGCCTGTTGCACTTAGTCCGTTAAAATCATTGTATTGTAAACCATTCTTGAGTTCACTGTTCAAAGTTTGTGAGTCCTAGTTTATTGTGCCCAAATACAATAGTCCTCACCCGAAAGGGGATCATATGTGATGTTTGCCTGCTCTACTTCGTTGATAGTCCTTGATGTTGACGTTCTGCATTGTTATACTGGCTGAAAAATGGGGGGGGGGGGGGGGGGGGGGAGGGGCGAGGTAAGTTCAACACTGACTACGGCAAATGATGTAGTATATTGTTACACAGTTGCCTTTCATACTTCTTTACTTTCACTGTTCATAACACCACAATATTAACAATATTACACAGTTATATGGCCAGCTCACTATTGGTTAACTTTTGATAAGCCCCATTAATGTTTGCAGGCAAACGTCAGCATACTGCTACAATAGTTTACCATTGATCATCTATGTGCAGTAAAATCCTAACCACACAGTTCTTGCAGATTAATATGGTACGTGTGACACTACCGAACAGACACTATCATTGGTTTAACACACGGCCTATTTGTGTAGCACTAATCCCACTGTTAAGTTAATGCATTATTATTACTCTAACTGATACAGATTTCTCATCTGAAAATAAGCCATGGACTGTCTGTCTTGGGACCAAAAATCAGGCCTTCTCGCGTCCGTCGTAATTTAATATATTATTATTGTTATTATTATTATTTGATTGTTGCCGACTTACGTGGTGGGCCTTAATAAAAATGATATTCCATTTAATTTTGATTTTACGATTAAATGCTTTCCTGAAGTTCTCCTTTTTAACAATATTAATCTCAAATTATTTGTTACGTTAATGAAGGTTAGACTCGCTGCATCTTAAAACATGAGCATATAAGTTGTACAATGTAATAAACTTTTCATATTAATTTCCTCGGCTAGTCAATTCACTTTAAAGCAAAAGATCTTTAGTTATAAATACAATTGCGGCCCACACACGCGCGAGAGTATTTTTTCTTACCTCCGTTAACCATTGTACTGTAATCGGAGTCCTGGCTCTGGGTCTCGGCTATGGTACTGAAAATAAGAATCTTAAAGCTGAGTATTTTCTGCAACGTCGGGCGGCTGTGGAGAAAAATTAATATTATGTTAATAGCGGGCGAGTTTTCCACTTCCGCTAATTTTTCATAAGTTAATATCGCCACGTAATGGCGTCGTTGGCTGCATCGGCCGCTGCGATTGTTGAGCTGTAAATTACTTGAATGCAGGTTAATTCAAGGAAGGCGGACATGAAATCGGGATCACCTCTTACAAATTAAAAGTGCACAATAATATTAAATCATTATATTATATGCTTAACTCATACAAATATGCTTACATTTGCCAGCACCCGAAAGATGTCCGTCGATACACAATAAAGACAAGAGAAGAAGTGAAGACGACTAAAAAATTAACAAAAGAGCGTATCTTGTCGTCTCTTTAGATCACTTTGTTATATTTCTTTGTATTGCATTTCTTTGCATTTCTCGACAGAGAAATTATTGTTTTACGGCTACATGAAAAAAAAATATATTATTCAGTTTATGGATGTCTCTTCTTTATAAATATTGTTTTTAGGTCTTTTCGTAATATGGCACTGGGGACGCTATATTGCCCCCCGAAATGTTCATGTCATAAAAATGTTCGTGTTTTTGATATAAATATTTCCTCTTTCATGTCCACAGTGTCTACACGCAGATTTTTCTTTCACAGTCTACATATGTCACATCGTATATTTAAATCGTTAAATTACTGAGGTGTGTTGCACACAAAGTGTAATACAGATGAAGTTATCTACATAACAATATAAAATACAATTGGTTACAGTCATGTACAAAAGGACATAGAATACAATTAGTTTTATTTTGGCTGCTTCTTCTTAGGGTTGCAACTTTTGCAGTGTTCAAGTTATACAATCACTAGTTAGTCTGTAGAACTTGAAGTCCCAGGGGTGTCAACTGTTCGCTCCCCATTTGGCGCGGCCGTAGGGAAACCCTGGGGAAACCTCGGCGGAGCGACAGACTAACTGCTTTGGTTACTTTCACTTAATTGTTTCTGGGATGTCATTGGAGTACAGGATGTGCATACATTACAAATAATTTTTTGTTGCACTATGCAAAAAATGAAGTCATTATAACAATTGATTGCGGTGTCGTTGATGATCTACGCCGCGACGTTTAGCTCGCGACGGCGTCGGTTGGTGTGTTCGGTGCTCGGCGTTCGTGGCGGCTGCGGAGAGGTCAACGCCCCCTCGACGCCAGCGTGTCTCTCGCCGTCGCGGAACGTCAGAATCAGCTGATCGGCTCTACGGTTGGTGATGCGCTTCTGTCTCGGCCGGGCGTGGCGGAGTGGGATGATATCCGCCTCCCACGCTTGTTGGCAGGAGTCAGCTCTGCTACGCATCTCCGACGTAGTACATGAAACATACACACAACCAACGTAATATTTGTTTCTCGCTGCAGATGGTTACGCTAGTGGGAAAGAAGCATTTATTAGTGCGGCAGTTGTTGTTAAGTTTTCGCCAGTTTCCGAGTGTCAAGCTAGCACTGTCTTGCAGAATACATGACATGGATCTTCTCCCGTGAATGAAGTTTTGTTGAGCCACTGTTTCCATTACACGTCAGTTTTTGTCTTGATACAATTATTTATGTTTTCGCCGCACCCGCAGGCACTGGTGAGTGTCCCAGTACGAGCTTAGCGCAAACATTCGCCGTTTCTGCAGTCGCTGTTTTGCAACAGTCCACGCATCGCATTCCAATCTCGCATTATTGTGCTCACTGAAACTACAGTCTGTCCCAAAAATATTGACTGTGGGTTCACTTCACGTTAACAGTTCACATTTATAAGCAAATTCACAGTTTTTCGTGCGTAATATTGGCGTTTGGCGTCCTTACCGCTGTTGAACGTTCAATACTAGCACTTCACTGTCCATATCACAGTTTCACCTTCACAGTTTTTCACACTGCTTAAAGTAACTGTTTCGATTAGTTCACAAACACTAATGTATTTCATTCAGTCTGAACTGGATTTTGGCTTGTGCTGGATTTTACCAGTCTCTCGCACTACTTGTCTCTTTTCCTTTTCCACTTAGAGTCGTACTTGCCTTCAGATTTTTTGACTATACAATTGTATTTCCGTCTCATCTGAGGTCAGTCCCCATGTCATGTCTGCCCACTCATTGCGTACTTGCCCTCCAGAGCCAGGCTCGACTTTACAAAACTTTGCCTCTCGCATTATTGTACACATTTTATAATCTAGGCCTAGCGTGCAAGTTCCTAGATTAATGTTAGATTTGTGACTTTTGTTTACACGATAAATTCGTGCAAATCTCTGCCTTAGCAGATGGCAATATATTTTAACAGTGCTTAGCGGTAGTCGCGTTTACTGATTTGCTTTGTACCTTGTCCACAACACATGAGGTACCTTGGGTGATGTACACCCTGCACTCATGTTGTTTAGTAAATTATGATTGAGCATATTTCAAGATCGATATAGACATAAATACTTGGAACAACATATACACTATAATACTGAATTTCATAAGTTGCATTACTACTACAGTTCAAAAATATTCATAACACACTAATGAAAAATTCTTTCATCATTACATGCTGTTGAATTTTTCAACATGAAATTTGTAAAATATTCTTAAATCTACGTTCACTTTTTTTCAAAATGCAGTTGTTTAAAAATACTATTATTCCTTAACATCTACAAAATTGAATCGCACTAATCTTGTGTGCCTCATTGTATTTAAATGTTACACTAAAATCTGAACATTTACTCACAAAAAAATATACTATAAACTTAACCTACTACTCATATATGTAAACGTTGCTCTACTGAGCGAACTTCTTTAAGTCTTTGTAAGTATTTTGCTTGTTTCTTTCGTAATTGCCTCCTTCTTTGACCACGGGATGGTGTAGTTTGCGTGACAGAAAGTATCGTGAGGTACCACTTCGATGTTATAGGTGTAGCCCTCGATAACACCGGGTTTTTCCGAAAACACATGCTCATAATCTATAAGTAGCTGAGTCAATTCGTTTTGTTGTGCTTCAGTCAAGTGTTCTGACTCCCTAACTTTCATGGCTATCAGTTTCCTTTTTTCCTCTTTATCTTCAGTAATAAATTCTTTATAATATGCTTGTCTTGTACTTAAGTCAGAATATAAATTAATTACCTGTATTCCTTCGAATCTCGACTGAAAGTTCCGGCAATATTTACCGTGCACTTCCCGTGTCCTCAACAATGGCAAAATTACACGTCTATCCTCATTCATAAGGCTTACTTCCCCGCACAAGAGGTCGATTTTTGCGTCCCTCTGGCGTAAAAATTCCATCCCCAGGATGCAAGCAACACCTAATCCCTTAACTACTAGGAACGAGCTTTTCACTGCTTCATTTCCTACCGTAAACTCGACTTGCACCTGGTGCTTTATGATATGAGATTGCGCACCTATTGCACCTGTAACACGACAATTCTTCACTGGCAATACTGGTATTCCATTATTTTGACTCAAGTACTTGTAAAAATTTGCGCTCATGACATTGGTTGACGCACCGGTATCAACTATTATGTGTATTGGTGCTCCATACATATCTGCTTGCAATATAGCCTGCACAACACTTTTGTCGGTTCGGTTACATTTCTGCGGTATGTCTACAAGTTCCTTTTCTATTTTTATTCCTCATTGTATCTCAGCATACAAAGTTTATGGCTGTCATCCGTGAATGTGCCCTCACTACACCATCCTGCAGCCAACAACGGAGAGCGTATTGTGGCTGTCTTTAGTTTTACGAATGAGCATTAGTGGGTTGACAGTTGTCTGTCACTTCCACTAACCTCACAATGTGGTTCTGGTGGTTGTTGTTGCTACTGTTGGGTTGGCTGCCCTGCCTCCCCGATGGTGTATTTTGATATTGTGTATGGTTCTGGTTTTGCGGTGGTCGGTTGTAACTTCCTGACATGCTCTGTGATGGACCTGGGTTGGCGTTCCATTGTGGCGCTGTGTTTTGTTGCCACTGTGGTGTCGGTTAGTTACGACCACGCCACTGGTTTCGGTTATTCCGCCATTGCGGATTGCCGTTACCATTATATCCATTACTCATGCGTCCATCATGATGTCTCTTTCGATTTTGACGATTATAACCGTTGCTGTTATAACCATTGCCACTGTTTGTGCCTCGATTCTGTTGCCGGTGCTCTTCCCTATACCCGTTACCATTTGGTACCAAGTTACTACTACCATTACTGTGGCTGCTATTGTAATCGGCTTTTTGTTGATTACAGCCTGCATGGTTCCACTTGTTTTCGGTTTTCATATCTTCGATCAATAAGTCTACAGAATCCACTATTTCCATGAATTGTTCTATATCGTATTCCGGCACATTGATGAAATATCTTTTAATTTCACTGGGCGACTTCATTTTTATTAATCTGATTATGTCACGATCGGACATTGGCTCGTCCCAGTACCTGGTTTTGTTTATATACTTTTCGAAATATTTGCGTAACGTTCCCATCTTAGGATTGTACATTTCTGGACTGTACAATTCCTGTCGTAGTCTTTCTCGGACGCTATCGGACCAGAATTTTTGCAAGAAGGCGCCTTCAAACTGTTGCATCGTTAGACATTTTTCGGACACGTCGGTGGCCCACAGTGCCGCGTCACCTTGAATAAAGGAGACCACGAACTGTATTCTTTGTCTTTCCGTCCATGTCCTGGGAAACACATTCCTGAAGCTCTTAATAAATACCACAGGGTGGACATTTCGTTTTTCGCTATTGAAGGGTTGGAATGTTCTGTGTTTTATTACATTGTCCTCTTTTTTGCACATCTGATCGCTACATTCTGTGACATTCATTACTTCGTGATGTGCGCTGCACGGTATCGCATGTTGTTCGTGCCCGTAATTCACATTAGGTTGCGGTTGCGCGCTCGCACCCTGCCTACCGTCAGCGTTATTATAGTAGTCAGTACGCGGGGTCGGATTCATCTGTCCGCCACTGTTTACATTGCTTTCCAATGCAGACAGTCTCCGCGCGACCTCCTGTTGCCAATTTGGCAACTCCGCTGTCACACGGGATTTTATCTGTGTTAATTCGGCATGTAGTGCGTCAGCGCTAGCGTCAATATTTACACTCGCGGCCGCAGTCGCTTGTTCTACAGCTGTTTTTACGTCGCTTTCAATCTTTGCAGATATCTCGCGATCCTTTACTTCTAGCCATTCATTGAATTCTTTGTCGACTTTTTGAGCTTGCATTTCCAAATATGTATCAATACTTTTCCGTGTATCTATCTCCACATTATCCACGCGCTTGGTTAAAGTTTGGACATTGTCTTCAAGCCTAGCCTGCGATATCTGTAGTTTTTGCATCTCGCCGGCTAAGCTTTGCACAAGATCGGGCATTTCTTTGCACGCGTCCCGCATCTCGGCAAGTTTGCTTTGTATACGGTCTAGTTTCGCTTCACTGCGCTGCTCTTGCTCGCTGAGGTTTTGCGTAAATTCTTTCCCTTGGTCATGTAGCATTTGCGTTAATTTTTTCTCCTGCTCATGTAGCATCTGAGCCAGTTTTTCATCTCTTTCCCTATCTCTCTCTTCTAACCTACGCAGAAATTCTGCAAATGGGTCTGCAATCGGTGAGCATACTGGTGCCCCGCTTAATCTAGCACTCGATTGCCCCCCCTGCCCAGGCAGTGGAGTTGTTACTCTATTCCCATCCTGCTGTGGAGCGTCATTCACCGTCCACAGATCCCCGCCCCCCGCTCCGGAAATTATGTTATCCGAGGCGGTGGCCTGGGATTCGTTTACGTTTTGCAAATGATCCTCACTTTCCCTATTAACAGAATTTTGTTCTTCTGGTACGGATGCTTTAGGTTGTCCTATCTTTAAGCCACTGACAAATCTTTAACACTGATACACACACGAATAATTATCCCCTCCAAAAATAAACACATAAATACACAAAACACCGAAGGTATCTCATGTGCACATGGGTTCGATATTCCGCACAGAGCTACACAGGATGCTTGCACAATAGGCCTTACCTTTATTTTTCTTTATCGTAATCCCTTTTCTTTTCTGCACTTTTTCTTCTCTAGATCTCCTCAGGGTGTGGTTTTGTTGTTGTACTTGTAAAAGAATTCATATAAGCATTAATATTTTACAACAATTAGACACATACATAATTACATTCAGTACAATAAAATCATATTAATCGGACCCCACGTTGGGCGCCAATCTCGCGTCCGTCGGCCGTCGTAATTTAATGGCTCTGAGCACTATGGGACTTAACATCTATGGTCAGCAGTGCCCTAGAACTTAGAACTACTTAAACCTAACCAACCTAAGGACATCACACACATCCATGCCCGATGCAAGATTCGAACCTGCGACCGTAGCAGTCGCGCGGCTCCGGACTGAGCGCCTAGAACCGCTAGACCACAGCGTAATTTAATATATTATTATTGTTATTATTATTATTTGATTGTTGCCGACTTACGTGGTGGGCCTTAATAAAAATGATATTCCATTTAATTTTGATTTTACGATTAAATGCTTTCCTGAAGTTCTCCTTTTTAACAATATTAATCTCAAATTATTTGTTACGTTAATGAAGGTTAGACTCGCTGCATCTTAAAACATGAGCATATAAGTTGTACAATGTAATAAACTTTTCATATTAATTTCCTCGGCTAGTCAATTCACTTTAAAGCAAAAGATCTTTAGTTATAAATACAATTGCGGCCCACACACGCGCGAGAGTATTTTTTCTTACCTCCGTTAACCATTGTACTGTAGTCGGGGTCCTGGCTCTGGGTCTCGGCTATGGTACTGAAAATATGAATCTTAAAGCTGAGTATTTTCTGCAACGTCGGGCGGCTGTGGAGAAAAATTAATATTATGTTAATAGCGGGCGAGTTTTCCACTTCCGCTAATTTTTCATAAGTTAATATCGCCACGTAATGGCGTCGTTGGCTGCATCGGCCGCTGCGATTGTTGAGCTGTAAATTACTTGAATGCAGGTTAATTCAAGGAAGGCGGACATGAAATCGGGATCACCTCTTACAAATTAAAAGTGCACAATAACAGGTACTGAAACTATTCATTGTTTGATGTTTAATTTACAGAAATTTCCAATTAAAACATAACTCATTCAATTAAATGAATATATAGAAAAATTTCTTCTTTTTAACAGTTTCTTCTACACAAGGGTTAAGCCGACTGATTTAATTAAATGGTGAAATTAACAGATATAGATATACAAACAATACCTTTGACAAAACTGGTAACTACTTTGGAATTAAGGGGCTGGCTTTGCTAACATATATTCGAATAGAGCCAAATAAATAATTTAAGAAGACTAGTGATTGTTCTGCCAAATGTTTATAATTAGTACAGAATTTATATTTGTTTATAAGTCAACAATAGAATCTAAGTCATGAAACAATTACAGATTTCACTCTATAACAAAAGATATTAAGTAGGAATAGTCAAAATAAATTAGGAAATTGATTACATACAAAAAACTAAGTACAAAATTAGACCTGGTGCTATATTCCAAGACTGAGGAACAACCTCTCAATTTTATGGAAATGCTGATTAAACTAATGTATGTTAATGGTAATTAGTCAAAAATGAAAATAAAATAAATTTGAGGGGACAGACAGCAAAATGAGAGAGGAAGTAAAGAGATCCCAGCTTGCTTCATCACAGATTTAGGAAGTCATGGTCTCATCAAAGTAGCTGATCGATACCTTCAGGATGAGGATAAAACTGAGTGACAAGTGTTATGCTACAAAGTTGTTTTTTGGAGGGATCATCAGTACCAGGATTGGATGTGATGGCCTAGGAAATCTGCTCTTGAACTAGGCTGGTGGGATAATTACATCCAGTGAAGGCTGAGGTGAGAATGGTGGTGTATTGCTCTAAAGAGTCTGCCTCTCAACAAATATGTTTGCCTTGAATGCCAAGGGTGTATTGGAGGGAATGTATGACATGGAAAGGATGGCAGCTGCCAAAATGTACACTATGTGGTCAAAAGTATCCAGACACCTGGCTGAAAATGACTTACAAGTTTGTGGCACTCTCCAACACTAATGCTGGAATTCAGTATGGTGTTGACCTACTCTTAGTCTTGATGACAGCTTCCACACTTGCAGGCATACACTCAATCAGGTGCTGGAAGATTTCTTGGGAAATAGCAGCCCATTCTCCATGAAGTGCAGCACTGGGGAGAGGTATCGATGTCAGTCGGTGAGGCATGGCACGAAGGCGGCGTTACAAAACATCCCAAAGGTGTTCTGTAGAATTCAGGTTAGGACTCTGTGCAGGCCAGTCCATTACTGGGATGTTATTGTCATGTAACCACTCTGCCACAGGCCATGCATTATGAACAGGTACTCGATCATGTTGAAAGACGCAATCGCCATCCCCGAATTGCTCTTCAACAGTGGTAAGCAAGAAGATGCCTAAAACATCAATGTAGGCCTGTGCTTTGATAGTGCCATGCAAAACAACAAGGGGTGCAAGCCCCCTCCATGGAAAACACGATCACACCATAACACCACCATCTCTGAATTTTACTGTTGGCACTGCACATGCTGGCAGATGATGTTCACTGGGCATTCATCATACCCACACCCTGCCATCGGATCGCCGCATTGTGTACAGTGATTCGTCACTCCACACAATGTTTTTCAAATGTTCAATCGTCCAATGTTTATGCTCCTTACACCAAGTGAGGCATTGTTTGGCATTTACTGGTGTGATATGTGGCTTATGAGCAGCCGCACGACAAATGAAATCCAAGTTTTCTCACCTCCCACTTAACTGTCATAGTACTTGCAGTGGATCCTGCTGCAGTTTGGAATTCGTGTGTAATGGTCTGGATAGATGTCTGCCTACTTCACATTACGACACTCTTCAACTGCCGGCGGTCTTTGTCGGTCAACAGACGAGGCCGGCCTGTATGCTTTTGTGCTGTACGTGTCCCTTCACATTTCCACTTCACTATCGCATCAGAAACAGTGGATCTAGGGATGTTTAGGAGTGTGAAAATACAGACATGTGACACAAGTGACACCCAATCACCTGACCATGTTCAAAGTCCGTGAGTTCCATGGAGGGCCCCATTCTGCTCTCTCGTGATGTTTAATGACTACTGAGGTCGCTGATATGGAGTACCTGGCAGTAGGTTTAGATTCCTTGGTGACATCTTTGCCATATGGACTCATGGTGAGACTGACTTGTTAAGATTTCTGCAACCTCTAAATAACTTCTCCTAGCTAAATTTCACTTAGATCTATTCTGAATCCTATGCCACTTCCCTTGAAATTGAGCTCATCTTCACTGAAGGCTAGCTGCAGCCTTCTGTCCACATTAATCCTACCAACAAACAACAGTACTTACATTTTGACAGTTGCCAACCTTTCCATACTGAGCATGGTGGTGCAGTGGCTAACACACTGGACTTGCATTCAGGAGGACGATGGTTCAAACACACATCCGACCATCCTGATTTAGGTTTTCTGTGATTTCTCTAAACCGCTTCAGGCAAATACGAGGATGGGCCCTTTGAAAGGGCATGGCTAACTTCCTTCCCAGTCCTTCCCTAATCCGATGATCTCGCTGTTTGGTCCCCTCCCCCATATCAACCAACCAACCATCCCTTCCATGTCAAACTTTCCCTCCCTTACAACTGTAGCATTTGAGGCAAATATATTTATTTGGATGCAGACTCTTTACAGCAATACACCACCATTCCCCCTCAGTCTTCACTGTGAAATGTTGCTTTAGAAATGAATAAAAAGTAACCCCAATTTTAACTAATATCAGAAAATATAACAAATAATTTTACATATATCACTGATATGATGAGGCCCCATACTCCGAGGAGCAAAGAGGACGATGTGGGAGACCCTCACTGCCTATTGGGCAAGGATCTAGCAGAGGTGGTTTGCCATTGCCGTACTCCAATCATAATGATGAATGATGATGAAGACGACACAACAACACCCAGTCATCTTGAGGCAGGGAAAACTCCTGACCCTGCTGGGATTTGAACCTGGGACCCCATGCACGGGAAGCGAGAGTGCTACCTCAAGACCATGAGCTGTGGACACATACATCAATAAACTTGTATATTAATTGAAAGAATCAATGTACTATTGTGATGATGTATTTTTAATTATTCATGAATTATTTTGTAAAAAATGTATCTAAGAGTTAAAATGTGTAAAGAAAACTCTGTGAAACAGGACATAGTAAGTACCTTCGTTTGTTTATCGACATAAGAAAGCGGAACACGACTAGCTTTCTCTCTCTCTCTTTTGTCCTCTGCTATTGAGATAAGCTGTGAAAGTGTCACTTGTAGTCATATTTCATTTGAAGATTCTTTTCCTTGTTATTCATGTTATATGTGATTTTACTATACATTTTTAGTCCCGTTTCACGCTACATCGAAGAGAAATTGCTGACGCATTCTTGTGTGGCCACGGCAGAACATTATAGTGCTCATTCGCTGTTTAATCCATCAGATTATAATTCATACGTCATTTTTACCGATCTTTATCTCTCAAATGCCGGGGAGTGTATACTGCATAATATTCAGATCTGTGATTGAACTCTAAAAAATGTCTTCCAGCAACGCACTTCCTGGTCTGATGTAATGACGATATTGGAAGGCAGAATTCAGATTAATTAGAAATGAGTAAAATTTTTGTATGCCATGTCTTATTATTTCAATAGTATTGCCTCCAGCAAAGCAAGAAACATTCATGTAATATTCTTAACCAGTACTTACCAATTATTCAATGCTTTCAAAAACCCTCCATTGCTCGCGCGGATGACACTCGTCATCCACATGACTTTCTCGCTCATTTTTTCTGATGGGGTTGGATTGAATTCGCGCTATTTTCAGTACCTTTCTGTTAACACTCCGGCTGCTAGCTCCAGTCATTGTTGGTTTTCAGTTACGAAAGATACATTGTTTATGAAACATTATTATAGTCTGGAGGACACTGGTCATCTGCGCGAGCTCTGCAGCCACACACACACACACACACACACACACACACACACACACACACACACACACACACACACATATATATATATACACAAAATTCAAGCTTTCGCAACAAACGGTTGCTTCATCAGGAAAGAGGGAAGGAGAGGGAAAGATGAAAGGATGTGGGTTTTAAGGGAGAGAGTAAGGAGTCATTCCAATCCCAGGAGCGGAAAGACTTACCTCAGGGGGAAAAAAGGGCAGGTATACACTTGCACACACACACATATCCATCCGCACATACACAGACACAAGTAGACATTTGTAAAGGCAAAGAGTTTGGGCAGAGATGTCAGTCGAGGTGGAAGTAAAGAGGCAAAGATGTTGTTGAAAGACAGGTGAGGTATGAGCGGCGGCAACTTGAAATTAGCGGAGGTTGAGGCCTGGCGGATAACGAGAAGAGAGGATATACTGAAGGGCAAGTGCCCATCTCCGGAATTCAGACAGGTTGGTGTTAGTGGGAAGTATCCAGATAACCCGGATGGTGTAACACTGTGCCAAGATGTGCTGGCCGTGCACCAAGGCATGTTTAGCCACAGGGTGATCCTCATTACCAACAAACACTGTCTGCCTGTGTCCATTCATGCGAATGGACAGTTTGTTGCTGGTCATTCCCACATAGATAGCTTCACAGTGTAGGCAGGTCAGTTGGTAAATCACGTGGGTGCTTTCACACGTGGCTCTGCCTTTGATCGTGTACACCTTCCGGGTTACAGGACTGGAGTAGGTGGTGGTGGGAGGGTGCATGGGACAGGTTTTACCCCGGGGGCGGTTACAAGGGTAGGAGCCAGAGGGTAGGGAAGGTGGTTTGGGGATTTCATAGGGATGAACTAAGAGGTTAAGAAGGTTAGGTGGACGGCAGAAAGACACTCTTGGTGGAGTGGGGAGGATTTCATGAAGGATGGATCTCATTTCAGGGCAGGATTTGAGGAAGTCGTATCCCTGCTGGAGAGCCACATTCAGAGTCTGATCCAGTCCCGGAAAGTATCCTGTCACAAGTGGGGCACTTTTGGGGTTCTTCTGTGGGAGGTTCTGGGTTTGAAGGGATGAGGAAGTGGCCCTGGTTATTTGCTTCTGTACCAGGTCGGGAGGGTAGTTGCGGGATGCAAAAGCTGTTTACGGGTTGTTGGTGTAATGGTTCAGGGATTCTGGACTGGAGCAGATTCGTTGCCACGAAGACCTAGGCTGTAGGGAAGGGACCGTTTGATGTGGAATGGGTGGCAGCTGTCATAATGGAGGTACTGTTGCTTGTTGGTGGGTTTGATGTGGACGGACGTGTGAAGCTGGCCATTGGACAGATGGAGGTCAACGTCAAGGAAAGTGGTATGGGATTTAGAGTAGGACCAGGTGAATCTGATGGAACCAAAGGAGTTGAGGTTGGAGAGGAAATTCTGGAGTTTTTCTTCACTGTGAGTCCAGATCATGAAGATGTCATCAATAAATCTGTACCAAACTTTGGGTTTGCAGGCCTGGGTAACCAAGAAGGCTTCCTCTAAGCGACCCATGAATAGGTTGGCGTACGAGGGGGCCATCCTGGTACCCATGGCTGTTCCCTTTAATTGTTGGTATGTCTGGCCTTCAAAAGTGAAGAAGTTGTGGGTCAGGATGAAGCTGGCTAAGGTAATGAGGAAAGAGGTTTTAGGTAGGGTGGCAGGTGATCGGCGTGAAAGGAAGTGCTCCATCACAGCGAGGCCCTGGACGTGCGGAATATTAGTGTATAAGGAAGTGGCATCAATGGTTACAAGGATGGTTTCCGGGGGTAACAGACTGGGTAAGGATTCTAGGCGTTCGAGAAAGTGGTTGGTGTCTTTGATGAAGGATGGGAGACTGCATGTAATGGGTTGACGGTGTTGATCTATGTAGGTAGAGATACGTTCTGTGGGGGCTTGGTAACCAGCTACAATGGGGCAGCCGGGATGGTTGGGTTTGAGAATTTTAGGAAGAAGGTAGAAGGTAGGGGTGCGGGGTGTCGGTGGGGTCAGGAGGTTGATGGAGTGAGGTGAAAGGTTTTGTAGGGGGCCTAAGGTTCTGAGGATTCCTTGAAGCTCCGCCTGGACATCAGGAATGGGATTACCTTGGCAAACGTCGTATGTGGTGTTGTCTGACAGCTGACGCAGTCCCTCAGCCACATACTCCTGACGATCAAGTACCACTGTCGTGGAACCCTTGTCCGCAGGGAGAATGACGATGGAATGGTCAGCTTTCAGATCACGGATAGCTTGGGCTTCAGCAGTGGTGATGTTGGGAGTAGGATTAAGGTTTTTTTAAGAAGGATTGAGAGGCAAGGCTGGAAGTCAGAAATTCCTGGAAGGTTTGGAGGGGGTGATTTTGAGGAAGAGGAGGTGGGTCCCACTGTGACGGAGGACGGAACTGTTCCAGGAAGGGTTCAATTTGGATAATGTCTTGGGGAGTTGGATCATTAGGAGTAGGATTAGGATCATTTTTCTTCGTGGCAAAGTGATATTTCCAGCAGAGAGTACGAGTGTAGGACAGTAAATCTTTGACGAGGGCTGTTTGGTTGGATCTGGGAGTGCGGCTGAAGGTGAGGCCTTTGGATAGGACAGAGGTTTCGGATTGGGAGAGAGGTTTGGAGGAAAGGTTAACTACTGAATTAGGGTGATGTGGTTCCAGATTGTGTTGGTTGGAATTTTGAGGTTTTGGAGGGAGTGGAGCTGGAAGTGGGAGATTGAGTAGATGGGAGAGACTGGGTTTGTGTGCAATGAGAGGAGGTTGAGGTTTGCTGGAAAGGTTGTGAAGGGTGAGTGAGTTGCCTTTCCGGAGGTGGAAAACCAGGAGATTGGATAGTTTTTTAAGGTGGAGGGTGGCATGATGTTCTAATTTGCGGTTGGCCTGTGCAAAGTGACTAAGTGTACCACTTAAAATGAACAGCTTTCTGTGTTGAACTCACTGTAGTTGGACTGGATTCCAGATGACATAGTAGGAATTCCCATGGATATGACTTGTCTTCTGTGTGGACTTGCACGCTGACATGCATACATAAGGGATTTTATGAATGGAGGGTGAAACTTTGACAATGCCAGCCACTCGTGCTGGCGAAACTTGTTTCACTGTGAGTGATTTTACTAATGGTAACAGCGACATGAACTGGTGGACAGTTGCCACAGGTAACACAACAGGATGCTTAAATGAATGATATTGTAAAACTAAAATGTGCAAAGTGACTAAGTGTACCACTTAAAATGAACAGCTTTCTGTGTTGAACTCACTGTAGTTGGACTGGATTCCAGATGACATAGTAGGAATTCCCATGGATATGACTTGTCTTCTGTGTGGACTTGCACGCTGACATGCATACATAAGGGATTTTATGAACTTCCATGGAAAGGGTGTGTGGCACTCATGAGACCATCAAAGAACTCAGTAGTTGCCTTGTCACTAAAAAATACTGTGTGAATGCACAGTCAATGTCACCACCCACAAACTCTATACTTTTGTACCAAGTGTATTTTCTAGAGTAAAAGCAATCAGCAGTGGCTTTGCAGAGACATTATTTAAATGAATGTGGTGAACACTAAAGTGATTAATGAGTTTTACTTGTTGACAAACATACTGAACAAACACTTGATTCACTTGGTTTGAAAATCTGCTATAATCTTCAAACAGGGATACCAATACAGAACCAGTGAGAAACAAAGTCCCAAAATTGACCTGGATCACAAAGAAATTTGACACAAAAAGAGTGGTGAACATGAATTATAATGTATTAATTAAATTTTTCCGTAGGGCAGCCTTGCAATGTCGAAATAATTTTTGTAGTGCTGATACTGCCTTTTTGAATTTTTATGTGACATGAGGTCTGAAGTATCAAGTTGGCTTCTCATAGACTGCAGCTTGTTATCAGATGGTTGGAGCATGCAAGGTGAGGGCATGGCCAACAGCTGGCACAGCCATGGGACCATGTGCCCCGGCAGCCGCCACATGCCAGCTGCCCAAATGGTTCATGGTGTCGCTGCCGGCGACCACCAAGCGATGCCAAATAGTTAACCCCTTTCATGACAAATAGCACCAATCAGACCCTGTATGGGAAATGTCAGACCTACTTGCTGCATGTGTCTCACAAATGCGCTCAAGGGTGCAAGATACCATTATACGAAAAACAGTAAAAGGTTAAAATAAAAATGATAGTGGACTCATGAAAAGAGCTTATGTTCATGATGTGTTGATGGATGTTTTCTAAAAATTTATGAACACTCTATAAAAAACAATTGTATTTTGTATGAACTTCATGAAAAGATACACTGAAGTGCAGTGTGATATTGTTAAGTGTGCAGAACAATTTTCCTTAAAGGAATTTCTAAAAACACACAAAGTAAATGTGAATTTTGTTAATCAGTCATAACAGACTATAATATTTATTTACTGATCTATAACATAATGAGTGAAAAACTAACTACAGTGGAACACCTGTCATATATTTAGCTGAAAGTCCTGATCATTGGGCAGGTACGAATGGACTCTAATCAGAAACATGTGAGTGATCATCTTGAGACAGTTCATCAAGAGATACAGGAACTTAAGCACGTCATACTTCTTATTATAGAAAGGACACCCATTGGGCACCAAATCCAGATCTCTGTCTCCCATATTCCTAATGTAATGGAATAGTTGTAACATTACCTCATTTTGACCTCTCTTTTCAATCCCCCATGATACGTATACAAAGATGTGCTATCATCATGGAAATTGTGTGGTGCTCATGCATCAATGTCGACTGTGCTGTGTGAGTGTGTGTGTGTGTGGGGGGGGGGGGGGGGTGCATGCACACATGTGTTTAGTCACTGGCCAGCACCAGTGTGGTAAGTGGCAGCTCGCTACAACTGCAACACGATTGGTGGCTGCGTGATTACCTATGAACATTACACATCCTCTGGTTTCTATAAAATTTAATGAGAGCAGGCAAAAGAGGATTATATTAAAACCACAATTTTAGACATCATTACTCGCATAGTGGTACTTATGAGAATTAGTGACCCATTTAGTTATTGCAATTTCCATAATTATCCAGTGCTACCACTACTAA
Organism: Schistocerca piceifrons; assembly: GCF_021461385.2. Classification (NCBI taxonomy): domain Eukaryota; kingdom Metazoa; phylum Arthropoda; class Insecta; order Orthoptera; family Acrididae; genus Schistocerca; species Schistocerca piceifrons. The sequence continues at coordinate 319,382,231 of NC_060139.1, read as the reverse complement.
AACAAACATAAAATACAAATATATCTTGATTTAAAGTACATTATTTCCAGTTTAATACATAATGGAGCCAAAACAATTAAACCTGAAGAGGGAGCACAGTGACAGGTAGGTACTGAGCAATTTAGGAGGTGTCTTCACATCCAAACTAATGTAAGGGTGCATGTTGTTATGGTACTAACAGTAACTTCAATAGTTGAGCAACTACAACAAGAATGCTGATATTTGATGCAAAAGAAAATGTGAAGTGATGATTATGAAAAGTCATATTAGGAGATTTTTTTCATAGAAAACAAATTTTGAGTCAAGAGTTGTACGGATAGCAGTTAGCCCTATCGATAGTGGATAGTTCCTTGATCTTTGATCATCACTTGGCATATATTCTTGAAGTGCTAGACAAAATTGTCAACAAAACTAGACTAAGACTCTCTAAAAAACAGAAAATTTAGCAAACCAGTCTAGTGGCTCTCTTGGTAGTGACAGTAAAAAATTTAAATTTTATCCTACAGTGTTGAATCTTGCCTAAACAAAATAAGATCGCTTTAGCAGAAAATAAAGTTATAGAGATGGAAATAGATAACCGGCATATTAGAAACACAGATGAGAAACAGATAGCAGACAGCATCAATGCTAAACTAAAAAGAGGGAAATGTGACAGGGGTAATTCAGTCATGCTAATAGATTAAACTGAATATAACACAAAAAGGATGGAAATAACTTTACTAGAATTTATAAAAAATTAACGGTAGAAGCACAAAAGAAACTTAATGAAAAATTTAAAAACTGCAATGAAATTTTCTTGACAAAAGTAACTGATCAGCTAAGGGTAATAAAACCAAGCACTCCCACACTTAAAGCCTAAGTAAAGTTTATAAGGAACAGATGCCGATTCACCTCATAGTGAGCAGTAGAGTTAGAACCTTTCATAAAGTAGCTAGTATATGCCTTGAAAAAAGAAAAAAAAAGCACTTTGTATTTGGCCAACAAGATTGTGTGTGAATTAGCTCAGAGTTGATTGAAAAAATAAAAGAAATAACAGTGACTAATAACTTTCAATTGGTCTCAATAGACATAACCAATTTATACACTAATATTCCAATAGATGAAACTATAGAGATTATTAGACAAAACCTCCTAATCCAAAATACGCTATCTAATGATGAAAGAAGAGAATTCCTTGGTATGCTTACAGTTATTTTAAATTCAGTGGAGAAATATTCTTACAAGAAGATAGCTTAAGCAAGGGTAGTCCACTGTTAGGTTCTGTAGCAGTTATTTTTGTCAATTCTTTGGAAAACAAATTGTTTCAAGATAGTCCAGAAGTGGCAAATATGTTTATATGAGTATATTACCTTAGATATACATTGCTCTTAGTAAAAGGTGATTCAAATAACATCAAAATTATTACCAGCAGGTTTAATAACTTTAATAACTTACATAATATAACCATGTTTGCCTGTGAAATGGAGTTAAACAGATTCATAAATTTTCTAGAGTTAACCATCAGCATTTACAGTGATAAATGTACCTTTGCTATTTATAGAAAAGAATATATGCACTGATAGCATTAGCAATTACATATGTAACCATCTGAGCCAACATAAGAAGACATTTTCCATTTTCCTTTTAACCAGTTAATTAAAACTCCACTTTCTAATGTAGATTATGAATCCAAGTTGAACATAAGCATATATATTGGGAAAGTCAACAGTTATCCAGACAATTATATCAACAACTTCTACAACAGTGTAGCTCGTAACAGTAAAGTGGAAAGTGCTTCTAATGCTGAAGAAAGTAGTGCCATTAGATTCATGTGTCTACTCTGTTATGGGAAATTAGGGAGAGAATTGCCTCAGTTTTTTAAAATAAATATTTTAGGAATGTGGCATTTTTAACCACACATAATCTAAGCTTAATTTTGAGGAACCATTTGAAAAAAGACATGTCTACTGGGATTGGGTATATGCAAGATCGAATGTCCAGACTATGACGCATGTTATGTGGGACAGATTAGCAGACAATTAGAGCTTAGATTTGGCGAACATGTTGCTCTAGAGCAGAGTGGTGTGCCTGATAAATCAAATTTCGGCACTCATCTGATATCAAGTGGGCACGATGTGTCCATGATGTCCCCATCCATGAGGGTGTTGCATCCCTTTGAGAAGGATAGACATATGGACTTGTTGGGGGATTTCAGAATATTTTGCCATTGAGCATTTCATGGTGGAATGCTGCTCAGTGAGCGGTTGATCACAAGAGCTTTCCATTTTTGGAAGATATTTGAGGATCTGTGGTGATCGACCAAAAGAGGTGAGCACCAAAGATGTATGGATTCCTCATGAACCACATATTTATAAATAGCCACCTCCAACATTGTTTACAAGTATGCAAGGGTGAACTTATGTAATTGAATTTACATAGATTTAAGCTGTTTATCTAATAATTTACTATTTTCAGTGTGAATTAGTATCGTAACAACATACACCCTTACATTATTTCACCTGTGAGGACACCTTATCCCATATAAGCTCCTGCCTTGCTCAGCAGCTATCTGTGACTGCGCTCACTAATCAGTTTTATTTGTTTTTTGCTCTATTATTTGAGCTGCTCGGGGGAACAAAATGGTAAGCTCCAAAATCACAGTTTTGAGATACAGCGCATCTAAAGTTTCAATTGATCTGCAAATCTGAATAATTTTTTTTGAACAGTCCTTTTATTCTGTAGTGATTCTAACATCTATCCTCTACTATACAGACATAAATGAAAATCAGAACTGAGTAAAACAAATGAAACATACAAAAATTATTACATTACCATACACCATTAACAACACATAGTGATAGAACATTACATATTAAATTTTCCAGTAAGTCTTCAACACTTTACTGAAACCGCAAAATCATTTATCACTCTCATTACTAATGTCTTTTTAATCTAAAACTGTTGGCTTTAGTGACAGGAAAAATCCATTGTGGACAGGAGGTATGTAATTTAGGAGCAACAGAACGCCAGCAACTTTCTTCTTTTCAATATGCCTTGGCCCATTGCATGTAAGTCGAAGCGTAGGAACTGGTCCTTGACTTCCACGTTTCCTGAAGTTTATTTCATGCCAAATGTCATGACAAAATGTCTCGCTGATGAATAAAGATGATGGATATTCGGAGGTCACCTTCCACCTACATATTTTCCCTAGGTTGACATCTCGATCATCAACTGTCTTCTTTCTGAAGACAAATGCTTCTTTAGAGTGTTGTATTTGATAGAAATCCTCTCTTTTCATATTATATACAAGCCGACTTCTTGATGATCTCGCACCACTGATCTGGACTGTACACGTCTTGTACTTGTCGGCGAACGTAATTTTCAATTGTACTTCAGGAACATAATGGTATGTACAGGCACTTACCATTATGTTCGTGAAACATACTAAAGACAGTATATTTACAAAATAACATACCTCTGCGTCATCTGAATCGTTAGGAATATATTCTGGATCCCTCTCGAAGATATTAGTATCATTGGAAGTATATTTCTCGTCTTCTGTCATGTTCACTGTTGCCATAATCTCAGAGATGTTTTTACCTGCCGCCATTCTCTCTGTCACTTACCATTATGTTTCCGCAACAGACGGACAGTGGCGCTTATCATTAAGCTTCTCCCTGAAATCTGTTGAGTGAATTTGGAACTACTAGTAAGTTTACTGCATTGTGCATCCCACAGGTGGTGTCATTAGCCATCTACCGCAAAATACACGGTGATGGCACTTACCATTGTGTTCCCCCGAGCATCTCATTTATTAAACTGGAAATAATGTACTTTAAAATCAAGATATATTTGTATCTTATTTTTGTTTTAGCACTGGTAACAATGGATAATTATGGAAATTACAACAATTGAGTGGGTGACTAGTTCACATAAACACAGCCATGTGCAGAATGATGTACATAAAACTGTGGTTTTAATTTAACCATCTTTTAACTGCTGTTGTTAAATTTTATAGAAATCATTGGGTGTGTAATGCTTCTAGATACATTTCTACACAACAAACCTCTTTGATGAAATATGAATAGCAGTTATATACAAATCAATAGCCACCTACATGAAGCAGTCCACATTACTGTCACTTCAATTATATAGAATTTTTACTGCAGTAACATCACCCACTGCTGTAGTCACTTCCATCATATATCAACAAAAAATGTATCTTATTAAAGTGGTTATTTTTGTGACAATATAAATAACCAACTGCATAATATGCATATTATAGACATTACATTACTTCAACATGACACGTGTGTAAAGGTCACCCAAGAAATGGATAGCGTACACTGAGGCCAGCCATGAGATAACTGTAAACAGCAGCCTCAGTGCAATTTGAGCTCCTGATGTCTATAGTCCAAGAAGGCTATATGAAATAAAGACTGAAGTGTATTAAATTTATCTTTTGGTATGTACCACCCACTTACATGTGAAATTTATCTAATCTCCTTTGGTGTTAACATGTATGCAATTGTATTCTAATTGGTATGTATGTTTGTGCATCAACATGTACATGTCATGTACAGTATTGATTCAGAGGACAATAAATAAATAAATAAATGGTTCCTGTGTTACATATAGCACTGAAGCTGGTTACCCTGTGATCAAAATCTAGATCTGCTACAATAAACACAATTTGCAACTGATGACAGTACCTTCTCAAACAGTAACTCCTAAAAATGACTTACTCAGTAAAGCATGCATGTGTGACAATTTACCACTAAAACAGTCTCACCAGATAGCATTCACCAGCAAAAGATCTTTTTTAAAAAAGGGAGAACCCCCTCTCTATGCTCTCAGCTCAGTGCGCCATGTGGCCGACTACTCTAGTTAAAGGTGAGTCAAAAGTCCATCTGGCCAACCATTTTTGATCACAGACATTCATTTTCTCTTAAGATTTTAAATGTACCCATTGAAAATCATTTCATATGAATATTTAAATGTTCTTTCATTTCATTCATGCATTGTTATAAAATTCACTTTAATATTATTTTTTATTAATTTTATATCACTGGAATCTAAACACACTAGTCAAGACTCAGGCTTTATTTACTCCTTCCATCTCCCACTGCATTGTTCAAATGTCCTATTTTATAATGCTAATATCCAACTTTCCATGCAATAAACATACAATCAAATCCTATCACAATGATCAGTCCAGGATCTTTGCTATTTTTCAGTGGATGATTTGTCTTGGCATACAGCATTAGTATTTATGTTTTTTGTTTCTAGTAAACTAATTTAATTTATTTTGTTGTTAATATACTTATTAGCTCCTGACTCTCATATATTCACAGTTGTGATTTTAAGAGCATCAGAAATGTATTGTATTGTCACTTATGATTGATTATATTTCCAAATCAGTTTCCTCTCATCTCGTTAGAATATTCTTGGCATAACCCTGCACAGTATGTATGTTCAGCAGATGATGCAGTGCCTTAGCTGTATTATCTATGTTATTACATAAAACCGCCACCCGTTATCTTACAAACTCCATGCAAGAGCAAATTATTAATGGTAGAATAAGTGGTAATACACGTCCATTTCTCTCAATGACTGGTGACATCATCCATGAGCTCTGCTAGAAAATGGTGTCATTGCTTGTGGCAGTTTGATATCAGTAGCAGCTATAAAAAAAAGGAGCATATGAGTACTGCATTCAAGTGTGACAAAGAATTAAGATACACAATATAAATATGGATACTTATGTTCACCCTCCTGCATACCATGCATCAAGAAAGCCGTAGCTTTGTCGTCAAGCTATAAGGACATCATGTTACTGTCCTGTTCGCAACGTGTATCTGAGAGCATTCAGATCACCTAGAAACAAAAGCAGCTTATAAGTACTGTCTATAGCACTTTTTTAAACAAATATGCACAATACATAAATATGCATATCTAAATAGAGAGAGGAAAGCCATGGTTTGTTCATCAAAGAGCAGTGATGGCATGTTGTCATCACTCAATAAACAACGATGCTTACCCACACCATCAAGGACTAATGCTTTATTTTTTAACTACAATTCTGGCCATTAAAATTACTACACCAAGAAGAAACAGGTATTCATTGGACAAATATATTTTACTGGAACTGACATGTGATTACATTTTCTCACAATTTGGGTGCATAGATCCCGAGAAATCAGTACCCAGAACAACCACCTCTGGCCGTAATAACGGCCTTGATACGCCTGGGCATTGAGTCAAACAGAGCTTGGATAGCGTGTACAGGTACAGCTGCCCATACAGCTTCAACACGATACCACAGTTCATCAAGAGTAGTGACTGGCATATTGTGATGAGCCAATTGCTCGGCCGCCACCATTGACCAGACATTTTCAATTGGTGATAGATCTGGAGGATGTGTTAGCCAGGGCAGCAGTCGAACATTTTCTGTATCCAGAAAGGCCCGTACAGGACCTGCAACATGCGGTCGTACATTATCCTGCTGAAATGTAGGGTTTTGCAGGCATCGAATGAAGGGTAGAGCCCCGGGTCGTAACACATATGAAATGTAACGTCCACTGTTCAAAGTGCCGTCAATGCGAACAAGAGGTGACCGAGACGTGTAACCAATGGCATCCCATACCATCACGCCGGGTGATACGCCAGTATGGTGATGACGAATACATGCTTCCAGTGTGCGTTGACCGCGATGTTGCCAAACATGGATGCAACCATCATGATGCTGTAAATAGAACCTTGATTCATCCGAAAAAAAGACGTTTTGCCATTCGTGCACCCAGGTTCGTTGTTGAGTACACCATCGCAGGCGCTCCTGTCTGTGATGCAGCGTCAAGGGTAACCGCAGCCATGGTCTCCGAGCTGACAGTCCATGCTGCTGCAAACGTCGTCGAACTGTTCTTTCAGATGGTTGTTGTCTTGCAAATGTCCCCATCTGTTGACTCAGGGATCGAGACGTGGCTGCACGATTCGTTACAGCCATGCGGATAAAATGACTGTCATCTCGACTGCTAGTGATACGAGGCCGTTGGGATCCAGCACTGCGTTCCGTATTACCCTCCTGAACCCATCGATTCCATATTCTGCGAATAGTCATTGGATCTCGACCAATGCGAGCAGCAATGTAGTGATACGATAAACCGCAACCACGATCCGACGTTTATCAAAGCCGGAAACATGATGGTACGCATTTCTTCTCCTTACAGTGTGTGTGTGGGTTGAGGTTTTCGGGCGCTAAACAGCGTGGTCATCAGCGCCCAAACGCATAGAAACAGGAACACATGCGGAGAAGGCACGAAGACGGACAGCGAACAAGGAGAACGGCTAAAAGACACAGGCTTGACGCAGTTACAAATCCTCACATAAAGAGGCAAAACAAGAGGAGAAGAAACGCACTAAAAAAGGAAAGGAAACACAAGGAAAAGAGAACAGAAATCGAAGTGAAACAAGTAGGTAATCGTGACTGGCGGACCTCTTACCTAAAGCCTGGGTGAACCAGTCACCCAGCAGCACATTAAAATCCTCTCCCTAAAATCCGAGGCAACAAATTGGACAGGACACAAAACCGTAAGACCTTAACCACAGTCGTTGCGTCGTCTTGCAAAATAGAGGGCAAATCCGGTGGCAAGGAAACCACCGCCCTCTGGTCAGAGAATAAAGGACAGTCAAGTAAAATGTGGCGCACAGTTATCAGGTCGCCACAAACACTACAGATTGGGGGGTCCTCCCGCCGGAGTAAAAAACCGTGCGTTAAGGGACTGTGCCCGATGCGGAGGCGGGTGAGGAGAACCTCATCCCGCCTGCATGACTGGTAGGATGTACGCCATGGCCGCGTGGTGGCCTTGACCAGACGCAGCTTATTTTCACCGACTGCCAGCCACTCCTCTTCCCATTGACGCATAACACGAGAACGCAAAAGGGAGGTAACAGCATGGAGGGGGACGGCACATTCAACAACGTGAGGGAGGGAACATGCATCTTTGGCAGCCACATCCGCCAGTTCGTTTCCCCTAATACCCACGTGCCCCGGCACCCAGCAGAAGGAAACCTCCTTCCCCTGCCGTTGCAGGTGGAGTAGGGCATCATGGATGTTCTGGACGACCGTATCCGCTGGGTACAAGTGTTGCATGGTCTGAAGGGCACTCAGAGAGTCAGAACAGATGAGAAACTTAAGACTGGGAACACATCTCATCTGCTCCAATGCCCGCAAGATCGCAAACAATTCGGCATCAAAGATGGTAAACGCTGCAGGAAGCCGTAATTTGATGACTCGATCAGGGAAAACCACAGCACAACCTACAGAGTCCCCCTGTTTAGAGCCATCCGTAAATACTGGTACATGGTCAGGATGCTGGTTTAAAATATCGTAAAATAAGGAGGTAAAAACAAACACAGGACTGCAGCTCCTCCGGTACTCTGACAAGTCTAAAAGGACGCTGGGCCTCTGGAGCAACCAGGGAGGCAGGCGGGTAAAACCCTGGAGTTGGGGTGCCACACGCTCCACACCAAGGGACTCAAGCAAATGCTTGGCACGAATCCCAAATGGTCTCGTTGCCCTTGGACGACTGGAAAAGAGACGTTCCATAGGGGGTCGGGCAACAGTAGGGTACGCAGGGGAGGTAGGACAGGCAAGGAATTGACACACCCGTCGCACCATGAGGAGTTTCCGCCGGATGGCGAGCGGCGGTTCCCCTGCCTCAGCACACAGGCTGGGGATGGGACTGGTACGGAAGGCACCAGTGGCCAGCCTGATACCCTCATGGTGTACTGCGTCAAGAATCTTCAGATACGAAGGCCTCGCTGACCCATACACGGTGCATCCATAGTCAAGACGCGACCGGACGAAAGCCCTATAAAACTGCAGCAGACGCGCCCGATCTGCTCCCCAGGACCGATGGCTCAAACACTTCAAAATATTCAGCGCCTTCAGGGCCCGCACCTTGAGGTCTTTAAGGTGCGGCAACCACGACAACTTGGAATCAAAAGTGAGGCCCAGGAACCTCACAGTGTCTCTAAAAGGAAGAATGGTGCCCCTCAGACGCAATTCAGGGGAGGTAAAAGCACGTCGAGAACGATTAAAATGAACACACACACATTTGTCTGCAGAAAAGGTAAAACCCGTCTTCGCAGTCCATGCCTCTAATCGCTTTATCGTAAGCTGCAGCTGCCGACTAGCAGTGACAAGACTGGAGGAAGAACAGAAAACAGCAAAATCGTCCACAAACAAGGAGCACTGGGCAGGACTCCGGATTGTGGACGTGATACTGTTAATGGCGACGGCAAAGAGGGTGACACTTAAAACGCTTCCCTGAGGAACACCATTCTCCTGCACGTACAAATCAGATAGCACATTACCAACCCGATATCGAAAGAGGCGGCGGGAAAGAAAGGACCGAATGAAGATGGGGAGATGGCCACGAAAGCCCCACTGATGGAGTTGATTGAGGATAAGGCGGCGCCAAGTAGTGTCATACGCCTTATTAATGTCAAAGAATACACCTAGACAATGCTGGTTACGTAAGAAGGCCTGCTGGATGACCGCCTCAAGCAGGGTCAAGTTGTCTATAGTTGAACGACATCTCCGAAAGCCACACTGAGAACGGCTAAGGAGCTGCCTGGTCTCGAGCAGCCAAACCAGGCGACGGTTGACCATGCGTTCCAATGTCTTCCCGACACAGCTCGTCAAAGCAATACTCCGATAACTACTGGGATGCATTCGGTCCTTTCCCGGTTTGAGGAGGGGAACCAAAATCGCCTCCCTCCACGAGTCAGGGAACGTGCCGGATGACCATATCATATTAAAACAATTCAGGAGTACTTCCTTGGATGGCAGCAACAAGTGCTGCAGCATGCTGTACAGGATTTGATCAGCACCTGGCGCAGTATCATGAGCCACAGACAGCGCCGAATCCAGTTCCCACATTGTGAAGGGGCAGTTGTAGGGTTCAGAATGTGGAGACCGGAAGTCCAAGTGATCCCTCTCGATAGCAGTGCGGTAGCGGCAGAAATCTGGATCACAGTTCATAGTGGCAGTAGATTCGGCAAAATACGTGGCCAGTGTCTGGGCAATGTCTCTCGGCGCCGTGAGTAGACTACCCTGATGCAGCAATGCTGTGACAGGTAGTTGGCTGCGTTTCCCGGAGATCCTCCTGATGGCTTCCCACACTTTTGTAGAACTAGTGGAGCGGGAGATGGAGTTCAAGAACGATTGCCATGACCGTCGTTTGCTCTCTTTAATCACTCGCCGCGCCTTGGCCCTTGCCACCCGAAAGGCCGCAAGATTGTCAGCTGAGGGACGGCACTTGAAGCGGCGCAGAGCTGCACGGCGGGCTCGGATGGCTGAGCGGCACTCAGTGGTCCACCAAGGGACAAGGCGCCTCTTGGGATGACTTGAGGACCGTGGGATCGACAATTCAGCAGCATGGGAGATCACGGCTGTAATATGGTCGACCCATTCGTGGACGCTGGCACGGTGTTCCAAAACAGCTAAATCGCTGAAAAGTGTCCAGTCAGCTCTGCAGAGGTTCCACCTGGGTGGCACTGGTAATGCTACAGTCTCATCCAGGAGGCGAATCCAAAGGGGGAAGTGGTCACTAGAATGGAGGTCAGCGGCAACCTCCCACAGAGCAGAATCCGCGAGTGCTGGAGAGCAAAAGGAAAGGTCAATAGCTGACGACGACCCAGAAGCAGTACAGAAATGAGTGGGAGCACCAGAGTTCAGGATGCACAGTTCTTCGGATACCATGAGGCTTTCCAGAATGCGACCCCTGGGGCAAGTAGTCGTAGAGCCCCATAAGACATTATGAGCATTGAAGTCCCCCAGAAGGAGAAATGGGCGGGGGAGTTGGGTAATAAGGTCTGTGAGAGCCTCAGTGTCTATGGCGTCCTGAGGCGGTAAGTAAACGGAACAGATTGTGAGCCTCTGCCCCACAAGAAGGTCAACTGCAACTGCTTGCAAGTTCGTAACGAGAGGGAGCTCAGATGAGTGGTGCATGTCATGGACAAAAACCGCAACACCACCCTTTGCCCTTTCCCCCATCAGATCATCTTTTCGATACACGGTATAGCCCCGTAAAGAAGGAGCATCAGTGGCCCGGAAATGTGTCTCTTGGAGACATAAGCACAAGGGGCGCTCTCGTACAAGGAGTTGTAATTCGGCCACATGTGTCCTGAACCCATTCAGGTTCCACTGTAATATGGGAGCCAGTGATTAGGGTGGCTGAATTTTCACCCTGCCCCTGTGCTTTGGAGGAGAGCCCGTACTGGCCGGAGATTTATTCCTGGGGCGAGAAGATCGCCCCCGGTCGACATCAATGTCCATCAGCTCCGATGGCGACCCAAGGGAGATGTCAGATAGTACGATGGCATCATCATCGGACTGACCGTGACTAGTCTCCTCAGGTGGCAAAACCTTCACCTTTGGCGTCTTCATCTTGGGGGGCTTAGAATGCAGAACCTTGTCAACAGTTGGAGCTTTACTCGCCTGGGCAGAAGGTGCCATATGGGGAGGTGCAGGAAGTACCCCAATGTCAGCAACCACGGCCTTGTCCGATGTTGTGGGGAGAGCTGCAGGTTGCAAAACAACCGCAGCAGCACAAGTGCACTGGCAAATGCAGGTATTAGTGCTGACACTAGTAACCTCCGTTTGTGTAGCAACAGTGGCCAACTGTACCGGTTTCTGCAGAGTGGAAGCGAAAGATGTTGTAAACACAGGAGGCTGCATGGCCTTAAAGAGCTTCTTGGCCTCACCATAGGGGATGCGCTTAGATGTTTTGATCTCCTGTATCTTCCGTTCCTCGAGATAGATGGGGCAGACCCGGCTCCAGACAGGGTGACTCCCAGAGCAATTCACGCACTTCACAGGCGATGAACAATCGGCTCCTTCATGGGCAGGCTGACCACATTTACCACAAGTGGCTATCCCATTGCACCCCAACGTAGTATGCCCAAAGCGCTGACATTTAAAACAGCGCATTGGGTTGGGGAAATATGGCCGTACTGGCAAACGTAAGAAACCCGCTTTAACATGCTCTGGGAGTCTCGGGCGATTGAACGTGAGAATAAACGAGTCGGATTTGACTAGGTCCCCATCGATTCGTTTCATAATATGCTGCACGTCGACAATACCTTCGTCAGCCCACTCAGATTTCAACTCGTCCTTGGGGATATCCACCAAGTCCCTACATGTCACAACACCCTTACTATAGTTCAAAGTGGAGTGGAGCTCGATCTCGATAGCGTACTCTCCGAGACAGGTTGCTTTCCTAAGAGAAGTGACTTGACGGGAACTAGAAGTTTCAACTAACAGAGTCCCATTGCGCAGACGCTTCACAGATTTCAGTGTTCCTGCAATTCCCTCAAGACCCTTGTGGATGTAAAAGGGAGAAACTCTCTCAAAGCTACCTTCCTTCCGTTTGACAATCAAAAACACATTCTGGATATCAGCATGTGCTCTGTTACGACAGTCTGATAAATCTCTAGTAACACCAGGCGCTGGAGGACTCGCAGCACGAAGTCGCTTTTTCGATTGGGTGTGTTTTCCTACCAGTGGCCCACCCAATCCACTGGTAGGGGGAAACGTAGAGGTCGAAGGGTCCATTGTGGTCCCACGAGCAGCTAGGGAACTAAAGGTCCGCTCAGACAGAGCCCCGCGTGCCTGAGTAAGCCTTATACAACTGGGGTGCGGCAGGTGCCCCAGAGGTTGCCCGCTTGCGACTGTTCCACCCCAACAGCCATGCATCTTATAGGCGCGCAGCACACCATAAGATTGAGGGGTTTTTATAGAGGTTTACCTTCCTCGCAATCCAGGCGGTCAAGCCAAGATTACCATTCCCCGCAGCATACAACATTCCACCGCTGCGCCATGCGGTGGTCGCTGAAGCATGTCCGGGGTTTACGGTGACAGGAGACTGGCGGCGCTGACCAGTCCCCAGCTCAGGACCCCGGGGTCGCCAAGCCCGTACTCAGCAAATGAATGCTGAGCCCCTGGGGGGTTCTCCTTACACAAAGCATCACAACAACGTTTCACCAGGCAACGCCGGTCAACTGCTGTTTGTGTATGACAATTCGGTTGGAAACTTTCCTCTCATGTCAGCACGCTGTAGGTCTCGCCACCGGCGCCAACCTTGTGTGAATGCTCTGAAAAGCTAATCATTTGCATATCACAGCATCTTCTTCCTGTCGGTTAAATTTCGCGTCTGTAGCACGTCATCCTCGTGGTGTAGCAATTTTAATGGCCAGTAGTGTACTATGATTCAGGTAATGAAATAGTATTTTTATTTGTTGATTGAAAATAATGCAATTATACTGATAAGTTATTTGTTTTTCTGGTTTAACAATATTTTTATTTGATTTAGATATCCAATGTCAACGAAAAGTGTTGTCACATAGCGAATCGTTAAAGCAGGAAACCGCATACAGATTTCAAGACTCGTATTTTGCCAGCAGCCCTGGATATCGTTGAAATTGTATTAGGTAAGTAGTAGGCTAAAAAGCATACACTTTTTGATAATACCACTAAATACAGAATAAACGATATGGGCGGTGACATTCGAGAACAATTAAAGAAGAGACCACATTTTGCTTTGCTGTCTCGGGAATCTACTGATGTTTCAGACTGTGCGCAGTTTATGGTATCTATGCACTTTGAAGCAGACATTTTATGTTGCGAGCACTTCCTGCGAACACTACTGGCCGGTGTTTGTTCGATATGTTTTTAGAAAACACTCACAACTGCGACATTGATTGGACAATATGTACAGCCACTGGAAAGTGATGATGCTAAAGCTATGACCGCCAGTAAAAGTGGGCTCGCGAAATTAAAGTCAATAATGCCATATGTTTCATGTATACGCTGCTTTCTCCAGCGATAAGCTCTGAAAGCCACGGTTTTATCTTCTGATTTAAATGATATGCTTAAAAAGGTGATCAAAGTTGTGAATTCTTTTTAAGGTAAAGCGCTGCAAACTCGACTGTTTCGAATCCTTTGTGAACACATCGGCTCACTCCTTCAAAATTTCCTTTATCACAAGAGATCAGGTGGCTTTCCAAAGGAAAGGCATTGACACAAGTTTTAGAACTAAAATCTGTATTGTTAAGTTCTTGCAGGATTCAATCAGGATGTGCGAATTATTTTTGTGACCCTATTTGGCTGTTGAAGTGCAAAATGCCTAAGCAGGGATGGCTGGAAGACAAATGTAAGGATGTACAGGCTTATCTCATTTGGGGTAAGATAGATACTGCCTATAGGAAAATTAAAAAGACCTTTGGAGAAAGGAGAACCACTTGCATGAATATCAAGATCTTTGATGAAAACCCAGCTCTAAGCAAAGAAGGGAAAGCAGAAAAGTGGAAGGAGTATATAGAGGGTCTATACAAGGGCGATGTACTTAAGGACAATATTAAGGAAATGGAAGAGGATGTAGATGAAGATGAAATGGGAGATATGATACTGCGTGAAGAGTTTGACAGAGCACTGAAAGACCTGAGTCGAAACAAGGCCCCCGGAGAAGACAACATTCCATTAGAACTACTGACGGCCTTGGGAGAGCCAGTCCTGACTAAACTCTACCATCTGGTGAGCAAGATGTATGAGACAGGCGAAATACCCTCAGACTTCAAAGAAGAATATAATAATTCGAATCCCAAAGAAAGTAGATGATGACAGATGTGAAAATTACCGAACTATCAGTTAAATAAGTCACAGCGGCAAAATACTAACGCGAATTCTTTACAGACGAATGGAAAAACTGATAGAAGCCGACCTCGGAGAAGATCAGTTCGGATTCCGTAGAAATGTTGGAACACGTGAGGCAATACTGACCCTACGACTTACCTTAAAAGAAAGATTAAGGAAAGGCAAACCTACGTTTCTAGCATTTGTAGACTTAGAGAAAGCTTTTGACAATGTTGATTGGAATACTCTCTTTCAAATTTTGAAGGTGGCAGGGGTAAAGTACAGCGAGCGAAAGGCTATTTGCAATTTGCACAGAAAGCAGATGGCAGTTATAAGAGTCGAGGGGTATGAAAGGGAAGCAGTGGTTGGGAAGGGAGTAAGACAGGGTTGTAGCCTATCCCCGATGTTATTCAATCTGTATATTGAGCAAGCAATAAAGGAAACAAAAGAAAAATTCGGAGTAGGTATTAAAATCCACGGAGAAGAAATAAAAACTTTGAAGTTCGCCGATGACATTGTAATTCTGTCAGAGACAGCAAAGGACCCTGAAGAGCAGTTGAACGGAATGGACAGTGTCTTGAAAGGAGGGTATAAGATGAACATCAACAAAAGCAAAACGAGGATAATGGAATGTAGTCGAATTAAGACAGGTGATGCTGAGGAAATTAGATCAGGAACTGAGACACTTAAAGTATTAAAGGAGTTTTGCTATTTGGGGAGCAAAATAACTGATGATGGTCGATGTAGAGAGGATATAAAATGTAGACTGACAATGGCAAGGAAAGCGTTTCTGAAGAAGAAAAATTTTTTAACATCGAGTATAGATTTAAATGTCAGGAAGCCGTTTCTGAAAGTAGGTATGGAGTGTAGCCATGTATGGAAGTGAAACGTGGACGATAAATAGTTTAGACTAGATGAGAATAGAAGCTTTCGAAATGTGGTGCTACAGAAGAATGCGGAAGATTAGATGGGTAGATCACATAACTAATGAGGCGGTATTGAATAGAATTGGGGAGAAGAGAAGTTTGTGGCACAACTTGACTAGAAGAAAGGATCGGTTGGTAGGACATATTCTGAGACATCGAGGGATCACCAATTTAGTATTGGAGGGCAGCGTGGAGGGTAAAAATCGTAGAGGGAGACCAAGAGATTAATACACTAAGCAGATTCAGAAGGCTGTAGGCTGCAGTCTGTACTGGGAGATGAAGAAGCTTGCACAGGATAGAGTAGCATGGAGAGCTGCGTCAAACCAGTCTCAGGACTGAAGACCACAACAACAACACATTTGGCTGTTAAAATTAGCATTTCTCGCTGATCTTTTTAACCACCTAGATGTGTTAAGCAAGGGACTCCAAGGGTGAGAAGAAAAGTTACAACGGCCAAGGATAAAATCTAAGGATTCCTCGCAAAACTTCGTTTGTAGTCAACGTCTTTACAGAAGATGATGTTTCAGTCCTTCGCTTGCATCTGGAAGGCTGTCGAAGAAATTGCAATAAAACAGTCAGTGGTAGTAAGCTCTCATATTCCTTTCATGAGACAGAACTTGCATAATTTGGAAGAAAAACTATTAAGGTACTTTCCAGAACTGAACTCTGAAGTTGACAGCTGACACAGATGAATACTTAATCCTTTTTTGGATATTTCAGTACGACCAGGACAAAAGAAACACTTAAATACTTTG
Source organism: Schistocerca piceifrons (assembly GCF_021461385.2). Classification (NCBI taxonomy): domain Eukaryota; kingdom Metazoa; phylum Arthropoda; class Insecta; order Orthoptera; family Acrididae; genus Schistocerca; species Schistocerca piceifrons. Next base: position 319,365,876 of record NC_060139.1, on the reverse strand, counting down.
CTGCTGACGGCATGCTTAAAATGTAAGTTAGTTCACAAAAGTCTGACGTCTTCTGGATGAAGACGTGACACACGTCGTCATATATTAGCATGTAGTTTCTCGATGGCAGCGATCACGGTGAAAAATTGACTGTAAATATGGGCGGGTACAGCACTATCTACATCCAATAATGTGGTCGACACACACACGCGTATGGGGTTACATGTTTTACTTCCATGAACGTCAGACCCCTTTCCTGAATTCGTTATAGCCAGTCTGTCTTAATTACGCAATTAATTCTCGTTTACCAGGTGTGCACATACTGCAGCATCTGATTGTACGACAATGGTCACTGTGCAGTACTACCTAACCGACTGATTCACGTAACGACTAATACGCAACGTAATTTTGTAAAAGGTTGAATCGCGTAACGAGCAACGCTTAGCATAAGGAGTCTGTTCAATGTTTTTTCCTTTTTTTTCCGCAGCCGTTTCCAAAACTACCTTCTGAATTTGATAGATCCCTTCAGCTGCTATTGTTGGACAATAAATAACTCCTTATTCTATGACCTTCCGCCTTGCACAGTAGAAGCTCCGACAAGTGACAATACCGCCGACAATGTAGTATGCAGCTGTGCTGTAGCGACACTTCCCGCGTTGCTATTGCTGTCCCCGGTGCCTGCTCTCCGTCCTATTCCACGATGTTGCGAATTTTCTGGACGATGTTCCCAGCTCTCCAAACTCTGGAGACTCATGTTAATTCAGATTTGTCGTTGTTAAGGGGACATTGCACGCGAAATTCGTTGAAATTTGACATTTTCTGTTTTCTACTCCATAATGTACTTTGGACTTTCCTGAACATTTTGGCATATAATACATTAAAATCAGACAATTGTGAGACCTTCAAATAATATTTTGAATGTTGACGTGTGACTGTCAAATTTCGCAGCTACACTTATACTGACACAGTTGGGCGGTCATATCTTGGGAACTACACAGTCTAGAAGGCTGCGAATCGCTTTGTTTTGTGCCTACTGCTACGTCTCAGAAGTAGGCATTACGAATAAATAAATCTGTCCTTTGTTTCTGATACTAGTTTTCGTTGAAGGACAATAAAATGTGCTGGAAGACTAACGGACAAAGTAATTGATGAATTACAGGAATATCGCGGGAAGGTCATTTGAGATAACTGTGACAATATAGAGAAGATGAAAAGGGTTGTGTGGATCACTTTCTTTCATCGAATATCAACTGATGAAAAGCCATGTCATGCTTTGTGTCTACCTTCACCAAATACTTGGTGTAAAAACAGGCAAGCTGAATTTTCTGGCACCTTGCATGAATTTACACATAAACATTCTCTTCCTTTGGCAGTAATGGGGGCAATCAAACCCATTTCCAGACATTTAGCAAATCCTGAGCTACTAAAAAAGTGTTTACATGGGTAGACCCAGATTGTGAATGAGTCCTTCAATAATGTTGTGTGGCGCTATGTGCCTAAAGATGTATTTGTTAGCCTTATGACTCTAAAGTTAGCAGTGTCTGATGCTGTAATAACTTTTAATGATGGGAATTATGAAAGACCTAAGGTTCTGGAGAAGTTAGAGGTAAGATTTGGACAGAACACAGCTAGAGGACTGCGGGAACTGGATGAGATTCGTGTACGTGAAGCAGAGTTAGCTGCTTAGCAAATGACACAAGACGCAACAAAGAAGAGGAGGAGGCAAGCACTGGGCTGTTGTGACCCTGAAGTGCATAAAATACGCAGAAATGTAAGTCTATATAAGAATTTGTAATAAGAAAAGTTTTAAAGCTCAATGTCTCTGAACTAGATTTTTTGCAGTAAATGACCCGTTTTCTAAAAAAGTACTGATGGTAGAGACGTGAAATTTTCGCAGCATGCCAAGTGTGAGATTCAACACATATGGATCTAGAATAATTAAAATATCCTGAGTTGATTTGTTTTTATGTACATTTATTTACAAAATTCTGTCGAAAAATTGACTGTTTGAAAAAAAAAAAGGCTAACATGCCTCACAATACAATTTCAGTGTTAATTCTGGTTCAGCGTATCTAGAAAGTTGCATTCAACAACTATGGAAAATTGTCAGTTGATGCGTTAAAAAGTTTCCAAGATAATGGGTCACAAAATTCGATAATTTAACATTGGCGGCATAGAACATGCACTGTCCCTTTAACCAACATGAATTCAATAAAGCTGTCCATTAATCAATATGATAGAGATTTTTCATTCAGCTGGCCCGTCGTCTGTGTTTTGTACTCATTTTGAAGAGCTTGCAAAATCTATTGTCTTTAGATAACATTCTTGTAAAAACATTACGTTACTATTTTATAAACTGTTTTAGTATTTTTTTCGGAATGGAATGCGTTATCCTATTTTTATTTGAAATTCTGTTTTCGCATAGCGAATGTTTCAGATTGCAGAGTAGTCTCAGAAGCGAGGTCCCACTGTATAGTCAGTTTGTAAGGAAGTAGATTTTTTTCTTCGAATTTCTCGGATTACTTAGATTTTGTTCATTTACTTATTGGTCGATTCCTGAAATCTGTTTTCATGTTTTGCGTTTATTCATCGTTAACACGGCATATTTGTTATAAGAAATCTACGTTATATTGAATTCAGAATTAATGTTATACAAGGAATTACGTAATTTTAATAAAAAAATAAAGTTCACTTTTCTTGGGTCTATGTTTTTGTATTACGGAACCTCAACTATTCAGACATATTCTGTATTAGTTGTTTCATCTACCTTTATCCAGTTTCAAAAGAAGACAACATTTCTTTTGTGGGAATATTTGGTATATTCAATTGCAGATTATTGTACTAACTTTTTACAAGATGCTCTTCAACTCTTTTATAAAACACTATGAAAATAACCGCGATTCACATCACGCTATTCGCAGTTAACAACACGAAAGAAACGAGAAATGAACCAGGTAACGGAACGACGATTTTGTGGGAATCCCGACCAAACCACAGACCTACGGCAGTAGAGCCATCGTCAACAGACCATTGTGTTAACTACTATCTGAGATTAGCTCAAGCTAAATTCGCTCGGTAGAAATTACTGTACTTGTGCCTTCTCTCACTACTGCTAATCCTAGCGATCTATTGTTTGGTTCGAAGCCCGGTTACTGCAATGCTTTCTAGTAACTGAGGTGCGAAGCGTTACAAGTGAGCAGGATGTGTTGCATTCTGCGTCACATTTCATGTTAAAGTGGTCCATCCTCTCTCCTCGCAAACTTCTCGGAGTTGAACTCTTGAAACAGTCTGCACAGGACTTTGTGACTCTCGCCGCTCTAATTCCGTTCCGCAGATGTCGGAAGAGTCTGGCAGAGAACGTGTCACTTCTCACGGATGAAACCCTCTGAGTATTTAAAGTTTTCAACAGGTTTAAATTAAATTCATATTAGTTACCACAAATAAGTACCACATCTGAGCGTAGGGTGACCAAATCTCCCATACTTCCCGGGATCTCCCATATTATAGCAATTTTTTAAGACTCCTCCCGGCTGCCTTATTGAACCCCCAATTCTCTCGTATATTTCGTCAAAAATATTAATCCCGCGAGGCGCTATCAATAGTTGAATTCCGTGGTCGACGGATCTCGGAAAGTTTTCGAGTAATAATGGATACTATTGTCGACATAATCTTTTTTTCTGTTCGAGTTTCTACGGAAAGATTATAGTTTGGCTCAAGGAAATGCGAGCAGCAGCGGAAGAATGACATAGCCCAAGCGTCTAGAGCTGTTGTGCGAAGGGGAAATGTTTACTTTTTTCTCGGTCAGTACTGACAACCCAAGGATGCGCTTGCCTCGTACCGATCGGCAGCTATGGACAGTCAACACGAAATGTTCCGATTTATGTAGCCTTTCTTCTGTAATCGTACCTACTACACCGCCCAGCATTCACATGTGCCTTCACTTGCTTCTAAAGTGAATCAGTTTTCTTCCTGCGCTCTCGCAGTGGAAAACGAAGATGAAAAAACTTCACTAAGTAAGAAGCCAGCTGTTAGTGAATTTACGCTACAAATGAGTCTTATTACACACTTTTGCATCCCAAACACTTTATCTCGATTTGTGGAATTAATCAACGGTATGTTACCGTAGGACATAATAAAATAAAAGTAAGCAAGGTAGGCGAGATTTTATTTTTATTTTTTCATCTCTGCTGTCTCTGCTTATGTGAATATCTGTTCAGAACACTGGCGATTTTAACTTTTCCATGTGAATACATTTACTAATCAGTTGTACACATCAAAAATAACATTGGTAATTACTGCACAAACAGCTCTGTCCACGACCATGCAACAAGAGATAGACTCAACTTACATTTACCAAGAAAAAATAAACATAAAACTCAAAACAGCATTTTCTAGCAAGGAATAAAACTGTACAATAAATTACCAAAAGAGATGAAAGAAAATGCAGAAATACACTTATTTAAAAAGGCAGCTAAAAGTACCTGTTATGCAATACATTTTATACATTGAAGGATTACTCAGCTAAAACAGAGAAGGAGTTTGATAAAAACTGCTATACAAATAAATAATAATAATGATAATAATAATAATAATAATGAGTATAAAATATCCAACATTTCACATAACACCTTCAGTTTATGTTTTTTTCCTTCTTTTTTTCCTTTCTAGAAATACTTACCCCCAAGCTATGCATAGCACAATACTAACACCTCTTCCTCTTTCTGAGCTTAACGTCTCACTCGTTATGGAGGGATGCTGACTCAGTTTTTCAGGATAGCAAATGGGAAGCTGCTGTACAGAGAATGGCGCAGAGATCACCAGTGTGTGTGTGTGTGTGTGTGTGTCTGTGTGTGTGTGTGTGTACTGAGTGAAGTGTTATGAAACAAAGTGTGTATAGTGTGTGCAGTGACTGATAGTGAAATTTGAGTGAACAATGTGGCATTACATTATTTAATAAGTTATTTGTAAAAAAAAGTATTGTGTACCAGGAGTAAATCTAATGATTGTCTCTAACTAGAAGTCTGTAAGTATATGTGTATATGAATTAGCTTATTTTAAGTTGATCTAAATTTGTAAATACTTTGACATGTCCTATATCCTTGTAAAAAGAGACCTACGGATGAATAAAGCTACTACTATTATTACTATTACTACTACATGTATTCCCAGAAAATTCGATGTAATTGTGCAGTTCAAATTTATTCCGGCTATATCTCTCTTAAACCTCTCATGTTGGTCATCTCCCTTAAGATTAGATTAGATTAGATTTACTTTCATTCCAATTGTTCCGTAGTGAGGAGGTCCTCCAGGATGTAGAACATGTCAGAAAAACAATAATACATGACAAATATTTACAGCTCAAACAAATAAGCTAATGTACCATTCCACAGGTCCCAAGTGGAATGATCGTAATTTTTTAATGAACACTATATGAAAGGATCATTTTACAAATACTAATGCACTGAGTTTAAAATAAAAAAGTTTTTTATTTATTTATAAGGTAATAAACGTGTAATACATCTACTATAATACTTATTTACAATGAACACATTACTGCACTGAAATGGTGCCGAAGTTAGATTGTACTTACGTACACACACAGACACACACACACACACACACACACACACACACACACACACACACACACTTATTTACAATGAACACATTACTGCACTGAAATTGTGCAGAAGTTATATTGTACTTATATATATATATATATATACACTTATATATATACACACACACACAAATAAATCGGAGTAGAAGGAGTTGGCCACCAATAAATCCTTTAGGCTTCTCTTAAACTGAATTTCATTGGTTGTTAAGCTTTTTATGGCTGCTGGCAAGTTACTGAAAATGTGTGTTCCTGAATAATGCACACGTTTTTGTACAAGACTAAGTGACTTCAAATCCTTGTGAAGATTATTCTTATTTATAGTATTAATTCCATGAATTGAGCTGTTAGTTTGAAAAAGTGATATATTTTTAGTCGCAAATTTCATTTAAGAATACATATATTGGGAAGCAGTAGTTAGTATCCCTAGTTCCCTAAACAGGCTTCTGCAGGATCTTCTTAAGTTCACACCACATGCAACTCTTACTGCACGTTTTTATGCCCGGAAAACTTTAGCTTGGCTTGATGAATTACCCCAAAAAATAATTCCATAGGACATTATGGAAAGAAAGTAAGCATAGTATGCCAGCTTTTTCATTTTTATATCCCCAATGTCTGACACAATTCGCATTGCAAATAGAGATTTGTTAAGACGCTTCAGCAGTTCTGTGGTGTGCTTTTCCCAGTTGAATTTATTATCAAGCTGTAATCCCAAGAATTTAACACTATCCACTTCTTCTATCTGCTTGTCATTGTATGTTAGGCATATACTCGTGGGACACCCCTTACGAGTTCTGAACTGCATGTAGTGTGTTTTTTCAAAGTTAAGTGACAGCAAATTGGTTAGGGACCAGTGATTAATGTCCACAAAGATTTTATTAGCTGATCTTTCTAAGACTACACTTGATTTGCTATTTATTGCAATGTTTGTATTATCGGCAAACAAAACGAACTTGGCATCTGGTAATGTTACTGATAAAAGCATGATCAAATGTTGGTCGCCCTATCTGAAAGTGAGCGAGTTTACAGTGTGCCTTCACAACACCTTGTGACTTCTGTGTGACGTTTGTAGCGTAGCAGATGATCGTCACGAAATCTTTGTCATTGGTCATGACGCAACTGTTTCCTCCTGCGACCGCCCCCCCTTCCTCCCCCCCCCCCCCCACGCCCCCCACCCCTCCCCCCGAGCAAGGCTTCGCGACTGCAACGGGGTCGTGACGCAGAGGCAAAAAAGCACTGCTTTAAGCAATCGACATATTACTGCTCTCATAAGCATTTGGCTATTCTCCTCTAACAAGGGGAAGGCCTCAGAGACGGCCAACCGATTCGGCTCAGATTTGGTAGGTCGCTTGTGTACAGCCTAAAACGAAGGAAGGAATCTAAAATATTTTGGGTCAACACCCCCACGTTATGACGAGCGATCGACTCAAAATTGGCGGGATCGATAGATAATTGTAAATAGAGCATTTTTCATCACCAGGTATGGGTTCCGAAGACGCATACTTTTCCAGAAATCGAGGTAAGGAACTTTTACAACTGCCGCTTCTGTACCAACATGGTTAACGCCTGTCGTCTACAGCGCCGATAGCGCAACGGCCAAGGTAACTGGCTGCAAATGGGAAAACCTGGGCTCGATTCTCGAAGAAACCTAGCGGATGTTATTCTTTTCGTTTGTATTTTTCCCTATCTCAACTGATAGGGATAGGAGGGTTAACAAGGTAAGTAAATTAATAAGGAATGATAATAATAAGGTAGGTAAACTAATTTCCCAAACGCCGTGAGTTAGTAAAGTATTAAACTTTTAAGCCTTGTCACATGAAAACAACTCCGAGTAAAAGTGCTGCGACTTCCTCACGAGGGATCACAGATAGCCAACCGTGCGACGCTTGTTTACAGCGAGGCACGGAATAGAATGCAGGCGGGCAGAGTTATGTTGTCCCGGTTGCCTCTTCGTCATATCATAGGGAAAGAACAGTGTAGCTGTCGAAAGGTTGCATTCATTAGACGCTCTTGGTGCCAGGAGTATATTTGTTTCGAATGTTTATATGACAAGTACCATCCATCTAGTTGTTCGAAGAAAAGTGAGGACACGTAACAGTGACTGGAAGAGCCATTGTAAAGTGACCTGGAGTAACATTTTAGTTGTTTACTATCCCAAGAGGTTTGAGAAATTTATTTGCCTACCTTATTATCATTCCTTGTTGATTTACTTACTTTATTAACCCTTCTGTCCCTATCAATTGAGATATGGAAAAATACAAACCAAAAGAATAACATCCACTACGTTTCTTCGAGATTCGCAGCCAGTTACCTTGGCCGTTACGCCATCGGTGCTGTCGGCGAAAAGCATTGACCATGTTGGTACAGAAGCGGCAGTTGTAAAAGTTTCTTACCTCGATTTCTGGAAAAGTATGCGTCTTCGGACCCCATACCTGGTGATGAAAAATGCTCTATTTACAATTATCTATCGATCCCGCCAACTTTGAGTCGATCGCTCGTCATAACCTTTAGGGGTGATTTTCTCAAAAACGCGGGGGTGTTGACCCAAAATATCTTAGATTCCTTCGTTTTAGGTTGTACACAAGCGACCTGCCAAATCTGAGCCGAATCGGTTGGCCGTGTCTGAGGCAAAGCAGCACGGGATGAGGTAAGCGGGAGGCAGGTAAGCCGGAACTTGGGGGCCGTGTGGAGATATGCGGTGGCCGACTTCGTGGCGCCGCGTCCTCCCACGCCTGGAGCAGGTGTCTGGAGACTGGAGGGCCAGCTCGGGGGACAGGTGGTGGGGGTAAGGCGGCTGTCGGGCGCACGCCACGCGCTAAGAGGATGACGTCGCCGGACGCGTCGCGACGTTAAAACTCGTCAGCGCTGCCAGCTCAGCGCGCCGCACAAGCGTCATCTCGCCACACAAGAGGCGCCGGCCCTCGCCTGCCGATCGAGTCCCCGTCAGAATCCGCACAGCCTTCGCAAATGCAAGTAGGCTGGGTTTCCAAGTGCAGCTGAAGTCGCCAAAGTTGCAGGTGGAAACACTTAATTCTGTTCGTCTCACTCGAAGAAACCATTGTTACTCAAAGTTACAGTCGTAACTTTGTGACGCTACCAGCCTTCACCAACTATCGAGTAACAAAACTGGACTGCCCCTTGGCGGCTGCATTTCAAAATACCGTCGGTCTGTTTATTTATGTGCCGGATACCGCAACAAACACTCAAAGAAAGGTCTATTGAGAATAGCATGAGTCCAAAGTTGAAACTGTCTATTTTGAACACTTCAGCACAGAATACGAAGATTACTTAAAAGTGCGAGGGTCACTCCAAAAGAAATGTACGCAATTTTTTTTTTAATCCATCTTTTATTCTACATGTTTGAAAGTTTTACAGTGTGTAGGTACATCCTTTAGGAACAATATTTTCATTTCTCCTCATAATTTCCATCCGTCTCAACTGCCTTACGCCATCTTGGAAACAGCGCCTTTATACCCGCACTGTAAAATTCTGGACCAACCTGTAGGAGCCACTGTTTGGCAGCGTGCACAAGGGAGTCATCATCTTCAAATCTTGTTCCACGAAGAGAGCCTTTCAGTTTCCCAAAGAGATGGTAGTCACATGGAGCCAGGGCAGGACTGTAAGGCGGGTGTTTCAGTGTTGTCCGTCCGAGTTTTGTGATCGCTTCCACGGTTTTTTTGACTGACATGTGGCCGTGCATTGTCGTGCTACAGCAAAACATCCTGCTTTTACCGATGTGATCGAACACGACTCAATCGAGCTTGAAGTTTCTTCAGTGTCGTCACATATGCATGAAAATTTATGGTGGTTCCACTTGGCATGATGTTCACAAGCAAGAGTCCTTCGGAATCGAAAAACACTGTAGCCATAACTTTTCCAGCAGAAGGTGTGGTTTTGAATTATTTTCTTGGGTGAATTTGTATGATGCCACTCCATTGATTGCCTCTTCGTCTCTGGTGAAAAATGATGGAGCCATGTTTCATCACCTGTCACAATTTTTCCAAGAAATTCATCTCCACCATTCTCGTACTGTTCCAAAAGTTCGCTGCATACCGTTTTTCTTGTTTATTTGTGAGCCACTGTCAACATCCTGGGGACCCACCTCGCACAAACCTTTTTTAACGCCAATACTTTCAGTATTCTGCAAACACTTCCTTCCCCTATCCCAGCGTAGCATGACAATTCGTTCACTGTGATGCGTCTGTCAGCAGTCACCAATTCGTTAACTCTCTGCACATTGTCTGGAGTGTGTACAGTACGAGGCCTGTCACTGTGAGGATAATCTTCAATATTGCCATGCCAACTTTCATCATGTAACCTGCTTGCCCACCGACGAACTGTACTGCGATCGACAGCAGCATCTCCATATACCTTTTTCAACGTCTTGTGGATGTTTCCCACTGTCTCGTTTTCACAGCACAAGAATTCTGACGAACGTCAAGTGTAGCAGCCATCTTGAAGACATGCTGTGACTGCGCCACTCACGGGAGCAGGTTCAACTAAGTTTTAAAACAAGCAGGAAGAATGTATCTACATACTGTAAAACTTTCACACATGCAGAATGAAAACTGTATTTTTACCAAAATAGTGTGCATTTCTTTTGGAGTGACCCTCGTATTAAATATAACATCGGAGAAATAACATTACTAATTAATTTTTTGTCGTTCTGCAGGTACGTATCTGCGCTCATACATCGAAATACCCGCGTCTCATTACCGTAGCTCGCCTGAAACAAAGTGGCATAGCCCACAGATACAGCGTTAATTCGTTTTCGGGAGAAGCGGAAATGTTAACTGCAGTGCCAGACCAATCTAGAGAGCTAAAGAAGTCGTCTGGATTGTCCTCGCATAGATACAACATTTCCGCTGCGCACGAAACCGAATTACCGCACGGTTCCCCATTTTGTTTTGTCACCTCTAGCGGAGTGTTACGGTACTGTGGCGCGGGGATGTCATTGTGTACCAAGATCGGAGGCATGCACCTGCAAACTAACAAAAAATTAAGCAACTTCTGTTTTTCCGGGTGATAATTAAAATATTATGACTATTCCTCGTAGATATACACACTACCCTGTCTCATTAATGTGACCGCCTGTCAAAATCCTGAATAACCACCTTTGCAGGAAGAGAGTCAATGAGTTTCTGGAAGGTACTGACAGGGATATGCAGCCACGCCGAGTCCAGTGCCGTGGGGACCATACTAGGTTTCCAGAATGAGATTTACACTCTGCAGCGGAATGTGCGCTGATATGTAGGCAAAGGTCCCTCGTTCGAGTCTCGGTCTGGTACACAGTTTTAATCTGCCAGGAAGTTTCTTAAAAGGTTTGTCAACTGAAAATCCATGGCGCGAACAGCCCGATCGAGGTCATCCCACAGATTCTGGATTGGGTTTAAATCTAGGAGTTCGTGGCCAGCGGATTACAGTAACCTCATTCTGGTCCTCTTCTACCCATGAACGTACACTGCGAAGTGAGGACATGGTCCCCAGGGATGGATGCGTACTTGTGTTGATCCATCGTGCCTTCTGTGATGACGAGATTACCCAGAGACTGCCACGAAAATCTTCCCAAGACCACAACGCTTCTTCCATCGGCCTGAACCCTTCTGATGATACAACGGCCATCTGCCCAATGGAGCATAAAACGCGATTAATCTGGAAAGGCCACCTGTCGCCACTCAGTGGGTGTAGAGTTGCGGTATTAGCGTGCAAATTCCAGCCTTCGTCGCCGCTGAACAGCAGCCACCATCGGTGCATGAACTAGGAGCCTGCTGCAGACACCCGTGCACAGAAACATTCACTGAACGGTCATTGAGGAGACACTGTTGGTAGCCGCTTGGTTCATCTGGGTGGTCAGCTGCTCGACAGTTGCACGTCTCCTCAACCGCACATATCTCTGCAGCTGACGTTCGCCCATGTCATCAATGGTCCATGGTGCACCACAGTAGCCGCGACGCCGGTTTTAGACGACGTCATTTTGCCGTGCACAGTATACTTCAACCACGGCGGCACGTGAACAGTTGGCAAACTTAGTCGTTTCAGAAATGCTCTCACTCTTGGCCCGAAAACAAACAGTCCAGAACTGGTATACCAATCAGGCAAAATCGCCGTGGGCATTGAGGCAATCATCCCACCGATGCACCACACTCGAGATACTCTTTTCGTTACACAACGTGTCCTACCCCGTGGAGTCCGTAATTACCCACAGCACAGCCTCTCCCGCAACGAATCGTCAACCCTTCAAGGCCTTTTTTAGGAAACTGAAGGCGTGACAATTGCATGGAGAGAGATGAGGACTATAGGGCGTGTGCTCGAGAGTCTCCCACTTGATATGGCGAAACGTCTTGTAATATTTCTGGCTTATTCATCATATTAGGCTCCAGGAAGCTATCCCCAGGGCAGTGCAAGAAGCATAGAGATGACGCAATGTGGGATGAGGTACCGGTGACAGATGTTAGATTCGGTACCATTCCCGTGAGAAAGACCGCCTGCATGATGCTGCTGCTCTGTGATTGGCTGCTGTGTTCGGCGGTAGGTCGCCAAAAAGTTAAACTTTAGTTGCTATTATTAATTAGACCTGTCATCCAGATTACTTCATTTTTTTCAAAAAATAAACATCTCTCAACAGCCAGCTATCAATCAGTCATTTCAAAATTATTAAAATCAAAGTATTACTAAAACAAAAGACTGACGATATTACTGGCGATGCACTTCGGTGGCGTTCGGGTCACGCGAAGTGTCTCGGGCAGTCCGGCTCTCCAGTAGATAGACATGTTGTCTGTTATAGCAGTATTTGTTTCATGCAGTTTTATTTACTACAGTTCCGACCGTCGCTAGCTACAGACATGTTGTCTGTAATAGTAGTATTTGATTCATGTAATTTTATTCTCCAGTTCTTGCGGTTCCAGTAGACTGTCTGTGGCAGGATGTACACTCCTGGAAATGGAAAAAAGAACACATTGACACCGGTGTGTCAGACCCACCATACTTGCTCCGGACACTGCGAGAGGGCTGTACAAGCAATGATCACACGTACGGCACAGTGGACACACCAGGAACCGCGGTGTTGGCCGTCGAATGGCGCTAGCTGCGCAGCATTTGTGCACCGCCGCCGTCAGTGTCAGCCTGTTTGCCGTGGCATACGGAGCTCCATCGCAGTCTTTAACAGTGGTAGCATGCCGCGACAGCGTGGACGTGAACCGTATGTGCAGTTGACGGACTTTGAGCGAGGGCGTATAGTGGGCATGCGGGAGGCCGGTTGGACGTACCGCCGAATTGCTCAACACGTGGGGCGTGAAGTCTCCACAGTACATCGATGTTGTCGCCAGTGGTCGGCGGAAGGTGCACGTGCCCGTCGACCTGGGATTGGACCGCAGCGACGCACGGATGCACGCCAAGACCGTAGGATCCTACGCAGTGCCGTAGGGGACCGCACCGCCACTTCCCAGCAAATTAGGGACACTGTTGCTCCTGCGGTATCGGCGAGGACCATTCGCAACCGTCTCCATGAAGCTGGGCTACGGTCCCGCACACCGTTAGGCCGTCTTCCGCTCACGCCCACACATCGTGCAGCCCGCCTCCAGTGGTGTCGCGACAGGCGTGAATGGAGGGACGAATGGAGACGTGTCGTCTTCAGCGATGAGAGTCGCTTCTGCCTTGGTGCCAATGATGGTCGTATGCGTGTTTGGCGCCGTGCAGGTGAGCGCCACAATCAGGACTGCATACGACCGAGGCCCACAGGGCCGACACCCGGCATCATGGTGTGGGGAGCGATCTCCTACACTGGCCGTACACCACTGGTGATCGTCGAGGGGACACTGAATAGTGCACGGTACATCCAAACCGTCATCGAACCCATCGTTCTACCATTCCTAGACCGGCAAGGGAACTTGCTGTTTCAACAGGACAATGCACGTCCGCATGTATCCCGTGCCACCCAACGTGCTCTAGAAGGTGTAAGTCAACTACCCTGGCCAGCAAGATCTCCGGATCTGTCCCCCATTGAGCATGTTTGGGACTGGATGAAGCGTCGTCTCACGCGGTCTGCACGTCCAGCACGAACGCTGGTCCAACTGAGGCGCCAGGTGGAAATGGCATGACAGCCGTTCCACAGGACTACATCCAGCATCTCTACGATCGTCTCCATGGGAGAATAGCAGCCTGCATTGCTGCGAAAGGTGGATATACACTGTACTAGTGCCGACATTGTGCATGCTCTGTTGCCTGTGTCTATGTGTCTGTGGTTCTGTCAGTGTGATCATGTGATGTATCTGACCCCAGGAATGTGTCAATAAAGTTTCCCCTTCCTGGGACAATGAATTCACGGTGTTCTTATTTCAATTTCCAGGAGTGTATTTCATGTTATTTTAGCCAGCTATAATGACTGTGGAAAGATATGTTCAATACGTTATGATCAAGAATAGTTTCTCGTGTTTATATCAATAAAAACGCGTGTGGCATCCCAAATGAGTTATTGTTTATTCATAGCAGCAGTTCCTTGTGAAGTTAATTTCAGCCTCAAGAAAAAGAATCCACGACCTGCGTGCTGTTTTCTGCGCTGGGGACATCATCATCAAGAAGACAGCAGGTTAGTGAAGTGTAAAAGAACTTATGTATTCCACACAGGGCAGTGGAAACAACTACGCACCTCACGTGTACTGCATGCACAGTACAAATGTGCTCAGTGACACGTCATCTGCAGTAATGCAGAGGAGGTAAAGAAGGATGAAAGTATTAACACTATCTCACTTTTATTCCTTTTTTCTTGCCGTAGTCGCCGTTACATTTGCTATACTGAGAAGTATTCCCGATATTAATGCGATGACTATCGTTTTCACATGTGACCAAGTGAAATATATTTACCGTTTTTTTTACAAGCGACAGAATTACGGTTCTTCAGGGAATGGCTATTTCTGTTGCACTGTGTGTGTTTTAGTTTACAGCATTTGTTTTCTGACGATTCTTCGAAAATACGGGTGAAATGTTTTATGATGCTTTTATAAGAAATTACATCCATTTCTACATGCAACAGATTTTTATACACAATAAGCGTTTATATTTTGCGACTTTTGCTTAATCCGGTACAGATAAGGAAAAAAAATATCAAGATAGAAAGCATTATATCTTATATTAGAAAACGTTGATTGTACTCTTGTCGTGAGTTAATGTTAGCGTTCCGACGTCCCGAAATCTTAGTCATTCTTCGAGTTTTGCATCTAAGGACCAACACACGTCCTAACTTTCAACTCATGGAAATGTCTCTAAAGGATTTTGTAATAATTCTATTTCGAAAACACGATTTTCATCGGTTTGTCTAATGTGTCAGATGAATAAAATCTTTCCGATTTTCAAGTCGTGTCAGTTCGAATAAAATACACGAGCTTCCAACTGCTATGTCCGCCATCGTCGTCAAGAGTAAAAACCAGTGACTGCCAGGGCTGTTTTTTTTCTTTTGTCTTATTTCATCCCCACGTGCCTTATATGGGCGGGATGGGTGGAGTTGGCAGCGGTACAGTCAACCAGCTCTTTGGGCAAACGACAACAAAAACTAACTGAGAAGAAAAACAGGGAACAGAAAGGTGAGATATTTACAATAAATTTAAAACTTTTTAAAAGTGAAAGTAAAATGGAATTTTTATGTATACAAGAGATATGACTTCTTGCCCTTGTAGTTCAAACAGTAATAATAAAATATAAAACGAAATACAGTAAGAACACATTTAAAAACTTATAAAGGATGATACTGAAACGCTGATATTAAAAATAAGCACTTTGCTGGCACTATCCTGGGATAGGGAGTCAGTTGTTGAGGGGAAAAAGTTGGACAGTGAGGAATGCAGGAATTTGGTGATATAAGGATGGAGGATTGGTGCATTATATCTATGGGGTAGGAGTGGCTGTTGGGGTAGAAGAGGTGGAGTAGAGGGGGGTTTTGTGAGGCTAATACTTTATGGGGAAAGAGAGTGGGGAAAGAAAGGCAGATATGAAGAAAGGGGGCTACGAAAATGTGGGGAGAGCAGTGTGAGGTAGCCCTGATGAGGTGAAATGAGTGGGCTGGTAGATGGGTAAATGTCAGGGTGGAGTTCATAATCTGGGAGGGGAAGATGGTTGAAGTTTCTTTGGAAGAGATTTTGGAGTATGTGTGGGTGTAAGGTTGATGGGATGTGCTGGTAAAGACATGGCAGCGTAAAAAGATTGAAAAGGAGGAGGACACTAGAGGATTACTGGAGTTGAGTTTGCAGATGGTGTACATTGTTTGGAGGTGTTCAGTTTGAGTGAGGAGAGATGAGAATTTGATGAGTTGGAAAAGGATCATCGTGGGGGAAGGTTCAGACGTGGATAACAAGGTGGAGTGCATGGTGTTCCAAGATTTGGAGGGACTTCTGGAACTTGGGTGGGCTGGAGAAAATGGTTCAAATTGCTCTAAGCACTATGGGATTTAACATCTGAGGTCATCAGTCCCCTAGACTTAGAACTACTTAAACCTAACTAACCTAAGAACATCACACACATCCATGCCCGTGGCAGGATTCGAACCTGCGACTGTAGCAGCAGCTCGGTTCCGGACAGGACCGCCTAGAACCGCTCGGCCATGGCAGCTGGCTGGGGCTGGAGATCCATGCACCATTTGCGTAGTAAAAGATGGATTGGAACAAGGTTTTGTAGGTGTAGAGGACAGAGGAGGGGTGCAATCACCAATTTCAGCCAGCTAGTAGTTTTAGTCTTATGTGGGGTCTCTGTGAGATGGTTAGTAGGTAAAGTTTCTATGTAAGCTACTGATCGACTGTTAGTTCAAGATATTTTAATGTATTAGTTTGCTGGATAGGATGCTTGTAAATGGTAAGGTAGATGTCACTGAGACAGAAGGTGCAAGTAGGATGTCCTACTGCTTGTGTTTTGGAAGGGTTGATCTTGGGCATTCATTGATTACATCAGGAAGTTAAGTGATTGAGGGGTATTTGGAGGGATCATTGGGATTTCTGAACTGTAGGGTAGAGAGCAGGGAAAGCAGTGTCACCAGCATACTGAAGGAGGTAGGTTGGTGGAGCTGGTTCGGGCATATCGACTGTATTGAGAAGATAGAGGAGAGGAGCATGAATGGAGCCTTGGGGTATGCCTACAGCAGGATGGAAGGTGCAGGAATTGGTGTTAATGGTGACAAAGGATGTGTGATTAGAGAGGAAAGACTAAATAAAGTGGACTTGTGTATTGTCATCATCTAATGTTTCCTCTTTCATCGCCAGTTTAGGAGGGGGAGGAAAGATAAATGCAACATAAGAAAAAAATACGATCACTGACAAATATTACAAACTATTACTCCGCTTGGAACTACAGCTCGCTAAAGAAATCTGTACTCATCTATACCAACATCTAATACCGAGCGGGGTGGCGCAGTGGTTAGACACTGGACTCGCATTCGGGAGGACGACGGTTCAATCCCGCGTCCGGCCATCCTGATTTAGGTTTTCCGTGACTTCCCTAAATCACTCCAGGCAAATGCCGGGATGGTTCCTCTGAAAGGGCACGGCCGACTTCCTTCCCAATCCTTCCCTAATCCGATGAGACCGATGACCACGCTGTCTGGTCTCCTATCCCAAACCAACCAACCAACCAACATCTAATAATAGTACCACCCAATGCTTGCTACAACTTTTTTAGAGAAGGAAGGAGTAATGTGTTTGATTTTAGGAAGGAATGGGGTGTTTTGTTACGAAATATCACTTAAACTGCAAAATGACATGAAGTGTTTATACACATGGCCAAAGATAGTAATGGTGAGAATGTGACAGCTCCAAATACAATGTTAGAGTCGATGTATCGGAAATAAAATTACTTGTCATTTATGGTATTATAGCTGAGGTTCTAGTTAAATTGAAAAGAACCTGGAAGGGACAGAAGAGAGAGCACATTAACTTTGAGAAACTGAAAGACAAAGACAATTCTGAAAAATTAGAGAATGCATATTGTGAAATCATGATGAAAGGACAGGAAACGGGATGCACAGAAGGAAGATGGGATAGTTTTAAAAATGGGATAAAAAAGTCAGCTAAGGAAACACTTGGAGTCAGGGAGAAGAAAAAAGTGAAGAAAGAATGGATAACACCAGATATGATAACCAAGATGGATGATGGCAGGAAATGTAAATCTGTAAACACAGAAGAAGGAAAGCGCAACTACAGGATGTTAAATAATGAATTAAGAAGGGAGGCAGAAAAAACAAAGGAGAAATGGCTGACAGAAAAGTGCGACAAGATGGAGAAATTAGAGAAAGAAGGAAAATATGATTTGATGTACAAAGAAGCAATGGATTCGATATTCAGGGAAAAGAGAAACAACAATGGACTAAAGGAAGTAGAGGCAGCAGATGGTAAAATGATGAGTGAACCCCAAGAAATGGTAAGAATATATAGAATGGGAAGAATATATAGGATGGCTATACGTTGCAGACAGCCGACTAAGTGAAAAAGACCTTGGGATAGAAGAAGAAGATAAAGTTGCAGATGACGACAAAGGAAATGCAATACTAACTAGTGAGATTTAAGAATCTATGAAGGAGATGAAAAATGGAAAGGCAATAGGAATTCATGAGATTGCTGCGAAACTGTTAAACTCATTGGAGAAAGAAGGGAAAAGGGAGTTGATTTAATTGTGTAATCAAATATACATGACATGAGATCAAAAGTATCCGGACACCTGTCTGAAAATGACTTACAAGTTCGTGGCGCCCTCCATCGGTAATGCTGGAATTCAATATGGTGCTGGCCCACCCTTAGCCTTGATGACAGCTTCCACTCTCGAAGGCATACGTTCAATCAGGTGCTGGAAGGTTTCTTGGGGAATGACAGCCCATTCTTCACGGAGTGCTACAATGAGGAGAGGTATCGATGCCGGTTGGTGAGGTTTAGCCTGAAGTTCCAGAACATCCCAAAAGTTCTCTATAGGATTTAGGTGCAGTGCAGTCTCTGCAGTGGATCCTAATGCAGTTTGGATTTCCTGTGTAATGGTTTGGATAGATGGCTGCGAATTACACATTACAACCCTCTTCAACTGTCGGCGTTCATGTCAGTCAACAGACGAAGTCGGCCGTACGCTTCTGTGCTGTACGTGTCCCTTCACGTTTCCACTTCACTGTCACATCGGAAACAGTGGACTTACGGATGTTTAAGAGTGTGGAAATCTCCCGTACAGACGTATGACACAAGTGGCACCCAGTCACCTGACCACATTCGAGGTCTGTAAGTTTCGCGGAGCGCCCCATTCCGCTCTCTTACGATGTCTAATGACTACTGAGGTCGCTGATATGGGGTACCTGGCAGTAGGTGGCAGCAAAATGCATCTAATATGAAAAACGTATGTTTTGACAGGAATGGGGGAAAGAAATACAGTAGAAGAAGAATGGCTAGCTCTGAGGGATGAAGTAGTGAAGGCAGCAGAGATCAAGTAGGTAAAAAGACGAGGGCTGGTAGAACTACTTGGGTAACAGAAGAAATATTGAACTTAATTGATGAAAGGAGGAAATATAAAAATGCAGTAAATGAAGCAGGCAAAAAGGAATACAGACGTCTCAAAAATGAGATTGATAGGAAGTGCAAAATGGCTAAGCAGGGATGGCTAGAGGACAAATGTAAGGATGTAGAGGCTTATCTCACTAGGGGTAAGATGGATACTGCCTACAGGAAAATTAAAGAGACCTTTGGACAAAAGAGAACCACTTGTATGAATATCAAGAGCTCAGATGGAAACCCAGTTCTAAGCAAAGAAGGGAAAGCAGAAAGGTGGAAGGAGTATATAGAGGGTCTATACAAGGGTGATGTACTTGAGGACAATATTATGGAAATGGCAGAGGAGGTGGACGAAAATGAAATGGGCGATACGATACTGCGTGAAGAGTTTGACAGAGCACTGAAAGACCTGAGTCGAAACAAGGCCCCGGGAGTAGACAACATTCCATTAGAACTACTGATAGCCTTGGGAGAGCCAGTCCTGACAAAACTCTACCATCTGGTGAGCAAGATGCATGAGACAGGCGAAATACCCTCAGACTTCAAGAAGAATATAACAATTCCAATCCCAAAGAAAGCAGGTGTTGACAGATGTGAAAATTACCGAACTATCAGTTTAATAAGTCACAGCTGCAAAATACTAACACGAATTCTTTACAGACGAATGGAAAAACTAGTAGAAGCCAACCTCGGGGAAGATCAGTTTGGATTCCGTAGAAACACTGGAACACGTGAGGCAATACTGACCTTACGACTTATCTTAGAAGAAAGATTAAGGAAAGGCAAACCTACGTTTCTAGCATTTGCAGACTTAGAGAAAGCTTTTGACAATGTTGACTGGAATACTCTCTTTCAAATTCTAAAGGTGGCAGGGGTAAAATACAGGGAGCGAAAGGCTATTTACAATTTGTACAGAAACCAGATGGCAGTTATAAGAGTCGAGGGACATGAAAGGGAAGCAGTGGTTGGGAAGGGAGTAAGACAGGGTTGTAGCCTCTCCCCGATGTTGTTCAATCTGTATATTGAGCAAGCAGTAAAGGAAACAAAAGAAAAATTCGGAGTAGGTATTAAAATTCATGGAGAAGAAATAAAAACTTTGAGGTTCGCCGATGACATTGTAATTCTGTCAGAGACAGCAAAGGACTTGGAAGA
Organism: Schistocerca piceifrons; assembly: GCF_021461385.2. Lineage (NCBI taxonomy): Eukaryota > Metazoa > Arthropoda > Insecta > Orthoptera > Acrididae > Schistocerca > Schistocerca piceifrons. The sequence continues at coordinate 319,345,629 of NC_060139.1, read as the reverse complement.
GCAGTTGAATGGAATGGACAGTGTCTTGAAAGGAGGATATAAGATGAACATCAACAAAAGCAAAACAAGGATAATGGAATGTAGTCTAATTAAGTCGGGTGATGCTGAGGGAATTAGATTAGGAAATGAGACACTTAAAGTAGTAAAGGAGTTTTGCTATTTGGGGAGCAAAGTAACTGATGATGGTCGAAGTAGAGAAGATATAAAATGTAGACTGGCAATGGCAAGGAAAACGTTTCAGAAGAAGAGAAATTTGTTAACATCGAGTATAGATTTAAATGTCAGGAAGTCGTTTCTGAAAGTGTTTGTATGGAGTGTAGCCATGTATGGAAGTGAAGTATGGACGATAAATAGTTTGGACAAGAAGAGAATAGAAGCTTTCGAAATGTGGTGCTACAGAAGAATGCTGAAGATTAGATGGGTAGATCACATAACTAATGAGGAGGTATTGAATAGAATTGGGGAGAAGAGAAGTTTGTGGCACAACTTGACTAGAAGAAGGGATCGGTTGGTAGGACATGTTCTGAGGCATCAAGGGATCACCAATTTAGTACTGGAGGGCAGTGTGGAGGGTAAAAACCGTAGAGGGAGACCAAGAGAGGAATACACTTAGCAGATTCAGAAGGATGTGGGTTGCAGTAAGTACTGGGAGATGAAGATGCTTGCACAGGATAGGGTAGCATGGAGAGCTGCATCAAACCAGTCTCAGGACTGAAGATCAAAACAACAACAACAAGCTTTTGGGGGTGTCTAGATATTTTGTATCACATTGTCTAGGATATATCAGGATGATCCCACTGAATTCCATGGCAGAAATTTGATAACCACTTTGCACTCTTTCCTGTTTTAGCACATTTCACATTCTTGAAAGACCTCGGTGATGCAATGTTTGCTGATAAAGTCTCTATTATTTCAGCATTTTCAGTGTATGTCACATCTTTAAATATAAACTGTCTACACTCATCGTCATAGAAACCATGAAGTAAAGAAATAGGTCATTAGAAAGTAATAGCATCTTAGTTGCCTGCAGAACAGACATTATTTTTGTTATTATTGATCTTTTGAACTACACATGCAGTACAATATATCTCAGTTGATGGGCGACCATCAATCTGGCATCGCGCATTCGAGTCACACTGCTTAAAGCAGGGCTCATACTTTGAAATGAGTTCATCCCGCTTAACACATCAGGCAGCAAATAAAATACATATCACATTGTAGGGTAGAAGTTGTGTAGAGAATATGTAGTTATCGAAAGCGTTCACTTGGCGACGACTCTTAAGCAGTTTCATACTAATAGAATGGCTATGGCACTGAGCACTATGGGACATAACATCTATGGTCATCAGTCCCCTAGAACTTAGAACTACTTAGACCTAACTAACCTAAGTACATCACACAACACCCAGTCATCACGAGGCAGAGAAATTCATACAAATATCCGAGAGTACATTACACACATTTCTTCATTTCACCACTCAAACTTGTTGCAAGCAGTAACATTATCTTTTCCCAGCGAATCCGTAGGCCTCAGGCTAATTTTTGTAACGTATTGAGGAAGTAAGAGCTCTAGAACATTTTTTCCTATTGTGTGGCTACAGTTCTGTTCTTGAATAAGCAGAGTTGTGCAGTCACTTCACTTCCTAAAGCATGACCATAATTTGCTCAATACACTCACTAGCACTCCTCAGATTTTCTGTTAGAATTACGGCATTACCTTATTCACAGACATTCTGCACACACGTGAAGTCGAATAATGAATGACGCTGGATTTATAATGGTAATTCCGTTACGTACAGTTGGTGCTCTGAAAGGGACAAACAGAAGTCAGAAGCATCCCTGAATATGGAAGTAAATAGGAATATAAAGAAGGTAGGAAGGTTTATCTGTTTAGCAAGAGTAATTGGAGGCAGATTTCAGGCTACCTAACAGATCAAAACGAAAATTTCTGTTCCGACACTGACAATGTTGAGCGTTTATGGAAAAAGTTCAAGGCAATCGTAAAATGCGTTTTAGACAGGTATGTGCCGAGTAAAACTGTGAGGGACGGGAAAAACCCACCGTGGTTCAACAACAAAGTTAGGAAACTACTGCGAAAGGAAAGAGAGCTTCACTGCAAATTTAAACGCAGCCAAAACCTCTCAGACAACCAGAAGCTAAACGATGTCCAAGTTAGTGTAATGAAGGCTATGCGTGAAGCGTTCAGTGAATTCGAAAGTAAAATTCTATGTACCGACTTGACAGAAAATCCTAGGAAGTTCTGGTCTTATATTAAATCTGTAAGTGGATCGAAACTGCATATCCAGACACTATGGGATGATAATGACATTGAAACAGTGGATGACACGCGTAAAGCTGAAATACTAAACACCTTTGTCCAAAGCTGTTTCACAGAGGAAGACCGCACTGCAGTTCCTTCTCTAAATCCTCGCACGAACGAAAAAAGGGCTGACATCGAAATAAGTGTCCAAGGAATAGAAAAGCAACTGAAATCACTCAACAAAGGAAAGTCCACTGGACCTGACGGGATACCAATTCGATTCTACACAGAGTACGCGAAAGAACTTGCCCCCCTTCTAACAGCCGTGTACCGCAAGTCTCTAGAGGAAGAAAGGTTCCAAGTGATTGGAAAAGAGCACAGGAAGTTCCAGTTTTCAAGAAGTCTCTAGAGGAAGGAATGTTCCAAATGATTGGAAAAGAGCACAGGTAGTTCCAGATTTCAAGAAGGGTCGTCGAGCAGATGCGGAAAACTAGAGGCCTATATCTCTGACATCGATCTGCTGTAGAATTTTAGAAAAAGGTTTTTGCTCGCGTATCATGTCATTTCTGGAAACCCAGAATCTACTCTGTAGGAATCAACGTGGATTCCGGAAACAGTGATCGGTTGAGACCCAACTCGCTTTATTTGTTCATGAGACCCAGAAAATATTAGACACAGGCTGCCAGGTAGATGCCATTTTCCTTGACTTCCGGAAGGCGTTCGATACAGTTTCGCACTGTCGCCTGATAAACAAAGTAAGAGCCTACGGAATATCAGACCAGCTGTGTGGCTGGATTGAAGAGTTTTTAGCAAACAGAACACAGCATGTTGTTCTCAATGGAGAGACGTCTACAGACGTTAAAGTAACCTCTGGCGTGCCACAGGGGAGTGTTATGGGACCATTGCGTTTCACAATACATATAAATGACCTAGTAGATAGTGTCGGAAGTTCCATGCGGCTTTTCGCGGGTGATGCTGTAGTATACAGAGAAGTTGCAGCATTAGAAAATTGCAGCGAAATGCAGGAAGATCTGCAGCAGATAGGCACTTGGTGCAGGGAGTGGCAACTGTCCCTTAACATAGACAAATGTAATGTATTGCGAATACATAGAAAGAAGGATCCTTTATTGTATGATTATATGATAGCGGAACAAACACTGGTAGCAGTTACTTCTGTAAAATATCTGGGAGTATGCGTACGGAACGATTTGAAGTGGAATGATCATATAAAATTAATTGTTGGTAAGGCGGGTGCCAGGTTGAGATTCATTGGGAGAGTCCTCAGAAAATGTAGTCCATCAACAAAGGAGGTGGCTTACAAAACACTCGTTCGACCTACACTTGAGTCCAGAATGACCGGGCGTGAGTCGTGCTTCGGTAGCTCAGATGGTAGAGCACTTGCCCGCGAAAGGCAAAGGTCCCGAGTTCGAGTCTCCGTCGGGCACACAGTTTTAATCTGCCAGGAAGTCTCTACACTTGAGTAGTGCTCATCAGTGTGGGATCCGTACCAGGTCGGGTTGACAGAGGAGATAGAGAAGATCCAAAGAAGAGCGGCGCGTTTCGTCACGGGGTTATTTGGCAAGCGTGATAGCATTGCGGAGATGGTTAGCAAACTCAACTGGCAGACTCTGCAAGAGAGGCGTTGTGCATCGCGGTTTCGAGAGGGTGCGTTTCTGGATGAGGTATCGAATATATTGCTTCCCCCTACTTATACCTCCCGAGGAGACCACGAATGTAAAATTAGAGAGATTCGAGAGCGCACGGAGGGTTTCCGGCAGTCGTTCTTCCCGCGAACCATACGTGACTGGAACCGGAAAGGGAGTTAATGACAGTGGCACGTAAAGTGCCCTCCGCCACACACCGCTGGTGGCTTGCGGAGTATAAATGTAGATGCAGATGCATTGTACACTTGGAATAAAGCATTCTACGCTTTCAAGACTATAGGAGGTTTCTACAAAACATGGTATTCCTTTTTGAAAGTTCAGCTTCCATGCATATACGTACGTTATAAGATCTAAACAGGTATGTATAATTAAGTCGCCGTTTCTTGCAAATGAATTAAACAAAAATCTTTGTACGATGCTCTAACATACTCTTTTGTTTTTTCGTAACAAACTCAATTTTGCCAGCTGCAACAATAGATTCGTCTCGCCGTGACCCTCTTCCTGCTCCAAAGTATTAAACAGATACGGTGCTTAGCAACAGGAAGTTAAACATGCGCTTAGACTAGAACAGTTTGCGGTTTCTCCACCCATCCGCTTGACTCGTAAAAATTAACTCTGAATGGACGTACTCTAGTATTGCACTCGCAATGAGTTCTTAGTCAAGTGAAATTTGTATGATTTGGGTGGTGGTCCGTAGGTCTAAGTAGTTATGCATGGAATTCACTGACACAAACCCCGACTTGGCGGTCTGAATATATATATGAGGCGCCATAGAGTGTTGGTTGGAGTTACAAGTACGAAAAATACGAAACGGCTTCGTGGAAGCGGTGAAATCGATAAAATAAAAAAAGACGCTAAAGGTTTTTTAAACTGTAACTAGATCCTTTATTCATCGACAAATATGTGGCGGTGGGAAGCCATTTTGCTACTGGGCTTTGCGAAATCGACACCCAGGTGGTGCGAGTGTGGACGTATCATATTTTTTTAATACACCTATAAATTATAGAATATTACGCTGCTGCTTGAACGTTAAAGTATGGTGGCTTATGTTCCTACATGTCAACAGACGTTTGGGGGAGGTAAAAAGACTACTACTCATTTAAAAAAAGATTACGTATGTCTGGTCGTAAGGGGAGGATAGATTTTACGTGGTGAATGTGATTTCAATGCATTGAGGAGTACATCCGAACGCAAGAGGCGATAGATTCATAACAGCTGCACAATATAGAAATGTGAGGGTACAACTGGATCTGCTATAGAGTACAAACGGGATGGGCAATAGGGCTGTAACAAAATGGGTACGTAGAACGGCCCGTCTTCGGCTCCCCATAGCACATCATCACGTTTTCCTTGTTGCACTATTGACTCTATTGTTGATTACAGTACGCCAACCCATGTCTGTGATGCCTTTCCAACCCTTTCGTCTGCGGGGGTGGTGTTGATTATCACATAGTGGCGGACGCCTGTGCTCACAACACTTGTTTGAGAGGGCCTTGGCAGGATGCAGCACGTTCCGGATGATGCTGTGGTATATCGAGAGGTTGTAACAACGGAAAATTTTACTGAAGTGCAGGAGGATTTGCAGCGAATTGACGCATGGTGCAGGGAATGGCAATTGAATCTCAATGTAGACAAGTGTAATGTGCTGCGAATACATAGAAAGAAAGATCCCTTATCATTTAGCTACAATATAGCAGGTCAGAAACTGGAAGCAGTTAATTCCATAAGTTATCTGGGAGTACGCATTAGGAGTGATTTAAAATGGAATGATCATATAAAGTTGATCGTCGGTAAAGCAGATGCCAGACTGAGATTCATTGGAAGAATCCTAAGGAAATGCAATCCGAATACAAAGGAAGTAGGTTACAGTACACTTGTTCGCCAACTGCTTGAATACTGCTCAGCAGTGTGGGATCCGTACCAAATAGGGTTGATAGAAGAGATAGAGAAGATCCAACGGAGAGCAGCGCGCTTCGTTACAGGATCATTTAGTAATCGCGAAAGCGTTACGGAGATGATAGATAAACTCCAGTGGAAGACCCTGCAGGAGAGACGCTCAGTAGCTCGGTACGGGCTTTTGTTGAAGTTTCGAGATCGTACCTTCACCGAGGAGTCAAGCAGTATATTGCTCCCTCCTACGTATGTCTCGCAAAGAGACCTTGAGGATAAAATCAGATAGATTAGAGCCCACACAGAGGCATACCGACAATCCTTCTTTCCATGAACAATATGAGACTGTAATAGAAGGTAGAACCGATGGAGGTACTCAAGGCACCCTCCGCCACACACCGTCAGGTGGCTTGCGGAGTATGGATGTAGATGTAGATGTAGATGCTGACTGGAAGAATTAAACGCCAAATATTTCCTAGAATGGGGAAGAATCGAGACATGAAGCTGGTGTGAGTGTGACACTACCGTAATTTTTTCAGGTACTGTACACATATAAACGATAACTACACTGCTTGTCTGAGATGTGTATACGTTGCAGCGTAAAGTTACGGTGGCTTATGTTCCAGCATGTGCAAAGAAATGGCTTTCTCCGGTCGTAAGAGAGATATAGATTCAACACATCGAAAACCGTAAGGGTATGAGAGAGATTTTACGTGGAAAATTATGTGTGCTATAAATATTGAGATTCGCTCCAGAATCACAGCTGTCAAGAGGAGGGATTTCCAGTACATTACTCGGCGTCAGACTGCAGCAGCAATAGTAATATTTAATTGTAGTTATGCTGATAAATATGTGCCTAGTTCCCAGTATTCTGGTGCGTCTAGAGACGGCCCTTAAAAGCATAGCAGCAAGCAAGCAGGTCGGAGCTGGAAACAGCATCTCAGCAGACGCCTTTGTTCCAGGCTGGGGCCGGCCCATCCTTTGTACAGCAAATCGGGGAGACTGAGAAAGCTTCCGACTTATGTCGATTTGGCTCACGGCGCCGCCTGGATAGGTGAATACTTAACCAATGCCCAGTTTATGTGGAGTCGGCTTTGGGATTGTGTGTGTCGCGTGTATACTCTGTGGAAATTTGAGAAGATTCAATATGACGAGTGTTTGCACTGGGAGTAGTGATAGCACTCGAACTACTACCACTCAGGTCGTCCCGACCATTGGGCCTCTCTCTGGCTGACACGCACTTCTGCGGCTGCGGTCATGGGCCGCGTTTACGGCGGTAGTTTTCCCCGTTGTCTGAGCACTGAGCACTGGCGCTGAGCTGCATCACCGCTGCGCTGCGTGTGGACATCCGGTAGGGGGGTACGTGGTTTGTAACATTGTTTCCAGCGATCTCAGTCACCTAGTCTTGACTGGATCATGGAGGTATGAATAGAGGGAGACGCCGTGACGTCACAGCTGTGAAGCTATGTGAAGCCGAGGGTAGCCACCTCAATCCGACCAAAACATTGCTGCTGTAAGCTTGTGTGCATAGGCTTGTCGCTCGCTTTTGGAAGGATTTTGCGCTATTATGGTGACTTGTGTGGTGTTCGGATGTACGAATCGTTCTGATTGTGATGCGAAATCGAAGGGAATAACATTTCATGCGTAAGTTGTCTCGTTAAGTGTGATTTTACAACTTCATTGTGAACGAACGTGTGCTACATCGGTACTTGTACTATAGCGTGTTTTTCTCCTGTATGATTTTAGATTTCCTAAAAATGAAAGTCGAAAAGCTCTGTGGGAGAATGCCGTGAGGAGGAAGAATTGGCGTGCGTCTAAATGGAGCACTATAATTATGTTCTCAGCATTTCCGAGAAGAGGACATAGACCGAACTTCCCTTTCAACAGTAAGGCTCCGAGAAAATGCTGTACCGTCAGTTTTCCTTACACACCCAAAACATTTGCAAAAGGTATGTTAATTCAAAGAATTAAATTCTTAGTTTTCAAGTTCATGTTTCAGTATAATACGTACGTATCGTCGATAATCGAAGTGTTGAGTAACTCACTTTGTCTTCATCATGTACACTACATTACCTGGCGTAAAGTATAGGCCTAAACAGGACACTGTGTAGATTTGCCATTCTATGTACCGTATTTCAGTAAATATTGGTGGTAATGAACAGTGTTTTCCAGTAGTGCAACGTAACTGAAATATCCCAGTACGTATTACAAACAAGATGTATTTATGGGGCTTTGGAGGGAGGGTATAGCTAACTTAGTTTTCAGTTTCTATTATTCAGTTTGTGATACACGTTTATTACTGAATTAACAAAATTCTATCGTTTGCATTGAAGGCTAGCTATTCGTAATATTACATTAAAAACTACTTTTAATCAGAAGAAACGCGGAATTTCGCCTTTACGAGATTTTATTTTAAACAAATACTTTGAAACAACCAATCTGATGACGTTACATGCGTATATGATGCAATTAGCGACTGTAATACACGCAGCGCTATAGCACACTGGCAATGTTTTGGTCAGAGTGTCATGGCAGTGAGCCACGCCCCCATGGCTTCAAAACGTAGTACGGCTGGGATACGTAGCACCATCTCCCCTTATTCTTACCTCCATGGACTGGATCGTGCTTTTCAATACATTGCAGCGATATTTGTTGTTGTTACTACTCTACCACGCGGCAGACCTTTTCCTCCCTCCTTCTTCGTACTGGTGTAGCTGAGAGAACCAGTCAACTTAGCAATTCTACAGTACTTATAAAACAGAAAATAAACTTAACAGACCTGTAGTGGTCGGGACCTCTACAACCGTGACAGTATAAATTCAAATCCAAATTTCAAATTCCATCTATCATTTCACACATCACCACTTGCAATCGTTATGTCCAATAATAATATGTTTGGTTTATTTAATGAAATTTCTCATCAAAATAAAACACTGTTGTTTATGCACGCGAACTACTTTGCAGTGTCGGTCTTTTTTTATTTCGAGTAGTTTTAACCTGTGTGAAGCACATTGTTTAAACGCTATATAAACGATTTAATTAATATTTCCTGTGGCACATCTTCTGAAGCAACATTTGTGACGTCTTCCAGATGTGCTATTCTGCACCAAATTTAATAACTCCTGAAGCAGTTTGTGAAATGCACCGCAAGAAAGTGCATCAGGAAGACTGGGGCAGTATAGAGCACGTGGCGGAATGAAATATCGCATGCTAGTTCTTATGAGAAAGAAAACTGGCGTTCTACGGATCGGTGCGTGGAATGTCAGATCCCTTAATCGGGCAGGAAGGTTAGAAAATTTAAAAAGGGAAATGGATAGGTTAAAGTTAGATATAGTGGGAATTAGTGAAGTTCGGTGGCAGGAGGACAAAGACTTTCGGTCAGGTGAATACAGGGTTATAAATACAAAATCAAATAGGTGTATGCAGGAGTAGGTTTAATAATGAATACAAAATAGGAGTACGGGTACGCTACTACAAACAGCATAGTGAACGCATTATTGTGGCCAAGATAGACACGAAGCCCACGCCTACTACAGTAGTACAAGTTTATATGCTAACTAGCTCTGCAGATGATGAAGAAATTGATGAAATGTATGATGGGATAAAAGAAATTATTCAGGTAGTGAAGGGAGACGAAAATTTAATAGTCATGGGTGACTGGAATTCGAGAGTAGGAAAAGGGAGAGAAGGAAACATAGTAGGTGAATACGGATTGGGGCTAAGAAATGAAAGAGGAAGCCGTCTGGTGGAATTCTGCGCAGAGCATAACTTAATCATAGCTTGTAACGCCGGAAATGCATATCCTCCTATTTCCATCTATTGTACTATTGTTTTTTTCCTTGTTTTGTTACCTCAAGATATGACATTTCTGTCTCTTTATATATTGTAATTGCTTTACTGTTTGGATATATATATATATTTATGCACTTATGTCGATGTATAATTGGTTTGTTGTGTAAAGAGTATTTGTATTTTTACGCTGGGTCTTGCCTAGGTAAAACTGCTATCGAACGATTACATCGATAGGTCGTGTGAAGAATCAAAGTTTGTAGGATCTTTGGTAGTGTGAACTCTGCCGCGTGGAGCGCGGGCAGAGCAGTCGGAGTGAGAGTCTGGCGGGAGTAGCGAGTGGAGCAAGTGTTGTGTGACGCTCCCGCGAGTTGCCGCGCTTTCGCGGTTTGGCAGCATGTAATTGCGCTCGACTCGCGATGATAGTTTCTGACATGGTGTCGCGGACGGGAAGCATTAGCTGGCGCACATCAAGAGCCCGTTTCGCCTGGTGACCGTGTCGAGAAGAAGGCGCGCCAACATCCAGCTTCTGCAACAGCGACGGCCGACAATGAGTGACTGTCGCCACCTCCTCGATCGACGGCTTCAAACCTTCAATCAACCAACAAGGAAGACTAAAAGCACGTAAAGTTTCAGAACTGTATGGCAGACCTCAGCTTTTCAAATTGTTCCATTTGCCTCGCAAAATTACAGCAACTTAGCATGAACCTTTGTTGCTCATTGTCCCAATTGCATTGCCAAGCAGGGTCCCTTCCTTTTCCGAAATGAACCCGAGTGTCGTTGAAATTCAAACGCCAGCATAATTCCATTTCACTGCTTTAATTTCAAAGTTCAGTTAAAGTCTCAGAGCTGGCTACAATATTCAGATTACACAAGCACGAATTAAGAGTGCGAGCTTTGTTACCGTATTTTAGCTTACCTGTGACTGCAGCTCAGCTTGGTACGTACTACATTTTACTATTGTTAATTGTTCAGAATCATTTAATTCAAGATCAAAGTTAAATCTCTTATTTCTAAATTGCGTAGATTCAAGTAGCTTTTGAAACGATTGTTGAGGTAGTCCAAGACTAACTGTATTTTACTGAATTTCGATGTGCTTCAGAAAGAAAGCTCACTATTAACTTCAGTCACTAAATTAACTTTCGATTTTCCGGTTTTATTAATTCTTTTGCTAAATTAAGTCAGGGTGTAGCGAAATGTATTACTTCTGACAAACTTTCAGTTTTCACACTACACGTGTCAACCTTCAGTTGCCACGCTTCTAGTGCTAATTATATGTGTAATAATCTTTCTTTTTCAGTTACTATAGTAATTGTCCTTAGGACTGGCGACCGTGATTTCCCCAAATCTCAAATACCTAATTACCGCTAGTTAATTGTTAATGTAACGGCTGCACATTTACTTTCTTTATTAACTTTACCCCTTTTCAAAATTAATTTCCACCAGTTTCATTAGCACATTTCCTTTCATTTAGATGTAACCCTTTCCTCCCTCTTTACCGACAGGTTAACTTCGGTGACGATTGCTTTTCCAAAACTCCCATTAGGTACACGCGGTTTCATTTTTCACTGTCATTAAGGTCGGTAAGTGAGGGGGGAGGTTACACGTGGCGACCTGGTGACAGGACAATCTTCAATTTTGAGGTTGATCTGGACACGAATTTTGCATTGTGCAAATATCGTAACAAAGTACTGGTTACGTACAGGCCGTTACGTCAGCGAGAATAAGTAGTGGGAGTAATCCTAATTATATTTGAGATTTGTCATTTATATTGAAAATTATTAAAATGAGTGAAGGCAACAATTACCAAAATTTGGTAGACTTGGATACGGAACAATCGGTCGAACAGTGGGAAACGCGCACGGCGGTTCCCATTGTTCAGGGGCAGGCGGCTAGCATGAAAGACGCGACCGCCGAAACGCAACAAAGAGCAGAAATGGAATTCCAAACTTTAGAAAATGTTTCGGAATCGGAAGCGAAAATCAAATCTGTAACCCTTGATGATGAATACGGGGGAACATATATAGAGGAACCAGCTACGGAAGTAAAACCGGTAGTCTCCGGGAATTTAACTGACTTATTGAATGTTTTGATTAATGAAATCAAGAGTCAATCGGCAGAAATTATAGCTCTGTCTGCCAAGCAAGAAGCTCAGTCTGAAAATATTGAACGAAAGCTAGACAATCAGAACAAAGCTATTAATGTTGTTAACAACAATGTTGGAGTTGTTAATACAAAAGTTGATAAAATCAAAGAAGATATTGTTGTAATTAATACCGAAATCGGTAATCTTAAACAGGAAATGATAGGCGTTCAGGCGGAAATTGCGAGCATAAATACTCGTTTTGATTCCGAAATTAGCAGAGTCGAGAAAAGTGTAGGAGAAGCAGTTGCTCCGATCATCGAGAATAAGGTGACGGAACAAATTCAATTAGTGAAAAAAGAGGATCAACAGAAGGTGGAAACTTTAAAGGCTTTAGTGTCCGAAGTAGACACTAAAGTGAGGGAGCAGGCTAATACCTGCGAAGAGAAAAAGAGGGAAGTGGAAACGCTTGCGACAACCACTTGCCAAGTAATTACGAGAGTGTCGGAATTAGAAAAGAAACTTGACGAAAAACAGAGCTATGTGCCAATCTGTGCACATAGTTCGGAATTGTTGACGAAAGAGGAGCGGTTCGACCCCTTGAAAAAAGGCGGTATACACGCGACGGATTTCATTAAAAATTGTGAAAGAGTTTTACCCAGATCATGGACTAATGAGAGAAAAATTAATGCGGTTATTGATGTGCTGGCTGGTGATGCCAAGCGTTGGGGCTTAAACCTCGACATTACGAACCTGACTTTTGACCAGTTTAAAAATTTGTTTCTGGCTGAATACTGGTCAGAGCAAAAACAGCAAAGTGTCTGGCGCGAATTTGTCGTATCGAGGCCTTTCGATGCGAATTCGCGCGGTTCGATGAGGGAGTTTTGTGAGGGCTGGATCCGCAAGTTGGAATATTTGCGTGATCGCCGCACGGAATCCGAAATAGTCTGGGAACTCTACAAGAAGCTTCCAGATGATACAAAACGCTACGTAGGAAGCAATTACAGGACAATCAATGATTTCCTAGAAAGAGTTGAGGACGAGGACAATTGGCGCAATAATCGCGACAGTGGTAGAGGCCGTGGTAACAACAACGGGTACCACAGCAACCACAGCAACGATAACCATGGGAATAATGCATACCGCAACCATGGCAGCAATAACAATAATGGTTCGGACCGTAATAACAATCGGTACAATGCAAATAATAACAGGAATGACGGAAACCAGTATCACACTAACGTGATACGGGCTTCACAGAATAGTAATAACGCCAGGGGGTGTGATCAGCCGCCTCAGCAGCATCCGGGGAGCGTATCTGCTGGGACGAGACAGGGAAACCATTAGCCGCGCCGGTGAGGGGCCGACCGGGCGTGGAGAAATTTTGGCGGCCCAATAACAGTAGAAAACCGAGGTGTCGTCGTTATGGAAATTCCGTATGGAATAATCAACGGCGGGAGAGTGTGCCAGTATTAGGAGAAAGGAGTGCGCCCACAAGTAGTAGATCAGCTGTAGACACGGCAGTAGAAAATACATTCACTGTCAGTGAGAACAGTTTAAGCAGTGTTCCGGAAATCGATTATAAAGTGGCAGCTGTAACACCCACAGTGGAACTGGAGATTGAGTTTAAGAATGATTCGCAATTGTTGAGAGAAGATCAGATGTCGGATAAAACGTCCGTCATCGAGCGAGGGGATGCAGAGAGGGATGAGGTCTGGTTAAGGCAGTTCGGTCGCTTATACGACGAACTAAGAGATTACAGGGGCATGTACGGGAGGAGTGTTTATAGGGAGCGCGGGCAGGATTTGCCGCGTCTCGTCCCGCAGGAAGATAGTGATTGTGAAGTGATGGAAAGTTCTGGCCCTAACCGGCAGACTTTACTAGAAATAGTTTATGTTAATGGGGAGCACGAGCAAGATGCGTCGTGTTTCGTCCCGCAAGAGTTGAATGTTGAAGTAGTAACGGAAAGCTCTGGCCCTAACCGGCAGACTTTACCGAAAGTTGTAGTGGTAGAAGTAGCCGACCCATCCGACGCGAACATCCAGTTTAAACATTGCGAGAGTATTAAGGAGAAAGATTACGAAAATTTTAGTGATAGCCGGAAACGATTGGCAGAAAAGCACGTAGATTACAGCGTGTATGAGGTTAGAGCTGACGTTATACGGTCAGACGGTAGCAGTGTGGGTTGCGCAGATCCAGAGGAAGTAATTTCAGATGCTACTGGGCACATTCCTCCAGGTAGATTGGCAGATGAGATCAATCTGACCAAAGTGGAATCAACGAAGGTGACAATTAGTGAATTGATAGCAAAGCAACACTCACTAGTTGACGAGTTACAGGAAAAGGTTTCGGTATTGGAGGCGAAGCTACAGACTAAGCCTCAGGACAAACGTGTTGAAATTAAAACTTTATGTGAACAGAGGCTGAAAAAGCCGCCAGATAAACCGGATTTAGGATCAAAGCCGGATGGTTTTTTCTGGAATGACCTGGATATAGACGAGGATTTACTGTGGGAAAATAAAGAAACAGTCGAGGACAAGTGTAGACAGATAGTAGTGTCTGTTAATATGCACGACCTACAACTAAACGTGTTGATTGACACCGGTGCAGAATTGAGTGCTGTATCTGGGAAAATATTTGAGTTACTGAAAGACAGACCTGGCATCGTAGTTATGCCAGTAACAGGAGTGAAAATTATCGGTGCTACTGGGAAGGCCAGTAAACCGGTCACAAAACAGATTTTTGTCAACTTCGAGATATGTGGGGCACGATTTGAACAAGAGTTTGTCGTCGTGCCAGACTTAACTACGGAAGTAATTGTCGGGTTAGATTGGCTATTTAAGTACCGTGCAGTGATTAACTGCGAAAGCAAAACTTTGAAATGTACGTCCCAAGATAAAACAATAGTAGTTAGTTTTGACGAGGCAGGAGACGGTGTGCATAGGCAATACCAGCCTATACACATTGTTAACTGGCCGAATGGTATTGACGTAGGTATGAATTTGAACTACTGTAATGTGAGGAATCTCGGCATTGACAATAGTGTAGAAAGTGAATTGGAAAGTATTGTAGACGGTGTGTCAAACGTAACACACGAACAAAGACGAGGCCTGTATGAATTAATAATGAGGAATAAGAGTGTGTTTTCAGACAAACCGGGTCTTGTGGAAGGATATAAATGCAAGTTGCACGTAATTCCGCACGAACCATTCTTCGTGAGACCGTATGCTATACCGCTGTCCAAAAAGGAAGCAGTGCAACGGGAGATAGATAAGATGATCGAATGGGGAGTGATTGAAAGAAGTACAAGTCCATACAATAACGGTTTGGTCATTGTAGCAAAACGGGATGGTAGTGTGCGTATTGTGATTGACGCACGCACGTTGAATAGGGTCGTTCAACGTGAAACAGACAGACCAGAGAGTATGGAGGAGATTTTGCAACGTTTTCATGACGTTAAGTTCATGACTAGCCTCGATCTGACGGCTAGTTACTGGCAAATAGAACTCGAAGAAGAATCTAGGCCATACACCGCCTTCTTGTTTGCGGGCAGGTGTTATCAGTATAGAGTACTGCCGTTTGGACTTAATATATCTGTGTCCG
This sequence comes from Schistocerca piceifrons, assembly GCF_021461385.2. Lineage (NCBI taxonomy): Eukaryota > Metazoa > Arthropoda > Insecta > Orthoptera > Acrididae > Schistocerca > Schistocerca piceifrons. Next base: position 319,330,340 of record NC_060139.1, on the reverse strand, counting down.
TATTCATCAGGGCCCTAGATAAAGTGCTAGGACCGGCTTTGAGTTCAAGATTAACTGTATATGTTGACGACCTATTGTTGGCCAATGCCACTTGGCATGACCATTGTGACCTGTTAGATGAAGTTTTTAGAGCATTGCGCCGTGGCGGAATGACTCTAAAGCTAAAGAAATGCGAATTTGTGAAGCAGGAACTGAAATTTTTAGGGCATGTAATTACCACTGCTGGTATTACGAAAGACCCAGAGAAACTAGAGGCAATAAGGAATTGTCCTCCACCCAAGTCTAGGAAACAGTTAAAAAGTTTTCTAGGGCTCACAGGATTTTACCGTAAATTTGTAAAAGGACAAGTGTTTAATGATGAAAATTTGAATAACCTCTTACGCAAAAATGTTCCGTTTGTGTGGACTGACGGGTGTCAGACCGCTTTCGAGAGATTAAAAGACGAGTTGTTAAGATCTAACATACTATTTCATCCTGATTTATCGCTACCCTTCCATCTGGGAACGGATTCGTCGAATTACGGGGTGGGGGTAGAACTGTTCCAAGAAGTTGGTAAAGGAGTGGATAAGGAACACCGGACGATAGCGTTCGCGAGTCGAACTTTATCAAAAAGTGAGCGAAACTACACGATTTCTGAGAAAGAGTGTCTCGCTATCGTGTGGGGATTCAAGAAGTTCAAGGGTTACCTATGGGACCGTAAGGTGATTATTCATACGGACCATAAGGCGCTCACTTATCTGAAGGATTGTAAACTACTTCACGAAAGACTGACTAGGTGGTCGCTGTATTTACAGCAATTTAACTATGACATCTGTTACGTAAAAGGGACCGACAATTGCGTAGCGGATGCGCTGTCGCGGTTGCCCGAGTCTAATCAAGGTCTATTGAAAGATGACGCAGATGGAGTGGTCAAATTGTACTATTTTAAAGAAGTTGAGGGACGTAAATTAATAATGAACATCTGTAAGAATCTACGTCGTCATCAGAACGAGGATGGATGTTTAAATATGGTGAAAACCCGATATGATGAAAAGAGTCCAGAAGGAGAGAAATTAAGGAAGTATTACAAGATATACGATCATATCTTGTACATACGTAAGGGTGAAGATAGTAATATTTGGCGGGTATGCTGGCCCACCAAATACGTCACGGAAATAATAGACTACTACCATTTGGCGTATGGTCACTGTGGACCAAAGAAATGTACGGAAAAGCTGAGTGAAGTAGTGCATTTTAACAACATGTTAAAACGAGTTACTGACAGAGTGAAAACTTGCGATTTATGTCAGAGGGTGAAGGTTACCAACTGTACGAGTCGTGGTCCTATGCAAAGTATAAGGCCTAACGACACCTTTGAGTTACTGTGCGTGGACTTGTACGGACCTTTGCCCAAGTCATCAGGAAACTTTGCCTACATTTTAGTAGTGCTAGAAGCTTTTTCCAAGTTCATCAAACTATACCCGATTAGGAAAGCTACAGCCAAAGCGGTCTATAGCAAGCTCGTGAACGATTATTTTGTTCGTATTGGTAAGCCCAAGGCGATTCTATCAGACAATGGGGCACAATTTACTTCTAAGTTGTGGAATGAAGGCATGGAAAGTAATGGGGTCGAGGTGATCCATATTTCAGCTTATTGTCCGGCTGGGAATCCCGCTGAGAGGTATATGCGCGAGCTAGGCCGACTGTGCCGTACCTATTGCCATCACAACCATAGGGCATGGGGCAAATATGTAGCAGTATTTGAGAGAATTATGAACACCTTGAGACATGAATCGACGGGATTTTCTCCAGAGGAAATCCTGCTGGATGACAGAAGTAAAAGTTTAGTGGAAGAGATAATCAAATTCCCCCCACGGATTGACATTAGTATTGGTGTGAAAAAAGATCGTTTGCGAGAAGTAATGAAGCTAAAAGCCGATGCTCGCATACGTCGTCATGACGCTAAAGCGCGTTTTGCTAAGTTTGCGATCGGAGACTTAGTACTTGTAAAAGCTCATGAAAAATCGAGCGAGATAGACAATGAAATCTCTAAATTTAAGTTTGTTTATAATGGACCATATAAAGTCATTAGTATACCTCACACAAATGCTTATTGCTTAGAGTATCCAAGCTCTGGAAAGCTATTAGGTATACGAAATATAGTAGATTTGAAATTGTACCAACCTAGGATCGATTAATACCACACAATGGGTAATTTGTACAATATGTAAATATAGAGTGTAAGATTTAAGGTTTGCTAGATTGCCATGCTTTTGACTGACCAAGGTCATTAAAGAAGTTGTAATTAATAAGTAATTAATTTTGATTAATCAATTTAATTTTAATCAATTTAATCATGATCTAATCAACTGAACAATCCAAGCTGCTAGTTTAAGTTTTCAGCTGAGTCACAGTAGATTAAGCAATGTAAATATGATTTTGTAACTAGCTGTAAGATTTCATGAATATGTGTTTTACTAGTCATTGCCGATGTACTTAGACGCTGTTTTAAGTTTCAGGCTTGTACATGTGTGATGATGGACAGTGTTGAGTTATCCACTGTGATAGTGTTTATGGACTCCTTGAGATTACTCGGGAGTGAGTTTTTCCAAAAGAATTCAGTGGAACGGACGTTCTGGAAACGCCGTCACAAGGGCGAGTGAGATCAAGCGTGCCGCACACGCGGGCGCAACAATACTGGCGAGGCGAGCCGCTGTCGGCTCTTGTGCCGCTGTTGGCTCTTGGGCCGCTGTCGGCATCCTTTGTACTCGCGAGTACGGAATGTGGAGTTGCTTTTCTTCCCGGACAGCTGATGTGAAAGGATTCTGCTGTCAATATTTATGTTTTATTTTATCTGCTGTATATTATTTTCTTGTTTAGCGTTAATTGGACATGACGAGAATATTAATTATGAAAAGGTTACATAAATATGTGTATTCTATGTAATTAATTATTTATTTGCGTATTTTGATCTACCTGTTTTTATGACCATGCAATCTGATTAATTTTGTAAATAGTATTCCATTTCTTGATACTGTTAGGAATTTAGATTTTTAGAATAGCTAAACCATTTTCTATGTTTTCTATGAATTTTGATATGTTGTCAACCTGTTTTATTTTGTGCTAGATGACAGAGTGGAATACGATTAGGAGTGTCTCCACTCAATTATTATGGTCTAAAAAATTTATTTATGCTTAATTAGACGAATGCTAAATTTTGTTGATGTTTTGAGCATATGCATTTCCGCTGTTTCTTTTTTGGGACATTTTCTGAGTCTGTTTACGTTACACGAACATCCTCAGACAATGTGGGGCACGTGTAACGCCGGAAATGCATATCCTCCTATTTCCATCTATTGTACTATTGTTTTTTTCCTTGTTTTGTTACCTCAAGATATGACATTTCTGTCTCTTTATATATTGTAATTGCTTTACTGTTTGGATATATATATATTTATGCACTTATGTCGATGTATAATTGGTTTGTTGTGTAAAGAGTATTTGTATTTTTACGCTGGGTCTTGCCTAGGTAAAACTGCTATCGAACGATTACATCGATAGGTCGTGTGAAGAATCAAAGTTTGTAGGATCTTTGGTAGTGTGAACTCTGCCGCGTGGAGCGCGGGCAGAGCAGTCGGAGTGAGAGTCTGGCGGGAGTAGCGAGTGGAGCAGGTGTTGTGTGACGCTCCCGCGAGTTGCCGCGCTTTCGCGGTTTGGCAGCATGTAATTGCGCTCGACTCGCGATGATAGTTTCTGACATGGTGTCGCGGACGGGAAGCATTAGCTGGCGCACATCAAGAGCCCGTTTCGCCTGGTGACCGTGTCGAGAAGAAGGCGCGCCAACATCCAGCTTCTGCAACAGCGACGGCCGACAATGAGTGACTGTCGCCACCTCCTCGATCGACGGCTTCAAACCTTCAATCAACCAACAAGGAAGACTAAAAGCACGTAAAGTTTCAGAACTGTATGGCAGACCTCAGCTTTTCAAATTGTTCCATTTGCCTCGCAAAATTACAGCAACTTAGCATGAACCTTTGTTGCTCATTGTCCCAATTGCATTGCCAAGCAGGGTCCCTTCCTTTTCCGAAATGAACCCGAGTGTCGTTGAAATTCAAACGCCAGCATAATTCCATTTCACTGCTTTAATTTCAAAGTTCAGTTAAAGTCTCAGAGCTGGCTACAATATTCAGATTACACAAGCACGAATTAAGAGTGCGAGCTTTGTTACCGTATTTTAGCTTACCTGTGACTGCAGCTCAGCTTGGTACGTACTACATTTTACTATTGTTAATTGTTCAGAATCATTTAATTCAAGATCAAAGTTAAATCTCTTATTTCTAAATTGCGTAGATTCAAGTAGCTTTTGAAACGATTGTTGAGGTAGTCCAAGACTAACTGTATTTTACTGAATTTCGATGTGCTTCAGAAAGAAAGCTCACTATTAACTTCAGTCACTAAATTAACTTTCGATTTTCCGGTTTTATTAATTCTTTTGCTAAATTAAGTCAGGGTGTAGCGAAATGTATTACTTCTGACAAACTTTCAGTTTTCACACTACACGTGTCAACCTTCAGTTGCCACGCTTCTAGTGCTAATTATATGTGTAATAATCTTTCTTTTTCAGTTACTATAGTAATTGTCCTTAGGACTGGCGACCGTGATTTCCCCAAATCTCAAATACCTAATTACCGCTAGTTAATTGTTAATGTAACGGCTGCACATTTACTTTCTTTATTAACTTTACCCCTTTTCAAAATTAATTTCCACCAGTTTCATTAGCACATTTCCTTTCATTTAGATGTAACCCTTTCCTCCCTCTTTACCGACAGGTTAACTTCGGTGACGATTGCTTTTCCAAAACTCCCATTAGGTACACGCGGTTTCATTTTTCACTGTCATTAAGGTCGGTAAGTGAGGGGGGAGGTTACAAGCTAACACTTGGTTCAAGAATCATGAAAGAAGGTTGTATACATGGAAGAACCCTGGAGATACTAAAAGGTATCAGATGGATTATATAATGGTAAGATAGAGATTTAGGAACCAGGTTTTAATTGTAAGACATTTCCAGAGGCAGATGTGGACTCTGACCACAATCTATTGGTTATGAACTGTAGATTAAAACTGAAGAAACTGCAAAAAGGTGGGAATTTAAGGAGATGAGACCTGGATAAACTGAAAGAACCAGAGGTTGTACGAAGTTTCAGGGAGACAATAATGGAACAATTCACAGGAATTGGGGAAAGAAATACAGTAGAACAAGAATGGGTAGCTTTGAGGGATGAAATAGTGAAGGCAGCAGAGGATCAAATAGGTAAAAAGACGAGGACTAGTAGAAACCGTTGGTTAACAGAAGAAATATTGAATTTAATTGATGAAAGGAGAAAATATAAAAATGCAGTAAATGAAGCAGGCAAAAAGGAATAGAAATGTCTCAAAAATGAGATTGATAGGAAGTGCAAAATGGCTAAGCAAGGATGGCTAGAGGACAAATGTAAGGATGTAGAGGCGCATATTACTAGGAGTAAGATAGATAATGCCTAAAGGAAAATTAAAGAGACCTTTGGAGAAAAGAGAACCACTTGTATGAATATCAAGAGCTCAGATGGAAACCCAGTTCTAAGCAAAGAAGGGAAAGCAGAAAGGTGGAAGGAGTATATAGAGGATCTATACAAGGGCAATGTACTTGAGGACAATATTATGGAAATGGAAGAGGATGTAGATGAAGATGAAATGGGAGATACGATACTGCGTGAAGAGTTTGACAGAGCACTGAAAGACCTGAGTCGAAACAAGGCCCCGGGAGTAGACAACATTCCATTACAACTACTGACGGCCTTAGGAGAGCCAGTCCTGACAAAACTCTACCATCTGGTGAGCAAGATGTATGAGACAGGCGAAATACCCTCAGACTTCAAGAAGAATATAACAATTCCAATCCCAAAGAAAGCAGGTGCTGACAGATGTGAAAATTACCGAACAATCAGTTTAATAAGTCACGGATGCAAAATACTAACGCGAATTCTTTACAGACGAATGGAAAAACTAGTAGAAGCCGACCTCGTGGAAGATCAGTTTGGATTCCGTAGATATATTGGAACACGTGAGGCAATACTGACCCTACGACTTATCGTAGAAAAAAGATTAAGGAAAGGCAAACCTTCGTTTCTAGCATTTGTAGACTTAGAGAACGTTTTTGGCAATGTTGACTGGAATACTCTCTTTCAAATTCTGGAGGTGCAGGGGTAAAATACAGGGAACGAAAGGCTATTTACAATTTGTACAGAAACCAGATGGCAGTTATAAGAGTTGAGGGGCATGAAAGTGAAGCAGTTGCTGGGAAGGGAGCTAGACAGGGTTGTAGCCTATCCCTGATGTTATTCAATCTGTATATTGAGCAAGCAGTGAGGGAAACAAAAGAAAAATTCGGAGTAGGTATTAAAATCCATGGAGAAGAAAGAAAAACTTTGAGGTTCGCCGATGACATTGTAATTCTGTCAGAGACAGCAAAGGACTTGGAACAGCAGTTGAACGGAATGGACTATGTCTTGAAAGGAAGATATAAGATGAACATCAAAAAAAGCAAAACGAGGATAATGGAATGTAGTCGAATTAAGTCGGGTGATGCTGAGGGAATTAGATTAGGAAATGAGACACTTAAAGTAGTAAAGGAGTTTTGCTATTTTGGGAGCAAAGTAACTGATGATGGTCGAAGTAGAGAAGATATAAAACGTAGACTGGCAATGGCAAAAAAGCGTTTCTGAAGAAGAGAAATTTGTTAACATCGAGTATAGATTTAAGTGTCAGGAAGTCGTTTCTGAAAGTATTTGTAGGGAGTGTAGCCATGTATGGAGTGAAGCATGGACGATAAATAGTTTGGACATGAAGAGAATAGAAGCTTTCGAAATGTGGTGCTACAGAAGAATGCTGAAGATTAGATGGTTAGATCACATAACTAATGAGTAAGTATTGAATAGAATTGGGGAGAAAAGGAGTTTGTGGCACAACCTGACAAAAAGAAGGACCGGTTGGTAGGACATGTTCTGAGGCATCAAGGGATTACAAATTTAGCATTGGAGGGTAGCGTGGAGGGTAAAAATCGTAGAGGGAGACCAAGAGATGAATACAGTAAGCAGATTCAGAAGGATGTGGGTTGCATTAAGTACTGGGAGATGAAGAAACTTGTACAGGATAGAGTAGCATGGAGAGGTGCATTAAACCAGTCTCAGGACTGAAGACCACAACAACAACAGTTCTTATGTCATCTGCAAAGGAAACTACAGCTTGCTTTGTCTCTCTCTCTCTCTCTCTCTCTCTTAGTGTGCAATGATATTTTTTTAAAGTGTATTTCGAGTCAGCCTGCTACTAGTTTAGTGACATTGTCATTTTTTGTATGCATGAAATAGCTACCGCATCCGTCTTATATTCCCTAATCATGATCTTGTGACCGGATGTGTAAGTATTTACTTACGTCCGCAGCATTTCTGGATTTATTCCAAGTCACGTATTTGCTATGGAAGGAAAGTGTCTTGCATGCACCCGTATCCAACAGGCTGGCCCATGCATTCAGACGGCAGTGGGGGACGAGAGCAATTTCTCAGGTATCAATGTCAAATGTTTGCCACCAAGTAATGCTTTTGTTCAGGGGTTACCATGGTACTTCATGTACCTGTGGAGCCGCCGACAGCTGTCGTGGGCACTGAGGTGCGTGGGAAGGGAAGCCTACATGGGTGGGGAGACACAAGAAGGTTTTTCTGATATGTTAATGCTGTCTGTGACAGCGTAATTATGTGTTCCCTTATGTGATCAGAATGAAAAAGCGCCAGAATTGTTTAAATGTTCAACACCCTTCAATCGAATTCCTGACAAATTATTTAATTACACTATATTTCATACACCACCTTATATCCTGTTAATTGTTTAAATAAACAATATTCCACACATTGTATAAATTGTTTAAACAATATTCCATACACTACAATCGGTTTCCCACCAAATCGCCAATCAACTGAGTCTTTTTCCCACGAATCTCCTGGTGTAGGGGAGGGGGGAGAGGAAGAACTAATAGGTTTCTCAGAGGGGGAGGGGTTAATTAATTGATAGGTCTAATTAATTAGTCAATCAAATTGATATCAAAATTGTGCTTGTATTGGTGAGGTGAGTTCACAGAGGAGTGGGTGAGAAGGATGGGGAGGGGTAGGGGATTATTGGGAAACCACTTAACTGAACAGCAGGTGAAGAAACTGTCAATCAAATCCACTTAGCACGAGAATAGGTTAAGGACCTGTCAATCAAAAGAGAGCATTAGGTTTGTCTCTGAATGTATACTTGCCCCTGAATGTAGGCAACCTGCACAAACAAATTGTGCTGGTGCTCCCCTTGCCCCGCTACAGCTATTGCCATTTTATAACCAAGCGAGGTAGTGCAGTGGTTAGCACATTGGACACACATTTGGGAGGACAACGGTTCAATCCTGCGTCCAGCCATCCTGATACAGGTTTTCCATGATTTCCCTAGGTCACTTCAGGAAAATACCAGTATGGCTCCTTTGAGAGGGCATGGCCTATTTCCTTCTCCGTCCTTCCCTAATCTGAGCTTGTGCTCCGTCGTGTCTAATGACCTCGTTGTCGATGGGACGTTAAACACTAATCTCCTCCTCCTCCTCCATTTCATAGACAGGAAGATGAGGTGCTTTACCAGCAGGACAGTGCACACCCACATACGGCTGCTGCGATGCAATGTGCTGTTCACAGTGTGCAACAAGTGCCCTGGGCACAAATATCACGAGATATATGGCCAAATGAACACATATGGAACATGGTGGAGTTCTCTGGAGCCTGCAAGAGCTGCTGCCGAATTGCACCAGAAACCACAAGATGCTTGGGACTATCTGTCGCAGGATGCCATACGACACATTTATGATCGTTTGTATGCGAAAATACTCATTTGCATTGCCGTCAGAGGGGTGTTTGCTGATGCAGCTGATTGGGCATCTTTTACTGTGACATGTGTGATTCATTTGGTCTGAATTTGCTGTTATACACTCCTTTAATGATGGACTACCTGTCACCTCACATGTCAGAAAATGAGCTTATAGCTGAGGTTTTACATTTTTTCCCAGAAGTGTAGTTGGAGGCACTTTCCATATGCCAAGTAATTCAAGAAAACGATAGAGTGAAGAATATGTTTTGCGTTTGTTGTTTTGCTTGTTACGGCTTCACATTGCTTGGCAACGAAAACAGTTTAAACGAAGTAGCATTATTGTTGCAAGCAATTCAAATTTCTACTGTTTATTATTCCATGTAACAGTCACGACCGCAAATTTAATTTTATTAAAGATTTTTCTAAATCCACAGCTGTAACACAGCAGATCGCTTGTCCCCGAATCCGACCAAGTCAGTTAATAAGAAAACATAAACATTGAAGTATGTAACATTTTATTCATATGAAAGTTATGTTGATGTCAATAAATAGACAAGAGGGTAAGGAGCGGTAAGGATTAAGCAGGGAATTAGTTGATGTCGCAAGGTGTGTGTGTGTGGGGGGGGGGGGGGGGGGAGCGGAGGGGAGGGGATGAGGGAGTGATAGATAACGCAAAGTGTACGTTTTCTGTGGGGCATGAAATAAATAAAAGACATGAGCAGAAAGGGTCCTAATATAGCTGCCTGGGGCACCTTGGGAACTACTTCTACATGCGTCGAAGGCTGTTCACTGAAAAAAAAGTAACAACATGTCCTCCTCCCTCCCCCTATCCTCCAACCACGAAATCATCAACACAGTCACAAATTTCGTGTGATACCCTATTCTCCTTAATCAGCCTAAAAAATAAGGAACTTTTACGATTTTTTTGAAAAAATCTAATGAACTAACCAATGCAATTTTTTTGCGTATTATTTATTGATTCTTGGACAACATTTTCTAATGTTCTAAAAAGAAATTCAGTCGTCATTCATCCCGCCTCTCTTCCGAGGAGTTAAAGCTGCTCTTTCCAAAAGGAAGTGTGTCCATGACGGAAGTTCTGTAATCCTCAAATGTTATCTGAAATTAAACAAACTGTTTTCTTAATATAAAGGATATTGCGTACGGGTTAATAGCACAGCTTTTTGAAATTCTACAAAATAATAAAATGGTGGATGGTTGAAATAAAGATGTATTTTTCGTGTTTTTGTGGTCAATTTTTGGCAATAAATAATGAATAAATTAAAATCTATTCAATAAGTTTGAAATGCAGTGTATTTAGAGCTGACAGAACGGATTGCGGGCACAGTTATTCGGTGCGCAATATCTCATAAATTAAGAAAATAGTTTGTTTTTGATTTCAGATAAGGACTACAGACAGCAGAACTTTCGTCATGGACACACCTCATTTTGGAGAGAGGAACTTTAACTTCTCGGATGTGGAGCTCAATGACGATTGAATTTCCTTAAAAATTAGAAAATGTCGTCCAAGAATCAATAAAAAATTGTTGAAATGGCTCTGAGCAATATGGGACTTAACTTCTGAGGTCATCAGTGCCCTAGAACTTAGAACTACTTAAACCTAACTAACCTAAGGACATCACACACATCCATGCCCGAGGCAGGATTCGAACGTGCGACCGTAGCGGTTGCGCGGTTCCAGACTGTAGCGCCTAGAACCGCTTGGCCACCCCGGCCGGCAAGAGTCAATAAATTATCTGCAAAAATATTTACGTTGACTACTTCATTAGTTAAAAGAAATCGCTTATATTATAGGCTGACTGAGGAGAATGGATCTTTAATAAACACTGGATCGCTACTGAGTAGATGGCTTTTAGGAAGTGAGGAAATACTCCATGCACCTGTTTGCCTGGATTAGAGCTTTCGAAATTCGATATCCCGACACTCTGGAGAGTCGATTAGTAGCATCAGGGGTGTTACGAGGCTAGTAAATTCAGGAGGTAAAACAAATGAGAAACTTTTGATGATAGGTGTATTGAAAAGTTTTGTATCTGTCGAAGGGTGTTTAATGTATAATTGCACTCTACTTAGAAATGTAATTAAAAATTAATATTTCTTTGCAATATCATTTGTTACAATGGAAGAGGGGTGGTCAACCTCTTTCACCTGCTGCCCACTTTTGTATCTCTTTTAATAGTAAAATTTTCTAACCGCCCACTGGTTTCACGGTAGCCGTGATTTATGCAATAGGTAAGTAGCTTTACTTCATAAAATTTATAAAGCAGACTTATACTCTATGTCAAAATTTTACAAAAACTAATGAAAATGTTTTTAAAATTCATACTACTTACTGCCCGCCATGAGAGCTGGAACGTTCACTAGTGGGCGGTAGGGTCCAGGTTGACTACTGCTGCAGCAGAAAGTCTCTTACTAATATTAGTGAAAGGTTGTCTCGCGAAATTGTATGTACTCGTATTAGAAGGGTGCAGCCGTGAGAAAAGTTTGGAAAATTCTGGCCTAAATCAATGGCTTCGTGGTGCCACTTGGGAAGAATGCGAGCTGGGTTTCGCTGGATGGTGGGGGGAGTTCACGCTGTTCGACAGACCTCATTATGCTTCAGCTCAGAATATGTTATAAGAGTCTACTACAGTTGGGTGTCATTGACACTGACGGGAGTTTTGCTTTCCCCAATCGGAAATCTATATCCACAACTACATCTACTATGTGATCAAACGTACTCGGACACCTGGCTGAAAGTTACTTACAAGTTCCTGGCCCCCACCATCGGTAATGCTGGAATTCAGTATGGTGTTGGCCCACCCTTAGCCTTGATGACAGCTTCCACTCTCGCAGACGTATGTTCAGTCAGGTGCTGGAAGGTTTCTTGGGGAATGGCAGCCCATTCTTCACGGAGTGCTGCACTGAGGAGTTATCGATGTCGGTCGGTGAGGCCTGGCACCAAGTCGGCATTCCAAAAAATCCCAGAGTTGCTCTCTGGGATTTAGGTCAGGACTCTGTGCAGGCCAGTCCATTAAAGGAACGTTATTGTCGTGTAACCACTCCGCCACAGGCCGTGCACTATGAACAGCTGCTCAATCGTGTTGAAAGATGCAGTCGTCATCCCCGAATTGCTCTTCAACAGTGGGAAGCAAGAAGATACTTAAAACATCGTTATAGGACTGTGCCTTGATAGTGCCACACAAAACAACAAGGGGTGCAATCCCCCTTCATGAAAAACCATAATATCACCGCCTCCGGATTTTACTGTTGGCACTACACACGCTGGCAGATGACGTTCACCGGGCATTCGCTATGCCATCGGATCGCCACATTGTGTACCGTGATTCGTCACTCCACACAACGTTTTTCCACTGTTCAATCGTCCAATGTTTACGCTTCTTACACCAAGTGAGGCGACGTTTGGCATTTACCGGCTTCATGTGTGTCTTATGAGCAGCCGCTCGACCATGAAATCCAAGTTTTCTCACCTTCCGCCTAACTGTCATAGTACTTGCAGTGGATGCTGATGTAGTCTGGAATTCCTGTGTGATTGTCTCGATAGATGTCTGCTTGTTGCACATTACGATCCTCTTTAACTGTCGGTTGTCTCTGTCAATCAACAGACGAAGTCGGCCTGTACGCTTTTGTGCTGTACATGTTCCTTCACATTACCACTTCACTATCACATCGGAAACAGTGGACCTAGGGATGTTTAGGAGTGTGGAAATCTCGCGTTCAGACGTGTGACGCAAGTGACACCCAGTCACCTGACCACGTTCGAAGTCCGTGAGTTCCGCGGGACGCCCCGTTCTGCTTTCTCACGATGTCTAATGACTACTGAGGTCGCTGATATGGAGTACCTGGCAGTAGGTGGCAGCGCAATCCAACGTATGTTTTTGGGGTGTTCGGATACTTTTAATCACATCGTGTACATACTCCGCAAGCCACCGTACGGTGCATGGCGGCGGGTACCCTGCACAACAACTCGTCATTTCCTTTCCAGTTCTACTTGCAAACAGAGCGAGGGAAAAACGAGTGTCTATATGCCTCCGTATGAGCCCTAAATTCTTGTATCCTATCTTCCTGGTCCTTAAGCGAAACATATGTTGGCGGTAGTAGAATCGTTCTGCAGTCGGCCGCGAATGCAAGTTCTCTAAATTTTCTCGGACATATTTCTCGAAGAGATTTTCGCCTTCCCTCCATAGATTCCCATTTGAGTTCATAAAGCATTTCCGTCACACCTGTGTGACGTTCGAACCTAGGGTAACAAATCTAGCAGCCCGGATCTTAACTGCTTCGATGTCTCACTTTAATTCGGCCTGGTGCGTATACCAAGCACTCGAGAAGTACTCAAGAGTTTTTCGCCCTAGCGTCCTATTGCCGTCTGCTTTACAGATGAACCGCGCTTTCCTCGCATTCTCCCAATATACAGAAGTCGGCCATTCACGTTTCCTGCCACAATCCTCACATACTCGCTCCATTTATAATCGCTTTGCAACGTTACGCCCAGATATTTAAGCGGCATGATTGTGTCAAGAAGGACTCTACTAATGTTGTTTTTCCACTCATCCATTTTTATGGATCCGGAGTTAGCTGCCACACGTCACACCAATTAGAAATTGTGTCTAAGTCATCTTGCATCCTCGTACAGTCACACACTTTCGGCCCCTTCCCGTACACCACGGCATCATAAGCAAACAATCGCAGGTTGCTGCCGATCCTGTTCGCTAGATCATTTGTCAATATACAGGGTGTAGAGGCTGTAGAGAGAACTTAGTAGATCAAGTCTTACGTAAGATCCCATGTCCGGAAACATCATCCAACGACGCCACAGAGCGACAAAGTTATAAGTGCCGGCGCCTGTGTATGTATGTACATATAGGATGATTTCGTGATGATGTTACAAACCTTCAACAATGATAGAGACGGATAAATATATAAATTTGAGGTAAGGGTCCCTAGTTCGGAAACGAACAAGTCGATATTTACAAGCGGAGATCATTCTCATACCTCTGACAGTGGAAAACATGTACGGCTGCTGTTGTTAACTAAGAACAAGAAAGAATGTCCAGTAAACATGGACTCTAAAATGCATACCTGAGGAGCTATGAGCACTTGTTCATCTCGCTAGCTTGAAACAAGTCTCCTCTATTGAACAAGTGCTTATAGGTCTTACGTCATGCATTTTAGAGCCCATGTTTAATACCCCTTTTTTCTACTTTTTGACCATACTACCACCTCTGAAAACTGCCCACCGTACGATCTTAGCAACTACAGTACCGGTACAAGTGTTCCACTGCCAGAGATATCAGAAAGGTTTGATCTACATCTATAAGGATACTATGCAAATCACACTTAAGTGCCTGGCAGAGGGTTCATCGAACCAACACCTGTATCTTTCCGTGCGAGCTCTGATTTCCATTATTTTATTATAATGGTCGTTTCACCCTATCTAGGCCGGCGTCAACAAAATATTTTCGCATTCAGAGGAGAAAGTTGGTGATCGGAATTTCGTGAGAAGATTCCGCCGCAACGAAAAACGCTTTTGTTTTAATGGTGTCCATCCCAAATCCTGTATTATGTCCATGACACTCTCTTCGCTATTTCGCGACAACACAAAACGTGCTGCCCTTCTTTGAACTTTTTCGATGTACTCCGTGAGTCCTATCTGGTAAGGATCCCACACCATGCAGCAGTATTCTAAAAGAGGACGGACAAGCGTAGTGTAGGCAGTCTCCTTAGTAGAGCTCTTACATTTTGTCAGTGTTCTGTCAGTAAAACGCAGTCTTCGGTTTCCCTTCTCCACAATATTTTTATGCGTTCTTTCCAATTTAAATTCTTCGTAATTGTAATTCCTAGGTATTAAGTTGAATTTACGGCCTTTAGATTTGATTGATTTATCGTGTAACCGAAGTTTACCTGATTCCTTTTAGCACTCTGTGGATGACCACACGCTTTTCGTTATTTAGTGTCAATTGCCAATTTTTGCACCATACGGGTATCTTTTACAAATCGTTTGCCATTTGTTACGATCTTATGATGAGTTTACTAGACGATAAACGACAGCATCATCTGCAAACAACCTAATGACTGCTTAGATTATCTCCAAAATCGTTCATATATATAAGGAACAACGGGGGGCTTATAACACTACCTTGGGGAACGCCAGAAATCACTTGCGTTTCACTCGATGACTTTCCATCAGTTGCTAAGATCTGTGACCACTCTGACAGCAAATCACAAATTCAGTTACACAACTGAGACGAGCTCCTATAGGCGCGCAATTTCACTACAAGCCGTTTGTGTGGTACAGTGTTAAAGGCCTTCTGGAAAGCTAGTAATAAGGAATCAATTTGATATCCCATGTCAATAGTATTCAACACTTCGTGTGAGTAAAGACACAGCTGTGTTTCGCAAGAACGATGTTTTCTAAAGCCGTGTTGGCTGTGTGTCAATAGACCGTTCTCTTCGAGGTAATTCATAATGTTCGAACACAATAATACACTCCTGGAAATGGAAAAAAGAACACATTGACACCGGTGTGTCAGACCCACCATACTTGCTCCGGACACTGCGAGAGGGCTGTACAAGCAATGATCACACGCACAGCACAGCGGACACACCAGGAACCGCGGTGTTGGCCGTCGAATGGCGCTAGCTGCGCAGCATTTGTGCACCGCCGCCGTCAGTGTCAGCCAGTTTGCCGCGGCATACGGAGCTCCATCGCAGTCTTTAACACTGGTAGCATGCCGCGACAGCGTGGACGTGAACCGTATGTGCAGTTGACGGACTTTGAGCGAGGGCGTATAGTGGGCATGCGGGAGGCCGGGTGGACGTACCGCCGAATTGCTCAACACGTGGGGCGTGAGGTCTCCACAGTACATCGATGTTGTCGCCGGTGGTCGGCGGAAGGTGCACGTGCCCGTCGACCTGGGACCGGACCGCAGCGACGCACGGATGCACGCCAAGACCGTAGGATCCTACGCAGTGCCGTAGGGGACCGCACCGCCACTTCCCAGCAAATTAGGGACACTGTTGCTCCTGGGGTATCGGCGAGGACCATTCGCAACCGTCTCCATGAAGCTGGGCTACGGTCCCGCACACCGTTAGGCCGTCTTCCGCTCACGCCCCAACATCGTGCAGCCCGCCTCCAGTGGTGTCGCGAAAGGCGTAAATGGAGGGACGAATGGAGACGTGTCGTCTTCAGCGATGAGAGTCGCTTCTGCCTTGGTGCCAATGATGGTCGTATGCGTGTTTGGCGCTGTGCAGGTGAGCGCCACAATCAGGACTGCATACGACCGAGGCACACAGGGCCAACACCCGGCATCATGGTGTGGGGAGCGATCTCCTACACTGGCCGTACACCACTGGTGATCGTCGAGGGGACACTGAACAGTGCACGGTACATCCAAACCGTCATCGAACCCATCGTTCTACCATTCCTAGACCGGCAAGGGAACTTGCTGTTCCAACCGGACAATGCACGTCCGCATGTATCCGTGCCACCCAACGTGCTCTAGAAGGTGTAAGTCAACTACCCTGGCCAGCAAGATCTCCGGATCTGTCCCCCATTGAGCACGTTTGGGACTGGATGAAGCGTCGTCTCACGCGGTCTGCACGTCCAGCACGAACGCTGGTCCAACTGAGGCGCCAGGTGGAAATGGCATGGCAAGCCGTTCCACAGGACTACATCCAGCATCTCTACGATCGTCTCCATGGGAGAATAGCAGCCTGCATTGCTGCGAAAGGTGGATATACACTGTACTAGTGCCGACATTGTGCATGATCTGTTGCCTGTGTCTATGTGCCTGTGGTTCTGTCAGTGTGATCATGTGATGTATCTGACCCCAGGAATGTGTCAATAAAGTTTCCCCTTCCTGGGACAATGAATTCACGGTGTTCTTATTTCAATTTCCAGGAGTGTATGTTCCAAAACCCTGCTGCATATCGACGTTAATAATATGGGCCTGTAATTTAGTGGATTACTCGTATTGCCTTTCTTGAATATGGGTGTGACCTGTGCAGCTTCCAGTCTTTACCGATGTTTCGTCGAGCGAGCGGTTGTATATGATTGTTAAGTATGGTGCTATTGCATCAGCAATGGTGCTATTGCAACAGCATACTCTGGAAGGAACCTAATTGGTATACAGTGTGGCCAGGTGACTTGCTTTTATTAAGTGATTCAAGTTGTTTCACTGCTCTGAAGACATCTACTTCTAAGTTACTCATGTTAGCAGCTGATTCGAATTCTGGAATATTTACTTAGTCTTCTTCGGTGAAGGAATTTCGAAAGGCTGTGTTTAGTGACTCTGCTTTAGCAGCACTGTCGTCGATAGTATTTCCATTGCTACTGCGCAGAGAAGGCATTGATCGTGTCTTGCCGCTAGCATACTTTACATAATACCAGAATCTCTTTGGATTTTCTGCCAGGTTTCGAGACAAAGTTTCGTTGTGGAAACTATTGTTAGCATCTCGAATTGATGTCCGCTCTAATTTTCGAGGTTCTGTAAATGATCGCCAATTTTGGAGATTTTGCGTTCGTTTAAGTTTGGCATGCTTTCTTCGTTGTTTCTGCAACAGTGTTCTGACCCGTTTTGTGTGCCAAGAGGGATCAGCTTCGTCATTTGTTAATTTATTTTGTATAAATCTCTCAACTGGTGTCAATACTATTTGTTTCAATTCAAGCCACACCTGGTCTACACTTTCATTGTTAATGTGGAAAGTGTTGAGCTTTTCGTTCTGGAAGGTGTCAAATGAATTTGTGTCTGCTTTTTTGAATAGGTATATTTTTAGTTTATTTTTGGAGGATTTGGAGGTTGCAATATTCAATCACCCTACGACACATCTGTGTTCACTAATCCCTGTATCCGTTTTGACGCTGGTTATTAGCTCAGGATTATTTGTTGTTAAGAGGTCAAGTGTGTTTTCACAACCGTTTACTATTCGCGTGGGCTTATGAACTAACTGCTCGAAATAATTTTCAGAGAATTCGTTTAGCCCAATTTGGAATTATGTTTTATGCCTGCCTCCGTATTTAAACATGTGTTTTGGCCTACATATCGAGGGTAAATTAAAGTCACCACCAACTATGATTTTGTGAGTCGGGTACGTGTTTGAAATTAAACTCAAGTTTTCTTTGTACCTTTCAGCAGTTGTGTCATTTGAGTTGGGAGGTCGGTAAAAGAATTCAGTTACTGTTTTATTCCGGTTGTCAGAATGGCCTCTGCCCATACTAACTTACAAGAACTATCTGGTTCAATTTCGCTAGAAGTACGAAATACGTCACTGCCGACTGTGTTTATCCTATCCTTTCGAAACACCGTTAGGTTCTTCGCAAAAATTTTGGCTGAACTGATCTCCGGCTTTAGCCAGCTTTCAGTACCTATAACGATTTGAACATCAGTGCTTTCTATTCGTTTGTAAGTTTCGACTCTTTCGTTTCTGGTATGGGAACGCTTACCTCAAACTGATACATTTATCCTTCTCCATCAACCTTGGAAGTTAGTAACATAATCACGGAATCACCCTGTATATACATATATTTATAGGCGCCGGCGTCTATAACTTTGGCATACTGTAGCGTCGTTGGATGACGTTTCTGGACATGGAATCCTACGTTCAACTTGATCTACTAAATCTCGTCTGCAACCTCTAGAAGTGTGTTACACGAACTGTGAAACACTGTGACAAAATAGCCCCCTTCCCTGGGGCACTCACGACGATATCTACATCTACATACACACTCCGCAATCCACCATACGGTGCGTGGCGGAGGGTACCTCGTACCACAACTAGCATCCTCTCTCCCTGTTCCACTCCCAAACAGAACGAGGGAAAAATGACTGCCTATATGCCTCTGTACGAGCCCTAACCTCTCTTATCTTATCTTTGTGGTCTTTCCGCGAAATGTAAGTTGCCGGCAGTAAAATTGTACTGCAGTCAGCCTCAAATGCTGGTTCTCTAAATTTCCTCAGTAGCGATTCACGAAAAGAACGCCTTCTTTCCTCTAGAGACTCCCACCCGAGTTCCTGAAGCATTTCCGTAACACTCGCGTGATTATCAAACCTACCAGTAACAAATAAAGCAGCCCGCCTCTGAATTGCCTCTATGTCCTCTCTCAATCCGACCTGATAGGGATCCCAAACGCTGCTTTACAGATGAATCACATCTTCCCAAAATTCTACCAATGAACCGAAGACGACTATCCGCCTTCCCCACAACTGCCATTACATGCTTGTCCCACTTCATATCACTCTGCAATGTTACGCCCAAATATTTAATCGACGTGACTGTGTCAAGCGCTACACTACTAATGGAGTATTCAAACATTACGGGATTCTTTTTCCTATTCATTTGCATTAATCTACATTTATCTATGTTTAGAGTTAGCTGCCATTCTTTACACCAATCACAAATCCTGTCCAAGTCATCTTGTGTCCTCCTTCAGTCACTCAACGACGACACCGTCCCGTACACCACAGCATCATCAGCAAACAGCCGCACATTCCTATCCACCCTATGCAAAAGATCATTTATGTAGATAGAAAACAACAGCGGACCTACCACACTTCCCTGGGGCACTCCAGATGATACCCTCACCTCCGATGAACACTAACCATCGAGGACAACGTACTGGGTTCTATTACTTAAGAAGTCTTCGAGCCACTCACATACTTGGGAACCAATCCCATATGCTCGTACCTTAGTTAGGAGTCTGCAGTGGGGCACCGAGTCAAGCGCTTTCCGGAAGTCAAGGAATATGGCATCCGTCTGATACCGTTCATCCATGGTTCGCAAGATATCATGTGAGAAAAGGGAGAGTTGCGTTTCGCAGGAGCGATGCTTTCTAAAGCCGTGCTGATGCATGGACAGCAACTTCTCTGTCTCAAGAAAATTTATTATATTCCAACTGAGAATATGTTCGAGAATCCCGCAACAAACCAACGTTAAGGATATTGGTCTGTAATTTTGAGGATCCGTCCTTCTACCCTTCTTATATACAGGCGTCACCTGCGCTTTTTTCCAGTCGCTCGGGACTTCGAGTTGGGCAAGAGATTCGCGATAAATGCAAGCTAAGTAAGGAGCCAATGCAGTAGAGTACTCTGTGTAAAACCGAATTGGAATCCCATCAGAACCTGGCGATTTATTTATTGTCAACCCATTCTGTTACTTTGCAACCCCAGGGATGTCTATCACTATGTCCTCCACACGGGAATCTGTACGAGACTCAAACGGCGGTATGTTTGTACGATCCTCCTGCGTGAAAGATTTCTCAAATGCTAAATTTAAAATTCAGCTTTCGTTTTGCTGTCTTCCGTTACCAGGCAAGACGATACCCTTGTCTCTGATGGGCACTCGACCGGCCGCTGTGGCTGAGCGGTTCTAGGCGCTTCAATCTGGAACCGCGCTGCTGCTACAGTCTCAGTTGGAATCCTGCCTCTGGCAAGGATGTGAATGATGTCCTTAGGTTAGTTAGGTTTAAGTAGTTCTAAGTCTTGGGGACTGATGATCTCAGATGTTAAGTCCCATAGTGCTAAGAGCCATTTGAACCATTTTTTGATGAACACTCGCCGTCGAGGTCAACATATTGGGTTCCATTACTTAACAAGTCTTCTAGCCACAGGTATGTCTAGAAACTAGAGCGTAGCCCGGAGAGTGGAGCCGTGTGTTTCTGACAGCTGTGGTCGCGTACAGTGCGGTCCCAGGCTCGGCTGCCGGCGGGTCCAGAGGCGCAGTGGCGGCTGGCGCCGGCAGGGACCGCGGGCTGGCGCCGGCTGCGGACACAACTCCATATAAGGCCGCGCGCCGCGGCACCGGCCGCGCAAGTAGCCGCTCAGCCTCCGGACCGTTCTCCTCTCCAGCACGTCCGGCCGCCGCCGTAAAACTCCGCTCTGGCACTTAACACGCCAGCGGTCGCCGCGCCATCTCTAATCACCTCGCTCCGGGAACAAGTCCCCAGCCTCTCACAGGATGAGAAAACAAGCTGAGTCATTATTCAGTAGCCGCATGGCACATTTCTTATGCCTACTGTTGACAGGACAGCAAACGCGCATCAAGGGGGGAGTCGTAGGGGGGGGGGGCGGGGGTTGGGTGGAGGTCGTGACCTTCCCCTCCCTCCAAGCAACAATTATCTAAAAGCAAATGGCTCTAAGCACTATGGGACTTAACATCTGGGCTCATCAGTCCCCTAGACTTAGGACTACTTAAACCTAAATAACCTAAGGACATCACACACATCCATGCCTGAGGCAGGATTCGAACCTTCGACCGTAGTGGTCACGCGGTTCCAGACTGAAGCGCCTAGAACCGCACGGCCACACCGGCCGGCTTATCTGAAAGCGTTTGTACACTGAACCACCAAAGAAACTGGTACAGGCAGGCGTATTCAAATACAAAGATATGTAAACAGGCAGAATACGGGCGATGCGGTCGGCAACGCCTGTATAAGACAAGTGTCTGGCGCAGTTGTTAGATCGGTTGCTGCTGCTACGATGGCAGGTTATCAAGATGTGAATTTGAACGTCGTGTTATAATCGGCGCACGAGCGATGCGACACACCATCTCCGAGGTAGCGATGAAGTGGGGATTTTCCCGTACGACCACTTCAAGAGTGTCCCGTGTGTGGTGTCACCGCCAGACACCACACTTGCTAGGTGGTAGCCTTTAAATCGGCCGCGGTCCGGTAGTATACGTCGGACCCGCGTGTCGCCACTATCAGTGATTGCAGACCGAGCACCGCCACACGGCAGGTCTAGTCTAGAGAGACTCCCTAGCACTCGCTCCAGTGGTACAGCCGACTCTGCTAGCGATGGTTCACTGTCTACATACGCTCTCATTTGCCGAGAAGACAGTTTAGCATAGCCTTCAGCTACGTCATTTGCTACGACCTAGCAAGGCGCCATATTCAGTTACTATGTATCCTGAACCGATACTATTGTGAATCATGTACCGTCAAGGGCGACGTTCATCATTAATGGATTAAAGTTAAGTATCAAACTAATTCCGTCCGCTTTCTGAATTCTAATTCCTTGTCATGTTCCAGACCTCACGTCAGTACAGTTCTTCCCTCCCCACGCCAGCCTGCGTGAGCTAAAACGCGTGCATTTCGGCCTCCTCTAGTAACACGGTGTTGGCTCTTCTGCCAACACAACACCGTGAATATCAGGAATCCGGTAAAACATCAAATCTCCGACATCGCTACGGTCGAAAAAAGATCCTGCAAGAACAGGACCAACGACGACTGAAGAGAATCGTTCAACGTGACAGAAGTGCAACCCTTTCGCAAATTGCTGCTGATTTCAGTGCTGGGCCATCGACAACTGTCAGCGTCCGAACCGTTCAACGAAACTCATCGATACGAGCTTTCGGAGCCGAAGGCCCACTCGTTACTCCTTGATGACTGCACGACTCAAAACTTTACGGTTCGCTTGGGCCAGTCAACACCGACATTTGACTGTTGATGACTGGAAACATGTTGCCTAGTCGGACGGGTCTTGCTTCAATTTGAATCGAGCAGATGGAGGTATAGTGGTATGGAGAAAACCTCATGAATTCATAGAGCCCGCATGTCAGCAGGGGACTGTTAGAGCTGGTGGAGGCTCTGTAATGGTGTGGGCCGTGTGCAGTTAGAGTGGCAAGGAACTCCCGAGACGTCTAGATACTACTCTGACAGATGACACATACGTTAGCATCTTGTCTGATCTTCTGCAGCCATTCATGTCCATTGTACATTCCGACGGACTTGGGAAATTCCAGCAGGACAATGCGACACCCACACTTCCAGAACTGCTACAGAGTGGCTCCAGAAACACTCTTATGAGATTAAACACTTCCGCTGGCCAGCGAACTCCCCAGACATGGACATTATTGAGCATATCTGGGATGCCTTGCAATGTGCTGTTCAGAAAGATCTCCACCCTCTTGTACTCTTCTGGATTTATGGACAGCCCTGCAGGATTCATGGTGTCAGTTCCCTCCAGCAGTATTTCAGACATTAGTCGAGTCCATGCCACGTCGTCTTGTGGCACCTCTGCGTGCTCGCGGGGGCCCTACACCATATTAGGCGGGTGTACCAGTTTCTTTGGCTCCTCATTGTATTTTTACGTACATCAATTTCCACGTTTCTCGCAACGAAACATTACCAGCTTCATCTCATATTTTACAGAGGGAAAAAGTGCACTCACGCACGATATGGGCCGCAACAAACTATCCCGCCCCAAAATGTGCGCTATAATTCTGCCTAGAATGAAAAATCCTCTCACAAAAAAGGCGAATACCCTTCTGTTTAATCTCTTCGCTCCTCAGATAAAAAAAGAATAGCAGAAATTTCTTCTTTTCATATTTTCCAGCAAATTAATAAACAAGCATAACCCAAATACAAATGAAATATTTTTTTCATTATTTGGTAAGGCATAAATGGAGGTCTACGTACGTGCACGCCAAGTCTTACCTATCGTGAAACTTCCTAGTGGTTTCTTTGTATTTTCTTTCCCCTTTCTTCAATAATGCGTTTTATTCAGAAATATTTATATTATGTTTGAAACAGTAAACTGTGTTTGCTAATGCACACAGAAGATACGATTCTTAACGCTAATACTTTTGAAATATGTGACTTTCAATATATATGATTTCCAATACAGGCTTTTGTTAATGCTCTGAAACAACTTTATAAACGGAAGAACATAATAACCGTACAATAATTTGAGGCAAGTAACAATATGCTGCTGCCAGTAAGTAGATTTTTATGTTTTATGCGATGCTTCAAAACAACTATTTTTCAGGGTACATAAATATACTCCACATTTGACGCTTATGTCCCTTATCTTGGAATTGCAGCCAGGTTTCCTACATTTTGTGGCATTCCTTGCCTCCAAAAAGTTTGGCCAGAATGGTAAAACCATACGTCTGAAACTGGTTGCAACACAGCTCTTCTTGGCTTTTTATTCACATTTTGTACATCATCTGCATCTTCACTCTCAAAAGCATTCACTGTACGAGGACGTCTTTTTCTCCTAGCTCCTGGCACGACATTTTAACGTCCGTATTGTGTACCAGTCAATTTCATCAACCTCAGCAGGACAATCTTCTGTCAAAAACGAGAATTCGTCATCTTTCCAAACAGAGAATTCTGCATTGCTGTTGATAAGAAGAGCCGCTATCTGCTCCTAAGCTACTATTTTATGCATTGTTGTAGAGAGTAAAAATAATGGTTGCTTCAGTATTCCATTATCGAAATCCAAATTGAAATTAGAAAATATGCATTATGGCCTGTGGTTCACGCAAAATGAGTTATTTCACAGTAAAGAAAAAATTGTACGCAAATCTGGACTAATTATCAACATCTAGGATAGTTAGCAAACATTATGTAAAAAAGAACACCGATTCTCAACACAATATTTAGGCATAATAATTATTTATATACCTTTTCGATTTGTAAAAGTAACAATTTTTCGCGTATGACCAGCTGTCAACAATGACTAAAATCGGTCCTTGCAAGGTTCTGCACCGTGGTTTTAAAATCTAAGAACTAGAAGGTACACATTCGTGGACCATCGGTCTATAATCGAAAAAAATACGCCTATTAACAGAGATAAAAAGTAGTAAACGAACGTCGACATGCGAGGATCGAGAGAACGAACAGGTTAAAACACCCTGAAAGGAAGATGGCTCCAGTTCTTCTTGTCTAGTGGTCTGATTCTTGAAGTTGAAAATCTAACATCAGGCCGTCACGGGTGGTTTGAACTAAATAAATTGGAAGATTGTTGTTGCAGAACTTTTTACGTAAATATATTTTTCACTGATTTTCTCACATTTTAGTATATCGTACAGTAATTTGATTTTTTACATTAACAAAGACGAAAACGCCCTATCACATCGGAGGCAAGCTTACGGCTTTCTCACTCTGCGGAAATAACAATATTCCAAAGGGTTTACAATTTTTCTTAACAAATGAATTCCTACTAGTTTTCGTTACATTATTAATTTCGATTATTATTTCATAAATGAATTCAGAAATAAAAATAGTAAACAGTACAGTCTTGCATAATTAATAATAGAAATTTTAAGTGTGCAAATAATTCGTAATTTGAAACGTTTCTAAAAAAAAAAAACTTTAACTGTACATCTAATACTTATCGATTGTAGCATCGGAATTAAAATATTTTATAAAGTAATTCCTTTTCATAAATTTTAGCTTGAAAAATAACATACTGTGTATAAAATTATATGAAAATTTTCAGAAAAGCAACTGAGATAATACTGACCTGCCCAAAATTCGAAAAATAGTACTGTTGAGGAAAATTAATGTTATAGGGGGATGTCCCGTTACAGACTGAAGTTACGCAAACTAATTTTACACCTGAGACCGCATTTTGCGAGCACAAAAATTTTGCATTTATATCTACAAAGATAATCCGCGAACCACCGTACGGTGCATGGCGGAGGGTACCCGACACCACTACTAGTCACTTCCTTTCCTGTTCCACTGGCAAATAGAGAGAGGGAGAAACGACAATCTGTATGCCTCCGTAAGAGCCCTAATTTCTCGTATCTTATCTTCGTTGTCCAGACGCGTAAGTACTTTGGCGGCAATAGGATCGTTTCAGAGTCAGTTACAAATGACAGTTCTCCATATATTCTCAGTAGTAATCCTCGAAAATAACGCCGTCTTCCTTCCACGGATTCGCATTTCAGTTCCCGAATCATCTCCTTAGTACTTGAATGTTGTCCGAACCTACTGGTAACAAATCCACCAGTCCACCCCTGAATTTCTTCGACATCTTCCTTTAATCCGACCTGGTGCGGATTCTAAACATTCTAACAGTGTAAAAGCTCCATGTGAGCCGCTAGATGGCTCGTTAGAAGAGTCACATGCTCAAAACACACCTGGGTGCCCTTCCAACACTCAGGGAATTTTAATCCGGAACTATGTTATATTATCACTCTGAGTATAGTCTGGAAATGTGAATGCAGGTCGTCTGCTGACATATGCGTGGGCTGTCTGCTGTGGGTTCTCTGAATGTGGAGATGCAGTTTAGTCAACCATTGTATAAAGCACAGTGCGACTGCACTGGACCAGAGCGACGTAAATTCCCCGCGCGTTAGCAGGCACCGTGTGTGGACCCCGGACGAGGCATTCCCTGCTGAGACTCTGATGAGTATAGACGCTCTGCGTGATGGCTGCTATAGTCATCTTAGTTAGGGCAGATAGCCTGGTTGCATAAAATTGCTAGTTTTTTTGCTATCACCGATGACGGGTCAGCATTCCATATAACCGTACCGTCCGCAGCTCGTGGTCGTGCGGTAGCGTTCTCGCTTCCCACGCACGGGTTCCCGGGTTCGATTCCCGGCGGGGTCAGGGATTTTCTCTGCCTCGTGATGACTGGGTGTTGTGTGCTGTCCTTAGGTTAGTTAGGTTTAAGTAGTTCTAAGTTCTAGGGGACTGATGACCATAGATGTTAAGTCCCATAGTGCTCAGAGCCATTTTATAACCGTACCATTAAGTAAAGTGAGTGTTCAAGGAGTTATTTTCACGATTTTTTAAAATAAAATGTTGTTGTTACATAAAATTCTTTGTCTCACAGCAACGTCTTATTTTTGTTACCATACCAGTTAAGTTATTAACTTTCAACTTAAAGTTAACCAATAATCAGAAATTTTGTAGTGATATTTGCTCATGCAAACGGTCGTAGGCGTCTTTCACAAAAGATACAGGCGCCATTTTCAAATTGAGGATGCCAGCCAAGGCTTTGCGGAAAGCAAGTATCATGTGACAGTACTCAAGAATAGGTCGCACTAGTGTCCCATATGCGGTATCTTATATAGATAAACCACACTTTCCTAAAATTCCCCTAATAAAACGAAGTCGAGTATTCCCCTTTCGTACTTCAATTCTTACATGTTCGTTCCATTTCATTACGCTTTGCAACGTTACGCCCAGACTATTTCAAGTAGCACGGCGCTAATGCTGTATTCGAACATTACGGGTTCGTTTTTTCCACTCATCTGAATCAACAAATTTTTCTACAATTAGCGCTAGCTGCCATTCATCACAGCAACTAGAAATGTTGTGTAAGTCATCTTGTATCATCCCTACAATCACTCAACTTCGACATCGTCCCGGACACCGCAGCTTCATCAGCAAGCAGCCGCAGATTGCTGCCGATCCTGTCCTCCGGATCATTCACGTGTATGGAACATAATAGCGGTCCTATCAAACTTTCTGCCGATGCCCTTGTCTCTGATGAACACTCACAGCTTAAGAGAGTGCACTCGTTCCAAGAGTGCGTCCACCTGCGTAGTTCGATGCGATCATGCTTTGTAATCCATAAAAATGAAGTCAGAGCCGAATGGATCTTTCAAGAGACGAACATAGGGAAAGAGTTTAGCGTTACAATTACAATGAGCAGTGACTGTGCCATGCTCAAATATTTGGAGGTCAGTACATCCACACAATATTACATCTCCCCACGCCATAACACAAGGCCCACCAACACGATCTTCTTCGACAATGTTCCTAGGCGCATTATGTGTTCCCACTGCTCGAACATTATTGTTTTGGTGTTCCAGGTGTTATGGGGAGGGGAGGTATAATGTTGCATGGGCGTACTGACCTCCAAATATTGGAACACGGTACACTCACTGATCAACGTACTCGTTGCCAATGTGCCTCTTTTCAGGTGTGCTTTTGGCAAAGTCTTCGTTTTTATGATTACAATGCGCGACCTCATCGGACAATGCAGGTTGAAGAGATCTTGGAATGAGAGGATATTAGGCGAATGGACTGCCTGTCTGTTCTCCCGACTTAAATCCCATTGAGCACACGTGGGAAGCGCTAGAGAGTTGTACTGCAGCACGTCCACGGGCCCTACGACCGCACTGTTGGAGGAGTGGAATGGCCCGCCACAAAAAGTCCTCATCATCGTAGAGGAGAGCATTGGGACACGTTGCAGAGCATGAACTGATATCCGTGGTGATCAGCACCCTATTAAGAATCAAGTCTTGCCATCTTTAATGTTTAGGGGGTCATCGTGAATCACCGTGACTTTAGTGTAATTGTTGTTTTTAAGTAAATATGTCATTTCTGTTCGTCTCATTGCGTATTTTATTTACTTTCTGTGCTTTACAGTATCAGTTGCTTCTACATATGGTCCAAGTTTCATCGAAATATGTTACTTCGCAGTTACATGTCCTTATGTGTTGCACACCAGTGTAGAAAAGGTAAAAACAACAAATATTTGGGGGGGGGGGTGAATATTCGAGAAAACAGTTCACAAAAATCTGTTTTAGAGGAAAAAGATGTAAAAAGCATGTTGTTTTGTGGTGTCACCGCCAGACACCACACTTGCTAGGTGGTAGCCTTTAAATCGGCCGCGGTCCGTTAGTATATGTCGGACCCGCGTGTCGCCACTATCAGTGTTTGCAGACCGAGCGCCGCCACACAGCAGGTCTAGAGAGACTTCCTAGCACTCGCCCCAGTTGTACAACCGACTTTGCTAGCGATGGTTCACTGACAAATTACGCTCTCATTTGCCGAGACGATAGGTAGCATAGCCTTCAGCTACGTCATTTGCTACGACCCAGCAAGGCGCCATTACCAGTTACGATTGATACTGTAATAATGTACCGTCCAGAGCGACGTTCACCATTAATGGATTAAAGTTAAGTATTCCACCAGCTACGTCCTTTTTTCTAAAGTCTAATTTCCTTGTCCTGTTCCAGACCTCACGCCAACCTGCGTGAGCTAAAACGCGTGCCTTTCGGCTTCCTCTAATAACCCGGTGTTGGCTCTCCTGCCAACCCACAACATGTTTATCTAAGATAACCTACAACAAAAAGTGTTTACCTGCAAAACGTAATATAAAACACCAGTCAGATCTTCAGACATCGTAGGGAAAAGAAATGAACAATCACCTGGATTCAGCAGCTTAGGAAAAACTTCGAAAGAAAAGATGCAAGGGGAAAAGAAGTACTGGAAAGAGAGATTTTTGCGGAAAAAGTTTCAATATTGGGACGATTCCAAGACAGGAGGGAAACAGAAAACTGGCATAAAGTGTTTCGAAGACAGGAAAAAGAACAAAGCGAAACAACGAAGGAATAATGGAAGAAAAGTAAAGGACAACTATGAAACTTCCCCTTTGTATGTAAAGAATGACGGTGCTGGAAAAACTCTTACGTTATTTGATTTCAAACGGCTGAGCAAAACTGAACGTACTCACACAGTTCTCTCTTTACTTATTTTGATGATCACTAAACTGCTACACAATATTTTAGCGCAACGCAATCTGACTTGTAATCCCTACAAAAGAATGGCCCTGAGTAACTATATATATATATATATATATATATATATATATATATATATATATATATATCGTGACATCCAGTTTTACAAATTTCCTTTTTCTGACGGACACACGTCCAGATCTTCAAACTCTGGCATCTCTCTCTCCACAGTCACCACTGTTGGTGGCTCACCTCCAACAGCCCAACGCTACGCGCTGTTCACATCCAGCTGTCCAACGCTACACTAGCGAATATTCCAACAATGAGTCCAACCAGCCACAGACTGAACACAGCACAGTCAGTGGTTTTCATACAGAGCGCTACGTGGCGTCACCAACATAAAAACCTAAACAGCCTACTTGCAAAAGGATTGAGAACTGAAATTGGAACCTGGTCTCTAAAGACCATAACGCACGAAGAAGAAGAAGAAGAAGAAGAAGGAAGACTAAACATCCCGAATGTAGTCGACAACGACTGAAAGAAACAGTATTCCCTCATTTACACGCTCGCAGACACGGCCAGCAGACACAGTTCCACGGTCGTGTTTCACGCTTCCGTTTTATGTCGTGTAAACTATTAGTCATGGGGGAGGGAGGGGGGGATGGATGAATGGAGGGATGGATGGAGAGTCAGGCTAAAGTGATGTGTTAAGCATTACTGCAAACAATTAATGTGACCACCTGTCAGAAGCCTGAATAACGAGCTTTTACAGCGCGGACCGCTGAAAGACGTGCCGGGAGAGAGTCAGTGAGGTTCTGGAAGGTAGTGACAGGAATGTGAAGCCATGCTGATTGCAGTCCCGTGGCCACTTGCGATAGGTTTCTCGGTCTAGGCCCACTATGCGAAAGCCCGATCTAGATGGCCCCACAGATTCTCGGCTGGGTTGAAATCCGGTGACTTTGGAGGTAAGGGGAGTTCGGTAGCCTCATCCTAGTACTTGTCGAACGACTCACGTACACTACGTGTGTCTCACGTTGCATTGTCCTGCTGACATATGCCATCACGCTGAGGAAAAACAAACTGCATGTAGGGGTGGACATTTCCCCCAAAGTTAGATGCACTGTTAGTACCACTTCGTTTCATCTGGGTGGTCAGTTGCACAACAGCTGCACACCTGTTCACCTGTACACGTATCTCTACAACCATCGTTCATCCCTGTGGCGTGGTGCGCCTCAGTTGCCTCGGCGCCAGTTATGGATGGCTCCATTTATCAATGCAGATTGTACTTTAAACATGGCAGCACGCAAACAGTTTACACACTTAGCTGTTTCAGAAACGCTTCCAGCCTTAGCCCGAACGCCAATGATCATGCATTTCTGGACATCAGACAGATCAATCCATTTCCACTTTCTGACAACGACTGCACTATTTTCCACGTCCCACCGACACGCTTTAAATGCCATGCGCTGTTAGTGCTGTCACATGCTGTCGATGAGTGGTTATAGAACGTTGATGTCGAACGTAGGCGGTGGTCACATTAATGAAGCACTCCGTCTTCAGGCCACAAGTGGTCCATCGGGACCATCCGACCGCCGTGTCATCCTCAGATGAGGATGCAAATAGGAGGGGCGTGTGGTCAGCACACCTCTCTCTTGGTCGTTATGATGGTTTTCTGTGACTGGAGCCGCTAGTATTCGGCCGAGTAGCTCCTCATTTGGTATCACGAGGCTGAGTGCACCCCGGAAAATTGCAACAGAGCATGGCGGCCCGGATGGTCACCCATCCAAGTGCCGACGACGCCCGACAGCGCTTAACTTCAGTGATCTGACTGGAACCGGTGTATCCACTGCAGCAAGGCCGTTGCCTGGTCACATTAATGAGACTGGACATAATTGTTATACTAAAAACTTGTATGTATTGATCCTCGTTACTGTTATTAAATCTTAGAAAACTGTCGTACATTGAAAGTTGGTTTGATAGCTGTTTATAGATGGGGTTGGGGGAGGAGAAAGTAAGAAACTGTAACCTTTCACCCTCACCTCAGCCCAGGACCGTGCTTGCTTGAAGAAGTTATTTAATAAGAAAAGTGCACAAGTAAAGTTGTTTGTATCTTGTTGTTGTGACAAGCCATGACCCATGATTATACCTACTCACAGACGACATGGATGTGTTTGTTATCCATGTAGGTGGCTTCTCGTGTAAATGCACCATGACAAGGAATTTATTACATAAAGCTGACTTGAGATGAGTCGTCACGGTTACGCTTATACAGGTTCTATCATAATATCAAAAACTGACGTGACTGAATGTATACGCCAAGAGAACCAAGAACATTCCAGTAAACATGGTTCAGTGAAAGAGTCCATTGTGGGATAATTTTGAATATATGGTTGGCAAGCCGCGATCGACTTCCTTCATTGTAAACATCATTATGCTTTGTTCGATGCACAGAAGAAGTGGTCCGCCATGTGATGATTGCAGAACAATATTGTCGACGGGTGGACCTGCACTCAAACCACAGCTGCAGGACGCACAGGATGGATGCAACACACAGTCGTAGCAGTCAGCTCACTTGCCTGTGCAGTGTCAGTTCTTGTCACAGTGATCGTTATAAGAACGAAAAGTACGCAGACATGTATATCATCTATGGTAGTAAACGGATATGCGTATCATCTATGGTAAGACTGACAGCAGAGCTCGGAAGCTGAATGTCTGTACTGACAAAAATACTCACGTCAACGACATCCTGAAGGTGATATATTACAAGGATCCATCAGTGTTTCTGACAACATAGGAGCTTCAATTGCGACAGATGATCAGGAACGTCTGCACACATGACATCCTAAGTTGAAGTTTTGAATTTGGAAGCAGTGTAACTGTTTCCATGAACATCGGCGGCAATGGCTTAGTAAAGGAACTTGTGCAGCTAAACTAGTGTGCGGAGAATTTTACATCGCTGTTCACTGTGACTATACCACCTCCATTGGGATCAATGTCTCAGAAGAAGGACTTTGCTCATAGACTGATTTTTTGTCAGTGGATTCAACAACAGGCAGTAGAGGAGCAATATTGGTTCAAGCCTAGATCTTGCTATGACTGACTTCTTATATCAGGGTCACTAATAAGTCTCCCGGGGCATCATGCTACACGTTAGGTATTGCGTGAGGTGTAGTAAAGGTCTCCTCCTCCTCTGCTCCCCTCACCACTTAGAATGGTAACCAATATTACCATAATTAATGGTCAAAATGACCACCTTGAACTTCTGTGTTCTATAAGTTTCCTTTAATTTACGTCTATTGTCACAAACGTTTTGTTAACAGATTTCCAGTTTCAGTCTATAATGACCATCATCACATCTGTTTTATAAACCAAAGTCCTAATGTACTGTTTTTATAAAATAGATCTGATGATGGTCGTTATAGACCGAAACTGGTAATCTGTTAACAAAAAGTTTGTGACCATAGACGTAAATTAAAGGAAACTTATTGTTTATACAGGTCACTAGTTTATTCGTGACAATGTCGCAGCTTCTGTATTCTAGTTAACACAATTAGTAATAAAGTATAGGACATTTTCTGTAAACACTCCAAAGCACGAACACCAATCAGTATTCCAAATATATAATATGAGGCACTTGAGTGTTTTACAATTTCCACAATGCAATATTTAACAAAAAATGCCCTCCTACTTGCGTCTTCTGCAAGCACACTGCGGAATGATCACATCCCTCCATTACTGTTTACTGATATCTTGAATCGTTGAGGAGAGACTGTCATGATATGAAACATCCTACCAGGTCACTAACATCCACGAGAATTCTTATTCCTTTCTCAACGGACCAAAAATCATGCTCCTCCTCCTCAATCCCCAAAACAAAAAGAATCACACTGCTCCTCCCCCTCACCTTTTTTTCCTAGAGTAATTCTGTGGGCTGCATTATTTGAGATCTGTTCATCATAGTGGAGAGGATCACCATGAAGTGGCAACAGCAGCAGTGGGCAGCCACGTCATCCAGGCAGAATAGAGAGAGTAAGAAGACGTGCAAAAAACTGAGGGAGATTGTCAGCTCAAGAGATATTCTTGTGAGCTTCGATGTAGTATCATGGTTTACCATGGTGCCTGTAAACGAAGCTATTTCATATATAGCAGGTATTTTTCCGACTGACATAGTGGCTTTATTTAAACACTGCTTGACGAAAACTTATTCCCTGTACAACAACGAGTTTTACAAACAGATAGACGGGATGGCGTTGGGAAGCCCTCTCAGCCCATCTGTTACCAATTTATCTATGGAGATCTTCGAACAGCGAGCGCTGCAGACAGCCAGTAAAAAGCCGGCTAAATGGTACCGCTATGTTGATGACACATTTGTAGTGTGGACTCATGGTGAAGAAGAGCTGGATGTCTTCTTGGTGCATCTGAACAGAATTAACCAGAAAATACAGTTTACGATGGAGAAAGGGAGCAACGGTCAACTCAATTTCCCGGATCTGTCGATAATTAAACGGTTGGATGGGACGCTGGGCCACAACGTATGTAGAAAGAACACTCATACGGATCGATACCTCCACAAGAAATCAAACCATCATCCTCGGCAAAAAAGAGGTGTCATGAAAACCTTGGTGGACAGAGCCAACAAAATCTGCGAGCCGGCTTACTTACAGGATGAACTAAATCACTTACGTCAGCCTTCATGAAAAACGGATATACCAGCAAGGAAATTGATCGAGCCCTCCACAGAAAAAAAGAAGCAAGAAGTCCAGAGCAACAACGGTCACCTTCTGGGAAAGTTTTCCTACCGTTCATTAATAAAGTCACGGACCGTATCGGGAAAGTTCTGGCCAAGTATGGGATCGAAACAATCTTCAGACCCACCAAGAAGATTAAGGAATATTTAAGAACTGCAAAAGACGCCCGACGCCCCCTAGCAATATCTGGGGTATACAAAATTCCACGCAGCTGTGGACAGGTATATACTGGAACAACAAAAAGAAGTGTAAACACCCGCTTAGCCGAACATAAAAGAAATTGTCGCTTAGAACACATTGAAAAATCGGCCGTAACTGAGCATGTTTTTCGAGGCGGGAACCACGAAATTAAATTTAACGAGACAAGCGTTCTAGCACGAATATCGCATTATCATGCGCGCATGTATAGAGAAGCAATAGAGATTCACAAACACCATAACAATTTTAATTGAAAAGAAGAAGTTTTAAAGTTAGACAATATCTGGATGTCAACGTTGCGCCAGTAGAATGACAATCGATTACTCTTAATTGAGAATGATGACGCCTTCCAAAGATAGGCATACCGTGGGTATCACGTGACAAATGGTGGTGGCCTCTATGCGCTCTATAAACGCGAGAATACCTGGAGCCTCAGTGGCAGTGCCGGACGACCTCAGAAGATGTCTCCCGCAGATGGAGCCGAAACGTTAGGTGGAAATTTTACACATCGACCACGGCCGCTCAGCCCGGAAGTTTTAACTGAAGACAACACCGGCCGCGAAAGCCTACATTGTATGAAGAAGTTTATTTGCTTAAATATCGCGTTGAGACACGTTAATTGTACTTGCACGTCTCGTAACTTTTTTTCTGTCTGGGTGACACTCGCTGATCCCTGCTGCTGCTGGCCCTTCAAGGTGAACCTCTGATTACGGGGAACAGACCTAGAATAATTTGTTCTATGCGATGACTCTAGTGTTAAAAGTGTGAGGGGGAGGGATGTGCTTCATTCCTATTGGTAGAGAGGGAGAGAGGGGAGGGGAGAACTCTCATGAGTTGTAGGGCTGTGGCACAGAGTTTCTCATTGTGTTAGTCTCTCCTCAGGCATCCAAACTTTAAATCTGCCAGGAAGTTTTATATCAGTGCACACTTCGCTGCAGAGTGAAAATCTCATTCTGGGAACATCCCCCAGGCTGTGGCTAAGCCATGTCTCCGCTATATCCTTTCTTTCAGGAGTGCTAGTACTGCAAGGTTCGCAGGAGAGATTCTGTAAAGTTTGGAAGGTAGGAGACGAGGTACTGGCAGAAGTGAAGCTATGAGGACGGGGCGTGAGTCGTGCTTGGGTAGCTCAGTTGGTAGAGCACTTACCCGCGAAAGGCAAAGGTCCCGAGTTCGGTCTCGGTCCGGTACACAATTTTAATCTGCCAGGAAGTTTCAACACACCACCCACTCCCTGAGCGGAGAAAATCTTCGATCCAGCCGGGAATCGAACCCGGGTAGATAGGTACGACATTCCGTCGCGCTGACCACTCAGCTATCAGGGGCGGACATCGGTAGTGGTTTTCAGCACAGATGCCGTGGCCTGTGCTGATCTGATTAATTGTTTCCCAGGCACGTCGCGTTAGTTACGTACCGGATGGTCTTGTGTCAGGTCTTTGGAGAGTCTGACGTTCCTCAAGGGCAATAGTGTTCCACATTTCTGTCCACTTTTTGTTGATACTGAAAGTAGCTGCCTGTAGCGATTCTGCCAGTAGGACAGATGGCTCCCTAGATTTTAATCAGTTCATTTTGAGTGCAGGAACGTCAGAGTGCATTGGAAGCTCGGGTATTTTAAGTAATTTTTGGTATTCCTTGAGGAGGGCGTTCTGTCTTTGGAGGTCTGGTGGCGCAGTGTTCCTTAGAGGTGGTAACCAGTATGGAGGAGTAGATCTGATGCAACCTGTTATTGGCTTCATTGCTGCATTCAGCTCCACGTCAATTTTTCTCAGATGTGTGCTATTAAGCCACAATGGGGCACAGTATTCGGCAACAGAATAGACCAGCCCTAAGGCAGCACATCGCAGTGTCGTAGCTCTTGCGCCCCATGAGGTACCACTCAGCTTCTGTATGATGTTATTGCGTGATCTCAGTTTTGCTTCGGTGTTTGATATGTGCTTCTTTTAAGAGAGGTTTCTATCAAGAGTCACTCCTAGGTGTTTTGTAGAGTCTTCGTGATGGAGGACCTGACCATGAAAGGTGACATTCAACATCGCATTGGCCATTCTGTTGTTAAGGTGAAAGCAGCTGGCTTCAGTCTTCGTTGGATTTGGTATCAGTCTCCACTTTTTGAAATATTCATCTATTGTGCTTAGATCTGCGGATAGGAGCTCCTCACCAGCTGCACGATTTCTCTGTTGGGTGGCCAAGAACAGATCGTCTGCATACATGAACATCCTTACTCTGTTTCAAAAATGTCAGGTGTATACAAATTGAACAGGACTGGTGCCAAAACTGAGCTTTGAGGAAAACCATTATCAAGTTTCTTCGGTCTGCTTAGCTGGTTGCCAAGGACTATTTGGTACTATCTCTCAAATAGCATGCTATTTATAAGCCTGATAGTGGTTTGGCAGTGTT
Organism: Schistocerca piceifrons; assembly: GCF_021461385.2. Taxonomy (NCBI): domain Eukaryota; kingdom Metazoa; phylum Arthropoda; class Insecta; order Orthoptera; family Acrididae; genus Schistocerca; species Schistocerca piceifrons. The sequence goes on along the minus strand of NC_060139.1, from coordinate 319,293,885 downwards.
AACACTGGCGAGTTTGTACAAGAGTCTTTGTCTCCATACTGTATCGTAGGCAGCAGTAAGATCGATAAAAGCCGTTGATGTTTTAAGGCGACGTTGGAATCCAGCTTCTATGTGTGTAGTTAAGCTGAACACTTGGTCTGCGCAGCTTCTGTTTGGTCTGAATCCTGCCTGTTCGATGGGAATAACTTCATGGATCTTTGGAGCTACTCGGTTGAGGATGAATCTTTCCAAAAGCTTGTAGGAGCAGCTCAGAATGGCGATTGGGCGATAGCTAGCAGTTTTGTTCGCTGGTTTACCCGGCTTCAGTATTGCTATGATTTTTGCTCTTTTGAAGGCTTTTGGAATGTTCCCTAATAGTATAATATTGGTGAAGAAACTTGCAAGCTACCTACGAGTCCTGTTTCCACAATCGATGAAGAACTCTGGGTGAATCCCATCAAATCCTGGAGCTTTGCCTTTTTTCATTTCTTTGATTGCTGCAGTGATCTCATCCACAGTGAAGTCTCTGGCGTACTCTGATTTGTTGGGTGCCTTCTGCTTCAGGTTTCTAAGATTTTTCTTCACCATTCTTGTGTATGGCTTACCTGGAGGTGCTTTGGAGAGAGAACTTATTCTATTCGCAATGTGGTCTGGTGTTACTTCAGGATCTTTTCAGGTGAGTGGTCGACTTCCTCCCAGTTTTCTCAAGAGGTTCCACGCCTCACTGCTTGACCTCTTAAAATCCAGACTTTCTGTTTTTTGCTCCCAGCACTCTTTACGAGCTTTATCAAGGTGTTTTAGGAGTTCTGTAGCAGTTACGCTGTCATTGTATCACTCCATTTGCAGTGCATCACCTGCGTCTGGTTGGTTGATTTGAGGGAGGGACCAAACAGCGAGGTTATTGGACCCATCGGATTTGGGAAGGAAGTTGGTCGTGCACTTTCAAAGGAACCATCCCAGCACTTGCCTGAAGCTGTTGGGGGAAATCAGGCAAAACTAAGTTAGGATGACCGGACGCGGGAATGAACAGTCGTTCTCGCGAATGCGAGTCCAGTCTGCTAACCACGGCGCCACCTGGCTCGGTACTAGGGTTTCCTGTCTCCTCATCAAATTCACCTTATGTTGTTCGGATTTGACTACGCTACAGTTTTAATAACTTCATACTAATAAACACATTTGCGTCGTATCTTAAAAACCATTGGTTTTCGGACCTATGTTTATTAGGATTGCTACATGCGCAGAGTTTAGCAATCGTAGCTTTCACCTTGTTTCCTGGCCCAGTCTCCTCACCTTACGTTGATCCATCTACTTCCCTAAACTACCTGAAAGTGTGCACCGTCATCGCGGACGCACATCGTATACGATATGACGTTACACGCTACGTGGTTTGTGATCACTGAACTTGCCTTGTGCCACATTTTACCGCCGTTTCGCCCGCTATCTCACGATTACCTACCATACAGCTGCCGAGATGGCAATCCTTTCAATGTTTCGGTAATTAAAGTAAGAAGGGATTAGTGGCCACAAGGTCGTTGAAGCGAGACTGATCACTGCAACATCCAAATCCACCAAAAGTAAAAGCAAAATACATCTACTTTAAAAAAAGGAGATAAAAATTCGGTGTAAGCGTTCCCATGTGACAGCCTCCATTCCCTCCCAACTAATTCAGAGAAATAGTACTCGTACTTAAGGAGATTAAGAGATTTATATCCAATAAATTAATAAAAGATGGTGCTTTTTCCCAATGGTGCGGACAAAACAGGTCAGAACACCGTTGTAGAAACAAAGAAAAAAGCATGCCAAGCTTAAAACACTACAAAATCTCCAAGATTGGCGATTTTTTAATGAAATTCGAAACTTAGGGCGGTTTTCAATTGGAGACGCTTTTAACAGCTCCCACAATGAAACATTGGCTCAAAATCTTACAGAGAATCGAAAGAGATTCTGGTCATATGTAAAGTACACCAGCGGTAAGACACAATATCTTCACTACGCGATTCCTGTGGTAATACGAGTATAACAGATAACTGGCGACTACAGCGAAGCTATTACACACAATTTTCCGAAATTCCTGCACGAAACACGGTGAAATAAGTAGTCCAGAATTCGAATCGAGAACAACTACCAACATGAGTACCTTAGAAGTAGATATCCTCGGTGTAGCAAAGGAGCTTAAAGCACTTAAGGAAGACTTGTCTTCCGGTCCAGATAGCATACCAATGAGGTCGTTTTCAGAGCATGCTTAGCACTCATATACAACCGCTCGCTCGACGAAAGATCTTTATCAAAAGACTGCGTAGTTGCGCAGGTCACACCAGTACTCATGACAGGAAATAGGAATAATCCGCTGAATTATAGGCCCATATCATTAACGTCGATTTGCAATAGGACTCTGGAACATATGCCGTGTTGGAACGTTATAATTAACTCGAAGGTAACGGTCTATTGACACAGAATCAGCACGGATTCACAAAATATCGTTCTTGTAAAACACGACTAGCTCTTTATTCGCACGATGTAAAGAGAGCTAACGACAGGGGATCTGAAATTGATTCCACTTTTCTAGATTTTCGGGAGGCTTTTGACATTGTACCTCAAACAAGACTTCTAATCAAATTGCGTGCCTGAGGAGTACCGCTAAGTTTGTGCAACTGGATCCAAGATTTCCTGACACAAAGGTCATAGCACACAGTAATCGATGGAAAATCATCTAGTAAAACTGAAGTGATATCCTGCCTTCCCCAAGGAAGTTTTATAGGCCCTCTGCTGTTCCTAGTCTACATAAAGGATTTAGAAGATAATCTGAGCAGCCCTCTTCGACTGTTTGCAGATGATGCTGTCATTTACCGTCGACGCGATATCCGAAGGGTGCGGAAAGTGTCAACTGTCTCTCAGTAAGGAAAAGTGTGAGGTCGTCCACATAATTACAAAAGAAATACGTTAAATTTCCATTAGACAATAAATCTAATAAATTTAAAGGCTGTCAATTCCACTAAATTCCTAGAAATTACGATTACGAACAACTTATGTTGGAACTATCATATAGATAATGTGGGGAAGGCAAACCATGGACTATGTTTTATTGGCAGAACACTTAGAAGATGCAACAGGTCTGCGGAAGAGACTGCCTGCAGTACGCTTATTTGTCAATACTGCTGCGCTTTATGGGATTCTTACCCGATAGGATTGACGGAGGGTGTCGAAAAAGTTCACAGAAGGAATTATCACGAGATAGGGCAGAGAATTTCACAGATGTGATAAGCGAATTTGGATGGCACTCATTAAAACAAAGACAGAGTGTGAAAATATTTTACTGTCGCCAACCTACAAAGGAAGAAATGATCATTATAACAAGGGAAATCAGACTTCGTACAGAAAGATTTAACTGTTCATTTTCCCCACACGCTGTTAGAGAGTGTAACGGTAGAGAAATAGTCTGAAGATATGTCGAGGGCTCCTCTGCCAGGCATTTAAGTGCGAATTGCACAGCAGTCATGTAGATGTAGATGTAGATGCATGTTAAATCAGGTCACATCTGCCTACGCCCAACAGCATTCCTCAGTGCAGCTTCTCACGTTCTGTGGCGAAGTGCCACCTACGCTGCAGAAGACTTCGCCGCTCAGCACGTGCCTACCGCAACAGTGGTGTAACGTACGAGCCAGGTGCTGGCACCTCCCATTCCTGAACTCGTTACAGTCTGGGTTTATGGACAGTTACAAGGTTAATACGACACTCTTACCAAGGAACGTCGTAAGTTGCTACTCTCTAGATTTAACGAATAGAACACTGCGACCGAGAACACATCTTTGGCTAATGGCAAGTAACAGGTACTTTCATTTTCAGGGTGTACAAGCTTTCCTCGTGTAAACTTGAATAAGCTGCGTATCTCGTAATTGGCTTAGTTGTGGCTATTGGAAGTACCATTGAGCGAGCTTCTGGTGAAGTGTTCACTGTCATAGCCACAAAGTCTTATACCCTGAACTGTCGGAAGTTGCGTTACTGCACGCGTGTATGCACTGTTACCTCGTACAGTAAGTGCCATGTGACTGAGACACTTCATTCTTTCCATGAGTAACACAAGGGGCGATAAAAAAGTTTCATTATAAGGGCATTGACGTAGCGTATGTGCAAAGTAGTGCGACTACGATGCGGGTATATAAGCACCGACATGTAGGCAAGGGATAAGTGTGCAATACGTATCTTTCCGACGTCCGCGCGGAAAATGTGTAAAAGTGGACTATGGCGACGCTATTACCAAATGTATCCAAACAGGACCAAAGTTCTGTTATCCTTTTCTTGACTGTCGAAGGACAAACGGGTATACATCCAGCGGAGATAGAAGAGTGTATATGAGGCAGCATGCCTGTCGAAAACACCGTTGTGCAATGGTGTCACAAGGGATGGTGTTGTATAATAAGGCACGTCACTTTATAATGAAAGTAGTAAGGCAGAAGTTACGCCAACGCAAGTGAGAGACACTCGAAAAAGGCCTTGACGGTTCGACGATTCCTATCGGACGAGGATGTGCAACAGACAGTTATGGGCCTCTTCACGCAGCAGGACACGGGGTTTTACCAGACAGGTCTCTTCAATCTGGTGCCTCGGTGGGATGACTGCCTCAGTACTCACGATGTTTTGGCCTGATTGGCATACTTATTCTGGACTGTACGGCCTTCGAATGGAAACTTTTTGATCTCCTCTTATATAATTCTTAATTTAGTTGACAATGTTGATGTTTCTTTTTCGCTTTGTGCAGATTGTAAGCGATCGTAGTCTGTACTAAAACAGTAAAAATTGTACAGTAAACATTGACTCAAAAATGCATAGCTTAAGAGTTAGGAGCACTTGTTCATGTTAACTTCTTTGAGACATCTGTCTTCTACTGCAAACTCTTTGCTATTACGAACGACCTACAGACTGCAGAAAACAAATGAGTAAACCAGTGATAACACATTATCCCATTCTTAAGGAAGCTTCTAGCCGACGTCTTAGAGAATCATGCAGTCTCTCAGAACTTCGAGGTTAGTCACAGATGCGCTGACACGCATTGATGACACGTTCCTATAGTGTTTGTACATTATTAATGGGGCTTATGTACACCAAAGATATCACGTGTCGCCGGCCGGTGTGGTCGTGCGGTTAAAGGCGCTTCAGTCTGGAACCGCGTGACCGCTACGGTCGCAGGTTCGAATCCTGCCTCGGGCATGGATGTGTGTGATGTCCTTAGGTTAGTTAGGTTTAATTAGTTCTAAGTTCTAGGCGACTGATGACCTCAGAAGTTAAGTCGCATAGTGCTCAGAGCCATTTGAACCAACCATATCACATGTCCCCACAACCAAATATCCATGGAATTATCGTACTGGACCTCCCCAACCAATTCATTGTGTGTGAGGTGCCGTTGGACATGTCAGACAAAATGGTTGGTGCTCCATGATGCATCAACCGCAGGTCCTATCAATCTGTCGGCAATGGTTCCCGTCCCACATTAGTTGAAAATTGGGACTGATGCCTTGCTTCTTCAACTGCATGCCAACCTCTTCTAGCAGGACAGGCAAGTCGTTTGACAGGAACTGACGATACTTTGCACCAGTCAAACAGTTAGGTAGTATTCAAGGAAATTATGGAAATTTGTGATAAGGTCTTATGGGACCAAACTGCTGAGGTCATCGGTACCTAAGCTTAGGCACTACCTACTCTAACTTAAATTAACTTACACTAAGGACAAAGTGGGGGTGGCGGGGGGGGGGGGGGGACGATGCCGTACGGATCGTCACAAGACTATTAAGGCGGCTACCCCGCGCCGCGGCATTTAAGTCATAAATCTGTCGGCAATAGTTCCTGCCCCACATAAGTTGAAAATTAGGACTGCTGTCCTGCTTCTTCAGGTGCATGCCCATTTGAATCAGCCCACACAAATTGGTTACGATAATTGGAATGTAAATGCACTTCACAAACTTAACAAAACACGAACTGTTTCTGTTGTATCCGCCTGGTAGTTGATTCGTATGCACAACAGGCGGGCCGTGCGGGCAAGCACCCCTCCAGGAGGAGGTGCGTTAACGGCTCTTATGAAAATATACACTACTGGCAATTAAAATTGCTACACCAAGAAGAAATGCAGATGATAAACGGGTATTCATTGGACAAATATATTATACTAGAACTGACATGTGATTACATTTTCACGCAATTTGGGTGCATAGATCCTGAGAAATCGGTACCCAGAACAACCACCTCTGGCCATAATAACGGCCTTGATACGCCCGGGCATTGAGTCAAACAGAGCCTGGATGCCGTGTACAGGTACAGCTGCCCATGCAGCTTCAACACGATACCAATGGCATATTGTGACGAGCCAGTTGCTCGGCTACCATTGACCAGACGTTTTCAATTGGCGAGAGATCTGGAGAATGTGCTGGCCAGGGCAGCAGTCAAACATTTTCTGTATCCAGAAAGGTCCATACAGGACCTGCAACATGCGGTCGTACATTATCCTGCTGAAATGTAGCGTTTTGCAAGCATCGAATGAAGGGTAGAGCCCCGGGTCGTAACACATGTCAAATGTAACGTCCACTGTTCAAAGTGCGGTCAATGCGAACAAGAGGTGACCGAGACGTGTAACCAATGGCACCCCATACCATCACCAGTATGGCGATGACGCCTACACGCTTCCAATGTGCGTTCACCGCGATGTCGCCAAACACGGATGCGACCATCATGATGCTGTAAACAGAACCTGGACTCATCCGTAAAAATGACGATTGCCTTTCGTGCACCCAGGTTCGTCGTTGAGTACACCATCGCAGGCGCTCCTGTCTGTGATGCAGTACCAAGGGCAACCGAACTCATGGTCTCCGAGCTGATAGTCCATGCTGCTGCAAACGTCGTCGAACTGTTCGTGCCGATGGTTGTTGTCTTGAAAACGTCCCCATCTGTTGACTCAGGGATCGAGACGTGGCTGCACGATCCGTTATAGCCATGCGGATAAGATGCCTGTCATCTCGACTATCATGCTAGTGATACGAGGCCGTTGGGATCCAGCACGGCGTTCTGTATTACCCTCCTGAACCCACCGATTCCATATTCTGCTAACAGTCACTTGATCTCGACCAAAGCGAGCAGCAATGTCGCGATACGATAAACCGCAATCGCGATAGGCTACAATCCGACCTTTATAAAAGTCGCAAACGTGATGGTACGCATTTCTCCTCCTTACACGAGGCATCACAGCAACGTTTCACCAGGCAACGCCGGTCAACTGCTGTTTGTGTATGAGAAATCGGCTGGAATATTTCCTCATGTCAGCACGTTGTAGGTGTCGCCACTGGCGCCAACCTTGTGTGAATGCTCTGAAAAGCTAATCGTTTGCAGATCACGGCATCTTCTTCCTGTCGGTTAAATTTCGCGTCTGTAGCACGTCAACTTCGTGGTGTAGCAATTTTAATGGCCAGTAGTGTACACTGAAGTGCCAAAGAAACTGTTACAGGCATGCGTATTCAAATGCAGCCATATTTAAACAAGGAGAACACGGCGCTGCGGTCGGCAACGGCTATATAAGATAACAAGTGTCTGACGCAGTTGTTAGATCGGTTACTGCCACTACAATGGTAGGTTATCAAAATTTAAGTGAGTTTGAACGTGGTGTTATATTCGGTGCACGAGCGATGGGACACAGCATCTCCGAGGTAGCGATGAAGTGGGAATTTTCCCGTACGACCATTTCACGAGTGTACCGTGAATATTAGGAATCCAGTAAAACATCAAGTCTCCGACATCGCTGCGGCCGGAAGAAGGTCCTGCAATAACGGGACCAATGACCACTGAAGAGAATCTTTCAAAATGACAGAACTGCAACTCCTCCGCAAATTTCGGCAGATTTCAATGTTGGGCCATCAATAAGTGTCTGCGTGCAAACCATCCAACGAAACATATTCGATATGGGCTTTCGGAGACGAAGGTCCACTCGTGTACCCTTGATGACTCCACGACACAAAGGTTTGCTTCTCGCCTGGGCCCACCAGCACCGCCACTGGACTGCTGATGACTGGAAACATGTTGCCTGGTTCGACGAGTCTCGTTTCAAATTGTATCGAGCGGATGCACGTGTACGGGTATGGACACAACCTCATGAATCCATGGACCCTGCATGTCAGCAGGGGATTGTTCAAGCTGGTGGACGCTCTGTAATGGTGTGGGGCGTGTGCAGTTGAAGTGATATGGGACCACTGATACGTCTAGATACGACTCTGACAGGTGACACGTACATAATCATCTTGTCTGACCATCTGCATCCATTCATGTCGATTGTGCATTCCGAGATCTCCAGCCCCTCGTACTCTTACGGATTTATTAACAGCCCTGCAGGATTCACGGTGTCAAGTCCCTCCAGCACTACTTCAGACATTAGTCGTGTCCACGCCAAGTCGTGTTGCGCCGCTTCTGCGTGCTTGCGGGGGCCCTACGAGACATTAGGCAGATGTATCAGTTTCTTTGACTCTTCAGTGTATATCCCCAAAGTTGACAATTATTAAGATGGTAAAAGTAACCGAACGTAAACGTGTTAGCTAATCAGTTGTAGCTGTGTTTTCCATTTTAAGTTTTCATCAGTAAGCATATCTAAGAACTTGGAAGTCTCTACCTTATATAAATATAGATCTAGATGTAGACAGAAATAATCCTGTTGTTAGGAACACTCTTATTCTCAGTTAGGAATAGTCTTCAGTTTTGTTCGGGAGGGGGGGGGGGGGGAGAAGGGGGAGTAGCAAAAGCATATGGGGCGGCTGCCGAAATCGCGCCAGAAGCGATCCCGGACAGCGCCCGCTCAGGAACTCAGCGGTATCAAGTCGCAGATTCTGCAACTGTAATTATTTCAACCAAAAATTAGGCAAAATGGCATCTTTCAGTGATCATCGACTGACGTCATCTGCTTATGAACTTGACCACTCATTCGATTACCAGCAATTACCGTCTCCAAGAACTGTGGGCATCGTGGGTGCAGAGTCCTTCGTGTCTTCAAAAACGTTTGTCTTTTGAAAACTGGTGACAGTTTACTGTAGAGAAAAACTAACATTCCACTTTACCTTTTATTTCAGCACGTTTAGTAAATTTTCTTTATCTATACATTTAGGTTATCCAATACAGTCGAACACATATTTTTGAATGGAGGAATACATTTTTACGGTTTTAAGTTATAAAACAATTTTAGTTTCATAGGGCATAAAAAGGAAACTGGAGAAAGGAGAGGTTAGTAAATCCATTGGTAGATTTCTTGAGCCCTTTGAGTTGCACTATAATGTATTCGTTTACATTCCACTTAATGTTTACATTTCCTGACCGTGACTGCTGAAAGTTACTTTGAAATGTTTAATAAATAGGTAGGTCATTAACGCAGAATATTTGAGAATTCTACAGTCACGACTGGAATTCAGGGATTTCTTTCCCGTGCGACACAAAAACCATGTTGGTTTCTTTCTTTTCCTTTTACTGACGAGATAAAGTAAGCAGTGTTCCTATTTAAACTAATTCTTCAAACATCTTTGAAAGTAGTCAATGTATAAACACATTAATACATTAATTGGCACTCTTTCAGCCTTCGAGAATCTAACTGAATAAGTATAATAGTCTAGCAAGTAGGTTACTGACTTGCCTCTCAAACAGGTGCTTCCTTATTTTTCATTAGGCATCTTGTGAAATCATCGGCGCAAGAGTGTCGACGTGTTTGCCCTTTATCAACGCCAGATATATTGACCCGAATGAAATTTTTTGTGCATGTTGTGTCATGGAAGGGCATATGATTAGTGCAATTTTCATTTCTTAAATTCTAAAATTGCAGTCAGGAGGCAGTTTTGAATTTCATTCTTGCATATTTCACTAACAATGAAGTCCTTGAACACCAAAAAAACGTAATGGATACACATAATATATATTTACTACAGTGTTTAAATGGTGACATTTTTAAAAAAGGGAAATCATAGTTAAAAAATTGATTCTGGGTACCAACAGCGTACAAATTTCATTCCAGTGTAATAGTTACTTTAGGACCTGAATCCGCATGTTATTCTGATAGCCAGATCTGAATGAAAAAAGTAGATCTTAACTTGGAAGAAAATTAATATGTAAGAAATGTAAAACGTATTAAGCTGTCATTTTCGGGTACTTTTGGTGCAGAAAATTCCATTCAGATCCGTAAAGTATTTACGAACTTTTGGAACTACGATGTTATTTAAGTGATCAAAAATTTGTAGAATGAAGAAATTTGCAGAATGAAGGAAGGAAGAAAGAAAGACAGAAAGAAAGAATGAGACACACTGGCATGTCGTTACGAGTGTTATGAAATTTCAAAATATCATTCTGATCGGATAGATAGTTTGGTATCTATTAGAGGAAGGGAAGAGGAGAAGATTTTCACCCACCCACCCACCCTCCCACCCACCCACCCTCCCACCCACCCACCCACCGACCCACACATACACACACTGATTGATTGATTGATTGATTTATGCATTCATTCCATTGCTCATGTCAAAATATTGCTTTCTTTCTTTTTAAAGTAATGTCTAAAAAGCTTTACGTTTTGAGAGCCAGTAAGTGAAGCGTGGCTGTGCATTTCATTTGTTTATATTTTACTTAGTACCAGTTGATGACACAATAATGAATTTTATAGTACGCTACATAATCTATTTGTTTTTGTTTCTGTGACAGGCTTCTCTTAAACATTCGAAGATCTGCTTGAAGAAGGAAATCAAAAAGTTTATTCAAAGACTTCTTCAGTGTCGATGGTGATTGCAGCTGCCGAAGAGATGACAGGGTGAAGTCCATGTTATGACCTCGAGGAATACTAAGTCTTGTATATAATATAGAACGGACCAGTGTAAACAAAAATATTTTTGTGTCCAATCAATGGTAAAAATAGATGATCTTCAGATGTCTATCACATAAGACGATATCAAATAAAGAAACAGTTAAAAGAGATTGGCTCATATATTCTAAATCAGGTGGTTCTATTTATTGCTTTCACTGTAATCCTTTTACTGAAGATGTCACTGTTTTTAATAACAAATTGGGCTACAAAAATTGGCAGCGGTATCTCGGGGTATAAATGTCGCGAAAAAATGAAGGGCGTCTATTGAACATCAGAAATTGTCTTGATTTCGAACGCGATATTAAAAAGAAAAGGATTGTAGACGCCATTCTCCAATCTGAAATTTAAGGCAAGAAAATGTGGGTTGTTTTAATAGAAACACTAATTCATCTTATGTATTTTTTAACACGACAGTGTTGCCTGCTAAGAGGGTGGTCAGAAAAACATTTCCACTCTGATACTGTCTACTTTTTTAAACTACAGAAACCTCTGACTCTTGTATCTGACGGGTAGGTAACCATCATCCAAAAGCTGAGTCACACATGACTTATTGTCTCGGTAACAAAATATAACATGAAATTCTTTTTAAAAAACTATTATATTTAACTGAAACAAAATATTTCTATACTTGGGAAGATCTAGGACGATTTCTAAAAAATTTACTTCTATGAGATAGTCATAGAACAGTGTCACAGGAGAAGAAGCGTCCGTCAGTACAGGACCAGACTCTATGGGGCAACAGCGCATATTCAATAAGCATGGATACTCATTCAGAATGCCGACGATGTTGAAAACACCGGGCAGCGCCTCTGATAGCTGAATGTGCGACATCTCACACCTCCAGCAGGACTTCTGTAAGCTGTCTAGGCAGGATAACTGGGTCGAATGAAGTTACCGTTTCCCAGCGGCAACATCTGGTTGCTCGAACCTTCTACAATGGATTCTAGAGTGGGAGTGCTGCCATTGGCTACCCAGCTGGCTCAGTTATAAACAGTGTGCGATTTGCAGGGGGGGATGGGGGGGATTTCCCCCTCTCTGCATCAGACCATCCCCTCCTCTGGTTTTAGTTTATGCATCCCAACCTGGGATATTTATTTCCCACGCACTAGAGTAAAACTTTACATATAATTTAAATTTGTGGAGCTGAACACTGAAAGTTTTTAATACAGACTTACTATCAATACTATTAATATGTTTGCTTATTAATTTTGAAAAAGTGTTATCTAGTAGTTATCGTTGTTGTCTTCAGTCCAGAGACTGATTTGATGCAGCTCTCCATGCATGTAGTAGTTAAGCATTTCAAAACGTTTAGAACTAAATCATCATTATCATGTTGGCATTGTTGCTTTCGTCTAAGGTGCGTCATCCGTTTACTTGCGGGCTTGTATCATGATGGACGAAAGTACAACGGTTTCCAATAAAACTTGTTTAATAATATATATATATATATATATATATATATATATATATATATATATATATATATATATATATATATATATATATATATTTGTCCTTTGAGGGAGTTGCTTGCGATTATTTTTTTGACATTGTTGAATTAGAAAGTGGGACAGGAGAATGCATTTTCAGCACACTGTTAGCAGCTCTTGAAAAGTATGGAATTACAAAAAAAAAAAAAAGGTTCAAATGGCTCTGAGCACAATGCGACTTAAACTTCTGAGGTCATCAGTGGCCTAGAACTTAGAACTAATTAAACCTAACTAACCTAAGGACATCACAAACATCCATGCCCGAGGCAGGATTCGAACCTGCGACCGTAGCGGTCGCTCGGTTCCAGACTGTAGTGCCTAGAACCGCACGGCCACTAAGACCGGCTATCGCATTACAAATGATGAACTAAAAAACCACCTTGTAGGTATCGCAACAGATGGTGGCTCAACAATGCTTGCACCTTACAAAGGCGTAGCCGCTCTACTGCGTAGTCATTTACATAAGGATTTAACTGTAGTTCATTGTATGAACCACAAAATGAAATTAGCTGTCCACGATGTTATGAATGATGTAGCAGATGTATACAGTATACAGGTTTTTTTAGATTCCTTATATTCTGTGTTTTCTCGAAGTCCCAAAAATCAGAGACTACTACAAAGTGTTTCACAAGAGTTATCCTCGCAGCTATTAAAACTAGGCCGTATTTTTCGCGTACGTTGGGTTGCTTCCTCATTTAATGCTTTTCGAGCTTTTCTTGAACGTCACAGTTCTCTTGTCCATCTTTTTGAAAAACTGAGACATGATGGTTCCTGACCAACTCAGGAGAGATCTAAATTTGAAGATTTACTAAAACATCTCACAAAGTGGCTTTTCTGATAGTGCATACGCGTGAATAGTGAGTTTCGGCATTAACATCTATTTATAAATAACTGTTTAACCATGGGTAACGCCACGGTCCAAGCTAGTAACATATATAATTATACTAACCCCCTAAGACATCCCCCCCCCCCCCCCCACTGGTAAAAGCACAAATCGCAAACTGGTTGTACACCACGCAAATCAGACCCTCATTTTTAGACTGTAGTCATTGGTATCCAGGTGTGCATAGTATGCGTTGTGACAAAGACAACGCCAGCCCATAGTCACTAGCAGTCCAAGATGAAGCAACCAACCACCACCAGCTGACTTTGCTACTGTCAGCTGCAAGCCTCTGCCTGAGCTAAGACCTGTATGCAGTCAACTTGGCGCCGTCACACCGACGATTCACTTGCTGGTTGACTTCTGTTGATGGCCAGCTCCCTGCTGAGCCATGGGTTTGAGTCTGGGGCAGTTAGTTGCTCCACTGTACCGCCACTGTCTGTCGGCTCCTGTGGCCCAACCTGTTGCTGTTCAACACCTTGAGTGGGCTGTTGGAGCTGAGAGCTGAGCCCGACAGTAGCGGAGGAATCGGCCGTTCAGAGGACAGAATGTGGGATGTGGAGGTAGTGGTGACTGTTTACAATATTTACTTATTCATTTTAATACAAAGATGGGTCTGCAGCTGGTAGGTGGCTATTGCCTCTCAATGACGTAGTGAGATGCAGACATGCCACATGATTTTGTCAGCAACTACTGGCAAGCACACAGCATGCATTAGCAGTTGCCCAATGGCAACATCTGGCTGCTCGAGTCTTCTACAATGGGTTCTGGAGTAGGGGTGCTGCCATTGGCTATCCAGCCAGCTCAGTTATACACCATGCAAATCAGACCCTCACTTTTAGACTGCAGTCAGTGGTATCTAGGTGTGCATAGTATGCCCAGTGACACAGACAACGCCAGCCCATAGCCAGGCTAACGTTATTGCATGTGACCATTGATGTGTGACAAGCGCAGCTCCTGTCATCCTGCTTGCCTTATGGCTGCAGTGTACCACACCAGGAAGGATTATATTATATATTTTTGGCTGAAGTCTAAGGCATATGCCCATATTGGCTGGTGATAATCAACAATGAGGACCCACAGGAAGTGGTGAACAGCAACAGAGATATCAGGCAGCCTTTAGCTCTGGCTCGGACATGCGGTCTGCCAAGGAGGTGGTCACCAGCAGAAGATGGTACCCGGCAGGTAACCAAGTGGTGTGAAGGCGCCAAGTTATCTATATATGGCCCCAGTTCAGGCAGATGCCTACAACTACTGGAGATGAAGTCCTCAAAAAGTGACTGGTGCTTCATATAGCACTATAGAGGTCTTCTTCTTGAAGTTAACAGCTGATGAAGATAATGGTGTTCAGCATCATGGACACATCCTGATACAGTTGCGTACAGATAACATCAGTGAGCATCTAAAAATAAGAGTGAGGCTCTGACTTGAGAGGGTATTTAAGAGGGTCAGCTAGCCAGTACTGGTCCAACAGCAAGCAGCACCTCCACCTCAGAAATGACAAAGGGCTGTAGCAGCCGGGTGCTGCCATCGGGTTGCTGTGAGGTGCTGGTTGAGCTGTTTAGTGTACCCCTTAGATGCTATAAGACTGGTCCCCAATGACCTGCAGGGAAGGGAAGCTCCCCATACGACAATGCAAATTTCTGAGAAACAGTATCACACAATGGATAAGGTCTTATTAAAGCAAAATTTCTAGAGGTGGCCCAATTAAGCATGAAAAGCATGAGTACCACATCTCACACACGTATATTAATGAAGGGGTCTCATCAAACTATAAAAGAAAAATAGCAGCCATTTAACTAATTGGTTTATTGCCATAAGACATAAAACAAAATAATTTACCCACTGAACCAAGCTTATAAGCATTTAATAACTGGACGATGGGTTATAAATATAGACATGGGACAGGCGAGTGGATCTATGCAACCATAATATGAAACTGTAGCACAGATAAGGGCAATGACTGCAAAAATGATTAATGATTTGAAGAAATATCCCCAGAAAAGCAAGAACAAACACCAATACTTTTGCCGGAGTGCATGATGCGTGCAACTAGCTAGCTGTGAACGTTAAATCTGATGCAAATTAACTAGTTTCGTGTCCCCCTCAATGTCAAAGCTTACCACTCATAAATAGTGTGAGTGTGGAAGATGGCTGTAGTAGCTGCTGGAAATTCTAAGTCCAGCTCGACCTCTGTCTTTTGCTCTAAGTTGGAGACATTTCTCTCTACAGCTGTCTAAAGTAAAGAGCATTCTTGATCGTGTCTCTCAAGCAAATGTGTTCTGACTTTACTCTACGAAATTTAGCTGGTTCTGCAGTATCAGAATCTCGCAGGCCAACTGCAGCAGACCTTGCAAGCTCTGACTAATACTAATTTCATAAAGTGTAACAAATTTCACCTCTCATGGATTTTGTCATGACAACCAATAATGACATGGCACAGGAAAAAATGCAGAAAACCTCCCCCACTACGTGATAGATTTCCAACCCCAGCCAGTCAAAAGCGTTGCACATAGGCAAGTGCAGGAAATCGTGCCTTCTACAGAAATAATTACTGTGAGCCAATCACATACCCCCTTACTCATATTTTAACAAACCATACTGTGTGACACGCCAGCATCCAGCTTCTGATCTTATGGTTCGAAACTCCATGTTTTTCACCCGACCCTCAGATCCTATCTAGGCAAAAAAATTCCTTTTAGTGTTTCACACATTGCAGTTTGGGAAGCAGTCTGCCCTCTCCTATGCTTCTATTGCGCGGACTGTATACAGTCAACGGCGACTATGATGTCTTTTAAGAAATATCATATGACTGTGAATCTCAACCATCAGAAGGTAATCATGAGAGCCTAGTGTTTCCCTGTCCAATACCTGCGTGGAGCTAGCTTTCAGTGCCAAACAAGTTTATGACACTTCCCTGTCATGAGGAGAAGAGGAAGTACTTAGCATTGCAATCATAGTCAGTAGTGAATATTGGCTGCAGTTTTCATTCAGCGTTGATGAAGTGACTATACTGTCTATCAGGATGTGAATATTACATTACGAATATAGGCTGCATAACAGTTTGGAGATAAACTAGAATGTAACATGGAAATGACTTCATTTATTCTGATTTTGTTGTTTAGTTAGCTTCTGTGGGAGCTTAACTGTAGCTGTAATATTGCCCGACTTCACTGTCCAGGTACTTTTGCTTTTCAGCTTCCTGAATAAGCACTTTTTCATTCTTCTTGTGAAGCAGTGTCTGGACTTACAGGTGCCACTCGCTTCCCTCTGTATTACGTCGTTTTACTGAGCTTCACAGGAACAGTTCATTGCGCTAGATGGAGTCATGATGCAGCAGGACACACACAGTAACCTTCACACATGCCGGAAGCTGTAGATAGCACAGCCTGATCCTGTATGGCAACAGTCAAGCATCCAGGGCTGATCTCTCTCATCCTTGGTGGGCCATGTGGCGCCTTGCATCAGCTTTCTACCGCTGCACTGTCACCAGAACATGCTGCTGGCAGCACGCGCCATCTTCCTGTGGGAATGCTGCTAACACGAAATTGCTCCAGCGTCCATGGCCGCCTACATCACAGATGGCACCAACCTGCTCTCTAGCTGCGATTCCGTCTCCATAACTGTCACGAATGGAAGTAGTCTATCATCTCGTGTTACGTACACGCCTGGATCGACATTGTCCTTCTGTTACATTTGCAATTGGAATTATGAAGCTGTAAATCTTCCGAAACGCTCCATTGTGATCAATGAAGTCATTCTTCACCTGCTGCATGATTTTTTATGCGACCTCGTCAGCTTAACTACAGATCTACGAATATTTACTGGACCGGCCACCAGCCTCCTACGTGACTTTATGCCACAGTTTTATGACTTTCTTAACCAGGAATGTTTTACGGACGGTACTCTAGCTCACTACCATTACTGCACCCTATCCAGGCAGTTGTACCTTGTGCTCCTGGGAATGACAATTAATAAAAGACTCTTGATTTAAATAAAGATTAATAACTACGAATAAGCCGACCGGGGTGGCCGAGCGGCTCTAGGCGCTACAGTCTGGAGTCGCGCCACCGCTACGGTCGCAGGTTCGAATCCTGCCACGGGCATGGATGTGTGTGATGTCCTTAGGGTAGTAATGGTTTAAGTAGTTCTAAGTTCTAGGGGACTCATGACCTCAGAAGTTAATTCCCATAGTGCTCAGAGCCATTTGAAATACGAATAATAATAAAAAATGTAAAAAGACATTCTGCAATTACGTTGTCGAAAAAATGTGGGAGCGAATCTGTATATAAAAACGTATATTATTTGAAGCTAGGGACATTATTTAACGCTTCACAGCACAATGTAATTCCAGATAATAACTGAGACTCTCTCTCTTCTAATCTGGTCTGAATAGCACGTACTGTTGGCCATTGCCTACGTAAGTGTAAACTATTGTAATAACTTTATGCTAATTCCACGTGTAAAGTTGGTTTTACTTAAGTATTTGATCTGCCCCTCCTCCCAAAGCAAAATATTTTTATAAGTTTTCAGGAAGGTGAGCCGAGTTAAGCGCTGCGAGATCGGCAGCATAGTTGGTAGTCATTCAGCGCTGCCGCTAATAAAAAAATTTCTTTACCACTTCCTGCACGAGATACGGCCGCGAGGACGACATATACGTACTCTGCAAATGAATTTCAAATATAGCAACAAAAATTGTTTTAAAAATATTGAGAAATTCGACCAGGACTACAGTTCAGTGATTTCTTCAAGCCGTTTCTCGGCCAATGTTTTAGTAACAGCTTATGAGGAATTAAAGAGAAAGAACACTAAGCAAAGAAATTATTAACATTTGCATACAATATTCACAACGCGACTCTCATGCTTTCCATCTGTGATGAATCCCTGAGATAAAAATTCTGTTTCTAATATTCCTACATACGTAGTTATGTGGCATACATTTAGACGGTTCCCGCTGAATCATACATAATAAAAAAGATATATTGATAGTAAAGAGTCTCTAAAAGAATCCAACTCATATTATTCCATTTACTGATACACAAATCGAAAAAAGTTTTGCATCACCCTAGTTCTCAGAACTCCTGAAGATAGACGTTGACTGTGGATATTGTATCACAGACACAGTCCCTTTGACTGCTCAGGGATGTCACTAAACTCGCCCAAAGATGTAAACAATCATGCATGAGCAACATGCATGACAGCCGATCATTTCCAGTCATTCCATCTGGAAGGAGGTACACGGCTCGTGTTGTCTGTAGTTCAACCAAGTAGACTGTCAATAACGCGGTTCGATCGCGTCCGCATTGTTACATTGTGCCAGGAAGGGCTCTCAACAAGGGAAGTGTCTAGTCGTCTCGGAGTGAACAGAAGAGATGTTTTTCGGACAGGGAGGAGATACAGAGAGATAGGAACTGCCAATGACATGCCTCGCTCAGGCCGCCCAAGGGCTACTATTGCAGTGGATGACCGCTACCTACGGATTATGGCTCGGAGGAACCTTGACAGCAACGCCACCGTGTTGAATAATGCTTTTCGTGCAGCCACAGGACGTCGTGTTACGACTCAAACTGTGCGCGGTAGGCTGCATGATGCGCAATTTCACTCCCGACGTCCATGGCGAGGTCCATCTTTGCAACCACGACACCATGCAGCGCGGTATATATGGGCCCAACAACATGCCGAATCAACCACTTAGGATTGGCATCACGTTCTCTTCACCGATGAGTGTCACATATGCCTTCAACCAGACAACCGTAGGAGACGTGTCTGGAGGCAACCCGGTCAGGCTAAACGCCTTAGACACACTGTCCAACGAGTGCAGCAAGGTGGAAGTTGCCTGATGTTTTGGGGCGGCATTATGTGGGGGCGATGTACGACGCTGGTGGTCATGAAAGGCGCCGTAACGGCTGTACGATACGTGAATGCCACCCTCCGAGTGATTGTGCAACCATATCGGCGGCATATTGGCGAGGCATTCGTCTTCATGGACAAGCGGCCAGCATGTTCTCCAGACATGAACACTATCGAACATGCCTGGGATAGATTGAAAAGGGCTGTTTATGGACGACGTGACCCACCAACCACTCTGAAGGATCCACGCCGAATCGCCGTTGAGGAGTGGGACGATCTGGACCAAAAGTGCCTTGATGAACTTGCGGACAGTATGCCACTACAAATACAGGCATGCATCAATGCAAGAGGACGTACTGCTGAGTATTAGAGGTACCGGTGTGTACAACAATCAGGACCACCACCTCTGAAGGTCTCGCTGTGTGGTGGTACAACATGCAATTTGTGGTTTTCCTGAGTAATAAATGGGTCAGAAATGATGTTTAAGTTTATCTCTATCCAAATTTTCTGTACAGATTCCTGAACTCTCGGAACCGAGGTGATGCAAAACTTTTTTTGATGTGTATATATAGGCACGATCATTATAAAAAGAAAAAATAAAACCAATTAATAAACAGTGGAATGGCACTCCATCCTGACATACTAGCAGCCCAATCCGCCCACCACTGTAGGGGTCACGTAAAAACCTCTACAATATTTTCGTGTCATACTTGACAGCTCCTTGACCTATTGACAACAACTGACTATTTTACAGTCACAGAACGCGTCAAGCGTAACATTCTGCAAAAGATGTGTGGTAGCACATGGTTGTCAAGATCTGCACCACCGCTCTGCTTCTAAATCTACATCTGCATGGCTACTCTGCAAATCATACTCAAGTGCCTGGCAGACGGTTCATCGAACCACCTTTACGTAATTCTCTATTATTTCAATCTGGAACAGCGAGGGGAAAAAACACCTTTACGTTTCCGTGCGAGCTCTGATTTCCCTTATCTTATTATGATGATCGTTCCTACCTATGTAGGTCGGCCTCAACAAAATATATTCGCATTCGGAGAAGAAAGCTGGTAATTGAAATTACGTCAGACCATCCCGCCGCAACGAGAAACACGTTTGTTTTAATGACATCCACCCCAAATCTTGTATCATAACCATGACAATCACTCCTCTGTTTCTCTATAATACAAATCGTGCTGCCCTTGTTTGAACTTCCTTGGTGTACTCCGTTAATCCTATCAGGTAAGGATCTTACACCGCGCAGCAGTACTACGAGAGAGGATGGACAAGCGTAGTGTAGGCAGTCTGCATAGTACGTCTCTTGTGTCTTCTAAGTGTTCTGACAATAAAACACAGTCTTTGGTTCGTCTTTCCCGCAACATTTTCTATGTGTCTTTCCAGTTTAAGTTGCTCATAATTGTAGTTCCTAGGTATTTAGTTGACTTTACGGCCTTTAGATTTGATTGATTTATCGTGTAACCGAAGTTTAACGGATTCCTTTTAGCGTTATGTGGATGACGCCACACTTTTCATTATTTAGGGTCAATTGTTAAATTGTCAATTTTTGCACCTTACATACTGTATATCTTATCTAAATCGTTATGCAATTTTTCTGTTCTTCTGATGACTTTACTAGACCATAATCGATGGTATCATCTACAAACAACCTTAGACAGTTGCTCGGATTGCTCCTAAGTCGTTGATATAGATGAGGAACAACAGAGGGCCTATAACACTACCTTGGAGAACGCCAGAAATCACTTCTGTTTTACTCGATAACTTTCCTTCAGTTACTACGAGCTTTGACCTCTCTGACAGGAAATCATGAATCCAGTCGCATAACTGAGACGATTTTCCACCACTACGCAATTTGATTTCAAGGTGCTTGTGAAGTATCATCTCAAAAGTCTTCTGGAAATCTAGACAAATGGAACCAATTAGAAATCCTTTTTCGATAGCACTCAACACTTCACGTGAGTAGTATATATATATATATATATATATATATATATATATATATATATATATAAGAGCGATGTTCATGAGCGATGTTCTCTAAAACCGTGTTGACTGTGTGTCAATAGACCGTTCTCATCGAGGTAATTCATAATGTTCGAACACATTATATGATAATTCTGCTGCATATCTGCGTTAATGGTATGGGCCTGTAATTTAATGGATTACTCCTATTGCCCTTCTTGAATATTGGTGTGACCTGTGCAGCTTGGGTACAAATATTTCGTCGTGCGAGCGGCTGTATATGATTGTTAACTATGGAGCTATTGCATCAGCATAGTCTGAAAGGAGTCTAATTGGTATGCAGTCTGGACCGGAAGACTTGCTTTTATTAAGTGATTTAATGTGCTTCAGTTTTAATCTGTCTAAAAGCCACAACAACTAACAGGACCACTAAACCACATTTCTCTGCCTAAACCCAGAAGGCAGGAAGCTTTGTTCTTCGAGTATAAGAAGATACTGGTCAATTCTGACCCTCCAATTCTTGATTGTATCTCAAGTGCTGTGTGTGACAAGCTAGTATCTAGACAATCACCAATAAAAACTGTTGTAGAACTTCTTGATGAAGGATGTACGGCATAAATGGGCGCAAATACACAGGGCGTATCATAATTAACGGCATAAACGCATATAGTTGGAAGTATACAACAGTAGAAGTAAAAAAGTCTGGCAAACATAGGCTCTAAAATGCATACCTTAAGAGCTATGAGCACTTCTTCATCTTTGGTACTGTGAAACAAATATCTTAGCTTTAGGTGTTTTGGTAGGGGGTAGTATGGATCAAAACATGAAAAAATTATCTAATAAACATGGGCTGTAAAGTGCATACCTTGAAAGCTGTGGACACTTGTTTAATAGCAGAGGTGTGGTTCACAGTAGCGAAGATGAATAGTTGGTCTACGCTTACGTAGTTTGGAAGGAGTGTAAATTGTCTATTAAAAAGTATGAAGCTAATTTTTAATCTCCTTTTCTGCCTTTATTTTTGTCGGATTTGGATATCATGATATTCACAAGGTTCGCCGATGACATTGTAAAGGACTTGGAAGAGCAGTTGAGCGGAATGGCCAGTATCTTGAAAGGAGGATATAAGATGAACATCAACAAAAACAAAACGAGGATAATGGAATGCAGTCGAATTAAGTCGGGCGATGCTGAGGGAATTAGATTAGGAAATGAGATACTTAAAGTAGTAAAGGAGTTTTGCTATTTGGGGAGCAAAATAACTGATGATGGTCGAAGTAGAGAGGATATAATATGTAGACTGGCAATGGCAAGGAAAGCGTTTCTGAAGAAGAGAAATTTGTTAACATCGAGTATAGATTTAAGTGTCAGGAAGTCGTTTCTGAAAGTATTTGTGTGGAGTGTAGCCATGTATGGAAGTGAAACATAGACGATAAATAGTTTGGACAGGAACAGAATAGAAGCTTTCGAAATGTGGTGCTACAGAAGAATGCTGAAGATTAGATGGGTAGATCACATAACTAACGAGGAGGTATTGAATAGAATTGGGGAGAAGAGGAGTTTGTGGCACAACTTGACTAGAAGAAGGGACCGGTTGGTAGGACATGTTCTGAGGCATCAAGGGATCACAAATTTAGGATTGGAGGGCAGCGTGGAGGGTAAAAATCGTAGAGGTATACCAAGAGATGAATACACTAAGCAGATTCAGAAGGATGTAGGTTGCAGTAGGTACTGGGAGATGAAGAAGCTTGCACAGGATAGAGTAGCATGGAGAGCTGCATCAAACCAGTCTCAGGACTGAAGACAACAACAACGATATTCACTCTCACTACAGGGAGCTGGTGGTCACTAAAACTGTCTGAGCTCTGATTCAGACCCTGTACTCGGCTGCATACCACAAGTCCACAATCGGTGCTATTGCTGATTGTGAGCTCTGCCTTCATCTTACAAGCAAGACTGGCAGTTTTTAGCACTTGCGAAATCCGCAGAAAACTAGACAGAATCTCATATGACCCAAGATGACACATATAATTTGTACTGAAATGGTCCACCATCTGCAGTTGTCTGCACCCAGTGGTTTTCTTGGCATCCAGAAGCATGCATTCCATATCTGGGATGACTACACCTGGTGTACATAGGGAACGCACTAGATTTCTTACCCTGCTTGACATTCATATCCCCAAGGGGCTCCACACCCTGTGGTTTTCTTGGCATTGGGAAGCATCCATTCCACATTGGGGATGTTTCCACCTCACATGTACATAGAGTACACACTAGACTTCTTCCCCTCCTTGAGAATCATATTCCCAAGGGGCTCCATTACGCACCAAACATCAAAGGTCCCAACTAGCAGGAATCCCACCCTTTGTGAATGCCTAGAGGCAGGCTGAGTGGCTCCCTCTGAAACAGAGCAGTTGACTACATCTGGCACCAGATCTTTATCAGCCACTGGTAGCGCCTGGAACATGTTTGTTAGACGAACCAGGGAGGCCTTTCTATCGTCTGCCCTCCCCCTGCAGTCTTTCAGTGCTTGACACGCCCTGAAACAACCTCCCACCAGACCACAGATGAGGGATCCATTTCAGTATCGGCAGTAACTGGTGTACCCACAGCAGTGGACTGATCAGGGGACCCATAGGAGGTGCTGGATGTCACTTGGGTCCCCACATCTGACCTCCCACAGTGGTTCCCACTGGCAACAGTCCCAAGCTGCGTGACTGTCGTCAGCAGTGCCTAGAGCTGTGAGTGAAGAGTCACCAACTCAGCTCGCATCTGAATGCCGAAACTGCAGAACTATAAATTAAGGCAGAAATTTACACTAGACAGTTATTAAAAGGTGTGACTATGCCTAGTAAACATAAACACACAAGAAATTTAACATTTCTGAGGCGAACGAAAGTTGCCAGGTTGCATTTGTCATCATCATTCACCAAGTGTGGTGGTATGAGATGCTTCTGGGTACACAACACGATCACCTCTGGTTCACATAACTGGTAACATGGGCGGCAGACCTTACATTTCTGATGTGTTAAGGTCGATGGCTGTGCACAACCCTTGAGGTCTCAGAGATGTTGTGATTCATCACGATAACACAAGAACGTTTGTCGCTGATGCTTTCCTGACCTGTCTCTATTTGGAGAGTTATTGACTGTTGCCCTGACCAACACATTCTCCACATATTTGACTCCCTGAAAATATCTGGCCAGCCAAGGACTGCTGAGAGACTGACACACCACCTTTCGCCAGCCGTTACTGTTGATGATCTCTGACAGAGAGCTGAAGTACCGTGGAAAGACTTACTCATAAAAGTCATCGAAGCTTAGTTCCACTTGATCCACAGCCAGGCTAGAGCCGTTGTTGCTGCCAGAGATGGGAGCTATGGTAGCTAAATTTCACACCCTGTATACACTTACATCAACAAATTTAATCACGTATTTTTCTTATTATACAGTATACATACATTAAGTGCAATTTCGTTGTTTGCTATCGTTCCTGGTATTCATATTTCAATAGCCAACATGGTTTCTACGAGGGCGTGTTGAAAAGCAACGTCTCTGAATGTTTCATGTGCTTTTTAAACGAAACAAATTTTATTGGCATTATGTATCTTTATTCTTCATATCTACATATTTATTTCTGAACATAGTCTCTCTTACGACGAATACATTTTTCTCAACGCGAGACCAGTTTGTTAATACTGTCACTGTAGAATGACTTTGTTGACGGAGTCACAAGGGTTCATCAGTACCAAAGTGACGTCCTCGAAGATGTTCTTCATGTTTTGGAAACAGATGAAAATCGGATGAAACAAGATGGGACTGTATGAAGGATGATCGAAGAGAGTGAACCAAAGACGTCGGATTGTTACACATGTTGGAGCGCTCGTGGATGGTCTGCCAGTCTCATGCTCAACAGAAGGTGCTCCATTAGTTGACGAATTCTTCTAATACGAAACTCGATACCAAGCCGCTGTTTGTCTCGCACCGATGTAGTTACGTTACACACCGCCATGTTGCACGCTACAATTCGGAGCCCCTAGCGGCAGAGGGTTGCAACTTGTATCTCCAAAGCGAGAAAGTCGCTCTAGTAATAAGTATGACGCGTAATACCCGAACCGATATTAACAACAGAATAAAAAGTTCGGACGCACTACTTTTCAGCATGCCCTCGTAGGATACTTGCACTTTATGTTTTATCTATTATTCATTAGTACCAATGTTTCATCTATAACGAGGGTCGTTCATAACATACGGAGTCCAAATACAATGCATTTTACGCCACTTTAGTCAGTTTCTTAGTCAGTTGAACTAGTAGCGAAAAATGGTTCAAATGGCTCTGAGCACTATGGGACTTAAAATCTGAGGTCATCAGTCCCCTAGAACTTAGAACTACTTTAACCTAACTAACCTAAGGACATCACGCACATCCGTGCCCGAGGAAGGATTCGAACCTGCGACCCGAGCGGTCGCACTGTTCCAGACTGAAGCGCCTAGAACCACTCGGCCACACCAGCCGGCTGGATGACCAGTGTCTCAGTAATAATCAGTATACAAACGTCATAGTCTAGCCCTATTTCTCTGGTTATGACAATCTGTCACATAGCTCAGCGCCTAGAACCGCTGGGACACACCGCCCGGCGAACTAGTAGCGAAACACAGTGCATTATTATAAATTACCTTCTACAATTGGCAATCGAATGAAACCGAGACGGATAGAAAATGGCAGGTAAACAGTAAAAAACCATTCAACAGCCAAGAGAGCATAAAATATTTCTTTATCTAAGAGAAGCGATTTCAACAGATTTTGCTGACATCTACAGGTCTTAAAATCTTGTTTTGTAAAACATGTTCATTTCACGCTGAAACTGAAGCACAATATGTCAAGTGGACAAAAAGACTTGAAGAAGACAGCAAGGTCTGTTCAAACCGATTGTCTTAAACAACGCAATATTTTATGCTGTCTTGGCTGTTGAATGGCTTTTACAATTAGAACAGATCGCCCTTCAGTACTCTCAAAGTGGGAAAATTCAAGCAAGTAAATTGTTTACTATTTCAAAGTAATCGCCATAACTGTTAATATATTTATCCCACTGTGAGGCAAGGCGGTCAGTGCCCTGAAGGGAAAATGCTTGTGGTTGTCTACAGAACAACGACTGTACCCTCTTCGTCCGATGCGAATCGACGGCCACGAGCCTGTTTCTTCACGGCTCCAAAAATACAGAACTCTTATGGCTGTCCCACCTGCTGCCAAACCGAGCGAGGTGGCACAGTGATTTGCACACTAGACTCCGGCCATCCCGATTTAGGTTTCCGTGATTTCCCTAAATCGCTCCAGGCAAATGCCGGGATGGTGCCTTTGAAAGGCCGATGACCTCGATTTTGGTCTCTTCCCCCAAACAACCCAAACAACCTGCTGCCGAGACTGTATCGACTTCGCTCCAGAAGTTTCGCTGGGAAGCCCTTACAAATTCCCTATACAGCCCCGATCTCTCCTAATGCGATTTACATAGTTTTGAAGCCACGAAGAAAGACATTTGCGACCGTCGATTTGCTTGGGACGAACAGGTGCGCGCCTGAGTGCAATCATGGTTCTATCGGTTACCGCAAACATTTTTTCTTGAAGGCACTAACATCACAGTGTGATAAATGTATTAACAGTCATTGCGAACACTTTTTAAATGATAAACAGTTAACTTACTTTTTTCTGTCTCTCTCGTTTTCATTTAACTGCCTGTCAAATCTATAAGATAACGTATAGGATGAATCAAAAAGAACCATCCAATTTGGCGCGTCTCTATTTCTAAAACCAATGAACAAATGCAATGAATTTTGTTTTTTGATGAATGAGAAACTCAAAAAGTTTTTTCATACCCTTTAATAGATGTTCAACATGCCTCCTTGAGATGCACGGCATATGTCAGTGCGGTATCCAGATTTGTTCCCACACTGCAGCGAGCACGTCTTGAGTTACAGCTTCCACAGTTGCTGTTATGGAATGTCTCAGCTCATTCATTGTTATTGGTAACAGAGGCACATAAACAGAGTCTTTTATAAATCCCCTCAAGAAATAATACGGTCAGGTCCAGTGACTATGGGGGCCAGTAATGTAAGGCTGAATCATTTGGTCCAGTGCGACCGATCCATCGTTCAGTAATCCTTGGATTTAAAAATTCCTGCACTTCCAGATACCAGTGCAGCGGTGACCCATCGTGTTGGTAAATGAAGACTTTCGAACCGGTCTCCAAGTGTGGGACAAGAAAATTCTCAAGTATATCGACATATGAGCTTCCTGTAACAGTGTTCTCGGCAAAGAAAAGTGGACCATGCACCTTTTCCTGTGAAACTGCACAAAACACATTAAATTTTGGAGAGTACCTCTCATGTTGTACAACTTCATATGGTTTTTCCGTACCCCATATTCTCACATTATGACGGTTCACCTTTCCATTTGAATGCAATGTTGCTTCGTCATTAAACACTAAGTGTGGAAGAAAACTGTCACCCTCCATCTTGCCAAGAACGAAATTACAGAACTCCACACGTTGTTGTTTGCCACCCTGACGAAGAGCTTGCAGTAGCTGAATTTTTAATGGTTTCATGTGTAAACGTCGACGTAACACACGCCAGACGGACATCGGAGACATGTTGAGCTGTCGAGATGCGCGGCGAACGGATTTCTGCGGACCGCTTGTGAAACTATGGCGGATGCACCCGACGTTTGTGTTAGACATTCGGGGACAGCCCGACGATTTGGCGTTACACAAACAACCTGTTTCTCAGAACTGTTCATTCCATCGTCTAACGCTCGTGCTAGGAGGATTCATACTATATCTAATACAAAAGTCACGCTGAAGGGTTATTACTGACTTGCACTGAGCAAAACATAGAGCATAAAACGCTTTCTATTGTCCCGACACCATTTTTACTAGAACTGAAGTGGGCGCACACTGCCGCTACCTAGTGGGAACCATGTAACACTCGAGATTTTGCTCTTTCCAACGGTACATTGTTCACGCACGTGTCTCAATTAACATAATAGTTATATTTTTTTTAAAATGTTTCCTTTTGATATACTCTGTATAATAATGAATTGATGTCTACAAGAGAATGCACAATAATGAATTGTGCTTAGAGACACTGTAACCTCCAACTTACTAATCGGCCTATCCTGCTTGTGATATAAAATATGACCGTGGATCGCGTGTATACCTAATGGTTCTTTTTCTAATCATATAAGGCTATCTTCCCCGAAGAAGTGATACTGATAAGTAAGAGGAAAGTGTACAACCGACCCTTCTGATGGAAAGTCTACTAAAAATAAAAGTAATTAAACCGAACGGGGCTATAATTTGGAAAATGGAAGTTATTTTGTGCATTCACTCACGAACAACACTGGACAGAAAGGTGTACCTCTGGTCATGAATCCAAAAGTTACACTAATGAACGAAAAGGAAGTAATTAATGGTCGCCAGCCCACTAGGGAAATTTAAACCCAAAATCCTGTACAAGATGATGGGAAAGAAAAACATGAATTATTAAACACTGATGTGACAACTAAAGGTTGCCACGTTTCTTTTTTTTCCTTTTTTTTGACACTAATTTTAAGTGAGTATGTAGTGATAAAGAAAACTGAGAAGTTACTCTTACGTTATGTTTGGCATTAAATTTTGAAAAAGACAATCAAGTAATGATTTGAAAATATGCAATTAAACTTTATGTTAGTACTGAACTTCGTTACGTGAACGATGACTTTCAGTGACCTCAGCGTAACGTCATCAAAGAAATTTAGAAAAAAAGCAAGAACTTTTTACTTTGCCATTAATTATTTTGAAAACTGGATTTCATATTATTGTCTGAACAACTGAGCCTTTTTTACTGACTTGAACAGAATTAAGTACTAGAATACGTACCAAACCAAACAGCCATATGTTCCAAGCTACATGTAAAATAAAACTTCAGCAATCTTAATTTGTGCATTTCTTTAGATTTGGATTTTTTCCAGTGATTGATTCTCAAACTTGAATAATGAAATTGCTATACTTTAGTCATATACTGAAGCCTCTGTTGTACAACAGTTAATTGAAAGTAGACTGAGGCTAAAATTCTTGAAACAGAAATTATTCATTAATAAACTGGCTCTAACTATTCAATTTGTTCCTTATGACACTCAGTTAGCATATTAGGAAAAAAAGGAACAAGGGTCCTGCTTGGTAACAATGTCGGAGGTGAAATGAGGATATAATTGCCCTGAGTTTAACTGATTATTATTTAAATAAATCTTATCAATCAAATCAAATTCAGTTGTGCTGCTGGGTTAGCTGTTAATACTTTCTACCAATGAACAGTCTTACTTCAGGGCTGTGGATAGGACGAAACTCGGAGCCGACGACGAAACTGTGTTGCTGGAACTGCGGCTGATGTTGAAGATGGTAACATATTGTGGAGCCATGGCTAATTATAGCAACAGGCAATCGTAATTAATACAGCCTCTTCCTCCCGTCCACTGTCCGTACTCTTGCTCTAGACATCTTGAAACAGAAATTATTCATTAATAAACTGGCTCTAACTATTCAATTTGTTCCTTATGACACTCAGTTAGCATATTAGGAAAAAAAGGAACAAGGGTCCTGCTTGGTAACAATGTCGGAGGTGAAATGAGGATATAATTGCCCTGAGTTTAACTGATTATTATTTAAATAAATCTTATCAACCAAATCAAATTCAGTTGTGCTGCTGGGTTAGCTGTTAATACTTTCTACCAATGAACAGTCTTACTTCAGGGCTGTGGATAGGACGAAACTCGGAGCCGACGACGAAACTGTGTTGCTGGAACTGCGGCTGATGTTGAAGATGGTAACATATTGTGGAGCCATGGCTAATTATAGCAACAGGCAATCGTAATTAATACAGCCTCTTCCTCCCGTCCACTGTCCGTACTCTTGCTCTAGACATCTGGCCGGCGCGCGTACATGATGCCGCCTAAAATTGACTCTCTCTACTGCGAGAGCGTTAACACCACCGCACTTCCGCACACTACAAGCGCTGGAACCAATCTCTCCCTCTGTCCGCGCGCTCTGCGTAACAAATCCCTACCCAAAGATTTTACAATGCACAAGCACTGCTATTATCGTTACTAGTCAATGCAAATAACAATTCCTTTGTCTTTTCCCAGAGCTTATAATTTTTACAGTAAAACACAGATAAATACAAAGAAACGTCAACAGACTTCTATCTAAATGTACACACACGATGAAGCAATGTCCTCACTTATTAAAAGAAAGCATTTAAATTACAAATATTTACATACAATTAAAAGAAAGTTATATAGCGGTAGCAGGTGCCATGCATCCTGCATTTTCGGTGTTACAACACGCTGAACAAATAAATTAGACTGCCAAAGAAACTGACTAAAGTGGCGTAAGGTGCTTCATATTTGGTCTGCGGATGATCCGAACAACCTTCGCGACACTGGAGACGAGGTCAGAGTCACGCAACATATTTTCACATATCCAAGATCTATTTCTGTCCGCTTGTTCAGAACATGCCGTCAACTGTATGACTTAGGAGGACATCCGCCGTTCTAATGATAACAGAGAATGCTGCTTCAGATTTTCAGAATGAACAGCACGAATTTGCTCTTACGGCAATGCAACAGCTTCGTCTTCGAACCACTGTTCAAGTCTGATTTTCCAGACTGTACGCACTTTTGACTATCTACACTTTTCATCTTTTAACTCATTTCTGATCTGAGTTGTACTACCAGTAACGAACAACCGCACTCGCTCAGATATGAGACTAGCAGTGTACAAGGCCAAACGCGATGTGAAATTTGCGGCTCCTGTTCCCCTTGCGCAATATATGTACCCGTACAGGGAATTACAGTCACGCCGGACTTGAACTTGTTTAGCATAAACGTGGCTCTCGCTATCTGAGCAGTGATCAGCGTGTGCTTACCCCGTCCTGGGAACGCGTCTCGTTCTCCCAGCAAAAAGTAGAGTACTCAGCCATTAATTAGCGCAGCGTCTCCGCAGGCTGAATTACACCAGAGCACTCGGCGCTCTTGTGGGATGAGTTTCAGACATATGACATCCGCACATCTATCATGTAGTCACGATCAGGTAAATGGAGTCCGTAACAATTATTCTAAAGGTCATTTTCCAATGAAGCAGCTCCTACCTGGATTTTAGGTACGAAAGAAAACTGTCCGGATACCTTTGCCAAACATAGTTGTCTTCTACAGTTTATGTAAGTAAATGCCATGCCAAACTGTCCTAATGTAAGAAAATCGTGAACTGTTGTTACTGCTTGCATGTCGTAATCGCACTTGACAGCCATTAAAGCCTAATTTACTCCAAAAAGTTTTTAACAAATCGTATTTGCTATTTCTTGTGGACGGACTATCACTGATTGTTATTCATCGCACAACAAGACAGAATAATCAAGGAAGATAGCCCCCTCAGAAATAATTAAGTAACACATTCAAACTCTGGAAATCACGGTAGCACTTTAGCAAAGAACTTGAGACAAATTTTTAATCGCAGAACTCATAATGCTTGCAAAGCTGCTTCACAACTCCGTAATTTATACAATGCAGTAAGATTTCATGACATGAAACGTAGATTTCAAGACAAAAGAAAGGACTACTCATTCATATGTTCTTGTCAGTATCAACGTCCCTCAAGTACACTTCCCGGTCACACAAACCGAAGTGCATCGTACAACAATTACAGCAAACAATGCCAAATGAAAGGACAGTGTAGGAGTGCTTACCGAAAAGTAAGGCCTCCCAATATTTTATTCTGTTCTCAATATATCGGTTGAGGTATTGCATGGCATGAATATTACTCGGTCGACATTACTTAAAACTTCCGGGACAACAGGTTTCAGTCGATGTCTAAAACTTTCTCCTAACGTTTCCTCTCCGCCTATGGTAGATATCTTCAGGCTGCCGAAAAGTAAGGCCTCCCAATATTTTATTGTGTTCTCAGTATCGGTTGAGATATTATATGGCATGAATATTACTCGGTCGACATCACTTAATACTTCCGGGACATTAGGCCGTAGTCGATGTCTAAAACTTTCTCCTAACCTCTCCTCTCCCCCTGCGGTAGACATCTTCAGAGGTAAAGTGGCGAATTCCAACCAGAACATGAGGGAGCGCCGATTATCCGATTATATGCGCAGTGCCGAGGGCACCACAGTCCATCACGTGATCATGAAATAAAATCCGCTGAGACGAGTGTCATATCGGAAACATCGCATCATCATGTCTGCATGTAAAGAGAGGCTATTAAGATTTGTAGTAATTTTAATGGAAAAGAGGAAGGTGTTAAATTAGATAAAATTTTCATGTCAACATTGCAACGTAAGAATGACTATCGATTACTTTCAACCGAAAATATTGGCACTGACCGAGATAATCTCGTAACCGGCGTCACGTGATGGACTGTGGTGCCCTCTACACTGCCCATATAATCGAGGGTCAACTTTACCTCTGAAGATGCCTCAGGCAGTCGGAGACGAAACTTTAAGAGAAAGTTTTATACGTCGACCACGGCCTATTAGCCTGGAAGTTGTAAGTGATGTCAGTACTAGCCGTGAAAGCTTACATTGTATAATCATTGCTCGGTCAACTTTCCCGCTTCGCTGACGCAAGTTGCAACTATCTGCCAGTAGGCCGTTCCGAATTGTAGTGTGTAACTTGGCGGTGTGTAAAACAACTATGTCGGTGCGAGAGAAACAGCGTGCTATACTCGAGTTTCTAACCGAAGATGTTCATCCGCACATGGAGCACCCTCTCTGTTTGCGACATCTGAAACAACCCGCCGTCTTGCGTTCACTGGCGTGGATCATCCTCGACAAAGTTCCGACTTGACCCCATAGGATTTTCATCTGTTTCCAAAACTTAAAGAACATCTTGGAGGTCCACATTTGGATAGTAATTAAGAGGTGCAAGCAGAGGTGAGGTTGTGGCTCCATCAACAATCTCAAACATTCTACAGTGACGGTATCAACAAACTGGTCTCTCATTGAGAGAAATGTGTTCGTCGTCAGGGTGACTATGCTGAGAAGTAAATATGTACAAATGGAGATTCGGAGGCATTACTTTTCGGCATGCCCTCGTAACAGTCCTAGACAAGTCATATTTTAGAATATGGACCGGAAGAGCCAATTTAGTGTGATTTTGAATAATTTTCAGTTTAGTTTAAAGCCAACAAACATGCAGGCAAATCTTTAGCAACTGCTTCTTTAAGAGAACACTTTAAATTCGTTATCAATAATGCTTCTTGTACATGTGTTTTAATGTTGTTCATGGCAAGAATGTATGCAGGGTGTGATGCGATTGCGTGGGGCCAGTAGGGGGGGGGGGGGGGGGGGGAGGAGGAAGAGACAGCACATGCTATTATAGAGCTGAACGCAAAATCAGTTTCACTACAAATGCCTGTAGGTACACTTGCTATCAATCGATATCCATTACGTGTTCTGGCTTCCTTCAAATTGATGCTGAATTGATACGTATGTCTGTCTATCAGGCAGGGCAGGATGCGATTTCAGGTAGCAGTGTTTCTTTATGAGTGGGGGGAGGGGGTTTCAGTGGTGCAGCTGTTGTGCCCTGTCCCCCTCCGTTCGGTAGGCCGATGGTTCAGGAACTACTTGCAGACAGTGACAAAATAATCTTCAGTGAACTAAAAAATGAATTTTGAATGAAATTACTGACTGAAGCTGCTGAATGGTCAATTTACGTATTGGCTAAGCCCTGATGTAAGCTGAAGCACTTCGTCGACATATTTCCATAGCAGTTATCATGCTGAGGCTACTATCAGTATCATCACTTCCATGTACAAGAGAATCTCTGCTTGCTCAGCGAGATCGGTCGTGTCGTAATGCTGGCCTGTTCTTCGCATTAACAACTCTCTTTAGGTCTGTCATTCATTACAAGCATTTAAAGGAGCATCCACTAGGCTCCCGTGTCGATTGTAAACTGTATCTCAGGCGTGACTTCAGTGCTGCTAACTCTAAAATATTGTTATGCTAAATCAACTTTTCTAAAATACAAAACATATGCTAAAGTTTACAGACAATGCACAAAAAATGCTAACATAATTATCTTAACTACCAACAATAATAATTAACTATACCAATTAACAGTTCTACCAGGAATCTCTTCCAAATACAATATCCACCGTAATATGCCCACCACTTTTATGCCCTACCAATCACAAGCTTACCATTAACATGTGTACCAAACTGTAAACCCACCAAAATAATACTTTATCAGAATATTTCTGTACTTCTAAGATCCTTTACAAAAAAGCCTACCTTAAGGTAACTTTAACATTTTCTAACTCTACTAAAAACAACTCTACCAGTATTTAACCTTAACAGAAAAACCGAACTTTTTTATCTTGCATCTATGTATCATACAATGAAAAGAGCAGAAAATATTAATTTGCTTCTGTCGATGAGACACATATCGTGATACATAAATTTTATCTTGAAAATTATCTGCCACAAAACGTAAAAATATTTTCTAGTTTAAGATGAGAATAAACTGTACATTCTCAATGTTTTGTAGCAGCTGAATTACTTAAAAATTAATTACAAATAAGGATAAGTAGTACATACTTAATGTT
The DNA here is from genome assembly GCF_021461385.2 of Schistocerca piceifrons. Classification (NCBI taxonomy): domain Eukaryota; kingdom Metazoa; phylum Arthropoda; class Insecta; order Orthoptera; family Acrididae; genus Schistocerca; species Schistocerca piceifrons. Next base: position 319,259,218 of record NC_060139.1, on the reverse strand, counting down.
TTATAGCGTCTGAATTATTTAAATATGTTAAAAACATTCTTTGTTAAATCGCTTTATGGAGATTCTCTTAGCTTGTAAAATGTATAAAATAATCAATGTAAAACTAATAATTATTTATAATAATTTGACATGATAGATTATTATAATAACAAAAGAACAGTTTCAATATTTTATCACTCCAAGAAAATATTCTTTATTTATAGAAGTACCAGATATTTTAATATGTTATTTCGATTGTCATCAACACCTCATAATTAAAATAAAATAATTTATTTTCTATTAACATTTTGGGGAACGTCTGTGGTCTAAGTCCTAACATTAAAATTAGTCACTTTATGTCTTCTTGAATCGATGCAGCCAGTGCGTGTGGCATAGGAGAGGTGGATGCATATGTCTCATTTGATCCTATCTTTCGCAAAGCGTGGTCCGGGACATCATAAGTGTGACGGCGTATGTTCATCCTTTTCAATCCAAACATAATATGTAGAATTGAATTTAATGTTGAGATTAACAAAATGTTCCTGAATTTAGTTTCAACCAAATTAATTTGGCTGAATACACAATGTTCCTGTTAGAATGTTGCAAAGCTAATAATTTTATTGTAGATTCACTAAGTTCTGAAAAGGGATTGTTTCCAGCATCGTCTGTATAGTTCAGAACTTCACACCAAAATTCTGCAGTGGATGATGTACACTGCCATTCTATATGGACAATGTCATGCCATTGGGATTGAAACACATATGCCAATTGTCTGGTCGACTTATTTCACGACATGCTATTTTCCGACATCCTTAAATGACAGAAACAATTACATGATATCGATGAATAAGCCCTTACAGCATCCCACTTTCTGTGTAGTTTAGATACATTTCTGTGAAGCAATGGTTGAACAGTTGAGTTGTAGTCGCTATAAAGTAAATAGTTTCTAGCCCTCTTGTCAGATTTTGCGGAGATGCTTCCTTTCTTTTCAGTACAACCGAAAAGAGTCGGAGGCCCCTTCTGTTGTGTGTTCAGCAGAGGCTTGTTACGCCTGCAAGGTTGGAGGGCTGGCCCTTTCGTAATACAGCGATCTTGTGCGGCATGGTTGGTGAGTCGGTGCCTATCAGTGTTCTCACTGTTCTGTGAGAGATATTCTCTAAACTTATCACAAACCCCTTGAAGAAAAAATTATATTTTAATAAAACAACGAAAGAAGTTGGTTTTATAAGAGCATAGAGGACGAAAAATCATTTGCAAGTTGCGAACGAAATTATAGAACAGAGGAACGAGAATGAATTACCACTACGAGATACATAGATTTTGAGAAAGCTTTCAGATTCAGCAAAATCTAATGTGATGTAAAGAAACAACAACGATGACATATCTTCAACGACACATCTAAAAGATGCTAGAAAACTCAGAATAGTAAGACGAGACGTCAAAGTAGATTCCGTATGACATACGAAATTCTCGGCGGCCCTAGAGCAAGTTCACTGATCCCTAAATTGGGAAGATAAAAAAGCAAAGTCTCTGTAAGTTCATCTGTATACAAGGTGGTTGCGGAACGTGGGCTGTTCAATATGAAGTGACAAAACAAAACAACTTCAGTAGTCTAAATTCAGCAGTTTTATTTTATTTTTGCAACCAATTTCAGTGTTACGTTATGTCAGTTTCAGGCCCCTGTGTAAAAACAATTATGATAACAGTGTGAAATAGTCATTCACCCGACATAGCTGATATTAATGACTATATACGTATTTAAGAAGGATCGTACGAACATTCCAAGCATTATTTTAGTGCGTTCTTTCTGTGTCTATTCGACGATAAAAACAACAGATATTGAACAGTCATTCTTCTATTAATCGTTTAACTATACTTACGAATTTGGAACTTCGTAAAAGGTTTTCCAGAAATAATCTTAATCATCACTAACAACATAATCTTTTACATTTCATTTTTATAAGACTTCAGTACATACAAATATTGCATTACCCAACACTGAAAATCAATTACAATAATTGTTAAGTAATATCTCACAGGAAAGAATTACTACAAGTTAAAAGAACCGTCATACGACCAGTTTTCGTATTTAGCGCAATTAAAGACAATGGGATAGACAACAAAATTAGTAACTGTAAGAGAAAACAAGGTCTTCAATGGTTTTGGGCAACTAGAAGAGTTTTTAAACTACGTTTACAACGAGTCTGTAAAGGAAAGCTTACGATCGATTGGTATGATCAGTTTTGACTGCTGGTAGTGAAACATGCAGCTTTAAAGCGGAAATCATTTAAATCTGAGAGTTATTCAGCGGGAAATCGTGATAGACATGTTACACATTGCTAGGAGAGGCGGGAAGACATACCAGTGAATAGACTAGAGTCGAAGGATGAGGAGTTATGACTATAACTAAAGTAGAGGCAGGTGAGACATGTAACAATGTCAATGAGTTGTACATGGTCGAGGGTCCTTTTCTGGATTCTAAGACGTAAAACAAGACCAGGATGACGAGCTAACGGAATCTGGGTAGATATCTTACAAAGCATGAGGGACCAACTTGGAGAGCAGAAACCTGTAATCATAGCGAACTGTATGGAGATTCCGTTTTCGTTCGAAGGACCCAAAAAATGAGATGATTCTCGTGGGTGTGGAACATGTCAGAAAGTATAACATAAAAACAGAGAACATTTGAATATAGTACTTACTACCTTGATCATTTGTCACGAGATTGTCGAAGTGGTGAATACAATGCTGTAAACTGAAATAACTAATATTTACAGAATTAACACGGTGTCAGAATGAAACATTGTTTTGCACTATTGACAAAATTTATCACACGCAAAGTATCTAGTCTTGACTGTCGTGACCAAGTGCTGTCAAAACTGAAATCTAACAGCCATTTTTACTTAACCTGTCTTAACAGCCTGTGTTATTTATCTATGGAGTAGAAGGAGTTACCTATCAAAAAGTCTCTCAAACTCTGTTTAAATCGTGCTTTATCTGACAACAAGTTTTTAATGGTTGTTGGCAATTTATTGAAAATGTGTGTTCCTGAATATTGGACCCCTTTTTGGACCTATGTAAGTGATTTTAGGTCTTTATGTAGATTGTTTTTATTTCTAGTACTGATACTATGTACTGAGTTATTGGTTGGAAATAGAGATACATTACTTCCAACAAATTTCATTAAGGAATAAATATACTGAGAAGCAGTGGTTAGAATACAAATTTCCTTTAACAGGTTTCTACATGATGCTCTTGAATTTACACCACAAATGATTCTTATCACAAGCTTTTGCTCGGTTTGATGAGTTACCCCAGATTATGATCCCGTATGACTCAATAGAATGAAAGTAAGCAAAGTATGCAAGTTTTTTTTTATACTTATATCTCCTACATCTGACATCATTCTCACTGCAAATACAGACTTATTTAGGCATTTAAGCAATTCAGTGGTATGCTCTCCTCAACTGATTTATTATTGAGTTGTAATCCCAGAAATTTAACACTGTCAACCTCTTCGATCTGCATATGTTATGCACATGCTGGAAGGAAACCTCTTACAAGTTCTGAGCAGCATGTAGTGGATCTCTTCAAAGTTTAATTACAGTGAATTATCTTTGAACCATTTATTAATGTCAATGAAAGTTTGATTAGCAGCAATTTCTACTTGACTTTCTACTTATTGCAATATTTGTATCATTTGCAAACAAAACAAACTTAGCATCTAGCAATGTAACAGACGAGAGGTCATTAATTTACACAAGAGAAAGCAATGTACCCAAGATGGAACCTTGAGGCACACCACATGTAATTAATTCCCAATCAGATGAAGACTGACTGCTTACTGCACAGGTATTTTGCAACGACAGCCTTTGTTTCCTGTTAGACAGATAAGACTCAAACCATTTCACAGCATTGCTGGTGACACCATAATATTTTAATTTATTTAAGAGAATGCTATGGTTGCCACAATCAAAGGCTTTTGACAGGTCACAGAAAATGCCAGTAGCCTCTAATTTATTATCTAATGAATTAAGAACATTCTCACTATAAGTGTAAATAGCTTTTTCTATGTCAGAATCCGTAAGAAATCCAAACTGTGACTTGCACAATATCTTATTTGCAGTCAGATGCTTAAGGAGACGCTTGAACACAACCTTTTCAAATATTTTTGAGAAAGCTGGCAAAAGTGAAATTGGTCGATAGATTGTAAAGAAGCTTAACTTCAGCATATTTTAGCCAGTCTGGAAACGTTCAGCTTGATTACGTAAATAACTTAAGATAGAACTCAACTTGCATGAGCACTCTTTGATGTCGATATGTTATCATACCCACTGGAATACTTAACTTTTAAGGATTTTATGATGGATGCTACTTCTTTGGGAGACGTGAGTGTCATTTCCATTTTACTGACGTTATTTTTGAAGTGTGGTCACAGATACTCCATTGCACTGTTCACTGAACCTGATTACCCCTAGCTGTCAGGGTGTTTGAGAGGTATGCGACACTACATGCACTTCTTATTTTTAGAGCAATCTTTTCCTCTTCCTTTTTGGGCCCGCCGGCTGGGATGGCCGAGCGGTTCTAGGCGCTACAGTCTGGAACCGCGCGACCGCTACGGTCGCAGGTTCGAATCCTGCCTCGGGTATGGATGTGTGTGATGTCCGTAATTTAGTTAGGTTTAAGTAGTTCTAAGTTCTAGGGGATTGATGACCTCAGAAGTTAAGTCCCATAGTGCTCAGAATCATTTGAACCATTTGAACCTTTTTGGCCCCACCTGTCTCTTTCTTCACTATATCCCATTCAGTCTTTATTTTGTTGCCTGATTTAATTATCTTTTTCTCATAATAAAGCTGTTTCGATTTCTGGATTACTTGCTTCAATATTTTGTTGTATTCTTTGTAATGAATTGCAATTCTAACATCAGAACTGTTCCTAGATACTAGATAGAGTCTCCTTTTTGTCCCACATGAGATCTTTATTCCTTGGATAACCCATGGTTTATTTCTTGACTTCTGTGTGATTTGAGTTACCTTCAGGGGTAGATACTAGATAGAGTCACCTTTTTGTCCCACATGAGATCTTTATTCCTTGGATAACCCATGGTTTATTTCTTGACTTCTGTGTGATTTGAGTTACCTTCAGGGGAAAATAATTTTCACAAGTGAAGGTAACCTTATTAATGAATGCTTCACATTTTCCATTTGAGTCAGAAGTATTGCAAACATCTATCTGTCCATGTCTTTGATCAATTTCCTCAATTGCCCAAATTTTGACTTATTTATTACCCTCCTGTACTCCGATTTAATAGTTTTTTTTGTCCTGACAAGTTTCAACATTTAACACAAGATGCTGCATGCCATTATCAGATTGCCCATTTACTATTGGTTTTGTGACATGACTTTTTCCCCTAGATTTGTTTACAAAGGTATTATCAGTAGCAGTCTCAGAGCATTTGCATATCCTAGTTGCAAAGTTCACAGTAGGAACTAAATCGAATGATAGTGCTACTGACTGCAATAATTGTTCACTGACAGAGCTTTTCAATAAGTTCACATTAAAATCACCAGCAACCACTATTTCCTTGTTTTTTTTTTTACCATGAGATGGAGAACAGAGCTTCTAGACTTTTTACGAAGATGTTAAAATTTCCTGAAGGTGATCTGTATATACCTGCTACTATAAAGGACTTATTACGAAATCCTGCTTCTGTTGCACAAGCTTCTAAGCGCTGCTCCGGGCAAAATTTATTACTATCAATATTCTTGAAATCAAGACAGTTTCTGACAAATTTGGCAACTCCTCCTTTCTCCATATTTTCTCTACAGGAGTAAAAAGCTAACTTGAATCCTGTAACATTTAACATATCTATACCAGTGCTCACATGATGTTCGGAGAGGCAGATTGTATCAACTGGTTTGCCCAACTCTTTCAACACAAATAAGCAACTCATTAAGCTTACCCCTTAGTCCTTTATTCAACTGTGTTTGTCGAGTGGCTGTTGATCATGACAATGTTGATTGATTTGTAGGATTATTCCCTGCTATATTTCTATTTTTCTTGTATGTTAACTTTGCTCTTATGATGAAGCTGTTGTATTCGAAATAGGTCGAGCAAACTTACGAATAAAGCTGTTCTTTACCTGAGGGTATTCACGTTCCGTCGTTACTCTCTTTATAATTCTGCAATTGAGGTCTATTCACACGTTCAGGGACAAATTTGAAAAAGTAAACATACCATTACATATTTGCATTAATATATTTCAAATTTGTTATTACCATACTCTCCCGCATAAATCTGAAGAAAATCGCAGAAGAAAGTATAACGTGAAAAATGCAGCAAAAGTGACAGAAGCTAGACAAAATATAGACACACCTGATACAGCTTAAAAATAGTAAGGTATTTTGCAGGAACTTAGAACATAAACAAACATAGGCTATAACAGTAATTCTGGTTTAGCTTATGCTGTGGTAATAAGGTATTACCTGAGCAGCCACACAGCGCAGCCAGCGTTGTGTGATTCTATAAAGTATTAATGGCAGTGTCTATGAACTCTGTTAGAAGTGATAAAGTCATGATAATCAGAAAAACAATTATCTGACCAGTCATGAATAACGCATGACGTTATTTAATTTTGTTTATGATGGTATCTAGGAGATCCATTGGAGGTAATGGTGGTGTCCTCGTTTAGCTACTCTCAGCGTGGTTTGTGACTGGCTGGCTAACAGTTCATAGTACAGTTGATGTAGCGAGAAGTGAAACCCTTGTTGCTTTTTATGCAAGTATATGCCTCACAGTCATCTAAACTCTGAGAGATAACTTGTGTTGTTGATTGTAAATGACATATCAGGACTACAGAACTACTAATTGCCCAAAGTGAAAATATACTTAATTACGTGGCCAGTTTTTTACACAGCTAGGTGGTGCAGTGATTAAATGCTGGGATCCGCACTAGGAAGGAACTGGAGTCCACTTGCCGTATGGCTATCCAGATTTACATTTTTAATGATTTTGCAAAAGCGTTTGCTGTGAATGCAAAACTAACTCCCCTGAAAAGGATAAGAACGATTTCCTTCCCCTCCTCATCCAGTGTAAGCTTGTGTCTCATCTACAATGACCTTCTCGTGGACGGGAGGAAAACCCTCTACGCGCATTCCTACCAATCTGTTAACCAGTTTCGTGAAAAAGAATATTTGTTTGTTTGTTTAGTTAGTTTACGTGTAATGTTGTTGAATGTGTTCCATTTACAGAAATTGTTATCGGTGTTGTTTTACATTGGTATTTCGATGCATTGTCAAGACGCTGTGATTCGTGGTTGGCTGCGAGAAGTGTTGGTTAGGAGACGCCGTAATATAGTGTGACTTTATAGTGGGATTAGTGGACATTTATGTTTTCAGGAATAGATGCAGATTAACAGTTACCACAGTTTCCGATCTGAACTTCAGTCATAAATTGTCTGTAGACAAGACAGTAATGGGGCTTGGTGAGATCTAATCGAGTTACAGGCTGAAACCTAATAACCGACTGTTCTTTTTCTTCTCGTTCGACAGTAATAAAGCGCTCCCGGTGACGGTACAGTGCCGTTACGTTGGATTCGAATAACAGCTGGTACTGCAGGCAATTTGCTCGCGCTGGAATAAAACAGACTGGAGATTTCATTTAATTGGAGTTTACTGCAGCAACAGACGGCGCACGGTCAGCTTGTGCTGCAACCGGTAACGTAAGAGGGGGCTGGTCACGCGCGGGACGTCAGCACTACGAGCGTTAATACTCCTATTTGTCCTGGCGGTGTACCCACGGACATCGCCGTCCGTCACCAGGCCACAGCTTGCTGATTCTAAAACGGCAATCTCGAACAGTTCCAGGCAATTTTGACCAGTAAGAGGAGAAATGAACAACTACAGAAGTAGTAGCTGGATGACTGAAAAACATCAGTTGGACAACAGAGTGTCCTGTTGAAGAACTATCATCGTCAACGAAATTATCATCATCACTAATTTCATATCCACTACTGCATTGACACCTCCACGCATTACTGTCTTTCACCACAACTATCAATGCTACTACATGGTGTTTTCAGTTGACATCTGTGGACATCTGTTAGTTCGTTGTCTCCGTCTTGTCTTATTTTTGGAATCCAGCAAAGAACTTTCTAGGTCCATCTTACTATTAAGGGAAGGTTTACTATCTTTTGGTTCAAAAACTCGATTTTTTTAAAGCATTTTTGGATCCATAAAATGTTTAGAATCCACCCCTGAAACGGTTTTTCCGAATACGGAACTGAAATGTTTGTTATTCGCGGTTGAACAAAAAAATGCACCTGCCTGAAATCGGCCTTTTTCACGCACCAGTTTTTTATTTTATTTTGGAGGACGAGTTATTTTACAGGTGCTTTGGAGGAAACACACAAAATTCAAATGAAAGTTTGAACGCGTGTGTTTCGAAGTTAGCCCCCAAGTATTTCCATTGTGGTGCGAAGACTGTGGAGATTGCGACTTTCCTGGGAGTGAGCAGCTTCAACGAAGGGTATTCAGCAATTCTGAAGACCATGACAACGATGGACGTCACCCTGGGACTCGTATTCGACGTAGTTCGCCAAGCATTCGGACATCACCGGATTCAAGGGGCTGAAAACCGCTTGTCACTGGCCGTACGAGCGGCTCTGGAGCAGCGCAGGATGGCCCAGATCGAGCAGAACGCCCTGTATGAGGAAGAGGAAGGATTAGTTTATGGGCCCGGAATAGCAGATAGAAAGTAAGTTGCATAACATTGCATTTATATGTAGTCAAAACTTCAAACACGTTTTTCTCGAAATGACTTTTTTTTTATCGCGCGGTATGGTAACTTCAAATCTACTGAACCGATTGGCGTGATTCTTTGTTTCCGATGAAACTAACTAAATTGTCTAGGAGTTGTACCACTTTTATTCCGATCCATCAACTGTAAATATTTTTACTTGGCCGACGAATTTCAAATGGTTCAAATGGCTCTGAGCACTATGGGACTTAACTTCTGAGGTCATCAGTCCCCCAGAACTTAGAACTACCTAAACCTAACTAACCTAAGGACATCACACACATCCATTCCCGAGGCAGGATTCGATCCTGCGACCGTAGCCAGACTGTAGCGCCTTGAACCGCTCGGCCACTCCGGCCAGCGGCCGACGAAGTCGAAAAATCGATGAAAAAACCCTATTTTTTCAAATGGCCGCCATTTTGTTTCCTATGGTTCAAATAACGTAAGATAGGTACAACTCCTAACGAATCTAATACACATCGCTAACTTCAACTCAATTTTGATTTCAGACGAGCCGGCTGACCTGTGACATACCGCGCGTGGAGGTCTGCATCGAAATTTTGTATCATTCCGACGGCACTTTCGCCTTTGCTCTTCGACATTTCTGGTCGAAAAAATTCCAGTTTGTAAAGGAAATGTCAATAAACATTTGGAGCAAATTTGACATTGATGTCTATAACACATCCCGAGAAAAAAATTCTCAAAGAACATGCTTTTTTCGGGCCAAAGATAATAAACCTGTCCTTAATTCACTTGGCTATGTGTTCCCATTCCCATTACAATCGCAGCTACGGCTTCTACTACAATCTGTAGCCAGATCCATTAATTTGATTTCAAGTCTCATGTAATTATTCCCGACATACATCTCTCTATTGGCAGCATATCAGTCCCAAATTTTTGAACGGTTTTCCTATTTAAAATTCAAATCTTACTGACATCTGTCGTATACAAACTGGTTATAAGCTTTCATGTTGAGTCACATACATTAGTATCGAAATCCCTATTTAGTTGAGCAAAGGCACAGCTCGCCATTGTGACTCTTCTGTTCATTACTTTTGCTGTCAGTCCAGTTGCTGTCCTAAAAATAAAAGCTTATCAATTGCTTGTATAAACTTCGTTCTTAATTTGTAAGATTTGTTTTGTGGCACTTCTACACTATTTTAGACATTCTAACATATCATCAGGTCTATTTTCAAACTTGCTGTAGTAAGTTCCTCCAAATTTTAGTGAGACACGTTGCGGCGTCGCAACTAGTGCGCGATCGCCCATTTGTCTATTAAAAGCTTTACTTCAGGATGTATGTGGGCGGCAATGTAAGTCGGTAGAGTATTATACGGTCAGTAACGGACGAGTTGTGTCCTGCAGACTGACGTCACGACCATCTGTTGCAGCTGCGTGTGTGAAAGCAGTGGAGTAGCGCTGGCAGGCCACTTACATTATACGAAACTAAAAATATTAATAACTAATAAAGGAATAACCTGAGGAACGTCATATTTGATGTACATCCTTCTGTTGTGAAAACAAACAATATGTCAAAGTCTGAGATCAAAAATAGTTGTATTTTGGAAGTTAGTAAAATTCCACAAAGCCGGCCGAAGTGGCCGCGCGGTTCTGGCGCTGCAGTCTGGGACCGCGAGACCGCTACGGTCGCAGGTTCGAATCCTGCTTCGGGCATGGATGTGTGTGATGTCCTTAGGTTAGTTAGGTTTAACTAGTTCTAAGTTCTAGGGGACTAATGACCTCAGCCGTTGAGTCCCATAGTGCTCAGAGCCATTTTTTTTAAATTCCACAAAAAAACGTAATTTTCCGACAGTCAAGAATTTAAATAAATACAGTGATGTAATAGTTCACCTTCAGTGACTATGTACGATGATCTGATAACACTTTCAGTGTTCATATATAAATTTGGAAAGTTTTTAGTTTCAGAAAACCTCTGTGACTTTTTTATAATAATAATTTCAAGAACTCTAAGTAAATATGTGTATTGTGTGTTAGGGTGCATGTGAATGACAATGCGGGACGTTCGGCATTATTAAAAATCATTCATGTAATTCTCTACAGGAACTGGCAAGTGTTCCAACTCTGTAACGTGGGAACGAATCTACTAGTGGTTCCCCTACTAGTGAATGTCGGAAGTCCAAGTATGTATGCTTATGTATAAGACAGCCAGAACATTCGCGACTACATAATAAATTTCCAGATGTAGAGTAAAACTTATAGTTCATTTTGTTTTCTTTATTTAATTAGAGAGTTTTGTGTTACTTAATTTGATGACGTCAATGAGCATAGAGAAGTGATTGGTGCTTGCTAGATTTTGGCACGAGCCGCGCCCTAGAAGTGAGTTATCATTGGTCGTAAATGCTGACAGCCAATGAGAAGCGAGACGGTTGGCCGCCTAGCGAGGAGATATAGTTTTGTGTGTGGGAGAGTGAGAAGGGAGTCGTGAGCTAGCTTTGATTGGAGGCGGTTATTGTTTATGAAAACTTTAGAGTGTTGTGGTAATTCGTTCCGACGAAAATCGCGAGTGAACTTTGAATTATGTAGCGTGGCGGTACTGAGTATATTCTTACTGAGTATTTTATGGCGAGCATAAACTTTAACTAAAGACAACCACTGAATATCGTGTGCAGAAGTAATTGGGCGATCATTGACCGTGTTACAAGTAATTGGTTTCGGAATTTGGGAAGGTAAAAGTTCTGGCTGTTTTAGGTATGGTGATAACAGTGAGCAGAAACTTTCGTAAATGTGGGCTCATGATCTTGCTTAACGGCAATAAAGATCTATTTAAGGTTTAAATTTGAACTTCATGTTTAAAGTACGAGTTACATCCCCTTTCCGAATCATTTCTTCAAAGAACATAGAAAATCTTCAGCAAATTTTGCTTATAGCGGCCTCCAGCGTGTGGTTATGAGGTTACAGTTTCCTCAACACTGCTTTTCTGTGATCTCGTAAGTAGCTGCAGTCAAGAGTTTACGTGCGAAGATCTACCGCTGTAAAGAGGTAGGTGAACAAAAAATTATAAAAGAAATTGCATTGCAGCAGCAACGTATAATCCGTCGCAATTGGTGCATCGCATCGCACGCACGTAAAACATCCGTCGCAACGTCGGGACAAGTCTTCGGGCTGGAATCTCGTTGACTGGAGTAGAATTGTCTTCAGTGATGAGCCCCGCTCCGAACTGAGCCCCGATGACCAGTGTGGATATGAGCGTTTGGCATAATTGGCCGGGAGGCCCCTTGCGGGGCAGGTCCGTCCATCTTGGTGCAGGTCTTATTACATTCGACGCCACATTGGGCGACCTGCGCTCCGGATGGGGATGAAATGATGATGAAGACAGCACAACACCCGGTCCCTGAGCGGAGAAAATCCCCGACCCAGCCGGGAATCGAACCCGGGCCCCTTAGGACGGCAATCCGTCACGCTGACCACTCAGCTATCGGGGCGGACTCCGATGACCAGTAAGACGTGTCTGGAGACGCCCTGGACAGGGTGGGATATCAACCGGACTGTCACCCACCGTAGGGCCCGTAAACCAGTAGGGATGGTCTCGGGTGCCATTTCCTTTCATAGCAGAACCCCTTTGGTTGTCATCCATGGCACCGTTTCAGCACAGCGGTACGACAACGATGTTCTACGCCCTGTTTTGTTGCCCATCATGGCAAGCCATCCTAGGCTTACACTTCAGCAATATAATGCCCGCCTGCACACGGCGAGTGTTTCTATTGCTTGTCTTCGTACTTGGCAAACCTTACCTACGCTAGCAAGGTCGTTGAATATCTCCCCAGCTGAGAAAGTGTGGAGCACTATGTGCAGGGCCCTCCAACCAGCTCGAGATTCTTACAATGTAACGCGCCAGTTGGACAGAATATGGCGGCCTCAGGTGGACATCCAACTACTCTGTCAATCAATGTCAAACCAATAACTGGCTGCATCATTTCATGATTAATGTGATTTGAAGAGAAGTAATAAAATGAGCTCTAACATGGAAATTAAGCGTTTCCGGACATAACATCTTTTCTTTATTTGTGTGTGAGGAATGTTTCCTGAAAGTTTGGCCATACCTTTTTGTAACACCCTGTATATCTAAGTTACATGCAGACATTCAGTACGGACGCACAGAAGTTGGGCAATTTAAAGAGCTGCTAAATGGGTCATACAGAGGAGAGTAAACTGATATGTAAAGCAAGGGAAAGTGCATGGCCTTTTAGGTTTTTCAGGAAGTGACTGAATTTTGGTCGAGCGGATATCCAAGCGACTTGGGGGAGTATGTTTCAAATAAAGGCTTTGTGGTTGCGTAGGATGATGAAATGACGCATGTCCAATTTAAGCTATTTAGTAGTTTTAGTTTATTGGAGATTTCGTAGTGGATGGTTAGTAGGTTACATGTTAGTTGACAATCGATTGTTTGTCTGAGATATTTGAGTGTGTAGCCGTTGTGAGACCAATTCTTTGGAAGTCATGGAACCGGAAGCAGATGGTAATTTTTCATATTAGTATCACTAGAGTTTATAAAAGGGGACCGGTGACCACACCAGGAGGTACAGTAGTGGAGATGGGGCTGAAGGGTCAATTAAACTTTCCTGACAATACAGTATAAGGCTGGGAAGGTGGTACCTTTGGCGTTATGGGAGGTGTCGACAGGAAGAGGCGGCTGAGGCTTATCGGTAACGTAAAGAATATGTAAGAGTGGAGACACGAAGAAGTTTTGGAACACGTCTATAGTTGAATGAAATACGGAAATTGAGGTCCGTTTTGATCACGACAAAAGACGGGCTACGGGACGGAAAGTATGGGAGGGCCTATTAGTTATAGGGAGCTCCAACGTTAGGCGGGTTATGGAGCCCCTCAGGAAAATAGCGGGTAGGTCGGGGAAGAATGCCAGTGTGCACTCGGTGTGCTTGCCGGGGGGTCTCGTCCGTAATGTGGAGGAGGCCCTTCCGGCAGCTATTGAACGCACTGGGTGTGACCGGCTGCAGATAGTAGCACATGTCGGAACGAATGACGCCTGCCGCTTGGGTTCTGAGGCCATCCTTGGTTCCTTCCGGCGGCTGGCTGATTTGGTGAAGACAACCAGCATCGCACGCGGAGTGCAAGCTGAGCTTAATATCTGCAGCATAGTGCCCAGAGTCGATCGCGGTCCTCTGGTTTGGAGCCGTGTGGAGGGTCTAAACCAGAGGCTCAGACGACTCTGCGACTATAATGGTTGCAAATTCATCGACCTCCGTTATTGGGTGGAGAACTGTAGGGCCCCCCTAGACAGGTCAGGCGTGCACTACACACCGGAAGCAGCTACTAGGGTAGCAGAGTACGTGTGGCGTGCACACGGGGGTTTTTTAGGTTAGAGGGACCCCCCCCCCCCCCCTTGGGCGAAACGATAAAATACCTGACGGCTTACCAGAGAGGACATTATCATCGTTGATAAAGAACGTCCGTCCTCAGAGACCAAAAACAGGAAAAGTTAACGTAATATTGGTAAACTGCAGGAGTATCCAGGGCAAGGTTCCTGAATTAGTATCTCTTATTGAAGGAAATAGTGCGCATATAGTATTAGGAACGGAAAGTTGGTTAAAACCGGAAGTGAACAGTAACGAAATCCTAGACACAGAATGGGATATATACCGCAAGGATAGGATAAACGCCAATGGTGGAGGAGTATTTATAGCAGTAAAGAATTCAATAATATCCAGTGAAGTTATTAGCGAATGCGAATGTGAAATAATCTGGGTTAAGCTAAGTATCAAAGGTGGGTCAGCTATGATAGTCGGATGCTTCTACAGACCACCTGCATCAGCAACCGTAGTAGTTGAGCGCCTCAGAGAGAACCTGCAGAACGTCGTGAAGAAGTTTCGTGATCATACTATTGTAATAGGGGGAGACTTCAATCTACCAGGTATAGAATGGGATAGTCACACAATCAGAACTGGAGCCAGGGACAGAGACTCTTGTGACATTATCCTGACTGCCTTGTCCGAGAATTACTTCGAGCAGATAGTTAGAGAACCAACTCGTGAAGCTAACGTTTTAGACCTCATAGCAACAAATAGACAGGAACTTTTCGACTCCGTGAATGTAGAAGAGGGTATCAGTGATCATAAGTCAGTGGTTGCATCAATGACTACAAGTGTAATAAGAAATGCCAAGAAAGGAAGGAAAATATATTTGCTTAACAAGAGTGATAGGGCACAAATCGCAGAATATCTGAGTGACCACCATCAAACGTTCATTTCTGAGGAAGAGGATGTGGAACAAAAATGGAAAAAATTCAGAAACATCGTCCAGTACGCCTTAGATAAGTTCGTACCGACTAAGGTCCAAAGCGAGGGGAAAGATCCACCGTGGTATAACAATCATGTACGAAAGGTACTACGGAAACAAAGAAAGCTTCATCATAGGTTTAAGAGTAGTCGAATCATAGCTGATAAGGAAAAGCTGAACGAAGCGAAAAAGAGCGTAAAGAGAGCAATGAGAGAAGCATTCAACGAATTCGAACATAAAACATTGGCAAACAATCTAAACAAGAACCCTAAAAAGTTTTGGTCATATGTAAAATCGGTAAGCGGATCTAAATCCCCTATTCAGTCACTCGTTGACCACGATGGCACCGAAACAGAGGACGACCGAAGAAAGGCAGAAATACTGAATTCAGTGTTCCGAAACTGTTTCACTGCGGAAAATCGTAACACGGTCCCTGACTTCAGCCGTCGCACGGACGCCAAAATGGAAAATATTGAAATAAACGATATCGGAATTGAAAAACAACTGCTATCACTTAGTAGCGGAAAAGCATCCGGACCAGACGAGATACCCTTAAGATTCTACAGTGATTATGCTAAAGAACTTGCCCCCTTTCTATCAGCAATTTATCGTAGATCGCTGGAAGAACGTAAAGTACCTAGCGACTGGAAGAAAGCGCAGGTCGTTCCCATTTTCAAGAAGGGTCATAAATCAGATGCGAATAATTATAGGCCTATTTCGCTTACGTCAATCTGTTGTAGAATAATGGAACATGTTTTGTGTTCTCGTATTATGGCGTTCTTAGATAATACAAATCTCCTTCATCATAACCAACATGGATTCCGCAAACAGAGATCATGTGAAACTCAGCTCGCCCTATTTGCCCAAGAAATTCACAGTGCCGTAGACACTGGCGAGCAGATTGATGCCGTATTCCTGGACTTCAGGAAGGCATTTGATACGGTTCCGCACTTACGTTTAGTGAAAAAAATACGAGCTTACGGAATATCGGACCAGGTTTGTGATTGGATTCAGGATTTCCTAGAAGAAAGAACACAACATGTCATTCTTAACGGTTCAAAATCTGCAGATGTAGAGGTAATTTCGGGAGTACCGCAAGGAAGCGTGATAGGACCTTTATTGTTTACAATATACATAAATGACTTAGTTGACAACATCGGTAGCTCCGTGAGGCTATTTGCAGATGACACGGTTGTCTACAAGAAAGTAGCAACATCAGAAGACTCGTACGTACTCCAGGAAGACCTGCAGAGGATTAATGCATGGTGCGACAGCTGGCAGCTTTCCCTAAACGTAGATAAATGTAATATAATGCGCATACATAGGGGCAGAAATCCATTCCAGTACGATTATGCCATAGGTGGTAAATCATTGGAAGCGGTAACGACCGTAAAATACTTAGGAGTTACTATTCGGAGCGATATGAAGTGGAATGATCACATAAAACAAATAGTGGGAAAAGCAGGCGCCAGGTTGAGATTCATAGGAAGAATTCTAAGAAAATGTGACTCATCGACGAAAGAAGTAGCTTACAAAACGCTTGTTCGTCCGATTCTTGAGTATTGCTCATCAGTATGGGACCCTTACCAGGTTGGATTAATAGAAGAGATAGACATGATCCAGCGAAAAGCAGCGCGATTCGTCATGGGGACATTTAGTCAGCGCGAGAGCGTTACGGAGATGCTGAACAAGCTCCAGTGGCGGACACTTCAAGAAAGGCGTTACGCAATACGGAGAGGTTTATTATCGAAATTACGAGAGAGCACATTCCGGGAAGAGATGGGCAACATATTACTACCGCCCACATATATCTCGCGTAATGATCACAACGAAAAGATCCGAGAAATTAGAGCAAATACGGAGACTTACAAGCAGTCGTTCTTCCCACGCACAATTCGTGAATGGAACAGGGAAGGGGGATCAGATAGTGGTACAATAAGTACCCTCCGCCACACACCGTAAGGTGGCTCGCGGAGTATAGATGTAGATGTAGATGTAGATGGGATAAGACGGATATAGGTACATGGGAATAAATGCAAAGGCCTGGAGTTTTGAGAAGAAGATTAGCGTGCTACAGATAATCACGAGATTTCTCATGATCAAAGTACACTGATGTGGCCAATTCACGGTTATTAGGCAGACGGAACAGGACAAGGGTGAGGTAAGCTTGTAACGCTTTTCTCCTCTATTACTTACTTCTCAGCAAAGGACCATCAGTGAGAACAAGCAGTCTTAATGGTTTGATGAATTTATTCGTGTTACAAGTAATGTTATGAAGTTGTAGATAAAAACGTGAGGATCATGGCATCTAGTTAAAAGTGCAGAGTTGTTAAGAGTGACTTAACAGTAATGTCTCATACACTATGTGATCAAAAGTATCCGGGATACGTTCAAATTAGGTGCTGGAAGGTTTCTTGGGAATGGCAGCCCAATCTTCACTGAGTGCTGCACTGAGGAGAGGTATCGATGCCGGTCGGTGAGGCCTGGCACGAAGTTGGCGTTCCAAAACATCCCAAAGGTGTTCTGTAGGATTCAGGTCAGGACCCTGCGCAGGCCAGTCCATTACAGCGACGTTATTGTCGTGTAACTACTCCGCTACAGTCCGTGCATTATGAACAGGTGCTCGATCGTGTTGCATGATGCAATCGTCATCCCCGAATTGCTCTTCAACATTGGGAAGCAAGAAGGTGCTTGAAACATCAGTGTAGGCCTGTGCTGTGATAGTGCCACTCAAAACAACAAGGGGTGCAAGCCCCCTCCATGAGAAACATGAGCACACCATAACAGCCGGCCGGTGTGGCCGTGCGGTTCTAGGCGCTTCAGTCTGGAACCGCGTGACCGCTACGGTCGCAGGTTCGAATCCTGCCTCGGGCATGGATGTGTGTGATGTCCTTAGGTTAGTTAGGTTTAAGTAGTTCTAAGTTCTAGGGGACTGATGACCTCAGATGTTAAGTCCCATAGTGCTCAGAGCCATTTGACCCAGCCACACCATAACACCACCGCCTTCGAATTTTACTGTTGGCAATACGCACCCTGGCAGATGATGTTCACCGGGCATCCTGAATACCCACGCCCTGTCAACGGATCGTCACATTTTGTACGTGATTCGTCACTCCACACAACGTTTTCCCACTGTTCAATCGTCCAATGTTTGGGCTCCTTACACCAATCGAGGCCTCATTCGGGATTTACCAGCTTAATGTGTAGCTTACGAGGAGCCGCTCGACCATGAAATCCAAGTTTTCTCACCTCCCACCTGTCATAGTACTTGTTGTGGATCCTGATGCAGTTTGGAATTCCTGTTTGATGGGTTGGATAGATGTCTGCCTATTACACATTACGACCCTCTTCAACTGTCGGCGGTCTATGTCAGTCAACAGAGCCGGCCTCTGTGGTCGAGCGGTTCTAAGCGTTTTAGTCCGGAACCACGCGGCTGCTACGGTCGCAGGTTCGAATCCTGCCTCGGGCATGGATCTGTGTGATGTCCTTAGGTTAGTTAGGTTTAAGTAGTTCTACGTTCTAGGGGACTGATGACCTCAGATGTTAAGTTCCATAGTGCTTAGAGCCATTTGAACCATCAGTCAACAGACGCGGTCGGCCTGTACGCTTTTGTGCTGTACGTGCCCCTTCACGTTTCCACTTCACAATCACATCGGAAACAGTGGACCTAGGGATGTTTAGGAATGTGGAAATCTCGCGTAGAGACGTATGACACAAGTGACACCCACTCACCAGACCACGTTCGAAGTCCGTGAATTCGGCGGAGCGCCCTATTCTTCTCTCTCACGTGTCTAATGTCTACTGAGGTCGCTGATATGGAGTACCTGGCAGTAGGTGGCAGCACAAAGCACCTAATATGAAAAACGTATGTTTTTGGGGGTTTCCGGATACTTTTGATCACATAGTGTACCTTGCTTGACGAGGGAAGTCGTACGAGAACGTAGTATTATTAACGCACTTCCTTCTCATGTCTGTGGCATGTTCAGTGACAATAGAAAGTACAAATAAATTCCTTGTCAAGACACAAAACAAGAGTTACTGGTAACGTCTTTGAGACATTACATAAATCCATAGTGTATCTAACAATGGCAACAGATCTTGCTGGAAAAGGTGCTGATAAGGGATGAAAGTATAGTCATGGGACACCGGGCAAGTACACAAAACGGGACCCCTACCCGTCCTGCATCCTGCCCCCTCCCCATTCCTAAATCCTGCCCCCACCTCTAGCCACATTACACACACACACATACACACACACACACTACACCCTTGATTCCCTCCTTGAGTAAAAATGTAAAGTGAATAATAAAAACCTTTTAAAAATTATTTTATTGTTTTGTAAAGTGAAATATAATCTTAGTAATTTTTTCTCGTTTATTATTACATGAAACAGTTATTCTACACAATATCACTGCACATAAAAAATCTTCAGAGCAATGGGTACATTTTAATTAAATATAAGGCCAAACAATTTCTTTTGATAATCTGTATTTAACTATTTAGATGTCATCGTACATTCAGAGTTAAAACATTACAATAAATTAATTGTTGCTGTTGTTGTTGTAGTCTTGGTCCAAAGACTGGTTTGATGCAGCTCTCCATGCTACTCTATCCTGTGTCTCCGAATAAATTACTGCAACTTACATCCATCTGAATGTGTTTACGGTATTCATCTCTCGATCTCCCTCTACGATTTTCGCCACCCACAGTCCCCTCCAGTACTAAATTGGTTATCCGCTTCGTGTCTCGGAATATGTCGTGTCAACCGATCCCTCCTCTAATCAGGTTGTGCCACAAATTTCTTTTGTCCCTAGTTCTTTTCTGTACCTTCTCATTAGTTACGTGATCTACCCATCCAATCTTCAGCATTCTTCTGCAAAACCACTTTTCAAAAGCTTCTGTTCTCTCCTCCATGTTTCATTTCGATACGTGGCTACACTCTATACAATTACTTTCAGAATAGACTTGCTAACACTTAAATCTATGTTCGATGGTAACAAATTTCTCTTCTACAGAAATACTCTTCTTGCCATTGCCAGTCTACACTATATATCCTCTCTGCTTGACCATAATCAGCTATTTTGTTGCCCAAATAGCGAAAGTCATGTACTACTTTAAGTGTCTCGCTTCCTAATGTAATAAATTAATTACAACACAGAATAATCTCATAAAAAGTGGAGCAGTGTCGTAAGTAAAAATAGGATTGAAAAGTTAATTTTAAATAAATCTGTTTCGCCTTGTTCTTGCGTGTGCAAATAGTCTGTTATCTTAGAAAAATCAATATTTCATTGTCTTTCATTCTCTATGGATATATCTACACATTACTATAAGCGCACATTAAAATCTGTTCCTACTCCATGCACAGATGGAGTGTGAGAAGTATGATTTGCTGTACACCTCTGTATGAGACATTGTTTGGCTGATTTTGTTAGCATGATCTCTACACGATGGATACGTAGACGGCTGCAGAAAATTTGTACATATTGCGCTGAAACTCGGGTCTGGAAATTTTACTAACACGTTCTTTCTATGTGTGTGGAGTCTTACTTCGAGTTCTGTCAGACAGTGTTTTTCAAAATTTCTGTTACATGCGCTCGTCTGTGAAAGACCCGCCCTTTCCTCCATGACAGCGGTTGACTTGAAAGTTACATGATTATTCATTTTTTCTTGTTCCTTTCCCCTTTTTCTCTTCCCAAAACCTATTCATTCTTTGGCTGTGTACCTGTTTATTTTGTTTTGTCCCTATTTTCCCTTTTTTTCTTCCTTTCTTTTACTTCAAATTTCCTGTTTATAATTTTGTTTCTGAATATGTCTCTTTCAAATGGTTCAAATGGCTCTGAGCACTATGGGACTCAACTGCTGAGGTCATTAGTCCCCTAGAACTTAGAACTAGTTAAACCTAACTAACCTAAGGACATCACACACATCCATGCCCGAGGCAGGATTCGAACCTGCGACCGTAGCGGTCTCGCGGTTCCAGACTGCAGCGCCAGAACCGCGCGGCTACTTCGGGCGGCTAATATGTCTCCTTTCATTTATCTTTTCATTACTGATCGTTGCCTGTTTTAGGTCTTCTTCTATTTTTGAAACAAATCAGTTTTTTTGTTGAACTGTTTACTGCATCAAAAATTCTCTTTGTGAATCTGTTGCTGTTTATTTTATGTATGTGTGCATAAATGTTAGTCGGCATTTTCCGGTCATGTCTGTGAGCCTGTCCGCGTGTTCATATATTTCTTTGGTTGGTCTCTTCATCCATATCCCATCCCTGTGTACTTCTCCAAACATTTTTTCTGAGGATTTTACGTTGTATTTTTTCTGTCTCCGGGATGAATGATGCTCCGATTGTGGTCGTTCCTGACGCGTAGTGTGCTTACCGTAGCACAGCTGTACTGTAGTGCCTGTAGTACCTATCTTGAGATATTTCTTTTATTGTAGTGTGTTCATGTCAGTTTGTACATTTTCTGGTGTATTTTTGTTCTTTGCATGTTGAACGCCTTGTTTGATCCTCTTATTTGTGTATATTCACCAAGATTTTTGAATTTTTCCACTCTTTCAACCTTTCTGTATGTTGTGTACATGGCTTGGTTGTTGTTGTTCTTTCTTTCTGTGTATTGCCTTTTCTCATACCGTATTTATAGACCTGTTTTCGCAGAGAGTTCATGTAAGTATTCCAGTACTGTGTGTGTGAATTCTTAAGGGACCAAACTGCTGAGCTCATCGGTCCCTAGACTTATACACTACTTAAACTAACTTATGCTAGGAACAACACACACACACCCATTCCCGGCCACGGTGGTCTAGCGGTTCTAGGCGCTCAGTCCGGAACCGCGCGACTGCTACGGTCGCAGGTTCGAATCCTGTCTCGGGCATGGATGTGTGTGATGTCCTTAGGTTAGTTAGGTTTAAGTAGTTCTAAGTTCTAGGGGACTGATGACCACAGATGTTAAGTCCCATAGTGCTCAGAGCCATTTGAACCATTTGAACACACACCCATTCCCGAGGGAGGACTCGAACCTCTGGTGGGAGAGTCCGCGCAACCCGTGACGTGGAGCCTCAAACTGCACGGCCACTCCGAGCGGCTATTCCAGTACTTCTTCTTTATTGTAGCTGAGTGTTGCCAGTCCTGTAAATGTCAGGTATTTTATGATCGTCTTGTTATCACACATTCTTCCTAACTGAATTCTTTTTATCTTTCTTCATTCTTTGATAATTATGTCCAAAATAATGTTGAATGAAAGAGGTTAGAAACCATCTCCTTGTCTGACCCCTGTATATATCTCGAATGGGTCTGAGATTTGTCCCATAAATTTTATTTTGGATGTGGTGTCTGTAAATGCCTGTTGTATGAACGTTCCAAATTTCTTAAATAAAGGACCTTCTTTTTCTGAAGCCTGCTTGGTATTCACCAATCTTTGTACCAGCTTGTGGGTCTAGACTGTTGAGTAATGCCTTGGAGAGAATTGTGTAGGTGATTGGTAATAATGAGGTACCTCTGTAGTTATTGGAGTCTGTCATATCGCCCGTTTTGTGGAGTGGGTGAATCGACGCACATTTCCATTCCTATGGAATTTTCTCCGTATTCCATATTTCTGTAAGAATTTCGTGTATTTTCTTTGTGATGGTTTGGTATGTGAGTTTTCAGATCTCGGATATACTGCCGTCTTTTCCTGTGGGTCTGTTGTTTTTTAGTTGTTTTATACCTTCTACATCTGTTATTAAAGGCGGTTTTGAATCTGTGTTCGGTGCAGTTTTTGTGAAGTGTAATTTTCTTTGGGTTTCTTGCTGTTGAGGAGTTTATCAAAATGATTTTTAAGAATTTTGCAGTTTTCTTTAGCAATTGTTTCCAGAGATACGTCTGTTCTTTTGAAGAAAATATTTAGAGGTTGATAACCCTTATATTTTCCGTGAAAATTCTGTAGAAATTTCTCGTATTATTTTGCTTGAAATCTTCCTCGATTTCATTTAGTCTATTTTTGTCGTATGTTTCGCTCTTCTAATATGTTTCAAGGATTGTTTCTGGGCTTAATGGAAATCTTGCCATGTTTCTTTTGTTTTGATGTTGCTAAACTTCTTCCAGGCCTGAATTCTACTTTCAGTGGTCTGATCACACGTTGCGTTCCACCATATATGTTTTCGTTTCCTAGGAGGCTGAACCGAACGCATTGGATTCTGAATTGTCTTCGCGAAATCTGTCCCTTTTTTTTGTTGAATTTTGATTAATTTCTTCAATATTGTTGTCTTTGTTTATCTTCAAGTACTCTGAATCTGATCTTATAATTATTTCCGTGTTGTCGTTCTGTTTCTTGGAACTGGCCTAATTTATGGTCGGACTCGAAGAATCCTTTGCGTGTTCTTACATTCAAACAAGTTTCACTTGTATTTTTGCTTATTATGGCTACGCGATCTGTTTGAAATTCTCCTCATACGTTTTCGGGCGTTTTCCATGTTGTGAGTGTTCGTTTTGGCTTTCAAAACTGCGTTGACATAATTTTTAAGTTAAAATTTTGGCAGTAAAATATGAGATGTTCCCCAGTCTTGTTGGTGCGTTTGTGTGCTGTTTATGGGCCTGTGATTTGCTTGTACTTCTTCTCCTTATCTAGTTGTCCATTGACGTCTCCTAGTACTATTTCATTGTCTTTCTGGTACTTTATTTGTTATTTCTTCCATGTCTTCCCAACTCTTCAACTACTTGTGGTATCTTTCTTTTGTGATCGTTTGTCGGTGCATGTGTATTGATAATTGTGTATATTTTATTTCCTGATTTGGAGGCTAGTGTAGAGATTCTTTCTCATACAGAACTGAAACCTCGGATGTTGTCTATGACTGATTTGTGAACGGCAAATCCTGTGCCAAACGTTGTCGGTATTGTCTCTTGCTCTGCGAGGATTTTGATGTGAAAATTTTCCAGAACATCCATAAGTACTCAATATGAAACGTCCCCTTAGAAAAATTAATGAGTTACTATGCTGATAAACCTCTTACATTATTTGATTTTCAAACAGCTGAGCAGAACTGAACGTAATCAGACATTTCGCTCTTTACCTATTCTGATCAACACTAAACTGACACACAATATTTTTAACGCAACGCAGTCTGACTTTCAATAATCCCTACAAAAGAATGGCCCTGACTAACATTAACCTATACCTTTCATGAATCACTCACGTCACAAAAATCTTCGTTACTCGAACTACTGCAATACAGCGAGCGCCACTGCTGCCAGCTAAATAAAAGATTCAAGCTACGGAAGGCACTAACTACTGATAGGCATAGTTAGCAAATGAAAGATTTTGATTGAGAACAAACAACGTATTTACCTTAATAGTGTTCAAAAGTCATAATATATATAGCAGTTCATGACATCCAGTCTTACAAATTTACTGTCTCTGATGGACACACGTCCAAATCATCCGCTCTCAAAACTCCGCCATCTCTCTCCCCACATCCATCACTGCTGGCGGCTCACCTCCAACTGCGCAACGCTACCCGCTGTTAACAGCCAACTGCCCTACACTACAATAGCAAATTCCAACAATGCAAACCAGCCACAGACTGCACACAGCCCAAGTCAGTCAGTTTCATATAGAGCGCTACATGGCGTTACTAACATAGAAACCTAAACAGCCTACTTACAACAAATGCACGGTTGTGCATATGTCGGAGGAACTCGATATTAGCTCTGCTACGTCTTGTACTCCGAGCGGTTTCCATGATATTCTTACCAACATCACCGCACGGCATGCATCTGAAACTTACTGTAGCACTTAAAACCATGTTTATTGTTATTTTTTTAATTTTTTTATTGGAAGATTGTTGTCAGCCATTGGAAAAATATAAAGTCAGTCTTAGTTTAGTTCAGCACTAAGTCAACCCTCTTTATTGTTGTTTTTCGCTTTTGTTCGAGAATTTACTATCAATATTTCGTCACTAATAAATAGTGAAAGTTTCATCAAACAGTTTGTGAGCGACCCCTTCTAATAGCTCTGTTCCTGAAAGATCATGTACACTTGCGACGCCGATAAATCTGACGTTTGAAGGCCTCAGAGGCTATATCGATTCTTTTTAGTACTTTACACTGAATGACAAAGCTGCGGGTCTCAATTATGTTTTAAACACGTTTTGCAGGAAATCGTACGATATTAGTAAGAATTATGTCAATGAATATCTGTTTAAGTACATAGAAAGCGTCGTCTATGCCAGCCGAACACGTTGAGTTTAGTATCTTTAGTGTTACCTGGGAAAAAGGAGTAAGTTTGAATATCTACCAGCGTACCATTCTGAGGCCAAAATATTTGAGATGTCAGTTGTTTCGAAATACAGAGCTATTTCTTGATTAGCCCCTACAGTGTCGTAGGGACTTTTTAAATTGCAATTTCATCGTATTTTGCACACAGTTGTATACACTGCTCATGACAGATGCCCCGGCATTGCCTTGGCCGCAATATTTGCTCAGATCTAAGCCCTTTCGTTGTACAGATTCAGTTAATTGATGTCCTATTACAGATTGATCTCTGACCGAAGTGAAGGAAGTGAATGACTGGCGTATCTCTAACTCTGAAAAATTTCCAGAATCACCTTTGATTACTTGAAGATATCGAAAAAGTTCACTGACCAATTTCACCAATTTTGCAGTTTTCCTTTCCATTTTAATTTTTCCTCTTTTCCTTCGTTCCGTTTGTCCTTGGGGTCCCCGGGGCTTTGTCCACCTTTCCCTCCCTACTTATACCCCGAATTTTCGTTGGTTAATTGCCTTTATTATGTGGTGGTTATTTTCCGCTCCTTTCCTAAGAGCAGTAAAATACGAATCGCGACTTGACGCAGTTCTCAACAATGGAGGGGCCCCTGCTGCTGCCCAGAACGTTGCTTAACAGCACTTTGAGACGATACGATTCACGAGCAATACGAATGTATCCTTCCGCTACCAGCAAAATGATAAGAAAACCGGATAACGCAGCAGGAGCACGGAGCGACCATATCAACAACAAGGTAAGTCATCAACAAGCATCTGAATCCTGCTAATCAGTGTGAGTCAGACATCAGGCGTCATGTTGATTGCATTTTCCTGCAGACGCATTACATATATTCTCAGAGATATATATGTGTAATGAATCTTCGAGGCGGCAATTATATTCAGAGTATGGCAATTTGATTTTGCAACCCAACCAACCAGATTGTATATCACGACTTGTCTGAAGCAGTCTGCATTGGAGAAGCCTGTGTGTTATAAAGCTTGTAATTATAAGTAATTTTAAATACTACGAATTATGTAGAGGCATTCTACGTTGTCAGAAAAGAAATTTGCCATGTAAACTATAGACGTCTTAAAAAATTCGGATGTTAACAGAATGAAATGCTGTTTGAAATTGCCGTTTTGGTTGACGTATGAATCAATAACGTGAATCTTTGTCGTCTTTGTGCTATTGTAGTTCGTATCCTCAAGCGGTACAAACCCCCGTTACTAGATGAATAGGTCTAGTATGCAAGGATTGTTTTGTGGAGAGCGAGTGTGCGACATGGTGCGCGATTCACGGATGCGCGTGGCGCGCCCGCGCGATATTTGCAACGGTCGGTGGGATGTTTCTGCCACCGGGCGGCCACGTGGCCTGCAGCTTGGGGCATTGTATGGTTTTTCGCGCATTACGCGAAAACTATGTAACTTACGGTGAAGAGCGATGCGGCAGTGGATTGTGGTCAGCAATATGCACCTTCTGAATGTTCGGTCTTCATTTCAAGTCACGAGACGCAGAAGTTATCGTATCCTCAAAATCGGTTAATATCACGAATACTGAAAGATTAAAAAAATAGTAAATAACAACGTACAGGGATGAGCGAGCACTCATTAAAAACGTTTCATCATAGCGGATCGAGTGCCATAGTCATATGTTAAGATTCATTATAATTAAGCCCGTAAAGAGCAATAAACAAAGTTTGAGGGAGAATTGTTTATTAATTTCAATACAAAATTAATGACGTAAAGAACGGCGCTATACAATATTTTGGGTGGCAGCACACGTATTTTAAACTAGTTAAGTTATACTATACACGTAACTTGCAATAGTTTTCATTGTTTGCAAATTAATGTTTACCACCCATAATAAATTAATCATTATAGATATGAGGATTTTGGGTTGGGTTGTTTTGGGGAAGGAGACCAGACAGTGAGGTCATCGGTCTCAACGGATTAGGGAAGGACGGGGAAGGAAGTCAGCCGTGCCCTTTGGAACGAACCATCCCGGCAGTTGCCTGGAGCGATTTAGGGAAATCACGGAAAACCTAAATCAGGATGGCCGGACGCAGGATTGAACCGTCGTCCTCCCGAATGCGAGTCCAGTGCCTAACCACTGCGCCACCTCACTCGGTGAGGATTTTGAGCAGCGCTATGTGTAGATTGCTATGGATCACATCTAAAAACGGTGCTATATGCAGTTCTTTGTTAAAACTTTGCAGCACAGATGTCAACAAACAAATTTGTGCTAACTGGCGAAATTTTGCAGAAACTAAAACTTGATTTACGGGCGACAGAATAATCATAGAAATTAATGGAACATAGTAAATAAGATGTACTTTTTAGCGCGGTTCCAATGGTGTACTTATTTCTGTCGAGGGATGTATGTATCAAAATTTGTAACGTTAACTGGTGACATTGGTACTTGCATAACCAGGGGGTGGACATCCGAGCCTATATAAGCAAGCGGCCATCTTGGACAGGGGTCAGTCGGTCAGTCGTTTTTGAGGGTGGGTGGCGAGCAAGACCCACTTTTGGGTGGCCCATGTGGTCGTTTGAGTAATTATTTTTCGCTCCGATTTATTTCGACAAAGAGTATTGTTTAATAGTGCAAGTGTGCAAGCATATATTTGGTAAACTGGAAGTGCTACGATTATTTGGGTGAGTATGATTTACGAGGTATAAGTGAACATGTGACGATCTGTGATTTCGCGCCAAAACTGCTAGAACAAAGAGGACAGTGGGACTTGTGGCTCTGTTCGAATGGATTGAGTAATTTTCGTTTATAGCAGCCTACATTACTGCTATAGGGAGCTCGGAGTCAAATTATTATTAAAGTAAAACTGTAAACCGTCTCACCAGTGCTAATTTCATTGTGTGAAAGAAAAGAACGACGCCAATAAATAGTGATTGAACTGTGTCGTGAAAAAACTGATTTTGCTATAATAATTTTTGTTTCCTAGCATAAACTGTACTCATGTCTGAGTGAACAATTAATTCAAAAATTATAACGAATGCGCGGGTGTGGAACAGTATAAGTAATGCACCAAGTGTGGAAATCATCCCCTGAGACTTACGTGAGAGCCAAAATTTGCAATAACATTTGTTAACCAACATTTGTATATCCACATTCGCGTGAGAACGCTTCAACCGCGCAGAAAGAACTTGGCATCTCACTGGTTCAGGATCGGTAGAGATCACTGGAATTCGAGCCGCTTCGACAACTGCATCGCTCCTTCCAAAGGTTAGGCATAAAACAGACTTCGTTTACATTTCTTAAAAATTCGAGAATTAAGGTGGGTGTTCAATAAGTAACGTAACACATTTCTTTCTTAGTTTCGTATGAAAAAATAGGAGACTTGTTGTGGAACAGTACCGAATATTCCCACCTGAGCCCCTATAGTTTCATGAAATTACGATAGGTAGCAGCGCTATACGTAGCATTGAAAATGCGCCGGTAACAGAGGTGCGTGCAAGCGCAGAGTTGTCATTGATGTTCTTTTTCCGCAAAACCAGAGCATCAGAGATATTCACAGGCACTTGTAGAATGTCTGCGGAGACCTGGCGGTAACTCGATCGAGGCGTCTGTCATCATCGCAACAAGGTAGCGCAAACCTGTCCGATCTCTCGCGTGCCGGCCGGTCACACACAGCTCCTACAATGCTGGAAATTGAAGAAACAACTTCAGCGTGTTCTTCACCACAAAAATACAAACGAACTTCTGCCTTTCCATGACAACGCAATGCCTCACTCTCGAGAGGAGTTCACAGAACTCCATTGGACTTTTCTTCTTCTTCCATCCTAGAGCGCGGATCTCGCAACTTCTGACATCCACCTGTTTGATACAATGAAGGAAGCATGCACTCCGCGAGAAGCAGTGCGTGGATGATGGGGAGATGCCGCAAGACGTTGGCTCCGACGTCGACCAGTAGAGTGATACTATACGTTCATACAGGCCTTCCCAGCAAATGTAAATGTCGTGTGACTAGGGCCTCCCGTCGGGTAGACCGTGCGCTGGGTGCAAGTCTTTCGATTTGACGCCCCTTTTGGCGACTTGCACGTCGATGAGGATGAAATGATATGATTAGGATAACTCAGCACCCAGCCGGGAATCGAACCCGGGCCCTCAGGATTGACATTCTGTCGTGCTGACCACTCAGATACGGGGAGCGGACGCCCTCCCAGTAAGGAGGCGTAAGGCCGTTCCATTGAACGGAGATTATGTTACAAAAAGAATTTAGTAGTGAAAAGACTGGGGTATAATATGGTGTACTGGAATCCTGAATAAAAACAAGGTGCAAAAAAATGTGTTGCTTACTTATTGAACGCCTCCCGAAATTTTGACGCATACCATGCCTACGATAATAGTGCCTGAATAATCGGTGCTGAAAGTTGATCATGAATTATGTACTGAATCGTTATTGCAGCCATGCAGCTGTGCAATTCCCGCAAGGTTTCCAGCAGCAGATAGCAAATTTGAAACCTAGAAATAAATTATTCACATTGGTGCTAACAATAAATATAACATGGCTGGCACATAGGTATGTAGTTTGGCGGTATTACTTCGGTCGTGCAAGTCGATTGACGCTCGTCACCTACAAACATGCTGTCATGCACTACCGTATTAGTTTCTTTACTCCAGGAATCTAATATCAGACAAAACTTGTTATCAGCAACGTACGGGATTATAAAGTTCTGAAGATATGTTTTGTATATTAAATTTGTCAATTTCCAAGATTTGGAGTAAGCAACGTAAACATCTTTAACGAGTCTGTTATACGATTGACCTCTTCTATATGCCGAGGACCAAATTAACGATTAATTGCTTATACGCACCGGAAAACTTTAGCCAACAATTTTCCAGACGCTGTCATGGAATACTGTGCCTTTTACTAATGCATTATTTTATGTGTTCTATCAAGTACGACAAGGGTTCATTTCTCTTCTTTTTGTGATAACGTGTATAGAATTCTTGTCTTCGCAGCAGTCTTACTCGGAACTGTTTTGACACAACGAGGCTTAAAATTTAATTCTGCACCAATCCAAGACGTTTTTATTATTCTTTTATAGATTTACTTACTTTATTAACCCTCCTATTACTACCAGTTCGATGCGTAAAAAATACAAATGAAAAATAAGTTGTTAAATATATCTGGGAATGGAGCACAGATTCTCCGCTTCAAAGCCAGATGCCTCGGTCGCTACGCCAGTAGCACTTCGTTGAAGAGCGTAAACGTTTTGTGTACATAGGTGACAGACATAATAGTTTATTTTCTCGATTTTTAGAAATATATGCGTTCGTGGATCCCATATATGATGATGAAAACCGCTCAGAATTCAGGTATCTATCGATTCCGTCAATTTTATGTCGATTACGCTTCGTCAGCGACTGTAAGAGGGGCGTGGGGAGGGGGTGGGGATGTGTTGAGTCAAACTCTTAGAGTCTTTCATTTTATTTTGTATACAAGTGTCCTACGAAATATGAGCGGAAATGGTTGGCCTTGTGTAAGGTCTTCGGCTTGTCAGTACAAATTGGTATTAGTATTACCATCACCAAAAGGCCCTTTCCGTCGAAAATAAGGGCTTTTTTCTAAACGAGGCAGCGTTCATCTGCAAGATGAAACAGGTGGTAAAAAGTCGCAACCTATCAGCGGCAGTTCCTTCAGAACTTGCTGCAAAAAAAAAAAAAAAAAAAAAAAAACAGTTACGTTAATTCCACTTTCGTTATAGTTATTTATTTTCTCTAGGTGGGAGTCTTTAAATACGATCTACAGAGAGCAGCGACTCCACATATTTTAGCTGGACTTCCAGGAGACAACATGCTCTTCTGCTTTCGGAATAGTCTGCAACCAGGACGCATGTGTCTACAGATTAGTAGGGGTCATGTTGGTTTATGTATTCATTCGGTACTGACGCTTAAGAAGAGTAGGGAAAGCAACAGAGTCAAGGACCAATTATTTTTTCCACTTTATTACTCGCTAGTTGTCATACCATGGCAATCCGAGTGGATGGTCATCGTTGAGTCACGAGGACAGCCAAGTTGCAAATCAGGTTACGCGACAATGTTGGACTGCCTCTGGACCATCTCTCTTTTTCTCACTCAACTCGTTTTCTAATCTTTCTTCATACCAACGAATTACTGCTATTCGATTACCCGAGCAACATGTGCCAGAAATTTCTTGTGTTTATGCGTTGTGGTTTAAGGACCCTTTGTCAATTTTTCGGTGTTATTATTATTCTATCGATGTGCGAAAGTCATCTGCACATTTTAAGATCATAATATATCTATTTTTCTTTTAAGTTTAAATAACACTCTAGAGCCCTTCGCGTAGTATGCAGGGTGGCCCATTTATACTGATCGGACCAAATATCTCAAGAAATAAGAATCAAACGAAAAACTTCAAAGAACGAAACTCGTCTAGCTTGAAGGGAGAAAGTAGAGGGCGCTATGGTTGGCCCGCTAGATGGCGCTGCCATAGGAAAAACGAATATCAACTGCGTTTTTTTAAAAATAGGAACCCCCCCCATTTATTATTGCATATTCATGTAGTACGTAAAGAAATATGAATGTTTTAGTTGGACCACTTTTTTCGCTTTGTGATAGATGGCGCTGTAATAGTCACAAACGTATAAGTACGTGGTATCATGTAACATTCCGCCAGTACGGACGGTATTTGCTTCGTTATACATTACCCGTGTTAAAATGGACGGTTTACCATTTGCGGAGAAGGTCGATATCGTGTTGATGTATGGCTATTGTGATCAAAATGCCCAACGGGCGTGTGCTATGTATGCTGCTCGGTATCCTGGACGACATCATCCAAGTGTCCGGACCGTTCGCCGGATAGTTACGATATTTAAGGAAACAGGAAGTGTTCAGCCACGTCTGAAAGGTCAACCACGACCTGCAACAAATGATGATGCCCTAGTGGGTGTCTTAGCTGCTGTCGCGGCTAATCCGCACATCAATAGCAGACAAATTGCGCGAGAATCGGGAATCTCAAAAACGTCGGTGTTGAGAATGCTACATCAACATCGATTGCACCCGTACCATATTTCTATACACCAGGAATTGTATGGCGACGACTTTGAACGTCGTGTACAGTTCTGCCACTGGGCACAAGAGAAATTACGGGCCGATGACAGATTTTTTTAACGCGTTCTATTTAGCGACGAAGCATCATTCACCAACAGCGGTAACGTAAACCGGCATAATATGCATTATTGGGCAACGGAAAATCAACGATGGCTACGACTAGTGGAACATCAGCGACCTTGGCGGGTTAATGTATGGTGCGGCATAATGGGAGGAAGGATAAGTGGCCCCCATTTCATCGATGGCAATCTAAATGGTGCAATGTATGCTGTTCCTACGTAATGTTCTAGCGATGTTACTACAAGATATTTCACTGCATGACAGAATGGCGATGTACTTGACAAATGCATTGAGGTCGACGGACATCATTTTGAGCGTTTATTGCATTAATGTGGTATTTACAGGTAATCACGCTGTAACAGCATGCATTCTCAGAAATGATAAGTTCACAAAGGTACATGTATCACATTGGAACAACCGAAATAAAATTTCAAACGTACCTAAGTTCTGTATTTTAATTTAAAAAACCTACCTGTTAACCAACTGTTCGTCTAGAATTGTGAGCCATATGTTTGTGACTATTACAGGGCCATCTATCACAAAGCGAAAAATGCGGTCCAACTAAAAGATTCATATTTCTTTACGTACTACACGAATATGTAATAAAAAATGGGGGTTCCTATTTTTTAAAAACGCAGTAGATATCCGTTGGACCTATGGCAGCGCCATCTAGCGGGCAAACCATAGCGCCATCAGGTTTCCCCCTTCAAGCTAGACAAGTTTCGTTCTTTGTACTTTTTTCGTTTGGTGCTTATTTCCTGAGATATTTGGCCCGGTCACGATCAATGGAGCACCCTGTATATTTACACCTGTCTCTAATCATGTCAGACATTATTGAGCGGAAAGACTGCAAATCAATCTGATATTTTGGTGTATCGCGGTCCTGAAACTGTTTCCCGCTCGTTCACATTTTTATTTAGAACTAAGCTAGAGGTAGAGGATACTTTAGATGCTGTCCCGTCTGAACAGAGAGTGCATTTCTACAGTGTCTTGCAGTACGAACAGAATCACTATGATTCTAGCTCTTAGCTGCTGCCGACGGGGGTGGCCATCGGTTCTAGGCGCTACAGTCTGGAACTGCGCGACCGCTACGGCCGCAGGTTCGAATCCTGCCTCGGGCATGGATGTGTGTGATGTCCTTAGGTTAGTTAGGTGTAAGTAGTTCTAAGTTCTAGGGGACAAAAATATCTAATTTTGCCCGTGCTATTCATTTCGAATTCAGATATTCCACCATTATATCGCACATCTAATAACCCATTCATTCGAAGAAGAAAAAATACGTTATTCGTTAAGATTTTCAACCTGGATTCAGAGGAACCCTGAAATCCCATTTTGTCAAGCAACAACATGTCCTGCGAGAAACAATTCTTGTATAATAAAAAGAGAGTAACTCCTCGATCAGGTCCAGAGAAGCACGTGATTCTGACCGGCCGCAATGTCATCCTCTGCCGAAAGACATCACTGGAATGGTGTATGGTGGGTCATGGGACAACATACCTCTAGCACAGTCGTCTTCAGCTTTTCATAGCTCAGGCCGTTACTTCTAATCCAGTTAGTTCCTCGACTGACCTCACGACGCTGAGCCCACCCCGCTCCAGTCCTCCTCCAGGGGAAATCGCCTGCAGTACAGGGAACTGAACCCGGATCCTCCGCAGGCCAGTCACAAGTAGTAACCGCTCGGCTATGGAGGTGGATGGCCGTTGTGTAATACAGAAGGTTGTTTTGGAGGAAAAAACATTCAGTTGAAGTATGTTTTTAAATCAGTTTATTTAAAAACCTGTATTGCAAGTATCTCGGAACAAATCACTGTCGACAGCGTCACATACCTCTTAACCCATGAGACAATATAGATCGTTGTGGGGTTGACTCGGGACTATGGCGCACAGTTCAGAAACTGCACCAAAAATACGCTGACGGGAAAGAAATAAAAAATGGCTCTGAGCACTATGGGACTCAACTTCTCAGGTCATTAGTCCCCTAGAACTTAGAACTAGTTAAACCTAACTAACCTAAGGACATCACACACATCCATGCCCGAGGCAGGATTCGAACCTGCGACCGTAGCAGCCGCGCGGTTCCGGACTGAGCACCTAGAACCGCTAGACCACCGCGGCCGGCAG
Organism: Schistocerca piceifrons; assembly: GCF_021461385.2. Taxonomy (NCBI): domain Eukaryota; kingdom Metazoa; phylum Arthropoda; class Insecta; order Orthoptera; family Acrididae; genus Schistocerca; species Schistocerca piceifrons. Next base: position 319,224,687 of record NC_060139.1, on the reverse strand, counting down.
GAAAGAAATCCCCCCCCCCCCACACACACACACACAAAATGTAGGCTAATAAAATTTGGAGAATACATTTGTGTGGCTAACGTATTTAAGTGATTAACATTGCAACATCACAGGTTAATGTACGTGCGAGATAAGCCATTGCAAATATGAAATGCTTATGATGGTACATTAATAACCGATGTAACCGCCAGAATGTTGAACGTAAGCACGCAAACGTCCATGGACTATGTTGTACAGAGATGCTGGATGTCAGTTTGTGGAATGAAGTTCCACGCGTGTTGCACGTGGTCCATCAGTACAGGGCGGTTAATGCTGGTTGCAAATGACGCTAGAGTTATCGTCCGATGATGTTCCACATGTGCTCGACTGGAGACAGATCTGGAGATAGAGCACGCCAAGGCGACATGTCGACACTCTGTACAAAAGCGGTATGGGCTAGCGTTATCCTGTTGGAAAACACCACCTGAGGTTCTGTTCATGAATGACAGCACAACAGATTGAATCACCAGGCTGACTTACAGTTTTGCAGTCAGGTTGTATGGGATAACCACGAAAGGGCTCCTGGTGTCATACGAATTCGCACCCCAGACGATTACTCCAAGTATATGTCCAGTGTGTCTAGCAGTCTGACAGGTTGGTTGCAGGTCCTCAACTGGCCTCCTTTTAACACACGGCCATCGCTGGCACAGAGCAGAACCATCTTTCATCAGAAAACACAGCAGAACTGCACTCTGCCCTCCAATGAGCTTGACACTACTGAAGTCGCAAATGGTGGTGGTTTGAGATCAGCAGAATGCACGCTGCAGGGCGTCTGGCTCGGAGCTGTCCTTGAAGTAACGGATTTGTAACAGTTCGTAGTGTCATTATGGTACCAACTGCTGCTCAGATTGCTGCTGCAGATGCATTATGATGCGCCAGAGCCCCACACCGAAAAGCATGATCTTCCCGCTCGGTAGTGCCGCGTGGTCGTCCAGAGACTAGTCTTCTTGCAACCGTACATTCTTGTGACCATTGCTGCCAGCAGTCATGTACACTGGCTGCATTCCTGCCAAGTCTTTCTGCAGTATCGCAGAAGAAACATACAGCTTGTCGTAGCCCTATTAAGCGATCTCATTCAATCTCAGTGACGCACTGATCATGGAGTGTTTGTCGCCTTAAAGGCATTCTTGACTAATATCACCTCACCACGTCCAGTCTCAAAGGTATCTAACGCTTACGACCGTTAGAGTGTGTATTTAAAGCAAACCTGATCTGCATCCTCATAGAGGCGCTACTTGCCTACGACTTTAATTTATGTTGCGCAATTTCTTCTGTTGCGATTTTTTTCTGTCAGTGTATTAGAACTATTCGTCATCTACATTGTCGTTAGAACAAGTGCGCTCTATTTTGTACTGTCCTTATCATCGCTGATAACTTTCACACTTTGTTATATTCAATAAATACTCTACTATTTTGTTTTATTCCCAAAAATTTTCTTACTAATACGCTTGTTAAAATCTTATTGTGCACAAATAATTTGTTTCCCTTTCTTGCGTAATTGCTGTGTGGTGTCGTAGGTTACTAATCTCTTTGAAAATTTCTTGCAATGAATTTTCTTTCTGTACATGTGGTCCTTGTTCGCCTTTCCCAAAGCCACAATTCCATCTCTTCTCAGCGAATTCCGTCTGTCTTCAGTAGTTTCCAGCCGGCCGTTGTAGCCGAGCGGTTCTAGGCGCTTCAGTCCGGACCCGCGCTGCTGCTACCGTCGCAGGTTCGAATCCTGCCTAGGGCATGGGTGTGTGTGATGTCCTTAGGTTAGTTAGGTTTAAGTAGTTATAAGTCTAGGGGACTGATGACCTCAGCTGTTAAGTCCCATAGTGCTCAGAGCCATTTGAGCCATTAAGGTAGTTTCCAGCTTCCACACCCATATAGCAGCAGAATCTAAATGAGCGTCTCGACACTTTCCTATCGTAATTATTATTATTCTTCAATTATGTGTGTGACTAGGGCCTCCCATAGGGTAGATCGTTCGCCGGGTGTAAGTCTTTCGATTTGACGCCACTTCGGCGACTTGCGCGTCGATGGGGATGAAATGATGATGATTAGGACAACACCCAGTCCCTGAGCGGAGAAAATCTCCGACCCAGCCGGGATCGAACCCAGTTGGTTCAAATGGCCTTGAGCACTATTGGACTTAACATCTGAGCTCATGAGTCGCCTAGATCTTAGAACTACTTAAACCTAACTAACCTAAGTACATCACACACATCCACGCCCGAGGCACGATTCGAACCTGCGACCGTAGCAGTCGCTCGGTTCCGGACTGAAGCGCCTAGAACCGCTCAGCCACCTCGGCCGGCACGGTTCGAAACCGGGCCCTTAGGATTGACATTCTTCAATTAAACTGTGATAAAAATGCAGCTATTTGTCTGTAACACTTAATCGATGTATTAGAAGGCCCGCAGGTTCTAATGCAATTGGGTCAAATCCACAAATATGAATGACAAACTTCTTTTTTTTTTTCTTTTCTAACCACGCGGGAGAGAGGTGTCTCTTCCATCCTTAATGTTGCCTGCCGAGGTAGTGCGCGAGACATAGGAATGTGAACGCATACGATAAAGGTAAACATTATAAGTTCAAGGATCGTGTGGGCGGTGTTTTCAGGAAGATGGAGCGGCGCGAGATGTATTATCAGAGAGGCGTACAGGTGTTGCGCGCCAGCTGCGGCGCGAGAGAAAGTGCGAGCCGGCAGCTGGCGCCAGTGATCTCCTTGCCTTCCGCAGCCGCCGCCACCGGACACCAAATGCTGTCCCGGCGACGCCAGCTGCCGCCACCGGCACAGGCCGCGCCTCCACTTGCGCAACCTTTCGCAATGGAGCACAACGCCAGTTGTAGGTGCACGGATATAAAACGTCGTACCACAGGTGGCAGACTCCTACACCGAACGTTCCGCACATGAGCTAGCAGTAACAGCGAAATCTCGGCTGCCGAGAAACGTGGCAAGAGTTTTGAAGGAAAAGACCGGTTCAATACTTTCTGAGGTGTTTATTTCGTTCCGTCTCCTTCCTTACATCTATTTGCATATCTAGCGTTCCACGGTTGCAACTCCAATTTAGCAAGCATTTTGATATACACTACTAGCCATTAAAATTGCTACACCACGAAGATGACATGCTACAGACGCGAAATTTAACCGACAGGAAGAAGATGCTGTGATAGGAAATTATTAGCTTTTCAGAGCATTCACACAAGGTTGGCGCCGGTGGCGGCACCTACAACGTGCTGACATGAGGAAAGTTTCCAACCGGTTTCTCATACACAAACAGCAGTTGACCGGCGTTGCCTGGTGAAACGTTTTTGTGATGCCTCGTGTAATGAAGAGAAATGCGTACCACCACGTTTCCGACTTTGATAAAGGTCGGATTGTAGTCTATCGCGATTGCGGTTTATCGTATCGCGACATTGCTGCTCGCGTTGGTCGAGATCCAATGACTGTTAGCAGAATATGGAATCGGTGGGTTCAGGAGGGTAATAGGGAACGCCATGCTAGATCCCAACGGCCCCGTATCACTAGCAGTCGAGATGACAGGCATCTTATCCGTATTGCTGTAACGGATCGTGCAGCCACGTCTCGATCCCTGAGTCAACAGATGGGGACGTTTGCAAGACAACAACCATCTACACGAACAGTTCGACGACGTTTCCAGTAGCATGGACTATCAGCTCGGAGACCATGGCTGCGGTAACACTTGACGCTGCATCACATAAAGGAACGGCTGCTATGGTGTACTCAACGACGAACCTGGGTGCACGGTGGGCAAAACGTCATTTTTTCGGATGAATCCAGGTTCTGTTTACAGCATCATGATGGTCGCATCCGTGTTTGGCGACATGGCGGTGAACGCACATTGGAATCGTGTATTCGTCATCGTCATACTGGCGTTATCACCCGGCGTGATGGTATTGGGTGCCATTGGTTACACGTCTCGGTCACCTCTTGTTTGCATTGACGGCTCTTTGAACAGTGGACGTTACATTTCAGATGTGTTACGACCCGTGGCTGTACCCTTCATTCGATCCCTGCGAAACCCTACATTTCAGCAGGACAATGCACGACCGCATGTTGCAAGTCCTGTACGGGCCTTTCTGGATACAGAAAATGTTCGATTCTCCAGATCTCTCACCAATTGAAAACGTCTGGTCACTGGTGGCCGAGCAACTGGCTCGTAACAATACGCCAGTCACTACTCTTGATGAACTGTGCTATCATGTCGAAGCTACATGGGCAGCTGTACCTGTACACGCCATCCAAGCTCTGTTTGAGTCAATGCCCAGGCGTATCAAGGCCGTTACAACGGCCATAGGTGGTTTTTGTGCGTACTGATTTCTCAGGATCTATTCACCGAAATTGGGTGAAAATGTAATCACATGTCAGTTCTAGTATAATATATTTGTCCAATGAATACCCGTTTATCATCTGCATTTCTTCTTGGTGTAGCAATTTTAATGGCCAGTAGTGTAGGAAGGGCGTTCAGTAAGTAACGCAACGCATTGTTTTTCTCAAACCAGGTTGATTTTATTCAGGTTTCCAATACCCCACATTATTTCCCTCTCCTTTGGCTACAAAGTTCTATTTTTCATAATAATCTCCGTCCAATGCGACAGCCTTACACAACCTTGCTGGGAGGGCCTGCACGGCCAACATCTTGCTGCATCAATAACCTCGCAATTATCCACGTAATGCTTCCCGCGGACTGCATCCTTCATTGTGCCAAACAGATGGAAAATGGAAGGAGCGAGATCCAGGCTGTAGGGTGGATGAGGAAGAAGAATGTAATGAAGTGTATGAGCTCTTCTCAGATGCGAAGACTCGTGTGAGGCTTTGCGTTGTCATGGAGAAGGAGAAGTGCGTTTGTATTTTGTGGCAAAGAACTCGCTGAAGTTGTTTCTTCCATTTCCTGAAGGTGGCACAGTCACTTCAGAGTTGATCGTTGCACCATGATGGAGGACATCAAACAGAATAACCCTTTCAGAGTCCAAAAACACTGTAGCCTTGTCTTTACCGGCTGAGTGAGGGTGCATCTTCGAACTTTTTCTCCAGAGGAGACGTTGTATGACGTCACTCCTTGGTTTGTCGACTTGTTTCTGGTTCGAAGTGATTAACCCGTGTCCCATAGCCTGTGACGATGTTCGACAAAAAATTGACACAATCAGCCTAGTAACGCGCAAGCAATTCCGTACAAATCTGCCTTCGTTGCTCTTCATGGTCTTCTGTAAGGCGGCGAGGAACCCAACGGGTTTGAGTATCCCAACTGGAGACCGAGTATGTCCGCACTACCAACATAGGAGCCCAGTTATGCAGCGAATGACAGTGTCCGCATGTTCCAACATTGCAGGAGTCAAAGCTGTGTGTGACTTGCCGACACGCCAGGGATCGGACAGGTTTGCGTGAACTTGTTGCGATGATGACAGACATTTCGTCCAACGACTCACCGTGCTTTTGTGCACTACCAGGTCTCCGTAGACATTCTGCAAGCGCCTATGAATATTTGTGATGCACTGGTTTTCTGCCAAAAGAAAATCTGCTTGGAACGCATCCCCGTTACACGCCATTCTGAGGGCTACCTACAGCGCCGCCAACTATCTCAACTTCATGAGAGTATAGGGGTTGAAGCCTGTATATTCAACTATGTCCCACAACAAATTCCGTTTTCTTAAAAACCGAAACTGGCCGAGAGGATAATGCCCCTCATATTTTCATAGCTCGAACCGTAAGTTTCTATTAATGTTTATTCTCCGTGCTTCCCCTTCTTTACACTGGAAGGCAGAACAGGACGTTCGAGATCCGAGCAGCGCACACTAGCACCCTAGCTGTTAGAGGGAGCCCGTTTCAGGGATTGGCCTTACAACGAAGGGGAACCCCCTGAAAATCTTGGTCAGAACCGGAGGATTGCTCAAGTGTTCAATTTGTTATTGGGGCGACGCATTCCAGACAAAATGCGGGGAAGTGAGATGTGTTTACGAGTATCTGTTTATGCAGAGACAGATGCATCGACAGAGATAACCTCACGAAGTAGATATTAGTATTAGTGACGTTGAGAAACAGTTGAAATCGTTAAAACTAAACAAACACCCAGGGTCTTCAAATGGTTCAAATGGCTCTGAGCACTATGGGACTCAACATCTTAGGTCATAAGTCCCCTAGAACTTAGAACTACTTGAACCTAACTAACCTAAGGACATCCCACACACCCATGCCCGAGGCAGGATTCGAACCTGCGACCGTAGCAGTCCCGCGGTTCCGGACTGCAGCGCCAGAACCGCTAGACCACCGCGGCCGGCCCCAGGGTCTTCATAGCCCTCGTGTAGGGGTAGTGAGGATAATATTATATTAATTTCAGTACACACAGAAGTATTTAAAGAATCATTCTTCCCGAACCCCATACGTGGATCGAACGGGAAGAAATCCTACTAACTGGTACAGTGGGACATACCGTCTGCCATGCACTTTACTGTGGTTTGCAGAGTATAGTTGTAGATGTAGACGATGGTTGACAAACATTACATCGGAAACTTTCTCGGGAAACCTGTTACTTGTCGTATTCCCAGGACTGTTTTGATTATTAAAATAAACCCTACGCATAAAGCAAGCCTCATCTATGAGTGACAAATGTGTGTGGAAGGCAGCATCTTTTAACATTTTATTGCAGAAACCACTGCGCAAATTCCGTACAATGTCCAAAATGGAGTAGTTCGAGTGCCTGCAGCTGTTGAAAGCTGTAGATTATTTGGCGTTCCCTTTTCTTAAAAGGAAGAGGACTTGATTTAAAAGTTATTAGATAGCCTTCAATCCAGGTAACTATGGTTCAGCAAAAATGTAAGTTAGTTCTTATAATTTGGATTGTATCAATTGCCGCATTAAGGGACTCTATTAAAAATTCCGGAGAAATTTACTTTTAACAGTTGCAATAGTCACAATTGAGACTCTATATTTAGCACCTGTCTGCAACTAAAATGTTCAACCGCTACGGGTGCTTCTATCTAAACATCAGTTTCCTGGCGAAAATCCCCAGTAATCATCATCATCAGTTATCTGCTATATTAGCAGGTCCTTTGCCTCTCCATTTTCTGCGATCCATTGCTTCCTTCTTAAGGCTGCTGTATGTTGTACCGTCCATCATGTCATCCAGTATCTGGAATCTCTTCCTTCCTCGCTTCCTTTTCCCTTCTACATAACCTTCTAAAACTGTTTTTATCAGTCCGTCATTCTTTCTTAATATATGCCCAATCCAATTTCTTTTTCTTCTCTTTATTACATCTAGTAACTGCCTTTTCACTCCCACTCTTCTCAGTACCTCTTCATTTTTTACTCTGTCCATCCAACTTATTCTTTCCATCTTCCGCCATGTCCAGATCTCAAAAGCCTCCAGCCTTTCTCTGTCTTTTTTCCTCATAGTCCATGTTTCAGCGCCATATAGAAGAACACTCCATACAAGACATTTTATGAGTCTCTTTCTGAGTTCTCTGTCCATACCGCTGCAGAAGATTCTCCTTTTCTTATAAAACGCCTCTTTTGCCATTGCTATCCTTGTTTTAATTTCTGTGGTGCACTTCCAGTCGGTGTCTATCCTGCTTCCAAGACACTTAAAATTTTGCACCTGTTCTAGTGTTTCTCCATTCAGCACAATTTTTATTTCCTTATTTCCTCCTATTGCCAATACTTTTGTTTTATTTGTGTTAATTTTCATTCCATATTTTTTTTTCCGTTAGTTGCAATGGTGTCCACCAAATCCTGTAGTTCTTTTTCCCCTGTGGCTAGAAGGACCATGTCATCAGCAAATCTCAAGCACCCTACTGTTCTTCCTCCAATTTCTACTCCTTTGTCATCTAATGAGCATTGGTCAATCATATTTTCCAAGTACAGGTTGAAAAGAGTAGGTGATAAACAGCATCCTTGTCTTACTCCTTTTCCTAGTCTGATCCAGTTTGTACTTTCTCCTCTCACTTTAACTGAAACTTTTTGATTAAGGTACAATGGTACAATGAGTTTATAAGTCTTCTGGTTTTCCAGTCCACTCTCTTTTCCCTCATAATAATGTAATGTACGAGTACAAAATACATGCCCAGTCTTTGGAAGCGGTAACATTCTTCAAGTATCTGGGTGTGTCTATTCGAAATGATTTTAAATGGAATGATCAGATTACACACGTAACGGGCAAGGCGAACTCTAGATTGCAGTTTATTGGTAGAATCGTGAAGCGATGCAGTCCTTCACAAAAGGAAATTGCTTGCAATACTTCAGTTCGTCCAGTCTTAGAGCATTTTTCGTCTGTATGGGACCCTTACCAGCTGGGTCTTATTCAAGAGATTGAGAAGGTCCATAGAAGAGCGGCAAGATTCGTGACTGGTTCATTTAGCCATCGCGAGAGCGTTACAAATCTCATAGAAAGTTTGAAGTGGGACACACTTGCAGATAGACGACGCGCTAAACGGAAGGGGCTGCTCACAAAATTCCGAAATCCGATCTTCACCGAGGATGTAGAGCATATATTATTACCACCAACTTTGAAGTCGCGCAATCATCACCATTCAAAGATAAGGGAAATGAGGGCTCGTACTGAGGCGTTCAGACAGTCGTTTTTCCCTCGCGCGATCCGCTAGTGGCACAGAGGGGGGCGATATGACTTTGGTACGAATTCTGCCCTCCGCCACACACTGCTTGGTGGCTAGCGGAGTATATATGTAGATGTAAATGTTTCCTCCATTTTATTACATCCAGTAACTGTTATTGCTCTCCCACTCTTCTCAGTACCTCTTAATTTTTCACTCTATCCATCCAACTTGCCCTTTCTATCCTCCGGCATGTTGACATTTCAAAAGCTTCCAGCTTTGCTCTGTCTTTCTTTCTCGGTGTCCAAGTTTCAGCACCATACGGACGTTCACTCCATACAAAACAATTTATTAACCTTCTGCTCAAATCGTTGGCCATATTACTGCAGAAAATTCTCTTTTTCTTGTATAATGCCTCTTTTGCAAGTGATATTTTACTTTTAATTTGTGTGCTGCTCTTCTAGGCAGTTTATATCCTGCATCCGAGATGTTTAAGGCTTTGCACATGTTCTAATGCTTCACCATTCAGCATTATATTTACCTTTTTATTTCCTCCTAGTGCCATTACTTTTGTTTCCTTCTCATGTCTGCTTTAGCTTCAGTAGTATCCACAGCGTCTTGTTTACCTGTTGCTAGGAGGACCATGTCTTCCGAAAGCGTCAAACAGCATTTATATGTCTTCCAATTTCAATGTCTTTGGCATGTACCTGGCAATGGTAAACCATACACTGTATACGTAGGCTGTTTAGATTTTTATGGTGGTAAGGCCAGGTAGCGCTCTGCATGAAAAACTGACTGTTCTGTTGGAGTCTGTGGCTGGTTGGACTCATTGTTGGAATATTCGCTTGTGCAGTGTTGGGCAGGTGGATGTGAACAGCGCATAGCGTTGGGCAGTTGGGGGTGAGCCGCCAGCAGTGGTGGATGTGGAGAGAGAGATGCCAGAGTTTTGAGAGGTTACTATAAGCGGACGACCTGGACGTGTGTCCTCCAGAAAAAGGAAATTTGTAAAGATGGATGTCATGAATTGATAGATATATATGTGATGACTTTTGAACATTATTAAGGTAAATACATTGTTTGTTCTCTATCAAAATCTTTCATTTGCTAGCTATGCCTATCAGTAGTTAGTGCCTTCAGCAGTTGGAATCTTTTATTTAGCTGGCAGTATTGGCGCTCTCTCTATTGCAGTAGTTCGAGTAACGAAGATTTTTGTGAGGCAAGTGATTCATGAAAGGTGTAGGTTATTATTAGTCAGGGCCATTCTTTTGTAGGGATTATTGAAAGTCAGATTGCGTTGCGCTAAAAATATTGTGTGTCAGTTTGGTGATGATCAGAATAAGTAAAGAGAGAAATGTCTGAGTACGTTCAGTTTTGCTCAGCTGTTTGAAAATCAAATAACGTTAGAGGTTTACTAGCACAGTCATTCATAATTTTTCTTAGGGGACGTTTCAACTGCACAACATAATGAAAGGTCCACTTTTTCGAAATCATGTAACTGTCTCCCATTACTATACTTAAGTTTGAAATTTGGCTCAAGGCGAGTTCAACCTTCCTCTGTAATGATATAAAAGCATGGCGCCCTCCGAAGTCATCCTCGGGCTCAACGGCGCTCCAAATGCCAAGGTGTCACCACTTGCGAGAAAAAGGCCACAGTTGAGAAGCTCTTGTATCGTGTAAGGTGGGTTACTGATGTCAGACTGGCATGAAATTTCACCACTGTTCCAGCCAACGCCGCTGTGGACGTGTCACACGATGGAAAGGTCGTCACATCCCCTCTTGCTCACACTTCGTCCCTTCTTTTGATGCCTCTGCGATTGAGGTCAGAACCGCCACTCACAGCATTCAAATCTACATCTACATCTACATCTACATCTACATCTACATCTACATGGATACTCTGCACATCACATGTAAGTGGCTGGCAGAGGGTTCATCGAACCACCTTCACAATTCTCTACTATTCTAATCTCGTATAGCACGCGGAAAGAATGAACACCTATCTCTTTCCGTACGAACTCTGATTTCCCTTATTTTACCGAGGTGATCGTTCCTCCCTATATAGGTCAGCGTCAACAAAATATTTTCGCACTCGGAGGAGAAAGTTGGTGATTGGGTTTTCGTGAGGAGATTCCGTCGCAACGAAAAACGCCTTTCTTTTAATGATTTCCAGCCCAAATCCTGTATCATTTCCGTGACACTCTCTCCCATATTTCGCGATAATACAAAACTTGCTGCCTTTCTTTGAACTTTCTTTATGTATTCCGTCAATGCTATCTGGTAAGGTTTCCACACCGCGCAGCAGTATTCTAAAAGAGGACGGACAAGCGTAGTGTAGGCAGTCTCCTTAGTAGGTCTGTTACATTTTCTAAGTGTCCTACCAATAAAACGCAGTCTTTGGTTAGCCGTCCTCACAACATTTTCTGTGTTCGTAATTGTAATACCTAGGTATTTAGTTGAATTTACGACTTTTAGATTAGACTGATTTATCGTGTAACCGAAGTGTAACGGGTTGCTTTTAGCACTCATGTGGATGACCTCACTTTTCGTTATTTAGGTTCAACTGCCACTTTTCGCACCAATCAGATATTTCTTCTAAATCGTCTTGCAGTTTGTTTTGATCTTCTGATGACTTTATTAGTCAGTAAACGACGGCGTTATCTGCAAACAACCGAAGGCGACTGCTCAGATTGCCTCCCAAATCGTTTATATAGATAAGGAACAACGAAGGGCCTATAACACCACTTTGGGGAACGCCAGAAATCACTTCTGTTTTACTCGATAACTTTCCATCAGTTACTAAGAACTGTGGCCTCTCAGACTGAAAATCACAAATCCAGTCACATAACTGAGACGATATTCCATGAGCACGCAATTTCACTACGAGCCGCTTGTGTGCTACAGTGTCAAAAGCCTTCCGGAAATCCAGAAATACGGAATCGATCTGAAATCCCTTGTCAGTAGCACTCAGCATTTCATGTGAATAAAGAGCTAGTTGTGTTTCACAAGAACGATGTTTTCTAAACCCATGTTGACTGTGTGTCAATAGACCGTTTTCATCGAGGTAATTGACAATGTTCAAACACAATATATGTTCTAAAATCCTGCTGCATATAGACGTTAACGATATGGACCTGTAATTTACTGGATTACTCCTACTACCTTTTTTGAATATTGGTGTGACCTGTGCAACTTTCCAGTCTTTGGGTACGGATATTTCGTCGAGCGAACGGTTGTATATGATTGTTAAGTATGGAGCTAATGCATCAGCATACTCCGATAGGAACCTAATTGGTGTACAGTCTGGACCAGAAGACTTGCTTTTATTAAGTGATTTAAGTTGCTTCAGTACTCCGAGGATATTTACTTCTACGTTACTCATGTTGGCAGCTGTTCTCGATTCGAATTCTGGAATATTTACTTTGTCTTATTTTGTGAAGGCATTTCGGATGGCTGTGTTTAGTTTTTGTTGTGAATGACTGAGGAAAACATTCCAGACATACCACCGCTCAGAATCTCCACGAAAGGGTTACAGGGGGTGGCATAAAAGGCATCAATGAAACCACGCCCTTACTCCGGGGCGTTGATTCCCACACATTTCGCAGTCGATAACGACAGTTCGCAGTGCTATGAGCAACAGCAAGACATTATTCACAATTTTTGACTCTGCTGACACACTCAGGCGTTTAAACCCTTCTCTTTTGTGGGTCTGCATCCCCATCGAACGTGGTCGTACCCATTATGAACGTAGAGCGACCGCAGTTTTTGATCTGTGTACAGGTTGAATCCACTAGGGACCCTTAAAATCCATTCTACGACATTTGAAGGTGATCCGAAGTATCAAAGGGTACTTGCGCTTTTTCGACGCTCCTATTTTGTGTCGTGCTGTGGCGTGATCATGTGGGGATGTGACATCGACACATGTTGTTGTTGTTGTGGTCTTCACTCCAGAGACTGGTTTGATGCAGCTCTCCATGCTACTCTATATTGTGCAAGCCTCTTCATCTCCCAGTACCTACTGCAACCTACATCCTTCTGAATCTGCTTAGTGTATTCATCTCTTGGTCTCCCTCTACGATTTTTACCCTCCACGCTGCCCTCCAATACTAAATTGATGATCCCTTGATGCCTCAGACTATGTCCTACCAACCGATCCCTTCTCCTAGTCAAGTGTGCCACAAATTTCTCTTCTTCCCAATCCTGTTCAATACCTCTTCATTAGTTATGTGATCTACTCATGTAGTCTTCAGCATTTTCTGTAGCACCACATTTCGAAACCTTCTATTCTCTTCTTGTCTGAACTATTTATCGTCCACGTTTCACTTCCATACATGGCTACACTACATACAAATACTTTCAGAAACGACTTCCTGACACTTAAATCTATACTCGATGTTAACAAATTTCTCTTCTTCAGAAACGCTTTCCTTCCCATTGCCAGTCTACATTTTACATCCTCTCTACTTCGACCATCATCAGTTATTTTGCTCCTCAAATAGAAAAACTCATTTGCTACTTTAAGCGTCTCATTTCCTAATATAATTCCCTCAACATCACCCGATTTAATTCAACTGCATTCCATTATCCTCGTTTTGCTTTTGGTGATGTTCATCTTATATCCTCCTTTCAAGACACTGTCCATTCCGTTCACATGCGTGAATAAAATGGTAAAGAACGCCCCAGTTCGGCAAAACCCTCGGTGGCACTGGCCCACCTACATTGAGAATTTCAAAAATGCACCTACACAGACAGAAACTGTGACGACGTCCTAGGGCAACCCCTTTGACACTCTTTGATTCTGTATGGCCTACTATCAACCGCAAGAGTAGCATTATAACAACGAAAGAAGAATAGTGTAGTCTGCCGGCAGGCGCCTGGTACTCTCGTCACGGGTGCTGACTGTACATAAATTTTTAAAATTCTCAATAAAGGTGGGCAATTGCCGCCAAGGGTTTCGGCGTTCTGGGACGGGGGATCTTAGAGGGACCCTTTGCTGTTTTATTCACGCACGTGTCAATGTTGTATCCCCAAATCATCACGCCACGGTAAGACACAAAACAGGAGGACTGAATAGGAACAAGCACCTTTAGCTGCTTCGGATCGTCTTCAGAGTTCGTCTAATGGTTTTGATCGGTGCCTAGTGGTTTCAATCTGTAGACGAGAGCAAAAACTGGTGTCGCGCTGTGGACTAAATGGGTGCGATCACTTTCAGTGGGGATATAGCCACACAATGTTCTTATAGAAGGCTTGAAACGCGCAAGGGTGTCAGCAGAGTCAGAGGTCGCGAAAAACGTCCTCCCGTTGCTCTTCCCGCTACGAACAGTCGTTTTCGACCGCGGAAACGCCGCAGAGAAAAGATATTGTTGCATAGACCCCTTTTATGTCAGCCCCTACGGTCTTTTCTTGCCGATTCTGACCGGCTGTGTGTCTGGAATGTTTTCCTGCGCCACTCATTACAAAGCCCCGCGATTTCAACGCCGGGCTTCGCGGTTCTAACCTCAATCGAAGAGGTGTCAAAAGAAGGGGTGAAGTGTGAATAAGAGGGTGTGCGACTGCTTTCCCATTGCAAGACACGCCCACGGTGACATTTGGCATAATTGTGATGAAATTTGGTGCCAATGTGACATCATTAACATGCCTTACACGTCATATGAACCTCTGAGCAGTGGTCTTTCCTCGCAAGTGGCGACATCTTGGCTGGTCACAGTGTCGTCGAGAGCAAGGGTGGGGTTACAGGGCGCCACGCTTTTGCAGCATTACAGAGGAAGGTTGTACTCAGCCTTGAGCCGAATTTCAAACTTCTACATCTACATCTACATTGATACTCCGCAAGCCACCCAACGGTGTGTGGCGGAGGGCACTTTACGTGCCACTGTCATTACCTCCCTTTCCTGTTCCAGTCGCGTATGGTTCGCGGGAAGAACGACTGTCTGAAAGCCTCCGTGCGCGCTCTAATCTCTCTAATTTTACATTCGTGATCTCCTCGGGAAGTATAAGTAGGGGGAAGCAATATATTCGATACCTCATCCAGAAACGCACCCTCTCGAAACCTGGCGAGCAAGCTACACCGCGATGCAGAGCGCCTCTCTTGCAGAGTCTGCCACTTGAGTTTATTAAACATCTCCGTAACGCTATCACGGTTACCAAATAACCCAGTGACGAAACGCGCCGCTCTTCTTTGGATCTTCTCTATCTCCTCCGTCAACCCGACCTGGTACGGATCCCACACTGATGAGCAATACTCAAGTATAGGTCGAACGAGTGTTTTGTAAGCCACCTCCTTTGTTGATGGACTACATTTTCTAAGCACTCTCCCAATGAATCTCAACCTGGTACCCGCCTTACCAACAATTAGTTTTATATGATCATTCCACTTCAAATCGTTCCGTACGCATACTCCCAGATATTTTACAGAAGTAACTGCTACCAGTGTTTGTTCCGCTATCATATAATCATACAATAAAGGATCCTTCTTTCTATGTATTCGCAATACATTACATTTGTCTATGTTAAGGGTCAGTTGCCACTCCCTGCACCAAGTGCCTATCCGCTGCAGATCTTCCTGTATTTCGCTACAATTTTCTAATGCAGCAACTTCTCTGTATACTACAGCATCATCCGCGAAAAGCCGCATGGAACTTCCGACACTATCTACTAAGTCATTTATATATATTGTGAAAAGCAATGGTCCCATAACACTCCCCTGTGGCACGCCAGAGGTTACTTTAACGTCTGTAGACGTCTCTCCATTGATAACAACATGCTGTGTTCTGTTTGCTAAAAACTCTTCAATCCAGCCACACAGCTGGTCTGATATTCCGTAGGCTCTTACTTTGTTTATCAGGCGACAGTGCGGAACTGTATCGAACGCCTTCCGGAAGTCAAGAAAAATAGCATCTACCTGGGAGCCTGTATCTAATATTTTCTGGGTCTCATGAACAAATAAGGCGAGTTGGGTCTCACACGATCGCTGTTTCCGGAATCCATGTTGATTCCTACATAGTAGATTCTGGGTTTCCAGAAATGACATGATACGCGAGCAAAAAACATGTTCTAAAATTCTACAAGAGATCGACGTAAGAGATATAGGTCTATAGTTTTGCGCATCTGCTCGACGACCCTTCTTGAAGACTGGGACTATCTGTGCTCTTTTCCAATCATTTGGAACCCTCCGTTCCTCTAGAGACTTGCGGTACACGGCTGTTAGAAGGGGGGCTAGTTCTTTCGAGTACTCTGTGTAGAATCGAATTGGTATCCCGTCAGGTCCAGTGGACTTTCCTCTATTGAGTGATTCCAGTTGCTTTTCTATTCCTTGGACACTTATTTCGATGTCAGCCATTTTTTCGTTTGTGCGAGGATTTAGAGAAGGAACTGCAGTGCGGTCTTCCTCTGTGAAACAGCTTTGGAAAAAGGTGTTTAGTATTTCAGCTTTACGCGAGTCATCCTCTGTTTCAATGCCATCATCATCCCGTAGTGTCTGGATATGCTGTTTCGAGCCACTTACTGATTTAACGTAAGACCAGAACTTCCTAGGATTTTCTGTCAAGTCGGTACATAGAATTTTACTTTCGAATTCAATGAACGCTTCACGCATAGCCCTCCTTACGCTAACTTTGACATCGTTTAGCTTCTGTTTGTCTGAGAGGTTTTGGCTGCGTTTAAACTTGGAGTGGAGCTCTCTTTGCTTTCGCAGTAGTTTCCTAACTTTGTTGTTGTACCACGGTGGGTTTTTCCCGTCCCTCACAGTTTTACTCGGCACGTACCTGTCTAAAACGCATTTTACGATTGCCTTGAACTTTTTCCATAAACACTCAACATTGTCAGTGTCGGAACAGAAATTTTCGTTTTGATCTGTTAGGTAGTCTGAAATCTGCCTTCTATTACTCTTGCTAAACAGATAAACCTTCCTCCCTTTTTTTATATTCCTATTAACTTCCATATTCAGGGATGCTGCAACGGCCTTATGATCACTGATTCCCTGCTCTGTACATACAGATTCGAAAAGTTCGGGTCTGTTTGTTATCAGTAGGTCCAATATGTTATCTCCACGAGTCGGTTCTCTGTTTAATTGCTCGAGGTAATTTTCGGATAGTGCACTCAGTATAATGTCACTCGATGCTCTGTCCCTACCACCCGTCCTAAACATCTGAGTGTCCCAGTCTATATCTGGTAAATTGAAATCTCCACCTAAGACTATAACATGCTGAGAAAATTTATGTGAAATGTATTCCAAATTTTCTCTCAGTTGTTCTGCCACTAATGCTGCTGAGTCGGGAGGTCGGTAAAAGGAGCCAATTATTAACCTAGTTCGGTTGTTTAGTGTATCCTCCACCCATAATAATTCACAGGAACTATCCACTTCTACTTCACTACAGGATAAACTACTACTAACAGCGATGAACACTCCACCACCGGTTGCATGCAATCTATCCTTTCTAAACACCGTCTGTACCTTTGTAAAAATTTCGGCAGAATTTATCTCTGGCTTAAGCCAGCTTTCTGTACCTATAACGATTTCAGCTTCGGTGCTTTCTATCAGCGCTTGAAGTTCCGGCACTTTACCAACGCAGCTTCGACAGTTGACAATTAGAATACCGATTGCTGCTTGTTCCCCGCATGTCCTGACTTTGCCCCGCACCCGTTGAGGCTGTTGCCCTTTCTGTACTTGCCCAAGGCCATCTAACCTAAAAAACCGCCCAGCCCACGCCACACAACCCCTGCTACCCGTGTAGCCGCTTGTTGCGTGTAGTGGACTCCTGACCTATCCAGCGGAACCCGAAACCCCACCACCCTATGGCGCAAGTCGAGGAATCTGCAGCCCACACGGTCGCAGAACCGTCTCAGCCTCTGATTCAGACCCTCCACTCGGCTCTGTACCAAAGGTCCGCAGTCAGTCCTGTCGACGATGCTGCAGATGGTGAGCTCTGCTTTCATCCCGCTAGCGAGACTGGCAGTCTTCACCAAATCAGATAGCCGCCGGAAGCCAGAGAGGATTTCCTCCGATCCATAGCGACACGCATCATTGGTGCCGACATGAGCGACCACCTGCAGATGGGTGCACCCTGTACCCTTCATGGCATCCGGAAGGACCCTTTCCACATCTGGAATGACTCCCCCCGGTATGCACACGGAGTGCACATTGGTTTTCTTCCCCTCTCTTGCTGCCATTTCCCTAAGGGGCCCCATTACGCGCCTGACGTTGGAGCTCCCAACTACCAGTAAGCCCACCCTCTGCGACTGCCCGGATCTTGCAGACTGAGGGGCAACCTCTGGAACAGGACAAGCAGCCATGTCAGGCCGAAGATCAGTATCAGCCTGAGACAGAGCCTGAAACCGGTTCGTCAGACAAACTGGAGAGGCTTTCCGTTCAGCCCTCCGGAATGTCTTTCGCCCCCTGCCACACCTTGAAACGACCTCCCACTCTACCACAGGTGAGGGATCAGCCTCAATGCGGGCAGTATCCCGGGCAACCACAGTCGTAGTCCGATCAGGGGATGCGTGGGACGAGCTGGCCGTCCCCGACAAACCCCCATCCCGACCCCCACAGTGATGCCCATTGGCAACAGCCTCAAGCTGTGTGACCGAAGCCAACACTGCCTGAAGCTGGGAGCGAAGGGATGCCAACTCAGCCTGCATCCGAACACAGCAGTTGCAGTCCCTATCCATGCTAAGAACTGTTTTGCTAAGAACGTCTGAACTAATCTACAGAGAGCGCAAACAAATCGACAAAATTTAAACGGTTATTAAAATACAAGATTGCCTAGTAAATGCAGTAATGCTGCTACTTGCGCACTGCTGACACTGCTCGGCGGCGGAAGGAGACTAAGCGAAATTACACTATTCAGGTACTAAAACACGATGCTACACTCTCAAATACTATAATACGCTCGAAATTTATGAATTAAACAATGCAAGTACCAAAAACACGCAAAGAAATTAAGAATTAAACTATGTAACAAATGAGTGAGCTAGGAGTATACGACTTGCTGCTGCAGCTGCTTATCCAACGGCGGCAGGGAGCACACTGACTGCGACCAACCGACACTGGCCGTTCAAAACAAAACAGTAGACAAACGACTACGCGAATTTACACTATTCAGGTACTAAAACGCGATGCTACAACTCTCAAATACTATAATACGCTCGAAAATTATGAATTAAACAATGCAAGTACCAAAAACACGCAAAGAAATTAAGAATTAAACTATGTAACAAATGAGTGAGCTAGGAGTATACGACTTGCTGCTGCAGCTGCTTATCCAACGGCGGCAGGGAGCACACTGACTGCGACCAACCGACACTGGCCGTTCAAAACAAAACAGTAGACAAACGACTACGCGAATTTACACTATTCAGGTACTAAAACGCGATGCTACAACTCTCAAATACTATAATACGCTCGAAAATTATGAATTAAACAAAGTGATCCTTTAATGGCGTTGCGCAGTGCATTTTCTAAGTTCCATTGAAAAGGTTAGGACACAACAACCTTGTCTTACTCCTTTTCCTAGTTATATCCAGTTGGTAATTTCTCGCCTGACTTTCACTGACGCCTTTTGATATAAATATAATGAACGTTAGTCAACTGGTTTTGCAGGTCATCCATTCTCTTTTCCTTCCTTATAGCTGCAAGCTTATCCCAAGCCACATATCGACGACCTATTCCAGGTCTATAAAACACATATAGAGGTCTCTTCCTTTTTCAGTAAACTTGTCTCGCAGAATTTACAAGTATCCTGTTGCATCTCTTGTACCTGCATTCCGTCTAAAACCAAATTGGTCTTCGGCCAGATTCTGCGCCGTATCTTTTCCAGTATTTTATTAATAATTGTTAACATAACTTAGGCTGCATTTGAAAAGATGCTACTTGTCGTGTTTTCACTTCCTTTATTGGTTCCTTATTTCTTTGGTAATGGAATCATTGATTTTGTCACAAAGTCCTCTGGCCATTCACAACTGTCATATATTTTCTTACCTAACGTCAGTATGTTTCCTACTGTTTCTTGTTTCAAACATTTTAGTGTTTCTCTTCATACTGTATCTGTACCTGCTGCTTTTCCATTTTTATTTGCAGCTATTGCACTACTCGTATTTCTACCATTATGACTATTGATCCTTTCTCGTCTCGATTTACACTGTTCACGGATTCAAGTTCCAGTGTTGTTGGTTTGTAGTCTGTGTTATATGGCTGTTTGAAATAGTCTCCTCATCTCTGTATGATGTCCTCACGATCTTTTTCACTCTACATTTTCGTCTTTACAGAGAACTGATAATATATATGCATTGTGGCTCCTACATCAATTCACCTCTTAAGTGTTTTAATCAGTAATAACTCCAATACTCCTAGCCTGGCACAAGTTTCCAATACGTAAGGCTAAGATAAAAAACAAAACAAGGACTTTTTTACATTCAAATCTTAATTGCTGACTTTAAAAAAACATCCATAGGAAGGTCAAGTAATGCCTCTTGTTCCGTCAATTGTCCCGCGACTCCTCGGAATGCAAATTACTTTCCCGCCTACTGCATTCCCCGGAACCTGTGCTGTATAGTGGATCGGGCGTTCTTTGCAGTAGACATATAACAGATTTGCACAACATTGTTGATAAAACGATCTTTTCCCACTTCTCACTCTTCTCCCATCATTGAGCAAACGTCTAACATCCTTTATCTTCGTTTATGAATATTAATTTAATACTTTATGGGGTTAATAAAAAAAGTATGATACTGCACAGTCATAACGTGTAACTTGCACCTGTGGAATACCCTCCAAATAGTTACATGGACTGTGCACGTACGAAGTCCCTCTGTGCTTTATATGGGGTAAAGGTACAAAAGTAATCTTCTATATCATCGCAGCCTCAAGTTATGGTGTTTCACATCATGCTTTTTATGGTCTGCATGCTCAGGATATCTCGAAAGCATCTATAATATTTAGTAAAGATGCTGTAGTGTGAATGTCTCCGTTTAGGAAACCGCTGATCGTAGATACTATTCGCCTCTGTTTCACTGTCTCTCGCCCCATCGTAGTACGCCTGGACTCAAACAGTTGCCAGGTTCTTACGTGTAGACAGCAGCAAATCATAAGTTTAGAAACAAGACAACAGCTAGGAGTCCACAACTATGCGTTGTTAACCAAAATGCCTCATTCATGTGCACAACTCACAAACGATGGAATATAATAGGAATGTCACCTTAAATAAACCATTTTCGTCTATGTGTGACCTCAAAGTTCGTGGTCGAGGCCTTACCACACTGTGTGTGCTGGGAAAGGATTCCTCTTCCCAGTGTAATGTGCCAAATTCGATATTGTGGTTGCGTTGTTCTGCCTGAAATAAAAGGGAAGAACGTGATGAAACTTTCTGCTAGCAAGTAGCCTACTCCTCCCGAATGGACGCCCCTCTGTCCCGATTTATCCCATGTAAGCATCCACGGCACGAGAATAGTTCTTCCACCTCCGGCTCTGGCGGCAAGCGGGTTGCGTCGCATCATATGGTATTCGACCAACTTTTGTCCCTAGTAGAGACAGTTGCAGGTTTTGGAATGAATGCACTCCTTTATCCACGGTATGATGAATAATTCGTCGTATCTTGTTCTACTCACAGGTTACACATACACTACCAATCTAAATAAGTTTCGCCAGCCTCGATTTGACCCTCAACTTCCAGTTAATGGCCTGTACCTGTCCAGTTGCTTTCGGAATATTCTCAAGTACGACCACCGTATTTTAAAACGAGCACCGCAATCACTACAACGTCTCCATTCGTTTCTATCTTCTATTTCCCAAGAGAAACAGCATAACAGTCTAAAGTTAAGAAGGTGGAGGACACATGCAAAAACAGCACAAGTTTTCATAGGAATAAAGGGAATTTATTACGTTCTATAAGACCTCACCAAGCCCGCCTCGTTGTTGTCAAACACAAGCACCAGACAGCTGATGCCTCCACGATCTGATATGAAACCTCTACTTACCGAGGAACTGATCGCCCATTAAGTCGCGCCTTTGCACAAAAAATGGTTCAAATGATTCTAAACACTGTGGGACTTAACATCTGAGGTCATCAGTCCCCTAGACTTAGAACTTCTTAAAGCTAACTAGCCTAAGGATAGCACACACATCCATGCCCGAGGCAGGATACGAACCTGCGACCGTAGCAGCAGCGTGGTTCCGGACTGAAGCTCCTAGAACCGCTCGGCCACAGCGGCCGGCGCGCCGTTGCATACTAAAGTCGGAAAAGCGCTGAGATATTCGCACCCATGCGACGGGAGAGGCCCTTGCCGTCACTTTCAGTTCTACGTAGGAGAAGAAGAAATCAATTACAAGAGGAAGGCCACAGACACGAGCAGTCGATTCGGCAGGTCGCTTGTCCACAGCCTAAAACAAAAGACCTTAAGCTATATCGGCTCAACCAAAACCCCCCTTTTTTCCCTATTTTTGAGAAAACCACCCCAACCCCCCTCCCCCTGCACCAAGTCCATGACGCGCAATCGACTCAGAATTAACGAGATCGAAAGGTAACTGAAAATTCAGTGTTTTCCTTCAACGTACATGGCTTCCACACATGCATATTTTCCTAGAAATCGGGGAAGGAAACTTTTTAGCTGCCACTTTGGTACCTATAAGGTGAACGCTGTGCAACGAAATCACCACCTGACGTAGCGACCAAGGCATTTGGCTTTGAGGTAAAAATACCGTGTTCGATTCCCAAATGCATTCATTTTTTAATTTACATTTTTTTCCTTTCGTAATCGGCAGGAATCGTAGATGTAATAAGGCAGGTAAATCAATAAGGAATAATAACATGGTAGTCAGAAAAATTTCTCGGACAACTTAGACTAGTGAGGAGTTAAAAATTTTGCCCTGGTCGCTTTACAATGGTTCTTTCATTTCCTTGATATACGTCCTCTATTTCTTCCTAGCAACTAGATGGGTTGTAGTTACCACAAGAATATTAGAAGCAAATGTACTCAGGGCTTGATTTACATTTTAAAAATATATTTTTTCGGGCATTAATTTTTATGTGTACCACACATACGGTAACACTGCCTGAAAATTGGTGCTGAAAGTTAATCATGAATTATACTGTGAACGGTTATTGCATCCGTGCAGTTGTGTAATTCCCGCTAGGTTTCCAGAAGAAGATCGCAATTCTGAAGCCTCGAAATAAAGTTTTTAACCTTCCAATAAAACTAAACATCACATGTCAGACATACAGGGGTGCAGTTCGGCGGGATTACTTGAGTAGCTTATTATCAATGATGGACATCTGTCGTTTTCAAAGAATTGAGATATATATCATTTTTTACTACGAAATGTGGAATTAATAAATTTTCTTGCTGCTTGGTGAAAAGTGTTTTATTTGCAAGTTCTTACATTAAGAGGAAATTGCCACAGAAAGTTAAAATTTTAATTTACATTTAGAAATATAATTTCAAATAGACTTGAATCTGATCTGAAATAGCCATTAAAACGAGGTCATTGCCAAAATCGTTCTGCTGTGTTTCACATTCACATTGATCATCAGGTAAATCTGAGTGACAGGGTGGTCTCTGTAGTACATTTTTGTACTACTCAAGAGTGGTAAGATTCATCCAGTTTTCTCCAAAATGTTTCACTAGCAACCTGTCAACATCTCGAAGTTTTTCTGCCTTGATTGGTACACCAATCTGAGTGCTTAATCTTCTGGTTGGCTGTACACTTTACAAATAGATTTCTCTGTTCCCACGTCTATGTTGTAAGCAAGTTCCCGTTTAACCACAACTTTGCCTGACTTTGTTTTCCTGAAAATTATGCGCTTGCATGCTGACAGTTTGAAGTGGAGCTGACCTGCTGACTTCATATGACGCTTGGCTTGTTCTTTCCAATCTTGGGGTACCCAATCTAAGCCAATCACCTTCAGAGTTCCATACGTCTCAAAACCTTTGTGATATTCATGTTTATTGATGATGGTATCTTTTTACCTTAGATCCCTTTCAATTAGGCCAAACAATCTATCTGAAGGTAGGAAACAGTGGCCAGTAACTGGGAAGATTATTTCAATTTTCATTATGTTTGCTGGTGCACAGCTAGCCAGGAACTTGTTCAACATTGTTAACATATTGATATTCTTGTTTTGCCCTGTACATCCGTCCGCCACCAGGCAAATTCTGTCGTAGCCTGAGAGATCAACAGCTTTCAACTCATTGAATACGATGGAAGCCATTTCATTCGACGATTTCTTGACTTTATCTTCCGTCCAGCTGTATATTGACACATTAGCAGGATTTAGACAATCAGTTGACAAGCCTTTAACAACTGAAAGGTTGTAGTAATAAAACTGTCTGGAGTAGTAGGTAATTTGGTCTGTTACCTTAGGTAGAACAAGGTTTTTTTGACGCTCAAAGCTCAAGAGAAAACAGCCTGTTGGTTTTATACGCAAGTACTGGAAAAAAGCTTGTGCTTGTTTCTTGTGTAACTCCAGTTTCATTGTCAGTCCACCCTTCGTATTCTCATTTTGTTCCACTGTGATTTTATTTCCCAGCTCAATACATGTGCTACACTCATCTACACTTGGGTAAGAAAATACTATATTAAACTCTGTGCAGAAGACTTTTCTGAAAAAGGCTATCTACATTGAACATTGTCCATAGGTTACTAATGTTGAGATCTGTTGGTAGATATACACAGGATGATTTTTCTCTTGAATAATGCGATTAACAGGCTTTTAGACTGCAAAAGAAGGTCTTCACCGCTTCTGTAAGTGGGTCAAATTTGATCTCCTTGCAATTTCCACCTCGGGTTAACACTGGGACATGAGAGTTGCCTTTCTTGAAGTTTTTGAAGGCCCCTACGATCCTGTGCTTCGTTATTCGTGTCAACACCTTGAGGAATGTTTCACGACAGACTTGCAGATTGTTCCCACATTGATTTACAATACTGTATTTGAATGTAGTGAATTTTCCTTTAACCACGTCTTTTTTCTTCTTCCTCTTAGGGTTGGGTATTTCAGCACGACAGTGTTTGAGAATGAATGCATCTTGCTTACTCTTTTCAGAGATGGAGTAAAATGCATCGTGGAAGTCCTTGATGTCAGACATCGTTAGTAATGCACACTGATAACCAATTCTGTGGTTTCATGAAGGAAACTCAGGGAGGCCATTAGCGGAATACCTGGGCACACAAAACAATGAGAACATTATAACAATTGTATATTGTCATATAAGAATTATAGACACTTTTAACAGCTCAATAAATTATACAAAAATAAAGACAGGACCATATACAAAATATCAGTAAATATCTACGTTACTCCATTACTATAGTAAAGGAGTTTTGCTATTTGGGGGGCAAAATAACTGATGATGGTCGAAGTTGAGAGGATATAAAATGTAGACTGGCAATGGAAAGGAAAGCATTTCTGAAGAAGAGAAATTTGTTAACATCGAGTATATATTTAAGTGTCAGGAAATCGTTTCTGAAAGTATTTTTATGGTTTGTAGCCATGTATGGAAGTGAAACATGGACGATAAATAGTTTGTACAAGAAGAGAATAGAAGCTTTCGAAATGTGGTGCTACAGAAGAATGCTGAAGATTAGATGGGTAGATCACATAACTAATGAGGAAGTATTGAACAGGATTGGGGAGAAGAGACGCTTGTGGCACAGCTTGACTAGAAGAAGGGCTCGGTTGGTAGGACATGTTCTGAGGCATCAAGGGATCACCAATTTAGTATTGGAGGGCAGCGTGGAGGGTAAAAATTTTAGAGGGAGACCAAGAGATGAATACACCAAGCAGATTCAGAAGGATGTAGGTTGCAGTAGGTACTGGGAGATGAAGAAGCTTGCACAGGATAGAGTAGCATTGAGAGCTGCATCAAACCAGTCTCTGGACTGAAGACCACAACAACAACAACATACTGGTTATAAGGTTATATTAACGCTACTGCGTTTGAAAAGACATTTACTTTGTTGGTTCATGTATTGCACTTAACTATTTATTTTTATTCTATTTTAGTGCGTATTTTTAACTTTGAATCTTTCTCCTCTCCCCTAGGCCGCTTTACCCAACAATGCAACCCACGAACATAGATTATATCACCAGAATAACGATGACGAATTTGCCCTTCTCTCAGTCAATAACGTGGTCTATTACTACTTTTTACGGCCCTGAATCTCGGAAATTCGTAGCATAAGACCTGTTAAAACTCTCATCAGATTACATTATTTCTGACATCAAAATACACTCCAACAATTGGTAATTACAAGCAACACGCACAAAACTGGAACAGTGTAGATTACAAGCTATCCTTACCTTTGTCTCTTTTCAATGCTTCTTTTCCACTTCTCAGGTTGCCGAATTCTCTTCCTGGCTTTCCCTCCTGTGGCTGGTGAAACACTTTGTTCCATTTCACTCACTTAAAAGGTAAATATTTGCAGTAATACTGTAAAAAATGCTTCAAAACATGAAGTACAGGTTAGCACGTGTTAGTGTCTGCCATAGATTGTCGCCATGTCTGATTCTGGCAGTCACGTGATCATATACGGTATTACCATTGGTTAAAATCGGCTTATTCATCGAATGTCCGTATTTGATACCAAGTGAACACTGAACTTCAACGAGTAATTTATCGCATTTACGTCTATTTTTGAAACAAACGGACTTCACCAATGAAAAGAACGGAAAATTTCCTATCGGAATCGACTTCTAACTCAATTTCGACAAGGAGGTCAGATGTCTGGGTTTGATATTAGGCTACTCACTTCTATAGCGCAAGTCGATTGACCCACGCCATATATTGTCACACATGGTGGTATTAGTTCGCCCACTTCATAAACGCAATATTAGACAACACTTGTTATCAGCAAGGTATGATTTTGAAATGTTCTCAAGATATGCTTCTGTAAATTGAATTTGTCAATTTACCATATTTGAAGCAAGTGAAGGTTAACCTCTTCTATACCAAGAGAACCAAATTAATCATTACTACCTTATAAGGACAAGAAAACTTCAGGCGACAGTTTTCAAGACGCTTTCATGGAATATTGCGCTATGTACGAATGTGTTATTTTATGTACACTACAACTGCAACAAATGCTCGTTTTTCCCCCATATGCGAGAAAGTCCATCGAATGCCCCGCTTAACAGCGCTCTTACTCGGAACTGTTTTCATACAACAAGGCTTAAAATTTTAATTCTTTACTAACCCAAATCGTTCGAGTAATTTATTTTCCTGCGTTTTTATTATTCCTTATTGATTTACTTACCTTATTAACCGTCCTATTCCTACCAATTTCGAAACGGAACAAATGCAAATGAAAAAAAGAATGCATTTGAGAATCGAACACAGGTTCTCTGCTCCCCGGCCAAATACACAGCTTGGGTACATAAGCAGCAGTTAAAAAGCTTTCTTTCCGCAATTTCTAGAAAAATTTCACTTTGTTGACCCCATACATACCGGTGAAAAATGCTCAGATATCAACTAGCTGTCGATCCCCTCAGTTTTGAGTCTATTGTTCGTCATAAACTTTGTGAGTGGTTGATGGTTTTCTCTAAAACAAGGGAGGTCGGGCTAGAAAGGAAAGGAGTTGAGCTAAAATATCTTAGAACCTTTAATTTCAGGCTTTATACAAGCGACGTGCCAAATATGAGCCGAATCGGTTGGCAGTGTCTGAGGCCTTCCCCTTGGGAGTATCATTCACTCCTGACTTCATACACGCGTTACTTTTAAAACCGCAGCTCCGACGCATAGGGCCCACGATTCTTGTCCCACCCCTGCGAGAGCTGCTGTCTGACTCCCGATTCCACGAACTCCAAATGGCTCCACGAAGTTATTTTAATCTACACGGCCAGAAAAATAACCAGAAAAATCGCAACACCAACAACGATTCGTGCGAAATAAACGAAAGTTGGTAGATGTGTTTCTACGTCTGAAACATGATATCTATTCAGACTTCGAGCCCGTCGCATGAGGGTGGCGCTAGTAGCGCCACTATGAGGGTGCAGATCAGGTTTGCTCTAAATACACGCTCTAACGGTCATCAGCCTTTTAGCTACATTTGAGATTGGACTTCGTGAGTCGATGTTAGCAAGAATGTCTTTAAGGCGACAAAGATTGTATGTTAGCTTGCATCATGGTCACTATGTGTAAGTTGCGGAAAAAATTGGCGTTATGTGTAAGTTACGTGAAGCTCACTTTGAATAAGAAAATGCTATCTGACATTGAAATCAACGTAAAAGATTGGGTCGCCAAGTCTAGCCATACGACAAATAAAGGGTTCGGCTGAATCGGAAAATTAATTAATTTAATCATAAGAAAAAAAAAGACTCACAGGAGAACATTCATTGTACTATCACTCGTAAAGAGTGGGACGTAATTACTAGATTGGTCCAGGCATTGTTCACGTGAATCAAATATTAAAATAAAGTAAATAATGCGTGAACACAGTGCGTAAGAGCAGCTTGCAGCAGCACTCCTGAAAACAACACCTATTCTAAAGAATTTGTTTTAAATAAAAAGAGAACACTAATTAATGGACCTGTGCGCATGGAAAAGCTATGGATGGGCTAACAAGGAAACTACAAGGTAAATGGCGTAGGTAACAGAGATGTAACATCGGTACACAGGATAATATTGGTGGCAAAATTATTTACCCCTTAAAACATTGATGTGATGCATCTACACAACTGCTGTTGCCTGGTAACTAAGTACAATTTCTTGTGAAACGATACGCGATTCACAACACACTCGTATGCCCACGTGGTTCTCGGAGAGACAATTTCTACATACCGTGGCGAAGTTTTAACCACATTAAACCACGCAGCCGCGAAAAATTAAAATTTTTCAGAAGGCACATTTGAGTAGACAAAGGGTGATTACAGTGGGCCAACAAACTCTTATATTAAAGCACGTGCATGGCTTCCAACGACATAAGGTAAATGAGACAAAGAAAATTCACGAACAGGCAAATTTATTAGGGTTAAGGAAAGATAAGAACGTATACAGACGCAGTTGCAGGCAGACAAACATTCACATTGAACCGAGAGCGCACTTCTTACATATGCAACACATTTGTGTTACGTTCTTCTTACGGATCAAAGTCTGCATTTGGAATCAAACTGAAAGTCTGCAGAAGCCTTGCATTCCTCGCTGCGACAAGGTTAAACAATCTTTATAAGACGAGACGTGAGACCAAAAGCTAAAAGCTCCACTTTCGCTACGAGACAACGCGCCACGCGGTTAAACCAACTCACCCTCCTTCGAAGAGAGCTCGGCTGCAGACCCTCGGCGCGCTGGAAGCAGACTGCTCGTCTCACACACTCCAACGTCTCCCACGCGATTCCGTGGCCAGGAAAACCCAGAGATGAGGCTTCCGCCACCAACCTATTACCGGTAACTTTCACGCAAGGAGAGCAAACCTCTTTGCCTACTTGAAAACTACAGGGGTTGGCCATTCTGTACGACTACCGCTGACTCTGTGCATCAGACTAAACCACCGTAAAGCAACTTGAAACACATCCACATTCATTCACTCACGTCTCCCAGAGAGTTTTGTATCACTGGGAAGTAAATAAAATGATAATGAAAGGGGACTACAGGACCGTTTCCAGACACCTTATCAACAAAAAAATGGTTCAAATGGTTCTGAGCACTATGAGACTTAACTTCTGAGGTCATCAGTCCCCTATAACTTAGAACTACTTAAACCTAACTAACCTAAGGACATCACACACATCAATGCCCGAGGCATGATTCGAACGTGCGCCGTAGCGGTCGCGCGGTTCTAGGCGCGGTTCCAGACTGTAGCGCCTAGAACCGCTCGGTCACTCCGGCCGGCCCTTATCAACATCTCACTCAGTTTAAATGAGGTCGTGTAATAGGACTACGAGAAGCTGGAATTTCCTTCTGCTTCATTGCAGAAAGACTTGGCAGGAATGTAGGCACTGTACATGATTGCTGGCAGCGTGTTCACGACAATATACGACCGCAAGGAAACTTTGCTCCGAAAGGCCATGTGGTAATACTGAGAGGAAAGACCTTCGTGTTCGGCGTATGGCTCTGGCACATCGTGCTGCATCAACAGCAGAAATTTGGGCAGCAGTTGGCACCGCGGTGACACAACAAACTGTTACAAATCGGTTACATACAGGACAATTCCGAGCCAGACGCCCTATAGCCTACGCTCTACTGACCCTACCACCACCGTTTGCGACTTCAGTGGTATTAGGCGATAGCTCATTGGAGGGCGGAAGGGAGATCTGTTGTGTTTTCTGATGGAATCTGTTTCTGCCTCGGTGCCAGTGATGGTCATGTGTTCGTTAGGAGGAGGGCAGTTGAGGGCCTGCAACAAACATGTCTGCATGATTGACCCACTTGACCTGCACCTGGAGTTATGGTCTGGGCCTCGATTTTGTGAGCACTCTCGTGGTTATCCCACGCACCCTGACTGCGAAATTCTACTTCTATCTGGGAATTCGACCTAACTTGTTGCGTTGCCATTCATGAACAGTATTATAGGGGTTGTTTTCCAACAGAATAACGTTCCCTCACACACCTCTATTGTAACCCAACATGCTGTGCAGAATATCGACGTATTGGCTTGGCCTGCTCGATCACCAGATCTGTCTCCAATCGAGCACATAGGCGGCATCATCGAAAGAGCCCTCCAGCGTCATCCATAAACAGCATTAACAGTCCCTGAATTGACCGACTAAGTGCAACAGGTATGGAACTGCATCCCACAACTGACGTCCGGTACCTGTACAACACAATACATGCACGTTTGCATGCTTGTATTCAACATCCTGGTGGTTGCACCGCTTATTAATGTACCAGCATAAGTATTTCACATTTACAATGGCTTATCTCGCGTTTACATTAACCTGTGATCTCGCGATGTTAATCACTGAAATATGTTTCCTAGGCATTTGTATTCCCGAAATTTCATAACTCTACATTAACTATTTTTTGGTGTTACGATTTTTTTCGTCAGTGTACGAGTCTTTCGCAGATCAACCTCCAGAGCAGAATGCAGGCAGTTTAACTAGCCGCGGTTAATTGCTGCACAGAAGTTCTAATATGTCCACCAACCTGACATCTTCAAGTGACGTCGTTGTCCTAGCACAAAGATAGATCTTGGGGCGAAGTTTTTGCTATGAAACTTTAGGTCCGTAGTTTATAGGGTTGGCACTTCTTTTTTTATTATGAACATTTGTTCAGATAAATAGCAAATCAGCAATAGGCTGAATAATCATGCGCAAGCCTACAGAAATCACTCGCCAAGTTATCAGCCATTCAGAAAGTTTACGAATGATAGATGGTATGCAATGTTGCTGCTTATTACCTCTGAACATTGCAAGGTTGTTAGCCAAATAGTCACGAAACGACGCACAACAAACTTACAACCCTAGTGGAAATCCACGCAGCTCTCCCTAGTCAATAAACAGTTTTATAATCTAACATGAAGAGCGAGTGCAATACTCGTTATCCATACTGAATTATAACAGAATGTCCGTTGAGTCTGGCTGCTGTGCACAACGATAACGCCGTCATACTGGGAACAACACGCTTAGGTCTGTACCGATTTATATATATTATTAGTGGGTCACCTAATCATGGAAAAGTTATAGGATGATTTAAAGGATATCGAAATATAGATCAACACTCAGATTAACGGTTGGGTATTTGCTCTAATGGCTGAAATAAATTACAGTAAATTACTAGAGAACAGTCCGCCCCAGTAGCTGAGTGGTCAGCGTGACGGATTGCCGTCCTCTGGGCCCGGGTTCGATTCCCGGCTGGGTCGGAGATTTTCTCCGCTCAGGGACTGGGTGTTGTGTTGTGTTCATCATCATTTCATCCCCATCCGGCGTGCAGGTCGCCCAATGTGGCGCCGCATGTAATAAGACCTGCGATATGGCGGCCGGACCTGCCCCGCGAGGGGCCTCCCGGCCAATGACGCCAAACGCTCATTTCATTTCATTTCACTAGAGAACAAAGTGTTCTAAAACTCAAATCAAATTACAAGATAACGCGAACACTGTGGGTAGGTACTAAAAGGTGTGGAAGACTATATGGAGAAAGTTCAACAAGACCTGCTCATCTGGACAGCTCACGAAATCAAAGTTAACGATACAACAAGATGCCACAAATTACGAGGGTGAGTCAAATGAAAACCTTAAATATTTTTTTTAAATATTATTTATTGTGCAGAAGTGGTACAAAGCTGTATCACTTTTCAACATAATCTCCCCCGCGCTCAATGAAAGTCCTCCAGCGCTTACAAAGTGCATAAATTCCTTTAGAAAAATATTATTTTCGTAGTCCGCGCATCCACTCATGCACCGCGTGGCGTACCTCTTCATCAAAACGGAACTTCTTTCCTCCCATTGCGTCTTTGAGTAGTCCAAACATATGGAAATCACTTGGGGCAAGTTCTGTGTTGCTCGTTCTCTTCATTTCCGGTTGCTGGAAGTGAACCCAGATTTCGTCCCCAGTAACGATTCTTGCAAGGAAGCCATCACCTTCTCGTTCAAAGCGCCGAAGGTTCTTCACAAGCATCAACACCTCGTTCTCTCATTTCAGGAGTCAGCTGTCGTGGCACCCATCTTGCAGACACTTTGTGAAACGGGAGCACATCGTAAGGCCGGCCGAAGTGGCCCAGCGGTTCTAGGCGCTACAGTCTGGAATCGCGCGACCGCTAGGGTCGCAGGTTCGAATCCTGCCTCGGGCATGGATGTGTGTGATGTCCTTAGGTTAGTTAGGTTTAAGTACTTCTAAGTTCTAGGGGACTGATGACCTCAGATGTTCAGTCCCATAGTGCTCAGAGCCATTTGAGCACAAATGTGCGCAATGTGGTGTGCTGATCCATGACTAATCTGTAAACGTGCTGCAATGTCATTCAGTGTCCTCGGCGGTTTTCCTTCACTATGGCTTCAACTGCTGCAATGTTCTGCGGAGTCACAATTCGTTGTGCCTGACCTGGACGAGGAGCATCTTCCACTGAAGCCACACCATTTCCGAACTTCCTACTCCATTCGTAAACTTGCTGCTGTGATAAACATGCATCACCGAACTTACCTTCATTCCCCGACGAATTTCAATAGGCTTCACGCCTTCACTGCGCAAGAACCGAATAACAGAACGCTGTTCTTTCCTGGTGCAAGTCGCAAGTGGGGCAGCCATCTTTATACTGATACTGCGACGATATGTGTGCAGCTGCACTATGCTGCCACCTACCGGCCATTCTGCAAGCTGTTTGTAGCACGCTTACCAACTTACAGGATAATGTCGCAAAATTGCGATTTGTTATTACAAATTTAAGGTTTTCATTTGACTCACCCTCGTATAGCCACATTGAGCAACACAAGCTGTGCGGCAAAGTAAGCAAGTGATGAGGTGCTCAGCATGTGGATTGTGCTACTGCAGTTACGACACATTTCCCCAACAGCAACCAGTGTATGCCGATCAGCACCAGATAGCAGTCCACAGAGGAACTGGACAGCATGGCGGCCTGGAGCAGAATAGCCCAGAATCCTAGTTCACGGCCGTGAACAGCCTAACTTTCGAAAATCCATACAGATTGGAGAACTCATTCCTATTGCTAATGTGACGTATGAGAATATTACTTATTTCATGAGGAAACAGCTCAAAACGGCAGACATTTCCCATTCTTGGCATAAAAAACGGACATTAACAAACGTGGGGCTGATACCGGGCGTAGGAGTGTCTCTTCAATTAGTTGGCTTCTTCAAGACAAGTGCAGTTATCGGGTGATTCGCTTCGAATGAATGACCAAAATTTTGGAGCGAAAGCAACCATTTTTCTCATGCAAGCCAGGCAGCACAGTGGTATCTCGATCTTTGATTTTCATACAGAAAAGTCAAAACGGAAGTCGTAGCACCACGCCCCTACCCTCAGCTAGGTCCAACTCTGGCTCTGCTAAAGAAAACCCGAAGCAGGTCACAGCCTCGTTTCCACAAAAACTAACTGAAGGTCGCACAGTATACGGTGGTCGACGCGCAGTGGCCAGTTTTCGTCCAAAGCTCTGGGCGAGTTCATTCGTTTGTTCAGAAGGGGAGGCCGACAAGTGTTTGCCAGCTTTTGGCCAGTTGGCTATGACAGAATCGACGCGCACGTCTTGCAATCATTCTCAAACGATTTTACAGAAATTGTTCGGGAACGAAATTTGATTTTTGCTATACTTGTAGCTTTATATGTCAGGTTCATTATGATGTGGCCATCACATCGTTGATCGTCATAGCTATTGCGATATTTACGTGCAAGTTAAATACTGCGCGAAATTCGAAAAAGTTAGCATCGAAAAATAGGGGTCGCTATGATTTTGCATTTGGTGCATATTACATAATATGTTGGTGCGTATGAAATTTAGCTAACATTGAATTTTTCTTTAGTGTTGGGTGTAGGTCTCTATCTGTCACCAATCTCTAGGATATTGATCTGTCATAGCGCTCTCATTTGCGATCGCACCGCGCCAGCGACAAAGCGAGAGAGTAATTTGCCATATGGTTATTATGAAATATCTACCATGTTATTCCATTAACTTCAGACTTTTCTAACGAAAGAATATAATTTTTAAGGCCATCAATAGCTGGTGAAACAAGAAATGCTATGGGTTTTGGATCAACATTACACATTTGTTTTGTATCGAGGGTGTGCTTTTTCATAAGATGCTGACCTTACTTTTCCTCAGTCCCTCAAATGTTCAAATGGCTCTGGGCACTGTGGAACTTAACATCTGAGGTCATCAGTCTCCTAGAATTTAGAACTACTTAAACCTAACTAACCTAAGGACATCACACATAACCAAGCCTGAGGCAGGATTCGAACCTGCGACCGCAGCGGTCGCGCGGTTCCAGACTGAAGCGTCTAGAACCACTCGGCCACACCGGCCGGCCTCAGTCCCTCACTTAATAAATTTGATAAACCACTGTTTCAGAATTCTCTTGCAGTTGTGTCTGCACAACATGTTAGTGAGATGCGACTGTGTAAACTCCACTGAGTTTTGGAAAAATAAGCAGATTTTAACATGGCAACAAGAGGAAAGTGTAGGTTTTACTCAAAGTTCCCCACTTGTGTCACTTCTCTGGAAGTTACAAATGGTTAACAAAGTAGGCGAATACAAATCGCTACATTTTCGGCGGAATACTTTTTAGATACTAACCAAACAAGAGGTGACAGATCTTTTTGAATGGTCACCATGCGAGTCTGGGCGTTAAGGGGCCCCACTTAAATTTTACAAAAAATGTGAGTGTAGGTGTGGTGTGCGTACTATAAGACCTTCGGTACACACACCATCAGATTAGTTGACTTGTCGCTCTAGCGAAGGAGGCGAGTGTCAGCAATATGTCTCGTGGTCTTATTGTGGCGTGTTTCTCTTCAGCCGTTAGGTCAGATGATAGAAATGCCACTTGCACGCTTAGAGTAACAGATTGACGGTGACCAACTTTAAACAGAACTTGATTAATTTTCACACACATTTATTAAAATAATAACAATCATAAACCTTACTTAACTTGATTCTGGATGCTATTTACAACTGACAATTTGAAGTTCCTTTGGTCTTGGTACGTTAATCTTATTCTCACATATCTCTGATACTTCACAAAGTGTCTGTTCATTTCTCTTCATGGCTATGTACAGGAATATGATAATCTTATTAGGCGCAGACTGAAACTTGACTATAGACTGGTACAGACTAATGCAGACTGATGCAGACTAATGCAAACTAACTGATCATAGGTCTGTACACTCGTTTTAATACCTCGCGCGTTCAGGTATCACTGCGCGAGTGTGATCCGCGACGAGAAAAGGTGCTACGTTAGCAGCAATCTCATTGGCTGCGTTACATATTAATACGCGGATCGGCGGAAGCAGTATTTCGTCCGTTTCTAAGACAGCGCCATCTCATAGTGCGGAGACGGACGAGCGCTGCGCCTGCGCTGTTGTGCTTAACGGGACGCGCTCTAGTGGGAAAGTTGTGTACGCGCTGACAACGCGGAACTATGTAAACAACAGTAGGCTTCACTTTAGAATGGCGCTTCCCCTCCAGCACTCTGAATTTCCCCTACAGCGCCAGCCCGCAGCCCCCACCACTACCACTATCCCCACGCGTACCCTGCCGTCTGTGCACCTACCGGCCTAGGTATTCTGCGTGCACTGTATCTCCTGGGGAGGCTCGCCGCTTTTAATGACATTCTCTGACTGTCTTCTGCCAACAGGAGCCTGAGAACACACTGGGAGTGCACTTTCCAGCCCAAAATGCCAACGAGTCCAGTACCTTAAATAAAATAACCACCAAATTGTGACAGAAAACGAAACTATATCACTTAACGAAATATGACAGAAATGTGACAATTACTATAGATCAAAATACAGTTCTTTATCACTTAACAACTGAATGACAAATATTATCATCATACCCCAAGTCAAATTACGATTCCTAGACAGTAATAATCTGCAGTGCTCGCATGTACCTGATCTTACACATTCAATGCATTCCACCCCTCGTGGCAATGTAACTGTTTGACTGTACTCTTTGCAATTTAACACTGAATTATTTGGTGGAATGACCTCGCTAGTCAGTCATTTAGAATGGAGCTGATGACACACGAAGTGATTCAGATCTTTCTAGTTATTCAATGGTCTATTAAAATTTGGTTATAAAACTGTAATTTGTTTTCATAATCACAGTGCAATGTTAAGAGATACTCCCATATTATTATTAGCAAAATCTGAATGATTAATTAGTAACAATTAACAATCGAAAATTACAGTTTCTGCACGCAGGCCACAGGATAACCTCTACATTTCTTATTAGACCAGCCTGAAGCGGTCACAAGTCGATTCAGTTGGCGCCATTTCGCATCGTTGCAACAATCAGACAGCAGCATCTGTCATTCTTGGCTCACTCGACATTCTAAAGTCACTCATCAGTTACTGTATCTTCGCTCAACTAAGATGTGATTCGAGGGAATAAAACCGTGGCTCCAAAAGCCAGAAATATTATGTCTGCTTCCTGCGAACACTTTCAGAAGTGTCTTTTCCAAAGGCTGCTGGCGAAAACATCGGCCATCCCGTGGGAATAACTCGCCTTTGAAATCAGCATGGTCAACACACCCACTTAGACGGCTTAAGGGAAGACTGCCCCATTATCTCTAGACCGGAGAATAGTGCTCCTCTCCCCCGGGATCGGTAAAGCGGGCGCTGACGTTCACAATAGCAACGAGCATCAGCCGATGGACGCAGCCAGGAACTGATACACTCAGGTGACAAAAGTCATGGTATAACAACGTGCACATGTACAGATGACGGTAGCATCGCGTGCACGAGGTATAAAAAGGGCATCGCACTAGCGGAGCTGTCCTGTCACTTGTACTCAGGTGATTGACGTGAAAAGTCTTCCGACGTGATTACGGCCCTATGACGGGGATTACCAGACTTTGAACACGGAATGGTAGTTGGAGCTAGACGCATGAGACATTCCATTTAGGAAATCGTTAGAGAATTCAGTATTCCGAGATGTACAGTGTCAAGAGTACGTCGAGAAAACCATATTTCAGGCATTACCAGTCACCACGGACGACGCAGTGATCGACAATGTCCAGCTAACGACAGTGAACAGCGCGTTTGCGTAGAGTTGTCATTACTGCAGGCGAGCAACACTGCATGAAATAACCGCAGTAATCAATTTGGGACGTACGACGAACATATCCGTTAGGGCACTACGGCGGAAGTTGGCATTAATGGCATATGGCAGCAGATGGGCGACGCGACTGCCTTTGAGAGCAGTACGACATTGCATGCAGCACCCGTCCTGTGCTAGAGACCATATTGGTTGGACCCTAGAGGACCGGAAAATCGTGGCCTGGTCAAGTGAGTCACGATTTCAGTTGTTAAGAGCAAATGGTAGGGTTCGAGTGTGGTGCAGACCCTACGAAGACATGGCCTCAGTTCTCAACAAGGTACTATGAAACTTGATGGTGGCTCTGTAATAGTAGTAGCTGTGTTTTCGTGGAATGTACTGTGTCAGGAACCGATAACTGGCTACTTAGCGCCCATTTGCAGCCGTCCGTGGACTTCATGTTCCCAAACAACGACGGCATTTTTATGAATGACACGGCACCACATTTATTCGCGATTGGTTTGATTCTTGACAATTCGAGCGAATGATTTGGCGATGCAAATAATCCGACATGAATCTCACCGAAATATTATGGGACACAATCGAAAGGTCACTCTTGCCCAAAATTCTGCACCGACAATACTTTGGTAGTTATGTGTTCTGCCACGGATCGAGATGCGGACTCCTTGTAAGTAGCTGTGAGCCATCCCTGTGGGTTGTGGGCCACCGTTCAGCTCTAATGGGGGAGGTAGATTCTACAACGTTTTACAACGTCTCGTTAAGTCCTTGACACAAGTGTCGCTGCCGACTTCAGAGTGAAAGGAAGACCTACACGCTGATAGGTAACTGTCTCTGTATCGATTACTTGGTACATATAGCACGCAGTACAAGACGAATCTCAGCAGTGTAGCGGATAAGAGCAGCTGAATCGATAGGATGCTGTCGACCGTTAGAGGTTTCTATGTAGTCGCTCCCGACCTTAGTTAGCAGACAATATTATGTCTCCAGTCGTAAAAGTGTCATCATGGGTTAACTATAGCTGAGATGCTATTTACAAATGAGTTTGCAATCATGTTAACAATTGACAAGTTCGACAGATTAAACACTGTCGTCCGTTAGTTGAAGTTGTCAGCAACTGGAAAGTATTCAGTATCAGTCGATACATTTCGATTTTCTTCGATTCGCCTGCTCTTGTTAGTAGCCTCGCTGACCTTGTTAGATTGAGAGTACAGTATATATCGTAAGTGATACTGATCCTATTATTCTGTTATGCCTCTCACATTAAAAAAAAAAAGTGTGCGAAATCTTATTAGACTTAACTGCTAAGGTCATCAGTCCCTAAGCTTACACACTACTTAACCTAAATTATCCTAAGGACAACACACACACCCATGCCCGAGGGAGGACTCGAACCTCTGCCGGGACCTCTCTCACATTAAGAAACGAGATTTTCCTAACAAGTTTTTGTCCAGACCGAATGAATTCACTTTAAAAAAAACTTGTATATCTTTGATCAACTTACCAGCTATCTAAAGTTCACGTTTTCTTTGCATACAGATATTGTAATTGCAATGTTTCTCGACTGGTAGCTAAACAAAAATTTCCCTTTAACAAAAGAGAGACAGAATGTAAAGATCACTGGCACTTTCATCTTCTTCTGATTACTACTGTTTACACAGTTTTTATTTTTGTCATATATTCTTTGTAGGCCAAGTCTTTTTCATATTGTAACGTAGCTATAAAGATGAATCTACGTTTGAAGTGAATTTGAAAAAAAAAGGATACAAATTCTACGACAAAAAAGCAGATTGAAATCAAATTTCAAAGGAAGCTGCAATGTAGCAGAGGGGGGAAAAAGTCTATGAAGGAAAGTAAATACAAACAAACGATTTAACCACACTTCCGTTATTATAAAGATTGTGATGTCTGCTGGACAGTGGTTTAAGATTGACGTTGATTGCGTGTTTACCTTCCCACGAGCGACATACCTTGCCCCGCTGGCGATATGCGTAGCGGGTTGCCTGCTCATAGGCGCCTACGACATCACATTCACTGGCTTTGGTTGAATACGTCGCGTATCATCTGAACATTATATTTCTCTTACGCGGCCAGTGATGACGAAGTAATCCATAATTAATTAGACAAAAGTCATAAACATATAGCTCACTGCCTCATAACACTACAAAAACATTACGACGGAAAATTTAGGCTCAGGGACTGGCTTGTGCAGTAACCAATTAAAAGATCCATATTTTAACTGGAGGAATGATTTACATTTTGTGATGTATTACAAGTATATAGGAAGGAAGGTAGACATAAAGTTCAACGTTCTTTCGACAATGCTGTAATTAGAGCTACTGAACTGTATGACAAGAACGAAGAAGGAAAACGGCCGTGTCTTTTTCATAGCAATCATCCAGACATATATTGTAATCGGTTCAAACCACAAAGACCCAAGTCTAGGTGCATGGATGCCGATGTGAATCCCGCTCTTTCAGCTGAAAGCCCAGTCTGCTGACTACTGAGACACATCGTTAGATACAAAGATGCAGGCACGGCCACTAGTGACAACCAATGGTGCACGTTCGATCTACAACTGTCAGGGTGTTCGCATAGTAATCCCAAACCTATCCAAGCTATCAAAAAGCTCTATGATGACAACAACAACTTTTAGAACGAAGCGATGTAAACAAAAATCGAAATATTTCTCTATGGAGACACAACTGAGCAGAAAGGCATTTCCAATAAATATGTACATTACTGGGACGAAAGAAAATCATTCTGTAATGGCAGTGATGGTTGGGGCAAAGACAGAATGTTTTTGGAAGAATTTCAGAGCACGAGTTATTGAGCTCTTAGGCGCATAGCTTTACTCAGGGAAGTGGGTAGCGATGGCATAATGTGATGTGAGTAAGGTAATACGACTTCAAGAGCTATAATTTCAAAGGCAACAGTGCATTAGATTATTGTCTTTCTCTTTCAGCTAGTGAGTTAACATAATACCCAAACGCAATGTGCGTTTTATTATAGATCCATCACAGTAAATAGTAAGGTTTCTGTTCTCTGTGGGGGAGTCAACCGTGAATGTGATCTGAAATTGTGAACGTATTCATGAAAACAGAGAAATAGACCATCCAGTAGCGTTCATATCAGACATTACTGTCACAAATAACAGTATTAAAAAATGTGATGCAATGCTACGTCGGCCATGCGAGCACAGTAAACAAATAAATCAAACACTGTAGCTATGTGTCAAAGAAATTCCTGTATTCCAAAGTCTCCTTCATACAAGCTCCTGTAGTACATAATCTGCGATTAAATAACAGTCTGTCTATTAAATAATATTCTGCTGAACACACTGCACTATCAAGACGTGATGGAACACACTGTGTAATAAAATTAAAGGATCACTTTTTCGAAACTGCATACTTGTCTCCCAATGCGACGCGTAAGTTTGAAAATCGCCTCAAAGGTACCTAAAATCTTCCTGTGTAATGTTGCAAAAGCGTGACACCCTGCAACGTCACATTTGGAATCGACGACGGTTCAAACGGTAAGGTGCCAACACTTGTGAAAGAAGGCCACCGCTCAGAAGTTTACGTGACTTGTAAAGTGGGTTAACGATGTCACATTGGAACCAAATTTCGCCAAAAATCTGCCCAACATCACAGTGAACGTGGCATAGTATCGGAGGGTCGTCACACCTCATCTTACCCCCATTTCACGTGTTCTTTTGACGTCTCTGCGATGGAAGTTAGCACTGCGACATCCAGTTCTGAAATCACGCAGTTTTCTTATGAGTGGCCGAGGAAAAGCATTCCAAATAGCACCTCTCAGGACCGAAACGAAAAGGCCTGGAGAGGGGGTGGGTGGGTGGGGGGTGGGGGTGGGGGAGTGAGGTATATGGCATAAAGAGCATCAGTGAAACTACTCCTTCCCTTGGGCGTCAATTCCCGTACATTTCGCGGTCGAAAACAACAGTTTGCAGTGCAATAAGCAACAGGAAGATGTTCTTGACAAACTTCTACACTGTTGATACTTTCGGACGTCTCACCCCTTCTCCAAGGATATTGTGGGGCTGCATCCCCATTGATCATGATCGCACCCATTTGGAGTGCAGCGCGACCGCAATTTTTATTCTCGCGTACGGGTTGGAACCAGTGGGACTGTTAAAATGCATTCGACGAAATATGAACGTTATCCGAAGCACCAAAGAATACTTTTGCAACAATACTGTTTTCCGACCTCTGGTGACGGGATCGCGTAGGAGTATAAGATTAACGTGTGAGTGAATAAAACGGCAAAGGGTACCTCTAATAGCCCCCCTCCCCCCCCCCCCCACACACACACGCACACACACTTGACATAACGCTCGGTGCGACCCACGCAACTTTGTACCTTCAGATATTTCGACACCAGATCAGCCTGGCGGCTGCTCTATCGCCTGAGGATTAATCAGTCAGCCACTTTGACAACCCTTTGAGGTGGTTTGCCTACCTTCAGACGCTCGAGCAGCCACGAGGTTGAAGGCTGAATTGGTGTCGAACTTCCTGATATGTACGTTTGTAGCGTGTTCAACAATTTTGCGAAGGTGGCACTGACGGTGTTGGCGAACCGGGGGAGGGGGCGGGGGTGATCTTTGAGGGACCTTTCGCTGTTTTATCCATGCTCATGTTAGTGAGCCAATCCTTCGTGATCACGCAACAGGATGGTTGAAAAAGAATGAGTACCCAAGTACCCTTACATATTTCGGATAACATTCACATTTCGTTGAATGATTTTGAACTGTCTCTAGTTGTTCCAACCTGTACACGAAAGCAAAAACTGCACTCCAAAGCCGGCCGGGGTGGGCGAACGGTTCTAGGCCCTACAGTCTGGAATCCCGCGACCGCTACGGTCGGAGGTTCGAATCCTGCCTCGGGCATGGATGTGTGTGATGTCCTAAGGTTAGTTAGGTTTAAGTAGTTCTAAGTTCTAGGGGACTGATGACCTCAGAAGTTAAGTCCCATAGTGCTCAGAGCCATTTTTTCTTTTTTTTGTTAGGCAATCGCCTATTTCAGTACTAAACGTAAAATCCTAGGAAAACATTTTCTTATTCTATCTCACTATCCTAAAAACTCACTACAAACATTCACATCCAATTATAGTGTAACTTTTACTTTTCTGCCTTCATAAATTTAAAGTATTTCTTCACCACGAATGTGCAGTGTGGCATAGAAGATCGTTAACACCGACAAAAAAAAAAAAAAAAAAAAAAAAAAAAAAAAAAAAAAAAAAAAAAAAAAAAAAAAAAAAAAAAAAACATTGCAAGACTACACTCAGAGTCCCTGCCCGTATCTCTGAGTAGAGTAAGCACCAAATTTATGATTCTTATTTGGTATGCAAGAAACTATCAGCCTCGATTGCGGTAACGAAACCAACCAACCTTTACCTAGGTAAAGGTTAGTTCCATTACCGCAATTGTGGCTGATGGTTTCTTATATACTAGATTATTACGATTGCTGATTGGGCAGCAATGTTGAAAGTACTAAAATTCTTATTTGGGCTGGGTTCCGATAAACAGTCACTTTAATCTTCGAAAAAAGGTCTTGTTACCAATGCATTTGTAATTTCTTTATA
This sequence comes from Schistocerca piceifrons, assembly GCF_021461385.2. Taxonomy (NCBI): domain Eukaryota; kingdom Metazoa; phylum Arthropoda; class Insecta; order Orthoptera; family Acrididae; genus Schistocerca; species Schistocerca piceifrons. Next base: position 319,181,864 of record NC_060139.1, on the reverse strand, counting down.
TCTAACGGAGAAGTAAAACACCATTTTTCATATTTCAGCTATAAATTTTTTTAATGTAACGAAATATTCTCTTAAAAATTTCCATCCCCTTTTGCACTCCCTCAGGGACCGAATTTCCAGAAATACTGAAACATGTATTGTTTACTTCTAACTGAGAAGTCAAATACCGATTGTCGTAGATGTAGCCATAAAAATCCTTCAGTAGTCCTTTAGTCATCATCTATTTTCCAAAAAAACTTTCATCCACTGTTTTATCCCTTTAGTGGTTGAATTTCCAAAAATGCTGAAACACACATTTTTTTTTTACTTTCTGACTGAGAATCCAAATACCAGTTTTCCTTGATCCAGCTCCAAAATTCTCTTAATAGCGACATATTTTCAAAAAGCCTTTCTTCCCCTATTTCACCCCCTTCGGAGTGGGACTACGGACAGTCCCTTCTTAAACAGTGCTGACTGTATAAAATCCACACCATCTCCAAACTTCAAGTTTCTATCCTTAGTGGTTTGGGCTGGGCGATGATAAGTCAGTGAATCAGTCTGACCCCATTTCACCCCCTCAGAGGCTGAATTTCCAAAAAGAGTGAAACGCATACTTTTTCATCCCTGAATGAGGAGCCAAACGCCAATTTTCAAGGATTTATCATTAAAAATGCTTTCGCAATGAAAAAGTTTCTTGAAACGCTATACCCCGTATTTCACCCCCTTAGGGACTGAATTTCAAAAGCCAGTGAAACACGTGTTTTTTATTTCTAACTGAGAAGCTAAATTTAGATTTTCATAGATTTAGCTTTAAAAATGCTTTCATAATAAAATATTTTCATAAAAAAACTCATTACTAGTTCACCCCCTTTGGGGTCCAATTTTCAAAAACACTGAAACACGTATTTCTTTGTTTGTAACCGAGAAGTCTAATACCAATGTCAATAGACGAAGCTCTAACAATACATTAGTAGTTCTTTAATAACGGTATATTTTCAAAAAACACCTTCATCCTCTGTTTTACCCCACAGGATTAAATTTCCAAAAATGCTGGAAAACGTATTTCTTTATTTCTGACCGAGAAATCAAATACCAATTTTCGTAGGTCTAGCTTAAAAATTTTTCAAAGAGTCTTTCATTCCCTTTTTCATCCTCTTAAGACTGGAATTTCGAAAGACCCCTTCTCAAACGACGCCTATGGTATAAGATCCATACCATCTTCAAATTACCAGTTTTGGTCCGCAGCAGTTTGGGTTGGGCGATGATGAGTCAGTCAGTTGGTCTGTCACTTTCATCCCCCATTTCACCCCAATGGGGATTGAATTTGCAAAAAGTATGAAAGACTTACTTTTTTATTTTTTTAAGAAAACCGCGTTTTTTCTGCACCGTATTTTATTTTTGTCAGATGCGATTTGCGTTTCTCATTTTAAGTCATCATCAGGAGGATCTAGAATAACACGGTTTTGTTTTGATGTATATCATTTGTAGATTATAAAACAGTTCACGCCTCGTTTTTATGTAAATAAGTTATTACTTACCGTTCTTCACGTTTTTGATTGGCATCTGCGTTTCCTCTCATCTGATCATATGCTGGAGGCTACGCTACAGCTCTATTCACGAAACAGAAGCATGTTCTTTTGTTCTGAACTTTTTCTTCCCACTTTTCATCTTGTTTACCCTTACTGTTGTGATGCACTATCAGTCTTCTGTTACTAATTATAGATATTTGATCGAAAACTGTGATTTCGAGATGTAACCACTGTATGTCCTATCCTGTTTGGTTTGTTTACGTACATGTTACTAACCTAACGAAGTGTATGTTGAAAACTAACGTATATATATATACGTTAGTTTTCAACATAGAACTATCCTTCGGTAGGTTGGTAACATCTACATAAACAAACCAAACAGGATGGGACATATAGTAGTTACACTTGAAATCACAGTTTTCGATATAGTGTGTGTGTGTGTGTGTGTGTGTGTGTGTGTGTGTGTGTGTGAGAGAGAGAGAGAGAGAGAGAGAGAGAGCGAGTAAATGTGTCCGGCACACAGTTTTAATCTGCCAGGAAGTTTCACATCAGCGCACACTCCGCTGCAGAGTGAAAATTCATTCTGGAAGCAACCCCCAGCCTGTGGCTAAGCCATGTCTCCACAATATCCTTTCTTTCATGAGTGCTAGTTCTGCAAGGTTCGCAGGAGAGCTTCTGTAAAGTTTGGAAGGTAGGAGACAAGGTAGTGGCAGAAGTAAAGCTGTGAGGACGGAGCCTGAGTCATGCTTGGGTAGCTCAGTTGGTAGAGCACTTGCCCGCGAAAGGCAAAGGTCCCGAGTTCGAGTCTCAGTGCGGCACACAGTTTTAATCTGCCAGGAAGTTTCAACTGAGGAAGTTCTTTATGAACATCAGAAACATGTTTTATATAAGCTCGACTGAGTATTCAATCAATGTTGTTGTGCGTTATTTTTTTAATTTTACCTTCTTCTTTGAGGAAATTGCATTTTATTGCGCTATATGAGAATTCAGTATTTTTTTTTTGTCTTTGGTTGACATCTCTATGTTTCACGTTACAAATCAACCAAATCAACGATTTTCGAAAAAAACCTGAGCGAAAGTTCGAAAGTTTCAATGTTGCTATAAATACCGTTTGTTTTTAAGTAACAGATTGGATGATAAGACTGTAGAACGAAATGGCTCTTTATATTACGTTATCTGACAAAGACTACTACGAAAACTACCGTACTTACTTACGATAGCCTACGTTAGTCTTACAACTCGAGTTACCTCTTATGCGTCAGTATATTGGTTCCATTTTTCAACACGTCAATGGAGTGCACATATGCCACGTGCTCCTATTAACTTTCAGCGTGATGTTTAGGTGCTCCTGTGGCCAGCATGATGCCCAGCTCTGTCCCCGATACAGCATGTGCGGGGTCATCTCGGACGTCCCGGAGCCAGTATCCTGGATATCAAGGACCAGTTAAAATATCTGTGGGCCAGCTTGCATCAGGAGAACAAACAACAGCTTTGTGACAGACATACTTCCCAAACGAATCAGTGCAGGGGGGGTTGCGGCGTCATAGTGAGAATAGGACTCATTCTGCTACGTTCTTTGGAAATTTGACTCGACTTTATAATAACTGAAATAACATCACATAGCCTCTCAACCTGCGAAGTTTTATTTCCTTTCCTCCTCCCGTTTTGTGTTCTTCACTTCTCTGTCAGACAACGTATCTACATCAAGCGCCAGTTGCTAGTTGCCAAAAAAAATGTGACTTATATTTCCTCCAAGTAAACACAGATGTTTTGGGTTTGATACCCTGTCGACGCCGATGCCATTACAGACAGAGCACAACCTCGGACCAAGGAAGGACAGATAACGAAATCGATCGCGGTCTTCACACACGACTGTCGTAACATATGTCTTAAGTGGTTCAGGGAAACCACGGAAAACGTAAGTGTGGGAAGCCGGACGGGAGCTTAAATCTCGAATCTTCCGAATGCGAAAGCAGTGCGTTTTTAACCAGTGTACCACTACACTGCATGATAGATGTTTTTGAGTTGGTCTGATTAAACATTCCTGCAGTATTCAGTTGTCAGGATTCCGTAAAATTCTGAATGTGGCACGAGTGAAATAAAGGGAACGAAAGACTATTTATAATTTCTACAGAAGGCAGTTATAAAAGTCGAGGGGAACGAAAGGGAAGCAATGGTTGATAAGGGAGTGAAACAGGGTTGTAGCCTATCTCCGTTATTATTCAATCTGTACATTGAACAAGTAGTAAAGGAAACAAAAGAAAAATTTGGAGTAGGAATTAAAATGCAGGGAGAAGAAATAAAAACCTTGAGGTTTGCCAATGACGTAATTCTGTCAGAGACAGCAAAGGACTTGGAAGAACAGTTGAGCGGAATGGCCAGTGTCTTGAAAGGAGGATAGAAGATGATCGTCAACATAACAAAAACGAGGATAACGGAGTGTAGTCGAATTAAATCAGGCGATGTTGACGGAATTAGATAAGGAAATGAGACACTTAAAATAGTAAATGCGTTTTGCTATTTGGGCAGCAAAATAACTAAGGATGGTCGAAGTAGAGAGGATATAAAATGTAGACTGGCAATGGCACGGTAAGCGTTCCTGAAAAAGAGATATTTTTTAACATCGAGTATAGATTTAAGTGTCAGGTAGTCTATCCTGAAAGAATATGTATAGAGTGTAGCCATGTATGGATGTGAAACATGGACGATAAATAGTTTGGACAAGAAGAGAATAGAAGCTTTTGAAATTTGACGCTACAGAATAATGCTGAAGATTAGATGGGTAGATCGCGTAACCAATCAGGAGGTACTGAGTGAAATTGGGGAGAAGAGGAATTTGTGCACAACTTGACTAGAAGAAGGGATCGGTTGGTAGGACACGTTCTGAGACATCAAGGGACCACAAATTTAGTATTGGAGGGAAGCGTGGAGGGTAAAAATCGTAGAGGGAGACCAAGAGATGAATACACTAAACAGATTCATGAGGATGTAGGTTGCAGTAGGTACTGGGAGATGAAGAAGCTTGCACAGGATAGAGTAGCATGGAGAGCTGCATCAAACCTGTCTCAGGACTGAAGACCACAAAAACAGTTAGTTACATGTTCGATAGATCATTGGAATGATTCTTTTATCGAAATGGTGTGGAACGAGACAGCTTACAGGATATGTATACAGGATTAGTGTTAACATTAACGAACACATTATTATTTTTAGTCCTATTAATGCAACTACACTTAATTAATTAATTTATTTACTGGCTTACCAACTTTTAAGTAGAAATTCGTCAATGGAATAGAAGGAGTTATCCAGGACAAATGATTTTAAATTAAACTTAAAACTTACTTCACTACCTGTCAGACTTTTTACGTTATTGGGCAAATGATCGACAATTTTCGTTGCTGCATATTGAACTGCATTCTGAGCCACTAACGGCTTCAACAGTGCGCAATAAAGCTCATTTTTCCCTCTAGTTTTGTAAGTATGAACATCACCGTTCTTCTCACATTGTGATGGATTGTTTATGACGAATTTCATTAGCGAATATATATATAGTGACAGCGCAGTTAAAATGCCTAGCTCCTTGAAGAGGTACCTGCATGACATATGTGGTTGAACAGCAGTTATTATTCTTACTGCTCGCTTTTGTGCAATCAATACTTCCATTCTAAATGATGAGTTACCCCAGAAAATTATTCCATAAGACATTATTGAGTGGAAATACCCTGAACTTGTTATTAGGTTGATACGTTTGTTTCTAAGACTGGCAATAACATGAACAGCAAAAGAAGCCGAACTTGTTTGAGAAGTTCGGTAACTTGCTTCTTTCAGTTCAAGTTTTCAGTAATACGTACACGCAGGACCTTGGAGCATTCTATCCTATTTTCTGATTCCTGCTCATGTACTACCTCAGTTGTTGGTATTTAGGGAGAGTCCATTTTTAGAGGACTATTTAATAATACTTTGGGAAACGTCATTTACCAGCTCTTCTGTTGTTTTATCTCTAATGAGACTTATTATAACATTAGTATCCCCCTCAAAAAGTACCAATTTTGCTTCTTGGATGTTAAGTGGAAGGTCATTCACTTACATAAGGAATAGGAGTGCACCCAAAATTGGACTCTGCGGGGTTCCCTTTTTGATTTTTTTTTCCCAAATAATCAAAATTTTCTGCCTTTATGACATCAAGTGAATATTTTCATTACCTGCTAAAAGTCTGAAACTGCATGTAACACAGTACGCCAAGTCACTGATCTGTATCACAAATAGCTAGTGTGTTATTACACTTCAATGGACCACAACAGCTATAACTCCCTTTTTTACATGTAACTCTAAAACGTACTGAGTCTTGTCTGTGAAGAACTGTTAAAAGTGCGAATTAGATTTCTCGTGATTCAGATTTTCGGGATCCATGCGGAATTCCATGGCGTAGTTCATTTTATTCCCTGTATGTCAAAACGTTTAAACTGAGACTACGTTCCACGAGTCTGCTATAAATTGATGTGAGTGACATAAGACGGTAATTCTGTGGATCAGTTTCAAAGCTTTTTGTGTGTATGGCTATGCTTTTTACGGATCAGTTTCAAAGCTTTTTGTGTGTATGGCTATGCTTTTTACCCAATCTCCAAAAATATTTGACAACGTATCGTCACCGTGGCATTTGTGCTCCAGTAAGCCACAACACGTATCCTCCAACATACACAAAAAAACTTGATGTTATGTAGCACATAAGAATAATTTTAAAGATAAACTTTTGATTAGTACCCTTCTCGTCGTCATATCCCATGATCTGTGAGCTATTCGCACTTGCGGAGAGATTCTCTTATGGAAACCAGCCACTTCGAATGCCGCAAATACGGTGCAAGTCGCAATGTAGTCGCCAGTGTTTTCCGAGGAGAACGGCAGATTTACGGTTTAAGTGCGAAGAGGAAGCGGGAAGTCACTGAATCGATTGCTCTCATGGGCGGCGTTTGTGGAAGAGGCCGCTAGAGAGGCGGTGAGGAAATTTACCCAACGGGCATTTTACTCTGCTGGAAGCCACATGGTAGGCTGTAGTATCACTAACAACAACATTCAGAAGGCGTTGGTCAAGGAATCTGAGTTAACTAGGTTTATCACAAAATTTATCTGTCTTGATCGCAATACAATCCATTGGTAACTAATAATTGGTTTGTTTATAAATAAACCTATTGTTTTCACAGTCGCAGGCCTTCAGAAGCATTTATAATGGATCAAATGAGGTACCTAATAACGAAACATAAAAACTGCCTTTTATCAAACCTGCGCATATTTGTCACAAGAAGTTACATGTGGCCCTTATTTATATAAAGTTGGCTTATTTTCTGTCTGTCAACCGCAAATTGTTATTTCGAAACGACAATTTTGGACAACGTCACGCATCTTAGGACTGTATGTCGTAGTTATTGAGTAACGTGTCCTAACTGAACAATACTTCACACTATATGACTGTCAAATAATTGTTCCATTAGGACAGGTTACTCTGTACTCATGATCTAAAGATGGACGTCACCTCCAGAAGTTGGTCATTTTGAAATTAAAAAAAAAGACCAAGTGTGAGATGGACTCGCGCACTGAGGGCTTAGTGCAGACTTAATTAGATATACACACTGACCAGTCAGGACATTATGACCACCTAGCTAATAGCCGGTATGTCCGCCTTTGGCACGAATAAGAGCGGCATCGCCTCGTGGCATGGAAGCAATGAGGCCTTGGTAAGTCGCTGGACGGCATTGGCACCGTATCTACACGCACAAGTCACCTAATTCCCGTAAATTTCGGGGAGTAGATCGATGAGGTCTGACGCAACGTTAAATCACATACAAGATGTGTTCGATCGAGTTCAGAGCTGGCGCGTTGGGAGGGGGGGCGGGGAGGGAGGAGGGGGGTGGGCAGTACATCAATTGGAGCTCGCCACTCTGTTCCTTGAACCACTTCATTATATCCCTGGCCTTGTGACATTTCGCATTATCTTGCTGAAAAATGCCGCTGCAGTCGGGAAACATGACGGTCATGAAGTGTAACACCCCACCCGGGAGCGATCTCACCGTAATATTCCTGTTATAGCGGCGGTCTCCGACGGCGACGGCGCGGCCGTGCGGTCGGCGTGTGGCGTCTCGGAAAGTACAATCCTACAGTATTCGAACACCAGACTGCTGTCCGTAAAATTCCCTAATTGCGACAATGTTTCCGTCAGCAATGAGCTGGCGCAGCTAACGTTCTCTCAGAACGAAAGACCAAGAAGGGAGACGGCTAACGTCCTCTCAGTACGAGAGCCCAGCACGAAAGACCTCTATCTAGAGTCCAGCAAGATCGCTCTTCACCTTTGTTTTCTCACCTCAACTTTTACCGAGCGAATCACATCACTAGAAGCTCTCAAAATACCCAGTTTGCCAGTGCCGACCAATGTACGGCCTGGGAATAGAACTCTTTTCCACAATTCTTTTATTTCTACAAAATTTCACAAGTAAACTCCGCCCTCGCCAGCTGGGAAGAACCACAGCTGTGGGCAATAACACGTTTACTGGAAGTTTTCTCCCAAGAGACCACTCGAGATTTTCCCGGCAAGATCCCCGTCGTAGCGAACACAGATTCTTGCATTGAAAGTTTGTTATTCGGAACTTCTGGCCTGCCCCACTTGAGTTACTCGAAAGCGTATAATTAGTTGGACATAGACGAGAGTACGCACAGGAAAGCCCGTCCAGCTATCCACTGCTCTGTTTTGGTAAACACTTGAACACCTGCAGCCGCGCATCCCTCAGAGGTCGGCGGCCACTGTGGCCTCTCTAAACGGATTACAGAAATCCCCCAGTTCACCATTTATACCGTCAGGCTGTGGCCTTCGGTGGCTAGGTGGGGACGTAGCCGAGCTCTGTTTCGTGTACTGCCTTTCCGCAAAATCTTTTAATTACAAAATCGTGGAATTCTCGCGTGCCGATGCGTTTCCACATAGATTTCCTACACCGTGATTTAGAGTATTACTCCAACAAAACCTAACGTGTCACGTTAAATGGATTCATGTAAGATGCAAGGCCGTTGCCACCTTACAGAAGGGGTGTACGTGGTCTGCAACCAGTGTACGATACTCCTTGGCCGTCATGGTGCCTTGCACGGGCTCCAGTGGACCCATGTATGCCCACGTGTATGTTGCCCTGAGCGTAATGGAGCCACCGCCAGTCTGTCTCCATCCCGCAGTACAGGTGTCCACGCAGGTGTCAAGAGGCTGTTCCTCTGGCACACGACGGACTAGCGCCCTTTCATCCGCATGGTGAAGAAGGTATCGGGATTCGTTAGATCATGTAACGCTCTGCCACTCCACCAACTTCCAGTGCCGATGGTCACGTGCTCATTTCAGTCCTAGTTGCCGATGTCGTGGTGTTAACATTGTCACAGGCATGGATCGTCGGCTGCGGAGGCCCATCGCTAAGAGTGTCGATGCACTGTGTGTTCAGACGCTCTTCTACTATGCCCAGCATCAAAGTCTAACGTTAGTTCTGCCACACGTCGCCGCCTGTCCAGTATTACCAGTCTGCCCAGCCTGCGACGTCCGACATCTGTAATGAACGGTGGCCGCCCAACTCCACGACGGCTGGACGTGGTTTCACCTTCGTTTCGCCACGTGTTGAAGACACTCACCACAGCGTTCCTCAAACAGCCGACAAGTCAGGCAATTTCCGAAATGCTCATGCTGAACCTCTGGGCCATCACCCTCTTCCCTAGGTCAAACTCCGATAGATCGCGCGCCTTCCCAACTCTAAACACGGACGGTACGCTCACTGATACTAGACACACCGTGCGTGTGTGTGAGTAGCAGGCATTCCTCGCCATGTAAGGCTGCTATTGCCTGGATGGGTTTATATCGACAGTTGGTCGGTGGTCATAATGTTCTGGCTGATCAGTGTAATGTAGTTCATTCACCTTGGGAATCGAGAATCTCAACGATTTTTGCCTGTTCTCGATATAAACACCGGCGAGGTATCGGTCCAGGGAATATTAAGACCTTAACAAAATCTCTACAAGTTGTTCCCCAGACTAGTCCGGGCATACAAAACGAAGCGAGCAGGGGACATCAGTTTATATACGAGGGTGAGTCAAATGAAAACCTTAAATTTGTAATAACAAATCGAAATTTCACGCCGTTATCCTGTAAGTTGGTAAGCGTGCTACAAACAGCGTGCAGAATGGCCTGTAGGTGGCAGCATAGTGCAGATGTACACATAACGTCCCAGTATCAGTATAAAGATGGCTGCCCCACTTGCGACTTGCACCAGGGAAGAACAGCGTTCTGTTATTCGGTTTTTGGGTAGTGAAGGTGTGAAGCCTATTAAAATTCATCGACGAATGAAGGTTCAGTACGGTGATGCATGTTTGTCACAGCAGCAAGTCTACGAATGGAGTAGGAAGTTCGCAAATGGTGTGACTTCAGTGGAAGATGCTCCTTGTCCAGGTCAGGCACAACGAGTTGTGACTCCGCAGAGCATTGCAGCAGTTGAAGCCATAGTGAAGGAAAACCGCCGAGTGACACTGAATGACATTGCAGCATGTTTACAGATTAGTCATGGGTCAGCACACCACATTGTGCATGATGTGCTCCAGTTTCACAAAGTCTCTGCAACATGGGTGCCACGGCAGCTGACTTCTGATATGAGAGAACATGTTGATGCTTGTGAAGAACTTCTTCGGCGCTTTGAACGAGAAGGTGATGGCTTCCTTGCATGAATCGTTACTGGTGCGAAACATGGGTTCACTTCCACCAACCAGAAACAAAGAGAGCGAGCATGGAGTGGCTGACTCTCTTTTGGGACGAAAAAGGCGTAATTTTGGAGTATTACATGCCTAGAGGGACCACTGTCACCAGTGCATCATACGCAGATCTCCTACAAAATCATCTGAGCCTGCAATCAAATCAAAGCGACGCGGATTGCTGTCAGCAGGTATCCTTCTGCAACATGACAATGCAAGGCTCCACACTGCCCGTACAACAGTTGCAACAATCAGAGACTTGCATTTTGAATGTCTTCCTCATCCACCATACTCACCAGACCTTGGCCCAAGTGATTTCCATATGTTTGTACCACTCAAAGACGCAATGAAGGAAAGAAGTTCAGTTCTAATGAAGAGGTACGCCATGTGGTGAATGAGTGGTTGCGTAGACTACCAAAAGATTTTTTTTCTAAAGGACTTTATGCACTTTGTAAACGCTGGAGGGCTTGCATTGAGCGTGGGGGAGATTATGTTGAAAAATAATACAGCATTGTCCCACTTCTTTACAATAAATAATATTTCAAAAATTTTTAAGGTTTTCATTTGACTCACCCTCGTATGTAGATATACAAATTCAATTAAGTATTTTTTATTTACTTACTAAAACGTGACTATAACTTACGTTTGATGCTTGGACACAGTTGTGTTCATCTATTATGCTTCAGACACATGGCAGATACAATATATGTTCTAATGACAAAAAGATTTTTTGTGTCATATAATCACAATTTAATCACTTTTGGATTTTTACCTTCACCTGTACTTTTTTTACTTTAGTTATATTGTGAAACCTTGCTTCTTGCCAAACTTCATGATTCTATGTCTAAGATAACTACCCCGTAGGTTTTGATGAGTAAGTTTGCGAGTATCGAAATATGTGACGTAAATTGCCGAATCTTTTGACTGAATTGACTTAGAAGATTATATGTTTCGCACCGTCAAAGGATCATGTGATATAAATTTTAACATGATACGCTACGCTGTTCCAGAGAAAAAGTGGTTTTAACATACAGTCAGATGAATAAAAAATGACAAAAAATATTCTTTTCGTGTGATACAATTACAGATTAAGAATTTTTGTTTTTACCCGTACTTTCAGTATGAAACTGCGCGTCTTTGCAAATTTCATCGTTCTAGGTCAATGGGTAGTACCCCACAGGTTTTGATGAGTGAGTTTTCGAATATGAAAATATGAGACATAAATGGCCGTATCCTTTTACTGAATTGACCTAGAAGCTTAAAATGTTAACATGTGACATAAATTTGAACTTGATACGTCCATCACTTCCTGAGAAAAGGGTTGTTAGTCGGACAAACCGACAGTTGGTCGGATGGACAACAAAGCGATCCTATACAGGTTCTGTTTTTACAGACTGAGACACGGAACCCTAAAAAACCGCGATCGAAGACAGAAAATAACCCTAGTTTATACAAAAATGGCCATTCAGTTTGGTAAGAGTACGTGAAAATGATGCAGACCCCTGCGTCTTCTTCATCTGGAAGTGTCAGGGTTTGCAGACTGAGTAGGTTTCTTAAAATGACAATGAAATGTGTTGTTTCTATGAAAGAAACCTTAGGTGTTTTCATTTGTCACACTATCGATACTGTTGCTTTCAACAGTTTTCTCATTTCGTCGGCGTTTTATGGAAGTGAACCACGAATTGTGGGAAAACAGGAAAAAATGTGTTGCAGGGATTTGATATTTGGTGCTACAGAAAGATGGTGAAAATGAAGTGGACTCATAAGAAACGAGGTGGTTTGGCAGAAACGACGAGGAAACAAAATAAATAAATAAACAACGGAAAAACTTATCAACGAAGCGTTAGAATGATAGGGCATGTCTTAAGAGATGGGAAAGTAACAACCATGGTATTAGAGGTAGCCGTTAAAGGAAAAAATTTAATAGGGAAGACAGAGACCGAATATGCTGAATGTAACAAGTAACTGAGGTTGTTAGGTGTACGTAATCATAAGCCGTTACTGGCAGTCTGTAGAGGTCTTTCTATTTGACACCACTTCGGCGACTTGCGCGCCGGTGAAAATGAGAGGAAATAATTAGGACAACATGAACAGCCAGCCCCCGAGCAAAGAAAATCTCTGACCCGGTGGGGAATCGAACTTTTTTTTTTCAGACCACGAACTGCGGACTGGGTGTATGTAGGTGCTACTCAGACATGAAGAGATTCTCACAGGACAGTAAATCGAGGTGGGCCTCCTCAAAAGTTGTTGATGACTAATAACCCAAAATAAAGAAATAAGTAATGCTTAGACGCTGCGGAAAACAGGCGGGTGATTAAGGAATGAGAAATGTGAGGCACAAAATCAAGTCCAGTTTTCAGATCAGGGGACTTTGAATAATATGGAAAGCCAAGAGGGTACGCCGACCGGTGTGGTCGTGCGGTTCTAGGCGCTTCAGTCTGGAACCGTGTGGCCGCTACGGTCGCAGGTTCGAATCCTGCCTCGGGCATGGATGTGTGTGATGTCCTTACGTTAGTTAGGTTTAAGTAGTTCTAAATTCTAGGGGACTCATGACCACAGATGTTAAGTCCCATAGTGCTCAGAGCCATTTGAACCATTTGAAAAGAGGGTACAATTAACAAAGATCGTGGGACAAAGTGAAGCTGGCAACCCTTATTACAAAGTACTCTAGGAAAATATGTACTAACGAAGGGACGAGATCCAGGTTCCCTAGTAAAATGTCTCCTTTGTCACTTCCCGAGTAATAACGTCCCTTAGTGAAACTATGTTCGTCGCACAGCGTGCTCACCGTGAGAAGGTGACGGCGAACAATCTTCGGCCACGCAGAAGAACCTACGTTGGAACTCCAGGCAGAACTGTAGAGTTAGTCAGTGAGGACGAGTCACCGTGAACAATGAATTTGTTCAGTCATTGAATAAGAACGTGGAGGTCACAAGGTAGATGTAGTATTTGCAGGTCAACAGGCCAATATCTGCAAATGGACTCTTCATGCCAGTGGTGTAGTTTGAAAAACTACTGTGGACTACCATAGATCATCATAAGTAAGTGTAGACTATGGTAGTCTTCTTGGTAACCTTCAATCAACCAACAAGGAAGACTGGAAGCACGTAAAGTGTCAGAACTGTATGGCAGACCTCAGCTTTTAAAATTGTTGCATCACAAAATTACAGCAACTTAGCACGAACCTTTGTTGCTCATTGTCCCAATTGCATTGCCAAGCAGGATCCCTTCCTTTTCCGAAATGAACCCGAGTGTCGTTGAAATTCAAACGCCAGCATTAAAATAATATAATTCGATTTCACTGCTTTAATTTCAAAGTTCAGTTAAAGTATTCGTAGCTGGCTACAATATTTAGATTACACGAGCACAAATTAAGAGTGCGAGTTTTGTTAGCATATTTTAGCTTACCTGCGACTGCAGCTCAGCTTGATACGTACTAAATTTTACTATTGTTAATTGTTCAGAATCATTTAATTCAAGTTCGAAGTTAAATCTCTTACTTCTAAATTGCGTAGATTCAAGTAGCTTTTGAAATGATTGTTGAGGTAGCCCAAGACTAACTGTATTTTACTGAATTTCGATGTGCTTCAGAAACAAAGTTCACTATTAATCTCAGTCACTAAATTAACTTTCAATTTTCCGGTTTTATTAATTCTTTTGCTAAATTAAGTCAGGGTGTAGCGAAATTTATTACTTCTGACAAACTTTCAGTTTTCACACTACACGTGTCAGCCTTCAGTTGCCACGCTTCTAGTGCTAATTATATGTGTAATAACCTTTCTTTTTCAGTTACTATAGTAATTGTCCATAGGACTGGCGACCGTAATTTCCCCCAAATCTCAAATATCTAATTACCGCTAGTTAATTGTTGACGTAACGGCTGCACATTTACTTTCTTTATTAACTTTACCCTTTTTCAAAATTAATTTCCAGCAGTTTCATTTGCATTTTTCCTTTCATTTAGATGTAACCCTTTCCTCCCTCTTTACCGACAGATTAACTTCGGTGACGATTGCTTTTCCCAAATTTCCATTAGGTACACGCGGTTTGATTTTTCACTGTCATTAAGGTCGATAAGTGAGGGGGAGGTTACAAGTGTCTTACTATATTCCCCTAGAAACCAGAAGCGGTGAACCGTCTAGAAACTGAGGGAGGCCGTATAATCTATGGAACATTTTTGTTCCACGTAGTTATCGTTCTGTCTGTTACTTAAAAATAAACAGTATTCATAGCATAATTGAAATTTTCAATGTTTAATTTAGGCTTTATTAAAAAATTGTTGATTTGTTATGTGAAATAGAGGAACTTTGTAGTAAAAATAAAAAAATACATATTTATTTATCATATGGAGCTAGGAAACACGATTTCCTAAAAAAGAAAAAATATAAAATTGAAGAAAATACACGCAACACTCACATATCAAACATCGCTTCAATACTTCGTCAAGCTTATATAAAACGTTTTTCTGTTATTCATAAACGACTTTCACACTTATTAGTAATAACAGGAAAAGTGTTGTCTTTGATCGTGATGAAGAACGTTCTACTGAGTAATAATTAACACAATAATTATATAATTTTATGCGTTCGTGCACTTAAATAGTACTTGCACCGAAGGTAACTGCTTTGGTCACATAAAAGCGTAGAGTTAGGCTATGAACAACTTCTATTGCCTATAAAATGCAATTTATGCTTTGTAATGACATAAAATACACAGTGGACTAACGCTGAACGATGTGTGTTCTAAATATGTGCAAAACTGAGAGAAATTGTCAGCTCCCAGTTTCTCTCTCACACATTTATTTGTGTTTCTTTCCCAACCAATGCTACCAATACTAGCGGTAATCCTATCATTTACTATGGCATTTATGAGCTGCGTCAGAACTACCGAACCGTAGTTTTGGTAGAGCTCAATTCTATAAGGGTGTGATCGCAGCGGTCTCTGAGTTAAATGTCCGCATCTATACGGAGCGTTCGAAGAGAAGATTAAGCCTCTAATGAAACATAAAAAATTTATTTCGACACTAGGGTTAAACTGAGCACGCCCAGAAAGTTTCGCAATCCGGCCAACTAGTTTTGGACGTCCAGAAGAGAAAGGTACAGGAAATGTAAGTTTGCTCATTCAGCGCGTGCATAAAGGAGACAGGAAAAAAACACATTCTGTATAGCTGGTTGTAGGTACAAGGAAACCTGTGCTCTGGCTGGGGTTCTTCGGCGTGGGCAAGCAGTTTGAGGAACAAATCATTTCTATTGAGAGGACGATTTTGCTGAGGCGTATGTCACAATTAATTGTAACTGAACAACATTTCAGTTAAAAAAACACGCTTTTTTAGTCATTAGTCTTCTGATTCGATTGATGCGGCCCACCACGAATTCCTCTCCCGTGCCAACATTTTCATTTCACAGTGGCAGTTGCAACTTACGTCATTTGATTTCTACCCTTTACAGCTCCTTCTAGTATCATGGAAGTTATTCTCTGATGTCTTGACAGATGTTCTATCATCCTGTCCATTCTTCTTGTCAGTACCTCCCGTATACGCCTTTCATCACCGATTCTGCGGAGAACCTCCTGATTCCCTGTCTTACCAGTTCACCTACTTCTCAGTATTCTTCTGTAGCACCGCATCTCAAATGCTTCGATTTTCTTGTGTTCCCGTTTTCCCACAGTCCATGTTTCACCACCATACAGTGCTGCGCTGAACGTTCATTCTCAGGAATTTCTTCCTCAAATTAAGGCCTATATTTGATACTAATAGAATGCTCTTGGCCACCAACGTCCTTTCTGCCAGTGCTAGTCTGCTCTTTACGTCTGCCTCGCTCCGTTCATCATCGGTTATTTTCCTCTAGTTAGAAAAATTGCTTAACTTCGTTAACTTCGTGATAACCACTTCTGATGCTAAGTTTCTCGGTGCTCTCGTTTTCGCAGAACTGCGAATGTAATTCGAGTGGTTCGGCTAACTGTAGACTGTGCGTCATCCCATATCCTCTACTGTCCTCTGGAGCAGGTACCTCATCCTCTCGACATAATCACTACGAATTAACGTGGAGTAGCATTTCCCTTTGGAAATACGTTTTATAAATTCAAACACATTCTTCTTTGTGAAGTGTAATGTTTATTTATGTTCCCAGAGTGTTTCACCTCTTGTGTTAAAATCTTCTTTAGTGATTTTTTTCTGTAATACGGTTTTATTTTTACATGCTACACGTGTAGATTCGAAACAATTCACTCCAAAATTTTTGCATGAATAATACGTATGACCAGATGAGAAGAAACAATGATTTTGGCAGGAGAGACGAGTAACTGTGACGTTTTATTCTTCTATGAATTGTGACGAGAGCTGTTTAAAATCTAAAAGTATCACATAAAAATGGAATACTATATTATTTTGAACACGGTTTATTTTCCAGCACTGTCACACACAGTTTCAATAATCACCGGTTTCAGCTGCCACCTGACATCTTCATACCACAACACGATTGCAGCAATTCATTTCAATCACAGGGAAAACCGCATTTATAGGGTGTGATAGTAGCGGAAAATAATTTATTTTCAGAACAAACGTAAGAAGAATTACTGACGTGTCAAATGGGACCGAAATGACGTTCTTCCTAAAACTATAGTACACACATGAAAAAAAGTTTTGCATCACCTAGGTTCCGAGAGTTCCGGAACCTGTACATAAAATTGGAATAGAGATCAACATAAACATCATCTCCGCCCTTTTTATAGCTCGTGAAAACCACACATTGCTTGTTGTGCCACCATACAGAGAGACCTTCAGAGGTGGTGGTCCAGATTTCCGTACGCTACGGTACCTCTTGTACCCAGTAGCACGTCCACTTGCGTTGACACATGCCTCTATTCGTCGTGGCATACTATCCACAAGTTCATCAAGGCACTTTTGGCCCAGACTGTCCCACTCCTCAACGGCGATTCCTCGTAAATCCCTCAGAGTGGTTGGTGGGCCATGTCGTCCATAAACAGCCCTTTTCAATCTATCCCAGGCATGTTCGATAGGATTCATATCTGTAGAACATGCTGGCCACTCTAGTTGAGCGATGTCGTTATCCTGAAGAAAGTCTTTCACAAGATGTGCACGATGGGGGCGCCAATTGTCGTCTATGAAGACGAATGCCTCGCCGATATGGTTGCACTACCGGTCGGAGAATGGCATTCACGTATCGTACAGCCGTTACGGCGCCTTCCATGACCACCAGCGGCGTACGTCGGCACCACATAAAGCCACCCCAAAACAGCAGGGAACCTCCACCTTGCTGCACTCGCTGGTCACTGTGTCTAAGGCGTTCAGCTTGACGGGGTTGCCTCCAAACACGTCACCGACGATTGTCTGGTTGGAGGCATATGGGACACTCAGACGCCTGGATACTTTCCTTGTTGAGAGCACTTCCTGACACAAAGTAACAATGCGGACGCGATCGAACCGCGGTATTGACCGTCTAGGCATGGTTGAACTACAGACAACACGAGCTGTGTACCTCATTCCTGGTGGAATGACTGGAACTGATAGGCTGTCGGACCTCCTCCACCTAACAGACATGGTTGTTTACATCTTTGGGCGGGTTTAGTGGCATCTCTGAACAGAAATTTACTGATGTTATACTGAAGCGAGAGAAAGTTGGTTGAATTTATAAAACAAGTATTTACAAATTTTCTGAGGAAAATGTCTACATCATCAAACTTGTCGACTGGACTTGTTCGAAGAACATGCTATTTCAAAATGAATGTACGGGTTTTAAGGCTATGTAACAATTATGACATTGGACTTACAAATATAAATAATACATCAACTGAATGAGCAACCCAAACAGTTTTTCTCAGAAATGTTCAATATGAGCACGATTTGTCACTCATCGGGTTGATAGGCGGGTTCTTCCTTAACCTTGATCAGTGGATCTGGAGTAACAGTCGCAATACTGTTGTTTCTAAAGTGGAGTAGATCAGCTAGTAGCGGAGGCACGTACACATGATCCTTTATGAACCCCAAAGGTGAAAATCGCATGGCATTCGTTCGTGTGTGAGTGTGGAGGTAATGCAAAACAAGCTCTGTCATCCGGCGCTTTGTTACCAATCTAGCGGTGGGATAAAACGTCGTTTAACCAATCACGTGCTGAGTTATGCCAGTGAGGCGGCGTACCATCTTGCAGCCAAATAAAATTCTGTGGTTCAGCTTCTTCCAATTATAGAAAGAGCCATTGTTCTAGCGCATCAAGATAAGAAACACCAGTTACAGTAACTTCACTTAAAAACAAAGGAACACAAACTTTCCGCCGGGATATGGCACAACAAAAATTCAATCTAGGACGTCTGGTTGCAACTGTACCATCTCGTGGGGATCTGCTGACCCCCAGATGTGCACATGTGTGTGTTCATATTTCCACTTAGGTGAAATGTCGATTCATCACTGAAAATTTTCGTCGTCATGCAGCAACATTAAATTTTCGTTTGCAAAGCTGGCAAGTAAACCATAGTCTGTAGGCTTTAGAACGTAAAACAGCTGCAAACGATAAGGTCACAACGTAAGCGTCTCCTTAAAAGTCGCCACACAGACTTCACTGGAACTGCTAATTCACAACCAGCCTTCCGATATGATTTTTTAGGACTACGCGCGAAACGCTTTCACTCGTTCAATGCGTTCTTCAGTCACTATTCGTCTTTCTTTTCTTTTTTAATTCTTGGCTTTTGAGGACGTACCCTTACAGCCACCTCAGCAGTGGAATGTCAATTATGACAACATGAACGTGAGGACAACACAACACTCACCCCCCGAGCGGAGAAAAATCTCCGACGTGGCCGGGAATCCAACCTGGGCCCTGCTGACCTCGCAGCTACCGAGGCGGACAATTCTTGGTCATTCCATACTCTTCCCATTGCGAACAGGCATGAGTAGTGAAAACAAAAGACGGCTAGCCCCTTACCTTGCGCAAAATTCAATCCCCTGCTGCTTTTAAGAAGAAGTTGAAGCATTTCCTACTACCATCCTCAGAATGTTTTCCACAAAATTAATGTACATGGCCAATCCTCTCCTCTGTCAAATAGCAAAACTAGTGTCTCCTATCTTGCTTCTTTCCCTTCTTCCTCTTCGTCTATCTCTATTAGCCACGCAATCTTCTTTTCCTTTATATTTCCTTAATTATGTTTCATCATATCTCTATTCTTCTCCTCCCTTCACCATCAGTCTCTCTCATACTCCCTGCTGCTAGCACTCCTATCTAAAATCTGTCTCTTTCATAATGTCTAATTATAACAGTATTTATCATCTACGAATATAAACTCTATACGTATGTATTTTTTCAAGTGTGCCTTTGTAATTGTTTATTTCACTTTTAATGCGAACATTTTAGGTTAGGCTTTACCGTGACTGTATTTAACATAAAATGAAACAACAACTTCACTGTTACCAGTCACCGTTTTGTTTATTTCCACGGTGCGTTTCAAAGGTTTTTTCCTCCATGGTTCAAATGGCTCTGAGCACTATGGGACTTAAAATCTGAGGTCATCAGTTCCCTAGAACTTAGAACTACTTAAACCTAACTAACCTAAGGACATCACACACATCCATGCCCGAGGCAGGATTCGAACCTGCGACCATAGCGGCCGCGCGGTTACAGACTGAAGCACCTAGAACCGCTCGGCCACACCGGCCGGCTTTAAACATCCATCATCGGGTGGATTTACATTAGTTAGTATGACATTTGTGTGTGTGTTGTGTTACGATTTTTTGGAGGGACTTGTAGCACTGCCTCCAGTGGTCACAGGTTCCTTTCGCTGTCGTAACACATCACATGTATACTGTCACATTTGTAAACAAATATGGCGCCATATTTGTTTACAAATGTGACAGTATATCCTCCTTTCATGACACTATCCATTCCGTTCAACTGCTCTTCCAAGTCATTTGCTGTCTATGACACCTCAAAGTTTTTATTTCTTCTCCATGGATTTTAATACATATGAATGTAAAATAAGTAGAATGCCTGGTTAGATGTAAGAGAGGGCCTGATAGCCTTAATCTTGCCAGGTTAAATAAATCAATAAATAAAACTGTTTGAGCTGCTCTTTCATCTGATATATTATTTATAGTTGTAAGCTGAATGCATTAAATGTTGCAAAACCTTAAAACCTGCGTATTCATTTTGAAACATCCTGCATATTTCCTTGTTCTCATAGTCTGCGCGAGGCAGCTGTTCTTCACGAAACGGTCGTAAAGAAAGAGTGGGAGCAAGTACAGCTCTCAGATAATGAGTTAACTCCGTGGGTGTCATGCAGACGCGCAGCTAAGGCTCGTGGAATGCAGGGAGCTACAATGGTAGACGCTGTACGCGGAAGTCGGCGAGGCGCAGCGGTGGAGGGGCAGCGACGTGTGTTTCCCACGTGTGGATTCCGTGTGGCTGCGGGGCGGGCAGGTAGCGGCGGCAGGTAGCAGGTAGCATTCCTCGCAGTTAGAGCGCCCCCCGCGTTCGCCTGCGCCGTGGGAACGCCGCGGACACGCCCACGGGCGCCCCCCAGTTCGCACCGGCGCCTACAGGGCGCAGCACCGGCGCTCTGCCACTGACACGCGACGCGCTTCGCGGGCAGCCAACACAGCTGTCACCTGGTTAAATAGAGATGGGGGCCCCTCCACGCCCGCACCAACGTGATGACCAAACCAAAAGTCCTGTCACCTCCGTCAACATGTTAGTTATCTAGTAAGTGGATCACAGGATGCTGGGCTGTGATATTATTCGTGCGTCTGGGTAAGACTAAACATTAACACGGTCCTTTAGGTGATAGATAGTGGACGAAACGCGAGTGAGGGTAGCGATTTGAAGAGCAGAGGGAAAAAAGTGCCAAGGCTCGTGCCGTGAGAAGAAAACCTCTGCGTCAGTGGGATGGGTAGTAAGAGCAGTAGTGGCTTACTAGCTGCGATAGTTCATGCAAGGTTGGATTTGTTAGTGTGGGTATCATGCACCATTACCGTGGCAAGCGATGGCGATGTATCCCAGTTGCTGCAGCCGCTACATTCCTGGAACAATCAAGATCGTTATACAGTAGTGGGAGATCGGCCATAGATCATCTCACTGTGTGGGGGATGTGTGGAGCTTGTCTGCAAACGGTGTAGGGTACGGCTTCCCTGCGTGGTGCCAGTTATTCGGCAGTGTATTCCAGCTGGATATCCAGTAATGGCGTCTGATTAACAGGGGCTCACCTGTACCGTTGTGTTTGCGTGTGCTTGGCCATAGATGTTAGGTCCTTACGAGTATGTCTTTTGGTCTTTTATGTTTCCATCTATGGTTGTGGTCGTAGTTCCCCAGATTCAGAATAAACGGGTTCTGCGAATGTCTGGAGTTTCTGTATAGTCTTGTGGTGAGTTTGTGGATTACCTCCGCGAGAGTCTCAAGTCGGTATTCCCGGTGAAGGTCCGCGATGCGTGTGTATCGTGGAGCATTGCTTATGATTTTGAGTACTTTGTTTTGTATGAGCTGCATACGGCGCAGGCGTGTAGGCGCAGCGTATCCCCAGACAGGAGCTGCGTACGTCATCAGGGGTCGGATAAGTGTCATGTACATGGACCTCGACACCCTTCTGTTCAGTGTGCTACGCCTGTTGAGCATAGGGTAGAGCTGTTTGAGCCTCGCGCTAGCTCGGTTGGTCATGTGTTGTATGTGGTCCCCCCAGAGTAATTTCCGGTCCAGCCAGACACCGACGTATTTGACTTTCTCACGGAAACGTATTGGGCGTGCATGTAGAGTTATTGGTCTGCAGTATCGGTGTTTGCGCAGTTGCTTCGGTCTTCTAGTGAACAGAACGGCTTCGCACTTGTCGACGTTTACTCTAACACGCCATTTCTCCAACCAAGGCTCAGCCACTATGAGTGCAGTCTGTAGGCGTGACGTAATGTTTGATGGTTTCCAATCTTGCGCGAGGATGGCTGTGTCATCCGCGTAGATTGCCATCGTTGTGTTGTGTGTGGTTGGGAGATTGTGTATGTACAGGTTAAACAGTAGGGGCCCTAGGATGCTTCCCTGGGGTACTCCCACGTGTCGTGTTGATTGTTTTCCCTGCACGTCAGTGTTGAAACTCCTGTCTGTGAGGTATGAGTGTATGACATCCTTCGAAAGTCGTGCAAACAGCTGTGAGGATGGCGGTTTCCTTCACCATCGTTTACCGTTCCCTGCATACAATGATGATGTGAAACATTATGAACACTGACAACTGCGAGATTGAATGCCGTCGGGTTACGTAGCGGACACAAGACGTGGTAAGAAAAGTGCATGGTGTCCCAGGAGGAATTCTTAATATTCAGTGGTGTGACAGAAACGAGCAGTGGAAGCACATAATTCTAGTAAACATAGGCTCTGAAATGCAGCTATGACTACTTTTCCGATACTCTGAAAAACATTGTTACCTCCCAACAGAAAAAAATATTTATATATATCATTCACATTAAGTGTACCCTCCCAACAGAAAAAATATGTTTAACATTCCGTAACGTCGCAATAATAACGTGACTAACCTCTCAATAAAATTGTGGCTCACTTATAACCTTCCAATAATTGACTGTGAAGTTAAACTGGTAAATTTTGGACGTCAGTAGTGCTGTGTCATGGCCCTGAAAGATCATTCTGAATACACTGAAAATTCTTACCTCAATGAAGTCGCCGGATAACGCGTATATATCTGCTCCTATAAGAAACTTTTCTGGCGCAGCTCAGTGCAATGCTGGCCGCTAGATTTGTCATTTATAGAAAGAAACAACTGATTTTTCTTTACGATAATCAGGATGACCATGGATTGGAAAATTAGTAAATTCTTTAAATTCAGATCAATGATTGTCAAAAAGTTAATTATATAAAAAAATTATTATATAAGGAATTTTTGAAACATTTACATGGGACTTGATATAACAATAGTACAAATTTAGTTTAACAAACTACATATGCGCGCGTCTGTTTTTATCTTATACCTTATACCGCCATCGCTCCCCACGACCGGCCCAGCCAACTCCATACACACGACTGCTGGCTACTACTTACTCCTACTGCCGGAGCTACAACTACTACTGCTGTCTGGTCTGCGATTCTCTTATAGTTTACATATCGCAGGCAGCGCGTGAGCAATCCATCGAAATTACATCTGCTCGAGTGCGCTAGCAATAATTTCCTTAGTCATGGACCTCTTACAACATCTCTTCTACTGAACAAGTGCGCATAGCTCTTAAGATATGCATTTTAGAAGCCATATTTACTCGACAATTTTTTCTTGTTTTGATTCTTTTACCTCCTTCCAAAATACGGAAAGTAAGGAGCTTGGAAATGACGAAGATGAAGAAGTGCTCGTAGCTCTTAATACCCGCATTTAAACTTCGATATCTCTTACAATACCAGAGTTAAAATGTTAAAACTCGAGACTATTATGTAGAACATCCTCAACGATATTCTCTGGAGTTTTACTTTGATAATTTTCCTGGACATTCATTTTATAAGAATTTGTATTTTTAAGCACTAGTGTACATACGATGTATCTTTTCTTATTAAACTAATCAAGCACTGAAGCTGAAACTTCACAATTTTCATCTGCACAAAAGACTTGTAAAACGTGTGCAACAGACTTTTGTTTAAGCTAATAGTTACTTTCAAATTAATTTTTCAGTTCTATGTTATCCGAGACTGTTCTACACTACTTGTCATTAAAACTGCTACACCATGAAGATGGCGTGCTACAGACGCGAAATTTAACCGACAGGAAGAAGATGCTGTGATATGCAAATGATTAGCTTTTCAGAGCATTCACACAAGGTTGGCGCCAGGGGCGACACCTACAACGTGTTGACATGAGGAAAGTTTCCAACCGATTTCTCATACACAAACAGCAGATGACCGACGCTGCTTGGTGAAACGTTGTTATGACGTCTCGTGTAAGGAGGATTTTGATAAA
Organism: Schistocerca piceifrons; assembly: GCF_021461385.2. Classification (NCBI taxonomy): domain Eukaryota; kingdom Metazoa; phylum Arthropoda; class Insecta; order Orthoptera; family Acrididae; genus Schistocerca; species Schistocerca piceifrons. The sequence continues at coordinate 319,157,664 of NC_060139.1, read as the reverse complement.
GGCCGGATTGTAGCCTATCGCGATTGCGGTTTATCGTATCGCGACTTGCTGCTCGTGTTGGTCGAGATCCAATGACTATTAGCAGAATATGGAATCGGTGGGTTCAGGAGGGTAATACGGAACGCCGTGCTGGATCTCAACGGCCGCGTATCACTAGCAGTCTAGATGACAGGCATCTTATCCGCATGGCTGTAACGGATCGTGCAGCTACGTCTCGATCCCTGAGTCAACAGATGGGGACGTTTGCAAGACAACAAACATCTTCACGAACAGAATGAGGTTTTCACTCTGCAGCGGAGTGTGCGCTGATATGAAACTTCCTGGCAGATTAAAACTGTGTGCCCGACCGAGACTCGAACTCGGGACCTTTGCCTTTCGCGGGCAAGTGCTCTACCATCTGAGCTACCGAAGCACGACTCACGCTCGGTCTCACAGCTTCACTTCTGCCAATATCTCGTCTCCTACCTTCCAAACTTTACAGAAGCTCTCCTGCGAACCTTGCAGAACTAGCGCTCCAGAAAGAATGGATATTGCGGAGACATGGCTTAGCCACAGCCTGGGGGATGTTTCCAGAATGAGATTTTCACTCTGCAGCGGAGTGTGCGCTAATATGAAACTTCCTGGCAGATTAAAACTGTGTGCCCGACCGAGACTCGAACTCGGGACCTAAGCCATGTCTCCGCAATATCCTTTCTTTCAGGAGTGCTACCTCTGCAAGGTTCGCAGGAGAGCTTCTGTAAAGTTTGGAAGGTAGGAGACGAGATACTGGCAGAAGTGAAGCTGTGAGACCGGGCGTGAGTCGTGCTTCGGTAGCTCAGATGGTAGAGCACTTGCCCTCGAAAGGCAAAGGTCCCGAGTTCGAGTCTCGGTCGGGCACACAGTTTTAATCTACCAGGAAGTTTCATATCAGCGCACACTCCGCTGCAGAGTGAAAATCTCATTCTGGAAACATCCCCCAGGCTGTGGCTAAGCCATGTCTCCGCAATATCCTTTCTTTCAGGAGTGCTAGTTCTGAAAGGTTCGCAAGAGAGCTTCTGTAAAGTTTGGAAGGTAGGAGACGAGATACTGGCAGAAGTGAAGCTGTGAGGACCGGGCGTGAGTCGTGCTTCGGTAGCTCATGCCCGCGAAAGGCAAAGGTCCCGAGTTCGAGTCTCGGTCGGGCACACAGTTTTAATCTGGCAGGAAGTTTCATCTTCACGAACAGTTCGACGACTTTTGCAGCAGCATGGACTATTAGCGGTGAACACACATTGGAAGCGTGTATTCGTCATCGCCATACTGGCGTATCACCCGGCGTGATGGTATGGGGGTGCCATTGGTTACACGTCTCGGTCACCTCTTGTTCGCATGACGGCACTTTGAACAGTGGACGTTACATTTCAGATGTGTTACGACCCGTGACTCTACCCTTCATTCGATCCCTGGGAAACCCTAAACTTCAGCAGGATAATGAACGACCGCATGTTGCGCGTCCTGTACGGGCCTTTCTGGATACAGAAAATGTTGGACTGTTACCCTGGTCAGCACATTCTCCAGATCGCTCACCAATTGAAAACGTCTGGTCAATGATGGCCGAGTAACTGGATCGTCACAATACGCCAGTCACTACTCTTGATGAACTGTGGTATCGTGTTGAAGCTGCATGGGCAGCTGTACCTGTACACGCTATCCAAGCTCTGTTTGACTTAATGCCCAGGCTTCTCAAGGCCGTTATTACGGCCAGAGGTGGTTGTTCTGGGTACTGATTTCTCAGAATCTATGCACCCAAATTGCGTGAAAATGTAATCACATGTTAGTTCTTGTATAATATATTTGTCCAATGAATACCCGTTTATCATCTGCATTTCTTCTTAGTGTAGCAATTTTAACGGCCAGTAGTGTATTTCCCTCATACAGTAAAAGAGTACTTTTTCTCAGACACAAGATAAAAAAAGTGCTGTATAGGCTTGTTCAGTAAGAGTTTTTTTTTAGAACTGTGCCAAATTTCAGGATCTTTGCTTCTATAGTTCCTGAGAAAATATGCATTACATCTAAAATGAATCACTTTGCAACAAATCTCTTTTTAAGTTTTTATTTCAATTTTTAGGAAATTGCCATACCAGCCTGATCTCCGCATGCAGTTAATCCTACATACATTTCCACTATTAAACGAGACAGGCATCACATGCAACTATCTTCACAACATTTGAGGGTAAAATACAATTTTTGGACAACGCATCCATATGAGGTGATTGGAGCTCTCATTCGTATTTTGTGTTTTCCGATGTACACAATTTTTCAACAGTTAGGGATTGGCTAGATACCTGAAAGTCGGCTTTATAACAGTTAAAACAGCAAGTGGTAAACCATCCTTATCGGTGTATGGCTTTCCACTGGTTTCTACCTGACGATATTTGCACCACGGTATTCACAGAGGAAGTTGTAAGGATTCTAATCTGCGGAAAGTTAGTGAAAGACTATTGTCTTCACTGCTTGTTGCATTATTTTCGCATTATGTACGCTGTCCTCCATGGCTTTTCTATAATGTATTTGTAATGTGTGAATTTCTTTGCCTGTCAGTCTGATAGCACTTCTCAATCGGTTTCCATCTAATATCTTGGCCTTCTTTCCTTTCACAGCCTTCTAGATATATCTGCAATTTGTTTCAATTGTGTCACCGAAAAATTAACACAAAAAAGTCTAGCGTAGCTAAGGTGTTGTTCACAGCACGGATAAAGAGGCGCAAACGGCCGAAGAAACATATTTGTAGGCAGATTTTGATCATGAAACTTCCGGTGTCTTTATAAAGGATCGATCTAATAAATAAATGAATAAAAAATTCTAATTTTTTCGCTATTCTGCCCTAAACCTGCCCTTAAGGTTTGCATTTTAGAGCCCATATCTTCTAAACTTTTTTGCTTCGAATGGTCGTTCCTGACATATCAGTCAGTACTGACCATTCCTCCTGGGCACCATGTATGTCAGGGGAGCAGAGACGAGTAGGGAATTATTCCAGCGACGATATGGGCTAAATATAGAGAAATACACTAACACGAGGGTTGGAACTTTAATAGTGGCAACTATTTATTTACAGCTCGTACAAACTACATACGTGTCTCAAAGTTTTACTGACCTTCAAAGTAGTCACCAGCATTGTACATAACCCGTTGCCAGCGATGTGGGAGCCGTAGGATACTCTTAGCAGTGCCAGTTGTGTCGACAGTTCGAGCTGCGCGGTCTATTGCCCGACGAATTTGTAGCAGTTCTGAAACGAATGCGTTCGGTTTAGAAATCTAGTTGAACTGACGAGGGATTAAGTCAGGGGAGTGCAGTAGGTGGTATAGCACTTAGCAGCTCCATCAGCCAAACAAATCAGTAACAGTTTGCACTGTACCTGCTTGAGTTTTGTCCTGCAAAATGATGGTCAGGTCCTGCAGAAAGTGTCGTCACTTCTGTCTTTGAGCTGTTCTTTTCTCGAACACAACCTACGATCAGCAAGAGACAGAAGTGATGACACTTTCTGCAGGACCTGACCATCATTTTTCAGGACAATGCTCAAGCAGGTACAGTGCAAGCTGTTACTGATTTGTTTGACTGACGGGGCTGCTAAGTGCTATACCACCTACTACGCTCCCCTGACTTAAGCCCTCGTAAGTTCAACTCAATTTCTAAACCTGAAGGAAACACTCGACAGCATTCGCTTCAGAACTTCTACAAATTCGTCGGGCAATAGACCGCGCCGCTCGAACTGTCAACGCAACTGGCACTGCTAAGAGTATCCTACGACTCCCACATCGCCGGCAACGGGTTATGTACAATGCTGGTGACTACTTTGAAGGACAGTAAAACTTTGAGACACGTATCTATTTTGTATGAGCTGTAAATAAATAGTTGCCACTATTAAAGTTCCAACCCTCGTATAAGCGAATTTGACAAAGCGCAGATGGTTAGGCTCGGCGCCAGGGAACGAGCATCTCAGAAACAAATGAACTTGTCAGCTGTTCGCGTGCTACTGTCGTAAGCATCTGTGGAAAGTGTTGGAGGATGGTGAAACCACAATTAGGCGACAAGTCGTTGGAAATGTGGAGGTCGAAGGCTTCTGCGTTCTGTAAAGCAGGATAGGCGTAGGCGGCGATCTGTGACGGATCCAACGACGGAGTACAGTGCCGGTGTGGGCACAAAAGTTTCGGAGCACACCGCTGAATCTTGGCCTCCGCAACAGAAGTAATGTTCCCTTGTTGACCTAACGACAGTGACATCACCATTGTAATGCGTACCGTATCATCGAGATTTGAGCATGGATGAATGAAAACACATCGCCTGGTGGCACGAATCGCGTTTCTTGTCGCACCAATCTGACGGTAGTGTTCGGATACGCTGTCATCGAGGCGAACAGCTGCTCAAAACACTCATAGAGTCACAGACACAGGCCCGCAGGTGCAAATTATGCTATCGGGAACACTAATCAGAGCTTCTCATGGCACCATGAAAGTTTCAGCCTGATAATTACTGCGCCAGTCTCAGTGGCCGAGCGGTTCTAGGCGCTTCAGTCTGGAACCGCGCGACCGCTACAGTCGCCGGTTCGAATCCTGCCTCGGCCATTGATGTGTCTGATGTCCTTAGGTTAGTTAGGTTTGAACAGTTCTGAGTTCTAGGGGACTGATGACCTCAGATGTTAAGTCCGATTGTGCTCAGAGCCATTTGAACCATTTGAACATTATTGCGGGCCACCTGCATACCGCTGTGTTTCGCGTCAACCCTAGTGGCGATGGCATCGTCCAGAAAAATAACTGTGTGTGTCACAAGACGAAAAGCGTACACGAGTGGTTTTAGGAGCACGATCGTGCACTCAGGTTGGTGCCTCGGCCACCAGATTCGTCAGATCTGAACCCGATGGGGCACTTCGGGGATGCTACCGGGCGCCATCCGCGAACCCACGAAGCACCGCCCCGTAATATACGGGAAGTGCCTAACCTCGGCGTAGACACCTGGTGCTGCATTCCACTGGAAGCCGACCAATGAGCTGTCGAATCCATGACATGCAGGATCGCTACTGTATTCCGTCCCAAAGGTAGAGCAACACAGTATTACGTAGACGGTCATTTTGACTTGGATGATCAAAATTGGTTCGAATGGCTCTGAGTACTATGGGACTCAACATCTGAGGTCATCAGTCCCCTAGAACCTAGAACTACTTAAAGCTAACCAACCAAAGGACATCGCACGCATTCATGCCCCAGGCAGGATTCGTTCCTGCGACCGTAGCGGTCGCGCAGTTCCAGACTGAAGCGCATAGAACCGCTCGGCCACACCGGCCGGCTGGATGACCAGTGTATCAGTAATAATCTGTACACAAACGTCATAGTGTAGCCTTCTTTCTCTGGTTATGACAATCCGTCAGATATACAGGATGATAAAGTTGATCCTACCCATCGGTTTTTTGCAACCCGCAACGCCTTCAAATGATATACGCATGATTTTCACGTTCTCTCACTTACTACGTGCAAAATATTAGTCCCACAGGAAAAATGAGCGGAACCTTTCAGTAGGAAGTCAATGTAGCTACATTTTGTACCCAGATATGTTTCCGCTAGAGACCATAGTTTTCAAGTGATTCAAGCAAACGTACTATAGCGATCGTCAAACGAGATCTTCTTGAGTAACTCGAAAACCGTTTTATTACATTAGATTGCCTACAAAAAGGTCCTGCTAATTTTTCCTGTAGGACGAATAGCTTCTACGTAGCGAGCGAGAGATCATGTAAATTTCGCGCATGGTATTTGCAGGCGTTGCGGTTTGCATAAAACCGATGCCTAGGGACAGCTGAATTATCCTGTATCCTAGTACCTCGTCGTAACTTAACACGTAAGCTCGTTGTTCACATTGCAAAGGAAGAAAGTTTGGAATTTAGCATCCTCTTCATGTTGTGGTCGTTAGAGATGAGGATATTGTAACAGTAATCAATAAAGACGAGATTTCCGTATTCATATTGATGGCACAGAGTACAGGCAAACGGGGATAACTTAATACAGGGTGATTCAAAAAGAATACCACAACTTTAGGAATTTAAAACTCTGCAACGACAAAAGGCAGAGCTAAGCACTATCTGTCGGCGAATTAAGGGAGCTATAAAGTTTCATTTAGTTGTACATTTGTTCGCGTGAGGCGCTGTTGACTAGGCGTCAGCGTCAGTTGATGCTAAGATGGCGACCGCTCAACAGAAAGCTTTTTGTGTTATTGAGTACGGCAGAAATGAATCGACGACAGTTGTTCAGCGTGCATTTCGAACGAAGTATGGTGTTAAATCTCCTGATAGGTAGTGTATTAAACGTTGGTATAAACAGTTTACAGAGAATGGGTGTTTGTGCAAAGGGAAAAGTTCTGGACGGCCGAGAACGAGTGATGAAAATGTAGCACGCATCCAGCAAGCATTTGTTCGCAGCCCAGGAAAATCGACTCGCAGAGCTAGCAGAGAGCTGCAAATTCCACAATCAACTGTATGGAGAGTCCTTATCTATCCGTAACTACCTGAACGTCAACTACCCGAGGCGATGGATCGGCCGCCAGGCAGCCCGTGACAGAGCACTTCATCACTGGCCTCCAAGAAGCCCTGATCTTACCCCCTGCGATTTTTTCTTATGGGGGTATGTTAAGGATATGGTGTTTCGGCCACCTCTCCCAGCCACCATTGATGATTTGAAACGAGAAATAACAGCAGCTATCCAAACTGTTACGCCTGATATGCTACAGAGAGTGTGGAACGAGTTGGAGTATCGGGTTGATATTGCTCGAGTGTCTGGAGTGGGCCATATTGAACATCTCTGAACTTGTTTTTGAGTGAAAAAAAAACCTTTTTAAATACTCTTTGTAATGATGTATAACAGAACGTTATATTATGTTTCTTTCATTAAATTCACATTTTTAAAGTTGTGGTATTCTTTTTTAATCACCCTGTATATCGACACAGAGAAAGAAATGATTCATATAACACTCGACTTGGTGCAACCTTCTGCTATTATCTAAAATATTCTCTGGTGTTCTAGGTTGAGTTGTTGGTTCCGCACGAATTGCCAGCGGGGATAATAGTACCATCTTGAGGTGAGTTCTGACAAGTACTGAGCTCGTTGTTTTCAGTCTTCATTTCTCCTCTAAGGGAAGTTGGTGTCTATTTGTGTGCTGGGGGTGGGTGGGAGGGGGGGGGAATGGATGATGAAAAATAGTCTTCTCTTATGGCTTAAAAAAGGCATTCTGTATTTACATCGCAGTTACTAGTCAGGTGCTCACATTTTTCACTTTCACAAAACTGCTTCATATATAAATATAAAATAGGACCAGTCCCTTTGTTCCAGCTAAGGTTTCCAGGTTTTTCTCGGTTGTGAAATAAATTCCTAGAACTAGTAATCTCGTCCCAGATACTCATCATTCAGGAACTTTCTTGTCCTGCAACCAGCTTAAAAAAACTATAGTGTTCTAACGGCCTACTCTGTTCACTTGGGTGGTGAATGAAATTTTAAACAAATAAAAAACTTCTTTGTATTCGCCGCACGCTGAATCTTTAGCAGTGCGTCTTACGTGCTCTGTTTACCATTTAAGGATCAAAGAAATTTCTTTGCTGACAAGTTCTCTGGAAGTTCAGTCCTTCGCAGAAAATCTGGCAAAGCATCCAGAGAGAAGTTTGTTCAGACTAGCGAACACCTACCCTTTTTCTAACAGTCATTTCTCACGTTGACTGTCTGCGGCCTACTTAGATAACCACTGCAGAAATGATGAGTAACGAATATATCGCAAAAGGCGGTGTCTCTCTTCCCAAACTTAATGTATGTAAAGTTACCTGCGAAACTGAAATCCGGTTGTGATAATTAACTACTAGGAACGCTCGTGCCCAAAGACTTGACAATTAATTATATTATTAAGCAACTATCTGAGAACTCGGAAGCAAGAACTACAGAACTAGTTGAGGTTGCCTCTTTAACGGCCTGCAGGGGCAGCAAAAATTTGGGTTTCAACAGTTCGCGTAGTTATTGGCCTGTCTTAAAAATTTAAAATGCTATAATAATCTGGTAATTAAGAGGTACAATCTTATGCTAAAATTTTAACACAGTAAATCAAATTAGAAACTGTATTTTCTTCTCGAGCCAGCGTAAATGACGGCGCGCAAGTATCCAGACTTTATTCATCGAGTATTTGAGGATAAAAGCACTTAGCGACTTTCAACAAACTTTCCGAAACTTTTTCTGCCATGGGATCTTCCACTAAATGGAGAAATGGAAAAAGTTAATGCTTACTACATTTTTCCTGTTCAGGCAGTAACATTCCAGCATCAGGTATGACGTTTTAATTTACTACTTCTTTGTTACCAAATCCATTCGCAACACATATTACAGACAGTATCTACGTACACAGTCCAGTCACATAAATGTGACCCTCGCCTATGACACTGGCGAGGTCACGTTGTGACTGGACTGTTAGCGTGCAATAACCACTCACAAACAGTAGGTGGCAGCACTAGCACTTGAGGGTATGTAAAGCGTGCCGGGATGGACGCGCGATGAGTGCACCCATTGTCTTAATGCTAAAACGGAACGATTTATCTTACGACCAAACTGGCATGATCATTGGCTTTCGTGACAAAGGTGGAAGCATTTCAGAAACTTCTAAGTTTGTAAGCTGTTATCGTGTCTCCGTGGTTATACTACACCGTGCATAGAAAAATAGTCTATCTAAAACCTGCACTGAAGTGACTGAACAGTGTATGTCGCTGCCTGTATCAGACTACCTAACAGATCAAAACGAAAATTTCTGTCCCGACACTGACAATGTTGAGTGTTTATGGAAAAAGTTGAAGGCAATCGTAAAATGCGTTTTAGACAGGTACGTACCGAGTAAAACTGTGAGGGACGGGAAAAACCCACCGTGGTTCAACAACAAAGTTAGGAAACTAGTGCGAACGATGTCAAAGTTAGCGTAAGGAGGGCTATGCGTGAAGCGTTCAGTGAATTCGAAAGAAAAATTCTATGTACCGACTTGACAGAAAATCCTAGGAAGTTCTGGTCTTACGTTAAATCTGTAAGTGGCTCGAAACAGCATATCCAGACACTCCAGGATGATGATGGCACTGATGCAGAGGATGACACGCGTAAAGCTGAAATACTAAACACCTTTTTCCAGAGCTGTTTCACGGAGGAAGACCGCACTGCAGTTCCTTCTCTAAATCCTCGCACGAACGAAAAAATGGCTGACATCGAAATAAGTGTCCAAGGAATAGAAAAACAACTGAAATCACTCAACAGAGGAAAGTACACTGGACCTGACGGGATACCAGTTCGATTCTACATAGAGTACGCGAAAGGACTTGCCCCCCTTCTAACAGTCAGGTACCGCAAGTCTCTAGAACAGAAGGTTCCAAATGATTGGAAAAGAGCACAGGTAGTCCCAGTCTTCAAGAAGGGTCGTCGAGCAGATGCGCAAAACTATAAGCCTATATCTCTGACATCGATCTGTTGTAGAATTTTAGAACATGTTTTTTGCTCGCGTATCATGTCGTTTCTGGAAACCCAGAATCTACTCTGTAGGAATCGACATGGATTCCGCAAAAAAGCGATCGTGTGAGACCCAACTCGCCTTATTTGTTCATGAGACCCACAAAATATTAGATACAGGCTCCCAGGTAGATGCCATTTTCCTTCACTTCCGGAAGGCGTTCGATACAGTTCCGCACTGTCGCCTGATAAACAAAGTAAGAGCCTACAGATTATCAGACCAGCTGTGTGGCTGGATTGAAGAGTTTTTAACAAACAGAACACAGCGTGTTGTTCTCAATGGAGAGACGTCTACAGACGTTATAGTAACCTCTGGCGTGCCATAGGGGAGTGTTATGGGACGATTGCTTTTCACAATATATATAAATGACGTAATAGATAGTGTCGGAAGTTCCATGCGGCTTTTCGCGGATGATGGTGTAGTATACAGAGAAGTTGCAGCATTACAAAATTGTAGCGAATTGCAAGAAGATCTGCAGCGGATAGGCATTTGGTGCAGGGAGTGGCAACTGACCCTTAACATAGACAGATGTAATCTATTGCGCATACATAGAAAGAACGATCTTATATGATTATATGATAGCGGAACAAACACTGATAGCAGTTACTTCTGTAAAATATCTGGGAGTGTGCGTGTGGAACGATTTGAAGTGAAATGATCATATAAAATTAATTGTTGGTAAGGTGAGTACCAGGTTGAGATTCATTGGGAGAGTCCTTAGAAAATGTAGTCCATCAACAAAGGAGGTGGCTTACAAAACACTCGTTCGACCTATACTTGAGTATTGCTGATCAGCGTGGGATCCGTACTAGATCGGGTTGACGGAGGAGATAGAAAAGATCCAAAGAAGAGCGGCGAGTTTCGTCATAGGGTTATTTGGTAAGCGTGATAGCGTTATGGAGATGTTTAGCAAACTCAAGTGGTAGACTCTGCAAGAGAGACGCTCTGCATCGCGGTGTAGCTTGCTGTCCAGGTTTCGAGAGGGTGCGTTTCTGGATGAGATATCGAATATATTGCTTCCCCCTACTTATACCTCCCGAGGAGATCACGAGTGTAAAATTAGAGAGATTCGAGCGAGCATGGAGGCTTTCCGGCAGTCGTTCTTCCCGCGAACCATACGCGACTGGAACAGGAAAGGGAAGTAATGACAGTGGCACGTAAAGTGCCCTCCGCCACTCACCGTTGGGTGGCTTGCGGAGTGTAAATGTAGAATGTAGATGTAGATAGATGTGTGTGCAGAATTACACTAAAGTGCCAAAGAAACTTGTACAGGCATGCGTATTCAGATACAGGGCTATGTAAACAGGCAGAATACGGCGCTGCGGGCGGCAACACCTACAAAACACAAGTGTCTGGCACAGTTGTTAGATCGGTTACTGCTGCTACAATGGCAGGTTATGGAGACTTAAATGAGTTTGAACGTGGTGTTATGGTCGGCGCATGAGCGATGAAACACAGCGTCTCCGAGACAGCGATTAAGTGGGGATTTTCCCGTACGACCATTTCACGAGTGTACCGTGAATATCAGGAATCCGGTAAAACATCAAATCTCCGACATCGCTGCCGCTGCAGAAAGATCCTGCAAGATCAGGACCAACGACGACTGAAGAGAATCGTTCAGCGTGACAGAAGTGCAACCCTTCGCCAAATTGGTGCAGATTTCAATGCTGGGCCATCAACAAGTGTCAGCGTGCGAACCATTCAATGAAACATCATCGATATGGGCTTTTGGAGCCGAAGGCTCATCCGTGTACCCTTGATGACTGCACGCACAAAGCTTTACGCCTCTCCTGGGTCCCTCAACTCCGACATTGGACTGTTGATTCCTGGAAACATGTTCCCTGGTCGGACGAGTGCCGTTTCAAATTGTATTGAGCGGATGGACATGTAGGTGTATGGGGACAACCTCATGAATCCATGGACCCTGCATGTCAGCAGGGGACTGTTCTAGTTGGTGGAAGCTCTGTAATGGTGTGGGGCGTGTACAGTTGGAGTGATATGGGACCCTGATACGTCTAGATATGACCCTGACAGGTGACACGTACATAAGCACCCTGTCTGATGACGTACATCCATTCATGTCCATTGTGCATTCCGACCGACTTGGGCAATTCCAGCAGAACAATGTGACACTCCAAACGTCGAGAATTGCTACAGAGTGGCTCCAGGAACACTCTTCTGAGTTTAAACACTTCCGCTGGCTACTAAAGTCCCCAGACATGAGCATTACTGAGCCTATCTGGGATGCCTCGCGACGTTCTGTTCAGAAGAGACCAACCCTCGTACTCGTATGGATTTATTGACAGTCCTGCAGGATTCATGGTCTCAGTTGCCTCCAGCACTACTTCAGACATTGGTCGTTTCTATGCCGCGTCATGTTGCAACACTCCTGCATGCTCGCGGTGGCCCTACACGATATTAGACGGGTGTACCAGTTTCTTTGGCTCTTCGGTGTATAACATAGTCCGATACATATCCAGAAGACATGATGTCATAAACACTGAAATTCGCGAAAAACTTCCTTTTGCCTAGAATGTACCGTAAATTACCTAGTGTGCCACTCGGTCCTACTTCGCAAGGATTTTATAAATCCTGCCACCTGTCGTCCTCGGCACTGTATGTCAAAGTGACGCTCCCTGGCTGCTGTTTTCGCAACATGGCGCTTGTAGTGGCCACAGATGGAAGTCTTCGCTCTTGTGTCCTGCAAGAGAGCAGAAATAGCGAGCAATATGGGTCGCCTTTAGCGGTTGTGGTGATCCGTTTTCCTCGTTTTATGGTCGAGGCATGACGTCATGTATTTAGATGTTTATGTGACAGGCCTTCCATCTCACCTTCATGTGAAGTACAGTGTTTTGTACAGTTTAGGTTTCTTCCAAGTAGCTCAAATACTTCAAGACTTTTGTCCAAATGTGCCATGGAGTTTACTCATTTGTCGAATGTTGGAAGCATCGTATAGAATTCTTGCTTTCTGTCAGCTATAGTAAGAGTTGTTTCTTCTAGGGATCGGCAAGCTGATGTCCCTGTGGTTTGCCGGTGAGTGAAGTGTGTTTTTGTGTTTCTAACCAATTATGAATCCCGTTTTATGAAATGCTTTGGCACCATTGTGAGTGGTTGAGCAGTCCACATATAGTTCTTGATCGGGAATACTTGTTGTTTGATTGGTGTGCGAGCCGCGAATAAGTACGATTATTAATATTTGTTAGCCTCATATTTTGCACTTGTGAGAGTATGTGTTCCTGTCAGGTTTAGGCACCCCATGTACTGGAGTCATTTTGGATTGCTTGCCAGTTTTCCAGCGTGATGTGCCGTTCCTTATGCGATACTGTATTTACGTTTGTTATGTGTGTGAAATGTTGGAAAGTTTGGTCCTAGATAGTTTATTCCTGGTGCTTAGTGCTATCAGCTGTACATTGAGATCTGAGTTACGCAATCAGACTGAAATCCTGTACATAGTTTTCGTAATAGTAATTTCACCGTTCGTCCAGTGAATTCAATAAAGTGCAACCAAACCTGCACAGAGAGAGACGCATACGGTATGTCCCTGGTAGTGAGAGTGTTTTCGAATTTTACCATTGTAACATGGCCTAGTTACTTGCTTATGAAATGTGAAAGAGTGCCGTGCATGGCTCGTGTTCCCTCCATCATGTATTTTACACCCTGTTTTTAACGTAATTCCACCTCACTACGTTAATTTAAATTACTACTGTCACTTAGTTGCTGCTTTGCCTGACCGTGATCGGCGCTAGCAGCGCGTATCGATATATCCCCTCTCGTAGTATCTTCGCTCGACTGCTATTACTTTCCGGTCGTTGTCTGTCATAAGCCAGTTCGGATACAGAGTTGGGGTCGCGAGTTCGGGTCTGCCAGTCAGTTGGAACGCGTCTGGAGCGCAGTCCCGACCTGCCAGTCGGGGAGTTGCAATGCAGCACTAGTGCAGTCGGGTTGGAGCAGCAATGAGGTCTGCATCCACATATCTCGCCCGACGATTACCGCCACGCATCACTTGAGCCGGGCCACGGTCTTGGTGGATCGTCGGTCGGTCGTCCTACTGGACGACGCGTTTTGGCTCGCTGATCGTTCATGAGTCGGCGGTGTGTGTGTGTGTGTGTGTGTGTGTGTGTGCGTGCGTGCGTGCGCGCGCGCGCGCGCGCGCGCATCGACTCCCGATTTGTCTTTGTGCGGCTTAGTTACTGTTGTGTATTATTCAGGTCTTAGTGCAAGTGTTTATCAGGTTGTGTGTATACTTGACGTTATTTCCGCTGACGACGAATTTAGACGCTGTCGGCATTCTGAGTCGAGTCAGTCGGTTGTTGCGGACGAGGGAAGTTATCTCCGCGCGGTGCACTCGGCTGGGTCCGCTGGCAGCCCCTGCTCAGTGTCGGAGCGTCTGTGGAGCTGTCCGATCGCTACGAGCTTCGTGATTCACCGACCCAGGACGTCAAAGTTGAGTAGTGGTTTCAACTACCCAAGCCCCGTCCATTCATGTTGTGGTGTTTCGTTTCGGTGGTTTGCTGTTGGGGTGGTTTTCCTGTAAGCAACACCGAGTGTTTCTACTGCTGAAATTTAGCCGCCATGCAGTGCAATTAACTATTTTTCTTGACTACAATTCGAGTGCACCAGCGGAATTTTCTGCCTTGTGGCCGCTAGTGTTCCGGTTACCTGCCCTGGCCACTATGTAATTTCAGGAAGCATCCTTTCCTCACCTGTTGTCGCTGTCCAACATGGTGTGTAATTTTGACAACTAATACATACTCCATTGTGGATTATCACGTCTGTAAACTTTTCTGTTTGAGTTCTCATCTACTGGTTGATGGGAAGCAAGTCGTTGTGTCGGTCGGTCCGTGGCTGTCCCCCGGTTGGGTTCCGACGAATCAAATATAGTTGGGCTCACCACCTGTGTCGCCTAAGTGAACGAGGGCAGACTGACTCTCCTGGAGGCCATCGGTGTTTAATTATCTGTTTTCAGCTGCTTAAAATTTAAGGCTTATGGTCATTTTTTCTTTCTTTCTTAAAAATTTTGCAAAACTAATTCTTAAATTTATCTTTCAAGCTCAAACATTGCGGCCTTCTGCCTTTAAAAGATTATGGTAATATATTTTAAAATTTTGAAACTTAATTGTGTCCTTTAGTCATTAGTATTGCACCTTGCATATTTTTGTTCTATCTGCTTTGCCTTGAGGCTTTCCACTTAGCCGTGATATGTTTTTTATTTATTTTAGTTGCCTCTTTAATTGCATTTTTGTATCTTGTTGATTTTTAAGACTTCTTGTTTTTTAAACATTGTGGTCTTCTGCGTTTAAAGGTCTATGGTAATATATTCTAAAATTTTGAAACTTAATTGTGGCCTTCAGCCATTGGAATTGCACTTTGCATATGTTTTTTAAATTATTCTATTGCTATCTTAATTTGATTTTTATCTTGTTGATTTATTAAGATTTCTTGTTTGGCGGCCTTCAGCCGTGAAAGAGTTGCATTCCGTAAAGGTCCGGCTATGTGCCGCTTTGATTGTAAAAGTGTTATTAAATTACAATAAATTACAGTTAGAAGGCGAAACTGACCCCAACCTATTTGGCCCTTTGTACAATCCTAATTACCTGTTCTGCCCAGCGGGTCTAGCGGGCGTATCAGAAAGTACTGGCTAGCTTCGGTCATGTTCCATCAGCGGCGGTTAGGTTTTATTTTCTGCAGCAAACACCGACAAACAGTTGTTAGAGTGGGTTTGTGAAGGTTTGGTTGGCATCTGTGTTACTGGTCTATCATGTATGACGCATTCGGCAAGTTTTAGCTCCATTTTGAGTGATTCCGCTATGACGTGAGATCGGTGGCTAGGCACACATTATGTCTTGGGTGTTTTTTGTAGTCCATCTATGTGGAAATTTGGAAATTTGTGGTGAGGTCTTATGGGACCAAACTCCTGTGGTCATCGGTCCCCAAGCTTACACACTATTTAATCCAACTTAAACTAACTTACACTATGGACAACACACACACCCAAGCCCGAGAAGGGACTCGAACCTCCGACGGGGAGAGCCGCGCGGACCGTGACAAGACGCCTCAGATCGTGCGACTACCCAGCGCGGCATCTATGTAAAAGATAAGTGTCTTATAGTTTGTCTGTCAGGTGTCTGGTATTAGCTGTTACTTTGAGATCTTTGTGGCGTCTCTTTGAAATTTGATTGATTCCGCATC
Organism: Schistocerca piceifrons; assembly: GCF_021461385.2. Lineage (NCBI taxonomy): Eukaryota > Metazoa > Arthropoda > Insecta > Orthoptera > Acrididae > Schistocerca > Schistocerca piceifrons. Next base: position 319,141,956 of record NC_060139.1, on the reverse strand, counting down.
TAAGCGGTATGATACGACTAGTGAGTTCATTAAAGAGGAAATAAGTCTGCGTGTCATTTGGATGAAACGACTAGAAGGTCTCGCTTGTTTTTTGTGTCGAATTTCGAGAGGCTTAATTAAGATTGGAGACACCACTGTGTGTTAGAAGGTCACAAAGTTGTGTTTTTTGAACAACAAGTGATTTGCGAGAGCCGTGTCCCACGGAAAAATAAGTTTAATTGGCAGAGTTTTTTTTAATTCGTCATGATCTGTTGGCCGCAGCTTCGAGTGACTCGAGTACTTCCTTGTGGGAACGCTTGCAGACCACGTTTCTATAATTCGGACGCTAGTCTGGAAAGGAGGCGCCGATTACATCCGTGTCAAAGATGACTGGGACATAGTCGGATGATAGGGCGTTCCGCATTTCAACATACGTGAATGGCCGATGCCCTTCAGGAGTGAAGTCGACCACATCCGGTTGGCAGCAGGCGGAGAAGTGCGTGGTGTCAAACAGCCCCAGGGAGACTACGTTGTTTCGATGGACAATGCCGAAGAGTCGGGACGCACTGAAATCCCCTGCAACGAAAAGTCGCCCCTCCAGTGACAGCAGAGCATTGAAACTTGCTTCGTATATCGGTTTATCAGGCTACCAATGCACCAACTCGAAGAGAATTTTCCCGGTGGTGATGTTGTGGCCACACTCGTGGCCTCCACCCTGGCGAACTCCAGCAGGTGGACACTACGATGCCTCAACGACTTCTTGGTGTAGATGGCGGTGCCATCCCTGTATGTGGCTTTATCTTATCGGCAGCAGCAGTAGTTCGCTGCCCTCGCTTTCACCCTGTGTTTTAGGAATGTTTCCTGCAACAGACAGATGGCAACATCCTCGTCTCGTAGAAACTGGCGAAATTCGCTCTGCTGCGGACACATTGCGTTCGCGCTGAACGTGCATATCGTCAGGACATGGGTAAGGGCATTATCCATGACGTCCCTGGTTTTTGACGGCATTGGCCTCGAGGGCCTTCGTTGCTGCTTCGATGAGTGCCAGGATTTGTCGCATAAGCTGGCTCAGTGTCCTCAGAAGCGTACTGAGTTCGCTGGCGTCCGCTCCCGTGACTGTGACGTTGTTCTTCGTCGCTGGTATGCTGTCCACTGGCTGCTGCGTATGTTCTGCACTCTGCGAGAGGGCGCGTTGTTCCGTCTAACGTCCGGTCTTCTTTCTCCTTCTTGCACCCCCTTGTCTCATCCAGTCCGACGCACTTGACGTAGAGAGGTGACATGAGACAGTAGCGCGCCACATGGTCCTACCTTGGCAGGAGTAGCTCTCAGCTCCCCTACCTTTTGTACCGAAGGGGCTCTGCCTTCAATGAAAAGTCTGCAGTCTTGTCCATCTCGAAAATATTTCAAGTTTCAACATTATCGACCAGGACAACAAAGAACAGAGGCATGTTCCTGTGTGCACTAGGTGTCTTCATCAGGCCAGCGGAGCGGACTGGGAAACCCTGTGCTGTAAGCAGCTGCTTCAGGAACTCTGGATCCATCTTCATTGGAAGGCGACGGAAGGCCACCTTCAGCTACTTCTGCGGCTCAGCATTGATAGTAAAACAATGCCACTTTTCTTCTTCTACAAGCTTCATGAGTTTTCGGTAGTTCTCTAAGTTCTCTGGTTGGACCCTGTACAGATCGGAGCCTCTCCCGTGAACCCCGTGGGGTTTGGTGATTGAATCGATCTTCTTGTGGAAGGTCTCGTAGCGTCCTGACGACCGAATGGTGATCACGGGTGGGTGAGGGGATTTCTTCAGCTCTGCCAGCGTCATCCCTTCGATTGCTTCCAGTATCTCACCGTACCGGTTTTCAGTCTCCACACCTGCCAGTGCCACTTGCTTGAGCTCAACAGCTCTGGCAGACTGCCTTCCATCGGGTGCGATGAAACCGTCTTCATCAGGTTGACGCTGGGATGCGCCACACCTTCTCCTTGCCCTCTTCTTTTGCTGCTTTGGTCTGCGCACGCTGGACTGGGTGGGGAGGATTCCTCTATGGCTATGGCTGGGCGCTTCCATGAAATTCGGAAACCTCCATGTCCTCACTCTGATCGGGTAGATTCGTCCCACCTTCCTTCGGTGCTTTTGCTGCTGCCACATCGCGCGAAGTTGTGGCCGATGTTGCTGCTGCACTCACAACGGCAACGGTTGCGGCCGGTACGGCTGAGGCAGTAATTTGCGTCTGCGCCTATGGAATGTAAGCGGTACACCATGTGGAAACGATGGTTTTGCCCCCTAAAGTCGGTAGAGATGACTGCCAGTAGCAAAGCAGTGCATACCAACCGCAATGTCTGTAGACATACCGTCTTGTCCTCGCTGCTTCTACCGGACAACCACACAAAATTCTTGCGGTTTCGGTCTTAAGCTGGGCGGTGAGGACTTCTGCAACAGCCATTTCCTTCTCCTCTCTCGGGAGTGGACGCGGCGGTGAATCTGCGACCTCAGGAGTGAGTATAACTCGATGTCCGAGTCGTAGTCTGTGTCAGGATCAGCGTCCGACGTAAGTGAGTGGGCAGGCGGGGCTGCTGGCAGAAAAACTTCCGTGAAGCGGCGATCCGCCACGCCTTTCCCTTAGCGACACTAAAAACACTGGTCGTCCGCTCTGCCACGGCAAAATACCGAAAACACGACAGTACATGCCGCTTCGAAAGCACACTACAGTTTGCTCTACGAGAGCAGGAAACCTTGCCAAACAGAGAGAGACGCTCAGAGTGTCCTATCGGAGAGCGCACAGGTCAGGACCGTGGCTCTGCTGGAGCAGGAATGCCCTGCCAATGCCAATGATAGCTCCGTCAATACACTGCCGTTTTATACTTTGTGTGCGCGATGCTACCGCCATGTGTATATGTCCTTATACGAGGGCTATTCGGAAAGTAAGGAACGATAGGTCGCGAAATGGAAACCACAGAGAAAATCAAAACTGTTTTATTTGCCACAGTTAGCTAAAACTTCCAGCTACTTATCTCCATAGCCGCCGATCCGACTTCGACGTTTGTCGTAAAGTTGTACCAACTTTCCAATACCCTCGTTATAGAAGGCAGCCGTCAGTGCTTTCCGCCAATTCTCTACGCTGGCCTACAGCTCGTTGCCTGTGCCAAATTGTTGTCTTCATAGACAGCAGTTCACGTGAGCAGAGATGAAACTCAGAGGGAGACGATTAGGGGCTGTATTGTGGGCAATCAAACATTTCCAATTGAAAACGATGCAGGAGGATCTTCATTGCCCCTGCAGAATGCGGCTGAGAATTGTCTTGAAGAAGAAAACGCACGACAGTTATGTAATGTTGGCTGCATAGCTTCAGGCGAAATTTCTCACCAGGCTCTAGTACTTGGAGGGAGACACTTTTGTTGTACGTATCTTTATGTGCTCCCTGTGTGCTCAGAACTAAAACGAACGAAGTAATACGATCGACGGACATACTAGAGACACTGCCTAACACACCTGTTCAAAACTTCATCGGATTTTCACTGTGGTTTCCATTTCGCGGCCGATCGTTCCTTACTTTCCGAATAACCGTCGTGCTATTACACGACTTCTGTCACCACATTCTAAGTGCCTGTTTAAAATCTTCACTTGTAGTTCTCACTCTTGAAATTAACTCGCCAGCTCAAAACAAAGCTTACAGTCTGCTTGTGGTGGTGTTATTGGTAGCAGCTGGGAAAATGCAGTCGGTCTACAAAGGATTGCTTACACTGGTGCAACCTATCGTAGTCATGCTGAATGTGTGTGATCCACACCAAAAAGGACTATCAGCAGATACGTACTTTATAACAACAAGCGTTTAGCAGTTAACAGCCGAATCCAATAAACGTCAGCTAACGTTAAGAGCTTATTGATAGGGTAGCTTTCCTGCTCAGTATCAAACAAAAATTCTTACAGAGACAAAAATATTTTATGATGTGCTTGATTTTAATTAATGCTGGTGAATTAACCGTGAGCTAAGTAAAGTTGGCCAAGTACTTGAAGTGCAGAAAGGTAAGTAGCATGGCCACTGTGGGGCTAGAGAATATGAGAGGGGGGAAATGTTGTACTGTTTGTCTTCAATGATTGATAACTCTCGGGCGTGTGCAGCTCGTATCGATCAGATGTTACTTTATACATTTTGCACTGACATATCACGGATTAGTGACAGCACATTACATAGAGCGTCATCTACAAATGCGGTACTTACTTGTAGCAAAGAACATTAAATTCATTAAGGCTGACGAACTGCCTATTGGCTTCTGTCTCGGGTTCTTCGGCCGACGTTCATCTGATGATTTTACTGATGTTTCGCCAACACGAGTGGCTGGTATTGTCAAAGCTTCAACCTCCATTGCCGGTGGTGAACTGGAGCCGAGCTCGCGGCCGCAGACTATATGTACAGTCGTGCTCAAAAGTATCCGAACGACTTGAATTGCATTTCTCCTGATTCGCATACAACCGTCATAAAGCAGCTGTCTAGCAGGTCCTTATCATCGCTCCTCGGTGCAGTCGTTTGACTATTGAAAATGGTTCCAACAAATCACTGCTGGAAAACACTGCTCTATATCGCAATAACTCAAGATATAAAGTGATACCACGATGCTACAAATATTAGGGAACACCTTATTACAGATAAGGCTGTCCCTAAGGCTTGTAAGCTCACATTTATTACAATAAATGACAAACCTGAAATGTTACCACTCTCATTAATACGTCAGATAGGTAATGCACGTAGTACGTTCGTCGTATTCATGATTTCCTCTTCAAAGTAACATACCGTACTTATTATTTAACATAAAATGACATTAAAATTTAAGTTATTCACGAGCTGGTGGTTGAGAATATGTATGAACTTCAAATGACACGACGAACCGTCTCGTTCTGCATATGGATTCAAACCCAGGTCATGCAGACTAAGCAAAGATTTCGTGACTGACGGAAACTAACAGTCATTCCTGACTAGGCATACAGATAGTGATATACTTCGATTTTAGACAGTATCAGATACGAAATATCAACTTTAAATTACATATCGTAATCATTTTTAACGGACGCGAATTCATACCCAGCATCTATTGTCCCTGTTAACAAACTACGAGAGATATTAAATATTGCTTCTTCACAAGTAACTTAAGTGAAATGCCGTGAGGTAAAACGTGGTATTGGACAGGGATTCGAACTCAAAAAACCTAATCGGATTGTTATCTAAGCAAAATCAATTGTGATATATCGGATTTTCTCGGCAGTAGCAAGATGTTTTAACTGAAATGACGAGACGAAACATTAATTTTTTCCTTCCCAGGACTCCAACCCGGCACCTATCACTGTTATGTTATAAAGAAAACGAACATTAAATATGGCTTTGGTATACCAACAACGACATGTGAGCATTTTTCAACTAGAATGAAACAAGAATGAAAATAAATTAAAAATCAAAATTATTATCCACCAGCAGATAGGTGTTCTCATGCTACAGCTTGATAATACATAATGAAAACTTTAGTACCGGGACAGGATTCGAACCCATTCACGCGCTATACGTAGAGATGTTCAGGAATCTGTAGTTTTGAACAAACAACAAATTGTAGTCGAGCTGTGTTGTCATGAAGGGATCAAATTCCGCGTTAAGGGCGGTCTGAGTTGCATTCCCAATTTTATCGGTATACAGAAGCTCAAATTAAAGATGGAATAAGTCTCCTGTGGCCCTACATAGCGTTTGTTTCGTCACTAGAAATAAATAACTAGTATAAGAAAGGTTCCTGGTTTTCTACATTGCGCCATTCCTGACTTTATTGTGGTTCAACCTAATGTCTACTTGGTAGAGAAGGAATATCATTTTTAACGTGAATTTCAGATCACAATGCCATTAGAATTCCTTCTTCACTTGGCGTGGCCAGAAGAGAACAGAATCTGTCTCTCCCTATCAAAAATCATGGGCAGAAGTTGGAATCGAACCCAGACCATGTGTATACGAATATATCAGCAATCATTCAGACCACCAAATCCTCTTCTCTGTGGCTCATTTTCCAATTGCAAAGCCGATGGGCCACACTGGATGAGAATTCTGACACACAGTCGCCCTAGAGTGGTTTGCAGCATGTTCAGTACATTCATTTACTTGATTGACCGAATCGCAATGAACTAGCTGTCTCGGCTACCCAGTGCATACATTCGACTCTATTTTGTAATCACCGAAATAAAATCACATAACTGCTACCTACACAGAACTGCTAACAGCGTAAGATGCAGAAATTTGACTTCGGGAGCTGCTGTTGCTACGGTATAGGTAGTACTGTGCACCGTAAACAAAACGTCGCGAGTTCAAATACGTTCACTGCTACATTTTTTTAAAACGCAATTCTGTTGTCTGCTGAAGTTATCAATCTAATGGAACTTTGAACATAATTCCCTTCACTTCTCAACCTAAATAGTCGCATGTGGAATAAGGGCCAACTACTGCGTCATTTTTTTCTTTTCAGGTTTAATAGACGACAGGCAGCAGATGCATCTCGAAACTTTTGTATTATGTATGGGGAGAGCGCATCGAGCCAAAATAGGCCGTCTTGTGGTAGTGGCATTTTATTCTTCTTCAAACCCTGTTTGACAGTTTTAACTCAGAACAAGTTTTCTACATGCATGTAATCAATAAACCGCATGTGCATTATCAGACTGTTACAGATAACATCAGAGAATTCTCATATATCGTTGATGATCATTTCTCCCTCATGTCTGCTAGTGTTTAAACAACACTCAAAGGATCCCTACGAAAACTGTGCACTGTATTATAAGAAATGATATAAAACTACCCCTTGATAACCTTACGTCGAATGTCTGTTTTAATAAAGCTGAATATCTGTACACAAGCGTGCCTCTATCGGACCGAATTTGTAAAATACTTCTCACTTGGATTTCGATTGGGTCTGTGTTTAATTGGTATGCTGTGTCATATTCAAGAAATATGCAAATGTAGCATATCATAAAGTTATGTATTCCTATAAACCCAAAATTTGCTTGTCAGCATCGGAAAGAGGCATACCTGTTGTGCGGCATTGGAAGTTTTTCACCATTGCACTATAAGCCGGAAGTATTTTCATGCTTTTTCGTCATCGATGTTTGATCTGACTGCTTGTAGCTCTTTCACAGAAAGGATAAAAACGTTGCAGTCAGCGAGATTGGAAACGCGAACCAATGCTTTTTCTACAGGTGAGCATGTTAACACATAGCTAACGAAGAGGTATGTGTCTGCGATTCCTATTACGAGGCTAATAGTGGCTAGAACTCGTAAATAGCTATTTAAACGAGAAGATTAGTTGCGATTTCCACGTGCAACGACTTTCCTGTGCTGAAAACCGTAAATTTCCAATCTTTTGTTGCACCTCAAGCGATAATAACTCAGATTATTCAATGGAAATGACAAGAAAAATCAAGGAAATTTTCAGGCTTAATTCCGTACACACCAGGAAGTAACTCGTCGATCACAGTGTCGGCAAACATACCTTGCCTTGTTGCCAAATCTCAGTTACAGTACCAGCAGGAAGAAGACGAACCGATGTGATCCTACAGCGGGATAGGAAGTGACCATATCAGGCATCTCAAAGTCGCGGATGGCAGGGCCTGGAATACGTAATGCGTCTGATTCGCATTTCTGTAACTAGGTTTAGGGACTGGAGCGTAGTTACTAATAATACTCAGAACTGACTGTAAACTAAGAATCATAAATCACCAACTCTCATAGTTGGTTTTATATTTCTTTCGTAAGTGTGCTCAAAACGAAGAAACTCATTCATGGGCGTTTTCGTGCCTGGCCGATGATAGTCGAGCACAACAAACAAATAAAAATGAAAAACAAAGTTTGTGTGTGTGTGTGTGTGTTTGTGTGTGTGTGTGTGTGTGTGTGTGTGTGTGTGTGTGTGTGTGTGTGTGTGTGTGTGTATGAGGAGAGAGAGAGCGAGAGAGAGAGATAGAGATAAATATAAAAACAATGAGAGAGAGTAAATAATTGTTGTAAATAAATTGCATCACGGTATGTGAAGAAACCTTTGATTAAAATGAAAAGTTCCACATCATTGCGGAATGTTGTATTCATGATCTATGGAACAAATATTAATCGAATCGAATCAAATAAAATCTAATCTAATCTAATCATATTGCTGACTAGCCATGAAGAGTAATGAATTAGCTAAATTTTCGCCAATATCAGTAACCAAATCTAAACTTAGTAATAAAAGACCACAGATTTTGTAATAAACCGGGTCTCCTATCAAGACCCTTCCGTCCCTGTTAAGTAACCACGAAAGATGTCTGATATACCTCCATTCAGAAGTAACAAAATGTGCGTGCATTTAAAGATGTAGCGAATGATGTGAACTTCTGTGACGGAGATACGAACCCAACACGTAGGTGTTTGAATCTAAAATATGGATACAAATTTTTGTGCCTGAGTGACAATCGAACCGCACACCTACCGTCCTTCTTCATCATCCACGAATATAGATTAAGTATCAATTGTTACTCACCAACAGTAAGATTTGTGCGTGTTTGACCAGAAATAACGACACCTATTGCGAATGTTGGCAACACATGAACAGACATTAAAAATGCATGTTAATTTTCACTAGCAAGCCGGTGTGCACGTGTGAAATGAAATTATGAGTATTTTTGTACTGGATCAGTATTTGGACCCGCATACTTACCTCTGGAGGAGACCTAGAGAAGATTGCGGTCTTGGGAAAAAGAACGAAATTATTGAACTATACTGTTCCGAGAGATTCAGATCCTCGAAAGATGAGATACGAATTCAAATCACAGTCCAGCACCAAATTTTTCAGCGTCTGTAGTTCAATCAAGTACAAGTAAATTAAGTGCCCTGTTCCTTTAAATGGCTATGAGTTCATCAAATAAAATAAAATTTTCTAATGTAATTAAGTTTACGCTGGCGACAGTATTTCTGTTTACCATGGCTACCGCCTATGTCATTTCCCAACGTAAACAGGCTCTGCCCTGTTGGTAAAGAAGGAACGTGATGTTTAATGCGAATTCTGAATTATAACGTCTTTCTCTTGAGGTTACGAGAGGTAAAGCAAATCTGTTTTGCCTCTTAAAAGTAAACGCCCGAACCCATGCATTGCACCTGTGATAGTTCGCTTCACCAGACCATTGTGCCCACATTTCCCAGCCTCAGGAGTGTGCTGTAACGGATCATATGCTTAGCTTACAAAATTAGTCACGGTAGAAAAAATTAGAGTCTATTAAATGGTTAAGTAGAAGCAAGATTCTGACGTGGAGATTATGCTATTCTCATGTCAGCAGGATGTAAAGACTCTTCAAGGCATCACAGCCTCGAGTGAAGCCATTTTGAAATTTTTACTAATTCAGCAAATTTCTTAGTTCAAGAAAATCCACTGTGAAGTGTGAAGTTACCGGATAAATCGATTATTACTGTCATTATTACTATCATTTTCTTCATACCCTTGCTGGAACACATGTGCTTGAACATCATTTAATGCCTTTTGGTCATTATAGAAGTAGTTGCCCAAGAGCAGGTTCTTTCCCTGTTAATGGAATTCTTTTCATGTTAATATCAAACATCAGCAATTACCCGTAGATTATATTAAAACTAAAGTAATTGATGAAGACATCACTTGATAAAAAAAACGCACTGTCTTTCTTCATTTACTTGCGCCTAGAAATGGCTGTAGAATACTGCCAAACCAAAAGCCAAGGGATCTTACTGCCTTCCGATATACGTCGCTGTCAATTCTTCCATATGATTTGGTCAACGTGACCTGTTTCAAGTTGTGTATGACAGAGAATGTTATAGAAAATCAATTGTTTCCCTTTGCAATAAACAGAAAGATTTTCAACTTTTATCGTCCTATCTTCCTCAGTTGCGTGTAATATTACGGTATATTGATAATTTTTACTTATGGACCGTCTGACAGCAACTGAATGAAACACAATTTTAGTGCCATACGCGTTTCGCCTTTATTTTCTGCAAGGCATCATCAGTGGCCTGGAATATGTACAAATGTTAGCTATTTTATTTACATTTTTGTCATTGTGCCTATAGGTTATAAACAGTTCTGGTGGTTGGTATTTCCTATTAAGTAGTAATGTTTTGAACTGTACTTACAGGTTGCGTGGACAATTTCTTACATATTACGCTCCTGTTGCATTTTTGGTGTTGTTCTTCTTCTTATGAACGCCAATTTGCGGTTTTTTCCACATTCCACAGCACTATGCACTGAACGCTTGTTTTAATGCTATGTTTTGGTTTCTGTTTAATTCCAAGTTACATTAATGTAAAGGTTAAAAACAGTTCTACAATGGCACAAAAGTCGAAATCATTTGCAGAAAGATATTGGTTACTACATGAAATTAAGATGCTCTATTCGAAAAAACAACACCTAAACATGATGCTCTATGAGACTCATCTAGAATTGGCAAAAAACGTAGGAAACGCCGCAGTTTTCATGGCACTAGTAGAAAAAACTGAACACAACACATACACAGCAATGAAACATTTACAAAACAAACATAAACAGAATATAATGAAACTAACAGTAAAAAAGACGCAAAAATACATTTACATTTTAAATGTGAAACCACATGAACACCAACACACATTCCATCCACGCTTAGTTAACCTAACAGAGACAGAACTACACGAAAATGAAAAAATGCTCTTGGAAAATCTCATAGTAGAAACCGAACACATCCTTACACGTGAAGAACAACAAAAAAATTGTGAAATAAACATAGGACTGACAAGAGAACTAGTAAAAGAGGAAATAAAAGGCTTAATAAAACAAACACAGCAGACACACAATAAGAACAACCAAACAGAAGCAGCTACTATGAAAATGTTGAAACAAAAGTTAACAGACAATAACGTAATAATAACAAGAGCAGACAAGGGAAATGTAACAGTACTCATGTATAAATAGCAATACATCACAAAAACCAAGGAATACATAAACACCAACGCCATACAAAAACTGAAGTCAGATCCAACTACACGATTCCAGGCAAATGTGAAACGAACACTGAAAAACATTGAACACACACTCACAGACAAACAGAAATACTACTTAACACAGAAAAACCCACAAGCACCAACTCTCCGGAGTCAACCGAAAGTACACAAAGACGGAATGCCAATGAGAGCTGTTATCAACTTCAAGAAAGCCCCAACATACCGCATAGCCAAACACCTCCAAAAGTTAGTTACAGAACACTATAAAGTAGAAAACAACAGAACAGTGATAAACACAGGAAACCTAATAGAAAACATACAGAACATACAGGTACCACACACAGCATCACTGATTTCATTCGATATAGAAAATATGTATACCTCCATCCCTATCACAGAAACAATAGAAGTCATAGAACAAAATCTCTCATCCCACAGCAACCTCACCACAGACGCAATAAAAGAAATAACAAATGTGCTCAGACTGACAACTGAACAAAACTACTTTCAGTTTGAGAAAGAATATTATCTACAAACTGATGGACTGCCCATGGGATCCCCAATATCAGGAACACTAGCAAACATTTTCATCAGTCACCTAGAAAATCAGATATTTGATAAGATAACCACAAATGAAAGTTTCAAAATCATATATTTGTACATATACGTGGATGACGTTATTTGTCTGGTAGATGAGCCAAGTGAAAAAATAGATGAACTCCATTCAGAAATAAACAAAACTCATCAGAACATAAAATTCACACTTGAAAAAGAAAAAGAAAATCAAATAAATTTTCTTGACATTACAATTAAAAAAGAAAATGGTAAACATACATTTAACATCTTTAGAAAACCAACAGCCACAGACACAATAATACATTCCACATCCAACCACCCCCACAGCCAGAAACTTGCAGCACTAAGACACATGTTACATAGATTAAACAGAATCCCACTCAGTAAGAGAAACTATGAACAAGAAATGAGTACAATCATACAAATAGCTAAGAACAACGGGTATGACACACATGTGGTACACAAGCTCAATCAAAAAATAAAAACACAAATAAAAAACAAACACAACAGTTTCACAATACAAAAGAACTCACAAGCTAAAAACTTACAAACACACACAATGACAACACCACACAGAAATGAACCAGATGGTACACCATGACCTACACACATAAACTAACACACAGAGTTGCAAACATCCTAAAGAGACAGGGCTTCAAAATAGCACATAAGCCTGGGCAAACCCTTCAATCACACCCAAGCCAGCCAGCTACCAAGAGGGACAAATTCCAACAATCAGGAATATATAAACTTGAATGTCAAAGTTGTGATGCAGTATACATAGGCATGACATGCAGGAATTTTGAAACAAGATACAAAGAACATATCAGATTTTGGAAGTATGAAACAAACCATTCCACATTTGCAGAGCATTTAAAACACTACAACCATCATCCTACAAACATGGAACAAGAAATGAGAATAAGCAACCATGACAAACATCTTATACAAATGCAAGAAAACTTCCACATCCAGAAAGCCATAGCAGAAAACAAACATGTGATAAATGAACAAACACACATCAGCACAGGCTCCCTACTACACTTAATAAAGGAAATGATAACATAAACCAAAAATAATAATAATAATAATAATAATAATAATAACTTATATAACACCAAAATACACACACACACACACACACACACACACACACACAGAGAGCACAAAAATATATATATATATATCACACCAAAAAACACTCACACACACACATACACAAACGCACACACAAATGCATACACGAACAGACCACAGATACTTCAATAGTTACACTTATAAGTTTGGCAATAACATTCGATCTTTGGCAAAAACATTTGACAGTTGGCAACAGAAATCAAAACATTGCTTTAAAACAAGCGTTCAGTGCATAGTGCTGTGTAATGTGGAAAAAACCGCAAATTGGCGTTCATAAGAAGAAGAACAACACCAAAAATGCAACAGGAGCGTAATATGTAAGAAATTGTCCACGCAACCTGTAAGTACAGTCCAAAACATTACTACTTAATAGGAAATACCAACTACCAGAACTGTTTATAACCTATAGGCACAATGACAAAAATGTAAATAAAATAGCTAACATATGTACATATTTCACGCCACTGGTGATGCCTTGCAGAAAATAAAGGCGAAACGCGTATGGCACTAAAATTGTGTTTTATTCAGTTGCTGTCAAACGGTCCCTAAGTAAAAATTATCAATATACCGTAAGAAAGATTTTCATTCTAAGCTATCCAAGTTCAAAATTTTCGCAATATTAGCTCAAATTTTATATTAGTTTCTGTAATGTGGGAAAGTATTTCACAGTTGCAAAACCTGCATCCGACCCATTGACCTTACACTCAGTCGCTGACCATAAATTCTAGCTCAGAGTGATGCCAGTTTAAGTAAGCTAATGTAGCGAAGACTGTTTGCCAGTGCTCTTTCGCACTGGAAAACACTCAATTAACCCATTGGGCTCCATAAGTACACTATAACAGTAATTTCTGTGTGTATGCAATGCATACGGATTGTAGAATTTAGTGGTGCTCTCTCTTTCACTTCCATACACAGTCTTAGACAAAAAGGTGGACAATACAATCGTGCTCCCCTCAGAATTCTATGTCCGGCAATATGCTCGATTTGGAAATATTGTAGACTACGGCATTTCCTGGAGGAAGTCTTGACCGCAGTCTGAGTACATCAGTTTTGACTATGACCGTAGTCTTGAGATAAAACACGAGACTAGCTAATGCGACATCTGGCAACAGAAACACCACATGCGTCTGACTTCTCTGGGACCCTTTTGCTGCCTACCGGCGGGGGCTGAGGCACTGCGCTGCTTTGCCTTCTGCCAACAACGTCTGCTCCAGTCCTCACTCTCGACAGTGTAACATGCTTTAATGTTGTCGATGGTGATCCATAAAATCTGTCTACGATTTGTGTTTCACACTCGCTAGCAATGGAGGCACAAAACCGTTTTTACTTGATGAGTATTTTATTACACTAGTATGCAATTCATCAATGTGGCACAGAATTAATTTCATTTATCTTCTGGTTAACCTTCCGGGATGTAAGGTCGTGGTCCATGAAACTCTTCAGCTCCTAACGTTTCGTCCAGAGCTGCGCTGGACATCTTCAGAGGGGTGTTTCTCCTCCGGTGAGTCTTGCCGACTGACGGGTCGGACGTCTGAGAGAGACTTATATATCGTAGAAAGTGGGCGTGACCGGAGTTACACGTGATATGCAGAGATAATCTTTGTCAGAGATAAAACTTAACTATCGATCGTAATCTCGTCACGGATAAAACTGTCTCGCAATTCTGTAGTGCTACTGTCCAAATATCACTAAGTTTCATGGTCTCTTCTTTCCGATTAAAATTATCCCTATGTTTATATATTTCAATTGCTTCTCTACAAAGCCGTGGGTAATAGTTCGTCGTCGTAGATAAAATTTTTGTTTCGGAAAACTTCACTTGATGATTTCCTGGCTGAAAAGCGTGTTCTGCTACAGCCGATTTATCTGTTTTTCCTAATCGGCAAAGACTTCTGTGATCTTTTAACCGTGTATTTACGCTTCTTTTTGTTGTTCCAACATAAACTTTACCACATGAACACGGAATTTTATATACGCCACTGGCTGATAGAGGAGCGCGTTTATCTTTTACAGACCGAAGAACATGACAAATTTTCTTCGTTGGTCTAAAAACAGGTCTAATATCATGTTTACTTAAAATCTTTCCAATCTGATCCATTACTTTCTTTATAAAAGGGAGAGAGACTGTATTCTTCCATCGTTTTTCGGACTTGTCCTTAAGCTTTTTGTTGTTTGGGTGCAGAATTCAGCTTACTTCTTTCTTTGAGTAGCCATTTTTCTCAAAAGCGTGCTTCAGATGTTTTAATTCGATGTCTAGATACTCCGGCGTGCAAATCCGTCCGGCTCTGTCAACAAGACTTGTAATCACACCTCTCTTTTGTTGTGGATGGTGGTTAGAATTTTTATGTAAGTATCTGTCTGTGTGCGTTATTTTTCTAAAAATCTGTTGTTTCAATCTTCCATCCGTCTGTTTCATAACTAAAACACCCAAAAACGGTATTTTGTTATCATTTTCTCTCTCCATGGTAAACTGGATTCTTGGATTTATATTATTAAGGTAATCAAAAAATTGGCCTAAGGCTTCTCTACCATGTGGCCAGACCACAAATGTATCGTCTACATACCTATACCAGCGAGATGGTTTCTTATCTGCTTTTTCCAAGGCTGACTGGTCGAATTTCTCCATGTAGAAATTAGCTACTGCAGGAACCAATGGGTTACCCTTGGGAAAAGCAGATAAGAAACCATCTCGCTGGTATCGGTTGAAACAACACAGAAGTCTTTGCCGATTAGGAAAAACAGATAAATCGGCTGTAGCAGAACACGTTTTTCAGCCAGGAAATCATCAAGTGAAGTTTTCCGAAACAAAAATTTTATCTACGACGACGAACTATTACCCACAGCTTTGTAGAGAAGCAATTGAAATATATAAACATAGGGATAATTTTAATCGGAAAGAAGAGACCATGAAACTTAGTGATATTTGGTCAGTAGCACTACAGAATTGCTAGACAGTTTTATCCGTGACCTGATTACGATCGATAGTTAAGTTTTATCTCTGACAAAGATTATCTCTGCATATCACGTGTAACTCTGGTCACGTCCACTTTCTACGATATATAAGTCTCTCTCAGACGTCCGACCCGTCACAAAACGCAACACCGCTCCTGGTCACGATCGTGTCACCTACCGTCACCTTCGTGAAGCTCCTGTCTCTTTCCTCTCCACCCTGGCCGGGCTCTACAATGTAGTCCTGTCCACCGGTTACCACCCCGACCTGTGGAAAACCTCCCGTATCCTCATGTTCCTTAAACCTGGCAAACCGCCGTCCGCCGTCTCCTCCTACCTTCCCATCTGCCTTACCTCGGTCTTCAGCAAGGTCCTGGAATCTATCCTCACCCGACGCATCCACCAGCATCTCCGCCAGCACCGCCTCCTTCCCGTTACCGAGTGTGGCTTTCGGCCGTCCTTCTCTTCCGACGACCTTCTCCTTCACCTCACTCATCTCCTTTCTGAACAGCTTAATTCCCGTCGCTCCGCAATCTTCCTCTCCCTGAACCTCGAACGTGCATATGACCGCGTATGGCATTCCGGTCTCCTCTTCAAGCTCCAAACCTTCGCCCTTCCCATTAACTACGTCCGTCTGATCGGCTCCTTTCTCTCCCACCGTCCTTCCTATGTCACCATCCATAACACAGATTCCTACACCTTTTTCTTCTCCGCCGGTGTGCCCCAAGGCTCCGTCCTCCCCCCCTCCTGTATCTTTTGTACACGGCGGACATGCCGCCGCCGTCATCCCCCTTCCACCTTCTCCAGTTTGCCGATGACACCGCCTTCCTTGCCCTTGCCCCCACCCTGTAACGCTCCCAACACCTTCTCCAATCCCATCTTGAACGATTCACCGCTTGGTGTAACCAGTGGTTGCTCAAGGTCAATCCTTCGAAAACCCAGGCGATCATTGTAGGCAAAACCACCCCTTCCTTCCGCCTCCTTGATTTCTATCTCACCATCTACGGCCGTCCCATCGCCCTCACTCCCACCCTTAAGTACCTTGGCGTCACCCTCGACCGTCGCCTCTCCTGGACTCCCCATCTCCGTACAATCCAAGCCAAGGCACGTTCCCGGCTCCATCTCCTCAAGCTCCTTTCCGGCTGTACGTGGGGTCTGGACCCTTCCACAATCCTCCACACCTATAAATCCCTCATCCGCCCTATCCTTTGTTATGCCCATCCAGCCTGGATCTCCGCCCCCCCTACCTTTTATAAATCCCTCCAAATCCTTGAACGCCATGCTCTCCGCCTTGCCTATCGCATCCGTCTCCCCTCCCCCACGCGGATCCTGTATGATCTCATCCCCTTCCCCCACCTCCTCCTTTTCCTTGAAAGGATACGGATCCTGTACACCTCCCGTAAACTTGATCCTCCTCACCCGCTCGTATCCCCGATCCTCTCCCATCCCCGCCCGCTGCCGCGCCTGTATTCCCACGTCCCGCCCGGTCTCCATCTCTCCACCCTCCTTACTCTCTCCCAAGGTGGCTTCCGCCAGCTCCCCCTCCCTGATGATGTCCTCCTCCCCTCCATCTACCCCTCCTATCAACTTTGACCCTGCCCCCCCAATTCCGGTGTCCTTTCCTTTCAGCACCCTCCCTCCCTCCCTTCTCTTCCCTTCCCTCCCTTTCTCTTTCCTTTTCCCCCGTCCCCTCCCTCCACCCCTCTTCCCCCCGGGCTTCCCCTCCCCCTCCCCCCTCCCCTTCCTCCCTCCCCCCTTTCCCCCCTGCCCGTGGCATCTCTGCTTTCCCCTCTCCCTCTCCCACTCCCCTTCCTCCTCCTCCTCTCTTGGCAGGTTCCCGGACTCGCACACGCATTGTGAACATTCGCGCGCCAGAGATCATCGCCCTCGGTTTAGTGTCTGTGCCGTCGTGTTTGTGCATCAGTGTTTTTCGCCGTCCACGCTCCTTCGTTCACATGTGTCGTCTAACTCGTCAGTGTTTGTGCATAGTGCCGACAGTTTTCTTGTTTGTTTCGTCGAGTGTGAACGGCTTCATGTTTTTTTAATTATTGTCTCTACTGTTTTTTAAGCCGCCAGTCTGTTACTTTTCTGTCTCCATTTCACTTTTATTGTGCTACTTATGGCTGAAGAGCGGAGTACACTTTTCCGCTGCCAGCCCACCTTGCATGGGGTGTTCAAATTACAATAAAGAAAAAAAAAAAGTCCGACCCGTCAGTCGGCAAGACTCACCGGAGGAGAAATACCCCTCTGAAGATGTCCAGCGCAGCTCTGGACGAAACGTTAGGAGCTGAAGAGTTTCACGGACCACGACCTTACATCCCGGAAGGTTTACCAGAAGATATGTCATCCGGTCGTGAAAGCTTTCATACTATGATTAATTTCATTGTTCCTGATCCAGTGTGTTGTAATTAAAGCGCCACAACCTGTTATTTTTCCTTTCACAGGAGATTCTTCAAATAATTTATTTTTGTCATGGTTTCATATGTGTTAGTCAAGGCACAGAGAGTAAATGCAATGTAATGTGTTTTGTTTCTTTTTTTGATTCCCTATGGTAAATGGATGCGAACATTGTATCAATACCTTTCAGAACCGGCTATATAGCAACTCAGGCAAATTGCTTGTTTTGAGGTCCATACATTAATTAATGGAGAACTGACTGCTGTTCAAATGTGACATTTAAAATATTCATTTGGAATTAAGTCGACGAAATTGCCCTTATTTGAAGCTACCCAGAGAAAAAGTCAGTTGCTAGAGTGGCTGTTAGCAAATGTTTGCAGAGAGCTCCTAACTGCTGCTGTGGAAATTTAGCATAGAGGCCCTATAGTAATAAAGAGGTTCATTTCCTTCATTTCCTCCTCCTGGCATGTGAGTCTTAAGTGAAGAACAAATATTGAAATTCGTATCATTGACGGACGATTCGAATTTCTTCAGAGACGCTTGTATTGTGAAGCAGATTGGCAGTCATAAAGCCGAGATCTATGACCATTAAACCATTAACACAACTAGCTGTGTCGAGCTACCAAGAGGACTTGATGTGTAAATGTTTTCTTCCGATTTAGTTATAGAATTTTTTCTGGAAATTCGCAGCTCCATAAAATAAATCAGAAAGGAAGCTCGCACATGCTGATCCCTGCCACGGTTAGAACTGACGACTCATTGAACCGTTGTGACATGAGATACGGGCGGAGGCAAGGGGCTACAGACACACTCCTCCCATCACGCCACTCTCATCATGGTATTGGTCGCTCAGCCTCATAACGCATCGTGAACGATAATAGAAGTTGTCATTTACATGAGGAATAACATTTCTTTAGCCAAAAAATTGAATTTTCTGTCTCAGTGTCTAGGGGCTATCGAAGTGTAATCAAAATACATTTAGACGCCAATTTGTCTGTCGTCATGGTGTTAAGTCGACAGAAATAGTTGGGTATGATTGCCTTCTTCACCGGCATCCCATTGTTGTCTTCTCTTACTGAGATTTTCATATTACCCTGAACACAAAACGCCGAGATAAATGTGTATATTCTCCGTGACGAAACATCCCACATTCCATTCACCCTGATCCATTCGTTACGTGCATCGGCAGCAATGAGTGATAGGAAACTTGTTGGGAGGTGACGAATAACAATAACAAAGGTAGTAGTAACAAATCAGTAATCAAGGATGTTTACTGCATTACAGACAATTGTTAACGATTAACAAAATAACCAAGAAAGGCCGAGTGTTTTTTGCATGGGTGTTCTTACCACTTTGTTACTGAATTCTGTTCTGGTTGTTTGAAGAGGGAAAAGTGGGAACCCTGTAGCCTGGTGTGCAAGGAATTAAGCCTGAAAATTTCCTTGATTTTTCCTGTCATTTCCATTGAATAATCTGAGTTATTATCGCTTGAGGTGTAACAAAAGATTGTAAATTTAGGGTTTTCAGCACAGGAAAGTCGTTGCACGTGGAAATCGCAACTAATCTTCTCGTTTAAATAGCTATTTACGAGTTCTAGCCACTATTAGCCTCGTAATAGGAATCGCAGACACATACCTCTTCGTTAGCTACGTGTTAACATGCTCACCTGTAGAAAAAGCGTTGGTTCGCGGCTCCAATCTCGCTGACTGCAACGTTTTTATCCTTTCTGTGAAAGGGCGACAAGCAGTCAGATCAAACATCGATGACGAAAAAGCATGAAAATACACTGCTGGCCACCGTAAATGCAACACCAAGAAAGACAAGAGGTAGCACAACAAGATTTATTTTGTAGATAACATGTTGACCAAGTATCAAATGATTACGTTTACAGACGTCTGTGACATGTGGTTCCTGCCAGAATCAGTAGCCAGAGTAGCCGCCATTGTTGGAGATCACCGCTGCCACACGTCTCGGCATTGAGTCGAAGAGACGTTGGATGTGTTCCTGGGGTACAGCAGTCCAAGCAGCTTCCACACGTTGCCAAAGATCATCTGGTGTGGCAGCTGGGGCTGTAATCTGGGTCACTCGTTGAGCAACCATGGACCACATGTTTTCTATCGGCGAAAGATCCGGAGAGCGAGCCGGCCAGGGAAGGAATTCAATCTGGTTATTGACGAAGCACCTTTGGACAATGCGTGCCACGTGTGGTCGCGCATTATCCTGTTGAAATATGGCTGTGGCCGAGCCCTGAAGGTAATGAAGGACAACTGGCTCCAGCACCTCGGATATGTAGCGCCGGCTATTTAAAGTACCGGCAATGCGTACTAGAGGCGTGCGAGAGTAATATCCAATACCGCCCCATACCATAATACCCGGTGCAAGACCAGTGTGGCGGTGCATAGTGCAGCTGTCCAGCATCCTCTGTCCACGGTGTCTCCACACTCGAATCCGACCATCGTGGTGCTGCAGACAGAAGCGTGCCTCGTCAGTAAAGACAACGTCATTCAATTCTGCCGTCCACATCCGTCTGTCATCACACCATTGGCGACGGAGACGTCTGTGGTTCTGCGTCAATGGTAGACGAAGCAATGGACGTCTTGCGGACAGACCACTCTGCTGTAAACGGCGTCGAATGGTACGCGCAGACACTGGATGATGCGTTACAGACGCAATGTGCTGTGCTATGGTTCGGGATGTCACTGAGCGATCCGTCACTGCCATGCGCACAATTTGCCTATCAGCACGTGAAGTGGTGCACCGAGGTGAATGCGATCGACCACGTCGTTCCGTCGTACCTACCTGCATCCAACGGTCACATATCCGCATTACAGTTGTTTGGTTTCGTCCAACACGACTAGCGATTTCTCTGTATGATAATCCACAATCTCGGTAAGCCACTATCCTTCCTCTGTCGAACTCGGATACTTGACCAAACGATGTTCGCTGTTGTCTACGAGGCATAACTGATCGTCTTGTGAAACAACCACAAGGTAAACACACGTGCCGAACGTACACTCGTCGAAATCGCCAAGCCTTAAATGGCGCTATGGGGTGGCGCCACAGGCGCGCGTGATGTGCGTCTGCGCTGAAATTCTAATCAGTTGCATATCTCATCGCTGCAAAACCCATGGTGTAAATTTTACTTGATTCGGATGCTCCCTTCAGGGTGTTGCATTTACGGTGGCCAGCAGTGTACTTCCGGCTTATAGTGCAATGGTGAAAAACTTACAGTGCTGCACAACAGGTATGCTTCTTTCCGTTGCTGACAAGCAAATTTTGGTTTTATAGGAATACATAACTTTATGATATGCTACGTTTGCATATCTCTTGAATATGGCACAGCATACCAATTAAACACAGACCCAATCGAAATCTAAGTGAGTAGTATTTTACAAATTCGATCCGGTAGAGGCACGCTTGTGTACAGATATTCAGCTTTATTAAAACAGACATTCGACGTAAGGTTATCATGGGTAGTTTTATATCATTTCTTATAATACAGTGCACAGTTTACGTAGGGATCCTTTGAGTGTTGTTTAAACACTAGTAGACATGAGGGAGAAATGATCATCAACGATATATGAGAATTCTCTGATGTTATCTGTAACAGTCTGACAATGCACATGCGGTTTATTGATTACATGCATGTAGAAAACTTGTTCTGAGTTAAAGCTGTCAAACAAGGTTCGAAGAAGAATAAAATGCCACTACCACACGACAGCTAATTTAGAAAATACTTTTCTGGCCTATTTTGGCACGATGCGCTCTCCCCATACATAATACAAAAGTTTCGAGATGCATCTGCTGCCTGTCGTCTATTAAACCTGAAAAGAAAAAAATGACGCAGTAGTTGGCCCTTATTCCACATGCGACTATTTAGGTTGAGAAGTGAAGGGAATTATGTTCAAAGTTCCATTAGATTGATAACTTCAGCAGACAACAGAATTGCGTTTTAAAAAATGTAGCAGTGAACGTATTTGAACTCGCGACGTTTTGTTTACGGTGCACAGTACTACCTATACCGTAGCAACAGCAGCTCCCGAAGTCAAATTTCTGCATCTTACGCTGTTAGCAGTTCTGTGTAGGTAGCAGTTATGTGATTTTATTTCGGTGATTACAAAATAGAGTCGAATGTATGCACTGGGTAGCCGAGACAGCTAGTTCATTGCGATTCGGTCAATCAAGTAAATGAATGTACTGAACATGCTGCAAACCACTATAGGGCGACTGTGTGTCAGAATTCTCATCCAGTGTGGCCCATCGGCTTTGCAATTGGAAAATGAGCCACAGAGAAGAGGATTTGGTGGTCTGAATGATTGCTGATAGATTCGTATACACATGGTCTGGGTTCGGTTCCAACTTCTGCCCATGATTTTTGATAGGGAGAGACAGATTCTGTTCCCTTCTGGCCACGCCAAGGGAAGAAGATATAATAGCATTGTGATCTGAAATTCACGTTAGAAATGATATTCCTTCTCTACCAAGTAGACATTAGGTTGAACCACAATAAAGTCAGGAATAGCGCAATGTAGAAAACCAGGAACCTTTCTTATATTTGTTATTTATTTCTAGTGACGAAACAAACGCTATGTAGGGCCACAGGACACTTATTCCATCTTTAATTTGAGCTTCTGTATACCGATAAAATTGGGAATGCAACTCAGACCGCCCTTAACGCGGAATTTGATCCCTTCGTGACAACACAGCTCGACTACAATTTGTTGTTTGTTCAAAACTACAGATTCCTGAACATCTCTACGTATAGCGCGTGAATGGGTTCGAATCCTGTCCCGGTACTAAAGTTTTCATTATGTATTATCAAGCTGTAACATGAGAACACCTATCTGCTGGTGGATAATAATTTTGATTTTTAATTTATTTTCATTCGTTGTCAACACTAACGATATCTGACGTTTTTGAATCCCAGTGGGACACAGAACTATTTGCGAGATCACTGTAAGCACAAGAATGTTATTCCGAGCTGCTAGTGAAGAAAAATTCGGTAGCTGACGTCTCTTTGTGTGTAGTCAACAACGATATGTGTGAGGTTCGATTACCAGTCAGCACTGAACTCTTCATCATATTATTTCTAGTTGAAAAATGCTCACATATCGTTGTTGGTATACCAAACCCATATTTAATGTTCGTTTTCTTTATAACATAACAGTGATAGGTGCCGGGTTGGAATCTTGGGAAGGAAAAAATTAATGTTTCGTCTCGTCATTTCAGTTAAAACATCTTGCTACTGCCGAGAAAATCCGATATATCACAATTGATTTTTGCTTAGATAACAATCCGATTAGGTTTTGGGTTCGAATCCCTGTCCAATACAACGTTTTACATCACGGCATTTCACCTAAGTTACTTGTGAAGAAGGAATATTTAATATCTCTCGTAGTTCGTTAACAGGGACAATAGATGCTGGGTATGAATTCGCGTCCGTTAAAAATGTTTACGATATGTAATTTAAAGTTGATATTTCCTATTTGATACTGTCTAAAATCGAGGTATATCACTATCTGTATGCCTAGTCAGGAATGACTGTTAGTTTCCGTCAGTCACGAAATCTTTGCTTAGTCTGCATGACCTGGGTTTGAATCCATATGCAGAACGAGACGGTTCGTCGTGTCATTTGAAGTTCATACATATTCTCAACCACCAGCTCGTGAATAACTTAAATTTTAATGTCATTTTATGTTAAATAATAAGTACGGTATGTTACTTTGAAGAGGAAATCATGAATACGACGAACGTACTACGTGCATTACCTATCTGACGTATTAATGAGAGTGGTAACATTTCAGGTATGTCATTTATTGTAATAAATGTGAGCTTACAAGCCTTAAGGACAGTCTTACCTGTGATGAGGTGTTCCCTGATATTTGTAGTATCGTAGTATTACTTTACATCTTGAGTTATTGCGATACAGAGCAGTGTTTTCTAGTGGTGACTTGTTGGAACCATTTTCAATAGTCAAACGTCTGTACCAAGGAGCGATTAGAGGTCCTGCTAGACAGTTGCGTTATGTGGGTTGCATGCGAATCAGGCGAAATGGAATTCAGGTCGTTCGGATACTTTTGAGCACGACTGTACCTGGCGCGCCAACGTCCGAGGGCTTCTCCGCTGTCATTTCAGGTGCGATGTAATAGTCGAGAGCGTTAGTTGCCTTTGAGGTTGGACGTGGTGAGTTGATGTTAGTCGTGAATGCCTTTCAGGTGACAAAGACGCCATTATCAACACCTTATTGAGTTTGAACGATGTAGCGCATTGGGACTACGAGGATCTGGATAGCCGGCCGTTGTGGCCGAGCGGTTCTAGGCGCTTCAGTCTGGAACCGCGTGACCGCTACGGTTGCAGGTTCGAATCCTGCCTCGGGCATGGATGTGTGTGATGTCCTTACTTAGCTTTAAGCAGTTCTAAGTTCTAGGGGACTGACGACCTTAGAAGTTAAGTCCCATAGTTCTCAGAGCCATCTGAATCAGGATCTGGATGTTTTTCTGCGATATTGCCGAAAGACTTGGTAGGAATGACGTAGCCACTGTACATGGCTGGCAGCGGTGGTCACGAGAACGTACGGTCGCAAGAAGACCGCGCTCCGGACGGTCACGTAGCACCACCAACAGGAAAGACCATCGCTTCGGCTTATGTATCTGGCGAATCGCGTCGTACTGCTATGAAGCAGCAATTTGATCAGCAGTTGGCACAACAGTTACACAACGAACTGTTACAAATCGGTTATTTAAATGATCCAGATGCCCTGTTGCGTGCATTCCACTGATCCCAAACCACCGTCATTTGTGAATTCAGTGGTGTCAAACGAAAGCTCATTGGACGGCAGGGTGGAGGTCTGTTGTGTTTTCTGATGAAAGTTCTTTCTGCCTCGGTGATAGTGATGACCATGTGTTGGTTAGAAGGAGGCCAGTTGAGGAAACAACTTGTCCAACAGGATAACACTCGCCCACATACCGCTGTTGCAACCAACGTGCTCTACCGAGTGTCAACATGTTGTCTTGGCCTGCTCGATCACCAGATCTGTCTCCAATCGAGAACATATGCGGCATCATCGAAAGAGCCCTCCAGCGTCATCCATAAACAGCATTAACAGTCCCTGAATTGACCGACTAAGTGTAACAGGTATGGAACTCCATCCCACAACTGACGTCCGATACCTGTACAACACAATACATGCACGTTTGCATGCTTGTATTCAACATTCTGGCAATTACGCCGGTTATTAATGTACCAGCATTTCACTTTTGCAATGACCTATCTCGAATTTACATTAAACTGTGATCTTGCAGTGATAATCACTTCAAAATGTTACCTAGACAAATGAATTCCAGAAATTTCATTACTCTACAGTAATTATTTTTTTCCGTCGGTGTAAAAAAACAGACACACTTCGATAAGTCTAATGGTTCGTTCTGAAGAGGTATCGACTATTCAGAGCCAAAATGCCACAAGTTCCCAGAACTTCATGGATCAATAAATATCAATCCCACACAAATTACATTTTAAGAAAAACGTATTAGAATAAGCTCAAAACGTGCGTACTGCCTACCTTGAGTGTTATTACATGCACGATGTCTGTTTGAGTCAGTTTGAGTGAGTAATACAGGTGGTGAAACAGATCAGTAATTTGCACATGCACCTCAGTTCTGGTGGCAGTATGAAAAATATGAGCACCAATAGCCCTAGCAGTAAATAGGAAAACAGGATTGCGGTTAAACAAATATGAACAATACAGTGAACGTATTATCGTAGCCAAAATGTACACTAACCCAACACATCGACGCAGTTTGAAAAACGTCCTGTTTTTCCGCCAAGAGCTGCTGACAAATATTCTTCATTGAACAGCCAGTTTCAGTCCAAGGACCATCATGAGGTTCGGAAAGCATTTACATTTTACTAGGCGATATAACATCAATGGCGTCAAATAATGAAATCCATGTCAAATACACTAAGTGATCAAAAGTATCCGGACACATGGCTGGAAATGACTTACAAGTTCGTGCCGCCCTCCATCGGGTGCTGGAATTCAATATGGTGTTGGCCCACCCTTGGCCTTGATGACAGCTTCCACTCTCGCAGGCATACTTTCCATCTGGTGCTGGAAGGTTTCTTGGGGAATGGCAGCCCATTCTTCACGGAGAGCTGCACTGAGGAGGGGTATCGATGTCGGTCAGTGAGGCCTGGCACGAAGTCGGCGTTCCAAAACATCCCAGAGGTGTTCTATAGGATTCAGGTCAGGACTCTGTGCAGGCCAGTCCATTACAGGAATGTTATTGTCGTGTAATGACTGCGCCACAGGCCGTGCATTATGAACAGGTACTCGATCGTGTTGAAAGATGCAATCGCCGTCCCCGAATTGCTCTTCAACAGTGGGAAGCAAGAAAGTGCTTAAAACATCAAATTAGGCCTGTGTTGTGATAGTGCCACGCAAAACAACAAGGGGTGCAAGCCCCCTCCATGAAAAACACGAACACACCACAACACCACCGCCTCCGAATTTTACTGTTGGCACTACACGCGCTGGCGGCGATGTTCACCGGGCATTCGCCATACCCAGGCCCTGCCATCTGATCGCCACATTGTGTACGTGGTTCGTCACTCCACACAACGTTTTTCCAATGTTCAATCGTCCAATGTTTACGCTCCTTACGCCAAGATAGTTGTCATTTGGCATTTACCGGAGTGATGTGTGGCTTATGAGCAACTGCTCGACCATGAAATCCAAGTTTTCTCATCTCCAGCCTAACTATCATAGTACCTGCAGTGAATCCTGATGCAGTTTGGAATTCCTTTGTGATGGTCTGGATAGATATCTGCCTAGTGCACATTACTACCCTCAACTGTCGGCGGTGTCTGTCAGTCAGCAGACGAGGTCGGGCTGTATGCTTTTGTGCTGTACGTGTCCCTTCACGTTTCCACTTCACTATCACATCGGAAACAGTGGACCTAGGGATGTATAGGAGTGTGGAAATGTCGCGTGCAGACGTATGACACAAGTGACACCCAATCATCTGACCACATTCGAAGTCTGTGAGTTCCTCGGAGCGTCCCAATCTGCTCTCTGGCGATGTCTAATGACTACTCAGTTCGCTGATATGGAGTACCTGGTAGTAGGTGGCAGCAAAATGCACATAATATGAAAGACATATGTTTTTGGGGGTGTCCGTATAATTTTGATCACATAGTATAGTAACATAAATTACATCGACAAACATAAAGATGTAAAAACGCTGCAGTGACTCATATTATATAAACAGTTAGCACCAACGTTACGAACGGAGGCGTTCTACATATATACTACAATACTGACGAATTCGTGAATTTTTTTATTTGACGCGACTGATCGTCAGGACGAACAAACGTCACGAGTTTTTCATAGCTTCCAACGCGAATTTGTAACAGCGAATACATTATTGAAGAGGACCTAGTGGTGGTCAAAGAAAATCATTTGATTGTTCAGTGTGAATAAAATTCAACTAGTAACTGCAAACACAGTAAAAACAATTGGTTTTAACGTTCGTCAAAATGTCCTTCCATTGTGAAAGTGAAATACAGATTCACTTTGGGGTGTTAATTTTAATATTATTCTCTGCGAGCGGCAAATGAGATTGAACGGCAGCTCGTGTAGTCTTATTGCCTCCCAATTATGCTACCAGCGAAACACAGGCTCACAGTGAGTTATCTACACTCCTGGAAATTGAAATAAGAACACCGTGAATTCATTGTCCCAGGAAGGGGAAACTTTATTGACACATTCCTGGGGTCAGATACATCACATGATCACACTGACAGAACCACAGGCACATAGACACAGGCAACAGAGCATACACAATGTCGGCACTAGTACAGTGTATATCCACCTTTCGCAGCAATGCAGGCTGCTATTCTCCCATGGAGACGATCGTAGAGATGCTGGATGTAGTCCTGTGGAACGGCTTGCCATGCCATTTCCACCTGGCGCCTCAGTTGGACCAGCGTTCGTGCTGGACGTGCAGACGGCGTGAGACGACGCTTCATCCAGTCCCAAACATGCTCAATGGGGGACAGATCCGGAGATCTTGCTGGCCAGGGTAGTTGCCTTACACCTTCTAGAGCACGTTGGGTGGCATGGGATACATGCGGACGTGCATTGTCCTGTTGGAACAGCAAGTTCCCTTGCCGGTCTAGGAATGGTAGAACAATGGGTTCGATGACGGTTTGGATGTACCGTGCACTATTCAGTGTCCCCTCGACGATCACCAGTGGTGTACGACCAGTGTAGGAGATCGCTCCCCACACCATGATGCCGGGTGTTGGCCCTGTGTGCCTCGGTCGTATGCAGTCCTGATTGTGGCGCTCACCTGCACGGCGCCAAACACGCATACGACCATCATTGGCACCAAGGCAGAAGCGACTCTCATCGCTGAAGACGACACGTCTCCATTCGTCCCTCCATTCACGCCTGTCGCGACACCACTGGAGGCGGGCTGCACGATGTTGGGGCGTGAGCGGAAGACAGCCTAACGGTGTGCGGGACCGTAGCCCAGCTTCATGGAGACGGTTGCGAATGGTCCTCGCCGATACCCCAGGAGCAACAGTGTCCCTAATTTGCTGGGAAGTGGCGGTGCGGTCCCCTACGGCACTGCGTAGGATCCTACGGTCTTGGCGTGCATCCGTGCGTCGCTGCGGTCCGGTCCCAGGTCGACGGGCACGTGCACCTTCCGCCGACCACTGGCGACAACATCGATGTACTGTGGAGACCTCACGCCCCACGTGTTGAGCAATTCGGCGGTACGTCCACCCGGCCTCCCGCATGCCCACTATACGCCCTCGCTCAAAGTCCGTCAACTGCACATACGGTTCACGTCCACGCTGTCGCAGCATGCTACCAGTGTTAAAGACTGCGATGGAGCTCCGTATGCCACGGCAAACTGGCTGACACTGACGGCGGCGGTGCACAAATGCTGCGCAGCTAGCGCCATTCGACGGCCAACACCGCGGTTCCTGGTGTGTCCGCTGTGCCGTGCGTGTGATCATTGCTTGTACAGCCCTCTCGCAGTATCCGGAGCAAGTATGGTTCTTTTTTCCATTTCCAGGAGTGTATCAGCAACGAACAGCTGAAAATACGATTATTTTGTGTGGCCCTTCAAACAGAGAGCTTTTCGAACAAATGAGATATCAAATAATTTGTGATTATTTTACTAAAGATCAATGTATTAAAATGGTAGCCTCGGGCGTTTGAATACGACTTCCGCCCAAAACGAGAAGCCCGAAAAGCAGCACTGCCAGATGAAATAAATCATGAATACGCGCGCCACCCCATGGCGAGAAAATCATGTACTAGAGCCGGCGTGAAAGTGTTGAACTTAAGTTCAATTACTGTTATTGACCAGCTAATCACCTGCTCATACAGACAACACAACAACACTTCGTCAGACAACTGCAGTGTCACAGCTTTGAGGTCGCTGAGGGTTGCAGCAACGTGAAACACGGAAGAGCTGCCACGAAGTGTTCCGAATGGTGCTGACTTATAACGATCAGCACTTTAGGGACCGGCGGTCAACGTATTGCGCCCACACTATGGCTAGCCTATTGCGTGCTCACAACTTTAAGTGGGTTATCAATAATTATTAAAAAGATCGGAAGAGAGGGTGTATTACCTTAAACTTGCAACGCAAATAACGCGCAAATGGAAAGTGCTATTGACGTGCGGTTTTCACAAAATGGATTGGTAGTCAGCGATCCGTATTGTTAGCAAATAATAGATTGTAATAATACCTAGAAAGCGTATTTTTTTCAGAAAACATACACTTTTTTAAATGGAACAATGTCTATTGACATTAACGGACTAAATGTAGGATAAATTAGAATGGCAGTGGTGTTTGTTTATGATTCTAGTGCGAGTCGTTTACGAGATATTGTATTTTGAAGTTCTCACACCGACATTTCTACAATACCTGTGACAGCACACGGTAATGAAAAGCACAAGTACTTACACTAGTTATATGGATTCTGACCCGCAACGAGACAACTGGGCGTCACAGGTAGCGTTAAAAATGATCAGAGGCAGCGGGAATATACGCTTCCAATCTGGTATGGAACGACTGCTGCGCACGTGCTTGCATTTCATCGGAGATGCCGAGCACGCTGCAGTAATACGTCGTTGCGTATCATTTGGTGTGATTGGTATGTCCTTGTAGACAGCCTCTTTCAGCTTTCTCCACAGGAAAGTCTACTGGCGTCAAATCTGGGGAACATGCTGGGCAAGGTAGAGGATCTCTGCTTCCAATCCAGCGATTTGGAAACAATTCGTGCACTATCGGCTGGACAGCCATCATGTTGGTAACACAGGTTCGTCCTAGTCTGATGATGAACGTCTTCCAGCATCCGTGGAACATGGTGTATTAGGAGCTTGCGGTATTTGTGCGCGTTCAGTGTTCCGTTTATGAAAACAGGCCTATGAGCTGACGGTTCACTGTCCCACATCACACGGACGCTGACATCCCACTTGAGGAAGCCAGCTGTGGTTGTCAACAGACGGACAGTGCACATTTCGAAGGTTTACCTACCATCATTGGTGAATGTGACTTCATCACTAAGCGAGATACATGATACATCTAGAGTATCCTGTCTTAATGCCAATGCAGAGAAGTTAACACGATCCTCAAAATCGTTTGCCTGTAGCTCTTGATTCAGAGAGAGGTGATATTGATGGAACCTATTTCGGTGCAAAATGCGAAGGACACTTGTCTGACTCATGCCATTTGCTCGAGCGATTGCGCGGGAGCTAGCGTGCGGACCAGCTACAACAACAGCAAAAACAATGGCGTCACTTGTTTCATTCTATTAGTCAAAGTTTTACACTACCACTTTCGCGTAAGTCGGTGAATAAGTTGATAAATGATTGCAAAGATGGTTGATGTCTGTAGGGATAGCTTGCCGCATACACTGTAAAAGAACGAACTGCATTCTTCCCATGCTCTACATACACCATGAGGATGTCGGCTTTTTCTGCATTGGTAAATTCCATCTTCCACTCACAACCTACTGCTTGGACTGCCACACACTAATTGACTAGCAAGTAGCAATTCACTCAAGGAACACACAAGCACGGTATAAGCAAACGTAACAATATCGCACCTTGCAACTACGAAGGTTAAATGGCACAAATAAGTGTCGGTTAGGAAACTTTTTAAAATTCGATGTC
This sequence comes from Schistocerca piceifrons, assembly GCF_021461385.2. Lineage (NCBI taxonomy): Eukaryota > Metazoa > Arthropoda > Insecta > Orthoptera > Acrididae > Schistocerca > Schistocerca piceifrons. The sequence goes on along the minus strand of NC_060139.1, from coordinate 319,110,743 downwards.
TCATGAACGACTGGCACTGGAACCAAGTAACAAACACAGTTGGCATTCTAATTTACCCTAATTTTAGTGTGTTAATGTCAATAAGCATTGTTCCATTTAAAAAAATATATGTGTGCACAAAAAATACACTTTCGAAGTACTATTACAATCCGATTACAACAGTACGAGCCCCTGACTACCAAGCCATTCTGTGAAATCCGCACATCAACAGCACTTTACATTTGCGCAATATTTGCGATGAAAGTTTTAGGCGATTCATCACGTACATGCGGTCCCACGCGCCTCCCCACGACGTCACTATTAGTCCCCGCGCAAGAATGCTTGACGACCACTGTTCTAGATGTATGGCGTACGAGAAAGCACATAAACGAGGAGAAGTCCTCTGATCAACCGCGCTGCAAGAGTGACCTTGAAGCAGCCAAAAATGGTTCAAATGACTCTGAGCACTATGGGACTTAACATCTATGGTCATCAGTCACATAGAACTTAGAACTACTTAAACCTAACTAACCTAAGGACATCACACAACACCCAGTCATCACGAGGCAGAGAAAATCCCTGACCTCGCCGGGAATCGAACCCGGGAACCCGGGCGCGGGAAGTGAGAACGCTACCGCACGACCACGAGCTGCGGACTTGGAGTTGCCAGTCACAGCTCAAGTATCAGGACGCACGGCGATGGAAGCCGCTTCAAACACAAACCAGCTTGATATCATCGCCTAGTGTAGCAGAGGGGCAAGCAGCGATAGTGCAAGGGAAACATGCCGGTAACACACGGTGGAGCTGCTTCAACATTATGGGCCGGCGAGATGCGAGGCGCGAGCAGCAACGTGGTGGCTTGACGCGTTTGTCATCGTTCAACACATCAGACGTGGTTTACACCAGGATTGAAGCACGCTTAGAAACGAACTAGTACTTCACACGGAACGTCCTCTTCATCATGATTTGCGAACGCGGTCAGGGCGAGGGCGTCTTGTGACGGTCCGAGCGGCTCACCCTGTCGGAAGTTCGAGTCCTCCCTCGGGCCTGGATGTGTGTGTTGTCCATAGCTTAAGTTAGTTTAAGTTAGATTAAGTAGTGTGTAAGCTTAGGGACCGATGACCTCAGTAGTTTGGTCCCATAGGAACTTACCACAAATTTACATAATTTTTTGCGAACGCAGCGCTCTCCAGCGGCAGTTATCGGCTTTATTTGCTCATAGATCCCACAGCTTGTTTACGAAAATGGACGGCCATGAAATTGCAATGTTAGATATATTAACACGGATGTTTCCTCCCTTCTCCATATGCTAGTCACGTTGTTCTGTCTTTAGTGTACATAAATAAAAACCTCAATCTGTAAGAACAAGCTGTAAGCAAAAAGGACAGTTCCACGTCCAGTCAGTAAGGACATCAGCTTATAAAAGTGCGATACAAATTTACTGCAGTCTTCCACACAAAATAAAAATTACTTCATCATAATATCTAATTTTAGGGACCGTACTTCCGATTAGTAAGAAAGTCCCAGAACTACCTATAAAACATGTAAGTAAATGAAAATATTATTTAGATACAGCAGGGGGCGACCCAATTACACTTGATTCCATAACTCTTTTCCTCTAACCGCTACACTATGCTGACCAACTATGAAATACGAACTTGTCTTTTATATTACGACCTCGAGAAGACTTTAAGCGCCAATGTGTTACTAACTGACCTTTAATTAAGACAAGTCGTACCAACAACAACGCGTTCTTGATAGAACTTCAATGCACCGCTACCATGAAACGGCATACTTACGTAAACTCAAGTTATGATATGAAAGAAACCAAGTTCTTTAAACGCCAAAATGACGCTTTCCGTATTGTATTAGAAAACATCTTGCCAATAACGGCACGTTGTCGAGAGATCCTCAGTGTACTGGTGCTTTAAAGCAGGCTGTATTAATGGAACTTATAAAACCTGCAAAATATGGACGTCTACTGGAAACGAAGAAATCCAGTGTGGCCTCTCCCAAGTTCTGGCTGTGAAGTAGAATGCAACCTTGCATCTTGCTGAACACGTTGCTCTCCACGAGACAAAAATCTGACTCTTGTTGTTCTATCTTTCAAGCTAAGGAATGCTGTGGTACGTGGAATTTGAGGCTGTGGCGTCACAAAACTTGACCACCTCTTCATCTACGAACACATACTAGTCCTGTGTGGGGACGGCTTAAGGGGGGACGTACTGAAAGTGATCATGTTATATCCTAGCCAGTAATGCCACCCGAGCCCGCTGCCAAAAGGTTGGCAGCATCAAAGTCCGGACGCCGTCCGCATAAGCAGCGCCAGCGAGACAGGAAATCGCCGCAAGTCTGCGCGCGCCACCGCTGGCTTCTGGCTTCTTAAGCGCTGGAGTCGCGAGCGCTAGGACAGTTCTGTATTCGCCGCTCAGTTGTATACTCGCCACCGAATTGTGTACTTGCTAGTCAGTTGTGTGTTCATCGCAGCAGAGTTGTTGTTTGTCGTCAGCCGACGCTGACCTAGCCGCTCCGACTCGAACTAGACAGATTTCTGTAGACACGGAGTTCACTACTGTGTTTCTGTATCTTCATTAATAAAGATAAGTACCGACTTTTATTTAATCAGAGTGTTTGGGTTTTCATCTTTCTGTTCACTGTTCCAGCGGACCGGTCGGCCCGCTATGAAAAGTGTGGCGGTGACTTCGTAAGCCGTTTCTAAAGCGAATTGTTTGTCGCTACGAACGCCGCCACAAAAGATCAAAACTGTGCAAAAAAATTTATTGGCTATATGGAACTGAAATTTCAATTCCTGAATATTTCATCCCAACTGCCCTCCAAAGTATGACGAAAATAACTGGCAAAAGCGTGCAGGGAGACACACCCCTTTCTCGTTCGGTATTTCCTCATATTATTTATACCTGCGGCGTTTTCGTAAAGTTTTATGGAATCAAAATGCGGAGAATGGTTGTATGGTACATCAAAAAAGCTTTGGAACAGCATCACTGCCACGGACGTTGTATCCTGTGGTTTATTGTGTTTGCTTACAAGGGGTTGCAAAGGAGTAACTTTTACGAAAGTCATGAAATGTATTGGCAGTTGCGAATGTGGACAACCATCATTTGTATAACGGAATGACGACAAAGAAAGTTTGTGCCGTACCGTTACTGGAACCCGGATTTCTCGCTTTTAGCGAGCGGTCGCCCTACCACTTTTCTTTTTTTTCCCCCTTCCTGGCAAATTAGAACTCTGTGCTGAGCCGAGACTCGAACTCGTGACCTTTTCCTTTTGTGGGTAAGTACTCTACCGATTTTTTTGCTTTTTTTTAATATTTTGTTTTTCCGAGGAAAGAAGCACCGCGGGAGCAGATCGGCAGGTAGCGCAGGGGTCGATACACGAGGCCTGGCCAGCCCGTCGCCACATCCACACAACTTGCTCTTTGCTCTAGGATCAGGACTGCGAATTGGCAGCTTTTAAATATAACATGACCATCGCTCCATGGAAACAATTGCAGCCTAATGACGGCTTCAAGTTTGTCTTCTCGAAGAATTAGATTCCATTGAGTCCACAATCATGTCCTGATTGTCTCGCGCGTCGTTTTCCAGACTAAGATTACTATTTCGGCTTCTCGTAACGTGGAGCGCCCCACTCGCCCGACAGTGCACACTTGAAATTGCATTTGCATCGTCGTTGCTCTAGATAATGACGAAGGTACACTCCTGTCTTTCTTTTTATTGTGTGAATTTAACTCAAACAGAAATGGTGGTTTCCGGCATGCCTGTTGCCTAAGAGCTAAATGTGCCTTTATATTTCTCCAAGACACAAAACATTGTTCTAAAGGCACTAACCGTGCGCTGTGCACTCATAAATTAACAAAATTTCTGAAAATTTAAACATAGACGTTATAAGAACCTTGAGAATACATCTCTGCCATTTAGGATAAGAATTCTTGCGATCAATCAAATTCCTTCTGTAGTGCGAGAAGGCGGTAAGATACGACTACATAAGAAGACGGCGCTCTTTGCTTTATCACACTGTGTTCAAAACTGCCTGAAAATAGCCACCCATATGGGCCTTCCATTTTCTTTGCTGGGAAATTTTCGCGCATTCTTGCATGAGGTCGTATTGAAATTCGACTGAGATTTGCTCTTCCTTGCCAAGTAGGAGTCTACGAACATACCCATTAGCTAAAAGGTTGAAAGTCGCTTCTGATTCGGATAAGGCCATCTTGTGGGATCGAGCAGTTCTTCCAGAGCATGTTGTCATCAGTCGTGCGGTTCATGATAACCAGTTTATGTCGTGTCCACAGCAATACCTCGTTAGCGGCGCCACAAGTAAAACGGTGAAGCAGAGTATCAGTCTTCTGACAGTCCAAGCAGTATTTGACAAGCTGATCTTAAAGACACGCTCATTTGTGCTTACGGTGTTATATAAAGCGCAATAACATGTAGCTCTAACCTGTGACGGTAAGGCTGTATAGACTAACTTACGCAAAGATTCCTTTATTTCAGGAGTGCTAGTTCTGCAAAGTTCGCAGGAGAGCTTCTGTAAAGTTTGGAAGGTAGGAGAGGAGATGCTGGCAGAAGTAAAGCTGTGAGGATGGGGCGTGAGTCGTGCTCTGGTATCTCAGTTGGTAGAGCACTTGCTCGCGAAAGGCAAAGGTGCCGAGTTCGAGTCTCGGTCCGGCACACAGTTTTAATCTGCCAGGAAGTTTCATATAAGCGCACACTCCGCTGCAGAGTGAAAATCTCATTCTGGAAACAACACACACACACCCATGCCCAAGGGAGACCTCGAACCTCTGGCGGGGGAGGGGGGGGGGCGCAATCCGTGACATGGCGGCTAAACCGCGCGGCCACTCCGCGCACCACTCGGTTATCAACCATGTGACTACAACCTGCAGTCGTACATTCATTATGTATATTCCTGTACAGACATTTAAATTCCAAGTCGCTTGACCGGTGTCGACGGATAAGTACGATAAATGAACTTTGCGTCATAATTCAGAATAACACAGACACTGCAATATCGTATATAGAGGGTGAGTCACCTAACGTTACCGCTGGATATATTTCGTAAACCACATCAGATACTGACGAAGCGATTCCACAGACCGAGCGTGAGGAGAGGGGCTAGTGTAACTGTTTAATACAAACCATACAAAAATGCACGGAAGTATGTTTTTTAGCACAAACCTACGTTTTTTTTAAATGGAACCACGTTAGTTTTGTTAGCACATCTGAACATATAAACAAATAAGTAATCAGTGCCGTTTGTTGCATTGTAGAATGTTAATTACATCCGGAGATATTGTGACCTAAAGCTGACGCTTGAAACCTCCGACGTTCAGTTGCGTGTTGTAACAAACACTGGCCACGGTCGGCGAGCAGCATCTGCAGGGACATGTTTACGATGACGACCGTGTTTACGAGTGTGGCTGTAGTGCACTGTCGTGGTTTGTTCTAGCTGTCGCAGTGTCCGCATGTAGCGCTTGCTGCTATTGTTATACTGCATTCGTCTCCGCACGCAGACCAACTGTAGTACACCGTGTTACCAGACGTCTGTGATAGTGTAGTGTTTTAGGAACTGTGACCATGGTGTATTCGAACTCTGAAAAGGCGGAGATGATACTCATCTATGGCGAGTGTCGACGAAAAGCAGCTGAAGCCTGCAGGGTGTATGCAGAACGTGCCGCACATCGCAAAACATCTACCGCCAACTGTATGCAACAGGTATGGTCGTAGCACGCAAACGGGTCCGTAACAGGCCCGTCACGGGAGAAGCGGGTGCAGTTGGTGCTGTTGCCATGAACCCACACATGAGTACACGGGACATTGCGAGAGCCGGTGGACTGAGTCAAAGTAGTGTCATGCGCATACTGCATCGTTACCGCTTTCACCCGTTTCATGTATCGCTACATCAGCAATTACATGGTGATGACTTTAATCATCGAGTGCAATTCCGTCAATGGGCATTAACAGAGAAGGCGTTGCAGTTCTACCTGTTTACCGATGAAGCGGGTTTCACAAACCACGGGGCAGTGAATCTACGGAACATGCATTACTGGTCCGTGGACAATCCTCGCTGGCTCAGACAGGTAGAGCGACAGCGACCGTGGACTGTAAATGTATGGTGCGGAATCATTGGCGACCACCTCATTGGTCCTCACTTCATTGCAGGGGCCCAAACAGTTGCAACATACATCGCGTTTCTACAGAATGATCTGCCAACGTTGCTCGAAAATGTCCCACTGGAAACGCGTCGACGTATGTGGTATCAGCACGATGGTGCACCTGCACATTCCGCAATTAACACTAGGCTGACCCTTGACAGGATGTTCGACGGGCGTTTCATAGGACGTGGAGGACGCATAAATTGGCCAGCCCGTTCTCCTGATCTTACACCTCTGGACTTCTTTCTGTGGGGTACGTTAAAGGAGAATGTGTACCGTGGTGTGCCTACAACCCCAGAGGATATGAAACAACGTATTGTGGCAGCCTGCGGCGACATTACACCAGATGTACTGCGGCGTGTACGACATTCATTACGCCAGAGATTGCAATTGTGTGCAGCAAATGATGGCCACCACATTGAACATCTATTGGCCTGACATGTCGGGACACACTCTATTCCACTCCGTAATTGAAAACGGAAACCACGTGTGTACGTGTACCTCACCCCTCATGGTAATGTACATGTGCGTCAGTGAAAAAGACCAATAAAAAGGTGTTAGCATGTGGACTTAATGTGCTGTTCCAGTCTCTTCTGTACCTAAGGTCCATCATCGTTCCCTTTGGATCCCTACGTAATTCGGTGCTCTCCGATACACACGATCGAACAGCTGAGGAGTGGTACTCAAGCGTCAACTTTAGGTTACAATATCTCCGGATGTAATTAACATTTTACAATGCAACGAATGGCACTGATTACGTATTTGTTTGTATGTTCAGATGTGCAAACAAAACTAATGGGGTTCCATTTAAAAAAACTTAGGTTTGTGTTAAAAAACATACTTCCGTGCATTTTTTTATGGTTTGTATTAACCAGTTACACTAGCCTCTCTCCTCACGCTCGGTCTGTGGAATCGATTCGTCAGTATTTGATGTGGTTTACGAAATATATCCAACGGTAATGTTAGGTGACTCACCCTGTATACGCCGACACTGGACAAGGGACTTTCAAGTAAAGTGTCTCCCCTACACAGGAATATACATAATGGACATAGCAGAACAGGATGTAAACACATGGTTGGCGACATACGGAAGTCTGGCCGTGAATCGCGCTTGGATAGGCTAATAGTTCCGTTTCAGCCGCGCTAGCGAATGGTCGTTATTTACTGTTGCGCTGCACTTCCGTGTTAACAATGCTGTACTTGTGCTTCGCCGAGTGCTGTCCGTCCGTTAATCTCCGTGTTCGTCCATATTCCTTGTGTTCTGATCGCTCTTTCTGGTCGTGCTGCTGCTAATTGGAATTTCGGTTGTTCAAACGAAATTTCGTCTCTGGATTAAACATGCCTACAGACCTCAGGAAGATTTCTCATGTATTTGAAATTGACAAGATATCCCGTCCTGTTCAGCCGACATCCCTGGAAACAGATGACTGGATTACACAGATATATGGGAAATCAAATACCCTTCCATTGTTGAGTTCACTTATGTCATGACAACATCTTGTAGCAGAATTGATAGATTATATATTTCTAAAAATGTTAAACTTCCGTGACAAAAATAGAAACCATACGTATTTTTCAGATCATTCAAGTGTCTGTTTGCATGAATCTTATAAGACAGCCAGTTCGCCGATTCAAGAATCAGTGGAATTTGAACGTTTCCTTGTTAGTAAATCATGATTTAGAAGACCTGATTAAAGAAGCATGGGCAATATGCCTGCGTGTTTGTGGTAGGTATGTCACTGCTATCGACTGGTGCGTTCAAATGGCGAAGACAAAGTTAAGGAAGGTTCTTATTCAATACAGTGCCCAGAGCGCAGGAGAAATGAAATGCACTATAGAATATTACTATTTCGTTTTGAGAGATCTATATGATCAGATCCCAGCAGGTTCCTCACTTCGGATAGCAGACACCAAAAAAGTCAAAGAAAAGTTGCTTACTATCAAGAGAAATGAAATGCAAGGGTTGAAAATAAAATCGAAGGCAAATTCGGTGTCAGAAGACCAAACTACTTCCCTGTATCATTCAGTGACGCATACGAAATCCGGAAGAAGGACTATTATTGATGAAATTCGAACAAAAAACGATACGATTCTCAGAATCCAGCAGGACATCATGGGCGAGATTAATCGCTATTATTGCGAGCTATATTCTGTAAGTCAAAGTAGTGATGCTTCCTTGGAAGAATTCCTTGACATCCTAGCCCCACAGCTGAGAGAAGATGACAACGAAAATTTTCTCGACGTAGTCAGTGAAGAGGACGTGTATGAGACTCTGTGCGCCTCACCACCAAAACAATCCCCAGGACCGGATGGTCTGCCAGTAGAGTTTTATATCCGTTACTGGCCAATAGTGGGTGCGCAAGTCACGGACATTGCAAATGAGGTTATTCAAGGTAAAATGATTACGGCTGAGTTTAAGGAGATTAAAACTGGTCTTGTGCCAAAAAATAATGGAAACAAAGATTTAAATTATTTTCGTCCAATTTCACTGCTGAATTCTGATTATAAATTAATAGCTAGAATAGTAACAAGAGAATTTCATGCTTTACAGATAAAATTGTTAGTAAACATCAGAACCGTGCGCAAGGCAGAACCATTTTTCAAAATCTAGTAGAATTCTTAGATATCATTGCAATAACTTCTGAAACAAACGTGAAGTGTGCTTTATGTTTCTTTTTTAGATTTTTATAAAGCCTTCGATGTGGTAAATCATGAATATCTTCTACAGACGTTGAAGAAAATAGGTTTCAACGATAGGGTCATGCAGTTGATAAATGACATAGAAACTGGATAAATGCAAAAATACCGGTGATGGTTCAAATGGCTCTAGGAACTAAGGGACTTAACATGTGAGATCATCAGTCCCCTAGACTTAGAACTACTTAAACCCAACTAACCTGAGGACATCACACACATCCATGCACGAGGCTGGATTCGAACCTGCGACCATAGGAGCAGCGCGGTTCCAGACTGAAGCGCCTAGAACCGCTCGGCCACAGCGGCCGACTAGAGGTAAATTGTCAACAATCCAGCCCGATGAAAATAAAACGAGGTGTTCCTCAAGGAAATCCTCTGCCCATGACGCTCTTCGCCGTTTCACTGGAACCTTTCCTCCGACACGTCCATGCTAGATTAAAAGGCTTAACATTATCAGGAAGTAAAACGGTTACAAGATCCTATGCTGACGATATAGGGGTCATTATATGGAATAATGAAGAGGTAACCACGCTAGCAATAGTGACTGATACGTACTGTAGAGCATCTGGAGCCAACGCAAAGGAAAAAAGGTAAGATGTTAAATCTGAGGTTTTTGTTATATCAACGTCGAGTGGGCAAAATTAGTCCGACAACGTAAACACTTGGAATCACTCTGACAGCATGCCCCATGAAAATGACGGTTTTAAATTGGAAAGTTGCAGAACATAAAGTACAAGGAGTCTTTACAGAGAATGTAACTCGATATATGAACCAAGTTCAAAGAACAAAGTATATCAACTCGTACATCCTTGCTAAAGTTTATTGTACTGCCCAGATGTTTCCAATACCGAGAATGATAGCTAGGAGAATAATGTCCAGAATCACAAACTTTTTGTAGAAAGCTGAAGTGTTCAGAGTACCTGCTAAAGTAGTCACTTTAGATCCGAAAAATGGTCTAAGATTAACTGACATGACGGTAAAGCCTCTGCACATTTTATCAAAAAGCAAGTTAATTTAATAAAGGACTCGCGAGAAACCAGAACCAGCCAAGTTTTTGAAATCATTAAACCTCGAAGCCTGCTTCCCCCTGTCTGACATCAACAGTCGTGTACAGCATGTGAGGGTTTTGAATGTTGAGTTCAGTTATGTAAGTGTCCAAATCAGACAGTCACGATACTTAACATCAAGAGCCGTAATGCTGGAACGCAAGAAAAGCAAAGGAAGGAACAAAGTAGAACGACAGTTTCCAAACATTGATTGGACATATATTTGAAAAAACATTAGTTCTAATGTACTCACGTCTAATACACACATCAAAAAAAGTTTTGCATCACTCCGCTTCCCAGAACTCCTGAAGATAGACGACGACTGTGGATATTGTATGACAGACACAGTCCCTTTGACTGTTCAGAGATGTCACTAAACTCACCCAAAGATGTAAACAACCACGCATGAGCAGCGCCTATTAGACGAAGGGGGTCCGACAGCGGATCAGCTCCAGACATTCCACGAGGAAGGAGGTACACGGCTCGTGTTGTCCTGTTGTTCAACCATGCTTAGACGGTCAATACCATACAACGGGTCAATCGCGTCCGCATTGTTACTTTGTGCCAGGAAGGGCTCTCAACAAGGGAACTGTCCAGGCGTCTCGGAGTGAATCAAAGCAATGTTATTCGGCCAAGGGCTACTACTGCAGTGGATGACCGCTATCTACAGATTATGGCTCGGAGGAACTCTGACAGCAACGCCACCATGTTGAATAATGCCTTTCGTGCGGCCACAGGACGCCGTGTTACGACTCAAACTGTCCACAATAGGCTGCATGACGCGCAACTTCACTCCCGACGTCCATGGCGATGTCCGAGGCCCATCTTTGCAACCACGACACCATGCATCGCGGTACAGATGGAACCAACAACATGCCGAATGGACCGCTCAGGATTCACATCACGTTCTCTTAACCGATGGGTGTCGCATATGCCTTCAACCAGACAATCGTCGGAGACGTGTTTGGAAGCAACACGGTCAGGCTGATCGCCTTAGACACACTGTCCAGTGATTGCATAAAGGTGGAGGCTCCCTGCTGTTTTGGGGGGGCATTATGTGGGACCGACGTACGCCGCTGGTGATCATGAAAGGCGGCGCAACGGCTATCCGATACGTGAATGCCATCCTCTGACTGATAGTGCAACCATATAGGCAGCATATTGGCGAGAAACTCGTCTTCATGGACGGCAATTCGCTCCCCATCGTGCACATCTTGTGAATGACTTAGTTTGGGATAACTACATTCTCGACTAGAGCGGCCAGCACGTTCCCCAGACATGAACCCTATCGAACGTGCCTGGGATAGATTGAAAAGGGCTGTTTATGGACGACATGTCCCACCAACCACTCTGAGGGATCTACTCGGAATCGCCGTTGAGGAGTGGGACAATCTGGACCAACAGTGCCTTGAAGAGCTTGTGGATAGTATGCAACGACGAACGCAGGCACGCATCAATGCAAGAGGACGTGCTACTGGGTATAGAGGTACCGGTATGTACAGCAATCTGGACCTCTGAAGGTCTAGCTGTATGGTTGTACAACATGCAATCTGTGAATGAGATTTTCACTCTGCAGCGGAGTGTGCGCTGATATGAAACTTCCTGGCAGATTAAAACTGTGTGCCCGACCGAGACTCGAACTCGGGACCTAAGCCATGTCTCCGCAATATCCTTTCTTTCAGGAGTGCTAGTTCTGCAAGTTTCGCAGGAGAACTTCTGCAAAGTCTGGAAGGTAGGAGACGAGATACCGGCAGAAGTAAAGCTGTGAGGACCGGGCGTGAGTCGTGCTTCGGTAGCTCAGATGGTAGAGCACTAGCCCGCGAAAGGCAAAGGTCCCGAGTTCGAGTCTCGGTCTGGCACACAGTTTTAATCTGCCAGGAAGTTTCATGCAATCTGTGGTTTTCATGAGCAATAAAAAGAGCGGAAATGATGTTTACATTGATCTCTATTCCAATTTCCTGTACAGGTTTCGGAGCTCTCGGAACCGCAACCATATAGGCAGCGTATTGGCGAGGCATTCGTCTTCATAGACGGCAATTCGCGTCCCCATCGTGCACATCTTGTGAATGACTTTGCTTGGGATAACGACATTCTCGACTAGAGTAGCCAACACGTTCCATAGACATGAACCCCTTTCGAACGTGCCTGGGATAGAATGAAAAGGGCTGTTTATGGACGACATGGCCCACCAGCTACTCTGAGTGATCTACTCGGAATCGCCGTTGAGGAGTGGGACAATCTGGAACAACAGTGCCTTGATGAGCTTGTGGATAGTATGCAAAGACGAATGCAGGCACGCATCAATGCAAGAGGACGTGCTACTGGGTATTAGAGGTACCTCTGAAGATCTCGTTGTATGGTTGTACAACACGCAATCTGTGGTTTTCATGAGCAATAAAAAGAGCGGAAATGATGTTTACATTGATCTCTATTCCAATTTTCTGTACAGGTTCCGGAGCTCTCGGAACCGAGGTGATGGAAAACTTTTTTTGATGTGTGTATAAAAACGTCATGGTACAAGAAAGTTAACAACTCAGTTAGCACCAATGAAAAACTGTACGCAATCGGACTCTGTGAAACAAACTTATGTCAACAATACCATCTAGTTGACACCATAATTCATAGATACACTTGCAGCGGTCATATGAATAGTTGGAAGTTAATCCGAGAGCAAATAGCTCTGATTACAAGGGCATCCCCTGAGAGTATATCGCTGTCATTGATACACAGGCCTGAAGCACGCTATTTCCCAGAGGCGTAAAATAACGTTGTGTACTGGTTGTTGGGAAATTTTGTTAATTACGTCATTAGCAGACTAGAATCCCACAGCCCCACAGAGTTCAAGGTACACATGCTGTGTAAATACCACAAAATTAGAAGGTATTCGAATCACAAGAAAAAGTTTTGTAATATGTTAAAATTTAAATTTGAAGGAATGGGCATTGGTTAACATAAAAAAAGAAGACTGTGTTGACAGTGATGTATTGTAGTTAGCTTAAGGATATTATTTAAAGTTTTACTATAAAATTTTTGGTGTGTGCTTTACATACTTCAGAAGGTAGCTTTTGAAATTTTATAAGCTGGTGTACACAACTTATGTGACAGTCAGATTGTGTGTCTAATAGTATCAAAACACAAAACATTAAAGCTGCATTATTGGTTTATAGTATAAATATGAAAATTGACAGTTTTTATGGAAATGTCTTTATCGATTGGTTAAAACCATAAGATTGTATCTGATATAATGTAATATTCAATGGCTGGCAAATTGCCCAGTTCATTTCTACACTGTGATGTGTAAGTCAGTTTTCCAGTGAAAGATCTATTATATAGATCTGATCACTTCAGATAATTAACATCCCAATAATGTCCAGAAAGTGTAGTTGGAAGGCTAGTCAACTTTATAACATCTCTTTTCCGCCATTTTTAAGTATTTAAGAGATTGTCTAATATGATTATTAAATAGTTTTTATGTGCAAATGGGCATAAATCTTCCATATTCTGTATAAGTCTGGTGATTTCCTTACAATTGTGTGAAATGCTCGTAGCTCGTCTGACTGATCTGAGAAGGTTAAAGACCAGTATCTTCCCTTAACCTGTCTCTCACGGAGACGATTTCTTTGAGTACATTAATAGATTAAAAATTATCCCAAAACTTGCTGATATCCTTCATAAAGTGCTATTTATGTTCCTGTAAAGACTGGAGCACATGTAATTCAAAGTGCAGTTTTCTATTTGTTCATGTTTTAGAAGTTTGAATGTTTTTAAAAAACTTTTCTCGATGTTCAAATTAATTCTTTCTGGTAATGTCGTCAGTCACACAATCTTCTGTTGTATTTCGCTAACATCAGCATAATCGCAATGATCGAACTGTTTTTATTTAAATTATTTCATGTATAACATGTGTGCAACGTTATTACATGTACTTACTATGTATTTGGAATGTGTAACATCGTTCCTTAAATAAATGTTTTTTTTTTTAATGGTAAGACGAACGCTCGCGAAAAGTGGAAAAGCCGGTTTCGAGTCCCGGCCCGGCACAAATTTTCACTGTCGTCATTGCATTATACAGCTGATGGTTGTCCATATTCGCAACTGCTAATACACTCCTGGAAATTGAAATAAGAACACCGTGAATTCATTGTCCCAGGAAGGGGAAACTTTATTGACACCTTCCTGGGGTCAGATACATCACATGATCACACTGACAGAACCACAGGCACATAGACACAGGCAACAGAGCATGCACAATGTCGGCACTAGTACAGTGTATATCCACCTTTCGCAGCAATGCAGGCTGCTATTCTCCCATGGAGACGATCGTAGAGATGCTGGATGTAGTCCTGTGGAACGGCTTGCCATGCCATTTCCACCTGGCGCCTCAGTTGGACCAGCGTTCGTGCTGGACGTGCAGACCGCGTGAGTCGACGCTTCATCCAGTCCCAAACATGCTCAATGGGGGACAGATCCGGAGATCTTGCTGGCCAGGGTAGTTGACTTACACCTTCTAGAGCACGTTGGGTGGCACGGGATACATGCGGACGTGCATTGTCCTGTTGGAACAGCAAGTTCCCTTGCCGGTCTAGGAATGGTAGAACGATGGGTTCGATGACGGTTTGGATGTACCGTGCACTATTCAGTGTCCCCTCGACGATCACCAGTGGTGTACGGCCAGTGTAGGAGATCGCTCCCCACACCATGATGCCGGGTGTTGGCCCTGTGTGCCTCGGTCGTGTGCAGTCCTGATTGTGGCGCTCACCTGCACGGCGCCAAACACGCATACGACCATCATTGGCACCAAGGCAGAAGCGACTCTCATCGCTGAAGATGACACGTCTCCATTCATCCCTCCATTCACGCCTGTCGCGACACCACTGGAGGCGGGCTGCACGATGTTGAGGCGTGAGCGGAAGACGGCCTAACGGTGTGCGGAACCGTAGCCCAGCTTCATGGAGACGGTTGCGAATGGTCCTCGCCGATACCCCAGGAGCAACAGTGTCCCTAATTTGCTGGGAAGTGGCGGTGCGGTCCCCTACGGCACTGCGTAGGATCCTACGGTCTTGGCGTGCATCCGTGCGTCGCTGCGGTCCGGTCCCAGGTCGACGGGCACGTGCACCTTCCGCCGACTACTGGCGACAACATCGATGTACTGTGGAGACCTCACGCCCCACGTGTTGAGCAATTCGGCGGTACGTCCACCCGGCCTCCCGCATGCCCACTATACGCCCTCGCTCAAAGTCCGTCAACTGCACATACGGTTCACGTCCACGCTGTCGCGGCATGCTACCAGTGTTAAAGACTGCGATGGAGCTCCGTATGCCACGGCAAACTGGCTGACACTGACGGCGGCGGTGCACAAATGCTGCGCAGCTAGCGCCATTCGACGGCCAACACCGCGGTTCCTGGTGTGTCCGCTGTGCCGTGCGTGTGATCATTGCTTGTACAGCCCTCTCGCAGTGTCCGGAGCAAGTATGGTGGGTCTGACACACCGGTGTCAATGTGTTCTTTTTTCCATTTCCAGGAGTGTACATTTTATGTATATCATAACTGCTGTATTCGCTAGAGTGCCTGTTCCTTAGGACATGTATGCATATTCGAGGGAACTTTGCATCGTAATTCGGAATAACACAGGCACTGTAATGTCGTAGGTTTTGTGTAGATCTGTTATTTAAATCTGCAGCGTGTCTCGTTCAAGTAAAGCGTTTAAAAAGGTTAGGATGTGTCGTTCTTCTCGATGTCATAAAGACGACTTGAAAACTAGCTCAATTATAGTGAATGAGGATGTCTCTTGAAGCAAGAAAACAAATGCCTCTAAGAGGGGAACTGATACAGTTGACATCCTGCTATCCACTTTGAAAATCCTTGAGGACGAAGAGGAGTGACAAATCTTTGATTCGGGTTCCCCGCAGCTTAAATTTAGGAAACTTTGTGTTCCTTTTCCTCTCAAACCGTTGACGTTACTGTAGCCTACGTGAATATGCATGCAGTTAATCAATAGTATAGTGAAACACTCTGTGGAAGGGATTATCGCTGAATTTGTTTATAATTAAATTCATATAACGTCAATAAGAGTGAAAACTTGTATGTATATTTCTTAACAACTGTGCCAAATTTAGTTACATTGTCCTGAAAACTTTGGACTTTATGAGATTTTCTTCAAACTACTACAACCTTGGTTTCGGTGTGCCATCAATCCTCGTCCCGTTGCTCCTTACGGTCCTCGCCAGGCGAGGATATGAAGCTGCTTCATGTTTCAAGCTGCCATCATCGCTGGCCGTCCTGAAACTTGAGTTGTGATTGGCTGCTTCGAGGTCACTCTATTATTGCCGTTGTTCAGAGAACTGCTCCCGGTTTACGCAGATTCTTGCACCCCATATATGTACATCTGGAATTCCATCTAAATCCATGCTCTGCGAACAAGTATGAAATGCATCGCAAAGGGTATTTCTCATTTTACCGCATACGAGGGGTGCTCAATAAGTAATGCAACTTCTTTTTCCCTCGGCCGATTTCGGTTGAAAAAAATGTGGAATTTTTGTAGGACATCGTGGAATATTCCCAGTCCAGCTCCTATAGTTTCTTGAAGTTATGGTAGGTGCCGGCGCTAATCGTAACCTTCAAAATGTTGTCAAAACGGAGATGCGACCCAAGCATAGTTTCTTTTGGCGGAAAACCAGAGCATTGCATGTATTCATAGGCGCTTGCAGAATGTCTGTGATGACCCGGTAGTGAACAAAAGCACTGTAAGTCACATGGCCATGCGTCTGTCGTCATCACAAGGTCATGCAAAACTGTCCGATCTCCCTCGTACCGCCCAA
The DNA here is from genome assembly GCF_021461385.2 of Schistocerca piceifrons. Lineage (NCBI taxonomy): Eukaryota > Metazoa > Arthropoda > Insecta > Orthoptera > Acrididae > Schistocerca > Schistocerca piceifrons. The sequence continues at coordinate 319,094,034 of NC_060139.1, read as the reverse complement.
GCCGCACGCATGAAGTGTATTGTGCTACCCTCAGGAAACTGAAGAGACGACTAAAGCGTGTTTGTCGCCACAAAATCCATCGAATTCCGGTTATTCATTTTAATTAAATTTTCCTCTTTGTTAACTATCTTAATAATTCTTTTTATTTCATCTTAGATGATTTGAATCTCTTCGGCATCTGCTGAGTTTGTTGGCAAATAAACTAGTACAACTGGGTTGGTTGTTAGTTTATGTGTATCTTGGCTGCGATAATGCTTTCGTTATGCTGCTCGTAGTAGCTTACCCACATTCCTATTTTAGACGCTTCCCTGGTGGCATTGAGAAGCTCCATCAAGCATCCCACGAGGCACTCCGATGGATCGAGTTCATCAACATCCGAGTGTAGTCTGAGCCGTTTTAAATCTTGTGTACTGTATATAATTTCACATGTTCATTTTTATATATATTTCTTTGTATTGCTAAATGTGATTACTGTAAGTGATGCATACGATAATAATAACAATTCCTATTTTCTTATTATTATCAGAGATACTCTTTCTTTACTTCTATTTGATTTCGTAATTATATCCCTGTACCAACATTCATCCTACCGCCGAACTTAACTAATCCACTTGGTATGTCCTGCGCCAGTGAAGGCCTAATGAGAACACCACCCAGATAAACAAAGCAGAACAAGTTTGGTAGTCAGTTGGAAAAAAAATCTCCTTCTTCGAGTAAGTTGCTTACAAGTGAAAATTCGGTTGGTACTTGGTTTCCCTAGAAGGAAACCTAAGAATGATTAAGTGACTGAAGAGCAAAGTGAGTAACAAAAAGGTTTAAGTCTAGATTCACTAAAGACTAACTGTGTAATTTCAGTACAGCTTTCCGCTAACGCAATTAGCTCTCGCAAAGGGGATCGTAAGGACATCACGTCACTGATTTGATTGATATTGACACGATGCGCACTGTACGCCTAGGACTTCAACGTATGTAAACAGGAAGACGCAACTCTCAACCGTTTCCGAGAAGGTCGAGTTTGAAATTTATAGACGTGCTTATATAGTTTATAGAGTCGCAAATATTCAAGGAATCTGACGCCGATCGAATAAGCGCTTAGTATAATAAACAAGAGAGATATGAATCGAATCTCGGTGCGGATAATATTTTTTTTAATTCCCACTAAGTTCTGTCAAGGTGAAACTTCCGTACACCGCACAACATCCTGCATCCTGTCCGGAAAATCACTACAAATGGTCATAATTTGCTGGCTAAGGACCATTTGCTCGTTTGGAGCAATGGCGAAAAAGTCAGTTGATATGCACACAAATACAAAAACATTACAATAATTTCCTCAAAACCGGTCAAATTCACAGCAGCATTATACAGTAATACTCTAACGGATATCTCGAAACCATACATGAGAGAAGACCAATTTCGTTAACTCCTTGATTCATGGAGAGGGTAAACGAAACAGGGTCCATACGACGAAACTTTTCAAGATGGTGAGGGTCTGTCGACTTGCACTGTTAGATTAATATCTAGAAAATGTACTCCGCTGGTGCAGCTTTGCGACGTTTATTTCTACAGGCAGGTGATAAAAGTAGTAGGGTAGTGGAGCTGTCGGCGCAGAGCGCATTTTTGCTAGATGTAACCAAGATGCCAGCTATCACGTCATCCAAATTGGCGGCATGTAGTCTTGGCAACAGCGCATGACGTCATCCAAGATGGTGGCCGTGACATCAGCTGATGACACCAGTACCGTAATCCAAGATGGTGTCTTTTGGCGGGAAAGTGCCACTCCCCCGCCACACCCCCATGGTGGGAAGTTAGAATTTTGGTGGCAAATTGAATTATGTGCTTTTACGGGTCACCTGCCAGTCCCCCACCCCCATTTTCCGACTTTTTGCATGGTGGCACATTATCCTCTTGGAAAATGGGGGTGAAAAATTGAATTTTGGAGGGGATTTGCTCTAAGAGCTTACTCCTGCAGCTGATGGGAGTTAGTACGGTGTTGCACCCACTAGAGACTGCTCATGATGTCATTGAATTCGAATATAATTTGTTTATTTTGTTGAAATTTGTTTAAATTCATTATCTACCTCCAGCAGTAGTGACTTAGTGTGCCAGCCGGGGTGGTCGAGCGGTTCTAGGCGCTACAGTCTGGTACCGCGTGACCGCTACGGTCGCAGGTTCGAATCCTGCCTCGGGCATGGATGTGTGTGATGTCCTTAGGTTAGTTAGGTTTAAGTAGTTCTAAGTTCTAGGGGACTGATGACCTTAGAAATTAAATCCCATAGTGCTCAGAGCCATTTTATGGCTTAGTGTGGTGTTACCACAACAAGAGGCTGAAATATCAATGCTTGTTGAGCTGTCAGTGTGGAAGGAGTCTGTATTCAATTAGAGAGATGTTGGTGCCAGACAGGGGGAGTTTTAATAGCTGCATTACATGCACTCTTTCAGCCGAGAAGTGCATCCACAGCTCACTGCTTGAAGAATGGAAGGGAACATTCATGCTTGAACATATGAAGAGGAGGAATACGGTCCTGCAAATAAATGCTTTGCGTCGAGATGTATTAAAGATGCATTAAAGAATGCATGGAAACATCTGTGTCTGCTGGAACTGTCTGTCATTTCTAATATAACCTCCCACCCCACAAGAGACAACTGCCTCCGATCCAGGAGACCAAAGAACTGAGGTAGTATGACAGTTCACCACTAGAGGGCACATGATAGTACAATTTAGACAATAGGAGCACTGCCACCAGAGTGTGCTGTCGTCCCTCCCATGACGTAATCCAAGATGACGGCCTGGAGGGGAAAAATGGTGGTAAAAGGTCTCAGCCTGTTCTGGGCTGCTGGACGGAGGACGGAGTGTACTGTATTTATTTTTGGAACAATTTATTTAGGACAGACTTCACGTAGTTTATTTATTACGCTGATACAAAACACTCAACCTGACATGCTTGGAGTCTCCGTAAATATTCTACAGACCTGTAAACTACTCGTAAATAATGCAGTACACTGATGTGCAGAGACGCAAACAATTCATAAATTACTTAAATAATGCAGTACACAGCATACGGGACTGATGACCTTCGCTGTTTAGTCCCCCTTAAACATCCAACAACCACCACCACACAGCATACAGACATGCAAACTACTCATAGACCGCCGAAATAATGCATGTGTAATGCTATGCAAACACACTCAAAACACTTAAAGACTCGAAAATAATGCAGTGCACAAACACTCAAAGCATGTAAAACACACAATTTATCAGCAACTCGAACCCTGGTATTCCTGGGCGGAAAGCCCAAGTGCACCCCCAAAAACAATTAAACCACCTGAGGCTCTTGGAATTGACGGGAAATTAAAAATGGCTGTACCCTTTCTGGGATTCGAACATTGGTGCTCCTGGATAGAAAGCCCAAGTGCACCCCCTAACACATGGAAACTGTCCAGATGCTGGAGAGGAAGGTTAGGTTAGTGTACTTTATATAATTTGGTAGGGAAACTGACGCAAATATCGCTCCTAATTACTTAATTAATCACGAAGATCGGACCACTTACACAACTACATCCAAAGCGCTGCGCAAGGACAGCATAAAATCGCAATACAGTGCAAAAACTAACGATACCATACAACTGGTATTATCCTGCTGGGAAAAAATTCCTCAAATCCACTCGAAACTGACGCAAATATCTATCCTAATTACATAATTAATCACAAAGATTGTACCTAATTACACAACTATATGCATAGCGCTACAGAAGGACGGCAAAAAAAAAGCGCAATACGCCGCTAAAACTGACGATACCATACAGCTGGCGTTATTGTTCTAGGAAAAAATTTCGCAATACCACTCGAACCCAGCGAGAGAAACATTCAAACCCTACCCTACACCTATAACCTGGCGGGAAAACGGCATCCTGACAGAACAGCAGAAAAAATGGTCAAATGACCTCCGCCAACATTTCCCTCCCTCTCTAGAATGCATCGTCAGTCTGCCATTAAATCGTACCTCGTTACAGATCCATCTCAATCGATCACCCCGTCCACTCTCTGCTTTCCTTTAACGCAGATGTATGTAAGTTTAGAGGCAGATGGTTCTTTGTTTTCCTGAAAAGCGTCAAATACAGTATATGGGCGAGGACTCAGCAAGCCCTATTCTTTCTCGACATGCGGAATGTAGTGGTCTAATTCTTGTCAGCTGCAGATTCGATCGGTAATGGTACTGCAGGATGGATTGGTCAAAGACAGTGCTAGGGGTCTTTCAGTCTCTAATTTTATCCTAAGACTGCGAGAATGCTCTGTAACTCTCATCCGCATAGAGATAGATCGTAAATTATGCACTATGCTCAAGGTGCTAGAAATACGTAGAGTGCTGTCTGGTATACGTTGATGATATATGTTGTTGTTGTTGTGGTCTTCAGTCCTGAGACTGGTTTGATGCAGCTCTCCATGCTACTCTACCCTGTGCAAGCTTCTTCCTCTCCCAGTACCTACTGCAACCTACATCCTTCTGAATCTGCTTAGTGTATTCATCTCTTGGTCTCCCTCTATGATTTTTACCCTCCACGCTGCCTTCCAATGCTAAATTTGTGATCCCTTGATGCCTCAAAACATGTCCTACCAACCGATCCCTTCTTCTAGTCAAGTTGTGCCACAAACTTCTCTTCTCCCCAATCCTGTTCAATACCTCCTCATTAGTTACGTGATCTACCCACCTTATCTTCAGCATTCTTCTGTAGCACCACATTTCGAAAGCTTCTATTCTCTTCTTGTCCATACTAGTTATCGTCCATGTTTCACTTCCATACATGGCTACACTCCATACAAATACTTTCAGAAACGACTTCCTGACACTTAAATCTATACTCGAATTTAACAAATTTCTCTTCTTCAGAAACGCTTTCTTTGCCATTGCCAGTCTACATTTTATACCCTCTCTACTTCGACCATCATCAGTTATTTTGCTCCCCAAATAGCAAAACTCCTCTACTACTTTAAGTGTCTCATTTCCTAATCTAATTCCCTCAGCATCACCCGATTTAATTTGACTACATTCCATTATCCTCGTTTTGCTTTTAATGATGTTCATCTTATATCCTCCTTTAAGACACTGTCCATTCCGTTCAACTGCTCTTCCAAGTCCTTTGCTGTCTCTGACAGAATTACAATGTCATCGGCGAACCTCAAAGTTTTTACTTCTTCTCCATGAATTTTAATACCTACTCCGAATTTTTGTTTTGTTTCCTTTACTTCTTGCTCAATATACAGATTGAATAGAATCGGGGAGAGGCTACAACCCTGTCTTACTCCTTTCCCAACCACTGTTTCCCTTTCATGCCCCTCGACTCTTATAACTGCCATCTGGTTTCTGTACAAATTGTAAATAGCCTTTCGCTCCCTGTATTTTACCCCTGCCACCTTTAGAATGTGAGAGTATCCCAGTCAACATTGTCAAAAGCTTTCTCTAAGTCTACAGTTGCTAGAAACGTAGGTTTGCCTTTTCTTAATCTTTCTTCTAAGATAAGTCGTAAGGTTAGTATTGCCTCACATGTTCCAACATTTCTACGGAATCCAAACTGATCTTCCCCGAGATCCGCTTCTACCAGTTTTTCCATTCGTCTGTAAAGAATTCGCGTTAGTATTTTGCAGCTGTGACTTATTAAACTGATAGTTCGGTAATTTTCACATCTGTCAACACCTGCTTTCTTTGGGATTGGAATTATTATATTCTTCTTGAAGTCTGGGGGTATTTCACCTGTCTCATACATCTTGCTCACCAGATGGTAGAGTTTTGTCAGGACTGGCTCTCCCAAGGCCGTCAGTAGTTCTAATGGAATGTTGTCTACTCCCGGGGCCTTGTTTCGACTCAGGTCTTTCAGTGCTCTGTCAAACTCTTCACGCAGTATGGTATCTCCCATTTCATCTTCATCTACATCCTCTTCCATTTCCATAATATTGTCCTCAAGTACATCGCCCTTGTATAAACTCTCTATATACTCCTTCCACCTTTCTGCCTTCCCTTCTTTGCTTAGAACTGGGTTGCCATCTGAGCTCTTGATACTCATACAACTGGTTCTCTTCTCTCCAAAGGTCTCTTTAATTTTCCTGTAGGCAGTATCTATCTTACCCCTCGTGAGATAAGCCTCTATATCCTTACATTTGTCCTCTAACCATCCCTGCTTAGCCATTTTGCACTTCCTGTCGATCTCATTTTTGAGACGTTTGTATTCCTTTTTGCCTGCTTCATTTACTGCATTTTTATATTTTCTCCTTTCATCAATTAAATTCAATATTTCTTCTGTTACCCAAGGATTTCTATTAGCCCTCGTCTTTTTACCTACTTGATCGTCTGCTGCTTTCACTACTTCATCCCTCAGAGCTACCCATTCTTCTTCTACTGTATTTCTTTTCCCCATTCCTGTCAATTGTTCCCTTATGCTCTCCCTGAAACTGTCTACAACCTCTGGTTCTTTCAGTTTATGCAGGTCCCATCTCCTTAAATTCCCACCTTTTTGCAGTTTCTTCAGTTTCAATCTGCAGTTCATAACCAAGAGATTGTGGTCAGAATCCATATCTACCCCCGGAAATGTCTTACAATTTAAAACCTGGTTCCTAAATCTCTGTCTTACCATTATATAATCTATCTGATACCTTTTAGTATCTCCAGGATTCTTCCAGGTATACAACCTTCTTTTATGATTCTTGAACCAAGTGTTAACTATGATTAAGTTATGCTCTGTTCAAAATTCTACAAGGCGGCTTCCTCTTTCATTTCTTCCCCCCAATCCATATTCACCTACTATGTTTCCTTCTCTCCCTTTTCCTACTGACGAATTCCAGTCACCCATGACTATTAAATTTTCGTCTCCCTTCACTACCTGAATAATTTCTTTTATCTCGTCATACATTTCATCAATTTCTTCATCATCTGCAGAGCTAGTTGGCATATAAACTTGTACTACTGTAGTAGGCATGGGCCTCGTGTCTATCTTGGCCACAATAATGCGTTCACTATGCTGTTTGTAGTAGCTAACCCGCACTCCTATTTTTTTATTCATTATTGAACCTACTCCTGCATTACCCCTATTTGATTTTGTATTTATAACCCTGTATTCACCTGACCAAAAGTCTTGTTCCTCCTGCCACCGAACTTCACTAATTCCCACTATATCTAACTTTAACCTATCCATTTCCCTTTTTAAATTTTCTAACCTACCTGCCCGATTAAGGGATCTGACATTCCACGCTCCGATCCGTAGAACGCCAGTTTTTTTTCTCCTGATAACGACGTCCTCTTGAATAGTCCCCTCCCGGAGATCCGAATGGGGGACTATTTTACCTCCGGAATATTTTACCCAAGAGGACGCCATCATCATTTAATCATACAGTAAAGCTGCATGTCCTCGGGAAAAATTACGGCTGTAGTTTCCCCTTGCTTTCAACCGTTCGCAGTACCAGCACAGCAAGGCCGATTTGGTTAATGTTACAAGGCCAGATCAGTCAATCATCCAGACTGTTGCCCCTGCAACTACTGAAAAGGCTGCTGCCCCTCTTCAGGAACCACATGTTTGTCTGGCCTCTCAACAGATACCCCTCCGTTGTGGTTGCACCTACGGTACGGCCATCTGTATCGCTGAGGCACGCAAGCCTCCCCACCAACGGCAAGGTCCATGGTTCGGGAATTAACATTAATGGACATACTGCACAGTCCTCTACCCACAATCGCAAAGACTCTCTCAAAGTAGGGAAGGGACAGTTTAGTGATTATATGGAAATTTGGAAACATGCTGTTGCATCATTTGTCGGTGCTGAAATTACTGTAAAATTGCTAAAATTGTTCACACTATCAACTGTGATGCTTATTATTACAGTACATCGACGGTGTCTTTTCCACCCTATCTGTCCACTGGTACACTATAGGTTACCACATAATGACTGACTGACATGGGTTGTTTGAGGTGGAGATTGAGTGTTGGTGGAAGGACAACACCTTCTGGGGATGGCTAGCATCTAAACAGTGCTCGTGTACATGACTGCAGTATGAGGAATCAGTCGAAATGGAATGCAGAGCCATAGGCTATTCCGTCACTGTGGCAGATGAGTTTAAATGTAGAGGTCGTCGATCACCTTCGGACAGCAGTTTGGAGACACTCCAAACACCGCCAAACTCTTTGTTTCGTTATTTTGTAACTGACATTTATTTAAAATCATCCAGTGTGTGTGGCGTGTTATGGTAGCAGCAGTATCAACATGATTTATACCGTGCAACGTCTACTTTTCTGCAAGAAGTAATGGATCAGAGCGTGTTAATGTCAGTTTGCAACCTGACACAGACCTCGAAGTCGTGGCGGGAAAAACAAAATGGGTGGCAGTGTACAAAGCGAATTACAGCAGAAAAAGCAATGTTTCAAACAACGTCAGAGGGTCACAGGGAGCGTCTCTTGCGACTTATTGTATAGTTTGTGGGATATGGTCATCCTCCTACAGTACAGGCAACTTTACACTGGTCTGTACAATGTTTTATAAGATCGTTACATGTGCTCGATGCCGGAACGCAGACAGTTCGCAATTTTTCTCTGCTGGATGGTACAAAATAACGATGGCAGAATGTTTGGGTGATAGATGTGAATGGATTCTGAGAGACGTGGATGTGCTTCGATGTTGAGTCTACCTAATTTTAGCAGCAAGAAACACCACCATAGCTGTTTGCACTGTCGTCGTGTTGCTAGAGCAGGCTTCATTTAACGCTGACTTTACACATAGGTGGAGCTATGAGATGATGTTCCCACTTCCACCGAGCGGTCAAAACACGCTCGTATAGCATTAACTCAGCTCACTCTGTTTCTAAACAGGTTGTAAAATGTGGTGGATATTGCTCTCTCCGACTTCTGGGTAAAATTGCTAAAATTGATCTCGCTATCAACTGCGGTGTGTATTACAGTACATCGCTCCATATCAATGGCGACTTTCCAATCCCGACCGTTCACTGGGTACGCTGTTGATTACCACATGATGATTGAGTAACACCACTCCGTTGAGATGGAGGGAAGCTTGACGGAACACTGGATATCTGCTACTTGTTGTTGTGGAACATGGGATTAAATGTAGAAGTGATTACCTTAATACAGTTGTTGGAAGTGTTCCTCATTCCTGCAGACTCGTCCTATTTACATATGCTGAGATACCGTACACTTGTTTTTATTTTTATTTTTTTTTCACCAATAAGATAACAGTACCTGTTTTTATTCGTGCTACCTCAAAAAAAAAAAAAAAAAAAAAAAAAAAAAAAAAAAAAAAAAAAAAAAAAAAAAAAAATGGTTGAAATGGCTCTGAGCACTATGGGACTTAACAGCTGAGGTCATCAGTCCCCTAGAACTTAGAACTACTTAAACCTAACTAACATAAGGACATCACACACATCCATGCCCAAGGCAGGATTCGAACCTGCGACCGTAGCGGTCGCGCAGTTCCAGACTTGAGCGCCTAGAACCGCTCGGCCACTCCGGCCAGCTATGCTATCTCAAGCGTGTTGTGAACAGCACCTTCCGGTGATGGTCAACACTGGAACAGTAATCATGTACATGACTGCAAAATGAAGGAACAATGCTTTTCAAAATGGTGCACCGAGACATCCTCTGCCCTTTTGATGGGAAGATGAGATTGACTGTACATGTAATCACCTTGGAATAGTTGTTGGAAGCGTTCTACAATACCGCATATTCTTCCAGTTTCCATATGTTGCGATGTCTTCCACATTTTTGTCAATGAGAAACATCCTGTATGTGTTTTATTTCTACCAGCCAGTGGTGTGGTAGCAGTACAGTCTATGCCATGTGATGTTCAGTTTTCTGTCAGAGCCAGAGGATCTAAGTGTATTAATGTCAGTCTAGCAGCAGCTGACACAGGTCTCTATCTAACTCATGGTAGAAAAAACAAAGTGTATGGCGGTGTACAGTGATTGTATGATTTACCAAAAAAAAAAAAAAAAGAAAGAAAGAAAGAAATACTGAGCTGCTTATGAAGGAGCAATACAGGAACCCTCTCATGTGATTGAGAGTCTGTTGGCCGGCCGGTCTGGCCGAGCGGTTCTAGGCGCTACAGTCTGGAACCGCGCGACCGCTACGGTCGCAGGCTCGAATCCTGCCTCGGGCATGGATGTGTGTGATGTCCTTAGGTTAGTTGGGTTTCAGTAGTTCTAAGCTCTAGGGGACTGATGACCTTAGAAGTTAAGTCCCACAGTGCTCAGAGCCATTTGAACCATTTTTTGGGAGTCTGTTGGATATGGTCTTCCTACAGTACAGGTGATGAAACTCTACACCGGTCTGTGGAAGCGACTTCGATCATGAACCACATGCTCCAATGAAGCAATACTTGTATATTTAATATGATCGCCACATACATTAGGGTTATAGACAAGAATGCACCCTGACAGACAAAAAGTGGGTCACTTCGAGATATGAGTGTGCCACGAATATGATTCACCAGTGGCCGTAATCATTAGAAGATGCCTCTACAGGATCCAACGCAAGTAAGTGGTTGAATGGATAGACTTGAATCCAAAGCGCTGGTAGCATTTCTACCAGAAAGCGTAACACTATCAGCGGTTCGTGTGTGTACCTGTAGACTCAAGGCCTCTTTATATGCAGGCTGACGGTAACGTAGTCACGACGATTGTGTTTTTAATAGTTTGGTCCTTACGCGAAATGTATGTTGCGTGCTGTGGAATCCCTCTGTGGTCAGCTTCAGATGTCATTTCTCAACAGTTTTCCTCGAAAAGAACATCGTGTTCCCTCCATGGATTCCCATTTGACCTACCTGGTGAGTGTAACCTGACTACAGAAAAACCAAAAACAAAAACTATTCGCCATGCAAAGTGAATCTCATAATCAATTTAATTTCGAAATAATAAGGTCATTCTGCAGTGATTGGTAGTTTTCGCATCAAAATAGTCGAATTTTTTTTCCTGATTTTTACGCAGGGTGGGTATGTCTCTGCTGATCATTTGTGGTCAGTGGCGGTACACTTTCACTGGACGTCACAAAATAATGAGATGCTAGTGCAGTCGAACGTAAAAAACTATACCGATTTTGCTCATGAGACTAATTGTAAATGGACTTTGTCTTTTTCGTGGAAAGAGGATATTTATTATCGTCATGAATGTTTTTTTCCTTTTTTTAATACTTGCTTTATTATAGGAGTCGAGTTGGTGTCAAACAACCCAGAACAGAATGGCGGGCGACTTCTCTACGAGACGGTCCCAACTAGAGCATCCTACACGACGTTAAACAAATGTGTTTTCCGTCCCAGAACGAGAGGCCTACTGGAGGCGTTGAGGACCTGTCTAGTCTGTGACAGCTCGTCACTGCAAGTGCGCCCCCATAACCATTATGGGTGGCTGTGTCACTACACGTTAGATGACCAAGATGCATTCGGAACAGCCGTTCTTTTATCTCCTATTGTTTAGTTAACTATACCTGCTTTTGTATTGACGAAGGACCATTGTCTCAAGGCAGGCAGTGGCCAGCAGGTGTCGCGAGGCTGCTGGTGGAGTACCTCCCTCCCACCATCCATCCAGTAAGTGGTTGGAGGGAGGGAAGGGAGAGGGCCTCGATTTTCGGCAGTTAGTAATTATACGTCGAGGAGAACGCCCGTTCAACTACCGCCTCCTCTGCAGCCTTTTAGCATGATGATTTTCCCCTGTACATGTGCTACCCTATGACCCGTTCGTTACAAGTGCTGGTTGTTTCACGAGAATTTCGAAGTGTAGTTTACACTGTGACGAATTTTTCCATCCGCTGTGATAGCGAGTATTGGCTTCGTTTACCTGGGCCGTAGTGTGATTTTTAGTAGGCATCTGTTGCGAACTCCGATGTCAAATGCCGATAGAAGCTGTGTGCTTACAGGTAATATACTTTTTAAACTCCTCTCTGTTCAACACCAGCATGTCATCAGTTGTACATATCTCCCATAAAAAAGAATAAAGATAGTACCTTACACACCAGCCTTTTTTCCACTAGCTTGTAGGTGTAGCGTAGGGTTTGAGTGTTTCTGTCGCTGGTTTGGGGTGGTATTGCGAAATTTTCCCCCAGCGAATTTATGCTGTCCTTGTGCAGCGCTATGCATATAGTTGTGTAATTAGGACTAATCTTCGTGATTAATTACGTAATTAGGAGCGATGTTTGCGTCAGTTTCCCTACCAAATTATATAAAGTACACTAAGCTAACCTTTCTCTCCCGCATTGCCGCATTGGGACAGTTTCATTGTGTTAGGGGGTGCACTTGGGCTTTCTATCCAGGAGCACCAGTGTTTGAGTCCCAGAAAGGGCACTGTCATTTTTAATTCCCCATCAACTCCAAGAGCCTCTGGTGGTTTAATTGTTTTAGGGGAGGTGCACTTGGGCTTTCTGCCCAGGAGTACCAGGGTTCGAGTCACTAATACAATGCGTTTTTTACATGCACTGAGCGTTTGTGCACTGAATTATTTTTGGGTGTTTAAGTGTTGTGAGTGTGTTTGCATGGTGTTACACTTGCATTATTTCCGTGATCTAAGAGCAGTTTGCATGTCTGTATGATGTGTACTGCACTATTTTGATAATTAACGAGTAGTTTGCGTCTCTGCACATCAGTGTACTGCATTATTTACGAGTAGTTCACAGGTCTGTAGACTATTTACTGAGACCTCAAGCGTGTCAGGGTGAGTGTTTTGTATTAGCGTAATAAATAAACTATGTGAAATCCATCCTAAATAAATTGTTCCAAAAATAAATAAAGTACACTCCGCCCTCTATCCAGTGGCCCAAAACAGGCTGAGTCCTTTTCCCACCATTTTTCCCCTCCAGTCCATCATCTTGGGTTACGTCACGGGAGGGATGACAGTGCCCTCTGGTGGCAGTGCTCCTATTGCCTGAACTGCCCGACCATGTGACCTACCGCAGTGCCCTCTAGTGGTGAAGTCTCGAACTAGTTCAGTTGTTTGGTCTGCTGGATCAGAGGCAGTTGTCTCTTGTGGTTCAAATGGCTCTGAGCACTATGGGACTCAACTGCTGAGGTCATAAGTCCCCTAGAACTTAGAACTACTTAAACCTAACTAACCTAAGGACATCACAAACATCCATGCCCGAGGCAGGGTCCGAACCTGCGACCGTAGCGGTCGCGCGGTTCCAGACTGTAGCGCCTAGAACCGCTCGGCCACCCCGGCCGGCTGTCTCTTGTGGAGTGGGAGCTTATATTAGAAATGACAGACAGTTCCAGCAGACACAGATGTTTCCATGCGTTCTGTAATGCATCTTTAATGCATCTCAATGCAAAGCATTTATTTGTTGGACCATATTCTTCCTCTTCACATGTTCAAGCATGAATGCTCCCATCCATTCTCCATGCAGTGAGCTGTGGATGCAGTCTTCGGTTGAATGAGTGCATAGAATACGTGTATTAAAACTCCTCCTGTCTGGCACCAACATCTTGCTAACTGAATACATGCTCCTATCACACTAACAACTCAACAAGCAAAGAAATCTCAGCCTCTTGTGGTGGTAACACCACACTAAGCCACTACTGCTGTAAGTAGATAATACTCAAATTTTAAAAAATCTAAACAAATTTAAATAAATTTAAACTAATTATATTCGATTTTAATGACATCATGAGCAGTCTCTAGTGGGGGCAACAGCATACTAACTCCCCTTGGGTGCAGGAGTAAGCTCTTAGAGCAAAATTCAAACTTTCCCTCCCATTCTCCAAGAGGATAACGGACTAGCATGCAAAAAGTCGGTAAGGGATTGCGAGGGCTGCCAAGTGACCCTTAGAAGCACATAATTCAATTTCCCGCCGAAATTCAAATTTTCCACCAAGGGGGCGTGGCAGAGTTTGTGGCACTTTCCAGCCAAAAGACGCCATCTTTAATAACGTTACTCACGTCATCAGCTGACGTCACGGTAGCCATCTTGTATGATGTCATGCACTGTTGACAAGTGTACAGGCAGCCATCTCGGATGACATAATCGCTGCCATCTTGGATACATCTGGCAACAAAGCACTCTGCGCTGACTGCCCCACTACTCTGCTAGTGATGAATATTGTAAAACGACTAGAAAATTGCACATACATTAACACCGTTGAGCAAAATAGGGAGATAACATCTAGAGAAGACTGTATAAAAATTCAATCAATCACACACCACTGTATGTCTGCACCAAGATCTGGTGATATGCTTGGATATGAGTGGTACACTGCGAAATTGCGTGATGACAGAGAACCGTTTATAAATTTAAACCATGGTTGTTTTGCAATAGGTACATTGAAAAATCCATGTACATGCAAATATTTGGCATTCATTTATGTGCCGTATGTCGCAATAACTATTTTTGCCCATGTTTTTACAATCAGTATCATCCTGCTACGAGCAGTCCCCGTAGGTTACACCTTATACTTTCCCCAAATTTAGATACAATAACATAAATAAAAATGACTACACCCTAGTCTCCTTACACTACAATTACCTGGAAATGGAAAATAAGTCCCGGCAGTGATATTCTATCCACAGTTCCCAGGCTTATGAAGCTAAGCGTTTACTCGCTCAGCTATGGACTCCTTAAACCAGCCATGCCCAAGAATTCGGTTCACAAGCTGTGCCCTGGCACGAGTGCCATAGCGCTCAACCTGGCTGGTACGTTTCCCCCACCGCCACACTACGCTGTCTGACCGCGAGGAACGGCGTGTGGTGGGGAGGGTAAGTAGAGGTGGAAACTGTAAACGCATCGCTTTTGAATGGCCGTGCAATCGCACTCCATACGGGTTTGTTCTATATTTCACATTTTTCAACGACACAAATATAAAACAAAACAAATTTTCGGTATTATTTAGTTATTTTGGGGGCGTCAAAGACATAATGTAAATTTTTCTGTCGGCATACAGACAGGCTCAGACAATTTGAAAGATTTTCGCACTCAGGTTGCCACGTAATCGTGACTCATTTAATTTCATAGCTTGAAAATGCCTCTTTCACACACACATGTTGATCGATATATTGTAACACGTTTGCAGCCACAGTATGGAGAGTGGAAACTCTATCTGAAGAAAGCAATGGTATATGTCTTTAAAACGGAAATTATCTTGCACATCAAACAGTTATATCTGCACACGCACAGGGCGCTTTTAACTGAAAGGGCAAACGGTCACGAAAACAGCTTGAAAACAGATGTAAGAGTGGCAATGTCTTCAAAACGTTTAAGAAACTATCCTTGTGGTTCCTTCAGTGCCATAATGAATTATTCAAACCTCAAGTTTATCTTTCCCGCAAGTGAACTTTGGGAACTACACCGTCTTTGCTAGAATGTGTCCCTTCGACAACTCGATTTTCTTTTTAAATGCATCCACATCAAATCCAACTGTTGGTAGTGTGCAGTCAAGACTGCAATCCATTGCGCATGTTCTAATTTTCGTTCCTGCTCTCCTTCATAAATTCTACAACAGTGGAGTTTAATTCGAAAAATCGTTCCCGGCCTGCCCCTTCACTTAAATAACGTACTTTGCACTTACATATGAGGTCTCTGCACTCTTCCTTCAGTTCCACCGAAAACAGTTGCAACTGACACTGGAATAATGCGTGCGACTTCAAAAATTTTGCTATTCGTACCATCAATTTTTTCAAGTGCTCCATGCCTGAAAATTTAACACAAAGTGCTTCTTGATTTAAAGAAAAATGAATCCTGTGTTATAAGTTTCCTCGTCAACTAAATTTTTAAATCATTTCTGACTCGCATTGTAGTGTTGTTTCATGGTAAATATGTAGCACCTGACGCTTCTGGTAACTGAGAATTACCATCCCTCTTTTCTGTCATTCCCGTTCATTTTGAAGGATTTTGACGATAGGTCGCTAGACTTCCTTTTTGTGTGCAAACAGCCACTGGACCCGTGAACGTCGTTCATAACACGAACAAACATCAAAGGGTAAACAACGCCGACACAACGATTCTGCAGAACTCAGAGAGTTGTGCCGACCGAAAAATGCCGCACCGCAGTGCTAAATGAAATGTGGCACTGTTTCGGGTACTTCCGAGAAGATTCGAGCAAAGCCGAATGACAGGCCAGCTCTTGGCCAGCATGCGGCTCGCATACACACTGCACAGGTGAAGTTTGGCATGCCGTGGCCGACCCTGCCTTAAACACTAGCGAACGTACAAAGTAGATAAGCATCCCTAAAATTTTCAAAATAGATTTGCTCGAAAAAGTTTGAGCGGAAATTTTGGAAATTTATTTAAGTTCCTATGGGACCAAACTGCTGAGGTCATCGGTCCCTAGGCTCACACACTACTTAATCTAACTTAACCTAACTTACTCTAAAGACAACACACACACCCACGCCCTAGGAAGGACTTGATGCTCCGACGGGGAGAGCCGCGCGAACCGTGACAACCCGCCTAAGACCTGTCGGCTACCCCGCGCTGCGGTTGAGAGTTGCGTCTTCCTGCTTACATATGTTGAAGTTGTAGTCGTGTCCTACTCATCCTATGTATATGAATCAAATCGGTGAGGGGAAGTTCGTAAGGTCGTCTTGTAGGAGGCGTAAAGACGAAGTCTGAAGAAGTAAAGCGACTGCCCTAAGGTCAAAAATGGTTCAAATGGCTCTGAGCACTATGGGACTTAACTTCTGAGGTTATCAGTCCCCTAGAACATAGAAGTACTTAAACCTAACTAACCTAAGGACATCACACATATCCATGCCCGAGGCAGGATTCCAAGCTGCGACCGTAGCGGTCGCGCGGTTCCAGACTGTAGCGCCTAGAGCCGCTCGGCCACCCCGCCCGGCTGCCCTAAGGTGGGTAGGGATTAGAAGATAAACGCTGTATGGCCCGGTAAAGATTCAAAGATGAACACAGCACGGTGGCTGCCCAATGATGGTTGCTAAAGAGAGTTCTGACTGATCGGCTATGGATGCAGCCGGCGCCGGCTCCAGAGAACTCGGACTGATTGCGGATAGCGAACTGCCGATCCGTGGTTGGCCGCCGGTGCAAATACTGTCGCGGCACATGGATATTTATTTATTTATTGCTGTCGTCTTTTTTGTAGCTTTTTCTGTTTTTTTTCTACAACATTTGACAAAGAATAATACTTTTTTAAAAGAACAGTAATTTAAGGTTGTTTGAAGAAGAACATAAAAGGACGATGGCATGGAAGAGATATTTGTTAGGGCCATCATCGATTGTGACTGGCGGTGAGAACATCGGAATGATTTCTTCGAGCTGCTGACCGCCAGTAACAACAAAAAAGTTTAGTTAATAGTAGAGAAATAGTAATGTTAATCCTACGCATTAACGTTAACTGCTCATTCGTGTACAACATTGGGTGCTTTCTTGGCTAGATCGCCAGCATCTTACACTTATTTACTATTACATCTCTTCTTATTCCTCCTGTTCCTCTTCAGTATCACTGTTTTCGCTGTCCACCCTCTGGAACTGTTGTTACGTTGCATATAGGCATGTCTGTCGTGTCGTGTCCGCGGATACTCCCCGTGTATTGTTTTTGAAATACTGTTTGTCAATGCATTTAATTGTGCCCATTGTTCTTCGTCTCTTATTGCTGTGTGTATGTGTGTGTCTGTTTCTGTGTAGTCTAAGTGCAGTGTGTGTCTACTGATCGCGTATTGCCTGCAGAAGAAGATAGTGTGCTCTGAGGAACCTTCATCCCTGCATATGCATGTAGGTATCAGTCACAGACTCATGTTATTTAAATGCGAGGGATAAGGTTTGTGTTCAGTAGAGAAATGTTCCATGCCGTGGATGGGACGGACTTGTTTCATTTTCAGCCGCTTCCTTGTGTTAGAGAGGAAGTCGTGCAATCTACATCCGTTATCACTTACATCTCACCTTGCCATGTATCCAAATGCCAACATTTAAGGTGACGTGTCGTCTGTATCTGTCCACCGGTTGTTGTGTCTACCTTATCTAGTTTTCCCATCTCTAACCAGTACCTTGCAGCTCTGTATTTGATCGTCACAAGTATGGCTCATATTCAGAACACCACACATAGTGCCGCTGAGATGGTGCTGAAGGCTCCAGATAGCCTTAGTAGGACACTTCTCTGCCATCATCTGACTGATGCTTTGTTGGTGGCCAGGTTAAGTCTGTGTGCCCAAGTGCTCGCTGAGTTTAAATGGCTCGAATGGCTCTGAGCACTATGGGACTTAACATCTAAAATCATCAGTCCCCTAGAACTTAGAACTACTTAAACCTAACTAACCTAAGGACATCACACACATCCATGCCCGAGGCAGCATTCGAACTTGCGACATAGCGGTCGTGCGGTTCCAGACTGAAGCGCCTAGAACCGCTCGGCCACAACGGCCGGCGCCCGCTGAGTACAGATTCGAAGAGCGCACAGTGGTATGTCTGTATGACTGGTAGAGGTAGTCAGTACTATTTTGTATTTAGTCTCGCCAGTTTATGTAGTATTTTTTCTGTTTTGTCTCTTGTTAGCCTTATGTGTTCGTGAAAATTCAGTTTCTCATCTATGTGTAAACCAAGGCAGCGTATAACATGTGCTCGTTTGATGTTTGTGTCCCCTATTTTAACTGATTTGTTTCTTTGGAGTGATCCTTCCGGTAATCTAGATGTTGTTTTGCTTTCGGCCATCCTTAGTTTGTTTGTGACATCACTCTCTAATTGTCTGTAGTAGTCCACTGGCTTCTTCTTCTATTTGGGCTCTGTTATTTACAGTGGCTACAATTAATAGGTCATCTCCGTAGACGAAATTTATTTCTGATCTATCATCACCATCTAGAAGTCATAGGAGGGGTTCGATTCTTATGTCGCAGAAGGTGGGGGACGCAGACCAACCCTTGAGAACATCCTTTGGTAATTCTTTTTAATCACTTTTCAGCTGCCCATGTGCCATTCGATTACTCGGTCTTTACTGTAGTCCATGAAATTATTGGACACTGATTACGGTACCTCCAGATATCTTAACCTTTGAAACATTGCGGGCCCGCCAGACGTTGTTGAGCTGTAGGTCTTTGAAGGATCCCTGTCTGCTGATTTCTCATTAATGAATGCTTTGGAGATTTCTATAGTGTAGGTACCCTACCCAGCCGAAAAGGCACCGTCCAGTAAAGTTGTTGAGAACGGGCTGATCTGCGGCGCTAGTTCTTTCAATGTTTCCGAGTGGATACTATCTGGCTTTTTAGTTGCTAGTGCAACCTCTTCTTTCGCAAAAGGACAGGTGACAGTTTTAGTGTTGTATGGTGTGCGTAATCTTCTATTGGTGTTGTGCGATATTGTGTGTCTCTACCGATGACGTCGTCAGGGAGCATTTTATACAGCAGAAACTCCGCTGTATTCCTCCATACCCTCGTATCGTGTCGTCATCCTGCCTTAGCGTTCGCAAAACTAATGGGATTTTTATCATCTTTGTCAGTATTTTACGTGTATATTTGCCTCTGTTTGTGTTGTTACAAATTGTTCCCATTGTTGTTTAGGGTCTGTCTGTATAAGTTTTGTCCATGCCCATATGCTTGAAATCTTATGAGTCTGTTTCTATCTAGTATCGCCCGTTGATATAATTTTCGTTTGGGTCTGGCGTCATGTTTGAGTCTCGTGAGTTCGTTGGTCCATGATACTGGTGGACGTTTTGTGTTCTTTGGCGTCGGTATTGACATGGTTTGTGTGTATTGTATTACCTGTATTAGTTTCTGTGCTCTACAATCAATATGTCCATTTACGTTTTCTAGATCGTGGTGTTGGATAATTTCCGTTAATTTTTTCCAGTCTGCTTTGTGGAACAATAAGCGTCTGGTGTGTGATTCGGTAGTTGTGTTATGTGTGTGTGTGTTAGTGTGTCTGTTATAACATTGTGGTCACTGCTGGTTATATTGTCGTGTAGGGTCCAGTTTGTTACGTATGCCACTGCTGCATTATTTGCTAGCGTAAAACGGATTATACTGGTCGTACCATCGAACCCCGCATACATTCGTATAGCTTCCTCTGTGTTCATTACATGTGTTTCTTGTATTAGGCAAATGATTAGCCGGCCGGAGTGGCCGAGAGGTTCTAGGCGCTTCAGTCTGGAACCGTCCGACCGCTACGGTCGCAGGTTCGAATCCTGCCGCGGGTATGGATGTGTGTGATGTCCTTAGGTTAATTAGGTTTAAGTAGTTCTAAGTTCTAGGGGAC
Organism: Schistocerca piceifrons; assembly: GCF_021461385.2. Taxonomy (NCBI): domain Eukaryota; kingdom Metazoa; phylum Arthropoda; class Insecta; order Orthoptera; family Acrididae; genus Schistocerca; species Schistocerca piceifrons. The sequence goes on along the minus strand of NC_060139.1, from coordinate 319,073,877 downwards.
TGGTGACCTCAGATGTTAAGTCCCATAGTACTCAAAGCCATTTGAACCATTTGAGAGGCAGTGATTATGCGTTCTCTGTCATCTGTTCTATCAGAGTTACAGAGGGTGAATCTTGAATTAACGTCAGCATTTATAACGAATTTTTTGACTCTGGCATACATTGCTACGTTTCTGATGTGGTCTGCGTTAGGTTGTTCAAAAATGGTTCAAATGGCTCTAAGCACTACGGGACTTAACATCTGAGATCAACAGTCCCCTAGACTTAGAAACGACGTAAACCTAACTAACCTAAGGACATCACACACATCCATGCCCGAGGCAGGATTCGAACCTGCGATTGTAGCAGACGCGCGGGCGTAAGGTTGTATTTGATGAGTATATTGGGAGTACATGGATGTAGTCACCCATGTAACCTTCCTACTAGTTATCTCTACGCTAACTAACTGTTGATTGCATAACTATGTTACCTTAATTATATTGTAAGGTTTGTAAAATGTAAACGTTCAGGGCAGGAAATGTCACAATTAATAAAATGTTCCGGGCTGTTATGCCGTGGTCGAACGGATTTCACCTTAAAACCCGACGCTTCGTCCTCATTGCGGAGAACATTTTCAAGTGGGATCGTAGCTTTCTTGAAAATCCGATTCACACCCTGGCTCGCTACTGACTGCAGCAAAATTCCGCTTCCGGGAGATTCCGCGTAGTGGTTTGACGTCACATGTCTGGCTACGAGAACGCAAGTGGCCGTTGTCGACTGCCGTCGTCCGCTGTTGCTATCATCCCATGGTGGAGGCTGGTCATGTTGGCGTACTATGTCGGTAGCTGACTTGGCAACTCTCGAAGCTGCTGCCAGATACTTTGTGGACAACAAATCGGTGTGTTGTTCTTGATGTGATTACTGTTGTCCAGAACATTTACCAACATGCGAGACGAGAGCGGATCGGTGTCCGACTTGCAGGCACCTGTGCCTGTTGCGGCAGACGAAGCCTGAAGCGTGGCTACCCGCGAGATGAGAGTGTGTTGCAGGTTGCTGCTTCTAGGGGGAACACAGCACTATATCTAACTTTTTTTTTATCTCCTTCCCTTTGTAAATTCAATAACCTACCTACCCGACTAAGGAATCTAACGTTCCATTCTCCGATCCGTTGAATGTCAGTTTTGTTTTTACTGACGACAACGTACTTCTGAGTAGTTCCCGCCCTGAGATCAGAATCGGAGAGTGTTTTTATCTCTGCAGTTTTTTGCCTGAGAAGATGCCTACATCATTTAACCATACAGTAGAGCTACACCCTGTCCTCGGGAAAGGTAACGACTGTGGTTTCCCCTTGTTTTCAGTCGTTTGCAGAACCAGCACGGCCAGGACTTGTTGGCTAATACTACAAGGCCAGATCAGTCAACCATGCAGTCTATTACCCCTGCAGCTACTAAAATAGCTGCTGCCCCACTTCAGGGACCACGTGATAGTCTGGTACGTCCACGGAAACCCCTCCGTTGTGGTTGCACCTCCGGTACGGATATCAATATCGTTGAGGAGCTCCTAACATATAAAAGCTAGATATCCTCGCCTGGCGAGGATTGTAGCCGGCAGGACGGCGTGCAGCGAAGATGCAAGTTACATGTGCTAGGAAGACTCAGTCGACTTCTTTCATCAACGAATTTTGCTTCAGTCTGGTAGCAAACAAGCTCTACACGATTCAAGCTGCAGTGCTACAGCCCTATCTTGAGGACAATACGAGCCGCTACCTTGGCGTTTTAACAATAACGAATTCATGTAGTGTGTAAACTTCTACCTGTTTGTAATAAGATAGACTCTGTTTCTTTTCCTATCAGTATATAATGACTTGTTTTCTCTAAGATACTCCCTGTCTATATTCAAACTTAAAGCTGCGATACAACACATTGGCGGTAATTAGAATATTTTATGAAGATAGTAACTGTTCCCGAAAGAACAGATACCAATTATGACGGTGCAGCTTCTCTAGAATAAATGATAATTAATTGAAACCCTAAGCTGCCGACTGGTGTTGTTCATATACCTCGATGGGGACAGCTGAAAATTAATTTTAATTTAATAATTAACAGCCTCAGTTGCACTGCTTGCCTAGAATTTACCTAGGTTTCAGTCGGGATAGTGGACCACTATGGAAAGACGGTAGTTACTGTTATTCTGAAGAAGGCTGGGTTATCCCGAATGAAACCTAGGTAAATTCTAGGCAAATAGTGCAACTGAGGCTGTTAATTATTAAAATTGAAATTAATATTTACACAGTTGCTGACAGGGCCGCGATATGTTGAAGATATTTAAATGTTGAAGATATTTACAGGTGAAAATGTGTGCCCCGACCGGAACCTCCTGCTTACATTGCAGTCGCTCTTTCCATCTGAGCCACCGAGGACACAGATGAATAGCGCGACTGCAGAGACTTATCCCTTGCACGCCTCCCTTGGGACTCACATTTCATGTATATAGTTAAAGGCTACCCGGCCATTGACCTTCGTCTGTGCGAATGCGCACAGGTTGCCCAAACTCTTAACGGGAATCGTCACCTTAGTTGGCTCGAGTGATGTGTGGATGGGCAAATATCTATTAGGAACATTATGTATGTAGATTGTGGGCAGGTGGAAATGTGGGTCTCACGGGAGGCGTGCAAGGGATAAGGCCCTGGAGTCGCGCTATTCAGCTGTGTTCTTGGTGGCTCAGATAGATAGAGTATCTGCCATGTAAGCGGCAGGTCCTGGGTTCGAGTCCCGGGTGGGGCACACATTTTCAGCTGACCCCATCGAGGTATATCAGCAACACCAGTCGGCAGCTGAAGATTTCATTAATTATCATTTATAATATTTTAAAACGCAATAGAACATCGTTGTGCTATTTTTTAAAACACTGTACCATGCTTGTCTTCGTCATTATACTCTGTCCAGTCATATAACAACCAGATTATGCAGAGCGGACCGCTGCGCGACGTGCAGATGGAGAGTCAGTGATGTTCTGAAAGGTACCAGTAGGGATGTGGGGCCGTGCCGACTCCAGTTCTGTTGACGATCCACGGCGCGATAAGCCTGATCAAGGTGGTACCACAGATTCTCACTTGGGTTTAAATCCAGGGAGTTTAGTGGCCAGGAGAGTACGGTAAACTCGTCCTGGTGCTCTTCGAACCACGCACGTGTCACGCGTTGTATTGTCCTGCTGGTAGATGGCTCAAATGGCTCTGAGCACTATGGGACTTAACATCTATGGTCATCAGTCCCCCAGAACTTAGAACTACGTAAACCTAACTAACCTAAGGACATCACACAACACCCAGTCATCACGTGCTGGTAGATGCCATCACGCCGAGGGAAAACAATGTGTGAGTGATCACGGTCCCCAAGAATAGATGCATTCTTGGATTGACCCATTGTGCCGTCCAGCATTACGAGATCACACATGGAATGTCTTCCGGCCTGAATCCTTCCGACGATTGTCGCAGGGTGTTTGCTTTCAGAAGTTTCACGCCGTTCACACCAATGGCTATCTGTCCAGCGGTGCTTAAAACGTGACTAATCTGAAAAGGCGACCTGTCGCCACTCAGTCGTGTAAATTACAGCCTTCGTCGTCGTTGAACATAAGTTAGAATAGTTGCATGAAGCAGACACCTGCTGCGAAAGCCCCTACGCAGCAACGTTCGCTGAACGGCCGTTGAGAAGACACTATTGGTAGCCGCTTGGCTCATCTGGGCAGTCAGTTGCTCAACAGTTGCATGTCTATTCCCCTGTACACGTCTCTACAGCCATCGTCCACCCCTGTCATCTATAACTCGTGATGCACCACGGTTTCCTCGGCGCCGCTTTTGGATGGCGCTGTTTTCAAGTGCACGGGTATACTTTAACTACGGCGGCACAAGAATAGCTTTCAGACTTGGCCATTTCGGAAATGCTTCCACCCTTGGTCCGTCCCATAGTGCTCAGAGCCATTCGAACCATTTTGAACCCTTAGTCCGAACGTTAATCATCATGTCCTTTTCGACGCCAGATAAATCGCTGCGTTTCCACATTACAACGACGACTGCTCTGTTTTCCGAGTGCCCTCCACTGCTTGTGCTGCCACCTGCCATCTGTGAATGGTTATTGCATGTTGACGTCGAACGTAGGAGTTGGTCACATCAATGTGACTGGACCGTGTAATCAGTTTTTTGATGTTGAAATATCAAATGAAGACACCCACAAAACCACAGATTCTACATGTAAGTGCAAAATTAATATCGTACAGTATACCTTCGTATTTTTTTAAACCTCTTCGAGAGAAATGCAAGACAAGCTTCGGTCATTGTTTTATCGCTTTACACGTTTGCGTCACACATTAACCAAAGTCTCATCACGGGAATATGTGAGTCGGCCACCTTAGACCTCAGACTCGCTCATAAGTCCGTCGCCCAGAGTCTCATACCCAGCCGGCCGCTGTGGCCGAGCGGTTCTAGGCGCTTCAGTTTGGAGCTGAGCTGTTGCTACGGTCGCAGGTTCGAATCCTGCCGCGGGTATGGATGTGTGTGATGTCCTTAGGTTAGTTAGTTTTAAGTAGTTCTAAGTCTAGGGGACTGATGACCTCAGATGTTAAGTCCCATAGTGCTTAGAGCCATCTCATGCCTAGCCACGGGGTGCGATGGTGGAGGAGTCCTCGTTAGACATCTGGCTTAGCGAGTCGGCGGGTTCTTGCTGCACTCGCCCTGCTCTTCTCACTGACCAACGAGTAATGTTTGTCACAACGCTATGACGATGAAGGAGCACATTCTACGATAGTTAAGACGTCAGACGTACGTTCTATATACTCCAGTCAGACCTGGGATGAGCAGGATAGTTAGTTGAGATAATTTCAAGCATCTAGTTATTTAATTTTGTTAGGAGTTCACTCCATTTAATGTCAGATGACGGATACGCTCGAGTCAGTTTTATTAGGCTTTCCTGAAGTTTGTCTTGATCATTCTTACAACCGTCTGAAATGGTAGTGCATAAGTTTATATTCACACCTCTTATAGTTTGTGGAGAGTGACGTGATAAAATTACAACAAAAAAATCCTGGTTCGTTTCTTTCGTTCATTGTCTTATTTAAGTCCCATGGTTCTATACGAAGCTAAAACCCTCAATTAGGGACGAAAGGTGTGGGTATTTTCCGATACCACTAAATAAGCCAGAGAGGATGAAAACGCAGAGATCAAAACATTATCGTGAATAAATACACTGAGGGAAAAAATCGCAACACCAAGAAGGAGTTGTACTGCGGCGGTGGCGGCGCGATTCCTTTCGTTCGTTACCTGCACCTACCTGTGAACTCGCTGCAGCAGGTTGCCGGTAGGAAAGCCGGGCAGAAGCCTACCGCACTGTAACTCCCACCCGGCTGCATACAGCGTAGCTACCCCAAGAATCGGGAAAAGATCTTAAGTTTAAGTGAAAGGTGGAAATAATGGCAAAACTTCGGTATGTTCTGAACCTTGATAATGTACACGTTCACTGCCAAGCCCGTGCTAATCTTAACACAGTCGTGCACAAACACTTTCATTCACGTTAGCAAGCTTATGATAACGTATTTCCCGAAATCTGAACAGATACTAAGCAAGGATTGTTCTTAAATGTAAATGCTCGCCATACTTAAGTTTATCGATATCTAGTGCAATTTTTAGTCACCGATCTGGTCAATATGCCGCGCAGAATTACTGTCTTTTCTCATACAAAAAATTAATTAAAAAATCCGTACTTTCTGAAAAAGACACCGGAATAAATATGCCTTCACTTTAAAACGCTTTTGAAGCATGTAGCACAACTAAAACCTGCATACTACAAACGAACGTACCATGAAATGCTGGGCCCCGACTCCTAGACTGCTGTAAGCATTCTATATCTCCAAGAGAAAAGACGCGCGAAGAATGTTCCGTTCTGATTGGTCTGGTTTCTTTAAGGTCAATAGAAAAAACATTATTCTCCCGCGTTAGTCCGCGCTTTTCTTGACTAACCAATCAACAAATAACATACTTTCGAACTGTACTTTTTCCCAAAATAAATATTTAACATTCTGATATTTTGTTTATACTTTACGTTATTAACTATTTTCATTTGTAATTGCGTAGGCTTCCGCGGCCAGAGTCAGCCGACATAAAAGTTTTGTGGGTTTGGTACCGCGTCATAATGTAAAAACTACTGCTGCTATAGAAAAGCCAACGTTTCGGCCACGACTGCAGCGGCCTTCTTCTGGGTCTAATTTTCATTTGCACAGGCATTAGCTTTCCTTTTACCATAAACTTACTTAACATATTAAGATACAAAATTCCCCGTCGTACAACGTTCGTCAGTAGAACAATGATCTACATATATACTTTAGACCACATTCACGCATCATTCACACTACTAAAAGCATTTCCAAAACTATACAAACATAAATAAACAAAAAAGACTTCAAGAAATAAACAGAACAATTCACCAAAAACATTCCTTTGACCTGTTTCTTGAATGTCTCTGTGCGCTACTGTCCTGCAGCTCCTTCAGACCTTCTGTCACTGTGCACGCATGAGTCATTCTCCCGATACACGGGCTCTAGACAGGAGCGATATAAGGCGCCACCGTCTCAATACGACGCAAACGAAAGTTCGTAAGTGTGTTTCTAGATCTGAAGAATGATGTCTACTCAGATTTCCCGCCAAGTCACATAAGACTGGCGCTAGGATTGCTTTAAATACATGCAGTAACGGTCATGAGCGTTAGTTACCTTTGAAATTAGACGCGGTGTGTTGTTGTTAGCCAAGAATACCTTTAAGGCGACAAAGACGCCATTATAAGCACCCCACTGATCTCGAACGAAGTCGTTCATAGCTCTTCGAGAAGCTGGATGTTCCTTCAGCGATACTGCAGATTTGGCAGGAATGTAGTCACTGTACACAATTTCTGGCAGCGGTGTTCACGAGAGTGTACAGTCACAAGAAGACCGGGCTCCGGACGGCCACGTGGCACTACCGAAAGGAAAGACCATCATGTTTGGAGTATGGCTCTGGCGCATGGTACTGCATCCCCAGCAGCAATTTGTGCGGCACCGCAATGACACAACGAACTGTTACAAATCGGCTACGTCTAGGACAGCTCCGACACAGACGCCCAGTAGCGCCCATTCCACCGACTCCAAACCCCCAAATTTCCCGACTGAAATCATATCGAGCGAGAACTCATTGGAGAGCAGGGTAGAGGTCTGTTGTGTTCCCTGATGACGGCTGGTTCTGCCTCGTTGCTAGTGGCGGCAGTGTATTGCTTAGAAGGAGGCCATTTGAGGACCTGGGAGCGACCTCTCTGCGTGCTAGAAACATTGGACCTACACCTGGCCGGCCGGTGTGGCCGAGCGGCTGTAGGCGCTTCAATCTGGAACCGCGCGACCGCTACGGTCGCAGGTTCGAATCCTGCCTCGGGCATGGATGTGTGTGATGTCTTTAGCTTTAAGTAGTTCTAAGTTCTAGGGGACTGATGACCTCAGATGTTGAGTCCCAAAGTGCTCAGAGCCATTTGAACCTACACCTGCAGTTCTTGTCTGGGGTGCGATTTCGTACGACAGCAGGAGCATTCTCGTGGTTATCCCGCGTGCCATGACTGAAAACTTGTACGTCATTCTGGTGATTCAACCTGTTGTGCTGCCATTCATGAACAACATTCCAGGGCGTGTTTTTCAACTGGATAACGCCCGCCCACATACCGCTGTTGTATCCCAACAGACTCTACCGAGTGTCTACATACTATTTTGGCCTGCTTGATCACCAGATCTATCTCCAATCGAGCACATATGGGTCATTACCGGAGAACTTCAGCGTCATCCACAAACAGCGTTAACCGCCCCTGTACTGACCGACCAGGTGCAACATGCTTAAAACTCCATCCCACAGACGGACATCTGGCACCTTTACAACACAATGCATGCACGTTTGCATGTTCATATTCAACATTCTGGTGGTTACATCAGTTATTAATCTACCGTCATTTCACATTTGCGATGACTTATCTCTCATATATCTTAAACTGTGATCTTGCAATGTTAATCACTTAAACATGTTATATAGACAAATGTATTACTCCACACTAATTATTTTTTGGTGTTGCCATTTCTTGCGTCAGTGTATTTTCTTAACTCTTTTGGGCCTGGTATGAGCCGCGGTGCTCTGTTTTGCTGTGTAGTTGACATATGCCTCTTTTGGTGCTCTTGCTGAAGTTTAGTGGTTTTTTATTGTATCTTGAGCTTTCTGTTAGCCTAGTACTCCTTAATTTCCCTGGTGCGGGCTTTCAAAATAATAAATGATGAAATGATGGCGTGGCCCTCAACTACGTACCCTCCGACTCAACGTTGAAATATTAAAAGTTTTGGCTGGTTTCGTTGTCTAGGAGCTGGGATACGTAGTTGCCGCATTGCAGACCAAATACTGCTGAGTCTACAGTATACGATAAGAATACACACATGAACCGAATGGTTGAGGGTTTCTATAACTCGGCAATTGCGAATTATGAAAGTAACATATAAATTTATAAATGAAAGATTGCAATTAAATAAAATCTGTAGGTACTATCTTAACGACTTTAAATGATGAGTACGATGGTAGAAATACATTGGAGAATGCGGTATATTTCTGCAAAACATTTATTGGTGTCGATGGTCCAGCAACTAAATAAAATATAAGTTGAATAACAGGGAAACAATAGATTCCTACAGCACATAATTAGTCATGAAGAACAACACAGCTCGCGAGATATTCACTTCTAAACGCCCACTACGTCTTCACTGTAGAAGCCACGGAAATCTCACAAGTGCACAAGTCGGCACTCCAAAGTATTTTTATCTGCCGCGACCACACGCAAACTGCTCCACTCGAAGTCTCTCTCGCGACCTTGCTTCCGCCCGCCGTCGCGTCCAGCACTTCCCGTGTCCAGTGCCGTAGTCCCCCGAGCCCCCATCCATTCACTTCGGTAGTCGCTTCCCTTGGCAACGAGCGCTGTGATTGGCTAGAGCGCTCCCTCAACGTCTCCAAGCTAACCTACACTCACAAACATAAAGCACTTTCGAAATACTGGATTTACGTTTAAATAACTTGAAATTAAATAAATATTCCTATGGCTGTACCACAAACACGCTCTAACACACATTATTAGACACACAAACAAATTAAATAAACATATATCAAAGGAATAGAAGAAAAGGTAGGCCAGTAGCCTAATGTCTCTGTGCTTTCTATAACACAGTAAATATTTAACTAATTTCTTCATGAATAGTATGTATTGGATGTAAACAAAGACATAGATGAATAAACATATTTATAAGCATGCTGCTACCGTTTTTTCGTGTAATTGTCGAGTACTTATGGCCTGACGCGATCGATAGTAATCGGCCACTTTGACCTCCAATAACGCATGTATTATTCAAGTTACATGCCTGTAATTGATACCAATTTAGGTTTACACTAATAGCTTTCTAAAGACACGGCGATCGACAAAATCAGATTTAGCGTTTATATTTTGGAAATTCGTTGCTGGGTGTTAATTGTATAATTTATCGTCAGATACTAAACTTTAAACTAATAAAGATATTGAAAATTTGATTTCACCATCAGAATCGTTGTGCAATAATAGTAATGTACATGTTTGTTTTTGAGCTATCATGATTCAGTTGGCTACTATTAATTTCCATACGAACTGTGAAATGTCTGCCATTAAGGTTTCACAAAAGTCCGCCATCGCACACGGCGTGTCTCCTTCACCGACATTGCGTCACTATGGAATTCCCAGCCACGCGGCCGATGGGCCACGTGGTCCGGCCGTTGTGCGGCATCAAGCGGTTGCTAACGAGCCGCAGCTTGCCCAGCGGCCCGAGCGGTGGCCGCCAGCTCTGAACTTTGAATATTTCCAGGGCGCCGCAACTCGCCCTTTACCTCACACTGGTGATATCTGTGTCCCTTTCCTCGGACCATTTCCTGGTCGCGTTTGTGTTTAACTCCTGTAAAGAGCGCTAAGGAGGGTCTGATTTCAATAGCTAGGTGGTAATCACCCCTGTTAGTTATTAACACATGTCAAGACATTTCTAATATGAAGTTCTGCAAGCCTTTCTCGATTTGCATACTTCACAGGCATCCAGTGGCTTTATCCTTGTTGGCTGCTTTGAAGGTGTGATAAGATAGCCTGTGAGGTCCATTCTGTGCAGGAGGCCGTAGAAATCTAGATGTCCTTGATGTTAATAGAGTTCTCGATTAGGTTTGCACCACGGGCATACAGTAAGTAATGCAACGCATTTTTTTTCTGGAAGCAGGTTGGTATTATTCAGGATTCCAATACACCATATTACACTCCTGGAAATGGAAAAAAGAACACATTGACACCAGTGTGTCAGACCCACCATACTTGCTCCGGACACTGCGAGAGGGCTGTACAAGCAATGATCACACGCACGGCACAGCGGACACACCAGGAACCGCGGTGTTGGCCGTCGAATGGCGCTAGCTGCGCAGCATTTGTGCACCGCCGCCGTCAGTGTCAGCCAGTTTGCCGTGGCATACGGAGCTCCATCGCAGTCTTTAACACTGGTAGCATGCCGCGACAGCGTGGACGTGAACCGTATGTGCAGTTGACGGACTTTGACCGAGGGCGTATAGTGGGCATGCGGGAGGCCGGGTGGACGTACCGCCGAATTGCTCAACACGTGGGGCGTGAGGTCTCCACAGTACATCGATGTTGTCGCCAGTGGTCGGCGGAAGGTGCACGTGCCCGTCGACCTGGGACCGGACCGCAGCGACGCACGGATGCACGCCAAGACCGTAGGATCCTACGCAGTGCCGTAGGGGACCGCACCGCCGCTTCCCAGCAAATTAGGGACACTGTTGCTCCTGGGGTATCGGCGAGGACCATTCGCAACCGTCTCCATGAAGCTGGGCTACGGTCCCGCACACCGTTAGGCCGTCTTCCGCTCACGCCCCAACATCGTGCAGCCCGCCTCCAGTGGTGTCGCGACAGGCGTGAATGGAGGGACGAATGGAGACGTGTCGTCTTCAGCGATGAGAGTCGCTTCTGCCTTGGTGCCAATGATGGTCGTATGCGTGTTTGGCGCCGTGCAGGTGAGCGCCACAATCAGGACTGCATACGGCCGAGGCACACAGGGCCAACACCCGGCATCATGGTGTGGGGAGCGATCTCCTACACTGGCCGTACACCACTGGCGATCGTCGAGGGGACACTGAATAGTGCACGGTACATCCAAACCGTCATCGAACCCATCGTTCTACCATTCCTAGACCGGCAAGGGAACTTGCTGTTCCAACAGGACAATGCACGTCCGCATGTATCCCGTGCCACCCAACGTGCTCTAGAAGGTGTAAGTCAACTAGCCTGGCCAGCAAGATCTCCGGATCTGTCCCCCATTGAGCATGTTTGGGACTGGATGAAGCGTCGTCTCACGCGGTCTGCACGTCCAGCACGAACGCTGGTCCAACTGAGGCGCCAGGTGGAAATGGCATGGCAAGCCGTTCCACAGGACTACATCCAGCATCTCTACGATCGTCTCCATGGGAGAATAGCAGCCTGCATTGCTGCGAAAGGTGGATATACACTGTACTAGTGCCGACATTGTGCATGCTCTGTTGCCTGAGTCTATGTGCCTGTGGTTCTGTCAGTGTGATCATGTGATGTATCTGACCCTAGGAATGTGTCAATAAAGTTTCCCCTTCCTGGGACAATGAATTCACGGTGTTCTTATTTCAATTTCCAGGAGTGTATTTCCCAAAGCTTTGGCTACAGAACCCTATTTTTCAACATAATCTCCGTTCAATGCGATGGCCTTCTGCCACCTTGCTGGGAGGACCTGTATGCCCGCATAGTACCACTCTATTGGTCAACGGCGGAGCATCAATAACCTCCCCATCATCCATGTATTGCTTCCCGCGGAGTGTATCCCTCATTGGGCAAAACCGATTGAAATTGGAAGGGTGTAGGCGGACACACATCTTTGATTACTGCAAAGGGTGGACGAGTGTGTCAGCACTGCCAACGGAGACGTCGGGTTGAGCACCGAGGAGTTTGATTGTAACCCGTCAATCACCTCGAAAGAGAGTGTCTGCACGCACCAACATTGCAGGAGTCGCAGCTGTGTGCGGCCAGCCGGCAAGCGGAACATCGAATAGGCTTGCGCGATTTTGTTGCGATGGTCACAGACGCCCAACGACTCTGCATGCTTTTGTTCACTGGTACACTCCACCGTTACAGACGCCGCCACCTATCGGAACTTGATGAAACAATAGAGCTGAAGCGAGAACATACCACAATGTCCCACGACAAATTCCGCAGCTTTTTCTAGCGAAATTGTCCAAGAAACGAAAATTGTTGCATTTCATATTGAACGCTCCTAGTACCTTCGTCTGCCATATGGTAGGATCCTCGGCCAGACTATCTTTCGCAGTAATTTCCTTTCTTGTAATTCGAGGATTCTTCCTGGGGTCTTCTTGATCCATCGATAGATGTTTCGAGCCATCATTCTGCAACTATAATTTGATTTTCCTTTGTTCGAGAGCAAGTGGGTGAAATAATGTATTCATTAAATGTGTAGTAGTTGTGTGTGCAATTTCTTTCCAGGTTACTCATTGTCACCTTTGGGGTATTTCTCTTACCGGTACAAGAATACTTGAGCCACCTCGCTCATGAGCTCTTGTACGACAGCATGAGGTTCTCGCCACTCAGCTCGCCACTTAGTAGGGTCTTGATGCGCGTGGTAATAAGTCTTACTCACATTCGATTCTTGAACTGGATAAAGACCAATCTGTCGGTAAATCGCTCCAGTCTGAAAGCGGAACGTGTGAAATGGTAATGAGTACGGTCATTGATCGCAGTCGGTCGCTGGAGTGTGGCAGGTACGCACACGTGTGGGCAGACGCTACGTTTCGCGCTGGGAACACGGCCGATGCGGCGAGGTGGCGACCGGCTACTGGTTGGCGACGACGCGCCAAGTGCGCGACTCGGCCGTGCCGGTGTCTCCGCCACGGGTGTTAGCACGCAGCCGCCGTTCACACCGCACCGGATCGCACCGGACACCAGCGGACACCGCCATGGGAAAACGGCGAGGCGTGCGAAGCGACACGCGGGCTGCACCGGCCGCAGGCTCCACACACGCGCCGTGATTAATCTGGGAACTAGAATGAGATTTTCAATCTACAGCGGAGTGTGCGCTGATATGAAACTTCATGGCAGATTAAAACTGTGTGCCGGACCGAGACTCGAACTCGGGTCCTTTGCCAAGTGCTCTACCATCTGAGCTACACAAGCACGTCTCCGCTGCAGAGTGAAAATCTCATTCTGGGAACATCCCCTAGGATGCCGGGAAGTTTCATATCAGAGCACACTCCGCTGCAGAGTGAAAATCTCATTCCGGAAACATCCCCTAGGCTGTGGCTATGCCATGTCTCCACAATACCCTTTCTTTCAGGAGTGCTAGTTCTGCAAGGTTCGCAGGAGAGCTTCTGTAAAGTTTGGAAGGTAGGAGACGAGGTACTGGCAGAAGTAAACCTGTCATGACGGGGCGTGAGTCGTGCTTGGGTAGCTCAGATGGTAGAGCACTTGCCCCTGAAAGGCAAGGTCCCGAGTTCGAGTCTCGGTCCGGTACACCGTTTTAGTCTGCCAGGAAGTTTCAATCTGGGAACTACTTGCCACGTGCCACGAAGCGTCATCGAGGTGCAGCCACCGCCGCCGCTTAATCATTACAACAATTGCCTATAGGGTAGAGACTGGCAATGGACGGTATCACCAGCTTTTTTCTCAACTGGTCTTCCAGAAAAATGAAAGACCAAAGTAAAATACTTGTATTTAAAAGGGTGTAAGATCGTATGTAGCATATCCCTCAGTAGGAGGGAAATGCTATAAACTGAAGCGCCAAAGGCACTGGTATAGGCTTGCTTACTCAAAACAGAGATATGTAAACAGGCAGAATACGGCGCTTCGGTTGGCAGCGCCTATATAAGAAAATAAGTGCCTGGTGCAGTTGTTAGATCGGTTACTTGGGCTGCAATGACAGGTTATCAAGACTTTAGTGAGTCTGAACGTTGCGTTATGGTCGGCGCACGAGCGATGGGACACAGCATCTCCGAGATAGCGATGAAGTGGGGATTTTCCCATACGACCATTTCCCGAGTGCACGGTGAATCTAAGGAATCCGGTAAAATATCAAATCTCCAACAACCCTGCGGCCGGAAAAAGATCCTGCAAGAACGGGACCAACGACGAATGAAGAGAATCGTTCAATGTGACAGACGTTTAACCCTTCAGCAAATTGCTGCAGATTTCAATGCTGGGCCATCAACAAGCGTCAGTGTTCGAACCATTAAACGAAACATCATCGATATGGGCTTTCGGAGGCGAAGGCCCACTCGTGTGCCCTTGATCACACAATACAAAGCTTTACGCCTTGCTTCGGTCCGTCAACACCGACATTTGACTGTTCATAACTGGAAGCATGTTGCCTGGTCGTACGAGTCTCGTTCCAAATTTTATCGAGCGGATGGACGTGTACGGGTACGGTGGAGGCTCTGTAATGGTTTGGGGCGTGTGCAGTTGGAGCGATATGTGACTCCTAATATATCTAGGTACGACTCTAACAGGTGACACGTACGTAAGCATCATGTCTGGTCACCTATTTCCATTCATGTCCATTGTCCGTTCCGACCGACTTGGGCAATTCCAGCAGGACAATGCGACACCCCAGACGTCCAGAATTCCTACAGAGAGGCTTCAGGAACACTCTTCTGGGCTTAAACACTTCCACTGGCCACCAGACTCCCCAGGCATGAACATTTCTGAGCATATATGGGATGCCTTGCGACGCACTATTCAGAAGAGATTGCCACCCTCTCTTAATCTTACGGAGTTATAGACAGCTCTGCAGGATTCAAAGCGTCAATTCCCTCCAGCACTACTTCGGGCATTAGTCGAGTCCATGTCATGTCGCGTTGCTGCACTTCTGCGTGCTTGCATGGGCCCTACACGATGTTAGGCAGGTGTACCAGTTTCTTTGGCTCTTCAGTGTACATCGAAGAAGCAATGACGGAAATAAAAGAAAGATTCAGAAGTGAGATTAACATTCAGTGTCAAAGGACATCAATGATCAGATTCGCTGATGACAATGCTGTCCTCATTGGAAGTGACGATCTGCTGAATGCAGTGAACAGTCTAATGAATACAGAAAATGGACTGAAGGTAAGTCAAAGAAAGACGAAAGTAACGAGGAGTAGCACAAATGAAATTGGCGATAAACTTAACCTAAAAATTGGAGACCAGAAGTTAATGAATTTTGCTGTCTTGGAAGCAAAGTAACACATGACGTATGAAGTATGGTGGCAAAGAAACACAGGCAAAAGGGGACAGTCCTCGCCAAGAGAAGTCTACCATCGGCCTTAGGTTTAGGAAGAAATTCGTGGGCATAGGTTTCTATGCAGGTGAATCAAGGACTTGGGAAAACTAGAAAAGAACACAATCGAAGCCTCTGAGACGTTTTGCTACAAAAGGGTGTTGAAAATTAGATGGTGTAATGAGATGAGACATGAGACTGTCCACAGAATAGGAGAAATAGGAGACGATAGTTACATGCGTAAAACACTGACAATAAGCAGGCATGGAATAATCACATGTGTTAAGACGTCGAGGAATAGTTTCGTGGTATCACAGAAAGCTGGAGAGGGTAAAATCTGTATGGAAGACACAACAGATAATCGAGGACATTGGGTGTAAGTGAATATGAGGTGAAGTGGTTGGCACAAGAGAGAAAGTCATGGTGGACCTCATCAAACCTGTCAGACTGGTGACACCCCAGTTCCCTTGCCACAACGAGAAAAGCAGTTTTTGCAACTGCTGCCATCTTAAATAAAGATTTTCCCGGTATGTGAATGCGTTTCGTCCACCATTGCAAGAGTCTTTCATCACAATGATGCAGTTACCCTGCCCTCATGAAGAGTAATTGTAACAATGACGGAAACTTTGGCCTATACAATACGAAGACGGGTCCAGGGCTTCTCAAAACGCGTCTTCGCTGATCGGGTCTCATCACTGAAGATAGTTCTACCCTAGTCAATGTGATTCCAGGCTGAAGAAATGTCTGGAAACGCCCTGGACAGGGTGGGATACCAATCTGACTGTCGCCCGCCGTAAGGCCCGACAATCAGCATTTCATAGCAAGACCCCTTTGGTTGTCATCTGCAGCACCCTTACAGCATAGCGGTACGTCCACGATATTCTACGCCCCCCTTTCGTGCCCTTCATGAGAAGCAATCCTGGTCTTACATTCAGCAAGATAATGCACGGCGCGAGTTCCTACTGCTTGTCTTCATGCATGCCAGATCCTATCTTGGGCAGCAAGGAGCGGGATGTCACCCCAATTGAGAATGTTTCGAGCATTGTGGGCAGGGCCCTCCAACCATCTAGGGATTTTGACGACCTAACGTATCAATTGGACAGAATTGTATACCATATCCCTTTTAACAACTCTATCAGTCAGTGTCAAGCCGAATAGCTGCTTGCAAAAAGGTCAGATGTGGACCATCGCGTTATTGACCCCAAAAACTATGGATTTGAGATCACTAGCAGGCGTTTCTTATTATTTTTACATTTAACCCGCTACAGATTCCAAAGATTCCAACCTTCGCTTCTTGGGGATAACATACTGAACTTGTCGTTTAATTTCATCTGGTATACTTCGCTGCTATTCAGTATATTCTTATAATTTATGTTTTGGATTGCCAGCTCGAATAGTCTGAATCTGTCACGCATTCGATCAAAAGGTTAGAAAACTTCAGTTCAACAGACTCTTTGAATTGCAGATTGGTGAACAGCTCATCCATATTCGTTCTCCGTAAAGTAATCCATTCCGATGATTTCCTCATGTGTAGCCGGCCGCGGTGGTCTAGCGGTTCTAGGCGCTCAGTCCGGAACCGCGCAACTGCTACGGTCGCAGGTTCGAATCCTGCCTCGGGCATGGATGTGTGTGATGTCGTTAGGTTAGTTAGGTTTAAGTAGTTCTAAGTTCTAGGGGACTGATAACCACAGATGTTAAGTCCCATAGTGCTCAGAGCCATTTGAACCATTTTCCTCATGTATAGTAACAGCTGCATAACATGAGCATATCGACTTGACGTTGAGATCTATCCCAGTCGTATGTCAGTTATAAATTTTATAAATTTTCGTGTAGATGCCATGTACCACTTCTGAACAGGTGGCAATGCCCATGTTACTTGTGGTTTCCTCCATTGTTAAAATGCCAGGCTCCTCTCGACACGGGTGTGTGTTTGCTGTGTGAGCCATTTGTAAGCGGCTGTGCGTAATGTAATACAAGAAACTGTGTGAATCAGCCGTGGCGAGAATGCGCGGTAACCAGCCCAGTTAGCGGCTCTGGCACAGAGTCACAAACACAGAGGGGGCCTTCTAGCGTCGCCTGTGAGGGCGGCATTGTTCTCTGCTCCAGTTCCGCAAGCACTGCGGCGTCAATGATCTGTAAAAAACAACGTTAACTGTGACGTACCACTAATGTCTCTTTCAAATCACATCCCCAACGAAACGCCTCGGAACGTCTTCGCTTAATTTGTTGTGCGAGTCTGTATTCCTATACAGCAAGTCCCATTTATTTTGGTCATACCAAATAATTTTTTCTCCTGATCCCAAATAAATACGTGTCAGGCAGGTGTTGTCTGCTACCGGGTGGGCATTGACCAGTGTGATTGCCTTTCTCGTAACTTTGTTTGTTACGACGATCCTCATCATCGTCAACAGCCAATTCGATCAGTCGTTGACGTGGCCTCTGAGACGGCATGCAACGTACGTGTCTTGCAGGGTCTTCCATTACTGCCGAGCTTGAGCTTCCTGTTATCAGTTCAATCTAGCTGTCCTTCTTGAGTCCCTGTCCTCTCTGCTCTGTGGTTCTCCCCTTAGTCTACTCGTTTTGACCACCTGCCATCTGTTCTTCGAGCGACATGACCGGTCCACCTCCATTTGAAGGTATTCAGTCTTTCTTTATGTTTTTGTTTGTGTAGCCCTGCATTGATCATTCCATTTCTTTTTGGGTTACTACACGTTTTCTAACAATGAATTCATTTAATGTCCATGTCTCGGATCCGTAAGTTATTACTGGCAATATAGAGTGGTCCAGAAATGTTTTCTTCGGGTCGGTAGATATCTTTGACTTGAAAACTGAAGATTATCTTCCATAAGCTTGCCTTCCTAATTTAACACGTCGAAATATTTCTTGTTTTAGCTCTACTTTCACATTTACACGTTGACCCAGATAGATATATTCTGTGGCCCCTTGCAGTCGCGTAATTCCAAGAGAAATATTTCTCTGTGGTGTTCATTCATTCATCATGATCCTGGTTTTATTGCAGTTCATTCTTAGAACAACTTCAGAGCAGACTAAGGCAAGTTCACTAACTAATATTTGTAGTTTTTCTCTACTATTTGCAACTAGAACAACATCATCAGCAAATCTCAGGTTATTTAACCACTTTCCCATAATTTGGATTTCCTTTGTATTCCAATCCAATTTAGACATTGTTGTTTCAAGGAGCGCTGAAAACAATTTTGCAGGTATAGACTCACCTTATTTTACATCCTTTTCAGTGGTAAATTCCTTGTTTTCTTCAACGACATTCATAAACACTGTGTAGGATTTGTATTGTGTTATACATGACTTTAACATAGGCCTGTTCTATTCCTTGTTCTGTTAGAGTCTCAAAGACGGCTGGATGACTGATAGAATTAAATGCCTTTACAAAAGCTGTAAAGCCAAGGCAAAGAAGTAGATGCTACTCACTTGTTGTGGTAATTGTTTCGTGTAGAGTGAGGATATGATCAATTATAGAAATCCTGCCCCGAATCCATCTTACTCAACGGATTGAGCCAGGCCAAGTGTAGTGCTGGTAGTCAAAATTCTAGTAAAAACTTTGTACGGTATGGACAGAAGGCTGATAGAGCGATAGTTCTTTGTATATTTAGTACTAAATTTCTAATGCATTACGACTATTTTGGTTTTATTCCAATCTCTTGGTAATTTTCCACTGTGCAAACAACTTTAGAAAATATTTTGGCTAAATGCTTTATAGATTCCTCATCCATCAGCTTTAAAACATCGACTGAGACCATCACTACCTGATGGTGATGATAGTGCTCTACGAAGATAAGAATAACTATAAGTCTTTTTGAAATAACAGCTTATATATTTTTTATTCGCTAATCCAAGTCTCCTTCTCACGATCTGTTCAAAAACCTATCACAGTGAACGATTCACGTAAACAGGACATTACAGAAAAATAACACAAAACTGTCTGACACTCCTGTATTAGTTTACAGTGCAGGTACCTGGGGTGACGTAACTCATCCACTTGCTGGAATTGACAGTAAATAAATCGCAGCAAAAGGAAACTGTTGACCGCTCAGTTAGTCACCAGTCTTCAATTGAAGGTCTATGTGAATACAGTTTACACCAGTGAAGAAAAGGTAGAAATACCACTCGTCTATGGAGAATGTAAGTTGGCAGAACAATGACTGTCTTAATGTATGATTCCATTTGTTTACTGTCAGCTCTAGCAAGTGGGCGAGTTACGTTAACCCGCGTACCTGCACTGTCTGCTGGTGTAGTAGATTCAAAATCAGTTTTGTGGTGTATTTTTGATAGCGTCATGTTTACGTGAATGGTTCATTGTGATACGTGTTTTTAACAGATATTGAGAAGAGAAAGTGGATGACCGAGTAAAAAATGTACTCCTGCTGATTTGTTTATAACAAGCACAGTTGCATGAAAGACAATCATGTTGGTTAATGTCCCTGTGGTAGCTAAATAACATTTGCTTCACACTGTTTTTTATTTCGCTTCACGACAAAAAGTTACTTTGGGTGGTCGAGATAAATGGGGTATTCTGTGTACATTCTGATCAAATTAATGTATTCTGACACGCATTCATGTCTTTTCCAAAGACTTCATAAGCACCTTGGCTTAACGCTACAATTACTGAATTTAATTTCTGTGAAAGGTTTTTCACAAACTACTGAGAAAAAAACATGCCGTAAACATTACATGCGTCAAAAATGCTCACAAGAGCAAACTGCCCTGTTTTGTCAGCGTTGATGATAAATGAACTTCTCTGGCGTATGCTCCAGATGGTATTCAAGGGAACCAACTGGGGTAGATCCCAAAATACAGCCCATACTTTCATGTCAAGCAGCTGTTAGTCAGCATAAAATTAACGGTCTATGAAGATTATGGATTGAGAGTAAATTGAACAAAGACGGAAGCATTGAGAAGTAGCAGAGATGAGAACAGCGAGGAACTTATTATGGTAATAGGTGATCACGTAGTAGACGTAATTAAGGAATTCTGCTACCTAGGCAGCAAAATAGCCCACGATGGACGTACCAAGGAGGACGTAAAAAGCAGACTAGTAATGGTAAAACGAACATTGCTGGCCAAGAGAAGTCTGCTAGTAGCGAACCTAGGCCTCAATTTGAGGAAGAAATTTCTGAGAATGTACCTTTGGAGCAGAGTATTGTATGATAGTGAAACATGGATTGTGGGAAAACAGTAACAGAAGATAATCGAAGCATTTGAGATGTGGTGCTACGGACGAGTGTTGAAAATTAGGTGAACTGATAAGGAATAAGGAGGTTACCAGCAGAATCAGCGAAGAAAGGAAGATATGGTAACCGTTGACAAGAAGAAGTGACAAGATGATAGGGCATCTGTTAAGACATCATGGATTAACTTCCATGGTACCAGAGGGAGCTGCAGAGGGTAAACGCTATAGAGGACGACAGAGACTGGAATACATGCAGCAAATAAATTGGAAGTTGGTGGTAAGGCCTTATGGGACCAAACTGCAGAGGTCATCGGTCCATAAGTCTACACACTACTTAATCTAACTTAAACTAACTTACGCTATGGACTACACACACACCCACGCCCGAGGGAGGACTCGAACCTCCGACGGAGGGATCCAGCAAATAACTGAGGTTGTAGGTTGCAAGTGTTACTCTGAGGTGAAAAGGTCGCCACAGGAGAGGGAGTCGATGTGGTTTGCATCAATCCACTCATAAGATTGATGATTAAAAAAACAAGCCTTAAAGGATCGCTTTATAGGAAGTGTCACATTCCAAGAAGACAGGGTGTCAAGCGCCGCATATCTGAGAGATTATTTGCTGGCAGCAGTACTTCATAGAAAAACTGACGGGAATATTGAAACAGATCAGATGTGATGAATGGTGTCCCTAGTGTCACTATCATTTCTACTGTTTCTTGATCAGTACGCCAATGTTCACAGAGAGAACGACTGATAGGAAGCATCCCTAACGCCCTGAATTCTTAGGAATTCACTGTCATGATTATTTCGCGGGATAAA
This sequence comes from Schistocerca piceifrons, assembly GCF_021461385.2. NCBI lineage: Eukaryota > Metazoa > Arthropoda > Insecta > Orthoptera > Acrididae > Schistocerca > Schistocerca piceifrons. The sequence continues at coordinate 319,052,485 of NC_060139.1, read as the reverse complement.
CAGCGCAAAAAGATTTTTACCACCCTCATTACTTGGTTAGTTACTGTCTTTCAAATAGTTTTTTTGAAATCCTCTTATTCAGTAACATTTCGATCACAGGAAATCAATATACAGTATACGGCCACCTTAGCGATAGTCGTAAAATAAAACCACATTCTCTGCACAGTTCACAAGAACGCGTTGTGTCTGCAATCGTCGATGAGACTATATGGCTCACGTCCGGTGTTCGGTGAGACGACATGCCTCCAAGGGTCGTCCCATGCTTAGAGTGTGCCCGCATTGTCACTTTTACAAGGACGCCGATCGCCACTAGAAGCAGCCCGACGAACCGGCCGGAAACATCCAGCCATCATGGTATACTTTCTCCGTCATTTAACTAAATCGCTTAAGCCAAACGCAGGACAGTTCCTTTGAAAGGGCACGCCCAGTTTCCTTTCCCCAGCCCTAGCTCTGTTTTCCGTGTCCTATAGCCTCGCCGTCAACGGAACGTTAAACGCTAAACTTGCCTGCCTTTCACAGCGACGTCATTCAAGCAATCGACATTGACGCGAAACATTGAAGATCTACCACGCAGTGGTCGTCTGCGGTCAACAAAACCAGCTGACGACTACCACCTACAAACTATGGGTTGCAGGAACTCGAGGAGAATGCAAGAGAACTTCTCTCTGTCTTTTTAAAGCCAACGTGGAAGGTTGTGTCGACGTAGACAGTACGCAACAGTTTCCGACAGTACCGTCGTGTGGGAGTAAGATGAGCAAGAGAACACTTGAAATGGAATCTAGATCAAAGGCGTCGGGTTCTCCACAAGGCTGGTGCAGGATTTGCCGTACGCCCGAAAACCATCGTATAAAAGTGGCCAAGTACTAAGTCATGTCTCAGGCACGCAGTCACAGTGGTTGAGCAAGGAGATGAGTCGGTCACGTATAGGGCTAGTATCATATACTGGCGCCTCCCAAAATAAAAAAAAAGTTCGTCTGGTTTTGATGGTGTTTCCAATAGAGTACTACAGGTTTCTTGCCACAAAAAATTCTACTAGGGGGCCGAACCGCACAATAACTCTGGATTCGGTGTGGGACGGCGGTGGGGTGAGTGAACTGCTGTAGCTGTAGCCTGTTGTGGGGTTGTGAACCACTGAGGGCTACGGCGGGTGTAATGGGACGCGAAATTAAAGCGTCACCCATCCACAAGGATCAGCTCAGTTTGCAGGTAAATATAAGTATAATTTAGTGTTTTGTTTATGTATTTGTAATATTTTGTTATGTTTGTAAAATATTTAAAGTTTTTTTTAAATTTTTTTTTATTTGTATGTTTCATGTTTGGAGAGAGCAGCGCACCTCGCAGAAACAGCATCTTCACTGTTGGAACCAGAAAGAAAATTGCTGGCCACTAGACGTCGCGGGTCAGCGGCCAAAGAGCAGCAGAAGATCCTGTGACCGGGTTGTTGCGTCGAACCTCCAACATTCAAATAAATAAAAATTTGTAATTTTCCATTATTATGACGTCACAGAATGTTTAGTTCATGTTGTATTTTGTTCAGTTCTGTTTTGTCGAGTCTGATGTTCACATCTGTATGTGGCATATACGAAGACAATAAAACAGTGTATGCTCTAAAGCTTAAATACGTGTTCGAGAATTATTTATGACGAGTTATATTGAGCAAGAATTATTACTGAATTTTTCCAAGATATTAATTTTCAGAAGAGTTTGATTTCGATTTTTGAACCTTAAAGGTTTTACAGCCTGATTTTAATATGGCAAAAATAAGATAGCTTGCAAGAATATAATTTCCAAGGAAAAACAAACGACGTCTGGATTTCAAAAGTTTGCGCAAACCAGTTGGACTGAGTGACGTAATTTTGCACAAACGACTCAACTGAAGGTGTTTTAATTACAGTTTCGTTCAAGAATCTATATAGAGAACTTTAAAAGAATTTAAATATTTTTTTGAAGTGTTTTGTAAACGACGTAGGTGACGAAGTCTGCACATGGCCATATTTCAAACAAAAATCATTGAGTCATACGCGTCGTTACACTACACGGGAACGAAGCCTCTCCTTCGTTTCTAGGTCCACAGTTTCATGCAAGAATACAATGATGCAGCAGCATCTCAATGTTTATGCCTAATATTTCCCGAACTATGTATCATAAAATGATATAATTTTGCACGTGCATTCAGTTGTACATGTGAATACCATCTGCAAAATGTGTTGCGAATAGTTAGTAGTCGAGAACTAGTAAATTGAAACGCCTTGCCTGATGTGAAAGCGTAACAAGCGATACACTTCTTTTTTTTCATTCATCATTTTATGGGAGGTCAGCAAAAAGTCTCATAAAGGTATCAAATAATATGTAAAGTGTCTTGCAAGTCTATAACTGCTCTCATTCTTTGATACTGGCTCATATTTGTAAGTCGTGAGCTACGCTCTTTTTTTCACTCCCACTCCACACCAACCCCTTTGAGTGGTAGATGGTTCTTACCCTTACAGCGGTTCCTTGCAGACTCTAAGTCTGGTTGAAATACACTCAGACTTTTAGGAGATGTGGAACATAAATATGTACATTTTTATAATGTTTATGGATTTACTTTTAAACCGCTCTATGTGCAAATTCCTAGATATTTAATGATATTATCTGTTATTAATTTTGGTTACTTTCATTAGTAAAGTGTCAACGACGGTAAATTATAACGATCGCTAATCAATTTAAATCCTGGCCGTAAGTAAGTAGATCAAGTTAGTTAGCAGCCAATAAAACCCTACCTTTACATTAACTTCATTAGGGAAGCACGCGTGATTATCGTTTGTGCACCACAATTACCGAAGTGGATTTCCGTACTTGATATGAAGAACACGTTTTAAAAAGAACCGTTCTGGACGTATCTGTTCGAAAGGGACTAGGTGAGGTAGATTACGTGAACGGGAGCAATAGGTTTTGCAATATGAGTCAGAAAGACGCATCGAGGGGTCCGGATGCTATAGCGCAGTCAGAATGAATGCGCTGAAAATACAGGATTTTCCAACAGTAGCTGGAGATTTATAGCGGCAGTTCGCGTGGAATGCAGAGTGAGAACAGAGTTAAGCGTCAGGCTGACTGATAACGACATAGCGAAGAACAGCAAGCGCTGGCTAAGTCTACGACTTCCCACAGCGTCATTTAATCAGTCTGAGGAGGAAACAACAAGCCTGCTTGTTGAACCAGATGGGCAAAGCGTATCAGACGCCTGTTTATTCTGAATTACGTCCAATGTTATGGGTGACGTGAACGGCGTTAAAAATGTCTTTATCAGAAGCCCTGGCGACGAAAGGGCACAGTAACAGTAACGCTGGGTGCTCCTGGCAGATGATACGCAACTGCGCCACGGATGGTTCTTTCCATAAGCAGCAGCACTTCACCTTTTCAGGTTAGAAGAACCGGAGAAAAACTTAGCAAAATGAATACTTACTGTTTTATTAATGAATTATTATTTTTTGATGTGCCTTTCACATATGTTTTGTATTCGGATTTATTTGTGCAATTTTGTTCAGGTAAAGTGACAAATACAGTTAAAAGCAATGTCTTAAAATATTCAGAAATGATAGTAATGTGTCGCACTCTGCAGAGTTGCCAGATCTCATTTATGGTCGCAGTGCCCTTTGAAGCCAATAATGTCGTGCACTTTACTACGACGCAACATCCAAAGGATGTTTATTCGGGACATTGGCCGGAAACAAATATATGAATAGGAAATACAGAGCGTAAATTAAAGTTAGCGCGCTGTGGCGCCACAGCACCACCCCTGCACAGCAACAGTACAAATGTGTCTAACAAAATTTCTTGGCGTGCATGTTTTCGTACAAAATGATCACCAAAGAAAGGTGATTTGGCTATACGGTAATGAAATGTGCGTCAAATATTTTCATTCAGTACTCTGAATACGTGCCGCACATTTGCATTGAATCAGGTTATACGTGTTCAAAAAGTTGATGCCGGGTCTAGGTGTACTCATTTCTCTAATTCTCTAACTTCGTAAAATGATACCGGCTACTTAATCGTTATTCAGCAGTTACAGAAATTCGAAACGCGTGTGATTATTTAATACTAACACACAAGTGACCGCTTTTAAAGCCGTATTTTGCCTTCAAACATTGACTTCCACAATACACTCTTCTATGGTTTCCGGTCTATTGTCACCACTGCTTTCTTTTTCTTCATTTATGCTTTTAGTATCCCCGTTCGAGCTTGTACATAACTTATAGTTTGAAACAGTTCATGACACTCTGACCCAGTGATGATGGGACTCCCCAACGAACTTTAGCGCTTACTAAACCAGTGAAAATTATAAATCGATATTAAAAGGTTAGCTAGGTTTTCAACTGCACTTAACATTAGATGCAGCTCTGAGTTGTGGTTAAAGTCATTATTTTCACCGTGGCGGCGACAACAGCAACCGTAACGAAGTTGTCTCGAATGAAAAACAGCCCACAGTTGCACTAAATTATGTTTATTTTAAACCTTGACCATGGGTTCTGGTATAATAACATAGCCTTCTTCAGAAGTACTAAAAATGATCAAAATAACATCTAGACCAGTGATACAATCTACGTATAAACTTCTAAATTACGTAAGTGATAACATATTACTTACATACACACTAATAAATGAAAAATGTCTTAGCCCAGCGGCTGCGTCAAGACCAACAAAATAACTTCAACAGACATAAGCCTGTTTCGAACATAAGTAAACTTACATATGGCACCGTATGTCCTCCGCCACTACCTCTGTTATACTGGGTACACGGTCGTCAATTGTGCTCATTATAGCAGAACCCATGGTCAACGTTTAAAATAAACATGATTTAGTGCAACTGTGAGCTGTTTTCCATTCGAGACAATTGTGGTTAAAGGTTCATACAAAAGTCAAACTGAAGAAATTGCTTATTATGAAATAGATAGTGCTTACACAGATGATAAATAAATCATAAATACTTATTAATTAATGTAAAATATTTTATAAACTAGATGTTTTCAAGTGTCTAGGAAGTAAATTTACCAAAAAATGTAACATTAAGTATGAAATTTCAGAGATAATAGAAAATTATTCGAAATTTTATTGTGAATCGGACATAATTAGAAACTGGAAAACACCTGCAAAGCAAACATCGTGGTATACAACCCATATAGTCTGCTGGTTTTGTTATGGATCAAAAGGTTGCACTTGGTTAAAGAAAGATCTAAGCAGAATACAAGTAACAGAGATGGTTCAAAAATGGCTCTGAGCACTATGGGACTTAACTTCTGAGGTCACCAGTCGCCTAGACTTAGAACTACTTAAACTTAACTAACCCAAGGACATCACACGTATCCATGCCCGAGGTAGGATTCGAACCTGCGTCCGTAGCGGTCGCGCGGTTCCGGACTGTAGCGCCTAGAACCGCTCGGCCACTTCGGCCGGCTCTAACAGAGATGCGCCTTCTACGAGGGGGATAGTACAAGGATGCAATAATACGAAACACCCTGAACATCAAGCCCCTAAAACAAACTATGGAGTAAAAAGTTTCCAAGAAGAGCCCTAGAATGGACAGAATTTGGACGAAGGCCAATTGGAAGACCACGAACAAGATGTCTAGACCAACTGAAAAGGATGATATGGATCGAAGAGGGGAGGAGATGCTGAGTGACCCTGAGAGGAAAGAGAACTTTAGAAGGGGTTCTGTGAGCCACCTGCATAGACGGAAACATTTCGGGAAGAAGAAGAACATTAATTAAAAAAGATGTAAAATTCCGGCCGCCGCAAGTGGCTCGGCTCACACACTTGCAAAGAAAACAATCTTCGACGATCTTTAATGCAGCGTAAAATAAAAACAACTGAACGTAAAGTGAAACGTGAGAAAAAACTGGAAAACATGACTTCTAATTTAAAATGAGAATTAAAGACTGTGGTAAAATTCAAACAAAGGAACAATTGCTATAACTTCTTTCAGAAAGTGATTATGTAAATTATATTAAGCCTAACTGAGCAATTAGTGACTATTTGAATCAAAACATTTTAAGAGAAGTGAAGTGAAAGTTTACCACTACAGGCTCGAATTCTGTCTTCCACTACGGACACACCACTGATCACTTAACCCCGACCTATTCTGTATTCTGAAATTCACTTATCTCTTCCCAAACCTACACTCAGTGTTTTGCACAGTGCAGTGGTCTTACCATGGCTGGATCTGCGGCAGTCCTAGGGTGCTCAGCTACGAGTATACAGAAATCGCTTCCTAATGCTGTCGGCCTCTGCATATTATCGGTGCTGCCAGATGCAGTCAGCCGTTTTATCCGGCGAGAATGGCTGACTATCACTTTAAACCTGGTAACCTACAGCTCAACGAAAACTTCTATCATACGCATCACGGAGTTGCCTTTTTACCCCCCCCCCCCCCCCTCGAGAATGCTAGCTAAGAACTGAACATGTAACCTTAAATGGTGACCTATTGTAACAAGAGAAACATGGAGTGGAAATGTACGCAAGAATGGATAACACTAGATTTAAATGTCGCCCTGTCACCCCTAATTAGTCTGTGGCGGTAGTGTTGACGATAAATCACACCTATTTTTAATTCCAAACATGGACCATAATGAACACTTAGGGGGTTCAATGATATCAGACAATTACACAGAAATAAAATAAAGCAAAGGGCGAATTCAGGATCAAATTACTGAAAGTAAAAGCTCTACTGAATCAATAAATTTACTATCAATTTCAGACCAATGCTGAATAAAAATACAAATGAACCATTTACCCTCCTAGCTGGGATTGGCAGTGAACTGTGTCAAAATCGGTACAGAACCCGATCTCTTATAAATTGGCTGACCGACTGACATCGACACAAAACGGAAAATAAGAAGAAGCACTACACCCCAAAGTATCGTGAAACCTCAGTGGAAACAGCAGTTGCACGTGATCCAGCTATTTAACGCTACTCCTAACGCAGGCCGGAGCGGAAACGATCTCACCTTATTACTGCTGCTGTGGCTGCGGTCTCCGGCGGACGACGGCGTAGCCATGGGATCCGAGTGCGGCGCCTTCGGAAATTACACTCCTACAATACATGGACAACAGACTGCTGTCCGTAAACTTCTCAAAATGCGACAATATTCCCATCAGCAAAGCGCTGACATGGCTCACGTCCTCTCAGAACGAAAGCCCAAAACGGAAAACCTCGACAGAGAGTCGAGCAAGATCGCTATTCGCCTCTGTTTTCCCCATCAAAACTTTACCGAGCGAATCACATTCCTGGAAAGGCTCAAAATACCCAGTTTCCCAGTGCCGACCAATGTACGGCCTGGGAATCGAATTATTTTCCACAATTCTTCCCTTTCTAACAAATTTCACGAGTAAACTCCACCCAAGCCACCTGGGAAGATCCACAGCTGCGGGCAACAACAATTTTTCCGGAATTTTTAATTCCTAAAGGACTCCTGCCCTGACCCACTTCAATTACTCGAGGGTGTAAAATTAGTGGAACGTAGGAGAGAGCATGCCCAGGAAGCCACTGTTCTGTTTTGTAAACACTTGAGGTTACACGCCTGGAGACGTGGTGTCAGGTTGCTGGCCGAGCGCTGTCCCCAATGCCTCGCACATAATGCACTGACGCAAAATCTGATAATTACAAAATCGCATAATTCTCCCTGTATTACATAACCAGCGTGCCGGAGCGTTTCCACAGGCATTTCCTACACCGTAATCGAGAATTTTAATCCAACAAACAACTAATTATCAACAAAGCGATTGCGCCACTGTCAGTTGTTTTTATTGACCTAAAGTGCTCGAAAAGTGGTTAGAGTCACGTTAAATGGCGAGACCATTGTTACCTTACACTATTTCCACGAAGCTGGGAATGATTTTATGTCAGCTGGAAGTTTTGCTCTCCACATTCTTAGGTCTTAAAGTTTTTAGCAGGATGGTGTCCACTGGCAACAGTCTCTCAGGCGTCTCACCAAGAATATCATGCATCACAGTGAATTCCAAACGTTAATGGAGATAAGAAGTGAAAACTACACCTAAATTCCACTATACTTGTAATCATTTATTACCGAATAAACAAAAACCGTTTCATATCAAAATCAGCATGAAAAAATGCCTAATTAAAATTTAATTTATCCAGTACTTGATATACAGATGAGAGGAGGGAGTCTCAAATAGACCAACGACTCTCAATAGCCCTTCACCCCAAACTAAATATATAAAAAAGAAATGACTGAGTGTCAAAAAATTTGCCTGAACCACTAGAATATATTCCACTTCATGTCTGACAAAGGTTGAAGTTTCAACATGATAGTGCACCTGCAAACTTTGGAAGAAATGTGAATCTGTATTTACCAAGAGAATTTCTCAGGAAATGGAACGGTCATGAATGTTCTGTTACCTGACCTCCTACATTCACTACACCTAAATCTCCAGCATAATTACTGTGGGGACACTTGAAGGAGCACGTTCATTCTCTCCACCAACGAATGTAGACAAACTGGTAGAGTCCAAGCAGAATACCGTGGCCGATAGATACGCAGTCGGCAGGGCATGTGTGGGGAAAACGGCAGTGGTAGGGGTTACGGCAGGATCACATTTTAGTTAGTGATTCTGAACTATTTGGGAATCTAGGATCTGGAAGCACCACTTACTTATCAAAGACCGTTTGCGATGTGTTTTCTCTCTTGATGAGTCATAAAGCTTAAAACAGACTGGAGACTAGATAAGAAGGGCGAAATATTTTTGCTTGATCATCGATTTAACACCAGATACAGACAAGTGGACCAACTTACCCTCGTCATAAGATACGTTTTTGAAACAGGCGAACCGTGCAAAAGATTTCTCAAGTTTTTGCTTAGTGGGACATAAAGCTGAAGAAATGTTTTCTGCCATTATTTCGAAAGTCTAACCGCTGGTCATAAATACTGAAGACTGTCGTGGACAATCATATGACAATGCCGTGAACATGTCTGGTGTGTACAATGGATTCCAGGCTAAAATTGAAAGCCAAGCATCTTTTGCTTTTTTTCGTCCCTTGCTCTCCCCACTCTTTAAATGTAGTGGCGACTACGGTTACTGAATTTTGCGCAGAAGCTTGTTACCATTTCGCTTCAAGGAATCTACTTTTTTTTATTCGTAAGTTCGACACAACGCTGGCAAAAATTAATGACTGAAATCGAGAAAGGGAAAACGCCATAGGGTAAATCTGTCACGTTGGTCAGCTAGAGAGTATGAGAGATTCGTGGCTCGAGTCCTTAAGGCTTTGGAATCAGTCAAAGATAATTCTACTGAAAAGCCTGTAACACGAAACGAAGAGGCAAGAATACTTTCCAATTTAGAAAAACTGGAAACGGCGGTAATGGTTGATGTGTGCAATGTTTTTCTGAAAAGAATATACAAAGTAAATGTTCAGATTCAGGCTTCTACCGTAGGTTTGATCACTGTTTGATCTGGACGAAGACCGAGTGGAAGACCACGAACAAGATGTCTAGACCAGCTGAAAAGGATGTTATGGATCGAAGAGGACTGCAATGGGAGGAGATGCTGAGTGACCCTGAAAGAGAACTTTAGAAGGAGTTCTGTGAGCCACCTGCATAGACGGAAACATTTCAGGGAGAAGACGAACTTTAATTAAAAAAGATACGAGATCTCTTTGCAAGTTTTTCGTAGCTGAACGAAAAATTTTAGGTATTTCGAACAAAAGTCGATAGAATTAAGCGTGTCGAAGCAGTATACAAAAGACATGAAAAAATACAATCAAAGAGGAAAGAAATTTATGATGAGACACCCTTTGATGAAATGAGGATGACTACCAGTGATACTTTCTGGATTAATAGATTTCTTGTCCTCGCTGACAGACTCATATCGAATTAAAAAACGGCAGGGGGCGTACGACAGGTTCAATGAAAAGTTTTAATTTCTGACCAAAATGAATGAATTGTCATCATCAGCCCTTTCGTATAAAGCCCTTTTCTTGGGAGAAATGTATCCTAACGATTTAGAGACTGACATTTCAAGAATGCGCACATTTTCAATGCCACCATTCCTCTGAAAGAATTTAGGTAAAAACCAGATTCAGGATCACTGAAAAAGTCTATCTTCATTCCTGCGAGAACAGAATTTACAAACCGTTTATCCAAATTGGATACAACAGGGTTCGCATGGCTCTATCTACATGAGCAACAAATTGTTCGGGTGAGAAACGTTTTTCGTGCTTAAAGCGGCTGAAAAATTATCTAATATCTACCTTGAGCCAAGAAAAGATAAACGCCTTAGCTCTTTTGAGCATAGAGTCAGAACTAATGATCAAGATTTCCCACGACGATATAACTGATGATTTTGCGAATAGAAAATCGCACAAAAAGATATTGTAAAATATTCGTAACTTAATTGAATTTCATCATCATCATCATCAGCCGAATTGTTACCAGATAATTGAATATATTGTTTTTAAACTGTAAGTAAACGCAATAAAAATTATTTAACTACGTTTACTGAATGTACATTGTCGTGTAAGTAGTATTAAGGCACCTTATTAGTAGTACATGGATGAGCTTTTGTTATCTCACAAATATACCCAAAAACTATTTCTTGTGCAATGTTAACTAAATCGGTAGGCTGTAAAAATAATCTAGGAATTGACACATCGATTCCTTAGTTTGCAGTCATACTAATTACGGGAAAAAGTAATTAGGATGATAGAGCACAGATCATAAAGTTACAATTCCATTGAGAAAATTATTATAATTAGCGTAGTTGTGAAATAGAGTATCTAAATATAGAGGCCGGTGTCGGCAACAAAATTTGAATATCCTACTGGCGGCAAATATGTAAATCCGTCTCTGGCATAAGTCGGTCTGTCATTACCAAGTGTATCTTAACTTGTAAGTTAAGTCATTAGCGCCAATAAGCTACCTACATGTGCTATGTACTTTTATGGAAGAAATCTTTACGTATCTTAATAAATAATGCGCCAGTTTTTGGTTTATTTAGAGTCCTATTTTACTTCGTTGACAAGTGCACCTTAATCTGTAAGTTAGATTGGTGGTCTTAATGAACGAGCAACGTCTGTTACGTACTGATATAGAAGAAATATTTATATATTTGGTAGCTAATACTAACAATTTTTGGTTTCTTTATAGTGCTATTGTATTTTGATACAAAGATCGAATTTTCGTCCATGATCAGATATTGTTCTTCGGCTGTTTGTGGAGTCTAGTGTATCATTGGCTCTGATGGAAGGAAACTGAGCAGCCGCTATACTGACCTAGTGTTTATGAAGTTAACATGTCGTATTTGGTGCTTTTCGTAATTATACTTGGGTATTACAAAAATATTCAGTCTAAGTGATAAACTATATTGAGAATCTCGCCAAAACATATCGTTTTTAGTACAGCTTGTTATGCTAAACTGTCGGATAATGCAACAGCTGCTGCTAAACCTAATATAGGTCTTGGCATTGGTTAATAGTTGATTGTGATAAGGAGAGGAGATACAGCCTGTAAACTTTTTAGCAAGCTCTGACACAAAGTTCCAACATTCAAATGTTGCAGCTGTACTCGAAAGTTCGTTTTCGTATCAGCTGTAGAACATATCCTCAAGTAGGTCTAGATCTAAAATAATAAAAAGAACTGCGTTAGCCAGCCACTAATGTCAGTCATAGTTTTTTAGAGTAGAATAAGTTGCATTCTTTTCTCGCCTCCCCCTCCCCCTTAAAACGGTGGGGGCGAGGTGAAATATCACTGACAAATTTCTAAAAACGTCAGGTGGCGAAATTTCGATTTCTATAACACCACTAACATAACCTGAGATCAGCGTAAGAGGGACTGTAAAGTGTTACTACCTTGCCTGCTTAGCATATATGTGTTTTTACGGTCGTAGGACAGTAATACATACCATTTAGTCACGGAAATAGCATTGTGACACTTAATTTGAGGCCTCAGTCATGTTTTAGGTACGTCTTAATTTGTAAGTTATGCCAGTAGTATTAATAACTTCATGTACTTTGATAGATAATACAGACGATATGGACATGGAACTAAAACTGAGAGTTGAGAGTCCATATGCCTTATACCAAATGGGGTAAAAATATAAAGCTTTATACGTCACCAAATGGACTACATAGAACAAGATGGGTATATACTGATTGGTTGTTAAGTTTTAATGGCTTGTAAAACAGTGTGCTGTGATTGGCTGTTTCGCTTTAATGGCTAGTAAAATACTTGGGTGTGTTGGGAGATCTAAATATGTGTGTGTGTGTGTGTGTGTGTGTGTGTGTGTGTGTTTGTGGTAATGAAGCTGTGTTAGGTTGCTGTGAATGCTGACAATATGGCGGCTCTGGAGTATATTCTGACTGGCTGTTTCGTTTTAATGGGTGGCAAAAAACTGAGCTGTCGTTGAAGGATTAAGGAGGGTGGGGAAGGGAGAGGCGAAAGAGGGTGGGAGGCTGTGTGGCCTATGAGAGGTGTGGAGAGGGCATGAAGATGCCATGCATTTGAACCTGTTCCTGTAGGTAGGCAACCCAAAGGCAAAAGGTCATATCTGTCCCAGAATGACTTGTTACCAACATGCTTACATAAAAAGGTCCTGGTTTATTTCTCGCATCTAATTCGGATAAAATTCCAAGCTTCGAATGATTGCCTCTATCATCATTGTCAGGGGCTAAAACTGACGGTTTTAGTTAGTTTTATCCCTTGATAACGGTGATGGAGGCAATCATCAAATTCTTGAAATTTCATCCGAAACTGATGCGGCAAGTAAACAGAGAAATTTTTGTGCAAGGACTCTGGCGTGAAAAACTTCGAACTCACCGACATATGACTATCAAAAATAAATTGGAAGTTATAATGAAGAGCTTAACTGCGGAAGAATAACGGAGATGTAGACCAGGAATACGCACAAACGAAATTGTCCCTGGAACTAACACTCTTGTAATTATGCAAGAGGAGGATATTACAAACACCTAACTACAATTTTTCCTCGGCTTTATTAAAAAAATATGAAGTATTATTTCTGGATGCTCATTATATGGTAATTCTATGATGTTGTTTTTTATTTAGCAGAAAGCCATATCCCAGGCAGCTGAAACGCTCTCTTAAGTCAAAATCTTCTAACCTTTCAAATGCAAGGTATGTAACTTACCTTGTCAAATAATGAGCCATTTAATGAGTTAAGGTTATCCAAATAAATAATATTGTTCACTGTCGTTTCGAAAATTCTTGGCTTCAGTTAGAGTCACCTCCTTCCACTTTCTTGTATAGCTGTCTTACTATGGGGTATTTAAATCTGCCTAGAGAAGTTCCCGCCTGAAAAGATGTGTTCTACGAGTAACTGTCGGAATAACCTCTTGAATTATTACGTTTCAGAGACTTTTTCTTCTTTCCCTTTATTGTTATTTCAGTTCTCCACAAATGGAGCAGGTTGACAGCCGATAAAACCTCTCTTCAGCAATTGGTTTCACAAACATAAAAGAAGGTTTAAAATACATAAAATCAAATGACATTAATTGATGATTTTTTAAAACACAATAGTGGACAATATTTACGATTAAAGAAAAAAGATGACAAAATTATGACTAAAAAGCCACTGGTGGACGACACTGAAGATTTAAAAAAATTTCTCGATGATGTCACTTCACATATAAAATAAAATCACTGATGATAATGTGAATGATGTTGCGGTGTATTGACGATGCTGTTGATGCATGTAAATGGTCATGGTTATGATGAAGGAGGGATGATGAGTACGACGTTGGGGCCCTGTGGAACCACAGGAAGCAATTGAAAAACAGCAAGGTAGAGGAAGTGAGAGGATCGAACGTGGAAGGAAGGTATGAGGTGGGGTGTAGTGATTAGGATTGGAAAGAGGAGTATATCTTGGGACGGATTTCAAAGCTGGGGAGTGGGATTTAGTTAAAATTCTGGCAGGAGGGCATGGATAGCGCACAAAGGTGCATGGAAGGTGGAATATGCATGTACTGGTGCAGCAAGGTACGTGGATTGGAGAGTAGTGGGTGGGAAACTGGGTCCGGGACTGGGTCTTACAGTTAATATATTACATCCGAAGGTGTTCTACGGCGAGAAGAAGATGTGGAAAGTGGATGAGTTGGCACAGAACGAGAGTTGGGGAAGGTAGTCACATGCAGTAAGTAAGGCTGACTGCATGTTTTTCCAAAATTTCAAAGGACTTGTAGACCTTAGGGGAGGTGGAGATATAGACAACGTGGGCATGGCTGAGGATGGGCGAATGAGGGATTTATAAGTGGGAATAAGGGCAGAAGGATGTAGAGCCCAGGAGCGGCCTGTTAGCAATCTTAGTAGTTGTAGTCGCTTTCTTGTTTTGTGTTGGAAGGTAAGGTGACATGCCTTCCACGTTATTTTTCTGTCGAAGGTTGGTCGCAAATAAACTGCAAGACGATAAAAAAAAGCTACCGACGTGCCATGATGGAAATAACGGTGAAAGGGTACAGTACCGCCCGACATTGAAAATAGGTACAACATACTTCATTATTTTTGTCAGAACAACACATTTTTTTTGTAAAAATAACTCAATTTCAATTAATACAGCGAAGCCAGATACCAGTGTGGGAAAGAATGACAATTTATTTATTTAATTGATCACATGTGCTCTCCCACAAAGTAAATCCCTACATCCAGTTTGGTGAGATCTGTGAAATGAATGAATGTATGGTCGTCTGCTAACCACAGATAGTGAATGTGAACATATGATCATCTTTGAGTCGATCCTTTGGCCACCTTTGGTGGGACCAAAGAGATGAAATTTACCTGAGCTTTGAGCGCCTGAAATGTGGCTGACCAATAGGGTAGCAAGGTGCCTCCCCACTTCGACAGAGGTGTGAGAGGACCTAGAGAACGGCCATATTTCAGCACTCTGCCGCTGGATCTTGTGCTGTTAAGACCTGTTTTAGTTGTGCTCCGTAATGACGAAAGAGTGGAGACATGGTATGCATGTGGAATATTTAAGAGTAGTTTGAAATATTAATTTCTCTATTTCAGGAACTTTTGTGGGGAGAATTAAATATCAGGCAGGTAATATTAATGGGATTGTAGTAATCTTCGGAAGTGACCAACGGTCACAATGAAAGCAAGTGTAGCAATAAGTTGAAATACTTCCGTGTGCTTAAGTTAAGCTGAATTACTAGCGTGTGTACAATAAGTTGAAATATTTAAGAAATAGCGTGTGTACCATAAGTTGAAATATTTAAGAAATGGCGTGTGCAGGACTTGAAATTAGAGACGAGTACTTCCACGTGGTGAGTACTGTGTGAGTCTCAACCTGTGTATGAGACAAAGGATAAAGAGAAGTACTCGTCCATGGTATCAGTTGAGGGCTCGCATGTGTGATGAATATGTTCTTAATAATACTTTGCGTGATATGATTCCGTGTGACGCTTGATTCAAACTCTGAGAGAGAAGCAAGATGAATCGGCCGTCTGTCCAGCAACACCACTTGGCTTGCATGGCACAGGAAGACGTGCAAATATCTCCAGAGTTCATAGTAGGAAAGTAGAATTACAAAGTGGGGCAGTGTCGTGTGAAACTGGGATAAATATTAATTGAAGTGGGAAAGCTGAAAGTGATAATGTTGTGACCATTCTCTGTGTAGTATTTCCTATTGTAGTGTGGTGAATGTCATGTAATTTGGGTATGTGTGGTTTGCATGGGAGAGTAGCGAGGTAGTTTCAAAAGATTAGTGGGTTATGCTTGTTCCTTTGGTACTGCTCGGTCTGGAGGAAAGTTTAGTGATGGTGATTGTGAGAGTCGAAGTGTGAGGTATAATAAAAGATCCACCATCCTATCCAGAAAGTGCACCGTAGCGTTAAAAATAATTACGAGACCATAATATAGAGATTCACCATTGTAAAGCCATGCCCACTGGGCGGAATTTCTCATGTGTTATTGTTGTAGGTTGTAGAATTTGTGTGTTTAGGTTAGAGAATTTATCGGAATAAATAAGATAATGAAAAGAAAAAGATTTGTGGACTTTTCCCTCGAGTTGTATGTTGTCATGATGTCCCGACTTTATAATGTGTGCGCCATTCATATTCAGTGCGGTGGCCACGTGTTGATAAAAGCCGTTAAATAAAAGACAAAAAGGAAATGTGGTATTGCCAGTGCGTAGTGTACAGTCAGAGTTCTGTAAATTACTGATAGTCAGATGCATGTTTCCGTTGCGTATTAATCATATAGGAGGATAACTTGTAACTTAAGTGTGAGTACTAGAGTTCATGTTACTCGATAAATAAGAATGAATCCACTCGCTTGGCAGACCACTCATCTTGCAGGCCTGACTGCTTGATGCCACAGTATGAGCAAGGCATGTGGGTGCCTCTCAACGGAATCGGACAGAATTCGGTAGATGTAACGTGCGTGTACTGGCAAACAAATGATTAAATGGATGATTTATTCAAGAGAAAGAGCTTCGCAATCTGAGCAAATCAATTAAACGTCGGTCCACCACTGGCCCGTATGTAAGCAGTTATTTGGCTTGGAACTGCTTCTTGAGGTTTTTGATGTCCTGAGCGATGTCATGCCAAATTCTGTCCAATTGGCGCGTCAGATCGTCAAAATCCCGAGATGCTTGGAGGACCCTGCCCACAATGCTCCAAGTGCTTTAATAGGGGAGAGTTCTGGCGAACTTGCTGGCCAAGGCAAGATTTGACAAGCACGAAGACAAGTATGCGGGCATTATCTTGGTGAAATGTTAGCCCACGATGGTTTGCCATAAAGGGTAACAAAACGGGGCGTAGAATATCGTCGACGTAGCGCTGTGCTGTAAGGGTGTCGCGAATAGCAACCAAAGACACATCTTCGCCAGTCATTGGGGCTCACTTCGAAGCAGGACTCATCACTGAAGACAATTCAGCCCAAATTAAAGGATTTCAAGACCCAATGATCAGTGAAGGCCTGTCTGGACATGCCCCAGACGGCGATGGGATACCATTCTGATTGTCAACCTCCACAAAGTTCAACAACTAGTAGTGACCGTCTGGGGTGCCATTTCTTTTCATAGCAGGATCCCTTTGCTTGCCATCTGCGGCACCCTCAGAGCACAATGGTACGTCGACGATATTCTACGCCCCGTTTTCTCGACCTTTTTTGGCAAAGTATCCTGCGCTTACATTTCAGCAAGATAATTCCCGCCCACACAAGGCGACACTTTCTGCTGCTTGTCTTCGTGGTTGCCAATCCTACTTTGGCCAGAAAGGTCGCCAGATCTCTCCACAGCTAGAACGTTTGGATAAGTGTGGCCAGGGTTCTCCAACCAGCTCGATATTCTGACAATCTATCGGGCCAATTGGACAGAATTTGGCGCGATATCCCTCAGAAGGACATTAAAAAACTCTATCAATCAATGGCAAGTCGAATAACTGCTTGCATAATGGTCAGATGTGGACCAACGTGTTATTGACTTGCTCAGTTTTTTAAGCTTTTTGTCTTGAGTCAATCATCTGATTTTTCTGAATCTGTAATAATTAGTTTGTCTGTACATGTACGTCACATTTACCGATTTCTCTCCATCCGGATGATTCTTTCGAGGTGGGTCTTTTTTCTTGGTCTTAGAATGTACTTTACTGTGTTAGAGGGATGGGGTTGGTTGTAGGTGGAATGATGCAAATTGGATGACGGAAACGCCGAGTGGTGCTATCAAAGATGCTGCCACTCTTCCGTCTACAGTTTTTGACAGAACAATTGTATTAATTACATAGAAAGGTGAACAAAATATGAGTACTAAAATTTCCAGGTGATGCTGATGCAGTGGAGTTGTTCTTTCATGGCGAGCTGCGTGGGGGTGACGAGTTGCAGGAGATGACGCTGATGTGGTTTCTGATTGATGATCAGCTTCAGGTAATGGGTAGGCGGAAGATACCGCTGTAACACAGTGGAGAGTGAAATAAAGGATGAGGACAGAGAGCTGTAGTTGAAATTGTGGAGAAGAGGAAAAAGTTGTTGGTGTAGTTGTGAGAGGGGTGGTGACGGAAGACATCTAGGGCATTGTAGGGTTGGAGTTTATGTGGGATTGTATTTGACAAGGGTGTCTACTCGAGAAAAGAAAGTGGTTTTGGGAATGTGCGGCAGTGGCGTTTAAATGAAATATGGAATAGGCTGCCAGGGTGACTTGCTGGAGGATATGTGGATGCTGAAATAGGTCAATGTTTTGAAGGACAGTGGTGATAAAGCGGATGCTGCCTTCAGTGGTAGGAGTAGGATGTAGGGAGTTGTTTGTGTGGAGTGGTGTGACGGTAGGCCTCACTGGGACGATCAGTTCAGATCTGGAGGGAGGGGGTTTGGCTATACACTTATAAGAGTAAGTGGAATGGGACTGGTTGCAAGTGTTGCAGGTGGGCGTTGGTACAGGTAAATGCCTTTGCAGTGGAGGCAGGTAGGAGGGTTTTTGCAATCGGGAGTTAAATGATAATTGTAGATGATGCATTTGTGACAATGGTAGGCTTGGGCTTGGGATCGTGAAAGTTCAACTTTGCATTTACAATGATACATGAAGGCTCCATTCTGAAGGAGGTGATCAGTGGTTGAAGGACTTCCAGAAAAGACACAGATGAGGAATATAGGGCCAGAATGGTGGCGAATTCGAAAGGCTTTTCGGATTTGGGAGAAGCGGTTGTAATTTAACTCCAATTCAACTTCCCTCACAGTGATCTCAGGGTCCACACCTTGGATCATAGCACCAAGGGTCAACTGGCGCCAAGGGGTGGGGAGGGGGAGGGGGGTAGTTTGGGGTTGTCTTGATCATCATGGGCTGAGTGGGAGCAGGAAGGCATGTGTACCAAAGGTGATGGAAGGTGCTCGTTGCAGTAGGAGGGTCTGGAAATCAGGATAAGAGGATCTGATGATTACGGAGTCTCTGCCGGGTGTGGATTGTGATGTAGTGGCAGGTACTTCTTTTTTCTTTTTTTTTTTGAGGGAAGTGTTTTAGGTGAGGATGGTGCTTCTACTTCTGAATCCACATGCAATGAAGACAGTGCTGGCAGTGGAGCAGCAGTAGGCTGATGGCGCTGCTGGCTGGTGCAGTTCCGACGTTGGTGGCAGGGGTGGCAGTGATAGCGGCAGCGACGCTGGCAATGGAGCTGCTGTGCATGTGGAAGAGATGACCTCTGCAAATGAGGAGTTAATGAATTGTTGGGATGCAGTGTGTGAGAGTGGGAAGACGGATGGAGTTACCTAAGTAGTGGGAAAGGAGGGAATGGAGGGAAGAGCAGGATAGGATAGTGAGTGAGAGTAAACGAGTAAGTGGAGGTGGGAGTGGAGTACAGGTGCGAATAAATGATATTGATCGTCGTAGTTGTAGGCTGATACGTCGTTGAATGAGGGCAGCGACGTTAATGACGATTAAACAGTGGTGACTAGCTGATGGAGGTGAAGACTGACAGCAAAAGATGTGGACTGGCGATCAGTAGCAACGACCAGCAACGAGGGCAAGCTCTGGTGGTGAATGTGATGACTGGCAGCAAGAACTGGCAGCAAAGCGTAGGCAATGATGATGATGGCCAGTAAAGTCTGGCAGCAATGGAGTTGACATAGACGGTGACGGTTGGAAACTTTTACCTATCGAGATTCCAACCCAGAGAGCAGCCGAGGCAGTTGTTAATTCCGAGGGGACAAGGGATTCCAACCCTTGGATGTTTAGTGACTTGATAATATCTTCAGTTTCAGTCCTACACAAAGTTAACCATGACAGAGAACACATTTGGCCGACTGTCATTCCTGGACATGTAGGTAAGGAAGAAACCCAGTAACGCTCTTTGCACAGGAAAATGTTCACACGTACCGCTATTTACACGCCCTCACTCAATACCCCCTAGCGTTCTGAGCATTCTAAGAAGGTGGGCACATGTTGCTGCTTTCCACGAAGAGGAAAAGACGATGCTCTGCAGCGCCACCTATTGGCTGTTGACTGACTGTCTCTGCCCCACGTCACTTGCTGCAGCTGTTCCCTCTGCTAATATCTGACAACACCGTGACACACACTTCTGTTTCTAGTATCTCCCGACAAACTGACTAATGCCACCGCTCTTGATATTTAGTTTAATCCTTGTTAAGTCTCTTTTACATCACCTATAATAAACACTATAAAGAAAAATGTAATTGCTGAAACATGTGTCCTAACAATGCAATCCAAGCGAAACGTTAAGCGAGTTAACCTAAGAGCTGACGGCAGACTGAACTGGCAGAACAGTGTTGATGCCTAGTATGTCACGAGGCACTCACTCTGTACCGTATATCTCCCCACACCACTTTCGCTCCTAATGACCAGTTTATGAATTATGAACTATGATAGAACTATCTGTTCTATCATCTTCCTAAAAGCCTCTTGGATCCATTGCGTCATTAACATCTTCCGTCAGTCTTCAAGGAGGTCCTCCATGTCTTCTCCGCTGGTCACTGAGACTCAGTTCGAAATGGGACTCATCACTGAAGACAATTGTAGTCCAGGTCATGGGATTCAAGGCAGAAGACGTATTGCGAGACGCCCAACACAGTGGGATACCATCGTGCCTGTCACCCATCGTACGGCCCTACAACCACAAGTGATGATATGGGATGTCATTTCTTTTCATAGCAGGACCCCTTTGGTAGTCATCCAAGTCACCCTTACAGCACAGAGGTTCATCGACGATATTCTACGCCTTATTTTCTTACCCTTAGAGGCAAGCCATCCTGTGCTTATATTTCAGCAAGATAATGCGCACCCGCACACGGCGAGAGTTTCTACTGCTTGTCTTCCTGCTTGCCAAAACTCTACCTCGGCTAGCAAGGTCGCGGGATCGGTCTCCAGTTGAGAACATCTGAAGCACTATGAGCAGGGCCCTCCAACAAACTCGGGATTTGGACGATCTAAAGAGTCAAATAGACAGAATTTGGCACTATATCACTCAGGAGGTCATCCAACAACTATCAGTCAATGCCAAGCCCAATAACTCCTTGCAAAAAGACGAGATGTGGACCAATGCGTTTATTACTCGCTCTGTTTTTTTAAGCTCATTCTCTTGAATAAATAATCCATTTTTTCTGAAATTGTAATCATTTGTTTGCCTGTGCATATACATTCCATCCATCGATTTCCGTCACATTCGGATAGTTCCTTCGTGGTGTGCTGTTTTCTTTTTTCCTTAGAGCGTATTTTAATTTAACTGTTGGACAATAGACAGGGTGTTACAAAAAGGTACGGCCAAACTTTCAGGAAACATTCCTCACACACAAATAAAGAAAAGTGTTATGTGGACATGTGTCCGGAAACGCTTACTTTCCATGTTAGAGCTCATTTTAGTTTAGATGCTCAATGGAGCACGTTATCATGATTTCATACGGGATACTCTACCTATGCTGCTAGAACATGTGCCTTTACAAGTACGACACAACATGTGGTTCATGCACGATGGAGCTCCTGCACATTTCAGTCGAAGTGTTCGTACGCGTCTCAACAACAGATTCGGTGACCGATGGATTGGTAGAGGCGGACCAATTCTATGGCCTCCACGCTCTCCTGACTTCAACCCTCTTGACTTTCATTTATGGGGGCATTTGAAAGCTCTTGTCTACACAACCCCGGTACCAAATGTAGAGACTCTTCGTTCTCGTATTGTGGACGGCTGTGATACAATACGCCATTCTCCAGGGCTGCATCAGCGCATCAGGGATTCCATGCGACGGAGGGTGGACGCATGTATCCTCGCTAACGGAGGACATTTTGAACATTTCCTGTAACAAAATGTTTGAAGTCACGCTGGTACATTCTGTTGCTGTGTGTTTCCATTCCAAAATTAATGTGATTTGAAGAGAAGTAATAAAATGAGCTCTAACATGGAAAGTAAGCGTTTCCGGACACATGTCCACATAACATATTTTCTTTCTTTGTGTGTGAGGAATGTTTCCTGAAAGTTTGGCCGTACCTTTTTGTAACACCCTGTATACCACACAAAATATGTAAGGCTGGTGTATGCGAGAGTGCATCTGCTTTATGTCCATACTCAGTATAATCGATCACTTTGTGTAACGTGTGTGATGTAGTTATGAACCACTGTGATTAAAAAAGTTCGAATCATAAATAATCTTCGGACTATAACTCCTGAGAGAGGTATTTCGCGAGAACGGGAGACATTGTGGTTGTGTTCAGCGCGCACACCGCCGATGCCAGGCTGAAATAATCAACAGGACGCTAAACACTGACTTTCCTTCCCTTTGGTGTTACTAAGGATGAGATTAATGAATGGCCTTTGTCTTCCATCAGGGATCACCTACTGGCAGTTCTTAACAGAAGTAAAAGTAAGACTATTTCCCGATGTATTCGACCGCTTGACTGGTGGTGCCTTAGTGAATTACTCGAATAAATGCGTGTCAATACTGTTCGCATCTTATTCGTTTTAACTTATCAGATACCGGCGCAGGTCTTAGTAGCAATCATACCTCCAGTTATTTTAAACTCGTTGAACAGCCAAAGAGCGGAGACATGTTTTGGAAGTTCGTGCAACATGTGAACATTTATTTGATATCACTAAATAGAACTTCCCTATAAGTAAAATTAATTTAAAAAAATAAAGCATTGTTTATGGATAACATTACTCCTTTGACTTTGTTGTAGTACTCTCCCCCACACATAAAGCCTCGCGAAATTGATGTAGCCATTCACTGGTTTTTTCTTTTGTTAATTTTCTGTTGCCAGTAACTATACGTAGATAACAAGATGACTGAAAACTTATCCTTAGAACAAATAAATTGTATTTTAAAGTTTTATTAGAAATGTGAGAACAAGAAAGAAATTCAGACATGATTGTGGTCAGAGTTTGATACAGTGCCACCGACACTTGCAATAACGAAACAACGTGACAAAATTGAGAGGGAATGAAGTGTGCGTGATCTGAAGAAGGTGCAGTGTGGGAGGAAGAAATCAGTAGCGAACGGCAGAGTGGCAGACGCAGTGGTATAAGCGTTTACAAGATCCCCAAAGAAGTCGATTCGGTAAGCTGCGAATGAATCAGGTGCAAGAAAATGAAGTGTCTACCGCATTTTAAAGCAAGCATAGAGGTAATCCTATATTCCCAGGTAGCTTTACGAGATGAATGAGGGCGATCCGGATAGACACCTGGTCTTTTGTGAAGGGATTTGCGATAGTGAACAGATGACTGATATCATTGTTTGGTCTAACGAGACAACGTTTAAATTTAATCTCCAATCGCCATAACTGCGTGTACTGGACAATAGACAATCCCCATGTGAAGGAAGGAGCTGTTACTCTTCTTTGGTTATCAGTATGATGTGGTATATCTATGAGAGGACTTGTAGATACATTCTTTTTTAAGAAACTGTAACAGGTGTAAAGTACCTCACCACGTCGCAGGATCTAACTGTACCAGCTCGTCGCCGAGTTTACCGAGATGAAGACTGCTTCTTTCAACAAGACAGCGCACCGTCACATTACCATAGTCACGTGCGGCAATTCCTGGATGAATTATTTGTTGAGAAGTGACAGGCCGACGAGGAGGTTATAACACTCCCTGTCTGCTAACTACTCTACCCTAACCTCAAAACTGGAGGCAGTTTGCAAAACAGAATTATTTTGTTATAGCAGTTATGGTATAAAGCAACAGAGCAGTGTTACCCTCTGAGAGGAATTTTGTTAAGTTGACCGTATTGTTCCTAATGGAAGTGGCTTATCGGAAATGAGAGTCAGAATTACGTTAATATTGGAATAGTGACAAACAAAATTTTGCCTAGCTATACTGTTTATAGAATAAGGGAAACGGTCGCCAGCCTAATTAGGCAAGAGAAAGATTAACATTCTCGTTTATGAAAGTAGGTATAAGTAACTATAATGGACAACACAACAGACACAACCTAGACTTAGCAACACGCGAGTGCAATGAACTCTAACACACATATGTTTTAAGATTGAAGCTAACAGTTAGAGCAGCAGGAACTATTTTCAAAATTATAACAGGTACAGAAAAACACTATCACTTTCAGGGTTTACACAAACTGAGTGGTCTTTATACTGTTAATATGCACACAAGAGAGACAAACACTTGGCATACATGAGAATGTAACGTTTCACAACTGCAGCTTTCTCACTTTTACTACAACGAAACACAATGTTGACAAAATTGCAAGAAACTGACTCACCTTTAGGAATTTACCACAGACAACAACGTGATCATTTACTTTATAAGACTCAGCCTAAAGTTTGAAGTTGGTAACAGCACTTTAAATAGCAGTTTCAATAGGAAAATTATTATTGGATAAATAACATTTGCTTTAACTCACTCTGTTACCACATTAGCTTTAACTATCTTTTTAATAAGTTCAAGAGGCATTATTTAACAAAGCTCTAGGCTTCAACGTACTTTCAGTAAGGACACTCGGTAATCACTTTACTTCAAACGGAGAGGACCCTGAGAGGTGTTATGATGAGGAGTAAAATCAAGGTAGGTAAATAAATTCCGATATGAATTACCTTATATTTCAGCACATTAACAAATCCATTAGGCTGATCCTTCACTGTACATCAATATAGTATTACGTTACAGTGATTGCGCAGTGTGGTGGCAACTGCATGTTGGTAGGTGGAATTGCAGGTAGAATTGCCGGACTTTATCGTATCTTCATGGCGATGATTCATACAAATTCCAGAATAGATCCAGCCATTTATCCACCCATCCGAGGCATTGGAAAGAAGCAGGAAAAGCCTCTCTCTAAATCAGCATGATATGCACCTTTACACTGACAGTGCACAGACTGGTAGCTCCTTTCCGACTGGTGGCTCGTCTCCGACTACTGCTCGTCTCCGACTGACTATCAGTTCCACCTTTCCCACCTATGCCAACCACAATTTGCGCGTGCTACGCATTTCCGTTCCAGAGGGGAACCACTACACCATTTACATACAGAATAACTAAGAGCCCTAAGTGAGGATCAGCAGTTTACATAATAGCAACCAAATGTATTAAATAAAACAGAACATTTTCACATATTGACACTTCTACAAAAATTATTCACACAAAATTACAATCATATACAGTAAGTATTGTTCCCTCCAAATGGGTCAAAGCATTTAAACGAGAGATATGTTACACAGCATACAATCAAATCATAACATCAAAGTTTGACAAAGAAAAGAGTACACAATTTTATGTTATCGATTCAAACACATTTGCAAAAGATCAACAATGTAACATTAAATAAAGAAATGAATCCATACAGCATAAGAGCTGTGGTGTTACACATGCCCCATGTTTCGTTGAAGTTTCCCATCAGGGATACTTCAAGGAAACATCCATAACACCTAAGTGGTGCTGGCTGCAAAAAAAAAAAATTTATTCCATCCAACTTCAGTTGGGAGAAAAAAAACCACACACACACATTACAAATATACAGTATATACACTAAGAAATTGCATGTATTTCTTCCAAAATATTTTCAAAGTAAAATATCTAAAGCAATTTTCAATTTCACACTGGTTTAAGGAAACTAATTTTGCACCATTACACAAGATATCTTTAAGCATGTTCTTTTCATACACACACAGTTCAATTAATAGGCAATCAGTACACAAACTCATCTACATATAAGTAGAATAGGAAAAGCCTTTAAATAATGTGAAAAAAAATTTAAACACATATACAATAACACAGAACATTCTAAGTTAGCAAAACAGAATTTTGTCTCTCAATAATTATAGAGGAATGTAAAATTTCACAGACACACAAGCATATTAATGAT
Source organism: Schistocerca piceifrons (assembly GCF_021461385.2). NCBI lineage: Eukaryota > Metazoa > Arthropoda > Insecta > Orthoptera > Acrididae > Schistocerca > Schistocerca piceifrons. The sequence continues at coordinate 319,026,740 of NC_060139.1, read as the reverse complement.
CACAGTATATTTTACAAGGTTCAGCAATTAATGAAATATTGAAAATTTCAGTTTGCATCCGGATATGTACAATTATTTATACAAACAACTATGAGAAACCTTTTCCAACTGACTCCTTAAATACCAAAGTAACTTTGCAAGGTTTTCTCAAAACAATTAACTTTAATGCTGCTCTTCATTAATAGCAGTCCAAAATGTTTGTTGCACGTAAACACATTAACCTATTCAGACCCTATCTTTAATCATCACTGCCGTATTTTTAAAACAAGGCAGTCCAAAACAAACATCTACATCCATTTGAATAAGAATGCATATATATTCTATAATAAATTTTCACTGACTTCAGAACAATAGTCAGTTCATAACACATTGACCAAAAAACCTAACTTACTTCACTGCTTGCCTCAGTGCTAGCAGTCCATGTTACACATTCTGCCTGCTATTGGTTTGGCAGTCTTTATAAACATTTACGCACAAAAACACAATTTAGATTAAAAACACTAAAGAAAACACATTTTTAAGTTGACACACTGCCCCATCCTCTGGGTTTGGCAGTTCATGCCCACTTATCAGCTCCTTGCCCCACAATGGCAAGTCCTTTGGCTACTGCTCAACACAGCATATTTGGTAGCCCTCAACTTCAGGACCACAGCATTTTTATTGTTTTGTCTTGTTTTGCTGCCCAATAATATATTTTTGAGCAGTTTATAGTCATCATCTCCAAGTTTTTTCCATCATTATGTCATATTTTTTATACAATTGCATTAATGGTACAAAACATAAAACCTGTAACTTTGAAACAGTAATTAGACACTGGCAACAAAACCATTTCTTTTCAAATGACAACATCAGAAAACATATACATTAGTCAGGAAACAATTAAATGTTATACTTGGGGTCAAGTCAGGATTAAGAATTTCTTACTGCTCCTTTACCATTACTTTTCCACACACAGTTAGGTCATTGCATACATCAAGTCCAGGACAATAATTTTATATCCTACTGCAAGTGCTTTTTGGCTTTAGTGGCAATAGACATATACATCTCATATCCATCTTACACACATTGGCCAAGTTCATCTCCACAGTTTTTTAACACACAAAGTTTTTCAACATCATATTTATCCCTATTTTCAAAAAACATTTATATTTAGTCATATTATGGCATTCATTTACCTTTTTTCAGTATTCTTACCTTTTCTCATTAATATTTCTCTTTCCAATTACTTTTCCATTACATTTTTCCTTTACAATACCCACTATACTCTTATTATTCTTCGCCATTTTCTAGTGTACCCATATTATTTTTCCATTTACTTGTCCACAAACAATACACAATATCTTACATCATTGCCACACTATTCAATACACTCTGATAGAGAAGAAGGAAAGAAGATAGTAAAAGTTCTGAATGATGAAGAGGAAGGTTGGCAGCACGAAAAGAAATGGAAGTAGTGCTAGCAACGACTCGGGTTCCTGGTGCTCGTCAGGCACCTGACAATGCAAAGAGTGCATTGCCCCCTGAGGGTTAACAACCCTCATCTGAGGACATTTACCTTTAAATAAACAACATAGTGTAAATATAAGCCCTTTCTGAATTTTAAGTATATAAGAAATAAATTATTATCATGTGGAGTTCTTTGCACTCTCATTAAGTTACTATAAGCATCATGTCATAAAGTTTTCAGGTTTCTCACACTACATGGCCCTATTTCATAATTAGGCTGGCAACAATAAGTATTCAATTGAAAATAAACAGTTCCTAAGCAACATCAAACAGTACACTACAATAAATAAACAACCTGCCACAGGCCTAAAGGTCAACAAAACAATAATTGACTTTCAGGTAACACTCAGATACAATAATAATAAAATTATGCATTATATTAACAGAGTATATACATACATCCTGCCCCCAGTCTCTTAATTAACAAGGCAGTCTTTTAGGGTTCATAAAATAGTTACTCAAATCAGGTGGCTTTTTAGGCCTCCTATCTTCTACATCTTTCACTATGCTATTCAGATCTTGCCAACGTTTTGTTTCATCAGGTGGCTTTTTAGGTTTTGGAATTACGAAGTCTTTAGCAAGATACGACACCTCCTGTCCTGCTATTACTTTATCAGGTGGTTCTTTTAGTTCCTGTAATTCACACTCCTTCAAAACATTTATTAAGGCTTGCCCCAGTATAGTATCATCTGGAGGTTCCTGCAAATTATGCGCCTGTGTTACAATACTTAATAATTCCTTCGGTTTTGGCCCGTTTTCACTTTCTGTATCTTGCTTTGGAAAAATGTCACTAATTTTCTCATACCCTCTTTCAGTAAAAGTATATTCACTTTCGTTTACACCTGAGAATTCATCTTCACTGGAGTCATCACTACTCCCTTCCTCACCATCACATTCACTTAAAACCTCTACCTTTGCACAATAGGGAAAGTTAGCATATTCATTCTTATCTGTATTCGTATACCCTTCATCATCTGAGCTATCACTGATTTTGTTTTCGTCATCAGATTCGAGCAGTAAGGCAGCTTTTAAACAGTGAGGCAGATTATCACTAGATGTTTCAGCCACTTCGTTTTTTGACTCATTTTCTACACAATGCACATCGTTTGGACAGTCAGACACTTCTGTTATATCACTTTGAACGATTTCAGCCTTAACTTCATATTTAGTATAATCGTCATGTACTTCGATAACTTTTATTTCATTTTCTTTCATGCTGTCATTTTCAGGTAATCGTGCGAAATTCTTACTAGACCCTTCTGCATTAGAATCATAAAACACTTTTCCATCAACAACAATTTCATCTGCACTGTTCATAATGTCATGATTACTAACGTCCTCCTCTACCTCATTTTTGCCTATTATTAATTGTGCACACGTCTTTTGCGTGGCATATTCTACCTCCCTTTCCTCTTTATTCATCACAACCTCCCCCACATTTACGTCGTTTACTTCATACACATCATTAACAGTACAAATGTTCTCCTTTCCACTCGCCTTTTCTGGCTCCCTTTCATTCTTTAAAAAAGTCTTTTCACACGATTCCGATACCGAGTTATCATTATCATATGACATATTAACTTTATTTTCATCTCTACATTCATCTACTACTGAAACCGGCCATCGGAAGTGTCCGATCCCGCCTCTTCTGTCTCTCTCTACGGCAGCCATCTTGTTCCGACGTCTGCCATTTGTGTCTGCTGCCAAGTGCAATGTACGCTGCTTCGGCAACGGCTGGCCCGAGCACGAACGGTCACGTGACTTCGCACTGGGAACGCCACTATGTATCATTCCGCGCCCGTCTGCTATAGGCGCGCCCTTAACCATCCTGCCCCGTAGTTCACGTTTTTCCTTCTCGAATCTAATATTTGGCATCTTTTCTTTGGGCCCAAAACCGGTTTCCGCGTGAATCCGGCCCGTAACACACGCGGTTTTCAGTTTTCCATTTCTTCTCTATTTTGGAAATTCCGCGTCATGTATCCTCTACCGCGCGTAGTGTAATTTCCCCTGCCTCTCGCCCGACCTCTTTGAATCGTGTTTACACGATATCTATCGTTTTCATGTCGTTCAGCTTGGTCATTACTTTCTCGCGAATGATTGTTATTATGAGGACGGGGCTCGCGATTCCTTCGCCAGTGGTCTTCATCCTCTACCCTTTCCAAAAACGCAGATAAACTTCTATGTGTACTTCCAACATACCGTTTAGAATCCTCAGGCAGTTTCTGCCAGAGAACCCAAACGATCTCAGCTTCAGTCCTTCTAGCCTTCAAATGTATCAGTTTTCTGTACCATGATTCGCAGAATTCTTTCATGGTTTGCCTACCTCTGATGTCATACAACCTGGCCATTAGAAATTCACGCCACAACTGGTCTTGTTTTTGTTCTGACCAGTATTCGTCAATAAATTTTTGTTTAAACGTTTCAAAATACATCTGGTTAGTATCCAGATTCAACCCCCATCTTCTTGCTTCTCCCGTTAGTGCACTAATTACAACATTAATTTTTTCCTGATCAGACAAACATTCAGGAAAATTTCTTTCGCAATTCTTTACAAAGTCTAGGGGGTGCCATCCATTATGCCTCTTTGCAGGGTCGAATTTCTCTTCGCCCTCTAATATTTTACTGAGAGGCATTCTTTCAGTAATATGTGTAGGTCCGGTTTGTATTTTTCTCTCCAAGTCATACATTTTGCCTTGGATTTGTGAAGTGTTATGTTCACACCTCTTTTCGCAAGTAAGAATCTGTTTGGTTAGAGCCTTGCTTGTTTCTGTTACAGACTGTTTGATCTGTGCAAATTCCGCGTTACACTCTGTTTGTATTTCGGATTTAATACCGAATACCTTTTCGTCCACTTTAGTACAGACTAAGGGCTCTATTTGATCTTGAATTTTAATTACTTCCGTGTCGAATCTTTCGTTAATGTCATCAACTTGTCCCTGTATGTTGGCAATATTGCCATTGATGACAGTGATTTCGCTTTTAAGGTTTTTAATTTCATTACTCACAATGTCTACTTTTACATCAACTTTCTCAATCTGTTTACTAATATCGCTACCCTGTGTGGTAATTAACTGCCCCTGTGCTGCAATTTGTGCATTAATATTGTCATTTTGCGCTGCAATTTGTGCCTTAATATTGTCATTTTGTGCAGACAGTATTTTAAGCAAGTCAGTCAGATTTAATGTCTTTTCACTTTTAGATTCTACTGCCTTTTCGTGTTCAGATCCTACACCCCTTTCTTGTTTTGGTGATTCAAACATGTCCCTCGATTCATCAGCATAGCCACTGTCTTCGACAACATCGCCTACATTGTCTTGCTTAGTACGCGCTACACACATAGCTTCGATCTGTTTATTAACGTCTGCGTGATAACGTACGTAATTTAACTCGCGCGTCATGCCATCTGTTGGTGTGCTGCCTGAACTGCTCTCGGTTGCATTCTGCTCTCGCGCGTCTAAATTTATTTCTAATTTCCTGTCCATTTTAGCTATTATTAAGTACTGATACCTTTTATTTTTAATTTAAACTGAACTTTCACTACTAGTTCTGTCAAGTAATGTACAGGTTCGTGCCGCTGGACGTTTTATGTTCACTCAATGTTTGTAAAATGCTAACTACTTATAATTTTTTCCGTCTGTAGGTGCAAACTGAACAACGTCCTGTCACGCGGCGCCACGTATAACACTCCCTGTCTGCTAACTACTCTACCCTAACCTCAAAACTGGAGGCAGTTTGCAAAACAGAATTATTTTGTTATAGCAGTTATGGTATAAAGCAACAGAGCAGTGTTACCCTCTGAGAGGAATTTTGTTAAGTTGACCGTATTGTTCCTAATGGAAGTGGCTTATCTAAAAAGGAGAGTCAGTTCCTTGCAATTTTGTCAACATGGTGTTTCGTTGTAGTAAAAGTGAGAAAGCTGCAGTTGTGAAACGTTACATTCTCATGTATGCCAAGTGTTTATCTTTCTTGTGTGCATATTAACAGTATAAAGACCACTCAGTTTGTGTAAACCCTGAAAGTGGTAGTGTTTTTCTGTACGTGTTATAATTTTGCAAATAGTTTTTTTTTTTCTGTGCTGCTCCAGTTGTTAGCTTCAATCTTAAAACATATGTGTGTCAGAGTTCATTGCACTCGCGTGTTGCTAAGTCTAGGTTGTGTCTGTTGTGTTGTCCATTATAGTTACTTATACCTACTTTCATAAACGAGAATGTTAATCTTTCTCTTGCCTAATTAGGCTGGCGACCGTTTCCCTTATTCTATAAACAGTATAGCTAGGCAAAATTTTGTTTGTCACTATTCCAATATTAACGTAATTCTGACTTTCATTTCCGATAAGCCACTTCCATTAGGAACAATACGGTCAACTTGACAAAATTCCTCTCAGAGGGTAACACTGCTCTGTTGCTTTGTGCCATAGTTACTTTTACAAAATTGTTTTATGTTACAACCTGCTTCTGGCATTGAGGTTATGGTACAGTAGTTAGCAGACGGGGAGTGTTATAAGGTGTTGAGTTTCCTTCCAGATCTCTCGATCTAACGCTGTTAGACTTAGCTACGTAGACTGTATCATTCTATTCCGCAGCAGTACGGACACTGTATTGGTGCCTAGACATTTTGAACATCTTCAACAGTAACACATCAGCAGTAACTTCGTGATCATCTATGTGACTTTAAAATTCATAGGTTTTGGCACAAGTGATGTAACTCACATTTTCTTATTTTGAGACATTTAATGGTTTACGAGTATTTTTCTTCTTCAACTTCTTCTTCTTCTCTCCCTTCCTGCAACGTATCTGCTTATGCAGGTCACCAAACTGTAAACAATTAAATGTCTCTAAACAAGAATTTGTGAGACTTGTCCTTTAAGACGCTCGTATCGGAGCAGCGCTGGGTGGAAAACGTCACATGCGTCCATCTCAGAAGTGCAAGGTATCGACCATCGGAGGACATAACCTAGACAAGGGACATTCATTCTGCTTCGAAAATACCAGGTTGCTGCGGCTAGCGAAAGATAATTGGGAGAGTTTCCCGCAGGAGATGTTGCGTGGCAAGTTCTCTCTTAAACTGTTACACAATATATTTCAGAATATTATATTCTTATCCCCTCAATCATTGTAGTCATTCTCTTACGCTGCTCCGTAATTGAAGACCATATTCAGTATCACCAGTGACTGTCCTGCAAATTGCGTTCTTTTCGTTTCTCTCTTATTACGACGCGAGTCTGCACCGTTGAGAGCTACGAGCTGACTGTAAAAAGATAAGAGTTGTTAGCCCTGGGCTGAGTTTAAGCCTCAGGTAGCGAACACAGCATTCGCGTTCCTTCATACCATGTGCTCCGAGCGGTTCACGTGGACAGCTGGTTCCCAGAGGAAAACACAGCATTGTGCGAAGAATCTTTTTACAAAGATAAAAAAATCTAGCCAGGTGTGGCTTTCCAGAGGCCAGCGTGAGAACTGCCATTGCCTCATCGGCCACACTGCAGAATAATATTCTGTTTAAATTTTTAAAACAAGCATTTCCGTTGATTCACAGCATCATTTTCCAGAGAGCACGCGCTTCTTCGTGGTTGGATACGCCGCATCTCTCCTATTTGTCAGCTTCACAATCGTATCACGGAGGGAGAAGTCTCCTAGCTTCTTCCTTATGCCAAAACACTTCTGGTTAATAATAACGAAATCCACAATAGTACGATTTAGTTTGATTTCATTACTAGACTTTTGCTGGTTGGGACTCGTAACGTCTGCTGCTCTTGGCCAGCAAGATTGCTGCTCCGACAGAAACAGCGAAGCTTCAGAAAGTTAAGATAGAGGTGACTTGGCGCTGGGAGTTGAACGAGTAAAGACTTGTTCCCAAGTGACTTATGGGACGAGCCTTGCTGTCATATAGAAGGATGTCTCCAACTGAACACAGAGAGACATCTGAACGCAGAATCTCCACCCAGTTCCGCTATTGCCTGTCGCATCCACGCTACATGTTTGATAAGTGTTGTTGTGAACACCAGTACGGTAGGAACGTGAAGTTAGTTCACGTCCTCCAAGAACCAGCTAGTTGTTTTGATTGTGTACTTTGGTAACATTCCTGATATTCTTACCTATTTTTTCGCGTTCTTTCTGTAACATAACTTTGCCTTTATTGCGTCCAGACACACAAACGACATAAATGAAAGTTGGTAGACGTGTTTCTACATTTGGAAGATGATCCCTATTCAAATTTCGTGCCAGACGCATATGAGTGGCGCTCTTACGGTCACTATGAGGATGTAAAACAGGTTTGCTTTAAATACACGCTGTAACGATCGAGGGCGTTAGTTATCTTAGAGACTGGATGAGGCGTGCTAACATTACTCAAGAATGCCTTTAAGGGGGAACGTTGATGAAAAACACTCACTATTTCAAAATTGCATCAAATCCACAGTTTTGGAGATATGGCAATGAAATTTTGTACCATGCTTTACATAAAAGTTACACATTTACATATAACATCCTTTGATTATATATATTCAACTTTTTTTGAATGAAATTTGAAGTTTTATTCTCAAAAAATAATGTATGTTCCTTTTTGTCAGAAAGTATTCAAGAGATTTCTACAAAAATTTCTCTGTTTCATCTCTTTATATGTTGTAAGCTTCTCTCATCAGCTTTTGGAAAGGTCAAATAGGAGAATTTTCATAATTTTTTAATTATAATTCCACAAGTACAATTTTAAATTCATGCAAAATTCCAAGCGCTTTGCCCCGTATCTCAGCTTGCAATCAGAATTTCAAAATTTGCTCTTGAGACAACGTTTATTAGGTTTACAGAAATATGTGTACAAAACTTCATAATTCTAGCATTCATAGAATCTGAGGAAAAGATACATAAACTTTAAAAAACAAACTTTTCAGGAAACGCAATTTAAAGTTCAACCTAACATTTTCCTCATGTCACTTCTTCAGAAGGCACCACATTTGTACTCGGGGTCGTCTTTCCCTTCAAGGCTTCTCTTCTGGTTTCTTGTTGTCTGTCTTCTTTCCTTTACCAGGTCGTCAACTGATTTTTCAGCTGCAGAGACGCTCTGTAGATCTATTTTTCTCAGGATGTCTTGATTTAAATTTCCTATCTTGAAGCACATTCTTCCTAATACCTTCATCCTCCCGACGTTCCCATAATTAAATGAAATAACTGCATCATAAGTTGCAGATGCAAATTAGTGATTTTAGAGACTCATTTGGATTTTGGGTTTTGTCATGACACACTTTTTGAGAAGTGCAGGATCGTCCAGAAACCAGTAAGTGTGCTTGGTTGAAAGTAATACACCGAATAGTTGTTCACTGAGCTGGTATTGAAGAGCTGCTTCGAAACGTGGGCATGGCAGGGAGGCCGCGTCACACTTTTAATTAATTTTCAGGCACTTCGGATGCGATTTCAACATTGAAACTGTGGGAACGTATTGTCCATGAGGTATACTAACAAATAAAAAATAAATCGAAAATTGACATTTTTGGTCAATTTCATCAACGTCCCTCATTAAGACAACAAAGAAGCTATTATCAGCATCTCACTGAGCGCGAACGAAGTCGTGTAATAGGGCTACGAGAAGCTGGATGTTCCTTCTGCAATATTCCAGAAAGGCTTGGCAATAAATTAGCCAATGTACAATGGCAAGAGGACCAGAGTCCGGTGAGGCATTACCGAGTGGAAAGACCATCACGTCCGGTGTGTGGATCTGGCGCATCGTACTGATTCTGCAGCAGCAATCTGAGCAGCAGTTGGCACCACAGTGATACAACGACCTGTTATAAATCGGTTACACCAAGGACTTCTCCCAGGCAGACTCCCTGTAACGTGCACTCCACTGATTCTAAACCACCGCCATTTGCGACAACAGTGGTGTCAAGTGAGAGCTCATTGGACGGCAGGGAGGAGGTTTTTTGCGATTTCTGATCGTTCTACCTCGGTACCACTGATGGCTGTGTGTTGGTTAGAAAGGGACCAGTTGAGGCCCTGCAACCAACCTGTCTGCGTGCTACACACGCTGGATCTCCACCTGGAATTATGATCTAGGGTGCGACTTCTTAGTTATCCCATGCACTCTGACTGCAGATTTGTGCGTCAGTCTTGTGATTCTACCTTTTCTGCTGCCATTGATGAAGAGCATTCCACGCGGTATTTTCCAACAGAATAACGGTCGCCCACATATCGCTGTTGTAACCAGACATGTCCTGCAGAATGTCCAAATGTTACTTTGGCCCGCTCGATCGCCAGATCTGTCTCCAGTCGAGTACACGTGCGACATCATCGGATGATGATTCCAGCGCCATCCACAAACAGCATTAATCGTCCTTGTATTGGCCGACCAAATGCAACAGGCATGGAACTCCATCCCAAAAACTGACATCCGGCACCTTTACAATACATGCACGTTTGCATGCTTGCTTTCAACATCCTGTTATACCTGTTATTAATGTACCAGCATTTCACATTTGCAATGGCTTATCTCGCGCTTACATTAATCTGTGATCTTGCAATGTTATTCACTTAAATACACTACTGGCCTTTAAAATTGCTACACCAAAAAGAAATGCAGATGATAAACGGTCATTCATTGGACAAATATATTATACTACAACTGACATGTGATTACATTTTCGCGCAATTTGGGTGCAAAGATCCTGAGAAATCAGTACCGAGAACATCCACCTCTGGCCATAATAACGGCCTTGATACGCCTGGGCATTGAGTCAAACAGAGCTTGGCTGGCGTGTACAGGTACAGCTGCCCATACAGCTTCAACACGATACCACAGTTCATAAAAAGTAGTGACTGACGTACTGTGACGAGCCAGTTGCTCGGCCACCATTGACCAGACGTTTTCAATTGGTGAGAGATCTGGAGAATGTGCTGGCCAGGGCAGCAGTCGAACATTTTCTGTATCCAGAAGGGCCCGCACAGGACCTGTAACATGCGGTTGCGCATCATCCTGCTGAAATGTAGGGTTTCACAGGGATCGAATGAAGGATAGACCCACTGGTCATAACACATCAGAAATGTAACGTCCACTGTTCAAAGTGTCGTCAGTGCGAACAAGAGGTGACCGAGACGTGTAACCAATGGCACCCCATACCATCACGCCGGGTCATACGCCAGTATGGCGATGACGAATACACGCTTCCAATGTGCGTTCACCGCGATGTCGCCAAACAGGGATGCCACCATGATGATGCTGCAAACAGAACGTGGATTCATCCGAACAAATGACGTTTTGCCATTCGTGCACCCAGGTTCGTCGTTGAGTACACCATCGCAGGGGCTTCTGTCAGTGATTCAGCGTCAAGGGTAACCGCGGCCATGGTCTCCGAGCTGATAGTCCATGCTGCTGCAAATGTCGCCGAACTGTTCGTGCAGATGGCTGTTGTCTTGCAAACGTCCCGATCTGTTGACTCAGGGATCGAGACGTGGCTGCACGATCCGTTACAGCCATGCGGATAAGATGCCAGTCATCTCGGCTGCTAGTAATACGAGGGCGTTGGTATCCAGCACGGTGTTCCGTATTACCCTCCTGAACCCACCGATTCCATATTCTGCTAACAGTCATTGGATCTCGACCAACGCTAGCAGCAATGTAGCGATACGATAAACCGTAATCGCGATAGGCTACAATCCGACCTTTATCAAAGTCGGAAACGTGATGGTACCCATTTCTCCTCATTATACGAGGCATCACAACAACGTTTCACCAGGCAACGCTGGTCAACTGCTTTTTGTGTATGAGAAATCAGTTGGAAACTTTCCCCATGTCAGCTCGTTGTAGGTGTCGCCACCGGCGCCAACCTTGTTTGAATGTTCCGAAAAGCTAATAATTTGTATATCACAGCATCTTCTTCCTGTCGGTTAAATTTCGCGTCTGTAGCACGTCATCTTCGTGGTGTAGCAATTTTAATGGCCAGTAGTGTATATTACCTAGATAGATGTATTCCTAAAAATTCATTAGTCTGCTTTAATTACTTTTTGGTGTTGCGATTTTTTTCCGACGGTGTAAATTTCAGCTTTGTTTTAGGGTTCTGTGATCCAGAAAACATGGAGAAATTTTATTCTGTTCACAATACCACCCGTTTTTTCAAAATTTGCAGACTTAACATTGAAAACTGTGTGCCTGATAATTAATGCAGTGCCTTTAACGTGCGTGATGCTGTCTAGATATTTAACTTTGCTTTCTTCATGTAATCAAAACAACATGACAGCACACAAACGCCTAAGACGCTCTGAGTGGAAGTTGTGTGAGCTCACTGCAACTTCGTAAATTAGGGTTTCTGGCAGTGATCCGAGGCCGAGATACGAAGTTGCTGGGACAGATGTTTACGGTCTCCGGCGGCTGGCGGCTGGCAGCGGCTTTCGGCGAGTTTGCGCTGCGCAGCAGGCTTCAGCGAGTACAGTGGCACCTGCCACCTGCCGCGCCAAATCCCCCAGACAACAGCAGATAAGGGCGCCGCTCTCTGCAACACCTGGCAGATTACTGCGGCCGCGTGGGCGTCACCACGAGGCGCCGGCCGCAGTTATTTACGTCGCAGCAGCAGAAGTAACGGCCTAATGCCTGGCAAACAACGGAAATGTTATCGGTACCAAGATTTCCGTCGTAACACCTTTCAATAAACAACACCCTTGAATAAATCTTTTCAGTATTCCATATGTATGAACGTACTTATATTTGTATACAGGGTGGTCCATTGATCGTGACCGGGCCAAATATCTACATCTACATCTACATCTACATGACTACTCTGCAATTCACATTTAAATGCTTGGCAGAGGGTTCATCGAACCACAATCAAACTATCTCTCTACCATTCCACTCCCGAACAGCGCCCGGGAAAAACGAACACCTAAACCTTTCTGTTCGAGCTCTGATTTCTCTTATTTTATTTTGATGATCATTCCTACCTATGTAGGCTGGGCTAAACAAAATATTTTCCCATTCGGAAGAGAAAATTTGGGAATCAAATTTCGTAAACAGATCTCGCCGCGACGAAAAATGTCTTTGCTGTAATGACTTCCATCCCAACTCGCGTATCATATCTGCCACACCCTCTCCCCTATCACGTGATAATACAAAACGAGCAGCCCTTTTTTGCACCCTTTCGATGTTCCCCGTCAATCCCACCTGGTAAGGATCCCACACCGCGCAGCAATATTCTAACAGAGGACGAACGAGTGTAGTGTTAAGCTGTCTCTTTAGTGGACTTGTTGCATCTTCTAAGTGTCCTGCTAATGAAACGCAACCTTTGGCTCGCCTTCCCCACAATATTATCTATGTGGTCTTTCCAACTGAAGTTGTTCGTAATTTTAACACCCAGGTACTTAGTTGAATTGACAGCCAACGGATTTCTTTTGGAACTCATGTGGATCTCACGAAATAAGCGTCAAACGAAAAAAACTACAAAGAACGAAACTTGTCTAGCTTGAAGGGGGAAACCAGATGGCGCTATGGTTGGCCCGCTAGATGGCGCTTCCATAGGTTAAAACGGATATCAACTGCGTTTTTTTTTTTTAAATAGGAACCCCCATTTTATATTACATATTCGTGTAGTACGTAAAGAAATATGAATGTTTTAGTTGGACCACTTTTTCACTTTGTGACAGATGGCGCTGTAATAGTCACAAACGTATAATTACGTGGTTGTCTTGTTTAGGACGTTTCGGTTCAGATGGTGTATCACTAAATAATTCAGTTAAATGAAGATCTTCTAAAGCATCAACGCCAGTGCGGACGCTATTTGCTTGGTGATACATTACCCGTGTTAAAGAGGACCGTTTACCAATTGCAGAAAAGGTCGATATCGTGTTGATGTATGGCTATTGTGATCAAAATGCCCAACGGGCGTGTGCTATGTATACTGCTCGGTATCCTGGACGACATCATCCAAGTGTCCGAACCGTTCGCCGGATAGTTACGTTATTTAGGGAAACAGAAAGTGTTCAGCCACATGTCAAACGTCAGTCACGACCTACAACAAATGATGATGCTCAAGTAGGTGTTTTAGCTGCTGTCGCGGCTTTCCCGCACATCAGTAGCAGACAAATTGCGCGAGAATCGGGAATCTCGAAAACGTCGGTGTTCAGAATGCTACATCAACATCGATTGCACCCGTACCATATTTCTATGCACCAGGAATTTCATGGCGACGACTTTGAACGTCGTGTACAGTTCTGCCACTGGGCACAAGAGTAATGACGGGACTATGACAGATTTTTTGCACGCGTTCTATTTAGCGACGAAGCGTCATTCACCAACAGCGGTAACGTAAACCGGCATAATATGCACTATTGGACAACGGAAAATCCACGATGGCTGCGACAAGTGGAACATCAGCGACCTTGGCGGGTTAATGTATGGTGCGGCATTATGGGAGGGAGGATAATTGGCCCTGGTCTAGCGGTTCTAGGCGCTCAGTCCGGAACCGCGGGACTGCTACGGTCGCAGGTTCGTATCCTGCCTCGGGCATGGATGTGTGTGATGTCCTTAGGTTAGTTAGGTTTAAGTAGTTCTAAGTTCTAGGGGACTGAGGACCACAGATGTTAAGTCCCATAGTGCTCAGAGCCATTTGAACCATAATTGGCCCCCATTTTATCAATGGCAATCTAAATGGTGCAATGTATGCTGATTTCCTACTTAATGTTCTACCGATGTTACTACAAGATGTTTCACTGCATGACAGTATGGTCATGTACTTCCAACATGACGGATGTCCGGCACATAGCTCGCGTGCGGTTGAAGCGGTATTGAATAGCGTATTTCATGACAGGTGGATTTATCGTTCACCGGATCTGACGTCCCCAGATTTCTTTCTGTGGGGAAAGTTCAAGGATATTTGCTACCGTGATCGACCGACAACGCCTGACAACATGCGTCAGCGCATTGTCAATGCATGTGGGAACATTACGGAAGGCGAACTACTCCCTGTTGAGAGGAATGTCGTTACACGTACTGCCTTACACGTACTGCCAAATGCATTGAGGTTGACGGACATCGTTTGGAGCATTTATTGCACTTAATGTGGTATTTACAGGTAATTACGCTGTAACAGCATGCGTTCTCAGTAATGATAAGTTCACAAAGGTACATGTATCATATTGGGACAACCGAAACAAATGTTCAAACATTCCTACGTTCTGTATTTTAATTTAAAAAACCTACCTGTTACCAACTGTTCGTCTAAAATTGTGAGCCATATGTTTGTGACTATTACTGCGCCATCTGTCACAAAGCGAAAAAAGTGGTCAAACTAAAACATTCATATTTCTTTGCGTACTACACGAATATGTAATAAAAATGGGGGTTCCTACACTCCTGGAAATGGAAAAAAGAACACATTGACACCGGTGTGTCAGACCCACCATACTTGCTCCGGACACTGCGAGAGGGCTGTACAAGCAATGATCACACGCACGGCACAGCGGACACACCAGGAACCGCGGTGTTGGCCGTCGAATGGCGCTAGCTGCGCAGCATTTGTGCACCGCCGCCGTCAGTGTCAGCCAGTTTGCCGTGGCATAAGGAGCTCCATCGCAGTCTTTAACACTGGTAGCATGCCGCGACAGCGTGGACGTGAACCGTATGTGCAGTTGACGGACTTTGAGCGAGGGCGTATAGTGGGCATGCGGGAGGCCGGGTGGACGTACCGCCGAATTGCTCAACACGTGGGGCGTGAGGTCTCCACAGTACATCGATGTTGTCGCCAGTGGTCGGCGGAAGGTGCACGTGCCCGTCGACCTGGGACTGGACCGCAGCGACGCACGGATGCACGCCAAGACTGTAGGATCCTACGCAGTGCCGTAGGGGACCGCACCGTCACTTCCCAGCAAATTAGGTACACTGTTGCTCCTGGGGTATCGGCGAGGACCATTCGCAACCGTCTCCATGAAGTTGGGCTACGGTCCCGCACACCGTTAAGCCGTCTTCCGCTCACGCCCCAACATCGTGCAGCCCGCCTCCAGTGGTGTCGCGACAGGCGTGAATGGAGGGACGAATGGAGACGTGTCGTCTTCAGCGATGAGAGTCGCTTCTGCCTTGGTGCCAATGATGGTCGTATGCGTGTTTGGCGCCGTGCAGGTGAGCGCCACAATCAGGACTGCATACGACCGAGGCACACAGGGCCAACACCCGGCATCATGGTGTGGGGAGCGATCTCCTACACTGGCCGTACACCACTGGTGATCGTCGAGGGGACACTGAATAGTGCACGGTACATCCAAACCGTCATCGAACCCATCGTTCTACCATTCCTAGACCGGCAAGGGAACTTGCTGTTCCAACAGGACAATGCACGTCCGCATGTATCCCGTGCCACCCAACGTGCTCTAGAAGGTGTAAGTCAACTACCCTGGCCAGCAAGATCTCCGGATCTGTCCCCCATTGAGCATGTTTGGGACTGGATGAAGCGTCGACTCACGCGGTCTGCACGTCCAGCACGAACGCTGGTCCAACTGAGGCGCCAGGTGGAAATGGCATGGCAAGCCGTTCCACAGGACTACATCCAGCATCTCTACGATCGTCTCCATGGGAGAATAGCAGCCTGCATTGCTGCGAAAGGTGGATATACACTGTACTAGTGCCGACATTGTGCATGCTCTGTTGCCTGTGTCTATGTGCCTGTGGTTCTGTCAGTGTGATCATGTGATGTATCTGACCCCAGGAATGTGTCAATAAAGTTTCCCCTTCCTGGGACAATGAATTCACGGTGTTCTTATTTCAATTTCCAGGAGTGTATTTAAAAAAACGCAGTTGATATCCGTTTGACCTATGGCAGCGCCATCTAGCGGACCAACCATACTGCCATCTGGTTTCCCCCTTCAAGCTAGACAAGTTTCGTTCTTTGTAGTTTTTTTCGTTTGACGCTTATTTCGTGCGATATTTGGCCCGGTCACGATCAATGGACCACCCTGTATAGATTGGGAACAGCAGAGGGCCTATAAGAATTCATTGCTGAACGCGTGATATCGCTCGTTTTATTCGATGACTTTCCGTCAATTATTACGAATTATGATCTTTCGGACAGGAAATCGCGAATCCAGTTTGATTAGATGACGCTTGTGAGGAACATTGTGAAAAGGCATCTGGAAATACGGAATTAATTTGAGGTCACTTGTCGATAGTACTCATAATTTCGTATGAATAAATACCTAGTTGTGTTTCACAAGAACGATTATTTTTCTGAATCCGTGCTGACTGTGTGTCAGCAGAATGTTTTCTTCGAGGTAAACTCCTTCCAAACTCGTTGTGCAAATCGACGTCAGCGGCGTGAGTCTGTAATTCAGCGAATTGCTCCTACTTTCTTCAGTATTGGTGTGACGTGTGGAACTTTCCAGTCTTTAGATATGGATCTTCAGTCGAGCGAGCAGTTGTATATGACTGCTAAGTGTGCAGCTGTTATATTAGAATATTCTAAAAGGAACCTAACTGGTATACAATACGGACCGAAAGGCTTGTCTTTATTGAGTGATTTAGATGGTTTCGCTATACTGAGGGTATCTACCTCTATCGACAAAGGAACCGTTTCAACGCTGAAGAGACGACCGAATTTCTAGAAGAAATGTATTCACAATTGCGAATATGATTAGACTTGAGCTGCACAGCTACAAACGACATACGGAAATTTGCGCCGGACCAGGACATTTGAAACCAGATTTCCCACTTTATGCGCGCCTCCCAGACCGACCTGAACATCTATAAGTTACTGTGTGTCCACGTCTTGCACTCACACAGTTGCTGTGATTTCCGCACAGGAAGACACTTGTTTGTTATTGTCGTAGCTTATCTAAGCATGTCGTTGCAGCTTATATGCAACGTAGCAAGACTCCGACGCTGTTTTATAAGCACCGACATGCGAGCGGGAAATGCGGAAACATGAACTATGGCGACGTTATTATCAAATGCGTCCATCCAGAACCAATGTACTGTTATTCTCTTTTTGGCTGCCGAAAGACAATGGATTCAAATGGCGCTGAGCATTATGGGACTTAACTTCTGAGGTCATCAGTCCCCTAGAACTTAGAACTAGTTAAACCTAACTAACCTAAGGACATCACACATATCGATGCCCGAGGCAGGATTCGAACCTGCGACCGTAACGGACGCGCGGTTCCAGACTACAGCGCCTAGAACCGCTCGGCCACCCTGGCCGGCCACCGAAGGACAAACACCGGCAGACATCCACCGGTGACTGAAGAATGTGTATGGGGCAGTATGACTGTCGAAAGCCACCGTCGTGGAATAGTGCGCCAAGTTCGTCATAACGCATGTTCCAATATCGCAAATTTTATAAAGCAGAAGTTACGCCAACAGTAGTGGAAGGGACTCGAGCACCCGCCATATAGCCCTGATATCCTCCCATGCGATTATGATGCCTTTGGTCGTTTAAGAAAGGCGTTGAACGGTCGGCAGTTCCTGACGCACCGGGACGTGCAGCAGGCGGTTACGAACTTTTTCACGCTGCAGGACAAGGTGTTTTACTGAAGAGGTACCTTCAACATGGTGCGCCGGTGTGATGATATCCTCAATGATCACGGCGATTTTGCCCTACAGGTATATCGATTCTGGACTTTACTGCCTTCGAACAGAAACTTTTTGATCGCCTCTTAGTCTTTCTGCTTTACGGTGTACAGTGCAATATCCCTCTGCGTTAATTAACAGTCAGTTGCTCATGGTAACAACAGCAGTGTCGATAGTGGAGGCTGCTGATTCTCATAACTGGCGTTGCATATTTAGCAGAAGGCTGTCGCCGACTTCGTAGGGAGTGATGCGCTTTCCCAAGTGGACGACACTGGAACAAGGGTCACAGTAGTGGTGCCTGTGCAGTGCAGCGTAGCTGTGGTGTTGGGCCAGCGGCAGCAGCACAGGCGACCATTGTGCCACCTGTTAGCGGCCGTCGGCGTGTGAAACACGCGGGCAGGCCTGCCCTGGCCACCCACGCACACACGGGGAGCACAACAGAGGGGCCAGCGACGAGCGTTGTCACCTGGCCGCTTGCGAAACGCCCTCTTCCGTCACACGGCGCACAGTGAAGCGTTTTGTTTTATCTTGCTTCTCGTTAGTGCCTGGCAGGACTGTCGACGTAGGGTATCGTTTGTAACGGAATCTGATATGCGGCACGGAAAGCAACGGCTGTGCTCTTGACATGCAACCCATTGACTGAATTACGGAAACATCAGTCTGCTGAGCGCACTCAGCAAGATCGTTGAGAAGGAAATACTAAAACGACTCACTAGGCACTGCATCACAAACGACACCCTGAGACCGGAGCAATTCGGTTTCAGGAATCACCACTCGACAACACAACTTATCCGTGTCGCTGAATACACAACACACAGATACAACACAAACAAAGCAACTGGGGCGGTGTTCCTGGACATCGAAAAGGCTTTCGATCGTATATGGCACAACGGCCTTATACGCAAACTCAGCGACGCAAGGTTCTCCGACGGGCTCGTACGTCTCATACACTTATATCTCACGGACAGGAGTTTCAACACCGACGTGCAGGGCAAACAATCGACGAGACATGGTATCCAGGCAGGAGTACCCCAAGGAAGCATCCTAGGGCCCTTACTGTTTAACCTCTACATTAACGACCTCCCAGCCACATACAACATGACGGTGGCAATCTACGCGGATGACACTGCCATCCTCGCGCAAGACTGGAAGCCGTCTAACATTAACTCACGACTACAGACTGCACTCAGAGCGGCAGAACCTTGGCTGGTGAAATGGCGTGTTAGAGTAAACGTCGACAAGTGCGAAGCCGTTCTGTTCACTAGATGACCGAAACTACTGCGCAAACATCAGCACTGCAACCCAGTAACACTACATGCACGCCCAAAACGCTTCCGCGAGAAGGTCAAATACCTCGGTGTCTGGCTGGACCGGAAACTACTCTGGGGGAACAACATTCAACACGTGACCAACAAAGCAAACATGAGGCTCAAACAACTCTACCCTATGCTTAACAGGCGTAGCACACTGAATAGGAGGGTGTCTAGGTCCATGCACATGACACTTATTCGACCCCTGATGACGTACGCAGCCCCTGTCTGGGGATACGCTGCGCCCACACGCCTGCGCCGTCTGCAGCTCATACAGAACAAAGTACTCAGAATCATAAGCAACGCTCTGCGCTACACACGCACCGCGGACCTTCACCGGGAATATCGGCTAGATACCATCTTGCAGGTATTCCAATAACTCTCTACACGGCTGTACAATAACACAAGACACTCGCGTAACCCGTTTATCCTTTCTCTGGGTAACTACGACCACAACCATAGACGGAAACATAATAGACCAAAGACACTATTGGCAAGGAACTAAACATCTATGGTCCATAGCACCTAACACGACAGTACTGGCGAGCCCCTGCAACACAGCTACTACTGGTAACCCCAGATGCTCGACCCGCCGAAAAACAGGCAATCGCAGGGAAGCCGTACTGTACACAGCACGCAAACCAGCCACACACACCCCCTACACTGTGAGTCGATCTATGACCGATCGTCCACTAATGTATGATGACCTTGAACTGTTACAGGGACGCAGCAACTGCAGCAAGCCCTACAACGAACTTCCGCAACGAGGAAGGTAACGATGCACGATACCTCGCACTAATGTAACCACACCTTGCGTGCACTGTCGCAGCTAGCAAGCCGCTACTGCCCTTACTACCCGTCCCACTGTCGCAGAAGTTTTTGCCCTTGGCGCTTGCCTTGGCACTTTTTTTTCTCTGCCCTTACAACCGCTACCCTTCGATCGCTTTCGTCCACTTTGTATCTCCTGATGGTCGATGTAAATGAGTCATCTTACCCAGACGCATGGATAACATCACAGCCCGCATCCTGTGACTCCTGATTCAAAAATTAACATGTTATACGAAGGTGACAGTAGAACTTTTGGTTTGGTCACCAAGTTGGTGTGGGCGTGGAGGGGGCGCCATCGTTCAGAAAAAAACGTGTTGCCAGTAGAGAAGCAGTAACAGCAAAATGTGTCGCTCAGGAGAGCTTCGAACGTGGACCTGACACTGGTTGTCACGTCAGTAACAGATTCATCAGGGACATTTCAAGCCTTCTAAAGCTGCACAAGTCAACTGTTGGTGACTTGACTGTGAAGTGGAAACGCGAAGGAACAACTACAGTTAAACCAAGAACAGACGTACCGGTAACTCATGTATTGACGCACAGGGACAGTCGACCACTGAGGAAGGTGGCTGTGAAAAATCTCGTGGAATCAGTGTAAGGAATCACTCGTCAGTTTCAAATTGCTACCAGAAGTCGAGCTAGCACAACGGCTGTGCCTAGGGAGTCCGGCATTATTTCTGGGCATTGTGATTTTATGGCGCGTCGCAGTTTCGACAAAGTGTCTTCATAGTGCTGCACAATGGTTGTGGTTCAAAGCTCGATGAACTCGACGAGCAGACACCCCCTTCAGTCGAAGAAAAAGTGAACAGCTTTGGATTTGTGAATCTTCAGGTTTTGGCGGCGCAAAGACTGTTCCATTAAGTTTCGGGTGTGCAGCCGCAAGAATACTCCTTCTTCGTCTAATATTTCGGCTGTATAACGTTCAGCCATCTTCAGAGTGAGCCCCAAGACTCACGATCCCTGCACGATCAAATAAAGTTCACAATGGATATTGACAAGGAGGGATGCCTTCCATTCTTGGATGTTCTGGTTCCGCTCTGAGAGGATGGCACTATGGGACATGAAGTGTATCAGAAGCCGACGCACACAAATTTGTATTTACGTGCAAATAGCTGCCACCATCCTGCCCAGACGATGAGTGTTCTGCGAACATTGACCCACAGAGCGCATATTATTTCTGACGAAGGCAGTCTGCAAGATTAACTTTCCCACTTACAAAGAGTGAAGACAATGGTTTCCCTCCCCCCCCCCCCCCACACACACACACATACAGAAGGCACTGAAAATGAAACCGAAAGTGGGTAGCCTCTCATCAAAAATAGGACGGATTCTCAGCAGACACAAAAAAAGTGATTTTTCGTCCTCCACCCAAAACAGCTGCACTGGTGGGCTCCGTCAAAGATGATTTGCTGCTCCGAAAATCTGGAGTTTACAAAATTCCATGTGAATGTAGCCCTTCTTACATCGGACAAACAACTCGTACTGTCCAAGAAAGATGTACGGAACACCGGAGGTACACATGACTTTTACAACCTAACAAGTCGGCAGTGGCAGAGCATTGCATTGACACTGGCCACAGTATGTTGTATGACAACGTCGAAATTTTGGCAAGTACATCATTGAAATTCGCTTGACGACGAATTTAATTAATAGAGATAGTGGTTTCAACCTTGATAAATCATGGAATCCGGCACTTGCTGTAATAAATTCACAAAGACGTCGTCACAGTGCAGCTCACAATGATATATCGACATGCCAACACTGATCGACTGCGGAGTCATAGATGCAGCTCGCGCATTGTGCACGTCTCTGGCGCCGACCAACGTCTCTGGCGCATTTGCATCTGTGGTCGCATGCGCGGCCGCGCGGTACATGAGTGTAAAGGGACGAAGCTAGCACGGGAGCGGCAGTCTTGGGGCTCACTCTGAAGATGGCTGAACGTTATACAGCCGAAATATTAGAAGAAGAAGGAGAATTCTTGCGGCTGCACACCCGAAACTTAATGTTGGATTTCTTTGCGGGAGAGATACAGGTTGTTTCCACTGTTGGCTTATCCGTTTGCCCTCAGGCTGTTGGAATGCTGTCGGACGGAATTATCCAGTGGCAAGATAACGTCGGCCCCACACTGCCAGTCGGACGAAGGCTACGCTTCATCAGTTTGGTTGGGAAACACTGCAACATCCTCCTTACAGCGCGGATCTTCCTCTGTGTGATTTTCACATGTTTGCCGAACCGGAGAAAGACGTGCGTGGGTATCGGTTTCAGTCAGACGAGGAAGTGCGAGAGTACGTGCGCTTGTGGATCCGTCAGTGGCAGACTGCGTTCTATGAAACAGGAACTGTTCGTCTGGTCTCCCAGTGAGATAAATGTCTCAACGGGTTCAGTGATTACTTCTGAATGGAGCCATTCCATGGTCCCATTGTGTAGGTGTTCGGTTTTCATTTGACTGCTTCTCACACATTTTCCTGATTTCCTTTTATACCTCTACCTTTTTCGCACCAAGGTCTACCCATTTCTTCCTCTCCTCTCTGCTTGAAGTATTGAGTGTCGTCCTAACCGCCGTCTGCTTCACGTCTGCTGTGCAGCGAGCTACCTTAATTTAAGTATTAACTGTATTTTTCTTACTTGTCACTTCTTCTTCCGTGTGTTTTTGCTTTTAGGAAGCTTTAATTGTCGGGTGCTATTAATAGTGTTCCATAGATTTCGTGTTTGTTTTGAATACAGTCAGAGAGAGTCCCTTTAGTCAACCATAGTGCCAGTAGTGCTAGTGTTTGTTTTCAATACAGTCCAGAGACAGGTAGTGCTATTTTCATTGTTTTCTACAAGAAGTGGCTAGCAACCACAGTTTAGTCAATAAACAGCTGCCTTTAGTGAATTAGCAGTCTAGTTAAAAGTTGATTAACTCTCTTCAGTAAATTGATTCCTTAGGATGGATAGGATGTGTGACTGCTGTGTACGGACGCAGGAGGAGCTGGCCACTGTTCGCGAACAGCTGAGCGTGTTGATGGCCGCGGTCAGCCGTCTTCAGGCTGCTGCCTCAGAGTGTAGCGGCAGTGGGGAGTCTGGTGCGTCGCAAGGTACACCCCAGCTGTTACATGCTTCACCCACTGTCCCTGCTGTCGAGACATCTTCGCGGGTACCGGGCACGGTTGGGCCACCCTCTCCCCAAGGGGAGTGGCGGGTTCAACGGCGTTCGCGGTGCACGAGGCGGAGGGTCAATGTGGAGAATGCCGTGTGGCATCGCCCGCTCTGCCTGTCAGTGGACATGTGGCTGCTCCTTCAGCAAGGTTCGAGCCGGCACACGGGGGCAGGGATTTATTAGTTATTGGGAGCTCCAATGTTAGGCGGGTGATGGAGCCCCTTAGGGAAATAGCGGAAAGGTCGGGGAAGAAGGCCAGTGTTCACTCTGTCTGCTTGCCGGGGGGTCTCATCCGAGATGTGGAGGAGGCCCTACCGGCGGCGATAGAGAGCACTGGGTGCACCCGATTGCAAACTGTTGCTCATGTCGGCACCAATGACTCCTGCCGTCTGGGTTCAGAGGTCATCCTCAGTTCGTACAGGCGGTTGGCGGAATTGGTGAAGGCGCAAAGCCTCGTTCGCGGGGTGGAATCAGAGCTAACTATTTGTAGCATCGTTCCCAGAACCGATCGCGGTCCTCTGGTTTGGAGCCGAATGGGAGGCTTAAACCAGAGGCTCAGACGATTCTGCGGAGATCTGGGGTGCAAATTTCTCGATCTGCGCTATCGGGTGGAGAAATGCAGGGTCCCAATGAATAGGTCAGGCGTGCACTACACGCCGGAAGCGGCTACAAGGGTAGCGGAGTACGTGTGGAGTACACATGGGGGTTTTTTAGGTTAGAGAATTCCCTCCCTAGGCCCGACAAGACGCCTCCTGAGACGCGGCAAGGTAGGAGTAGGCAAAATGCAACAGGGAATAACAATATTAATGTGTTAATAGTAAACTGCAGGAGTGTCTATAGAAAGGTCCCAGAACTGCTCTCATTAATAAACGGTCACAACGCCCATATAGTACTAAGGACAGAAAGTTGGCTGAAACCAGACGTAAACAGTAATGAAATCCTAAACTCAGATTGGAATGTATACCGCAGAGACAGGCTGGACAGTGAAGGGGGAGGCGTGTTTATAGCGATAAGAAGTGCAATAGAATCGAAGGAAATTGACGGAGATCCGAAATGTGAAATGAGCTGGGTGAAGGTCACGGTTAAAGCAGGCTCAGACATG
Organism: Schistocerca piceifrons; assembly: GCF_021461385.2. Classification (NCBI taxonomy): domain Eukaryota; kingdom Metazoa; phylum Arthropoda; class Insecta; order Orthoptera; family Acrididae; genus Schistocerca; species Schistocerca piceifrons. The sequence goes on along the minus strand of NC_060139.1, from coordinate 319,002,334 downwards.
GTAATTGGATGTCTCTATAGGCCCCCTGGCTCAGCAGCTGTTGTGGCTGAGCACCTGAAGGATAATTTGGAAAATATTTCGAGTAGATTTCCCCACCATGTTATAGTTCTGGGTGGAGATTTTAATTTGCCGGATATAGACTGGGAGACTCAAACGTTCATAACGGGTGGCAGGGTCAAAGAATCAAGTGAAATTTTTTTAAGTGCTTTATCTGAAAACTACCTTGTGCAGTTAAACAGAGAACCGACTCGTGGCGATAACATATTAGACCTTCTGGTGACAAACAGACCCGAACTATTTGAAACAGTTAACGCAGAACGGGGAATCAGCGATCATAAAGCGGTTACGGCATCGATGATTTCAGCCGTAAATATAAATATTAAAAAGGGTAGGAAGATTTTTCTGATTAGCAAAAGTGACAAAAAGCAGATTTCAGAGGGCCTGATGGCTCAACACAAAAGTTTTGTCTCAAGTACAGATAGTGTTGAGGATCAGTGGACAAAGTTCAAAACCATCGTACATTATGCGTTAGATGAGCATGTGCCAAGCAAGATCGTAAGAAATGGAAAAGAGCCACCGTGGTACAACAACCGAGTTAGAAAACTGCTGCGGAAGCAAAGGGAACTTCACAGCAAACATAAACATAACCAAAGCCTTGCAGACAAACAAAAATTACGCGAAGCGAAATGTAGTGTGAGGAGGGCTATGCGAGAGGCGTTCAATGAATTCGAAAGTAAAGTTCTATGTACTGACTTGGCAGAAAATCCTAAGAAATTTTGGTCTTATGTCAAAGCGGTAGGTGGATGAAAACAAAATGTCCAGACACTCTGTGACCAAAATGGTACTGAAACAGAGGATGACAGACTAAAGGCCGAAATACTTAATGTCTTTTTCCAAAGTTGTTTCACAGAGGAAGACTGCACTGTAGTTCCTTCTCTAGATTTTCGCACAAATGACAAAATGGTTGTTGTTGTTGTTGTTGTGGTCTTCAGTCCTGAGACTGTTTTGATGCATCTCTCCATGCTACTCTATCCTGTGCAAGCTTCTTCATCTCCCAGTACCTACTGCAACCTACATCCTTCTGAATCTGCTTAGTGTATTCATCTCTTGGTCTCCCTCTACGATTTTTACCCTCCACGCTGCTCTCCAATACTAAAGTGGTGATCCCTTGATGCCTCAAAACATGTCCTACCAACCGATCCCTTCTTCTGGTCAAGTTGTGCCACAAACTTCTCTTCTCCCCAATCCTATTCAATACTTCCTCATTAGTTATGTGATCTACCCATCTAATCTTCAGCATTCTTCTGTAGCACCACATTTCAAAACCTTCCATTCTCTTCTTGTCCAAACTATTTATCGTCCATGTTTCACTTCCATACATGGCTATACTCCATACAAATGCTTTCAGAAACGACTTCCTGACACTTAAATCTATACTCGATGTTAACAAATTTCTCTTCTTCAGAAACGCTTTCCTTGCCATTGCCAGTCTACATTTTATATCCTCTCTACTTCGACCATCATCAGTTATTTTGCTCCCCAAATAGCAAAACTCCTTTACTACTTTAAGTGCCTCATTTCCTAATCTAATTCCCTCAGCATCACCCGACTTAATTCGACTGCATTCCATTATCCTCGTTTTGCTTTTGTTGATGTTCATCTTATATCCTCCTTTCAAGACACTGTCCATTCCATTCAACTGATCTTCCAAGTCCTTTGCTGTCTCTGACAGAATTACAATGTCATCGGCGAACCTCAAAGTTTTTCATTCCATGTAGGCTTTCACGGCCGGCGTCTTTATCAGTAAACTCTTCCGGGCTAAGTTGCCGTGGTCGATCTGTAGAACTTCTTCTCCCTGACGTTTCGTTCTCAACTACGGAGAACATCTTCCGAGGTGAGTCGACGACTGGCTGCTAGGAGCTGGGGCCGCCGCTTATATAGAGATCGTAGGGGGCGCCACCACACGTCACATGGCGTCGATGTGCAGCTATCTCTGGCTATCGTCTGTTCTCTCGATTGCAGGCAATCGATTGTCACGTGATTGATGCAACGTCGACCGCCATATCTTATCCAATTTTAATCCTTCTTCTTTACGATTAAAATTGTATTGATGTTTGTGGATTTCAATTGCCTCTCTATACATACGTGTATAATAGTGCGACGTCCTCGCTAGCACGCTTGTTTCACCAAATTTTATGTCGTGATCTCCATCCTTAAAAACATGTTCCGCTACTGCCGATTTGTCGATATGTCCCAAGCGACAGTTTCTTTTGTGCTCCGTCAACCGTGTATTGATGCTTCTTTTGGTAGTTCCTATGTAAACCCTGCCGCAACTACACGGAATTTTATATACCCCTGGGGTGGCTAGGGGGTGACGAGCATCTTTTGTTGATCTTAGGCATTCACTAATTTTCTTAGTAGGTCTAAAAATGGTCTCTACCTGAAACTTGGCTAGTACTTTTCCAATGCGATCCGTGATATTATGGATGAACGGAAGAAATACTTTTCCAGCTGATGGTTGTTGCTGTCTCCTATTTTTAGGCATTTTTCTTTTTGGGTGAAGTGCTCGATTAATCTCGTTTTTTGTATAACCATTTTTCGCAAAGGCCATTCGTAAATGATTTAGTTCTTCTTGTAAGTAGCCTGGTTCACAAATATTATTGGCCCTATCCACTAATGTTTTTATGACCCCCCTCTTTTGCCTAGGGTGGTGGTTTGAGTTCTTATGGAGGTAGCGATCGGTATGTGTACCTTTCCTGTAGACCTTATGGCCTAAGGTCCCATCCGCCCGTTTGATAACTGATACATCCAAGAAGTTAAGTTGTCCATTCTTCTCCTTCTCCATAGTAAATTTAATCTTTGGGTTGATGCTATTTAAGTGTACCAGAAAATCATTCAAGTCTTCTTCCTCATGATTCCATATTACAAAGGTATCATCCACATACCGATACCACTTCGAGGGGCTTTTTTTGGCCGACTGCAATGCTTGATGTTCAAAATATTCCATGAATAAATTCGCAATTGCGGGACTTAGGGGACTTCCCATGGCTACCCCATCGATCTGTTCATAAAATTCACCATTATACTAAAAATAGGTTGAGGATAGACAGTGTTGGAACAAGGCTACTATATCAGTAGGGAACATATTGGCTATATGGGAGAGAGCTTCATCAACTGGAACCATCGTGATCAAAGACACTATATCAAAACTGACAAGTATGTCATTAGGACCGACAGTAATTTCCCTCAATTTCTCAATGAAGTGTAGAGAGTTTTTAATATGACTCTCAGTTTTGCCTATGTGAGGTTGTAACAAAGAGGCAAGGTGTCTGGCTAGTTCTTGGGTAGGAGCTCCAATTGCGCTGACTATTGGTCTCAAAGGAACATCAGGTTTATGTATCTTTGGTAATCCATATAATCTCGGAGGATAAGCCTCCGTTTCACAAAGATACTTTTTAACTTCTGTAGGAATTGAAGACTGTTTTATCAGACGCTTGGTGGCATTCAGCACATTCGTTGTGGGATCCTTTTTCAACTTCTTGTATGTGCTGGGTTCCAGGAGATCACTGATCTTCTTGTGATAATCCTCAGTATTCATTAAAACAGTAACATTTCCCTTGTCAGCGGCAACTATAATAACATTCTTGTCTGCATTGATCTCCCGCAATGCCTTCCTTTCCCCTTGAGACAGATTGCTGCTGGGTGGCTTAGCTTTGCGTAATATCCTGGAGGTTTCCATTCTAATTTCATCAGCAGAATATGATGGTAACTGACGAATTCCTGCCTCTATATTAGCAATAATGTCCTCCACAGGAATCTTGGATGGAGTTATTGCAAAATTCCCTCCTTTAGACAGAACAGAAAGTTCTTCCTTAGACAATTCTTTTTCCGATAAATTAATAACCGTTTGGGAATTGTTTGGAATCGCTGTTTCCTGTCGACCCTCTTGTAGACGATCAAACTTGTCCTTCTGCCTATTGGAAGACACTTCTGCACTAATCTCCATAGATCTAAATGTTAATCTGTCCACTTTGTTCCAATGACAAAACTGCATAGTATTGCTAATAAGTAAATGAAGATTTAACAGTTGGCCATCACATACCGCCAGTCCTCGTCGTGTCTGATGTATCCGCTCACGTAGTAATGCCAGTTCCATACGAGAGTAAATACGGTTAGCTTGTGGCGAATGAAACATTCTTCTCACTTTTAAAAACTTGGGAACTATACCGGTATCACGACAGCGTAGCAGAAAAGTGAGTGAGCAAAGTTGTTGACCTTTCTTCTTGCGTAGGTTCTCCAGTCGTCGTACCCTAGTTGACATTTCCTCCCCGTAGAGGCGTCGAATCATTCCATGTAGGCTTTCACGGCCGGCGTCTTTATCAGTAAACTCTTCCGGGCTAAGTTGCCGTGGTCGATCTGTAGAACTTCTTCTCCCTGACGTTTCGTTCTCAACTACGGAGAACATCTTCCGAGGTGAGTCGACGACTGGCTGCTAGGAGCTGGGGCCGCCGCTTATATAGAGATCGTAGGGGGCGCCACCTTGTCTAAGGAAGAACTTTCTGTTCTGTCTAAAGGAGGGAATTTTGCAATAACTCCATCCAAGATTCCTGTGGAGGACATTATTGCTAATATATTCTGCTGATGAAATTAGAATGGAAACCTCCAGGATATTACGCAAAGCTAAGCCACCCAGCAGCAATCTGTCTCAAGGGGAAAGGAAGGCACTGCGGGAGATCAATGCAGACAAGAATGTTATTATAGTTGCCGCTGACAAGGGAAATGTTACTGTTTTAATGAATACTGAGGATTATCACAAGAAGATCAGTGATCTCCTGGAACCCAGCACATACAAGAAGTTGAAAAAGGATCCCACAACGAATGTGCTGAATGCCACCAAGCGTCTGATAAAACAGTCTTCAATTCCTACAGAAGTTAAAAAGTATCTTTATGAAACGGAGGCTTATCCTCCGAGATTATATGGATTACCAAAGATACATAAACTTGATGTTCCTTTGAGACCAATAGTCAGCGCAATTGGAGCTCCTACCCAAGAACTAGCCAGACACCTTGCCTCTTTGTTACAACCTCACATAGGCAAAACTGAGAGTCATATTAAAAACTCTCTACACTTCATTGAGAAATTGAGGGAAATTACTGTCGGTCCTAATGACATACTTGTCAGTTTTGATATAGTGTCCTTGTTCACGATGGTTCCAGTTGATGAAGCTCTCTCCCATATAGCCAATATGTTCCCTACTGATATAGTAGCCTTGTTCCAACACTGTCTATCCTCAACCTATTTTCAGTATAATGGTGAATTTTATGAACAGATCGATGGGGTAGCCATGGGAAGTCCCCTAAGTCCCGCAATTGCGAATTTATTCATGGAATATTTTGAACATCAAGCATTGCAGTCGGCCAAAAAAAGCCCCTCGAAGTGGTATCGGTATGTGGATGATACCTTTGTAATATGGAATCATGAGGAAGAAGACTTGAATGATTTTCTGGTACACTTAAATAGCATCAACCCAAAGATTAAATTTACTATGGAGAAGGAGAAGAATGGACAACTTAACTTCTTGGATGTATCAGTTATCAAACGGGCGGATGGGACCTTAGGCCATAAGGTCTACAGGAAAGGTACACATACCGATCGCTACCTCCATAAGAACTCAAACCACCACCCTAGGCAAAAGAGGGGGGTCATAAAAACATTAGTGGATAGGGCCAATAATATTTGTGAACCAGGCTACTTACAAGAAGAACTAAATCATTTACGAATGGCCTTTGCGAAAAATGGTTATACAAAAAACGAGATTAATCGAGCACTTCACCCAAAAAGAAAAATGCCTAAAAATAGGAGACAGCAACAACCATCAGCTGGAAAAGTATTTCTTCCGTTCATCCATAATATCACGGATCGCATTGGAAAAGTACTAGCCAAGTTTCAGGTAGAGACCATTTTTAGACCTACTAAGAAAATTAGTGAATGCCTAAGATCAACAAAAGATGCTCGTCACCCCCTAGCCACCCCAGGGGTATATAAAATTCCGTGTAGTTGCGGCAGGGTTTACATAGGAACTACCAAAAGAAGCATCAATACACGGTTGACGGAGCACAAAAGAAACTGTCGCTTGGGACATATCGACAAATCGGCAGTAGCGGAACATGTTTTTAAGGATGGAGATCACGACATAAAATTTGGTGAAACAAGCGTGCTAGCGAGGACGTCGCACTATTATACACGTATGTATAGAGAGGCAATTGAAATCCACAAACATCAATACAATTTTAATCGTAAAGAAGAAGGATTAAAATTGGATAAGATATGGCGGTCGACGTTGCATCAATCACGTGACAATCGATTGCCTGCAATCGAGAGAACAGACGATAGCCAGAGATAGCTGCACATCGACGCCATGTGACGTGTGGTGGCGCCCCCTACGATCTCTATATAAGCGGCGGCCCCAGCTCCTAGCAGCCAGTCGTCGACTCACCTCGGAAGATGTTCTCCGTAGTTGAGAACGAAACGTCAGGGAGAAGAAGTTCTACAGATCGACCACGGCAACTTAGCCCGGAAGAGTTTACTCTCAAAGTTTTTATTTCTTCTCCACGGATTTTAATACCTACTCCGAATTTTTCTTTTGTTTCCTTTACTGCTTGTTCAATATACAGATTGAACAACATCGGGGAAAGGCTACAACCCTGTCTCACTCCCTTCCCAACCACTGCTTCCCTTTCATGCCCCTCGACTCTTATAACTGCCATCTGGTTTCTGTACAAATTGTAAATAGCCTTTCGCTCCCTGTATTTCACCCCTGCCACCTTTAGAATTTGAAAGAGAGTATTCCAGTCAACATTGTCGAAAGCTTTCTCTAAGTCTACAAATGCTAGAAACGTAGGTTTACCTTTTCTTAATCTTTCTTCTAAGATAAGTCGTAAGGTTAGTATTGCCTCACGTGTTCCAACATTTCTGCGGAATCCAAACTGATCTTCCCCGAGGTCCGCTTCTACCAGTTTATCCATTCGTCTGCTGCCTTCACTACTTCATCCCTCAAAGCTACCCATTCTTCTTCTACTGTATTTCTTTCCCCCATTCCTGTCAATTGTTTCCTTATGCTCTCCCTGAAACTCTGTACAACCTCTGGTTCTTTCAGTTTATCCAGGTCCCATCTCCTTAAATTCCCACCTTTTTGCAGTTTCTTCAGTTTTAATCTACAGGTCATAACCAATAGATTGTGGTCAGAGTTCACATCTGCCCCTGGAAATGTCTTACAATTTAAAACCTGGTTCCTAAATCTCTGTCTTACCATTATATAATCTATCTGATACCTGATACCTATCTGATACAAAATGGTAGATATCGAAACAGACGACAGAGGGATAGAGAAACAATTAAAATCGCTTAATGGAGGAAAGGCCTCTGGACCCGATGGGATACCAGTTCGATTTTACACAGAGTACGCGAAGGAACTTGCCCCCCTTCTCGCAGTGGTGTACCGTAGGTCTCTAGAAGAGCGTAGCGTTCCAAAGGATTGGAATAGGGCACAGGTCATCCCCGTTTTCATGGAGGGACGTCGAACAGATGTGCAGAACTATAGACCTATGTCTCTAACGTCGATCAGTTGTAGAATTTTGGAACACGTATTATGTTCGAGTATAATGACTTTTCTGGAGACTAGAAATCTACTCTGTAGGAATCAGCATGGGTTTCGAAAAAGACGGTCATGTGAAACCCAGCTCGCTCTATTCGTCCACGAGACTCAGAGGGCCATAGACACGGGTTCACAGGTAGATGCCGTGTTTCTTGACTTCCGCAACGCGTTCGATACAGTTCCCCACAGTCGTTTAATGAACAAAGTAAGAGCATATGGACTATCAGACCAATTGTGTGATTGGATTGAGGAGTTCCTAGATAACAGAACGCAGCATGTCATTCTCAATGGAGAGGAGTCTTCCGAAGTAAGAGTGATTTCAGGTGTGCCGCAGCGGAGTGTCATAGGACCGTTGCTATTCACAATATACATAAATGATCTGGTGGATGACATCGGAAGTTCACTGAGGCTTTTTGCAGATGATGCTGTTGTGTATCGAGAGGTTGTAACAATGGAAAATTGTACTGAAATGCAGGAGGGTCTGCAGCGAATTGACGCATGGTGCAGGGAATGGCAATTGGATCTCAATGTAGTAATGTGCTGCGAATACATAGAAAGATAGATCCCTTATCATTTAGCTACAATATAGCAGGTCAGGAGCTGGAAGCAGTTAATTCCATAAATTATCTGGGAGTGCGCATTAGGAGTGATTTAAAATGGAATGATCATATAAAGTTCATCGTTGGTAAGGCAGATGCCAGACTGAGAGTCATTGGAAGAATCCTAAGGAAATGCAATCCGAAAACAAAGGAAATTGGTTACAGTACGCTTGTTCGCCCACTGCTTGAATACTGCTCAGCAGTGTGGGATCCGTACCAGATAGAGATAGAGAAGATCCAATGGGGAGCAGCGCGCTTCGTTACAGGATCATTTAGTAATCGCGAAAGCATTACGGAGATGGTAGATAAACTCCAGTGGAAGACTCTGCAGGAGAGACGCTCAGTAGCTCGGTACGGGCTTTTGTTAAAGTTTCGAGAACATACCTTCACCGAAGAGACAAGCAGTAGATTGCTACCTCCTACGCATATCTCGCGAAGAGACCATGAGGATAAAATCAGAGAGATTAGAGCCCTCACTGAGGCATACCGACAATCCTTCTTTCCACGAACAATACGAGACTGGAATAGAAGGGAGAACCGATAGAGGTACTCAAGGTACTCTGCGCCACACACCGTCATGTGGCTTGCGGAGTATGGATGTAGATGTAGATGTAGATTGTCTCTCGTCGCGTCTAAAGTGCCTGCGCTGTCGCCCCAATTATCGCGATTCTTTTCATTTCTTGTTTCCTACACTGTCTCCTGTTCGGGCAGGTGAAAGCTTTCTCCGAAGTTGCTGTGATTATATCCTCCGCAGACGCTGCCATGACCTTGGAAATTTCCTCTCTCGTCGCCGCCTCTTCCTTCTCACCGCCTGTCATTCCGCACTTCAGGCTCCCTATTTTTGCTATGCGACGGGGTCACTGGCCATACACCTGAGTGCTCGTGATTTCTGTCGTATTGTCTTGCGTTATTCCTAATACAATTATGCCGACCCTGCATGCTTTCCTCTGCATGATTCAAAATCAGTTTTTCTTGCTCTTCTCTCTCGATCATGAGATCGAATGGTATCTCTCGATACCGCGCCGGTACTCTGCTCATTACCCGTTTTATTAATGCTTTTGCCGGCCAGAGTGGCCGTGCGGTTGTAGGCGCTACAGTCTGGAACCGCGAGACCACTACGGTCGCAGGTTCGAATCCTGCCTCGGGCATGGATGTGTGTGATGTCCTTAGCTTAGTTAGATTTAAGTAGTTCTAAGTTCTAGGGGACTGATGACCTCAGTAGTTGAGTCCCATAGTGCTCAGAGTCATATTAATGTTTTCTCTCCAGCCGGCATTTCCAAATATCGATTTCATTTTAATAACGTTTCCAACATGCTAACTAGCGACCCATCCATACGTCTTCTGTAAGCTATTAGTCTCAGTTCATCATTGATCTCTTCTACAATTTACTGTGACCAACGTCTCTCTACGAAAAGTTTTTTAAAAGTCATCGCATGTCATCCTGTCCAAATTGAGGGAATCTTCCCAGATGATTGCACCACCCTCCATTCGTCTCACTTCGAATCTAACTTTTTGTTTCTGCCCATTTCTCGGTATCGCTCTTTTAAGCCTGCGTAAAAGTGCCATTGGGTGCAGACTTCCTCCTGATCGGCATGTGTCACACCCTCTATCGAAATCTCTAGCTACTTCCAAACCAGTTAATAGAACACTATGCAACGGATTAAAATATCACTTTTTCGATAGGTAGTAACTCCATTGCGACGCTTTAGTTTCAAATTTGGCTCAAAGGTGCCTAATACCTTCCTCTGTAACAGAGCAAAATCATGGCACCTTCTGACGTCACCCTCGGCCTCGACGACGCTTCAGCCACAAGGTGTCGACACGTGCGAAAAGTGGCCATAGTCCAGAAGTTCACGTGAGTTGCAAGGTGTTTTGCTTGTATCAAATTGGCACCACATTTCACCACAATTCTGTCCAATACCACACACGAAGTGGCACACGATTAGAAGGTCGTCATAGCCCCTCTCACCCACATTTCACCCTCTGCCTGGAAGGCAGCGGTTTTCTTATGAGTGAACACGGAAAATATTGTAGACACATCACTGCTCAGAATCGTCACGAAAAGGCCCCAATGGGTGGTATAAACATCGTCAATGTAACTACTCCTTTCCCTGGGACGTTGAATGCCACATGTTTCGCTGTCAAAAACGACAGTTTGCAGTGCGACAATCAACAGACAGACGTTTTTGGGAACTTTTGGCACTGCTGACACCCTCGGACGTTCCTAAGGAAGAACATTGTGAGGCTGAATACCCATCGAACATAATCAAATCCGTTTGCAGCGCAGCACGACCGCAATTTTTTACTCTCGCGTACAGGCTGGCACGATTAGGGGCCGAAAGAAAGGAAAAGAAAAACATTCGAATAAATTTGAATGTGATCCGAAGCAGCAAAAGATGCCCATACTTTTTCAGCGTTCCTGTTTTTTGTTCTCCTGTGGCATGATCGCTAGAGGCAGAACCAGTGACGAAGTCGCAGGCGCTTGCAGACCGGCAACCCCTTCGACACCCTCCTGCTCCAGGTGGCCTACTATCAGGCGCAATAGTAGCAGCTTAACGGCTAAAGAGCAGCAGCATAGTCCGTCTGCAGGCGCTTGGAACTCTCGTCGCGGGTTTTGGTGCGTACAGGTACATTTTTAAGGTGATTAATAGAGGTGGAAAGTTGGCACCAGGGGTTTTGCCGAACTGTCATTTTCAGCAGCGAAATGTGTGGGAATCAATGCCGCAAGGAGATAAGTGGTATCATTGATGCCCTTTATGCCATCCTCTGGGGCATTTTCGTGCCGATTCTGAGCGGCGAATGTGTCTGGAACGTTTTTCCCGGCCACTCATAACAAAACCGCGTGATTTCAAAGCTGTTGGTCGCGGTTCTAACCTCCATGGCAGAGGCGTCAGAATAGTGGGCGAAATGTGGGTAAGAGGGGCTGTGAGAACCTTCTTCTGATCGTGTGACACGTCAGCAGTGGCGTCGGACAGAAGTGTGGTGAAGTTTGGAGCCAATGTGACATCATTAATCCATGTTAGACGTCACATGAACTTCTGAGCATGTGTCGACAGCTTGCTATTCCAACCGCCGTCGAGTGCGAGAGTCATGTTGCAGGGCAACACGATTTTGCACGATACAGAGAAAGATTGTAGATACCTTTTAGCCAAATTTCAAACTTAAGCGCCACAATGGATGGGAATTGCGGGGTTTTGAAAAAGTGGTTCTTTAATTCTTTGCCCAATGTGCTTTGTTTACGCCTGTATTGAATATTCAAATGTGTGTGAATTCCTAAGTGACCAAACTGCTAAGGTCATCGGTCCCTAGACTTACACACTACTTAAACTTACGCTAAGTACACTGCTGGCCACCCTAAATGCAACACCCTGAAGGAAGCATCCGAATCAAGTGAACTTTACACCATGGGTTTGCAGCGATGAGATATGCAACTGATTAGAATTTCAGTGCAGACGCACATCACGCGCGCCTGTGGCGCCACCTCATAGCGCCATTTAATGCTTGGCGATTTCGACGAGTGTACGTTCGGCACGTGTGTTTACCTTGTGGTTGTTTCACAAGACGATCAGTTATGCCTCGTAGACAACAGCGAACATCGTTTGATCAAGTATCCGAGTTCGACAGAGGAAGGATAGTGGCTTACCGAGATTGTGGATTATCATACAGAGAAATCGCTAGTCGTGTTGGACGAAACCAAACAACTGTAATGCGGATATGTGACCGTTGGATGCAGGAGGGTACGACGGACCGACGTGGTCGATCGCATTCACCTCGGTGCACCACTGCACGTACTGATAGGAAAATTGTGCGCATGGCAGTGGCGGATCGCTCAGTGACATCCCGAACCACAGCACAGCACATTGCGTCTGTAACGCATCATCCAGTGTCTGCGCGTACCATTCGACGCCGTTTACAGCAGAGTGGTCTGTCCGCAAGACGCCCATTGCTTCGTCTACCATTGACGCAGAACCACAGACGTCTCCGTCGCCAATGGTGTGATGACAGACGGATGTGGACGGCAGAATGAAATGACGTTGTCTTTACTGACGAGGCACGCTTCTGTCTGCAGCACCACGATGGTCGGATTTGAGTGTGGAGACACCGTGGAGAGAGGATGATGGACAGCTGCATTATGCACCGCCACACTGGTCTTGCACCGGGTATTATGGTATGGGGCGGTATTGGATATTACTCTCGCACGCCTCTAGTACGCATTGCCGGTACTTTAAATAGCCGGTGCTACATATCCGAGGTGCTGGAGCCAGTTGTCCTTCCTTACCTTCAGGGCTCGGCCACAGCCATATTTCAACAGGATAATGCGCGACCACACGTGGCACGCATTGTCCAAAGGTTCTTCGTCAATAACCAGATTGAATTGCTTCCCTGGCCGGCTCGCTCTCCGGATCTTTCGCCGATAGAAAACATGTGGTCCATGGTTGCTCAACGAGTGACCCAGATTACATCCCCAGCTGCCACACCAGATGATCTTTGGCAACGTGTGGAAGCTGCTTGGGCTGCTGTACCCCAGGAACACATCCAACGTCTCTTTGACTCAATGCCGAGACGTGTGGCAGCGGTGATCTCCAACAATGGCGGCTACTCTGGCTACTGATTCTGGCAGGAACCACATGTCACGGACGTCTGTAAACGTAATCATTTGATACTTGGTCAACATGTAATCTACAAAATAAATTTTGTTGTGCTACCTCTTGTCTTTCTTGGTGTAGCATTTATGGTGGCCAGCAGTGTACAACACACACACCTATGCCCGAGGGAGGACTCGAACCTCTGGCGGGAGGGGCCGCACAATCCGTGACATGACACCTCTAACCACGAGGCTACACTGCGCGGCTTCTGTATTGAGGTATCCGCTTCACTCTGTAAAACATCCATTACAAAGTTACCAAGTTATTATTGTTAGTTGTCACAGTGGAAGCAGCCGTTGTTACTTTCACCTTGGCGATTTATGCCTCACTGCTTTCTCTAATTTCAGATATCTCTTTTGCTAAGTTTTTGCCTAGTTTTGTACAGAGGTTGGCTGTGTGCTGAGCTGGCTTCAGTTCTTAGCGCAACCCGTCCCTAGTGCTTGGACGTGCATGAGTTTCAGTTCGTATAGACGACTCTATTCCTCGTATTTTACGCTCCGCTCATTCCACTTAGTGATGAATTCTGCTTGATGAGTTTTTACTTGTCTCATTTCGGCCGCATTTTGTTCTATTTTACATCAAGGTTTCTAGTGTTTTAATCTATGTTTTTCTCCTATCCGGTCGTGTCTGCATCTATCTTTTGCTCTATTTCTTTCAAGTAGGACGCGTTATCCTCCAGCATCCCCGTTATTGTTGCTAAGAATGCCTGCATATCTAAACCTCCTTGGCCTCCCGTACTTGTCTACGTAGGTGTCTGTTCTGTCTTCATTCCTTTATATCGTGAGTCTTCCTGACTCTGTCATGAAACTGGTGTACAACTGTCATTCACTTCCCGTGTCTCATCCATCAAATAAAACACTGCTGCACTAGTTCCCAACATTTCAGCGATTCCAGAATCTACATCTATTTTTCTCTTGGCCGTGATTACACTTTGAGATCAAAAGTATCCGGACTCCTGGCTGAAAATGACGTACAAGTTCGTAGCGCCCTCCATCGGTAATGCAGGAATTCAGTATGGTGTTGGCTCACCCTTAGCCTTGATGACAGCTTCCACTCTTGCAGGCATACGTTCAATCAGGTGCTGGAAGGTTTCTTGTGGAATGGCAGCCCGTTCTTCACGGAATGCTGCACTGAGGAGAGGTATCGAAGTCGGTCGGTGATATCTGGCACGAAGTCGGCGTTCCAAAACATCCCAAAGGTGTTCTATAGGATTCATGTCAGGGCTCTGTGCAGGCCAGTCCATTACAGAGATGTTATTGGCGTGTAACCATTCCGCCACAGGCCGTGCATTATGAACAGGTGCTCGATCGTGTTGAAAGATGCAATCGCCATGCCCGAATTGCTCTTCAACAGTGGGATCCAAGAAGGTGCTTAAAACACAAATGTAGGCCTGTGCTGTGATATTGCCACGCAAAACAACAACGGGCGAAAGCCCCCTCCATAAAACGACCACACCATAACACCACCGTCTCCGAATTTTACTGTTCCCACTACACACACTGGCAGATGACGTTCACCGGGCATTCGCCATACCCACACCCTGCCATCGGATGGCCACATTGTGTACCGTGACTCGCCACTCCACTCAACGTTTTTCCACTGTTCAATCGTCCAATTTTTACACTCCTTACACCTAGCGAGGCGTCGTTTGTCATTTACCGGCGTGATCTGTGGCTTATGAGCACCCGCTTGACCATGAAATCCAAGTTTTCTTACCTCCCGCCTAACTGTCATAATACTTGCAGTGGATCCTGATGCAGTTTGGAATTCCTGCGTGACGGTCTGGATAGATGTCTGTCTATTACGCATTACGACTCTCTTCAACTGTCGGCGGTCTCTGTCAGTCAACAGACAAAGTCGGCCTGTACGCTTTTGTGCTGTACGTGTCCCTTCGCGTTTTCACTTCACTATCACTATCACATCGAATGTTTAGGAGTGTGGAAATGTCGCGTGCAGACGTATGACACAAGTGACACCCAATCACCTGACCACGTTTGAAGTCCATGAGTTCAGCGGAGCGCCCCATTTCCCTCTCTCGCGATGTCTAGTGACTACTGAGGTCGCTGATATAGAGTACCTGGCAGTAGGCGGCACCACAATGCACCTAATATGAAAAACGTATGTTTTCGGGAGTGTCCGGATACTTTTGATCAGATAATGTATTTCGGTTCCGAGCTAGTGTAACTAAGACTTACTTTCAGTACCCGACTCTATATTTTTCTCCGTGACTTCTAATACTTCAGCCTCGTTACATCGACTTTCACTTTCCGACGTAGTACGATAGTTTAGTGGCGACAAATGCGCAAAGCAAACGTCTGCTTAACAACGTCTACAGACTCTTGCAACACATTGCGCCAGCAAAGCTCTTTTCGACACTTACACGTATTTCTGCTTGAGATTGTAGCTCGCTGCACTGACGTCGTTCATGTGTTGGGATGTGATGTCTCGTACCATTGTAATGCGTCTTCTTTTCTGCTTGATAATGATTTTCAGTGTTTCACTCGTAACAATTGCTGGTCGTGTGCGCAGTGCATTACTAGTTTACTAGTTCGTTTCCTTAGGATGTGTACCCACTAGACTCACTATTATATCCAGTAATAACCAATGCGCTCTGCAGCTGAAAATGTTATTTTGTTAGGGTACAATTAAAACGATTGTTTCAACAGTGATCCACGACCCCCAGTAGGTTATTATAATATATATATATATACATGGCTATTACAAATGATTGAAGCGATTTCATAAATTCACTGAAGCTCCATTCATTGACATATGTTCACGACACACTACAGGATACGTAGAAAAACTCATAAAGTTTTGTTCGGCTGAAGCCGCACTTCAGGTTTCTGCCGCGAGAGCGCTCGAGAGCGCAGTGAGACAAAATGGCGACAGGAGCCGAGAAAGCATATGTCGTGCTTGAAATGCACTCACATCAGTCAGTCATAACAGTGCAACGACACTTCAGGACGAAGTTCAACAAAGATACACCAACTGCTAACTCCATTCGGCGATGGTATGCGCAGTTTAAAGCTTCTGGATGC
Organism: Schistocerca piceifrons; assembly: GCF_021461385.2. Lineage (NCBI taxonomy): Eukaryota > Metazoa > Arthropoda > Insecta > Orthoptera > Acrididae > Schistocerca > Schistocerca piceifrons. The sequence continues at coordinate 318,986,393 of NC_060139.1, read as the reverse complement.
CTCTGTAAGGGGAAATCAATGGGTCGGCCTGCAGTGAGCGAAGAAACGGTTGAACGCGTGCGGGCAAGTTTCACGCATAGTGATGTGAAAGATTCAGTGTTTAAAACTCCTCTACCAAGAAACGTGCCAGAACTGCGAGCTCGCATCAACAATGCTTTCGAACTCATTGATGGGGACATGCTGTGCCGAGTGTGGGGAGGAACTTGATTATCGGCTTGATGTCTGCCGAATCACTAAAGGGGCACATATCGAACATTTGTGAATGCCTAAAAAAACTTTTTGAGTTTTTGTATGTGTGTGCAAAGCATTGTGAAAATATCTCAAATAATAAAGTTATTGTAGAGCTGTGAAATCGCTTCAATCATTTGTAATAACTCTGTATATATATATATATATATATATATATATATATATATACTGTATATAAAAGTAAGCTGAAATCAATGACATCATAGCACGCTTATATTTGTATATATTTAAATTAATATTTTAGTTGCTACAGCATTGAATGTGTTAAAACTAATGGAGAAGGCATTCAGGACGAAATCTTCACTTTCTAGACAACCACCAGCAACCTGCCACGCCAAACAATGTTGCTGCCTTTGCACCTGGCAAAACTGGTGGACGGTCGGGAATTTGTGGGGCTCCTTGTCCTCTACCGATCCGGTGTAAAGAATGGGCGTCTTATTTGTTCTGCTAACGAATAAGTGATTACGGTACGGGTCCAGCACGTATTAGTTAAGTGTATCTTTTGTGTGCAAGTGGGATTGACACATAAATATTCTCCAGAGGTCCTCATTAGAGGTCACCAGACAGGGAGTTTTGCACACTCTACCTCGCTTGAACCCACCGTGTTCGGACATGAGTTGCCCGAGCGCGAATGCTGGAAGCGAGCACGCTGTGGCCGTGCGAGGCACCGTCGGGCGGGCAGGGCGCAGGCCACCGCGCTGCTGTTGTGCCAGTTACATATAGCAGCAGCACAGCGTGTGTCTGCAGGCTGGAGTCGTTTCTGACTTACTCCCACCAGCTGGTGCGGCTACACTCACGTCAGTTTAGTTATACTGTAGCCGAATATTCCTCGATGATACTGGCCAGTCGCAACAACATTGTGATTCATAAGAGGAAATACACTGAAGAGCCAAAGAAACTAGTACACCTGCCTAATATCGTGTAGGGCCCCCGCGAGCACGCAGAAGTGCCGCAACTCGACACAGCATGGACTCGACTAATGCCTGAAGTAGTGCTGGAGGAAACTGACACCTTGAATCCTGCAGGGCTATCCATAAATCCGTAATAGTACGATGGGATTGAGATCTCTTCTGCACAGCACCTTGCAAGGCATTCCAGATAATCTCAATAATGTTCATGTCTGGGCAGTTTGGTGGCCAGCGGAAGTATTTAAACTCAGAAAAGTGTTCCTGAAGCCACTCTGTAGCAATTCTGGACGTTTAGGGTGTCACATTGTCCTGCTGGAATTGCCCAAGTCCGTCGGAATGCACAATGGGCATGAATGGATGCACGTCATCAGACAGGATGCTTATGTACGTGTCACCACTCAGACGCATCATGGGTCCCATCTCACTCCAACTGCACACGCCCCACACCATTACAGAGCCTTCACCAGCTTGAACGGTCCCCTGCTAACATGCAGGGTCCGTGGAGTCATGAGGTTGTCTCCAAACCCTACATGTCCATTCGCTCGACACAATTTGAAAAGAGATTCGTCTGATCAGGCAACAGTTTCCAGTCCTCAACAGTCCAATGTCGGTGTTGACGGGCCCAAGTGAGGCGTAAAGCTTTGTGTCATGCAGCCATCAAGCGTACAAGAGCGGGCCTTCGGCTCCGAATGCCCATATCGATGATGTTTCGGTTAATGGTTCGCATGCTGACACTTACTGATGGCCCAGCATTGATATCTGCAGGAATTTGCGGAAGGGTAGCACTTCTGTCACGTTGAACGATTCTCTTCAGACCACCATCTTTCGCACTCAGGACATATTCTTCCGAATCAAGTTTCGCTTTCGCATTCTCCTGCAGCCCATCTTTACGCAAGATGTTTAAACAGTGGGCTACTGAATGATGCTCGGGGAACTACAGTAGACGGTCAGACAGTTCGAGAATGCGATACCCAAACGAGTGCCAAGAAAGTAGAGTGCCGTTGCACTCTGCGACGAAAGCGACTGTAATGGCATATGTCGGACTTACGCGGAGCTATATGCACCAACCAATTCAAGCGAGCATAAGCTTCTTATGCAGTCCTCTATTCCCCGCACATCGCGACGCTTCGAAAATGCAAGTCCCGCGGCTACAGCCATGCGCTGGAGTGGCCGCGTGGTTTAACCTGCCGGACCGTCAGACTCGATAGGCGAAAGCCGTCACTGATAGAACCATGGTCATTCGATTCGATTACGACAGCCCGCCAGAGTGAGCGTTTCAGTTTGTCCTCGTCTTCGTCCACCCGCTCTTAGGGTTGTTTAGTGGCTTTCGTTTTAGTTAAATTTTTGACGATGAGGATCAACAGGGAAACTTTATCTGCGTCTTAAAACAACTACGAGAACGACCGTCGGACACAACGTACTTTGCGTATACACATACAATCATGCTAATAACAATAAAGAAATATGTTCAATGGTTTTGCTTCATCTTTCTCTTAATACATCGTCGTCGGTAGCTTAGCAACAACCCGAACGTCTGCATTATACTGCTCAGCTAATTAAGTTGATAGAAACTAGCACCACTAACAACTGCCGATAATTTGCTACCCACCATCTAACTTATGAAATTCCATGTGATGTAAGAACCATTTAATTCCAGTGTGTCAGAAAAGTCTGACTAATATGTCCGAACTGCGACATCTCAACTATTATTGCTGTCTTCGATCACTTAGTTGTCGATGAAAGTGATTTAGAAAAGGATATGTTAGTCGCAAAGAGCTATCAAAGCTGTGGGAAAAACAAAATGCAAAGCAACTGAAAATTCGTTTACGAAGTCCACATCGCATCATTAAAGAAAGCGCGCATCGCGATGAATGTTGTAATTACGGGCTATGATGGTTGTAGACTACTATTTTCCTTCCAAGTTTGGGGTAGAAGAGAACTAACTGTCTTATTCATCTGTTTTTGCTAAAAATTGGTTGCTTTGCTAACCCCTAACGTTGTCCAGTTGGAATATCACTTTTTGATTTCTGTAAAGGAAACTTGGGACTGCCGGCCGAAGTGGCCGTGCGGTTAAAGGCGCTGCAGTCTGGAACCGCAAGACCGCTACGGTCGCAGGTTCGAATCCTGCCTCGGGCATGGATGTTTGTGATGTCCTTAGGTTAGTTAGGTTTAACTAGTTCTCAGTTCTAGGAGACTAATGACCTCAGCAGTTGAGTCCCATAGTGCTCAGAGCCATTTGAACCATTTGAAACTTGGGCACACATGAGTCGATAGTATGTTGGTAGCACTGTGTTTCCTTGCTTTCTATGCTGTGCAACAGACAGTAAAGCTTTGCAGATCAGCATAACAAAAAGGCGGGAGGTCTCTCGGATTCTGCCCTGTGTGTATACTTCATCATCATCATCAGCCAATTCAATCATTAAATGATGTGGCCTCTTCGAGTCGTGGATTCAGGTAGGCTTTCAGCAGTCTTCTCCAAGTGGGACGGTCTTGGGCAGTTCTCTGCCAGGTGTTACCAGCGATCTTCTTGATGTCTTTGTCCCATCTGTCTGGTGGTCTTCCTCTAGGCCTCCGGTGCTCTCTCGGACTCCACTCCAGTACTAGCTTCGTCCATCTGTTGTCTTTTCTTCTTGCGACGTGGCCAGCCCACTGCCATTTCAAGGAACCTACTGTCTCTAAGATGTCATTAACCTTCGTCACAGACCGGATGTCATCTGCCCTTTTCCTGTCCTTTCTTGTATAGCCCAGCATTGATCTCTCCATGGCTCTCTGTGCTGTCCTAAGTTTCCCTTTTGTAAATGAGTTCAGTGTCCATGTCTCGCAGCCATACGTCATCACAGGAAGAATGCATTGATCAAATACTGCTTTCTTCAAATTTACTGGCATTTTTGATCTGAATACTTTTGAATTCTTCCCAAATGCTTGCCAGCCAAGCTTGATGCGTCGATAGATTTCTGGCCTTATGTCTCCCTTCATATTTATAATCTGGCCAAGGTAGACATATTCACTGACCTCTTCTAGTAGACTGTCCTTGACTTTCACATCTCCAGCTGGGACCCATTTGTTGGACATTACTTTTGTTTTGGAAAGGTTCATGTTCAAGCCAACCAGCTGACATTCCGATGCGAGATCTGTAACTAAGTTTTGGAGCTCTGCGAAGTCTTTGGCCAGTAAGGCAATATCATCAGCAAATCTCAAGTTGGTAAGCCTTCTTCCATTAACTCTAATTCCCTTACCTTCCCAGCTCAGCTTTGACATAGCCATTTCCAATACAGCAGAGAACAGTTTTGGGGAGATGGGATCGCCATGCTTGACACCCCTCATGATGCGGAATTCTTTAGTTGATTCGCCGATGTTAACATAAGCTGAAGAATTCTCGTAGATTTTCCTGAGCACTTCAGTGTATGCTGCTCCCACTCCTTGCTCACTCAAAGCTTGGAGGACAGCTACACGGCTAACGGAGTCAAATGCCTTTTCAAAGTCAACAAAGGCAATGCAGAGACGCAGTTGGTATTCATTCGCTCTGCTTATCACTTCACTAACGGTCAGAATGTGGTCAATAGTGCTAAAATTGCTTCGGAATCCTGCTTGTTCTATAGGTTGGGCTGAGTCTAGGGTGGAACTAATTCGGTTTAACAAAATCTTTGTGAAAATTTTGTACAAAATTGAGAGCAAGCTGATAGGACGGTAGTTTTTAATATTGTGAATACTTCCTTTCTTGTGTATCAGTATAATCTTAGCCTTGTTCCACGACAATGGGATTGAAGCATAGTGCAGGCAGGAAGTAAATACTTTTGCCAAGTGATTTATTGTTACCTCTCCTGCCAGTTTGAGGATGTCAACGCTGAGCTCATCATCACCCGGCACTGTTCCCTTCTTCACGGTATCTAGAGCACACTCGACTTCCGATGGGAGTATATCTGGAACACTAGGTACATAATTTAATTTAGATACACTCAAATTTTCTCTTGGATTGCTATACAAATTGCTTTAAAAGTCTCTGATGAACTTCAAAACCTCCTCCTTTTCAGTAATTCGACTGTCGTTTCCATCGAGTGCGATAATCTGCTTTTTAACGATTGTGAGTTTGCGTTTGGCTGACTTTAAACTTGTCTTGTTCTCCAAGCTTGCTCGTAAGGTGTCTTCAGTGAATTTCTGTATGTCAGTTTTCATTTCTCTTCACACTGCCTTACATAGTTCAGAATACGCTACCATGTCACGATCGGTTTGGATTTTCATTTCTCTCCTCTGTTGTAAAAGGGTTTCAGTTTTGGCACTGAATTTCTTTGGTTGTTTATTTTTTTGGCATAGGCCACCGACTTCTTGTGCACTTGAAACAATCATTCCCGCCAAATCACCATATTTAGTTATGTGGAACTTGCTTTGGAGGTCTTCTTGGAATTTCGAGGAACGTTCTTCCAGATTTTTGAGGTTGATTACCCTTCTCTTCCCTTTCATAAGTTTATTCCTTTCATTTCTTACATTGAGATCGACCCTTGTTCTCACAAGACGGTGACCACTGCCAGTGTTGAACTGATTTAGCACTGATACGTCTTTTACAATCTGCGGAATGTTTGACAGAATAAAGTCTATCTCATTTTTGACACTGAAATTTGGGCTCCTCCAAGTCTATTTTCGGTCAGGGTGCTTCTTAAAGAATGTGTTCATGATAGACATACTGGTGTACTTAGCGAACTGGACTAATCTCTCACCTCTATCGTTTCGGTCGTCAATCCCATAGTTGCCCACCACTGTGTCGCCTTGTTTCTTGGTGCCAACTTTTGCATTGAAATCGCCAATGACCATCTGGAAGTGACAATCGCTACCTTTTTTACAGGTGCTATCCAGACTTTCATAAAAGGATTCAATTTCTTCGTCAGGGTGACTTGAGGTGGGAGCGTACACCTGAACAATCTGTATTTTGTACGTATTCGACACTTTCAGGACCATTCGAGCTGTCCTGCTGGAAATTCCTTCTAAGACAGATACTCTATCAGCAATATTCTTGTTGATTAAGAACCCAACTCCATTGAGTTTTCCTTCTGGGTCGCCACAAAAGTAAAACAAGTTGCCAGACTGCAAACGGAGACAGTCTTCCCCTTTTCGGCGTACTTCACTTAAACCAACAATACTCCACTTGATTTTTGTAAGCTCTTTCTCGATCTCTTCTAGTCTGTCGTTGCCTATTAGAGAGCGACAGTTATATGTACAGACTTGAAGAGTCTGTATCTTCTTCACAGCACCACTTGGTGTTTGGGACATCAAAGTTGCTCCCACCCGGAGATCCGACTGTGAGGCTATTACTCCGGAAAATTTAACATTAATGTCACACAACATAAATCGAAGGTGAGAAGCATAATCGCCACGCTTGCTTCAGAACGGACTGGCGATATAATTTCCAGGCCGCCACTGACATGGAGTACAGACGGCTTTGGTAGGCCGCTCCACTAGAGTACAGACGCAACCACGCTGCTAGTTTTGGTCCAACCCGGGTATTTCATGTCCCCGGTGCCACCCACATCTGAGAGACATCTGAGAGACTTTCCCCTATCCGCCACCTGGGGAGGCGCCCGATGGGGGACTAGCAACCCAACACGGGTTGTGTATACTTACAATGTATGAATTTAAACGCTTTCGGTTCAGTGGTTTAGTGGATGATCGTAGATGTTTTTTCACTTTTGTACAAGACAGTGCATGTTCTGTGAGTCAGCAATACGTCATCTGAATTCAGTGTCACTTCGAAGCTGGCGGTACAAGCACAGGTTATATAATGTTCATCTCTATCTTATGGTAGCTGAAAACTGAATTGAACCTCAGGAAAAATGGCTACCGTTTTCTGAAAATTAAATCGATTCCATCTTTTCTGGAGATATGCCTGCCGTTCACTGTTTCACTTGAAGTTTTGTTTCTTATGTGAAGTATAGTAAAGAATTGCCGCATAAAACTAAACAGTTAAGATTCTTCTCAAGGGGAGACTCCACCCAAAGATTTGACTGTTCTTCTGCTTTACCGATTTTAACCTAATTTTGAAACCATGTCCGTCACGTAAAGATGTAGCAACACCGAAGCTTTGAAGACCAAAACTTCATTAGTGTTTGAATTTTCAGCTTTGAATACGATTTTAGTGGTATTTTTGAAAATCAACTTTTCGTACTCAGGCCTCAGTTTTCACAATCCTGATTTTTAGGTGTATGCACAAGACATAGTTCAGCTGTTTTATTCATTCATTTTATGGGAAATGTTATTAATTTACTTTCAGTATATTTCTTTCAAGTTTCAAATTTAAATATTCCTGACTTGTCGGTGAGTAAATGTGATAATAAAATAGGCAAATTAGATTTTCAATTATATTAATGAATAGAAGTATGCAAATACTACAAGACTACTGCTTGGAAAACTTTCTTTGAGATTATTTAATATTTAGGACAAAGAGGTTGGTATACACTTAGAAAAACAAAGTTATTAGAAAATGGATTTTAAAATTTTATTAAAAGTTGATGCTACTACAAGACACATACCTATTAAAGTTCTCGAACACCACACATTTTACCTGTCAGCTAACCTAAGGCTTCTTCTACTTCTTGTAATTTCAAGGCCAAGGTAGCCTTTTTCTTGAATTTTTCCTTCTCCAGACAGCGAACATCCTTGATCTCTGGGTAATCAGGGTGATAAAGGAGTATGTGGGGCTCCTGTCTTCTTCAGTCTTCAAACGTTCCGTACTGAACTGAGAAATAGCTTCTAAAAGAGCCAAAAGTATCTTTCCTTTTTTTTGAGACACTTTGACCAAATTATACTGTCGAAACTATCATTTGCATTTTGTACCTTACCATCAGGGCATCTTACCAGAAGTGCATCAGATGCAAGTCCCTGACAGACAGGTACAAACTCCTCGCGCAGTCCATACTTCAAATATTTTTTTTAGGTGAACTTGGAATTCGAATGTAGTCAAGCAGTTTTGGAAATCTAAGAGTGAACATTCAAAAGATTTGAAATAGCCATTAAAATTTTTCTGAAAAAATTCCACTCTAAGAATCTCCCTTAAAATCGTCTAAACATAGCCGAGTAATTTGATTCCGCATCTTATTACGATAAAAATTCAACAGTTTGAAACTGCATAGAGCATCATCTATTTCATACATATTTATTTTCCAATCACCCAATGTCATATTATGCTTTTTCTCGATTCACCCATATGTGGCTCCAGTTTTGGGTTGGCATTACCAAGATCAGTAGGAGGAGTACGGTAGCATTTAACTTCAATTACTGGTTCCTTAACTTTTGAAAACGAAGAATCAGATGTTCTTACAACTCTTCCACCAACTTTAGATAATATACTGTTGGACATAGCGAATCCATGGAATACCAATATTTTAAAATTATTTATGCAAATTATAGACGTATTGATCTGGCAAATAACAAGACGGCTCGCATTGCTAAGGAACTACTCGTCATGACGTTTTGTGCGCGCTTGTTTCAAACCTTGAACTATGTCCTTACACGGCAACAGGGTTCATCACAATCGGCCTACTCAGCACCGACTGACAGGTATCTTATTATGTTTTGTTATGTTAACCGGGGACCTAGAAACGGCGGAGAGGTTCCTCCCCGCCGCAGCCGCAGTGGTTCGCAACCCAGGGTTATTGTGCGGTTCGGCCCCCTGTGGACCCCCCAGGGAACGTCTGACACCAGACAAGTGTAACCCCTATGTTTGCGTGGTAGAGTATTGGTGGTGTACGCGCACGTAGAGAATTTGTTTGCGCAGCAGTCGCCGACATAGTGTAGCTGAGGCGGAATAAGGGGAACCAGCCCGTATTCGCCGAGGCTGATGGAAAACCGCCTAAAATCCATCCACAGACTGGCCGGCTCACCGGACCTCTACACTAATCCGCCGGGCGGATTCGTGCCGGGGACCAGGCGCTCCTTCCCGCCCGGAAAGCCGTGCGTTGGACCGCACGGCCAACCGGGTGGGCCGGGTATCTTATTACTCACGTATTTTTCCGCTCCGCCGGAAAGTATCGTGTAGGAGGTCGGAAACAAAAAAATGAGAGTAACGCTGGAAATTATTGTAGTTATCACATATGTCAAATTATTGGTTGTCACCTTCAACGTAACATAGATTTGAGTCCACGCAAATCTGCACTTGTTCCTTCTGCTGCTCGAAACATTTCTGATATAGTTCCTCGTGAGGCTGCATAGGAGCTCCGTTGTTTTTACCTTGTGTCAAAACGCAAGAATACATCCATAGCAAACAGCTGGTCCACTACCACTCAAAACGTCGTCACACCGCATGGGCACAACATAAGGTCGGCAAACAGTCGCGCACTATACGCAACGACATGCAGTTCCCTAGTAATGCGAGCGTTCTTGTTTCAATACACGGTATGTATGCCAGCTCTCAAGCGAGTAGCTTAACATGTCCGTCGATTTTGGTCGTATATTGTGGTGTTTATCTACACCTACATCTACATAAATAAGCCACAAATCACCGTAAGGCTCGTGGTGGTGGGTGCCTTGTACTACTACTAGTCATTTTGTTTCCTGTTCCACTCGCAACTATAGCGACGGAAAAACGACTGTTTATGTGCCTCCTTGAGAGCCCTAATTTGTCTTATTTTACCTTCGTGATCCTTACACAAAATGTACGTTGGTGACAGTATAATCGTTCTGCAGTCAGCTTCAAATACCGATTGTCTAAATTTACTCAATAGTGTTCCGTGAAAAGAACGTCGCTTTCTCTCCAGGGATTTCCACTTCAGTTCACGAAACATCTCAGTACTCTCGTGTTGGTCGAACCTAACGGTTACAAATCTAGTAGCTCGTCTCTGAATTGTCTTCCTTTAACACGATCTGGTGGGGGGTCCCAAACAGTACTCAAGAACTGGAGGGCACTATATACGCGGTCTCCTTTATTGATGAGTCATACTTTCCCAAAATTCTCCCAATAAACCGAAATCAAACCATTCACCCTCCCTACAATCTTTCTTGGACGCCCGTTCCATTTTATATCACTTTGCAACATTACGGCTAGCTATTTAACCGACGTCACTCCCTTCGAACATTACGGGGCTGTTTTCCTACCCATCTGCGTTAACTTTTATTTTTCTGTACTTAGGGCGAACTGTCTGTCATCACACCATATAGAAAATGTGTCTAAATCACCTTGTATCCTCCTACAGTCACTCAACGACAGCACCTTCCCAAACACCACAGTATCATCAGCAGACATGTCAGATAACTGTTCACCCTGTCCGCCAGATCATTTATCTATAAGGGTCACACCTGACGATACCTTTGTCTCTGATGAACATTCACTCTCTATGTCAGTGTACTGGGCTCTATTGCTTAAGAAGTCTTCGAGCTATTCACGTATCTGGGAACCTATTCCGTACGCTTCTGCCTTCGTTAACAGACTGCAGTGAGGAGCGGTGTCAAACGCTTTTCGGAAATTTAGGAATACGGTTTCCACACACTCACTGCCGAGTAACGTTTTATCACAACAGCCGACAGATTATTGTCTCTGCCTTTCCAGATTCCCAACAGATAGCGCACAGCCGACTGCTCTGACACGTCCGCTGCTGTACTGCCAAATAATCGATTCTGTCCACGCAACTGCAATATATGGCGCCTGTCATTGACAGCCCTAATCACTTTCACTCGCAGTCTCGCTGTTAAAGCGACACACCGTACCAAGCCTCGCGTAACGCGTTCCCAATCTCGCGCGTTTCTACGATCACACGAGCACAGTGAACCTACCTTGTGCCCTAGCTATGACGTAATCACTCTTTCAGATGCAGCTGCTATCCTCACCTCAGAATCAGTTCACCTCAGAATCTGGCACTTGCCGTTTTCTGAGAAAGTGGACTGACACAATAAGTAATGTAACACATTTTTTTCTCAGCCAATTTCCGTTGAAAAATTAAGAATTTGTTGTGGGACATCGTGAAATATTCACACTTGAGCGCCTATAGCTTCCTGAAGTTCCCACGGGTGGCGGCGCTATAGGCTGCCTTCAAAATGATGTATACGTAGCCTTCAAGATGATGAAACTTCCTGGCAGATTAAAACTGTGTGTCTGACCGAGACTCGAACTCGGTACCTTTACATTTCGCGGGCAAGTGCTCTACCAACATTTTTTAATTTTTTTCTTTTTTTTCTTTTTTAGATCTCATTTTGTTCAATATTGTTCGTTGAATTTGTTCGGGGCGGACGTCCGATGCCACCCGATCAGGCTCTTCGTTGATCCGTTCACTCAGTTTTTTTTTTTATTACAGAGGGTAGCTAACCCTCTGACCGAGCACGCTGAGCTACCGTGCCGGCGACCAACTGAGCTACCGAAGCACGACTCACGCCCCGTCCTCACAGCTTTTTTTGAGTTCCTCACCGCCTAACAGAAGACCACAACGAGCAACGAAGGAAAATTTGTGAGGAACTGCTTGCGTGTTACGAGGCTATGCGTGACAGTTTTTGTCACAGGCGATGAAACCTGGGTTCATCAGTTCGGATCAGAAGCAAGAAACAACTTCAGTGTGTTCGTCGCCACAAAAATCCAAAAAAGCTTCATCGTGCCAACGCAAGGCCTCTGCGCACCGCCGGCCGCTGTGACCGAGCGGTTCTAGGCGCTTCTGTCCGGAACCGCGCTGCTGCTACGGTCGCTGGTTCGAATCCTGCCTCGGGCATGGATGTGTGTGATATCCTTAAGTTAGTTGGGTTTAAGTAGTTCTAAGTCTAGGGGACTGATGACCTCAGATGTTAGGTCCCATAGTGCTCAGAGCCATTTGAACAATTTTGAACCTCTGCGCGCCCGAGAGGAGCTCATAAAACTGCATTGTATTGTTATTACTCAACGGCCCTAAAGTCGGGATGTGGCACCTTCCGACTTTCATCCACCCTTTGATAGATGCAGCGCCGCACGGGAATAGCCGAGCGGCCTAAGGCGCTGCAGTCATGGACTGTGCGGCTGGTCCCGGCGGAGGTTCGAGTCCTCCCTCGGGCATGGGTGTGTGTGGTTGTCCTTAGGATAATTTAGGTTAAGTAGTGTGTAAGTTTAGGGACTGATGACCTTAGCAGTTAAGTCCAATAAGATTTCACACACATTTGAACATTTTAAACATAGATGCAGCACTTGTATGATGTGAAGTTTATCGATGCAGCAGGACGTTGGCTCCGACATCGACCAGTAGAGTGGTAACATGCGGGCGTACAGGCCCTCCCTCTAGGGTGGCGTAAGGCCGTCACACACAACGGAGATTACGTTGAAAAACACCGTTTTTTAGCTAAAAGAATGGGGTATCCTAAATAAAACCAACTTTCTCTTAGAAAAAAATGTGTTGCATTACTTGTTGAACGTCCCTCGCAAAGTACACAGTACAGCATCGAAATTGAATTGAGAGCCCTGAGACGCTACGTGTACATACAGCAATAAAAAATATATATGTATATATATATGACACCCCATGTATTTACTTGTTGGTCTATCATTGGTTCACAAATCACCTGTTATTCCCCATACAAATAAATCGTGGCAGATGACAGGCAATAGTCTAACATTCTGCGTGGTGTCTGTTTGTTCTAAGTCGTGTCTTCCTACCACTTTCGCGCAACGACGCTCTGAGCGTGTTTTTTAGGGAATTGACTAGTCTGAACCTGGGACCTGTTGCTGATAAGGAGACGCCAGACCACACATGACATGTAGAGTTCAGAAGAGTTCAGTGAGACTAGTGATGATATAATCAAATACTTAATGATTTCAGCGTCAGCTCCACTGCACTCCCTGTAAAAGAATCTTAATACTAACTAAATTTAGTGGAAGGGGTTCAAGGCTTTCCTATTTTTAGTTAGCTGGTAAAATAACGTCGAAAAAGCAGTTAAGTTTACCATTGGAAAGTTTATTCTACCCACAAAACATTGTTTATAAACTGCGCTATTGATAAAAGGAAACATTTTAATACAGAATGATAAAAACCAACTGCGTTCAACAAAAATGTGAACGAATATTCCCTGAATGGGTTTCCAAGTTCTACAATGGATCGAAGGATGACCTATGCCATATCACATCTATAATCTAGATTTAAGTTAAGTTTCATAAAAGAGAAAACTATCAAAATGATCTACAGTGACCCTCAATTATCTTTAAGTACTTATCTAACTTGTCGTAAATTACAGTGACTGATGTGGCTTCTCAATAACTATATAACAGAAAAATCATCACGTTTCAGATTTTTACTTCAAGTGGCAAATGTGAACACCATGAGCTTTAATTGACGATCGACACTAGTATTACGTGAAAACGGGGTGTAACAGATGAGACTTCTGCAGTTCTGAGTGAAGCTTTATGCGCTCAAAAATGCGGCATCGCGTGCGTTCATTACCTTGTCGGTGTTCGTCAGGGGACGGCGAAAGCACAGCTCCGCTCACCTCGCCGTCTCGGAAGCAACTTCTCTCCTGCCTTCTCCTTACTACAATTTACCGAAGTTGGTTTAAAAAAACTATCTGGCTGTGTTTTCAACTGACCAATCAGGGCCTCAATGTTAACCTTAAGCTCCGCCTACAAAAATTCTGTCTATCCAATGAGAAACGTTATACTTTTCGTGGTGGGGCAATGTTTTTAACGTTTGCAACGTAACAGAGACGTGAAAAAGTCTCACGCTAAAACTTGCAGTTGGTGTAGCCCTTTTAGTGTTATCGTAAGATCTATACTGTTCTTCTGGAGGGCTCTATCTTTTAACATGGGCTGGGGGGTGGTCCTGGCAGTCAGCCGGCAATGTGGGTGTCCGTCCCTTATCGTAGGGCCTTCTAGCTTAACACGGTTCTGCTCTCGGCTTCTGTTCTCGTTTCTTCCCTCGGAACTACGTCTGTTTCACGGTGGGAAGGTATGACGACATGCATTTAGGCGTTCTTGTGTTAGTCACTCGTTGATCGTATTACTTTGGTTAATTTAATGTCAGGATTTATTCGGAGCTATGTAACATACTGCCGGATTTGCTTGTCATGTCAGAGTTTTCATGGAAGGTGTTGGATTTGCCTGACACCTTACAATAGATTGCGTCAGATGTTTAAGCATCCCCGCAGATAACGAAAAGATGGTGTGGACAGTTTAAGATGCCGCTCGATGACATCCGACGTGTTGCAATATATCTTTTCCACGCCTATAAGGGGGCGTTTCGGCGGAGTAATTATTTCATTCGGGTTTACGCACATTAACCGCGGTGCGGGAGACGGCAATATTCAGTGGGAAGGCAGTGTTTTCAAAAAACATTTCGAACCATATCGGAGCTAAAGTGATTTGATCAGCAATCTTCAGTTTTCCGAAAATGTGAGCATAATAAGGTACTAATCAAAATTTTCACCGCACAGGATTCCAAAAAGTTATTCCATAACGTTATGGGAACTTTTGTGCACCTCCGGTAAGCATTTGGTTACCACCTGACAGTACTGGAGGACCGGATGGAAACTCGTGCATGCATACAGTCCAGTCACATTAATGTGAACTCCGCCTATGTTCGACGTCAGTGTGAAGTGAGTACTCACAAACGGCAGGTGGTAGCAATAGCTGTCGAGGGTCTAGAAAGCATGTCGGGAGGACGCGGAAAACAGTGCAATCGATGTCGCAATGCGAAAACGGAGTGATTTATCTGACGTTCGGACCAAAGTTGGAAGCATTTCCGAAACGCTAAGTTCGGAAACTGTTCCTGTGCCACCGTGGTTAAAATATAGCGTGCGTGGTAAAATGGCGCTATCCAAGGCCGGCGTCTAGGCAAGTGGGGTGCTCCACGGGCCATAGATGACGCTTCAACGATGGCTGTGGAGATGTGTACGGGCGAATAGACTTGCAGCTGTTGAACAAGTGACCGCTTACATGGACGAGAAGACTGCCAACAGTTTGTCCTAAACGACCGTTCAGGGAACGTTGCTGCGTGTAAACCTCCGCGGCAGACTCCTGGTTGATGCATCCATGCTGACTGGTGTTCATCGGCGACGAAGGCCGGAATATGCACGCTACTACCGCAATTGGAAGTTCCCTGAGTGGCGACAGGTGACCTTTTGAGATCAAGCACGTTTTGTGCTCCATCGGACAGATGGTCGTCGGCGTGTACGGCGTGAAACGGCAGAAGGCAAACGCAGTGCAACAATCGTCGGAAGGCTCCAGGCCACAGGAGAGAGCGTAATGGTCTGGGGAATGTTTCCATGGCATTCCTTTGGTGATATACTCATTCTGGGAGGTACAATGGATCAATACAAGCATGCGTCTGACTTCGGGGACCATGTATTTCCCTATACGCTCCTCGCCACGATGGCACCTGCCAACAGAAGTATGTAGCGTGTCACACAGCTCGCAGTGTAAGTGCGTGGCTCGAAGAGCACCAGCATGAGTTTACCGTACTCCCTTGGCCTCCAAACTCCCCGGACTTAAACCCACCCGAAAATCAGTGGGACCACCTAGATCGGGTTGTTTGCGCCATGGATTCTCAACGTAGTACAGCTCGCCACGAGACTGGGGTCGGCATGGCTCCGCATTCCTGTCGGCACCTTCCAGGACCTCATTGGCTCTCCTTCTGCACGTCCTGCAGTGTTCCGCCCTGCAACAGGTGGTTTTTCATTCTTTTGAGTGGTGTACACATCAGTGTGGTGGGTTTACAGTCACTTGATGCGGCTGTTAACCAGAGATGTTATTCACTCATATCACTGGGAGACCATGCATTCATACATTTCTCATCGTTAATTTGCTGAAAGAGAGTACAAGAGGTACTGCAAGGTGGCAGCGCATAATGTGAGGTTGTTATTAAATGCTGAGCGCGTGAACTAGAGATAACGCCGACTGACGAGGAACAACTGCAGCGACAGTGAAAGCTGGCTTCATTACCATAAGTTCCGGAGTTACTCAGTTTTGCAATGAATCAGTAGTTTTTATACTATCCAGGACGTCTCCACACCGAACACTATGCGAAAACTTCTTCAATAAAAGCACCAATCAATTCAGCGCTGTTGAGGTGGAAGTGGCAGGCGGCTTAAAATATACTGGGATGGAACACTGTAGTCTGCAAAATCCACTCATCGTGCACTGACCGGACGTAGGATTTTTACTTATGAAGCAACATATCTCTGGACGGCGATCACGCTTGTCAGACGAACTGCGAGTCTATCTTATCCGCAGGTAGCCAGTCTAGACTTTCTGATATTCGGGCATTCCATCACGTACTCACTGCCAGTAATGCCGTCAGGTGGTTAGTCGAAAAGACACACCTGCGGTAAAGCTTAGTACCACCGGAACATGTAGTATTGAAACCAGTCTTCACAGTCGTTGCAACTGTTCCTTGTCAGTCGGCATTATGTTTAGTTCACGCTTAGTTCCTCAAATAGAGCAGTCTGCAGTTGTCAAGGATACCTCCCTGACATTTTTATTCAAGTTGACAACGCAAATCTGCGAATACGTGGAATGGGCCGGACGTATACGCTGTCTCAACTTTTTTTTTACTTAGTTTACATTGTTTGTTGCACTGTCATATTTAACTCTTATAAATCATCATGGAACTCTTTCATCCAGTTATTCTTGGTTTTTTATTGTTCCAAAAGTAGTTGAATACTGTATCACTAGCTTAGTTTCTTGCAGTCTTGATACACGGAACAAAACCCAATCATTTGTCGTATTGTATCTACCTAGGCAGCAACTTTTGTTGTTCGTCTATTTTTTAATTTATTTGTGGCTTTTGGGCGTCACCCACACACCCAGCCTCAGACCTCAAAAACAACAATTATTTGTGACATTCATTTGAGCTGGACCTATATTCACAGTCTAAGTAAAATAATTTATTTAATATAGTACAAGCTGAAAAAGTGATCTCTTTCTATACTCTTATTCGACACTCTATAAAATCATCTGTGTCTTCTGTTGCTGAAAGGATGTCTGTAGGCAGGGCATATTCAGAGGTCATCAGATGCCCCAATAGTTTCTTGAAATCTTACGTGGAAACGGAAAAAATGTGATTAACACCTTCCTCACTGCCATATTCACAGGAAGAAGATATACCCTGGTTCAAATGGCTCTGAGCACTATGGGACTTATCTGCTGAGGTCATCAGTCCCCTAAAACGTAGAACTACTTAAACCTAACTAACCTAAGGACATCACACACATCCATGCCCGAGGCAGGATTCGAACCTGCGACCGTAGCGGTCGCGCGGTTCCAGACTGTAGCGCCTAGAATCGCTCGACCACCCCGGCCAGCATATGACCCTGTTGAGGCGATAGAGATAGTGGCGGTATCTCCCATGATTGAAGCCAAGTCGCGCCATTGTCGCTATAAAGTTTCTCTTGTTTAGCCACCATTGCTGCATGGTGTCTCCCTTCAATTTCGTAAGACTGTTGGAGACCTTCATTCCGTCGAGCCTTGATTATAGTCCATTCGTAGCGAAGAATGTCGTCTGGCGGCACTTTATCATATTTCACTGAAACAGTGAATACAGCTTCCTTTGCCAGAGTAGCTACTTTTTCATTTCCTTTTATGCCGCCTTGCTCTTTCACCCATAACATGATAGTCATTTTATTTACGTGAGAGAACTCCTGCACTGCTTCTGTAATCCGATGTAGAAGATATTTTTGGTATAGTTGACGTCATAGTATTTTAACGATATCAATGCTGAGTGTGAGTTTGGTAAAATTACGATTGCTTCTTCTTGCACTTATTTTCCAAATTTGAGTCTCTCTAAAATCGCTATGAGTTCTCCAGTGAGTAACGTAATCAGATGATCATCACGAATTGCAATATGATTTAGACAAGGTATCTGTATGGTGCAAAAACTGGCAACTGACTCTAAATAATGAAATGTCTGAGGTCATCCACACGAGTAGTAAAAGGAATCCGCCAAATTGCGGTTACAGGATAAATCACACAATTCCAAAGGCTGTAAATTCAACGAAATACTTAGAAACTACAATTACGACTAACTGAAACTGGAACGACCACATCGACAATGTTGTAGAGAAAGAAAACCAAAGACCGCGATTTTTTGGGTGAACACTTACAAAATGCAAGAGGGCTACTAAAGAGACTGCCTACACTACTCTTGTACGTCCTCTTCTGGGGCATTGGTGTGCTGTGTGAAATCCACATCAGATAGTATTGATGGAGGACATCCAAAATGTTCAAAGAAGGGCTGCTTGTTTTGGTTGTCGCGAAATAGGGAAGAAAGTGCTACGGATATGGTACACGAATAGGGTTGGCAGTCGTTAAAACAAAGGCGGTTTTCGCTGTGGCGGGACTTTCTCATGAAGCTCCAATCACCAACTTTGTCCTCAGAGTGTGACAATATTTTGCTGGAGCCCACCTACATATGGAGAAATGATGACGATAATACGACAAGAGAAACCAAGGCTCGCACGGAAAGATTAAAGTGTTCGTTTTTTTCGCGCGTTGTTCGAGAGTGGAACGGTAGAGAAGTAGCTTGAAGATGCCAGGCACTTAATGTGAAATGTAGATTAATCATGTAGACGTAAATGTAGATGTAACTCGGTAGCAGGGTCTGTGGTGAACTTGGGATTAGCACTGTAATAAAAGCGAAAATTGATTTTCTGAAATTTTCAAAGAGCATTACACCCGAGCAACCTGTGGCACTTTCGATGGGCAATACCAACGTGTTACGACCCTAGCGTCGCGTCTCTTAATTCATTCGTCAGTTGTCACGCCTACGTGGTAAGGACTCCAAACACAGGGAAAATACTGTAGAGTGGTCAGACTAGTGTTTTGTGTGCGATTCCCTTTGCACTTAGCAAGAACGCTTCCATTTTTCGTTCCTAATAATGATTTTAAGTGATCAACTCTTTTTTGTGTCATTTTTTAGTATTACCACAGTATAAAATATAGAACGGCGACACCCGTTGCTGCGAAAGCTGTTATCGTTTTACTGTTGTAGATACACTAGCGCCCCTAGCGTCAAGAAAGCCATTCGTCTCTTAACACCATATGTGCCATAAGATTAATGCTTGTTTTTAATACTTTTTCTACTTCACTTACGAAATAGTCACTGCTCTATATGTTTACGTCCCAATCGCTATTAATAAAGGATGGACCAAAAAATCATCGTTAACACTTGGTATGTTGTGCGGGAAGGCAAACGTCCCGGATTTAAAGAACGAATCCATATCTGCAAACGCACGGCTTGGGCGCCGGAGAGCGTCGATGTCTGAGACCGAATGGTTGTGACGATTTGTTCTGATTCGTTTTTGTATCTGAATACGGAAGGTACCCACCCTTTATCCATATTCATCATTTTGATTTGCAGCTCCTTGTCTTGGCCGTGTTTGCAGCTAAAATTGTTGGATGTGAGGTCCGCCAGTTATGCAAAACACCGTTTTTCTCAGTACCCAAACATGTTTCGGCACCACTATGCCATCATCGGTGGGGTTTCGTTTTTATTTATTCTGCAATGTGAAGATTTTTGTTAAATGATTATAATATTGTGTGCGTCTTTAGTTCAAACAACAGATCGTTTCTTTTTGTAGATACCTTTACATTTGGCGTGCAGGAATTTTCTGGATCACTTGTGTGTTACTTAATACAGCTAGCTTGTCATCTGCAACCAAGCGATGTTGATGAGAAAGTTTTTTGCTGGGAGTTAACCTATTTTCTAGAATGTAATTTAGTTTGTCGCGATGTTT
The DNA here is from genome assembly GCF_021461385.2 of Schistocerca piceifrons. Classification (NCBI taxonomy): domain Eukaryota; kingdom Metazoa; phylum Arthropoda; class Insecta; order Orthoptera; family Acrididae; genus Schistocerca; species Schistocerca piceifrons. The sequence continues at coordinate 318,966,585 of NC_060139.1, read as the reverse complement.
TCGCGCCTATTTTCGTTTTTACTTACGTTTTCGTGTGGCAAGCACTTCCATTCTCCGCATCATGCTGAGGTGTTGTGATGCACCCGTAACTATAACAAGTATTTTTCACAAATAACGTAGTATAACACTTTTCACTTTACCAAAACACAGTGTGATTGTGGTTTGTTGTGTATCTCAGCCCAGTCAGTGTTCATTTGTTCACCAGAGAGTTCGGCGCCAAATTTGAATTTTGTTTGCATTTTATCTTTGTGTGTGTGTGTGTGTGTGTGTGTTTCCTGTGAGCTTCTTAGTTGTGTGTCTTTTCTTTTATATGGTATTCCTTTTGTGTGTAAATGGTGGGTCTTTGCAGATTTTAGTGTATCGTTTTCTCGTGTGTGTGTGTGTGTGTGTGTGTGTGTGTGTGTGTGTGTGTGTGTGTGTAAAATACTTGTTATAGTTACATGTGCATCACTTCAGCATGATACGGAGAAGCCGGCCATTGTGGCCGAGCGGTTCTAGGCGCTTCAGTCCGGAACCACGCGACCGCTACGGTCGCAGGTTCGAATCCTGTCTCGGGCATGGATGTGTGTGATGTCCTTAGGCTAGTTAGGTTTAAGTAGTTCTGAGTTCTAGAGGACTGATGACATCAGATGTTAAGTCCCATAGAGCTCAGAGCCATTTAAACCATTTGATACGGAGAACGGAAGTGCTTGTCACACGAAAACGTAAGTAAAAACGAATATAGGTGCGAAAACATCGCGACAAACTAAATGACATTCTAGAAGATAGGTTAACTCCCAGCAAAAAACTTTCTCAACAACATCGTTTGGTTGCAGATGACAAGCTACCTGTAGTAATTAACACACAAGTGATCCAGAAAATTCATGCATACCAAATGTAAGGAATAAATAAAAACGAAAAACCCACTTATGATGGTACAGTGGCTCCGAAAGATGTTTGGGTACTGAGAAAATACGGTGTTTTGCATAACTGGTGGACCTCACATCCAACAACTTTATCCATATGTATACTGCAGATGAATGACCTGAGGCTAATAACATTCGTGCGCGTGAGTTACATTCCTCTTCCCAGACCTTGTGCGCATTCTACTTCCAGTGCATAACGCTGTTGACAGCAATGCCCTACGCACCAGTACACAGCTGCGGAAATGACCGACCAACATGGTGCTTGCATACGGCAAAGCGGACTGCAGTGGGACAGCTGCTGCAAGATTATCTGCGGAACGATTTCCAAACAGACGTACCCCATCCACGTTATTCCACATTCGCGGTCATCGAGAGAAGCCGGAAAGTTGCACGTAAGTATTTTTCGCCTGAGATTTGCCCATTATAAAGTAAAGTAGTATCACTTTGTGCTTAGCACTTGCGAATACCATCCCCAGTGCGCTCTTTGTCCTCTGGTACGTGCCGAAACGTGAAGCGGGTCCTCCACACTTGGCTCGAACAATGCAGTTTGAGGAGGACGTGGTGACAATTTTCGCAAAGAAACCTGCCACCAGCACTCGGCAGGTGTCACTGGCGCTGCACGCTAGTAAAGTGCCGTGTGGCGTTTAGGTCCATGAACACCGGCTCCATCCATACAATCTAGAGAGAGTCCAGGCATTACGGGAGGGGGGACTACCTAACACAGGTATAATTCGCTCAGTGGTATTTATAACAATGGATTCTCCAGCCGCAATTCCCGAGCGTGGTGCTATTCACGGATGAATGCATGCTGTTAGAGACGGCGTATTAAACTTGCAGGACATGCGTGCTTGGGCGTACGAAAGTCCGGGCGTGCAGGTGATTCAATACCACCAACGCGGGGTGAGCATTAACATCTGTGCCGGCATAATTGGTGATGATATCACTGGGGCATATACACTGCGAAACAGACTCACAGAACCGTCCTACCTCACATTCATCAGCGATGTTTTGTCTACCCTGTTTGATATAGTCCCACTAAATGCACGGATAGACATGTGGCTGCAAAACGACGGAACTCCAGCACACTTTGATGTCGATGTGCGGAATCACCTCAACGTTGCATATCCCAGTCGGTGGTTTGGTAGAGGTTCCATGGCGAGCACGGTGGCCAGATCTAACACTTCTCGACCATTTTCTATGGGATAGTGTGAAGGGTATGGTGTATGATACGCCTGTAACGTCAGCGGAGGACCTTATCGCTCGCGTCCACAGAGCGATTGAAATACTGCAAAGACAACAGCACGTAATGCCTCATGAGGCTCAGCACCGCCGATGTAGGCTCTGCACTGACGTACGAGGTACGCAGTTCGAAGCCTGTTTTTATTGTACACATTGCGATAGTGGGTTTATTGCCTTACTGGTATTGGGTTTATTTCCTTACTGTGGAACGCAGACCTCTCACAGACTTCGACACTTCCCAGCGTCCAAGCCGTGCGTTACCTGATATGGGTTCCTTCTGAAAACCTAACAGTGTGTCTTCCTGCACAAAACACTAAGCATTGTCGGTGTTTTTTTGCCACAAACTGTATAACAGATCTAAAAAAATATAAGATAAATGTAAACAGATCCAACACTCATGAATGAAATGACATAAGCTACGATGTGTTCTTGATGAAGGACTCTAGAAATTGCATATAACTACAACTTATCCCACTGAAATCAAGAGAACGTTAACACTCTTTCATCCATAATCAGCATATATTTTTGTCGCTGACTGGTGCTGTAATTGACCTGCATCAATTCTGCACCAAGTCTAAAGATTTGCTCATTGTCGCACTTCAGTAGACTTCCCATTTCACGAATACTTGTTTAATACAATTACTTCTTTTTCAAGATGAGACAGTGTTAAAAAATTGTGACGTTTGTGACTCCAATGCAGCAACTGTGAAATTGGTTGCTTCTGAGCTGGGTAACAGTTCAATGTTTTTGTCGCTTTATTATCGCGCCTGTGTGACAGTTTTCTTTTCAGATATAATTATCGTGGCTTATGTGTTGGTGCTGCGTTCCATATCAGTTTCATATTTTACTTCTTCATAAACTGGTTTGTTTCGAAGCGTAGGAATAAAATTTCACGTCATTGTGTAGATATATGATGTCTTTCTGCAATTCATCACATCTTCTGCTATTTACAATATATTTCTTGTTTTCAAAAAGAAACGCTATTGTTCAGTGTATGCCCGTACATAAGAAGCAAATCAGAACTAAACAGTCCAGTAATGTGGTCTTTTATACCTCCTGTGGTCCATAGGAAACCTATAGAATGACAGCATTTGTGCCTTCTTTCCGTTGTTACTTGAATTTACTGCGCTGTATACTCATCCTTTATTAAAAAAATAAAAATAAAAAAACACGTTTTTTTGACATCGCCAGTCCCAAGACTGTTTTGATGCCTGTTTTCGGGCTACTCTATCACGTGCAAGCTTCTTCGAATAACTACATAAATCGACATCCTTTTGAACCTGCTTACTATCTATCGTCCCGTTTCTGTACAAATTGTCCATAATCTTTTGCTGCCTGTATATTACCCCTTGCAGTCGACAGAGTCAAAAGCGTTCTTTAAATTTACGAAATCTATAATGTAGATTTGCCGTCCCTTAACTTAACTTCTAAGACAAACCGTATTTCGGGTGCGGAATGCCGCGCGGGATTAGCCGAGCGGTCTAGGGCGCTGCAGTCATGGGCTGTGCGGCTGGTCCCGGCGGAGGTTCGAGTCCTCCCTCGGGCATGGGTGTGTGTGTTTGTCCGTAGGATAATTTAGGTTAAGTCGTGTGTAAGCTTAGGGACTGATGACCTTAGCAGTTAAGTCCCATACGACTTCACACACATTTGAACATTTTTTTTTTTTGGTGCGCAGGAAGTGTCGCAACATCGTGATGGTATGGATGAAAGGCCACTATGGGGTACATGGAAATGAACAAGTAGGTGCAGGCATCTCTGCATGCAGCCTTTCCCCCACAGATATGATACCCATGCTCAGAAAACGGTTGTCCTCGGATTGGTAAGAGGAATGGTTAAAGGCAAGCACTACGAAATAGTGTATTCCACGATTCCGAGAGTACCATACCATAACAAAACAACAACAGCTAGGAGCTTCACGATAGTTAAAGCGTGGCTGAAATTTAATCATTGGAAGTTCAACAAACACGTGTGTCGGCTCAACCTAAGCGCCACCCCTCTATGTGTTTGCGGAGAGGATGTGCCTGCTGCACGTATTACATAAACGTCCTTGCAAGTAATCTTCGAGCTTTTGGTCATCAGGTCCCAAACAGCCTCCAGATTTTATCAGCATCCAACGATGTAACAATATCTAAGCTGTTGTACGAGTTCGTCAAAAGTGCTAACATTGAGATTTAGCTCCCTGCGCTGCTAATCTAATGTTCCTGGTACTTTGGATTCCAAGAGTAGACCAAAGCTCAAATGACTAAATTAACATCTAAATGTATATCACTATGTACCTCCTATGTGTACGTGTCTAAATACTCGTGTATCTCTACGTGAGGCTGTTCTACACAATACCGGTTCTTGTAAACTGTTCTCCTGTTCTGTCTAGATGGTGCTTATGGACCTGCACAAATATTCAATTCTCCATCAACAGCTTTTGAAACAATTCTCACAAGATATACAAAGTACCTTTTATTGTAATTTTAGATGTACAGTCATTAATGTGGGATGAATTGGAATATCCCACATGAGTACCAATAGTGATTTATCATTTATTATTGTGTTATCAGTAAGAATTTTATAGTATACTACCACTGTGTATCCTGTGTTCCATTTTCGTCTTGTTTACTCGTTTTCGTGTACTCTGACTGTGAATTTTGTTTTATGTCGAATAAGTTCCTTGTTAATCCCATGTTACATCATACCAGGGTACGCCTTAAAATAATGTCTACCATGAATTGTCGAAACCTATTGTAATATAACGTGTCCTATGTTTGGATGGCTGTGTGGGAACATGCCGAATGTCAACAAATTAAAAAAAAAGTGAAGGAAAACTCGTATGGTCAGTATTGTCCCGCATGTTCCTATGTGTATCCGGAATCCAAACGCATCATCCCCAAGTTCGCCTTCCATCAGTTTTTCCATGCTCCTGTAAAGAATTCGTGATAGTAATTTGCAGCCATGGCTTACGACAGTGGCAGTGCGACAATATTCACACCTGACAGCATCTGCTTTCTTTGGAATTGGAATTACTACATTGTTCTTGAAGACTGGGGCATTTCGCCCTTCGCATACATTTCGCACACCAGGTGCAACTGTTCTGTTATACCTGGCTTTCACAAGGATATCAGATGTTTTGAGCAAAGGCTGTGTAATCCAGGGGTCTTATTTCGACTTAGGTCTTTCAGTGTTCTGTCAAATTCCTCTCATTTTCTCTTTTTGCTTAATAATGGCTTTCCATCCGAGCCCTTGATATCATACAACTGCTTTTATTTATTCCATACGTCTCTTTAATTTTTTGTTGTGGTCTTCAGTCCAGAGACTGGTTTGATGCAGCTCTCCATGCTACTCTATCCTATGCAAGCCTCTTCATCTCCCAGTACCTACTGCAACCTCCACCCTTCTGAATCTGTTTAGTGTACTCATCTCTTCGTCTCCTTCTACGATTTTTACCCTCCATGCTGCCCTCCAATACTAAATGGGTGATGCGTTGATGCCTCAGAACATGTCCTACCAACCGAGTCCATCTTCTAGTCACGTTGTGCCACAAATTCCTCTTCTCTCCAATTTTATTCAATACCTCCTCATTAGTTACGTGACATACCCATATAATCTTCAGCATTCTTCTGTAGCACCACATTTCGAAAGCTTCTATTCTCTTCTTGTCTAAACTATTTATCGTCCACGTTTCACTTCCATACATGGCTTCACTCCATACAAATACTTTCATAAACGACTTCCTGACACATATATACTCGATGTTAACATTTTTCTCTTCTTCAGATACGATTTCCTTGCCATTGCCAGTCTACATTTTATATCCTTTCTACTTCGACCATCATCAGTTATTTTGCTCCTCAAATAGCAAAACCCATTTACTACTTTAAGCGTTTCATTTCCTAATCCAATACTCTCAGCATCCCCCGATTTAATTCGACTACATTCCATTATCCTCGTTTTGCTTTTGTTGATATTCATCTTATATCCTCCTTTCAAGATACTGTCCATTCCGTTCAGTGGAAATGGTTATGTTCGGCTACTTGGAGACCATCTCCTGCCATTCATGGACTTCATGACAATGCACCATGTCACTGGGCCACAACTGTTCGCGTCTAGTTTGAAGAACATTCTGGACTATTCGTGCAATAATTTCGCCATCCAGACCGCCCGACATGAATGTTTTCCAACATTTGTGGAACATAAACGAGAGGTCGGGTCGTGCGCAACATCCTGCACCGGCAACGCTTTCGCAATTATGGACGGCTATTAGGGCAACATGGATCAGTATTTCCGGAATGGAGTTCCAACGAATTGTTGAGTTCATGCCGCGTCGAGCAAAAGGAGGTCCGACACGATATTGGGAGGTATCCGACGACTTTTGTCACCTCAATGTATGTGCTGCTCGCATTCATTTGATGGTTTATTCAAGAATGTAGCCTAGTGCCCGTTTGACGCGTTGCTGTGGCAGAATTTACCAAAAATGAGCTGGAGTATCGTGACTGTATGCGTTAGGCAGTGGACCGTTTGATACACTACTGACCATTAAAATTGCTACACCAAGAAGAAATGCAGATGATAAACGGGTATTCAATGGACAAATATATTATACTGGGACTGACATGTGATTACATTTTCACGCAATTTGGGTGCATAGATCCTGAGAAATCAGTACCCAGAACAACCACCTCTGGCCTTAATAACGGCCCTGATACGCCTGGGCATTGAGTCAAACAGAGCTTGGATGGCGTGTACAGGTACTGCTGCCCATGCAGCATCAACACGATACCACAGTTCATCAAGAGTAGTGACTGGCGTATTGTGACGAGCCAGTTGGTCGGCAACCATTGACCAGACGCTTTCAATTGGTGAGAGATCTAGAGAATGACCTGGCCAGGGCAGCAGTCGAATATTTTCTGTATCCAGAAAGGCCCGTACAGGACTTGCAACATGCGGTCGTGCATTACCCTGCTGGAATGTAGGGTTTTGCAGGCACCGAATGAAGGGTAGAGCCACGGGCCGTAACACATCTTAAATGTAACGTCCACTGTTCAAAGTGTCATCAATGCGAACAAGAGGTGACCGAGACATGTAACGAATGGCACCCCATACCATCACGCTGGATGATACGCCAGTATGGCAATGACGAATACACGCTTCCAATGTGCGTTCACCGCGATGTCGCCAAACACGGATGCGACCATCATGATGCTGTAAACAGAACCTGAACTTCACCGAAAAAATGACGTTTTGCCATTCGTGCACCCAGGTGCGTCGTTGAGTACACCATCGCTCGTGCTCCTGTCTGTGATGCAGCGTCAAGGGTAACCGCAGCCATGCTCTCCGAGCTGATAGTCCATGCTGCTGCAAACGTCGTCGAACTGTTCGCGCAGATGGTTGTTGTCTTGCGAACGTCCCCATCTGTTGACTCAGGATCGAGACGTGGCTGCACGATCCGTTACAGCCATGCGGATAAGATGCCTGTCATCTCGACTGCTAGTGATACGAGGCCCTTGGGATGAAGCACGGCGTTCCGTATTACCCTCCTGAACCCACCGATTCCATATTGTGCTAACAGTCATTGGATCTCGACCAACGCGAGCAGCAATGTCGCGACACGATGAACCGCAATCGCGATAGGCTTCGCTCCGACCTTTATCAAAGTCGGAAACGTGATGGTACGCATTTCTCCTCCTTACACGAGGCATCACAACAACGTTTTACCAGGCAACGCCGGTCAACTGCTGTTTGTGTATGAGAAATCGGTTGGAAACTTTCCTCATGTCAGCACGTTGTAGGTGTCGCCACCGGCCCCAGCTTTGTGTGAATGCTCTGAAAAGCTAATCATTTGCATATCACAGCATCTTCTTCCTGTCCGTAAAATTGGCGTCTGTAGCACGTGATCTTCGTGATGTAGCAATTTTAATGGCCAGTAGTTTATTACCCCCAAATACAGACACATTAAGGGCACCGGGGAGCAAAGAAGTGCTGTAAACCACTGCGTTGGGCCGTGTCCTTGGTAAACCTGTGGAGTGTGTGTGGTTGGTTTGATACGGAGAGCGGCAGCAGGTAGGCGGCGAGGACTCGAGAGCGCGGTGTTCACCAAGGCCAGCAGCAGCGGCACCGGCAGCGGCAGCTAGTCCGCCTCCGCGCCTTGCCGCTGCCGGCTGGCGCCTGGCGCCCAGCCTTCCCCTCCCCCCCCCCCTCCCCCGCCATGACGCTCACCCACCGTGACCCCCACCAGCAGGTTGCCTCCCCTACCAGACTGGCCGGCGCAAGCGGAACTCCCTGAGGCTGCGCGCACGTACCGGTCCCACAGTCGCACAGGTAAAGGCCCGGGACAGAAGGCTCCCATACGGAGACGATTTTGTCGCGCAACTGTTGCGTCGCTAAGCTTCCTTTGCGACTGCGTAGAGCCGTAGACTGCAAGCCATCCGGTTGGGATACGGCTGTACAAAAAGAAATTATTAATAATTTTTTTATTGGTCGTCTGAGTAGGGACTCATCCATCAACACACGATCGGTAGTCATTCGTTTGTCTGCAGGTGCAGTTCTCCAGTCGTGGCACAAACTGAAATCCCTGCGTCACCGTACCGTAACGTGCCACTACAGGAGCCAAGACAACGTGGCTCAGCCCATGGTTAAAGTGTAGTATCGTGCGTTAATTCGTTTTCGACAGCAGCGGAAATATCGCAGCTTGGTCAGACCGATCCAGTTAACATCTCTGGCCGTCCGGATCCGCCTGACACTGCTGCAATATTTGCGCTGCTGCCGAAATCGAATTAACGGACGATACTACACTTTGAGAATGGGCTGAGCCACACTCTTTTGGCTCCACTACTGGCGTGCTATAGTACTGTGACATGGGAATCTTGGGAATTTGAACGTGTACCAGAGCATCATGCTTATATCTCCAAAAAAATAAATAAATAAATAAAGTTCCTAAATAAAATATGGCGTTTCAGTCTTCGATCGCTATTCTTTATTTTCAAATACCGGTTTCGGGCTAGCTGCCCATCTTCAGATCTGTTAGACAACGTTAAAAATATAACTAACAAAACAAAGAAAAGGAAACGCACATTTTCGAAAGAATATCTATATTTTAATTATATTTTATGTTTCTTTATAAAGAAATTTTAAATTAGTGTAAATTTTTCGTTTCATGGTCCACTCAAAAAAGATTATTCATATGTTATTACCTTAAAAATTGTTTTATTAAAAAGAATATTCGCCATTAATATATACGGTGAAATAATAACAGATGCACAATTGTTATACGTAGAGGGCACTTTTTACTGTTACCAATCAGGTTACTCTTAAAAACTGCGATATAAGGTTTTAACAGATTAAAGTTTACTTTACTTATGACAGCGAACCGAGTGTTCTGTACGGACAAGTTGCTCTGTTACTACAATATATGGTATGTTGGCATTTAATACGTTCCAAAATTTCTTTTTGTAAACTAAGATATTTCTATCACTAACTGTATCTCTTTTATTAATTATATTTTTAACTTTGCCTAACAGATCTGAAGATGGGCCCGAAACCGGTAATTGAAAATAAAGAACAGCGATCGAAGACTGAAACGCCATATTTTATTTAATGAACGATAGCGGAATTCCCATTGAGACAATCATGTCTAGTTTTGATAAGTAAAGTTCCTAGCATTATCTGATTCGAATGGTCGCACACACACACACACACACACACACACACCTATACACACATATATAATGCAATATTAGCTGTAACTGGCCACGCATTACTGTGGCTATGTTTGGTTGAACGTAAAATTACCAAATATATATTGGAACTGTATATACGTCCTAATATCCTTCTCCTCCTGTTTTTGACCAGCTACTTCTCCCCTTTGTCCGTTCCATCCTCCTCCCCCCCTCGTTGTCCATTACCATCTGCCCCTCTCTCTCTCCGTCTCTACGTGTCCCCTCTCACTTCCCCTCTCGCTGTCTGCCACCTGCCCTTCCCTTTCTTTCTCCAACTTCTCCGCCTCCCCTGTCTCCACCTCCTTCTACCTCCTCTTTCTGTCCATCTCCTTTTCTCCGCTCTCTGTGTCCGTCCCCCCCCCCCCCTCCACCTCACACCTCTTTCCATCTCCATTTCCCCATTCTGACCTTGGGTCTTGTTTATGTTACTGCAAATCCAGATTCTGTGGCGGTATTCTGAAGCCGATAAGCCATAAATATAACTTTTCTATTAGCTAGCAAAGTTTCACTATTACATGTCTTATATATTAAAATATGTAGCCTGCGTATATGTTTCCAAAGGTTTATTGCAGGAACATACATTTTATATATCTATAATTGAGAGAGGACCTGTGCTTCAGTTGAAAATGAAAATAACAAGCAGTATGTTCTAGACAAAGCGGCACTGCTACAGAAGTAGACAAAGTAGAGTCTGTGTTGAGCAGAAGTTGTGTCCCTGGACCAGAATAACAAAGTGATTGAGATTTTAGCTTGGAACGGAAAGGATGTTATCGATTCACCGTTACACGCAAGCGCAATATGGCTCCCTTAGCAGCAGTTGTGGTGTCCCTTACTATGTTCATACGTTCCCCGTTAAAGTGCAGTATTATCTTTGGTTCGTAGGATCATAATAGTCGCGTCACTTTCCTAAGTAATTTCACCTGTGATTTCACACTTTCTGTAAAGGAAATGTACTGCACCGAGAAACGAAGCACATAAGAACATATCACAACAGTTACGTTACAGATCGCAATGAAGTAGTTCGCAGCTGACTGTAGGTCGGCCGCGGACGTAGCAGAACGATATGACAACTGTGCTCAGGACAGGAGGTCTGGCCAATCTCGGTGCTCTGATCGGTTGTTGCTCTGATGGCTATTCCCCTAACAGCTACCTGTCAGTCGCTTCGTTGTTCTGGCCCAGGTACAGTAGTGGATTTAATCGTAGCTGTTTGTACAGCCAAAGAAGACACGGTTGGCTTTCTCTTTTCTATTGCAATCGCGCAATGTGGACGCCACCGAGCAAACGCTGTGTACGAGTAGTTATTTTCTTTAGCGACCACTGCTGAATACAAGGAGTGTTATACACTGAAGGGCTAAAGAAACTGGCACAACTGCGTAATATCGTGTGGGGACCCCGCGAGCACGCAGAGATGCTGCAACACGGCTTGGCATGGACTGGGATAATGTCTGAAGTATTGCTGGGGGGAATTGACACCATGAATCCTGCAAGACTGTCCATGAATCAGTAAGAGTACAAGGGGGTGGAGATCACTTCTGAACAGCTCGGTGCAAGACATCTCAGATATGCTCAATAATGTTCAGTCTGGGGAGTTTGGTGGCCAGTGGAAGTGTTTAAACTCAGAAGAGTGTTCCTGAAACCACTCTGTACCAATTCTGAACGTCTGGGATGTCGCATTGTCCTGATGAAATTGCTTAAGTCCGTCGGAATGCACAATGGACATGAATGGATGCAGGTGATCAGACAAGATGCTTACGTACGTGTTAGCTGTTAGAGTCGTATCTAGACGCATCAGGGGCCCATATCACTCCAACTGCACACGCTCCACACCATTACAGAGCCTGCACCAGCTTGAACAGCTCCCCTGCTGGCATGCAGGGTCCATGGATTCATGAGGCTGTCTCCAAACCTCTACACGTCCTCCCACTCGATACAATTTGAACGAGACTCGTCCGACCAGGCAACACGTTTCCAGTCATAAATAGTCCAATTTCGGTGTTGATAGGCCCAGGCGAGGCGTAAATCTTTATTTCTTAGAATCATTAAGGGTACACGAGTGGGCCTTCGGCTCCGAAAGTCCACATCGATGATGTTTCGTTGAGTGGTTGGCACGCTGGCACTTGTTGATGGCCCAGCATTGAAATCTGCAGCAATCTGCGGAAGGCTTGCACTTCTGTCGCTTTAACGATTCTCTTCAGTCGTTCGTCCCGCTGTTGCAGGATGTTTTTCTTTCCACAGCTATGTCGGAGATTTGATGTGTTACCGGATTCCTGATATTCACGTACACTCGTGAAATGGTCATACGGGGAAATTCCCATTTCATCGCTACCTCGGAGATGCTTTGTCCCATCGATCGTGCGCCGACTATAACACCACGTTCAAACTCACTTAAATCTTGGTAAGCTGCCACTGTCGCAGCAGTAACCGGACTAACAACTGCGCCAGACGCTTGTATTCTTATACCGGAGTTGACCGCAGCATATCTCTGTATTTGAATACGGATGCCAGTACCAGTTTCTTTGGCGCTTCAATGTAGTATTGTTTTATCTTCTGAAACAATGGCCTCTCTCGCGCCAATGCTTACCAGTAGCAGCCTAATTTCGGCAGAATCTCTGACTTCATTTGAATGACACTTGTCATTCTGCTTTTCGTTTCTCTCTGATTACTAGACTGCGGACCTTCAACGAAATTGCAGTTGGTGCTCCTGTATATTTCCTCTCTAGGGCATGCTTGTTTTGCATGACTTGTTTCTCAACAGTTCTCTGCAAATTAGCTTCGTTTTTAAAATTCCAGTGTCAATAATTAGTTCTCTGAAAAAGGACTACCGGTGTAGGTGGCGCAGTGGTAAGCCACTGCAATATATCGGTCAGACGAGACTTCTATCCTGCCTCCCACATAACATAGCTGCTCGGTGACAAACTGGCCAACGCTTGTGCAATTTGTGGTTGCAGGTGACTGACGCCACACGCTCTTCGCCCAGCCTCTGTTGTAGGTCTGAATGTGCATCGGACCGGTGGCGGACGCATATCCATAGTTTCAGGCTTAAGTGCAAGCACAAGTTTGCAAATATAAAGGCAGAGATGACAAATAGACACATTCAGAGTACATGAGACGACAACACCAATGGAGACGCAACTTACCAAGCGAAGTAATGCCTCGTAAGAATCAGTTTTTTGGAGGATGTGTTACGGTCTTCCCACAGTGAGAATTGCGGGCGGCAGACAACAGTTTAGGAATATGTTACAAAATAATTTGAAAGGTCAGAAGAGGATCATGAGCTGCGCAGTGAGGTACGCGGTCATGGCCAGGGAGAGAGCTCTGCAGAGCGCTAGGACAGAGATTGGACTGCAGTGAGAGATCTGGATGATTCACTTTATTTTTATTTATTTATATTCGCCCACTTTCTTGATGACAACTGCGGAGCGTTACATGTAGAACTCATTTGTGAATCTTCGTAAGAATTTATTTATACATCTTTCCCTTATCTCGTTTTTGCAAATTACCATGACTAAATATTCAAAAAGATTTCGGGCTTTCAGCCGGTCGTCGTTAGCTTCCATCCACGATATTTCGACTGGACAACTGCCAACCATCCTCAGGTGAGCCCTCGAAGACTGACGAAGACGCCCTCCGTTCCGCAATACATAGCGTGCAGCGAGTATTCCACATATGCGTCGAAATCATATTGACAGACGAACCACACCGCTCGCCGGCAACGCCCTCGCTGGTGGAACTGCAGATCTCAGCTGTCGTCGGCGTTGTCAATTGCCGCGGCCATCGGAGTACTCTGGCGTCTTCGTCTAGAGCAGATCTTAAAGATGACGGGATTCCACGCATTATCTAGCTGGTAGCCATTGTCACGGTTCATAAGACTGTCTGTCATGCGAATTTCCACTGATTCTTTTATGAAGGATGTTGCTGTGGCCAAAATTGTTGTCTTGTCATACTCCATTGGGTGTCCAGTGGAAATACAATACTCAGCAATTGGAGACTTGCTAGGTTGCAAAAGGCGAGTACAGCGTTGATGTTCATGCGACGTTCTTCCACTGTTCGCAATGTTTGTCCTATATATGACATGCCACACTGACAAGGTATGTTATAAATTCTCGTCTTCCGCAATACCAGATCGTCTATCACTGATCCCAGCAGGTCGGAAATCTTCGATGGCGGACCGAAAATCACTTTCTACATCTACGTCTACATCCATACTCCGCAAGCCACCTGACGGTGTGTGGCGGAGGGTACCTTGAGTACCTCTATCGGTTTTACCTTCTATTACAGTCTCGTATTGTTCGTGGAAAGAAGGATTGTCGGTATGCTTCTGTGTGGGCTCTAATCTCTCTGATTTTATCCTCACGGTCTCTTCGCGAGATATACGTAGGAGGGAGCAATATACTGCTTGACTCTTCGGTGAAGGTACGTTCTCGAAACTTTAACAAAAGCCCGTACCGAGCTACTGAGCGTCTCTCCTGCAGAGTCTTCCACTGGAGTTTATCTATCATCTCCGTAACGCTTTCGCGATTACTAAATGATCCTGTAACGAAGCGCGCTGCTCCCCGTTGGATCTTCTCTATCTCTTCTATCAACCCTATCTGGTACGGATCCCACACTGCTGAGCAGTATTCAAGCAGTGGGCGAACAAGCGTACTGTAACCTACTTCCTTTGTTTTCGGATTGCATTTCCTTAGGATTCTTCCAATGAATCTCAGTCTGGCATCTGCCTTACCAACGATGAACTTTATATGATCGTTCCATTTTAAATCACTCCTAATGCGCACTCCCAGATAATTTATGGAATTAACTGCTTCCAGTTGCTGACCTGCTATTTTGTAGCTAAATGATAAGGGATCTATCTTTCTGTGTATTCGCAGCATATTACACTTGTCTACATTGAGATTCAATTGCCATTCCCTGCACCATGCGTCAAGTCGCTGCAGATCCTCCTGCATTTCAGTACAATTTTCCAATGTTACAACCTCTCGATACACCACAGTATCATCTGCAAAAAGCCTCAGTGAGCTTCCGATGTCATCCACAAGTTCATTTATATACATTGTGAATAGCAACGGTCCTATGACACTCCCCTGCGGCGCACCTGAAGTCACTCTTACTTCGGAAGACTTCTCTCCATTGAGAATGACATGCTGCGTTTTGTTATCTAGGAACTCTTCAATCCAATCACACAATTGGTCTGATAGACCATATGCCCTTACTGTGTTCATTAAACGACTGTGAGGAACTGTATCGAACGCCTTGCGGAAGTCAAGAAACACGGCATCTACCTGTGAACCCGTGTCTATGGCCCTCTGAGTCTCGTGGACGAATAGCGCGAGCTGGGTTTCACACGACCGTCTTTTTCTAAAAACATGCTGATTCCTACAGAGTAGATTTCACTTCGAAACCGTGGAGGATTCTCGCAATTTTGAAGGAAATGTTACCAACAAAGGGAAGAAAAGCTAAAGATTTAGTAGGCGTGCTCTCTTCTTTCTCCACTCTCTGATTCTTTGGCTTAACTGCAAGTGCCTTGCTAATTTGCGGGTTAGAATATCCATTCTCTTTGAAAGTCCAGCCGAAATATCGTGGATGGAAGATAACGACGACCGGCTGCAAGCCCGAAATCTTTTTGAATATTTAGTTCTCCTGGGAAAATTTTAAATTTCATATATTGATTAATTTTACGCTGAACTTCATACCTACTGTTACTAGTACTATTACAGCAGCGCATACTACGCTGTCTAGGAACAGTAACGTGACCACCTGCCAAAAGCCTGAATAATCACCTTTTGCACCGCGGACCACTGTGAGGCACTTGAGGAAAGTCAAGTCTGCTGTCTGTTATCAGCAAGTTTGGTGGGCCGACCTGGTACACAACGAGAGAGAAACTACACTCCTGGAAATTGAAATAAGAACACCGTGAATTCATTGTCCCAGGAAGGGGAAACTTTATTGACACATTCCTGGGGTCAGATACATCACATGATCACACTGACAGAACCACAGGCACATAGACACAGGCAACAGAGCATGCACAATGTCGCCACGAGTACAGTTTATATCCACCTTTCGCTGCAATGCAGGCTGCTATTCTCCCATGGAGACGATCGTAGAGATGCTGGATGTAGTCCTGTGGAACGGCTTGCCATGCCATTTCCACCTGGCGCCTCAGTTGGACCAGCCTTAGTGCTGGACGTGCAGACCGCGTGAGACGACGCTTCATCCAGTCCCAAACATGCTCAATGGGGGACAGATCCGGAGATCTTGCTGGCCAGGGTAGTTGACTTACACCTTCTAGAGCACGTTGGGTGGCACGGGATACATGCGGACGTGCATTGTCCTGTTGGAACAGCAAGTTCCCTTGCCGGTCTAGGAATGGTAGAACGATGGGTTCGATGACGGTTTGGATGTACCGTGCACTATTCAGTGTCCCCTTGACGATCACCAGTGGTGTACGGCCAGTGTAGGAGATCGCTCCCCACACCATGATGCCGGGTGTTGGCCCTGTGTGCCTCGGTCGTATGCAGTCCTGATTGTGGCGCTCACCTGCACGGCGCCAAACACGCATACGACCATCATTGGCACCAAGGCAGAAGCGACTCTCATTGCTGAAGACGACACGTCTACATTCGTCCCTCCATTCACGCCTGTCCCGACACCACTGGAGGCGGGCTGCACGATGTTGGGGCGTGAGCGGAAGACGGCCTAACGGTGTGCGGGACCGTAGCCCAGCTTCATGGAGACGGTTGCGAATGGTCCTCGCCGATACCCCAGGAGCAACAGTGTCCCTAATTTGCTGGGAAGTGGTGGTGCGGTCCCCTACGGCACTGCGTAGGATCCTACGGTCTTGGCGTGCATCCGTGCGTCGCTGCGGTCCGGTCCCAGGTCGACGGGCACGTGCACCTTCCGCCGACCACTGGCGACAACATCAATGTACTGTGGAGACCTCACGCTCCAGGTGTTGAGCAATTCGGCGGTACGTCCACCCGGCCTCCCGCATGCCCACTATACGCCCTCGCTCAAGTCCGTCAACTGCACATACGATTCACGTCCACGCTGTCGCGGCATGCTACCAGTGTTAAAGACTGCGATGGAGCTCCGTATGCCACGGAAAACTGGCTGACACTGACGGCGGCGGTGCACAAATGCTGCGCAGCTAGCGCCATTCGACGGCCAACACCGCGGCTCCTGGTGTGTCCGCTGTGCCGTGCGTGTGATCATTGCTTGTACAGCCCTCTCGCAGTGTCCGGAGCAAGTATGGTGGGTCTGACACACCGGTGTCAATGTGTTCTTTTTTCCATTTCCAGGAGTGTATTTAATCGTAGTAGAAATATCAGTATTCGTATTAGTATTATTAAGATATAAAAATGTCGTGTGACTAGGGCCTCCCGTCGGGTAGACCGTTAGCCGGTTGCAAGTCTTTCGATTTGACGCCACTTCGGTGACTTGCGCGTCGATGGGGATGAAATGATAATGATGAGGACAATACAACACCCAGTCCCTGAGCGGAGAAAATCTCCGACCCAGCCGGGAATCGAACCCGGGCCCTTAGGATTGACATTCTGTCGCGCTGACCACTTTTTTTTTTTTCTTGAATCTCATTTTGTTCGCTTTCGTTCGTTGCATCTGCTCGGGGCGGACGTCGTAAGATATCCGTTTTAAGTTCGTTGTTGATCGATTAACTCAGTTTTTTTATTACAGAGGGCTGCTGACCCTCTGACCGAACACGCTGAGCTACCGTGCCGGCTAAAATGTGTGTGAAATCTTATGTGACTTAACTGCTAAGGTCATCAGTCCATAAGCTTACACACTACTTAACCTAAATTATCCTAAGGACAAACACACACATACACACACACACACACCCACACACACACACACACACACACATACACACATGCCCGAGGGAGGACTCGAACATCCGCCGGGACCAGCCGCACAGTCCATGACTGCAGCGCCTAGACCACTCGGCTAATCCGGCGCGGCAGGAATTTTTTTTATTTTTGTTTTTTTTTTGTTTTGAAAAGATGCATTTAACATCTCTGTTCAAAAATTGTACACAGACCGACTCGCCCAAACAAATTGTTCGGGTTGGAGCCGAGTCAGGGGAAGTGGACTTCCACGTGGTCGGGAGGCCACTCAGCTACCGGGGGCGGACAGTACTAAGATAACTTAAGGAGTTGTAATAGTAGTAGTAGATGCTGAAGAAAAATGAAAATGGTGGTAGTAGTAATAAGGACTTTTTATAACTCTAATAGTTATGTTGTTTATTATTGTAGTGGTACATCGTCCAGTAATATTAATGTGACCACCACCTATGTTCGATCTCTGCGTGCACCGACCACTCAGACGGTATGTAGTATTACTAGCAGTGGATGGTATATGAAGCTTGTCGGTGGGAGGCGCAAAACAGTGCAGTCGTCGTAATGCAGAAAGAGAGAGATTTATCTGATGCCTAAAGGGCATGGTCATTGACTCTCAAGCCGAGGTTGAAAACATTTCCGAAACAGCTATGTCTGTAAACTGTCCCCATGACGCCGTGATTAAAGCGTACCTCGCATGGCGAAATGGCGCAAACCAAAACCGGCATCGAGGTAACTCTGGAGCACCGTGGGCAACAGATGGAAGGTACCGACAGGGATGTGGAGCCATCCTGACTCCAGCATCGTTGCCAACTGTGATAGGTATCTCGGTTGAGGACCAATGGCGCGAACAGCTCCATCGAGGGGTCCACATATTTTGGATTAGGTTTAAATCCAGGGAGTTTTGTGGGCATTCGAGTAAGGTAAACTCGATCTGGTACTCTTCGAACCAGGTACGCGCACTGCGAGCAATGTGACACGTTGCATTGTCCCGCTGGTCGATGCCATTGAGCCGAGGAGAACCAGACTGCGTTTAGGGGTGGACATGGTTATCAAGGATAGATGCATACTTGTGTTGAACCATTTTGCCGTCCAGAATGACGAGATCACCCTGGGAATGCCCTCCGACTTGCACTCCTCTGACGATAGTTGCAGGGTGTTCACTTTCAGACGTTTCACGCCGTACATGCCAACGTCAGTCTGTCCAGAGGAGTGTAAAACGTGGTTCATCTGAATAGGCCACATGTCGCGACTGATTAGCCGTCCAGTTGCGGTATTGGCCTACAAGTTCCAGCAGTTAGCGTGGATACATGAATCAGACACGTGCCTCACGGGGTCCCTACGCAGCAACTTCAGCTGAATGGTCCTTGAGGATACATTCTTGGTAGTCCCTTGATTCATCTGGGGACCAGACTCTCAACAGTTGCACGTCTATTCGCCCGTAGTGCGCGTCTTTGCACCGTCGTTCACCCCTGTCATCTATTGACCATGGTGCTCCACAGCTGCCTCCATGCCTATTTTGCAGAACGCCATTTCGCCATGCACGGTACGCTTTAACCACGACTGCACGGGAACAGTTTACAGAATTAGCCGTTTCGGAAATGTTTCCACCTTTGGCTTGTGAGCCGATGATCATGGCTTTTGGACGTCAGATAAATCTCTCCCATTCTGCATACACTGTACTGTTTTGCGCGTCCCCCCGACACGCTTCATATATATTGCATGATACTTGCTTTCCGCAAAGCCTTGACAGGTATCCTCGACTTAGAAATGGCACCCGTGTCTTTTGTCAAAGACGCCTACGAGCGTTTACATTAGCAAATATCAATACAAAATTTCTAATTATTGGTTAACTTTAAGTTGAAAGTTTGAATAACTTAACTGGAATGCTAACGGAAATAAGACGTTGCTGTGAGAAAAAGAATTTTACATAACAACAACATTTTATTTAATAAAATCATGAAAATAGCTCCTTGATCACTCCCTTTACTTAATGGTACGGTTATATGCAATGCTGGCCCGTCATCAGTGATACCAAAAGAAAAATAGCAATTTCATGCAACCTCACTATCTGCCCTAACTAAGATGGCTATAGGAACCATCACGCAGAGCGTCTATACTCACCAGAGTCTCAGCAGGGGTTGTCTAACCGTCTCACCTCGTCAGGGGTCCACACACGGTGGCCGGAAGGGCTCAGAGTGTCTGCACAGCGGCTATTTGCCAACCTAACGGGGCCTGCTAACGCGCAGGGAACTTATGTCTCTCTGGTCCCGTGCAGTCGCACTGTACTTGACACAATGGTTGGATAAACTCCATCTCCACGTTCAGAGAATCCACAGCAGACAGCCCACGCATACGTCAGCAGACAACCCGCATTCACATTTGCAGACTGTACTAATAGTGGTAATATAATTCTGGATTAAAATTCTCTGCGTGTCGGAAGGGCACCCAGGTGTGTTTAGAGCATGTGACTCTTGTAACAAGCCATGTAGCGGCTCACATGGAGCCGTTACAATACCATCCACTGCTAATGCTGCCACCTGCCGTCTGTGAGTGGTTGCTGAATGCTGACGTCGAACATAGGTGGTGGTCACTTTAATGTTACTGGACCATGTACTACTAAAATAATAAACAATATAACTATTACAGTTATAAAAAGTTCTTATTGCTACTATCACCACTATGATTTTTCTTCAGAAACTACTTTTACTACTTCTTAAGTTATGTTAGTAATACCAACACGAATACTGATATTTCTACTATGACTGGACATAATACTATTACGTTTACTGACCTTTGGAGAACAGATAAACAGAACCAGGTGATTATGATTAAACTGTCCCAATCTAACACGTTATAACACGGAAACTTATTACTGTACGAGTACCAGACTTGGTACCATTCATGTTCAGAGTATTGGGTGCATGATTCCATGTGACACAGCACCACCGTCCAGTTCCAACTATGGCCAACAGATGCCGTGGTTAGTCATCGTGATTCATGGTCTCACACACCTCACCAGTAGCAGTGCACTTGTAGACGTGTCAACATGAGCTCGAAAAAAAAAATGGCTCTGAGCACTATGGGACTGAACATCTATGGTCATCAGTCCCCTAGAACTTAGAGCTACTTAAACCTAACTAAACCTAAGGACAGCACACAACACCCAGCCATCACGAGGCAGAGAAAATCCCTGACCCCGCCGGGAATTGAACCCGGGAACCCGGGCGTGGGAAGCGAGAACGCTACCGCACGACCACGAGATGCGGGCAACGTGAGCTCGGACAAAAGCAAAAGGGAATTGTTGGTGAAGCTCTATTATAAAAACAACAGTAATGCTCCAGAATGAGATTTTCACTCTGCAGCGGAGTGTGCGCTGATATGAAACTTCCTGGCGGATTAAAACTGTGTGCCGGACCGACACTCGAACTCGAGACCTGTGTCCGGCACACAGTTTTAATCCACCAGGATGTTTCATTTCAGCGCACACTCAGCTGCAGAGTGAAAATCTCATTCTGGATACATCCCCCGGCTGTGCCTAAGCCATGTCTCCGCAATATCCTTTCTTCCACGAGTGCTAGTTCTGCAAGGTTCGCAGAAGAGTTTCTGTGAAGTATCGAAGGTAGGAGGCGAGGTACTGGCAGAATTGAAGCTGTGGGGACGGGTCGTGAATCGTGCTTGGGAGGCTCAGATGGGAGAGCACTTGCCCGAGAAAGGAAAGGGTCCCGAGTTCGAGTCTTGGTGCGGCACACTGTTTTAGTATGCCAGGAAGTTTCAACAGTAATGCTGTAGCTGCACTTAGAGAATATCACCGGCTGAAAGGATCACGGAAGGGCCCACTTTCGCTTCCTGCTGTGTGGACCATAATGAAGGAGTTGCAATCAACTGGAGAACTGAACGTCGTCCCGGCAAGAGGCCGGTGACCGGTTGTAAAACAGCTGGTTGATGAAATCGCTTTAGCTACGGCAGGCAACGTTGCGCTCAATTCCCGATCGTCAGGCAGCGCCAGTGCTGTGTCACTATAGTTGAACATCCCGTGGTCCATTGTACGGAAGGTGCTTCGAACCATCCTCAAATGGTATCCGTACAAGATCCATATGGCACAGCAGCTAGCACCACAGAACGCACAACGACGCTCTCCACTTTCTCGCAAAGATTGTAGTCGACGAGGGCTGGTCCTGAATGAGCCTATGGCCAAACGGAGCCCATTTTTCTCTGACGGATCAGGTGAACACACAGAATTTCCGAGTGAGCCGATCTTCACCTCCATTCAATGTGCATGAAGCTCCTCTGTGCGGTGAACGTGTCGCCGTGTGGTGTGGCTTCACTGTTACGTTCACCAGTGGCCGATTCTTTTTTGAAAAGGTTGGAGCTCAGGGACCAAAGACGTGCAGTGTGACTGGCTAGCGTTACTGTGATATGCTTCGCCATGTCAAAACCACCCTACAGGAGAGAGACGCATTGAACTCAATTTTCATGCAAGATAGGGGCCCACCGCGCATCGCTCGTGAAGTTCTACATCTACATTTATACTCCGCAAGCCACCCAACGGTGTGTGGCGGAGGGCACTTTACTGCCAATGTCATTACCTCCCTTTCCTGGTACAGTCGTGTGTGGTTCGCGGGAAGAACGACTGGCGGAAAGCCTCCTTCACCTGCTTCTCCGAAACACATTTGGAAACGATCGAATCATCAGCTGATCGTTTGCAGATGCTTGACCGGCACGATCACCTGATCTCACTCCCTGTGATTTCTGGTTGTGGGGCTACCAGTAGGACAAGGTTTACCAGGGGAACACTCGTATATGTGCTGATCTGAAGCGCAGCATATCAAGAGAGGTAGCCTGCATACCTACGGAAACGCTTCGTTCTGATGTGCAGAATGCAATCCTGCGCTTTCAGACTCTTCTTGACACTGGTGGGTGCCATACTGAGCCCCTTTTGTAGCAGAGACATCGATTGTGGCCTTGTAGGGACTTGGCTCTTGAGCATCACTACCGCTACGCGGACGTACAGTTCTGGTCTCAACCGAAACACACGCGCCGCCAGTCGGGTCATGCTGCCGTCAGACACACTGCCAACTGGCTTCAGATAGCTTCAACTACGCCGCTAACAGCCCAACCATGGCCGGTGAATGACCCTCGCAACGACCCTGAAGACCTTTTTACTGATACTGCTTACGTTATTATTTTATTTAATTGGCGGTAGTAGAAAGTGTTCAAGCATTCTGAAAGAAAAGTTAGTTAAGTATTTATAGCCGTGGTGAAAAACACTTCTGTTTGTCAAATAAGTGTTTGTGACCATCTAATTACAGTATTGCGGCTTGCTCTCCTACCTATTTATTTATTAAGCAAATGTCACACTTGAGCACAGAATATAGTAATGATTAATGAATGTTGAATGCCTGCCGTGTGGTTGATTAGAAGAGATCTGCTCCCCAAAGCAGTGATGATTGATACCTGAATCCTTCAATGTATGAGTTTCATACCCTAGAAAACAATTTAGAAACGTTATCTGACTCGTGAAGTTCAACAAAAATAGTTACACACACACACGCACGCACACACTCACACACACATACACGTGCTTTTACGCTGAAGAGCCAAAGAAACTGTTTCCCCTGCCTAATATCGTGAAGGGCCCCTGCGAGTACGCAGAAGTGCAACAACACGACGTGGCATGGACTCGCCTAATGTCTGAAGTAGTGCTGGAGGGAACTGACACCATGAATCCTGCGGGGCTCTCCATAAATCCGCAAGCGTACGAGGGGGTGGAGATCTCTATTGAACAGCACGTTGCAAGACATCCCAGATATGCTCAATAATGTTTATGTCTGGGGAGTCTGATAGTCAGCGAAAGTGTTTAAACTCAGAAGTGTTCCTGGAGCCACTCTTTGGCAATTCTGGACGTATGGGGTTTTGCATTGACCTACTGCAATTGCCCAAGTCCGTCGGAATGCACAAGGGACACGAATGGACGCAGGTGATCAGATAGGTTACTTACGTGCGTGTCACCTGTCAGAGTCGTATCTAGACGTATCAGGAGTCTCATATCACTCCAACTGCAGACGATCCACACCATTACAAAGCCTCCACCAGCTTGAACAGTCCCCTGCTGACATGCAGCGTCCATGGATTCGTGAGGTTCTCTCCAAACCCATACACGTCCACCCACTCGATACAATTTGAAACCAGCCTCATGTGACCAGTCATCAACAGTCCAGTGTCGGTGTTGACGGGCTCAGGCGAGGCGTAAAGCTTTGTGTCGCGCAGTCATCAAGCGTACACGAGTAGGGCTTTAGTTCCGAAAGCCCATATCCATGACGTTTCGTGAAATTTTAAATATTTCGTTTGCTATGGTCCAGCAACCGTACGCTATTTAATTAAAGAAACGTACGTATAACCACTTCGATTCCATAAAATTTTGTCAATTGACCACGGTTTCGATTGCACTAGGGCAATCTTCATCAGAATAGAAAGTCACATGGAATACATGTAATCACACCATGGTTTAAAACGTCTGAATAAATGTGCTCTCGTCAAACAGAACCGTCATAGGAATAAAAACTAAAATGCCAACTAGGCTAGATGGCGCTAATCTATTTTCGTGCCCACATCGTGGCTGCCTCGGCGTGTTAGCCGTTTAGTCTGTCGGTAGCGGCTGTATTATGCCGCTCTTAGCCCTAAGCGACTTGCGGTTGTCATTATATTCCATGAAGAATTTTATCTGGTTGACAATTATGTTATACTTTTACATTTTACGTTTTATTCCTATGACATTTCTGTTTGACGAGAGCACTTTCGCTCAGACATTTTAAACCATGGTGTGATTGCATGTAGTCCACGTAACTTTTTATTCTGATGAAGATTACCCTAGCGCAGTCGAAATCGTGGTCAACTGACAAAAATTTGTGCAAGCGAAGTGGGTGTACATACGTTTCTGTAATTAGATGATGTTTCGTTGAATGCTTCCCACGCTGACACTTGTTGATGACCCAGCATTGAAATCTGCAGCAATTGGCGGAACGGTTGCACTTCTGCCATGTTGAACGATTCTCTTCAGTCGTCGTTGGTCCCGTTCTTGCAGGACCTCTTACCGATCACACCGATGTCGTAAATTTGATGTTTTAACGGATTCCTGATTCACGGTACCCTCGGGAAATGGTAGTACGGAAAAATCCCCACTTCATCGCTACCTCGGAGATGTTGTGTTTCATCGATCGTGCGCCGACTAAAATACCACGTTCAAACTCGCTTAAATCTTGATAACCTGCCATTGTAGCAGCAGTAACCGATCTAGCAACTGCGACAGACGCTTGTTGTCTTATAAAGACGTGGCCCGACCTCAGCGCCGTATTCTGCTTGTTTACACATCTTGTAACGTTGTTACTTTAATTTGCTATGAAAGCGGTACTGATAGACAATACCATAAAAGCGGGTTAAAAGCTGTGAGCTGTCTGGGGAAGTTAACCTTGCATTACTGAGCAACTGTTTCACCAGGTATCCAGTCTAACTTACCAAATTCCCAACCAGACTAACATTAATTATAATCTTTTAATAATCATACGACAACCAGTGAAAAGAGAATTTAAATAAAAAGAAATAAATCAGTTTATATTTAGACATTTATTTTATCATTGGTCATTGTGCCCTATTTAGGATTGTGAAAATGTGAGTTTGTAATCTTACGGAACACATCAAATATGGAGCCAAGATTGGGAGACTGCATACAACACTGCATTCATAAAATAACACACAAAGAACGAGGCAAGAGGAAACTAACCACAACCAACCGATTCAATTTTCACCCAAAGAAGTTACGTTCATAGCGCAATCCTGCCCGTCATCAAATTACCACACACTGGTATACTAAATTCATACTAACTCTCTGTGAAATCTTCCCTAAAAGAATAGCTGAGGGCTGCTTTGATGATTACACCACATGCTTCACGTGGTCAACTTGGTTTACACAAAGAGTGTAACTCCACAATAATTTTGATAATTAAAATAAATTACATCGAAACGCAATTTACAAAAGAAAAACCTCGAACTGGTTACTATCGTCTTACTGTTAACCTGATGGGTCAAACAATTGTATAAGCACGTGGTACTGGTCTCACAAAGTACACCCCACGTGGGTTGAACATAAAGAAAAGTTGCTATATTGAAAAATATTGTCAAGACAAGACGTTATAATCTCACGCACATTCGCATTTAAGATTGATGATCTTAGTTAGAGTTACTGATCAACACGTGGTTCCACTTTACTCACAAAGTAGTGACAAAGCAACTACTGGAAAATATTCTGAACTTCACACTCGAAATACACTGCGTTGCAATTTAAGATAACATTAGATATTTTAGAGATAAACCTGAAATAAAGGTGATTAAATTTTCAGTTAGGCTGAACTTAAGAAATCCATTGTCCTACGGACTTAGCAGAGACGCGCTTAGCTGGAGATCTTACCACTTCAGACGCTCGCCACGGACAGACTGCCGTGGTCCCTTCCTGAGGGTGGCTCACAAATACAAACGGAAGTGGCCAGAGGGGCAGCTTCCTATACCAACATGACAAGGGACGGACAGGACCATACTAAGAATAGAAACCTCTCTGCTTTTAGAAAGAGTAGCTACCTGTTCCGACGTTGGTCCTACTGTTCTCTAGCAGACAGGCTTGTCTGCTACCCTCAAGCATGCAACTAGAAATACCTTTGCTCATTCATCCTCTCACACAGAAGGGAAGGCGGATGACAGTATCTTATCATGTACAGTATATAAAAGAAAGCGGATGTAGGTTCCGTATGAGACTGTGTGACATGAATTACATATAAACTGTGTTTTAAAGTGTAGTAGTGTGACAGATCGTTCTTGTTTATGTGTAAAAGTAACACGTTCCACTACTCAGTCTCCTCCCAGATAGTCAGAAACACCACAGTAAATTTAGAAGAGGAATTTATGCCGTAAATGACAACATATTTAAGAAATAAACATGAAAGGAATCCAGCAGAGACCTTTCAATCACTGTATCTAATTACGCATGCCTATACCAGTTTCTTTGGCGCTTCAGTGTATAATAATGCATAGCTAACGAACATGGGCCTACACAGCTACTAACATGAACATTAGGCAGTCAATACTGACTTGCAAAAGTGCTGACGCAAATTGAACAGTGTTAGCTTTTTGCTTAAAGCATTCAGTTCTGCCACGAGGCTGACTCAATATTAGATTCTGTATGCCGAAACATCCATGTGATCTAAGTAAGTATCTAAATCCTGTGTATCGTTCTTACCAAACAACATTATAGTCGACAGGATTGTGTAAAGTAATGTCGTGGGACTAGGGCGTCCAGTCGGGTAGACCGTTCGCCGGATGCAAGTCTTTCGATTTGACGCCACTTCTGCAACTTGCGGGTCGATGGGGATGAAATGGTGATGATTAGGGCAGCACGACACCCAGTCCCTGAGCGGAGGAAATCTTCGACGCAGCCGGGAATCGAACGCGGGCCCTGAGGATTGACATTCTGTGACTGTGACCACTCAGCTACCGGGGGCGCACACAGGATTAGGTAGTAAAATGTGTTACGAACAGCAATCAAGCAAAGCATCATATGTCGACCTACCTTTACCAACACCTGCAAAACTAGCAGTATGCAGACTATTATTTGTTACTGGCAGCTCGACGGGTAACTGCCTGTTCATCCGAGAGCATACGAGTTGCATAGTTTGCTCACGAAAAAAAAAGAGGCTCCCCATTCGACGTGGCAGAGTAAACGTCGTTTCACAAGACTTCATGCACACGTAACGCCATTTTGATGTTACACCCACAATCGAATCAGCAGGAACTGCTATCGACTTTCGTTAGCGTTAGATGTGGGATGCTCGGGAGTTGCCGTTTAGTGTCAAATTGCGTATTTTGAAAGTATGCCGTTTCAAGGCACGGGCAGAAAAGATTGACAAAAACACGACTTTCTTGGTACGATTTGTGTTATTAAACGCCTCATAATGACATTCAGGCAATTATAGCTTTTCCGAAGTTTAAGTTGCAGCGTATAAAGTTTACTGCTCCGTCAGTATATCGTGGTGTAATCGTTATGATGAGCGTGTTTTTATCAAAGTAGGAAAGTGTGAAAAAGTGGGACCGCATCCAGCCGTATACGCCTTTTTGTTTGTTTTAGTATTTCTGAAAGATTTTGGTATTTCATTATTAATTTCATAGAAGTATTGTGACGGACATACGCTTTCGAATAATTGGAATAATTGATGTCACGCGTTTACAGTGTCCCTTTCGTCTCGGAAAATAACTTCGGTTCCCAAGAATTTTTTAGTTTAGATTGCAATAGTTATAGAAAACGGTCGCCGGCGCACAGTGTGAGCGACCAATATCGTATGGTTGGTAATCAATTTGGAAAAGTTTTTACGCAATAATTAATGCGAGGCAGTCAGGCAGGAATGGGCATAATAACATTGACTCGAGCTCAGATTCAGAATCACATTTAGCAACATGAAATAAATCTAATCGTGAAATCCGTAAAGCAAATTGTGCACAGCATATGCACAGTCTGCCACAGCCTGCTGTTAATGTTTCTGCTACTGAGATTGTTCTTAAATAAATAGTTTCCGTTACGCAAAATATTTCTTATTAGCACGTC
The DNA here is from genome assembly GCF_021461385.2 of Schistocerca piceifrons. Taxonomy (NCBI): domain Eukaryota; kingdom Metazoa; phylum Arthropoda; class Insecta; order Orthoptera; family Acrididae; genus Schistocerca; species Schistocerca piceifrons. The sequence goes on along the minus strand of NC_060139.1, from coordinate 318,938,240 downwards.
AATTTCGTTAGTTAACTGCTGATTAACTTTTGCATAACACTGTTACGTATTTTGGAAATAAGAGCAGAATTTATTGATCACACAATGAAATTAAACATTCTGATCTACAATACTCTTTGAAAATTCACTGAAATTTCTTTTTTATGATCACTAAGTATTAATAGCGGCTTTTTCAGTGCAGATTTCGCTGAGTAACAAAATCCATTATCTTTAACTATCAGTCTCAGTTATTTTTTGTTTTGGTAACCTTTACTTTTTTAAAACAAATCATCAAAATTAAATTAACTCAGAAGTTTTAGTGTTTTTATCATCCAAAGTGACACTCGGTTTTAATAAATAATAATAGGCTGGGACCCTACTCGGTAAATATTCAGGTCTAAGCATTTGTAACACAGCGGTAATGTTAACAGTTACGGTGCTGGTCTTGTACGGTGCTGCCATTATATGTAGACCAGCTAAAATTACGTCTTTTTTTTAACTCGTCTGTACAAATATGTAGTTGGACTTCCAGAACACTTTCAGGTTTATGGACTTCCTATTGTAATGTGCATATTTTGGCATTCTAGCTTTTAATCTGTTTCAACAGATGGTAACAGTTGCGAAATCACTTTAATAATAATTATCACAGAAAAAAATTGAAAAGAGTTCTGGTATTCAAATTCATATTTCGGTAAGCAAACAAGTGATATTTGTCCTCAAATTATATTTTAATCTAAATAAGCACGCGAAACGCCAGTGCAAAACAAAATTTTGCGTTCATACTGTGACACAGTGTGACGCAAACTAAAACATTGAGAGATACGTAGTCCAAAATAACACTGACTGGAACTGTACGCTCTGATTGATTTCCTGATTGACCTGCAAGAAAACTCTGCACAAGTACACAATCTGCGAAAATAATACGATAGATGAGTAATCTGAATAGTCATCAGATATTTCATTCTCGTCATCTGCAGACGCGTTAAGGACTTTGTTAATCATTTGCTTCAGACGTTTCTCCTCTTCACTACATATTTTGAACACAAGACAAAAGTACACAAAATGCAGGAAACAGTGAGAAGTTGAACGTCAGCTAATGCATGCGAAACACGATACAGTAATAAAGATTTCAAAACGACGAATTTTTCTGGTGATATCGCCACCGCCGTACAGCAGAAACTACGAAGCCTGCAGACATGACGGATGTTTGCGGGACCCGTAAATACGGGTTGACATCCCGGAAAATCCTCATAACTGGTGTGGCTTAATACACTACTAGCCATTAAAATTGCTACACTACTAAGATGACGTGCTACAGACGCGAAATTTAACCGACAGGAAGAAGATGCTGTGATATGTATATGATTTGCTTTTAAGAGCATTCACACAAGGATCGCGCCGGTGGCGACACCTACAACATGCTGACGTGACGAAAGTTTCCAACTGATTTCTCATACACGAACAGCATGTGACCGGCGTTACGTGGTGAAACTTTGTTGTGATGCCTCGTGTAAGGAGGAGAAAAGCATACCATCACGTTTCCGACTTTGATAAAGGTCGGATTGTAGCCTATCGCGATTGCGGTTTATCGTATCGCGACATTGCTGCTCGCGTTGGTCGAGATCCAATGACTGTTAGCAGAATATAGAATCGGTGGGTTCAGGAGGGTAATACGGAACGCCGTGCTGGATCCTAACGGCCTCGTATCACTAGCAGTCGAGATGACAGGCATCTTATCCGCATGGCTGTAACGTATCGTGCAGCCACGTCTCGATCCTGAGTCAACAGATGGGGACGTTTGCAAGACAACAACCATATGCACGAACAGTTAGACGACGTTTGCAGCAGCGTGGACTATCAGCTCGGATACCATAGCTGCGGTTACCCTTGACGCTGCATCACAGACAGGAGCGCTTGCGATGGTGTACTCAACGACGAACCTGGGTGCACGAATGGCAAAACGTCATTTTTTTGGATGAATCCAGGTTCTGTTTACAGCATCAAGATGGTCGCATCCGTGTTTGGCAACATCGCGGTGAACGCACATTGGAAGCGTGTATTCGTCATCGCCATACTGGCGTATCACCCGGCGTGATGGTATGGGGTGCCATTGGTTACACGTCTCGATCACCTCTTGTTCGCATTGACGGCACATTCAACAGTTGACGTTACATTTCTGATGTGTTACGACCCATAGCTCTACCCTTCATTCGATCCTTGCGAAACCCTACATTTCAGTAGGATAATGCACGACCGCATGTTGCAGGTCCTGTACTGGTCTATCTGGATACAGAAAATGTTCGACTGGTGCCCTGGCCAGCACACGCTCCAGATCTCTCACCAATTGAAAACGTCTGGTCAATGGTGGCCGAACAACTGGCTCGTCACAATACGCCAGTCACTACTCTTGATGAACTGTGGTATCGTGTTGAAGCTACATGGGCAGCTGTACCTGTACACGCCATCCAAGCTCTGTTTGACTCAATGCCCAGGCGTATCAAGGCCGTTATTACGGCCAGAGGTGGTTGTTCTGGGTACTGATTTCTCAGGATCTATGCACCCAAAGTGAAAATGTAGTCACATGTTAGTTCTAGTATAATGAATACCCATTTATCATCTGCATTTCTTCTTGGTGTAGCAATTTTAATGGCCTTCCCTCCCCCCCTCCACATTCCCATTTCACGTAAGCGCAATAATATTACGTCAGCCGCACTCGAAGTGTTAAGTTGATAATTATTCACAGAAGGGATCTGCCACACTGGCTAGACTTGATACACCTCCAAACATTAAAGCTGGTGTGGTCTTACTTCAGTGAGTGGTTACTGGTGCTGCGTAAGGTAATAATCGCCAACAACATATGGCAACAGCCTCTTCTTAGCGTCGCTTTGCAATATACAATTTTGGACCCACAGTGGTCTTCTTCCTTAATAATTCCTCTTGATGCTTTTTGCACTGTGCCCAGTTAACGCCGTAATTACACCTTGTCATAACATACAGTTCTTCCAGTTTGGTAGCTTACAATTTGTTGCACTGTATGCCGCTAGCAACCACAACGCCTGAGGGCTTCTCTCAAGACTCTACTGCACAAGATCTCGCACCGAGCGACAATGTTCCGTACTTAATTGTTCATAACTGCTAATCGCACTGATTAGAGCAGTGCGTTTACTGCATGTTATTACGTAATTATTTTTTAGATATTGCATTTAAATTATATAACATATTCATTCATAAGGAAATATTTACAAAATAGAGACATAATATATTGCATAAAATATTACTCTATTTCTCAAAATTAAAACATTAATGCTGAGAAAATTTCTTATGATAGACGCTACTTTGTTGTGTCGCAATATGTTCTGTAATCTATGATGTTACATATATATAAGAGTACGGTTCCAGTCGTGATTTGTCATTATCTATACTGGACTAAACTCCGCCCGAACAAGCCATGAAGGCCCAACGTTACCGACCGGCCGCCGTGTCATCCTCGGACCACAGGCAACACTGGATGCGGATATGGAGGGTCATGTGGTCAGCACACCGCTCTCTCGGCCGTATGTCAATTTACGAGACCGGAGCCTCTACTTCTCTGTCAAGTAGCTCCTCAGTTTCCCTCACAAGGGCTGAGCGCACCCCGCTTGCCAACAGCGCTCGGCAGACCGGATGGTCACCCACGCAGCCCGACAGCGCTTAACTTCGGTGATCTGACGGGAACCGGTGCTACAACTGCGGCAAGACCATTGGCACTTGTCGTTATCAGTAATTTATAAATTAAGTATGAAGCACGGAAATTCGGATAAATATTCAAAAGACACTGATCATCTGGTAAAACAGATTACCAAAAGCATAAAAAGACTGAAACATTTGCAAAAGATTTAAAAGGTAACTTAGTCTCAGACTTCTGTAAAGCATAAAAAAATGTTTAGACATTTCCTTGCCAAACAAGAATATCTTCTATTAAAGTACATCTTTAACCACCAATATGACACTTTTCGTCATTTTATTACAACAAATTGTGCCAATACCACCGCGTTTTCGAGAGATCCTCGATGCGCTGGTATTTTGAAACAGCATTTATTCTTACAAGGTAAGTTAAGTGACCTGCCGCTTTAATTCGTCAGCTGGAATGACTGTCAACGCTTTCTAATTAAAGACCAACTCTCGAAGCCAGTTTTGAGAGTTTCCAAAAATACTTGTGTTAAGGAACAATGTTAAATGTATACCGTACGTTAAATGGGTTCAGTGCTGGCTAGCTTCGGGTTGTTTTTTGTTTGTAAACTAGCAAGTCGTCTCACATTTGAGGCTGTTGAATCCGTGTTAGGAGAAATAGCTAGTGTAGTTTTTTCAGTAAGTTTCAGATTTCTTGCAGACACTGTAATCTTTCCATTATAGCCACCAAAGAGCACATGAATACAAAACTTTGCACATTTGAAAGTTCGAGGTTAAAGCATCCTGCAATAGAGAAGAGGAGTAACTACCACTTCTCTCTAACTGAGGCGAATGTTATTGTCTTGAACGTCATGTTCGCCTCATGCGTTGTGAATCGTACGATCACGAAATTCGATGATCTGCTCTTTCCGTTCTCGACACAATGTATGACGTCAAAATGACGTCAGGCATGCATGAGGTCTTGCGAAATGGGTGTGACCCGGCGTGGCACTGATCCTAAGCATTGGATAACAAAGAATGATATTGTATTTTGGAATATATCAGGAAGAAGTAGATAGACAAAGGTGTGTATTATCTCAGCACACAGGTAAGCAAATTTTCAGACCAGCGTAAACATTCAAGCACACAAATACGAGATTCATATTCCAGACAAACAACGGAACACTAAGTTGGCATCTCCTAATTTTTAGCAAGCAAAAAGCTATTTTCTGCTTCGGGAGAGAGTAACAATCTTGAATTTATAGCACGACGAAAGGAAAAGATAATTAACGGTACTATAACCAGCTTCCCTTCAGCTAAATGACCGCAGCCTATGAGCATCCATTCTACTGCGCTAACAACACAGCCCCATGCCTACTCGAGCATACTCACAGCATAACAATACTATTCTAAAGCAGCCTCGCGATAAGTTTCACAACGGTACATGAACTGAAATGGTGTCACGCACTTCACAACAGCATGGACGAGGCGAAGGTAATATTCCTCTCACCATCAGAATCGACGACTTCAGAAGGTAGCACGGACTGGAACCAGAACAGAGTGTGGCGAATTCGCTTCAAACGAACAGAACGACATGGTCAGACACCGATGAACAAGTGCTATTGATAGGAAAACAAACTTACTCGCCAAAGACGTAGAATCGCTACAGTAACCAATTGAAATTGATTATACAAGACTCCCATAAAATACAGCACAGATAATTATCGCAACCTGCTAAAAACAAAATGTAATGGGATGCAACGAAAGTGTGAAATGTACAGGCAACTTTCAAATGGTTCAAATGGCTCTGAGCACTATGGGACTCAACTTCTCAGGTCATTAGTCCCCTAGAACTTAGAACTAGTTAAACCTAACTAACCTAAGGACATCACACACATCCATGCCCGAGGCAGGATTCGAACCTGCGACCGTAGCGGTCTCGCGGTTCCAGACTGCAGCGCCTAGAACCGCACGGCCACTTCGGCCGGCTAGGCAACTTTCAAATCAATGCAGTATCGAGACAGCATTATACCGCTCAACTCGAATTCGGTAAGATGGTGGTTGAAATCGCTAGTCGATCATCCAAACAGGTTTACAGCTGGCCTATTCCGTCGAAATGACGCGAGTTTTCCCTTCATCTTCTGGTGAAGTACCGAAACAGCGCATTAATTCTGATTCGATTAAATTCACTTATGCCCACGGAATTTTATACTTTATACAGCATGATTTTGGTATTCCTAGGCTATAACTAAACCTTCACAATACATACGCTAACGAAAATCGTTGAAAATAATTTATCACAGTTGAGACGAATGATATCTCCAAATTACAACACTAAAAGGAAACATTTTAAGTGTAGGGTGATTTCCTCGAGGCAAATTTTTCTATTTCGTGTGACCTGAGGCTGAAATATAAAATAAAATTATTTTATGTTGAAATGGTTCTCAAAAAAAGATACAGCTGGCATGTGCTAAGCGTGAAGGTCAAGACTGTACCTCAACAGTATAGTTACATCGCCATCACATATATACTGTACAGCTCCGACAATACAAATGAGTCTGTGAAATTGTAATAGTAGCGCTGCAATTCAGACAAGAAGACAATAGAAGCTTTCGAATTGGGGGGGGAGGGGGGGGCTACAGAAGAATGTTGAAAATTAGATGGGTAGATAGAATAACTAATGAGAAAGGACTGCATCGAAATGAGGATAAAGAATTTAGTGACTAAAAGAAGGGAAGGAATTGTCCCTCTGGTAATGGAAGGAAACTGGGGGCTAAAAATTGTAGGGGAACACCAAGGCTAGAATACGGTAAGCAGGTTCAAGTGGACGCAGGACGCAGTAGTTTTGCACAGATGAAAAGACTTGCACAAAATAGACTGACGTGGAGAGCTGTATCGAACCACTCTGCAGTCTGGAGACCATAACAACAACCCATGTTGTGATGAATGAGGGGCAGTCAAGAGAAAAATGAACACTCGTCCCAACGGGTCGATGGAATGGTACCATTCAAAAGTAATCAACCTACGCCCACGCGTTAAAACATTCATACCACTGGGAGACTGCATCGCAGAACGCGGTCGGCCGCTAATGGATGGACAATCGCAGCCACTCCCCGCTCTCCACGCATGTCTTTCTTCAGGTCGCTAAAGACGTGAAAATCACACGGAGAAGGATCCGGGCTGTACGGAGGATGTTGCAGTGTTTCCCAACCGAATCGCTTATGCGCAGCCTTCGCGTGATTGGCAGTAAGGGGGCGGGCTTTATATTGACCTCCTTCGACTGCAGGGGTCCTCTGCTCGTGGAGTTCCTAGAGCGTGGAACCAAAATCAATGCGCACCGCTATGAAGACACTTTTCAGAAACTGCGACGCAGCATAAAATCAGAATGCCAAGGAATTCTGTTGGACGGAATCATCCCGTTATACGACAACGCCCCACACTGCCTAGGGATGAAAGCTACGCTTCAGCGATTTGCTTGGGAAACACTCAAACATCCTTCATACAGTCTGGATCCTCCATCATGTAATTTTTACGTCTTTGGGACGTGAAGAAAGGCATACGTGGCGGTCGGTTTCAGTTGGATAGGAAAGTGCGAGAGTGTGTGCGGTTGTGGGTCCGTCAGCGGCTGGCCGAGTTCTACGAAACAGGAATCGATCGTCTCGTCTCTCAGTGGGATAAATGTTTTAACGCGTGTGGTGATTACTTTTCAATGGAACCAGTCCATGGTTCCGCTGTGGCGGGTGTTCGGTTTTTGTATGACTACTCCTTACATTTTGGAAGTAAAAAGTGCGATCAATGTGTGTGTTCAAGTATCATTAAAATTAAAATGAAAGGGATCTGTTAGATCTCTTTCATGATAGGTAAACTTGTTGTTGTGTTGTCTCTACCTCTCGCTACCTGTTTGTGGTAGTAGCTAATCTCGAGGAAGGAAAAGAGATTTGTTTCCTTATTTTTACCTCTGTATAAACAGTATCAGTATTATTTCCTTTATCGTAATCCTGTTTGTGAATATTAATGCACGAAAAAGTGAGTAGAACCTAATTTCCTGTGGAATTCGTAGTCTGCTAACTCAGGTTAGCCAGTCGTTGGGGTATTAACACTATGCCGTCCGGCAACACCACAGCGGTGTCGTGCGCGAAATAGCGGTCAACGACCGGCGACAAGTGGTGTCGTGTGCATAGTATCGCGTAGTGGCCGGCTACAGCAAGTTAGTATCTTTTGAATTCTGTTGTTGTTTTGTTTAGATAACAATAAGTTACATACGTCAACAAGTGTTTTGTTTTTATAAGTACTTGTGCCCTTTCATCACAACAGACGAAACAGACAAAGATTATTTACGATGAATGCGCGGACGTCTTGTCTGACGTTCCAGACGACTTGGCCGATTGGGAAGAAGACATTGGCTTAAGGGGGTAGGACGTCAAAAGGACCGACTTGGAGCAGGAGAGGCACCACAGGACATTTTATTTTCTATTGTCTATACTTTTACAAATAAATTCATAAAACTTTGTCAGCGTGACCAGGAAGGATTCAGGATTCACACTCATAGCAGTGGAAGTGCAAAAACATAACAAAATAAATTTTTTTTAGATATGAAATTTCATCATTTTTTCACTTACTGTTGGCTACATTTGTTGCTATAGGTACATTTTTCTTCACAAGTAACAGGGATTCTTTGGTGAATTTTGCACAGCATACAAACCATACTTACAGGTGTATCAAACTCTAGAATTTTCCAAATCTATTAAAAACTCTGGAAAAATTGAGATAATTAACTACAAAATTTGATTTTTTTCTAAACATAAAGTTTAAAACGTAGCAGCTCATTCATTTTTTCATAAATTAAATAGTTTCTAGAGTTTCAGACACCTGTAACTACGGTTTGTATGCTGTGCAAAATTCATCGAACAGTCTCTCTTACTCATGAAGAAAAGTGTACCTATAGCAGCCAATAGCAAGTGAAAAAATGATGAAATTTCACATGTAAAAAAAATATTTTGTTATGTTTTTGAACTTCCGCTGCTACGAGTGTGAATCCTGAATCCTTCCTGGTCATGCTGACAAAGTTTTATGAATTTACTTGTAAAAGTATGGACAGTGGAAATTAAAATGTCCTGTGGTGCCTCTCCTGCTCCAAGTCGGCCCGTTTGACGTCCTACCCCCCCTTAAAAAAAAATCAAAGTGAAGCAGAATCGTATACTGAAATACGTCCAAGAAGAATTCGGCGAACGCTACGGTTGCCAACTGATTCGGCTGAATCAGACGAAGAATACAGTGCACAGTAGTCAGACTTTGATTTACCGAGGACCAATAATAAATTGGAAGGATCCCCGGGTCCAGACATATTTCCCAAAGATACACAGGGCGTCGAGGATATCGTACAATTATATACTTGAATCGATCTGTTTGAATAGCAACGAAACCAACAAGTACTACAGTCAAAATTGCTATAGAAGGAAACTAGATTTTAAAAAATGCCAAACTTGCCGACGTTACGGGACCCGAACTTAGAAAACTTAGAAAAAAAGCAAGGATCGATAATTATTGGTCAACGAATCCGGTGATAGACACACCTATATTTCGTAAAACCATGTCTCGCAACTGATTCAGACCAATATTATCATTTATACACTATTTCGACAGCAACAGTAAACTGGATAACGACGACCGGCTTGTCAAAGCGCAATTCGTAATTGATTATTTTTCCAAAAAGTTTAAAGAAACGTTTAATCTAAGTCATAACATCTCAATTGATTAAGGAATGATACCGTGGTGTGGACGGTTAAATTTTAAAGTTTACAATCCGTCGAAAATTACGAAATACGGCGTACTCATTCGGATGCTGTGTGATTCGAGTACGGGATACATTTCCTCATTGAAGATATATTCCGGCGCTAGACAGCCTTTAGCAAAAACAGTGATGGAACTACTGACACCTCCTGAGGGAAAGTGGCATCACTTCTGCACGGATAATTATTATAACAGTGTAGAATTTGCAGAGAAGTTACTTGAAAAGAAAATTCGAGTTTGTGGAACGATACGGCAAAATAGAGGATTTCCTGAAAATTAAAGCGAGCAAAAGTGATTGTGTTTGAAGCTTGTCATCAATGGATAAGTGACAAGCGGCCGGCGGTAAGCCAAGTAATCTGACTTAGCGCTGCCGGCGCCAAGCAGATAAATTTGGACGAGATGTGCGGACGGCAAAGTGTTAACGCGGGTACAGATAGCTGAACTGTAGTGGCGTGACAGGTGGTTTCGGCAGAGCGGTGCCGCTAGGTTGGCGAGGACGCGGCGAGCCTCTTTGGAGTACTCAGCCTTCCCCGTCACAGCTTCCACTGGGCAAGCTAATGGCAGGAGGTTTTGAATGACGCTCTCCGCATGGACGTTGGGCAATGCACACACGTTTGCATCTCTCTCTGTAATGGTACGGTGAAGATGTTAAAAGGTTGTTAAGGGGATTTAATATTCTTATTAACATTTTTTCTTTATAATTTGATCACACAAAAGAATAGTGCTTTCTTTGATGTTTTTCAAAGTAAATTCTCTGCCATCATCTAGAATAATCTCAAGGAAACTGAATGCGCTTAATGCGAGACAGAAATTCGCAATATTTTTATGAACTAGGAAACCTAGAAAGATGTGACTTTCTGTCAGCCTCATAGTCAGATGGGCAGTGCAGGGATCATGTCGAATCAGCCTAAGTCATTAAAAAGTGTTTCAACTATTATTGTGTGTGTAAAATTCCATACTTTCGTAATTTCGAGGAAATATTTAGCCTCTTCTTGTCGCTACGTTCGCTTATATTCAACCACATGGTCATCAGATAGTGTGTAGGCCCCTGTAACGTTGTTCAATGAACAGAACTCAACTTTCTGATTCTATGCGATACCTATGTGTATTGCATATTTCACTTGATTTTGTGATTCTTAAATTAATTAACTTTTCTGTCGATTTTGGCCCCTCTTCTTGGAATACAGTCCTGTTTCTCTGTCGCGCATGTTGCAGTGTTTGCTTCAAACTGTGGGAGAGAAGTCCATATGTGTGGTATATTGGATGCATGTACGTATGAAAGGTGTCCTTTCTGTGTACCACCACCATGTGCTACGACGTGCCCATCTTTAATCCCTTGATGCAAGCGATACTCTAATGATCGCTCAAGTATACAAAACTGCTTTTCTCTGTATAAAAGCTAAATTCCTTGTCTTCTCAAGTGTAACGACCAATTTCATTTATTTGTGCTTTCTTTATGTTTAACTAGGTCTACTCATTCATTGTTCAATAAGTCCCATGTGGGAATCATTAGTCAATTATGGCTACTACTTCTACGAACCCCAACCAAATTCCCACTCAAATTTGTTGATTCATACCATTATTTGTTTCTGAATTAGACCCTGGATTGGTGAATATTGGTTGGTCATGACCGCAGTTACAGAGAGCACGATTGTAGGACTAGCCCTGGTTGTTATGAGCTGTTAATTACGTCGTTATCCACTCCCAGATTATGATCAAATTCAGTATATACCTTTCTCATGCTGTGGTCAGGGTGCCCTTTCTTCCTTTTTTTCTGTGGCATCAAGTATTCTTTCGTCCTGCATAACACCGCAATTAAATAATTACATTATAGTTACATTCCCAGTGTTTTGAAAACCTTATTACTCTCTTCTCTAAACAAGCATCCAAAGATCATTCGCCAGACAACAGTGAGTCTGCTAACAACTAGCACTGAGTACGGAGGTGCTCGTTGGTGTGAACCTGAAAAAGGGTGTTGCTGGCGGGTTTCACCGTTGCCCCTTTCGGTCAACAGAAGAGGATGATGCTAGCCATATTGTGGGAGATGGACTTGTTTTAAGCACATGTTATCAATCGCCACAACAATTACAAAGAGCTCACAATAACTGTTAGTCCATAGTCTGAATGTGACGGTAAAGAATTATCCTTATAAGAATGTTTATGTACAACGATATTAATGTGAATTTAGGAATGGTATTGTGAACGTTCGATCCAGAGATCAATATAACCAGTTTGCATAAATATCACGTGCTAGTAGAGCCGACAAGTCTCCACTCATTCAATAGCAAGTCAGTCTCTGTAACAGATTAAGGCCTGTATTTGATACTAGGTGATTTTTTTAGCAAGAAATGTCCTCTTTGACTGTGCTGGAGAGCATCTTATATCCTTCTTGCTCCGTCCGTTGTGTTTTGCTACCAATGTTGCAAATTTCCTTTACTTTGTCTACTACACAAGACCCCAATTTTGGTATGGAGTTTATCGCTAATATCATTTCTGCCCCTCCTTGTTACTTAAGTCTTTCTTTGATTTACTGTTGCTCATTATTCTGTACTTATCAAACGTTTCGTTCCGTTCAACAGTTCCTGTAATTATTTCTCGCTTTTGCTATGATTAGCAATGCCATATGCAGATCTTAATAATTGATATATTTTCACTCTTTTTTTTTAATTCCCTTCACTGGGTTTTAGACGTACAGGTTGAGCAGTAGAGGAGAGAAGCTGCATCCTTGCCTTTCGCCCTTTTTAATCTGGAAAGTTCTCTTATGGTCATTTTCTTATTTTCTCCTCTTGGTTCCTGCAACTATTGTACATTTTTCATCTTTCCCTGTAGGTTATAGCTACTTTTTCTGTGAATTTCAAACATTTTGCAATATTTTACGTTGTCGAGCGCTTTTCCTAGATCTAAAAATCCTATGGAGGTGTCTTTAAACAATGGGAAGTCCAGGATGGAATAACAGCAGCATGATAGAAGAGATAGATTGCTGCTTACCACACAGAGAAGGCGCTGAATTACAGGTAGGCACAATCAAAAGACTACTGAACATTTAAACTTTCGGCCATATGGCCTTGTTGGGAAATACGAGGGCAGTTCAATAAGTAATGCAACACATTTTTTTTCTGAAACAGGGGTTGTTTTATTCAGCATTGAAATACACCAGGATATTCCCCAATCTTTTAGCTACACAACACTATTTTTCAACGTAATCTCCATTCAATGCTACGGCCTTACGCCACCTTGAAATGAGGGCCTGTATGCCTGCACGGTACCATTCCACTGGTCGATGTCGGAGCCAACGTCGTACTGCATCAATAACTTCTTCATCATCCGCGTAGTGCCTCCCACGGATTGCGTCCTTCATTGGGCCAAACATATGGAAATCCGACGGTGCGAGATCGGGGCTGTAGGGTGCATGAGGAAGAACAGTCCACTGAAGTTTTGTGAGCTCCACTCGGGTGCGAAGACTTGTGTGAGGTCTTGCGTTGTCATGAAGAACGAGAAGTTCCTTCAGATTTTTGTGCCTACGAACACGCTGAAGTCGTTTCTTCAATTTCTGAAGAGTGGCACAATACACTTCAGAGTTGATCGTTTGACCATGGGGAAGGACATCGAACAGAATAACCCCTTCAGCGTCCCAGAAGACTGTAACCATGACTTTACCGGCTGAGGGTATGGATTTAAACTTTTTCTTGGTAGGGGAGTGGGTGTGGCGCCACTCCATTGATTGCCGTTTTGTTTCAGGTTCGAAGTGATGAACCCATGTTTCATCGCCTGTAACAATCTTTCACAAGAAATTGTCACCCTCAGCCTCATGACGAGCAAGCAATTCCGCACAGATGGTTCTCCTTTGCTCTTTATGGTGTTCGGTTAGACAACGAGGGACCCAGCGGGAACAAACCTTTGAATATCCCAACTGGTGAACAATTGTGACAGCACTACCAACAGAGATGTCAAGTTGAGCACTGAGTTGTTTGATGGTGATCCGTCGATCATCTCGAACGAGTGTGTTCGCACGCTCCGCCATTGCAGGAGTCACAGCTGTGCACGGCCGGCCCGCACGCGGGAGATCAGACAGTCTTGCTTGACCTTGCGGCGATGATGACACACGCTTTGCCCAACGACTCACCATGCTTTTGTCCTCTGCCAGATCACCGTAGACATTCTGCAAGCGCCTATGAATATCTGAGATGCCCTGGTTTTCCGCCAGGAGAAACTCGATCACTGCCCGTTGTTTGCAACGCACATCCGTTACAGACGCCATTTTAACAGTTCCGTACAGCGCTGCCACCTGTCGGAAGTCAATGAAACTATACGAGACGAAGCGGGAATGTTTGAAAATATTCCACAAGAAATTTCCGGTTTTTTCAACCAAAATTGGCCGAGAAAAAAAATGTGTTGCATTACTTATTGAACTGCCCTCGTAAAAACCGCGCACACGTACACGCACACGCACACGCTCTCTCTCTCTCAGACACACACACACACACACACACACACACATACACACACACACACACACACACGCACACACATGGCCACTGTAATGTGGCCGAGAGGGCAGATGATTGTGAGTCGAGACGCTGTCTGCAGTGCAGGTTGGCGAGCATTGTTCCCCATTAAGGGACCCACAAGGATACTACTAATAGCTGCACGGTGCGAACTTCAGTATTAGGCAATGGCACTACCGCGGTTGATGCTCTTAATGCCCTCCAAGATTTAATGAAGGGTTCCTTCCAGTTCGTAGTAGAATCATAGTTTTCCTATTGACTTAACCCACTAACGACGGCAATAAGGACGTTTTGTGGCATCGCGTGGTATGGAGTCATCCGCTCGAGCTAGCTCCGCTGTACAGGGAAATAGTGTAAAAGCGAATTGACGCACCAGATACCACAAAACTGGAGGCGATACAATAAAATATACTTTCCCATCCTTATTTTGAGTCCTGACTTTGGACCTGCAAGTCAGAATTACGCATTTATGTCGTTTGTTGTGCCTTAAGTTGTAAATTATTGCGTGTTATTGCTTTTACACGATATACAGAATTAATTTTAAGGTTATCACATCTCCGTTCCGTGATGAACAATAGAAAACGCCTTTTTATGTTACCTAACGGGTGTTGAGTCACTATTTTTTGCGTTATATATCGTTGTACTATTGCGCGTTGCATTGTGCTGTTATTCATGTTGGGCGCTCTTTGATCACAATATGCACAACAAGGGACATTCTAGCTTTCCTTTGTGCCCATATCACCCCCGTTCTCTCAGAATGGGCTCGTTTTCGCTGTTCTTACCAAGTATTTTCCGTGGTCTTGAATTTTTCTGTTAGGCCAACTTTCCACTCGTAAATATTTTGCTTCACATTTTCTTCTGTCTGTAATGTCACGTTATGTTATTCCTGCTTGTTTGAGGTCTTTATTTGTGCACTGCTCCATTTTTTGTTTTGTTTTCCATAACCTGTCTAATTAACCTGGTTGGTTAATTTTTTTCAATATGCCCATACAATTTTTTTTCACATCGGAATACACGTTCGTATTCTTTTCAATTTCTTTATTTGCGCTTAGTTTATAAAATCCTTCTGCAGTATAATTTGGAAATAAAATATTCCTGATTAGTTTAAGTTCTCTCTTTTTAGGATTTTCGTTCTCTCTTTCTGTTCAGATGTATTGTGGCTATAATGTTATTATTTTATTTCATTATCAATAGGCCGTCTAGAAACAGAAAAAAAATTACACAAATTTCATCGCTACTGAATACAGGGTGTATCAAAAAGAATCATCCGATTTGGCACGTCTATATTATTGAAACTAATAAACATATACAATGAATTTTTTATGAACGGGAAACTGGAAAAGCTTTTTTCGTACCTTTTCATGGGTGTTCTGTACGCCCCCTTCAGATGCACGGCATATGTCATTGCAGTATTCAGATTGTTCTCACACTGCAGCGAGTATGTCTTGAGTTACAGCTTCCACAGATGCTTTTATGCGATGTCTCAGTTCATTCATTGTTGTTGGTAGCGGAGGCACATAAACAGAGTCTTTTATAAACCCCCACAAGAAATAATCACATACAGTCGGATTCGGTGACGTAATGTAAGTCTGAATCATTTGGTCCAGTGCGACCGATCCATCATTCAGTAATCCTTTGATTTCCAGGGTGGCGGTGCCCCATCCCGGTGGTAAATAAAGTTGTTCCATAAGATTGTCTGACGACGAGACTCTCATCAATCGAGATAGCGGTTATCAGCTAAACTCTGCTTGGAATCCTGTTATAGAGAAACTTCGTAGTCGATGTAGTTATCTGCATAAAGATGGAAATCGACCTGATACCGATACGCCAGGCTTTCACAGTGGAGGGCGCGAGATGCAGCGCACGGAGCTGTAATGAACGCGCACGCTGAGCAGCGCATGCGCAATGTCACCTCGTTGTTGTTGTTGTGGTCTTCAGTCCTGAGACTGGTTTGATGCAGCTCTCCATGCTACTCTATCCTGTGCAAGCTTTTTCATCTCCCAGTACCTACTGCAACCTACATCCTTCTGAATCTGCTTAGTGTATTCATCTCTTGGTCTCCCTCTACGATTTTTACCCTCCACGCTGCTCTCCAATGCTAAATTGGTGATCCCTTGATGCCTCAGAACATGTCCTACCAACCGATCCCTTCTTCTGGTCAAGTTGTGCCACAAACTTCTCTTCTCCCCAATCCTATTCAATACTTCATCATTAGTTATGTGATCTATGCATCTAATCTTCAGCATTCTTCTGTAGCACCACATTTCGAAAGCTTCTATTCTCTTCTTATCCAAACTATTTATCGTCCACGTTTCACTTCCATACATGGCTACACTCCATACAAATACTTTCAGAAACGACTTCCTGATACTTAAATCTATACTGGATGTTAACAAATTTCTCTTCTTCAGAAACGCTTTCCTTGCCATTGCCAGCCTACATTTTATATCCTCTCTACTTCGACCATCATCAGTTATTTTGCTCCCCAAATAGCAAAACTCCTTTACTACTTTAAGTGCCTCATTTCCTAATCTAATTCCCTCAGCATCACCCGACTTAATTAGACTACATTCCATTATCCTTGTTTTGCTTTTGTTGATGTTCATCTTATATCCTCCTTTCAAGACACTGTCCATTCCATTCAACTGCTCTTCCAAGTCCTTTGCTGTCTCTGACAGAATTACAATGTCATCGGCGAACCTCAAAGTTTTTATTTCTTCTCCATGAATTTTAATACCTACTCCGAATTTTTCTTTTGTTTCCTTTACTGCTTGCTCAATATACAGATTGAACAACATCGGGGAGAGGCTACAACCCTGTCTTACTCCCTTCCCAACCACTGCTTCCCTTTCATGTCCCTCGACTCTTATAACTGCCATCTGGTTTCTGTACAAATTGTAAATAGCCTTTCGCTCCCTGTATTTTACCCCTGCCACCTTTAGAATTTGAAAGAGAGTATTCCAGTCAACATTGTCAAAAGCTTTCTCTAAGTCTACAAATGCTAGAAACGTAAGTTTGCCTTTCCTTAATCTTTCTTCTAAGATAAGTCGTAAGGTCAGTATTGCCTCACGTGTTCCAGTGTTTCTACGGAATCCAAACTGATCTTCCCCGAGGTTGGCTTCTACTAGTTTTTCCATTCGTCTGTAAAGAATTCGTGTTAGTATTTTGCAGCTGTGACTTATTAAGCTGATAGTTCGGTAATTTTCACATCTGTCAACACCTGCTTTCTTTGGGATTGGAATTATTATATTCTTCTTGAAGTCTGTGGGTATTTCGCCTGTTTCATACATCTTGCTCACCAGATGGTAGAGTTTTGTCAGGACTGGCTCTCCCACGGCCGTCAGTAGTTCCAATGGAATATTGTCTACTCCGGGGGCCTTGTTTCGACTCAGGTCTTTCAGTGCTCTGTCAAACTCTTCACGCAGTATCATATCTCCCATTTCATCTTCATCTACATCCTCTTCCATTTCCATAATATTGTCCTAAAGTACATCGCCCTTGTATAGACCCTCTATATACTCCTTCCACCTTTCTGCTTTCCCTTCTTTGCTTAGAACTGGGTTGCCATCTGAGGTCTTGATATTCATACAAGTCGTTCTCTTATCTCCGAAGGTCTCTTTAATTTTCCTGTAGGCGGTATCTATCTTACCCCTAGTGAGATAGGCCTCTACATCCTTACATTTGTCCTCTAGCCATCCCTGCTTAGCCATTTTGCACTTCCTGTCGATCTCATTTTTGAGGCGTTTGTATTCCTTTTTGCCTGTTTCACTTACTGCATTTTTATATTTTCTCCTTTCATCAATTAAATTCAATATTTCTTCTGTTACCAAAGGATTTCTACTAGCCCTCGTCTTTTTACCTACTTGATCCTCTGCTGCCTTCACTACTTCATCCCTCAAAGTTACCCATTCTTCTTCTACTGTATTTATTTCCCCCATTCCTGTCAATTTCTCCCTTATGCTCTCCCTGAATCTCTGTACAACCTCTGGTTCTTTTAGTTTATCCAGGTCCCATCTCCTTAAATTCCCACCTTTTTGCAGTTTCTTCAGTTTTAATCTACAGGTCATAACCAATAGATTGTGGTCAGAGTCCACATCTGCCCCTGGAAATGCCTTACAATTTAAAACCTGGTTCCTAAATCTCTGTCTTACCATTATATAATCTATCTGATACCTTTTAGTATCGCCAGGGTTCTTCCATGTATACAACCTTCTTTCATGATTCTTAAACCAAGTGTTAGTTATGATTATGTTGTGCTCTGTGCAAAATTCGACCAGGCGGCTTCCTCTTTCATTTCTGTCCCCCAATCCATATTCACCTACTATGTTTCCTTCTCTCCCTTTTCCTACACTCGAATTCCAGTCACCCATGACTATTAAATTTTCGTCTCCCTTCACAATCTGAATAATTTCTTTTATTTCATCATACATTTCTTCAATTTCTTCGTCATCTGCAGAGCTAGTTGGCATATAAACTTGTACTACTGTAGTAGGCGTGGGCTTCGTATCTATCTTGGCCACAATAATGCGTTCACTATGCTGTTTGTAGTAGCTTACCCGCATTCCTATTTTCCTATTCATTATTAAACCTACTCCTGCATTACCCCTATTTGATTTTGTGTTTATAACCCTGTAGTTACCTGACCAGAAGTCTTGTTCCTCCTGCCACCGAACTTCACTAATTCCCACTATATCTAACTTCAACCTATCCATTTCCCTTTTTAAATTTTCTAACCTACCTGCCCGATTAAGGGATCTGACATTCCACGCTCCGATCCGTAGAACGCCAGTTTTCTTTCTCCTGATAACGACATCCTCTTGAGTAGTCCCCGCCCGGAGATCCGAATGGGGGACTATTTTACCTCCGGAATATTTTACCCAAGAGGACGCCATCATCATGTAATCATACAGTAAAGCTCAGAAGGCCTTAAATAGCGGAGCTCAGCGCGTACTCGCCAGTGCTACTACAGTGGCATTCACCTGAAGATGGCCAGAAGACTCTGCGCCGAAATATCGTGGCAGAACGTTACTGATATCCGGCAGTTCTCCCGTGTTTTTATGGAAAAATCAGTACGCCGGGAAAGCTTTAAACATCACGTAAATAAAGGTGTTCGAATCTCTCTCCAACTGTGGGAAAGAAAATTCTCAAGCATATCGAGATATGTGCTTCCTCTAATAGTGTTCTGAGCAGAGAAAAATTGACCTTACATCTTTTCCCACGAAACTGCACAAAACACATTAAATTTTGGAGAGTCCCTCTCGTGTTGTACAACTTCATGTGGTTGTTCCGTACCCCATATAGTCACATTGTGACGGTTCACCTTTCCATTTAAATGGAATGGTGCCTTGTCACTGAATACTAAGCTTGGAAGAAAACTGGCATCCTCCACCTTGCCAAGAACGAAATCGCAGAATTCCACACGTTATTGTTTGTCACCTTCACGAAGAGTTTGCAGTAGCTGAATTTTGTATGATTTCATGTGTAAACGTCGACGCAACACACGCCAAACGGACAGCCGGGTCGTGCTGAGCTGTCGAGCTGCACGGCGCACAGATTTCTGCGGACTGCTTGTGAAACTATGGCGGATGCGTTCGACGTCTGTGTCAGACACTAGCACCGTTTACGTTCGATGCCGAGGCACTATTACAGAACATGGACAGCCTCCGCAATCGTAATTGTGTGTAAGGGGGAATCTACGGTAGACTGGGGCGGTAGTGAGGATTTCGATCGAGGAGGCAGGTGTGCCAGGATAATTCGTGCAGCTGCCTGAACCGCTTTGCCAAAGCGGCTTAGTGGCTAACGCACTTGCCTAATAAGCAACAGACCCTCGTTCGTTTCCAGGCCGTGGTACAAATTTTCACTCGCCATTTCAGTCTATATACATAAACTCATATCTGCACGAGACCAGAAAAGTCTCTGAAGTTGTGTCACTTCATTTGTATCTGTGCTACTCTAACGACTTCTGCTACCGCCACTAAACTGCAGGTAATCCGTGGGTTGTTATCCGAGATTGGTAGCTATTTTTCTCAACGGACAGATGCGCTCCGCGAGCACCCTTTATCACATTCTCACAATAGTCTTCCCACAAATAGACTTTTTGACTGGTAGCACCTAATAAGTTACACAAGACCTACAGAGTACAGCAGATAAGGATAGAACGTTAGATGTGCCCCGTGGAATGGTAGTAGGATCGCTGACGTTCTAACTATACACAAAGATTTACCATACAGAGTCAGCAGCACTATGAGGTTGTTCTCTGAAAATGTTGTCGTCTACAAGAAGGAATTATTGTCGGAACATCGTCAGGAAATGCAGAAAAAGTTGGTTAAGTTTCCACCAGGTGTAATGAATTGATACCTCTTTTGAAATGTATTCCTTACAGCAGGATGAGAAAATGGTAGCGGTATTTCCCAGTAACCCCCACTTGGGCGTACATAAACTTTTTAAATGTGGAAGAATGCAAGATAATACTATCAAGAAAGAGCAAGAACTCGACAGTGGCTTGTTACAAGATTAATACATCTCTGTAGCGGTTGGCATATGCAAATAGCTTTTTTAATATCAGCGCTCTTGTCTACTACCAACCTACGTCGTTTCGATCTGCATTGCTGAAAATTTTGTTTTCCTAATCTATAGAGGTGATATATCGGTATACCAGGATCAATTAGCCCATCAGGTGCAATCTGTAGTGATCGACTGTTGCGAAATCACATATATCATTATAGTTTTTGACCATTTCCCAGTTTATTTTTATGTCTCTCTCTCTTTCTGCTTTTCCTCCACGCTCTCCATATTTCCTTTCTCCCATTTCACTCTCTCTGTTTCTTCAGCCTTCTGCCTCACCGTTACTCTTACACTCATCTTTATTTTCTTTCGTTCGTCTTTCCTTCCTCGTCTCTCATTGTTTTCTTTCCTTCCTCTTTTTTCCTGCCTTTCCTCTCTTTCTCCTTTATCTTCCTCGAATTTCAATATCATCTGTGCAAACATCTGCTCCATGTTATCGTCCTGTCCTTGCATTCCATTACCCAATGATCAATAAATTGATAAGTTAAAGAAGATAAAAATGAAAATAAAAGGTCATAAGAAAACGTAAACAGGAATCTCAGTCATTGCAATTGCTTTACACTTGCGCGACGAGTTTCGAGGGTTTTCATCCTGATTGCCCCATCAAACAATCTCATTCGACGTTTTCCGATTTATGTACAGAGCGCGACAGATATAACTGTGCGACATAATAACACGACTGTGAGTTAAGGAACAACTATCACTGTAGCATCCGGTGGATAAATAGGACGTGTGAGACTATGAGTACAAAGGTCTGCATTTCGATAATCAGTCGATCATAGGAAGTTTTCAGTTACTTATCGCCTCTTTCCCCTCTAGCTATGATTATGTGAAAAGTGTCATGTTGTACTGTAGTTCGGAGTCCACTTTAAACTGATGGCCTCCGTATAAGTGACTGCGTAACACGAAGGTCCAAGAAAGGCAAAAGTGTACACTTTCACTAAGACCATGGGTAGTAAAGAGCTGCGGCATTCAAACAAACCTCGGGATTTAAGACAGCTTGCCGGCAGCGGTGGCCGAGCGCTTCTAAGCGCTTCAGTCGGGAACCGCGCGACCGCTACGGTCGCAGGTTCGAATCTTGCCTCGGGAATGGATGAGTGTGATGTCTTTAGGTTAGTTAGGTTTAAGTAGTTCTAAGTTCTAGGGGACTGATAGCCTCAAATGTTAAGTCCCATAGTGCTCAGAGCCATTTGAACCATTTTTGAAGGCAGCTTTACTTCAGGTGAATAGAACATTAATCAACACACCTGACGTAATCCTGCAGACACCTGTGCTTATGATATAATTAGTAGATGAGGGTAGCGGGCCTCGCTCTGAGGCCTGAGACAAGGTTGAGTTGTTACGGCCTCTACTGAAACGTCGTTAAGAGATGTAGCGTTTAACAGCTACTCAAAAAGCCCCACAGATGCGACAGGTGGGCCGAAATAAAGAAATTTGCCTTTAGGCTCCATTCAGCCGCCCTTGGTCTGCTCGATCACCAGATCTGACTCCAGTCGGGCACATACGGTACATCATCGGATGACAACTCCAGCATCATCAGTAAACAGCATTAATGGTCCCTGTATTGACCGACCAAGTGCCACAGGCATGGAACTCTATCCTACAAACTGACATCCGGAATTTGCACAACACAGTGCACACACGATCGCGTGCTTGCCCTCAACATTTTTGCGGCAGCTCCTGTTGTTAAAGTACCAGCATTTCTCATTTGCAATGGCTTACCTCGCGCTGTGATCTTGCAGTGTTAGTCTCTTAAATACACTCATGCTCATAAATTAAGGATAATGCTGATACATGGTGAAACAAAGCTCTGGTGAGAGGTTTGGGCGCTTAAATCGACTCACGGTACGGTCGTGCGATGCATTTGACCTGCGGTCGTCGCACGGTGGCGCTGGCAGCAGTCCACATACGCAGAGGTTCCCTAGACTTAGAACTACTTAAACCTAACCAACCTAAGGACATCACACACATCCACGCAGAGGTGTCAGAGCATGGTGCAGCGAGAAAGTGTGCAGACGTTTTCAGACTTGCTAGTGGTGACCGTGTGGTGAAAATGGCTCAACGAACACATATTGATGACGTTATGAGGGGTAGAATACTAGGGTGACTGGAGGCTGGTCAAACACAGCAGGTCGCAACACGAGCCCTCCGTGTACCACGAAGTGTGATTACAAGATTATGGCGACGATTCCAGCAGACAGGAAACGTGTCTAGGCGCTACAGTACGGGATGTCCACACCGTAAAACACCACATGAAGACAGATATCTCACCGTCATTGCCGTCCGGTGTGGCCAAGCGGTTCTAGGCGCTTCAGTCTGGAACCTCGCGACCACTACGGTCGCAGATTCGAATCCTGCCTTGGGCATCGATGTGTGTGATGTCCTTAGGTTAGTTAGGTTTAAGTAGCTCTAAGTTCTAGGGGACTGATGACCTCATATGTTAAGTCCCATAGTGCTCAGAGCCATTTGAACCATTTCAGCCGGCCGAGGTGGCCGAGCGGTTCTAGGCGCTACAGTCTGGAACCGCGCGACCGCTACGTTCGCAGGTTCGAATCCTGCCTGGGGCATGGATGTGTGTGATGTCCTTAGGTTATTTAGGTTTAAGTAGTTCTAAGTTCTAGGGGACTGATGACCTCAGATGTTAAGTCCCATAGTACTCAGAGCCATTTGAACCATTTCACCGTCATTGCCCGCAGACAGCCACGGAGTACTGCAGGTAGCCTTGCTCGGGACCTTACCGCAGCCACTGGAACAGTTTTCTCCAGACACACAGCCTACAGACGACTGAACAGACATAGTTTATTCGCCCGGAGACCTGCAAGCTGCATTCCACTGACTCTTGGTCACAAATGGTTCAAATGGCTCCAAACACTATGGGACTTAACATCTGAGGTCATCAGTTCCTAGACTTAGAATTACTTAAACCTAACTAATCTAAGGAAATTACACACATCCATGCCCGTGGCATGGCGGTTGCGGACTGAAGCGCCTAGAAGCGCTTCCCCACAGCGGCCGGCCGCCGGTCACAGGAGAGCCCGTAAAGCCTGGTGTCAAGAACACAGTACATGGTCATTGGAACAGTTGTCCCAGGTTATGTTCACAGTCGAGTCCAGGTATAGTCTGAACAGTGATTCTTGCCGGGTTTTCATCTGGCGTGAACCAGGAACCAGATACCAACCCCTTAATGTCCTTGAAAGGGATCTCTATGAAGGTCGTGGTTCGATGGTGTGGGGTGGGATTATGATTGGTGCACGTACACCCCTGCACGTCTTTGACAGAGGAACTGTAACAGGTCAGGTGTATCGGGACGTCATTTTGCACCAGTATGTCCGACTTTTCAGGGGTGCAGTGGGTCCCACCTTCCTCCTGATAGATGATAACGCACGGCCCCATAGAGCTGCCGTCGAGGAGGAGTACCTCGAAACAGAAGATATCAGGCGAATGGAGTGGCCTGCCTGTTCTCCAGACCTAAACCCTATCGAGAACGTCTGTTATGCCCTCGGTCGACGATCGCTGCACGGCTTCAAACCCCTAGGACACTTCAGGAGCTCCGACACGCACTGGTGCAAGAATGGGAGGCTATACCCCAGCAGCTGCTCGACCACCTGATCCAGAGTATGCCAACCTGTTGAGCGACCTGTGTACGTGTGCATGGTGATCATATTCCATACTGATGTTGGGGTACATGCGCAGGAAACAGTGGCGTTTTGTAGCACATGTGTTTCGGGACGGTTTTCTCAACTTATCACCAATATCATGGACTTACAGATCTGTGTCGTGTATGTTCCCTATGTGCCAATGCTATTAGCGCCAGTTTTGTATAGTGCCACGCTGTGTGGCACCACATTCTGCAATCATACTTAATTTATGAGCAAGGGTGTATGTTACCTAGACAAATGTAATCCCAAAATTTCATTACTCTACATTAACTATTTTTGGTGTTGAGATTTTTTCCGTCAGTGTATTTACAGTGCCGTCGTGTCAGATGCAGCGTCAGATTCGGTTGGCAAGATGTTAACAGATTCATGTTACTACCAGTAAACTTCTCCTTTCTTTAAACAATCAAACTCCCATATATATAATAGCTTCAAATGCCCAATTATCTTAAAAATGAGTTAAATGTTTGACGTTAAGCACGTAAGCGAGAAAAAGTTGAAAATAAAGGACTGTAATGACGTTTAAAGTTTGTTGGTAGTGGCTAAGTGTTTTCATTATCAAACACTGGATGAATACAGTCTGAGTAATCTGCGCTCCGTTTTAAGCAAAAATGTTTTCACTTATGTATATGTCATATCTCCTGAACCATGTGCCGCACAATAATGTAATTTAGCAAGTACATTCACTGATATATGTGAATACTGTCTATAAAATGAGTTGCGGATACAGCCTGAATGTAGTAAGGTAATTACCGCTTCGAGAGTTTCGCTGCCTCACGACATTCACATAGTTTCTAAGTTTAAATTTCGTCTTACCGTGTTAAATCCTCAATACAGGATCATACCTCTTAATGAGTAGATTATGACAAGATTTTAAATTGCATTAAGTTTAAATTTTGTTGCTCCTGAAAGCCATTAAATAGGCAACCTGCAACTTGGATAGTGAGCCATGAGCGTGAACCATCAACCGTTTTAGCTGTTTAGCAATGTAGATTTCCACGGACGTAATTGTTTTTACATGTCCCTACAGTGGAATTATATAAAAAATGAGATTAGGTTACATCAGACGAAAGTTTCGTTCTAACAGATCCATAATGCGGAGACCCCCAGGATATAGAACATCCCAGGAAACAAGAATACATATTAAATGTTTATATAATACAAAAGATATTCTAATATATGTTCCACCGATTCTAAGTGAAATGGTACTCATGGATGCGTAAGAAGTCAAAAATCTTAAACGTATTTTCAGTTGAAAGGTATTAACGTACTTTTATCAAAACACGTGAACGTTCAGTACACTGAGGTGCACATGATAATTTTTAGGCTATTCCCGCCACGCATCATTAAACAGAAAACTCATTCACAACACTTACTTAGCACTAGCTTAGCGCCCGCTGCTTCGCATGCGTAGTCTGTCTAGACCGCACATATAATGTTGTTTATCATTAATCAAATTTTTATGTTGTTCACAAAGTGCAACATATTCTAAACTTTTCACTTATTAGCGCTATAGCTGCATGGTCTTTTCGGAATGTTTTGGTAGCTGGAGTCCAAGAATTTTGTTATCACGCCTTTTGTATTCTTGTTATGATATTTCCATAGGAACTTCCATCCCCTAATAAATGTATCTTTATATCTAAGTGAGAATTGAAATACCAGTTTTGATAGATTTAGCTTTAAAAAATTTGTAATGCAACGAAATATTTTCTCTAAAATATTCACCTCTTATTTCATCCCCTAAGGGGTTGACTTTCCAAAAACTCGTATTTTTTATTTCTGATAGAGAAACCAAATGCAAATGTTCATGGGTTTAGCTTTGAAAATGTTTTCATAATTAAATAATTTCATAAAAATTAATCTCATAAAACTTTTCATTTCTATTTCACCATCTTAAGGGACTGAATTTCCAAAACACTGAACCATCGAAATACGTATTTTGTAATTCCAAGCGAGAAGTCAAATACCAATTGTAACAGATGTAGCATTAAATTGCTTTAGTAGTTCTTTGGTAGTGGTTTATTTCCAAAAAGCCTTTCACCCATTATTTCCCCCACCCTCCACCCCGAAAGATTGAATTTCCAAAAATGGTGGAACACATATTTCGTTATTTCTGGCCAAGAAACCAGATACCAGTTTTCGTAGGTCTGGCTTCAAAATTGTCTTAATAGCGACATTTAAAAAAAAAAATTCTTCCGGTATTTCAGCCCTTAGCGGTGCAATTTCGAAAAATCTCTTCTGAAACAACGCGTACAGAATCAGCTCCCTCTGCAAGTATAAAGCTGGGCTGCGCGATGATGAGTCAGTGAGTGAGTCTGTCAGTCGGAACATTGCCTTCTATAGATGGAGATGATCACACTGCTGCACTGAATTTGTGTAGACCTCAGATTGTATTAATACTTGCAGTATTTGATATTATTGGTAACATTCACTCATCAGCTGTTCTACTAAGAAATTCATCACTGTAGTAGGAGGAGTTAGTCAACAATAAATGCCGTGGACTACTCTTAAACTGAATTTCATTAGTAGCTGGAATTTTTATGGCTGCTGGCGGGATACTGAACATGTGTGTTCCTGAAGACTGGACACCTATCAAGACCAAACCCGTCTCCTTGGCTGAGGTCGCCAATGAACGCCAATCCGGTGGTGCTGGACATGGAGGTAGAATACTGGTGTTGGATGAAATATTCACTACCAGTATTTGGCCAGCAAGGGAACGAGAGGCTGTGGCATAAAGCTACTGATCGCCAGACTTTGTGTCAATGTCCTGGATTAAATTCCAAACCTCTGCACAATGTCTCATGGAGTCAGGGTATGTGACACTGCTGATGGTGACCCGTCCGTCGGGTGGGGACATTGACCTCGGCTGCCACCTTGGTGCTTTATGAGAGGAATAGGCTATGTGCCGGCAATAGGTTTCACCCTCTCTCTTCACTTCATCCATGACAATACAAACACAACACTGTATTGCACAAGCAACCTCAAAGTCCTCCGTATGACACAGATCCTCTCTTGACACCCCTTAACAGGTCGGAGGAAGACAAAAGAAGACAACCTTCACTAAGACCTTACCATGAGTGGCGGTTCACGGTATCTGCATCTTCTCCGCTATACGCATTGCCTAAGTATGATACTACTTATTATTGTTGTTATAACGGGGGGACGCGATTTTTAATCTCTATGAAAATTATTCTAATTTTTAGTGTTGATTTCATAAACTCAGCTCTTGGTTTGTAAAACCATCTACGTAACTGTATTGCATCAGATATTCAAGGAGTTAGAATTAAAATTAATGAACTACTTAGCTGAATTGATGACTTAGTCATCAAACTCAGTTGACATAATATGGCATAGGTGGGTTAAGTTTTACAGAACTTAGGTTTGTGCTGACTTCTGTAGAACAGAAAGGGTGAAAGTAGAAGTTGCCACACTCATCGAGAATCATCATTAATTTGAGTGGAAATTTTGCCTAGAGCAGCGTTTAGAGACATGTGCGACACAAGAATAATTTCATAATAAATCCTTCATCGTACTAAGTGTATACAGAGCACATAGAGGTAATTGTAATTTCTTCATAAATCACGTTGAAAACCTCTTGACCTCTTTAACACCAACAAACGAAGTAATAGTACTTGCTAGCGAGTTTAATGTAGATTTCCTTAAAAACTCTTCCAATAAGAATTTACTGCAGTCAGTAACATTATCACACAACTTAAGTCCTGCTGGAGACTTCCCAACTAGTATAGCTAATTGCTCAGAAACAACCATTGAAAATACCCTTATAGAAAGGCCTAATGAACAAAATATTGTTACAGAACCAATAGTCAATGACCTATCAGACCATCATACGCAATTTCTTTTGTTAAACGTTAATACTAATCAGGCTATAAAACCTACTAAATTGATAATTTTGGAAAATTCCTCAAAGACACGAAATAGAGTGATATATACTATGTTCATGGCATGAACGAAAAATACAACCGTTTTATTAATTAAGACCTTACCTTATTTGAAAACTTATCTCCCACAATTATCCCAGATTTGTTGGATGGAGATAAAATTTCTATTGATTGTTGAAAATTTGTTGTGATGCAGTATCCCAGAATTGGTGTTTAGTTTCTTCTTTAAATTTAAAGTTTATTTCAACCCCTACTTCTCTTTATTCTCTTTGAATCATTATTTCTCCTGTCCCCCCTATCCTAAAAATGGTGTAGATCTGATATCTATAACCACTGGTATAATCACTAACATTTTACCATTCCAATCATTAGATTTTCTGCTGTTATCCTAGCCTGTTTACTCTTCCCTTCCCTCCTGAGGTGAAGACATTCATAGTACAAATCCATCAACTAACAGAGTCAACAGGAACTCCTTCAGCATGTGACACTGCATCTCACATAAGGAGCCATTCCAACTTAAGACTAGAAGAGTTCGAATGAGATCGATTATGGCGTCTCAGAACAGTTATAAACTTAATCTCGACTCTGATGCAATCTTTACCAGGTTACACTCTATGCTGTACCCAGGGTGTCTGTCAGTACTGTTGCCTGATCCACCCAAAGTAAACCTGGCGTCTTCCTTGGTGAAAGTGAGCCTAAATCCTCTGTCACCTGAGCTAGAGCAGCACTAGGCTTAAAAATATTGGTGTGTTGGTGTTCTGATAGTAGTTAATCCCCCAAAAGTTGACCTGCACCTCTAGCATGAGAACTATCTATCAACAAAATTTTCTCTTTACTAACTTCCCTACAATCTTGCTTTTCAATACAACGATGAAAGTTTATTGTGTCATGTCTACAGCTACATTTGCCTGAGGTTCTTCAGTTTCTAGCTGAAGCAACATTTCAAAATTATTTTTCACATTTACCGCAAAGCGGTTAGATGAAGTTATAATGCTGTTACTTCTGTTACCTGTTGCCACTTCCTATCTCTTTATACCCTTCTTCCTTCTTAAGCTGTCCAAGTCTTCCCTAGCCGTATCTAATTCAGCCTGAAGAGCAGCTAATTTCCCCACCCGTTTCACTATTTTCCTATCTCTACTACATATCCTACACAACCACTAAAGATCCCAATTCCAAGTTACTACAATGAAAAAAAAAACTCAGCACACATCACACCATGTCCTGGAACTAACAATTCTACGGCAAGTCAAACAATTTGTGCAAAGCGTCTGAACGAAACAGCTAAAAATTTATTCTAAGTGCAGTAAATATGAACTAAATAATGAAGGGATACGGTCTAATTAAGTTGTTGGTAAGAAAAAGAAAATTGAAACGAGGTTCTATAAGTTTATTGAGGCAA
Source organism: Schistocerca piceifrons (assembly GCF_021461385.2). Taxonomy (NCBI): domain Eukaryota; kingdom Metazoa; phylum Arthropoda; class Insecta; order Orthoptera; family Acrididae; genus Schistocerca; species Schistocerca piceifrons. Next base: position 318,908,800 of record NC_060139.1, on the reverse strand, counting down.
AATGCAACCAAAAAGTCTACTACAATCGAACATTATGATCTTTTCGAGTTTTCGGGAATCATACATAAAGAAAGGTGAAATCTTTAAAAGTAAGCTTAAAACACAGACTAATACATATATTTACTGAGTAATTTGTACCAAAATAACTGTTATTACATTCTAAATAACGTACCTCTACGAGAGCACAAAAATTCACGCATTTCGCCAGGCACAGTGTTGCCAACACGTGTTGGGACTGAGGTGTCTTTGTGGGCCATAAATATTCCAATTAACGTGAATGAACAAGTCTCGTTTGTAACTGAGCTCTACTGGCTCTACTGAGTAATCGTTCAAGCCATCTCAGTACATCTTCCCCACAGCCATTAACATGACATGATTGGCGGAAATTACAGTATTAAAATGTACGTACTTTTGATCGTTATTGTGCCACCCTCTCAAAAATTACGACTTATCTGTTGTCAATTCAGGATTTAAATCTTTCTAACGGAAAATACGATAGGGATGCGACAAAAACACCTATCCGACTCCCGTGATGCTTAATGGGCAAACATTGTAAACGGATGACAAATGCCATAAACTATATCGTAACTCGCTGTCACCAGAGGCACTGGAAATTGCCGTCGCTGGCCATGCGTGCGTACGTTAACGTGCAAATACTGTCAGCGGTTTGATGTACAACGTATAACTTAGTTGAGAAACGTCACAACTTGAGTAAGAGTCTGAAATTTTACCGATTGCAATGTTGTCGCCAGTAGTTAACGGTGATCCTAAGAGCGTTCAAATTATTTTCTTCAGAGTCTTTGACCATAATGTTTTTTTTTAAAGTCTAGATGATTAATTTCCTTCAAAAATGAAAATCTTCAGATCTTTTTAATTCCACGTGTAAGTCACAAATAAGAAGATAAATTGCACCACAAATTCGCAGTCTCAGTATTGACACAAACCTAACACAATTCGTTCAAATATAAAACTTGTTTGAAAGAGCAGTTCATTAAAATTCATGTTGTGGACGTTCAGAGTCGTCATAACAGACTTCAGTGCATGAAATTAATTATCAGTGCCTTAAAAAATTGTGATAAAAATATGGAATAAAGTAGTGTAACTTTTACTTCTTCAAATGTACTTTTTCACATTCTAAATCTTCATGGTCATAGAGCAGACCACTTCGCCTGTTCCAGCTTTACAATCAATCTGTTTTTAAGATACACAACATATTTGCTGCTGAGGATGAACAATATATCGCTAATTTTGAGCCGTAGTTGTACTTCATTACATGTTCGTTTACGGCATATATCAATTTCATATTTAAGCTGAAATTTATGTTTACCTATTAGTATATGTGTCACATTCTCATACAACACAGATGTGACAGTCATCATGGACATTGGTTTGTAAAATTTTTCTTTCTTAAGCACCTTGTCAGTTTCCACACATTTATCACTTAAATGAAAATTGCGTGTTGCTTGACCTACGTTACTTTTTTTATATTCAACAGAACTCCATTCTGTTAACCAATTTAAATCTGGTGATAAGTTGAACTGACTGTGAGATAGTCCCATACTTCTCTACTTCTGTTTACTTTCGCACTGCATAATTCTGTGCGTATGATATTTCCGTCTATTTTCAGTACACTGAAAACTATAGTGCCGTTACTTTAAAATATCTACCCTCCACTATCTGTATTCTGTTTAAGTCGTTTCCCGAAAAAGTTATTTCTTCTTCCACTAGTGAGCCTTACTTCTACAGCTGAACTTAGTTTCAGAGTAACACATGCTGTCTCTATATGATTTTTTAAACAATGAACACACTTCCTCTTGATGGTTCTAGGTGAAATTGTATTTTTAAAATGACTTCAATAAATTATAAGGGAACAATAATCATAGTATAGTCTGTATTCATAACTGCTGATTTCCAGCAGCTCATTTTGTTTTCCGAGATGATAGTTTCTCATTCTGCATTTCTGCTTTTTGTGGCTTCCTGCGTCTTTTGTCTTAGATGAGTGCTCATCATTCTGTCACGATTTCCGAATGAACGCTAACTGTTTGTACTTAATTGTTTCACTTACTTTCCGAAATATTTCTGCCTAGAACCAAGAAATTCGGGACCTGAAAGTAAGAGACACTATGATACTAAGACTTTTTGGTAATGAAGTTCGTTGGTTGTTGTGGGGGAGGCGACCAAACAGCGAGGTCATCGGTCCCATCGCATTAGAGAAGGATGGGGAACGAAATCGGCCGTGCCCTTTCAAAGGCACTATCCCGGGATTTGCCTGGAGTGATTTAGGGAAATCACGGAAACCTAAATCAGGATGGCCGGATGCTGGTTTGAACCGTCGTCCTCCCGAATGCGAGTCCAGTGTGCTAACCACTGCGCCACTTCGTCGATGGCAATGAAGTTACAGTAAAGGCAGGTGTGGTACGTAAATTATTATAGCCGCTAACTCTTCATTTGGAGGAAACAGGCTGAACAAATCACTACATAGGCGCCTGCCTAATACATCTACATCTACAAGGCTACTCCGCAAATCACACTTAACGCCTGGTACAGAGTTCTCCGCACCACCTTCACAGTTATTCTCTATCGTCCCACTCTCGAAACGCGCGCGGAAAAAACGAACACCTCTATCTTTCCGTGCGATCTCTAATTTCCTTTATTTTATTATGATGATCGTTTCTTCCTATGTAAGTCGTCGTCAACAAAATATTTTCACATTCAGAGGAAAAAGCTGGTGATTAAAATTTCGTGAGAAGGTCCCGCTGCAATGAGAAACACCTTTGTTTTAATTATGTCCACCCCAGTTTCTCGATACTACAAAACGTGCTGCCCTTCTTTGAACAGTCTTTGGTTCGCCTTGCGCGCAGCCTTTTCTATGTGTTCTTTCCAATTTGAATTGTTCGTAATTGTAATTCTTAAGTATTTACTTGGATTTACGGTCTGTAGATTTGAATGATTTATTGTGCAACTGAAGTTTAACGGATTTCTTTTAGCACTCACGTGGATGACCTTGCCCTTTTCATTATGGTCAATTGCCAATTTTCGCACCAAGCTGTTATCTTATCAAATCGTTTAGCAATTAGTTTTGATCTTCTGATGACTTTATTAGACGATGATCGACAGCATCACCTACAAACAACCTAAGACGGCTGCTCATACTGTCTCCTACATCGTTTATATAGATGAGGAAACGCAGAAGGCATATAGTACTACCTTGGGGAACGCCAGAAATCACTTCTATTTTACTCGATGAGTTTCTATCAACTGCTACGAACTGTGATCTCTCTGATAGGAAATCACGAATCCAGTAGAGGACAAATATCACTACAAAGATTGTAATGAGCATTAATGTTCAGACCAAACTGCTTTCCATAGCGTAGATCATCCACCAGACTCTCAATATTTTGCCGCTCCCCACTATTTCTTATTCCAAAATAAATCCCGCCGCCTACACGTCCACAAAAGAATTAAGTACAGAATTTTCTTGAGCTACGCATTCGTAAGAGGAAGTACAGTACAATATTATATCACTTGTCATCCGGCCCTTTTTCGGGAACTTATGGAACTTTATGTCAGTTGTTTTGACAATTGTGGTGAAGATGTGGTACAGTAAGTGCTTTTCATGCTACTCTCTCGTGTGCTCATAGATCGAATCGCTTCCATTTATTCTGTGTACGCTGTAAGTCGAAACGCAAAGAAATAGGTGCCAAGTACGTATGTGGAGTACGGGAGTAACAGATAAGACACTTGCAGTACGATATTTATTGTGTAAACGGTTCGTTGGTAAAAATAATATACTTAAGGTCAAAATAAATCTCTATTTTGTTGTAAGACAGGGACAAATTCGTGATTAATTATTTGTTCTCAGTTCTCTGCTTCAATGAAGACGAGAGCGTTTCCTCAATCATAAGAAATACCCTAGTCGTTTTATTCAGCCATTACAATCGCCAAGTGTAAAAGAGTTCCAATGGGTAGGGGCTATCTACTGATCAACCGCACTTAAATATGGATTGCATTCTGATGTGCATACTTGTGCCAGTCTGAACTGGAAAGCTTTCATAACCAACAGAAACACTGAATGTTACTCTCTTCACTTCCAAGTAACGTAAATATCGATCCGTCTTTCAGAAATTCATCAGTAATGAGATTGTAATTCGAAGTAGTACTAACTATTTTACCTTGGATTACTCACTTTCTAAAAGCTGTAGAATAACATGTCGATATAAGAGTACAGAGGTGGTAAGTGATGGGTGAGAAAGATTCTGAAAACCTAAAAAGCACTGGTCAATTGATCTGGAGAGGCCAATATCAGATTCATGTAATCATTCAAGGAGATACAACAGAAAGAAAGTACTGGAAGAAGATGAAATTAGGGGCTCCTAGACCAGCGTGATTAGTTTCACTGGACGTATTTAAACTATTAACGCTGACGCACATAAATTTAGCGTCAGCATGGTAATAACGAAGCTTCAGAAGAAGAAGTCACAGTAAAAACAGTAAACCTTAGCGAGGAAATAATTTTGTTCCCTGTGTTGATTGTTCACGTCACCCAACTTCACAGCCAACGTCGCTAACGTAGGTAGCCGGTTAAATCCTCGTGGGTGATGAAACTATTAACCCAGTATTTCATTCGCGAGGGGAAGAGAGACGATGGTGTAACATCCTCTTCACTAGGAGTTCCGTCAGTGTCTTGGTTGGACATGCAAACCTTTTCGCATTGTCTGAGAGAAGGGGAGAATGCAGCACTGTGTAACATTTCTGAACAAAAAATGTTTCTTTGTTGTGAGCTAAATCTGGACTGGACTGATGTCCTATCTTAAACTTCGTGTGTCTGTGTTGTCGTCCTGAACAATACAAGTAGCTGACAAAATGAGTCGGTAAATGTCCGAAGCTGTACAAATGTATGCTTCTGTTGCAATTAACTTCAACCAAATTAATTAGAAAACCAAAAGCTGTAAACTAAATAATCTGTCCTTGTAAACTCTGTACTGTGCAGTGCACCGTAGTGCTATATGGCGTGACGCCACAAAACGTGACGCAGTTTGAACACAAAACCAACAAAATGAAAGTGCTACGTAAAACAACGAATCGAATTTTGAAAGAATAAATAACGAAAATGTGTCTGCTAAAAGGAGGAGGAGATTAGTGTTTAACGTCCCATCGACAACGAGGTCATTAGAGACGGAGCGCAAGCTCGGGTGAGGGAAGGATGGGGAAGGAAATCGGCCGTGCCCTTTCAAAGGAACCATCCCGGCATTTGCCTGAAGCGATTTAGGGAAATCACGGAAAACCTAAATCAGGATGGCCGGAGACGGGATTGAACCGTCGTCCTCCCGAATGCGAATCCAATGTGCTAACCACTGCGCCACCTCGCTCGGTGTCTGCTAAAACCCCGTGGCAAATTACGTGCGCAAACCGACTAAATAAAACTCCAGACACTGAGCGATACACGCGGAAATATAACACTGCACTGTAACAATAAGACTGTGTACAGTCGTGGACAAAACGAGCAAGACCCCTCGCCTTTTCGTAATGCTGATCCGCACAGCTTTAAAGTCTGCTACACAGCATAACAGACAAGGTGACGAAGTGCTACCAACATCCTATGCACAGGCGTGAAATTGAAAACCTATCCGAAATTTGTCAGACTGTTTTCAATCATGTGTAAGACAATATTAATACTGATTAGTGTGTTAACCACAACACCTAAATATAAGATATAAATGAAAGAATAAACGCTAATTAGCATGAACTGTACTAATAAAAATGAATTTCAGCTTACCGAGATAACATAACTGTTTTAGTAAGACCAAGTACCCCAGATCGTTACGAATTAGCAAAATATTATGCGCATTCTTTCCCGAAATGATCTGTGTCAACGTTCAGACCAGTCAAACTGGTTTACCGTTGCAGACCTACCATGAAAGTGTGCAAATTTAGCAATGCGTGAAGGTTCATAACGAAATTCAGTTAAAAATCATTCAGTGCTACACGTAGGTCAATTCAGTTATTGACAGAAGCGGAAAAAGTAGGCAGTAAAAAGTATGAAATTCTACAAGTGTTTCACATCGATATCCACAGGGCGCCAGTACAGAACAAAGGTAGCAATAAAACCTATTGGGAGCGGGAGAATTTCTTAAAATTCCTTTACTGATAGTCTATCTGCCTCCATCGGTATTAGAATCGAAAACAAACCAGACCTCCCTTGCAGTAGCAAACACCCTTCACTACGCTAGCAGACAACCCAGGCAAACAGCCATCTATTATTACCCCAGACATGAATAAGCCGGCAATTTCGCAATGAAAATGGCAAAATGATCTGCATTTTCTGTTGCATAGAGTTTTCTGGACTCAAAAACGTGAATTGTCTAACTTTATGTCACCGCTCATATGACAATCATTCGGAATGTTTATCGAAATAACAAAAAACTGTTATTAGCGAGTAAATTTAGTAAGATAATTCTGCACCATCCCAGGAAATAAACGGCGACGTAGCTGCCAAACGTATTCTACAATGTTTCGAATTCTCCATTAGACGTGCCACAGCCAAAAAACGTTCACTAGCCGAAGTGTTCCTTAAGGTAGCTAGTAATGGGAATGCTCGCACATTTAAAACGCGGTGGCATTAATAGTGGGATTGGAATTACCCCGTGTATACGCAAATTGATTTTATTTGCATTCCTTTAAACGTGAATTCGATACTAAGCTAGCTACGATTAGCATGCTGATGTATCGACTGCAACTGAAACATTTCGAATAAAGAGTAAAGAAAATTACTATGCGGCCCTCATCTTCAGTAACTGACATAACTATTTTCGTTGTTAGGATTTCGTCACGTAAATCGGTAAAAATGGCACTCGTATCACATTCTTGACCGTCTATCTGTCTACCCAACCCTTAAAACCCGTTTACCTCGAGTACGGGTGGACATAATAAGCGGAAATGTATCGCACTTCCTGCGGTATACGCTCTCTTGGTGGTGTAAGAAAGTGAGCTATGTCAACGCAATCTAAAGATACGGCCGGTTATGTAAAGAAAATTTACGCGAAAGGTCAAAAAATCGCTCTAAGAACTATGCCACCAAACTGCTTAGGTCATCAGTCCCCTAGATCTAGAACTACTTCAACCTACCGAACCTAACACATATCCATGCCCGAGGAACGATTCGAACTGACGGCGAAAGGAGCCGCGCGGTCCGCGATATCATCTGTTAATATCATCTGGTGTTACTAAAAAGTTATTCACTTCTGATGAATGATTTTCTGCGCATTTTATTTAAAAAAGAATAACTAAAATATATCTGATGTTACGGAAGAGGTTGTTGTTGTTGTTGTGGTCTTCAGTCCTCAGACAGGTTTGATGCAGCTCTCCATGCTACTCTATCCTGTGCAAGCTTCTTCATCTCCCATTACCTACTGCAAACTACAGCCTTCTGGATCTGTTTAGTGTATTCATCTCTTGCTCTCCCTCTACGATTTTTACCCTCCACACTGCCCTCCAGTACTAAATTGGTGATCCCTTGATGCCTCAGGACATGTCCTACCAACCGATCCCCTCTTCTAGTCAAGTTGTGCCACAAATTTCTCTTCTCCCCAATTTTATTCAATACCTCCTCATTAGTTATGTGATCTACCCATCTAATCCTCAGCATTCTTCTGTAGCATCACATTTCGATAGTCTATTCTCTTCTTGTCTAAACTATTTTTCCTCCACGTTTCACTTCCATACATGGCTACATTCCATACAAATACTTTCAGAAACGACTTCCTGACACTTAAATCTATACTCGATGTTAACAAATTTCTCTTCTTCAGAAACGCTTTCCTTGCCATTGACAGTCTACATTTTATATCCTCTCTACTTCGACCATCATCAGATGTTTTGCTCCCCAAATAGCAAAACTCCATTACTACTTTAAGTGTCTCATTTCCTAATCTAATTCCCTCAGCATCACCCGATTTAATTCGACTACATTCCATTACCCTCGTTTCGCTTTTGTTGATGTTCATCTTATACCCTCCTTTCAAGACACTGTCCATTCCGTTCAACTGCTCTTCCAAGTCCTTTGCTGTCTCTGACAGAATTACAATGTCATCGGGAAACCTCAACGTTTTTATTTCTTCTCCATGGATTTTAATACCTACTCCGAACTTTTCTTTTGTTTCCTTTACTGCTTGCTCAATATACAGATTGAATAGCATCGGGGAGAGGCTACAACCCTGTCTCACTCCCTTCCCAACCACTGCTTCCCTTTCATGTCCCTCGACTCTTATAACTGCCATCTGGTTTCTGTACTAATTGTAAATAGCCTTTCGCTCCCTGTATTGTATCCCTGCCACCTTCAGAATTTGAAAGAGAGTATTCCAATCAACTTTTTAAAAAGCTTTCTCTAAGCCTACAAATGCTAGAAACGTAGGTTTGCCTTTCCTTAATCTTTCTTCTATGGTAAGTCGTAGGGTCAGTATTGCCTCACGTGTTCCAACATTTCTACGGAATCCGAACTGATCTTCCCCGAGATCAGCTTCTACCAGTTTTTCCATTCGTCTGTAAAGGATTCGCGTTAGTATTCTGCAGCCGTGACTTATTTAACTGATAGTTCGGTAATTTTCACATCTGTCAACACCTGCTTTCTTTGGGATTGGAATTACTATATTCTTCTTGAAGTCTGAGGGAATTTCGCCTGTCTCATATATCTTGCTCACCAGATGGTAGAGTTTTGTTAGGCCTCGCTCTCCCAAGGCTGTCAGTAGTTCTAATGGAATGTTGTCTACTCCCGGGGCCTTGTTTCGACTTAGGTCTTTCAGTGCTCTGTCAAACTCTTCACGCAGTATCATATCTCCCATTTCATCTTCATGTACCTCCTCTTACATTTTCATAATATTGTCCTCAAGAACATCTCCCCTGTATAGGCCCTCTATATACTCCTTCCACCTTCCTGCCTTCCTTTCTTTGCTTAGAACTCGGTTTCCATCTGAGCTCTTGATATTCATGCAAGTGGTTCTCTTTTGTCCAAAGGTCTCTTTAATTTTCCTGTAGGCAGTACCTATCTTACCCCTCGTGAGATAAGCCTCTATATCCTTACATTTGTCCTCTAACCATCCCTGCTTAGCCATTTTGCACTTCCTGTCGATCTCATTTTTGAGACGTTTGTATTCCTTTTTGCCTGCTTCATTTACTGCATTTTTATATTTCCTCCTTTCATCAATTAAATTCAGTATCTCTTCTGTTACCCAAGGATTTCTACTAGCCATCGTCTTTTTACCTACTTGATCCTGTGCTGCCTTCACTATTTCATTCCTCAAAGCTACCCATTCTTCTTCTAATGTATTTCTTTCCCTCATTCTTGTCAATCGTTCCCCAATGCTCTTCCTGAAACTCTGTACAACCTCTGGTTCTTTCAGTTTATCCAGGTCCCATCTAGTTAAATTCCCACCTTTTTGCAGTTTCTTCAGTTTTAATATACTGTTCATAACCAATAAATTGTGGTCAGAGTCCACATCTGCCCCTGGAAATGTCTTACAATTTAAAATCTGGTTCCTAAATCTCTGTCTTACCATTATATAATCTATCTGAAACCTTTTAATACCTCCAGGGTTCTTCCATGTATACAACCTTCTTGAACCAAGTGTTAGCTATGATTAAGTTATGCTCTGTGCAAAATTCTACCAGGCGGCTTCCTCTTTCATTTCTTAGCCCCAATCCATATTCACCTACTACGTTTCCTTCTCTTCCTTTTCCTACTACCGAATTCCAGTAACCCATGACTATTAAATTTTCGTCTCCCTTCACTACCTGAATAATTTCTTTTATCTCATCATACATTTCATCAATTTCTTCATCATCTGCAGAGCTAGTTGGCATATAAACTTGTACTACTGTGGTAGGCGTGGGCTTCGTGTCTATCTTGGCCACAATAATGCGTTCACTATGCTGTTTGTAGTAGCTTACCCGCACTCCTATTTTTTTTATTCATTATTAAACCTACTCCTGCATTACCCATATTTCATTTTGTATTTATAACCCTCTATTCACCTGACCAAAAGTCTTGTCCTATTGTCCTTTAACCTATTCATTTCCCTTTTTAAATTTTCTAACCTAACTGCCCAATTAAGGGATCTGACATTCCACACTCCGATCCGTAGAACGCCAGTTTTCTTTCTCTTGATAACGACGCCCTCTTGAGAATTCCCCGCCCGGAGATCCGAATAGGGGACTGTTTTACCTCCGGAATATTTTACCCAATAGGATGCCATCATCATTTAATCATACAGTAAAGCTGCATGCCCTCTGGAAAAATTACGGCTTTAGTTTACTCTTGCTTTCAGCCGTACGCAGTACCACAACAGGAAGGCCGTTTTGGTTAGTGTTACAGGGCCAGATCAATCAATCATCCAGACTGTTGTCCCTGCAACTATTGAAAAGGCTGCTGCCCCTCTTCAGGAACCACACGTTTGTCTGGCCTCTCAACAGATACCTCTCCGTTGTGGTTGCACCTACGGTACGGCTATCTGTATCGTTGAGGCACGCAAGCCTCCCCACCAACGGCAAGGTCCATGGTTCATGGGGGGGGGGGGGGGGGGGGGGAGAGGATGAAGAGGAAGGACGCCTAATTCATTTCCCCTTGTCTTTATTCATGATGTTAGATTCGCAATCTGAGCATACGTACTATCCATATCCACACTTTAGATCCAAGTCATAGTCACATATATGCAAATACAACACATTGGCTTATACTTGAGGTATTTCGTTTCCCACGAAGTGGTGGCGGGCGATGCTGTAGCGTCTTCGAAGAGCGAGTTTCTCCAGTGCTCAGCAATCAGCTGAGTGAACTTGCATAGTATGTTGGTAGCACTTCGTCGCCTTGCCTGTTATGCTGTTTAGCAGACTTTAAAGCTGTGTGGATCAGCATAACGAAAAGGGGAGGGGTCTCGCTCGTTTTGTCCACGACTGTACATAAGAAAAGAAATTTTCAACCGAACTTTAACAAAAATGAACCTGACAACTTTGAAATGCAACACCTAACTATAACTGAGCCTACTGTTTCCTAACTGATGTGAAACTGGTCCTAATAAATCGATATGGCGTGCCTGTGGCAACGGTAACTCGGTACTGCTCGAATGATGAACATAGAAAAGTAAAGCGCAGTAGCAAGGTAAGTAAAAGGAAAGAAAACCTTGTGCATTGCTATGGAAGGACATACACCTATTTTAAATAGATCTTGCTTTTACTTTAGCCACTGTATTATGCAAAGTGCAATGCTGCTACACATATAATCAGATAAATGAAATTCTTTCTTGAGGAGACAGTGGTGGAATTTGAATATACTAAATGACTGAAAAGAACCTAATTTTCAAATCCCTTATTGTAAAAGTTAAAACTCATTTTTGATAGTTACAATGATCTTTGCAAAAACTGCTTTAATAATAAATATTACTCTGACATGTAGTTAATTACTGAATTGGTAAAGGAGAGGTAAATCGGTAACCTATGAGTGCAAGTCATGTGGACTGATAACTTTATTTAATTACCTTTGAACAATGAAATTAACCAACCCATACCAATAAACAAAATTCAGCTAAGACTTTCCGTTATTCAAACGCATAATAACTATGCACAGTCAAGCTGTGCAGCAACAACATTACCAACATTACCTCAAATTTCACCTGTCAAATTAATCTTCATCAAATTACGTTCCAAAATTCATCATCCTCTGTATCTTTACCTCTGTTCTCTGCAAGCTACTTCCAGACCGCTTAGTAGTATGACCAACACCCAACTTACTCACTAGCTTCTCTTAGAATGCTGCACCAACGACAATGATGCTAGCAACCAAAGATTACATTGCTTGTACTCAGAACCTCTGTGGCATAACATATCGACTATTTAAAACTACTGTTTGAAAAACATCTAGAGTACAAATACGAAGTATGATGTCGAACGAAAACAGAGGTTATATTACATTCCTTGAACACAAAAATAAAGTGGAACTTTGAGTAAAAAAAGGTTCCACTGTGCACGAAGGGACAATACCTTAACAAATAGGTGGTTGAACCTATCCTTCGACATCTCCAAGCCACAATTCATTACAACTCTCTCTTTACTCTCGATGTTCCGGTCATGAAGCTCCGATAGCTAGGGATGTACCAATACCAAGTCTGATCATTCTTTGCCCTTTATACTATCATTTTTACTTCACTAGGTAGAGCAGGCTCTTTGAGCAGTGGCCCAGTGTAGAAACAGGGACAACTCAGCCAATTACCGGGTGTGCTGATAATTGACCAATAGTAATCTCATTTGGTAAAACCTTGGTACTAACCGGGGGATAGGAAGTATTTTTAATTGAAATCAACGGGTAACAGCCAAAAAATTAAAGTCAGTTGTGAACGAAAATCGATATATATATAGGGTGTTACAAAAAGGTACGGCCAAACTTTCAGGAAACATTCCTCACACACAAATAAAGAAAAGATGTTATGTGGACATGTGTCCGGAAACGCTTAATTTCCATGTTAGAGCTCATTTTAGTTTCGTCGTCCACCTACGCTCAATGGAGCACGTTATCATGATTTCATACGGGATACTCTACCTGTGCTGCTAGAACATGTGCCTTTACAAGTACGACACAACATGTGGTTCATGCACGATGGAGCTCCTGCACATTAAAGTCGAAGTGTTCGTACGCTTCTCAACAACAGATCCGGTGACCGATGGATTGGCAGAGGCGGACCAATTCCATGGCCTCCACGCTCTTCTGACCTCAACCCTCTTGACTTTCATTTATGGGGGCATTTGAAAGCTCTTGTCTATGCAACCCCGGTACCAAATGTAGAGACTCTTCGTGCTCGTATTGTGGACGGCTGTGATACAATTCGCCATTCCCCGGGGCTACATCAGCTCATCAGGGATTCCATGCGACGGAGGATGGATGCATGCATCATCGCTAACGGAGGACATTTTGAACATTTCCTGTAACAAAGTGTTTGAAGTCACGCTGGTACCTTCTGTTGCTGTGTGTTTCCATTCCAAGATTAATGTGATTTGAAGAGAAGTAATAAAATGAGCTCTAACATGGAAAGTAAGCGTTTCCTGACACATGTCCACATAACATATTTTCTTTCTTTGTGTGTGAGGAATGTTTCCTGAAAGTTTGGCCGTACCTTTTTGTAACACCCTATATATATATATATATATATATATATATATATATATATATATATATATATGTGTGTGTGTGTGTGTGTGTGTGCAGTAAAATCGATGAGTGGCTCGGCATGTGCTTTGTGGTGGTGTGTGTTTATTTATTTATTTAATCTTTCATTCCCAACTCCTGAGATCACGCAGGCTGTTGTAGAACTTCATTCTTTTCACCTAGATACCCCAGCATGCAGGGAGTGAGGTAGAGGGAACCCTAATAGGGAATATCCGAGAGGGAGATTCCCAGTTCCAGCATTCGCCTGATGACCAACGGAAACCTTCCAAATACCACGGTTAAGTTGCAGGACTGGAACTATATTAATTTATTACTAGACCAATGTTGTATATTGCCCCAGACAAAAATTAATCATTTGTGTATGTGTGTTTACATGTATGCATGCGTGTTTGTGAGTTGGTCTGTGGTGTCAAGATGGAGAGCTCTTATTTTGTTTCCAATTTACACCACGTTGGAGCATGTTTCTAAAGCATTTCATTATTAGAATCCAAAGCTCTGTCCGCTGCAGAACTCTCGAACCGAACACCAAGAAGAAGATTAGGGCTTAACATCCTGTCGACATGGACCTCATCAGCGACGGAGCACAATCTCGGAATATTTCGATGATGGGGAAGGAAATCGGCCGCGCCCTTTCGAAGGAACTATCCTGGCCTTTGAGTAGAGCTTAGGAAAATGACGGAAAATCTGAATCTGAATGGCCGGTCGCGGATCTGAACCGCCTTCTCTCGAAAACGGGTCCAGTGTGCCGACCACTGCGCCACTTCCCTCGGTCCCAAGATTATGATCGATGGACGGCACGTTTGGAGGGCCAGGCCTAGTATCGTTGAATCACTTAGTCGATTTTCGGCTGATGCGGTTGTTAGAGAATTAAGGGAAGCCCGGAGGGGGATGTCCAAAAGAATAAGTAGTTATTACTACAATTATGTTGAAATAAGACTGACTACTTTTAATGGAATTTTACACACTGATTTAACCGATTTGATTACTTGGAATGACTCAAAGTGTTGTCTACTAGCGATTTATTGTTTATTTTGTTTTGCGTTTGACATGGTAATCTCTCTACGTCTGAAACAGATTTTAAATCACATAGATTCAGATTGCTTAACTCCACGCGTTTGCATATGTTTTTACACTACTGGCCATTAAAATTGCTACACCACGAAGATAACGTGCTACATACGCGAAATTTAACAGACAGGAAGAAGATGCTGTGATATGCAAATGATTAGCTTTTCAGAGCATTCACACAAGTTTGGCGCTGGTGGCGACAACTACAACGTGCTCGCATGAGGAAAGTTTCGAATTGATTTCTCATACACAACACAGCAGTTGACCAGCGTTGCCTGGTGAAACGTTGTTGTGATGCCTCGTGTAAGGAGGAGAAAAGCGTACCATCACGTTTCCGACTTTGATAATGGTCGGATTGCAGCCTATCGCGATTGCGGTTTATCGTAGCGCGACATTGCTGCTCGCGTTGGTCGAGATCCAATGACTGTTCGCAGAATATGGAATCGGTGGGTTCAGGAGGGTAATACGGAACGCCGTGCTGGATCCCAACAGCCTCGTATCACTAGCAGTCGAGATGACAGGCATCTTATCCGCATGGCTGTAACGTATCGTGCAGCCACGTCTCGATCCCTGAGTCAACAGTTGGGGACGTTTGCAAGACAACAACCATATGCACGAACAGTTAGACGACGTTTGCAGCAGCATGGACTATCAGCACGGAGATCATGGCTGTGGTTATCGTTGACGCTGCATCACTGACAGCGCCTGCGATGGTGTACTCAACGATGAACCTGGGTGCACGAATGGCAAAACGGCATTTTTTCTGATGAATCCAGGTTCTGTTTACAGCATCATGATGGTCGCATGCGTGTTTGGCGACATCGTGGTGAACGCACATTGGAAACGTGTATTCGTCATCGCCATACTGCCGTATCACCCGGTGTGATGGTATGGTATGGGGTGCCATCGGTTACATGTCTCGGTCACCTGTTGTTCGCATTGACGGCCATTTGAACAGTGGACGTTACATTTCAGATGTGTTACGACACGTGGCTCTACCCTTCATTCGATCCCTTCGAAACCCTACATTTCAGTAGGATAATGCACGACCGCATGTTGCAGGTCCTGTACGGGCCTTTCCGGATACAGAAAATGTTCGACTGCTGCCCTGGCCAGTACATTCTCCATATCTGTCACCAATTCTAAACGTCTGGTCAATGATGGCCGAGCAACTGGCTCGTCACAATACGCCAGGCACTATTCTTGATTAACTGTGGTATCGTGTTGAAGCTGCATGGGCAGCTGTACCTGTACACGCCATCCTAGCTCTGTTTGACTCAATGCCCGGGCGTAACTAGGCCGTTATTATGGTCAGAGGTGGTTGTTCTGGGTACTGATTTCTCAGGATCCATGCACCCAAATTGCGTGAAAATGTAATCACATGTCAGTTCTAGTATAATATATTTGTCCAATTAATACCTGTTTATGATCTGCATTTCTTCTTGGAGTAGCAATTTTAATGGCCGGTAGTGTATGTTTAGAACGTTAGTTTTTCAGAATTAATAGTTGCAACAGTAATTACGTATGCTCCTTGTTGAGTTTGTGGACTGTTGTACAGTGCTGTAATTGTAATTTTAATTTTAGATGGCAGATTTTCTTACATTTTTTTCGTTATTTTAGTTCATTAGTAACATCTTCGATTAACGAAACTGTTCCACAGTAGAGACGAGTTTCACTGCATTGATTTGCCATTTATTTCCTATTTCTTTTAGAGATGATGTTTTTTATGGATTATTGTGAATCTTACTTTTCGTTTTTAGGATTCCGCACCTCAATCGGTAAAAACGGAATCCATATAGGACCACTTTGTTGTCCATCTGTCTGTCCGACTGTTAAAATCCCTTTTTCTCATTAACGGGTAGACTATCAAGCTGACATTTATGTCACATTCTTAAATATATGCTCCCCTGGCATAACAAATGTTAGCTGCCAAGTCAATACTATCAAAAAGTACTGTCATTTATGTCATATATTTTTATACTCGCAAACTCATCAAAACGTGTAGAAAACTTCCCGTTGACCTAGAATCATGAAATTTGCCAATAAGTACCAAGTAAAGCAAATAAGCCGAAAACTGTTAATTTGTTGTTACATTATACGAAAAAAAAAACTGACTGGGTTGCAATGGTGAAAGTCAAACATCAGGCAAAAAATTACTTCATTGCCCATATGACGCGTTTCGGAATTTATCCATCATCAGACATCCAGGAGCGATTATTGCATGTAGATATGACGTTTGAAATTGTATCTAGAACAAACATTCGCAGTAATCGCTCCTGGATATCTGATGATGGATAAATTCCGAAACGCGTCATATGGGCAATGAAGTAATTTTTGGCCAGATGTTTGACTTTTACCATTGCGATCCGGTCAGCCTGAATGGAGAACTACTGGTAGTTAATAATGGTGGCCTGCCTCTTGCATGATCGTGATGGCTGGGTGTTGTGTGATGTCCTTAGGTTAGTTAGGTTTAAGTAGTTCTAAGTTCTAGGGGACTGATGACCATAGATGTTAAGTCCCATAGTGCTCAGAGCCATTTGAACCATTTTGAACCTCCTGCATGTCTTTGTGTCACATTTATATTAAATCTTGGAATTCCTGGGACCGATATCTTGCCGGTAGCAGTGTCGATAACAGGCAAATCCAATGGCCGACATTCTTCCATTCCCAGAGTGGATGAACTGTGTAATATACAGAATTAAATTTGTACGTAACCCTCAGTGTGAGAATCCTACTCGCACATGGCCAGTTTTTTAATTCATCATTTTTCATAAATTATTTAACGGTGTCACTGTAATTGATTTTGAAATGGATTCCTGTTTTGATGCCGAGGTAATCATCGACGAGAGATGTTCATGGCCAGTTGGAGGCTATATGTTGAAATGTTGGGACAGAACATTTGGGAATCTATGGAGCTTCTGTTTCCGATCATCAGTTGAAAGAGGTGTATAGTAGATTCTATAAACACTAATCAACGAACCATCGCTCCAGAATGTCACATAAATTTTACTGCTCCATACCGGCCGCTGTGGCCGAGCGGTTCTAGGCGCTTCAGTCTGGAACCGTGCTGCTTCTGCGGGTGCAGGTTCGAATCCTGCCACGGGCATGGGTGTGTGTGATGTCCTTAGGTTAGTTCGGTTTAAGTACGCTACTGGCCTTTAAAATTGCTACGCCACGACGATGACGTGCAACAGACGCGAAATTTAACCGACAGGAAGAAGATGCTGTGATATGCAAATTATTAGCTTTTCAGAGCATTCATACAAGATTGGCGCCGGTGGCGACACCTACAACGTGCTGACAAGTTTCCAACCGATTTCTCATACACAAACAGCAGTTGACCGGCGTTGCCTGGTGAAACGTTGTTGTGATGCCTCGTGTAAGGAGGAGAAATGCGTACCATCATGTTTCCGACTATGATAAAGGTCGGATTGTAGCCGATCGCGATTGCGGTTTATCGTATCGCGACAATGCTGCTCGCGTTGGTCTAGATCAATGACTGTTAGCAGAATATGGAATCGGTGGGTTCAGGAGGGTAATACGGAACGCCGCGCTCGATCCGAACGGCCTCGTATCACTAGCAGTCGAGATGAAAAGCATCTTATCCACATGACTGTACCGGATCGTGCAGCCACGTCTCGATCCCTGAGTCAACAGATGGGGACGTTTGCAAGACAACAACCATCTGCACGAACAGTTCGACGACGTTTGCAGCAACATGGACTATCAGCTCGGAGACCATGGCTGCGGTTACCCTTGACGCTGCATCACAGACAGGAGCGCCTGCGATGGTGTACTCAACGACGAACCTGGGTGCACGAATGGCAAAACGTCATTTTTCGGATGAATCCAGGTTGTGTTTACAGCATCATGATGGTCGCACTTATTGAAAACGTCTGGTCAATGGTGGCCGAGCAACTGGCTCGTCACAATACGTCAGTCACTACTGTTTATGAACTGTGGTATCGTGTTGAAGCTGCATGGGATGTTGTACCTGTACACGCTATCCTGGCTCTGTTTGAATCAATGCCCAGGCGTATCACGGCCATTATTACGGCCAGAGGTGGTTGTTCTGGGTACTGATTTCTCAGGATCTATGAACCCAAACTGCGTGAAAATGTAATCACATGTCAGTTGTAGTATAATATATTTGTCCAATGAATACCCTTCTATCATCTGCATCTTCTTGTTGTAGCAATTTTAATGGCCAGTAGTGTAGTTCTAAGTCTAGGGGGCTTATGACCTCAGATGTTAAGTCCCACAGTGCTCAGAGCCATTTGAACGTCCTGATTTAGGTTTTCCATGATTTCCCTAAATCGGTTCAGGCAAAAGCCGAGATGGTTCATTTGAAAGGGCGTGGCCCTACCTTTCCATAATCCGATGGGACTGATGACCTCACTGTTTGGTCCCAGCCCTCCCCCCAAATCAACCAACTAACCAACCGAGGCACACGAGAAAGACAGGCCGCGGCGCTCACGTCACAGACGGTGACACGGCAGGTGTTACGAGTGCCAGCAGCCGTCTCTGGCCAAGTGTGCCTGATGAGAGGAAGGAAATTCTGCTTTTAGTGGATTCATGCACTGTCTGCTTCCGAAGTACTTGTCGCATATCTGCTTTTTCAGACATTACAAAACTTCTGTTCGTTATATAACGGACACAATTGTTATCGATAAACGGGAGCACATTTGGCATCATGATGGTTTTTTAGCTTTGCAGTCCATTTCCCAGTATCAGTTCAGTGTTCCTCGTTTCAAGAACTTGATTAGATATGCTTCTTATAAGGGCAGATACTTGGACGACGAATTTGGAATGTGAATTGCGTCAATGGATTATAGCTTCTATTCATTGACTAATCATGGCTGTGCAAAGAGTGAGGCTATCACTTATGTAAAATGTGCCTATTGTGAACTGTCTTTCTGACCGTCTCACTGTTCATTAGATAAACTGTACATTTATTGCCTCTTGTAACAGAATTTGTTTGAAGTCAACAAAACGTCACATTTTCAACATCCCAATGTCAATTCTTTCTTTTCGACAACTTGTTACTTCCTTTATACTGAGATCTCCATCTTCTTACCATATTACCGGCCGATGTGGCCGAGCGGTTCTAGGCGCTTCAGTCTGGAACCGCGGGACCGCTACGGTCGCAGGTTCGAATCCTGCCTCGGGCATGGATATGTGTGATGTCCTTAGGTTAGTTAGGTTCAAGTAGGTCTAAGTTCTAGGGGACTGATGATCTCAGAAGTTAAGTCCCATAGTGCTCAGAGCCATTTGAACCATTTTTGAACCAAATTCTATCATCAGTGAAAGATTTTCCGATAAATGTCAGTGCCGTCCTTAAGATGAACCACATATATGAGCTGTGCTATTTTTCTACAAACAAAAAAAAAGTTTTGAGGTACTCTCACATTAGATATAATGCAGCGACATTTATTGAAGTTTCCAATATAGCGATCCATTTATTTAACTATAAAACTATATTGTAATTAACATTAGCTCTCATTATAACAGCCTCAAAATTGAGTGCACTTCACGGCTGCTGAACTGTTCACGCCTTCTTACTTTACTTCTCGTATCAGTAACAACATGTCTGTCTTTCATAAACCAAGAGTGTACGTAAACTATATGTCGAAACAACTGCAGTAGACGACCAACTAGTTAAACGAATTCAATGTGCTGATGGTAGAAAGCTAGCATGGAGTTCTTGTAGGTTTGGCAATGATATTCATTTGAGAAAACCAGCTCTGGTATTCACTACTGGATATGCGGTCCACATTTCACTCCATTGAGAAGGGGGAGGAGGGACCCTGGCATTTCCTTCGCCGTCAGATAATCCAGAAATCCTCTAAATATCCCTCTCTCCAGAACGTAAAATCTGGCCCATGTCAACTCTATCAACTTCTTGCCAGTCAATTTCGGTCCAAAAATCATTGAAAGGCTGATTCCTTTTCGCTACTTTAAAATCCAGTCGGAACATATTTGCTGTCATCTCACGCTCATTTTGAAACCCCATAGTGTCAGCATTTTCCAAGGACTTCTCTTTAGCACAAAGTAGTATTTGTGCAGCTGCTTGATCAGCGGACTGTCCTTATGCTTAAATATTCTTTTCAAGAAAAAAAAAGAGATATCAACTCTTCTTTTCGTGAATCGCCAGACGGTAACACAGACACAGTATTTCAATGTTGCTCAGTATTCACACCTTGTTTATTCCTGTCTACGCCCAAATTTCCTGTTTCTTTCCAAATTTCGCAATGAAATTTTTTGTCTGCAAAAATTATCTGCTATTTTCTCTCGCAAAATGCGATTTCTTGATCCAGAGTCCAACATTCTGGACGAGCATTTGACTTGCTATCGTACACACTTTCGTTCGCTATATTTTCCACGTGGGTTATGTGTTCTGATTTACGTTTTCACTTTCATCATCCACCGACAACGTCGATGTTCCTGACTTTTCACTCGCACATAAATTATTGGCAAGTAGATGCAGTAGATGGAGGAGATCAAGTAAAATAGTTTCCCTTGCTGTTCATCTTACCTTAACTTCTAAACTGACTTACAATGAAAGGCAAGACACACCTCAGCCTATAATCACACGCACAGCCAACAAGAGCACAGTTAAGTGAATAATCAAGCATGCCGTGTTCCGTGTGTCGATAGAGTAACATTGTAGACTCAAATATTGCCTGCCAGCGATTCAGTTGTGTAAAATGGTTGCCTGCCGCTTCGAAACGGTAGAAACAGTTAAATGCAGTCCTATTCGCTTTTCCCATCACAGACCGGATTGGCGTCATGTATATTGCGATTACCAACATGAAAAAGTGTAATAAATCCGATTTCTGTCCGTGGAATAAATCGTATGCAAACTTCTAAGTTCTTCTACATCGTAAAGGAGATACTTTGCGGGCAAAATAGCTTTGGGGTACGCGTCCCGCAGGGTTTCCCTAGCAAAAAGCGCTGTATATGGGAATCTACCTGTAGTATTGTCGATTGCTATTACAGAGACCGGTAAGTACAGTAATTCAAGGTCATGATGAACAGGAACGTTCCTTGTCTTCCATAACACCAAGAACATTAGGCTGGAACGTCCTGTCGACGAACAGGTCTCTAGAGACGAGGTACTCGCATAGGGCTCGGATTCGCAAAGGAAATCGGGTCTGTCCATTCCAGAGGTGTTCAAAAGTGGTTCAAATGGCTCTGAGCACTATGGGACTTAACTTCTGAGATCATCGGTCCCCTAGAACTTAGAACTACTTAAACCTAAATAACCTAAGGACATCACACACATCCATTCCCGAGGCATGATTCGAAGCTGCGACCATAGCGGTCGCGCGGTCCCAGACTGTAGCGCCTAGAACCGCTCGGCCACTCCGGCCGGCCCAGAGGTGTCAACCTGCATTTATGTTAAGAATTTTAAGAAGAAAAAATAAAAACACAGAACCTAAATCTGAATGGCCAAAGGGAGATTTGACCCATGGTTATCCTGTATCCAAGAACAATGGTTGAAGGACGCACGGTAAATTTCACTTTGCGTATGTTTTACAGTTTCGCAGACTATCACAGTTAATTTGGAATGCCTTGTAAACAGTTTATAAGATTTGAACAATTTTGCAAGCACTGATGTTTGCAGAAAGCAATAATAAAAAGTCCAAAGTCCAAACACCACCGGTATTTAATCCCACAATAGACACGTGAGGGGGATATAATTTTTACTCTATAGCCAAAACATTATGACCACCGTCCACTACAAGGTTCAATGCCTCCTGGCGGTGTTGCGGGCACGTGACGCAGTAAGGAAAAATGAAGTGGAACAAAAACCAATGGACAATCATTATAGTGAAGATAAGGGCCACAAATGCGGAAATCCACTGATATAAGCGGCTTCGAGGAAGGTCACATTGTTGGGGCACTGCGACTGGAAACGAGAATCTCTCAAACGGTGAAGATGGTCGCTTGTTGGCGTACTACTGTCGTGAGCACCTATAGAAGGTGGTTGAAGGATGGTGAATTAACGAGTAGGCCGTAAGGTATTGGACGACTATGTCTTGTCATAAAACGTAGAGACAGAGGATTCCCCACTGTGTAGTCCAGGACAGGCAACGATCTGCGACAGATCTGGCGACACAGTACAGTGCTGGAGCAGGCACGAGCGTTTCGGAGGACACCGTTCAAAGGCCATTGTTGGATATGTAGCTCTACACGACACTTACGTGTTCCTGTGTTGACCCAACGACATCGTCAATTATGATTTGCAGTGGACACAGCATCACTGACTTTTTACCGTGGATTAATAAAAACGTGTCACCTGTCGAATGAATCGCATTTCTTGTTATAATAATAATGTCGTGTGACTAGGGCCTCCCGTCGGGTAGACCGTTCGCCGGGTGCAAGTCTTTCGATTTGACGCCACTTCAGCAACTTGCGCGTCGATGGGGATGAGACGATGATGATTAGGACCACACAACACCCAGTCCTTGAGCGGAGAAAATCTCCGATCCAGCCGGGAATCGAACCCGGGCCCTTAGGATTGACATTCTGTCGCGCTGACTACTTTTTTAACATTTATTTATTGGTATTCTATTTGGATACAAAATTAGGCAGTTCACAAACACGAAATGAAATGCATCCTCTGCAAAAAGAAAAAAAATCATTTTAAAACAAATCACAAATTTAAAGGAACAGGGATGTTGTTTTTTTTATTTATTTATTTATTTTCAATTAAGATCACTCTGTTGAAAGGAACATGTAGATCATTTCATCGTATAGTATGTGCATTACATATTGAGTGGTGAGAGAAGCATGAGGTTCATTATCAGCTGTCAAATGTGCACACCGACTGCACCTGGCACATCTCAACTGCGTGGGGGGTCGAGGAAGACTGCCTGAAGATAGTTGGCAAAGGTTTTCCGATAGTGTGACCATCTATGAACCTCATTGTGGGCTTGCTGCAAGAAATACCAAAAGTCAAGTCGCGACTTGGCAGCATCCCCATAGAGGTACGCGATCGTCCAACCTGTGACCCAGATGATCGAGTGTGATTTAGTCGCCGGAAAGCAGTCACTCTCCGGATGTAAGAAGAAAGCAGGTGTAATATGTTGCGGGGTCACACGGAGGTAGCAAGCCACCATCTGTCTTCCTAGGAGCCAGACGTCCTCCACTGCGATACAAATTAAGCGGTGATGGTCGTCATCCAACTTTGGGCATAGTGGAGTGTCCACTAGCCCAATTGCATGGAGCCGTTGGTTAGTGTTGAACTTGCCACAGGCGACAGAGAACCACAGTGCCCGAACGAAGGTAGGAAGGTATTTTTGTTGCACATGTCTCCAAATCTTCGGCCAATGCAACCTGGGGTGTTCGAGTTCAATGACATTACGACTTATCCGTCGTAGCAGCCAAACATAAAAATCCTTTGCGCATGGCGATCTCGTGCGCGGAAGCTCGTCTCTGATATAACTAAGTTCTACGATAAATGTTGATACATGCGCAAAATGTGGAGTAATGTTGCCCACCGCCACCGGAGGTGTGAGGAGCGCTGGAACCAGGAGATCCAGTAGGCGGGATGTAAGGGAATCACGCCCGCTACGCCATTGCTTGTATATCATGGCTAGAAGGAGCACCGTCGCTCGGCAGTGAACATTCGTAAGTCCGAGTCCCCCTTTGTCCGCAGGGGGCGTGAGCGTTTCGTATCGCACCTTGAGGGGCGATCCAATCATCACAAAATAGCCTAGTGCTGATTGAAGTCGACGTCCGAGCGTGAGTGGTAGAGGCAGGATCTGCGAAATATGCACCATTCGAGAAACCACATAAGTGTTCAGATACTCGACTCGCTGCAAAGGATCAAGGCGCCGTAGGAGATGTTGTCGGACCATGGTACGTGTTGTCTGTAATATACGTCGGTAGTTAACTGCCGCAGTATGTTTCACAGATGAGGTAAAGTCTACGTCGAGATAGCGGAATCGTTGCACATAAGGAAACGGACTGATTTCTTCCGGCGTTAGGTCCCGTCCAACCGGCATTGCCGCCGATTTGTTCATGTTCACTGCACTACCCGCCGTCACACTGTGGTCCAACAACAGTTCAAGGACCGTCTTCACCTCTTCCTCAGAACGAACGAGCAGCAGGAGGTCGTCCGCATAGGCACGACATTTGAAGGTGTAGCCCCGTAGTTCCATCCCAGAAAGAGAATTGGTTAGCCTCCCAATTAATGGTTCCAACGCTATCGCGAACAGCAGCATCGAAAGAGGGCAGCCCTGGCGAATGGATCGTCGAATTTGAATGGGCCCTGCTATACGCCCATTAACCTGTACCAAGGATTGTGCGCCCCATAAATCCTTCTAATGAGACCAGTAAAACGGTCTGGAAATCCCATTTGTTCCAGTACAGCGTACAGATAGTTGTGGCGCACCTTATCAAAAGCACTGTCAAAATCAACCGCCACCATCACCGCTTTAAACCGGCACTTCTCCGCCAGCGCTATCACATCACGGCATTCGCCAGTAGCTGTTTGTACATTCACCGATCCACCCGGTGCCGTCTGTTCTGGAGAGAGAACGCTACGAATTAACATACGACATCGGGACGCTAGTAACCGTGCAAAGATCTTGTAGTCGGCATTAAGCAGGGTGATGGGGCGGTAATGTGTGACCGTAATTCCCGGCTACGGTTTATGTACTGGCACCAAGAGACCTTCCATAAAAGCCGGTGGAATAGGTGCATCGGAATTTAACATCTCGTTGTACATTTCCGTCCATCGCGGTGCCATTTCGTTGCGAAATTCTCGATAAAATTCAGCAGGAAGCCCATCAATGCCTGGGGACCGATTCAACACACCTTGTGCGATCGCATCATGTACTTCCTCACAGCTAATGGCTTCCAGTAAGGTTCCCGCGGCTTCCACCGTCAGTGTACGGGAGACATACGTGGCTATACGGTCGAGGTCATCGACAGGGGCTGCTTCTTCCCGATAGATGTGTTGGTAATGGTCGACGAATGCAGAGACAATGTCCGCTTGACGCGTCACTCTTCGGTCTTCGCGGGTAATTAATTCCCGTACCAAAACGCGTCGTCGGTGCTTTCGTTCATTCACGACGTGGTGCGTGGAAGGAACCCCGTGCCTTATCGTATCGTGACATCTGGCGTGCACCATGGTTCCCTGAAGATGTTTCCGAGCTAAAGCCACTAGTTTAGCTTTTATCCTTTTGCGTTCGATCCAGATGTCCTGTCCCGGTGGACCATCATCCAGGTCGCGCAGTGCTGCGAAATAAAAGTCGGTCGTACGGCGGCGCCATTCTGCCATCTCCCTGCTATATGAGATGAACGTACGGCGAAGCGCCGGTTTAGCACAAGACAGTCACCAATGAAGCATCGTCGTATACCTTCCAACCCTTCGCTCGCGCATCGTCCATGTCTCAAGGATCCGTTGACGGCATTCAGGATCATGTAGATGTTGAATGTTTAGTTTCCACGGGACCTTACTGTTCCA
The DNA here is from genome assembly GCF_021461385.2 of Schistocerca piceifrons. Lineage (NCBI taxonomy): Eukaryota > Metazoa > Arthropoda > Insecta > Orthoptera > Acrididae > Schistocerca > Schistocerca piceifrons. The sequence goes on along the minus strand of NC_060139.1, from coordinate 318,883,049 downwards.
CACCTCTCTACGCGGAAGAAGCACCGTACAGATGTAAGCGCTGTGATCGGAAAATGCCAATGACCAGCGTTCCGCGTCCTGGACATCATTTGCATGAGCCCGTGAGATATAAATGTGATCTAATCTGCTCGCCGAATGACTTGTCACATAGGTGTATCCCGGTGCATCTCCGTGTCGTAATTCCCACGTGTCACTAAGTACAAGGTCGTTGACAACGATTCGCAACTCCTGGCTGATGTTTGCTTGCGGCCATTGGTATTTCTGGCTGAGAACACAGTTGAAATATCCACCAATTATTACACATTCATAACGTCCACGGAATAGTGGGGCAATGTCTTCTGCATAAAATCGCGCCCTTTCCCACCGCCGATTACTTCCCGACGGTGCATAAAGATTGATGATGCGTGTCCCAAACGTCGTGAAAGCCATTCGCTGGCCGACGGAAGATAACACACGTTTTCTATTGGGAAGCCATCTCGCACTTAAACTGCCACCCCACTCCCATTGTGATCTCCATGTGACGGATAGGATTGGTAGCCTGCGATGTATGGGAGTGCAGCTATGTGGACTTCCTGCAGCAACGCAGTATCCACATCAGATGCCCAAATCGTTTCCCTCAGTAGGTGTATTTTGGCCGGTGAACGCACGTCATTTACATTTAATGTCGCAATACGGTTCGCATGGCGTTGAATCCCACTCTGTCGAGGCGCAACAACATCTCCCTGCATCGACGCTGGGGGCTGAGTTAGAAGACGTTCTCTCGCCCCTCTCCCTTCACCTTCAGCAATTATTAGGCCGTCTTCGTGAGTGCCGGCTTCCTCTGTATGACGTCCGGCGCCTCCTCAATATCGTCATACCACATCTTTGCAGGCAGTGATATATTCGTGTCCATAGCCACAGCATCTGCGTCTGGAGAGCCAACTGGCTGTGATTCCTCTTCAGCTTCACCACGTCCCGGTACCGTCAATGTGACTGACCGCTGTGGGTCTGATCGAACAGTTCCCATTGCCTCATCCTGTTTCGTAGAGGCTGTTGTGTCGTCTTGGTCCACAGGCACATCGTCGTTGGGGTAAGGGGAGTCATCCCGAGGAGATGTCGTGCGACGCCGCCGTTTCCTCCTTTTCGGGGAACGTTGTTTGCATGATCTTCCTTCCGTGTCCTCAGATTGTAGGGAATCACGGCTGCCCGACAGAAAAGCATCCGTAGGAACTGGAAGTGTTTCGAGTCCCATCGTTGCACTTGGCGGGAGGTCGGTCGAAACTGATGTTGTCATCTCAGAGTGCGTTCCAGACGGAACAGCATCCGTAGTGGCTGGAATTGCTTCGTGTACTATCGGTGTGCTTGGCGGGAGTTCGGTCTCATCTGATGTTGTCGCCGTAGATTGTATGCTCGATGGAGCAGCATCCTCTGTCATCCCGACGTCTGCGACAAGGTTTCGGAGAGTGCCACCTTGATCTTCCATCGGGGCTGTGTCCTTTCGGTCATCAGCGGACGCAGTGAGGGCTTTGGCATGGGTGCTCGGTAGTACTATCATCGCCGGCGACGGCTCCCGCACATCTGATGGCAGTTGCGTAATCCACCGTTGCATACAGTTCGACCTGAGGTGTCCCTCATGGCCACAGCCAGAACATGTACGTGGTTGACCATCGTAAATCACCACCGCCCGACAACCACCAATTGTCAGATAGGACGGTACATGCTTCTGAAGATCAATAGTGATCTGTCGCATTCCGTTAAGAACTGGGTACGTGGCGAATTGTGTCCAGCGTTCTGCCGTGTGACCATGTACCGTGCCGTATGGCTTAAAAGCCTCGATAATTTCTTCAGCCGGGAGCTCAAATGGCAGCTCAAAAACACTTATTGTCCGTACACCCAGACCAGCATGTTCTACAGTTACCGTACCGACATTCCCGTCACTGTGGCAAAATCAGAGACCTGCTTTTGTCGCCTGTAGAATTCTCTCACACGCCGCCGCGTCATTTACCATCTTAACATACACCGTGGGACAAATGATGGACAGGTGAATTCCGACAATATCGTTTGGCGGTATCTAGACTTCCTCTTGAATGAATCGTTCCACTGCTAAAGCCTTTGGTCGTTCGTAGTCTTTGCAGAAATTGAATCGTAATGTAGTTTTCCTGTACTTGTTCGCCATGATCGTTGTTACAAGCCCGCGCGCAGGCTAAGTCCACAAGTAAACAAACACTCGCACACGCCGCACAGGCGGAAGTAACCACTCAGCTAACGGGGGCGGACGCATTTCTTGTTACGCCAGGTCGATGGTTTGGTCCTTAAATGCCGCCATCCAGGGGATTGGCTCAACGGAACATTCTCCGCGCCACAGACGCGGGCTGAAGAGTGCAGAATTATGCAATGGGGTGTATTGAGTTGAGCATGCATGGGACCTGAAGTGATAACTGAAGGTATCATGACAGCAGTGAACTACGTGAACATTATTGCGGACCACCTGAATCGCTCCATCCTTGAAGTCTCCCCCTACGGCGATGACATCTTCCAGAAGCCTAATTGTCCGTCTTGCAAGATCTGAATCGTGCTACAGTGATTTGAGGACCATTATAGTGAACTCGATGTCTTGGCCAAACATGTACCTCATCTGTACTCACTGGAACACATATCGGAGCCGGCCGTAGTGGCCGAGCGGTTCTAGGCGCTACAGTCTGGAACCGCGCGACGCTACGGTCGCAGGTTCGAATCCTGCCTCGGACATGGATGTGTGTGATGTCCTTAGGTTAGTTAGGCTTAAGTAGTTCTAAGTTCTATGGGACTGATGACCTCAGAAGTTGAGCCTCATAGTGCTCAGAGCCATTTTTTTTTTTTTTTTTTTTTTTTTTTTTTTTTTTTTTTTTTTTTTTTTTTTTTTGAACGCATATCGGAAGCCAGCTGCGTGCCCGTAAACCAACACCCCGCAATTTAAAGGAATTGTTTAACCTGTACGTGGACATCTGGTGCCATATATTTTTGGAATCCTGTCAAGGAAATGTAGAATCCATGCCAAGCAGAATCTCTGTTGTACTGTGTTTGAAAATTCGAAATACACGCTATTAAACAGATGCTCATAACGTTTTGATCCATTGGTGTATGTGTGACACGATGACTGAGATAGTAGACCTAATAAATTCCACACATTATATATATTAACCAGAAAACTATTATTATATCTTATATTTTAATTTTTTGAATATATTTTCTAATTAAGAATTTTATGTCTTTTTAATTTACGATTAGTTGAAACTGCAATAAAGTTTAGGTCTACTAGATAGGTGTGGCAACAGAAAAAAATTAGTTTAATGTTTTATTAAATTAAGCAGATATGTGTATATTCTGAAAAATAGAACGTGAGTGAAATTGCGAATGAAGATATGAATCCAATTAAATTGTGTCTCAGAACATCCTTGAAACATAATCTTCACGCCGCTGCATTTCTTTATGTTCAGTCTTCCTCTTGGCATTCGTTTCAGCACTTCTTGCTTCTTTAGTTACTCGAAGAGCGAATCTTTCGGCTTGCTACACCCATAGTCTGTCATAGGCTATAAATTCGTCTTTGATATTACAGCCACATTTTATGCCCAAATTTCTTAATGCTTTCGATCTAGCTATCAATACACATAAAAGAATATCCATACCCACAAATATATGTAGCACTTAGGCGACAAACTTTCATTAGGATGTAAACAAAACATACTACGAAAACAAAGCTAAACAGGAGCGGAGATGATCATTTACAGACGCCGGAAACCATCAATGTTACCAACGTACACAATATATCCCAAACAGAATCACTGTAAACAAAAGTTTTCCGTTTTTTTGGGAAATACTATTGTTTTTCTGTGATTGAAATAAAGAGGGGTGGCAGGGTACGCGACTCTAATTCTAACATTTAGTATACAACAGTTATTTTTCATTCGACATCCAGTAATGTATAGGGTAACGGCGGGTATTATGGTCCATTTAAGAAAAAATGTAAAATGTAGACTTTCACGGCCGGAAATATCATGTCCCCTTGAAGACGTCTCCCGCAGTCGGAGACGAAACGTTGGGAATTGAGACAAAATTCATCAACCGACCACGGCATAACAGCCCGGATAATTATAACGGACATGAAAAAATGTAAATTAAAAAAAACATATTTGTAGCTTAACTCACTTATGAGCGAAAAAAATCATATTTTCTACTTCTATCCTCAAGTAATAAAAATATATGTAGCAATATGTGAAGGGAACATAACACAAAATGTAATTAGAATTAACCTTGCATTTTGGGAATTATAAGAATCGGCAGTTGGAACGGGCCACACCAATATGATTATGTTTACAAATTAAAAACATTGTTTTGAATAAAAGTTTTATTGTCTAATACTATTCACAATGTATAACATATTATAGCTCATTTACTCTATGATTTATTTAACTTACAGATATCACAAAAGAAAAAAAGTAAGTCGCCAATGTCCACACAGAGCTCATGTGCCCAGCCTTCACACTTGTTGCACTGAATCCAGTTTTCCTCATAGCTTTCTCTACACACTATGCATTTTACATCTACAACGTCTTGACATGTGCTTGCTGTAGGACTGTCATTACGAAAAATTTTCATTTGTTCATTTTTCTTCTTATTATTGATCATCGTTTGTTCTTGTTTTGCTAATTTCATTTGTCTCTTTTTCTGTTGTGCTCTTTCCTTTTGCTCTTCTGAATCTTAGTTCTCTGTCAGCATATTTTTTTACTGGAGTTGATGTCAATATTCCGCTTCTCTCTGCCTTTCTTTTCTGACATGTCAACCAATTTTTCGCTGCAGGAAGGCAAAGGCGATTCCTCTTTTAAAATACTTGCAAAATCAGAGTGTTCACTTGAGTGTAGTTGAAAGGTCTCTGTTGGATTCCTTTCATGTTAATTTCTTAAATATGTTGTCATTTACGGCATAAATTCCTCTTCTAAATTTACTGTGGTGTTTCTGACTATCTGGGAGGAGACTGAGCAGTGGAACGTGTTACTTTTACACATAAACAAGAACGATCTGTCACACTACTACACTTTAAAACACAGTTTATATGTAATTCATGTCACACTGTCTCATACGGAACCTACATTCGCTTTCTTTTATATACTGTATATGATAAGATACTGTCATCCCCCTTCCCTTCTGTGTGAGAGGATGAATGAGCAAATGTATTTCTAGTTGCATGCTTGATGGTAGCAGACAAGCCTGTCTGCTAGAGAACAGTGTTGTATGCAGTCTCCCAATCTAGGCTCCATATTTGATGTGTTCCGTAAGATTACAAACTCACATTTCCACAATCCTAAATAGGGCACCAGTTTAGTTATGAATCAAGTTTAATATGCTGAAAATTTAACGGAACAATGACCAATGATAAAATAAATGTCTAAATATAAACTGATTTATTTCTTTTTATTTAAATTCTCTTTTTATGTATATATATATATATATATATATATATATATATCACCGGTTGTCTTAAGATGACTATTAAAAGTTTATAATTAATGTTAGTCTGGTTGGGAATTTGGTAAGCTAGACAGGATACCTGGTGAAACAGTTGCGCAGTAATGTAAGGTTAACTTCCTCAGATAGCTCACAGCTTTTAACCCGCTTTTATGGTCTTGAATATCAGCACCGCTATCAGAACAAATTAATGCAACAACATTGCATAGTGCATTGAGAGAAGTGGTAGTCTCTCCAGAAGAGCTTGTAGATTCAGCCTGGGAAGCAAGCTCAGGAGTTTTTTCCTTAAATGTTGCCACGGTATAATAAAAAAAAAGAAAAGAAAATGAGTTCCGTGGCGCATACCACCCGAATGTCGCACGGTCCGTACTACCCGACTCACACTGATATGAAAAAAAGGTAGTAAGCGAAACATTGTTAGAGCAAACGAAATGGAATTGTCACTGTCTTATATTAATAGAGTAAATTAAATAACAGCGCTAATTTGATAAGTATATTCTTACCTGTAATGATGCAGTGTGATGTTATAAAGTATTCGCGGCAACAACTTATAGGGGCACAAACAAACAGTAATCACTCACAGGCGATGCGACACTTCGAATCAAACAAAGCCGGGCGCGGTGGCCGTGCGGCTCTAGGCGCTGCAGTCCGGATCCGCGGGACTGCAACGATCGCAGGTTCGAATCCTGCCTCGGGCATGTCCTTAAGTTAGTTAGGTTTAAGTAGTTCTAAGTTCTAGGCGACTGATGACCTCAGCAGTTAAGTAGCATAGTGCTCAGAGCCAGCCATTTATTTTAAGAAAGGTGGAATGAAGGTGAGAATTTAACGTCTGTTGGACAGCCAGATCGCGAGAGGGGAAGCACTAGCGCTGCGCTAGCTCAGTTGGAAAACGGTGAGGTGGGGAGGCGGGGGAGGAGGGTTGGAGGTTTGACCTTTCTGCCAAATGGTGGCTTAACCACTGAGCCACCTAGGGCGGTAATCACCACAGGGGTCGTTCCGAAGGATGGCGCGGGAATAACGATCTGTTTTGGAAGAGATCTAATCGCTTAATGGCCGGATCTTTGGCACCTTAAGCACTGGGCAACGTAATGAGTGGTTTCAACAAAATCTCGGCCATGGCGTGCCGATGATTCTGGCGCCCGAAGCAAGTTACGCACTCGGAGACGACAGCGGTGAAAGCAGGTAAGAAACACACGAGCCAGGAACCAAATCGAGAAGCGCCAGTAGACTGTGTGGCGCAACGAAACACTGCAGCCCACGTTGTCTCAAACCGGTACAGTTTCCTCAGTCCTGAAGGTGCCACGCAGGAGGTGGAGAAGTTCAGCCTAACCCTCGGACCGCAAATGCGGCAAGAAACAGAAAACGAAGAAGAACACGTTGGCGGCAGGGACGAAACTGAAAGACGGTTGTTCTATGCGAAGACTGTATGAGTAAGGGAGAAGGGAGGAAGTGCTGGCGATAACCGAACTGCGCGTAAAATAAAGACACTTTGTCAGCGTACAAAATCTGATGAAAAAGGAACAATTCCGCTCCTATTAACTGAACGCTGTCGTTTCACTGTGACAACTTTCATCAAAATCGATCAGCACAGAGACAATGGACGAGCAGTTTGCAACAGATAGGTCTTTACGACCCGCGGAAAATGTGTCCCAGATCAAAGGAGATAAAAGAAATTATTTAGTACGCTAACAAGACGAAAATGTAACTCTGATGAAGAAAAATAATTCGGTAGTAAAAACATAATAACAGCAAAAATATTAGGAACATGGGCCAGGAGAAAGTAAACTAAAGAGAAAATTTCCTGGTAACATTTGGCACGGAGTAAAATCTAATCATTGTTGACAAAAGATTTAAGGGGAATCGTGAAAGAAGACCACTCAAAGACCTAAATACAAACAACGCACCTGCAATAGACGACATTTCCTCGGAATTATTACAATCTTTTGAGAACCGACGATTATATAGCACTTTTCCACCTAGTATGTGAGATACATGAGACAGGTGATAAACCCGCAGACCTCAAGAAGACTGTAAAACTCCCACCACAAAAGAATGCAGGTGCGAGTGTCCTGAATCATCTGTTTAATAAGTAATGGCAGCAAACTGAAATATGAATTGTCTACAGAATATTGGAAAGACTGCTCGAATGTGACCTAGGAAAACATCAGTTTTGATTCACGAGAAATATAATTTCTTCCTTTTCTATTATATTTTCTTGAAGTTCATTTCTCTTGTGCAGCGCCTACATACGGTACTTCCACAATTCAGTTTTGTCACCTTCGCTTACCACTGGCTTTCCATCTGAGCGCTCTATATACATAAAGCTGCTTCTCTTTTCTCCAAACGATTCCTTGATTTTTTCCTTTAAGCAGTGTCTACCCTTTCCTCTAGTTATACGTCCTTCGACAGCCTTGCCTTTGTCCACCTGCAATAGACCTGCTTAGCCATTTTGCACTTTCTGTCAATCTCACTTTTTAGACTTTTCTATTCTCTTTCACTTTTGCTGCATTTTTTATAATCTCTTCTATCGCCAACTACACGGGAGAGCCAAAAAAACTGATACACCTTCCTAATATCGTGTAGGACTCCCGCGAGCTCGCAGAAGTGCCGCAGCACGACGTGGCGTGGACACGACTAATGTCTGACGTGGTGCTGGAGGGAACTGACACCATGAATCCTGCAGGGCTGTCCATACATCCGTAAGAGTACGACGGGGTGGAGATCTCTTCTGAACAGCACGTTGCAAGGCATGTCAGATATTCTCAATAATATTCATATCTGCTGAGTTTGGTGGGCAGCGGAAGTGTTTAAACTCAGAAGAGCCACACTGTAGCAATTCTGGACGTGTGGGGCGTCGCATTCTCCTACTGGAATTGGCGAAGTCCGTAGGAATGCACGATGGACATGTATGGATGCAGGTCAGACAGGATACTTACGTTCGTGTCTCCCGTCAGAGGTGTATCTAGACGTATCAGGGGTCCCGTATCACTCCAGCTGTACATGCCCCTCACCATTACAGCCCCTCCACCAACTTGAACAGTCCACTGCTGACATACAGGGTTAATGGATTCATGAGGTTTTCTCCAACCCTTCAGCAAACTGCTGCAGATTTCAGTGATGGACCAGCAACAAGTGTCAGCGTTCGAACCATTCAACGAAACATCATCGACATGGGCTTTCGGAGCTGAAGGCCCACTCATGTACCTTTGATGACTGCCCGAAACAAAGCTTTACGCCTCGCCTGGGCCCGTCAACACCGATATTGCACTGTTGATGAGAGGAAACATGTTGCCTGGTCTGACGAGTCTCGTTTCAAACTGTATCGAGCGGACGGACGTGTAAGGGTATGGATACAACTTTATGAATTCATGGACCCTGCATGTCAGCAGTGGACTGTTAAAGCTGATGGAGGCTCTGTAATGGTGTGAGGTGTATGCAGTTGGAGTGATACGGGACGCCTGATGCGTCTAGATACGACTCTGACATGTGACACGTATCCTGTGTGATCATCTGCATACATCCATGTCCATTGTGCATTCCGACGGGCTTGGGCAATTCCAGTAGCACAATCGACACCCCACACGTCCATAATTGCTACAAAGTCGCTCCAGGAACACACTACTGAGTTTAAAGTCTTCCGCTGGCGACCAAACTTACCAGACATGAACATCATTGAGCATATCTGCGACGCCTTACAACGTGATATTCAGAAGAGATCTCCAACCCGTTGTTGAATTATGAATTTATGGACAGAACTGCGGGATTCATGGTGACAGTTCTCTGCAACACTACTTCAGACATTAGGCGAGTCCACGCCACGTCGTGTTGTGGCGCTCGTACGCGCTTGCGGGGGTCCTTCGCTGTATTGGGCCGGTGTACCAGTTTTTTTGACCGAACGAGATGGCGCGGCGGTTAGCACACTGGACTCGTATTCTGGAGGACGACTGTTCAATCGTGCGTCCGGACATTCTGATTTAGATTTTCCGTGATTTCCCTAAATCGCTCCAGGCAAATTCCGGGTGTTTCCCTTGAAAGGGCACGGCCGACTTCCTTTCCCGTCCTTCCCTAATCCGATGAGACCGATGACCTCGCTGTCTGGTCTCCTCCCCCACAACAACTCAACCCAGTTTCTTTGGCTCTATATATACTGTATATACCCGTCGCTTGTTACTCCGCTCTGAGCAGAAGTTCGCGATAAATGCGAGCTAAGTAGTAAGGGACCAATGGCGTAGAGCACTCTTTGTAAAATCGAAATGGGATTCCATGCGGAGGTGGCGCCTTTTATGTTTTCCACTCTTTCAGTTGATTCTCCACACCTGGGACGCTTTTTACTAAGCCCTCCATACGGGAATATGCGCTATGTCACAAGACGGTGTGTTTGTGGCCAGAGGCCTTCAACCCGCTTAGCCATTTCCCGAAGGACAAGAATTTTTCTCGGGTTCTCGGCTAGATCCTTTGCTAGGGTGTGACGATGGTAGCTGTACGCTTCGTGCAACGACCTTTTTACAGATGCACGAATCGCTACTAAGTTTTACTTGTCGTCATTGTTTGTTTCCGCATGAGACTGCACCATGTCATTAAATAGAATCTGTGAAGAAGGGCTTTGTAGAAAATAATATTCCTGAAATAGTTTGACCGGCCCAGAGTACCGACCTGAACCCAATGAAATGAATGAGAACGTTGACTCCGCTCCAGACTTCTGCATCCTACATCACTACCTTCACTGGTGTTGAGGAAGAATGGACTACCATTCCCCCACAGACATGCATATACCTCAATGTGACTATATCCAGCAGAGTTCAAGCCGTTATAAAGGCTAAGGGTGGACACATCAAATACTAATGTTCAGTTGACCCAGAAAGCGATATATACGGCGCCCAAGTACATGTCGTGTTCCTTGACTTCTGGAAGTCATTCGATACAGTTCCGCACTGCTGCCTAACCAAAGAAATACGAACGGACAGATTACCATATCAACAGCGTGATTGGACTAAAGAGTTTCTAGCAAACAGAACATAGTATGTCATTTTCAACGGAGAGAAGTTTTCAGGCGTGCAAGTAATTTTGTACGTACCACAAGGGAGGACGGCGGTGTATACAGAGAAGTCGCAATGCTAGAAAATAGTAGCGAAATGCAGGGAGTCCAGCAGAGGATCGACGCTTGGTGCAGGGAGTGGCAGGTGACCCTCAACATAAACAAATATAGGGTATTGCGTATACATAGACAGAAAGCCGCATTATTGTACGATACCACAATTACAGATTACTGGAAACAGTTACTTTCATAAAATATCTAGGAGTATGCTTTCGGAGCTATTTAAAGCTATTAATCGCGTGTAAGGTAAATGCCAGCTAAAAAAAAAAAAAAAAAAAAAAAAAAAAAAAAAAAAAAAAAAAAAAAAAGTGGCTCTAAGCACTATGGGACTTAACATTTGATGCCATCAGTTCCCTAGACTTAGAACTACTTAAACCTAACTAAGCTAAGGACATCACACACATCCATGCCCGAGGCAGGATTCGAACCTCCGACTATAGCGGCAGCGCGAATCCGGACTGAAGCGCCTAGAGCCGCTCGGCCACAGCGGCCAGATGCCAGACAGATTTGTTGGAAGAATCCTGGGGAAACGTAGTCCATCAACAGAGGGGGTAGCTTATAAGAACCCACGTTCGTCCGGTACTTGAACAGTATTTGCAGTCTGCGAGTCGTATCAGATATAATCGCTGGGGGGAAACAGAGAAGGCCCACAGAACAACAACACGTTTCGTTTTGGCTCGTTTAGTGAGAGCGAAAGCGTCACGGAGATGATCAATCAATTCCTGTCTCAGACGCTGCAAGAGAAGCGTCCTCGGTCACGATTTGGTTTACTATTAAAACACAAAGAGCGTACGTTTCACTAACTGCGACAATCACTTTAGGACATGGTGTAACAAAGATCTGAGGACGGTCATTACGGGCTGAAAGCGGTCATCGTCTAAAGAATTGATATTGTGACCAGGGACTGGAATAAAAAAACATTTCAAGAGCGTACGTTCCTAGAAGGGTCAAAAAATATACTCTAAGAAAAAAAAAAGACAAACCATTATTATTCGAATGGGACTGAAGTCGGTAGATGTGATACATATGTGCATACAAACAAATTATTACAATTTCACAAAAGCTCGATGATATATTGAAGGGAACGTGCTTTACAAATTGAGCAAGTCTGTAACGCGCTGGTCTACGGCTGGCTCCTATGCAAGCAGTTATTCGGCTTGGCATTGATTGATAGAGTTGTTGGATGTCCTCGTGAGAGATATTGTGCCAGATTCTGTCCAATTGGCACGTTAGCTTGTCAAAATCTCCAGCTAGTTGGAGGGCCCCGTCCATAACGCTCCAAATGTTCTCAGTTGGGGAGAGATCTGGAAATTTTGCTTAGCAAGATGGGGCTTAGCAAGCACGAAGACAAGCAATAGAAACGCTACCCGTGTGCAGGTGGCTGAAATGTAAGCCCTTGATGGCTTGCAATGAAGGACAATAAAACGGACGTAGGATATCATCGATGTACCGCTGTGCTGTTAGGGTGCCGGGGATGAAAACCCAAGTGACACCTCAGACCATCAGTCTGGGCTATAGGGACGAACTGCGGGCGACAGACACGTTGCTGTCGCTGCGCTGTCTGGGGCGTCCATTCGGCCCGACAGCCAGGCGTGATGGACTTTTTTTGCCCTAAAATACTTTACAGAAAACTGCTCTGGGTTGGAATCCTTTCTTTTTATCTTCCACCCTCGTAAAGAATTTCTTTGTATCCTGGTAACTGAGGATAATGATATGAGAGAAGAAGTACATGCAAGGATTACAGCTGGTAACAGGAGCTACTTCGTACTGATTAAAGTATTTAAAACAAGAAGCCTTAGTAGGAATCTCAAGCTGACAGTGTTTCATACAGTTGTGAAACATGTGCTGATGTATGGTTCGGAGACTTGAACAATGACGGAAAATTATGAGCAGCTGTTACAGAGATGGGAAAGGAAGATACTTAGGAAAATCTTTGGGCCAGTGAATGATAGGGGTTTTTGGAGAATCAGAAATAATGAGATCATAGAATTGTACAGCAAACAAGATATCGGGACAGAAATAAAGAGTAATAGACTACATTGATTGGAACATGTAGTAAGAATGGCGGAGAGCAGCACAATCCAGAAAGTTTTCAACGGCAAACCAGTGGACGCCGTATAAGAGGCAGAACAAGGACCAGATGGCTAGACAACGTGTTGGAGGATTTGAGAAGAACGGGAGATAGAAGATGAAGAGCCAAGGCAACCAACAGAGAAGAGTGGATGGAGATTGTCCAGGAGACCAAGGCCCTACATGGGCTGTAGTGCCAAGGAGTAAGTTAGTAAGTTTTCTTGCCCTCCATGACAACCCACCCTGTGCTTACATTTCAGCAAGATAATGCCAGCCTGCACACGGGTAGAGTTTCTATTGCTCGTCTTCGTGCTTGTCAAATTCTATATTGGCCAACAAGGCCACCGAATGTCTCCCCAGTTGAGAAAGTTTGGAGCATTATGGTCACGGCCCTCCAGCCAGCTCGATATTTTGACGATCTAACACCCCAGTTGGACAGAACCTGGCACGAAATACCTCAGGAGAACATCCAACAACTCTATCAATCAATGCCAAGCCGAGAAACTGGTTGCATAATGTCCAGAGGTGGAACGACTCCGTTATTGAGTTGCTCTGTTTGCGAAGCTCGTTGTCTTGAATAAATCATACAGTTTTTCTGAAATTGTAGTCATATGTTTGTCTGCACATGTACATCACATCTATCGATTTCCATCCCATTCGGATAATGTTTCGTGGATCGTCTCTTTCCTTTTTTGTCTTAGAGTATATATTGCTTCCTCCCACATACATCTCGCGAGAAGATCATGAATATAAAATTAGACAGATTCGAGCCAACACAGAGGTTTACCAGCAGTCATTCTTCCCGTGAGCTATTCACAACTGGAAAAGTAACAAAGGGGAAGTGGTACTGCTACGCGAAGCACCCTCCGCCACTCACCTTAAGGTGGCTTGTGGAGTACAGGGTGAAAATTATAAAACCAACAAAGTGCAGGGACAGATTCCTGTGTGGTGGAAATGGGGGGGGGGGGGGGGGGGGAAGGACCTATGTTCATGTGTCCGCACCGCAAATGGATCGTCGGCACAGTAGCTGGCACTGACGAATGATAGTTCTGAGCACGTGCCGTGTGTTCCTTTTGTATTGCAAGCTGCGTGATTGACGCAGCGTACTGTAAGCACCAGAATGGTCTGCTATTCACGTCGGGATCAAGCTGAAATGGTGTTTGTCTACGGTTAAGCAGACTGAAATGGTCGAGAGACAGCACGCCTACACCGAAACAAGTACCCTCACACACACAAACCACGTCACACAACATTTCAAGCCCTTTTTGGGCGTCGTTTGTGCTATCACGGTCGCATCAGACAGACGAACGTGTGGGAAAGCGGCGGGCTGTGCGTACACCAGACTTGGAGGATCGGGTTCTAGAGGATACTGAGACGAGTCCTAATACAAGCTCCTGCAAACTGGCCCGTCAACATGATGTAAGCCAGAGTACGATTATGTGTAACCTGCATGACAGCCGCAGGAGGCTACTTTGAACATCTGTCGTGACGTGGATGCTATTCAGCTCTGTACGTTGTTCCAGGACGATTTGTTTTGCCGGCCGAAGTGGCCGTGCGGTTAAAGGCGCTGCAGTCTGGAACCGCAAGACCGCTACGGTCGCAGGTTCGAATCCTGCCTCGGGCATGGATGTTTGTGATCTCCTTAGGTTAGTTAGGTTTAACTAGTTCTAAGTTCTAGGGGACTAATGACCTCAGCAGTTGAGTCCCATAGTGCTCAGAGCCATTTGAACCATTTTTTTTTTTTTTGACGATTTGCTGTCGTTACACGCACACCGTCCATTTCCGGACACATGTTCATAGGACCTTTATCCTCAGTTTCCAGTTGGGTATCCGTCTCTGCAGTTTGTAGGTTTTATTACTGTTCACCCTAAATAGGTGCACATGTAATAGGTGTCCGGCTATTTTTGATCAGACAGTGTGTAGTACGATAAAGCACACATTTGGATGCAGAAACCACAGCACAAATGAACAGATGTGGATTTACTGTTGGTTGGATCTGTGTTCCTAAAGACGATACTGGGTCTACATCTACATCTACATTTATACTCCGCAAGCCACCCAGCGGTGTGTGGTGGAGGGCACTTTACGTGCCACTGTTATTACCTCCCTTTCCTGTTCCAGTCCCGTATGGTTCGCGGGAAGAACGACTGCCGGAAAGCCTCCGTGCGCGCTCGACTCTCTCTAATTTTACACTCGTGACCTCCTCGTGAGGTATAAGTAGGGTGAAGCAATATATTCTATACCTCATCCAGAAACGTACCCTCTCGACACCTGTACAGCAAGCTACACCACGATGCAGAGCGCCTCTCTTGCAGAGTCTGGCACTTGAGTTTGCTAAGCATCTCCGTAACGCTATCACGCTTACCAAATAACCCTGTGACGAAACGCGCCGCTCTTCTTTGGATCTTCTCTATCTCTTCTGTCAGCCCGACCTGGGACGGATCCCACACTGATGAGCAATACTCAAGTATAGGTCGAACGAGTGTTTTGTAAGCCACCTCCTTTGTTGATGGACATTTTCTAAGGACTCTCTCAATGAATCTCAACCTGGCACCCGCCTTACCAGCAGTTAATTTTATATGATCATTCCGCTTCAAATCGTTCCGTACGCATGTTGTTGTTGTAGTCTTCAATCGTGAGACTGGTTTGATGCAGCTCTCCATGCTACCCTATCCTGTGAAAGCTTCTTCATCTCCCAGTACTTACTGCAACCTACATCCTTTTGAATCTGCTTAGTATATTCATCTCTTGGTCTCCCTCTACGATTTTTACCCTCCACGCTGCCCTCGAATGCTAAATTTGTGATCCCTTGATGTCTCAGAACATGTCCTACTAACCGGTCCCTTCTTTTTGTCAAGTTGTGCCATAAACTCCTCTTCTCTCCAATTCTATTCAATACTTCATCATTAGTTATGTGATCTATGCATCTAATCTTCAGCATTCTTCTGTAGCACCACATTTCGAAAGCTTCTATTCTCTTCTTATCCAAACTATTTATCGTCCATGTTTCACTTCCATACATGGCTACACTCCATACAAATACTTTCAGAAACGACTTCCTGATACTTAAATCTATACTTGATGTTAACAAATTTCTCTTCTTCAGAAACGCTTTCCTTGCCATTGCCAGTCTACATTTTATATCCTCTCTACTTCGACCATCATCAGTTATTTTGCTCCTCAAATAGCAAAACTCCTTTACTAAAGTGTCTCATTTCTTAATCTAACTCCCTCAGCATCACCTGACTTAATTCGACAACATTCCATTATCCTCGTTTTGCTTTTGTTGATGTTCATCTTATATTCTCCTTTCAAGACACTGTCCATTCCGTTCAACTGCTCTTCAAAGTCCTTTGCTGTCTCTGATAGAATTACAATGTCTGCGTACGCATACTCCCAGATATTTTACAGAAGTAAATCACCGCTGCAAAATACTAACGCGAATTCTTTACAGACGAATAGAAAAACTAGTAGATGCCGACCTCGGGGAAGATCAGTTTGGATTCCGTAGAAATATTGGAACACGTGAGGCAATACTGACCCTACGACTTATCTTAGAAAATAGATTAAGGAAAGGCAAACCTACGTTTCTAGCATTTGTAGACTTAGAGAAAGCGTTTGACAATGTTGACTGGAATACTCTCTTTCCAATTCTGAAGATGGCAGGGGTAAAATACAGGGAGCGAAAGGCTATTTACAATTTCTATAGAAACCAGATGGCAGTTATAAGAGTTGAGGGGCACGAAAGGGAAGCAGTGGTTGGGAAGGGAGTGAGACAGGGTTGTAGCCTCTCCCCGATGTTATTCAATCTGTATATTGAGCAAGTAGTGAAGGAAACAAAAGAAAAATTCGGAGTAGGTATTAAAATCCGTGGGGAAGAAATAAAAACTTTGAGGTTCGCCGACGACATTGTAATTCTGTCAGAGACAGCAAAGGACTTGGAAGAGCAGTTGAACGGAATGGATAGTGTTTTGAAAGGAGGATATAAGACGAACATAAACAAAAGCAAAACGAGGATAATGGAATGTAGTCGAATTAAGTCGGGTGATGCTGAGGGAATTAGATTAGGAAATGAAACACTTAAAGTAGTAAAGGAGTTTTGCTATTTGGGGAGCAAAATAACTGATGATGGTCGAAGTAGAGAGGATATAAAATGTAGACTGGCAGTGGCAAGGAAAGCGTTTCTGAAAAAGAGAAATTTGTTAACATCGAGTATAGATTTAAGTGTCCGGAAGTCGTTTCTGAAAGTATTTGTATGGAGTGTAGCCATGTATGGAAGTGAAACATGGACGATAAATAGTTTAGACAAGAAGAGAATAGAAGCTTTCGAAATGTGGTGCTACAGAAGAATGCTGAAGATTAGATGGGTAGATCACATAACTAATGAGGAGGTACTGTGTAGAATTGGGGAGAAGAGAAATTTGTGGCACAACTTGACTAGAAGAAGGGATCGATTGGTAGGACATATTCTGAGGCATCAAGAGATCACCAATTTAGTATTGGAAGGAAGCGTGGAGGGTAAAAATCGTAGAGGGAGACCAAGAGATGAATACACCAAGCTGATTCAGAAGGATGTAGGTTGCAGTAGGTACGGGGAGATGAAGAATCTTGCACAGGATAGAGTGGCATGGAGAGCTGCATCAAACCAGTCTCAGGACTGAAGACCACAACAACAACAACTGTTACCAGCGTTTGTTCTGCTATGATATAATCATATAGTGAAGGATTCTTCTTTCTATGTATTCGCAATACATTACGTTTGTCTATGTTAAGCGCCAGTTTCCACTCCCTTCACCAAGTGCCTATCCGCAGCAAATCTTCCTGCTTTTGGTACGGAACATGTGGATAGAAAGTGAAACGTATGTGCCCAGCTGTGGCGCAGTGAAGTTCGTCTGAACGTCAGATGCGACCTGCGTCGCCAGTCATCTCGTCTGAGAGCATAAGTTGGGCGGAAGATGCGCAGGAGCGGCGAGAAGCAATTAGTGAACTGCATGCTGTTGCAGCGCGGCTCGGGTCGGCCGGCTGTGCGGAGCGGCGTGGGCGCCTCGCAGCGCCGGCTGGCGCCTGTCGGAAGGTCGCCGCCGCCGCCGCCGCCGCCGCCGCCCTCCCCCGCCGCCCCCTCGCCGCCCCTCCCAGGCGGCGTCTGCCGACACGGCGGAGCCGCAGCTGGCGCCAGCCGGCACGCACACACACACACGCGCGCGCACCGCACAGTAGCCGCCGCCGCTGCCGCTGCCGCCGCCGCCGCCACGCCAGTCTGCCGACGACCACGGCTCACGCCGCAGCACCCACCGCCGCACACCACTGCCGCCTCCGCCGCTGACCGCCAACACGACGCCGCCCGCCACGCCAGGTGCGTACCCTAGAGCTCGGCGACACCGCCCACGCACCTGCGCGCCGCCGCCTCCGTGGCGCCAGCAGCCGCGGCCGCCGGGATGTGCCTCCTTGTCAACCGACGCGTGTGACTGTGTTCTCGAGTGTTCACCGGCATCGCGAACGGCGCTGCTTTGTTTCTAATTCTATGCGGTATCACGTCAAAAGTGTGCCGCGCCCAAGTCCTGTACGAAAAACAATTACATTTGTTCTTGTACAGCACATTTACGAAACAAGAACATATGCATTGCACCCGAAGTTAACTGCAGCCGGCGTTATATATATATATATATATATATATATATATATATATATATATATAAAGTCTGTATTTCATTCTACACTGCGTTTCTGCCTCTGCGTCTCCATCATCAGGTGTTAACTTTATCTCGTCTCTAACTTCTGTTTCTTGAACGGGAGTAATTTTTAGTTCGATCCAGTGTTGACGTTCATCGAAAAGGACATTGCCGGTCAAAGGTACACAGCCAAAATAGTACAATAATATGCGAAAAGTGAAGCAGAATATTATTTTCGTTAGTCATAAACTAATTTAAAGAGAATTGTAGCAATTTACTAAAACATGGCAATAACATCAATTAAAATAAAAATATTATGACGGATCAACACTGGACAAAGTCTTTCGTGTGAACTTCTTGTTTATGTTGCGATCATTTATAACGTACACTATACTATAAGTTTTATACTTCAATGAAACTTCTGGAGAAACGCCTATCCAGCGAATTAATGGAAACATTTATACATCAGAGAAGTTTTAAATGTAAGGTTCATACAGTTGTTTAACATGTCGAGACACTTGGCCGCAAAAGTTAAGGTGGGAACCTCTACAATATCCATGGAAAACACATCACATTTTACCGTGAGAATTTTTCGTTCGTGTTGTATTTAAGAAGTAGATTTGCTTCGTATATGTGAGCCCAGGAGCCTCTGACAGAAATATATCCCAATCTTATTCATGTTCTGCTGTAATATTTTCATTATTTCTGATGTAAAACAAGGAGCTGGTTTATTTTCTTTTGTCTAACCCTTATATCTCTGCAAATATTCTTTGTCGCTGCTAAATTGTCCCTGAGGCTTCTTTAGCGAAAGCGCCGACGACTCTGGGTGTCACTATTTCTCTTACAAAATTTTGCATTCTGCTATTTTGTCGAAAACTGATATTCTGAGCTCGTGGCTGTGTACAGAATATAGGTTGACTCATACACAGAAGATTACAGCACCCAGCCACGTTTTTACAATGCTGTTTATTTACTTAAATAGCGCTGTTACTGTTTTCGAACCAACAGGTACTTCACGTTAAGACACATTTTACATTAGCTTTCTCGTTTTGTTTTCCCAACTAATGAAATTTCCTTGGGGTGGTGGTGCCGGATTCATGAAAAATGCTGTTATCTTCTATGTAAGGGTCAACCTATATTTTGCATTCAGTTTGAGAGTTGCATTCCGGTACTATCTAACTCGGTTCAGCCAAGGATAAATTTTTACTTTTGGCAGATGTTTTATTGAAAACTGAGACCTGTTTCTTCAAAATTCTCTGAGTACTAACTTATTTAAATACTCACATTAGCTTATTTCATCGCTGGAGGATACAGCACTGGCAGGCAGTGCCAAAATATTCCGCAATAACTTTCTATCTCATTACCACTATCCAGAATTTAAAGGCAGAACACATTCGTAACATTAGAAAACGGTGGAGCAAATCCGCATCTGATGATGTTTAAAATACCGAAACATGTTCTAATAAATACGGGACAAAATGTGCGGGATACGTAAATTCCTAAGTGGTGGAGCACACTGTGAAACACGAAGCTTCAGTTTCAAGATGCTGCCGAAGAAGAAACAGCTCGAAAAGCTACCTACGGTACAGTTGCTCATTCGACAGACGCTTCTGGAAGGCAACAGCTACTCCATTAACACGCTTTAATATAACAATTACACTTTGGGAACCATCAAAATAGCTCGTACACAAATGACGAAGAATTACTCCAAAATTCAGTGCGAATTACGAAGTTACCTTGTGCCGTACTTGCAGATCAAACTGTGTATAATTTCTGTTTATTCGTCGTAACAGAGCTCGAAAGATGGCTGAATTTCATCAACTAGCTTCCTCCCTGTATAGTGCATTGGCGTTCCTTTCTAGTCATCTGTGACGAAGATAGATCAGTTCTAAAACTGTTGAGTTTATTCCGTACACTCTCTCATGTGCGTTCTCCTCCGATATAGCAGAGGGGCTAAATTCTAATTTATTTACTACGGCCACACTTTCGTTTGAACCCGGTACCAACACTGAAAAATTAACATGCCGGGCCCCATACTGACGTGTCTTCCCGTTTGATCAATGTTTCGTTATATTGATATCGCACCTTTTCGAACTGTCCCCTCTTCGTTAGTTCTGTTTGTCCGTAGGAAGTTCTATCATTATCATAGCTTCGCAGTGTTCATGTCAGCCGATTAAATTTACATGAGCCATTTGCGATGTCTGGACGGTCTAGGTCTTTTTTCTAATCTTCAATCGACTAGAAATAGAGGCAGTTTGACAGTACGCACTGGCCTCTCAAGACCGTCGATCGCAACTTCGCTCTTGTTTATGGATCTTGCGAAAATACTCGTAGAGGCCGTATGGCGAAGTTATACCAAAATTGCCCGTGTAACAGAAGTAGTAATTGATATGTGAGCGGTGTGTCATCGTTTTTGTAATATATGAGGAACTGGAGATACTCTGCACTCACATAATTGCGTAAACTTGTTTTATTATATGACGGTTTTTCAATAACAGGTACAAATAACGAAGCACACATCGACACAATAATATTCAAACACATTTAGCTTTCCAGAATTTCTGTCGTTTGCGAACTCCACATCAACTACTCCAATGTTGGCCTGCTATTGTTTCCTGTATTGGTGACATATAACCGAGCCGTGTTGTTGACGAAACCCCACAGGCGTCTTTCCGAAGAAATGGTTCAAATGGCTCTGAGCACTACGGGACTTAACTTCTGAGATCATCAGTCCCCTAGAACTTAGAACTACTTAAACCTAACTAACCTAAGGACATCACACACATCCATGCCCGAGGCAGGATTCGAACTTGCGACCGTAGCGGTCGCGCGGTTCCAGACTGAAGCGCCTAGAATCGCTCGCTTTCCGAAGAAGATTTTAGAACTCAGTTAGGTTTTTAACTTATTTGTAACTAATAAACTACTACTACATACCTGATAGAAGTTGAAGAGTAATACGGAGAAAGGCGGTGTATTACTTAACGTCAACAACAGAGATTTTCAGTTCTAAACCTGTTCAATATTATTATTATTGTTATTATTATTTTATTTTTTACTGCACTGAACCCCGAAATTAAGATGAGAAATCCTCTACTCGATGAAAAGTGAGACGTTAATCAAATATATTAAAATTTTATGCTGTTAAATGGAAACAAATTCCTCAAAAATTTTCCAAAGAGAGATAAGGAATACGTTGGTTTAAAGCACACAATAAGATTATTCTTTACCTAAGAATCATACGACTACACTTCTCCAGAAAGAGATCACATCTCAATGTAACATCTACAGATGTCTCACTTTTATATCGATTAGAGTCATAAAATTTTTATTATATTTCTTGAGAATTAATATCCTCTAGGCCTGTATTAAGTTATTACGTGTTGCATATAGCAAGGAAGACTACGAAAGCTCTCAGTTTCTCAGATAGGTAGAAGCAGTTCTCGTCTTTACGAAACAAATGAGATTCGGAATCGAAATATGTGAGTGCTCCCAACGGAGGGGTCGCGGCAGTGAAGAGAGAGATTGGAAATCTGAAGATCGTCATTTATCAATTCGGTAATTGCGATAGAACAATATAGACAAATGCAAGGATAGTTACTGAAGAAAAGAAAAGAAACGGATCCCCACATTTCTTCCGACGTTCTCAGAATAGAAAGGAGTCAATACACAACCGGGGGAACAGAAAAAAAACCTTTTGTGAAAAGAATACAGTCAGTCAACTGTTGTTACTAGCCGTTTTAAAAGTTTAATTTACTTTGTAGACGTCCACCAACGAGAAACTTTTGAAACCTCAGGAAACGACTGACTACTGACTTGTCGCCTAGCAGCTAAGACGTTTCTAATCTTCGACGACACATCGTTTTTGTACAAAAGTAAAATAACGAACTGAAGGCATACGGAGACCGGGACTCCTTGTTGACCTCATGTTGAACCATAACTGACGAAGACCTCCGGTCCTTCGGATTGGAGAACCCATCTCCAATGGGAGCACACACAATGAATCGCGGTGTTCAGCCAATCCTTTTTGTTAATGAACGCTTTATTTTTATTCTTTCATTTATTGCAGCATCGTATTCGTTCTCGGTACACCCACTCGCGGCGAATTTCGATCGACAACGCTGTCTGTGAGGTGATATGTCTACTGAAACCTCCTTTCCTCAAACTAGAATTTCCTGTGCGGCTAAAATTTATCCTTTCGATTAAGGTTCCTTGTAGCCATCGGAAGACAAATAACGGGAATTTTTCTCCGCTTCCAGCGCCCTCTTATTTCCCTTCCGTTCCACCCGTTAGCCAGCCGCTGTGTCCGAGCGGTTCTAGGCGCTCCAGTCCGGAACCGCGCTACTGCTACGGTCGCAGGTTCGACTCCTGCCTCGGGCATGGATGTGTGTGATGTCCTGAGGTTAGTTAGTTTTAAGTAGTTCTAAGTCAAGGGGACTGATGACCTCAGATGTTAAGTCCCATAGTACTTAGAGCCATTTAAACCATTTCACCCGTTAGATACGTATCATCAGCCCAGTCTCTACATGCTTGTGTCCTTACAACTCAGCCAGAGTTGGAATCCACAGAGGGATATCACGGTTTCTTAGTCGCAATATGAAATCTTCGTTTGCTGTCCTACCTCCGCCTTAGACAACTCTCCCGAGATGTTCATTCAGTCACTAAGGTTGTTATATTGGAATAAAGTTGAAGTAGCTGTTGGAGATATAGAACGAAGAAAAGTTAAATATTTAGTAATCTGTCTCTGTCAAGATTTTTAAAGAAGTGCCCAGTTCGTTACTGGCTCAGGGGAAAAAACCTTTCGTCGCTTCACTGAAGTCATTTAGTGAAAGTATGACAAATCTAATTCGTGGTGGCCAGGCATGGGTTTGAACCCTGCTCTTTCCAATATGAGCCTAGGCTCCTATTCAGTGCTGCTAGCTATCCCGTCAATACGAAATTACAATAATATTTTGTGATATAAAGTTTTCTAGTCCATGAAAAGGTCTTGTAGCTAAAAATCATCTACAAATTATTTCATTAAGAATATCGTCTCTTTTAGTTACAGAAATAACACATTCCTTCTTAGTACCAACAAGAAACATCTACAAATCTTTCCGAGTACGGAACCCGTTTCTATGTAATTTATTATCGTGCTATAATTTTCGTAAGAGAGAGAGAGAGAGAGAGAGAGAGAGAGAGAGAGAGAGAGAGAGAAGGAAAACGTGAAGTATCCATATCGACAATGTACATTCCTCCTTTTGATGCAGATCTTAAGAAGCAGGGAATTATTGAGCAGTTCTGAGGTTTTTAATGATTATAACTTGTATTATTTCTTTTTAAACTCCTTTTCAGCTTCAGTAGCACAGCTTGTGCTACCAATACGACAGCATGCATAATTTTCTACATATATAGTAATAAAGCTGTTACTATTCGTACTGCTGTTTTGGGTATGCACTTCCTAGCCACGAATATACTGATATTTCGGCTACTGCAAATATTTAACTAGTTGGCGAAAGCGTGTCTAATAATTCTTTCGCTCCCATTTCTGTAGGTCGCTTATTACGCGTATATGCTCTGCAGTTTTTTTTTCTGCGTAAACAATATCACTACATTGTGTGTGACTAAGCTGCTGAAAGCAATGCAGCATGACCAATTTCAACAGTCACTTGCATAAATATGAGTAATGTGTACATGCTTTTCTTCGACATCTTACAGACAGAGTATAGATCTCTCTATGTAAACCACGGGCGGTAACCGGCTTCCGCCCTGCGATTGGTTCCAGTCCTGCCCGTGGAAGAAATTCCTGGTGAACAAAAAATGAATGTACGAGAGTCACGAGTTTTAACGCATAATTTTTTGGCATGGCGTGTCGGGAAAGGGGTGCCACTCATATCGGTACATTACTGCATAAACATTAACGTCAGGAACGCTATAGTTTTGAATTTATGTGCTAGGAGCGCTGCTCTCGGGTCACGCCTGCTGGTCACCAAAGGCTATCCATGCCTGATGTAAATAATCACCAGGAAAGCAATTTCGTGCTAAGTTTTCATTTCAGGCTATTAAGTCATGTTCCTTTATCAATGACTTATTTTATCCGCATACGCTCTGTTTCGAGATAATACAAGACAAAAAGAAAGAGAGAGTATTAGCGTTTACCGTCCCATCGACGACCAGTCATTAGTGGATAACCACGAATTCGAATAAGGGAAGAATGGGTAAGGAAATCATCCTCGTGTTTTTCTAGAGAACAACGCAGTATTTGCTTTAAGCGATCTAGGCAAACCTAAATTTAGATCTCCAGCCAAGGTTTTGAAATACCTTCTTTCCGAGTTCGAGTTCTTACCGTTAGGCCATCACGTCCAAATAACATCGAAGTGACAAAATGCTAACCACAATTTCTTCCCTTTTGTGTTCTCAACACTGGGCGAGCTTAGTTCATCTCCAGGTACTTAACGTATGCCTGATCACGATCTCTCTCTGTCTCTCAATATAAATTATACAACGTATGAATTGGTTTGGGAGTTTAAAAGCCTTTTTTGTGGGATGGTGGGTGATGGTAAATTCCTATGGGACCAAACTGCTGAGGTCATCGGTCCCTAGGCTTACACACTACTTAATATAACTTGAACTAACTTACGCTAAGGACAACACACACACGCATGCCCCAGGGAGGACTCGAACCTCCGACGGGGAGGGCCGCGCGAACCGTGGCATGGCGCCATAGACCGCGCGGCTACCTCGCGTGGCGCTTCTTTTATGTTTACTCAAGAATGATTTAGTGTATAGATTGCACAGTTAAACTATGCAGTAAAGTATTCATATAGAACTATACTTTCAATTTTAAAATAAATAAAAATAAATTAAGTAACACGAATGTTTCCTGGGTATGGTACCGCGTCATATTGTAAAACACTTTTGCTGTTGAAAGCAACGTTTCGGCCACGGTTACAGTGGCCTTCTTATGGGTCTGATTTCACTAGCAATTTTTCTGTTCAACATGGCGCTGTACAATATCCAAAAAACTTTCACGTTAACTGACTCTTGGTAGTGGAAGCCTGCGCAATTAAACAAATACATTCTTCAGTCTGCTATTATGCCATTAGCTGCCTGCCATAAATATGTGCTGAACTGCAGTTCTGACTCTGTTCCTCTTTTGAGAATAATAATAATTTTAACAGCGTGGCAACAGTATTGCCTCGAGAACCTAATTACGAGTTCCAACTCATAAAAGTCCACAGTTGTCGTCTGCTCAGCGAAAAGTGACATTATCGTTATGTCACAGTAATAATAAACGCCTGAAAAAACAGGCAGCTGCTTAATTTATGGCAACGAAGTAAGTACTTCATTCTGTTTCCAGAGATTATACAGTATTTCAGTGGTTTATATTATACGATATTTTAGTTTATATCTTGGCGTTTTTTTTATATTTCTATTGTATTTTATTTTAGCGGGTACGTTGTCACACAGTTTAAAAACCTCAATAGACTGCTTCCCATAGCCATATCACAAATTTTTTGAGTACAAATTTCTACAGCGGATATTATTTTACCTTTCGGAGAAACAATATAACTATACAGGGTGTCCCTGGAAGAATGGTCAGTATTCAGGTATATGACAAAAACGTTCATTTGAAGCAAAATACTTAATATGTACTTGTGCTACAATTTGGTTACCGAGATGGAACACATTTAATGTACAGTGTTATTTATGAAACTGATGGCTTTACACACAAATGGTTTGAATCACACGAAAAGGATGCAAGAAGTTGTGATGAGTAACACAAACGAAGTTTGGAGGGTAGAACATTTTAGTGACTGGCGAGAAACCACAAAGAGAGTCCCGCAGAGCTGAATTTTGAATCTATCCCTACTCCTATGGCAGATACATCCCGAACAAAGAGGTTGAAAGCAACGAGGTTGATTGGGGTACAATAAAACGTCAAAGAGGGTGGGTGGGTATGACACATACGTGAGCACCAATAGCCCAAAAACAGATGTGCATTAAATGTGTTCTATCTCGGAAACCATTCGGAACAGGACATACGAGATCTGTTCAAAAATTCCGGAACTTTGTCAACAAGATGTTTCTACGCTTATCTTTTACTTACTGTGTACACTCTACTTCGAAATACTCTCCTCTACTGTTGATACACCGCTCCCAACGCCGTTTCCAATTCCGGAAGCAGTCTTGGTACGATTCTTGGTAGAACGCGCCAAGTGCCGTCTGCGAATTTTCTTTTATCTAGTCTATCGCTGCAAATTCCGTCCTTTCAACGGGGTTTTTAACTTTGAAAATAATAATTAAAAAAAATCCGCAGGGGCCAGGTCTGGAGAGCACGGAGAACGAGGCAACAAAGTGATTCCGTTTTTTGTGCAGTAGTCACGCACCAACAGGGATAAACGTGCGAGTGCGTGGGACGAAACTGGCAGCAACACGATACATTCCAAGATGCTGTCCCAGGATTTCATGACATGCTTCAACTGAAATGTTACATTCTTCTGCAATCTCTCGGACAGTCAGTCTTCGATAGGTCCACACAATTTTGTTGACGTTCCTGACGTGAGCGTCGGCGATAGCCGCCCAAGGAAGTCCTGAACGAGTGTCATCTTTGACTACCGTCTGGCCTTGTTTAAACCGTGTGAATCATCGTAACACCGAGTACGAAAATGGCTCCAAGCACTATGGGACTTAACATCTGAGGTCATCAGTCCCCTAGACTTAGAACTACTTAAAACTAACTAACCTAAGGACATCACACATATCCATGCCCGAGGCAGGATTCGAACCTACGACCGCAGCAGCCGCGTGGTTCCAGACTGAAGCGCCTAGAGCCGCTCGGCCACCGCGGCCGGCTAACATTGAATACGGCTTAAGCACTTGTCTCTGTAAGATTCCAGCAAAATTTAATGCAATCGCTTTGCTCCTCTAATTCTGCCATCTCGCAGCAAACTGTGCCACATAGCGCTTTATTCAATACAGCACTGAACAATAACTGACACATATACTACACTGAAACTTCCGGAAGTTACACATTAAACACAGGCGTGTGCATGGATGCCAACAGCATTTTGTTCCTACTCACCATTGGCGCGAAATCATGAATGTTCCGGAATTTTTTGATCAAACCTCGTATGTCCACATGAAGCTTTTTGCTTCAAATGAGCGTTCTTGTCATATCCCTGAATACTAATCATTCCTCCTGAGACACCCTTTATAGTGTATAGGAAACGAAAAAGCCCTTGATGTATTGCAACCTGATGCGTCGCGTGGCCCATCTGTACACCCAAGGGCCTCGTCGCCTATGTTGCCGCTGTGGTTGACGGTAAACAGGGGCTGACACGAGCCGTTCCCCGCCTACCGGAGATGACCCTGCCTTGGCTCCCAGTGGCCTACTCCTGTGGAGGGGGTAAGCGACAGGCTGGGGGAGAGGCCAGACTTTGGCCCACCCGCAGTGCGTGTGCAGTATTTACGCAGATAAGGACGCCGCGATATCGACTCCACCGCCACAACAAGCGGTTTTCCCCGCGTGTTTACGAGTCGGCAGCTACCGGATATACAGAAATTCGCGGAACCTCTTAGAGAGTACATGCAACCATTAATCATATTCTGTCTTACACACAACTGAAAGCAAGCAGTAAACGACAGACAACTCCGCCAGTCGCGGTGAGTAACATGTTTCGGGGACAGAGTGGGCCGTACTTAGATTCTCCGCAAAATACGACTCGAAATCCGAAAACGTGGATCTCATGAATCAAAATCCGCATCTCTCTCACAAGATATCCTAGAATCCGTCGAGCAAGGTAACCAAACGAATCCTTTATTTCTTGGTTTTCAGGAAGTATTTTATCAGTACCGCACCGATGTTCTAGGTAGGTTTGTGAATGAGGTGAGCAGTAGTCTATTTACTTTTGTAGGTGGGACGTAGCAAAATAATCTGGACACATAATTACAAAAAATGAAATCGATTTGGCCTATGCATGAGAAAACTATGTTAAGACCCCACTTCCGTATGCTACCTGTTAGGGATGCGGAAGCGGAAAAGTACGTCGATTTTTTGTTAGGCGCGTATTTCATTTTAAATCCGATAGAAGTTTCTAATTCCACTACAAACTGCATCTCATTGTTTAAAATTTCTCCATTCTTTTGCCGCCTTGGACTTTTTGTGTGGCTAGGTCTTTCAGTTCTTGCACTGATGGTTTGATAGTCGATGAACTGCTGTATGTTGTTTCTTCGGTGAAATGGTTCAAATGGCTCTGAACACTATGGGACTTAACATCTGAGGTCATCATTCCCATAGAACTTAGATCTAATTAAACCTAACTAACCTTAGGACATCACACACATCCATGCCCGAGGCAGGATTCGAACCTGCGACCGTAGCGGTCGCGCGGTTCCAGACTGAAGCGCCTAGAACCGCATGGCCACTCTTAGGTGATAGATATGCATGTAACCATGCCAAGTTCCCTGAGCCGTGCTTAGCACTGCAGAAATATGTACAAACCAAACTTCAAGGCGATGACCTTTCCTTAGATAATGTAAGCACTTCGCGCTGAAAAAGTTTTATTGGAAGCAAACTGCCTGAAAATGTTTGAGAGACGAGATTTGAGGTTGTGGCAGGCATTCACCACCGCCTCCACAAGAATATAATAAAGTGGAATTCTTACTTCGATATTTGGAGCAAAGATTATAAAACTTGTGACTACAGATACAGATACGCACCAGAATGAATATGTGCTAGACGCTTTAACAATTATCTATTTATTAAAGTGGTTGGGTGACCTATATGTTTAGCTTCAGACCCGATTTTCGGTGGTCAGAAATATGGATGCATTTTAAGTTTAGCGTATTTATTAACGTTTCTCACACACATAGTAACGACATAGTCCGCACTGCACCCGCGTATTGTTTCGATTGTGTATATGAATCACATTTGGGCGAAATAACAAAAAACAAAGTCACACGCTGCGCACAGCCTTTACTCCTTTTTTTCCAAAGGTATTTCATTTTTGTCAAAGATGACATGCATTCACGTTGATTTGTGTCACGTTACGAACATGTGAACGCGATTATTTGAGGTGGATGCTTTTTTCTGAGAATAAAGTTAAATTTATGATACAGCATACAAATTTTCTTTTCGTCCTTTTCGATATTGTATAATACCTAATATTTTGCTTTCATATCCATAAATTAGTGTTATGTTTCCCGTTCACCATGCTGAAAATATATTACTTCAGTCGTAGCTAATCTTGTTTATAATATCGTCCCTATTGACACCAGAAAAATAACAAGCTACAAAATGAAAACAAAAGTCGAAGCTAAATCTGTTTCAATCTTTAGAAGCCGGCCGCGGTGGTCTAGCAGTTCAGGCGCTCAGTCCGGAACCGCGCGACTGCTACGGTCGCAGGTTCGAATCCTGCCTCGGGCATGGATGTGTGTGATGTCCTTAGGTTAGTTAGGTTTAAGTAGTTCTAAGTTCTAGGGGACTGATGACCAGAGATGTTAAGTCCCATAGTGCTCAGAGCCATTTGAACCATTTTTTTTTTCAATCTTTAGAAATTTCTCAAAGATTATTAAAAATATGTAGGTTAATTACAGAAACGAAATCTTTCCATATGCCTCAGAAACGTTGAAAATGAAGGTGAACGTAGTCTTTGATAAGAATGTAACACCTCTGAATAAAAAATAAGTGCAATCAACTTTGATGAAAGTACGGTTCTCGTTTTATAACTTGTGGAAACGATTAATCCACGATGTGAAGCGGAATATTTTAGGCCGGCATCGTGCGAAGCGTATGTAAAGTCCCTATTTTTCATATAAGTATAGACATATTGTATTTTGGAAGTTTTGTTTGTGTGAAACTTGTAAAATACCGAAAATTAGTCATACACGAGAAAGGTTTCAAGTGTGATATTGCCTCCCTACCTCCAAAATGTTGGTTGTGGTAACCGACTGATCTGACGCATATTTCAATATTTAGGTTAGGTGAAATCAGTTAGCGTGAATATTAATTTCTGTCAACATATTGATCTTAGGGTAGCCTGATGTCTACGTATTTCGTTGACGAAATGTGTTTCATATTTAATGCAAGCCGTTTTAATGTGTGGTCCCTGCTTTTAAATGGTTCATTCACTCGTGATTTCTGTATGAAGTCGTCGTAACGAACATTCCCTCTATATTGAATGCACTAATGCTGCAGTTGTACTACAATTGCAGTTATTCGTAAAGTTATAAATAATTGCAACTGTTGTATTCAAAGAAACTGTCGTGCTAACATACAGACATCAGTATTTTGATATATTTATGTTCAGTAGAACATCAGTTACGATAACTTCAAGAAGGAAGGAGCTACTGTGCAACGCTAACCTTCTCCCCAAATAAACTCTTAATGTAGAAGTGGGTGGTTTTAAATGGGACGATCGCATTGGTCCAGCTACGGCGAAGGTGATTGACAAACTTCCGTGGGTTAGTAGGGTATTGTGTAACAATGTCCCATCATTGATCGAATGCAAGTACCATCATAGGTGGACCTACACTAGAAGAGTGTGTAAGGGAGTATTGCGATGGAAGGAAGCTACTGGCAAAAAAATGGTATTACATATTTTTGTGAGTATCAGGGCGTATTTTAGCTGTATTAAAATAGACATTATTTAGATTCTTGGAGACACTGTTGATAACATTATTACTCAAAAACATCAGTCCATATTTAGCGGATTTGTTGAGTTTAGCTGTACATTAGATAGGAAAGGCAACATGTGAGCCATAGCTGTTCATTCATTACTACGCCGCGAAAGTAAGTACGGTTGCACTGGCAACATGACACGTTTTTTTTCTCTCTCTCTCTTCCCGGGCGACAACACTGATAGCCATATCTTGGTTGTTGCGTGACTTTACATAATAAGTGCAAAGCCACAAGCAGCCTCACGTTTTTGTCGTAATCACTTCGAATGGACACGCGTTACATTCGACAGTGATAATGACCATTGTGCTGTACATGTATTATTGTTTTGGCAGAGTATCAGTTCCCTGTAGTAGCAAAGATTACCTATTAACGTTCAATGTCTTTCTGAGATAACAGCTATGAAACTGACATTTGTACTGAAATTTCACATTCTCTGCAGTCGGCAATTTAAACAAACGAACAGTGCGTACACATGACTATATGCTCACTACATATGACATGTTTTTGTTTTCTGGTTGACGAATGCTGCATTCAGAAGCAGTCAGTTGCCTCTGGTATCGAACATCAACGAAATATTTTCCTTGGTTCATAAGAGAAATTTGCTGCTTATCTTTACTTTATCGGCAACAACAGATGGAAAAAGCATACGTATGCGTATCGCTGAAGGCAATGTAACGTATTGTTTCGAGAAACTGTGATGTGCGTTATTATCTTAGTGACTACAATAAATAGAAATTTATGAGTTGTAAAAAATGGGATTTTTCTCCTTACAAGAATAAATGAAACTCAGTTACCAATAGCGTGAGTTAACTTCATTTTGGCATTACGATTATGATACAAAAATTAAAGTTAGCTGACGCACATAAAAGTGTAGTGAAATAAAGAAACAATATAGTGCATCATACAATGGATATTTATTCCACTAAGCCTTGCATTACAATGGGGGAGGGGGAGGGGTACTTCATGCCCACCTTTTGAAAATATTGTTATCTAGCCATGTACCTTATATTTTAAAATTTAGAAAAAATTTTATTGTTTTTAATGATTTCGTCTACCACATCCCGTAACTGCTTTAAATTCTTCAGTAAAACTTAAAAAAAAATACAAGTTTCAGCAGTGGATGTCGGTTTTTACAAGAGCAATAAAAGTATTTTCAAGTTCAGGACCCTTGTTACACATCAGCATATCTTTAAAAAGTATGTTATGAATAAAAGTCTATGAGAATTAACAAAATTTGTATTTTTTAAATTTTTATTGCGCTGATCATAAAGTATCGCCCTTTGGTTCTGGAAAATACGTTGGTATTTAAGATTTTTCTAGAAGATATTTTTAGATTCTGAACCCTACTTAAACATCAGTGACTACGTTTATATATTAACGGCAATTACCGAAATTTGATTTTTTAAATTTTTTTATGGTGGGCAAAATGTCCCTCCCCCACGCAAACCCTTGGTAGTACAAGTTATGGAAAACACGTTGGTATTGCTAGTGTTAATAGCTGTGCAGTACCTAAAAGGGAAAAAAACTGAAATTGTATTTTTTTAATTTTCTGATCACACACTTGCAATTTCAGTAAAAACATATTTGTCATACTTGAAATTGTGGCTAAAAGCAGTTGTAACAGTAAAAATATTACTGATTAGAGCAGGATGTAAAATCTGCCTTTAGTGCTTTTATGAAACACCAGGATAGTCAAACCGAAATTTGAACCCTGTTTCTCTTGACAACAAATTCTGGTATCTTTGTTTCTCTTTGTTGTTTGCTGAATGAAATTAAATGAATGCGCTTGCTGAAAGCTTCTTTACGCTTAGTGTAATTTCATAAATGTCTTCCCATTTTTTCTAGTTAGCAGCATCAGGTATTTGTAATTATCTAATTTCCACGAAGAGTTTAATAAATATACCCGAATTCGTAGAATAACGAAGTGGATACGTGAAATAATTCACGTGACCGTCTATAACATTGTAGAATAGACCTAGTAGTTTCATCTAAAAAGAATATATTCACAGTTTATATATGTATGGAAAAAATGTTCGTATTTAGTGGACTACTCACTACCAGAAGTAGATTCCTCTGGATTCATCATTTTGTTCGTATTTAGTGGACTACTCACTACCAGAAGTAGATTCCTCTGGATTCATCATTTTGTTGCGTAGCCTTGTATTATTTTGCCGAAGGACGAAGAAACTTCGATGGTGAAGATGTTTTGATTTGACACACGATTATCTTTGTAAAACAGTTCAGCACTTCTCTTACTGTACACGAGCCGTCTGCAAATTTCTTTTACGTTAAATACTGAAAACCTGTGGGATAACGGAAATTTGTTCGGATTACATGATAATCCACCAACATCCTGAACATCCTAAATAGGAAGACGCTCAATATTATTCTTGCTAACGTTTAACCCGTAGCTTCGGTTGTGAGGTATTAGGGGTTACCTGCCTACCAATTTCGCAGTAAAGACAAGATTAATAACACGGCATTAATCAACATGGCTACCGTCCTATTTACTACACGAATCATGAGAGGAAGAAAAATATGTTGTGCTGTTCTTGGAAGATTATAGTTAGCTTCCACTATATAAGACATTCTTACAGTGGAAAGATATCGGCAGAACTACAATTAAAGTATTAGCTGGTGGTGACATCATTCAAGGATACTATTTTACTCCCGAAGTTTCGACTGTGAAAGACCCAGACATTTCGTAACTACGTCGTGTTTAGTCTTCGAAGTCCGTGATTGATTGACGAGGGTTCCGCGGAAAGGACCAGTTAAATAAACGGACTCCTACGTAGTGATAAAATCTTTTTTTGAATTGTTTGTAACAACAGTTGAGTATCGCTCGAAATTTGTAATGTGTGTCAGAAAAAAGACTAGGTGAGGATTGGAAAGCAGTTCAAAATCATTACGGAAAACTTTCAAAATCTATTGGAAGTCACCTTTCACCTACGTTCTGTACATTGCGAAGATCATTACGAATAGTCAGTGGCACTGTACAATGTAGCAATATCAGTTGAACAACAGCGGTGTTCGTTACTCACCAAGAATGAACTGATTTTATTGCTTTAATATTATTGGTTATATCAACATCTCCGTTCTCACTTTTGAGTGCATACACTGCTGAATGAGGAATTTAATATTTCGGCTTTCAGTTTACCATGCTCCACTCCGTTTCTCCTGATTTTGATGTTCTGGTGCTTAAATCACAGGTGACATACTACGATAACTGGGTGGGATGCTTCATCTAGGCCAACGTCTGTTCCTACCATCAGTCTCCTCTGGACTAGCTATTATTCCGTCCGAAGACGTATTACATCAAAATACGCCTCGTGCGTGGAAGACAATGACGGATCACGCAATAACAGAGCCTGCTGCGACAGTGTGGGGCGTTTCGTTGTGTTCTGCGGCACCTGCAGCGGCAGGTGCTGGCTTGAGCGGCAGGTGTGGCTGCGACCACCTGCTCCAGACGTGCTCTGTTACCGGGCTGTCCAGGGTTACGGCCGCACAGAAACCGAATACCTCTCGCTTTTGGCCGCCGCTGTACGGTACACTGCGATGTTTACTTATCTCCACCCACCCTTGGAAGGGTGACTATAAGAAAAATTATACGCTGATAGCTGATATCTTTGCTAGCTGGGCTGAAATACGAGAACAGTTTCTGTTACTCAAGTTTTCGTTCATGGGTGACAAAAAAAAGAAAGAGTAGGTAAGTGCCAGATTGCGGATACATAGGTCTGGCTTCGATCCCCTATCGGACCTATAATTTTTATTTGCCTCTTATCATTTCTTTCGACTTCGGTAATGCCAGGTAATGTAAAAATTCCGTGTTGCAATGTGGTTTGAAACCTATGCAAAATTTTTGGTACCCCTACAAACGACTGGGCAAGTCACTTCCAAGGTCGGAGGGAGGCAGTACCACCTCTTGAGTATCATGCCTAGTGAAGCACTGTGGTGTTCAAATCAACCTTCAGATTGATGATAGTTTTACCCTTTATTCCTGTAACAGATATCACTTAAATAGGGCGAATTAGGAATTTCGTACGACTAATAAATTTAATAAACAAAATTAAGTCACGATTTCCGCTGGGCCATCCGAAAGCAACATCACGGCAGTGATGAAAAACTAAGACTGTTGTCAACGACTCAGTGAAGTGCAGACATGAATGTCGAAGATATTTGCCAATCCACTAATGACTGCGCAGGCGTGCTGGAAAACAACACCTCCGAATTCTTCATGTGAAAACTCTTAAGGTTTTTTAAAGAAAACAAACGGTATTAAAATTTTACATCTTTGTTCTTCATGTCCACACATTTATTTCTCAACGTAGTCACCCTGGCAACAAACACATTTTTCCCACAGAGATACCAGGTTATTGATACCGTCGTTGTAGAATGTTCGACTTCGTTGACAAGGCCACGACGTGACCTCTGCTTGCGCTTCATCACTATGAAAGTGAAGTGCTCGACGATGATCTTTAAGTTCTCGAAACAGATGAAAATCGGATGCGGCCATGTCGCGACTGTATGGAGGACAGCGAACCCAAGGCGTCGGATTGTTACAGATATCGCAACTCTCGTGTGTAGTCTGGCATTGTCACGCTCAAGGAGAGGTTGCTTCATGTGTGGATGAAGTCTTAGAATTCGAAACTCGATTACAGCACGCTGTTTCTTAACACACAGATATAGTTACGTTACACGCCGTCATAATACACTTTACAATTCGGAGCCCTCTAGGGCCAGGGCTGCATGTATGTAGAGATGAAGAATAAAGATGTAGAATGTTAATAATTCTTATTTTATTTATAAAAACTTTATAAGAGTTTTCACATTAAAAATTCGGAGGCATTACTTTTCAGCACGCCCCTGTAAAAGCATTTGCGATCACTTTGTAACTCGTTCTGTTTTGTTATATACATTATGCGAGATTTGGTGTTTAGTCATAGTGCTTATTAGACTGTGCCGGCCGAAGTGGCCGAGCGGTTCTAGGCGCTACAGTCTGGAACCGCGCGACACTACGGTCGCCGGTTCGAATCCTGCCTCGGGCATGGCTGTGTGTGATGTCCTTAGGTTAGTTAGGTTTGAGTAGTTCTAAGTTCTAGGGGACTGATGACGTCAGAAGTTAAGTCCGATAGTGCTCAGAGCCATTCGAACCATTGTTAGACTGCATTGCTGGATATTTTGTAGCCCGTCAAAAGGGTCTGAGCTCGAGATTGGCCGTTGGACTACCAGTATAATTACAATACATTCTTTAAAAATACGGCACGTAAAGAGTACATTTCAAGACTTCAGCATGCGTTAAATGAAGATAGCCCTTTCTCGGTAAATTCAGTACTGTGGGTTGTTTTGGAAAATAGTACAGGAGGTTGGAGACATTAGGGGAGGGGGGGAATACGATGAGGCTTAGCCCGTCCATTCCCTTATGAAGATACACCATCTTACACGATTTGTTCAGTGTATTGCAGTCTCGTTGGTTAAATGAGTAAGTATAAGACTACGAATTTGGAGCTGCATGAGTTAAGTCCTCGGTCGGACTTAACATTTTTTCTGTCGTTTATAGTTTCCTCCTCCCCTGGCAATTATGTGAAAAATCGAACTGATGTGAAAAACGGCAAGCTGCTTGTGGTTCGGAGCCCAAATTAACAGTGGGTTCCCCTTTAGCTGGCTGGATAAGTCAGTTCGAAACCTGGAAAAAGAGAAACGCATACCTCTTCCAATTCGACAACTGCCAGTAAAACACTGCGATGGTAGAACCAATCTGCGAATTAAGGGCTGCTCTACCTCTTCTCGGCAATCCAACGAAATATCACGCCAGATTACCTTGGTGACAGTCTTTCAGTATTTCAGAAATGTCGAGAAACTGTGGTTTAGTTACCTTAGAATTCTGCGGATTTAATACCGTTTAACTTTTACATGTGGGGGACCCTACAGTATGACTGTTTCATAGAAATCTAGGTGCACGTGAAGAAACCAAATGCAGTGGACACTGGCATACGTTACCTAACCTGCAGTTGGCCGTGATCTTTAGTGCCTGTAAGCTTCGTCAGTCATTCTCATAAACTGTGGAAGATAACTAGTTTTCATATTTTTATGTCGGTTTCAATTTAATATTATCATTTTTATACTTTTTCCCACTGCCATAAACGCGAATGTTCTACTTTTGCCGCTCTTTACAATTTCAGAGAGAATCACGGAAAATAGGAAGATTAGGGCGTAACGTCCCGTTGACTTCAGCGTCATGAAGTGGCCGACAGCAAACTGGCTTTCGACGAGAAAGGGGAAAGAAAATGTTCCTAAATGCGCCGTAACAGATTTAGGATATTCACAGAAAATCTAAAGATGAGATGCCGAAGAGGGATTAGAGTAGCCCGTCCAGTGTCTTAGCGAAGGCGCCAGTTCCCTATTTCTGACCGAACGTGCAAGTTACCTCTGCTTCTACAGTTTGTACTGAGTTGTCATGAAGTGCACTCCTACATCCAGATTCTCAAAGCACAACAGCAGTTACTGTCAACACCGCTCATTGTCCCCCGAATAACGTTGCTAAGGCTGACGTAAGTATCCTGTTATTCAAGAAGCGGCTGTTACAAGAGCTTCTTTATGAGATGCCGCAGGCGTAACTTTATTATGAAGTACCATCGCATTTATTGTTGAATTTCCTAGGAATTGATTCAGTACTTTGCAAATTACTGTCGAGCAAAAACCATTATGCAGCTGTCATTGCGGTTGAATAATCGCTAGCGGGAACGTCTCAGATGAGTGCGCCATTTGAAACAGTGAGTAATCGAATTTTTTTTACTGCAATCAGTCAGTCAGTTTAAAGCTCACTGCCAGAGACAAAAAATTTCGGTGGATATAAACAACATATGCCAATCCCTATTTTTGGACTGATCTCTCGAAGAAGGTTCCCTTGTGTTTGAGGTTGGAGAGATCCGGGAGCGAACGGAATTATATTTAAGAGCCAACATCCCATTTACAGTCGTCATTAATCATGTCCCAACTACATTTAGAGCAAATGGTGCAGGATGTCTGAAAAGAAGCTACAGAAAAGGGTGGACCTAACTATCGTTCATTGGTTAACAGAACATCTGGTT
The DNA here is from genome assembly GCF_021461385.2 of Schistocerca piceifrons. Classification (NCBI taxonomy): domain Eukaryota; kingdom Metazoa; phylum Arthropoda; class Insecta; order Orthoptera; family Acrididae; genus Schistocerca; species Schistocerca piceifrons. The sequence goes on along the minus strand of NC_060139.1, from coordinate 318,844,988 downwards.
GATTACCAAAGGTAACTGCTTCATTTGACGTACGAGTTGGGACGTCCAGCACTGGATTCACAACAAGCCTTTTTTTTTCTTTTTTTAAGTACGCAGAATTTCTAAAATCGCAACGTTAGTTATCAGTCGGCGTGCAGATTGACTACAGTATACTATCGGTTTGTGAATTCTGGTTATGCCATTTGACATATTATTTCGAAACATTTCCAGGAAGTAAATTTGACATGGAACTTGATATACGTTGCAACTCGTCGCCCAGTGCTTTCCTCCACTATCGATAGACACAGAAGTTGCTCACAATTGAACCTCCGTTTCTTCTTTGTCGAGTATCCGATGAGCTTCGCTAGGCGTATGTAAACAATGGTGGAGTTCGTTTTTTGTTTGCAGTTACCATATCTCTTTTTCAGGCGTGCTCTGTAATAGTTGGCGTCCTTAAAGTCTACAGTATTAACATTTTAAACAATTACATTTTCCTTTGTGAGTAGCTCTATTAGTTAGTGAAGTTTGGCATTTGGCTTGGATTTAGTTGTTGAATATCAGGTAATACGCACTTCAGGAATTGCATTTTTCTTTATAATTTAGCCAGAGATCTATACTTTTGTCCATGAAACTAATAAAATAAACATAACTTTTTAAAAATATGTTATGGTGAAGCTGATTCTTCCATTTGTTGTCACATTACTTTCGAGTGCTCATAGAGTATTTCTTTGCTTCTTTGACTTTTGCTTCTTATCGCTCTCAACAACATATTGAAACAGCCTTTTTTATGTAATAACAAGTATATAATGTCTTAACAGCGCTTGGGAAAATAATAGTACTGTGATTAAAGGTTAGCCGGCCGGTGTGGCCGAGCGGTTCTAGGCGCTTCAGTCTGGAACCACGCGACCGCTACGGTCGCAGGTTCGAATCCTGCCTCGGGCATGGATGTGTGTGATGTCCTTAGGTTAGTTACGTTTAAGTAGTTCTAAATTCTAGGGGACTGATGACCTCAGCTGTTAAGTCCCATAGTGCTCAGAGCAATTTTTTGATTAAAGGTTGTAACATTTAAAACGGCAGCTTCTGAAAAAAAATCGGAGAACTGCACTGTATTTAAGGTTTGAAGCAACTACCCGAAACGGGAATCAGACAGTTGTCAATGCTATCACATTTCACTGTTCTGCTGAAAGCTTGAAATGAAAAATTTAACAAGCGACATGATGAGCTTCAGAATTCCATAGGAAAGAAATTAATTTAATCTATCAAAAATCACAATAGTTTCAGGATCTCTGTCTGTAAAAAGGTTACATTACGGGTGCAGCAAAATTTTCGCCTCTGGCCTAATGCCACTTATGGAAATCTTGGTTTCGATAAGTTAGAACTAAAGCCGTATGGTATTGTTGGCTGGGAGACATCGAAGGTCAGGTTCAGCTGAGTAATTACCTTTTTTTCCCGTACGGGCATGTGGTACCTTTCCTAAGCGAAGTGTAACAGTTATACTGTTAAGTGTGTCTGATACGTGTGGGTGACTATAAAGCGGGTATGTAGTGTGGTGTCATGCTTGTGTTGGATGATGATAAGAGAGGAGAGAGGGTGAAACCAAGGTGCCGGCACACAGACTGCTCCTCCCGAATAGCACCAAGGAGGCCGCCAAACTTAACGTCCCCATTCCACCGATGGATCAACTTCACTAGAGTGTAATTGCCGCAGACAGGCAGTTGTTTACGCGCATCGTGGCAAGGAACACCCGTGTGGAACGGACGCGGCCTATATGTCGCCCTGGTGGTGGAGCACCTGCCTCTGACATCACGAGCAACAACAAGCAGTCTGGCAAAGACACCTGCGCCACACTTGTGCTCACTGCTCCGCAAATTAATTTCTGGTCGGTCTCCCTCGTCTCTCTTTCAGCGTCGGTCGACTCTGCGTAACATTTCAACCTTACACTCTTTGCATATATTCTCTGCTCTCTCTAGATGCAACGGTTAAATTTCTTCGTTCGGTACCCGATACCCTGTACATCCCTCTGGAGCAGCAGTTGGAGAAGGGAACACACAAGTTAGCTGAGTTATCTGTACCCCTTAAACTCACAGCTCCTACTTTTTCAGTGTATCTTTAGATCAGGAGAAGCTAATTTAAAATTAGATCTACGCTACACCTCCTGGAACAGCGATTGGAGAAGGTAACAGACAAGTTTGTCAATGTATTTTTAGACCAAGAGAAGCTAATTTCAAACTAGATCTACGCTGCACCGTATTGCTGTTTGGTTCTTGTCAGAGGACACTTCTGTTGCGCAATGTTAAGGTAGCGTCACATTCACTCATTCACTGCTTATATAGGCTGAACCGAAACTCCATCGACAAAATTTCGAATTTTGTTCAGAGATATTTTCGGAGTATTTTGGTAAAAGAGACACGTTTTCTCTGGTGTCTCGTTAGAAAGTAATAATGTAATGTAATTACTATTTAAACGGTTTGTTACCCCAATCCCCTTAGTTCGTGTAACAAATTTCTTTACAATAGTGGAAAATCTTGCAATATGCAAACATGAAAATGTACAACACAAAAACACAGACCAAAGTAACAACCTTCAGAGAGAAGCAGAAGCACTCTGATGTGGTTACTGTCGCTGCGCTGCATCGCGTCGTTGTACGTACAGAGAGATAATTATTGAACCGTATGAAATAATAGCGTCATAACTTCTGAACGGTTGCGTTAGGTCGTTCAAATTGCACGGTTGGCCGCGGGGCATTATGGGAATAAGCATGCGCATGCGCACGCGTCTTGGTTTAGCGACGAAGCCCACTGTCATTTGGATGGGTTCGTCAAAAAGTACAATTGGCGCGTTTGGGGGACTGAGAATCCACATTTCGCTATCGAGAAGTCTCTTCACCCTCAACGGGTGACTGTGTGTTGTGTAATGTCAAGTCACGGATTAATCGGTTCGATATTCCTTAATGGCACGGTGACTACCGAAAGGTACGTGAAGATTTTGGAAGATGATTTCATCCCCATTATCCAAAATGACCTTGATTTCGACAAGATGTGGTTCATTAAAGACGGAACTCGACCCCATCGAAGCAGGAGTGTGTTTGATGTGGGGAGCGCAATCTGGCGCTGGGGTACCCAGAGGCCACGGGCAAGGGCCTCGATTAGCTGCCATATTCTCCGGATCTGAGCACAAGCGAGTCCTTTTTGTGGGGCCATATTAAAGACAATGTGCACAGCAGTAACCCCAAGATCATTTCAGAGCTGAAAACAGCCATTCAGAAGGTCATCGACTGCATCGATGCCCCGACACTTCAGCGTGTCATGCAGAATTTAGCTATTCGTCTGCGCCACATCATTGCCAATGATGGCAGGCATGTCGAACAAGTCATAACCTAAATCCGAATATATGTAGCGACGTTTACATGTCGAATAAAGTGTGTGCACAACGTGGCTTGTAACTAACTAACGTTTTTTTTCATATAGTTCAATAATTGTCACCCAGCACCTTCCGCTGCATTCAGTGAACCTCATATCGGCCAACTCTTCATAAAAAAAAAAACCTACGCACATTGCTCTGTGTACAATTTACACAGCGAAAATCAAACCTGAGAGACAGGATCGAACAGTATTGAGTTCCCAGCGCATCCCAGGCATCTGAAAAGAAAAAGCGCAGGTGACTCCTGCATATAAGAAGGGCAAAAGAGAGGACGCGTAAAATTACTAACCAATATCCTTGTATCCATTGGATTGCTGGATAATTATAGAACATACTCTGAGTTCGAAATGATACATTTCCTAGAGACCTAAAACGTTATGTCAACGAGTCAGCACGGTTTCAGAAACCATCGCTCGTGCGAAACTAAGCTTGCGTTTCCTCACATGATGTACTGGGCAACAGGCAGACTCCTTATTTCTAGATTTCCGAAAAACATTTAACACAGTGCCTCAGTGCAGACTGTTAAGGAAGATACGAGCATGCGGAATAGGTTCCCAGATACGTGAATTGCCGCATGACTTTTTAAGTAACAAAACCCAAAACGTTATCCGACGATGAATGTTCGGGAGGGAAAAGGGTATCGTCAGGAGTGTCTCAGGGAAGTGTGATAGGACCACTGTTATTCTCTATATACGTAAACGATGTGACGAATAGGGCGAACAGCAATCTGTGGTTGTTTGCTGATAATGCTGGGCGGGTAGATGTTGTTGGGTGACTGTAGGAGCATACAAGATGACAGACAAAATTTCTAGTTGGTGTAATGGAAATTGGAAATTTGTGATAATAAGGACTATGGAACCAAACTGCTGAGGTCATCGGTCCCCAGGTTTACTCAGTAACTAATCTAACTTAACCTAACTTACGCTAAGGACAACAGACACACCCATGGCCGAGGGGTACCCCGCGCGGCTTGGTGTAATGAATGGCAATGAGTTCCATATGTAGAAAAATGTAAGTTAATGCTCATGAGTAGGAAAACAAACCTTTAATGTTCGAATACAGCATCGGTAGTCTCCTGACGTAGTTTAAATATCTGGGAATAACGTTGCAAAGAGATTTGAAATGGAACGAGCATGCGAAGACTGTGTGTGGAAAGCGAACGGTCGACTTCGGTTTATTGCGAGAATTTTGGGAAAGGGTTGTACATCTATAAAGGAAACAGAAAATAGGACATTAGTACTACCCATTCTTCCGTACAGCTCGAGTGTTTAGCAGCCGCACCAGGTCGCATTGAAGATAGACGTTGAAGCAATTCAGATGCGGCCTGCTAGATCTGTTACCGGTAGGTTCGGGCAACACGGGAGTATTACGTAGATGCTTCGGCATTCCCTGGAGGTAAGATGTCTCTAAGCAACAAAAAAAAAAAAAAAAAAAGTTTCAAATGACTCTGATCACTGTGCGACTTAACTTCTGAGGTCATCAGGTCATCAGTCGCCTAGAACTTAGAACTAATTAAACCTAACTAACCTAAGGACATCACACACATCCATGCCCGAGGCAAGATGCGAACCTGCGACCGTAACGTTCACTCGGCTCCAGACTGTAGCGCCTAGAACCGCACGGCCACTCCCTGGAGGGAAGGCGACCGTCTTTTCGAGGAATACGATTGAGAAAATTTAGATAACCGGCATTTGAAGCACACTGCAGAACGGTTAAACTGCCGACAACACACGTTACGTGTAAGGACCAGAAGATAAGATACGAGAAATTAGGGCTCATACGGAAGCACACAGACAAACGTATTTTTATCGCTCTATTTACGAGTGCTTCAGGAAAAGGAATGACTGGTAGTGTTGTAGGGCACCATTCGGTGTCTTGAGGAATATGTGTGCAGATTTACGATGTAGAGAGAAAACAGTACAGTGGAAAGCACTCTTATGAATAGCAACTACCGTGTGAAAATTAACCAAGTTGTTACTAGACAAACAGCACATACCGACGACAGCTGCTCTGCCGTGCAGATATTGCAGTGCCTGTGTTATTCCGAATCACGATGCAATGTTCCTTTATACATGCCTGCATGTCCAAAGGAACATTGCGTCATAATACAGAATAACACAGGCACTGCATTAACGTATTTATCGGCCGACACCGAGCAAGTGACTTTCAAGTACAATGTCTCCCCTGTACGGGATTATACATAATGGTAGTAAGAGTATAAGTTGTAGACTCGTGGTTGACGACATATGGAAATATGGGCCTGGCCGTGAGTCGCTATCGGATAACCCACTGGTAAGGCGACCGATCGCGAAAAGCAGCAAATCCGACTTCGAGTCCTGGTCCGTCATAAACTTTCGTTGTCATCATTCCATTATACAGCTGATGGTTGTAGTTGGGGTCGAACCTGTAAAATTTCTTTCGGTCCAGCCCAACTATCGCGTAACACGCATCTGAAATCTGTCCTGTTTCCGTAATGCTTTTCCGTGTGTACATCCATGCCTGGGTAGCGCCGCTACAGAGACGTTTAACGCAGAGCCGAGCGGGTGGTGGGAATAGGCGCCCGCGGGCGGCCTAGAACTGGCGCTGCGCGTGAAGCGCCGGAGCGGAACGTGTGTGGCGCCGCCATGCGTCAGCAGCAGCCGGCCAGATAACAGCGCGTCTTCGCCGTCTCGCTGGCAGCTGGTCCGGCGCCCCCGTCCTCTGGACAAGCTGACCGCGGCTGCGGGCCTCCCAGTCCGGCACTCGTCTGCCTATTTGACAGCAGATGTTTAGGGTTGGAAACCCTTCGACTTCGAGATACCTGAGGACGGAGAACCAGCTCAGCTGGACAAGGGTTGGTGTGTGTCTCTCCTCAAGAACGCATCTCAAGCGATTTATGGAAACAAAACTTAACTCTCGATGTTCGTGTCAGGTTTTAAACCCCCTCCTACCCAGCGAGAGCACAGTCTTAAGCACTGGACTAGCTCTTTTGGCCGCCAGCATATTCGGAATGCAACCTGGGAGAGAAGAGTTTTTAAATTTCTGTCGACGTAGAGGTCATTAGAGACAGGACACATCCTCCCACTGGGCAAAGACAGGTAACGAATTCAATAGTGTTATTTTCTTAGTAACCACACCAAATGGTTCAAATGGCTCTGAACACTATGGGACTTAACTTCTGAGGTCATCAGTCCCCTAGAACTTAGAACTACTTAAACCTAACTAACCTAAGGAAATCACACACATGCATACCCTAGGCAGGATTCGAACCTGCGACCGTAGCGGTCGCGCGGTTCCAGACTGTAGCGCCATTTGCCTTAAGCAATTTAGGGAAACCCCAAAAACAAATGCTGATGGCTGTATAAGGTCATGAACCCCCTTAATCACAGAAGCGAACCTAAAATGTCCTAACTCCTGTGCTACCTCGGTCTAAGTAAATTACAGTGTTCAACAATGAATTTTTTACATAAAGGAAAATACTCAATCTTTCCCGATTTTTTGTACACATAATTCCAAAATGACAATAATTTTTGTTTTTTAGTTGCAATTTTCGTGCTGTACGAAGTTTGTTACATCGTATATCAAGCAGAGAGTATTCATTGGCCCACAAATATGTAAGGTCCTTGGAGGCCAGCAGTTCGAGTGTATTCTCAGTCTCGGTGAGTTAAATGCGTGGCAATACTTTCTGAAACTTACGTCATTGTTCTTGAGCAATAAGACAGCTGGAAATTATATTGAACTTGTGAATGATCTTATGTGCTTATGAGCAACATGTCATTGAAAATGTGCTTCATTCACCCACATATCGACGTTTTTCCTGGAGATTGTGGGGCGTTTAGTGATGAAGACGGTGAAAGGTTTCGCCAGCAAATCTCAGTAATAGTGCGTCGATACCAAGAAAGTTGCAGTGATTTAGTGTTGGTAGATTTTTGCTGGACTTTGTCTCATCTTCCACATACACGGTAGGCGAAGAGGAAACGCATGTTGTAAACAAGGTAGTGATTAATAGAGTATCTTAAATTGGACCAAACTGACTGTAACTTTCATTTTTTGCCCACGTGATTTGTGAACAAGTTACACTTAACGACATTGCATAGGTCTTATGTTTCTGTGACATAGATTATCAGATATCTAAAGAAACGTGAGCCCATCTGTCAAAAATAATGGGACATACGGATTCAGCACTCCTTAAATTGTATCAATCCATTTGTATGTTCTTGTCACTGTAAAAATTTTCGAATAGAATTTGAAAAATATATGTATTTCACTAAAAACATAAACTTTAAGATCCTGTATCTAAAAAATTACAACCATTCTAGAAAGAGGGACTCTATATTTATGATCACTGCATCGAATTAACCCCTAACCAGTGTCAAATGTTTGGTAAGTAAATGTGTTTTGGGCAGTACTACACTGGTTAGAATGTGGCATCAAACCCGAGTCCGGCAATCCTGATTTAGGTTCTCCGTGATTTCCCTAAATCGCTTAAGGCAAATGCCAGGATGGTTCCTTTCAAAGGGCACGGCCGCTTTCCTTCTCCATCCTGCCTTAATCCACGTCCAGGAAAACCATCGGGGTTTGTTGAAGTTCATTTGAAATCATTAATCCACAATGTTCCACGTCACTGTACTCGAGAACTGGCAAAGATGATGAACTGTGATCATTCCACCATCATGCGACACTTTCATGCTATGGGGAAAGCTTGACACTAGTGTCAAAACGATCCTCTTTAAAACGAGAAAACCATCTTGGCGTGCTCTTTCTAGTGGCATTATTTCCATTAATGGCGCTTATGTTTCTGGGTGCCTCCGCTGCTGCCACCTCTCTACTGAACTCAAACGGAAGAATATGTCGGAAATATTCCGAATTCACCACTAGGCACTCCGTTTACCTGCGTCCACAGCTCCACTCACTACATCCAGAAGACAAAATGATAATATTTAATTCAGATAGCAACAGTGAACAACAAATAAAAAATGACAATCGATAAATAAACCCACAGCAACCGGAATACCAACTTGCAAAACAAAAACTCTACTGACTGACGCACCGACTTAATGCATTTCTTTGGAATGAATTTGCAGGGCTGCGACATATCAAATGAGAGCTGAGCAGTAACCAGGTGAGAGTAGTGGATGCCCGGAAGAGTGCCGCGGAAATGGGAACAGGAGGTGAAATTCCTGGAGAGGCCAGATGCGGCCGCACGTCCCATCCGGCGACCGCAGAGCGCGCCCGCCGGGGGACAATTACTCGCCTTGTTATGATAATGGGGGCAGACGCGACCGTACCATTTTGGCTGACGACCGGGTGCCTCTACCTGTCGCCCCTTCCACTCCCCTCCCTCGCCCGGGGCACGTGGTAGCGACAGGTGGTCCGTCCCAGCACCTGCCCGCCTGCATAAGGGAAAGGGTGCCCGTACAGGTGTCCGCACCAGCTGCCTGCTGCCTGCACCAGGGCTGCACAGGCGCCCCACTTCAAGTGTACGCACAGCCACAGTACTGGAATATTGCAGGTACGAAGAGGAAACACACTTCACACATTCCCAGCTTTCCTCCTGGTACACCATCTGGTTAAAGAGTATCCGAACTCCCTTACATAGCCGGTCGCGGTGACCGTGCGGTTCTAGGCGCTTCAGTCCGGATCCGCGTGACTGCTACGGTCGCAGGTTCGAATCCTGCCTCGGGAATGGATATGTGTGATGTCCTTAGGTTAGTTAGGTTTAAGTAGTTCTAAGTTCTAGGGGACTGATGACCTGAGATGTTAAGTCCCATAGTGCTCAGAGCCATTTGAACCATCCCTTACATAATGCAGAATAGACCACTTCGTTTCACCTTCATAAAAGGAGGTGGGGAGTATTGTGTTGTAAGAGTAGTAGCACCTGCATCAGTCGATCAGGAGAGCTCGGCGAACCGAGAGGTTTTGGGCGCTGCAGTCATGGACTGTGCGGCTGGTCCTAGCGGAGGTTCGAGTGCTCCCTCGGGCATGGGTGTGTGTGTTTGTCCTTAGGATGATTTAGGATGAGTAGTGTGTAAGCTTAGGGACTGATGACCTTAGCAGTCAAGTCCCATAAGATTTCACACACATTTGAACATTTGAACAGAGCTCGGCGATTTCGACGTGATCTAGTCACTGGAGGACACCTGAGTAATAAATCCCATCAGAGACATTTCAGCCACTCTAAAGATGCCCAAGTCGACTGCTGAGGTAATTTCGAAGAATGATTGCCTATCGAAGTTGCGGGGTCCAAACGATTCATATCGAACGTGCGATCGTAAATCGATCATGAGACTCTGGTGGCGGGCGTTATTATCAATTATTTGTGATCGTCATTTTCATCTGTTTTCTGTCGTTCCCTTAGTTGCTCTAAATTACATACCTCCGTGAATTATTTGTGAGTTGATAGGGAAACCCAGACGATTTCTGTCGGTAGTGAGTGGGATGTTTGGTGTTCTTGACGTTTCTTTGGCGCGGATTCTCTCACATGGAAAAATCTAATTCCATACTTATCCAGCGTTGAAAACTGTTCAATTTTTTGTCGAAAATTGCACCTATCGTTATGGGACGGGGACATGGTACCTCACTGTTATATGTCTTTTGTCGATGTGTTTAAAATTATTATCATATAACTGTTCTACCTCGTAGATACAAATATGAAAACGTTTACGTCGTGTCGCACACTAAGTCAAAATATAAAATGAAGTCAGAACTGAAAAACAAACATTATCAGCTAGGAAATTTGAAACTTTTACTAGCTTAACGAGGTTGTAAGTTGTCGTATAATAGCACAGATGTAATTGTAGGACGTTTGAGCACTTATTTCCAACATTTATAACTTTTCCTGTTATCAAACAATTGGCTAAATTTCTATAAAAGAACTTATGCTACGTAATTCTGTTCGTTCACGATATTGTCCCATTATCTTTTAGCACACATGTAAATTTCTGTTTCTTCCAGTGCATCCGTAACTCTCCATTTCTTGCTTGTGTGTAGTATTTACAGGCCTTCGGCGGCTTCTGAAATAGTGTGGGCAGTTCTGAATAAAATTTGGGATTTTACGCCGCGGTATTGCAAAATACTAAAGCAACTACACTGCCGACGTTTCGATCAACTTGCTGCGATCCTCATCAGGGCGGTAGTTTTATTCAAAATGGTACTGGCGGTGGTAGTCTACGATCTTATATAAATGTTGGCAGTGTCTGTCACATGTGCTCTCAGTCAACGTTGTAAACTGCCAAATCCTCTGCCTCAAACACTAATTGAACCGTCACGAATGTCCGCGACGGTGCATGCACTGCCGATAGAAGCTGTCAAGGACACGGCAGAGACGCATTATTTCGTGGGACGGCTAATTGCCCCCGTCCAGGGCAGGGCGCAGGCAGACACCCTGCCGTGACGCATCCCCCCTCCCACACAGCGAGCCCGGCCGCCAGCCGTGGGCCGAGTGACTCAGTGGCGGCAGCTGGATCCACAGTGCACCATTGTGGCCGCTAGCCGCTAACCAGCTACAAGCGCCGCGTCCTCCTTCCCTTTCACCGCTTCCCCTCAGGCTCTAGTCTTGCATACTTCTGCCCGCGGCCAAGAAGGTGGCACACGCTCGCGAATACATTACCAAATCTAATCTATTACTTTCTCCATTGCTAACAATGTGCTCGCGATACTGTATAGTTTATCGGTTTTTCACTTTTTTGTTCGTGAATAACCTGCTTTTCTGCGGTAAAAACCTACGACTGGATGATTTTAGCACGAAAACAGCTAGAATGGAATGTTCGCATGATTTTACGGCCATTCTCTGTTCCATGTATCGTAAACGCCTGTTGCACTGTTGCAAACGATCTGAAGTGAATGGTGGCAAACACTAGCGAATTGTTCGCTCACTCTCCTTCGCTTGTACTTGCTCTTTTTGCTGTGGCGTAAGCGAAGCTTTCTAAACTACGGCGGAATTCTTCCACTTTCCTTACCTAATCTACGTTTTCGCTTTAGTAGACCGACTTCATCGTTGCTATAAACACCCACATCTCCTGTGATGATCGAAAATGTTTCCCTTGGATTTTTATAATCAGACAATTAAAATATCAGTTCCCATGTTCAACAATGAGGTAAATTGCAATTTAGAAAGTGGGATTATGGCTATTTTCCCATATATTATTTTGCGGGTATCGAATTCTTAAAAATATGATAGTTGCATCAGTATGGAGGGAGGTAATCATTTGCTGATTTGGCTGCTGTTTATGATGAACTACGCTTGATGTCATGTTTGTTAATTTAATATCTTCCTCTAATCTGGCAGTATGTCTCAACAAGGAAGTGGGGGGGATCTTATGTCTGTATCTAATGTGGCACGCTGCCGCCAGCTATGTTCATCAACAATGCGTCGATGAAAAAAGTCGCCAGCAGCTGAGTTGGATTGTAACAGCGGACAGATAGACCATAGTGCAGCAAATCATTCCCCAGTTTATCACTGATCCGCTGCTTTTCGACTGGAAATGGCCGTGGTTAACGTATCATGGCATACTTCCGCTTCTGGTAGCGACATGCTTTGATTTCGGCGCAACATATCGCACTAGAAATGGATGTATGGCATCAGAAACTCTTTGTATTTGCGACAAACAGGAAATAAAAGATGCGTAGTTCATACGAGTCGCTGATACTTTCACCGACAAAGACGGTGGACCTTTATACCAGGTGGTTATAATTAAACCGACGGTGCTCCGAGACTACGGTGAGGGCTCTGTATATCGCAGGACGCTGAAACATCGTAGATATGTTCATTAATTGGCGTGCTCAGGGAATACGCTGAAAAAATAATATTTCCACTTTCTGCCACCAGGTGAAAATATAACGCTGTAAGCAGTCAGAATCTGGTATGGGTGCAAGCAAAGGGGAGGAATGATCAAACACATGAAAACGGTGGTTTTGGTACGTTTATTAGGATATGGTTACAAGTTACAATATGTGTTCAGTATGGTTTCTCGACTCAGTAACTGCTGCAGTTCTGACACTGCATGGCCGAAAGTTGCTCGCAGCATATCCGTTGTAATCAGAGCGATATGTCGTCATATGCTACCCTTCAGATCAGGGAGAGTTCGGTTACATCCCTGGTAGACATGATCTGCCAGGTATTCCCAGAACGAAAAGTCACGTGAATTTAGGTCGGGGAGCCGGCTGTGGTGACCGAGCGGTTCTAGGCGCTACAGTCTGGAACCGTGCGACAGCTGCGGTCGCAGTTTCGAATCCTGCCTCGGGCATGGGTGTGTGTGATGTTCTTAGGTTAGTTAGGTTTAAGTAGTTCTAAATTCTAGGGGACTGATGACCTCAGAAGTTAAGTCCCATAGTGCTCAGAGCCATTTGAACTATTTAGGTCGGGGGATCTGGAAGACCACACATGTTGAAATTGCCTAGAGATGATGCGGTCGTTACCGAATGTTTCTCGCATCAAATCTTGCACCAGGCAAGCGGCATGTCGTGACGCCCCATCTTGCATGAAAATAGTGGTGTGAATACAGCTGCGTTTTGGCGAAGCTGCATTCACATGTTACACAAGGAGATCTTTATAACTTGCAGATGTCACTGTTCATCTAACAGGTGCGCGAAGTGTCATCTCCTTGAAGAGAAACGAGCCAAGAATGAAGGAGTTTGTTAAACCACACCACACAGTCACATAAAGTGGATGTTCCTGCTCAAAATGTGGCAGAGTGGAACCCCATGTGTGACAGTTCTGTGCATTCACGGCACTATGCAGAGTGGAATGTACCTCGTCCATACAAAGAATATTTCCCAGCCACATGTGATCCATTTCCATACGAACCAAAAACGAAGGACAAAGTCACGGCTTTGTAGCCTATCTTAGGGCTTTGTTCAGGGCGCATTCTGAATCTTGCTGGGATACCAGTGTAAAATGCGCCACGAACTCTTTTTATTTGTCGCCCAGGGGAGAATCTACTCCTATGAGACATCTCCAGCACCGGCTGCAGAATTTGAGGCATGTACACCACGGTCGGCTATAACTACAGTAACTTCATTAACTGCCATGGGAAAGGGCTGCCTCCCTATCCCTGATGTGCCACCAAATTCTCTTGTTTCTTCAAATTTCTTGATGGTATTCTTTAGCCGACTTATTGACATGGGGCCTCTTCTCAGCTTTTTCTGTCGGCGATATTCCCGCAGTCCAGCGCTGCTATTGCTGCCGTTCTTATAAAACAGGGCACGGTCTGTCTTCTCAGCAGCATTGAGTTTCATACGGAAAAGTTCACTCTTCTTAACCCTTACACCAACAAAGACGGCCAAAAGAAATCAACGCTTGTCGCCAGCCGACAAACAGCATACTGATGTCAAAACAGAAAACATTTCACATTGTCACTGGTTACAGCGCCCAATTTTCACCTGGTTTCTAAAAGCGGAACTTATATATTTTCAGCATATTCCGCGAGCGCACCTATTAAAGAGCATACCTACGATGTTTCAGCGTTCTGTTATGTATACAGCCCGCACGGCACCACACGAAACACCTTCAGTTTAATTATAACTATTCTAATTTTTCTTTTACGAGAAGCAGAAGAATTGTGAGCTATTGTGGGTCGCCGACCAGTGGGCGTTCGCGGCAAGTGCTGAAGGGCGAGCGTGGATGGGCGGCTTGCGGTAGGGAGCGGTGCGCAGCGGACCGAGCAAAGCGCGTGCGAGTGCGCGTGCGCGAGCTGCACGTGACAGCCACGTGGCCTGCACGCAGCTGGGCCAGGCACACCCTCCTCACCCCCTTCACGGGAGGGCCACCGGACGCTTTTGCCACACTGGCCGGAGGCGCGGCGCAGCGCAGCGCACTGGCAAGTACTGTAAGCACAGGCATGTACAACGTAGCTTATTAATTTTTTTTACAGTACACAAATTCCATGTTAAAACAGCTGCCGGTGTAAGTTATTTATACTGGAGCGTAATAATATCCATTCCATATCCTAAATATGATATAAAAACTCTCCTGGATACTGGCGCTGGGGCAGAATTGACATCTGAGCTGGTCCCGAACATTTTCGTTCGTGGACAGATCTAGGGATCTTATTGGCCACAGGAGTACTTCAACATCACGCTCACCATTCAAAGAGGCACCCGCCATGTGCGGACGAGCATTGTCGTGTTGAAAATGGCACCACGATTCAGTCGCACGACACATAACACATGCCGTATATTTCGGCAACTAAGACAATAGCTCAAGCATAAAAAAGGCATCCAAAATCGGGGTAATTTTAGATGACGGATATAAAACATCGGCTGTAATTTATATACATTAAAATTATTATAAAATAAAATAAATTTCTCGCTAATGTTTTTAAAACGCCGGAAAATGCTCGCAGTCATCATCTAAGGCTCTGGCTCTGAGCACTATGGGACTTAACATCTGAGGTCATCAGTCCCCTAGAACTTAGAATTACTTAAACCTAACTAACCTGAGGACATCACACACATCCATGCCCGAGGCAGGATTCGATCGTGCGACCGTAGCGGTAACGCGGTTCCCGTCTGAAGCGCCCAGAACCGCACGGCATCATCTAAGGAAAGCAGTTCTCAAGTACATCCTCACTTTCGTTCTTTAGGAGCTCGTCATACTGGTCCCATTCTGCACCCTGTGAAACGATTTCCGCTTCGTAATCGGTATTCCATGTCATCCACAGCATTGGAAATCCGACACTTTCTGAAGGATTCGATCGCTGTTTCCACTTCCACTTTTCCCCACGGTTTGATCACGAAATCACACAAAACCATCATGTGATGCAGCCCTTATAGCTCCACTTTTCGTATATGTCTGTTCGCCGCACGTCATCCAGTTGTTCCATTGTTCACGTATATGGTTTTTCAAAGATTTATTCAGAGAGACGACTAAAGGTAATAGCATCGACGCCAAACCGCATGGTACAAGAGCAATCTTAGTACTCCTTCGTGCTGTTTGATTTTTGGTATTCTCAGTCATGTGACTGCGAAACACATCCCGCTCCAACAAACTTGATTGATTTCGTAGAGCTCATGATCGCCTCTGCCATACATTTTCTAACCACAATTGGTTCAAATGGCCCTGAGCACTATGGGACTTAACATCTATGGTCATCAGTACCCTAGAACTTAGAACTACTTAAACCTAACTAACCCAAGGACAGCACACAACACCCAGTCATCACGAGGCAGAGAAAATCCCTGACCCCGCCGGTAATCGAACCCGGGAACCCGGGCGCGGGAAGCGAGAACGCTACCGCACGACCACGAGTTGCGGACTTTCTAACCACAATTTTACACCATTTTCGTCCATCCCCTTTTCGTGAAAACGTGCAAAAGTGCCTGGTGGAAATTTTATTTTAGGAATGGTTTTTCCGCTTGAAAATGACCATATTAACTCTGATCCATCTGCCATGCTTGTTAATACTACTATAAGCCTGGCGTTTTCATGGCCTGTACTTCTGACTTGAGCAGCTTTTACGCCCTTTGTTTCCACAATTTCATTTTTTATCGTATCGAAGTTTATCGGTGTTTCATCCATATTTCCAATATGAGATACTGCAAAATTGTATTTTTATCTGTTACGAATAACAAATTGTAAGAATTCGTAACGTTATGGTCAAGATCTTTCGCTAATTTCTGCGCAATTTGTATTTAATGCTGTATTACCAAATTTTTTTCTGTTCATGAAATGATTGCACCAACCTACTGCTGCTTTAAATTCTTTGTCGTGCTCTGTATTGGCTTGTGCCCACTTCAATGTATAAGACCTAATATTATTTCTTGTAACAACATATAAATTCTACCTCTGTTCTTCTACCCATTCTGCAACGCTATTTTCCATCCCTGGCCAGAAAGCTATTCCTTTCCTCGTTGAACACCTTTTCAATGGCATTTTTGTAATGGTATCTTAATTCTTTTGATAATGTCTTACCATCTTTTGTGTTATATCGAAAACCCTTGCTGCAGCACAATTGTTAAATTCTTTAGCCTGTTTTATGCCCTTTAACTTGAATATTGCTTTATTTCGTTCTTTTTGTTGGTTCCATCATTAGGCACGTACTTTATAAATTTTACGCCGATTAGTCTTACAGTAATAACTGTTTGACCACACAAAACAACCTACAACAATATTTATTAACTGTACATATGAGTTCATTATTCGGCACGTGCTACACAGGCAAAACCGCAAAATGCTGAAGGAGGGATTTGCTTCATGACGTGTGCAACCGTATCAATTGTTTAGTAGTACAGAGCGGGTATAATGTGAATAGCCAATACGACGCTTTTATAATTACTCAAGTTCATTACCCGAATCAGTGCGCGTATTATTATCCACATGACCACTGTTCTAAAGTAAATTTGTAGGCCGTTGACAGTTTGGGGATCGTCTTGTAGGACGGGCGTACGGTAAAACTATATATCTTCGACGAAAATTTATACCTCATCCTATCTCACGATTTTCCCGTATGACCATTTCATGCTTGTTCCATGAATGTCAGAAATCCGGTAAAACATCAAATCTCCGACATCGCTGCGGCCGGAAAAAGATCCTGCAACAACGGGACCAACGACGACTGAAGAGAATCGTTCAACTTGACGGAAGTGCAACCCTTCCGCAGATCTCAATGCTGGGCTATCAACAAGTATCAGCGTGCGAACCATTCAACGAAGACCGGTTGGTGTGGCCGTGCGGTTCTAGACACTTCAGTCTGGAACCGCGTGACCGCTACGGTCGCAGGTTCCAATCCTGCCTCGGGCATGCATGTGTGTGATGTCCTTAGGTTAGTTAGGTTTAAGTAGTTCTAAGTCTAGGGGACTGACGACCTCAGATGTTAAGTCCCATAGTGCTTAGAGCCATTTGAACCATTTTTGAAACCATGCGAGAGTGACAACAATGACTTTTTTATTATAAAACAATATTTGCCTTTACCTGTCACGGTTTTTCTTTATTTGTACCTGCACGATGATTTTCGGGAAATACTTCAAATTATGAAGTGCCTCTAGTAACGTATTGACGCTTGATGATTATACTGCGTTAGAGTTGCGTTGCACACCCTGTACTTGTGCTAACACATTACGAGACTAGATTAATCAACATATCACCGTCCTCTGATGAACCTATTTCACTATCATGAAAAGTAAAAGATATCGGCGAATCAATAGACTAAATTACGTAAGTTAAGGGAAAAACTATACTCGTTTTGAAACACAGAAATCGTGTAGAATAAGAAACCTCGATACCCGACAGTCTGAAGAAGACGAATCTTTACCTCAGAAATGTACATTGCTTTTTAATTTCTGTAGTGTTGTTGTATGGGAAAAATAGATGATGCAGCCGACTGCATTTTTATGTGCCATACTTCTGACCTAGCCACCTTCGTCCTGAGCAGTACTTCTAACCTAGCCATCCTCATCATTTGTCTTGCGCGAAAGACTTACTGTTATATTCTCTCGCTGCTCGGACTCGAGATTAAATGGTCTTGCAACTTTTGCAACAAAGTAATTCAACAGCACTCTCAGACGATGTAAATGTGTGTGTTGTTACCGTCGGTGCGGGAACAGCTTAGCGTGGCTTCCTTGTTTTACTCTTCCGTTGCACTCTGTGAAGCCATACACGAGCTGCATATCGGCCAATCCACACTTCTGTGTTTCACTGTTACGTGTAGCTAACGCTGCCGGAAGTTGTCGAATTATTTCTTTTTCCTTGATTTCCTCTATCTTCTCTATTTCACAGTTTTGTAGTTCTTACTCCTTGTATCGTATGAAACCAGCGAATTCAGAATCATACGATACACGGCTGTTCCCGCATCGACGGTAACAACAACACACACATTTATATCATCTGATAGTGCTGTTGGATTACTTTGTATTTTGTATTTTACGTTTTGATTGTTGCCTATTATAGATTTTTCTACTGTTGTGAAGGCATTTTCGTAGCAACAAAGGTCATTCTCGTAATTACCCAAATACATCATAATAACAAACCAAGCTCCGTCAGAACACGCGGCGGAAGGCCCAACGATACCGACGACTGCCGTGACTTCCTTAGTAGACTGGTATAATCGGACACGGAGGGGCTTGGGGTCAGCTCACATTTCTCCCGGCCGTTGACAGTATTCATGAGCTGGAGTCGCTACCGCTCTGTCACGTAGCTCCTCAGTTGGCATCATGAGGCTAAATGCATCCCGGTAGTTCAACAGCGCATGGCGGCCCGGACGGTCACCCATCCAAGTGCCAACCACGCCCGACGGTGCTTGACTTCGCTGATCTGACGAAAAATGGTGTATCCACCACGGCATCGCCGTTGACAGTCGTAATTACATTCTTACTGCGTAACTTATCACTGTAGATCATGGGTCCCTAATAGCAAAATACTAAGAACATACCTCTAAACACGTTCCGATATTTTCTCTGTCGTGTTCAGGTTGACCCTACTGTAGGAGGAGAAGTAGAGAAAGTGAGTGAAGAAGTCTGCGGTGTGAATTTCGGTATGCAGGCGGTACCTCCCGGTAGGGCAGTCGCACTCTGCCGTGCGTAGTGCGTAGCTGCGGCTCACCCGAGGGCGCGGGGCGGCGAGAATTCCGAGGCCGGAGGGGTCCCCTCTCGCCGGCTGTGGCGGTGGCGGAGCCGCCGTGGCCAGCCCTGGCACGCGCCCAGGGACCTGCCACGCAGCTGGCGCCTACGCAACACACACGCACACTCACGCACACAAGCCCACACGCACCGACAGGCGCGCCACGGCGAGCCACAGATAAGCCGCACGCGCCGTCAAACGAGACCGGGCCGCGGAAATTAGTCGCCATGTGGCCGCCGGTCGTCTCGGGCACCCTCCTCACACGGCAGGCAGGCTCTTATCCTAACGCCGTGAGCGACATTTCCTCCTGAAAAAAGCATTCGATACCGTGCCGCACTCCCACCTAGCGAGCAAAATACAGGCTTACGGAATATCAGACCAGAATTATCATTGCACTTAGCACTTCCTGTCGCATACAAGACCACTCGACGCTCTCAGCAAGGTGAAATCGTCGGATGTAAAATTTACTTCCTGAGTAGCTTAGGGTAGTGTTATACGGCCTGTACTATTCGCAGCTTATACAGAATGAAACCGAGCTCCACAGACTAAACGTTTTTCAAAGATATTTGCTGCGTAAAATAATTCTCATTTACTGTTTCGTTTCAGATGCACATTTTTAATCAAATTAAATTTTTCGATCACTCTGGATCATCTTCAGATGTAGGTAGTTGAACCCGTCTTGCCTACTCAGTACCACGTATCTGGGTACTGTACTGCGTCAGTACCGTACTCTGACATGTGATACTGAGTAGACAAGACGAGTTGCTGACGCAATAACTGAGATCTGAAGATGGTCGACAGTGATCGAAACATGTGATATAATTAAAAATGAGCGACTGAGACAGAACAATAAATGAGAATTATCTTAATTATGTAAATAGTTGCTGAATCTCTGAAAACGATTATATGGATGATAGTATATGCTGAGTATTCTGGTGTAAGGGACCCATGGTCTCTGGGTGGCTCAGAGAAAGAGTGCTGTTTTACTTTAGTCGGTTTATTACGTTAATTTCCTCCGTTTATGTCAAAATAACCAAAATACTCAATATTCAGCCACCAAAATCTACGATACAAAACACGCAGTAATGCAGCAATCTTCAAACCAAACACGTACGCTGTTTTAACAGTCTGGAACCGCGCGGCCGCTACGGTCGCAGGCTCGAATCCACTGTCAGACTATTTCTCTACCGTTACAGTCTACAGTAGCACCTAAATTTTTCCGTGTTTGCTCTGATTTCTCTTACTTTATTACGATGGTATTTCTCCCCATGAAAATGGGACACAGTTGGTGAATTCAGTTTCGTGGAACAAGAAAAGGCCTTTGTTCTAATGATTGCCACCCAAATTCGCTTCTCATACCCGTGACACTTTCACCCATATTTCACGATAGTACAAAACGAGTTTCCCTTCTTTGAATTTTTTCTATGTCCTCCTTCAGTCCTCTCTGCTGAGGATCCAATATTGTCCACCACTACTGCGGAAGAAGACGGAGGAGCTTTATGTAGGCAGCTTCTCTAGCAGATTTGCTGTGCCTTCTAAGTAGCCTTTTCGCTTTCCTCATAACATTTGTTGTGTGACGGTTCCAATTTAAGTTGTTCGTAATTAATAAACCCTAGGTATTTAGTTGAATCGTCAACCTTTAAATTTGTATTATTGATCGTGTAACCTAAATTAAACGGATTCCTTTTAGTATTCATGTGGAGGACCACTGACTTTTTATTTTTCACAATCTTTGCAGTTTTTCTAGAAGGCGAATGGCAACATCCTCTGCAGATAATCTAAGACAGCTGCTCAGATTCTCTCCTAAGTCGTTTATATAGACTAAGAGCAGCAGAGCGCTTACAATACTTCTGTTTTACTTTAAGACTTCCCATCAGTTTCTACAAACTGCGACCTTTCTGACAATAAATTACAAATCCAGTCGCGTAACAGGTATTCCTCAAAATTCCCGCCACTGAGTTGACGGTAGAGTGTACACCCACGCACCATAGACACACAGATGTAGTGCGATGTCGCTGCCGTCGCTGAGGTAACAGCTCTACTCCGCTTCGTCGTGCCACTCGTCCAGTGCATTCAGTAAACATGAACACGGAGTGCGTATTAGGCAACGCTTCGTGACTAAACCTATCAGTACTGCAGTGCATCACTGCCAATGTACGGCTAATACTGTCGGAAAAACAAAACGGGCGACAGAACCGGGCAGTGCAGTATGAGAGCGAAGAGTAAAGTGCGGGTTACGGTTGTCAGAAGCAAGTACCGTGAGCGAGTGCAAAAGTTTGTTTTCAAACAATATGCACATGGCATACTGCCGGAAAATTTACACTGTTTTCAATGCAGTGCAGGTACAATGATAAACATGGGTAAGAAATCAAACGAACTACAATCACTCTGTAACGAATAACCAAAAATCACTAATCCCTTAAATCAAGATTCTCAGAAAATATCCTTGACCATTCTTTTGCAGTTTTGTCGATGGAGTTCGGGTTCACTCTGTGTAAGTGATTTGCTCGATTACGTCGGGAGCTTCTTGGGGCTGATCGTGGATGATACCGTCGTAAATAGAAACTGCATCGCCAGAAAATAGTGCCGAAGTGCCGGAAGGTCTCCGGAGGATCGACGGTCGACGCTGTGACTGGTAGTTGATCTTCAACACAAGGGGATTTAAAGTATTGCGCACAAATAGGCGACAAAACCCATTATTGTTCGACTGCTCTATTGGCGATCAATAGCTGGAGACATTAACAACCGCAACATATCTAAGAGGACGCGGCCGGAACCGCCTAAAATGGTACGACCACATAAAATTACTTGTAGGAAAAACAAATGCCGGGCTAAGATTCAGTGAAAGAATCCTAAGGAAATGTAATTCATTAACCGAAACAAGTAGTTACGTGTGTCGTTCGATAGATTTTCCGGTATTATTAGTCAGTAGGAGAAGAATTAGAGCAAATCCAAAGGAGATTGGTACCTTTCGTCACGGTTTCGTTTCTCAAGCACGAGAACGTCGAGGAAAAGCTCATCTAATTACAATAGCAGACGCTACAAGACGAGTGTTCTGCATCATGGAAACAGTTATTGTCAACATTATGAGAGAATGCATTCCAGAAAGAGTCGAGCAACATATTACTTCTCCCCATATACACCTCGGGAAATGGCCCTGAAGATTAACAAACAGTTCGTGCGGAGACTTACGGATAGTTACTATTCCCGCGCAAAGCACAGCAAACGGAAGGTACTTTCCGTGTCACCCTGAATGTAGATGTTGGTATAGAAATGAGATTCACAAAATTTTCAACGATTTAAGTCACAACTATTCCTACGATAGCCTCTTTTTTATATTTCACGACTATGTAATTTCCCCAGAAAGTAAAACATATTTTTTCGTACTTCACATCGTTTGACGTACCATATTACTATTTAGAAACATGTGTGACCTCGAACACTATAGAGGAAAGCTTAACTAAGAAACCACCGTAAAAAAATCTAAT
This sequence comes from Schistocerca piceifrons, assembly GCF_021461385.2. Classification (NCBI taxonomy): domain Eukaryota; kingdom Metazoa; phylum Arthropoda; class Insecta; order Orthoptera; family Acrididae; genus Schistocerca; species Schistocerca piceifrons. The sequence continues at coordinate 318,822,569 of NC_060139.1, read as the reverse complement.
TTCTTCCTATAGTCAAGATGACCTCTCTATGTTCATTGGTGCAGCCTGCCCATCTGTTACTGTAACCTGAACTGGTGTATGGGCGGGATACCATCTGACATTTATCCTTCCACGTAACTGTTTTCAATTTCGTTTGCAAATACTCACATGTGCATGGTACATGACAAGCCTGATAGCTTTTCTGGCTTGTGCCCCCCCTTTTTTTATTTACTATTCGGTACCAGAGGAACAATATACAGAATAATTCCGTTACAATGTTACAAAATTTCAAGGATGATGGAGAACGATAAATGTATCAATTCGAAGTAAGGGACCTTCGTCCGCAAACGACCGAGTTGAAAGCTACGAGCGAATATCGTTCTGACAACTCTTGCAGTCGAATACATGTACCATTACCGTTGTTGCTAAAATTGCTAAGTAGAATATGCCGACGAGCAAGTTTAAGACGTCAGTGGATGTGGTTCCAACATGATGGGGCCGCACCTCACTTTGAACACCTGGATCAGACATCCCCTGAAAAGTGGGCAGGCAGAGGATGCCCTGTTTGGTGGCCAGCACGTTCACTTGATCTCACCCCACTTGATTTCTTCTTGTGGGGCCCTGTGAAAAGTCTTCTATACGAGAAGCCTTTCGAGACTGAAGAAGATCACCTGGTAAGAATTCTTGCTGTCTGTGACCGAAGGTACTGCAAAGGGTACAGTAGACGGTAGTGCAACAACGATGCCATGGCTGCATTGATGCTGAGGGACGTCATTTTGAAGAACTATTGTAAACGCGGCAGCTTGTAAAATTTGTGTAGGTAAATGGAATTCATCATTACTGTACTGTAGACTTAGGATTTTCGATCTTTCTGATATCAAGTTGCGTATGTCGTTACTACTCCACAACTGGGAAATTTTCTAAGGGTATTGGGGAGTCTTAAACTGGAACTTTGTGCGTCATGATGAGGGTTCGGAAGTTCATGTCCTTAGTGTGAGCACTGCGCGAGGTGAAGGCGGAACTTGAGTAGAATTTCGCTTAAGCTATACTTTTCAAGTCTGTCGTTTCCGGACTAGCGTCCCTTACCAGAGACTGATACCTTTACCCTTCTCCATCATCCCTGAAAGCTTGTGACATCATCACTGAATCACCTCGCATTAGAAATTCCTAGGGTCTTGCTGAAAACCAATTCCTGATAGCTTTTTGCTACAGATCCAAGGTTGATTGTCTCACCTGGATTTGATTAAGACACTCTCCTGGAGGATGCATGCGCCTACTGTTCACAGTTCGTGTTTCATGAAGAGCTAACGAGTTTGACGCCAGTCATAAAGTGGTTCAAAAATGGCTCTGAGCACTATGCGACTTAACTTCTGAGGTCATCAGTCGCCTAGAACTTAGAATTAATTAAACCTAACTAACCTAAGGACATCACACACATCCATGCCCGAGGCAGGATTCGAACCTGCGACCGTAGCGGTCGCTCGGTTCCAGACAATAGCGCCTACAACCGCGCGGCCACATAAAGTTGTATCTCGTATAAGAACATTTGCATAAAGTAGCGATTGAAAAATATAAAACAATATGTTCTGTCTGACTGAGATACACCGTACAGATCTGTCTACTTGTTGTGCAGCCGCCGGCCACTGTGGCCAAGCGGTTCTAGGCGCTTCAGTCTGGAACCGCGCCACCGCCACGGTCGCAGGTTCGAATCCTGCCTCAGGCATGGATGTGTGTGTTGTCCTTAGGTTAGTTAGGTTTAAGTAGTTCTAAGTTCTAGGGGACTGATGACCTCAGATGTTAAGTCCCATAGTGCTCAAAGCCATTTGAACCATTTTGAATCAGAATTAAGAAATATATCACTGAGTTGAGACGTTCTATATCGTTTATTTAGGATATGTCTCAAGGTTCTAGTTTATTTGTACGTTTAGAACTGATGTGCATGTATACATTTGTTTACATGACTCACACGAAGGTATGGAATGATTATGCTAGTTGCTTTAGGCCTATTGCACAGTCTACAGCTTGTCATCTGCAAACAGTAAAACGTTATTTTACTTTTCCGTTTATTGCGCATTAAATTATTTAGAATGTTACTTACAAGGGAACCTCCCCATCGCACCCCCCTCAGATTTAGTTATAAGTTGGCACAATGGATAGGCCTTGAAAAACTGAACACAGATCGATCGAGAAAACAGGAAGAAGGTGTGTGGAACTATGAAAAAATAAGCAAAATATACAAACTGGGTCGTCCATGTGTAATACAGGCAATTTTAAGGGCAGTGTGAGATGAGGAGCGCCGTGGTCCCGTGGTTAGTGTGAACAACTGCGGAACGAGAGGTCTTTCGTTCAAATCTTCCCTCGACCGAAAATTTTAACTTTCTATTTTCAGTTTATGTGACAAACTCTTATGTTTTCATCACTTTTTTTGGAGTGATTATTACATCCACAAGAAAACCTAAATCGGGCAAGGTAGAAGAATCTTTTTACCCATTAGCCAAGTGTACTAGTTAGGTGGGTCGACAACATATTCCTGTCATGTGACGCACATGCTGTCACCAGTGTCGTATAGAATATATCAGACGTGTTTTCCTGTGGAGGAATCGGTTGACCTACGATCTTGCGACCAAATGTTTTCGGTTCCCATTGGAGAGGCACGTCCTTTCGTCAACTAATCGCACGGTTTTGCGGTGCGGTCGCAAAACACAGACACTAAACTTATTACAGTGAACAGAGACGTCAATGAACGAACGGACAGATCATAACTTTGCGAAAATAAAGAAAGCAAAATTTTCAGTCGAGGGCAGAGTTGAATTAAAGACCTTTCTGTCCGCAGCTGTTCACACTAACCACGGGACCACGGCGCTCCTCGCCTCATATTGCCCTTAATATTGCCTATCTTACACATGGACGACCCAGTTTGTATATTTTGCTTATTTTTTCATAGTTCCACACAATTTCTTCCTGTTTTCTCGATTGATCTGTGTTCAGTTTTTGAAGGCCTATCAACTGTGCCAACTTATAACTAAATCTGAGGGGGGTGCGATGGGGATGTTCCCTTGTTAGAGTTTTGATCTGATGTTTTTAAGTTGTTTAGGTCAAGGTAACACGCTTATTTCTTCCGCTTTTGTGGTTACACAAGCATTTTCTACGGTTTGTTCACCAAGCACAGAGTTGTGCACAACAAAAGCGAAAGAACACACAATGCAACAACACCACAACATGAAAAACAGTAACACGTCTGTGTGAATGTGAAACTACAGAATTCCTCTCACATTTTCTTAGCAAGCACGGAAATAAGAAGAACTGTAGCTTTCACAAAATGGTGAAAGTACTGCTCTTTATCTGTTCACCACAAAGCTACGGGAGACTGCCGGAGTCCTCTTGATGTTTGCTTGCAATATGATTAGCCGCTGTGCCAAGTCACAGCAGGACATGAGCGAGTGCTGCTGTTAATACAGCAAGCGGATGTGCTGCTGGGGCCCTGCCTTGGCACGACAGCATGTTACATGCCTCCCCCCCCCCCCCCTTCCCACCGCTCCATCACCCCCTCCTCACCATTCCCCACCGCTCAACATCTGCTGCCGTTCACTTGCTCCGTTAGTCACCCCGCGCTCCGCCCTTCGTTATTCTTGGGCATACGCACGTCAGCTGCAGGGGCGAGTAATCACAGCGACCAACTTCGGAAGAAGAGCTTGGCGCCGAACTCCCTTATCGGTATATGAACGAGTCTCGGAAATGCTCTACATGAGCTGCTGTAATGGTTATTAAACAGATATAGCTACTGGTTCCGTAACTATTTGCTAAAATATATACGTACCGTATTGTTACGTGTTTTAGATTAAAATTGTTTCATAAAATGTTTCTAGAAGAAATAATACACTACTGGCCATTAAAATTGCTACACCACGAAGATGACATACTACAGACGCGAAATTTAACCGACAGGAAGAAGACACTGTGATATGCAAATGATTAGCTTTTCAGAGCATTCACACAAGGTTCGCACCGGTGGCGACGCTTACAACGTGCTGATATGAGGAACGTTTCCAACCGATTTCTCATACACAAACAGCAGTTGACCGGCGTTGCCTGGTGAAACGTTGTGATGCCTCGTGTAAGGGGGAGAAATGCATACCATCAAGTTTCCGACTTTGATAAAGGTCGGATTGTAGCCTATCGTGATTGCGGTTTATCGTATCGCGACATTGCTGCTCGCGTTGGTCGAGATCCAATGACTGTTAGCACAATATGGAATCGACGGGTTCAGGAGGGTAATACGGAACGCCGTGCTGGATCCCAACGGCCTCGTATCACTAGCAGTCGAGATGACAGGCATCTTATCCACATGGCTGTAACGGATCGTGCAGCCACGTCTCGATCCCTGAGTCAACAGATGGGGACGTTTGCAAGACAACAACCATCTGTACGAACAGTTCGACGACGTTTGCAGCAGCATGGACTATCAGCTCGGAGAGCATGGCTGCGGTTACCCTTGACGCTACATCACAGACAGGAGCGCCTGCGATGGTGTACTCAACGACGAACCAGGGTGCACGAATGGCAAAACGTCATTTCTTCGGATCAATCCAGGTTCTGTTTACAGCATTATGATGGTCGCATCCGTGTTTGGTGACATCGCGGTGAACGCACATTGGAAGCGTGTATTCGTCAACGCCATACTGGCGGATCACCCAGCGTGATGGTATTGGGTGCCATTGGTTACACGTCTCGGTCACCTCTTGTTCGCATTGACGGCACTTTGAACAGTGGACGTTACATTTCAGATGTGTTACGACCCGTGGCTCTACCCTTCATTCGATCCCTGCAAATCCCTACATTTCAGCAGGAAATGAACGACCGCATGTTGCAGGTCCTGTACGGGCCTTTCTGGATACAGAAAATATTCGACTGCTGCGATGGCCATCACATTCTCCAGATCTCTCACCAATTGAAAACGTCCGGACAATGCTGGCTGAGCAACTGGCTCGTCACAATACGCCAGTCATTACTCTTGATGAACTGTGGTATCGTGTTCAAGCTGCATGGGCAGTTGTACCTGTACACGCTATCCAAGCTCTGATTGACTCAATGCTACTCGGAGTATGCCTTCCTTATGCAGTAAGTGTTTTGTTGTTATTCTTTCACGAATGAAGCCCTGACAGACGCAAAAGCAATGAAAGTGTTACGTTTCTTTGCTCAGTTCTTTGCTTAGTTCGCGTATCAAGTCACACTAAACTTGTTTTCGCTGTGTCAGCCAGTCGTACCCACACGGGTGTACGTTCGTATGTAAATCATCCGGTGCCTTATAAATTCAGTCTGAACCATATAAATACTACGAAAATATGCATTATCTCTATAATAGTGTATCCGAAGATTAAAGTTCTCGCTATAAATCTCCTTTTGCAAAGCAAATGGTAGAAGATTTGGCCCTGCAGATGAAATCTGTTACGGAGGAAACAAAGCACTCCCGTTTGGTGTCTCCAATAGTCGATTGAGCAGACTGTCTCAAAACATGTCCTTCGCGTTATTTCTCTAAGGGTGCTAAATGAACTAACTTAAGTGAGATCGAAGGGGGGAAAGTATCGACCCCGCGACCTCCGGTGCAGGCAGCCGCGCCGGGTCCCGGAGAGACGCCGGCTCCGCCACTGCCGCTGCCGCTGGCGCCTATCGATCTCTCGAGGCTGGGCAGAGTCGACTGGCGACTCGCCGGCGCCTCACGTACACACACGCGGCGGGCGCGCCAGATGGGCGCCGGTCGCAGCTGCGTTGGAATGCCCCGGCCGGGCGGCCGGCCCACACAAGAGCCCGTCCCTAAGGGACGGCGGTTATCGTCGAAAGTAGCGGTTTTCGGTTATATCGCTTTTTTTTTTAACGCCACTTTAACTGGACTACTCAAACAGCACAAAACAAAAAAGTTATTTCCTGTATTAAACGTGGATATCGAAAAAAAATTGAAAAATTTTCATACCCTCAGTTTTAAGATACTTAGTGTCGAAATATTAAACTAAATATGCTAGTAAAAGAAAACTTAGTTCGTCCACCGTTCGCTGCTTTTCTCCAAAATTGATACGTGGTTGACTACTACTACAAAAAAAAAAAAAAACACCAGTATTCTCCTACTGGTTCTAATTTTTTGAAACTTTGCTCAAAAATCATGTATTAATCAGGGTCATACAACTATTTGGACAGCCGGCCGTTGTGGCCGAACGGTTCTAGGCGCTCCAGTCCGCAACCGCGCTGCTGCTGCGGTCGCGTGTTCGAATCCTGCCTCGGGCACGGATGTGTGTGATGTCCTTAGGTTAGTTAGGTTTAAGTAGTTCTAAGTCTAGGGGGACTGATGACCTCAGATGTTAAGTCCCATAGTGCTTAGAGTCATATGAACCACTATTTGGACATTACGAAGAGCCAGTACTAAAGAATGCAAACTGATGTTGAAGAACTCTATTTTTCGTGCAAATTTGTCCGTTTTCAAGGGCTACAAGCGGATAAAAACATGTTATTTAGACACCGACTGCAGATCAGTTTCTTTCTTCTTTTAATATAAACTATGAATGAACTGTCAAGCTTTGAGTTTTCTCCTTATATTATGTCTCAAGTTAGTAGTGGCTCCTCCAGTTCTTAATCTTTAAATGGAGCATTGTATTTCATGGATACCGCACTAGGTTAAAACTTCCAGACTAGGGAGGGTCATTCTGTGTAACAATTGATGTAAGACGACGATCATGAAAAAGTACCATGTAGACCAGATGGGGCAAGTCTTGCACACTATATGTACACACGTACCTTCTAACAGGTCACACCACATGGTAACAGGGACATCATAGTCTCAGCAATGCTGTACCAGTTCTTATGCCATCTGTTTGTTGCTCGTTTCTGTTGGCATTGTTATGCTGACCGCTTCTCCCATTTTCTATAACAACGCAATATTTCAAAGCAATGCAAATGTTACGGATAAAGTTACCAGTTCTTTAAAAACGGTTTATTTAAAAACGAAAAATTTTAGCGCTGCTGTTATGGCTAATTGATTTTTTTCACCAGGTTATTAGAAAAAAATGAAAATGCTTTTCATAAACAAGAACAAACAAATATCGAACAATAGCAGTATCTGTTTTAACCGATCAGCTTTTCCCATCCCTACCGTCTCTCCGACAAGCACATAGCGAATGGGTGATAGTGTGCAGAAAAGCAGTCGCTTTGAACTGTTATAGCTGAAAACTATTACTGGCAACTGGTTCGTATTGCCGTACTTATCATTCCAATGTGCTCTCTTTCATAATCAATTAATCAATAAAATAAGTGCCGCAGGGTTCGTAGCTTGGTATAACACCCACCTACTGAGGGCACTTAAGCGACTTGTGCATTAATGGCGCTGCTTATTTACTCAAGGACTTTCTCATGTGGCTGACTGCATCCCGTCCCAGAGCTTACCACAACATGAAAAGCCAATGTGATCTCCGGGGAATCGAACCTTCGGACAGTGCATCGCCTTACAGCGTTCTTAGTAAGCCAGACCAAACACAGAGGGAAACAAAGGGCGTACCGAGTCCAATAGAACTGTGCCTAGTAAAGCTCTGTAGCGTTCAAAGTAATCTTCAGTTTGAAGACAGCTACGCTTGTGGCGTTTGTAAGGTATCTGCCACAAGAACAGAGTTATGACAGATACGATGAGTGCAAATTTTTCCTCGACAAACTACATCCAGAATGTGACAACCTAAATAAGATTTCTAGCATATGTACAGTTCATTTTCATGAACATCATCACGAGAAACTTCGCTACCCATACTCGATATGACAGGCGCACGCACCTAGATGTGAGCGTGTGAGGAAGACAGTTGATGATGTAGAATGCAGCAATTACGGTACGTTGAAATGAAGGCAATAGCTAACAGTCGACTGGAAGCGTAAACTGCATCAAACCAACCTCGACTTGATGACCCAAAGAAGTTGATACTCGACTGAAAATATTAAAATAATTACGTAGCAATAATAGGTGCTGTATTTTAATTTTCTGTTGGAGCCCACCTACCCAACGTGTTAAATTTCCGTTTAAAGGAACTAATTCAGATTTTGAAATATATATTCCCATTAATTTTGCATTTACTAACAGAAAAGACGTGCCTGCACATTCGGCAAGTATTCACCGGTAGAGCGAATGTAGCCATCGTAAAATTATATTTTCAAATACTTGTGTATTAAATTTAATCTGCAATGCTATTTTTATAAAAAATCAATGAGCTCTATCGTTTTCTCTTGCTTCTAGCTGCTAATTTGAAGCATAACTGACAGTAACTTAAAATCTAGTTTTACTTCTGAACCTCTCTCCACTTCCATTGGAAAATACAATAGTTCTTCTCAAGACGATGCACAATTATTGAAATACTTCGATTCTAAGAGTAACTAACTGTGTCAGCCTTCCCACAATGACAAAAATTTCCTTAATAATTACAATATTCTATACTCCAGCACCTATTCATGTTCTTTTTTATTTATTTATTTATTTATTTATTTATTTATTGTTCCGTGGGACCAAATTAAGGACAAGTCTCCATGGTCATTGGACGAGTCAATACATGAAATTATAACACGATATTAGAAACAGATAAAATGAATTATAAAAAACATATTCAGGTGACAAGTCGTAAGTTTAAATGAAGAAAATCAACAATGCAACACTGGAATTTGCTTAATTTTTTAGCTCTTCCAGGAGCTCCTCGACAGAATAGAAGGAGTGAGCCATGAGGAAACTCTTCAGTTTAGACTTAAAAGAGTTTGGGCTACTGCCAAGATTTTTGAGTTCTTGTGGTAGCTTATTGAAAATGGATGCAGCAGAATACTGCACTCCTTTCTGCACAAGAGTCAAGGAAGTGCATTCTACATGCAGATTTGGTTTCTGCCTAGTATTAACTGAGTGAAAGCTGCTAAGTCTTGGGAATAGGCTAATATTGCTAACAACAAACGACATTAAAGAAAATATATACTGCGAGGGCAATGTCAGAATTCCCAGATTTTTGAATAGGGGTCGACAAGAGGTTCTCGAACTTACACCACATATAGCTCGAACAGCCCCTTTTTGAGCCAAAAATATCCTTTTTGAATCAGAAGAATTACCCCAGAAAATAATACCATACGACATAAGCGTATGAAAATATGCGAAGTAGACTACTTTTCGTGTTGAAGTGTCACTTATTTCAGATACTGTTCTAATGGTAAATAAAGCAGCATTTAGCTTCTGAACAAGATCCTGGACATGGGCTTTCCACAACAGCTTACTATCTATCCGAACGCCTAGGAACTTGAACTGTTCCGTCTCGCTTATAATATGCCTATTCTGTCTGATCAAAATATCGGTTCTTGTTGAATTGTGAGTTAGAAACTGTAAATACTGAGTCTTACTGTGATTTAGCATCAAATTATTTTCCACAAGCCACGAACTTATTTCATGAACTACATTATTTGTTACTGTTTCAATATTACACACAAGATCCTTCACTATCAAGCTGGTGTCATCAGCAAACAGAAATATTTTTGAATCACTGTAATACTAGAAGGCATATCATTTATATAAATAAGAAACAGCAGTGGCCCCAGCACCGACCCTTGGGGAACGCCACACTTAACAGTGCCCCATTGGGACTGAACATCACTACCACTCTCAATATTGCGGAGAATTACCCTCTGCTTTCTGTTCTTAAAGTAAGAGGCGAACCAATTGTAAGCTACTCCCCTTACTCCATAATGGTCCAGCTTCTGCAGTAATATTTTGTGGTCAACACAGTCAAAAGCCTCCGTTAAATCAAAGAAAACACCTAGCGTTCGCAACCTTTTATTTAATCCGTCCAATACCTCACAGAGAAAAGAGAATATATCATTTTCAGTTGTTAAACCCTTTCTAAAACCAAACTGAACATTTGACAGTAAATTATGTGAATTTAAATGCTCCAGTAACCTTGTATATACAACCTTCTCGATAACTTTAGCAAACACCGATGGCATAGAAATAGGTCTAAAATTGTCAACATTATCAATGTCTCCCTTTTTATAAAGTGGCTTCACTACCGAGTACTTTAATCGGTCAGGCAACCGACCTCTCCTGAAGGAAAAGTTACACATATGGCTGAGAACTGGGCTAACATACATAGAACAATACTTCAGTATTCTGCTAGATACCCCGTCATATCCATGAGAGTTCTTGGTCCTTAGTGATTTAATTATTAACTCAATTTCCCTCTTGTCAGTATCATGGAGGAGCATTTCAGGTAACAGTCTCGGAACACTTTTTTCTAAGAGCGCTATATGATTCCCTGTTGGGACTAGGTTTCTACTTAGTTCACCTGCTATATTCAGAAAGTGATTATTAAATACTGTACATATATGCGACTTATCAGTAACACGGACATTCCCACTACGCACTGATTCTATATCCTCGACCTGTCTCTGCAGACCAGCAACTTCCTTTACAACTGACCATATGGTTTTAATTTTATCCTGAGACTTAGCTATTCTATCTGCATACCACATACTTTTTGCCTTCCTAATAACATTTTTAAGCACCTTACAATACTGTTTGTAATGGGCTGCTGCATTTAGGTTTTGACTGTTTCTAACGTTTTGATATAATTGCCACTTTGTTCTACAAGATATTCTTATCCCTCTAGTCAGCCACCCAGGCTGCCTGTTTGTGCTAGTACCCTGTTTTAAACGTTCTAACGGAAAGCAACTTTGAAAGAGCATGAGAAAAGTCTTGAGAAAAGCATTATATTTATCGTCTACTGTATCAGCGCTATAAACATCTTGCCACTCTTGTTCCTTTATAAGGTTTACAAAGGTCTCTACAGCAACTGGATCAGCTTTCCTGAACAACTGATGACTATATTAACACGTGTTGCAGCACAAAAATCTTTTAAAGTTAAAATTTGTGCATCATGATCTGAAAGGCCATTCACCTTTTTGCTAACAGAATGCCCTTCTAGTAGTGAGGAATGAACAAAAATGTTGTCTATGGTTGTTCTACTGTTCCCTTGCACTCTCGTTGGAAAGAATACGGTTTGCATAAGATTATATGAATTAAAGAGGTCTACCAGCATCCTCTTCCTTGCACAATCACTTATACAATTAATATTGAAGTCCCCACATATAACTAACTTTTTGTATTTCCTATAAAGTGAACCAAGAACCTCCTTTAGCTTTAGCAAAAATGTTGTGAAATCGGAGTCTGGGGATCTATAAATAACAACAGTTAGAAGTTTAGCTCCGTTAAATTTAACCACACCTGCACAACATTCAAACACCTTTTCAGTGCAGTACTTTGAAACATCAATTGACTCAAATGGGGTGCCGTTTTTCACATACATGGCTACTCCCCCACACCGCAAAGAGCTCCTCGAAAAGCTGCTAGCCAACCTGTATCCTGGTAAAGGAAGCCTCTGAATTATCTCCTTATTTAAAAAGTGTTCAGATATACCAATAATTTCAGAGTCAACATCTATAAGCAGTTCACTAACTTTATCTCTAATACCTTGTATATTTTGATGAAATATACTAATTCCCTCTTTACTCGGATACCTAAGCTTTGTCAAAAGTGATTCCCTTGTTAGAGAGACTTCTCTTAAGCAGGAATACCTATCAGCTGACTTCAATCTAAAAAAGGTGCAGCTCTAACACCCATTACTGCAGGAATTTTCCCATGAGTGATCCCACCAACCCCACCTATGCTGTCACCTATAAGCTTTGCCAACCTCCCCTTCCCATACCTGTTGAGGTGCAGGCCGTGTCTAGTGAAACCCGTCATGCTGATAGACTCCACCGACACCACTGAAATGTGACTCATGCCTTCTGTCATTAGCGCACCCCCAAGTCTCATGTTATTACGCCTGACGGCTGTATTAAGACGAGGCCGATCGTGACGCTGACACAGTTCCACGAAATGCACATTCGTGTTGCCAGTCTGAGTGGCTATCTTTTCCAGGTCACCATCTATGTTATACTCCCGATCCCTATCAATACTATTACCAGCCCCACCCACAATCACTACCTGATCCTCTTTAGTAAAATCCCTACATAACCCCCCTATGTTAACAGTCACCTGAGCCAACCCTGCATTAGGCTTCACAGTGCTGGTGACCTGGTACTCACTCCCCAGCACTTCCTGCAACTGCTGGCCTACACCTGTGCCATGAGAACTACCTAACAGCAGAACCTTCTTCTTCCTCTTCGACTTTGCAACTGTTCTAGGCACAGTAACTACTGAGGTCTGCTGCATACTTCCTACATCTACAGCTACTAGAGATTCCTCTCCACTAGACTCTGACAGTTGGTCATATCTATTGTAAACAGCAATAGTAAAACTATCTGAAAATCTTCTTCTCCTAGCAGATCTCTTGCCAACAGCCAGCTCCCATTCCCCAACCCCCTTCTCCCTCCTCATCCTATCTAGCTCCTCCTGTGTGTTTTTCAACTGCAGCTGAAGGGCACAGATCTTACGCTCCTGCTCCTCTATCAACTTACTCTTGCTACATAACCTGCAGTTCCAGGAGAGCATCTCACCTGAATGCCCACTGGCTTCCCCACTGCATTCCCCCCAGTGAAAATACTTCGAACAAGTCTCACACCGCAATCCACTACTCACGAACCTACGGCAAAGCCCACACTTCTCACTCATGGTAAAATTTTACTTTTTCTAAGTTCCACTACTACAATAAGAAGATGTTAAAAACCTGACTACAATAATCACAAACTTACTCTACAAGGGAAGTAACTACTATTATTAACAGTATTAATAAACAACAAATGTGAATATAACAAAAGACTAATACAGAAAGAGAATCAAACGTCTAATGACACAGTAACGAAGCTGAAAACAGTTCCCAAAAGGTTCTTCTGAAATTATTTCACCAGAAAACACCAAGAACACCGGTTGAAGACTACTAAAGTTCCTAAATAAACCACTATACACGAACAGATAATTAGTACTTAGCTTTCGATGCGCCGCTACAGCTGCAACTGGTCAGCGCGGAATGTCTTAAGACCATGAACTACCAGCAAAGAAAATAAGGGTTTTGCGTTCCGTCCATGTCATTAAAGGCCAAGTGTTAGACAGTTGAAAATTGTTATTCACTTGTTTCACATTTTGTCGTCTTCTTTTCTCAAATCTGTAGAGGTTAGCTGCTATGCTTTTTCCGGGCAATGCTCTTGCAGTGGAGTTAGTCGAGTGCCTCATATACCAACACTAAGTTTTAACTTGATACAAATGTGTCTTTGTTCTGTTCAGATGAGTCATTTTTTTAAGTTCTGCAGTTTTCAAGGTCCTACATATTAAGACCATGTAGGTCTAATAACCTATAGCGCGTTTCTTTGTGTTCTGGGTGGAATATAGTCTCGTAATTGTTAGCTCCAGTGTTTTAAATTCTCACAGAAGGTACCAACACCTACTCTTTTCTGTTTTATCGACCTTTTCTTGTATCTTTAGTACTTTCCTGGTCCCGGCGGAGGTTCGAGTCCTCCCTCGGGCATGGGTGTGTGTGTTTGCCCTTAGGATAATTTAGGTTAAGTAGTGTGTAAGCTTAAGGACTGATGACCTTAGCAGTTAAGTCCCATAAGATTTCACACACATTTAGTACTTTCCTAAACGAAGAAATGTGCTGCAATAACTTCGTGAGCCATCAGGAAGAAAGGTTAGGGTTTTATTGTCAACATCAAGATAGAGACGAAGGTGTATATCAGTTTGACATGTGTGGTGTCGAGACACAGTAGCTATCTTTTTGAAAGAACTAACTTACGCCTCAAGTGACACAGAAGAACCACGTGAAATACAAAACGAGGTGCCCGGGTAGGAGACTAATATTTTAAACACTGCACTCTCTCGCGCCAGACTGTGAATGAAATGCAAGAAGTACACTTTTTGAATCGGCTGATCATTGTCCTTGAAGTCTCGGTACAACGCCGTCAACACTACTCAGGAATGCAAATGGCACACCCTTGAGCAGCCAAGGACACATTTCGTAACAGCTTCCTGTTCAACTGGTCATTCTGCATTTTCAGGAAGTTCAGAAGCAAGCCATTAGACAATTTCTCAGTCCGACAACGAGTCTGAAATTTAGAAGTTACCTGTTAAAACAGTTACATTCCTTACCTCACCATCACGTCTTCACAAAGTTGAAAATAAATATTTTTCCCGCTAAGAAACTTCAATCTTATTTGGCTAACTGTGTAATTCATTGTTACATATTAGGATTTACTATTAACGAATTTTTGCGATGTTTTAAAATCACAAAAGTAATGGAAAATGAGCTGTCACGAAAGAAAGAAACCAGAAAGAAATTGTTGAAATGAAGTGTATGAGCAAAATGATGTACGGTGAATAACGTCAATCACAAAGATAAATTGTTAGCAAATAGCGCAAATTGTAATTGTGTCTTCTGTGTACAGTCCTAATTGTCTTGACACTCCGGTTATCTTTGGTACGAAGACAACAGTGTCACTGAATACAGAGGAACACTACCAAATAAATGTTTCTTGTGCAAAATCTAACTGAGTGCAAGAACTTCAGTTAATTCGCGAATGGGTAGCATCGATATTAAGACTCTGGATTCATATTCAGATGGATGAATTCAGATAAGATGGATTCGTAACCTGAAGATCGTAATGCATAAAAAAGTCTAGAGGAGACCTTCATCGAGCAGCAGATGCCAAATGTCTGATGATGCTATGGTTTTAATTTGTTTTTGAGATAATAATTATTTGAAAAGTGTGAAATTATCGTCTTGAGATGCTGGCAAAATATTTTATTTATAAAACCAGTTTCAGTCGTCTGAACATCATCAGATTCCTCTATACCAAATAAAACAACACGTAACTGACATTACAAGCTCAAACTGTCACGAATCTGTTAACTATTACACGGAAAATAAAAGTTTATCATAACGCGGTCACATGACTCATTACGAGAGCTACATATCGTAAAGACGTAATTGGTTCATATTTGTACGGAGGTACCTGTTATTATACCGAAATATAAATTACGTCGTCAGTCTATAGAAACTGTGCTAAGGAGTGTATTCACTCGTGTTAAAACTGTGAAGGCTGTGAACAGATTCATACCACACAGAAACGGCTGAACAGCTGATCACTGTTCGCTGTTCACTTATAGAGCCAAAGATAGAGCCAAAGATGTTAACAAGTACATCACTTAATAGAGTCGTGGCAATTTAAGCCTGTAATGTGAATTATGTATTATTTTATATGTTGAGAGGAACCTGATGATAGTTAGACGACTGAAATTGGTTACATAAATAGAGTATTTTACCAGCAGCCAAAGCGGTAATATGGCATTTTTCAAATATTTAACAGCCGTGCGGCACCATTTCCTGAAAGTAATTATTATTATCTTTCAGTTTCCTTGGAGAATGGGGCGAATTCTCAGAGTTTTGTGTGTGTGTGTGTGTGTGTGTGTGTGTGTGTGTGTGTGTGCCATGTCAAGATCCAAATGGCTCTGAGCACTATGGGACTCAACTGCTGAGGTCATTAGTCCCCTAGAACTTAGAACTAGTTAAACCTAACCATGCCCGAGACAGGATTCGAACCTGCGACCGTGGCGGTCTTGCGGTTCCAGACTGCAGCGCCTTTAACCGCACGGCCACTTCGGCCGGCTGCCATGTCAAGACTGAGTTCTCGAATTCTGGGTAAGAAGGCTCGCAGTGAGCGTTTGTTGGAACCGATGGAGGAAAATCGGCATTCACCCTAATCTTCTTCCGACTTTTCGTGATGTGTCACCTGTGTATGTGAATCACGTGAATGACTGCACAGTGAATTTATGAACAATGTCGTAATTTGACGAGGGCGGTCGACCGGAACGCGCTTACCCGACGAGCAGATCACCATCCACTGTTTCGTATGTCCATTTTTTATGACGTACTGCGGAGAGGTGTGTGATTTAGCACAGGACGTCGGTGAGAGATAAGGAAATTGGAAGGTTTGAGCGACCACCAACATTCGATCCGGCTGGGTTCGGGATAAATATTAGCCATCTCTGGTTTCGTGATGGGTGTTGAGTTCCATTTTATTCTAATAATACGCCCAAACAGCAGACCATTTGTAGATACCAATGAAAGTTAATGTGAACACTTTCCTAATGGCTAGGGTTGGGGTAGAGCAGGTACAGTCTGTGGTAGGATGCACTGCGTGCTGTTACTATTAGATCGAACAAGGAAAAGACTGCATGATATCCTTACTGCCATTAGCGCATCAGCCGTTATTGTTATTTGCAGTGGAAGCACCCAGTAACACGGCCGTCCGTTCCCCATGCACTGGGGGGTGATCTCACGTGCAGAACAGCCATGTAGACCCCCGGGGCCGCGGCGCTCCAGATGCACGCCGCTATTTACGAGGCTATCCGCTGCGCCGATAGAGGCTTGCAGTGGCTTAACGTGCGGCGTCTGGCGGTGACAGTGCCACGAGTGGGGCGGGGGAGGGGGGGGGGGGGGGAGGGGGAATTCCCCGGCGCGTGCTGGCTGTCTGGCGCAGCACGCACACACACGCACACGCTCACGCACACACACACGCGCACAGAGGCGTGCACGCAGCGCCGGCCGCGCCACGCCGCGGCTGTTTACCTCGGGCTTCCGGCCAGATGCTGCCACTTGTCCAAACAGCGCTCCTCGCCTCGCGCCGGAAACAGGTGCATGGCCTGCCCGCCAGCCGCCCACCACAGCCAGGCGAACACGTTGTTCACTTGTCGCTCGCTGCCTGCTCCTGTTATCTCCCACCTCCCACAATACCCGAATGTCTCACGACGCCCGTACTTCCCTCTATGTTACAAAATGAAAATGTCCGACGTCTGCGCTGGGTCGATATCGCTGATGTACCGTTTGAGAAAATAAGCAAGCAGGTCAAAAAAAAAAAAAAAAAAAAAAAAGAAAATGGCCAACCTAGAAGATATAACACTAATACCGAATAAAGTCAACAATGATCTCTGTTCGGCAAGGACGAGAGTCCACGAATTTCTTTATATATGCCATTTAGGCAAAATAATAAGACTAATTCTTTACAGAAGAATGGAAAAACTGGTAGAAGCCGACCTCGAGGAAGATCAGTTTGAATTCTAGAGAAAAGTAGGTACACGTGCGCAATACTGACTCGACGACTTGTCTTGGAAGATATGTTAAGGAAAGGCAAACCCACGTTTATAGCATTTCTAGAGTTAGAGGAAGCTTTTGACAATGTTGACTGGAATACTATCTTTGAAATTCTGAAGGCAGCAGGGGTAAATTACAAAGAGCGGAATGTTGTATACAGAATGAAAGGCAAAGTCATGTCTCCACAATATCCTTACTTCCAGGAGTGCTAGTTCTGCAAGTTTTGCACGAGAGCTTCTGTGAAGTATGGGAAGTAGGAGACGAGGTACTGGTGGAGTTAAAGCTTTGAGGACGTGGCGTGAGTCGTGCTTGGGTAGTTGAGTCGGTGGAGCACTTGCCCTCGAAAGGCAAAGTTCCCGAGTTCGAGTGTCGGTCCGGCAGACAGTCCAGGAAGTTTCAGGTTATATACAGTTTGTACAGAAACCGGAAGGGCACAGCAGAGGGGCACATTTGTTGTTGAGGTAGTGAGGCAAGGTTGTAGCCTATTACCGATGTTATTCAATTAGTATATTGAGCAAAGAGTGAAGGAAACCAAAGAAAAACTAGGAAGAGTGATTAAAGTTCAGTGAGGTGAAATGAAAACTCTGAGGTTTGCCAATGACATTGTAATTCTCTCAGAAACATCAAAGGACTTGGAAGTTTAGTTGAGCGGAACGGACAGCGTCCTGGAAATTGGAAATTTGTGGTAAGATCTTATGGGACCTAACTGCTGAGATCATCGGTCCCTAAGCTTACACACTACTTAATCTAACTTAAACTAATTTACCCTATGGACAACAAACACATCCATGTCCGAGGGAGGACTCGAACCTCTGACGGAGGGTGCCGCACGGACACAGCGTCCTGAAAATAGGATGTGAGTTGAACATCAACAAAAGCAATATAAGGACAATGGAACGTAGTCGAATTAAGTAACGCGATGATGAGGAAACTAGATTAGGAAACGAGACAGTAAAAGTAGTCGATGAGTTTTGCTGTTTGGGCAGCAAAATAACTAATGTTTGGAATTAGTAGAGAGGGTATGAAATGAAGACTGGCAGTGGGAAGAAAAGCGTTTCTGAAAGAGAGAAATGTGTTAACGGCGGATATGGAATTAAGTGCTAGGAAGTCTTTTCTGAAAGTATTTCTGTATTTATCTAGAGTCTAGCCATATATGGAAGTGATACAATTTACACAAGAAGAGAACAGAGACTTTTGAACAGTTTTGCTGCAGATGAATGATGGGTAACTACAATTTGGTATTGGAGAGAAGTGTGTGTGTGTGTGTGTGTGTGTGTGTGTGTGTTGTATGTGTGTGTGCGGGGGCGGGGAGGGGGGCAAAAATCGTAGGGCGAGGCCAGGAGACGAATACAGTAAGCAGATTCAGAAGGATGTAGGTTTGCACAAGATAGAGTAACGTGGAGATCAGTCTTCGTATTGAAGACCACAACAACAACAATAACAACGTGCCGTATCACAACAACAACAATAACAACGTGCCATATCACGCTGAAATCACTTAGCATTAAAACCAGCAGGACTACCAAATTGCGGAGATACTGATTGCTACGTTCACCTGCTGTTCCAAATAGTTCTGGATGTTTTCTGTGGAATTAAGATCAAGTGATTCAGGGATCATTCGAGATGCTATATGGTGTCTGATCGTTCCTCCAATCGGGAACACGGCTGTTGACATTTTGTAAAACCTGACAGTCCACGGATGGAGGAAGAGATTAGTGACTAACGTCACGTCGACGACGAGGTCATTAGAGACGGAGCACAAGCTCGGATTAGGAAAAGATGGAGAAGGAAAGCGGCCGTACCCTTTCGAAGGAACCATCCCGGCATTTGTCTTAAGCTATTTAGGTGGCTGGACGCGAGGTTGAACTTTCGTCTTCCCGAATGCGAGCGCATTGTGCTACCTAACCACTCCGCTACCCCGCTCGGTGTGTCCACAGCAGACTCTTCATGAATACTTAGACGAAAGAGCAACACTTGTTCATAGAGAATGTTGAAATAAATGTCTTGGATCGTGTTCGTGGCAGTCTCAACGAATTGACTCAATTTGTTGTATTGAAAACACCCCCAAAACATCACAGAACCATCTCTGGCTTGAACTACACCTTCCACACACGCACTGCGAGCTAAACGACTCACGCAGTCACTGCCTTGCATCATTTGAAAAGTTATTAATATCGCGACTCTTCATAGCACACTACACGCCTCAAGTCAGTAACAGCCCGGTTTATGTGTTCTTTGGTCCGCTGAAGGCGACCGCGGTGTGATGCTGTGAGCAATGCCACGTTACGAAGTACCTCATACTAAGTGGGCACAGCATGCAGTTCGCTTGGAAATCGAGCGATATACCAGATGTAGAAGTATGAAACCGGAATTTCGTTGCAATAATTGGGTGTCTATTGTTTGTAACTGATAAACAATATTTTATTCAAAATAATCTCCATAATCTCCGAGCGAACCATTTTCGTACTTTTTCTTACGAATTGAAGCGTTTTTCAGCGAGAGCGTGTCCCAATGATGCAAATAGACGGACAGAGCCAAGTATTTCCCAACTGGACACCTCGATCGTTTCCCTGACCAGTTTTGCTGTGTATGATGGGACGTTATCATGATGCAATACGACTTTGTGTTGCCTTTTTCCATATTCCGGTCGTTTTTCACGTAATACTCGATTTAAATCGATCATTTGCTGTTGGTAGCGATCAGTGTTAACGGTTTCACCAGGTTTTAGCACCTCATAATAGATGACACTCTTATGATTCCCCCAAACGCAGAGCATTGTCTGCTTTCCAAAGCGATTTGGCCTTGCAGTGGATGCCGATTGTTTGCCTGGATTCACCTATGATTTACGACGCTTAGGATTCTCGAAATACATCCTTTTTTCACCACCTTTCACTATTCGATCGAGAAACGACTTTCTCTTGTATCTAATGAGCACCATTTCACAAGAGCTTGCTGTCTTTCATTCAGTTCATTCGTAAATCATTTTCCCACTTTCTGCACCTTTCCCATAGCTTTCAACATAAGAGAAACGGTTTTCTGCATCACATTCAATTTTTCCGCGAGTTCCTGTTGAGTTTGAGTATCATCTTTATCCAATAAGGCCCGCAATTTGTTTTCTTCAAACTTTTCAGGTGGTTTCTCGCTCTCTTCGTTCCTCACGTCAAAATCACAACTTTTGAATGTTTTGGGCCACACGAGACACTGTGTTTTCCAAGAGCATGTTCGCCGAAAGCTTCGACAAGCATTTGATGCGATTCTGCAGCAGTTTCCCTCAAATGCTAACAGAAAAAAAATGCTGTCGGCAAATCGTAGTTCGTAGGCACAAAACTCGACATGTTTACGGGTTTGAAACAGATACCGATGTATGGAACTTGGGTTATTGTATGTTGACATTCGTCATCAGCCGTTACAGGAAGCAGATGGCTCTGCAGATGCTGTCTCACGGGCCCTGTACAGAGGGCTAGCACCATCTGTAGAGAAATTCCGGTTTTATACTTCTACACCTGGTAGTTCTGAATTCACTAAGAGCACCATTCCCGTCGGGTCAGAAACCGATCGTTATTGACAACGCAGGACGTTCGTCTGCGGTTCCTGTCCGTTGGGACCCCTTTACGACTACTGTTCTTTCGCTGCGTTACATGACTGTGAATGCTACACCATTATGTGTAGCACCCTGGATGGTTCGTGTAGATACGCACAAACATTATATCTCCTATCTGCTAGTCTGTCACGGCTCCACATCTGTCTACTTTACTGCGCTGATTCCATACGACGGACGGACATCGACAATGACATCACTTGACTGCCATGATTTAGGTCAGTGGTGAATGGTCATGATGACCATCTGGTAGCAGTTCTATGCCATTTACAAGCGCTCCGAATCGAACAATGTTCTCTCTTATTTTTTCCAATGAGCTTAGTTGATCAGGAGATACTCTTAGGGCGCGATCTACGAGGGCAAGAAGGAAATTTTTTTGGCCTACCGGTCAAACACTGTTTTTCAGGTCAAATGTAAATTTACTTTAAGCTTAGTTTCCTTTTAGGTCAACGTACGTCGTTCGGCGACTTTCATCCATCAAGTGAGATTATCGAAGCATTGCGTAGTACCCAACTACGACTGCCATAACCACTTAGTGTGCTGAAGACGTGTTCCAGACAAGAACTTCTTTACATGTGGGGGCACCAGGCAGTCAAAAGGTGAATAGGGTGGATAACACTACAATTCATTCGTCGGGTATCTTACTTCCCTCGCCGGCAAAGAACCTTTGGGGACTATTGAATTGTTCTCATTATCTTTTTTTTCCTTTTTTTGCAGTATTTTTTCATTCAGAAGACTTACATAGTGTTCAACAGTTGTGTCCTATTCCTTTAAAATGTAAGCCATAAAGCGAATCTCACTGATTCTCGAAACACTTATAACTTTCGTGGACGACGATTTCGAGTTTTTAATGAACAGTTACCGGCTTCCAAGCACAGCTTTTTTGTATCTAGCGTGAAACGGTGGACCTACGCCTCATCCACAGTCAGAAATTAGGGTACAAAATCTGTTAATTTCTGTTTTAAAACGATACAAACATTGCTAAGAACAGTGCTTATTGTTCCGCTGTTTGTTTTTGAAATATCCCTGTGGCGTCAGCTATTTCATAGAGCCTAAATCACTAACCCTTCAATACTGTGTTACGCAGGTTACTCAAGTCTTTTTTTCATCTGTAGTTGCATTTTTATCATCCTTAGAACTACACTTTTGTATTCAATCGTTCATTCCTCATCAGCCGTAAATAAAAGAGTCTTCGCTAACAGTGGATTAGGTTTTTCGGTGGGAATCGACCGTATAAACATAGAATTCTATGACGGCACTGTATTCCATCTTAGCTATGCAAACACAACTACTTTTAAAGAGCAGTGGGAAACAAAACTGCTCTGCAGATAAAGTTGACCTTTCACGTACACCATTACACAGCCTGTGCTCTCATGATAAAAACAAAATTTCTTTTCTGTCACCGTGATGTCAGTTGTTTAAGTAAATTATTTTAATTAATTTTTTATAAGCCTGATTTCACACAGTGGTTATGAGTATAATTTTAGGCGCGGTTTGAGGAAGCAACTTCGAGCCATTGTTTTGTTCAGGCTGAGTGTTGATCATTGTGAATATGGTTGCAATTACTCGAAGAAAGCCGGCCGGGGTGGCCGAGCGGTTCTAGGCGCTACAGCCTGGAACCGCGCGACTGCTGCGGTCGCAGGTTCGAATCCTGCCTCGGACATGGATGTGTGTGATGTCCTTAGGTTAGTTAGATTTCAGTAGTTCTAAGTTCTAGGGGACTGATGACCTCAGATGTTAAGTCCCATAGTGCTCAGAGCCATTTGAACCATTTGAACTCGAAGAAATACAGCAGATAGCCTATAACTTTACCTTTATTTCGTCAAGGCGCATGAGAAGTTACATATTCTTTATTATATTAATTCTGCGGCTTTTGTGTTACCCGCCATTTTACGTCCTATATTTAAGTTAATATTGCTCTTAATCCCTAGTTAATTTGGTACTGTATTTGATACTTTCTTCTCTACTATTAAGAAAATGTTATTTATTATAAATCCTATTAGAACGGTACACAACCACAACGATCGAAATTGTCATTTGTTACCCTATATAGTGTGACGTGTGTCGCATACAGGCCTGGGCCTACGATTAGCAACTGATAATTAAGCCCTACTTTCCGCCCTGGGGTATCCACAGTGTAAACGGCACTCCAAGCCTTGTTTGGTACCTCACAGTTTTGTGTCAATCTCAATTCTAGATCGTACGAGTCATTCCTCGCTGCAGCAATGATACTATCAGTAACAATAACAATTTCTAAAAGACGTTCCACAATCAAATGACATGTAATGTCACAGTCCCTCTGTACCTCAGGGTCGTAAGTTTCGTCTGGTGAAAAATAAAGACATGGGGAAGCCCAGTGGTCGACACGTTGGCTTGTCTCTCTTAATGGACGGCCAGCTTGCAGGACGCCGAAAGCCAAGGAGGACGCTACTGGCGCCAGACTGTTGTGGAACTTTCCACGACAGCTGCTCGGGCACTGCAACCTTGCGCCTCCACGTGTTTTTCGTCCCCTAGTGCGAGCAGAAACAAATCCTCTCTAGCGGAAGGAAACGTCGCCACGGCTTAACTGCTCTTGTAACTTGGAACAGAGAACATGGGTACAGTTATGAGGGTGATGAGATAAAAGGTCAGACAGGAGAAATAAGGAGTTAGAGCAGTCTAATGGCTACTGACGACACCAAATGAGTTATTTTAATCGTGTGGTAACTAAGTCGAAGACAGGTAAAATCCAAAACTGGAAGGAGAGCGTGATGAGAATTTAGCGTTCTGTTGTAGAAGTGCCGTAAGAGAACACTATATAGTGCGGACATAATAAGACGACAGTTGTAGGTGAGGGTGTTTTGAATTATGGTTACGCAACATACCAGCAGAGACCAGGCGTTTACCACCTCGTTTAGGAAACTACCAACCTTAGCAAGCAACTGCGCCGTTGTCATTACCGAATGGCTTGAACACTCCGCTTTTCTTCACTTTATGCGTTGCTCGTTGTTTTCTTTTCTTAATTTGAAATGAGAGAAGAGACTAATCCTGATCCATAACGACTGCACGACACCAGAAAGGATCAGCGATCGCTATGACCACGTGTCAGTTCCGCTTTCGCTGGAGCACGGATGTGGGATGTAGGCTCCCAGCCCTGCGAGAGGGATGTTGGGACTTGTTACCCTTCTCTCCCCGTGGTGGCTGTAGTTCTCGTTTGTTTACACTTGCGACTGGCTGCCACGTTAATGTGTCTCCGATGTGTCATTTAAACAGAGATATGGCACAAAATTAGCTGTAATACTTTCACATTTATTGACAAACAGTCATGCGCGACTGGGAAAATGCGTACAACCGACTGCTCACGTTAAAGGTGAAGATCGATATCCCTAACGTCTGTGTCTTGCAGAAGACGGGCAAATAAATCTTGCACACAGTGTACCCTTCTCTACACGTCGCTCTGTGACTTCTGGAAATAAAGGAAGAAAGATTAGAGTTTAACATACCGTCGAGAACGAGGCATCAGTGGCGAAGCACAAGCTCGTAATGAGAAAGGAAATCGGCCGGGTCCTTTTCAAAGGAATTCCTGTAGCAATTGCCATAAACGATCTAGGACAATCACGAAACGCCTAAATCTGGATGACAGAACGCTGATTTGAGTCATCATCCTCCCGAATGCAAGATCAGTGTTTTAAACACAGCGCCACCTCGCTCAGTGTACGACTTCTAGAATCTAAATTTATTTATTTTCATATGAACATTACAGAACGCTTCATGAATAACATGTGCACAACATATAGACGAACAGGAATCATACAACCACAGTAAAATACGGATGAAAAGCGAAATTTAAAATTAAGAAAAATGAATACAAACGTGTCACAAACACAGATTACTGTTTTTCAGTCAGTCCAGTATTGAAGGCGGAAGGTCATGGATTACTAGCAGCGACCCTTCAAAGAGAGTATTTGGGCTTTCGAAGGCATGTGGGAAGTTGTTTGTTCTTTAGTTTCAAGCTTTGCACAAGAAGGGTTTTCGGCCATTGCCTGTCCAGTGCGGGTTCTGTTGAGGTTGCACCGCACCCTTCTACTCTAGTCGAAACCGGGGAATTTGATTGTCGAATTTTTTTAGGATCTTGCGGTTTCTGACCTCTTATCTCCAGAATGATCGCCAGTGTTCGTCTGTAGTAAAGTGTCGAATTTGTGTTGCTGTTCTCACTGGGGGTTTTCTTGATATGAGTCTTAATTCCGTATGTTCGTTGACGAGTTGGACAGAATCGACGTGAATACGCAGTGTTGGTTTATAAGACCATTTTTTAAGCTGAGGCTTTAGAGCAGCAAGACGTCTGGTCTGGGGCGGTGCTACATTGCTTAAATGGGTAACGTCTGACTGAGAGCTGACCTGATTTTTGCCGTAACTAAGCTCACTGCTTGGAGGAGTTGGACATCGACAAGATTTGCGTGTTACCTATTGACCCAAACAGGGGCACAATATTCTGCAGTAGAGTAAACCAAAGAGATGCTGCTTGTTCTCAAGGTGCTGGCATCAGCCCCCCCCCCCCCCCCCCCATGACGTTCTTGATAATTTTTGGATTATATTTGTTCTGGCTTTTACTTTATCTGAGACATTTTCCAGAAGTTGTTGTAGGAAGAGTACGGACTGTTTCTTAAGATGGTTCCTTCAGAGTATATGTGGGCGTGTCTATTATTTATATAAAGGCTATTACGGTAAACGATGGTTCTCCACAATCGGTGGAAATATCCAGGTATTCCAAATACATATAGAATCCAAATGTAAATGAATTTTTCAGTATTTTATGCCTGGCAGTCTGGTAATGATACCTGGAAAGGACTTATGAATCATGCCCGCCTCCGGCCACGCACTTACCTACGACGGCTGTCGTAAAATGCGTCACGACAGTTCTAGAGGCTGTAATTTGATACGCTCTGACGCGAAATGACGCCTAGTGAATGATGGCACAACTCGTGAAGTGTCATTTGTAATACGCGAGGAATAGCACACCTTAGGTGAAGGCGCCTTGGCACTGACGTTAGATTGACCGTATCCTACTCGCAACGTAGTCTCGCTGACAGCGGTTAACAAGTGAACGTCGCGTTACAAGTGCGTACTTGACGCTAGCAGGCAGGCGGGGGAGGTGACGATGCGGATTGCAAGCTATAAGCAGTACGGCAGTCGGCGCTTATTTGGTGCTGCAGTTAATCTCTTCCTGACGTTCTCTACATCCATCCTTCCCTTGTCTCCATTAAGGACGAGTATGTTGTCAGCTGTTGTACGTGTCATGTCTAACGGCATTTCCATTATTTACAGACAGCGTACAATCATTACCGGGTGAATTGGCGCAGTGATAAGGCAGTGGATTCCCACTCGGGAGGGTGGCGGTTCAGATCACCTTTGGCCATTCACATTTAAATTTTTCTTGGATCTAGCAGATCGCTTAAGGCAATGACGAGATGATTCCTTTAAAAAAAGAAAAAAACACATGCATTATCCTTCCCCATTGATCTTGTTTTCTTTCTTGTTTTTATATAATCATTCCTTATCAAAAAATCGTTACTCATGAAATAGGCGCACATAGTTGACTAACAAACATAGACTGGATCTGAAATCCTAGCTGTGTTTCGTAACTTTTTATCTTGAAAAGTCAGTCCATCCATAAAAGTGCTTTTTGCTCGGCAACACTGAGAAACACAGCCCATTGATGCTTTTGTTCCAGTGTATGATGTGGCAAGACTCTGCGAATAATGACCCAGCTACGTTTGTTATAACATCAGCTATAGACCGATCCATGAACGATGGCGGCTCGCGCATGTCGAGGCACAGACGGGGATTAAATTGTTGACGATTCCAAGCGACAGTTGCGATACGCCCTTGCGCGTGTTTTACGTTTGAAGAAAACGTGTATCCTGCAAATCATGTCTCTCGCTTGCTTACGCAGAATTTATCACTTACCGTCGCAGTCAGCGATGGCAGGTCGCAACGAATGGAATCGAAATTCACTAAACAAGCCGCTACGATCATGTTTAATGCTCGCATTAGCCACGGCAGAGCGCTCACAACTCTACTGAATGCTCATTGGCTGTCGAAGAAAACGTGACGCAGGTGCGCAGAACAACCCTAAACTCGACCGCCATTGTTCTTGAATCCAACTATAGTGTATTAAATATGCTAGCGTCTTGTTACCATTTTTCAGTGTAATGCTCTATGAGTGTTTGTTCTGTTCATATGCTCATCTCTGTGGCTAACAGCTTTACGTCGCTGTAATATGATGGTTTCCTGCTGCGATAGCAACATTCTAATCTTGTTGCTGGTAGAACGCTCCACCGCCAGTGTTTTGTCTCGAATGTTAGTGTACAGCTGACGATCAATGTATTTGGTATCAGTGTTTCGTAATTCCAATCATCTTCACTGAGTCTAGACATAACATACTGTTATTGCGATGACGAAACTAGGATCCCACGTTTCATTCGATGCCGTGGTGCCATTCCAATACAGCTGGGGAGCCTCTGCAATGTTGTTCGAGTTTAGGAGGATACCAAATGGATTGAGGCGTGAATGCGAGAGAGGCGTGCTGGGATAGTCTGTGCAGTTGAGCAAAGCCATTGCGCCCGGGTGGAGCTGTTAGCGCATCCACCTAGTGAGCGGGAGACCTGACTTCGTATCCCAGCCTTCGTACAGATTTTCATTAACCGTTTCAGTGTGCGTACATATGTGATGGAAAATTATACTTTTTGTCATTTTACTGATTGCAGTATCAATTTATTGAGATTGATACAGAGTATCAAGTTACTTGATGACTTGCTCTGAGAAATTTCTCATGAGCTTGAGATCCTGTGAGCTCGATAGTCTGTGCACAGCGTACATCCAGCAGGTGAAATAATCAGAAACCTCAAGAACACTTATACAACTGCAGAAGACACTAAAGAACGCGTCATTGTGCTAGGCTCTGGTGCACACGGGAATTCAGGGATATGAATTAACAGATGTGACAGTCAAGGAAACACGCACTGAACATTTTGTCCCCCTACATAATATCACCTCCCTATTCACGTATGGAGTCATGCATCGGTTGGAGACTGACTACAAGACGCAAACAGGAAGGTGCGATTGACAAGACGACTCTTCTGGCATGATGTATCCCAGTCCGTCTCACTCATCTACTGAGAGGATACATATCAAAGACACTTTACTTCCTACACCTGTGAGAGTACCTACAGTCTGAGATACTTACGGAGACGAAGTTGCTGAGGAGTATACAGTATGGTTTTCACGGCTGGTGTCATTGATGACTGTAGCAGTATCAAAATGGCTCTGAGCACTATGGGACTTAACTTCTAAGGTCATCAGTCCGCGAGAACTTAGAACTACTTAAACCTAACTAATCTAAGGACATCATACACATCCGTGCCCGAGACAAGATTCGAACGTGCGACCGTAGCGGTCGCGCGGTTGTAGACTGTAACGCCTAGAACCGCTCGGCCACATCAGCCGGCGTAGCAGTATCGACATTAGGTCGTGTCAAACGTATGTTTCTGTGCCTAAAGCTTGTTTCCTGATCCTGATAACGCTCTTGTACTTCGTTAGTTGATCATCGAACTAAGACAAACTCAGGACGCCGACTGTTCATACACAACCGGAAAAAAACAACTGCAAAAGAAAAGAAGAAGGGTTGAAACTAGATAGGTTGTGAACTGCAGTGCAATATAAAGCGAATAAAGCCAACTCTTCTAAGTGCAAGGTACATATCCCAGTCCGACACGACTCCACGATCTTTAGGAACGGTCTTATGACGTCATAACGTAACCTTTCTGCGGCTAGGTATCAACTGTTCAGTTTTTTGAGCTTGTTTGAGTTCGAATATCAAATAACGAAGCATTTATAGCCCCTGAAGATGTCTCCTGTCCTTGTATAAATTGGGAATAGACTTCTTTGTGTTGTAATTGTGGCTGGCCCATTTCTTTTGTAACTGATCAGTCGGTCTCAATACAGTAACGTATTTTGGCCTCTCTCTTATGCTATAGCCAGATGTGCAGCATCTTTTAGGACATAGATAACGATTTCTATTTTTTAAGCAAACTGAGTGATTGATTTAGGGAGTGAACGTAGGCAAGAATGGAGAAAACTTAGTGTGATTGTAAATGAATTTGCATTAAACACATTTTAAAACTTGATACGCCTTTAAAGACATTCTCCTGGAACAAATTCAGCTAGAGACCTGTTAACGTGATATTTACACACACACGCACACAAACATGCACACACGCACACACCGCTGTTGAGCCTGACTTGGTGGGGATACTGGCTGAAGGTGGCGGCGTGCTGCGGGCAGTCGACGGAGACGTCGCCAGGCGCACAGGCGGCCACTGGCTGGGGTAAAGGCGTCGCCCGCACATTCATAACTCGGGTCGGGCGAGCTGCGTGTCCGCTACTACACGACACGACAGGCCAGGCCAGGACAGGACACGCCATTTCCACGTCGCCCGAACCTGTTAGGCGGTCGTGGGAAAAATGCTAAGGCGGTTTCGCACGCGATTCCGCTTCTGCTGTCTCGCCTGGAGTCCCGACCGGCCGCGGCGGCCGCAGGCGCCGAACTCGGCAGTAGCTGGGGCGCGGTCACACGGGGACGCGCTCACCTGGCCACCTGCAGTCGCTGTTTACGTGACACTTGACACTGCCAATTTAAAACATCGCCTGATTCGTGGCAGCCTGACTTACTCGCATACACTGACGTCCCCACACAGGCAAATCGCCGCTCACTTATATCTATTACTACCCTACGGAGTGTGGCAGGCAGTACTTCTGATTCGAACTTCTTTCCGCCCTCCTCCTTTCCCTGTTCCTTTCGGAGTGGTGCAGGGAATGGCAACTGAATCTCAATGTAGAAAAGTGTAATGTGCTGCGAATACATAGAAAGAAAGATCCTGTATCATTTAGCTACAATATAGCAGGTCAGCAACTGGAAGCAGTTAATTCCATAAATTATCTGGGAGTACGCATTAGGAGTGATTTAAAATGGAATGATCATATAAAGTTGATCGTCGGTGAAGCAGATGCCAGACTGAGATTCATTGGAAGAATCCTAAGGAAATGCAATCCGAAAACAAAGGAAGTAGGTTACAGTACACTTGTTCGCACGCTGCTTGAATACTGCTCAGCAGTGTGGGATCCGTACCAGATAGGGTTGATA
The DNA here is from genome assembly GCF_021461385.2 of Schistocerca piceifrons. Lineage (NCBI taxonomy): Eukaryota > Metazoa > Arthropoda > Insecta > Orthoptera > Acrididae > Schistocerca > Schistocerca piceifrons. Next base: position 318,792,682 of record NC_060139.1, on the reverse strand, counting down.
GATGAGATAGAGAAGACCCAACGGAGAGCAGCGCGCTTCGTTACAGTTTCATTTAGTAGTCGCGAAAGCGTTACGGAGATGATAGATAAACTCCAGTGGAAGACTTTGCAGGAGAGACGATCAGTAGCTGGTTCAAATGGTTCAAATGGCTCTGAGCACTATGGGACTCAACTACTGAGGTCATTAGTCCCCTAGAACTTAGAACTAGTTAAACCTAACTAACCTAAGGACATCACAAACATCCATGCCCGAGGCAGGATTCGAACCTGCGACCGTAGCGGTCTTGCGGTTCCAGGCTGCAGCGCCTTTAACCGCACGGCCACTTCGGCCGGCCGATCAGTAGCTGGGTACGGGCTTTTGTTGAAGTTTCGAGAACATACCTTCGCCGAGGAGTCAAGCAGTATATTGCTCGCTCCTACGTATATCTCGCGAAGAGACGATGAGGATAAAATCAGAGAGATTAGAGCCCACACACAGGCATACCGATAATATTTCTTTCCACGAACAATACGAGACTGGAGTAGAACCGATAGAGGTACTCTAAGTACCCTCCGCCACACACCGTCAGGTGGCTTGCGGAGTATGGATGTAGATGTAGACCCTAAACCTTCGTATCAGCTCTACTTATCATGACTTTCTCGTAGAGGTCACTTCGCGAGACGTATGTGGCATGGAGTAATATGCCACTTGGCTTGATTACATACTCTAGAAATTTCAACAGCAAGCCTCTTCATGATACACAACGCCTCTCTTGTAGTGTTTGCCAATGGAGTTTGCTGAGCTACTCAGCAACGCTTTCATGGTTACTAAACGACCCGGTGACGAAAAGCACCACTTTTAGTTTGATGTTCTCAATCTCTTGTATTAATCCAACCTGGCAATCGCCCTAGAATGATGGCGAAAACTCAAGAAGCACTCTTACAAATATTTTGTACCTTTTATAATTTTGTCATCAGAAGAGCTGTAGGCACCCGAGAAGCGATACTGAGCTTACGATTAATTCCTGAGAAAAGGTTAAAGAAGGCTAAAGACACATATATTGCCTTCATCGACTTAGAAAAATCATTTGACAGGGTAGACTGGCAACAGCTGTTTAATAATCCGAGAGAGATTGGCATGAAGTATAAGGGCGAAAGAGCAGCGCAGAGATTGTATACAGACGAGGTGGCTTTGATAAGATGCTTAGAACATCAAGAAGAAGTCGCTATTAAGCAGGGTGGACGATAGGGCTGTTCATTCTCTCCTCTGTTGTTAAATGGAAACATTCAGAGGGCAACAGATGAAGCTAATCCTGAGATTTTCTGATGATATCGCCGTGTTAACTGAAGCTGCAGGACAATTAGAAGTGATTCTGGCCTAGATGAAAACTACCCTCAGCTCTTCCTACAAATGTGAAAATTAATAAAGGCAAAACAAAAATCTTTGTGGTGAGTAGACAAAACACCAGTGCCCAATGCTTACTTAACAATGAGCCACGGGCGATTCTCGAATCCTTTGCCTACCTATGGAGTATTCTTCACTCAGCCACTGGATGTTCTCGTAAAAATGTTTCTACACTCCTGGAAATGGAAAAAAGAACACATTGACACCGGTGTGTCAGACCCACCATACTTGCTCCGGACACTGCGAGAGGGCTGTACAAGCAATGATCACACGCACGGCACAGCGGACACACCAGGAACCGCGGTGTTGGCCGTCGAATGGCGCTAGCTGCGCAGCATTTGTGCACCGCCGCCGTCAGTGTCAGCCAGTTTGCCGTGGCATACGGAGCTCCATCGCAGTCTTTAACACTGGTAGCATGCCGCGACAGCGTGGACGTGAACCGTATGTGCAGTTGACGGACTTTGAGCGAGGGCGTATAGTGGGCATGCGGGAGGCCGGGTGGACGTACCGCCGGATTGCTCAACACGTGGGGCGTGAGGTCTCCACAGTACATCGATGTTGTCGCCAGTGGTCGGCGGAAGGTGCACGTGCCCGTCGACCTGGGACCGGACCGCAGCGACGCACGGATACACGCCAAGACCGTAGGATCCTACGCAGTGCCGTAGGGGACCGCACCGCCACTTCCCAGCAAATTAGGGACACTGTTGCTCCTGGGGTATCGGCGAGGACCATTCGCAACCGTCTCCATGAAGCAGGGCTACGGTCCCGCACACCGTTAGGCCGTCTTCCGCTCACGCCCCAACATCGTGCAGCCCGCCTCCAGTGGTGTCGCGACAGGCGTGAATGGAGGGACGAATGGAGACGTGTCGTCTTCAGCGATGAGAGTCGCTTCTGCCTTGGTGCCAATGATGGTCGTATGCGTGTTTGGCGCCGTGCAGGTGAGCGCCACAATCAGGACTGCATACGACCGAGGCACACAGGGCCAACACCCGGCATCATGGTGTGGGGAGCGATCTCCTACACTGGCCGTACACCACTGGTGATCGTCGAGGGGACACTGAATAGTGCAGGGTACATCCAAACCGTCATCGAACCCATCGTTCTACCATTCCCAGACCGGCAAGGGAACGTGCTGTTCCAACAGGACAATGCACGTCCGCATGTATCCCGTGCCACCCAACGTGCTCTAGAAGGTGTAAGTCAACTACCCTGGCCAGCAAGATCTCCGGATCTGTCCCCCATTGAGCATGTTTGGGACTGGATGAAGCGTCGTCTCACGCGGTCTGCACGTCCAGCACGAACGCTGGTCCAACTGAGGCGCCAGGTGGAAATGGCATGGCAAGCCGTTCCACAGGACTACATCCAGCATCTCTACGATCGTCTCCATGGGAGTATAGCAGCCTGCATTGCTGCGAAAGGTGGATATACACTGTACTAGTGCCGACATTGTGCATGCTCTGTTGCCTGTGTCTATGTGCCTGTGGTTCTGTCAGTGTGATCATGTGATGTATCTGACCCCAGGAATGTGTCAATAAAGTTTCCCCTTCCTGGGACAATGAATTCACGGTGTTCTTATTTCAATTTCCAGGAGTGTAGTTATAGAACACGTCAAAATAAGAATAACGCAAATACATTTTCATGCGGGCCTCACAGACCTACTGCCATTCTGATAATGCTTTCTTGTTTCGTTCGATGTTTGGTATAATGCCCATTTGATAAATCAGTCGCACTGGGATGTCTTATTGGATTTCCTTGCGTTTACCCAGAATCTGTAAATACTGAACCTACGTGATGTCCTCTAGAAATTCGCTTGTCTTATAATCGGATGCTGCTGGCATTCTCTTTGTTGTGAGTGTTATCTTGCGTTTACGCACGTTTAAAAAGAGCTACAACTCACTTATAGGAAATGTAAATTTGATCCAAGTCTTTCTGGATTCCTTTACGACCGTGCATCATCGATACGTTCCTGTAGACAAGAACAACCTTAGCGAACAAAGTGATGGAGCTGCTGACTTTATTTCAAAAACATAGTTTGTTTATATTGAGAACGCTGCTGGTGCTATCGCGCTTCATATACAGATGCCAGAGTTTAATTTCATTTCTCTTCAACACCCTCCGTCCAGTATAAGGCACTATCTTCTCTTAGTTAAATAATCTTTGGGAACTAATAAAGATATACATAAATTTTTATATGTCTTGATCACCAAGTTCTTTGAGCAAGATTATCCGTTTCGGATGTGCAATGTCCTCCTTCAGAATATTTAAAAACAGCACGAGTCGTGCCATTTGTACATATCTATGACTCGTTGCAGTGCAGCAGAATGAGAGGATTTGAAGATGGCTGTGCAGTCTTGTTCAAAAGACTCTGCGATCAAGACAATTAAATAAAAAACTATGTAAAGCAAATGATCGCTCTCCAGATAGTCATTATAAGTCAAATTCTGCTCATGAAGATAATGCCTATGATCGTTACTTGTTTTAAGTCGTCGATGGTGTGCAGTGTCGGAAGTATTTCGGAAATACAAGTCATCGTTATCTTCCTTAGGACTTGTATATTCTGAATGCCAGATATACTGTGTAAATAAAACAAATCCAGAATGAGATTTTCACTCTGCAGCGGAGTGTGCGCTGATATGAAACTTCCTGGCAGATTAAAACTGTGTGCCCGACCGAGACTCGAACTCGGGACCTTTGCCTTTCGCGGGCAAGTGCTCTACCATCTGAGCTACCGAAGCACGACTCACGCCCGGTACTCACAGCTTTACTTCTGCCAGTATCTCGTCTCCTACCTTCCAAACTTTACAGAAGCTCTCTTGCGAACCTTGCTCAGATGGTAGAGCACTTGCCCGCGAAAGGCAAAGGTCCCGAGTTCGAGTCTCGGTCGGGCACACAGTTTTAATCTGCCAGGAAGTTAAATAAAACAAATGTTTTTCCCCCTGAACCTACGCTCAGTCTTTGACAGAATTCTATACTCCTTCCTGCAACATAGGATTTTTGTGATGTCTCTAAAACGCTTAAGACGAATACTGGGATGGTTCCTTTGAGAGGGCACGGATAATAATTCCCCCCCTCCCCCCCCCCCAAAATCCGTCCATTAGCCAAGAATGCGCGCCGTACTGACCTCGTTGTCGACGGGGCGTTAATGCCTAGTCTTCTTTGATTCCTTCTTTTCCTACAGGACTGTCAAAATGATCGAGCTTACAATATGCTCTATGAACCTGAAACAGACAGCCGTTAGGGATGTTCGTCTGTAGTGCTGTATATCTGTTATTTGGCAGTTTTTACGCGGCAATTCCTTGTGTTTCGCGTGAGTAGTTCTCTGACCAGACATCGGGAAACTCATATCATCTTATATGCTGCAGATAACGCAGACGGGGACAGATATGCTATATAATAACGACTTAGCCAACTGGAGAAAGCGAACGTGGTTTAACCGACAGCCAGGCTTCCCACACACAATTTGCGATTGCAAAACGAAGGGGGGAGGGTGGGAGTGGGGAGAATGATTGGGTTGGGTTGTTTTGGGGGAAGAGACCAAACAGCGAGGTCATCGGTCTCATCGGATTAGGGAAGGAAGTCGACCGGGCCCTGTGACAGGAACCATCCCAGCATTTGCCTGGAGCGATTTAGGGAAATCACGGAAAACCTAAATCAGGATGGCCGGACGCGGGATTGAACCGTCGTCCTCCCGAATGCGAGTCCAGTGTGCTACCACTGCGCCACCTCGCTCGGTGGGGGAGAATGATAGACGTACGCACAGTTTCCACCACCACAAACAGTAAAGTGGCTTTCAGAGTCGCCATGTTGTTGTAGATATCTAACGCAGTGACTTCAATATCGATACCCATTACACACAGCGGTGTGAATAGTCACGGGTAGGCGTGGACGAGTCATGTTCGTCGTGAGCTTCGTCCAGATAAAATCACTTCTGTTGGCGTAATACAGCACCGAAGACAGGTGGAAAGCTTTCCAAATCATGGCCATTTCAGTGTGAGGCGGCGATATTAATTCCCATTGAGGCAAGTAGTTAGATGGGAACAAATGTAGTAGCATCTTTTCTAACAGGTGTTTCTGATGTGAATGCTGTAGAAAGCGTATATCGGAGCATCCTGAATTTGCTGAAGGGTTGTGGTGCAGTGATAGTGACGTCAGAAGTAAGTGGAGTGTATTGCGGTGTGTGGCCGGTGTGGGCGCTAGTTGGAGGGCGGGCGAAGCGCGCGCTGGCCTGCACGAGGTGTGGGGCTGGCGCCCGCGTGTCGCGCCGCTTACCTGTCTGTGTTTTTTGTGTTGCCGCGGCGCGGCGCGCAGCACCTGCCCGCACCTGGCAGCTCCGGAACACGGACACCTGCCGCCCGGCTCCACACCTACCAGCGTCCAATTTCACCGCCTTTCCACTGGCTGCATTCGTGTATCCAGGGGCTAACAAACTAATAAAAAAATAGGGTCACCGCCAATTCACACCTCCTGGCTTTACGACCCCCAAAACTGAAGCCGATTGTGCGAATCACGCTCAGCCTCATCAACCTGCGGGTCCCTTTCTAGGGAAGACCGACGATCATCTTCCTGTCATTCGGAAAGATTTTCACACGTACACAGTAAACTTTTAGCAAACCCATGAAGATACCTACATCCTCATCTGTGTTGTGCGATTCACTGTGAATTGAATGGCTGTGGTGAAACGCTCCCTTTGTCACTGTCTTGCAGTGTCCGTAGCGTCACGCGAAATCTCACTTGCGATCGCGACCTGAATCACCACCACATCTTTAGCTGGTGCTACGTACTCTAGGCGTTCTACGGGGCACGAGACAAATTACACAACGTCCTGTTGTATAAACGTAACGGGAAACCTTTATTGGCAGACCTGGATTAGTTCTGTGCTCTGATAAACATGCCAACCTTCCATTGACCGACAAGACAGGGTTCTACATCTCCATCTACATGGTTACTCTGCAATTCACACTTAAGTGCCTGGCAGAGGGTTCATCGAACCATTTTCATTCTACTTTTCTAGCATTCCACTTTCGAACGGCGCGTGGGAAAAAGGAACACCTAAATCTTTCCGTTCGAGTTCTGATTTCTCTTATTTTATTATGATCATCATTTCTCCCTTCGTAGGTGGGTGTCAACAAAATATTTTCTAATTCAGAAGAGAAAGTTGGTTATTGAAATTTCGTAAATAGATCTCGCCGCAAAGATAACAGCCTTTGTTTCAGCGACTGCCACCCTAACTCGCATATCATATCAGTGACACTCTCACCCCTATTGCGCGATAACACGAAACGAGCTGCCCTACTTTGCAGTTTTTCGATGTCCTCCGTCAATCCTACCTGGTAAGGATCCAATACCGCGCAGCAATATTCCAGCAGAAGACGGACAAGTGTAATGTAGGCTGTCTCTTTAGTGGGTTTGTCGCATCTTCTAAGTGTTTTGCCAACAAAGCCCAGTTTTCGTTTCGCCTTCCCCACAACATTATAATGGGGTCTTTCCAATTTAAGTAGCTCGTAATTGTAATTCCTAGGTATTTAGTCGAATTGACAGCCTTTAGATGTATGCGATTTATCGTATACCCAAAATACCCAGTTCAAACGTCTGACACATCTGAAGTCAAAATCAATATCCTTGTGTCTATTTACGTAATTTCAGGAAAGATTTCGCGATCCGAAGATTGGATTGGAATATTCACGAAAGGCGCGACAAAACGGCTCTATCCAAAACCGGTGCCGAGGCAACCGTGGTGCAGCAGGGGCCGTACACGGCACTGTGCACCGGCGAACAGACGTGGTAATGTTGGGCAACTGACCGCCCGGGTGAACCAAGGGGCTACCGAAAGCGTCTCCCAATGAACATTGCAGCAGGCGACTGGTTCGTGCACCAATGCCGACTTCTGCCCATCGGCGACGAAGGTCGGAATTTGCGCGCCAGTACCGCTGCTGGACACTGAGCGGCGACAGGTGGCCCTTTCGGATGAATGACATTTTATGCTGCATTGGACAGAAAGGTGTTGGCGTGCACAGCGTGAAACAAACGTTTGAAACCAAACTCTCTCTCTCTCTGTCTCTCTCTCTCTCTCTCTCTACGTCCGAACAGGCCATGAAGGCCCAACGGTACTGACCGGCTGCCGTGTCATCCTCAGCCTGCAGGCGTCACTGGATGCGGATATGGAGGGGCATGTGGTCAGCACACCGCTCTCCCGACCGTATGTCAGTTTACGAGACCGAAGCCGCTACTTCTCTATCAAGTAGCGTCACAAGGGCTGACTGCACCCTGCTTGCCAACAGTGCTTGGCAGACCGGATGGAGCGTTACGGTCTGGGGATTTTTTTCGTGGCATTTCCTAGATGTTGTCGTCCTTCTGGAAGGCACAATGAAACGACACAAGTTTGCATTTATCTCTGGGGACCATGAAGTTTGTTTCTCCTCGGCACGCTGTCATCCAACAGGAGGGCAATGCAACGTGTCACATAGCTCGCAGTACACATGCGTACATCGAAGAGCTCCAGGATGAGTTTACCGTAGTCCCCGGATTTAAACCCAATCGAGAATCTGTGGGACCACCTCAATCGGGCTATTCGCGCCATGGATTCTAAACCGAGGAACCTTGCGCAGCCAGCCGCGGCACTGGACTCGGCATGGCTCCATATGCTTACGGTGCCTACCAGAACCGCACTGACTATCTTCCTGCACTTCTCGCGCTGCAAAAGCTGGTTATTCAGGCTTTTGACAGATGGTCACGTTAATGTGAGTGCACAGTGTTTTAACCGCTGACATGTCAATGTACCGCCCCCAGCCTGTGGCTGGATACTCCCACCGATAATCACGGCAACAACAAAACAGCAGCGCACTTTTTTGTTCAATATCAATAAAGCAGAAAGTCTTACAACACCAACACACTCAGATGTGCGCGACAACGAATGAAATTTACTTGTATGTCATATTTGTGTCCAATGAGTTCAATGTTGGTGATGAAGCATTAATATCCAGACTGCACGTAGTACATGGGGATTGTCATATAGTTCATTGTTTGAATGTTAAGGAGGAGATGGCGTCGGACACGTCGGACGTTGAGGCCGAAGCGGACTTTGTATGCATATCGTCGGACGAAGACGATCCGTCGGTATCGCCGTGCACGTCCGAGGCGATGGATTCGCCGACGGAACACTATGACTAGGCCGTACTTTGGTCGTATGTGTAGATGGCGCACAGAGTTTACACAAGCCGATTCCGTTAGGTTTGAGTATGGAAAGATGGGAGCCACGGAGAAATATGATGAGAATGCACACAACCTTTCAACATTTAAACACTATGACATAACTGATGAGTTTAAGTTCTTTGCTAACAAATATGATGCTGTTATTATTAACAAAATTATAACCTATGTATATCGTATTAATGTAAGAGTGGAGCGATTGACATTAGATGATAGGGCTAACAAGAAGATATTTGAGGACCAAGGTGCATTAGAAAAGGTTAGATTAGCGTGTACTAATAAATTTGGACCTTTTAGTTTGAAGCCGGATAGGTCATCCGGTGTTCCATGGAGAAAATATGGAAGGCGTAATGCCTTTAAGTTTATTACCTATTCCAAACCAGAATGTAGTGCAGAAATTGGAAAAGCTGGTTATTCAGGCTTTTGACAGATGGTCACGTTAATGTGAGTGCACAGTGTTTTAACCGCTGACATGTCAATGTACCGCCCCCAGCCTGTGTCTGGATACTCCCACCGATAATCACGGCAACAACAAAACAGCAGCGCACTTTTTTGTTCAATATCAATAAAGCAGAAAGTCTTACAACACCAACACACTCAGATGTGCGCGACAACGAATGAAATTTACTTGTATGAATTAACCCTAGCCAAGCCTGTCGCTTTTATCCAATACGTCTCCGGTTTGGTAATGGCTTCATGCTCTGATGTGAGGCCTCTTTTTACCGAACAAGTTCACACTCCCCAATCCGCAAGAGAAACAGTGGCTAAAAGCGTTCGGCGCCCGCACATGGGAACGCACTTTCGAATGCTTTGTAGGCTTTCCGTATCGAAAAAAGTGAACTCGTTGATTACGAAGGATCACTGACTCCCGAATTCTGAAACGATAATCACTTTACATGTCAAACGCCGCCCTAGAGGGTCCACAATTTGCCGCCTCACCACCTCGAGGGCTATCGTCGACTGCTTCGATTTCACGAGCTCCCAAGACGCTCCACCGATTTGTTGAACATTTAGGTCTTTCTGTCATCAGAATTAGGAGCAGAATTTAGTCACTTTCATTGATCATTTCCCGGTCCCAAGTGTAGCGCTTCTGCTAGGTACTGCCTCAAGTGTGGACTTTTATAAGTTTTTCTGCAAATCGTCAGCACTATTCATAAATGAGTTGTACTCGTTTTTTGTGAGCTATCTCTTTTGAAGATAAACTCTGCTTCTACATCTACATCAACATACATAATCTGCAAACCACTGTTTACTGCTTGGCGGAGGGTACCACGAAACAGTAGTAGTTTTTTCCTTTCCTGTTCCCGTCGCAAAGAGAACGAGAGGAAAACGACTGTCTGAATGCCTCCGTATGAAACCTAATTTCTCGCATCGTATCTTCGTCGTCCTTACGCGAAATGTACGGTGGCCGGCAGTACAGTCGTTCTACAGTTGGTCTCAAATGCTGGTTCTCTAAATTTCCTCAATAGTTCCTCGCGAAAAGATTGTTGTCTTCCCTCCAGAGTTTCAGTTCCCGAAGCATCTCTGTAATATTTGCTTGTTGTTCTAACCTACAGGTAACAAATCTAGCAACTTGATTCAGAATTGCTTCGATCTCTTCCTTTAAATCTATCTGGTCCGGAACGTAAGCATCCGAACATTACTCAAGAGTGGATCGCACTAGTGCTCTATACGCTGTCTCCTTTACACATGATCCACACAGCCCTAAAATTCTCCCAAGAAACCGAAGTCGGCCGTTCATATTCCCTACTACCATTCTTACGTGCTCTTTCCATTTCGTATCGCTTGCTGCGTTAGGCTTTTAACGACGTTACAGTGTCAAGCAGCACACTTCTAATGCTCTGTTCGAACGTTATGGGATTGTTTTTGCTACTCATCTGCAGTAACTTACATTTATCTACATTTAGAGCAAGTTGCTATTCATCACACCTGTTGTGTCTCGGACTCCTACCTACTCGGTTCGCTAGACATTCAAACAACTCGTATTAATGAGTTTTATTACAATTAATCAAATACGTTATTTAACTACAGCATTTACACAGACGTGTCGCAAGCAAAGGGCGACATACGAAATAATCAGTCTTTGCAGTGATTGTTGATCTCTAACTGACAAAAGTCTGTCCCGGGCTGCTATCGAAGTGGCTAATCTTGAAGTTGCTATCCAAGTGGTCCGTCACCAGTCGGGAGCAGCGCTTATGTCCTCTTCACATAGGGACCGCTGTTGTCGCGTTGTCGTCCTGAAAGGGGGCCGGTCAGCGTGCGACTGACTGATTTTTTCTCACAGCCTTCTCTTCCCTCTCATTTCTGACTGGCGTGCCGGCGCTTGACTTTACGCTGTAACAACACCAACTAAAAGTTTTGTCTAAACCATCCTGTATCGTCCTGCAGTCACTCACTGACAGTACTTTCCCGTACGCCACGGCTTCGTCAGCATGTAGTCGCAATTTGTTACTCACACTATCCGTCAGATCACTTGTTTACATTGTAAGAGATCCATGACTAAGGAATTTGTTGCTAGTGCACTCGAGCAGATGTAATTTCGATGGACTGCTCACGCCTGCGATATGTTACTGCAGCCAACACTGCTCTCTGGTCTGAGATTCTCTGATAGCTTACATATCGTAGGCAGCGCGTGAGCAGTTCATCGAAATTACATTTGCTCGAGTGCGCTAGCAATAAATTCCTTAGTCATGAACCTCTTACAACATATATAGACTTTCCCCGTACCTTATCAATAAATCGTAGTCTGCCATTTGCTTTATCTACAACCAAGCCTATGTGGTTATTGCGTTTCATGCCATTCTTACTTCCGAATGTTTGTATGACACGAGTGACTCTAATTCTGGCTCATTAATCCAGTGGTCAAAAGACAGTACGCAAACCGTTGGCAAAAGAGCAGCTACTGCGGTTTGCACTGTGCCTCTAATGGGCTCATACAGGATAGTATTCGTAGCTTTTTATATATTCTTGAATCGTTTGCACCCACCAATAGTTTTAAGCATTCAGCTATATTATGTGTACTGTGTTATTCTGGTTAGTTTGTATCCCTATTGTTTATTTCCTATGAAACTATAAATATTAGGGTACCCGCTGATCACCGAGCTATTTGTAAACAAAACAAAAACTTCAGCTTCTGGAAGCCTTGTTCTAATGGCTATGATTTGCGCGTGTCTTTCATTTATGGATGGTCCACTCTTTTCCTGTAATACAGTAACAATTTACCAGTAGGAATGTCTCACTTTACCTGCCATGAAGCAAAATTCAGCGACCAGTCAGCGATCTTTGAACTACCGATGAGACGTTGAAACGACTGAGCTGCAGAGCCACATCGTATTACGATATTCGGCCTGGAAGAAATCGAAAGAAGTAAAATGTAGGGTTTACAAACGCGTTAAACAGAGGTCGAAATATGCAAATATGCAGCGCCGCATTCCGTGAAGCTTGCGTGCGTCAGAGCAATCTGTTCACACGGTAAGAATTCTTGTGTGCAGGCAGTGAGATATTATCGGCAGACAATCTGCAGCTCCTGTATCGACCGGATGTGCCCCTCCCCCTTTCTCCTCTCCCCCGCACCGCATGTGACCGGCTGCCGTTATTTGTTAATCGGATCAGCAGCTACGCGGCATCTGGCGGCAGCTGGCCCAGGGCGGCCAACCTTGGCAAAGTGGCACGCTGTTGTCTGGACGCCGCGCGGTAACGTGAGTAATTGTCTTCGCCGGCGAGAGGTCGCGGTTTCACTTGCGGGCTAACGACTGTGAGCGCTGCACAGGAATTTCCGTCAGCGTGTGTTGTGCGAACACAGAGCGCAGGGAGGACATTCAGGTCGGGACAGGCGAATTACTCGTAATGTCCTATGAATCCGTAACGGAGAACTTATTTGTTTATGATCTCGAGACCATAAAAGTCCTGGATGTCAAACCAAACACCTTTCACCCGTCTAGTTCCCAAACTTATTTTATTTGGCTACAAGTTTCAGCGTCTTAATACGCCATCTTCAGGCCCTGACCGACGTGCAGGAGATTCCACCTCGGTTCTGGTCAGTCGGCAGATAATGGTGAAGTGATCTCTAAAAATCAAGCAGAAATCTACTAATGCTAGTATTGCTGCCTCCTGTTTTGACCAGAACCGAGGTGGAGTCATCATACACATCGGTCAGGATCCTGAAGAGGCGCAGTAAATAGCCTAAACTGGTAGCCAAATAAAATAAGTTTCGAAACTGGGCGGCTGACAGGTGTTTGATCTGACATCCTGTGTTGAAGAGCCGAGTCCCGCAACCATTTTTGAGAAGATGGGCATACAGAGACGTGAAAGTTATGTACGAGCGCAGCAGACTAAATCTTTAATACGTGATAGAGTAACTCATAAACTTCACAGAAAATGCTTCGGCATTAAAATAAATTGTATTGCTCAATAGCAGAAAACAGCAATCTTTTTTCCTTAATTAATCCTTAATTTATGTTTTGTGGAGCCAGCACTTTATTATAGAAGTGGTACACCTGGTGATCTAAAATAATTGTATAACTGTGCAAGGACATACAGATTAAACAAAAGTATCTGACTGTGTAGACTATGCAATACTTTTGCGTACGTTGGAACATTGTAGGATTAGGGAAAAAGTTCAGCAGTGGTTCAATTCATATCTGGAAAGTACGAAACGAAGGTTGTAATCCAGTGGCAACCAACAGGGCGAGGTTTGAATCTGACTGGAGTCATGTAAAGTGTAGGATGACATACAGTTCTGTTCTGTTCTGGATCAAGATTCTTGACATATATGCAAGATGTATATTTGCAGATATTTCTATTGATGATTGAGGACGATGTACTGAACAACATTACGTAAGTGTTTACTTCATTTGCAGGGTAGTAATTACAGCTAGTACGCTTTTAAGTTGGTTAGTACTTCCAAATCCATGTGGCAAGAGCAAGACATTAATGCTTATTTTGTCTAGGAAGCAGGTCAGATGTTGAAGTGTGGACACGGGATACGTGAACGCAGAACGGTTGGTCCGTACTGTCAGGCGTAGTCCACTTGATGGTGCAGTTATAGCCATGCGGAAAACATCAGGTCTAAAGTTTGTGACGAGTTTGTGGGAAGACTGTTTGACGCAGACAACCAACACACAGATGTGTATTTATGTTAAAGTATTAAATGTAAAACTATCTGCTCTTATGCCCGTTACACACAATATAAATCTGCCATTAAATATGACGACTAAAAAAATCTTTTGTCTTAGCAGATGACACAAGAGTTACTGCGAAGGAGATGAAATGCAACATAAATTATGTAGCTAATAAGATTGTCAGTAACATCAGCTTGGGAATCTCAGAGAACGGATTAATGTTGAACTGCATCAGAACGCAAAACATACACTTTGACATACAGCTCTTGTAAGAGCTAAATTCTATTGTCCCAAGTGGGTCAAACAGTTAGTGAAGTCGACCGTTTTCAATTTGTAAGACTGACGACAGGTCGGAAGCTTTTTGCGAAGTACATATCACGTCCACAAGCTTGCGCAGAATTGAATGCTGTTATCTTTACTGTTACAATAATATCCACTGTGGCCGAGACTGAAGCACGGAGCCTTGTTTCCCTTGCTTATTTTGCCTCTAGTGTTTAGTACAGTGTTACATTTCAGACAATTCTTGTCCACTCACCAATAACATTCATAACTCAGGAAAAGATGATCAGAGCGATCTGAGGAGCGATCTGAGGTGTAAGCTCGCGAACTCCGTGTAGGTTCAGGTATCTGTGAGTTCTACCTCGGTCATCTCTGCACGTGCACTCCGTGACGGGACTTGTGTTAACAGTACTGACTCGCTCTTTATTTATCTCATTTTGTTCGTTTTAGTTCGGTGTAATTGTTCGGGGTGGACGTCTTTTTTTTTTTTTTTTTTTTTTTTTTTTTTTTTTTAATTACTGAGGGGGCAGTTAACCCTCTGACCGAACACGCTGAGCTACCGTGCCGGCTACTCAGAATAAACTGAAACATTCATTCAGTCAGTGAACATTAGATGTGCAAACGAAGTGCATGTGGGTAAGACATCCTTAAGCATTGTACAGAAATGCGTGTAGCATTCAACAGCTTTCATTTTCAAGAGCCTTCCAGCAGAAATGAAAAAAACTGATTGATAAGCCCCAAGTATTCAACTTGAAAAGTTTTCTTCTGGTACACCCCTTCTATTCTGTACAGGAGTTCCTCGCAGTAGTTGAGGACTTCTCTTTGTAAATGTGTCTTTTATTCGCAAACTCTCTCCCATTTTTTCGTGCTTTTGTTAATTCTGTCGTTTATAAATTTTCTCATCAGCATTCTGTACGCTGTGTACTGACTCGTTCCATGGCCAAGTAACTGTGGCTCGCATGGGACCTGACAGATAAATAAAATAAAATAAAGAACTCACAACAGCTGATAACACACCATATTACATACCGATAACGCAACAAATACAGTTCGTTCAGATTATTGAGGGAAAAAAGGTAAAGAACCGTGCAAATATACTAACTTTTTTTTTTTAAAAAAATTGTTCCATTAGCGTCTCATTATATTAACATCCAAGTTTTGTGCAGCTCAATGTGTATCGTTGAAATCCTCTTGTGACAGGTCTCCATTTTTATAAGCATAACTCTCACGTATTTCTCAGCGTTGGTAAAGTGTTGCTTCCTCCTACTGTAGAGCAGGAGATTTCCGTCACTGTGTTGTCGCGTTTGTTTATAACTCAGCTTCACTGAAACATCTACGTGTAGGCTCTCGCTGGCAACCAAATCGTCAGTCGACGAGTATCGCTGACTCCAGTCAGTGAATCAGCAGCCTCACCCCGCGGGAAGACATGATCTGGCAGTTAGGCAACTCGTCGCCAATATAGGGATTTCGTTGTTGCATCACCTCGAATGATCCGCTAGTGTGTTGCTCCGCGGCTGTGTCGTTTATTGGGGGTCGAGTCGCCAGTAAATCATCTTCGCCGATTTGTTACAGTGCTGTCAGTGGTGTGAAAGCGTCGTTACGAATATCTACGGCGCAGTCGCGGAAATTGGAATTTATTTCAAGCTATGAATAATTTCACGTAGGAGTCCCAATGACAGAAGAGGGTACTATGCAAATACGACAGTAAATTATTGTAAACGGCCCGCCCATATATCCTTGATGAAGACAGTACGAGAATTTTTGTACCTGACAAATTACGGAACAAAATGTTTCATAGGCGTGCGGCCAGTTACATCTGAGGGATGTTGCCATCATGTAAACACATGTTAACATGCATTTTTAACTGTACCATTACGTCTGTTATCCATTTTCCGTCTTCCACGAATGGGATAATATTTCCTATGATACTCTGACAATTTTATACTGCGCTTACTCTTCATAGACTCGCTTTTTTTAGGTTCTTTGAACACCACGATATAGTTCTCGCTGGTCCGAAACAATTTTTCTCATTTAAATCTTGTACAGAATGTGAGGAGAATGACTGTTTACATTACTATGCGTCCGTGGGATCTGTTACCTGTAGGATGATATTTTAACAAACGAATTCAACAACATCTAGGAGATTCCTGCAACTAAAACAATTTCCTCGCATCTTGTTAGCACGTTTTCGCGAAGTATTACGGTTCTTCTTCTAGTGTGTATCAACATACGCCTTTCAATTAGCCAAACAAACTTGTTATTATTTTCCCGTAATCTACACCTCCACCCCCACCTGCAGACTCGGCTAGCATCTGTGTTTGTGTTCAAGCATGGCTTTCCCGCGGTGTTTCTATATTGTTGTCCACCCCCCGTGTACACGTCAACGAGAACTAGGAATAGAAACGTGGGAAGGGGTGTCCGTCTAGCGCAACGGCGGATTATGGGACTAAATTCTGGGGAGGTCAGGAAACATACTAGAAAGCCCCTTTTCATTTTCTTTTAATGTATGCACACCTAGCGTTCCTAACGACTACTACTACCGCTACAACTACTATTAGTACTACTAAGACGACGACGATAGTAGTAATAGTAATAACAATACTGATAATATTTTTATTTACAAACGTTTCATTGGTGTTGCCTGTGAAAAAAGGTAACTTGACGATCCATACTTCTGAAACAAGTTAACCACACGATCTTCCTCCTTTCTGAATCTTTCGATGACATCGTCGTACCATGTGTTTCGGCTTTCAAGTATTCGCAGTAATGGCTTTTCAGTTGAGGTGCAAGCAAGCGATGATAAGCGGCCCTGGGCCATGCTCTAACTAAAATACGTTTTTAAATGTTCTAGACAGGAAAAACTCCTTTCAACTGAAACACTTGTTGCAAGAATGGTAGAAATTACACAAAATAGTTTCAAAGCCTCTGGAAGATTCGGTTTCATTCTCAATCATTCTTGTGATAACGTCTCCCAAACTGACGAGCTGATATGTTTCTGTATGCTGGGAAGAAAATGAAGTCTCCAGTTGCACGCGCAACTACGAGCGACTGAAGGACGCAAATTACTTTTGTAATAATTAATCCACACCGTCTACAGGGAAATGGTGACCATAATTGGCGAACTGAGTAGTATTGCCTCATATAAGAAAGAGCAGTTTCTGACAACGTGAAAAATCTTGTTTCCAGTTGTGTTACAATATTGTCGAATGCCTCGAAGAACACTTGTTTGATTTTAACATCAATGAATTGTCACTGCATTTGTCCATCATTTCAGCTCTGTTCATCGAAGCTTCAGCTTCCGAACTGGTGGAATGTTTCGTAGAATTGAAAAGTCGACTGATTTATCATCGTTTCTTAAGTTTTTCATGTAAGCAGTGCATTCTGAGACAGCATTGTTGCAAAACTGTACATCATTCATGTCCTCCAGTTTCACACCACGTTGAATACGACAGCTCCTGCAAGGAAGCAATGACGTCTTCACTCAGAAGCTTTACGTCTGTATTTGTTCACGGTCGGGCTTCACCTATATTCAGTTCACGCAGGACAACAATCGTAAGAGAAACCTAGGGAGGCGGCACCACAGTTACTGGCCTCCAGTGCCGCGAAAGATCAAGGCAACATGGCTACTACAGCGTGTAACCCTCTTCTGTTCCCAGTAGTGACATCGTGGTTACCACAGGAACCGAGCGCTTACGGCATGTACCTGGCTGGTCTCCTCGCCGTATGCTTCGCGCATACGAAAGCCTTGGGCTAGGTTTAAGCTTTCGCGCTTTGACTTTTTTGCTCTCTAGTGCTGGCAGTTAAGCTGGAATAACAGAAGCTAACGTCTTTCGTGCCCGGCGACAAAAGTGAATAAAGATTTATTGTAAAAAATGCAGTGAAGCGCCAAAGAAACTGTTATAGGCATGCGTATTAAAATTCAGAGATACGTAAACAGGCAGAATATGGCGCTGCTACCGGCAACGCCTATATAAGACAACAAACGCTGCCGGCAACGCCTATATAAGGCAAGTTTCTGTCGCAGATGTCAGATCGGTTATTGCTGCTACAATCGCAGGTTATTAAGATTTAAGTGAGTTTGAACGTGGTGTTACAGTCAGTGCACGAACAATAGGATATAGCCTCTCCGAGATAGCGATGAAGTGAGAATTTTTCTGTACGACGATTCCAAGAGTGTACTGTGAATTTCAGGAATCCGACATCGCTGTGGCCACAAAAAGATGGTGCAAGAACGGAACCAAAGACGACTGAAGAGACTTTTTCAACGTGACAGAAGTGCAACCCCTCCGCAAATTGCTGCAGATTTCTGTGCTGGGCCATCAACAAGTGTCAGCGTGCGAACCATTCAACGAAACATCATCGATATGGGCTTTCGGAGCCGAAGGCCCACTCGTGTAGCATTGGTGACTGCACGACACAAAGCCTTACGCCTCCCCTGGGCCCATCAGCACCGACATTGGGCTGTTGATGACTGGAAACATGTTACCTGCTCGGGCGAGTGACGAGTCTCGTTTCAAATTGTGTTATGTACGGGTGTGGAGACAATCTCAGGAATCCAGCAGGACACTGTTCAAGCTGGTGGAGGCTCTGTGATGGTGTGGGGCGTGTGCAGTTGAAGTGATGTGGGACCCTAATATATGTAGATACGACTGCGACTGGTGACACGTACGTAATCACCCTGTCTGATCACCTGAATCTATTGTGCGTTCCGACGGACTTGGGCAGTTACAGCATGACAATGCGACACCCCACACTTCCATAATTGCTGCAGAGTGCCTCCAGGAGCGCTTTTCTGAGTTTAAACACTTTCGCAGCCCACTTAACTCCCCAGAGACGAACATTATTGAGCATATTTGGGGTGCCTTGTGAAGTGCTGCTCTGAAGAGATCTCCACCGCCTCATACTCTCACGGATTTTGGAGAGCCCTGCAGGGTTCATGGTGTCTACACCATCCACCACTACTTCTGAGTCTGCCTTGCAACCTTGGGTTCAGAAGAGATTTCTACTCCCTCGTACTCTTAGATATTTATGGTCAGCCCTGCATGATTCAAGGTGTCAGTTCCCTCCAGCACTACTTCAGACATTAGTCGAGTCCATGCCACGTCGTGTTGCGGCACTTCTACGTGCTCGCGGGGGCCCTACACGATATTAGGCAGCTGTACCAGTTTTTTTGGCTCTTCATTGTCGTTATTGCTACTACTGTTACTATACTACTACAACATAAAAGTGAAGCTCCGGGTTCCCATGCCTCCTCTGACCAGCTGCCACTGGTCTAGAGTCAGCTCGGTGTTTATCGGTGTGCGCCGGAATTTAGCGACTCCGGCCTCTCTGGGGTGGGTCGACGGTGCGGTTTGGGGAGGGTCCCTGGGCCGCGGGGTGTGTGCCCTGCCAGGTGTTTTTGTGGCGCGGCTGGTGTCTGCTGCGGCTGCGGCTGGCGCCGGCGCGCCCGCCTCTGCCACCGCCAGCCTGGGCTGGCGCCGGCTGCCGCCCAGGAACGCGAGCCGCGCCGCGCCGCGCCGCGCCGCGCCGCGCCACAAAAACAAACCCATATACTCGGCCGCGGCTCCCACAGTCTGCGCCTCTCCGCCGGACGCATCGACGCCTCCAGCCTGTTGCCAGCCTCTGCCGCTCCGTCGTCCAGTACGCAGACCGTGGTGAGTGCGTTTCCATTGTTAATAACGAGACGGTCTCGAGACGTCCGTTTGGTGCCATCCGCAGGTGGCAGTAGCGATTGTCGCGTCGTCTTAGCTCGTTTTCTCTACGTGAAACGTGCGGTTCGAGTAACGGCTCATTGTACAGCAATGGACTTCAGAGCCATGTACCTGGTGAGTCGGTAATAACGCAGAGGGAGTCACGTAAGAGAGGTTTCCAGGTCCGGCATTTGCCTTAGAGCCAAGGTAATCTTGCCGAAAGCCTTGGCCAGAACCGACGCATGGCAGTTGATGTTAATTGTACCCCTGTGTCAATGTGTTTCATAAATACATACAGAAAATTCGACAACATATCCTCATACCTATGACACTATCGATCGCAGTTAAAGGGGATGACGTGAGAGTTGCATTACAATCGATGTTTAATTTAATTGCGAGAGCGCGCCCGTGCGTGTGCGTGTGTGTGTGTGTGTGTGTGTGTGTGTGTGTGTGTGTGTGTGTGTGTGAGTGTGTTTGTGACTACCACTTTTCGAGGCTGAACTTTCTGTGTTTATACTTCGTTTCTACTATCATTGGCTTTTATTTATTAGGCTTTTGGGAAACTTTGGGCACAAAAACTTGTTCCCTTAGGCATTTATAACTACTTCGAGATATTCTTAATCTCTGATCATCGACAATGGAATCCTTACTTTATTCCAGTTTGCTGTGATTGCAGTGCAGTAGATCTGAGCGTTTCTGTTTTTTTTTTCTATTAATTTTCTGGTGTGTTCCTTTATATGTTGTCAACGTCATTCACAGCAAGTTATACGTGTGTCTGTGCAGTTACGATACACCAAGGTGTTTTCAGTGTTAGTCACATGTTCTGGAGCCTTTGGAAAATCTTGATATTCGATTTACTTGTAACTCCCCAGGTTGAGCATCGATGTAATGTCATGTGCTATACAATTACAGCATACAGCATGACAAACAACCGACTGAACGATAGTACACATCTCGTTAGGATGGTATATCTGCTAGCAAACTGGCCAGTATACCTGTGTACTCTTTAGAGACTCTTCATTGCATTCGCTAAATCCTTTTGATTTGTACTAAAATGCTTGTCACTTATACCAAAGAAGTAGAGTGAACATAGCGATGCAGGAAATTGGGTGTGATATCTGACTGTGGCGCACAAACAAAGGTTGGAAGAAAACACTAACAGTATTTACTTTGCATCTATATTATTTTGGTTGTTGTGACGGACATTTAGTGTCAACGCATTCATAATGTTAAGAAACCTAAAGTATGGGTGGGGGCACCATTCACAAAGCTCAACTGTCCCAACATAAGTGCACAATGTCAGGATATGTTCAGCATCAAGTGAAGCTACACATGGGCGCCACAAAGCAAAGACAAACAACGCTCCATTTAGTCGTGCAGCTGCATAAATTATACTTCGTCTCCTTCTTCTAATATTTTGGCCCTATACTGTTCAGCCATCTTCGGAGTGAGCCGAAAGACTGGCTCTTTCGGTTCACTCTGAAATAAGCGGAACGGTATACGGCCGAAGTATTAGAAGAAAAAGAGGAACTCTTGCGGATGCACGCCCGAAATTTAATGGAGCAGTCACTGCGCAGCGAAAACATGAAGATGCACAGAAAGACAAAAAATGTTTACTGTACAAACAGGATACTGACAACACGTCATCTATTGGCAAAGAACTTATTTTCTTTGCATGTTTCTGAAATAAACCGCTTCCAGCTGTATGTGAACTTTTACAGGAATACGACCGCTTTCGTGATTTCAGATCACATCTTCAGGTGTGCATACGCCAGTAAAACTTTTAAACCCTGATACGGGAAGGAGGGGGCCCAACATTCTCAAAATAAAATACTGTTCCGCGCAATAAGCAGGGCGTCATAGTTTCAAACAGTATTTTATTTTGAGAATGCTGAGTCCCCCTCCTTCCCGTATAAATGTTTTACTGGTGTATGCACACCTGAAGATGTGATTTGAAGTCACGACACCGGTCGTATTCTTCTAAAAGTTCATCTGCAGCTGAACGCTGTTTATTTCAGAAACGTGGTTTCCACAGAAAACTATTTCTTTACATACAAATTATCCTCTCGCAAATATTACAACGAATGTCAAACATCTAGTAGCTCCTCTTATTCACAGCGGTACAGCGCGTCGAATTCGAAAACGTAGTGCAGCTGACGAGTCCGTGCTCGGTGTATGCGACAGCACAGGAACTCTTTTAGGGTGATTGGTGCAGGTTTTGGTTCCAAGTTGAGGGGTGAATGGTTGAGGAGCGCGGGTGCCTAAGTCTAAGCCTGTAGACGTATGCCGCTGGTTGACATTCCAGGTTGCGATCGGCGTCTAATGACTTGTTGGTTGCACCAAAAACCAGTGGCAGGCACCTGCTGGTCACCCAGAGGCCGAGCGCAACCGCAGCTAGAAGAGGGGGGGGGGGAGGAGGACAAGGTGGGGGACGCAGTGAGAGAGAGAGAGAGAGAGAGAGAGAGAGAGAGAGAGAGAGAGAGAGTGGGTGGGAGAGAGGGAGGGAGGTCTGAGGTCTTGGCTGCGGGCCGCCTTTTTGTGTCGGCTGCTCGGCAGACACCTGTCCGTGGCGCCAGCCGGTCGCCAGGAGGGGGAGGGGTGGGGGGAGGCGGCGAGCCTCAAAAGGCGAGGCTGTGGCTGCGGCTGGCGGTCACGACAACCGCTGAGCCGCGCCACGCCACGGCTCCTCAAATACCTGCCCAGCCCTGCCCTGCCCTGCCCGGCGCACTGCGTGCCCTGCATTCCACCTGCAACAGCTCCTACGCAGGCTCGGCTCTCCGCAAGGGCCGACACACAATTTGGAAATGGTAGAATCCACACGTTACAACACAGTCACTAAACCTACCTCGGTCACTTATGGGTTTTCTGTACGTCGGTTGTATTAACTTAGCACTAGAGAAGGTAAATCGGCAAATGCCAGCAAACCTAGGAGGAACAATAGTTAACCTCCGTGTTCAGATTGGCGGCATACGCTGATGGCGTAGGAATATCAGAGCCTGGGAGGACCATTATGCAGCATTGGGAGGATCAGCGCGGAAGTTAGGACTGTAACTTAATATAGGTAAAACAAAGTGTATGTTGATGTGAGATCTTGCTGGGGACACTTCAGTAAAAATATATGGGAAAGAGTTTCAAAGAGTGGAAAAGTTAGAGTTTCAAAGAGTGGAAAAGTTTAAATACCTAGGCTCGACAATAATGTAACAGGACAGTAGCAGAAATTCAAGGAAGAATAGCAAGTGGAAGCCGATGTTGTTAGTCCTTGCAAAATGTACCGAAGTCTAGAAATGTTACTAGGAATACAAAAATCTAAATATGTTTGACTCTACTAAGACCTATAGTAATGTATGGATCGGAAGACTGGGAGATGAAAACGAAAGACGAAGGGTAGTTATTGTGGTGGGAAAGTAAAATTCTGAGAAAGATATGTGGGGAGCCGAAAGAGGAAGGAAGCTGGAGAATAAGGACAAATGCTGAACTACTGGCGCTTTTTAGTCAGTAGGGTAGTGACAGTCAAGCAAGAAAGAATAAGATGGGCTGGAGATGTACAGAGAATGACAGAAACTCGAAGTGTTAAGGAAGTGTTTGTAGGAAAGCTGGTTAGTTGGTTGATTTGGGGGAGGAGACCAGACAGCGAGGTCATCGGCCCTATTGGATTAGGGAAGGATCGAGAAGGAAGTCGGCAGGGAACATCCCGGGATTTGCCTTAAGCGATTAGGGAAAGTACGGTAACCCTAAATCAGAACGGCCGGACGCAGGTTTGAACCGTGGTCCTCCCGAATGCGAGTCCAGTGTGCTAACCACTACACCTCACATGGTGTAGGAAAGCCCGAAGGGAGAAAGTGAAGAAGAAGACCCAGGAGAATGTGGCTTGAAGATATGGATCACAAAGCAATGGGAGTTGGAGAAGGAAAGCGATGGACAAACAAGAATGGAGGCAGGTAACGAAAAGCAGGGCAAGGTAATACATGGAGCGTAGCGCGACCAGTCAGTGATTTCGGAAATCATAGTATTTGCACGTAAGGCAACAATCAGTACTCCTAGCCCGATAAGTTACCTGTCTTCCGGGCGTCGGTTGTTTTCAGTCCCTTTCATAAGCGACTCTCTTGTCTTCGTGGATTGCTCGTTGCGAGTTAGTCTACTGCATCGCCCCCGAAGCGTTATTCCCGTACCGAGTCTCTTCTGCCACGGATGGTCGTTTTCGTTTCCGTGCCACTGTTCAACGCGGCGTGTGTTGTGAGAATTGTCTGCTGTGCTGTTGACGCCTCAGTAGTTGAAAGTGGGGTTATGAGGGACCATCCATCTTACAAAAAGTATACTCTAGTGACAGAATAAAGAAATTAGCAATGACATTACAACATTGACTCAATTTCCCACCGGTCCCTGACAGAATATAGCAACATTAAACAAGAAATACTTCGCTAAAGTTACGAAAAATTATATTTAATTGAACCCGAACTAGCTTTCGGCTTCCTAGGTCATCTTCAAGTTGACAACCAAACGTCGGAAACGCAAATAAGGCGAGGTGCGACTTACACAAATATTACTTACACGGAAGATACAAAAGAAATAAAATGAAGACATGTAGAGAGTTTACAAAGTGAAATATCACATATTTATCTCACGCATAAATAGTTACATTCAACTTTCAACCATTTCCGAACATCTTTTAACAGAAAATCACCCGAACTATGCAGATTGCAAAGCGTTACGAATTGCTAAGAAAGGCAGGAAGGTGACCCTACTGGAAACATTGAACATCAATAAATTTATCACACAGAATGCAAGCTTAGTACTAAGTTTCCTATTTCTCTTTCGTTAAATGAAGTATTAGTTGCAAAAATATTAGACCACAATTCTAAATTCAACTTTATTTTTCGCCTCTCGCTATCTGTAACGGCATTCAAGTAAAACGTCATTTTTCTTTTTTAGTTAAATGTAAGTGGTTCATGGTGTGGGTTCCCGTAGTCATGTCCTAGTTCATGAACCACGGGCAACGTATGAGTGGCCAAGTAAGTGGTCCCGATAGTCGGGATACCAGTTACTTTGGAATAAGGCTGGGCATCTCGGACATATTCTGAGTCGTGGTCACCTTTGTGCTCATACGGCAAAGACTACCAAATCCACCGGTTAGTCTCTCAACCGTTAGGGGTAAAACCCAATGGGACTCGGGGCAAGTAAGGCTAGCAACCTGCTTCCCTGGTACTATAAATATGATGCTGGCAACAATCAGAGCAAAATGCCTCGGACCTTTGGAGGTGATGGAGTCCCACCTCTAACTGACAAACCAGGGACTCCTAAGATACGACTTTGCAAACAAAACATCAGAAGAGGCACCAATGTTAGCACTGAATAGGGGATCATGGGGGAATTTTATAAAGGGGCTATGCTCCAGACTGAACGCTGAAAGGCATAATCAGTCTTAAATGATGATGATGATGATGATGATGATGATGATGAGTTAAATGTAACTATTTGGGCGTGACGTAAAAATCTAATACTTTTGCTTATAAACACCCTTACATGTTTTCATTTTCGTTTCTTTTCTATCTTGTGCACAAATAATACCTCAGTTAAGTCAGACGCCATTTTATCTGTGTTTGTGACCTTTAGCTGCCCATCTAACGATGGCCTAAGAGGCCGAAATCCGGTTCTTGACCAATCAAATATAGTTTTGCAGAACATTAGGAAAGTGTTTCCTATTTGTTATTAATGCAATTAAGGATTATTAATCAACAAAGCAAAATTCATGACTGTTGTTCTTGACAAAGGTGTGGTAAATTTTCCACGCTCCTCAGAACTGAGAGAATAAGAAAAGTTACCTCTAAGCATTTCCGAACATGGACAATTACTTGTTGGAGAAAATACATGCATACAAACACATCAAACAATGTTAACAAAGCAGTGCGCAGAGTCGTTTTACTTTTCCTCTGTGACAAATAACATCCAAAACCTATATTTTTCTAGTTCAATAGAACTTACTTTGTCGCTATTGAAACAGTTTTCATTACAAAACGTTTTTCGTCTACCTTTTGCTTTCAGATATTCGGTCGCTCTTACGTGGTAACATTCGTAGGAAAAATATCACCTCGTCATGCAAATTTTGCCATGTGTCATGATTACAAAGGAAGCAATAAAAATAACGGATAAGAAGACGTAGAATCAATTACTGTGTGTAGGCGCGGCGAGAACAGATTGACTTGCGATGGTAGCAGACGACGCAACAGCCCCTGTTTCTCCAGCAGTTTTCAACATACCGAGAATTATAGAACTCTACACGCGGCGCAGCCAGTCTATCTTTGACGTCAGTGACCCACTTGCGAAGGGGCCTGTCTCTCATTTACACGCTGTTACGTGACGTGTACTCACCACGACTGATCAGATTAAGAAAGTCACTCATGAAAAAGGAGCATTACAATACGTCCATTAATTGAGTGAGGGTGCTTTTTTTAAATTTGGACCTCCCTCCTCCCCTCACGTGAGGTTTACCGCGTAATTAAATTTGTTTGGTATGTTCATATTTTCGCTTCATATCACTAGCAATACCTAATGGGTTCCACGATATCCATAGAAATTAAAAAATGAATGTACGTATGTATGTAAGTATGCCACACTTCTCCTCATATACCACTAGAGCGATTTCATCCAGACTTGATATACTTATCACTTACTGTCTGGAAAGGATCACTGTGGGGTAAGAACCACCTATCTATCAAAAGCGTGGGTGTGAAAAAGCAGTGAAGCCCTTGACGCGAGAACACCCACCAGTAGCTGTGGGAAGGATTGACAGAGACAGTAGCAGTAAGAGAGAACAAGAGGGAGACAATGGCAGCGAGAAGAGACAGTATTAGTAGGACAGAACGAAGGAGACTATGGGTGTGAGACAGGGGACAGTGATAGAGAGACACAAAAAGATAATGACAATGAGGTGGGCTGAATCAGTGAGTGAGGACGGGGAAGTGCTAGTGAATGAGTGTGAGTGGCTTACGAGGATGGACTAATGGGTGCGAGTGAGTTACAGTTAGGGGAGCTTTTGGGAACGAGATGTGAGTTGCATTTTAAAAAGAGCGCATGGCAAAATTTTTGGGAAAGTTTTTATAGGTGCTGAGGAAGGCAGAATGAGGCAACTGGTACCCCACCTTTTAGTGCAAATGGTTCAAATGGCTCTGAGCACAATGAGACTTAACATCTGAGGTCATCAGTCCCCTAGAACTTCGAACTACTTAAGCCTAACTAACCTAAGGACATCACACACATCTATGCCCGAGGCAGGAATCGAACCTGAGACCGCAGCGGTCGCGCGGTTCCAGACTGAAGTACCTAGAACCGCTCGGTCACACAGGCCGGCCACATTTTAGTCACAGAGTGTAATAAACAGGAAAATATTCGCCTTTTTGTGCTCCGATAGATGTATTTTTCCGCTGGTTTAGTGACGGACGAAAAGTGGGTAGTTATGATGGTTTTGTGAAGTAGTAATTATGATTTGGGTCACTAGGGCACACTAGTTACGAGCTGACGATTAACGATCAGAATGAATAGCGAGGTGGGATGGGTTTCTGGTAGAGTTGCCGCGGGACGAACAGGTGCGCGGCTGGCAGACGGGACAGGTGACGAGGACGGGGAGCTGGCAGGTCCGGCGGCCGCCCACGAGTGGAGCGGCGACGGCGGCGGCCGCCGCGACTTGGCAACGCGGCCCCTGGCGCCAGGGCACATCTGGCGGGACGGGGCGGGCCCACGCGGAAGGAGCCAGCCGGCGCCGGCCGGGCATCTGGCCCCACACACGTGGCTCCGCCGTCTCTGTGTGAACGCCGCGCCGCGCCGCTCTGACCTCCGCACGCCCACGGCCGCTAATGACGCCGGCGGCCACGGCTCACTGCCACTCGCTCGACCCCTACTGCCTCACAGGGCCGTCTCCTCCCATTACTGTACACACTTCAGCGACTCGCAAACTTTTAATCTTATAGAAAGAGTTGACAACTATAGACTGGCGTGGAGAGCTGCATGAGACCAGTCTCAAGACTGAAACTTCCTGGCAGAGATTAAAACTGTGTGCCGGGCTGTCACTCGAACTCGGGATCTTTGCCTTTCGCTCTAAAGTGCTCTACCGAATCAGCTACCCAAGCACGACTCACGACCACTCCTCACAGCTTCACTTCTGCCACTACCTCGTCTCCTACCTTCCTAACATCGTAAAAGTTCTTCTGCGAACCTAGCAGAACTAGCACTTCTGGTAGAAAGTATATTGCGGAGACATGGCTCAGCCACAGCCTGGGGGATGTTTCCAGAATGATATTTTCAGTCTGCAGCGTAGTTCTGCTAGGTTCGCAGAAGAGCTTCTGTGAACTTCGGAAAGTAGGAGACAAAGTACTGACAGAACTGAAGTTGAGATGACGGTCGTGAGTCGTGCTTAGGTAGCTCAGTCGGTAGGGCACTTGCCCGCGAACGGGAAAGGTCCTCAGTTCGAGTCCCGGACCGGCACACAGTTTTAATCTGCCAGGAAGTTTCACAGCAATGCACACTCCGCTACAGAGTGAAAATCTCATTCTCGTCTCAACACTGGTAACCAACAACAGAAGGACAACGTCACTGTGTGGAACGTACCGTTACCTTGCCTCCGGCCGGCCGATGTGGCCGAGCGGTTCTAGGCGCTACAGTCTGGAACCGCGCGACCGCTACGGTCGCAGGTTCGAATCCTGCCTCGGTCATGGATGTGTGTGGTGTCCTTAGGCTAGTTATATTAAAGTAGTTCTAAGTTCTAGGGGACTGATGAAATGGTTCAAATGGCTCTGAGCACTGTGGGACTTAACAGCTGTGGTCATCAGTCCCCTAGAACTTAGAACTCCTTAAACTTAACTAACCTAAAGACATCACACACATCCATGCCCGAGGCAGGATTCGAACCTGCAACCGTAGCGGTCACGCGGTTCCAAAGTGAAGCGCCTAGAACCGCACGGCCACACCGACCGGCGGGACTGATGACCTCAGAAGTTAAATCCCATAGTGCTCAGAGCCATTTCAACCATTTCAACCTTGCCTCCGCCGGCCGCGGTGGACTCGCGGTTCTAGGCGCTCAGTCTGGAGCTGCGCGACTGCTACGGTCGCAGGTTCGAATCCTGCCTCGGGCATGGATGTGTGTGATGTCCTTAGTTAGGTTTAAGTAGGTCTAAGTTCTAGGGGATTGATGACCACTGATGTTAAGTCCCATAGTGCTCATAGCCATTTGAACCAACCTTGCCTCCTTCGGGTGCTCTTCCAGTGGCTTTTGTTTACGTCAGAAATGGTTTTCCTTGGAACGGATTTCCTTAATTCCTCTAAATTAATAGCAGTCTGGGTATAAGAGACCGGCTCAAGGTCGATTGATTTCCCTATTAGGGCCGGTGTTTTTCAACACGCTTTGCAGCGAAATACTGGATGTTTATAATTGAAGTACAGCTGGTCCCACAAGTCAAGTATGGGCTGTAATTACTGTACAGCAAGGATACTTCGTACATATTCTGATGTAGTCATGCAGAACTGATTAATGCAGGAAGAAAATGAGTTCCAATTTTGGCCACCAGTTCAATGTAGGCTGCATTATCGTATGGCATCTATACTTGGTAGATATTCTGATGCGCTATTGTGGAACTGATTTTCACTGGAAAAAAATAGTTCCAATTTTGGTCAACAGATGCAAATTGCGCTGTGAACGCAACAAAAACGCATGGACGTATTTCCATATGTAATGGATTAGGAACGGGACGTGGGCAGAAAAGGTGAAACAAGTGAGAAAGGCATAATGCTGATTTTGTTATTCACCACTGCTTACACAATTTGTTCAACATGAGCACTGGAGATGCTCATGACATGCTGTACAGCCTCACATTTACACCTGGTGCGCTAAATCGGAACTAATTTTGTAAATCAGTTCCGGTTAACGAATCAGAATATCTACCAAGTATCGATGACATGCGGTAATACAGCCCACACTGGACCTTCGCGCATAGCTGCACTTTAATTATATTGTTGTTGTTGTCTTCAGTCCTGAGACTGGTTTGATGCAGCTCTCCATGCTAATCTATCCTGTGCAAGCTCCCTCATCTCCCAGTTCCTACTGCAACCTACATCCTTCTGAATCTGCTTAGTGTATTCATCTCTTGGTCTCCCTCTACGACTTTTACCCTCCACACTGCCCTCCAATGCTAAATTTGTGATCCCTTGATGCCTCAGGACATGTCCTACCAACCGATCCCTTCTTCTAGTCAAGTAGTGCCATAAACTTCTCTTCTCCCCAACCCTATTCAATACCTCCTCATTAGTTACGTGATCTACCCACCTAATCTTCAACATTCTTCTGTAGCACCACATTTCGAAAGCTTCTATTCTCTTCTTGTCCAAACTATTTATTGTCCACGTTTCACTTCCATACATGGCTACACTCCATACAAATACTTTCAGAAACGACTTCCTGACACTTAAATCTATACTGGATGTTAAAAAATTTCTCTTCTTCAGAAACGCTTTCCTTGCCATTGCCAGTCTACATTTTATATCCTCTCTACTTCGACCATCATCAGTTATTTTGCTCCCCAAATAGCAAAACTGCTTTACTACTTTAAGTCTAAAGGGCGTTAATTATTCACCTTGGTATTGCGAATAGTTTAACCCTGTTTCGGGGGTAAAAGCGTGGATGGCTACTTTTATTCTGGTGTTGCGTGATTGTAGGAGTCTGGTTTCAAATTGTGGCGAGCGGATGGACGTGTACGGGTATGGAGAAAACCTCATGAATCCATGGTCCCTGCATGTCAGCAGGGGAGTGTTCAAGCTGGTGGAGGTTCTGTAATGGTGTGGGGCGCGTGCAGTTGGAGCGATATGGGACCCGTCATACGTCTAGATACGGTTGTGAGAGATGATACGTCAGCATCCTGTCTGATCACCTGCATCCATTCATGTCCATTGTGCATTCCGACGGACTTGGGCAATTCTAGCAGGACAATGCGACACTCCACACATCCAGAAAAGCTTCAGAGTGGCTCCAGCAACACTTTTCTGAGTTTAAAAACTTCCGCTGGCCACCAAACTCCCCAGACATGAACATTACTGAGCCTATCTGGGATGTCTCGCAACGTTCTGTTCAGAAGAGATCTCTAACCTTCGTACTGTAATGGATTTATAGACAGCCCTGCAGTAGTTAAGACATTAGTCGAGTCGATGCCACGTCGTGTTGCGGCGCTTCTGCGTGCTCGCGGTGGACCTACACGATATTAGGCAGGTGTACCAGTTTCTTTGGCTCTTCATTGTACATGTATGTCTCCTTCTAGAGTACTTGGCTGGTAAACGCTTTCTGTCGCATGAGCAAATTCTTCTTCTACGTCGAGCAGAGGGTCAGCGGTGCGGTATCTCTAATAATAGCGGGCGCGATGAAGGATGAACAGACGTGCAGTACTCCCCACGAGCCTAGTCGCTCCGCCGCTGTGGGCACGCGAGGCGCGGCCAGGTGGTGGCGCTGCCTTGCAGCGTGCACCGGCAGAGATGTTTGCGGGCTGTGGGAACCGGCTGTCCCCCTCCCCACCCCGCGGCCGAGCAAGTGGCGCGTGTGAACGGCGCCAGCCGACCCGGCGCGGCGTCGTGGACCGCCTTCCATTCCCGGCGGCGACCCACTGCACCTGCTGCAGCCTGCTACAGCCATCCACCTTCATTCACACGGTACCTGCCAGCAACTGTGCCCTACAAATACATTTAATGACGAAATAAAACACGTCAAACTGTGACAAAAAATCAGCACTCCCGACAAGTGAAATCCGTGTATTATGGGGCGGATGCTCGTTCTCAACCCAGGACATCAAACTTTCGCCGGCCACTCTCTTACCGACTTAGCCATCTGTGCACGCATCACTGACGGATGCAAAGGGACAACCTGTCACAAGTTCCTCCAGATATCTTCCCAACTGTACTTGGTTCAAATGGTTCAAATGGCTCTGAGCACTATGGGACTTAACTTCTGAGGTCGCCAGTACCTTAGAACTTAGAACTACTTAAACCTAACTAACCTAAGGACATTATACACATCCATGCCCGAGGCAGGATTCGAACCTGCGACCGTAGTGGTCGGGCGATTCCAGACTGTAGCGCCTAGAACCGCTCGGCCACCCCGGGCGGCCCCAACTGTACTCAATGAGGTGTCTGCTGAGATAATCACACTATATCTCACTAACATTCATGAGGTTGCTGTTCGTCAGTCTCTCTGCTCCACCTTTTCTCCCGCGGATGCTAGTCGCACTGAAAGAAGACATCGAGAAAATTCAAAGAAAGGTGGCTTGTTTTGTGTTATCACGAAGTAGGTGACACAGTTGCTCCGTATGGCAGATATTGAGAAAAAGGCATTTTTCATTGTGACGAGATCTTTGACGAAATTTCGATGAAATGCTTTCTCCTCCGAATGGCAAAATATTTTACATACATACACAGCGATAAAGTAGGAGAAATCAGAGCTCTTACCGGGATATTTAGGTGTTAATTTTTCCCTCGACCTATTCGAGAGCGGAACAGTACAGATTAGAGTTTTAAAGTGGAGTCTTGCATTCTCTGTCAAAAACGTGAGTGTTAATTGCAGTGTAATGCATATGTGTATGGAGATGTGGAGTGTCCGCAGTCGGTGGTCTAGTGGCTTTGCCTCTAGATCGCGGAGTCCTAGGCTAGAGTCTCGACCGGCTAGAAGACTGTATATTTGTGCTGTCTTCATCGTTTCATTTCATCTTCATCGATGAGCAAGTTGCTGAAGTGGCGTCAGGTAGAAGACGTTGCACCAGGTGGACGAACCACCCCAACTCCCTGCCAGTAATCATCATCATCAGCCAGTTCTATCACTTAATGATGTGACCTCTTTTGAGTCGGCGTGTAACAAAGCATCCCAGTAATATCTTCCATTTCTTCCCATCCTGAGCTTCCCGTTGCCAATTGAATCCCACTGTCTTCCTTATACCTCTGTCCCATCTGTCTGGTGGTCTTCCTCTAGGTGTTTTTTGATAAACTGGGCTCCAGTCTAGGACTTGTTTAGACCATCTACCATCTTTTGTTCGAGAAACATGACCAGCCCACTGCCATTTCAATGCATTCACTCTTTCCATTATGTCGTTAACCTTCGTTGTTCGTCTTATTTCAACTGATCTCTTACTGTCTTTTTTTGTATAACCCTACACTGATCTTTCCATTCCTCTTTGGGCAACTATTAGCTTCCTAACAATGAACTCATTTAATGTCCCATAAATTATTACTGGCCATATACATTGGTCAAAAATAGATTTCTTCAACTCAACCGACATCTTAGATTTCAAAATTGAAGCGTGCCTCCTATAAGCTTGCCAGCCAAATTTAATTCGTCGTAATATTTCTGATTTTAAATCTCCTTTCATGTTTATCAGTTGACCCAGATAGGTATATTCTGTGACTCTTTGGAGTTGTGTACATCCAACTGATGTACTTCCCTGAGGTGTCCATTCATTGATCATAATTTTTGTTTTGTCAATGTTTATTTTTAGTCCAACTTCAGAGCACACTAATGCAAGTTCGTTAACTAAAACTTGAAGTTCTTCTATGTCATTTGGAAATAGGACCATATCATCCGCAAACGTCAAGTTGTTCAGTCTTTTTGCGGCCAGTAATACGACAGGATAATTTCGTTTTTTCATTTCGATTTGGAATTGAGCAAATACCTAGCGAGAAGCTTCTTCTTCTGCTGACGCTGCTTCCGTTACGGCGTCTGTAGGACCGCGGGCAGCCTATTCATGGGTTGCATTTTCTTTTCTTCTCTCGAAACCTCTTCATTCTTTTTCTTCATCTCTCCCTCTCTTCTGCAGAGACCATCAGTATACTCTTCTCTCGTCTGCTGCACTGGCGACGCTCTATCCTTCTGCCAACAATCTCTGGCATATAGGTCGACGTGTACTAGCTTATCCAATTTCCTTTCCCTTCGAACTTGATCGTGCGGTAGCGTTCTCGCTTCCCACGCCCGGGTTCCCAGGTTCGATTCCCGGCGGGGTCAGGGATTTTCTCTGCCTCGTGATGGCTGGGTGTTGTGTGCTGTCCTTAGGTTAGGTAGGTTTAAGTAGTTCTAAGTTCTAGGGGACTGATGACCATAGATGTTAAGTCCCATAGTGCTCAGAGCCATTTGAGCCTCGAACTTGATTCCCAATTCCAACCAATCCTTCGCAACTTCAACGTTCCACCTGGTTGCTGTCTTTCGACTTGTTCTGCCTATTGTACCCTACACTCTTTTCGTCACTCTATCGGTGTTCGTCCTAGTCACATGTCCGGCAAATCATACTCTTTTCACTTTGATTCCTTCTGATGCTGTTCTCATGCTCCGGCACAGTTCTTCTCTAGGTCTTTGCATTCGACTGTTACCCCGTCTTGTGAGGAATTAGTAACAAATTGAACGTTTCAGCTGACTCATGTGGGGTGCTCAGAGGACTCAACGGACAACAACATCAATAGGGATGCCACAGTGGCTAAGACAGCTGGCACATTTTCGGGAGAAGGTGGGTTTAAACTTCCGTTCGGCCATGAAGATTATGTTTTCCATGCTTTCCCTGAATGGACTAAGCCGAATTCTTATGTATCCTTTGATTAGAATAACATGACTGAATTTCTGTTGCATCGTCGTTCAGTCAGAGCTGTCTGATGACCTAGGAGTGGATGCCCGTTAAACACGCATCTTCTCTCCTACAACAGACAGCATTGCAGCCCTCTAAAGGCCCGCGTTGTAGATTGAGTTCAGTGCCCGTATGAAATTTTACCCTGTTACAAATATTCAGCACACCGTGCACAGAGTTAAAGAATAAAAATATTTCGCAGTAATACAGATTTGATTTTCAGTGTTCTGTTCATACTGGAGCACCCTTAGGCCTTACTCCTGTTACATACACGAGCAGCAACAGACAATAAGTCTTCTTATTTTTAGCTGGGGCATATTTTTCCAGAAACAAATTAAAATTTTTTCTTGCCGTTCAGTCTCGACCATTGTTAATTGGAGGTTTGGTCGTAAGGTAAATGCATGAGTGGAAATCCTCTTCGATATCTTTCTCTAGGTTTAATTATTTTTCTTTGAAATTTAAGGAGAAGAGCAGGGTGTCGATAACTTGCTCTGCAGAAGATCTTAGTGTATATTCGACGATATACACGTAAAGGTGACCAGAGAACTGTGTGTCGACCTATCGTGGCAACAAGCTAGCGATATTCCGCAATTTTTGCGAAATTCACGTAACAGTCTACAAAGTTTTAAATTTTTAATTCTTGTATGACGTATTCGTCCCTTTTAGTGGGGGAAATTTGATGTAAAGCGCAATACCAAATATGCTCAGTCTTGCATTTTACAGTGTCCTGCACAAGCGCGTACACTTACCCATATGAACCATTACGTAGATTTCGGAGGCTGATACAGAAGTTAAAATTTGCCAGTGCCGCTCAGTTGGAAAAAAAAAAGTGAGAGTGAGATAGGGAGAGAGAGAGAGAGAGAGAGAGTTGGAGACAGGCGGCTTTGCCAGCGCTGGCGAGGCAGGCTGTGGCGGCCAGATGCGCCGGGCCGGCCGAGGTCGCGGGCGTGGGCGGGACCGGCTGCTGCGCTGCGCTGCGGCTGCGGCCGTGTCGTGCTATCGCCGCACCTGTCGCCAGAAGGCGCGGCCGCAAAAACTACCGCCGCGCCGCCACATGGCCAGAGTCGCCTTACACTGCAGCAAGGCACAGCGCGGCTTTCTCCTCCGGGCCGCCTCCAGCACACGCCCGTCCCCTGTCCTGCGTCTTCACACACACTGTGCAAACCGCTGTCAAGTGCGTGCCAGGCGTTGAGTCTTCTTCCCGCTCCTTTCACGTACAGAACACAGCAAGAGTTATTGCTTATATGCCCCGGCGCACACGTTGTAGTGTGCCTAACTTTGACCTTGCTGTCACTACGAGAGCGATACGTAGGTGTTTGTAATATACTATCTAGTCACGTTACTGCGACCACCTCTGAAAACCCTGAATACCCACCTTTCGCAGGGCGGACCGCTGCGAGACGTGCGAGAAGAGAGTCAGTGAGGTTCTGGACTGCACCGGCAGGGACGTAGAACCATGCCTACTCGAGTGGCGTGGCCAGCTGTGCTAGAAATGGTTCAAATGGCTCTGAGCAGTATGGGACTTACCATCTGATGTCATCAGTCCCCTAGAACTTAGAACTACTTAAACCTAACTAACCTAAGGACATCACACACATCCATGCCCGAGGCAGCATTCGAACCTGCGACCGTAGCGGTCACGCGGTTCCAAACTACAACGTCTTAGACCGCTCGGCTAATCCCGCGCAGCAGTTTCTCAGCGTCCTTCAATCACCTTCTCATCGCATTTCAGGACCCAGCAAAGTCCTGTAATAGTTAAGACATTGGAGTCGAATCTTAGTAATCGAAATTGAGGGTTTTTGTAACATCACTTGTTTATTGCCATGGTGCATACTTCGAAGAGGGCAACGCCTATGTCCATCCACTTTCTTGTCTAAATTGAATTTCTTTAATTAATGTTAAGTATAGTACAGTAAAGTATAACGATACGACGAAGGTTTACCGCTGCCTTGTCGAAAACTGGCATTTTGAGAAACGTGACGGTACTACAATTATAAATATTATAATTGGAAGACAGGGAGCAGCCCCAAATTTGGCATACAATGTTTATTTACTTGCCATTAGTACAGATCTTTTAAAATCCATCGACAGATCGTTCTTACAAGGTTTCATGCTGAGTCTTATCCTTGTTAATTATTGGGTGCTGAATGATTTCGTGGCTCAGACGTGTCGGCGCTGCAGCTCAGCGTGTTCGGTCAGGGGACTGGCCATCCTCTGTAATAAGAAAAATAAAACAACTGTGCAAGTGTTTCATCGATTGAATTTGAAAGATGTTATCCGATATCGGCACATAGAATTTGACGAAAAAACGACGAATAAACAGATCGATAAAAGTGGTTAAGTGCCAGGCCACAAATCCAAATGTCTCGGATTCGATACCCGCTCAATCTTAGGATTTTTATCTGTAGCTTAAGACTCCTTTCACTTCTGGCAATGTTTGTTGATACGAGAAATGCCTAGCTGCGCCGTCGTTTGGAGTCAAAATAACTGTAGGTCGCCATACAACCTGCTAGAAATGTTCAAAGGTTAGAGGAAGGCAATAGTTTATCACGTCCAACAGGACCATGCCTAATAAAGCACCGTAGTGTTCAAAACAATCTTCGGATTGATGAGTGCTTTACTACTAAGCTAAATAATTCTTTGTCAAAATTAAGTAGACGCACAGAAAAGATTGATAATATAAGGAACCATATGGGAAATGGCCTTACAGTTGATTAACATAAAATTTGTCCAAGGCGCTGCGGTCATGGACTGCGCGGCTGGTCCCGGCGGAGGCTCGAGTCCTCCCTCGGGCATGGTTGTGTGTGTTTCTCCTTAGGATAATTTAGGTTAAGTAGTGTGTAAGCTTAGGGACTGATGACCTTAGCAGTTAAGTTCAAAATGGTTCAAATGGCTCTGAGCACTATGGGACTCAACTGCTGAGGTCATTAGTCCCCTAGAACTTAGAACTAATTAAACCTAACTAACCTAAGGACATCACAAACATCCATGCCCGAGGCAGGATTCGAACCTGCGACCGTAGCGGTCTTGCGGTTCCAGACTGCAGCGCCTTTAACGGCACGGCCACTTCGGCTGGCAGCAGTTAAGTCCCATAAGATTTCACATACATTTGAACATTTTTGAACATAAAATTTGGCAAAACTTACTTGGTGTATGTTGCAAAGCGGTGAATTCGTCCGAATATTTCTGTTGCACTCAAGAATTACGGGATAACTTTTGGCTCCACCAACCACTGCCCTCCTGGTTTAAGGAAGAAAATTGCAAGCTAGGTTTACCAAGCTCAGTGTCTTAGAGAAATTCAAGTTCATTTCCGCACATGAGAAGTACATGAAAGTGCAAAACATGGTTGGTTGGTTGATCTGGGGAAGGGAACCAAACATCGATGTCATCAGGCCATTGGGATTAGGAAAGGAAGTCGGCCGTGCCCTTTCAAAGGGACCATCCCGGCATTTGCCTGAATCAGGTAAGTCAAAAATGGTTCAGATGGCTCTGAGCACTATGGGACTCAACTGCTGTGGTCATCAGTCCCCTAGACCTTAGAACTACTTAAACCTAACTAACCTAAGGACATCACACACATCCATGCCCGAGGATTCGAACCTGCGACCGTCAGGTAAGTCACGGAAAACCTAAATCAGGATGGCCGGACGTGGATATGAACGTCGTCCTCCCGAATGCGAGTCCAGTGTACTAACCACTGCGCCACCTGGCTCGGCGCACAGAATATGTAGCATGATTGTAAAGGACACTGAATCTCTGCGACGTGACGTGGGGACGCAGATGCAGACTCGTGGGCTGCGGTTGCCCCCCTCTGGCGACAGAGCAGCCGGAACCGGGTGACGTCAGCGGGCCGCGCCATCCATCACATCACACCAGACACAGCGCAGCAGACGGGCTTCCAGTGCGCCAGCGAACTGGGCCGTTCGTAGCACCAGGTGGCTGGTGCCAGCGTGTACGCGATTCGGGCTTCGTACATCTGAGAGTCACTATCGGCTCTCACTCCCGCTAACACCGTTGTGCAGCAAATGCAGGAAAAGTATGCCGCTACTAATTTTTAATGTCTCGACCTTTGACAGGCGGCTGAGCGCAGTGGCGCAATGTTTAAGACACTGAACTCGCATACTGAAGGAGAACAGCTCAGGTTCTTTCCCTTATCCTATTACAGCTGTGCTTGGTGCTCCGGCTCAAAAATGGTTCAAATGGCTCTGAGCACTATGGGACTTAACTTCTGAGGTCATCAGTCCCCTAGAACTCAGAACTACTTAAACCTAACTAACCTAAGGGCATCACACACATCCATGCTCGAGGCAGAATTCGAACCTGCGACCGTAGCGGTCGCGCGGTTCCAGACTGTAACGCCTAGAACCGCTCGGCCACCCCGACCGGCTGCTCCGGCTCTACTGACCACGATGTCAGCGAGAGTTGCTGGCCGCGGTGGTCTCGCGGTTCTAGGCGCGCAGTCCGGAACCGTGCGACTGCTACGGTCGCAGGTTCGAATCCTGCCTCGGGCATGGATGTGTGTGATGTCCTTAGGTTAGTTAGGTTTAAGTAGTTCTAAGTTCTAGGGGACTGATGACCACAGCAGTTGAGTCCCATAGTGCTCAGAGCCATTTGAACCATGCAGCGAGAGTTTAACCGTGGAAACACAGCATCGTATCTATAATATGTACTCAGTCACCAGACTGCGTTTTATTAGCAGGACACTTCGAAGGTGCCACAATCCTATCCTCTCCGTCTGTCCTCTTCTGGAGTAATGCTGCGCCGTGTGGCATACTTAACGGATATTAAAAAAAAAAAAAAAGTTCAAATGGCTCTGAGCGCTATGGGACTTAACATCCGAGGTCATCAGTCCGCTAGAACTCAGAACTACTTAAACCCAACTAACCTAAGGACATCACACATCCATGCCTGAGGCAGGATTCGAACCAGCGAACGTAGCGGTCGCGTGGTTCCAGACTGAAGCGTCTAAAACCGCTCGGCCACAGCGGCCGGCTGACGGACAACATCGGAAATCTTAGCATTAATTATAAAATTGCCTGTGTTTATATATTACAGTAACGGCAACACAGCTCACATATCGCGCATAAAATCCATAATAATCGAGAAACGTACTTGAGAGCGCGAATTATTTCCCCAAAAGCGCCATGCAAAAAATAAATAAAAGAAAATCCTACCTGACAGCAGAAAAAATTGTTTATAACAAACAATATCATCTAGTTGCAAATTTTTCCCACGTACTATTCGAGACTGAAGCAGTTGAGCACGTCTGGACATTGTGATAAGTAGGTATAGATAATGTATAAACACAGACATTGCAAAGATAAATGATATATCCATGCCTCGACGGGCTAAAAAATGATTAAATATTTGTATCTCCCTGTGCGGTAATCACGAAATATGCGAGCGTAATCGTTGTGGTCTCCGTGGAAGTTTGGAGCGATCTTGGAAAATGGCTTTGAGCACTATGGGACTTAACTTATGAGGTCATCAGTCCCCTAGAACTTAGAACTACTTAAACCTAACTAACCTAAGGACATCACGCACATCCGTGCCTGAGGCAGGATTCGAACCTGCGACGGCAGCGGTCGCGCGGTTCCAGACTGAAGCACCTAGAACCGCTCGGCAACCCCGGCCGGCGGATGGATCTTTGAGCGGTGCTTAGATAGGCGAAGTGATTAACACGACCGCTTGCAATAATCGGAAAATCCGGTTTCGAGTCCCGATCCGGCACAAATTTTCACGTGTCGCAAACAGCGGACGTCAATGCATATTTGCAAAATGCGAATCCATATTTCAGTTGTTGCCATCAGATTTGCAATTGTTTATTTTGCATGTAATCTGAATAAATGTATCGTTTAGTAGAGAAGTTTGAATTTTTAAGTTACTTGCAATTATCAAGCCGTACTCATTTTTTCTTAGTTTTTTGTTAATTTCAGCCTTTTGTACATTACAGCCTTGAATGAGTTAAGGATATTTCTTAGGCGACCGCCCCTCAAAGAAATCATGTTCTTCCAGGTATTTCAATACTTATACGTCACTCGCACTAACTTGTCTTATTGTGTCAGTTTAATTCTTTCCTCTCGCATAATAGTTTAACTACATTACTTGGTATTGTACGACGTAGCCTACATGTAGCGAGTGTTCATTTACTTCATTTCTGTTTCCACTCCGAGAACGTAGACTTCCAGATGCGGTGATACACAAGGAATGAAAATGGGCTGCAACTAGAGTGACAAAAACGGAATTAACAGCTGAATGTGGTAAATGCAATTCAGTGCAACACGTGTCCTCCACTCTCACCCATTTATTCCTATCTCTTTGTTACTACAGATCACATGTAACTGTTGCTATTTGTACTGGAAATGCAGGACATCCGAGGGTCCTATACCAAGTCTGGCAAATCAAGGCAGAACACTGAGATTCTGTAAAGATTCATCTGCTTGACACAGTATCCTTGTTGCCACAGTTCAGAAGTCTAACACTCTGTACCGTTATCAGATGTGACTGCAAACGAACAGGAGGTCACACACTTGCTAAGCTGATCGAAAATACAAGCATTTATGTCACATTTGCCGGAAAAAGCCACGTAAACAACAGCAGTGCAGCTCTGTTCAAGAGCCCGACGTAGACCAGCTGGTTCCGGCGTGGTGAGGTCTCGTAGCTGGCCCGGTGTTGGCCTCTGGCCGCGGCCGATAAGAGCCATCGGCCGCCTGCCGCGGACATCCCGTAGCGACCCTAAAAATAGCCGCTGTTTATGTTTGAGGCGGCGCCGGCGCATATTTGTAAGAGTAATGACAAAAAGAGGAGAGGAGTGGGGCGGCCCGCCATTATCAGCGAACGAGTGCGGCGGCTCGCCGATAGCTGGTCAGAGGCAGGCGTGGCAGGGATCAACATCTTCAGCTGTGGCCTCCAAATCGACCCCTGCGCTCTCCGTTGCGTCTGCTAGTTGAGGGGTTTGTGGGAGGAAGGGCATCTAGCCAGGCGAATTGTCCGAGTGCTGGATTCCACGAGTTAGGAAAAGTCATGTTGGCGTAATGGAACGTATGTAGATGACACAAGAAGACACGCAGGAAGAACATGGATATTAAGTGGAGACCGTAATGATAGGAAAAAGTTCTTCACGCAGCAGTGGATGACAGTAGTGGTGGTGATGGTTGTGGATTTGATGGTGGTGGTATGTATCAAATATGAGGGGCGTTCACTAACTAATGTAGCACATTTTTTTCTGAAAGCATGTTGATTTTATTCGGGATTCAAGTATCCCACATTATTCCCCAATCTTTTGGCTACAAAACCTTATTTTTCAATGTAAACTCCGTCCAATGCGACCGCCTTACGTCACTTTCCTGGGAGGGCCTGTATGCCCGCATGGTATCATTCTATTGCTCGACGTCGGAACCAACGCCTAGTTGCATCAATCACTTCCTCATCGTCTACGTACTGCTTGCCGCGGAGATCCTTCACTGTGACTAACAGATGGAAGTAGGAATGTGCGAGATCCGGGCTGCGGGGTAGACGAGGAACAACAGTCCAATGAAGTTTTGTGAGCTCCTCTCGAGTGCGGAGACCTGTGTGAGGCCTTGCGTTGTCACGGAGGAGTTGATCGTTGCACCATGAGGGAGGACATCAAACAGAATAACCCCTTCAGCGTCCCAGAAGACTGTAGGCTTGTCTGTACTGGCTGAGGGTGCATCTTCGAAGTTTTTCTCCAGAGGAAAGTTGGCGTGACGCCATTCCATGGATTGCCGTTTTGTTTCCGTTTCAAAGTGATGAATCCATCTTTCCTCGCCTGTGACGATGCTCGACAAAAAATTATCAGGATCAGCCTCGTACCACTTAAGCAGTTCCGTACAGATGCTCCTTGATTGCTCTTTATGGTTTTCTGTTACGTGGTGAGGAACCAAGCGGGCACACATCTTTGAGTACCCCAACTGGTGAACGAGTGCGTCAGCGCTACCAGCAGATATGTCCAGTTGAACAGTGAAATGTTTGACTGTGATCCGTCGATCACCTCTAATGAGAGTGTCCGCACGTTCCAACACTGCAAGAGTCTCAGCTGTGTGCAGCCGGCCGGCAGGCGGGAGGTTGGACAGGTTTGCGCGACCTTTTTACGATGATGACAGGCGCCTCGTCCAACGACTAGCCGTGCTTTTGTTCACTGCCAGGTCTCCGTAGACATTCTGCAAGCGCCTACGAATATCTGCGATGCTCTGGTTCTCCGCAAAAAGAAACTCAGTGACAGTTTCCTGCTTGGAACGCAACTCCGTTACAGGCGCCATTCTGAACGCTGGGTATAGCGCCGCCACCTATCGTAACTTCATGAAATTATAGGTGCTGAAACGGGAACATTCCACGATGTTCCACAACAAATTCTGCATTTTCCAATCGAAATTGGCCGAAAAAAATCTGTCGCATTATTTATTGTACATTATTATCGATGAAGCACTAAGCTCAATAAACTGCATGGCAACTCTGAGATATCATCTTGAAGCGACTGCCGCACACGAAAGCAGTCTTCGCGTATAGGGTGTTCCAAAGCCTTTCCACCAAACGTCTAGGGGTGATAGGTCACGCCATGGGGAAAAACACTTGTTAGAGACAAAATGCTCGCTGACGATTCCCAATGACTCTAGGTGTCCTGTATTGCTTATGTCTTTCAGCTGCGGCGGGTCGTAGGCACTCTGCGGTGTAAGAATGCGTTGTGTGTTGCCTATACTCCTGTCATCTGCTCCGTATAAAAGGGGACAGGCCCAGTAAAATTTAAGCACTTGATTCGCTTCCAAAATCTCTTCCTTATCGTAGAGACATTCATTCTTAAGGTTTTCTTGTTGAAAATCACTTTGTAAATTTACTGCTGCGGGTAGTACACAGCACACATCATTAGTAAACCCTGCTGGTTCGGTGAAACCTCGTCGCCCCACGGCCACCGAACATTAAAGGACGCTTACTGTTGCCAGGAAGCTTCGGTGAAATATTTGTCTCCGATAAAAGACATTCCCCAACACTCGATATATCACCCCTTGATACAAAGACTTTCAAACACCCTGTATAGTAATGTAAGTATTTGGAGTATCGCCGCGGTAACACTGAGTAAAATATTTTCGGGCTTCCACCCGCGTCAAATGGTTAATATGCCACTAGCTTTCGATCAAGTATTTCTGGACCATTCTCATTCCGCTTGATAATGGCCAAGGAGCAACAAGGGAAAGCTCATGTGATTTTAACCACTTGATGCGACAGGAAGGCCAAGAACATTTTATCCGCATACAGCGAACTTCCTATATCTTGAACGCTGTAAAACAGGACTTACGTTCCATATTAGATGTCTATGTCGACAAGACAACGACTGATAGAAAGGTAATAAAACTTTGGTCCCACGGCCGTGTTTCGACCCATGAGCAGCTAATCACTAAAATGAAAGGACAACTTCGCTTGATAGTGTTCAGATAGCGTTTCATTGCTCTGTGTACTAGAATAAAGTTTTTCATATTGTCATTTTTTTATGGTAAGTCACCTTACATCAGTAGCATTCATGGCGGGATATGTTTGAATACGAGCCGAGGCTTAGTGGAGATGGATTGGTGAGCGGATGGGTATTCCTAGGTCTCGTGACTGGTTGGGGGCAAAATAATAGATGATGTTTATGAAAACATTCAACATCATGCTTCTCATACGGCGCCAACTATTTGCTGTCAGACCTTTTCGTTAAAAAAGGATTGTCCTCCTACTAACGCAACACAACCATTGCACAATGACAGGAAGAAAATCTGACGGGTTTGCTGTAATGGTCTGCTCAAAGTTCTGACCTAAATACCATCGACCACCTTAACTAGAACCACTACTGCGTGCCAAACTATCTATCGACTGTTACTC
The DNA here is from genome assembly GCF_021461385.2 of Schistocerca piceifrons. Classification (NCBI taxonomy): domain Eukaryota; kingdom Metazoa; phylum Arthropoda; class Insecta; order Orthoptera; family Acrididae; genus Schistocerca; species Schistocerca piceifrons. Next base: position 318,748,507 of record NC_060139.1, on the reverse strand, counting down.
ACATTCTCGCATCGGAACGAAGTAACGAACCTTAATGGTCGCGGCAGTGCTAGCAACTGGGTTCCTATCACTGTCGGCTGGAATTCGTTAACTACGGTCTTTAAACGAAGCTAGAAGAAGTGTTCTGTGCGTGGTAAACAAGCTGAAAAGGGTCCAGCCAGTTGTAGCCAGAAATATAACTCAGACTTCTTTAAAATCGTGTGCTTTGAAATGTTGAAACAATGCAAATTTTCGAATTATGGATGGCACATATTCCAAAAGAAATCGATTTCCAGAAATGTTTTGTAGATATCCCGCTCGTTCTTCCCGGAAATACGATTTCTCACTACCGCTTGAGACCAGTACCTTATATGAAATGAATAAACTATAACATATTTCGTACCGATCGTGCACTTTTGTTTAAGAGATCCATATACAACACTTTTAAGAAGACTACTCGCAAAGCATTGCAAATATATGGTCCTTCTTTTAATTTAACTTTGGTTTCGTGTGAGAGAGACGCTATATGGCGCCCGTGAATACTATTTCGAAGCAATTTCATGAGGCGTGACAGCAGTTTGCTGCAAAACATCACCTTCAACTCGAAGTGAACACAGGTGATGCACCCGTAATGGAGGCATAGAGATAATTTGCAGAAGAGTGGATCGTCGTGAATGATTGTTGCATTGCTACTAACACTGCTATTCATCCCCTTTGTAGTGTAAAGCACTGTTCCTCGACGATTCGCATAGACTAAGAGTTCAGCACGTTCGATAAAGTAGTTGCACAAACGTGATCACGCAGTTGTCATAGTCATTCACGAAATAGTTAACGCAGTTAATACTCTCTTGCGCTTACCAGCGTATCGTTACCGTACTGTGCGGTAGAAATTTATTCCAGTTTCACTTCATCTTGACTCAGAATTTTATGATGCAGAAAAGTTCCGCGCCAATAGATACACTGATTTTACTTTGTCTGTTTACTCATTCGCACATGTGCAACCAGTCTCACAATGAGCAGTCCTCAGAAGAAGCAAGAAACTGTTAAAATATCCATCGTTGTTTCGGAACATGAAGTCCATGAATGGCTGCAAAAGCTCTCCAAGTAGCCGAACATCCAGGGAACCCAGTGCATTGCATGTAAACGCAACCCGTACCATTATGGGGCCACCAGCAGCTTGCACAATGCCTTGTTGACGGTCTGGGGCCATAGCTTCGTGGGGTCTACGCCACACTCGAACCCTACCATCACCTTTGAAATCGGGAGTCATGTGACCAGGCCCGATATGGTCACGAGCCCAGGATAGGCGCTGTAAGCGATGTCGCGCTGTTAGCAAAGACATTCGAGTCGGTCGTCTGCTGCCATGGCCCATTAACGCCACATTTCACCGCACTGTCGTAACGGATGCGTTCGTCGTACGTCCCACATTGATTTCTGCGGTTATTTCATTCAGTATTGTTTGTCTGTTAGCACTGACAATTCTACGCAAACGCCGCTACCCACGGGCGTTAGGTGAACTCCGTCGGCTACTGCCTTGCCTGAAATGTGATATACTCCTCACACTCTTGACACTGTGTGTCTCGGGATATCGAATTCTATAAGGATTTCCGAAACGGAATTTCCCATGCGTCTAGCTCCAACTACCATTCCGCGTTCAAAGTTTGCTATTTCCCACCGTGCGGCCATAGTCACGTCGGAAACATTTTCATATGAATCACCTGAGTATAAATGATAGCAACGCCGATGCTCTTTTACACTTTGTGTATTCGCTACCTCCGCCATCTGTATATGTGCATGTCGTTATCAAAAAATGTTCAAATGTGTGTGAAATCTTATGGGACTTAACTGCTAAGGCCATCAGTCCCTAAGCTTACACACTACTTAATCTAAATTATCCTAAGGACAAACACACACACCCATGCCCGAGGGAGGACTCGAACCTCCGTCGGGAGCAGCCGCACAGTCCATGACTGCAGCGCCTGAGACCGCTCGGCTAATCCCACGCGGCATATGTCGTTATCCCATGACTTTTGTCACCTCTGCGTAAAGGTAGGTTTGTCTTTCCATAACCTGTCTTCTAAGGTAAGTCGTGGGGTCAGTATTGCCTCGCGTCTTCCTACATTTCTCCGGAATCCAAACTGATCTTCCCCCAAGGTCACCTTCTACCAGTTTTTCCATTCTTCTGTTAAGTGGCAGTAAATGCTATCCTTCCTTCCACGTATGTTTACTAAGCTGCGTGTGTGAAACCCGCAACACAGGGGACACTCCTGACGACAGTAGGCAGGGACTGTACAGATTTGCTACCGTCCCGGCACTGAGTTCTTTTACGTGTACAGCACGTGCCATTCTCGAAGGTTTCTGGACGGAGGAAAAGCTCGAATAAGAGCTACGGTCCGGCGCGTGCCGTGCGCAACTCGGGTTGACTGCGGCTGGCGTGGCGCAGTCCCGCTGTGCGCGGCTTGGCGCCAGTAGCAGCGGCGGCAGTGTGTGCAGGTGCGGCGCGGAACACCTGGCAGCGCTGGCGGTCGGCCAGGCGCCGCAGCGCGCGGCTAAATCTGCCCACGTAACCAGAGCCCGCCTGGAGCTGACTCACGGCGCCGCCGCCTTTACTGGCGCCAGCGCGGGGGTGCGCGCGAGCGCGTTGAAGCCAGCTCGTCCTCGTCCACCTACTGCACTGGCTGCGGCGCACCTGGCGTCCCTCAAGGCTCCGTCCTTACTCCCACAATAGACGCGTACTCGGGAGCATCGCCGCTCCAATCCCCTTCCGGGCATCCCTGCTGCAGTTTTTCCACTGATTCCCCACTTCACTTTAGGCGAACAGGAGAAACCGATTGAAATTAATTTCGTAACAATAAAAAAAGGTCTTTGGTTTAACGTTTACCATCGCATGTCGCTACCCATAATCGTGAAATTCTCACCTATTTCGTGATAACACAAGAAACACCTATTTTGAAGTTTTTCGACGTCTTCTGTCAGTGCTACTAGCGTCCCTGGAAGAAAGTAAATATCACTGATTTCGACAATTACATCCTCAGGAATGTTTGTGAGATGAAATGTTTCATTCCTTGTCCTAGCAGACGCCACTCTTAACATAATATCATCACTGTGACTCCCCCCCCCCCCCCTCTTCCTCCCTCATGCCTTTCAACGACTGTAGTCAACAAGGTGGTCGGAGGGCATATTGTGCAGTTCGAAAGATGTCTGGAGCAACTTCTGACAGGTTGTACCTTTGAATCTGTCCGTGTAGCGTGCACAGATGGCTAAGCCGACAAGAGTGTGGCCGGCGAACGTCTGATGCCTTTGGTCGAGAACGAACATCGGCCCCGCACAAAGATTTCACTTGTCAGGAGTGCTCATTTTTGTCCAAGTTTAATGTTCTTCATTTCGTCAGTGAATGCATTGGTAGAGCCGATTTTCTCCGCATCCTTGACCAATTCGAATGCTCCATGCCTAATGACATAAAGGATCGCACACACGAGCGGCCTATTGTAGCAGTCCGTTGCCATACCGCGCTGTGTGTTGGTAGATCGCGCGTGTGTGGGCTAATATCAGACCGCACTGACTATTCAGAATAAGCAAGAAATCTGACGAATCACATGTGATGTGTGCCAATATAGCTGCACGTGGTTGTGTTGGTTTATTTCGTTCCCCTTTGTCTAGAACTAGCAAGGATTTTAAGTTAGAATTTATCGTTATTCATGGAGCACGAACCACTTTGATAAGTGACGTTCAGGGTGTAGTTGTCACTTATATTAAGAGGGCATAAATTGATAGTCTCAAATTTTTCAGTGCGCTGCATTTTGAAGATTCTGCTGTACAAATAGCAATTTGTGGAATGTTCGTACCGAGCGGTTCTAGGCGCTTTAGTCTGGAACCACGCTGCTGCTACGGTCGCAGGTTCGAATCCTGCCTCGGGCATGGATGTGTGTGATGTCCTTAGGTTAGTTAGGTTTAACTAGTTCTAGGGGACTGATGACCTCAGATGTTAAGTCCCATAGTGCTCAGAGCCATTTGAACCATTTTTTGATAGTCGTCTTCAGCTCTTCGTCGTTGTCAAAAGCGCTGGCGGGAGAACAGGAGTTTCTTGATGTGCAAGGAAAGACAAAATCGCTGGGAGCAAGATCAGGACAGTATGCTGGATGATCAAACAGTTCCCAGCCGGACTTGCGCAAAACAGTCGCTGTGCTCCGAGCCGTATGCCGACAAGCACTGTCATGGAGCAGCAAATCAACTGCAGTAAGTACTCCACGCCTCTTGTTCTGAATGGTACATCGCAGTTTCCACATTGATTCACAGTAACAATCGGCGTTCACCCTTTCACCTTCTGGGCAGGAAGTCAATGAGCAGAATGCTCTTCCTGTTCCAGAACACCATGCACATCACTTTCTGCATCGACACAGTCTGTCTGAATTTCGTGTTGACCGGAGATCGACTGTGACGCCAATGCATTGACTACTGCTCGGTTTCCGGGGTCAAATGAGAAACGCACGTCTCATCGCCTGTGACGATCCTGCCGAGGAATTCGTTGCCGTCATCGTGATACCACTGCGGAAATGTCAGTGCCGCTCCAAAGCGTTTCGTTTGGTGCTCGGGTGTCAGGTTTCTTGGCACCCACCCGGCACGCAATTTCTTGAACAGGAGATGCTTAGTGACAATTTCATGCAACAAGGATCGGGATGTCTGCGGGAAATGGCTGCCAAGCTCCGTAATCATGAAGGGACGGTTCTCCAGAGTGCGCTGCCGCACCAGCTCAACCAGGTGATCACCGATGAGGAACGGTCGCCCATTGCGCCCTTCATCATGGACACTTTGCCGACTTTCGGGAGAAAAGCCTACACCAGCGACGCCCCATCTGTTTACTCATAATGTTCTGCCTGTAGATATCACAGAGCTGACGATGAATTTTGATGGTCGCATTAAGAAACCTTGTCGCTGACCGAACCTCGCAGGCGGCGGGAGAACGATTAAAAGACGCCGTTTCGGAGCACTGCTGCCGCGATATTGGCACCACGCTGGACCACTCCGGCCTGCATTTGTTGTCACGTCATAGATATGTTGCGCATGCGCCATTTTCCCTGCTAAATACGTCTGCCTTAAAGGAAACAAGATCGGGAAACTTACTTTCTGGATGTACCTCGAATGTGCGAACGCAGCGCGCTCCAGCGGCAGTCGTCAGTTAGAAAATCACAATGTCTACAAAATGAACGAGCTTAAACTTCCTACCTTGTCTCTATTAAACCGCACATTTCCGCCCTTGCCCATATGCTAGTCATGTTAAAACAAGACGGTTGAAAATATCTTACTACAAGTGGTGCAAGCTGTCTTGTAGGTAAAGCCAATCGAACAGGCTCACTCTTCAGAGACAGAGAGAGAGACAGAGAGCGCTTATATTTGCGTAGCATCGAATATTATGGAATATACTTCTATTAAACTAGTAAGAAGCTACCAGAACGTATTCGAAAACACGAAGGTTAGTAAATAAATATCTGGACTCAGTGAGACGCAAACCAGCAACAAGTTACCTCTCACCTTACAATTTTGCGTTTCTACTGATTACGCTACACCGACCATACGTTGCATAATACCATCTACTGAAAACATTAATCCAGGTATGTCATTAACAGACATTTAATTATAACAAAATATACCAAGAACAATGCGTTTTTGATGGATCTCAATGTGCCGTTGACATGAAACGGCATATTTTCGTAATAACGAAATAGCAATAATTCTTTAATCACCAATATGACGTTTCCTGTCATTTTATTAAAACAAATTGTTCAATTAACGAAGGTTTTTCGAGAGATCTTCGACTTGCTGGTGCTTAGTAACGGCATATATACGTTTGGGCTTCAGCTGAAAGCCAATATGGTTTCGCGCATCTTTGGTCTGCAAAGAGACGGCGTCATGTTGGTGGCGTTCTTCCATCCCATTGGTCTACGTTCAGACGCACATTCAGAATATCTTACATGTTAGATGTTACTCTCCACGTCCGGAAAGTCTTCCAAATGCTCTTTTTCCACTGTATGACTTCAGAAACTCGGCGTGTTAACGTTCGTATGCACGGCCCGTGTGCCGACCGCTTAAGCTCTGCCCTTGGTGTGCCGGCCGTGGTATTCGTCCTCTTCCTTCTCTCATCATCGTAAGGCGCAAACAAGACTCTGCACTACATACATACCCATTAGTCACCCACATTCATCAGATACGCCGGGAGGTTATAATTGAAGTGCTGTTACCCATGGAGGCCCTGTGTGGGGTATAATTATTGTATAGCAGCGAAGCTTGATAGATACGCTAATGCGTTAATGCAGAACCGATTTACTCCGGGAAACATATTGGTTCCAATTTTGGCCACCAGGTGCAAATCTAGCGCTATGTAGCATCTCGTCGACGACTCCGGTGCTCATGTTGAACAAATTGTGTAAGTAGGGGTTAATAATAAAATCAACGTTATACCTTTCGTTTCTAATCCATTACATATGCAAACATTTGTATACGTCTTCCTTGCATTCACAGAGCTACTTTTGCACCTGGTGGTGAAAATCGGACCTAAATTTTTTTTTCCAGAGTAAATCGGTTCTGGACAAGCATATTACGATATCCAGCGAATTTCGCTGCCATACGATAATTATAGCCCACATTCGAACTCTGTGAGTAGCTGCATTTTAATTATAATCACCCAGTACTTACAACACAAGTCTCACACACCACAGAGAGCCCGCCGGGGTAGCCGAGCGGTTCTAGGCGCTACAGTTTGGAACCGCGCGACCGCTACGGTCGCAGGTTCGAATCCTGCCTCAGGCATGGGTGTGTGTGATGTCCTTAGGTTAGTTAGGTTTAAGTTGTTCTAAGTTCTATGGGACTGATGACCTCAGAAGTTAAGTCCCATAGTGCTCAGAGCCATTTGAACCATTTGAACGGGGCAGAGAAAGGGACCGCTTCCGATTTGGCGGCTGAACCTATCTTCGGGAAAACCAAACTGCCTTGCCGCAAGTAGTCCTTACTTCCTTTACAAAGAGATCTGAACGAAGTTAACGCTCCGTTTACGAACAGCAAGGGACGATATGATGTACTGTTCGCCAGCCTCAACACCGGCTCGAGACCCGCAAAGTGCTTCCCTGCAGAGAGCGGCCAGCAGCTGAAGTAAGCGCGTGCTGCGCTGTTTGTGTGTGGCCCGCCGCACATCTGGCGGCGAGTCGGCTGCCTATCTGCTCACGGCCGCCGCTTGCGTCACGCCACGCCAGATAACGCGCCCTGCGCAAATTCTCAATGGCACCAGCGATACCGCCGTCTCAGAGCATGCCTCGCCGGCACGCGAACCGGCGCGCTCATAGCTACCTGCACATTTTCCCTGCACGCTTACCCACACTCGTCCAGATTGCTCAGGTAGAGTTGCTAATCGTGTGCAATAGTCAGAGAGTGGCAATTCTAATGTGCATGATAATGGAAGCAAGACATCAGAATAATTCAGACACTTGTGTGAAGAATTTGTCATTGGGGAGAAGACTGAAGAGGGGTCCATTCGAACTCCTGAAGGCAGATGGTGAGTTACTGAATAAGAAATAGCACTTCCTGTTCGGAAAGCAACATTAACAACCTGAAGACCAGTGTTCTAAGCCGATATTGTTTCATACTGCCATCCAACGATGCCTTACTAGAGGAATTGCATAGCAAAATCTTGTATCTCGCTCAGATAACGACATCAATTCCGCCGTGGAAGATACCGAAGTCGTCAAGTCAGAGGCTGTAGGGAACGGCAGCTCACAATAGGCGGCGCTCCCGGTGGATCACCTGGTACTGCCACCTACAGGCCACGATGCCCTTGTAAGCAGCGGCCAGAAGCTCCACGGAGATAACGTTCGTCGAGTGAAAATTGGACCAACGAGATATATGGGATTGCGGCGTACGCCACAGCACATGACAACACAGGTCTCTGAGTTGCAGCGGCTGTGTCCACCGTGGAGCGACTTACTGTTTGTGACCACTGTAATACTTCATAGCTGCGCGTTTAAATTGACTCACGCTTTCCACAACATGTGAGAAAGTTAAGTACTTTCTTGGGTACATGTTCATTGACATTCAAATTTCCCATGTGGCCCCAGACGTAGGGATGTACTGTATATCGGGCAAGGCGACTAATGTGACGTCACAAGTTTCCCGTGGGCCTGAGTGAAAACTATAAATGTCACCTGGTTACACGCCATTAGAACCTGGCTGCATGATAGATTCCTGTACGGTCTATTTGTCGCTAGGCTGATGTGGTGTCACCGCCAGACACCACACTTGCTAGGTGGTAGCCTTTAAATCGGCCGCGGTCCATTAGTATACGCCGGACCCGCGTGTCGCCACTGTCAGTGATTGCAGACCGAGCACCGCCACACGGCAGGTCTAGAGAGACTCGCCCCAGTCGTACAGCCGACTTTGTTAGCGAAGCTACACTGACAAATACGCTCTCATTTGCCGAGACGATAGTTAGCATAGCCTTCAGCTACGTCATTTGCTACGACCTAGCAAGGCGCCATAGCATTTGATATTATTTTATATTGTGGTTATAACATGTACCGTCAAGAGAGATGTTCTACAATTGTGGATTAAAGTTAAGTATTACATCAACTACGTATTTTATTTGCTACTATTAATTCCTTTAACTGTTCCAGACCTCACGCCAATCTGCGTGAGCTTAACGCGTGCCTTTCGGCTTCCTCTCATTGTGACTTGGCTGTCTTGCCAAGTCACAACAGCTGACAACGATTTAGCGAGGACTTACGGACTTTTTGGTATCATTCTTCCACAATTAAATTTTCACACACACGCAGCCGGCCGGAGTGGCCGTGCGGTTCTTGGCGCTACAGTCTGGAGCCGAGCCCCCGCTACGGTCGCAGGTTCGAATCCTGCCTCGGGCATGGATGTGTGTGATGTCCTTAGGTCAGTTAGGTTTAAGTAGTTCTAAGTTCTAGGCGACTGATGACCTCAGAAGTTAAGTCGCATAGTGCTCAGAGCCATTTGAACCATTTTGAACCACACACACGCCGTCCAAACTCATTGAGGTTTCAGTGAACTGTAACTTGTTTTGTGATTTAGACTGAAATTTTCACTATGCAGCGGTATATCTGCTGATATGAAACGTTCTCACATCCTACCTTCCAAACTTCGCTCAGGAGTGCTAGTGCCGGAAGTTTCGCACGAGCTTTTGTGAGGTTTGGAAGGTAGGAGATGAGGTACTGACGGAAGCGAAGCTGTGACGACCTTTCGTGACTCGTGCTTGGATAGCTTAGTCGGTAGGGCACATGCCCACGAAAGGCACACAGTTTCATTGTCATTCTGAAGTTGATGAAACGTCAAATTGTAACTTCTGGCTCATTTTAAAGGCCGAGCGGTGCTCCCTGCGCTGTGGCCGTGTGGCGCGGTGAGTCGATCGGCGTTATCGGCGATAAGCGGGCGCGCAGCCGGCGTCCAGATGTGCGTGTCTGGCGGCAGGTGGCGACGACACGCCGCCGCTGTTTATATTTGCCCTGCCGTATCGCCTCGCCCAGCTCTCCTCGCTGCCTTTTATTTCTGGCGCGCACCGCCGTGCCATCACCTTGTCGCGCTGCCGATCGCATCCAGACTTCGTGCCAATCGGTACTGAGCCAGCCGCACCGTGCGACAATAATAGATGGCACCGAGGCGTCGAGTGGCTGCGATCGGAATACCCGACAATCCAAACCCGGGCTGTTGCGAAATTTTCCGACGGCGTTCAGCGCGGCTTGTAGCGGGTCCGAGCTCTTCGATCTCGAAGAATGGTAAGCATCTCTCCTCTTTGAATTCCTTTTCCACGCTTTTATTTTGGGACTCGACACCCAATGGGCGCAGTGACGAGTAGAAATTGACCACTTATTCGGTTCGGAGATTTGTTCGCTACAGTTTCTAATTATCTCGTTCTTGACGGAATGTCGAATCCTTCTTTGTTGCTTCTACCTTTCTTCCTTTCTATTCATGATGAGAAGAAGCAAGATGGCCACAAATTTACTGTGGAAAAACTGATCACTTCTCCTAAATGGTAGGACAGTTCCTTTACCATTGTCACGTGCGCTTGCCTACATTTGGAATACCATCCGAGCTACTGCCCATATGTTATTACATCGAAGTGGACCGGGAATTTCCCCCATAACCCCACCCCCCTCCCCACAATAACAAAAGATGTTACTAACCCACACTAGCATGCTCGACTCTAGGTGACTTTCCTGATCATCACGAAGAGAGACTAGTTTTTAAAGTTCCGTCTACAACGAGATCACTATAGACGCAGCGCAGTCTCTCTGTTCGCTAGAATGGGGGAAGAAATCTGCCGTTCTCTTTTAAAGGAACTATCGCGGCTTGCGCCTTACCCGATTTAGGGAAATCACGGAGAACCTACGTCTGAATGACCATACGAGAATTAGGACAGCCGTTCTTGAGAACGCAGGTCTTTCGGATACAAATCCGATGTCTTACCACTGGGCCTCATTCGGTCTTGATCATCTAACTCTATCCGAAAATCCTGGGTTACACTCAAAATTTATCCAGCATGATGCCATGCGGATGGAAATGTTCAACAAAGTGGGCAACTATGATGAGTTTCGAGAGTACCCCCGTCTACATCTACATGATTAGTCTGACATTCACAATTAAGTGCCTGGCAGGGGGTTCGTCGAATCGCCTTTAAGCTACTTCTCTACCGTTCCAGTCTCGAGCAGCGCGGCAAAAACGTTGCACTTAAAACTCTGATTTCTCTTATTTTATTATGATGGTCATTTCTGCCTATGTAGGTGGGCGCCAACTACATGTTTTCACACTCTGCGGAGAAAGTTGCTGATTGAAACATAAGAAGATACTGCCACAGCAAGAAACGCCCTTGTTTTAATGACTGCCGCCCCAATTCGTGTATAATATCCTTGGCTCTCTTTCTCCTATTTCGCGATAATACAAATCGAGCTGCCCTTCTCTGAACTTTTTCGATGTACTCGTACTTCAAAAATTTTCGAGGCTGGTTAGTAAAAAATAGAGAAAACTTAAGACAGTGGTTTTAATGCTTCAGGTTTTCTACTAGTGTCCCCCACTCGAGTACAAAGCACAGGACGTTCATACAATCATGAGAAACTTTCAGAAACGTCTTTCGTTCGGATGTTGTGCAACATGCACTTTACATTCGCACATTCTTCTGTCTTGGCGAACCATCAGAGAGCCACTCTGCACTTTATCGTTTTGTGGTAGTTTCGTATTGATAACAAATTTCTCAGAAAATAATTACCTGCGTTTTGCATCCAATTAAGTCGTGGCAGGCGTCCACGCGTCGTTTTCGCTCGAGAGTCAAGGTGTGCGGAACAAACTTTGCTCATGCTTTTCTCTTCTTCATAACATTCTGTAGAATACAACGTTGACAACCTACGGCCGCGCGTCCACTGCTTGACAGTGCCTCCTCTCAACTGGCTGATCGGTTGCACACCTACTGTTTACAGTTGATAGTTCAAGCTACTACCATAGTCACTGCGCTGACGTCGCCTGTGAGACAGGAATAAAGTCAGTTTCGGGACTTTCTGGTCGTACTGTGAAGGCGACGCGCCGGCTCAAGAGTTCGTCCTATCTCTTCTCTTTATCATTGCCATTAACAACTCAAATACAACAGTACACTCTACACGTACTTATCACATAAATGACCCTTTAGGTTTATATGGTGCAGTCTTACGCACTCCACCACTCCCATTGATATTTCGTGGGTACATATCTCGGCTATCTTTCGACTCCCACTTAACACTTAAGCTTTTCGTGGTTCTGTCAAGGATTATCTCAAACTAGATAACTCAGGTTGCTGCAGTACTCCGTGCAGGTGTGACCAGTAGTATGATGGTCAGACAACGCGAACTATTTGTGTGATATGTGCCCAATATCCACGGTACACCCATCATTTACAGCTATGTTGGATCATCATATCTATATTGGGCACTCCATACACAACGATAATGAAACAATATTGACGACCTCTTTCTTTCTGGATCATGTTGTTTAATAGGCCCTGGAATAATTTATTCTGCTGAAATGGTGGTATTCGCCAGAATAAATGTTTTGATGAGACACTTCACTCGAATGACTCTGAAAGAGATTGCGATGGCGACGCCTCAATAGAAGATTTTAATTCTCAGTGTGGTTCGAGTTTCTAACGGCAGGATCAGTTATACGTCAAGTTAGAGGCTTTGTGTACTGAACTTCTTTACCGCCCAGCTAACGAGACTGATCTACTAAATATGTGGCTGTATGCCCAGTGACTCGGCATGCCGGTTGGAAATGTGGTCTGTCAGTTGACCTAATCGGAGTCAACCGCAAAAATATTTATTTCAATGGTAACTGCTTTCGGTCAGTTTTTTACCCTGATACCATGATGGTAGGTGGTGGAGGTTGTTCAACTCCACGAATGTCAGCTGACGTTCGTGGAGTTATAAACTCTGCTCCATTTACCGCCACCGCCTACTATCATGGCATCAGGGTCGGAGGATGATCAAAATCTGACCCAAACGGCTTACCATCGAAATTAATGTTTTTGCGGTCGAGACTGTTTGTGACCGTTTTTGGAGGTAGAGTTGTATGACTGCTCGCCCAAACTTAATATATCCACAAGGGGTACAACGACAACGCTGGGACACTACGTTGCGCGTTCAAGCGCAGCGACATATTGTCCATAGCGTGGCGTGTCTGCCTTGAACGTACCGCGCCAGTATGGAGGTGCAGTGAGATTCGAATCCTGGTCCACCAATCCTGGTTTAGGCTTGCCTGTATCACCTCCGATGGATGCAGTAAAGTGGTTCACGCCAAAAGCCCATTTTGTTCCCTATCTGCGCCCAACTGAGCTAGCTCCTCATTTTGATTTAGCTCGATGTCGGCGGTACGTTAAAATCTTCCTTCTATCGTCGCGTCCGTCTGAGGTAAGATAATATTGCTTTTATGTATGCACTTAAAACTGAGAGACCAAAAATCAGAGGATGGATCGTCCCGTTTGAAGGTGTGCTGCGTGTGGCACGCGAATTTTTTATTATTCTCGAATCAGAAACTTACAAATTTACAGTAGCCATACACATCAATAAATATGTACATATATATACACAAATTATATTTATATTACGTGTGCCCAGTACTTTGCAACCTCCAAGGCACTTGGAGTGGCTTGCAGGAGATCAATCTTCCTGCAGGATGTAGGGCACAAAAGCCACTGGAGCATGTGGCTTGTGGTTTGCTCTTGTCCACAGCCACAGGACGTATCTTCTGTTATGAAGCCCCACGAAGATTGTAATGATTTCCGACCAAGATAAGACTTGCAATCGGGCGTACCCTGGGCGTCAGGTTTCTCTGGCGGCTGATCCTTTCACACCAGAAACATCATCTTGGTCCTTTTCAGGACCACAGTTAACCATCATATCGATGACACTCGAATGTTGTCACTAGATGCAGGGTATAGCGCAAGTCTCGACACGAAAATTTCTTATAGACAGATTTATAGTGAACATGGCAGCTCGTCGCGAGTTAACCTGCTGTGGTAATTGGTCCAAGAAGCATGCGTTACAGCATCTCGGAGATTACGCAAGATTTTGGGTTTCTGAGGTCAACCGTGTCTAGGGCGAATCTACAGTATCGCGGAAACATTTCCAACAGCGTAAGAAGCTCCGAAGGACGACAACAGGTGTTTGACGAATGGCAGGGAAGTTGCCTCTCTGTAGTGTCGAACAGGCGTGAGAGTCGCCATCAATTTGAATGTGGTGCTCGTTTCTACCAGGACTGTACCAAGGCAAAAACACCGCTTAGGCTTCACCAACCGACGATCGAGTCGTGTCCCGTTGGCTTCCTATGACTTCTGGCCACTCGATGCACTTCATCTAGCAAGATTAAGGCCTCCTCTCTTACTTGCAACCAGGTACAACTAAGAGATTCTCTTTGTAATTAACACTGCAAAGCACGTACTAAATTACACTGCTCGGTCACGTTAATGTGATCACCGCCTATGTTCAACGTCAACGTGCAATAACCACCCACAGCCGACAGGTGACAGTGCTAGCTATGGAGCTTACATAAAGCGTGTCAGGGTGGGGGGGGGGGGGGGGGGAGAGGGGCGCATAATAATACAGTCGTTGTCGTGATGCGGAAACATACCAATGTATCTCATACCCGAAAGGGCATGACCAGAGGTTTTGTTGTCAAATATGGAAATATTTCCAAAATGTCTAAGTCTGTAAACTGTTGTCGTGTCGCCGTGGTTAAAGTATACTGTGCATGGAAAATGTCGCTATGCAAAACCGGCGCCGAGGCAATTGTGGTGCACAACGGACCATAGATGACACGCAAACACCCTGCCGAAGAAGGGAGCGTAATAGTGTGCGGAATGTTTCCTGGAGTGATCTCGGCGTTCTCCAAGGCACAATGGTCAAGAGAAGTTTGCATCTATCCTTGGGGACCACGTGCACCATCCCTACAGAAAGGTTGTTTTCCGTCAGCGCGATGGCGTTTACCAGCAGGACAATGTAACGTGACACACAGCTCGTAGTGCACGTGCGTGGTTCGAAGAGCACCAATATGACTTTACCGACTCCCCTGGCACCAGCCCCGGATTTAAACCGAATGGAGAATCTACGGGACCACCTAGATCGAACTCTTCGCGCCATAGAACATCTAACGAGAAACCTACAGCAGTTGGCCGCGGCAATGGCTCTGAGCATTATGGGACTTAACTTCTGAGGTCATCAGCCCCCAGAACTTACAACTGCTTAAACCTAGCTAACCTAAGGACATCGCACACATCCATGCCCGAGGCAGGATTCGAACCTGCGACCACAGCGGTCGCGCGGTTCCAGACTGTAGCGCCACGGGAATGGAGTCAGCATGGATCCACATCTCTGTCGGTACCTTCCATAACCGTGCTGATGCTCTGCCTGCACGTCTTGCACTGGTCCGCATTGCGAAGGTGCTTGTTTATACAGGCTTTCAGCAGGTGGTCACATTAATGTGACTGAACAGTGCACATACGTTTGTTTATCCATCATCCAGTATCCAGGTAACGCATGTCTGAAAACATGACACACACACACACACACACACACACACACACAACAAACAGGGATGCTCGCGTTTGCGACATCGTCAACGGATAAATGTGGGGTGACCTGCGAACTGTAGTCGGTATACCAAACCCCGACAGGGAAAAGAAAAAAAAAATGCCCTTAAAATACACTAAGTTGAACTCTGTGACGTCTTCTTTATCGAAACCGCACTTTTCCAACGTAACGAGTTTCCGTTGTGGCTGGATACCGATGGGTCAGCTGGTATTGCGGGGTGACTGCATGTGGATGGGAGGCGACCATTCTGTTCCCTGTTGGACGCCATCGCTCTGGGCGCTGTTGCTGCGGCGGTTCCTACTACGTGCCGGATGTTCCGCGTCTGGCAGTAGCCTGTGTTTCGGTTGTCTTCTGCTGCCAGCTACACAGTGGACGCTGTTGTATCCAACCCTTTAATGCGGAGAGTGAGTGTCGTATCACCTCGCTGAACAGCTGTGTGTGTGTGTGTGTGTGTGTGTGCGCGCGCGCGCGCGTGCGCACGCGCGCGCGCGCGCGCGTTTGTAGTAGCGGGGGGGGGGGGGGGGGGGACGGCTTAGTAGGGAGAGAACAGCGCATCAGCGCAGTGCACCGCTTCGGAGGAAGACGTGCTTCATCGCTTTCCAGACTTCGCACTCTAGGAGGAAGTCCAGCTGTTAGGGCGGGTGGGTGAGTGCCTCCGTAACTGATTTTGCAGAGCATTTGGCCACGAGAGGCGCAGGTCCCGATTTCGAAACCCGGCCCGGAGCACAGTTAATTTGCTACATGTTATCAGTGCGCACTCCACTACAGAGTGAAAATTCGTTCTAGAACTATTACTGGGTTTTGGTTCGGAGAGGAGCCTTAGAGAAGCTGAGCCTGGACATGTTAGGACGCAACCGGAAAGCTGAAGGGGACATACGTGGGCGGCACCGATTAGCCCCGCCGAGCGCGCCAGCTGCTGCGCTGCGCGGCCGACAGGGCGTTACGCAAGCACGGCGCCGGCGCCTCTGGCTCTCCGCTCCCTCCCCCCCCCCCCTCCCCCCTCTGCTGCCACCCCCTCTCCACCAATCCACTAACGCACCCTCCCCACCACCGGCCCCCGTGCTCCTGCTTCTTGTCCGTGGATCGTCGTGACTCAGCGACAGTAAGCAGAACGGGACTGCCGCGGGCCACCAGCGGTCGCGTCTCTATCACACCCGATGGTAGCGACACACGGGCCGAACGATTCCGAGGACAACCGAACAGCTATGATTTACGAAACGACGCGGCAGACTTGCCTGGACAACGTCTGCCGCTGCCAGCTCTGTTCGTATTGCCGATAAATTTCTTGCTAGTGGTGTACTCGAAGTAATGCGAAACTCGTTAACTGACTCTGAGCTGGAAACGAGTTATTTGCTAACGAGACAAGATTTATTTAACGTCGTACACAAGGAATCACACGCAGAGCTGGAAAACGCAGACTTAGCAAAAATGCGAAGGAAAAATTTTGGAGTGTGTTAATCACTGTATTGATGGAATACACCGTTTCTTAATCTGTAACTTTAAACTTACCACAGTAAGAGGTATCGGATGTTAGGTGGCAAGAATTTCCCTGTGTGTCCGTCATATCCAAAAGAAATGTCCTAGCGCAGTCGTTATTTTTCGAATTCGCAGTGGGTGACGTTCGGAAATTTTTACTAAATATTTCAGGTCACACTTGACATACGTTCCTGCATTTTATTACAGATGCAGTCATCTACAGTTTTTACAGGTGTTGCGTACTCAGTAAGGCTTCCGAAAGGAAGTACGAATGTGTCCGAACTTGGTGGCGTGCGACAAGCACTTTACTGACCCCGTTATACTTTGAGAAATATTTTGCTCTAAGTACAGCATTTGCTCCTATAGTTGTATTCGAAAAGTAAAAATTGTGTCCGAGGTCGGGAAGCGAGAAGTAAAAATATTTGGGAGTAGCAGTGTTACTAAGTGGAAAGACCAGATAGACTATGTTGTGGGTAGAGTTTTAAAACTACGGTTGGCCACCGTAGACTATGGAAATGGAAATGAGCGTTTGGCGTCGTTGGACGGAAGGCCCCTTACGGGGCAGGTCCAGCTGCCTTGGTGCACGTCTATTACATTCGACACCACATTGGGCGACCTGCGCGCCGGATGGGGATGAAATGATGATGAAGACAACGCAACATCCAGTCCCTGAGCGGAGAAAAGCCCCGACCCAGCCGGGAATCGAACCCGGGCCCGTAGGACGGCAGTTCGTCACGCTGACCACTCAGCTATCGGGGCGGACTCCGTAGACCATTATAAGTAAGCACAGATTATGGTAGTTTTCTTAGTAGCTTCGGTTATTTGAGGTCGTATTCGCAGTATCTGTATCTTAGATGTATCTTAGATGAGTAGCATACCTATCGGGCGTTACCTCATAACGAATGATTTGTGTACGCGATCATTGCCTTACGAGATTCCCCTAAAAATCGGAAGCCGTGAACCGTCTAGCAAATGAGTGAGGCTATGTAAAAGGCCACGTAACATACGGAACATTTTTGTTCTACATAGTTATCCTCCTGTCTCTGTTACTTAAAAACAAAAGTGAAAATATCAGTGTTTAATTTAGTTTTATTCGAAAATTGTTGATTTGTAACGTGAAACGGAGAGATGCTGTAGTAAAAATAAAGAAAACAATAGAGATTTGTCATGTAGCGCCAAAAAACGTAATTTGCTTAAAGCAGGCGAAATATAGAAACACAGAACAAAAATATATCAAACATCACTTCATTACTTCGTCGAATGTATATAAGACGCGTATTGTTACTCATAAAGAGCTTTCTTGTCTTTTTTTTTGCCTTTGGTCATGATGAAGCACCCCCTAATGAGTACAAAAAACTACAATAATTATATATATATATATATATATATATATATATATATATATATATATATTATGTTTTGCATATAAACTGTACTTGCGTCAAAGGTTACATAAAAGCGCAGAAGTTACGCGTTCAACTAATTTTTATTACTTATAAAATGCAATTTGTATTCCGTAGTGAGATAAAATACGCAACGGACTAACACTAAATGATGTTAAGTTCTGAACGACCGAACAAACAAAAACACAAGAGGAAGTCGTCGGCTCAGAGTTCCTCTCTTACACATTCATTTATTTATTTCACTACCAATGCTAGCAATGCTACCGATAATCCTACCATTTACTACCGAATCGTAGTATTGGTAGACCGAAACGTTGTATGTAATGTAAATGGCATGTCAAGGTTCCTTACCAGGATATTGGAAATTTGCAGTTTACCTACAAAAGAGTTTACGTACAAAACACTCATACGGATCGTGCTTGAATACCGCTCAAGTGTAGGGGACCAATGCCAGGTCAGATCAGCAGGCGACATTGAGCGTTTACAGATAAGGGGAGTTCGAACGATCGCAGGCTTGTTTTACTGACAAGTAATTGTAACAGAAATCTTCAGAAGTGTTAACTGGCAGGTACACGAGGAAAGATAGCGGAAAATTGGCGCAACCCGCGGAGCGAACTTTAAACTTCAAGCCACCCACTTGAGTGACTCGCAAAGTACAGGTGCAGAAGTAGGATAGTACGCTACCATTTCTGGATGGAAAGTGGAGGAGCCCGTGACGAGTAGAAACTCTGAAGCTGTCTGTGAGACGTGCGCGTATTGCTTGATTGGTAGCGCGTTGCCCGCGAATGACAGCGATCCAAGTTCTGTTCGTAATTACAGTCCACTACATGGCCTTAACTATTCACACACAATCTGTTACGTTCTGTTTTTACTAGCTTCAGTTGAGATGAGTAACACGTCCTACAGCTTGTGGTTATGTGAAAGATCAACAAATTTTTACATAAAATAAGCAAACTAAAAGCTCCCGCGGAACAACATAACCTTAGGTTTATATCTAGAACAGTATGGTAGGCTTCTGTAACAGTATCACTGTGCTCGTTGTTTAGAAATTTGGATACTTCGCAATTTATGAAGTAACTAGACTGGGCAGTAACCTCTGCACTTGGACGTGAAATAGAAAACTGTCTTCTCAACGCAAGACAGATAGAAGAAAACTAAAGGCAGATGTAATAAAAGTGCACGAAAATGATGACGGGACGGAAACTGAAGCACACTTTGCGACGTACACTACACATAAACAGGTGAATATAAAAGAAGCGTCTTTCACTCTGGAGCCAAGTTTATGGCCTAATGAAATTTCCCGATAGATGAAACTGTGTGCTGGACTGTGACTTGAAACTAGATGTTTCCCTTATATGGGAACCCGTAATCTTGAAATTACCAGTACCTACACAGTATTTTCTGACTTTCACAGGACAAGAGTGGGTCGCATAAACACTGGGAGGGGCTGCTCACAGGTTGTGGCGTTCTCTTAGATGCTGGACACTTTTTACCTTGATTTCTTAATAGGGTCGTGGTGGGCATACCGTGAGAACCGACCGCTTTAGTGATTTCTAGCTAGGAAGCATAGCGACGATCGCGATGATGACGGTCTTAGCTACGAACGTGTACCTGCCTCGTCACAGCGGAGCGGCGGCAGCGCAGGTGGCTGATTACCCAGTATTTATGCGCTGTTTGCTGATGTGGCCAGCGGCGCTCCCGGCATATGAGGGATGCCTTTTACGGAAGCGTACACGGTTAACGGCTGCAGGCAGGCTTTCTGGGAGATGTCGGTATGATCACACGATCGCTGCTTCCCGACCCAAGTCCCTGAGGTGAACGGCAGAGCGCTGTGCGTGTAACTTCGTTAAAAGTGATGTCAGATAGCAAAATTTTGTCCCTGGCTCGTAACTTTAAGCAAGACTCCTCCAATATTTGTGCCTTTGAAATATTGGATGTCGCAAGTAGCTCGGATGACACCTTACACTGTACATTACCTCCATCTCGCCTTAGTTCCCCCCTCTTTCTCTCTCGCACGCCTTCCGTCGCAGTTAGTTGGGCAACTTCTGTTTGCTCTCAAGGACCCGATGACTGTATCTCTTACAGCACCCTGTTTAAAGATGAAAGAGTGTTTCAATTATATTCATTTAATTACTATATATGTATTCCAAGAATCATTATAAAGTGCGTAGCTGAAACTACTTGCTTTGTTTTTAAGTTTTTTCCAATTCCTTTCAGAGACAGAGCGTGTGAAGAATCACTGCTAATACATGTTTGTGTAGGCTGTTACTGGTCGAATTCTATCTTCACGGTATCTATGCGACACAGATGTACGTGGGTTGGGGAATATAGTCCGCCAGTTTCGAGACTGGATTAATAAAGAATAGATAAAAGTTAAGACCCTGGTTTTAATGCTTCATGTGTTCTACATAGTCTCTTCTCACTTCAGTACAACGCAAAGAATGTCCATGCACCCATGTGAAACTGTCGAAAACGTCCCTCTCTTGGAAGTAGTTCAACTCGTACGTCGCATTCCGCACCTTCTTCAGTCCTGGCGAACCATTACAGGTCCATTTTGCTCTTTGTCTTTCGTTTTGTCGTATTCTGATAACACAAGTCTCGTCACCTTCCTTTCTTTTCGGAAAAGAATTATCTGCGTCATGCGTTTCATTCAAGTCGTGGCAAGGGCCAACTCGTCGCTGTTTTTATTTGTTGGTGATGTTGTGTGGAACAAATTTTGCACACACTGTTCTCTTCTTCACAATATTAAGGAGAATAACATTTAATTTACAGGTGTTCATTTCGTTGCTCTGTTGCCGTTTGGAACACGATAACGTTGACCCCGGACGCATGTCTGCTGCTGAACACTGCCTGCACATAACTGACTGGTCGAACGCTCATCTATTGTTGATAGTTTATAGGTCGAGCTTCCACTGTAGTTACTGCGTTGATGTAGCTTTTACGCAGGAGTAAAATCAGTCCCGGAACTCTTCGGGTGGACGGTTTACATATTGTCTCCACGAAACCAGCGTTTAGAATCTTCTAAATACGTTATAGTTAAATTTTGGAAGTGTTCTCTCCAACTGTCTGCCATTTCTGTTACCCTCTGTAAACGATCGATGTCCCGAAACAGACCTCGCTCACGCACATTTGAACAATATTTCAATGAAGACCGTGCAAGTCTTTTGCAAAGCAATCTCTTTCGAAGACCAGAGTACAGAGTAAATCAAAGTTTGCCATTTTCCTTGCTTAAATCTAAATCCACGAATTCCTTTAATATTCTGTCTCTGCCTTTTGGTACACCAAAATATTTACATAATACGACAGTTTAGTTGTGTCTGTTGTCAAAGGGTACAACATTTTTAGCTCTTTGGTTTGAACGTCACTGTGCTTTACTAGACATGATCCCACTTGGGATAAGGCCCTGCTGTCCTTACTACTGACTTAGCCATTTATAGACGACCTGCTGTTTAACGTGGACAACGAACCACGATGCATTTCGGCATAAAGATTAGGAGAGACGAAAGACGTACCAAATGACGGATAAAAAATCCTATGACTGGCGGGGGATCAAACTCAAGACCTTCAGACCAGTAAATGTGGCAGTTTACCACTGTGCCACCGAGAGTCGCTCTTAAATAGAGCGTCTAAAATCTTTTAGATCAAATTGAAACAGATGATAGTGGGTCCGCAACAGATTACACTCAGATAAGGAGCCAACGGTCGGAAATGCATGTCTATTGTATTATGGACGTACACAGTGTACATCGCATAAAACTGTAGCTTGAAGATGAGGCCACCTTCACCCGTAATGATGCTTTCAACAACCGCAACAGTCCCCACGCCACCCTCATCGGCGGGCGCCAGCAACGATTCTCTGTCAATGTATGAGCGGGAATTGTCCGAGATCACCTAATACAGGGCTTAACAACTGGCCGGTTTTGAGCGCGAGTACTCGCGTCTGCTCAGGCACGTGCTCGCGAGCAGGTGCAAGGTCCCGGAGTAGGGAGGGTGCGGAGGTAGGGGAAATGCGCGCGCACGTTTGAATAAGGCCGCTGCGTGCCTATTGAATTCGCGCCGACTGTGTAACGTTTAAAGTACTACGATCAGCTCTGACAGTCACTTCGCTGGTTAAGAATCATGTCAAGTCGCCGTTGTGTAACCCCAACCATGCTTTCGCAGTTCATTGGGAGGAATTTTATCTGTTAACAGAAAAAGATGGTGTTGCAAAATGTTTAGTATGTCACAAAACGCTGAATTCTTTTACGAAATTTAATTTGCAGCGACATTATATGTCGTACCACGCGAAAGACTACGGACGTGGAAAATGTGATGGACCAGATCGTGCACAGGAAGTTATTAAACTTAAAGGAAAGCTATCCGAAGATCTGGACGACGAAGAAAAGTTAACTGAGGCAGCTCTCAGAGTGAGTTACAAAATTGCTTTGCTTTTAGCAAAATCCCTGCACCCCTTCAATGATGGCGATTTAATAAAATAATGTTTGGTAGTTGCAGTGGAAAATTTGTGTCCATCTCAAGTTGAACAGTTTCGGATTGTGCCATTATCTAACATGAGCATTATGCGTCGCATACAGGACATGGCAGACGACGTCCAGAGCCAGCTTGCAAATATCTGTAAAGATTTTATGGCGTATTCTCTAGCTCTGGACGAAAGTGTTGGTATCACTGGAACAGCGCAGCTTGCCATATTTATTAGAGGTGTTAATAGAGATCTTAAGGTGAGGGAGGAGCTCCTCGATTAGTAGCCATGAAGAACACTACAACCGGAGGTGATATTTTAAGTAGTGTTGAAGAAAGTGTTGAAAATATGGGATTGTCGTGGAATTCTTTAGTTTCAGTGTCTACAGATGGTGGAGGCATACACTAAGCTAATAAAATTATGTGGCACGTGTACATTCTCCTTTATTTGTTTCATTTGTCGTAGTAATAATTCGTGAGTGATATCCCTGCAGGTAGCCGCGGATTTACATTGACTATCGGCAGCTGTTGTGTACCCCAAATGACTCTCCCCACTCTCCGCTCTGGCCCGGTAGTGGGGGTAGCGTCCTCGCGCTGCTCCATGCTTGCGCCTTGCTGCTCACACCTTGCTCCGCGAGCACGTATGTTGTGAAGCCCTGACCTAATAGGACCTCATTCACTACTTCCCCGTTTGACTGGTCCCCGTTACTAGGTGTCCCTGCGAAATGTGGGCCACAGTTCTTGGAGACAGTACCCCTTGTCGTCCGTGAAAGGTTGTGGTTTCAACACTACAGTGCAGCAGCCCACTTCGATGTTAATGTCCGCGAGCATCTGGACAACACGTACCCTCATCGCTGGTTTGGAAGGGAAGGTACTGTCCCACGGCCAGCGGGATTGCCGTAACTCACACCTCTGGATTTTTTCCTGTGGGGTTCCCTCAAGACGCTGGTGTATGAAATTCGCGTAGAAACGGATGAAAACTTGCTTGCTAGGGACCAAGCAGCCTGTCTCCTGGTACAGCAGACATCAGGGATCTTTGAAGGAGCGTGCGGCGGAACTTCATGCGGCGTTGCCATGCGTGCATTCAGACTGGCGATTGTCACTTCGAACAGTTACTACGAGCTAAGTTGTTATGCGGCATACGCTGTGTATGTCCATAACATAACAAATATGCATTTTCGACAAGTGGTTGTCTATCTCAATATAATCGGTTGTTTCACCCAAAACGTTTGAGATACACTGTGAAAATCATAGCAGCGTGTAAATATGCCTGATATCGCTGACGGTAGAAACCGCTGTCAGTACGTCTGAATGTGCAGTATGAGAGGGTCGCTTATTGTTGCTCGTAGCCCTCGATACAAAGCAGCAGCTTACAGTGGGGTTACAGAAATGGTTCAAATGGCTCTGAGTGGGGTTACAGAACCTGTAGGCTCGATGCACATGGGCGAATAACAGCCGCGCGTCAGAAATCGTTTCAGTGCCCACATGGCGGCATCTCAGCAATAGTCGTGCATCAGCACTAGACTAGAGGTCAACGGGTACGGACGTAGATAGAAGAAAGCCGTCAGTGTTTGCTTATTAAATGTATGAGTACGTTAAGAAATACAGCGGCTGGTTTTGGACTCACCCACTGGATAGTTCACGGATACTGATGCGAGTGTTCACGTCACTTTGATGAGTTAACAATCACCCATCAGAGCAGAGACTATGCGATGAGTCTTTCTATACCACCTAATCTAATTTGTCTAGTTTTGTCTTGAGACCATGCACCGTAATTTTCCCTTCCTCCAAGAAACAGATCTTTAACTACCGTATAAGTCGTGCCCGGAGATATGTGGAGTGAGCATTAGGAATTTTAACTAATAAAAGGAGAATATTTCGCAGACCTATCAGTGTTAAGCTGGACTTAACGATTAGCATAATCAAATATTGCTGTATTCTTCACAGCTACTACCGTTCGAGGGATGTTTTTAACATCTGAACCACCGAGGGCGCAGATGATAGTGCGACTGCAGGGACTTATTATCCCTTGGACGCTCCCGGTAGACCCACATTCCGAACTTAATGTCCATACACTACATTCGTAGTGCTCCTGCCCATTACAATCATTACTCGCGGCCTCGGTGGTTCAGATGGATAGAGCGTCTGTCAGGTAAGCAGGAGGTCCCGGATCCGAGTCCCGGTCGGGGCACACATTTTCAACTGTCCCTGTTGATAAATATCATCACCTGTCGGCAGCTTAGGGTCTTGATTTAATTATCATTTCAGTTTTGGTTTAATCCTATAAGGTTCGGTAATAGCAATTTCAAGTAGAAGGCAGGAAACTTGTTGAGAAAAGTGTCACATGACGTTCAACAAACCTCAGAAATTTTGAAACACATTGCTACGCTTTTCTGCACCGTCCCTAACAATAGAGCAGAGAAATATGCACACATTCTGAGACAGACAGGTAGTCATTATTCTTGCATTGTACCCTAAGGGAAATGGGGGACGCACCTCCACATACAAACAAAAACAAATATCTGATGCTACAGAGTAAGCATTGATTCATGGCGCGCGATTAACGATGCCTCCAGAAGCGTAGGCCATGTTGCCTTACATGGCCCTGTCCGAGAGCGGCGATTTGTCTCCCTTCTTATATAAGACTGCTGTCCAATTGATAATACGCCCGTGGCGTTTCTGATGGTGTGTGCTCAGAAGCCAGACATTCCATCGAAACAGATTACAACAATTGGCCAACGTGACTAATATCCAGGCGTTTATTGCTTTACTACCTTCTTCACACACGTTATTACGAAGAGAGAAACAGCTTCTTTTATAATTGCTCATCGACATTACTTTTTAAGTAAGCTATACCCTTGTCTAAATTTCTGAAATTTCCTTGCTCCGAAATGCTGATGCGACTCAGAATAAACGTAATATCGTCTTTTCGTTCGCTCTCATATATCCCCAGTAATGACTAACATGCCCGTAGAAAGCAGAAATAACGCAACCCAAAGATAAGCTGATAAATCTTTATTTTGTCTAGATCGCAAAAAGAACCCTTCCACTTCTGGTGACCGCATGGGCAAGATCAATATTAAGAAATCTGTACAA
This sequence comes from Schistocerca piceifrons, assembly GCF_021461385.2. Taxonomy (NCBI): domain Eukaryota; kingdom Metazoa; phylum Arthropoda; class Insecta; order Orthoptera; family Acrididae; genus Schistocerca; species Schistocerca piceifrons. The sequence goes on along the minus strand of NC_060139.1, from coordinate 318,722,982 downwards.
ACTAGTCAGGCCGTCAGTTTAGGGCATCATTGGATCAAATTCCAAGGCAATATGCGACACCGATGACGACTTTACAAAGAACCACATTTAGCGGTTGCAACGATATCCTGCCCTGTCCGAAAATTCAGTGCAGTAAATAAGCTGATAAATGGGCTTATCGTTGTTCGCCGCGCTCTTTGCTTGTGAGGGGGAAACTACAGTGACTGTCAGAGTAACGGTCACTGTACTAAGTGTCGGATAAATGACGCTAACTTCTGTTTTGTTATCACTCCTCTACGTGTGCCTGATATATCGTGGATTGTGGAAGCGTGCTACTTTCACCCTTTTTTTCATTTACACTCTGTTCTTGTTCGAAATGCACTCCACTCGTTTCAACACATGCTGCATCGATTTCCTTACTCTGACCAGCGCTCCACGTGCATCGCCATTCTGACAGGTTCGTCAGTGAACTCCTCCACACTTGAGTATCATAAACCGTATTCCCTTGGAATGTTCTTACTGGCAGGTTATATCTGCCGATTGAGTTACCCGTGTACCCCAGTTATGATATGCAACGTGGCATGTTGTGTCTCAGGTTAACACATTAGCAGTGATGTGCAGATTCACGTAAATTTTCCATATAAATTTCTTTTTTTGCAGTGACATCTGCGCACGTCCCTCTTGACAACGTCTTCATTCTAGAAGTCAACACCATGTTACATACGTTGTAATTGCACAATATCTGGCATACCAAGTTCTCTGGTAAGCTGACAAATTAATTAACTGTGGGTTGACACTGCGTGGTCTCCCATTCAGCGACGCTTACGTGATTCAGCTGTCCCTACCCATGCGTTTTATGCAACCCGGAACACCTTCAAATGGCACGCACGAGATTTTCATGTTATTTCGCCTGGTACGTGCAGCCACTTAGTCCTGCAGAAGAAAATGAACAGAATTTTTTTGTCAGAATTTAATGCAGTTAAATTTTGTATTGGGACACATTTTCACTAGGGGCCGTAGTTTTCGCAAACGTACAGTTGTCACCTTCAAACCTGTTTGAATTTGCCGGCCGGGGTGGCCGAGCGGTTCTAGGCGCTACAGTCTCGAACTGCACGACTGCTACGGTCGCAGGTTCGAATCCTGCCTCGGGCATCGATGTGTGTGATGTCCTTAGGTTAGTTAGGTTTAAGTAGTTCTAAGTTCTAGGGGACTGATGACCTCAGAAGTTAAGTCCCATAGCGCTCAGAGCCATTTGAATCATTTGAATTTCTCGCAAACCGTGGCTTCCAGCGAAAGCGTATCCCAGTGCCAAATTTCAGTTACACAAATTTGCTACAAAAAGGACCTGTTCGTTTATTTCTGCAGAACTAATAGTTCGGGCATAGTAAGTGAGAGAATATGAAATTCTCGCGTGTGGTTTTCGAAGGCGTTGCGTCTTGCATAAAACCTATCAGTAGGGGAAGCTGAATTAACCCATTTAATCACTTCAGTCAGATGGAGTTGTGGTGAGGAATGCGAGTACCAGTTCGAAATGACAGGGCTGAGAAATGCTTGTCGAATAAAGAGTGCCTTATTTAAAAATTTTGGCCGTTATGAATTATGCAATGTGGACCATTCTCAGGGTATTGAGCATTTGGATTAAAAAGAAATAAAGATCAAACTGTATTTAAATCGAAACAGAGACTTCAAATGGGTGGTAGGCACACGTCCAAAGTAGTAAACCTCGCCGTACTGACTTGTATGTAAGTTCAGCTGCCATTACAGCTGTGTGTGACACATCGAGAGGAACGGTGCGTGAGCGATAGTTATAAGCAGTCGGTCGGTGCGTAGAGACGTGTGACGCTGTGGTGTTGTGCCGGCAGATGTCTGCGGCGTCGGCGTCGCCCCCGGCGCTGGCCCCCGGAGCGGGGCGGCGTCGCAAGAGCTGCGCAGCCCGCGAGGGCGACGCGTCGCCCGCCGGCAAGCGCGCCCGCCACTTCCGGCCCTGGCGCGCCACGCCGCACCACGCCTCCGAGCCCGCCGCCACAGCCTCCGCCGCCCCCGCCGCCCACGAGCACGACCGGCTGCCGCCGTCGCCACCCCCCACCTCCGGCGAAAGCCGCCTGTCGTCGCCGCCACCGCGCTGCGACCTCACGCCGCCCACGTCCAGCGCGTCTCCCACGCCGCCTCCGCCCCCCGCCAAGCCTGACTCGCCCGCCCACTGCTCCAGGTAAATGTGTTTCCTTAATAGTACAAGTCTCCGACGGAACACATCGAATCACATGCCAAGTAGGAGAATCGTCTAAACAGGCACTGTTAAGTTAAAACGCTTTGCCAATTATAGTTGTTCTATACCTATATACTAGGTGATATCCAGATGACCCAGAAATATATTAACATTTTCATGTCTTGTGTAGACGTTATTCTGCACCATCATCTTCAAACCAGTCCCGTCGGGAATGAAAACCCCGATCCCTGTCCTTGTGCCATTTTTGAAATGCGAGTCTGTATTTGTTATAGTGTTTAGTACCTTATGCACTTCCACTTACTCCTCAGATGTATCAAATCTGTGCCCCCATCAACATCATTTTCATCGCGAAAAAGAGAAACTAAGTCTGGTCAGTACAGCTGTTAGTGAACGGCTGTTGTCTCGTCTTTAGCCAAAAATTACTGAATAAAGTAGGCCATAAGCGGTGTGCATTGTCACGGTGGAGTACCCAGTCGTTCTTTCGCAACTTATGGGGACGTTCTCCCTCAAAAGTCGTAGAACATTGCAACGGAGCATTTTGCTGACCTTCTGACCAGGAGGCACAAACTCCATAAACAATCCCACCAATATACAGGGTGACCCAAAAGTTCGTTAACATTTGAAAATGCACTAATACACGGCATAATGTAGGTAGAGAGGTAAAAATTGACACACATGCCTGAAATAACGTGGGGGTTTATTGAAACCAAAAACGAATGCAAAAACTGTCCAACAGATGGTGCTCGACAGCAACACTTCAGTGACACCGCATGAGGATCGTGTTTAAAATGAGCTTTACTGAAAGAGGGAGTCAGATCATCTCTAGCCTGACTGATAAACACCCGTTGGAAGGTACGACTTTTATGCAGGATGGCGCTCTACCCCATATTGCTCAAAGTGAAAGATCTCTACTCTCTCACATTGTTTGGTGAGGATCGCAAGCTGAGCTGCCACGTTCGTCACGCTTGGCCTCTCAGGTCTCCAGACCTCAGTCCTTGTGGTTGTTGGTCGTGGGGTTACCTGAAGTCGTAACTCCACCGCAATAATACGGTTGCATTACGGATGCTAATAGACGATGTCCAACGGGAATTTTCCACCATACTTCCTGATACTGTACAGTGCTGTTCACAACATTCTACCTCGACTACAGACATTGTTGATGAATGGCGCCCGACATGTTGAGCATTTGTTGTGAAGAACACCGTCTTCGCTAAAAATCATTTGTTATGCTAATTATTGCTTTTGTATCGTATGAAGCATCTTCTGGTAGTCATTTTGTGCACTTTTTTTCTTTCAATAAAACCCCATGTCATTTCAAGTGTATCTATTCCTACCTTTCTACCTACATTATTCGGTGAAGTATTGAATTTTCGAATGTTAATGGATTTTTGCGTCATACTGCATAGAAAAGTTCCCTGCAGACGTCAACGCTGTACTGTTTATGACTATCTTGAAGCAGTCATTGAAAAAACTATCCAGCATTACATATCATATTCAGCATCTCAGATAGAATACATCCACAAGCACCAGAACTTATTCCCTAGGTGTAGTAGAAACCTTGCGCGGTCCACCTTTGTACGCACAGAATGAGATCCCTACCGAGCGAGGTGGCGCAGTGGTTAGTACACTGGACTCGCAGTCGGGAGTACGGTTCAGACCCGCGTCCGGCCATCCCGATTAAGTTCTCCGTGATTTCCCTAAATCGCTTCAGGCAAATGCCGGGCTGTTTCCTTTGAAAGGGGACGGTCGACTTCCCTTCCCATCCTTCCCTAATCCGATGGGACCGATTACCTCCCTCTTTGATTCCCTCCCCCAAATCAACCAAACAATCAGATCCCTGACTTTCAGAACTTTTCTGGTGAGATGCCAGTTGATGATCGACCGGAAAGACAGTCATCATCAGTCGATGATCGTCCGTTTTTGGAACGCTCACACTAGTCGCGTAACTGCATCTGAACTATAGCATTAGCCCCGAAAGCTTGCTTCATTCTTTAGGGTGTTTCTGCTATGGTATTCCAAAACTTTACACACACGCGCAGCTGTTTGAGGTCAACCATCACAAACCCGTAAATTCAGAGACACGTAACGAATAATGTAAAGATGCTAATTAACAACTAACAAACCATTCAGGTCACAGCCACTTGCTACAGTGACTCAAGACGTATGTGAGGGGAGACACCTCGCGGTAATGCAGTGAATTTGTGACCATTTGCGTGCAAAATTCTAATTTCGGGCCTTTGGGCTGCCACCTCGTACTGGCTGTTTGTTTCAATAGTCTGCACTCGATATAGGTCTGGATCGATCTCTGCCTAGTTCAACATTTAGGCATCATTATTATCCTCAGCCATTTGAAATGTAATGCTACATAAAGAATTATGCTTGCAATGCGGTTTTTTACCCACATTCAACCATTTTACGCGTCTTTTGTGATCTCATCTACCCATCTCTTATTACGTCGACCCGATCTTCGCTTATCTCTGGAATTCATTAAAGATCGTAATTGACCGATCGCCTATTTCCCCTGGATATAACGTTTAACATTCCCACCTTTCAGTTATGGTTGAATATATATATATATTCAACCATAACTGAAATATTCAACCATAACTGAAAGGTGGGAGTGGGAGACAAAGTAGAAAAAAATAATTTATTAAGAATTTTTTAGGTGCCATACCGCAGAACTAACTGGTTCTAAGTGCCAATAAGAAAATTTCCTTTCAAGTACCTTTATACTGGGACACTACGTTTTATACGTAATAATACACGTATAGAAATACAGCAGCAACGTTTCAATACAAGAACTGTAGTCAACAAAAACCCTTCTCATATCTTTTGAGTTTTTTACACGAGATTAACAAAATTAATTAAAAATACTCTCAATACTGGCTTCTGTTTCTTGCACAACCCCATTCATGCGAAGATCACTGATGCAAAATATTTCCATTACGCGTTGGCTGTCGATTTAGCTGCTCAAGACAGTTTTCGGATAATGTGTTCAAAAGTAATTCACACGACGGCTTGTCTGTACCACCTGTAACGAATCCATAGATATCCCAAGGTATGCTAGGTAGGTTGAAGTCGCCTCCGAGTAATATAGCATGATCCGGGTACTTCTGCGATACGGAGTGTAGACTCCCTTTAAATGATTCTAGAACTGTCACGGTGGAACCTGGTGGCCGGTAATAACACCCAACAATTAACTTTATTTCTCTTAGCCCTGTTACACGCGTCCAGATAACTTCACAATCACACTCTACTTCGACCTCAGTAGACACAATATTTTTGTCAACTGCAATGAAGACACCACCTCCTACGGTATCTAATCTGTCTTTCCGATACACGTTCCAACCCTCACTAAATATTTCAGAACTTCTTATCTCAGGGTTCAGCCAGGTCTCAGTCCCGAGAATAATTTGCGCGCCACACGCTTCCTGGAGGGCAGTAAATTCAGGAACTTTACTCCGAACACTTACGTTTGTTTTGGTTGTAGGACACCATCACTCCAAGGAAATTTCATCATTTGGGAAAACAAGGAGTGAAAGCTAATGTAAAATGTATCTTAATGTGAACTAGCCGTCTGAACCTTTCGGTTCGAAACCGGTAACGGCACTATTTAAACACATAAACAGCATTGTAAAGAGTGGCTGGTTGGAACTGTGTTCTCTGTAAGAGTCAACCCATATTTTGTACACAGCCACTGGCTCAGAATGTCAGTTTCCACAAAACAGCACCTCTTCTCTTTCTGTCTCTGTAACCTGATAACTTATAACACCTGCGGCTTTTGCAAAAAGTGTCAACTCTTGGGAAAAACGACATTCCGTTTTCGGGGACGGTGACTGACTTATTATAAGGCATTATTTTTTAAAATTTTTGACACAGTCACCTTTTGTTGTGACACAGTCATAACCAGTTTCGGCACACAATGGCCATCTTCAGATGCTACAATATAGAACAGAAAAGCTTTTAGCATGTTAAGTGGACGGTAATCATAGATGTAGCGAATAGGAGCAGATGCAAAATTTAATCTTGTGTAACTTCATTCGTTATTTATCCAGAGTCACAAATATTTTATAATCTTGAATCATCGTTAGAATTATTCAGCATCATTTTTTGCATTCCTTTTTCCAACTGTGATTGATACCAGATGTTCGTAACACCATTAATTCCACAAAAGGCAAGCTACTCTAAAAGAGTACCATGACCTGCTCAGACTAATGATGGGGTGAGTTCACAAAAAAATTCCAGTTGGTGGTATACACTGTTTCATTGTAAGACTCTTTAATGCTAAGTTAGTGGAAATGTACGACGTGCTAAGTAAACTGCTTCCGCTTCACTAGTCTGGAGCCCCTCTCCACACTCCTCCCTAAACAACCGTGCCTCCTTTTGTGACCGCAGGCTGGGGGCCGCACAGTCGCCTCCGCCGGCCGCCCTCGCTTCCTTGCAGGACGCCGACTCCCGCCATCAGAGCACGCCGCCCACGGCGCCGCCCATCCTGCTCAGGTAATCTTTAAATATGTTTATATACTTACCACTGAGATGAAATTTAAAATCACAGTTTCTCTAATAGGATGGAGAATTTTAAAAAGAAACAATCTCTTTGAACTCTGTGTTAGAGAATTGCCACAGAGTCCTTACTGGTTTTCAAATAGTTTTCAGCTACTTGGAAATCGCTATTACGAAGACCACAATGTGCACGATCTTTAATCATTAAAGAAACTTTCAAGATAACATAATGTGCAAGATAATAAATAGTTCTATTCAGCCCTTGAAGTAGGAAAGGGAAATTTAGCAAATCAGTAAGAGCAACCAAGGACAGACCCGAAACAAACAAGAGAGCTGAAACGCATGGATTAAAGAACGCTTGGCCTTTCATGGTACCAGTGCTTGGATCCTATCAAAATGAATGCGGCGATCTCCTCCATGCAAAACATGTTCCGCAGGTCTCAAGTACTGGCAGCCAAATGTGGATACCATGAAATTCTATACAGAGAGGCAACAGAGACTGTAAAACACCCTAGAAGTTTCATCAGGAAGGAGGAGAACGTGAAACTGAATATATGGATCCTAGTGCTGCAGAGGATGTGTACCAGTCTTCCACCACAGAACGATAGCGACAGCGGACGAAGGAACTCGACAACAGCCAAGTGCGGTCTGATACTATAAACATGTGACGTCACGCCGCAGCGCGGAAGCGTGCGTAAACGGAATTTCGCTGTAGTCAGCAGCGAGCCAGGGTGTCAGTCGGACCCTCAAAGAAGCTACGATCCCCCTAGAAAATGTCATCCGTAGACGGTGAGGAAACGTTGGTTATAAATGTGAAATCCATTCGACCACTGCATAATAGCACGGAACATTTTATTAATTGTACACTACTGCCCATTAAAATTGCTACACCACGAAGATGGCGTGCTGCAGACGCGAAATTTAACCGACAGGAAGAAGATGCTGTGATAAGCAAATGATTAGCTCTTCAGAGCATTCACACAAGGTTGGCGCCGGTGGCAACACCTACAACGTGCTGATATGAGGAAAGTTTCCACCCGATTTCTCATACACAGGCAGCAGTTGACCGGCGTTGCCTGGTGAAACTTTGTTGTGATGCCTCGTGTAAGGAGGAGAAATGCGTACCATCACGTTTCCGACTTTGATGAAGGTCGGATTGTAGCCTATCGCGATTGCGGTTTATCGTATCGCGGCACTGCTGCTCGCGTTGGTCGAGATCCAATGACTGTTAGCAGAATATGGAATCGGTGGGTTCAGGAGGGTAATACGGAACGCCGTGCTGGATCCCAACGGCCTCGTATCACTAGCAGTCGAGATGACAGGCATCTTATCCGCATGGCTGTAACGTATCGTGCAGCCACGTCTCGATCCCTGAGTCAACAGATGGAGGACGTTTGCAAGACAACAACTGTCTGCACGAAAAGTTCTACTACGTTTGCAGTAGCATGGACTATCACCTCAGAGACCATGGCTTCGGTTACCCTTGACACTGCATTACAGACAGGAGCGCCTGCGATGGTGTACTCAACGACGAACCTGGGTGCACGAATGGGAAAACGCCATTTTTTCGGATGAATCCAGGTTCTGTTTACAGCATCATGATGGTCGCATCCGTGTTTGGCGACATCGCGGTGAACGCACATTGGAAGCGTGTATTCGTCATCGCCGTACTGGCGTATCACCCGGCGTGATGGTATGGGGTGCCATTGGTTACACGTCTCGGTCACCTCTTGTTCGCATTGACGGCACTTTGAACAGTGGACGTCACACTTCAGATGTGTTACGACCCGCTGCTCTACCCTTCATTCGATGCCTGCGAAACCCTACATTTGAGCACGATAACGCACGACTGCATGTTGCAGGTCCTATACGGGTCTTTCTGGATACAGAAAATGTTCAACTGCTGCCCTGGCCAGCACATTCTCCAGATCTCTCATCAATTTAAAACGTCTGGTCAATGGTGGCCGAGCAATTGTCTCGTCACAATACGCCAGTCACTATTCTTGATGAACTGTGGTATCGTGTTGAAGCTGCATGGGCAGCTGTACCTGTACACGCCATCCAAGCTCTGTTTGACTCAATGCCCAGGAGTATCAAGGCCGTTATGACGGCGAGAGGTGGTTGTTCTGGGTACTGATTTCTCAGGATCTATGCACCCAAATTGCGTGAAAATGTAATCACACGTCAGTTGTAGTATAATATATTTGCCCAATGAATATCCGTTTATCATCTGCATTTCTTCTTGGTGTAGCAATTTTAATGGCTAGTAGTGTAATACAACCTGAAAGACTCGCAATATGTGCCTTTATTTTGGAAATGATCACTGTCTGGTCGAAACTTGGGCACTGCGAAATGCTCATCTGATTCTGTATTAAAAATATACAAATTTGTTTTATTTGAGGGTATGTGACAAGTGCTTTAATACTGTAGCAGTTTCGTATACAATAGTTAGTGCTGCCTTTCCAGGAGAGTAAGAACCGACTTGATGTGCCACAGGCTACCTCACACGCTGACACCTCCCGACGGAGCGGACGGCCCGTCGCTGAGGCATTCACCGCCGCCTTTGCCGCCGCCGCCCACGCTGGCGCCGCCCCCGCAGCTGCTGCTGAGAGTGCCGCCCACCCACCCGTACACGGCGCTGGAGCTGCGGCCGGCGCCGCCACTGCCGCTGCCGCCGTTGGGCGCTGCCCCGCCGCCCCCGCAGCCGCGGTTCGCGCCGCCCAGTCCCGGCCCGTCTGCCGCCGCCGGCCGGGCGCCGGACCCGTTGCAGAGCGAGCCGCTGTCGCTGGTGCTGCGCCACCAGGCGGAGCCGCCGCGCGACTCGGCGCCGCCCCCGCGAGACGTGCCACCGCCGCCACCCACGCTCGACCCGGCGCCCCAGTCCTCACAGCAGCAGCAGCAGCAGCAGCAGGCACCGCGCAACTACAAGAACATGACGCGCGAGCGGCGCATCGAGGCGAACGCCCGCGAGCGCACGCGCGTGCACACCATCAGCGCGGCGTTCGACACGCTGCGGCGAGCCGTGCCGTCGTACGCGCACGCGCAGAAGCTGAGCAAGCTGTCGGTGCTGCGCATCGCGTCCGCCTACATCATGACGCTGGCGCGCGTCGCCGGCTATGACTACAGCCGCGACGGCAGCCGGCCCAGCCTGGCCGAGTGCGTGGACCAGGTGTCGCGCACCATCCAGACCGAGGGCCGTCTGCGCCGCAAGAAGGACGACTGACGCCGGCCGCCCCCGCCGCCCCCTCCCCCCACCTCTAGTCACGACGCTGCTGCGGCGCACTCCTCCGGCGAGCGTAGGCCCTAGCCGCCGGACCTCTCAAAACTGGGATGTCAACACGAGACTCGAGAGTACCAGTTCCTAGACGGCAACTCCCACCCAGCAATATCTTCCTTGACACCTGCTGCAGAATCGTTCCTTAACAAAAAGAGTCGAACCATCTCTTCTGGGCTGTGAATTCGCCAGAGAAGCTGGTTCGCCAGATAGCAATCGTCGTCAATCTAGTACTTAAGGGAACACCTTGTGGTAACAGTCGCATCACGAGAAGTGCTTTCACAAATGCTGTAGGACCATTTGGCAATAATACTGCGATACCAGTACATGCCTCAAGAAGAGACGTCTAATTACTGACCTGCAGCTACGATGACAGTGCTCAGCGTACAGTACATTAGCTCCACATAGAAATATGTGACAAGCTTGGCAGCAGTCGACATATGAATAATAGCGACAACAGTACAGAAAGGAGAGGACCAGGGTCTATCAAGATGGTCATGACATGTCAATTGCCACAACAGACGCCATCGCACAAGAAACTTTTCTGCAGCCTCCCAGACAACATCTGATTAGCCCACATCAAAGTTTATGACTGAATTTCATGTATGTATAGCTTGTAAGAAACCGTCTTCGTCGTTCATCATCTAGTAATGGGATGCACCAGGTGTATTCGTAATTTTCTGATGAAGACTTCACACCTTCTTCTAGTCATAATTCTACGAGAAAACACCTCAATTTTTCCCCATACGGTGATACTAGATATGGAAGTTTATGACGACGCAGCTTGTTTACAGAATTGATTAGAGCCTGTTGGAACCCTAACTGCGCAGTCTCTGCTCTCTACAACTCAGTTACTCTGCATATTCTCATTACGACAGGCTGTGCAAGAGTAGTCCACTGGTGACGTCAGCTTTACTGTTGATGGCCTTAGTGACAAGTTCACGTCTCGCAAGAAAATACTATATATTTAACTTCGTATGAAGACAATCGGAAGCAGCTAAGAATATGGATATATTTTCTGATAGTTTGATCGCAAACGACGTGAATACTGAATTACGCATATGAAGACTTGGGTCAGTCCACAAGATCAGCACTGATCAACTCGTGCAGTTATTCTTCTGGCATTCTGACTGCCTGAGACGGCGTCGTCGTATCTTACAACCAACTTGCCGGTGAAGACTAATACTTTATAAAGTTATTTGGAAATAAAAAAAAGGGATATGTGCGTTGAAGAGAGAGCAATATTCACACGTTACAGATTTTATTCCAAATAATAACAGACGTCTCCATAGATACAACATATGCAGCGTTACATATCTTAAGAGAAAAGATGCCAGATAGTGAATCACACGAAGTGGTCTGCAACAGTAGAAATGTGTGAAACATGTAGATCTGAGAATACCGTCATATTACAAGAAAATTAAAAGACTTTATCATTAATTGTCGAAAGACTTACGACGCAGAACCCTTGCGTAACAATAGATCTGAGGTCCATTATACAGGGTTGGAAGAGTTGGATCTGGTAAACGCTTGTAGCAGAATGTTGTCCCATTTGGAATAACTGAATGTAATACAGTTGGTGAACATTACCAAAAATGTCGATTCTCGTCTTCTGTGAAATCAAATGAAAGACAGAAAAAGCGATGACAACTGTTTTATAAATCTGGTGCAAGACTGCTTCTCGTAAGCTGAAAAATAAGATTAGACTTATTTAAAGGGCTAAGCAAATTTTCACCAACGTTAATTGCTACGGGAGAAGCTACAATATATTTCGACAACGTGGAGAGGAATCGCAAGTTTTAATGGTTTCAGTAGAATATTTCTTGAGCGATGGCAACGTGCCTCTTACTGCAGTCTGTAAGTAGGTGAATATTGGCGAAGACTGTTGGTCCTACAGCAACTGAAGAAAACTACCGTTATTGCCTGCAGGCTTCTGATATCCTAACTATTCAGGGCTTTTTTTTTCTTAATTCGTGTACAGGATGTCACGAACTTTTTTCTGTCTGTCTACAAGAATACGCCGCACTTTGTTGCAGTGAGGTCGTACCTAACGATCCTGGTTTAGAACTTTCCTGATCAGTGAAGGAAGTGTGATGTGAAGAAGTCGTCCCTCTCATCGACTGAAATTACTGTGTAAGAGTGTCTCTATGAATGTGTTTTATGTGTTTGTGCAACTGCTGTGACAAACAAGGACAATATCCTACCATCCATTCCTAGCTGTGTATTGTGTTAATAGACTTCAGATCTATCCTGTAAATCAATAAGTTGTAGCGTTGGTGTTGTTCCGTAAGTTTGGTGTCATAGAATCTTAGTTCAGTGTCACTGCTAATATTTTCTGTTACGCACAGAATGTTCTCCGCTGTGTGTTCACTATTCCTTGGTGTAGCGCCACGCTGGACGTACATACGTTAATGAAATGGAGTCGAAACGACGTCAGTCGGAAAGCTATATTGTTAAAAGTACCTGAGAAGATGCAATTTGTAGATAAGTTGTGTGAGTCTGTATATAATTTTAATAGTTTCTAGAATCTACTAAAACTATAACAAAACACTAATAGTACGTAATTTAAGGTAAAACGAGAAAATATGTGTACTAAACTAATCGCTGTAAGCAATGTATTGCTCACTAAATGTTGTTTTATTGTGATAGTGCCTTGTGGATGGGCTTCAGTGCGGCTCCGTAGGACTGTAGCGAAAGGTGTACTTCCTCACAGATGAATGAGATTCGTCGGACAGGAAAGCGCCATCAGAAAGAAATTATTTGAGTCTGTGTACTAAGTAGTCCAAGGATACCAGTATTCAACCGCTTACAAAATGTGCCAAAATTATTACTTTTTATAACTAATATTTGTGCCAAATTTTAAGATTATAAGAATATTTCCAACTTTTTTTTAGAGAAAGAAAAGACAGCTATTTTCGATACGCAAAGGCTTTATCAGAAAGTTGAAGTCGTCTCGAACAGTCAGCGGAATAGTTCAGAAGATCGTAACACCGGGGAAAAAACAAGCCACCCTTGATTTCGATGGAAAAGGAATGAGTTTGTGCTATTTTGAAGTTGCGGTTCGGCTGGCAGTCCGAGACATTGTATAATTTGTTTTTCATTATAGAAATATAATAATGAGCGGAAGCATGTTCAGAAGTCAATTTCCGTGCCAATCCTATCATTCCAACTCGGAGGTTTCTTTCGAGGTAATTTACTCCGGAAACGCTATTTCCTTTCAGGCATTCGTGAAAAATTCTCACGAGAAATAATGATGTCCTTTTTACATTTGCTCCTGCCCCTACAGTTGGTTGTCCTGGAGTACTGTGCCCTCTGTATAATGTAGAAACCGTGGTCCTGTGTCATATTGTATTTCACACTCCAATATTTGTTGTACATCACTTGTTGGTGCTGTTCCAGATCGTTGTGCAATGCTGTATTAGGGATTAGTACTGTTGCACAACGCTGTAGAATGACTATTGCAGTACAGCAGGGTGCAGACTAAACTATGTTGCTAATCTTTCAGTTGCCTCCCTTTTTCTGTACGCAGTAGATTGTACTGTGCAATGCGGTACTGTAACACCTTTCTAAATTTAGTTACTGTGTATCCTGAATTTTATTACATTGATCTACACTTTAGAGCTCTGTGATATGAGTTGTAGTGTGTGGTAGTTCCATAGAATTGTACTGTATGGTGCTGGACGTGTCATTGCTGCACTGTTCTGTTGCGTTGACTGATGGCTCACTTGGTATCGGTGTGTTAACGTGTTATGCTGTTAGGGAGGCATGGGTGCTATGTACTGTTTTTGTGTACTGCCGTCCTGGTCTTTGGCCGGGCCAACTACAGACAATAATAAAGCTGCCTTCTTGAAATGACAAACCTTGCATTAATTTTAGAAGTATAACCTTCACTCACTTCCCTGTATTTCCTACATACTGCTCCTTCAATTTGTCGGAGGCAAGGGCCACTCTACTGCTTGGAATGCTCAACAAATCTTCTTGGAAAGGTGAACAGGAGTCTCAGCAACATATTCACAGCTTCCAGACACTAATTGTAATTTACACATTACACTATAGAGAGAAAAATTGTGGGATGATCATAGTGATGTAACATGAAATTAATATAAACATCATTTACCATTTGCAGGTGATTACGTTGTAGGTACCATGTCTCTTAGATCTTCAGAGAAGGGTTTTGGGATGTGAAAAGAACTGAGGTGTACATCTCATTGAAACACAGTACAACAGGATGCTTTTAATTTGTGAAACAATATAAAAGTGGTACAATAATCAAAATCATAAAAACTTAATGCATATCAAATTAGAAAATATTCTCAATTAGTCTAAGAGGATAGTAGAACAGTTCTGTAATCCATTCTTAAAATATGTGCTATATTTCACCGAAAGGAACCGAGAGTGAACCAAATTACGAGGTAAAAGACAAAGGATTTAGAGGTATAAGCCAATTTACAATATAGACGTTTACAGACATTCTCAAAAGGTACACTTGGAAGGAGGACTTCAATACAGAGACATGAATGACAGTTTCTATAGAGCTTTATCACTTTCTTTGATACTCGTTTCCCATTAACAAACAGCAAGCATAAATCAGTACTAATAAGCAACCCATATGGATAGTTAAAGATATGAGAGTATCGCCCGCATCTCGTGGTCTTGCGGTAGCGTTCTCGCTTCCCACGCCCGGGTTCCCGGGTTCGATTCCCGGCGGGGTCAGGGATTTTCTCTGCCTCGTGATGGCTGGGTGTTGTGTGCTGTCCTTAGGTTAGTTAGGTTTAAGTAGTTCTAAGTTCTAGGGGACTCATGACCATAGCTGTTAAGTCCCATAGTGCTCAGAGCCATTTGAACCATATGAGAGTATCAACTGGATTGAAATCGAAGCTGCATCTTAAATGAAAAGAGAGCCACAATCCTGTTCTATAATTTCACCATAAACACTACTAAGAATCACTGCAGAACGCATCAAGCACATTGACGGCATACGTTACACCGAGACAACAGAAGTTCTTTACATAACTAGATAACATAAAAGCTATGTGGTCAGTTGCGGAAGAAGCATCACAGCAAAAGGTGAGTGTTGAAAATAACAAACAAGATACTTCACATCATTTGAAGCTGTTGAAAATTTTTGTACCTATACTTGTGACTGCTTCGTGAACTGATATTAAAACATCTGAAGTCTTTATATAGACGTATCAGGCCCAAAGGAGAAATATTTAAGGAAAAAAACGAAAGTATAATATTAGACGATACATAAATGAAAAATAGGTAATGTTGTGAAGTCTGTACCAACTACAAAAGAACCACACACACACACACACATTATACAGTAAATAATATGAGTCCGTGTAGTTTCATGGAAAAGTGGATGTCGCACTACAAAGGTTCGTGGTTTAATCTCCAGTCATTCCAAGGATTTTTTACACTTCTATCATCTGTCACAATGATTTATTAATGTGAAAAATGTGAATGTGCTTCGTGATTTTTAGTGCGCGTTGAAAGTAGGTCTCCGTATAACTCGATGGTTACATCAGTTCCTAGGTCAGAGGAAGAAAAAGGCATCCTAACTTCAGTAGCAACACGCCTAGTTAAGGACTGCATTACAGTGTTCAAATTAACCTTCACGTTGAGAGGACTAATTTGCATTAGTTATTCACAAATAGATTTTAATGGTCCCTGACATGTGTTTACGTTAGTATTTTCAATAGTGCTATTGAATATTTAGACATCGAAAAGATAATATCAATCAACTATACAAGTAATTAAAATAAAATGATCTAGATAAGAATATGTAATGACGTAACGCCACACTGCTGTTCGTTAACGCAAACCCAGTATAGTGTTGACTCAAGAACTTGAATGCATTCTCTCCAACAAAGGATATACAGGGCACTGCAAAATTGGGACTAATGGACAAAAAAGTCGTTTAATGTTCCTGAGACTAAGAAAATACTTGCGGTAAACACTTACAAGCTAGTGCTTTTAACAAATTTTGGCAGAGGGAAGGGTGTGTTTGTGGGGGGGGGGGGGGGCCTTGAAAGAAATCGAATTAGAGTCAGTTGTAAAACGTAACTAAATTGATGAAGAAAGAAAAATGAAATAGATTGTGAATATACTCATCATCTACGACTCGAAAACTATATCCTATTTACGAAAGGCGATGCACCATAATAATCTCAATTTCGACAGTCTGATGTTACTGAGGGCTGCGAAGTTCTGGGGTACGTTATAAGTAGTGCCCTCGTTTAAACTGTGACAAGCTCTGAAGCAAACTATTTAAAATAAGGAAAAAAAATTAACTTATGTGTCTAGGCCCTAGCATACACGATTAAAGGGTCCTGAACTTTTAAGGAAATCCCTAGCATACACGATTAAAGGGTCCTGAACTTTTAAGGAATCAAAACTGGATAGTAACACACTGAATTATGAAATCTCAGCAAAAAGGAATATAAGAAAAAACGACAGTAATAATAAATATGCAACATAAGGATTCATTTTATAAAGCTTAGTAGGGTATAGCATCGCTTGTCTGGTAGGAGGCATGCATGTGTGCTTCCGACTCGCCTGTCCCCAGCAAACTGTACCTGGAGCGGAGGAATTAATTAGGACTGTGGACTGTTACTCTTAATCGCGAGCGTGATGATTCAATTCACATAATCCAATTACAACTCAGCAAATTAGTTGCTGTAGGTACCAACAGTTTTGCAAATAAAACTGAAGAAGAATCGTAATTGGAATCTGGAGAGAACATAAGTGTTGTTCTGTGACTTGAATACTTCTGCCATTATTGCGGAGCTCAGAAATACGGACAAGGCTGCTCAGTAAATTTTTTTATGACATCAAAAACCTGGTTAACGTGGGTTATTTGAACAGTTGTTGAACCAAGCACCATTCCGGTTTGCCATATTAATAGAGGGATGGAGACACATACAGGAGCCGTATTTGGTGGCCACCTGTTTGTCTAGATGTTGCGTGCCGCACTGCGATGCAGCTGGCAATATTCCCGGCTGCGATGATTGGCTGCCTATAATAACATTGGCGAGTTTGTTACTGGTCTCGACTAACAGCGTGGTTTTGCAGTTTGAAATCAAATTTGCTTTTCTGGCCCCAAGATGGCATCAAAAAACGTCTCACTTAATAGTCATTGCACACAAGTGAACTCGGCGATAAATGGGCTAACACTGAAAGACAGACACCGTGTCCCATTCCCCTTAATCATACTTACAGACGGCAGTACTTACATGCCAAACCTGAACACATCTGTGTTGCCATCGCCCAGATGATGACGATTGTCTTCAGTTTTCAGACAGATTGAAATTAAACGTTGAGTATTCCAAAGTAATTTTATCGGAACTTCATGAAACTATAGGGGCTGATTGGATTGGATTGGATTGTTTGGGAGAAGAGACCAAACAGCGAGGTCATCGGTCTCATCGGATTAGGGAAGAACGGGGAAGGAAGTCGGTCGTGCCCTTTCAAAGGAACCACACCGGCATTTGTTTGGAACGATTTAGGGAAATCACGGAAAACCTAAATCAGGATGGCCGGACGCGGGATTGAACCGTCGTCCTTCCGAATGCGAGTCCAGTGTGCTAACCACTGCGCCACCTCGCTCGGTATAGGGGCTGAAACGGTAATATTCCACGATGTCCCACAGCAAATTTTGCATTTCTTGCAACCGAAATTAGCAGAGAAGAAAAATGTTTTGGATCACTTATTGAATACCCCTCGTACATTTTGATGTACTCTAATATTAATGCTTTTCCGTCTCATTTAGAAATGATTTTGATCACAACAACAACAAACCTAACTTCCTTGGTCTGTTGTAGCATTCGAAAGGTTTTTAAGGGTATTGTCAGCACTGGTCACGGACGGCCCAATATTTCCAGGCAGCATAACAAATTTCCATTGTTCTTGACATTTTCAGTATTATTGCACAACGTCTCAATTCACTCCCACTGGCCATCTAGGGGCCGCTTTAGTTCTTTCTGGAATGGCACCATTAAAAAAAAGGAAAAAAAATCATCGAATTTTTTTTCTTAGATCTGCACTGTTTATAGAGCCCATTGCGGCTTCGAATAAAGTCAACGTTTATACTAAATTTGGTTCGACTACTGCTGTGTACGTTAACCAGCTTTTTTCCTACGTTGCGATGCATGTTAGGAGCGTCCAGCATAGAGCATGGTGCAGGAGTGTGTTCCTGCAACATATGGTAAGAAGGTAGAGGTACTGGTAGACAAGCTACAGATGTACGAAGCACTCCTGTAGGCACAGTGCTTCTGTTCCCTTTACTTGAACAATAACACTAGTTACAAGTTCGGTAAACCCTGAGAGTTCGGTGCGTAGCGCAGTCTTCTGTCTGGCCTGCTGCTGTTACGCAAAGAATGAACACTGTGGAGTACTGCAGGTCTGTGAAGGAAGTCTAAGTTTGCCGTAGTGCTATGAGAAATCCAGCCAGAGCCAAATACCGAACGTAGTCCTCCAAGCTCTCAGAGGGCAACGGGCACGTATGTTGTAAGCATGTGGACGGAAAGCGACACTGGCGTACTGTGTAAGTGTGGGCAGCATTATCCCGCTCTGGAAATCACGCCACGTGACGTGATGGGGATGGGACCGGGTGAGGGGAGTGGAGGTGTCTTCCGCCCGCTGGGGTGTGTCGCTGTCTGCTGTGAGAATGTGGCGCCGCCGCTTGTGGGAGCGAGAAAATATACTCTTGCCATATGTGTTGGTACCTACAGGAACTCCAGCATACCAAGATGAGTGTCTGTGATTCTGAAATACCAACACGTAACAAGAGGCCACTTACATTTTCTGTTAACTTGATTTAATTATTCAGCATTGCAACATGTTTTAGGATGCAATATCAATCAGCCAAAAAACGACCAAACAAAGACGTTTGATATGAATACGCATAGAATTTTCCTCTTTCGGTATGTGCTGCAGTCTGTTCTGTTCATCTGAAATGGCTGTCTTCTTGTTGGGGATTCACTTTATCCAATGCTGTGACTGTCTGGAGTCTGCTGTCCATTGTTTTATAGCAACAGATGAAGTTGAATACATCTAGAAAAAACAGCCATTTCAGATGGACAGAACAGCTGACAACAAGCGGCAAGAGAGAAAATTTTAAGTGAATTCACGTTAAACGATATTTTTTGCCTGAAGATAAGGTTACATCTCGAAACATATTGCAGTCCATACATATTATAAAAATGGATTAGTGTGAGTGTGTGTGTATGTGTCTTCCACATCTCCTCCTAAACCACTAGAGCGATTTCCATTAAACATAGTGCACATATCCCTTACTGTCAGGCAACAAACGCTGTGTGTGTAAGAACCACCTACTTTAGGAGATATGACGCCATAAACAATGAGATTCATGGGAAACTGCTACATCATGCATGACGTTTAAATTTATTACTTCTTTGTTACTGACTCTTCTTCTTCTTCTTCTTCTTCTTTTGCTACTGCCATTATCCCGCTGGGTCGGCAGGGTTAAGAAACGAAATTGGCAAGATTAATTTGAAGGGGTGGCTGGATGCCCTTCCTGCCGCCACCCCATACCCTCCTGGGACGAAATCAGTGTACCCCAGCTGTCTGCGACTAGTGTAAATCATGAAATAGTGTGAACGTGTTTCAAATGTCTGCGAGTCGTGTAACTGAGGTGGGACGTGGGGACCAGCCCGATATTCACCTAGTAGGATGTGGAAAACCGCCTAAAAACCACATCCAGGCTGGCCGGCACACCGGCCGTCGTCGTTAATCCGCCGGGCGGATTCGCTCCAGAACCAGCGCGCCTACCCGTGTCCAGGAAGCAGCGCGTTGGCGCTCTCGGCTATCCTGGTGGGTCTTCTTTGTTACTGACTCTATTCACAACATATTTCGCAGACAGTATCCACAAATGCCGTTGGATGTACCTACAGAAATCTATCGTTGTACGACACGTTGTGCAAGACGTATGACGTCATAAACACTGAGATGCGTGAAAGAAATGCCGCATCATGTATGAAGTTTTAATACATTTTTCGTTTACCACCAAGATACTCCTACAGTAGAGCTACCTTAAGGAAATCCTTGTCGCCTGGCAGCGCTTTGACGACTTATAACGGCGAAGCACGAACAGCTGTAGGCGAAAACAATAGGCGACTCAAGCGCTATGAGGAGGCATTGCCATAGAAGCGTTTACAAAATCGCGTTGTATGTATTTCTTTGTACGACTGTTTCATGATTTCAAAGGTGTCTTCACGAGTACGTGGGAAATAAAATTTTTTCGATGTTACACTTCAAACACCGTTCATTTTTTGTTTCCGTTTCTAATAGAAAATTGAGAAAATGAATACACGACCAATGCCGGATTTTTCAGGTGGTGTTAAATAATTTATATAAGTTGACAATGAATTGGGAAACGTAGCAGTCTCTGAAAAACCAGTTTATAAACTTTAACAGTCAGAGTCGATTAACAGCTAGTACAGCTTTGAACTGCATTGTTCCTTACCTCGACTGTTTGTTGAAAAACCGTTAGACGTCAATTCATCAAAAAATCCGTAACTTCGGGCAACACGAGATGGTCAGCTTCTGACTGCCATATACCACGCAACCGCATTCCTCTCTCGATGCCAGTTACATTCCGCAGGAGTTGTGGTGCCCTCGGGGAATATAACGTTGTGCTCGAACAAAGGATTATAAAAAGTAACAAGAGGCACGTACCAGAAGCAAGCAGCATTACGTAGCGTCAAAGCGCGAGTCTGACTGGGAACGCGGGTTCCGGAGGAGATAAGCACCGGCCCTGAGGAGAAGACGGTGGTTTGCGATACCGCAGATTGCAGTCTTGTGCTGGAACAATGGCTCTATCCGCCGCTAGCTACCGATTCTGTGTGCTCATCAGAAATTGCCGCGTTCTCCAACTTTCGGAATGGGCGCCGTAAAACACGAAGTGGAACGTGCTCCGTTCTGATGTTAAACGGCTAGGACTTTGTTTCACTTCCTGAATTACGTCGTTCATTTGCTCGCTGAGTCAGTTCGTTGTTAATTTACCCAGAGATTATTTAACGATGAG
The DNA here is from genome assembly GCF_021461385.2 of Schistocerca piceifrons. Lineage (NCBI taxonomy): Eukaryota > Metazoa > Arthropoda > Insecta > Orthoptera > Acrididae > Schistocerca > Schistocerca piceifrons. The sequence goes on along the minus strand of NC_060139.1, from coordinate 318,701,949 downwards.
ACATGTGAGCTTACTAGGACAATTAAACGTAATTAAAGGTTAACTACGTTATTTATGGAAGCTTATACACTGATGGAAAAGAATCGCATCACCAAGAAGGAATTTGGCGACGCAAACGAAAGTTGCTATGTGTATTTCTATGAGAATGAAAATCAGGTTTGCCTTAAATACACGCTGTAACTGTCGTTACCTTTGAGATTAGGCGTAGTGAGTCAATGTAAGTCAAGACTGCCTTTACGTCGTGAAGACGTCATTACCAACAACTCACTGTTAGAATGAGATCTTGTAATACCGATACGAAAGGCTGGATGTTCCTCAAGCGACACTGCAGAAAGACTTGGCAGGAATGAAACTTCCTGGCAGATTAAAACTGCGTGCCCCACCGAGACTCGAACTCGGGACCTTTGCCTTTCGCGGGCAAGTGCTCTGCCATCTGAGATACCGAAGCACGACTCACGCCCGGTACCCACAGCTTTACTTCTGCCAGTACCTCGTTTCCTACCTTCCAAACTTTACGGAAGCTCTCCTGCGAACCTTGCAGAACTAGCACTCCTGAAAGAAAGGATGTTGCGGACACATGGCTTAGCCACAGCCTGGGGGAAGTTTCCAGAATGAGATTTTCACTCTGCAGAGGAGTGTGCGCTGATATGAAACTTCATGGCAGATTAAAACTGTGTGCCCGACCGAGACTCGAACTCGGGACCTTTGCCTTTCGCGGGCAAGTGCTCTACCATCTGAGATACCGAAGCACGACTCACGCCCGGTATTCACAGCTTTACTTCTGCCAGTACCTCGTCTCCTACCTTCCAAACTTTACAGAAGCTCTCCTGCGAACGTTGCAGAACTAGCACTCCTGAAAGAAAGGATATTGCGGAGACATGGCTTAGCCACAGCCTGGGGGATGTTTCCAGAATGAGATTTTCACTCTGCAGCGGGGTGTGCGCTGGTATGAAACTTCCTGGCAGATTAAAACTGTGTGCTCGACCGAGACTCGAACTCGGGACCTTTGCCTTTCGCGGGCAAGTGCTCTACTATCTGAGATACCGAAGCACGACTCACGCCCGATACTCACCGCTTTACTTCTGCCAGTACCTCGTCTCCTACCTTCCAAACTTTACAGAAGCTCTCCTGCGAACCTTGCAGAACTAGCACTCCTAGAAGAAAGGATATTGCGGAGACATGGCTTAGCCACAGCCTGGGGGATGTTTCCAGAATGAGATTTTCACTCTGCAGCGGAGTGTGCGCTGGTATGAAAGTTCCTGGCAGATTAAAACTGTGCGCCCGACCGAGACTCGAACTCGGGACCTTTGCCTTTCGCGGGCAAGTGCTCTACCATCTTTTTTTTAATTTTTTTATTTTTTTTATAATTAACGTCGTCGTGCGACTTGTAGTTAAAGTCCAGTTCTTACAGGAGCTCCTGAAGTGTATCCGCCTACAGCATGCCAGCTCGTCCAAACGTGTCTTGTCATGGCGTAGGCGTAGGTTCTGGGTAGCAGATCTATTCATTTCGGTTCGGTTTATACAGTTTTCAGCTTCTCAGGGCTTGGACGTTCCAGCTACTAGGTGGGTCATCGAAAGTGCTCCGTAAGAAATTGGAAAAATATTGTTTATAGCGTGGGTTGCGTATCAGGACGCAGTGTCGTCCGTTGAGATAAGTCCAATATCCTAGCGTAGACTTGTCGCCAGAAGTAAAAAGATAGCGGATCGTGTGGCCACAGATCCAAGTCACAGAGTGAGTTTTGGCGGAGGGGTAGAAATTCTTATCGGGGTACAAAAGCATGTGGACGTCGATCTGAGCCGGTGTCTGGCGAGTAAGAAACGCCAAAATTCGCCGCGCAAGTGTCCAGACGTCGAACGCTGTGCCACAGTGGAACCGGTGGACATCCGTGTCATCCACTCCACAGTGGGTGCAGAGGGATGAATCGGCGAGATGGATGCGGTGCAGACGATCTCGGTTAACTTGTTTGCCATTCACGGTGATGTACCACACTGATTGAACGTCTGATTCAAGAAAACGCGCATGGATCGCCTTCTATATGTGTCGCCACACGTACTGTGGATACTTACGTTCGACGGGGTTGGACGGGCGGCACTGTTGTAACAATTCGGAGACTGTTTTCGTGAGGTACAAACGTGTAAGTGGTAAGGACCGGTAGATATAACTGAACTCCAGGAAAAATCGTTGGATGTAATAAAAGGGGGTTGGAATGGTCGATACCAATACTGGGGCGGACAAGGAGGCCGGTGCAAAGTTGTGAAGCAGGAGGCTAGTAAGGCTCTGCGGGCAACGATGCCAAAGTTTTAGTTGGGAGCTGACGTATAGTGCCTTGACACGAGTCGGCACGTGGATGAGTCCCACCCCGCCACGATCTCGTGGCAGTGCAAGCGATTCATACTGCACCTTGAATAACATCCCCGAGCTGACGAAGGAGCCGAAAGCCACCAACAGTCGTCGCGCCAGGAGATTTGGGACTGGTAGTACTTGAGCCACGTGTGGTATACGGGAAGCATGATACATATTCACGTATTGCGCGCGTTGGATAACGTCGAGAGCTCGTAGCAGGTGATCTGCGAGATTTGCTCTGATTGTCTGTAGCAAGCGTCTACCATTGATAGTCGCTGAGCGGCGCAGGTCTGCTGTGAAATCAAGTCCAAGACACCGTATGGTGGCGGCAACACTAAGGGGAGCAGCGCATCTCTCCGGCAAGCCCTCACCAATGAGCAGGACCTTGGATTTTGACACATTGAGGCAGCTCCCCGTAAGTCGCCACCAATGTCAGTGCTGCTCGTACTTCATCTTCACTGCACAGATATAGTACTATGTCGTCTGCGTAGGCTGTACAACAAAAACGGTGGCATTGCACAGCCATGCCTTCCAAACGTTGGCGCATGCCCTGGAGCAGGGGTTCCAAGGCGAAAGCATACAAAATCGTGGAAAGAGGGCAGCCTTGTCGTACAGATCGTGCGATGACCAGGGACGGTGTAAGGCGACCATTGTACATGATTTTAGAGGTTGCACTACTCAACAGGCGCATAACCACTGTGACAATACCGCCAGGAAAACCCATATGCTGAAAAACTGTCCGTAAATAGAAGTGGTCAACACGGTCGAAAGCCTGGCTGAAGTCCAGTGAAGCCAAGGCGCCAGGGAGACGCTGATAATGCGCTAATGCTATCATGTCTCTGTAACGCCAAAGGGCCGTACGGGTGTTGTTGTCGCCTCCTAGGGAAGTCTGGTCGCAGGATGTGACGTAGCGGGCGACCTTCTTGAGTCGCGATGCCAGTAGCCGTCTGAATATTTTCATGTCGCTGTTGAGCAAAGTAATTGGTCGATAGTCCTGGATCCTCGATAACCCGCGCGGTTTATGTACGGATATTTATAATGCCTTCTACACTCCTGGAAATTGAAATAAGAACACCGTGAATTCATTGTCCCAGGAAGGGGAAACTTTATTGACACATTCCTGGGGTCAGATACATCACATGATCACACTGACAGAACCACAGGCACATAGACACAGGCAACAGAGCATGCACAATGTCGGCACTAGTACAGTGTATATCCACCTTTCGCAGCAATGCAGGATGCTATTCTCCCATGGAGACAATCGTAGAGATGCTGGATGTAGTCCTGTGGAACAGCTTGCCATGCCATTTCCACCTGGCGCCTCAGTTGGACCAGCGTTCGTGCTGGACGTGCAGACCGCGTGAGACGACGCTTCATCCAGTCCCAAACATGCTCAATGGGGGACAGATCCGGAGATCTTGCTGGCCAGGGTAGTTGACTTACACCTTCTAGAGCACGTTGGGTGGCACGGGATACATGCGGACGTGCATTGTCCTGTTGGAACAGCAAGTTCCCTTGCCGGTCTAGGAATGGTAGAACGATGGGTTCGATGACGGTTTGGATGTACCGTGCACTGTTCAGTGTCCCCTCGACGATCACCAGTGGTGTACGGCCAGTGTAGGAGATCGCTCCCCACACCATGATGCCGGGTGTTGGCCCTGTGTGCCTCGGTCGTATGCAGTCCTGATTGTGGCGCTCACCTGCACGGCGCCAAACACGCATACGACCATCATTGGCACCAAGGCAGAAGCGACTCTCATCGCTGAAGACGACACGTCTCCATTCGTCCCTCCATTCACGCCTGTCACGACACCACTGGAGGCGGGCTGCACGATGTTGGGGCGTGAGCGGAAGACGGCCTAACGGTGTGCGGGACCGTAGCCCAGCTTCATGGAGACGGTTGCGAATGGTCCTCGCCGATACCCCAGGAGCAACAGTGTCCCTAATTTGCTGGGAAGTGGCGGTGCGGTCCCCTACGGCACTGCGTAGGATCCTACGGTCTTGGCGTGCATCCGTGCGTCGCTGCGGTCCGGTCCCAGGTCGACGGGCACGTGCGCCTTCCGCCGACCACTGGCGACAGCATCGATGTACTGTGGAGACCTCACGCCCCACGTGTTGAGCAATTCGGCGGTACGTCCACCCGGCCTCCCGCATGCCCACTATACGCCCTCGCTCAAAGTCCGTCAACTGCACATACGGTTCACGTCCACGCTGTCGCGGCATGCTACCAGTGTTAAAGACTGCGATGGAGCTCCGTATGCCACGGCAAACTGGCTGACACTGACGGCGGCGGTGCACAAATGCTGCGCAGCTAGCGCCATTCGACGGCCAACACCGCGGTTCCTGGTGTGTCCGCTGTGCCGTGCGTGTGATCATTGCTTGTACAGCCCTCTCGCAGTGTCCGGAGCAAGTATGGTGGGTCTGACACACCGGTGTCAATGTGTTCTTTTTTCCATTTCCAGGAGTGTAGAAAGGTGCTCGGGACCACTGCCATCGGTGACATCAGTTCTTGTGCGATTGCCGTCCACGTGGAAGCCAACAAATAGTGAAAACTTTTATAAAATTCGATGGGTATACCGTCAGGTCCAGGAGATCTGTTATCGGAACCCGCCTTGATAGCATCTACCACTTCATCTGTGGTTACGTCGTCTTGGAGGTCATGCACTGCATCCTCCGGAAGAGTGTTCGTAGTAAGCTGAGCGACTTCTGTGACCAGTGCTGCAGAATGCGGTACGGCTGCGTAGAGCCCGGCAAAATGAGCATGGAGAGCACGACCGATGCTTTGTTGGGTGTCGTGCCTGCGCCCTTCCACATCAGTGAGGACTTGGATCAGAGCTCGTCGTCGTCGTTGTCTTTCCTGAAGGACGTGGAACATCGACGGACGTTCTTGAGGGATGCGATTAGAAGCTCGAGAACGGACTACAGTGCCTTCCAAGTTACGCCGCATGATCAAGGATATCTGCGCCTTCGTGCGATGGACCATCGACTGCCGGGCTGGCGAGAAAGGCATCGTCGTACAGTCACGTAGAATGGTGTAGTAGAAGTGCAGGGTATGAGTTTGCCACGCCTTTAATTCCTTCCCATAACTCATCAGAGTCTTCCTGAGGGTCGGCTTTGCACAGGAGAGCCATCATGATAAGGTGGAGTCATAGGCTTCGCGACGATGGTGGCAGCGTGCCCAAGCTTCTTCGACCATACGGCGACAGTCTGAGGAGGTCAGGTGAGCCACATTGAGTTTCCACAGACCACGACTATGCCACACTTGCTGTCGGGCGAGAGTGACGTCACAGAGGTACGCGTCATGGTCTGAAAAGGCCAAGGGCCAGACTTCCGCATGACGTGTGCCATCAGCAAGGGAGCGGGTAACGTAGATGCGATCTATGCGGCTTGACGAGTGAGAGGTGTAGAATGTATAGCCCGGATGAATTCCGTGGAGCTTCTTCCATGTGTCAACAAGTCGTAGACGGTCGATGACCACTGAGAGAGATGCACAAGGGGAATGTCGCTGGAGTTGGTCGGCGGGTTCTTGTGTCGAGTTAAAATCCCTACCGAGTACCAAATCGTCCTGCGGACCGGTGAAGAGGGGTGTGACGCTTTCGGCAAAAAAAGTTTGTCGGTCATGACGGGGGCCGGTGCCGGACGGAGCGTAGATATTAATAATACGCACGCCGAACAGTGTGAGCGCCATACCTCGCGCAGTGGGGAGGTAGACGACGTCCTCTGCAGGGAGTCCGTCGCGTAGCAGGATGGCGACGCCGCTACCGGTGTCGGATGCGGGGGAAACATGGGCGTTGTATCCGGTGGGAACTAGGAAGTCAGCCACAAACACCTCTTGTAAGAGTGATATATCCACATCCGCAGAGTAAATAGTGTCTCTGAACATGGCCAGTTGAGGGGGGGCACGAATGGTGGCAAGATTCATCGTGGCGATACGATATGGCTGTGTACGGCCATCCTCAGTATTTGCAGAACGTGCGGTAGAAGTAGCCGGCAGGTGAAGACCCGCCGGTGGTGCCGCAGTGGTGATAATTACTGGCGGGGCGCCAGCCCCAGTGTCGTCGAGGTGGACTCCTGTGCAGACACGCTGGCAGTCTGTTCCACTTCTTCTTCAACGTCATCGGCCCAGGAAGCTGACGACGTGGACAAGTGACGGTCACATACTTCCGGAACGGGTGTTGTGGATCCCGCAACATGAGTGGCAGGGGGACCGCCGTCATCATTCGTTGACAACGGCGAGGGCACGTCCCTGGCTGGGAGAGTAGGCGTCACAGGTGGGGCGCCTGTTGCTGCCACATCGCGTGACTGGACGCAATGTGGGAGATCACCGTCAGACATCAGGTCGACATCTCGCGGGGCCGTCTGAGAAAGGGCGTCATCGGAAGGCGTTCGTTGTCGTTTCCTCTGTTTGCGAGGCGACCGTTGTTTTCTGATGTGGCTTTCTGAATCAGAATGTGGTCGCCCGTCGTCGGACGCCGAACCCGTCTGGACAAAGGCAGACGTCGGCACGACACCGAGGTCGACGTCCATGGTTCCAACAGGAACATCGGTTTCGGTCTGCAACCCGGACGGTCCTGAAGCGAGCACTGGAGGCGACGCCGTGCTTGTGTCGTCGGCGCGTTGTGCTGCGGCGGGTGGCGTTGACGATGCTGCTGGCACAATCGAGATTGGTACGACGGGGTCCTGTGCAGCCTTGGCGTAGGTGATGGGTGAGGACGTGACCGTCGAAGCCTGGGTCTCTTCACGTAACGGCGTCTATATTAAACGGCGGTGTAAGCATTCGGAACGTACATGTCCCTCTTGGCCACATCCTGCGCACGTTCGTGGATGTCCATCGTACATGACGATGGCCCTCACACCGCCAATCAGCAGGTACGATGGGACATGTTTCGTCAGCTCAATTTTTATATGCCGGACGCCATTTAATACGGGGTAAGTCCTAAATGTTTGCCACTTCTCCGCGACGTGACCCAAGACGGTGCCATATGGTTGGAAAGCGGCAATGACCACATCTTGAGGCACCTCGAACGGGAGCTCAAACACCCGCAATGTCCGGAGACCGAATCCAGCATGGGCGACTGTGACAGCACCCATATGTCCATCAGAGTCTTTAAATTTCAGTCCGGTGGCATGACGGTGAATGATGTCATTGAAAATTTCCTCCGTCGACATCTTGATGTAGACAACACTTCCAGTGATGGAAAAATGTATGCCGATTACGTCCCGGGGGGTCAAACGTAGATTCTCACGTATGAATTGTTCGACTTCGAAAGCTCTGGGTCGTGGATGTTCGGCCTGAAACGTTACTTTGATCGTTGCACGGCGGTACGAGTGCGCCATGGTGTACTTTAGTACTGGACTCGATAGACACAAACACCGCGACGCGGAAGTAAACACCGCCGAGAGCGGAGCGTCACACGGCGCGCGGAGCAGCTCCGCACGCTGGCACGGCTGAGAGCCGACTGACCATCTGAGCTACCGAAGCACGACTTACGCCCGGTACTCACATCTTTACTTCTGCCAGTACCTCGTCTCCTACCTTCCAAACTTTACAGAAGCTCTCCTGCGACCCTTGCAGAACTAGCACTGGCAGAAGTAAAGCTGTGAGTACCGGGCGTGAGTCGTGCTTCGGTAGCTCAGATGGTAGAGCACTTGCCCGCGAAAGGCAAAGGTCCCGAGTTCGAGTCTCGGTCGGGCACACAGTTTTAATCCGCCAGGAAGTTTCATATCAGCGCACACTCCGCTGCAGAGTGAAAATCTCATTCTGGACACTTGGCAGGAATGTTGCCACTGCACATCATAGCTGGCGGCCGTGGTCACGGGAGGTTCGGTCGCAAGAAGACTGGGCTCTGCTCTACCACGTGGCATTACCGAGAGGGAAGACTGTCGTGTTCAGCGTATGGCTGTGGCGCACAGTATTGCATGCAGCAGCAATTTGAACAGCAGTTGGTAGCACAGTGACAAAACGGACCGCTGCAAATCGGTTACTTCAAAGACAGCTCCAAGCCAGACACTCTGTAGCGTGGATTCCATTGATCCCAAACCACCGCCATTTGCGACTTCAGTGGTTCCAACAGGATGACGCTCGCCACATACCGCTGTTGTAACCCAACACGCTCTACAAAGTGTCGACATGTTGCGTTGGTGTGCTCGATCACCAGATCCGCCTCCAATCGAAAACGTATGGGACATCATCGGACGACAACTCCATTGTGGTCCACAACCGGCATTAAACCATCCTTCTTTTGAGAGCCCAAGTGCAACAGGCAAGCCGGCTGTTGTGGCCGGGCGGTTCTAGGCGATTCAGTCCGAAACCGCGCTGCTGCTACGGTCGCAGGTTCGAATCCTGTCCCGGGATGGAAATGTGTGCTGTCCTTAGGTTAGTTAGGTTTAAGTAGTTCTAAGTTCAAGGGGACTGATGACCACAGATGTTAAGTCCCATAGTGCTCAGAGCCATTTGAGCCATTTTTTTGCAACAGGCATGGAACTCCATCCAGCAAATAATTCACACCCGACACAATGCATTCACATTTGTATGCCTGGATTCAACAATTGGCGGTGACACTGGTTATTATTGTACCAGCATTTCACATTTGCAATGGCTTACCTATCGCTTATATTGGCCTGTGATCTTGCAATGTTAATTACTTAAATATGTCACCAGAACAAACGTATTCCGCCACCCGAACAAGTGTTATCGTAACTGCACTGACTACCTCGGCACGTCTCTTGGCTGATCTACACTCACACCTAGCTCCACCTATCTGCAGTCCCTGTCCATACATGTCCTCCATACTTAAGAGATTCCTACAGGAAGTCAGATATAGGAGTGTATCCGCACTGAAAGAGGTGGATACATTCTCCGTTGAGGCGAATCATTTATATGAATGCGTGGTATCTGTTATTTCAGACATGTTCGAATGAACAGACACCACACATGCATATAATTATTACTACGCTGTTTTATACACACATTCTTGCAAAGAAACTGGCTGATTATGTCAAAGTTACTGGTTCACTTGCTGTTACTAGTCACTGCACACACACACACACACACACACACACACACGCACGCACGCACGCACACACACACACACACACACACACACACACACACACACACACACACACAAACTCAAAATCATGACGATTCCCTTGCCTTTACATGACGTTCTTCATCTTTGTCTGAAAAACAGTCACACCATCTAAGGCTAAGCGCAAATTGATACGCGTATAGCACATGTGACGGTACACAACACTACTGCACGATTTGCACGTTCCGCAAGTACCGCGCTCGACCTGCGCGTATTGAGCTGCGTACACACAGTTTGCACATGTCGGTTGGCGACGCTCTGAGCTGACCGAATCGAAGAGCGTGCATTCTGTAATTTTTCTCAAACAATTTTACAGGAACTACTAAGTAAAAATATTTGATTTTTGCCTTACTTGTAGCGTTATATGACAGCTTCTTCGCGAAGTGCTCATCATCTCGCTAATGGTCAACTTATTGTTACATACACATTTTAGTAAGACACTGCGCAAAATTCGAAAAGTTTGCAATGAAGACTAGGGGACGCTACGATTTTGCGTTTGGTGCGTATTACATCATAATTTGCTGTGTATAAAATTCAGCTAACATATTCAGTTTTTCATTAGATTTGGGAGGACGTCTCTATCTGTCTCCGATCTCGGGAAAATGGATCTCATGTAGCGCGTTCATTCTTATCTCTCGGCCGCGAGAATGAAATATTCACATCTCTCGTATATCCTAAACCGCTCGAGACATCGAGACGAGATTTGGCGAATGATAGCACTCAAGAAGGAGAGTATTTCGCCAGTTCGTAAACACACAGAACTTTCCTATCTATGGCGATATACCAGAGGCTATACTTCCTATTTTATTGCCGGCTGGAGTAGCCGCGCGGTTCTAGGCGCTACAGTATGAAACCGCGCGACCGCTACGTCGCAGGTTCCAATCCTGCCGCTGGCATGGATGTGTGTGATGTCCTTAGGTTATTTAGGTTTAAGTAGTTCTAGGTCCTAGGGGACTGATGACCGCAGAAGTTAAGTCCCATAGTGCTCAGAGCCATTTGAACTTTTTTTTTCACTGCAGTGACTGTAATTTTTTAAGAGTTGCGACAGCTAGTGAAACAAGAGTTTCATAGTATGAAAATAAACATGAAATTTCTTCTCTTATGTTACTGCAAACCGACACAATGAGGTTTTTCGTAAGCTATTGAGCTCTGTGGTCGCCAGTTACTTGTTTAATGAGACACTGTTTCAGAATTCTGTTGCAATAGCTGTTGCAATTTGAGTTTGTGAAAATTATACTGTGTTTTGCAAAAGAAGTACAACTAAACCCGTCAACAAGAGAAATGTGACTTACTCATAAATGGTGATGCTCCTCCGAATGAGAAAAGATTAATGATTCACACAAAAATAAATCTCCAATTCTGTTGGAATTCTGGTTGAATCCCCATAGCCCGTGGTATTTTTAACATTGGATGACTGAACTGGAAACTTACCAAAGAATTTTATTCCTTTTCATCATCTTAGCAGTATTAAAATAATGATGGGGTACCCGTCATGCGGAATGAGAGGCACATGCCAGATGCTGGTTACTCATCTATGGCTTGCCAACCTGACAATGTGTGATTCGTGCATAAAATAGTTGTTATTGAGGAAAGTAAACAAGTGATTCGTCGCACAGCACAATGGTCAGTGTATTATCAGCAGCTGAGAATAATGCGCGTGACAGGCATGCGGAAGCTAGCCAGGTGTGCCTTGTGAAAATGTTCAAATGTGTGTGAAATATTATGGAACTGCTAAGTTCATCAGTCCCTGAGCTTAAACACTACTTAACCTAAATTATCCTAAGGACAAACACACACACCCATGCCCGAGGGAGGACTCGAACCTCCGCCGGGACCAGCCGCACAGTCCATGACTGCAGCGCCTTAGACCGCTTGGCTAATCCCACGGGGCAAATCACCATACTCTTTGAGGATACTCATACTTTCGGAATAATACCGACCACTTCTTCATTTGTGTAGCCTGCTGTATAATTAGTTTATTAATGCTGACAGTGTGTATGCAGCCATTGACACGCTTTCTCTTGTCACGACGAGCCAATTAAAACATTATTATTGCAGTGGATATGTGATGTCCACATGCACGTAATATAATGTCTCATATTACATCCATATCCAAGTAATTATAGTGAAACTTACGTACATCATATCTTGGACACTTTTTACCTGGAGCGCAAAGGGCCCATACTGTGAAAATTACGCCTTTTCGACTTTTTGTAACAGATCTTAGATAGGAAAGCATGATTTTATAATATTCCTTACTTCCTTATTCACTACCCTCACGATGAATCGTCTGCCCCTTCTTATGATCTGAAAATATTGTGGAGACAGAAGACAGAATCCCAGTGACTAACGTCTGACCAGGTACTGAACTGTTCATTGTTCTTCACAAAAGAATAAACAAAAAAGTATACAGATATATGTAACTGAAAATTATTACGTACTAACGAAAAGAGATGGAGCTCTTAAACGGCGAAAAACGAAACACTACGCAGTGACAATGAAATTCAGTGTACTGTAAGACCGTATTTCTCAGATGGGCAATACTTTCACTTCCCATATGCGCCATGCCGAAGTGAGCATATGGCAGAAAAGCCTCACCCCTCCCGCAGTGCTAGCGTGGCGCGCGGCGTGAGAAACTGTGCCGCAACCACAACGCCGCGAGACCTGGCGCAGGCGCATGTCGCGTCCGCTTCGCGTAGCGTCCAAATTTGTGCGGTCCCCATTGAACCTGTGAAGTTACACAAATGCGCGGTGCCCTGCGCCGCGCCACATGCGCTATACGCGCCTCAATTTGCGCCTAGCGTAAAGACTGAGGGGGATCCAAAGCGTCATCGCCGTTTGCTTAGTACCATGTTGGCCCACATTTGGAACGCAATACGGCAGCGGTTTTGCGCGCCACGGCTACGACAAGTCCTTCGTAGCCTACCGAACGTGTGTGACACCAGATTTTTACACACAGGTCACTCAGTTCCCGCGATTTACGGGAAGGTGATTTGAGGCTCGTAGCTGAAGCCCGATGGCGTCCCAGATGTAATCCATAGCGTTCAGATCAGGAGGCAAAGACATCAACGTCAGTTGATTATTGTCTTCCTCAAACGACTGCTGTACGAGTCTGGTCTTGTGACACGCACAGTGATCCTGCTTGAAGGTGTCATAGCTGTCGGGTAAGGCATCAAGCATGAAGGAATGAGTTGGTTCGCAATAATGTTAACGTAGTCCACAGCTTTACATCTAAATCTACATGGATACTTCGCGACCAGGGCGGACGTTGCAAGCACATCGACGCTACGACAGATTGCGACGTCCACGTCTTCGCGACGGCCGGCGCGCGGGTGCGGATGGTGAAGAGAGAGGCCCGCGGGGGGAGGGGATTTAAATCGGCCGGCCGCCCTCAGGAGCTCAGTTCGTCAGTGCATCTGACTATGGCGAGATGTCTGATCGCCGAAATATTGTGCCCGTTGGACACTATGAACCGGCAGTATACCCGTGGACTGTTCAAGCAACAAATACGCCGGGAGAAACTGAAGAATCACAGGTTTTAAATTGTAGAACATTTCCAGGGGCAGATGTGGACGCTGACCACAATTTATTGGTAATGAACTGCAGAGTAAAACTGAAGAAACGGCAAAAAGGTGGGGATTTAAGGAGTGGGACCGGGATAAACTAAAAGAACCAGAGGTTGTAGAGAGTTTCAGAGACAGCATTAGGAATCGATTACCAAAAACGGGGGAAAGAAATACAGTAGAAGAAGAATGGATAGTTTAGAGAGATGAAATAGTGAAGGCAGCAGAGGATCAAGTGGGTAAAAAGACGAGGGCTAGTGAAAATCCTTGGTAACAGAAGAGATATTGAATTTAGTTGATGAAAGGAGAAAACATAAAAACGCAGTAAATGAAGCAGCCGAAAAGGAATACAAATGAGACCGACAGGAAGCGCAAACTGGCTAAGCACGGATGGCTAGAGGACAAATGTAAGGAAGTAGAGGCATATAGCATTAGGGGTAAGATAGATACTGTCTACAGGAAAATTAAAAAGACTTTCGGAGAAAAGAGAACCACCAGTATGAATATCAAGAGCTCAGATGGAAAACCAGTTCAAAGCAAAGAAGGGAAAGCAGAAAGGTAGGAGTATAGATGGTCTATACAAGGGCGATGTACTTGAGGACAATGTTATGGAAATGGAAGGGAGATGAAGATGAAATGGGAGATATGATACTGCGTTAAGAATTTGACAGAGCACTGAAAGACCTTAGTCGAAACAAGGACCTGAGAGTAGACAACATTTCATTAGAACTACTGATAGCCTTGGGAGAGCCAGCCACGACAAAACTCTACCATCTAGTGAGCAAGGTATGTGAGACAGGCGAAATACCCTCAGACTTCAAGAAGAATATGGTACTTCCGATCCCAAAGAAAACAGGTGTTGACAGGTGTGAAAACTACCGAATTATCAGTTTAATAAGTCTCGGATGCAAAATACTAACGCGAATTCTTTACAGACGAATGGAAAAACTGGTGGAAGCCGACTTCGGTGTAGATCAGTTCGGATTCCGTAGAAATGTTGACCCTATGACTTATCTTAGAAGACTGATTAAGGAAAGGCAAACCTACATTTCAAGCATGAAACTACTTGGCAGATTAAAACTCTTTTCAGGACCGAGACGAACTCGGTTTTTCTGCCTTTCGCGGGAAAGTGTTCTACCATCTGAGCTACCGAAGCACGACTCACGCCCCGTTCTCACAGGTTCACTTCTGCCAGTAACTCGTCTCCTACCTTCCAAGCTTAACAGAATCTCTCCTGCGAAATTTGCAGAACTAGCACTCCTGGAAGTGAGGATATTGCGGAGACATGGCTTTGCAACAGCCTGGGGGATGTTACCCGAATGAGATTTTTTCACTCTGCAGCGGAGTGTGCGCTGATATGAAACTTACTGGCAGATTAAAACTGGAGGAGTGCTAGTTGTGTAATTTTCGCAGGAGAGCTTCTGTGAAGTTTGGAAGGTAGGAGACGAGGTACTGGCGGAATTAAAGCTGTGAGGAGGGAGGTGAGTCGTGTTTGGATAGATCAGTTGGTAGAGCACTTGCCCGCGCTCGACAAAGGTCCCAAGTTCGAGTCTCGGTCTGCCACCCAGTTTTAATCTGCCAGGAAGTTTCATATCAGCGCACACTCCGCTGCAGAGTAAAAAAGTCTCATTCTGGTCACATTTCTAGCATTTGTAGACTTAGAGAAAGCTTTTGACAATGTTGACTGGAATACTCTGTTTCAAATTCTGAAGGTGGCAGGGGTCAAATATAGGGAGCGAAAGGCTATTTACAATTTGTACGGAATCCAGAAGGCAGTTATAAGAGTCGAGGGGCACGAAAGGGAAGCAGTGTTTGGGAAGGGAGTGAGACAGGGTTGTAGCCTATCCCCGGTGTTATTCAGTCTGTATATTGATCAAGCAGTAAAGGAAACAAAAGAAAAACTTGGAGTAGGAATTAAAATCCATGGTGAAGTAATAAAAATCTTGAGGTTCGCCGATGATATTATAATTCTGTTAGAGACAGCAAAGGATCTGGAAGAACAGTTGAACGGAATGGACAGTGTCTTCAAAGGAGGATATAAGATGAACATCAACAAAACAAAACGGGGATAATGGAATGTTGTCGAATTAAATCAGGTGGTGCTGGAGGAATTAGATTAGGAAATGAGACACTTAAATCAGTAGATGAGTTTTGCTATTTGAGGAGCAAAATAACTGATGATGGTCGAAGTAGAGAGGATATAAAATGTAGACTGCCAATGGCAAGAAAAGCGTTTCTAAAGAAGAGAACATTATTAACATCGAGTATAGGTTTAAGTGTCAGGAAGTCTCTTCTGGAAGTATTTGTGGGGAGTGCAGTCATCCATGGAAGTGAAACATGGACAATAAATAGTTTAAATAAGAAGAGAATAGAAGCTTTCGAAATGTGGTGCTACAGAGGAATGCGAAGATTAGATGGGTAGATCACGTAACTAATGAGGAGATACTGAAGAGAATTGGGGAGAAGAGGAATTTGTGGCGCAACTTGACTAGAAGAAGGGATCGTTTGGTAGGACACATTATGAGGCATCAATGGATCACCGATTTAGTACTGGAGGGAAGTGTGGAGAATAAAAATAGTAGAGGCAGACCGTGAGAAGAATACACTAAGGAGTTTCAGAAGGATGTGGGCTGCCGTAGTTACTCGGAGATGAAGAGGCTTGCATAGGTTAGAGTAGGATGAAGACCTGCATCAAACGAGTCTCTGGACTGAAGACCACAACAACAAAATCAATGCAATTACTCAATCTGTGAGAGAAAATGCATAATGGGAGCAATAAGTGCACACTCACAGATGCTGTACCACATTATGTTTATGTTATATAAATAAATTGTAATTATGGAGAGTAAAAGACATCGTATTGCTTCTCAGGTATTCAGCTTTACCAAAACGTTTATAAGAAGAGTGGCACAACTCTTGATTCACACCACTTTACCTTTTCACTATCAGTAAATTTCTGAGAGGAAACGTGGTATTCCAACTTCTAGGGACTATAAAAAGGAATTTAACGTGGAAGTAAATTACATGTCTGTAGTAAACGTAGTTACAATATTTTATTTTTACATTTCATCAAATGTATCACGAATTATTGTAAAACATGAATTTACATTAAACGAAACGAAAACCTTTCGTTTCTCAGAAGTGGGAAAAACTGAGTTATACCACTGTGGCTCTCAGTGGCCAATATTAGTTTGGTGTATAAGTTCGCAGCGTTTTTCGTTTCCATATTGGTATTCCGGTTGCTATGGGTTTGTTTATGGATTGTCGTTTTTTTATTTGCAGTTCACTATATCTATTTGAATTTACATATTGTTGTTTTGTCATTTGGAGATACTGAGTGCAGCTGTGGAGGCTAGAAAATGGAGTGCCAAATGGAGAAATCGGAACATTTGCGACATATTTGCCTGTTTGAGTTGAATAGAGGGGAGGATACCAGCGGAGGTATCCAGAAAGACTTGCGCCCTGAACAGAGCCCGACAAGAAAATGGGTTTATCGTTTTAAGGAGGATTGTTTTGACAAAATGTGACACTCCATGTTCAGGAAGACCTTTAGTGTTCGATGAAGATCGTTTAAATGTATTAATCCACAATGATCCATGTCAGTATACTCGAAAACTGTCAGATTTCATGCGTCTGTGATCGTCCCACCATAGTGCTTATTTGCGTGCAGTGGGGAAGGTTCAAAAATCGGTTGTACGGGTTCCGCATGCTCTAAGCCAAAATCACGAAAATCAGCGGTTGACTGTACATGCAGTTCTTCTTGTTCGTCATCAATTGGCTACTGAACAACACAGACCATTCCTATCCTGTATCGTTACTGGTGAAGAGAAATGGTGTCTTTATGCCAACATGAGGGAAAGAAAGGAATGACAGAAGCCAAACAAGGCAGCAACTCGCAGTACAAAGACCTGTGCGCATCCACAAAGAGTTCGGTTGGTAAGTCATTCCGCACCCACCTTATTCACTTGATCTTGTGCCCTCAGATTTTCACTTTTTTCACTCTCTGTTGAACAGCTTTCAAGGAACTTCCTTACCGGATGAAAATGCGCTCCGAACATGCCTCGACGAGTTCTTCACCTCAAAACTACGTGATTCCCACAGACGCGGAATCGAAAAGTTACCCTACCGTTGGCCAGACTGCTGTAAATGGTGAAGGAGAATACTCGTATATTATTGATCACTAAAGCCTGTTACCGTATGTGTTGTGTTTATTAAACTTACGGGAAAAACGCTACGTACTTACGCAGCAACCAATAAATGCCCACTAAAGTAGCACGTGGGCAGTCGACCAGTTACGCCATTTCCGATATGCTTGTCTCTAGGCGGGAGGCCATAACAATCCGCCGTTTGTTGACCAATGGATTTCCCCATTTGCGATCTCCATCGTCATTAGAATGATTCCCTATTCGCCTTTGCACCGCTTATACGCTTTCCTTGCTGCGTCACGTGTCCGCGTCCTTGCCAGGGCCATTCAGTCTTACTGTGTGAATGGTTATGGTTCATCAGCATAGCGGAAAAACAAAAGACTCGTCGTTGAGGGGACTGCGGTTCAAATTCCTGAATGGGCATCAAGTTTTAGGTTTTCCTCGCTTTCCCTTACTTAAGCTGGATGCTGAGACGATTCCTTTAAAATGGCACTGCTGATTTCCTTCCTTATCCTTCTCTAGTCTGAGCTTATGCTTCGTCCATAATAATGTCGTCTTTGATGGCATGCTAAACCCCTCCTTGCTGTAATTGAGGATATGAACTCAGGAATACGAAAAATGTGTGATGTTATCATCCTATCTCTTGGTTATTCGAATTTCCATTTATGGGCAGTTGTAGAATGACAGAGATATTATATTATTCACTTATGTTACCTTTTCACCAGTCTCTAATTTGTGGCATTTAAACCCTCTTTTTCTGTTGTTAGTATTTGCAGCTCTTTTCGTCAGTAGCTAATGATAAATTCAGTTATGTTTTATCGTAAAGAAATTTATTCTCAGCTGTCAGAGACGTTTTGCCTGTTCATGTTGTGCATCTTCGTTAGTCTATAATAATAAAAATAATAAAAAATATTTAATTATACATAGTTTGATGCGAGATTCGTAGTGATTCTTTTGGAGTTCGTTTAGATCTAGCTATTTCCATTTACAAGTATAACTTTGTGTTTTTTACGTACATTCATTTTCGTGTCCTGACGATACAGCTGTCTGTTGCCCTATATGTGCTAAATGTACATGGTATACGTTTCTTTTTGTAAATATTTCTTTGTGTATAACTTACTCCGTACAAAATACTAAATATTTCCACCGCTCTAGGTCACATGGCTTGGAGCTGACTGAGGTATAATGGGAATTGACTGAAGGATCCTGGGAGAGTGGATTGGGGTGTACACACACACACACACACACACACACACACACACACACACACATATTTATATAATTTCAAATACAAATAGCTAGATCTAAAGAAACGGCAAAAGAATCATTACAAATCGCACATCAAAAAATGCATAATTAAATCATTTTATGCATGTTATAGACCTCTGAAGGTGCCTAATATGAATAAGCAATACATATCTGGTACTGAAGAATAAATTTCTGTTGCAAAAGACGGTAGTTTTCTTATCTTTCTGATAAAACATTACTGAAGTTATCTTGTACAGTCTTGCGTGTATCATTTAATTTCCTTTTCAAACACAATGGTTTCAGTTATCCTACGAATCACTTTGTGCAGTGTATTGTGCAATTTCTGCCCTTGGAGGAAACACTTTTTGGAAGTTTTTTGGAAGATTTTTACTTGGGTAGATGTAACTTAAGTATGATTCTTGTTCCATGACGACAGATAAAACTGTTAGTGTAATGATTATAAATACCTTTTTTTAATGTGCTGTATCGAGGGGTCAGGATGGCACTTGAAATTACGTACCCTGGTACAGGTTGTGGCGACAGTGTGGGCTGGTTAGCCAAGTGCGGGTTTGGAGCCAAAGGCTGCCCGCTGATAAATTATAGAGGTAACATTCGTTTATTTCTTTATCAGACAGAGCAGTTGTTGCAGTCAGCAGTCAGGCTCGGACTACGGCCCTAGAGTGTAAGAGAGGGTGCTGAACTCAGCACACGGCCTTCATTGGCACAGCCAGCTCACTACGGAACGTAGGCCGCAGATGGGCAGAGTCCTGTCGTTGGCATTACGGTGGCGAGAATGCGCAGTGTCAGAGCACAGGCAGCTATGCCGACCTGTGCTGTAGTCGACGGTGGTGCTGGCACAGACGCGTGCCTCAGTGCAGTGACGAACCGAGGACACCAGTGTAGGGAGCAGCATTAGTGGCTTGTAGTGGTACAGTGTGCCTGCAGAAGGGAGGCCAGCAGCAGCAGAGTGTGCCCACACAGAGCAATCGCTGCCTGGACAGTTAGTAAGAACCAGATAGGTGTCTTGCAGTCGACGGAAGTTCGCCAGGGAATGGTCACAGCGGCTTCTAGCCTAGGTGCAGCCAGTAGTTCTGCACCTAAAACATGCAGAATCTGATAGTACTAGGTAAATGACATTAGAGGCATTGGCGTATCGTCTGGTGGAAAAGCGTCTCATCACCGTGTCGTCGTAATTCTCTTCATTATTCTTTCGCCTTTGGGCTGGTTACCTCTTCATGGAGAATCTCTTGTTACGGCAGTTTAATAGACCGTACTGAAAAGTAATGCCTCAGAATTTTTATGTAAAAATTCTTAAAGTTTTTAAAATAAAATAAAAGTTATTAACATTCTGCATCTGTATTCTTCATGTCTACATATTTATTTCGCAACGTAGTCTCACTGGCGACGAACATGTTTTTCCTAACGAGAGACCAATTTGATGATGCCGTCGTTGTAGAATGTTTGACTTTGTTGACAGAGCCACAATCTCATCTGTGCTAGCACCGTTTCATTTCTGTCAAAATGAAGTCCTCGAAGGTGTTCTTTAAGTTTGGAAACAGATGAAAATCGGATGGGGCCTTGTCAGGATTGTATGGAGAATAATCGATGGCAGTGAACTCAAGGCATCTCGGATTCTTGCTGATGTCTCAGCGCTTGCGTGTAGTACGGCGTTAACATGCTGAAGGAAAGGGTTCCCCATGTGTGACGAACTCCTCGAATTCAAAATACGATTACAGCACGTTGTCTCACAAGCGCCGACATAGTCACGTTACACGCGGAGCCTTCTAGCAGCAGAGGGCAGCAAATGTGCAGGCATGAAGGATAAAGATGTAGAATATTAATAATGTCTGCTTTAAGAATTTTTACATTAAAAATTCAGAGCCAGTACTTCTCAGAACTCCCTTGTAATTCTCTCAGGTGTGAAAATAGATTTACAAGAGAGAGTCGTGAAAAAGAAGAATCTAACTGTTCCAAGTGTAAAATTCCCATTGTGTAATTTCGTCCGAGCTTGTTCTAACACCAGGCTACGCCACGGATGGTGCAAGGAAGACGTCCCTAAAAGGCGCTGCTAATTTTTCTAGGAACAAGGACTTGTCAGCCTCTTAATAAGACGGCTGACGCTGCTCCGAACTGTAGCTGCACTTCGCTACTAAAGACAACATGCTGTGATAATGTTCCGTCTTCGCAAATATAAGAGAAGGCGATTTCTTCCACAACTGCATATCTGTTCTCTCAGTAACATATCACGAAAGTATTGTAGCGTACCTAGTGGAACAACACGTTTTGGTTAAGTCATCAGTGTTTCGACTTGTTTGGTGCATCTTTTCCTATCTTGTGCTGATCTTTTCATACATACGTAATTATTACATCCAACATCTTCTATAGTCCTCTATAACTTCTCCCCCTACCCGCCCCCCTCATGAACCACGGACCTCGCCGAACTGAGTGAGCTTGAGTGCTTCAGAGAGATGGATAGCTGTAATGAAGCTGCAATAAAGATGGAGGTGTATCTGTGGAGAGCCTATGGTTCCAGAAAAGGGGTAGCAGCCTTTTCAGTAGGTACATGGTGAACAGTCTAGATGACTGGTTTCGTCCTGTAACATTAGCTTACATGGCGTTCTCTGCTGGTACTGCGAACGACTGAGAGCAGTAGCAAACTAAAGTCGTTATTTTTCCCGAGGGTATGCAGCTCTACCGTACTGCTTAATAACGACGGCATCCTTCGGGGCAAAATATTCCGAGGAAAATAGCACCACTCAGGGTGATGACGTCTGCAGGAAAATCAGAACTGGCGTTCTACGGGTCGGCGGGTTGAATCTTACGACCCTTCATCGGGAACATATTTTGGAGAATTTGGAAAGTGGAATGGAGAGGTTAAAGTTATACTTCGAATTAGTGAAGCGCGGTGGCAGGAAGAACATGACTTCTAATCAGGTGAGTACAGGATTATAAATACAAAATCAAATATGGGTAATGCAGGAGTAGGTGTGATAAAGAAAAAGAAAACACGAACGCGGAGAAGCTACTATGAACAGTTTATTGAATGCGTTATCGCAGCCAAGATAGACACAAAGCCAACACCCACCACAGCAGTACAAGTTAACGTGCCAACTAGTTTCGCAGATGATGAAGAGATTGAAGCATGTATGATGAGGTAAAAGAAATTTTCCACATACTTAATTTAGTAGTGATGGGATATTGGAATTCTATAGCAGGAAAACAAAGGCAAGGGAAAATATAAAGAGAACATGTACTAGGGAAAACTTTGCGTAGAGAATAATTTAATCATCTCTAACGCTTGGTTTAATAATTATGTAAGAGGCGTGGAGGAACTGGAAGATTTTAAACTGAATGATATTTCCAGGCGCAGATATGGACTCCGACCACAATTAATTGGTTATGAACTGCAGATTGCAAGAAGACACGAAATCAAAAAATGTGACCTAGGAAATTGACAGAAGAGACGAGAGCTGCTGAGCAAGCAGTAAGCAACGACTGAACGAAATGGGGAAAAGAATATAGCAGAAAACGGATAGGCGGTTTTTAAAAATGAAATAGTGAAGGTAGCAGGGAATACATAGGTAAAAACACAAAACCTAGTAGAAATCTTGGCTGTGATTTAACTGACGAAAGACGGTCATACAATATGCATGAAATGAAACAGGCAAAAGGGAATAGAGACGTCTAAAAAATGTGACTGACAGACAACTCAAGTGGCTAAGCAGAAATGGCTGGATGACAAATGTAAGGCTGTAGAAGCGTGCATGACTGGGGGAAAGATAGATTATGCCTGTAGGAAAATTAAAGAGACATTTGGAGAAAAGAGAGGCAAGTCTATGAATACCTAGAGCTGAGACAAGCAAAGAATGGAAAGCTGAAAGATGGAAGGAATGCAGATAAGGGCTACTACACAAAGGATATCACTTAAAGGCAATATTATAGAAAGGAAGAGAGAAGTAAATGAATATGAGATGAGAAATAGGATACTACGAGAACAAACTGACAGAGCACTGAAAAACTTAAGTGGAAATAAGGCTCCTTTAGAAGTCGACATTACCCCAAAATTACTGAGATCTTTGTGAGTGCCAGCCATGACTAAATTAGTCCAACTGGTGCGCAAGATGTATAAGACAAGCGAAATACTCTCGGACTTCAAGAAGCATCTAGTAATTCAAATTCGAAAGAAGGCATTTTCTGACAGGTGTGAATCTTACCGAATTACCAGTCTAATAAGTCATAAATGCAAAATACGCACACGAATCATTTGCTGAAGGATGGAAAACTGGTAGAAGCCGACCTCGGGAAAGATCAGTTTGAGTTTTGAATAAACACGCGAGGCAATAATGACTCTACTACTTATCTTAAAAGACAGCTTAAAGAAAGGTAAACTAACGGTTACAGCATTTATAGATTTAGGGAAAGCTGTCGGAAATGTTAAATGGAATATTCTCTTTGAAATTATAAAGGTAGTACGGATTAAATACCGGGAACGCAAGGTTATTTACAACTTGTACAGCAAACAGATGGCAGTTATAAAAGTGGAAAAACGTGAAAAAGAAGGAATGATCGAGAAGAGGGTAATGCAGGGCTGCAGCCTATCCCTGATGTTACTCAATCTGTACATCGAGCAAGCGGTAAAGGAAACCAAGGATAAACTTGGAAAGGTAATCAGAGTTCATAGAGAAGAAATAAGCCAGTTTCTCAGCAATGATGTTTTCAGTGGGTTAGAGATCTGGCCAGGGCGACAGTCGGACACCTTCCGTTTAAACGTAGGTTAGGACAGCATGATCAACATGCGTGCTTGTGTTACCTTGTTGAAAGATAACGTCATGGAGACCTTGAAGACAGTACACAGCCAAGGGTTTTAACATGTCATAAAAAATTAAACAGCTTCAGTCCAAATACCATGCGAACCATGGATACCATTGGCTTGGTGCAAGGCCTACAGAGTGTTCGTTTTAACTTGAGACACCTAAATAACTTGAAAGCGACGCATCGTAAGGGAAAAAAGCGTGCTCGTTGAAAAGTTAATATTAGCGAAGACGATATCTGTCTGTGTTACAACTGATCACGGCCTAACCATCTCTCCTGCGTTGGTGGTGCCAACTTTGTATTTTAAAATGGGAACCCCCCCCACATTTTTATTGCATATTCGGATTCTCCACCAAAAAAATACGTACGGTTTACTCAAACCATTGTAATCCTTTCGTGGCAGGTGGCACTGTAATCGAAAAATATCAAGTGTGCCTGATTTTCAAATTAAGAACCGACGCTTTTGATTCTACATTTCATTTACGATGTAAATGTAAACCTTTCCGTTCTAACGGTTTAAAAAAAATGGTTCAAATGGCTCTGAGCACTATGGGACTTAACATCTGTGGTAATCAGTCCCCTAGAACTTAGAACTACTTAAACCTAACTAACCTAAGGACATCACAAACATCCATGCCCGAGGCAGGATTCGAACCTGCGACTGAGCGCCTAGAACCGCTAGACCACCGCGGCCGGCTTCTAACGGTTTACATTGATGGACAATTATTAACGGATGTCATTAATGTTCAATCATTAATGGATGTTGCAAATGCGATTGTACAGTACAAATAATATGGCTAGACATTGACATTTCTGGCAGATAAGCTACTTGTATGGGAACGTAGTTTTCTGTTCTCTACAGGGTTGATTGTGGCTAGCCCCAGCCACTGGAATGCTTGATTTCGGTGGCCGTCCTCGATCTCCGCTACAAGGATGACAGATTTCGGTGTGTGTTTCCACGAGGTCACCTGCGGAATAAAAACCACAACCACTGTGATAAGGTAAAATGTCCATAAAATGACACTGACAGGCGTACCTGCCATGGGTACATACATACAGAATCCTGTAAACACTCATACGCTCGCCCCATTGCTGTGGGCCTCACCACACGGCACGCTTCACTTCAGCGCCGAAGCTTTATAAACCCGAACACCGAACGCCTCTGCAACATTGCTGTCTCGAGTCTGTTCTGGCACAGATGGCAAATGTATGTTGCGTCTGTTACACAGAAGATCAAAATAATTTTAATTTATTGCGAGGATGCAAGAAAGCTAGACGCCGCTGTTGCTCTTATTGCTGAACGTGTTGCGATAGGCCACGATTCTGTGCAACTATTAACTGTGTTGTACAACAGTTTACTACCGAAGAAAATGTGACATCCAAAAACGAACTTGTAGAGCAACTGTAACGGGGAACATCGATAATGAAATTGCAGTACTAGCTGCAGTGCCTCATAATCCACATGCAAGTACCAGAGATAGATCGCGGCAGTCTGGAATTGCTCACACACGTGATTGGGCGATCCTACACCGTCACAGATGCCATCCCTACCACATCTCCATGCATCAAGAACTTCACAAAAATGATTATCAGAATCGGATGCGGTTTTGCAATTGGGCGCTTACGCAGATGCAAAGAGGCGTGCAATTCTTGTGTCAGGTAATGTTCTCTGACGAGTCAGCATTAATCAGCACAACACGCATTACTGGCGTGTGGAACATCAGCACTGGATACATGAGGCTGTGCGTCAGGGTCCTTGGTCTGTTAAGATCTGGTGCGGTGTCTTAGCCTACAAACTAATTAGCCCCCTTCTTGTGGAAGGCACATTAAACGAGGAAAAATATCGCAAGTTATTGCAAGAGAAACCAGCCATTCTGCTGGAAAATGTACCCCTCTTAGTGCGATAGACCATGTGGTTGCAACATAATGGTTGTGTGGCACGCTACTCTGCAAGAGCCAAACAACCTTTAGATCTCGAGTTCAGTGATCGCTGGATCGGTAGAGGTGGTCTCGTAACGTGGTCTGCCATATCACCATATTTTTTTCTTGAGGGGTTATCTGAAGAAAAAGTGTATGCAGAAGTACCACGTACTCCACAGCACATAATAGAACGTATCAGAAATGTGTGCGGAAGCAATCCACCAGACATGCTTTTAGGTTGTGTAGGTACACTCAACACATGAATTAATAAATGTGTCGAAATTAAAGATCGTCACTTTGGGCATTTAATGTGAACTACAGTTGTGGTGAAAGGCAAGGGGGCTCACCAAAATTAAGTACCCCAATTTTGAGAGGCAAGGGGAGTCACAGAAACCGACCACCTAGTGGTGAGAGGTAAGGGGACTCACCGTTATCAAGCATCCCGATGGAAGCAGAAAACTATTACATTCATGTCGTTTCTGGATCGCGCTAGACGTACGTGCTAAGCGGACATTGAATCCTCTAACCATATTGTACTGTGCAATCAAATTTGCAACACAAAAGTAAATTTCGAATATAAATATCAAACGTCAGGACACAAAGGTTAACATTTAGATTGTAAATGAAATGAAGGTGATATTTGTCGATCACAGTGCCATCTACCACGAATGGAAAATAATAGTGTGAATAAATCCTAAGATTTTTTTGGCTTAGAATCCGAATATGCATTAAATATGAGGGGTTCCTATTTCAAAATGCAAAGCTGACTCTGCCCACGTGGGAGGGGTAAATAGAAGGTGGCCAGTTGTAGCATGGACAGATGGCCGGCCGC
Organism: Schistocerca piceifrons; assembly: GCF_021461385.2. Taxonomy (NCBI): domain Eukaryota; kingdom Metazoa; phylum Arthropoda; class Insecta; order Orthoptera; family Acrididae; genus Schistocerca; species Schistocerca piceifrons. The sequence continues at coordinate 318,675,991 of NC_060139.1, read as the reverse complement.
TGTGGCCGAGCGGTTCTAGGTGATTCAGTCTGGAACAGCGCGACCGCTACCGTCGCAGGTTCGAATCCTGTCTCGGGTATGGATGTGTGTGATGTCCTTAGGTTAGTTAGGTTTAAGTAGTTCTAAGTCTAGGGGACTGATGACCTCAGATGTTAAGTCCCATGGTGCTCAGAGCCATTTGAACCATTTGAACCACGGACAGGTGTCCCCTTCACTAACATTAACTTTTCACGTGGAACATTGTTGTGCACTACTACATACACCACGGTAAGCAGAGGTGGGTTACAGAGTGCTGTAGCAGTTATCGTCGAAGGGAAGCTGGACAGGAGCAGAAATGATTAGCGAACAGTAAATACATTAAACAGAAGTTTTGCGTAACTTGTATCTTTCTCCAAGCAATGCGAAGAAACTTTACAGAAGAACAAACAGCAGTAAAGTCCAGCTATTACAAGAAGCAAAGTAGAGAGCATCGTGCAGTGTCAGGCTCCCACTACTACTGTAAGAGCGAATTGCCGAAGGCTGACTGAGACTGAAGACTGTTGAAGACGGCACTTGAGACTGGGCCGTGTAGCTGCTGCCTACCACCCTACACCGAAGATCCAAAGAAATTGGTACACCTGTCTAATTTCATGTAGCCCCCCCCCCCTCCCCAATCATCCGCAGGCATGCAGAAGCGCCGCAACACGACGTGGCGTGGACTCGACTAATGTCTGAAGTAGTGCTAGAGGGAACTGACGCCATGAATCCTGCGGACCTGTCCATAAATCCGTGGGAGTACGATGGGGTGGATATTTCTTCTGAAAGCACATTGCAAGACATCCCAGATATGCTCAATAATGTTCATGTCTGAAAAGTTTGGTGGCCAGTGAAAGTGTTCCAAGTCAGAAGAGCGTTCCTGGAGCCGTTCTGTGGCAATACAGGACATTTGGGGTGTCACATTGTCCTGCTGGAATTGCCCAAGTCCGTCGGAATGCACAATGGACATGAATGGATGCAGGTGATCAGACAGGATGCTTATGCGCGTGACACCTCTCAGAGTCGTATCTAGATGTGTCAGGGGCCCCATATCACTCCAACTGCAAACACTCCACACTATTACAGAGCCTCCACCAGCTTGTACAGTCCCCTGCTGACATGCAGGGTCCATGGATTCACGAAGTTGTCTCCACACCCGCACACGTCCATCCTCTTTGTACAATCTGAAACGAGACTCGTACGACCAGGAAAAACCCATATCGATGATGTTTCGTTGAACTGTTCGCACACTGACAGTTGTTGATGGCCCAGCACTGAACTCGACAGCAATTTGCGGAAGGGTTGCATTTCTGTCACGTTGAACGATTCTCTTCAGTCATCGTTGGTCCAATTCTTGCAGGATCTTTTCCCGGCCGCAGCGATGTCGGAGATTTGATGTTTACCGGATTCCTGATATTCACGGTACACTCGTGAAACAGTCGTACGGGAAAATCTCCACTTCATCGCTGCCCCGGAGATGCGGTGTCCCATCGATCGTGCGCAGACTATAACACCACGATCAAACTCAATTAAATGTTGATAACCTGCCGTTGCAGCAGCAGTAACTGATCTGACAACTGCGCCAGACAGTTGTTGTCTTATATAGGCGTTCCCGGCCGCAGCGGTGTATTCTACCTGTTTACATATCTCTGTATTTGAATACACATGTCTATACCAGTTTCTTTGGCGCTTCAGTGTATATCGCGGGGGCTGAGAGCGTTGAAGGTATGGGAACAGAGCGAGGTGGCGCTGTGGCTAGCACACTGGACTCGCATTCGGGAGGACGACGGTTCAATCCCGCTTCCAGCCAACCTGATTTAGGTTTTCCGTGATTTCCTTCAATCGCTCCAGACAAATGCCGGGATGGTTCCTTTGAAAGGACACGGCCGACTTCCTTCCCCGTCCTTCCCTAATCCGATGAGACCGATGACCTCGCTGTCTGGTCTCCTTCCCCAAAAACAACCCAACCCCAAGGTGTGAGTCAGGGGGCGCAAGTCACTGGATCCGTCAGGTCCCCGGGCGCCCGCTATTGATGTCCGTCGGAAACGTGCATTTCTGTTACCAGCTATGAGACGCCGGTGGGTGTGGTATCGATCTATACAATAAACATTTTTTCGTACACACATCGTCTTCGAGATATGCAATTATCTCAAGTTAAAACAAACATGCTGTATACGAAATGATGAATGCGATCTGGTAACGTTCGTTATGCTTGGAACCTCCACAAACGAATACGTGTATCGTGAGGTTGTAGGCAGAACCAAGACTCGCCTGTGTCCCGTGTTCCCATTGGGCGGACCGCCGTTAGCGGGCCTCTCTCTGTTGCCACATCAAGGGAAGCGGCAACAATGGTCGTCGTAATGACTGTCCGATATGCTTCAGACGTCGTCACATCGTCTGTGTGGACACGTGTCTTGATAGAAACAATCCCATTATATGTCTCAAGGTGTGTGACATGGCCGCGAGGTCCTGCACGGCTGAACGAATGATATGTCGGCCCTGTCGAGCGTTAGGGGACATTTGACATCGTATACGACGTTTCGAATGGCCATCTTCAACCGTTCGATTCCATATTGGCATAACAGTTTCTGGGATCCCGACCAAAACGAACAGTAATATCACAGAACTGAGACACCGTTCTCGATAGACCACGATTCTACCGACATGTGTTGGCAGGCGTTTACCATTCACACACGAGGACTAACACAGTCTCTTACACACAAACACTCAAATCAGATTTCTGAACGAGAAATCCGCTGCATAAGCTTCCACTGCTCACAAAATGTAGGTGGTTTTACTCCTATCTATTTTGTGTGGTTGTTCGGAAATACTAATCATTCGCATATCCAAGCATTTAGCACAATTCATGTCAGCTGACGTTTACAAAATGCCGCCTTCATGGTCTTGCGATTTTAGTTCAAAAATGGTTCAAATGGCTCTGAGCACTATAGCACTTAAAATCTGATGTCATCACTCCCCTAGAACTTATAACTACTTAAACCTAACTAACCTAAGGACATCACACACATCCATGCCCGAGGCAGGATTCGAACCTGCGACCGTAACGGTAGCGCGGTTCCAGACTGAAGCGCCTAGAACCGCTCAGCCACAACGGCCGGCGAGATTTTAGTTCCCATTACTTCCTACATACCAATTCTTACTCACAGTTACCAGGAAACCGCAACATATCGTCCTATTAACAAAGAGGTTCTACAATACATCACATCATCTTATCAAAAATTCTACCACTAATTTTAACTCTTCAATTTTTTTTCTGTTAATATTGGACGTTAAATAAGGAAATGGCTGAAGAACGACAATTGGGTCACTGCTATCCCGGCCATAGCAGGGGGATTTAAATAACTGTTAAATAAAAAAATAAAAGAATATCTGTTCATAACACACCCTTTCAAGGCATTACTGTAAACTAGAAAGCATTTTCTTTGAAGCGACACTTTTACTTATTAAGCTCACGTAAAGAAATTGTCTCTTACAGGATTCTGAGGATTTTTCTGTGTTACATTTAAAGTGATAGATACTTAACGGAATGTCCGAGGTACTGAGAAGCATACACATTGAGAAACCGAGAAAATTCAGTGTTCCTTATAACGTTACCGCATATAATTACTTAAAATTTTCTTTACGTTTTGAATCCAATCCGATAATCAAGAGAATTAAGCTTTTTTCAGTAAAGATTATTTATTGCAACTCTGTCTTTGGCGCTAACGTTATAAGAAAAACGGGCCCATTTTTATCTTTGGTTTTATCTCACTTCTTTCATGAAAATCAGGAATGGCAATAATACTGTTAACTTTCGTTTACTTCAAAACTGCAAAATAGCTACGGCCCACGGTTAGCTTGGAAACAATTCATTTGGTGTTCTAGTGACCGTGAAAAGAAATAAAGTTTACTTTCGTAATAATTTCACTCAGAAAAATTATCGGACATCGAGAAAAACAAATGACTGCACGTTCTAATGAATATGATACGCAAATACTAATTACGCACAAAATGTACGCAAATAGTAATTACACACAAAATGTCTTTTGAGATAACTGCGAACCAAACGAAAAGCTATCATTTAAAAATTATTTCTGTTGATATGGGGAAAAGTTGGTTAAGTCTGAATGTTATGCCACACCATGACCGATCTTTATTCCCATACGGCGGCGAAGTTGATGTCGTCTTTTTTTAACTTCTGGAAGACATACTTTACAGGCGAGCATTGCTACCAACTGGGCAAAATATGAGCTTACGGAATATCAGAGCAGCTTTGTGTTACGGTTCAAGACTTCCAAGCAGAAAGAATTCAACAGGTCGTTCTTAAATTAGAGATATAGACAGATGTAAAAGTGCTTTCGGTTGCATCTCAGATAAGTGTTACAGGACCGTCATACTTGATGATACACGTAGATGACCCGGTGCAAAACGCCGGAAAATCATGACATTGTTTGTGGATGACGCTGTTGTTTATAGGGAAGCCACAACGCTAAAAAGAAGTGTAGCCAAATGCAGAAGGTCTTTACAGGATAGAGACATAAAACAGGGAGTGGCAGTGAACACTCAACGTGTATAAATGAAGCGCATTGTGCAGAAATAGGCGAAGAAATCTGTTATTCGTCAATTGCACAATTGGCTATCGGTCACTGTTAAGAGCAAAAATCTCAAAACATCTATAGCATACGCCTGGAGCTGTCTAAAGTGGAGCGTAGAAATATTACTCCAAAGAACTGACAGAGTAGACAAATGAAATACAAAGAAGAGCTGTTGTGTTTCGTTACGGATTCATTTAGTAGGTGTGAAAACGTCACAGAGATGCTCATCGAACTCGGAAAGCAGACTCTGCGAGAGGTGGTGTGCATCAAGGAGAGGTTTACTGTTAAAATTCTGAAAGAGGGTGTTTCGATAAGACTGAGGCAGCCCGTATCTTTCCCCCAGGTACATCTCGCTAAATGGCAATGACGGAAAAAATGAATTGAACTCGAGCTCATATGAATTCTACCGGCTGTCCTTCATCCGCTGCGCCATTCGTGACCAGAACAATAAAAGGGATATATAACAGCGGTGCTAGAAGTACTCTCAGCCACGCACCTTAAGGTGGCTTGCGGAGTATAGACGTAGGCCCAGAGGTACTTGTCCAGGCATCCCTATGTGGACGGGTTGTTAAAAATGTACCTTCCGTTCAGGACCATATCTATTACTTCTGAATATCTTAGCCTACCCGGTAATAATTTTCAGGATGAGTATAGCTTTGAAGACTCAAAAGTTTTGGAAAGTTCATTTTATTATTTGAAATATCAAGACCAAATGTCCTTGACGTTCCTAAAATTTTCAGATAAATCATCTGGCTATCGCGGACTATGTTTGGAAAACGCATATTAATGGACATGAATTGCCAACTCCAGGGACCGAGCGAGGTGGCGCAGTGGTTAGCACACTGGACTCGCATTCGGGAGGACGACGGTTCAATCCCGTCTCCGGCCATCCTGATTTAGGTTTTCCGTGATTTCCCTAAATCTTTTCAGGCAAATGCCGGGATGGTTCCTTTGAAAGGGCACGGCCGATTTCCTTCCCAATCCTTCCCTAACCCGAGCTTGCGCTCCGTCTCTAATGACCTCGTTGTCGACGGGACGTTAAACACTAACCACCACCACCACCAACTCCAGGAAAGGTAGTGCAGTAGCGACAATGTTTGAAAGTGCCCGTTCTAGAAACTTCATATGACGAAATTCGATGAATGTGCGATATGTCCTTCGTTCACGACGACTATTAAGATATCACGATTTCCACTTACGAACGAGTGCGATGATTGGATAGATGGATGAACGAATCTTCTTACGAGACCCCAAAGGCGGAGAGAGAAAACCGAGGCATTCTAATGAGTAAACAGAAAAGGGAAAAGCGCTCTGTGTTTTGGCTACCTTCGTCGCTATGGTACTGATGCTTAGCCTGGTTTGGTCTTTGTTGCTCCGTTGCCAGGCAACGATCAGCCCGATGGTGGAAATCGTTTCTGCCGGCCGTAAGCGTGTGCCGGAGGGCGGCGTCTTCTGAAGCCGCCGCGTGCTGGCCGACAACGATAATGTCAACTGTGACGTAAGACTACGGTGTCCAGTAGTTTATTCCGAAGAACGACGTCTTGTCGACGCCGAAAATAAGAACTGCTGTAAGTTCATCGTAAAATTTGTACAACTAAGTCGAGTGCTAGCAAATTGAATTCATCTTGTCTAAATATAAATCTATTTACGTTTTCGTAGTTGCACCTAAGTTAGTTTTCAAAGATTCGTCACGCAGATATCGAAATGTTGTAGTCACGTCCAGTCACAAGTCTGGCATTAAGTAGCAGGGACTTACTTAAAATGAGGCTCTTTGTAAGATATTGATATTTACCAACATATAGACAGTTTACAGCGTTCTGTGTAACGCTTCATTTGCCCTGGCCTTGACTGTACCAGCACACAGATAGTTGATAGTGTTCTGTGTAATGCTTGATAAATGCTAAGTTATAAGCTCGAAAGTTTTGCGTTACTCTCTTCAGTTGCGTACTTGGAGTATTTATGGCTGGTAACTGTCTCTCATCATTTAAACCGGCTTTACACCATCTGGGAGCACTCAGCCCCTGTGAGGTCAACTGAGGAGCTCCTTAATTGGGAAGTAGCAGGTTCGGTCACGAAAACTGACAACGGCCGTGTAAGAGGTATGCTCACCACATGCCCCTCCATATCCGCACCCAGTGGCACTTATAGGCCGAGGATGGCACGGCGGTCGGTCGGTAACGTTGGGCCTTCAAGGCCTTTTCAGAAAGAATTTAGTTTCGTTTTAACTGTACCATCATACATACAGTTGATATTGTTCTGGATAATGCTTCATAAGTGCTAAGTTGTAAGAACGAAAGTTTTACATTACGCTCATCAGTTGCATACATGATTTTTTTTACTGATAACCAGTTTCTCATCGTTTTGTGAGCATAGAAATTTTCTACGAACGGCCGCCTGCGCATTGGAGGTAATATTGCAGTAAATCTCCATTCTCAATGCTCTTCAATAGAGTGGGCTTTTCCTCCAATCGTAGACGATAAATTAAAAGACAACTTTACTGAGAAATGAAAACAAAATACTTCCAATTTATTTTACGACAGTTGCATGGAGTCATATTTAAAACATAGGACAAAGAGATATATTGTACCATTAACAAATCTTCTATAAAGTAAGTTATAATCCTCCTTGTATATCTCGGGATATGACTTTTGATACTAATGCATTCAATGCGTAATTCTTCCGATTTAGATGCTTTGAAAATAGCCCAAGGCCGATATTGTACAACCGTAAATCAAATAAACAAAATGCCAACTGAAGGTATCACAAAATAACTTAAAAAAAGACAGCCTGTTTGAAAGGGCGCACTTTGCTGATGTGTGAAACCAAAATCTGCTGCTGGTTGACATTCAATCCCATGTAGCTCCATCTCATACACTGTACCATACTTTCATCCTCTTTGACATGCTGTTCACAAGTCGGACGAGGCATCGATTGTCAAACCTGTCCCATTCGATAGTCGCACCTCTGAGGTCAACCAGTGTGTGAAGAGCTTACCTGCGATGATACACTGCAAGTTTCAGCAGTTGCCAACCATACTTAGACTTGTTCTTGACAGCAGATACTGTTGACAATTTCATTCGGTTGATTCCTCCCTCTTGACGGGAGGTTTGACGTTACTGTCACGATGTGACATTGCTGTCACATATCGTTATGTGATATTAATTCATTTTCTGCAGCTAACACGCAATTATTTTACTGAGTATATTGAAGTGGTACATTTGGAAGAACAGCATTGCACTCGCCACACTGCGGTGGTGTCTGCTGGAGACGCCTCTATGGCCCCTTTTTTCGGCAGAAGGCAATCTGTGCACTTCATCACGTCAAAGAGTTCTCTGAAATGATCTGCTCTTCTTGCTTAACGTTATCTCTGATTTCAGGCGCTGCCCAAATAAGATCTCGTTGCGCTTACACCAGAAAGTCTTCCACACTTTTTGGTACATCCCCACTGTTTTAGCACCCTTTAGTAATTCAGTGTGAGTTGTATTGAACTTTTGCTCTCTGTTAATTTCATTGTGATATAAATCAATCAGTAGAGCAAATAAACAACTGTTAATCACAGCTTTGACTTATATTTGAAGATACTTTAACTTGTTCTACAAATAGTCCTGGTTAGCCAACAATGAAAAATAAATGTTACGTGTTGTATGCCTATTTTGTTCACCTCACTGTGTCGGCATTTCAAATGTCCCCTTAGAAAAGTTCATCAATTACTGTGCTGATAAACCTCTTACATTATTTGATTTTCAAACAGCTGAGCAAAACTGAACGTGCACAGACATTTTTCTCTTTACTTATTCAGATCATCAATAAACTGACACACAATATTTTTAGCACAACGCAATCTGACTTTCAATAATCCCTACAAAAGAATGGCCCTGACTAACAATAACCTATACCTTTCATGAATCACTTACCTCATCACAAAATCTTCGTTACTCGAACTACTGCAATACAGCGAGCGCCTCTACTGCCAGCTAAATAAAAGATTCAAACTACCGAAGTCACTAACTACTGATAGGCATAGTTAGCAAATGAAAGATTTTGAAAGAGAACAAACAATGTATTTACCTTAATAGTATTCAAAAGTCATTATATATATATATATATATATATATATATATATATATATATATATATATATATATATATATCAGTTCATGACATCCAGTCTTACAAATTTACTGTCTCTGATGGACACACGTCCAGGTCATCCGCTCTCAAAACTCCGCCATCTCTCTCCCCACATCCACCACTGCTGGCGGCTCACCTCCAACTGCACAGCGCTACGCGCTGTTCACATCCAACTGCCCAACACTACAATGGTAAATATTCCAACAATGCAAACCAGCCACAGACTGCACGCAGCAAAGTCAGTGATTTTCATACAGAGCGCTATGTGGTGTTACCAATATAAAAACCTATACAGCCTACTTACATAGATAAAAACCTCAACAGCCTACTTACACATTTTTCATGCGCGCAGTGCCCCCCTACAAAAATAAGTTACTCATTATTTTGGAAAAGCAAGGAGCATTTCACTTGCTCGTCTTGCATCAGTACAACTTAGTTTTAGTTGTTACCCTGTGACAACAACGAGCATTGCAGTCTCTCATCTTGTATTACTATAAGATGGTTTTTTAAGAAGCAGGAGAGAATTTCACGTTATCCCTGATCAGGATAACACTTTTGGTTCCTTTGAGTTTCCCACCGTTAGGATGGTATAGTGAAAAACATCTTGGGGTACAAAAACTAGTAGCAACCGTTTTTCATACAGGTATGTTTGGACCAGCAGCTGCAGCGTATTATAGCGTAGCGTATACAAAGTTTTTGTTGTGTGCTGACATTTTATGTGAACTCGTATTTTGGAGATTTGTGTATTGCATGTGAGTATTTTGCAGTTTTGTGTGAAGATATTCTTGAGTGTAGGTATATTCGTTCATGTTAAATTTAGTGGGGTAATTTCAGTGTTAACTCCTCTATACATGCATAGGGCTAGTCAAGAGCGGTCTAGAGAAGCAAGGAAAGTTGTTAGCTAGGACGACTTGATGGGAGCAGAGGAAGCCGTATAAGAAATTTCTGTACGAGAGGCGTCGGCAGCCGTTGCGTTTTCTGAAACCTATGAAATCTTAGTGGCAAGTCAACAGAGCAAAACTAGCGAGATTTGCGATACTGAACTGACAGTACCACAGGGCAGTTCAAATTCTCGAAACATGGGAGATATTTCATTCTGGGCAAAGCAGAGGTCAGACGAAGCAGAATCAGGTAGGAAACTAGCAGAGGAAGATATTAAACAAGCCGAGGAAGACAGGAAACAAGCAGAGGAACGAGATATTAAGGGCGTGATGAACAGGAAACAATTTAGGAAAGAGAAGGCTTTTGCAAATTACGCACACTCTGGAAGAAACGAACAATTCGCTTTCTCAAAAAGTCCAGGCTCTGTAGGAGCGCGTGGAATCTGAAACCAAGGAGCCGTGATGTTCTCTGAGACTGAACAGTCTGCCTCATTTAAATAAGAGTTTGAGGACCTGAGAAAGGGAACTGAGCTGTTACGAGTTGCGGAAACATTACTGCCCCTGGGAAATAGTAGGATAAGAGTCGATAAGGAGCAGCATGCTTGTGATGAATATGTGTCTAATGGCACATCGTCAGTGACGCAAAATAGAGTCACTGTAAAGGAAATATGTCTGTCAATGAGGTCCATATCCATCAACGGACGAGACTTTAATGGTAAACACTTATTTTCACTAATGACAATTCTCATCTACACAGCAGGTGCCGACCTGCATATTAGGACCTGAGTGGGCAGTTTAAGGACAGTGTGCCGAACTCCAAGTTAGAATTTAGGTATGAGTAGTCTTATGAGCGAAGAAATAATCGCGGAAGTTTTGCCAGTCACCAGACACGGTACGATTACTGCAGAACTCAAGTCTAACGTCATGAAATTGTACTTGTCAGGTGAAAAACAGAACAGGATACGATTAAGTATCGTAGAAGTCTTTCCACTGGCAGCGTTATGCTTCCAATATTATCTTCAGTGTCATCAGGAGATTTGATAACTTTAATAGTGTCTCGATCATTCAGACAGTAATGGTGATTCAACTACTCATTAATACAGCGTCAACAGAACATAAAAGATCCCATCTCTGTACTGATGCGCATGGCATGGAGTCACTTAAGCTGGTTTTAACGGGTGTCAACAAGAGCAGAGAATGAGCTAAATATTTGAGCGAAATCCATACATAAACTCACGAGATAATTAGTGACGACTGGTGAAGCCAGGAAAACTAGCAACAGCAGCTGGCCTCAGAATGAGAGAAGCAACTGGCGCAATCAAAAACGCATTACGAGGAGAGACCACACTCAAGAAACGTCATACAAAGACCGCCATGGGATCAGGGAAACTGGCGATTGGAAATTATTGAAATAAAAAACTCAGCTCCAGAACGCAATCAACAAGTAAAGAACAGAAAGTGCCTTACTTTTAGTTTATGTTGTCTAATTTGTGTTTGTTATATAAGTTATTTAGAGAAGTTCTCCTTAACCATAAGTTCATGTTTGTGATTAGCAGTACAGTTTTTGACTAATTTGTATCATGATTTGACTTGTGGTTACTATATTTTGTACATCTACATGTGACATTTAGAAGCGTGGAAAGAGTAGAGAGATAGGGCATCTGAATTAGACGCACTTCGGAAGATTATTCTTGTTTTTAAATTTGAGTGCAAGCCTAGGTCTGCTGACCACAAAATCACGTAGCACGATAATTCTTTATTGAACGAGCGTAATGCTCGTTTCATAAATGTTTCAGATTGAAGTGCAGTCACAATCACAGAGGAATTATTGGTGGATCCTGGCAACGTTATTGTAGTTTTGTTTCAGAAATGCGAAGAACATAAAGTAGCAAAGCGTGGTGTCACTCCCCTAAAATTGTTCTTCTTATGGTGCCTCACCTCGTTGTTTTGTTTCTGGACGTCGAGTCCACATGGTGTGTACCACAAATTTTTGGTGAAGTATTGAATTTTCTTTGGGGAAAACCATTAGTTTCAGCCCTCCGCCTAAAGTTTTGAAGGGTTAGCGAACCACAGTGTGTTGCAAGAGGTGAACGTGCCTAGCATGAGATGGATTTTATTTTATACATGGTCGTAGGACGCACTGCAGATGTTATTGTGAGTTTTTTGGTTTACCGACAGCTGAAAAGAATGCCTTGCGGTACTTGCTGAATTGAATTTTATGATCTGTCGGGTTCCAGTTTTTGCTGAGCGATCTCGGCCATGTTTTTTGTTAGGTATTGTGTACTCCTATATGTTTATTTTATGTATGTTCATCAGTGTGTGCGGCAAAAAGATATTGTTGACTTGCATTTATATCACCCTCTTGGAACTTGATGCTTAACATACATTCCGCTGTGATCACCTTTTGGACAGAACTACAGTTGAGCATTTGTTGAATAATTTGTTGAGCTTAAAGCGGTTTTTTTTTGGGGGGGGGGGAGGGGGGCAAGATTTTAAAAGTTTTTTGAGTACGGAAGATTTTTTCAGTCAGAAATTCAAAGTTAACTTTTGGTGCAGTAACCGCAAATTAATTTGCATTAAAATGTGGCAAAATAACCAGAGTTAAAGTCTTTCATTAAATTATTAATGGCTGCGCCTTCTCATTCTTGAAAAAAAAAGTGGCGTGTTGTATTGAAATTGAATAAATGGCCAAACTTTTTTTCATTGAAATTACAGCTGCTCAGAGGCAGGCGAGATGCGAGGAGGCACAAGACGTTGGCTAGGTGGCAAGTACAGCAGGGATCTGCATGCAAATGAAACTGCAGGGAGAAATTCGCTACAGAAACAGGTGAAATATCTGTACAGATATGTGTGAAGTATATGAAATATCCATGAAACACATGTGACATGTGCGTGCTATGACAAATCTCCTATTAAACCCCTGCATCGATATCAGCCAGACTGGTACAAATATTACTTAACAGCTGGAAAGAAATATGTGGGAGTAAGAACGACCAGGCTGTTAATGTGGTGGCGGTGATAACTAGGTGACGGAGAGAGAAGGTGTGGAGGAGGAAATGGACAGGGACGGAGAAGGGGGGGATGAACATAAAGAGGCGATAGGAGAAGGTGGGCAGAGAGAAAGGGAGGAGGGAATGGACAGCGAAAGGGAAAAGGATAAGATGGGTGGAGAGAGGGGTAGTAGGAGATTAATAGAGAGTGGAGAGGAGATGGACAGAGAGAGAGAGAGGAGATGAGGAGATTGACAGAGACAGGGGGAGGAGGAGGTTGGCCTAGAGGGGGCGAGAAGATGAACTTAGAGAGGGATGGACTTAGAAGGGGGAAGGAGGTGTTGGGCAGAGAGAGGGGGAGGAGAAGATGGACAGAGAAAATTGGGGGGGAGGAGCAGGTAGACAGGAAAAGAGGGAAGAGGAAATGGATAGAGAGTGGGTGGAGGAGGAGATGGGTAGAGAGGAATGGAGGAGATGGACTAACAGGAGATTGGAATAAATGCTTACCCCGGCAATGGCGGATACTCAGCTAGTAAATCATATAGAAAAACATGGAAGTATTACATAACAACATTCAAAAACACGATAAAAAATTATGAAGACGGAAAAATTCGTTATAGTATAATAAAGAAGCTATTTTGTAGTCAGTGTAGTACTGAGGAGCGATTGTGTTGAGGTGGAAACAGTAATTCGTTAAAAATGAATTTAATACAAAAACTTGTAATTTATTCATATGTAGGCAAAACGATATTCCGAAATCGATTTGACTTTACAAATTTTCGTTTCTTAGCTGCAGTGCTGTATGGGTGTCTTGTTGACGTTCGCCAAGAAGTTTCAGCTGACGTGATGTTAAACAACTTTACAGCAGCCTTGTCCATGACACAGTAAGTATTGGCTGTCCTTGTAATGAAGCGTCTTCCTCCGTAAAAATTAATGTTTGCAACCATCCACAGTAATCCATAAGCTTGGACTTTCACGCATACAGCCGGGTACTAACAGCGCTGACTGTTCGTCATTGTTTAATAACAAAAACAATATCTTTCAAATGGTTCAAATGGCTCTGAGTACTATGGGACTTAACTTCTGAGGTCATCAGTCCCCTAGAACTTAGAACTACTTAAACCTAACTAACCTAAGGACATCGTACACATCCATGCCCGAGGCAGGATTCGAACCTGCGACCGTAGCGGTCGCGCTGTACCAGACTGTAGCGCCTAGAACCGCTCGGCTACCCCGGCCGGCAACAGTATCTTTGATCTACGTAATGCAGCCCTTCTCTCTCTCTCTTAAATTTTAACGTTAATGTTTATAAATGGGTACTGTCTCTTATGCTACGTATTGTATTGTTTTCATGTTACTTAAAACGTTAAAAATTAATTGAAAATGTTTTACTGAAAAGCAATAGAAAATTATAACAAAATATAAATAGTTTCAGACTCCACTAACAGTTGGCGCTGGTTGCTGCTTTCTTAAAACATTAGTGTATATACTACAATACTTCGAAGTAAACTACGCAACAAACTGTGAACAAAACGAAAGAAAAATTAAATTGTGTGTTAATGTCTTGAATTTACAGTTCCTTTACAGACTGTACTGTCGTGTTTGGGTTTTATTACGAAGAGGGACAGAAAAAACGTAGACGCTGAAACATGATTCCAGTGAAGAGTCCAATTTCCTGAATAGCACTTAGGGGGTATGTAAGCCTAACATCATTATCTGCGAGACAGGCTACCATTACGAGTGATGAATCCATGAGACATTGATGATGAGGTTTGGGGTTTACCCCAGGACATTGGCGAAATCTCTACGTCGGCCTCATAGTCGTAAGTCTAGAACAAACTACCCAGTAGCCTCTGACTGACAAAAAACCACTCTTCATTCAAAAGGATTAAAGCTTTATCCGTCATCACTGACATGGCTATCCTCTCCATATATATCAGATATCTTGCTTCTGTACAACAGCGAACGAGTATTTCTGTTACATAGCCAACACTGCCCATGCTTTGCACATTCGTATCTAGTGATGTTTCATTTCTTCCATCTCATCTCCTAACCTTACACTATTATTTCTTGTTCTTCCTTGAACCAGTCAACACCTTCTCTAGATTTAGTTCCTTCTGCGCTGCTGCCATGCATTTCCGTTAATGTGTCATTACTCACATTGGGCAGTGATGAAATTATTTAACACAATGTTAATGAGTCTCACATTACTGATATGTCATATTTTCATTGTTATTTCTTTTTTTTGAACTGATGTAACACTTTGTTTCTTTTTTCCTCTCAATATCTCTTCATCTTGTCGTTGTACTTCTTCTTGAGTAGACCTTGTAATTTCTCGAGGAAGCTTCTCAGTAAATTTGTGTTTGTAAATGTGTAAGATGGCAAGAACTATGCCCCTTACATTAAGTCATTAAAGATCACCTAACTCACGTTGAGCGAACAGTAGGGGTGAACAAAAATGACTGACAAGGCACAATGCATCTTGTAGAGGGTATAGTATGGAAGTATTGAAATAATTAGTCAGATGATGGTTTTAAATTAATTCACACGACATGAAAACTTTATGGAAACACGTCGATTTACTGGAGGCTAGTTTATCCCAGGGAAGTACTCAGAATTGACCGTGGCCGCCGGGGGAGTGGCTAAGGGAAGCGACAATAGGCAGCTTTGGGCGGCTCAAACTCTGAGAAAGCGGTAACAGGGCGCGGCCTCCAGCTGCCTTAAGATGAGTGATAGTGAGTGGATGGTTGACCCCGACCCCATGCTGGTGTACCGGGAAGCAGACGGAGAACTTGTACGCCTGTTGATAAATGTCCGTCGTCC
Source organism: Schistocerca piceifrons (assembly GCF_021461385.2). Lineage (NCBI taxonomy): Eukaryota > Metazoa > Arthropoda > Insecta > Orthoptera > Acrididae > Schistocerca > Schistocerca piceifrons. Next base: position 318,660,556 of record NC_060139.1, on the reverse strand, counting down.
CGTTTTCAGTGAAACATGAGAGAAAGCCGCGCAAAGCTATGGTGGAGCAGTCAACAGAGGTCAAAATATGCGTGATCGTGACTATAGCAACTTCACGCTGAATTCACGGTCAGCAGAGTCCGAAGTAAATCAGGTGAAGAGCGACAGAATGAAATACGCCGGCCTCCAATGGGAACGTAGGACCGAGGAATTTGAAGTACTCTCCTGGGATCAGAATTCCGGAAAAATTGGTGTTTTGTGGAGACGCTAACCTTGATGGGTGGCCTGGGAGGAGCTAAATAGCAGAAGTTGAGAGGAATGGAAATTTTGTGGGAATTTGTTCACTTCCCTTAGCAGGCATTGGTCGGCGCTGGGAAGCGACGCATAATTAACGTGACTTACGCTGCAATTGGCGTAAGTGATATTGCTAGAGGGGAAACCGAGGCGAAGAGCGGACTGTGAGAAGTCTCCGTAGAGGTCTTCCATTCCCAGCTTGCCTAGAGTGCGGACGTAGCGTTCTTTACTCAGCTTGCCTGAGAAAGAGTGAGCATCTCTGCAGTTTAGGACTTAGCAAATGGAATGATTGAGCTTGGAGATATGGTTCAGCTATGTACTGAGCAAGACAGCTAGGAGTGAATAGACGAGCGCAGCTTGCAGCACCACGAGGTTGGCCAACGTCTGCACAACGAAACTGCTGCGCCACGCTGTATTCGGTGATATTGCACCCCCTCCGGCCACTGATTAATTTGTTGGATCACGTCGACAAAGTTTCCACGAGGGTTTCATGTGCCATGTATTGTAGAATTCTTCTCGCACTGCGCATTACGCCTGGGTCAGTCGATGGGAATTACTTTTGAGTTATCGCGCTTTACTCCACGCAAACGCAATTTATTACCACTGCCTGTTAGGAGAGTCATGTAATGTGATGACTGAAGGTCGTAAGTTAAAATAAATTTGTGCTAATCGACTGCATCTGTTTTCAATCAAGTAGTTGAAATCCCAAGTCATTTTCTTAATTAATTTTATGTTCAACATTTGCATCTGGTGTTCAATAGCTGCATATATCATCAATGTGCACCCCTTTTTAATTAAAAGTGATCAATTCTGAATCAATTAATGTCAACACTGCCACTGCAGTTCAATCAGGAGTCACAGGGCCTTATTTCTTTCTTTGCGTTATCCGATATTGCGGCAGTTTTGCACTCTCTGTTGATCTGTTAGTCAATTAGCTGGGGTGAACACACGCCAAAACCACATAAGTGATGGGTGGGGTGTTACAAATGATGGCTCGAAATTTTGTTGTGTTTCGAAAGTGGTCTATTGGTATTCTCTGGGTCTCATGAAATAAGAAAATCTTGATTGTAAATTGTTTTATCTATTTTTTGGCAATGACGCGTTTTTGTTGAGGAGCATCTTCAGATTAACGTAAGAAGTAATGTGGTGAGTCAACATCTGTCCTTTAATACCAGCATGTGGCATTAAGATTAAAATTATAATATAACGTTGTCCTATCATCATTAGGCAAATAAAAGGATAAGGAACATAATACGGACCCAACTACGTTCCGGCATACACGGCATGGATCGCTGGCTACAGCGGAAGAAATGCAAACACACTGATAAGCCAGAACATGATGACTACCTGTCTAATAGCCACTATGTCCACCTTTGCCACGGATAACAGCGGTCTTGGTAGATCTCTGCAGGGAGTTGGAACACACAAATGAGCAAATTCCTGTAAATTACGGGCGGTGGGGGGGGGGGGGGGGGGGGGAGGGGGGGATGATGAGCTCTGACGCCAAATTCATCAACTCCCAGATGTGTTCGATCGGATTCAGATCTGGAGAGTGGGGAGGCCAGCACGTCAACTGGAGCTCGCCGGTGTGTTCCTCGAACAATTCCACCGACTGACATGGCGGGTTATTTTGTTGAAAAATGTCACTGGCGTCGGGTAACATGATCGTAATGGAGGGGTGTACGTGGTCTGCAACCAGTGAACGATACTCTTTGGCCGTCATGGTGTCTTGCACGAGCTATACTTGACCCATGGTTGCCCCCGACCCAAGAATGCTCCCCAGCGCCTAATGAAGACACCGCCAGCGTGTCTCTGTCCCACGGTACAGGTATCAAGGAGGTGTTCCCCTGGAGACGACGGATTTGTGACCTGCCACCGGCATGTTGGAGAAGGCATCGGGACGCATCCGACCATGCAACCCCCTACCACTGCGCGAACATCCAGTGCCGATGGTCACGTGCCCATTTCAGTCGTAGTTGCCGATGTCGTGGTGTTAACGTTGGCACATGCATGGGTCGCCAGCTGTGGAAGTGTATGGTTTGAATGTTCGGTGCATTGTGTGTTCAAACACACTTGTACTCTCCCCAGAATTTAAGTTCGATGTTAGTTTCGGCGCAATTCGACGCCTGTCCTGCTTTACCAGTCTGCCCAGCCTACGACGTCCGACATCTGTAATGAGGGGTGGCCGCCCAACCACACGACGTCTGGACGTGGTGTCAGCTTGGTTTCGCCACGTGTTGAAGACACCCGCCACAGCACTCCTCGAACCCACTACAAGTCGTGCATGTTGCGAAACGCTCGTGCCAGTCCTCCGCGCCATCACTGTCTGTATTGGGTCGAGCTCAGATAGATCGAGCGCCTTCCCAATTCTGCACACGGACTGCACGCTCATTCATATAAATTCCATTTTGACATGTTGGTCTCACAGTTTTCCTCAGAATATTTCCTTCTTTTTTTCGGCATTTTTTGTTTGAGATCTGAAATCTCAGGAGCACGTGCCAATGTCACGTCTTCATATTCTGTTATTCCCTTTTCGCTTCCCTCTAGTATTCCTTCACCCTTTCATTGCATTGCTTTTTCCTCTCTTCAGTCCATTTAGAACCTATTCTATTTTCTTCTCTGCCTTGGAATCCTTTCCTCTGGTAACACTTTTATTCTTAAACTCTCCGCATCTGTCATTTATTCTCTTACAATGTTAACAGCAAGGTCACCCAGTGCCATTTGCAGGTTATCTGTCTAATGGCTTCCAGATGCAACAAGAGCTTGATTTTCAGCATTTCATATAATTATTGACGGAATTCCAAAGTTTAATATGCTGCCATAGTCCACTCAGTCAAAGATATAATCTTAATTTATAAGTTTAACACGATAAGTCATGTATTACAATTAGAAACTATGCCTTGAGGAAGCGAAACTCACGGCGCGCAAATATGCCGGACTATATTCATCCATTATTTAAGTGGCTTGCAACAAACTTTTCACATAATTAAAATCCTTACTATTTTTTTTCTCGCTGACACACCCACTACATAATGAAAGAAAAAAAAAGCTCATGCCTTTCTACATTTTAGTGTTCACGCAATCAAACTTCATCAACAGGCATGCAGGCATGACGTTTCACATCTACATCAATACTCCACAAGCGACCTGACGGTGTGAGACAGAGGATACCCCTGGAACCGTTAACTGAGCCCCGTCCCGTCCCCCTCACCCTTCCTGTGGTCCGCGCGCCGATGGCGCTTAGGAAGTACGATTGTCGGTAAGCTCTGTAGCACTAATTTATCGAACTTTCACATCCCCGCATTTTAGGAGATCTTTGTGGGAGGAAGTAATATGTTCTACAACTCCTGGAAACGCTCTCTCCAAATTTCAATAGTAAACCTCTCCTTGATGCACAACGCCTCTTGTATTGTCTCCCAATAGAGTCTGTTGACCATCTGTGTAAAGCTCTCGCGCCAAATAAACGATTCCGATAAGAAACGCGCCGCTCTTCGTTGGATCTTCTCTATCTTTTCTATCAATCCTATCTGGTAAGGATCCCATATTGATGAACAATACTCAAGAATCGGTCGAATAAGCGCCTTATATACCACTTCCATCGTGGAGAGTTACAATTCCATAAGGTTCTTCCTGTGAGTCTCAGTCTGGCATCTGCTGTTCCTACTATTTGCTTTATGTAGTCATTCCGCTTAAGGTCACTCTTGGTAGTTACTCCTGGATATTTTACTGTAGATACTATTCCCAGAAATTTGTCATCAATAGTATGGTTGTGCAGTAGTGAATTTCGTTTCGTATGTATGGGCAGTATATTACATTTATTTACGTTCACGGCCAACTGCCAGAGCCTGTACCATTTATCAACCCTCTGCACGTCATTCTGCAAATCGATACTGTCTTCCGGCGTAGCTACTATCTTATAGACAACCGAATCATCTGCGAATAGTCTTAAAGCGCTTCCGACGCTTTCTACTACACTCCTGGAAATGGAAAAAAGAACACATTGACACCGGTGTGTCAGACCCACCATACTTGCTCCGGACACTGCGAGAGGGCTGTACAAGCAATGATCACACGCACGGCACAGCGGACACACCAGGAACCGCGGTGTTGGCCGTCGAATGGCGGTAGCTGCGCAGCATTTGTGCACCGCCGCAGTCAGTGTCAGCCAGTTTGCCGTGACATACGGAGCTCCATCGCAGTCTTTAACACTGATAGCATGCCGCGACAGCGTGGACGTGAACCGTATGTGCAGTTGACGGACTTTGAGCGAGGGCGTATAGTGGGCATGCGGGAGGCCGGGTGGACGTACCGCCGAATTGGTCAACACGTGAGGCGTGAGGTCTCCACAGTACATCGATGTTGTCGCCAGTGGTCGGCGGAAGGTGCACGTGCCCGTCGACCTGGGACCGGACCGCAGCGACGCACGGATGCACGCCAAGACCGTAGGATCCTACGCAGTGGCGTAGGGGACCGCACCGCCACTTCCCAGCAAATTAGGGACACTGTTGCTCCTGGGGTATCGGCGAGGACCATTCGCAACCGTCTCCATGAAGCTGGGCTACGGTCCCGCACACCGTTAGGCCGTCTTCCGCTCACGCCCCATCATCGTGCAGCCCGCCTCCAGTGGTGTCGCGACAGGCGTGAATGGAGGGACGAATGGAGACGTGTCGTCTTCAGCGATGAGAGTCGCTTCTGCCTTGGTGCCAATGATGGTCGTATGCGTGTTTGGCGCCGTGCAGGTGAGCGCCACAATCAGGACTGCATACGACCGAGGCACATAGGGCCAACACCCGGCATCACGGTGTGGGGAGCGATCTCCTACACTGGCCGTACACCACTGGTGATCGTCGAGGGGACACTGAATAGTGCACGGTACATCCAAACCGTCATCGAACCCATCGTTCTACCATTCCTAGACCGGCAAGGGAACTTGCTGTTCCAACAGGACAATGCACGTCCGCATGTATCCCGTGCCACCCAACGTGCTCTAGAAGGTGTAAGTCAACTACCCTGGCCAGCAAGATCTCCGGATCTGTCCCCCATTGAGCATGTTTGGGACTGGATGAAGCGTCGTCTCACGCGGTCTGCACGTCCAGCACGAACGCTGGTCCAACTGAGGCGCCAGGTGGAAATGGCATGGCAAGCCGTTCCACAGGACTACATCCAGCATCTCCAGCGTCTCCATGGGAGAATAGTAGCCTGCATTGCTGCGAAAGGTGGATATACACTGTACTAGTGCCGACATTGTGCATGCTCTGTTGCCTGTGTCTATGTGCCTGTGGTTCTGTCAGTGTGATCATTTGATGTATCTGACCCCAGGAATGTGTCAATAAAGTTTCCCCTTCCTGGGACAATGAATTCACGGTGTTCTTATTTCAATTTCCAGGAGTGTATATCATTTAGACGCATTGTAAACGGTGACGGTCCTGTCACACTTCCTTGGGGTATTGCGGAAATTAACTTTACATCTTTCGCTTTTGTTCGGTTAAGAGCGACGTATTGAGTTCCGGCTGCAAGGAAGTCCTGAATCGAATCGCAAATCTGGTCCGATACTCGGTAAGCTCGTATTTTTTGTTCATTTAATGGCAATTAGCGACGGTGCGAGATGCCTTCCTGAAGTCAAGCAAATCGGCATCAACCCGAGCGCCGTTGCCTTCAGCGCTATGGATTTCACAGACGAACAGAGCAAACATTGTTTCACAAGATCTCTGTTTGCGGAATCCATGTTGATTTTTATAAAGGAGATTCTACCACGGGCTGACGTCAACCATAGAAGCCTATAATTATGTGCATTGACCTACGATCCTTCTTGGAGACGGGAATGACCTGCTCCTTTTTCCAGTCGCTAGGTACTCTTCGTTGCTCCAGGATATTACGATAAACTGCTGCTAGAAACCAAGCAAGTTATTTTGCACAGTTTTTGTTCAGTCTTACAGGTATCTCATCTGGTCCTGATACCTTTCAACTATTAAGCGAGTGCAGTTGCTTTTCTATTCCGTGATAGGTCACTCAACATCGTATTTCGACGTTCGTACAATGACTGAAAGGAGGGACCGTATTACGATCTTCCGTAGTTTGTCAGCTAGGTTTTGACTTCTCTTGAATCTCTGATGAAGCTCTCTTTGTTTAAGTAGCAGTTTTCTAATACGGCTGTTAAGACCCTGCTTGGAACATTGTTGTCTAAGACTTACTGAACGAAAGTTTTGAATTGTTTTCTTTTTTGCTCCACGGCTTCGTCGTCAGCACTGAATATTTGAAGTTGACTACTCAGATGCTCTGCAATTTGTATCCTGTCGCTCTTGCTAAGAAAAAATATTTTTCTACCTTTCTTAACATTCCTTGTAATACCCGTAGTCATAGTTGCTGTCACACTCATGATCACTGATACCCTCCTCTACTTTAACTGGTTCAATAATCTCAATTCTGCATGTTGCTAGAAGGTCTAAGACGTTACCTTCACGAGTTGTTATCTAATTATATGCTCGGAATAATTTTGAGAGAAGATATTCAGAATAATGTCACACGAATCCCTGTCTCTGTCACCAGTTTTGATAGCACGACTCTCTCAGTCTACGCCAGACAAGTTGACGTCACCCCCGATTGCAAAGGCGTGATGAGAAAGTTATTAACGATATTCTGGAAGCTCTCTGTGAAGCGCAGTAGCACCCACTACAACTCATTACCCAGCCGGTTTATAAATGCATCCGATTACCATTTCTGACGGGCGTTTGATGCTTAACTTCACTCAATTTGTTGTTGTCTACAGTCCGAAGACTGGTTGGATGCAGTTGTCCTTGCTACTCGATCCTCTGTAAGCCTCTTGATCTCCGAATAACTACTGCAACTTACGTCCTTCTGGATCTGGTTACTGTATTCATCTCTCGGTCTCCCTCAACAATTTTTACCCTCGAATACTAAATTGGTGATCCCTTGATGTCTCAGAATGTGTCCTATCAGCCGATCCCTTCCTCTAGTCAGGTTGTACCACAAATTTTTTTCTCCCCAATTCTATTTAGTACTTCCTCATTAACTACATGATCTGCCCATCTAATCTTCAGCATTCATTTGTAGCTCCACATTCTATTCTCTTTTCGCCTATTCTCTTCATTGTCCATGTTTCACTTCCATACATGGCTGTACTCCATACATCTGATTTCATTCGACTACATTCCCTTTACTTATTTTGCTTTTGTTGATGTTCTTCTTATATCTACTTTTCTAGACGCAGTCCATGCCGCCAACAGCTCTTCCAAGTCCTTTGCTATCTCTGACAAAATTGCAATCTCATCGCCACACCTCAAAGTTTTTGTTTCTGATCCCTGAAGTTTAATTCCTTCTCCAGACATTTCTTTGGTTTCCTTTACGGCTTGTTCAGTGTAGAGATTGAATAATATCTGGGATAGGCTACAAGCCTGTCTCACTCCCCTCTAAATCACTGCTTCCTTTTCATGCCTCTCGACTCTTACAACTGCCTTCTTATTTCTGTACAAGTCATCAATAGCCTTTCGCTTCCTGTGTTTTACGTCTGCTACCTTCAGAGTATTATCAAACGTTTTCTCCAAGCCTACAGATACTATAAACTTAGGTTTGCCTTATCTTAAACTATCTTCTAAGATAAGTCGTACGGTCAGTATTGCCTCGCGTGTGCCCACATTTCTCCGGGATCCACATTTATATTCCCGGAGATCGGCTTCTGCCAGTTTTCCATTCTTCTTTAAAGAATTCGTGTTAATATTTTGCAACCATGACTTATTAAACTGATAGTTCGTTAATATTTACACCTTTCAGCACCTGATTTCTTTGTAACTGGAATGACTACATCCGTCTTGAAGTTTGAGAGTGTTTCGGCTGTCTCATATATTTTGAACATTAAGATGGAAGAGTTTTGTCATGGCTGGCTCTCCTAAGGCTATTAATAGTTCTAACGAAATATCGTCTCGACTTAGATCTTTCAGAGCTGTGTCAAATTCTTCTCGCAGCGCCATATCTCCGACCTTGTAATCATCTACGACCGCTTACATTTCTGTAATATTGCCTACAAGTTCATCCACCTTGTATAGACCCTCTACATACTGCTTTCACTTTTCAGCTTTCCCTTCTTTCCTTAGGACTAGCTTTCCATCTGGGCTCTTGATATTCATATAGCTGCTTCTGTTTTCTCCAAAAGCCTTTTTAATATTCCATTGGCAGTATGTATGTGCCCCCTATGCTTATAAAACCTTACAATTGTCATTTAATGTATCACTTCTTCATCACTAACGCGGGTGTTCAATTCTTTAAAAAATCAGGTGTGGGTGTACTGGTTATATTACTAACTCACTGAGGATAACTGGCTGGATGTAAGAGAGGGTCCCAGGGCAAATATACGCACAAATCATCATCATCATCATCATCATTTAAGACTGATTATGCCTTTCAGCGTTCAGTCTGGAGCATAGTCCCTCTTATAAAATTCCTCCATGATCCCCTATTCAGTGCTAACATTGGTGCCTCTTCTGGTGTTAAGCCTATTACTTCAAAATCATTCTTAACCGAATCCAGGTACCTTCTCCTTGGTCTACCCCGACTCCTCCTACCCTCTACTGCTCAACCCATGAGTCTCTTGGGCAACCTTGCTTCTCCCATGCGTGTAACATGACCCCACCAGCTAAGCCTGTTCGCCCTGACAGCTACATCTATAAAGTTCATTCCCAGTTTTTCTTTGATTTCCTCATTGTGGACACCCGCCTGCCATTGTTCCCATCTACTAGCACCTACAATCATCCTAGCTACTTTCACATCCGTAACCTCAACCTTATTGATAAGGTAACCTGATCCACCCAGCTTTCGCTCCCATACAACAAAGTTGGTCGAAAGATTGAACGGTGCACAGATAACTTAGTCTTGGTACTGACTTCCTTCTTGCAGAAGAGAGTAGATCGTAGCCTAGCGCTCACTACACTAGCTTTGCTATACCTCACTTCCAGTTCTTTCACTATGTTTCCATCCTGTGAGAATATGCATCCTAAGTACTTGAAACCGTCCACCTGTTCTAACTTTGTTCCTCCTATTTGGCACTCAATCCGTTTATATCTTTCCCACTGACATTACTTTCGTTTTGGAGATGCTAATCTTCATACCATAGTCCTTATATTTCTGATCTAGCTCTGAAGTATTACTTTGCAAACTTTCAATCGAATCTGCCATCACAACTAAGTCATCCGCATATGTGAGATGCTTATTTTGTGTTCACATATCTTAATCTCACCCAGCCACTCTACTGCTTTCAACATACGATCCATAAATAATATGAACAACAGTGGAGATAGGTTGCAGCCTTGTCTTACCCCTGAAACTACTCTGAACCATGAACTCAATTTACCGTCAACTCTAACTGCTGCCTGACTGTCTATGTAAAGACCTTTAATTGCTTGCAAAAGTTTGCCTCCTATTCCATAATCTCGTAGAACAGACAATAACTTCCTCCTAGGAACCCGGTCATATGCCTTTTTTAGATCTATAAAGCATAGATACAATTCCCTGTTCCACTCATAACACTTCTCCATTATTTGCCGTAAGCTAAAGATCTGGTCCTGACAACCTCTAAGAGGCCTAAACCCACAATGATTTTCATCCAATTTGTCCTCAACTAATACTCGCACTTTCCTTTCAACAATACCTGAGAAGATTTTACCCACAACGCTGATTAAAGAGATACCTCTATGGTTGTTACAGTCTTTTCTGTTTCCATGTTTAAAGATTGGTGTGATTACTGCTTTCGTCCAGTCTGATGGAACCTGTCCCGACTCCCACGCCATTTCAATTATCCTGTGTAGCCATTTAAGACCTGACATTCCACTGTATTTCATGAGTTCCGACTTAGTTTCATCCACCCCAGCCGCTTTATTGCACTGCAATCCATTGACCATTTTCTCCACTTCCTCAAATGTGATCCTATTTCCATCATCATTACTATCCCATTGTACATCGAAATCTGAAACATTACTGATCGTATTTTCACCTACACTGAGCAACTCTTCAAAATATTCCCTCATTCTGCTCAAGGCATCAACAGGATTCACCAGCAGTTTTCCTGACCTGTCGAAAATACTTGTCATTTCCTTCTTACCTCCCTTTCGAAGACTGCTAATTACACTCCAGAATGGTTTTCCAGCAGCTTGACCCAAAGTCTCCAACCTGTTTCCAAAGTCTTTCCAAAATTTTTTCTTGGATGCTGCAATTATCTGTTTGGCTTTGTTTCTTTCTTCAACATAATTTTCTCTGTCTCCCTGAGTTCTAGTATGTAGCCATTTTTGATGCGCCTTCTTTTTCCTTTTACAGGCTGCCTTGACTGTGTCATTCCACCAAACTGTTTGCTTCATCCTACCTTTACACACTACTGTTCCAAGACATTCTTTAGCCACTTCTAGTACTGTGTCCATGTACATTGTCCATTCCTTTTCCAATGACTGTAATTGACTACATTCAACTAACTGGTACCTTTCTGAGATCACTGTTATGTACTTGTGCCTGATTTCCTTATTCTGAAGTTTGTCCGCACTTATCCTCCTACATATGGGCCTGACCTCCTGGACGTTCGACCTCACAATACCAATTTCACTGCAGATTAAGTAGTGATCAGTGTCATCAATGAATCCCCTGAATACACGTGTGTCCCTCACAGCCTTCCTGAATTCCAATGACAGATCTGGTTCCTCTGCCTTCCCAAGTATACCGGTGAATGTTCTTATGTTTAAAAAAGGGGTTTGTGATTACTAAGCCCATACTGGCACAGAAATCGAAGAGTTGTTTGGGAGTTCCTGTTGGCCTCCATATCCTCTCCAAATTTACCCATAACCTTTTCATACCCTTCTGTTCGATTTACAATCCTGGCATTAAAATCACCCATGAGCAGAACACTGTCCTTGTCCTTTACTCTAACAACTACATCACTGAGTGCCTCATAAAAACTATCCATCTTATCTTGATCTGTCCCTTCACAATGCGAATATACTGACACAATCCTAATTTTCTTGCTACACACTGTCAAATCTATCCACATCAGTCGTTCGTTTACATACCTTATTGCAACTACGCTGGGTTCCATGTCTTTCCTGATGTAAAGCCCTACACCCCATTGTGCTATTCCTGCTTTAACTCCTGACAGGTAGACCTCATATTCTCCCACTTCCTCTTCTTTTTCACCCCTTACCCCAATGTCACTAACAGCTAAAACGTTCAACCCCATCTTACTTGCAGCCTCTGCCAGCTCTACCTTCTTCCCAGAGTAGCCCCCATTGATATTAATAGCTCCAGATCTCGTTACCATTCGTTTGCCGAGTTGTATCTTAGGAGTCCCTGGTTTGTCAATTAGAGGTGGGACTCCGTCACCTCCAACGGTCCGAGACATTTTGCTCTGATTGCTGCCAGCATCATACACTCCTGGAAATTGAAATAAGAACACCGTGAATTCATTGTCCCAGGAAGGGGAAACTTTATTGACACATTCCTGGGGTCAGATACATCAAATGATCACACTGACAGAACCACAGGCACATAGACACAGGCAACAGAGCATGCACAATGTCGGCACTAGCACAGTGTATATCCACCTTTCGCAGCAATGCAGGCTACTATTCTCCCATGGAGACGCTGGAGATGCTGGATGTAGTCCTGTGGAACGGCTTGCCATGCCATTTCCACCTGGCGCCTCAGTTGGACCAGCGTTCGTGCTGGACGTGCAGACCGCGTGAGACGACGCTTCATCCAGTCCCAAACATGCTCAATGGGGGACAGATCCGGAGATCTTGCTGGCCAGGGTAGTTGACTTACACCTTCTAGAGCACGTTGGGTGGCACGGGATACATGCGGACGTGCATTGTCCTGTTGGAACAGCAAGTTCCCTTGCCGGTCTAGGAATGGTAGAACGATGGGTTCGATGACGGTTTGGATGTACCGTGCACTATTCAGTGTCCCCTCGACGATCACCAGTGGTGTACGGCCAGTGTAGGAGATCGCTCCCCACACCATGATGCCGGGTGTTGGCCCTGTGTGCCTCGGTCGTATGCAGTCCTGATTGTGGCGCTCACCTGCACGGCGCCAAACACGCATACGACCATCATTGGCACCAAGGCAGAAGCGACTCTCATCGCTGAAGACGACACGTCTCCATTCGTCCCTCCATTCACGCCTGTCGCGACACCACTGGAGGCGGGCTGCACGATGTTGGGGCGTGAGCGGAAGACGGCCTAACGGTGTGCGGGACCGTAGCCCAGCTTCATGGAGACGGTTGCGAATGGTCCTCGCCGATACCCCAGGAGCAACAGTGTCCCTAATTTGCTGGGAAGTGGCGGTGCGGTCCCCTACGCCACTGCGTAGGATCCTACGGTCTTGGCGTGCATCCGTGCGTCGCTGCGGTCCGGTCCCAGGTCGACGGGCACGTGCACCTTCCGCCGACCACTGGCGACAACATCGATGTACTGTGGAGACCTCACGCCTCACGTGTTGACCAATTCGGCGGTACGTCCACCCGGCCTCCCGCATGCCCACTATACGCCCTCGCTCAAAGTCCGTCAACTGCACATACGGTTCACGTCCACGCTGTCGCGGCATGCTACCAGTGTTAAAGACTGCGATGGAGCTCCGTATGCCACGGCAAACTGGCTGACACTGACGGCGGCGGCGCACAAATGCTGCGCAGCTAGCGCCATTCGACGGCCAACACCGCGGTTCCTGGTGTGTCCGCTGTGTCGTGCGTGTGATCATTGCTTGTACAGCCCTCTCGCAGTGTCCGGAGCAAGTATGGTGGGTCTGACACACCGGTGTCAATGTGTTCTTTTTTCCATTTCCAGGAGTGTATTTAAAGTACCAGGGAAGCAGGTTGCTAGCCTTACTTGCCCCGGGTCCCATTGAGTTTTACCCCTAACGGTTGAGGGACTAACCGGTGGATTTGGTAGTCTTTGCCGTCTGAGCACAAAGGTGACCACGACTCAGAATATGTCCGAGATGCCCGGCCTTATTCCAAAGTAACTGGTATCCCGACTGTCAGGACCACTTACTTGGCCACTCATACGTTGCCCGTGGTTCATGAACTAGGACATGACAACAGGAACCCACACCATGGACCATATAGCGCACAAAAAAAAAAAAATCTGGTGATCAGGAACTTAAGCAAACCAAACTGTTATCTCACTGCCGGCTTATTATGAATAGCGAAGGTATTCTCCTGCACTCAGATTGTAATCGACTTTTTGCATGTCCATCGCAACACGACCAATCGTGCGTTAGTGATCTCGGCTGCGAAGGCGCCAATTTACTGTCTTTGTCACCTCTCAGAATTGTCGCGTTCGACAACATTTGAATAGTTTTGCAACCAGATATGTGACGAACGATCACGGCTGCGGCAGTTTGTTTGTGGTCGCTGAGCACGATGAGGTGACGCGCCGAGGCGGCGGCCGGCAGCCCGTGACGTAACCCGGCAGCCGGCTGCCCAGCCGTGCGTGTGCGTGTGCGTGTTCGGCGTGGCGCCTGGCCTCTGCCTCTGCCTCTGCCTTATCCGGCGGCATCGCGGCGGCGCCTGAGGTGCTGGGCGGCTGGGGTGGGGTAGAGGGGCGAAGGGGGGGGCGCATACCGCAGCCAGCGCCGGCGGGGTCGCCGAGGGTCACCTACTGGCCGACAGCCAGGGCCGGCGGCTGCACTCACCGCTCTGCCCTCGCCCTCCCAACCACTGCAGCTCCGCTATCGCTGACGTCAGCGAAGTGTGGAACAGCACGCACCGAACAGTTGTAGTCAGTTGTCTGCCACAGAGGAAGTTTAGGAGTGAAACATCAAGTCGCGTAACATATCGTTTCGGGGTCTTCTGCAAGCAAGTGTACAACATGACGAAATAAATCTCGGGTGAACAGCCTGGTATCAGTGTGCATAGGACACAACATTTCGGCAATCGACCACGTTGCCATCATCAGGTGCGCTGATGTACTGACCGGCGATGGGCCGGCGCAATGTATATATAGGAAAATCCCCCTCCCACTCCTCCCTCAGGCGCTGCCTATGAGTCGGTGCGGTCCGCCGCCGGCGCGCGGTCCAGGTACAGCATCCGTTCTCCCGCCACCTGGGCGCTGCGTCCTGGGTGTTCTCGTTCAGGAGGGTCTGCCGGCACCGCTCTCGTTATTCTTCCCTCCTCCACCGGAATCGGTACACTCTGGGAAATATCCTTTTTCTTCTTAATCCGGGTGGTCGCGGGTTCCCACGCCTTGCCGAGGATGTGACCGCTGTCGCGATTTAGTTGTGGCTCTCTTACCCTAATCTCTACGGCTTCTTTGATGACACAGTCCCAGTATTTGGAAGTCTGTGCCAGGACTTTGGTTTGGTCATAATCCATGCTGTGGAGCTCCGACAGGCAATTCTCAGCGATTGCCGACTTACCGGGCTGTTGCAGTCTAGTGTGCCGTTGATGTTCTCGGCATCGTTGCTCAATGGTACGAATGGTCTGCTCTATGTATACGCTACCGCATTGGCAATGTATCTGATAAACCCCTGATTTACGTAGGCCAAGGTTGTCCTTGACACTACCAAGAAGGTTCTTGGGTTTGCTTCGAGGACGGAAGATGGTTTTCACTTGGTGTTTACGTAAAAAGCGTCCTGTTTTTCCGGATAAGGCCCCACAAAACGGAATAATAGCCAAGGCCACCTCCTCCTCAAGTTCATCCTCAGTTTCCGCCAGTGCTGCAGGCTTGGGATGTAGAGCCTTCCGAATTTGCCCTTCCTTGTAACCGTTCCTCCGAAACACGGTCTGCAGATGGTCCAATTCTTGTTGGAGAATGTCCCTGTCGGAGATGGTGTGAGCTCTGTGTACAAGAGTTTTGAGCACACCATTCTTTTGTGCCGGGTGGTGGCAGCTATCCGCATGTAGGTACAAATCAGTGTGCGTCTTCTTCCTATACGCGCTGTGGCCCAAAGTGCCGTCAGCTCGTCTTCTAATCAAAACATCTAGGAAAGGGACAACCTCGGTCTACGTAAATCAGATGTTTATCAGATACGTTGCCAATGCGGTAGTGTATACATAGGACAGACCGTTGAGGACCGATGCCGAGAACATCAATGGCACACTACACTGCAGCAGCCCGGTAAGTCGGCAATCGCTGAGAATTGCCTGTCGGAACTCCACAGCATGGATTATGACCAAATCGAAGTCCTGCCACAGACTTCCATATACTGGGACTGCCGGCAGACCCTCCTGAACGAAAAGACGTAGGACGCAGCGCCCAGACGGCGGGAGAACGGACGCTGTAGGAAGCGCCTGAGGGAGGAGCGGGAGGGGGATTGTCCTATATATACATGGCGCCGGCCCACCGCCGGTCAGTACATCAGCGCACCTGATGATGGCAACGTGGTCGATTGCCAAATTGTTGTGTCCTAAGCACACTGATACCAGGCTGTTCACCCGAGATTTATTTCGTCATAAAATACGCCTGGAGGAATTGAAGAATCAAATGTACATACAATATGCTTTCTTCGCGCTGCAGAAGATTTACCGACTTCCTCGATTTTATTTATCTTGTGTTTAGGTTTTCATTTCCATTATCTTTCTCAGACACGGTAAGAAGGAAAGCCAATGTGTACTCGGTGCGTTTCCCACGAGGTCTCATGTCTGTTCGACATCTTGAACGAGACCTCCTGGGAAACGCAACTGAAAAGATGTCGAACAGATATCTTGAATGTAGAGGGTACAACAAATTGCAAATCATATGTGCAGGTAGCTTAGCCAGTGTGGGATGTATCGGAATTCCTTTTTCTTAATTTTAAATTCTTTCTACTTAAATTTTCGTCTCCAGTATTTATGTACCGATGATTGTGGTCTGCAAGCCAAGTAGAATCATTGCCACGGTAGAAACTGTTTGTTCAATTAAAATATGCTGACTGACATGCTTTTACGCAAACCTTTTTTCCAAAATGCTTGGTAAATATGGAAAGAAATTTCTTCTGAGGCCAAGATCGAAAAATCTTATTTATTTCACGAAAACCGGGTTCGGCAGAAGCTTGCTGTCATGTTCTGATCTTCGGATATTTGAAGTGCATACGTATGAAACACATAGTACGATCATATTCCAATCATACACTGAAGAGCCAAACAAACTGGTACACCTGCTTAATATCGTGTAGGCCCCCCCGCGAGCACGCAGAAGTGCCTCAACACGACGTGGCATGGACGCGACTAGTGTCTGAAGTAGTGCTGGAGGGAACTGACACCATGAATCCATAAATCCGTACGCGTAAGAAGGGATGGAGATCTCTTCTGAACAGCACGTTGCAAGGCATCCCAGATATTCTCGATAATGTTCATGTGTGGGGAGTTTTATGGCTAGCGGAAGTGTTTAAACTCAGAAGAGTGTTCCTGGAGCCACTCTGTAGAAATTCTGGACGTGTAGGGTGTCGCATTGTCCTTCTGGAATTGCCCAAGTCCGTCGGAATGCACAATGGACATGAATGGATGTAGGTGATCAGACACAATGGTACCTGTCAAAGTCGTATCTAGACGTGTCAGGGGTCCCATAACACTCCAACTGCACACTCCCAACACCATTGCAGAGCCTCCACCACCTTGAACAGTCCCTTGCTGATACGCAGGGTCCATGGATTCAGGAGGTTGTCTCCATACCCTTACACGTCCATCCGCTCGTGACTCGTCCGACCAGGCAACATGTTTCCAGTCATCAATAGTCCAATTTCGGTGCTGACGGGCTCAGGCGAGGCGTAAAGCTTTTTGTCATGCAGTCATCAAGGGTACACGACTGGGCCTTTGGCTCTGAAAGCACATATCGATGATGTTTCGCTGAATCATTCACACGCTGACACTTGTTGATGACCCGGCACTGAAAGCTGCAGCAATTTGAGGAAGGGTTGCGCTTCTGTCAGGTTGAACATGTAAGATGGCAAGAACTATGCCCCTTACATGAAGTCATTAAAGATCACCTAACTCACGTTGAGCGAACAGTAGGTCTGAACAAAAGTGACTGATAAGGCACAATGCATCTTGTAGAGGGTATAGTATGGACGTATTGGAATAATTAATGTCGGGTGATGGTTTTAAAGTAATTCACACGATATGAAAACTTTGTGGAAACGCGTCAATTTACTGGAGGCTAGTTTATCCCAGGTAAGTATTCGAGTTGACTACCGTGGCCGACGGGGGAGCGGCGAAGGGAAGCGACAATAGGCAGCTTAGGGCGGCTCAAGCTCTGAGAAAACGGTAACGGGGCATGGCCTCCAGCTGCCTGAAGATGAGTGACAGTGAGTGAGTTGTTGACCCCATGCTGGTGTACCGGGAAGCAGATGGAGAACTTGTACGCCTGTTGATAAATGTCCGTTGTCCCGTTTTCTGTGAAACATGCGAGAAAGGCGCGCAAAGCTATGGTGGAGCAGTCAACATAGGTTAAAAATATGCGTGTTCGTGACTATAGCAACTTCACGCTGAATTCACGGTCAGCAGAGTCTGAAGTAAATCAGGTGAAGAGCGACAGAATGAAATACACCGGTCTCCGATGGGAACGTAGGACCAAGGACTTTGAAGTACTCTCCTGGGAGTCAGAATTCCGGAAAAATTGGTGTTTGTGCAGACGCTAACCTTGATGGGTGGCCTGGGAGGAGCTAAATAGCAGAAGTTGAGAGGAAGGGAAATTTTGTGGGAATTTGTTCACTTCCCAGAGCAGGCATTGGTTGGCGCTGGGAAGCGACGCATAATTAACGCGACTTGTGCTGCAATTGGCGTTAAGTGATTTTGCTGGAGGGGAAACCGAGGCGAAGAGCGGACTGGGAGAAGTCCCCGTAGAGGTCTTCCGTTCCCTAGAGTGCGGACATGGCGTGCTTTACTCAGCTTGCCTGAGAAAGAGTGAGCATCTCTGCAGTTTAGGACTTAGCAAATGGAACGATTGAGCTTGGAAATAGGAAATTTTGGTTCAGCTATGTACTGAGCAAGATAGTTAGGAGTGAATAGACGAGCGCAGCCTTGCAGCACAACGAGGTCGGCCGACGTCCGCACAACAACACCGCCCCGCCACGCTGAATTCGGTGATATTGCGCCCGCTCCGGCCACTGATTAATTTGTTGGATCACGTCGGCAAAGTTTCCTCGAGGGTTTCATGGGCCGTGTATTGTAGAATTCTTCTCGCACTTTACATTACGCCTGGGTCAGTCGATAGGAATTACTTTTGATTTATCGCGCTTTACTCCACGCAAACGCAATTTATTACCACTGCCTGTTAGGAGAGTCATGTAATGTGATGATTGAAGGTCGTGAGTTAAAATAAATCTGAGCTCATCGACTGCATCTGTTTTGAATCAAGTAGTTGAAATCCCAAGTCACTTTCTTAATTAATTTTATGTTCCACATTTGCATCTGCTGTTCAATAGCTGAATATAACATCAATGTGCACCCCTTTTTAATTAAAAGTGATCAATTCTAAATCAATTAATGTCAACACTGCCACCGCAGTTCAATCAGGAGTCACAGGGCCTTATTACTTTCTTTGTGTTATCCGACATTGCGGCAGTTTTGCACTTTCTGTTGATGTGTTAGTCAATTACCTGGGGTGAACACACACCAAAACCAGATAAATGACGGGTGGGGTGTTACAAAACGATTCTCTCGTTCCGTCGTTGGTCCTGTTGTTGCAGGATCTTTATCCAGCCGCAGCGATGTCGGAGATTTGATGTTTTACCGGATTCCTGATATTCACGGCACACTCGTGAAATGGTTGTACGGGAAAATGCTGACTTCATCGCTACCTCGGAGATGCTGTGTCCCAACGCTCGTGCGCCGACTATAACACCACGTTCAAACTCACTTAAACTTTGATAATCTGCCACTGGAGCAGCAGTAACCGACCTAACAATTGCGCCAGACACTTGTTTCATGTAGGCGCTGCCCACCGCAGCGCCGTATTCTGCCTATTTACCCTTTCTCTGTATTTGAATACGCATGCCTCTACCAGTTTCTTTGGTGCTTCAGTGTAATACAGCATAAACACATTTGTTTATCTTTAATAAGAACAGGAAAATATAAAACACACATGTCGGCCATGTGTTCACTAAAGTTACATGGGAGTAAAATGTCACTTTCTAAGCCAACAACATCAAGATAGGAACAATTCTCATTTCACAACGTGACATTTTACTCCTATGTCGTTTTTAAAGAATACATAGGCGCTATTTGTATTTTATATTTTCGTGTTCTTATTGCTGTCAAACCAATGTGCGTACGCTGTATTATGAGCGGAATGTAGTCCCGCCGTGTCATTCATAAGTATGCACTTTATATTTCTGAAGATCGGTAGATGAGAGCAAACTTCTATTAAAACTAGTCATCGTGGAATAAATAATATTTAGCTATCTCGGCTTTAGAAGAATTTTCTTTCCAGTAGGTCGACAGATCGCTCTCATCACACAAACATGTGCAACCTATATGTCCTGTAACTGAATGAGAAATTCAAATCAGATTGAAAGGGGATGCACCGTGCATCATAAATCTGGCAGGGGAAATTTCCTACACTGAATTGCACGTGCAGCTAAGTAAGATGCTTCTATGAATGCAAGCTGCACTTGACTGTAGGCAAGGGGATGCATCGTGCATCATAAATCTGGCGGGGAAACAGCCAGCTTTGAAAGAAACCACCGTGGTGCGTGACGCCCCAAATTCACAATGCAGATATCTCCAGGCTGTACCGGAACAACAGGGGTTGTTTTTAGTGAGCTGTGTGTGGTCAGAAGATGTGTCCCATTTTTTCCAGAGTCCTGGAAGAGCAGCTATTGTGGACAGAACTGCAGGCAGTTAGAATTCGTCGAAATGCACGAGTCGCTAAGATACTATCGTAGAGAGTGAAATGGGGACAGCAAAGTTTAGAGCACCTTTGAAAACCATGAGACGTCAACGCTGTGCTCGGGTCCCATAAGACAGAATGTTTAAGGAAATTTAAAAACAGCTACCACTGGTTAACCTAAATAATTTAGAAGTGGGGGGTAAGAAATATGGCTGTGGTTACAGAGAGAGAGAGAGAGAGAGAGGAAGGGAGACAGTAGGATTCAGTTTTGGAGCGTCAAGCATAACGAATTTTGCAACTGGTTAACCACCGCAAATATCGTCTCATCATAGCCCTGCCAGCTTACAAGGACAATTTAGCGATCATAATGGACGCAGAAGGAGGAAAAGTTCCAAAAATTGTCACAGGACTCATCACCCAGATTAATGAGTAAGACATCGGAGCTTCTCAAACAGTCATCGTTCAAAATCTCATCCCTCATCCATCTTTAGACCATCTGCATTTTTATGACCTTCCAAAAGTTCATAAGAAGGAAACGTCGTGAGCCCCATTGGATCGCTAACTTACAGACACGTGAAACATCTGATCAATCTCCTTACTCAATACATTGGTCATTGTGATACCATACCAAGAATATGACCGACTTCATCAGCCGAATTAAACGTCTGCGCCTTGGAAACGGAGCATCAAGATCAGCTTTGGGTTTGTGTAATTATTCACGTATTTTCCCATCAAAGACTATTGATCTGCTCTTCCAGTTCTTTGTGAATTTATTTAAGCTCATTCATCGTATTTTTGTATGGTCAAGAATGTTTTGACTAGACGGATGGAGTGCCGATGGGAAGCTTATTAGCTCCAGTTACAGCCAATCTTTTTATGGAATACTTTGAGGGAAGCGGCCCGGATACGACTCCTGCAAAGCATAGATGCCTTCATCGGTAAACTAACTCATTTCATGGCCTCATTCACGTGAAAAGCTGGAGGAGCCAATTCTTTGACTACATCAACAGCATCCGTAACCACAAGTTCACTTTGGAGGTCGAGACGGACGATGCGTTGCCGTTCTTTAAAGTCATTATCTGCCGTAAAGGAAATTAGTGTATCAGTCATAGAGTATACCGAAAACCCACCCACGCGGACCAGGATCTGCATATCACCAGCAACCACCACCCAGCACAGAAACTTTCTATTCTGAATCCCTTAGTACATCGAGCGGAAGCCGTTTGAGACGCTGAAAACTTGCCGAAAGAACTCGGCTATTTACGAAATGTGTTCGCTGAAAACGGCAAGAACAATCGCCAAATTTTGAAAGCCATTACACTTGAGACTCGCAAGTAGAAGGCCTCCGAGAAGGGAAAAAAGGGTTTGATTTTGGCGTTCTGTGGTTCAGTAACAGGAATGACTCCACAGATCCTAAAGATTCGCTCTACATGCGTCCAGCAAAAATTCGGTACCTCTTGAGAGTGTGAAAGACAGCCTCAGAACGCCAGGAATATATAACATACTGTGTGGCTAGTGGAATCTGAGTTTCGTTTTTACTCTTCCATTGTAACAAGTTTCAAGTTCTTATGTTACAATTTAAACAAATTGTTTTCTACGTCGTGTAGTGAGGCGGATGTGTATTTTTACTCTCTGGGATGCTCAACTGCATCATCATTATGGAGATAAAGATGATACAAGAGAGAAGAATTGACGCTCATCAGCTCGCTAAATTAGACTTCTTGTGACTAGCTTCGTCATATATAATTAGCCACCATTACAACAGACATGAGAATTTGAATACTATTGCGTGAAAAGATCTTAAAGTCTGACTGACTTATTTATAACTATACAAAGACAACATGCTTGCAGCAGTGCAAACTTTCTTGTTTGAAGCAATAAAAAATAGTTAAAAACAAATTCTTCTTCAGTTACTTCTCTGTTTATTAATCTTTTCAGAATTTTATGTTCCCAGATAAAGTGGTTACAAAAACTGGTTTAAATGGCGCTGAGCACTATGCAACTTAACTTCTGAGGTCATCAGTCGCCTAGAACGTAGAACTAATTAAACCTAACTAACCTAAGGACATCACACACATCCATGCCCAACGCAGGATTCGAACCTGCGACCGTAGCGGCCGCTCGGTTCCAGATGGTAGCGCCTAGAATCGCACCGCCACTCCGGCCGGCTAAAGTGGTTACAGACAGGCGGAAGTAAAGTTACCTATTCTTTTATTCTCGCTTTTCACCCATACAAAAAGGCGACATGAGAATTAATTATTTTATAGACTAGAGCGATTTATGGCATTATATTATCCAAGCCAGATAATATTATCGTCATACAGATATTTCTTGCTGCCACACGACCTACAAGAGATACAGTAGAAGTGGTAACAAAGTGTTGCTATGAGGAAGCGAGATACAACGTAAGTGGCGACAACATGGAAAGGACTACTGGAGCAAGTGGAGCCAACAGACGTACAACGAACATTTGTTTTTTTATTATAGTTTTAGTTATTTACATTATAGCTACTTTACTGTTCTACAAATACCTAACCCATTTTGTAAATTTTATTGCGTGAACTACACGGATCTGGATGAGGACCAAAAGTACAAAAATCTGAAAAGCAGCATCAAAATCCAAAAACTAACTCACCTGGATTCGGCAGACAAGTTGAAAAAAAATTCATCTCTATCTTGAACTCCACAGTAGCAAAACCAGCGCTGAGCATGACAGTTGAAATTTTCTTCAATTTCTTTTTTTTTTTTTTTTTTTTTTTGCATTTAGAAATACCTTTAGGATGCAGAATTTAATTATCTGCAGTAATTTGTACATTTATTGAATTTAAATAGATTATTTAGTGCTTGAAGCATTTACGTTCCATTGTTGTCCATAGCGCTACGAAACTGTCTTGATATATTGACCAACCAATATTCCACGCATTTAGCATTGAGGGCTAACTTAACTGGATTCAGGGATAGTAAGTATATTAAACACCATACCGAGACTATTTTCAAATATGTTTGTGAAGTGACGAGTGTACTAATTTTGCCTTGGATTTACGTAGTTGTGCCGGTCGGAGTGGCCAAAGCGGTTCTAGGCGCTACAGTCTGGAACCGCGCGACCGCTACGGTCGCAGGTTCGAATCCTACCTCGGGCATGGATGTGTGTGATGTCCTTAGGTTAGTTAGGTTTAAGTAGTTCTAAGTTCTAGGGGTGCGATGACATCAGATTTTAAGTCCCATAGTGCTCAGAGCCATTTGAACCATTTTTTTTACGTAGTTGTATTGTGTCTAGGACAGCTGTAGAGGGTTCATCAGCTTCCGAACCTGAAATTACACCAGAAAGCAAAGCGGTACAGATTACTCAAGAAAAAATAACTGGCGTGCTAGCAAAATTAGAGTCAGTGGTAGGTGTTGTCTCTCGTATCAGCAAAGGAACAGACTCGTACGAGCACCGAATGCACCCGTACTGTAGAAAAAGTTTTTTTTTCCTTTATTGTTATTTTGAAACCTGTATTACAGGCAGGCCTGCAGCAGCATACGACGCCGCTCTTTGGCCGCAGAGAAACACAAATATACAAATGAAGACATTTAGAGAAAAAACATGGTCGACATATAAACGGAGACAAACACTTTTTAAAATACAAGGTGCCGTTCACGGGCGTAGAGTCCAAGATAAAATTGTCAGACACTTGGACACAGACAGAGACGAAAATTGTCACACGTGATCGTAGGTGCTCAAAACGAATAACACTCAATCACTTAAGCACAAAACGACGGCACACACAGAACACGAGGTGTTGATCTCTGGCGCGCGAATGTTCACTAACCGTGTACGAGTCCGGGAACCTGCCAAGAGAGGTGGAGGGGGCGGTGGGAGAGGGGACAGCAGATGCCATGGGCAGGGGAGATAGGGGGAAGGGAGGAAGGGGGAGGGGAAGCCCGGGGGAAAAGGGAAGGAGGGAGGGGATGGGGGAAAAGGAAAGAGAAGGGAGGGAGGGTGCCTAAAGGAAAGGACACAGGAAGTGGGGGGGAGGATCAAAGTTGATAGGAGGGGTAGATGGAGGGGAGGAGGACATCATCAGGGAGGGGGAGCTGGCGGAAGCCACCTTGGGAGAGGGTGAGGAGGGTGGAGAGATGGAGACCGGGTGGGACATGGGAATACAAGCGCGACAGTGGGCAGGGGTGGGAGAGGATGGGAGAGACAAGCGGATCAGGAGGATCGAGTTTGCGGGAGGTGTACAGGATCCGTATCCTTTCAAGGAAAAGGAGGAGGTGGGGGAAGGGGATGAGATCATACAGGATCCGCGTGGGAGAGTGGAGACGGATGCGATAGGCGAGGTGGAGAGCATGGCGTTCAAGGATTTGGAGGGATTTATAAAAGGTAGGGGGGGGCAGAGATCCAGGCCGGATGTGCGTAACAAAGGATAGGGCGGATGAGGGATTCATAGGTGTGGAGGATGGTGGAGGGGTCGAGACCCCACGTACGGCCGGAAAGGAGCTTGAGGAGACGGAGTCAGGAGTGTGCCTTGGCTTGGATTGTCTGGAGATGGGGAGTCCAGGAGAGGCGATGGTCGAGAGTGACGCCAAGGTACTTAAGGGTGGGAGTGAGGGCGATAGGACAGCCATAGATGGTAAGATAGAAATCAAGGAGGCGGAAGGAAGGGGTGGTTTTGCCTACAGTGATCGCCTGGGTTTTGGAGGGATTGACCTTGAGCAACCACTGGTTGCACCAAGTGGTGAACCGGTCAAGATGGGATTGGAGAAGGTGTTGGGAGCGCTGCAAGGTGGGGGCAAGGGCAAGGAAGGCAGTGCCATCGGCAAACTGGAGGAGGTGGACGGGGGGTGACGGCGGCGGCATGTCCGTCATATACAAAAGGTACAGAAGGGGGGAGATGGCGGAGCCTTGGGGCACACCGGCGGAGGGGAAAAAGGTGTAGGAGTCAGTGTTATGGATGGCGACGTAGGAAGGACGGTGGGAGAGAAAGGAGCCGATCAGACGGACGTAATTAATGGGAAGGGCGAAGGTTTGGAGCTTGAAGAGGAGACCAGAATGCCATACGCGGTCATAAGCTCGTTCGAGGTCCAGGGAGAGGAAGATTGTGGAGCGACGGGAATTAAGCTGGTCAGAAAGGAGATGAGTGAGGTGAAGGAGAAGGTCGTTGGACGAGAAGGATGGCCGAAAGCCACACTGGGTAACGGGAAGGAGGCGGTGCTGGCGGAGATGCTGGTGGATGCAGCGGGTGAGGATAGATTCGAAGACCTTGCTGAAGACCGAGGTAAGGCTGATGGGATAGTAGCAGGAGACAGTGGACGGCGCTTTGCCAGGTTTAAGGAACATCAGGATACGGGAGGTTTTCCACCGGTCGGGGTGGTAACCGGTGGACAGGACTACATTGTAGAGCCTGGCCAGGGTGGAGAGTAAAGAGACAGGAGCTTCACGAAGGTGACGGTAGGTGACACGATCGTGACCAGGAGCGGTGTTGCGTTTCGTGCGGAGTGTAGCAATGAGATCCTGTGTAGTGATAGGGGCATTGAGTTCCGTGTGTGCAATGTTTTCCAAGTACTGGAAACCAGGAGCGAGGGGAGGGACAGAGGTGTCAGTTCAATCGCGGACATCCGGGAAGAGGGAGTAATCGAACTGGGGATGGAAAAGACATCGGAGAGGTAAGATGCAAAGTCAGGGAAGGGGTGATCATCATGAAGAAGAGGATGGTAGGGGGAGGGTTTAGTTCCGGTAAGGCTACAGAAGGCTGACCAGAGCTTGGACGAGTTGATAGGTAGGGTAGCATTTAAACGGGTGCATGTCTGTTGCCAGTCCCAGCGTTTCTTAGCTGTGAGCAATTTACAAATGTGTCGCTGGAGTTACCGGTGGCATCGGAGTGTGTCCAGGTCACACGTGCGGAGGAAGGCATGGTAGAGACGGCGGGATTCACAGAGGAGGCGGACGGCCTGTGGGGGTAAGGTAGGACGGTGGGGGTGGACGGCGACAGTAGGGACATGGGCCTCCACGGCCTCAGACAAAGTCTGCTGGAGAAAGGAGGCGGCATGGGTTACATCATCAGGGTGGTGGTAGGTGAAGGGGTGGCTATCGACCTGGGTGGAAAGGGTATCCTGGTAGGCATTCCAGTTGGCATGGGAATAGCCATGGATGTACTTAGGGGGAGGGTCATGACGAGGGTCAGGGCGGGGGCGACGACCGTCTGAAATGGAAAGGAGGACAGGGAGATGGTCGCTACCAACAGGCTCCAGGACATCCACCGTTATGCAGCCAAGGAGGTTGGGGGAGGAAAGGATAACATCAGGAGTGGAGTTGGATTCGGGACGGGTGTGCTGGGGGATGGGGATGAGGTCGCCTTGAAGGAAGGAGAGGAACCGATGCCACCGCCGTAACTGGGCGGCGGAATGACTATGGATATTGAGATCGGCGGCGATCACGTAGGAGGAGAAGGTACAGTCAATGTGGGAGAGGAAGTCGAAGGGAATAGGGGCGTTCGGGCTGACATAGATGATGGCGCAGGTAACGGTAAGGCCGGGGAAGAAGAGACTAAAGATCAGGTGCTCGGTGGGGTCGGGAAGGAGAGGTTGGAGCCGAACGGGGATCTGGCGGTGGTGCCCAATGGCAACTCCGCCACGCGCAATCGGCAGGGAATTATTGGAGCGGTGGAGGAGGTAGGGCAAAGTGTGGACGGTGTGGTGGGGTTGGAGGAAGGTTTCATTGAGGAGAAAGGCATCCACGCGGTGGGTGGCAAGGGTGTGCAGGAAGAGGTTCTTGTTGGCGGGAAGGGAGCGGATGTTGTTGAAAAGGATACGGTGCTGTCCCGCCATGACAGGTATTTAAACGAGGGTGTCAAGACGGGAGAAGGTGAAATGGGCCTGGTTGTTGGAGTAGGTGGCGTACATTTTGAGTTGGAAAACGGAACGGGCGGCGAGAGAGATCTGTTGGAGGGTGTGTGGGCGCTAAAAAGGATGAACATTCTGAAGGACGATGGAGAGGAATCTGATGATGTCCTCAGCGGTAGAGGGTGGGCAAAGGGAATTGCCGGGAGGGGTGGGGGCGTCCAGTGGGCGGACAGGAACGGTGAGTTCAGGAGTGGCAGGAGGGGGATGGGCCTTACATTTCTGGGAGTATGTAGGATGAGGGTAGTTACAGGTATTACAGGAGGGGGGGGGGGACTGGAGATTGGGGCACTGCCGTAAAAAGTGGGCTTGCCTACAGTGCAGGCAGGTAGGGGCCTCGCGGCACTCAGATGTCAGGTGTGCATTATACCGCAAGCACCTTTGGCAGCGAAGGGATTGAGGAGGGGAATGGGAGGGGTCAACTTTATAACGTTGGTTAAAAGGGAGGGCACCCTCCTTCAGGAGATGGTCTATGGAGGGGGCGTGCTCGGAAAAGACCCGCTTAAGGCGGGTGGGGCCGGCAGCGTTGTGTATGCGACGAACCGCACGCACCTCCAGATGGGGATGGGCCTGAAGCTCCACCAACACCTCCTCCTCCGTGATCGTCAGACTAAGCCGAGTGATCACGGCGGTGAGGGTCGGTGGGCGACGCGGGGGTTGGGGTTGGTGGGAGAGAGGCGGGGAAGGAGCAGGGGTGAGGGAGGCATTAGGGCCAAAGCGGGTGACAGGGATGCGGGAAAGGAGGTCTGTGTGGAGGGTAGGGCTGGGGGAGGAGATGAGCACTGAATCACGGCGAGGAGTGAGGAGGGAGATGGGGGCACCAGGAAAATTCTGGCGAAGGAAGAGGGTGAGGTTCCAGGCTTCAAGAAGGGAGGGATCAGGACGTGAGAGGAGGTAGCGGTAGGAGGAGGGGTGGAGGAGGAGGAGGAGGGGGCAGGAACAGGCGGGGAGACATCCATGGCATCATGGGTGGGGGAAGGGGGACGAGGCAGAGCTTTTTTGGGAGTAGAGGACGCAGGGGTGCCACTGGGGCGCTTGACAGCGACGGAGGAGGTGTGGGGGATGGGAGCGACTGGAAGGTGGTGGGGAGTGGCAGGTCCCGGTGCTGGAGGTGGCGCTGGAGATGGTGAGGGCGATGGCGAAGGTGACGGTGAAGACGATGACGAAGAAGACGAAGGGGAAGGGGAGAGTGGAGTGTGGGCCGTAGCCCTCCGGGCGACCACCCTAGCGGGGACCGCAGAAACGGAAGGAGCAAAGGGAGGGAGTGGAGGGAAGGGATCAGAGGAGGCACGGGAGGTAGGAACCGGGGATGGGGCGACAAATAGTGAGGGAGATGGGAGAGTGAGGTGTGGGGGGATGGACTGAGGGGGGAGTGATGCGGCACACCACGTGATAGTGGTGGCGGCGGCGGATGGGGATGTGTATATGATGGCAGGGGTGGTCACAGTAGTGGCGGTGGTGGGGGTCGACATTACGAGAAGGGGAAAAGCACAGGACAAGACAAAGAAGGCGACGAGATACACAGAGGAGAAGGGACGGAGAAACTACGTAGGAGACTGGGGCCGAAACCCCACTCTGCTGCTGCTGGAAGGGGCGGCGACCTGGCTGGCTGGCCGGTGGGGACGCTAATGCTGCTGCTGCTGCTGCTGCTGCTGCTGGACGCTGGCTGGGACCGCAGCTGGACGCTGGCTGCTGGCTGGGACCGCTGCTGGACGCTGGCTGCTGGCAGGAAACGCTGCTGGCTGCTGGCAGGAACCGCTGCTGGCTGCTGGCGAGGACCGATGCTGGCTGCAGGACGCTGGCTGCTGGCAGGAACCGCTACTGGCTGCTGGCTGCTGGCGAGTACCGATGCTGGCTGGACTGCTGCACGTAGACGGGCTGGCTGGCACCTGTAACACCTATCACTTCGATTGGTACCGTAAGAGCACAATCGAAGGGCGGTATTCAAACTAAATACCGCCGGAGATCTAGAAAAAGTCTACTCAATAGATCATATTGCTATGCATGTCATTCTGAATGTAGAGAAGTTTTCAGGCGTAAATGTAACCTCTGGGCATTCTGGAGGGGAGCGTTATAGGACCATAGCCTTTCACAATATGTACAGGGTGGTCCATTGATAGTGAACGGGCCAAATATCTCATGAAATAAGCGTTAAACGAAGAAACTACAAAGGCCGAAACTTATCTAGCTTGAAGGGGGAAACCAGATGGCGCTATGGTTGGCCCGCTAGATGGCGCTGCCAGAGGTCAAACGGATATCAACTACGTTTTTTTAAATAGGAACCCCCATTTTTTATTACATATTCGTGTAGTACGTAAAGAATTATGAATGTTTTAGTTAGACCACTTTTATGCTTTGTGATAGATGGCGCTGTAATAATCACAAACGTATAAGTACGTGGTACCACGTAACATTCCGCCAGTGCGGACGGTATTTGCTTCGTGATACATTACCCGTATTAAATTGGACCGTTTACCAAAGGTCGATATCGTGTTGATTTATGGCTATTGTGATAAAAATGCCCAACGGGCGTGTGCTATGTCTGCTGTTCGGTATCCTGGACGACATCATCCAAGTGTCCGGACCGTTCGCCGGATAGTTACGTTATTTAAGGAAACAGGAAGTGTTCAGCCACATGTGAAACGTCAGCGACGACCTGCAACAAATGATGATGCCCAAGTAGGTGTTTTAGCTGCTGTCGCAGCTAATCCGCACATCAGTAGCAGACAAATTGTGCGAGGATCTGGAATCTCAAAAACGTCGGTGTTGAGAATGCTACATCCACATCGATTGTACCCGAACCATATTTCTATGCACCAAGAATTGCATGGCGACGACTTTGAACGTCGTGTACAGTTCTGCCACTGGGCACAAGAGAAATTACGGGACGATGACAGATTTTTTGCACGCGTTCCATTTAGTGACGAAGCGTCATTCACCGACAACGGTAACGTAAATCGGCATAATATGCACTATTGGGCAACGGAAAATCCACGATGGCTGCGACAAGTGGAACATCAGCGACCTTCGCGGGTTAATGTATGGTGAGGCATTATGGGAGGAAGGATAATTGACCCTATTTTATCGATGACAATCTAAATGGTGCAATGTATGCTGATTTACTACGTGATGTTCTACCGATGTTACTACAAGATGTTTCACTGCATGACAGAATGGCGATGTACCTCCAACATGCGGCACATAGCTGGTGTGCGGTTTAAGCGGTATTAAACAGAATATTTCATGACAGGTGGATTGGTCATCGAAGCACCATACCATGGCCCGCACGTTCACC
This sequence comes from Schistocerca piceifrons, assembly GCF_021461385.2. Lineage (NCBI taxonomy): Eukaryota > Metazoa > Arthropoda > Insecta > Orthoptera > Acrididae > Schistocerca > Schistocerca piceifrons. The sequence continues at coordinate 318,630,313 of NC_060139.1, read as the reverse complement.
GGATCTGACGTCCACGGATTTCTTTCTGTGGGGAAGTTGAAGGATATTTGCTATCGTGATCCACCGATAACGCCTGGCAACATGCGTCAGCGCATTGTCAATGCATGTGTGAACATTACGGAAGGTGAACTACTCGCTGTTGAGATGAATGTCGTTACACGTATTGCCAAATGCATTGAGGTTGACGGACACCATTTGAACATTTATTGCATTAATGTGGTATTTACAGGTAATCACACTGTAACAGCATGCGTTCTCAGAAACGATAAGTTCACAAAGGTACACGTATCACATTGGAAGAACCTAAATAAAATGTTCAAACGTACCTACGTTCTGTATTTTAATTTAAAAAACCTCCCTGTTACCAACGGTTCGTCTAAAATTGTGAGCCATATGTTTGTGACTATTACAGTGCCATCTATCACAAAGCGAAAAAAGTGGTCCAACTAAAACATTCATATTTCTTTACGTACTACAACAATAATACGTAATAAAAAATGGGGGTTCCCATTTAAAAAAACGCAGTTGATATCCGTTTAACCTATGGCAGCGCCATCTAGCGGGCCAACCATACCGCCATCTGGTATCCCCCTTCAAGCTAGACAAGTTTCGTTCTTTGTAGATTTTTCGTTTGACGCTTATTTCATGATGTGTTTGGTCCGGTCACGATCAATGGCCCACCCTGTATAAATGCCGTAATAGATAACGTCGGAAACTGCATGAGGTTTTCCGCAGATGATACCGTTGTGTGCAGAGAAGTCGTGATGGCAGAAAACAGTAGCGAAACGCAGGGAGACCTACAGAGGATCGATGCTTGTTGCAAGGAGCGGCAACTGACGCTTAGCATAAACAAATGTAACGTACATTTGTTGAAGTGGCTTACAAAACACTAATTTGACAGATTTTTGAGTACTGTTCATCAATCTGTAACCCTTACCAAGTAGGATTATTGGAACAGACAGAGAAGATCCAAAGAAGAGCGGAGCATTTCCTCACTGGATCATTTACTCAACTCGAGAGCATTACGGAAATGGTTTACAAAATACTATGGCAGGCGCTACAAGAGATGTGTTATGTGTCATGGAGAGGTTTGCTGTTGAAATTCTGAACGAGTACGCTCCAAAAAGTCGAGGGTCATTTTACTTCTCACCACATACAACTCGCAAGCTGACCATGAAGAGAAAATCAGAGAAATGTTCATATGGAGGTTTACCGACAGTCAGTTTTTCTACGTGCCGGTCTTGAGGGAAAGAGTAGTGGTACCCGACTTACCATCCACAACACACCATTTAGAAATCCTTGCAGGTGTAGAATTAAAGTTTCTAGCATCTTTCATTTATTCCTATTGAATCATTACAACCACGGTAAAAATCGCACCAATAAGCCACTTTCATTTAAAAGAAACATTTTTGGTTTGTTGGCCCCTGTAACTGAATGTAAGGCACTGTTTACACTGAGGCGATACGATAGGCAGTACGATACGCTATCTAACTCGTGATTCGACGCAGTGCTTAGAAACGTAGTGGAAGCGACCTTAGTACTTCACAGTTGGACGACAGAAATACAACACCGCCACGTTTTCTGTCGTGTTGCCTAGTTCATCCTGGAGTGCTGGTCGCTACACACAGCCGGTGTTGTACGATACGCGAGTAAGTAAATTTCAAGTCATATGATGTGCCCAAAAAATAATTGTTTTATGTGGATGAAGCAAAGCAACGTCTGTCTTTGTACTTAGTTCCTTCGTAAAACTTTTACTTTGCTTGTAAAAAAATTAAGAAAAATTATTTTGGGATTCGTACATGTTCTGCACTACACAGTCTTCCTCATTCGCTTGTAAGGAAACTGGTAAAAAAATTGATTTTTCTGCACATTATGGTCTGACATCACGACTTGATAATGAATCAGTATTCTTTTGGTTATTTCCCATAACTACTGTGATAGTTCGAACTAAACATTGCGCATATTTTGAAAAGTTTGCAGTGAAGAATGTAGTCATTGGCCAGTTTACGTTTGGTGTATTTTAGGTAATATACTGCTGCATGCGAAATACTAGCGTAGCTAACATATCGAAAATTGTTTTTAACGGTAGGAGAGCAACACTTCTTTCCATTCTCGAGAAAATACGTGAGATGTAGTGGAGTTCGTCCGTGAGTTTGGATACTACGTGCCGCGCGCCATGCTACTTCCGCCTCCTAGGGCCTGCTATGTGAAGTACGGAGCTGCGTCGTGTTTCTCTTCTTCGTTTCTTTGTTTTGATCCATCTTTGAGAATTTTTATGAACTGAGTGTCGTCATAAGGAGTTCACATATATTACATTTCGTTGACGTAGTCGCAGCATACATACTAATAACAATACAAGGCATGTAAAATATACATCAGAGAACAATTTCTTAATTTTACAGTACGTAGAAAATATTCGCAGAAGTATCATATAAACTATTGACATACTAAGGCAAATACAAAATAGTTTAGAGTTAGAAATAATTTAGCTTCTGAGAACAGTTTCGAAATTCTGAAGTATTGTAGAAAGCCTTTGCTTTCAACCGCTTTTCAGTCTTTGTTTTAAAATTGTTTGCTGCTGGTACAAGGCGAAGCTGGAAATGAGTAACTTACAGGAATGGAACGACACACGGCATCATTAGCTCATAATGCTGACTGCCGTTTTTTTTTTTTTTAATCCGTGTTCTCTGATTTCAGGAAACATTTTCACAGTTGTAAAAGAAAATTGTTACTTCTGAACGAGCAGCGGCATGAAGCCAAGGAGGACACATCGAGGTTTTTCTTATCATTTTAATGAGCAAAGTAAGAGCATATGGACTATCAGACCAATTGTGTAATTGGATTGAAGAGTTCCTAGATAATAGAACGCAGCATGTCTTTCTCAATGGAGAGAAGTCTTCCGAAGTAAGAGTGATTTTAGGTGTGCTGCAGGGGAGTGTCGTAGCACCGTTGCTATTCACAATATACATAAATGACCTTGTGGATAACATCGGAAGTTCACTGAGGCTCTTTGCAGATGATGCTGTGGTATATCCAGAGGTTGTAACAATGGAAAGTTGTACTGAAATGCAGGAGGATCTGCAACGAATTGACGCATGGTGCAGGGAATGGAAATTGAATCTCAATGTAGACAAGTGTAATGTGCTGCGAACACATAGAAAGAAAGATTCTTTATCATTTAGCTACAATATAGCAGGTCAGCAACTGGAAGCAGTTAATTCCGTAAATTATCTGGGAGTAGGCATTAGGAGTGATTTAAAATGGAATGACCATATAAAATTAATCGTCGGTAAATCAGATGCCAGACTGAGATTCATTGGAAGAATCCTAAGGAAATGCAGTCCGAAAACAAAGGAAGTAGGTTACGGTACACTTATCGCCCACTGATTGAATACTGCTCACCGGTGTGGGATCCGTACCAGATAGGGTTGATAGAAGAGATAGAAAAGTTCCAACGGAGAGCAGCGTGCTTCGTTACAGGATCATTTAGTAATGGCGAAAGCATTACGGAGATGATAGATAAACTCCAGTGGAAGACTCTGCAAGAGAGACGCTCAGTAGCTCGGTACGGGCTTTTGTTGAAGTTTCGAGAACATACCTTCACCGAGGAGTCAAGCAGTATATTACTCCCTCCTACGTATACTTCGCGAAGAGACCATGAGGATAAAATCAGAGAGATTGGAGCCCACACAGAGGCATACCGACAATCTGTCTTTCCATGAACAATACGAGACTGGAATAGAAGGGAGAACCGACAGAGGTACTCAAGGTACCCTCCGCCACACACCATCAGGTAGCTTGCGGAGTATGGATGTAGATGTAGATCATCATGGGCTTCTTCCATTTCTTCAGAAACATAGTCTACCCCTGCGCAGAGTCACCACCCACTGTTACACCGTCGATGGTAACTTATCTCGATTCAATTCCAGACGGAGTCCTTCCTATTCTTCTTCACTTTCTTCATCTTAAAATAATGATAAGCCACAATAAAGTCTTCTCAGAAGAACTCATGATTGCAAGTAACACTGAGACAGAAACGTGATTCGTGTTGCCTTGTTGCTTGTCACATGGTGAGCCACATCGCGCATAGTACTGCATGCCGTATACTTAGGTTGGAACTTAAATAGTGACAACAATTTACTCACAACCGATACAAAAGAGTTACATGTTTGCATCTGTTACTGTCCTTCAAAGTAGTCACCAGTGTTGTGTAGAACACGTTGCCAGCGATGTGGAAGGCGTAGTATACCGTTAGCAGAGACTGTTCTTTTGATGGTGCGAATGGAGCGGTCTAAAATTATGGTGATTCTCATGTACGACTGTGATGGTGTTATCCTAACGATTTACTTTCTTCCACAGCAGACCGTCAACGCACAGTACTACTGTTCGTTTTTGGAGCATCACCTGCGACCAGCTTTGCGAAAGAAGCATACAGCGCAAGCTGTGGCTGCTCTATTCGGTCGATGGGACTGGGAAGTACTGTACCATCCACCACACTCCACGGACTTAAGTCCTTGTGACTTTGATTTGATTCCGAAGATGATGGAACCACTTCGTGGCATTCGCTTCAGAACTGTTCCTGAGATTCGATAGGCAGTAGACCGCTCCATTCGCACCATCAACAGAACAGGCTAACGGTATACTACGCCTTCCACATCGCTGGCAACGGGTTCTACACAACGCTGGTGACTACTTTCGAGGATAGTAACAGGTGCAAACATATAACTATTTTGTATCGGTTGTGAATATACAGGGTGGTCCATTGATCGTGACCGGGCCAAATATCTCACGAAATAAGCGTCAAACGAAAAAACTACGAAGAACCAAACTTATCTTGCTTGAAGGAGGAAACCAGATGGCGCTATGGTTGGCCCACTAGATGGCGCCCATAGGTCAAACGGATATCAACAGCGTTTGTCTAAATACGAACCCCCATTTTTTATTACATATTCGTGCAGTACGTAAAGAAATATGAATGTTTTAGTTGGACCATTTCTTCTGCTTTGTGATAGATTGCGCTGTAATAATCACAAACATATGGCTCTCAATTTTAGACGAACAGTTGGTAACAGGTAGGTTTTTTAAATTAAAATACAGAAAGTAGGTACGTTTGAACATTTTATTTCGGTTCTTCCAATGTGATACATGCACCTTTGTGAACTTATCATTTCTGAGAACGCATGCTGATACAGCGTGATTACCTCTAAATACAACATTAATGCAATAAATGCTCAAAATGATGTCCGTCAACCTCAATGTATTTGGCAATACGTGTAACGACATTCCTCTCAACGGCGAGTAGCTCGCCTTCCGTAATGTTCGCACATGCATTGACAATGCGCGGACGCATGTTGTCAGGCGTTGTCGGTGGATCACGATGTCAAATATCCTTCAACTTCCCCACAGAAAGAAATCCGGGCACGTCAGATCCGGTGAAAGTGCGGCCCTTGGTATGGTGCTTCGACGACCAATCCACCTGTCATGAAATATGCTATTCAATACCGCTTCAACCGCACGCAAGCTATGTGCCGGACATCCATCATCTTGGAAGTACATCGTTATTCTGTCATGCAGTGAAACATCTTGTAGTAACATCGGTAGAAAATTACGTAGCAAATCAGCATACATTGTACCATTTAGATTGCCATCTATAAAATGGGGGCCAATTATCCTTCCTCCCATAATGCCGCACCATACATTAAACTGCCAAGATCGTTGATGTTCCACTTGCCGCAGCCATCGTGGATTTTCCGTTGCCCAATAGTGCATATTATGCCGGTTTAAGTTACCGCTGTTGGTGAAAGACGCTTCGTCGCTAAAAAGAACGCGTGCAAAAAATCTGTCATCGTCCCGTAATTTCTCTTGTGCCCAGTGGCAGAACTGTACACGACGTTCGAAGTCGTCGCCATGCAAGTCCTGGTTCATAGAAATATGGTACGGGTGCAATCGACGTTGATGTAGTATTCTCAACACCGACGTTTTTGAGATTCCCGATTCTCGAGCAATTTGTCTGCTACTGATGTTCGGATTAGCCGCGACAGCAACTAAAACACCTACTTGCGCATCATCATTTGTTGCAGGTCGTGGTTCACGTTTCACATGTGGCTGAACACTTCCTGTTTCCTTACATAACGTAACTATCCGGCGAAAGGTCCGGACATTTGGATGATGTCCAGGATACCGATCAGCATACATAGCACACGCCCGTTTGGCATTTTTATCACAATAGCCATACATAAACACTATATTGACCTTTTCCGCAGTTGATAAACAGTCCATTTTAACACGGGTAATGTATCACGAAGCAAATACCGTCCGCACTGGCGGAATGTTACGTGATACCAGGTACTTATACGTTTGTGACTATTACAGAGCTATCTATCACAAAGCGAAAAAAGTGGTCCAACTAAAACATTCATATTTCTTTACGTACTACATGAATATGTAATAAAAAATGGGGGTTCCTATATTTAAAAAAACGCAGTTGATATCCGTTTGACCAATGGCAGCGCCATGTAGAGGGCCAACCATAGCACCATCTGGTTTCTCCTTTCAAGCTAGACGAGTTTAGTTCTTTATAGTTTTTTCGTTTGATGCTTATTTCGTGAGATATTTGGTCCGGTTACTATCAGTGGACCACCGTGTATAGTTGCCGCTATTTGAGTTCCAACCCTCGTAATTTCAGTGAGCAGATGAATGTCGCGCCGATAAGTGTCACGTCCCACGACCTTATTGCAACGTGTCGTATCGCATATCGCATCGTCTCAGAGTGAACCACACGTTAGTGTTTTTTGCCACCACAGTCCCAGGAGTGATACTGTAGAACAGCGGCGGGGAGGCGTCACCGTGGTCAGCTGGGTGGGTCCCAGGTGGCAGGTCAGCGAGGCGCTTGATTACGAGGCAGCCGCGGATAAAGGGAGCAGGGAGAAGGGAAAAAGGGGGGGGGGAGTCTGGGAGCCGGCCACTTCATTGGGCTGTCCCCTCGCTTGCAGTCGCCGCGCTTCCTACACAAGGGAATACTTTACAGGGTCCTGCGTTGGTGTGGCAGTTGTGGTGGTCGCGGTGACTCGTGTCGTGTTCCACTCGGGCGCTCACAGAGCGAAGTGACGATATCGTTATGTTGCTGTGAAGCGTCCCTCCGTCTTTCGCAGTTTCATGACCTCGTGAGCGCCCAGTGCAACTTCTTGGGATGAGAAGCTTTTGCCCCATCGTAAGAGGGAAGATATGTTGCTGTGCGAAACGGCTGTGAAACAGTTTAATGAATCACATCAGATTCACACCAGGGCTCACCACTAAGAGACGTCCCAGAACGAGAACATCGTTTGCAAAACATACTTTCGCTCACTAAACAAACTTTGTTGTTGTTGTTGTCTTCAGTCGAAGACTTGTTCGATGAAGTTTTCCACGTTATTCTATCCTGTATCATCCTCATCATTTCAGAATAACAACTGGAAGTTATATATATCTGGCATTCCTCCAACACAGTACAGAAAGTCTGGCTATTTTTACAACCCAACACAAAACCTTTGAAACAACTGAAGAAATCCTAACTTCTGGTCTAACCATCTTAAGCCAATTTTTCCTTAAATGGAGAGTACACTTTCTTTTAAGGAGCGCTTGACAGAAACATCTGGTATGCTCAAAAGGAGAAACAATATGCTCCATAAACTCTGTGGCAATCGTTGGGGATCGTCAGCAGACACTCTTAGAATATCAACACTCGGATTGATATTCTCAAATTCAAATAAAGACTTCTCGTTATAACGTCATTACACTATGTGATCAAAGGTATCCGGACACCTCGCTGAAAATGACTTACAAGTTCGTCGCTCCCTCCATCGGTAATGCGGGAATTCAGTACGGTGTTGGCCCACCCTTAGCCTTGACGACAGTTTCCACTCTCGCAGGCATACGTTTAATCTGATGCTCGAAGGTTTCTTGGGGAATGGCAGCCCATTCTTCACGAAGTCCTACACTCATGAGAGATATCAATGTCGGTCGGCGTTCCATAACATCCCAGAGGTGTTCTATAGGATTCAGGTCAGGACTTTGTGCAGGCCAATCCATTACAAGGATGTTATCGTCGTGTAACCACTCCGCCACAGGCCGTGCATTATGAACAGGTGCTCGATCGTGTTGAAAGATGCAATCGCCATCCTCGAATTGCTCTTCAACAGTGGGAAGCAAGAAGGTGCTTAAAACATCAATGTAGGCCTGTGCTATGATAGTGCCACGCAAAACAACAAGGGGTGCAAGCCCCCTCCATGAAAAACACGACCACATCGTAACACCACCGCCTTCGAATTTTACTGTTGGCACTACACACGCTGACAGTTGACGTTCACCCGGCATTCGACATACCCACACCCTGCCATCGGATGGCCACATTGTGTACCGTGATTCGCCACTCCACACAATGTACTTCCACTGTTCAATCGTCCAATGTTTATGATCCTTACAACAAACGAGGCATCGTTTGGCATTTACCGGCGTGATGTGTGGCTTATGAGCAGCCGCTCGACCATGAAATCCAAGTTTTCTCACCTCCCGCCTAACTGTCATAGTACTTGTAGTGTCTTTTGATGCAGTTTGGAATTGCTGTGTGATGGTCTGGATAGATGTCTGCCTATTATACATTACGACCCTCTTCAACTATCGGCGGTCTCTGTCAGTCAACAGACCAGATCGGCCTGTATGCTTTTGTGATGTACGTGTCCTTCACCTTTCCACTTCACTATCACATCGGAAACAGTGGACTTTAGGATGCTTTGGAGTGTGGAAATCTCACGTACAGACGTAAGACACAAGTGACACCCAATCACCTGACCACGTTCGAAGTCCGTGAGCTCCGCGGACGGCCCCATTCTACTCTCTCACGATGGCTAATGACTGCTGAGGTTGCTGATATGGAGTACATGGCAGTAGATGGCGGCAAAATGAACCTAATATGATAAACGTATGTTTTTGGGGGTGTCGGGATACTTTTGATCACAAAGTGTATCTCCCGCAACAAAATGTAAAACCAGAGTCAACGGATCGCCTGCAAACGAGTGGCCTTCAAGCTACACTTGTTTAGTAGTTGTTTCGGCATAAATCACCAACCACGAGAAACCAATCCTAAGTTACAGTATACCTTAGCCGTAATTGCTATCTCACACAAAGTTCTAAGTTCCCACACAAATCAATCACTTTACACTTCCCGCCCCACGAAGTGAGATTAGTTTCATCACAGGTCTGCGTAAATATCTTTCAAAGAAGCCGTTAACAACCTCACTGAATTCTCCTGGACGACTACAGCATTTGACTCAAACACTCCCGAGTCTAACCCCGATTCGAACTCATCTTAGTCCGGCTACCAACCAACAACGACTAATTGCCGGCACGGTAGCTCAGCGTGTTCGGTCAGAGGGTTAGCTACACTCTGTCATAAAAAAAAACTGAGTGAACGGATCAACGAAGAAACAGAACGTGTGTCAGCGGACGTCCACCCCGAACAAATTCAACGTACAATATAGAACAAAAAAAACTGAATGTATCACGGGACAAACCAAGAACCACTTGTGATGAACAAACATTGCACGCTAATCGTCCCTTTTAACAATAGTTGGTCTTCCTTTGCGACTGTCGTTGAAGTCTTGCGGTGGCCCGTGGCCCTGTAGATGTTATCTTTGCCGGAAGCCGCAACTGAGCAGTCGTTCGTTTGTAGTAAACTCGCTGACTTTGAGCGGATTCTGCTGCTCAGTTATTTTCAGGCGACAATCTCTACAACATTTTACAAAAATACGCGTAAGAACGCTTTCCAAACAACTCATTACACCCTCGTTTCTTTTCATAACAGCAAATTTTGATAATTATTATATTTTACTTATTTATTTATGGTAAGGCATACGTCGCTATTCTTGTATACATTACACCCTCGTTTCTTTTCATAACAGCAAATTTTGATAATTATTTTATTTTACTTATTTATTTATCGTAAGGCATACATCGCTATTCTTGTATACTTTATATAATATTTAATATCAAATTAACATCTAGACATTGAATATAACCGATAGACTCCTCTGTTGCAGCTAGGAAGTCGATGAAGTTTCCCTTGTAAGCTCGAATTGGCCATTCTTCTACTACGTGCTGGACTGTTCATTTTTGAGCACCGCAGTCGCAATTTGGAGTTGGTATCTTTCCCCATTTGTAGAGGGCGCCAGCACTTCTGCCATGACCAGTACGTATGCGGTTTAAAGTTGTCCACACTTTGCGTGACTGACTGAAGCCGGGCAGCTTCTCACTTATGATGAAGCTCTGGCATTTTGGTGGACGGTTTTCTCGCCAATGTTGTTTCCAGAGATTGTGGGTATCAAAGTTGGAGGTCGCCATCTCTTTGTCAGTGAGTAGTAGTGGTCTTCTCGATTTAAATCTTCTGCGCTACAGGTCAGCTGTATCATTATATGAAGGCAGCAGAGGATTATTAACTACCTTGTTGGAATCTCTAAGGACAGCATTTTTCCGTCGTATCCCTGATGGTGGTGTATGGCTTATGTGGCTCAGGGTTGGCAGCCATACCGTAGGGAAGATTTTATTGTGCCGCTGACGATGCACATGGCGTCGTTTAATACCACATCAATTCAGTTTGCGTACGGGCTGTAAATCCATACTGGAGCACAGAATTCTGCCACCGATCAAACAAGCCCAATTGCTGATGTGTGGAGTGTGTCTGCTGTGGAGGCTCAAGTAGTGCCGCACAATTTATGGATTATGTTGTTCCTTGTCCTCATTTTGTGCGCAGTCTTTGTCTGATGCTCCTTGTAAGAGGGCGTCATGTCCAGTGCAACTCCTAGATATTTGCGGTAGCTGTTATGGTTAAGGCCTTTGCCTTCAAAGATAACGTTGAGCTCTCTTCTTACTGAATGATTGAAAAGGTGCAACCATGATAATTCGATCTTGTTGGGGCTTGGTTGCAGTCTCCATCTTCGGAAGTAGTCACTCAGTGACATTAGATCGGAGCACAGGATGTCTTCATTGGCCTCAACTGATGCATGTTGTGGAACTAGGGCCCAGTCGTCCGCGTAGTCAAACTTCCTGCATTGTGCATTTGGAATGTCGGGAATGTATATATTGAAGAACAGTGGGGCAAGGACTGAGCTCTGTGGTAGTCCATTGTTGAGTACCTTGGTGGAGCTCTTTCTTTCTCCAGTAAGCACTTTAAAAGCTCTCACAGTCGAAGTTTTTTGTTGTTTCTGATAGCCTGCATCTATATAGTCAGCGAAAGCATTTGGTCAGTGCAGCTTCTATTACGTCGGAATCCTGCTTGTTCGTCTGGGATTGATTTCAGTATTTTTGGGCTCAGTGTGTTATATAGGAGTCTATCGAGCAGCTTATATATGACACTGAGCAGTGCGACTGGTGTATAGCTCTTTGGCTGGTCGCTTTGTTTTCCTGGTTTAAGCAGTAAGATGATCTTTGAGTTCTTCATTTCCTGTGGTATGTTACCTGTTGTCATTACATTTATATCAAATTCTTCAAGCCAGTTTTTGGTATAATTCCCACAGCGAAGAAGAAATTCTGTGTGTATTCCATCTGGACCAAGTGCCTTTCCAGCCTCGACGTTCTTCGGCGCATCTCAAATTTCAGTGGTGGTAAATTTCTGCTGTTTGTCTTAAGGGCACTCTTAAGAGTGAAACCTTCCCGTCTCCTCTATATCTCTTTTGTTACGCAACCTTCCCTTCTACAATAACCTATGAAACCTTCCCTTCGGATGTCTATCTCTTGCTTAATAATAATAAATGAAATCTTCCCTTTGAAATTAATTCTCTTTCTCAATAATGATAAGCGCAATCTTCGCATACAAATTTAAATGCTGCTTATTAAAAGTGATTTACTGATTATTTTGACGAAACATAGAATGTGTCGTCGTCGTGGCCCTCAGTCGTTACGTGCAATAACCCAAAACTATTCCTTACCTTTTTTACTGTTACTGGATCGCCATCTGACTGCTACTTCGAACTGCGACAGCCAGAGCGAGAGCACCAGCAGCAGCGAGTACTGTTTGTATAAAGCGTTTATTTTGCATTTTGTTTACGACCTTCCACTAAGGAAGGGATTCTATTTGTGTTTATCTGCTCTGCATAGTAACTAACAGTTCTTGATAAAACTTTACGTAGTTTTCGTGTTAGATTTCTTAGTATTTTCTTGATCGTTTAGAACAGAAAGCGCCCTAAAACCGTCTTTTGTTTGTTTCGCGGCCGTTAGCCACTAGTCACTTGAATCAGCAGTTGTCTTGTGACAGCCAGAGCGAGAGCACCAGCAGCAGCGAGTACTGTTTGTATAAAGCGTTTATTTTGCATTTTGTTTACGACCTTCCACTAAGGAAGGGATTCTATTTGTGTTTATCTGCTCTGCATAGTAACTAACAGTTCCTGATAAAACTTTACGTAGTTTTCGTGTTAGATTTCTTAGTATTTTCTTGATCGTTTAGAACAGAAAGCGCCCTAAAACCGTCTTTTGTTTGTTTCGCGGCCGTTAGCCACTAGTCACTTGAATCAGCAGTTGTCTTGTGACAGCCAGAGCGAGAGCACCAGCAGCAGCGAGTACTGTTTGTATAAAGCGTTTATTTTGCATTTTGTTTACGACCTTCCACTAAGGAAGGGATTCTATTTGTGTTTATCTGCTCTGCATAGTAACTAACAGTTCTTGATAAAACTTTACGTAGTTTTCGTGTTAGATTTCTTAGTATTTTCTTGATCGTTTAGAACAGAAAGCGCCCTAAAACCGTCTTTTGTTTGTTTCGCGGCCGTTAGCCACTAGTCACTTGAATCAGCAGTTGTCTTGTGACAGCCAGAGCGAGAGCACCAGCAGCAGCGAGTACTGTTTGTATAAAGCGTTTTTGTACTTATTTGCTGCGCTTAGCTTTTAAATAGTTTTTCTGGGAAAACCTAGCGTAGTTTTCGCGTCTCGTATTTCAGTGAGTGTTTCTTGATTATCAGAGTAGCTCATCAGAAGATTATCTTGGGAATTTGTCACCGTATAGAGTAGGGTAAACATAGTCATGTGTAGGGACTGTGGTTGTTGTGAGCGGACGCAAGGAGAATTGGCCACTCTTCGGGAGCAGGTGGAGGCTTTGTCTGTTAGGCTCATCGAGCTCGAGGCGCAGGCGTCGGCTCGTAGTGGCGTTGGGGCAACTGTGGTGAGACCTATGCCTACTTCGGTGGCCTTGGAATCACATGGAACCCCTGATGTCGCTGCGTCTTCCGGCAGTGAGCATCTTACCGGTCAGCCATCACTCCAGGGTGAATGGCGGACAGTGGTGGGCTCGCGCGTGCCTGGCCGAAAGGCGAAGGTGGGATCTGGCCGCGTGGCAGCTGCCTTACCCCTTTCCAACAGGTACGGGGTGCTTCCTAGTGGTGATGACATCGTTTCCGAGCCACCACAGGATGCCTCGCCTGTTGGGCCAGTGGCCGATTCTCCGGCAAGGTCCCGACAGTCACAGAGGGCGGGCCTATTAGTTATAGGGAGCTCCAACGTTAGGCGGGTTATGGAGCCCCTCAGGAAAATAGCGGGTAGGTCGGAGAAGAATGCCAGTGTGCACTCGGTGTGCTTGCCGGGGGGTCTCGTCCGTAATGTGGAGGAGGCCCTTCCGGCAGCTATTGAACGCACTGGGTGTGACCGGCTGCAGATAGTAGCACATGTCGGAACGAATGACGCCTGCCGCTTGGGTTCTGAGGCCATCCTTGGTTCCTTCCGGCGGCTGGCTGATTTGGTGAAGACAACCAGCATCGCACGCGGAGTGCAAGCTGAGCTTAATATCTGCAGCATAGTGCCCAGAGTCGATCGCGGTCCTCTGGTTTGGAGCCGTGTGGAGGGTCTAAACCAGAGGCTCAGACGACTCTGCGACTATAATGGTTGCAAATTCATCGACCTCCGTTATTGGGTGGAGAACTGTAGGGCCCCCCTAGACAGGTCAGGCGTGCACTACACACCGGAAGCAGCTACTAGGGTAGCAGAGTACGTGTGGCGTGCACACAGGGGTTTTTTAGGTTAGAGGGACCCCCCCTTGGGCGAAACGATAAAATACCTGACGGCTTACCAGAGAGGACATTATCATCGTTGATAAAGAACGTCCGTCCTCAGAGACCGAAAACAGGAAAAGTTAACGTAATATTGGTAAACTGCAGGAGTATCCAGGGCAAGGTTCCTGAATTAGTATCTCTTATTGAAGGAAATAGTGCGCATATAGTATTAGGAACGGAAAGTTGGTTAAAACCTGAAGTGAACAGTAACGAAATCCTAGACACAGAATGGAATATATACCGCAAGGATAGGATAAACGCCAATGGTGGAGGAGTATTTATAGCAGTAAAGAATTCAATAATATCCAGTGAAGTTATTAGCGAATGCGAATGTGAAATAATCTGGGTTAAGCTAAGTATCAAAGGTGGGTCAGATATGATAGTCGGATGCTTCTATAGACCACCTGCATCAGCAACCGTAGTAGTTGAGCGCCTCAGAGAGAACCTGCAGAACGTCGTGAAGAAGTTTCGTGATCATACTATTGTAATAGGGGGAGACTTCAATCTACCAGGTATAGAATGGGATAGTCACACAATCAGAACTGGAGCCAGGGACAGAGACTCTTGTGACATTATCCTGACTGCCTTGTCCGAGAATTACTTCGAGCAGATAGTTAGAGAACCAACTCGTGAAGCTAACGTTTTAGACCTCATAGCAACAAATAGACCGGAACTTTTCGACTCCGTGAATGTAGAAGAGGGTATCAGTGATCATAAGTCAGTGGTTGCATCAATGACTACAAGTGTAATAAGAAATGCCAAGGAAGGAAGGAAAATATATTTGCTTAACAAGAGTGATAGGGCACAAATCGCAGAATATCTGAGTGACCACCATCAAACGTTCATTTCTGAGGAAGAGGATGTGGAACAAAAATGGAAAAAATTCAGAAACATCGTCCAGTACGCCTTAGATAAGTTCGTACCGACTAAGGTCCAAAGCGAGGGGAAAGATCCAGCGTGGTATAACAATCATGTACGAAAGGTACTACGGAAACAAAGAAAGCTTCATCATAGGTTTAAGAGTAGTCGAATCATAGCTGATAAGGAAAAGCTGAACGAAGCGATAAAGAGCGTAAAGAGAGCAATGAGAGAAGCATTCAACGAATTCGAACATAAAACATTGGCAAACAATCTAAACAAGAACCCTAAAAAGTTTTGGTCATATGTAAAATCGGTAAGCGGATCTAAATCCCCTATTCAGTCACTCGTTGACCACGATGGCACCGAAACAGAGGACGACCGAAGAAAGGCAGAAATACTGAATTCAGTGTTCCGAAACTGTTTCACTGCGGAAAATCGTAACACGGTCCCTGACTTCAGCCGTCGCACGGACGCCAAAATGGAAAATATTGAAATAAACGATATCGGAATTGAAAAACAACTGCTATCACTTAGTAGCGGAAAAGCATCCGGACCAGACGAGATACCCTTAAGATTCTACAGTGATTATGCTAAAGAACTTGTCCCCTTTCTATCAGCAATTTATCGTAGATCGCTGGAAGAACGTAAAGTACCTAGCGACTGGAAGAAAGCGCAGGTCGTTCCCATTTTCAAGAAGGGTCATAAATCAGATGCGAATAATTATAGGCCTATTTCGCTTACGTCAATCTGTTGTAGAATAATGGAACATGTTTTGTGTTCTCGTATTATGACGTTCTTAGATAATACAAATCTCCTTCATCATAACCAACATGGATTCCGCAAACAGAGATCATGTGAAACTCAGCTCGCCCTATTTGTCCAAGAAATTCACAGTGCCGTAGACACTGGCGAGCAGATTGATGCCGTATTCCTGGACTTCAGGAAGGCATTTGATACGGTTCCGCACTTACGTTTAGTGAAAAAAATACGAGCTTACGGAATATCGGACCAGGTTTGTGATTGGATTCAGGATTTCCTAGAAGAAAGAACACAACATGTCATTCTTAACGGTTCAAAATCTGCAGATGTAGAGGTAATTTCGGGAGTACCGCAAGGAAGCGTGATAGGACCTTTATTGTTTACAATATACATAAATGACTTAGTTGACAACATCGGTAGCTCCGTGAGGCTATTTGCAGATGACACGGTTGTCTACAAGAAAGTAGCAACATCAGAAGACTCGTACGTACTCCAGGAAGACCTGCAGAGGATTAATGCATGGTGCGACAGCTGGCAGCTTTCCCTAAACGTAGATAAATGTAATATAATGCGCATACATAGGGGCAGAAATCCGTTCCAGTACGATTATGCCATAGGTGGTAAATCATTGGAAGCGGTAACGACCGTAAAATACTTAGGAGTTACTATCCGGAGCGATCTGAAGTGGAATGATCACATAAAACAAATAGTGGGAAAAGCAGGCGCCAGGTTGAGATTCATAGGAAGAATTCTAAGAAAATGTGACTCATCGACGAAAGAAGTAGCTTACAAAACGCTTGTTCGTCCGATTCTTGAGTATTGCTCATCAGTATGGGACCCTTACCAGGTTGGATTAATAGAAGAGATAGACATGATCCAGCGAAAAGCAGCGCGATTCGTCATGGGGACATTTAGTCAGCGCGAGAGCGTTACGGAGATGCTGAACAAGCTCCAGTGGCGGACACTTCAAGAAAGGCGTTACGCAATACGGAGAGATTTATTATCAAAATTACGAGAGAGCACATTCCGGGAAGAGATGGGCAACATATTACTACCGCCCACATATATCTCGCGTAATGATCACAACGAAAAGATCCGAGAAATTAGAGCAAATACGGAGACTTACAAGCAGTCGTTCTTCCCACGCACAATTCGTGAATGGAACAGGGAAGCGGGGATCAGATAGTGGTACAATAAGTACCCTCCGCCACACACCGTAAGGTGGCTCGCGGAGTATAGATGTAGATGTAGATGTAGAATATACTTACCCTGTTTTACTATACTCTATTAGCTGCTGATGGGCTGTCATAAGTGGCTGTATTTATTACCAAAGCTGACGTTATTCTTTAATTGATTTGACTGAAGTTACGTAATTCATAGTTAAGCTTTTTCTTGACAACAATAAAATTTTGCAAAGTTTTACGTTGATGGTTTCTGGGATGGCTTATAATTAGAAATGCAATATTGGTGGCAAAAGTTAATCATATTCTGAATGAAATGATTTTACAAACGTTCAAATGGGACTTACTTTTCACAATAATCTTACAACTAGCATTGCGTAAACATACTTTCAGTAGTCTCGAGTTTCTCAAAAAAAAAAAAAAGAAAAAATCAATAATATTAGTTCCTGTTATAGTAGCTGATGTCTCTGTACATCCGTTTATAATCTCTTGTAAATCATATCTGGTGGCTGGCAGGCACACTGCTCCTCTCAACCTCTCGCTGCAGATCTGCTACCGACTCGCTTCACTTCTCGCTTACTACTGACTTCCTACGAACGCTAAAGTGCGGTGTCTCCCGCCAACAATGCTTTCTGGTGCAGACAATCCCTGCTACCATTACAAAAATGTATCAATGAGCGGTCTTTCCCGCTCTGTTCTTAAAATGTATCCATACGCGGCCTCTCCAGTCCTTTTTAAAATTATATCAATGTGCAGTCTCTCCTGCCAACAATACTTTGGTGCAGATATTCGCAGCTACCACAATTATTTCCAGTTCAGTGCGTATTGTTCTCGCATGCTTTCTGTCCCTTTGAGCTCTGGATGTAGCTTGTATGTGAGCTACAATGCTATTTGCAGAAACATCTGTAGAGTTATGATGTAATTTTCGGAGGAGAGACAAGGCCTTTCTAGTAGATGTTTTGAAATCAAGTGACTACGGTTTCGACATATTTCTCTCGCCGAGCATCGTCTAGGCTGTGCAGCAGGTCGTCTGAAGTGTTAAGGTGTCCACTCTCAAGAAATCTTTGATACTTGATTTCACTCTTTTTGTCCCGGCGGAATCCCCTTGGGATAGAGGCTTTTGCTGCACTTTTAACAGCACCTACGAATCTTTCATAGTTACTGGGTGTTGCGGGATCCATCCCAAGCATTTATCCAATTTCTTCACGTAGTTATTCCACTTTGCTTTTCTGAAATTCAATCCTGGGCTTTGTATGGTTGTTATTCCAATTTAGATCAGAACTGGACGGTGTTGGCTGTGAGGGAAGTTTGTTAATACATGTCTTGTAGAACTTAGTGGTGTTTGGTTTTTGTCAGTCGTCACAAAGCCGAGATCTGTGTTGTATTCCTTTCTCCAAGCTGCTGACCTGTATGTTTCTCGGTCCTTTGGGTCGAAAACTAAGAACAGGTTGTTATTGTCTGTTCAATTGATAAGGGCCTCGCGATTCCCATTTGCTGTTCTGTATTTGCACAAGGGCGTTGGCTATTAAAACTCCCCACATATATGGCTGGGTGTGGCAGGGAGGGCAGGGCTTCTTGAGGCCAGGTAATGCTTGGTGGTTTGTACGCATTACTCACTGACAGTTCTTCTATCATCACAACAACTTCACGTATGTCATCGTGCACTGTTGCTGAGCACAAGTGGACATCTCCAATGGCAGACTGACCTTCTGGCCATGCCAGAGACACGATGATAGGTTGCACCAATTAGGTTGTAGCCTGGGATCTTGCCTCCCAGTTTAAGTTGATCTTTATCTACAGCGTGAGTTTCCTGAACTGCAACTAGATCGATGTTGTCATCACATAAAATCTTAGTGAATACTTGGCATTTATCCCAACTTATTCCTTCTGTGTTAATTCTGCATATCTTGACGATAGGTCCAAGTGTTCTAACCCGTGGGCTCTGTGAAGGGCCTTTTCTATAGTCAGACATGTTGGTGTGTCTCATGTCAGTGATAGTCGACGTACAATTAGCCAGGAGATCAACGATCAAAATCAAAGATTGTTTGGCTACTTCAGCGTGACTGTTCTTTAGCGCCACCCAGGGGACACGTGTGGCTTAGGTATGCTACGGACGCGAACAGTCGTCCCCCATTTTCACAATAAGATAGGGTGACACCTACTAGTTACGCCGATTTAATGCAACACAAATTTTGGCTTGTTTCAAAGTCTACATCATCCGGCTGCAATCCCGAAACTTCATGGAATACCCTTATAACCTCCCCCCAGTTTCGCACCGAACTTTATTATTCGCATACGCTGAAGATGAAGTTATATATAAATAATTTAGGATAATCAGTAATGGCTCCTTTGCATCAAACTCATTGTCGTGCCCCTCTGTTCTTGTGAAATCTAAGGAAAACTACTAAATGATTTATAAACACTCAACAGAAATCACATACTGTGTGCCGTTACGCCTATATTCTGCCACTCATCTCCGGCCTCGCTACCGAGCAACCGTCTCTAGCCTCTCACACACCCGACTTCCATTCATGGACTCCAGTACTCGACTCTTGCTCACCCTCTCCCCCCCCCACCCCCCCCCCCCCACCCCCCACCCCCCGCCCCACGCACATTGTTGACTGCACTACAGTCTTTGCTTTAGTTTATGGTCGCTGCATGGAGTGGATTATCGATACTATACCCTTACACTCTGTATATCATATTAAAACATAACGGCTAATAATTTACATTATAAAACATGTTACCTCTGAATCTTACTTTTTAGAATGTAGCTAAATTGATAATTTACAAAGACAAAATGGGTTAAAGACAGTACAGAATCTACCACTACTTACCCCAACTGAATATTATATACAAATAGTAGAAACTTTCCCTGCAATTACGATACGAGAAAACTGCCCAGCAGACACCTATGTCGCCAGTAGGCAAACTCATTGTGCTTCTCATGAAGTATGACTAGCTGTTCATACCTGTCGAGAACCAGGGAGGCGCTATCACGATTTATTGGGAAATTACGAAGTTACATTCGTAACTGACGAGCACGCTAGGTTCAGACAGATAGTGATTTCTGCCAGTCAAATCCTCCACGAGCACGCAGAAGTGCCGCAACACGACGTGGCATGGACTCGGCTAATGTCTGAAGTAGTACTCTAGGGAAATGACGCCATGAATCCTGCAGGGCTGTCCATAAATCCGTAAGAGTACAAGGGGGTGGAGATCCCTTCTGAACAGCACGTTGCAAGGCATTCCCAGATATGCCCAATAATGTTCATATCTGGGGAGTCTAGGGGTCAGCGGAAATGTTTAAACTAGGAAGAGTGTTCCTGGAGCCACTTTCTATCAACTCCGGACGTGTGGGATGTCGCATTGCCCTGCTGGAATTGCCCAAACCCATTGGAATGTACAATGGATATGAATGGATCCAGGTGATCAGACAGGATGCTTGCGTACGTGTCACCTGTCAGAGTCGTATCTAGACGAATCCGAGGTCCCATATCACTCCACCTGCACACCTCCTACACAATTACAAAGCCTCCACCAGCTTGAACAGTCTCCTGCTGACATACAGGGTCTATGAATTCATGAGTTTGTCTCCATACCTGCACACGTCCGTCTGATTGATACGATTTGAAACGAGACTTGTCCGACCAGGCAACATGTTTCCAGTTATCAACAGTCCAATGTCGGTGTTGACGGGCCCAAGCCAGGAGTAAAGCTTTGTGTCGTGCAGACATCAAGGATACGCGAGTGGGCCTTCGGCACCGAAAGCCCATACTGATGATGTTTCGTTAAATGGTTAGCACGCTGACACTTGTTGATGGATCAGTATTGAAATTTGCAGCAATTTGCGGAAGGGTTGCACTTCTGTCACGTTGAACGATTCTCTCTAGTCGTCGTTGGTCGCATTCTTCAGGATCTTTTTCCAGCCGTAGCGAAGTCGGAGATTTGATGTTTCACGGGATTCCTGATATTCATGGTACACTCGTGAAATGGCCGCACGGGAAAATCCCCACTTCATCGCAACCTCGGAGATGCTGTTTCCCATCGCTGGTGCGCCGGCTATAGCACCACGTTCAAACTCACTTAAATCTTGATAACCTGCCTTTGTAGCAGCAGTAACCGATCTAACAACTGCGCCAGACACTTGTCTTATATAGGCGTTTGCCGACCGCATTGCTTATTCTGCTTGTTTACATATCTCTGTATATGAATACGCATGCCTATGCCAGTTTCCTTGTGCGCTTCAGTAATTTGGAACACATGCATAATTAGTGCATGAATATTTTTCAGTAATACTTAATTATTGTCATTATTATTATTGTTATTATTATTATTGTTTCTTTTCTTTCTCAGACGCTATGTCTGGTTAAAAATGGAAAGTGACGCGGACCTTGATCAAGTGTGACTTCCTTTTAACTGTACGGTATATGTTACATTGCATTGTTATTATTGTTATTATTATTATATTCTTTAATTTGCACAGATATGCTGCTTGCTGCTTACTTGCGCCTTCGTTGCAAGTTAATGTCATGGAAATGCGTCGAATATTTTCCTACAGTCTAGGAATACCGACTCTGCTGCTTTGCCTGGATCTATCATTTTTTGTAAATCCGTAAGTCTTTCGATTAGTTTGTTTGTCTATTCTCTTCACTTCAATCTGAAGCTCTTATTTTCATCATCACTTATAGAAAAATATCGTATTTTATCAAGCAACGGAACTGCATGGCATCAGAAGTGGAAACAACACAAAGTAAATCTGGAAGTCACGAACAAAATCACAGAATGGAACAAAATGGTTCAAATGGCTCTGAGCACTATGGGACTTAACATCTATGGTCATCAGTCCCCTAGAACTTAGAACTACGTAAAACCTAACTCAGCTAAGGACATCACACAACACCCAGCGATCACGAGGCAGAGAAAATCCCTGACCCCGCCGGGAATCGAACCCGGGAACCCGGGCGTGGGAAGCGAGAACGCTACCGCACGACCACGAGATGCGGGCAGAATGGAACAGTTAGTATGAATCAGAATTTTGTCCGAGATTGACAGATTTCGAGAAACTTTTTAATTTCAACAAAATCTGTAAGTGGGATCCTTTAGAAACAAGACTCATCCAACCCCCCCCCCCCCTCCCCACTTCGTCCATTAAGTCGGTCACCAGCACCTCAGAATGAAACTTCGACAGCGTCAGTCACTCGTTCGGGAGAAACTGAAACTAATGTGAATCAGTAACGGTTTGAGCTCGTAAATAAAGACCTATGAATGCTACTTATTCATCACAATATATCTTTCTGCATGTTATCCAACATTCCATTTATAATGTGGTTACTGTGCACAACAGAAACACCATCACACTGAACCAACAACTTAGTGTACGCCTGATTATATTTGTTAAGTAAGGGTCACCTAAACTTGGGAGCAGTTGTAGCAAGTAGGGTTCATAAATGGCAGTCGATTTCACAAATTACTAAACTTGCGCACTGATATTATTGGGAAACAAAAACACAGAAATTTAACATGAGAAAATGAAACTAACTGTCTGAGAGTTTGATCTAATTGTCTGAGAGTTTGATAGATATCGTTAGATAGACACAAAGAGGACTGCATAAGAGTTCCTCACCAGCGCAACTTGTATTTTGAAATAAACAAGAGAAGTAACGTGATGAATTCGCACCCAAGACGCAAGACGCACTCCCGACGAGATAAATGCG
Organism: Schistocerca piceifrons; assembly: GCF_021461385.2. Classification (NCBI taxonomy): domain Eukaryota; kingdom Metazoa; phylum Arthropoda; class Insecta; order Orthoptera; family Acrididae; genus Schistocerca; species Schistocerca piceifrons. Next base: position 318,607,732 of record NC_060139.1, on the reverse strand, counting down.
AGGTGATCAGAATATGGATTCTGAGATATGAAAGTAACACCTCACGCTACAGCAAAAAGCGACACTGACACCTTCAAACGGCTCAATAAGCATGGAATGAGAGCGGTACAGTAAATGGTGGTTACCTTGAGATGGTTCCCGGGAAAGGAATGATAACAATTCAAATTTCTCTTTTCTCAGCCGAATCGCTGTTAGAGAGGTGGCAGCAAGCTTGAAGCCAATGTGACGAAGTTAATGTACCTCGCAGCATGAAAATACACGAGACATTACAAAAATTTCCCTGATATGGCTTACAAATACTCAAAAACTGTATTTACTGTTATTTGGCGAAGCATACAACGTCATGAAGGGGAGGCAAAACGTAATATTGGCAGTCGGCAGTCGGCACTTGGTGGCTATGGCACTTTCACGGTCACGCGTCAGGGGTTAACTCCGGAAACCACAACTTCAGAATTCAGCAAACAGGTCATGGGAACCACCCCAAAACTGACAACCAACTTGAGTAAAGCCTTCTTGCTGCAGCTTGACAGTAGATTTAGGATGTTGTGGACTCCGCAACTTCGCATCTGGAACTTTTCAGCCACACCCAACAGTCAGTACTGCTCACTTTGTACATAAACTAATTTTGCAACCGAACTGATACAGGACGAAGTGATCTTTACAAATCATGTTAAAAACTGGGTACAAATGGCAACATGCAAGCTATACGCTCTGATAAGCAAAAACATTACGACTTCTACCTACTGCTACGCTGAATGCTACTTGGTGGCGATAGGGGCATCCGTCGCGGTAAGGGAAATACACTAAAAAAATAAAAATAAAAAAAGACGATGCGCACGAAGGAACAGAAATCGGTGGATGTAATGTACATGTACAGACAATCAAATGGTTATTATTTCAGAAAAATTGAATGATTTATTCAAGAGAAAGAGCTTCACAAATTGAGTGAGCCAACAACACGTTGATCCACGTCTGGCCGTTATACAAGCAGTTATTCGGCTTGGCATTGATTGACAGAGTTGTTGGATGCCCTCCTGAGGGACATCTTGCCAGATTCTGTTCAGTTGGTGCGTTAGATCTTCAAAATCCTGAGATGGTTGGAGAGTCCTGCCCATAATGCTCCAAACGTTTTCAACTGGAGAGAGATCTGGTGACACTGCTGGCCAACTTATGGTTTGCCAAGCACGGAGACAAGCAGTAGAAACTCTCGCTGTCTGCGGGCGGGCATTACCTTGCTGAAACGTAATCCCAGGATGGCTTACCATGAAGGGCGACAAAATGGCATGTAGAATATAGTCGATGTATCGCTGTGCTGTAAGTGTGCCACGGATGACAGCCACAGGGATCAGGCCGTCAAAAGAAATGTCACCCCAGATCATCGCTCCTTGTCGTCAGGTCGTATGGCAGGCAACAGTCAGCTAGGTTATACCCCACCACTGTCTGGGGCAATACCAGACACGTTCGGCTTGGAATCTCATTTGTTAGGTCACAAACTGAATGAATGTCAATTTCGCACCTTATGTGAGAGATTGTATAAGTCATATAACAAATAGATGAATATGTCACATGACATACTTTGGTGATAATGGGCATATATGCCTATCAAAATGTGCAGTATGCAATGCAAAGGGAAGACACTCAGTTTGATGATATTAACACACTGAACCCAAATCTTGCATGTCAATGAGCAAAAGGTGAAACCAGCTGCTGGATGAAACGTTTTAGTTTGGGGGCAGACGCGAGTTGTGCCGTCACGGCCAGAGTACAATGGAGCACTTCTAAAAACGGGTTGGTGACCCACGGCGAGAGGGACAACGAACGCGTTGGGTGATACAGTGAGTAGAGCAGGTAGCGGACCAGTGCTGCTTGCTAGGGAAAAATTCTTTAGAAAACTGTGTAGGGGAATTTCCAGACGGATACAAACAGACCAGTGACGCAGTTGATCATGTGAAATGCTCGTGGTATGCGTGATGTACGCGTGTAACTTTTAGACGTCAGGAGTCAGCACAAAATGTACGATTGGCTGAAATAAACTCGGAAGGAGAAAAATGGGCGACATTTCGACGCAGTTTAAAGGTAGGCCCTTTGTGCTTGGCATTGGTAGTTTCCACAAGATGAAAGGAACGCTCCCATTGGTCTGAAAAAGCCATAACGTGAAGCACAAAAGGACACAGGTGGGGAACAGTTTGCTACAAAAGACACAAGACTGAAAACTTCGAGGACTCTCCTCTGAGCCAGCGTCAAGTGTAGAACAGGGCGCATCAAGTTCTGTACGACGCCAAACGAGGAATTTTGTGTGAACACCGCGTTCACTTTGGCTGACATTCAGCTACAAATTAGGTGAAGAATAGATGAGCTCCGACAGTGCAGAAACGAAACAGCCACATAGCTAATTGTTCTTGTGAGAACTGACAAGCCATTGAAGTATACACGCTGCACCATCTATGCACGTGTATCTTCGCCATATTATCCAGACTAGGGATGAGTGAATGTTTTCTCGCCCGATGAGGAACATAGGACAGTTTCAGCTGATAAAATCAGTAAAGGCATTGATTAGCTTTTTGTAGGATTTTCGGAGGGCGAGAGCAGTCATGTAGCTGACAGCACATCGCAGTTAAAATGTAATTGTCACTGGCAGACACGTAAACTTGTTGGTTCACCAGCTTGCGTCCACTGTGAACTTAAGCAACCTTGAATAATCTTTTGCTCATCTTGTCACAAAAACTAACCATCCTCCATAGACTTGTTATACTAAATAGTACCGAACTTATAACGGGAATCGGATTATTTGTCGTAATATTGGCCAACTTCACAGTGTAGTAGTAAGAGTAATTTTGTGGAGAACCTTCTATTTAAATTTGATATTGTTGTGTTCAGGGCTATTTCTACTAAACAGGACCTAATACATTATATTGACAGCTATCCTGTAAGTGTCATGTCAAAAATCTATGTCAATTCGTGTACTTCTATGACAGTAATTCTGAAAGTAAACAAATTGTGTACAGCTTAACACCGATGTGCTCTGTCATAGAATAAGGGTCCACTCCTAACCTCAGTCATTTATTCTATAGACGCTAACGCACTCACAGGGTGTTTTTGCTGATGTCTGACGAAACGTGAAAAGGAGCGGGTTGTCAGACATTGACTGGAATAAAATTGTGTCCAGTGATGAGTACCACTTCGAACTGAGCAGCCGTGACCAGTGTAGCTGCCGGCCGAAGTGGCCGTGCGGTTAAAGGCGCTGCAGTCTGGAACCGCAAGACCGCTACGGTCGCAGGTTCGAATCCTGCCTCGGGCATGGATGTTTGTGATGTCCTTAGGTTAGTTAGGTTTAACTAGTTCTAAGTTCTAGGGGACTAATGACCTCGGCAGTTGAGTCCCATAGTGCTCAGAGCCATTTGAACCATTTGAACCAGTGTAGCTAGCGGAAGAAGCAGCGATCACTCTGATTCTCTATCTAATATTACAGCCCTTCACAAACTGAAGTAGAAACCCCTTAAAATTACTTCGCTACACCGAAGATATCTTCTGCTAAGTTACTCGTGTTGGCAGCTGTTCTCAATTCGAATTCCAAAATATTTATTTCTTCTCCTTTGGTGAAATAATTTCGGAAAATCGTTTTTAGTAACTCCACTTTAGTAGCACTGTCATCGGTAACATTACCATTGCTACCGCGCTAACGCCGCGCTGGTAATGGTGCCAGCGGAACGTAACACCAACTCGTGTTGTTAGTACTTGAGACGAATGTTGGGGTGATTCCTTACTTCTACATTTAGATGGATACTCTGCAAATCACATTTAAGTGCCTGGCAGAGGATTCATCGAACCATCTTCACAGTTCTCTATTATTCCAATCTCGTATAGCACGCGGAAAGAACCAATACCTATGTTTTTTCGTACGAGCTTGATTTCCCTTATTTTATCAAGGTGATCGTTTCACCCTATGTAGGTCGGCGTCAACAAAATATTTTCGCATTCGGAAGAGAAAGTTGGTGACTGGAATTTCGTGAGAAGATTCCGTCGCAACGAAAAACGCCTTTCTTTTAATGATGTACATCTCAAATCCTGTATCATTTCAATTACACTCTCTCCCTTATTTCGCGATAATACAAAACATGCTGCTCTTCTTTGAACTATTTCGATGTATTCCGTCAATCATATCTGGAAGGATCCCATACCGCGCAGCGTTATTCTAAAAGAGGATGCTGATATCTGACGAAACGTGAAAAGGAGCGGGTTGTCAGACATTGACTGGAATAGAATTGTCTTCAGTGATGAGTACCGCTTCGAACTGAGTCCATTAGTAGTGTAGCGCTTGACACAGTCACGTCGATTAAATATTTGGGCGTAACATTGCAGAGCGATATGAAGTGGGATAAGCATGTAATGCCAGTTGTGGGGAAGGCGGATAGTCGTCTTCGATTCATGGGTAGAATTTTGGGAACTTGTGATTCATCTGTAAAGGAGACCGCTTATAAAACACGACCTATTCTTGAGAACTGCTCGAACGTTTGGGATCCCTATCAGATCGAATTGAGGGAGGACATAGAAGCAATTCAGAGGCGGGTTGCTAGATTTGTTACTGGTAGGTTTGATCATCACGCGAGTGTTACGGAAATACTTCAGGAACTCGGGTGGGAGTCTCTAGAGGAAAGGAGGCGTTCTTTTCGTGAATCGCTACTGAGGAAATTTAGAGAACCAGCATTTGAGGCTGACTGCAGTACAATTTTACTGCCGCCAACTTATATTTCGCGGAAAGACCACAAAGACAAGATAAGAGAGATTAGGGCTCGTACAGAGGCATACAGGCAGTCATTTTTCCCTCGTTCTGTTTGGGAGTGGAACAGGGAGAGAAGATGCTAGTTGTGGTGCGAGGTAGCCTCCGCCACGCACCGCATGGTGGATTTTTAGGGTCAGTTGCCAATTTTCGCACCATACAGATATCTTTTCTAAATCGTTTTGCAGTTTGTTTTGATCTTCTTATGACTTTACTAGTCGATAAACGACAGTGTCATCTGCAAACAACCTAAGACGGCTGCTCAGATTGTCTCCAAAATCATTTACATAGATAAGGAACAGCAAAGGACCTATAACACTACCTTGGGGAACGCCAGAAATCACTTCCGTTTTAAATCAAGGGCACAAACGGTTCCTTTCGAATAACTTTTTGTGTACTACAGGTAACGACATTACCGACGGGATGACGTTAAGAATTTTAATCGTCCACTGCTCTTTCCTACACCGCTATCTCACGAACGACAACAGGACATGACTGTCAGTGCGGCGAAGCAGGGCAGAGCCGCCTTGCCACGGGAGTAACTCAGCCGCCGGTGGCAGGGCGTGAACCGCGAACTTCTCCACTCCACTCCATTCGTGAGTCGAGACCGGGTCGTGGAAGGTGAGTCAGCGCGACAGGTCAGTGGCTCCTTGTACGGGCCGCGCGCCGGCGCACCTCCTCGCCTAATCACGCCGCCCACACTCGCACCACGTTCGGCCTCAACAGGCACTTAGTACACGAGGAGAACCAAGTCTCCCTTACCGTAGCACTTTGCATCGATCACGTGCCGATAGCCCTGTTCACACCGCTCCAACCTGTCGGAATAATCCGGTAGAGCTTTAAAAGGACCGTGTGGTTGGCGCCGGTTCGCTTTTGGAAAGACCACATTTCAAGGGGACGGCTTCTCATAATTCACGAATGGCATGGAAGACACGAGTGGACTACAGTATACCGGACTAGAGCTGTCAGATGCCCGTCTTTAGCAGGACATTACCGGATTTTTACGCCGTGTCTAAAAACTAAACTCCGCCAGAACAGACCATGAAGGCCCATCGCTACCTACCGGCCGCCGTGTCATTCTCAGCACACAGGCGTCACTAGATTCGGATAGAGAGAGTCATGTGGTCAGCACACAGCTCTCCCGGCCGTATGTCAGCTTACGAGACCGGAGCCGCTACTGTGTGTGTGAAATCTTATGCAGTGAAACATCTTGTAGTAACATCGGTAGAAAATAACGTAGGAAATCTGCATACATTGCACCATTTAGATTGCCATCGATAAAATGGGGGCCAATTATCCTTCCTCCCATAATGCCACAGCATACATTAACCTGCCAAGATCGCTGATGTTCCACTTGTCGCAGCCATCGTGGATTTGCCATTGCCCAATGTGCGTATTATGACGATTTACGTTACCGCTGTTGATGAATGACGCTTCGTCGCTAAATAGAACGTGTGCAAGAAATCTGTCATCGTCCCGTAATTTCTCTTGTGCCCAGTGGCAGAACTGAACACGACGTTCAAAGTCGTCGGCATGCAATTCCTGGTGCATAGAAATATGGTACGGGTGCAATCGATGTTGAAGTAGCATTCACAACTCCGACATTTTTTAGATTCCCGATTCTCGCGCGGATTAGCCGCGACAGCAGCTAAAACACCTACTTGGGCATCATCATTTGTTGCAGGTCGTGGTTGACGTTTCACATGTGGCTGAACACTTCCTGTTTCCTTAAATAACGTAACTATCCGGTGAACGGTCTGGACACTTGGATGATGTCGTCCAGGATACCATGCAGCATACATAGCACACGCCCGTTGGGCATTCCGATCACAATAGCCATACATCAACACGATAATGACCTTTTCCGCAATTGGTAAACGGTCCATTTTAACACGGGTAATGTATCACGAAGCAAATACCGTCCGCACTGGCGGAATGTTACGTGATAGCGCGTAGTTATACGTTTGTGACTATTACAGCGCCATCTATCACAAAGCGAAAAAAGTTGTCCAACTACAACATTCATATTTCTTTAAGTACTACACGAATATGTAATAAAAAATGGGGGTTCCTATTTAAAGAAACGCACTTGATATCCTTTTGGTCTGTGGCAGCGCCATCTAGCGGGCCAACCATAGCGCCATTTGGTTTCCCCCTTCAAGCTAGACGAGTTTCGTTCTTTATAGTTTTTTCGTTTGATGCTTATTTCATGAGATGTTTGGCTCGGTCACTATCAATGGACCACCCTGTATAAAGTGTGTTGGCGTGACGCCTAAAACAGTGCAGTCGTTGTCGGAGTGCAAAAAAAATGGTTCAAATGGCTCTGAGCACTATGGGACTTAACAGCTGTGGTCATCAGCCCCTACAACTTAGAACTACTTGAACCTAACTAACCTAAGGACATCACACACATCCATGCCAGATGCAGGATTCGAACCTGCGACCGTAGCAGTCGCGCGGTTCCGGACTGCGCGCCTAGAACCGCGAGACCACCGTGGCCGGCTGTCGGAGTGCAGAAACTTCCAGAAGGTCATGATTATTGGCTTTCGGGTCAAGGGTGAAAGCATTTCCAAAATGGCTAAGTTTGTAAACTGTTCACATGTCACCGTAATTAAAACATGCGGTGTATAGCAAAATGGCGCTTTCCAAAACTGCCGCCGAAGCAACTGTGGTGCTCAGATGACAGGAGTGAAAGACGTCTGTGGAGATGTATGCGGGCGAATAGACGTACGACTCTTAGGCAACAGACCACCCACATGAACCAAGGGGCTACAAACAGTGTCTCCTCAACTACAGTTCTGCGAACGTTGTTACGTATCGACCTCCGCAGCAGCTGCCTGGTTCATCCGCACATGCTGGCTGCTGTTCATCTGTGACGAAGTCCGGAATTTAGACGCCAGTAGGGCAATTCTACATCTACATCCATACTCCACAAGCCACCTGACGGTGTGTGGCGAAGGGTACCTTGAGTACCTCTATCGGTTCTCCCTTCTATTCCAGCCTCGTATTGTTCGTGGAAAGAAGGATTGTCGGTATGCCTCTGTGTGGGCTCTAATCTCTCTGATTTTATCCTCGTGGTCTCTTCACGAGATATACGTAGGAGGGAGCAATATACTGCTTGACTCCTCGGTGAAGGTATGTTCTCGAAACTTCAACGAAAGCCCTTATCGAGCTACTGAGCGTCTCTCCTGCAGAATCTTTCACTGGAGTTTATCTATCATCTCCGTAACGCTTTCGCGATTACTAAATGATCCTGTAACGAAGCGCGCTGCTCTCTGTTGTATCTTCTCTATCTCTTCTGTCAACCCTATCTGGTACGGAGCCCACAATGGTGAGCAGTATTCAAGCAGTGGGCGAACAGGTGTACTGTAACCTACTCCCTTTGTTTTCGGATTGCAGTTCCTTAGAATTCTTCCAATGAATCTCAGTTTGGCACCTGCTTTACCGACGATCAACTTCATATGATCATTCCATTTTAAATCACTCTTTATGCGTACTCCCAGATAATTTATGGAATTAACTGCTTCGAGTTGCTGACCTGCTACATTGTAGCTAAATGATAAGGGATCTTTCTTTCTATGTATTCGCAGCACATTACACTTGTCTACATTGAGATTCAATTGCCATTCTCTGCACCATGCGTCAATTCGCTGCAGATCCTCCTGCAATTCAGTACAATTTTCCATTGTTACAACCCCTCGATATACCACAGCATCATCCGCAAAAAGCCTCAGTGGACTTCCGATGTTATCTACAAGGTCGTTTATGTATATAGTGAATAGCAACGGTCCTACGACACTCCCCTGCGGCACACCTGAAATCACTCTTACTTCCGAAGACTTCTCTCCATTAAGAATGACATGCTACGTTCTGTTATCTAGGAACTCTTCAATCGAATCACACAATTGATCTGACAGTCCATATGCTCTTACTTTGTTCATTAAACGACTGTGGGGAACTGTATCGAACGCCTTGCGGAAGTCAAGAAACACGGCATGTACTTGGGAACCCCTGCCTATGGCCCTCTGAGTCTCGTAGACGAATAGCGCGAGCTGGGTTGCACGCGATGGTCTTTTTCGAAACCCATGCTGATTCCTACAGAATAGATTTCCAGTCTCCAGAAAAGTCTTTATACTCGAACATTATACGTGTTCCAAAATTCTACAACTGATCGACGTTAGAGATATAGGTCTATAGTTCTGCACATCTGTTCGACGTCCCTTCTTGAAAACGGGGATGACCCGTGCCCTTTTCCAATCCTTTGGAACGCTACGCTCTTCTAGAGACCTACGGTACACCGCTGCAAGAAGGGGGGCAAGTTCCGTCGCGTACTCTGTGTAAAATCGAACTGGTAGCCCATCAGGTCCAGCGGCTTTTCCTCTTTTGAGCGATTTTAATTGTTTCTCTATCCCTCTGTCGTCTATTTCGATAGCTACCATTTTGTCATCTGTGCGACAATCTTCTGAAGGATCTACAGTGCAGTCTTCCTCTTTGAAACAGCTTTGGAAAAAGACATTTAGTATTTCGGCCTTTAGTCTGTCATCCTCTGTTTCAGTACCATTTTGGTCACAGAGTGTCTGCACGTTTTGTTTTGATCCACCTACTGCTTTGTCATAAGACCAAAATTTCTTAGGCGTCTTCGACGTCCACTGAGTGGCGACAGGTGGTCTTTTCACATGAATCGAGTTTTAATGCACCACTGGACAAATGGCCGTTGGCGTGTACGGCATGAAACGTCTGAGAGCAAACACCCTCCGTCCGTTATGGTCTGAGGAATATTTTCTCTGGCGTTGCCTGGGTGATCTCTTCGTTCTGGAAGGCACAATGGATCAACACAAGTACGCGTGTATCTTCTGGGACCACGTCCACCTCTACACGCAGTTTGTTTTACCTCAGCACAATGGCATTTGCCAGTAGCATAACGCAAAGTGTCACACAGTTCGCAGTTTACGTGCGTGGTTCGAAGGGCATCAAAATGAGTTTACCGTACTTCCATGGCCACCAAGCTCCTCAGATTTAAACCCAGTGGGGAATATGTAAGACGCTCTCGATCGGGCTGTTCGTACCACTGATGCCCAAATGGGAAACGTAGCGCAGAAAGATGTACTCCAATATCATTTCAATTTTATAAAGCAAATACATCGTCAAAACTTGGTTATGTAATGTCGTTGTTTCAAATATGTAAATATTTGCTGAAACTGTTAAAACCTATTGTTTACAAAATATAATATTCTAAAAAAGTTGAAGATGACAGTTAAATTCGTATGTTTTCAGTGTGTACAGCATAAAATAACAAACGATTTTTACTTCAGGTCAAAATAAACTGTGAGTTAATGTATAAAAATATAAAAAACACTGTTCTGTCTACTGACATGTACCTTTTTTCTGTATTTCTCATCTTCTAAACACCGGAGATACTTATGAATTACGCTTATAAAAAGCGATCTTGGCCCAAGCCGGAGACCTTTAAAAGGTGAACTGGCTACAAATTGCTCAGGTATGCGTTCCTTCTCGTACGAGTCTGGATGAGTGTCAGCCACTACACGATGAAGGCGCCACTGTGGATGCAGCTTGTTTGATCCCTTGTGCAACAAGGGAAGTGGAGGCTGGCAAAGCTTATAGGTGGCAGTGAAGAGGGCGGTGGTGGGATCACTTACGGGGAAATTCCTATAGTAGTTGGTACACCTTTTTTAGATTGAAGTCAGCTGATAGGTATACCTGCTTAAAGGAAGTCCGTCTAACTAGGGAATCACCTTCAGAGGACGTCATGTTTCCAAGTAGAGAAGGAATTAGCATATTTCATGAAAATATAAGAGGTATTAGAGATCAAATTAGTGCACTTTCGAGATGTTACTCCAGGTGGGTGTAAAATGCATGTGCGCAACGGAAAATATTGAACGCTACAATGATTTTGGCCCTGTCTGACTACCCCCTGAAGCAGATCTTAGGATCTCTTAATGCTCTTTAACATATATATTACAACCTCAAATGAATGATTAAGGCAACTAATACTACTAAATGATAAACGCTGTTTCTTGTTATACATTTATTGAAGATTAAAAAACAACCCTTTATTACAAATTTCTATATTTCCTAACTAAAATTTTTGGTCAATTGCCCAACTCCATCCCTTTTTAAGGCCACGCGATCTAACATAAATAACGCGAAATGACTGACATCATCTACGTACCAAACTCTAGAAAACACTATTTTCAAATATAATCTACGGTGGTGTGCAATTAAATGGAAATAAACTAACGTGATCACAGCTTTATAGCCCCAATAAGCCGAAGCAATTAGCAATATCACCGTACGTACTCCGTCCGGTTCGTCGCAGTCATGGTTCTCGTACACGCTTCCGACGATGGAAGAACTCCAGCCACAAAATAAAACTCTTTCAAGCACTAGGACGGCAGAAGGCGGTCCCCTGACTAATACACTCTAATACTATCTTCTTCCCTCTGTGTTCTACAGACGAGAAACTTCCAGCCACAAGGACGAAGTTCAAATAATGTCTCAACGTAAGTATAGGCAGAAGAAGTACTCTCAATCACTAAATGCTGCGTACTCAGTGACGACTTCCAACCTGGAGGCGAAGTCCAGAATCTTATAAGTTCGCAACAGTACAGTGCCTAACCGATCTAACTACAAAATCTCCTGAGAACAAAGACGGCAAGTCCGCCTGTACCAACAAAAGCTGGTACTGAGCGACCGTCCAACATGGGCGATCAAACCGGAAGACCCCTTACTCTCCACCGCTGGCTTCCCAGCAAGACTCGGCTCCCCTCCCTCGTGAACGCAGAAAGCGAATCATATTCTCGAAACCCCGAAATATTCTCCCTCTCTACAGATTCTTCCGAACGCTGACCAACCATATTTTAGTCTTTTGTCGTCCAGCGCGGGAAGTTTGCGAGGGAATACCTATACATTGACAAAGGTCTTCTTAGGCACTTGTGGGTTTTATTGTTCTGAAGAAGGTGTAGTTATCTACGCTGAAACCTAGGTTAACACTAGGTGCTTTTTACGCAATCGAGGCGGGTTTCTAGTTTTTTAATATATTAACTAACGATTGCTGACGCGCTGCGATGTTGAAGGTCCTTAAACTCATTCATTAAGCCGTTTTGATAACAAAACACTCCATCACCTATCTATCAACCAAAAGCGTTAACAATTATTTACAGGGCATACGTGACAATGTCAGTCTCTTTAAATATTCATATATACGATGTGCAACCTATCAAATGATACCTAATTGTGGTTGTAGTCACAGCAAAGTATGTAGATTAGTGCTTGTAAGGTACGAAATTACAGCCACCTTACATTACCCTCACCTAATGAACTATTTTGTACTAAGATGGGGTAATTCTTATAGTATTATCTCATCCAGTACAAAATAAAATAACCATCAATTGTCTGTACAAGGGAACTAATAAGAATACGAGGGTAGAGGAACACCTGAATCATGACATGTTCTTCTACAGTCATTCAGCATTCATTCATGAGTTTACTGCCATAAATTTACTTATTACATGTTTATTATAATCTGTCTGCCCTTTATGTTTGAAACATTTTTCCGAGACGTGAGACTGGAATATACAATATCAAAAGAAATTTAACTAACAATACAAAATTTTTAAGCTCCTGAAATAATGGCAGTTCCCATCATTCTTTAGACTTAAGGCCCATGCTATCTGGCGACCTCTCGGTCATGGTTTTGATCTTCACGATTCTGTTTCTCTTTACTCAATAACCTTCCACTGTTATCATCACCACTAATTTAATTGTGGGATCAGTAGTCAGTTAATAAGATCTGTTGTATGTTTGGACTGTCCTATGAGATTTTTCCAGTCAATTCCTTCCAAGATCCGAAATTATCACATGTTCGTAAGGGTATATGCACTCATTCTCTTGTGATGGTATTTGTGTTTTGAGTAAAAATTGAATTTACAGTTAGTAAATGTGTGTGACGTGTAACACTTGCTTCATTACAGTAACTGATAGTCCCCTTCATTACTAAGAAATTATTAACGTTTGATCAGGGCACACCAAAAAGTACAGTCCACATGTTAGGATCAACCCTTCCTTTCGTTTCCTTGCACTCAGTGCGTGTCAGTGTCAAGTCAGTTTGATTAGAGCTTGAACCTCAATGGCGCTTTGCAGTAACATTCAACACTGCATATCACTGTAACGAGCCTGGATTTTCTTTGGCATGTTATTCACAAGGTGGTCGCGATTTAGACGCTCAAAGGTGTCTCACTCCTCTATTGTGGCCATCCTGAGATTATTGGGGATGTTACAAGGATTCCTGCGATGCTGCACAATAATTTTCAACTGGTTCTAAGCGTGCTCAGGTAGGGTTCGTGACAGCAGATACTGCTAGTGTTTGCATTCAGTTGACTGATATCTCTTGGTGGAAGGTGTTGAATAGGTGGACATGCCGTGCTGGTGCACAATCGTCTTGAAAGGCAAGCTCACCACCAAAATGTCGACTGTAGAGCTGTACAATATGTTGGAGGATCATGAAATCTTTTGTGCATCGTTACATGTCCTCATATTGCACACTCAACAGCAATGAGAGCCGACTGACATCTGTCTGTATTGTCTGTGGGACTCCATGCCTGAGACATGCATTGGTACCTGGCTCCTCCACATGTTAGACAAATCTTGTAGTCATTGGTAAAGATACCCAGCATGATTGACGCAGGCTCTTTTCAGATGTTTTCTTGTATGCATCCTCAATGGCGCTGGTGGGTGTGTATTGTTTTTCATAATGGATGCTTAGAGGTCAAAATGGTTTGTGTGGAGACAATTGCGTACTGCCTGGGTCGACACACTACTCCCATTTGCCTCCACAAATGCAGCACTCAGCTATGTTGCATCCTCGTAGGGAACCCATGAGCCATTAATTGGAGTATTGGTCACTATGAGGATTTCTTGATCAAACGTGACCACTAGGAGGCAGATCTCAGTAGTAATGCTATGTATATACCAGAGCACTTTAACCTTTGCACTGAGGTTGCCTGCACACAGAATCAGGTGCAGTGACGTTATCAGTGATGCCATCACTATTATCAGTGGCATCATCATCGTTATCAGTGAGAAGCCCCATTCCTTCCCCTCTCATCCCCATTACCTCCAATCACTCACAGTGAAAAAATAAAAAATAAAAATTAAACAGAAAAACAAAAATTCCAAGACGTCAGAAAGCAGGCACTTGTGTGGGAAGGAAATTAAAAAAACCCTCTACCAGTCCCCCACTTCTAGCCAATCACAGTGGAGTATTAGAAAATAAAATAGCTAATAATGGGGAAATTAATATGCTCCTCCTCTCTTTGTCTACAACAAACCACAATGAAGTATTAAACATGAAACAGCCAGTTGGAAATCCAAGCAGGGGAACTAGCTTACTTGTGCCTTATACTACCCCCACCTCCACCCCACACTCCTCTTTCCAATGAGAGTGCAGTATTAAAAATGACACCTTGTTGAAGTGTTTCCGCGATACTGAACTGCTTAAACACACACTGCATTATGTACCACCTCCATCCCTTCTTCTCCAATCAGAGCCTAAAATTTTAGCCGAGATTAAAATGAAAGAGCCAATCATAGTGTAGCCCCATCTAGGCTACTGACCAGCTGCATAGGTAAATTTCATCAGAAGCTGTATATCTTTCGCTATAGAATGTTAGAACGAGTATATAAAATACTCTGTATAATAGTTAAAAACCAGTATTTGTTTATCCAACATAATTAACAAATTCGTAATAAATAGTTGTTGAATATGAGTTTTACTTCAAATAATATCCGACAAATTCTTAAAAATGCGAAGTAAAATCTAATTCTAATTTATGCCTCTGTTTCTTACTGTCACCAACAGGTGTCTGCATTGGTAAAAACGTTAAATGTTTCTTCAATCTACCATATGATCTACATGACACAACAAAGCCATCAATGAATAATTTTTGATATCTACGATCCTTTTCAAATTTCACAATATTCTTTCCAAGTCTAGAAAAACTCTTCAACAACGCAAAAATGCAATGTTTACGCCAAATTGGTGTAAAATCATGATTGTAAATTCTACATTAAGTACCCCAACGCTGTTTGCATGCCTAAACACATGTGGCCTGCTACACAGTCAGGTAAACTTCATGGAATGTGAGAATGGGTATAAAACATACTATCGCCAAATACATGAACACCAATGCTTCTTTACACAGCATAATATGAGAATGAGTATAAACCATACCCTTCATAAACTGTTAAGAACCAACTCTTGCTTATGTAATGTAACTAACGGATTAGTAATATTCAATTGTCAAAGATGAATTTCAATTTAAATACTGTTCTACAAAAGTTCAAAAACACGAAATAAAATCAACTACAGGTTTAATATTCCGTTGTTTGTCTTCACCAGTAGATGGCAGTATTTGAAGTTCGATTTATGGACCACACTCGGTGAAAAATGCAACAAATTAATTATTTTCCACATCAGTGATTCTTATCAAAAGTAACAATACTCTCAAATGTCAGCAAAAATCATCAATAATGGAAAAAAGTGTAATGTCTGTGTCATCTATCATAATGTTATTTTCTACATACAGACATATCCGTTCGACTGGTGCCAATAAAACATGACTATTAACTCTAAAATATGTTGCAGAGGAGGGAGAGAGAAGACAGTCTGCCAATAGAAAAATATAATCAATGACAGTTATTGCAGATGATTGAGACCTAGCTGAGATTAAGTAAAAAATATTGTCCATAGAGTAAGGCTTAAATTAAATGTGTTACCTCATTTATGGTGCTTGTCAAACGTCATAATATTCTAAAATTTCGGAGAAAAGGCGTCAGCAATGCAATCAAGGGTAATGTTTATGTTGCAACTGTATCTGAATACATAAAGTGTGTTCAACCTGATGCTGTGTACGTGATCACCAATTCAGAAGGGAAATTAAGATAATGCATCAAATGCATCACTAAAAAAGAAAACGATGGCTAGTATAACAAATGATTGGACAAACTACTGTGAATGGAACTATAGCTCTCTAAAAACTGCAGTCTACTTGACCAACATCTAATAAAGATACCACCACATAGCACGAATTTAGAAAGGAAGGAGATGTTTTATCACTTTTACTTTAGGAAGGAAGAAGGTGTTTTATTATATCACCTAAACTGCAGAACGATTTACTTTTTTCAGGCACACTCACAAGATGACCAAGGATGGCGACAGAAGTGCGATGTATACAAAGACTATTCGATAACTCAAAAACAAAAATCTTTGACAAAGTTATTTATTATTTATTGTACTATATGTAAGATTTCACGTACTTTGCAAACACAATGAAGCGTCTACTTAAGTAGACCATTATCTAAATTGTCTTATTAAGATACATGGAGCTTGCATATTGGCACTACCGAAAAAAATTTTAGGTTTAGCAGAACTCGTTTATGAAAGGTGTACAACACTTTCAGGTTCTATGGACCTTGAAACTAAATATTTACTCTTCTAAATTGTCTGTATAACTTATTAAAATGCACGCAACTTGCCTGCTAATCTTAATATTCAAGACGTCTACGAAGATTCGAGCAAAATAAAATTGTATTATACAGCGAATAACAGGTATAAGTGCATATATTTTTATATGTGGTACCTTAATATGTATACACATTAGTGTGTTGGCTATTTTTTCTCTACATCGAACAGTCTTCCCGCAAACACACCACATATTTTACTACCTGATGTTTTCTGCATGCTCGTAACTGCATCAGTAAATGGACTACACTTGTCAATGCGAATTAACAATTTTGTCTCCTCACATCCCCACCTCAACACCCGACCTGCTGCCAAGGGGGAATAAGCATTAATGGCTTCTTTTTCCACATTTTAATTTGCAGGTACTACCCAACCTTAAGATATACGACTTACAATAGCCATAAATGTTAGTCTGCAATATTGATGTAATGTTGTTCAGTACACCATTCTCAGTCACCAATAGAAATATCTACACTTACGCCAAAAATGTCTATCTCACCATTATATAATCGATAATTCGAGTGTCTCCAGGTCTCCTCTATGTATATAACGTTCTTTAATGATCCTTAAAATAAGTATTAGCGGTTATTAAATTATGCTCTGTGCAAAATTCCACCAGATTGTTTCCTCTTTCATTCCTTTCCCACAGGTCATATTCACCCACTGTTTTTCCTTTTCTTCCTTTCCTAATACTGAATTCCAGTCCACCATCACAATTAAATATTCCTCTCCCTTAACTAATTGAATAGTTTTTTTATCCCTTAATACATTTTTTTCATTCTCTTCATCATCTGCTGAGCTAGTTGGCATATTAATTTGTAATACTGTGGTGAGTGTTATCTTGGCTATGACAATGCGTTCACTGCGCTGGTTGTGGCAACTT
Source organism: Schistocerca piceifrons (assembly GCF_021461385.2). Classification (NCBI taxonomy): domain Eukaryota; kingdom Metazoa; phylum Arthropoda; class Insecta; order Orthoptera; family Acrididae; genus Schistocerca; species Schistocerca piceifrons. The sequence goes on along the minus strand of NC_060139.1, from coordinate 318,590,533 downwards.
AACGCAATCCTGTTATCTTAGCATCTTAAGACGTACTTCTCATTACCCCCATTTCATATTGTAGTTATAACTCTGTACTCACCAGACCAGAAGACCTGTTCCTGCTGAAACCGAATCGAATTCCCACTACATCTACCTTCAACCTATTAATTTCTCTTTTTAAATTTTCTAACCTACTAACATGATTAAGGCATCTTTTGCTTTTCCTGATAACAAACAATATTACCAAATGAATATTAATGAAAGAGACGGATGGACTAATATTTACTTTTGAATGTGACACTCTTCTTATTGAGTCTGGAAGTGATGGCTGATATCTGCTGGCGCTTCATGATGGTGCTTCTTCCGTTATGGTGTTCTGTGCTCAAATGACGAGACTTACACTACTGGAATAGTGAAAAACGGCCGAGGGAGAGGGGAGAACTTGTTTCCCCGCTATTTTTAAGCCATCCTATTGGCCTAGAGAGAAAACGGGGAAGTTCACTTTGAAAATGAGCTGTTATATCCACAGTGGACGGGCGACCTTCATTTATCCTCCATTTTTACTTCACACGACTGTTCGAGAGGCATGGGCCGACGATTATCTTGACATACGATTGCCCGAGATGAATGGGCGGTGATCTTGAGATTATATCGTTATCTGGCCATGAACCAGAGCTGATACTCTACTTCTAATACATAGGTTTAAGATCAGATGATCTTGGTGACCAAGGTACAGACCCTGCACGATTAATCTATCTTGGGCCATACTGACATGTTAAATGTCATTTTGCATCGGCGGTAAAATGTGACGGTGCCCTATCATGCATGCACAACATTCCCTAATCATGGTCCATGTGTGACATTCAAGGCCAATTAGATTGCGACTTAATCTAAATGATAACATTTCAAATAGATTTGTACTAAGACAACATTTCACACTGAAGTCAGTTGCATCTTTAACCACATGTTGCAATTACTTTTCAGATGGTTCATTTGTGGACCCACGTTAATTCAGATGGTTTTATTTCTGTTATCGTATACTACCAGCTATCAGTTTTCGCTGTTACTTATGATGCACGCAGAATAAATATAAACAACGTTTACTAATAGCCGTGAATTCATAACACTGCAGAAGTGAAATCCTTAGCAAATGAAAAAAGGGTCACATGAAATCATTGGCTGCTAGATCCCCAGAGATTGCAGCAGGTCCGTTAATTTGTGCTGAGTGTTTGGTTTTAACTAAAACAGTTCTAACTTCCGAGCGCTTAAGTTCGTCAGTAAATTTAGTTCTGATAAATTGGCTTGGGTGAGCCACTTCTAATAAGGGTCCAACATAAATACTCCCGAATATTGTCAATGTTCTAGTACAAAAGGCATACTGGCGCCATAATACACATGTTCTGATTGCGTTCACTGACCAACTGATTACGACAGTAAAATTCCACTGTTCTGGGCGTGTGATAGTTCAATCTGTCATAGTGAAAGGATACATATGCATTCCGGTTTCACATATCAAGCATTAAATAAAAAGACAACTGCACTGCTCTGTAATTAATTGGAAACAGATCATCACATCGTCACTCATATACTCTCAGAATACAAAAGAAAATTTGCTAAACACAAATGTTCCACGTATATTCTTGGAGGCTCTTATTCCGCACTTTTAACAGAGCTGACGGTGATTCTAATTTGCCAATTGTGTGAGAGACTTACTTCAGTCACAACCACATACAAAACTAGACTGTAGCCTGACTGTACTTAGCGTAATTGTAATTATTCGCTAAAAAATTAACTATAAGAACTTCTACGGCTCTTCTGAAAAAAGGGGTCACGTTCTTTAACTTAATTTATTCATCTTCAAGCAATGGAAAACCATTCTAACTGAATTCTGACAGAATCACACTCATTCCTTTTACGAAACTGACGTATTTTAAAATCATTCACTCCAAAACAGTCACGGTCGATCAAACATTCCTATTCCAACGAAAAAGTTCCCACAATGCGCTGCTAGGGACTTTATAATTCACCTTCGCATATTTATGGCTAACAGCTCTTTGTTTAAATGTTCTCTCAACTGAATCTGCCCCCCCCCCCACCCCCCACCTTCTATCTGACGCCTTCTCTACTGACTCGCATTGTCGTCGCGAAACGACAATACCGTTCCCGCCAGAATAAGTTGCAGACCGCAGAAAGTTCTAGACGCTAAGACTCGACAGCTAGCACCTCCTACTGGTCAGTTTGCCGGCAAGGGCATAGACCATGGTATCCTTACATCGCCGTCCTTAATAGTTATATATAATCCAATTTTGTCAAAAATAACAGCTTCGAGTCCCACGACATTAACAAATACCCAATCTAGGTCAGAAGGCAACGCTAAACATCAAAACATTAGACCCAACACTGCGACTTAGCTACATTTTTCAATAGAGCAACACTATAACCTATTCACACTTTAAAGGATTATATCAATTTACAGCCTGACTTGAATTAAGTTACTGAAATCCACACAGACATATCATTATTAGTACCAAAAGGTTAACCAATCGTGAAATGCAAAATATGACACAAATTGGATAAATGACAAGCATACAGAAAAATCTCAGTAAATACATATATAGTGCATTAAGTAAGTAATACAAGATGTGTCTAAATTGGATAAATGACAAGCATACAGAAAAAACTCAGTAAATACATATATAGTACATTAAGTAAGTAATGAAAGGTGTGTCTTTGTGTAATTTTGTTCAGTTAAGCATGTTAATCATCCAAGAATACAAATTACTCTGAGTTTCTCCTTGTCTCATGTCGGCCGCTTTTTCCTCGAACGTCTTAGCAAGATGCGTAGCGTTTTTATCTACCTTTTTCTCCGTTCTAGCTGAGTTGCTTCTACCTTTTTTTCCAGTTTAGCTACATTAGCAAGTATTTTAGCCATGTGTTGCCAGGAGCGGCTGCATATCCAAACCTCCTTGGTCTCCAATACTTCTCTGTGTAGATTCTCGTTCTATCTTATTTCCTTTAATTAGCAAATCATCTTGCCGCAGGCACAAATTTGGTGTATTAATGTTTTTCACTTCCCCTGTGTCGTCAACGAAATGAGGTTATATTGCACTAATTTCCGGAATTTCGTGATTTCTGAATCTGCATCTACCTCCCTTTTAGCCACGTCTGTTTCGGTTCCCACCTCGAACGACTTTAAAGTACTTTCGCTATCCGTCTCGATATTTTTCTCCGCGACTTCTACTACTGCAGCCTCGTTATACTGATTCTCACTTTCTGACACAGTACATTAGTTTATTCACAATACGCGTGCAAACTATACTTTTATTCAACTACACTACTGGCCATTAAAATTGCTACACCACGAAGATGACGTGCTACAGACGCGAAATTTAACCGACAGGAAGAAGATGCTGTGATATGCAAATGATTTGCTTTTCAGAGCATTCACACACGATTGGCGTTGGTGGCGACACCTACAACGTGCTGACATGAGGACAGTTTCCAACTGATTTCTCATACACAACCAGCAGGTGACCGCCGTTGCCTGGTGAAACGTTGTCGTGATGCCTCGTGTAAGGAGGGTAAATGCGTACCATCACGTTTCCGACTTTGATAAAGGTCGGATTGTAGCCTATCGCGATTGCGGTTTATCGTACCGCGACATTGCTGCTCGCGTTGGTCGAGATCCAATGACTGTTAGCAGAACATGGAATCGGAGGGTTCAGAAGGGTAATACGGAACGTCGTGCTGGATCCCAACGGCCTCGTATCACTAGCAGTCGACATGACAGGCACCTTATCCGCATGGCTGTAACGGATCGTGCATCCACGTCTCGATCCCTGAGTCAACACATGGGGACGTTTGCAAGACAACAACCATCTGCACGGACAGTTCGACGACGTTTGCAGCAGCATGGGCTATCAGCTCGGAGACCATGGCTGCGGCTACCCTTGACGCTGCATCACAGACAGGAGCGCCTGCGATGGTGTACTCAACGACGAGTCTGGGTTCACGAATGGCAAAATGTAATTTTTTCAGATGAGTCCAGGCTCTGTTTACAGCATCATGATGGTCGCATCCGTATTTGGTGACATCGCTGTGAACGCACATTGGAAGCGTGTATTCGTCATTTGCCATACTGGCGTACCGGCGTGATGGTATGGCGTGCCATTGTTTACACGTCTCGGTCGCATTAACGGCACTTTGAACAGTGGACGTTACATTTCAGATGTGTTACGACCCGTGGCTTTACCCTTCATTCGATCCCTGCGAAACCCTACATTTCGCAGGATAATACACGACCGCATGTTGCAGATCCTGTACGGGCCTTCCTGGATACAGAAAACGTTCGACTGCTCCCTGGACAGCACATTCTCCAGATCTCTCACCAACTGAAAACGTCTGGCCAATGGTGGCCGAGCAACTGGCTCGTCACAATACTCCCGTGACTACTCTTGATGAACTGTGGTATCGTGTTGAAGCTGCATGGGCAGCTGTACCTGTACACGCCATCCAAGCTCTGTTTGACTCAATTCCCAGGCATATCAATGCCGTTATCACGGCCAGAGGTGGTGGTTCTGGGTACTGATTTCTCAGAACCTATGCACCAAAATCGCGTGAAAATGTAATCAAATGTCAGTTTTAGTATAATATATTTGTCCAATGAATACCCGTTTATCATCTGCATTTCTTCTTGGTGTAGTAATTTTAATGGCCAGTAGCGTATCTTCACAGCAGAAATGCCACATGTCACTACCTCAGTAAAGCTTTTTGCAACACTTGCACGTTTTTCTCTTTGAGAAAGTAGCTCATAACAATATCTGTTACCCTCGTCTAGCGCAAAAAAATACCAGCGTCAGTCAAGAACGGAGGTGAAACAACGGTTGGCCTATAAAAGGTTTTAATCTATATCTACATCTATATGACTGCTCTACAATTCACAGTTAAGTGGCTGGCAGAGGTTTCATTTGAACCAACTTCAGAATTTTTCTTTGCCATTCCATTCTCGAACAGCCTGTAGGGTTATGCTCATGTTCAAAACCTACAATTCTGTAAATAGTTCTTTGTGTTGACTTTCTTTTTCTTTGAAATCAATTGGCATTTTAAATGCACAGTGTAAGAGAAGGTCTAGATATAAATTGTTCAGTCGGAAGCGTGTGATTTTTGTCTTTGTAAAAAAAATGGAAGTTTGCAAATAGTATTTTGAATTTAAAAGAGTGTTTTTCGTGTTTAATTGTATTACAGGGTCATCACCTCATGTCTCCGACGTGATCTAAACAAGAGACAAATATGATAGAAGATAACATGAACAGTAATACCCCAAAAAGTGGAACTAAAATAGAAATGAACAAAGTTAGTGTGAAACTTCCTCCGTTCTGTGCTGAAAAGCCTGATAAATGGTTTTATCAGATCGAAGCACAAATCAGAATCGCGAAAATACCGACTGAAGCAACCAAACTCAACTACTTGTAACCACAGCTGGAGTCCCGATTTGTCAAAAATATATGGGATCTTATGAACAGTGACGAAAGAAACCAATTTCGTTAGCTAAAGAGAGACTGTTAATGACATTAAGGAAAGTGAAGAAGTCAAGCAACTAATTGGTGGCATGAAACCAAATCACTTGCTTCCGAAAATGAAAGGTTATGGAGGAACGAACGTTTCAGATAAAATTCTAAAGTCTCTCTGTCTAGGTAAACTTCTTGATAACAGCCGAAATATTTTAATAATTTCCGAAGAAAATATGGGCAAACTAGAGTAAATGGCTGACTATAAGACGGAAATGCAATGCACTCAGGAACTCAATCAACTTCAACGGAAGTGTCCCCTGTGGCGTGCGTTTCATTTATGTCAGTGAAAGACCTTTTGGTAAGAATCGAAGAGCTTCAAAATCCAGAACTAGGAAGCGATGATGTTCTTGTAGGAGAGGCCGCAACACGAACTACTACTTTGATTTTCGTTATGGCTCAAAATGCAGACCTGAGAAGTGTGTCCAACCTTGCCAATCTATTGGTGAGGGAAACTCCAATCGGCATACACGGTAGCGGCTGAATGTTCTGCCGCAACAGTTATACCAGGCAGCCAACATAGGTTGCTTATTAGAGATAAAACTTCAGGGTTACGTTTCCTAGTTGACAACGGTGAAGGATAAGGTTAAAGAGGCAGACGGCAAACTTCATCCTGCAATTGGATCAGAGTTATTGGATGTTGATTTTGGTTTAAAACGCAGTTTTGAATGGCCTGTCACTATAGCCAATACAACAAAAGGTACAACTGACGCAGACTACCTTCATCAATGTGGCTTAGAAAAAAAATTGTTAGTTGGCACTAATACACTGATAAAAATGGCTCTGCGCACTATGGGACTTAACATCTGTGGTCATCAGTCCCCTAGAACTTAGAACTACTTAAACCTAACTAACCTAAGGACATCACACACATCCATGCCCGAGGCAGGATTCGAACCTGCGACCGTAGCAGTCGCGCGGTTCCGGACTGAAAGCCTAGAACCGCTAGACCACCGCGTCCGGCAATACACTGATAATAAGCCAGATACTGGCAACAAACATTACTTCCATAGCATAGCTTGAAACCGGTCGTCTGGGACATGAGAGTAGTAACAGAAGGAGTGATTTCCAGTCAAGATGATGTTCAAGGTGTGCAGTTTCATCAGTGAGGACGGCGACGTACATGAAAACTTAAATCTGTTGTGAAAGCCAGGCTGAAGCCATGCTAACAGAACAAAGCTTTCACAGTTTCTCGTAATTAACCCGACACCTTCTAAAAAAAGAAAAATTAATTTTCGGCTTGTCGGCAACGACGCAGCCTGCCTGATATGGAATCCTGTTCCACAGGTGTGGAGTGGTGTCATGCGTCGGAGGGGGGGAAGGGGGGGGGGGGGGGACAGCGCTTGCCCAACTTCCGGCCGGTCGCTAACAGGGCAGTGTCAGCCTAACCCTAACCGCGCGAAGGAAAAATGTTCTGCTTGTTTTTCAATTTGTAGTTTACATCCGAAATCGTACCTGACCCATCAACGACTCTATGTGCTTAGGTAAAAATACTGTGCTGCTGCTGCTGGACTGATGGATAAGAGTCGTTGTTGTAATAAGAAGTTGAGAGAGGAGTAGCGACCTGTCCTAATCGGCACGGTAACAGCAAAACAATTGTAAACTAAATGATAATTAGTTAAAACCCTCAGCTGCCGACAGGTGTTGTTGATATACCTCGATGGGGACAGCTGAAGGTTTCAATTAATTATCATTTATTCTAGAGAAGCTGCACGGTCATCAATGGTATCTGTTCTTTCGGGAACAGTTAGTATCTTCATATATAGTTAAATGGCTACCCGGCGATTGACCTTCGTCTGTGCGAATGCGCACACGTTGCCCGAACTCTTACGGGAATCGTCACCTTAGTTGGCGCGAGTATTGAGTGGATGGGCAAATATCTATTAGGAACATTACGCATGTAGATGGTGGACAGTTGGGAATGTGGGTCTCTCGGGAAGCGTGCAAAGGATAAGTCCCGGCAGTCGCGCTCTTCATCTGTGCCCTCAGTGGCATGGTGGCTCAGCGTGTTCGGTCAGAGACCTGGTTGGCCTCTGTAATAAAACACTGAGTGAAAGGATCAACAACGAACTTGAACGGATGTCATGTGACGTCCGCAACGACCAGTCACAACGATCAACTACGAACAAAAATGGAAAAAGAAAAGAAAGGATGGCTAGAGCGTCTGCTAAGTAAGCAGGAGATCCCGGGTCCGAGTCCCGGTCGGGGCACACATTTTCAGCTGTCCCCATCGAGGTATATCAACAACACCTGTCGGCAGCCGAGGGTTTCAATTAGTTATCATTCATTCGAGAGAAGGTGCACGGTCATCAGTGGTTTCTCTTCTTTGGAGATTAGTTACTATCTTCATTTATAATTGTAAATTGTCTACAGGATTTTTGTCTCAGAGGGCTTTTAAAAACAGATAGTGACAGACGTTCGTAAAACCCGTCATAAGACATACAGAACTTTACAAGAGAAAAAAATCCAAGTATTCAAAAATTTAACTTTGAAATACGGAAATGGAAAAAAATAGTATAAGAATAACAAAGATCCTAAGAATTTAGTTCAATATACGAGGGACGTAACTACTGCAACACCTTTTTTCTCTGCCAGTTTAGGATGCAGAAAATGCTGAAATTGTTATGGAACATCGTTGCCTCTCCCGCTTCAGCCCCTATAGTTAGTTTCACGAAGTTCCGATAGGTGGAGGCGCTATACGTAGAAATGCCGCCTGTAACGAAGATGCGTTCCAAGTAGAGAGCTGCGTTTCTTTTGGCGGAAAACCAGAGCATCGCAGATATTCATAGGCGCTCGCAGAATGTTTACGGAGACTTGGAAATGAACAAAAACATGGTGAGTCGCTGGGCGAAGCGTCTGTCCCTCACCGCAACAAGGTCGCGCAAACATGTCCGATCTCCCGCGTGCAGAACGAGCGCACACAGCTGTGCCTCCTACAGTGTTGGAACGTGCGGACACTCTCATTCGAGGTGATCGACGGATCACAATCAAACACCCCTTTGCTCAATTGGACGTTTCTGTTGGTAGTGGTGACACATTTGTGTACCAGTTGGAGTACTCAAAGGTGTGTGGGCACTGGGTTTCTCATCGACCCTACAGCCCAGATCTCTCACTTTCCAACTTCCATCTGTTTGGCCCAATAAAGGATGCATTCCGCGGGAAGCAGCAGGTGGACGATGAGGATGTTAATGATGCAGCAAGACGTTGGCTCTGGCGTCGGTCAGTGAAGTGATACCATGCAGGCGTACAGTCTCTCCCACTGAGGTGGCGTGAAGCTGTCGCATTGATCGAAGATTATCTAGACAAAAGAGTGGGTAATAATATGCGGTACTGGAATCAGGAATGAAACCAACCTGGTTTCAGAAAAAAAAAGTGTTGCATTACTTCCTGAAAGCCCCTCGTAAAAAGCTTCATAGCGCTTAGAAAAGGAATAGGTTGTCAGTCGTTACGAACAAGTAAGAAACATGCAGACTTTCACTTGGAATGATCAAGGAAAACCCAGATCATGACACCGTCAAGCGGTCCAAAGCATTCAAGTACGAAACTGCCTGGATATAGCTAAAAACAGGTTTTCGCTCTACCCTCAGTTCCATGATGTTCAAATTTATTTGGAAATATATTTTCGTCCACTCAGGAAAAGCCTATGTCAAGTCACAAAAAATACTGACTGGCTGCACTTCGTTTATCAATGCCTTCCACCGTGTCTTACAAAATAGAGTATGCTGCCTAGTCAACTGATATATTATTCCTGTAAAGCGGGGAGTGAGGACGACGGGTGAGATTAGGTATCCCGCTAGTGGTTGTGCTGACTAGCAGGGCGGCAGTTTCAAGGAGCCAGGTGGATATCTGACGGAAATTCAGAGGAACAGCAGTTACATAGGTTTATTTATTCCGCGCAAAAAGTATAACAGTCATAGTGTTTCCCGTTGGCAGTCAGCACCTCCAGATGTAGGCTGATATCAGTCGCAGAAGTGTGCTTAAGTCAATATGTAGCCTCACTGGACGGCCAGAGTGTGGCATTGTCCCATCGAGCAGGTGTCAGCTGAGGTGAAGTAACATTGTTAGCATTCTGGCGTTGTAGCGCCGCTTCTTGTCCCAGGCAGGAAGTCGGCTTGTCACTATGACAGTCTTTTCAAAAGTCGGTAACATTGGCAGGTGCAGTTGCACGACTCAGTGCGGGAAGCACCCGAGGGCGCAAAGATAAACGAAGGACTCCAGTGCAGGATTCAGCGACAGTGGCTTCCAGAGGCAAACCTACAGTAGTAGAGAGTGCCCGCACAGGGCAGGTGACGACCCATGGGCGAAGCATGAATCCCCAGGAAGCCGCCCTGAAGTCAGCCGGCTGGAAGGCACCATTTGTCTCCAGGCGGTATCAGGCACAGGTGTAGCCAGTAATTCCGCAGTTAGGAAAGGCAGTATCTACACTGAAGCGCCAAAGAAACTGGTATAGGCATGCTATTCCAATACAGAAATATGTAAATGGGCAGAATACGGTGCTGAGGTCGGCAGCGCCTGTATGAGGCATGTGTCTGGCGCAGTTGTTAGATCGGTTACTGCTGCTACAATGGCAGGTTATCAAGATTTAAGTGAGTTTGAACGTGGTGTTATAGTCGGCACACGAGCGACGGGACACACGATATACGAGGTTGTGATGAAGTGGGGATTTTCCCGTACGACCATTCCACGAGTGTGCCGTGAATATCAGGAATCCGGTAAAACATCAAATCTCCGACATCGCTGCGGCTGGAAAATGATCCTACAAGAACGGCACCAACGACAACAGAAGAGAAATGGTTCAAATGGCTCTGAGCACTATGGGACTTAACATCTGAGGTCATCAGTCTCCTGGACTTAGAACTACTTAAATCTAACGAACCTAAGGACATCACACACATCCATGCCCGAGGCAGGATTCGAACCTGCGACCGTAGCAGCAGCGCGGTTCCGGACTGAAGCGCCTAGAACCGGACAGCCACAGCTGTCGGCGACTGAAGAGAGTAGTTCAACGTGACAGAAGTGCAATCCTTCCGCGAATTGCTGCAGATTTTAGTGCTGGGCCATCGACAAATGTCAGCGTGCGAACTATTCAACGAAACATCATCGACATGGGCTTTTGGAACCGAAGACCGACACGTATACCCTTGATGATTGCACGACAAAAAGCTTTACTCCTCGCCTAGGCCCGTCAACACCGAAATTGGACTGTTGATGACTGGAAACATGTTAACTGGTCGAGTGAGTCTCTTTCCAAATTGTATCGAAAGGATGAACGTGTTGTAATGGTATGGAGACAACCTCATGAATCCATGGACCCTGAATGTCAGCAGGGGACTGTTCAAATTGGTGGAGGCTGTGTAATGGTGCGGGGCGTGTGCAGTAGGAGTGATGTGGGACCATTGATACGTCTAGATACGACTCTGACAGGTGATACATCCTCTCTAATCATATATATCCATTCATGTCCTTGTGTATTCCGACGGACTTGGGCAATTCCAGCAGGACAATGCGACACCGCACACGTCAGAGAATTGCTACAGAGTGGCTCCAGGAACAATCTTCTGAGTTTAAACACTTTCGCTGGACCCAAAACTCCCCAGACACGAACATTACTGAGCATATCTAGGGTATCTTGCAACGTGCTGTTCAGAAGAGATCTCCATCCCCCCCACCCATACTCTTACGGTTTAATGGACGGCCTTGCAGGATTCATGGTGTCAATTCCCTCTATCCTCCAGCACTACTTCAAACATTAGTCGAGTCCATGCCACGTCGCGTTGCGGCACTTCTGCGTGCTCGCGGGGGCCCTACACGATATTAAGCAGGTGTACCAGTTTCTTTGGCTTTCCAGTGTAATATCAACAGGTAGATGAAACATTTCAGTTCGATGACTGGTGTGGAACACGTCTTGTAGCTGGCTGTAGGCGGTGACAGATACTGTATAGGTGAAACGGGCAGTATTTATTTGTTGCAGTTAGTCTCCCGCTGTTTTTCCACGTAAGCCATCTCTTCCCACCATGTACACCAAGAAATGACCTGGTACCGGGATTGGTTGTATGGTAATGGTTCAAATGGCTCTGAGCACTATGGGACTTAACATTTGTGGTCATCAGTCCCCTAGAACTTAGAACAACTTAAACCTAACTAACCTAAGGACATCACATTCATCCATGCCCGAGGCAGGATTCGAACCTCCGACCGTAGCGGTCATTCGGTTCCAGACTGAAGCGCCTAGAACTGCACGGCCACACCGGCCGGCTGTATGGTAATCGAGATCGCTGTTCCTACAGTCTGTTTCCGTATTTCTGCTGCGTCAGCAATGTCACAGCCCCGGTAGTGGTAACTTGTCCCATATAAAAAAAGAAGAAAAAAAAACCACAAACAATATATAGACCGAAATTGTTGATACGTAGACGTGTTACTGTGAGTGAAATTGTTCTGCTGTTTAATTCGCAGGTAGGAACCGCTATCTGTTCAGGAGGCAAGCTTTTGAAGTCAAATGGCCACAGAAACACTCATAAAATGTTATTCCCGATTTTTCAGGTGCTGTAAGGTATCGCATGATCGAGTACTTATGCGTCGGAATGAGGAAAGTGTAGTAGAGTGCAATAATAGTTTCTTCTCCAAGGTGATTATAATTAAAGTGCAGCAACTCACCGAGGTCCAGTGTGGGCTGTAATTATCGCATGGCAGCGAAACTTGGTAGATTTGCTAATGCGTTAATGCGGAACCGATTTATCCTTGTTCCAATTTTGGCCACCGGCTGCAAATCTGCCGCTGTGAATCCATAAAAGAGGTATAGGAAAGTTTTCATATGCAATGGATTAGGGACTGGGAAAGGTCAGATAAGTGAGAAACGCATAATTTTGATTTCATTATCAACCGCAAACTGCACCGTTTGTTCAGGATGAGCACCAGACGTTGATGAAATGCTGCATCCGTAAAAGGACGTGATCAAAAGTAAGTAACTGCACTTCAATTACAACCACCCAGTAGGAAGCTCAGTGCAGTCCGAGTGGTCAGTGCTCGAAAGGGCCATGGAATTTCTTGTGCGCGGTGTGTGAAAAGGGTACCGTCGAGGTCACGCTGAACTTCCGAGTCCGTCGGAGAGATGCCTTGTTCAAATACATTGGTCATAGATAACCTCTGTCTTGGTTGGAGATTTCGGTTCTTGCAACGCTGTTAATAGTTTGTACATAAAGGTAGATCACGAGGAATGGAAATACGATTCTTTAATTCCTTGGTCTGCAGTGTAAAATGAGAGTCTCAATTCGTTATTTTGTTCTTTGTTTGTGAAATAAAATTAAGGAAAGGCTGAGTGGGGGACCAGTTCCCGCTGTTTGGCTAATTTTAAGCGCCTACTTAAGGTTCAGAGAGAGAGAGACTTTTGAGCTCGTAGGCTCTCCAATTTGGTTGGCTTCCTCTGGGTAGTTAAGAGATCTCAGTTCAATCAGGGAATACGATGAATGGGTTTTAAATTTTGAAATAAGTGCTTTTGGTTACATAGAGTAACAAATAATTTTTTGCAGACGGTTTCCGACAGAAAATCTTTTTAAACGCGAAACAGAACTGTTTGATTGTCTTTTATTATATCTGCTGCTTACGGTTCACGCCATTATTACCGTTTGAGGAATAAAATATTACTCACATGTCGTATCAGTATGGCAACCCATATAATTACCATCCCATCTGTGCTGCTGAACACCTACCAAACCACGCAGGTACCCTTGGATAACAGGTGGCGTCTCCCATCAAAACTAATTGCATAGATGAGTTTTGCTATTTGGCCAGCAAAATAACTGAGGATGGCAGAAGCAGAGAGAATATAAATCGCGGACTGCTTATACAAAGAAAATCATTTCTGAAAAATAGAAAATTGTCAGCATCGAATATAAGTTTAAATGTTCGTAAGGCTTTTTTTGAAGGTATTTTTGTAGAGTATAGGTTTTTACGGTATGAAACGTGGACACTAAACAGTTCAGAAAAGAAGAGAACACAGTCTTTTGAAACGTGGTTTTAAAGAGGAACGTATATACAAGGTGGTCCATTGATAGTGACCGGGCTAAATATCTAACGAAATAAGCGGGAAACGAAAAACCACAAAGAACGAAACTCGTCTAGCTTGAAGGGGGAAACCAGATGGCGCCATGGTAGGCTCGCTAGATGGCGCTGGAATAGATCAAACGGATATCAACTGCGTTTTTTTTTAAATAGGAGCCTCCATTTTTTATTACACATTCGTGTAATACGTAAAGAAATATGAACGTTTTAGTTGGACCACTTTTTTCGCTTTGTGATAGATGGTGCTGTTATAGTCACAAACGTATAAGTACGTAGTATCACATAACATTTCGCCAGTGCGGACGGTATTTGCATCGTGATACATTACCCGTGCTAAAATGGACCGTATACCAATTGCGGAAAAGGTCGATATCGTGTTGACGTATGGCAATTGTGATAAAAATGCCCACCGGGCGTGTGCTATGTGTGCTGCTCGGTATCCTGGACAACATCATCCAAGTGTCCGGACCGTTCGCCGGATAGTTACGTTATTTAAGGAAACAGGAAGTGCACAGCCACATGTGAAACGTCAACCACGACCTGCAACAAATGATGATGCCCGAGCAGGTGTTCTAGCTGCTGTCGCGGCTAATCCGCACATCAGTAGCAGACAAATTGCGCGAGAATCGGGAATCTCAAAAACGTCCGTGTTGAGAACGCTACAATAACATCGACTGTACCCGGACCATATTTCTATGCACCTGGAATTGCATGGCGATGACTTTGAACGTCGTGTAGAGTTCTGCCACTGGGCACAAGAGAAATTATGGGACGATGACAGACTTTTTGCACGCTTTCTATTTAGCGACGAAGCGTCATTCACCAACAGCGGTAACGTAAACCGGCATAATATGCACTATTGGGCAACGGAAAACCCATGATGGCTGCGACAAGTGGAACATCAGCCACCTTGGCGGGTTAATGTATGGTGCAGCATTATGGGAGGAAGAATAATTGGCCCCGAAATTATCGATGGCAATCAAAAATTGTAATGTACGCTGATTTACTACGTAATGTTGTACCGATGTTACTACAAGATGTTTCACTGCATGACAGAATGGCGATGTACTTCCAACATGATGGATGTCCGGCTCATAGCTCGCGTGCGGTTGAAGCGGTATTGAATAGCATATTTCATGACAGGTGGATTGGTCATCGAAGCACCATACCATGGCCCGCACGTTCACCGGATCTGACGTCCCCAGATTTCTTTTTGTGGGGAAAGTTGAAGGATATTTGCTTACGTGATCCACCGACAACGCCTGACAACATGCGTCAGTGTATTGTCAATACATGTGCGAACATTACAGAAGGCGCTGTTGAGAGGAATGTCGTTACCCGTATTGCCAAATGCATTGAGCTTGACGGACATCATTCTGAGCATTTATTGCATTAATGTGGTATTTAATCACGCTGTAACAGTATGCGTTCTCAGAAATGATAAGTTCACAAAGGTACATGTATCACATTGGAAGAACCGAAATAAAATGTTCAAACGTACCTACGTTCTGCATTTTAATTTAAAAAACCTACCTGTTACCAACGGTTCGTCTAAAATTGTGAGCCATATGTTAGTGACTATTACAGCATCATCTATCACAAAGCGAAAAAAGTGGTCCAACTAAAACATGCATATTTCTTTACGTACTACACGAATATGTAAAAAAAATTTGGTTCCTATTTAAAAATACGCAGTTGGTATCCGTTTAAACCTATGGCAGCGCCATCTAGCGGGCCAACCATAGCGCCATCTGGTTTCACCCTTCAAGCTAGACAAGTTTGGTTCTTTGTAGTTTTTTTCGTTTTCGCGTTTATTTCGTGAGATATTTGGCCCGGTCACGATCAATGGAGCACCCTGTATAAAGGGTGTTCAAAAAGAAACTAGCCGGAGGCATAATTACAGAAACCAGTACCTGTATGTTAGAAATATTGACCCTGGATGTTGAGACACTTGTTCCACTGTGACCCAAGGCGGTGAATAGCTGTCTCATAAAGTTCCCGGGGCTGCGATGTTAACCAGTTCCGCACATACAGCTGGACGTCGTTGTCCGAGGTGAATCGTTTGACGTTCTTCTTTGACCAAGATGGCTCCCTTCTGGGTACTTCCTGCACCACGGGACAACACTGAATGCCCAGCGTTACTCGCAAACCTTGACCACCCTTCACCAAGCGATCAAATCAAATCGACCAGGCAATCTCACCCGTGGGGTCATTCTGCTCAACGACAATGCAAAGCCTCATACCGCCAACATAGTAACAGCAGTCCTGCAGTAATTCAAATGGGACGTCCTCGGCCACCCTTCATACAGTCCGGACCTCTCTCCCTATGATTACGCCATTTTTGGTCCCCTTAAAAAGGCTCTTTTTGAGCGCCCCTTATAATTAGACATGAAGATCGAATAAGTAATGAAGAGGTACTGAATCGAATCGGAGAAAAAAGAAGTAGTTATTCGGAGATGAAAGGGCTTGCACAGAAAAGACTAAAGTGGAGAACTGTTTCAAACTAGTCTTCGGAATGAAGAGCACAACAACAACTTCTGTTCATCTTATAACTTGTTCAGTTGCTCTTCGATTATACTAGATTAGATTAGATTAAATTAATACTTTTTCATAGAACACGAATACAAAAGTTCGTATTGACGTGGAACGCGTGAGTTTAACAAAAGTTTCTGTACATATCACAATTTTTTTAATTAATGGGTGATTACTAATTTATATCTAAAAATTCATCTGTTGAGTAGAAGGAGTTGTCATTCAGAAATTCTTTTAATTTGCTTTTAAATGCCGGTTGGCTATGTGACAGACCTTTGACGCTATTTGGTAAATGGACGAAGATTTTTGTGACAGCATAATTCGTCTCTTCCTGTGCCAAAGTTAGATTTATTCCAGAATACATAAGATCAGCTTTTCTCCTAGTAATGTAGCTATGCACATTGCTATTGCCATTGAAGTGGGATGAGTTATTAACAACACATTTCAAAAGTGAATCTATATATTTTGAAGCTACTGTGAGTATCCGTAGTTCCTTAAATAAATGTCTGCAAGATGATCTTGGGTGGGCTACAACTATTGCTCTGATTGAACGCTTTTGTGCAATGAATACTTCTTTCCTTGATGATGAATTACCCCAAAATATGATGCCATACGAAAGCAGAGATTGAAAATAGGCATAGTAAGCTAATTTACTGATACGTTTATCACTAAAATTTTCAATAACTCTAATAGCGTAAGTAGGTGAACTCAAACGTTTCAATAAATCATCAATGTGTTTCTTCCAAATCAATCTCTCATCAACGCATGTACCCAAAAATTACGAATATTCTGCCCTAGCGACAGGCTTAAGTTCAAATTCTATATTTATTATTGCTGTTATGCTGTTTACTGTACAGTAGCGTATACACTATGTTTAGTGAGAGTCTGTTCGCAGAGAAAATCTTAATATTTTCTGAAAGACATTATTTACAATTCTCTCAGCTAATTATTGTCATTTGGGTGTGATTACTGTATGTGTATCATCAGCAAAGAGAACTAGCTTTGCATCTGCGTTAATATAGAGTGGTAAGCCATTAACACACATTAAAAACAATGAGGCACCCAAGGCCGAATCCCCTGGGACTCCGTTCGTGATATCTAGCCAGTTTGCCGAATTTACTGATTTTTCCGCTTTGAGTGAACTGTTTTCTTTCAACATTGTGAACTCTTCTTGTTAAATATGAGTTACATCATTTGTGCCCTGTCCCAGTCACACCACAATACTTAAACATATCTAGAAGAATTTCTTCAGTCTATCAGGAGAATTCCCTGTTTCAGTGAGTTATTACATACATGGCCGAGAATCCTACTGATCTGTTGGGAACAACTTTTAGTACTCTGTTGTAAATTCCATCTATTCCATGCGAGCTTTTAATTTTGAGAGAGTTTATTATTTTCGTAATTTCAGAGGAAGAGGTGGGTAGAATTTCAATTTCATCAAATTTCATAGGTATTCTCGCATCCAGTAGAGCTTTACCTTGTCTAATTAAGATCTGGATCCTATTTCTCCACAAGATTTAAAAAGTGGTTATGGAAAATATTTTCAACTTCTGACTTCTTGTTAATAAACTTTTCTTTCAGTATGATGGTAATGCAGTCTCCCAGTGTTCTGTGTTGTCTTGTTTCCCTTTCATCATCATTCCAAATTGTTTTAATTTTATTATCAGAGGTGCTAATCTAAGATGTAACACACATACTTCTGGAGTTTTAATAACCTTTCTTAATATAGCACATTAGTTCTGATAATATTTGTCTATTTCTAGGTCATTACTTTTTCTTGCTGATATATCAATTTCCCTTTTCCGGTTTCAAGGTATCTGCATGCCCTTAGCAAGCCATGGTTTTTTACGCTGTTTCTTACAATCATCTTTCACTGCTTTCTTAGGGAAACTGTTTTCATATATTTTCACAAACATATAATGAAATAAGTTAATTTTTAAATTAGCATCAGGCTCCCAGTACAATTAACCCCAATCTAACTGTTGCAAGCTTTCCCTAAAATTTGCAAATGTTGAATCGTTAAAAGAACACATCATTTTGGAGGACTGTTTTGCTTTTTGTGTGGAGTTATGTTATATACTGTAACTAACTGGGCTTCATGAGCAGAAAAACTATTCTTAACAGAAAAAATGTTTATTTGCTTAACAGTGTGCTGCTTCCTCGTACTACCCGAGTAGGAAAATCAGTAACGGATGTTAAACAGAAAGAATTGAGTAATACTTCAAGGTCGTTCTTCCTATCAGATTCTTTCAGAAAATCTACACCGAAATCCCCACAAATAATAATTTGCTTCCCCTGTCTGAAAGATATCACAGTAAAGAATCTAAGATTTTCGAAAACAGCTGAAAATTTCCCAGAGGTGATGTATACACAGATACCGTTATAAGAGTGCCATTATTTAATTTTAGCTCACAGGCACAAAAAATGCCTCAAATGGCTCTGAGCACTATGGGACATAACGTCTGAGGTCATCAGTCCCCTAGAACTTAGAACTATTTAAACCTAACTAACCTAAGGACATCACCCACATCCATGCCCGAGGCAGGATTCGAACCTACGACCGTAGCGGTCACGCGGTTCCAGACTGTAGCACCTAGAACTGCTCGCTCACCCCGGCCGACAGTGCTAAAAACATTGTGTGTCAGTTTAGTGACGATCAGAATAAGTAAAGAGAGAAACGTCTGAGTACCTTCAGTTTTGCTCAGCTGTTTGAAAATCAAATAACGTAAGAGATTTTCCAGCACTGTCATTTTTAAATTTTTCTAAGGGGACGCTTCAGTCTGAGCTTCTTCTCATTAATCGTAATTCATTTTAATGTGGGATCACTGGACACTGATGTTAGCCTAAAAAAGAGGTACTCCCATGAGTTTCAATGCCCTCCTTAAAGATTTTTTCTATCATTCCGGCCAATCTACTAATCCCTTTCCTATTGAGATGCAGGCCACTCCTAGTGAAATTCCACCTACCGATGTCATCAACGGGAACCTCCTTACAGAGGAGTTCATCTGGAGCCGATCATATCGCATGAAAGCCTCTTCCGTGGCTACTTCCTAGCAACAGAACTTATCTTCTACTTTCCTTTTTTGAAAATTTGGTTTGCTAATGAAAGTCTTTCGGGTATTAAGAACGCCTATGTCTGCTTAAGGCTCTTCCTTACATCAGTGAGGTAGCAAGGCAAATTTATTTTTGTGCTAACGATGAAACCATCAGATACTGTTCTTTTTCAGTGGCCCCTTCTCCCTGCTACTACTTCTCACTCGTATTTACCCTTCTTCACCCTTAACCTCATCAGTTCCTCCCTGGCACTGTCCAGTTCAGGCTTAAGGGCTCTCATTTTCCCTTCCTGTTCAGCTGCTTTCCCGTCCCTTGAACATACTTAGCAATACAGCGGAATGGTCTCATTTACTTTCCCAATTCCCATGCCACTATATTCTACTCAATGAAACCATCTGTCACAATAGCTGCATAGTGCTCTAGAACTAACTTTCTACCGGCAGCTCAAACACTTCGCACTCATGCTTGTTAACAAATTTATTTACGAAATTTAGCTAAATAATAACGAATATATACTACTAAGTACAGGTCACAGGAGGCACTAAAGTTTTGTGGGACACTAATATAGGTATGCACTATTGATATAGTAGAGTAATGCACTTAAAATTGTGTCAAATGGGAAACCTGTACACTCGAAAAATTAGGTCTAAAGTAGCATTAGCGTGATACGGTCTTTATGCATATACTGCCGTCTCTGAGAGAACTACAGTGTCACTGGCAAATTTCAAAGTTCCTATTCCTTCTCCCTGAACTCTAATCATCTTCCCAATTTTCTCCTCGCTTTCCTTTACTGTTTGTGTAGTGTGCAGATTAAATAAAATCGGGAAGAGGCTTCAACCCCATCTCACTCTCTTGTCGACTACTGCAACCCATTCACGTTCTTCCACTCTCACGATTTTGGCCTGATTTCTATAATAGTTGCAGGTAACATTTCGCCTCATGTATTTCATCCCTGCTGTTACGAGAATTTCAAAGAGTATATTCTCATAGTCACTGTTATAGACGGGAAAAGAAACATAATATTACATCTTTGGTAGCTGACGATGAAACTTCGTGAAGGCAACGTGGCTGAGAACGACTAGGACAAGAATGGAAGTCTTCCGTCCTTGACGACTACAAGGAAAAACTGTATGCCGGCCGTTTGTTATCTCGTTTGGTTGGCGTCCACGAGACGATAGTGGCAAGCCGCAGCGCCTGCGTGGCACGCAACCCGGTGTGGCGTCTCGCCGTGGTGGCTGCGGCAGCGGCAGCGTGGGGTCGCCTCTTATCGCACTGGCGTCGCGGCTGTATGGAGCCGGATGGGATGAGCAGCGCTCGCCAGCCGCCGGCCGCCACACGTCACGGGCTATCGGCGTTCTGGCCCTCTCTGTCGCTGCTGGCGCTGGGCGGTGACGCCCTCTGGCCTGGCTCGTCTGTAATTGGGATCAGATCGGGCCACGACTGCGTACAAGGCTTTAAACACGCGCTGTTGAGGGCTACACGAACGGACGTATCCGGCACCGATCAGCGTTTCCGATTTGGACTCTCAACATCTCGGTTAGCTCTTGACATTAACATAAATTTGGAATACACACTTTTAAAATATAAAGGCACAGCGTAATTGCGGTTCTAGGCTCTTCAGTCTGGAACCGCGTGACCGCTACGGTCGCAGGTTCGAATCCTGCCTCGGGCATGGATGTGTGTGATGTCCTTAGGGTAGTTAGGTTGAAGTAGTTCTAAGTTCTAGGGGACTGATGACCACAGATGTTAAGTCCCTTAGTGCTCAGAGCCCATTTGAACCCTGACTACAACGTGACGGGTTGCCGTCCTACGGGCCGGGAGAAACGTCTCTGTAAAGTCTGAAACGTCCCCTTAGAAAAATTATACATGGCTGTGTTTAAACTGACACACAATATTTTAAGCGCAACGCAATCTGACTTTCAATAATCCCTACAAGAGAATGGCCCTGACTAACAATAACGTATACCTTTCATGAATCACTTACCTCACAAAATCTTCGTTACTCGAACTACTGCAATAAGCGAGCGCCACTACTGCCAGCTAAATAAAAGATTCAAACTACTGAAGGCACTAACTACTGATAGGCACAGTTAGCAAAAGTAAGATTTTGATAGAGAACAAACAATGTATTTACCTTAATAGTTTTCAAAAGTCGTAATATATATAGCAGTTCATGACATCCCTTCTTACAAATGTACTGTTTCTGATGGACACACGTCCAGATCACCCGCTCTCAAAAATCCGCCAGCTCACTTCCCACATCCACCACTGCTGGCGGCTCACCTCCAACCGCGCAACACTACGCGCTGTTAACAGCCAACTGCCCAACACTACAATAGCGACTATTGCAACAGTGCCGACCAGCCTCAGACTGCACACAGCACAGGTGTGCACAGTCAGTGATTTTCTTACAGAGCGCTGCGTGGCGTTACCAATAAAGAAACCTAAACAGCCTACTTACAAGTCGTTTCGTAAGACGCTTGTCGAATTCGGTACAACCTATTCATTTTACTACCTGATTTTAGCTCAAGTAATGAACTCTTCCAGAAAGACTGCGCACTCAAATAAGAACTATTGATTATTATATGTGTGTTTTAATGTGGGTTTCGGTTTTGTTTTGTGGGAATCGCTGAATTGGTCATCGTCTGCTGGGAACGGACGATGTTGCTTCTCGTTCAAAGGAGAGCACAGGATGACCAACTTAGGTTTCCAATACCTGAACAGAGAGGTTTATCCATCTTAGTCGAGGGTGAACGCTTGGTGAGTACGCATCGTAGCTCTTAAGGGGAGTGTCATGTGATAAGCATCAGGGTGAGTTAGGACTTCGTTATGTTTAACTGGTGAAATACTTAAGAACTTTACTTATCTGAAGCTTGTGAAGCGAGTTATTTTTTTTAATGATTTTTAATCTTATATTTCGTGGAAAATACTTTTGTCTTTGTGTGTCGATTTTGTGCCACGTGTTTGGTAATCAATGACCCTACTGGTTCACCACGGCACCGCAATAGGCTTTATTTTAACAATTTGCTTGTTTAATGAGCTACAATTTCTGCAAGAATATCTGTTCTTTTGTGGGGTTTCTGCAAAGCAGCACAACAGTTTGAGTCAGAATGCACCACGTGCTCTAGTTGCTCTAGTTCGGCAAGCAGCAGACGCAGTTAGTATGTTAAATAATTATCGCACAGTCTTGTGTATTGGTAAAACCTCTGTCCAGAATAGAGCATGCGTAGAATCGTAATGCAAATCTCATTTAGATATTTTTATGGTATTAATGCAAAGGAGATGATAGTATAATTGTCTCCTACCCCCGTCTTCTGTGTTTCTTCTTGCTGTAGTTAAATTGTGCTCTGTTTCATTCTCACGTAATTCTTACTTAAATATTTCGAGTCAGGCATCAGTTATGTGTAGTTAGGATGTGGAACCAAGTATTTAGTTACAATAAATAATTTACGTGAAAGATAAATTCTTTGGTCGATCTTACCCCCTTACTCTGATTTCTGTTCGTGAATTAATCAAGTTGCTTCATGCATGACATGGAGTGCTATTTATATGGCTGCTTAAAGAAATTTGCGTACTTGTAATTAAATTATTAAAGTAATTAAACTAATAATTTTCCAGCTCCGTTTTTTCTAAATAGTTAGGAAGGGCTTGGGCCGGTGGCGACTCAGAATTTCTGAATTTTTATCATTAATTGTGTGACAGAAGCAGCTAGAAATGCGAGATAACGTATATGGCTCGATGAGCAACGTCGTAAACATAGTAATACGTAACACCGGGTTCGATTCCCTGCTGGGTAGGAGATATTCTCCGTTAAGGGACCGGGTGTTGTGTTGTCTTCATCATCATTTCATTTCCATCCGGCGAGCAGGTCGCCCAATGTGGCATCGAACGTAATAAGAACTGCACCAAGGCGGCCGGACCTGCCCCGCAAGGGGCTTCCCGGCTAACGACGCAAAACGCTCATTTCATTTCATATACAATGGCGGAGAAATATACAACGCCTGCAAGGACAGGGTCATTTTATTGTCAAGTGACGTTACAGGTGGTTCACCACAGTAGGCGTATACACTGAGGTGACAAGTCATGGGACACTGATATGCACATGTACAAATGACGACAGTATCGCGTACAGCCGCGCGGGGTAGCCGTGCGGTCTTGGGCGCCTTGTCACGGTTCGCGCGGCTCCCTCAGGCATGGGTGTGTGTATTGTCCTTAGCGTAAGTTACTTTAGGTTAGATTACGTATTATGTAAGCCTAGGGACCGATGACCTCAGCAGTTTGGTCCCACAGTCCTTATCACAAATTTCCAAAAGAATTATCGAGTACATACGGCATAAAAGGGCAGTGCGTTGGCGGAACCGTCATTTGTACTCGGGTGATTCACGTGAAAAGTTTTCCGAAATGAGTATGGACACACGACGGGAAGTAACAGACTTCGAACGTGGTATGGTAATTGGGGCTACACGCATGGGGCAGTCCATTTCGGAAATCGTCCGGGAATTCAATATTCAGAGATCGACAGTGTCAGTAGTGTGCCGAGAATCCAAATTTCTACATCTACATCTACGTGATTACTCTGTTATTCACAATAAGGTGTGTGGCAGAGGGTTCAATGAACCACCTTCAAGCTGTCTCCCTACCCTTCCACTCTCGAACGCCGCGCGGGAAAAACGAGCACTTAAATTTTTCTGTGCGAGCCCTGATTTTAGGCATTTTCTCCCACCACGGACAATGCAGTGGGCGACCGCCTTTACTTAACGACTAAGAGCAGCGGCGTTTGCGCGGAGTTGTCAGAGCTAACAGACAAGCAACACTGACTGAAATAATCGCAGAAATCAATGTGGGATGAACGACGAACGTATCTATTAGCACAGTGCGGTGAAATCTGGCGTTAATGAGCTGTGGCAGCAGACGATCGACGCGAGTGCCTTTGCTAACAGCACATCATCGCCTGTGCTTCATGTTCCCAAACAGCGATGGAATTTTTGTCATATCACTGGGCCACAGATGTTCGCTATTGGCTTGAAGGACATTCTGGAAAATTCTAGCGAATGATTTGGTCACTCAGATTGACCGACATGATTCCCATCGGACATATACGGGTCTCAACCGAGAGGCCAGTTCGTGTACAAAAACCTGCACCAGCAACACTTTCGCAATTATGGACTTCTATAGACCCGTGGCTCAATATTCCTGCAGGACACTTCCAACGACCTTTTGAGTCCATGCCATATAGAGTTGCCGCACTAGACCGGGCGAGCGTATGATAAGTTCAAACTAAACGAAACACGTATGACAGAGTAAAGTATTCCCAAACAGTCGCATCAGTATCCTGTGTAACACCTCCTCCCTAACCCAAGTTGCAATGGAGGCGTGTATTCTCGTATGCCAACGATCATAAAGGTACCAAATGGCATCCTGCGATAGTCTTTCCCAAGCATTTTCACGTTTTGTTGCAATTCACCAATTGTTGTTACAGGACCTGGACGACGAGTAAGTTCTTGTCTTATCAACTAGCGAGAAATCTAGTGGTCATATTGAGCAGAGTAGTTGTTCACCTCAAAGAGTAAGCTGCGTCGCAATAGCCATGTGTTCACGTGAATTCTCCCGCTGAAAGGGAACAACATCTTCCTGTCGGAGAAATGGTAGAAGCACCTGTCCATTGTAGTGGAAACTGGTTAATTAACACTGCAGAAACACTATATGCGACCGCGAGTTGTAATTGATGGCTCCCCACACCATGAAGCTTGGGGTGCCACTCGGGTGCCGTGAACCAACGCACTCTAGGTTGGAACGCTCATCTGGTCTATGACAGACATGGGTACGTCCATCAGAAGCACACAAACTGAACAATTATGTATAATGATAATTCATCCATACCGGGAAAAGAAAATTTCAAAAGTTTTTGCTCTTCATCGACATCGATACTAGCAAGATATAAAAATATGTGTCATAAATGGCTGTGTCTTTTGACTGCACTGACGTACTTTAGATTTTAGTATGTGACATAAATTTCAGCTTGATACGTCTAACCGTTCTTGAGAAAAAGTGGTCTTAACAGACTGAAAGACAGACAGTCGGGTAACATTGCAAAACATATCTTTTTCGTGTGATATAGTTACAAGTTCACAATTT
This sequence comes from Schistocerca piceifrons, assembly GCF_021461385.2. Lineage (NCBI taxonomy): Eukaryota > Metazoa > Arthropoda > Insecta > Orthoptera > Acrididae > Schistocerca > Schistocerca piceifrons. Next base: position 318,565,205 of record NC_060139.1, on the reverse strand, counting down.
TCGAGTTCTTTGCTGTACTTGTGCTGTAAAACCTTACTTCTTGCCGAATTTCATGGTACTAGGTCAACGGGAAGTATCGCTGAGTGACTTAGCGAGTATCAAAACATGTGGCATAAATATGCGTCTCTTTTGACTGCACAGGCAGAGAAGCTCCAATTCTTCACATCCCAAGGGACCGTAGACATTAGTATGTGGCATAAATTTCAACATATCCAACGGCCTTGCGGTAACACTGGTTCTCGTCAGATCACTGAAGTCAAGCGCTGTCGGGCTGGGCTAGCACTTGGATGGGTGACTATCCGTTCTGCCGAGCGCTGTTGGCAAGCGGGGTGCACTCAGCCCTTGTGAGGCAAACTGAGGAGCTACGTGATTGAGAAGTAGCGGCTCCGGTCTCGGAAACTGACATACGGCCGGGAGAGCTGTGTACTGACCACAAGCCCCTCCATATCCGCATCCGGTGACGCCTGTGGGCTGAGGTTGACACGGCGGCCGGTCGGTACCGTTGGGTCTTCATGGCCTGTTGGAGCGGAGTTTAAGTTTTTATGAATTTCAACGTGATTTGTCAACTCGTTCTCGAGAAATAGGATTCTTAATAGTTGTACAGTCTGACAGACAGACAACAAAGTGATCCAATCAGGGTTCCATTTTCACCAACAGAGCTACGGAACCCTAAAAGCAATAAAATGGCACCTAAAGCCACACTGTGCAACTGGTTTTCGTTGTGTTGGCAACGCTACTGGTAAAAGTTCTTGTTCTGTCGGCGTAGCCATGTTTTCACTGCGTGACTGACACTCTCGTCATCTTCAAAGGGTGTTCCCCGTAGAGAATCTTTAAGCGACCCAAAGAGATGGAAGTCCGAGGCTGCCAGGTCTGGACTGTATGGTAGATGAGGCAGTGATGTCCAATCCAATTTGGCAATGTGTTCCCGGAACCGCAGACTGGTGTGTTGGCGTGCATTATCGTGTTGGAGCAAGATTTCTGATGGACTCTTGTCCGATCAAACAGGTCGGAAACGTTTCTTGCGTTTATTCAGAGTCTTCACGTATGCCTCTGAATTGATGGTTGACCCTCTTGGATGAAAGTGCTACCCCCTCCCCTGTCCTACAGGGCTATATAGTCTATTGTAAGGATGACCTGACTGGGGAAAAGGCCAAGGGAGGGGATGCTGTGTTTTTAAATAAAGCACACCACTACTCTGCTCTTCCACTGGCTATTTACCTGCAAGCAGTTGTAGCTGAAATATGTGCACATCAGAGGATTACCGTTTGCTCGCTGTATTTATCTCCACTGCATGCAGTAGACCCTGAGGCTCTCGCAGATCTTATGGAACAACTCTCCCGACCATTTCTCCCCCTGGGAGACTTCAGTGTGCATCATGTCCTTTGGTGCTCGATCTCTACTTGCCCTCGTGGTCAGGTTTTAGAGAGCCTTCTGACATCTCAAGAGCTGTTCAGACTAAGCACTGGTTCTTCCACTCATTTCTGTATTGCTACCGGGTCATTCACAGCCATCAGTCTATCTCTCCAGCCCTCGCAGACTTTGTTCAGTTGGAAGTCATTGGTGACCTTCATTCCAGCGACCATTTCCCACTCCGCATTCGCCTACTGGATGGAGGATTGATCAAACAGATGCCACCAAAATGGATAGTCAGCATGGCTAACTGGATGCTGTTCAGCCATTTGGCTGTGTTGGAACATCACAACAGTGTCCAAGAATGGGTGGACAACATCATACGAGTGGACCATCATGCAGCTGACTTATCCATCCCAAAGTCTTCCAGTCATCTAATGAGGCGACCTCCGTCTGCCTTGGTGGACTGACAAGTGTCGTTCAGCGATCCGGGACAGGCGTGCAGCTCTTCGCTAGTTAAATGCCGCCCAACAGCAGTCAACCTCGCAGCCTTTCGAGTCGCGAGAGCCAAGCTTTACTCATAATTAAGGAGAGCAAGAAAACGTCATGGCAATAGTTCCTGGACCCCATCAACCATACCACTTGTTGTACAAAAGCGTGAGAAGCCATCCGGAGGATTTCTGATAAACGCAGTCGTTTACCAATAGTAGCCGTGCTGGATGAGGGATAGAGCATTTTGCAAAAAATTACTGCCACTGTAAGCCAGGATCTGGCGTTTCGTGCGACTGTAGAGAGTGGTAAGCTGGACTCAGATCCAACTTACGATTACGCTTTCTCCATGTGGGAGCTGGAATTGGCGCTGTCCGAGACTCGTGATACTGCATCCAGTCACGACCAAATCCGTTACTGCATGCTTCGACATTTGCCAGCAGTTTCAAAGGAAATCGTCCTCGAAAGTTTTAATTTGATATCGCAGCCAGCTCACTTACCTAACTGATGGAGGGAGGCAGTTTTGATACCTCTACTCAAACCAGGAAAGGACCGCACATGTTCAAATGGTTCAAATGGCTCTGAGCACTATGGGACTCAACTGCTGAGGTCATTAGTCCCCTAGAACTTAGAACTAGTTAAACCTAACTAACCTAAGGACATCACAAACATCCATGCCCGAGGCAGGATTCGAACCTGCGACCGTAGCGGTCTTGCGGTTCCAGACTGCAGCGCCTTTAACCGCACGGCCACTTCGGCCGGCTACCGCACATGTCCCAGTATCGAATATTGCCATAACGGGCTGTGTAGAAAAGACCCGGAAGCGAATGATTAACCGTCGTCTCGTCTGGTTGTTAGAGACCAGGCAACTCTTTAACCGCTCTCAGTGTAAATTCCAGTCCGCAGCACGTGGTTTCGCGGTAGCGTTCTCGCTTCCTAAGCACGGGGTCCGGAAGACCCGGAAGCGAATGATTAACCGTCGTCTCGTCTGGTTGTTAGAGACCAGGCAACTCTTTAACCGCTCTCAGTGTAAATTCCAGTCCGCAGCACGTGGTTTCGCGGTAGCGTTCTCGCTTCCCAAGCACGGGATCCCAGGTTCGATTCCCGGCGGGGTCAGGGATTTTCACCTGCCTAGAGATGACTGGGTCTTGTTGTGTCGTCCTCATTATCATCATTCATCCCCATCACGGTTGGAAGAAGGCAATGGTAAACCACCTCCGCTAGGACGTTGCCTAGTACGGCGGTGCGGGTCTCCCGCATCGTCCCCTACGCTCTGTCGAGGAGTATGGGACATCATCTTCATCATCCCTCTTGGCATCACATCCACGAGAATTACGCCATCACAATCCCAGAAGATTATCACCATGACTTTTTCGGCAGAGGGGGTTGTGTTGAATTTCTTGTTTTGTGGTGAATGAGGATGATGCCACTCCATGGGCTACCTTTTTGTTTGCGGCTTAAAGTGGTGCACCCAGATTTCCTCCCCCGCAACGATCTGTGAGAGAAAGGCCTCTCCATCGGTCTCAAAACGCTCCCACAGTTCAGATGAAATGGCCTTTCTTTAAATCTTGTGGTCGGGTGTGAGAATTCGTGGAACCCATCGTGAGCACCTCTTTGAATATCCGAGAGTCTCGGTCACTGCAGACGCACTTCCAATGCTGACTGACAACTGTAGAGACTATTGTCTAGTTGTGATGCGCCAGTCGGCACGAATAATGGCTTCCGCACTGTTCAGCATGTCTGGAGCAGTGGTTGTGACAGGACGTCCCGAGCGTGGCTGATCATGGAGCTCTGTTTCTGCATTTCCTGAGGCTATAACTTTCTTTACCCGTTGCCCAACTGTACTCCTATCAACTGCAGCATCGCCTTACATTGCACACAAACGCTTATGGATGTTCACGACGGTTTCTTTTTCTGCACACAAGAATTCAATAACTGTACGCTGCTTGTAACGTGCGTCTTACATAGACGCCGTTTGGACACTGTACTACGGCTCTGCCATCTGCGAGGACGGTTCGAAACTTCACCGGCGCATAGAACATACATCAAATGTGAATCACTAACAATGACGTTTGTCCATGTATATTAATGGCTTTTAAAAAAATGTAGGGCGTTACTTGTTGAACCACTCTCGTACTTTCGAGCAAGTAAACATTTTTTTTCTTTTGCAAAGCTAGACCTTACATTGGTCACTTTGATACCTCGTTTGTCTACGAGGGTTGTCCAGAAAGTAAGTTCCGATCGATCGCTAAATGGAAACCATAGTGAAAATCAGAAACATTTTATTTGCGAGAGTTAGCTACACTTTCCAGATACTTCTCTACATAGTCGCCGCTCCGACTTAGACGTTTGCCACAGCGTTATACCAAATTTCCAACACCATCGTCATTGAAGGCAGCCGCCTGTGCTTTTCAATAATTTTGTACGCTGGTCTACAACGCGTAGCCTGTTCCCAAGTGTTGTCTTTGTATCCAGCTTTTCATGTGAACAGAGATGATACTCAGGACGAGCCAGTTAGGGCTGTGTTGTGGGTGATCGAACACTTCCCATCGAAAAGGCTGCAGGAGCATCTTCACTACCCCAGCAGAGTGCTGCTGAGAATTGCCATGAAGAAGGTTTTGCGTGGCAGTTGTGTTAGGTTGTAACCTCCCCCTCACTTATCGACCTTAATGACAGTGAAAAATTAAACCGCGTGTACCTAATGGAAATTTGGGAAAAGCAATCGTCACCGAAGTTAATCTGTCGCTAAAGAGGGAGGAAAGGGTTACATCTAAATGAAAGGAAAAATGCAAATGAAACTGGTGGAAATTAATTTTGAAAAGGGGTAAAGTTAATGAAGAAAGTAAATGTGCGGCCGTTACGTTAACAATTAACTAGCGGTAATTAGATATTTGAGATTTGGGGGAAATTACGGTCGCCAGTCCTAAGGACAATTACTATAGTAACTGAAAAAGAAAGGTAATTACACATATAATTAGCACTAGAAGCGTGGCAACTGAAGGTTGACACGTGTAGTGTGAAAACTGAAAGTTTGTCAGAAGTAATAACTTTCGCTGCACTCTGACTTAATTTAGCAAAAGAATTAATAAAACTGGAAAACTGAAAGTTAATTTAGTGACTGAAATTAATAAGAAGCTTTCTTTCTTAAGCACATCGAAATTCAGTAAAATACGGTTAGTCTTGGACTACCTCAACAATCATCTCAAAAGCTACTTGAATCTACGCAATTTAGAAATAAGAGATTTAGCTTTGAACTTGAATTAAATGATTCTGAACAATTAACAATAGTAAAATTTAGTACGTACCAAGCTGAGCTGCAGTCACAGGTAAGGTAAAATATGGTAACAAAACTAGCACTCTTAATTTGTGCTTGTGTAATCTAAGTATTGTAGCCAGCTATGAATACTTTAACTGAACTTTGAAATTAAAGCACTGAAATGGAATTATGCTGGCGTTTGAATTTCAACGACACTCGGGTTCATTTCGGAAAAGGAAGGGACCCTGCTTGGTAATGCACTTGGGACAATGAGCAACAAAGGTTCCTGCTAAGTTGCTGTAATTTTGCGAGGCAAATGGAACAATTTGAAAAGCTGAGGTCTGCCATACAGTTCTAAAACTTCACGTGCTTCCAGTCTTCCTTGTTGGTTGATTGAAGGTTTGAAGCCGTCGATCGAGGAGGCGGCGACAGTCACTCATTGTCGGCCGTCGCTGTTGCAGAAGCTGGATGTTGGCGCGCCTTCTTCTCGACACGGTCACCAGACGAAACGGGCTCTTGATGTGCGCCAGCTAATGCTTCCCGTCCGCGACACCATGTCAGAAACTATCATCGCAAGTCGAGCGCAATTACATGCTGCCAAACCCCGAAAGCGCGGCAACTCGCGGGAGCTTCACACAACGCACCTGCTCCACTGCACCACCCCAGCCAGACTCCCTCTATGCTCTGCCCGCGCTCCACGCGGCAGAGTTAACACTACCAAAGATCCTACACACTTTGATTCTTCACACGACCTATCGATGTAATCGTTCGATAGCAGTTTTCCCTAGGCAAGACCCAGCGTACAAATACAAATAATCTTTACACAACAAACCAATTATACATCGACATAAATGCATAAATATATATATACAAATAGTAAAACAATTACAATATATAAAGAGACAGAAATGTCATATCTTGAGATAACAAAACAAGGAAAAAAAATAATAGTACAATAGATGGAAATAGGAGGATATGCATTTCCGGCGTTACAAGGTGGGCTGCATTCATTAAGGTGAAGCCTCTCAGTGGGCCCTCCTACTTGGCGGGAGACATCGTTGTTCTGGGCACCTTTACTCGCTCACAACTTAAAAGAGCGTCCTGATGCGATCGACAGTCATACTAGAGACACTACCCAACACATCTGTGCAAAGCTTCATCGGTTTTCACTGTGGTGTCCATTTCACGATCGATCGGAACTTACTTTCTGGATAACCCTCGTATTTCCCACTCCTTGTGTAGCTATGAACATTCAGTCAAAAGCCCATCTTATAATTTCCAGGGAGGCTTGTTTTCGCTCCGCTCAAATATTTAAGCAAAAAAGGTCGATGCTTAGACCTGTTAGAAGAAATGGACATTTGTGTCTCAGTTACGAAACACATCAAATTAATTCGCAACTGCGAATAAGGACTACCATCAGTTGTACAATGGAATGACGACAATGAAAATTTTCTCTGCCGATACCGGGCGAGCGACTGTAGAGTACAACGTCTAGCCTGCACAGGAATACACATCATGAATGTACGAGTTCAGGTCGTAGGCGCATATGGAAATTTGGCTCTGTTCGTGAGTCTTGCACGGACAGCCAAATCGTAAAACGACCTCTCGCGATGAGCGGGAAATCCGAGTTCGACTCCCGGTCCGGTACAAATTTTCATTGTCGTCATTCCATTCTACTCCTGATAGTTGTCCTTATTCGCAATTGCGAATTCATTTGATGTGACTGTTGAAACTGGTCCACGATATCATAGGTACTGGAACGGGACGGAGTAGATGTCCGAGCTGGTCCCAATATGTTCTATCGGGGACCTTGCTGCCCACAAGAGTACGTCAGAATGATGCAGACACTTCATTGAGACACATGCCATTTGTGTACGAGCATTGTAATCTTGAAACATGGTAACACGAAGCTGTCGCATGAGAGGGAGCAGGATGTGCGGGACGTACTATTGTGCCATCGGAGTTCCCTCTATTAGTATTAGCTGGGATGTGGAGCCACACGTGATGTCTCCCCACTCCATAACACTTGGAATAACACCTCTGGTCCTCTCCAAGGCACTGGTACAACGGGATCTCTCTCCACGTCATCTCCATGCCGCGCTGGGTAGCCGCGCGGTCTTGGGGGCCTTGTCACGGTTCACGCGGCTCCCTCCCGTTGGAGGTTCGAGTCCTCCCTCGGACATGGGCGTGTGTTTGTTGTGTTTAGCGTAAGCTAGGTCTGAGTAGTGTATAAGCCTAGGCACGGATGACCTCAGTAGTTTTGGTCCCATAGGAACTAACAAAACGAAACAAAAAGAAACACGTCACCCCATATTCGGTAGTCATCCAGGGTAGTGCAGAGCGGCGACTCATTGGTGAACACAGTGCGACACCATTCATCGGCAGTACATGCTTGCCCGACCCCGCACCACTCCAAATGCAGCCGTTTGTGCTGTGGCGTTAACAGCAGCCTACGCATGGGACAGTAATTCCCTAATGCAGTAGTCCTGCATGACACAGAATGTAGCAGGGTATGCAGAACTTGCTCTCGGAGGGCAGCGCATCTGTGAAACGGTTACGATGTGCTTGGTGCACAATACGGCTTCTCTCTTCTGGAGGTCAGACGTGGTCGACTGGGAACCTTTACGATGAGTATGCCTTTCCACACGTTCCCAAGCAGTCCTATATCGGGCCACTGTCAAATCCGAATGCCGCACAAAATCGTTAATTGCACGATCCGACCACTTGGCCAAATGGAGACCCACAATGATGCCCCTTTCAAACTCTCTCAGGTGCTGATAACACTATCTCAAACGAGTACGTGGTACCTTCGTGTCCTTTTCAGTGATCACCCTACATCTGACTTTGGTCACGCCTGTTATATACCCTACCAGTCCTGGTAACAAGACTAAACGCGAAAAGCACTAACGCACTCTGATGGCCGTTATATCTGTTGCATAGAATTGCAACTCTAATCATTTACATAACCGCCCATGCTGTGTCAGTGTACAAGTTACATCCACATCCGACCATGTCCTCTGGGTGTTCGCTTTTTTCTGTCAGGGAGTGAATATAAAAAGAGGAAACAAAGAATTATTATACAATCCAAAAAATCTGCCAATTAACTAAACATGTAAAGATAAAAAAGAATAAAATTATACTTAAAAGCACACGCTGCAAAACGGTTGCGTTGTCAACAGCACTGAAGGCGACAGTAGGCAGAGGTCGAGGTTTTACACGTGGAGTGAAATACCGTATGTTTCTATTCCTACTTGCCTGTGTTAGCTAAAGAATTATCTTCTTCGGCAGATTTTATAGTTACATTTGTTAGAGTAACATTGTGTGATGTATAAAACAATTTTTAGAAAATTAAAAAAAAACTAAGCACTTTTTAAATTTCAGTGTCTGTTACTATACGTAAGGAGGGAAATTGGGGAGAGGCGGTTGATTCATAGTCCAAAGGAACTTTACATCGTAGTCAGAATAACACAGGCACTGCAATACCGTAGTTTCAACAGTTGTGGACCAGTTTATTCATGAGAGGATACAATGGCTAATTCCCAACCGAATCACTGCGTACGTCCAGGCCAGAGTTGGTGCAACGTAATACTGACAAGTGGGCTCATACTGCCCCTTGTAGATTTGACTTGATTTTGTATCCACTGAAATAACATAATCAACGCCCTCAACCCGAAGTTTCATTTCGGTTTTCCCTCCACTTTTGGGAATGTGAATGGCCAGAGGACTCTCTCACTCGGCAGTAAAGATACCGACTGAGGAGGAAAGTAATTCCAAGAAACGTGAGGAATTTAGAACTATAAGTTTGATCTCTCACGCAGGAAAAAGTTTTACTAAGGACGAGATATAGAAGACTTCACGGAAGACTGGAAAAAAGTATTGCAGAGGAACAGTGTGGATTTAGAAGAGGGAAAGGTACAAGAGATGCAGTTTGACTCCTGAGAATTATAGGTAAGAGACACATTGAAAGAGGAAGAGAAGTTTATACTGTTTTCATTGACTTGGAGAAAGCCGTTGATATAGTAGAGTGGAATAAATTAATGGACATTCTAAGGAAGAATGGTGTCGAATGGAGGAATAGGAGACTGATTAAAAACCTATACCTACAAGAGAAAATACGAGTACAGATTGTAAATGAGATAAAAGAGGAAATCACAGTTGGAAGGGGAGTGAGGCAGAGCTGCTGTCTCTCCCCAGTACTGTTTAACATATATTTGGAGCTTACTATTCAGAAATGTTTGAAAAAAATAGAAGACTGTGGTTTGGTCGTAGGAGGATCAAATGTATTCGAATTCCAGATGATATGGTGTTACTGGCAGAGAGCGAAAGAAGTATAACTGGAATATTAAAAGAATTAAATAAGACCTGTGAGGAAGGGAGAACCGATAGAGGTACTCAAGGTACCCTCCACCACACACCGTCAGGTGGCTTGCGGAGTATGGATGTAGATGTAGATGAATTCAGAATCAGAATCAGAAAAAGACAAATTGTATGGTGATAAGTGGATGAAAAGTAAGAAGTTAGGACAGGTAGATATAGAAAAGCTTAATGCTTTCAAATATGTGGGAAGCAGAATTACGAAACGCATGAGATGTAATAAGGAGGTGAAAACACGTGTAGCAATTGCCAAGGGCGCATTTAATAAGAAGAGGAGGCTTCTATGTGGGTGCGTGGACAGGCATCTGAGTAAGAGACTGACGAAGTGCTTTATACGGAGCGTGGCATTGTACGGAGCTGAGACACGAACACTGAGGAAAGAGGGAGAAAGAAGAATAGAAGCATTTGAGATGTGAATTTGGAGGATGGTGGGAGGGATGAAATGAGTAGGCAAAGTGAGAAATGGGGAGCTGTCGTGAAGAATGAGGGAAGAGAGAGAAATTTTAAGGGTAATCAGGAAGAGGAAATGCAACTGGAATGGACACCGGATGAGAAGAGATTGTTTAGCGATGGACGCTGTGGAAGAAACAGTAAATGAAAGAAGAAGATGAGGCCGCAGAAGATATCAGATGGTGGATAATATAAGGGTAGGAAACAATGATGAGAAAATGAAGAGGTTAGCCAATGACAGGGTGCATGGAGAGCTAGATGTGAAGACCTGCCCTAGGGCAGAACACTGATGATGATGATCTGGGTGCTTCACTTTTTGCTCAGACAACGTATCAGTAGTATGACCACCGGATGGTCGAAATCGGTTACGGTATTTTGAAATGCTCATATGATTGTATGAATATCAAGAGCTCAGATGGAAACCCAGTTCTAAGCAAAGAAGGGAAAGCAGAAAGGTGGAAGGAGTATATAGAGGGTCTATATAAGGGCGACGTACTTGAGGACAATATTATGGAAATGGAAGAGGATGTAGATGAAGATGAAATGGGAGATACGATACTGCGTGAAGAGTTGGAGAGAGCACTGAAAGACCTGAGTCGAAACAAGGCTCCGGGAGTAGACAACATTCCGTTGGAGCTACTGACGGCCTTGGGAGAGCCAGTGCTGACAAAACTCTACCATCTGGTGAGCAAGTTGTATCAGACAGGCGAAATACCCTCAGACTTCAAGAATAATATAATAATTCCAATCCCAAAGAAAGCTGGTGTTGACAGATGTGAAAATTACCGAACAATCAGTTTAATAAGTCGCGGACGCAAAATACTAACGCGAATTCTTTACAGACGAATGGAAAAACTGATAGAAGCCGACCTCGGGGAAGATCAGTTTGGATTCCGCAGAAATGTTGAAACACGTGAGGCAATACTGACCCTACGACTTATCTTAGAAGCTAGATTAAGGAAAGGCAAACCTACGTTTCTAGCATTTGTAGACTTAGAGAAAGCTTTTGACAATGTTGACTGGAATACTCTCTTTCAAATTCTGAAGGTGGCATGGGTAAAATACAGGAAGCGAAAGGCTATTTACAATTAGTACAGAAACCAGATGGCAGTTATAAGAGTCGAGGGGCATGAAAGGGAAGCAGTGGTTGGGAAGGGAGTGAGACAGGGTTGTAGCCTCTCCCCGATGTTATTCAATCTGCATATTGAGCAAGCAGTAAAGGAAACAAAAGAAAAATTCGGAGTAGGTATTAAAATCCATGGAGAAGAAATAAAAACCTTGAGGTTCGCCGATGACATTGTGATTCTGTCAGAGACAGCAAAGCACTTGAAAGAGCAGTTGAATGGAATTGATAGTGTCTTGAAAGAAGGATATAAGATGAACATCAACAAAGGTAAAACGCGGATAATGGAATGTAGTCGAATTATGTCGGGTGATGCTGAGGGAATTAGATTAGGAAATGAGACACTTAAAGTAGTAAAGGAGTTTTGCTATTTGGGGAGCAATATAACTGATGATGGTCGAAGTAGAGAGGATATAAAATGTAGACTGACAATGGGAAGGAAAGCGTTTCTGGAGAAGAGAAATTTGTTATCATCGAGTGTAGATGTGTCAGGAAGTCGTTTCTGAAAGTATTTGTATGGAGTGTAGCCATGTATGGAAGTGAAACATGAACGATAACTAGTTTGGACAAGAAGAGAATAGAAGCTTTCGAAATGTGGTGCTACAGAAGAATGCTGAAGATTAGATGGGTAGATCATATAAGTAATGAGGAGGTATTGAATAGGATTAGGGAGAAGAGAAGTTTGTGGCACAACTTGACTAGAAAAAGGGATCGGTTGGTAGGACATACTCTGAGGCATCAAGGGATCACCAATTTAGTATTGGAGGGAAGCGTAGAGGGTAAAAATCGTAGAGGGAGATCAAGAGATGAATACACTAAACAGATTCAGAAGGATGTATTTTGCAGTAGGTACTGGGAGATGAAGAAGCTTGCACAGGGTAGAGTAGCATGGAGAGCTGCATCAAACCAGTCTCAGGACTGAAGACCACAACAACAACATATGATTGTACCGTAAAAATACAAAAACCGTTACATATGTTAGTATGTTTTTTAACTGAGTAGGTCTGTTGTAGGTGGTGGCGTGTGAGCCGTGTGGGGCGGGTTCTCCTTCAGAAAAGCAATGACACATTCATGACACTCTCCCACATGACTGCCGGCGCCCGATCACGAAAGAAAGCACGTCCTCCAGTTTCCACAGTGATCCGCTACTCGTCAGAGTACAGTTAGTCCGACTGGCACGAGGCCGGCTGCTGCACAAACGTGTCAGACATCCGCCCCGGCGCACAGCCGCGCGTCCTCGTGGCAGAAGCTGCGCTGCCGCGGCCCAGCTGCACAGCTGCCGGCCGCAGCTGCGCCTATTTCCGCCGCGACACACGCGCAGACGCAAGCTGTCCTATTGTCACAACAGGTGTCTACATCCTAAATTACACTTTTTGGCACGTGACTTATCACCCGAACGAGGGAGGGGGGACTAAAGGCTTTTATCCTGTTCGTAACATTACTGATCAATCTACATCTATATCTGTAATCCACAGACCACATTACAATATCTGGCGGAAGATACTCCCGGTATCCCGATAATGACGTGACTGTGCGGCAATACCATCAACTACGAACAAAGACTAGCTATTTTTGACAGCCTGACGCACCAACACAACTATGTCACTGAGATAATTGGAAGCCACGTTGACTATTTTCCGCGAAAAACTTTTCGTATGTCATTGAGGACTTGTCACTATTTTACTGTACTAATGGAATACCAGTTCCAAGGAGTCGTTACTATTTTCCTGTACTAATGGGATACCAGTTCCATTAAATGAAGAACCCGATTCTTTAATGAGGTGGTGGTGGTAAGTTCCTAAGGGACCAAACTCCTGAGCTCATCGGTCCCTAGGCTTACACACCACTTAATCTAACTTACTCTAAGGACAACACACACACCCATGCCCGAAGGAGGACTCGAACCTCCAGCGGGGGAAGGGCCGGGGGGGGGGGGGGGGGGGAGACGCCCGAACTGTGGCTAGGCGCCAAACGCTGACCGCTGTAATTAGGTGGTGGTAAACTGATCGAATTCAAAACCTCTTCATCTACCTCTATGCTCCGATAATTATCTTTCAGCGTGCGCTGAAGGATACTTAGGGTAACAGTCTTACTTCTGCCCTTTCCTGTGCCAGTCGATAATTGTTTGCGGAAAGAACGCCTGTTGGTAGGTTTCCGTGCGACGTAGAATCACTCTACCATTAGCTTCAGGTGTTTTCGCGACACGTACGAAGGAGGAAGCAATATATCGGTTAACTCTTCTAGGAACGTGCGGCCTTGGTATTTTAACAGTAGACCATGAACCACGCTGATACGCACAAGGCCTCTCCTGTAATGTCTGCTAGTCGAGTTGGATGAGCATTTCCGCGACAATTTCGTGCTTGTTATAGGTAGCTGATAGCATCGATTCTGTGGACCTTCTCTGTTTTCCCTATAAACATATGGGTTAAGTACACTTGTATGGATATGGTGTCTGTTCTTTCGGACATGTCCGGAAGAACAGACACCATTGATGACCTGCAGCCATCTAGAACGAAATTAGAATTATATTAACACCTTCAGCTGCTGACGGGCGTTCATATACACTCCTGGAAATTGATATAAGAACACCGTGAATTCATTGTCCCAGGAAGGGGAAACTTTATTGACACATTCCTGGCGTCAGATACATCACATGATCACACTGACAGAACCACAGGCACATAGACACAGGCAACAGAGCATGCACAATGTCGGCACTAGTACAGTGTATATCCACCTTTCGCAGCAATGCAGGCTGCTATTCTCCCATGGAGACGATCGTAGAGATGCTGGATGTAGTCCTGTGGAACGGCTTGCCATGCCATTTCCACCTGGCGCCTCAGTTGGACCAGCGTTCGTGCTGGACGTGCAGACCGCGTGAGACGACGCTTCATCCAGTCCCAAACATGCTCAATGGGGGACAGATCCGGAGATCTTGCTGGCCAGGGTGGTTGACTTACACCTTCTAGAGCACGTTGGGTGGCACGGGATACATGAGGACGTGCATTCTCCTGTTGGAACAGCAAGTTCCCTTGCCGGTCTAGGAATGGTAGAACGATGGGTTCGATGACGGTTTGGATGTACCGTGCACTATTCAGTGTCCCCTCGACGATCACCAGTGGTGTACGGCCAGTGTAGGAGATCGCTCCCCACACCATGATGCCGGGTGTTGGCCCTGTGTGCCTCGGTCGTATGCAGTCCTGATTGTGGCGCTCACCTGCACGGCGCCAAACACGCATACGACCATCATTGGCACCAAGGCAGAAGCGACTCTCATCGCTGAAGACGACACGTCTCCATTCGTCCCTCCATTCACGCCTGTCGCGACACCACTGGAGGCGGGCTGCACGATGTTGGGGCGTGAGCGGAAGACGGCCTAACGGTGTGCGGGACCGTAGCCCAGCTTCATGGAGACGGTTGCGAATGGTCCTCGCCGATACCCCAGGAGCAACAGTGTACCTAATTTGCTGGGAAGTGGCGGTGCGGTCCCCTACGGCACTGCGTAGGATCCTACGGTCTTGGCGTGCATCCGTGCGTCGCTGCGGTCCGGTCCCAGGTCGACGGGCACGTGCACCTTCCGCCGACCACTGGCGACAACATCGATGTACTGTGGAGACCTCACGCCCCACGTGTTGAGCAATTCGGCGGTACGTCCACCCGGCCTCCCGCATGCCCACTATACGCCCTCGCTCAAAGTCCGTCAACTGCACATACGGTTCACGTCCACGCTGTCGCGGCATGCTACCAGTGTTAAAGACTGCGATGGAGCTCCGTATGCCACGGCAAACTGGCTGACACTGACTGCGGCGGTGCACAAATGCTGCGCAGCTAGCGCCATTCGACGGCCAACACCGCGGTTCCTGGTGTGTCCGCTGTGCTGTGCGTGTGATCATTGCTTGTACAGCCCTCTCGCAGTGTCCGGAGCAAGTATGGTGGGTCTGACACACCGGTGTCAATGTGTTCTTTTTTCCATTTCCAGGAGTGTATATCAACGGGGACAGGTGAAAATGTGTGCCCCGGCCGGGACTCGAATCCGGGATCTCCTGCTTACATGGCAGACGCTCTATCCATCTGAGCTACCGAGGGCAAAGAGGATAGTGCGACTGCAGGGACTACCTCGCGCACGCCTCCCGCGAGACCCACATTCTCAGCTTGCATGTCCACACAGTACATTCGTAGTGTCCCACCCCAACACACTCATTACTCGTGGAAGACATTCTTACCAAGTCCCGTATGAGTTCGGGGAATATGTGTGCATCTGCACAGAAGCCGGCCGCAGTGGCCGAGCGGTTCTAGGCGCTTCAGTCTGGAACCGCGCGACCTTCAGCTGAAGGTATTAATATTAAAGTATTAATATTAAGGTATTAACATAATTCTAATTATCAGTTAAGTGTCCTGGGTTAATGAGTGATACTCAGGTATCATCGAAAGAAGGATTCGTATAGCACTTCTTTCGCGGGCGGGGTGCGTTTCTTGATCATTCCTCTATTAAATCTTAGTCCGGCTCTGTCTTGTCCACGACTGGCTTAACGCGACCGCACAGCTTGAAACAGCTCCGTATGCGTTCTTCCAGGTATTTTATGGGCCTAACTATTTACAGCGATTGTTCAGGAGTCACGTTAATAAAATGATGAATCTTTCCGCCTATTTCTAAGCAATACGTTATATTTTCTGGTGCTGTGGTTCAACTGCTAATCTAAGTGAAATGCGCGATCCTTTGCATGTCTTCATACATATCGCCGGGCTTTTCTGAGGTTGTGACATCTGTATTACAAAAGCTCCTTTCGTGAACAGCTTCCTGAAACTTTTGACGTGATCCACTAGGTCATTTATACTGACACAGTGTATCGACTCTGTTTTAAGTGACCTAATTAAGCTCTCCTACATAGGTATACGAACATGAAGTAACAAGGAAAAACGTGTGCAATAATGGCGAAAAAACGTGCAGTTAATCCTGTGATTAAGTGGTGGATATTTGGCATGTATTAATCGGAAATGGCATAAACTACGGACATCATTAATACTGCCAGAGGATTTGAATACACAAAGATGTCACTGTATGAAACGATAAATGTGAGGTATTGTTTAGTTCAGTTGGCACTTTAAAAGAAACAAAGGAGTATCACGCGGTTTTATATTTAAGTTTACCTAAGCCACCTTTTCCATGTTTAACTTTTTAAGGAAAAGGTGAGGTACGTCACTTGTGGCTTTGCAACTGTTTTCAAGGCCTCTTACATGAAGACAGATTATATTACCTTCATGTTTAGTCTGTAACACCCTGTTAATAAACTTGCAGAAAGAATAGATATTCCACTGCATAAGTTTTCGATTCTGTGAAATGTGTGTATATTAGAAAAATGATTATAGAAGGAGTGTACAGTATACCAAGAGAAACGACAGTTTGTTTGATATATTTGACAGTTCATTTGGAATGTCGCCACTATGAGCGCGTCTGCATGGCCGAAAGCATGCGTGATACGTATTGTTTGGCTACCAAAGGTTGTATTATTATTATTATTATTATTATTATTATTGAGTAGAGATCGGGCTAGCAAGGGAGGCAGCTTTCGGCCAGAGATGAAGAGTGTTTGTTGTGTCACGGCAGAGTGAGGAGTTTGGATGCCAGACGTACCGCGCAGACAGCAGAACTTTATTACAGATCCTCTCTGAGGTGTAACTAACGATAAAGCATGATTTTGAGGAGGATTATGTAGAGAGACGGCTCATTTGGAAAAAGGTAATTTGCATTGAGTTTATTTTGCTGAAAGTGCTAGCCGAGTAATTATTGTAGTGTAAAGACTTGATTCTGATAAATAATACGTATGTATTGGTAACCAGGATGAATTATCAGCCATGTGTTCAGTACTCTAATTAGTTTCCTCCCGCAATTGTCAGTTACAAGTATTTCATTTGGAAAGATAAAGAGTAAATTTTACGTAATTTAAATATTCTGTGTAAAATTACAGGGTTACAATTATTGAACTATATGAAATAAAACTATCATAACTTCTGAACTGTTTGCATTAGGACGTTCAAACTGCACTCTTGGCCGCGTGGATGATGGGAAATAATATGGACTGAATGATTTGTTTAAGTGACGAATCCCACTTTCATTTGGATGGATTCGTCAGTAACCAAAACTGGCGTATTTGGGGGACTGAGAATCTGCATTTCGAGATCGAGAAGTCTCTTCACTCTCAACTAAGGCCGGCCGCTTTGACCGAGCGATTCTAGGTGCTTCAGTCCCGAACTGCGATGCTGCTGCGGTCGCAGGTCCGAATCCTGCCTCGGGCATGGACGTGTGTGATGTCCATAGGTTAGTTTGGGTTTAAGTATTTCTAAGTCTAGGGGACTGATGGCCTCAGATGTTAAGTCCCATAGTGCTTATATCCATTTGAAACATTTTTTCAACGCGTAACTATGTGTTGTGCAATGTCCAGCCACGGAATAATCGATCCGATATTCCTTGATGACACAGTGACTATCGAACGGTACGTGAAAGTTTTGGAAGATGATTTCATCCCCATTGTCCAAAGTGACCCAGGTTTCGACAAGATGTGGTTCATGCAAGACGGAGCTCGATCGCATCGAAGCAGGAGAGTGTTTGATGCCCTGGAGGAGCACTTTTGGGACCGCATTCTGGCTCTGGGGTACCCAGAGGACACTGGCGGGGCCTAGATTGGCCGCCATATTCTCCGGATCCGAACACGTGTGACTTCTTTTTGTGGGGCTATATTAAAGACAAGATATACAGCAATAACCCCAAAATCATTGCTGAGCTGAAAACAGCCATTCAGGAGGTCATCGACAGTATCGATGTCCCGACACTTCAGTGGGTCATGCAGAATTTCGCTATTCTTCTGCGCCAATGATGGCAGGTATATCGAACATATCATAACCTAAATTCGAATATCTGTAGTGATGTTTATATGTTGAATAAATTGCCCGGACGCCGTACTTGTTAAATAATTTACGTTTTTTTCACATAGTTCAGTAATTGTGACGCTGTAGTTTTATAGTATATGACAATGCCGAGGAAAAGTTATTGTTCATGCTACTTCGAGTTTCTTTTTCGTCCCATTAAAAGTATTCAATATAACTGCAGAATACTATTGTCATTTATAAATATTTCATGAAACTTATCCCCACCCTTAAGTGACAGACAGCTTTGGCAAAACCTGCACTGTCACATCTATTTTCGGAAACATAACGTAAGCTTAACGTAGGAAAGCAGCCCAATAAAATAAGTAAGATAAGCTAGTTTGCGGCGTAGTGCTTTGTTTCTGTGCAGACAGAGCAGAGCCGTGTTATCCGTTGCCAGGTAAGCAAAAATTGTAGTACATAAACAAACCTTCTGAGATGAAATAAGGAACAGCTTTCATATGCAAAATTTTCGCATAAATTACATTGCTAGTGAAAAAACAGAGCACAAAAATCTATCTGTGAAATGCATTTTCACTAGGAATGTAAATTTCAGCTGTGCAAAACGAACAAAATTTACATGTTATAATTTTTAGGCCTGCAGTAGATAAAATATCACAAATTTTGTGTTAAACTTTATAGAAATAAATTTGATCAGCAGAGGGTGTCACATAGGTGTCGAAAAATGTCTGGGGGAATGAAAAGAAATAAATAGTGTTTTGCTGAAGGTGAAATTAAAAAAAAAAATAAAACTTACTTTAAGGGTAATTTCTTGACGTCGATGAGCTTCTTAGAAACGTAGCACAGGCTCCGGCCTAGGTCTGGGCAGGAAATCGGCACTGACCTCTCTTGAAAGGAACCGTGCAACCATCTACCTGAAGAGGTTGACGGAAACCACGTGAAATATAATGATCAATGCTTCACCCAGGTAGGCTTTTCGTCAGACGATCGTTGTTTTTTTCCGTTTGTAGTTGGAACCTCTATTGAAAAATAGCGGTTACTAGTCGACATCATCATACGGCGGACTTAAAAATTGGTATCGCCAGTTCACAGTTCGCATCATTCAGCTCTTCAGTCTCATCCCTGGTGACCTCTGCCAGCCACTGTTCATGAAAACGTACCCTCAGCGTTCTAGCTGAACTTATTTTCCTGTTTACTTAGTGAATTCATTTCGATATTCTCTGTTACCGTTTGTTTTCATTCATTCCAAATAGATTGGACCGAGCAACTTCATAGGCATTGGACACGCATTCTAAAGTGCTGAATTCAAAAGCACGGTCTGACAATCCACAATTACATTTTCCGTTGTTTCTGTAAGTCAGTGAAGGCAACTGCTGGTATGGTTCCGAAACGCTGAATTCGGTCTTTCGAAACTGTTTCACCGCGGAAGATAGTAATAATGATCCTCATTTCAACCAGTGTACGAACACCGTAATGAAAGGTACTGAGATAAGTGATCACGGAATAGAAAAGCAACTGCATTCGTTTAGTTGTGGAAGGCATCAGGACCAGATGAGATACCTGCAAGATTCTGCGGAGATTATGCGAGAGAACTTGCTCCCTTATAGGAGCAGTTTGACGTAGGTCGCTGAAGCAACGAAGGGTACCCAGCGACTGGAAAAAAGCGCTTTTTCTTCCCCATTCCAAGAAAGGCTTTAGGCTCGATGCACATAATTGCAAGCCTATACTGCTGACGTCATCTGTTGTAGAAATCTGTAACACGTTTTATGCTCACGTATTATGACGTTGTTGGAGAATTAAATTCTCCTCTGTAAATATCAATGTGTATATACTGCAAACAGTGATCTTGCGAAACTCGCTTTTTTGCTCTATTAGATCCACAGCGCTTGACTTCAGGAAGGCATTGGACATAGTCCCCCACTGCTGTTTACTGAAAAAGAACAAAAAATCGAACATACCGTGCATTGGACCAGAGACTCCCTTACACTTTCCTGCCAACGGAAATCGGCAGATGGAGAGATTTCAGGAGTACCCCAAGAAACTACGGTAGGACAGTTACAGTTTAGAATATAGGCCTATATAAATGATCTAATAAATAATTTCTGTTCGGAGTCTTTAGACCTGCTAAACACTGATGAATGGAGCAGGGATTGGCATTTGACCCTGAACGTAAATAAAAGCAATATACAGTGTGTTTGTGGAGGAAAGGTCAATATTTTAAACAGTGATAGTATAAGTAATTCTGAACAAAAATTGTTGTATGAACATACGTCCGCAAATGCTTCGTTAGGGAAGTATGGGTATTGAAAGGAACTTTAATTCTGCAAAACTGATGTGCGCAACGTGAAGGTATACGCAATTCAACTGGACTCTAACGTGATTTTATTGCAAACAATGGACGGGTACATGCCATGTTTACGCTCTGCGACCTACCACGTATTACGATCATGTGACGTATGTAATACAGTCATCCGTTGTTTGCGTAGTTGTGCCGTGTAAGCCGCATTGTGTAGTGTACCGGCGACGGATCGGTTATCTGTGTAGGGTATGGTGTTGACTGTGTTCGTACAAGCGCTGCTAACAATGTCACACGTCTACAGTAATGAGGATTACGCAGATATGGTGTATGCTTACGTCTTCTGAGAAGGTAGTGCTGCCGCTGCAAGAGAAGAATACCACAGGCCCTTTCCGACTCGATGATTACCTGATCGCAGGGTGTTTACTAAAGTGTTTATCACTTTCCGTGTAGCAGGCTCTCTTCTAAATAGACATTTTTCGTTCGAGCGTGCACGACAACAAACTTTACAAGAACAGGAAGAAATTATTGCAAGTGTTGAGCGAAGTCCCGCTACCAGCATGCGAAGAATGTCCCTGCGTATGAATGTCCCACAGACACGTGTATGGGAAACATTACATGCAGGAAACCTGTATCCATTTCACATACAGCCGACGAAGTCCAGTTTTCGCGACACAGAATAAACAATACATGCAGTAATCATCGATGGTCACGGAAAAATACACACGCTTCAGTGGATAGATTTCCAAGTTCGTTTTGCCATAAATGTTTGGTGCGGCAAGATCGGTAACCTTTTGACAGGTCCAGTTATTATCAGTCGGCAATTGACGGGAGAGAGGTACCTGCATTTTTTTGAAAATTCATTTGTGGAACAATTGGAAGACGTTCCTTTAGCCAAGAGAACTGGAATGTACTTTCAACATGACGGTGCCGCTCCACATGTTACCCTACGTGTGAGGGACCATCTCAACCGCACCTACCCTAATCGCTTCACTGGCCGTGGCGGTGCTATGAACTGGCCCTCAAGATCACGTGACCTTACGCCTTAAGATTTCTGTTTATGGGGTTGGATGAAATCAGAGGTGCTCAAAGTGAAGGTAAATACACGAGATGAACTGATTCGTCGCATCATGGACGCTGCTGAATTGATTAGGAACCAACCACAGGCAATTGAACAAGCAACACATGTCATTGCTAGAGCGCAAGTGAATTGCGTTCATGGTGAGGTATTCGAACCTGTTCTGTGAACTGTACAATATCTGTATGATAAGTGTTAAAGTCGTTTGTAAATGTAACATACATGTTGTAATGGCCGGCCGATGTGGCCGAGCGGTTCTAGGCGCTTCAGCCTGGGACCGCGCGACCGCTACGTTCGCAGGTTCGAATCCTGCCTCGGGTATGGATGTGTGTGATGTTCTTAGGTTAGTTAGTTTTAAGTAGTTCTAAGTTCTATGGGACAGCCGGCACGGTAGCTCAGCGTGTTCGGTCAGAGCCGGTTGGCCTCTGTAATAAAAAACTGAGTAGAAGGATCAACCACCGGACTTGAACAGGATGTCTTGAGACGTCCGCAACGACCAAACACAACGATAAAAAAAAGGTACTGATGAGGTCAGAAGTTAAGTCCCATAGTGCTCAGAGCCATTTGAACCATGTTATAATGCAAAGTAAATAAACTTTATGTAAATATGTGTAACATAACTGTACTTCTCTGTAACACTGTTTTCAAGAAAATCACCTTACGCTCCAGTTGTATTGCGTCTACGTTCACGTTGTGCACATCAGTTTTGCAGAATGGAAGTTCCTTTCAATACCCATACCTTCCTAACGAAGTATTTGCGGACCTATGTTCATATAACATCTTTTGTTCAGAATTACTTATACTATTACTGTGTAAAATATTGACTTTTCCTCCCCAGACATCCTGTATATTGCGCGTACATAGGAAGAGAAACCCCTTACTGTAAAACTACATTATTGATGAGAAACTGCTGGAAACAGTCTCTACCGTAATATATCTGTCTCAGAGCGACTTTAAGTGCGAGAGTCGTTCAATAATTAATGCCCCATATTGTTTTAAAAATCCATTAATATACATAGACAAACGTCCTTGTTGGCGATTCACATTTGATGTTTGCCGGCCGCGGTGGTCTAGCGGTTCTAGGCGCTCAGTCCGGAACCGCGCGACTGCTACGGTCGCAGGTTCGAATCCTGCCTCGGGCATGGATGTGTGTGATGTCCTTAGGTTAGTTAGGTTTAAGTAGTTCTAAGTTCTAGGGGACTGATGACCACAGATGTTAAGTCCCATAGTCCTCAGAGCCATTTGAACCATTTTGAACATTTGATGTTTGTTCTGTGCGCCGGTGAAGTTTCAAACCCTTCTGGCATAGGCCAGAGCCGTAGTACAGCGTCAAAATGGTGTCTACATACAACTCACGTTACAAGCAGCGTCCTGTTAGTGAATTATTGTGTGCAGAAAAAGAAATCGTGGTGAACATCCATAAACGTTTGTGTGCAGTGTATGGCGATGCTGCAGTTGTCAGGAGTACAGACGGGCGATAAAGAAAGTTACAGCCTCAGGAAATGCAGAAACAGAGTTCCATGATCAGCCACGCTCGAAACGTCCTGTCACACACTGCTCCAGATACGCTGAATCGTGCGGATGCCATTATTCGTGCCGACCGGCGCATCACAACTTAACAATTGGCTCTACAGTTGTCGGTCAGCATTGGAAGTGCGTCTGCAATGATCGAGGCTCTCGGATATTCAAAGAGGTGCTCACGATGGGTTCCACGAATACTCACAGCGGACCACAAGATTCAAAGAAAGGCCATTTCATCTGAATTGTTGGAGCGTTTTCAGGCCGACGGAGAGGTCTTTCTACAAGGAACCCACTTCGAAGACGACGAGAGTGTCTACGCCTACAGCACAAGAGCTTTTACCAGCAGGGAATACATGCTCTTCCACAACTTTGGAGTACGGCCATAGTACGTGATGGACACTACGTAGAAAAATAGGACATGGACAAGACATGTTGATGAATATTGTCACCAAATTCTAACTCTTAACAATAAATACGTTCCGAGAAAAAAAGTGTGGGGAACTACTTATTGAACGACCTTCGTAGAAAGAGCACATAAAACAAGTGGTAATAAAAGCTGATGCCAGACTGACATTTATAGAAGAACCTTAAGGAGATGTAACTCATCCACGAAGGAAGTGGTTTATAAGGCGCTGGTTCGACCAATTCTTGAGCATTGTTCATCAATCTGTGATCCTTACCAGGTAGAACTGATAGAAGGGATAAGTAGAATCCAAAGAAGAGCGGCGCGTTTCATCGTGGTATCGTTTAGTCGGCGCGAATGAGTCACAGATATGCTGAACACAACCCATTGGCAGACGCTACAAGAGAGGCGTTGTGCAACACGAAGAGGTTTACTACTGAAATTTTGGCAGAGTTTGTTCCGGGAAGAATAGGACAACGTATTACTTCATCTCGCAAACACTTCACGAAATGACCACGTCGAGAAAATTTGTTACATTACAGCTAATACAATGGCTTACCGACAATCATTCTTCCCAAGCGCCATTCGCAAGTGGAATAGAGTAGAGGGGATCAGTTAAGTGGTGCCAGAAGTACCTACAGCCACTTGCTGAGCAGAGATGTAGATGTTGATGTTTAAAGAGACCAAGGACGATACCTTGTCACATACGTTTCCACTCCGAGCTTTGGTCTGTCTTTAAACAACTCGCCGTCGATGCAACGTTAAATACTAAGCTCATCCTTTCCTCCTTCTAGAAGGAAAGGCAGATCAGTCACCTACCTCCTACTGTGCCAATTAACAGCTTTCTCTCTATTGTTATTTCTCTTACTGTTTCGATTTTCACATGATTCACCCTAGAAATATTACAGCATTTTACAAACTTTCAAATTATAATCCACGTAACCATTTTCATTTTTTCGCATCATAAACGGTAATATTTTAAACGATTCTTAGACATAATGTTCTACATTACGTATCCACCTACGTATGCAAGGTTATAAATTAATACCTCTTTCTTCAGCTTTCGAGGCGTGTAGGCGGCATCATCCACACCACCGGTTGTAGAATCAAATGGAGGCCATGTACAGGTGCAATTCCTACAAATAATCACATTTCCTATTTAGTTCAACGACTTATTCTACATATTCCCTGAATACGTCTGCCGCCGTATGAAACTCACTCTCCAGTCGCTTGGGTATAGCTTGGTGAGTGTTTTCAACTCATAACCTGCTACTACATCTACACAGTTTTAAAATATAGGGTGAAGAAAAATTGTGTCACAAAATTTTAACACTGGAAAGCTGATGCCACTAGGAACCAAAATTACCAATGTTGTGTAGGTCGACAACGCACGACTTTTAAACTACGGAAACTTGGTGGCACGCGCTCCGATTGGCCGTGGGATTGCCCTGTTGCCGTCCGTCGGTTGACGGGCAGCGCTATGGTTGTCGGTTCCCACATACAAACGCCCCTCTCCCCGTAACTGCCCCAACATGATAGCCATCCGGCAACAGTGCAATCCCGCGGCCAATCGGAGCGCGTGGTGCCGAGTTTCCGTAGTTTAAAAATTGTGCGCTGTCGACCTACACACCAATAATAATTTTGGTTCCTACTGGCATCAGCTATCCAGGGTTAAAATTTCGTGACACAATTTTTCCCCACGCTGTACAAAGATCAGCAAAAGTCGATCCCGGTGGTTTAAAACCAAGCGAAGTGACTTCTGCCGAAATGATCGCATCTGCAGCAGAAGACTGACCAAGATTTTTGTTAACTTGTTGCAACCCTCAAATGATATCTGTATAAAATGATAAGCTGTCATAGGTTATCCCTACAATGTACTTTTTCAGTTAACACTTTTCAACTGAAAGTGACATAGAACTTCGCGTCATACAGGAATGTCTGGTAATTGAAAACACAAGAAAGGTTTTATGAGGTCAAAAATGCCTATGATATAGTTAGAGCAGGAGACGATTTTGCTCTACTAACAAAGAAGGAGACGCTGAAATATGGATGCAATATACTGAAGGCCATATAAAAGAAAGAACCATAAAGACAATAGTATGGAAAGAAAAAAGGAAGTAGTCGAAGATCAGATGGGAGATAGGATATTGCGAGAATTGTTTGAACGGTTATTGAAAGAACAAGGTAGCAGGAGTAGATGTCATTCCCTCACAATTATTGAGATCCTTATGGGAACATACTATGACAAAATTATTCCACCTGGTATGCTTACGTTTCAGGCAGGCGAAATACCCTCATACTTCAAGAAGAATGTAATAATCCCCATTTCGAAGACAGTAGGTACGAACACGTTTGAATATTATCAGACAATTAGTTTAATAAGTCATGGTTGCAAAATATTAAAACGAATTCCTTATAGAAAAATGGAAAAAGTGGTAGAAGTCGAACTCGGGGAAGATCAGTTTGGGTTCCAGAGAAATGTGGGGACACTTGAGATAATGCTGACCCTATGAATTATTTTAGAAGATGGGTTGAGGAAAGACAAACATGCGTTTATAGCACTTGTAGATTGAAAACGTCGACTGGACTACTCCCTTTGAAACTCTGAAGGCAACAGTGGGCTAAAGGTTATTTACAACTTGTGCTGAAACAAGACCATAGTTATAAGAGCCGATGGACATGAAGGGAAGCAGTGGTTGAGAAGGGAGTAAGATTGTGTTGTACTCTATCTCAAATGTTATTTAATGTGTACATGGAGGCGAGCCAGCAGTAAAGGAAACTAAGGATAAATTTGGAAAGGGAATCGACGTTCAGAGAGCAGAAATAAAAGCTTTGAAGTTTTCCGGTTACGTTGTAATTCTGTCAGAGACGGCAGAGGACTGGTGGAGCAATTAACGAAATGGCTGGTGCCTTGAAAAGATGTTATTAGATGAACAAGAACAAAAGTAAAATGAAGGTAACTGAATGCAATGGAATTAAATCAGGCGGTGTGAGGGAGTTAGATTAGGAAATGAGACACTAAAAGAGCAGACGACTATGACTTAAGTGAATGCAGACTGACAATAGCAATTAAAGTTTTCCTGAAAATGACACGTAGCTTAACTTCTCAAACAAATTTAAGTGTTAGGAAGTCTTTTGTGAAATTATTTGCCTGGAGTATAGCCTCATTTTGTGGTGGTAAGTTCCTATGGGACCAAACTGCTGAGGTCATCGGTCCCTTGGCTTACACACTACTTAACCTAATTTAAACTAATTACGATAAGGGCGACACACACACCCATGCCCGAGGGAGGACTCGAACCTCCGACGGGGGGAGCCACACGGGCCGTGACACGGCGCCATAGACCGCGCGGCTACCCCGCGCGGCGCACAGCCTCATACCGAATAGAAATGTGGACAGTGAACAGCATACACTAGAAGAGATTTGAAGTTATTGCAGTGTGATGTTACAGAAGAATGCTGAACGTTAGATGGGTAGAACGTGTAACTAATGAAGACACTCTATCGGATTGGGTAGAAAAAGAGTTTACCAGACAACATAGGTAAAAGAAGGGATAGGAAAATAAGACACTTCCTGAGGCTACAAGGAGTAGCTCATTTGGCAATGAGGGTAATGTCGGGGGTAAAAATTTAGAGGAAGACCAAAGTTTAAATATAGTAAGTATGTACAAATGCAGTGGGCCCGCAGATATGAAAAGACTTGTGCAAGAGAGATGAATCAAATGAGTCTTCAGACCGAATACCCTACACAACAAAACTTCTACCACCGGCTCTGTCTCAGAAAAATTCAGGCATAAGAATAATCAACAACCGACATAGTAGATGCAAGAAAGGCCAGTAACCGAACCCAGCAAACGAGAAAGAAGTACAATATGCCGACGATGGCTTGCGCCATTAACGTAACAGTGGAGGTTAGCGGGCATGTCAGGACTTGAGAAGTATAAGTGGTACAGTGAAGTGATACATTCTGACCTGCCGCTACCCACTTGGAGCCAGCAAAATATTGCTGGATCTTAATGAGGCAAAACACAACACTGGTCTGTGCTGTCAGTCAGTGACCAAATCGATGTCGAAAGCAAATCAAACACTAGTACAGTAAAGGTAGTAAACTAGGATTATACATAATACTAGTGTTAATAGCGTATGTATTAGAAGCAGGCGCTATCTTTTACAGTTAGTGTGTGAAACCGGTAATGGGACATTCTAAGATAGTAGTCACGGTTTGTTTTGAAGTGGTAGTAGTACAAGTAGTTGTAAAAAAGTAAGGTCATAGGCTAACGCCCGTCGACAACGAAGTCGTTAGCGAGCTGATACAATCTCGGATCGGAGAAATATGGGGCAATAAACTGACTATGGCACTGATCGATTGAAGGAATCCAGTTGTAACATACGTGTGTATGGCTGGATGGGATGTAGAACTCCGCATATCCAAAATGCCAGCCTAGTGTCTTGTCATAGAGCCACCTCCATCCGTTAATTAGTTGGTGTCATTACCTTTAATAGCACAATAGCAGTATGTGACAAAATGTGATGTAAAAGATATCAGAACAGATGACGAATATCCATAGCTTTCTTTTTGTAACACGAAAATGACACCCAGTAGTGAAGGGAATTACGTATTTAGAGGTGCTCGCAGATAGCTATCAACATTTTAAGAGTAGGAGTTACAGAAGTAGAACAAATACGTTACAAATAAGATCAACATATGATACATTTAGAATGAGAGTCGGACTATAACAGAAGAAGTAAGCTGAAAATTATGAAACGAATCTGCGTTAGTAACGGAATAAAACACATTCTAGCGCTATCCAGTCGTCACAACAATAGATAGCACAACAATAATAGCAGTTGCCTGAGCCTGCGGTCGTGTGTGTGAGTTGCGTTTGTGTGTGTGTGTGTGTGTGTGTGTGTGTGTGTGTGTAGTCAATTAATTTTTGACGAAGGCCTTACTGGCCGAAAGCTCTATTTGTGACAGTCTTTTTGTTGTGCCTACCTGCGACTCAGCATCTCCGCTATATGGTGAGTGGCAACTTTCAAAAATCGTTCAAATGGCTCTGAGCACTGTGGGACTTAACATCTTAGGTCATCAGTCCCCTAGCACTTAGAACTACTTAAACCTAACTAACCTAAGGACATCACACACATCCATGCCCGAGGCAGGATTCGAACCTGCGACCGTAGCAGTCCCGCGGTTCCGGACTGTAGCTCCTAGAACAGCACTGCCACCACGGCCGGCTAGTGGCAACTTTTCTTTTGATAATATTGTTACACTCAATCATGCATTTTCCGTTGTTTGATTCAATAAATAGCTTTATACGTTATACAACATTCCATTGATATAATAATTTGGACACTGTGCACAACAGAAATACCATCACCATAGTGTATTTGTGGCTGCATTTGTTAAATTAGGATCGCCTGATAAAGACAGAAGTCGGTTTCATAAATTGAAGTCGATTTCAGTACACTAATTATTTGTTTAAATTCAAAGCCAGCGTGGAATATCATAGCAACGTGACTTTTCGAAAACAAAAACACAGAAAGCTGACACCAAATACTGAATTTTGTGGATATTTTATGATCGATATTCATAACTTGGCTATCAACATTTACCGGCAAATCCGAAGATACCTTGAATTAGGCGAGCCGCGCGTTATTGGTGAAGAAATAAACAGTTATTTCGACATTTTAACCAAGACTGATTTCTTCTCCTCTTGAAATGCTTAAGTTAATTAAGCGTGACTTTGATTGACAGCCTTAGAGAGAATGAAGAAGGACAAAATCCGAGTTGCGCATCTGCACAGTTCGTATTTTCAAATAAACAGGAGAAATCACTCAATGAACTTCTCATCCAAGATGCTCAAAGAATCAGTTGAACTGCGAGCAGCTCAGAGCAAGGATTGTGAAATTCGACACTATCACCTCATGCTATAGCAAACGACACTTACAATTAAAACTGCACCATCACCGGACGGAGGCAAGGAAGTGAAAGGTAGTCGGTGCAGGGCGACTCCCAGAAAACAAATTAACAGAATACTAAGTTCTCTGTTCTCAGCCCAGACTGCCTTTAGACTGCCAGAAGCAAGCTTGCAGACAGTGTGCCGAACGTAAATGCGCCTCGAAGAATGAAAATAGGGGAGAATGCAGCGAAATTTGGTGTACAGATGTGCCTAAAAAAATCATTGGGTTGGGGCCGAGTTTGTACCATCTTCCACTATTGCAGGTCGTATCACAAACAGTATCTGTAGCGAGAGGCAATACACAGAATTCCCCCAAACAGAAAAGACTGTTGAGAAAGTGCTAAATTTCTCATGTTTGATGGGAATGGAAAGGCAGGTTTCTTGTTCACATCCGTACTGAAAAGATATCAGCAACATCTGAAGCTGGAGGCTAAGGCACCGTTGTGATAGCGCGTTCGGGATTCACTAAATCGCCCCAAATTACGATCCAACTCGAGCAAAGTCCTCTTAATGAAACTCCACAGTAAGCACGGGATGTCCCGGAATCCACAACTTCATATGAGAACCTTTCAGCTATCACCCAACAGTCAGTACTACCCCCTTTTTATATGAAATAAAATGTAGCCTACACTGATATGGGATTGGGAAGCGATCTGTACCAGTCAAAGTCCAATGACATGTTAGTGTGTTGAAATACTATAAACCTGGACTGTAGCAGTCCATTTCTGTGCTCGAGAAATTGGGCTAAGTTGTTTAAATAAATAATTATAACGAAGAAAAATTACATATATGGTGTCTGTTGTTTCGCTCGAACTCTTACGGGAAATCGGGGCGAATAATGAGTATAATGGGCAGGGGCACTACATCAGTAGTGTGTGGATAAGCTGTGAATTTGGGTCTGACAGGAGGCGTGCTACGCTAGTCCGTGTAGTAGCGATGAGCACTGTGACCGGATGGCTGAGTGGCTGAGTGGTCAGAGCATCTACCTGCTCAGCAGGATATACGGGTCCGAATCCCGGTACGGTACAAATTTTCAGATTTCCCTACTGATGTAAATCAATGCCCACTACGCAGCAAAATGTCGCTTCATTCCATTGTGTCTTGAAGAAAAATGAAGTTGCGATCGACTGTTTGGAGCCGTTGTCTATTTTAAACGGCGGACGAGTGCCGGGCGCGCTGGATGAATAGTGTCTGCGAGCTGCCCTGCTTGTGTCTGCTCAGATGTGGACATTGTTCTGAAACTAAGGAATTTAAGAGTAGCTCAATTTCGCTTGCCCCACATGAACATAATAATTACTCTCCCTATAAAAGCTGTTTGTGTCCTACCCATGATACGTTCGGCCTGAATAGCTCTTGATAGCTGACTGTATCTTGTTCACCACATAACAGTGCCGTTAATGGCCAGCTTACTAAAGTTTCCGAACAGTTTTATGGAATAGTTTCATAAAATCTACTCTATGAAAATGTTTGCGTGCAAATGGCTAACAAAATTTGATTCTTTGATTTACTTTATAAGTGACTGCTGCAAGGTTCATCTCAAAAAATGACTCGGGAAAGTTGATGGGTTCCATTGAGCCCGTTGGGTAAATAGATGGCTCTCTCACCATGGCCACAAAAAAAAAAAAAAAAAAAAAAAAAAAAAAAAAAAAAAAAAAAAGCAAATATTTCATGAACCTTAAGATAGGCAACCCAACTTACAGCCGGCCGAAGTGGCCGTGCGGTTAAAGGCGCTGCAGTCTGGGACCGCAAGACCGCTACGGTCGCAGGTTCGAATCCTGCCTCGGGCATGGATGTTTGTGATGTCCTTAGGTTAGTTAGGTTTAACTGGTTCTAAGTTCTAGGGGACTAATGAACTCAGCAGTTGAGTCCCATAGTGCTCAGAGCCATTTGAACCACTTTTTGAACCCAACTTACATCATCCATCACAAGTTCAAGTGGCTCTGAGCACTACGGGACTTAGCATCTGAGGTCATCAGTCCCCTAGAACTTAGAACTACTTAAACCTAACTAACCTAAGGACATCACACACATCCATGCCCGAGGCAGGATTCGAACCTGCGACCGTAGCAGTCGCACGGTTCCGGACTGAAGCGCCTAGAAGCGCTCAGCCACCGCGGCCGCACATCCATCTCAGATTATAGCACTGACAGAGTTACCGAGTTTTTACGAAGCTCTTAGGAAAGCCATGTTGGTCATTTGTCACGACCAACTGTTGTTACTACAAGATTCAGATTTCAGTGTGTAAGAGTGTAAGATCAGCTGTCACGTGTAAATCAACTGCCTTTTTGAACACATTATTTGCAGAAAAGTTTTGTTGTATGATCATAGATGAGAACTCATTATCTGGGATCAGTCTCTCTTATTATTTCGCACTGCTCGATCGATAACCATTTACTATCAAAAGAATAATTTTCTGAATCAAACTTTTTTTTTATAGAAGTTCCATGTGTAAGTAAGTTGTTTAGGTTTTTATGTTGGTAACGCCACGTAGTGCTCTGTATGAAAATCGCTGACTGCGCTGTGGCTGGTTGGACTCATTGTTGGAATATTCGCTTGTGTAGTGTTGGACGTAAAAAGGGCATAGCGTTAGGCAGTTGGTGGTGAGCCGCCAGCAGTGGTGAATGTGGGGACAGAGATGGCAGAGTTTTGAGAGTGGACGATCAGGACGTGTGTCTGTTAGAAAAAGGAAATTTGTAAGAGTGGATGTCATGAACTGATATATATTATGACTTTTGAAAACTATTAAGGTAAATACATTGTTTTTTCTCTATCAAAATCTTTCGTTTGCTAACTATGCCTATCCGTAGTTAGAGGCTTTTATTTAGCTGTCAGTATTGACGCTCGCTGTGTTTCAGTAGTTCGAGTAACGAAGGATTTTGTGAGGTAAGTGATTCATGAAAGGTATAGGTTATTGTTAGTCAGGGCCGTTCTTTTGTAGGCATTATTGAAAGTCAGATTGCCTTGCACTAAAATATTGTGTGTCAGTTTAGTGATGACCAGGATAAGTAAAGAGAAAACTGTCTGAGTACGTTGAGTTTTACTCAGCTGTTTCTGTATCAAATAACGTAAGAGTTTTTCCGTTGAGTTTTACTCAGCCGTTTCTGTATCAAATAACGTAAGAGTTTTTCCCGCACTGTCATTCTTAATTTACAAAGGGGAAGTTTCATACATGTTAAATTACTCTGAGCTTTACTCTCATTCTCACACACAACAGGCTTTCAATCTAGTTTGTCGTTAACTAAAAAACATTAAAGATTATTTCTTTTCTAAAGCGAAGACCTGGCAATGTATTACTCAATATTTATGTGTTCTAGATCTTCTTATTTTTGCGCTAAACTGTTGCTTGTTTCTCGCTTGGAATACAATATTTCATTACCGCATCATAGTTTTTGTGTTTCCACCTGTTTTCAAATACTAATCTGAAAGAGGAATTAGAATATATAGGCCTACCTATATTGGGAACGATTAAACCTGTGAAGAGAAGTGCCGTTGTATTACAGGGGAAGTGCGTTGGAGTTTATGTGTTGCAATAACAGTGCATTCTCATTCGGAAGTTTCTTAAAATCAGTAAGCATTCTTGTACTCAACGCTCTTTGGTGTGAAACTTGCAGGTAGATTAAATCTGTGTGCCTGACCGAGACTGGAGCTCGGAACCTTTGCGTTTCGCAGGCAAGTGCTCTGCCAAACAGAGTTACTAGCGGAAGTAGAGCTGTGGGGCCAGGTCTTTAGTCGTGCTTAGGTACCTCAGTTAGCAGAGCCCGAAAGAAAAAGGTTCCGAATTCGAATCTCGGTCCAGCACAGTTTTAATCTTCCAGGAAGTTTCATTTCACCGCACGTTCCGCTACAGAATGAAAGATTCATTATGATTAAGTGTATTTAATATTCATTACTAGTAACGACGCTTTTGTGCGTTCACGCACTTCATGAAGCGTAACCATGTGGCACTATCACAACCAATTAGTCTTGAAGTAACGCTTGGCTAGTTGCACTGGCGACCGTATCATTATTTCTGAGAAAAAAAAACAATATTTTTATGAGCAACCTGACCCGTTTCAACTTTATTCGCAGTCAGCAAACAGCTAATCAATTTATTAAAAAAAAATCATATCAAAAATGTCAGAGTAGAAGGTGAAGATGCATATGTTTCGCATTCCAAATTGAATTCCTTGTTCCTAAAGTTCCCAAGGCGTATAATCACACGACCTAGTGATTAGCTGATCGGAATGTTGACACATACCAAAGAGAAGGAAAGGGAGGGGGAGACTCTTAAGTGTGACAGCGAGTAGACGATAGCCACCCGACTCGTTCAAACTCCATAATCGTTAACCAACGAGACGGGTTCTGACGACATCCTGTCGTCGCGGATATTAGGCCACGCTGCCCAATTAGAGCTCCGTGTTTCTTTAGGAACAGTTAAACGCAGGCGAATTTGTAGAATGTGTCCCGAAATAAATACTACGCAGCTGAAACTGTTAGATGGTACCCGAAACAAACCCAAAGTGAATATGAGCGTAATTTTACGGGTGCCGTATTCACGATGCGGCCAAAATAAAACTAGACCGAAAATCGCTCACCAAACATGAATCTTATCGTCATTCAAAGGTTGTCCAATGAATTGACGATTTTCTGATGTATATCAGAAAATCTTTTATGACTTCACATACGCGGAGAGAGTAGAATAGGCCATACTGAGGTCCGAAAGTTCAAATACTTCTTCATCCAGAAACATCGACAGAACTGAACAGGCACAAGTTGGTCTGGTCTTTTTCATAATGTTTTGACAGAAAAATGTTTTATTTCTTATTTGCCCTGTGAACCGCCTCTGCGGCTATGACAGACATTTTATGCACGCTATCTTTCACTCGAACAGTAATTTCTGGTTTTCTTATTCGTTAACGATAATTTTGTGTTGACCTCTTTGTTGTTCATACTACAATGCCATGGACTGCCAATAACGCTTTTCGCTCCATTTTTAATTCGGTCTCGCTATATGAAGAATCCTCTGAGATATCTATAGGTCACACGCAACTTCACGGATATCCGTAATGTTTTCAGCTTGGGGAGACAAGCGCTAATTCGGCTCGAAAAATTGAAATTTCTTTCTTTTTCATTTCAAATGCTCTGCAGTTTTACTTTTGAAATGAACTTTGTTTTATGCAAATCTGATGATTGGTTTCCGAGATACTGATAAAACTAGTCAACAGCCATTTTAAATATGGGATGTGATACATCGACTAGTACGTAGTTTGGTGCATAGAATCCGAATATACATTTCAAAATGTTCTAGCACGTACCATTTTTCAGTTTTTAAAGGTTTTTTATTTTTCATAATCAGTTTTTCGCTTTTTGCTGTTCTTTTATTTTGATGTTTAATTGTTTGTTTTTGATTTGCAAAGGAGAGCTAGAAGATCTGCACATCGTCAGTAAATGGTTGGTTTGGTAATCCAGTGGTGTGAAAGAGATCCTCAGTGAGTGTTTCCTGTGAAAGATAGTGCAAACTTTTTGTGTCTAAAACTTACACTGAGAAAAATGGCAACTAGTAAATCTCGTTGCTGACTAATCCACCCCGACAACTTTCGTTATGTGTGTGGGAATTCACTCCAAATACCCAAAGAAAACCAATCACTGATTTGGTTAAGAAGGCATATAAATTGTATTTTGATTGTCTTGTTGGTGACCATGATAAAAATTTTGCACCTCATACTGCCTGCATAACCTGTACTACAACTTTAACTGAGTGGTAGAAAGAGAAACGCCGAGCCATGCCATTCGCTGTTCCGATGGAATGGTGTGAGCCTAATGACCATTATTTAGACTGTTAGTTCTGTCTTACAAATATTTCGGGACATTCAAGTAAATCTAGACATAACATAAAGTATCCAAATGTATCTTCAGTGCATTTGCGTGTCCCATGATGAGGTCTTGCCTGTTCCTGTCTGTAGCTTTAAAGCCACGGAACCAGACACCATGTCAAGTGAATCAGAAAGTGTTGAACATATAGAAGAGTACTGCCCTCAATATATGACACTTCACCTCAGCTCTTTAATCAAAAGGAATTGAACGATTTGGTTATCAATCTAAAACTTTCGAAACAGCAAGGTGAACTCTCGGGGTCGAGATTGCAACAACGGAAACTTCTAGCTCCAGGGACAAAAATTTCCTGTTTCAGATAAAGAGGTGCTTCCTTCACTCAATATCTCGATATGCATAATTCAATGTGCATATGTAGAGATGTCAATGGTCTGATGATGCAGCTAGGTGCTCAACATAATCAACAGCAGTGGCGACTATTTATTGACTCCAGTAAAACCAACTTGAAAGCAGTACTACTGTATAATGGCAATGCATTTCCATCGGTACTTTTGGCTTACGCAGTAGGCATGAAAGAAACTTATGAAACCATGGCTTTACTGCTAGAGGCAATAAAATATAAGGATCGTGAAGTGCAGGTTTGTTGTG
Organism: Schistocerca piceifrons; assembly: GCF_021461385.2. Lineage (NCBI taxonomy): Eukaryota > Metazoa > Arthropoda > Insecta > Orthoptera > Acrididae > Schistocerca > Schistocerca piceifrons. The sequence goes on along the minus strand of NC_060139.1, from coordinate 318,529,564 downwards.
ATTTAAAATGGTTCAAATGGCTCTGAGAACTATGGGACTCAACTGCTGTGGTCATAAGTCCCCTAGAACTTAGAACTACTTAAACCCAACTAACCTAAGGACATCTCACACATCCATGCCCGAGGCAGGATTCGAACCTGCGACCGTAGCGGTCGTGCGGTTCCAGACTGTAGCGCCTTTAACCGCTCGGCCACTCCGGCCGGCGTTGTGATTTAAAAGTTGTTGCACTCCTCACAGGTTTACAGTCTGGATTCACGAAATACTGCTGCTTTTTGTGCCTTTGGGACAGTCGTGACACCAAGAACCACTATACAGTCAAGGAATGGCCTATAAGGAAATCATATGTTCCTGGAAACGTAAATGTGAACAATACCCCATTGGGTGAGCCTGATAAAATCTTTTTGCCTCCCCTTCATATCAAGTTGGGCCTTATCAAAAACTTTGTAAAAGTTCTGGATAAAGTAGGCGAGGCCTTAAATCACTTAAAAGAAAAATTTCCCAAATTAAGTGAGGCAAAGCTGAAAGAGGGTATATTTGTTGGACCACAAATAAGAAAATTGCCGAAAGATCCAACCTTTGATACCAAACTCACAGATATCGAATTAGCTGCTTGGTCTTCTTTTAAAGCAATTGTGAAGGGCTTTTTGGGTAACAGAAAAGACAAGAACTATGTTACCATTGTGAATGATCTGTTGGACAACTATGAGAACATGGTGCGAGGAATGTCGCTTAAAATTCACTTTTTACATTCTCACCTTGACTTCTTCCAGGAAAATTTGGGAGCCGTAAGCAATGAGCATGTTGAACGCTTTCGCTGAGACATTCTTACCATGGAACACCGTTACCAAGGCCATTGGAAACCTTCGATGATGGGTGACTATTGCTGGGATCTTGTTAGGGAGAGTGATGAAAGGGCAAACAAAAGAAGAGCTTCGTCGTCGCATTTTTCAAAAACGAAAGACAATTAAAGGTGAAAATATTTCTGAACTAATTTGGAGCTTTTATTGGCTTCATGCCCATATATGCATACAAAATAGTATTGACTTCAAACGTTCTGAATATGTATTTTTCTTTGACTTAATTGTGTCAATTTTCGCTATTACCATTTTTTATTCTGCTGTGTATCTAGGAAATGTGACGTCATAGAGAAAATCTGATTCCACCAGTGTATTCAGCACCATAAAATTATGTAAATCGACCCATTTACAAACCATATGCAGAAAAAAGTTTAAATTTGTTAACTAGTGTAATTTTAGAATGCGTTGCACATTAAGTGCCACGTCCAGCTTCGCGTTATTGTAAGTCTTCAGACAAACGACTTCATGCTGTCTCCATGTAATACAAGCATCTTTGATTTATATATTAATGGTTTCACAGCTTGTATTCGAGGTGACAACTGAACGTCGTTTATCGATACGCGATGAAGATATGTTTCTTTTGTCTGTCCGAAAAAAAAAAATCTTGGAGGAAAAGGATGTCTCGAAAATTCTGAAACAGACAAGCGGCAGACCTATATGAGTTATCCATAAGAAGGAACTGTAATGATTTAAAAAGTGTGTGAAGAGCTTTTCCGTAAGATATCAAGTGATGAAACCCAAAACGCAGCCTTTGCCCAAACGGCCCTGAAAGTTGGTGCAAGTGTAAATGGGCATTTTGTGTTGGCGAAAATTATGAGCATTAACACTTTTTACCACTAGCAGTTGTGGGCACAAAAAGAAGCTGTATTTAGGGACCTCGCAAATAACGCTGTGTTCCAGAAGCACTATGCAGTAAAACTTAAATTCTGAATGAAAGTTTGAACTCTGTAATTTGGAATAGTTTACCAAAAATGGTGTTTGTACACTATCAAACTTTAAAATCCGGTGTATTAGGTGTTGTTTTATGTTTTAATGGTGGAATATCAAGAAAAACTGAAGTACTGGAGATATCACAGTGAAGCGCCAAAGAAACTGGTATAGGCATGCGTATTCAAATACTGGGATATGTAAACAGGAAGAACAAGGCGCTGCGGGGGCAACGCCTGTCTAAGACAAGTGTCTGGCGCAGTTGTTAGATCGGTTGCTGCTGCTACAATGGCAGGTTATCAAGATTTAAGTCAGCTTCAACGTGGTGTTATAGTCGGTGCATGAGCGATGGGACACAGCATCTCCGAGGTAGCGATGAAGTGGGGATTTTCCCGTAGGACCATTTCACGAGTGTACCGCGAACACTAGGAATCCACTAAAACATCAGATCTCCGACATCGCTACGGCCGGAAAAGGATCCAGCAAGAACAGGATCAACGACGACCGAAGAGAGTCGTTCAACGTGACAGAAGTGCAACCCTTACGCAAATTGCTGCATATTTCAGTTTTGGGCCATCAACAAGTGTCAGTGTGCGAAATATTCAACGAAACACTATCGATATGGGCTTTCGGAGCCGAACGCTCCTCGTGTACCGTTGATGACTGCACGACACTAAGCTTTACGCTTCGCCTGGGCCGGTCAACACCGACATTGGACTGTTGATGGCTGGAAACAAGTTGCCTGGTCGGACGAGTCTCGTTTCAAATTGTATCGAGCGGATGGACGTGTACGGGCATGGAGACAACCTCATGAGTCCGTGGATCCTGTATGTCAGCAGGAGACTGTTTGAGCTGTTGGAGGCTCTGTAACGATGTGGATTGTGTGCAGTTGGAGTGATATGAGACCCCTGGTACGGCTATATACGACTCTGACAGGTGACACGTACGTAAGCGTCCTGTCTGATCACCTACATCCATTCATCTCCATTCCGAATTCCGACGGACTTGGGCAATTCCAGCAGGACAATGCGACAACCCACACGTCCAAACTGCTACAGAGTGCCACCAGGAACACTCTTCTGAGTTTAAGCACTTCTGCTGGCCACCAGGCTCCCCAGACATGGACATTATGGAGGTTATCTTGGTTGCCTTGGAACGTGTTGTTCAGAAGAGATCTCCAACCCTCGTAATCTTACGGATTTATGGATAGCCTTGCAGGATTCATGGTGGCAGTTCTCTCCAGCACTACTTCTGACATTAGTCGACTCCATGCCACGTCGTCTTGAGGCATTTATGTATGCACGTGAGGACCTTACACGATATTAGGCAGGTGTACCAGTTTCTTTGGCTCTTCAGTTGAGATGTCAATGCAGGTGCAAAGACAAGACTGGCCTTACGAAACATCGATTTTTCAAGAATTCGTAAAGCAGACATAGCTGCATACAATTTCACAAAAGAGGTGAGAAAACAAAGGAGAGCCAAGAATAAAAGAAGAATAGATGCCTACGATTCAGATGATGTTTAATATGGCACAGGGAAACATTGATTTTAGAAACTGTTATAAAATTTGTAAATAAGACACAAAATTTTAGACCAATTTTTCTTAAAACTATAGTGTGCCTGAATATGCATTAAACTGAAGCAATAATTACTAGAAATCCCCTTTCCAAGTTTGAAGGTTCTATTTATAACTTGTTTAGAAATGATGTCTAAACAGCTTGAAATTTTGCTTTGCTGGCATAGAAAAAATGGCTCGCGTCTGTTACCTCTTTAGATGAATTTGTATGGTGAACTCAAAGCCAGAACTTTAATGTTCATCTTTTACAATAACAAACGATAAGAAATTTATATCAACAAAGACTCTCACTTGAACTGGAAAGGGTTGATCCTAAAGACAATACTGAAGAAGAATCGTAAATATTAAATTCAGCAACGTTGAGATTGGCTAATGACGTACTAGGGAAAATTAAAGCATTAAACTAGAAAAAGGGGTTTGAAAACACGGAAATAGCTATAAGTATTCAAGAAAAACAAAATGCTTATAACGCCTATTACAAAAAAGCACGAACGAAATCTGGAACATATATAAAGGGAATAGAAATAAAACAAAAAAATTAATGAAAAGAAACCATAGAAATTGTGGAAAGATTCATTGAGAATGTTTAAGATGACATTCACAGAAGAAATAATATGGCGTTTAATCTTACGTAACATATCAATATAAGGGAGAAAGATAGAGCAAACATTAACATAATAACAGAAAGTGAAGGGATACAACATTAAAGAATGTTATGGTACGATGAAGATAGCGAGGAAAGTTATTGTGTAAAAACTGGTAATAAATTTGTAAATCAAGTAGACATAATCAAAAGGAGCAAGAAATGAATTAAAAGTCGATAAGTTACTGGCCTGGACGCTCTGTCATCCTCAACCCTTAGGCATCACTGCATGCAGATATGGAGAGGCATGTGGTCAGCACGCCGTTCTTCTGGCGTTTTCAGTTTTCGTGACCTGTGTCGCTACTTCTTAGAGAAGTAGCTCCTCATTTGGCCTCACAAGAGCTGAGGGCACATCACTTTCTAACAGTATTCGACAGACGCATACAATGACCTGTCTAAGTGCTAGCCAAGCCCGACAGTGCTTACTTTCAGTGATGTGATGGGAACTGGAGTTACCACTGCAGCAAGGCTGCTGGCTCAGTCAGAATTAATACTAAATTAATAAAATACAGAGCTATCATTTAAGAATTTTTTCTCCATTTTTCAAACATGTCTTGGAAGAACTGTTCCATAATTGAAGAATGGAACACAGCAACAGTTGTTTCAATATTTAAAAATGCAGCAGGAAATTACAAAGGAATAAGCTTTCTAAACACAGGACTTAAAAATATGTAGGAAAATTATTAATCAAATATTGCAAATTATTACTGATGCGATAATTTCAGAAGAATACTCAGGCTTCGGGAAGGGGCATTGGTGTAATGATAATTTCTTATAATAAGATAAACAATTCAAAAAGTCAGTAATTTTGCTTAGAAAAGAATTTAGCATTTATTGATTACCAGAAAGCCTTTGATAATGTGAAAAGAACCCTTCTGTGAAAAATATTGGAAGTGAAAGGTTTTCCTAAACACTGTATTAATTTCATAAAGAGTGAGTAGTAGAATAAAGCCATTCCTGGCACACTTTTGATATAAATTGATATCAAATTATTATGTAAATTAATTAAATGATCAATTAATTACTCCCACCCCATGATTACATCATAGGTTTTCCCCTAACCGCCATGTGGATCCCTCCCCCTCGCCTCCCAGGACAGATATAAGTCTTTATTTTGTATGCAGAGCAGAATACTGTTTATTAAACTAGCTCTGTCCAGTTTCATTAATAAATGCTGGATGTGGAGTGGATATTTTCGCATTTAGTATAGCACTAGAGAGTTTCTCCAGCCAGTCTAGTCAATATCCACATATGGGAAAGGTGAATAATAATGATAAGACAGCAAGCTATCAATGAAGTGCAGAAAAGTAGCCTCCTGCTGATCTACAAGTGAACAGCTGCTGCTGCCGCTGCTAAGAACATAAGGATAGATAATAATAATATCAGAACAGTGACCCACTGTCCCACTGCACCTGTTTTTTTCTTCTTTATCGTGATTTCATAGTAAAAGGGGGACATAAGAACACAAAGGGGGAGACAATGGGGGTTAAAATAGACACTGATAGGAGATGTTCATTGTGGGACAGTTAAGAAGTCCACATAAAGATAAGAAATAGTGTGGGTGATGTGCTAGCATATGAAATACACTGAAGTCTTATACATAAGTTAAAAGTTGGCCACAGTATTAAAACACACCAGAAAGATGACACTTCAAAACCGCTGCATGAGACACAACACAAATGACAGAGTAAAAACTGCCAGGAGGGACATGTCAAGGGAGGGGAGAGGCCTGAGAGGAGGGAAAAGAGGGGAGAGGAGGGGGTAGCAGAGGAGGGGGGCTGGAGGGGATGGGATGAAAAGAAAGGGGGTCAGGGGGTGCACCAAAGGGCAGGAGATACGTGGGGTGAGAGAGGGAAGGCAAGTCAGCAGGGAGTGTGGAGACATGGAAGTGGTGCACTGGAAAGGGGGCGTGTAGGAGGGAGGAAAAAACGGCTAAGGGGAAGGGAAAAGGAGGGGAGAGGTAGCCCTGAGGAGGAGGAGGAGGGGAAGGTGTGGTTAGAGTGGTACGAGGGGTAGATATTAGAGCAAAGCTCATCATCAGGGAGGGGTAGGCACTGAAAGGTATGTTGGTAAAGGAGGTGGAGGGTGTGGAGATGAAGAGAAGGTGGGCCACAATGGTAATGGCGTGGCAATGGGCTCGGGGTAGAGAGGATAGGTGACACCAAGAGGTGGGGAGGTTCAAGTGCTGATGATGTACAGGATTTGGATGTGTTCGAAGAAAAGGAGAAGATGTGAGGAGGGGATTAGGTCATAGAGGATCTGTGTGGGGGTTGGGAGGCAGATACGGAAAATGAGGTGGAATGGATGGCATTCAAGGATTTGGAGGGTGTATAGAATCTGGGTGGGGTGGAAATCCAGTTGATGCTGTTATATCAAGGATGGGACAGATCAAGGATTTGTAGGTGTGAAGGATGGTGGAAGGATGCAGGCCCCATGTCGGGCCAGACTGGGGTTTCAGGAGGTAGAGTCTATTGTGGGCTTTGTGTTGAATGATAAGCAGATGGGGAGTTCAGGTGAGGTGTTGGTCGAGGGTGAGGCCAAGGTATTTCAGGCTAGGAGTGAGTCAGATCGGACGACCATAAATGGCAAACTAAAAATCGTAGAGCCAGAAGAAAGGGTAGTACAACCTACAATGATTGCCTGGGTCTTCGAAGGGTTGATCTTCGAAGGGTTGATGCAAAGAATCTATTGGTTGCACAAGGTGGTGAACTGGTCAAGGTGGATTTGAAGGGTACGTTAGGACCGTTGAACTGTGAGATAGAAGGCCAGGAAGACAGTGCCATCAGCAAACTGGAGGAGATGAACAGGCAGGGGAGGTTTGGGCATATCTGCAGTATACAGGAGGTAGAGAGATGGGAAAGGATGAGGCCTTGGGACATTCCCACAGTGGGATAGAATGTAGTGGAGCTGGTTTTGTGGATAGTGACATAGGAGGGACGATGGGAGAGAAAGGAAGCAACGAGGCGAACGAAACTGATGGGAAGGGCGTAGATCTGGAGTTTAAAGAGGAGCCTGGGATGCGAGACATGGTCATAGGCTTTCTGGAGGTCGAGGGTAACAAAGGAGTTAAGGTGGAGGGAAAGGCGTAAAAACGTGATATTTAAAACTTCTCTGTGCTGTTACCTTAAAAGACTTCGCATGTGGCAAAGCATTTGGTTACTTAGTGAGTTAGAAAGTGAGGAGGCATCCTGTACGGAGGCAGATCTTAGTACCCCATCATGAGCCAAAAATGAGTTAAATATTCTAGTCCCGTGGTGCATGACGTAACAGATATTAAGCTGATTAGAACATATTTTTTTAGCTGATTTAAAATACTTAGGTAATATAGCCTAGGCCATACTATGCCTGTATGCCCTGATATCTTCTGTATTCGAAAATAACTCGATGAAAGGGAGAATTTACATTTTGTGTGAGAAATTCGAGGTGCATGGACAACAACATCACTGTCTGGGATTGGGTACAGTGGATTTTTTAAACTGGCGGAAGGGTCTATGTCGGGGTGAAATTGGTTAGAAATACGGTATACATCCAGTGTGGAGCAGCTGGCAGCAGGAATGGTCACGAGGAGTCAGTGACTGGAAGTTGCAGATTGGTTCAGCCTGTGACAGGCAGTTATGTACAAAGAATGTGCTGACCTGTCTGCTCTTGCCTGCAGCAGCAGGGGCTAGCTAAGTGACCACTGTGCTGGGTGAGTGGCAACAGAAGTGGATGTGTGTGTTGTGAGAAGATGAAGGGTGCTTGCAATTTGATCTGTTGACTTTTTGGTGACAGTGTCTCTGACCTCTGAATATACAGTAAGGCCAATGTCCGCATGGGTGTGCAGCTAGTTGCATAGCCAATTTGCGTGCGGGTTCTCCTCACCAGTGCCCGTGAGACAATGCGATGTCTCTGTCGGTGGTGGACAGTGTGCCTGCGGTTACTGGCAGTCAGTGTGCTCTTTGTGATTGGGAGTGTGATCAGTTGGATTTTTTCACCTGATACGTTTAGTGGAAACATTGCGGTGGAGGAGTGTGTTTGAGTTCTCAGATGTCGGTGCATACAAGATCTCAGATATATTTAGCACTACAATCTGTTTGTGGCGGAGATTTAATTACCTGATTTTCATATTGTTTGTGTGTGATACTCAGATATAGGAAATATGTTTTTATTATGAAGAAGGACCATCTTAAGGTGGTGGGGAGTGTTCTAAGCGATCCACTTGACTGCTGTAAATTGTTAAACAATTAATTTGACAGAGTGGTGCAAATGGATTATTTCCCTCTATTTTTGGTATTGAAATTGTGTCATCTCTCCCTTTGTCACCAGCATTAACCAATAAGAACACAGTATTCTGAGGAGAGACGAAAAATTCCATCTTCGTGTTTGGACTCCTTAGTTCACACAAACAGGAAGTGGCCTCTTGAGAGAGACAGAAACAGGAAGCGAGTCTGTGGTTGGTAGTATTTAGTATTGTGATCTGTAATTAGGACACTGACTGACTTTTGGCCTTCGTGGCGGCACCTAGACGATAGACACACATGCAGGAGACCCCAAACAGTGGCTACTGTACTGCACTGCATTACGTTCCATGGTACTTACAGTTATGACGTCAGGGGAAGCAGGGTAGGGGGTGCAGATGTGCGCTCTACCCTAGCAGGGGAGCCCCATCTGCCACAAACTGGTTAAATAGAGAATATGCGTCAATATATTTTCGACACTGATATGAATTTCGTGGCCGGCCGGAGTGGCCAAGCGGTTCTAGGCGCTACAGTCTGGAACCGCGCGACCTCTATGGTCGCAGGTTCGAATCCTGCCTCGGGAATGGATGTGCGTGATGTCCTTAGGTTAGTTAGGTTTAAGTAGTTTTAAGTTCCAGGGGACTGGTGACCTCAGAAGTTAAGTCCCATAGTGCTCAGAGCCATTTTTTTTTTAAATTTCGTGTTGTGAGATTTTTCCTCTCCAGCACAGAGTGAGCCAATTTTTCGTGGGAGGGTTGGGGACGGAGGGGACTAGGTGTGTTTGGGTGGGACATTATCTGGTAGGGCACTGTGCAGTAGCTCAGTCGATCCCTGCACATCAAGGAAGTGCACACACAGAACATTTCCAACAAGACAACTTCTCCGATATGCAGCAGCGTAATTACATAATTAGGACTTATAGTTGCTGGCTGTGAGATTTCCTGGCAAATAAAGAGGCTCAACCCCCAAACATTAAACTTTATAAATAAACAGTATACCCTCTACTATGTAAGTGACATTGAATTCAATTTCATTTCATGAGATCCTTCCTCTGCAGCACAGACTGAGTCCTTTTCCTGCCAACTTCCAGATGGGGGAGGGGAGGGGGTATTTCTCTTAGTGTGGGGATTAATTAAGTGGTCTATTTAATCAATTAGTCAATTAACGTGATATCAAGAGTGTGCTTGTATTGGCGAGAGGGGAAAAGGATTGGGGTTTCTCTCAGAGGGGTGGAGGAGGAGGAGGGGGAGGGGTGGGTAGTTTCTGAGAATGGCAAATTATCCCCATGGGGTCATTTATCAACTCCAAGAGGGTGATAAACCATTTAGCAGAATAATGGGTTAAGGTCACAAATCAATCGAGTTTACCCCTGAATGAATGCTTGTCCCTGATTTAGGCAACCCGCAAAGTGGGGTAGAACGATCATTACCCTATCACTAAGGCATACGTCGAGATCAGAGGTATGGAGACAAGTCTTTCCACTGTCTTGCTCAGAGCTGGCAAGCAGTTCGTATTGATCATATTTTATGGTAGAAATGGTGCACGGAAGTAACAAGATTTTGTGAAAGCTCATTGCAGGGAAGTTGGTTCATACGACATACTTACCTGTAGTAACGAATATGGATTAGCTACAAACTGTTAGATTTCATAGATTGGTAGTAGCTACAAGCGGCTCAGTCATCCAGTTTCAACCAAAAAGGACCAATAAAAAGTTGAGAACAACTTTTAACAATGGGGCACGGCTTGCTTGCGCCAATGTATTCTACTGTTTGTTGTTCGCTTTGTTCAAGAGACACGTACGTGTTAATATGGTGAAGAGAAAACTCACTTTCTCCGAAACTCTTAAACTAGAGTTTCCTTTCTCGAAGCAAAGCGCAACATCTACGAACGCAAAATGTACTTTATGTCGTTCAGTTTTCTTCACTGAAAATGGAGGACGTCCCGATATAATACAACACATTAAGAAGAAGAGGCTCATGTTGGTAGTTTCCACGAGAACTTCCAGTAACATAACTTCCTTTATAAGTACGAATCATAAACGCAACGCTGCTAAACAAGGGCTGTTTGCTTTTTATACTGTAAAATGTAAGTATTCATTCCGCTCCATGAAATGCATAGCTCTTACTATCAGAAAACATTTTGAGGAAAAATTCACGTGCTCCAGGACAGAGTGCGAGTCGATTTTAGTGAACGTTTTATAGCCACATGTTATGCTTTAAGTGCAATCACACAAATACGCTCAGTCCGTATCTCTGATGGCTCATGCATCAAAGGACAAAAGGTTAAAATTAGTCCCGGTTATAGTTGGATATTTCACTCCTACCAAGGGTAGACAGTGCAAAATAATCCTTTTTCAGAATATTGGTGGATAAAGAAGAATTATAACTACTTCTGTCCTGGGCGTCTTAAGAGAGCATAATTTTGTTGACAAGTTGACAAGATCGTAGAGTTTTGTGCAGATAATTGTAACACTAATTTTGTTGAGTACAAAAGGGTTGAGGGAAACATATATTATTCCAAATTGAACAGTGTGCTCAAAATAAACATTCAGTAGTTGGTTGTATAGCCCATGGGATGAAGAAAGTAAACAAAGAAGTGCAGACATTCTTCCTATTGATATAGAAAATGTTTCAATGTTTCAATATTTATACTGTGCATGTGGAAGAAACGAAATCATTTTGCGATTTTATTGCTACTGAATATAAGCAGGTTCTGGATGGTGTTGAAACTAGATGGTTGCCATCACTACAAGAAGTTACAAGACTTATTGATATGTATGAACCTCTAAAGTCTTATTTCATGTCTCAGGATAGCTGTCCTATATTGTAAGACAGTTTTTTGGTAACCCACAATCACTTCTTTGGCATCATTTCACAGAAAGCCAACTGAAAATGTTTTCAAATTCAGTCCAAACGTTGGACAGCATCAACATTTCTGTTATTGAATCTGCTGAGGAACTAGAATTGCTTAAAGATAAAAATAAATAACAGGAATTGAAGTAATGTTCGAACTTCAGTGTTAATTAATTTAGAAAATGAAGGTGTTTTCACTCATTCAAAACATGAACTTCAGGAAAGTATCATTAAATACATTTTTAAAGTATTTAGAAAAATGGATTTCTCCATACAACCCTATGAAATCATATCATTAAATAACAGTGAAAAATTCTGTATCTTGGAATGAGGTTTAAAAAGTCTGAAAAATCTAAACACAGTAAATTCAGGTTCAACGATTGAGGCTATGAAGATTAATTATTTGATGACGTAGAACATATGAAGAAAACTGTTTCTAGGAAACTTGCATAATGGGAAAAAATATTGTGAATACAGCTAAGAGATGGCGTTACGTGTTTTCGGATACTTAAAAATGTAGGCATTTCGTTTCTACACATAAAGGTGCTTGACAGTTTTGCTCTTGCTGTACCAGGCAGAAATGCCATTGCAGATAGAGTCTTTTCAGTTACTAACTCTCTTTGGATTGACCAAACCTTTTCTCCTACCGCAGCTATTGAAGTAATTGCAATTGTTAATACTCATTTTTATTACGTTAGCAGTAAGTAACTCTACAAACTAATACTAAGCAATCAAAAACTCTAGCAAAATATCAAACCTTCGGGTAAGCACAAAGTTAATAATGACGTTCCTGTTTCAGAAGTCGCAAGTTCACTTTCAGTAGTATTTGATGTCTATGATACTGTTTTTTTTTTTTTTTAATTCTGGCAGAATTTTTGGAAAAACTTGATGTACTAGAACATGATTCAGTGTCGTGATTCATAAGTTGTTAAGTACGTAATTCAAATAAATGCATATTTGTGCGTATAAATGTTAGTTTTAATTTGTCTTATTAAAGCAGTGCTGATATATATATATATATGAAGTCTATTTTTTTTGTAACTAGCGTCAAGCTTCTTCGTTTCATCTTTCAGAAATGTCCCGTCTTTTTTACATGAAACACCTGGTCACCCTATTCCAAGTTCGACTGTCTGTCTATACAGTAATATCGGGAGAAGTTATCGAGGAATAACCAGACAAATACAGCCCTTCGAACTAGCAGAACCACCGTAAATTATCAAGGCATCTAGTTATATGCCGGCCGGTGTGGCCGAGCGGTTCTAGGCACTTCAGTCTGGAACCGCGCGACCGCTACAGTCGCAGGTTCGAATCCTGCCTCGGGCATGGATGTGTGTGATGTCCTTAGGTCAGTTAGGTTTAAGTAGTTCTAAGTTCTAGGGGACTGATGACCTCAGATGTTAAGTCCCATAGTGCTCAGAGCCATTTGAACCATCTTGTTATATCGCTGTGGTGGTGCAGTGGGTAGAGAGCCGGTATTTTTCCTCGTCCCAGTCTCTCGTAAACGGCCTGATTTCAAGTTGCATACGGGGGGGGGGGGGGGGGGAGGGATAAAGGTGGGAGGGGGGGATAGTTCTCTACCTTCCCCTCCTAGTGCCTCGGAGGAAGAAAGGCTGCAGTCTACCTGCAGTCAGGCCAGGTGTATTTATCGTGTGATGTGTTAGCATTCGCGAAGGACGAGATTCGCCGCGTCTTCGACTGTTTTCTTTCCTGAAACCGTACTACAGGGACTCATGCCAAGTGACTGTGATCTTCGGGCGGCTTACATACAAGCGTCAAGAGTGGCAGCTGACAAATGGAGAGAGCGGTGACCAAACGACTGGCCGCCCACGGAGAGCCGCGGTCTCCAGCTGCCGGTGGGCAGTGTGGGCGCGGCCTGCCTGGGGAGCGGAGGGGCGGGGCGGCCAGTGGCGCCTGGCGGCCGGCGGGGAATGCGCGTGACGTCACACACCTGGCGCCAGCCGGCCGCGCCGCGCCGACTGCAGCCTCCCGCGGCGCCAGGTGCTGTCTCCTGCCGATCCTTCCGCTGCAGCCCTTGTGGCCGAGCTCCTGGTCGCTTATACACCGGACCTCTGTCGCTGTCGCCTCACTCAGAGGCTCCACACTCTCGTGTACCGTAAACTGAATATACACTACTGGCCATTAAAATTGCCACACCAAGAAAAAATGCAGATGATAAACGGGTATTCATTGGGCAAATATATTATACTAGAACTGACATGTGATTACATTTTCACGCAATTTGGGTGCATAGATCCTGAGAAATCAGTACCCAGAACAACCACCTCTGGCCGTAGTAATGGCCTTGATAGGCCTGGGCGTTGAGTCAAACAGAGCTTGGATGGCGTGTACAGGTACAGCTGCCCATGCATCTTCAGCACGATACCACGGTTCATCAAGATTAGTGACTGGCGTATTGTGACGAGCCAGATGCTCGGCCACCATTGACCGGGCGTTTCCAATTGGTGAGAGATCTGGAGAATGTGCTGGCCAGGGCAGCAGTCGAACATTTTCTGTCTGCAATATGCGGTCGTGCATTATCCTGCTGAAATGTAGGGTTTCACAGGGATCGAATGAAGGGTACAGCCACGGGTCGTAATACATCTGAAATGTAACGTCCACTGTTCAAAGTGCCATCAATGTGAACAAGAGGTGACCGAGACGTGTAACCAATAGCATCCCATATCATCACGCCGGGTGATACGCCAGTATGGTAATGACGAATCCACGCTTCCAATGTGCGTTCACCACGATATCGCCAAATAGGGATGCGACCATCATGATGCTGTAAACAGAACCTAGATTTATCCGAAAAAATTACTCTTGCCATTCCTGTACCCGTTGAGTACACCATCGCAGGCGCTCCCGTCTGTGATGCAGCGTCAAGGGTAACTGCAGCCATGGTCTCCGAGCTGATACGTCCATGCTGCTGCAAACGTCGTCGAACTGTTCGTGCAGATGGTTGTTGCCTTGCAAACGTCACCATCTGTTGACTCAGGGACCGAGACATGGCTGCACGATCCGTTACAGCCATGCGGATAAGATGCCTGTCATCTCGACTGCTAGTGATACGAGGCCGTTGGGTTCCAGCACGGCGTTCCGTATTACCCTCCTGAACCCGTCGATTCCATATTCTGCTAACCGTCATCGGATCTCGACCAACGCGAGCAGCAATGACGCGATACGATAAACCGCAATGGCCATAGGCTACAATCGGACCTTTATCAAAGCCCTAAACGCGATGGTACGCATTTCTCCACCTTACACGACGCACACAACGTTTCACCAGGCAACGCCGGTCAACTACTGTTTGTGTATGAGAAATCGGTTGGAAACTTTCCTCATGTCAGCACGTTGTAGGTGTCGCCACCGGCGCCAACCTTGTATGAATGCTCTGAAAAGCTAATCATTTGCATATGACAGCATCTTCTTCCTGTCGCTTAAATTTCGCGTCTGTAGCACGTCATCTTCGTGGTGTAGCAATTTTAATGACCAGTGGTGTATGTCATTCAAAAGTATAGCCATCGGTGTTTAGAACTGTATCCTGTATGTTAATCGATTAGCTCTGAAAACAGGCCACTAATTAATTTTTTGTTCGCATTTATACACTGAAGAGCCAAAGAAACTGGTACACCTGCCTAATGTTGCGTAGGGCCCCCGCGAGCGCGCAGAAGTGCCACAACACAACGTGGCATGGACTCAGACTAATGTCTGAAGTAGTGCTGGAGGGAACTGACACCGTGAACCTTGCTTGACTGTCCATAAATCCCTAAGAGTACAGGGGGGTGGAGATCTCTTCTTCTGAAGAGCACGTTGCAAGGCAGCTCAGATATGCTCAATAATGTTCAGGTCTGGGGAGTTTAGTGGCCAACGGAAGTGTTTAAACTCAGAAGAGTGTATCTGGAGCCACTCAAAGCAACTCTGGAAGTGTGGCGTGTCGCATTGTCCTGCTGAAATTGCCCAAGTCCGTCGGAATGCACAGTGGACATGAATTGGTGCAGGTGATCAGACAGGATGCTTACGTACGTGTCACCTGTCAGAGTCGTTTCTAGACGTATCTGGGGTCCCATAGCACTCCAACTGCACATGCGCCACACCATTACAGAGCCTCCACCAGCTTCAACAGTACCCTTCTGACATGCAGGGTCTATGGATTCATGAGGTTTCCATGTCCGTACACGTCCATCCGCCGGATACAATTTGAAACGATGTAAGTAGGCTGTTTAGGTTTTTATATTGGTAACGCCACGTAGCGCTCTGTATGAAAATCACTGGCTGTGCTGTGTGCAGTCTGTGGCTGGGTGGCATTGTTGTCATATTCGCTATTGTAGTGTTGGGCTGTTGGCTGTTAACAGCGCGTAGCGTTGTGCAGTTGGAGGTGAGCCGCCAGCAGTGGTGGACGTGGGGAATTGAGATGGCGGATTTTTGAGAATGGATAATCTGGAGGTGTGTGCATCAGAAACAGTACATTTGTAAGAATGGTTGTCATGAACTGCTATATATATTATGACTATTAAGGTAAATACATTGTTTGTTCTCTATTAAAATCTTTCATTTGCTAACTATGCCTATCAGTAGTTAGTGCCTTCCGTGGTTTGAATTTTTTATTTAGCTGGCAGTAGTGGCGCTCGCTGTATTGCAGTAGTTCGAGTAACGAAGATTTTTGTGAGGTAAGTGATTTGTGAAAGGTATAGGTTAATGTTAGTCAGGGCCATTCTTTTGTAGGGATTATTGAAAGTCAGACTGCGTTGCGCTAAAAAAATATTGTGTGTCAGTTTAAGCACAGTCATATATAATTTTTCTGAGGGGACGTTTCAACGAGACTCGTGCGACCAGGCAACATGATTCCAGTCATCAACAGCCCAATGTCGGTGTTGACGGGCGCAGGCGAGGCGTACAGCCTTGTGTCGTGCAGACATAAAGGTTACACAAGTCGGCCTTCGGCTCCAAAATCCCATATCGATGGTGTTTCGTTGAATGTTTCGCACGTTGACGCTTGTTGCTGTTTCAGCATTGAAATCTGTGGTAATTTGCGGAAGGGTTGCACTTGTGTCACGCTGAACGATTCTCTTCAGTCGTCGTTGGTCCCGTTCTTGCAGGATCTTTCCCGGCAGCAGCGATGTCGGAGATATGACGTTTTACCGGGTTCCTGATATTCACGGTACACCCTGAAATGGTCGTACGGGAAAACCACCACTTCATCACTACCTCGGAGATGCTGTGTCCCATCGCCCGTGCGCCGACTATAACACCACGTTAATCTCACTTAAATCTTGATAACCTGCCGTTGTAGCAGCAGTAACCGATCTAACAGCGCCAGACACTTGTTGTCTTATACAAGCGTTGCTGACCGCAGTACCATATTCTGCCTGTTTGGATGTCTCTATACTTGAATACGTGTGCCTATACGAATTTCTTTGGCGGCTTCAGTGTATATCTACCAGCATATTACGATTTCTGAGGCCATGTAGGCCTACATGATTTCTCTGTTTTGGGACTACTTTGACCATCGGTCATTGTTACTCCAGGATTACAGATACACTGTTTTTTAAACAGTGTTGATACCAATACAGTGCTGAATTAAGAAATACGAAAATTAACCATCGCTTTATTGGACGAAGACTCATTTGCAATTGTTAATGTGCCTACAACTAAGAAAGATAAATGTCAGTCACGTATTGCTCAAATTGCAAGCTATTGTCGTTAAGGCAGTGGTTCAGGTGCAACATATAATTCAAATATCTCTTGAAAGAAAGAATGAATTTTGTTTGACCACAAATGCCAGAAACTGAGTCGCAAAATGAGTAACAGGAAACCTTATTTCTAACTGCACCAGATATTTTGAAATGAGGATAAGTTTAAAATGGATGAAACTGAAGTTGCTATGCTCAACTAAATTTGAAGTTATCTGTGTGGTACACGATCCTAGTACCTTTCGTTATATTGATAATTTTAGTCATGGCTTATGTACCATACTACATATTTTTCTTTTATGACGCTTTTGTGACTTTAGATCAATGTGTCTATTTCTGGTTGGTCAGAGTTACTCTGTGTTTTTGAAATACTGAGCACAAATCGAATGGTAGTTGACAGTTGTTGTGGAAGTATAGGTCGGTCAATACATCTCCAAACCAATGCTAACTTTGACCACCTACAATTTTTTCCATTACTCTCTCTGCATTTTAGAAAATGTATTATGATGTATATAATCGTTTCGTGCAAGTCCCTATATTCATTACTATAAATATTGTAAGATGGCAAGAACTATGCCCCTTAAATGAAGTCATTAAAGAACACCTAACTCACATTTAGCGAGCAGTAATGCTGAACGAAATGACTGACAAGGCACAATGCATCTTGTAGAGGGTATAGTACGGAAGTAGTGGAATAATTAATGTCAGGTGATGGTTTTAAAGTAATTTACACGAGATGAAAACTTTGTGGAAACGAGTCACTTTACTGGACGCTAGTTTACCCCAGGGAAATATTTGACCGTGGCCGGCTGGGGGAGTGGCTAAGGTGAGCGACAATAGACAGCTTAGGGCGGCTCAAGCTCTGAGAAAGCGGTAACAGTGTGCGACCTCCAGCCACCTTAAGATGAGTGACAGTGAGTGGGTTGTTGACCCCGACTCCATGCTGGTGTACCGGGAAACAGACGGAGAACTTGTACGCCTGTTGATAAATGTCCGTTGTCCCGTTTTCTGTGAAACATGCGACATAGCCGCGCAAGCTACGGTGGAGCGGCTAACAGAGGTCAAAATATGCGTGTTCGTGACTATAGCAACTTCACGCTGAATTCATGGTCTGCAGAGCCTGAAGTAAATCAGGTGAAGAGTTACAGCATGAAATACACCGGCCTCTGATCGGGACGTGGGACCAAGGAATTTGAAGTACTCTCCTGGGACTCAGAATTCCGGAAAACTTGGTGCTTGTGCAGACGCTAACCTTGATGGGTGGCCTGGGGGTGATAAATAGAAGAAGTTGAGAGGAAGGGAAGTTTTGTGGGAATTTGTTCACTTCCCGGAGCAGGCATTGGGCGGCGCTGGGAAGCGACGCATAATTAACGCGACTTGCACTGCAATTGGCGTAAGTGATTTGGCTGGAGGGGAAACCGAGGTGAAGAGCGGACTGGCAGAAGTCTCAGTAGAGGTCTTCCGTTCCCAGCTTGCCTAGAGTGCGGACGTGGCGTTCTTTACTCAGCTTGCCTGAGAAAGAGTGAGCATCTCTGCAGTTTAGGACGTAGCAAATGGAAAGATTGAGCTTGGTGATAGAAAGTTTTGGTTCAGCTATGTACTGAGCAAGATAGCTAGGAGTGAATAGGCGAGCGCAGCCTTGCAGCACGACGAGGTTGACCGATGTCCACACGACGCCACCGCTCCGCCATGTTGTATTCGGTGATATTGCGCCCTCTCCGGCCACTGATTAATTTTTTGGATCACATCGGCAAAGTTTCCACGAGGGTTTCATGGGCTGTGTACTGTAGAATTCTTCTCGCACTTCGCATTACGCCTGGGTCAGTCGATAGGAATTACTTTTGAATTGTCGAGCTTTACTCCACGCAAACGCAATTTATTACCACTGCCTGTTAGGAGAGTCATGTAATGTGATGATTGAAGGTCGTGAGTTAAAATAAATCTGTGCTAATCGACTGCATCTGCTTTCAATCAAGTAGCTGAAATCCCAAGTCACTTTCTTAATTAATTTTATGTTCAACATTTGTATCTGGTGTTCAATAGCTGCATATAACATCAATGTGCACCCCTTTTTAATTAAAAGTGATCAATTCTGAATCAGTTAATGTCAACACTGCCACCGCAGTTCAATCAGGAGTCACAGTGTCTTGTTACTTTCTTTGCGTTATCCGATATTGCGGCAGTTTTGCACTCTCTGTTGATCTGTTAGCCAATTAGCTGGGGTGAACACACGCCAAAACCAGATAATTGACGGGTGGGGTGTTACAATATCACAGAAGTTAAAAAACAGTCATGATTACCCCACTCGAATTTGAAATACGTTCAAAGTGAAAACTGCTGGCATTTAAAACAGCTTCCACACAAATAAAGGTCCTGTATGGTTGCCAAGGGTACCTTAAGACACATACAAACTGGGCCAACGAATGCAAACGAACGACAGCCAATGGATTCGACCGAACGTTGGTCACCAACGGATTGGCGTGCAGCCACTCATCCTCACCGAACCAAGCGGTTGGTGCAAGGGATTTGGCCGTGTGGAATCGCAGTTAAGTTTGATACTTATTCGAGGTAGCTCCCGTTTTCTTGTTATTGTTACGAATTAGCGTTTTAACTACAATTCCACCAGCCGATATTGTGAGGGACGGAAACGATTTAGCGGTCGTCACAAGTGCAGCGCTTATTTTACTGCAAAAAGCTGATTATCAGAAAGCGCTGGTGGACGACTTTATTTCAAAAAGTAGGGAACAGAACAAAATCCGTGTCTGGCCTTAAGGCTGAACTGGAACATGGGCTGCTTCATAATTTCTTTCCGAATGAAGCGACAAATTGAAGAAGTATTGAATTGTATAGGCCCGAAAAAATTCCAAAAATGAATGCTGTTTTAGGCAACACCACTCCTGGTTTTGTTTGTTTCTGTTTATCGTTCACGGCGAAAAGATTTCAATAAAGGCTGATTTCCTTCTTTTACATCGTGTGCTTTACTTTCTAACGGGTCACTAATTTCCCTCCAAGCGTCTGATTTTTTCAGTTTGATTTCATCCCTTGCTGTCAGTGTTTCTTTCGTAAAATAAAGAAGAACCGCCTTGAGTCACAATCGCGATTTTATTTCGATGTACACCGCATTTGGAGCCCTGGTGGCTCATCTTCAGGAGTCCTGAAAGTCTACATCAGTTTCTTTTGCGATTTAGGTTAATTCCGGTCCTGCTAAGACTGCATTGGTATATTACAAAACGGCACATTGTGTATATAAGTTTAAAAAACTAATACAATTCGACATGTAACTTACTGTTTCCAGTTGTAGATGCATGGTTTTGAAGCACAGTATGAGTTTTTTACAGACGAATGGAAAGGCTGATAGAAGCCGACCTCGGGGAAGACCAGTTTGGATTCCGTAGAAATGTTGGAACACGTGAGGCAATACTGACCCTACGACTTATCTTAGAAGAAATAGTAAGGAAAGGCAAACCTACGTTTATAGCATTTGTAGACTTAGAGAAAGCTTTTGACAATGTTGACTGGAATACCCAGTTTCAAATTCTGAAGGTGGCAGGGGTAAAATACAGGGAGCGAAAAGGTATTTACAATTTGTACAGAAACCAGATGGCAGTTATAAGAGTCGAGGGGCATGAAAGGGAAGCTGTGGTTGGGAAGGGAGTGAGACAGGGTTGTAGCCTATCCCCGATGTTATTCAGTCTGTATATTGAGCAAGCAATAAAAGAAACTAAAGAAAATTCGGAGTAGGTATTAAAATCCTTGGAGAAGAAATAAAAACTTTGAGGTTCGCCGATGACATTGTAATTCTGTCAGAGACAGCAAAGGACTTGGAAGAGCAGTTGAACGGAATGGACATTGTCTTGAAAGGAGGGTATAAGATGAACAACAACAAAAGCTAAAAGAGGATAATGGAATGTAGTCGAATTAAGTTGGGTGATGCTGAGGGAATTAGATTAGGAAATGAGACACTTAAAGTAGTAAAGGAGTTTTTCTATTTGGGGAGCAAAATAACTGATGATGGTCGAAGTAGAGAGGATATAAAATGTAGACTGGCAATGGCAAGGAAAGCGTTTCTGAAGAAGAAAAATTTGGTAGGACATGTTCTGAGACATCGAGGGATCACCAATTTAGTACTGGAGGGCAGCGTGGAGGGTAAAAGTAGTAGAGGGAGACCAAGAGATGAATACACTAAGCAGATTCAGAAGGAAGTAGGCTTCAGTAGGTACTGGGAGATGAAGAAGCTTGCACAGGATAGAGTAGCATGGGGAGGTGCATCAAACCAGTCTCAGGAGTGAAGACCACATCAACAACAACATGAGTAAACGTATTTATGTAGATATGCATCGTGCATTGAGATGAAATCACGATTGTGACTGAAGACGCTTGTTCTTTATTTTACTTTTCAATTTTTTTATGATCACAGGAAAGGAGAAAATATAAAAATGCAGTAAATGAAGGAGGCAAAAAGGAATACAAACGTCTCAAAAATGAGATTGACAGGAAGTGCAAAATGGCTAAGCAGGGATGGCTAGAGTACAAATGTAAGGATGTAGAGGCTTGTCTCACTAGGGGTAAGATAGATACTGCCTACAGGAAAATTAAAGAGACCTTTGGAGAGAAGAGAACCACTTGTATGAATATCAAGAGCTCAGATGGAAAGCCAGTTCTAAGCAAAGAAAGGAAGGCAGAAAGGTGGAAGGAGTATATAGAGGGTTTATACAAGGGCGATGTACTTGAGGACAATATTATGGAAATGGAAGAGGATGTAGATGAAGATGAAATGGGAGATAAGATACTGCGTGAAGAGTTTGACAGAGCACTGAAAGACCTGAGTCGAAACAAGGCCCCGGGAGTAGACAACATTCCATTAGAACTACTGATGGCCTTGGGAGAGCCAGTCATGACAAAACTCTACCATCTGGTGAGCAACATGTATGAGACAGGCGAAATACCCACAGACTTCAAGAAGAATATAATAATTCCAATCCCAAAGAAAGCAGGTGTTGACAGATGTGAAAATTACAGAACTATCAGTTTAATAAGTCACAGCTGCAAAATACTAACGCGAATTCTTTACAGACGAATGGAAAAACTGGTAGAAGCGGACCTCGGGGAGGATCAGTTTGGATTCCGTAGAAATGTTGGAACACGTGAGGCAATACTAACCTTACGACTTATCTTAGAAGAAAGATTAAGAAAAGGCAAACCTACGTTTCTAGCATTTGTAGACTTAGAGAAAGCTTTTGACAACGTTAACTGGAATACTCTCTTTCAAATTCTGAAGGTGGCAGGGGTAAAATACAGGGAGCGAAAGGCTATTTACAATTTGTACAGAAACCAGATGGTAGTTATAAGAGTCGAGGGGCATGAAAGGGAAGCAGTGGTTGGGAAAGGAGTGAGACAGGGTTGTAGCCTCTCCCCGATGTTATTCAATCTGTATATTGAGCAAGCAGTAAAGGAAACAAAAGAAAAATTCGGAGTAGGTATTAAAATTCATGGAGAAGAAGTAAAAACTTTGAGGTTTGCCGATGACATTGTAATTCTGTCAGAGACAGCAAAGGACTTGGAAGAGCAGTTGAACGGAATGGACAGTGTCTTGAAAGGAGGATATAAGATGAACATCAACAAAAGCAAAACGAGGATAATGGAATGTAGTCAAATTAAATCGGGTGATGCTGAGGGGATTAGATTAGGAAATGAGACACTTAAAGTAGTAAAGGAGTTTTGCTATTTAGGGAGTAAAATAACTGATGATGTTCGAAGTAGAGAGGATATAAAATGTAGACTGGCAATGGCAAGGAAATCGTTTCTGAAGAAGAGAAATTTGTTAACATCGAATATAGATTTAAGTGTCAGGAAGTCGTTTCTGAAAGTATTTGTATGGAGTGTAGCCTTGTATGGAAGTGAAACATGGACGATAACCAGTTTGGACAAGAAGAAAATAGAAGCTTTCGAAATGTGGTGCTACAGAAGAATGCTGAAGATAAGGTGGGTAGATCACGTAACTAATGAGGAGGTATTGAATAGGATTGGGGAGAAGAGAAGTTTGTGGCACAACTTGACTAGAAGAAGGGATCGGTTGGTAGGACATGTTTTGAGGCATCAAGGGATCGCAAATTTAGCATTGGAGGGCAGCGTGGAGGGTAAAAATAGTAGAGGGAGACCAAGAGATGAATACACTAAGCAGATTCAGAAGGATGTAGGTTGCAGTAGGTACTGGGAGATGAAGAAGCTTGCACGGGATAGAGTAGCATGGAGAGCTGCATCAAACCAGTCTCAGGACTGAAGACCACAACAACAACAATAGGTCGTAGGACCCCATAAACATTAATATTCGCGATGAATTTCTGTCATCTTTATTGCTTTCACCGTCATCCACTCCATACTTCAGTATTTTTAAATATAACAAATATACGCACTTTCGACAGACACAGCGTATCGCTACAGAACCAAAGAACATTTGACCTGGCGTCCGCGCTTGGAGAGGCGTCCCAAGGAGGACTAACCGCCAACGCTTTGACGTTACCACCAGCAGACTGAACCGCAACCGAGACAAACTACATCGTTAACTCCGATTTGTCGCCGATACACACTAAGCAAATCTCGGCCGACGAAGAGATTGGCTGTCGTTCGTTGACCTTCTTTTATCTAGGCTGTACCCGCATTTACATCATTCTTCCCGCAAAATAGTGAAAGTCCAGGTAACCATGGTAGAGGTGTCTAGCGATCACACACCATTCTATCCAAGACAGACTACAAAAGGTTCTAAAATATTGAGACCTGGTGATTGTGATGCCCACAGGAGATGCGACAGTTGGTCCTCGTACTCACAAAATCAGTCCTGGACGATGCGAACTGTGTGAACGGCAGCCCTGTCGTCTTGGAATACAACGTCACCAATGAGATGGGCCAGATCAGCCAAATTGGTCACATAATCCTTGGGAGTAATGCAGTCTTGCAGATTAACCACGGGGCCTGCGGAATACCACGATATGGCAGCCCAAATCATCAACAAATCCCCACCATGTTCCACTCTCATCCAGAACTTGGGAACAGTGTGAAGCAATACTCATCCGATCAAATGGCATTCTTCCATTGCTCCACAGTCGAGGTTTCACCGCTTCGGCATCACGTTTCCCTGATGAGTGGTTTTGGACTTATCACTCTCGCTGAAGTTCATTGCTTCTGGAGCTCCTTCCGTATTGTTTTGGTGCTGCTGACACGACTCACGGCGAGTACGACATTCATTTCCGCAATGACTTTTGCTGCTGTCATCCTCTAACTTTTCATCACAACCCTTTCCAATAACGGTCTGTCACGAGCAGCCAAAACTCACTTTGTTCTTCGTTGCCGCCAACCAAGTTTGGGTCTGGGCGTGAGTCGTGCTCGGATGGCGTAATAGTAAGGTGACGGTTCGAGGTAAGTGGGAAATCCGGGGTAGAGTCCTGGTCCGCGACAAATTTTCATTGTCGTGATTCCATTATGCAGCGGAAGGTTGTTCTTATTTGCAACTGCGAATACATTTCGCGTATATCATAACGGTTGTAGTCGCAGCATGTCTGAAAGAACATCACATTGTTCTTCTTAACAACACAGGATCTGTTATACCGTATTTGTCCACCGATATTAGGCACCGACTTTCAGTTAAAAATGTCCTCTTGTGTACGGGAATCATGTGATGTGTGGACAAGTACTTGTTGTGACGCAGGAACGACGAAATATGGAAGTTTGCATGGGGCCGTGGGTCGCGCACGGATAGCCAAAGCAGTTAAGGCGACTGCTCGCGAAAAGCGGAAAATCCGGGTTCAAGTCTCGGCCCGGAGCAAATTTTCACTATCGTCATTACCTGATACATCTGATGGTTGCACTGCCTGTTCCTTCGGACATGCATGGATGTCCGAAAGAACATTGCATCGTTCTTCTTAACAACACAGTCCCTCCAATGTCGAACTTCTACGCTACTGGCCATTGAAATTGCTACACCACGAAGATGACGGCTACAGACGCGAAATTTAACCGGCGGGAAGAAGATGCTGTGATATGCAAATGATTAGCTTTTCAGAGCATTCACACAAGTTTGACGCCCGTGGCGACACCTACAACGTGCTGACATGAGGAAAGTTTCCAACCGATTTCTCTTACACAAACAGCAGTTGACCGGCGTTGCCTGGCGAAACGTTGTTGTGATGCCTCGTGTAAGGAGGAGAAATGCGTGTCATCACGTTTCCGACTTTGATAAAGGTCGGATTGTAGCCTATCGCCATTGCGGTTTATCGTATCGCGACATTGCTGCTAGCGTTGGTCGAGATCCAATGACTGTTAGCAGAATATGGAATCGGTGGGTTCAGGAGGGTAATACGGAACGCCGTGCTGGATCCCAACGGCCTCGTATCACTAGCAGTCGAGATGACAGGCACCTTATCCACATGGCTGTAACGGATCGTGCAGCCACGTCTCGATCCCTGAGTCAACAGATGGGGACGTTTGCAAGACAACCATCTGCACGAACAGTTCGACGACGTTTGCAGCAGCATGGAGTATCAGCTCGGAGACCATGGCTGAGGTTACCCTTGACGCTGCATCATAGACAGGAGGGCCTGCGATGGTGTACTCAATGACGAACCTGGGTGCACGAATGGCAAAACGTCATTTTTTCGGATGAATCCAGGTTCTTTTTACAGCATCATAATGGTCGCATCCGTGTTTGGCGACATCGCGGTTGCCGGCCGGTGTGGCCAAGCGGTTCTAGGCGCTTCAGTCAGGAACCGCGCGACCGCTACGGTCGCAAGTTCGAATCCTGCCTCTGGCGTGGATTTTTGTGATGTCCTTAGGTTAGTTAGGTTTAAGTAGTTCTAAGTTCTAGGGGATTGATGACCTCAGATATTAAGTCCCATAGTGCTCAGAGCCATTTGACATCGCGGTGAACGCACATTGGAAGCGTGTATTCGTCATCGCCACACTGGCGTATTACCCGGCGTGATGGTGTGGGGTGCCATTGGTTACACGTCTCAGTCACCTCTTGTTCGCATGGACGGCACTTTGAACAGTGGACGTTACATTTCAGATGTGTTACGACCCGTAGCTCTACCCTTCATTCGATCCCTGTGAAACCCTACATTTCAGCAGGATAATGCACTACCGCATGTTGCAGGTCCTGTACGTGCCTTTCTGGATACAGAAAATGTTCAACTGCTGCCTGGCCAGCACATTCTCCAGATCTTTCACCAACTGAAAACTTCTGGTCAATGGTGGCCGAACAACTGGCTCGTCACAATACTCCGGTCACCACTCTTGATGAGCTGTGCTATCGTGTTGAAGTTGCATGGGCAGCTGTACTTGCACACGCCATTCAAGCTCTGTTTGACTCAATGCCCAGGCGTATCAAGACCGTTATTACGGCCAGAGGTGGTTGTTCTGGGTACTGATTTCTCAGGATCTATGCACCCAAATTTCGTGAAAATGTAATAACTTGTCTGTTCTAGTATAATATATTTGTCCAATGAATATCCGTTTATCATCTGCATTTCTTCTTGGTGTAGCAATTTTAATGGCCAGTAGTGTATGTTGTATTTGAGTAACATTCAGCGATCTTTTATTTTTTGTGTGCATTCGTGTGTTCTTTTAGGGATCTGCTATGGTATTTATGTGTAGGTTTTTATTGTAAAATGCGTGTGGCGACTTGTTCTTGAAAGTTATGCTTGAAGACTTTTCTCTCTCTCTCTATGAGCTAGTTTGCGTGTGGAGACTTTCTTTGTTAAATTATGTTTAGAGGGAAATAGTTTTGTGAAACGGATTTTTTTAGTGTGTGTGTGTGTAGTTCTCTTTATTTCCTGAATAGCCAAGTGATCTTCTGAGTCGGCGTGATGATATGCGCAACCACGCAAAGAACAGATCCAGGGATAATAAGACTTAAAGTAAAATGACACAAAGAGAGGTCTCGGATGTGGAATTGAGCAACGAGAAGATGTTGGGGGTGACGTTGCAGGTTCTTCCGTTAACAGGCAATTGTGTGAGCAAATTAGCGAACCCCATTGCAGTGGGGCTGGGGCGATTTTACACTTGGAAAAGTGCGCAGCAGGCTCCACTAACAGTTTATGAGAATCGAAATAAGGTGGAAAGTTTTCAGAGTCTTAATGAAGTTACAGTGTATTGTTCCTTACGGAAGTACATACGCCAGCAAAATGGTGGGTTTTTTGGTTTGTTCCAGGAGGAGATGAAGTGGAACTATAACATGGTTCACTTTAATAAAATACAGATATGAAGATTTACTTCAGTTAATACAGTTCATCCGCATAAGGATGTTCTGAGTATTTACAATCGTCTCTGAACATTAAAGTATCACTTGATACAGACAAATTTACAAGACTCTTCAATTGAAGAATAACGGACATAATGTTCATATGACGTCTGCGGAAAACATCTGAGGCTATGCTGTGGTCTTGATCGTTGACTGTAACCTGGGCCGAGTGTTCTTTTTCCCAGCCGTTAAACTAGATCACCGACAGCGGCAGCATAGCGAAGCTCTAGTAGACGTGGCTACGCCGGCGTATCCTCATTCGTCGGTGTGGCATACAGCATTTATATTCTTCTGTGTTTCCTTTCCGAGGGGCCAACCTTGTTTTGTTACTGGTAATCCTTTGGGGGAATAAGTTCATAGTCCACAAAACTCTTCTGTTCCTAAAGATTCGTCCAGAACTGTGCTGCAAGACTCAACGGAGGAGCAACGCCTCTGAAGATGTCCAGTGCAGTTCTGAACGAAACGTTAGCAACAGAAGAATTTCGTGGACCACGACCTTATTCCCAGAAAGGTTCACCAGTATCAATGTCATCCGATCGTGAAACCGTTCATTCTATCAACCTTGCTTTGCCATCCGGGTCTCTGAACGACACCATATACATCTCCATCTCCCCCTCCCCCCCCCCCCCCCTACCGGTCTTCACCAAGCCTCTGCACCGTTGTCAGGAAGGGCAGATGGAAGTGATTCGGCAGGAGGCCTGAATGTGGACTGAGGTGAGTAGACAGGGTGTGTAACTATGGACAATGGTCGACGCGCCGGTATCCAACTTGTGAGTGAGTGGAAAGTCACAGGGCGCACACGCGCATCCTTAGACGCAGATACTGCGGTCGGCTGAACAGCAGAGTGATCTGAGTCGGCGTGATGACCTTGAAACGCACAAGTCATACATCACTCTTTTCACATGTGCTACCACACGAGCTGTACACCTCGAACTCTGTACAGACTTGTCAACGGACAAGTTTCTTATGACACTTCAGCGATTCGCCGGAAGACGCGGACTACCCCACACGATATACAGGGTGAGTCACCTAACATTACCGCTGGATATATTTCGTAAACCACATCAAATACTGACGAATCGATTCCACAGACCGAACGTGAGGAGAGGGGCTAGTGTAACTGGTTAATACAAACCATAAAAAAATGCACGGAAGTATGTTTTTTAACACAAACCTACGTTTTTTTAAATGGAACCCCATTAGTTTTGTTAGCACATCTGAACATATAAACAAATACGTAATCAGTGCCGTTTGTTGCATTGTAAAATGTTAATTACATCCGGAGATATTGTAACCTAAAGTTGACGCTTGAGTACCACTCCTCCGCTGTTCGATGGTGTGTTACGGAGAGCACCGAATTACGTAGGCATCCAAAGGGAACGGTGATGGACCTTAGGTACAGAAGAGACTGGAACAGCACATTACGTCCACATGCTAACACCTTTTTATTGGTCTTTTCCACTGACGCACATGTACATTACCATGAGGAGTGAGGTAAAGGTATACACGTGGTTTCCGTTTTCAATTACGGAGTGGAATAGAGTGTGTCCCGACATGTCAGGCCAATAGATGTTCAATGTGGTGGCCATCATTTGCTGCACACAATTGCAATCTCTGGCGTAATGAATGTCGTACACGCCGCAGTACATCTGGTGTAACGTCGCCGCAGGCTGCCACAATACGTTGTTTCATATCCTCTGGGGTTGTAGGCACATCACGGTACACATCCTCCTTTAACGTACCCCACAGAAAGAAGTCCAGAGGTGTATGATCAGGAGAACGGGCTGGCCAATTTACGCGTCCTCCACGTCCTATGAAACGCCCGTCGAACATCCTGTCAAGGGTCAGCCTAGTGTTAATTGCGGAATGTGCAGGTGCACCATCATGCTGATACTACATACGTCGACGCGTTTCCAGTGGGACACACTCTATTCCACTTCGTAATTGAAAACAAAACCACGTGTGTACGTTTACCTCACACCTCATGGTAATGTACATGTGCGTCAGTGAAAAAGACCAATAAAAAGGTGTTAGCATGTGGACGTAATGTGCTGTTCCAGTCTCTTCTGTACCTAAGGTCCATCACCGTTCCCTTTGGATGCCTACGTAATTCGGTGCTCTCCGTAACACACCATCGAACAGCGGAGGAGTGGTACTCAAGCGTCAACTTTAGGTTACAATATCTCCGGATGTAATTAACATTTTACAATGCAACAAACGGCACTGATTACGTATTTGTTTATATGTTCAGATGTGCTAAAAAAACTAATGGGGTTCCATTTAAAAAAAACGTAGGTTTGTGTTAAAAAACATACTTCCGTGCATTTTTTTATGGTTTGTATTAACCAATTACACTAGCCCCTCTCCTCACGTTCGGTCTCTGGAATCGATTCGTCAGTATTTGATGTGGTTTACGAAATATATCCAGCGGTAACGTTAGGTGACTCACCCTGTATACAGGTAACGCGAAAACATTCCACGCCACGAATATGGAACTAGCCCAACTTTGGAAGGCATTAACCACCACAAAAACTTATCAGTTCCTCGCCCACCACGGTATCACTTGGAAATTCATTGTCTCCCTGGCGGCTTGGTGGGGAGGATGGTGGGAAAGAATGGTGGGCACTATAAAGCGTTGCCTGCGGAAGGTATTGGGACTCGCAAAGCTCACTGAGGAACAACTGAACACCACCTTGATCAGTGTTGAAGCCGCGGTGAACTCCAGGCCCATCACACCAGGAAATGATTCTGATGCACTCACACCTTCCCATTTTCTGACGGGAGGAAAACTTACGACTATTCCGACGGGACCAGAGCCTTCAGCGAATACGACTTTATCAAAGGAATTCCGACTGAGACAGCAACTCTGTGACAGTTTTTGGAACCGATGGATTAAAGAATACCTATTGGAGCTCCGGAACTACCATGAAGTTAAACGCCCATCGGGACGAGTCATCCACTTTCGCCCCGGCGACATCGTGTAACGCAGCTAGCTCTTTATTCGCACGAAGTAATGGCCACTATCGACAGGGGATCTCAAATTGATTCCGTATTTCTAGATTTCCGGAAAGCTTTTGACACCGTTCCTCACAAGCGACTTCTAATCAAGCTGCGGGCCTATGGGGTATCGTCTCGGTTGTGCGACTGGATTCGTGATTGCCTGTCAGGAAGGTCGCAGTTCGTAGTAATAGACGGCAAATCATCGAGTAAAATTGAAGTGATATCAGGTGTTCCCCAGGGAAGCGTCCTGGGACCTCCGCTGTTCCTGATCTATATAAATGACCTGGGTGACAATCTGAGCAGTTCTCTTAGGTTGTTTGCAGATGATGCTGTTTTTTACCGTCTAGTAAGGTCATCCGAAGACCAGTATCAGTTGCAAAGCGATTTAGAAAAGATTGCTGTATGGTGTGGCAGCCGGTGGCAGTTGACGCTAAATAACGAAAAGTGTGAGGTGATCCACATGAGTTCCAAAAGAAATCCGTTGGAATCGATTACTCGATAAATAGTACAATTCTCAAGGCTGTCAATTCAACTAAGTACCTGGGTGTTAAAATTACGAACTTCAGTTGGAAAGACCACATGGATAATATTGTGGGGAAGGCGAGCCAAAGGTTGCGTTTCATTGGCAGGACACTTAGAAGATGCAACAAGTCCACTAAAGAGACAGCTTACACTACACTCGTTCGTCCTCTGTTGGAATATTGCTGCGCGGTGTGGGATTCTTACCAAGTGGAATTGACGGAGGACATCGAAAGGGTGCAAAAAAGGGCAGCTCGTTTTGTGTTATCACGTAATAGGGGAGAGAGTGTGGCAGATATGATACGCGAATTGGGATGGAAGTCATTACAGCAAAGACGTTTTTCGTCGCTGCGAGATCTATTTACGAAATTTCCGTCACCAACTTTCTCTTCCGAATGCGAAAATATTTTGTTGAGCCCAACCTACGTAGGTAGGAATGATCATCAAAATAAAATAAGAGAAATCAGAGCTCGAACAGAAAGGTTTAGATGTTCGTTTTTCCCGCGCGCTGTTCGGGAGTGGAATGGTAGGGAGATAGTATGATTGTGGTTCAAGCCAAGCACTTAAATGTGAATTGCAGAGTAATCATGTAGATGTAGATGTAGATGTGCTGATCCAAGAGGACCTTCGTCCGCGACATATGTGGAAGAAGGCCAGGACAGAAAAGGTACTACCAGGAAGAGACGGCAGGGTAAGGACGATAATACTCCGGACACCAGAAGGTCACATCATTAGTCGTCCTGTGCGGCTGGCCGTACCTTTGGAGGTCGACCAGGACGGGGAGGATGTCACAGAGTGATGTAATACTGGCAAGTGAGAGACTGTTTGTTTACTCTTAGGACACTGTATCTTTGACATGTTGTATTGTATGTTCTGTGACTATGAAATAAAGTGTTGTTAGACTGTTAATCGTGGCTCTACTGTGATTCACGACAGAAGAATTTAGGTTCAGGTTGCAGGACAGGCGCCGACACCAGCGGCGGTGGCGAGGCGTCGACCTCCGTTGGCAGCACAGTGGATGGTGCCGGCCTCGTCCGGCAGAGAAACAGAAGTCGCTGCTAGTGTGGAGCCTTGCGACGAGCTGAGTCTATGGACAAACATTCTGCGGCAGAATCGCTGCCATACTCAGAAGCGAGCAACAGCTGGTTTTGGTGCTACAAGCCAACAGAACTTTGGATGGCGTAAGATGAACGCCTGATGGCTTTGATAATGACAACGCGCTCCCGACGCTGTTCCTTTTCGAAAACTTTTAGAAGGCTTCATCGTGTGGCCGAGACTTTGTCTGACATGACCGAACTTATTCTTTCCGCGGCGGTCGCAAAACATGGAACAGAATACGATGTAACAATTCTGCTGGCGACTTCCCCTCAAGTGGCAAGGAGTGGCAGGAGCACAGAAAAATCTGTAAAGCTTCCTCCCATGTGGGGGAGGAAAGTAGTTTCTCCATGTGATCTTTGAAAGTTCGAAACAACCGTTCAGCTTCACATTAGATGGTGGGTGAAAAAATGCAGTTCCCATTGGTCGCACAAAACTGTTGGAAATCGGCTGGCGTGAATTGTGGTCGATTCCCTGTGGTCTCAGAAAGCCATTCAAGACAAAAAAAAAAAAAAAAAAAAAAAAAAAAAAAAAAAAAAAAAAAACGGAAGACAAAGTCGATACCCCACATGAGGTAGTGGTGGATGTCATGGGGTCAATAACAGGAAATTTACTGTAAGAGTATATCACTAACAACCATCACGTGTTCCAAAACGGATTCGCAAAAACAATGTATGAATGCGTTGCCACGGTCTAGACAGACATGGCCGCTTAAAATAGCGTTACAGTGAAGCTGACTGACGTTCTGCACAAACTTTACAATAGGATGTCATTTGCTCAATTGGAGCATCCAGTCCCTGCCGAGTGCAATGACGTCTGGGCAGTTGCTTCTTGCGAACTACGCTCCAGTCACCTTGGTACAAGAAAGAAGATTCCTGCTGCAGGAATTGAGGAATTACAACTAGTGCATCATCGTTCTCTGTGTGCCACACCAGAACGCCTGATCTTGGCGATGCGAAGAATAGCGCCGCTCCTCTGATCGAGGAATTTCTTTGGAACTGAGCGGCCGCCCATGGCACATGTGTTGCAAAACAACCTGAAGAGCTGCAACAAAAGCAGCTGCTGTGGCAACACGCCGAGAATCGAGAGGAAATTTTTGAAGATATCCTAAATCCTATGAATCTATTTGAAAAGACGATTCCTCCGATGAATCAAACGCTGTGTTGGTACCGGTCTGTTACTGAGACAACAAGTCAGCGTTCAAATGTGTAGCAGTGGGCCTATGCAGCAACTCATACTGATAATTAGACAATCGTGCCTCGGGCATGGATGTGTGTGATGTCCTTAGGTTGGTTAGGTTTAAGTAGTTCTACGTTCTAGGCGACTGATGACCACAGCTGTTAAGTCCCATAGTGCTCAGAGCCATTTTGAACCAGGGCAGGACTGAACAATGCCGCCAATGGACAATGATCTAATGATCTGTCAGTAAATTGAACGTTCGACTTTGCAAAATATTGGTGGAACTTCGTAACACCATGGATAAGGGCGAGCGCCTCTTTTTCAAGCCGACTGTATTTACTATGTACTTTGTTAAGAATTTTCGAGGCAAAAGCAATAGGTCAGTCAGAAAAACCAATTCTATGGGAGAGCACAACTCCGTAAGAAGATCCATTCATAGCTAACTTGACAGGTTTCGCTGGCTCAAAATGTATCAAACATTGAAAATTAAACAACGTGTGCTTTAATTCCTGAAATGTGTTTTGGCATTCTTTGGACCTCACACAAGGACCATTCTTCCTTTTCAGTCGGTTGAGTGTTGCAGCAATTTGCGCAACGCTATCAATAAATTTGATATAATAGGTAAGTTTCCTCTTGATTGATTGAAGCATCTTAACCCTCGCAATACCAAGGGCGGGGGGGGGGGAGGGGGAGGTGGAGGGCTACCTTTGTGCCCACCATAGAAAAATTTTAAAAATAAATAAAATTCATTAATTGTTTTTGAATTACATTAATAACATACTTTTGAAAGATCTATTGACGCGTAATCAGTAGCCAGAACCAGAATACACTCCTGGAAATTGAAATAAGAACACCGTGAATTCATTGTCCCAGGAAGGGGAAACTTTATTGACACATTCCTGGGGTCAGATACATCACATGATCACACTGACAGAACCACAGGCACATAGACACAGGCAACAGAGCATGCACAATGTCGGCACTAGTACAGTGTATATCCACCTTTCACAGCAATGCAGGCTGCTATTCTCCCATGGAGACGATCGTAGAGATGCTGGATGTAGTCCTGTGGAACGGCTTGCCATGCCATTTCCACCTGGCGCCTCAGTTGGACCAGCGTTCGTGCTGGACGTGCAGACCGCGTGAGACGACGCTTCATCCAGTCCCAAACATGCTCAATGGGGGACAGATCCGGAGATCTTGCTGGCCAGGGTAGTTGACTTACACCTTCTAGAGCACGTTGGGTGGCACGGGATACATGCGGACGTGCATTGTCCTGTTGGAACAGCAAGTTCCCTTGCCGGTCTAGGAACGGTAGAACGATGGGTTCGATGACGGTTTGGATGTACCGTGCAGTATTCAGTGTCCCCTCGACGATCACCAGTGGTGTACGGCCAGTGTAGGAGATCGCTCCCCACACCATGATGCCGGGTGTTGGCCCTGTGTGCCTCGGTCGTATGCAGTCCTGATTGTGGCGCTCACCTGCACGGCGCCAAACACGTATACGACCATCATTGGCACCAAGGCAGAAGCGACTCTCATCGCTGAAGACGACACGTCTCCATTCGTCCCTCCATTCACGCCTGTCGCGACACCACTGGAGGCGGGCTGCACGATGTTGGGGCGTGAGCGGAAGACGGCCTAACGGTGTGCGGGACCGTAGCCCAGCTTCATGGAGACGGTTGCGAATGGTCCTCGCCGATACCCCAGGAGCAACAGTGTCCCTAATTTGCTGGGAAGTGGCGGTGCGGTCCCCTACGGCATTGCGTAGGATCCTACGGTCTTGGCGTGCATCCGTGCGTCGCTGCGGTCCGGTCCCAGGTCGACGGGCACGTGCACCTTCCGCCGACCACTGGCGACAACATCGATGTACTGTGGAGACCTCACGCCCCACGTGTTGAGCAATTCGGCGGTACGTCCACCCGGCCTCCCGCATGCCCACTATACGCCCTCGCTCAAAGTCCGTCAACTGCACATACGGTTCACGTCCACGCTGTCGCGGCATGCTACCAGTGTTAAAGACTGCGATGGAGCTCCGTATGCCACGGCAAACTGGCTGACACTGACGGCGGCGGTGCACAAATGCTGCGCAGCTAGCGCCATTCGACGGCCAACACCGCGGTTCCTGGTGTGTCCGCTGTGCCGTGCGTGTGATCATTGCTTGTACAGCCCTCTCGCAGTGTCCGGAGCAAGTATGGTGGGTCTGACACACCGGTGTCAATGTGTTCTGTTTTCCATTTCCAGGAGTGTATTTCTCTTAAAACTGTTTTCAAAAATGCATTTTATATCTTTCACTTACTTCGTCGTTTAAATTTACTAAGTCTAATTATCTTGAGAAAAATTAGTAGCAAAAGTCGTTCTAGTACTATTGAAGTACACTTTACTAGAATTAAAAAATATTACAAAAATTTGACGTAATATACAAATAGCTTAGGTACATAACATAGTTTTGCGAGTAGAATTACTATTTTATTCGGAACCTACTTCATACTTGGAACATACAACAGTTTTTTTGCTGTGTTTACCACATGTGCATCTCTTGCAATTGTTGCAGACTGTTGTTGTTTTGTTCACTTTGTTGTCCTTTTATCCTTTTGAACGGCTTTCACTATCACACAAATTACATCTACCTTTGCCTCCATGAGCTTCGTTTGCACCGAAGGTCTTCTTGATTTTCCGTCCGAGAACACCCTCTGTACTTGAAACTGCAGGCTTTGGCAGTCTTGCAATATTTGTAGCCCTTTCTACAATGTATGTTTTCGTGAGCTGTGGTCCGAGTACTTGAAGAAAAAGTCGTCCCTTTTTAAGTTTTTTCTTATTCTAGTATGGGAAGTTCAACAAAAATAGTCTGTAACAATTTACCGCTGCTATGTCCACATGAGTATAGAAAACAGACAGCGGCCACCCTCTTGTAGCCCTCTTAGTTGCATATTTCCTCACCATTTGATCTATCGTGTCAACGCCACCTTTAGTCTCATTACAGTATAAATTTATAACTGTTTCATTCTTAGCGTCAGTAGGTGAACCAACTGCAGCGACATAATGTTGAGATGATAGAAACAACAGATTTCATTTGGGTTTTCAAGGGAGATATAAGAAACAATTGTGATTGGAATATTTCCAGTACTAGTATCACCGAAAGCAAATTTACTAGAATATAATTCTTGTCTTGAGATATCTTTCAGTTCTTGAGGTATATGTTTCATATTAGCTTGTAATGTTCCCACGAGAGTTAACTTGTGATTCCTCCATAAAGCTTCGGCCAAATCAGTTGAAGTGTAATATCTGTCCGTGGTGACATTTCGCCCTGAATTATGTATAGGAACCACCAGGCGTTTGACCACAGTCTCAGAGGAATTTGATTGTTGGGTACCACCATTTCTTTTCCCAGCATAAGGCTCCATACTGATAACATATCTGGTTTTAGCGTCTGTGAGCGTGCGTATAAGTGTACCGTATTTACAAAGTTTTTACTTCATGAAGACCTTGAAGGGACACCTGCCTCGGAACAATGACAACATTTCATCAATCACAGTATGCATCCCAACAGAACAATATTTTGGCAGTAATTCATTCATTTTCTCAAAAACTTCTCGTATTTCAGCAAACGTTTCCTGTCATCAAATCTTACTATTTTAGTAAGCTGCTGGAATCTGGTTCGGCTCATGGTAGCAGTATAAGCAAACCTTCCTGAAGTGTAGGATCATAAATCTGTAACAGATGACTTACTGTCGTTTTTCTTCCCGAAAATAATAAGTAGGCCTATAAATGCCATGAATTCAAGTCTGTCTGCCTTCGGTATTTTCTGCCTCAACGCCTCTCCACTGATATGTTTTATTATGAGGTTGACAATTTCTGGAGACAAAAACTTTTCAAATGATTCTCTTATTGTTCCTACTTTTCCTTCGTCTCTTATGCCTTCTCTTTCTATCACTATGTGCTGTGCTACTCGTCTTCTAATGCTTGTAGTGCTTGTAGTATACTTGTCACTATCCTCGGAAGCTGCGTAGCCATCAGTTTCAGGAGGTCAGAGTTCATCTTCAGCGTCTGTAGATACTCTATCACTGCCCACATCCTCACGCACAGCACATTTCTCTTCAGGTTCACTCACTACATCATCAGTTTCATCAAATTCAATTTGAGAATCTGTAGATTCTTCCAAAATATGTGATATTTCTCTGTCAGTAAGTGACTGTCGATACATTTTCAATCCCAGTTGTATCTAACAATGTACTAAGTGCCACTGAACAGGAAACAATAAAGAACCAAAAGGAAATGAATCATTGTTGAGACCGTTGTTGCTGTCAATACAGAGAAGTACAATGTCAATGTGTTCTAAGGTCACGTAACGCTATTATTTGTGGAGTAACACGACCGTTGTGGGAAGCCGCATCTACTACCAAGGCGAGGAGACTTTATGACTACCTCCCTTAAATTTAAATTCTCCGTTTAAGTTTGAACGAAAAATGAAAAACAATCATAGAATCTGGAAGAATACTTCATTAAAGACAATAAATATTTTTTACAAAATTTTGAGAAAAATAAAGTCCTGAGCAGATTTCAATATTTTCAAAAGATGGGCATAAACTAAACAACGCTCCGCCCCCTCTCACCCCCCCCCCCCCCTTTTGGTATTGCGAGGGTTAATGTTAAGTAGCGCTGGCAGATCTCTAATCGCAACTAAGTACGATGTAGGAGGATGAATATCCCGTGCATTAATTATGTGACCTAGGTAATTCAGTTCTTCCTGAAAGAAGGAGCACTTTTCGTTGTTGCACTTGAAGCGAGTTGCAGAAAGAACCTGAAACAAGCACTCTAAATCTGCTAAATGTTCATCAAGCGTTCGACCCGCGACTACAACATCGTCCAAATAGTTTGTACAAGAAGGCACTTCCTGTGTTAACTATTCCAAGAACGGTTGGAAAATTGCATGAGCTGAGGCACTTCCAAACAGTAGTCTCTGAAGCTGGAAAAAGCCTAGTTGAATTTATATCACGAAATATTGCTTGGACTGCTTGTTCAGTGGTAACTGTGAACATCCCTCACGCAAATCAATCTTTGAAAAATGTTTACCTTGCCCCAGTCTGTCCATCAGTTCCTTAGGACGTGGAAGAAGAAAGGAATCCACACCAGTTTGTGGGTTTACTGTTGTTTTAAAATCAACACACAGACGTAAAGCAGCTGAAGGCTTTTTGACAATGACAATGGCTGATGCCCAGTAGCTTGCAGAAACGGGTTGGATAACCCTGTTATCTTTCCATCTTCGCAGTTGCTGAGCATCTTGCTCACATATTGCATGAGGGACAAGCGATGCACCAAAAAATCGAAGGATGTTCATTGTCTTTTACTGTAATGTGTACTTCAAAGCCTGTAGCCATTCCTAAACCTGCTTTAAACAATTTCTTGTACTTACTACACAATTCGGAGACATTAGTGTGAGGCACTGAAACACTTATTGCTAATACATTATCTTGTACGCACAGGATGAACAAATCAAATAAATGTAACAGAAAGATGTTTGCACCGATTCTAGAATTGAGTTCGTAAAGCGAAACACAATTTGTCACTCCATAGAAGTTGCTGACACATGCCAAGTGCTGGAATTTCTTTTCCTTTGTACGCAGATAAAATAGAAGGAGGCTGTTGTAGAGGTGGGCTTCCGAGTCTGTCGTATTGTTTTTATTAATGAGGGAAACAGAAGCACCAGTGCCCAACTATAACTTAGTTGTCCTTTGTTCCACTCATATCTGAACAAGAAGTTTATTAGCTTGCCTGTTTATGGCAACAGAAAATTACCACGATGAGGAAGTGTGAAGGTTTGCCTGGTGCCGCAGTTAATGGCTTTGCCGCAACCGAAAGCACTTGCTGACACCTTTGTCTTGGCCGCGCGTTAGCACTGCAGCGGCTGGTTGCTGTGCCTGGGTTGCCGCGTAAACACACACCTTCAGAGTGTCGATGCTGTCCATACTGATAGCATTTTGTATCAAGACAAGCTTTTTAGCCATGATTCTAAATGCACAGAGGAGAAGATTCACGGAATTTTGTAGCACACGTCGTTTTCCACGAGATTGAAACCTTTACTTCTGTGTTTACTGTTTATTTGAGCCCTATTTTTAATCACTTCAGCAGTATCATGTCTTTTAGCCTGAGTGTCTTGTGCACTATGAACAAGAGAAACACTTGTAGCCTCGAAATCAATTGTTTGAGATTCCACAGCAGACAGAACTGTTTTTAGATTAAGATCTAGCAGTTTTAGAACTGCGGCGCAAGTGCGTGCGTCTGACAGTTTCTGAGTGATTGAATCATGTAACATGACATCACTGTAATTACAAAATTGTTAAGGCTTTCGTGGCCACTCCTCGACAAACTGCCTGCTAGCTTCCGTCTCGGGTTCTCCGGCCAACGTCTGTTTGATGATTTTCCAGATGTTTCGCCAGCACGAGTGGCTGGCATTGCCTAACCTTCACCCTCCACCACCAGCAATGCAGGGTGAAGGTTTGACAATTCCAGCCACCCGTGCTGGTGAAACATCTGAAAAATCATGAAACAAACGTAGGCTGAAGAACTCGAGACAGAAGCCAGCAGGCAGTTTGTCACTGTAATTTTTACCACAAGAATACTTAAACTTGAAACGTCTCTTTGAAAAATTAAGAATGACAGTGCTGGAAAAACTCTTACGTTATTTGATTTTCAAACAGCTGAGCAAAACTGAACGTAATCAGACATTTCTCTCTTTACTTATTCTGATCATCACTAAACTGACACACAATATTTTTAGCGCAACGCAATCTGACTTTCAATAATCCCTACAAAAGTATGGCCCTGACTAACAATAACCTATACCTTTCATAAATCACTTAACTCACAAAAATCTTCGTTACTCGAACTACTGCAATACAGCGAACGCCAATACTGCCACTTAAATAAAAGATTCAAACTACTGAAGGCACTAACGACTGATAGGCATAGTTAGCAAATGAAAGATTTTTATAGAGAACAAACAATGTATTTATCTTAATAGCGTTTAAAAGTCATAACACGTATATAATTTTGTGACATCCAATTAAACAAATTTCCTTTTTCTGAAGGACACACGTCCAGATCGTCCGCTCAAAACTGTGGCATCTCTCTCCCCACATCCACCACTGCTCGCGGCTCACCTCCAACTGCACAACGCTACGCGCTGTTCACATCCAACTGCCAAACACTACACAAGCGAATATTCCAACAATGAGTCCAACCAGCCACAGACTGCACACAGCGCAGTCAGCGATTTTGCTACAGAGCACTACGTGGCATTACCAACATAAAAACCTTAGAAACTCACCAGCAGAAGAATAAGGTAAAATCGTTCCGACTGTCAACCAAGTAGAGTGCATGGAGCAAATCAACGTCACACGATGGCGTACCACAGGCTTCACCACTACCGCGCTGAACCAAAAACACAGACGCCGTAAACGATGGAACGAGGACGCTGCGGAATATTAAAAAAAAAAAAAAAGACAGAGATAATAGAGGTCACTGGAATTGTTTTCAGAAACACCCTATCTAATAATCGGGACGCGACGGGAACCAGTGAAATGTTCTCTATTTTAGAATATCTGATAGCGCTGATCAGCCGGAATATTGAGACCATCGACCTACTGTCGATATAAACCCGTGCAGGCTATAGCAGCGTCATCTAACGAAGAACGACAGGCACGGTAGATGTAGTATCAGTGAGCGTACTGTCCGTGTGCAGAACTGGGAAGGCGCTCGATCTATCTGAATTTGAGTGAGGGCAGATTGTGATGGCCTGGAGGCTCGGCACGAGCATTTCGGAAACTGTATGACTTGTCGGGTGTTCGTGGAGTGCTGTGGTGAGTGCCTTCAACACGTCGCGAAATGAAGGTTGAACCACGTCCAGACGTCGTGGGGTTGGGCGGCCAACGCTCATTACACATGTCGGACGTCGTAGGCTGGGCAGACTTGTAAAACAGGACAGGCGGCGAACTGCAGCGGAACTAACATCAGACTTTAATGGTAGCAGAGCACGTGTGTCTGAACACACACTGCACAGAACACTCCTAACGATGGGCCTCCGCAGCCAACGACCCACGCACGTGCCAGTTTTAACACCCCGACATCGGCAATTACGATTGGGCACGTGACCATCGGCACTGGAAGTTGGCGCAGTGGTAGAGCGCTGCACGGTCTGATGAATCCTGATACCTTCTTCATCATGCCGATGAGATGCCGCTAATCCATCGTCTTCCAGAGGAACAACTCCTTGAGGCCTGTACTGCGGGACGGAGACAAGCTGGCGGCGGCTATGGGGAACATTCACGTGGGCGTCCATGTGTCCAGCGCAGCCCGTGGTCTTACGGTAGCGGTCTCGCTTCCCGCGCACGGGGTCCCGGGTTCGATTCCCAGTGGGGTCAGGGATTTTCTCTGCTTCGAAATGACTGGGTGTTATATGTCATTCATCATCTTTGACTTGCAAGTCGCCGAAGCTGCGTCAGCTGAAAAGGACTTGCAATTCCGGCGGCCGAACACTCCGCATGGGGTCTCCCGGCCGTACGATCATTTCATTTCAGCTCGTGAAGGCCAAGGAGCATCGTACACTGGGTGTAGACCACTTCATGACGGTCATGTTTCACGACGACAGTAGCATTTTTAGATGAGATAATGCGCCATTTCACAAGGCCACGAGTGTGATGGAGTGGTTTGAGGAACACAGTGGCGAGTTCTAATTGATGTGCTGACCCTCCAGCTCTCCGGATCTGAACCCGATCGAACACATCGGGGATGTGATTGAGCTTGACGTCAGAGCTTAGCGCTTCCCTTCCCGAAATTTACGGGAATTAGGTAATTTGTGTGAGACGATGTGGTGCCAACTCCCTCCAGCGACCTTGCAAAGTCTCATTGCTTTCATGCCAAGAGGGGTCGCCGCTGTTATCAGTGCCACAGGCTATTAGGTTGTTGTTGTTGTGGTCTTCAGTCCTGAGACTGGTTTGATGCAGCTCTCCATGCTACTCTATCCTACGCAAGCTGCTTCATCTCCCAGTACCTACTGCAGCCTACATCCTCCTGAATCTGCTTAGCGTATTCATCTCTTGGTCTCCCTCTACGATTTTTACCCTCCATGCTGCCCTCAATTGCTAAATTTGTGATCCCTTGATGCCTCAGAACATGTCCTACCAACCGATCCCTTCTTCTAGTCAAGTTGTGCCACAAACTCCTCTTCTCCCCAATTCTGTTCAATACCCCATCATTAGTTACGTGATCTACCCATCTTAATCTTCAGCATTCTTCTGTAGCACCACATTTCGAAAGCTTCTATTCTCGTCTTGTCCAAACTATTTATCGTCCATGTTTCACTTCCATACATGGCTACACTCCATACAAATACTTTAAGAAAGATTTC
The DNA here is from genome assembly GCF_021461385.2 of Schistocerca piceifrons. Lineage (NCBI taxonomy): Eukaryota > Metazoa > Arthropoda > Insecta > Orthoptera > Acrididae > Schistocerca > Schistocerca piceifrons. The sequence goes on along the minus strand of NC_060139.1, from coordinate 318,487,312 downwards.
CTGACACTTAAATCTATACTCGATGTTAGCAAATTTCTCTTCTTCAGAAACGCTTTTCTTGCCATTGTCAGTCTACATTTTATATCCTCTCTACTTCGACCATCATCACTTATTTTGCTCCCCAAATAGCAAAACTCCTTTACTACTTTAAGTGTCTCATTTCCTAATCTAATTCCCCTCAGCATCACCAGACTTAATTCGACTACATTCCATTATCCTCGTTTTGCTTTTGTTGATGTTCATCTCGTATCCTCCTTTCAAGACACTGTTCATTTCGTTCAACTGCTCTTCCAAGTCCTTTGCTGTCTCTGACAGAATTACAATGTCATCGGCGAACCTCAAAGTTTTTATTTCTTCTCCATACATTTTAATACCTACTCCGAATTTTTCTTTTGTATTATTGTATGCTATTACGTAGGCGATCATAATGTACTGGCTGATCAGTGTAAGGTAGAGTGCGCTACTCAACGCGAGTTAAATCAGTGTCGCTTCTAAGATGCTTTAGCAGAGTGATTTTTTGCGCGCAGCAAGTTACTGTGCGAAGGGGAAAAGTGGATATAACGTATTGCTACACTGCCAGCAACAGCTGTTTGAGTCGCATTAGATCATTCAAGACGTGAAGCAGGTTCGTGGAGGGGTAAGAATGTCCTTCGTATACCTTGAGAGCTTCCTACATTTCTCTTAGGCAACTTGTTAGAGTCTCAATTTACACTCACTCTGACAGAAGCAAGGTAAGGCCAGGAAGACAGGGAATTAACAGCTCCTTTCACCAGTCATAATATTTCTCCTCCTGAAGGACAACAAGTTATCTGTTTAATTAGTTCTTAACCACACGGTAATTAAATTCCGTATCACCACATCTGAACCTTAATGTGACCTCTTTCCGCCGCTGCCATTAGCTAGAGCTGGTGCTTTATGGACTTTCTTTAAAAAATTCTACTTGACAAATGTATCAGCTCTGTAATTAGAAGCTTAAATTCGAAGTGAATATAAAGCTCTCCGTTTCGACACACACACACACACACACACACACACACACAAGTTTCATTCAATGGTAGTGACTGCGAACAGTAGTCGTCGCGTTCACTACGCTGGTTCAGAGTGATCACTATTTAGAGATATTTATTCCGTAACTTCCTTTCATAGCCATATTTGTGAACTATTTGTTTAACTCATCATCGCAGGTTCTTCTTGCGCTCTCGTAAAATTAAGCTAATGGGAGGAGAAAACTTCTTCTGGATAAAATTATGTTTTCGTGGTATTCAGTGCTCTCTGACTTCGCTGCTTGAAAGGTATTCCTTAGATTGTGTAACGTATTACTATGTTTACGACGTCGCTCATCGAGCCATATACGTTATCTCGCATTTCTAGCTGCTTCTCTCTCACAATTAATGATAAAAATTCAGAAATTCAGAGTCGCCACCAGGCCAAGCTCTTCCTAACCATTTAGAAAAAAACGGAGTTGGAAAATTATTAGTTTAATTACTTTAATAATTTAATTACTAGTACGCAAATTTCTTTAAGCAGCCAGATAAATAGCACTCCATGTCGTGCATGAAGCAACTTGATAAATTCAGGAATGGAAATCAGAGTAAGGAGGTAAGATCGACACCAAAGAATTTATCTTTCACGTAAATTTTTTATTGTAACTAAATATTTGGCTGCACATCCTAACTACACATAACTGGTGCCTGACTCGAAATATTTAAGTAAGAATTACGTGAGAATGAAACAGAGCAACTACAGCAAGAAGAAACACAGAAGACGGGGGTGGGAGACAATTATACTATCATCTCCTTTGCATTAATACCATAACAATATCTAAGTGAGATTTGCATTACGATTCTACGCATGCTCTATTCTGGACAGAGGTTTAACCAATACACAAGGCTGTGCGATAATTATTTAACATACTAACTGCGTCTGCTGCTTGCAAACGGCCGAACTACAGCACGTGGTGCATTCTGACTCAAACTGTTGTGCTGCTTTGTAGAAAGCGCACGAAAGAACAGATATTCTTGCAGAAATTGTAGCTCATTAAACAAGCAAACTGTTAAAATGAAGCCTATTGCGGTGCCGTGGTGAACCAAAAGGGTCATTGATTACCAAACACGTGGCACAAAATCGACACACAAAGACAAAAGTAATTTCCACATAATATAAGATTAAAAATCATTTTAAAAAAATAACTCGCCTCACACGCTTCAGATAAGCTAAAGTTCTCAAGTATTTCACCAGTTAAACATAACGAAGTCCTAACTCAACCTGATTCCTATCACTTGAAACCCCCCTTAAGAGCTACGATCCGTACTCACCAAGCGTTCACCGAAGAGTGCTCCTTTCTCTTTAGAGATTACCTAGCTCCCCATGCAGCGGAAGCTCCGTCACCAACCTCACACACAAAAACAGCCTTCGACACAGCCTTCGACTAAGATGGGTAAACCTCTCTGTTCAGGTATTGGAAACCTAAGTTGGTCATCCTGTGCTCTCCTTTGAACGAGAAGCAACATCGTCTGCTCCCAGCAGACGATGACCAATTCAGCGATTCCCACAAAACAAAACCGAAACCCACATTAAAACACACATATAATAATCAATCGGCCTTATTTGAGTGCTCAGTCTTTCTGGAAGAGTTCATGAATTGAGCTAAAATCAGGTAGTAAAGAGAATAAGTTGTGCCGAATTCGACAAGCGTCTTATGAAACGACTTCACAGAGACATTTCAATTGTATGTTGCAGCCGCCATATTACTACCGAATTTTGGTTTGCACAAATATTATTATTAATTACAGACTTTCTCTGTATCTTCATAAAAGAAGATAGGTTGGTCGGTCGAATGTGACAACATAGTGTACAGTGAAGAGTGATGGCTATGCACTAAGTGTATCGGTTGATCGGTGGTATTACCCTCGGAAGGTTCTTGGGTACAAAGCGTCGTATTGTGGTTGTGAGATTGCACGCTGGATGTGCGACTGTTTCCTCTAAGAGCGAGAGCCGTATTGATTTTGTTATTTACAGGCTGTGAGCGCTACCTATTTTGTATGTGCCATTATACAGAAAGTAATGTTGTTATTATTACGCTGTGAGCACGTAATGACATTGTCCTACCACATCGAACAGCGCAGGTGGAGAAGCTTTTGCGACGAGAGGATATTCGGCGAATCGACTGGTCTGCCCGTTTACCCAATTGAAATGCCATCGAGCACGTGTGGAATGCTCTGGGGTGACGTATTGTAGCGTGTTCACAAGCACCAAAGACCATCCAGAAATTGTCCACATACCAAGGGATGACTATATTAATAAGATCAATGTTTTATTATGTGACTCAACGTATCGCAGAATCGATAAGGATCCCACGAGCCGAGTGGTGCGAAAAACAGCAGAACTATTATCAAATAGTTCTCTATCGAAGGAGGTCATCAAGAGACTGAAACTAAACAGTTCAGTTCGACCTGGGCTATATGCACTGCCTAAGATCCACTATGAAAATGTGCCATTACGTCCAATTGTGAGTAACAATGGAGCAGCCACCTACGACCTAGCAATTCTTGGCGTCTTTGCTCAAACCAATGATAGGCGAGTGTGCACATCACATAAAGAATTCTGGTGATTTTATGAGCGACTTCAGTCACTACAACTGCAAAGTAACGACTTATTGGTCAGTCTTGATGTGGCTTCACTTTTCACAAAGGTGCCTCTGGTGGACCCACTACACCTCATTGGCAATATGTTTGGTGAAGACATTACAGCATTGTTTGAGCACACACTCTCCTCTACATATTTTATATTTAACAATGAATTTTACGAACAATCTGACGGTGTCGCCATGGGTAGTCCTTTGTCTCCCCTGGTGGCCAATCTTTTTATGGAAGATTTTGAGGAAAGAGCACTCGACTCTGCCACTTTTAGACCGACAGTATTTTGGCGATACGTTGACGACACTTTTATAGTGTTACCTCAAGGTCTGGACCGTCTCCAAGAATTTTTACGTCACATGAACTCCATACATGAAAACATAAAGTTCACAATGAAGATAGAGAAAGATGGTTGTCTGCCATTTTTAGACGTCTTAGTGCGACGGAAGAGTGATGGCACACTTGGTTACTCGGTGTACAGAAAGCCCATTCATACAGACCTGTATCTACAAGCTACTAGTTGCCACCATCCAGCACAAACAATGGGCGTTCTCAAAACCTTGATCCACCGTGCCCATACCATCTCTGACGTCGACAGTCTTCAAGCGGAACTGGAACACCTGCCAAAAGTATTTCTGAAGAATGGATTTTCATCTAAGCAAGTGAACAGAGCGATAAAGACCTACAAACGACCGAACAAGGGAGAGGAAGAGGCGTTCAGGTCGACCGCTTATCTACCATTTATTGGGAATATTTCTTCACAGATAGGCAGAATATTGAGAAAGTATCAAGTGAGAGTCATCTTTCGCCCTCCTTCCAAAATTTCATCACTGGTGGGATCCGTTAAAGACGACCTGGGCCTGCGTAAATCAGGTGTTTACAGATTTTCGTGTGAATGCGGCAAATCATATATAGGGCAAACAACACGAACTGTGCAGGAACGCAGTGTGGAACACCAACGGCATACTCGCTTCTCCAACCCACCAAGTCCGCAATCGCCGAACATTGTATTTCCACAGACCATTCCATGAATTACAACGACACAAAAATTTTGGCCCATACATCAAACTTTTGGAGCTCGATTATCAATGAATCTGTGGAAATAAGATTGTCTGACCACGAGACTCTCATCAATCGAGATAGCGGTTATCAACTAAACTCTGCTCGGAATCCTGTTATAGAGAAACTCCCTAGTCGACGTAGTTATCTGCCTAAAGATGAAAATCGACCTGATATCGATACGCCAAGCTTTCACCGTGGAGGGCGCGAGGCGCAGCGCACGGAGCCGTTATGAACGCGCACGCTGAGCAGCGCATGCGCAATGTCATCTCAGTATGGCTTTAAATAGTGGAGCTCAACGCGAACACGCCCTTCGTCCGTCTCGTTGCTTCCTTCCTCTCCCATCGTCCCTCCTATGTGACTATCCACAATTCCAACTCCCGTACTTTCTACCCCACTGCCGGCGTGCCCCAAGGTCCTGTCCTTTCCCCTCTCCTCTATCTCCTGTACACTGCTGATATGCCCAAACCTCCCCCTCCTGTTCATCTTCTCCAGTTCGCTGATGACACCGCCTTCCTAGCCCTTTATCCTACCCTTCAACGGTCCCAACGTACCCTCCAAACCCACCTTGACCAATTGACTGCTTGGTGCAACCAGTGGTTCCTCCGTGTTAATCCCTCCAAGACCCAGACGATCATCATAGGCCGCACCGCCCGCTCCTTCCGCCTCCATGATTTCTACCTCACCATTTATGGCCGTCCTATCCACCTCACTCCTACCCTCTACTACCTTGGCCTCACCCTCGACCGCCACCTCACCTGGACTCCCCATCTCCTTACCATCCGAAACAAAGCCCACAACCGCCTCCGCCTCCTGAAACTCCTGTCCAGCCGGACATGGGGTCTGCATCCTTCCACCATCCTCCACACCTACAAATCCATGATCCGCCCCATCCTTTGTTATGCCAGCATCGCTTGGATTTCCGCCCCTCCCCGGTTCTATAACGCCCTCCAAATCCTCGAACGCCATGCACTCCGCCTCGCCTTCCGCGTCCGCCTTCCGTCCCCCACGCGCATCCTCTATGACCTCATCCCCTTCCCCCACCTTCTCCTTTTCCTTGAACACATCCGCACACTATATATTGTCCGCCGCCTTGATCCCCTTCACCCCCTGGTGTCTCCCTTCCTCTCCACTCCCAACCAGTTGCCGCGCCTTTACCGTTGTGTCCCTCCCTCTCTCCCTCTACACACCCTCCATCTCCTTTCCCAACACAACTTCCACCGTCTACCACTCCCGGATGATGAGCTTCGCCCTGACATCTACCCTTCCTACCAACTCTAACACCCTCTTCCTGCCTCCTCCTCAGGGCTCCCTCTCCTCCCCCTCCCTCCTTCTGAGCGGATTTCCCCTCCTACTCCCCCTCCATCTCTTGTGCCTTCTTTCAGTGTCTCTGCGCTCCCTCCTGCCCTGTCTTCCCTTTTCCTCTCCCGCCCCATGTGTCTCCTGCCTCTTCGTGAACCCACGGTTGCCCCTCCTCTCTTCATCCCGCCGCTTCCCCAGCTGCCCCATGCTCTCCCCTCCTTTTCCATCCACTCTGACTTCTCCCTCGGCAGGTCCCACCTGGTAGTTTTATTCTTCGTCGTGTGTGCTCCAAGTGGGTTTTAAGTGTGTTTCGGAGTGTTTTTAATACTGTGGCCAACTTTTAACCTGTGCATGCGCATCCAGTGTCTTCTCTGTGTTTTAAGAATCGCCAACTGCGTTTTTTAACTTTCTGGTGACTTTTTTAACTGTCCCCAATGAACGTCTACATGTCAGAGTATTTTTACCTCCATTTTCTCCCCTTACTCTGTTTTATGTTCCCCTTTTTTACCTCCTTATGTATGTATTATTTTATTCTTGTTTTAGTTGTCATGTCACTCGGCTGAAGAGCGGCGGATTGTGCTGCTGACAGCACAATAAAGAAAAAAAAAGCGGTCACGCCAGTACTACTATAGTGGCACTCACCTGAAGATGGCCAGAAGACTGCGCCGAAATATCGTGGCAGGACGTTACTGATATCCGGCAGTTTTCCCGTGTTTTTATGGAACCATTCAGAAATTGTCAACAGCACAGGTGGAGGAATGGAACGTCGTACAACAAGAACTCCTTACCAATCCCGTGGTCACCACATACCCTATCAAGAGCCATGTGCCACCTTTTGTAATCTTCAGGTTACCATCACAAATTCCATCGAATTCAGTGTAATAATTGTCTGCGAACCAAAGTGTTATAACTGTAAGTCTTATTGCGTATTTTTTTCAGTTACCATCTGTACTATACCGTAGCAGTTTTTCCTATCTATGGTCCACGTTTCATCGCCCCGTTACTTATCAGTCACACATAATCGAAAGTTACTTTGGTCTTTATGTTTTGTACCGCATTGTAGTAAAATGGGAAGAGCAATAAACAAGCAAGGAATCAAACTAGTGCTTTGCCCACCCAAGAATGTTAAGGAAATCTTGGAACCTGTTATACAAGGGTCATTCCAAAAGAAATGCACACTATTTTTTTAAAATCCATTTTTTATTCCACATGTTTATAAGTTTTACAGTGTGTAGTATACATCCTTTAGGAACAATATTTTCATTTCTCCACGTAATTTCCATCCCTCTCAACTGCCTTACGCCATCTTGGAACCAGCGCCTGTATACCTGCACGGTAAAATTCTGGACCAATCTGTTGGAGCCACTGTTTGGCAGCGTACACAAGGGAGTCATCATCTTCAATACTTGTTCCACGAAGAGAGTCTTTCAGTTTCCCAAAGAGATGATGGAGCCAGGTCAGGACTGTAAGGCGGGTGTTTCAGTGTTGTCCATCCGAGTTTTGTGATCGCTTCCATGGTTTTCTGACTGAAATGTGGCCGTGCATTGTCGTGCAACAGCAAAACATCCTGCTTCTGCCGATGTGGTCGAACACGACTCAGTCGAGCTTGAAGTTTCTTCAGTGTCGTCACATATGCATCAGAATTTGTGGTGGTTCCACTTGGCATGATGTCCCAAACAACAGTTCTTCGGAATAGAAAAACACCATAGCCATAACTTTTCCAGCAGAAGGTGTGGTTTTGAATTTTTTTTCCTTGGGTGAATTTGCATGGTGCCACTCCATTGATTGCCTCTTCGTCTCTGGTGAAAAATGATGGAGCCACGTTTTATCACCTGTCACAATTCTTCCAAGAAATTCATCTCCACCACTTTCGTACTGTTCCAAAAGTTCGCTGCATACCGTTTTTCTTGTTTCTTTGTGAGCCACTGTCAGCATCCTGGGAACCCACCTGGCACAAACCTTGTTTAACGCCAACACTTTCAGTATTCTGCAAACACTTCCTTCCCCTATCCCAACGTAGCCTAACAATTCGTTCTGTGATGCGTCTGTCAGCAGTCACCAATTCGCTAACTCTCTGCACATTGTCTGGAGTGTGTGCAGTACGAGGCCTGCCGCTGCGAGGACAATCCTCAATATTGCCGTGCCCGCTTTCATCACGTAACCTGCTTGCCCACCGACTAACTGTACCGCCATCGACAGCAGCGTCTCCATACACCTTTTGCAACCTCTTGTGGATGTTTCCTGTAGTGGCGTGGCAAGACAGCCAAGCCACTCGGAGGTAGCCGAAAGGCACGCGTTAAGCTCACGCAGATTGGCGTGAGGTCTGGAACAAGGTAAAGTAATTATCCTATAAAGAAAAGAACGTAGTTCTTGGAATACTTAACTTTAATCCACAATTGGTGTACATCGCTCTTGACTGTACATGCTTCACAATATAACTGGTAATGGCGCCTTGCTAGGTCGTAGCAAATGACGTAGCTGAAGGCTATGCTAATTATCGTCTCGGCAAATGAGAGCGTATTTGTCATTGAACCATTGCTATGAACGTCGGCTGTACAACTGGGGCGAGTGCTAGGACGTGTCTCTAGACCTGCCGTGTGGCGGCGCTCGGTCTGCAATCACTGACAGTGGCGACACGCGGGTCAGACGTATACTACCGAACCGTGGCCGATTTAAAGGCTACCACCTAGCAAGTGTGGTGTCTGGCGGTGACACCACATTTCCCACTGTCTCGTTTTCACAGCATAGGAATTCTATGACAGCACGTTGCTTCTGACGAGCGTCAAGTGTAGCAGCCATCTTGAAGACATGCTATGACGGCGTCGCTCACGGGAACAGATTGAACTAAGTTTGAAAACAAGCCGGAAGGATGTATCTACACACCGTAAAACTTTCGCACATGCAGAATGAAAACTGTATTTTTACAAAAATAGTGTACATTTCATTTGGGGTGACCCTCGTAAATAATTTGTAGTATTTACGATACTGTATTGCCTATGTTAATAAGAAGAACATACATGCATGCATGTGTGAAGGAACACTGCATCATTCTTCTTATCAACATAGGCACTGCAATATCGTATTTATCCGCTGATACCAGACAGGAACTTTCAATTGAAATGTCTTCCCCTGTATGAAAAATACATAATGTGCGTGCGCATACAGGTTATGGTCCAGGAACACCGTATGGATGTTTGGGTGTGCCCGTGCGACGTGTACTGATAGCCAAAGCGTTTAAGGTGACCGGTCACGTAAAGCGGGAGATTAGGGTTCGAGTTCCGGTCCAGCAAATTCTCATTGTCATCGTTCCATTACACAGCTGGCTGTTGATCGTATTCGCAACTCGAATACATTTCATTTATTTATAGTATTCCTTGCGAGGGTGGGAGAAGTTACGTAGGTCAGTTTATACAGAATGTCGCCAATGGCTATGTTGAACATTAGCGTAACCTGAAGTACAGAAATTTTCAAAAATCTGCTGAGGCTGAGCATAGGTCGTTACATGAACATGATCGTTTTCGAACATAGGAGAATTCTGGTCCACGCTTCGAACTATTAGGACTTTGTGATTAGAGAACCAGTGGAAATTAGACTTGGCTCTGAGCACTATGGGACTTAACATCTGAGGTCATCAGTCCACTAGAACTTAGATCTACTTGAACCTAACTAACCTAAGGACATCACACACATCCCTGCCTGAGGCAGGATTCGAACTTGCGACCGTAGCAGTCGCGCGGTTCTGGACTGAAGCGCCTAGAACCGCTCGGCCACCGCGGCCGGCGGAAATTAGACTATGTGATAAAAACGTCATTAGAGACACAGGTTATGAACTTCTCAGTCTACGGAAGCGTGCACTTGTAAAGGAAGAGGAAGTTTCCTCCATGATGCGAGTTATGGCGTTGCAAGTAACTCTGGTTATAGTGTTCAAGCACCAACTATGAACATACAGGGCGCCATCACAGTTGACGCCGTATCCGCGCTGTCATCATGTCGCAATCGAGCTAATCAGGCATGGGTATAAAAGTGGGAGCTTCGAGATTCAGGACAGTCAGACATAGCCCATGACGAAGGTGATGGAGGCAATCATCGAAAGCTTGTGATTTTATCCGATATGTGACGCGGCATATTTTCCGTTAGCCTTTTATCCGTGGACTGCGTTGCGAAATTTCCACTTTCCTTTAAGTCTGATGCGTGGCTAGAAAAATTGAAACTTGTTTGCTAGCAATAAAGGTATTTTCCTTTTTTTATCCATTTTGGTAAAATTCTAGATACATCTCTTTAAACTCATCTCAGCAAAGGCAATGTGGTTGACTTACGTCCTGCAGGATTGAGAAATACACTGACGGAAAAAAATTGCAACACCAAGTAGGAGTTTTGCAACATAAACGAAAGGTGTTAGGCGCTTTCTACCTGAAAGATGATATCTGTTCACATTTCGCTCGAGTCGCGTAAGTGTGACGTCAGTAGCGCCACTACCAGGATGCAAATCAGGTTTGCTTTAAACACAGGCTGGAGCGGTTCTAAGCGTTAGTTACCTTTGAGACCGGACGTGGTGAGTTGATGTTAGACACCAATGCCTTTAAGGGGATACGGAATCACCTATCCCCGCAATGTTAATATATGCCTACTATAGGGAACATTTTCTCACAAACTACTGGAGACAGAGAGGTAAAAATTTTACTGTATGTGCATTCATATGTTACAACAATACTGAAACAACAGTTTATTGTCAAAGTATTTTCTTACAGAGATATTGTACATTTATTTTTAAGTAAATTTTTTCCATCGCTTTTTACTAGACTATCACCCCTAAGTCTTTTGTAAATCAAGTAATTAAAAAATCGTTGTTTCAGTATGTAATAGGGACCTATGTCACTACGTCATAAAAATTTCAGACTTCTAGGTTGACCAGTACCTGAGATAATGTTCCTAGATGAAGTAAAAAGTAAACTTACGGGAAACGGAGAAAGAAGATTAAAACATTCCTGATCCGTAGCTAATACCCCCTTCACAGTCTTCATAATCATCTTCAAATCTTCTTTTGGCACCCCTCTGCACCTGTCTTGCTTTTTTCACTAATGTCTTGATTATATTATCAGCATGCCTTAGTCTGTGCTGATCTAAAAAGAACATAGCACGTACCGTACGGGAACCAACACACATACCCAACTTTTGAAGGACCTGGCATTTAGTTATATTTCCAAGATTGAAGGTTGCCACAGCATCATACACACCAAAATGTAGTGTATTAATTCCGACAAACACTGTTTTTGGGAGACGATGCCATATCACACTATTCAAGCACTCGTTGGGGTTCTGCGTTTTTCCGTGAAGACATTTCATCAGAAGACTTCTGTCAGCCAGATCTCTGAAAATGGGCTTTATTTCTGCCATGATGGCTGATGGTAGACTGTGGTGGTGAATGTATTTCTCTCCTGTTGTTAGTCCCCTATTGTATTTACACCAGCTGTTTTCACCTTTGGGGCACAAACCATGTTGTGGATGCTCATCCGTGGATGCGGTGTGGAAATATAAAGCCCATATAGCTCTCCTCATTTCTTCAAGATTGCCTGTATTTTGCCTGATTGCAAGGCCATAGCAGTTCTGAATGTGGTCTATTATGGAATCAGTCAATCTTCCTCTGCCATCCAAGGTTTTCCCATCATCTAGTTTTTTCCCTTTCATAACTGATTTTAACCTTCTCAGCCTGGCACCCATTCTCTTCTGCACATGTCCTATACATTCAAGTTTGCTTATATTTACACTGTTCCCATATGGTTTGCTTTCCAAAACTTCTTTGAATGCTTTAGAGTCACCATCTCCCAGGTATTTGACATAGCGAACATTATACCACTGTGAAGAGCGATGAAAAATTTTCTTCACCCCAGCAACCTCCATGCCACCACTACTACCATAATAATTAGCAATACAGTCATCACTGTGTTCATTTTTCAGCCTGCCTGTGCACCTACAGTATTTAGACATTATTGCAACATCAACAACCTTGCCAGTATCAACACTAGTTGCTGTTACAACACCATTGTTGGAGGTGTGGCCCCTTTTCTGCCACGTGCCATCAAACGCCACTGTGAGGTCACGACTGCCGTCATTTTCTTCCACTGCTTCTTCCACAGCAACCTGCATTGACTTCTGTGCTACATCTTCAACTGCAGATCCTAGTACATAATTGTAAGCTTCAAACTTTGAAGGTGCACTTGGAAGATTTAGAACACCACATAGCATATCACCAGCTGCTTTGCCCTTACCAATTGCTCGCAATCCATAAACTAACCTAATATTTACACTATAAAGTTCAGTTTTCTTGTATCCATTATTTACAGTTACTGAAACCGAACTTGGAAACTTACAGCTGTATTTACAAACACTGCATATTAAATTAAACTGGGCAACCAGGCCAACATGGGATTCTACTTTCAGAGAAACGTTTCCATGACATTTTTTGCAGCACAAACTGTTTTCAAGAGCTTCACACAATATATTTGTATCAATGAGTTCAAAAACTTCATTCTCTCTATCATGTAAATTATATTTCTCTTCCAAATCTCTTAGTTTTTTATGAGAAGCACTGTTTTCATTTGGTGTAAGTTCGTTCGGCAAATCAGTAATAAGTGGATTCACATTTTCCAACAGTGATGATGATGAACTGCTATGCTTTGCTAATGAATCATTATTTCTTTTCTTTTGCCAGTTCACACGCTTTTGAAATACTTTTGCTTTAGCTCTAGGCATTTTCACTGCGAAAAATGAAGCACTAAATACGAAATAACTCAACAACTACTACTTTCTTATATCACACTGTTTACAAAACAGTCCCGCCACAAAGTCAAAGAGTAACTTGAGGAAACCAGAGAGAAACATTTTCGGGTAACTAGTGTATAAATAGTCGCTGGAAACCGGGATATTTGAATTCATGTCACTTTAAAGGTACTGCCAAAAAGTTCATGGTCAGCCACGAGAGACGTGTATAACTAAAGCGCAATACCCGATCTCACAAATATATAAAAATAAAATAGTTATAATTGTAGTAGAGCTATGTATGATACGTCATTTTAAAGAGGAAACATGGCAGAATATAATACGCCAATAAAAAAAAATTCGATTTTTTAACCCAAAATCCGATTCCGTATCCCCTTAAGGCGACAAAGACGCCAATAAGCTACAGGTCACTGTGTTTGAATGAGGTCTACATCTACATCTACATCCACACTCCGCAAGCCACCCAACGGTGTGTGGCGGAGGGCACTTTACGTGCCACTGTCATTACCTCCCTTTTCTGTTCCAGTTGCGTATGGTTCGCGGGAAGAACGACTGTCTGAAAGCCTCCGTGCGCGCTCGAATCTCTCTAATTTTACATTCGTGATCTCCTCGGGAGGTATAAGTAGGGGGAAGCAATATATTCGATACCTCATCCAGAAACCCACCCTCTCGAAACCTGGCGAGCAAGCTACACCGCGATGCAGAGCGCCTCTCTTGCAGAGTCTGCCACTTGAGTTTGCTAAGCATCTCCGTAACGCTATCGCGGTTACCAAATAACCCTGTGACGAAACGCGCCGCTCTTCTTTGGATCTTCTCTATCTCCTCCGTCAACCCGATCTGGTACGGATCCCACACTGATGAGCAATACTCAAGTATAGGTCGAACGAGTGTTTTGTAAGCCACCTCCTTTGTTGATGGACTACATTTTCTAAGGACTCTCCCAGTGAATCTCAACCAGGTACCCGCCTTACCAACAATTAATTTTATATGATCATTCCACTTCAAATCGTTCCGCACGCATACTCCCAGATATTTTACAGAAGTAACTGCTACCAGTGTTTGTTCCGCTATCATATAATCATACAATAGGTCTACGAGAAGCTCGATGTTCCTTTTGCGATACTGCAGAAAGACTTAGCAGGGATGTAGTCATATTACATGACTGCTGGCAGCGGTGGTCACGAGAAGTCTTCCGGTCCAGATGGTATGTCAATCAGGGTCCTTTCAGAGTATGCAGACACAATAGCGCCTTTCTTAGCAATCATATACAACCGCTCACTTGACGAAAGGTCTGTTCTTAAAGATTGGAAAGTAGCACAGGTCACTTCAATATTCTGGAAAGGAAATACGAGTAACCCGTTGAATTACAGACCCATATCACTGACCTCAATTTGCAGTAGGGTTTTAGAGCGTATACTGTATTCGAACACTATGAATCACCTTGAAGAAAATGACTTGCTGATACGTAACCAACACGGATTCAGAAAATATCGTTCTTGTGCAACACAGCTCGCTCTTTATACCCATGAAGTAATGAGTGCCGTCGGCAAGAGATCTCAGATCGATTCCATATTCCTAGATTTCCAGAACGCTTTTGATACTATTCCTCACAAGCGACTATTAATCAAATTGCGTGTATAAGGTGCATCGTCTCAGTTGTGTGACTGGATTCGTGATTTCCCTTCAGAGAGGTCACAGTTCGCAGTGATAGACGCTAAATCATCGAGTAGAACAGAAATGATATCTGGCGTTCCGTAATGTAGTGTCATAGGCGCTCTCCTGTTCCTGATTTACATAAATGATCTAGGTGATAATCTGAGCAGTCCCCTCAGATTATTTGCAGATGACGCTATAATTTACCTTCTAGTCAAATCATCAGACAATGAATTCCAATAACAAAATTATGTAGAGAGGATTTCTGTATGTTGCGAAAAGTGGCAACTGGCACTAAACAAAGAAAAGTGCGAGGACATCCACATGAGTACTAAAAGAAATTCGATAAATTTTGGGTACACGATAAATCGACTAAATACCTAGGAATTACAATTACGAGCAACTTAAATTGGAAAGACCACATAGGTAATATTGTGGGGAAGGCGAAACAAAGACTGCGCTTTGTTGACAGAACACTTAGAAGATGCGACAAACGGACTAAAGAGATAACCTACTGTAATGTCTCTTGCAGCGGTCTCTCCGCGATATTTTCAGAAATTTTATAAATTATATAACTCAGTACATATCTCGAAATATCTCTTCTTATCTTACCGATTATCAATGCAAAGTAGTTTCAAGCCCAATTATTCCTTGGAGCGTCCATTTACTCCATGGAATAGCTTCTCGGCTATCTGTTTTCTCTTATAAAAAGAATAGGGGACTTCTTGCCGATGAGTCGTGAAAGAAGGATGTATATGTATGTATTGTTGAGCTAGTCGCCATCTTGATGAGGTTCTATATGAGAAGGAATTTAATACATGAACTAAACTAAAGTAAGTGTGTTCGCGTATTATTTAACTGATTATTATTGACAGTGTCTGCTTACTACGCTGTGTTGCACGGGATCAGTGGGGAACGTCTGATTTACACTGGACGAACCGTGACAGGAACAAATTTAATATTCTTTTTGTGTGGGATCTAAAATTTTAAAACCTCTCTCACACCGGCCTGATTTAGCTTCACTGATCAGGATAGTAAAAACATGCGTATGTTAAGGGAATTTTCATTCACAAGGCAGGCTTATCACATTCACACAGTTCAATACTGTTCTATCCTGATTAAATTGAGCTTAACTTAAATTCCATAAGGCAGTGAAGCCATTTTGAAGTCCCGGTGCGACGAAAATTGTCAGTCGATCTCCTGAAAACATTTGTAATAATTATTAACTTTCGGTGATCACATGGGGAAGCCCGGAGATCTGCTGGTAAGACCGTGTTAGCCTATCTATTTGAAGTAGCTGGATATCTTGAGCATACAAAACGGCAGGTTCGTCCAGTGTAAATCAGACGTTCCCACTGATCCCGTGCAACACAGCGTAGTAAGCAGACACTGTCAATAATAATCAGTTAAATAATACGCGAACACACTTACTTTAGTTCATGTATTAAATTCCTTCTCATATAGAATCTCATCAAGATGGCGACTAGCTCAACAATACATACATATACATCCTTCTTTCACGACTCATCGGCAAGAAGTCCCCTATTCTTTTTATAAGAGAAAACATAGATAGCCGAGAAGCTATTCCATGGAGTAAATGGACGCTCCAAGGAATAATTGGGCTTGAAACTACTTTGCATTGATAATCGGAAAGATAAGAAGAGATATTTCGAGATATGTACTGAGTTATATAATTTATAAAATTTCTGAACATATCGCGGAGAGACCGCTGCAAGAGACATTACACTACGTTACACTTGTCCGTCCTCCGCTGGAATATTGTTGCGCGGTGTGAGATCCTTACGAAATTTCAATCACCAATTTTCTCTTCCGAATGCGAAAATATTTTGTTGATACCCACCTACGTAGGAAGAAATGATCATCATAATAAATAAGAGAAATCAGAGCTCGAACGGAAAGATTTAGGTTTCCCTTTTTCCCACGCGCCATTCAACAGTGGAATGGTAGAGAAGTAGTATGAAAATGGTTCGATGACTTCTCTGCGAGGCACTTAAGTGTGAAGCGCAGAGTAACCATGTAAATGTAGATGTAGATGTAAATGTACGGTCGTAAGAAGACCGGGCTCCGGAAGGCCATGAGACACTGCATCGTGTTCGGCATATGGGTCTGGCGCGTGGTAGTGCATTTGCATCAGCAATTTGAGTAGTAGCTGGCACCACAGAGACACAACGAACTGTTAGAAATCGGTTATTTCAACGACAGCTCCAAGACATATACCCTGTAGCGTGCATTCCACTGATCACAAACCATCGTGATTTACGACTTCAGTGGTATTAAGCGAGAGCTCATTGGAGGTCTGTTGTGTGTTCTGATGAAAACTAGTTCTGCCTCGGTGCCAGTGATGGTTGTGAGTTGTTTAGAAGGCGGACAGTTGACGGCCTGCAACCAACCTGTCTGCGTGCTTAACAGACTGGACCGCTGCTCTACAGCGTGTCGACATTTTGCCTTGGACTGCTCTGTCACCAGATCTGTCTCCTGTCGAGCACGTACGGGACATCATCGTACGACGACTCAAGCGTCACCACAAATAGCGTTAACGGTCCCTGTATTGACCGATGAAGGGCAACAGGCATGGAACTCCATCTCTCAAACTGACATCCGACACCCTTAAAACACAATGCATCCACCTTTACATGCTTGCATTCAACATTCCGGCGGTTTCGCTAGTTATTAATGTACCAGCATTTCATATTTGCAAAGGCTTATCACGCGCTAACATTAGCCTGTGATCTTGCAACGTTTATCACTTAAACATGTTTTTTAGACATTACTCTCCAAGGGCGATGTACTTGAGGACAATATTATGGAAATGGAAGGGTGTGTAGATGAAGATGAAATGGGAGATATGATACTGCGTGAAGAGTTTGACAGAGCTCTAAAAGACGTAATTCGAAAGAAGGCCCCAGGAGTAGACAACATTCCATTAGAACTACTAACAGCCTTGGGAGAGCGAGCCCTGACAAAACTCCACCATCTGGTGAGCAAGATGTATGAGATAGGCGAAATACCCTTAGACTTCAAGAAGGATATAATAATTTCAATCCCAGAGAAAGCAGGCGTTGACAAATGCGAAAATTATCCGAACTATCAGTTTAATAAGTCACAGATGCAAAATACTAACACGAATTCTTTACAAACGAATGGAAAAACTGGTAGAAGCGGACCTCGGGGAAGATCAGTTTGGATTCCGTAGAAATTTTGGAACACGAGAGGCAATACTGTCCTTATGGCTCACCTTAGAAGAAAGATTAAGGAAAGGCAAACCTACGTTCCTAGCATTTGCAGACTTAGAGAAAGCTTTTGACAATGTTGACTGGAATACTGTCTTTCAAATTCTGAAGGTGGCACGGGTAAAATACAGGGGGCGAAAGGCTATTTGCAATTTGTACAGAAACCAGATGGCAGTTATAAGAGTAGAGGGGCATCAAAGAGAAGCAGTGGTTGGGAAGGGAGTGAGACAGGGTTGTAGCCTCTCCCCGATGTCATTCAATCTGTACATTGAGCATGCAGTAAAGGAAATAAAAGAAAAATTCGGACTAGGAATTAAAATCGGTGGAGAAGAAATAAAAACTTTGAGGTTCGCCGATGACATGTCAGAGACAGCAAAGGACCTGGAAGAGCACTTGAATGGAATAGACAGTGTCTTGAAGGGAGCATATAAGATGAACATCAACAAAAAAAACAAGGATAATGGAATGTAGTAGAATTAAGTCGGATGATGCTGAGGGAATTAGATAAGGAAATGAGACACTTAAAGTAGTAAATGTGTTTTGCTATTTGGGGAGCAAAATAAGTGATGATGGTCGAAGTAGAGAGGATATACAGGGTGATTCAAAAAGAATACCACAACTTTAGGAATTTAAAACTCTGCAACGACAAAAGGCAGAGCTAAGCACTATCTGTCGGCGAATTAAGGGAGCTATAAAGTTTCATTTAGTTGTACATTTGTTCGCTTGAGGCGCTGTTGACTAGGCCTCAGCGTCAGTTGATGCTAAGATGGCGACCGCTCAACAGAAAGCTTCTTGTGTTATTGAGTACGGCAGAAGTGAATCGACGACAGTTGTTCAGCGTGCATTTCGAACGAAGAATGGTGTTAAACCTCCTGATAGGTGATGTATTAAACGTTGGTATAAACAGTTTACAGAGAATGGGTGTTTGTGCAAAGGGAAAAGTTCTGGATGGCCGAGAACGAGTGATGAAAATGTAGCACGCATCCAGCAAGCATTTGTTCGCAGCCCAGGAAAATCGACTCGCAGAGCTAGCAGAGAGCTGCAAATTCCACAATCAACTGTATGGAGAGTCCTACGAAAAAGCTTAGTTATGAAACCTTATCGTCTGAAATTGGTTCAAGCACTGTCTGCAGCTGATAAGATTAAAAGAATCGATTTCTGTGATTTTATCCTTGCTCAAATGGAAACAGATGAATCTTTCGTTTCAAAGATTGTGTTTAGTGATGAAGCAACTTTCCACACTAACGGGAAAGTCAACCGACACAATGTCTGTATATGGGGCACTGAGAATCCGCGGGAAACAACTCAGTATGAACGTGACTCGCCTAAGGTGAACGTTTTCCGTGCCATTTCAGCCAATAAAGTTTTTGGTCCCTTTTTCTTCGAAGGTGCTACTGCAACTGGACTACAGTATCTGGAGATGTTAGAGAATTGGCTGTTCCCTCAGCTCGAACAAGAAGCACAACAATTCATATTTCAGCAGGATGGAGCGCCACCACATTGGCACTTATCTGTCCGTAACTACCTGAACGTCAACTACCCGAGGCGATGGATCGGCCGCCAGGCAGCCCGTGACAGAGCACTTCATCACTGGCCTCCAAGAAGCCCTGATCTTACCCCCTGCGATTTTTTCTTATGGGGGTATGTTAAGGATATGGTGCTTCGGCCACCTCTCCCAGCCACCATTGATGATTTGAAACGAGAAATAACAGCAGCTATCCAAACTGTTACGCCTGATATGCTACAGAGAGTGTGGAACGAGTTGGAGTATCGGGTTGATATTGCTCATGTGTCTGGAGGGGGCCATATTGAACATCTCTGAACTTGTTTTTGAGTGAAAAAAACCTTTTTAAATACTCTTTGTAATTATGTATAACAGAAGGTTATATTATGTTTCTTTCATTAAATACACATTTTTAAAGTTGTGGTATTCTTTTTGAATCACCCTGTATAATGTAGACTGGTAATGGCAAGGAAAGCGTCTCTGAAGAAGAGAAATTTGTTAACATCGAGTATAGATTTAAGTGTCAGGAAGTCGTTTCTGAAAGTATTTGTATGGAGTTTAGCCATGTATGGAAGTGAAACATGGGCTATAAATAGTTTGGACAAGAAGAGAATAGAAGCTTTCGAAATGTGGTGCTATAGAAGAATGCTGAAGATTAGATGGGTAGATCACGTAACTAATGAGGAGGTATTGAATAGAATTGGGGAGAAGAGAAATTTGTGGCACAACTTTACTAGAAGAAGGGATCTGTTGGTAGGGCATGTTCTGAGACATCAAGGGATCACCAGTTTAGTATTGGAGGGCAGTGTGGAGGGTAAAAATCGTAGAGGGAGGCCAAGAGATGAATACACTAAGCAGATTCAGAAAGAAGTAGGTTGAAATAGGTACTGGGAGATGAAGAAGCTTGCACAGGATAGAGTAGCATGGAGAGCTGCATTAAACCAGTCTGTGGACTGAGGACCACAACAACAACAACTCTGCATTAATGTTCCAATTTTTTCCTTCAGTGTATGTTGTTTGGAATAATGAAAATAATTATTACTTGCATGCCCTTTTTAAATAATAAAATCTTAATATGAGAGCAAATGTATATTCTAATATTTATTGATACACCATGAAGCTGTAGGAAACGTTAAAACTAAGAAATTGACAAATGTAAAGGTAGACAGCAAGAGGGACAGAGTTTGCATAGATTTCTTTCTTGGGAGGTATGGGGGACAAATTTGATGAAGGATTAAAAATTTGCTACAACTACTGACTGGCAACACGAATGTGCATTTCGTGGAATTGTTTCAGCGTCACGATCGGCCTCATCTTAATACAGCCGTCAAGCGTAATAACATGAGATTTGGGGGTGCGCTGATGACAGAAGGCATGGGTCACATTTCAGTGGTGTCGGTGGAGTCTATCAGCAGGACGGGTTTCACTAGACATGGCCTGCACCTCAACAGGTAAGGAAAGGGGAGGTTGGCAAAACTGCATAGGTGGGGGTGGTGGGATCACTCCCACTCATGGGAAAATTCCTGTACCAGTGGGTGTTAGAGCTGCACCTTTTTTAGATTGAAGTCAGCTGATAGGTATTCCTGCTTAAGGGAAGTCTCTCTAACAAAGAAACCACTTTTGACAAAGCTTAGGTATCCGAGTAGTGAGAGAAATAGTATATTTCATCAAAATACACAAGGTATTACAGATAAAGTTAGTGAACTGCTTATAGATGTTGACTCTGAAATTAATGGTATATCTGAACACTTCTTAAATAAGGAGATAATTCAGAGGCTTCCTTTACCAGGATACAGGTTGGCTGGCAGCTTTTCTAGGAGCTCTTTGCGGTGTGGGGGAGTAGCCATGCATGTGAAAAACGGTATCCCATTTGAGTCAATTGATGTTTCAAAGTGCTGCGTTTAAAGGTGTTTGAATGTTGTGCAGGTGTGGTTAAATTTAGTGGAGTTAAGCTTCTAACTGTTGTTATTTATAGATCCCCAGACTCCGATTTCAAAACACTTTTGCTAAAGCTAGAGGAGGTTCTTGGTTCACTTTATAGGAAGTACAAAAAGTTAGTTATATGTGGTAACTTCAATATTAATTGTATAAGTGATTGTGCAAGGAAAAGGATGCTGGTAGACCTCCTTAATTCATATAATCTTATGCAAACCGTGAATGGCCTTTCCGATCATGATGCACAAGTTTTAACTCTAAAAGATTTTTGTGCGGCAACACATGTTAAATATAGTTATCAACTTTTTAGGAAAGATGATCCAGTTGCTGTTGAGACCTTTGTAAACCTTATCAAGGAACAAGAGTGGCAAGATGTTTATAGTGCTGATACAGTAGACGATAAATATAATGCTTTCTTCAATACTTTTCGCGTGCTCTTTGAAAGTTGCTTTCCGTTAGAACGTTCAAAACTGGGTACTAGCACAAACAGGCAGCCTGGGTGGCTGACTAGAGGGATAAGAATATCCTGTAGAACAAAGTGGCAATTATATCAAAACGCTAGAAACAGTCAAAATCTAAATGCAGCAGCCCATTACAAACAGTATTGTAAAGAGCTTAAAAATGTTATTAGGAGGGCAAAAAGTATGTGGTATGCAGATAGAATAGCAGGATAAAATTAAAACCATATGGTCAGCCGTAAAGGAAGTGGCTGGTCTGCAGAGACAGGTCGAGGATATACACTCCTGGAAATGGAAAAAAGAACACATTGACACCGGTGTGTCAGACCCACCATACTTGCTCCGGACACTGCGAGACGGCTGTACAAGCAATGATCACACGCACGGCACAGCGGACACACCAGGAACCGCGGTGTTGGCCGTCGAATGGCGCTCGCTGCGCAGCAATTGTGCACCGCCGCCGTCAGTGTCAGCCAGTTTGCCGTGGCATACGGAGCTCCATCGCAGTCTTTAACACTGGTAGCACGCCGCGACAGCTTGGACGTGAACCGTATGTGCAGTTGACGGTCTTTGAGCGAGGGCGTACAGTGGGCATGCGGGAGGCCGGGTGGACGTACCGCCGAATTGCTCAACACGTGGGGCGTGAGGTCTCCACAGTACATCGATGTTGTCGCCAGTGGTCGGCGGAAGGTGCACGTGCCCGTCGACCTGGGACCGGACCGCAGCGTCGCACGGATGCACGCCAAGACCGTAGGATCCTACGCAGTGCCGTAGGGGACCGCACCGCCACTTCCCAGCAAATTAGGGACACTGTTGCTCCTGGGGTATCGGCGAGGACCATTCGCAACCGTCTCCATGAAGCTGGGATACGGTCCCGCACACCGTTAGGCCGTCTTCCGCTCACGCCCCAACATCGTGCAGCCCGCCTCCAGTGGTGTCGCGACAGGCGTGAATGGAGGGACGAATGGAGACGTGTCGTCTTCAGCGATGAGAGTCGCTTCTGCCTTGGTGCCAATGATGGTCGTATGCGTGTTTGGCGCCGTGCAGGTGAGCGCCACAATCAGGACTGCATACGACCGAGGCACACAGGGCCAACACCCGGCATCATGGTGTGGGGAGCGATCTCCTACACTGACCGTACACCACTGGTGATCGTCGAGGGGACTGAATAGTGCACGGTACATCCAAACCGTCATCGAACCCATCGTTCTACCATTCCTAGACCGGCAAGGGAACTTGCTGTTCCAACAGGATAATGCACGTCCGCATGTATCCCGTGCCACCCAACGTGTTCTAGAAGGTGTAAGTCAACTACCCTGGCCAGCAAGATCTCCGGATCTGTCCCCTATTGAGCATGTTTGGGACTGGATGAAGCGTCGTCTCACGCGGTCTGCACGTCCAGCACGAACGCTGGTCCAACTGAGGCGCCAGGTGGAAATGGCATGGCAAGCCGTTCCACAGGACTACATCCAGCATCTCTACGATCGTCTCCATGGGAGAATAGCAGCCTGCATTGCTGCGAAAGGTGGATATACACTGTACTAGTGCCGACATTGTGCATGCTCTGTTGCCTGTGTCTATGTGCCTGTGGTTCTGTCAGTGTGATCATGTGATGTATCTGACCCCAGGAATGTGTCAATAAAGTTTCCCCTTCCTGGGACAATGAATTCACGGTGTTCTTATTTCAATTTCCAGGAGTGTAGAATCAGTGCGTAGTGGGAATGTCCGTGTTACTGATAAGTCGCATATATGTACAGTATTTAATAATCACTTTCTGAATATAGCCGGTGAGCTAAATAGAAATCTAGTCCCAACAGGGAATCATATAGCGCTCGTAGAAAAAAGTGTTCTGAGATTGTTACCTGAAATGCTCCTCCATGATACTGACGAGAGGGAGATTGAGTTAATAATTAAATCACTAAAGACCAAGAACTCTCATGGATATGACGGGGTATCTAGCAGAATACTGAAGTATTGTTCTATGTATGTTAGCCCAGTAATTATCCATATCTGTAACTTTTCCTTTAGGAGTGGTCGGTTTCCTGACCGATTAAAGTACTCGGTAGTGAAGCCACTTTATAAAAAGGAAGACATGGATAATGTTGACAATTATAGACCTATTTCTATGCCATCGGTGTTTGCTAAAGTTATCGAGAAGGTTGCATATGCAAGGTTACTGGAACATTTAAATTCACATAATTTGCTGTCGAATGTACAGTTTGGTTTTAGAATTGGTTTAACAACTGAAAATGCTATATTCTCTTTTCTCTGTGAGGTTTTGGAAGGATTAAATAAAAGGTTGAAAACGCTAGGTGTTTTCTTTGATTTAACGAAGGCTTTTGACTGTGTTGACCACAAAATATTACTGCAGAAGTTGGACCATTATGGAGTAAGGGGAGTAGCTTACAATTGGTTCGCCTCTTACTTTAAGAACAGAAAGCAGAAGGTAATTCTCCGCAATATTGAGAGTGGTAGTGATGTTCAGTCCCAATGGGCCACTGTTAAGTGGGGCGTTCCCCAAGGGTCGGTGCTGGGGCCACTGCTGTTTCTTATTTATATAAATGATATGCCTTCTAGTATTACAGGTGATTCAAAAATATTTCTGTTTGCTATGACACCAGCTTGGTAGTGAAGGATCCTGTGTGTAATACTGAAACAGTATCAAATAATGTAGTTCGTGAAATAAGTTTGTGGCATGTGGAAAATAATTTGATGCTAAATCACAGTAAGACTCAGTTTTTACAGTTTCTAACTCACAATTCAACAAGAACAGATATTTTGATCAGACAGAATGGGCATATTATAGACGAGACGGAACAGTTCAAGTTCCTAGGTGTTCGGATAGATAGTAAGCTGTTGTGGAAAGTCCATGTCCAGGATCTTGTTCAGAAACTAAATACTGCTTTATTTACCATTAGAACAGTATCTGAAATAAGTGACAGTTCAACATGAAAAGTAGTCTACTTCGCATATTTTCATACGCTTATGCCATATGGTATTATTTTTTGAGATAATTCTTCTGATTCAAAAATGGTATTTTTGGCTCAAAAATGGTGTAAGTACGAGAACCTCTTGTCGACCCCTATTCAATAGTCTGGAAATTCTGACATTGCCCTCACAGTATATATTTTCTTTAATGTCGTTTGTTGTTAGCAATTATTAGCTTATTCCCAAGAGTTAGCAGCTTTCACTCAGTTTTTACTAGGCAAAAATCAAATCTACATGAGGAATGCACTTCCTTGACTCTTGTGCAGAAAGGAGTGCACTATTCTGCTGCATCCATTTTCAATAAGCTACCACAAGAACTCAAAAATCTTAGCAGTAGCCCAAACGCTTCTAAGTCTAAACTGAATAGTTTCCTCACGGCTCACTCCTTCTATTCTGTCAAGGAGCTCCTGGAAGAGCTGAAAAATTAAGCAAATTCCAGTGTTACATTGTTGATTTTCTATATTTAAAGTTACGGATTGTCGCCTGAATACGTTTCTTGTATTTCATTTTATCTGTTTCTACTATCGTGTTATTTTTTCATGTATTGACTCCTTCCATGACCATGGAGACTTGTCCTTAATTTGGTCCCACGGAACAGTAAATAAATAAATAAATAAGAAATTTATAACCATGTGTATCATCTACTGACATTAGCTAGAAACGACGGTGGCTGTTAACTAACACACATAGTTTTGCTAATGCGATTGAAGGAGTGGAATAATTGTGTAACTGACACAGAGAGAAATCTTGGTGATGATACCACCAGCATAACGTCGCATATGGAACAAAAACTAATGTAAGAAGGAAACGTTAATTGTCCCCTATGAACTGAAACTATCTCATGTCATCATTTCTTCAGACCGATGAAAACTGGCAAAAATACACTGACGAACTATAAAGTTATGACCACCTGCTTAGAAGAGCGTTGGTCCATCTCTTGGAACGCAATTCTGAAGCGATTCTGTGTGTAACGGCTTAGGTGAGAGTTTGCTAGGTTTCCTGTTGTATGCGGTATTACGCCACTCAATCCCCGTAAATTACGGGCCATTGGTCTGCGCGCACGGAGGCGGCGCCTGAGAGCGCCCCAGATGTGTAACATCGGGTTCGGATGAGGCGTGTCCGGTGGCCAAGACATGAATTTCTCTATCATGCTCCTCAAATCACCGATGATCGGTCCTGTTCTTGTGACACGGACAGTTATCCTGCTGGAAGATGCCGTTGTCGTCGGGGGTTATCTCGAGCATGATGTGATGCAGGTGGTCCGCAATAACGTTCACGTAGTCCACTTCTGTCACAGGTCGATTGGAACGCCAGGTGAATGTGCTCCACAGCACAAAAATGCCCCTACCGCCTGTGTTCGTAGCCGTTCGCTTAGATGACGGCGTATCCGGACACGAACAGCGGCCTGATGTGATAAGAAATGTGATCCATCCGGGCAGGTGACGTGTTACTACTGATCCACGGTCTATTCTCCATCATTTCGTGCCAGCGTGGTTAACACACTGGTCCTACACGTGGAATTATGGTCTAGGGTGCCATTTCGTGTGACAGCACAGGAGCACCTTAGTGGCGGGGTTCGAGACCGAAATCAAGCATTCCGGCGGTTTGGGTACTCACCACAGTCAACCTCCTAGCTGACGGAAAACTACGTTACGGAGCCCTAAGTTCATTATATGCGCAAACGGATAGGGCGAAATACTAGCGGCTGGACCGGCATTGTACTCTGTCGCCAGATCTGCCTCAGATCGCCACCTGCCCTGTTTTACAGAGTGGGCAAGCGTCCGACTTCCCAACTGCGTGATGCGGCATGGAAATCCAACACCTTGTGCCTACTCGTGGTTTCACTGTCCATCAACCACTTTCCGAAGACGCTCACGACAGTAGCACTCGAACACGCGACCAGCTTCGTCGTTTCTGAGACACCGGCGCCTAACAGTCTGCCGTTTGGCAAAGTCACTTGCGTCAGTGGATTTCCTCATTTGCGGCCGGTTTCGTCGCTCCAATAATTTCCTACTCGTCCTGAGGCATAGCTCCTTACATCGTGGCTATTGCGATCGTAATAGTAGTCAGCAGATGTGCAGTGTGAATCACGCGCAGGACAGATGGCGTCAGAAGCCCGATTGTTTGTAGTTTCTATACGATCTGGTTGTGGTCACTAGCTGACGTATGCCATTTGAGCTCCAGTCAAAAATCTGTCATTTCATTTGCATTTATGTTTAATTTTCTAATTTTTTATTAATTACTATTATAGTTGTGCTTAGTTGTGGGTGCGAATGAATATGTGAATGTGAAATAATGTTTCATGTAAATTTTTATGCTATACATTGAAGTAACTGGTCTCGTGAGGAATGTTCGAGAGAGGCGTGTGTCAGATATTCGAACCGGGGAATCTGTTACGAACTATTTCGTCAGTTTGTAGTTTTTTGAAATGAGATTATGATTTCGGTAAAACAGTTTTCTTAAGAGGGAGTTAATTTTATATTTGTGTGTTTTCAAAATTTATTGACGCAAATTTACCGTTCTGGTTCAGTGACAAGTTCTAATTAGTTCTGCACATATGCGCGGGATTGGGCGGGTTTGATGCTGCTGTCATGTTTCTCTACCAATCGGAAATTAGCATATTCACAAGTATTTTGGGGAACTACGTAGTAATTTCTTTTGTGTAGAAATATGAACAGAGTAGGGATTTGGATCTCATGGTGATCACACCCACTGACATGTTGTTGTTGTTGTTGTGGTCTTCAGTCCTGAGACTGGTTTGATGCAGCTCTCCATGCTACTCTATCCTGTGCAAGCTTCTTCATCTCCCAGTACCTACTGCAGCCTACATCTTTCTGAATCTGCTTAGTGTATTCATCTCTTGGTCTCCCTCTACGATTTTTGCCCTCCACGCTGCCCTCCAGTACTAAATTGGAGATCCCTTGATGCCTCAGAACATGTCCTACCAACCGATCCCTTCTCCTAGTCAACTTGTGCCACAAGCTCCTCTTCTCCCCAATTCTATTCAATACCTCCTCATTACTTATGTGATCTACCCATCTAATCTTCAGCATTCTTCTATAGCACAACATTTCGAAAGCTTCTATTTTCTTCTTGTCTAAACTATTTATCGACCATTCTTCACTTCCATACATGGCTACACTCCATACAAATACTTTCAGAAACGACTTCCTGACACTTAAATCTATACTCGATGTTAACAAATTTCTCTTCTTCAGAAACGCTTTCCTTGCCATTGTCAGTCTACATTTTATATCCTCTCTACTTCGACCATCATCACTTATTTTGCTCCCCAAACAGCAAAACTCCTTTACTACTTTAAGTGTCTCATTTCCTAATCTAATTCCCTCAGCATCACCCGACTTAATTCGACTACATTCCATTATCCTCGTTTTGCTTTTTTTTATGTTCATCTTATACCCTCCTTTCAAGATACTGCTCTTCCAAGTCCTTTGCTGTCTCTGACAGAATTACAATGTCATCGGCGAACCTCAAAGTTTTTATTTCTTCTCCATGGATTTTAATACCTACTCCGAACTTTTCTTTTGTTTCCTTTACTGCTTCCTCAATATACAGATTGAATAGCATCGGGGAGAGGCTACAACCCTGTCTCACTCCCTTCCCAACCATTGCTTCTCTTTCATGCCCCTCGACTCTTATAACTGCCATCTGCTTTCTGTACAAATTGTAAACAGCCTTTCGCTCCCTGTATTTTACCCCTGCCACATTCAGAATTTGAAAGAGAGTATTCCAGTCAACATTGTCAAAAGCTTTCTCTAAGTCTACAAATGCTAGAAACGTAGGTTTGCCTTTCCTTAAACTTTCTTCTAAGATAAGTCGTAGGGTCAGTATTGCCTCACGTGTTCCAACATTTCTACGGATTCCAAACTGATCTTCCCCGAGGCCAGCTTCTACCAGTTTTTCCATTCGTCTGTAAAGAATTCGCGATATTATTTTGTAGCTGTGACTTATTAAACTGATAGATCGGTAATTTTCACATCTGTCAACAGCTGCTTTCTTTGGGGTTGGAAGTATTATATTCTTCTTGAAGTGTGAGGGAATTTCGCCTGTCTCATACATCTTACTCACCAGATGGTACAGTTTTGTTAGGCCTGGCTCTCCCAAGTCTGTCAGTAGTTCTAATGGAATGTTGTCCACTCCCGGGGCCTTGTTTCGACTTAGGTCTTTCAATGGTACTCCGATGAAAATTATTAATATTGTGATATTTGGGTAAGAAAATGTTTGAGAAGTGCCGTAAAGAGTGGAAGCACAGTGTGAAATTCAGAACTTTTGGTGACATTTTAAATAATTAAATTCCGAGTGGTTACTCGCGAACGTTAACATCTTGTTACTTGAGACTGATTATAGCAATATTTGAGCGACCTATCCTTACAGAAACAATTCGTTTGCTAACTTTCTGTGAAGGGTAATTAATAATTACCACAAACTGGCTATAGTTGTGAATAATGTGTACAGCTTAGAGTAAGGCTTGGTAGTAACTGGTATATGCAAGCTTACCGTAATAGAGAGAAATTTTACGCACATAAATACTTTCGTTTAAATATTATTAACGTTCCACCGACAAAACATTCTTTTGTGCGACTTGTGGTTACGAGGTGTTATTTCTATAGCTTTTTCCGGCTGACAACCGCATTTCAGTAATTTGAAGGAGGCGTGCATGTGAGAAGGGATTCACCACAAGGTGAGTGGAAATCGTTAACACCAGCACCGGACCGCGCCACCGCAATCCATGCTCCACCTATACACTGAGACAACTAAATATCTAGAAAACGATGTGTCGTACGAAAAAAGTTCAAGAAGAAAAGTTAATATTAATAAAAGGAATATCCGTCTGAGGTACAAATGGCCACCTCCTTATCACCCTCCTTCTTGGGAGGGGTCAACTTTGTATTTCCACATTGGACCCCAGTCTCTCCACGCGAAAAAATACGTACTCTTTACTCAAACCATTATTTTCTGTTCGACAAATATCATGTGCGTCTGTTTTTGCAATTAAGAACACAACTGATTCTACATTTCAGGAGCAATGATTTGGATGTAACAGTTTTCTGTTCCCATGGGGGTACTTGAAATCAATGAGTCCCCTTGCCTCTCGCCATTGGGTGCTTGATTTTGGTGAGTGTCCATGGCAGGTGCGAATGGACATTTTATCTTATTACAATAGTTGTGGTTTGTATTCCGCCAGTAGCCAGCGCAAGAGTTACGGTGGCCGGATGGAAAAACACACCGAAAGCAGTCACCCTGATGGCGGGGTTCGAGGCCGGTAACCGAAATTAAGCATTTCCAACGGTTTGGTGACTCGACACAATCAACCCCGTAAGTAACAGAAAACTGCGCTACCATACAACAAGCTTCTGTGCCGAAAATGTCACTGTCTAACCATATTATTTATACTGTACAATCACATTTACAACATTCTAAAAACGTTTGAACATCAGTATCAACCGTTAGCGCACGAACGTTTACATTTACATCGTAAATGAAATGTAGAACCCAATCCGTCGATAGTTAACTGCAGAAACAGGCACCCTTGGCATTTGTTGATTATAGCGCCATCTACCACGAACGGAATGCAATGGTTTGAGAAAACCGTGCATACTTTTTGGCGCAGAATCAGAATACGCAATAAAAGTGGGGGGTTTCCATTTGAAAGTACGAAGTTGACCCCGCCCACGCAGAAGAGGTCGTTAGGAGTTGGCCACTTGTGGGACAGACAGATAGCCCCTTTAATAATATTAACTTTTTACAAAGGAAATTATTTTCGTGCGATACTTCGTTATCGAAATGTTTAGTTGCCGCAAGTGAACATAAACACACTGTACACTTTCGTTAGAGCGATTCGTAACTGAAATTGAATCTCATGGTGGGCAGTGGTCACAACGTTTTGGCTCGTTAGTGTACCACTTCAAGAAATCTCATTAACTAGCAACTCCGCTATGTTACTGTTAAACCGAAAAGCCGCCGACAAGACCAGTTGGGATGAAAGAGAATATAAACACTGGCGTAATTTAAAACAAACAATGCTTGAAGAGCATTATAAATAAAAATGTCGAAACAAATATTTTTTACTCATAACAATAACTTTACTATTTCTCTATGTACAGAAAAATTAAACAGTGAAATCAATGCTGATGCTTTGGTATTCTCGGTAGACAGCGATACCCAGCTCACAACTATTCGCGCTACCAGTTCCAGACTCCAGACGCCTCTTTAACCACGGACCCAGTCGCTTCTCATGGGCAACACCTTGTAAAGTACCATGCCAACGGAACCGTTCGATACCCTTTCGAAATGTATACGCGAACTAGGAAAACTCTGAGCATATATTGTAACCGTCCTGAGTAGCTGATTTATCATTTTCTGGATACCTAAAACATAATTATGGTGATGTATAATTAAAATATGGTGAAGTTTAGTTTCTTTTCTTCTTTTCTAAACTATCTGTGGAAAAGTTATAAAATTTATATACGAAACCCAATTACTAATGTCTGTGCAACTTAACGAAAAGAGCTACGAAATACGTTAGCAACAAAATCTAAACTGTAACTGAAAATTTATTGCATTTTGTAAACTAAGCATTACTGTAAAAAAATATCTTAAATGTTGGCCAATGCTAACCGACTTATTCTGTCATATTTATTGTTCTAAAGTAATTGTCAGAGACAGCAAAGGACTTGGACGAGCAGTTGAACGGAATGGACAGTGTCTTGAAAGGAGGATATAAGATGAACACCAACAAAAGCAAAACGAGGATAATGGAATGTAGTCGAATTAAGTCGGGTGATGCTGAGGGAATTAGATTAGGAAATGAGGCACTTAAAGTAGTAAAGGTGTTTTGCTATTTGGGGAGCAAAATAACTGATGATGGTCGAAGTAGAGAGGATATAAAATGTAGACTGGCAATGGCAAGGAAAGCGTTTCTGAAGAAGAGAAATTTGTTAACATCGAGTATAGATTTAAGTGTCAGGAAGTCGTTTCTGATAGTATTTGTATGGAGTGTAGCCATGCATGGAAGTGAAACGTGGACGATAAATAGTTTGGACAAGAAGAGAATAGAAGCTTTCGAAATGTGGTGCTACAGAAGAATGCTGAAGATTAGATGGGTAGATCACATAACTAATGAGGAGGTATTGAACAGAATTGCGGAGAAGAGGAGTTTGTGGCACAAGTTGACTAGAAGAAGGGATCGGTTGGTAGGACATGTTCTGAGGCATCGAGGGATTACAAATTTAGCATTGAAGGTCAGCGTGGAGGGTAAAAATTGTAGAGGGAGACGAAGAGGTGAATACACCAAGCAGATTCAGAAGGATGTAGGTTGCAGTAAGTACTGGGAGATGAAGAAGCTTGCACATGATAGAGTAGCATGGAGAGCTGCATCAAACCAATCTCAGGACTGAAGACAACAACAACAACAAAGTAATTGTCATGATTTATAAATCCCAACTCCCACTTTTTGTAGAAAACTATTCAACTTTTAATTGCAAAATACGAAATGAACACTTTAAAAATGTTTGTACTCAGATTTCCAATACTGTTAAGTATATGAAGATCGGCGCCAATAGTGGGAGGGTGAGTCAGTGTCCTGTTGCCATTCAAGCACGAAACTTGTGTAAATTTGTGATGTGAATAAACAACAATTCTTAAGTAATTTTTTTAGGTATAATATTTTGTAGAATTGATTAATCAAGACACGCAGGTCCTGGAATTGCGGTGAATCTGGATTTTCACACAGGTGGAGATAAACTGCAGGAAAGAGATAAACCCTGCCTTCAAGCATCAACAATCTCAGTTGAGTATTAACTTCCATAGCCCAATAAATTGGTCATATTATAACCCCTTGCTGTAGTCTTTTGTAACCATCAGCCATATCCAATCACACATGTCCCATCCATCCGCATGAGTGCCTTAGGGATCAGTCCTATTCCTCCATTCTGTCTGTTCTAAACGGCTGATATGCCCCAGTAACTATCCCCACCCATCTGTTCCAGTATGCCAACTGTAACGTTACGAGTATTTGGGCGAGTTGCTCGTTCATCTAGGCCTGGTATTGAAGAGAGATGAGTTTCTTGCGTAACTGAACGCTGGCAATCCCTGGGCAGAGGGCGCGCTGCGACCAGTCAATTAGACCGTTTTCGGTCAGCCAGGTGCAGAGACGAGCAGTGTCACCAGTAATGGGAAAATAATGGTGTAGAGAATTTGGACTTACGTGTCGATTGCTTAAGACGGCCGGCTATGCTCCCAACAATGGCGGGCCTTGTGAGAAACTGACACATCTCTTCTTTCAGCTCTTTGAGAGTTTATAGTAATTTACAATCAAATATTAATGCATATCTGAATACATCGGCGATCGCAGAAAAACGAAGTACATCCAAACTCAAAACAGTATTTCAGTATCTTTAAAACTATAGAAATTAATATTTCACATTGGATGAACATATACACAGTGAACCTCTGAGTTAACGACTTTTAAATGCTTCATGCGATTTCATCAAACGATATCTCACATGACAGCTTTGAACTATATCCATCATCTCTGAAAGGTACATATCAGTATCTGTTATTTTATTGATTAATTGCGTCTTTTATATCTTTTTTATTATGCAAATTGTTGTCAGAACATTGTATTCTCCACATTTACACAGCAAATGAACACAGTATTAGTGCCTGTATTTTGACATAATGGTGTATTATTTAAGGAAAAGCTTACTATTTCGCAGTAATTTTATTCAAATGTTGACTGCAAGTGCTAATAAAAAACTGTGCTGATTTAAAAGTGGCCAGACACGTGTGTTAGCGGACACCAAAGTTGAAAAGAGAACCAAAAGATGCTTCTATGAAGAAGACACAAATAATTGTTTAAACAAATTTTAACGACAATTCATTGTTGTCTAGCGTGAACGCACTTCCACAAGAGTATTAGCTTATTAATTTACGAACAAATATTTATTTATAATTATTATGAATAATCTGAATGTGACCAAGTGTTTATAACATTTATTTGTTTAAATATTGTTGCAGTGTGTTAGTTTAGTCTTGCGAGTGGTCATGACGAATCAAATCATGTTTGTAGAATGGAAGAACGATGTATTTTTGGCGAGAATGACATTCAGCCAAAGGAAAAGCAGACAGCGGCGTGACACTACGAGAAGTAAGTGGAGACTGAGATTTCTGGAATGAAGAGCTCAAGGAAGCGATTCTGGTCACTTTGTGTCCATCTTACTAACCTGTTTACGGTGTAACGTGTGTGATCCAGTAGTACAGGTGATTGATTCCAGGTAGTGACGGCAACTACCATACTTTAACTCCTGGAGTGACTTTATGTATCTAGTGGTCTGAATGTGGTCCAAAGTAGGAATCTAATTTTTTACGCTTGATTTACTGAACTGAGAATAAACAGCGTATGAGTTACTATTTTTCATACTGTGTGTGTTAACTTGTGGATCATCATGTTGAACTCTAAAGTATTTTGAGCTGGTGAATGTTTAATGCATTGTGATCACGAAGTGAACTTAGTTTTTGTGAGTGTTTGGTGACTATTTACTTTGGGGGTATTGTTACCATTCTTGTACCACTCTCAACGTAACTTTAGTGCATTTGATAAGGACATTTTCTGTCTGTATTTTTCTGTGGTAAGTTCCTATGGGACCAAACTGCTGATGTCATCGGTCCCTAGGCTTACACATTACTTAACCTATCTTAAACTAACTTACGCTAAGGACAACACTCACATCCATGCCCAAGGGAGGACTCGAACCTCCGACGGGAGAACCCGCGCGAACCATGGCAAGGCACCTGAGACCGCGCAGCTTCCCCATGCGGCGTCCGTTTATTAATGGAGTATTGTAGAACCACTTACCATTTGTTTGCGATTTCCCTTTGTTGAATAAACGTTATTCAAGGTAATTCTCTGTCATCCACATCAATTAGCACAGAACCATTTTTATTAAAATATCCATTTATCTTTTATTTTGTATTTCCGTGTGTTTTATTAACTCACAATTCTAGCCAAAGCATAGACTATTTGACTGCTGGATCACAGTTACGGTTTGTTATTTGCAGCGAATTAGCTGTGGGGCTCGACCTTTGACTACATTGAGCTACTCTTTTTTAAATAGAGCCGTGCATAGCCCAAGTACCTAAATATGAGCAATATCAGCCAAGGCGCAACTGGTTTTCTCGTATGGGATGCTGTTTAGAAGAGCAAATACCCAGTAGTAGCCGTTAGGTGACGTTGCACGACGACG
This sequence comes from Schistocerca piceifrons, assembly GCF_021461385.2. NCBI lineage: Eukaryota > Metazoa > Arthropoda > Insecta > Orthoptera > Acrididae > Schistocerca > Schistocerca piceifrons. Next base: position 318,452,485 of record NC_060139.1, on the reverse strand, counting down.
CCTCTTCCTGTGCCTTCCATCCAACCCTATAAGTTTCACAGTCGGATCTCCAGATCGCCTCAATAACTTTACCTCGTGGTACAACTACAGGCAGGGCTAGTTTAAGGCCCAAACGACACAAGCAGACGCTTGGGACGCCAAGCTGAGAGGGTGTATCGTACCGCTTTTCATGCTGACTGCATTTAGATTTATTTTTAAAGGTCCTACCATTTGCACAAGCAACGGCAACTAATGTATGCAGGAGGGAGGAAAAGGCGGAGGGGGTGCCACATAATATGGCACCTGTGTGGAAAAATGTCCTCATACAAGTCCTTACTACGGGTATCTCACAATCAATCCTGTCAAGAGCCAACAATAATCGTAGAACGTACTTCGCTTCAGTCGCTCTGACTTCCTCCTCATAATCCATGACCAGCACATCCATCTTACTAACACACACAAAAGTGTCTAGGACCTATCCTCGACCGCAAAGTAACATGCAGCCCCATCTATTAACAATCCAATGAACAGCCCATTATAGACTAAAACTACCAAGAGAACAACACGAGGCCTACATCCTCCACACTCTTCTTCTCCTATGAAAGCCTTGTCCCATCCAGCCTCAATTTTGTAAAAGTAGCTTGGATTTTCGCACACCTCAAAATTTTATCTCTCCTTACATGTCTTACTACGCCATGTATTCCACTTCACCTTCGATACCCGCCTTCCCTCTCCTTCCTGTATTCTCTGTGAACTGACAAAATTTCCCCCTTTCTCAAACATCTTCGAAAATCCTACATATCCCTCAAACTCCAAGATCACAATCCAGTTGTATAACCACTCAATTTCAGTTCGGGGATGCTGCCATACTTACATCGAAACGTCCTAACTTCCCTCCACCTCTACACCATCCGCATTCTATCCCTACGTAACTTCAAGTGACTCTCTCTACTTAACCCAGAATTCCACCTCTACCTGTCCCTCCAGCTACAGGCATAGTCGCTATACGGTTCAGTACTTCTCCCAGCATGTTGCACCACCCTCACTCCTTCGTATTCCAGCCTCCATTTATACACCCCACTTCCAAATCCGACAGCAACACCCCAAATCCCAGACTTAGTGACACATTTATATGTCATTGTTCTATTATCCCTCAATCCTTCCTCATTCACTACCCACACAGCATTTAGTAGGTTAAATAAGTTATACAAAACTGCAACCAGTCACTTTTTTGAATAATTATGTTTTATTCCATGAACCGGTTTTCGAACCTTTTCAGGTTCATCTTCAGATGGTTTCAGAAAGTTACATCATTATTGCTAGCATAGTGCTGGCTGCTGGCTTGCGACAGTATAGGCGGTTTTTTTCGGTTAGTGTCCATCTGTCTGCCTCCATTTTTGATGTCCAGTTGTTGTATCACTACACACACTTCGACACAAACTATATAAATTACACTCTGACAGCGAGGCGTATCCAGCATGCGCTTTACAACTGTTGCTTGTAACAAAGATCTTGACAGAAAGATATGGCATAGGCTTACATTGCGCAGAGATGTAATTTGTTCTTCTTTACATGTATTATTGTCGATATAAGGGCAAATGTTTTAATCAGACTGGCGATAACATGAAGTACAAAATAAATTAAATAAATGAACTACTACAAGAACAAACCTCAGGTGATCTGATATCTTGTTTCTATTTGTATATTACGTATAATACAGGTAGTTGATAGCCTTTTTTATGTGATTGGCATTAACATGGATAAGTGTGTGCAGTTGTAACGCCGGAAATGCATATCCTCCTATTTCCATCTATTGCACTGCAAATTTTTTTCCTTATTTTGTTACCTGAATATATAACATTTCTGTGTCTTTGTATATTGTAATTGTTTTACTATTTGTATATATTTATGCATTTATGTCGATGTATAATTGGTTTGTTGTGTAAAGATTATTTGTATTTTTACGCTGGGTCTGGCCTAGGGAAAACTATGCTATCGAACGAATACATCGATAGGTCGTGTGGAGAACCAAAGTGTTTAGGATCTTTGGTAGTGTTAACTCTGTCGCGTGGAGCGCGGGCAGAGGGAGTCTGGCTGGGGTGGTGCAGTGGAGCAGGTGTGTTGTGTGACGCTCCCGCGAGTTGCCGCGCTTTCGGGGTTTGGCAGCATGTAATTGCGCTCGACTTGCTATGATAGTTTCTGACACGGTGTCGCGGACGGGAAGCACAAGCTGGCGCGCATCAAGAGCCCGTTTCGCCTGGTGACCGTGTCGAGAAGAAGGCGCGCCAACATCCAGCTTCTGCAACAGCGACGGCCGACAATGATTGGCTGTCGCCACCTCCTCGACCGACGGCTTCAAACCTTCAATCAACCAACAAGGAAGACTGGAAGCACGTAAAGTTTTAGAACTGTACGGCAGACCTCAGCCTTTAAAATTGTTCCATTCACAAAATTACAGCAACTTAGCATGAACCTTTGTTGCTCACTGTCCCAATTGCATTACCAAGCAGGGTCCCTTCCTTTTCCGGAATGAACCCGAGTGTCGTTGAAATTCAAACGCCAGCATTAAAGTAATATCATTCCATTTCGCAGCTTTAATTTCAAAATTCAGTTAAAGTATTCATAGCTGGCTACAATATGTAGATTACACAAGCACAAACTAAAAGTGCGAGTTTTGTTACCATATTTTAGCTTACCTGTGACTGCAGCCCAGCTTGGTACGTACTAAATTTTACTATTGTTAATTGTCCAGAATCATTTAATTCAAGTGCAAAGTTAAATCTCTTATTTCTAAACTGTGTAGATTCAAGTAGCTTTTGAAATGATTGTTGAGGTAGCCCAAGACTAACCTTATTTTATTGAATTTCGTAGTGCTTCAGAAACAAAGTTAACCATTAATTTCAGTCACTAAATTAACTTTCAATTTTCCGGTTTTATTAATTCTTTTGCTAAATTAAGTCAGAGTGTAGCGAAATTTATTACTTCTGACAAACTTTCAGTTTTCACACAACACGTGTCAACTCTCAGTTGCCACGCTTTTAGTGCTAATTATATGTGCAATAACCTTTCTTTTTCAGTTATTATAGTAGTTGTCCATAGGACTGGCGACTCTAATTTTCCCCAAATCTCAAATATCTAATTAACGCCAATTAATTGTTGACGTGACGACCGCACATTTACTTTCTGTATTAATTTTACCCTTTTCTCAAAATTAATTTCCACCAATTTCATTTGCATTTTTCCTTTCATTTAGATGTAACCCTTTCCTCCCTCTTTAGCGACAGATTAACTTCGGTGACGATTGCTTTTTCCCAAATTTCCATTAGGTACACGCGGTTTAATTTTTCACTGTCATTAAGGTCGATAAGTGAGGGGGAGGTTACAACTACTCTTGATGAACCGTGGTATCGTGCTGAAGATGCATGGGCAGCTGTACCTGTACACGCCAGTCGCCGTCGCCGTGCAAGACAGACTATATATAAAACAATTGAAGACGTCGAAATGACCACATCTGCCGCCGACAAGAAAAAGAATACCATCAAATCTGTCGCTGCACACTCTCTATTGGACGGACCTGCAGTGTTTTGTGGTTGCAGACTGAACTTCAGCATCGACATCAATGATTCGTTTACCCACGGTAACTGATGGTTAACAGTCGCTGTTGTACGTGGTGGTACAGGTGTACCCAATGTATCCGGACTGGAAAGCTTCGTTGATCGTGACATCATAGCCTATCGAACATATCATGTCACCGAAAATGCAAATAAAGACTTTGGCAAATCAACATATATGTCACCCTCACCCTTTTCCTTGTATACAAGTACTCGAAGAGCTGGAGATTTTCAAGCATATTTCTAAGAAAGATGGCCTCTTCCTCAATGAACAGTTACAACTACGTAACAAAAATGTTTTCAATGGTGTCAATCCACTGCTCGCGGGATTTTGATTCCTTTATTTTTTACCATATTCTCCTGCCTCTGCCCCGAAAGATTATTTTTTTCGAATCTCGTAGATATGTTACCTTCACGCAAATATTTTCTGGATTGTGCAGATGCTTGTAAAAAAAGTCTATATTGTTCTGTCGTTTAGGTAATAGTAATTTCTGTAAAGCGTAATAGATGGCTCTTATTTATACTTAATATGCTTGACTACTGCACATTTTCAATAATACATCAAGCTCTTTTCCTTTATATCGGTTTTTAAAATTAATTGTCTTTTTTTTGTTCAATTATTTCTGTTATAATGTTTGAAATGGGCGCATTTCACTGTCCGCACCCGATAGGCGGCGCAACTTGTATTGTTTTCGTGGCAGCAATGTAAGCCAGTGGGCCGATCAGTCTGATATTGTTCCCAGCTAGGCACACGTGGCAAAAGCTGGAACGTTTTGTTTTATTTTTGACTTGAGCTTAGCTGCTCTAAAATCAGACCGTTGCTTTTTTGCAACGTAAATGTAACCTTTGTACCTCATGACAATTGTCATCTTGGTTAATAGGTTCTTTGCCATACTAAATTTTCTATGTATTATTTTCTAGGGTTTATCAAAATTTCATTCTGATGAAGACACCCTTAGTAGGTGTCGAAAGCTAGGTCAGAGTACCAAACAGTAATTTGCAACCGGTTGGCTGTATGTTGACACTTACATATTTTTGAGAGACATATTGTCCGAGAATTAAACTAAAAATAGTTCTCATTCAGTGGTTTAGATGGTTCAAATGCCTCTAAGCACTATGGGACGTAACATCTCAGATCATAAGTCCCCTAGACTTAGAACTACTTAAACCTAACTAACCTATGCACACCACACACATCCATGCCCGAGGCAGGATTCGAACATGCGACTGTAGCAGCAACGCGGCTCCGAACTGAAGCGCCTAGAGCCGCTCGGCCACAACGCCCGGCATCATTGGTCGTAAAATACATGTGGGAAGTCGAAATCCCCTGTCAAATATTCCCAATTGGGAATTCGTAGAACACCTACCAGCGGGGGTCAGACCTCGCACAGCCGGCTCATATTCCAGGGGTAGGGAATGAAAAGTACTAAAAAATAAATAATAGGTCACAAACAGAGTTGTGTTTAAAGTCAGTTTCTTCCTACATTACTTATCAGATCGTTTCTAAGGATTTGCTTCCTTTGGGAGAAGTTGTCTGTTGTCTACTTGTAACTCTGGTTTGTGTCTTCCAAATCGACTCCCACTTCTTTTGTTACGTAAACAGGCATTTCCTACCCCTTGGAAGAGATCTTTAGTATACTCTTTCCACCTGCGCATTCTTTTCACTGCAAGCAGCAGTGGAGCTCTTTTTGCCCTCTTTATGTTGACGCCTTTGCTTTCAGTTTCACCGAAGGTTTTCTTGACTTTTCAGAACGCTAAATCTGTCCTGCCCTGAGGTCACACTAGTACGTGCGGTGCGGATAGGTGAATAAGGAAGAATGGAGGGATGCCATTCGTTTAACAGGTGCTATTGATCGATTTTTGCATGGAACGCAGTGCTAATTTCATTTATCATACTCGATGATTTTTAGTAGACCTGCAACTGTGTGATTAATAATTTATGTAATAAAACATTGCATTACATGGCGCCTTTAGAAAATTTATTCTCATTGTCAACTACTGTATATTGCTATTTTATGTGATACTTGCGAGTGTGCTGTTCTGCCTCTTTTTATGGTTTCACTGTAATCGAAAAACTGGAAAACATAAACCTTTTGATATTTTTACAAGGCAGTTATAAAAAATAGTATTTTTGTCTATCTTCTTATAGGTATTGCGCCTCCTTCATTGTGCAGAAGTTAACGCATACAAAAACCGCCGCTAACACACCGTCTGTTAGTGTGAAAACATGGTACAAAGATGATACGACAGTATAACTTCCCAAAGAGTTTAGCTACAGTCAGAGGTTTTCCATTTTTTGTGGATTACATTATTTACGCCAAGTTGTCACAATTTATATCATTAACACTATCGACTACTTAAGTTTTCGAATGTGCTTTATATTCTACTGTCTGTACCCGGTCACATCATGCTGTGGCTCTGTCTGCTTAAAAGTAAAATGTAAAAGGAAGAAAAGAGAAAGCACACATTTCTAATATGTATGGAAATTGAATATCGTCCCAATCTCCTTCTCTCTCCTGTCTCTTTCCATCTCCCCCTCCCCCTTTCTTTGTCCATCTCCTCCTCCTTCACAATTTCTCCCATCACCTCCTCCCCTCTCTCTGTCCATCTTCCCCTACCCGCCTCCCTCTCTGTCTGCCTCGAGATGACGGGATGTATGTGTTGTCCTCATCATTTCATCATCATTCGTGAAAAGTGGCGAGATTGGGTTGAGCAACGGTTGTGAATTTGTACGGGCGCTGGTAACCGTTTAGTTAAGCTCCCCACAAACATCATCATCAACTCTCTCTGTCCATCGCGTCTAAATACAAAAATACAACTTTCCTGCATGTTAACAGTTCACTGTTGTATATTCTACACACTGAAGCGCCAAAGAAACTGGTATAGGCGTGCGTATTCAAATGCAATGTAAACAGGCAGAATACGGCTCTGCGGTCGGCAACGCCTATATTAGACAACAAGTGTCTGGCGCAGTTATTAATCGGTTACTGCAGCTACAATGGCAGGTTATCGAGATTGAAGTGGATCTGAACGTGGCGTTATAGTAGGCGCACGAGCGATGAGACACGGTACCTCCAGACGCACGGGGTAGCTGCGCGGTTTAGGGCGCCTTGCCACGGTTCGCGCAGCTGCCCCTGTCGGAGGTTCGAGTCCTCCCTCGGCCATGTGGGCGTGTGTTGTCCTTAGCGTAAGTTGGTTTAAGTTAGGTTAAGTGGTGTGTAAGCCTAGGGATTGATAACCGCAACAGTTTGGTCCCATAGGAACTTACAACAAATTTCCACAGCACCTCTGAGGTAGCGATGAAGTGGGCCATCAACAAAGTGTCATCGTGCGAACCACTCAAAGAAACATCATCCATAAGGGCTTTTGGAGCCGAAGGCCCGCTCATGTACCCTTGATGGCTGCGCGACGCAAAGCTTTAAGCCTCGCCTGGTCCGTCAACACCGCCATTGGACTGTTGATGACTGGAAACATGTTGTCTGTCGGACGAGTCTCATTTCAAATTCTATCGAGCGGATGGGCTGTACGGGTATGGAGACAGCCTCATGAACCCATGGACCCAGCATGTGAGCAAGGGACTGTTCAAGCTGGTGGTGTGGAGCGCATGCAATTGGAGTGATATGGGACATTTGATACATCTAAATACGACTCTGACAGGTGACACGTACGTAAGCATCCTGTCTCATCACCTGCATCCATTCATGACCATTGTGAATTCCGACGGACTTGGGCAATTCCAACAGGACAATGCTACACCCCACACGTCCAGTATTGCTACAGAATGCCTCCAGGTACAGTCTTCTGAGTTTAAACACTTCCGCTGGCCACCAAACTCCCCAGACATGAGCATTATTGAGCATATCTGGGATGCCTTGCAACGTGCTGTTCAGAAGAGATCTTCACTCCCTCGTACTCTTATGGATTTATGGACAGCGCTCCAGGATTCATGGTGTCAGCTCCATACAGTACTGCGTTAGACATTAGTCGAGTCCATGCCACGTCGTGTTGCGACACTTCTACATGCTCGCGGGGTCCCAGCACGATATTAGACAGGTGTACCAGTTTCTTTGGCTCTTCAGTGTATATATTTATATAGTAAAAAGTACGGTATATTGTCTATATGTGTCTAAACGGTTGTTACACTTTCGGAGACTATCGATTTTGAACAAACCAATACTTACATTTTTATAAAGTTTTCCCTTTTATTACAAATATATTACATATATACCAGATGGCGCATCTGTAGGTTTATAAAAATGTGAGCATTCGAATGCAACGTCGTGTCAACATTTCAAAGCAATCGGTGAAAAATTTTCGGAAATTTGAGATTCTTAAGAAAAGAACATCTATATTTGTAGCTATATACAAACTGTCAATGTTCTCAATCGCAAATCTCCGAACTGAATGCTCTGAAATTTTTCCACAACGTTGCACTGGAATATATATGTTTTTTAAAAATACAGGTAATATATATTTTTATTAATTTAATAATAGGGAAACTATATATATATATATATATATATATATATATATATATATATATATATATATATAGAGAGAGAGAGAGAGAGAGAGAGAGAGAGAGAGAGTAGTTTCTTAAGTACAGCCCATATTGGAATACGACGTTGTGTCGAAATTTCAAAACAGTCAGTCAAGAACTTTCAGAGAAACATGCTTTTGAACAAACGAACTTTTAAATTTTGTTTATATGGATTTTAAAAATGGTTCAAATGGCTCTGAGCACTATGGGACTTAACTTCTGTGGTCATCAGTCCCCTAGAACTTAGAACTACTTAAACCTAACTAACCTAAGGACATCACACACATCCATGCCCGAGGCAGGATTCGAACCTGCGACCGTAGCAGTCCCGTGGTTATATATGGATTTTATACTATTTTTCAGTTATTTAGTGGATTGCATAAAGCAATGAACACGCTTATGTATTCGGTACAGTCATTACCTGCAACAGAAATATTTTAACAAATTTATAGATTCACTGTGCAGTTTCTCTCCTGACTTTTTGTGGCGTACAGCTCCACTAATAATTCCTTTGTACGTGATTTCTGGAAGTAATAGGGTATCTTAAGATTCCTTCTATGTTTGTAAATGGTTGTACAATGATTTATTATGTGCATTGCTCTGGCTGATTTTGTGAAGTGTTTACGTGTGTTGTAAGGTGTCAGGCAAATCCAACACCTTCCATGAAAACCCTGACATGATAAGCAAATCCAGTAGTATGTCACATAGCTCCGAATAAATCGTGACATTAAATTAACCAAAGTAATACGAGTAACGAGTGAGTAAATGGAATACCACAGACTAACACAAGAATGCCTAAATGCATGTCATACCTTCCCACCGTGAGACAGACGCAGTTCCGAGGGGAGAAACGAGAACAGAAGCCGAGTGCAGCACTGTGTACCGTCTTAAGCGAGAAGGCCCTACGATAAGGGACGGACACCCACGTCGCCAGCTAACCGCTAGGACCACCCCAGCCGCAAGTTTTAGCGTGAGACTTTTTCGCGTCTCTGTTACGTCAGGACCACCACCCCAGCCCATGTTAAAAGATAGAGCTCTCCAGAAGAACAGTATAGATCTTACGATAACGCTAAAAGGACCACACCAGCTGCAAGTTTTAGCGTGAGACTTTTCCACGTCTCTGTTACGTTGCAAACTTTAAAAACATTGCCCCACCACGAAAAGTATAACGTTTCTCATTGGATAGACAGAATTTTTGTAGGTGGAGCTTAAGGTTAACATTGAGACCCTGATTAGTCAGATGAAAGCACAGTCAGATAGTTTTTTTAAACCGACTTCGTTAAATTGTAGTAAGGAGAAGTTAGGAGAGAGTTGCTTCCGAGACGGCGAGGTGAGCGGAGCTGTGCTGTCCGTCGCCCCCTGACGAACACCGACAAGGTAATGAACGCACGCGATGCCGCATAACAGCGCATAAAGCTTCACTCAGAACTGCAGAAGTCTCGTCTGTTACACCCCCTTTTTGCGTAATACTAGTGTCGATCGTCAATTAAAGCTCATGGTGTTCACATTTGCCACTTGAAGTAAAAATCTGAAACGCGATGATTTTTCTGTTATATAGTTATTTAGAAGCCACATCAGTCACTGTAATTTACGACAAGTTGGATAATGGCTCTGAGCACTATGGGACTTAACTTCTGTGGTCATTAGTCCCCTAGAACTTAGAACTACTTAAACCTAACTAACCTAAGGACATCACACACATCCATGCCCGAGGCAGGATTCGAACCTGCGACCGTAGCAGCCCCGCGGTTCCGGACTGCGCGCCTAGAACCACTAGACCACTGCTGCCGGCCAAGTTAGATAAGTAATTAAAGATAATTGAGGGTCACCGTAGACCATTTTGATAGTTTTCTCTTTTGTGAAACTTAATTTAAACCTAGATTATAGATGTGATATGGCATAGGTCATCCTTCGATCCATCGTAGAACTTGGAAACCCATTCAGGGAATATTCGTTCACATTTTTGTTGAACGCAGTTGGTTTTTACCATCTTGTATTAAAACATTTCCTTTTATCAATAGTGCAATTTATAAACGATGTTTTGTGAGTAGAATAAAATTTCCAATGGTAAACTTAACTGCTTTTTCGACGTTATTTTACCAGCTAACTGAAAATAGGAAAGCCTTGAACCCCTTCCACTAAATTTAGTTAGTATTAAGATTCTTTTACAGGGAGTGCAGTGGAGCTGACGCTGAAATCATTAAGTATTCGATTATATCATCGCTAGTCTCACTGAACTCTTCTGAACTCTACATGTCATGTGTGGTCTGGTGTCTCCTTACCAGAACAGGTCCCAGGTTCAAACTAGTCAATTCCCTAAAAAACACGCTCAGAGCGTCGTTGCGCGGAAGTGGTAGGGAGACACGATATGGAACGAACAGACATCACACAGAATGTTAGAGTGTTAGCAGTTGGCGTGTTCAGTGTGTCTAGCATGAAGGTCTGTGTGTCTGTCCTGTGTAGTAGCTTGAGCAAGTTTTGCATGTTGTTCTGTATATTCTTGAATCTGAGAATTTGTGGTTTTTATTGCAGTGTGAACTAGTATCTGTTCTAGTGGCAGAAGAATACATACGCAAACATCATCTACAATACCAATGTTAGTCAGTATTTGCACTTCATAATGGGAATAAATTCTGGAAACGCGTCGTGCGGTGCACCAAAAAACGTATTGTAGCTGGTGCAGGGTTTTAGCATTTAACCTTGTCCCGACAGCAAGAAGCAAGTAGTACCCGACACTGCGGCGTGAGAGTACGGGCTGCGAAGATGCCCACCCCTGGACGGCGGCTACAAGGCAGCCTGTGTCGCGTGCCCGCCGCCGCAGGTGCTGCCTTAATTGTCTCTCAGACAGAACACCTGGCGCCAAGCAGGTGCGCCGAGACGTCACGTGACGCCATTCTTCCCTCCCCCCTCCCCTCACGGCACCCAGCACCCGCGGCGATGTCCATCACGGTCGGGAGAAGACCTGCTACTATTTATCAATACTGTCTGTAGGTGGCACGAGCAGCTACAGCGGAGCCCGCCGTTGATCACATTGCTGCTAGATGGCAGCAGTGCAGCTACTGAAGCCGTGTGCGCACAGGTCAAACGCAGACGGACGCATGTTTGTATCAACACAAACGAAATTCACGGGCCCGTGCAAGTGATACTGCGCAGTGAGTCAGTAGCACATCGTTCCCATGTAGACCCCGCTACGTGTCGAAGTATGACTAGAAAGGTTGTAAAGAATTCTTTGTTACCAACTGCCAAAATTTAATTAACGTAACAGTTTCAGTATTATTACGGCACGAAAAAGAGTATAGCGTTGTTTATAGTATTAACTAACTGAAGGCCGAAATACTAAATGTCTTTTTCCAAAGCTGTTTCACAGAGGAAGACTGCACTGTAGTTCCATCTGTAGATTGTCGCACAGATGAGAAAATGGTAGCTATCGAAATAGACGACAGAGGGATAGAGAAACAATTAAAATCGCTCAAAAGAGGAAAGGCCGCTGGACCTGATGGGATACCAGTTCGATTTTACACAGAGTACGCGAAGGACTTTGCCCCCCCCCCCCCCTTCTTGCAGCGGTGTACCGTAGGTCCCTAGAAGAGGGTAGCGTTCCAAAGGATTGGAAAAGGGCACAGGTCATCCCCGTTTCCAAGAAGGGACGTCGAACAGATGTGCAGAACTATGGACCTATATCTCTAACGTCGATCAGTTGTAGAATATTGGAACACGTATTATATTCGGGTATTATGACTTTTCTGGAGACTAGAAATCTACTTTGTAGGAACCAGCACGGGTTTCGAAAAAGACGATCGTGTGAAACCCAGCTCGCGCTATTCGTCCACGAGACTCAGAGGGCCACAGACACGGGTTCACAGGTAGATGCCGTGTTTCTTGACTTCCGCAAGGAGTTGGATACAGTTCCCCACAGTCGTTTAATGAACAAAGTAAGAGCACATGGACTGTCAGACCAATTGTATGATTGGATTAAAGAGTTCCTAGATAACAGAACTTAGCACGTCATTCTTAATGGAGAGAAATCTTCCGAAGTAAGAGTGATTTCAGGTGTGCCGCAGGGGAGTGTCATAGTACCGTTGCTATTCACAATACACATAAATGACCTGGTGGATGACATCGGAAGTTCACTGAGACTTTTTGAAGATGATGCTGTGGTGTATCGAGAGGTTGTAACAATGGAAAATTGTACTGAAATGCAGGAGGATCTGCAGCGAATTGACGCATGGTGCAGGGAATGGCAATTGAATCTCAATGTAGACAAGTGTAATGTGCTGTGGATACATAGAAAGAAAGAACTTTTATCATTTAGCTACAATATAGCAGGTCAGCAACTGGAAGCAGTTAATTCCATAAATTATCTGGGAGTAGGCATTAGGAGTGATTTAAAATGGAATGATCATATAAAGTTGATCGTCGGTAAAGCAGATGCCAGACTGAGATTTATTGGAAGAATCCTAAGGAAGTGCAATCCGAAAACAAAGGAAGTAGGTTTCAGTACACTTGTTCGCCCACTGCTTGAATATTGCTCACCAGTGTGGGATCCGTACCAGATAGGGCTGATAGAAGAGATAGAGAAGATCCAACGGAGAGCAGCGCGCTTCGTTACAGGAACATTTAGTAATCGCGAAAACCTTACGGAGATGATAGATAAACTCCAGTGGATGACTTTGCAGGAGAGACGATCAGTAGCTCGGTACGGGCTTTTGTTGAAGTTTCGAGAACATACCTTGACCGAGGAGTGAAGCAGTGTATTGCTCCCTACTACGTACATCTCGCGAAGAGGCCATGAGGATAAAATCAGAGAGATTAGAGCCCACACAGAGGCATACCGACAGTCTTTCTTTCCACGAACAATACGAGACTGGAATAGAAGGGACAACCGATAGAGCTACTCAAAGTACCCTCCGCCACACACCGTCAGGTGGCTTGCGGAGTATGGATGTAGATTAATAGTTGGAACAAATATATGTAATAATGAAGTTTGCAAATGATCTTGTTAGTGCGCACAAGGCTACAGCATCGATACATTTGATTTTTATGCCCACTATTTTAAAAACTAAAAGTTGAGTGTCCAACGTTACCGAATTGTGCCAACATTCCGTCGACGGCAAAATAAATCAAATGTATCTAGGGCATAAAATCAAACTCGTTTTATTTACGTTTTTAAATCTGCAATATACGTGTGCAATACACACAATATACAGGGTGAGGAAAGGTGCATGCTTAGAGGCGTGATAGTACTGGTGACTCTGAACAAAAAACTTCGAGTGAAGATACGCCCTTTTCTTGATCGGATCTGACTTACAGCTGTTTGAAAATCACAGCGTCAGTCAGATCTCCTCCCTCACTAGCTCTCAAACGCGAATACAACCAAAGCGACTTCAGGCTACTTAGTTGTCTTTACTGGCCATTTCAATGCGCACTTCACTTCGTCCGTATTTTACATGCGTGCGCTCAAGTAAAGGACGGTACCAATGAGTTTAGATCATAAGCACAGCAACTGTAAACAGGAGCTGCAAAACGCACTGCAGTTGACGGTGAACATTTTGAACATCTTGTGTGAGGAAATTCACACAATTAAATGGTTCAAATGACTCTGAGCACTATGCGAATTAACTTCTGAGGTCATCAGTCGCCTAGAACTTAGAACTAATTAAACAAAACTAACCTAAGGACATCACACACTTCCATGCCCGAGGCAGGAATCGAACCTGCGACCTTAGCGGTCGCTCGGCTCCAGACTGTAGCGCCTAGAACGGCACGGCCACTCCGGCCGGCTCACACAATTAAACCAAACATTAGATCACAATGTTTCATCTGCAATCATCCGCATTTGTCCAATTCCCTACTGTTTTCATTAGTTTCCTCGGAAACTGTTTAAGAAGAGGACGTAAGTTCGTATGACGTTTTTCGTTCAGAACCGCTGTAAGCCATCAAGGCGTGTACCTTTCCTCTTGACTCGCCTTGTATTGTAAGGTATATTCCTTTACAAAATCACTACGAAATTAACACAATGTGATCGTAAACATAGGCACCCGAAAGGCGGACGAAGTTGCTAAGGGGCCACTTGCACCCTTTTATGTGCGTACAGGCTTCTTACCGGCCGGAGTGGCCGGGCGGTTCTAGGCGCTTCAGTGTGGAACCGCGCGACCGCTACGGTCGCAGGTTCGAATCCTGCCTCGGGCATTGGTGTGTGTGATGTCCTTAGGTTAGTTAGGTGTAAGTAGTTCTAAGTTATAGGCGACTGATGACCTCAGAAGTTAAGTCCCACAGTGCTCAGAGCCATTTGAACCATTTGAGCAGGCTTCTTATTCATTACTGAATTCTCACGACATTTTAGCAGTGATTGTCTGCGGCAGTACAAAACTGCAGATTAACATTGCCTAGTATGACGGGAATCACTATGACTTCAGCATGTTGTGAGTTTCTTGGTTTTCACGCCACTGGTGAGAAATTATGCTGATTCCTTGGAGTGGTGGCACATTTGGCGCTATGGTGCAGTCCAGGTGGATTCAAACCTTTAGAAAACAATGTTGGGATAGTGCCACCAGTTTTTTCTCTGTATCTCCTTTGTAAATTACTTTCCGAGCTCCAGAAACGAACCCATTCAATACCCTGCAGTGCGGATTCCATTGCACTATACCAGAACACGTGCCAGTAATTTTGCAAGTTCCTCAGAAACGCTCCCTAGCCTTGCTGAACAAAGGGATGTCAACAGCAGCTTTTATTTTTGGACAAAGAAGACCCTCGAAGGCCAGTAAATTCTGAAAAAAAGGATTCAAATGGCTATGAGCACTATCGGACTTAACATCTGAGGTCATCAGTTCCCTAGAACTTAGAACTACTTAAACCTAACTAACCTAAGGACATCACATACATCCATGCCCGAGGCAGGATTCGAACCTGCGACCGTAATGGTCGCGCGTTTCCAAATGAAGCACCTAGAACCGCTCGGTCACAACGGCCGGCGTAAATTCTGCAGTCATGTGTACATGACAGAGGTATTGCACTAAACTCTGAAGAACACGGCCATATGTACTTAATCTACGAGTCCAAATACTTCAGACGAAACAGAAAACCTCACTTTATGTACTACAAGAGGAAAAAGCGTCAGTTTTCAATATACAAAACGTGTCTTATTTAGGAATGTTCTACTCTATGGAATGTAGCGTAGTGCCTAACCCTCTCACATAACCACGAGGTCTGCAGACCACCTGGCCCGATGCCACAGTGGTGTCGTAACCTGGAGAGACAAGCACTCCCTGGCTTCAGTTCTACGTTGTTAAAAGTCGATTCTAACAATCTGGAGGTAGTTTTGGAAAACTTCTCACATTCATCTACTCTGTTATAGGCCGTATACTATACTCTACGTCACCAAGCCAAAAAATGTAGTCTCTAAAACACGTTTTTTCTAATTTTAGTTATGCCAGTCACCAACGGCTTTGCCGCATTGGTAACACCGGTTCCCGACAGATCACTGAAGTCAAGCACTGTCGTGCTTGGGTAGCATTTGGATGGGTCACCGTCTGGGTCTGCCAAACGCTGTTGGTAAGTGGGGTGCACTCAGCCCTTGTGAGGCCAATTGAGGAGCTACTTGACTGAGAAGTAGCGGCTCCGGTCTCGGAAACTGACAATGGCTGGGGAGAGCAGCATGCTGACCACATACGCATCAGCATCCGGTGACGTATAAGGGCTGAGGATGACACGGCGTCCGGTCGGTATCGTTGTGCATTCTAGGCCTGTTCGAACTGTGTTTATTTGTGTTTTATGCCAGTCGGTATCGAAAAACAGAAAGCACAGAATTGATGAAAAAGAGATGATGGTCATATGTGTTTTGTAAGCAAAGAATTTGTTGTAGATGAAATAAAAGCTCACAAGCTTTTCTTTCGAAATTTACAGGCCGTTCCTTCACTTCGTGGAGTATTAATGCTGTTTTTTATGTTCAACAGGATCTTCTCAACCGTTATGACTTTCCTTTGTTTCAGATTTTTAATTTTCGTTTCATACCACAATAAGGGGCTATGAAGAGCCAAAGAAACTGGTACACATCGTGTAGAGCCCCCGCATGCAGAAGTGCCGTGACACTGTCATGGACTCGACTAATGTCTGAAGTAGTGCTGGAGGGAACTGACACCGTGAATCCTGCAGGGCTCTCCATAAATACGTAAGAGTACAAGGGGGTGTAGACCTCTTCTGAACAGCACGTTGCAAGGCATCGCAGATATGTTCAATAATGTTCATTCATGAGGTTGTCTCCATACCCGTACTAGTCCATCCGCTCGATACAATTTCAAACGAGACTCGTCCGACCAGGCAACATGTTTCCAGTCATCGACAGTCCAATGGCGGTGTTGACGGGCCCAGGTGTGGCATAAGGCTTTTTGTGTCGTGCAGTCATCAAGGGTACACGATTGGGTCGTCGGCTCCGAAAGCCCATATCGATGATGTTTCGTTGATGGGTCAGCATTGAAATCTGCAGCAATTTGGGGAAGGTTTGCACTTGTGTCACGTTGAAAGATTCTCTTCAGCCGTCATTGGTCCCGTCCTTGCAGGATCTTTCTCTGGCAGCAGCGATGTCGAAGATTTGATCTTTCACCGGATTCCTGATATTCACTATTTACTCGAGAAATGATCGTGCGGGAAAATCACCACTTCATCGCTACCTCGGAGATGCTGTGTCTCATCGCTCGTGCGCCGACTATAACATCACGTTCGAACTCACTTAAATGTTGATAACCTGCCATTGTAGCAGCAGTAACCGATCTAACAACTGTGCCAGACGCTTGTTGCGTCATATAGACGTTGCCGACCGCAGTGCCGTATTCTGCCTTTTTGCGTATCTCTGTATTTGAATACGTATGCCTATACCAGTTTCTGTAGCACTTCAGTGTAAATTGTTTTATGAGGACGAAATTTTATATTGTCGAATCAAAAACTTGACTTCCGTATTCATATCCATAAAGCTTTTAAGCGTGTTGGAGAGTAGGCTGTGCTGGCAAATACTTGTTCAGAAAAAAATGTGATACGTTGCAGTGTTTCCGACTGAATCAGCACCGGCAGAAAAATGTGCCGATAGGAGCACAAAAAAAAGCGAATACGCTACGCTTTCTTAAAAGTCTCTGACTGGAAAGTGGGGTACCAGTTGCCTCATTCTTCCTTCCTCAGCACCTTTAAAAATGTCCGCAAAAATATTGGCTTGGGAGCATATTCGCACTCTTTTTAACATTTAACTCATTTCTCACTTCCACGAGCTCTCCTAATTATAGCTGCTGATGCCCACTATTCCATTGCCGTAAGTCGCTCATACCCGTCCATTCCCACTTGCCCATTCTCACTCACTCATTCATCCCGACTAATTGTATTATCTCTTTGTGTCTCACTAACTGTCACTGTCTATTGTCTTACAGCCACAGTCTCCTTCGTTCCATCCTACTACTATTGTCTCCCTTCACAGGAACTGTCTCTCTCTTGCTCTCTCTTACTGCTATTATTCATTTCTTTATCTGCATGCAGCCCGCATCTCGTGGTCGTGCGGTAGCGTTCTCGCTTCCCACGCGCGGGTTCCCGGGTTCGATTCCCGGCGGGGTCAGGGATTTTCTCTGCCTCGTGATGGCTGGCTGTTGTGTGCTGTCATTAGGTTAGTTAGGTTTAAGTAGTTCTAAGTTCTAGGGGACCGATGACCATAGATGTTAAGTCCCATAGTGCTCAGAACCATTTTAACTGCATGCAGATGTGGTCTCTTCTCACTCATTATCTGTCATTCCTCGTTGTCATTGTCATAAACTGTCTCTCATTATCTTTGGCTCTCACCCACTTCCGCTTTCTCCTTCTCTTTATTCCTCTCCCACTGGTACAGTCTGCACTCTAAACAGCACTGTCCTCTCACTGCCTACTACGTTCCACTGCCACTGTGTCTCTCTGTTTCTTGCACACTGACATTGTCTCCTTCGCTCTTTCTATGCCACAACCACTTTTACTACCTTCCAGTATTTGTTACGTCTCCCTCTCTTCCCCGCCGACCGGAGTGGCCGAGCGGTTCTAGGCGCTACAGTCTGGAACCGCACGACCGCTACGGTCGCAGGTTCGAATCCTGCCTCGGGCATGGATGTGTGTGATGTCCTTAGGTTAGTTAGGTTTAAGTAGTTCTAAGTTCTAGGGGACTTATGACCACGGCAGTTGAGTCCCATAGTGCTCAGAGCCATTTGAACCATTTGAACCTCTCTTCCCCGCTGCCACGGTCTCCTTCTCTCTCAGCATAAATAATCGCAATATGTTGGCATGCCAATATTTTCGAAAATTTTTAAAGGTGCTGAGGAAGGTAGAATGAGACAACTGATACACTACTTTACGGTCAGTCTTTTAATGCAGAGGAGTATTTTCTTCTTTTTGTGTTCCTGCAGGAGCACTTCCCCACTGGCTCTCTTCTTATCCCTGTTACAACAGAGAATGTCACTCATATGGAAAGAACTTTACGGGTCAGTAAAATTTTGGTAGTTTACTTACGTGAGATTGAAATAATGCCAAACCAATTTTACACTTTAGACCGCATTTTACGCGTTAAAAATGTTTGCATGTGCTTCAGTACGACAACGTGGAGTTCCAAAAACTCTTCTGATGGTACATCTACATCATACTCCGCAAGCCACCTAATGATGTGTGTCGGAGGGCACTTTCGGTACCAGTATGTGATCCCTCCAACCATGTTCCACTCTCGAATAGTACGTGGGAAGAATCATTGTCGGTAACCCTCTGTATTGGCTATAATTTCTCGAATTTTCTCCTTGTGGTCAATAAGCGAAATGTACGTGGGAGGAAGTAATATGTTGTCCGACTCCTCCTGAAAAGTGTTGTCCCGAAATTTCAACAATAAATCTCTCCGTAATGCACAACGCCTCTCTTGTGACGTCTGCCAGTGGAGTTTGTTTAGCCTCTCCGTAACGCTCTGTCATCAGCTAAACGATCCCGTGACGAAACGCGCCGCTCTCCGTTGGATCTTGTCTATCTCCTCTATCAGTCCTAGCTGATAGGGATCCCAGATAGATGAACAATACTCAAGAATCGGGCGAACAAGCGCCTTATAAGCCACTTCTTTCGTGGCTGAGTTACGTTTCCTTAAGGTTCTTCCGATGAATCTGAGTCTGGTATATACTTTTCCCACTATCTATTTTATGTGGTCATTCACTTAAGGTCGCTCTGGATAGTTACTCTTGGATATTTTACGGCAGACGCTGTCTCCAGCTGTTCGTCATCAATAGTGTGGCTGTACAGTAGTGGATTTCTTTTCCTATGTATGCGAATTTGTTACATTTATTTACGTTCAGGGTCAACTGCCAGAGCCTGCACCATTCATCAATTCTCTGCAGATCGTTCTGCAAATTCTTACTATCTTCTGGTGTTGCTACTTTAGTGTAGACAACTACATCATCTGCGTATAGCCTTAATGAAGAGCCGGCGCTTTCTACTAGATCGTTTATGCGAGGGCTGTTCAATAAAGAAAGATTATAATTTTTTGTGGTGATAATTTCTCGCGCTAAAATTTAATCTTATGCTATTATGTTAGCTTAATGTATAACAAACACGCCGTAGTAGTTTCATTGTTGGAACTCCTGGTTCCGCCTGTGAGAGGCAGGCAAGTTGAGACTAGTTCAGGATCGCCTAGCGCTGCAATGGAGGTAACACACGAGGAACGATATGCGGCTTTGAAATTTTGCTTTCGTCTCAACACATCTTCAGCTGAGGCCTATACAATGTTACAGGAGGCCTGTGGAGAGTCTGTTCGTCCCCACAGCACAGCTCGAAGATGGTTTAAAATGTTAATAGAGGGGAGACAATCAATTCCAAAGGAAGGTGGACCTGGTGCTCCAGTTACTTCTCTTACGGAAGAAAAAAACATCAACACTGTTGCTGTCATTGTGAGAGACGATCGACGAATTACCTAAGGTCACTTTCTGAACTACTGAAAATTTCATTGGGTGCCACCCACACGTTGGTAACAGAAAAATTACACATGACACGTGTTTGTGAGCGATGGGTTCCAAGACAGTTGATTCCCGACCAAGAGGACATTTGCGTGCAGGTCTGCATGCAGTTAAAGCTGATGTTGGAGGAAGATCCGGATTTTCTTTCAAATGTAATCACTGATGAAGAAACTTGGCTACACCATTTTGATCCTGAGAGCAAACAGCACAGCTCCGTGTGGAAATCTCCTTCATCAATAACCCCCAAATAAGCAAAAGTGGTTGCTTCTAAAAAAAAAATGGTTCAAATGGCTCTGAGCACTATGGGACTTAACTACTGTGGTCATCAGTCCCCTAGAACTTAGAACTACTTAAACCTAACTAACCTAAGGACATCACACACATCCATGCCCGAGGCAGGATTCGAACCTGCGACCGTAGCAGTCGCGCGGTTCCGGACTGCGCGCCTAGAACCGCGAGACCACCGCGGCCGGCGTGGTTTCCTCTGCTGAGAAGCTTATGGTCATCTCATTCTCTGATATTCATGGAATGGTTTATCAGTATGTTGTACCTGCACACGTATCAGTAACTGGACAATACTACGAGGATGTCCTGAAAACATTGCAAGTCCATATCAGGCGCAAAAGACGACATTTCCGTGAACCATACTGGATGCTTCACCACGATAATGCGCGGCCGCGTATTGCCAATGTTGTTGCTGAATATCTTGCAAAAATGAACGTGAAGTGCATGCCTCACCCTCCATATAGTCCGGATTTAGCCCCATGTGACATTTTTCCATTCCTTAACATGAAGAGACGCCTTCGTGGGAGGCACTATCAATCATCAGAAGCAGTGGTGAAGGCTGCGGAGGCGATTTTGAAGAACCTCTCAAAAAATGGTTTCCAGCATGTTTTTGAAGACTGGCAGAAACGCTGGGACAAGTGCATCGAATTCATGGGAGACAATTTGAGAAGGACCATCAAAATTATGAGGATGAGTAAAGGTATGACGTCAAAAAAATTATTACCATTCTTTATTGAACAGCCCTCTTATATACTGTAAACAGCAACGGGCCTATCACGCTTCCCTGCGCTACTCCGGATATTACCTTTACATGTGTCGATTTAGTTCCGTTAAGAGCGACGTGTTGAGTTCTATCTGCAAGAAAGTCTTGAATCCAATAGCAAGTCTACTCCGATACTCCGTAAGCCCGTATTTTTTTTTTTTTCACTAAACGGTGTCAAATGCCTTACTGAAATCAAGGAACACGGAATCAATTTGAGCGCCGTTGTGGATCTCATGGAGGAACAGAGCGAGGTGAGTTTCGCGGGATCTCTGCCAAATCTATTTTGGTTTTCATAGAAGAAATGTTCATTAACCAAAAACGTCACAGTTCTTGATCATAAAACATGTTCCATAATTCTACAACCGATTGAAATCAACGATATAGGTTTTTCTTAAAAACGTGAATGACCTGCGCTTTTTTCCAGTCGTTGGGTACCTTTCGTTGCTCAAGCTATCTACGATAAATTACTTATATCTTTATATAAATGTAGGATTTATATAAATCTTTCACAATCTTTAGATATCTCATCTGGTCCTGACGCCTTTCCACTAATAAGCGATTGTAGCTGACATTCAATTCCGCGATCGGCTATCTCAATATCTGCCATTTAGATGTTCGTACGACGATTGAAAGGAGGGACAGTGTTACGATCTTCCGCAGTGCAACAACTTTGGAAGACTGAACTCAGTATTTTGGTCTTCTCTCTGTTATCTTCCGTTTCCGTGACGGTGTCGTCGCTGAGAGAATGAATAGATGATTTTGGCTCACTTACTGATTTCACAAACGACCAAAATCTCTTAGGGTTTTTACTCAGCTCGGTTGACAACGTCTTACTTTCAAAATCATTGAACGCTTCTCCCATTGCTCTCCTTACGCTAATTTTCGCTTCGAAACGGAGACACTTTACATCATATTTCTCCGTGCTACGTCACTTTATAAACTGTGTTTTCGCCTCGCGCCGCATTCTATGTGGTTCGCATTTTTCGGGCACAGGTAGGGTAATTCTGAATCACTGCGTCGTGGAAGCGAATAAAGATACCTAGAAAATTTCCCAGATAGTTCGGGATCGGGATCTTAGATATACGTCGTAAAAGTTTCAGCCATTTTCTGGACATATCCATCCTTGAATCGGTGCTGGGGTTTGATTCGCAGCTGACGGCGATAAAATGGTGAAAAACGCTTTTTTGGGGCGTTTTCTCAGGAACTGCCCATGAATTTATACAAATGCATCATCCATTCATTCACGGGTATACCCATCAGTATAAGTAAATCACGGAGTTATCACGGGTATACGGATCATCAATCAATCTATTTAAGTGCGTATTTTACGTGTATGTCTGTGTCTGGGAAAGGGCTAAAGATACCAAGAAAATTTTCAAGGTTTTTCGAGATCGGAATCTTGGGAGTATATCGTAAAAATTTAAGTCATTTACTCTGCATAGCCATCTTGTAAATCTCGGTTGGGTATTGGTCCGCTGGTAACGGTGAAAATACAGTTAAAAAAAACCTTTTTTGGTGGTTTTCCGAGGAACCACCCATGAACTAATGGTGCCTCCGTAGACCCGTCAAGGCCACCACAGACCACATCAAATGTAAGAAGAGCCAACCGATTTGCTCCGTTTTCCTAAGCAGGAGGAATCGTGTAATATTCATACTTTGACCGTGTACTGTAGGATAATGACACTAAGACGATCCTTGTGTAGAGTATGCAAATGAAAGGCGCTTGGGTTATGGAAAACACGTGACCCTAACTTTTTATCACCAATAGAGCCCGAAGTATGAGCAGCGGAAAATCCTGTTTTTATGGGTAGAAGGAGACAGTGGTACCCCACTTTTCAGTCAGAGTCTTTTAATAAATAATAATAAAATATTCACCTTTTTGTGCTCCATAGTAGCATTTTTCCGCTAATTGACGCATAAACGGCGCAGCGTATCGAACTTTTTTCTCAACAAGTATTTGTCAGCACAACCTACTCTGCAACACGTTTATAAGCTTTTCAGACTGTTTCTGACTACCCTGCATATGTATGTGGCTATGTATGTACACGCACTGAAGAGCCAAAGAAACTAGTACACCTGCGAGCACGCAGAACTGCCGCAACACGAAGTGGCATGGACTCGACTAATGTCTGAGGTATTGGAGGGAACTGACACTATGAATCCTGCAGGGCTGTCCATAAATACGTAAGAGTACGAGGGGGTGGAGATCTCTTCCGTACAGCACGTTGAGAGGCATCCCAAATATGCTCAGTAACATTCAAATATGGGAAGCTTGGTTTCCAGCGGAAGTATTTAAACTCCTGGAGCCACTCTGTAGCAATTCTGGACGTGGGGTGTCGAATTGTCCTGCTGGTATTGCCCGTGTCCGTCAGAATGCAAAATGGACATGCAAGTGATCAGATAGGATGCTTACTTACGTGTCGCCTGTCAAAGTCGTATCTAGACCAATCAGGGGTTCCATATCACTCCAACTGCACACGCCCCACACCATTACAGAGACTCCACCAGCTTGAACAGTCCCCCGCTGACATGCAGTGTCCATGGATTCGTGAGGTTGACTCCATACCCATATACGTTCATCCACAATTTGAAACGACACTCGTCCGACCAGGCAACATGTTTCCATTCGTCAACCGTCCAATGGCGGTGTTGACGACCCAGGCGAGGTGTACAGCTTTGTGCTGTGCAGTCCTCAAGGGGACACTAGTGAGCCTTCAGCTCTGAAACCACATATCGACGATGTTTCGTTGAATGGCTCGCACGCTGACACTTGTTGATGGTCCAGCATTTAAATCTGAAGCAATTTTCGGAAGGGCTCTGTCACGTTGAACGGTTCTCTTTAGTCGTCGTCGGTCCAGTTCTTGGAGGATCTTCTTCCCGCCGCAGTGATGTCGGAGATTTGATGTTTTACAGGATCCCTGATATTCACGGTGCCCTCGTGGAATGGTCATACAGGAAAATGCCCAGTTCATCCACACCTCGGAGATGCCGTGTCCCATCGCTCGTCCGCCGGCTACAGCACCACGTTCAAACTCACTTAAATCTTGATAACCTGCCATTGTAGCAGCAGCAACCAATCTAACAACTGCGCCAGACACTTGTTGTCTTATATAGGCGTTGCCGAGCTCAGCGCCATATTCTGCCTGTTTACATATCTGTATTTGAATATGCATGCCTATATCAATTTGTTTGGCGCTTCAGTGTGTGTTCCACACCTCGTCCTAACTCCTGGGCCGATTTCAATCAAATTTATACAAACATCACATACTGTCTGGAAAGAGTCGCTGTGGGGCCAAGAACCACTTACCTATCAAAGGAGTAGGGGTGGGGGTGGAAAGGCAGTGTGAATTTCCGTTCTTTAGTCATCCAATATTTGAGAATGACAGCAGTTAGTGGCTTGAAACAAATTTTACACATAATGATGAGAGGAAAACGTTTATCGCTTACTACTTATTCGCTGTTCATGCAGTAAAACTGCCGCATAAAGCATGACGTTTTAATGTATTATTTCTTTATGACTAGCTTGGTTCGCGACATATTTTGCAGATAGTATTCACATATAATACTGAATGTACCAGCGAAGTAATATCATTGTACGATACATAGTTCAGGAGGTGTGACGTCAAATATTGAGATGCGTGAGTAACAGCGGAGTCATGTATGGCATTTTAATTTATTACCGCTCTACTACCAACTCTGTTGGCAACACATTTCGCATACAGAATGCACATATGCTACAGAATGTACCTAGAAAAATATACCATTGTACGACGCGTAGTTCAGGAGAAGTGACGTCATAAACATTGAGATGTGTGAAACACTGCATCATGCATGACATTTTAATTTTCTATTTCTTTTCTACTAACTTTATTTCCAACAAATTTCGCAGACAGTAGCCTGATATATCCCTGGACGTACCTACAAAATTATCCACTGTACAGCGAATAGTTCACGAGATACGACATCATAAACTTTAAGCAGCGTGAAAATGGAACCGCAGGACGAAATTCTCTACGGATTCTGGTGCAGGAGAAATGTGTACAAATATATGTGAAGTATTTTAAATATATGCGAAATATATTTAATATGTTTTACATGTGAGCAAAGCCACGGGTAAAAAGCTCATCGTGGAATGATTTCAACCGCACTGGTACACATATTAGCTACAGTCTGGAAAGAAATACTGTAGGGATAAGGATCAGCAGCCTCCTACTGATGTGAGAGTGATAAGTGGAGAGACAGGGTGGGAAGAGGAGATGGGCAGACAGCGAGAAGGAAGGAGGAGATGGACAGAGAGAGGAGAGGAGGAAGAGGGAGATTGGGGAGGGGAGGAGTGAAAGTGAAAGGAAAGTGGAAGATATGGAAAGAGACACGTGGAGAAAGAGGGAGGCAAAGAGAGAGGGTGGAGAATATGGCTAGAGAGAGAGAGGTAGAGGAGGAGATGGACAGAGAAAGGAACGAAGAGGAGGTAAACAGGGAAAGGGGGAGGAAAAGATGGACAGAGAGGGGGTAAAGGATGACACAGAGAGAGAGAGGGGGGGAAGGAGGAGATAGACTAATGGAAGTTTCGAATAAATAATTACTCGGGCAACACCAAGTATCCGGATAGTTAATAATGTAAGAGAAATACTTTGTATACACAATTGGCAGTTAATGAATAAAGAACATTAACGGTCGCCTCTTCACTGCAGGAGCAAAATTACTGTTTCTCTGTTTACTGATTTGTATTACTGGAAAATTTACGTAAGAATGCGTTATTTGTTGTTGTTGTTGTGGTCTTCAGTCCAGAGACTGGTTTGATGCAGCTCTCCATGGTACTCTAGCCTGTGCAAGCTTCTTCATCTCCAAGTACCTACTGCAGCCTACATCCTTCTGAATCTGTTTAGTGTATTCATCTATTGGTCTCCCTTTACCATTTTTACCCTCCACGCTGCCCTCCAATACTGAAGTGGTGATCCCTTTATGCCTCAGAACATGTCCTACCAACCGATCCCTTCTTCTAGTCAAGTTGTGCCACAAACTCCTCCCCATTTCTGTACAATACATCCCATTAGCTGTGTGATCTACCCATCTAATCTTCAGCATTCTTCTGTAGCACCACATTTCGGAAGCTTCTATTCTCTTCTTGTCCAAACTATTTATCGTCCACGTTTCACATCCATACATGGCTACACTCCATACAAATACTTTCAGAAACAACTTCCTGACACTTAAATCTATATTCGATGTTAACAAATTTCTCTTCTTCAGAAACGCTTTCCTTGCCATTGCCAGTCTAGATTTTATATCCTCTCTACTTCGACCATCATCAGTTATTTTGCTCCCCAAATAGCAAAACTCATTTACTACTTAAAGCATCTCATTTCCTAATCTAATTCTCGCAGCATCACCCGATTTAACTCGACTACATTCCATTATCCTCGTTTTGCTTTTGTTGATGTTTATCTTATAGTTTCCTTTCAAGACACTGTCCATTGCGTACAACTGCTCTTGTAAGTCCTTTGCTGTCTCTTACAGAATTACAATGTCATCGGCGAACCTCAAGTTCTTATTTCTTCTCCATGGATTTTAATTCCTACTCCGAATTTTTCATTTGTTTCCTTTACAGCTTACTCAACATACAGATTGAATAACATCGGGGATAGACTACACCTCGGTCTCACTCCCTTCCCAACAACTGCTTCCCTTTCATGACCCTCGACTCTTATAAATGGCATCTGGTTTCTGTACAAATTGTAAATAGCCTTTCGCTCTCTGTATTTTACCCCTGCCACCTTCGGAATTTGAAAGAGAGTATTCCAATCAACATCGTCAAAAGCTTTCTCTGAGTCTACAAATGCTATAAACGTAGGTTTGCCTTTCTTTAATCTATTTTCGAAGATTAGTCGTAGGGTCAGTATTGCCTCAAGTGTTCCAGCATTTCTACGGAATTCAAACTGATCTTCCCCAAGGTCCTCTTCTACCAGTTTTTCGATTCGTGTGTAAAGAAATCGTGTTAGTATTTTGCAGCCGTGGCTTATTAAACTGATAGTTCGGTAATTTTCACATCTGTCAACACCTGCTTTCTTTGGGATTGGATTTATTATATTCTTCTTGAAGTATGAGAGTATTTCGCCTGTCTCATACATCTTGTTTACGAGATGCTACAGTTTTGTCAGGGCTGGCTCTCCCAAGACTGTCAGTAGTTCTAATGGAATGTTGTCTACTCCCGGGGCGTTGTTTCGACATAGGTCTTTCAGAGCTCTGTCAAACTCTTCGCGCAGTATCACATCTCCCATTTCATCTTCATCTAAATCCTCTTCCATTTCCATAATACTGTCCTCAAGAACATCGCCCTTGTATGGACCCTCTATATACTCCTTCCTCCTTTCTGCTTTCCCTTCTTACCCTAGTGATATACGCCTCTACATCCTTACATTTGTTCTCTAGCCATCCCTGCTTAGCCATTTTGCCCTTCCTGTCGATCTCATTTTTGAGACGTTTGTATTCCTTTTTGCCTGCTTCATTTACTGCATTTTTGTATTTTCTCCTTTCATCAATTAAATTCAGTATCTCTTCTGCTACCCAAGGATTTCTATTAACCCTCGTCCTTTTACCTACTTGATCCTCTGTTGCCTTCACTATTTCATCTCTCAAAGCTACCCATTCTTCTTTTACTGTATTTCTTTCCCTCATTTTTGTCAATCGTTCCCTAATGCTCTCTCTGAAACTCTCTACAACCTCTGGTTGTCAGTTTATCCAGGTCCCATCTCCTTAAATTCCCACCTTTTAGCAGTTTCTTCAGTTTTAATCTACAGTTCATAACCAATAGATTGTGGTCAGAGTCCACATCTGCCCCTGGAAATGTCTTACAATTTTAAACCTGGTTCCTAAATCTCTGTCTTACCATTATATAATCTACCTGAAACCTGTCAGTATCTCCAGGCTTCTTCCACGTACACAACCTTCTTTTATGATTCTTGAACCAAGTGTTAGCTATGTCTAAGTTGTGCTCTGTGCAAAATTCTACCAGGCGGCTTCCTTTTTCATTCCTTATCCCCATTCCGTATTCACCTACTACGTTTCCTTCTCTTCCTTTTCCTACTATCGAATTCCAGCCACCCATGACTATTAAATTTTCGTTTCCCTTCAGTATCTGAGTAAGTTCTTTTATCTCATCATACATTTCATCAATCTCTTCGTCATCTGCGGAGCTAGTCGGCATATAAACTTGTACTACTGTGGTAGGCGTGGGCTTCTTCTCTATCTTGGCCACAATAATGCGTTCACTATGCTGTTTGTAGTAGCTTACACGCATTCCTACTTTTTTATTCATTATTAAACCTACTCCTGCATTACCCCTATTTGATTTTGTATTTATAACCCTGTTTTCACCTGACCAGAAGTCTTGTTCCTCCTGGCACCGAACTTCAGTAATTCCCACTATATCTAACTTTAATCTATCCATTTCCCTTTTTAAATTTTCTAACTTACCTGCCCGATAAAGGTATCTGACATTCCACGCTCCTACCCGGGGTGGGGTAGGGTAGTTTTCTTTCTCCTGATAACAACGTCCTCCTGAGTAGTCCCTGCCCGGAGATCCGAATGGGGACTATTTTACCTCCGGAATATTTTACCCAAGAGGACGTCATCATCATTAAACCATACAGTAAAGCTGCATGCCCTCGGGAAAAATTACGGCTGTATTTTCCCCTTGCTCTCAGCCGTTCGCAGTACCAGCACAACAAGGCCATTTTGGTTAATGTTGCGCGGCCATATCAGTCAGTCACCCAGACTGTTGCCCCTGCGACTACTGAAAAGGCTGCTGCCCCTCTTCAGAAACCACACGTTTGTCTGGCCTCTCAACAGATACCCCTCCGTTGTGGTTGCACCTACGGCACGGCTATCTGTATCGCTGAGGCACGCAAGCCTCCCCACCAACGGCAAGGTAAATGGTTCATGAGGGGGGGGGGGGGAGGACTTATTTGTTATTGGGCGAAAATAGCATGAAATTATGAAATATTACGTGAGCACAGCTTCAAAAGCGTATGTCACAATGGTCAAATACTTCTCAGTTAAATCGTAAAGCATGGAAGCAATTTAGTAATGAGCAGAGAACAACTAAATTTTGTTATACAAACACCAAAAAAAGTTTTGTATCGCCTCAGTTCCGAGAGTTCCGGAACCTCTACAGAAAATTGGAATAGAGATCAACAGAAACATCATTTCCGCCCTTTTTATTACTCATGAAATCCACACATTGCATGTTGTACCACCATACAGCAAGACCTTCAGAGCTGGTGGTCAAGATTTCTGTAGACACCGGTGCCTCTAATACCCAGTAGCAAGTCCTCTTGCATTGATGCACGTCTGTATTCGTCGTGGCATACTACCCACAAGTTCATCAAGGCAGTGTTGGTCCAGATTGTCCCACTCCTGAACAACAATTCGGCGTAGTTCCCTCAGAGTGATTGGTGGGTCACGTCGTCCATAAACAGCCCTTTTCAATCTATCCCCGGCATGTTCGATAGGGTTCATGTCTGGAGAACATGCTGGCCACTCTACTCGAGTGATGTCGTTATCCTGAAGGAAGTCATTTACAAAATGTGCACGATGGGGGAGCGAATTTTCGTCCTTGAAAACGAATGCCTCGCCAATACGCTGCCGATATGGTTGCACGGAATGCATTATTCAACATGGTGGCATTGCTATTAGGGTTCCTCCGAACTATAACCCGTAGGTAGCGGTCATCCACTGCAGTAGTAGCTCTTGGGCGGCCTGAGCGAGGCATGTCATCTACAGTTCCTGTCTCTCTGTATCTCCTCCATGTCCGAACAACATCGCTTTTGTTCACCCCGAGACGCCTGGACACTTCCCTTGTTGAGAACCCTTCCTGGCACAAAGTAACAATGCGAACTCATCGAACCGCGGTATTGATCTTCTAGGCATGGTTGAACTACAGACAACAGGAGCCGCGTACTTCCTTCCCCGTTGAATGACTGGTACCGATCGGCTGTCGGACCCCCTCCGTCTAATAAGCGCTGGTCATGCATGGTTGTTTACATCTTTGGTCGGGTTTAGTGACATCTCTGAACAGTCAAAGGAACGGATACAATATCCGTAGTCAACGTCTATCTTCAGGTGTTCTGGAAACTAGGGTGACGAAAAACTTCTTTGATGTGTGTATATATGGTGTGCGTTCTTTCCAACGTGGCTGGAAGAACACACATTTTGATCCCCATTATGAATCGAAACACAACGGAATTAACGGCTTTAGTTGCCAGTGGGAATTGATTTAAATCAATGGGGAAAGTTGAAATTTTGTGCTAGACTAGGATTCGAATCCAGGTCTCCTGATTACTAGGCAGATATGCTGACCGCTGCGCCACGTGGACACAGTGGTCATCGCAACCACACACACTACTCTGGCACACCTCCCGTCACACCCAAATTCTCAACTTATCCACACACTACTGATGCAGTACTCGTAGCCTATTATCCTTATCAAGACAGAACTACACAGAACCTATACTTGTTCTAGATGTCACTGTTCGTGATGAAGTATGAATGATTTTGCCTGCTTGAAGTAAAACGAACGTACCCGTTACTGAGGATTTGATAGATTAGACGCTGCTGGAGTAAGCGTTACAGCTGTTTAAGGGAATGAGGAAGGAAACTGTATCCTCAGAAACATGAGGAAACTCATTATCTTTTCATGCATGAGTAACTGAAAAACTCTCTTCCTTCTTTCCTTCTGGAACTTCTTCATTTGTTCACTACATTTTTTGTGTCTTTTCGTGATTTTTAATTTCGTCGGATAGGCTTCTCAGCAGATTTGGTTTCAGATGCATACAGAACCTCTGTTTCAACAGCTATATTATAGTGTCATAATTTTCTCTTTTGTGATATAGAATCTGTTCCATGTGAGTTCATATGCCGTTTATGATTACTTTATTTACTTTATTTGTTAGCCTTCATATTTACCCCTTCTGGTTCAAAATAGTGATCAGAATTTGGTTCTTGAAACGCGATCTGTTTCCTTCCATGTAGAGTGTCATCTCGTATTTACATGGTGGTCCATTGATAGTGACTCGGCCAAATATCTCACGAAATAAGCATCAAACGAAAATACTGCAAAGAACGAAACTCGTCTAGCTTGAAGGGGGAAACCAGATAGCGCTATGGTTGGCCCGCTAGATGGCGCTGCCTTAGGTCAAACGGATATAAACTGCGTTTTTTTAAAAATAGGAACCCCCATTTTTATCACATATTCGTGTAGTACGTAAAGAAATATGAATGTTTTAGTTGGACCACTTTTTTCGCTTTGAGATAGATGGCGCTGAAATAGTCACAAACGTATAAGTACGTGGTATCACGTAACATTCCGCCAGTGCGGACTGTATTTGCTTCGTGATACATTACCCGTGCTAAAATGGACCGTTCACCAATTGAGGAAAAGGTGGATATGTGTTGTTTTATGGCTATTGTGATCAAAATGCCCAATGGGCGTGTGCTATGTATGCTGCTCGGTATCCTAGACGACATCATCCAAGTGTCCGGATCGTTTGCCGGATACTTACGTTATTTAAGGAAACAGGAAGTGTTCGCCCACATGTGAAACGTCAACAACGATCTGAAATAAATGATGATGCCCAAGTAGGTGTTTTAGCTGCTGTCGCGGCTAATCCGCACATCAGTAGCAGGCAAATTGCGCGAGAATCGGGAATCTAAAAAACGTCGGTGTTGAGAATGCTACATCGACATCGATTGCACCCGTACCATATTTCTATGCACCAGGAATTGCATGGCGACGACTTTGAACGTCGTGTACAGTTCTGCCACTGGGCACAAGAGAAATTACGGGACGATGACAGATTTTTTGTACGCTTTCTATTTAGCGACGAAGCGTCATTCACCAACAGCGGTAACGTAAACCGGCATAATATGCACTATTGGGCAACGGAAAATCCACGATGGCTGCGACAAGTGGAACATCAGCGACCTTGGCGGGTTAATGTATGGTGCGGCATTATGGGAGGAAGGATAATTGGTTCCCATTTTATCAATGGCAATCTAAATGGCGCAATGTATGCTGATTTGCTACGTAATTTTCTACCGATGTTACTACAAGATGTTTCACTGCATGACAGAGTGGCGATGTACTTGCAACATGATTGATGTCCGGCACATAGCTCGCGTGCGGTTGAAGCGGTATTGAATAGCATGTTTCATGACAGGTGTGTTGGTCGCCGAAGCACCATACCATGGCCCGCACGTTTACCAGATCTGATGTCCCCTGATTTCTTTCTGTGGGGAAAGTTGAAGGATATTTGCTATCGTGATCGACCGACAACGCCTGACAACATGCGTCAGCGCATTGTCAATGCACGTGCGAACATTACGGAAGGCGAACCACTCGCTGTTGAGAGGAATGTCTTTACACGTATTGCCAAATACATTTAGGTTGACGGACATCATTTTGAGCATTTATTGCATTAATGTGGTATTTACAGGTAATCACGCTGTAACAGCATGCGTTCTCAGAAATGATAAGTTCACAAAGGTGCATGTATCACATTGGAACAACCGAAATAAAATGTTCAAACGTACCTACGTTCTGTATTTTAATTTAAAAAAAACCTGCCTGTTACCAATTGTTCGTCTAAAATTGTGAGCCATATGTTTGTGACTATTACGGCGCCATCTGTCACAAAGCGGAAAAAGTGGTCCAACTAAAACATTCATATTTCTTTACGTACTACACGAATATGTAATAAAAATCGGGATTCCTATTTAAAAAAACGCAGCCAACCATAGCGCCATGTGGTTTCCCCCTTCAAGCTAGACAAGTTTCATTCTTTGTAGTTTTTTCGTTTGATGCTTATTTCGTGAGATATTTGGCCTGAACACGATCAATGGACCACCCTGTATATATATAATCTTCAGATACTGATTAGTGAAGTTGCGTTAGTCTTCTCTGAAGTTTTCCTAAAAATGAACTATGATAAAACCAAGACCATGATGAATGAATGGACACTGGAGGGAAATATATCAGTTGGAAGAATGCATCTTCAAACGGTCACAGAATATGTCTATCTGGATCAACAGCTATATATCAAAGGAAGCCTAAAACCAGAAATATTTTTACGTGTTAACTTAAGCTGGTAAGCTTATAGACGACTCCTCAGTTTTGAAGTCCAAAATAAAAGTCCCTGAGCGACTTATAATGCCAGTAATAACTTATATCTGTGAGACATGGACAGTAAGTGAGTTCATTGTCAAGAAATTAATAGTAGCCCAAAGAGAAATGGAAAGATCAATGTTGGGCTACACAAAGAAAGAAAGAACGAAAGCAGTTGATATCAGGCAGATAACAAACGTCAGTGACATGATGGAAGGGTGAATACCGTACCTTGAGGTGGCAATGGACTGGTCATGTTGCTCGAAGAAAAGATGTCAGGTGGTCAAAACAAGTACTAGACTGGAGCCCAGTTTATCAAAAAAGACGAAGGGGAAGACCACCGGACAGGTGAGACAGAGACACAAAGAAGTCAGCTGGACTGAACTAGCGACGGGAAGCTCAAGATCGGCAGGGATGTAAGGATCTGCAGGGATCCTAAGTTTCACGCCATCCAGAAGAGGCATCACCAAGTGATCGAACTGGCTGATGATGATGATGATATATATAAAGTCGCCAGCTTATTATCGTGACCAGACAGACCATACTTTTTTTTCATGTGCTGCAGTACCAGCCAGATGTCCCTTAGATTGAAATTTAAATTGACACTCCATATGTAGAGCAACATCTGTGCCACCATACAAGCATGCCAGGTAAACGTCAGCCTGAGAGTGTATGGAGGCAGGTAGCAGATCTGTAGCATGCCTTAAAGTAGCAGGCCGGCCGTTGTGGCCGAGCGCTTCTAGGCGCTTCAGTCTAGAACCGCGTGACCGCTACGGTCGCAGGTTCGAATCCTGCCTCGGGCATGGATGTATGTGATGTCATTAGGTTAGTTAGGTTTAATTAATTCTAAGTTCTAGGCCACTGATGACCTCAGAAATTAAGTCGCATAGTGCTCAGCGCCATTTGAACCTTAAAGTAGCACTTATTCTATGCAGTTTATATAGATTTTAGATTGCAGACCCACAATTTCGACAGTCTTCAACCTATTTACCTGATCTTTCATTAAACTGATAACTTATTGTTAGTTGGCTTTATACCATACAAGTTATCAGATTTTATCCAGAATGTATCATGATGACTCCTTACCATTTCATATAGAACAGTCCTTTACCCACTAAATAAAGCTGTCAGTATCCACAAGATATAACTTCGTCTTCAGATTGGGTTTTTGTTAACTTTTAAGTCCATGTGGCGCTTTGCCTACAAGTTTACTAGAGAATGAAGGTACATCAGTTAATGTGGTTTTGAAGAGTCTGTCTGTCAAACACAGATATTCCTGTGGCAAGATACATTTATTTGTAATGAGCTGGAACTTAGCACCATGAGGATGTGAAGCTCATGAGAGGTGCATATCCTGCTGACATAGATTTGCCGGCCGGTGTGGCCCAGCGGTTCTAGGCTCTTCAGTCTGGAACCGTGCGACCGCTACGGTCGCAAGTTCGAATCCTGCCTCGGGAATGGATGTGTGTAATGTCCTTAGGTTAATTAGGTTTAAGTAGTTCTAAGTTCTAGGGAACTGATGACCTCAGATGTTAAAAGTCCCATACTGCTCAGGGGGCTTATGGGCGCTCAACATCGAGGTCATCAACTGCTCAGAGCCATTTTCACTATTTTGACATAGAGTTTCTGAAAGTTTATGAAGCTCAGCCTACATAAATTGTAATCGCTCTAGGAAGCACAGTATTATATGCTTGGTAATCCACCTTGAAAACTAAACAGGGGTATTTTTCCACGCTCATGGGCAGATCAGTAACCCAGTCATTGCCCAGACCAAATGCAACCAAGTGCTCAGTAACAAATGAGCATCGTACACACACATATTAAGGAAATGCGAGTATATTATGTAAAAGTTTGTAATTCTGGTTGCAAGAATTGCATGCTGCACCGCAAAATTTACCGGTTAGATGACAGTGAACTCTACAGTTTTCTATTGCTAATGGCAGCCCTCAAATACGACACTTAACATAATTATTATACTTTGATTCAATTTCCTGCGTTATAGTTAGAGGAATCATAGCAGATGGACCTCGCTGACTTCCTCTTTACGTGGTTGAAGCCCAGAGAGGAATTATTTCACAGGATTTTCCCCACCATGGTATTTAAAGTAATTTGGTTGTAGCCATACGAACATACAGTCTGATACATTGCAGCAAATGACACATGTCACTCTGTGAGGGTTTCATGTGAGTCAGTAGAGTCATTCTCACAGCCTTCCACAGGAATCAGAAGACATTCAAAACCTGCATACACTAGAAATGGTATTTGCTCCTTGTGCAAAAAATTCTTAACCTTTAAGAACTCTTGTGTCTCAGCAGGCACTTCTATATGTATCTAATTATGGTTAGACCAATCCCCCTTGTGCTTTGTCAGTTGATCGCTCAATAAAATGCATTCAGGCACCAAAAACAAAT
Source organism: Schistocerca piceifrons (assembly GCF_021461385.2). Lineage (NCBI taxonomy): Eukaryota > Metazoa > Arthropoda > Insecta > Orthoptera > Acrididae > Schistocerca > Schistocerca piceifrons. The sequence goes on along the minus strand of NC_060139.1, from coordinate 318,416,755 downwards.
ATATCTTGCATGGTTGTATGCAATCAGTTGGGAGGAAATAAGGCAGACCATGTTTCTGATCTAACAATAATGTTGCTTACTGCTATCAAAGATGTGGAACAAACTGGCATGTTTTTGTTGGTCTAAGAATGGGGAATAGTGTAGTGGCATGAGAAACTTATGTTTGACCACGTACTTCCTCTGCACACACACTTATCAAGATTGTCTTTCTTGTTCTCTATGCCATATACATGAACTGATGCGCTGGGTCCTGCCTCTCAATGTCCTGAAGTTTCAGGCCAAATTCAATAACATCATGTTTGTAATATGGATGAATATCAAGCATTACGTACTAGTATGGCATGTATCTTTCTCAACAGTTTTCTCACAAGCCAGAAGAAACCAAGCAAAGCAAGTGTTTCTGGCATTTTTCACGTTGATAGTAGCTCCTTTATTAGCTATATCTCTCACAAGATGTGTATAGGAGGACCTTCACGTAATGGACATGGCTTTTGTTTCATGAAATTTCTTTCTTAATTTTTGGTAGTTCAGTAGTGAGGCAGAGTGCTCAGATTCCTAAATCTATAAAAAAAAATACATATTCAAATACATAATTTCTTACAATATTATCACTCCAGGTAGCTGAATGTGCATTTACTCTAGTGGGTTGCAAGAAGTTTATTTTGAAGCCAAAGCTTTTTTTGTATTAAGACAGTGAATTTGGAAAAGTCATTGCTTTCAACTATTATATTAATATCGAAGTCAGCAGCTATTACTATCTTTTTCCTCTTTCGTATACTGAGTTTTTCAAGCAGGCAATGAAATTTCACCAGTAAAGCTTCAATTGTAGCTTTCTCTTGCTCTCTATAAATAGAAACTACTATGACATTTAGGTCCCTCAACTCGATACAGCAGCTTTCAAATATACACTCTTCATTCAAATGATTAAATTAATTTCTTATTTCATATTTTATATCAGAATGAGTGAGTATGGAAGAGCCTTCATGTGATTTCTCTCGTCTACAAAAGCTGTTGGCTAATTAGAAATTTTCCATTTTATCAAGAATTTTAATATTGTCAGATGTTAGCCAATGTTCATTGAGGCAAATAACTTTGATATTTCTACATTCAGATACAATAATTTGTAATTCGTCTACTTCATTACTTTTGTTTCAAAAGTCAGCACTTAGACCATTTATATTCAGGTGAATTATGTAGGGACATTCTTTTCTATTAATGGTCTTAAACATACTCTTCCTTGGGTACCATTTCGGTGTTGTTGTTTTCGTTACCAAACACTGTTTCTCATCCTCGTTGTTTCTTACAATTTCCCCTGTTTTTCAGAATTTTACACGTATCAGCGAACATTTTACTAAAAATTTTACATCCTAACCTATTTAAATGCAGACCGTCTTTACCCAAACATTTATCGCTTAAGAATTTATCGGATTTATGAACACAGCTCCTAGATCGTTACAGTTTTTGTTTAAATTACGGTTCATTCTCTCAATATATCTATCACTGACTGATCTTCTGTAGATAACACCACTCACCACGATTCTAGACTTTTTCAGAGGTTACTGGCAGTTCGAATTAAATTTCTTGTTTCACTTACAATTTCATCTTCAGTGCTGCTTCTAAGTGAATTTGTACCTACTTGGATTAAGACTCCTTCGTAATTCTTCCGAGATGCCTCTGCTGAACCATCCTGCGAGCTATCTACATTTCCATTTACATGGTTACTCTGCAGTTCACACTTAAGTGCCTGGCAGAGGGTTCATAGAACAATTTTCATACTACTTCTCTACCATTCCACTCTCGAATGGCGCGCGGGAAAAAGGAACACCTAAATCTTTCCTTTAGAGCTCTGATTTCTCTTATTTCATTATGATGATCATTTCTCCCTATGTAGGTGGGTGTCAACAAAATATTTTCGCATTCGGAAGAGAAAGTTGGTGATTGAAATTTTGTAAATAGATCTCGCCGCAAAGAAAATCGCCTTTGTTTCAGTGACTGCCACCCCAACTCGCGTATCATATTAGTGACACTCTCACCCCTAGTGCACGATAACACGAAACGGGCTGCCCTTCTTTGCACATTTTCGATGTCCTCCGTCAATCCTACCTGGTAAGGATCCCACACCGCTCAGCAATATTCCAGCAGAGGACGGACAAGTGTAATGTAGGCTGTCTCTTTAGTGAGTTTGTCGCATCTTCTAAGTGTTCTGCCAACAAAGCGCAGTCTTTGTTTCGTCTTCCCCACAATATTATCTATGTGGTCTTCCAGTTTAAGTTGCTCGTAATAGTAATTCCTAGGTATTTAGTCGAATTGACAGCCCTTAGATTTGTGCGATTTATCGTATACTCAAAATTTATCGGATTTCTTTTAGTACCCAAGTGGATGACCTCGCACTTTTCTTTGCTTGGTGCCAATTGCCACTTTTCGCACCATACACAAATTCTCTCTAGATCATTTTGTAATTGGAATTGATCGTCTGATGATTTTACTAGACGGTAAATTACAGCATGATCTGCAAGCAATCTAAGGGGGCTGCTCAGATTATCACTTAGATCATTTATGTAAATCAGGAACAGCAGAGGGCCTATGACGTTACCTTGTGGAACGCCAGATATCACTTCTGTTCTACTCGATGATTTACCGTCTATCACTACGATAGCTATATATGCAGCTGAAGTGTTTCTTCAAGTGGTGGATCTTGATTCCTGGACGACGGTTTATTGTGGAATTCGGCACTACCACATTCTTTAGCAGAGAATCGCCTATGGCAAGGAATTCATTTTTTTCTCTCTGTTTTTCATTACTGAGACATTTCGATTTATTTTTACCGTAAGTTACGCTTGTCAAATTGTATTTATTTTCTGTTCTTGAGACTTCCGCAAGAGTTACTTCCTTAGGTGCAGCAGCGTCGTTGTTTGAGCTAATAACTGTGTCATTACGCCCGTTTCTGAGGTTATTTTCGTCTGTTGACAAGGCTGCTTTACAAATAAGATGTTTTCCCTCGTTTCAACTCACAATTTTCGTGCTTCTGCACTGATAATGCGTCTTTTAAAGCATCAACGTCACTACGAAGCACTTTGATAATTTCTTCCTGCGAACTCACTGTGGAAGCTAATTTTGTGTTTTCGTCCTGCCTACACTCAAGGAAAGACCAGTGAATTAAGATTGCTCTTCTATGCAAAAAGTTACGCAAAGAAGTGGTGATTGTAGCTTGGGGAATTTCGGATCGAGGGTATTTAAGCGGGGCTGACACAAAGCTTCAGGTCGGAGTTTTGTGTACATTTGGCGACGCCGGACCTGTGTTGTTCGATGCAACACTTTGGTGATAGTTTTTGGGGCTCCAGAAGTGTTGAATTTTACCCAATTTCGCGTGCGCGTGCTAACGGAAGATAGATGTTTTCTCGACGAATCCGGACTTAGGGTATTTTAGGTGTGGAACGCAGTAGGTACTAGCGTTTTTCACGTGTTGTGTCTTTCGGTGATTGCTTTTGCAAGCAAATGGGACTTTGCTGCAGAATCGTAGCTGTGGGACTCTGTTTCCATTCGAGCCCACCACACTTAGCCGCTCTGATGCGCTCTTGTGCGGCTCTGTTTATTTTTGAGCATTCCAAACTGTATTTCGGAAAACCGGTCAGGCTGGACTCTTAATTATTTTCGCCACGTTTAGGTTACTGATTCTGAGACAATGCCACTGGACTTTAACTGCGTTTAAACCAATATTTTGTGGCATACGACACTCAGAAATTCGCACTAGTGTCTAGTGAAGTTTAGATCATCGGAATTTGGCCGTGTTTTAGCCAACTGATGGATTTGCTCAATTTCAATCGACCTTCTCCAGCATTCAACAACTTTTATTAAAATTTATAACGTGTTCAGTATCGCTGTTGGGGGCTCGAGCAATAATTAAAACGGCACATAACTGTTTGGAAGATATCACCAATGGACTGTGTTTGGTTATGACTGAAAACTTATGAATTTTAAGGATCTTAACACACGCATTCCATTCGTTATTTGACTTCAGCCTCCTAGACCGTACCCTGGTTAACATTTATACTTATCGGTCAGCAGCATCTAGTGTATGACCGGCCGGAGTGGTCGTGCGGTTGTAGGCGCTTCAGTCTGGAACCGAGCGACCGCTACAGTCGCAGGTTCGAATCCTGCCTCGGGCATGGATGTGTGTGATGTTCTTAGGTTAGTTAGGTTTAATTAGTTCTAAGTTCTAGGCGACTGATGACCTCAGAAGTTAAGTCGCACAGTGCTCAGAGCCAGCCATCTAGTGTATTTTAGACTGAAGAGCCAAAGAAACTGGTACGCCTGCCTAATATCGTATAGGGCCCCCTCTGCACACAGAAGTGCCGCAATACGACGTGGCATGGACTTGACTAATGTCTGAAGTAGTGCTGGAGGGAACTGACACCATGAATCCTGGAGGACTGTCCATAAATCCGTTAGATTGCGAGAGGACGGAAATCTCTTCTGAACAGCACGTTGCAAGGCATCCCAGATATGCTCAATAATGTTCATGTCCGGGGAGTTTGGTGGCCTGTGGAAACGTTTAAACTCAGAAGAATGTTTCTGGAGTCCCTCTGCAGCAATTCTGAACGTGTAGGGTGTCACATTGTCCTGCTGGAATTGCCCAAGTCCTTTGAATGCACAATGGACATGAATGGCTGCAGGTGATCAGAGAGGATGCTTACGTACGTGTCACCTGTCAGAGTCGTGTCGTATCTAGACTTATCAGGTGTCCCATATCACTCCAACTGCACATGCCCCACACCATTACAGAGCCTCCACCAGCTTCAACAGTCCCCTGCTGACGTGCGGGGTTCATGGATTCATGAGGCTGTCTCCATTCAGGTACCCGTCATCCGCTCAATGCAATTTGAAACGAGACTCGTCCGACCAGGCAGTATGTTTCCAGTCATCAACAGTCTAATGTCGGTTTGACAGGCCCAGGCGAGGCGTAAAGCTTTGTGTCGTGCAGTCACCAAGAGTACAAGATTGGGTCTTTAACTCCGAAAGCCCATATCGATGATATTTCGTTGAATGGTTCACAAGCTGACACTTGCTGATGGCCCAGCATTGAAATCTGCAGCAATTTCCGGAAGGGTTGCACTTCTGTCACGTTGAACGATTCTCTTCAGTCGTCGTCAGTCCATCTCTTGCAGGATCTTTTTCCAGCCACAGCTATGTCGGAGATTTGATGTGTTATCAGATTCCTGATATTCTCGGTACACTCGTGAAATGGTCGTACGGGAAAATTCCCACTTCATCGCTACCTCGGTGATGATTTGTCCCATCGCTCCTGCGCCTATTATAACATCACGTTAAATCTCTTTTAAATCGTGGTAACCTGCCGTTGTAGCAGTAGTAACCGATCTGACAACTGCGCCAGACACTGGTCTTATATAGGTGTTGCCGACCGTAGTGCCGTCTTCTGCCTATTTACATATCTCTGTATTTGAATGCGCATGCCTATACCAATTTCTATGGCGCTTCAGTGTATTTATGCACACCAACTGGTGTTGGGCGCATGTGTCTGGCGCTAGAAAGAGTAAGAAATCACACCCGAGTTAGACGACGAAAGCCACCAAGCAGAAGCATTTGTAGCCCCAGTCCTATTCCGCTGACCGTCGCAAGGGTGAGGAGCTGTAGTGGGGATGGGGAGGGGGGGAAGGGGGGATGTTTTGCGGCAGGGATGAACGGTTAGGACGGTAGCACACACGCTGTGTTGCATGGACAGTGAGTTGTGCATGTCCACTCTTGTTGCAGCCGGCTTTTTCTTCTTCATTACTGCTGCAGGTTTTTCACTTCCTCGTGGTGAATTGATGATGACCTGGGTGTGAAATTTTATGTGAGCAGGTCCACATCTTGCCAAGTTTGTTTCGACTACGCTGCAGAGGTTTCGCTGGCAAACCCTTAGACATCGTCCATGTTGTCCCGATCTCTCCTCATGCGATTTCCATATTTTTGGAGCTCAGAAGTAAGACATTATGGCCGGCGATTTAATTTGAACGAAGAGCAGCATGCCTGTGTACAATCATGATTCCATGTTCAACCACAAACTTTTTTCCATGAAGGCATTGACCTGACCGTCTTGTCTCAAAGTGTGATACATATTTTAACAGTTGTGACGTTTACTTTTGAAATAGTAAACAGTTTACTTAGTTTTTAGGGCTCTCTGCCTCAATCGGTAAAACCGGAATCCTCACTGTATCGCTCTTGTGTTGCCTGTCTGTCTGTCAACCCAGCTGTTCGACACCCTTTTTCTCAGGAGAGAGTGGACGTATCAATTCGAAATTTCGCAAATTCACTCATCAAAACCTGTAAGGTACTTCCCAATGGACTAGAATCATGAAATTTGGCAAGAAGCAAGGTTTCACAGTACAAACAAAGGAGAATATCTGAAAACTGCAAAGCTGTAATTATATCACACGAAAAAAAGTTTGTCATTTGTTATCACACTAATATGACTACGAAGTCTTTTGCGATGGAGTCCTTGCATAAAAAGTTCTCGGTTTACTTACCGCGTCAAATTTGGATAAATCCTGAGCTTTCGATGACTACCTCCGTCATCTTCGTCAGCGGTGAAACTGACCATCTTGGACCCTTTTTTTTTCCTTTATTGTATTTCGATTCCCCCCCGAAGGGGGCGGGCTGGCAGCAGCTTAGTACGCTGCTCTGCAGCCTACAGACTTTTTAAAACGTAAGGAGAAGTTAAGAAACAATAAAAGCAGGCGATAAAACGGGGATTTAAATTGTAAAACGGCGGGAAATTGTGGAAAGATAAAACATAAAGCAAAGGGTTAGCAAAGCGAATAAAATATACAGGATGCAGACAGGTAACATAGTAGACAGACAATTAAAAAACATGGCGACAGTCTGGTTTCTGTTCGCAAGAGATATAAAATCACACCCAGCGACAGTATGATGGCCGTTCGCAACACTTCAGAAAAGACACACAACACTGAACACTCACTGTAAACACTGCACTAAAATGTCGGCACAAAGAGGACACACCATAGCCTAAGGCAGATGGGGGAGGGGGCGGGGTGGACCTGGACAGATGAGGGGGAAAACAAGGAGGGAGGAGAGGAAAAACGAAAGGGGGGGACCCAAAGGAGGGAGAGGACTCATAAGGGGGGGGGGAGGTGCAGGGCAGACGCGAGAGGGAATGGGAAAAGGCAGAGGAGGGAAATGCAAAAGGACTCAGGGGAGAGAAGGGGGGCAGAGAGAGGGTAGGTGCGGAAAAAAGAGGATGGAAGGGGGGAGAGGGAGACCAAGAAAAGGATGGAGGAAAGGAGGGGGGTGAGGATCAGAGTTGATAGGAGGTATAAATGGAGGGAGGGAAGGCGTCATCCGGGAGGGGGAGTTGATGGAAGCCACCTTGGGAAAGGTGATGAAGGGTGTAGAGATGGAGGGTAGGGGCGACACAACAGTGAAGTAGCAGGGGGTGGGGATGGGAGAGGAGAGGAGCAACCAGGGGTTGAGGGGGATCGAGGCAGTGGGAGGTGTAGAGTATGCGGATATGTTCGAGGAATAGGAGCAGATGGGGGAAAGGAATGAGGTCACAGAGGATCCACGTGGGGGATGGGAGGCATATACAGAAGGCGAGGGGGAGTGCATGACGCTCAAGGATCTGGAGGGACTTATAGAATTTGGGGGGGGGGGGGCAGATATCCAGGCCAGACTGGCATAACAGAGGATGGGACAGATTAAGGATTTGTAGGTGTAGAGGATGGTAGAGGGGTGCAACCCTCATGTCCGGCCAGAGAGGAGTTTGAGGAGTCAGAGGTGGTTGTGGGCTTTGGATTGGATGGAGCGGAGATGAGGGATGCACGTGAGGTGACAGTCAATGGTGAGACCAAGGTAGGTGAGGGTGGGGGTGAGGCGGACAGGACGGGCGCAGACGGTAAGGGAGAAATCCAGGAGGCGGAAGGAGCAAGTGGTACGACCTACGAGGATTGCCTGGGCCTTGGAAGGATTGATTTTCATGAGTCACTGGTTACACCATGCGGCAAAAAGGTCAAGGTGATCTGGAGAAGGATCGTGGACCCGTGAGGCTTCCGCTTTTATAAGCAGTGGACGGCTTCTCATTGGCTGGATTACGTCACGGTGAAAACAGCGCCTACGGAGGTGGCGGCCTCTATGTCCATAGGTTTTGTTTGCTCGCTTTATCCAGCGTTGCTTGCAGCGCCATCCATCGCAACAGGCGGAGAACTGCGAGGTATGTAAGAAGTCTCCCTCTACGCTCTTTCTTTATTAACTCCGCGCTTCCATGCATTGCTGAGTTCATATCCGGAGTCTCTGTTGAAATTATTTACACATAGTCTAATTTCAGCTGCTTCTCTGATGACCGAGTCCCAATAGTTTGAAACGTGAGCAAATATTCTCATTTTATCGAATAGAATCTTAAGTTTTAGTCTTATCACACTGTCTGTCCGTCATCTGTTAAGAGTCCTTTTTATTAGGAATGGGTGGACGTTTGAAGTTGAAATGTATGTCACATAGTAAAATCTATAGGTCCTTGGCGGTGTAATAATGAAGGTTATAAGTCAATGCAGCAAAAAGTTATGGCAATTTAGGCCACATATTTTGATTCTTGCAAAATCACTCATAAAAACGTATAGGGTACTGGATGTTGATCTAAAATGACGAAATTTGGCAAGAAGTAAGATTTCACAGCACAAGTAAAGGTATAAATCTGAAAAATTGTTAATTCGTAATTGTATCATACGAAAAATACTTCTTTTGATTCCACGTCAAACTTGAAAGTGAAACAAGCAGTACTGCACCATTCTGGATGACTGGTTCGCAACGGTAAAAGTCAAACTTCAGGCAGGGAATGGCTTTACTGCTCACATGACGCGTTTCGAAATTTATCCATCACGAAACATCCAGGAACGATTACTGCACGTACATATGGCATTTCTAGCTGTATGTGAAATACACGTTCTGTGCCTGATGTTTGACTTTTGCCATTGAGACCCAGTGGGTCTGAATGCAGAACTACTGATTGTTATAATAATGATCGCCTCCTTCCTGCGTGATTTTATGACACATTTACATTACTGAAATTAAAACATTCTCGAAAATCTTGGAATCCCCAGGAACGATACCTTGCCAGTATTAATGTTTTAATTATGTATAACAGCCCCAAGTACATAACAGTAACAGCCAAAAGTGGTCGAGATTCTTGACTCCCGAAATGGATGAACTCTGTATATATGTAATTAAGTTTGTACATAGCCCTCAGTCCGCGAGTCCTACTCACAGCTGGAAAACTTTTTCTAACTGTCTCGTTTTTTCTTAACTGTCCTTCATAATTTGGAGGTAAAACGTTGTCCCATGAGAAAAGAATTTTCGATACCCATTTGTCATTGACTCACCAGTGTGCTGGAAGTTACTTTGGCACATTGTTGAATAAATGGCGTGCCTTCCAGTAAGCATGAATGAGAAATTGCATTTCATTGTTGACATAACTAAAGAGTGCTGTGATCTGCATAATAATGTATGCGAAAGTGATGGTTACGAACCTGAAGACGCATTACTGTGAAAGAATTAGTCTGCCACAAATTTACACGAAACATGAAGAAATGTGTCAACGATAAGAAAGAGAGTTGCAATGCCTAATCATTTTTTAAATGCGGCTAGCAATGATAATAATAGTATCGTGTGACTCAATGGCCTGGTACGAGTCTTTGACCCAGGTACCACTTCAGTGGTTGTATGCATCTAATAACAAGCGAGGCCTAGAAAGATTCTAATAATAAGTGAAGATTGTTAAGTGGCTTGGCAAGACAGCAAAATTTGAGGTGTTACATAAGGAGGAATATGACGTGGATATGCATTTCTTACATGTATAATTTTGTTAATTTGATTGTTATATCTTGACTGTTATTTTCGGCCAAAAACTGGAATTTAATAAAAGACACTAATCCGCTACCACTGACTCTCTCTCACACTATCCAGAAATCGGTTTTAGAGCAGAGCTTACTGAACGTCGTTTGTTTAATGCTACATTTTTATTGGCATAAAATTACTCTTTCCAATAATGTAACCCTCAAAGACGATTATTTTACTTAATTCATGTGATGCAAACGAACCGATGTCGTTACTGATGCTTTCCCACGAAACAAGCGTGGGAACTGCGTCCTTTGTCACACCCTCTGCCACCAATACTCATTCGAATCGCTCATTCACTGTATTTGTAGTGCAAGTTCGCAATAAATAATTAACAAATTACATACGAGGCGTGTTTTTTTGTAAGTACCGCTTTGAAATTAAAAAAAGACTTGCTAAGGTATCTCAATAATTTTATTTTTGCATGAAAGCCTGTACCTTGATCTACGCACTGACGCCATTAGTCTGATTCTTCCTTGTTTACGTTGTGTACTGATTGTTTAAGATGCCTCCGATAATCGTGAGTCCCGCCGACTGTGAAGTACGGGCTGTTATAAGATTTCTTAGTGCTAAAGCCCTGACAGCGATCGCTATTCATCGTGAGATCTGTGCAGTTTACGGAGAAAACATTATGAGTGATGGAATGGTAAGAAAGTGGGTGAGAGCATTTAAAGATGGCCGCACAAATGTGCATGATGAAGAACGGAGTGGGCGCCCTTCGGTCGTTAATGAAAGTTTGGTGCAGGAAGTGGACAATAAGCTGGGAGAAAACAGACGCTTTACGATTTCGTCCTTGCGGGGTGACTTTCCTAATGTTTCTCGTAGTGTTTTGTATGGCATTGCGACCGAGCACTTGAATTACCGAAAATTGTGCGCACGTTGGGTACCGAAATTTTTGACCAATGTGCACAAAACCAAACGTTTAGACAGTGTATTGACTTTCCTTCAGCGGTACCACAACGACAGTGATGATTTCTTAAGGCAAATTGTTACGGGCGATGAAACATGGGTGGCCTACGTCACACCAGAATCAAAGTAACAGTCCATGGAAGTTGAGCAAGGCCATCGTTTTGCTGCAAGACAATGCCCGTCCGCATGTGGCGAATCGGACCAAAGATCTCATGACATCTTTTCGATGGGAAACTCTAGATTGTCCTCCGTACAGCCCCAATCTCGCGCCCAGTGACTACCATCTGTTCCTGCACTTGAAGAAACACCTGGGCGGTCAGCGCCTTCAAGACGATGACGAAGTCAAAACAGTGGTGATGCAGTGGTTAACAAGTCAGGCGGCAGACTTCTATGAGAAGGGTATTCAAAAACTGGTACAACGTTATGACAAGTGCCTCAATATTGACGTAAATTATGTAGAAAAGTAGATTAAGGTACAGGCTTTCATGTAAAAATAAAATTATTGAGATATCCTAGCACGTCTTTTTTTAATTTCAAAACGGCACTTACTTAAAAAACTCGCCTCGTATTTATCGGTATGACAACAATAGATACACTCCTGGAAATTGAAATAAGAACACCGTGAATTCATTGTCCCAGGAAGGGGAAACTTTATTGACACATTCCTGGGGTCAGATACATCACATGATCACACTGACAGAACCACAGGCACACAGACACAGGCAACAGAGCATGCACAATGTCGGCACTAGTACAGTGTATATCCACCTTTCGCAGCAATGCAGGCTGCTATTCTCCCATGGAGACGATCGTAGAGATGCTGGATGTAGTCCTGTCGAACGGCTTGCCATGCCATTTCCACCTGGCGCCTCAGCGTTCGTGCTGGACGTGCAGACCGCGTGAGACGACGCTTCATCCAGTCCCAAACATGCTCAATGGGGGACAGATCCGGAGATCTTGCTGGCCAGGGTAGTTGACTTACACCTTCTAGAGCACGTTGGGGGGCACGGGATACATGCGGACGTGCATTGTCCTGTTGGAACAGCAAGTTCCCTTGCCGGTCTAGGAATGGTAGAACGATGGGTTCGATGAAGGTTTGGATGTACCGTGCACTATTCAGTGTCCCCTCGACGATCACCAGTGGTGTACGGCCAGTGTAGGAGATCGCTCCCCACACCATGATGCCGGGTGTTGGCCCTGTGTGCCTCGGTCGTATGCAGTCCTGATTGTGGCGCTCACCTGCACGGCGCCAAACACGCATACGACCATCATTGGCACCAAGGCAGAAGCGACTCTCATCGCTGAAGACGACACGTCTCCATTCGTCCCTCCATTCACGCCTGTCGCGACACCACTGGAGGCGGGCTGCATGATGTTGGGGCTTGAGCGGAAGACGGCCTAACGGTGTGCGGGACCGTAGCCCAGCTTCATGGAGACGGTTGCGAATGGTCCTCGCCGATACCCCAGGAGCAACAGTGTGCCTAATTCGCTGGGAAGTGGCGGTGCGGTCCCCTACGGCACTGCGTAGGATCCTACGGTCTTGGCGTGCATCCGTGCGTTGCTGCGGTCCGGTCCCAGGTCGACGGGCGCGTGCACCTTCCGCCGACCACTGGCGACAACATCTATGTACTGTGGAGACCTCACGCCCCACGTGTTGAGCAATTCGGCGGTACGTCCACCCGGCCTCCCGCATGCCCACTGTACGCCCTCGCTCAAAGTCCGTCAACTGCACACACGGTTCACGTCCACGCTGTCGCGGCATGCTACCAGTGTTAAAGACTGCGATGGAGCTCCGTATGCCACGGCAAACTGGCTGACACTGACGGCGGCGGTGCACAAATGCTGCGCAGCTAGCGCCATTCGACGGCCAACACCGCGGTTCCTGGTGTGTCCGCTGTGCCGTGCGTGTGATCATTGCTTGTACAGCCCTCTCGCAGTGTCCGGAGCAAGTATGGTGGGTCTGACACACCGGTGTCAATGTGTTCTTTTTTCCATTTCTAGGAGTGTATATTAGACATGTCTCGGAGTGTCTACCTACCGATGAATCTCGACAAAAATACTCAAAAATCATATCATTCCAAATTTTTGTAAATATTTTATTTGTCTTGTCTGTAACTCGTTATTGGATCCCAACGCAGTTGCAATTGTATTAGTTTCTTTGCTAGAGTGAGTTAGAAGAAGCAACTTGTAATATGTCACCAATAGCAGAAATTTGTCCCTATTGATGATTCGCTGAATAAAAATGTGTAAGGCGTTTGGAGGAACTAAATCGCTAATTCGGTTGCAATTTCGACTGATCCTGAAAGACAGGGTATTGTAATACTAATGAAGACGTGGAAGGCACTTGTAGAAACGGACATAATGGAGAATGCAACACTGTCTGCTGTCAAGTGTCACCACACCACTCCACTCCCTTCATTCACTGACTACAGCCCACGTCACATTGGCTAGCGCTTCCATGCATAGAGCCGGCCGAAGTGGCCGTGTGGTTCCAGGCGCTGCAGTCTGGAACCGCGGGACCGCTACGATCGCAGGTTCGAATCCTGCCTCGGGCATGGATGTGTGTGATGTCCTTAGATTAGTTAGGTTTAAGTATTTCTAAGTTCTAGGGGACTAATGACCTCAGCAGTTGCGTCCCATAGTGCTCAGAGCCATTTGAACCATTTGAACCGTGCATAGAGGCGGAGTGATGGGGAAGTGTGGAGGGGATGAGATCTGCGCATGCATGGCAGCACAGACTGGGCAAAGAAATTCCACGTTGAGGACAACAATCATTTGCCTACGGTACATCGTATTATTAATTCCATGGTACTATACTGACTGTAATATGTGGGTAAACTCGCAACTGTGTGGCCACATTGATGTGCTAGGATTAAATCTGTACCTTCTGTCGCATAACTTATGTAAATTAACGTGAGTAGTGGAACAAGGTCTACATCAGTGCATTTTGTTACTGTGGGTTGCCTACATTAGGGACAGGTATGCACTCAGGGGCAAACCTATTGTTCTACTTTGATTGACAGGTACTTAACCTATTGTTCTCCTTTGACTGACAGGTCCTTAATCTATTGTTCTGCTAAAAGGATCCTTCCTTTTGATTGACAGGCACTTAACCTATTGTCCTTCCCCCACTCAGGAAACCTCCCCCCTCACTGCTACAGGTACACTTTCGAGCCTGAGTTATTGGAATAGCCCCTCTCACTCCTATCAGTTTAATTGACTACTTAATTAAATTGATCAATTAATTAACCTCTCCCATTCTGGTAAACCCCCTGTCCCCCATCCCCCTCTTCCCGGAAATTGGCTGGAAAAAGACTCAGTTGATCGGTCATTTCGAGGGAATTCGATTGTGGTGTATGTAACATTGTTTAAACAATTTAGACAATGTGTGGAATATTGTTTATTTAAACAAAATAGGGGATTCAAGGCAGTGTATGGAATATATGGAAACTGGTGGAGAGGAAAGATCTCATATAGGTACGAAAATGGGGTCGCTATTCTTTCGACTACCTAGTTTCAATTACTTTTCCAGGTCACCCAACTACTGACTGCTTAGCAAGAACATCTTATCCTGCCAAAAATCGATAAATAGTCTCCTATTTACGACAATCCATTCACGTCTTTTGCATAATTATAGTGTAAAACTGCAAAAATAGCTATTTGGGTGAGCTGCAAAAGTAGTTGAATCTAGGTAGTCGAAAGCATAGCGACCCCCTTTTCATACCTATATGAAATCGATGGAATATAGTTTAAACAAAAGATCGCCAATAAAACACACATCCCACCACCTGACGCCAATGCTGCCGACTCCGCCAACTCTGCACATGTCCTCACTAATTTGGGTGCACTGTCGCCCCCCTGCAAAGTGACAACGTGACCGTCAGTTGCCGAGCCACGCACGGGGGTCTGTTCAGGTCCTGCAACCATGAGGTGGCAGCATCCCTTTCAGACTTGACACGTAAGAAATTCCTGTCGAAATACGTGTTCACCTAGGCACCATTGCTGGCGTTATACCTCTCCACCTGTGGATACTGTCGTCACAGATCACACTATAGAGATCTGTTACAATGCTACCCAGAATAGCACAGGGTGCATTGTTCCTAGCGATCCTAATGGGACAGTCCATTCGACACTAAATTTACCCATCAAACTGCTGCTGCTGCCTGTGTGGGAGCACCGTCTGCCATTGTTTTCTACAGACTAGACTTTCAGTGGCAAAACCTATAAGAATATTGGAAACCAGAAACATATTTATCAGTGTAACTACAATTAAATAGGATTCCTGCTGCCGTCTGACATCGAGCAATGTAGTAGAAATGTCTCCTCTTGACGTTTGTGGTTCTGGAACAGAAAACAGAGCAAACACACTGCAGATGTGGAATATGTGGGTGGAGGCGACTGGATGCCATCGAGTACAGTGCTATAATACGACTCCCGATCAGTGGATTTGCGCTAGTTGTTGGTAGCTGTACTACATTTACAAGGAATTTTAGAAGACGGAACGAGAGGTGATGTCATGATTGCATGGGTAGAAGTGACATAAAAAAATCGATACAATTGCGAAAAATGACGTAAAATATGTATAAATTGATAGAATACACTGAAATGTGGGGAAATTGAGGAAGCACTTGCGTATCTCCTGGTTGACGCAGAAGAATTCTGGTATTCAGGAACGAGAATGTGACACCAAGACGAATACGAGAAAACGTTGACATGGAAGCATCGGGAACCAGGGAAACAGTCATTTTTTTTCGCCACGGCAGCATTCTACTGTATGTCTATTGAGGCAATAGTGATACACCGAGTTGACTGCTGTCTTTGATGCTTTCCTGGAAAAACAGAGAACTATCTGCTTCTAAACTTACTTGCATCCGCATTAAAGGATGATATAGAGTCGACGGGGTGGTCGGTTGAGTAGGAGTTGTAATGAGGTACGATTTAATGGTAGACTGATGATGCATTCTAGAGAGAGGGAGAAGTTGCTGCAAGTCAATTTTTCCACTGTTCTGTCAGGATGCAACGGTCGCGTGACAAAGCCTATGTTCGACTCGTATACAACCTCGTGTTCTATGTGGGTCTTAGAGCAGTGTCTACTTGCGATCATTAACAGTAAACTTCTCGGTCATCAGAGGACTTCCATCTCATGTGATGAAACGTGATACATTCCTCTAGATGAACAAACGTTTATGCGATGTACTCCATTCCTCTGCCGCATCTTAAGTGTAAAATCGATACTTCAGTTTCATAACTAAATTAACGATAGGTGTTTGTGAGACACTGCAATCCCCTATGTATACATCAGCTTGACAGATGTGCTGTTTACAAAGTTAATGGCGACATGACTTGTAATTTCACATGTCGGACGCTGCTGCTATGCATTTAACGGTTTCCTTGTAAGAGGTATTCTCCGTTGCTAACGATCATTTTATGTAGGACTGATGTGGCCATAGTATAATTTCTGAACCGTGATCAGATATGAACAGTGGAAGCTATACATCTCTGAAAAGCTATATCGTGCACGTATCACACAAAATCGATATTTTAAGGAAGTAGTTTTTTCATTTTACAGTTTGTTACCATAGTTTATGGTACAGAAACTGGCAAGAAGGATGTATGTCACGCGCTGGAAATATATTTCTTACATTGGAATATCAACAGCGTTACATTCCATAGACTAATAGGTTGGAAACTGGAGCGGTCTAACATTATAGCCTGTTTTAAGTGCAGAATCTTGTAGCCTTAGGAGTGTGTTTGTTTATGTTCTCTTACCAATACCTGCCAGGTACTGGTCCCAGACTATAGAACAATACTTTAGACTTGATCGCGTGGTTGAGTTGCATAAAAATGCTTCAGACTCTGTCCACCTGGAGCTCCAACATGCACAATAACCAGCCATTTCTAGTTCTTCTTAACCATCTGCTATTACGTCACAACTCTTCCAAATCTGCTGCTATACACCGATAAGGGGTGCTAATCTCCTTGACAGGGGTGCATCTGGAGAAATCTTGTGTACCTGGATGGGCGAGGACTCTTTTAGCTCCACTCATTCACGAGATGTGGAATGTAGCGATCTACTTCTGGTCAGCTGCAGATTAAAGCGGTAACTGTGCTGCAGGGTGGGCTGGTCAAAGGCAGTGTGAGGGGGTCTTTCAGTCTCTAATTTTGTCCCAAGACTGCGAAATGCCCTGTGACTCCCATTCACATAGAGATAGATCGTAAATTAAGCACTATGCTAGAGGTGCTAGAAATATGTAGAGCACTGTCTGGTATATTTGATGATGTATGTATTCAAGAATAAACAATGAATGGACATATTGCACAGTCATCGATCTACATTCGCAGTGATACTCATAGAGTAGAGAAGGGGCGGTTTAGCTGAGATACTGAAATTGGGAAACACGCTGTTGCATCATTAGTCGGTGTTGAAATTACTGTAAAATTGCTAAAATTGTTTGCACTTATCAACTGTGATGCTTATTATTACAGTACATTGGCGGTGCCTTTCCATCCCATCTGTATACTGGTATGCTGTTGGTTACCACATAATGATTGACTGACATCGCTTGTTTGAGATGGAGAAAGAGTTTTGGTGGAGAGGCAACACCTACTGGGGATGGCTAGCACCGGAACAGTGATCGTGCACATGACTGTAATATGAGGACTCAGTCGAAACGGATGTAGGGCCATCAGCTATTCCGTCACTGTGACAGATGATTTTAAATGTAAATGTCATCAATAACCTTCAGACAGCAGTTTGGAAACTACGCGCAACACCGCAAAACACTTCCACTTTCCTTATGTTGTAACTGTCTTTTATTTAAAATCATCCATTGTGTTTGGTGTGTTATGGTAGCAGCAGTACCAACATGATTTATACCATGCGACGTCTAGTTTTCTGCGAGATGCAATGGATCAGAACGTACTAATGTCAGCTCAGAACCTGACACAGACCTCTAAGTTGCGGCGGAAAAACAAAATGTATGGCAGTGTACAAAGCATGTTACAGCAGAAGAAAGCAATGTTTCAAACAACAACATAGGGTCACAGGGAGGGTCTCTTGCGACTTACAGTATAGTCTGTGGGATACGGTCATCCTCCTACAGTACAGGTGATGAAACTTTCAACTAGTCTATGCAGTGGATCAATAGCTGTATATTTAATAAAATCGCACCGAGCGAGGTGGCGCAGTGGTTAGCATACTGGACTCGCATTCGAGAGGACGACGGTTCAATCCCGTCTCCGGCCATCCTGATTTAGGTTTTCCGTGATTTCCCTAAATCGATTCAGGCAAATGACGGGATGGTTCTTTTGAAAGGGCACGGCCGATTTCCTTCCCAATCCTTCCTTAACCCAAGCTTGCGCTCCGTCTCTAATGACCTCGTTGTCGACGGGACGTTAAACACTAACCACCACCACTTTAATAAAATCGCCACATGTGTTCAGTGCTGGCATGCATATGGTATTTGTTTCTATACATGGGAGAAGAGAGATGCAGTAAACATTTTATCGAGTTCTCTATTGGGTGAAGTTAATGGAGCTTTCATAGTTCGTAATTTTTTCTGTTGGATGATGCAGAATAACGATGATAGAATGTTGGGGTGATAGACGTGAATGGGCCCTGAGGGACGTGAATCTCCTTCGGAGTCCAATATCTGGACGTAGTTTGGGGACGCACCACAATGCAGTAGCACAATCCTCGTCCTTTTATCAGTTCCCATACTGTCGTCCTCGTGTTGCAGGAGTGGGCTTCATTTGGCACTGACCTTACACGTCATGCACAGTTGGCAGGACTACGACAACATGTTCCTGTTTCCATCGAATGTTCAAAACACAGTCCTGTTGCACTAACTCAGCTTAGCCTGTTTCTACACAGGCTGCAGAAGGTGGTAGATTTAGCTTTCTCCGACTTCTACTAGGTTCCGACTTAAAAAAATTGTAACTATCATATGTGCAAAGCTGCTTGGGTGGTAGTGCAGAGTCTGAGGAGCTGTTGCTAGATGCATAGGGACTATCTAAAATTTCACTCTATCAGATAGGTTCGAAAAAGGTGATTCGTTTCGAGATATGAGAGTGCCAGAAATATGATTCACAAGTGGCTGTAACCATTAAAGGATTTCTCCATCGGATACAACGCAGGTATGTGGTTGAATGGAAAGACTTGATTCCAAATCATACACATCATTTCTACCGAAAGTGCTGCAATAGAGATCTGAAACCTCAATCAGCACACCATCTACTACTGTTTGTGTTCCTTCTAAATCAGCCACCGCCTATAACCCAGTCGATATATCACCAAACCTCTGACTTGTGATCGAGACAGAATACATTACACATACTGGAGAAATATCTAGGGGTGGCATGAAGGAGTTGCAAATATCGGCTTCATACCACGTTCCTTAGCCGAATCACTTTCTAAATTAGGTAATTTTATCATGAGGTTGCATAGTCGGTGACGTGTAACCGCACTGCTGGTCTGATAATACACACTCTAGCGATCATCATCTATATTCAGTGTCGTGGTATTTGTCCGAAAAAAACACTTCATTCGGAGGTTGCCATACCTCGATTTATAAAGCTGGTATAGCTTTTAACATGGATACTTGTGTGCACCTGTAAAACCAAGACCGCTTGTCACAGTAATATGATTGTGTCTTTTAACATCTGGTAGTATATAAGACGATTACGTCTCTCTTTCTAAGATACAGTGGTACCACTCGCAAGAAAAACTTATGAGACATGTCCAGCCATCGCTGATTTTCGGTCAGTATTTTTTGTATCTTTGGCAATCAGTTATTGGCGAAGTATTATACTTAGTAGTAGGGGGTGCGTGATAGGTTCGCCATGAGCATCAGGCTTATAAAGTATGTGTGTGTATTCCGATATGTGCAAAGGAAATGACTACGTCCAGTGTTAAGGAAGGTATGGATTTGATGTGGAATACTGTGATAGCAAAGGGAAGAGTATGTCAAGTCTTAAGAATGGTACAGATATTTCTATTTTCAGAACCACAGCCATCAGCAGGGTGTATTTTCGATACTTTGCTCATTGTCGAATGTCGTCCAGTTGAGTCTGCGATCGTAATATTTAACTGTAAGTACAGGGATAAAATATATATGTGGCCAGTTTTTTCCTAGGACGATTCTGTCCATGCGTGCTTGGCATGCAGTGCTGGTGACCAGTGGCGGAAATGATTCACGTTTATTGCTAACGGTAGGAGCTGTCCGAATGGAGAGGCCTGTTGGGATGTAGGAATGTAGCTGACTTAACTGTGTCGTCCTCTAGACTACCGGATAGCGAACTAATACTTAGTATGTGTTGGACTGCTTTCGTGATCGCTTGGAAATTTGAGAAGATGCAATATGGACGTGCGTTTGCGCTCTACCATTATTCCTTCCTGTGTAAATTGTACGATTGACTGCTTCTTCACATTTCCCGTCTTTATTTAGTTGAGAGAAGATCGATTGTGATGCGTGTTCAGTGCATCTAGCAGGTGAAAGACGGGTGGAGGACACGTTAGCTGGTTCTCTAGACATGAGAAACATATTAGTTGACTTTGTAAATTATAAGGATGATTTGGAATCTGTTATATCACCGACATCGGTACTCGCAAGTGGAAATATCAGTTTCCTCTTTCTTTTTTTTTTTTTTTTGTTAGTTCCTTTGCAGATGGGGTAAGTCTCTAGTTACTCAATGGCTCTCAATGATTTCTTGCTGTTGTTGTTGTGGTCTTCAGTCCTGAGACTGGTTTGATGCAGCTCTCCATGTTAATCTATCCTGTGCAAGCTCCTTCATCTCCCAGTATCTACTGCAACCTACATCCTTCTGAATCTGCTTAGTGTATTCATCTCTTGGTCTCCCTCTACGATTTTTACCCTCCACGCTGCCCTACAATGCTAAATTTGTGATCCCTTGATGCCTCAGGACATGTCCTACCAACCGATCCCTTCGTCTAGTCAAGTTGTGCCACAAACTTCTCTTCCCCCCAATTCTATTCAACACCTCCTCATTAGTTACGTGACCTACCCACCTAATCTTCAACATTCTTCTGTGGCACCACATTACGAAAGCTTCTATTCTCTTCTTGTTCAAACTATTTACTGTCCATGTTTCACTTCCATACATGGCTACACTCCATACAAATACTTTCAGAAACGACTTCCTGACACTTAAGTCAGGGGAAAATTGTGTGATCTGGTTGGTGGAAACTATGCATGAAATGCACTGACACAATCCCCGACTTGGCGGTCTGAATACATATATATATATATATATATATATATATATATATATATATATATATATGCCAGAAGGTGGTTTCGTGGAAGTGGTGAAATCGATAAACCGAAAAGTATATATATATATATATATATATATATATATATATATATATATATATACACACACTCCTGGAAATGGAAAAAAGAACACATTGACACTGGTGTGTCAGACCCACCATACTTGCTCCGGACACTGCGAGAGGGCTGTACAAGCAGTGACCACACGCACGGCACAGCGGACACACCAGGAACCGCGGTGTTGGCCGTCGAATGGCGCTAGCTGCGCAGCATTTGTGCACCGCCGCCGTCAGTGTCAGCCAGTTTGCCGTGGCATACGGAGCTCCATCGCAGTCTTTAACACTGGTAGCATGCCGCGACAGTGTGGACGTGAACCGTATGTGCAGTTGACGGACTTTGAGCGAGGGCGTATAGTGGGCATGCGGGAGGCCGGGTGGACGTACCGCCGAATTGCTCAACACGTGGGGCGTGAGGTCTCCACAGTACATCGATGTTGTCGCCAGTGGTCGGCGGAAGGTGCACGTGCCCGTCGACCTGGGACCGGACCGCAGCGACGCACGGATGCACGCCAAGACCGTAGGATCCTACGCAGTGCCGTAGGGGACCGCACCGCCACTTCCCAGCAAATTAGGGACACTGTTGCTCCTGGGGTATCGGCGAGGACCATTCGCGACCGTCTCCATGAAGCTGGGCTACGGTCCCGCACACCGTTAGGCCGTCTTCCGCTCACGCCCCAACATCGTGAAGCCCGCCTCCAGTGGTGTCGCGACAGGCGTGAATGGAGGGACGAATGGAGACGTGTCGTCTTCAGCGATGAGAGTCGCTTTTGCCTTGGTGCCAATGATGGTCGTATGCGTGTTTGGCGCCGTGCAGGTGAGCGCCACAATCAGGACTGCATACGACCGAGGCACACAGGGCCAACACCCGGCATCATGGTGTGGGGAGCGATCTCCTACACTGGCCGTACACCACTGGTGATCGTCGAGGGGACACTGAATAGTGCACGGTACATCCAAACCGTCATCGAACCCATCGTTCTACCATTCCTAGACCGGCAAGGGAACTTGCTGTTCCAACAGGACAATGCACGTCCGCATGTATCCCGTGCCACCCAACGTGCTCTAGAAGGTGTAAGTCAACTACCCTGCCCAGCAAGATCTCCGGATCTGTCCCCCATTGAGCATGTTTGGGACTGGATGAAGCGTCGTCTCACGCGGTCTGCACGTCCAGCACGAACGCTGAGGCGCCAGGTGGAAATGGCATGGCAAGCCGTTCCACAGGACAACATCCAGCATCTCTACGATCGTCTCCATGGGAGAATAGCAGCCTGCATTGCTGCGAAAGGTGGATATACACTGTACTAGTGCGGCCTTGTGCATGCTCTGTTGCCTGTGTCTATGTGCCTGTGGTTCTGTCAGTGTGATCATGTGATGTATCTGACCCCAGGAATGTGTCAATAAAGTTTCCCCTTCCTGGGACAATGAATTCACGGTGTTCTTATTTCAATTTCCAGCAGTGTATATATGCCAGAAGGTTTCGTGGAAGTGGTGAAATCGATAAACCGAAAAGACTCTATGGCTTTTTAAAATTGTATTTACATTCTTTATTCATCGACATACGGAATGGCAGGAGGCTTTTTTGCAGTGCAAAAACGACACCCAGCTGGTGCTAGTGTGCATGTATTTTTTATACACATACAATTGATAGAAATGTTATGCTGCTGCTTGAACCTAAAGGTACTGTGGATTATGATCCAACATACGTTTGTGGGAAGTAATCAAACTACTATTCACGCAAAAAAAAGAAAAAAAAAGAAAAAATATACGTATGTCTAGTCGTAACGGAAGGATAGATTGGACATGATGAATTGTGATTACAGCGCACTGAGGAGTATATCCGAACACAAGTGGTGATAAATTAATTTGTAAACAGCTGCACAATATAGCAATGCAAGTGTTCAACTGTGAAACTGTGAACTATGATTTATTTTCAGAGAATATTCTTAAAAATTTATTTTATTTACTAGCGATTCATCAAGAACATTAACACATTTAATCACACTATGTACGCATGTATGTAGTTGCCAGGGAGTAACTGATGAAAAGCGTAACCAAATTCCTTTTAACAAATGGGAATTTTATTCACATTAATAGTGCCTAAAAGCATTTTTTAAAAGAAACAGATTTAAATTATAATCAAAAATCACCCTCTAAATATCAAAGTTACAATTTATTCAGAGGCAGAAAGAAACAAGTTTTGACTGTACGAGCTTTCGGGCAGCGAACCTTGCCGTTCCCTTTTGACACGGCCGTAGTTACGACCGCTCACAACAGCCTCTGAAAGACTACGCTGGTGCAAATCTGCAACACACCAGAATTCTACAAGGTTGCCCAAACAACAGTGAAGATGTTCTACAGTACACAGATACCGCCTCTCAAGATCATAGGCAATAATATCAAAGTTTCCAAAGATCAAAACATATTTCAGGTATTAGGCCATTACACTCCAAGCAATAAATTCGTTAACACACCAAATCCGACAAACATGACAGAGGCAGCTACTAACGTACGGTAGATTGATAGGGAGATTACCGAACAACCCGAACCGCAGGTTGCTCTAACCTGCCCCTACTCCACAAGGGAAAAACGGGCAACCCAATTTATAAACAACCACCTTCCCGTGGGTGGGCAAACGTAGAAGAGTGGTGGGACGACCCCAAAGCAAAACGGCTGGTGACCTCACCAAGAAAACAAGTAGAAT
Organism: Schistocerca piceifrons; assembly: GCF_021461385.2. Taxonomy (NCBI): domain Eukaryota; kingdom Metazoa; phylum Arthropoda; class Insecta; order Orthoptera; family Acrididae; genus Schistocerca; species Schistocerca piceifrons. The sequence continues at coordinate 318,392,891 of NC_060139.1, read as the reverse complement.
TTAACAAGAGTAAATCAATCAACATATCACCAATCACTTAACTTCTAATAAACTGCGATTTCTCGAGAAGACCTGGCGCAGCACCCCCAAATCGCTCTCCCGAACCGTCCGCTGCCAGCCGCTTCAACGGACGCAGGAAGGCGCGCCGATATCCCGTCTCACGACGTCGCAGCTCGCACCGGCCAGACCGATGTCGTGGGTTGACTCCTGTTGCTCTCGTGTCAACCACGAAGTCACTACCCCTCGCTATACGCCGCGGCCCACTGGACTCACGTGGCGACCTCACATGCGCCGACGCTCAAGACGGACAAGTCATTTTGTGTCTCAGTGCGCGACCGACCAACCGGTCGATCCAACCGCCAATGACCATTGCCTGAGCAAACTCGAGCAGACTGGCGGCCTGGCAGACTCAGATGCTTGAACTAAGCCGCGACCAGGTGACCAATTGCTGAGTTCTCTTACTGGTGGAGTGGAAAGACTCTCATTTTCCCGGCTTTAAAGGTTGATCTGAACGACAGACATACTAGCACTCCGAACGACAGACAGACACTAACTGCCCAACAAATGCGGACGAGAGACAGACTATCAAGCTAGGGACGAGAGACTGACCAAGACTGACCGACTGGCGAGCTCATAGTGCCCCTGAAATGCACGTGAACAGGCAACCTTTCCCCTTTCCCACAAGAGGGAGACACCAAAGCTGCGATTGCCACAGCGTCGCCACCGCCAGAAACGGAGGGCGACTGCCTTTACACTACGCGCTGCGGCGCGCTCTTCAAAACAGCAATTTTTACCAAGGCTCAAACTGGATCTGCTATAGTGTACAAACAGGACGAGCAATACGGCTGTAACAATACGTCCCGTCATTGGCACCCCTAAGTGTACCCTCGCATTTTCCTTGTTGTTCTATCTATAGTGATGTTGATTACAATACATCAACCCGCATTGGTGATGTCTTTCCAAGCATTACATCTGTGGGTGTGATATTCATCATCACATAGTGCCAGACGCCTGTCCTTCCTAACATTTGTTTGAGAGAATCTAGGCAGGATGCAGCACCTTCCAGAAGTGCTGATTTGAAGACTTTGTCAGATAATTTCCTAGGAATGTGGAGCATCGAGACATATAAGCGAGTGTGAGTGTAGGCATACCATAATTTTTTTGGGTACTGTACAGATATAAAAGATAATTGCACTTTTCGTGTAAAATGTGTGTATATTGCAGTGCAATATTTCTGTGTCTTATATTGTGGCCTGACCAGAGAATGAGTGTGTGTCCTATAGTGAGGGAGGTATAGATTCAGTGCATCGATAACTGTGAGTGTATGAGAGAGACTTTTACGTGGAAAATTATGTGCGCTATAGATACTGAGATTCATTCCAGAACCACAGCCGTCAAGAGGAGACATTACCTGCACATCGATCGGTGTTAGACTGCAGCAGCAATCGTAATTGTAGTTACACTGGTAAATATGTTCCTCGTTCCCAATATTCTTGTGAGTCTTGTATGTATTTGATGATCTATAGACAACTTTTGCGGAGTTGAACTGACAATACAATATGACGATGTGTACAAAATAGCTTTTTGCCACTGAAAGTCTCGTCTGCAGGGGAAAAAAAGGGTGAACAGTGCTCCCACACAGACAGCAGCAGTAGTTTGATTTGTAAATTCAGTACCAGATGGGCTGTCCTGTTAGGATTGCTAGGTAGAATGCAACCTGTGCTATTCTGGGAAGCATTCCAACATCTCTCTCAGCACTGGACCTTCACCTTAGCTATGCGTCATTGCGCCAGCAATGGTGCCTAGGTGAACATGTGTTTCGACAGGAATTGCTCAGGTGTCAAATATGAAAGAGACGCCGCCGCCTCATCCTTTCGGGACCCGAACTGACACCGATGTGTCGCTTGGCAGCTGACGGCTGTGTTGTCCCTGTGTGTGGACCACCTTTGCATTTCAACTCCTGGGGGCGTGTGCAGAGTCGACGGCCTAAGCATTGGATGTCGAGTGACACGATTTGTTTTTTATTAGCGAGCTTTCGTTTAAGCTATATTCCATCGATTTCACCGACCTGTAGGATGGTGGAAATTAAAAAAAAAAAAAAACTACCCCATACATATGAAGAATATCGAATTTATTAATTTTTATAATTTTTTTATATCAATGTGATGTTAGTGGTACAATAGTTAAGGGGAGGGTGTACATGATTGGGTGACATGGAGCAGAACAGCAGGTTATGTGCAGAACACTACGTTAATTTGTATGATTTTTTTAATGTAAAATGCAGTACAGTAGTTTAAGGGGGTTGGTGACAAAGAAGAATGTGCCAGAAATGGTGTTCAAAAGCAGGTGAAATTCGAAAAGTGTACCAGAAAATGGAGGGAGGACATAACTGATTACTTAATTTGGTATCAAAGGCGGTACAATAGTTTAAGGATATGGGGTGACATGGAAAACCACTTAACAGAAGAATAGGTTAAGTGCCAACAAAGGGCCAAACATCACATTAAGACACCCAGAGTACAGTGCCGAACTTTAGGCAACATGTTTGCCCCATATAATTACTTCTTACAAGACCTACATGTTTCCAAACAGCAGAGAATGATGAGCAAGAGAAATCCAACCCGCACCAATTGATTTATTTTTATAAATGAACAATATACATTTGAATTTCCTGTTATGAAATCCTTCCTCTCCACCAAAGGACCGCTAATTTCAATATATTCCATACACTGCCTTGAATCCCCTAAATTGTTTAAATAAACAATATTCCACACATTGTCTAAACTATTTAAACAATATTCCATACACAGCAATCGATTTCCCTCTGAATGACTGATCAACTGAGTATTTTTCCCACTAATTTCCTGGTGGGAGGGGAGGTGTGTTTACCAGAGGGGGAGACATTGATTAATTGATCAATTTAATTAAGAAGTCAATCAAACTGATAAGACTGAGAGGGATATTCCAATAACTAGACTTGAAAGTGTACCTGTAGCAGTGAGAGGGAGGTGGTGGGTTGGAGGTCCTGAGGGGAGAGGGGAATGGGAGGAGATGGGGGAACAGTAGGTTAAGTGCCTGCCAATCAAAAGGAATGACCCTTTTAGCAGAACAATCGGTTAAGTACCTGTCAATCAAAGGAGAGCAATAGGTGTGCCCCTGAGTGCATACCTGCCCCTGATGTAGGCAACCTGCACTAACAAAATGCACCAGTACAAACTTTGTTCTACTATTAACACGCTGCAGGAGTTCAGCACACGTCTAGATTACAGTGTGCAAAATATTTTTATTTTTAAACCAGGGCAAAATATACGCCATCCTGGTGTTGTTAGTTGCTGTTTTATCGGTAACTGTTGAATGATAACTAGCATGGTACGTGGGAATGACCGGCTGCTAAGCAAGGTATGACAAGAATTGTTCAGTGATCCGCTTCACGAAACTGGCAGCATTCGTTTCTGAATGGTAGTCACTGCTGTTTTTCTTACATCTAAATACAAGTTCGTCACTGCTGTTTTTCTTACATCTAAATACAAGTTCGCTCTCCAGGAACAAAACCAGAAGAAGAGCCAGCATGCAGAATAGTTATCTGAGAACCTATTTCAATGAGAACTTTAAAAATACCAGTACCATCACTCATTTTCCAGCAGGACTTCCTGGAATAATTCTGATTCACCAACATTTCATCAAGGTAATACACTGTTGAACTGCCTCCTTCCTTTTTATCGCACATCTTTATGAGGTATGTAGTTAGTGCTGCACCTATGTCACTTTTTCCAACTAAAAACTCCCTTCTTAACTTATTTTAACCCAATGCCTTACATAATTCTTTACGTTGATGAAGTGCTACCATCTAGGCCATTTTTCTCATGCATCATTGTAACAAGTTTTTGTGATGCTGGGTATTCACTATTCACTCAGAGCTTTGAAACATCCTTGTCAAAACCATCCATTTGTATTACAAGTTTCTTTCGATTTCAATCCTTTCCATGGGACACGAAACCAATTTTTCCTAAGGTTTCTACCTCTGACCCTTCGTTTTCAATTCTATTTACAGTTCTCTTACCGACACCATATGCTTCTGCAGCCCGCTCTTGTGTCTTCAGATGCCAACAATACGAGTCCCACTTGCAAATTAATGTTTGAAAAATTTATAAATGCGGTAAATACTTCCCCTCACCTGCTTGTGAAGCATTTCATGTTTATTTCCGTTACCTGACAGATTTTTTAATCACATTGAAAGACTTACAGACACATACACAGCTATATTCCTACAGGAAAATGAAAGAGATAGTTGAGAGAATAATCCAGCAACAGTGCGGCATGCAGGAGACAGTTTTTCGCCATCTAGCTGTAACTCACGGCTAGCCACCCAGAAGGAGAATGAATCTTACTGGCTGACAGCGGTAATGGAGGAGCATGCGCAGAACGGCTGAAAACTGGGCCTCATTCCTACATGATGCGGAGTTTAGTCTCAACTCGCCCCTCTTCGCACAGCTGCCACAATGCCTGTGTGAACTGTCCAATTGATTCTCGTGGCTCATAGCACTGTGGCGTGATTTCCATTGATTTACGTTTCGGTATGGGACTATGGACTGGTTCACACTAGGCCAGTAATTTACTCAAGTAGCAAGTGATTTGGTAACTCTGATTGACGGAAAAACAGCAAGTAAGCAACTTCGCATTCACATATGCCGTGCGGGATCAGCCGAGCGGTCTAGGGCGCTGCATGGACTGTGCGGCTGGTCCCGGCGGAGGTTCGAATGCTCCCTCGGGCATGGGTGTGTGTGTTTGTCCTTAGGATAATTTAGGTTAAGTAGTGTGTCAGCTTAGGGACTGATGACCTTGGCAGTTAAGTCCCACAAGAATTCACACACATTTGAACATTTTCGCATTCACATATGATTTCGTTGGCAGTCAGTTGTTGGCTGTTGTCAAGTGAACGCTGCAACATGATTCGGAGAGTGAGGGCTAATCAAGCTATGCATCTTGCACCACTGGTATACTGGAACAGGTGGGAGATGAGCTCAAAACTATAAGGAAGAGAAAGAGAAAGTGGGTACGAAAATGGATTGACCGAAGAGATTTTCATGGACCATCCAATGTGCTTCTGAAGGAACTAGCAACTATAGAACCAAAAGAAAACTTTTCAGTAATGAGAATGTTGGAAAGCTGCTTCAGTTTTCTATAAGAAAAAGTGCTTAGTAAAATCCAATGTACTGATCCTTACATAAGAGAAGACGGGCCTACAGAAAGTAAACTGCAGGCAGTGTTGTACCTTCTTGCAACTGGGTGTAATTTAAGGACCCTGGACACCTCTTCCGACTAGTTAAATATTGGCTTACCAATCTGATTTCACTTTGCGTCATTTCCATACTCAAGTTTGAGATGTTCGTCCAACATCGTAAACCATTTAACATTTGGCACACACACTGCATCAGTGCCTATCTCTGACGATTTTGATTCCTTCATTTTCTTCAGTTTTTGGGAGTAGGTAGATGTGTTAGGAATATGCAGTGTGATAATTTTAATACCGTACTGTTAATGTTACAATGTCGGTCCGAGCTACTCGTTTAGTACAATATACAGAATCTAAAATAAATAGTAAATGCTGACCTGATGCTTTTAATTTTCTGTTTCATCTCCTTCTCCTGAAACCCTCGTTTTCCCATCGTCTCTTCCAGCTATTTCTCTTTGATTATAGCTGCTTTCCTGATTTAGTTTTGTACAGTGGACATTTCACATTCCACAAGTACTTCTGTTTTATGTTAAGAGAAATAAAATTAACCATTCTATCGTCACTCGAACGAGCCATGTTGCTGATCCATTAGAAACAGATGACTGAAAAGAGAGAACGGGCGAAGGCAGACAATAATGTGTGTTACTAAACAGACTATGTTCACCTGTGTTCAGGGAGTGACAGTGGTAAGTGAGCTGGTGTAGGGGAAGCTACTTGACTGGCTACTATTCAGCTTACTGGATTGGGCCTACTAAACCGTTTTACTTACCAACTTCGCTAAATAATGTTATTCAGCTACTTTTAGTTACTAAATCACCCAAGTGAGCCTAGCTTAGAGTGAACCAGCCTTATGGGCGATGGAGCTGGCGAACGTCTGCAGCAAATGACTCCTCCTCCACCCTCCACCATCTTCCATCTGTGTGCACTGCAGCATCCACCTCATGAGCCATAGCAGTGCATCCATTTAAAAGCTCCCACATAAAGGCCGACCATTGCCTCAATCCCTGCTGAGAGGGTCTGTCTCGAACTGATCGCCTTTGTGTGGGTGATATTATAGTTGTCAGATCAGTGGTCCAGATACGTCGGTTTACCGGTGGACCTCCACCTGCTTGCTCTGGCCGCTACCTGCCATCCCACACTCCAACAGTGCAGCAGATATATAGCATCTGACACGCAATCACATTATTCCCACACACACAGTCATACAGGTCGCCGTCCATATCGAAGGGTGGGAGGGGGGGGGGGGCGGGCATCGGCTGAGCAGTCGGGCTGTCAACGGATGGCTTAAGAGCTCACATCTGCTAGTCTGCGAGTATTAAAGTGAATGAGACCTTAAATAGGACTCCAGGCTTCTCTGTTCTCTCCATCCTTGGGACTTTCTTCCTCTCCCACTTTCCAGACCGTCGCCCATTTTCATCCGTAATCTTCACATGGACACTTATAAGATGTTAGCAGCCAGGCCAAGGTTTTTTAGAGAGGTGTTACTCCTGTCTCCACGAATCACCCATTGTCGTAGCTTGTGACACGCAAAGACTGGCTATCCATGGTGAACTTAGGATGGTGTGTTTCCTATATTTAAATAAATTCTCATGTTCTGCATTAACGACATACTGCACAATGATTCTCCTTCGTTCTTGCTTTGTGTCTATTTTAATTCTGTATCTGTGGGGTCTATGAACACTTGTAACTGGAAAATGGCTTAGAATTGCCACTCTTTGTAGTTTCATTACTTACACAGAAAAGGCTTACTGCCCTACGGGAACACAGTGGCTGTCTTGCGAATGATTTTTGTTTTGTTTTTTGTTATACATATCAGGCTCATACTACATAAATGGTATTATTACCTATTTAGACTTCCCAGCAAGTCATGATCAGATGATCTGTTTAAAAAGAGAGAAAAAGTGGAAGACTGGTATACTAAGAAACTACATTTTAAAAAAGAAACTGTGAATTAACATATATACACAACAATACTTGCGCCGGCGAAACACTGCATTTGACAGTTCACATTACATGAAGTTTGGTTGCCTGTACTGCACTACTGATGATGTAACAGCAAGCTTCTATACATATAACAGCCGATAGTTTTCCATTCCATCTCGTAAATGTAAGCTACTGAGCAATAACCGTTCATATGAAGGGCTTATTTCATTACTGGTACAAGTCCATTACCTCCACTTTTCTGCTTATAATGCTCCTGACATTAATGATCCAAACAAACAGAAAGAAAAGTTCATCTCTAGCAAGAAGCCATATGCTTGAATATTTCTGGTATCTCAACTGCAGATTTTTCAGCGCTCATTTAACTTTAGGACTCTGTATCTTAAAATGAACAAAAATGACCTTGTATCACTATTGAAATAAGCCCTTCATAAAAGAAATCGTCTTTGAGTTGCTACAACAATGACACCAAATAAACAACCGGATAATAATGTAGATATAAGCACCATCAAGCACTGTCTTTCTATAATTGAGCAAAGAAATACAGAAAATAAGCACTTGATGATGATCCACACGGCTCTGAATTGTTACCGCTGACGTCTACATCTTTCAACTTTTGCAATAACACTCCCTTACGTACTATTGGACTCGCACTAATTCCAAAAATTAGTTATGTTCATTACGTAACTTTATCGGCAGGAACTGCCGGCTGCCCATGAACACTTATGTGTTCTTTCTCCTGCTCGTAATACTCACGAGTGTCCGTAACAACTCCAGTGCCTGACTGTTTATCGTTGCACCTCGACGCAAAGGACTGTGATTAGCTGAACAAAGTCTTTTCCGTGGCGTTTTCCATGTATCAGAACTTAATAAATCACGGCGTAACAGAGGACAGCACAACGGAAGCACGCGGTAATAACCACACAAAACGCATGTTGTTTTTGTTCACACAAGGAAGCCGGAACACGGGAGATTCGACGCCACGGCTTTACCGACGGATCATACTGTGACTAGTGCGCGCCCTACGTCTGGTGCCTCGCGTTCTTCATTTGTTAAACTGTCACGCTGCCCAGCGGCGTACAAACTATTCCTTTAGAGCAGGGGCGGGCAGGAATCCTGCACGTGTGCACACAGGGGCAAGCTGGCCACCCGCTTATCTTCGCTCCCCACCATACCTTCTGTCCACTCCTTCCCGTCTAATGCGTTTTGTTTCCTAGCTTGCTTTATTGAATGGTGGAGTAAGGTTATTAGGAGTGCTTGAAAGAAATCATGGTTTGAAAGAGTACCTATTAACTACGATACGTTTTATTTAATAATCACAGGTGGAGTTTACAATAGGTTTAATATCTGGAACAAAATTTCTACATACAGGAAACGCAAACAGTTACGTAAATTTTCATCACTTATGTTTGCTCTTAACCGAGGCTTATTAATTGAGCAAATGGTTTTCCAGCTCTCGCGATATTAAGTGCAATTTTATAACTTGCACGTAACGCTGGCCTATTATTGTTGTCGTCCTGAAAAATTGAAAACAGTACTGCATAAAATATTAAATCAGTTAGATGAGAGACGTGACGAAAGAAAGTCGCAGATCTCTCATGACAACAGCAAATAGGACACATTCATCTAATATCGTCAGATCGCTCTTCTTAAGCTCAGTCGATTTCACCATCCGCTCAGAATCCGACGATAAATTGTACTCGTCCTTGTGAAATTTATTATAATGGCCTTCAATACTAAATACTGCCTCATACTAAACATTTCGAATTTTCACGTTGTTGCACAAATAAAAAATGATTCTCCCATTACTTTTTAAAAGATAGCAAATCTCCAATTCTCCGTTTCCTTGTTTCACTCTGCATTTTCCGGTTCTTGAAATACAACGTTCACTATGTAGTGGTCGCTTAGCATCAACGTACGCGGCTTAGCCTGGCACTACACTGCCGCAACCTGCCGGCTGTTCCCACTGCCCCGGTGGACGATTGCACGCGAGCAGCACACGTGCAGCGCTGTGCGCTCATGAGCCGCGTGCAACGTTTGCCCGCCCCTGCTTTAGAGGGAGAGAGGGCAAGCAAACCCATTTACTCACTTCGTCTTTCAGCAATACCGTTAAGAATACATGCATGCCGACAGTGTGGGAAGGTGTGGTAGATGATCGGCGTTCTATTGTTCTTCAGAGAGAAACAACTCATTAATACGAATATGGACCCAGTTTTATAGGTCGTGCTCTTGAAAACAATTTCGTTGCTTTAATTTTCAAAAATACGTCATTTACCTCGGGTGACATTGGTCCTACTTTGTTTTGAGACCATTTACGAATAGAAGTTCATATCTACTGTAGACTGCAATATCAATCGGCCAGAGAGACATCCTTTGTTATTCATACTCGTCTAAAAACCCTGTAAGGTACACCTTAATGAAAAAAAGAAAAAAATTTATTTGAAAAAAGAGGCATTTCTTTTGTTTTTATTTAGACTAAAAATTTTTATATACGATTTCCAAATGTAGTTTTCCTTTCGACAGTTTTGGGAAACAAATTTGAACCGGACAATCGAGAGTTAAGGAAAACGGGAAGGATCAGGCCCACAAATCAACTGGTTTTTATTTCATGCAAATAATTTATTGATAAGATAAAATTTAACTTCAAATCAAAGAAACAAATACTGCAATTTAAATCTCAAGGCCACATTTTAAAAGAAATATAACATGCTTTTAATAATAGTAATAATAATAAAATAATAAAGTTCAGGTGAAATTTGCAATTTAAATCTTAAGGCCACAGTTTGGAGAAATGCGACTACAAGGTTACTGTTTTCAGACTACGGTACTCAAATGAAGCCACACTTAATACTGATCTTGTGTAAGGTGTCGGCTCTGCATAGATGCAGGAGGTGTCTTGAGATGGTGGCCAGCCGCGGTGGCCGAGTGGTTCTAGGCGCTTCAGTCCGGAACCGCGCGACTGCTACGGTCGCAGGTTCGAATCCTGCCTCGGGTATGGATGTGTGTGATGTCCTTAGGTCAGTGAGGTTTAAGTAGTTCTGAGTTCTAGGGGACTGATGACCTCAGATGTTAAGTCCCATAGTGCTCAGAGCCATTTCTTGTCTTGAGATGGTAATTTTTAAACAAAGAGTCGGGTGGCGTTTCCGGCAGATCGGCCCAGGGTGAAGCAGGCGAGCCAGGCTGCAAACAAAGTGAAACGGCAGTCCATACGACCCGATGAATAGCGGTGTCACTAACCACCGATCGGACGACCACAAAATGGTTACTTTTCCACAACCGGAGGCCCGCACTAGCTGGCGGACGCGAGGAAGGCAGGCCTCACCAATCGACCAACACCTCCCACACGCCATTCGTCCAACAGCCTATTTCCTGTGTCGGACGGATGCGGCTTTCGCTCAAACAGCCCAACTCAGCTCTCACATAGGAACTCAATGTCACAAACAAGTCGGCTGTAACGTGCAACTGGGCTGTCTCTGACCGACTGTCTTCCCAAACAGAGACACCACCCCGCCAGCAATTCCTCCTTGGCCAACTTCGACCAAAGATGCTTATTGAGCAAATGGTAAATCGATAGCAAACCGTTCAATCCCGCGTCCGGCCATCCTGAGTTAGGTTTTCCGTGATTTCCCTAAATGCCGGGATGGTTCCTTTGAAAGGGCACGGCCGACTTCCTTCCCATCCTTCCCTAATCCAATGAGACCGATGACCTCGCTGTTTGGTCTCTTCCCCCAAACAACCCCAACCCGATAGCAGACCCGAGCCAGTGGCGTCAGACAAGACCCAAGTGAAGTAAAATATGGCACCCCAGCTCAAAATTCTTCATGACATCCTTAAGATTAATTTTTGCAGCCCTGTCTTGTTGAACATGGAGTAGGAGTAGATGCATGAGTCCCGACTGAGTCATTGTTGATCTGAGGCAGGTTTTAAGTCGGCTCAAGGCGCTGAATGACTTCTCGGAGGATGCTGACGATACTGGGACTGTCAGAATGAGAATGAGGAGGCGAATAACTTCCTGAAATATTTCTTTCACGCTACCAGGGTTGGGTTGTTCGTAGAAGGCGGCGGACATTGTTGCAGCTGCGAGCCAGTTCAGGAGTACCGACTGCTGTTTGAGCATTGTTGGCCGGTGTTTTGTCATTTTCAATTCGCTTGTGCCTGCGTGACCACGAGGCTAAACTGATCAAATAAAGCCTTGCGCGACCTGCAGATCTGTGAATGTGTGTGGACTTAGATTGAAGGGGAACCAAACGGTAAATAATGAGGGTGGTGGCAATATTTGTTTTGGTCAGTATATTAATATGCAGGTGCAGAGAATAACTATTAATAACGTAAAGGAACAGCAAAACCAATTTTTACAGTGAAGATTTCTGCCTTAAGTCTGGCGCACAGACCACTCTGTAGTCCGCCTATGCGACGTAGCGTGTCATGAGGGCCCAATCAGTCTCAACTACTGTCCGAAAGTGCTATGCAGAATTCGTTACATATGCATACAGAAACTGTACCCCATTAGGAGTCACAGACTGAAAAACGGGGCGAAGGGACAGGACAGAATGCAGTAGGTGTCATAAGATGCCTCAGTGCAAAGCAAAAATCGTTGCCAACAAAAATACTGATCCCGTTTTTCTTGACGGCAGCATAGTTTATTCACTGGCTTCCTACATATCAAATAAAATTCCAAATAAAGTTTGGTTTTCGGGAGGGGGGGGGGGGGGGGCGCTAGCGTAAACCATATCTCGCGCACCCAGAGTTCGAAGTGGTGAGGGGGGCGACCGCCCCTCCTGCCCCCCCCCCCCTCCAGGTTGGTACGCTGTTGACGCTACCAACTTGAGACGCATTCGCTAAGTGCAAAGTTTCAGCGCCCTGGAGATGATAAACGGGTATTCATTGGACAAATATTTTATACTAGAACTGATATGCGATTACATTTTCACGCAATTTGGGTGCATAGATCCTGAGAAATCAGTACCCGGAACAATTACCTCTGGCCGTAGTAACGGCCTTGATACGCCTGGGCATTGAGTCAAACAGAGCTTGGATGGCGTGTACAGGTACAGTTGCCCATGCAGCTTCAACACGATACCACAGTTCATCAAGAGTAGTGACTGGCGTATTGTGATGAGCCAGTTGCTCGGCCACCATTGACCAGACGTTTTCAATTGGTGAGAGATCTGGAGAATGTGCTGGCCAGGGCAGCAGTCGAACATTTTCTGTATCCAGAAAGGCCAGTACAAGACCTGCAACATGCGGTCGTGCATTATCCTGCTGAAAAGTAGGGTTTCGAATGAAGGGAGAGCCACGGATCGTAACACATCTGAAATGTAACGTCCACTGTTCAAAGTATGGTCAATGCCAACAAGAGGTGACCGAGACGTGTAACCAATGGCACCCCATACCATCACGCCGGGTGATAGGCCAGTATGGCGATGACGAATACACGCTTCCAATGTGCGTTCACCGCGATGTCGCCAAATACGGATGCGACCATCATGATGCTGTAAATACAACCTGGATGCATCCGAAAAAATGACGTTTTGCCATTCGTGCACCCAGGTTCGTCGTTGAGTACACCATTGCAGGCGCTCCTGTCTGTGATGGAGCGTCAAGGGTAACCGCAGCCATGGTCTCCGAGCTGATAGTCCAGGCTGCTGCAAACGTCGTCGAACAGTACGTGCAGATGGTTGTTGTCTTGCAAACGTCCCCGTCTGTTGACTCAGGGGTCGAGACGTGGCTGCACGATCCGTTACAGCCATGCGGATAAGATGCCTGCCATCTCGACTGATAGTGATACGAGGCCGTTGGGATCCAGCACGGCGTTCCGTATTACCCTCCGTAACCCACCGATTCCATATTGGACCTCTACCAATGCGAGCACCAATGTCGCGATACGATAAACCGCAATGGCGATAGGCTACAATCCGACCTTTATCAAAGTCGGAAACGTGATGTTACGCATTTCTCCTCCTTACACGAGGCATCACAACAACGTTTCACCAGGCAACGCCAGTCAACTGCTGTTTGTGTATGAGAAATCAGTTGGAACCTTTGCTCATGTCAGCACGTTGTAGGTTTCGCCACCGGCGCCAACCTTGTGTGAATGCTATGAAAAGCAAATCATTTGCATATCTCAGCATCTTCTTCCTGTCGGTTAAATTTCGCGCCTGTAGCATGTCATCTTCGTGGTGTAGCAATTTTAATGGCCAGTAGTGTATATACACTTGGATACATCACACAATTATCTGTTAATGTACAACTGCACAGCCCATATGATAGAGCTGGGAATGTAATCTGCTCTCTTACTGTTTAAACTGAATGCTGGTGTCAACTAATAGGACTATAAAGTTATTAACTTTCAACTCGCAAACATAAGATTAAAATATTCACGATATAAAGCTGACAATCCATTGCGTTATTTGTTATCTTTAGAAAAACAGTGAAACGTCTTATTCTTTTCAGAAAATTCTATTAACGTATGACCTCCCTCATTTCCGGTGACACTTCCGGTGTTTCTCGCATCTATATCGTTGTTTAGATTGAGGTCCACTTACAGATTAAAAATCCCTCATTTTCCTCTTGTGATGGGGTTTGCTATCATATTCTTATATCGTTTGTGTGAGATATTGCCATACAGTTTTCATTTTGCGAAGTGACAAGTAATTAATTTTTTGGTTCGTCTGAGGTACATGTCTGCAGTCTGGCTCACATTGTAATTCCCCGCGCCAGCGTACTGTAGCACGCCACTGCAGGAGAAAAATAAAATGGCGCAGGCCATAGATAGAGTGGATTTTGTGTGAGAATTCGTTTTCCGCAGCTGAAGGGAAACAACGCTTCAGCAATCGATACTGAGTTGTTGGAAATGTAGGGGGACAATGCTGCACCACATGATGCAGTAATTTGGTACACTACCAGTCGCCGGCTTAGGTGGCCGAGCGGTTCTAGGCGCTACAGTCTGGAACCTCGCGACCGCTACGGTCGCACGTTCGAATCCTGCCTCGGTCATGGATGTGTGTGATGTCCTTAGGCTATATAGGTTTAAGTAGTTCTAAATTATCGGGGACTGCTGACCTCAGTAGTTAAGTCCCATAGTGCTCAGAGCCATTTGAACCATTTTTTGAACACTACCGGTCAAAAGTTTTTTGATCACCTGTGACAATAACTATATACTTTATTTCAATATAAAAATGCATCATACAAACTAAATAGTCCAACAAAATAAATATTTTCTCTGTCTATCATTAAATTAAAATACTGGCGCAGCGATTTGCACATATACAGTTGGCGGCAGTATCGCATACACAAGGTATAAAAGAGCATTGCATTGGTGGACCTGTCACTTGTACTCAGGTGATTCATGTGAAACGTCTTCCGACCTGCTTATGGCCGTACGACGGGAATTAACAGATTCTGAAAGCGGTATGGTAGTTGGAGCTAGACGCATGAGTCATTCCATTTTGGAAATCGTTAGGGAATTCAGTATTCCGAGATCCAGTGTCAGGAGTGTGCCGAAAACACCACATTTCAGGCACTACCTCTCAGCACGGGCAACGCAGTAGCCGACGGCTTTCACGTAGCGACCGAGACCAGCAGCGTTTGCGTGGCGTCGTCAGTGTTAATAGACAAGAAGCTCTGCGTGAAATAACCACAGAAATCGATGTGGGATGTAATACGAACGTGTCCGTTAGGACAATGCGGCGAAATTTAGCGTTAATGGGCTATGGCAACAGACGACAGAAGCAAATGTCTTGCTAACAACACTTCACCCCTCTCCGGAGCTCGTGACCATGTTGGTTGGACTCTAGACGACTGTCGCGCGTGATTAGCCGAGCGGTCTAGGGCGCTGCAGTCATGGACTGTGCGGCTGATCCCGCCGGAGATTCGAGTCCTCCCTAGGGCATGGGTGTGTGTGTTTGTCCTTAGGATAATTTAGGTTAAGTAGTGTGTGCCGGCCGTGGTGACCGAGCGGTTCTAGGCGCTTCAGTCCAGAACCGCGCGACTGCTACGGTCGCAGGTTCCAATCCTGCTTCGGGCATGGATGTGTGTGATGTCCTTAGATTAGTTAGGTTTAAGTAGTTCTAAGTTCTAGGGGACTGATGACCTCAGAAGTTGAGTCCCATAGTGCTCAGTGCCATTTGAACCATAAGTAGTGTGTAAGCTTAGGGGGCTTAGCAGTTGAGTCCCATACGATTCCACACACTTCTTTTTTCTAGACGGCTGAGAAACCGCGGACTGGTCAAATGAATCCCGATTACGGTTGGTAAGAGCTCATGGTAGGATTTGAGTGCGGCACAAACCCCCTTGAAGCCACGGAGCCAAGTTGTCAATAAGGCACCCACAATAGTGTGGGCTGCGTGTATATGGGATGGACTGAGTCCTCTCATTTAACTGAACTAATCATTGAATGGAAATAGTTATGTTCGGCTACTTGGAGACCATCTGGAGCCGTTCATGAATTCCATGTCCCCAAACAACAATGGAATTTTTGTGAATGACAATGTGCCACAAGTGTTTGTGATTGGTTCGAAGGACATTCTGGACAGTTCGAGCGAACAAATTGGGCACGTACATCGCACAACATGAATCACATCGAATATTTATGGGATGTAATAGAAAGGTCCTGCCCTGGCAACACTTTCGCAATTATGGACTGCTATAGAGTCAGCAGGAGACTTCCAACGACTTATGAGTTTTGCCACGTCGACTTGCTGCATTACGCCAGGCAAAAGGAGGTCCGACACGACATCAGGAGGCATCCCATGACTTTTATCAGCTCAGTATATAGTAGAATATGGTTAGATTTTACCGTCTTCAGGAAATCCACGTTTTTGCCTTCAGAATAACTGCACAAACACTTAGCGTTCTTAAGAGAAGAGTCTGTTGTGCCCCTGCAGATATTGCAGTCCAGCCCATCTGTAATTATTCCACACACGTTCAACATCAGATGCCCTCCATTTTCTGTCCTCCCATCGAGTTCATCCCATAAGAATCCAATGGGACTAAAGTCAGATGACTGATTTGGCCAAATCATATTTTCTGGTCTCCACATTTCTCTTTTCGATAGACATACCCTATGCACAATTTGGAAGTATGTTTGGGATCATTGTCCTACTGAAGAACAAATCCACAACCAGTAAGTATCTTGCCAGGTGTAACTGTACTGTTGATCAGTATCGTGTGACGTCCTTCCTTCTTTAACATTGAGTTAATTCTCGGTAGATCACCAACTTTATCAACAGCGAAACCATCCCCACATCAGGAGCAATCTTGTACTATGCTTCATCGTTGGCGTCACACACTGACTCTTCATTCTCCACTAAGCCCATGAACAAACATGGCTTCAAAATTAGATTCGCACACACACACACACACACACACACACACACACACACACACACACACACACCTTTACAGTTACAAACCTTGGACCATTGCCGCACTCTCCAGTTTTTATGTTACTGTGGCTGTTGCAGTCGTTCCACCTTATTTTTCTTGTGTAATAAAGGTTTCTTGGACGCCATGCAGCCCTTTAAACCTTATTCGCCAAGCCGATGTTGGACTGCTGAGACAGAGACTGAAGCTGCTCGCATACTGTTCACTTCTCGCGAATTTCAACTGCAGAACGCGTCCTCTGACGCTTACCCTACACACATATGACCTGATCTTCCCTGTACGATATTACCCAGGGTTTTCCAGATCGCGAAAACACTTGCCCAGGGACGAGTTTGCTTGAACCAGTGCAATGTACAGACAACTGTGAACTGGACTACGGCAACTTTTGTTGCTATTGTCCGGCAAGACTCCTGAGATTCGGCAACAAAAAAGAGAGCCACTAGCCATGGACAGGTCTTTACTCCGTCCATAATTTCCAAAGACCGGATGTTCCCCATGCTCTTTTAACCGAAATGACATTCAGATTTTAGAAATGCAAGATGGACTGAGTTGATGGCCCTAAATAAATGTATGAAGAGACCAGAGGGCCTGCCGTCTTGCATATTGTTCTACTATGCACATGTCCCATAATGTACAGGATTTTAATTTCAATTACAGCATACTTTTCAGTTCCCATCTCCGTCCTAATAGGAAGTAATATTGTACGAACCTGATCAGGTATAGAAACACACCGTAAACTAAAGTGAACTGATTCTTAAACAGATAGCCGAAGGAATTAGGCCCATTCGAATGTAACCGTCTTAGGTAAAGGCAAGCCACTGTTGTTGTGAATACTCGTCAATGACCCTCTAAGCGCACAACCAATCAGATACACAAGAGAGGCGCTTAGTCTTTACATATCCATACTTGCTTTACTATCAGAATTATACAGATATAATAGAATATTCAAAATAAAATCTCCACAGATCCATAGTTATGACAGGCGATTGGAAACTAATTGACCTCTAGTATAGAACAGACGCTTCCAAAGTCGACAAAGTGTCAATGACGTAGAAATGGAAATCGCAAGAAAAGTAAGGCTCTACTACACGAAAATCGACGTATTACAGTCGAAGCAGTAGTGGAGAAAAGCGAAAATCAGTCGTGGATCGTCTCATCTTGTGTGACATCTTGAAGATGACAAAGAGACGATGTTCCTCTTTGCTAATTTTAACAGTGTATTGGGATGGAGCAACTAATATGAATAACCCACTCTCTTGAGCAGCAATGAAGATTACAATACCGACGAGCAAGGAGCGGTGTCCAAGATCGGAATGGAGACAGCGATATTGGACGCGACGTATCGTACCGTCATATGTCAGTGGTGTCGGGTATTATCAGTGCTGTATACCTAACAAAAATAGTGAGGGTATTCACCTAAAGATGATCCCACTGATACAGGCAACAAGCGCTTGTATATCAGGAGGACATCAACCAACAGGTACCAGAAGAAGGGCTGAGGAGAACTATTGAACATCATTTGTTATCAATTACACTTAAAACGATTTATTAAATAGCAATAATGTTTTTCCTCGACAACAATGAGGTACCAAACTCAACGTAAAAAACACATTAAAAATTAAACTTCAGCTTTCACCCTTAAGAAAAGGCGTTAAACGTGAAATACCAGAAGCGAAATAGTTTACATATTCTTTAAAGTTATTTTAAAAATTACGATTCATAAAATCATTAAATATTAATAATTTACATTGAAAGTCATGTCAAGGCATGCCATAACCAGAAAATTACAATAGAGTGGTGTCCCAGCCCATTGGCAACAAAAAGCCAAGAGAGGATAGGTTGTGCACTACAACATGTACAGCAAAGCTCTCTTATCCAGTGAACAGGTTAAATAAAACCAAATCCTTTGCCCAACTCTAAAATAAATCCAACAACTAATACTAAGTTAGGATTAAAGTGCCACTGAATGTTAACTCCCTTGTGATGCTAGTTAAAGTTAACAGGTTCGAGCGAGATACTCCCTTAAAGTCAGAATTTCTACTGGCTAAGATAAAAAATTATTTGTATTTGTAAACAAATATCACCACGATCTTAATTAATGCAGAAGTAGACTTCAAACTAGTATCAATAATGCAAGGTATATAAATGGTCTTGTATTAGCTAAATGATCAAATCAGAGGTTCCCAAGAGCTTCACTTGTCCTCATGGAATTATTTTTAGTACACCTTTACATATAATTTAACTGAGGCAAGCATCGCTTAAGCATAATATGAAATAATCCACTTATTTCTCCTAAAGGTTGTCGTGGTACCTAAGTTTGGGGGGAGGAGAGACTTACTGGCTGCAAGAAACAACTCTGTCTCACTAAATAAAGCGGATCTCTTTTTTAAGACCAACACAGTCACAAAATGTGCCTTAGAATTGAGGACAGACCTCTAGGCCTTAAAATTAAATCACCAAAACAGCAGGATGCACTATACTAAAACTGGGCGCCCAAAACAGCTTTTTAAAAACATTTGCTCTAGACATAAACAATTTCCCTAAGGGACAGATTTGAGCACATGCTACCAAGCATTTCAGAATCACATGGAAAATGGGAGAGGGCAGCACAACTAAAAAACCTTAAAAACCAAGCTGAAGGCCAGTGCCAAGCTGCTTCAAATACAACCAACAGCAGGCAATGGAGACAAGTCACTGGACTCACCATAAACATAAGGAAACGGAGCAGGGCTCTTTCCTCTACCGAAAAGCCCGAAGAATATGCTGACTCAGTGCCCGGCAAAATACTGCGGTGGAGGAGTGTCGGTAGTCTAGTGCAGAGGGGGACACGACAAGTGGGCTTCGCCGAATCGAGCCAAATTCTCCGGGAGGAACCCGGTTACTACACGAACAAGTACAGGCAGGGCAGGACTAGGCTGGCCCAGCATGCCACGTCAGCAGCCGCACTGCCATGCACTGAGAACGCCGACTTTCAGCGCTCATACCAGGAAAACGATGCGCCGGCAAAACTGACAAATTGCTCTCCGGGAAGCCCCTACGTTCCACTGGAGACGCCGTCCAGTCCCCACAGCCACCCTGCCTTTCCGCTCAATCCACTTCCTCTCTTCCACCAGAGAGAAAACCAAAGACCGTCCAACCGGCAAAGAACATGCTCAACTCACCGAGCGCGAGCTATCGTTCTCGGCGCATGGCTCACCCATAAGGTGGAATATCGCTCAGACTGCTGCAGATGTATATCAGCCTTCTTGCTCTGGTTGTTTTCGTCACGCCTGGTTGTTTTCGTCACGCCTAGTCTTCTTGATCCATGCTTTGCTGTAACCTTCGGAATTCCACAGATGTAGCGGAGGTTCCGCAATTGAAATAAACGTTAAAGACGAGAGGTGGCGAACAGAAAGCGGATTCCGCAATGTTGTCATAACTAACCCCACTGTGCTGAAGCCTCTTCCACAGTCCGAAGCGCTCACAGGGAGCGTTAAAAAAGAAGGGAAGTAAACGATCATGTACTTTTGTTAGATTTTCTTTTACTCCCAGCCTTGGGCTCGCAATGTCATACGGCCATTCTTTTACCAATGTCATACGGCCATTCTTTTACCATCCAAAACGAACCACTTCAATCGCGTCAGCAACCCCTAATTTAAGACTCGTTGTCATTCGAAATTAGCCTTTGTCTCAAATTGACATTAAGACTGTGGAAGAACTGTTTTTTATTAATTTGGGTAGTCATTCTGCTTGATTCTCTTCTGGGAATCAGTGAAACATCCTTAAAATGCCATTCTGAAATTCCTTTCCCTGCTTCCTTCATGCAAGGCCCTAGCATTTCCTTCAATTCTTCAGTGGCTCTTATTGACCTTGTAATTGTCCCGTTTGATCAGGGAATATTATCACTATACTTTTGGAGATATTATGAGAGAATACTAATCTCTACCAGAACATCACAAAGCAGCTTGCATTGTTGCACATGAACTCGGAGATTGATTGTCCGCAATCCCTTGAACTCCCCCCTTAAATTTAATTTTCCTGGAAACATTTATTAAAATGAACATTCAAAGCCTGGAAGGGCTTCCATACTGCTTCTGTTCTAAAGCTCGAGGCCACACAACGGACTGAGAATACTTTAGGTGTCCTCTTAGGTTCTGCATCTAACTCTTGTGGAACAGTTGACAGTTCATGTTCATCCTTTGGATGTGGGTGGTATAATGCACACAGCTTGTTAAAAAAATGATAATGTGGTTCACACCATTCACTTCAGTTGCATCAGCAATCCCTAGTTCAATGTGGTGGCACAAGCAATGCCCTTCGAATAGTTTGCTGTGCTTGTTCTTAAATAGTTCTAAAACACTTGAATTCCTATCTAGCATTACACTAGCACCATCATTGTATGCTTCAATCAAATTTTCATCATTGCATTTTCCAGCCAAATTGTCATTCAAATAGCTTGAAGAAAAACCATACTTCGAGAGCCATTTTAAAAGTTCACCTTGTATTGTTTGTGCATCTGTTTTTGGAAGTTGAGAGATATCCAACAAGAAGTCATTTACATTACCGTCATTAGTTCCTGATTTTAAATATACTAAGAAAACTGATGGTGATGCGATGGATGTAGATTCATCAGTGAACACAGAAATCTTGGAACTCTTTGACATTATGGAGGAATAGAGCTTCTTCCTGATAGTGTACGCAATGCAGTCTGTGATGTTTGCACAAATGAGTTTACTATGCAGTGTTTTGGCCATGTCGAAATCATTTTGAATTTTCAAATCCACAACTTTGTGAAAGTATAAACATGGCTTGTTATTTTTTGCTGGAAATTATACTGCGCGAAACACTTTCCTTGTACTTTCAAAAAGTCTGCTGTTCAACTACAAGGTGTACTGAAATATGATACCGTCTTTTTTCCCTTGTCTATGTGCAATTAAATGGGCTTCCGAATTCCTTCTTCCATTTATCTTTTTTCTCAGTGATGTTTACTGAGCTTGCTTACTTCTATTAACTGGACCTGCCGAAGTACTACTCCGTTCTTTAGAAACGTACACTCCCTGTGATTTACTCACCCTTATATTCTGCACATTTTTCACATTGACCAGCCCAGCTTGTCTTCCTTGTACACCAATCGCTCGTATTTTATCTTACATTCTCTCCATGTACTGTCTTTCCAACAAACATGATAATTAGATGTGCGTTGGGGCTCCAGATAACAAGCAATAACTTCGCGTGACTGCCTTTTATCTTCTACACATCTGTTTCGGTGCTACTTCTTGTATATGACGTAAATGGGCAGTTATCAGTTTCACGTTCCTTCAAGCCACATTGACCACCTTCTGTAGTTGAATCCTAGCAGTAAATGTATTAAAAATAATCTCCTATACTGCGTTCCGAATTGAAAATGACACCTTTCAGTTGCTAGCTCAATTTACGCACTTAATACGCCAAGCTTTGAAACAGCGGAGTAACACTTGAAAGTGTAGAAATCAACAGAACTTCTCACTACAGCGCCTATAATGAATTCAGAAGGAAGCTCAACCACAAAAGCCGTGCCGACCGTGCTGTGACTAACGATTAAAGCTGCTAACAGTCGGACTGTAAACGCACAAACGAAACCCACGACAATGGCTGAAAATAATTAACAGGTCTACTCTTTGCGGCAGAATAGTATCACAGCAGATGGTCAAGTCAAGAGGCAACATTCGATGTTGTTGTTGTGCTATTGAAGAACGCAATATCAGTATAAGGAAGTGGAAAATTTGTTATTTTAACAATGTCTTCGTAATGAGATTTTCACTCTGCAGTGGAGTGTGCGCTGATATGAAACTTCCTGGCAGATTAAAAGTGTGTGCCAGACCGAGACTCGAACTCGGAGCTTCGACCTTGGAAGGTAGGACACGACGTACTGGCAGAATTGAAGCTGTGAGCACGGGTCGTGAGTTGTGCTAGGGTAGCTCAGTTGGTAGAGCACTTTCCCGCGACAGGCAAAGGTCCCCAGTTCGAATCTCTGTCGGGCACACAGTGTTAATCTGCCAGCAAGTTTCTTACCTATGTCTTATCGTACAGCTTAGGTTTAAGATAGTAATCAAATTTGGCTCCATCAATAAACAAGGATGCTGAAGAAGGGAGTTATGTATTGTCCGACATTATTTTCGAGGAATGTGTTCCGTACTGTGAGTGTCTAAGGTGACGACGTACACTATCTCGGTGTATGTCCGACTGCATGTGGCCCCATTTAATTGTTCTTTTTTTATTGCGTTGCTTGCACTGGCCATTTACCAATGCTCAGTTGGCGTCACAGCTAATATACTCTGTGAGCTATAATTCAGCAGCCGGCCGCGGTGACCGAGCGGTTTTAGGCGCTTCAGTCCGGAACCGCGCGACTGCTACGGTCGCAGGTTCGAATCCTGCCTCGGACATGGACGTGTGTAATGTCCTTAGGTTGGTTAGGTTTAAGTAGTTCTGAGTTCTACAGGACTGATGACCTCAGATGTTGAGTCCCATAGTGCTCAGAGCCATTTGAACCATTTTTATAATTCAGCACTGAGAATAATTTAATTACGAGAGACGGCGAAGAAGAATTACCGTGGGAAGAAAATGTATTCCATATAAAGTAATATGGGGGCGGTGTATCCCTCGGAGAAAAGGTGGTGGGTCGGCATCCACCCTCATTCAATCTGCAATACGGCTCTACCGGGATTATGTGTAGGCCGGCAGAGTGAGCAACCTACGAGCTCAATTATTTGCTGGATGTACTGCAATCTCTGTCTTGTACAATTTTTACCCTCTGCAGCTCCATCTGGTACCATGGAAGCTATTCCCTTATATCTTAACAAATTTTCTATATTCTGTCCCTTCTTCTCGTCAGTGTTTCTCATATTTCTTTCCTCGACGATTCTGTGGGGAACCTCCTCATTCCTTATCCTATCGATCCATCTAATTTTCAACATTCTTCTATAGCATCACATCTTTAATGCTCCGACTCTCTTCTGTTCCATTTTTCCCACAGCCTATGTTTCAATACCACGCAACAAAATGTACATTCATAGAAATTTCTTCCTCAGATTAAGATCTATGTTTCATACTAACAGACTTCACCTGACCAGGAATGCCCTTTTTGCCGATACCAGTCTGCTTTTTATGTCTTCTTTGCTCCATCCATCATGGGCTATTTCGCTGCCTAGGAGTGCAATTCCTCAAATTCGTCCATTTCGTGATCCCCAATCCTGATGTTAAGTTTCTCATAATTCTCATTTCTGCAACTTCTCATTACTTTCGTCTTTCTTCGATTTAGTCTCAGTCCATATTCTGCAGTCACTGGGCTGTTTATACCACTCAACACATCCTTTAATTCGATGCCATTTCGATGGAACGTTATAAATCCCTTCTGCCTTACTTGACCTGAAGTCGTCCAAAGCTCTTTTAAATTCTGACTCTTACACTGGACCGAGCGAGGTGGCGCAGTGCTTAGTACACTGGACATCCAGGGTTAAATTTTCCGTTATTTCCTAACTCGCTCCAGGTAAATACACCCCCTCCCCAATGAACCATGGACCTTGCCGTTAGTGGGGAGGCTTGCGCGCCTCAGTGATACAGATAGCCGTACCGTAAGTGCAATCACAACGCAGGGGTATCTGTTGAGAGGCCAGACAAACATGTGGTTCCTGAAGAGGGGCAGCAGCCTTTTCAGTAGTCGCAGGGGCAACAGTCTGGATGATTGACTGATCTGGCCTTGTAACACTAACCAAAACGGCCTTGCTGTGCTGGTACTGCGAATGGCTGAAAGCAAGGGGAAACTACAGCCGTAATTTTTCCCCAGGGCATGCAGCTTTACTGTATAGTTAAATGATGGCGTCCTCTTAGGTAAAATATTCCGGAGGTAAAATAGTCCCCCATTCGGATCTCAAGACGGGTATTACTCAAGAGGACGTCGTTACCAGTAGCAAGAAAAATGGTGTTCTACGGATCGGAGCGTGAAACTTTAGATCCCTTAATCGGGCTGGTAGGTTAGAAAACTGAAAAGGGGAAAGAATAGGTTAAAGTTAAATATAGTGGGAATTAGTGGAGTTCAGTGGCAGGAGAAACAAGACTTCTGGTCAGGTGAATACAGGGCTATAAATACAAAATTAGATAGGGGTAATGCAGGAGTAGGTTTAATAATGGATAAAAAAATAGGGGCGCGGGTAAGCTATTACGAACACCATAGTGAACGCATTATCGTAGCCAAGATAGACACGAAGTCGACGCCTACCACAGTAGTACAAGTTTATATGCTATCTAGTTCCGCAGATGAAGAAGAGATTAAACAAATGTATGATGAGATAAAAGGAATTAATCAGATAGTGAAGGGGGACGAAAATTTAATAGTCATGGGGGACTGGAACTCGATAGTATGAAAAGGGAGAGAAGGAAAAGTAGTAGGTGAATATGGAATGGGGTAAGGAATGAAAGAGGAAGTCACCTGGTAGAATTTTGCACTGAGCGTAACTTAATCATAGCTACGAGTAACACTTGGTTTAAGAATCATGAAAGAAGGTTGTATATGTTGAAGAGGCGTGGAGGCACTGGAAGGTTTCAAATAGATTATATAATGGTAAGAGAGAGATTTAGGAAGCAGATTTAAAATTGTGTGACATTTCCAGGGGCAGATGTGGACTCTGATCACAATCTATTGGTTATGAACTGTAGAATAAAACTGAAGAAACTGCAAAAAGGTGGGAATTTAAGGAGATAGGGCCTGAATAAACTGAAAGAGCCAGAGGTTGTAGAGAGTTTCACAGAGAGCATTGGGGAACGATTGACAAGAACAGGGGAAAGAAATACAGTAGAAGAAGAATGAGTAGCTTTAAGAGATGAACTAGTGAAGGCAGCAAGTAAGTAAAAAGACGAGGGCTAGTAAAAATCCTTGGGTAACAGAAGATATATTGAATTTACTTAATCAAAGGAGAAAATATAAAAATGCAGTAAATGAAGTAGGCAAAAAGGAATACATAACGTCTCAAAAATGAGATCGACAGGAAGTGAAAAATGGCTAAGCATGGATGGCTAGAGAACAAATGTAAGGATGTAGAGGCATATATCACTAGGGTAAGATAGATACTGCTTACAGAAAAATTGAAGAGACCTTTGGAGAAAAGAGAACCAGTTTTATGAATATAAAGAGCTCAGATGGAAAACCAGTTCTAAGTAAAGAAGGGAAGGCAGAAGGGTGGAAGGAGTAAATAGACGGTCTACACAAAGGTGATGTACTTGACGGCAATATTATGGAAATGGAAGGGAACGCAGATGAAGATGAAATGGGAGATATGATACTGCGTGAAGAGTTGGACAGAGCACTGACAGAGCTAAGTCGACACAAGGCCCTGGGAGAAGACAACATTCCATTAGAGCTACTGATACCCTTGGGAGAGCCAGCCATGACAAAACTCTACCATCTGGTGAGCAAGATGTATGGTTCAAATGGCTCTAAGCACTATGGGACTTAACATCTGAGGTCATCAGTCCCCTAGACTTAGAACTACTTCAAGCTAACTAACCTAAGGACACCACGCACATCTATGCCAGAGGCAGGATTCGAACCTGCGACCGTAGCAGCAGCGCGGTTCCGGACTAAACCGCCTAGAACCGCTCGGCCACAGCGGCCGTCCCGCAAGATGTATGAGTCAGACGAAATACCCTCAGACTTCAAGAAGAATATAAAAATTCAAATCCAAAAGAAATCAGGTGTGGACAGGTGTGAAAATTACTGAACTATCAGTTTAATAAGTCACAGCTGCAAAATACTAACACGAATTCTTTACAGACGAATGGAAAAACTGGAAGAAGTCGACTTTGGGGAAGATTGGTTTGGATTACGTAGAAATGTTGGAACACATGAGGCGATACTGACCCTACGACTTATCTTATAAGATAGATTAAGAAAAGGCAAACCTACGTCTCTAGCATTTGTAGACTTAGAAAAAGCTTTTGACAATGTTGACTGGAATACTCTCTTTTAAATTCTGAAGGTGGCAGGTGTCAAATACAGGGAGCGAAAGGCTATTTACAACTTGTACAGAAACTAGATGGCAGTTATAAGAGTCCAGGGGCTTGAAAGAGAAGCAGTGGTTGGGAAGGGAGTAAGACAGAGTTGTAACCTATCACTGATGTTATTCAATCTATATGATGAGCAAGCAGTAAAGGAAACAAAAGAAAAACTCGGAGTAGGAATTAAAATCCATGGAGAAGAAATAAAAACATTGAGGTTTGGCGATGACATTGTAATTCTGTCAGAGACAGGAAAGGACCTGGTAGACCAGTTGAACGGAATGGACAGTGTCTTGAAAGGAAGAAGTAAGATAAACACCAATAAAAGCAAAACGAGGATAATGGAATGTAGTCGAATTAAATCCGGTGATGCTGAGGGAATTAGATTAGGAAATGAGACACTTAAAGTAGTGGATGAGTTTTGTTATTTGGCGAGCAAAATAACTGATGATGGTCAAAGTAGAGAGGATATAAAATGTAGACTGGCAATGGCAAGGAAAGCGTTTCTGAAGAAGAGAAATTTGTTAACATCGAGTATAGATTTAAGTGTCAGGAAGTCTTTTCTGAAAGTATTTGTATGGAATGTAGCCATGTATGGAAGTGGAACATGGACGATAAATAGTTTAGACAAAAAGAGAATAGAAGCTTTCAAAATGTGGTGCTACAGAAGAATACTGAAGATTAGATGGGTATATCATGTAACTAATAAAGAGGTACTGAAAAGAATTGGGGAGAAGAGGAATCTGGGGCATAACTTGACAAGAAGAAGGGTTCGGTTGGTAAGACATTTTCTGAGGCATCAAGGGATCACCGATTTACTACTGGAGGGCAGAGTGGACGGCAAAAGTAGTAGAGGGAGACCAAGACATGAATACACTAAGCAGATTCAGAAGGATGTAGGTTGCAGTAGGTACTTGAATATGAAGAAGCTTGCACAGGATAGAGTATCATGGAGAGCTGCATCAAACCAGTTTCTGGACTTGAAGACCACAACAACAACAACAACAAATACCTGGATAGTTCCTCTGATAGGGCACGGTGATTTCGTTCGCGATTCTTGACACAGTCCAAGCTTGTGATCCGTGTCTGACGCCCTTGATGTTGACGGGACGTTAAAACCAACCTTCCCTTTCTAATGCCGGATGTCCTGGCTCATCCTGTCGATTCAGATTTCTTCTTACTTTTCTATATGGTAAGTCAGTCCATCCGACAATAATTTCTTTTTCGATTACTTCACATTTTTCAGGCAGCCTTTTCGTCTTTGCTTCTCTGCACTTCCTGTTACTTTCATTTCTAATTGACTTTTGTGTTTCTGAACTTCCTTGAACTTTTTTGTACTTCCTTCTTTCGTCGATCAGTTGAAGTACTTCATCTGTTACCCATGGTTTCTTCGCAGTTATCTTCCTCGTACCTACGCTTTTCTTTCCAAATTCTGTGATCGCCCATTTCTCTTCAACTGAACTGTCTACTGAGCGATTCATTATCACAGTACCTATAGCCTCAGAGAACCTCAAGCGTTTCTCTTTACTCCTTAGTACTTCCGCATCTCATCGATTCTTCCTGTCTAGTCTCTTAAACTTCAGCCTAATCCTCATCATTACTAAATTATGATCTGAGACTATGTATTTGCTCCTGGGTACGCCTTACAATCCAGTGTCTGATTTTGGAAATTCTGGCTGCCCACGATGTAATCAAGTTTGAATATTCCTGTATCTTCCAGCGTTTTCCAAGTAAACCTCCTCCTCTTGTGATTCTTGATCAGAGTGTTCGCTTTTACTAACTGATATTTACTTCAGAACTCAATCAGTCTTTCTCCTGGCAAACTTCCTCCCCATCTCCCCCCCCCCCCCACCCCCACCCCCACCCCCTACAACCGCAATCGAATCCCCAATGACTATTAGATTTTCATCTCTCTCTCTACTGCTGTATTACCCATTCAGTATCTTCATATACTTTCTCTACCACATCACCTTCTGCTTGCTACGTCGGCATGTATACCTAAACTATTGTTGTCGGTGTTGGTTTGCTGTCGATTCTCATGAAACTAATCCTATCACTGAACTGTTCATAGTAACTAAATCTCTGCTCTGCCTTCCTATTCATGACGAATCCTACTTCCGTAGTGCCATTTTCTGCTGCTGTTGATATTACCCTATACTCATCTGACCAGGGTCCTTGTCTTCTTTCCATTTTGCATCTCTGATCCCCACTACATCTAGACTGAACTTTAACACTTCCCTTTTCAGGTTTCCTATCTTCTCTATCACGATAAAACTCCCGACGTTCCATTCCCCGACTCGTAGAATGTTATCCTTTCTTTGGCTATTCAGTCTTTCTCTCGTAGTCACCTCCACCTCGGCAGTCCCCTCCCGAAGATCCGAATGGGGGACTAGTGCGGAATCTTTTGCCAAGGAGAGATCATCATGACACTTTCTCAATTACAGCCCATATGACCTGTAGATACACATTACGTGTATTTATGTAGCGGTTCCCATTGCCTTGTGTATCCTCATGTCGTTGATCGTTGCTGATCTTCCTAGTTTTAGGGGCCGTTTCCTGCGCCATAGCCAGAGAGTGCCCTGAACCTCTGTCCGCTCCTCCGCCCTCTTTGAAATTGTCGTTGGCAGTACGAGGGTAACTTCCTAGGCCGGAAGTCTTCAGCCGCTATTACTGATCACTTTTATTCAAAAATTAAGCAATGGCCCGGTTCGAACCCAGAAACAAGGATGTTTAACGTTTAGCCAAAAACGCTACCTCTAGACCACGTGAGCACTTTTGTCTATAAGTATTAAGTATTATAAAAACCACCTGAGTATACTGAATGCTAGGGAGAGCCTAGTTATCATTAAAGCTTTGAGGCTCTATTGGCAACGTGCAGCAAACTACTTATATCAGGGAAAAAATGACAATTATTCTACTGACCACACACACTATGTGTTGAAAAGTATCTGGACACCTGGCTGAAAATGACTTACAAGTTCTTGGCGCCCTCCATCGGTAACGCTGGAATTCAATATGATGTTGGCCCACCCTTAGCCTTGATGACAGCTTCCACTCTCGCAGGCATACGTTCAATCAGGTGCTGGAAGGTTTCTTGGGGAATGGTAGCCCATTCTCTATGGAGTGCTGCACTGAGGAGAGGTATCGACATTGGTCGGTGAGGCCTGGCACGAAGTCGGCGTTCCAAAACATCCCAAAGGTGTTCTATAGGATTCAGATCAGGACTCTGTGCAGGACAGTCCATTACAGGGATGTTATTGTCGTGTAACCACTGCGCCATAGGTCGTGCATTACGAACAGGTGCTCGATCGTGTTGAAAGATGCAATCGTCATCCCCTAAATGCTCTTCAACAGTGGGAAGCAAGAAGGTGCTTAAAACATCAGTGGAGGCCTGTGCTTTGATAGTGCCATGCAAAACAACAAGGGGTGCAAGCCCCCTCCATGAAAAACGCGACCACACCATAACACCACAGCCTCCGAATTTTACTGTTGGCATTACATACGCTGGCAGATGGCGTTCACCGGGAATTCGCCATACCTGCACCCTGCCATCGGATCGCCACATTGTGTACTGTGATTCGTCACTTCACACAACGTTTTTCCCACTGTTCAATCGTCCAATGTTTACGCTCCTTACACCAAGCGAGGCGTCGTTTGGCATTTACCGGCAGGATGTATGGCTTATGAGCAGCTGCTCGACCATGCAATCCAAGTATTCTCACCTCCTGCCTAATTGTCATAGTACTTGAAGTGGATTCTGATGCAGTTTGGAATTCCTGTGTGATGGTCTGGTTAGATGTCTGCCTGTTACACATTACGACCCTCTTCAACTGTCGGCGGTCTCCGTCAGTCAACAGACGAGGTCGGCGTGTACGCTTTCGTGCTGTACGTGACCCTTCAAGTTTCCACTTCACTATCAAATCAGAAACAGTGGACCTTGGGATGTTTACAAGTGTGAAAATCTCGCATACATACATATGACCCAAGTGACACCCAATCACCTGACCACGTTCGAGGTCCGTGAGTTCCGCGGAGGGCCCCATTCTGCTCTCTCACGATATCTAATGATTATTGAAGTCGGTGATAGGAAGTACCTGGCGATAGGTGGCAGCACAATGCACCTAATATGGTAACGTATGTTTTGGGGGGTGTCTGGATACTTTTAATCACATAGTGTACATACAGTTGCAAAGTTATAAGAAGTGTGCTAAAGGTTTCTGTTGCACACCAACTTAGTCAGTCGGCGTTAGGATGTAATGCAGACCTGGTGTCTGTGCTAGCCATTCTCTCAGTTTTACGTTATTTTAAAATTATTTGCGTCTTAAGGTATGATCGGTAGCTGCTTTCATGTGTTCGTCAATAAATGCACTATAATGTTGTCCCGAGATTTATTTGAAGTGGGCTAGCTACCCATGTTTCCACTTACAGCCATATACACTGAGGTGACAGAAGTCGTGGGATATCTCCTAATATCGTGTCGGACATCATTTTGCCCAGCATAGGGCAGCAGCTCGACTTAGCATCGACTCAGCACGTCACTGGATGTCCTTTGCAGGAAGACTGAGCCCTGCTGCCTCTACAGCTGTCCATAAATGCGAAAGAGTTGCTGGTGAAGGATTTTGTGCACAAACTGACCTCTCCATTATGTCCCATAAATGTTCGACAGGATTCATGTCGGGTGGGGGGCCTGATTGTTTGCTCGAATTGTGAAGAATGTTCTTCAAACCAATCATGAACAATTGAGGCCCAGTAACATGGCATGAGAAGCAGAGCAAAGAGAGTTCTGAGCCATTTTGTTTGTGTGGGTTGCCTACATGCAGAGGCAAACCTAATGTTATGCTAATTGATTTGTACCCCATAGGGGTTGATTTATGATCCTCTGTAGTTAATCTGTCCCTCTTCCCCTCCTCCTCCCCCAGCCCTATGAGAAGTCCAAAACCTTCCCCCTCCCCCTTGACAATAAAAGCTCACTTTTGATATCAAATAAATTGAATAATTAATTAAATTGATCAATTAATTACCTCCTCCCCCTCTGGTAAATCCCCCAGCCCACTCCTTCCCTGCCTCACTTCCCTCTCCTCTCCTTCATCTGGAGAACAGTAAAGACTTGGTCTGTGCTGAGCTGTTGGAGAGGAGGGGTATATGGTAGTTTATTTTCTTTATTTTGGGTGATACCCTCTTGGAAAGTGGCGGAAGAAACTTGTCCTCCCCTCCCCTTCATCTCATCCAACAGGAGAGCTCTGTGTGTTGGGCTATTGGACTGGATGGTGCAAGTAGTATCTTGTCCAGCAACTACATGTCCTAATTACATAATTACACTGATGCAGATCAGAGGTGTTATCTTGCTGGAAAATTTTCGTGTGTGTACTCACCTTCACATGCAGGGATCGACTGAGCTAGTGCACAATGCCATCAACAGCGTATATCCCAGCCTGCACCCCTCGAACCCTCCTTCCCGACCCATCCTGGAAAAAAAAATTGATGAGAAAAATCGCTGAGCTAGTGGGCTGGAATTCAAAACTACAATGCAGACGGCATAATAATATACTGTTTATTTATAAAATTCAATTTGCTTACCAATTTGCAGGGGTTGTATCTCTTTATTTGAAGGGAAAAGCTCATCATTCTCTGCTCTTTATTTAATTTTGGAAGACACAGGTCCTGTACAATACATCGAAAAGATACTTAAATAGATTTTTTCCGTTCGCGCAAGGAATACCGTAATGAAATCTACGTCAACACAGCTCACTGCACGTAATTACACTGTTAAAAACCTCCAAATCACGTCTTCGCGTGCTGCGCGCCGCACCACATAGGCTGAACCGCCAGTAAACCTTTGAGTGCAGACCGCTGGACTGGAGACACCTATCGCCTGCGGAGTGTGTCATACAGGATGTCGGCTTCCTTTGAAATTTGATACCAGACTCATTTCCTGTTTTGTTCCCAAACATTCGCCTTCCTCACCAGGTCAGTGGAAGCAGCCGTGCTCGCCCTGCTGTGCAGATTCTGACTGAGTTAGTTCACAATACCTCTCTTCCCCTCCAATCCCCTCTTCCTCTCCCCCACACCACTCCGGTTACTTCCTGTCAGACAAAGCATCGTGTGGCAGCAACTATTTAATACTGATACCTGAGAAGTTCCTGTCATAACACATGCTCTCTCTCTCTCTCTCTCTCTCTCTCTCGTCCTCTCTCTTTCTCTCTCTCTGTCTCTGTCAGATGGCTACTTCCTGTCCAGCGAGCGTCTGTCGTGTTTCACCAGAAAATGGTAGTGAGAATTTAAAACTTCAGGTCGATTGTGCTACGTCCTCAAACTATTTGCAGGCGACAGGGCAGTGTTTGACTGGAATGCGTTCGCAATTCCACTATCGGAAACAATAAATTGATCAAAACTCCATAAAGGATGTGCTTGAAACAGCAGCAGACACTTGTTGAAGATACTCGATTGCAGCAGTGCAGTGTCTCACCTCCAGACGATTTTCTTACAGAGGACGAGGTCTTTATTTCTGATACTGTCCAAAATATCGTTAATCGACTAGTGATGATGAAGAGTAGAGGAAACTTGAATAAATGGAAGACCAAAAGTATGGCCATGGCACACAACACAGTGGCAGCTGTCAGACCCAACTCTTCCTTGTCAGCTTTCCACGCTGGCCTGGCTGCATTCATCTACAAGAAGTATGGATCTCAAAAAATAGTTGATACACTCCTGGAAATTGAAATAAGAACACCGTGAATTCATTGTCCCAGGAAGGGGAAACTTTATTGACACATTCCTGGGGTCAGATACATCACATGATCACACTGACAGAACCACAGGCACATAGACACAGGCAACAGAGCATGCACAATGTCGGCACTAGTACAGTGTATATCCACCTTTCGCAGCAATGCAGGCTGCTATTCTTCCATGGAGACGATCGTAGAGATGCTGGATGTAGTCCTGTGGAACGGCTTGCCATGCCATTTCCACCTGGCGCCTCAGTTGGACCAGCGTTCGTGCTGGACGTGCAGACCGCGTGAGACGACGCTTCATCCAGTCCCAAACATGCTCAATGGGGGATAGATCCGGAGATCTTGCTGGCCAGGGTAGTTGACTTACACCTTCTAGAGCACGTTGGGTGGCACGGGATACATGCGGACGTGCATTGTCCTGTTGGAACAGCAAGTTCCCTTGCCGGTCTAGGAATGGTAGAACGATGGGTTCGATGACAGTTTGGATGTACCGTGCACTATTCAGTGTCCCCTCGACGATCACCAGTGGTGTACGGCCAGTGTAGGAGATCGCTCCCCACACCATGATGCCGGGTGTTGGCCCTGTGTGCCTCGGTCGTATGCAGTCCTGATTGTGGCGCTCACCTGCACGGCACCAAACACGCATACGACCATCATTGGCACCAAGGCAGAAGCGACTCTCATCGCTGAAGACGACACGTCTCCATTCGTCCCTCCATTCACGCCTGTCGCGACACCACTGGAGGCGGGCTGCACGATGTTGGGGCGTGAGCGGAAGACGGCCTAACGGTGTGCGGGACCGTAGCCCAGCTTCATGGAGACGGTTGCGAATGGTCCTCGCCGATACCCCGGGAGCAACAGTGTCCCTAATTTGCTGGGAAGTGGCGGTGCGGTCCCCTACGGCACTGCGTAGGATCCTACGGTCTTGGCGTGCATCCGTGCGTCGCTGCGGTTCGGTCCCAGGTCGACGGGCACGTGCACCTTCCGCCGACCACTGGCGACAACATCGATGTACTGTGGAGGCCTCACGCCCCACGTGTTGAGCAATTCGGCGGTACGTCCACCCGGCCTCCCGCATGCCCACTATACGCCCTCGCTCAAAGTCCGTCAACTGCACATACGGTTCACGTCCACGCTGTCGCGGCATGCTACCAGTGTTAAAGACTGCGATGGAGCTCCGTATGCCACGGCAAACTGGCTGACACTGACGGCGGCGGTGCACAAATGCTGCGCAGCTAGCGCCATTCGACGGCCAACACCGCGGTTCCTGGTGTGTCCGCTGTGCCGTGCGTGTGATCATTGCTTGTACAGCCCTCTCGCAGTGTCCGGAGCAAGTATGGTGGGTCTGACACACCGGTGTCAATGTGTTCTTTTTTCCATTTCCAGGAGTGTATATTGTCTGCTTTAAGATACAGTGCCTTCTACACAGTAGCAGTACGTTTTGAGGTATCAACAATTGTGGCAATGGGATTGGAGTCTGATCCATCCGCGTCATTTCAGTTTGTCTTGGACAATGCTGACCACAGTACCCACACTTTTGATGGAATGACTGTTTCCATGTAACAGGGGAATCCAATGTCCCACACCACTCGAAGGTATGCCGTATTTCACGTTGTTGTTGTTGTTATTACTATAATTTCGTAATGTGAAATCTCATGCCCTC
Organism: Schistocerca piceifrons; assembly: GCF_021461385.2. Classification (NCBI taxonomy): domain Eukaryota; kingdom Metazoa; phylum Arthropoda; class Insecta; order Orthoptera; family Acrididae; genus Schistocerca; species Schistocerca piceifrons. The sequence continues at coordinate 318,357,928 of NC_060139.1, read as the reverse complement.
ATTATTCTAACAAACACTGTAAACTGGTTTCAGCTCTAATTATAGACGTTTTATCTGGAATGAAAGGAAAATAGTCATGTAATATCTTACTTAGCTGTAACATCCCCATATACATTATCATTTTGCTACGAGTGTAGCGGAGACTGTGTGGAGGGAATTGGGTGGTTTCTTAGGTTAAAGGGTTTCAGGAAGTTGGAGTTCTGTTTTAAAGGGTACATGAAGACCACAGGAAGCGGGTAGACATAGCAATAATCAATATTGTAGCTGTATCGGAAAAGAACCAGAGCTCCAGGCACTAATAGCAAGCACTGAATCTCAAATTGCTATAGGTACGAAAATCTGGCTAACGCTGGAAATAAGTTCAGCCGAAATTTTTACATAGGACCTACTCGTCTTCAGAAAGGATAGATTATATACAGTTGTTGACGGAGTATTTATTCTGTCAGAAGTAGGTTACCTTGTAGTAAAATTGAAGTAGATCGTTCCTGTGAGTTAGTGTGTGGTTGGAGGTTACACCTGGCAATCGGAATAAATTAATAATTGGTTCATGTTACCGACCTCCGACTCATATGATACAGTTGCTTTACAGTTCAAAGAAAACTTGAGTCCCATTTTAAATAGGTACCTCACTCATACATTTATAGTTGGTGGTGACTTCTATCTACTCTCGATATCATAACGTGTAGGTTTTCGCGGCCGGTGTCTTTATTAATTAAAACTTCCGGGCTAAGAGGCTGTGGTCGAAAAGTAGAAATTCTTCCACCTGACGTTTCGTTGCCAACTGCGGCAACATCGTCCGAAGTGAGTCAACGACTGGCTTCTGGGCCATGGAAGTCCCCTTTGTATAGAAGGCATAGAGGGCGCCACCACTCGTCACGTGCAGTCGACAGTGAGAGTATATCTGACTAACATCAGTACTTTCGACCATAGGTAATCGACTGTCGCAATTGTACCAATTGACTCTAAATGATGAAAAGTGTGACGTCATCCTCATGAGTACTAAAAGGAATCCGCTAAATTTCAATTACACGATAAATCACACAAACCTAATGGCTGTAAACTCAGCTAAATACTTAGGGATTACAATTACGAATAACTCAAATTGGACTGATCACATATATAATGTTGTGGGGAAAGCAAACCAAAGACTGCGATCTATTGGCAGAATACTTAGCAACTGTAACAGGTCTACTAAAGAGACTGCTCACACTACACTTGTTGTGGTGTCCGCATCAGATAGGATTGGCGGAGGACATTGAAAAAGGTCAAAGAAAGGCAGTTTGTTTTGTATTATCGCAAAGTAAGAGAGAAACAGCCACGGATATTATACACGAATTGGGGGGGGGGGGGGGGCAGTCATTAAACAAAGACTTTTTGACTGCCGCAGGACCTTCTCATGAAATTTAAATCGCCAACTTTCTACTCAGAGCATGAAAACATTTGGTTAGCGTGCACCTACATAGGAAGAAATGATCATGATAATAAAATGAGAGAAATCAGAGCTCCCAAGGTAATTTGTTTTTGCCGAGAGAGTGGACCGGTAGAGAAGCTTCGATGAACCCTTTGCCAGGAATTTAATTTTGAACTCCAGAGTGATCATGTAGTTCTAGAAGCAGATCTAGATGAACAAAGTAAAGACGAGGGCAGTGGTGCAACGAAGCACGAAGAGGATGAAACTTCTTTGAAATTTCTTTAAAATTTTTATATTAATAATATAGTCTTGTGATGATTAGATGCAACATAAGTATAATTATTATCTAATTCACATAAATTATTTCAACGCTTTGTAATTGTAGTAGTCATAAAACCTTTCACTTTGCCGTTTGAGTGCAAATCATAGAGCTAAGGAGTTGGGTTTTGGTGGTGGTGTCCGAAATTACGCTGACTTCAACATATGCCAAACGCCATAGGCTTGGCGACAGGAAAAATATCACTGATACCTATTTTGTGGGAAATTTTATCCTCTTTTGCTATCGTAAAAAGTCAACTTCGTCTAAAATTGCGTAGTTTTCCAAGTTACAAGTGAAAACATCAAAAGAGTCCCATTTTCTCGCGTTATTTTCCATTTTTCACACATTTCCGTGTCGAAATTTCGGTGAGTCTTTGAAAATTCGGGTTCAGCACCGTCTAAAACATACAGTGAAGAGCCAAAGAAACTGGTACACCTGCCTAATATCGTGTAGGGCCCCCGCAAGCACGCAGAAGTGCCGCAACAGGACGTGGAATGGACTCGACTAACGTCTGAAGTAGTGCTGGAGGCAACTGACACCATGAATCCTGCAGGGGTGTCCATAAATCCGCAAGAGTATGAGGGGGTGGAGATCTCTTCTGAACAGCATGTTGCAAGGCATCGCAGATGTGTTTAAACTCAGAAGAGTTTTCGTGGAGCCACTCCACGAAGACATAAAACCGAGACTATTGAGTAATGGAAGAAAATAATTTGACCGGATGAGTCTTGTTTCACATTTTTTCCAACTTCTGGCCGACTTTATGTCCCAAAAATGGAACACACAATTGAAAGCATCGGAAGCTGTTTAAGACTTTTCGCAGGTGATGCAGTTGTATATAACAAAGCAGCAACGCCAGAAGACAATAGCGATTTGCAGAATGACCTGAAGACGGTTGATAAATGGTGCAGGCTCTGGCAGTTGAACATGAACGTAAGTAAACGTAATACATTGCCCATGCATAGGAAAAGAAATCCACTACTGCGCAAGCACACCATTTATGACAAATTGCTGGAAACAGTATCTGCTGCAAAATATCTGGGAGTAACTTGTTCATTAATATGGTATCCTTACCAGGTAGGATTGATAGAAGAGATAGAGAAGATCCAATGAAGAACGGCACCTCTCGTCACGGGATCGTCTAGTCTCGGTGCGAGAGCTTTTTACAGAGATGCTCAAGAAACTCCAGGGGCAGGCGCTACAAGAGAGGTGTTGTGCAGCACGGAGAGGTTTACTATTGAAACTGGGGGAACACTTTCTGCGAAGAGTCGGACAACATAGTTCCTCTCAAACAGATCTTGCGAAATGACCACGACCAGTAAATTTGAGAAATTAGAGCCAATACAGAGGCACAATCGTTCAATCACGCATAATTCGCGAGTGGATCAGGGAAGGATCAGTTAGCGGTACCAGTCGTAGCCTCCGTCACACAACATTAGCTGACTTGCGGGCTATGATGAAGATGTAAATGACAGATGATGATTTGGGCAGCCATATCGTGGCATTCCACGGGCTACGAGGTTACTCTGCGAGGTCGCAAAACTGCCAAACATTATGTGACTATTTTGGCTGGCCAGATCCATCCCATGGTACAATGTTTGCTCCCCAATAGTGTACCTGTGTTCCAAGACGACAAGGCTGCTCTTCACACAGCTCACATCATGCAGGACAAGTTTTGTGAGTAGGAGGATGAATTACTGCATCTACCTAGGCACCAGTCACCAGATCACAAGCCTTTTGAGATATACTTTGGACGGGAAGCATTTATGACCACTGTCTACCTCCATCATAGTTACCGAGCGAGATGGCGTAGTTGACAGCATACTGGAATCGTATTTGGGAGGACGATGATTCAAATCCACGTCTGGCCTACCAAAGAAGACGAAGTAAATATTCCTGAATTCCAATCAAGAACAACTGCCAAGATGAGAAACATAGAAGTAGATATCTTCGGAGTAACGAAGCAGCTTAAATCACTTAATAAATCAAGGTCTCTGGTCCAGATTGTATACCAGTCAGGTTCCTCTTAGAGTATGCTGATAAAATAGCTCCATACATAGCAATTATATACAACCACTCGCTCACACAAAGATCCGTACCTGAAGACTGGAAAATTGCTCAAGTCACACCAATACCCAAAAACAGAAGTAGCAGTAATCCGCTGAATTACAGGCGTATATCACTAACGTCGATTTGCAGTAGGGTTTTGGAACATATACTGTATTCGAACATTATGAAGTACCTCGAAGAAAACGATTTATTGACACATAGTCAGCACGGTTTCAGAAAATATCGTTCTTGTGAAAAACAAGTAGCTCTTTATACTCATGAAGTAATAAGTGCTATCGACAGGCGATGTCAAATTGTTTCCATATTTTTAGATTTCCAGAAGGCTTTCGACACCGTTCCCCACAAGCGTCTTCTAACCAAACTGCGTGCCTACGAAGTATCGCCTCAATTGTGCGACTGGATTCGTGATTCCCTGTTAGAAAGGTCACAGTTCGTAGTAATGGACGGAAAGTCGTAGAGTAAAACAGAAGTAATATCTGGCCTTTCCCAAGGAAGTGTTATAGGCCCTCTATTTATTCTGATCTACACTCCTGGAAATTGAAATAAGAACACCGTGAATTCATTGTCCCAGGAAGGGGAAACTTTATTGACACATTCCTGGGGTCAGATACATCACATGATCACACTGACAGAACCACAGACACATAGACACAGGCAACAGAGCATGCACAATGTCGGCACTAGTACAGTGTATATCCACCTTTCGCAGCAATGCAGGCTGCTATTCTCCCATGGAGACGATCGTAGAGATGCTGGATGTAGTCCTGTGGAACGGCTTGCCATGCCATTTCCACCTGGCGCCTCAGTTGGACCAGCGTTCGTGCTGGACGTGCAGACCGCGTGAGACGACGCTTTATCCAGTCCCAAACATGCTCAATGGGGGACAGATCCGGAGATCTTGCTGGCCAGGGTAGTTGACTTACACCTTCTAGAGCACGTTGGGTGGCACGGGATACATGCAGACGTGCATTGTCCTGTTGGAACAGCAAGTTCCCTTGTCGGTCTAGGAATGGTAGAACGATGGGTTCGATGACGGTTTGGATGTACCGTGCACTATTCAGTGTCCCCTCGACGATCACCAGTGGTGTACCGCCAGTGTAGGAGATCGCTCCCCACACCATGATGCCGGGTGTTGGCCCTGTGTGCCTCAGTCATATGCAGTCCTGATTGTGGTGCTCACCTGCACGGCGCCAAACACGCATACGACCATCATTGGCACCAAGGCAGAAGCGACTCTCATCGCTGAAGACGACACGTCTCCATTCGTCCCTCCATTCACGCCTGTCGCGACACCACTGGAGGCGGGCTGCACGATGTTGGGGCGTGAGCGGAAGACGGCCTAACGGTGTGCGGGACTGTAGGCCAGCTTCATGGAGACGGTTGCGAATGGTCCTCGCCGATACCCCAGGAGCAACAGTGTCACTAATTTCCTGGGAAGTGGTGGTGCGGTCCCCTACGGCACTGCGTAGGATCCTAAGGTCTTGGCGTGCATCCGTGCGTCGCTGCGGTCCGGTCCCAGGTCGACGGGCACGTGCACCTTCCGCCGACCACTGGCGACAACATCGATGTACTGTGGAGACCTCACGCCCCACGTGTTGAGCAATTCGGCGGTACGTCCACCCGGCCTCCCGCATGCCCACTATACGCCCTCGCTCAAAGTCCGTCAACTGCACATACGGTTCACGTCCACGCTGTCGCGGCATGCTACCAGTGTTAAAGACTGCGATGGAGCTCCGTATGCCACGGCAAACTGGCTGACACTGACGGCGGCGGTGCACAAATGCTGCGCAGCTAGCGCCATTCGACGGCCAACACCGCGGTTCCTGGTGTGTCCGCTGTGCCGTGCGTGTGATCATTGCTTGTACAGCCCTCTCGCAGTGTCCGGAGCAAGTATGGTGGGTCTGACACACCGGTGTCAATGTGTTCTTTTTTCCATTTCCAGGAGTGTATATTAACGACATAGGAGACAATCTGAGTAGCCGCATTAGATTGTTTGCAGATGATGCTGTCATTTACCGTCTTGTAAAGTCATCAGATGATCAAAATGACTTGCAAAATGATTTAGATAAGATATCTGTATCGTGTGAAAAGTAGCAATTCACCCCGAATAAGGAAAAGTGTGAAGTTATTCACATGAGTACTAAAAGAAATCAGCTAAATTTCGATTACGCGATAAGTCACACAAATCTTAGGGCTGTAAATTCAACTAAATACTTAGGGATTACAATTACAAATAACGTAAATTGGAACGAGCACATAGATAATATTGTGGGTAGAGCAAACCAAAGGCTGCGATTCATTGGCAGAACACTTGGAAGGTGCAACAGGTCTACTAAAGCGACTGCTTACACCACGCTTGTCCGCTCTATTCTGGAGTACTGCTGTGCGGTGTGGGATCCGCATCAGGTGGGACCGACGGATGACATCGAAAAAGTACAAAGAAGGGCATCTCGTTTTGCATTATCGCGAAATAGGGGAGATAGTGTTACAGACATGATACCTGAATTGGAGTGGCAATCATTAAAACAAAGGCGTTTTTCGTTGCGACGGGATACTCTCATGAAATTTCAATCACCAATTTTCTCCTCCGATTGCGATGCTGATGGCACCCACCTACATAGGGAGAAATGATCATCACCATAAAATAAGAGAAATCGAGGATCGCACAGAAAAATTTAAGTGCTCGTTTTTCCCGCGCGCCGTTCGAGAGTGGCACGGCAGAGAGACAACTTGAAGGTGGTTCATTGAACCCTCTGTCCGCCCCCGGTAGCTGAGTGGTCAGCGCGACAGAATGTCAGTCCTAAGGGCCCGGGGTCGATTCCCGGCTGAGTCGGAGATTTTCTCCGCTCATGGACTGGGTGTTGTGTTGCCCTAAACATCATCATTTCATCCCCATCGAGGCGCAGGTCGCCGAAGTGGCGTCGACTCGAAAGACCTGCACCCGGCAAATGGTTCCTTTGAAAGGGCACAGCTGATTTCCTTCCCCATCCTTCAAACGTTCAGAGCTTGTGCTCCATCTCTAAAGACCAGTATGTCGATCGGACATTAAAACCTAATCTTTCTTTCTTCCTTCCATCATAGTTACCTGCAGTTGCTACTGTTCTGCAGGAGGATGGTACACTATTTCCTTGAAAACCATAAAGGAGCTATGTTTAGCCATTCTGAGACGACTGGAAGCCGTTCTGAATGCCAACAGTTTTTGCACACCAGGAGCGGCCAAGATGCCGGCTCGCGGACCGTGCACTGGCACGAGTGCATCAGCGCTCAGCCTCGCTGTACACTTCCCCCACCGCCACGTCACGCTATCTGAATGTTTCGAAGAGAGAGAGGGGGAAACTGCAAACACACCTCGTTTAAATGGCAGTGCAGTAGAACTACATACTATGTTGTTGTTGTGGTCTTCAGTCCTGAGACTGGTTTGATGCAGCTCTCCATGCTACTCTATCCTGTGCAAGCTTCTTCATCTCCCAGTACTTACTGCAACCTACATCCTTCTGAATCCTCTTAGTGTATTCATCTCTTAGTCTCCCTCTACAATTTTTACCCTCCACGCTGCCCTCCAATGCTAAATTTGTAATACCCTGATGCCTCAGAAAGTGTCCTACCGAAACGTCCCCTTTGAACAATTATACATGACTGTGCTTAAACTGACACACAATATTTTGTTAACGCAACGCAATCTGACTTTTAAAATTCCCTACAAAAGAATGGCCCTGACTAACATTAAACTATACCTTTCACAAATCACTTACCTCACAAAAATCTTCGCTGCTCAAGCTACTGCAATACAGCGAGCGCCACTACTGCCAGCTAAATAAAAGATTCAAACTATGGAAGGCATTAACTACTGATAGGGATAGTTAGCAAATCAAAGATATTAATAGAGAACAAACAATGTATTTACCTTGATATCATCATATATAAATATAGCAGTTCATGACAAATTTCAAAACTCCGCCATCTCTCTCCCCACATCCACCACTGCTGGCAGCTCACCTCCAACTGCACAACGCTACGCGCTGTTCACATCCAGCTGCCGCTGCCCAACACTACAATGGCGAGTATTACAACAATGCAAAGCAGCCACAGACTGCACACAGCACAGCCGGTGATTTTCATACAGAGGTGGCGTTACCAATAAAAAAAACCTAAACAGCCTACTTACATAGCCCCCATGCTCCCCACAAAAATTTTTACAAATTGGATTGGGCAGTGGCCAATACAGATTTAAAAAAAATTTTCATAATTACAATAACAAAGAAATCAAATGCACACACTTATTGATACAATGTTGGTCAAAAGCTAAAATTTTCTCACAGTCTATAAAGACAGCCCTCATCATTCGTCACAGTAAAATTGCAGTGTTTTTCTCAAAGTCTGAGCAGTAAAAGAAAATGCACACAGAAGTAGTGGATTTCCATGATGTCTTGAAGAAGTAGTGTTGTCCTTCCAATGGAAAGACAGTGCTGACTCTTGACATGCAGACAGGTAATGCGCCACAACAGAGCAAACCCACAGCAGAGTCAGTCGAAGTTTTGAAGAATATTGGTAGGTAGGTCATCACAGAGCAGACTCACTGTAGTCCTGGTAGAGATTACGGTATTGGTGGGCCACCAGAGGTGCAGACCCACTGCAGTCCTTGTAGAAATAATGGTATTGATGGATCATCAAAGATGTAGACCCACTGTAGTCCCTGTAGAGATAGCCAGCAGCCATCTGTTGTGACCGTGCAGGTGCACAATCACCATTGAAGAGTCTTGCGGATAATATAGCAAGTCCATAAACCACCACTTGTGCACTCACAAAGTTTTCAGAACTGTCCTTAGAACCAACAATGCTGTTATCCAGTCCCTTGCTGAATTATTAACACACGTGCAAACACTAACAGTCCCTACTTCTCACATATTGTCCATATACTATGACCAACAGAAATGTGTGCAGTGAAATGAATGCTTACAAGTTACTTAGTTTGATAAACTGGTGTCAATTACAATTTTATAACATGAGAATACAATAACAAAGGTACAGAATTCATCATTAAAGAATATAACAATACAGATAACATTTGTAGTAAAACAGGCGTTACAAAAGAATAGAAATAGACATATACGTCAGTGTTACAGGAATTATGACATGAGTACATACATAAAAGATCAGACTACCTTTCGAAACATCAACTTCACACATGAGCATTAACACAAAACAGAGTAAATAATGTCTAAACATCTTTACAAAGTAAATAACACATTATTAATGCCAATTGTATTTGAGGATAACAGTATTCCTCATCATAGTGAATGTAGCTTAATATTAAAAGAAGAAAAAAATTCTATGAAATTACACAGAGCTGGGAGAAAACAAATACACAAGGGTACACAAACACATAGTGGGATAACACCAATAGGAAAGGACAGGGTTTGTTTTACTGCAGTATTTTGCATGGAGATCTCCCTTTGTTCATCATTATTCCCAAAAGGTCCTATCTATACCTCCTTCCCGTACTTTTCTCGTATAGCCTCTCAGTGCATTTCTTCAAATTCATCGCAACTCATTCTCTTATAGGCTACCCCCTCTTAAGCTAACTTAAATCTACTGAGCTCAGATGCTAAACTAAGGAACGAGGCAATGCAGCAGCACAAAATAAGTAACACAAACAACAATGACCAAAAAAATGGAAAATTGCAAAGCAAGCTACAGTAAATCTAAATTACCAAGCAATGCAACATTACAACTAATATGAGCCAATGTGCAGCAACAAGAAAAATAAATGAGTAGTAAAATTGGCTTAGCAGAGTAACACAAAGTCAAATTCAGTAACACTACGCCTGGCAAACAGCAGTAACTTATACCTAAACATGACATAGCTCAAGCAGAAAAAATAGTACACTAAAGATAACAATGCAGATAAGGGAAATGTATAATCACATCTTAATGTCTAAGTAATTAAAGTGGTGCACCACAACAACTTATTGTAAAAGAAATATTGCCATGTACTTGAAAAGAATATTATGTATGCAGTTACTGTTACTAGTCCCTTCTTATTGTTCTTTCCTTTCCAAGTGCTCCTTTTTTGAAGAATGTGGATCACAAAATTATTATTTAATAGATCTGTTGACAAAGTGTTCACATTAGCAAATGCATTTAATTTTATTTTATGAAACCAATGCTGCAACACAGCTGGAAAACAGATGTCAAATGAAATAAGCAATTACACAAACCAAAGCATAAAAACATCATTCAATAGCTATGTGGCATTTCGTAAGTCAGTAGCTCTCAAGTCTCATAGAAAGACACTTGTCATAATCAGGTGTGCAGATGTAAAAATATTTCTCGTCATTTTATTAGGCATTTCAGTAAATATCATGAATTACGAGCTCCACAGCATGCTTTCAACAAGGAAATGTCAGTAGCACCGACAATGGCCTCCCCTTTTTTTTCTACCTGTGCCACATAGAGGCTAATGGCTTTTTTTTTTCTTTGGGCGGCTGTCGCCCAGGTGGTACCCCCGCCGCATTACGTGCAGGTGGTCACTTAACTTTCTTACGGAAATATTTACGACAGCAGTTTCCGCTACAGTGACAGTCTCACATAAAAATATTTCACAGGTCAAGAATTAGCGTTGCAAATCTGTAGAAACAAAACCCTATAAATATAACAGTGTCCAAAAAATTTTTGCCAGCATTGTGATACATTCACTCATATACACACATTTCATAACTCTTAAAGTACGATTCTTGGTTTCCAACATACTTCTTATTCCTCATATGTGGTAGCATCATCTTATTGATCATAAACATATCTCAACAGCATAGTACACATCGTCATCGTAATAATAACATCATAACACCTCAGTCAAATCTCAAAAACGTCGTAGCTTTCTGCAATAATTTCAAAACCTAAAAAAAAATTCTCTGCTCATTTCAATAGTGTCATCTACCTCAAACGTACTTTAAAAATCATGATCCCATAACAAATACGACATTCAAAGCTCTCATAGTATCACAATGGTTCCGAAAAAATATGAACATTTCACAAAGTACTGACAAAATACAATTTCATAAGTGTGAAGTTATCCAACTGTGTAATTACTTAAACATCTGTCACTGATGCAGTAAAAAAAATGTTTATCTCTCAGTTAAATGATCAGATAGCTGTGTAATTTGTGTGTTAGAGAAATATGGTACCGATATGTAAAGTTGTGTAAGCAAATACCATATTAGCTAGGGTTCCTTGTGGTTGCCACACACATGGTACACAAAGTAAGTGTGTACCCCCCTGAGGATTAATGTAATTATACCCTCAGGTGTTACAGATTACAGCAATGGAATGAAATGTATCACGGAAAACTTTCTTTGTAATTCAAAAATCTTTAAAAATAAATGTTTTAAGTACAAAATTAATCACTCAAATACGTGTACTGTAGCGCTAAATGTGCGTCTTGTTGCAACATAATCTGTGTGGAAGTGTCGTAGTTATCGTCCTCCGAAAGCTAAGTTCTGCAGAAGTCAATGTACTTACCTCATAATACACAAAAGTGAAATGCTTTGCGTATAAATGTCTTAGTTATTACGCTTATTGCCGTGATGAGGAAAGTACTGTGCTATAACGTATTGTTGTGCTACGGAAAAGGCAGTCTCATTGTAGCTATACCACAAAAGTTACTACTAAAACCTGTTTTACTTTCCAGAATAAAACAGAAAACTGTGCAGATATAAAACAGAAACACTGCAAAAGCAACATTGTAAATTGTCACTCATTAGTAGCGTCGTGATATAGTCGTGTAGCTGTCAAATAAACTAACCACTGTGCCATCTGGTATCTCACTGAAAGTACTTTAAATCCAGAATATATTTTCAAGTAAACCAAAATGTTGCATTAAAATCTCATTAGCAGTACCAGATATAATGTTCTAAGTATGTAAGCCTTATAGTCGTTCCATAATCGTGCAACTAACAAGCAAGAATGTACACACACAATAACACTGTGACATCTGTTCATTATAACAATGCATTCGTAATTTCTGTTTAAATAAGTTCTCTTGGTTCTTGACTGGATATTTCACTTCAAACATTGTTACATGTTAACAGATTCTAAATCTGACAAAGCATACTAGAAATGTGAAGTGAAAAGTTTTATGGAAAAGACAAAGTTAAAAAGCAGATTATCTTTCAATAAACGGTTTTACATGTGAAATGTGGTGTAAACCTTTACTCTTCCTAGTGCACAGAGTTTCAACTTCAAAGCAATTATCATGTTGTATACATTGGTAAAGAATGCTAAAATTTTTCTCCAGGCTAGCGTCTTATGTTATTTTTCTCGGAGCCAGCGGGCGCACGCGGCTGCCTGCTGTGCGAGTCATTGTCTGTCTCTTTGTTGGCGCGCGCCGTTATTGGGATTAGGAGACCTAACTTCTACAAATTCACTCTGACGAGAAGGCCCTGCCCTGTTTGAATCCCGCCAGTTCTGATGCAATTCAGGTCTGTCGTTACGAATATATCGTCTGTCGTCATGTCGGTAGTTCCTGTAGTTTCTTTCTTGTCGGTTAAGTGGTGGAGAATTTCTCCCTGAATCGTAACTGCGCGCTGGACCGTTGCATCTGAAGTTATTCTGTCTCCCTTGATAATAATTATTTTGGTTCCCATATTGCCTGTTTCTCTGATAGTCTCTGTGATAGTCATTACCGCGGAGAGGTGATCTTTCCCTGTAATTATTACTGCTCTGCCAACGGTAGTCATACGGGTGGTGTCTGTTTTGGTCACGATTTACGTTATAAGAATAGCCTTGTCGTGTATTATTTCTGTCATCGCGGAATTGTGACAGATGTGACCTGTAATGATTGTTTTCCTGTTTTCGCATCCCGTGACTGTCTCTGTCAATTTCTAATTCTTGTAACAGTCCCTGAAAAGCTTCAATGTCGTCTTTGCAACGTCCTGCTAAAATAATATGTCGTAAATGTTCAGGCAATTTGAGTAAGCAAATGCGAATGAGTTCTGAGGGGCTGTATGGGTTTGAAAGATATTGATTCTTACGCAACATGTCTTCAATATATTTGAGAAGACTGGAAAATTCAGATTGTTCGAAACGTTTCATCATTATGATGCCATGTTTTACTCGGTCTTGTGTGGCTTGAGACCAATATGCTAGGAGGAAGGCATGGTAAAACTCTCCTTCACTGTGGCAATCGTGAATTACCGATCGCATTCTTACAGCTGGTTCATTCTCCAAGTAGCCACACATAAATTCTAATCTGTGTTCTAACGACCAGTTGGGAGGAAAACAATGCGAGAATTGATGGAGCCATGCTTGTGGATGAATGTCGTTGCCAGAATTCTTAAATGTTTTGAATTTACGTGTAGTAATGAATAGCTTATAGTCAAAATCATCATGTCGGCGAGTCGCATATCGGTCATTGTTAGGTCGTGTCGGCCGTTCCATCTCAAAATTCGGTGCACATTGCCAATTTCTTTCATAACTTCCGAAATGCCCTGTGTTATTATTTTGTGGCTGTTCCGTATTTCTGTGTCCCTCTTCCCGTATTGGGGCGCGAGTATCCTCTGAAATACGTAATTCTTGTATTACCTGTGTCAGCTGATCTTGTACTTCCCGGATTTCTCTTTTGTACTGTGTATTGATTTGATTTTGATTCTGTTTGAATTTTCTAATTTGTTCATACTCTTCTGTGTCAGTGAAGGCTACAGGTCTTGTGTCATTCAGATCATCATCTACCTTTATAGATAAGTTAGTGACCTGATCCGAAAGTTCGGCTACTTTCTCCGATAGTGAACACATTTCCTCAGTGTGTTTTTCTGAACCAAGTTTCAGAGTGTCCATTTGTGTTGAAATCGAATCTACTGTGTCCTTTAAGTTTTCCTGAGTTTTTGCAAGTTGCGTAACCGAATCGGTAGATGCAACTGAGTCAATTTTAGCCCACAAGGTCTCATGATTTTCATGAACAATGGTTTGCAGTTCTTTTATGGCTGCTTCGTGATTCTGTAATGCATTTTCATGCCGCGAAAAAATAGGTTGAAAATGCTCACAAATTTGTGTTTTTACGTCATTACAGACTTTTTGACATTTCGATTCAATGTTATGTAACTCAGTAGTTAAATCTTCGCGTGTTTGCTCAAGTGTGGTGTCTAACTTTTGAAGATTTTGTTCCATTGCGTCTAACTGTTACTGTGTTTGTATCTGGTGTTGTTCCATTGTGTCTAACTTTTTAAGATTTTGTTCCACTGTGTCTAACTTTTTAAGATTTTGTTCCACTGTGTCTAACTTTTTAAGATTTTGTTCCACTGTGTCTAGCTTTTTAAGATTTTGTTCCACTGTGTCTAACTTTTTAAGATTTTGTTCCACTGTTTCTAACTTTTTAAGATTTTCTCCCATTTGTCTATGATTTTGTTCCATTTGTTGCATTAAATGCAATAATGATGTATTAGTGTCTGGAATCTGTTTCTCTACGCTTTTCGGCAGTGCATTTGCACCGGCAACATTCACATTTTGACAAGCAGAAAATGTGTCTTGACTTATTTGAGAAAACGGTGATGACCCAAAACCTGAATCTACAGTATTTGCGAAATTGTGTCCTGTCATTTCGGATTCCTGAGGCGAGCAGTTGCCGACCGATCGATCGATAATGTTTCCCTGTTCACTACCTGTTTCAATGTCTACACCATTGTTTGCAGCCCACTCCATTTCCCTATGCACAATTACCAAATTACTACTTTGAACATCAGTTAATTCATTACTCGGTGGCGCTAACACACTGCTTTCATTTTCACTGTCATTTCTCAGTTTACTTTGGAGCCTAGTATTACGTTTTTCACACGCCATTATTGTCACAGTATTTCACACGACAACACAGAAAAACACAATTTGAAGATCAAAAATAAGAGAACACATTAACATAGCACTGAAAATAATATCTAGTTAATTGCAGCTGCGAAATACTTGGTGCAAATCTACATGCATGCCACAACTGTTTTACTGTACAACAATGAAAGACTGCAACTACAAAGGAGATTTTCTCTATAATTACGTGCTAGCAATAAACAATAGCTACACTAATTACACAAACTACAAGAAAAAAATCAGAAGATTCCAGTGAGGTATCCTCGGCTAAGAGTCGACATATGAAATGTCCCCTTTGAACAATTATACATGACTGTGCTTAAACTGACACACAATATTTTGTTAGCGCAACGCAATCTGACTTTTAAAATTCCCTACAAAAGAATGGCCCTGACTAACATTAAACTATACCTTTCACAAATCACTTACCTCACAAAAATCTTCGCTGCTCAAGCTACTGCAACACAGCGAGCGCCACTACTGCCAGCTAAATAAAAGATTCAAACTATGGAAGGCACTAACTACTGATAGGGATAGTTACCAAATCAAAGATATTAATAGAGAACAAACAATGTATTTACCTTGATATCATCATATATAAATATAGCAGTTCATGACAAATTTCAAAACTCCGCCATCTCTCTCCCCACATCCACCACTGCTGGCGGCTCACCTCCAACTGCGCAACGCTACGCGCTGTTCACATCCAGCTGCCGCTGCCCAACACTACAATGGCGAGTATTACAACAATGCAAAGCAGCCACAGACTGCACACAGCACAGCCGGTGATTTTCATACAGAGGTGGCGTTACCAATAAAAAAAACCTAAACAGCCTACTTACACTACCAACCGGTCCCTTCTTCTTGTCGAGCTGTGCCACAAACTCCTCTTCTCCCCAATTCTATTCAATACCTCCTCATTAGTTATGTGGTCTACCCATCTAATCTTCAGCATTCTTCTGCAACACCACATTTCGAAGGCTTCTATTCTCTTCTTGTCCGAACTATTTATCGTCCATGTTTCACTTCCAACATGGCTACACTCCATACAAATACTTTCAGAAACTACTTCCTGGCACTTAAATCTATACTCGATGTTAACAAATTTCTCTTTTCAGAAACGCTTTCCCTGCCATTGCCAGTCTACACTTTATATCCTCTCTACTTCGACCATCATTAGTTATTTTGCTCCCCAAATAGCAAAACTCGTTTACTACTTTAAGCGTCTCATTTCCTAATCTAATTCCAGCAGCATCACCCGATTTAATTCGACTACAGTCCATTATCCTCGTCTTGCTTTTGTTCATGTTCATCTTATATCCTCCTTTCAAGGCACTGGCCATTCCGTTCAACTGCTCTTCCAAGTCCTTTGCTGTCTCTGACAAAATTACAATGTCATCGGCGAACCTCAAAGTTTTTATTTCTTCTCCATGGATTTTGATACCTATTCCGAATTTTTCTTTTGTTTCCTTTACTGCTTGCTGAATATACAGATTGAATAACATCGGGGAGAGGCTACAACCCTGTCTCACTCTCTTCCCAATCACTGCTTCCCTTTCGTGCCCCCCGACTCTTATAACTGCCATCTGGTTTCTGTACAAATCGTAAATAGCCTTTCGCTCCCTGTATTTTACCCCTGCCACCTTTAGAATTTGAAAGAGAATAGTCCAGTCACTGCATACTGAGATATGTCAAATATAAAACCGTGTAGTACTGCATACTATACCGTTTTATATTTCACATATCTCAACAACATAGATCACAAACAAAACAAATTTTCAGTATTATTTAATAATTTCCAGCTTGCTGAAGACATAATTTTTATCTCCTACAAACTGTCGGCATACGGACTGATGTAGAGAATTTCACAGATTTTCACACTCAAGCTGCCATGCAATCGTGACTTATTTTCGTTTCATAATGGAAAAAGGTCCTTCACACGAATATGCCGATCGAAATATTGTAGCGTTTTTGCAAACTCATCATGGGGACGTGGAACCACTTGAGGAAAGCAATGTAGACATCCAGAATAGTTTAGGTGTAAAAGACTTTTCATTAAATGGGAATTACCTTGCAGGTCGCCGGCCGTTGTGGCCGAGCGGTTCTAGGCGCTTCAGTCCGGAAGCGCGCTGCTGCTACGGTCGCAGGTCCGAATCCTGCCGCGGCCGTGGATGTGTGTGATGTCCTTAGGTTAATTAGGTTTAAGTAGTTCTAAGTTCTAGGGGACTGATGACCTCAGATGTTAAGTCCCATAGTGCTCAGAGCCATTTTTGAACCTTTCAGGTCAATCAGTTAAATCTGCACATGCGCAGGGGCGCTCTCAACTGAAACGGCAAACGGTCTCGAAAACAGATGTAAGAGTAACAGTATCCTCACAACGCTAAGAAAACTATCTTTGTAATGCTGTCAATACCACAATGAATTCTTCAAATCTCACGTTTTCTTTAATGGCTGTGAGCTTAAGGAATTGTAGTGTGGTTTCCAAACTGATTCCCCATGGTACACAAAACAGGTCCGAACGCTGTTGCAGAGGCAACGGAAAAAGCATTCGAAGTTCAGAAGAACGCGAAATCCCGAAGTATGGCTAAAATTTACAGACGCGCGAAATTTGGTACGGACTTCAATGCGAGGTGCCTTTAATAGGTTCCACAACGAAACATTGTCTCGAAATTTGGTAGAAAATCCGAAGAAATTCTGGTCGTATGTAAAGTACACAAGCGGCAAGACGCAGTCAATACCTTCGCAGCGCAGTGCCGATGGTACTGTTACCGACGACTGTGCCGCTAAAGCGGAGTTATTGAACGCAGTTTTACGAAATTCCTTCACCAGGGAAGACGAATGGAATAAACCAGAATTTGAAACACGAAGAGCTGCTAGCATGAGTTTCTTAGAAGTAGATACCTTACGGGTTGCGAAGCAACTCAAATCGCTTGATACGGGCAAGTCTTCAGGTCCAGATTGTATACCGACTACGTTCCTTTCAGATTACGCTGATGCAATAGCTCCCTACTTAGCAATCATATACAACCGCTCGCTCACCGATAGATCTGTAACTACAGATTGGAAAATTGCGCAGGTCGCACCAGTGTTTAAGAAGGGTAGTAGGAGTAATCCAGCGAACTACAGACCTATATCATTCACGTCGGTTTGCAGTAGGGTTTTGGAGCATATATTGTATTCAAACATTATGAATCACCTCGAAGGGAACGATATATTGATGCGTAATCAGCATGCTTTCAGAAAACATCGTTCTTGTGCAACGCAGCTAGCTCTTTATTCGCACGAAGTAATGGCCGCTATCGACAGGGGATCTCAAGTTGATTCCGTATTTCCAGATTTCCGGAAAGCTTTTGACACCGTTCCTCACAAGCGACTTCTAATCAAGCTGCGGGCCTATGGGGTATCGTCTCAGTTGTGCGACTGGATTCGTGATTTCCTGTCAGGAAGGTAGCAGTTCGTAGTAATAGACGGCAAATCATCGAGTAAACCTGAAGTGATATCAGGTGTTCCCCAGGGAAGCGTCCTGGGACCTCTGCTGTTCCTGATCCTGGGTGACAATCTGAGCAGTTCTCTTAGGTTGTTCGCAGATGATGCTGTAATTTACCGTCTAGTAAGGTCATCCGAAGACCAGTATCAGTTGCAAAGCGATTTAGAAAAGATTGCTGTATGGTGTGGCAGGTGGCAGTTGACGCTAAATAACGAAAAGTGTGAGGTGATCCACATGAGTTCCAAAAGAAATCCGTTGGAATTCGATTACTCGATAAATAGTACAATTCTCAAGGCTGTCAATTCAACTAAGTACCTGGGTGTTAAAATTACGAACAACTTCAGTTGGAAAGACCACATAGATAATATTGTGGGGAAGGCGAGCCAAAGGTTGCGTTTCATTGGCAGGACACTTAGAAGGTGCAACAAGTCCACTAAAGAGACAGCTTACACTACACTCGTTCGTCCTCTGTTAGAATATTGCTGCGCGGTGTGGGATCCTTACCAGGTGGGATTGAGGGAGTACATCGAAAGGGTGCAAAAAAGGGCAGCTCGTTTTGTATTATCACGTAATAGAGGAGAGAGTGTGGCAGATATGATACGCGAGTTGGGATGGAAGTCATTAAAGCAAAGATGTTTTTCGTCGCGGCGAGATCTATTTACGAAATTTCAGTCACCAACTCTCTCTTCCGAAAGCGTAAATAATTTGTTGAGCTCAACCTACATAGGTACGACTGATCATCAAAATAAAATAAGAGAAATCAGAGCTCGGACAGAAAGGTTTAGGTGTTCGTTTACCCGCGCGCTGTTCGGAAGTGGAATGGTAGGGAGATAGTATGATTGTGGTTCGATAAACCCTCTGCCAAGCACTTAAATGTGAATTGCAGAGTAATCGTGAAGATGTAGATGTAGATGTATCCCTTCCCATAACGCGATCTTTTTTTTAAATGCGTTCCCATCAAATCAGAAATAAGTTGTTCCTCAGCTTGTAGTGTCTCACTTTGGGCAGTGTGCAGTCAAGTCCACTTAAAATGCGAGATCTGCAATCCATTCCGGACGTTCTAATTTTCCTTCCTGCACTCCTTTTTCCTTCATAAATTCAACAATAGCAAGTTTTAAACCGAAAACTCGTTCCACAGCTTGCCCTTTGACTCTTAACCAACGCACATTGCGGTAAAATACACTGAGGAGCCAAAATATTATGATCACTCACCGGCGCGACCTTGGGTGCCGCCTGGTGGCTTTGCGGGCACGTGACGTGGTAACAAAACCATGTAAGCGGACCACCCAGGAACGTGGGAGCGCCCCAGCGAAGATACGGGATGCAGATGGAGAAATCCCTTGAGATAATCGACTTTGACAAAGGGCAGATTTTTATTACGCAGGGCCTGTGAACGAGTATCTGAGCATCTTGGATGTGGGGAGAGAAATGGCGGAGTTTTGAGAGCGGATGATCTGGACATGTGTCCATCAGAGACAGTAAATTTGTAAGACTGGATGTCATGAACTGATATATATATATATATATATATATATATATATATATATATATATATATATATATATATAATATGACTTTTGAACACTATTAAGGTAAACAGATTGTTTGTTCGCTATCAAAATCTTTCATTTGCTAACTATGCCTATCAGTAGTTAGTGCCTTCAGTAGTTAGAATCTTTTATTTAGGTAGCAGTATTGGCACACGCTGTATTGCAGTAGTTTGAGTAACGAAGATTTTTGTGAGGTAAGTGATTCATGAAAGGTATAGGTTATTGTTAGTCAGGGCCATTCTTTTAAAGGGATTTTTGAAAGTCAGATTGTGTTGCGCTAAACATATTGTTAAAAAAAAATGGCTCTGAGCACTATGGGACTTAACATCTATGGTCATCAGTCCCCTAGAACTTAGAACTACTTAAACCTAACTAACCTAAGGACATCACACAACACCCCGTCATCACGAGGCAGAGAAAATCCCTGACCCCGCCGGGAATCGAACCCGAGAACCCGGGCGTGGGAAGCGAGAACGCTACCGCACGACCACGAGCTGCGGACAAACATATTGTGTGTCAGTTTAAGCAGTCATTTATAATTTTTCTAAGGGGACGTTTCACTTCATACCACTAATAAATAACACGTAAACAGCGCTGACACCGCGATGCTCCCGACCTAAAGAGATTCGTGCCGACCGGAAAAGGCATGCCGCAATTCTAAATGAAATCTCTAGCTGTAGCGAGTTCTTCCGGGAAGGAACGATACCGGCGGAGCCTTGACCCTCCCGTGGCTCGCACACACGAAGTTTGCCGTGCAGTGGCTGCACTATATTAGGCATGGTAATGTGTTGTCTTCTCGGTGTTTTCATATTTTAGTTCGCCCCCTGTGCACCCCACCGAAGAGAAACTATGCAGAGAAGGCCTAACACAATCACGGAGATGCATGGTCGTAGCTGTATCGTTTCCAGATGATAAACAGAACTGTACGTTGTTCCTCGTACATATACTACACCACTCAGTTCCGAGTCTCTGGGCCGTCTTCACTACCCACAGGTCCGCCTTGAGCACTCGTCTCGCCGTTTCGCGGTTTTCCTCGAGATTACCGCAGAACTGAGTAATCGCAATATGACGCGGGCAGGCAGGCCGGTGTCCCACGTGCGGTCTGCTAGCCGATCCATCCGGTGCAGGACTCTTCCCGAAGCCCGCGGCGGTGGCAGGCGTGTTGCAATCGGCTTTCCGCAAAACGTACGCGGAAGCAGCCGTGGTTATCGAGCGCTGCGGCTGCCGCCTTATGTTATCACCTCCGTGCCGCCTCGCTCGGGCCAGGAGCTCAGGCTGCAACTACCGTCACTCCTAAAGGGTCTAGTTTACATTCGCACTGTAAGCACAGCTGGGATCGTTTTCTACATCTACATACAGTGAGCTGACAAATGTCATGGGATAGCGATATGCATATATGTACAGGGTGGTCCATTGATCGTGACCGGGCCAAATATCTCACGAAATAAGCGTCAAACGAAAAAGCTACAAAGAACGAAACTTGTCTAGCTTGAAGGGGGGAAACCAGATGGCGCTACGGTTGGCCCGCTAGATGGCACTGCCACAGGTCAAACGGATATAAACTGCGTTTTTTTTTTAAAGTAGAAACCCCCATTTTTATTACATATGCGTGTAGTACGTAAAGAAATATGAATGTTTTAGTTGGACCACTTTTTTCGCTTTGTGATAGATGGCGCCGTAATAGTCACAAACATATGGCTCACAATTTTAGACGAACACTTGGTAACAGGTAGGTTTTTTAAATTAAAATACAGAACGTAGGTACGTTTGAACATTTTATTTCGGTTGTTCCAATATGATAAATTTACCTTTGTGAACTTATCATTTCTGAGAACGCATGCTGTTACAGCGTGATTACCTATAAATACCACATTAATGCAATAAATTCTCAAAATGATGTCCGTCGACCTCAAAGCATTTGGCAATACGTGTAACGACATTCCTCTCAACAGCGAGTAGTTCACCTTCCGTAATGTTCGCACGTGCATTGACAATGCGCTCACGCATGTTGTCAGGCGTTGTCGGTCGATCACGATAGCAAATATCCTTCAACTTGGCCCACAGAAAGAAAACCGGGGACGTCAGATCCGGTGAACGTGAGGGGCATGGTATGGTGCTTCGACGACCTATCCATCTGTCGTGAAATATGCTATTCAATACTGCTTCAACCGCACGCGAGCTATGTGCCGGACATCCATCATGTTGGAAGTACATCGCCATTCTGTCATGCAGTGAAACATCTTGTAGTAACATCGGTAGAACATTACGTAGGAAATCAGCATACATTGCACCATTTAGATTGCCATCGATAAAATGGGAGCCAGTTATCTTTCCTCCCATAATGCCGCACCATACATTAACCTGCCAAGGTTGCTGATGTTCCACTTGTCGCAGCCATCGTGAATTTTCCGATGTCCAACAGTGCATATTATGCCGGTTTACGTTACCGCTGTTGGTGAATGTCGCTTCGTCGCTAAAAAGAACGCGTGCAAAAAATCTGTCATCGTCCCGTAATTTCTCTTGTGCCCAGTGGCAGAACTGTACACGACGTTCAAAGTCGTTGCTATGCATTTCCTGGTGCATAGAAATATGGTACGGGTGCAATCGATGTTGGTGTAGCATTCTCAACACTGACGTTTTTGAGATTACCGATTCTCGCGCAATTTGTCTGCTACTGATGTTCGGATTAGCCGCGACAGCAGCTAAAACACCTACTTGGTTGCAGGTCGTGGTAGGCGTTTCACATGTGGGTGAACACTTCCTGTTTCCTTAAATAACGTAACTATGCGGCAAACGGTCCGGACACTTGGACGATGTCGTCCAGGATACCGAGCAGCATACATAGCACACGCCCGTTGGGCATTTTGATCACAATCACCATACATCAACACGATATCGACCTTTCCCGCACTTGGTAAACGGTCCATTTTAACACGGGTAATGTATCACGAAGCAAATGCCGTCCGCACTGGCGGAATGTTAGTGATACAGCGTACTTATACGTTTGTGATTATTACAGCGCCATCTATCACAAAGTGAAAAAAGTGTCCCAAGTAAAACATTCATATTTCTTTACGCACTACACGAATATGTAACAAAAATGGTGGTTCCTATTTTAAAAAACGCAGTTTATATCCGTTTGACCTATGGCAGTGCCATCTAGCGGGCCAACCATAGCGCCATATGGTTTCCCCATTCAAGCTAGACAAGTTCCGTTCTTTGAAGTTTTTCGTTTGATGCTTATTTCGTGAGATATTTCGCCCGGTCACTATCAATGGACCACCCTGTATATATAGATGGCGGTACTATCGCATATACAAGGTATAAAAGGGCAGTGCATTACTGGGACTGTCATGTATAGTCAGGTGATTTATGTGAAAAGGTTTTCGACATTATTATAGCCGCACGACGTGATTTAAAAGACTTTCAACACGGAATGCTGGTTGAAGCTAAAAGTACGGCACATTTCATTTCGAAAATCGTTAGCATTTTCAATATTCCGAGATACACAGCGTCCAGGGCATGCCGAAAATACCAAATTTCAGGCATTACCTCTCACGACGGACAATGCAGTGCCCGATGACACTTACTTAACAATCGGGTAGAGTTGTCAGTGCTAACAGACAAGCAACTCAGAGTGAAATAAATGGTTCAAATGGCTCTGAGCACTATGGGACTTAACATCTCAGGTCATCAGTCCCGGCCGTCTAGAGTGGCCGAGCGGTTCTAGGCGCTACAGTCTGGAACCGCGCGACCGCTATGGTCGCAGTTTCGAATCCTGCCTCGGGCATGGATGTGTGTGATGTCCTTAGGTTAGTTAGGTTTAAGTAGTTCTAAGGTCTGGGGGACTTATGACCTCAGAAGTTAAGTCCCATAGTGCTCAGAGCCATTTGGTTTCATCAGTACCCTAGTACTTAGAACTACTTAAACCTAACTAACCTAAGGACATCACACACATCCATGCCCGATGCAGGATTCGAACCTGCGACAATAGCGGTCGCGCGGTTCCGGACTGTAGCGCCTAGAACAGCTCGGCCACTTCCGCCGGCGCGTGAAATAACCGCAGAAATCAATGTGCGGGGTACGACGGACGTACCCGTTGGGACAATGTGGTGAACTGTGGCTTTAATGGACTACGACAGCAGACGACTTACGCCAGTTCAAATGATTCAAATGGCTCTGAGCGCTATGGGACTTAACTTCTGAGGTCATCAGTCGCCTAGAACTTAGAACTAATTAAACCTAAGTAACCTAAGGACATCACACACATCCATGCCCGAGGCAGGTTTCGAACCTGCGACCGTAGCGGTCGCGCGCTTCCAGACTGTAGCGCCTAGAACCGCTCGGCCACTCCGACCGGCGCCTACGCCACTCTCTTTGCTAACTAACAGCACGATATCTCCTACAGCTAACAGCTAA
This sequence comes from Schistocerca piceifrons, assembly GCF_021461385.2. NCBI lineage: Eukaryota > Metazoa > Arthropoda > Insecta > Orthoptera > Acrididae > Schistocerca > Schistocerca piceifrons. Next base: position 318,333,827 of record NC_060139.1, on the reverse strand, counting down.
CCTAAGGACATCACACACACCCATGTCCGAGGCAGGATTCGAACCTGCGACCGTAGCAGCTGCGCGGTTCCGGACTGAAGCGCCTAGAACCGCTTTTTTTTTTTAATCTCATTTTCGTTCGTTTTCGTTCGTTGAATCTGCTCGGGGCGGACGTCGTAAGACATCCGTTTAAGTTTGTTGTTGATCGATTAGCTCAGTTTTTTTATTACAGAGGGCTGCTAACCCTCTGACCGAACACGCTGAGCTACCGTGCCGGCACCGCTCGGCCACCCCGGCCGGCTTCTGCCAGAGTGATTTGCAGAGTATTTATGTAGATAGATGTAGAAGTCACATTGTCAAATATCATCGTTTTGTTCGCCCAGATACTATGATGTGGGGAGGCATAGTGTTTGATGTCTTTACTCACCTCCAGCGCCGGCCTTGGTGGCCGAGTGGTTCTAGGCGCTACAGTCTGGAACCGCGCGACCGCTACGGTCGCAGGTTCGAATCCTGCCTCGGGCATGGATGTGTGTGATGTCCTTAGGTTACTTAGTTTTAAGTAATTGTAGGGGACTGATGACCTATGATGTTAAGTCCCATATTGCTTAGAGCCATATTTTGAGCCGAACTTTAGGTTATGCAACATGTTTCCTCCATGTAATTACTTCTTTCAAGACCTACATGTTTCCAAACAGCAGAGAATGCTGAGCAAGAGAAATCCAACCCCCACAAACTGAATTTTTTTTATAAATAAACAATATACCCTTGAATTTCCTGTTATGAAATCCTTTCTATCCACCAAAGAGTCACACATTTGTACCTTCTTTTTTTTTTTTTGGTCATTAACATACAACACGAGAAACAAGCGCCACAACACACTTTCCTTAGGCACATCTAAAGTTACTTTTACTTCTCTCCATGACTCCTCGCTCAACATAACACGGTGCGTCCTATCTACCAAGAAATACTCAGTTCACTCATAGATTTCACTTGATACCCCATATTACCGTACTTTCGATGATAAACGTTGCTGTGATTGTAACCAAGTGCTTTCTGAAGAAATATTTCATCTGCCTATTGCCTTGATGCGTGACTTTCAGTATGTCATGTGAGGATAACAAGAGTTAATTCGCATGGTCGATGTTTGTGAAATCCATGCTGGCTGACATGGAGGAGGTGGTTCTCTTCGAGAAACCTCGTTATGTTTGGGCTCAGAAAATGTTCTAGGATTCTACAACAGATGGACTTCAATGAGACTACATTGTAGTTTTGTGGATCACTTACATGTTGCCCTTCTTGTAGACAGTTGTGACCACTTGTTTCTCACTGGGGACAGTTTTCTGTTCATCTTTATTTGATTTACCACGTGTAGAAGCATGAAACCGGAATTTGGTTGCAATAATTACACGTCTGTTGTTTGAAACTGATAAACAATATTTTATTCAAAGTAGACTCCATTTGCTATTTATTCATTTCTCCCACCTCTCCGACAGGCTATGAATGTCACGCCAAAAAAGCAGTTCTTCTTTTGAAGCCAACCAGTCAGCGAGCCATTTTCGTACATTTTCATTCGAGGTGAAGCGCTGTTCAGCGAGAGCGTGTCCCACTGATGCAAATTGTTGATAACTGGACGGAGCCAAGTCTGGAAAATAATCCGCATGCCCTAGTATTTCCCAAATGAACGCCTCGGTCGTTTCCCTGGGCCGTTGTCATGGAGCAATATGACTTTGTTTTGCCTTTTTCCATATTCCGTCGTTTTTCACGTAATGTTCGATTTAATTAGATCATTTGCTATTGGTATCGATCAGTGTTACCGGTTTCACGAGGATTTAGCTGCTCATAATAGATGACATCCTGATCCCACCAAACACAGCGATTTGGTCTTGCAGTGGACGTAGATGGTTTGCTGGATTCACCCATGATTTACGGCGCTTAGAATTCCAAAATACATCCATTTTTCATCACCTGTCACTTTTCGATGGAGAAACGACTTTCTTTTGTATCTGGCGAGCAGATTTCACAATTGGTCTTCCGATTTGCTTGCTGTCTTCCATTCAGCTCATGCGGATCCCATTTTTCCATTTTCTGCACCTTTCCCATTGCTTTTAGCCTATGAGAAACCGTTTTCTGCATCACATTCAATTGTTCCGCTAGTTCCTGTTGAGTTTGAGTATCATCTTCATCCAATACGGCCTGCAATTCGTTGCCTTCGAACTTTTTCGATGGTTCCCAGCGCTCGCCGTTTCTCACGTCAAAATCACCACTCCTGAATTTTTTGAACTGCTCGAAACACTGTGTTTTCCAAGATCATGTTCGCCGAAAACTTCGACAAGCATTCGATACGATTCTGCAGCCGTTTTCTTCAAACGGTAACAGAAAACCAATACTGTTCGCAGATCGTAGTTCGTAGGCACAAAACTCGACATGTTTACGGGTTTAAAAGAGATACCGATGTATGGGACTTGGGTTATTGTGTGTTGACGTTCGTCGTCAGCCGTTACAGGAATCAGATGGCGCTGCAGACGCGGTCTCACGTGCTAGCACTATTTATATATAGCACTGAGGGCTAGCACCATCTGTAGGGAAATTCCGGATTCATACTCCTACACCTGATATATTACGGCTGTACTCTCATTGGCAGTTCGTAAGAAAAAGCTCGAACATATTGATGTTTCTGGAGGAAGAGACTTTTTCCTCAAAGAATCAGCAGAGATTAAGGAAAACGTCACTCTTGTAAAATACAGCTTGCTTTATTTTCACACGCTAACTTGGTAACAGTAGATGCAGGTGAACAGATAGACACGGTCTTCGTATTGTTGTAGTTTTCACTTTGACGACTGGTTTCATGCAGCTCTCTACACGACTCAGTTTTGTGCAAGCCTCTTCATAACTGCGTATTACCGTCTACAGCCGCTTGGGCCTGCTTAAGGTTCAAATGGTTCAAATGGCTCTGAGCACTATGGGTTCAAAAATGGTTCAAATGCCTCCGAGCACTATGGGACTTAACTTCTGAAGTCATCAGTCCCCTAGAACTTAGAACTACTTAAACCTGACTAACCTAAGGACATCAAACACATCCATGCCCGATTCAGGATTCGAACCTGCGACCGTAGCGGTCGCGCGGTTCCAGACTGAAGCGCCTAGAACCGCTCGGCCACGCCGGCCGGCCTGCTTAATGTAGTAAACCTTGGTCTACCTCTACAACTTTTACATGCAACATTTCCCTCCGTAACAAAACTAACTTTCTTTGTGGCTCAGGTTGTGTCCTATCACGCAATCCCTACTTTTACTCAAGTGCTGCCACAGATTTCTTTTTTCTTAGTTCGATTCGGCATCTTCTCATTAATTGCTCCATCCACCCATCTATTTTTCAACACTCTTCGATAAGACCACGTTTCAATTGCTTCTATTTTCTTCTTGTCTGAACTGCTTATCGTTCACATGGACATAACTCCAGACAAATATTTTCAGAAAAGACTTCACAAGACTTAAATTTACACATGATGTTAACGAGTTTGGCTTTTTTAGAACCGCTTTTCTTGCTATTACAAGTCTACACTCTATGTTCATCGTACTGTGGCCATCTTCAGTTTCCTCGATACCCAAACAGAAAGTCGTCTCTTCTACAACTTTTCGTGTCTCATTTCCTAATCTAATTCCCTTAGTATCACCTCACTTAATTTTACTACACTCCATTACTCTTGTTTTCCTTTTGTTAGTGTTCATCTTATAACCTCATTTCAAGATCCTATCCATTCCGTTAAACTCATTTTCTGAAGCCTTGGCGCCGGCCGAAGTGGCCGTGCGGTTAAAGGCGCTGCAGTCTGGAACCGCAAGACCGCTACGGTCGCAGGTTCGAATCCTGCCTCGGGCATGGATGTTTGTGATGTCCTTAGGTTAGTTAGGTTTAACTAGTTCTAAGTTCTAGGGGACTAATGACCTCAGCAGTTGAGTCCCATAGTGCTCAGAACCATTTTTTGAAGCCTTGGCCGTTTTTGGCAGAATTACAACGTCATCAGCAAACATCAAAGTTTTTATTGCTTCTCCGTGAACTTAAATTTACTTTCCATTTTTTTTCCTTTCGTTTCGTTCACTGCTTGCTCCATGCACACACTGAATAACATGTTAGATACGTTACAGCCCTGTCTTATTTCTTACGCAGTTACCGCCTCCTCTCATATACTTCGACTCTTGCAACTGGGGACTGGTTTTCTGACCAGCTGTAGATAACCCTTCGCTCCGAAAACCAATCAGGACCGTACCCCAGCGTCGGCTATTAAACATGATGGTACCATTCACAAATATGTGATTGGCTCGATGACTGAACCTAGAGGAACGGACGGCGAATTTTCGACTCAAACGAAAGCAAAATCTGTTGTACACCAAGGAAGCGTAATAGGACAATTACTTTTCTCAGCGCACATAAATTATTTATTAGAAAGGATCAGCAGCACGATGAGATTTTTCACTGACATTAATGTTAAAATCAAAGTGACTGTGTGTTCACTGATTCGCAGGCCGGCCGGAGTGGCCGTGCGGTTCTAGGCGCAGCAGTCTGGAGCCGAGCAACCGCTACGGTCGCAGGTTCGAATCCTGCCTCGGGCATGGACGTGTGTGATGTCCTTAGGTTAGTTAGGTTTAATTAGTTCTAAGTTCTAGGCGACTGATGACCTCAGAAGTTATGTCGCATAGTGCTCAGAGCCATTTGAACCAACTGATTCGCAGAGTTATCCCACTGCTGAATAATTAGGCCCTTGCAAAGGAGTCCTGACTCACTCCAAACCCTTTTAACTTCAGATCAACTGCACGAAATGATCTGACAAATGGCTCTGAGCCCTATGGGACTTAACATCTGTGGTCATAGTCCCCTAGAACTTAGAACTACTTAAACCGAACTAACCTAAGGACATCACACACATCCATGCCCGAGGCAGGATTCGAACCTGCGACCGTAGCGGTCGCGCGGCTCCAGACTGTAGCGCGTAGAACCGCTCGGCCACTTCGGCCAGCTGTGCTCACGGTGTGCTTAAATGGCGCCGCTGACGTGCTGCTGGCTCTGCTGCAAAATACGATGGAAATGAGCGTACGGCACTGTGGGCCGGGAGTCCCCCATTCGGGGAAGTTCGGCCTCCGAGGGCAAGTACTTATTGCATTCGACGCCACATTGAGCGATTTGCACGTCGGAGATGGGGATGAAGATGAGGACAACACAACACCCAGTCTCTGAGCGAAGAAAATCTCCTGCCTCAGCCGGGAATCGAGCCCAGGCCCCCTGGCGTGGCATTCCGCCGCGCTGACCACTCAGCTAACGGGGGCGGACGCAGAATACGATGGTGCTGTCACACTGGGCGTCTGTGCAGGAGCCGACACCGAACATCGTGCCAAAACGATCTTCAAAATGCGGATTGTGTCTAACAACACACAGCGGTAAATACAGTCCTCAACGTCTAACTTAATCCCACAGGGACAAGCTCAATCACTCTCCGCGAAGCCCGGAGGCCGAAGGTACCTTCATCGCGCTCATGCGCGGGTTCTGACAGGTTGCTGCCAATGCAGATCAGTCCACCATTCGAAAAAAAAGTGTGGAGACCTCAGTTCCAATCGTTTGGACCCCCCTTATCATCGAAAATACCGCCATAACAACGTGTCTCCAAACAAAATCAATGGACATTCAGAATCCACCCCCACGTCTAATAAATAGGAATTTCACTAACATCCCTTTGACGTCACTGATTCTTCTGCCAATAGTGTCTATTTGCGTTTTCCCCTAGCCTAGCTACAGAGGTGCTGAGAATTTACAACAATAGAATTACGAGGCTAGGCCCATTACGTCTGCCCACCGTGTTCTTTGTGAAAGCGGCGAATGTCCATCTACAAAGGCGTTTCCAAAAAAACATCCGAACGTGGCTCTCATCCGAGGGTAGAAAACTGCGAAGATAAGAATTTCGGCCTTCAACCTGTTGCTTGCTATAAAAATGCACAATGCCCTGCGTAACTCCTTACCACCTCGCCATCGTTCTCCAGTCACACAGAGCCGCTTGCAGGCCCTTTTTTTTTTTTTTTTTTAGCTGCAGTCTTCTGCCCATCCGGTCCCCCTCGCAAATCCACCATGCTCTGCATTTCCCGAACACTACTCGATTATAAAAATAATCTAGCCATCACCACATTAGTGAGGAAAAAGGAATCATGCACTCTGAAGTAGTACGTCCAGTCTCTGCAATTCTTAATCTTAACACCTGGAAATCTCCCTTAACATTCCAGTTAAAAATATAAATGAAAAAAATAAAGGATAAGCGACCAGACGTGCCACCTTTCACAAATCGGTTGTATATGGACGTTACTATAGACGATATTATTTGAAGTTTGCTGATAGAAGATAAATAGGGGCTCCGTGGAGAACATCAACAGCGTAATTTTTATCTACATGACTTAGATTAGTTTCTAATACCACTGCTGGTGGTATCAGTTGCTGGAAATTTGCTATTTTCGACACTTATAACCAGTGCTGTTTTTCTGGGGGAACGTTGGGGGATGCGTACCCCTGAACTTCTTCGTCGACAAAGTAACTTTTTTACGATGTTGAGAACTTGGAAGAGTGCCAAAGATTTATTTCACGGACGTAAATTTTTAATTCATTTTTTCCTGTTGGTAATTGCAATACGGACGATACCAGTGCAGTTTTTGGTGGGAAAAGCCATGTCATTGACTGTTTCAAGCATTTCGAAGCTGCGGCAACCGTTCTCGACAACTGAATCGTTGGCAGCCAGTTCGACAAGCGTGTAGTGCCCTCGCCCGCTAATAGTGGGCGATGGTAGTGTTAAACGGATACGCGTACGCTCAAACGCCGAGTTACCGATAGATCTCTCTACGGTACCGCTACCATGATCCTTCGCGATTCATTGCCATCTTTGTTTTGTTGTTCTTTATTCGTTTGCGCTTGCTGTTCCGTTCTTGTCGGTTGTGCGAAGTTTCACAGTGTGTCCTGTCTTTCGTTGCAACTTGTAAGTTAAGTTGGCGGTGAGAGATGAGCAGAAAACTAACAGACTGTGCTTCATTTGAGGTGATGTAAACTGAAGTGTCCGATACCACATCCTTTTGAATGTTTGGGTGTTTCTCGGTATCGTCTACTTCATTTGAGCGAAGTCAACTGAAGAGTCCGATATAATATTTTTTGTAATTCGACATGTTGATGACATCATGGCTAAAAGCAAACGGGTGGTATCCCATGCTTCAGTTATAAGTAATTTTCGCTGCATTATATCCAATGTCAGAGTACCCTCAAACTTTTTTTTAGAAAAAAAGCACTGCTTATAACATTGAATGATTTAGTGGAGGGTAAACACACATTGGTCTAGTGTACAGTCAGTGCAGAGCCCACTTCATATCTCATCGTCAGGTCCGTTGTGGTCGGTTAGTCTGAGCCGAATCACTAGTGTCGCCTGATAGTTCTATCTGTCGTCCTGAAACCTCTTGTCTCTATTCTCTCTGCAACATTTTACGGTCATACTTTATTACTCAAAGAAGCAATTACTTTTTGTTATAAAGTGGCTAGGGTGTCTTTAAAGCGAATTTCCTCCATTATATGTGTTCTGTGTAACGTCATGCATACGAAAAAAAAAACACATCCACCCTATACCTTGGTATTTGGGATACTCCTTTAAAACACACACATTAAAAAGAATATAATTACATAATTACATCCACACTTAGAGGATGTAACCGAAAGTGCTATCATCTTGGCCGAGTGTAACTGAACTGCAACTCAGATCACGTTTAGGAGGTATGACTAGAAGATCACATGACTGCTAGAGTCATCATAATCTTTATCCAATGGTTTTTACTGCTAGAGTAAATAATCATCATTAATAAAAAAAAAGTATTTGCTGTTGGTGCTCATGTTACATGATAGGATGAGTTCCATATTTGTCCTACACTTTTACGAATACTAAGGCAAACTGACATGGCATCTAAACTGGAATCTACTGGAAAGTAAAATACTGTTGACTTGTGTGCTGAGCACACATTCCATATAATCAGGTCCGACAACTGGTTATAATTCTATGCTCTGTATGTCTATAGTTTTAATTACGTAACCTAAAAATCAATTAAATGAGCTACCGAACAGCGACGCTGACAGTTCTGCTGTTGAATATCTCCTCCCTGGGTTTAATGACTGTCTATTCACTGTAAGCAGATCAGTGTGCGATACAGTACCTTCCCATACGTTTCTTTTTTTGATGGTGTTAAAAATATAAAAGAATATGGTCCCATAAATACGAGAATGCAAAGAACATCTATGCATCTCTAGATAGCCTGACTGTCTTGCTAGCATAGGTATAGAACAGATTATATCCTTTTGACACATAAAGGAGGCAATGTGCGTCAATCAGACTTAGACCGTTACCTGTTATAGGCTTTGTATGTGCAGCCCTAAGATCGCTCTGTGGTTTGTCTGCTGGAGGAATATTTTTTGGAAATTTGTGCTAAGTTCCTATGGGACCAAACTGCTGCTGCTGAGGTCATCGGTCCCTAGGCTTACACACTACTTAATCTAACTAACTTACACTAGGGGCAACAAACACACACACCCATGTCCGAGGGAGGACTCGAACCACCAACGGGGGGAGGGGGAGCCGCGTGATCCGTGTCAAGGCGCCTAAGACCACGCGACCATTACGCGCGGCCTGCTGGAGGAGTAATATTGGTTTAGATGCTGTTCTCATGACATCTTTTCTGGTTATGACTCTTTCAATTAGAATATGTAAGTGCTGTGTTTTAAGCTAGATGTGTACATGTTGTGGAAGACTAGTTTTAATGGATTATTTGGTAAATGGAGAACGCAATATCTCAGTTCTTAAAAAAAGAGAAAATCAGTGCCAATAATGGTTTATTAAACTGTGTGCCATATGCCTACAGTTTTAACACAGAAATCGGTTACACAAAAACAGCTACACTAGAGGTTATTTCGTAGTTGATCTAATATGGATAACTGAAATCATTTCGTCTGCCCTTGTCACTTCCTAATGGTACCAACACTGGAATGCATGGTTTGTTATGCGCTCACAATTATAACCGGCAGAAACATAGCCTTTCCGTAAGTGTTATGGTTCCATCAAGCAGTGCTAATGTCAGTATGGTGTTGTGAATAAACATCTATGATTGGCCTTCGAATCCATAATTATTTTTCACATACATAATACGTTCAGGGTTTTGGTGTAGTGTTATCAAAATACATGATTTGATCAATAATCTGAGACAGCTATGAGATCGGATTATGTGGGCTATAATTATCGTGAGAAGTACTTCGGTAGAAATCAATTTTACTGGCAATCTAGTGCTTACATGTGTATATTTCTGAATATATATTAGACACAGATTCATTGTGTTTTTTAAATGCTCATCTGAACTCTAGGTCACTTATTGTTTGCAAGAGGATCACAGAAAAATGATGTCTCTCTTCCAAAAACAAACATACTCAGTATGCTACCTTGTGCCTCTCACAATAATGGTGACAGAGAGGAGCATGTCTATTGACCTCTGATTTCTTTTATGTCTCATTTTAGAACATTTCTTTATGTAGTCTTCATACCGCCTTTCCAGAGGAATGGGTTCTTTCATCTGGTGGCCCTCGTAAGAGGCGGCACAGGTTCTCTAGTGAAAGCTTTTGCTCGCGTTGTGAGCCACTGGAAGAAATTCTGGACCATTACTGCTAATGACTTATGAAGGTCGGGGTTCCTCCCCCTCCCCCCCCCCCCCGCCCCCTCCCACCCATTTATCGTTTTCGCAAGCTGTTTTTCCCGTGGTTAGTTAGAGCCAATGAGACAACTGTTCCCCAGGACTGGCAACCGCACATACAGAAAGGTGATGGACAGCTGCAGTATGGTCACTATTCACAGGGCTGCTGCAGACTTTGCATTGGCGGTGTCGGCGAGGCGGCCACTGGCTTGGCAGAGACATGCAACATCTCATCATAAATATGGAAGTAATTGTACTATTATCAGGTATGTGCAGCCCATTTTTTTCAGCAGTCATTGTGTGTATGTAATGGTCGCAATTTGAAACCACATGGTGGTAGGTTAATTGTTATCTTTGGAGTCGCGGTTTATCAGCAGACAATGTGCGAATTCTGCTCTTTTCTCAGATAGCATTTTTTTCTTTTTGTCATAAAGCGGGAGAGATGCTGTGACTTTGAATGTAGGAACAATTTAACTTTGCTGCTCTGCGGCTACTGGTCAGTCTCATTTGTGTGCGGCGAGGGGGAAGGGGAGGGGGGTCTCATTTCTGATAGGTCCAGAGAAATTTTGGAAAAATGCAGAAAAAATACGTAAATTGTGGAAAAAACGGAGAAAATACGAAAATGGGAGAAAAATATGTAAAATTGGGGTGGGTTGAAGCAGTAACGTATCAGCTTGGGTGTAGTCTCTGCTTGTATCTCCAATGACGAAATATTAAATTGTTACTAGCGAATAGATTTCGAAGTATATGACTTAACGTAATTTTTATTAACAAATAGACACAGTTGCCTTCTCTCTCTATGCAACTCACTCAGGTGCCCCAGTTATAAAACATGAAAATGCAGGTGTGGTGTAACAGACGACAAGTGGTCTGTTGCATGCGCCATCTATCGCCCCTGGCCTAGCACAAATTCTAATTAAATGATAAAATTGAGTTGCGGGTTAGGATTTGTTAGTTATGTGCAAAAAATGCCGAAATATTTGGTTTTTATATGCGCAGATAATTCAAAGACCGAGCCAGCAACCGGCGCGGACTTCCGTTGACGCGGCAAGTAGCGGGCCGCCACGGAGCAAACACAGTGAGGCTGATGACGTCGCTCCATGGAGGTTCAGAGTCGCGGCGGCGGGATACTCCGAGGCGGTTGCTGGACTTCGGAGGAAAAAAACGAAGAATGAATAATGAGGAACTTGGTGTATAACAGCGAAAGTAGGAAGAAGCAATTTAACGGCCGGTAACGCAGTAGGCGGTACCCCAGGAGCCGACTGTACATAGGTATCAGAAATAAATCGCTGTAACTATTGTAAAAATGGAGTTCGGAATAAGAGTTATTACCAGAAGCAGTCAGACAGCGTCAGTAACTGGTGAATGATCGCCATAGGCGACATTTTCTTCATCAGCTGCGCCGTCCCCTCTTTCACTCGACGAATTTAGTCAACATGAAGACAGAGCCGAACTAAGCAAATAATAAAACTCTTCAGTGGGGCGGGGACAGCGCACAGGGAACTTCAATAGCAACGCTAAATAATTCGGACACGTGCTGTACTGCGATCGGCTGAGTGCTCTGACTCTTGGTAATAAGCTATATATTTATTTTGATAGACTGATGGATGGAACATGCGTAAGGGTCAATGACTGAAACAAATCTTTAGCAAAAACACACAGCTCTTTATTATTTTTTAGGTACAATACATAGTAGCAGCACAAAATTTTGAAAATAGTGCCATCTATGGGCCTTAAACTCAGCCCGTACGGCATTCAAGTTGATAGGTTGCATCACCCACATAGGAGTTCTGTCAGTGAACTCATCCTCTACAGTCTTTCCACGCTCTACAATTATACCCTCTGGCACAGGAGGTATACAGACATTTACACATGGTTCCACTTATTCCTAGTAACACTATTGCCGGCTGGTGTGACCGAGCGGTTCTAGTCTACTTCAGTCTCGAAACGCGCGACCGCTACGGTCGCAGGTTCGAATCCTGCCTCGGGCATGGATGTGTATACTGTCCTTAGGTTTAAGTAGTTCTAAGTTCTAGGGGACTGATGACCACAGATGTTAAGTCCCATAGCGCTCAGAGCCATTTGAACCAGCCAGTAACACTAATTATGCTCAATGGTGTACAAACTCGTAGTATGCAGTTCTTACACGCAACCGCCAATGGTACATACTCCCTGTAGCGATCGATATTGTACGGTACGTATCATCTAATTTCACAACAAAAAAATGGTTCAAATGGCTCTGAGCACTATGGGACTTAACAGCTATGGTCATCAGTCCCCTAGAACTTAGAACTACTTAAACCTAACTAACCTAAGGACATCACACAACACCCAGTCATCACGAGGCAGAGAAAATCCCTGACCCCGCCGAGAATCGAACCCGGGGCGTGGGAAGCGAGAACGCTACCGCACGACCACGATCTGCGGACTAATTTCACAACATTTGGATATTTCAAGTATATGCTTGTGTCCCACGAAGTTAATTATAACATGGCCTCGTCGTACATATCAACTACTGAGACTTTTGAATATCAGTTGGTGTATGGGACGGATCATACTCGCCTGTCATCTTATTCTTCACATAACCCATTGTACTACATCACTATCTCCACTCGAACCATTAATACTGAACTCTGCCAGCAATGCGTTCTGCTTTTTCAGCTTCAATTTCAAAGTCATTGTCCGGTGATAAACGCATATTTGCTCATCTAGATCCACTTGCAGTAACGTTATGTGATTGCGAACAGTAGTTCTCTTGATGGGGGACTCGACTGGTGTTCTGCAATCTGTGGCAGGTCTGATAAATCGGGAAACCCCAGGGGCGATTCTAGAAGTCGGCCAAGGGGGGCAGGGAGCAGAGGGGGGCGGGGAAATGGAATATCGCTTAACAAAAGGAGAGATGGGGTCCTCAACAGACAAACTGGTAAAATTTGGTGTTGCTTAAACTGTTTTGGAGTTCAGGGTAAAAACGTGTCTACAGAATGTGTGTGCGCGGGAAAATAATACAATTTGACCCAGATGACCGGCGATTTTCAAGTTTTTGTCTGGGGTCAGCAAAATGAGTGTTGGCAGGCATACCCGGCATATTTAGCTTGGTTATTGGAAACGGTACTCGTACATTAATATACATCCAGCCAGCCGTTGTGGCCGTGCGGTTCTAGGCGCTTCAGTCTGGAACCGCGTGACCGCTACGGTCGCAGGTTCGAATCCTGCCTCGGGCATGGATGTGTGTGATGTCCTTAGGTTAGTTATGTTTAATTAGTTCTAAGTTCTAGGCGACTGATGACCTCAGATGTTAAGCCCCATAGTGCTCAGAGTTATTATTATACATCCAGTGTATATTAATAAATAATAAGACGCCCATTTTAAGTTAAATGATATTTATTGGTTTAGATAGTAAGCTATTTGCCGCTCTTATTCTTTTGTTAAAATGTGTTTGAAATACATTGCAACCTATATTGCTACATAATTATTAAAAAAATAACTGAATCTGTTGAAGTAATATTTTTGCTGATTTCTGAAGTCATTTTATCCAGTGTAACAGTGTAATATGATACTCCATTGGGGGGGGGGGGGGCTATAGCCCCCTCCCCTTGCCACTACCCCTGGGAAGCCGATCTGCAGGCTGCTACTGCTGCTGCGGCAGTGTGGCCAGTAGAATGTGGATACCTCATCCAACAATTCCACTACCATCAGTTCAGGGGGATGTTGCCCTGCTGGCACAATAACAGTTCATAAGTACATATTTGAAATTATATTTGTTAATAACAATTGTGATAACTATAATTATTACATTATTATTAATATTATTATTATTATTAGTAGTAGTAGTAGTAGGATTAAATACTTACTTTCACGTCAAACAGTCGTATTCCTCTTGTGCCCGGAGGCACTGGCTGGTTCCTGTTGATGCTGCTGGCACTACATCATTCCTTCACTATGAAGCTTAGACCTTGAATAGGGGGGGATGGGGGGGATGGGGGGAGGGGGGGGGGGAGGGGGGAGACTCAGGCTACTGAGTTCATAATACCAGGTGATCAAAAAGTCAGTATAAATTTGAAAACTTAATAAGCCACGGAATAACGAAGATAGAGAGGTAAAAATTGACACACATGCTTGGAATGACATGGGGTTTTATTAGAACAAAAAAAAAAAAGTATTGCTAGACGCGTTAAAGATCTCTTGCGCGCGTCGTTTGGTGATGATCGTGCGCTCAGCCGCCACTTTCGTCATGCTTGGTCTCCCATGCCCCCAGACCTCAGTCCGTGCGATTATTGGCTTTGGGGTTACCTGAGGTCGCCAAGTGTATCGTGATCGACCGACATCTCTAGGGATGCTGAAAGACAACATCCGACGCCAATGCCTCACCATAACTCCGGACATGCTTTACAGCGCTGTTCACAACATTATTCCTCGACTACAGCTTTTGTTGAGGAATGATGGTGGACATATTGAGCATTTCCTGTAAAGAACATCATCTTTGCTTTGTCTTACTTTGTTATGCTAATTATTGCTATTCTGATCAGACGAAGCGCCATCTGTCGGACATTTTTTGAACGTTTGTATTTTTTTTTTTTGTTCTAATAAAACCCCATGTCATTCCAAGCATGTGTGTCAATTTGTACCTCTCTATCTACATTATTCCGTGATTTATTCAGTTTTAAAATTAATACTGACTTTTTGATCACCTGGTATAATAAAGAGGGGAAAGGAGAGCTGGATTACTATTGGTCTATTTTGTTTCCAATATTGTATTGTATATTGAGCAAGCCGTAAAGGAAACAAAAGAAAAATTCGGAGTAGGTATTAAGATCCATGGAGAAGAAATAAAAACTTTGAGGTTCGCCGATGACATTGTAATTCTGTCAGAGACAGCAAAGGACTTGGAAGAGCAGTTGAACGGAATGGACAGTGTCTTGAAGGGAGGATATAAGATGAACATCAACAAAAGCAAAACGAGGATAATGGAATGTAGTCGAATTAAGTCGGGCGATGCTGAGGGAATTAGATTAGGAAATGAGACACTTAAAGTAGTAAAGGAGTTTTGCTATTTGGGGAGCAAAGTAACTGATGGTCGAAGTAGAGATAACATAAAATGTAGACTGGCAATGGCAAGGAAAGCGTTTCTGAAGAAGATAAATTTGTTAACATCGAGTATATATTTAAATTTCAGGAAGTCGTTTCTGAAAGTATTTGTATGGAGTGTAGCCATGTATGGAAGTGAAACATGGACGATGAATAGTTTGGACAAGAAGAGAATAGAAGCCTTTGAAATGTGGTGATACAGAAGAATGCTGAAGATTAGATGGGTAGATCACGTAACTAATGAGGAAGTATTGAATAGGATTGGGGAGAAGAGGAGTTTGTGGCACAACTCGACAAGAAGAAGGGATTGGTTGGTAGGACATGTTCTGAGGCATCAAGGGATCACCAATTTAGTATTGGAGGGCAGCGTGGAGCGTGAAAATCGTAGAGGGAGAGCAAGGGATGAATACACTAAACAGATTCAGAAGGATGTAGGCTGCAGCACGTATTGGGGATAAAGAAGCTTGCACGGGATAGAGTAGCATGGAGGGCTGCATCAAATCAGTCTCAGGACTGAAGACCACAACAACAACAACAACATTGTATTGTGCTCACATTGGCTGAGGGGGAGAGGGACGGGGTTCCCACCATTTTATGTCTTTTAACCACTACCAGCCTTAATGCCCATTAGGGGGTGGTGGTTTCCCTCTGGGTGTCCTTGACCAATTCCTGTAGGTTTCTGAGGGGGGGGGGGGGGGGATGGTGTGGAGAGAGTGGGAGTCACCAGTGAGTAAAAGTGTGTAACATGACACTAGATGTGTAGCCTGACACTGGATGTGATAAGACCATTATCTGTTCCCAAACTCTGATCAACGGCTTCTGGCATACCCCAAAGATGTGTTATAGAGCCGCTGCTTTTCTTGATCTACATAAGCGTTTTTGGAGATAATCTGAGCAGCTCCCTTGGATTGTTTGTAGATGATGCTGTCATTTACCGTCTTGTAAAGGTAACAGATGATAAAAACCAGTTGCAATACGATTTAGAAAAAATATCTTTATGGGGCGAAAAGTGGCAGTTGACTCTAAATAATGAAATGTGTGAAGTCATCCACATGAATAGAAAAGAAAGTCTCCAATGTAACACGATAAATCACACAAATCTGAAGGCGTTAGATTCAAGTGAATACTTAGTGATTTAACTACTATTGACGTGAACTGGAACGATCACATAGTGAATGTTGTGAGGGAAGTTCCTTGCAAACAGAATCTCATCAGTAGTCCTTAGGGTCTTGTCATCAGTGTATAAAAACAGTCGCTGTCTTTCAGCTTAGTTCCTAGTTGAAAAATTCTTTTCCGGAGAACAAATGCACAAAATAGAAATACAGTTTTCAAGCTACAGAAAAGTGCCATGAAAATAATTAGCAAAGATAGTAGTAGCGCCCATTGTGTAGATCTGGTCAAAACACTTGGACTTTAACCAGGCTATGTGAGTACATTTTCCACTCAGTTGTTACAACAAAAATAACATTGATTATAATCAATGCACAAACACCTCTGACCATGACCATGGAACAATATCTAGATTGAATTTACATTTACCAAGAGACAATAAACACAAAAATCAAAACAGCCCTTTCTACCTAGGAGCGAAACTACCCAATAAATTGGCCAGGTAGATTAAAGAGATTTCTAAAACAAAGTGTTTGAAAAGAAAGTTAAAAAGTATATTTTATTTCGTGAAGGATTACTTAGATAACAAAGGTATGGGTTTGATATAAAATGTAACACAAATAAATTACAATAACAATATCGAAATATCTATCATTCCATATATCTGTCGCAGTTTCACACCGTGTTTTTCCTTCTTTTTGTATTTTTCTTGAAAAACTTACTCCCAAAGCTATTTGTTGTATGATAATAACCCGTTATTCTCTTTCTGGGATCAGTCATTACAGACGGTTGCTGACTCAGCTTTTCAGGGTACAAAACGGTCAGTTGCAGGACACAAAATGAAAACCAAACATTGTCGCTATGATCCTGACATCAGGTGATAGTGTGTGTAGTGCAACATTATGAAACAATGTGTGTTACTTTGTGCTGTGTGTGATGTCTGCAGTGTCTGGGAGTGAGAAATTAATAAAAGTGCAACACTCGCCTTTTATGTTATTAAAAAACTTCTTTGCAAAGCACTACTGTACATTAGGAATAGGCTAAACCAAATGAATTAGCATTGTTTGAAACAGACTTGTCTTGTATTCTGGAGTGTGGAAACTTCTGTCTTCATCTGGCCATCCTGGCTTAGGTTTTCCTACATTTCTTCAGACAAATGCTGCTATGATTCCTACAATGGGGCCGCATCCAATACCTATACCAACCATGTCAAAGAAGACATCTAAGTATGAAAGTTCCAGTGTATATAAACTCCATTATGTTTGTTGTTCTTAATTTGTAGTACCAAGATAGGTGCAATATTCTTGTCAAAGTGATCTACAGATAAATAAAACTACTACTACTAGTAGTACTGCTGCTGCTGCACTACATCACTTGGGTCACTATTTTCCTTCACACTCATTTCAAGTCCCATACGAAAGTTAGACATCACATCTTGCAGGACTAGCATTTGAATTCGACTAAATTACTACTAAATTAGATCTTTCTGGATGGTGTGTGGTGGGCCAGACCGGAAGATCTGAGATTTCAAATGAGCTCAAAGGAAGAAATCACCTACTGAAAGATGAGGAACCTTGAAGGCCATGAAATGTCCCTTTCTTGGAGATGAAAGGCCAGGTAAGCGTTCTTTAGTATGTTAATGGAATGCTGTCAGGTGTAACATCTGGCGCCTTCTTGTTGGAAGAATGTGTTCGCAGTTATAGGAAGATCAGCAAGCTTTCGCTCTACAAAACATTTCGACATGTGACACTAATATTATGTATTACAATCACAGGTTCCAAATAACGATATGCCACACCACACAGCCACTTTCTGCTATGAAGTGGCATTTCTTGAAACATTTCAGGATTTTCATGTGACCAACATCTAAAGTTCTGCTTGTTAACATAACTTGACACACACAAATTGTCCTCACCACTCATGGCCAGATTTTTGCCCAGGCCTAGGTTATCGTTCATGAGTTCCAACAACTCCCGAAAAGAGCATAGTCTCATTGGGAGGTCGTCTGCATTTATTTTTTGTATTGTCTGAATTTTGTGTGGGTGGTGTAGCAGTTAGTTGTGCAATGTTCGCCGTACACTGCGATCCAGTACGACAATTTGCAGTGCATGCTTACATGCAATACTCCTGGGACTTCGACTGAACACTTCGTCCACTCCTGCGTCATTCTCTGGCGCGCACATGAGTTTTTCTCTTCGACATCTCTTTCACACCGTATTACCCGTTACCTCAGAGTTCTGTACACATACTTTGATAGCATGTGCCGATAGGACTGGGGAATGACGTACGAGTTTCTAATGAGCACGAAATAACATGCTGCGAGGCCACGTAGATATTGTTTTTGTAAACCGGCTTCACGGCAACAATGCATTGTTCACCGGCCCACAACGCCCTCTTGACTGAGCATCGATACCAGGGCCACTCAACGGTAAAGATTTGTTACCCAGATTGCACTATTCCCATTTTCTAATTCCTAACGTAACGTGAACTTCCAGGTTTGCCAAACAATACGTTTCATTGTGGCGTCCGTTATTATTAACACTTTCTTTAGCATTATACTGAAATGTGTGCATTATTCCGAAGTTTTCGTTTCCAATAGGCTACCAGGAGAACTGGAAAAATTTAATGATAAACCGGAAATATTCAACCCAAGTTGAAAGGTTTCCTTAGGGCATACTCGTCTATTCCGTGCAGAAGTTCCTTTCGGTAGTTGAGAACACTTCGTTTATTCGTATATGCTCTGTTTCTTCGTGTTTCATTAATTATCTAATCCTTTGTTTATAAAGTTTTGAATCGCCATTCTGTAACAATGTAGGTCCTACTGCCTCCTTCCGTCCCAAATAGTTTTTTCGCATGGACGCACAGAATCTGATAAATAAATAAGTAACGATGAGTCGCCAAAATGAGTACCAATATAGTAGAACTGGTGTTCGGCTGAAAGAGGTCGTGTATCGTAGCCGAAGATCTAGGTTGAGTTGAAAGGTGATAATATGCTGTCAGTTGTTGATGCCAAAGAATGTTAATGTCAAATTAAAGTTGTGTTAACAGACTGACTTGTAGCGTAGTCCTTTTATACGTTCGCGCCATTCGATCGATTTCAGCCTAACCAAGTTTCATTGCTCGTAATATAGCAGTAGTAGAATCGTGCCAGTCCTAGATCCTTCTGACTTGATATCTTTTCATGTATATGTCAAAACATTAATATTTTCCTTACTAGTGGCCACAGTTTATTTCTAACAGTGTCACTGCTACTGCGAAACGCAAAATACAAATTTTATTTCAAACGTTGGCAACATTACACGTTGAGAGATTGTTTATGTCGCTGTCATTGGCAAATCGCACTGTGGCAGCGAACGGCGTATTAAGTGTTCGGTGCTCGTCGTTTATAAACATTAGAACAGTTAAAGTTATTTACATGAAAGTGAATTATGTACGTTTAGGGAAAGTTTGCTTTCTGAAACATGCCATGCGCTGTCGTATTTGCTAGAAATGAAGCTGTGTACTTGAAGCAGTGAAGTGACAACCCTTTCAAACAAGGAAAAATGAAGAAAGCTGCAATCATCTGGCTGTTCTTGCTCGCACTGATATCCGAAGTTCTATGTCAGGAAGACTACAGTACGTGCTGCCACAGTGGGCCTGTGTGTTCTTGTGCTTCCCATATAAATTTTGATGGCGAAACCCATGTGAGTACTGTAATTACACGATTTGCAAATTAGTACAGGAAACTGATACATTGAAATATAAGGTTGCCATTTCATCCTGGTCGATCATACATTGAGTTATTTCATAGACATAAATGCTGTCGTCCTTTCTTTGGTAACCAGAGTGTGGTAATTCGAACATATTAAGAGCAGGTCACCACACAGCTATCTAGAATGTTTAGAGACGTTTTATTAGTTTCTTCTGAATAGTGTACAGTTGTTTTATCTTTTAATAATTGTGAAGGTATTCACTGCTTTGTCTGTATTCCAGGCTTGCGTACTAAAACATATACTTTATACAATGTTTTTGCTTCAGCTTGATGAAAATTATCTTGTGAATGTTGGGTATAATTTACGTACCTACATTTATTTATTTTTGTATTCATCCTTTGACCACTTAGCACAATAGTATAGAACTTGTCACATGCATTACAGAAATAATATACACATGTATGAAACAAATACAGACTAGGATAGCATTAGGCAAGTATAGTGCAGAAAGTTGGCCGTGGCCTTATCATTTGAACCGTCACCGCATTTATGGAAAACTCAAGTCAGGATAGCCAGGCAGAGTAGGCTACTGACCCCACTGCTCCCAAACTGAAATACAGTGCATTAACTCTTCCGTAGCTTCCTTGCTTGGTATGTATTTATTTATTTTTTTGGGCGGGGGGACATGTACCATTATACAAGGAGCTTATGTCACACACATAAAGTGTGTTCAGTGATATAAGTGTAACACGAAACTGAAAAATATAAACAAACAAACAAACACCTGCCAACACTATATCCATCACAGCTAGTCCATTATAAGAAATGATATCAAAGTGGCCCCGCCTCCTCTTCCCAATGAACCATGGACCTTGCCGTTGGTGGGGAGGCTTGCGTGCCCCAGCTACACAGATAGCTGTACTGTAGGTGCAAGCACAACGGAGAGGTATCTGTTGAGAGGCCAGACAAACATGTGGTTCCTGAAGAGGGACAGTAGCCTTTTCAGTAGTTGCAGGGGCAACAGTCTGGATGATTGACTGATCTGGCCGTCTAACACTAACCAAAATGGACTTTTTGTGCTGGTACTGCAAATGGCTGAAAGAAAGGGGAAACTAAAGCCGTAATTTTTCCCGAGGACATGCAGCTTTACTGTATGATTAAATGATGATGGCGTCCTCTTGGGTAAAATATTCCGGAGGTAAGTCCCCCATTTGGATCTCTGGGCGGAGGCTACTCAAGAGGACGTCGTTATCAGGAGAAAGAAAACTGGCATTCTACGGACTGGAGCGTGGAATGCCAGATCCCTTAATCGGGCAGGTAGGTTAGAAAATTTAAAAAGGGAAATGGATAGGTTAAAGTTAGATATAGTGGGAATTAGTGAAGTTCGATGGCAGGAGGAATAAGACTTCTGATCAGGTGAATACAGGGTTATAAATACAAAATCAAATAGGGGTAATGCAGGAGTAGGTTTAATAATGAATAAAAAAATAGGAGTACCGGTAAGCATAATGAACGCATTACCGTGGCCAAGATAGACATGAAGCCCATGTATACTACAGTAGTACAAGTTTATATGCCAACTAGCTCTGCAGATGATGAACAAATTGATGAAATATATGATGAGATAAAAGAAATTATTCAGGTAGTGAAGGGAGTCGAAAATTTAGTAGTCATGGGTGACTGGAATTCGAGAGTAGGAAAAGGGAGAGAAGGAAACATAGTAGTTGAATATGGATTGGGGGTAAGAAATGAAAGAGGAAGCCGTCGGGTAGAATTTTGCACAGAGCATAACTTAATCATAGCTAATACTTGGTTCAAGAATAATGAAAGAAGGTTGTATACATGGAAGAATCCTGAAGATACTAATAGGTATCAGATAGATTACATAATGATACGACAGAGATTCAGGAACCAGGTTTTAAATTGTAAGACGTATCCAGGGGCAGATGTGGACTCTGACCACAATCTGTTGGTTATGATCTGTAGATTAAAACTGCAGAAAGGTGGGAATTTGAGGAGATGGGACCTGGATAAACTGAAAGAACCAGATGTTTTAGAGAGTTTAAGGGAGAGCATTTGGGAACGATTGACAAGAATGGGGGAAAGAAATACAGTAGAAGAAGAATGGGTAGCTTTGAGGGATGAAGTAGTGAAGGCAGCATAGGATCAAGTAGGTAAAAAGACGAGGGCTAGTAGAAATCCTAGGTAACAGAAGAGATATTGCATTTACTTGATGAAAAGAGAAAATACAAAAATGCAGTAAATGAAGCAGGCAAAAAGGAATACAAACATTTCAAAACTGAGATCGACAGGAAGTGCAAAATGGCTAGAGGACAAATGTAAGGATGTAGAGGCACACATCGCTAGGGATAAGATAGATACTGCCTACAGGCAAATTAAAGACTTTTGGAGAAAAGAGAACCACTTGCCTGAATATCAAGAGCCCAGATGGAAAGCCAGTTCTAAGCAAAGAAGGGAAAGCAGAGAGGTGGAAGGAGTATATAGAGCGTCTGTACAAGAGCGATGTTCTTGAGGACAATATTATGGAAATGGATGAGGATGTAGATGAAGATGAAATAGGAGATATGATACAGCGTGAAGAGTTTGACAGAACACTGAAAGGCCCCGGAAGTAGACAACATTCCATTAAAACTACTGACAGCCTTGGGAGAACCAGGCCTAACAAAACTACCATGTAGGGAGCAAGACGTATGAGACAGGTGAAATATCCTCGGACTTCAAGAAGAATATAATAATTTCAGGGAACGAAATGCTATTTACAATTTGTACAGAAAGCAGATGGCAGTTATGAGAGTCGAGGGGCATGAAAGGGAAGCAATGGTTGGGAAGGGAGTGAGACAGGGTTATAGCCTATCCCCGATGTTATTCAATCTGTATCTTGAGCAACCATTAAAGGAAACAAAAGAAAAATTCAGATTTGGTATTAAAATCCATGGAGAAGAAATAAAAACTTTGAGGTTCCCCGATGACAATGTAATTCTGTCAGAGACAACAAAGGACTTGGAAGAGCAGTTGAACAGAATGGAGAGTGTCTTGAAGGGAGGATATAAGATGAACATAAACAAAAGCAAAACGAGGATAATGGAATGTAATCAAATTAAATTGGGTGAAGCTGAGGGAATTAGATTAGGAAATGTGACGCTTAAAGTAGTAAATGAGTTTTGCTATTTGGAGAGCAAAATAACTGATGGTGGTCTTGGTAGAGAGGATATAAAATGTAGTCTGGCAATGGCAAGGAAAGCATTTCTGAAGAAGAGAAATTTGTTAACATCGAGTATAGATTTAAGTGCCAGGAAGCCGTTTCTGAAAGTATTTGTACAAAGTGTAGCCATGTACGGAAGTGAAATGGATGATCAATAGTTCAGACAAGAAGGGAATAGAAGCTTTCAAAATGTGGAGCTACAGAAGAATGCTGAATATTAGATGGGTAGATCACATAACTAATGAGGAGGTATTGAATAGAATTGGAGAGAAATTTGTGGCACAACTTGACTAGAAGAAGGGGTTGGTTGGTAGGGCATATTCTGAGGCATCAAGGGATCACCAATTTAGTATTGGAGGCCAGTGTGGAGGGTAAAAATCTTAGAGAGAGACCAAGAGATGAATACACTAATCAGATTCAGAAGGATGTAGGCTGTAGTACGTACTGGGAGATGAAGCAGCTTGCAGAAGATAGAGTAGCATGGAGAGCTGCATCAAACCAGTCTCTAGACTGAAGACCACAACAGCAATAGCTCATTTTACATGGAGGGACCCACACTTGCAAGTGCTGTAACTGCGGTAATCACTGCTAGTTTGCAGGTCTCTAAGTTCAGCTCTTGTCATCCACTCACATGTGTATATGTATGTTGGAAGGTTTGGTAGGTACACATAACTTTTTAAGCAGTGACAAGATTTGTATATAGACTTTCTCTGTAATATAAAAATTTAATGTAATCGACTATTAGTTTTACCTCAAAAGCGTAATCTGTATCACATCCGGTGGGGGGGATTACCTTCATAGTCTCGGATAAGAAACAGGTATTTTCTTGTTTTCTCCAAAAAAATTCCTGCCCCGAGGTACAGGCCACCAAAGATGACACTGCAAACACCATTTTGAAGATGTGAATTTTGGAAAATATTTTAAAATGCTGTATCTCTGGAACAGTTCTCTCTCTCTCTCTCTCTCTCTCTCTCTCTCTCTCTCTCTCTCTCTCTCTCTCATTGCCGTATGATTACAAAGAAATCCTCCATTAGGACTTATCTGTCAAAGTTCTTTTACTACAGCATTCTGAACTTTTTTATAATTTCTGTTTTTTTTTTCTTTTTCCCAAAAATGCCAGTCCATAAAAATTTTTCGTTTTTTTTCTGTTGATTAGTGCCATAGTTCTACATTCCCTGAAAAGGAAAGCTTCCACGTTGACAAGTTTTATTTTAAAAAAAAGATTTTTTTTTTTTTACTTTCTAGGGTAATGTATGTCTTCACTGAAGTTGTTTCTTAATAATTTCTTTGTTACAATGTTTATTTCTATTGTATTTCTTGCAGCTATTTCTCATCACTTTCTTTGTTGCAGTTAATTCTTTTCACTTTCATTGTTGCAGATATTTCTTACACTTTGTTGTAGTTTCTTGTCAGTTTCTTTGTTGCGGTTGTTCATTGCAGGTTTCTGTATTGTAGTTGTTCAGTGCTAATTTGTTTACTGAAGAACTTTGCAAGAAATCTGAGACCATCCAGTGAGTTCTGTGTTTTCATGAGGAATTTGCCAATTGGTACAGTTACAGTGTTTTTTGTGAAAAGGACTGTGTGAAATTTGCATATCCGTAAAAGAATCATATATAAGACAACAGACCTCATTCAGGTTGGGAATAAGTGTTCTCATTTGAAGACTGTGTTTCAAAGTGAAGATGTATCCAGTGAAGACTTTTTGTGTTCTAAATGTTTTGACAGAATAACAGCAGATTTTGCTTCAATACAGGAAGAATTAAATACCCTGAATCAGTCAACCACTGAGGTAGGGGTTAGGCCTGTTATGAAACCACGGTCAGTGAAATCGAGTCAGAAGCTCTATGGGCAATGCCGAATTCCACCCATCTGCTTTGACCCATGATATCATCAATATGGCGGAAATGACTATTCTAAGTGTCTCCGATATGGCGCCTGTAGTGTCACTACATACACACGACAACAAACATGACAATACGTATAAATAAGACAATTACGTCTCCCTCCTAAAATAAAATGAAACTAATGGGCCAACTGTGGGAAATTAGGGATGTGGGGGGGGGGGGGGGGGGGGGGGAATTATCTACAGGAATCGAACGCTTCCCTTGATCTATATAGGTCAGCCGCAGCTGACGATACCAAAACACCAATACCTATAGTTAAAACTACAGAAATTGGAATTAGATATTTTCCTTGACCACAGCTGATGGTACCATAACACCAATACCTACATATAAAAGTACGAAAATTAGAATCGGTCATTTCCCTTGGCCTACCAACAAGTGCAACTGGAAAAATGAAGCCAAAACCACACCACCTCAAAAATTCAAAACTAAATTAAAATACATTCAATGCACAATAAATACACAGAACATTACAACTCAAGAAAAATAGACACTAAAAAATTATTTGCCGCCAAAAAATTTCAGCGCTGAAAAGTATGTCGGTCACCCTTGTGAGAGAGAGAGAGAGAGAGAGAGAGAGAGAGAGAGAGAGAGAGAGAGAGAGAGAGACACACACACACACACACACACACACACACACACACACACACGGTGCCATCAAAAACAACAAGATGACATCAACAAACACAACTAACTCATAAACTCCGTGCCTTAATGACGTCACATGCCACAACGCCTTTATGTCATGTCATTCACCAGTAACAATTCAGCTGTTGAATATTGTCCATCCTACAGTGAAAAGGTGCAAGTTTTAACTATTATTCCAGAGACATTTTCAAAGAAAACAATTTTGAACCATGTTCCATCAGTATCAAAGTACATGTTAGACAAATCAGAAATATGAGGTCTGTAAAAGGAGTCTTTGGAAGCCCAGACACCTATTATGGTTATCCTGTAGAAGCAGATCAAGTTCAAATAGTGCATTTATTTTATCTGGAAGATAAATGGGACTTTTCTCACCAGAGGGCCAACAAAAAAGATGGTATACCTGTAACCTTTGAAGGTCAAAATGTTGTGAAAGTGAAGAGGTACATGACTCGCAGTATTCAAGAAATTTTTGCAATTTATAAGAGCAACCATACAACTTCACACACTGGAAGATCAAAATTTTATGCACTATGACCTAAGTGGGTAGTTCTACACTAACCTAGAGATGTCTGTTTATGTGTCTACTGCACGAATTTTGAACTTTGTGTGGTAACTTTGAGAACTTACTGGAGCATGTGCCATATGACGCCTTGGTTGGGCGTGTGAAGTCGTTAGTAGTCTGTGACGTAAAGTGAGAGACGTGTTTGTTTCAAGAATGTGGTGACTGCCCTGGAAAGGGAGGACTGTCTTTACATACAATTGGCCTGGGAAACGTAGACGATAACTCTGTGGAAATTACGTATGGAACGTGGGAGGAAAATAAACTAATTAAGAAAACTGTTGCCTTCGACAGTTTCATTGATGAACTTGGTCAGTGAAAGCGGTAACATACGAACATCTGAAGAAATTGCAAGAACAACACATTGCAGAAGTGAAAGAGTGCGTACAGGCTGAAGAACTATGTTTAGTGCTTCACTGTGAGTCTGCTGAGAACTGGTCTGTATCATCATTATTTCTCATGGTGCTCCTAGTCATTTTAAAAATCATTACCAGCTGTTTTAATTGAGTAAGTCGCTTGTGCTAACTGACTGAGTATACAGTGCTACTGGTCACAGGAAGGGGGGGGGGGGGCTGTTGTGATGGGATTAGGAGGCCTGTTGAAGCACCATGCTACAAAACATAAAATTTCCTGACCGAATATAGCTGTGATTCAGAATGCTGAGGATCTTACGAGAGTCGTGAAATCTTACACGTCCACAGCCCTCATTCTTGTGTCCAAAGAGGAATTGAAGAATTCTGTGAGCAGAAAAAAAAGAATGATCCAAACAAACTCCTCCTGTGAAAGGAATTCAGAAGACACAATTTTGGACTCAGTGATGGGTGAACTCAAATTGCAAGCCCTTTAAAGAGTAAGAAAGAAGAAATTTCGTTCGTTCGGCCAACACCTCAGAAACAGCACGATAATATTTAGATTCACAACCTGAGAAGGAGGATGTTTGTGGCGTGTGTGTATGACTGTGACTGGTGGGTTGCAGAGATTATAGACATCAGTTATGAGTTAAACGAAATTGTAGTGAACTTTATGCTACCACATGGATCAGCTGCTGGATATAGGTTTCCAGCTGAAGGACAGCAGCAATGCCATCAGTGCTCACTTCCTGTTCACAATGTTTTGGAGATTGTAAGTGCTCCAGTTCCTATTGGTTCAACAGGAAGGCATCGCTCTACATCAAGATAAGATACTGAAGCAGTGGAACACATATTTAGTTCATTGACTGGCTGATTTCAGTACAAAACAAGAGTGCACAGAAGTTGCATAAATTGAAACCTTTAAATCTTTGGACCTTTCACCTACATTTTGGAACCATTTAAAATGCTTGAAAAATGAGTCTCTTACTCATCTTTCAAAACTAAAATTATGTTAAATAAGGCTAGGTTTTGATTTTTATGAGCCTGTTATGTGATAATGTGGTAATAAAAAAGGTTTTATGCATGGCAGAAATTTCAATTGTTTATAAAACCTGTTCAACCAAAAAGTGGAAGCTGTCCTTTTCAGGGAATGTAGAACTATATGGTACTAATTAACAGAAAAAAATCAAAATTTTATGGATTGACATTTTTGAAAAAAAAATCTTTTCCATAAATTATAAAAAGTTGGTTCAGAACGCTACAGTAGAAGCCCAAATGGAGTATTGCTTTGTAATCATAAAGCAATTATCTTCAAAAAATATATCTAAAACTGTTCCAGAGATACAGCATTTTAAATTTTTTTCAAAAATTTGCATCTTCAAAATGGTGTTCGCAGTGTCATTTTTGGAGGGCTGTATCTTGGAGCAGAAATTTATTTGGAGAAAACAAAAATATACGTGTTCCTTACTTAGCCCTTCATTTTAACATATGCTAAATTCAATAACATCCGAGACGATGAAGGTAAGATTTTTTCCTAGCCTGCCTGAATTGATGATATGGACTATGCTCAAAAGACTATTCCATAAGGTACATAGGATTGGAAGTAACCAAAGTAAGCCATTATAGCACTGTCTGAGGAGCTTACTTTTGAAATGATTCTCAGAGCAAAAAATGCTGAACTGAGTCTGTGGGAGAGTTTTATCATATTGTCTTTCCACTTTGATTTATTTGAAGCCCAGAAAGCTTATATCATATAACCACAGTGATATGAAGCTGATATTAATTACATTTTTACACATTATATTTATGGACAACAGCA
Organism: Schistocerca piceifrons; assembly: GCF_021461385.2. NCBI lineage: Eukaryota > Metazoa > Arthropoda > Insecta > Orthoptera > Acrididae > Schistocerca > Schistocerca piceifrons. The sequence goes on along the minus strand of NC_060139.1, from coordinate 318,305,723 downwards.
GACTTTTTGATACTGACAGCAATAACCTAAGAAGCTGAATAGATTAAAATATGCAGGAAAGTTCAGCTTGCATATTATGCTACATAGAATAGTGACTACAGTAACATGAGTAACAAGAGATTCAGTGTCTATTCTAATATACTAATATTAGAAAATATATGGCAGTATCTCCTTCAGGTATTCATCAACACAATAAAAAGCATGTTTAATTAGTAAATCCTAACTTTCTTCCTGATGGTATTGCTTTTATTTCTAATTGATAGAGGTATTTTGTATACTATCAATTCCAGTGTGTGCCTTAAGATGACGCTCACACTACTTACCCCCAATACTGCTTACGCCCCATGCCACTTGGGATTGCTTTCACCATCATCTTAGACCCTGTGATACTGCTCAATATATTTTGTTCCTGTATAATTTTATATCTTTATTGATCCTCTCAGTCATTTGTTGTATAAAAATGTGCAGTGTCGTATAGACAAGTAAATAATAGCCACATTAACAACTATAAATAATAATAATGTCGTGTGACGAGGGCCTCTCGTCGGGTAGACCGCTCGCCTGGCGCAAGTCTTTCGATTTGACGCCACTTCGGCGACTTGCGCGTCGATGGGGATGATGATTAGGACAACACAACACCCAGTCCCTGAGCGGAGAAAATCTCCGACCCAGCCGGGAATCGAATCCGGGCCCTTAGGTGTGACAGTCTGTCGCGCTGAGCACTCAGCTACTGGGGGCGGACACATTAACAACTGAGCAATATCTTCTTTTCACTTCAAGGTATAGGCAAAATGCCTACTTTTGACATCATCTGGAGATTTGTTCCCATCTTTCCCAAAGTTACAAAATCCCTAAGGTCTGTACTCCTGTGTCACCTTAAAAAAAATCTTCCCTACCCATTATGTTGGTATGATCTTTCCATCCTTCCTATTTTCTCCTAGTTTTTCTCTAATTTTAATTACTTTTGTTCTGTTTGTACCTTACAATTATTTATCTTATCCAATATAAAGGGTCTTCTGCCATTTATCAGAAACCTTATTTCTGGGCTTAGGATATTTGTAAGTTTTTTAAAACTAGGAGTAGGTTGTATTTTTGTGCATTACTACTTCTCTTTAAATCAGTATTCTATTTCTTCTGTTGGGGTGTATACTGTTCTACTCCTTCAGTGGTTTTCCTGTCTATTCTCAGTCTTTCATTTATTGGTTCAAAATTTCCAATGACTTTTCCTTATCAGTTTTGAAATTATAAATCCTGTTCTTCTCACTATGCCATTATACAGCAGAAAATATTGAGACATAATCATCCGTGTGTTCTTTCCATTCCCAACTCACTTCTTGTAGTGGCATAGTATTATACTTAAATTTCACAGCCTTTTCTAATATTTCTTTCATTTTTGCAGACATTAACATAGTTTGTATATTCCCAGCTTCTTCTGCCAAGTCTTTAGTCCTCTTTTGCCACCAAAGTCTTGTTCTGGGTGTGCCATTCATTATTCAAGGCTTTTGCTGTAGTTATGTAATACACAATATAATCTTCTTACAGTGTCTTGTTATTGACCCATAGCCAGACCCTGTCCTGGGGGAGACCAAGAGTTTTTGTTGCAGGTTTACTTACTTAGGAAGGTTGACTTCTTTACACACTTTGAGGCTTCCCTACCCTACACTATGAGACATTCTCTGTCTGGCTCCTCTTTCAAAGTCTGTCCAACTTGTGTGGCCATGCTGGTGGCTGTGCTATTGCCAGATCTGAAGTGATATTTATTTTGGACTACTATCACTTTGAATTATGGAACTTATATTCTATGTTATGTCTTTTACAAACTGTTGTAATTTTTACATGGACTATTGGAATTAGTTTTCTATTTTATGAGTAATAAGAATAATGTTGTTATTATTAATAACATGTATAAATTAATAATGTGTATAAATTAATGTTTACTACTGTACCTTCACTTAATTTTACTCGAGGGTGTACCTCTTTCTTCTGTTTACCTTTTAGCCAATGTAAATATTAGAAAAAGCGAATGCTGTACAAGGTAATTAGTTATATCAGCAAAGATAATAAATTTTTGAAAATATAATGTAGTTGCCTAGATATAAAAATCTACTCACCAAGCAGCAGTGTCATGATAAACATATAAAGCTGTTACAGTTTGCAAGCTTTTGGAACTGGTGGCTCCTTTTTCTGGTAGAAGTATTGAAGGAGAAGGAAGAGGGGTGAAGGAAAAGGACTGGTGGGATAGAGTTCAGAAAAGTTGCCAAAACCTCAGGTCAGGGGAGACTTATCGGGCGGGATCAGAAGGAAAGTCTTTCCTTCTCATCCTGTGCTGTAATTCTCTCCTGAGCTGGGTTCCTAGATGACTTTTCCAAACTCTACCCCTTTTCCTAAACCTCACCAGTCCTTTTCCTTCACTCCTCTTTCTTCCCGTTCAATGCTTCTGACAGTTGTAGGTGCCATTAGTTCTGAAAGTTTGCAGACTTTAATACTTTTGTATCGTCTTCTTCTCCTTCCATTATGGCTGTCTGTTTCTCCTCTCGGCTCCTCTGGTGGCACTCTAATCTTTTCCTGTATTCTTCTCTGTCATTGATCTCTGGCATATTGGTCGGTGTATATTTGTTCCTCCAATTTTCCTTTCCTTCGACCTTGATCCCCAATTCCAACCAGTCCTTCCGATATTCAACAACCCACTTGGTTCCTGTCTTTCCCCTTGTCCTCCCCGTTGTTTCCCACACTGTCTTCGTCATTCTGTCCATACTCATCCTAGCTACATGTCCAGCAAACCTTGCCCTTTTGAGTCTGATTTCCCTGGGTATTTTTCTCATGTTCCGGTACAATTCTTCGCCAGGTCTTCGCATCCACCTCTTTTGGGACCTAGTATTTTTATCAGTATTTTTCTCTCTTCTTTCTCTAGTTGTGCTGCCCCATTTTTTCCTAGTGCAATTGTCTCAGCAGCATATGATACTGCATTCCTCACCGTTGCCTTGTAGTGGCTTATCTTTGCCTCTGTGGATATATTCTTTTTATTGTATATCTCTTTTGTCACAGCAGAAGGCTGACCTCATCTTATTTATCCTCTCTGTTTTTCCCTCCTTGCTCCTGTTCCTTCCTGTTATAAATTCTCCCAGGTATTTAAATCTGTCCACCATTTACACAGTGCCCTCTCGTGTTTCCCAGTCTGCACTGGTATTTAATGTCTTTGTCTTGTCATAGCCAATCCTCAGTTCCACCTTTTTGGCTACCTTACTTAAGTTGTCGAGTTGGGTCTTTGCATCTTCTTCCGTCTCACTTACTATTGCTATGTTGTCTGCAAAGCTTAGGCAGTCCAATTGAGTCCTGTTGTCATTTTTGTCCCCCACATGGGTCTTTGGTATTCCCATTTCCTCGTTTGTATGTATGCAGTAAAAGAAATTCTTCTACAGAATAGGAGGAGTTGTCAAGGAGAAACTTTTTTCAAATTTTCAGATTTTTACTTTTCTGTCTCACACACATTCTGTATTACTGGTAAGTGATCAAAAATTTTTGTTGCAGCATTGTGCACCCCCTTTTTGTGCTAAAGGCAACGTTACTGAGGAGTAATGAATGTCATTTTCTCTTCAGTGTTGTAGTTGTGTGCATCATTTATCCTTTTTAAATGCAGTGGATTATTTACAACAAACTTTGCAAAGGAATAAATATACTGTGAAACAGTAGTCAAAATGCCAAACCCATTAAACAGATGTCTAGAAGATGATCATAGGTGAACACCACATAGCCTACTACTCTTGTAGCATGTTTCTGAGCAATGAAGACTTTCTTTCTTAAAGATGAGTTACCTCAGAACATTATTCCAGTATATATTTCCATTTTGAATGAAAATACGCAAAATGTGTCAGCGTACTGATTTGTCCCTCCCCAAGATTTTTAGTGATTCTAAGTGCAAATGTGACTGAACTAATATGTTTTAGGAGTACAAATCTCATCATATGGACACCTTAACATTTTGAAGTTTCTAGCCTATTTATTATTTCCTCACCATGTGTTGCACTTATCATTGGTGTAGTACCACTACATGTGCAGAATTTTTGATACTGAGAGTGAAACCATTCACAAAAAACCTGTTAATGATACTTTCAGGAACATAGTTTACAATTTCTCCTGTTTTTGTATGTATGCTTGGATTAAATATAGTATCATCTGCAAAAAGAACTAATTCTAATTACAGGGAAGATTATTTACATAGATGAGGAACAGTTCAGTTTTATTCATTGATATGATGTGTGAACAAATATACACATAAGTGTGCTGTTGTATGCCATTATGGGAATCAATATAATCATTTTAGACTTTCTTTGTATAAAGGCGAAGTTATGAAAACATTAACTTTACCTTTGTTGTCTGTTAAAAATGTTCATAAATGAAACCACATTTCTTCAAAATGTCCACGACTAATTGCTACAGAAAAATGAGACACAGGGGAAAATTTCAAAATATACGATTAAGTATGTGAGTTGCAGGTAACATATTAGGCCTAGTACAGGGTGATTATAATTAAACTTTCAGATACTGTAGAAAGGACACCATTGGTCAGAATGATGTCAAATTGCAATGGAATATTATCAGAGAAGGGGAAAAACTTATTGTTGTTGTTGTTGTTGTGGTCTTCAGTCCTGAGACTGGTTTGATGCAGCTCTCCATGCTACTCTATCCTGTGCAAGCTTCTTCATCTCCCAGTACCTACTGCAACCTACATCCTTCTGAATCTGCTTAGTGTATTCATCTCTTGGTCTCCCTCTACGATTTTTACCCTCCACGCTGCCCTCCAATGCTAAATTTGTGATCCCTTGATGCCTCAAAACATGTCCTACCAACCGATCCCTTCTTCTAGTCAAGTTGTGCCACAAACTTCTCTTCTCCCCAATCCTATTCAATACCTCCTCATTAGTTACGTGATCTACCCACCTTATCTTCAGCATTCTTCTGTAGCACCACATTTCGAAAGCTTCTATTTTCTTCTTGTCCTAACTGGTTATCGTCCATGTTTCACTTCCATACATGGCTACACTCCATACAAATACTTTCAGAAATGACTTCCTGACACTTAAATCTATACTCGATGTTAACAAATTTCTCTTCTTCAGAAATGATTTCCTTGCCATTGCCAGTCTACATTTTATATCCTCTCTACTTCGACCATCATCAGTTATTTTACTCCCTAAATAGCAAAACTCATTTACTACTTTAAGTGTCTCATTTCCTAATCTAATCCCCTCAGCATCACCCGATTTAATTTGACTACATTCCATTATCCTCGTTTTGCTTTTGTTGATGTTCATCTTATATCCTCCTTTCAAGACACTGTCCATTCCGTTCAACTGCTCTTCCAAGTCCTTTGCTGTCTCTGACAGAATTACAATGTCATCGGCGAACCTCAAAGTTTTTACTTCTTCTCCATGAATTTTAATACCTACTCCGAATTTTTGTTTTGTTTCCTTTACTGCTTGCTCAATATACAGATTGAATAACATCGGGGAGAGGCTACAACCCTGTCTCACTCCTTTCCCAACCACTGCTTCCCTTTCATGCCCCTCGACTCTTATAACTGCCATCTGGTTTCTGTACAAATTGTAAATAGCCTTTCGCTCCCTGTATTTTACCCCTGCCACCTTCAGAATTTGAAAGAGAGTATTCCAGTTAACGTTGTCAAAAGCTTTCTCTAAGTCTACAAATGCTAGAAACGTAGGTTTGCCTTTTCTTAATCTTTCTTCTAAGATAAGTCGTAAGGTTAGTATTGCCTCACGTGTTCCAACATTTCTACGGAATCCAAACTGATCTTCCCCGAGGTCCACTTCCACCAGTTTTTCCATTCGTCTATAAAGAATTCGCGTTAGTATTTTGCAGCTGTGACTTATTAAACTGATAGTTCGGCAATTTTCACATCTGTCAACACCTGCTTTCTTTGGTATTGGAATTATTATATTCTTCCTGAAGTCTGTGGGTATTTCGCCTGTCTCATACATCTTGCTCACCAGATGGTACAGTTTTGTCATGACTGGCTCTCCCAAGGCCATCAGTAGTTCTAATGGAATGTTGTCTACTCCTGGGGCCTTGTTTCGACTCAGGTCTTTCAGTACTCTGTCAAACTCGTCACGCAGTATCGTATCTCCCATTTCATCTTCATCTACATCCTCTTCCATTTCCATAATATTGTCCTCAAGTACATCGCCCTTATATAAACCCTCTATATACTCCTTCCACCTTTCTGCCTTCCCTTCTTTGCTTAGAACTGGGTTGCCATCTGAGCTCTTGATATTCATACAAATGGTTCTCTTCTCTCCAAAGGTCTCTTTAATTTTCCTGTAGGCAGTATCTATCTTACCCCTAGTGAGACAAGCCTCTACATCCTTGCATTTGTCCTCTAGCCATCCCTGCTTAGCCATTTTGCACTTTCTGTCGATCTCATTTTTGAGACGTTTGTATTCCCTTTTGCCTGCTTCATTTACTGCATTTTTATATTTTCTCCTTTCATCAATTAAATTCAATATTTCTTCTGTTACCCAAGGATTTCTATTAGCCCTCGTCTTTTTACCTACTTGATCCTCTGCTGCCTTCACTACTTCATCCCTCAGAGCTACCCATTCTTCTTCTACTGTTTTTCTTTCCCCCATTCCTGTCAATTGTTCCCTTATGCTCTCCCTGAAACTCTCTACAACCTCTGGTTCTTTCAGTTTATCCAAGTCCCATCTCCTTAAATTCCCACCTTTTTGCAGTTTCTTCAGTTTCAATCTGCAGTTCATAACCAATAGATTGTGGTCAGAATCCACATCTGCCCCTGGAAATGTCTTACAATTTAAAACCTGGTTCCTAAATCTCTGTCTTACCATTATATAATCTATCTGATACCTATTAGTATCTCCAGGATTCTTCCAGGTATACAACCTTCTTTTATGATTCTTGAACCAAGTGTTAGCTATGATTAAGTTATGCTCTGTGCAAAATTCTACAAGGCGGCTTCCTCTTTCATTTCTTCCCCCCAATCCATATTCACCTACTATGTTTCCTTCTCTCCCTTTTCCTACTGACGAATTCCAGTCACCCATGACTATTAAATTTTCGTCTCCCTTCACTACCTGAATAATTTCTTTTATCTCGTCATACATTTCATCAATTTCTTCATCATCTGCAGAGCTAGTTGGCATATAAACTTGTACTACTGTAGTAGGCATAGGCTTTGTGTCTATCTTGGCCACAATAATGCGTTCACTATGCTGTTTTTAGTAGCTAACCCACACTCCTATTTTTTTATTCATTATTAAACCTACTCCTGCATTACCCCTATTTGATTTTGTATTTATAACCCTGTAATCACCTGACCAAAAGTCTTGTTCCTCCTGCCACCGAACTTCACTAATTCCCACTATATCTAACTTTAACCTATCCATTTCTCTTTTTAAATTTTCTAACCGACCTGCCCGATTAAGGGATCTGACATTCCACGCTCCGATCCGTAGAATGCCAGTTTTCTTTCTCCTGATAGAAAAAAACTGTGTGAAAATTGATCAATAGATGGCACTGCATGTCTCAGAGTATGTAAACGAAAACACCTGTCATGTGCACGACCCATTGAAGCCAGTATAAACATGCCGGGTATACGGATTTTCCACCTTTCGTGTCTGCAACGCTCGCTATAACTGTCTCAATGCAGGATCGCGTTCTGCTTGTAAAGCTGTATTACAAGAATGATGACAGTGCTCCAGTCGCTCTGCAGAAGTTCCGGACACTGAAGAGTTTTGAAAGAGGCATTGGTCTGATGACTGCCGTGGATCTGGAGAAAATGATTTGGAAATTCAAAAAGATGGGTTATTTTGGTGTGCAATGTGGTAGAGGGAGGAAATTAGTTGATTTGATGTCAGTGGATGCAGTGGCCACAGTAATGCAGGAGGGCATGAGTGGTGGTGTGCAAACGTGTAGTGCATGGAGAATTGCCCGAACATTGGACATACCCGTGAGCACAGTGGGTAAAATTCTACGAAACATTCTTCTTCGCTATCCATTCAAACTTACCAATGTGCACGAGTTGGTTCCTGTTGACCTGCCAGCAAGAGAGACCTTTGCTTTAGAATTTCTTGCTCATAGGGAAGTGGACAGTGATTGGCCGTGGAAGATTTTGTGGACAGATGTCAGAATTGTCAAATATGGGCAATGGAAAATCCATGCACAATTCAACCAGTACTACTACATCCCGAAAAGGTCACTGTGTGGTGTGGGTTTACGGCATCATTTATCATAGGGCCATATTTTTTCTAAGAGACAGGTACTTCTGGTCCTGTTACCTGTACTGGTAAGTGCAGTCACATCATTTCAGCTCTCCAACAGCATGGATGTGTTGGTGGGATCATTTTTATGCAATATGGCGCACCTCTGCACATTGCAAATACAGTTAAGCAGCTGCTGAAGCGCCATTTCGGAAAGGCTAGAATTATCAGCCGCATTTCCCTACAGCCTGGCTGTCCCGATCACCTGATCTTGATCCATGTGACTTCTGGTGATGGGGCTATCTGAAAGATGTGTTCAGTGTTCCGATTGCAAACTTAGTTGCATTGAAGGCACGTATTGCGCAACATATTCTGAATGTGGCCTTGGAAACACTTCGATCAATTGTGGAACATGCTGTTTCTCAATTTCAACTTGTCGCAGAAAATGTTAGACAGCATATTGAACATGTTTTGTGCCAGTCACATGGAAATTAATAATATGATTTGATTTTGATTGATACTTTTTATACAGTTTTTGGCCTCAGGACACTTAAAAACTGTTGTGGTTGATGCTTTTTATGTGATTTTTGGCCTCAGGACAATTAAAAACCGATGTGATTGATGCTTTTTATACTGTTTTCGGCCTCAGAACAATTAAAAACCAGTTTTTCTCATTTGATGCGATATGACCTTGTCGTGATGGATGGACTTACGTAACTAACAGTATCACACCTGTATACCCATGCACACTGAGTAGTACAGTTTGTTTAATGTCAAACGTACACCTAAGTCATTGTTGTATGATTCATTTGTCATTTTTAAGTGATCACTATTAAATTATGATGTTGACAGCACCACCTATTCCTACATTTTGTAACTAGGCCTATTTATTTTTCTTCTGCCATATGTTTTCCCCCTTCTCCAATAATATTCCATTGCAATTTGATCTCATTCTTACCAGTGGTGTTATTTCTACAGTGGTTTGAATGTTTAACTTTAATTATAATCACCCAGTATATTAAACATGAATGAATGTTCAGCAGATGTCATCGTCTGATATAATCGAAACTGTAGCACTTTTCACTCCATGGCTACACTGTATTTGAAGCTTTGAAATGGGTTATGAAATGAAGATGTATACAGACATTTAATGCTTAGTTTGTTTCAAAAGGACTAGTAGAATTCTTTTGAAAGTAGATATAATCTGATGAGCAATATCAAGTGAAGCAGTAGAAAAATATGGATGTTAATATCAGAGCTGTGTGGTTTGAATTCTATACTGGCAGTAATTGATGAAACTACAGTCATCTAATTCCTTATGGCTGACATCCATTTTCAGCAGATACATATTTTTAATGTTGTCAATATTGACTGATTGCCAAGTGCAAATAAATGTCCCTCTCTTATTGCACTTTTCTCATTCTTACTGAAGAGTGATAAAATGAATGTAGCTGTGATAGTTATGTGGACTACATTAGTATATTCATGGCTAGTTTTTCCCCATTGATCTCATCCTTTATTGGTAAGATTGGCTATTCAAATAATGGTGTAGCCTACATTTACATTTGTTATCTGTAAGTTTTTATTTTGTAAAATAAAACTTTCATAATATTGGTTTACTGTTTTGTGCCAGGGGAACATGGATATCAACTCCAGTGACTGTCTTGTCTACAAGATACGAAATGGTATGTTTTATGTTTATAACTGATTCATATGCTTTTTAAGACAAAAAATGTGTAAAATTGCATGTTCAGTTGCTGATTATGATGTCAATGTCGTATAGTACCTCTCCCAGTGAATATTAAAGGCTGTTAAAAGAAATGTGAGAGTGTTACAAATTACGATAAATATCTTAGCATAGTTTTTAATCCTCTCTGTGAGGGATGTGATAAACATGATTACATGTTTTATGTTATGAAAAGTGCAGACAGCAATAAATATGAACTGCAACAATGCCTCCTACCATCTTCCTTCCCACCGTGGGTGGAATTATAGGTGAAATGTACTTCCGTGAGGCATTTTTATACAAGTGAACTTGTGTATTTTTTTTGAAGTTAGTGAGGTAGTTACTTTCATGTTCCATGGATGATTTTGCGTGATAAATCATCATGATATGGAATGAGTCATTTTACATTCATATTGAAAATTAATTTGTGTGTCTGTCTGTACTCTAAACATCACCATATAATTACTTTTTTATTTTTTTCCCCTGAAATGAAAACAAGATATACAAATTGAGTTAGCAATTCCTTCCTACCACCTTTTACACATTACAAACATAGAAATTCATCTACAGAATAGGAAGAGTTCTCAAGGAGAAACTTTTTCAATTTTATCTTGCTGCCTGTTAGACATTTTATATTACTGGGTAAGTGGTCAATAATTTTTGTTGCAGCATTGTGCACTCCTTTCTGTGCTAAAGACAATGTTAATGTTGAGTAATGAATGTCATTTTTTCTTCTAGTATTGTAATTATGTACCACATTGTTCCTTTTGAACTGTAGTGGATTGTTCACAAAAACTTCTTGAAGCAATAAATATACTGTGAAGCAGTAGTCAGAATGCCCAACTCCGTAAACAGATGTCTACAAGATGATCGCTGGTGAGCACCACATATTATTCTTACAGAACATTTTTGGGCAATGAAGACCTTCTTTCTTAAAGATTGGTTACCCCAAAACATTATTCCTTATGACATTACTGAATGAAAATAAGCAAAATATGTCAACTTACTGATTTCTCTCTCCCCAAAATTTGCTATGATTCTAAGTGCAAATGTGCCTGAACTAAGTTGTTTTAGGCGTTCCAAAATGTGTTTTTCCCACTTTAAATTCTCATCAATATGGACACCTAAGAATTTTGAAGTTTCCACCCTATGTTTTATTTCATCACCGTGTGTTACACTTATCACTGGTGCTGTACCCCAGATGTGCAGAACTGAACATGATGTGTCTTTGTGAAATTCAGGGTGAGACCATTTGCAGAAAACCAGTCAGTGATACTTTTGAGAACTTTGTTCATCATTTCTTCCATTTCTGTATGTATACTGGAAGTGATTACAGTATTGGTGTCATCTGAAAAAAGAACTAATTCTGCTTGTGGTGCATTAGACAGTAGATCGTGTACACATATGAGAAACAGTAGTGGACCTAAGATTGAGACTTGGGGAACCCCATACATGATTTCTTCCCAGTCAGAATTATGTCCCTGGATTCTGTTGGTTGAATTAAGTACAACTTTCTGCTTTCTTTTGGTTAGATATGACATGATCCATTGGTTGGCTATACCATCAATCCCATACAACTTCAATTTGTCTAGGAGTGTGCTACGATTCACACAATCAAATGCCTTGGATAGGTCACAGAAAACATCTACTGGCGGTGCTATTTTGTTGTTTAATGCTCTTGTAATATCTGGCATGTGAACATGTAAATGGCTTTATCATTAGAGCAACGCTTCTGAAACCCAAACTGTGATTTGCTGAGGATATTATTGTTGCCAAGGTGAGATACTATTCTAGAATACGTCACCTCAAAAATTTTCGAAAATGATGTCAGCAGTGAAATAGGTCAGTAGTTACTGATGTCTCTCTTATCATCTTTCTTAAAGAGAGGTTTAACAATGGCATATTTTAATCTCTGGAAAAATGCCTTGAGTTAGCGATGCATTACATATTTCAGACAGTAGCAGATTTATTATATGGCAACAAATCTTTAGTGCTCTACACAGGCGCCGGCTCCATGGGGCATGAGTGGGCCCTAGACCTCTCAAAAATCAAATAATTATTATGGTAGCAACCAGGTTAACTGAAAATGAGTGGTGTGAATCATGATAGTGTTATGGTGCTGCGGGCACACTTAGAATTTTTCCCGGTGCACGAACCTTCGGGTAAAGTCTGGTGCCGGCAGGCCAGCACTGTGCCTGCAGCAACATCAAAAGGACTGGAGCAGAAGCATTTGGAACCCTCCGCCTCGTGTCACCGTGACGCTTCAAGACATTATGACGCTGCGTCTATATAGAGCCCACCCTGCTGTCGCAGTCATTCAGTGTGTATAGTTTCGTTCAGTGCATGCTGCAGATGTGTTTAGTGTTCCAGCTTTAGTGTCTAGTGGACTATTTTATATGACTATATTTTATTTGTTTACTTTAGTCTCTTAGTGTATTGTGAATTAAGTTCGCAGTGGATAAATTTGTTACCAAAAAGGCATGCTTGGAAGTTAATGATACTGCAAGTCAACCTCCAACAAATATTGTGTCGTCAATTGTTTCGTCATCTTCAGGCGAGTACCATTCACAGTCAAAACCTGGACAATCCAGTAAGGGAAGATCATTTCAGAAGTCTTGGTTGGTCAAATATACACGGCTAGAATATGGAGCATCTACCGAAAAAGTTTTTTGCAAAATCTGCAAAGAGGCAGATGCTTAAAATCTATTGCCATTTTCTTCAGAAAAAGAAGGTTTATTTACTTCCATAGGGTTTTCTAACTGGAAAAGGCTTTGGAAAAATTCAGTCTTCATGAAAATACGTTTACACACAAAGAAGGTGTTCTGAAACTAAATTCTGTCACTAACCAAAGTGTGGCCTCTCAGTTGAATGAACAGTTAGATAGTGATATGAAGAAAGGCCATTTAGCTCTTGAGACAATTTTTGCTACTGTGCAATTTCTATATTGACAAGGATTAGCAATTAGAGAGCACAAACTCCAATTTTTTTCAATTGTTGGAACTCCGAAAGAATGACATACCTGAGTTTAAAGATTGGTTAGTGCATTCGAGGTATAAGTGGATGTCCCACAATATTCAAAATGAGATCATTGATCTACTAGGAAAGTCTGTGTTGAGAAAGGTATTGGCTTCAATCAAGAAGACTGAACATTTTTCTATTATGGTTGACGAAACAAGTGATTCTTCGATTCACAAACAAGTGTCTTTTGTATTCTTACTGTCAATCATTAATGAAGACTTTATTGGCTTATATGAGACTCCCAGCACTGAATCACACTCTGTTTAGTGTTGTAAAAGATGTTTTTGCTCGTCTTGATTTGTCAATGGTTGTTTCTTGTAAACTGCTCGTTAAAACATTTGCTTGTAGTCATTAATGATTCTGATTGACTGCCACTGATGTGTATCCACACTGTAGGGCACTATGTCATTTATCCTAATTCGCTGTGCATCATGCTCATTAACATGTAGTTCAAGAATTTGGCACTAAAATGAAATGTGAAGAGGTCCATGATGATTTCCATAGCACAGTGGAAGCTGATCAGACCCCTTTTCTGGAAACATTCACCTTCTATGGTTATATACAGGGTGTCCCAGCTATCTTGTCCACCCAAAATATCTCTGGAACAATAACAGCTATTGGAAAACGACTTTCACAGGTATCAATGTAGGGCTGGGGCCCATGAATGTACATATTTGGAAACATTCTAAAACGAAAGCATATGTGTTTTTTAACACAAACTTATGTTTTTTTAAATGGACTTCCTATATTTTTTCTTCAGCAATCCATAGCATGACAAAGCACATACACAATGGCATTGATTGCATCGCAATATTCCCATTACATCCCGAGATATTGAGAGGCGAAGTTGACGCTTGAAACACCCGACATGCGCTGCTAGCGCACGTCTTGAGGCTCAGGCGTGAACCCCATGCTGCCCGTAATCGCAATGTGATTAACATGTGTAATCCCACCTCCATACTTATCAAGAGGTCCAAAACGAATAATACGGTCTGCTTCCATCAACTCTCATAAGCACATAATGGTTTTCCTCTTGCACGTTTTATGTATCTACGCACACAATATGAACCAGTACCGATCGGTGTACACCCGTCAGGTTGTCTTATTTATCCTGCACACCCAAAATAAGGTTTATCTAATGCGTTATATGATCCATTGTGCCTGTCGCGCAGGGCCTGGCTCTACCTAGTAAAGTGTCCAACGTAGTTCCCACTACTGCCACAGTTACCACTTCGCCTTGTTTATGATTTGTGACCCAGGCAAACTCCTGTACTCCACCACCCTCCGAGCATCCCATTTGTTGTTGCTTTGGCGTGCAGTACACCGCTTGCCAGTGTAGTCGTGCATCAGAGTAATCTAGTGACGGCACGGAGGTAGAACACATTGTGAATAAACGTTGTGTTGTGGAACTTATACCGTACAGTATAATGTACACACATGAAAATATGGTAGAAATGCTGCTGATCTATGGAGAATGTACGTTGACGGGAAATACGTTATGAGATTGCTTGTTTGTTGATAGTACTGTTAGCAAACATTATGATTATTAAGTTAATATGTCTGTTTTCTACCTTACTCTACATACCTGTACTACACCCCGTTGTAGGTGGACAAAATGCTGTTCAGGCAGAACGACTGTACAGAAGACGATTCCCTGACATGCCATCGCCTTCACGCCGGATGTTTGGTCATCTCACATCTCGTCTATGTGAAACGGGAAGCTTATACCCAAGACCTTGACATCGTCCTAGAACACGCACTGATGAATGTGCTGAAGTTGCTGTGCTCGCTACCATAGCTGTGAATCCTCAAATCAGCACACGTCAAATTGAACGTGAAGTTGGTGTGTCGAAATCAAGTGCACAGCGTATTCTTAAGCGTCATAAATTTCATCCTTACCATGTTCATTTACACCAGGATCTTCATGGAAATGACTTCCGCAATAGGGTAACATTTTGTCGGTGGGCTCAGCAAAAACTTCTGACTAATCCAAATTTTTTTGCAGATGTTCTCTTTACCGACGAGGCATCATTGTCCAACAAAGGAATTGTCAATATTAGGGATATGCATTATTGGTCTGCAGACAATCCAAAATGGTTCCGTTAGGTAGAGCATCAACGTCCATGGAAAGTTAATGTTTGGTGTGGGATTATTGGCGATACCATTATCGGACCTTTCTTTATAAATGGCATCCAAAATGGCAGACAATACTCCAGATTTATACGACACAATCTTCCTGTTCTCTTGGACACTGTCCTCTGAACCGGAGAATGGTCATGTTGTATCAGCATGACGGATGCCCTGCACATAATACCTTACGAGCACGATGACTTCTGAACCGTAAGTTCCCTGGTAGGTGGATTGGACAAGGTGGCCCAGTTAGGTGGCCTGCCCGATCTCTGGACCTTACACCGCTGGATTATTTTCTTTGGGGAGCAGTGAAGGATGCTGTTTACCAACATGAACCAACAATACCAGAGGACATGAGGCAACGCATTATTGATGCTTGTACAGCCATCAAAGAGGAAACAGTAGCACGAAGTAGGGCATCCTTCATCTGCAGAGTGACCCTATGTATGCAAGCCAATGGGCATCACTTTGAGCATGAGATGTGAACGCTATGTTTGGTATGTAGTGCTGGTATCACAGTGGAAGTTTCTACAAAGGGCCATTTTACCCTATGATGTTAAGAAACATTTGTTTGCAACAATTTGTCATTTAACGCATTAGATAAACATAACATTGATAATTATGTGATAATAAAACTAATTGGTTAAACATGTTTACTTTCATCTTCTATGTCCTACCTGAACTTCCCAAATCAAAACATTTTTACCTAAACAACGGTAAAACTTTTAGTCCACTTGCTCGTTTCACTAAAACCATCAACATGAAGTTTACTATTACGAGTGAATGATTAACTGTCACTTGCACTAGATCTACAGTAAAGTTAAGTTTTAATGTTGAACGGCATTACCTTTTTAGTAACGGATTAACGATAAGCAAAGTTAACTTTGTGACTAACGTTGCGGTACACAGATATGTTACAGAACCGCATCACCCCTAGCCTATGGGATAAATACCTGCTGAAATGTACGATGTTAATGCAGGATGGCAGCAGACCGTATTATTCGTTTCGGACCTCTTGATAAGTATGGAAGTGTGATTACGCATGTCAATCACATCGCGATTACGGGCAGCATGGGGTTCATGCCTGAGCCTCAGGACGTGCGCTAGCAGCGCATGTCGGGCGTTTCAAGCGTCAACTTTGCATCTTAATATCTCAGGATGTAATGGGAATATTGCGATCCAAGCCTCAGGACGTGCGCTAGCAGTGCATGTCGGGTGTTTCAAGCGTCAACTTTGCGTCTTAATATCTCAGGATGTAATGGGAATATTGCGATTCAATCAACGCCATTGTGTATGTGCTTTGTCATGCTATGGATTGCTGAAGATAAAATATAGGAGGTCCATTAAAAAAAAAAACATAAATTTGTGTTAAAAAACACATACGCTTTCGTTTTAGAATGTTTCCAAATATGTACATTCATGGGCCCCAGCCCTATATTGATACCGGTGAAAGTCGTTTTCCAATAGCTGTTATTGTTCCAGAGATATTTTGGGTGGACAAGATAGCTGGGACACCCTGTATATAGTACAAGACGTCCCAAAAAAAAAAAAAAAAAAAAAAAAAAAAAAAAGTCCCAGTTTATATGTATATTATAACAGTTTAATTTAGACTGGTTTTTTACAACAAATTATAGATCAAATTGATGGTAAACAAACCTTGTTTTTCTTACAAATGTTCAGTGTGTGCACTTTTAGTCACACGGTATACATACAACCTAAAGTCCAATTCTTCTCTCACTTTGGTTAACAAGTTCAGAGTGATGGAAGATATAACCTCATCAGTTATGTGTCTCAGCTCTGGTAAATTAGTACATAGTGGTGGAATGTAGTCAAAATCTTTCATAAAGCCCCAAAGGAAAAATAAGTCCCATGACCTGATGTCACGTGAGTGTGGAGGCCAGTGGAATAAAACTCTGTCCCATTGATCATTATTTCCAATCCAACGGTCAGGGATTTCGATGTTCAGCCACTCTTTTACAAAGATATTCGAATGGGGAGGGGATTCATGTTGTCGCCAAATAAAGTTTTTGGGTTCACCTTCTACATGTGGAAAGAGTCACACTTGCAACATATGTAGGTAAGCCACCCCTTTTATGGTAGCTTCAGCAGAGGTGAGAGGGGTTTCAGTGGTCTGTATACTTGAATTTGAGGCCGTGCAGAAAAAATTTAATTTTGGAGAATCTGTTTGATATTGTAAAAGTTCATGAGAATGATCTGACCCCCAGGTATGAACATTATGGGTATTTACCTTCCCACTTAGATGAAAAGTTGCCTCATCATTGAACACTAGCAGTCAAGAAGGTTATCCTCCCACTGCAATGCTTCACTTCAGGGCTTGCTCTCCAAACAGAATTCTAGAGACGTCAATGGTAAGATGCTCTGACATTGTCGTCATCCTTCTCAGACACTTTTGGTCATCACATGCTTTTCCCCTTACACACACATCTTGACTGTATACCAGCGACAAATGTTTTTGCTACTTTGGGGGATAACAGTTAAACTTTAAACGAAACACACAGTAAACTGAAATTACAGATTCACTCTTAGCAAACTGGAGAACACAAAAAGCTGTACACTATGGAGTCACTATTATGTGTATGGGGTGTTATGAATGGGAAAACAACAAAGCAATTCTCAGGCATGTGCTTATCTAAAACTTTGAGTTTCTCTTTAGTTGTGGTCTTGTACCAACACCCTCCAATGCTTCCCATTGATACTACTAAAATTTAAAAGAATAACATTTTTTTATGGACATCCTTTACTTTGTTGCTTTATTGACAGTAGTGAAGAAAGCTGATATCATGACAACAGCATTTCATTAGAAAACACACACATGTAGAAACAAAGTACTAACCTGTTGTATTTACTTCCTCTTGTATCTGAATTCCTTTTTTGTTTTCAGTTCCTCACTTCATCTTACGTTTGTCCTCCCTCTTTCATTCCTCCAGTTTCTATTTTGTCCTTTGGCGTGTCATGATGGTATTTTTTATTTTTTGTATTCAGTATAGTCTGCGGTCCATACTCATTCTTGGCATTTAATTGTTATCTAATGAATTCATTGTCACAATAACTCTACTGTTATCGTTCCACCATTATTGATTATAACATCATCAGTATTTATATTAGTCTTAAACTTTTATACAGCCTAACTGTAACGTATACAGGGCAGACAACATAAAACTTATCCAAAAATATTTATAAAACTGATACTGAATTGATCCTTCTAAATGAACAGGAGAACTGCTACCATAAAAAATGTTGAAAAATGTGATTTCGATGCACCAACTGGTTGCTGCCACATGTCTGGACATGGATATCTCCTACATGCTCTGTTGAGAGTATTTTGTTGTCATTATGTTTGAGTAAGTGAGAGGAGCAGACATATTTAGTGATCAGTTGAATGTAACACAAAGTGGTGCTCATGAAAAAACAGCACACATTCATTTTCTTGTGTTATGCAAAGCACAGTTCATAGTAAATGTGTGTGTAACTTCTTGTCCAAGAGTTCAGCACTATACCCATACACCAAAAGGGGCAAACATGTATCAGCTGTGTGGATGCCACCCATATCCAGTACAGGCACAGGTTTTCCATTCACTGAAATGTGTGTTCCCACATGCTGCAAGACTGCTGGCTGTAGGATAGCCATAGTAGTTTATATGTTGACATCTAAATACAACAGGAGTTGATTAACAATTGTACCTTTATTGAACATGTGGCAGGACCATCAGATACTAGTTGTTGGAACTGTCATGAAGAACTGATAGGGCATACCAGCAAGCTTCATAACGAGGAAGCTGAAGCAAAATGAATTTTTGAGAAAGGGTCCTATTGTAGTGTTCAAATGGAAAAATAAACATGATGTATATTTCTTCTCTGCAAAATATCAGGTGACAACCAAAGAAGTTCCCATATATTCAAAAGGGGGTTTTATAACAACAATTAACCCAAACATTGTCATAGATTTTAACATGAACAAAGCTGGTGTGGAATGTGTCAATCAACTTTACAGATATTACCCATTCGCAAGCAAAACAATGAATTGACAAAAACAACTTCGCTTTCACAATTTCCTAACATCTGCTGTTGATGGTTTTATTTTGTACAAGAATGTCACGAAGCAAAATATATGTCTGGTGGAGTGCTTAAAAAAAGTTGTCATTGACTTGGTAGCAGCAAGAGAAGAAATTTGATCATTGGAATTAACACCAACCACTAGCCCAAATAGAAATTCTGGCCACCATTCTACAGAAAAGGTGCCACCCACAGCCAACAGAATTAACATAATATGATACTGTGAAGTTTGCTGTAACAAAGGAAATAAAGGGACTGGAAAGCGGATAAGAAAAGAAAGTAGATGGGGGACAAACACTGCAGTGTTGGACTTCATGTACCACAGTGTTTTCAAGACTACCATTTGGAAATAAATTGTGTACACATCACATGTAAACATTTTTTTAGTACAAAAAACAGCTGGCATCTGCAAAGTAATTTCGTGTTTGTTTTTATGTCTGCTTGAAGTCTTTGTGAGCAAATGTAAAACCTTTCCTGGGGAGTAACTCTTTCTGATGTGAATACATATATAAGCAAGCATATTTCCTAATCTATAAAATATGGGTTTTAAAATGATGCTAGATGTGTGCATCTAAGATGCTTGACTGTTGTGTAATTATTCTTTAAATCTGGTAGAAAATCACCGGTACACCTATGCGATCAAAGATGAAGAGATAGCAGCGTTGAATGTGTTAAGACTGGAAGTGTTTTGGCTCAACCTACAGCAAAGTCTGCAAGCAAAACTTTAGTGGCAGAATACCATGAAATGGGCTATATAGTGGAAAAGGCCCATTATGTTTACTAATAAGTGTCAGTACCATGTTAGTTTGCCCCCCATGAACGGTGGACCTTACCGCTGGTGGGGAGGCTTGTGTGCATCAGTGATACAGACAGCCATACCGTACATGCATCCACAACAGAGGTATATGTGTTGAGAGGACAGACAAATGTGTTGTTCCTGAAGAGGGGCAGCAGCCTTTTAGCAGTTGCAGGGGCAACAGTCCGGATGACTGACTGATCTGGTCTTGTAACATCAACCAAAACGGCCTTACGCTGATGCTACTGTGAATGGCTGAAAGCAAGGGGAAACTACAGTCATAATTTTTCCTGAGGGCATGCTGTGTGGTTAAATGATGATAGCATCCTCGTGGGTAAAGTATTCCAGAGGTAAAATAGTCCCCTTTTTGGATCTCTGGGCTGAGGCTACTCAGGACGTCGACGTTATCAGGAGAAACAAAACTGCTGTTCTACGGATCAGTGTGTGGAATGTCAGGTCCCTTAATCAGGCAGGTAGGTTAGAAAATTTAAAAAGGAAAATCGATAGGTTAAAGTTGGGCAAAGCAGAAATTAGTCGAGTTCGGTGGCAGGAGGGAGAGGACTTCTAGTCAAGTGTATACAGGGTTACAAATACAAAATCAAATAGGGGTAATGCAGGAATAGGTTTAATAATGAATAAAAAAAATAGGAATGTGGATAAGCTACTATGAACAGCATAGTGAATACATTTTTGTAGCCAAGGTAGACATGAAGTCCACACCCATTACAGCAGTACAAGTTTATATGCCAACTAGCTCCACAAGTGAGGAGGAGGTAGAGGAAATGTATGATGAGATAAAAGAAATCATTCAGATAGTTATGAGCACCAAAAATTTAATAGTCGTGGGGGATTGGAATTTGATTGTAGGAAAAGGAAGAGAAGGAAAAGTTGTAGGTGAATATGGACTAGGGGAAACGAATGACAGAGGAAGCTGCCTCATAGAATTTTTTCACACAGCATAATTTAATCATAGCTAAAACTTGGTTTAACAATCATGAGAGAGAAGGTTGTATATGTGGAAGAGATCTGGAGACACTGGAAGGTTTCAGATTGATTATATTATGGTTAGACAGAGATTTAGAAATCAGATTTCAAATTGTTAAGACATTTCCAGGGGCAGATGTGGACTCTGACCACAATTTATTGGTTGTGAACTGCAGATTAAAACTGAATAAGCTGCAAAAAGGCAGGAATTTAAGGAGATGGGACTTGGATAAACTGAAACAATCAGAGGTTGTAAACGGTTTCAGAGGGCGCACTGGAGAATGATTGACAAGAACAGGGGAAAGGATTACAGTAGAGGAAGAATGAGTAGCTTTGAGAGATGAAATAGTGAAGGCAGCAGAGGATCAAGTAAGTAAAAGAACAAGGGCTAGTAGAAATCTGTGAGTAACACAAGAGATACTGAATTTAATTGATGAAAGGAGAAAATATAAAAATACAACAAATGAGGCAGGTGAAAGAGAATACAAACGTCTAAAAAATGAGATCGACAAGAAGTGCAAAATGGCTAAGCAGGAATGGCTGGAGGACAAATGTAAAAATGTAAAGGCATATGTCACTAGGGGTAAGACAGATACTGCCTAGAAGAAAATTAAAGAGACCTTTGGAGAAAAGAGATCCATCTGTATGAATATCAAGAGCTCAGATGGAAAGCCAATCCCAGGCAAAGAAGGGAAAGCAGAAAGCTGGAAGGAGTATATAGAGAGTCTATGCAAGGGACATGTACTTGAGGGCAGTATTATGGAAATAGTATATGGAATGCAGTTGAATTAAATCAGGTGATGCTGAGAGAATAAGATTAGGAAATGAGACACTTACAGTAGTAAATGAGTTTTGGTATTAGGGAAGCAAAATAACTGATGAAGGTCAAAGTAGGGAGACTGGCAGTGGCAGAAAAAGCATTTGTGAAAAAAAGAAATTTGTTAACATTGAGTATAGGTTCAAGTGTCAGGAAGTCCTTTCTGAAACTATTTGCTAGGAGTATAGCCATGTATGGTAGTGAAATATGGATGATAAAGGTTAAATAAAAAGAGAATAGAAGCTTTTGAAATGTGGTGCCACAAAAGAATGCTGAAGATAAGATGGGTAGATATTATAACTAATGAATTGGTACTGAATAGAATTGGGGAGAAGAGAAATTTGTGGTTCAACCTGATTAAAAGAAAGGATCGATTGGTAGGATATGTTCTGAGGCATCAAGGGATCACCAATTTAGTGCTGGAGGAAATAGAATGTGTGTGTGTGTGTGTGTGTGTGTGTGTGTGTGTGTGTGTGTGTGTGTGTGTGTGTGTCAGGAGGGGGGGGGGCGAATTGTAGAGGGAGACCAAGAGATAAATACAGTAAGCAGATTCAGAGGGATGTAGGTTGCAGTAGTTATTCAGACATTAACAGGCTTGCACAGGATAGAGTATCACCGAGAGCTGCATCAAACCAGTCTTTGGACTGAAGACCACAACAACAGCAACAACAACAATAACATCAAGTTAGTGTTACTGTAAAAAATTTCTGGACCAGTTTATTTTTGCTCAGCCCTTATAATTTGTTTTTACACACCTGTTGTATGTAAAATTTATGGTGTAGCACACACATCATTACTGGCCCTATGTGTGTGAGTTGTGCTTGTGTAAATGTGTGCAAGTTTTGTTGTCCATGTTTGAGGAAGAACTTAGTCCAGTAGCTGAATTTTATCCAGCATTCTTTTTCATTGTGCCTGCCTGGCATTCAATGGTCCCACTTTGTGGTGAGTAGCACTTATCATTTCATGTTGTTGTTAATTTAATATTTAGACATGTTACTATGTTCTCCACACATCGTGTTAGTAAATGAGTATTCCAGTTATGCAATTTTTGTAATAACTTCTAAGCATTAGAGTGTGTGCTAAATGTAAGACCTTTCGTAGCTTGTTTCATGATGTATATAGTGATAAAATGTGAAGCATGCATGGTTAAATGTAAAAGAGGGTCTTGTGCACTAGTCTTGTAATAAAAAGTAAAGGAAGCTAGTTTTGCAAGGGTAATAATAATGACATTAATAATTATGGAGTAAAAAAAAATCTGAGTGAGTTTTACCACCTTTTAATTAATATCTGCTTTAATTTCTTATTAAATTGATTTCCATTTAGTTGCTTTATATCAGGAAGCAAGCTGTGAGTACACCATTAGTAAATTATTCTTAAGGAAATGGTCCTTACAGGATTGTTGTTTACCTATGTTAACAATTATTCTACCTGCTCTCTTCTGAAGCTTAAAACCCCTCCATATCGACAGCAGTTGTGCCGCCAGAAATCTCAGTACCACATTGTAGTAAATTAATTTGTAGTAGGTTTGTTTAAGGGTAGGAGAAGTTGTTATGGTTGAGAAACATTTAGTCATTAAAATCTTGCAACCAATATTGTTACATATGTAGCTCATATGCCTTTTCCATGTAAGATGCTCAACCACCACAATACCTAAAATTTATGTTTATCAGCTTGTATACTTAAAAACATTGATTCAGAATTTATGTCCGCTTGGGGTGGATTATAATTTAAGAAATATTTCTTCATGATCATTGAATCATTATTAAGTGAAATTACTGACAAGGTTTTCTGTGATCAAATTCTGTTTATTGATTTGCGTTACTAACTGATCAGTACAGCCCCATGTAATATGTGGTGCATCATCAGCATAGTTCACTAACTTCAAGTTTGATAGCTGTGTTATGTCATAAATATACACAAGAAACAAAATGGCTCGAAGCTGTTTCCCCACTGCGCCATGTAACTTAGAATCCTCGGTGATGATTTCCATATTATGATCTCCTCTTCGTTTTTATAATATAGTTTAACGTAATATTTTCTACCACTAAGAAAAGAATTTAACCTATTCAGTGCTTCTCCTCTGTTACCAGAAGTCTCTAATTTCCATAAGAGTACTGAAAGCCTTCAACAAATGTAGAAAAGTCTGAATGGCTTTGTTCCCTTTATTGAGTCTGTTCAACACTTCATGGAAATAAGTTGCTACTACTGTTACTGTAAAATATGTTTTTTGTAATCCATGGTGCGAATTGTTTAGTATGCTAAATATACTGCAGTCTGTCGTCCATGATCAGCATGAATTTGCCCCCCCCCCCCCCCCCTCCTCACCCCCACAGACTGATGGACCAAAATACGATGACCAGCTGTTCAATAGTGTACTGGTTCACATTTGGAACACATCACAGCAGTGATTCTACATGACATGGATACAACAAGTTCCTGCACAGGTGACTTCATTCTCGTAAATTAAAGGCCAGTGATTTGTTACTATGAAGAGAGTGCTCGAGATTATCCCAGATGGGTTCCATCGTGTTCAGATCAGGCGAATTTGATGGCCAAGGCATCACTCTTGAGATCACTATCACATCCTTCAAACCACTGAAACTTGATTGTAGCCTTCTGGTACAGTCAGTTATCCTCCACAGCTGTCATGGTGTCTTTGATTCCTTCTTCAGCTCACATGTAATCAAAGACAATGTCCCCCATAGCATAATACTGTCCCAGCAGTCAGGTCCAGTGTATGTTCTGTGTAGTCATGTGCCTAGATGACCAGGACCAGTTTGAGAAAATTTTTCCACATAGGCGACTTATCATTTGATGACCCCCTCCTCCCCCCTTTTCTCTCTTTCCCTCGTACACTTTCACCCCTGTCAGTTTTTGCTACTAATAGTGACATGTTCTGAATGTAAATCACACAGATGTGGCACATCTAATACCTCTCTCACGCTTGATGCCCCAAGCGGCATCTTGAGTCACTTGGGCCATAAACTGGCCAGCAGATAATTCCTATTCAGACATGACCACCAACCTGCTGTAACAAGAAACATGGTTCATCAAACCAGGTGACACTTTTTCATTGATTCTTGGTCTAATCTCGATGATCCCATGCTCACTGCATTAGTAATTGACAGTGCTGTTGGGTTAATATGGGAACATGCATGGATTGCCTGCTGTGGAACCCCATGTTCAACAATGTGTGCTGAACAGTGTGCTCCTAAACAATTTTGCCTGTGATAGCATTGTACTCCGTTATCATATCTGCCACAGATCACTGCCTGTCCTGCTTTATAGAGTGGGAAATCCTATGAATTCCACATTCTATGCTGAGGTGTGAATATCCACCTTCTAGCCTACTTGTGGGTTCACTGTACTTCAACCACTTTCAACAGGTACTCAGAACAGTAAAATTTAAACAGTCAGATAGCTTTGCTGTTTGCTAGATGTTCATTCCCAAGTACAAGGCCATAACTATCTGCACTTCGTCAAAGTTGTTTATGTCAGTGGATGTACCCATTTGTGGCCCCATTGTTGCTAGAATGTTCTCCACTCTGCTATGTTACACTTACATAATATCTTTTAAGTGTAAGGTGTGTACAATGCCAACAGGTGTCATTCAGTCTTGTGGTGGGCAGTGGTCATAATGTTCTGGCTCATCGGTGTGAGTCCTTCATACCTCTCTGTAAATTTATAATTTTTTGAAGGAAGGTTAAGATTCTGTAGATTATCTGATTTCATTAACAATTTTAACATTGGCTTTAAGTGATTAAAACTGTAGTTTAATGTTACACAGATATTTCCTTGATTTTCAATAACATGAATTCGCATTCCTGCTGACAGTTTTCTTGCAAGAACCTCTAAGTTTTTTATGGTAAGTTTATCATTTATAAATGCAAATGTCACTCTGTGGCACTGTTTCATGATCTTTACCAATCTCCTTGACTAGAACTCTGTTACCCAGGAGAGAGTTTTCAATAGTTTTTACCAGTAATCCTTTCCTGTGTATATTTGTACCAACATGGTCACTGCAAGTCTGTGCATCAGGTGCTTTTGTTGGTGACAAGGCTATATGGATATATTTATAGCAGTAAAACATGTCAGAAAACCTAAGATAATTTTCATTGTAGCTTAAAGAATCCATGTACATTCCTCCTATTATTATTATTATTATCATCATCATCCTTTTTTGTTTGTTAGTTGAGAGTTTATGCAGAAGCTCTTCTAATGGATTACTGGGAAGTTTTTAGAGTATTTCTGCTGTTTCATCTAAGTTACTTAATATGTCACATGTGAAACATTTAAAATATTCCACGTTTTACTGATGTGAAGGTTTTATACTGAATTTTTGCTTGCTACATGTTACTTTTTTGTTGTTAACTCTGTTCTCAAACTTTTTTTTTTCTTTTGAAGTTTCAGAATGTGATTCCTTCAAATTTGATGGCAACATGAATGAAAGGGAATTAGGCTCAGTACGTTTGCATCCAGTTGTAATAAACTTCTCTTCAAATCTCAATATGTCTTTCATCAATGTGAAATGGACAAGTGAGTATTTTGATGAAATGCAGTTAACGTAGTAGTATTAGTGGAGTGTTGTGTGTAAATTTAGTAATGACTGCATGGATGGCTTCAGAAATATGTCACATTTTGAGCAGTTATTCCTTTGTCCGAGTTTGACAGTAATCCACAACAGGAGTAATGCAGAGTGAATAAAATATGCTGCACTTGAAGGTCTACATATGGTCCCTCAACCAGGTTCAAGGCAAAAGTTTGTCTAGCAAAATCGGATCAGGTGCATTTTGAAAACATGTCTATGAAAACAAGAACCTGGGAACCTTGTCACACTGCACAGCACATTGGAATGTACAGAAGAACATTTATCAGCCCACACTATCATACCAGTCATTGTAGCTCACTGAGTAGATTGCTAGGACATCAAACCCACATCCACTGCAGAGCTGTGGTTTGAATCCTTGTCAAGATCATTTTTATTCTTTAGACGCATGTTCCCTAGTTCTCATTGTTTGAAAGCAGGAGATCATTTTGTCAATGACAGTGGCCTATTATGTGACAGTGGAATCAATCAAACTGCATGCATGTGTCTACTGTTTGTGCAGTGCATGACTAAAACTGGGTTGGTCGGAATACAACAGACATGCCACCTGTGAATGTGGCTTTGAGGCATGCTTTGGAATAAACTTGTGGGCTGGAATCATGGGAGGAGTGCTTTTGGTTCCCTACCTATTGCTTGACAAGTTGAATGTGCCCCTGTATCATATCTTTCTTTGCAATAATTTGCCTGACACATTAGAAAATATTCCACTTGGTGTTCAGTGACAGTTGCATTTCCAGCATGACGGTGCACTGCCACATTTTGGAACAAATATGTGTAACTAAATGAAGTGTTTCCCATGAAATATGGTAGCTGTGGAGATCCAGTGTTCTTGCTTCCATGTTCCCCAAAACTTAATCTACTAGATTTTTATTTGTGGGTACACTTAAAGGAACAAGTTTATAGTACTCCACCCATGTACGGGAACAACCTAATAGATCGCATGCATACGTTTTTGGCAATGGTGGGTGCAGATGTGTTGCATAGAGTCCAGCAAAGTACAGTCAAGTGAGTGGCTAAGTGTTTGCAAATGCAAGGTGGTCACTTTTGAACATCATCTGTAAAGTGAACATTGCTACTGCATGTCTGTACCTGCTGTGTGACGAGAAGTCTCAACATCAAATGTACAGAATGGAATTATTGTGCATAGTGTATTGTGCAATCTTGTGTAGCTTATGTGTGGTGTTTTTTGTACCTTATTGGATACAGATGATGATATCGTGTTCACTATTATTTTCTGTTGGCTTTGTTTATGTCGTGGACGAAACAAAGTGGTTGTTTATGTGTGTAGGAAGTTTGTGTTATGCCTTAATGTTTAAATAAAGGTAACAGTAACACAAATAAATACACAAGATACCGCATTGTGTAGGTGTAAATTGGATACAGTTTGATTCTTTAACTGAGGGAAAAAGGAAAGGTTGGCATGAACGTGACTTGAACATCAGCGAGTCTGCATATGTTTTCCACCACATTGCCTTGCCTCACTGACCAAATGGGACAGCTCCAGCACAGCGCAGAGTTCATGATAGCTGTTCTTGGCCAAAGAATATTCATTAATGCATTTGCAATATTATACAATTAAGTTCAATAAATATATTTGTATATCTACCAGACTATTCCCTCAATACATTGCTAAATTTAGACAACAGGAAGACAAAAATTATAGCAAAATTATTATAATTAGCACTTGTGGTGTCACAAGAGTTAGGCATCTTCCCATTGATTGTAATTATAATTGTATGAATTTGAATAAGTAATATGTGTAAGTTGCTTATGTTTCAATATATAGTAGTCATGCTTAGAGCTTTGAGTGTCTGGAGGATGCGATGGCTTTCAGTCATGTTTCTTAGTCAGAAGTGAAAGAGCAAAAACTGCTCCAAGACTTGTAAGCAGAACCTTGTCTTTCACTTGCAGTGTGCTTGCTGACTGAGATATCCAGGCAAAACTAATGACCCTTCCTGACAGTTTCAGTTACACCAGTATCTCTTTCCACTTTCCAAATGCCATATAAGCTGTAGTGTATATTTTGCTAGACTAGCAATTTTCCTTACTATCTGGTCCTGTATACGGAAGGCCATCTGTCAAGTTTGGAAAGGATGAGATACCAGCAGTAGTGACACTGGATGGGTAGGTGTTGAGCCATCCCTGGATAACTCAGTAAGAGCGCTGCCCATGAGAGGTAAGGTTGCTGGTTTAACTCCCAGTCTTACACACAGTATTAATCTGCCAGGAAGTATCACAAGGACAAACTAGTGCACTTTAATCTATACTATCAAACCACAATGAAAAATATTGATGGTTGATATATGAACAGTAAAAATTGAAAACATACCAGGTGGCAAATCTGACATTTGCCAGGAGAATTTGAAAGCATTTTATATCTGTTTGTATGTAACTGATACTTATCCAAAAAACTGAGAGGGAATTCTGATACCACTTAATTATGCTCCTCACAGCATTTAAAAAAAAAAAAAAAAAAAAAAAAAGGTGACCTTGTTCACTTTCTGCTCTCGTTTTGGACTACCACTGTCCACCACTTCTACAACAACAACCTCCAAACCTCCCCCACATCCCGTCATAGCTGACAAACCTTGGCTCTCAGACCCACTACATTTACCTCAACGTCAAAAACTCCCTCCCACCACCATACAGAATCCAGAACCTGAACAGACCTGAATCACAGTCATGAACCTTTTGCCCTAAAGCCTTAGCCCCCCAGAAGTATCAGGCCTTTCCAAAGGCTTCACCTTTTACCCCACTCCCAAATTCAGTCATGCAGGACTTGTTAACAGCATTCTCTCCTTCTCCCTGTCCCTACAATGGAAACACTTTTTCATCACCAACCCAACCAACCAGACTCAACCAAAGACCAATATTGAACCCTGCCTGACTCAGTTCACTCCTCCATCCAACCATCATCCACACCCACTGCCACCACATCAGCCCCCGTTAACTTTACATAATTTCTTAACCTCAAAGCTCACCTCATCATAATGCCCCGAATCCCTCAACATGCAATCTAACCTTACATCTGCAGAAAGAACTGCAATCCATCACCTAAAAACTGATCCCAACCTTAAAATCCTACCTGCTGACAAAGGCTCCACTGCTGTTCTTTTGAAGTGCGAGGACTACCTGGCGGAAGGACTCCACCAGCTGTCAAATTCATCTGCCTACAAACTCTGCCACAGTGACCCCATTCCAGAAATCCAGCAGGATCTTCAGTCTCTCCTCAAATCATTAGGCCCATCCCAAGACCTCTTCCCGGAGTCTCTCTGCTCAATCCTATCACTCCCCACACTTCCACTTTCTACATGCTTCCTTAAGTTCATAGACCCAACCACCCAGAACACCTCATTGTGGCTGGTTACTGTGCCCACACTGATAGAAACTCTGCTCTCATAGACCAACACCTTTAGCCTAATACTTGCCACTTACCCTCCTATGTAAAAGATACCAACAATTTCCTTCCCCGAGTCTCCACAGTTCTGTTCCTTTACCACATGGTGCCCTGCTCATCACTACTAATGCCACCTCCCCTTACACTAACATGCCTAATGCCCCTGGCCTTACAACTGTGTAACAGTACCTTTCCAAACCTACAACCTCCTTCCTAATTTCCATGACCAGCTATCTCCTCGCCCACAGATACTTCTCCTTTGAAACAAATCTGGGGTATGGCTACGTGCACATGCATGGCACCATCCTATGCCAACTTATTCATGGGACATCTTGAGAAATCCTCTCTAAATACCTAGAATCCCAAACCCCTCACCTGGTTCAGTTTCATTGCTGACATCTTCATGATCTGGATCAAGGGCAAGGACACCCTGTCCACATTCCTCCAAAACCTCAACACCGTTTCCCCCATTTGCTTCGCCTTGTACTACTTGATCCATCAAGCCGCCTTCCTCAAGTTGACCTCCACCTCAAAGTTGGCTATATCAATACCTTCATCCATATCAAAGCTACGAATCACCAGCAATACCTCCAATTCGACAGCTGCCACCCATTTATGCCAAGAAGTCCCTTCCATAAAGCCTAGCCACCTGTGCCCGTCGAATCTGTTGTGACAAGCAGGCTCTTTCAAAATACATCGGGGCTCTCATTGGGGCCTTCACAGACCATAATTACTCTCTCAACCTTGTACAAAAGCAGACTTCCCATGCCCTATCTCTCCAGTCACCAACCAGCTCCCAAAGTCCCATTGTCTGGCTACAGAGCAGCTTTCCCTTCATCACTCAGTACCACCCAGGACTGGAGTAACTGAATCACATTCTCTGCCAGGGTTTCGACTACCTCTTGCAGTGCTCTGAAATGAGAAATGTCCTATCCACTATCCTTTCCACCCTTCCCACTGTGGTATTCCGCCGCCCTCCAAACTTACACAATATTCTCATCCATCCCTACACAACAACTGCTCCTAACCCCTTGCCTCATGGCTCATATCTCTGTAATTGACCTAGATGCAAGACCTGTCCCATACATCCTCCCACCACCATATACTCCAATCTGGTCACAAGCATCGTCTATCCCATCAAATGCAGGCCTATCTGTGAAACCACTGTGCTGCATTCTATGTGGGCATGACAGCCAACAAACTGTCTGTCTACATGAATTGCCACCGACAAACTGTGACCAAGAAACAGTTGGACCACCCCATTGCTGAGCTTGCTGCCCAACACAATGTTCTTAATTTCAGTGATTGCTTCACAGCCTGTACCATCTGGGTACTCCCCACAAACACCAGCTTTTCTGAGGTGCGCAGGTGGGAACTCTCCCTGCAATATATCCTGCGTTCCCGTAGTCCTCCTAGCCTCAACCTTTGTTAGTTTTTGTCCTTACTCTCTAGCCCCTTCTCTGTTCCCATTCCAACACTACACAGTCCTCTATTCCACCAATGCAGCCACAGTTTTTTACCTCTCTTCTTCTCTGATAAACCTCCCTCGCTCTCCGTCTAACCTCCTGAGTGCACTAAACTGCCCTACCCTCTCTTCACCTCATCCCTGTATGCTCCCTCAAGCAGCATTGTACTGCCCCCCCTCCCCCCCCCCCCCCCCCCCACCAGCACCACTACCCTGCTATCCCTCCCCAGCCTCCTCCTTACCCCCACCATCCGGTTGTATCTCTCATCTTGCACTGCTGCTCGCAGTGCGGCCTCAGCAGCCAGTGTGTGCAGTCATGGATGTGTGTGTGTGTGTGTGTGTGTGTGTGTGTGTGTGTGTGTGTGTGTGTGTGTGTTTCCTGTCTCCTACAAAGGCCCTGTTGGCCAAAAGCTCATTTTCTGACAGTCTTTTTGTTGTGCCTATCTGCAACTCAGGATCTCCACTATATGCTGAGTAGCAACTATCCTTTTCATAATATTGTTACATTCCATCCTGGATTTTGCATTGTTGAAATTATAAAATAAGTACTTTAATAAGAACATTCTAAATGCCGTACCAGGAAACTGAATGTCACTAAGTGCCAATCAGAGGGTTTTTACAAGTTGATTAGTGCAAAGAGGGGAACAGCAACAAGTTACTGTTAAGAATGCTATTTATGTACACAAATAGTGCTGTTACCAGTTTTGGACAACAAGTTCATTTATATTACATTTGAAGTTGTTTACATTAGTTGTTGGCTTTTTTTCTCACAATGAATGTAAACATCAAATGCAACATAAATGTAACATGAACAGCTCCCTGAAGATGAATCTGTCGATTCAAAACCATTAATGACACTATTTGTGTAAATAAATAGCACTATGAACAGGGGGTGGTCCTGATTTGTTCTTTGCGTAAATCAACTTGTGTTTTGTACACAGCAGCGATCTCGACAACATCAGTTTTCAACAAAATAGCAGGAAGAAAGTTATTGTTCCACTGTGCCATTAATACTGAGGCACCATATATTATTTATGTTAATACCAGTACAGAAATAAGCATTGAGCTTTTAAATGGTAGAATTGTAGTCAACAAAAGTCACTTCTCTTATCTTTTAAATTTTGGAACTCAAAGGGAAGCACAGCTTGGCACAGATCACATACACCATTTACTTACTTTGGCATCTGGATCAAGTCTAGGGACATGCAGCAGTATACTGAGAACACAACAGCACTGAAAATGCATTTTGGGAAGAAATGGCAGTCAGGACATTTTCCTTTGCCAATCTTCATATACTACAATCTAGACATGGCATTACTAAGATGATTTTTTTGTTTTTGTTGGGATACTGTGCTTCTACATTCACCTTATGTCACTTAGCAGAAAATAACAGAATAAAATGCAGTTGTTCTATCCGTTTTCAAACATTTATGAATGTAATTGATTTTGTCCAAAGGAAGTTTATATTGAATTATAATTACAGTGATATGTTTACATGCTGGTTGACTGATTAAAGTTAAAACTAATATGCTACCAGAAATTCCAGGGCTGGTTATAAACATTGGATTGAGTAAAGGTAACTACTCAGCACATAACAGAGATGCTGAGTAATAGACAGCCACGCAAACTACTAATTGAACTTGGTAACATATCTTAAATTTGTTTCGTATTCAGAATGCATGTGTACATGCATATGCTGGCACATCCACATCCCCACCCAGTGCGACAGTAGGTGATCGTGAACAGCGAGTGGATGTGGCTTTCAACTTTGAAGCTGTGTTTGAAACAATTTAAGAGAGATCTAAACAAATTTTTACATTGAGTTTTCATCAGCAATGAGAACTGAATTCTCCAGAAGTTCAACAAGAATCAAAACAATGGGTTACTTGTGGTGAATCCGCTTCAAAGACAGCAAAGACTGTCCAATCAACTGGAAAAATGGTAGTTACAAATTTTTGAGACACGGAGGATGCCATACTAACAGACTTAATAAGAAAAGGAAAAATGTTTACTTCACAATACTGCAGTGAGATATTGGATAGCTTCAACAATTAATTGATTAAATCATGATCCAATTTAGCTGTCATTAATTTTCATAGATGTTGTAAATTTAATAAAAGTCAGTTTGCTGTAAGTTATTAACCTTTCTTTTGACAAAATGGGTGCATTTCTAATTAATTCAGGCTTTGATTTCTCTTTTGGAGAAT
This sequence comes from Schistocerca piceifrons, assembly GCF_021461385.2. Taxonomy (NCBI): domain Eukaryota; kingdom Metazoa; phylum Arthropoda; class Insecta; order Orthoptera; family Acrididae; genus Schistocerca; species Schistocerca piceifrons. The sequence continues at coordinate 318,272,272 of NC_060139.1, read as the reverse complement.
GGTCTCGATTATTAAATATCTATTATGTTCAGTTTCTTTGTTGTCGTTATTATCTTAGGGACTATGGAATTCCCCCATTTTCAAGTTTTCAACTAAAGCACCATTATTATCCATACTAACAACTCACAGCTTGGTAGATATGTGGTGAAACTGCAACTTCTGATAGCTGTCAATCTCTCCACATTATCCCTCTGCACTGGTTCATTTACGTTGGCTGGAGCACGCCATGTCTACCCTTTGCCACACTCATATTTCACTGTCAGATGAGATAACATATCATTTTACACTGGGAAACAGAGACAAGTGCTGATCTCTAAAAGGGAACAATGATGAAAAGGAAATAATTGTTTTTGGGAAAAAAGAAGTCTTCATTCCAAACACAAACTCTTGCTGATCAAACTCCTATGAAGGGAAGGAAAATCTTCACTTCCTATCTTCTCGTGGAAGGCGGGTCCTTCTTAAACTGAGTTTGGAGTTACCTGTTTAATTGCAGAGGTATCCCTTTTATAATTTATTAGTAATTTGCAAGGTGGCAGTATTATCTTAATGTCCTATAACATTTTTACTTCAGCTGAAGACCTGAAATCACAGCACTGTTTCCTTGGCATAATAAAATACCTAGTGAGCAACTTATCCTAACTATGTCAGATTTTACTATTCATCTTGTGATTTCTGTGGCTTTGGGAGTCAGTTCTCCTAGATCCAACATAAATATAACTTTATTTTGGTCCAACACATAAAAAAAGAATGAATTATTAATATTTACTACATTGTCAGGATTCAGATGACACAAAATGCTTGTCATTAAGTGTATATTCTGCAGATAGTGCTGGAACATTGTCATCCCATGACAGAGAATTCCCGTTCAGTGATATATGTAAAATCTTGAGGCAGAATATGATTAGTCTGTATACAGTAGGTTTTCCAACTGCAGTTATCGCTAGAACCATCTTCAATGAACCAGTTTGAGGAACAACCAATGTATCACATTATTTTACCTTTCTGTTTTGTCCGATTTGTAGAAAGTACGTGTGTCGTAGAAATGGCTGCTGTCTGCATGATATTGTAATCGTCCTGTTACAGACTAATCAGGTGTGTTAAAAAGGTTATTAACTCGATCTCAGAATGATCACTTTGTATTTCAGGTGCAACTTCCACATAATTTAATCAGCATCTCATTAAATAAAATTAAATTTTTTGTGTATTTACTATCTGCTACTTTAGTAGTGATATAATTAATATTCAACACAAAACATGTTGAGCATTTTGGAGTCGACTCAGTTAGGAATATATTAATGGAATTGTTACATGGCATATAAAACTTATTCATTACACATTTCCATCTGTCACTATAATGTTCATTCTTAGTTAATTTCTTTCTCAGTGACTGCAAGCTAATTTGTAATTGCATGTGTGTCATGGGTAACTTTGAATACACATATGCTTTTTTTTTCTTAATTGCCAATTGAATTAAAGATCTTCTCTACTTTCTTACAAAATGAGATGGGCAATGGCTTAGACACTGGACGCACGTTCAGGAGGGAGGTTAATATAGGTTCAGATGATCCTTAGTTTCACGTAAAGTCATGTAAGGCAAATGCTGAGATTAAATGAGCACACCCAAATTCCTTCCCCATCCTTATTCAGTCTGAGCATGTGCCCTGTCATGAACAGTGTCATCAATGGGCGTTTAGTCTTTTTTCTTTCTTTGTGTTTCTTGTAAGATGTCAAGAACTTAAAGGAGTTTTTGCTGTTGCAAAAGTATGAAAGCTAAATATTGAGCACCAATTTTGTCCCTGAAATTTAAAGGCTCTAAAGGGAATTGTCTGTACTTAACATTATGTTTTACCTTAAACTATTTTGAACAATGGAAAATCTAAGATGGAATGATGAAAGTATTATGAAAAGGACAGACTGCTACTCACCATAAAGAGTAGATGTTGAGTCACAGACAGGCACAGCAAAAAGACTGCTATACATTTGAGCTTTCAGCCAAAAGACCACTGAGGCTGGCCTCATTGGCCGTGCACAGCAGTTGTGTGTGTGAGTTGTGACTGAATGAGTGTGTGTGTGTGTGTGTGTGTGTGTGTTTTCTACTTTAGAAGAAGACCTTTTGGCTGCAAGCTCAAATTTGTAGCAGTATTTTTGTTATGCCAGTCTATGACTCAATGTCTCCTCTATAAGGTAACAATCTATCTTTTCCGTAATAATTTATGCTCTTTTGCATTGTCACATTTTTTATATTACTTAACTAACTAAATAGTGTTTTGAAGAACTGACTTCAGTGATGTTCGTTACCATTTACAACATTTGCTTTCACCACAGAGTGGCAAAACAAACTTGATATAATACATAACGGCTGAAAAGTTAGTACTCCGTAGCTAAGCAATGAATAAAGTATGCAAACATGTTTGTAAGTACCTTCATCTCCGTCAAATGATAGTGACTGCAGGCTGGTGCAGTGAAGATGGGAAGGAGTGCTGCTTGCAATGATACATGATGGAAGATTCATTAATTTCTTTTCTGACAAGAGAATGTTAGCTAAATACACATTGTTCACAAATAAAAATGGGGAGAGACAATGACATTTAAATGGTGAGTGGTGATTAGACAAACAAAACGATTAGAATAATCACACTAGCGTGTGTGTGTGTGTGTGTGTGTGTGTGTGTGTGTGTGTGTGTGTGTGTGTTTTACTTAACTCTGAAAATAAAATAAATGAAAATTATGTGAACTATTCCTGCTGTTACATAGAGAACATAACAACATCTTATTCAGTATATAATGCAAAATGTACCATAAATTTATTATTGATGTATGGTATGACTTAACTATGCCCATTCACGCCAACATCAACTGCTAGATGAACTTCTTGTGATGATAGCAGAGCATATGCACATAATAACAGTATATACTTTGTATGCTTTTGCTAGCAGTCCTGTATTGAAGAGATAAATGTAGAGGGTACAGAAAACGAGAGAGAAAACAAATACTCAGTCATACAGGTGACAAATGGAAACTGTAAGATATACTGGAATGAAAAACCCATGGTGGATTATAATTAATATGAGGAGTAAAGCCACTCACCAGTGGCACTTCAACTATTTGATGAATTGTTATGTTTACTCCTCCAACTGTAAGAGAATGAGGTATGCATTATGATCCACAAATAACTACTTTGACCATGCCAAATAACAACACAGTTTATCCCCTTGCTTGTTCTGTTATGATTCTAACTTTCAAGACTTCAGTAACTTCTTCAGCAAAGTATGTCTTCTTAGATGGAGGGCAGTTATCAGTCTACAGACTGAATTCCAGCAGAACTTCTACAATCATCTGAAATGATTCATATTCTCACTATATCCTCAGATTTTACAAACTCTTTGTATCTTGAACTGATGGTGTTATGGCTATAATTTCCTGGCACTGTATACACTTAAATGGCTATACTGAAGCATTATTTGATTTAGGGTGTAAAATATACACAGTAGACTCCTGTTAACTGTGTGTTAAGATGGTCTTACAAATACAAAACAGAATCAGAGTGAAGAGAAACAGATCTTCCACTCACCAAAATGAATTATTTATATATACATGAATGTTGTTTAAATCTTAATTTTTATATTTCAGTAAACCATCTGAGATGTAATACATCACTGACAGGGTTATTCTATTTCTAATGACACATTTTTATTTTCGCAGAACTGCAGTTTCGTCTGAGTGGCATGGAGAGGAGTTGGTCTCTTTGCCGAACCATAGAACTGAGTAAGAGAGCAGCAAAGAGGTTCAATATTAAGGAGTTGTTTTACAGTTGCCGACTCCTCAGTCCCAATATGACTGACCAAAACATCATGTTAGAATACCATGCATCTCATGGAACACATGATGAATTTGGTAGATTTACCTTCAGGCTGGACTCACCAATAGACAGGTGTATGCTATTATACCTTTTTATTCTTCTTTGGTAGTCACTGTACTTATTGCTTGAGTGAGTTTCTTGGCTAAATATTTTTCTGTTGGTGGTTTGGTTATTTTCTGAATAACTAATATTTTGTAATATTTAAACTCTTTGTGTTTGACAAAATAAGAGGTACGTGTTACTCAGTTACTGGGTTCATTACTCACAGTATTTGTGTTGCTGATCAGTGTAGTTAGTGGATAAAGAAACTGCAGTAAGTTTCTGACTACTACAAAACCAGACTTTTACCATGATACTTTCGAACAAACTTTTCATCTGCTACTCTCAATTAAATAGCTGTGGTGGCATAGGTTAAGAGAACACAGAACCTTGTAATGAAAAAAAAGTTCTGAAAAATTTTAAATGTATAGTAACTCAAAAACAGTTTTGAATATGGTCCCACAATTAAGTTACACATCATACTTAGCTGTCATTTCATTTCTGAGTGGAGGGTCTCTGCAACAACATTTTAACTACAGTAATTCTTTGTCGGCACTATAAAGCGTATATTGATCAGTGCATGTATACTGTAACAGGCTTTCAGGAACAAGAAACCTCCAAGAAGGTACAAAAATAACAATTGTACTGCCAGTTGTGATATTGGGTGCAAGGAGATAGTAGCTTTTCAATATCCAGTGCAAAGAAACTTCAGATAGCTCCAAAGTTTGGCAATTTGTTTTGAATGTGCAGAAATGTAAAAAATTGTGCACCTGACAAACCACAGAAAGGTGATGCACAGACACACTTAAACAGTAATTCTTCCTGCATCCTCTACAGGAAGAAATTATAATATGTGGTACAATGGCCAATGGGAAATGCCCTCTGCTGTGCACTGCATTGTATGTAATGTATTAGATTAGATTAGATTAGATTTACTGTATACATATATATGTACATATATGTTTATGTAGTTGTAGATCAGATGGAAAAGTTTTTAATTTTTGGGTTAGTGTAACAAAAAACTGTATATAATAAAATTATAAATCTGTCCTTACTATCAGCAGTAATTGAAAAAAATGTTAATATTTTAGTGAAGTGGCATTCTAAAACTGTCAGATACTTAAAGAACTGCATTTTGAACCATTTGCTGTACAAATAAATCTTTATTCTGAAATTGGTAAATAATATTGAGAATAAAGGTTTATTTCTACAGCTGATGGTTAAAAATGCAATTCTTTGAGATATTTATGCTGTGTTAAAACTATTGTGGAACAAATGTGTCCAAGTGTACACAAGTAAGTGGCTTATGCCAAGTACAGCAGTAGAGTCAGCCAAGGCTATTTCCTATGCAGTACACGGATTGGTATACTGTGTATTTGTATATCCTGTAGGAGGATAATTGTAGGTAACCAATGAGAAGCAATGTATTTTAAGTACCAAAATTGGAGTCATTTAGTGTCATTCACAGGTGTTTATTGTTATGTTAGGTCATCTGACATTACCTTCAATTGCCACCATAGCAGCATCATTTTTTTCTGTAGTTTTGAAACAAAAGTTGTGGTGACAGATTGATCTCTGCTGTAACAGAAGTCTAGGCTAATCTGGAAGGTGATAGCTTGGTTGCAAGTTGGCAAAATTACATTAACTTATTTTTTGAGACATTGATAATTAATAATTTATGATCACACTCTGATATAAATACTGAAAAATTAAAGTAGTGATTCAGAAAGTATTGGCAATCAGATGTTACACTTATCAATTTTTTGCACTGTAAGTTTGTATATTGTGTACCATAACTTTTGAACTCTTTTATTGTTACATTGAATATCTATTCTCAGATAGGCCCAATTTTTTAAAAATATGTAGTATATTAAGTGGTTATATTGTTGTCAGAATTTGACATAATTTCTTCAGGTTGCGATGAAATATGGCTGCATGCTGCTCTGTTATTGGGAACTTACAAGGCAGCTGTCCTTTTTCATGTGGTATTACATCTCTTAAGCATTCTCTGAGTTTTTTAAGTGCCATCGCTTTCAATAGGTTGAAACTAATTACTCGTAACATCCATCCTTGCCAGGCTCGTACCTGAATCTGTACTGCTTCTGATGTTGTTGGTCCACCAGTAACAACTGTTTTCTGCATGTTGTGTACTGGTCTGTGATCTTTGTAGCCTAGCTGTGCTTTCTTCAGTTCCTTCAGTCAGTCCTTCCATTTTAGACGACCAAAGGCTTTCTTTGTATATCTTTTTAGAAGTATATTTTTCAATTATTTACCACTCATTTCTCTGAAACTATATTTGAAGCTGATAACTGCAGCTTTACTTACCACAAGTTGAAAAGCATAGTTCTTACTGTTGCAGATGTAGATGAGAGTGCTGGTAGTTTTTGCTTTGTGGCATTTCTGTTGTCAAGGTTAAGAATCATAAATTGATGTATCTTTCGGAATTGGTGGGCAGCTTTCCTCATTTGCACATGCTTCACACAAATTTTGTAAGAAAAGTATTACTTAAATTTAAGATAGCAGGTATAGGAGAAGGATGTAAATATGAATTGAATTTGATCCTGGATTAAATGGTGTCCAGCAATTGTAGATGTAATCTAGGACATGTCAGAAACACAAAAACCTTCATTATCACATACTTCCTAACTGTTCTAACATCATTGATTATAATCAACAATATTTACAAATTTAATTTGAGCAGTACTCATCAACACTGTAAAATTCTTTTTCCACCAGATAGTCTTTTAAATTAGGTTCTTTGAAAACTTAGTGTCTTGTACATTATCACACAGTTGTTTGAGGCAGACTTCTTAGTAATTTGATACCTGAGTACTGGGGTCCTCTTTCAAACATTGTCAATCAGTGGAGTATGCTTTGTGTGTCATTCTTCCTCCATGTGTTGTGGGTGTGTACACTAGCATTTGTAGCCCATCTGCACTACCTTTTGTGACACTTAGTACAGTTTTATACATGAACCAGGAGGAAAAAGTTAAGATGCCTAGTCATTTGAAGCAGTTTCTGCGTGTTTCAAAAGTCTTTCTTCTTAATATGATTCTTACTTTTTTTTGTAATGTGAACACCCTTTTTATTTCTTGAATGTTTGAGTTTCCCCACACTACCACTCCGTACTGCAGCTATGGTTCGAAGAGCCCATGGTATATTGTACACAGAAGCAGTTTGTCTGCATACTGTGGTAGCTGCCTCATTATAAATATGACGGAGCTGCTTGCCCTCGGGTACCGTAGTTTTCCAATCTTCTTATCAGTATTTCATGGTCAGTAGTGTTGAATGCTTTGGAGAGATCCAGAAACATTGCAGATATAACATGTTTTTCATATAAGCACTGTATAATGTATCCTGTCAGACTGGCAATTGCTGATTCCGTAGATCTACTCTTTCTAAAACCGTGCTGTGATGGTATGAGAACGTTTTATTTGTCCAGACAATCAAGTAATCTATCATACACAAGCATTTCTAGGATTTTTGAGAAACCTGATATCAGCGAAACTGGCTTGTAGTTGTTGGGGTTGTCCTTATCACCTTTCTTGTACAGTGGTACCACCTGGCTTATCTTCAGTTTTACTGGCAAAATTCTCTCTCTGAGAGAGCTGATATTATTTGCTCACTTACTTGCTTTATTGTGGACTATTTCCTTCTAATTTTAAGTTCTCTACCACATGTATATAGTTATCATTGATTATGTTTGCTATTTATCTACCATCTGTAATCACTGTGTTGTTTATTTTCATTGACCTGATATCTTTTTCTTTGTTTGGTCCAGGTTGTTCCTGTTTTTCACCATTAATTGCATTCCAGGCTGCCTTTGTCTTGTTTCTTGAGTTTAGTAAGGTAGCATATATTGCTCTTGATTTTGCCTCTCCTATCATTTTTCTATACTTCCTTTGCCAGCATTTTGTAATTTTCATCTTCACCCCTCCATCTCAGATCCTGCAGCTTCCTTCGCTGTTCTGTTACCTTACTAGTAATCCACTTTGTCTGATCCTGCATCTTTTTTTTATGTCTTTGTTTTGTGGAATTCTACATTAAAATGGTGTTTAATTTTTGTAATAAATTAATCATATTTTTCATTTATATTCTGCATCTGTAGGGCTTCATTCCAGTTGTCCCTGCTTCATATTGTTCTAAATGTGTTAATATTTTGTTACTGATGTTCCTAACTGCTTTGGTTGTTTGTTTTGAGTCAGATATTATGTCCTTACTTATGCAGAAGCAGATCAGCTGTCTATGATGATAAGATATTTCTGTTTGGACTGCATGTGACTCATAGTTACACCTATTAACATTAGTAATGATGTTGTCAATAACTGTCTGGCTTTGAGAAGTCACTCTTGTTGGTCCATATATTGTTGCCTCCATATTGTGTTGTATTAACAATTCTTCAAAATATTATCTTGGTTCTGATTCTTTTCCCATGTCAGTATTGAAGTCTCCACATGTAAGAATGTTTTTCTTCATATTCCTTCTTAGTAAGTTGGCCATTTTTTTCAGAAAGATGCTAATCTTGCCGCTTGGTGACCTGTACACACAAAACAATCTAAAGTCATCAGTCACTACACCAGTAATTTCAAAGTCTTTTTCTCTATAGGTCATCTCACACCTTTACTGTTTGCTGTCTTTAGGAGTTTTCCTGTTTCAATATATATGGAAGCTCCACCACCCTTATGTTAAGTTCTACAGAAGCAACTAGATAAGATACAGTCCTTTATTTTCAAGTTAGGTATCTGGGTTTCAGTTAGAGCATGTTCACTGATACATGTCTGATAGTATGTCTGGTTGTGTTTCACTTCTGCTTCTAGTTTCTTGTTACCGTCGTATTGAATATTCTGATGTAGTACTTTTATGTAATTTTTCTTTTGTTGACTTACATGTTGTGGGCTGCATTCTGAGAGCATATTCTGTAGTTCCTCCTTTTTCGTGCGGTACTTATATTTTGCTTTTTCAGCTTTAGCAATTGGTTTTTCACCCCCATCAGGCCATATTAGTTTCCCTTTCTTCTGGTCATTTTGCGGACACCTGTAAACATTCTGTTGAGTGTTACAGACCCTTAACTGTTTAAATGCATGCCATCCTTTCCGAGGCAGTTTTCACTCAGAAATTTGTTTGGATCTATGAAAACGGCACCAAGATGATCACACTGTACTTTGGCAGCATAATTTTTTTTAGAGATATATTTGTCACTCACTGATCTTTTTATGATTCTGCCAAGTATCAGCCAGGATCCCGCATAGATACGTCTTGCTGAATAAATCACATTTTTTGTTTCGTTAATAATTCCTTTGTCACTTCTGCTTTTTAATGAATTTGTTCCATGTATAAAGATACAACTGTAATTAACCTTGGTTCCAGAATCTGGTTTTGTATTTGTTTGCTTTGAATTTACCATTTTTTAAAAAAATTGTTGATTTTTTTCATTCTAATTCGCAGTTTGATGTCGATTTTGCAGTTGGGGACAGCAATATTTTTCAGCAGTGAGTCGCCAATTATTAGAAACTCATTGTCATCCCTTTGCACTGCTGTGGTGTATTCTTTACTTTTATAGTGTGTCTCTGTCTTCCATTTGTATTTATCTACAGATTTTTGGCTTGCTAAGTTTATCATGACATCGGAAATGCTGTATGTGTTGTTTTTAGTGGTCGTAGGGGCACATGTGTTTTCACCGTCTTGCTTTTCCATTTGTTGTATTTCAGGGCTGCTTTTCACATATTAATCTATCGGTTTCTTTCTTTATAGTGAATAATTCTGTTTTTAGTGTTTCAGTATCACTTTGAAGTAGCTTTATAATTTCATTTTTTGAGTCCACTGTACTTAAAAGATGATTTTCCTGATGATATGTTTGTATTCATTTGTCATTACTTGTTTTAAAGTGTAAGACTGTAACATTAACTTTGTCACAAGTAAAACATAAGGGAATTTTTGTCATTGCAAGAATAATTGTGCAATTGTATGTCCGTTGCTAACACCTTCCCTCTGTGTGCAGGAATAGAGTACAAATTGATTTAATATTCTTATTTCAGCAGTGCGCTTTACACCAAAGTGGAAAAATAAATTTGTGTACATTGAATGGCAGCTGCCATTGCTGATAGCTCATTGGCATCATCCCTTTAGTGAAGAGCCTGCAAAATATGAAGTGGTTGTGAGGAGAGATGGTAAAATAAAACAGAAGGAAAAGTTTTTCTCTGACAATGACAGCAGTATTGCTGACTTGGGAATGGAAATGAAGTATGATACAATGCACTTCCCAGGTTATTATATTTTTGAAATTACGAAGTGTGCACCACAGCAAGATTGTGACGATCCCAGCACAGCAACTGTCAAAATAGGTAAGAACTTATTATTCTGTGCATCTTTGTTCTGAAAATTTTCTCATCTCCTTGCAGTGCTAATGCTGCCACACTCAAGTCATGGAATGTTCCTGGAAATGGCAAGTTATACATCGAACGTCGTGGGGGGAAGGGGGGGGGGGTGGAGGGAGGGAGAAGTGTTCAATGCAATTGGCAAAAACATTATGCATATCATGGTCAAAACTAAGTCTTATTGTGAAGTTGTCTGGAACTGAGCAGCTGGCTTAGGTGAACTCACATTAATCATTGAATGTGTTTACAAGCAACCTAGTTCTGATGTAATGTTCAAAGAAGTTTCCAATTTACTGCCAGTCATCATAAATTAAAGTCCATTATATTTCAACTGGGCACCATGCAAATCTCAAGAACAAGAGAGTGTGGGTTGTTGTAACAACCAAACAGTTCGCATGGGGTTTTCTCATGGATACATATACATCAGGCACATGTCGCCAGAGCTCTGTTTCATCACCTGGTGTCATCTAAGGCTGTCCCCTCTCACAGAAGATCTTGCACAGTCATGGTTTTGTTTATTATTCAGGTCTTTGAATCTGTTATAGGAATGTGCAGGTCTGTTTTGCAATAATGAGTGTGTAATTTTTTAATGGTCATCAGGAATTTAATGTTGAGATGTTTGACACACATTTAATATGATGCCTGATACAATCACAATACACCTTACTTTGTACTTCCAAATTAATGACATTGAACTCATGTACTTGATACAATCACAATACCTCTTGCTATGAACTTCCAAATTAATGACAGTTAACTCTTGCATTATGTTATATGCACTATTGCATTATGTTATATTCACATATATGTGTTCTAGCTTATCATCTGAATACAAGCTATGAATTCACTGAATTGTAATTAAAGCTTAATAATACTGTAGTAAAACTAAATATTATTAGCAGTGAACACACTTCTGCTCATACCACAAACTTCCACGCAGTGACTCCCCCCAGTGACTCATCACTAAAGACTGTTAGCGGTGACTGACATCACAGAACTGTTGTAAAGCTGCATTGGAGTCTCTGTCTCTTAGTTGTGGCCAGTTAGAGGCTAGGAAAGGGAATGCTATCTTATAAGGCCACGCTGTGACCAACCATTGAGTCGTCAGAAAATAGTCTTCACATGAAAACCCACACCTTAGCTCGTGATCATGTGATGCAGTAGACTATGCTGTAGTAGGCTTTTACAGGGTGTATTGTAGTGATTCGAGAATTTCTGTGTGAATTCTAGAACCACTCAGCCTTCTACCATCTCAAACACATGATATTCTGGATATGAGTGTGGGATGGTAGAATCCTACCTACTGCATGTCACATGTTTGTGTGTGCAGGTTTAAAATCTGTCATGTGAAGAAAGTAGACACAGCAGTCGGACGGCTCCGACAAGTACCCGTCGGGCAATCCATAGATGTTTTAGTGAGTGTGTAAGGAAGAACCAGGAGTTTATATGCAGCTCTGTGCTTATTGTGCCAGTGACTATTGTTATTAAAACAAAAACAGTTGCAAAAAGTACTCTTGTAGACTCTTGACGCAACTTTGTTAGAGGCAAGACTCATTTTATGATTCATGTTAAGAGAGGTCATGGTATCCAAGCCAACTTTCTTTTAACTGTAACTCAATTTGTTTCTAATGTCCGAGTGTGTGAGAGACTTGCAGGAAGTTACATATTCATTGGAAAGTGAAATTTTTATTGTGTATGGATGTCAAATACTTCGTTAGTTGACGAAAAGTTAAGTTTGTTTGTCTACTTATTTCATAAGTAGAAAGAGTCTAAAAATTCCTGTACCTAGTGTAATTTGACACAGAGAGGAAGTGAAGAGGGTTTCCAGCAGCCGGCTATTCAGTAAAGAAGAGTGGCTGCAAATTACAAGTAAGTCACCTCATGAAGAAGTGGAAGATGTTTTGGGGGAATAAGCCAATATAACTCAGATCCACACTCACACTTTAATTCGTCAGAACATTAGAATGTGGAGACCTATGTGAAAGGACCAAGAAAACATTAAGTCAAAACTGAGAGAAGCTGTTATGAGTTGCCATAATAACCAAACATAATAATACAAGGGAATTACTCCGATACATTGGAATATGTTCAAGTATCCAGTGCAGCAAAATTTAAATGGGTAAACATTGAAGAAGTGAAAAATTCACAATGATAAATGTAGTAAAGAAGATTTCGATGTATTTGTCTAAGAAGTAGTACGCATAAAATGCTTCAGCTAAGAAGATCCATTGCGGGGAATATACAGCTCTCAAACACATCGCAGGGATGCAGACGTGGAAACCAACATACATCCGACGCCACCAGCACCAGCTGCTGTTCACCAGTGCTGACCTGCTTCCAAATCCGCTCACCCACGCAACGAGAATTCTACGCTGGGTCAGCGTAAAACAAAACTTGATTACTTTAGTATAAAGTGGTACAAGATACTGTCAGTGAACTGTTGTTGTGTAATTATCATATTTAAAGTTAGTTTTAAATGCTTACAAGAGCTAAGGCATATGAAAGTATGGAAAATATACAACAGGTTGGGGAAACTCCAGACCCAGCTATGGCCATGAAGATTTGCAAAGAAGTGCCTGACTGGGCTGAGTTGATAAATTTAATCAAAGCCCAGAGTCTTAAGTTAAACTCATTAAATCCTCAATTAAATGCTCAGAGTGCGACTCTAAGTAAAGAACTAGACTTAGTAAATTCTCAATTAAATACTCAAATGACAAATTTAGGTTTGTTAAATGCCAAAGTCGACTCTGAAAGCAAGGAATATAGTAATGTAAGCGAAGGCATGGGTGCTTTGAAGATTGAAGTCGATGCCATAAGTAATAAAGTTGTTGTTGTTATTGTGGTCTTCAGTCCTGAGACTGGTTTGATGCAGCTCTCCATGCTACTCTATCCTGTGCAAGCTTTTTCATCTCCCAGTACCTACTGCAACTTACATCCTTCTGAATCTGCTTAGTGTATTCATCTCTTGGTCTCCCTCTACGATTTTTACCCTCCACGCTGCCCTCCAATACTAAATTGGTGATCCCTTGATGCCTCAGAACATGTCCTACCAACCGATCCCTTCTTCTGGTCAAGTTGTGCCACAAACTTCTCTTCTCCCCAATCCTATTCAATACTTCCTCATTAGTTATGTGATCTACCCATCTAATCTTCAGCATTCTTCTGTAGCACCACATTTCGAAAGCTTCTATTCTCTTCTTGTCCAAACTATTTATCGTCCATGTTTCACTTCCATACAAGGCTACACTCCATACGAATACTTTCAGAAATGACTTCCTGACACTTAAATCAATACTGGATGTTAACAAATTTCTCTTCTTCAGAAACGCTTTCCTTGCCATTGCCAGCCTACATTTTATATCCTCTCTACTTCGACCATCATCAGTTATTTTGCTCCCCAAATAGCAAAACTCCTTTACTACTTTAAGTGTCTCATTTCCTAATCTAATTCCCTCAGCATCATCCGACTTAATTAGACTACATTCCATTATCCTTGTTTTGCTTTTGTTGATGTTCATCTTATATCCTCCTTTCAAGACACTGTCCATTCCATTCAACTGCTCTTCCAAGTCCTTTGCTGTCTCTGACAGAATTACAATGTCATCGGCGAACCTCAAAGTTTTTATTTCTTCTCCATGAATTTTAATACCTACTCCGAATTTTTCTTTTGTTTCCTTTACTGCTTGCTCAATATACAGATTGAACAACATCGGGGAGAGGCTACAACCCTGTCTTACTCCCATCCCAACCACTGCTTCCCTTTCATGTCCCTCGACTCTTATAACTGCCATCTGGTTTCTGTACAAATTGTAAATAGCCTTTCGCTCCCTGTATTTTGCCCCTGCCACCTTTAGAATTTGAAAGAGAGTATTCCAGTCAACATTGTCAAAAGCTTTCTCTAAGTCTGCAAATGCTAGAAACGTAGGTTTGCCTTTCCTTAATCTTTCTTCTAAGATAAGTCGTAAGGTCAGTATTGCCTCACGTGTTTCAGTGTTTCTACGGAATCCAAACTGATCTTCCCCGAGGTTGGCTTCTACTAGTTTTTCCATTCGTCTGTAAAGAATTCGTGTTAGTATTTTGCAGCTGTGACTTATTAAACTGATAGTTCGGTAATTTTCACATCTGTCAACACCTGCTTTCTTTGGGATTGGAATTATTATATTCTTCTTGAAGTCTGAGGGTATTTCGCCTGTTTCGTACATCTTGCTCACCAGATGGTATAGTTTTGTCAGGACTGGCTCTCCCAAGGCCGTCAGTAGTTCCAATGGAATGTTGTCTACTCCGGGGGCCTTGTTTCGACTCAGGTCTTTCAGTGCTCTGTCAAACTCTTCACGCAGTATCGTATCTCCCATTTCATCTTCATCTACATGCTCTTCCATTTCCATAATATTGCCCTCAAGTACATCACCCTTGTATAGACCCTCTATATACTCCTTCCACCTTTCTGCTTTCCCTTCTTTGCTTAGAACTGGGTTTCCATCTGAGCTCTTGATATTCATACAAGTCGTTCTCTTATCTCCAAAGGTCTCTCTAATTTTCCTGTAGGCAGTATCTATCTTACCCCTAGTGAGATAGGCCTCTACATCCTTACATTTGTCCTCTAGCCATCCCTGCTTAGCCATTTTGCATTTCCTGTCGCTCTCATTTTTGAGATGTTTGTATTCCTTTTTGCCTGCTTCATTTACTGCATTTTTATATTTTCTCCTTTCATCAATTAAATTCAATATTTCTTCTGTTACCCAATGATTTCTACTAGCCCTCGTCTTTTTACCTACTTGATCCACTGCTGCCTTCGCTACTTCATCCCTCAAAGCTACCCATTCTTCTTCTACTGTATTTCTTTTCCCCATTCCTGTCAATTGTTCCCTTATGCTCTCCCTGAAACTCTCTACAACCTCTGGTTCTTTCAGTTTATCCAGGTCCCATCTCCTTAAATTCCCACCTTTTTGCAGTTTCTTCAGTTTTAATCTACAGGTCATAACCAAAAGATTGTGGTCAGAGTCCACATCTGCCCCTGGAAATGTCTTACAATTTAAAACCTGGTTCCTAAATCTCTGTCTTACCATTATATAATCTATCTGATACCTTTTAGTATCTCCAGGGTTCTTCCATGTATACAACCTTCTTTCATGATTCTTAAACCAAGTGTTAGTTATGATTATGTTGTGCTCTGTGCAAAATTCTACCAGGCGGCTTCCTCTTTCATTTCTTAGCCCCAATCCATATTCACCTACTATGTTTCCTTCTCTCCCTTTTCCTACACTCGAATTCCAGTCACCCATGACTATTAAATTTTCGTCTCCCTTCACAATCTGAATAATTTCTTTTATTTCATCATACATTTCTTCAATTTGTTCGTCATCTGCAGAGCCAGTTGGCATATAAACGTGTACTACTGTAGTAGGTGTGGGCTTCGTATCTATCTTGGCCACAATAATGCGTTCACTGTGCTGTTTGTAGTAGCTTACCTGCATTCCTATTTTACTATTCATTATTAAACCTACTCCTGCATTACCCCTATTTGATTTTGTGTTTATAACCCTGTAGTCACCTGACCAGAAGTCTTGTTCCTCCTGCCACCGAACTTCACTAATTCCCACTATATCTAACTTCAACCTATCCATTTCCCTTTTTAAATTTTCTAACCTACCTGCCCGATTAAGGGATCTGACATTCCACGCTCCGATCCGTAGAACGCCAGTTTTCTTTCTCCTGATAACGACATCCTCTTGAGTAGTCCCTGCCCGGAGATCCGAATGGGGGACTATTTTACCTCCAGAATATTTTACCCAAGAGGACGCCATCATCATTTAATCATACAGTAAAGCTGCATGCCCTCGGGAAAAATTACGGCCGTAGTTTCCCCTTGCTTTCAGCCGTTCGCAGTACCAGCACAGCAAGGCCGATTTGGTTATTGTTACAAGGCCAGATCAGTCAATCATCCAGACAGTTGCCCTTGCAACTACTGAAAAGGCTGCTGCCCCTCTTCAGGAACCACACGTTTGTCTGGCCTCTCAACAGGTACCCCTCCGTTGTGGTTGCACCTACGGTACAGCTATCTGTATCGCTGAGGGACGCAAGCCTCCCCACCAACGGCAAGGTCCATGGTTCATGGAGGGGGAGTAATAAAGTAGAGAATTTAAATCATATGTGTAAAAGTGCAGCAGTAGTGCAGCAGCAGTGCAGTAGGGAGTCGCATATTTAGCTTTCATATTTGTTTTGTAGTTTGATTCTTAATTTCTTTCCAAGTGTTTGTGCGCTTGCATATTTAATTACATAAAATCCTTGCTTATTCTTGTATTTGAGAGGAGTTATATTGCTTATTGATAGCTGTAAAGTATAAGTTCGCGGAGTCGTTAGTGAGTTGCTTGTTTTGGACAGCCAGTGCTTTCTGTTTATTTCGCAGAGTCAGTTAGCAGCAGACAGAGGCCAGTGCAGATTCATCTGTGCTTGCAGAGTGATGTGTGCGAGCAGCAGTAGCAGAAACTAGTCGTTTATTCAGTTTTTTGTATTTGTTCCGCAGGTTTAATTCAAATTACTTTGTGTGTTTGTCTGCTTGTGTGGTGCAGTTCTTCGGATCTTTGCGTATTTTCAAATTAGAAAGGGGTAGTATCAAATTTTAAATGTGGTAGAGTGTAACATCGTGTAGGCGGTTGTCATTTGTACTAAGACTGGTAGGATCGCATTGTAATATCTGTATAGTGGCGTAGTCATGGTCATCTGATTACGTAGTTTGTAACTAATATCGCAGCTCAATCTGGTGCTGGTGATGCAACTGTGCAGTCCGCATATCGCTGTTTTATTTGTTGCAACTCTATACGTCCAGATATTAGCAGTAGGATGGATAGGGTGTGTGCGTGCTGTGTGCGGGCACAGGAGGAACTGGCCACGGTTCGCAAGCAGCTGAGCGTGCTGTTGGCCACGGTCAGCCACCTTCAGGCTGCTGCTTCGAGGTGTAGCGACGGCAGAGGGTCTGGCGCGTCGCTTGAGACACCGCAGGTGTCACTTGCTGCGTCCGCTGACACAGCCGCTGAGGCACCTTCTAGTGTACCCAGCACATTGGGGCCACCCTCACCTCAGGGTGAGTGGCGGACTGCAACGCGTTCGTGTTGCTTGAGGTGGAGGGTCAATGTGGAGGCTGGCCTCGCCCGTTCATCCTGTCAGTGGGCATGTGGCCGCTCCTTCAGCAGGGCCCAAGCAGGCACACATGGGCAAAAGCTTGCTGGTTATTGGGAGCTCCAACATTAGGCGGGTGATGGAGCCCCTTAGGGAAATAGCATACAGGGCTGGAAAGAATTCCAACGTGCACTCGGTTTGTCTGCCGGGGGGCCTCATCCAAAATGTGGAGGCGGCCTTGCCTGCGGCTATCGAGCATACGGGGTGCAGTCGTCCGCAAGTAGTTGCTCACGTCGGCACCAATGATGGCTGTCGCTTGGGTTCTGAGGCGATCCTCAGTTCGTACAGATGGCTGGTGAATTTGGTGAAGACTGCTGGCCTCGCACGTGGGGTGCAAGCAAGAGCTCTCTATTGGCAGCATCGTTCCCAGAGTGGATCAGGGTCCTTTGGTTTGGAGCCGAGTGGAGGGTGTCAACCAGAGGCTTCGTTGACTCTGTGGTGGTCTTGGCTGCAGATTTCTAGACTTGCGCTATTGGGTGGGGAATTTTAGGATGCCCCTAGATAGGTCAGGGGTGCACTACACAAAGGAAGCAGCTACTCGGATAGCAGAGTACTTGTGGCATGCACATGGGGGTTTTATAGGCTAGTCGGTAGTGCGAGGTGTCCTGATGAACACTCACCAGTAGACGTGCAGGCAGGGAAATCAGGACATGCTCAGTGTAAACACACTTCAGCTATCAAGATATTAGCAGTAAATTTTCAGAGTGTTCGGAATAAAGTTTCTGAATTTACTGCCCTCCAGGAAGCGTGTGGCACGCAAATTATTCTCGGGACTGAGACCTGGCTGAACCCTGAGATAGGAAGTTCTGAAATATTTAGTGAGGGTTGGAACATGTATCGGAAAGACAGATTAGACACCGTAGGAGGTGGAGTTTTCATTGCAGTTGACAAAAATATTGTCTCTACTGAGGTCGAAGTAGAGTGTGATTGTGAAGTTATCTGGACATGTTTAACAGGGCTAGGAGAAATAAAGTTAATTGTTGGGTGTTATTATCGGCCACCAGGTTCCACCATGACAGTTCTCTAATCATTCAAAGGGAGTCTACACTCTGTATTGCAGAAGTACCCAGATCATGCTATATTAGTCGGAGGCGACTTCAACCTACCTAGTATAGACTGGGATGTCTATGGATTCATTACAGGTGGTACAGACAAGCCGTCGTGTGAATTACTTTTGAACACATTATCCGAAAACTGTCGAGCAGCTAAATCGACAACCAACGCGTAATGGAAATATTTTAGATCTGGTAGCCATGAACAGACCAGACCTCATCGACGGTGTCAGTGTTGAGACAGGGATTAGTGATCATGATGTTGTCATTACGACTATGGTTACGAAAGTTAAAAAGTCAGTCAAGAAGGCTAGGAGAGTATTCTTACTAGAAAGAGCAGATGAGCAGTTGTTAGCATCCCACTTAGTAAATGAATCGACTATCGACTTCATTTACTTCCGGTACAATGGACGTGGAAGAATTATGGACAAATTTTAAACACATTGTAAACCACGCATTGGAGAAGTATGTGCCTAAAAAGTGGGGACGGAAAAGACCCACCATGGTTTAACAGCGCAATTCGGAGAATGCTCAGGAAGCAAAGACAACTGCACTCGTGGTACAAGAAATATTGGGAGAATGAGGACAGGCAAAAGTTAGTAGAGATTCGTGCTGCTGTAAAGAGTGATGCGTGAAGCATACAACCACTACCACCATCATACCTTAACAAAAGATCTTGCTGAAAACCAAAGGAAATTCTGGTCTTACGTAAAATCGGTAAGCGGGTCGAAGACTTCCATCCAGTCACTCACTGATCAGTCTGGCCTGGCAACGGAAGACAGCAAAACGAAAGCTGAAATTTTAAATTTAGCATTTGAGAAATCTTTCACGCAGGAGGATCGTACAAACATACCACCGTTTGAGTCTCGTACAGATTCCCGTATGGAGGACATAATGATAAACATCCCTGGGGTTGTGAAGCAGCTGAATGGGTTGAAAATAAATAAATTGCCAGGTCCTGATGGGATTCCAGTTCGGTTTTGCAGAGAGTACTCTACTGCATTGGCTCCTTACTTAGCTTGCATTTATTGCGAATCTCTTGCCCAACGTAAAATCCCGAGCGACTGGAAAAAAGCGCAGGTGACACCTTTATATAAGAAGGGTAGACGGATGGATCCTCAAAATTACAGACCAATATCCTTAGCATTGGTTTGTTGCAGGATTCTCGAACATATTCTCAGTTCTAATATAATGAATTTCCTTGAGACAGAGAAGTTGCTGTCCATGTATCAGCACGGCTTTAGAAAGCATCACTCCTGCGAAATGCAACTCGCCCTTTTTTCACATGATATCTTGCGAACCATGGATGAAGGGTATCAGCCAGATGCCATATTTCTTGACTTCCGGAAAGCGTTTGACTCGGTGCCCCACTGCAGACTCCTAACTAAGGTATGAGCGTATGGGATTGGTTCCCAAGTATGTGAGTGGCTCAAAGACTTCTTAAGTAGTAGAACCCAGTATGTTGTCCTCGATGGTGAATGTTCTTCGGAGGTGAGGGTATCATCTGGAGTGCCCCGGGGAAGTGTGGTAGGTGCGCTGTTGTTTTCTATCTACATAAATGATCTTTTGGATAGGATGGATTGCAATGTGCGGCTGTTTGCTGACGATGCTGTGGTGTATGGGAAGGTGTCATTGTCGAGTGACTGTAGGAGGATACAAGATGACTTGAACAGGATTTGTGATTGATGTAAAGAATGGCAGCTAACTCTAAATATAGATAAATGTAAATTAATGCAGATGAATAGAAAAAAGAATCCCGTAATGTTTGAATACCCCATTAGTAGTGCAGCACTTGACACAGTCACGTCGATTAAATATTTGGGCGTAACATTGCAGAGCGATATGAAGTGGGACAAGCATGTAATGGCAGTTGTGGGGAAGGCAGATAGTTGTCTTCGGTTCATTGGTAGAATTTTGGGAAGATGTGGTTCATCTGTAAAGGAGACCACTTATAAAACACTAATATGACCTATTCTTCAGTACTGCTCGAGCGTTTGGGATCCATATCAGGTCGGATTGAGGGAGGACATAGAAGCAATTCAGAGGCGGGCTGCTAGATTTGTTACTGGTAGGTCTGATCATCACGCGAGTGTTACGGAAATGCTTCAGGAACTTGGGTGGGAGTCTCTGGAGGAAAGGAGGTGTTCTTTTCGTGAATTGTTACTGAGGAAATTTAGAGAACCAGTATTTGAGGCTGACTGTAGTACAGTTTTACTGCCACCAACTTATATTTCGCGGAAAGACCACAAAGATGAGACGAGAGAGATTAGAGCTCGTACAGAGGCATATAGGCAGTCATTTTTCCCTCGTTCTGTTTGGGAGTGGAACAGGGAGAGAAGATGCTAGTTGTGGTACGAGGTACCCTCCGCCACGCACCGTATGGTGGATTGCGGAGTATATATGTAGATGTAGATGTAGAACCATAGTCAGAAACAGAATGACACTTTTAAAGATTTATCGAAAATGTTAGAACTTGACATTGAGAGCAAACTTAATAATGTAGAATCAGAACTTATTGAAAATTAGGATCTTTTGAAAATGTGTACAATATTAAATATAATGATGTAAGACAGGGAATGAATACTTCGAAAGAGAGTGTAGATAAGCATAATGAATTAATGTCAATTATTCAGTTGCAAATTACAGGTAGATTACGGGTAGATAATGTAGAAAGGAATTTCGAAGAGAAAATAGCTATCTCCAATATTATAAATGTAATTAGTGTGGAGGAACAATTTGGAGAAATTATATATCGAAAGGTTACCGAGAGAATAACATGCGGGAATGTATTGCGTATTCCTTCTTCCGAACTTAATGATACCAGGAGGGGTATGGACAACCTGTAGAGAGAAATTAAGCTTATCGAAGACAAAGTAGAAAAAATTGTAAATTCACCTAACGTTGTGTTAACTAGTGAAGCGGTGACTGATTTGCAATGGGGAGCTAATTCAGGGTTATCTAGACAATTCCCTAAATTTAAGCCAGACGGAGATGTACATTTGACTCACTTCTTAAAAAGATTTAACCAAGCTTTGCCAAAAAATTGGGAAGATTCCAACCAGATCGAATTTGCTGTGGGGTACCTTCTAGGGGAAGCCTCAGAATGTGGAACATTAAATATTGAGAATTTTCCTCGTGTGAAGACTTTCAAAAGAGTTTTAAACAGAAGTGCTGATGCCAGTGCTCAAGAAAGTTAATATCAGATCTGTGGGACCCAAAATATTGTCGCAGAAGAAGGTGAGTAGCACCGTGGTGTAGTGGTTATGACACTAAACTGTTGCATGGAGGGTCACGAGTTCAAAACTCACCTGAACTGTAGAATTTTAATTTCTATATTCGGTTCGAGGACATTCTAGAAATATCCACATATATCAAGAATCATTGTACTGGAACTGTATATATATCGTATGTGTTCTGGCTGGAGGTAGGTTGCTCCGTACTCTTGTATGTGCAAGTGCTGAATAAACCTTCTTTAAGTGAAGTTAATGTTCATCATTCATCTAATTACACCTTCTTCTATGTGACATCATTCTAGTGGAGGTGCCGGGTATTGGAACTTGTGATGGCGGAAATTATCGACGACACAGTGACTCCCATCGGACTATGACAGAGCCGCCGTTTACATGGTGAGAAACCCAAGTTTGACCCATATTCAGTAGATCGCAATCTATCGGAGACAGAAGAAGAAGAGGACGTTACGATGACAGCAACTGTGTGCCGCCACATGAGACATCTTTCCGGGTTCTCTGGTGATGAAGGCCAAGGTCAAAACAAGTGGTTGAAGCATATAGCCAAATTTAACAAATGGGATGGCACCGTGTGTTTGGCTAACATATTTTTCTACTTGGAGGGCACTGCCAAGCAATGGTATGAGAAAAACAAGGAGAAGTTCACAAGCTGTGAAGTATTCCAGGCGGAACTGCACAAGTATTTCAGCGACACACGAGAACAGAAGTGCAAAGCTGAAGATAAATTAAAGTGCAGGGCACAGTGTCCAGGAGAAACTACAGCATGCCACATTCAGGTCGTCTTGGAGCTGTGTAAAATAGTGGATCCTAGAATGAAGGAGGAAGAGAAGGTTGCACATCTCATGAAGCGTGTTGCTGAGGACATGTATCAAGCCCTACTTCTGAAGGAGGTTTCGCCAGCAGACAAATTCATAAAATGATGCCAGTATATCGAGACAATGCATTAAAAAAGAATTACATGCAAGAAGTTTGAATGGCTGCCAAACATAGTGTCAATGACTGTGGTGGAGGAAGAAACTGATTTCACAAGTGTTCTTCATCAGATAGTGAGAGAGGAAGTTCAGAAGGCACTTGGATTGCACAGTGAGCAAAAAGCTGAGATGCTCGAAGAAGTCATAAGGGAGGAAATGGAACAGACATTGAACCCAGTCGTCCTTCATTTCCCTTTAAAACAGTGAAAAAGTCGAGACCCAGGCAAAGTTATGTTCCTACAATGCCACATGGGGAACCTGTTTGGGCACCAAGGAAGAGTAACGTCTGGAGGACTCAGGATAACCATCCAGTATGTTTCCACTGCGGACGACTGGGACATGTGGTGCACTATTGTTGAGAAAAGTGGTGGATATTTGATGACGCCTGAACCAGAAGATGGCAGACCGATCTTAGTTGACGCCAACTCTGGGATGACGAAGATGAACAAGAAGATGTGGGTGCAGGACGATGTAGGGCACCATCGCTGCAAGCAGACGATCACCTAGCTGCCACAACCTGGGAAACTGAAGGGTGCGACCTTCCTTGGAGGTGAGGCCGCTGAAGAGAAAAATCCTCCGCCATCGACCACTACAAAAATGATAGGAAACTACGTTTATATCCTCATGGATGGCCAACCAGCCCAAGCTCTTGTGGACTCCAGAGCATCATATTCAGTCATTTTGGAGGAGTACTGTTGCCAGTTGCCGAAAACTGTATTCATCGACAACAAAACCTCTCTGCTGAAGGTGGCTAATGGGAAATATGTAAAACCTACAGGAAGATGTGTCATTCATGTGGGTATAAGTGGCCATACTCAGCCCTTAGAATTCATCGTCTTACAAGAGTGTAGTCATGAAGTAATTCTCAGATAAGACTTTTTGAAAGCTTCTCAGGCAATTATAGATTGTGGTCACTCGAAGATTATGCTAGACGAGATGAGATACTGTGGAGAGGAAGATGTGCATCCGAGTGTGTGGAGACTGTGTGTGCTGGATCAATTGATAATTCCTGCAGTAAAAGCTAGAAAGGTAACTGTCATGTGTCATGCCATGCATCAACCCATGGATCTTGTAGTGAAATGTTAGAGAAGCATACCACTGAAGAAAAACTTGGTCATCCCAGCCTCTGTCATGTCGTTCAAGAATGGATTCGGTGAACTGTGGATAGTTGACTGTCGCCGAGAACCGCAGATCCTTCCAAGACACATGTGCATAGCAAACACTGAGCCATCAATTACAGAACAGCTGAGTGTCATAGAAACCTCCCATGCCGAGTCTGTAGGCGAAATTAGCACTACCACTAAGAGACAAGATCTTCTAGCTCGACTATCACCAGACCTCACTAAGGAACAACCAAAGAAGCTACTTGCCATTCTTCAAGAGTTCTCTAAATGCTTCGATCCACAGGTGAAGAGCAAATTAGACAAATCAACAGTGAAGCACCGGATTGGCACTGGAGACCATCAACCAATAAGCCAGAGAGCATACCGTGTGTCAGCAATAGAACGTCGAATAATTCGTGACAAGGTAGAGAAAATGACGAAGAATGACATCATTCAGCCCTCACAGAGCCCATGGTCGTCACCAGTGGTTCTCGTCAGGAAGAAGGATGGCAGTTGGTGCTTTTTTGATGGTACACTAGATTGTCTGAAGGGGGCCAATTTTTTCTCAACCATGGACATGTACTCGGGATACTGGCAAATCGAAGTAGATGAGGCTGATCATGTGAGATCTGCATTCGTCACCCCTGAGGGCCTGTATGAGTTTAAGGTAATGCCGTTTGCTTTGTGTAATGCACCAGCAACTTTTGAATGGATGATGGATGATCTTCGAAGTCACCTGAAGTTGACGATGTGTCTTTGTTATTTAGATGACTTTATAGTGTTCTCAGACACATTTGATGAACACATCAAAAGACTTGAGGACTGTTCTTAAGTGTATCCAACAAGGCGGACTGAAACTTAATCCATGAAAGTGTCTCTTTGGAGCAAAAGAAATCAAAATACTTGGACACCTTGTATCAAACGAAGATGTGCGGCCAGACCCAGAAAAGGTGAGATCTACAATGGAATTTCTTATTCTTAAAAGTATTAGAGATGTGAGAAGCTTCCTTGGATTATGTTCTTATTACCTTCGTTTTATTAAAGACTTTTGTATCAAAGCCAGGCCACTCCACGAGTTGTTAAAAGCCGATGCTAAATTTATCTGGGGTGGTGCTAAATTTATCTGAGGTGGTGCTCAACAAGATTCTTTCGATGTGCTGCAAAAAGCTCTGATGACTGACCCTGTACTTGGCCTGTATGATGAGAGATCACCTACAGAACTACACACAGATCCCAGTGGGTATGGGGTTGGTGCTGTTCTTGTGCAAATTTCGGATGAAAAGAGAAGGTGCAGCCTGTGCTTCTAGGAAACCTCCAAAAGCCGAGAGAAACTCTTCAACTACAGAAAGAGAATGTCTTGCTGTTATCTGGGCCATGGGCAAATTTTGACAGTATCTCTATGGAAGGCCATTCACAGTTGTTACAGACCTTCATTCACTTTGTTGGTTGGCATGTCTTAAGGATCCAACAGGATGACTCATGAGGTGGGCACTACATTTTCAAGAGTATGACATTACCATAGTGTACAAAAGTGGAAGAAAACACCAAGATGCCGACTATCTCTCAAGAAACCCTGTGCAAGACCATCAAGATTTTGATGAAGATGGTGACTATCTTGCTGCACTCCAGGATCTCTTTGCTGAGCAGGAGGAGGACACCAAGATATTTCAAGTTATGCTTGACTTAAATCGGTCAGAGGATGTGAAAGGACAATTTAAGGTAGTTAATGGATTACTTTGCAAGAAAAACTTTGATCCATTTGGAAAGAGGTGGCTACCAGCAATTCCTAAACACATTAGCTTAGATGTTATACAAAAATTATATAACTCACCTGAGGCCAGACATTTAGAATGTATTAAGACATGCAATAGGATCTGCAAGAGATTTTTCGGGACAGGTTTATTTAGGAGTGTCTGTAACTGTGTGTCGCACTGTTGAGAGTGCCAGAGGAGAAAGGCAGTTCCTCACAAACCACCTGACTGACTCATGCCAGTTTCACCAGCCAAAACGCCTTTCCAGCCTGTTGAGATTGACCTCCTCGGA
This sequence comes from Schistocerca piceifrons, assembly GCF_021461385.2. Lineage (NCBI taxonomy): Eukaryota > Metazoa > Arthropoda > Insecta > Orthoptera > Acrididae > Schistocerca > Schistocerca piceifrons. Next base: position 318,246,407 of record NC_060139.1, on the reverse strand, counting down.
TGATTTCCAACATCTGATAGTGGCAATAGATGGATTATTGTTTGCCCTGATTATCTGACACGCTATGCCATTACAAAAGCCGTGGAAAGAGCCAAAGCATTTGACATAGCCAAATTCATCGTGGAAGACATTGTATTAAAACACGGTACCCCAAGTTCGTTAATTATGGGTCGAGGGAAAGTTTTTCAATCAAATCTTGTGACAGAGATAAACCATCGGTGCAACATCACATGACGACTGCCTACCATCCGCAAACTAATGGGCTTACTGAACGCCTTAATGAGACCTTAGCTGACATGCTAACATGCTAACATTGTTCGTCAATGTTGAGCAGAGCAACTGGGATGAGGTGCTACCTTTCGTGACGTTTGCCTACAACACTGCCAAACAAGACGCCACAGGATTTACACCATTTTTTCTAGTGCATGGGCATGAAGTGACTACGATGATGGACACTGTGTTTCTGTTACATCCTGATGACGTGGATGACAACTACATTGGCCAGGTGTTAACCAGAGCTGAGGAAGCTCGACAGTTAGCTCAACTCCACACGCTGCAGGCTCAAGAAAATGATCGCCGAAGGTATGACGTGAGCCACTGCTTTGATGTCTACCAGCTTCTTCTGGATCTTCACTCTTGTTCGGAAGGTTGGTCTCTCTGAGAAGCCCCTCAGGCACTACTTTGGACCTTATAAGGTTGTAAGACAGTTTTCTGATGTTACCTATGAAGTTGAAGATTTCTACCCTTATGCAAGACAAGAGATCAGGGATTGATCCATGTCCTTCAAATGAAGCCGTATAACAATCCTGCAACCCAGGGTAAATTCGAAGCTCCAGCAACAGGCAACAAGTGGAAAGGTGACGAAGAGTGTAGCAGCAAAGGAAGTTCTACAAAGATCACCTCCAGGGCAAACATCAGTCATTGGGAGTCGGAGTAAGCAGGACCGATGACTCGTTCCCGGACTAGGAGGACGTAACACTGAGATGTGAGACGCTGTTCCCTTCAGGAGGGAGCAGTGTCGCAGAAGAAGCTGTAGCACTGTCACTGTGGTGTAGTGGTTATGATACTAGACTGTTGCATGGAGGGTCGTGAGTTCAAAACTCACCTGAGCTGTAAGATTTTAATTTCTATATTTGGTTCGAGGACATTCTAGAAGTATCCACAAATGTCAAGAATCATTGTACTGGAATGTTCTGTACCTGTATATATACTGTATGTGTTCTGGCTGGAGGTAGTTCGCTCTGCGCTCTTGTATGAGCAAGTGCTGAATAAACCTTTGTTAAGTTAAGTTAGTGTTCATCATTCATCTAATTACACCTTCTTCTACATGACAATATTGTAATAATACTTGGGGTACTATGAGGAAATATTTCGATTGGCATTTAACATGAGCAAAGTATTTAGATAAGCCAATGGAAGAAGAAGGATTAGTACATATTTTAATTAGAAGATTGCCAAAAAGACATCTTATGTAGTGGTTGGAAAACGATACTAGAGTTGTTGTCTTTTGTTGACACACTTGATGCAATAAATAAGGACCGCAACGAAACTTTACACCAAGGTGAAAGTTCAAACTATAAAAGAAATAGCAGAAATAATTGCAAAAAGCATGAGGCAAAATTAGCAAAAGTACACCAGTACAATAAGAAAAGTTGTAATGACAATTATCGAAAGAAGCATCCACATTCAAATTTAGGTCCGGTAGCTTCTCAAGAATTTGTACCGAGTAACCATAAAACGCAGAATGGAAATGTAGTATCTCGTTTCGGTAACCAACCCATAATTTGTAGTAATGTGGAAAACGCTGTTCTACCTGGATCCAGGGCCGGGGCCCAGGTCGTGGAGATACATTAGGATGCCTTATTCCATATAAGTATGTTAACTTTACACACAAAATATCCACAAAGGAATGGTTGCTGCTTGAAGAACCAAGCTTAGCCACTAAAAACACACAACCTAAGATAGCAGGGACAGTGGAAAATTCTGAGGTTAACATATTTATACATTCGGGAAGTGAGGTATCACTCATCTCAAACACATTTTTTAACTCGCTACAGAATAAACAGCACTTACTGTTATTGCGAGTGACTGGAGTATACTTAATCAGGATAACAAGAACAAAAAGTAAACTTGTAAAATGCGAAACTCAAGTGAACTGCAGTATTGGAAATATGTTATTTCATCAAATGGTATTAATGGTAGAGAATATGAATAGAGATGTACTGTTCGGCTTAGATTGGTTGTTAGAGTTTAAAGTCATCTTAAACTTTGACGAACATCTTCTTTGTTTTGGTAGAGGAGACAGTAGATGCTGGGCACCATTTGTGACAAATGGTCACATTGATGGACAAACAACTGAGTGTCGGTGTCTGCGATTAACAGCTACAGCTCAATTATCACCAAAAATTGATAATGTGGATGAAGGAACATGTCGAACTGATACAACAAGACAAAGCTAATGAATCCCTAATATTAACCAATCAACTAATATGAGATTTATATAAAACTTTAATGGAGTATGAAGTGGTGTTTTTCGATTGGTCATATAATATCAGCGACTATATCTGTAAGTTCAAAATCAAAGATAACATTCCATTCTTTTGCAAATCATATCCAATACCAGTGAGTTTGAAGGAAACAGTTTGGGATGAGATTAACAAAGTTATTGATACTAATATTATAGAATGAAGTTCCAGTGTTATCCAAATTTGAAAAGGCAAGATTCTTTACCACAATGGACTTGACCACAGGATATTGGCAGATAAAATTACATCCAGAATCCAAAAAGTATACCACCATTTTGTTTGATGGGAAATCATATCATTTCAATGTATTGCCATTCGGACTTGATATCTCTGTGTCCGTATTTATACGTGCATTAGATGAAGCACTAGGGAGAGACCTGTTGAAGGATTTGATAATATACGTAGAAGATATGCTAATTGTATCAGCTACTTGGGAGGAATATTGTCTAACTTTGTGCAAGACTCCGAAAAAAATTTAGAGAGAAAGGTATTACGGTGAAGCTGTCAAAATCATTTTTTACGTGCCAAGAACTTAAGTTCTTAGGTCATATTATAGGGGTAAAGGGAATTAGACCGGACTCTGAATGCATAAAAGCTATCAAAGAATGTCTGCATCCTGGAAATGTAAAACAATTAAAAGGATTTAAAGGTATGGCCGGATACTATCAATGGTATGTACGAGGGCAAGAGTTAAGTGACCTGAGAATTTTACATTTATTAAGAAAGGGAGTACTGTGGACTTGGGACCAAGGTGTAAATGATGTGTTTGAAAACATTAAAAGAGCGTTTGTTGAGTCACCCATATTACATCATCCAGTTACGGGTGAACCATTTAAACTTTCAACAGATGCATCTGATTACGGTGTTGCTGCTGAACTTTTCCAAGGAGAACGGGATCCAAGTGATGTAGAACACAGAACCATAGCTTTTGCTAGACATAGCCTAAATAAGCACGAACTAAATTACACAGCTACTGGAAAGGAACTATTGGCAATTGTGTGGAGTATTCAAAAATTTCAAACACTAGTATGGGGATCAGAAATCCATATTTATACAGATCATCAAGCTTTATCCTTTCTGATGAGTAGTTGATTACTAAACAGTAGGTTGATGAGATGGATGCTTTTCCTGCAGGAATACGATATTAAGATACGATATGTAAAAGATTCTGAAAATATTGTACCTGATGCTTTATCAAGGCTACCCATAGGAATGGAAGAATTAAAATGGACGGAATGGCTCGGCATTATTTTTGCCATTAATTTTATGTTGGCAGAATATTCGAACATCATTGTAAAGGAAATGGCTAAAAGAATAACAGGGAATATCCACCATGATCCTTATTTCACAGAAATATTTTCTATGTGTATCCAGAACTCGTTACCTCCTAATCAATTAGGAAAATGGAAAATTATAGCTCATAACTTGTTTTGGAGAGACAGCGTAACATCAAAGTGGTGGGGCTTATGTGTTCCGAAGGTAATGGAAGACGAACTTGTACGGCATGTTCACACAGGATGTGGACATTTTGGAATCAAAAAATGTATATCCCATACGAATAAGTTTTATTATTTCAAGAAACTAGGGCATAAAATAGCATCTTTGATTAGAACCTGTGAAACTTGCCAGAAAGTAAAAGAGAATAACACTCACGTGAAATACAAAATGTATCCTATTATTCCTAAGTAATTACACAACCTCACAGCGGCAGATTTTTTTTAGACCAATTCCACAAGGAAAGGGAGAAGTATCATATATTTTGGTTATCATAGAATGTTGGTCAAAATATGTTAAACTATATCCCATTAAAAGAGCAAATACACAGACAGTTATACACTGTTTACAACAGTACTTTCTAGGAGTAGGTAAACCAAAACGGTTTCTTACGGATAATGGACCACAACTTGTGAGTAACGAATTTAGAGAATTCCTAGCGTGGGAAGGTATTCGACAAGTGTTAATATCCGATTATAACCCGTCATCAAATCCATGTGAGCGAGTAATGAAGGAAATTGGAAAATTATGTTGTGCTACTGCCATGAAAAACATACGTCGTGGACAACAAAAATTAGGGACTTTAAACTTAACGTAAATGAATTACCCCTTTAATCGACTGTGTTGACATCTTTAGAAGTTATAGGCAAACCTTTTGTAGGGGAACCTCTAATTAAGTGTGTTAATTGGCCTGAAAAACTTAGTGTCAATATCGAAGTAAATCAGGAAATAGGTTCTAAAAATTTAATTGAAAAGGTGGTACAAATAGTAAGTAAGCATAACGAAAAGGCTGCGAACCTCAGTACCAAGTCGATGACCTGGTTCTTATAAAACATCATCTTCCCAGGTCGACTCTGAAGAAAGAGACTCATAAGTTTTTCCAAAAATATGAGGGACCATACCGGGTACAAATGGCAGTCCATCCTAAGACATTATTTTTAGTAGATCTCACGACTGGATTAGAGAAGGGTAAATACAATGTAAAGGATGTAAAATTGTTTATCCCCCAGGGACGTTAACATCTAAGTTAACGGGCGGAATAACGACCGTCGGATCCCAAGTTGTTTTCGATGTTTTTTTCCAAATAGTGTCCTGCATCAAATTCCTTTAAAATCTAGAAATATTCTGTAATCTTACTGCTTACAAGGGAACCTCCCCATCGCACCCCCCTCAGATTTAGTTATAAGTTGGCACAGTGGATAGGCCTTGAAAAACAGATCAATCGAGAAAACAGGAAGAAGTTTTGTGGAACTATGAAAAAAATAAGCAAAATATACAAACTGAGTAGTCCATGTGCAAGATTGATAGAACAGTGTGAGCTCAGGAGCGTCGTGGTCCCGTGGTTAGCATGAGCAGCTGCGGACTGAGAGGTCCTTGGTTCAAGTCTTCCCTCGAGTGAAAAGTTTAATTTATTTTATTTAATTTATGATTATCACATCCACAAGAAAACCTAAATCGGGCAAGGTAGAAGAATCTTTTTACCCATTCGCCAAGTGTACAAGTTAGGTGGGTCAACAACATATTCCTGTCATGTGACGTTCATGCCGTCACCAGTGTCATATAGAATATATCAGACGTGTTTTCCTGTGGAGGAATCTGTTGACCTATGACCTTGCGATCAAATGTTTTCGGTTCCCATTGGAGAGGCACGTCCTTTTGTCTACTAATCGCACGGTTTTGCGGTGCGGCCGCAAAACACAGACACTAAACTTATTACAGTGAACAGAGACGCCAATGAACGAATGGACAGATCATAACTTTGAGAGAATAAAGAAAGTAAACTTTTCACTTGAGGGAAGACTTGAACCAAAGACCTCGTGTTCCGCAACTGCTCACGCTAACCGCGGGACCACGGTGCTTTTGCGCGTGAATCACTCAGTTTGTATATTTTGGTTATTTTTTTCATAGTTCCACACAACTTCTTCCCATTTTCTCGATTAATCTGTGTTCAGTTTTTCAAGGTCTATCCACTGTGCCAACTTATAACTAAATCTGAGGGGGGTGCGATGGGGAGGTTCCCTTGTTAGAAAACTGGATATGACTATGAAATGGAGAACAACTAAAGAGAACCACAGAAAAAAAGTGATATCTAGACGAAATAAACTAAATAGAGCATTATATTTGTGGAAAATATGATAAGATGTGACTTGCTGAACAACTGTTTTACCATAGTGTATAGATGTTCTATTTTGTATTTTATACCTTTTATGAGATGTGATATAAATGGGAGGGTTTGTATAAATTTTAAAAGTGGTGGCTATTGTAGCTAAAAACATGATTTACAAGAACAGATAAATTATGATTAACACAAAACACACATCACACCTTTCAAACAACCCTCACAAACAAGTGTGCCTGATTTTTCATCATTTGATGTTTCCATAGGGTTGCTAGGATTTTCTTCGGGGACCTCAATGGGTGAAGGTGGGACAAGTCCGTTCTGTAGGAGAGGATTTAACACCAAACCACCTCCAGTGTCTCACTCAAGTACCTGATGGGTAGGGATACTAGGGAAGGGAGGTGGGAAGGGTTTCCTGTCTTTGGGGCTATCTTCTTTCTCTTCTTCGATCCTAGCATCCATATCTGTTTTTTCCTTTCTTACTTCTCATTTGAGGACCTGTCTATTTTTTCCCTCTTTCCATATTCACAAACTTCCATCGCTGAAGTCCTTTTTTATTTTCATGGTTACTAAAAACCTAAGTCTTATCTTTAATAAGAAGGCTGAAGAATCAGACTACACACACACACACACACACACACACACATACATACATATACATCCACATATACACAAATATATATTTCTAAACAAACATTAAATCACATAAGAGGAAGCCTGTCACGATGTGAGAACCGCCAGGTGTTGTAGGGAAAATGTGTGTACATATTGAAATATGCGCACATATATAGGAAGCTATGATGGTTCTACATCAAATATACATAAAAAGAGGTGCACATCCGTAACAAACAACTATAAAGTATTAATGAGTGATGGATAAATAAGAGAGAGGCTTAAGCAAAGAAGAAAACGAAAATAGGAGTAGAATTAGTCATGTTGATCATTAAGAAACATCAGCTTAATAAGTACTCTGATGAATTGAAGGATAGTGGGACATAAATTAATGTAGACATAGTATCTATTGAAAATATGGAAGTTGATAAGTAGAGGAGGATGCTAAGTAGTAAATGGTATATTAAAGAATGAATGTGAAGTTTAAAATAGATTTATATCTTTACCAGAAGATACTTAATTATGGTATACATATAAATATATACTTGGGTAATGAACCGTGAGACCTACTCAGAAAGGATAAGGGGGGTGTACCCGGTATTCACTAAGTATAAAGGGCAGGCGTACCTACGTGGAGATAGGATGATCTGTGGCATAAAAATAGGGATGTTTTGTAAGGGGCGTAGCTACCAGAAGGGAAAGAGGAAGTACTCTCATAAGTTCAACCCACAAACAAGGAATAGGTACTAACAAAGAGATAGAGGGGCTGGCCAGTACTTACCTCAGCTCAGTACAGCCGATAGATACACATAAAACAGAACTGAAAATTTACATTCCTAGCTTTCGGAACTTTGTTCCTTCATCAGGGAGGAGAGAGGGGAAAAAAGGGGAAGAAGGGAAAGTGGATTCAGTTACTCACAACCCAGGTTATGAAGCAACAGGGAAAGGTAAACAGGGAGGGTAGCAAGGATGGAGGCATGGTTGTCAGAGGGAAGCCAAAGATATTCTACTGTAAGTACTGTGCCAGCTTCAAACCAAAGAGGATGCATACAGAAGTAAAGAGGTATATAGTATAAAGATAAACACAACTATGTAGGATGAAAAGATGCATGAATGGCTAAAGAGGAAAGGGAAAGAGGAGAAGACTGAAGAGTGAATGGGAGTGAGGTTGTTTAACGTAGGTTCAGTCCAGGGGGATGGCGGGATGAAAGGATGTGTTGGAGTGCAAGTTCCCATCTCCGCAGTTCAGAGGGACTGGTGTTGGGTGGGAGAAGCCAAATGGCACATACGGTGTAGTCCCTCTGAACTGCGGAGATGGGAACTTGCACTCCAACACATCCTTTCATCCCGCCATCCCCCTGGACTGAACCTACGTTAAACAACCTCACTCCCATTCACTCTTCAGTCTTCTCCTCTTTCCCTTTCCTCTTTAGCCATTCACGCATCTTTTCATCCTACATAGTTGTGTTTATCTTTATACTATATACCTCTTTACTTCTGTATGCATCCTCTTTGGTTTGAAGCTGGCACAGTACTTACAGTAGAATATCTTTGGCTTCCCTCTGACAACCATGCCTCCATCCTTGCTACCCTCCCTGTTTACCTTTCCCTGTTGCTTCATAACCTGGGTTGTGAGTAACTGAATCCACTTTCCCTTCTTCCCCTTTTTTCCCCTCTCTCCTCCCTGATGAAGGAACAAAGTTCCGAAAGCTAGGAATGTAAATTTTCAGTTCTGTTTTATGTGTATCTATCGGCTGTACTGAGCTGAGGTAAGTACTGTCCAGCCCCTCTATCTCTTTGTTAGTATTTGTTTCACATCTTATATGAGATTTTCCATTAATCATTTAAACAAGGAATAGGTGCTGATACTAGGAAAGGGAACATTATCGTGACAAAGTCACATGTTTTATAGGGATTATTCTGGGGAGTGTGAATTCTGTGAACGACTAGCATTATTATGTTTTGTGGAACTAAATGAGAGTCAAAAGAACACTTTCATTTTGTCCAGAGTTCCTCCAAGCTACAAATAATGAAAATGGTACATACTAGCAAACAGGTAGTACAAAAGATAATAATAGAAAATAGTTTAATCATGTGTCATGAACACCTGAAGTTTACGCTTGGAAAAAAAAAAAAAAAAAAAAAAAAAAAAAAAAAAAAAAAAAAAAAAAAAAAAAGAGTCCTCACAATTCCTAAATTTTAGTAAAGCTGACTAAAACCATGAGTAAATGCTCATATCTTAATAACAAAGTAAAATAAGAAAGAATAGAGAAACAATAAGCGAAAGATTGGTCAAGAGAGGGCAGAGAATTGTTATGGAAAGGCAAGATATGTATATAAACATATGTAAGAAATGTATACTGTTAAGATATGAAATGTTATTATGAGTGGTATTATTTGCATAATGGTTATGTATAAAATATCGCATGTTCGATCTGAGGGGGTGGGATGTTGGATCTGAGGGGCGGGGGATATGTAGTGATTTGAGAATTTCTGTGTAAATTCTAGAACCACTTAGCCTTCTACCATCTTGAACACACGATATTCTGGATATGAGTGTGGGATGGTAACATCCTACCTACTGTACATTACATGTTTGTGTTTGCAAGTTTAAAATCTGTTGCATGAAGAAAGTAGACACAGTGGTCGGACGGCACCGACAAAAACCTGTCGGGCAATCCATAGATGTTTTAGTGAGTGTGTAAGGAAGAACCAGGAGTTTCTATGCAGCTCTGTGCTTATTGTGCCAGTGACTATTGTTATTAAAACAAAAACAGTTGCAAAAAGTACTCTTGTAGACTCTTGACGCAACTTTGTTAGAGGCAAGACTCATTTTATGATTCATGTTAAGAAAGGTCATGGTATCCAAGCCAACTTTCTTTTAACTGTAACTCAATCTGTTTCTAATGTCCGAGTGTATGAGAGACTTGCAGGAAGTTACATATTCACTGGAAAGTGAATTTTTTATTGTGTATGGAGGTCAAATACTTTGTTAGTTGACAAAAATTAAAGTTTGTATGCCTCCTTATTTCATAGGTAGTAGTAGTAGTAGTCGTTGTTGTTGTTGTTGTGGTCGTGGTCTTCAGTCCTGAGACTGGTTTGATGCAGCTCTCCATGCTACACTATCCTGTGCAAGCTTCTTCATCTCCCAGTACCTACTGCAGCCTACATCCTTCTGAATCTGCTTAGTGTATTCATCTCTTCTACGATTTTTACCCTCCACTCTGCCCTCCAATACTGAATTGGTGATCCCTTGATGCCTCAGAACATGTCCTACCAACCGATCCCTTCTTCTGGTCAAGTTGTGCCACAAACTTCTCTTCTCCCCAATCCTATTCAATACTTCCTCATTAGTTATGTGATCTACCCATCTAATCTTCAGCATTCTTCTGTAGCACCACATTTCGAAAGCTTCTATTCTCTTCTTGTCCAAACTATTTATCGTCCATGTTTCACTTCCATACATGGCTACACTCCATACGAATACTTTCAGAAATGACTTCCTGACATTTAAATCTATACTCGATGCTAACAAATTTTTCTTCTTCAGAAACGCTTTCCTTGCCATTGCCAGCCTACATTTTATATCCTCTCTACTTCGACCATCATCAGTTATTTTGCTCCCCAAATAGCAAAACTCCTTTACTACTTTAAGTGTCTCATTTCCTAATCTAATTCCCTCAGCATCACCCGACTTAATTAGACTACATTCCATTATCCTTGTTTTGCTTTTGTTGATGTTCATCTTATACCCATCTTTCAAGACACTGTCCATTCCGTTCAACTGCTCTTCCAAGTCCTTTGCTGTCTCTGACAGAATTACAATGTCATTGGCGAACCTCAAAGTTTTTATTTCTTCTCCATGGATTTTACTACCTACTCCGAACTTTTCTTTTGTTTCCTTTATTGCTTGCTCAATATACAGATTGAATAACATCGGGGATAGGCTACAACCCTGTCTCACTCCCTTCCCAACCACTGCATCCCTTTCATACCCCTCGACTCTTATAACTGCCATCTGCTTTCTGTACAAATTGTAAATAGCCTTTCGCTCCCTGTATTTTACCCCTGCAGCCTTCAGAATTTGAAACAGAGTATTCCAATCAAAATTGTCAAAAGCTTTCTCTAAGTCTACAAATGCTAGAAACGTAGGTTTGCCTTTCCTTAATGTTTCTTCTAAGATAAGTTGTAGGGTCAGTATTGCCTCTCGTGTTCCAACATTTCTACGGAATCCAAACTGATCTTCCCCGTGGTCAGCTTCTATCAGTTTTTCCATTCGTCTGTAAAGAATTCGCGTTAGTATTTTGCAGCTGTGACTTATTAAACTGTCAGTTCAGCAATTTTCACATCTGTCAACACCTGCTTTCTTTGGGATTGGAATTATTATATTCTTCTTGAAGTCTGAGGGTATTTCGTCTGTCTCATATCTTGCTCACCAGATGGTAGAGTTTTGTCAGGAGTGGGTCTCCCAAGGCTGTCAGTAGTTCTAATGGAATGTTGTCTACTCTGGGGGCCTTGTTTCGACTCAGGTCTTTCAGTGCTCTCTCAAACTCTTCACGCAGTATCATATCTCCCATTTCCTCTTCCATTTCCATAATATTGTCCTCAAGTACATCACCCTTGTATAGACCCTCTAAATACTCCTTCCTCCTTTCTGCTTTCCCTTCTTTGCTTAGAACTGGGTTTCCATCAAAGCTCTTGATATTCATGCAAGTGGTTCTCCTTTCTCCAAAGGTCTCTTTAATTTTCCTGTAGGCAGTATCTATCTTGCCCCTAGTGAGATAAGCCTCTACATCCTTACATTTGTCCTCTAGCCATCCCTGCTTAGCCATTTTGCACTTCCTGTCGATCTCATTTGTGAGACGTTTGTATTCCTTTTTGCCCGCTTCATTTACTGCATTTTTATATTTTCTGCTTTCATCAATTAAATTCACTATTTCTTCTGTTACCCAAGGGTTTCTACTAGCCCACGTCTTTTTACCTATTTGATCCTCTGCTGCCGTCACTATTTCATCCCTCAAAGCTACCCATTCTTCTTCTACTGTATTTCTTTTCCCCATTCCTGTCAATTGTTCCATAATGCTCTCCCTGAAGCTCTGTACAACCTCTGGTTTACTCAGTTTATCCAGGTCCCATCTCCTTAAATTCCCACCTTTTTGCACTTTCTTCAGTTTTAATCTACAGTTCGTAAGCAATAGATGGTGGTCAGAGTCCACATCTGCCCCTGGAAATGTTTTACACTTTGAAACCTGGTTCCTAAATCTTTGTCTTACCATTATCTAATCTACCTGATACCTTTTAGTATCTCCAGGGTTCTTCGATGTATACAACCTTCTTTCATGATTCTTAAACCAAGTGTGAGCTATGATTAAGTTATGCTCTGCACAAAATTCTACCAGACGGCTTCCTCTTTCATTTCTCAGCCCCAATCCATATTCACCTACTATGTTTCCCTCTCTCCCTTTTCCTACTCTTGAATTCCAGTCACCCTGACTATTAAATTTTCGTCTCCCTTCACTACCTGAATAATTTCTTTTATCTCATCATACATTTTATCAATTTGTTCGTCATCTGCAGAGCTAGTTGGCATATAAACTTGTACTACTGTAGTAGGCATGGGCTTCGTGTCTATCTTGGCCACAATAATGCGTTCATTATGCTGTTTGTAGTAGCTTACCCATACTCCTATTTTTTTATTCATTATTAAACCTACTCCTGCATTACCCCTATTTGATTTTGTATTTATAACTCTGTATTCACCTGACCAAAAGTCTTGTTCCTCCTGCCACCGAACTTTACTAATTCCCACTATATCTAACTTTAAATTATCCATTTCCCTTTTTAAATTTTCTAACCTACCTGCCCGATTAAGGGATCTGACATTCCACGCTCCGATCCATAGAATGCCAGTTTTCTTTCTCCTGATAACGACATCCTCTTGAGTACTCTCCGCCCGGAGATCTGAATGGGGGACTATTTTACCTCCGGAATATTTTACCCAAGAGGACGCCATCATCATTTAATCATACAGTAAAGCTGCATGCCCTCGGGAAAAGTTACGGCTTTAGTTTCCCCTTGCTTTCAGCCGTTCGCAGTACCAGAACAGCAAGGCCATTTTGGTTAGTGTTACAGGGCCAGATCAGTCAATCATCCAGACTGTTGCCCCTGCAAGTACTGAAAAGGCTGCTGCCCCGCTTCAGGAACCACACGTTTGTCTGGCCTCTCAACAGATACCCCTCCTTTGTGGTTGCACCTACGGTACGGCTATCTGTATCGTTGAGGCACACAAACCTCCCCACCAACGGCAAGGTCCATGGTTCATGGGGGGTGGGGGGTCATAAGTAGAAAGAATCTAAAAATCCCTGCACCTAGTGTAATTTGACACAGAGAAGAAGTGAAGATGGTTTCCAGCACTCGGCTATTCAGTAAAGAAGGGTGGCTGCAAATTGCAAGTAAGTCACCTCATAAAGAGATGGATAAGTGGAAGGTGGTTTGGGGGAATAAGCCAATATAACCTAGATCCACACTCTCACTGTAATAAGTCATCAGAACGTTAGAGTATATGCTCTGGGAAAAACCCGGAATTTTGTAGGATTCCAGGAATTTTTCATTTTTTAGTCTTGAGTTAAATTTTATTAATTGTTATTGGTAAAATCTGATAGTTTAACAAAGAATTTTAGTCTATCCTTCTTCTGCAGAATAATACTGCAGCAATAAAATGTAAGAACGGAATTAAACCAAACTAAAACTTAAGTTGCAAAGGAAATGTGCCATTTACAACATGAAAACATAGTGCACACACGAGAACATGCCCAAAGCAAAATGTGTCAAAGGCTTAAAGACGAAGACAATAGAATACTCCATAACAGCAAACTAATTCTGATGAGCATGACATTCTAACGGTTTACATTAAGTTCGTTTTGAGCAGTTGCCAGTAGGCTCATGTGCATGCACAGTTGAGTTGCATATGAGCAGTACCTTCCACTTCCGGCTATTTGAAGTGTGGCTATACCAGTAGGAAGAAGCAGTCTTGCTACCTAGAAAATTTTTTGTAGCACGCCTAAGCTGCCAGATTTGCCCATTCGCAGAGCAGTCTGGGTTGTAGGGGGAGGGAGATAAAGACCTGTGTTTGTGTTTAGTGATTTTGCTGCTTTGTCTTCATTTACAGTTCACACATCAAGTGAAAACAAAACGTTTTTTTGTGACTGGAAGCTGTCAAGTGAATTAAAATACATTCACATAATTGCAGAAGGCTAAAGTATGTTATTAGTTTCAGTTTTCTAATTTTATTTGATTTCCACATTTTTGGCAGTCAAGCATTAATCGCATTGCACAAGAACGAAGTTATATTTATCGGTGGCTAAATAAATGTGCCTTTTATTAATCTTTCTCCCAGATGTGGAAGAGATCAGAAAAGAAAAGTTTCATTCCACACTATTGGCTAGTTTCAACAGTTCAATGAATTTCAAGCACACATTTTCATATTGTGGCATGTATGGCATTATGCCATAGTAAAGAGCTAAACATGAGACAATACAGTACTGATACTCCAAGAAAATTTGTATCCAGAAAAGTGCACTGAAAAGCTTATATCAGGTTGAGGCCTACTTCATTGTAAATCTGGGCATATGCAATCCAAATTATGAATTTAGTGTGGTACGAAATTCCTATGAACTTGGTGTATCCTCTGATGTCCTATTTCCTTTATGATATCATGTAAGAACTCTTAGTGCTATATGTATACAAACATGTGGACTTCCTGTGTCATTGTAGCTGCAAAGTATTATGAATGGTTCTTTGAAAAGCATTATTTTCAAAGGAAATTTCCTTCTACCCACGATGAATTATGTTACATGTGAGAATGTGCAATGAATTTCCTAAATTACAGAGCATTTGACTCTCATTTAAAACTTAACACTTTGAGTACTAACCACTTGGAATAATTTTGAGCCCAGAAGATCAGACATTAATGTCATTTTACTGGCACATCTGTGTATTGTCTCTTAAAGTGTAACACACACTGAAAAGACCAATATTGTATGTGAAAGCTTAGCTTTTCTTGTAGTTTATTGATCTTCAAGATCAATAATATTTGTGAAGGCTTAGTTTTTCTTGTAACCACACTATTTACATTAATTTAAACTATTAACTTTGTTATTTGTATGTTCATGCTACTTAACAGTGGTGTTGCTATTGGCTGACTACATCACGTCCTATGCTCTGAATATCTGCTGTCATTGGCTAGTGAAAGCACATGACATGAGCTATGACTGACTTATAAAAGCGCATTGCAATCTCTTATTTCAATGCTTTGAAAATTAACATGCTGTGTTTGGTGGAATTCAAATTAACACTTTTGTAATACAAAGATGTGCAGCATATCTTAATATGAAAGTTTCATTTTCTAAAGTGCTGGGAAATTCCATGCTGGTTTATAAAACCTTTACCATTGAAAGGATTGATGTTTTTACTGCTCTGAGGGAAACTATACAGTCGCTTTTCATGGATAAAGTGTATTTTCACCTTGAAAGAAGTGTATTTCCATGTGGGGAAAAGTGCATTTTTAACCGGGAGATCCGGGAAAAATCCGAGAATTTTTTTTTCTTGTCCGTGTATACACCCTGATTTCAGCAGTACTGCACAACTTTATACAACTAACCATAAATTTTTTATGCACTCCATCCATTGTGTTTCTTGAATGTTGGAAATTCTCAAAGACAGTTGAAAAGATTTGGAAAAAGGGAACAAAAACATAAACTCCATTGTCGACTTGTAACAACTCTCCTCAAAATTATTGTGTGATGGAATGAATTATCATATTTATTCTTTGAAACAAATTTAAACTATGTTCTTGAATATTGTTAAATTTTACCATGAAACTATGTGGATATACTGTATAACTACTTTGAAATATTTTTCTGAATAGGTGTTAAATTCTTACTTTATATCTACCACCTTATCTCTTTGAGAAGCTCTGTAAATGTGCTCATCAACTATTTTAAACATATGTTAGAGGTCATAAGTATATAATCAAGTCAAAAAGACACATTAAGTTGCAGATAGACACAATTAAAAGACACTTACACAAAGCTTTCAGTCATAGCCTTCATCAGCAAAAGAGAAACACACACCATTCATACACACAAGCAAGCACACCTCACGCACACGTGGCTGCCAACTCTTGCAGCTCAGGCTGGAATGGTGTATGTTCCTCTTTTGCTAATGAATGTTGTGGTTGAAAACTTTGTGTGAAGTTCAGAATCAATACTTATATGTTTGTTTTTAACACTTTTGAATAATTATTTTAGGAAACATAAGTTAACAGAAATGTTTCACTGATACATAGGCTTTGAACATTCACTCTTTGAAGAGTAATTAATGTAGTCAGTCACCTGTGGTAGTTGAAGTTGTTATTTTCACTGCATGCCGTATAATTTTGACAGAAAGCTGGTTTTGTAAATGTGTAATCAAATGGAATTACCTGACTCGGCATGTGATAATGTATTAATTTGCCTGGTAACAGCATTAACAAATAGAACAGGAAATGCAAATTACTTTAGTGCATTGAATACACAGAGAATTCAAAAATTGTAATGACAAAACCACTTTTTGTGTAAGTAATTATTTTGATAAGTTCACCCAAACTTCACATGGCAGCACCCTGAGAACGTATGTACTGTTTAATACAACACTTGTTATAAGAGTACTTGACTACAGCTGTCACTTTAATGAACAGTCTCACACCTCCAGAGCCATTGCTACCTAATTCCAGCAACTGCAGCAATTTAGACATTCATTTCCATCCAGTAGGTAAGATTTCATGTAAGATGCAGGTTCCTTTGCACAGTTAGCCAACAACCAGACTAAGCCACTTCTTGATTTCCACTTAATCATTAATGCAACTGGCTATTAAATCACTCTAGAATATTTGGCAAACATTATGCATAATACTGACATACCTTTACCACATGCTGTACTTGGCAGCTCCAGTGTTGCATTTTATCTAACTGTAAATTAGAGGCTTTCTTCATATAATGGGTACACTGCTGCTCACTATCCTTTCTCACAAAGAACTCTATGAAAAAGATGAGTTACTGAGATAATTCTCATCTTGTGGTTTCTCAGGTTTCTGTATGAGCACTGTTATCTCCCTAAATAAACACTTTAACTTGAACATATTATTTGACTGTTTTCCCATACTCATATTGATTAATTACTAAATACTTCACTAGTAATAAATACAACTTTGCAGGTAATACGGGAGGTGCTCAAGTAATGCAACAAATTTTTTTGCTCGACCAATTTTGGTTGAAAAAATGTGGAATTTGTCATGGGACATTGAGGAATATTCCTCATTCAGCCCCTCTAGTTTCATGATGTTCCGATTGGTGACAGCAGTGTATGTAGCCTTCAAAATGGTGTCTGTAATTGAGGTGCAGTTCAAGCAGAGAGCTGTCACTGAGTTTCTTTTGGTGGAAAACTGGAGCATCGCATATATTTCCAGGGGCTTGCAGAATGTTTACGGATACCTGGCAGTCAACAAAAGCATGGTAAATCATTGAGAAAGGCACCTGTCATCATTGCAACAAGGTCGCACAGACTTCTCCAATCTCGCGTGTGCCAGCTGGCCGCACGCAACTGTGACTCCTGCAATGTTGGAGTGGGTGGACACTGTCATTTGAGGTGATCGACATATCACAGTCAAACACATAGCTGCTCAACTGGGCATTTCTGTTTGTAGTGCTGACACTCGACCACAAGTTGTCGTGCTCAAAGGAGTGTGTTCGATGAGGTCCTTGCTGCCTAACAGAAGACCATAAAGAGCAACAGAGGACCATCTGTACAGTACTGCTTATGGCTTGTGAGGCTGATCATGACAACTTTTTGCTGAACATCATCACAGCTGAAGAAATGTTGTTTCACCATTTCAAACCAGAAACAGAATGGGAATCCATGGAGTGGCACCATACCACTTCTCCTCTGAAGAAGTAGTTCAAACCTGCACCCTCAGCCAGTAAAGTCATGGTGACAGTCTTCTTGGACTCTGAGGGGGTTATTCTGTTTGATGTCCCTATCCTAGTGCAACAATGAAATGTGAAGTGTATTGTGCTACCCTCCGGAAATTGAAGAAATGACTTAGCGAGTTAATCGCCCCAGAAGTGCAAACAAACTTCTTCTCTGTGACAATGCAAGTCTGCACACAAGTCTGCGCATCCAAGAGGAGCTCACAAAACTTCACTGGACAGTTGTTCCTCATCCACCCAACCACATAGATTTTGTACCTTCAGACTTACATCTGTAGGACCCAGTGAAGGATGCAGTCCAAAGGAAGCAGTATGTGGATGATGGGGATGTTACTGATGCAGCCAGATGTTGGCTCCGACGCTGACCAGTAGAGTGATACTTTGCAGGTGTATAGGCCCTCCCATTAAGGCGGCATAAGGCTGTTGCATTGAATGGAGATTATGTTGAGAAATAGGGTACTGTAGCGAAAAGAGTGGGGAATAATGCGGTGTATTGGAATCCTGAATAAAACCAACCTGCTTTCGGAAAAAAAGATGTGTTTCACTACTTTTTGAACACACCTTGCAATTTTTACAAAATTATATTCATTACAAAAAGTATGCAGTGAATTAAAGTTGGCAGTTAGTCACAATAATTGCTGCTGGATGCTTGAGCTTGGAAGAGCACACATTTCAGGCACATGCTATTCAGTTAGCTAGTAGGACTATTGCTGTATGGTGCAAACATATACTAATCTCATATTTACCATGGTATCTTTCTTGAGATGGACTAACACGCTGTTTATGG
The DNA here is from genome assembly GCF_021461385.2 of Schistocerca piceifrons. Lineage (NCBI taxonomy): Eukaryota > Metazoa > Arthropoda > Insecta > Orthoptera > Acrididae > Schistocerca > Schistocerca piceifrons. The sequence continues at coordinate 318,227,846 of NC_060139.1, read as the reverse complement.
ATGTAGAAAAGTAATAATTAACCTTGGTATATTGCTAAGGCGGTTACATGCTGATCATGCCCTACTCCCAGTTCACTGCCTCGCATTGCATTTGAGGAGGGCTGCATTGTAAATAAAGAAATAAATAAAAATCAGTGCTTATCATTCATTACCAAAATTTACACTGTCATACTCTCACTATTCACCATGTTATTGTGTAATTTTGAACAACAGTTAAAATTGTCACTGATCCCAAGCTGCAGATTCACTAAACATCAGTGTTCCACAGTCCACACTTTTATTATTGATCAATGAGACACTTCATACCATTCAAGGTGACAAAGTCACTGTTTGTACAGTGTTACAGTTTGTACCAAGTCACTGTTCATTTATCCCTCTGAACACAAACTGTAACAGTTACAGACACACAAAATCATTCCCACCAGGGATGCTGTGTGCAGCATTTCAAGATCATGAGATTGTGGCTGGTATTACCAACTTAGCACTTCACACGTGAGTTGCAATTGGACATGTACACATGAGGTACATGTCTAGAGCAGGGACTGGTCTTCTAAAGTATTCCTCATCTCACGTATCTTGCACAGTTGCAGTTGTATTGATGATATAGCTCTGTGAATCTGCTTTAGGAATTAGACGACTCCTGAGACAATCACAACTGCAGTGAACTATTGCACTATATCATATGCATATTGAAAATGCTTTACATTCACATATATTCATTCAATCATATTGTATGAGCACAAGCCATGAACTTACTGCATTGCAGTTAAAGCTGAATAATGCTGTGTTAAAAATAAATGTCATTAGCACTTCTGCTCAGACCACAAACTTCCTTTCAAGGGCTGTCCGTAGTGACTCCTCACTAAAGATCATTAGTGGTGACTGATGCCTCCAAACTGTTCTGAGGAGTCTGTCTCTCAGTTCTGGCCAATCAGAGGCCAGGAAAGGCAACACTGCCACATAAGACCATGCTATGACCAACAAATGAAAGGTGAGAGAACAGTCTTCACATGAAACCCGCACTTTAGCTTGCAATAACATGATGCAATAGGCTGTATCACTAGAATTTTTCCCATATTGCACAGAATTGCAGTTTACACTGGGCCAATTAGCTATAAGTGTTACAACCTGCCCGTCACTTTTTTAAATGAGGACTGAAGAGGACTTTACGTGTTCCACAATTTATTTGCACACATGTTAAGATAGTAGTGGCAAGCTGACCACACTACCCAGCTGGCAGTCTGCCACCGCTATCTCAAAGCCTGTGTGGAATACACACTGTGTGCTATCAAACTGTGGGGCAGGGGAAGTCCTCTTCAGTCATCTATGGCTCAGCTGAAGATTACAGGCAGGTCCCAGTCAAAATATCATGGACAGCTGGCAGCAAGCTCAAAAATCCTTTGAATTTTCAGTTTTAAAATGATTCAAGGGATGTCAGAATGTCCATCGTCAATAGTGCTGAAGTACCTCGATCATACAATAATAGTTGGAGGCGCCTGTAACCTACCAAGTTTAAATAGGATAACATCTATGGATTCATTGCAAATTGTACAGACACAGTCTTGTGAAGTAGTTCTGAACACATTCTCTGAAAACTGGCTTGATCAAATAGTTCGACAAATGGAAATATTTTAGAGCTCATATCTACAAATAGACCTCACATTATCAACAGTGTCAGTATAGAGACAGGGATTAGCAATCACAGTATGATGGTTACAAAAGTTAATAAACCTATCAAGAAAGATAGGAGAGTTTTTGCACTGGAAAGAACAGATAAGCAGTTATTTGCCTCCTACTTAGACAATGAATAGGTAGACAGTGAATAGGCATTATTTAGTTCTAATATGATGGACTTAGAGGAATTATGGGCAAAGTTTCAACTGATTGTAAATTAGGTTCTGCAGAAGTATGTGCTATTGAGTGGATTAAGGACAGAAAAAACACCATGATGTAGCAACAACATTCAGAAAATAATGTTAAATTAACAGAGATAGCTGCACTCTTGGTTCAAAAAAGGACACTGAACTATCATCAAGTAGAAGATAGAAGTTGTACACCTATAAAAAAAATTTATGCGTGAAGCAGTCAGCAACTTCCGTCATCATATTGTCATGTCATAACCACAGCCAAGTGCACTTTCGAGGGTGGGGTCATCAGTGAAGTTTGATGCTTAGAACTGAAATCAACGCTGACGAATCCTCGATCCTCGAATTGTGGTCATGCTGTTACATCCTCGGCACTATGATGAGCATTGAAGGTAGCCCCCCCTGTCAGATCTTTGTGATTATTGAGTGGACCTTAAGTCTCCTTGAACCTCCCATCATTGATTTGCCCTCTGGACTGCAGTATGTCTTCATACAGAGGACGTGGAGGGTATGTCAGCACTTCTGTCTTCCTGATGGATGGTCATAATCCTAAACTTCCAGCAAGCAATGGAGGATAAAAGTATATGATAGGGCCCAAGGTAGCACTTAAGTAAGTTTTCAGTTAGGGCCACTTTCTACAAAGGTGGAAAAATCCATACTATGTCTCCTGGACTGTATCTTGCTGGCTTTGTAGTGCTCTCGTTCTTTCCACTGTGTGTTTGTGGTCCGTATGTGAGCCAGCTGCCTTGCTTCCTCACTCCTGATGATGTGTTTCATGAAGTCATCGTAAATATCATCCAGTTGACTCAGGAACAGTGTATCTATAGTCATTTTAGCCTCAAAATGGAGCAGGAAAAAAAAAATGGTGTGAAGCCTGTAGTTTCTCGCTTCAATGTATTGGAAGCTAATTTTGCAACTGGCCGTACTGTTTGCCAGTCTCTCTCTTTGAAATAGATGCACACAAAGAGAACATGTATGCCAACGTCTTATTAAAGTCTTCTACAGGATGGTAGGTAGTTGTCATCCAGCGGGTTCTGTCACAGTGTGAAATTACCTTTGATACTAGCATCGACTGGAAAACTTTTCCGCAATCTTAGATCATCGTACAGAGTGCTTCTTTCCTCAGAATAACATCTTCCACAAGGAACTTTGTGATTTCTGGAGCTTCGGCAGTTGGCACAATTTTGGAGACAATATAGCAGGCGAGTCGGTGCAAACTGTTATCCATCATTTCCCATTTGTCAACTTCGGAAGCCTCCCCAAGAGGTTATTCCAATTCAGTACTGCTGCAAGTAGTACAAGATATCTCAGAGCTAATTGCTATGTTATTGGCTCTCATAGTGTCTAAAGGGTTGGTAGAAACCTGGACAGTGGCAACTGTATCTGATTTGGCCTAGAGTCTTCATGAACCCCCAGATGACCAGATGCGGGGACATCATGAAAATACTTCACAATCACGGGCCGTAGATGAGCTGGAATGATGAGCAACCATTTCCACCCCATAAGATCATAGTTACTTCTACACAATATTCCATTTACTAATGGAATCCTCCTTCGGTTGATCACACATTCTTCAATGCTTCTGTAGTTTTCAGTATTGCTGAATCTTCCTTCTATTCAGATGCAATGTCATTTAATGCATTGATGACTGAGATATCATCCATGGTGCTGGTTCCACCAAAGGATTCCCTAAGGCAGTCAGTTTCCTTGTGTTTGTATCAGTTTTTGTTCACCCTTGTGATATACTCGTGAGGGTGCAGTGCTTATCTCACCAATCGACCCAACAGATCCTTCAGTGTAATCAGCCGGCATAGAGAGTGGTGATCTATTGCAACAGTGAGTTGTAAGCCAAGTAAATAGGGCCGGAACTTATTGATCACCCAAACAACTACAAGGCACTCAGTCTCAGTTGTATAGTAGCTCTTCTTTGACTTCGGGAGTACTCTGGCAGCGTACGCTCTCACTTTCTCAGGACCTCTCTGAATTTGTACTAGAACTGCCCTTACCCCAAAACTCGTAGTGTTCATATGAAGTTCTGTCTCAGCATTCTCATCTAACAATGCTAGAACTGGATAAAATGTTAGCACTTCCATAAGGACGAGGAAGAATCTTTCCCGTGCCTCATTCCAGGAAACTCTGGCATCTCCCTGTGGTAGTTCTTGCAAAGATTGGTACAGAAGTCCTTCGTGAATCACTGATAGTACAAGACATTCTGAGAAAACTTGTGTGCTGAGGAGATGGAAAGTCTGTGGCTGCTCTTATGTTCCCTGGATTGATGCATTGTGATGCATTTATTTCTGGGGTGATGAACACTTTTTTGGATTCATGTAGAGACCTGCAGTGTGAACATGCTTCAACACAGTTGTCAGTCAGTTCAGATGTTCTTCAGGTGTATTAGGAAAAACTTCATCCAGATAGCAAAGAAACAGTGTTCATCACATGTTTAAAGATGGTTAGAGTGTTACAGAGTCCAAATGCCATAATATTGAACTCATAGAAGCCATCAGGAATTGTGAAGGCAGTCTTTTCACGGCCAGTCTCATCAAACTCGATTTGTTAATAGACTGTCTGCATGTCTATAGTTGAGAAATACTTTGCTCCTTTCAAACAGCCCAGGATGTCAGCAATTCACAGCAGTGAGTAGTCATCTTTCCTTGTGATTTTGTTCAGTCATTGAGAGTCAATACAGAAGTGGCATTTGCATCCTTCTTCACAGAGACCACCAGAGAGGATCAAGGACTCTCAAAAGGTTCAATTATGTCATCTTGCAGCATCTTTTCCACTTCCTCCTGGAGTATGTGTTTGTTCATTCGGCGAAAATCTGTATTAGCACTGGCTGATTGATGAATGATCGCCAGTGTTGATAAGATGTTGTATCATGAGCCACTTGGACTGTCTTTTCTCCACTCTGAATTTGAAAGCATTCAAAAACTGATGCACAACACCTATTACTCGCCAGTGTTGTTCCTCACTCAGGCCTGATCCTATTGGTAGTTTGATTGTAGCTTCCTCCCATGTGTTGTCTGTTGTGGTAAAGCAGCACAATTCTTTGTCAGTGACAGTAAGCTACCCTTGTTGGATGGGTGCAGCTGTCCCGACAAACATATCCTTAGGGATGAACTGCTGCTGCTCAAGACAATTAGTGATCCAAAGTTCTCCGTGACCAGTAACAACATGTATGATCATTGCTGATGTTTAGGTGTATTTTGTGACTCTGAGCAGCCTTCTGCAATCAACAAAAGCTTAACAGTTTAACTATGCAGCTAGACTGACAACTGGAACTCGTGTAATGGATGAAGGCAGAATAACGTGTCTTCAGAGAGATGTGATCACCCAGAGCAATCTTTGATATGTGTAATTGTTGGAAAGGCCTCATCAATCTGAAACTCGGACTTTCTACATTCTATGATTGCTGAGGATGCCTACAAGAAGTGCCATTGAGAAGTGACATCATGACTACATTCTCTCAACACTTACGGTTCTGGTCTCTTAGGTAGCGACTATTAACTATGGCTTGGCTAAAATATGTGACTCATTTTTCATGTGTATAAATATATAGTTGGAATTTCAAAACAGTTTTAGGTTTATTAGATATTCTCCTTTAAATTCACAGATTTGGTATTGGTAGTGTTAGATCTTGAATAAACAAATGAAACGTCAAGTTAATAGTAATTATCTCAGAAAAACTATTGAAAAGGAATTCTTATATTCAGATATGTAAGAAAATACATGATATTTTTGTTTATATTTCTTTTAGAGCCAATCTACATCAAAGCAAACACACAAAATGAAAGATAAAAGCAAAATTTTGCATTCATAGTGGAGTGCGGTGTCATGCAAATTGAAACATGTAGAGAAACACAGCCCAACACTACGTTACACTTGCATTCAGTTCCTGATGTATCTTGCGTAGCAACTTAATGTGTGAAAATAATATGATATAGCTATTCATCATCAAAAAGTCTAGAATTACTACAATTTTCAGATGACGTGTAATCTGAATAATCATCAAATACTTCGATTTCATCATGCGTAAACTTGTAAAGGGCTTTGTTAATCATTTTCTCCAATCACTTCTCCCCTTGTGTCTGTGTTGAGACGCCATGATCATCCTCATTTGAACTCTTCTGTAGGGAGGGTGAACTTGGAGTTGGAGTGGCTGCTTAGGACGGATATAGGGTCCCATATTGGTTTGATTCCTGTGGATGCTATTGATAGGTGGGACTACACTAGGCATGGCCTTCACCTCAATAGGAAAGGGAAGGGAAAACTGTCTGGCTTGATTGCAGAAAACTTAAGGGGGGGGACACTGTCACAAATGGTAAAATACCAGTGGTTACAGGTATCAGAGGGATGCCTTTTTTAGGATAGGGAAGGAGGATAGAAAACGAGTTTTAAGAGAGATTGGCAGACACACTCAGTTTGAGAAAACAGATGAACAGGAGTCAGATTTTAGCATACAGCCTCCATTTAAACAATGTTTAACAGAAAGTAATCAGAAACTGCCAGTTCATCTTCACCAAAGCAGTTACAATCCCATTAGTATGCAGTATCAGTTACCTTTATTACACCAGAACATTCCGGGACTCAGAAATAAAGTTGATGAACTACTCATTTGTATCAATGAAATGAATTCATCTAACCAAATTGACATAATCTGCCTCTCTGAACATCAAGTGACCACTGGTATAGATATGTTAGACATTTCAGGATTTAAGCTAGCTTCCTCCTTCTGCAGAGTAGATATGGATGGAGGAGGAGTTGCCACATTTATTAAAAACTGCCATAAATTCAAGAACATTGACATTAATAAATTCTGTTTAGAGCAGCATCTAGAAGCATGTGCAACAGAAGTAGAGTTCCATAACAGATCCTATATAATAGTAACTATTTACCGAGCACCTGCAGGAAATTATAATCTATTCATAAATCATCTAGAAGCTCTTTTGGGTTATTTAACATTAAGAAACAAAGAAATTTTGATTGCTGGTGACTTTAATACAGATTTTGTAATTCAATCTTCCAGTAAACATTTACTGCAGTTAGTAATGTTGTCTTTCAATCTAACACTCACTGTAAACTTTCCAACTAGGATCACTAAATCCTCAAGGACAGCCATTGATAACATTTTTATAGACAAATCAAAGGAACAAAATCATATCATAAAACCTGTAATAAATGGACTATCAGATCGTGACATGCAGCTCCTTGTTTTAGATGTAAATTTTAAGCAGATTATCAAGACTGCTAAATCTGAATACAGGAGAGTATTCAATCAACCAAAAATTGAGTGTTTTAGAAAACTGCTCAAAGATATGAACTGGAAAGATGTTTATAGTGCTCATGACATGAATGAAAAATATAACACATTCATGAACAATGTCAGTACCATGTTTGAAAAATGTTTTCCTCTAAAAGTTACTCAAATTAAACAGAAGTCTATAATAAAACCATGGATCACACAAGGAATAAAGGTTTCCTGTACGACAAAAAGGAAAATGTATCTGTCGACCAAGAATATCTCCAATGCTGATGATTTAGCTAAATACAAGGAATACTGTAAAATATTTAAAAAAGTAATTCAGACATCTAAACAAATACACTACGAGAAGAAGATAGCAATGTCAGGGAACAAAATAAAAACAGTATGGGATATAGTGAAAGAGGAGACTGGTAGAACCAGAAAGGAACAGGAGCAAATAGCACTAAGGGTAGATGATACATTAGTAACCGATGGGCATAGTGTGGCAAATCTATTTAACAAGTACTTTATATCCGTTACTGATAGAATGGGGTTGTCAGGATCAGTAAATAATGCCCTTGAATATCTGAAAATAGCCTTTACAAATAGCTTCAGGTACATGAATATGTCACTCACTTCACCAAAAGAAATAACTTCCATAATAAAATCTTTAAAAAGAAAGCATTCTAGTGGTTACGATGAAATATCAACAAAGTTAATTAAGGCATGTTTTTGTGAGTTTAGTACAATTCTAAGTTACTTGTGTAACCAGTCAATTATAACTGGGACATTTCCTGACTGGCTGAAATATGCAGATGTTAAGCCTCTATTCAAGAAAGGGGATAAAGAGATGCCATCAAACTACAGACCGATTTCACTTTTGCCAGCATTCTCAAAAATTTTAGAAAAAGTGATGTACAGGGAGCTTCTCAACCATCTGACCACAAATAACATATTATCAAGAACACAGTTTGGATTTCTGAAGGGTTCTGATATCGAAAACGCTATTTATACCTTTCAGTGAAAATGTACTTAATTCATTAAATAACAAGTTACAAGCAGCAGGTATTTTCTGTGATTTGTCAAGGGCATTCGATTGTGTAAACTACAACATCCTTTTGAATAAATTAGAATTCTATGGTGTCAGGGCAGTGCTGCAAAATGGTTCAAGTCATACCTCGCTAACAGGAAACAAAGGGTGTCAGTGCAAGGGACTAGTGAATTAAGTCATCACTCATCATCAGAATGGGAAGAAATTACATTTGGTGTCCCACAAGGATCCATCTTAGGGCCATTGCTTTTTCTTGTGTACATTAATGATCTCTCATCAGTTACACTGCCAGAAGCAGAGTTCATTTTGTTTGCAGATGACACAAGTATTGCAATAAATAGTATGTCGAGTGTAGTTCTAGGAAGATCTGCTAATGATATTTTCATGGATGTTAATAAATGGTTTAAAGCCAACTCACTGACATTAAACTTTGAAAAGACTCACTATATGCAATTCAGAACCTGTAAGAGGTTTCCACCCAGCATATGCATAAAGTACGAAGAAGAGCAGATAGAAGAGGTTGACAGTCTTAAATTCCTGGGATTACAACTTGATAATAAATTCAGTTGGGAGGAGCACACCACAGAACTGCAGAAATGCCTTAACAAATCTGTATTTGCAATTCGAGTGTTAGCAGACATAGGCAACATAAAAGTGAAAAAGCTTGCATACTTTGACTACTTTCATTCCATAATGTCATATGGTATAATATTTTGGGGTAACTCTTCAAGTCGAACAAAAGTTTTCAGAGTCCAAAAGCGTGTAATATGTATTATTTGTGGAGTAAACTCACGCACGTCTTGTAGAAACCTCTTCAAAGAACTGGGTATACTAACTACTGCTTTTCAGTATATTTACTCCTTAATGGAATTTGTCCTAAATAATATATCTCTTTTTCCAACAAACAGCTCAGTTCATACATACAATACCAGGAACAAAAATGATCTGCACAAGGACTTAAAAGCAATTACTTTAGTTCAAAAGGGGGTCCACTACTCAGGAACACTCATCTTCAATAATTTGCCAGCAAACATAAAAAATTTAGTTGCAAATAAAGATCAGTTTAAAAGGAGCCTGAAAGATTTATTAGTGGCCAACTCCTTCTACTCCATTGACGAATTTTTTAATAGAAACAAATGATGTGTTGTATATATTCATAGTATTAGTATTGTTATTTCAGCTTAAAAAAAAAAAAGGTGACATGTTCCACATCCACGAGGATCTCCTCAACACGGATCTATGGAACGAAAAACTAATCTAATCTAATCTAATCTAATCCAATCCAATCCAATCCTTCACTGCACATTTTGAACACAAAATCAACCCAAAAGCACACAAAATTCACGAAACAGAACTCGAACATCACTTAATGTCTGTGAAGCAAATGACAATAACAAAGGTTTCAAAAATGTTGAATTGTTCAAGTGATACCACTATTGTCATCTATGAAGCCTCCAGAACTCACAAATGATTCTGAGAGCTGTAAAAATGTGTTCAGCACCATGGAAAATCATAACTGGCATGGCATAACATTATGTCCGCGACACGTTCCCTTTTCCTGCAAGCATTCTAATGTTAATTCAGCTGTACGTTAAGTGGTAGAATGACAGTTACGATGGGCAATGTTCTGTCAGTGATAGTTATTCTTGCAACACATGTTCCTTTTGGCTGGACGTATTTCCCATTTGTGATCTTCAGCACAATTACTTTTGTATCACAGAACATAACCTTCTTTAGAGGGTGAAGATAAGCATTCAGCAGTACAGAAAAAAAAGGTTCCCCAAATCGATCAGTGCAGTGCTTGGATTGGTTGGCCATTGATGATAACAGCGAGGTTCCCTGTCATCTTGGTAACTGTCATCCATGGAGAATTCCATCGATGGCTGTCTTGCTTAGATTATTTGAATTTGGAAGCTAGGTGAGTGGCTGACACCTCAGTAGGGCAGCGGGGAATGGCTTTGTCCACAGGCCGATTATACACTGAGATAACAAAAGTCATAGGATACCTTGGAATATTGTTTCAGACCTCCTTTTACCTAGCATAGTGCAGCCACTGTGGCATGAACTCAGTGAGTCATTGGGACCCCTGCAGAAATATTGAGCCATCCTGCCTCTATACCCATCCATAATTCCGAAAGTCTTGCTGGTACAGGATTTTGTGTATGAACTGTCCTCTTGATTATGTCCAACAAATGTTCGATGGGATCCATGTTGGGTGATCTGGGTGGCCAAACAATTGTCTCGAACTGTCCAAAATATTCTTCAAGCCAATTAAGAACAATTGTGGCCTGGTGATGTAGCCCATTGTTATCCATAAAAATTTCGCCATTGCTTGAGAACCTGAAGTCCGTGATGGCTGCAAAAGGTCTCCAAGTAGCCCAACAGAACCATTTCCAGTCAGTGATCAGTTCGGTTGCACCAGAGGATCCAGTTCATTTCATGTAAACACAGCCCACACCATTATGGAGCCACCAGCTGCTTCCACAGTGCCTTATGGACAACTTGGGTCCATGGCTTTGTGGGGTCTGTGCCCTACTTGAACCCTATCATCAGCTCTTACCAGCTGAAGTCAGGACTCATCTGACCTAGCCACAGTTTTCCAGTCATCTAAGATCCAGCTGATATTGTCATGAACCCAGGAGAGCTACTTTAAGCGATGTTGTGCTGTTGGCAAAGACATTCACATCATTTGTCTACTGCCATAGCCCATTAACACAAAAATTTTGCTCTACTGTCCTGACAAATACATTTGCCATGTGTCCACATTATTTCTGCAATTATTTCCCTCAGTGTTGCTTGTCTATTATTAGCACTGACAACTCTACACAAATGCCGCTGCTGTCGGTCATTAAGTGAAAGCCATTGGCCACTGCATTGTCCGTAGTGAAAGGTAATGCCTGAAATGTGGTATCCTCAGAACACTCTTCACACTGTGGATCTTGCAATATTGAATTCCTTAATGATTTCCCAATTGGGATGTCCCATGCTTCTAACTCCAACTACCATCCCACATTCAAAGTCTGTTAATTCTCGTTGTGCAGCCATAATCATGTTAGGCACCCTTTCACATGAAACACATGAGTACAAATGACAGCTCCGCCAATGCACTACTCTTATATACCTTGTATATGCAATAATACAGCCGTCTATATGTGTGCATATCACTCTCCCATGACTTTGTCACCTCAGTGTATGTGTTTGAATTTGACTGACATGAATGGAACTGTTGTGACAGTTGGCTTCTTGTGGCATAATAGTCATTGAATACTTGTCTTCTTTCTTTGCAGTACCATACAAGGTAGCCAGGGTATCCACAGTGAAAACAGATTGGCTTTTTGCACACCTTTCTCCAAATGTGAGCTCTTCTTTGGGACATTTTACTTGGTGGAGGAGTTAGTTGTAATTGAATTGATTGGATTCTTTTTGCTGTTTGATGGAGGTGACGTAAGTCTGACTTCATTCTTCAGGGATCATTCACCTGGTGGTTGAGATTGGTGAAAATTGTGTCCAGCAGTCTGGCATGTCATTGAAGTGAGATCATGGTGGTCTTCCACAGATTTTGTAGGGCAATCAATCGTGTCTCTTTAGTCTGACTTGTATCTGTGATTTCCTCAATGTGCTGGCACCACTAGATGAATTCTTCTGTTGTTGTAACAGCCTTTACTGGAAGAGATTTGCAACTGTCTTCAGTGACTCCTTTCATCAGGTGAGAGTTTGTCAGTTTCTGTTTGTATTCAGATTCACAACATTGTAAAGGGTCAAAACATTCTGTATGTTTGACTATGTCATTTTGCCATGATGCCAGGCACTGTCCTTAAATTTTTCTCCTGCTAAGTGGGCGTGCTGTTAATTTTGACCAAGTGTTTTCTTGAGTGTGGCCTGGAATTTGTCGCAGTTATTGAGCTTCTTTTCACTGTTCTCAAACCACTGTGCTCTCAAAGGAAATGTATGCATTTGCTGAACACATCATGTTATCCCACCTGTTTTATTTGGCATCTCGGTTGAATCCTTTCAGCCATTTTGTCGGGTCCTGACCAGAGTCTCTGGGAAACAGTGATGGATGCCTGATGTGCATCTGACTTGCTGATGTTTTAAAATCCATCCACCTCCCCAAAATAGGGACCTTTGGAGTGATCTACTACTTGTTTCCGGTTCCTGTCTGTACAGGCAATTGCGTTTGTGTTCAAACCACAGTGATGTAGATGTTTTGAAATAACTTGCTTCTCCACCGAACAATGTCACTTCAAAATCACAACTAGTTAGTCTAAATCTGAATGCAAAGTCATAAGTGAAGTACAACACTTAGAAATGAAAGCACATTTATCATTGATGCTGATGTATAGCCAGAACAGAAATGACCTCCTGGATCAGGAGCGGGCAAACTTAGCACGCAGCTCATGAGCACACAGCACTGCACGTGTGCTGCTCGCGTGCTATCATCAAATGGGCCAGTGACGACAGCCGGCAGGTTGCGGCAGTGTAGTACTAGGCTAAGCTGCGGACGTTGAAGTGAAGTGACCACCACGTAGTGAACATTGTATTTCAAGAACCGGAAAATGCTGAGTGAATCAAGGAAACGGAGGAGATTTGCTATCTTTTAAAAAGGAATGGGAGAATCATTTTTTCTTTGTGCAAAAACATGAAAATTCGAAATGTATAATATGTGACAGCGTTCTCACTGGTCAGCGGGAGTTTAATATTGAACGCCATTATAATAAATTTCGATATGTTCCCGTACTTAGTGCAATAAAAGAGGAATTTCTCAAGTGATTTGGGGATATATCACACTTATCCCAAGGTTTTGAATAGTTCTCGAGACAATTTGCTGTTTCTGTATGTGATATTCATCCCAGTTTGCAAATGGAATTAATAGATCTGCACTGTAGATTCTACAGCATAATTCTTGCCTGAGAGACAAGTTCCTTTTGGCAAGACATTTAATAGATTTTTATTACGACTTTCCACACCAAGAGTTTCCTTGTCTCCATCGTGAAGCCGCGAAGATGATATTAATGTTTGGCTCGACATACATTTGTGAGAGACTTTTTCTGTTATGAAAATTAATAAGTCTCGGTTAAGAGGAAACATCAGTAATGAAAATTTACATAACTGTTTGCGTTTGTCTGTATGTAGAAATTTTGTTCCAGACATTAAATGTATTGTAAACTCCACCTGTGATAATTAAATAAAACGTATCGTAGGTAATAGGTACTCTTTCAAACCATGATTTCTTTCAAAGCACTCCTACTAACCTTATTCCTTCATTCAATAAAACAGGCCAGGAAACAAAACACATTACAGAGGAAGAAGCGGAGAGACGGTATGGTGGGGAGTGGAGAGAAGCGGGTGGCCAGCTTGCACCTGTGTGCATGCAGAACACCTGTTAACTGCACACGTGCAAGTGCATCACACACATGCAGGATTTCTGCCCGCCCCTGTCCTAGGTGGATAGAGCAGCTATTTATACAACCATCAAATCTTTGAGAATATAAAAACAGGAAGTATTTCAAGAACCTTCCAGAAATGATAAATACTAAATAGGTAAAGTTAGGTAGTTGCATTGGAACTGGTGACCTGCAGCATGCCAGTCGGAGATGCTCACCACTGTGTCCCACTGCATGTGTCATATATAAGTGGAAGATCTTGCCAGGAATCCTAGAAAATTCTGTTCCTACATAAAACTGTTAAGTGGATAGAAGGCTGCTATTCAGTCAGTTATCACCCAGTCTGGTGCAGCAATAGATAACGGGAAAAGAATAGCCAAGGTTTTAAATTTTGCATTTAAAAAAAAAAAAAATTATTCATGCAGGAAGATTGTTACACATCCATTGTTCAACAGGTGCACAAACTTCCATGCAGAGGACACACAAATAGGCATCCCTGGCCTATAGAAACAACTGAAATAGTTGAAAATAAATATGTCACCAGGTCCAGATGGAATCCCAGTTTCGTCTTGCAGAGAGTGCTCTTTGTCATTGACCCCTTACTTAGCTTGCATTTATTGTGGATGTCTTGCCCGCTGAAAAGTCCCAGGTGACAGGAAGAAAGTGGAAATGACACCACACATGAGAAGGGTGAAAGAACTGACTGGCAAAATTACAGACCAACAACCTAAAAGACAGGTTACCATGGAATTCTTGAGCATATTTTGAATCAGAATGTAATAAATTTCATGGAGAGAGAAAAAAGCTTCAGTCCACAGATCAACATGGATTTAGAAAGCATTGCTTGTGCAAAAGTTAGTGTACCCTTTCCTCGCAAGATATCCTGTGAACCATAAATGAAGGTTGATGGGCAGAATTCATATTCCTAGGTTTCTGGGAAGCATTTCACACAGTGACACACTGCAGATTGTTAACAAAAATCCAAGCATACAGAATAGTTTCTCAGATATGTGAGTGGCTTGAAGACTTTTTAAATAATATAATTCAGTATGCTGTTCTAGATAGTGAGGCCTCATCAGAGACAGATGTATCATCAACAGTGCCACATGGGAGTGTGATAGGACTGCTATTGTTTTTGATGTACATTAAGCATCTGATGGATGGAGTAGCAGTCTATGACTGTTTTCTGAATATGCTGTAGTGTGCAGGAAAATGTAGAAGGATACTGGATGACTTAGACAGAGTTCCTATTTGGTGTGATGAATGGCAGCTTGCCCTAAACGTGAAAAAAATGTTAATGCAGATGAGTAGGAAAAACAATCCTGTAATGTTATTATACAGTATTAACGGCGTGCTATGTGACTAAGTCGTGTTGATTAAATATCTAGATGGAATGTGCCAGTGACATGATATGGAATGAGCACATAAGGTTGGCTACAGGAAAGGTGGCTGACTGATTTTGAGGTAGTGGGAGAGTTCTAGAAAAATGTAGCTCATGTGTAAAGGACACTGTGTACAGAACTCTTGCGTGATCCATACTTGATCACTGTTAGAGTGCTTGGTATTGCTGTCGGGTTGGATTAAAGAAAGACATTGAAGATGCTGGGTTAGCTACCAGTAGGTTAGGTGTTATGAAATTGCACTGAATTAAAATGGTAATCCCAGAAGGGAAAAGGATGTTCTTTTTGTGAAACATTACTGGTGAAGTGTAAAGAATCGGTGTTTGTGCCAGTCTGCATAATGATTCTACAGCCACCAACATACAGCTCATTTAATAACCATGAAAACAAGACAAGAGGAATCAGAGCTCATTCACAGTCATTTTTTCTTTGTGCCATTTATAGCAATCCCTTTCATCCATGTAGATAGTGGCAACATATTATCACATGTTTTCTGGAAGACACCAAACCAATTGGAAGCCATACTGATTCATGACCATTCAATTAGTGTCTACAAATCAGAGATGCTGGTTGCAGTTTGATCCAAGTTCTTAATGAGATTAAGGTCAGGTGACCAGAGGAACTACACAACCTCTTTTATATCCACAGATTGTTCCTGTAGGAATTCTACCATATTTGTGGAGCATTGGAATGGTGCATTCTCTTCTGTGGGGTGCAGTAGGCAAAAGCCTGTTCCAAAGATGCCCTTTTGGCAAGCAGGAAGTATTGCCTCATTTGGTTCTTGACGGTGTCTACTAAGGTGTAAATGACTCAACAGATCAATTGAGTTTTTTCTTCTGTGTTTTTCCCAACTACTGGTGATGGTCCAACTTACCTGATCATTTGTCCTATGAGTGACATGTGATGAACACTCAAATGTAACTCCTTCAGTCCACAGTCACATACAATGAGGTGACTAAAGTCATCGGATACCTCTTAAACATCATGTCGGACCTCCTTTTGCACGGCGTAGTAGAGGAATTTGATGTGGCATGGGCTCAACAAGTTGTTCAAAGTCCCCTGCAGAAATGTTGAGCCATGCTCCTCTATAGCCATCCATAACTGTGAAAGTGTTGCTTATGCAGGACTTGGGTTCACAAACTGACCTCTCGATTATGTCCTATAAATGTTTGATGGTATTCATGCTGGGTGATCTTGGTGGCCAAATCATTCACTCAAATTGTCCAGAATGTTCTTCAAACCAGTTGCGAACAGTTGTGGCCTGGTGACAAGGCACATTGTCATCTATAAAAATTCTGTTGTTGTTTGGGAACATGGTCTCCAGCTAGCAAAACATAACCATTTCCAGTGAGTGATTGATTCCGTTGGACTAGAGGACCCATTCAGTTCCATGTAAACACAGCCCACACCATTATGGAGCCACCAGCAGCTTGCACAGTGCCTTGTTGACAACTTGGGCCTGTAGCTTTGTGGGGTCTGTGCCACACTTGAACACTACCATCAGTTCTTACCAGCTGGATTCCTGAATCTGACCCAGCCCCAGTTTTGCAGTCATCTTGGATCCAGCCGATATTGTCACAAGCCCGGGAGAGCAGCTGCAAGTGATGCCGTTCTTTTAGCAAAGACACTCACATCTGTTATCTGGTGCCATAGTCCATTATCCCAACAGATACATATCCCATGTGTACCCCGTTGATTTCTGCATTTATTTCACTCATTGTTGCTTGTCTATTAGCTCTCGTAACTCTACGCAAATGCCACTGCTCTTGGGCATGAGGTGAAGGCCTTTGGCCACTGCATTGTCCTTGGTCAGAGGTAATGGCTGAACTTTGGTACTCTCAGCACACTGTGGTTCTCGGGATATTGAATCTGTAACGGCTTCCAAAAATGCATCTAGCTCCAACTACCACTACCCTTTCAAAGCCTGTTAATTCTGATCGTGCAGCCACATTCATGCTGGAAACCTTTTTGCATGAATCACCTGAGTACTAATGACAGCTCCACCAATGCACTGCCCTTTTATACCTTGTGTACGCAATACTACAGCCATCTGTATATGTGCACAGAGCTATCCCATGACCTGTGTCACCTCAGTGTATGTAACTGCAAATGTGTTGCAGATTAACTAGAGTTATCATATTATTCACATTTTGTTATGGCAAGAGGTATATTGAATTTTTTAATAATATTTATGTGTTGAAGTAGACTTGGCATCTTTTTTAACAAGAGGTCCAGGTCGTAGTTTCAGACTACAGAATGAAATGCTGATTTTGAGCTTGTGAAAACTTGTGCTGTCCCAATCTTCAGAAACATATCCATACAAATTTTGCTGTTTGCATATTTTTTTCATTTTTCATTTCAAATGTTTATAACATCTTAACAGCCACCACATCATCTCTCTTGACAACTATCTTGCACTGTCCCTTATATAAAAACATGAAAATCCATGCTGACAAATTTATTATTAGCATTGATACTTCTGTAAAGTTACTATGAAAAGTTACACAGTCGCAAAGACTTGAGTGTAACAGTGAATGTTATGATAATGAGAAATATTTGACACAGTTTGTTTTCTTATACCATTTGTTTTTCATACAACATTACATAAAATAATGATTTTGAACAGTTACTTTTGAAATATGGAAAATGCTGATGAACGTCTCAATTATTTTAATTGCTGCCATTTACAGAAGGTTTAATCCTTAAGTTACATTATTTCATACAACCAACGGTCTTACAAACCATGTCAAATATTATTATGTATTGAACTATTTAATTTCAATAATTGGTCACATTATTATGGTGTGTTTTTTGTAGAACTTTCTGGTCATTAATTTTGCAGATGAAATATTGTAGCTAATTTGTTATTTAAAGGATATTCAATTATTCCAAATATTTTTAGAGAAATAAACACAAACATAAGTATAAAACAATAAAATATACAATGTATTGACTAATTCAGAAAATATCATGTATTGTCTACTCTTGTTTGAAATCTTAAGCTGTATCAAACACACACACACACACACACACACACACACACACACACACACACACACGTGTACACAAAGTGATGGCTTTTGTACTGCAAGGCAAACTGGTGACTGTAGATGGCACAGCTGCTCATTGGTTCCTTTATCCACTGTTACAAGCCCGTGTAGTTGATGGTGACCCCAGTTGCCAACGTAGTGTTGCCCACTCTAGTTGACTATATTCTGGTGTAAGCATTTTTGCTCAAGTACAGATACTTCTAGAAAACCCTTTAAATAGAGGTATGTGCAAAGGCCAGTGCCAGCATCACGTTCCAGATGAAGCATTCTATCTATTGGGCACACACAATCAAATGAACTGATGTCCATGTCTTGCCTCCTGTTAAAGGTTTGGTGACCTTTCATAGTAACCTGATGTGCCAAATGTGGTGTGATCTCACTCCAACACTGTAGCTGTCTGTAGACCAGTTGATCATGCCTGTATTAAGACATACATAATGCACCGGGGGAAATTTTCTGCAAACAGGATGCCAGTTATATAGTAATGACAATTAACTTCATAACTTTTTTTCCTAACAATAGCACTTAAGATATCACTCACATAGGTTTAAAAAGTAGTGTATTGTACATTGCCCTATTAGAGCACTCTGTGTACCTTAATACAAAATTAGTAACAGTGTTTGGTTCTTGGAATTAAAATATAGTTCCCATTGTAGATGATGGATCATATACCATTGATTCTTCCATAAACTCAGGTATTTTAATTATATATAGAGATGGATAATTTAATCAGCAATGTTTTTTTTTTCCTTGTTAATTTTTCTATACTTGCAGTTGAAAGTAAAATGCTTTTGAACTGCATGCATTTTGAGGTACATCTTTGTAATGTGGAAATTTGTTTGTTGCAGCTCCTGTCTCCCGTTTGCTGCAGTATATCAGCCTGAGTATTCTATTCCTGCAGTCTGTTCTGGTACTGATTATTTTGTGGATGACAGCTCAGTGGTACCGTGCATTTTCAGGTAATTTCTTTTCTCCTGCTTTGTTTTACAAATATTTTACACAGCTCTGATTGGAATAAAAGACTACAATATTGTGTGATGTGATTTATTGATCTAAAACGGAAGTACTTTGTCTCTTGATTCAAAGCTCAATATATCAGTTATGTATCCAACCGTTGCTCTGAGTGAATGTTCACTTATCTCACTTCCAAGATTTAGCCGATTAATAAAACATTTCCAGACAATTTAATGAGGTTACTTGATACGCCTGTCAAGACTGTGAAGAACAGCATGCTTGCGATCAGCTGTAAAAATTTATTATTTGTCTTCTAACAGTTTTCATGATACCAGCCATCTTCCCAGGGAAAAAAAGGATGCACATAAGATATATATGCAAAGGAAAGTTTAACTGCAAATCTATCTAGTGCACATCCTTTTCTCTTCCTGTGAAAATGGCCATGACAAGCAAAACTAGTAGAAAATAAATAATTAATTTATACAACTGATGGCAAACATGCAATTTTTCAAATTTCCATAGACAAGAAACAGGATACTATAGTCACTACACACGATATTTCTGCATCCATCACTGGGGAAATTTTACGTGCTGTTAATGTTCGTTATGATGTATGACATGGCCTGCATCAGTAGTGCAAATAATAGTTCATTATAAACTTAGCCATCTTGAAAAGGTAATGTATACAGGGTGTTACAAAAAGGTACGGCCAAACTTTCAGGAAACATTCCTCACACACAAATAAAGAAAAGATGTTATGTGGACATGTGTCCGGAAATGCTTAATTTCTATGTTAGAGCTCATTTTAGTTTCGTCAGTATGTACTGTAATTCCTCGATTCACCGCCAGTTGGACCAATTGAAGGAAGTTTAATGTTAACTTCGATGCTTGTGTTGACATGCGACTCATTGCTTTGCAGTACTAGCATCAAGCACATCAGTATGTAGCATCAACAGGTTAGTATTCATCACGAATGTGGTTTTGCAGTCAGTGCAATGTTTACAAATGCGGAGTCTGCAGATGCCCATTTGATGTATGGATTAGCACGGGGCAATAGCCGTGGCGCGGTACGTTTGTATCGAGACAGATTCCAGAACGAAGGTGTCCCGGCAGGAAGACGTTCGTATCGACACAGATTTCCAGAACAAAGGTGTCCCGACAGGAAGACGTTCAAAGCAATTGATTGGCGTCTTAGGGAGCACGGAACATTCCAGCCTATGACTCGCGACTGGGAAAGACCTAGAATGATGAGGACACCTGCAATGGACGAGGCAATTCTTCATGCAGTAGATGATAACCCTAATGTCAGCGTCAGAGAAGTTGCTGCTGTACAAGGTAATGTTGACCATGTCACTGTATGGAGAGTGCTATGGGAGAACCAGTTGTTTCCGTACCATGTACAGCGTGTGCAGGCACTATCAGCAGCTGATTGGCCTCCATGGGTACAATTCTGTGAATGGTTCATCCAACAATGTGTCAATCCTCATTTCAGTGCAAATGTTTTCTTTACGGATGAGGCTTCATTCCAACGTGATCAAATTGTAAATTTTCACAATCAACATGTGTGGGCTGACGAGAATCAGCACGCAATTGTGCAATCACGTCATCAACACAGATTTTCTGTGAACGTTGGGGCAGGCATTGTTGGTGATGTCTTGATTGGCCCCCATGTTCTTCCACTTACGCTCAATGGAGCACGTTATCATGGTTTCAATCGGGATACTCTACCTGTGCTGCTAGAACATGTGCCTTTACAAGTACGACACAACATGTGGTTCATGCACGATGGAGCTCCTGCACATTTCAGTCGAAGTGTTCGTACGCTTCTCAACTACAGATTCGGTGACCGATGGATTTGTAGAGGCGGAGCAATTCCATGGCCTCCACGCTCTCCTGACCTCAACTCTCTTGACTTTCATTTATGGGAGCATTTGAAAGCTCTTGTCTACGCATCCCCGGTACCAAATGTAGAGACTCTTCATGCTCGTATTGTGGATGGCTGTGATACAATACGCCATTCTCCAGGACATCAAGGATTCCATGTGACGGAGGGTGGATGCATGTATCCTCGCTAACGGAGGACATTTTGAACATTTCCTGTAACAAAGTGTTTGAAGTCACGCTGGTACGTTCTGTTGCTGTGTGTTTCCATTCCATGATTAATGTGATTTGAAGAGAAGTAATAAAATGAGCTCTAACATGGAAAGTAAATGTTTCCGGACACATGTCCACATAACATATTTTCTTTCTTTGTGGTGAGGAATGTTTCCTGAAAGTTAGGTCATACCTTTTTGTAACACCCTGTATACAGAATGAGTTACATAAGACATAACACCCTTTTTATATCATGAATTGTTACACATACCGAAATGCAGTTTTCATCAGATGTTAGAGCTTCAAGGGACACGTTTTTCTCTTAAATGCACTGGTATCAATGGAAATACTGAAACAATTCAATAGCTCTTGATAAGACAATTACAGTGATATGGCATTTGGTAACGTTGACATTGAAACCAGTCATAAAAATAATTCATGGAATGTCCTAGAATTTGAGAGAATGTTAGCTAGAATCAGCATTAGTGGTGGAAACACCACCAAGCAGACCTCTTGTGCTTCGCTGTGTCAGAATGTCAGTACATTTGCCTTTTAATTGTCTGCACTGCAAGCTGCTCACTTCTGATTCAACATTCATTGCATGCAGACATGCGTCATTGAAAAGAAGTTGGATGTACTGTTTATATATGGTGAATGTAAAAGAAATGCCATAAAAACAGCACAGCAGTGTAGGGTTATCTATCTGGGCTGTGAGTGTCCACCATGCCAGGCAATTGCACGAATTATTAAGATACTAGTGCGGACAACCTGCTTGAACATCAAAAGGAGAATAAGAAAGGTGATTACAAGTGACAGAGAGCACGAAGAAGCTGTTATGGCTATCACGATAATGAATCTGTGCAATGGTAAGAAACATACTGCCAAGGAATGTGGAATCAGCCAGATGAGTGTTATTCACATCATGCATTGACAGAGTTTTCATCCCTATCATCTATCACTACATCAGGCACTCGATGACTGATTTTGAACATTGTACAGAATTTTGTCAGTTTGCCCTTCAGCAACTGAGAGACAACTCAACATTTTTCCAATGTGTGCTCTTTATCCATGAAGCAACATGTATGAACCATGCTGATCTGTGTAATATGCACTATTTGGTAGACAAAAATCCACGCCGATTTTGTCAGGTGCAACATCAATGGCCAACTTATGGTGCAGCATCATAGAAAATTGCATTGTGGTACTTTATTTCATTGCAGGCATTGTAAATGGACATTTGTATGCACCCTTTCTTACAAACAGTCTGCTGGTTCTTCAAGAAGAGGTACCACCAGATATTAGACAGTGTATGTGGCTGAAACACAATGGTTGTCCAGCTCACTCATCCCATCTTGAAATTCAAATATTGTATGAGAACTTTCCTGGACGTTGAATAAGACAAAATTCTATTGTCAAATGATTTGTGAGTTCCACCAATTTGACTCTTCTCGATTTCTTTCTTTGGGGCACATTTGAAGATGCAGTCTATGAAGAAGCCCCAACTACACCAGATGATATCTGTCGTCGAATCGCCAGTGCATGCGCTTCCATATCATCCACTCAAATTACATTTGTTCATTGTGCCTTCAAATGGCAATTGCAAATGTTCCTTCAAGTCCATGGCCAACAGTTTGAACACGTGCTGAAATAAAGGATAAAGTAATTTTTTGGAAGACAATGTTTATGTTATATGATTTGGATGGTTACCAAATCGTTGTTAGTAATTTGTTTATTTCATTTATATGTGTGCGAAATTGCATGTCAATGTCAAATAAGTCAACAGCGTGTATTGCGCATAGCTGGTAACACTGTTATTATGCACTTACATTCAATATGAAATGATGTTTCATTAAGAAGAATATTTATTTTGTGGTGTACATGTCATCACAGAAGTATTATTAATAAAATGTTTAGTTCAATGAAAGCATCACGTATGATGTAATTCAGAGCGGTGTAGGTAGAGACAGTTGTTCGACAGCATGTATTTTACGTGTAAGAACACACAGTCGCATACAGGAAAAGAGAGGTCAAATCTTCCATCTGACAGTTAGGTATTTAACAAAGCAGTTGCTTTTTGCAGTGTATAACACCTCTTTATTAATGAAGAATGAACAATTTGTAACCTCCCCCTTCCTAGTCAACGTACTGGATTGCAAGGTAACTGATCATGATTGCATATGCCTAAAGAAATTTTACAGTGAGTAAGGCTATCGTTACCAGAGGAAAATAACACTGCTTAGTTGGAAGGAAAGTGTACAACAGACTCTTCTGAAGGAAGAATCTATTCTGAGCTTAAGGTAAATACTGATGATAATTTTGAAATATAGTGCAACCGATTATGAGCTATGCAGGAGGAAAAGGGTACCATGTAATATTTACTACAAAAATCAGTGATAACACAAAGAAAACACTGATTAACTAAAAAGAAGGGATAATTAAATGGCTGCCAGCCCACTAGGGCAATGAATCTCCAGAATCTTGAGAAAGGTAGTGGCAAAGAAGTTTAAGCAAATAATCACTGGTGTGGCAACAGAAGGTTGTCAGCTTTTCCACAGCACAACATATCATGAGAAAATAAATCAACCAGAGAGCACTGAGTTTGCAGTTACTTATTCTGAAATACTAAAATTTGAAAGTAATGTTAAACAAAATTATTGGTTAAATAAATGACTGGCTTAGCTTAAACTTTCTTATATAAAAAAAATAACTTTCAGTAACCTCAGTGTAAAGTAATGCAAAATTTAGAAAAAGGCAAGAGAGTTATTGGGAGATTGAATTGAATTTACTTTAAGCAAGGGAGCAATTGATTTTACTTTTAAAATAACAATAATAAAATACATACCAAGACAGCAGAAGTCACTCGCTAAGCTACTTACAGAATAAATGAAATTGCACGCTCTTTATTTGTGCTGTATTTTTAGTTATTAGTTTTTCCAGTGAAATTTTACTTTACTTTGAGTAGCCTCCATCATGTGACACAAGAATGAACAGTCACTGAGGCAGAAAATGTAGACTGAAACTGGTCATTAGCAAACACACAAAATTGGTAGTAAATATTTAATCAGTTTTCACATTATTATGACACTCGGTGATTGTATGGAAAGGAAAGATACCCTGCTCGGTAATAACGTCTGAGGACAATGACAACACAGGCACCCTACAAGTTTTAATGATTTCAAGTTATTATTCAAGTTATTCACACTTTGTGAAAGAAATGTTACTAGGCAATGCCAAGGTAATTCATAATTTTTCACTTAACAGTCTTACGGTGTTGTAGCTGTGTGGACAATGAAGAATGTAGCTGACGACAATGCTGAGCTGCCGTGGTTGCTGCTGGTGCAGTTTGATGAGAACCCTGAGTTGTCTCCAGAGCCACGGATAATTGCGGGACAGGCTATAGTTGGAATTGCAGCTTCCTCTGCCTGTCGATTCCTACCGTGCTCTCAATACTCGTGAGTTAACAAATCAGGCACGTCTACATTAGCACGGGCATAGCTGCTCACTGCGATGACAGGAGTGCCCAACAAACACTTTTGCACTCTTTCATGACTCAAGCTGCTCTGCTTACTCTCTGGTCACAATGCGACAGAGACTTTCCATATGCAAAGATAAACAATGGCACAGTTACTACCGTTTTGTCATTGCTATCGATAAATTTCAATAAAGTTCCCTTGGCTGTTACCCAGCAGTTTACAGTATTTTCATTATAGTTACAATCAATCATATACAGTCAAAAATAAATATACTAATACATCGATTACGTATTAAATATACTTTCTGTAATAGCTTACAGCTCAGAACCAAAAGCACAGAGCAAGTTATCAACAGATACTAAACAGTGAAAATTTTGGATGGTGCAGAGGGTATTTTATCCGCATTTTCAGTGTTACAAGTTGATTTCTCTGTTTCAGTTCACACCTGGGTGGATACACAAATGTAGTTTTCCTGAGTCCTTTGTTATATGCTAGATTGTAGCCTGTGCATTACTTATGTATAAAACATTCATAGGTGAACCTGCATCTAAGTCGTAAGTTGGTTGAAGGGGAAATAAAGCTTCATTCTTGTAGCACAGACCTGCCTTGTGGTATAAAACTACACAGCCTAGTCCGAGACGCCTGCTTGGCATTGTTTGCACTGCAAATGCCATTTACGGCCATGATGCTCTCAATTCTAGGATATTTCTTTAATTTTTATTTTTACAGCAGATTTCAATGTCAACATTAACAAACATAATTGTCTTCTCAAGAGCTATCAAATGCAGTTATCAAAAGTATACACTTCCATTTAAAAAATACTAGCTTCAATATCTCCACTGATATTAGCACTAAAAACATTAACCAAACAAAAACATACATGCCCCTCGAACTCTAAAATTTGCCAAAAACTGTGTTCTATCTTTGTAACTGTTCCTGAAATAAAAGGGGTGTTATGTCTTATGTGACTCACTCTATATAACATGCTAATGACCCTAGTCGAGCCTGAAAACAACCAAAGATAAAAGAGATGTTCATTTTCTGGCACTGTCAATTTATTTATCCACCATATGCTAGGTACAGTTGGATGATGCTAGGTACAGTTTTGAAGAATTTAGTGCAGTGAGTAAATTAATTCAGAATGCCAGTGACCACAGATGCTAAAAGGATGTCATTGCTGATACTAGTTCATTTCACCAGTTCAAAATGGCAGTCACTATGGGTTTACCTGGAATGAGATATACAAGGTGGTTAGAAAAGTTCTCGGAACAGAATAGAAAAAAAAAAGTACTTACATCATTGAAACTTTTTTTATTTTTCAATGTAGTCTCCTTGTAGATTAATGCACTTGCTCCAACGATGTTCTAGTGCCTTGATCCCATCTCAAAAATGAGTTTCCTCCAGGCCTGCAAAATAGTTGTCAACTCCGGCATCAAATGTTCATTTGAAGTGAATCTTCATCTACCAAGAAAAATATTCAGTTTTGGGAAGAGATGGAAGTCTGACGGAGCCATAGCAGATGAATGAGGTGGGTCTGGCAACAATTCATACCTAGTTCGTGTAATTTTGCCAGGGCGACGGCACGTGTGTTGGTGCACATTGTCTTGATGGGTGATGACTTTCTCCATTGCTAAACCTGGCCCTTTTTTTACGTATTTTTTATTGCAATGTGTCCAGGAGGTTAGCATCATATTTTCCAGTAATTGTTTGTCCAGTGGGGAGATAATCTACAAACAGAATCCCCTTCGCATTCCAGAATACTGACGCCATGAGCTTTCCCACTGAAGGAATTGTCTTTGCTTTCTTTGGTGCCGGAGAATCAGCAGGTTTCCACTGCTGTGACTGTTGTTTTGTCTCTGGGGTATAGTAGTACACCCAAGTTTCATCTGCAGTCACAAACGGATGCAAAACATCTTGTTCGTTTCGCCTAAAATGGGCCAAACATTGTTCCGATATGTCCATTTTCATGCTACTTGATCCAGCGTCAATAGTCACAGCACTCATCTTGCAGATAATTTTTTCATTTCAATTAAAATTTGACAATTTGATATACTGTTTCAGCCCCCCCTCCCCCATGAACCATGGACCTTGCCGTTGGTGGGGAGGCTTGCGTGCCTCAGCGATACAGTTGGCCGTACCGTAGGTGCAACCACAACAGAGGGGTATCTGTTGAGAGGCCAGAGAAACATGTGGTTCCTGAAGAGGGTCAGCAGCCTTTTCAGTAGTTGCAGGGGCAACAGTCTGGATGATTGACTGATCTGGCCTTGTAACACTAACCAAAACGGCCTTGCTGTGCTGATACTGCGAACGGCTGAAAACAACGGGAAACTACAGCCGTAATTTTTCCCGAGGGCATGCAGCTTTACTGTATGGTTAAATGATGATGGCATCCTCTTGGGTAAAATATTCCGGAGGTAAAATAGTCCCCCATTCGGATCTCCGGGCGGGGACTACTCAAGAGGACGTCGTTATCAAGAGAAAGAAAACTGGCATTCTACGGATCGGAGTGTGGAATGTCAGATCACTTAATCGGGCAGGTAGGTTAGGAAATGTAAAAAGGGAAATGGATAGGTTAAAGTTAGATATAGTGGGAATTAGTGAAGTTCGGTGGCAGGAGGAACAGACTTCTGGTCAGGTGACTACAGGGTTATAAACACAAAACCAAATAGGGGTAATGCAGGAGTAGGTTTAATAATGAATAGGAAAATAGGAATGCGGGTAAGCTACTACAAACAGCATAGTGAACGCATTATTGTGGCCAAGATAGATACGAAGCCCACACCTACTACAGTAGTACAAGTTTATATGCCAACTAGCTCTGCAGATGACGAAGAAATTGAAGAAAAGTGTGATGAGATAAAAGAAATTATTCAAATAGTGAAGGGTGACGAAAATTTAATAGTCATGGGTGACTGGAATTCGAGAGTAGGAAAAGGGAGAGAAGGAAGCGTAGTGGGTGAATATGGATTGGGAGAGAGAAATGAAAGAGGAAGCCGTCTGGTAGAATTTTGCACAGAGCATAACTTAATCATAGCTAACACTTGGTTTAAGAATCATGAAACAAGGTTGTATACATGGAAGAACCCTAGAGATACTGAAAGGTATCAGATAGATTATATAATGGTAAGACAGAGATTTAGGAACCAGGTTTTAAATTGTAAGACATTACCAGGGGCAGATGTGGACTCTGACCACAATCTATTGGTTATGACCTGTAGATTAAAACTGAAGAAACTGCTAAAAGGTGGGAACTTCAGGAGATGGGACCTGGATAAACTGAAAGAACCAGAGGTTGTAGAGAGTTTCAGGGAGAGCATAAGGGAACAATTGACAGGAATGGGGAAAAGAAATACAGTAGAAGAAGAATGGGTAGCTTTGAGGGATGAAGTAGTGAAGGCAGCAGAGGATCAAGTAGGTAAAAAGACGAGGGCTAGTAGAAATCATTGGGTAACAGAAGAAATATTGAATTTAATTGATGAAAGGAGAAAATATAAAAATGCAGTACATGAAGCAGGCAAAAAGCAATACAAACGTCTCAAAAATGAGATCGACAGGAAGTGCAAAATGGCTAAGCATGGATGGCTAGAGGACAAATGTAAGGATGTAGAGGCTTATCTCACTAGGGGTAAGATAGATACTGCCTACAGGAAAATTAGAGAGACCTTTGGAGATAAGAGAACCACTTGTATGAACATCAAGAGCTCAGATGGAAACCCAGTTATAAGCAAAGAAGGGAAAGCAGAAAGGTGGAAGGGGTATATAGAGGGTCTATACAAGGTCGATGTACTTGAGGACAATATTATGGAAATGGAAGAGGATGTAGATGAAGATGAAATGGGAGATACGATACTGCGTGAAGAGTTTGACAGGGCACTGAAAGACCTGAGTCGAAACGAGGCACCTGGAATAGACAACATTCCATTGGAACTACTGACGGCCTTGGGAGAGCCAGTCCTGACAAAACTCTACCATCTGGTGAGCAAGATTTATGAAACAGGCGAAATACCCTCAGACTTCAAGAAGAATATAATAATTCCAATCCCAAAGAAAGCAGGTGTTGACAGATGTGAAAATTACCGAACAGTCAGTTTAATAAGCCCCAGCTGCAAAGTACTAACACGAATTCTTTACAGACGAATGGAAAGACTACTAGAAGCCGACCTCGGGGAAGATCAGTTTGGATTCTGTAGAAATACTGGAACACGTGAGGCAATACTGACCTTACGACTTATCTTAGAAGAAAGATTAAGGGAAGGCAAACCTACGTTTCTAGCATTTGTAGACTTAGGGAAAGCTTTTGACAATGTTGACTGGAATAATATCTTTCAAATTCTGAAGGTGGCAGGGGTAAAATACAGGGAGCGAAAGGCTAGTTACAATTTGTACAGAAACCAGATGGCAGTTATAAGAGTCGAGGGACATGAAAGGGAAGCAGTTGTTGGGAAGGGAGTAAGACAGGGTTGTAGCCTCTCCCCGATGTTGTTCAATCTGCATATTGAGCAAGCAGTAAAGGAAACAAAAGAAAAATTCGGAGTAGGTATTAAAATCCATGGAGAAGAAATAAAATTTTTGAGGTTCGCCGATGACATTGTAATTCTGTCAGAGACAGCAAAGGACTCGGAAGAGCAGTTGAATGGAATGGATAGCATCTTGAAAGGAGGATATAAGATGAACATCAACAAAAGCAAAACGAGGATAATGGAATGTAGTCGAATTAAGTCGGGTGATGCTGAGGGAATTAGATTAGGAAATGAGACACTTAAAGTAGTAAATGAGTTTTGCTATTTGGGGAGCAAAATAACTGATGATGGTCAAAGTAGAGAGGTTATAAAATGTAGACTGGCAATGGCAAGGAGAGTGTTTCTGAAGAAGAGAAATTTGTTAACATCGAGTATAGATTTAAGTGTCAGGAAGTCATTTCTGAAAGTATTTGTATGGAGTGTTGCCATGTATGGAAGTGAAACATGGACGATTAACAGTTTGGACAAGAAGAGAATAGAAGCTTTCAAAATGTGGTGCTACAGAAGAATGCTGAAGATTAGATGGGTAGATCACATAACTAATGATGAAGTATTGAATAGGATTGGGGAGAAGAGAAGTTTGTGGCACAATTTGACCAGAAGAAGGGATCGGTTGGTAGGACATGTTCTGAGGCATCAATGGATCACCAATTTAGTATTGGAGGGCAGCGTGGAGGGTAAAAATCGTAGAGGGAGACCAAGAGATAAATACACTAAGCAGATGCAGAAGGATGTAGGTTGCAGTAGGTACTGGGAGATGAAGAAGCTTGCACAGGATAGAGTAGCGTGGAGAGCTGCATCAAACCAGTCTCAGGACTGAAGACCACAACAACAACAACAATGAAGATTGTGGCGCCCGATAACATATGAGTGAAATCGTTTTATGTTTGGCACTGGGTAATTGTCCATAATGGTACGAGCGTTTCAGTGTCTGTAGTTGCCGCACATTTGGAAAGAACCGTCATATTTGGTGATGAGGTGAATCGGTGAAGACCAGTTGCTGTCCGACAGTTGCAGGATACGTGCCTCCAAAAGTTCATTAATTTGCTGCCAGGCCACACACAATTAATGGGGTTAAGGCATCTAACCTTGTGCTTAATAGGAGGGCCGGCAGTGGTAACTATCTTGTGTGTCATTCCATCAGTGATGGAAGAAACTGAGAACTGCATACGAGACTGAGCAACGTCCTGACATGAAGTTTTTGGATGAGTGGGGTGCGATGAGGCGTAACTGTTAGCGCAAGTGGGAAAGGGCAGCACGAAAGTCACATGCCTATTTCATGAGCGTGGTGTGCGCTTGTTCAGAGAGGTCAGCTGCGCATGCAATATGGAGTGGGTCAGGGCGCGCAGCGACTGTCTGTTGTCAGCCTTGCCTTGGGTAACTGGCGAGGATGAGACAGGCTTTGGCGTCGTGCAGGGAATAGCGATGGCCGCTGAGTGATGTGGCTTCCACGTGGGAGAGGACGAATGTTTATGAACATGACGGGGCGGCTGCCTGCGTGGTGGGCGTGGTTGTATCACGTGCGCGACTGTCATTAGAAGCACTCTTTGAAACACAAGGCACTAAATGTGGCAAGCACGTCGGGGGTGCGGTGTCTACCCGGTCACAAATCGTCACATGCAATTAATGTTTTTGGACTAACCTGCTGAGTGTCCGATCTGGTGTCTGCTGGAGAAACACGATTAGGTGGCAGCATTGTGTACTGCAGTTTCTACAGCAAGGTACGAGCCGCAACGAGCTCATTGTAAGTGTGTGCTATTCGTTGTTTCAGCTCGTTGTTTTCCCAGCGGAGTTGTGCTGCCGAGTCGTATCCTGGCAGTAGGTTAGTAACGCAGGTCACAATTTCGCCCGCAAGGGCGGAGCACTCGCTTACTAACTCACATGTTGCAAGAGAAACAGAAAATGGAACCTAACTGCGGGAGCACAGTATCTGAGTGTTAGTGGGATGATGTAACACTGAGCCCTGAACGACGTTCGGAGAGAGTTTGTAATGTGACAAAAAATCCATACCAAGACTTGGGTCATTGACGTCGGCAATGTAGAAAGTCCACGGAAAACACAGAGAAGGATTTAGGTGCACCGTAACTTTGACAGAGCCTGAGGTTTGTAACGTTGATGCTTTGACAGCTCGTTTAAGTGACCTCATCGGTGAAAAGGCGGGAGGAGCCAACTATGTGGGTATGATAGACATGTAAGCGCCTGTGTCGACTAGGAAGACGAGCTGTGACGAAATGTCGGTCACGTATAAACAACTGCTTGGCTGGGTGGACGAGTGGACAGAGTGCAATGTTTGAGGATGCCTGTGAGGTTCCCCACAGGACTTAGCGTCTTCTAGATCTTGCGGTCAGCGTTTGGGTGCTGGCAAGGTAATCGACACTTCTTGGCATCATCGCCAAAAATCTTGTGGTACCAACAATACCGGATGAGCTGGACGTGGTGGTGGCGGCGACTGCGGCAGTGGAGGCAGCTTGTCCTCACTGATTTGTTCTGGAATGTATACTGGCACGTATGGTATGTGGGCGATTCTTGAGTGCTCAGATGTAGGAGAGAGTGAGCAGATACTGCCAGGCGGTGTAGATGGCGTGGAGGTGGAGCGAGCCCTGCCTCTGCCCGCAGACGGCCGTTAAACAGGAGCAGTTGTGCCAACCAGTGGTGAGTTGTGTGCTGGTTGGTGTTGTGCATACAGCTGGTCTGCGATAAGAAGATGAGAGCCGATTGACTCAAAGGAGTGCGGTACCAGGTGAATCTTTAGGTCGGTAGGTAACTTGGTGGACCATACTGCCTACAGAGTAATGTCCGGCATTGTGTGTTCACTCACAAGTAATTGAAGGCGGCACCAGAGTGGTGACGGAGTTCGGTCCCCCAGGTGCTCCTCATACAAGATCTTGATGATTAATTCTTGTGGTGCGCAGGCAAGTCAGTCCAATATTGTTTTCTTTGCAAACTCATACTTCGGTGGAGGCGGTGGCAAGAGGAGAAGATCACAAATTAAGTTCAAGTGATCATATAGGTGCATGACGAGACATAGGAATTTAGAGTTGTAGTTGGACACATGATTAACTCGAACAAATGCTCCACAAACACAAACCATGATACGAGGTTGTCCTCGTATAAAGGGAGCAGCTTCGGCAGAGAGATGGGGGAGGGGGATGAAAGTGGCTTCAGTGTATCTTGGAAGGCCTGCTGGTCCATGGTAAGTGGGGCCATACTGCAGCCCATCACCATAGGCGTAGGTGTACTATTGGCAAGCACGTCCGAAGCAACAGCGGGTTGCATTGTCCTTGACGTGTCGGAAAACACGACGCGGCTGGCGCGGTCGGTACCATGGGAACAAGTGGTTGCGCAACATGTGTAGTGGTCCTATAAACTGGACCGGAGGCTAGAGGTACAGATTTGAAACTGTCCACCTCGAAAATGATGTGGAAGGCTGGTGCGGCAGACACAGGCGGAACTGTGGGAGAGGCGAGCGGCTGAACAGTCAGAATCGGGGCTCCCCGTGTGTGTGGGAGGGGGGGTGAGGGGTTGGCACTTCGTGCGACAGCAGTGTAAGTCTTCTGTGCACATCGGGAACACGCCCCATGTGGTTGGACTATAAATTACCTGTGAAACTTGCTGAAGACCACATTATTGTGGTAAAACGTTTTTGGAAGGCGAAGCGCCGTAAGATGTGCTCGAGCCCAAGTGGTCGAAAAACTGAGCAACGGGCCTGGTGGGTGAGAAAGGGGAATTTGCTGCATGAAAATTTCCATCGTTAGTTTGTGAATGAGGCAAAGCCGGAATAGGTTGATAGCATGTGCGTTTTGTTAAAATGGTGGCATTGCACATGGCACGACTGTAACTGATGTTGCAGCCCATTGACAGTCAAAGTACGTGTGTGAATGTAGATCACTTTGAACATTACATGATCGATCGGTAGTTACTCAGTTCTGAAAATTATCCACTTCACATTTCACATGTTGGCGAGCACAGTCCGGCGACACGAAACCTGAGTGCGTTGTTTGAGTTAACGGTGTAGCACTTGACTGTTGTAGAGCAACAAAGTTTGAGGTTAACTTGGTTGGAGGTTGCAAATCACTGTCGATTAGTGGGGAGCCGGCCATTTGCAAAAAAAAAAAAAAAAAAAAAAAAAAAAAAAAAAAAAAAAAAAATGGTTCAAATGGCTCTGAGCACTATGGGACTCAACTGCTGAGGTCATTAGTCCCCTAGAACTTAGAACTAGTTAAACCTAACTAACCTAAGGACATCACAAACATCCATGCCCGAGGCAGGATTCGAACCTGCGACCGTAGCGGTCTTGCGGTTCCAGACTGCAGCGCCTTTAACCGCACGGCCACTTCGGCCGGTCATTTGCCAAAGATTGGGCCTCCAAATCTTCGAACAAAGTGTTGGGTGAGGTAGCCATGGCGTCGCACGCATAACCTGTTGATTTACAACACCCGGCGTGAAAGTCGCGGAAGACGTAGAAACTTCGGGGTCAACAGTATGGAAGCAGGATATGATTATTGGTCGAATGCAATAACTATCTCCATTAAATTCCACATAGAGATATATTTCGTAGTTAGCCATAAACGTGTACACAGCTGGAGATACAGAACAGACTAAAAACTAACATGGAGGCTCGGTAGAGCAATAAGAGTCCAAAGATGGTGTTAATCATGGTTGATACAACATATTGAATCCACAAACTCTTGTGCAGAAAGATAAAGTGATCTGCTCCATCCTTTTTCAATAAGCTTTGATGAGAATTAAAAATCCTTAGTACTAATCATTGCACTTTCAAGTGACAATTAAAGAATTTTCTCATGGCTCAATCAGTCTATTCTGCCAGGGGAGTTCTAGTAAAAAATTTAACGTAATTCCTGTGTTATATTATTGATTATGCTAATATATACTCAGCAGCTTGTTACATGCATAGGGTTTGTAAATTTTATTTCATTTATTATGAAATTTTCTGATGCAGTTTAATGTATTGACTTGTTTCACGACCATGAAGACTGGCTCCTCAATTTGTCCCTGCAAAGCCAGATGTGTAAATTAATAAATAAATTAACACACACACACACACACACACACACACACACACACACACACACACAGCTGACTACTAGTGATTGAGCAATGCAGGGAACAGGTCCCAGACACAATGACTCAAGCACTACATAAGTTGACCACACCTGGTAAAGTCAAATAGTTTTGACCCCTAAAGACATGGGATTCCTTAGTAGTATTGTTGCAGCAGTAGCTAGATGAGATTAAACCTTATGTGCTGTCTGGCTTGATCCCCATAAACACCAAATTCTCCACACCAGCTGTGTGGCTGAGTGTGTAAATAAGATATCCAATCCTGTGGTTTGTCTTGTGCTGAATTGGATAATTGCCAGAACATCAAATTAATCTTTCTCACAACAGTGTCTCTTCCTTTTTTTATTCTCATTGATCTAGTTCATAAATAACAGAGACTTACTTTGAATCGTGTTTCAGCTTTTATAGTTGATTTCCTTGTCAAAGTCATCTGCACATTTTTGGCAGATCACAGTACCACACATAAATATATATGCATACCCATATTTAAACTATTTCTCATTTGGATACACAACTAATTTTGGACCCTGTGATAAGGTAGGTTTCCTCATATGCACAGTCCACAATCTTAAGGATAAATTGACAGTCTTCAGGATGAATTATCCTTCCACCAGTTAATATTTTAGCCTCTGTCTTCCTGCTTCAGCTCATCTCAACCTGTTGCAGCAATGACATAGCTGAGTACTCATCATATCATTTATTGATAGAAATGCTATTCACCCAGCAAGAAAATTGAGTATCACTGCAGCTGCATAATGTTAAGCATAGCCTGTACTGCAAACAGACTCTTACTAGTCTGTATTTGCGTAATACAAAGTGTGACCACTTTGCACAATGTATTGCTGTGTTGTGCTCTCTGGCTCTGAAAACGCTACTTGTTTCTTATCCTGATAGCTTGTTGTGTGACCCTCAGCACCAGAGGACAGTTTTTCAGTTGAATGGCTGTACAGGAAAACAAATTCATTGTGCATTCCAGCTAAGCCAAATTCAGCACAGAGAACAAAATTAAGAAATGGAGGCTGGCCCAGATCTAGGAGGGGGTAAACCAGGGTGTCTGCCCCAGGCACCAACTTCAGGAGTCCCAAAATTCATATTCTTGAAGAAAAAAAACCTAGTTTCACAAAGCGCCTAGCATCCAGTGCATGTTAGTCTATTGATTATTCATATGGTTTTGAAATGCATCCCTACTGGTTTTTAAACATTCTTGAACACTTTCTAAGTTGATTTCTGAACAGATAATAAGTTGACTTTTGAATGCGTGC
This sequence comes from Schistocerca piceifrons, assembly GCF_021461385.2. Classification (NCBI taxonomy): domain Eukaryota; kingdom Metazoa; phylum Arthropoda; class Insecta; order Orthoptera; family Acrididae; genus Schistocerca; species Schistocerca piceifrons. The sequence continues at coordinate 318,192,469 of NC_060139.1, read as the reverse complement.
GTAGTGCACGTGATGTCTCTGCCAGGGGAATCCCCATCACATCTAAAAATAAAAACTCTGTTTGTTTATGTGGTTGGTTGGGTGTGTGAACGATAAGTGTTGTTATAATTATTAGCAAAATCCATAGATTCAGACTACCAGAGTGGAAATAAATGACTAACAGGGATAAAATGTAAGAAAGATTATGTCTTATCTTCTAGGCGTATACAAGAAAACGAAATTTTTACAGGAAATTTTTGCCAGATCGCTACACTACTAAGAGCCAGTTGTGCGGTACCTGGTTAGCAGCCGCTTTAAGTTCTGTTCTGGAACACCAGGGAAAACGCGTTGTACGGAAATGTAATGATGCCTAACTGGAGAATAAAGACGGGATAACTGAACCGGTGATTCTGACAGGGTTAGTGAGGTTAAGCGGAGAATAAATTTTGACAATGGCAGGAATAGTTATAGAAATAGTGAAGATGAGATTGTTTTTTAGAATGAGGAAGGAGAAGAAACAGAGACATTCACACGAATTATATCGAAGTATGTAATGATTACAAATTTATATAAAAATTTTGTACTACAGCTTCTTTTTTATCTCATGGTTGAGAAACGGGAGCACATGAGTGAAATGTGAAACTATTTCCTAACAAAACTTTCTGCTTTTAGCCAGCGTTGGTATATCATGAATTAAATTCTGTTGTATTATTTATGTAAATGAGGTAGACAAAAATGACCACTTGTGCCAAAACAGTCTCGCTTATTTGGGGTGCGTTACAAATGGTACAATATTAGGAAGGCCTATTTTGCTTTATCTAGGAGAAAGTAACAAAATAGATGCAATCAAAATGAGAAACCACACCAGTTGTTTGAACTATTCATATTAACAGCTTTTTTGGTGTTAGACAACATCTTGACTTTTCATGTAACAAAACTTTTGACGAACTGTGGTGATGTAATAGATTCTTTTGCAGCAAGGAAAGCATGCCATGTAAAGCTGTAGCAAGAGTAGAGAGAAAAAAAAATACTGGGGTCTAAGGATTGAAGAAATGTATAGTCTTGCTTGTCTCTTGTCTTCACTGGTTTTATGTTTGAATACCAGAGAAGGAAAGTTGGTACTCACCATATAGTGGAGATGCTGAGTCGCGATAGGCTTAATAAAAAGATTCACACAATCATAGCTTTCGGCATGGGCCATATAGAGGAATCCTTCCTAAAAACCCAGAATCCTAAACCCCTCACCTGGTTCAGGTTCGTTGATGACATCTTTGCTATCTGGATTGAAGGTGAGGACACCTTGTTCACATTCCTCCAGAACCTCAACAACTTCTCCCCCATTTGCTTCACTTGGTCCTACTCAACCCAAAAAGCCACCTTCCTAGATGTTGACCTCCACCTCAGAGATGGCTACATCAGTACCTCCGTCCATATCAAACCTACTAACCACTAGCAATACCTCCACTTCGACAGCTGCCACCCATTCCATACCAAGAAGTCCCTTCCGTACAGCATAGCCACCCGTGGTCATCGCATCTGCAGTGACAAGCAGTCCCTCTCTAAATATACCGGGAGTCTCACTGAAGCCTTCACGGACTGTAATTATCCTCCCATCCTTGTACAAAAACACATTTCCCTTGTCTTATCTTTCCAGTCTCCCACCATCTCCCAAAGTCCCACAGTCCGGCCACAGAGGAGCATTCCCCTCATAACTCAGTACCATCCGGTACTGGAGCAGCTGAATTACATTCTCCGCGAGGGTTTCGATTGTAGTGTTGGCAGAAGAGCCAACACTGTGTTTCTAGAGGAGGCCGAACTGCACGCATTTAATTACACGCTGACTGGCGTGAGGTCTGGAACAGGACAATATCTTGAGAATTGTAAATAAAGTACGTAGATGATGTAATACTTAACTTTAATCCACAATTGTAGAACATCTCTCGTTACGGTACATGCTTCGTAATATTAATTATCAATTGAATACGGCGCCTTGCTAGGTCGTAGCAAATGTAGCTGAAGGCTATGCTAACTATCGTCTCGGCAAATGAGAGCGTATTTGTCAGTGAACCTTTCCTTGCAAAGTCGGCTGTACAACTGGGGTGAGTGCTAGTACGTCTCTCTAGACCTGCCGTGTGGTGGCGCTCGGTCTGCTATCACTGACAGTGGCGACACGCGGGTCCGGCATATACTAATGGACCGCGGCCGATTTAAAGGCTACCACCTAGCAAGTGCGATGTCTGGCGGTGACACCACATCGATTACCTCTCGTCATGCCCTGAAATGAGAAATGTACTACCCACCCGTATTCCGCTGTCCACTGAACCTACACAATATACTCGTCCATCCTTACACAACCCTTGCTCCCAATTCCTTACCTCGTGGCTCATACCCCTGTAATAGACCTAGATGCAAGACCTGTCCCATTTATCCTACTACCACCACCTACTCCAATCCGGTCACTAACATCACCTATACCATCAAGGGCAGGGCTACTTGTGAAACCAGTCATGTGATTTACAAGCTAAGCTGCAACCACTGTGCTGCATTCTATGTAGGCATGACAACCAACAAGCTGTCTGTCCACATGAACGGCCACCAACAAACTGTGACCAAAAAACAAGTGGACCATCCTGTTGCTGAACACGCTGCCAATCATGATACCCCTCATCTCAATGACTGCTTCACAGCCTGTGCCATAAGGATCCTTCCCACCAACACCAGCTTTTCTGAATTGTGCATGTGGGAACTTTCCCTGAAATACATCCTACGTTCCCGTAACGCTCCTTGCCTCAACCTTCGTTAGTCACTGTCCTCACCCATGCAGCCCCCTCCCTGTTCCCATTCCAGCACTACACAGCCATCATTTCACCACCACACCCAGTCTTTTAATTTATTTTTATTTTTATTTCTCTCCTTTCCGCTACTTACCCCCTCCCTCCTCCGCACATTCTGTCCTGCCCTCCATCTAAATAAATTGCAATGCTTCACTGTCCGCCACTCCCACCGTACTACCCCTCCCCCTCCCCACCCCCCCTCCCAGCCTCCTCCTTACCCCCATCATGCACTGGTGCTGCTGCTTGCAGTGTAGTTTCAGCTCTCTGAGACTGAAGACGTGTGTGCAAGCTGCGTTTGCGCACGCGCGCGCGCGTGTGTGTGTGTGTGTGTGTGTGTGTGTGTGTGTGTGTGTGTGTGTGTGTGTAAATGTGTGTCTACTACTGACAAAGACCTTAATGGTCGAAAGCTATGATTGTGTGAATCTTTTTATTGTGCCTATCGCGACTCAGCATCTCTGCTATATGGTGAGTAGCAACTTTCCTTCTCTGGTACTGTTACATTCCATCCTGGATTTCCCATTGTCTGGTTTTGTGTTTCCTATATTTAATTTTATGTCACATAAAAGAGAAAGTTGTTAGTTAATAGGCAATAAAGAGAGCAAATTTTCTGATGAGTTCTTATTCTCACAGTCGCAAGTAATCCCAACCACAATCAATTGTGAATTTTTTGTAAGGGGGGTCAAACCATCTGATTAGGAGCAGGAGAGGCACTGCAGGACAATTTAATTTCCACTGTGCTGAATGTGAGTTTGATGGCTTCCATTAGAAAATATACATGTTTGAATTCCACAGAGCGAAGTACAATGATATGCGATAGAAGCGTGCTGTGTAAAGAGGTGTGGCACTGTACTTTGGCATAATTAAGGCCAAAAAACATGTCTTACATTTCCTTGAACATAGATGTTTTACTTATCAAGCTCTTCACAGAGATGTTTGCTACAAAGGAACATATTTTTGAAAAATCAATTTTATTTTTAAATTTTTGGCATTCAATCTTAAACACTTGATGGTGGTGGAAGGGGGGAGGGGGCAACCACTATTGAGTCTTTGCCCCAATTCAGAAATATCGTATATCCGGGGCTGAGTTGAGGCACTCACTGTCATGGCCTTCCCACCATGCTTCAATTGTAATTCATCTAGAATTGGAAAAATATTTTACAGACAAAACATAAGATGTGTATTTCACCCACCAGTGAAACTGAGGAACATAATGGGCTGTATGAAAGATGATATGAGCCTTACGAAACAAGGTGTTGACAAAATTATGTATCAATGTTGAATGTCGTACTGGGTTTTTGAAAATGAATATCAAGGCCTTAAGAGTTTGTAGCAATGTTATATTCAACTTAGAATAGTAAATAATATAGCAAAGGGAAGAGCAACTCAATTTTGTTTGTGTACCTGTACTCATGCGCTGCTTCCTGTGTCTTCTGTTAGAAAGCACTAGTAGCAAGGATGGCCACTAGTGAACAGAAAGCTCTTCATGTTTTACAGTTTGCAATGACTGAATAGTAAAAATAGTATCTGTAGGTGGTATCATGAGTTTGAAGACACCAGTTGTCTTTGCAGAGGGAAGAGTAGGGGATGACCAAGAGTGACTGAAGAACTTGTTGAACAACAGAGACAGCTTTCACACCTAACCCTAAAAAATCATATTGGAAGGCTAGTCACAAATTAGCAATTTCAGTGACATTTGTGTGGCATAATGTGCACACCTGGGGATCGGCATAATGTACACATCTGGGGATCAGAAAATCTTCATGAGATGAGATGGTACAGTTGCAATGAGATCCTCCTAATTGAATGTTTCTCGTGCCTTATGTTGATGGAAAGTTAGTGAGCCACTCTTATTAAGTGAAGCAACTGCAGCTGGTATTTCTTATCTTGACATGCTAGAATAATGGTTCTTTTCATGAACTGGAAGAAGCTGAACCACAGAACTTTATTTAGCAGCAAGGTGGTCCCGCATCTTACTGACATAAGTCAGTACACGATTGTTTAAATGTTGTTGTCCTGACCACTGGATTGGCTGGAAGGGCCTAAACTTGTTTTGCATGGCCCCCACATTCATCTATTCTGATGCCATGTGATTTTTACCTTTGGTGTTTCATAGAGCTGCTCTACCCGACTTAAGAAACAGGACTGAAATGGTGTTGCAATTACTCTAGACACACTGCTTAAGATTTGGGAAGAACTCACTTATCAACTTTATGTGCACCACGTGACAAATACTGCTCTCATTGAAGACTTGTAAGAAAAACAGTTTGAGTTGCTCTTTCATTTGATGTATTATTTATAAATGTAAGTTGAATGTAATAAATGCTACAAAGCCTTAAAACCACCATATTCATTTTGGAACACCAAAATATTTGCCATACATATGGCAGATACAAGAATATTATCAACATCATTGTCATACGTGCGAGTTCCAAATGGACAGATCTCTAGTAACAAAGTGTTGTATTTGTACTGGTCATCACATGATATATGAAAGGACCAAGGTTATATTGTCAGTTTTGTTCTTTTGGGACTATTTTATAAAAAGAAGTGATAGAGATTTACCTTTATCAGTATTGATTTGGTATTCCAATTAAATACAGCAGTGAACCCTTCATTCACTGTCATCAGATCACAATGAGAAAAACAAGAATTTCCTATAATGACACCAACACAACATAGTTGAGGACTGGTACTTTACTAAAAAAAATGCTCTGCATCAGCATTGGTATATGCAGAAAGCCACACCTTTGTTCCCAATATAGACTCTCAACATTCTACTGTTATTGTTCTGGACGCAATTTCATCATGCACGTGTGACTTCCAGAATGTAACCTCCATGAGGAGACTGCCACAGTGTGTCCACAAGCTATACCTACTTGCTAGAGGTGTTAAATAGTTGTTTTGAGGAAATATTGTGAAATTTACACAGTGTGACCCAGCAGCAAACCTGAGAAGTTTTTATTCCAGAAAATATTTGTATGCGTACTGTAGAGTCAGCCTTGCAGGTCAAAAGCAATAACAGAATTGAACAACTTCTTGACCTGTTATTGTACTGCTGTTGTAAACCTCATTATGAGAAATGTTTATGCTGCAATGAATACATAAGTACAGAAATGAATTTTGATTTGAACACACGTAGAAGGAAGCTTACTAGTAAAAATAACCCTAGGTATAGGGCTACTGAATTTAAGCTTTGTGGGTATAATTTGCAAATGGAAATCAATATTTAAAGGAAGCTTTAGAAAAATAGAACTGTGAGTGGAGATATTAAAGTATGTACTAATTTTAAGTTCTGTTGCAGTAAGCATATGAGTATGAATGAATATTTATGTGGATAATTAAGTTCTGAATACAAATTACATAAATTTCCAAGTCATTTATTCTTTATTAAGTGAGTAGGAGTTATTGGTAGATGACTCTGTACTGTATCAGGTATCCTACATCAGATAGGTGTACTGTATCTAACAATGAGAACTGTATTGTTTGCTAGCCGATGGAAGATAAAGATTTAATGTAGGCTATATTTACAGTCCAAATCCTGGTGTTCATCATGTGACCTCCTATTTAGTACACATATAATCATTATGGATGCAGTATTACTCAAATAAACCATATTAGAATGGAAGAGAATTTGGTTTTTCCCAGGAATTGATTATAGAGACTTAAATAATTTTCGTTATTGAAGTTACTTACCTCATGTGCATTTAGCGTTATTTTAATACCTATTAATACTTACATGAAAAGAATTATGTTAGGTGGTCATTTGTTTTCATTTGCTCTAGCAGAAAGTTTAGTGTTAAATATAAGCACTATTCAGAAATAGAGCACAGGCTCAACTTTGGACAACTTTTATCACAAATGCTAAGGTGTTACGGCATTTTAATTTGGTATTCACTTTATTGGGGATGGATATTAAAGAACTGTCATAACTGTTGTAGATTTTAAGTAGTGATGTATAAAGTAACCTTTATGTGGACTTGCAGCATTACTGAAACTAAAAATAACAAGAGATTTTACTGTAAACTGAATGAAATTAACCGATAATAAGATACTGTTACTAAGTTTATCTACATAAATGGAATATAGAAGAGGTGATTCAGTATGTTTGTACGTGGCATTTTCTACCTTTTCTTTCCTATTCTACCAAATGGATAGTTTTATGTATCTGCTATAGGAGAGGTACAATAAGTCTGCCAGTATTGCAGTACATTATGACTATACTGTACAATGTGCAGCAATGTTTCCAACAGTGTGGAAATATATTCAAATGATGTATTTTTTTGTGTCACAAAGTACATAAGAAAATCGTTAGTATGGTGGTATGAAGCATGTATTAGTAACTTCACTTGAATGAGGGTAGAGGAAGGGTGCTAGTACTGCTCCTAAAGCAGAAGGTAATGTGCTAACATGTACATGAAAATGAAATAGCGTGGAACATGAACTGTTCTTCTGGTGCCACAGTAGATGGCATTCATATCATGCACGATAATAGAGCACCAGTGACTTGTTAAATATAATTACCTCTTATGAGATTGCACTAGTGCCTAAATGTTAGAAGATTGCAATGGTTAATGACATATTTCATCTTTTAATGTAAAGTGGGAGGATTATAGAGCTAAAAAGAAAAGGTTATGTATCCTATAATTATTAAAAATTATAAAGAAAAATTAAAAGCAAAGTTGCAAGTATCTCAACAGGAATTAGTAATGTATGATGCAATAAATGTAGCAAATATGAGTGTGCATAAATGGAAAAGAGACAACCAATACTCGTACATTGGATCACAATCATCTGTAATATATTTTTGCCTTGTTTTTCAAATGTAAGGATTATAATTGTGGTAGTAATAAAGAATGAAGAAAATAGTATATTCTAGCAACAGTAAATAGATTCTAACAAATAGTTATTAAAGACAAGTATAGAGACAGGAGTCCAGTTTAGGGAATACATATTTGAAATGTGCACACAATTTCAGATTATTAAGATGAGGTGAATCCAGTTTTTTATAGGTACGGGAGAGTAAGGAGAGGGGACACCCGCATCACAAAGACTATGATGTATGTACACAGTATCTGCCTGAGGTATAAGGTGTAAGTGCAGTTTTTACAAAGGTGGTAAACTGTAATGTGACTGCTAGTCAAATTAATGAAGTGTTCTTCAAAATAGTCAGAAGGAAGTAGACATACCTGGATAATGATTTTAATATTTGTTTTCGTATGTGTTGACTTATCACAAATTTGAGATTTGAATTAGTGGAAAGTTGTGAAGAGGAAAATGTCAGCATGTAACTACTTACATTAGTTAAAGACATGAACCTTTTCTAGCTCTGTAGATTTTAGAACCTTGTACTGTTGTAGACAATGATTTACAAATAGTGAGATGCAAATTACCTTTGAATAAAAGTAATGACATAACGATAAAGCCCGGTCACTTAGGGCAAATCTCTTTTCTGTATTTATGAAAATCTAACAGTGTAGTTACAAAGTAGTTAGATAGAAATAATGGTTAAGAAAACTATAAATGTTAATGATATGAGATAATGAAAAAGACACTTTATCTTTTAACTAAATAAGCATAAATACATACTGAAGTCATAATCAAAGGGAAATGCAGTCATTGTTGATGATATTAATCAAAAAGTGAAAAGACAGAAGTAAGAAATATACATGCACTGTACTGTGAAAGAATAAAACTGAGTTTGATTTTAAAAGATCTTAAGTTTAATCATGATGATATGTTAACAAAAGTTAAAGGTTATAAAAGGACTGTAATTAGTAAGTTATTTTCCATGACATATTCCTTCTTAGTGAGGGATCTGTGGTGTAAGAAGTTGTTCCACCCTTCCTCACAATCAGGTGAAAGATGTTCATGTAAAAATGTTTAGATAGTTTACATCTAGAGAACTTTACACTATGTCACCCTGATTTGATAAATGTACAGAGTTGGAAGGGGACACATGAGTGTTGAATGTCAGCGCGGCACGATGGCGATTGGGTATCTCTTTCTGCCGTGAAGGGATCGCTTATGTTTTGGTGTCATCGCTTGGCAGTGTTTTGCAAAGCAGAGAACAAGAGGTGCTGTCTACAATGACAATGCCCAGAAACAGTTGAAAGAAGCTGAAGAGGAATGTCATTCTCTTCTGTTCCATTCTGAGATTCAGTTCAGACATGTTGTTTTGATTAATAAGCGATCGGTTCACCCAGTGTTGTAATTGTTACAGAACAACAAAAAGCAGAAGGGTTCTTTAAAAGGCAGCTACATCATTTCATAGCTCAAATACCACAAGCTCTCTTCTGGCCCTTGACCGTTTGCAGATGGAAGAGCCACATGGCAAGAGTGGTGCACTGCATAGCCGATCCACTGCATCAAGAGAATTTGAGAAAGAAAACTTTACAAGAACATTGTTACTGTAGGAAGTATTATTGATAGCATCAGGGTGACAGATGGTTTGGAAGGTGACGTATCTTCTGACCCCAGTACAGCTTTAGAAAGGCACCATTAGATTGAGCTATTGACAGAGTAACAAAATAAGGCCCTGAGTTCGAGTCTTGGTCTGGCACACAGTTTTAATCTACCTGGAAGTTTCAAAATCTACTATATTTGCACACATGGTCCCATTAAGAATGATATCCATGTTGAGAATTCCATCTGCAAATTTTGCCTTTCTAGAGAATGAAAAAACTACCAGAAAGTTCCCGCTTCACTAGGTGTGCACATCTTCATAAACATCAAATGCCTATTGCCAGTTGGCATTTAGTTCAATATTGCACACCAGAGAATAATGTTAACTATTCAGGCACTGAACAGTATGATATGCCAGTACTTGGTTAGGGAGAGATGATTAGTGAAATAATGATGGTTTGGATGTGACAGGTTGGATTTGTTGTGATGTATCAGTCTGCTGATAAATTTGATGCAACCTACCATAAATTCCTCTTTTGCACTAGCCTCTTCATTTAAGAGTAGCAGTTCTACCCTACATCCTAATTTATATGTTGGTTGTGTTCCAGTCTCTGCATTTCTCTGCAGATTTTGCCCTTTGCAGTCTCTCTAGCACAATGGAGGTTATTTCGTGATGTCTTAACACATCCTATCATCTCATCCCTCCTTCTTATCAGTGTTTTCCATGTGTTCCTTTCTTCACTGATTCTGCGGAGAACCTTTTCTTCCCTTCTCTTAGAAGTCCACCTGATTTTCAGTGCTCTTCTGTAGCACCACAGCTCATCTGTTCTGGTTTTCCCACTGTTAGTGATTCACTATCACACAATGCTGTGCTCCAAATCTACATTCTCAGAAATTTCATCCCCAAATTAAGACCAATGTTTGACACCAGTAGACTTCTCGTGACATGCAGTATCCTCTTTGCTTGTACTCTTCTGCTTTTTGTGTCTTCCTTGCTCGTGGGTTCCAAGGTAGCAGAATCCCTCAGCTTTGTCTATTTTGTGATCACTAATATTGATCTTAAGTTTCTCATTATTCTCATTTCTGCTACTTCTCATTACTTTTGTCTTTCTTCAGTTTACCCTCAGTCCATATTCTGTGTTTATTAGACATTTCATTCAGTTCAAAAGAGCTTGTAAGACTTCTTCATCCTTGCTGAGGGTAGCAACGTTGTCAACAAATCTTACCATCGATATCCTTTCAACCTGAATTTTAATCCTATTTTGAACCCTGTCTGTTACTTTTGTCAATGCTTCTTTAATGTGTAGATTGAACAGTGGAGGCGAAACTTGGCAACCTTTCCTTACCTCCTTTTAATCTGAGCGCTTCATTCTTGGCCTTCATACCTTATTGTTCCCTCTTGGGTTTTGCACATATTGTATATTTGTGAAAATGTCTTGATTTTTTGTCAGTCTTGCTGAATTATCTAGCGCAATGTCAGAATGGCCTTTCTGGTGATTTTATCTTCCCTAAAGCAAAACTAGTCATCATCTAAGAGGTTCTCAGTTTTCATTTCCGTTCTTCTATATACTTTTTTGCCAGCAGCTTGGATGCATGAGCTGTTATGCTGATTTTTCAATAGTTCTCACACTTACCTGTCCTTGATATCTTCATAATAATGTGGATAATATTTTTCCAAAGGTCTGATAGTAATTTGCCTGTCTCATAGGTTCCACCCACCAAGATGAATAGTCGTTTTGTTGCTACTTCTCCAAATGATTTTAAAAATTCCGATGGAATGTTATTTATCCCTCACACATTATTTGATCTCATGCCTTCTATAGCTCTTTTATGCTGCGACTCACTTTTGCCTACCTTATCAATCCAGCTTCTTCTTCTGTCAAGTTATCAGACAAGTCCTCCTCCTCCTCATAAAAGTCTTCTCTGTATCCTTTCCTTCTGTCCCCTCTCTCCTCCACTTTCAACAGCAGGAGTCCCATTGTACTCTTAATATCACCACCCGCTTTTAATTTCACTAGAGGTTGTTGTGACTGTCCTACATGCTGAGTCAATCCTTCTGATGATCTTATTTTTTTCTTTTCTCTTCAATTTCTTCACATTTTCCCTGCAGCCGTTTCTCATTGGCTGCCATATGCTCCCTATTTATTTTGTTCCTAAGTGATTTGCTGCAGAGCGTATGCAACAAGGCACAACTTCAATGTGTGTGTGTGTGTGTGTGTGTGTGTGTGTGTGTGTGTGAGCACCAACATATAGGCAAGAGATTAGTGTGGCATTCGTGTCTTTTCGACATATAAGCGGTAAATGTGGAAACATGGACTACGGTCATGTTATTACCAGATGTGTCTAAACAGGACCAACATACTGGCTGCCAAAGGACAAAACCCAGTAAACATCTGTTGGAGAATGAATGTATATGGGACAGCAAGTCTTTCGAAAGCCACTGTTATGAACTGGTGCACCAAGTTCTGTGCTGGTCAGGATTTGACATAAGACTCCAGTCGATTTTAGAGGACAGCCTCATCCATTATGGACAAGCAGGTGGCTAATGATATGTAAACTCTCCCCATGCAATTAAAATGCTGTCTGTCCACCAAAAAGGGTCAATGATACCTGTCGGATGGGAATGTGCACCAGGCAATTACAGACATCTTTACACAGCAAGACACGTTATTTTACCAAATGGGTATTTTGACCTTGGCGCTTCAGTGAGATGATTCCCTCAATGCTCAAGACCATTTTGCCTGGTTGGCGTACTGATTCTGGACTGCTGTACGACCTCACAATGGAAACTTCTTGATTGCACCTTATATGTTGCTGTATTCTTGTCTTTCCCTGAACATTGTTGTACTTCCTTCTTTCTTCAATCATTTGAAGTATTTCTTCCGCTACTCAAGGTTTCTTTGCAGTTACCTTCTTTGTACATGTGTTTGTCTGTCCGAAATCTGTAATTGCTCTTTTTAGAGATGTACACTCCTCTTTAACTGAACTGTCAACTGTGATATTTCTTATCACTGTATCTGCATCCTTAATAAACTTCAAGCATGTCTCATCATTCCTCTGTAATTCGGTTTCCCATTCCCTTCCACACTGATTCTTCTGGGTGATTCCCTGTAACTGCAGTCCACTCTTCATCATTACTAAATTGTGATCTGATCCTATGCGTGCTACTGGATTCACCTTACAAGCTGGTATTTGATTTTGGAATTTCTCTCTGACCATGGTTAATGCAGCTGGAATCCCATGTCCCAGGTCTTTTCCAAGTATACCTCCTCCTCTTGTGATTCTTGAATAGAGTATTTACTATTACCAATTGAAATTTATTGCAGAATTCAGTTAGTCTTTCTGCTGTCTCATTTCTACTGTAAGTCCATATTATTCCACAGCCCTTTCTTCTTTACCTACTCCTATGACAGTGTTCCAATCCCCCATTGGTTTTAGATTTTCACCCTGTGCAGTATCCTTATATAATTTCTCCACCTCTTCATCTTTGGCCTGCAATGTTGTTATGTGTACCTGAACTATCATTGTTGGCGTTGGCTTGATGTTGAATCTGATGAGACTAACCCTGTCACTGAATAGTTCACAGTACTCACTCTTTGTCCTACCTTTCTATACATAGTGAGTCTTACTCCAGTTATACAATTTTCTGCTGGTATTGATATTACCTTGTATTTGTCTAACTAGAAATCCTGATCATCTATCCATTTTACTACACTGACCCCTACTACATTTATATTGAATCCTGCATTTCCCTTTTCAGGTTTTCTAGCTTTCCTACTATTTCAGACCTCTAACAACCCATGTACCGATGCATAGAATGTTGCATAGCTTACTTACTACTTCTGACTTCTAACATCCCATGCTCCGACACATAGAATGTTATCCCTTTATTGGTTATTTAGTCTTTTTTTGTGCCAGTTGTAATGGAAAAGACTTGGAAACGAACGGTCACTTTAGCAGCTACAAGGGCTGCCTGTTTTTCCAGGCTTCATTCCTGTTACACGTCCTGAGGTTCCGAATGTGCTGGTTTATAGACATTCTACAGGAAAGATGAGCACCTTGTATTGTTGGAAGAAGGATGGAATGCCCACTTTGCAGGCAACTCACAAATCTAATTTAAGTACAGATCGTATAATGATTGCAAGGCTGTGTTCTATAGCACCTGCAGCTTCGTACCTTGTCTGAGACAGTGAAGGCCCACTCGGGATGTACATACTTCAGAGTGGGATGATATTACTGAAAACAGTCATTTCCAGTTAGTTAACATCATAATTTCAGAAAACTATTTTTACTTGCATTCACTGACACTTTCACTGCAATGAAAGTAAATAAAACCAACTTTACAGAGTTGAATGTAATGACCAGTTTTTTTCCGAACGGTTAATTTAAATCCAGTTGCATTCTCAGCATAGTTAGTGATTATTATGTAAAGTATACATAAAAAATATTTTTCTGTTCTCAAATAATTTTTAATGGCAGGAAAACAGTTTATTGATGGAACAGGGCTTATGATGAAACCAAAAGAAAATAATATAAATGGTGGTAAGATGTAAAATCTGAGAATATAAAAATAGGTTTTACTAATATACGTATAAAATGATGATCAAATAACAGTGCTCTCAAAATTTTAAAATCACATGCATAGGGAAAAAAGTTTTGCCCATACCCACATGATAACCTGCAGGCAGCCCTGGTATGAAACTCCCCCTGTCACATAACATCAGTATGAAACATCCTCTGCCATGCAACACAGGTTGGAAGCAACCTCTTACACACAGCATCAGTATTAATAGCACCATCTGCCTCCCAAAACTGACATCCCAACAGTGACATGGGTGCTCTAAGTGCACAAAATATATTTTAACAACGCGTTTCAAGAGACAATGCTCTCATCATCAGGTTTTAAAGTCTATATCATGAAATTAAACGGACTAAAAAGACAAAATACCATCACAAATAGTTGGGAAGTCCATAGAGTAAAACAGAATTAAAAGTATATTGGACTGTGGGTCCTCGTCTTACATTGAAGTTGTTGACACAAGTCGATGGCCGTCCCATAGCTACAAGGTATGCTGTCGCACTGTGCCGGCTTGGGAGCTGTTGTGGACTGACGTGCCTAGGTGTTGTGGCGTGGTTACAGCCGTGTGCTTGACGGTAACGCTATGCTATTGGGCGCCTTATTTCCTTATTGCATTGGTCTACCATCGTTAGCCTCTCGCAACTCCGTCAGTGACATGCCACAGGTTTAAAGTTGCATACCTACCCTAAACTTGTGATGCAAAATATATAGGGCAGACAGGAAGATCATTCGTTTTCCGGTATAAAGAACATAAAGATGCGTTCAGGTTAGGAAATTATGACAAATCAGCTGTTGCGAAACATATATATGAAACAGGCCATCCCCTTAATAGCATAGAAGATAACGTAGAAATATTGCATGTAGAAAAGAAAGGGAGGAAACTTGATTTACTATAGGAATTCAAGATAGCTATCCATGAAAAGAAACAAAGCAATATTCTAAATGCACAAGATAATTTTAAAGAAATGAGATTTTTTAGCGGGTTTTTAGAATTATTTTGGGGTAGGTATGCGACTTTAAACTTGTAGCATGTCACTGACGGAGTTGCGAGAGGCTAACGATGGCAGACCAATGCAATAAGGAAATAAGGCACCCAATAGCATAGCGTTACCGTCAAGCACACGGCTGTAACCACGCCACAACACCTAGGCACGTCAGTCCACAACAGCTCCCAAGCCGGCACAGGGCGACAGCATACTTGGTAGCTATGGGACAGCCATCGACTTGTGTCAACAACTTCAATGTAAGACGAGGACCCACAGTCCAATATACTTTTAATTCTGTTTTACTCTATGGACTTCCCAACTATTTGTGATGGTATTTTGTCTTTTTAGTCCGTTTAATTTCATGATATAGACTTTAAAACCTGATGATGAGAGCATTGTCTCTCGAAACGGGTTGTTAAAATATGTGTATAAGAATCGCGGTTGAATGCTAACAGTGATAACCAGTATAACGACAACTGCTACCTCGACTCCATAATAGATTATATTAAAAGGTGTTAAATCTTGCAACCATAGCTGTAAGCCAAGACATATTATCTTAGCGTAAGTATCTGAAGAAGTCAGCTTGACAAAACTAGATGAAGCACTGCACTGATTCCAGCAGAAAGAGTTCCAATATCAGGTCCATCGTTAGTAGGGGAAACACAAGAGCTACATGAAGCCCTGAAGACTGAAGGAACATTTAATGCTTCATTACTATGGAATTCAAAAAATTGTTGTCCAGGGCAAGAAACTTAGTCCTAACAACGACCTAACTGATGCTTTCTGTGATGAATTATATGATTACATTGAACAGAATAGTTTTCTATCGGAGCAGATTTACAACACCGATGAATCTGGACTGTCCTGGAAGGGCATGCTCATACTAAAATTAGCCTCTCAGACTGAAACATACACTACCAGGCATGAGTCTAGTAAAGAAAGCTAAATGTTGTTTTCTGCACAAATTCAGTTGGTGAACAGAAATTGCTGCCAGTCATTATTGGTAAATAAAAAAAGCACATGAATTCAAAGAAATAATAAGTTACCATTTTAATACATATATAAGAAAGAAGCCCCTATGTATAGGGTGATTATAATTTAACGTAAACTTTCAAAATGCTGTAGAAATAACACCACTGGTCAGAATGATGTCAAATTGCAACAGAATATTTATCGGAGAAGGGGGAGAAGTATAACAGAAGAAAAAAGAATAGTGTGAAAATTGATTAGTAGATGGTGCAGTATGTGTTAGAATACGAAAAAGAAAACACCTGTCATGCGCACGACCAATTGAAGTTGGTATAAATACACCGGGTACCTGGCTTTCCCCCCCTTTCACATCTGTGACGTTCGCCATGACAGCCTCAATGCAGGATCGCGCTCTGCTTGGAAAGCTGTATTACGAGAATGATGACTGTGCAAAAGTCACTCTGCAGAAGTTCCGGACACTGAAGGATTTGAAAAAAGGCATTGGTCTGATGACTTCCATGGGTCTGGAGAAAATTATTCAGAAATTTTAAAAGACAGTTTCTTTTGGTGTGCAACCTGATAGAGGGAGTAAATGAATTGCTGGCGGAAGCAGTGGCCACAGCAGTGCAAGAGGGGTTGTGTGGTGGTGTGCAAACATTTAGTGCATGGCGAATTGCCTGAACATTGGACATACCCGTGAGCACAGTGTGTAAAATCCTACAAAATATCCTTCTTTGCTATCCATTCAAAATTACCCATGTGCATGAGTTGCTTCTTGTTGATCTGCCAGCAAGAGAGACCTTTGCTTTAGAATTTGTTGCTCGCATGGAAGTGGACAATGATTGGCTATGGAAGATTTTGTGGACAGACGAAGCCCCCTTCCATCTGACAGTATATGTCAACATACAGAATTGTTGAATATGAGCAATGGAAAATCCACACGCAAATCAACCGGTGCCACTTCATCCTGAATATGTCACTGTGTGGTGCAGGTTTACGACATCGTTTATCAGAGGGCCATATTTTTTTGAAGAGACAGGTGCCTTCCAGTCCTGTTATCTGTACAGTCACTGGTAAACGCTATGAGTGTCTTTTGCCCAACCATGTCATTCCAGCTCTCTAACAGTGTGGATGGGATCATTTTTATGCAAGATGGTGCACCTGTGCACATTGCAAATTCAGTTATACAGCTGCTGAAGCACCATTTCCGAAATGTTAGAATTATCAGCTGCCATTTCCCTACAGTCTGTCCGTCCTGATCACCTCATCTTAATCCATGTTACTTCTGGCTGTGGGGCTGTCTGAAAGATGTTCTATTCAGTGTTCCGATTGCAAACTTAGCTGCACTGAAGGCATACATTGTGCAACACATTCTGAACGTGACCCCGGAAACACTTTGATCAGTTGTGGAACATGCTGTTTCTCGATTTCAACTTGTTGCAGGAAAGTGTGGACAGCATGTTGAACATGTTTTGCGCCAGTCATACGGAAATTAATTATCCAATTCGATTTTGACTGATGCTCTTTATGCAGTTTTTAGCCTCAGGACAATTAAAACCAATGTGATTGATGCTTTTCATACAGTTTCGACCTCAGGACAATTAAAAACCCATGTGGCCGATGCTTTTTATGTGGTTTTTGGCCTCAGGACAACAAAAAACTGATTTTTCCCATCCGATGTGATGTGATCTTGCTGTGGTGGATGGGATTATGTAACTGACAGTATCACACCTGTACACCCATGTACACTGAGTAGTATAGTTTAGTCAATGTCAAACATACACCTCAGGGATTGTTGTATGATTTATTTGTCATTTGTAGTCTACTACTATTAAATTCTGATGCTTACATCACTCTCTGTTGCTACATTTTGTAACCTTTTTTTTTTTTCTGCCATACATTTTCACCCTAGTCTGATAATATTCCATTGCAATTTGATGTCATTCAGACCACTGGTGTTATTTCTATAGCGGTTCGATGGTTTAACTTTGATTATAATCACCCTGTACATTACTGTCTTCGGCAACTGTTTCATTTTATGTTTGTTCCTGCGGTGCATACATATTTGGAGGGATAGGTTTACCTTAAAGAGCTGTTCTGTTATTCCACAACACATCTTGTGTTTGCTTCAGATGACACAATGACTTTTATGTGCTACCTTCCACCTTGTGTTACATCACTCGTACTGCCAGTGGCCCAAGGTCTAACCACGGCCATGAAACAACATTGCCAGTCAAACATCATGAAACAGCTTGTGCGAGAATGTTCCTACATCCCAGTGTTTAGAAATCACTGAACTTACCCATTGCAGTCAATGGTGTTCATAGGGTTTTGGACAATGTGAAGCTAGCGAAAACGGCTCACTTACAAACAAAAAGACAAAATCTTCTGCTGAAAAATGACTTTGAAGGTACCATAACTGAGGAATGTGATACTCCTTGTTGTCTGAGCAATGTTATGGAACAAATCTCTGGCTATGAAGAGACAGATGGTGACTGGGTAATGATACTTACAAACCGGGATTTGTGTAATTTAATGATACAGACATCATGAACAAAGCATGTTTGGGAGAGGGAAAAAGCAAAACTGAGACAATTGAGAAATCTGTTAACATGCACACCATTCTCATTGTATTTATCTTTTTTTATTCTTTAATAACAATATTATGAAAAAGAAAGGTGCTGCTCACCATATAACAGAGATGCTGAGTCACAGGTAGGCACTACAAAAAGACTGTCACAAATTAACTTTCAGCCAGTATGACCTTCATAAAAAAAGAAAAGAGGTGACAGACTAACACACACACGCACAAGCGCGCACACAAATGCATCTCTCACACACACACAGCTGTTGTCTCTGGCAACTGGAGCTACACTGCGAGCTGCAGCACCAGTGCATGATGTGAGTGCAACTGGGTGGGGGTAAGGAGGAGGCTGGGGCAGGGAGGGGGACAGATAGTAGGGTGGGGGTCGGGGCCGTTAAGTGCTGCTGGGGAGTGCGCAGGTACGATGTGAAGAGAGGGCAGGGCAGCTGTGTGCAGTCGGGAGGTTAGAGAGAGGGCAGGGGAGAGGTGGGGGGAACGGGGAGTAGTGGTGAAGGAGAGAAGTAAAAAGACTGGGTGCAATGGTGGAATGGGAGCTGTGTAGTGCTGGAATGGGAATAGGGAAGGGGCTGGAAGGGTGAGGACTATGACTAACCAACGTTGAGCCCAGGAGGGTTAGGGGAATGTAGGATGTATTGCAGGGAAAGTTCCCACCTGCACAATTTAGAAAAGCTGGTGCTGGTGGTAAGGATCCATATGGTACAAGATGTGAAACAGTCATTGAAATGAAGGATGTGATGTTGGGCAGCGTGCTCAACAACAGGGTGGTCCACTTGTTTCTTGGCGATAGTATGTCAGTGGCCATTCATGCGGACAGACAGCATGTTGGTTGCCATGCCCACATAGAATGCAGATCAGTGGTTGCAGCTGAGCTTGTAGACTCATTTCACTGGCAGCCCTGCCTTTGATGGGATAAGTGATGTTTGTGACTGGACTGGGGTAGGTGGTGGTGGTGGTGGTGGTGGTGGTGGTGGTGGTGGTGGGAGGAGGATGTGTGGTAGAGGTCTTGCATCTAGGTCTATTACAGGGATATGACCCATGAGGTAAGGGGTTGGAGGCAGGGGTTGTGTAGGGATGGGCAAGTATATTGTGTAGGTTCAATGGGCTGTGGAATACCACTGTGGGAGGGGTGGAAGGATAGTGGGCAGGACATTTCTCCAATTCGTGCAAGTTTGTACAAAGTGTCCATTATACAGAAATGTACTTACTGTTTCTGGCAGCTCGTCACAGACAATAGACGTTTTCGACGTGTAGTCAGAGGACATACTGTGAAGAAAACAATTTTATGCCCCTTATATACTAGATTGGTTGCTAAGCAATTTCAGTTATCAATACTTACATTTCTATCACTCCAAAAAGACAACTTTTACACGCGCAACCTTTTGCTGGCGTGGGTGCTTGCTCAGATAATTGTCCTAAAAGGACAAATTATCTCGGCGGGACAGTGACGCCGCCATCGCGACCTTGGGACCCAGGGGGCCCCTTTTTTTTTATCAGTTGCTGACCCTCATGAATCGAAACATGACTGCGTCGTGTCGTTTCATGATTTCAGAGCACGAGCAGGTAGGTGCCCATAGCACAGGACAGTGAATTGCTGCTGGGGAGTGTGCAGGGACAAGGTGGAGAGGGGGTAGGGCAGCTATGTGCATTTGGGAGGCTAGACGGAGGGCAAGGGAGAGGTCTTACTGGCTTTTTGTTAATTTATGCCTGTCTGCAATTCAGCATCTCCACTATATGGTGAATTGTAACTTTGCTTTTCATAATATTGTTACATTCAGTCCTGGATTTTCCATTTTTTTAATAAAACATTGCTGCTGCCCCCCGTTTGCTTAAAGCTGTGTTATGTCCCGTCCCCCCGCCCTATGCCTTCAAGGCATTGCCTACAAACAAACCCGGGGTACCTGCAAGGCATCATCCTTTGTCAACCTCTTCATGGGCCATCTAGAGGAATCCTTCTTAAACACCCAGAATCCTAAACCCCTCATCTGGTTCAAATTCATTGATGACATCTTTGCAATCTGGATTGAGGGTGAGTACACCCTATACATATTCCTCCAGAACCTCAACAGCATCTACCCCATTTGCTTCACCTGGTCCTACTCCAACCCAAAAAGCCACCTGTGTAAATGTTGACCTCCAAAGATCGCTACATCAGAATCTCTGTCCATATCAAACCTGCTAACCACCAGCAATACCTCCACATTGACAGCTGCCAACCATACCATACCAAGAAGTCCCTTTCATACAGCCTAGTCACCAATGGTCATCACATCTGAAGTGACGAGCAGTCCCTCTCGAAACGAAATATACCGAGAGTCTCTCTGAACCCTTCTCAGACTGTAATTATTCTCCCAACCTTGTACAAAAACAAATCTCCCATGCCTTATTTTT
Organism: Schistocerca piceifrons; assembly: GCF_021461385.2. NCBI lineage: Eukaryota > Metazoa > Arthropoda > Insecta > Orthoptera > Acrididae > Schistocerca > Schistocerca piceifrons. Next base: position 318,171,727 of record NC_060139.1, on the reverse strand, counting down.
CCAGTCTTCCACCATCTCCTAAAATCTCAACGCCCGGCCACAGAGGAGCATTCCCCTCGTAACTCGGTACTACGTAGGACTGGAGCAACTGAATTACATTCTCTACCAGGGTTTCAACTACCTCTCGTCATGCCCTGAAATGAGAAATGTCCTGCCCGCTATCCTTCCCACCCCATCCACCAAACTGACACAATATACTCGTCCATCCCTACACAATCCCTGCTTCCAACCCCTTACCTCGTGGCCCATATCTCTGTAATAGACCTAGATGCAAGACCCATACCATACGTTCTCCCATCATCACCTACTCCAGTCCGGTCACAAACATCACCTATCCCATCAAAGGCAGAACTACTGTGAAACAAATCTTGTGATGTACAAGCTCAGCTGCTTGCTGTGCCGCATTCTATGTGAGCATGACAACCAACAAGCTGTCTGTCCGCATGAATGGCAACCGAGAAGACATGGCCAAGAAACAAGTGGACCACCCTGTTGCTGAGCATGCTGCCCAACGTGACATCCTTTATTTCAGCGACTGCTTCACAGCCTGTGCCATACAGATCCTTCCCACCAACATCATCATCTCTGAATTGCGCAGGTGCGAACTTTCCATGCAATATATCCTATGTTCCCGTAACCCTCCTGGCCTCAACCTTTGTTAGTCATTGTCTTCACCCATCCAGCCCCCCTTCCCTGTTTCCATTCCAGCACTACACAGCTCTCATTCCATCATCGCACCCAGTCTTTTTACTTCTGTCCTTTTCCACTACCCCCACCTCTCCTCTGCCCTCCGTCTAGCCTCCCAACTGCACATAGCCGCCCTGCCGTCTCTCCACCTTGTCCCTTTGCACTCCCCAGCAGCACTTCACTGTTCCATACCCCCACCGTACTGGCACCTCCCTGGGTATAATATTCCAGAGGCAAAATAGTGCCCCATCTTGATCTCCAGTAGAGGAGTCCTCTGGAGGATGTCATCATCAGGAAAAACAAAACTGATATTCTACAGGTCATGCAAGTAATGTTAGATCCCTTAATTAGGTAGTTGGGGTAGAAAATTTAAAAAGTGAAAAGTTGAACTCAGTTGTAACAGGGAATTTATGAAATATGGTGGCAGGATGAACATGAGGTTATAATTACAAAATCAAAATTTAATGGTGAGGAGTGACTGGAACTCAATAATGGGAAAAGGACGAGAAGGAAAAATAATAGTAGAACATGGACTGCGGGAAAGGAATGAAAGAGAAAGCTGCCTGGTAGAATTCTGACAGAGCATAATTTAACCATTGCTGAAACTCTGTTGAAGGATTGTGAAAGAAAGTTGTGTGTGTAGATGATACTTTGAGACACTAGAAGGTTTCAGATAGATTACCTAACAGTAAGACAGAGGTGTAAAAATCAGATTTTAAACAGCAAAATGTTTCCAGGGGTTTATCTTGACTCTGATTATAATTTATTGCTTATGAACTGCAGATTAAAACTGAAGAACTAGCAGAAAGGTTGAAAATTAAGGAGATGAGACTTAAGAAAACAGTTGACTGAAACCAGGGGAAAGGAGTACACTAGAAGACAAATGGGTGACTTAAACCCTTTTCTGGCCAAAGTATCAAAAACTGTACCAAATGATTTAATATTTGGTGATAATATTACAAATACAACTAAAAGTAGAGTAGCGCAATGTAATATGTATGTAAGGGACAGTAAAAAAGTTTCTGTCCGAAGGCTGTACAGTCCGGAATCATTATACCAACTAGGCAAAATCACTGTGAGCATTGAGGCAGTCGTCCGATCAATGGAACATGTTGAAGCACCCATTTGGTAAAACACTGTGACCTGATGTGTGAAGAAGTCCGTAACCACCTGTTGCACCTCCTTGTCTGACAGGTATAGCAGACACTTCAAGGCCTTTTTTAAGGGACTGAAGGAGTGATAATCACATTGTAGAGATCGGGGTTATAGGGCGTGTGCTCGAGTTTGTCTCACTTGAGTTGGTCTAACTTCTGTGTTACGACATTTACAATATGGGGTCGTGCATCTATCAGCACAGAACATGGTGCACTTTCCACATGGTGGTCTTCGACAATTTGTCCCATACACATTCTTCATGCTTTGATGTGTGTCTACTGATGTTTATCCTTTGGCAGCCAAGAAAAGAATGATAGAACATTGGTCCTGTGTGGACACGTTTGGTAACGATGTTGCCGTAGTTTGTATTTCCGCATTTAACCCGTGCACATCGAAAGACACGGATGCCACACTAATCCCTTGTCTACATCTCAGTTCTTATATACCCTCATTGGAGTCATGCTACATTGCATATATGCCACAGGAACACCCTTAAATGGAAGATTTTTATTCTGCTTTTACTTGTTTTCATTTATGTATGAAACACAAGTCACTTCTGAGTCCTATAAGGATGTGTTCATCATATCTGATAGTATTATTTACTTTGCATTAGAAATAGCAGTTCACTTTAAGTAAAACAATACAAAACCAGATTATAAAAATCAAAGACACTCAAAATTATTTCGTTTCACATCGGCAGAGCTTGTAAACTCAGTGGTGTGAGAGAGCACCATTTTTTTCTGTTCTCTGTAGCCACAGATATTGAACTATCTCAACCAAAGAGTTTTCTGACCTAAAGCAGAGGTACTGAGATGTTGCAACAGGATGTCAGTGCATGAATTAAACTCCATGCTGTTTTATGACTATAAAGTGGAAGGCGCAGAAAAAGATTAAAGAGATGAAATAGTGAAAGCAGCAGAGGAACAGCAACGCATAAAGAGAAGGCCCAGTAGAAATTCTTGGACAACACAGGAGATACTGAGTTCAGTTCATGAAAGGAGAAAATAAAATGAAGCAGGGGAAAGGGAATACAGAGGTCTGAAAAATGAGATTGGTAGAAAGTGAGAAATGGCTGAGCAGGAATGTCTCAAAAACTAATGCAAGGCTGTAGAAGCCATATAAAACTAGGTGAAAGCTGGAAACTACCTATCAGAAAATAATTTAGACCTTTGAAGAAGAGAGGAGCAGTGTATGAATATCAAGAGCCCAACTGCCAAGCCATTAAAGAAGGGAAATATGAAAGATGAGAAGAATACATTGAAGGGATAAAAAGGGAAATGAATTTGAAGGTAATATTATGGAAGGGGAAGAGGAAATAGACAAAGGTGAGTTGGAAGAAAGACCTGAGTCCAAGCAAGGATCCTGTAGTAAATGAATACACTCTTTGAAATTTTGACAGTAACAAGAATATAATACATGGGCTAAAAATTAATTTATAACTTGTACAGAAATCAGATTGTAATTATAAGAATCAAAGGACATGAAAGGGAAGCCATGTCCTCAATGTTATTTAATTTGTGCAATGAGCAAACCTAGGAGAAATTTAGAAATGGAAATGAAGTTCTGGGAGAAGAAATAAAAGCTTTGCAAATACCAGTGATATTGTAATTCTGTCAGAGACAGCTAAAGACTTGGGAGAGCAGCTAACTGGAATGGATAGTGTCTTGAAAAGTGATTATAAGGTGATGATCTATAAAAATAAAACAAGGGTAATGGAATGTAGTTAAATTAAATCAAGTGAGATTGGGAAATGATGCACTAAAAGTAGTAAATGAGTTTTCGCTATTTGGGCAGCAAATAACTGATGATGGCTGAAGCAGAAAGGATATAAAATGCAGACTGGCTGTAGCATTTGAACTGAAGGACACGACAAACAATATAATTGATGTTGTCAAGTCATAAAAGAACTTATTAGTGAGTGGTAGTGGTGACGTTCATCCATGATTACGAGTTGCTCATCGATATAGTTGTTTATCATACTACATCTTCTCTGAGAAAGAACTATAGGCACCAATTTGAAATGCTGTAATTTTATGAATATTTAAAATTAGATAAATTAGTTCATAGTGCTTTTGGAAATTATTCTTCAAGTGGCTACAAGTCTTTAGAAAGATAAGAAGTAATCTGTCACGTGATGTATGACTTCAACTGATTTCCATCTGCAAATAGGATTAAAAAATAGCTTAGTATCAGTTATAAACTTGCATGCCTTCAGTACTGCCTTAGGAAGAGGAATGTACTTGGGGCTCTTAAACACAACTGGCACTACAATTTTTTTCTGTTCATGGGAACCCTTTATTGAAAAAATGAATAAGGATTATATCACAGATATTCCCCACTTTTGCCATCATTCTGGCAGTTGCCACATTTTGCATGAAATTTGTCATTGGTGATGAACTTCTTACTCCACATGACCTCTTTAATTGCGCTGAATAGAGCATAGCTGCTAGGAGCCAGATCCGGCAAATATGGAGCATATGGCAGCACAGTAAACCCTAAACCATAATTTACGTATGGTGGCAATGGTCTGGCGAATATCAGTATGCTTCCACTCTACAGACTAACATTTCTTTTCTAGAGTCTCGTGGAAGAACCATGACTTGTCAATGGTGACCAGACACTCAAAGAACTCCACAGGTTCTGCACTCTGCTGTTGCACTAAATGTTGGTGTATCTCCACAAATTTCTGTTTCTGCACAGTCGTGAGGGATTGGGGCACCCATTGTGTACATACCTTCTTCATCCTCAAATTTTAATGGATGATGATGTGGAGTGCTCCCCATGATGGACCTGATGCCTTCTCTAGTTCATCAAATGTGGTTCACCTGTGCTCCATTACAAGTCATTGAAACACTGGACAGACATCAACACTGATCTCCAACTTAGTGCTGTGTCCCCACACGTGGCTACTAAACTCTTGTGGATGTCTGAAGCAGTCATGCCTTCCCTCCAGAGAAACCATACTGTCCACTGTTACCTGTGCTTGTCTGCTTCCACGTTGTCTTATCACATATTCATGAGCCAGAACAAATGTCGCTGCAATGTGTCACCTATGGGAAGCAGCAACACCATCTGGTGGCAGTAAACAGCACTGTAGTTTGTCTCATGCTTACCTTGAGACACATTTCAAACTTCTGCTGTACAGGAGTTGTAGAGGGAGTGCCAATCAGTATTGAATGAACTAATTATTTGTTATAAGTAAATTATATGCAACATGAAGCTTCATTTACTCTCTTATTATTGACAAAAACCAATTTACAACAATTTTGTTTCAGGTAAACCGAATGTATTGGTTATGTATTCCCCATCAAGAGGTGCCCATGTGAAAGCTGTTCGAGAGTTGGTCAACTTCCTACGAGAGCATTGTCGTATGAATGTATTTTTTGATTTGGATGATATAAAAGTCAGCCCAGATCCAGTAAGTGAAATGTTGAGTGATACAGTATGTCATCACCTCCTTGTCATTATTCAATCATTTCCTTTCATTTCTGTTCTTGTGAAATGCGTAATATTTCATTGGTAGTGAAGTCATCAGAAATAGTATAAATTTCTGTTGATTTGTGTTATTTCATGCTTTAGTTAAAAACTGTTTGAAATATTTAAAATAAATTGTGAATAGTACTTTTTCCAGGATGGCATTTTAGCACAATTTTTGAGTTGTTGGTAGTTACCTTACTTTGTAACTAGTTTCTTAAATAACTCATTGCCACATGCAACTGTTTAATTTCTAGTTCATTTATGCACTGTTGTACAATTTTGGCCTTAGGTCATTTTGAAATACCATGTGCTCACATTCTCGACAGCATTATTATGTCTGCCATCAGTTTTTACGTTAACACTGTTAGTAATTTCTACATTTGCAATAATTGGTTCTACTGCAGCCATTGAATGGGTGAAACTGAAAAAAAAATTTACAATATTTTTGTTGAATTAACAGTTCATATGGTTTGAGTGTCAATGAATTACTCAAACACAGATTGATTAAATAGTATATCTACAATATTTATTTATTTTGTCAACTGGTTTTCGACTTATCAAACAAATATATGTTGTAAAATATGCACAACTTACATTTACAACAGAAAAAAAACTGCAGAATGTGTTCTGTACATTGTTTTGAATTATAAGGCACATTTGTATTTCATAAATTGTTTGAAAAAGCACTCTTTTCTGTAGTAACATGAAGCTTTCAGATGATAAATTGCTGCCACTTAAAGGTTGGCTTAGATCATAGTTACATCCAAATCAATTGTTTGTTTGACAAAAGTACACTCCTGGAAATTGAAATAAGAACACCGTGAATTCATTGTCCCAGGAAGGGGAAACTTTATTGACACATTCCTGGGGTCAGATACATCACATGATCACACTGACAGAACCACAGGCACATAGACACAGGCAACAGAGCATTCACAATGTCGGCACTAGTACAGTGAATATCCACCTTTCGCAGCAATGCAGGCTGCTATTCTCCCATGGAGACGATCGTAGAGATGCTGGATGTAGTCCTGTGGAACGGCTTGCCATGCCATTTCCACCTGGCGCCTCAGTTGGACCAGCGTTCGTGCTGGACGTGCAGACCGCGTGAGACGACTCTTCATCCAGTCCCAAACATGCTCAATGGGGGACAGATCCGGAGATCTTGCTGGCCAGGGTAGTTGACTTACACCTTCTAGAGCATGTTGGGTGGCACGGGATACATGCGGACGTGCATTGTCCTGTTGGAACAGCAAGTTCCCTTGCCGGTCTAGGAATGGTAGAACGATGGGTTCGATGACGGTTTGGATGTACCGTGCACTATTCAGTGTCCCCTCGACGATCACCAGTGGTGTACGGCCAGTGTAGGAGATCGCTCCCCACACCATGATGCCGGGTGTTGGCCCTGTGTGCCTCGGTCGTATGCAGTCCTGATTGTGGCACTCACCTGCACGGCGCCAAACACGCATACGACCATCATTGGCACCAAGGCAGAAGCGACTCTCATCGCTGAAGACGACACGTCTCCATTCGTCCCTCCATTCACGCCTGTCGCGACACCACTGGAGGCGGGCTGCACGATGTTGGGGCGTGAGCGGAAGACGGCCTAACGGTGTGCGGGACTGTAGCCCAGCTTCATGGAGACGGTTGCGAATGGTCCTCGCCAATACTCCAGGAGCAACAGTGTCCCTAATTTGCTGGGAAGTGGCGGTGCGGTCCCCTACGGCACTGCGTAGGATCCTACGGTCTTGGCGTGCATCCGTGCGTCGCTGCGGTCCGGTCCCAGGTCGACGGGCACGTGCACCTTCCGCCGACCACTGGCGACAACATCGATGTACTGTGGAGACCTCACGCCCCACGTGTTGAGCAATTCGGCGGTACGTCCACCCGGCCTCCCGCATGCCCACTATACGCCCTCGCTCAAAGTCCGTCAACTGCACATACGGTTCACGACCACGCTGTCGCAACATGCTACCAGTGTTAAAGACTGCGATGGAGCTCCGTATGCCACGGCAAACTGGCTGACACTGACGGCGGCGGTGCACAAATGCTGCGCAGCTAGCGCCATTCGACGGCCAACACCGCGGTTCCTGGTGTGTCCGCTGTGCCGTGCGTGTGATCATTGCTTGTACAGCCCTCTCGCAGTGTCCGGAGTAAGTATGGTGGGTCTGACACACCGGTGTCAATGTGTTCTTTTTTCCATTTCCAGGAGTGTATGATTGATTTTAGTGGTTCTTATCATTGTCATTAATATAATACCCTCAGGGGCTCAGTTCTCATTCGGTGAGTATGGGCTTCGTGAACCCAGAGTTCCTGAACTGGGAACTGCGAAGCACTGCCATTCCTCTGTCACCATAAGTTCTGAGCGTGCTTCAGCGACCACCTTATGACATGGCGGAGGAACCTTGTGTGTCACAGGGAATGGGGATCTTAGCTTTAGCACCCAGATCCTCAGGATGGAATAAACCTCTATTTTTTTAATAATAATATTAAAAAAAATACCTCTCAATCTCAAGGTGTGCTGCAAGCTGATGAGACGTACGGCTGTTGAGGTGGAACAGTCGTTAGCGGGCAACCTCCGGGAAACCAGCCGCACCTCAGTTGTATGAGGCTTACTCAGGCGCATGGATCTCCGTCTGAATGGACCCTTATTTTGCTAGCTGCTCGTGGGACTGAGATGGAATCCTCCAAATCTTCTTCTCCTCCCAGTGGGAAGGGTGTACTGCCTGGGAGTATTCACACCCATTCTTCAAAAAGAATGAGGGAGGCTAGTCTGCCTGATAATCATTTTGTTGTTAGTAAAGTGGCTCAAGGAGTCATGAATCAGAATGGCTTTGTAGTGATCAAGAGGAAGGAGGAGATGTTTGAAAAAGTGTCCCCCTTCTATATCCATAAAGGGTTAGAAGGGCTTGCTAGTACCCTAAAGTATATTAAGTGAGTGTGAAATGGTGCCTTGCTGGTTAAGACTAACCAGGCAAAGCAGATGGCACTACTTAGGAAGTCACAAAAATTGGGTGAGTATGACATCACTGTTGAGTTGCATAATTCCCTTAACTCCGGCAAAGGTGGTCACCTGCCGTGATATTATATAAATCGACATTGCCAAACTCAAACAAGAATGGGCATCACAGGGGATAGTAGACGTGGAGCAAAGGACACAGAAGAATAATGAAGAAATTGATAAGACTGCCTCCTTCATTGTGACTCCTACACTACCTGAACACATCATGGCAGGTTTCCTCTGACTTAGGGTTAGCCCTATGTACCTAACCTTATGTGGTGCTTGAAATGCCAGTGTTTTGGTCATACAGTGCTGAGTTGCAGAGGCAAAGCAATGTGGGGGAAGTGTGGAAAGCCAGCACATGAAGCTGAGACTGACTGTCCATCTCCAGCAGTTTGCATTAACTGCTCTGGGAGCCACCCAGTCTGGAGCCGAGATGGCCCTGTTTTTGCAGAGGAACATAAAATTCAGGAAATAAAAGTAACCAAGCAGATCTCCTAAGCAGAAGCCAAAAAGGAGTACGAGGTGATGAAACCCCCTGACTCTTCAACGCAAATGACATCTGGCATACCATTATCCACCACCAGCAGTTGTACCAGCATGTACTAAAGCAAAGTTAAAGACATAGTGATTGAGGCAGCTATGATGGAAGAGACCAGTAATGCTTTCGCAGTGAGCATCCCAAAGGCATCCCAAAAGTGCAGTGCCTCTCAACACCCACTTTCTTCAAGGAAAAGTGGCTCTCACCTCCTTGTTTCCCCCTCATCCCTGCTGGGAAAGGGAGCAGGGAAAGGATCTCAGCATTCAGGTCGACAGCTGTCCCAGTCACCATCAGACATAATGGATTTTTATGCCTCATTACCAGACTCAGTCAGCCCCTCCACCCCACCTCCCTCTACAAGCGCTTTATGACATCATTGCAAGGACAGGGGTAAATCAAGACCACGTTGGTGAATTGGCTCCCTTACTCCAATGGAGGATAAATGGATATAGGACTCATCTGGAGGAACTGAGACTCCTTGTACGGGGCAGACCCTGTTGCCTGTGTCTTCAAGAGACTTGTTTTAAATAGAATGACACACCTGTACTTGGAGGCTATCACCTTCACAGAAAAGACGATCTTACTGGTGACAGGGTGAAACGTGGGGTTGCAGTGTTCATCAAGAACACTTTTCACTCCTCACCTGTTTCCTTAACCACAATACTAAAAGTGGTTCCCGTTTGAATAGTGGCCCATGTTGTCATAACGGTGTGCTTTATGTATCTACCAACCCATGAGCCTCTTGACAGTGGGATCCTCTTTCATCTTCTTCATGAACTATCCCTTCCCTTTCTCCTTTTAGGGGACTTCAATGCACATGGTGCACTATGGGGTTCTAACACCACTTGCCCCAAGGATCAGGTACTTGAGGATCTGATACACGCAATAGATGTCATACTGATGAACATGGGTCAAGCTACAAATTTTAGCACCACTACTGGTTCATCTCCAACCGTAGACCTCACCTTCTGCTTGCCTGCCATTGCACACACTACTCAGAGGGCAGTGAACAGTGAGCTTCATGATAGTGACCACTACCCTATCTGGATCCATCTGCTGATGGAGCAGATCTCAAAAGGAAGCCACCAAAATGGTTGTTCAGAAAGGCTAACTGGATGCTTTGCAGGCAGTTAGCAGTTTTCAAGCAGTGTGATGGCGTCCAGACTGGATGGATTGCATTACAGCTGTGATTCACTGTGCTGCTGATATATCCATCCCAAGTCAATGGAAATGCCTAGGAGGTGACCTATCCCTTGGTGGAATGATGTCGTGAGTATATTTCTGAAATTGGGCATAGGAGGGTGGCTATGCACAAATTGAATCAATGCCCTACAGATGAGAATCTTGCAAACTTTCGGATGGTGTATGCAAAGGCGAGGCAAGTAATTTGGGAAAGAAAGTAGATGTTTTGGCAAGAGTTCCTGAATGCCATCAATAGGTCCACATCCACAAGTAAAGTATGGGAAGCTTTCAGGAGAATCTCAAGGTGCAACTCTCGACCAGGGGTCTCTTGTAACATTGCTGAGAGACATATCTCAGACAATGGGTGAATCATATAAGTCCCTTATGACTGATTCTAGCCAGGATCCTACTTCCCGTTGATATTGAGAGACACAGGAGAAGGCTGATTTTGACTTCCGTTCCACCAACATGGAGGAATACAACCAGCCTTTCTCTCTGTGGGAGCTGTACGCTGCATTGTCAGTAGCTTATGATACAGCCCTGTGAAACCACCTGATAACCTACAGCCTGTTGAAACAGTTGGATGATGGATGAATTTCCCAACTCACGGGAAGGATGTATTTCAATCCCAATTTTAAAACCAGTGAAGGATCGGACAGACTCCAGTAGTTATCTTACTATTAGCCTGACAAGCTGTGTAGGAAACACACTGGAGTATATGGTCAATCGGCACCTTGTGTGTGTTCTCAAAACCAGATCCCTACTCAGTCACTCTCAGTGTGGGTTCAAGAGATATCAATCCACACTCGATAATCTGACCCTGCTCAAAGCAGCAATTTAAGTGTTCCTTCATAAGCAACACCTTATCAGTGTTTTCTTCAATCGGAAAAGGCCTACGATACTACCTGGAGGTAAAATATTGTATTGCAACTGTATCACTGGGGGCTCTGTAGATGCCTACCCACCCTCATACAATCCTTTCTCTCGGACAGATACTTTAGATACAATGTTGGGAATGTTCTGTCTGACCATGTTAAGCAGGAGAAGGGTATCCCTTAAGGGAGTGCTTTCAGTCTCACAGCAAAGAGAGAGAGAGAGAGAGAGAGAGAGAGAGAGAGAGAGAGAGAGAGAGAGAAAATTAAGTGTTATGTAATATTTTGTGTAATGTAATATCTTCTATAGACACCTTTTATTAACCTGACAAGTTCCACATCATTATGAAGTGTCGTATTCATGATCCATGGAACAAGTACTAATCTAATCTAATCTAATCTCTAATCTTCGCCTTTGCAATAAACAGTATTACATCCACAGTGCAACATCCTGTACTATGTTCCTTGTTTGTGGATGACTTCTCCTTCTTCTGTGCATCCTCCTGCCTCGCAAGGGCTACTCGGCAATTGCGAATGACGATCAGGCAGTTGGATGAGTGATCTTACACTACAGGTTTTTACATTCTCTTCGGAGAAAACAGTTTGTGTTGATTTCAATTGTTTCTGCTGTCTGTTTAATTTATCTGTATTAAAACTGGAGGACACCATTCTCACTTTTAAGGAAAAGGTGAAGTATCTGGGCCTTGCTTTTGATGATAAGTTAACATGAGTGCCACACCTTAAAGAATTGAAACTGAGGTGTCTCAAGGCCTTAAGCATCCTTAAATGTATCAGTTATAGATCTTGGGGAGCTGACAGGGCACATCTGTTCAAACTTTATAAGGCCTTTGTGAAACCCTGGTTTGAATATGGATGCCAGATTTGTGGGCCAGCAAAGCCTCCATACCTCAAAATGCTGGATGTAGTCTACCACAAGGGTATTAGGCTGTCAACAGGGGCCTAATGCACGAGACCTGTCGTGTTGTGCCGGCTCCACTGTAGCTTCAATGGATTTTTAAGTTTGTTTTATATGCCCGACTTCTAATTTCACCAAACAAGTCTCCACGGTTGAGCAGTTATTGCCCAATGACGACATGCAATACAGTTTGTTAAAGCGGACTTCGCCGTTATTAATTGTGTTTTTAGATTTAATTTTACTACTCATACAGAGACTCAACGTTCCTTTGTTTAACTGCACGTCATCAAAATAAGTATGAAATGCTAATGTCCTTGTAATACATAATGTCGACTATTGAGTGAAAGTTCGTATCTATTTTGCCATTTTAGAGAAGAAAAACTTTTAGCGCTTCTGCTTCTATAGTCTCAGTATCAAATGTTCACTAATTTCAATTTACTTCCTATCTTAGTTCAGTATTTAACACAAATTATATATCAATGTCATTTCAGAGATATTACGTTGGTTCCACACTAACGGAATAACACGTGATTGTCATTTAACATCACTTTTATTAATAATCCTTTTTCTTATGACATAAATGTTAATGAATGATCACTATCTAGGAGGAAAGAGGGATTGATCCTAATCATGAGATAATAGTTTTTAATAAGCCCGCAGTTGTTAATTAAATAAAAAGTCACGTTCAAGGATGATATGCGAACAACCTCCGTTACGTCCGTTTTCACGTATCTGTCAAAACTAATCCTGTCACCCAAATTCAAATTAACACCGACGTTAACCCCTTTTGCCGGAACATTGAATCATAACTATTATGTGAAAGTTTATTATAGTCCCCGAATTAATTCCTTTCAGATACGCGCACGACCGAACAGCAGAACGAAACACAAACGACTTGTTTTAACAACCGAACAATGCAGTGACGTTACATTACGACAATGTACGCCCAATGAACATCTCTTTGACTTTATCTTCTCTACTCTGCTTAATTAAATTGTTCCTAATTACAATTTATTCAGCTATTTATTGAAAACATCTAACAAAAAATAAAATAAATTTATCCCAACGTAAAAGATCCGGTATACCCTGCAAGCTGTCACTTCATTTGTGACCAGGAAGGCCATGTATTGGTGGTAGGCTCAGCGGCCGGAAATGAGAAATAATAAACTATGCTCCATAAAAACTTCAGTGCGACCTTGGTTTACCTCCATCCGTCCACAATGGGCTCAGAACGGGGCATTGCCCATTGACACAAGGCTTCCTCTAACATTGAGAGGAGACTCCAGTATGACAGAGACATGGGACACAGCTGTCAGTACGACATATTTTAACTGGGTGTGTTTTTTATAGCAACCTTTAGGTTGAACTGGATCTCCTACAGGATCTGCCCTCTATTTTAAATGATAACAAGATGAGTGTTATTTGTGTTTTAAGATTTTCTGTGGTGTCGAGAATTCTTCTCAGAATATTGGGTGTCAGATATTAATGTGTCACAGAGTGACTGGGATACTTATAAATAATAAGTAGTTATCCAGCTGCAGTTATGTGTCCCTTTTTTAACCATGCCTTGACAAGTATTTTGTCTGTCATTTTATCTAATTATTCTGCTGTGTCTCATTGGGATTTTATTACGGGCTTTTCTGAAGCTCATCATGTTGGGGTTGCCTTCCGATTCTTGTGGGGGGCTGAAACTTGGTTCCATTTTATGTGACAGTTTTCTATAGATTTTCGCAATTTTCATCAGTATATCTTTAATGCAAGGACCCTTATGAACTTGCTATTTTGTACTTTCCACCACAAATCATCATCATCATTGTCATCATTAATATAATAATAAGCCATATAAGGAATAGGGAGATTGCTACTTACCATTAAGATGACCTGTTGAGTTGCAGACAGGCACAACAAAAAGACTGATACACATGCAGCTATCAGCCAGAGGCGTCCTCAGCAAAGAAAACTTACGCACACTCACTCAAGGAAGCACACCTCAGGCATCCTCAGCCTCACCAGTGGCAGCTTGAACCAGAATGCAAATTTCACGCGAACAGCAACCTGGAGTGCTGGAGTGGGGCGGGGAAGGGGAAGGGGTAGGGATAGGGATAGCAGCGTACGGTGTGGGGTTGGGGGGGCGGGCTGGGGGGGGGGTGACAGAAGAGCACTGCCTGGCAGGGCATGCAGGTACTAGAGACTGCCAGGCACAGCATCAGGGCATGGGGTGTAGGGGCAGAAAAAAGGGGAGGGGAGGGGAAAATGAGCAGAGCAGAGAAGGAAAGGAGTGGAAAAGCAGGGAAGCTGAAAGGACAGACAGGTAAATTGGGAGAGGGTGGCACACACAGAGGATGAGGAAATGTGAGATAGGAGAAGGTGATATGATGAAGGGGGTGTAAACTGTTGAATGAGGGATGTGGGGGTAGTAGGTTACCATAGGTTGAGGCCAGCATAATATGTATTGTAAGGATAACTTGTGTTGTCACCGCCAGACACCACACTTGCTAAGTGGTAGCCTTTAAATCGGCTGCGGTCCGCTAGTATACGTCGGACCTGCATGTCGCCACTATCAGTGATTGCAGACCGAGCGCCGCCACACGGCAGGTCTAGAGAGATTTCCTAGCACTCATCCCAGTTGTACAGCCAACTTTGCTAGCGATGGTTCACTGACAAATTACGCTCTCAATTGCCGAGACGATAGTTAGCATAGCCTTCAGCTACGTCATTTGCTATGACCTAGCAAGGCGCCATTATCATTTGGTATTTATCTTGTGATGCATGTACCGTCAGACCGATGTTCACCAATTATGGATTAAAGTTAAGTATGCCAGAAGCCACGTACCTTTTTTTACTAGCCTCACCTCCTTTAACTGTTCCAGACCTCACGCCAGCCTGCGTGAGCTTAAACGCGTGCCTTTCGGCTACCCATCACAGTGGATTGGCTGTCTTGCCAGTCCACAAAATAACTTCCATCTGTGTAGTTCAGAAAATCTGGTGTTGGAGGGGAGGGTCCAGATTGCCTGGATTGTCATCAAGGATGTTATGTTCTGCAGCATGTTTTGCCACAGAGTGGTCTACTTTGCTTTTGGCCACAGTTTGGCGGTTGCTGTTCATTGTGGAGGACAGCTGGTTGGTAGTCGTACCAATATAAAAAGCTGTGCAATGGTTGCAGCACGGCTGCGACACAATGTGGCTCCCTTCTCAGGTGGTCCGTCCTTTGTTGGGGTAAGGTAAGTCTGTGACAGGACTGCAATAGGAAGTGCTTGGTGTGTGGATTGGACAAGTCTTGCACCTAGGTGTTCTACAGGGATATGGTCCGTGAGGCAAGGGATTGGGATTGGAAGTGGCATAGTGATTGAGTAGGATGTTGTGGAGGTCTGGTAGGTGACAGAACACCATTTCTGAAGGGATGGGAAGGATCTTGGGTAGGATGTCCCTCATGTCAAGCCATGATGAGAATAATCAGAGCCCTGACAAAGGATGTGGTTCAGTTGTTCCATTCTGCGGTGGTAGAGTGACGAAAAGAGCACTCTTCTGTAGTTGACTCCTCCTAGATGGCCGAGGTTGTGAAGCAGCCATTGATATCAAGCTATCAAGCATGTTGTGCTCTTGGGTGAGCCGGTTGCAAAAGAATGCTCTCATCATCACCCAGTACCATCCTGGACTGAAACAACTGCACCACATCCTTTATCAGGGCTTTGATTACCTCTCATAATGCCCCGATATGAGGGACATCGTACCAAAGATCCTTCCCACACCTCATAAAGTGGTGTTCCATTACCCACCCAACCTCCAAAACGCCTTAGCCCATCCCTATGCCATTCCCAATCCAGTCCCTTTCCACAGGCATCATATCTCTGTGGAAGACCTAGGTTCAAGACCTGCCCAATCTACCCATCCAGTACTTCCTATGCCAGTCCTTTCACAGGCTTACTCACCCCAACAAAGGCCGGGCCACCTGTGAAAGCAGCCATGTTATGCACCAGCTCTGCTGCAACTACTGCAAAGCTTTTTATATTGGAATGACTACCAACCAGTTGACCATCAGGATGAAGGGGCAGTGCCAAACTGTGGTCGAAAGCAAAGTAGATCACCCTGCGACAAACATGCTGCAGACACAGCATGCTTGATTTCAATGGCTGCATTACAACCCAAGCCATCTGGATCCTCCCCTCCACCACCAGGTCCTCTGAACTACACAGAAGGGAGTTATCCTTACGAGACATTCACTGCTGCTGAAATTATCCTGGCCTCAGCCTACGGTAACCTACTGCCCCACACCTCACCCAATAGTTTCTGCCCCTTGTCCCATCATCTCCTCCCCTCTCACATTCCCTCATCCCTTTGTGTGCCGCTCTCTGCCAATGTACTTGCCCATTCTTTTCGCTTCCCTGCTGCTTTTCTTTTCTGCACCTCTCCTTTTCGGCTCTCCCCCTCTTCCGCTCTCCTCCTCTCCCCCTCTCCCCCTCTTCCGCTCTCCTCCTCCTGTGCTCTCCTCCTCTTGCACTCTCCTCCTCTTGCGCTCCCTTTCTCTTCCACCCTTCTCCTTATTTGCCCTCCTCCATTTTTGCTCCCCCCTTTTCCTCCCCTCCCCCAAACCCCATCTCCTGACACTGTGCCTGGCAGTCTCTAGTCCTTGCACGCCGTGCCAGACAGCACTCTTCTCTTCCTCCACCCATATCCTGCTATCCCTCTCCCTTCAACATCCCACTCCAGATTGCTATTCACATGACACTCACATTTCGCCAGAGCTGCCGGTGGTGGCAGCCAAGTGTGCATAAGGTGTACTTACTAGTGTGAGTATGTGTGTTGTGCTTGTCTGCAACTCGAGGGTCATCTTTAGGGCGAGTAGCAATCTATCCTGTTCCTTATATTGTTGTTATTCTAACTTGGTGTTTCCATTATAATAGCAATCAGTTATGCCTGTCAAGCTTTCATAGATATAATAATCATACCCGTAATATGAAATTTCGCTTTCTGCCACAATTGTCTTAATTTTGTGCTTTATTCTCATAACCTATCATTTTTAAAGGAAGCTTATGAGCAGATTACAAATGCGGTAGTCCATCATTTAATCCATTGTGTGCTCTCTGATTTTTTTGTTCAGCTTAATACAACTTTCATGTCTGGCAAAGGTGAAGCTAGACATGATGAAAACTTTTTTGAACTGTGTTATAAGTCCCATATTTAACTGTAGGTTCTTGTATAACTGGTTGGATAAGTCAGTTCACCTCATCAGATCATCAAAATACAACAGTGCCACACTGCCTCAAGAAGGCTTGTCTAGTGAATATTGTGCAACTCATGCCAGCTTTCAAGTTCATATAGAGTCCTCATGTTATGTCGTTAAGATTGGAAATAAAGTAGCAGATGTAAGTGTGACTAATAATTAAGAATAGTGCAATGCCCACACTGGCTATTGGATTTGAAGTTGGAAGTATGTGAAAATAGTTGTTGAAGCAAGTAATATTGCATAGCTTGCTGTGAGATTTGGTGCATTTTATCTTCGTATTATGTGTTTAAATAAATCAGTGAACTGAAATGTCTGTGATTTTGTGCAGGATCCCGTCCGCTGGTACACCACTTCCTTGGAAATTGCAGATTATGTTCTGATGGTTGCTTCACCACCTCCTCCAGGGATTCCTGATAAATTTGGCTGTCTACATCCGGCGTTCAACCTGGAACATGGAGCAGGGGAATCATTAGTTGATCCGGACCTTTTGTCGATGCAGTTACTAGCACCTTGTCTAGCTAGACGACGACCTTGCGTTGTAGTTTGCCTACCACCTGGCACTACTGTCCAGCATTTGCCACCAGAAATCCGCACTTTTCGTACCTACTGCTTGCCCGCAAAACTGAAACCCATGCTGCGAGCACTGCGCGGTGTTGGTACAGTTCTTCCATGCTTGCCACCACCTCCTGGAGCAGAACGTAATAGAGCAGAAGCCCACACTCGAGTGTGGGCTGCCATGAAGGCAGCAGAGCGAGATCTAAGGGAACGGCCACCCGCACCAGGGTCCCTCTCTCCCTGGGAACGACCATGTCCAGAGCATTCAAATTTATCTAAATTGGAAATTCCAGTAAAACAAAAATCTCCACTTCAGATGGAAATTAGCCTTGAGAAATCCACTGGTGAGCTTCCTGGACAGAGGCAGATTGTCACTAATAAGGCGTTTCCTGGATGCATTGATGAACTTAACCTACTGAAGTCTGATGATGAGGAAAAGGAGCCAGATGAGCAACAAGAAGTGCAGGAAGAGGATATGCAGGATCTTTTACACGATTTTGTCCTCTGATTTAAATGTGCCATTTTTTTGCCATTGTTTATTCTCTTGTAGGATAGTAGTATCTCCCTTGTCCCACTCTTCCCCTGGCACAAAATTTCCTTCATCAATAGTTTATTTTATCACTTGGCAACAGATGGCTTTTTCCGCTTACGTTTCATAGCTCCAAACATTTTGTCGTATACCCTTTGGACAGGGTGACGGATATCAATATGGTACTTAGTATAACCAAAAAGAAAGGATTTCACTACATAAGAAGGGATAATTTAAAGAGCTTCACTGCCAGTGTGACTAATAATTAAGAATAGTGCAATGCTCACACTAGCTACCTAGCACACTAGCATACCTAGATCAGGATAACAGTGTTTGACAGTAAGTTGCTACCTGGACAGATGCCATAGCAATAACCAATCAGAGAAAGAGGTATATCACATCATGTACTCGTTCCACTATAATCATATTGCGCAGGTGCCATCAATTACAGATTATGCTTGTGGCTGACAACATAATGCATTCAACTACCAGCAAGAGCATGCAGAAAAGTGCTGAGTCACTTACAATCCTGCAAAGCGGGTTCAATACTGTTCATTAATTTGAGCTGTGTTAACATACACAGTTCAGAACCACACAGTGGCTGCTACAGCTGTGATATTTTATGCACAAGTCATCGTGAACTGACAATATCTGCCCAAATATCACTCTGTTGTGCTCGACTGCCAGATCGCATTCTGATCCAGATATAGAATCTCATGTAAATCAGAACACCACAATGCACACTAAGTTTGATAGTAGGTATTTTCTTCATGTCACCAAGAAATAATTGTAACCGATTAGCTGTGAGGAATCTGCCTTTGTACTGACACATTGAACTGTTTCCTCTGATGTTGATTTTAAGTACCACAGTCATTGGCATCCACAGAAATTTTCCTTGGGGGGGGGGGGGGGGGGGTGCTTACAAGACTGTAAAATTGTCATTTTTTAATATAGATGAGTTGGTCAATTGCAGGACATATCCTGCCACAGGAATTAATTTTTGGAGGTGACACAAAAAAAACTAATTATATCCTAGAGAACTGGTGGTTATTCACTCAATATATGAATAAAACATGTATACTCCTGATTCCGGGAGGGGGGCAGTGACAAATGCCCTCACTTGCCCGCCCTTGTGGGCTCCTGAGATAGATATACATGTGCTGCCTCAGAAGCTGTTCTTGCTCAATTCAGTTGATTTTAATCTTCTTTTTTTGTCATTAATATAATGATCAACATTTTTATGAGAAGTATAGTTTCAGAGTCTACTGTATGTTTGAATCAACAAGATAAACTTTCATAGAGTGGCCATATGTCCACCATGTGTGAAACAAATTGAAACCCCGTCTACCACTTTTTCGGTCAGGGATGTTAATGCTGTGCGATGTGCCCTTGAAATTGCCTTCAACTAAGTTGAAACAGTGTACACTAGTGTCATTTTATCTCAAAAAACTATAAACTGTGACGATTTCCGTGTATATTGGCTACAACAATGAAAGTTTTAGTTAAAATGTGGAATCTTTTCTATGCTTATAAAGCTGCAAGATGACTGAAAACATCATGTTTGTCCTACCATAATAACTGTACTCATTGTTCACAAGCTGAACATAAATCAGTGCCATTTGAACAGATACCACCTGAAGATTATGGTGTAAACTTTGAAATGTTTTATGGTGATTGGCACAGAAATTCTGTACTTTTGTTGGTATTTTAAGTATAAGCCACAAAAACCAGTCCATTATAGAAGAGAATATTTTTAAAAAAATACATGTTACAAGTAACTAATACAAGAAAGTTAAATAATAATAATAATAATAATAATAATAATAATAATAATGACTTATAAGATGACAAAACAATTTAATGATGTTTCATTTTTTAAATGTTTAGTTGGAATTCCATTTTTATGATTATTTTATGGGCATTACATTTTTACAATGTTTTTATGGGCATTTCATTTTTGCAATGTTTTCATGGGCATTTCATTTTTGCAATGTTTTCATGGGCATTTCATTTTTACAATATTTTCATTAACATTGCGTTTTCACATTCCGATAGGCTTGGTATATACTTATCTTAAAACCTTGCCTCTTTGCTCAAACGTTTCAGATTCACATAAATTATCTATTCTGCAGATAAAATAATACTTGAGCAGCCGTTTTGTAAGTTTCACATTATCAGTTTCTTCGCCAAATTCAGTTGTTGTAAAGAAGGTGGTCACTGTTCATGAACAGTTGTACTGGGCACGGAAAGAATTAACTTCCACCATAAGGCTTTAATAATAATTTTTCTACATAAAAAAATAGAAATCATCTGTATCAGTGTAATAAGAAAACAAAGGAAAATACAGGATGGAAGGTAATAATATAATGAAAAGGATAGTTGCTACTCACCATGTAGTGGAGGTGCTGAGTTGCAGAAAGGCACCAAAATGACTATCAGAAAGTTAGCTTTCAGCCATAAAGGCCTTTGTCAAAAGCAGACAACAAGCACACCCTCACACAAACACAACTCACTCACACATGACCACAGTCTCTGGCTCTAGCTGCCAGACACTGTGGTCATGTGTGTGCGAGTTGCGTTTGCCCAAGGATGTGCATGTTTGTATGTTGTGTACTTTCGACAAAGGCCTTGTTGGCTGAAAGCTTACTTTCCAACAGTCTTTTTGTTGTGCCTTTCTGCGACCCAGCATATCCACAATATGGTGAGTACCAACTATCATTTTCATTATATTGTTAATGTAATAAGAACATGGAATAAAATTAAATTATAGACTTACTCTGTGCTGCTGATGCTTCATTAATACCATTGTCTTGCAAATTGTCAAAAACTTGCTTTCTGGCTAGTGGTTATAAGATTTTTTTATGTGGTGGAATAGTTAATAGTTGGTCTTGACTTGTGCAAAACATACCTTTGCCCATTTGTCTGATATGTGTATTTTTCTTCAAAATGAGTTGAGCAGAGATAATTGGCTATAGTAGAAACCATTAGTCTCATTTCATAGTTACAGCCCATATTTTTGCAAGCTCCTTGTTGTTTAAAGGAAATCTGTAATTATTAAAAACCAGATTACTTTCCTGCAAATATCTTAAGCATAATTCCAATTCCGATATAGTCAATGACTCTTTAATTAACATTAAAAATATGTGTCAGATTTTATTTTTATACTAATGTGTTTAGTTGTAAGATGAAAAATGTGTTGGTTCATCACTTCGATTTGTGCAGTTGATTAAGGCACAGCAGGTATTGTTAATTTATATTTTATTGCACAAATCCTCAGGAAAATTAAGTATTTCACTAATAACAAAACAGCCAACATTTCAGACACAAAAAGCAGACTGGCTTTTCATAATGTTCTGAATAAGTGAAGTGTGGTAGAGTCGGCATTAGC
Organism: Schistocerca piceifrons; assembly: GCF_021461385.2. Classification (NCBI taxonomy): domain Eukaryota; kingdom Metazoa; phylum Arthropoda; class Insecta; order Orthoptera; family Acrididae; genus Schistocerca; species Schistocerca piceifrons. The sequence continues at coordinate 318,150,200 of NC_060139.1, read as the reverse complement.
TGCCACAAAAACACTGCCACTAGTGTTTTAGCCTCTCTGTGAAATTTTATCTCATTATTTGAATGTATTAGATTTCACTTACTACTGGAATTGCCTAGTTATGTTTGAACACTAACTCTGATTATGAGTGAGTGTTGCTCATTCACAAGATAACTGCAGAAGATCACAAACATGTTTCTTCTGTGAAACATTATGAGTTTTTTTTTGTAAAACTCAGTGTTAATGAACATAGGCTCTGATGAAATGCTTTCCTGACTTTTTGAAAGTATATCCTTAGATGGACTAATTGTCTTGGGAACAGTTATGAAGATAAAATGCATATCTTTTTACTTAATATTGTTACATAAATAAGAATGCTGCAAAAAAGTAGAGGATGAAGTCAGTGATCTCAAGAATGCTGAGCAAAAATTTGTATTTGTATTTAATATATACATTGCAGTGGCTTTTCTAAGTGCATACATGAGGCTAGATACTTACTCTTGGAGTTGGATCTCTAATAGAAGGAGAGAAGTGAAAGCAAATAAAGAATTCAGACTTTAAAGTTCATTAATTACTTTAAAAAAAGGAAGAAGAAGAAGAAGAAGAAGGAGATACTTCTTCTTGTAAGTGGTGGGAATAAGATCAGTCTTGGAACTTTCTGGACAGACAGTGCAGGTCGTTCCATGAAATGTCAGGTGAACTGCCAGATGTCAATAATTTCTTGCCACAATATTTTGAATACACATGAAGATGGCCAGAAGACTGTCTGAATGTTGTGACAAGAAGTTATTGATCTGTGGCAGTTGGTTTAAAATTTCATGAAGCCTGAGAAAAGGTGTTAGAATACTTTCATATATTTGATTCCAAGTACCTTATCTTCAGAGTGGGTGCTAGATATTCAGGCACAATACTTCCAGTGAAATGCCTCTCAAAACTCTCAATTGAAGAAATCTCCTTTGTTATAAAGACTGTTTACATATCGTGCTCATTTCTTTTACTAATCTAGTTTATGGTGCTATAGAATATCTATGTTATGCATAAATTTTGTAATAGAGTTGGTGATTTTTGTAACTATATTCCATTGACTAGTACTGTATATTGATAAGTGGCATGTTTTCAATTATATATTTTCTGCAGTAGTTGCATACCATAGCATAGGAAGTGTGTCAAAGTATGAAGCATTTGGGACTGGTGAAAATTGTTTTGTTACATTAATATCTATTTTTTGTGTTTTCTGATGTAGTGGAGAGTTCATACAAACAACTAATTCATAGAAGTATCAGAAAAAGAGCAAAAGAAAGTAACATGGAAAGCTTCATGTTTGGATAAAAGATAACACAGTAATAAAATGTATGTATTGTGATCTGCTTGCCAATCCCACAGAAGGATTACAGTTTGTTTGTAATTTCCACATGAGTAGGTTTCTTTTTGAAATATCAAGAAGAGTGGAAGGAGAAAAGAACAGAAATAGGATGAGGTTTCATGTGGCTAAATACATCATACGTAATAAGAGATCAAGAGAAACAACAGCTAATGTTTCCCTTTTGCTCTATTCCTGTGTTTTGAATGTTTACACAGTCTTCTGCAAACCATGGGGCCTACTTTTGCTTATTTATTTCACCTCTTTATATTACAAGGAATAGAACTGAATTACAGTGGCTTGTAACTACATAACTGGGGATTTCAACTTTTCCTGTCCTGTTGATGTTACTAGCATAGTTTCCTGGCAGAGGGTTTCATCTTCCCCATTCTCTGTCACCACCACCACCACCACCACCACCACCAACAACAACAACAACAACAAAAGCAACACAGACATTACACTACATTATAAATGCACTCATCAAAGTCACCTACACTCCACTAATACACTTGAGACACCGCACTCGTACTTTACAAAGGAAAAGTGCCATTGTGTGTGAAGAAAGAAAACCTTTCCAATTAGGTGTCCCAACTTACATCTCAGGGTGCCGTACCCAACAGTGCTGTAAGAGAGTAACTTTTTCCCACCTCGGCATTAACCCAATTCTACATTTGCCAAACATGACAGTATACCTGATACAATCATTTGTGACTATTTTTATGGTTAGAATGCTTAGATTTTACAAATCTATAATGCATTTATTTTTCAGAGTGTAATGTTCTCTCTGTATTCTGTAAGATAAGTTATTTTCATAATAAGCAATTGTTACAACAGAAAAGGGAGAACTTTATCTATGATTTACTTATTGATGTATCCCAGACAGTGATCTAATTGGGACAGATTGTGTCTCCATAATTAAGAATTGGTAGATTTTGGAAGACTTTGAGGCACTATTTTTTTTTGTATCCAACCCTCCCAACCTTTGTTATCAAATAACACTGTGTGCAGTGGCACTGTAGTAGTCGATATTGAGTTCTTTGTTTCATTTTTCTGTGTTGTGTTGGGGGGTCTCCATGTAAGAATCTCATAACTGCAGTCTGGTTTCTGTAGAAATTGTAGACAACTTTCACTCTCTGTAAATTATTATTGATTACCTTAGAATTTCAAAGTGTGTGTTCCAGTGAACATTGTCAAAAGCTATCTCTAAATCTACAGATGCTACAAATGTACATTTGGTGATTATAGCTCCATTACGGGCACTGCCTACAATTCCTTCTTAAAAAGAAAGCTTGTTAACAATGATGACAGTAGATGATCAGTATGAAGCCCCTAAGCCTAAGTGTTAGTGGGTGTAATGTGTGAAGAAGGCGGGGACTTCCTCCTTCTCATAGCAGTCTCTGTCTCTCTACTTCTTGCGTGACACTCCATATGAGCCCAAAGAAAAAGTTTACTGACTGTAGTTATCACTTACTCAAATTGCGTTACATAAAATTTGACGCTTCTTTGTAATGCTTCTAGAACAATTTTGTTATTATAAGTGCCTAGACAAACTGATAAATTAATGTTACATGCCTCATGACTGGTCTATGTAGTGCAACTGTAGTTTAAAAATATTTTGTTGATGGCATATGTATATTGTCTGTTGTTATTGTCTGTTGTTCTAGTATGTAGAGGGAGTAAATTAAAGGCTTGAATACTTAAAGCTTTACAATATAGCTGTCTATGACTGAATGGTCTTTTAGCTCTGCTTGTGTTACTAGATCTGTCATAATCGTAATGTTATGTTTTGTAATTGCTTCAAAAAGCTTTAAAACTGTCTTATTGTACTGAGAGAGTTTATCACACTATATATGTTATTAATAATGTTGAAGTTATGCTGTCACATTATATTCTAGAAATAGTTGTTTCATTTACTGTTTTTGTTTCTTTTTTGTAAGTGTTTACTTTGCTCAGTTAGCATTAGATGATTGACAAAACATTTAAGTACAACTGCACCAGCACTGTTAAGATATTCTATATCTGATGAATTGCACCACTGTTAATAATAGATGTTTGTATTGTGTGTGATGTTATATAAAATTCTATGCAAGACAATTATGTTTTTAATACTTACTTTGTTTGCAGAATATGTTTTACTGTATACATTGGCTTCGGGTGCTACTGGGTGAAAGTGGATGAGAATTTTATTTTCCATATTTTTCTCTTCTCTCATTTGTGTAATACTGACTGATACGTGAGTGGAGCTTATGATTGAAGATTAACGCATTGGCATTGTATTTCAGATACGTAGGTTGGTTGCAAGATGTTGTTCTATATGGTGCTCAGATTTTTGTCAGTAATGTTAAGGTTGATATGTTTGTCTGACTTAGATTTTTAATCTCTCTCTCTCTCTCTCTCTCTCTCTCTCTCTCTCTCTCTCTCTCCCTCTCCCTCTCCCTCTCCCTTTCCCTCTCTCTCTCCCTCTCTCTCTCCCTCTCTCTCTCTCTCTCTCTCCCTCTCCCTCCCTCTCCCTCTCTCTCTCCCTCTCTCTCTCCCTCCCTCACCCACCTCCCTCCCTCCCTCCCTCCCTCCCTCCCCCCTCCCCCTCCCCTCTCTCCTCTCTCCTCCTCTCTCCCTCTCCCCCTCTCTCCCTCTCCCCCTCTCCCCCTCTCCCCCTCTCCCCCTCTCCCACTCTCCCTGTGTGTGTGTGTGTGTGTGTGTGTGTGTGTGTGTGTGCGTGCACTCAAGCATGCATGCATATGTTTGTATATATATCATATACTTCGTGTTATGGCTCTTGTTCTCCAATTTCAATTCTTGTGTCACATTTATGTAATACATTTATGTAATGCAATAAATGTAAATTGATGTAATAAACGTTGGAATGCATTGCAAAATGCATTTTACAGTATACATTAAAAGTTGATACGAATGACTGAGAAATAAATGTAGCTTATCAAATAGCATATTCAGAAAAAGAAAGTCAGAAAATGTATGGTATTAATGGTTAATCATAAAATACTTTCACAATGTTCCTGATGTGTAGCAAACATGTTCATGAGGAAAGGGAGACATGTGGTGGCATAGCCAACAATGATTTTGCAGGATATTTTGACAGCGGCAGTGACAGTGGTAGCAATGTTTTACCTCCTGTACGAAAACGGTGTAAGTGGCTCGTGACTGAAGATGATACTGACGAAGAAGAGCAAACCTACCAGCAACAATCTGAGTCGTGGATGCGGCAAACGGAAAACAATGAACCAACAATCTGGACATATATGGAACTTTGCGGAATAAAGGAAGCAGCTTTACAGCATGTGAGTACAAGCATAATAGAATTAGACGTTCTCTATTTAATATTTAATAGTACATTATGGGAAAACATCGTAAGTGAGACAAATAGATATGCACAAGACATACTCAACAATGAACAGAAGAGACGAAAAATAGACCAAAAGTGGTCTCCTATTGGCTGTGATGAAATAAAAATATACATTGCGCTATGTATGATCATGGCTGAAGTAAGGAAACCGTTATAGAAACGCCAATATTTAGGAAGACGGTACCATTCAGGAGACTTCTGCACATTAGTAGATTTCTGCATCTAGTGAATAACAGTTTAGCTAACAACACAGGTAAGCTGTACAAACTAAGACCAGTCATAGATATGTTCAATCAAAAATGCAAGGAAGTGTACACAGTGCAAGAGAATATTGCCATTGATGAATCATTAATGAAATTTAAGGGGCGCTTATCCTACAAACAATTTAACCCATCAAAAAGAGCGAGATTTGGTATTGAAATTTATAAATTGTTTGAGTCAAGTTCAGGATACTGCTATGATTTTAAGATATGCACGGGTAGTAACAAACGTGGTGCTAGTGGTAGTGCCTTTGAAAGTGTAGTTCTAGAACTACCACAGTCGGTATTACACAAATGGCATACTCCGTATTTAAATAACTGGTTTTCCTCACCAAAACATTTCAAAACTCTCCTCACCAATAAAACTAATGTGATTGGAACAGTGTGCTCAAACAGAAAAAATATGCCCACAGTCTTCCTAAAGGCAAAATTAAAGAAGGGAGAATATACAGTGAGGAGTTGTAATGGAATATTGGCACTGAAATGGAAAGATAAATGAGATGTTTACATGCTTTCCACAAAACATACAACAGCAGAAATGATTGTCACAGACACACCTCTCCGCAATGTGTCGTGGAAACCGAAATGTGTCATCGAATACAATAGAGGCATTATTGGAATTGATCGCCAAGATCAGATGCTTGCATGCTTCCCTGTGATGAGAAAATATATGAAAGGATACCGCAAGATATTCTTTTACCTATTTAATGTTGCTTTATTTAACACGTACATTTTGTATTACAGAATAAATTGCGGCAAACAACAGAGCTACACACAATATAGGATTCACATTGCAGAATCATTGTTGAAAACTATACCTTTACCGGAATATAATCGAATGGGACGATTAGCATCCGGCGATATACCACAAAGACTGCATGTGTAACATTGGGCGCATTTCCCCAAATGTGTTGATCCAACACCAACAAAAGTAAATCCTGTGAGAGCTTGTGTAGTGTGCAGCAAAACAAGGTGGGAATGCAAAAAGTGCTGGGTTGCATTACATGTGACAGATTGTTTTGAACGATGTCATACAATCAAAGACTATTAAATTCGTGTACACGTCATTGTGAAGACGTTGAGTTTGAAAATATGTTTGCCAACGTACTAATGTAACAGGTCCCAGAATGTTTTGAACAAAATATTATACAGTCTTAGATCATTGCATTGTTGTGAATATTATTATTAAGATGTATTTCATCAATGTATGTTTGCTTATAAAGGGAAATAAAACGTTTGTGAACATATTGTTGCATTTGAGACGATGAATGTTTCGTTTCCAATGGGCAACTAATCGTCATTATTTATGATACCTGTAGAAATGTCACGTTACTGGTATCTCACACATGTACTTACAAATCCCGAGGGCGTCTGCATGACTTCGGATGCCACCAGGCGTAGTGCACCACAGCCTTAGCGTGTGTAAGCTCTGGGAATCGTAAGGCGCATCTGTACCTTGCAGCCACTTAAGGCTCATGCTAATGGAACTTAAACTGTAAGACAAAGGGTTAAATGTCTGGATGTAATGTTGCAAAGTGATATGAGGTGGAACAAGTATGTGAAAACTGTGGTACAGGAGGCAAATGGATGACTCCAGTTTATTGGGAGAATTTTAGGAAAGAGTGGTTGACTTGTAAAGGAAACCTCATATAGGACACTTGGGTGACCTATTCTTGAGTACTACTCGAGTGTTTAGGATCTGTACCATGTCGGATTGAAGGAAGACATCAAAGCAGTTCAGAGGCCGGTGGCTAGATTTGTTACTGGTAGATTCAAACAACATGTAAGTGTTACACAGATGCTTCAGGAACTCAAATGGAATCCCTGGAGGGAAGGCAATGTTCTTTTCGAGAAACACTATTGACAAAATTTAGAGAACTGGCATTAGAAGCTGACTGCCAAACATCTCTGCTGCCACCAACATAAATCACATGTAAGGACTACGAAGATTAGATATGAGAAATTAGGGCTCATACGGAGGCATACAGACAGTCATTTTTCCCTCACTTTATTTGCAAGGAGACCAGGAGGGGAAAGTAATGTTACAGGGTACCCTCCGCTGTGCACCGTACAGTGGCTTGCGGAGTATCTACATAGATGTGGTTGTAGTACAACAAGATTAGCAGAGAAGGTGCCACTTTGAAAGAAACTGCAGTTTCCTCAGTTGTACAAAAAGTACAATTATAGAATGAAGTCATAGAAATAGTTAGTGAGTTTTTATTCTTAGGGCAGTTGTAGATAAAGACTAGATTGAAAGCAAAAGAAATAAATAGAAGAGTAAAAATGGCTTGGAGTACTTTAGTTACATAGTAAAGTGTTCAAAATGGAGACTCAATTGTGCCTAGAACAGAAAGTTCACTATCAGAGTGTATTACTAGTTTCAGCTTCTGGCCATGACACACAGACAATAGTGTGAAACCCATTCAAAGCTAATGTTCAGCTATGTGACCACGTATTTAGGTAGTTAATAGAAGAGAGAGGAAAACAAACAAATTGGTCAGGGAACAGACCATAGTGGAATTAATTATGACTGCAATGACAATGAAATGGGTGCATCACATAGCCAGCAAATGGATGATGGGTAGAACCAAGGGAGTATTTTGCTGTATTCTGGAGATACAAAAAGACATAATAGAAAATTATTGGATGAAATTAGAAAATGATTAGAGGCAGTTTTATATTGAAGTTGGTATCAAATGCCTGAAAAATATTTTTCAAAGATTAACAGGGAACAGTAGTTGGAACAACAGATGGCAGTTCTCAATGGACTGTACTGCTTGTCTCATTACTTACTTTGCACAACATTCCTTTTTCTTGCTTTTGCTGAGTGAGTGTACTACCCACAGTAGATGCATTGACAAAAGGATAAATCAGTAAGACAACAGGGAGTTAAAGCATACAAAATAACACCCGCCTCTCATGCCAACTCAATGAGAGAACTAACATGCTGATTGCATTTCCTGATTAATTTGACTACATGTACATGTTGACTCGATTTTAGCTTGTTAGTTAGCAAAGTCCTACTTAATTTCATACATAAAATATTTTTTTAGTGTATGGCCATTAATGTTTATGAAGGGTAGACATTAAATTATAATTAATGGACTGAAAAAATCAAGCTACAACCACAGAACTTGCTGATGGTGTTACTTCTTTCTGACATATGTACTCTTCAATACATTTTTCCCAGTGATGGGTGATTTGGCAAAGACCATGTTGGTAATAGTCTGCATTTTGGCTGATCAGGAAAAGTACACTGAAAATCACCGCGGTGTCATCCTGTAAATATCTCCTATGTAATTGTTTCTTCATCTGAGGAAAGAGGGAGAAGTCATTGGGAGTCATATCATAAGTATACAGGAGAGGGAGGGACAGCCAGAGATTGCGGCCGTGTGTACATGAATTGTGTCTGAGTGATTGTGTGAATGTGTGTGTGCTCTTGTTTTCTGACAAAAGCTATGGCTGAAAATTTAATTGCGAGAGTGTGATTTTCTTTTCTGTGTGGTTGTCTGCAGGTCAGCAATCATCTGTGCAGTGAGTTGCTACCCATCCTCATTATTATTGAGTCTCAGAGTATTTGAACAACTTACCTGTTGCATGGATTGGTCTCATTTCATCAATATGCTGTCTGTGGCCCGTGAATAGCTGGCCACAGATTGGATTTCCATAACATTGCAAAACTGCAGGCCGTTTCTGCGGGTATGTGTAATGGACTGGGCCAGCCGATCTGAAGCCATTCAGTTCCCTCTAATGTGCAGGCCCTGCCCCTCGGGTCAGGTCTCAGCAATCTGCCTGCAGGCTGCATCTGTTTGTGTGTAACGTAATGCAGTGGATTTTCGTGGTTTGTCCATGGATCCAGGACTGTGGTGCTCCTCAGCAGGCCAGAGACCATGGGTGATGGATATCAGGAATTGCAACTGTCTCACTGCAAGTACATTGTACAGCATGGTATTTTATACACATTTTATTTGTTCTAGTACAGTTTGGCACTTCAAAAGTAGTTTATATGTTAGAAACTATGGACAATAAGAAGAAGAAAACTGTCAGTTGCTGGCAGTTTGTACGCTATGTACTCATATATTTCTCGAAAGTAAAATCTGACGTTACCTGTAAAATAATAGACATTGCACAGTGGGTAATAATCAACAATAATGAAGATAGCAGAACCAACATTTTATTGGTGGTCACCTACAGTGTTAGTTTACACATTTCTTCCCCACATTATAAACTTCTTTCAAGAGGCCTACTTTTTTCTGAGGTTATTTCTGAAACCAGTGAAGGTATTTTAAATCTGTCTTGCGACTCCAAGGGAATGCATATTTTTGTCACCAAATGTGTTTCATCTTTATTGAAATAAAGTAACATCAGTGGTCTTAATGATATACAGTTTGGCTTGCTTTCTCCATCTAAAAACAGTTCATTACAAAAGATGTTGAAGTTAGTACTTAAGATTTTTGCTCACAGCAGGAAATGCTATCTTCTTGCAAGTGGTGGTTTTTTTTTTTTTTTAAATTTAGAAAAAAGATATTTTCTCCTCATTTGTACTATTGTTTCCTATACTGTAGTTGCAAAGACAGACTGTCAACTTCTGTCTTAACTTACCCTCGAGATCTCAAAATTTGTAAGGGAAAAATATTGAAACTTGTCTGGAAATCAGGGAATTTCACTTTGGGAAACTTGTGGCAACCCTGGAATTATATATACTTACCTGATTTTTTCATGACCCATTTAGACTAAGTGCTAATGCGTTACACTCATTTATTTTGTGAATACCGTTTGTGATGATTTTTGCTTGTTTAACTAACTAACTGATTAATTACATGCTAACTGAATGACACACCTGGCCAAGACTAGGTCAAGGAACTCTCACTTCTATACTATAATATGTATGAGCTTTCTAGATCCTAAGTGCTGTATGGAAAATTTGGAATTTAAAGCTAAGTTTACTGCTATGTCATACAGCCTTTCTTCTAAAAATATGTATTTTTCAAGAAACTTCAAGATGATGATGCTGTGGATCCTGTGATACAGATTGAAGATGATTAAATGTACATTGAGACTGTACTCCTATAACACAAAGATGATAATTTTGATCTGGGCACTTAATACACAATCATTATGTATGATTTTTGATATTACACATACATATATTATTGGGTTAGAGTCACACTTGAGATATTATGTAGGTGTCAGGCTGAGTAAGTGTTCTGTCTCATGGAAGTTTCCTGTTTGGATTACTGTGAGGTGGATGCTGATTTACCTGTTTGCTTTCATACTAGACTTATCCATTGCCTCTGAGATTCTGTGTGTACAGGGGAAGGAAAATCATCCAATTTTAGGATACTAATGAAATGTGTTATATGATGGTTACACTTTTCTAAGTCAATATCTTACTATTTCTTATATATTATTTTTACTATGTGTTTTGCCTAGTATTGTGGTGATATGACCTATTTCAAGAACTACTTTTTGAAGTGAGAAGTGAGTTAAATGGAAAAACAATATCATGAATGTACATAAATTACTGAAACTTTTGTTTATTGTATGTGATATCTCGTCCATTAGGATGCAAACTTATACTGTGTGTGGTATCAGGTACTGAAAAGACAGTGTTGCCTGAAGTTCCACATTGGACTGTATAGGGTGGAGATCCCACCAGAAGAAATAACTTACATAAGGAAATGAAATTTCAAGATGAATGTAAAAATGTGTTTTCTATGTCTTAGGTTGGAATCCTATGTTACCTATTTTGGACTTCATTTTGATTCACACCATGGGTGTGTCTCATATGTGCTATTTAGGATGTTTTGTTGTAATTGAATTCTCATACCACAGTACATTTTTATATTTCAGATTGTTTGTCTATGCCGGCCGCGGTGGTCTCGCGGTTCTAGGCGCGCAGTCCGGAACCGCGCGATTGCTACAGTCGCAGGTTCGAATCCTGCCTCAGGCATGGATGTGTGTGATCTCCTTATGTTGGTTAGGTTTAAGTAGTTCTAAGTTCTAGGGGACTGATGACCACAGCTGTTAAGTCCCATAGTGCTCAGAGCCATGTGTGTTTGTCTATAAAGTGTTACACACTATTAAAGCTATACCTGTATAATTTTATATGTTTTGTGTGTTACACTTAGTACCCATGATTTCTTTTATATAATTTAATGATTTAATGTTTTTGGTGCTTGACACCACCTGAATCTCACTATTTTTGTATTCGATAATTTACCTCTGGGTACTGGCTTGTAATTCTTTTTCCAAATTGTCTACATTCCACTTCCAGGATAGTAGAAGAGCATTTCACTAACCTTTGGTGAGGAAAACCTCTTGAGGGGGTACTGAAATGGGACAACCTTCCCAGCTGTATCTGAAATTCCTTCCTCGCATCAAACATTCTCTGAAGAGGTCATTTTAGCTTGAATTTCTAGCTTTCTGGACTTTACACTGTTATGTCTATACGCAGTTCCAGCAGTAAACTGCCCTTTAAAAAATTAGTACACATGAGTTTACTACCTCAGATCAAATTTCACGTTAATGTGTTACTCGATTTATATCAGCAACTAAAGGGATAAGCCATTTGTTAATAACCCTACTTTGAAATTTTGTGATATGAACTGTGCAGCCATGAAAATTTACTTCTTCCCTATTTCTGAAAAGCTATGATGTTTATTCATTATGGTTATTTAAAATGATAGCACTACTTGAGAGCTGTCCAAAATACCCTTAACAATATTTTATTCAAAGTTAATAATTAACTAAAATGTAATTTAAATTGTTGTACTGTAAAATTAATTCAAATTGTGTATGAAATGAAGTAAACTCTTCCAGAATGCACATCAGAACATGTAGGGCAATATGTGGCCCATTTTTTGATGTAGGTAATGAAAAACTTCTAATGTCTTTAATTGTTAATTTGTAAATCTTACATTTAACAGTGCATTCGATTGATCAGTTTTATACAGGGCTATTACAAATGATTGAAGCGATTTGACAAATTCACTGTAGCTCCATTCATTGACATATGGTCACGACACACTACAGATACGTATAAAAACTTATAAAGTTTTGTTCGGCTGAAGCCGCACTTCCGGTTTCTGCCACCAGAGCGCTCGAGAGCGCAGTGAGATAAAATGACGACAGGAGCCGAGAAAGCGTATGTCATGCTTGAAATTCACTCACATCAGTCAGTCGTAACAGTGTAACGACACTTCAGGATGAAGTTCAACAAAGATCCACCAACTGCTAACTCCATTCGGCGATGGTATGCGCAGTTTAAAGCTTCTGGATGCCTCTGTAAGGGGAAATCAATGGGTCGGCCTGCAGTGAGCGAAGAAATGGTTGAACGCGTGCGGGCAAGTTTCACGCGTAGCCCGCGGAAGTCGCCGAATAAAGCAAGCAGGGAGCTAAACGTACCACAGCCGACGGTTTGGAAAATCTTACGGAAAAGACTAAAGCAGGAGCCTTACCGCTTACAATTGCTACAAGCCCTGACACACGATGACAAAGTCAAACGCTTTGAATTTTCGGCGCAGTTGCAACAGCTCATGAAAGAGGATGTGTTCAGTGCGAAACTTGTTTTCAGTGATGAAGCAACATTTTTTCTTAATGGTGAAGTGAACAGACACAATGTGCGAATCTGGGCGGTAGAGAATCCTCACGCATTCGTGCAGCAAATTCGCGATTCACCAAAAGTTAACATGTTTTGTGCAATCTCACGGTTTAAAATTTACGGCCCCTTTTTCTTCTGCGAAAAAAACGTTACAGGACACGTGTATCTGGACATACTGGAAAATTGGCTCATGCCACAACTGGAGACCGACAGCGCTGACTTCATCTTTCAACAGGATGGTGCTCCACCGCACTTCCATCACGATGTTCAGCATTTCTTAAACAGGAGATTGGAAAACCGATGGATCGGTCGTGGTGGAGATCACGATCAGCAATTCATGTCATGGCCTCCACGCTCTCCCGACTTAACCCCATGCGATTTCTTTCTGTGGGGTTATGTGAAAGATTCAGTGTTTAAACCTCCTCTACCAAGAAACGTGCCAGAACTGCGAGCTCGCATCAACAATGCTTTCGAACTCATTGATGGGGACATGCTGCGCCGAGTGTGGAAGGAACTTGATTATCGGCTTGATGTCTGCCGAATCACTAAAGGGGCACATATCGAACATTTGTGAATGCCTGAAAAACCTTTTTGAGCTTTTGTATGTGTGTGCAAAGCATTGTGAAAATATCTCAAATAATAAAGTTATTGTAGAGCTGTGAAATCGCTTCAATCATTTGTAATAACCCTGTATTTAAAAAAATGGTGCATGAGCCACGAGGGATAGAGTAAGTCGAAGAGAATCAGTAAGAAATTGGCACGCAAAAGAGGCAGGGAGAGAGTCAGTCAGTCAGTGAGTCTGCATTTTTGTCTTTCAGAAGCTGTTTGTGAGAGACACTTTTGGAGGCTGTCAGACAAGAAATGTATACATCTTCAATGTAAATCCAAATTGCTCATAATACAAATCAAGAAAAGTGATATACGCCATGTTTTATTTAAAAAATTAGTACATCAGCAACTTCTAACACTGGGACTTCCTGAAGCAACAATGCCTAAGGATACCAAAGTTGAATAATCATATGCAGCAGCTAAGGTAAGATATGTGAACTTTTATTAACTGTGAAAGAAATTTTCTGGTTTTCACTTGTCTTTGTAGTGGTGAATGGTGGAGGCCCAAACTATGACAGTCGTTCAATAAGTAATGTCCCAAGTTGATCCATTGGTACGACTGATAATTCATTATTACAATTGTCCAATAATAGATAGAACTACAGAAACCATGTAATTTATTCTCATTCAACATTAGTGATAATTAAAATGCTTCTCTCCTCTCTGACATTTAAAGGTGGTATTTTATACAGCTATGATTATCTGGATTGGATGGAGAGTCACCTAACCTAAAAACCTTTGTCTGCAACCCATACATAGTCAGCTACCTGAGTAGCAGCCTCTGATGTGTAGTGCACACCTGACCCAGGGACCCTACAGTTCTCAACCCTATGGTGCAAGTCCAAGGAGTCACAGCATAGCTTGTTACAGCACCTTTGAAGTCTCTGGTTCAGTCCTCCTCCTTGACTCAGAACCAAAGGGCACAATTAGTTCTAGGGACAATGCTGCAAATTGTGAGCTTCATTGAAACTCCATGTGCAAGGCTGGTCTTCTCAACCTTCTCTGCTAGTCACTGGAGTGACCCAAAAATGGCCTCAGAGCCCAAATGACAGGCATCAATTATTCCAACGTGCAACACAATCTGCAGTTGGGTGCACTATTTTCCCTCAATGGCTGCTGGAGTAGCCTCTGCAGCATGTTGAACGAGGCCCCCTGGCATACACACTGAGGGTACCTGGTGTCCTCTCCCGTCCCTTTTTGCCATTTACCTAAGGGTCACCATCATTTGCCATATGTTTGAACTGCTGACGATTTATAAACCCCTACACTTTTGCTTTTGCCTCCTCCTGACACTGTACAAAACAGGTTTCCCAAAACAGGTGAAGTGAGTCCCACTGGTTCTGTTTCAGCTTAAGTGAAAGACAGCACCTCAAACTTGTTGATTAGGGGGATCGGTGCAGCACCCTGAGTCCTCCCTGGTTCCCATCCACCCAGTGTAGGATGCCTAGATCTGCAATTGACACATCACTTACACTCAAGTGGATGAGTATAACAGGTCCTGTACTTTCTGCAGAGGGTACAGGATCCATGGGAGAGGGTAGTAATCAGGTAGAGGTATCACAGGTTCGAGACTCTCGGAAGCTCATCCAACACACCAATTTGCAGCTGCATGAGTGGGCATGTGGGTGGGTGCATGCATGTGGGTGGGCATGCGTGTGTGCCCCCGTGCACGCACTGCAAATTGGTGCATTGGAAGAGCTCCCACGCACGCAAGCACGCACGCACATGGGGGGAGGGGTCATACATACACACACATCTTTGTAATTTCACTCATTGTCAAATACTGCATACCTGGCATTGACTTTACACCACTGCAACTCTACAGTGGATGGTTACCTTTATTCTTTCTGTCACAAAAAGCCTGAATTGGCAAATGCTTGAAGACAGACATCGATTAATTCAAAAATGTTTATTATACAGTTTTATATCCAATATTAAGTCAGAAGTTGAGAAATATTCATCTCTCAGTGTATCAGTGCTGTAGGGACTGTGAAAGTAAGATTAGACTAGTTACAGCACAGCCAGAGTCATTTAAGTAGTAATTCTTCCTTAACTCCATATGCAACTGGTATGGGAAGAAAGCATAACAGATGATGCTCCACTTATCACCTGCCATACACTTGAGAGTGGTTTCCAGAGTTTGTATGTAGATATTGAATAATGAAAAAAAACTTTTGATGCAGGACTTACTACAAAATTTGTATGTAGATGTTGAATAATTAAAGAAAAGAAAAAAAAAGCTTTTTTAATGGCGGAATTATCACAGTATGTAAAGAAAAGTTCACAGCATCACAACGACAATTGCCAGACACCAGAGAGAGAGAAAATGAGAGAGAGAGAGAGAGAGAGAGAGAGAGAGAGAGAGAGAGAGAGAGAGAGAGAGGAGTTTAGTCTAGGAACCAAGTGAATATTTTCTGAACTGTTACATTTGTTCTATAATCCATCAGTCAGAAGCAGAATGTTGTCATATCCTGGTTTGTTCCAGTTACAGCAAAGAACATATACCAACCAGTTCAATAGCAAGTTTGGCTCTCACTTGTATTGGAACTTATATGAAAATAAAAAAGGGGGGATCATCTATATACACAGCTTTACTCTAACTTCACAGTTGACTTACATTATAATGTTTTCAGCAGACATGATGCACTCATATGACATGTACAGTGGTCAAGAGAAAACTGGCTGGGAAATGTGTATATCAGACTGGCAGGAAATAAGTTAAGTCAGGGAGAATTGCTCTTCATGGACAGTGCTGTAAATGGCCTCTGCTGGGATCACAATGTATGCTGTCTATCAACACACAAAAGCTCTAACTGAGTAACAGCAGCAATAGCATTTTCACTGTTCCACCGTAGCTTTTTGAGTGCGCAGGGATTATCTGAGTACACTTGACAATTCAACTTGCCACACAGGTAAAACCACAAGCAGAACAATCAGGTGGTCTTAAAGGCCAGTATATTTTACTGCTATTGGTGACTGTCCTCTCCTCACTGAGCACGTTATGAACTCATGTTCATGTTTAAATGTGTAGTGAGTGGCACTCTCCAGCTGGCTGAAAATATGTACACAGTTGTTCATTTTACAGTAGTTGATCCACAAGTAGATTTGTTGTCACAGAAATTCCAAAACCACATTTTGGGCTGGCCTTTTTTTTCCACTCTTTAGAATCAGCATGGTATATACGTGGCTCCATAGGTTTACGTTTGGGGCTTTTGTTTAATCACTTTTCTTTGCCAAATTTCTTAGGTTTACATCCAGGCCAAGTCATCAAAAGTTTTGATGTAACTAGCAACATTGTCTGACTAGCAGACCAAGAGCTTTATATTAATACAACTCCCTGGGGAAGCCAACAAAATTATGTTTTATTAATTACAGCACATAAATAAAAGAATTCTAAATTGCATGAAGCAGTGAGAACTAATCTACAGCAAAATCAAGCTCTGTATGTGAAGTTGCGGAAGCCAAACAGTATATCATTAAGACCACTGATGTTACTTTATTTCAATAAAAATGAAACACATTTGGTGACAAAAATATGCATTCCCTTGGAGTCGCAAGACAGATTTAAAATACCTCCACTGGTTTCAGAAATAACCTCAGAAAAAAGTAGGCCTCTTGAAAGAAGTTTATAATGTGGGGAAGAAATGTGTAAACCAACACTGTAGGTGACCACCAATAAAATGTTGGTTCTGCTATCTTCATTATTGTTGATTATTACCCACTGAGCAATGTCTATTATTTTACAGGTAACGTCAGATTTTACTTTCGAGAAATATATGAGTACATAGCGTACAAACCACCAGCAACTGACAGTTTTCTTCTTCTTATTGTCCATAGTTTCTAACATATAAACTACTTTTGAAGCGCCAAACTGCACTAGAACAAATAAAATGTGTATAAAATACCATGCTGTACAATGTACTTGCAGTCATATTTGTTGTGTCATGAAGTCATATTTGTTGTGTCACTGTTTTTACTCTGTAAATGAATACTTAGGACAGTAATCTTGCTGTTCGTATTAAATTGAAAACATTGAGCAATATAATACATTAGGATACCATAGGCCTATGTTAATATATGTTAACAATGTTAAATGATATTTTCCGACATCTGCAACACACTGTGTACCATCAGATCACACGGAATAAATAAATAAATAAATAGAATAGACAGTCGCAATTCCTGAAATCCATCGCCCATGGCCTCCATCCTGCTGAGGAGAACCACAGTCCTGGATCCATGGATAAACCACGAAAATCCACTGCATTACGCTACACACAAACAGACGCAGCCTGCAGGCAGATTGCTGAGACCTGACCAGAGGGCAGGGCCTGCACGTTGGAGGGAACTGAATGGCTTCAGATCAGCAGGCCCAGTCCATTACACATACCCGCAGAAACGGCCTGCAGTTTTGCAATGTTACGGAAATCCAATCTGTAACCAGCTATTCACGAGCCACAGACAGCATGTGAACATATATTAAAGTCGTTCTACATCCTAGCGTCATACACATAACAGGATCTATGGAATTTGTAGATAAAAAAAATGAAATGAGACCAATCCATGCAAAAGATAAGTTGTTCAAATACTCTGAGAGTCAATAATAATGAGGATGGGTAGCAACTCACTGTACAGATGATTGCTGACCTGCAGACAACCACACAGAAATGACAATCACACTCTCGCAATTAAATTTTCAGCCATAGCTTTTGTCAGAAAACAAGAGCACACACACATTCACACAATCACTCAGACACAATTCATGTACACACGACCGCAATCTCTGGCCGCTGCGTCTACAGTCTCCAAGAATCAGATCCAACCAAACCACTCCTCATGCCTCCCTGCCTCTCATCGACAGCTGCTAGCCCAGTGGCAAGAAGTGGTGGCAGCACTGACTGCAATCTGAGGGGAGTGGTAGGAAGGGGAGAAGCAGTAGTAATGAGGGGAGTAGGGAAGCGGCGAATGTACTCAGCTGCACCCAACAAGCGACGATGCATGGCACATCAGTAAACAAACCATTTCATCTACAGAGACAAAAACAAGATTTTTCCAGTGCTTCTTCAAATTCCCCTGATATTTCCCTGATTTTCCTGACATGTTTGAAATACCCTTATTTTCAGAAACTGTGGCAACCCAGAATTCAAAGGTAATAAAGTTGCAGATTTGCTCCCAGGACTATTCCTGAAGTTTCAGGCTGTAGTCAACATATGACACAGGCAATGAGAGGGGGTCTATCCAAGGGCAATGTACTAGAGAGCAATATTAAGAAAATAAAAGACGACATAGATGAAGATGAAATGGGAGATACGATACTGCACTGAAAGACCTGAATCGAAACAAGGCTCCGGGAGTAGACAACATTCCTTTAGAACTACTGATAGCTGTGGGAGAGCCAGTCATGACAAAACTCTTCCATCTGGTGAGCAACATGTATGAGGCAGGCGAAATAGCCTCAGACTTCTACAAGAATATAATAATTAAATCCAGGATGGAATGTAACACTGTTATGAGAAGGAAAGATGCTGCTCACCATATAGCGGAGATACTGAGTCGCAGATATGCATAGCAAAAAGACTGTCACAATTAAAGCTTTTGGCCCAAAAGGCCTTTGTCAACCCTAGACACACATACGCACACACGCAAACCAAACGCAACTCACACACAGGACTGCAGTTTCGTGCATATCAGCGACTCAGCATCTCTGCTATATGGTGAGTAGCAACTTTCCTTTTCATAATATTAGAATATAATAATTCCAGTCCCAAAGAATGGAAAAACTGGTATTAGCCTACCTCGGGGAAGATCAGTTTGGATTCTGTAGAAATATTGGAACACGTGAGGCAATATTGACCCTACGACTTATTTTACAAGATAGGTTAAGAAAAGGCAAAACTATATTTATAGCATTTGTACACATAGAGAGAGCTTTTGACAATGTTGACTGGAATCAGGGTTGTCATAAGTTTCCCACCTGAAAGTCCTTGCTATTTCCCTGATTTCCAGAAAATTTGTAGCATTTTTCCCTGACAAATATCGAGAGCTCAGGGTTAAGTAAAATGTAAGGGCTTCTGTATTTCTAAACATGTGAAGAAAAATCTTAAGTACTAACACCAACATCTTTTGTAATGAACTGTTTTTAGATGGAGAAAGCAAACCACATGGTATATATGTTTCGTTAAGACCACTGATGTTCAGAAATAACCTCCATGAACCATGGACCTTGCCATTGGTGGGGAGGCTTGCATGCCTCAGTGATACAGATAGCCGTACCATAGGTGCAACCACAACAGAGGGGTATCTGTTGAGAGGCCAGACAAACGTGTGGTTCCTGAACAGGGGCAGCAGCCTTTTCAGTTGTTGCAGGGGCAACAGTCTGGATGATTGACTGATCTGGCCCTGTAACACTAACCAAAACAGCCTTGCCGTTGTGGTACTGCGAACGGCTGAAAGCAAGGGGAAACTACAGCCGTAATTTTTCCCGAGGGCATGCAGCTTTACTGTATGATTAAATGATGATGGCGTCCTCTTGGGTAAAATATTCTGGAGGTAAAATAGTCCCCCATTCGGATCTCCGGGCGGGGACTACTCAAGAGGACGTCGTTATCAAGAGAAAGAAAACTGGCGTTCTACGGATTGGAACGTGGAATGTCAGATCCCTTAATCAGGCAGGTAGGTTAGAGAATTTAAAAAGGGAAATGGATAAGTTAAAGTCAGATATAGTGGGAATTAGTGAAGCTAGGTGGCAGGAGAAACAAGACTTTTGGTCAGGTGACTACAGAGTTATAAATACAAAATCAAATAGGGGTAATGCAGGAGTAGGTTTAATAATGAATAAAAAAATAGGAGTGCAGGTAAGCTACTACAAACAGCATAGCGAACGCATTATTGTGGCAAAGATAGACACAAAGCCCAAGCCTACTACAGTAGTACAAGTTTATATGCCAACTAGCTCTGCAGATGATGAAGAAATTGATGAAATGTAGGATGAAATGAAAGAAATTATTCAGGTAGTGAAGGGAGATGAAAATTTAATAGTCATGGGTGACTGGAATTCGACAGTAGGAAAAGGAAGAGAAGGAAACATAGTAGGTGAATATGGATTGGGGCTAAGAAATGAAAGAGGAAGTCGCCTAATAGAATTTTGCACAGAGCATAACTTAATCATAGCTAACACTTGGTTCAAGAATCATGAAAGAAGGTTGTATACATGGAATAACCCTGGAGATACTAGAAGGTTTCAGATAGATTATATAATGATAAGACAGAGATTTAGGAACCAGATTCTAAATTGTAAGTCAATTCCAGGGGCAGATGTGGACTCTGACCACACTCTATTGGTTATGAACTGTAGATTAAAACTGAAGAAAGTGCAAAAAGGTGGGAATTTAAGGAGATGGGACCTGGATAAACTGACTAAACCAGAGGTTGTACATCGTTTCAGGGAGAGCATAAGAGAACAATTGACAGGAATGGGGGAAAGAAATACAGTAGAAGAAGAATGGGTAGCTCTGAGGGATGAAGTAGTGAAGGCAGCAGAGGATGAAGTAGGTAAGAAGACGAGGGCTAATAGAAATCATTGGGTAACAGAAGAGATACTGAATTTAATTGATGAAAGGAGAAAGTACAAAAATGCAGTAAGTGAAACAGGCAGAAAGAAATACAAACGTCTCAAAAATGAGATTGACAGGAAGTGCAAAATGGCTAAACAGGGATGGCTAGAGTACAAATGTAAGGATGTAGAGGCTTATCTCATGAGGGGTAAGATAGATACTGCCTACAGGAAAATTAAAGAGACCTTTGGAGAAAAGAGAACCCCTTGCATGAATATCAGGAGCTCAGATGGAAACCCAGTTCTAAGCAAAGAAGGGAAAGCAGAAAGGTGGAAGGAGTATGTAGAGGGACTATACAGGGGCGATGTACTTGAGGACAATATTATGGAAATGGAAGAGGAGGTAGATGAAGATGAAATGGGAGATATGATACTGCGTGAAGAGTTTGACAGAGCACTGAAAGACTTGAGTTGAAACAAGGCCCCGGGAGTAGACAAACATTCCATTAGAACTACTGACAGCCTTGGGAGAGCCAGTCCTGACAAAACTCTACCATCTGGTGAGCAAGATATATGAAACAGGCGAAATACCCTCAGACTTCAAGAAGAATATAATAATTCCAATCCCAAAGAAAGCAGGTGTTGACAGATGTGAAAATTACCGAACTATCAGTTTAATAAGTTACAACTGCAAAATACTACTGCGAATTCTTTACAGACGAATGGAAAAACTGGTAGATGCCGACCTCGGTAAAGATCAGTTTGGATTCTGTAGAAATGTTGGGACACGTGAGGCAATACTGACCCTACGACTTATCTTAGAAGAAAGATTAAGAATAGCAAACCTACATTTCTAGCATTTGTAGACTTAGAGAAAGCTCTCTTTGAAATTCTGAAGGTGGCAGGGGTAAAATACAGGGAGCAAAATGCTATTTACAGTTTGTACAGAAACCAGATGGCAGTTATAAGAGTCGAGGGACATGAAAGGGAAGAAGTGGTTGGGAAGGGAGTGAGACAGGGTTGTAGCCTCTCCATGATGCTATTCAATCTGTATATTGAGCAAGCAATAAAGGAAACAAAAGAAAAGTTGGTAGTAGGTGTTAAAGTCCATGGAGAAGAAATAAAAACTTTGAGGTTCGCCAATGACATTGTAATTCTGTCAGAGACAGCAAAAGACTTGGAAGAGCAGTTGAACGGAATGGACAGTGTCTTGAAAGGAGGGTATAGGATGAACATCAACAAAAGCAAAACAAGGATAATGGAATGTAGTTGAATTAAGTTGGGTGATGCTGAGGGAATTAGATTAGGAAATGAGACACTTAAAGTAGTAAAGGAGTTTAGCTATTCGGGGAGCAAAATAACTGATGATGGTCGAAGTAGGGAGGATATAAAATGTAGACTGGCAATGGCAAGGAAAGTGTTTCTGGAGAAGAGAAATTTGTTAACATTGAGCATAGATTTAAGTGTCAGGAAGTCGTTTCTGAAAGTATTTGTACGGAGTGTAGCCATGTATGGAAGTGAAACGAGGATGATAAATAGTTTAGACAAAAAGAGAATAGAAGCTTTCGAAATGTGGTGCTACAGAAGAATGCTGAAGATTAAATGGGTAGATCAAATAACTAATGAGGAGGTATTGAATAGAATTGGGGAGAAGAGGAGCTTGTGGCACAACTTGACTAGAAGAAGGGATCAGTTTGTAGGACATGTTCTGAGACATCGAGGGATCACCAATTTAGTATTGGAGGGCAGCGTGGAGGGTAAAAATCGAAGAGGGAGGCCAAGAGATGAATACACTAAGCAGATTCAGAAGGAGGTAGGCTGTAGTAGGTACTGGGAGATGAAGAAGCTTGCACAGGATAATGTAGCATGGAGAGCTGCATCAAACCAGTCTCAGGACTGAAGACCACAACAACAACAACAACAGCAACAAAAAAAAAGGTGGGCCTCTTCAAAGATATGCATAAAGTGGGGAAGAGCTGTGTAAACCAACACTATAGGTGACTGCCAATAAAATGTTGGTTCTATTATGTTTGTTATTGTCAGTTATTACTCACTGTGTTATGTCTATTACTTTACAAGTATTGTGCGATTTTTCTATTAAGAAATACATGAGTACATAGTGTACAAACTCCCAGCAACTGCCAAAATTTACTTCTTTTTATCATCCGTGCTTTCTAATATAAATAAACTACTTTCGAAGTGTCAAAATGTACTAGAATAAATAAAATGTCTGTAAAACTCTGCACTGTACAATGGACTTGCAGTGAGACAGTCACAGTTCTGAAATCCATCACTCTCTGGCTTGCCGAAAAGCACTGCATCCTGGATCCATGGATAAACCATGAAAATCCACTGCATTATGCCACACACAAACAGACCTGACTTGCGGGTAGATCGGTGAGACTAGTGAGACTAGATCCAACGTGCAGGGCCTGCACATTAGTGGGAAACGATGGGCTTCAGATCGGCAGGCCCGATCCATTAGAGATAACCACAAAAATTGTTTTTGGCCTGTTTTGAAATCCACTCGTGTGGCCAGCTATTCACGTGTCACAGACACCATGTTGTCACAGACACCATGTTGATGAAATGAGACTGCAGTGATCAATCCATGCAACAGATAACTTGTGGGAATACTCTGATAATCAAAACTAAAGAGGATAGGTAGCGACTCCCCATAAAGATAATTGCTGAGCCACAGACAGGCATGTAGCAAAGACAATCACATTCTCACAACTAAATTTTTGGCCATAGCCTTTGTCAGAAAATGAAAGCACATACACATTCACACAATCACTAAGAGACAACTCGTGCACATATGACCATATCTCCAGCCGCTGCATCAACAGTCTCTGAGAATCAGATCCAAACAAACTACTACTCATGCCTGCCTGCCTCTCGTCAGCAGCTGCTAGGTTAGCAGCAAGAAGTGGTGGCAGCACTGACAGCAAGATTACGAGTATGGTAGAAATGGGAGAAGCAATAAGAATGAGGGAGTAGGGAAGCAGTACATGTACTCAGCTGCACCCAACCAGTGACGGTGCATGACATCTCAGTAAACAAACCATTTCATATACTGAGACAAAAATGAGATTTTTCCATTCCCCCCCCCCCCCCCCCCCCTCCTCCCCGAATTTCCCTGTTTACCCTGACACATATGAAATTCCCTGATTTCCAGAACTTGTATCTATCCTGGGAATACTGTCTCTCAAATTCTGATGGTGGCAGGGGTCAAATACAGGAAGCAAAAGACTATTTACAATTTGTTCAGAAACCAGATGGCAGTTATAAGAGTTGAGGGGCATGAAAGGGAAGCAGTGGTTGAGAAGGGAGTGAGATAGTGTTGTAGCCTATCCCTTGATGTTATTCAATCTGCATACAGAGCAAGCAATAAAGGAAGCAAAAGAAAAATTTGGAGTAGGAATTAAATTCCATGGAGAAGAAATAAAAAACTTGAGGTTTACTGACAGCATTGTAATTCTGTCAGAGACAGAAAAGGACCTGGAAGAGCAGCTGAACAGGATGGACAGTGTCTTGAAAGCAACATGAGGATAATGGAATATAGTCAAATTAAATCAGGTGATGCTGTGGGAATTAGATTAGGAAGTGAGACACTTAAAGTAGTAGATGAGTTTTACTATTTGGGGAGCAAAATAACTGATGATGGCAAAGTAAAGAGGATATAAAATGTAGACTGGCTATGGCAAGGAAGGTGTTTCTGAAGAACAGAAATTTATTAACATCGAGTATAGATTTATGTGTCAGGAAGTCATTTCTGAAACTCTTTGTGTGGAATGTAGCCATGTATAGAAGTGAAACATGGGCTATAAATAGTTTAGACAAGAAGAGGATAGAAGCTTTCAAAATGTGGTGCTGCAGAAGAATGCTGAAGATGAGATGGGTAACTAATGAAGAGGTAGTGAATAGAATTGGGGAGAACAGGAATTTGTGGCACAACTTGACTAGAAGAAGGGACTGGTTGGTAGGACACGTTCTGAGGCATCAAGGGATCACCAATTTAGTATTGGAGGGAAGCGTGGAGGATAAAAATTGTAGAGGGTGACCAAGAGATGAATACACTAAGCAGATTCAGAAAAATGTATGTTGCAGTAGTTATTCAGAGATGACGAGGCTTGCACAGGATAGAGTGGCATGGAGAGCTGCATCAAACCGGTCTCTGGACTGAAGACCACAATGACAATAACAATAACAATGAGAGGGATTTCACTGATACAAACATATGCATAAGAAAAAGAGAGAAACCCGTTAGGTGATCATCATATGGATGACATAGTATAAAAGATAGAAAAAAACTTTCTGCATGTTACCAATGCAAAAAAATAGAAGACAGAATCCCCATATATTTTCCGGAATACGCCCCCCCCCCCCCCCCCAACGTCAATAAAGGTGCTCCCCAGATGTAGGTGTGTAGGTGTTGTCATACAGCTACAAACAATGGCTTACAAAAAAACTAGCATAAGAGGTTGTGTAATATAAGATTAACATGGTAATACTACAAGATGGAGTTTAAACAGACTAACCCTAACATGCTACTGAAAATTGAAAACAAACTTAAATACTCTCTGTGTCTACACAAGAAGAAAATCAAAATTCTATACATAAAAAACCATAAGGTTGAACATCAAGTTCACGCCACTATCACAGTCATTATACATAGCATAAGATACAAGCATAAAAGTCAAAATTACAAAACAAGATACCAGGAGTCAAGAAGGACTAAAGCATATACATCAGTATATGGAACGATACCAGAGAAGGAAACTTGCTACTCACCATATAGCGTAGATGCTGAGTTGCGATAGGCACAATAAAAAGATTCACACACATCATAGCTTTCGGCATTAAGCCCTTTGTCAGCCGTAGGCACACAAATATACACGCACACACACACACTCACTCAAATGCAACTTGCACACACATCTGCAGTCTCAGAGAGTGTAGTTTCAGCTCTCTGAGACTGTAGACGTGTGTGGCATTTGCATGAGTGCATGTGTGTATGTGTGTCTGCAGCTGACAAAGGCCTTAATGGCCAAAAGCTATGAGTGTGTGAATCTTTTTATTGTGCCTATCGCTACTCAGCATCTCTGCTATATGGTGAGTAGCAACTTTCCTTCTCTGGCATTGTTACATTCCATTCTGGATTTTCCATTAGTATATGGAACGATCAGTTCCAGATATCATCAACAGTTCATTTGAAGAATGTCACATCAAATATCAACTCAAAATACCAAAAATACCATCTCCCTAAATCTTATTTTCACTATACAGAGTAGTATTAGTGAACAAACACCCAAGGTTCATCAACCACACACAACATGTTTGAAATCTAAAAGGCTTCATGCACCAAAGCCAGAAACAAGAAGAAATTCAAGTTAGACAAAAGTACCATTAAATACAAGAAAACAAGAAAGATCCAAGAGTATATAAGTGCCTAGTCCAATAGATCTAAATATCATACACAGTTGGGCAAGTTCATAGAGTCATGGGCAAACACTGATATAAATGAAAATAAAGAATGAAATAGAATGTAATTAAGTGAATTATTTATTGTCGCACAAGGACAAAACAGAAAGACGCAAAACATAAAGATCAAGTCGGAGAATAATTAGGTACATTTTCTGTTGTCACACAAGCACAGTGCAGAAACCTGCAAGCATAAAGGTCAAATCAGAGAACACACTACCAAACACTCAGCCGAGTGATGGAGTCAGTTATAGAAACAAAATCATTACATTCATATCCTCATCATAAGAATTCAATAGAATGACAGAATCCCATCAAATACTTCATAAAGTCAGACCACAAAGCACGATTGCATCAAAATCTACAGAATAATAAATATGGTTCATTACCTCCTTGTCAAGGCATCATCCAGTAAGCATAACATTCTGTATGAAAGTGTATCAGGTGTATAATGACTGTCAATATAAGCATCATAACAGTCATTCAAAAGTATTGTATTCATGTACGTGAAAAGCATAAAGGCATATTAGTGAAAAAGCATAATAAGCATGTGTCAATCATAACCATTATCAAAGCATAAGTACCTCTCAGGAGTATTATATTCATGTATATGGGTATATTCCCAATGATTATGTAACAAGTATAAGGTAAGCTCGGTTATCAAATCCTCCACAGTTCTACTGACAATCCATAATATCCAGAATCATAAGGAAAGATTTGTGTAATCTCGTGTGAAAGGAATGTGGTATTGATGTGTAAAACTGTAGAATCAAATACCACACTATACCCCGCATCACATTGGATGGCACTTCTGCGCATAGAGGTGGAGCACTGTGGAAGCGCAGAGGGATGAGAATTGCGCATGTGTGGCAGCACAGAGTAGATAAACAAAGTCCACAATTCCAAACTGTGATGCTGCGGACAATAAACAGGTTCATTTGCCTATAGTACATTGTACTATACATTCAAAACTATAAGGGGAATAATAAATTTTAAAACTGATTTCGATCAAACATCGTGAGAGAAATATTAATTCACATCTTGACAATGTTCCATTCACTGCTCCACAGCTTTAATCTGCATGATGTCAGGAGGCGAAAACAGCTGACAAAGCTTTGTGAAGATGTGAAGAAGTACATTTTTTCTCAAAATGACAACTGTCTAACGACAAGAGCATTGAAACTGCTTGCAATAATTGTCATTTATTGTGACTTAAACTGTTTCAGAAGCAAAAGTTTAATACACATCAAAATTAACTTCGAGCACGAACCGAAATGATTGTATTTGCTTGATGACTGTTTCTATTAAATAGAATTTTTAAAAATCTTTATAAGGTGTATGTGTGAATGTGTGTCTTCAAAATTAACAGTGTGTTTTCATATTGTTTGCTGTCAGTAGGTATTATGATTGTAAACTAATGCGTTTGACATTAAAGTGAGAGACTGGATTTATGATCATTGAACAAGCAAACAATTAACTATCACCTGCGAGTAACTCAAGGAATTGCTGACCATCAACACTGAAAACCACTTATATCTTGGCAAGGAACAGTTACAGTCATTTTAACGCATTTTCCAGTTTGTGCCTTGAAAATGACAGGGATTTACCTGCATAAATATCGTAGTTCTGGCGAATTTGTCTGGTCACATTCTCATGTGTTATTAGAGTATACAACATGCTAGGAGAAACTTAACTTCTCCTTGGACAATATGTTGAACATTATAGTCTGCATAACTCATAGGATACAAATTCCTAATCAATAAAGGCTAGGAAGTTCTCATTACTATGTATGCAACTGATATGTTGACAAACACATTTTTAAACCACGAGTCCTTAAAACTAAGAAATATTATTACTTTAATTTGTTCCGAAGTCTACATCATAATAGCATCATCACTGCTATTTGAGTCTGTGTTTGAACCATCTGATTGTAAATGTATAATGATAGGTTCAAGGCTCACATCCATCATCACTTTCCTGTCCAATTCTTCTTTCTGAAGCTTTTCAGCATGCTGCACAGACTGTACCCACAGAAAAGGGGCGATGTTGTCTATTGCCTGATGCACAAGTGATTCAGTGTCTATTATCTTGATTGCTTTTTTTTCCTTCTTTTTTTCTCCCACACAGCCTTTATCCTATGCCCAAATTAATACCATAGGGTTATACTGGCAGTGATATGTGGATAAATTTAAAACTGTATGACCCCATACCTGAGCAAGGAAGTCAAGTTTGTACATCCTGTCATGTGATTTGTATAAATAACAAGCTGCACTGCAGGAGATTGGCACGAGTCCGGTTTATACTGTACAAAATATTTTTATTTTTAAGCCAGGGAAAAATGTCTGTTTTTCTGGTGTTTGCATTTGGTGTTTTCTCTATAACAGCTGAATTATAACTGGCATGGCATGTTACAATAACTGACTTTGAAGCAAGGTATGACAAGAATTGTGAACCCTGTCACGAATCTGACCGTTCATTTCCGAATGGTAGTCATTGCTGTTTACTCTCAGGAACAAAACCAGAAGAAGAGCCAGCATGCAGAATACCTATTACTGTAGAAGCTTTAAAACCACCAGTACAGTCACTCATTTTCCAGCAGGTCTTCCTAGAATGATTCTGATCAACCCATGTTTCAGAAAGGTAATACACAGTTGAACTACCTCTTTCTCTTTTATCATGATTCTTTATATGGGATGCAGTTCATGATGCATCTGTGTAACTTCTTTAGCTAAAAACAGGTTCAATCTTAACATATCTGGAACCAATGTCTTTTAACATTCTTGTACATTGACAAAGTGCTACATCTAAAGCCAATTTTCTCATGCACAACCATAACTATTTTTTGTGATGTTGGGCATTTACCATTCACATGGAACACTTTAAAATATCATTGTTAAAACCATCCATTTGTGTTACAGGTTTCTTGCGATTTTGATGCTTTCCAGGTGACACTAAACCAACATTTTCTACAGCTCTGACACTTTTGTTTACAATTCTCATGCTTCTGTAGTTTGTTCTTGCTCCTTCAAATGTCAACAGTAGGAGACCTGCTTTCAAATTAAAGTTTTAGAAATTTATAAATGTGGTAAATAATACCCCTCCCCTGCATGTGAAGCACTTCATGTTTATGCTGTCACGTGACTTTTTTTTAATTGCACTAAAACATTTACAGATACATTCATAGCTATATTGGTACAAGGAAAAAAGAAAAAGAAGAAACAGCTAACAGTTGAATGAATAATTTGGTTGTAGTGATATACAGCAACAGTGCAGCATGCAGGAGTGAGATTTTCACCATCTAGCTGTAAGGCTGTGGTCACAGTGGCTCCGATATCGGTGGATTACATCGACGACCGACATCGGCCGGAGAAGGCTCATCTTTTCAAATCAGTATGCCACTAGATGTGTGGTCACACTATAGCTGATCCAGTATGTATAGGCTTCCAATGACAATCGATGAAATTCAAATCAGTTTGTTTTCTTCAGTCAAATTGACAAACATTCTCACACATGAAATATGGAGCATGAGAAACTGATGAGTTTAGTCCAAGAAAGAGTGAGTTTGTGGCATCTTGAGGATGAAAATATCATAATCGGGTTATAGTTTGGAATCTGTGGACTGAAATCGCAGATTCAATCGAAACCTCAAATACGCAAAATCTTTACTGGAAATATTAGGCATAGATTATAACCTCAAAAAATAATTTGTTCAAGTGAAAAGGATGATGTACCTTATATGCTTATAGCTACTGTACTGGTTCTTTTATTATCATTACCGCTTATTAGCATTTTATACCAGTAGGATAATGATTCTATTAATATGAAAAGGTTTGCAAATGTGGTGTACGGTATGTATTTCCACCATTAAGTGCTTGAGGTTTTCGGAGTATCTCATGCACAACCTTAGGCTTGTCTTGCACTCATGTGCTAAATAACAATCATTGCAGGTTAACTGATGTATGTCTGCACAACTTTGAATAAGTACAGTGAAACAGAGTGTTTATAATTTGCTTTGCAAGGTCACTGTGGATTATTTTGAGTGTATAACAGTATGTTTCTCCTGTCATCACATATACTTGTGAAACTTGTCTGGTTATTCCGATTACTGAGGACGTAATGTACAGTACTAGCCATGTTCTTAACAAGAGAGGAAAGCTCATTCGCATTCTCTTTAATAACGGAAACCACTATGCAGCACTTATATCCAAGCACAGAGGCATTGTGGTACCCACCCTAAGAGGTTAAAATCCAACATACTTCATACATAAAATAGATTCTGATGTAACATAAGCTAACTTCCTTGACCCTGCCAAAAACTGACGATGGATATCAGATGCACTATGACCATGCTGTTGGACGATGTTATCAGGCGACCTCTGGGACAATGTCTGAAGACAGTAGTATGTACCACTGTGAATGCAGCCTAACTCACTGCTAGCAGCTCGGATAGAGAATGAATATTATTGGCTGCCAGCAGCTAATGGAGGGGGCAGAATGGCTCAAAATTGGGCCATCTCCCTACATGATCCGGACTTTAGCTATGGACCTTGCATTTGCCACAAGCAAAATGAACAAAGAGTGTACTTCCCTCTGAGGGTGCAAGTTACTGATGAAATCTCACAGTCACTGTATAAATAAATAAGCGATCAACTCAATTATCACTCCATTGTTGTACAATTAAATTTCAATCTTTCAATGGATATATCACCCAGTTTAGTAAGGTAAATCTGTAGATTTGTGTGACAAGAATGTGGTGCTGATGTGTAAAACAGCAGAAGCAAATACCACACTAGCAAGGGACCTTGCAATTGCCACATGCATGGAACACAAAGTGTTGTGAATCGCCGATCACTCAAAGCGCCGCTGCGCAATTACGCACGTCCTCTACGTGCGGCGCTGTCTGCCAGCCATGCAGCAGCTGCGCCACCTAAGCGACCAGCCGAGCAGCAGCCGCTAGACTGGGACTCAGTGCTCATTCGAATGCTAACATGTACACATGTCTTGCTTGTCAACTTACTCTGTGACTTATATGTGTTGTGCCGTTCTGAAATATATTTGTTAAACTGGATATTATAGCAATTGGCGACGAGGTAGTGGATTTTTCCTTTTCACTGTTGACCCACAGGGTTCCATGGCAACTGTCGAGCAACTATTGCAAAATCTCCTTGAACAGCAAACGCTTCTAACAGCGGCGATTTGCGATTTCGTTGCGGCGTCAAATGCGGGGCGTTTCTTGTCGTTGACTGTACCTCCTTTTCCTCCTTACGACGAGGCGGCAGAAGACTGGTCTGATTATGAAAAACGTCTTCGACAGCCCTTCTTGGCATTTCATGTCATGGACAAACAACCATGTAAGTCTCTGTTCCTTTCCTGGATTTCACCTCAAATGTATTGGTTGTTGTCGCAATTGGCACCTTTGATGGATCCTGCATCTTTGTCCTTTGCTGAAATGTGTTCACTTCTGTCTGTCTATTTTCAAAAGCATACGCATGTGGTAGCCTCTTGTGTTGCCTTTTATCGTTGTCAAAAACAGCCACATCAATCCTATCGCACTTGGGCTGCTGAACTTCACGGCCTCAGTCGAAAGTGTCAATTTGTTACTGACATTCACAAAGAATCCTATGCCGATTCCATGGTACGGGATGCTATTATCCGGTCGGCACCTGACAAAGAAGTTCGGCAACGTGCCCTTCAGTTGGCGAATCCGATTCTAGATGAAGTTCTCTCCATTGCGCAGTCTTTTCAAATTTCTCGCGCTGCTGGGGTGCAAATAGAGGCGTGGGGTGATGTTGGGTAAATACAACCTCTGTGCACTGTTGACGACGCGTGCGGCGCGTCCCCACCGGCCGACGTGGCCGCAGTGCACTCCCACACGCAGCCTCGGCCTAGCCGTAAACAACCCGCTAAGAAACTGCAGCAAAACCCCTGCCAACTTCCTTCATGTCCAAAACATTAACGTGAGAATTGTCCCCAGCGTTGGGCTGTGTGTCACAATTGCAAAAAGAAAGGTCATGTGTCTTCTGTTTGCAAATCTGACCACATACATTATGTTCATGAACATAACACTGATTCTGATTCTGTGTTGTCTGTCAATTGCACTTCTTCCCTTTCAGGGAAGTTATTCCTCACTGTCCAAATCCTTGGTCGAGATGTTCACATGCAAGTGGATGCCGGTTCTGCTGCCACTATCATTAATTCTCAGACGTATCTTCAGTTGGGTTCTCCACTCCTGTCACCTGTCACTCGGCAATTACAGATGTACAATAAACAGAAGAATTCTCTCTTGGGACAGTTTAATGCTGAGGTATCTTACAAATCCGTCGTTCGCACTGTTTGCATATTTGTGGTCGACCAGAGCAATGCAGAAAATCTTTTTGGTTTCGATGCCTTTCGCGTTTTTGGGTTCTCCATAGATGACTCTGTCAATATTGTCTCTGATGCTATTCCTTATGCTCAACTGGATTCCTTGTCGACGACATTTCCATCCCTTTTTTCTCCTGGGTTAGGCCGTGCAAACAGCTTTGAAGCTCATATCACGCTCAAACCCACTGCTCGGCCTAAGTTTTTTCGGGCTCGGCCCATTCCTGTGGCCCTTCGTGATTGGGTAAAATGGGAGTTGGATCATCTCACTACTTCAGGGGTCTTGCTTCCTGTCACTTCCAGTGAGTGGCCCTCTCCTGTCGTTGTCGTTGCTAAGCCAAATGGTGATATTCGTCTCTGTGGTGATTTCAAAGTCACTGTAAATGCTCAATGCCTCATCAACACTTACCCTATGCCCCGTCCTGAAGAACTGTTCATTAAACTTGCTGGAGGCCAATATTTTTCTAAAATTGACCTGTCAGAAGCTTATCATCAACTTCCTCTCGATGCTGCTTCCCGGCAGTTTCTGGTCCTTAACACGCCTTTCGGCCTCTATCAATACCAACGCTTGCCATTCATGGTTGCTAGTGCCCCTGCTCTCTTTCAGCGATTCTTGGAACAATTATTGCTCCCTGTCCCTGGGTGTATCAATTACATGGACGACATTGTTGTCACTGGCTCCACCACTGAAAAACATCTTCAAAACCCCGCACACTTTTTCATGTCTTACAGACTGCCGGTCTTAAGTGTAATCTTCAGAAATCGCAATTTTTTCAGGCATCTATCACGTACTTGGGGTTTCAACTCTCTCGGGATGGTATTCGTCCACTTCGGCAAACTGTCACTGCGATCGATGCCCTTCCTCGCCCTACATCTGTTAAGGAACTGCAGGCCTTCTTGGGGAAAATAGCATACTATCACAAGTTTTTACCGTCTGCGGCTTCGGTGGCTCAGCCATTGTATCGCCTGTTGCATAAAAACGTGCCTTTTCACTGGTCCGCGTCATGCGAAGCGGTTTTCCAGAAATTGAAGACTATGCTGAAACAGGCCCCGTGCCTGGCTATTTATCGACCTGGCCAACATCTTGTTCTTGCCACAGACGCCTCGCAATACGGGGTTGGTGCAGTCCTTGCGCACCGTTTTTCTGATGGTTCGGAACGACCCATTGCTTATGCCTCCAAAACGCTTACGGATGCCCAACAAAAGTATTCTCAAATTGAGAAAGAAGCTTTGGCCATTATTTATGCTCTTCATAAGTTTGGTGTTTTTTTCTATGGCTCAAAATTTCATCTTGCTACAGATCACAAACCACTTGTTTCCTTGTTTCATCCATCTACGTCACTTCCCGACAAGGCTGCACACCGCCTCCAGCGTTGGGCTCTTTACTTGTCTCATTTCAATTATGAGATTCATTTCTGGCCAACGGCTCAACATGCAAATGCTGATGCTCTGTCTCGCCTTCCCATGGGTCCTAATCAGGCGTTCGATAGGGACGAACTTTTGTGTTTCCACCTGGATGTTGCGGAGCAGCGGGTTGTGGACGGGTTCCCCATCACTGGGGACTGGCTGGCGGCTGCTGCGGGTTCTGACCCTACCCTCTCCCGGGTTTTACGCTGTATTCAGAAGGGTTGGCAAGATCGCCTGTCCGCTAAGACTTCTGATCCGTTGCGGAACTACTACGCTTTGCGCTACCACCTCACGGCTAGGGATGGTGTTATCCTCCTCTCCACTGACAATGCTTCACCGCGTGTTGTGGTACCTGCGTCTTTGTGTGCTTCGGTCTTGCGCCTCCTTCACCAAGGGCACTGGGGTGTGCCTCACACAAAATCTCTTGCGCGCCCTCATGTGTACTGGCCTGGCATCGACTCTGAAATAGCACACATGGTCGCTGCCTGCGGCCCTTGTGCGTCACAGGCCGCTGCCCCAAAGTCATCTTTGTCACTGTGGCCTTCGCCTGAGAAGCCCTGGGAGCACATTCATGCTGACTTTGCGGGACCCTTTTTAGGTACTTATTGGCTCCTCGTAATTGACGCTTACTCTAACTTTCCTTTCATTGTCCGTTGCACGTCGCCTACCACCGCGGCAACCACCAGTGCTCTCGCTGCATTTTTTCTTTGGAAGGCCTCCCCTCTACTCTTGTTACTGATAATGATCCACAATTTTCCTCTTCTGAATTTGCAGATTTTTGTGCTCGTCAAGGCATTATGCATTTCACGGCCCCGCCGTTCCATCCACAATCCAATGGTGAGGCTGAACGACTGGTCCGCACATTTAAGGCTCAGATGCAGAAACTTCTGACTTCTTCTCCTGCTGATGATGCGCTTCTCCAGTTTCTGGCGTCTTACCGTTTCACCCCCATGGCGACCATAGCTCGGCTGAGCTCTTACATGGCCGACAGCCCCGCACGCTACTTCATCTTCTGCGGCCTTCCACCTCACGGCCGCAGGTGCCTTCACTTGGCCAGTTCACCGCCGACGACCTCGTCTGGGTACGGGGATATGGCAGGCAGCCAAAATGGAGCCCGAGCCGCATCTTAAGACACTGTGGCAGACGCCTGTATGAAATCCAGACGGACCAGCTTCGGCCTTGTGTGCCAGCAATGCCTGTTCCGAATGCCGCTACACCACCTTTGGCTCTACCTGATGCTCGGGATCTTGGCATATCTCAATACTCACAATGCAGCCCTCTCACCGTCATCACGATGCCAGCACAAGAACTGACGCCACCAGGAGATGTGCCCATGCAGGAACCGGATGACCATCCTCTGTCAGAGCAAATCTACTCGCCTCCTCCTCCAACGGATGCCGACACATCGCCCGTGTCTCCTGTCATATCAACTGGACTTGGCGCAACGGGCAGATTGGTGCATGGGGCAGATTCGACCCCTACGTCTCCTGTCATCTCAACCCGTTATCATCGGGGACACTTCCGTCCGTACGGGAAGCCTCCTCCTCGAGACTTTACGGCGAGTCAAACAACGCCTATGGACGTTAGCCATCTCCAGGACACCTCCATCAAGACCAGTGCAACAATTTCAAAGGGGGGAAAAGTGTTGTGACTCGCCGATCATTCAAAGCGCCGCCGCGCAATTACGCGCGTCCTCTATGTGCGGCGCTGTCTGCCAGCCATGCAGCAGCTGCGCCACCTAAGCGACCAGCCGAGCAGCAGTCGCTAGACTGGAACTCAGTGCTCATTCAAATGCTAACGTGTACCCATGTCTTGCTTGTCAATTTACTCTGTGACTTATATGTATTGTGTCGTTCTGAAATGTATTTGTTAAACTTGACGTTACAACACAAAGATTGTACACCCTCCTGAGGGTTGTTGTATTGGCTAGTACTCCTTTCAATAATCCTCCACTTTTGCATCTTCTCCAAATCTCTCTCTCCATGACCTGTCTTTTACAAATAGGAACTGAGTAAAGTTTTATAAAGAAAGGCTGGTGCTCTTTAAGCCTTGGATGCATAGTTCTTAACTCTACCTGGTTTCTCACTAAATATATCTTTATAGGATCTCAATACTTCTTCTGGTTCTGATTTATCATCTCCAGTTTGTCAGTAATAGGTTGATCAAAATCCCTATCAGTTGTATCATTACTGGATAAATCATCATCATCACTATCATCATCATCATCATCATCATCATCATCTATACATCATCTTTCTACCTATGTCAGTTAAGTGTAACCTAATATAACCAGAAAAATGTGTACTGGCATTAGAAAAATTTACTCTGAACTTTATCCAGTCAACTGTTACATTGTTTTTCAATATCCAGTCTTTGCCTAGCAATATCTCCTTATTCAGATCACTGACACTAAGTGTACTTGCTCAAAAACGGCATTGTCAACATGATATCTGATTAAAGCTTGTTTGTTTACAACTTTACTAAATTTACCTGTAGCGCCTTTAATCCTAACTCCTGTTATAGGAAATACAATGTACTCAGTACTCTACTTAACTCTATTCCCGAATTTTTCAGAATTAATAGAAATTGCACTACTTGTGTCACTCAAACAATAACGATGCTAATCACCAACTCTGAATTTGATGTATGAACTGCCACATAAATCCTGCTGTTTGTTAATATTAGTTTCTCTAAGCAAATCATGCTCTATGTCTTCAAAATATAAATCTCTCTGCAAATGATTCTCATTATCATTATATAGATGCATAGGGCAAAGTGGTACCTATGTGCTTGTGTCATGAATAACTTCTAATGCTTGATCGGACTTACAAATTGGATTTTAATAGGTGTACTCCTTAGAGTTGCAAGTAAAATCTGGCTGAGAATGATCAATAAACTATCTTATCTGAACTGGAATCTGACTCATCCTTATCAACACCTCTTAAATGTTCTTATTTACCTCACAATGCTGTGTTCTAATGTCCTGTCATTCACACAAAATATGACTAATGTCAATTGGAACAAGTTGATTCTCCTCAGCCTCAACACTGGCCCGATCATGATCAATTACTTCAACATAAACCATGCCATTCAGCCATTCAGCTCTCCTAAATTAAGTGTATCAGCTTCAGCCACTAAATCATTAGTGCTAACACCACTCACATGGGTGTCACACACTTCCACCACTACTGACACAGGAGGTGTCTCCCCTCCTCATCACAATTAGCCACAAAAGTCACCTGCTGAGAGTACATTAAAATACCAATACCAGAGTAATCACTACCGACATCTACATCTTCCACAGAACATTCAGAGTTAAACAAAGTTATGAAAATGCCTTTTTCAAGTTCATAAGGAGCCACAGTACATTTCTTACCACTATACACCTATTTAATTATAACATACCACAACCTACTTTCAAAGTATGGATCTAGATGCAGAACAGCTGCTTCGGTAACTATGTAATTTGGACCACATTCTCATAAGCTTCCTTTACAGTTAACAAAAATGTTTTCTGAGTCTAGAGCAGTGGCTCCCTCACTCTCGTTCTTAGTATTTATTTCTTCATAGGGGGTCTCCTGTTTGACATGATTTGGCAAATTTATTTTATTTTAATTTAGAATCAAAAGTCCTTCCTGTTGCCACAGCCCTAGGTTTATCTAAGGGAGGGAAGTTAGGTGTGTCTTCTCTCTGTGAATAGTATCAACTTTGTCCTGTGTGTTATCATATTTTAACAGTTTGTGTATTGCATTCCATGACAGAGAGATTGGGAACCAAATCAGCATCTGTCTAAAAAGAGTGTGGTAAACTGCATCAAAATCACGCTCAAGTTGGCCAGTGTGCCAGGACAGACTGTCATGCAAATTTGATCGAAATCTGGCTCACATATGTGCCTTGTAAACCAAATACACACTGCATTAAACTATATGAGCAGTTCAGTTGTAGAGCAGTGTCATACTATAAAATAACTGTTGCTAATTATTTTATTTATTATCCATCTTTAAGCAAAGAAATTCAGTTGATTATGTTATTTTGTGTATGTATACACATACAAGTATGAATATGTAAATACACTGTGAAATAGATATCAGAACAACATTGTTAGTAGACATTTACTATTACTGATAAAAATATGGTTTATCCACCATACAATACATAATATGCATCACATCCATGTACAGCATAAATGAAATACCATTAATTAATACCGCAGTCCACCATCTAAAAATTGATCTCGACCTTATAATCCTACCTGTGGACAAAGGCTCCACCACTGTTGTTTCAAACCACAAGGATTACCTGACAGAAGGACTCCACCAGCTGTCAGATACTTCCACCTACAAACCTTGCCACAGTGACCCCATTCCAGAAATCCAGCAGGATCTCCAGTCACTCTTCAAATCCTTAGGCCCATCCCAGAACCTCTCTCCAGAGTCGATCTCTCTCCTCAACTTTACCTCTCACCACACTCCTACCTTCTACATGCTTTGTAAAGTCCATAAACCCGACCACTCAGGACATCCCATTGTGGCCATTTACTGTGCTCCCACTGAGAGAATCTTTGCTCTTGTAGGCCAACACCTTCAACCTGTTACCTGGAACCTACCCTCCTATATAAAAGATACCAACCATTTCCTCCACTGACTCTCCACAGTTCATGTCTCTTTACCACACAGTGGCCTGCTCGTCACTATTAATGCAATCTCTCTTTACACTAATATCCCTAATGCCCATGGCCTTACCACTACTGAACACTACCTTTCACAACGCCCGACGGATTCCAAACCAACAACCTCCTTCCTAGTCGCCATGACCAACTATATCCTCACCCACAATTACTTGTCCTTTGAAGACATTACCTGCAAACAAATTTGGGGTATGGCTATAGGCATCCACATGGCACCATCCTATGCCAACCTATACATGGGCTATCTAGAGGATTCCTTCCTAAACACCCAGAATCCTAAATCCCTCACCTGGTTCAGATTCACTGATGACATCTTTGCAATCTGGATCGAGGGTGAGGACACCCTATCCACATTCCTCCATAACCTCAACAGCTTCTCCCCCATTTGCTTCACTTGGATTTACTCAACCCAACAAGCCACCTTCCTAGATGTTGACCTCCATCTCAAAGATGGCTACATCAGTACCTCTGTCCGTATCAAGCCTACTGACCACCATCACTTCGATAGCTGTCACCTGTTTCATACCAAGAAGTCCCTTCCATACAGCCTAGCCACCTGTGGTTGTTGCATCTGCAGTGACAAGCAGTCCCTTTCAAAATATACCTAGGGTCTCACTGAAGCCTTCACAGACCATAATTATCCTCCTAACCTTGTACAAAAACAAATCTCTTGTGCCTTATCTTTCCATTTTCCACTACCTCCCAAAGTCCTACCGCTTGGCCACAGAGGAGTATTGCCCTAGTAACTCGGTACCACCCAGGACTGGAGCAACTGAATTATATTTTCCTCCTGGGTTTCAACTATCTCTCACCTTGCCCTGAAATGAGAAATGTCCTGCCCACTATCCTTCCCACTCCTCCCACAGGGGTATTCCACCGGGGCTGGAGTAGGTGGTTGTGGGGGGATGCATGGGGCAGGTTTTGCAGCGGGGTCGGTTACAGGGGTAGGAACCGCTGGGTAGAGGAGGTAGTCTGGGAATATTGTAGGGTTTAACAAGGATGTTACGGAGGTTAGGGGGGTGGCGAAAGGCAACTCTGGGTGGTGTGGGGAGAATTTTGTCAAGGGATGATCTCATTTCAGGGGTTGACTTGAAAAAGTCATATCCCTGGCAGAGTAATTTGTTGATGTTTTCGAGGTCAGGATAATATTGGGTGACAAGGGGGATGCTTCTGTGTGGTCTGGGGATAGGAACATTGTTGTTGGACGGGGAGGAATGTATTGCTCGGGAGATCTGTTTGTGGACAAGGTCTGCAGGATAGTAGCGGGGGAGGAAAGCACTGGTTAGGTTATTGGTGTAATTGTTGAGGGATTCGTCACTGGAGCAGATATGTTTGCCACGAATACCTAGGCTGTAGGGAAGGGAGCGTTTGATGTGGAATGGATGGCAGCTATCAAAGTGAAGGTACTGTTGTTTGTTTGTGGGTTTGATATGGACAGAGGTGTGGATGTGAGCTTCAACAAGATGAAGCTCAACATCCAGGAAGGTGGCTTGGGTTTTGGAGAAGGACCAAGTGAAATTCAGATTCAAAAAGGAGTTGAGGTTATGGAGGAAATTAAGGAGTGTTTCTTCACCATGAGTCCAGACCACAAAGATGTCATCTATAAACCTACACCAGGCCAGGGGAAGCAGCTGCTGGGTCTTCAGGAAAGCCTCCTCCATGCGGCCCATGAAGAGGTTGGCATAGGACGGAGCCATCCTGGTTCCCATGGCCGTTCCCCTGATTTGTTTGTAGGTCTGGCCTTCAAAAGTGAAATAATTATGGGTGAGGATGAAGTTGGTAAGTGCGATAAGGAATGAGGTTTTTGGAAGATCTTCGGGTGGGCATTGGGAGAGGTAGTGCTCAAGGGCAGAGAGACCATGGGTATGTGGGATGTTTGTGTAAAGGGATGTAGCATCTATGGTGACAAGAAAGGTTTCAGGTGGGAGAGGAGTGGGAATGGATTTGAGGCGTTCTAGGAAGTGGTTTGTGTCTTTGATGTAGGATGGGAGTCTGCGGGTGATAGGTTGGAGGTGTTGGTCTACCAGAGCTGAGATATGTTCTGTTGGGGCTTTGAAGCCTGCCACAATGGGACGACCAGGATGGTTCTCTTTGTGGATTTTGGGTAATAGGCAGAAGGTAGGGGTACGTGGCTCAGGTGGAGTGAGTAAG
The DNA here is from genome assembly GCF_021461385.2 of Schistocerca piceifrons. NCBI lineage: Eukaryota > Metazoa > Arthropoda > Insecta > Orthoptera > Acrididae > Schistocerca > Schistocerca piceifrons. The sequence continues at coordinate 318,109,384 of NC_060139.1, read as the reverse complement.
TCTATGGAAGCCGTTGTGAGGCCTAGTGAGGGACCTTGGATTTTTATGATTTTCTGCAGCTCAGTCTGGATGGAGGGAATGGGATCCTGGGTAACAGCTTTGTAAGTTGAGGTGTCGGAGAGTTGACGCAGTCCTTCTGCCACATACTCCACACGGTTAAGTACGACAGTTGTGGATCCTTTATCCGCCAGGAGGATGACAATAGAGCGGTCTATTTTCAGCTCCTTAATGGCACGGGACTCAGCTGGGGTGATGTTGGAGGTTGTCGGGATGTTCTTCAAGAAGGACTGGGAGGCAACACTGGATGTGAGGAATTCCTGAAATGTCTGCAAGGGATGGTTTTGGGGGAGGGGAGGAGGATCCCTTTGAGAAGGCGGTCGGAACTGTTCTAGACAGGGTTCAACACTGGGTCTAGTATTTGTGGGCTGTGTTTGGGTAGTGAAGTGATATTTCCAGTTGAGGTTCCGGGTGAATGAGAGGAGATCTTTAACCAGGGCAGTGTGGTTGAATTTAGGCGTGGGGCTAAAGGTTAAGCCTTTTGATAGAACAGATGTCTCTGGAGGAGAGAGGGATCTGGATGAGAGGTTTAGAACTGAATTGGGACTGGTGATATGTGGCATTTGACTATGGTTATCCGCTCGTTGTTAGTGTGGCGCATAAACCAAAGAGAATGTTTACATTTTTCAAGATTAACACGCAGTTTATTCATTACAAACCACACACTGGCCTCTCTGAAATGGTCCCTAATTCTATGTTTTATTGTTTTTACATCCATGCCTACTGTAAGCAGTGTGGTGTCATCTGCATATAGTATGGACTAACAATTAGACAACATAAAACTGAATAAGTCATTTACATGGATTATAAATAATAATGACACAAAAACAGAACCTTGTGGCACACACTTGGTATCGTTCAGAACATTAGATCAATTGCTGAACCGTAAGCCTACTATTTGTTTCCTGTCGTTCTGGTTTGACCTGCTCAGAGCGTTCTGGGCCTCAAAATCCAGGGCAGCATGACTTTTTTAGCACAATATCACCAAAGTCTACTAGGCATGGGCGTAGGGCGTACCTAATTTGATTTTTGGACAACATGGTTGTGGAGATGAAGCAGCGATTAGTATGATTAATCAATTATTCAAAAACAGTCTTAATCGCATTTATTATTATTATACCGCCAACCGGTTTCAACCCAACGTAGGGGTCATCCTCTGGGCGTTTACACCATTGGTCGACTGCTGTTGCTGTCACTCCTGTCTAGCCTACATGACGGCAGAAAACTGTGACACCACCAGCAGTCGACCAATGGTGTAAACGCCCAGAAGATGGCCCCTACGTTGGGTTGAAACCGGTTGGCAGTATAATAATGATAAATGCAATTAAGATTGTTTTTGAATAACTGGCCTACCTAATTTGGTTTGCCGTCCCCCTCCCTCTATCTCAGATTCTGGGTACACTATTGCTGCGACCCTAAGACTGGCAAGACATTTGAACCGTAACAAACTTCAGTATGGATATGAGCACAACGTTTGCGGTCCACGTCTGAGTACTTCCAAATCTCAGAACATGGGATCGATTCCACAGTACGAGTTCTCAAGCTATTAACTTGGCAGCAGGGCGTCACGCCAATATTGTCATATCGCAGTTAGTGAGTCCTTATGTGACCCGTAATATATATTTACGAGAGGATATTAGAGTCGACTAAATAAGAGTTTGATATTATGCACTTGTAAAGGCAACAGTGATGAATCTAAATGGAATTTTTATATTTTATGAAGTTGCCAAGACCGTTAATAGTTCATTACTGATAACATGATGTAATATCTTTAAGAAATTTTTTGTTTATTCTTTGGTAGCAAAGATGTGATGATTCTGAGATGGCTTCTAAGCAAAAAGTCAATAAAGAACTCTTAAGCAGGCCAAGTGGCGTGTGTTCTTGGTGATTTAAAATTAGACTAAATATCGTCAAGCAACATCTTTTGGGAACTGCCGCAAATATTACGTTACAGCAGTTACACACTCCCTGAAAGACTAGTTGCGATGACCACCAACTGGTCTGTAGCTCAGCCCCAGTTCTGGGTTAGGTTTAAAGCTGATAAAACTTGTTACAAGTGACTAGCAGCGTAGTCTAATATTTGCGTTCTCGACATACTTAACGCATCTTTCACTGGAAAAACTAAAACTGCAAGGTAAATTCGGAAATGAGATTATGGGCAAGTATCTGGCGAGCATTAAGATTCAGATTATTTACATATGCACTCATTATAATTTTGCTGCTGTTATTTATATATGTCGTATAGAAACTACGAAACGTGGGAGAGATATTCTCTGCATAACGTTTACCTCACAGTATAAGTACCCTAATACTTGATCTCCTGACTTAAAGTATTGTTGCCTTGGGTCCTAATTGTTGCAAGATGTGAAAGCTAGGACTGAATATCGAGATCTACTCCAGTCGATTTCTCCTCGTCAGTTTCTGATTTCCAAGCAAATTTGCATCTGTATTTTCCGATGTTGGTCACCCTTTGTTCAGATGGGTTACGTTTGATGTTGGCAATCGTTAAGTTTGGCAAACAGCTGACTGTTGCGTAATTTGTGAAAATGGCAAACAGGGTTTTGAAATTTGGTATTGCGTGCCGCCGATTATTTTCGATCACTTCAGCGCAGAATTTGAGGTAATACTAAATTGAAATCATCAAGGTAATCAGTAAAGCGCCCTGTTATACGGACGTACGTTGTCATCTTCTCTGTTATGACATCTCCTTATGCTTGATCAATTGCTAGTAAATAGTATATTATATATACAGGGTGCTGACAGACATTGGCACAAGAACGTTCTCAAACCGCTTATTTAAGTATGGTGGGAATAAATTGTATCTCACCTACATACAACCAAGGAGAACAATGTTCATACAGACTCAGGAAACGCCGAATCCAAATTGTCTGAAATTTTTACCGGGTGTGGAGGTAAGTGGCTAACCTTATAAATGTACTTCTAATAACAGACTAGAATGGTTCACTATTTTTCTCTGTCTTGTGTATAAAGCCTATGACTGGACAGACTTTTCGGAATTACATATTTAAGCGAGAACGATAGTTTATCGTTAAATACTGTAGCATTTAAAATCTCAAAACCATAGGTCGCTATTGGGCGAAAGTGTGGTATTTTAGCCCCCTAACCCCCCAAATCGTTGTTGTGGTGACAGACTTTTCTACAGTGTAATCCAAGGTGTTTTAGTTTGGAAGGTGATAATTTCGTGAGAGTTTTCTGAACTAATAAATGTGAATGCCGAGAAAAGTTTTGTAGTGGACCCCTCTTCCGTATTTTGTAATTTATTTGTTAGAGCTTGATAGTGCCATACTCCCCCCTTCCCCTCCACACTGCCCTATACCCAACCTAACCCAACTCCACACCAACCCCATGTGACTGGTTACGGTAACAAATTTATCTCTGTTGTAGACCAAGGTCCATATTGTAGTGTTTTCATTTATGTTTGTTTTCAATGTTGCCACTCTCCTTAGACATTTCACATTGGACAGCCTTCTGTTGAGCTGACTGACTGATAAGCACCTCTCTCTCTTGGACCAAGGGTTTGTCATATGCAAAGAAATGGAAAAATGTGTCCATTAGTGTTAAAATGATTTACAAAAAATTAGGCAAGTAGATGACATAGTGGTGCACTGTGTCACAGGTTACCTTCACAATACAGCTCAGTGTGACACTGATGTAACTTGTTGCTATTATGACAGAATGTAAATCATGTTATGGTGATTTCCACTTATAGTAAAAGTTAAAATGACTAAGCCGGCTCCTATGGAAAATGCATTGTGAACATCTTTGAACCACGTTCCTACAATCATAGCTCGTAATGTGCAAAAACTGACATTAATTGTCACTGTGCCACAACAAGGTTTCAGTTCGGATGTGTTAGAGCTCAGGACAGTTATCATTGGAATACTGAGCCCTAACTGCAATTCGTTTGATTTTCACTGACACAGCAGACGTGTTTAATTGAATTGAACGGAATGAAATTGTATTGTCGTTTAGCTATTACAGCAATTGACAAAGTCAAGTTGTATATATTCAAGTTATACAGCATATATACAAGGGATTGAAGATCAATGTGTCACTATTGGTTTTCCATAAAATACAATATTTAAAATCAAATAATATGAAAAACATTGCATCATAAATTACTCAGTTAAAGAAATTATGCTGTACTCTCCAAACCGGTACCACTATGATATTTTTCAGTCAGAAAATGCCTGAAGTGAGTAGCAAGGATTTGCAGCTAACCAACTGAATAATTTGTCTTTAAATAAATCAAATGTAGCTTCTACCCATTCTAGTGGCAGTTTGTTAAACATCTTCATACCTACCACTTCGTAGCTGTTCAGTGACTTGTATAATCTGTCGTAAGGTATGTCAAGATGGCTACTATTTCTGGTTGCATGAGAGTATACATCTCTTCTACACTGCTCTTTATATGCAGTAGGGCAGTGTAAATATACATGTTTATAACAGGTAATATTTTTAAGTTTATAAGAAGTGGTTTGCAGTGGGCCAGTTTATCACTGTTTGTGATAATTCTAATTACTTTCTTCTGAAGTACCAAAATGTCCTGAAGGTGTTAGCTATTGCCCCATATTAAAAACCATAAGATATAATGCTTTGAAAAAAGCAAAATAGTCCGATCTTACATAGGCTGCAGGTACATGGTTTTTTAAATTCCTTAACAAATACACCACTCTAGACAGCCTTGCACTAATGTATTAAATATGTGGCTTCCAAGTTAATTTACTATCTATAACAATACCTAAGGACTTAACACTATCCATGAAGTCTGCCACAGGCAGATCTCTTAAACTAAATACAATCTTTTGAATTTTACTCTCATTAAGCAGGAACCCGTTAGCTCGAAACCAGACTGATGCTTGTGATATTGTGTCATTTGCCGCAGTTTGGAGCATATCCATGTCTGAGCTGATATTGAGAAAAGTGGTATCATCTGCATAGAGAATGAAGTGAGTATTTAGGTAAGATGGTAGATCGTTTGTCATTAGGATAAATAGCAGAGGTCCTAATACTGAGCCTTGTGGCACACCACACTTAACTTCAGTTACTTTAGATAAAATAGGTGTCCGAATATTTGGCGATAGCTAGATGGGAAATTTTTGTCTCCTTTCTTGTAAATGGGCAATGGGCACTACCCTGGATAATTTTAATACGTCTGGGAATACTCCTTCAATTAGACATCTGTTTATACCTACATTTAGTAAGAGGATATACTATGGGCCCAGTTATCTTTTTTAACGTATGACAAGAAATACCATATATGTCTTCACTATTAGAGGGCCTAAAATTATTTACAATAGTTAGTACATCATCTGGTGTGACCTCTATTAAAAGGAATTTATCTTTCAGGGTGTAGTCTACATTATGATATTTAATGAGATCAGCTACAGTTTCTTGTGGCCTCCCAATGCTTTCCCTAATTTAGTTAACAGATATTATACAGTAGTTATTAAATTCATCTGCTGAAATTTCTACCTCAGCTTTCTGCTTGCATTTGGCCACTGAATTTATTATAGTCCATGCTTTTTTGCATTTATTTTTTGATGACTCAATGCTGCCTAGGTTATGTTTGTTGTTTTTTGGCCTCATTTAAAGCATACTTATATTCCTTTCGTGCTCTTGAATACCTTTGTTTAGCCATATCAGTTTTCTGAAGTCTGTAAGAATCCCTATACAACAACCACCTCCTTCTCATATTGGCTAGTTCAGCGGTATACCATGGATTCTTATCCCTATGTCTATTACCGTTACTTTTAGGGTTAATTTTACATTTGTCTCGAGGGCAATTGGTCTCGAATATATTTAAGAAAGAATGAAAAAATCTATTGAACAATGTATTGGCAGAGCCCTGGACATTATTGTTAAACATATGTGACCAGTCATAATTACTGAGTGAGACCATGAAATTAGACAATTTTTCTTGCGTTATTGGCCTTGTAATGACTATTTTAGGCTCTTTAAACTCCTTATAGTCCATATTAGGCCTACCTGTACCTATTTTTACCCAAACTGAGTCATGGTCCGAGAAATCGAAGCCAGCTGCATCTGAAGACAGTAACTCTCCATTGACATTTGTAAGTATGTTGTCGAGATAAGCGGACTGTCTTGTGGGTTTGCAGTTCGTAAAAATTAAGTTGAATTGTAGTAACTGGTTTTTAAATTCATTTATGGTGTGCACATCTTTGTTTACATCAAATGCAGCATTGATGTCACCACCAATCACTATACTATATTTCTTCCACTGAGGACTAAGAAAGAAATTAGTAAAGTCTCAAGTTTTTCTAAAGATATTAGTGGGCTTCCGTCTGGTAATCTATAAAGAGATAAAATAGCAATTTTTAAATGATCCAGTTATACACCTGTGGCTTCAAAATGTATCTCACTGCACAGAAATCGTAGATCTAGTTCATTACTACAATTTATTAATTCTTTCTTAATGTTTAATTCACAGGGGCAACCCATTACCCCTTAACCATGTAGTAGCTGTTAGTGATTGTGGCAGCTCTGTACTGGCATGATGGTGTATACATCGATTTTAAACATATAACTTTAATTAGATTAGAATTTTACTGTTATTCATTGTTGCTTGAATTCCAATAAAAACTATGACATGATGAGATATTTCCAACTTACGAAAATGATGCATTTCATTTCGCAGAACTTCTTACTGAGTGTTGTTTGTACTTTTTAGGTTTTGGGGCCAGGTCAGACTAGGGACTTCCCAAATGGGCAGTCAGCTCACTGTTCACCACTTGGACGCTTGTTGTTTCGCATTGAAGGAGTTAAGTCAGTGTTCTATGGGCCAGATTTCATCACAGTTACCAAGGTACTTTCACAGTTTTTCGGTATATTTTATTAATATATGTATATACATACATCTTTAATCTTATTGATGGAGACTTTCTAAACCTTTAATTTACATAAGATGAAGAAATTGGTGATAGTCATGGTTCTCAGTCAGATTTAATTTCTCAAACTCTCCCACAAATCACTGAAGGAGTTGGGTTTTGTGATTCGTTATCTTGGATGTTTGCAGAATAAGAAAAAATATATGTATTATGGAAATTGTATGTCAGTGTTATAGCCCATAGTAATGCTAGACACAGGACTTCTTACGTTGAAACTTGGGTAGAAATTTTTTTAAATTGCAAAGCCTGTGAAAGCTGTTTTATTATTCCATTGGGCCTTTTCTGGGACCAGCAGTGCATACCATTTTCTCTGCAAATAATGAGGACAATTCTTTTCAGCATATAAAGGGCGGGTCCTTTCTAGATACAGTCTGGTCCCTTTAATCCCACAAACCAACCAACCAATCCATTCTAGATAGCTTCTCATACATAAATATGTAGGGCTACTGGCTGATATAAAGATTCAATTGCTTCTAGTAATTAAAACTAATTTGTATTGCCCACAACAAGAAAAGAAAATCTACCTTTGAAATTTGTTTGTTATGACAGCTTCATGTAACTTTGATTACTGCTGAGGAGGCAGTTCATCGCTGCAATATCAATGTTATCTGGGCTAGTGACAGTTATTTACTGCTAATTTTATTTTTTAAACTATAATTGAGTAAACTCTCCCTAAATTTCAACCACAGTTAACAGTTATTGATATAACAGTATTACTGTTTAAAATACTCTTTGTGTATTTACTTAGAAATATATGTCCCCTTATGACAGAATAACATGAAAGATCCCCCTTCCTTTTCTACGATCATCCTTATTTTTCCATGATTATTAGTTGTTATTCAGTTATGTTCTTTATTGCTTTTTACACCTCTCCCCCCTGTTTTACCTTTTTTTCTTTTACAATTTCCTTTTCCTCCCAGGACTTAATTAGTTTCATTTATCTTCCTCTCATCCATCTGTACTTCTCACTGTGTTCTCATATTCTCTGGACTGATGCTGGTAGAGTGCTTACCAATGTACTGTCCGTGAAAGCGTAAAATGTCTGGCACTTTCCCCTTCATCTTTGTCTCCTCTCATACTCACATCATCTCATTCAGGGGTATGAGTGACCTGCTTAACTTTCCTTTCTAACCTATCCTTTTCTACTTTTCTACCCAGAGATGGAACTAAAGGTTTTGTAAGCTAGAACGGTTTCTTTTACTTAAGTGTGTCTCCCTCAGCAGGACTAAGAATTTTGCCTTCTGAAGGTAATTACTGCCGAACCATCTCTTCCTTAATTTTATCATTCTCTCAAGTTAATTTTTATTTTGATGCAAATACTGTTTTTGACCAAAACTACGTGATGGACCACCGCCCCGCTCCCCCCTCACATGATGGACTGCCCCCTTCCCTGAAATCGGGGATGTTGTGATGTTGCGACTGGTCTGTAGCACAGCCTGAAGTCTAGATTAGGTTGGAAGATGGCAGTTCATGAGTAGCTGAAGCCAACAAATGTGGAAGCAGAAAATGTGGTTGTGATAACACATTGACAGGTAGTGAAGCCTAATGTTTACATCCACACCATATTGAAGAATGGAGGGGTGGTCCAATACGTAGATTTTAACCCTGTTTTTTAGTCTTACTGAACAGTTTTGACCATTATGTGACAGGTGTACATAAGTCACTGAATATGTTTGATTATTTTTGTATGAGCTTTTCTCTTATTAGTGATCTTACTGTAACTGTATTGTGGTTATTGCTTAACAGACAGCGAAGATAAACACTGATGTGAGAATTCAGAGACCAAGAAATATGACTGTTCACGTGCAGTAACATATTCTACAGTCCTTTCAAGCTGTTATTTCTTGTATGATGTACTATTTTAAAATAAGTGACATAGTAGATTACTTCCTGAAAAAGAATGTTAATTGTGCATCCACTATTTCTACGAGAAAGACATTTTGAGAATCATGAATTGAAATGTTATGTTGATATATACATTTTCTTAAATTTGAGAAGTGAGGTTACATTGCATTGCACTATTACACATTAACTGCATCTCACAGACAGGCAGTAAATAACTAAATGGAACTTGTGTGCAGGTTGATGATGATTCAGTGGAGTGGAAAATACTGAAGCCAGAAATCTTTGCAACTATAATGGATTTCTTTGCTAGTGGACTGCCTATCATCACAGATGAGCAAGGTCCAGCAGATACACGTAAGCTCATTAACTGATTATTGATGTACAGAAATCTTTTATTATGTGTTAACAAGATGGTGGTAACTAGTGTAAGTTGTGTAAATTCCAACAAAAGTTCATCTCTAACTGATAAAAAAAATCCAAAGTGCAACAAAACAGTTAAGATTGGCATTATCTGTGTGATATGTAGCAGTGTTTTCTATTTTTGTTGTGAAAAAATGGATTCTTCAGTGAAGGAACATTCAAAACTACTGGCATACTGGATGTGCATCATCTGCTGCAGTGAAAATGTGACAAAAGAGTGAACGTGAAGACTGTGGCTGAAAGTGTGAGCTGTCACTAATGTGTAAGGAGCTACCTAATGAACCTTAGTGACTCAGTACACAAACTGATCATCTACAGAAAGGTGTGACTAACTTATGAGACATAATCACCATGTGGTTTAATTTGAATTTTAATGTGAAAAATGAGATTAATAGTTTTAGAAATATTACTCGTAACAGTTTTGAAATGTACCAGCCTACTAAGACTATGGCTATGTATGAGGATCAAATATCTATTTTCTGTTTTAAGATTGACAAAGTATTGAGGCAGAATTCCAGGAGAGAGACAATGTGTGTGAAAATATACGCTAACAAAAAGAAAGAAAGATTGTGTTTGAAATGCTGCAAACAGAAATTTCTGTATTACCTAAACATATAGTAATGTGGAACGACAAATACAAAAAGCTGCAACAGTCCAAAGAGTGTACTATGTGCCAGGAAAATCTAATAAATTCTGGCTTACATTCAGTGGAAATAATAAACAGTACCAGTGCTAATCTCAAAAACAGTGCCAATAAGGTAACAAAATCAGGTAACCAGCAGAGGGAAAAAAGAAAATAGGGTGTCTTCAGTAATTCTTTCAAACATACTGACTTTCAGAATTGAAGTATGATGCCCCATTTCTTAAAGAAGATACACAACTACTTTTCACTTCTTCTGAAAGCCATAACAGTGTACAACTGTAGAGTTTCAAAATACTAAAAAAATAACAAAAGTTTATTGTGTGTGCTTACAGTGACAGTCATGGGATTGCTGCTCAGATTAGTGAAACAGTGGCTGGAAAAGCAATAAAATTTGTTAAACCTGGTGCTCCCTTGTCTGAAATAGGGAAACACTCCCGAAATCAATTATTTAACTCACAATGACTTTGATGTGTTATGTGGAGGAGCAATTGATACATTGAGAAATGAGACTGCATTAGCCACTGATGAATTAGTGTTTAGGGCACCTGATTTGTACAAATATTCTGTTAATGACCATTCCACACTGGTAAGACCTGCCTCTGTGATCGTGATGGAACAGAGATACATACTGCAAAAATATTTTCCACAAAAAGATTAGAAGCTATTGATCTCTTTGGTAGAGGACTATCACTTAAATTGGCAAGAAAAGCAGCTTGTGATGGGGGAAAAAATATGTTATCAAGAAACGTGAGACACTGTATAAAACACACAGTAACAAAAAAATGGCTTCACTACAGTATCTTCTCCAGTCACCAATGCAACTATGGTCTCTTAGATACATAGCAGTTGCCGCCAAATACCTACACAGATGATTTTTTGTAAGTGCTGTAATAAAAATGCCTGTAGGAAATTTAAATAGTAATTTAAAAATCGGTACTGGTAAAAGTCAGATAAATGACAGCAACAAAATTCTTTCCATTAGCCATAAAAATATTCAGTCACAGAGTTTCAGACTAGAGAGTTTGCTAAAGACTGAACCACATTTTTCAGTGGTCTGTGCCTCACAAAGCATCTCAGTGCAGAAAGGGGCTTTAAGCTATTACTCATTGAAGTTAATGATTAAAGTATAATTGTTACATGTGTGTATCGCTCCTCAAATGAAAATTTTGACTCACTCCAAAATAAACTCTTAAATCTCCTAAATGGGTTTCATCTAGACAAGAAATCAATAGTGTTCTGTGGTAACTTCAATATCCACTTTCTGTGAACTAGGAGGAAGAAAGAGCTAGTGCTGAACCTTACAGACACTTTCAGCTTACAAGGGAACCTCCCCATCGCACCCCCCTCAGATTTAGTTATAAGTTGGCACAGTGGATAGGCCTTGATAAACTGAACACAGGTCAACTGAGAAAACAGGAAGAAGTTGTGTGGAACTGTGAAAAAGTAAGCAAAATATACAAACTGAGTAGTCCACGGGCCGCATATGCAACATCATGGACAAAGTGAGCTGAGAAGCGTCGTGGTCCCGTGGTAGCGTGAGCAGCTGCTAAACGAGAGGTCCTTGGTTCAAGTCTTCCCTCGAGTGAAAATTTATTTTCTTTATTTTTGCATAGTTATTATCTGTCCGTTCGTTCATTGACGTCTCTGTTCACTGTAATAAGTTTAGTGTCTGTGTTTTGCGACCGCACCGCAAAACTGTGTGATTAGTAGACGAAAGGACGTGCCTCTCCAATGGGAACCGAAAACATTTGATCGCAAGGTCGTAGGTTAACCGATTCCTCCATAGGAAAACACATCTGATATATTCTATACGACACTGGTGACGGCATGTGCGTCACATGACAGGAATATGTTGTCGACCCACCTAACTTGTACACTTGACGAAGGGGTAAAAAGATTCTTCTACCTTGCCCAATTTAGGTTTTCTTGTGGATGTGATAATCACTCCCAAAAAGTGATGAAAACATAAGAGTTTGTCACATAAACTGAAAATAAAAAATTAAACTTTTTAGTGGATGGAAGATTTGAACCAAGGACCTTTCGTTCCGCAGCTGCTCACGTTACCACGAGACCACGGCGCTCCAGCGTTCCCAGTGTCCTTGACGTTGCCTATCTTCCCATAAACTACTCAGTTTGTATATTTTGCTTATTTTTTCACAGTTCTACACAACTTCTTCCTGTTTTCTCAATTGATCTGTTTTCAGTTTTTCAAGGCCTATCCACTGTGCCAACTTATAACTAAATCTGAGGGGGGTGTGATGGGGAGGTTCCCTTGTTAGTAACAGTATACCACAGGGAGTAGTGGAGCAAGGTCTTTGTTATTAAAGTGCAGAACAACAGCTCAACCATTTATTAATTAAACACAAGCAGTTTATCAATAAAAACTTTGAGAAAGAAAATTTACTTGCCCTGAGATACATCAAAACATTATACGTTAGTACAGTAATACATTCAGTAGTACTGATAGCTACATAAACGGAGTTAGCTTCTGCAGATTACAAGTCGTCAATACTTTTGTTCACTGCTAGTTACTCTGGTAATCATACAAATAAACAGCTTAAGCCTTGATCAAAACAGAAGGTTACAGTTCTTATCCAACTTACCTGCACTTGTGTCTGTTAACTTCCTTCCAGCCCTGCCTCAGATATGGATTTTATAACCCAGTCCCAACTCAGTCAAATTCCTCAGAATACCTTAACAAATCTGCAAACCATAACCCACAAAATAATTATTTTATACGGGAGAGCATGCCTTAAAATCAAACTCGGCCAGACCAAGACTCACTATTAAACATATCACTAAAATAACTTAAAATAACACCTCGTAAGATTACTATCATGAGGAGCTTCACTTGCATTTTAGAGCCTGAAGGCGACCAGATAGATTCAGAATTATGAGACTAAGCTACTAACCACTGCAAGATACTTTCTGAAATATATTAAATACAAATCTTTTACATATCACTTCCTGGCTACCACTGTGGTCAACAATATTGAATTAATTTAACACAGCAAGCACCAGGGTAAACCTTACATCAGGACTTAATTAGTTAAGTCAGTAATAGCCACGTCCAAACTGGGGGCACTGCCTGCAAGTTCTGAACAGATTTCCTTATTTAAGCCAGGCCACACGAGTTCGGAAAGGAAACATCAAACCAATCAGTATGAAATCTACAATCTCGGAGAGGGAGTAGACTTGAACACAGTCTAGAGTAAACAAGCCATGTTAGGTAACAGAAGAAATGTACTGCTTGTGTTTCGTAATCCTTGGAATGCTGTGTGTTCATTCACAAAAGATTTTCCCATTCTGGAATTTCAGCTTTACTCATATAATACTCAAAGGTATCATACTGTACTTATCTACAGTGCATACAGTGCTGCAGAAAATGTGGCCAAGAGTCAGATCACTATTGCAGAACACTTCTTGCAACTGTGGCCACGAGTTTACAAGTACTGCCATTATTTTCCTGGTAGTAGGCTCAAAACAGACTCCCTGGCCCCTGGCCACTCTTCACAGCAACACTTACAGGTGGTGCCACTGCACAGAGCTGAAGATCCTCCTGACAGCTAGAATGTGTTGCTAAGTGACACATTACTGTCTCACTACCCCCTCCGCCCCTCCCTGGGAATGCCAGATCATTAACCTACCATGTAGCAGATTCCTGAAAGCGGGATGCTAAAAAAACAGATATTACTTACACATTTTTGGAAGTTGACTATCAACAGCTGACAAGTGATGTATAAAGTGCACATTTGACCATCAGCTGTTTTTATTTTAAACCCAAATATCAACTGGTTTTAGTCGTGGACCATGTTGATGGATGAGGGTTAAAATGGTTTAAGCCACGACATTACATTGTACATTACATTATAAATGTAATGTGGTGGCTTAAACCATTTTAACCCTTATCCATGAAAATGGTTCATGATTGAAACTGGTTCATATTTGGGCTTAAAATAAAAACAGCTGATGAACAAATATGCATTTCATACAGATATTACTTAATAACTTAATCACTTACTGTTCCGACCTGGGAAAGATAGGCTCTTAAAAGTATGCTTTCACTAGGAATCAAACAACAATAACGTGACTGGAGTAAATAGAGCTACTATCTCCCATGTTGCACTGAAACGAGGTAAAAGCTTGTAGGATAGAACCAAGTGAAACACAAAAAGGCATCAACACAGACTAAAATATAACAATTACCCATTTTAGGTCTCGAAAGTGGCCTGTAGTCAGTATATTTTATTCATATATTTTCTACAGGTTTAGATCCCAAGAATCATACTTTGGAATTCTGTGCTAGTTTTCTGTTGGCACACACTTTACAAACTGATATTCTGTTCATTATACACTATGTGATCAAAAGTATCTGGACACCTGGCTGAAAATGACTTACAAGTTTGAGGTGCCCTCCATCAGTAATGCTAGAATTCAATAAGCTGTTGGCCCACCCTTAGCCTTGATGACAGCTTGCACTCTCGCAGGCATACATTCAGTCAGGTGCTGGAAGGTCTCTTGGCAAATGGCAGCCCATCCTTCACGGAGTGCCGCACTGAGGAGAGGTATCAATGTCTGTCCACGAGACCTGGCAAAAAGTCGGTGTTCCAAAACATCCCAAAGGTGTTCTGTAGGATTCAGGTCAGGACTCTGTGCAGGCCATTCCATTACAGGGATGTTATTGTCCTGTAACCACTCCGCCACAGGCCGTGCATTATGAACAGGTGCTCGATCGTGTTGAAAGATGAAATCGCCATTCCCTAAGTGATGTTCAACAGTGGGGAGCAAGAAGGTGCTTAAAACATCAATGTAGAACTGTGCTGTGATAGTGCCACACAAAACAACAAGGGGTGGAAGCCCCCCTCCATGACAAACACGACCACACCATAGTACTACCACCTCTGAATTTTACTGTTGGCACTACACACGCTGGCAGATGACATTCAGCAGGCATTCGCCATACCCACACCTTGCCATCGTATCACCACATTGTGTACCATGATTCGTCTTTCCACACAACATTTTTCCACTGTTCAATTGTCCATAGTTTACACTCCTTACAAAAAGCGAGGTGTCATTTGGCATTTACTGGCATGATGTGTGGCTTATGAGCAGACACTCAGCCATGACATCCAAGTTATCTCATCTCCTGTCTAACTGTCATAGTACTTGCAGTGGATTGTGATGCAGTTTGGAATTCCTGTTTGATGGTCTGGTCTGCCTGTTACACATTACGACCCTCTTCAACTGTCGGTGGCATCTGTCAGTCAACAGATGAGGTCGGACTGTATGCTTTTGTGCTGTACGTGTCCCTTCACGTTCCCAATTCACTATCGTATCGGAAACTGGGGACCTAGGGATGTTCAGGAGTGTAGAAATCTCTCTTACAGACATATGACACAAGTGACACCCATCATCTGACCAAGTTCAAAGTCTGTGAGTTCCGCGGAACACCCCATTCTGCTCTCTCACAATGTGTAATGACTACTGAGGTCACTGATACGGAGTGTGTGGCAGCACAATGCACCTAATTTGAAAAATGCATGTTTTTGGGGGTGTCCAGATATTTTTGATCACATAGTGTATCAGTGTAAAAGTTTCATCATATAAGGCTTTCTCTTATTCTGTTTCTATCTTTTAAGACTCCTAAATGTCCTCTGACTGTTGACTTGTGGAAAAATTTGTGTGGAATCAGATCTTGAGGTACTACGATTTTTGATGTATTATCTTATTGATCTGTACAGAACGAAACCTCTTGATTCAGAGAATGTGGTTCTGCCACCTCACCTTTCTTTAATGGCATGAATATCTATATCATTATCTTGATATTTCTTAATTTCTCTAAATAGTGAATCCATAAATATCAAATTAATTGGACATGATTGCTGTTCAACTACTACTTCTGAGTCAGACATTCTACTCAGAATATATGAAAACACATAGTATAGAAACATTCATTTCCCTACTATCAGGGGAAGGTTGGGAAGTAGTTTTCCAAATAGATGACATCAACGGAAAGTTTGACAAGTTCTCTAGCATTTTCAATTACTTTTGAAGCAGCATTCCGTCTCAAAACACAAATAATAAGACACCAAACTCGAAAGAGAGAGAGAGAGAGAGAGAGAGAGAGAGAGAGAGAGAGAGAAATGGTTAACATCACACATAAAAATCTCAAGTGTGAGGAAAAGAGACTTGTTCAAATACAGAAAAAATGACACTCCCAGGAACAGTTACATTCAGATGGGCAGAAGATTTATATGCCAGACCAAAAAATGGCTAATTATATGTTCACAACAGTCGAAAAATAAAATCAAAGCATGTGATTCTTCAGTTTCTCCCAGTGTATTTCTTGCTCGAAAAGTCCACAGGTGTACTGCTGGTCCACAGTGTCCAATGGGCACAATATTTCGGCGATCACACATGTCGCCATCATCAGTTGTGCTGAGGAACAGAGCTCCTGAGGGTGGGCAGCCGTCTTAAATCCTCTCCCCCTGCAAGGCATGCTCTCCGCGGTCTGCGCCTGTAGTGGTGTCGGTGTAATTGAATCGTCCACCCTGGGCGCACATTCATTTTCTATGCTGAGCGTATTTTAATTAGACTCGGTGCTGGTTCACATGCCTTGCTGAGGTTATAGCTGCAATCTCGAACCTCAGCAAGGCATGGGAACCAGCATTGAGTCTAATTAGAAAGATGCTCAGCAAAGAAAACAAATGAGTGTCCAGGGCAGACAGGCAATTACACCAACGCCACCACAGACGCTGACGGCAGCATCTCAGCGACCGCCGACGCATGGCCGCAGGCATGGACTGCATAGAGAACGCATTGCAGGGGGAGGGGATTTGAGACAGCCATCCGCTCTCAGGAGCTCAGTTTGTCAGCGCACCTGACAATGGCGACATGTCTGATCGCCGAAATATTGTTTTTGTTGGACACTATGGACCGGCAGTACACCTGTGGACTGTTCGAGCAAAATCGAAGCAGTCTGGTAATAAGGAAGGAAGCAAATAAAGTTTGCCCTAAATGGAAAATGTTACTTTCAACCATGAGAACAAGGCAGTTATTGATCCTAAACATACTGCAAATCTTTTTATGTGCTACTTTGCATAATTTAATATCAGCCATAAAAGAGGTATTACAAACAAACAGAAAAATGAACTTTACCCTTGTCCCTCTTCAGTCTGTTTTTTTAAGAAAGTATCATTGGGAATTGATGGTATTCCAAATTATATCATAAAGCAACGTGTTACGAACATTTCAGTGCCTGTTGCAGGTATTGTCAACTCTTCTTTTCTGACAGGCACATTTCCAAACTGTCTACAAATTGCAAAAGTGGTTCCTGTTTATAAGACTGACACTAAGCATGAGTTCAGGAAAAATAAATTGACAAGTAGTGCCATCTGTGATTTTATACCAAATTCCCTAGAAACATCGGATTAAAAACAAAGACATGACTGGCATTTTCTTAAGACTTAAGTAACGCCTTCGACATCGTGGACCTCAACATACTGTTGAAGAAGCTCCAGATATATGGCATCAGAGGTTTAGTGGCCTAAACCATGGCAGTGCCATTGCTGTATATAGAGCGCTAGCAGCCATGGCTGGTATCCTACTGACAGAAGCACTTGTCACCATGTGCCTGCTACTGTGTCGTTAGACTCCCACATTTTCAATGGCATGGGATATTGCCCGACTTCAGGATGGTTCTGCAGTTTGACCCACTGCCACGTGATTGCAGATGGATCTCCATCACTGACCCTGTTCCATACCGTATGTGACACAGAAACAGATCTCTTTCTGAGTAGACAGTGCCCAGCTGTTGCATTACCCTCCCCTCCCCAGCGTCCCCAGGACCAGCCCGTCATTGTCGAACAACTGGACCATAGTACGAGTCCAATATGTACTGATCAGCACCGCACCAATGGTGCTGCCATTGCTACCATTGCCAGGCCATGAACCTCTGTGCTCTGTCTGACAGCCCAGATACGTGGCTGCTCTGCACTCTGTCCCCTCCACGAGACTTCACTACAGGGATCCTGCTGCTGTCTCATTGCTGGTGCCGATGGGCAAGCACCGAGCTCAGGATAGCCCGTTCAGTCATTTTCTCAGAAAAGAACTGCAACATGCTTGAGAAACAGATTCTTGCAGTCCCCATTTTGAAAATTATTGGTTCTCTCACTTCTATGTATGTGTATACTAGATACTAGAAACTTATAAATATCAAACAATGGAAAACCCAGGATATAATAACGGCAGTATTACGCAAAGGAGACGTTGTTCCTCACCATATAGAGGAGATGTTGAGTAGCAGACAGGCACAATAAAAAGACTGCTATACATTTGAGCTTTCAGCCACAGAGTCATCTCTTCTAAAGTAGAAAAACAAACACACACACACACACACACACACACACACACACACACACACACACACACACATATACCACAAGCTGGTTTCCAAGGCCAGACTTGTGAGAGAGAACTTAAGAAATCAAAGTAAAAATTTAAATATCCGTCAGCATATGATAAAAGGCAAAAAGAGAAGTTTCATGGCCAGCCATGGCTCACCTTTCAAAACTTCCACTACAAATAGTGCAATATACTTGTACAATATTGTAAAGACTCTAAAGACTCTTTAGTCTGTCACATAAGGTAACAATTCTTTCACCATTCTCATTGTTCTGTAGAACACGAATGTCATTCTTATTAAGCCACTGCTTCTATTCAGTAACAGAATTTGTAGAACATGTGTGCACTGTAGGTTAGGAAAAATTTTATTCCAAAAGCTAGAAAGTTTTCTTTCCTTTTTGTGTGCCCCTGTCTATGACTCAATGCTTCTAGTTTTCGGTGAGTGGTCTTCCTACTCCTAAAGTATTCAGGTACTTGAAATGAATTGTGCATACTACTTAACCTGTCAGTTAAGAGTTCCCTGTTAGTGTTCCACAGTATTTTATTTGTGTGTTGGATGCATTTTTATGATCCATAAAACATTTTTGATCATGACTGTGGGATATGTCAAAATTTTATATGTATTTAGTTATGTACCAACATTTATAATAAACATCCACAGTTGACTTCCACAGAAGATGATGATGTGTTACATGACAAAAAATTTATAAGCATTAACAACCAGACAATAAATATGATAGTACAGAATAACAATTATGATAATAAAGTTAACAAACTGGGCTAGTCCTTAAATGACAATGGTCACATATACTCAGTACTTTAACAACAGTTCATAAACATAAGCTGTGCATGATATCAGATAACTGGTAAACTCTTGTTTATAAGCTAATCAATTGAATGGAAAGGTTGAGTTAACAAAAACTGTTTCAGTTTAGATGTATTCATACTGTAAGGAACTTAATGATTTATGTTTTATAAGGTAGCAATGTCAGTCATAACACTTTCAACAGACAGATTGTTGTCAACCATTCACACTGAGACAGGTTGTGTAGTGGCAAGACACTGGATTCATATAAGGGACAGTGATTCAATGCCTTGACCAGTCATCCAGTTTAATGTTCTTTGTGGTGTCCCGAACCACTGAGGGTGAGTACTGGAATGGTGCCTTTGGAAGGGCAGGACCAATTTTCTTCCTCATTCTTCTTCAGAGATAGCATGTGGCATGTATCTAAATTTCCTCCTTGTCAACTGAATGTTAAAACCTAGCGTTTCTTCCAACCAGTTCATGATGATGTGGTTTTTGATGGTATACTGCTCTGTAGCTCTTGACTAGAGTGATTAGCACAAAGAATACAGCTATCTTCTGCAAGAATAACTGATAGACTCATTTGAATGTCATTTACAGATCATTAATAAAAATTATAAAGAGGAGGTGTCAAGTTCTGAGGCATGTCCTGCCTGACAGTTTGATTTATGGAAGTTTGGACTGGGGGAAAGATAGGGAAGGAAATTGGCCATGTCCTTTGAAAGGAATTGTCTTTGCATTTGCATGGAGTGAGACAGGACAATCATGGAAAACATAAATATCAAAAACTGGGTAGGGATTTGAACTGCCGTTTTACACAGTATGTGTTCAGTGTCTTACCACTACATCACTGTGTGTATTTCACAATTTTTTTTTTTTTCAATTCACTGTAGAAAGTTCAGAATCATTGGCTCAGTATATTAAATCACTTGTACTGCTCATTTTCTCTGCTGCAGCCACAATGGTGAATGCCTTTTTCTCATGCACTATTTAATTCAGTTTTAAACATTGGTTGTATACATCTCATATTGAAGTAGTGTTTCAGTTTTTGGATTGTAATTCAATAATTTGTTCTCCTTTTCAGAGATATCTGATGATGATGACGAGACAGTTCAGATGATTAAAGAACTGTTGGATACAAGAATTCGCCCTACTGTGCAGGAAGATGGTGGAGATATTGTTTTTATGGTGAGAAAAATTAGCTTCAGTTCTGCCTGGATGGTGTAAGAGGAACATTTGATAATCTAGACTTTTTACTACTATTAGTTTTTGTTAATTGGTAAACTCATTCAACAGTTATATTAACTAGGTCACGATCTGGATCATTGATTCGGACTAGAACATGTTAATAATCAGACTAACTTCAGAGTGAAGATGTGGAAGACATTGATCTGGGTGCCATCTACATTGATATCTATACTCTGCAAACGACCTGAGGTGTGTGGAAGAGGGTACACCCCATTGTACCAGGTGTTAGGGTTTCCTATTGTTCCATTCATGTATGGAGAGTGGGAAGAATGATAGTTTGAAAGCCTCTGTGCATGCAATGATTACTGTAATCTTGTCCTCACGGTCCCTGTGTGTGTGATACATAGGTGGTTGTAGTATATCCCTAGGGTAATCATTTAAAGCTGGTTCTTGAAACTTTGCTAATAGTCTTTCTCAGGACAGTTTACATCTGTCTTCAAGAGCCTGCCAGTTCAGTTCCTTCAGTATCTCTGTAACACTCTCCCATGGATTATACAAACCTGTGACCACTCGGGCTATCTTTCTCTGTATATATTCAAAATCCACTGTTAGACCTATTGGTACAGGTTCCACACGTTTG
Source organism: Schistocerca piceifrons (assembly GCF_021461385.2). NCBI lineage: Eukaryota > Metazoa > Arthropoda > Insecta > Orthoptera > Acrididae > Schistocerca > Schistocerca piceifrons. The sequence continues at coordinate 318,088,451 of NC_060139.1, read as the reverse complement.
AACAATATTCTAGGATTGGTTGCACGAGTGATTTCAAAGCAATCTCTTTTGTGTAGGTTGATTACACTTCCCAGTATTCTACCATTAAACCATAGTCTGCCACCTGCTATACCCAAGACTGAACCTATATGATCATTCCATTTTATATCCCCACAAATTGTTACACCCAGGTATTTGTAACAGTTGGCCGATTTTATAGTCATAGGCTACTACATTTTTTTCATTTTGTGAAGTGCAAAATTTTACATATATGAATATTTAGACCAAATTGCCAATCTCTGTACCACTTTGAAATCTTATCAAGATCTGACTGAACGCTTATGTGGCTTCTCTCAGATGGTACTTCACTGTAGATACCTGAATCATCTGCAAAAAGCCTGATTTTACTATTAATGTTTTCTGCAAGGTCATTAATATACAACAGGAACAGCAAGGGTCCCAACACACTTCCTTGGGGCAAATCCAAAGTTACTTCTACATCTTACGATGACTCTCCATCCAAGATAACATGTTGTGTCCTCACTACCATAAAGTCCTCAACCCAGTTACAGATTTCACTTGATACCCCATATGATAGCACTTTTGAAAATAAACACAGGTGCTTTTCGAAAATCAAGAAACACTGCATCTACATGGTTGCCTTTATCCAAAGCATTCAGTATGTCACGTGATAAAAGTGAGTTGGGTTTCACATAATAAGCGCGTTCGAAATCCATGCTAGTTGGCATTGAAGAGGTCGTTCTGTTCAAGGTACCTCATTATGTTCGAGCTCAGAATACGTTTTAAGATTCTACAACAAATTGATGTCAGGATATTGGATGGGTGTGACCTGTGCCTTTTCCCAAGAACTGGACACTGTGTTTTGTTCTAGAGACTTGTCATAGATTATATTAGAAGAAGGGCTAACCCAACCACAAATTCAGTATAGAATCTGACAGGAATTCCATTTGGGACTGGAGCTTTGTTCAGTTTTAACGATTTCAGCTGCTTCTCAACACCACTGACACTAACACTTATTTGGGTTTTCCTTTGTAAAGGAACATTCAAAAATGGAGTTAACATTTCAGCTTTTGCTTTGCAACCCCCCATTTCATTTCCTTTCTCATTTGCTAGGGTTCTCATTTGCTAGGGTCTGTACACTAAATTTGGCCTTAAGAGACAACAAGAATTTTGTTCGATTTTGTGAAATGTCATTTGACAATTATTCTGTTATGGTAGATGTTGAAGGCTTCACACATTGTTCTCGACAGCCAAACACATTTCATTCTCCATCTCTCCATCTGAACCCTACTCTTTGTTTTGCAGCTATTATGCAGTAATCTCATTTGATTTGTTCTGTGTGGCTTTAGAAGTATGGTCAAATTATTTGATTCTAGTGATATGACTGTGGAACAATGTACTTGTTGGCCTTTGAGAGGAGAGAAAAAAAGAAAACTGTGTTTTCACTATTTGTAGCTTTTTGTCCACTGTAAGATAGGCAGAATTCCTGAAGCTGTGAGGAATGATGGAAGAGGCTTTCAAGACAGTGTAAATAAGTGGAAGCAAAATGTTCCATTCAGCCATGAACTGTAAACCTCTGCACAAGGACATAGAGTTGTGTAGCATCAAATTACTACCTGTTAGTGCTCAACCTCACACGTTTAAATATTATCTGCTGATGGGCAGCAATGAAACTGCTGTAGTGTGCTTTTGTACCTGTGTCAACTTCATTGTGAGTACAAGGTCCTACAATTTACTAAAGATTTATCTTATGTACCTGATGATATGGATATCACTGATGTAAATCGTGATGGTTTGCCATAAGGGACAACTCCTGTACAAAGAAGCAGAGCAGAAAATTGATACTATTGTATTCCGGTTGTTGTGGCAGATACTGCCAATTATTTCTGATCTCATCCCTTACCAGAATAAAAGATTTATATCCTGCCAGTTAACAAATAACCTATAGATTTTCAGGGACTAAGATCTCTTTTTAAGGCACTCAGTAAAATTTTCTATTACACTCGGGGATGTAGTGATTTCATTGGCAGTCTGTGAGTACTGCAGCTGCTCATATTGTATAGAAGTATTAGTTTGAAAAATCTCATTGGGCTTGCTACATCAACATTTGTTTCGGTGGGAATCAATCCTACAAAATAAATGTCAGACATCAGTCATTATTGAAAAATGATTGAAATATGATGAATCTGTATTGTAATAGCAATATGTTGTAATGATGAAGTGCAGATATATTTAATTCACTTAAACAAATATTTGTTTCCCTGTAGGCCTATGTACTATCTGGAGATACATTTCCTAGTACAGCTAATATTAATAAAGCCCTCTGCAGCACGGCTGATGCATAGAGTATTTGTATCTCATGTGCAAGCATCAGATACTGTGTTTCATGCTCTTAAAGAATCTAGTTAAGTTTCATTTATTTTGTTGCAGGGATTTGAGGACGGAATTGTGAAGCTGAAGATGCAAGGATCATGCACTGGTTGTCCGAGTTCCTCTGTTACTTTGCGAAATGGTGTTCAGAATATGTTACAATTCTACATACCAGAGGTGAGTTCATACACCCAGCATATATGAATGCAGGCTTAAAAGCTATGAACTGAAAACTACTAACAATTCGCTATAATTTTTTGCTACTACTTTCAATTCCTTCTGTTCCGCCTCTTGCCCCCCCCCCCCCCCTCCCTTTCAAAAGATTTAGTTGCTTAGGACAGGAATTATACTGAATGTGTTTCAGTTGTTAAATATGCACTCCCAATCACATACTGATATTTGCCATTTATTACTTGAAGCCTTCATACTGCACCATTTGATTTAGTGTTTGACTTTTGATTGAGGAGCAGTTTCCTCCCTTTCAGTGTTCACTCTGTACAGGTCTTTTGTGCTTACCTTTCGCTTTGTTGTGGATTCTGTTTCTAGCGAGCCATTCAGTACGTGAACTTAATCATTACTGGACATTCGGAAATGCTGTTGGTTCCTCCGTTCACTGCATCTCTGTGTTCTGAGTGATATCCAACTTCTGCTGAATAGTATAGTAAATAAACAACATAGAAATTTACAAAATTAATTATGTTCACAAAACAAGCAACCAATTAATCTTCAGCCAAGAAAAGTTTACCAAGTATGGTGTTGTATCTATTGTTTTCAAAGCAGCCATCTTATATGAAACATTTCTGCCACAATCTATTCGACTTTATTACATTTCCCACTAATATGTATGAATGACTGACTGCCGTGTCATCTCCAGTCAGTGGCATTGTCTGTGTGCAATATAGAGGGACGTTGGATCAACACATTTCTCTCTGAGCAATTGTCAGTTTAGCAAATCTTACTGCTGCTGCTTCTCATTCAAGTAGCTCCTCAGATGGCAACACAATGCTGCATGGACCCCATTCCAGTCCTTCCACTAAGAAAAAATCTGTGGCAGTACCGAGAATGAAACACACATCCTCCACATAGCAGTGTGTGTGTGTGTGTGTGTGTGTGTGTGTGTGTGTGTGTGTGTGTGTGTGCACTGAAAGAGAAACTATAACTCGCGCAACAGTCAAACACTGTATCAAATGGTGCTGCTTGAAGGCTTCAAGTGATACAGACAAGTGACAGTATCTGATGGCAAGTGCATATTTAAGTGGGGATCTCCACCAGAGGGCACACCTGCTGTACTCTTGGCTTGCACTGTCTGTGAAGCTACGATGCACAGTACCTACTTGGAAGCCACAGTATCTCAGACTTTTTATTGATACTGCAGTTTGACGGGCAATTTGAATCACAGTCTGATACAAGACAACTGAAGCTCAAGATAGTAATGCGAGTCAAAAATTACCTATAGCACGTGAACTTCGTTCTGATACATTACATCCATAATATCGCCTTTCTTGACACTTTTGCGCAACAAATAACATCAAAAAGTCATGAATTCAGTGATATCTTCAATGCAGTGCATTGATTAAACTGCATTTTTTGTACTACGCAAGTATATATACAAAAACCACCAACTACCACACTTCAGCTATTCAGGCATGTAAATCAGTTGGACACTTGTTCGGTTAGGTAGGCCACTCATCTGACTGTCACCATAAACTTCACGCCAGAAAATAGTGAAAATAATATTGAGTAAATATTGATATAAAAAGTTTTGTTGGTTTGTCGTTTCCATAACTTAATGTGCCCTATGTCATGGCTGGCTGAGAGAAGCGAACAGAGCAGATGCCATCTTCACTCAACTGTTTGTACATCGTGGCGGTTTTTGTTTTTGAACCTGCACACTAGAAAAATATGCAGTTCAACTGATGAACCACATTAAAGATTTCACCAGAATACTTAACTTTTGTTCAAATTTGTTGGGAACTGTGATGTTGGAAGCTAGAACTTCCACTTCTATTCCAAATTAAAACAACTTGAAGATGGGTTCATTATTGTGGGAAATGAATCTTCGATATGAAGCCAGTAAGGTTTTGATGAAAAATATGAAGAGATAAATATAATAAACAGAGATGAAGGAACATTTAGGTACACTAGATCATATCTCCAAATTAGACTGAACTTTTATGGGCACAGATGTGTGCGACTTTGTGTTTGCAGTCCTAGGGCCTAGATTCTTGTTTCAACCCTAGGATGATGATCTACAGCATCCTGTTAATGATGAGGTGGCAGAGAGCCTATTACTTATGTGTGCTAGGAGTGGCAGGTCTCTGCATTGTAAATATTCAGAAGAGGTGCAACTGCCTTTAGGATTTAGCTGAAAGCAACTTTGCATCCAACCAAAAAATATGGACTTTGCCAAATGTATGGCATTGTGCTAAAGAAGGTTTGGCTTCCATGTGGTTGTTTTTACACTATTATGAATTATTGACCCAGATCAGCAGCATAATGCTGTAGAAAAAAAACTTCAGAGTTATGACATTGCTTTATTTTGAAAAATTTTCAACAGCATTTCTGTGTGTATTGTTTTTCTTTAATTGGTAATATTTAATAAGTTTAAATTTTTTTCCAGTTATGGAAATGAATGTGATGTCAGCAGTTGTAATTGATTGTTATGTTTTTATTTTCAACATTGCAAAACAATAAAAATAAGGGAAAATAAAAAATACTTGAAGAAAAAAATCATCAGCAAATAATGCCAAAGTTGGCAGAAAAAGTAGTACCTAATTTGGTGAAAAAAGTAACTCCGAGATTGGCATAAAAATTATTGCACTGTAAATAACTGAAATTTGCCACAAATAGCTCAGAAATTTGTTACAGTTTCACTTTTTCTGTAGCTCATTATAATTTTACACTAAGTTCATTACTACTGTCTTATCCTTATTCAGTGTACACTTATCTATGATACAATGATATGTGATAAATCACAATGATATGTGATAAATCCAACGGTCTTTATATTGTTTGTACTGCAAATTGTTCTGTACAATAGCTCTGCACACGCAACAGTGCTTATATTTTGATTTGTTTGGTAAACATAACACTAATACTGTGCATAGTAGTTTTTGTTGCTAGGAATATAGCAGTATATTTTCAATAAATATGTTCATGACTGACGTGAATATGAAGAAGCTGACAAACTATTTATGATTTCTGTTCCATGTGTACAGAAAACAACTTTTTGAATATAGATATTTTTACTTCATATTTTTTTTAATTAGTTCTTTTACATGTATGTAATAATGAGATTGAATAATTATGTCTGTAAAAGTCAGGGATGGATGGGATTTTGTGACTTAACTGTTACAAATTGTTCAAGACATGGTGTTAAATAGGTTCGAGGTTAGGGAAATGTCTAGCTCCTCCTTAGACTTCATTTTTTTTTCACTTCTTATGTTTAGTATAACATGAAATTTGTGAAAATATGATAAAACCTTATAATATTTCTAGGTTCTTGGTGTTGAGCAGGTGGAAGATGAGATTGAGATAATGACAAAGAAAGAATTTGAAGAATTCGAAAAGAAGATTGGTGCTAAAGAAACAGAAAATAAGAATTAGGAAATGAGTTTTTACTAGTTATTTATTTTTTGTAAATAAGTTTATGTGTCATGTATTCACTAACATGACATTTTGTATTGTTGAGTGATACATTTTCGAACTGAAATTTGCTTATATGATTTAAAGATGTGTAGAAAAAAACAAAAATAACTAGATTTTTTTATCTCTCTGTGCATGTAACTTATTATTACTTCCTCCTTAATGGAAATCCATTTTGTAAATTACAACTGCATCCAATCTTATACTGTTTATTATGTATGCTGTTAATCATTTCACCACATATTCTGCAGCGGGTTTCTTTTGAAGCTATTTCATATTCTAATCACTATAATGAGGCCCGTGCCTGTTACTTGCGATTGGGTTCCTTGTCACTATATGCTACCAGATAGTTATAAAGCATTGGTGCATACAGAAATTACAGGAATAGGTCAGCAGTAATATTGCATTTTGTCATACATCAGTAGTATTACTTTTTGTCATTCTAGTGAATGTCTGGATACATTAAATCTGACATTTTCTCTTATGCAAAGAGAATACAAACAAAGAAAAAATAAGGATATTTATTTCATTTTCTAATTAAATAAGATTAAAATCATGTTACAGTTTGTGATAGCAATTTTCATTTCTTAAGTGTCTACACTCTGGATTAGTCTGTAAACTGTACACACTGTACAGGATGATGTAATTAAGTAAGATGTACCAAATGGAAAAGGCTTAAATGAAGAGACATATATCTGTCTTCACTGGTTCCTGTGTTTTTTGAATAATACATGGTTTGAACATTTTCATTGCCTATGTGTGAAACCTAAATAAGACTGATAGCTTTTCTTTTTAGTAATGTATAAAGTATTTGTTTTGTATGATAAATATTTGTAAATATACTACATGAAATCTACATCTATGTAATTTTTAAAATCTGAGATACAAATGCTGAAAGAGTTTTTGAAAAGATTCAGAATATGTTAAGCAGGAAATTTAGTTGACTGGTGGCTGATGCTACATGTACAGTGGAATCTTGGTAGTATCTTTACCATATGTTTCGGCGTAATATGTCCATTTTTGAAAGTTCCAATCCCAGTTGCATTTAATGCATTTAACAGAACTCGTTTATATTTTCTCTCTTCCCACTTAGCGCTTTCAAATTTGGCAGTATTTCTCAGTGCCGGCAACTGTGCACATCATAAGCTGTAGTAGAAATGACCAGTTTGACTTTGACACACTGAAATACAGCATAGTACACTACTGTACTGTAGTCTGTATAGGTTGACAGTAGCTCTGATGACTTGCAACCTATCGACAATTGCTGATCAGAGGCAGGAGCAATGTTGTAGCAGCCAAACATAATTGATAGACCACATGTAACTCAGTCACTGATCTTTCTTTGCCTGTTTTTTGTGTGTGTGTGTGTGTGTGTGTGTGTGTGTCAAAAAGTGTACTGCTATGTCATGGATAAGAAGGTAGTGAAGCAGTTCAGTAATGAAGAAAAGTGGAATATTGTACAGGAAGTGGACAAAAATCCACACATTAATCTTGTTGAAAATGCATGAAAACTGAACATTCCTCCATCGCCAGTAAACGTGATAGAGAGCAAGCAAAAAGTAATTGAAGCTGTGTGTCTGGAAGGAGGAAACAGCAAAAGAAAACGTGTGTGATGATTAGTTTCCAGAACCGGAAAGTGTCCTACTGACATTGTTTAAGCAAGCTTATGTAGCAAACATTACTGTTAATGGTGTTGTGGTTTGTTGCTGCAGATACATATTTGGCACGAAAGTTGGGACTCAAAAATTTCAAAGCATCCAATGGTTGGCTCAAAAGTTTTAAGAGCCGACACAATTTAGTGTGTAAATGTGTTCCAGGTGAGGCTGGAAACGTGATATTGAAACTGTTGAGTCATTGAAACATACTCTTCCATCTATCATTGAGGGGTAGTCTCAACGATATTTTTAATGCTGATGAAACGGGCCTATTTTTTCACCTGCCTGACAAAACCCTCGAGTTCAGAGGAGAAAAATGACAGCAGAACATTCGCTTATGTTGCAATGAAAGTGAAACAGAAAAGTTGATGCCACCAGTACTTGGTAAGGCAAAAAGTTCAAGATGTTCCAAAAATGTGCGGATATTCCTATGCAGATATACATCTAATACAAAAGCATGCGTAACGGCAAGTATATTTGAAGAATATTTGCGTGCTTGGGATACAAGGTTGGGTGTCGGGAACCGGAAAATCATCGTCATTATTGCCCATTGTGCAGCACATCTTCAGGACATGTCGTATATTCATAATCAATGTTTTTTCCTGTCAATTGTACAAGCCATCTTCAGCCACTTGACTTACTCATTATAAAATGTATGAAACAAAAATATAGACAAATTCTTGTACATAAGATGCTGGACTGTCTTCACAGTACAACAAGAAAAGTGACATTCTTTGATGCTATATATTTTGTAAGATGTGTGTGGGATTCCGTGCAGGAAAGCACAGTATCAGATTGTTTTCAGAAGGCTGGCTTTAATTCGATACTGGCACTTAAGAGAGAGAGATCACATCAGAAAATAATGAAATTGCAGAAGAAAACATCACATCAGAAAACAATGGAATTGCAACTGAGTAATGACAGCAAATAATAGAGCAAGATAAAAATACTGCTTGCCTTATCTTCAATGCTTATGTTGAGTGTGATGAAGATGTTACTGTTTGACAGTCCATGATAACTGATGAAGTGTTCGAGGGGCAGATGTCAGAGGAACAAGAAAGTAAAGACAAGGGTGAAACAGATCCTTTGCCAGTTCCTACAGTATCGAAAGCAACAGAAGACATGGACACAATTAAACATTATGTATTAAGCTTTGAAGTTCATGAAGTAGTGCTGAATGAATTAACGAAGATCGACAATACAATACTGAAATTCGGACAGAAGAAACAAGAAATGATTGACATGTTCTTCAAATGCCTGTGAACACAGGACTACCATTGTAGTGTAGTGTAGTTAGGTTAACATGTACAGTATACGAACGGCTTTAGCAATGACAATTTATATTATTGGTAGTGATTCACTAATGGGAAAAGTGATGAACAATGTTCCTTTATATTAAGAACATCTGTGTAAACTCTGCCCCACTTTGTGAATAAATAAAATCATCACATGCCAGGTTCATATTATTCACTGAAATTGTTTTAGGTGGTGGTATCCTTCTATAAACTAGGTGGCTTATTTATACATAATGTTATGCTTTACAATTTGCACATGTGTATTGGTATTATCATACACCGTAAAACTGTAATTGGATGTTAATGTGATTAACACTGTAAAGATAGGTACATAGTCACATATAAAAAATCGACTCGAATTGAAATTAAATGTTGGTATCTGAGTCTCTGAGATATGTCCCTAAAATAAGAGATTGTGTTTTGGAGGCTAGAGGCTATGCTCTCATGTCACAATGTACTGCATTCCAATTAGCTGTTGGCTTAGGTGTAAACATCTGGCAGCTTTAATGTTGCCAATGTCACTGTATTTAAAATATTTTTGTTTGTCATACACTAATGCATAGTTTTGAGTTTCTGTGCATGATATTAAGAATGTGTTCTCAAAAATGCATCTTTAGAATTATAAATTATTTATGTACCATGTCAGGAAGTGTGTCGTTATGAGGTCGCATGTAACCCCAACTGTGCCTTTCAGTTACGCATTTTCACTGCCAAAAAAAAATCAAACTTTACCGAACTGGGTATTTTTTGGTGGTACGTTTTCTTAATCATGATGTTCAAAATCTGTGGCCCTTTTAAAAACATACTAACAAGAATCCACTGTACATGTGAATGGTCAATGAACAGTTCAGTATTGTTTTGAATTTGGGGAGACTGGTTTCTATTAGCACCCAAAAAGGCTTTCACTAGCCGTCATAGGTCTGAATAAAATCTGGAATGGAAGTGTGTCCATTCACGAGACCAGTTAAAAATCGCAACTTAATATTTTGATTGTATTTAATAATATAAGAAACCGTCATGAGATTCTGAGACTGAATTATTTATGTGAAATATGGGAAGACGTTGGTTTCAGTAAAGGTCAAGCCTGGAAGCGTGCTCCAATAGCTTAATGCTATAGGTGACAATAAGTGAAAATCTGGGTTCTAGTACCAGTATTGCAAGGTTTGCAACTACCACTGTATACTCGTCAATTATTCATAATTGAAATTTGAGGAAAACTATCTGTGACTTATGAAGTCGGGATGAGGGGTACACTTAGCATGGAAGGTCAAGGCCTCTATAATGTCACTCCTTAAACACAACTACCAAATCAATAAATTAACAGTTTATTCAGAGACAATACCCAAATATCGAGCAAGGTAGCAAATTAAAATCACAAACTGACTTAAAAAGATGAGCCACAGAGATTTCAATACCGAAAGGAACAATAAATTACAATCAGAAAGTGAGCTTATGAAATGTGGCACAGATAATTTATTTAAAAGGGGCAATAATTTGCAATATGAAGGTGATCTGTGAAACGCACATCAGTTCGTTAAGAATCTAAATAACACAAGCAGTCTAAAAAAAACCACACACACACACACACACACACACTGGGCAGTGACGCCAGGCTGCCCTGGGCAAAAGGTGGCTTAACTTAAAAGTCCTGGAAGCAGCAGATGGCCCCTCCAAAACGACACCTAAACCCCGGGGCCCAACTGGGAATCACTTCCCATTAGACGGCACATCAGAGTTTCTGTGCACCGAAGCAGAACGTGGCGCCGCTCCCACACACCCCAACTCGCAGGAAACTGGAACACAAACAGACTGCAGAAGGCACAGCAAACACCAATCAAACATCTAAGTCAGGAGATCAATAAACATTACCAATAAATGAAAAATCAATTGCACTTTTACTAATACTGAATAAGTGCATTCATATAAATGTGTGCGTATTAAGTTCTGCGTACAAATGATTGCCTTTTACAGAATATGGGCCATTACTAAAAAGTGAGTGAGTGCTTTCAAATAAATGCACATATATAAAGGAACTACATAAAAATGACTAGCTCTACAGAATACAGGTCATTGCCAAAAAAAAAAAAACTTTGAGCTAAAAAGCTTCCTAATAGTAATCCAAGCAGCGGATTTTTTTAAAGAAATAGTAACTGCTGGTCTTCATGCGGTTACACACTCTGCCATCTGATCTTACTTCAACAATTCGTACATTAGTGCAACCAAGCAACAAGTACACTCACTGCAACGCAAATCGTTCAACAAAACGAAGGCACAAAAATCACTTTACATCTTTGATGGAGAGCTTTGTTCGAGATGGTCTTCAGGGATGGTTCTATCCAAGAAAATAGGCACCAAAGCAATCTGATGAACAGTGCTCAGAGTTGACATCAGGCAGGTCCACCACAAACTCGCAACTGGCTTACGATGTTGACCCGCCGTGCCACTGGTGGCCGAGTACGCGTTCTTTCCTCTTTCATCCATGCAAGCACGTCCTTGCACCTCGTAGCGAGTCCAACCGACCGCCGCAAGCGTGAAACACCCCCGAGATTACAACAATGTCAAAGATCCTAGTACAGCCAGGTAATTGATAGTGTTGTACCAAAGAGCTTGTGTGCCAGAAAAGGCACACCACAGCTTAACCTCCCCTGCTGAAACCTGACCAGCCCACCTTTTTGTCTTACTACAACTGAAAGAAGGGAAGGAGATTTATCTAACAGGCTTGATTTGACTAAGGTGCACTCTGAAAATCTTGCCCAGTGCATGCTCCTTAACTAACAAATTAACATGACGTAAGACCCTGGTGATGACATACGGTCCCAAGTAACACTGTACAAATTTACGAGTTCCCATACCACGAGCATTCCGACCAGCGATGTTCTCAATAAACACCTTATCTCCAGTTTTACCTGAAAAAAGCTTCTGCCCTGGTTATAAAGTTCGATTTACCGACAGGCTAACTCCATGTTGTTTCGATCACACTGCCAATTTTCCCTTAGGGTATCCGGATTAATGGAAAACAGCAACAAGTCATTGATCTGCCAAAGATTGGAGAGAGACAAATTGACCGGATATGGCAACATTAACTCAACGGGAACTGCCTTAGAAGTTTCATGCTGGGCCGTGTTGAATGTGGAATTTAACCACAGGAGTGTAGTATCCCTGCTACTGGGGGATTTGGTATGGTAAATTATAAGTGCTGCCTTTAGGTTACGGTTAATCTTTTCTGCCAAGGATGCCTGCAGATAGAAAGGGGTAGTCGTAATATGCCTGATTCCACTACGGTAGCCCGCATCTCGTGGTCGTGCGGTAGCATTCTCGCTTCCCACGCCCGGGTTCCCGGGTTCGATTCCCGGTGGGGTCAGGGATTTTCTCTGCCTCGTGATGGCTGGGTGTTGAGTGCTGTCCTTAGGTTAGTTAGGTTTAAGTAGTTCTAAGTTCTAGGGGACTGATGACCATAGATGTTAAGTCCCATAGTGCTCAGAGCCATTTGAACCATTTTGAACCACTACGGTAGCAAAAGTGTTTAAACTCTCAATACAATGGCAGGCGCATTATCACAAGTTGTTTCAGGGGCCCAAACCATGAAAAAATATGAGTCAGATGATGTATGGCTACACTTGCAGTGCAACCAAGCAAAATGCGAAAAATCATCTACAGCGATGAAGGTATAATGGTACCCTGCCTTAGTCCTAGGCATAAGTCCTACAAAGTCAATAAACATCTTATCCATCAGTCACTGCTGTCTTTGAGATTGAAGTAGACACAAAGGGGCATGAGAACTGGCCTTACTCGTTCTACAGTTGTCACACTGGCTGATGAGCTGCCGCACATCGCGGTACAGAGAAAGCCCCGTCACATGGGCCCACACCTTGGACAAAGTCTTATAGAGGCCGAGATGCCCTCCTAGTACAGGATTATGGAAATACTGAAAGAGAGGTGAAACTAAATCAAGTGGTAAGCAAACCCTAACATCTCCAAGCTTACCAACCTCTTTACAGAGTACCCCATTCCTTAAGGAGTAACTGGGCAGGCCTTCGCCAGCAGTGACTATCCGCTTGATCGGACCCAAATACGGATCCTCATTCTACTTGGTTTTAAGGTCAATGAATAATAGAGGGATCTCTGTGAGGACACTATTCACCACATGACTTCACGAGTCATGCTCTCCCCTTGGTTGAGATTCAAAGTCTTCACTAAACATTCTACTTAGGGCTTCAGCTACCTGATTGTCGGAGCCTTTAATATGACACACATTAAAAGGAAAGGTGGATATACGGACCATCCACCTAGCAATCCTTCCGGTCTTTCAAGATCGAGCTAGGACCCAACTCAGTGTTTCATTGTCAGTTTTAAGGCCGAACTCCCTATGTTCTAAATAAAATCGAAATTTCTCCAAGGCGAAGAGCACTGCAAGAGACTCACACTCATAAACAGAATAATTTAACTCTGAGGTGGTCGGTGAGCTTCCTTGAAGCAAAGGCAAGGGGCCGCTTCACGCCCTGATCTTCTTGAAGAGGCACGGCTGCAATCCCAGCATTGGAAGCATCGGTTTGGACTACAAAACGTTTCTGGAAATCAGGAACTGCCAAAACGGGAGGGACCACAATGGCGGTCTTAATCGCCTCGAAAGCACTTTGTTGGCTGTCTTCCCAGGTAAACTGTTGGCCGTTCTTTCGCAAGTCATTAAGAGGGGCAGTCAACTGTGCGAAATTAGGGATGGACCTACGAAAATAATTCGCCATGCCAATAAAACGCGCCACCTGCTTCTTTGTCTGTGGGGGCGGAAATTTCTTAATCCCACTGGTCCGCTCTTGATCAATTCTGACTCTGTCCCTTGAGACAAGATGGCCTAAAAAGGAAACTTGGTGTCTAGCAAGAGTAATCTTGGCTGGCTTAACGGTCAATCCAGCAGAACGAAATCTATGCGACACCTGCTCAAGATGGGGAAGATGTTCATCAAAGGTTCGGCTATACACCACATCATCATCCAGATAGTTGTTTACATACTTAAGTTTTAAATCTCCCAAAACACAGTCCAACAAGCGCGACAATACTGCGGCCCCAGTAGCCAAACCAAACGGAACTCTGTTAAATTCAAAGAGATTCCAGTCCGTGCAGAATGTGGTAACATGTTTTGATTCCTCACGAAGGGCAATCTAATGATAAGCGTGATTAAGATCAAGAACAGTGAACCATCTTGCCCTGGAAAACCACATAAAACAATTATGAATATCGGGTAAGGGAACAGATTCCAACCGGTAATCAACTACAGGTCTATGATCTTTACCACCGGCTTTAGGAACAATAAATATTGGTGAAGCGTAAGATGAGTTTGACGGTCTGGTAACGCCATTTTGCAACAGTGTCCAGTTTTTGCTTTAGGATTCTCATTTTGGGAAGGGAAAGTCTATAAGGCGACTACCGAACCGGTAGGCCATCATACAAATGAATGTGACATTCAATAAGGACAGTTACACCAAGTTTCTCAGAAAGCACGTCAGGTAACTCATCTAACAATTCTATTAACCGAACCGCGCGATCATCAGGAAGGTGACTAACCTCAAACCTGTTGGCTTTATTGCTGACCTTACTAACCAAGTTAGAACGATCACATGCACACAGCGCTATCTTTTCTCCCAGCCTGAACTTAAAGCTTAATGTGCGATTAGCGTAGTCTAATACCAATCCAGTGTGCTTAACTACCAACAAGGTGACTGGCCTCGTAAAATCACTGATTGATAGGCTACCCTGCACTTCCTCCACCACGGGCAATTCTTCCCCATTCGCAGCGCGACAATTCTGCCAGGTAGGCCTCGCAACAGTTAACCTATTCAATCGACGAAATTCCAAATACCATTTATGGTCAATCGAGGAAACCGAACTTCCGGAATCAAGCAGTCCACAAAGGGGCTCAGTTCCCACGCGAGTACAATCGTAGGGGAGAGGGGGCCTACCTGGAGCGCAGATATGTTCACGTCAGAAGGGTAACTTCGATTCCTACCCCCTCTCTTTCTAAGGTATCATATGTTTGCCTGCGATCTCTTAGGAATAGGACAATTGCGCACTAAGTGATCAGTGTCGCCACAGCGAAAACAATGCTTTCTAGCCTGCACAACAGCCCCAGTGCGTAATTTGCTATTCCCTGGAACTAAAGATACTGTCCCTGTGCTATAATTAGTACTACGCTGGGAATCAGCAAACGCTTGGGCCTGGATTGACTCCAATACTTGGTCCAGCTCCGAAAAGCTAGCCGACCTGCTAGCAAAAACTAGCCGTGACCGATCATCAGGGCGCATCGCCTCAAGAATGTCAGATACGACACCGGACTCAGCCATAGACATATGCAGAGCCAACATTGCGTTACGGACTCTCTCCACATATTGTTCTAATGTTTCGGCAGAGCCCTGCACGTGCCAGAAAAACTTGCGCTCGAGTTCGATTCGCACTCGTGCTGACAATTTCGTAGCTATAATTAAAGTCCTCAGATATTTAATAGACTGCTGACGCATCAAAACTTCTGAAAATAATACATTTAACACTCCATTAGTTAAGGAATACAGTAAGGAGAGAATTACGGGACACGCAAGGTATCAACCTGAACCTCCAACTTGGCTAATAACCACAAAAGCTCTTGAACCTGACTCAAATTATCGACAGATAATTCCGGCAATCCAGTAAATAAACACATAATGGGATTGGGCAGTTTAGCAAACCTGTCGAAGGCTGCCTGACCGTGATTCTTTACGTCACAAACCTGAGTGCCGCTGGGCGCCTACCAATGTCCTCTTGTTCCGAACTAGCGCCTTCTATATTTAAACTTAAGGCCGCGGCTCTAGTTTGACTAATGAACTAACTGAGCCTGTATACGAGATATTTGCCTATGTGTTGGCTGGCTATCCTTTAAAAAGGCAAGGTTCTGGTCTATCTCATGAACGGCGCTCAAAATAAATTGCAAGGCGTCACCTACCTCGTCAGTCATACCCGCCGTGAAGGATATCGGTAGATCCAAGGCCGCGCGCAACTTAGCTACCAGCTCCGAAGCGCTGCCCATTACAGGTTGTTCACGAATCCTCAATTCATACTGCAAGAACTCCTTCTTGAGGTAACCAATTCCGGGACACCCCCTTGAGACCATGTCGAACAGCAGTTACCAGAGAACAACAGAAAATGCAATGAAATCACAATAACCATAAATTCTTACTAAACAACAAATGACCAATTAAGGAGTGACACATACTGAAAGGAAGACAATTCTATCCCCCCCCCCCCCCGTGCCAAAGAGCTGGTGTGCCAGAAAAGGCGCACCACGGCTCACTGTCAGTGATGTGGTAGCTAATCATCTAGATCACTAGGAAAGATGCTCGCCATAGCTTTGTTCAAGGGACTACTGTTGATCTCTGATTTAACCGATCAAAGAAGTCGATTGCGTCAGTGGTTAAGAGGCAGCCTCAGAGCCATCCAGTTTCTGTGGTTCCACAATGAATCACTGCAGATTGATGCTGAAATAGTTCTGACGTAAGGTTATGATCTGGTTTCCGACTCTATTCTTGTTCGAAACGGTCTGGATTTGTGGCGCTTTTCTTGTGAGCTTGATGTTGATGGCACATTAAACTGTGACTGCCCATCATTCACGATTAAGATACATGGGAGATTGCATCCAGTCTTCCTTTTGTAAATTACAAGGTGACCTCAGAGTGGAAACTGATGGGTATTGAAAAAAATTCATGTTACGTTAACACATTTGAAGCACATTGTGGGTGAAAGAATATCCAATGGTAATTGATTGAGTTGAGAGCATGGTGGTGGTCAGTAGAGCCTGTTCAAATTACGATAAAAAAGCCATAAGGCACACAGCATTAACAAACATTTTATATGCATTGACGAGCCAAAACATTTGACCAACTGCTTAATAGCTTGCTTGTTTGTATTCGGAATGAAATACATCACTGATTCTGTGGATAATGCATCCAAGAGTTTGCTGATAATTTTGGAGGTATGTTGCATTATATGTCTATGCACAAGTCACGCAATTCCCATAAATAACGGGGCACTCATTAACACACACAGTAATGTTGCCCGATAGTGACTCAGATGGGGTCCATAGGATTTACATCAGATGAATTTGATCACCAAGACACCAACATGAGTTCACTATATTGCCCCTCATATCACTGTAGCACATTTCTGGCCACGATAAATGGACAGTTATACTGCTGAAAGATGACATTGCCGTTGGGGAAGACATCAAGCATGAAGGGATGCAGGTGGTTCACAGCTGTCAGCGTGTCTTCTAGAGATGGGTCGATTGCGAACTAGCGGGTCCAAAGGAACGGTTCATCAAGATGAACAGAATGAGCGATGAATGAACTCTAAGGAATGGTCTTTCATAGTTCACTTTGGTCGCGGCTTTCCACTTACAGTTCCCAGGAACGGGAAACAGTCGGTCTCGTTCCCGCAACTGCACGTCGACAGGTCTCGTTCGAGCCTTGGTCCCGTTCCCGTCGTTCTCGGTCGCAGCTTTCCACTCACAGTTCCCGGGAACAGGAAACCTCAGCGGGAAGGGGGAATAGCATTTATTCCGTTCTGTGTCACTTTATCAGGAAAGATAGATTGAATTCTTCAAAAACATCAAGCGAACACTGTCTTCCGCCCACCAATTAAGACACAGGCACTGCTTGGTAATGTCAAGCATGATCTAGAACTACAGAAATCCGGAGTCTACCAGATGCACTCTGACTGGGTCATTGTTCATTCATTGTAGGCTCCATCACAGACGATGACCTGCAGGTCCACACATATTAACGCTATCGGTGCAGGTACTTAACTTAGCGCTCATGATAGCTGCTTCAGTTGTGCTGCTGCTGCCAGATGTGTAAATGCTGCTGGTGCCAATGCTGACGCTAATGAATTGGAAGTCGCTGCCGGTAACCGGCGTTGCCGTGGCCGCTGTTGCCGCTCGCACTGCTGTCGAAGTCCCCGCTACTGCTGGCCAGTCCAGGCTGGAACTTCGTACGCCTCTATGTAGATTTCCTGTTTCTTGAAGTTCCAACTTCCCCACATCCAACTTCTGTTACCGATCCTCACGCGCGTGACTGCTACAAAATCTTATGCTTGGAGTCCCCCGCGCAAACTATCTATCATGCAATAAATTTAGGACCTGGGTCCAAGAATGTTGTAACGCATTAGAATTACAACTGCAATTCTAAAGAAATTAGATTCATTCAATTCTAAAGGGATTAATTCATATCGTGGACGAGCTCACCCTAGTTGTGATAGTACCCAACGGTTACTGCTAGTTCAGTGGCTCTTCAAAACCACATCTCATATGAGCAAAGTAGTAGTGTCTTTATCTGTGGTTACTCATTCTTTAAGTACATGGGCCTTGCACAGGTATATTTAAAATGAACTGCTCGATGTAGTCACACGGCCAAGACATGCACGTCTCCTTTAATGCCCTGCAGCTAATTCGCTGCAAATAGTAAAATGTAGCTGTGATCCTGCAGTGAAATAGTGTACGCATGTGCTAGAATTGCATGTTAGTAAAGTACACAGAAATACAAAAAATAAGTTAGACGAATAATTTAATAAGAAGGGTTCTATTGTATGTAAACAACAGAGGATTATGTTGAATAATGCTTATTCAAGAAAGGATATCTCAAATAAATGGGAAGTGGTCCTATGATATTCGTTTGAAATACAGACAAAAAATACCTTGATCGAATGCTGCCATTTTGCTTTGAGAATGGCAGCAAAATATTTAAACTAAATAGTCATCAAGGATAAGTGAAAGCTAAGTCTATTTCGTACTCACTATACACAAAATATTCACCAACTCAAAATAGTTCAGAGTTGACATGATGACTCACGAATTAACTCTCACGATACAAAGAATAGTAACACATTCCGAACTCTAGAAATATAAAGTCCCTTCGAAAGTTAGAACATTGTAGTGGCCGTTCACTTCCCGGGGTCTGTCACCAACATGGCTGAATATCGCAATTTACCTCAGGCAGATATGTTTTCCACCAGATCTCCACACAAAGTGTCCTTAGTAGCTAAAAGTCTCCTAGCAGCTGTTCACCGCACAGAATCTATCACCCACTCGATCATGTATTATTCGGTACACAAGCAAGTCTGCCTTCTTCCAAAACGATCAATCAGGTTTCTGGAATCATTGCCTTGAGCTCTTCATTCGGAAAAGGCTCCAGTCTCCTCTTGACTCCCATAGATTTCCGCTACTGAAGGCCTTTCCCATCAAAAATGCATTGTTCTTAACAAGTTCTACAACCATCTTTGACTCAACTTCACCACTTTCAGGACTAAACTAATATACTACAACCATATTTAAAAAAAGAAATGGCTATAAATACTCAGTCACATTCAGATCATTCACAATAATTACAAATAAAGGTTTGTTAATAAACGAAGTTCTTGCGCAAGTGTGCTCACATTAAATGATAACGATTTATCCTTAAATATTGTTTGAACAATTCTTTATACCTTGTTGTCAGAAACGTCTTTTGGTTCTCTATCCAGTGGTGGTGTGTGCTAACTCATGCGAATGATCACTTTTAAAGTAGAATAGTTTTATAACAGCACTTGCAGTCAACATTTGAATAAAGTTACTGGCAATATAGTAAACTGTTAATGAAATAACTACACAACTACACTGAAAGGCCAAAGAAATTGGTACACGTGCCTAATATCGTGTAGGGCCCCCGCGAACACCCAGAAGTGCCGCAACACGACGTGGCATAGACTCGACTAATTGGAGGGAACTGGCACTATGAATTCTGCATGGCTATCCATAAATCCGTAAGCATACGAGTGGGTGGAGATCTGTTCTAAACAGTACGTTGCAAGGCGGCATAGATTTGCTCAATAATGTTAAAGCCTGGGGAGTTTGGTGGGCAGCGGAAGTGTTTAAACTCAGAAGAGCATTCCTGGATCCACCCTGTAGCAATTATGGACGTGTGGGGTGTCGCATTGTCCTGCTGGAGTTGCCCAAGTCCGTCGGAATGCACAATGGACATGAATGGTACAGGTGATCAGACAGGATGTCACCTGTCAGAGTCGCCTCTAGACGTACCAGGGGTCCCATATCACTCCAAGTGCACACGCCCCACACCATTACAGAGCATCCACCAGCTTGAACAGTCGTCAGCTGACATGCAGAGTCCGTGGATTCATGAGGTTGTCTCCATACCCGTACACGTCCATCCGCTCGATAAAATTTGAAACGAAACTCGTCCGACAGAGAACTTGTTTCCAGTCATCAACAGTCAATGTCTGTGTTGACGGGCACAGGCGAGGCGTAAAGCTTTTTGTCGTGCAGTCATGAAGGGCCTTCGGCTCTGAAAGGCCAATTGATGATGTTTCGTTGAATGGTTCGCATGCTGACTCTTGTTGAGGGCCCAACATTGAAATCTGTAGCAGTTTGCGGAAGAGTTGCACTTCCGTCTCGTTGAACGATTCTCTTCAGTCGTCTTTGGATCCCGTTCTTGCAGGATTTTTTTTCCAGCCGTAGCGATGTCGGAGATGTTTTAACGGATTTCTGATATTCACGGTACACTCGTGGAACGGTCGTACGGGTTAGTCCCAACTTCATCACTACCTCGGAGATACTGTATCCCATCGCTCGTGCGCCGACTGTAACACCATGTTCAAACTAACTTAAATCTTGATAACCTGCCATTGTAGCAGCAGTAACCGATCTAACAACTGCGCCACACAACTGTCTTATATAGGAGTTGCCGACCGCAGCGCCGTGATCTGCCTGTTTACATATATCTGTATTTGAATACGCTCGGATATACCAGTTTCTTTTGCACTTCAGTGTAAAACTTAAATTAAAATTTTTGAAAACGCAAAAACCTCTGAAAAGTAAATAAAATACATGTATTGTCCCTGCAAGTCTAATTTAAGTCGTAACATTTTGATCCAAACGTCGTCGCGTCAGAGGACTGCTAAGTAAATTATAAAAAGAGGCGTTAACAGCAGCTATGCTTTCTAGAACAGTGTACTTTCATTATTATTGGGTATAAGCCTCTTCCGCTTGCCGTACTCTCTTCCAGGACTGCGCATCCTGCGTCTACACCGCAAAATAGCTGGTGAAATTATAATTACGTATTATAAGCTGATTCTGCTTACTCTGTTTATCTCCTGATCTCTCTCTCCGATTTTTACTCCCCCCTCCCCGTACTTCCCTCCAATACTAAATTGGTGATCCACTGGTGTCCCAGAATGTGTCCTATCAACCGATCCCTTCTAGTCAGATTGCGCCATAAATTTCTTTTCTCCCAACTCTTTTCAGTGCCTCCTCATTATTCATATTTCCTACCCATCCAATTTTCATCATTCTTTTGTAGCACAACATTTCAAAAGTTTATTTATTTTTTCTTTTCTCAACGGATTATCGTCCATGTTTCACTTCCATGCATACAAAAACCTTCAGAAGAGATTTCCTTAGCACTTAAGTCTCTGTTCGGTGTTAACAAACTTCTCTTCTTCAGAAACGCTTTTCTCGCTATTGCCAGTCTACATTTTACACCCTCTCCACTTCGGTTACCATCAGTTATTTAACTCCCCAAAGAGCAAAACTCATTTACTACTTTAAGTGTCTCATTTCCTAATCTAATTCTCTCAGCATCGTCTAATTTAATACGAGTACATTCCCTTATCCTTGTTTTGCTTTTGTTCATGTTCATATTATATCCTCCTTTCAAGACATTGTCCATTTCGTTCAACTGCTCTTCCAAGTCCTTTGCTGTCTCTGACAGAAATGAAATTTGCGTATGGCATTGTTGGCCGGGAGGCCCCTTCCGGGGTAGTCGAACGCTGAGTGCAAGTCTTATTTCAGTCGACGCCACATTGGGCGACTTGCGTGCCGGTGATGAGGATGAAACAATGATGAGGACAACACAACACCCACTCCACGAGCGGACAAAATCTCTAACCCGATCGGGAATCGAATCCGGCCCGCTGAATGGGAGGCAAGGACGTTACCACGCAGCTAAGCAGCCGGACACTCTGTCAAAATTACAATGCCATTGGCAAACCTCAAAGTTTTTATTTTTCTCCCTGAACTTAATTTTCCACGCCAAATGTTTCTTTGGTTTCCTTTACTGCTTGCTCAATATACAGACTGAACAACATCGGGGATAGGATACAACCCTGTCTCACTCCCTTCTCAACGACTGCTTCCCTTTCGTGCCCCTCGACTCATATAACTGCCCTCTGATTTCTGTACAAATTGTAAATAGCCTTTCGCTCCCTGTATTTTACCCCTGCCACCTTCAGAAGTTGAAAGAGAATATTCCAGTCAATATTGTTAAAAACTTTCTCTGTCTACAAATGATAGAAAGGTAGATTTGCCTTTCCTTAACCTATATTCTAAGATAAGTCGTACGGTCAGTATATCGTTACGTGCTCCAATATTTCTACGGAATCCAAACTGATCTTCCCCGAGGTCAGCTTTTACCAGTTTTTCCATTCGTCTGTAAAGAATTCGTGTTAATGTTTTTTAGCCATGACTTATTAAACTGATTCCTCGGTAATTTTCACACTTGTCAGCACCTACTTTCTTTGGAACTGGAATTACTACATTCTTCTTGAAGTCTGAGGGTATATAGCCGTCTCATACGTCTTGCTCACGAGATGCAAGAGTTTTGTCATGGCTGTTTCTCCCACGGCTATAAATAGTTCTGACGGAATGTCGTCTACTCCTAGGGTCTTGTTTCGACTTAGGTCTTTTAGTGTCGTACCATATTCTTCTCACAGTATTATATCTCCCGTCTCATTTTCATGTACGTCCTCTTCCATTTCTAAACTATTGCCTTCAAGTTCATCTCTCTTGTTAGACCCTCTATGTACGGCTCCCACCTTTCAGCTTTCCCTTCTTCACTTTTGATATTCATACCGCTGCTTCTCTTTTCTCCAAAGGCCCCTTTAACTTTGCTATAGGTGATATCTACTAGCGATACATGCTTATAAATGCTTACATTTGCTCTCTAGCCATTCGTGCTTAGCCATTTTGTACTTCCTGTCAGTCTCATTTTTAGACGTTTGTATTGTCTTTCGCCTGCTTCATTTGCAGCGTTCTTATATTTTCTGCTTTCGTCAGTTAAATTCAGTATCTCATTTCTACATGGAGTTAAGCAGATAAAAATCTTTTTAACCCGTACTTTGATGTGACTTTGTCAGTTTCATAACAACAAAGAGAAAAAAGAAAACAAAAGACTTTTGCACACATATACTGAACCAAACACTGAAATTGGCTCTGAGCACTATGGGACTTAACATCTATGGTCATCAGTCCCCTAGAACTTAGAACTACTTAAACCTAACTAACCTAAGGACAGCACACAACACCCAGTCATCACGAGGCAGAGAAAATCCCTGACCCCGCCGGGAATCGAACCCGGGAACCCGGGCGCGAGAAGCAAGAACGCTATCGCACGACCCACTGAAATAGCTTTGCAGCCTTACCTTTGTAGTCAAAGATATTGCTCTTGGGGTACATCTACATTGACACTGTACTCTGCAAGCCACCTTATGGTGTGTGCCGTAGGGTACTTTGCTCACCACTCTCACTTCCATCTTTTCCTGTTCCAGTCACTAGAGAATGATTGTTGGTGAGCTTGACAAATGCGGCATCAAAGTGAACAGCGAACAGCGTAGGGGATACCTCTGAAAAAGAAAATTATTGTTGCTTGAAAGTAATCAAGGTAATTAACAAAAAGTAAATTATTGATTTGAGTGCACATAAAAATACGCAGGTGCGCAAAACTTACGGAAAAGTAACTTTCGCATCGTGTGCAACTGGCAAGTAACTTAGCTTGATGATTCTTGGACCATATATAGGAAGAACTGCTGCAGTATAGTACTGAACGGAACTGAAAGAAATACGCAGTGAAACGAACAGAAATGATGCTTTTATTCATGGACAGTAATTACGCTGAAGTCAGCGCGTTTTGTATTGGTGCCCTGCACGTTACAAAAATCAGGACGCGGTTGTTGATAGGGTGTGTGATCACCATAGACGGCAGTGCTTGTTCTGCAAAGTGCACCACAAGACTAGTAAGGAGTTCTCGTGGAATGGTGATCCATTCCTCCACCAATGCCATTGACAACTGTAGGATGGTCGTTGGTGCTTGTGGGGGTGCTACAGTACGCCTCCGCAACGCATCCCGGAGGTGCTCGCAAAGATTTAAAACGGAGCTAACGGGTAGGTTAGTCCATTCACCAAATATCCTCTGGTAACTGAAGAAAATTTTACAAGCCAAGAATGCTACAAAAGCATTTTATTGGAAACTGGTTTCGACAGAACTATTCTGCCATCATCGGATCTTTTGCTTATGAATTTTTACAGCATATTATTAGTGTAAGTGTATGTTCTAAAAATTCAAAAGTATAAATCCGATGACGACAGCGTAGCTCTGTCGAAATTGGTTATGCAATAAAATGGCCTTTTTAGCGATCTTGGCTTGCCAAGTTTTTTCCAGTTTATACATTGCAGATCGCCCCCAGACTGATCACGCCAAGAACACAAGAATATCCTCTGGTTCCAAGAGCTCATCCAATATCACTGTTAGGTGTGGTCAAGAACTGTAATCCATAGAAATGAAGTCAGGGCCGAATGCATGCTTGAAAAGGCTCATATGGGTAAGGAGTACAGCGTCACAATAACGTTGACAGGTGAGTGTGCCGTGCTGAAAGATTTGGAAGTCGGTTTGCCCATGAGACATTACGCCTCCCCCACACCATAACACATGGACCACGGAGGCGATCATGTTTGACGGTGTTTTCTGGGTGCATTAAGTATTCTCACCTGTCGCCGTGGAGGGTAGGTTTTCATTCCTTCAGTAGATCTTCTAAGATCAGTCGTAAGGTCAGAACTACCTCGCTTGTTCCTACGTATCCCTCGAAATACGCGGGGTGGCCGCACGGTTTGAGGCGTCTTGTACCGACCCGCGCGGCTCCCGCCGTCGGGTGTTCGAGTCCTCCCTAGGGCATGGGTGTGTGTGTTGTCCTTATCGTAAGTTAGTTTAAGTCAGATTAAGTAGTGCGTAAGCTTAGGTACCAATTGACCTCAGCAGTTTGGTCTCATAAGACCTTACCACAAATTTCCAAATTTTTCCTTCGAAATAAACGGGGTCTTTTGCCAGATCGGCCTCTACCACTTTTTATTTATTTATTTTCCTTTATTGAGATTCGATTCCCCTCAAAGGGGGCGGGGTGGCAGCAGCTTAGTACGCTGCTCTTCAACCTGCAGATTTTTTTTAAATGAAGATAATAAATAATAAAAGAAGGCGAAAAAATCGGTGACTTAAATGGTAAAATGTCGGAAAATTGTTGAGCTTAAAACATAAAACAAAGGGTTGGCGATGCTAATAAAATACACAGGAAGCAGATGGGTAAAATAATAGACAGACAATTAAAAAACACGGCGACAGTCTGGTTTCTGTTAGCAAGAGATATAAAAATCACACCCAGTGACAGCACGATTTCTGTTCGCAACACCTTGGAAAAGATGCACAACACTGAACACTCACTTGAACACTGCACTAAAAAGTTGGCACAAATATGAGACACGAGAGCTGAGGGTAGATGGGTGGAGCCTGGACAGATGATGGGGAAGAAAAGGGGGAAGGAGAGGAAAAACGAGGTGGGGGGGGGGAGCGGGGGGAAGGAGCCTACAGAGGACGAGGACTCATAATAGGGGGGGAGGGCTGGGCAGATGCGAGAGGGAGTGGGGAAAGGCAGAGGAGGGGAGTGCAAACGGACTCGGGGGGGGGGGGGGGGAGAAAGGAGGCAGAGAGGGGGTAGGCGGGGAAAAACCGCATGGAAGGGGGGGGGAAGAAGGAGCCCGAGGAAAGGACAGAGGAAAGGAGGGGGAGGTGAGGAACAGAGTCAATAGGAGGGATAACTGGCGGAAGAGGGGGCATCATCCAGGAGGGGGAGTTGGCAGAAGCCACCTTGGGAAAGGAGATGAAGTGTGTAGATGGAGGGTAGGGGGGACACAGCACTGAAGGCGGGGCAGAGGGCGGGGGTTGGAGAGGAGAGGAGGAACCAGGGGATGAGGGGGATCAAGGCGGCAGAAGGAGTAGAGTGTGCAGATATGTTCGAGGAATAGGAACAGATGGGGGAAAGGAATCAGGTCGTAGAGGATCCGTGTGGGGGACGGGAGGCATACCACTTTTTATGTAAATAATTCGTCAATATTTTGCAAGCATGGTTTATTAAACTGAGAGTTCGATAGTATTCACACCTGTCAGTACTTTCCTTTTTTTGAATTGTTATAATTCTTCATGTGTCAGGGTATTTCTGTTGTCTTCCACATCCTGCTCACAAGGTGGAATAATTTGGTCATTCCTGGCTATCCCAAGCATCTCAGGGATACCTCGAGAGTGCAGCGCGCTCTAGCGGCCATGTAGACAATGACGTCTGTCACTACTAATTCTTCTCGCAGTACCACATTTTCCAACTCATCTTCATTTACTTCCTCTTTCCTTTCTATAATGCTGACTTCAAGCTGATTTCGTTTGTTCAGCTCTTCTACAAGATAAAGAAATGTTTCTCCGTTTTTTATAATAAAAGAGCCATCGAGGGTTAACGCTCTGTAGAGATAGTGCCACTTTACACCAACAGATGGTACTGTCTGTATGAACTTAATGCCGGTCTCTGTTACTTGATGAATTGTAATAAATTCACACAGTGTTGTCTACGAGTGTTGTTCTACTCAGATAATATTCATAAATATAACACACACATACTTGGTTGGTTAATGAAAATTTGTCATTCAATACTTTTTATGTATGATATTCGTATGTTTTCACCTAATGAAAGATCGGAAAAATATTTAATTTTATAGCTAAATTTTAATTAGGGATATTTAAAAAAAGAGTCTTGTAAAAGTTTGATTTTATTCAATTTAGTGGATTTCCACATTGCTTATTTAAATTAATTTCTAACTTTGTCTGTAAATTGCTCTATAATTATCCAAGCTTTTGTCTTTTTCAAGGATGTCTCTAAACAGTGGAACCGAAAAGTGAACATGTTCGTTCGCAGATTCAAGGCTTCCATGCCAGTGGAATGTCTAGTACCAAAATTGCTCAAACATTGGGCGTTGAGCCGAAAACCGTTAGACTTTGAGTTAATAGAGGCGACAGTAATGTTAGTGACACCAACAGAGTTGGACGATCAACGAAACTCACACCAAACACTACAAACAAAATCAGACCTAAGGATGGTAAAGGATAAAATTGGCGTCGGTACTCGTGCAGTTGCCAAACGTCTGAATTTCTCGGATGATTACCAGTAAAGATAAAAGACCATTCGTAGGACAACTGTAAAAGATTTTGTTCATTAGACAGTCCTGGCGAAATCAAGCTTCTGTCCAGCTAACAAAATACATGCTGTCAAAAAAAATTGTTGATCATCAGGCTTTTTGTGGATGAATATTGGAAGTCATCTGTGATGTCAATCCCGAAGGGAAGAAGAAAAGGATGCACATTTTGTTTACAGACATGCCTCCATTAGAGCTTTATCCCAAGCCCAACAAACAAAATGCCCAAATCCCAATAAACGAACCAGAGAAAATTTACCCAGTCCACAGACGAAAGCAAAGATTGAAGATAACGGTCGCTGCCAGCGTCTGTGGCTACGAAAAAATTGAACTGCATGTGGTTGATGGAAAAGAACCGTCAACCGTGAAGCAAACCAGAACGGTCTTTTTTCCAAATCGAGAAGTGCTGTTCTTATGTAAGTTGGAGCAACAGCACATACAGCCGTGCGGGATTAGCCGAGCGGTCTCGGGCGCTGCAGTCATAGACTGTGCGGCTGGTCCCGGCGGAGGTTCGAGTCCTCCCTCGGGCATGGGTGTGTGTCTTTGTCCTTAGGGTAATTTAGGTTAAGTAGTGTGTAAGCTTAGGGACTGATGACCTTAGCAGGTAAGTCCCATAGGATTTCACGGACATTTTTTGAACAGCACATACATCCAAACAAACACCTGCACTTCTGAAGAGAACATTCCCTGTCGTTTGCAATGAATAGCCTTGAAACAGTCTGGACCGGCCAGGTTACAGGACGCAGTCTTCAGAAAACCTCGTCCACGCAACCTAGACCATCTTATTGGAAGTCGTCAGGAGTAATGGAACTCTGTCAGCCCTGAAGAGACATCAGTGCTCAGAGAGAGTTTTGGCAGACTGGCTGAAAATGTCTTCATAATTAGTGGACATCATACAAAATACTGAAAAAGTGAACTGATGACTGTCCAAATCATTCCTTCAAGTGTAGAAATGTGCTTCTATAAAAAAAAAAAATCTGTGTAATAGAAATATTCTACTAGAGGGACAAACGTTCACCTTTCAGCTTTCCTTTCTTCGCTTAGTACTGGCTTGCCATCTGAGCTCTTGAAATTCATACAGCTGCTTCTCTTTCCTCCAAAGATCTCTCTATTCTTCCTGTAGGCTGCTTCTATCTTTCCCATCATCATGCACGCTTCTAAAGCCTCGCATTTGCTCTTTGGACATACCGTTTCACCTGTGGCGGCTTCGCCATCACAGATGGTCGCCTCGTTCAGTTTTCCTGAATACGGCTGCCAGGCGAGTGGCTGATACCACAGTACGACGACGGGGAATGGGGAGCGGCTACGGCGTGTTGAGGAGCGATCCCCTCCAGGGGGCTGCGATAGCTTTCGTCCACAGGCCGACCGTTATCGCCTGCAGTTGACTGGCGTTAGAGGACTGTAGTGAAGGTTGACGTCTTGCAGCGTAATAGCCGTCGGACACTCATCTTCTTTCTCTGAAGCGTGGTACAACGTGTTCAGGGCATCCATAGTGGAAACAAACAGGCGTGTGGTCCTCCGTCCTCCAAAAGTCTGTTCTTCTGTAGGGCGTTATATTTGGCGGAGGATCTGGATGTTCCTGCATTGGTCGGATCTTGAGTTCTCGTTTGACGGCTGCGGCTTAAGTCCGGATCGGCCGAGTTCCATCTTCGTGGCGCTTTCGACTCATGACGAAGACTGGTGCTAATTATCGATACACATCTTCTTCAACGTTCTTTATTATCTCCAGACGCACTGAATCGACATTCATTGTTGCTATCTATTGTGTAAACTGTCCGACATTTCTGGCTGCTATAAACTGCTATGTCTTTTCTCTTACAACCTGGTGTATGAGCGGGGCAAGGTCATAGTGGTCTCCTCCAACTGTCATAGGAACCAACTTCAACAGTCGGTCATACCTATTTCGCCGGACGCTTTTCTGTCGCATTTCCTTGAATCGCTGGTAACATTTCATGAATTCCACTGTTCTTATGACATCCTTTATCAGAAGAGCTTGATACACGTTTTCTGTGACTCCTTTTTTTCAGATTTTGTCTCATACTGTCATATTCGTATTCACAGTGTGGCATAGGGCGTAAACATTCTGATTGTGTAGTTTCCTCATTACGTTGGGCACTGTTCTTCAATTGTTCTTCCGCTAAGCGGACGCACTGCTAATTGTCGCGATATAGTTTCCTCAGTTCGAATTGGAATTTGTGCCAGCTATCGAACTTCTCTTCATTTTTCTCGAACTACTGCTGTGCTGTGGCTACCAAGTAAAAGCACCCATTTGCCAAACACATCATGTCGTCCCACCTGTGGAGTCTGGCCACTTCTCGAATCTTTTGAACCCTTTTGTCGGGTCCTGAGCAGCGTCTCCAGAAAACGTTAATGGCTGGCTGGTGTTCAGCTGACTTACTGCTCTTTTGGAGTGCGTTGGTCTCCTGAATACACAGACCTTGAAAATGATGTACTGCCTGTATTCCGGTTCCTACCTGTGTAGGTGATGGCTTTTGCGTTGTCTAATTAGAGCCACGGTGATGTAGATGTTTTGATGTACCCGGCATCTCTACCAAACAATGTCATGTCCTAACCACAATCAAGTCCAAATCTGAAAGCAGGGTCATGAGTGAAGTACAGCACGTAGCTCTGAACGCATGCCTATTAGCGCACAGATTTAAAGACAGAACAGGACAGAAACTTCCCGGCAGTTTAAAACTGTGTGCCAGATGCTCGGCTGCCGAGTGAAAATTTCGTTCTGGAACTATCCTCTAGGCTGTGGCCAACCCAGCACTCTGTAGTATCCCTCCTTCTAGGAGAGCTGGTCTTGCAGGTTTCGCAGGAGAGTTTCGGTGAATTTTGAAAGATAGGAGATGAGGTACTAGAAAAAGTCAAGCTGTGAGAACGGGTTCTGAGTCGTACTTGGGCGGGTCGGAGTAATACTTCCCCACGAAAGGCAAAGGTTCCGAGTTTGAGTCTCGGTCCAGCACACAGTTTTAATCTGCCAAGAAGTTTCATATTAGCGCATACTCTGGTGCAGAGTGAGATTCTAATTCTAGAACAGAACAGATTTGCTTCCTGGATGGAGGGTGCTGGTATTTACAAAAAACATCAAATATTCCAGAGTATGTAAATGTTATAGATATAAGAAATTTCGGGAACGTTTTAGAAATAATGAAAATTAAATAACAGACATTTGCTGCTGATCAGAACTGCACTGGGGAACCGCAGCATTGCAGTTAGCGACTTTGACCTCTGCTCCAGTCTGCTCCGATACCTGAATGGTCTTGCCGGCACGGTAGCTCAGCATGTTCGGTCAGAGACCTGGTTGGTCTCTGTAATAAAAAATAAAAAATACAAAAAAACTGAGTCAATGGACCAACAAACAAACTTCAACGGATGTCATGTGACGTCCGCTACGACCAAATACAACGGACAGTAACATATAAAACTAAAAACCATGTCATTAACGTCATTTTGCAGCAGGATTTTTGGAACATATATTGTGTTCGGACATTGCGAATTACTTCGTCCGCCCCGACAGCTAATGGCGCCGGTACGGTAGCTCAGCGTGTTCGCTCAGACGGCTGCTCGCCCTCTGTAATAATAATTAAAAAAAACTGAGTAAGAGAATTCAATGATCAACTTGAACGGATGTCTTGTGACGGCCGCCCAGGCCAAACGCAACGAACATAACCGAACAAAATGAAGGAAAAAAAAAAAGTCAGCGCGACGGACTGCCCTCCTAAGGGGCCCGGGTTCGATTCCCGGCTGGGTCGGGTATTTTCTCCAATCAGGGACTGGGTGTTGTGTTGTCTTCATCATCATTTCATCCTCATCTGGCGCGCAGGTCGCCCAATGTGGCGTCGAATGTAATAAGACCTGCACCAAGGTGGCCGGTCCCGGCCAATGACGCCAAACGCTCATTTCCATTTTACCTCTGCTCCCCAATGCATGCAGCACAACTAGCGCCAATATTTTTTCTGAGTTTTGACTCTTCATCTCTTGAAACAAACAGATGCAATGCTGTTGCATGTAAAGCATACCGGATTTGATTACAGTTTGCGGCCAGACCACTTAATGTTAGCATTTTTGTTTCGACGTCTGTATTAAACAGTGCCCTTTGATGTAAATTGTCTGTCTATAGGTAGTCACTGTACACCGACATACAGCCGGGAGAGCGGTGTGCAGACGACTTGCTCCTCCATATCAGCATCCAGTGACGCCTATGGGCTGAGGATGACACGGCGACCGGTCGGTACCGATGGGCCTTCATGGCCTGTTCGGGTGTAGCTTAGTTTTTCATGGTTAGTCATTAAGTTTTAATTATCGCATCGAAAAATGAGGTGACGAAATTAATTTTTTGTTTGTTTGCAGGTACATCTGTAGTCTTGATAAACTTCGGAATCCCCGTTGCATAGCACCGCCGTACACTGCTAAAAGGGCCAAAGCAAAATGCCGCAGCCCATTGCTGAAAAAGAGTATCGTGCGGTAATTCGTTTTCTGCATTTAAAGGGGAACGAAAATGCAACAAATAATGCTGAGTTGACGGAAGTTTACGGCAACAGGGCACAATCATATGACACAGCGGCGTAGACGCTTCCAGTGTGGTCAGACGAGTCTAACAGGATACGAATTGTAGAATATCTAAATAGTCAACACCAAATATTCGTTCATGATTACGAAGATGGGTAGCACAAATGGAAAAAAAAAATGGTTCAAATAGCTCTGAGCACTATGGGACTTAACTGCTAAGGTCATCAGTCCCCTAGAACTTAGAACTACTTAAACCTAACTAACCTAAGGACATCACACACATCCATGCCCGAGGCAGGATTCAAACCTGCGACCGTAGCGGACTCGCGATTCCAGACTGTAGCGCCTAGAACCGCTCAGCTACTCCGGCCGGCCCAAATGGAAAAAATCGAAAGCATCGTTCAACATGTCTTAGACAAGTATGTTCCGGGCATGGTCTTAAACGGATGGGAAAGACCCACCGTGGTTTAATAGTCATGTTAGAAAACAGCTACGTAAAAAAGAGAGCTTCATTACAGATTCAAGAGAACTCAATACCTGGCTGACAAACGAAATCTGAACGAAGCGAAAATGAGCGAAAGGAGAGCAATGAGGCAAGCGTTCAATGACTTAAAAAGTAAAATTTTATCAGCCGAATTGATTAAAAACCCTACTTAATGACCTTACGTAAAACCATCAAGTGATTCGAAATCCTCTGTTCATTCACTCAGACACCTTACTGCCACTGATACGGAAAGAGGGAAGGCCGAAATGGTGAATTCGGTCTTCCGAAATTGTTACGCCGCGGAAGATCGTAACACGGTACCTACTTTCAGTCATCGTACGAACACCGGAACGGCAGATATTCAGATAACCGATCGCGAAATAGAAAAGCAACTACAATCGCTCAGTAGTGGAAAAACATCAGGAACATATGAGATTCCTAAAGATCCTAAAATGCTTATGCACAAGAACTTGCTTCCCTCCTAGCAGCAGTTTATCGTAGACCGTTGGAGCAACGGAGGGTACTTAGCGCTGGAAAAAAGAGCGGGTCATTCCAGTTCTCAAGCAGGGCCGTAGGACAGATGCACATAATTATAGGCCTATATCGTTGACGTCAATCTGTTGTAGAATTATGGAGCATGTTTTAAGCTGAAGAATTACGGCGTTTTTGGAAAACGAAAATCTATCCCGTAAAAATCAATATGGATTCCGCAAACAGAAGTCCGTAACTGAGCTCGCACTGTTCCTCCACGAGATCCACAGCACCGTAGACAATGGCGCTGAGGTTAACGCAGTGTTCCTTGACTTCAGAAAGGAATCTGACACCGTCCCGCGTTGCTGGTTAATGAAAAAAATACGAGTTTATCGCTTACCGGACTAGATTTGCGACTGGACTGAAGGCTTCCTTGAGGAGAGAACTCAACCCGCCGCCCTTACCGGAACAAAATCGGCGATGGTACAGGTAATTTCCGGAGTACACAAAGGAACTGTAATAGGACCGTACTGGTTACAAAGAGTATAAATAATCTAGTAGAAAGCATCGGAAGCTCTTTAAGACTGTTCGCAGATGATGTGGCCGTCTACAGAAAGCAGCAACGCTGGAAGACTGTATCGATTTGCAAGGAGGTCTATAGTTCACCCTGAACGTAAACAAATGTAACATATTGCCCATAGATATCAAAAGAAGTCCACTACTGTACAACTACACTATTGATGACGAACTGCTGGAAACGGTATCTACGGGAAAATATCTAGGAGTAGCTATGCAGAACGACGTGAAGTGGAATGACTATATAAAACAGGTAGTAGAAAAGCAGATGTTATACTGACATTCATAGGAAGGATACTAAGAAAATGTAGCTCATCCACGAAAAAAGTGGCTTCTAGGGCTCTTGTTGACCGATTATTGAGTACTGTTCATCAATGTGGGATCCTTACCAGGTAGGACTGACAGAAGAGGCAGAAAAGATCCAACGAAGAGCGGCACAATTCGTCACGGGTTCAGCGCGAGAGCGTTACAGAGGCGCTCAACACACCCCAGTGGCAGACGCTACAAGAGAGGCGTTGTGCGTCACGGAGAGGTTTATTAGTGAAATTTCGGGAGAGCTCTTTCCGGGAATCATGGGACAACATATCATGTCCTCACACATATATCTCGCGAAATGACCGCGACGAGAAAATTCGAGAAATTAGAGACGATACGTAGGCTTACGAGCAATCATTCTTCCCACGCTCCATTCGCTAGAGGAACAGTGAAGGTGGCAATCAGTTTGTGGTACCAAATGTACCCTCCGCCACACGCCGTTAGGCGACTTGAAGAGTATGATGTAGATATAGATGTCTGGACGACGAACAACAATTTGGCAGATCGTCTCTCTATGATGAAACCGGAATCGGAAGAGAAGTGAAAGCCGTGGCACTCGTAGACGTACTCGGCACAATAGAGGCGGTAGATGAAAAGTTAAAATCAGTCATTGATGGGTTTTCAACATCTTGTACGATATCTGGAACACAATGGCTGACGCCCACCAGAAAAATTTCAGGAAAGTGCCGAGCCAAGACAGCCGCGGGTATGTTAAGACTGCACCAGTCCAGGCCAGAAGACTTGTTTAGCCGCCTAATCACCGTGGACCAGTGTTGGGTGTATCGCTACAGCCACAAATCAAAGGAGAGAAGCAAGCAGTGGAAACACGTGGACTCACCATCTCCGAAAACGCTAAGACCCAACCATCATCGGGAAAGATGATGCTGGGTGTCTTTTGGGGTTCCCATAGTGTGTTTCTAACAAATTATGCTCATATGTGCTAAGCCTTTACTGAAACGTAATACAGAAATCTCTCGACGAGCTTGTAGGAGGCTGCCAAGACGAAGCGTTGCAGGTAGCTGACCAAGAGATGTTTCTGCTACACGACAACTTTGGAACTCATTCTGGTCAGGGTACAGCCACTCGGGTCGGCATGCTTAGCTGGGTGGTAACGTGCTCGCCTCCAATGCAAGCGGTCCCGGGTTCGATTCCCGGCCGAGTTAGAGATTTTCCCGCTCATGGATTGGGTGTTGTGTTGTCCTCATCACCATTCCATCCTCATCACCGGCGCGTAAGTCGCCCAATGTGGCGTCGAGCCGGCCGGGGTGGTTCAAATGGTTCAAATGGCTCTGAGCACTATGGCACTTAACATCTGAGGTCATCAGTCCCCTAGAACTTAAAAACTACTTAAACCTAACGAACCTAATGACAGCACACACATCCATGTCCGAGGTAAGATTCGAACCTGCGACCGTAGCGATCGCGCGGTTTCAGGCTGAAGCGCCTAGAGCCGCTTAAGTAATTCCAAGTTCTAGGGGACTGATGACCTCCGAAGTTAAGTCCCATAGTGCTCAGAGCTATCTGAACCATTTTGTGGAGTCGAATGAAGTAAGACTTGCACTTGGCGGCCGAATTTCCCCGACTGGGGCCTCCCGGCCAACGATGCCATATGCTCATTTAATTTCCACAGTCACTCGTGCTGCCTCTTCGAGCTATCACATTTGTCCCCATTTCGTATTCTCCTGAGCTGATACTCAGTGTCTTCTTCCTCTTCCCCCTGATGAAGAAACCGTGGCATGACAGATGTTTCCAGAATATCGACGAGACGATTTTCGACGTGGAACATTTTCCGAACAACCAAAATTTAGACTTCTATTACCAGTGTGTCCATCAAGTCACTCATCTTTGGGAAAATGTGTCGCATTCAAGGATGAATATATAGGGGAGGACTAACGTCAATATCTGGTTTCTTAGTGGCAGCTTGGTCTTTTCGAGATGGTAATTAGAACAGTCAATAAAATTCATCTGGGTTTGAGGCCGCGTTGCCAGTTATAAAATTCCGATGTTTCGGCGACTATTGCGAGACGCCTTCCTCAGGGTGTATTGCTAACTGCTGAATGAGCACTAGTTTGGTTACTTATATACTATGAAGGAGTGCTGTCATTGGATATGAGGATGAGGAGCAAGGGTATTAGGTGTTCTTTTATTGCTCTTTGCACTGCGTGTTTTCATTGGCGGAAATAGGCGATTTCCATTGGAGTTTACTTTATTGCTTGCCATTGTTGGAAATCGGCGTACAGGAAACTGAGCGGCGACTGCAGCGTAGCGCTGTTTACTAACTGCCTAGTATCGACCAGGGCGCGTCAGGGCTCTGTATACCCTCCGCCGCTGTGGCTTACCGCGCGCCTGTTGCTTTACCTGAGCTGTACTTCCGCAAAGCTGTTACTGCTGGCAGCTGGAAGTCGGTACCCGTCTTCTCTGTCCATGTTGTCGTGTCGCTTAACAATTTCTATACCTTCTCTAATCTTCCTCCTCAAATTAAACGGCTGTTTCGGCAGTACTCGGGGCTTTTCAAAATTCGATCTTCATCCTGCACTGTTCCTGCTGTTCTGCCATTGCTGACTTGTATTGTTTGAGACGGACGTATCTCTCGTGTTCAGATAACATTGTGCTTATTGGACGCCCAGTTTCACCTACATGCACCAGTCCACATTCGACCCTGATTTCATAAACTCCCGCGGCATGAAACTTGTCAGTTGACGGAGAATTCTGCCCAGACGTTCAGTAACGCCTTGTACGCATGGTAGCAGGACGGTGTTCCGTGCTTCGTTCTACATTTCCCTATTGCCCTCCTCCTCTGGCGCCATAGCTTTATGTAGCAATTATTTTCCAAAAACGGACCTGAGGTTCAGCTTTGAGACTGTGTTCATCGCAGATCCCTAGGCTCTCTCAGTTAAAGTTTGCTGGGCCGATTTCTTTTGCGTAGGATGATGGAGGAAGGATGCATGCGGGTACCTGTCCGTGTGGGTGGGCTATCTGTAAACACTTTGTCCAAGCTTCCTGTCAGGCTTATGGTAAACTTCCACGCCGAGAAAAGGCAATACCCCGTTCTTTTCTATCTCCACGGTAAAGTGAATTTTGCTGTGCAGCGAATTGAGATGTTGGTGGAAGTTCTGAAGCTCTGAAACGTCGGAATTTTATAGCTGACAATGCGACCTCAAACCCAGAAGAATTTTACTGACTGTGACAACAGCTGCAGAAGCCTACGTATACATGGTAGTTAAAAGTTTATGACTGCCCCTCCTAGGGCCGTCTGTCTAGTTTCCGCGATAAACGTGGCATAACGTCACTGAAGTACAGAACTGTTACAAATGCGTCTAAACTATGCTTCATTGAAAATTTTAATGCCTGTTACGTGTGCGTTCTTCGGAAGAGAAGATAGGCTTTATTGTGTGTGCGCGCCCTACCAGGACTTTCACTTTTGGTACGACTACTTCTGCTTAAGGTTTTTCCATTTTTATATTTCCGTAAATCAGTTGGTAAAAAGGGAACCCTTATAGGATCACGTTGTTTTCCGTCTGCCCGTGTGCATCTCTGTCTCACAGTTAAAAAACCCTTTTTCTCGGGAACCAGCGGACGTCTGAAGTTGAAATTTATATCACATTCCAAAGTCTACGGTCCCTTGGCGGTGTACTAAAGACTACATTCTAAATCAAAGAAGATACGGCCGTTTATGTCACATATTTTGACACTCGCAAATTCACTAATCAAAACCTATAGGATATTTCCTATTGACCTAGGTTCACAAAATTTGGCAACGAGCAAGTTTTCGAAGTAAAAGTGAAAGGAAAAAAGTCAGAAGCGTAAATTTGCAGTTATATCACATGGAAAAATATTTTTTTGTCATTTCTTACCCAACTATCAGTCTGTCAGGCCGTCTATTGAGACCCCTTTTTCTAAGGAACGGGCAGAGGTATCAAGCCGAAATTTGTCAAATATACAAATGTGTATGAACTCCTAAGAGACCAAACTGCTGAGGTCGTCGGTCCCTAGACTTAGACACTACTTAAAGTAACTTATGCTAAGAACAACACCCACGGGTGACCGAGGGAGGACTCGAACTTCCGGCGGGAAGGGGGGGGGGGGCGCAATCCGTGACATGGCACTTCAAACCGCGCAGCGAATCGGCGAAATTTGTCACATTTTAAGGTTTATGGTCCCTTTGTGGTGTAAGAAAGTCACTTATTGTCGTACTCACAAACTCACTCATCAATGCATATAGGGTAGTTGCTGTTGATACAGAATCATAATATTTGGTAAGAAGCAAGGTTTCACAGCACAAGTTAAGGAAAAAACCAGAAAATTGTTATTTTATAAATATATATCACATGAGAGACAATTTCTTTTGCCTTTTGGTATCCGACTTCAAACTTAAAATTAAAACATTCTAGAAA
Source organism: Schistocerca piceifrons (assembly GCF_021461385.2). Lineage (NCBI taxonomy): Eukaryota > Metazoa > Arthropoda > Insecta > Orthoptera > Acrididae > Schistocerca > Schistocerca piceifrons. The sequence continues at coordinate 318,050,385 of NC_060139.1, read as the reverse complement.
TTCTTGGAATTCTGGGGCTGATATCTTGCCAGTATCAGTGTCAATAACAGGAATAAATTGTCGAGGTTCTCGATTTCTGCTATGAATGAATTGGTTATATACACAATTAAATTTATACAAAGCGCGAGTCGTAGTCGCGTTTTTTTCTGGTTGGTTAACCAATGCTCCGAGCACGCCATCAGCTCATTCCTGGTTATGGATGTGGACACTTGTGAATCTGTAACCGTAAACAACTTATAAGCTGTTGTAAGCTGCCTACGGCCGTAGTTTGTGAAATGACTCACATTCTGTTGGAGCCACATCTCAATGGTGCTTGGTACTTTTGACATTGACTTTAAGATTCTAAACCTGATGGTTTGAGCCATCGTTATCAAATTTATGAGTTGACGAATGTCATGCTACGTCTCTGACATTCACAGTTATGTGAATCAGACACCTCGTCACTTGAAAATCAACCCAAGGTTGGAAGCAATTGTGACATAAAATAAGTTGTTATGTAACAGTCGGCGCTACTATACAATCTTGTAGTGTGTTTCTATATCAGATGAAACAGGCTGGTCCACAGTTGAACAGTCATGGTTATAGCGATGATACCAACATACACAGTGATCATCTATAAAAATGGTTCAAATGGCTCTGAGCACTATGGGACTTAACATCTGAGGTCATCAGTCCCCTAGAACTTAGAACTACTTAAACCTAACTAACCTAAGGACATCACACACATCCATGCCCAAGGCAGGATTTGAACCTGCGACCGTAGACATCTATACACTGCGGGGAATCCGGCTGGATAGCTGAATCGTCTCATGGCAACAGTTAAACATCGATGTTTGGCCAGAATTGTTGCCGAGCAGATAGTCACGTACTGCTAAAACACTAGTCCGGACGTATGTAGTCTCAGCAAACCCACACGGGTTTCGTTCGTCCACGGGCAAATGGTAAGCTACAACTGTGATTAAGTTGTGCAGCAGAGGAAGGGAGTGTCTTTGTGGGAATCTGGAATGGGTATTGGACAGGTTAATACGAATACAACAGCTAAGATTATGCACCGTTGCTGAAAGAGGTCTACACGTCTTGGCAATTGGCGTCGGTCTCAGCATTGTGTGTAGAACCGATTCTTTTCTGCGGCTCACCAAAGACTGTGCGAGTAAATGAAACAGAAAAGCTGGAGTATTCTATGTCTTCCATTTTCTGTAAAGATTCGCAATCGTCTTGACTAGAAGACAGTCAGAAAACATCGCCGCTCCAAGGAAACAATGATTTTTCGTGAACAGCATCATAACCAACCAACCTAAATTATGTAGTGATTTCTAAAGTCACAATACTTCCCGTTGCATTTGGATACGCTTAATGTACGGTTTTACAGAAATCATATCATTCCTAGAAACGAGCTATAATTGTAAAATGAATAAAAATTCTATACTTCATATTCCAGGAGGGTGCAACTGCCCTCTTTCGTCCGCTCGTTCACCTCCCCAACCCCATGCAAACACATACGATATAGAGAAAACAGCGTGTGTTTAAAGCAAACACGACTTGCAGCGTCATAGTGGCGCTACTAGCGCGTTTTATGCAACTGGAGTGAAATTTTAATAGACATCATCTTTCAGATGTAGAAACACGCCTACGAACTTCCCTTTATCTCGTACAGCTTCTTCATGGTGTTACGATTTTTTTGCGTCAGTGTATTTGTAATGTGGTGTTCATTGCTAAAGCGAATCTGGCAAAGCCATTTGTGTTGTGGTGGTTTTGTTATGTTGCTCAGCGCGTGCATACATTAATTATATAATTAGAAATAATACACTCAACTGAGGCAAATGGCAATTAGATTCATTAAAACAATGCACTAGAGTGCAGCATATGGAATCAATAAAATTAAAGGATTAGTTGTACCAGCATCAGGGATTAAAGTATATCATAAAGCTTTTATTTAACCCGCTGGTAGATAACGCAATGCGCAGCACTCTTAACTTGCGAGAAGGGAGGTGGGCCAGACCCGGATCTAATTTCCGCGGTGGATTAACGACCGAAGACAGCCTTAGTGTGGTTTTTCGGCGGTTTCCCGCAGTATCATTTACGTAAATACATTCTGCCTCAGAGAATAGGAAATGTACATAGTTAAAGCACGATAACACACAGAACAGTATTTCACGGTACATAGAAAGATGGCGCTCGTGACCTCTTTCCCCTATCTTGCCCTGACGACCGTGGCGTTAGGAAGGGCATCCAGCCACTAAGTTAAATAATAAAGTACTTTTAATAACTTGAATATGCAGTATTAACATTCCACAATAATTTTTATTTAACAGTTCGTTACGAACCGGCTTTCGGCTTCAGACAACTTAATACTCAACACATTGTTCACACAACTTCAGCGAGAGTTCACAGATGTACAAAGATTGTTGTACAAAGATATCGATACAAAACACAAGCATAACGTAATACTTAAAGAAAATCTGATCAAATAAATCCTTTACTACACCATATTCAAATATTAAAACTATATGAATGTATAAGCCAAATATGTTGTACAAGAGAGTAATGGCACACACTACTATATCATATGGACAAAACGGTGACTGTGATAAACAGACCGAAAAAAGGGGGAAGGAGGGAAGAATGAAGTCTACGGAATGTGGAAATGGAACAGTTATAACAAGATTATTAGCTAATAGTGGGAGAATTAATAACTGCCTGCTGCTATTTTAATAAGGCCGAGTAATGAAACTATGTTTGGTCATTAAGGACCAGGTCAGGATTCTTTGACTAGTAATTTACTAATGGCCAGAATTTCAAGTAATTGTTGCTTTCTGTCTTAGTTCCTTTGTGGAGAACATCACATTTCACGTTATATGAATTACATTTATTCAGAGCATGTTCAGCAAAGGTGGAATCTTTGTTTTTCACTCTCCAACTCCTTTCGTACTCAGTCAGTCTAGTAGTTATAGCCCTACGTGATTGACCTACATATAAATTTCCACACAGAGTGCAGGAAATTCTATAAATTCCACTCCATTATAAAGGTGGAATCTTATATTTACTGTTGAACAGAAGGTGCGCAACAGTATTCCTAGTGTAAAAAGCTGGAGTATATTTCCTGGATTTTAGTTTCTTGGCAGGAACCTTTGAAGCCCTACCTACAAATACAATGGGAGCCCATTTGTTGTCACTGTGATTTTGTGCTGTCTGAGGTAGATAAAGGAGTGCTGTTATCATCTATCTCTTCTTTTTGCTGAGTATGTTGTCAATTAGGGTAGGACTAAAACCATTGCTGTATGCTATTTCTTTAATGACTTTCAATTCATTTTCAATATCTGGTTTAGTTCGTGGTGTAGATAGTAGTCGGTACACCATGGAGTGGAAGCCTGCATGTCTGTGACAATGGGTATTTACTGTGTCTTTTGAAGCTACTTTGTTCTTAAATCAATGTTGTTGCTTACTGACATCAATGGTGAGGTCTAAAAAGTTGATAGAATCTCCTTCCAACTCCACTGTGAACTTGATTTTATTGTAGTGTGAGTTCAAATTTTGAAAAAATTTATGTAATTGTCTGGTGGTACCTGCATACAAGTACAGTACGTCATCCAAGTACCTAGTCCAATATTGCATTTTAGAACTAAGAAGCCCTTTATCTGTAAATGTTTGCTCAAAATTATCTTTAAACATTTCAGCTAATAAGAGACTCAGTGGGGACCCCATTGCTAACCTAGCAGACTAGCTGTACAGAGCCCATTGAAACTGCAAGCCCTCTGGCTACTGTTGTGTACATAAACTTTTGCTGTATCTTAGCTGCAACAGAAGTGTTTTTTTTTTTCCAATGCTAACCTGAGGTACACGCCTGTGAATGTTTACCTTTTAATCGGTCCCAAGTGCCGCCAACTGTAGGCCATTACTATGAAATTTCAGCAAGTCAGTGTATCAGTGTGCAGCAGCTCGTGACCTCCAGAATACATGGATGTGGTTGGTTCGCTTTATAATTGAATATTGTTATTGTTATTTTGCATAGTAATTATTGAATGATCATGGTAGTGCTTATCACAATAGAGAATAATTCGTATTTAGTTATTTTAGCCCATTAAATGAGTCTGTAGACGTACGATCTGACTTTCGGGAAAATATCGTCCAAACAATTCCGAAGACTGCAAGAGCTGACAAGTCAGAGAATTATCGCACAATCACCTTAACAAATCATGCATCAAAGTTACTTAAAAGAATAATATAAGAAAACATGAAAAAGAAAACTGAGGATGAGTTAGATGACGATCAGTTTTGGCTTTAGGAAAGGTAACGGCACCAGAGAGGCAATTTTGACGTTGCGGTTGATATGGAAGCAAGGCTACAGAAAAATCAAGACACATTCATTGGACTTGTCGACCTGGAAAAGCGTTCGACGATGTAGAATGGCGCAGGCTTCTGAGAAAAATAGGGATAATTGTAGGGAAATACAGGTAATATACAATACATAGAAGAACCAAGAGTGAACAATAAGAGCGGAAGACCTAGAACGAAGTGCTCGGGTTAAAAAGAGTGTAAGGCAGGGATATAGTCTTTAGCCTCTACTGTTCAATCTGTACATCGAAGAAGCAATGATGGAAATAAAAGAAAGGTTCAGGAGTGGAATTAAAATTCAAGGTGAGAGGATATCAATGATACGATTCGCTGATAACATTGCTAATCTGAGTGAAACGGAAGAACTACATGATCTTCTGAATGAAATGAACAGTCTAATGAGTACAGAATATGGACTGAGAGTAAATCGAAGAAAGAAGAAAGTAATGAGAAGTAGCAGAAGTGAGAACACCGAGAAACTTAACACCAGAATTGATGGTAACGAAGTAGATGAAGTTAAGGAATTCTACTACCTACATAGCAAAATAATCAATGACAGCTGGAGCAAGGAGACATCAAAAGCAGACGCGCACTGGAAAAAAGGGCATTGCTGCCCAAGAGAAGCCTACTAATATCAAATATCGGCCTTAATTTGAGGAAGAAATTTCTGAGAATGTACATTTGGAGCGCGGGAAAGCAGAAAACAGAAGAGAATCGAAGCATTCGAGATGTGGTGCTACAGACGAATGTTGAAAATTAGTTGGACTTATCTACATCTACATACAGACTGATACTCTGCAAATCACATTTAAGTGTCTGCCAAAGGGTTCATCGAACCACGTTCACAATTCTCTATTATTATAATCTCGTATACGCGCGGAAAGAATGAACACCTTTATCTTTCCCTACGAGCTCTGATTTCCCTTATTTCATCATGGTGATCGTTTCTCTGTATACAGGTCGGTGTCAACAAACTATTTTCACGTTCGGAGGAGGAAGTTGGTGATTGGAATTTTGTGAGAAGATTCCGCCGCAACGAAAAACGCCTTTCTTTTAATGATGTCTAGCCCAAATCCTGTATCATTTCAGTGACACACTCATATTTCCCGATAGTATAAAATGTGCTGCCCTTTTTTTGAACTTTTTCAATACACTCCGTCAGTCCTATCTGGTAAGGATCTCACACGGCGCAGCAGTAGTCTAAAAGAGGACGGACAAGCGTAGTGTAGCGGTCTGCTTAATAGGTCTGTTACATTTTCTAAGTGTCCTGCCAGTAAAACGCAGTCTTTGGTTAGCCTTCCCCACAACATTTTGTATGTGTTCCAGTTTAAGTTGTTCGTAATTGTAATTCCTAGGTATTTAATTGAATTTACGGCCTTTAGATGTGACTGATTTATCGCGTAACCGAAGTTTAGCGAATTCCTTTTAGCACTGATGTGGACGACCTCACGCTTTTCGTTATTTACGGTCAACAAACAACTGTCGCAACATTCAGATATCTTTTCTAAATCTTTTTGCAATTTGTTTTGATCTTCTGATGACTTTATTAGTCGATAAGCGACAGCGTCATCTGCAAACAACCTAAGACGGCTGCACAGATTGTCTCCCAAATCATTTATATAGATAAGGAACAGCAAAGGGCCTTTAGACATGAACATTATTGAGCATATCTGGGATGCCTTGCAACGTGCTATTCAGAAGAGATCTCAACCCACTCGTACTCTTGCGGTTTTAGGGACAGCTCTTCAGGATTCATAGGGTCAATTCCCTCCAGCACTACTTCAGACATAAGTCGAGTCCATGCCACGTCGTGTTGCGGCGCTTCTGCGTGCTCGCGGGGGCCCTACACCAAATCAGGCAGGTGTACCACTTTTTTTGGCTCTTCAGCGTAGCATTTGTAGATTTAGTGGAAGCTTAATGACACTGTTGACTAGAATACCGTCTCTTGAAATTATGATGATAGGAGGGATAAAATACAAGGCCCAATAGCTTATCTGCAACTTGTACAAAAACCAGGCTGCTGTTAGAAGAGTCAATGGACATGAAAGGGAATGGTGGTTGAGAAGGAAGTGAGAAACGGTTGTACTTTATCTCCGAAGTTATTGAATCTGTATATTCAACAAGCAGAAAAGGAAACGAAGGAGAAATTTGGAAAGTAAATGAAAGTTCAGGGAGAAGAAATAAGACCTCTGAAGTTGGTCGGTGATATTGTAATGATGTCTCACACAGCATAGGATTTGGGATATCAATTAAACAGAATGGTAAAGTCTAGAAGAAAAGCTATACCACAAATGTCAACAAAAATGAAACAAGGCTAAAGGAATGTAAGTGATTAAATGGGACACTGCTTAGGACACTAATTTGGGAAGTAAAATACTCTAAGTAACATATTTGTTTGCTAATCAGGCTGCAAAGTATATGCTATGACCAAAGTAGAGAGGATACAAGTAGGGGGGCAAACCTACGTGCCACCCCACTTTCCACTGTTGCGACATTTATTCAAGATGGCGCTGATGACGTCATCCAAGATGGCAGCGTGTAGACTTGGCAACATCACATGACGTCATCCAAGATGGCGGCTTTTGCGTGAAAATAGGCCAATTGTGCTATGTCCACTAACCTAACCTCAAGAAAAAATGGCGGGAATTTTGAATTTTGGCGGGAAAATAGCCCAATTGCGCTACGTCCACTAACCTAAGCCTCCAGAAGGAAAACTGGCGGGAAGTTTGAATTCCAAGAGGATAATGCATGCACAGACCGTACTTGTATTTTTACTATTATTGATTATCATTAATTAACATTCATTATTATTTATTATCATTTACTATTATTCATTGTCATTTATTATTATTTATTATTATTGACCTGCCTCCACTAGAAAATTCCGTCCAAATTCAAATTCCAACACGATTATGGCTGCAAAACATTACTTTTGTTTATTATTATTCATTATTATTTATTAACATTCATTATCATTCATTGTCATTTATTATCACTCATTATCATTTATTATCATTCATTATCATTTATTATTATAGGCCTACCTCCACTAGAAAATTGCGCCAAATTCAAATTCCAACACGATATTCTCTCGAAAACTGTACTTCTATTTATTATTATCATTTATTATTTATTCAAGATGTCCGATTTTCTCGGTGAGAAAGCCATTCTCCTTAAATCCATAACAAAAATCTATCACAAGTTCAAATCCCAACACCATAATTGATCACATGTACGAGCTTTATCCGTCACTTACCTTTTTTCACTGGTAGCCTATCATCATCGCGTCAAATAATAAACTGCACTTATAGTAATGTAATTCACGTCCTTTGATTTTGCAGGGAGGAAGGGACTGAAGACTTAATTTCAAGCAGTAAGGTCATCACTTGTTCTCCGAGACAGTCAGTACACACATCTTTCATATCGCAGTGCAGTCACCACGACGACCGCGCTCCAACGGAATTAGTTCAAATCCTCGCCACACCATGGCCAGCGCGCGGAGACACTGCCTACGCCTGTCACGTGAGGCGGCCGGCCACTAGCGCGGGGGGCGAGCCCAGCGATCGCTCCCATGTCGTAAACATGTTTCCGCTGGACACACTGGAACTTGCCGAGTTTGACGTCACAGCGGCCCCTTGTCGGCTCACCATGTGTATTCGTCGCCTCTGCACGTTTCCCACCAAAATTGTCTGCCTCGGAGCTGAATCACACAACGGTCGACCATTCGCTGCCAAAGTTGCTTTCCTCGGCACGTTCAAATCCGTCGACGCCAATCGCTCACCGACCACCACGTGTTCCTGTGCGAGCGAGAACGCAGAGGTACACTTTTGGCGGCAAAAGTTTGCTCGACAGTGTAATCCACCATGACTATATAACAGCACGTTTGGACCGCACTAGAACGCCCGCTAATTGACTCACTCTTGCACGCGCGTAATAACTGTACAATCGCTATGCCGCCACCCCGCTTACTTCACACACCCTCCATACACGCGACGGACATAGCCTTCTGTAAATACCTGGAAAATGACTCTTTATTTCAGACATTACAGTCATGCTGGAGTGTCCCAATTGACTTCTCCATGCTCACACAGCAAAACTCCAGAGCGCAGCTGACGTACGCGCGGCCAGCTGTGCCCCCTCCATCGGCGGCTCCCTGGCTGGCTGACGTCAAGCGACCAGCAGTGCCCGCACACCCCCGCGGCCAGCGTGCTAGGTAGGCGGAGAGCGGAGCCTCAGGGTCCTCCCACAAACGGTCAGCCGCGCTCGCCTCAGTGTCCGACTACGTAAACATCTTTCAGCGCCCGCGAGCACTTAACGCTGGACAGGATGGAACCTCTCGACCGCGTGCCAACAAAGGATACGTTAGGCGCCAGAGTTTGACCGACAGTGGAATCCACCATGACCGTATAACAGCGTGTTTGCTCGTCGCGAGAACGCTCGCTTATTCACTCTCACCACCCCACTATATTAAATAATTGAATTTACAATTTCATTTACGTATGCAAACGAGTTCAACTCCCTAATTTCAACTACTTTTCGAGGGCCAGACCGCCACCTCCTGCTCCTAGGAACCAGCGCCAAGTTTGAAATCTGCCAGTAAATAAAGCTCACTTGCGCTTCCGCCACCAACCTAAGAAAATTGTATCAAACTAAGCCACCAGCACTCAACCTCTTCCTACACGTTTCTAGTAAACGGACTCACCCTGCACTAGGTCCCTGGATGGAGGAACGAATTTACTTTATTTAGGAATGGAGTATATGTATCACACTGACATGTCCCACATCATACAGACCTGCAAAACTCTCCTACATAACTCATTTATAATGTTCTAGACACACGCTTGCTAATTGTAAACAGTTAAAAATAACTCATAGCACAGCCTACAGACATGCGAACCGCTTGTAAATAATGCAAAACATTTTCGTCCAAATAGCCAAACAACCGCTAATTTTCCGCAATAATTTCAGTGCATAGGCTGATGGAAGGAGGAACGAGTGTACTTTATTTATTTGCGACATATCTTTTTGAAACTTTTGCTTCTCATAGGATTCAATATGTAAGGCTGGCATAAGGCAGTTTTGGAACTCCAGTAGTGCACTACACGTGGCAACACAACCACACCCACCAAGATATTCATTCCAATCCAGACCTCTAACTCCTCTACAGATAAATTTGTCCATTTATTTGTTGACTCACTCACAGTCTATTCAGATTGCAGTTTTTGCGCAAAAACCACTCAGACTGCGCTGTGCTGCTCGGGGAAGTAAGGAAGGGCTGCACTCTATTTATTTGGAGCCCTTTTATTCAGTCGTGGAGTATATTTGTCACAAAATACTCACACTGATCCGACTGTGGTCATCTGACACAGGCCACAAACACGTAAACAACTCCTAATTTCACCACACAATAGCAAACAGCTCTTAAATTATGCAGTACACAATATCAGCAGACGAGCTCTGTACTCTTAAACTCTCCAAATAATGCACCGCACGGTGCACACACATGCTCGCAAAATAGTGCAACAGACGCGCCCAAACACCCTCAGCTGCCAAACCGACCGAAAGTCTCTGCTCGGCCTCCCCCAAACATGACCACTACACAGTCGCATTCGCACCTAACACCGGAGAAATTGATATCGCCTATGCGCCTTAGATTACGCTCCAAGGCAGATGGCGCGCGCGTGCGGTCGGCGGGGAAGGGGGTTCCAGAGTAAGAATAATATTGAGAAGGTTTTAGACGGCTGGTCACGTGATGAGTGGAGAGTAGGGATGTGTAGTTATGTTTAGTTAAAGGGCCGTGTAATGTCGTGTGAGGAGCAATGCGCAGTGTGCTACAGTGTTATAGGAGGTAAAGACATGTGCTGCTATGATGTGTCTAGCGTATGGAGGCTGTGCTTCGATAATTATGCTACGTTGATATAAAGTTCGGTGGTCGCGGCTCGGGATCGCGGTCCTGGACGGACGTATGTGTGTGCTTTGGCTGCTGACGAGCGTGTTGACCGTGCCAACTCACGCTTGCGGAAGCCAAGCAGGGGCTGTGCGAGGTCTGAAATCAGATGGATAGGTGACTTCACGATCCTGTGGGCAGGGTGCGGAGTGGGGGTACTTGCACACGTTTGCTGAGTTATTTTGCGAGCGGATCGGCAGGCTCTGCTATGCGTTATTAGGATAGTTCACAAGTACTGAGCGTATCTACACATCTGTGTGATGTATTATTTAGTAGCAGTTGGCTATAGTGTGTACTGAAATTATGATTGGATGCTTGTCTGTGGGCTGTGCAACATGGTCCAGGGCACATCTGGGGTTGGTGTTTTTTGATAGCATGATAGATACACTGTGTGGTTAAATAAGTTGTTCGAAAAAATTAATAGAGTGTTCTCAATGATAACACGCGCCTGCAGCGCAGATCAGAGTGAATGGTTTTCCGTCACCATCTCGGTTGCATGCGAGTAGTAAATGTTTTCCCAGCAGCGTTAATTGTGTGTGTCAACGAGCTAAGAGCTATTCTGACAATAGACGTGAAGGCAGGTCCAGACCTGAGACGGTAGAGGTATACATGAGAAGAACAATGCAGCCTTCACATGTGTCGGCTGTCACAACCGCTCGGAAGCTGAACTTGGCTGGAGACTCTGGAACCCTCTTCCCCGCCGACCGCACGCGCGCGCAATCTGCCTTGGAGCGTAATCGAAGGCGCATAGGCGATATCAATTTCTCCGGTGTTAGGTGCGAATGCGACTGTGTAGTGGTCATGTTTGGGGGAGGCCGAGCAGAGACTTTCGGTCGGTTTGGCAGCTGAGGGTGTTTGGGCGCGTCTGTTGCACTATTTTGCGAGCATGTGTGTACACCGTGCGGTGCATTATTTGGAGAGTTTAAGAGTACAGAGCTCGTCTGCTGATATTGTGTACTGCATAATTTAAGAGCTGTTTGCTATTGTGTGGTTAAATTAGAAGTTGTTTACGTGTTTGTGGCCTGTGTCAGATCACCACAGTCGGATCAGTGTGAATGTTTTGTGACAAATATACTCCACGACTGAATAAAAGGGCTCCAAATAAATAGAGTGCAGCCCTTCCTTACTTCCCCGAGCAGCACAGCGCAGTCTGAGTGGTTTTTGCGCAAAAACTGCAATCTGAATAGACTGTGAGTGAGTCAACAAATAAATGGACAAATTTATCTGTAGTGCACTACTGGAGTTCAGAAACTGCCTTATGCCAGCCTTACATATCGAATCCTATGAGAAGCAAAAGTTTCAAAAAGATATGTCGCAAATAAATAAAGTACACTCGTTCCTCCTTCCATCAGCCTATGCACTGAAATTATTGCGGAAAATTAGCGGTTGTTTAGCTATTTGGACGTAAATGTTTTGCATTACATACGAGCGGTTTGCACGTCTGTAGGCTGTACTATGAGTTATTTTTAACTGTTTACAATTAGCAAGCGTGTGTCTAGAACATTATAAATGAGTTATGTAGTAGTGTTTTGCAGGTCTGTATGATGGGAGACATGTCGGTGTGATACATATACTCCATTCCTGAATAAAGTAAATTCGTTCCTCCATCCAGGGACCTAGTGCAGGGTGAGTCAGTTTACCAGAAACGTGTAGGAAGAGGTTGAGTGCTGGTGGCTTAGTTTGAAACAATTTTCTTAGGTTGGTGGCGGAAGCGCAAGTGAGCTTTGTTTACTGGCAGATTTCAAACTTAGCGCTGGTTCCTAGGAGCAGGAGGTGGCGGTCTGGCCCTCGAAAAGTAGTAGAAATTAGGGAGTTGAACACGTTTGCATACGTAAATGAAATTGTAAATTCAATTATTTAATATAGTGGGGTGGTGAGAGTGAATTAGCGAGCGTTCTCGCGACGAGCAAACACGCTGTTATACGGTCATGGTGGATTCCACTGTCGGTCAAACTCTGGCGCCTAACGTATCCTTTGTTGGCACGCGGTCGAGAGGTTCCATCCTGTCCAGCGTTAAGTGCTCGCGGGCGCTGAAAGATGTTTACGTAGTCGGACACTGAGGCGAGCGCGGCTGACCGTTTGTGGGAGGACCCTGAGGCTCCGCTCTCCGCCTACCTAGCACGCTGGCCGCGGGGGTGTGCGGGCACTGCTGGTCGCTTGACGTCAGCCAGCCAGGGAGCCGCCGATGGAGGGGGCACAGCTGGCCGCGCGTACGTCAGCTGCGCTCTGGAGTTTTGCTGTGTGAGCATGGAGAAGTCAATTGCGACACACCAGCATGACTGTAATGTCTGAAATAAAGAGTCATTTTCCAGGTATTTACAGAAGGCTATGTCCGTCGCGTGTATGGAGGGTGTGTGAAGTAAGCGGGGTGGCGGCGCAGCGATTGTACAGCTACTACACGCGTGCGTGAGTGAGTCAATTAGCGGGCATTCTAGTGCGGTCCAAACGTGCTGTTATATAGTCATGCCGGATTACGCTGTCGAGCAAACTTTTGCCGCCAAAAGTGTACCACTGCGTTCACGCTCGCACAGGGACACATGGTGGACGGTGAGCGGTTGGCATCGACAGGTTTGAACGTGCCGAGGAAAGCAACTTTGGCAGCGAATGGTCGACCGTTGTGTGATTTAGCTCCGAGGCAGACAATTTTGGTGGGAAACGTGCAGAGGCGACGAATACACATGGTGAGCGGACAAGGGGCCGCTGTGACGTCAAACTCGGCAAGTTCCAGTGTGTCCAGCGGAAACATGTTTACCACATGGGAGCGATCGCTGGGCTCGCCCCCCGCGCTAGTGGCCGGCCGCCTCACGTGACAGGCGTAGGCACTGTCTCCACACGCTGGTCAGGGGGTGGCGAGGATTTGAACTAATTCAGTTGGAGCGCGGATGTCGTGGTGATTGCACTGCGATATCAAAGATGTGTGAGCTGACTGTCTTGGAGAACAAGTGATGACTGTACTGCTTGAAATAAAGTCTTCAGTCCCTTCCCCCCTGCAAAATGAAACGACATGAATTACATTACTATAAGTGCAGTTTATTATTTGACGCGATGATGATAGGCTACCAGTGAAAAAAGGTAAGTGACGGAGAAAGTTCGTACATGTGATCAATTATGGTGTTGGGATTTGAACTTGTGATAGATTTTTTATGGATGTAAGGAAAATGGCTTTCTCACCGAGAAAATCGGACATCTTGAATAAATAATAAATGATAATAATAAATAGAAGTACAGTTTTCGAGAGAATATCGTGTTGGAATTTGTATTTGGCGCAATTTTCTAGTGGAGGTAGGCCTATAATAATAAATGATAATGAATGATAATAAATGATAATGAATGATAATAAATGGCAATGAATGATAATGAATGTTAATAAATAATAATGAATAATAATAAAAAGACAAATACGGTCTTTGGATGCATTATCCTGTTGGAATTCAAACTTCCCGCCATTTTTCCTTCTGGGGGCTTAGGTTAGTAGACGTAGCACAATTGGGCTATTATCCCGCCAAAATTCAAAATTCCCGCCATTTTTTCTTGAGGTTAGGTTAGTGGACGTGGCACAATTGGCCTATTTTCCCGCCAAAAGCCGCCATCTTGGATGACGTCATGCAATGTTGCCAAGTCTACATGTCGCCATCTTGGATGACGTCATCGCCGCCATCTTGAATAAATTTGGTACAGTGGAGAGTGTTGTGGCACATAGGTTGTCCCCCTACTGATACAACATGCAGACTGGCAATAAAAAGAAAAATGTTTCTGAAAAAGATATTTGACAACATATAACATATTCTTAAATCTTGGTAATGGTATTCTGAAAATATTTTATTAGATTGTAGCCTTGCACAGAAATAAAACGTAGACAGTATACACAATAACTAAGAAAAGAACAGAAACTGTTGAAACGTGGTGCTGCAGAGAATGCTGAAGTTTAAATGGATAGATTTGATAGGTAATAAAGAAGTACTGAATTGAAATCGCAAGAAGGAAAATTATGGCGCAACGTGACTAAAAGAACGGGTCAGTTGATAGGAGACGTATTGAGGCATCAAGAAACCTTAAATTTGCTAGTGGAGATAGTAGCAGTGGTGCAAAATGAATATATTTGCAGTGGATAGATTAGTATCAAAGCATTCTTCGTAAAGAAGACCATGACAACAACAATGACAACAACGACGACGTAATGAAGTACGTTACGGTATGTTTCTGTCTTGTTTATTATCCAGAAAATTTATTTATTTTACGCTGCCTTGGTCTTCTTGCCGCCAGCGAGATGACATTAAACCGTGTACTGCTGGTCGTCTGTATAGCAGGAACTGTCCGATGCTTTCCTTCCAACTACATACGACCTGCAGATTTAGAACTATATTACTGACCCTAATTTACGGTATCTCCTTGATCCAGAAAATACACGAAACCTAGCGGTAATGTGTCCAATAAAAGGTGTGCTGGCAACAATGAAGAGTGCGACGGATGCGGATACGGGTTGTTGTTGTTGTGGTCTTCAGTGTTAATCCAGTTTTACTGTAGCTGTTCACGCTGTTTTATCCTGTTGAAGGCTCTTTATCTGTGAATAATTACTGCAGTCTTCATCCACAGCGCACACATAAAGGACGAGAAAAGGAAGAATGGCATCTCAAGCGAACCAAGTACGTCTAGAAATTCCCGATACCTCTCATATCTGTTGCCAGTGTGGGCCCGTTACGCTCATAGGGATACGTGTTCTTGATGTCATTCACAGCGAAATGACTGAATAAGATCTTCTCAGATGTTGAAGCCGCGTAATTCGCTTAGTGAAATCCTACAACTACTGACTGTTGGGGTAGTATGGTGTTCTGCTTCTATCAGCTGCGTTTGAGTTCTTCCGCAAAAGGGCCGAAGTGATGCATGCGCATGAAGGTGAGTTGGGCAGCTTCTGGCAGTTCCCGGCCCTGCGCCGAGTGACGTCAGGTGGGACATGGAGGCGGGTTTTTTTTCTCTGTGCGGAAACAAAGATGGATGCTTGACGCTATAGATAGGCAGGAGATTCTGTATATAAACATCTCTCGCTGCGAGATCTCTTTCCGTTTAGTTTTGTGGTTTTGTGTCTCGTACACCACGTATTTTCCTCATAAGTATTCTTTATTATCGATTAAGTGCTAACTTGAGCAGTTTCATCTCTGTTGCCATCTCATTTTCAGTTATATCAAACTGAATGACGAGAGCAGATGTAATTTGTCTCCTCCTGGCAGCTGTGAAGGTGTGTGGATGCAAAGAAAGGCGCGCTCACGGTTTTGTACCGTATTTGCTGAAATGAGCGTTGAGTATAAAAATACATTGATGTTTACTACCTTAATAATTTTTCGATTTAATAATTTTATGTTTATGTTGAATAAGTAAACAGCAAACAGAAATATTGATGTAATACAGCCAAAAGCCTTCTTCCTCCAGCCTCAGTGGCAGCAGTAGAAGAAAAGTTATATGAAAAGAGGCAATTTCAAATGTGGCACCGGCCAATGATGTCACTTGGCGTCACTTTTGTTGTGACTTCCTTTTGCATATTGTGTGGTTCTTTAGTGGATTGGGGAGCATATGCTGCTCATGTGCAAAGGATTCAGATATTAATTTATTGTGCATCTAGTATCAAACAGTAACAATAATACATAACTTTGTTGTTGTTGTGACACCATCAGTTGCTAGCAGTAGCTTGGAATGTTGAAACATATATAGATTCAAAAGATCTATAAATCTGTCGCTCTTCAACACAATGTCTATTTAGGTGTTGAGCCTTGGCCACTATGAAAGTTGTTTGAATCCTGGCAGGGTCGCCACTGCTTTAGCCACAGTGTAAATGAATTAGGTCCTGCGACTCTGGCATGCTGTTAGTAAAACAGCTATACTTTGGGCCAAATTGCCCACTAGATTTGCTGTTCTCCGGTTAGCCGATAGCACATCTAGTGGGCATTGTTGCTGTTTTACTAACAGCATGGCAGAGTTGTATGACCTAACTCTTTTACACTACAGCTAAAGTGGAATGGCGTGGTTCCGATGTTTTTGATCTGGCAGATGCACAAAATGTGTTTTGTGCATGAATGTTCGAACTTAAGTACACTCACCGCTGGAGCTCTGGAGTTGGAATGCTTGCACCTCATTGACAGTGGAGTAGTAGTTCGTGGCACTGCTCTCAAGCCGCAGTGGCGGCTGTAGGAAACGTGGCGGCGTAACTGGCGGCTCGTGTGTTTGAAAGTGCAGCAGACTGGATAGCGGCCAATACCGCTGCTTGGTCCCACGGTAAACCAGAGCTGCCAGAAATGACAACTCACCTTTCCGTGCTTGCATCATTTCAGGTTTCTTCCAGAAGATTCTAGACGCTGCTGCCTCATCGACCAGAAGAAGCCACTGGCATAATTATAGGACGAGCAACCAGCGGATTCCATCTCTGTGACTTCTTGCTAGCGAGTTGTGGCCGTCCCTTCTGATTAACTACAACACTGAAGTATCTAACGCTGACACTCGACCTAAACTAACATGGAAGCAACACCTGCTAAGAAAAAGCACACAACAGACAAAATCTACCAACCATTTCTCCATCGTGCACATCTACGCACTCTTGACCTGTCGTGTCACCTTCTATGCCAATATAGCTTGGCTCTCTCTTCACAATCACTGAACACCTATTCATATAACTTTTATGTTGCGCAAATTCAACTCCAACAACCACACTGTCCTTCCTCCAATTTCGAATACTGGTATACTGAAGCACCTATACTAACATGTTCTACCAGTCCTGTTGGTTCATGTCGGTGATGTAAGCCAGCGAGTTGGTGGGTTCTAAGACAGAGAGCAAAATAATGAGGAGCACACGTAGTGTTTGATAACTTCTTTTACTGAACTTGAGTAACAGCAAGTCCAGGGCAGAATCCAAAGCGAGTCCTTGAGATGGATCCCCAATAACAAAAAGAGGCTGTGTGACAACGCTCCGACTAGACATTCAGAACTCATCTAACAGGCATACTAGAGGTCGGTGCGGCGTTCTTTTAACTCGGCTCCTTGCTGGCGCTGGTTGCACATGCTGAGGAAGGTGTGTCTCGGAGCTGGACGCAGATTGGAGGTGCAGTCACATGGGTTGCTGCCAGCTTCTAAGCGTCGGCCTGCGCGATTGGTATCGACAGCGCTCGATACCACAAACCCTTGATCTACGCTCTCTGCAGATGTTCTCCGTACACAGTTGTTACTGCCTATCTATTCCAGACTATGAAATGCACCCTGACTTTTACATTTCCCGTCAGATCTAACCGACTTCCTATCCTGCGACACGTCAGGTTTTCCTCCTCCTTTCTCTTCTCCTACTCTCTCATTCTCATAGCCATAGCCCGGCTCGCTAGTTACAGTCAGCCCCAATCTCATGTTTCCCATCCACCCGCCCTCAGTAAAAATGCTAACCCTCTATAAATACTAACCCCCCTCCTCCATTAGTACTCAACATCTTACATCACCAGAATCACTTAAGCTTCTCTCTCCCAATTTATCCGTTCCAATGCAAGTCTTCCCGGTTTACCGCAGTTTTTTGAAATACATCAGTTTTTATCGTAATTTTAATAATTTTAGAAATCTGTGGAAATATATTAGCTTTTTACAGTTTTAAAATCGTTTGTATTAATAAAAAAAAGTCTTGAGAGAATAGTGGTGTGAAAAAACCACAGTGAAGAAATAATTTTTAGTTCTACGAAAATAATAAAAGTTTAAAGATTCGACACTTCTAATTTTGGTTTTCATAGCGGTTATTGTCAATAGGAACTAACTGACAGCCAATCTTGGCTAAGGAAATATACACATGTTATCTGCAGGGAAATTTTTATCGTTTAATACTTTAGTTAATAGGCTGAATTAAGACAATCTTTATAGCATCCAGTTGCGAACTTACTGATATTATTGTCATAGCAAGTGTACAATTTGAAATTTATGAGTACTTCAAGTTGCCAATCTTTGGACCACTTTTAAAACCGAAGATCTGACTGAATGTTTGTGCACTTTTTTCATTATATGTAGTTGCAACTTTTGCAAGCAGTCTGAGCTTACTCTTACGAATTTATGTTTTGGGGTAACGTATGAAGCCAAGCTAATGTTTTACGGTTTTAAAAACGTGTATTAGGAAGACGTTGTCGTGTGAAAGAAAGAACGTCTTTCAGACGTCTGCTCAGAGAGGGGAATGTGCCGATATGTTCGTACTGTATCCCTTAATAAGACTCACTGTAATTAATATTTCTATCTCAAGGCAACCGCTCAGTTCACGGAATCTATAAATTACTGTGCGTTCTGCAATAGGATACTAGAACGGTAATACACTACTGGCCATTAAAAGAAGAAATGCAGATGATATAGGGTATTCATTGGACAAATATATTATACTAGAACTGACATGTGATTACATTTTCACGCAATTTGGGTGCATAGATTCTGAGAAATCAGTACCCAAAACAACCACCTCTGGCCGTAGTAACGGCCCTGATACGCCCGGGCATTCACTCAAACAGAGCTTGGATGGCGTGTACAGGTACAGCTGTACATGCAGCTTCAACGCGATACCACAGTTAATCAAGAGTAGTGACTGGGTTATTGCGACGAGCCAGTTGCTCGGCCACCATTGACCAGACGTTTTCAATTGGCGAGAGATCTGGAGAATGTGCTGGCCAGGGCAGCAGTCGATCATTTTCTGTATCCAGAAAGAATCGTACAGGACCTTCAACATGCGGTCGTGCATTATCCTGCTGAAATGTAGGGTTTCGCAGAGATCGAATGAAAGGTAGAGCCAAGGGCCGTAACACATCTGAAATGTAACGTCCACTGTTCAAAGTGCCGTCAATGCGAACAAGAGGTGACCGAGACGTGTTACTAATGGCACCCCATACCATCACGCCGGGTGATACGCCAGTATGGCGCTGACGAATGCACGCTTCCAATGTGCGTTCACCACGATGTCGACAAACACGGATGTGACCATCATGATGCTGTAAACAGAACCTGGATTAATCCGAAAAAATGACGTTTAGCCATTCGTGCACCCAGGTTCGTCGTTGAGTACACCATCGCAGGCGCTCCTGTCTGTGATGCAGCGTCAAGGGTAACCGCAGCCGTGGTCTCCGAGCTGATAGTTCATGCTGCTGCAAACGTCGTCGAACTGTTCGTGCAGATGGTTGTTGTCTTGCAAACGTCCCCATCTGTTGACTCAGGGATCGAGACGTGGCTGCCCGAGGGAGCAAGCTCTGCCTGGGGGGTGGGGGGGGGGGGGTGGGGGGGAGGTGGGCGCGAACCGTGGCAACGCGCTTCAGATCACGCGGCTCCAATGTTGGCACTACACGTGATGGTAGGAAACTTTTACCAGGCACTTTCCAAAACCAGCCCCTTACATCTTGTTGCCACGGGGTATAGCGCGATTCATCATTCTAGATCACTCGTTTCAAGTCATCCAGTGTCCAGAGGCGCCGGACTTCACAGCACCTGAAGTGTCGCTTAGTAATGATTACAGAAGTGCGAGGAACTGCTCGACCATTCTACCGCAAGCTTTCTAACTCCCTAAGCACAGTCATTGCACTAGCTGCACATTGGAACTCATAAGTGATTCCTTTATCTGATCTTATGCTTTCTTTTACAACCGCACTTCGCAATACTCGGCGATGCCTGTCCGTCATTACACGAGATCTTCTTGGTCTTGGTTTAGCAGTGGTTGTACCTCTACGCTTCCACACCACAATTATACCACCAACAGTCGACTTGGACGTATTTAGAAGGGTTGGAATGTCTCTGCTGTGTTTGTTATTCAGGTGACATCCAGTGTCTAGTCCACGTTCGAAGTCTCTAAACCCCCCCCCCCCCCCCCCCCCGAGGGATCCATTCTGCTGTTAACTGCTTGTCTATAATACTCCTCGCCTACTTTTACATGGACGGGTCTGCCTCTCGTGACATCTGGTGGTCAATTCCGCATTACATAATGGTGTCCGGCTATTTTTGGTTGTGTATTGCACCGTATGTATAATTTTAATTTGCATGTTTGACTTGCGTTTGACTGTAAGGTTAAAATTAATGATGATAGTGAAAGATGTTTCTTCATTATGCGATCTGTTGCAAACACTGAATGAAAGAATGAGGTAGAGTATGTGAACGACAAGGCGTATTTGGGAAATTATTGCACAAATAGAATACGATCTAATTGCAGCTGTTAGTATCACTTTGATAGTTGCTATGGAAATCGAAAAAGTCTGAAATGAGGAAATTGTGTAATTTTTTATTTCGTCCGTCTCAGCTGCATTGATATAAAACTCAGACGTAGGGCTTACCGGTTTCAGGCCGACGAGCCCATATTCAAACCATAAACCTTGCTATTAACCGTAATTATTCACACAATACGGTGCCAAAAGGCTCAGCAAAGCATACAGTGGACAACAAGTACCGTTATTGATCTTAGACTATACATCCGTTGCTACTGGCTGACACAACCAAACTCTGGTACCCATAGCGAGGAAACGTCAAAACTCGAGATGGTTATCACAATTAACTGCTGAAAATCATCTACGTCTTACATTCATAATTCCCAGAGTGAGAAGAATGATTTGTTAAATGCCTCTTGCCTTCGCGATAAGTACATGGTTGCATTGTGTTCCTAGATTCCTCGCCCAATACTGGTTCTTGAAACTTCGAGTCTTTTTCCGCGAGATAAGTTTTTCACTAATTCTATAGCGTTCTTTCGCGCCTAAAACAATTCTGTGACCATTCATGCTACTTTTCTTAGTATACCTTCAGTGTCACCTGTTTATGATTTTGGTATGGATCCCAAAACTTCAGCAATATTCTAGGATGGTTGGCGCAGTTGACATGCAAGTAATCTCCTTTGAAGACCGACTGCATTTCCCCAGCATCCTACCAATTAACCGAAATCTGCCACCTGTTTTACCTTTGGTTGAGCCTATGTGATCATTCCATTTCACACCTAACATAAATTGTTATACCAACGTATTTGTGTGAGTAGACTAATTCCAAATATAATATTGTAGTCGTAGGATTAGTACTTTTTTGCATTTTGTGAACCGCACAGTTCTACATTTCAGAATCGGTGGAAACACACTGCAGTTTTATCCGGGGGTCTCACATTTTATTTTATCCCCAGTGAATTGGCTATCACAACAGATCAATTCCCGAAGACGGCTAAGCCACGGATACAGCATTTACGAGAGATACCGCACCGAGGCAGGACAGTCGCTGCCGTCGTCCTGGCGAATGTGCTGCCGCACGGCGGCGGCCTCGCGAACGAGCGGCGGTCCAGTGGCCGCCAGTTTGATTCGCGAGTCCGTTTTGACCGCACGCGTTCTACCGTGTCTGGCTTTAGAGAAGATAGCGGCATTGGACACAGGTAGGCGATGCGACGACCGCCCTTTCTAAAGATTTATGAAAAGATTTTAATACTATGAGCACTGTTGCATGTATTGCCTACTGATACGTGTTGCACCGAGTGAATACAGAATATTCTCGATGTTTATTTAAGCTACGTCTTCCTAGTGCCAAATTGCCTACGTTCTTGTCAACACAAAAGTAAGCCTTAAAGTTATAAATTGCGCACTTCAACTAAATGTTGTCATGTCACTTTTCTGTCGCAATTATTTCTTTTTCACGTTTGATTCTGCTTCTTGAAAGTAGCGTTATGGTTGCTGCTGTTACAGACTGTTTCGTATAGACAGCTAGTTTTGTTTGAAACCTCCTCGGAAAGCGGCTATTAATTTAAGTCTTGGAGCTGAGAGACGATTTCTGAAGCTGAAAAACCGTAAACATCGATGTATTACGACTAGTTGCCTGTTTCGCGCGTCTGGGGAGAGGTGCGTTGTTGGTGTAAGAGTGATCTTACGGATTTCTTGAAACGCGAAGCTGAAATTTCATTTCCTACTTGCATATTCCAGGTATGTCGTGGGGACTGACGGGCTCAGATAAAACTTTATAAGTTTCATTGGTCGCATGTAGAAATACTGTTGTTCTAAGTTTTCATTCAACTTATAGCTAGAGATTTTTTGGTTACGTGCATTTAGCAATTAGCTGTACTGCTGCGATCCGTTCACTGGAACATTTAAGTGAAGGAAAAATGTATTTTTCTGAACTTAGCAGCAGGAGTACAGCTCCGAGCTTCGTAGGGTCACACAGGATCGCCGGGAATACAATGTTTGTTTTATACGAGCACCAGGTCGTACTGTCAGATGGCTCGAAAAATGACGAGACGTATTGATATAAAACTCCATCAAGATGTGGCGTAATTTGCCGTTCAGTTGTTTGTAGGTAACAACCTATAACTATGCCGTAAAAAAAAATAATAAAAAATGTTTTGACAGTCATTTTAAGAACGAAAATTCCAGGCTATTATTGTGTGCCGTAAGATGCATCATATCAGACTAATGTGTATTATCGTCCCACCTGATGGCCCACACGTATTCCTGTTATCCTTTGTTCGAACAGCGGCGCAGGTGCCCCAAGGGTGGCAGTGTTAGGTCGGCGGAGGGGGTGGTGGGGGTGCGGGGTGTGCCCCACTGACAGTGCCAGCGGCCGCGGCAGCCGGTAGGCGTGTCCTGGCGGTGATCTCGCGAGGCGTCGCTGCCGGAGGCAGCAGGGGGGCGTCGGCCGCGCGCCAACTCGCTCCGGCTGTATCGACCAGGCCGTCGACGCTGGGATCCGCCGATGCCATATGGAGCAGTTTTCCACAGGCCTTGCCTACGCCATTCCCATCTCAGCTGCTGTGCGTCAAGTCTCGAATCCGGGCGTGTAATAACAGCAGCTTCGGGGAAAGAAAACTGCCTAGTTCCGTCACAGCAGATAAAATTTCCTAACGAGGTATATTTTTAATTTATCACTCTGTCGACTAAATTTTTGTATTTTCTCATCTCTTCCCTGTCTTCCCAAAATCTTCTCCAACCTACACCCAACATCTTCCCAGGTCAGGTCCTGGGTTCGATTTTGGAGCACCACGCCTCCTTCCTCCCCGTATATAACCTACTATCACCCTACTTTTAATTGTTAATGTGCCATAGATCCCTAATATTTTAGCAGTCCGTAGCAATATTATAAATGCGAAAGTAACTCTGTCTGTTACTTTACAAAATGAAGGACCAGGAAATCCGTGCGAAACTTTCGCTCTTCTGTTGTTTTAAATAATAACATTATTTGGAATAAGTATTTTAGTTGGGATGAGGGTAGTTACGGGAATGCCGGCCTTCTCTCTGAGCAGGTATTTTAGTTGCAGTCGCCCTTTTAGGACCGTCGCTTCTGACAGCATCTAGTGTTGTATTTAGTTAGCTTCATGTTCCTTGTATCATTTTGCGCGATGGATCACAATAAGTCATTTATCATTCACATCGCAGATTAATTTGTACATGTGGTAACATTCTGAACATTTCTAAGTTGCTTTTTCCAAAATGAAAAAAGCTGTACAGATGTTGTGAAATAGTATGCTTTACCCACCACATTTTACACATTACAGTAACAGAAGTTGTTCTACAGAATAGAAAGAGTTGCCAAGAGGAACTTTGAGTTTGTTTTCCAGTTTTACTTTGTTGTCTGTCATGCATTTTATATCAATTGGTATCCTCGGCATCGTAAACTTTTCATTTATTGTTTATAACAGTAGCATTTCTACCACCTTGTTGTTGACAATCGTTAATAATTAAAGAGCAAATACAAACACAAAATAAAAGAAATAAAGAAATTTTTATTTATCGTATGATGATACAGAGCTTGGATCAAAATACATAATTTTAAGAGTATACAGTATAAGAAATGACAAGCAAAATACAGGTACAGAATCAAATGTCCAAAGTATTATGCTAAATTATGTACACATTACAGAAGTTCTTAGATTTTTAAGTCCAGTCTGTTGATCCGCTTGAGCCCTTCAGGTGATACGTGGTGGATGTCATTTATTGATCCCACGAAGGCTCGTTTCGGGCATTCACCAACAATGTGATTTATTGTTTGCAGGGCAGCTCCACAGTCACAATAAAGAAATGTAATTTACTGCTTATGACAATAATTCACTGTCATCAGTTGCTTGTAATTTTTTACTTTCGACCGTAATATTTTCATTTAACTGTTGTTTAAGAGAAGTTTAATGAGATAAAATGCAAAAAAGTAAATAAGTGCGAAGTGTATAGGTTACAACGTAGTTTTCGCTTCTTACGACGTATACCACTAATGCCGCAATAAACTCTAAGTGTATTTTGAGATTTTAATTGCATTTCATACTTTATGTAAGCACGTTAGGCCGTAGTAATACTAGGTAAATCATAATTAAAGGCGACAAAGAGAAATATGTTTATCATTTCGGATAGTTTATTTGTGTAGAAAAGTCACTTTGTACGACGGGAAGAGGCAGTGGCCTACGGTAGTGGCTACGGTTATTATCTATGACGCTGTATACAAATTATCCAGTTGATAATATTTTAAAACAAATAAATGGCATTTGTAATAAGATAAAATGAAAAGGGCGTATTTTACTCGCGATTAATATGTTACCTTCGTAATTAATAGGTGTGAAGGTAGGCATCCATGAAGCTCTTTTGCCTAAGATAATTAAACGTCACTTTTATGTTAAAATTTGCTACAAATAGTAAGTTTTAGCACAGAATCGGTATGCAGTGTCAGAAGCCTGTTTAAGAACGTTTCTAACGATATCTCAATCATCCCTGTGCCATTGGTAAGTGTTGATAAAAAGCGATGTTGACTTGAGAAATAAAATATATAGAGCAGACGGAAAAAACTAGGTAAGTGACATTTTGTACATTTATCAGGAGAGGAGATTTAAACTTTCAAGATTACAAAAAATACGCAAAACACTCAAATCAAGTGCAACCAGTATAATTATAATGCCAAATTTAATGGTTTTAGAGGATGTACATCAGGAAAAAAGACATTTGAAACTGCATAATAAAAAAGACAATACATACAAAAGGGATACATCTTTACTAGAAAAAGAACCTAGTAATAGCTTTCGTCGTATCTACGTGTTCTTTAGCGTTGAAAGTTTCTATTTGTTGGTCTTGCATTTTGATTCGCTATGTGGTAGACTGAAATAAAAGTTTCTCGAGCATTGATCAGAAAACTGTTGAAGTTCTTGAAAGCCTGCATATTTTTTTATAAGATATTGGCAGGAAGTCTGAAGATATGCCCCCAGGATTAGCTTTTTCAAAGCAGGCGTGATTTATCTTTCAAAAACTTCATATTACAGAACACTATTGTATGCACGATGAGGCCACAAGAATCTTCAGGTCACTGTTGTTGACACTCAGGCTCGGCGTCTACTTGTAGGCCAACAGAATGTTCCAAACGTAGTGGTGTTCACTCTCCAATGTAAGCAAACCCATATTTGAACTGCTTATTTTCGTTCACAACCACTTTGATTTGTAACATGCTTTTAAAAAGTCGTTCACTCTCGTATACTTTCTTTTTGAACAGGAATTAATTTGTGAGGCATTACATTCACTCTTGCAGCTTCAAAATCATTTTGGTAACTCTGCAGGAACTTTCTTTTTTGTCAAACCAAAGCTTTTATCACATTACATATTAGAATGTCCTTTTACTGGAAATACTATTTTGACGCTATCTAATCTCTTAATGGTATGCACGAGATACCTGTGGTATATGAACGCTGTATAGTTCTTCTTCTGTCCTGAGCATTAATCACAGAATATTTCAAGAACCCTTAGTTTTGGGTCAGCTATTTCACTCACATAATGGTGAAAAAAATAATAACTTTCTTCTCTCCTTTATTTCCTAAAACTTCAGTGTAAGTACAGAATGTTGCATCACTGTTGGACATTTGAAGAGTGTTGAAACAGAAAAACGGTAATCCCATGCAAAACAGTGAAGACCTTTCGACAAGCAGGAGTTTCACTTACAGTATCATTTTGTTTGATTTTTACAGTTTATCGTAAAGCGCAATCTCTGCATTGGAATCGTCATGCACAGGCCTTCTACGAGCAATTAATGTCATGAAACTAAGCTGGTTATATAGGAACATTTGTCATTCCAGACACCTAACTAATTGATAAGATGTCCTCTTTCGTCGGATTGATTTGTTTCAAACACAAAAACTATGAGCATTTGCAGTCACTGCCAAACTCATAATGTATTGATCTACAATATTATTCATTTTATCATAACTTTTTCTCTTTTTACCTGATTGACAGGTGTCTTCTCCCCTTCATCTTGTGACAACACATTTAAAGATCCCAAGGGGACGACACTACTATCACCTTTCAAACTGAAAACTTTGACTATAAAAAACAACAAAGAGTAAGAAACTCAGTCCATCACGTTTTCAGCCGCAACCCAATTGATATAACAGCTGTTTCACAAACAGTTAAAGCAAACCTTGGACTTGGCCCACTCTTTCCGCGGGAAGGCGACTTAGAACGTTCTGTCCGTTACCACTGAAAGTAACACTCTTTGTATCTCAGTGTCTTGCTACGTTATTTGAAAGTCGTTTTAACTGCCTTGTGGTACCGATGGCTGCCCATCAGAATTTGGCATAAACCAATTTATCAGAAAAAGTTTTAGTTGCCTATGAAAATTTTTAATCGACGTAGAAGAATAACTGTCATATCAAAAACCTTAAATAGCCCAAGAAGTATTAAAAACAGAACAGGTATTACTTACAGAGATTCACATTGCATGGAGACATGACGAAACCATCTGAGCTGAAATGGTCAAGTCAAACAAGTAAAAGTTATCTTGTGAAGCGAACATTAAAACCACAAGCATAGCAAGCAGCTAGAACTGACATGAGACTGAAAGGTTTGTGAATTGCCTGCCGGTGTGGCCGAGCGGTTCTAGGCGCTTCAGTTCGGAACCGCGCTACTGCTACGGTCGCAGGTTCGAATCCTGCCTCGGGCATGGATGTGTGTAATGTCCTTAGGTTAGTTAGGTTTAAGAAGTTCTAGGGGACTGATGACCACTGCAGTTAAGTTCCATAGTGCTCAGAGCCATTTGAAGCATTTGTTTGTGAACTGATTACGCCGCTACGTGGGAAAAGCGCAGTGCGTGCCGCCTATGGGGCGCGAATAGCATAGAGAGGCACAAATGAAGAAAACAGTTACGTAGTAAATGAAAATAGTTATTACAACAGACCAGGCTTAATAACAGAAGTATAAAAGTAGGTAATAAATAAAATATGCAGAATACGTTGACAAAGTGAAACAGCAGTTGATACAAACCATCTGTCCAATGTAGACAGCATTAAAGTGCTCAAAGTGAAAAGAATTAACAGAGTAGGAATAACGAAAATAGTTATTACAGGAGTCAGACAATACAGACGTATAAAAAGTGGTAGTAACTGAAATACACTTGAAATACTGCAAACTGAAACACGCCATCTGTCCAGTGCATAAATAATTGAAGGACTCTAAATCAACAGAAGTAGCATGAAATACAATAACGACAACTAAAAGCGGAGGAAAATGATGTTTGAGAACTTTGTGCACAAACCTTCAGCCAAAGGCTACAGTATGTCAAAAAGTTGCCAATAACTCTTTGAATCCCTTAAGTAAATTTTTATAACGTAATTGTAACTGTTTATTAAGAATGAGACTATCATTAACGGACTTACGCTTAAAAATTTCCAGATTTTCAAGAATATCGAGCCTATAACCTTTCTTTAGCTATAGAGGATAGTAACTTCATCGTCTCCATTCGGTTTGTGGCCTGTAATAATCCGCAAAGGACGAAATGCGCATAGTAGTGCCCTTTCTTCCTCAGAAATGGTCTTTTCATCTGTGCTGATGGTTCTTCCAGTCTGTGGTATGTAATAAACTGGACAAATGTCACCGTTTATATTTTAGACCCCTGAATTGTGCAAAGGAGTAATCGAAGATTTCAAATTGTGAATTAGATTTTTCTGCAAACTGTGTTACTGGAAAATGCGACTCTGCATCCGTATCTTTTTTCTAACCATGTGCAAGATTATCTGTCTTAAGTTTTCAAGACTAAGCTGATGAACCGATTTTGATAAAATTTGACATGGAGATAGCGTGAAGTCAGAGGAAGAACACCAGATAGTTTAGAAAGTTAAAAAAAAAAAAAAATTCAACACATGAGAAGTTGAAGTAAGGACCGGAACATCTTTTAATACACTAGTGAACATAAACCATGTTAAAAAATTGTAAAACAAACTTTCCATCTTCTTTTTAAGTTGCGTTCTTGTCTTTTTTTTTTAGGGGATTGTTAATACTCTTGAATATGGGGTACGTGAGTGGGATGCAGTCAACGCTAGCGCGGAAGTCGAAGACTCGGAGTGTTTATAGAATATTGTGCAACAGTGCAATTCCAATGATGATTTTTGTGCGCGGTTTATGAAATTTTGAAAAGAACTTCCTGCCGAAGCTGGGAAATTCTTGCGACGAAATCGTTGGGAGACACTGTAATAAAATCCGATCATGAGCCCGACAACTGTGTTTAAAACTAATTACTTCAGATACTTTTAATAATATTATTTAGTTACAATTTTCGTTGCAAACGAAAGTTTGATTTAGCGCATAGTTCTAAGGGAGTTCGAGCTGCAAAAGTTGCTCGAACCCAACAAACCTCAGAGAAATCTCAGATCCGCCGGAACTTGGATGCAGAACGTGTATATAACTGATTCCGGTGCTCCGGTCCCGTTAATACGAAATCTTGAAGCGACCACCATGTGTTACGGTACAAACGTACGAATTACACATCTGGAATGAAATATCGTTAGCGCTGTTACATGTGCAACTAGTGGCGCAGCGAAAGGAGGAAGTGTTCAGATTCCACGAATCCCAATTATTCCGACGGACTTGCATTTTCAGTTTAAAAGATTGCAATTTCAGTTAAAAATCTCTTCTGAAATTACTATGATTAAAGCCCAAAGGCAATACTCAAAGTTGCAGATTTGAACTTACAAAAAAAAAAGCATGTTTATCCCATAGACAAATCTACGCTTTGTTCAAAATGGCTCTGAGCACTATGCGACTTAACTTCTGAGGTCATCAGTCGCCTAGAACTTAGAACTAATTAAACCTAACTTAACCTAAGGACATCACACACATCCATGCCCGAGGCAGGATTCGAACCTGCGACCGTAGCGGTCACGCGGTTCCAGACTGAAGCGCCTTTAACCGCACGGCCACACCGGCCGGCTCTACGCTTTGTGCTCACGAATATCCATCCCGTAAGATCTCTGCGTCCTTTGAAAGAAGTAAGATCGAAAACGTTGTTTATAGAACTGTGTTAAGATTCTGCAATAAATAATTGATGAGACAGGAAATTTATTGTAGTTTTTAATATATTTATACTAAGACTCGCCATACGGCAAAATATAGTAACAGAAATACATTCATTATGTAGCTATACACTGGCATTACATACTAGCGCACGCGCACATACCACCCCCCCCCCCCCCCCACACACACACACACACACACCATTGTGTACCCAGGTGAGCATAAATTGCTAGCTTGCTTACTCATCACTCGTAAAAGAACTACTGATACGTGAGCGCAGCTAGTACAAACAATAAAGCCGCCTAAAAAGAAAGAGCCAGAAAAAGGAGATAATTTTCCAGGCCACACAAAATATATACAACAAGAAGTGCTTATCCATAAATACCTAAATTCAGTATCATTAAATCAACGTTTTCTATCTGCACCCGAGCTTCTCACTATCTTTGAGAGATATCTAATAACGGTACTGTATTAGAAAGTAAAGAAAGGTGGTGTGCAATCTACTAAGTCTAAATTACAAAATTACAAATTTAAAAAATCGGAACAAGAGATATGTTCTAAAAGGGACAATATTACTTACACAATGCGCAAACGCAGAGTTACCTTTTATAATCACGTTAAGAAGAATGAATTGTTCGAAATGGAAGAAACGGTTAGAAAGTCAGAACGCCGTGGTTTTCTTTAATAACGTAAGGTGAACGCTTGAATGTCACGTTCGAAAAAGAAAGGTAGGATATCGTGATTTGTCTGCGTCAAATAGGAGATTCTGTTCTGATTATAGTTGTTTCGTCGTCAATGGGACGTTAAAACCAAAGTTTCCTTCCCATAGTTCCCGTCTGCTTTGTTACTGCTTCAACGAACCTTATGATTGGTGACGGGAAGAACTACTACCCACATATTTCTAACATTATTTAAATTGCAGAAATAATTTCGCCGAATTCTTGTTCTGCAAAACTTTCATCAAAAAGATTGTTCGGCAGATGTTCCTTGAGGCGGTCGCATGAACGCTGAAATGACAGATATCGTGAAAATGACAAAGCGGGTGACATCGCCCAGTAAAGAAAATGCAAATGGAGCTGACAGCAGAATATAAAAGCGGATGGAGCATTTCCGTGTTAGGTGATCTGTTCCTTCTATTCAATTTTTAAAAATATTTATTAATTTGGCCAAAGGAGCAATGTCGTCTGGTTATCACAAAATTGTTTGTGTATTTTCCTTTAGCACTTCTTTTTCTGTTCTGAAGTATTCTTCCATTCCCGTGATTACTTCCTCCACATACATTTTAAATGTACGTGGAAAAAACTGTGATGTTCTCGGTTATTTTCTGTGTTAGCACACTGACTCGCACTCGGGAGGACGACGGTTCAAATTTTGCGTCCGGCACCCCAGATTTGTTTTTCCGTGATTTCCATAAACCGCTCGAGGCAAATACTGCGGATGGTGCCTTTGGAAGGACACTGCCGATTTTCTTCCCCATTCCTGAAACACTGCTAGCTTGTGCTCCGTCTCTAATGACCCGTATGTCGATGGCACGCTAAACCTTAATCTCCCTTTCTTCCTTCTTTGTCTTTTCTGTTTCTCAACTTACGGTACACCCATTAGTTCAACAGATAGTACCAGCGACTTCCTCCTCATCAAGTTTTAGAATACGTAGGTTGACAACTACCAAAGTCATCGTTTCGGTGAAGCTAGATAAAACGTCAAAATGGAGTGAACAATGAAATGAACAAATCGAGAAGTATGAGAACTACATGCAGTTTTATTTTAAATTGCATTAATTCGAGTCCCAACGTACTACATAGATTCCAAAATACACAACTCCCGTGTATATATATACGTTGTAGACATTTGTTGTCGAGGTTTGTAGAGCCATGGCTTTATGGCTATGTTTGAGGTGATCTTTTAACTTTATAATAGAATAACAAAAAATTCAAATAACGTTTATCATCATTCTGAACATAAGCAATATGTCGAGGAAGAGAAAGCGGGACCGGAACAGGACTTAGGCCTAAACCTTGACTGGCAGAAGAAGAAGAAGAAGAAGAAGAAGAAGAAGAAGAAGACGAAGAAGACATAAACAATAATAAAAGACTGATGCAATGAACGACTGAAGTACGCTGTTGCCACCCTGAGTCAGTGTTGCCACCTTCAGCCTAGGCCAGTGGCAGTAGTTCCCAACCTTTCTGAGATCATTACTCCTAAGTGTGATCAGAATTATCTTTGAAGGTTTTTAATTTTAAAACGACGAAATATATATGACATTTACTGCAATGCAATGTCTGAGATACTACATTGACGGTTAACAGCCGCGTCCAATCAAAAATGAACTCCCAATCTGCGATTCCGGTTCCTCATCAGCTGTAGAATATTTCGCGGGTCTGTGACTTGAACCCGTATTTCTCGATTGTCGTGAGCGGTCGCCTTGACTACTTCAGCTACCCGAGCAGACTTCCAGGAGAAATGGAGATTTTGGCCGCTCCTGTAAGCGTGCTCCGATAGCCGAAGTGATTGAGGCGGCTGCTTGCGACAAGCGGGAAATTCGGATTCGAGTCCCAGTCTTGCACAACGTTTCCCATGTCCTGAAGTATTCTAGAGCTGATGCGGTACCATAATCACAGTTTGCGACTTCAGTCTTAAATGATATTTAGATTTTGTAAATGTAAACCACGAACTAATTAGTCAATGAGACAGGTTTTTTCTGAGTGGTATAATTCTCGGTGCATCTCTATTTCTACCTATGCCTTATGAGAAAGAGAAACTGAGTATCCGCATTGAGGGTAGACGCTTTTTACAAAACATGATACCTTTTCAACACTTTCTCCCTAGTGACACCTGATTCTTCCGTACCATGCACTGTCTTTTTAAAATTAACCAAGTTAAAATACGTGCACTGCACTTATTATTTCTAAATCACTTGACTTGTGGACTCCTTACTTCTGTAGTGGCAGAAAAATGGAAGACTACAAGATGGCAGCCATTTATGCCTGGTCGCTGCCGCCAGTAATAATAATAATAATAATAATAATAATAATAATAATAATAATAATAATAATAATTATGATTATAAAGCTAAAACTAAACAAAGGTCGCTACACTATGCATACATTGATTACCAAAAAGCTTTTGATAGTGTACCCCACTCATGGTTACTACAAATATTGGAAATATACAAAGTAGATCCTAAATTGATACAGTTCCTAAACATAGTAATGAAAAATTGGAAAACCACACTTAATATCCAAACAAATTAAAATAATATCACATCACAGCCAATACAGATTAAGCATGGAATATACCAAGGAGACTCATTAAGTCCTTTCTGGTTCTGCCTTGCTCTGAACCCACTATCCAACATGCTAAATAATACAAATTATGGATACAATATTACTGGAACATACCCACACAAAATCACACATCTGCTATACATGGATGATCTAAAACTACTGGCAGCAACAAATCAACAACTCAACCAATTACTAAAGATAACAGAAGTATTCAGCAATGATATAAATATGGCTTTTGGAACAGACAAATGTAAGAAAAATAGCATAGTCAAGGGAAAACACACTAAACAAGAAGATTACATATTGGATAACCACAGCGACTGCATAGAAGCGATGGAAAAAACAGATGCCTATAAATATCTAGGATACAGACAAAAAATAGGAATAGATAATACAAATATTAAAGAAGAACTAAAAGAAAAATATAGACAAAGACTAACAAAAATACTGAAAACAGATCTGACAGCAAGAAACAAGACAAAAGCGATAAATACTTATGCTATACCAATATTGACCTACTCATTTGGAGTAGTGAAATGGAGTAACACAGACCTAGAAGCACTCAATACACTTACACGATCACAATGCCACAAATATAGAATACATCACATAAATTCAGCAACTGAAAGATTCACGTTAAGCAGAAAGGAAGGAGGAACGGGATTTATCGACATAAAAAACCTACATTATGGACAGGTAGACAATTTAAGAAAATTCTTTATAGAACGAGCAGAAACTAGCAAAATACACAAAGCAATCACTCATATAAATACATCGGCTACACCACTGCAATTTCATAACCACTTCTACAACCCTTTAGATCACATAACATCAACAGATACGAAGAAAGTAAATTGGAAAAAGAAAACACTACATGGAAAGCACCCGTATCATCTAACACAGCCACACATCGATCAAGACGCATCCAACACATGGCTAAGAAAAGGGAATATATACAGTGAGACGGAAGGATTCATGATTGCAATACAGGATCAAACAATAAACACCAGATATTACAGCAAGCATATTATTAAAGATCCCAATACCACAACAGATAAATGCAGACTTTGCAAACAACAAATAAAAACAGTAGATCACATCACAAGTGGATGTACAATACTGGCAAATACAGAATACCCCAGAAGACATGACAATGTAGCAAAAATAATCCATCAACAGCTTGCCTTACAACATAAACTTATAAAACAACATGTTCCCACATACAAGTGTGCACCACAAAATGTACTGGAGAACGATGAATACAAATTATACTGGAACAGAACCATTATAACAGATAAAACAACACCACATAACAAACCTGACATCATACTCACCAATAAAAAGAAGAAATTAACACAACTAATCGAAATATCCATACCCTGTACAACAAATAAAAAAGAAAACAGGTGAAAAAATTGGAAAATACATCCAACTGGCTGAGTAACTCAAAGACATGTGGCATCAGGATAAAGTTGACATTATCCCAATTATACTATCAACTACAGGAGTCATACCACGCAATATCCACCAGTACATCAACGCAATACAGCTACATCCAAACGTATATATACAACTACAGAAATCTGTAATTATTGACACTTGTTCAATTACCCGAAAGTTCCTAAATGCAATGTAACATATACCATACAGTTAAAAGGAAGTCACGCTTGATCAAGGTCCGCGTCACCTTCCATTTTTAACCAGACATAACGTCTGAGACAAGAAAGAAATAATAATAATGGTAATAATATTATTAATATTAATAATATTATAATAATTGTATTATATTATTATATTATAAATATTATAATAATATTAATAATAATAGTACAGTGTTGTATTGACAATTGCTTCGTTTATCTGTTGCGAAGTGAGCAATGAAGCAATTCCTCCTCCATTGCAAGAAGTACCTACAACTGGCAGAAGGCATTCTCATGAAATATTTAAGCTTATATGATGTGTATGTCTCAGTTTTAATGCCATCGACGGGTGGTGCAAAGTGCAAAGTATGTTTGTAATGGGTGGGCTATGTGAGCCCACCACATTGTCGCACCTTACGCTTGTATTTGAAAAATAATTTATCTATATTACAGTCTTACGAAAAGAAGTGATAAGAGTAATGACCTTTCAAACGTAATCTAGTTTGGTGACAGAAACACAATCAAACCCTTTAGCTTTTACCTCCCCAGACAATTTCATTTTGTACCTCAGGGGGTAAATACGTACAGGTTGCGAAGCACTGTCATAGGCAAAAGCAATACAGCGCCACTTCGCCAACATAAGCACACGTGTCGTCTGCTGAAGCGTCTGCAGAGACCTTCACCACAACCGCCAGCCGCGTAAGTGCTTCTGCCAGGACCCGCCTTAAGGTAAGACGTGCAAATTTCGTTGTAATAGCTAGTGGCGTCATTCGAATGGCGTCAGGAAAGCCGTACGACGTGTCAGATGACTTAAGTTAGGTATGGTCTAATTTTAAATTACGTTGAAGGGTAATTATACAGATAGTTCAGTGCATCCAAATGACACTGGAAGTCCCTCACAAACGGCCAGTGACGGCCTGATTGTGATATTCTTTCATATTGCGTAATTAATTTAAGTACAATTACTGTTATTAATCAGTTAATCATCCACTCAAATCATCCACGCAAAAGCTGAAACAGAACAGTCGACAAGAATTTTTCCGAATATTATCGACTTTCAACGACGAGTACTTTAGGACCGACGACCAACTTCTCGCAACTGGTCTAGTCGGGGCTTTGGTTGTTTGGTTGGATGGTAGGTAGGTAGGTTACCAATACTAATGAGATCGGTACGTACGCGGCCGAGGGTTCGCCCCACAATGTCGGTATTGGCTCCTGAGTACAAGTTCGACAACCACTGCTCTAATATGATCGGGCTAAGTCGAGCAATACGAAAACGCTTGCACCATAACAATATAAGTCCATATGTTCGACCAGTTCTCCACCAAAATAGTTTTTTCGTCAGTTTAAACGCAAGTGATTGCCAACTTTTATTCGCTTATGGTGCACACAGCTTAACATGAGAGAAGCAAATAATTTTGTGACGTAATGCAATAGATACGTGACAGATATGACCGAATGAAAGGGATTTTTGCGAGATGAGCTTTTTAATTTTCATGACATGCGTTTTATCATTTACTTTCATCTCTCGCCAACAAAAAACTGAATTTAATTACAGTTCGTCTGGAAACACGTCGTTTACAGAGCCTTCCCAACTAACCGCGGGATGAGATACAAAAAGCGGAAAATGCCAGTAACATTCTCGTGGGCGTGGTCCTAGAGAGGGGCTGTTCCAGAACTTCTCGTATTGTGTCGTAAATTTCGAGTCTTTGGCTACAGTATTTATTCCATGTGAAATAAGTGTCAGTAACTGGATCTTTTCACACACTAAAACGAAGAGAGTGGAAAGACATTTTCGGTATAGGAACGCTTTCCCACGACATGAAGGTGATATCACTGACAGTTCTTCGGGAGTTGTACAAAGATCGTATCGATAGCAATACTATTACCGAGTTGCTGGTGGTAGTATTAGTAGTGGAACAAAGTGCGTGAAACCACTTACGGCCAACAAATCTGCTTCCACCGTTAAGCGTTTCGTAACTCCCTCTACGCTTTCGCCAAGACGGGTAACTGTTTACAGATGTTCGAAACTTCGTGTGAAATTCAATCCGAGTTGCTTTTAATAGTTTCCACAACAAAACTCTCTCAAAATCTGGAAGAAAATCGAAGATGCTCCGGTAGTATGTAACATATACCAGCGGCAAGATGCAGTACCTTCATTGTACTGCATTAAATGCATTCGCAGTGGCGAATATGGACAACTGCCAGTTGTATAACGAAATGACAGTGAAAATTTGGGCCGGACCGGAGCTCTGTCCTGGATTTCTCTCTTATCCCAAGCGGTCGCCTTACTATCCGGATATCCGAGCACGACTCACCGCCAGATCCATACTTTCATATGTCCTCAACCGTGCGTGTATAACCCGCACTCGTACATCCATTATGTATATTTCCGTACAGTGGAGTCATTTTATTTGAAAGTCGCTTGTCCAATGTGGGCGGATGAATACAACCTTGCCATACCTATGTTGTTCCGAATTACGATGCAATGTTCCTTGGGACATGCATACATGTCGGAAGGAACAAGCGCTGGGCCACTACATTCGTTATGAAATACATGAAATCTATTCGCAATTGCGAATATGGACAATCATCAGCCGTGTAGTGGAATCACGACAAAGACAATTTGTGTCGGATCGGGACTCGAACCCGGATTTCCTGCTTATCGCGTGCGGTCGCCTTGCCATTAGGCTATGTGAACGCGACTCACGGCCAGACCCAAACTTCCATATGTCGTTCGTACATCCATTATATATATTCTCGTACAGGAGAGACACTTTACTTGAAAGTCGCTTGCCAGGTGTCGGCGAATAAGTATGATATTGCAGTGCCTGTGTTATTTCGAATTACGATGCATGCATGTCCGAAGGAACACTGCTTCGGATTCTAATCCGAACACGAAAAGATTTTCTTTTGACTCCTACTTATATAGAAACAAATGACGATTGTAATAAAATAAGAGAAATGAAATACGTCTCACACTTCACAAAACACATTTCGTCTGACAATACTTACCCTTCTACAAAGAAGTTTCATGAATGTATCATAATGTGAGTGCAATGAAGATGTGTAGAATCAAATCTCCTTATGCCCATCAATGCAAGACTGGAGATCAAGAGAACAACTCTGTTACAGACATACATCAGTTAACAGGCATGTAGCACAAATATATTATAACTATTACAATCAAAGATTAACATTCATATCAATACTAGCTCATAGAGATCATTTATTTTGTATAGTTTACAAAAAATTATAACTGTATTTGCAAAGTTTGAATTAGCAATTACAATGTCCATTCACAAATAGCTATGTTGCTCATTGGGCTTTTGCTGTAACCCGTGAAATAAATATGTGGAAACTACCATCACTTATAAAGCCATTGTCTTGATAATTTAGATCATTCCCCCCACCTCTGACGCTTTGATAGCATTTGATTTTTTTCAAATACAGACCACAGAAGATTTTCCTCCATTATGATTTAGCGTCATTAACTGAAAATATAGTTCGGATGAATATGGCCACTTGCTAATAAATTTCTTTCCTAGACTGACAGGTCGCAGTAGACTGAAATTGTGTAACAAGACACATGAGATTTGAAGCAGTCTGTCGCACATACAGACATCTGCACAGTCACATCGTTGTGTGTGGACTACCCACCTCCTCGTCATACTGAATTTGTTCGGCAAAGTAACATATATATTCACTCTCCGTGTAGTTGCACCAGAAGAATACGAACAGCTGCTTCATTGAAATATTGTGTAGTTTCCATGACAGCATGTGTCTTTTACACATGGGAATCAGTCAAGTGAAAAGCAAATCAAGCTTCCTAAGTTGTGCTACGTAGCTGCAACTCCTACAACCTTCTTTGCTTAATTTGTACATGAATTCAGTGTTGTTAAATGTGTAAAAACCATGCACATACTGTAAGAACATATGACTATGTCCAGTGACAGTTATTATTCGAAAAACTTAATGACGTAGGGAGGCCTCTATAGGATGTCACCAACAGTCTCTGGGACTATTACAAAGACAATCAGCAGAATCTCTAACTTGTGAGACATAGGTGACAACATTCCATCTGTAAAGTGAAGAAGATGTACCGAAGTTAAGCATCACCCTAGATCGATCTACACCACAAACAGATTCACCAACCTACCTAAATGTAATAACTGTAATGATATGTGAGATATATTAGCTTTTTTCATACCAATAACATGGTATACTACCGAAACTGGTAGTAATAATTAAGAAACGTTAATACAGGTAAGTGACAAGCATTTTCTAAACTACCTAGACATGACATTTGGAAGATAACTTACCAGCTACAGTCACTGGGGGCCCTTGAAACAGAAGGTTAAGATAGAAAACAATTTACTTTTTGAACTTGACAATTCCTTATGGGGTGACCCACACAATCTTACAGGCTTCACTTTCTGTGCTACGCTACCTCGCTCTCAACATGTCTGCACATCGGGCTCACTTACGCCCGTAAAGGTGGTTTGACACTGCAGTGAAAAATATTTACAGGATTATTTCTTCTTCTTTTATACCCACACAACTTGAAAATCTTAACCCGGAAAAGAGAATAGTCCTAGTAAACACCGAAAGAAAAGACCCAACTGAAGTGAAATTTACTAAGCACCTGAAAGAGAGTAAGCATGCCTTGCCTGGTTGTATTTACCACAGGTCATGGCTTCAGTGGTGAGTGAGTAAAACAAGAACGTAGCCGAAGGAGGGGGGGGGGGAGGAGGAAGAGGGTCAATTGGGTCCGGACCCATCTTCTCCACCACTTAAATGAAATTATACAGGACCTAGCTGCCGTATGATGAAACTGAAAAATTGTACCTCTAAATGTAGTTAGATGTGTACAACTAAAAATTTCAGTAATATTAATATTAGCACTATTCATATATATATATATATATATATATATATATATATATATATATATATAGGTACGGCAAAACTTTCAGGAAACATTCCTCACACAAATAAAGGAAAGATGTTATGTGGACATGTGTCCGGAAACGCTTAATTTCCATGTTAGAGCTTAATTTAGTTTAGTCAGTATGTACTGTACTTCCTCGATTCACCGCTATGATTTCGTACGTGATACTCTACCTGTGCTGCTAGAACATGTGCCTTTACAAGTACGACACAACATGTGGTTCATGCACGATAGAGCTCCTGCACATTTCAGTCGAAGTGTTCGTACACTTCTCAACAACAGATTCGGTGACCGATGGATTGGTAGAGGCGGACCAATTCCATGGCCTCCACGCTCTCCTGACCTCAACCCTCTTGACTTTTATTTATGGGGGCATTTGAAAGCTCTTCTCTACGCAACCCCGGTACCAAATGTAGAGACTCTTCGTGCTCTTATAGTGGACGTCTGTGATAGAATACGCCATCCTCCAGGGCTGCATCAGCGCATCAGGGATTCCATGCGACGGAGGGTGGATGCATGTATCCTCGCTAACGGAGGACATTTTGAACATTTCCTGTAACAAAGTGTTTGACGTCACGCTGGTACGTTCTGTTGCTGTGTGTTTCCATTCCATGATTAATGTGATTTGAAGAGAAGTAATAAAATGAGCTCTAACATGGAAATGAAGCGTTTCCGGACACATGTCCACATAACATCTTTTCTTTATTTGTGTGTGAGGAATGTTCCCTGAAAGTTTGGCCGTACCTTTTTGTAACATCCTGTATATATCTTATAATCTCACTTGTTCCACATCATATCGTTAAAATAATCGTGAAAATGATCTACGAAACATGACATTACTAAACTAAACGTAATGCGCGGAAAGATTCACGAGCTGGAAAATAAAGCATCCGAATTTTTTTATTCTGTTACCATAATCGGTTGAGGTGTTACATGTCATGCTTATTACTAGATCGATTTCCCCCTTCGGTGACGCAGGTTCCAACCCGCTGCCACGAGAGGGCTTCGAACGGTAGCGTTTACATTGGCAGTGGGTAATGTAACTACACTGTCCAGTTACGTTAATGTGGCCAGCTGTCAAAAGTCTGAACGACCACCTTGTGCAGGGCGGACCGCTGCAAGACATGCAGGAAGAGGGTCAGTGAGGCTCTAGAAGGTACCGCTGGTGATGTGGAACCGTGCCGATTCCATTGCCGTGGCCAGCTGCGCTTTTTTCTGGATTGAGGCTCCGTGGCGCGAACAGCCCTATCGAGGTGGTGCCACAGATTTTCGATTGGGTTTAAATCCGAGGAGTTTGGTGGCAAGGCGAGTACGGTAAATTCATCCTGGTGCTCTTTAAACCACGCATGTACCGGTGTGACACGTTGCATTGTCCTGCTGGTAGACGCCATCGTTCCGAGGAGAAATAAACTGCGTGCAGGGGTGGACATGGTCCCCAAGGATAGATGCATACATGTGTTGGTCCACTGCGCATTCCGGAATGACTAGATGAGCCAGGGAATGCCACGAAAACATTCCACAGGCCATAAAGCTCCCTCTTTGCGTTCAAACTTTTTACGCCACACAAACCAACGGTCTGATAGAGCATAAAACGATATTCATCTGAAAAGGTCACCTATCGCCACTCAGTGGACATCCAGTTCCTGTAGTAGTGTGCAAATTCCAGCCTTCGTCGCCAATGCACTGCACTCAGCATGGGTGCATGAACCAAGACGCCCATACGCAGCAACGATCGCCGAACGGTTTTTGAGGAGACACTGTTTGGTAGCCCCTTTGTCCATCTGGGCGGGTAGTTGTTCAACAGTTGAACGTCTATTCGCCCGCACACATCTCCGCAGCGGTCGTTCATCCCTATCATTTATGTCCTACCGTACGCCACAGTTGCTTCGGAACCGGTTTAGCACAGCGCCATTTTGCTATGCACGGTATATTTGAACAATGACGGCTCGGAAGAGTTCACAGAGAGCTTTTTCGGAGATGACTCCGCACTTAGGCCGAAAGTCAGTGATCATGCCCTTCTGGATGCCAAGTAAACCACTGCGTTTCCGCTTTATGACGACTGCACTCTTTTGTTCGTCCTCCAGACACGTGTTACATATCCTCTACTGTTGAAGCTGCCGTGTGTGAGTGGTTATTACCAGTTCACATCGAACACAAGCGGGAGTCACATTAATGTGACTGGACCATGCATGTCGGTGGGTGAGGGACAGAGTGCTGTAATAAAGTTTCAAATTCGAAGTGTTGCCGGCTTGGTTCCATTCGATTTTCACTTGTTTCCAAAGTTTATAGGAAACCTTCGAGAACCTCACTTTGACAGCTATGAAATGGTGGGTGCAGAGGTGAGGTTGGGACTCCGCCAACAAAGTAAACATCTACAAATGGTTCAAATGGCTCTAAGCACTATGGGACTTAACATCTCAGGTCACCAGTCCCCTGAACTTAGAACTACTTAAACCTAACTAACCTAAGGACATCACACACATCCATGCCCGAGCCAGGATTCGAACCGGCGACCGTAGCAGCCGCGTGGCTCCGGACTGAAGCGCCTAGAACCGCTCGGTCACAACGGCCGGCAAACAGTCTACAGTGACGGTATCAACAAACTGGTCTCTCATTGGGAGAAATGTGTTTGTTATCGGGGTGACTGTGTTGAGAATTTTGTACATATGAAAAAAAGAGGTAGAATGTTAACAGCGTTTGTTTTATTTAAAATTTTTAACAGTTTTTACGTACAAAAATCTGCGACGTTATTTTTCAGTACACCCACGCAGTGTTTCATTTTTCCCACGTGCTTTTCGTTAATGGAACGGTCAAGCATTAGTCTGAAAGTGGTTCTATGAACCCTTTGCGAAACACTTAAATATTAATTAAAGAGTAGTCATGTAGACGTTAATGTAGACATTCTCATCTCCTGCCGTCTTATTTATCTGTACTTACCCATTGCATTTAGCATACTTAATAGCCAGTTTTATGCGTTTCAGTGTTTATTTCTCCGACTGCCAGTTAACTCGGCTTATACGCCTTACAAGATACCGCACTAAACTGTTCCTTCTCCTAGCAATATGAATTCTGTTAAGAGAAAAAACTGAATTTTCTTCAAAAAAATATTTTTATTCGTCGTTGAAAGTTAGTCCATGTTTCGTTTAAAGTGTTATCCCTTCTACAGCAAACAGTATTAAACTGAGTCTTCCACCGTAGCACCTTTACGGCAACTAAGATGAAATATTTGCTTAATATAAGGTTCAATACGGTGGGAATTAGTGGATGTTATACTACCGATTAATGTGACACAGTTGTAATGAATCTTCCAAAATATTCACAGATAATTGCTTCACAGGACTCCACTGTTCACACACCGCTTTTTACGCATCAATTTGGAGCACTTCCCTAACCACTCAATCCAGTCTACTGCTTGACTGTTCGTGGTGTAATGATTTAATCACGGGTTGTCCACGCGCCGCGCCAGATGTTTCCGGGAATTTGTATTAGGCACAATTCAAGTTTAACTGTTACAGTCCGTGAACCCTCGGCGGTTGTACAACATGTATATAAACGGCTGTACAGCATAAGTGCATAAACGCACTTCAATTAATAATTTTCAGCACAATTTTTAACCATTTTTGGCTTCACGTTCCAAACAAATGCGCAGATCGATGAGACTCTCCTGGTGAAACTCAACTACACTGAAGTGCCAAAGAAACTCGTACAGGCATATGTATTCCAATAAAAAGGTATGTAAACAGGCAGAATACGGCACTGTGGTCGGCAACGCCCATATAAGACAAGTGTCTGGCGCAGTTGTTAGATCGGTTACTGCTGCTGCAATGGCCAGTTATCAAGCCATGAGTGAGTTTGAACGTGGCGTTATAGTCGACGCACGAACGATGGGACACAGCATCTCCGAGGTAGCGATGAAGCGGGGATTTCCCCATACGACCATTTCACGAGTGTACCGTGAATATCAGGAATCCGGTAAAACATCAAATCTCCGACATCGCTGCGACCGGAAAAAGAACCTGCAAGAACGGGACCAACGACGATTGAAGAGAATCGTTCAACGTGATAGAAGTGCAACCCTTCCGAAAGTTGCAGCAGATTTCAATGCTGGGCCATCAACAAGTGTCAGAGTGGGAACCAATCAAAGAAATATAATCTATATGGGCGTTCGGAGCCGAAGGCCCACTCGTGTACACTTGATTACTTCACGACACAAAGCTTTACGCTTCGCCTGGGCCCGTCAACACCGACATTGGACTGTTGATGACTGGAAACATGTTGCTTACCCCATGCAGATCCGGGGGTTAGAATACGCCCGAGGTATTCCTTCTTGTCGTAAGAGGCGACTATAAGGAGTCTCACTCGTTTCGTCCTTTATGTGATAGTTCCCTGTAGGGTTTGACCTCCATTTTTCAAAATTTTCCCAAAGAGCGAGCCAATTGGGGAAGGACGCCTTACATGGTGCTTCGTGTCCATCATGTGCTGAGATCTATCGCATCCCTCGTCGATGTGAATCTGCACTTCTGCTCATTCTCCAACTATTGGGTGAGGTCACCCTCCTGGGTGCGTATTTTTCCATCAACTGTGCAGTATCTTTTACTACGTTGACGATGATAATGGACGAATTTGCTTGATTGCACCTGATACCCAGCATGGTAGCAAGTCTGTTGTGGTGGGACCGCTATGTACCCTGTTGGTTGCAGCCCCCTAACAACACAGGGATCGCTCTGCTGTTAACTCCCTACGTATGCCATCCCTGGGGCATCAGGACTCCTGTCAATGGCCATCCTGCCAGGTGGCCCTTGCTGAGGCTGGGTGGCACCCGTGAGGAAGGCCGCTGATCAGAGTGTGTGGCATCAGGGCAGATGACATGCCATGAATTGAAGTACGTCATCTCAGTCTCTAAGTGGGCAAAGTCTAACTCCAATGCTAAGAAATATGACACCAAATCGTTCCCCTCCCTGGAAGACCATGGGACGGACGCCAGGCCATGGATGGCAGTGAAGCTTATTCGCCCTGGTACCTGATATGTATGAGAGTTGAAGGGTAATCTTTCATGTCCATGAAGCCTCAATTTTTTGTGGAAGTTTCGAGGACAAGTTCGGGGAGGTGGAGGGCTTGTCCAAAATGTGCTGTGGGTCAATCTTGATAAAAACAGCATCCTCTGCCCAGTCACGGGCATTACTGGCTTGTGACAAGTGGGGGGATGTTTCTGTTATTATCATGCCTCATAGGAGCTTAAATATGGTCCAGGGTATTATATTTCACTGGGACCTCCTCT
This sequence comes from Schistocerca piceifrons, assembly GCF_021461385.2. Lineage (NCBI taxonomy): Eukaryota > Metazoa > Arthropoda > Insecta > Orthoptera > Acrididae > Schistocerca > Schistocerca piceifrons. Next base: position 318,005,715 of record NC_060139.1, on the reverse strand, counting down.
TTCAGTCTGACGACGAGCTGCACGCCAATTTAGAGCGGCAAGGTGTTCATTTCGCCCAGCGCGTCCATTGGGGTCCAAGGGATAATCAAGTTGCCCCCGGTGCCTTCATCTTGGCCTTTGAGGGTGATGCATTGCCTGAAAAGGTCAAGGTGATGGTCTACCACTGTGACGTCAAGCCGTATATCCCTCCCCCGATGCGGTGCTTTAAGTTCTGGAAGTTCGGCCATATGTCTTCCCACTGTACTTCCAGGGTCACATGCCAAGATTGTGGACGACCATCACATCCTAATACTCCATGTGCCCCACCTCCAATCTGTGTGAACTGCGGAGAGCATCATTCACCTTGCTCGCCAGACTGCAGGATATTACAGGAAGAGAGGAAAATCATGGAATATAAGAACTTGGACCGACCGACCTACACTGAGACTAAGAGGAAATTTGAGCACCTACATCCTGTGGCTATGCCCTCCTCTTACGCCGCCACTACCAGAACAGTTGTCGCCCTAACAGTTCCTCACATTCTTGTCGCCTCTCAGAACTGGAAGACTACATCTGTCCCCTTGATGGTTGGGGGGCACTTCCCTCCCTGTTGCTCCCACACCACCTACTTTGGGATCCCCCCCCCCCCCCCCCCACTTCTGAGCCAGAGAAGTGTAAATCTTCTTCGGCTCTTCTCACTAGGAAGGGGTCCCTTGGGTCACTCCCTTGCAAGCTTGCTATCTTTAGCAAAGCTGACACCCACTAGTGGCTGAAGCAACCACAGATAGCTGGTCATAGGGCTTCACGGTCCTCCCCAATCACTGAGACTGAATCAGTGAAGCCCTCCCAGCCAGGGAAACCCAAGGAGCAGCGAGAGAAATCCAAAAAGAAGGTCCCCAACTGTTAAGCTTTGCACCTGCTTTCTACATTGCCCTACAGGAAACCTGCTTCCTGGCAGTGCGGACCTCTGCCCCCCACGGCTATAAGGGATACTACAGAACCATAGAAACTACAATCGAGTGTTAGGTGGAGTTTGCGTTTATGTCCTAAACTCAGTCTGTAGTGAAACTGTGTCCCTTCAAACCCCTTTTGAAGCTGTGGCTGTCAGAATAAAGGCGACGCAGGAAATAACTTCCTCCAGATGGCGCAGTATCCCTGAATGTATTAACTGCACTGATTTATCAACTCCCTAAACCTTTCCTACTTCTGGGAGCTTTTAACGCCAATAACCCCTTGTGGGGTGGCACCATGCTTACAGGTCGAGGCCGAGATGTCGAAACTTCGCTGTCTCGGTTCGACCTCTGCCTCTTAAATACTGGGCCAACACACATTTCAGTTTGCCTCATGGTAGTTACTCGGCCATTGATTTATCAATTTGCAGCCCAGGACTTCTTTCATCTATCCACTGAAGAGCGCATGACGACCTGTGTGGTAGTGACCACTTCCCCATCTTCTTGCCACTGCCCCAGCGTCAAGCCCACAGACGCCTGCCCAGATGAGCTTTAAACAAGGCGGACTGGGAAACTTTCAGCTCTGCTGTCACCGTTGAATCCGCCCCCACACGGTAACATCGATGTGATGGTTGAGCAGGTGACTACAAAATCGTTTCTGTGACAGGAAACACGATCCCTCGGTGGTTGCTGGAAGTCGCTGAAGAAATTAAGGAGCGTCGGCGAGCTCTACGGTAGCATAAGCGGCACCCTTCCCTGGAGCACCTCATAGCCTTCAAAGTTTAAACGGTTCCGTTCCCGCGTCCGCCAACGTATCAAACAACGGAAGCTGAAGTGTTGGGAGAGATATGTCTCGACCATTGGGTGCCATATGTCACCTTCCAAAGTCTGGGCAAAGATCAAACGTGTTTTCGTGTACAAGACCCCAACAGGTGTTCCCGGTGTTAACATAAATGGCGTGTTATGTACCGATGCAAACGCGTTTGCCGAGCACTTTTCTGAGCACTATGCTCGAGCCTCTGCGTTGGAGAATTACCCCCCCCCCCCCCCCCCCCCAGCCTTTCACACTCTCAAGCGGCGGCTGGAAGAGAAAGTCCTCTCGTTCACTACACGCCACAGTGAATCCTATAACGCCCCATTTACAGAGTGGGAGTTCGTCAGTGCCCTTGCACACTGCCTTGACACGGCTCCTGGGCCAGATCGGATACACAGTGAGATGATTAAACATCTCTTATCTCACTACAAGTGACATATCCCACTCATCTTCAACTCGATCAGGTGCGACGGCTACTTTCCACCGCAATGACGGGAGAGCACCATCATTCTGGTGCTCAAACACGGTAAAAACCCGCTTGATGTGGATAGCTATCGGCCCGCCAGCCTCACAACATTCTTTGTAAGCTGCTGGAACGTATGGTGTGTCGGCGGTTGGATTGGGTCTTGAAGTCACGTGGCCTACTGGCTCCATGTCAGGGCGGCTTCCTCCATGGTCGCTCTACCACTGATAATCTTGTGTCTCTCGAGTCTGCCATCCGAACAGCCTTTTCCAGACGGCAACACCTGGTCGCCGTCTTTTTTGCTTTACAAAAAGCGCATGACACCACCTGGCGACATCATATCCTTGCCACATTACACGAGTGGGGTCTCTGAGGCACGCTCTCGATTTGTATCCAAAATTTCCTGTTGCTTCGTACATTCCGTGCCGAAGTTGGTGCCTCCCATAGTCCCCCCCCCCCCCCCCCCCCCATATCCAGGAGAATAGGGTCCCGCAGGGCTCTGTATTGAGTGTCTATCTCTTTTTAGTGTACAGTAATGGTCTAGCAGCGTATAAGCTCCCTACTCCTTGGAGATTATATGGGTTAATTAATGATTATTATGTTACCATTCTCTTGTTGTAGTTGACCGTTTATATCGAGACTTCGTTCATTGTTAAATGCAATGGTGTGGCACTAACTGATGGAGACGCATTAAGAAGTGGTAAATTTAATTTATTTCCTTTATCACACTGCACAAACATAAACACACTATTATTCAAACTGTGTGCCACTACTATTAAACATAGAGATACATCCTTCGCTACGCAACCGCCTTTGGCTCACGCAGCCTACACCTTCCATAGCCTCTCAACAACTGCCTCTGCTTGCGACTCCCTGCGCCATTGGGAATTGTCGCCCTCCAAAGAACAACCACTTACAGATAATACGCACCAATACCCTCACAAGTAGCAGCAGCAGGGCCGTCCGTCTAACCCTCTCCGTATGCAGACGACTTCTGCATTTCGTACTGCTCCACCAGTACTGGTATAGCTGAGTGGCGCCTACAGGGAGCTATCCACAAGGCGCAGTCATGGGCTCTAGCCCAGAATTTCCTGCTTTCGGCCGCAAAGTCGTGTGTTATGCACTTTGTAAGGGATCCGTGATCCCACGAACATGGATGCTAGTATCCGACGCCCAGGTCGATAGAAGACAGGAGTCGATTGTTGAGCGCTGCAGTAGGCAGTGAGACGAGTGTTAAGTGCGGAGTACTACTAGAGAGTGTCGAGTGAGAAGTGGTACTGGAGAGACGGGCAAGAATGGTGGTCGAGTAAATTCACCGGAGTATGACGAGTGAGCGCGTCCCACTGATCGTCGTGGGGTGGACCCTCATCGATACCGATTCGCGAGTGATATGACAGCAAAAGTGACAAGTGCCGAATTTCGTGTTTCGCGTCAATCGCGTCGACCGGCAACAAACATGGATTGCAGTGAGGATTGTTGTGGATGTTAACCATCATCATTGTGTGTGACGAAATATCTAAAAGTCAGCAACCAATAAGAGATATAACCGTAATTAGACGTGTAAGGCGAAGGTAGCAACTGCCTTAGCATTTGTGTGTTAGTAGGAAATATATATATCAGTTTGTAAATCGCAACCTTTTTGGTCCTTAATAATAGACAAACTTTCTATCATTTCCACTATTTAATCTCAGAACAGCCGCACTCTGTTGAAATACCCCCGAAACCAGCAGAAAAACCGATAGCCTTTCTTCCATTAAGCACACGGTCATATAATCATAATAATTGTTTGGCGGATTCGGTAAGTCATACAAAACCCAATAAGGAACTTAAACGGGGGTGTTTCAACTTCTGTTGGCGTAGTACCGTTCATCCGGAACCAGAACTTTATCTAAATGGCGATCCACTCACCGTAGTGGAGACCTATCGATTCTTAGGACTGGTTTTCGACGCTCGATCGACTTGGCTTCCTCACCATCGTCAGCTGAAGCGGAAGTGCTGGCAACACCTCAGTGCCCTTTGCTGCCTGAGCAACACCAACTGGGGTGCAGATCCCTCTACGCTGCTGCAGCTCCACAGAGCCCTTGTTCAATCCTGCCTTGACTATGGGAGTCTGGTTTATGGTTCGCATCCAAAGCGTTGCGTTTACTCGACCCAGTGCACCACTGTGGCGTTCGTCTAGCGACAGGAACTTTTAGGACGAGTCCAGTGACCAACGTCCTGGTGGAAGTCGGAGTCCCTCCATTGCAGGTTAGGCGTGCATGACTGCTGGCCAGTTACGTTGCACACGTTCGTTGTTCTCTTGCGCATCCGAATCACCGTCTCATTTTCCCACCCACGGCGGTTCATATCCCGCATCGGCGGCCCAGGTCAGGGCTTCCAATTGCAGTTCGTATCCAATCCCTTCTTTTCGAACTGGAGTCCTTGCCTTTACCACCTATAATTGAGGTCCATTCACGTACACCTCTATGGTGTACAAGTAGGCCGCGGCTTCGCCTGGACCTTTCACATGGCCCTGGCTCTAAGGACTCAGTTAACCTCGCGGGTCTCCGCTGCCACTTCCTCTCGAGTCTTGGCATGTACCGAGGCCACGAAGTGGTTTACACTGACGGCTCGATGGCTGATGCTCAAGTCGGCTTCGCGTGTGTCCATGGAGGACCTGTTGAACAACATTCCTTGTCCGATGGCTGCAGTGTTTTCACTGTCGAGCTGGTGGCTATATCTCGTGCTCTCGAGCACATCCGTTCATGCCTTGTGGAGTCGTTTGTTCTGTGTACTGACCCCTTCAGCAGCCTACAAGCTATCGACCAGTGCTACCCTCGTCATCCTTTGGTAGCGACCATCAACGAGATTGTCTATGCCCTGGAACGGTCCAGTCGTTCAGTGGTGTTTGTCTGGACCCCAGGTCACGTCGGAATCCCAGGCAACGAACTTGCCAACAGCCTGGCCTAACAGGTTAAGTGGAAACCGCTTATAGAGATCGGCTTTTCTGCAACTGACCTGCATTCAGTACTACGCCGCAAGGTTTTGCGGCTTTTGGAGACGAAATGGCATAACCTCAGTACGCACAGCAAACTGCGTGCCATTAAGGAGACTACGAGTGTGTGGCAGTCCTTCACGCAGGGACTCTGTGTTTCTCTGCCGACTCCGCATTGGCCACGCTTGGGTGACACACGGGTACTTCCTGTGCCGTTATGACCCACCTCAGTGTCGGTGCGGCGCCTGGCTGACAGTGGCTCGTATCTTGGTGAGCTGTCCTCCTTTGACTGCCCTGCGACGGACTCTTCAGTTACCGGACTCGTTGCCATTAATTTTAGCTGACAACGCCTCATCGGCTAATTTAATTTTGCGTTTTATACGTGACGGTGTGTTTTATCATTCTATATAAGTTTTAGCTCCTATCTTTGTCCCTTTGTGTTCTCCAGTCTAATGCTTTTAGGATGGATGTTTTAATGTTTCGCAGAGTGGCTGGCTTTTCCTTTTCATTCTCATGGTCGGCCAGCCACGGTCATCTCCTCTCTTGTTTTTACCCCTTCTACCTGTTTCTTGCTTCTCCCTGTGGTTTTCTTTTCCTGTTTTTCAATAGTAGTGTTGGTTGTCCTTCTGTCGTTCTTCTGGTTCTTCCTTTCTCCTGTTACTGTGCTGTACGTCTCCTTTGTTTTTTCTTTCCCTTGTGTAATTATTTTACTGGGAACAAGGGACCGACCAGTTTGGTCTCTTTCCGCCCTCCCCCCTCCCCCCCCCCCGCCCCTTTTAAACCACCCAACCAACCAACCATGTTGCGTGGTCAGACGAGTCTCGTTTCAAATTGTATCGAGCGGATGGACGTGTACTGGTGTGGAGACAACCTCGTGAGTCTATGGACGTTGCTTGTCGGCAGGGGACTGTTCAAGCTGGCGGAGGCTCTGTGATGGTCTGGGGCGTGTGCAGTTGGAGTGATATGTTACATGGGACCCCTGATACGACTAGATACGAATCTGACAGGTGACCCGTACGTAAGCTTCCTGTCTGATCACCTGCATCCATTCTTGTCCATTGTGCATTCCATCGGATGGATCGAAGTCGGGAGTGTGTGGCGATGATAGATGACAGTGAGCCAAAAGCGTCGGATTACTGCAGATGAAGCGCTGGTGTATGGTCTGGCATTATCATGCTGAAGGAGAGGGTGCTGCATGTGTGCACGAACTCTTCGTATCCGAACTCGATTACAGCACACTGTTTCTCACGGACCAGCACAGATACGTTACACAGTGTCAGAGGGCTGCAAACACGTAGAAATGAAGAATAACAATGTAGAATGTTAATATCGTTTGTTTTATTTAAAAAGCTTTTAAGAGTTTTTACATAACAAATTCAAAGCCATTGCTTTCCAGCACGCCCTCGTAATTACCCGAATCCCGGCACAAAATCCGCGAACTGATAAATCTAAACGGACTAGTGAGTTACGTGATGAAAGCACCATCAGTTGTATTTGTGAATTTTCTCGCGCAACTTTCTCGAAACTCTTGCATTGTGATGACGGTCTTGCTGTTGAGGCAGAAAATTGAAATGTGCCATTTCAGTGCCAAAAAGAATGTGAACTGTCAGCATGCATCACACTGATATTGTATCGAGATGGAACTACTCTTCTTGGATATGGAAATCCTGTCACAGTCCACTTGATGACTGGAAGATTGTCTCAATGTGGCATTTACAAATCCAAAATTCACCTCCTGTGATAACAGCTTGTTGAATGGTTCGTCTTCATAGGCTTGATACAGGGGTTCCTTGCACACGTTCGCTCGATGTTGCTTCTGATTTTCAGTCATCACACGAAGAACAAACTTTGTTGCAATTAGCAGCATGTTCACTGCTCATGAAGCAAATCAGTGAAGAATCAGACGTCGTTTGCAAGTTCTCAGAGTTATGCTGCGGTCGGCACGAATCAGACGCTTGGCATTCTGAATGTGGTCGTACGACGGAAGTGTGGAAAGAAGGGCAACCCGAATGATCACAGGTTTGTTTCGCCCATGGGAGAACGTCGTGGGGACGCTGAAGAAATCACAACTGGCAGGTGCTTGAAGATAGACTCAAACAACCCCCCGAAAGTCTACTTACAAAGTTTCAAGAACTACCTTCAAGTGATGAATCTAGGAGTGTACTGTAACCCATGTCGTTCCCATAGGCTCCGCAGGGGCGTTTAAGCAATTTTTCTTCCCGCGCCGGAACGGAAAGCAGCCCTAATAATTGCTTCAGTGGGAAGTAACCTCTGAGGTGTACCTCAAAGTAGTTCACATGGTACGGATGTAAGTGTAGACGTTGAACTAATGTGCGACCTCTTAACACTGAATTCGACCTACAGTATCACCTCTGTAGGCTTGCTACTAAGCTCTGATATTTCCGTAAATGTTTATCCTACTTCCAACGAAAATGTCATTAACTATGTTACTCCCATAAAACAGGTGTTGTACAAATCGATACGAATACTGTACCACCGTTCAGTCAACAAGTGTGCTGTCGGGAAGTAAACCAGGAACTACGAGGGCTATTCAGAAAGTAAGGTCCGAACGATAACGAAATGGAAACCACAGTGAAAATCCTATGAAGCTTTGTGTAGGTGTGTTGGACAGTATCTCTAGGATCCCCATCCATCGCATCACGTCGCTCTTTTCAGTTCTGAGCGCACAGTGAGCACATAAAGACGCCTAGAAAATAATATCTCCCACCAAATACGAGTGCCTGTGAGAGATTTCGCCCGATTTCATGCAGTCCATACAACGTAACTGTCATGAATTTCCTTCCTCCTGACAATTCTCAGCTGCACATTGCAGGGGCAATCAGGGGGCGCTCCTGCAGCGTTCTCGATGGGAAGCGTTTGATCAACCACCTTACAAATCAGTTCGATTTTCATCTCTGCTAACATGAACCACTGGCTTTGAAAACAAAATTTAGGCACAGACAACAAGCTGCAGGTCAGCATAGAGAATTGGCAGAAAGTATAGGCGGCTGTCTTCTATGACGAAGGTGCTGGCTACGACAATTGTCACACTCGGAGAGGCGACTATGTAGATAAGCAGCTGCAAGGTGTAGCAAATTGTTGCAAATAAAACATTTTTGATTTTACGCAACAGATCGGACGTTACTTTTCAAATAGCCCTCGTAAAAGTGTGAAACTATTTAGTTACGGCAGGGGTTGTGACAATATCACATGCACGTCGCAAGTATGCTTCATTGTCGAGTAAAAATAATATCGTTAGTTTTTTAATAATCTCGTGTTTTTCGTAGTGTTTTCTTTCCAGTGTATTTTCATTTAGTACCTTGCCTTTTCACTTCTTCTTAATATCCTTCAAATATTTCAGATGTCTTTTCCAGTTTTTTCTTACTTTATTGGATATTTTTTCACCTCTATTAATCTTAATGTTTTATCGACCCGTTATTTTCCTTTCCACTATTATTAATTTCTTTCGTGTTAGTTTTGTTAATTATTGATACATTTGCACTGTTAAGTTGACTGGCCATTACAATGAATCATTCCTTCAAGTCCTGGAAGACTTTCTCTCCGATCACAAAAGCTTCTTCACTAAATGAAAAAGTGAAAGACTATGATTGTATCTTCAGTACCTTTACTGTCTAAAAGGCTGTGGCGTCATAGCCATAATTAAAGATGTCTCCCTTTTATCCAAATGAATAACAGTTTCTATGGTTCTGTAGTATCCCTTATAGCCGTACGCGCAATAAAACTATACTTCATTTTCTGAAAATTTTTGTCTGCGAAATGTGAACCTTGTAATTAGTATCTATTGAAAAACATAGACACTAATGTCTATGAAGCCATTATAAATATAATGGAACAATCTCTTGCGATTAAGTCTCATAGACGATTTAATCTTGTTTGGAGTTAGCCCGCGTGGTTAGAGGCACCATGTCACGGATTGCGCGGCCCCTCACGCCGCAGGTTCGAGTCCTCCCTCGGGCATGGATGTGTGTGTTGTTCTTAGCATAAGTTAGTTTAAGCAGTGTGTAAGTCTAGGGACCGATGACCTCAGTAGTTTGATCCCTTACGAATTCACACACATTTGAACATTTTTTTGGAATTAGGTCTTTCTTGATCACTGTCGCTGAGCTGTATTATTAAATGTGAGTCTGATTTGCTTGTGTAGCCTGAATGTCCGTTAAGAGCGTAGAATGTGTTTTGTTGCATTAAGATTATGTCATTTGAAGAACCTCTTTCATTTTGGATAAAAACAAAAGATAAATTTCATTCGGTGCCAGTGAGATACTTAAATATGGAAGCTTTTTGTTTGTTTGCGATTATTTCAAAAGCCATTTTGTGTATAATTACTATTTGGATATTGCATTCATTAGAACCTGCAGTGATTTATTTTTCTCGATGTCCGATAACTTTTCTGAGCGCACTCGTTCGGAAAGGAAACTTCATTTCTTTTCACGGCCAGTAAAATGCCAAACGAATTGTTTCCATGCTAGCTCTGGGACGTAGCTATTTAGCAGTTTTAAAGCAAATGAAAGTTACCAGTAGTATTTAAATTACTGACTGAGATCTAACCAAACATAATTCGACCCCAGTTTTATTGTAACTTTACCTCCGAAGACTGAATTCCAATAAATAATTTTACGTAACATCTAACACTCTTAATTATCAGATCCAGAATATAAAGTCAATTTTTTGTAATCACAGGCAATAGTGTTATAAAGTCAGTTTGATTCATCGCGCAGCACCTTTAGAATTTCTTTTCCTATTTTTCTATAAAGTATCACAGTCACAAATTTATATTAGCGTGAAGTCAGGCAAACGTCCCTTTGAATTTAATGTCGCCGTCAAAGGGTCTGCTAATCATAAAAAGTATTTCATGCCTTTCTGCCATAGGAGACCGAACGCAAATTAGGGAGTGGACGCAAGCAACACCCCCTGTCCCCTCCTCCCACCCCAACTCCCATTCCTTCTTCACAAAAAATCGCTTTGTCGATCGAATTCTGAAGATGGTTAATTTTTCCTCCAGGTCGGGGCACAGAGCTATTGTGACACATCAGTCAGAGTAAAGGAGTTGAATTACGACACGGCATACTCTTGTTTTCTGATCAAAAAATTAATTGGGCCGATTGGCCGCTCTAGATGTTACAGGAAGCGATCTTTCGCCCCTTTTTGCGGGAGTGCTACTTGTGCTGCATAATTCCATTGAGATAACTATCTACACCTCTCTCATTACTGCTTTTAGCGTACGCGCCACAAAAAACAAAAAAAGAAAGCAGATCGCTTTCTGCGTGCGTGAACGTGGTGGTGTTGCTGTCGATATAAAGGTATCTGCCTATCTTTCACTGTGTTTACGCGTCTCTGAGAAAAGCAGTACACGGAACAACCAAAATAAAGAACTGGTTTACAGTGTTTGAAACATGAATTCCGTTCTATTTATCTGTTACTAAAACAGAATCGGTGATAGAATTTATCTACCAGTTGGGAGTTAGAAGTTTAATAAAATTCTATGTTTTGTTTATTATCAGCTACTCTCCCAGATTTGACTTGTAATTAACCTGTCGAGAAGCGTAAAATTGTTGCATATGTAATAATTTGTAATGAATCATTAATGAACATTTGACAACTGTCGTGAAGTTAATTAAAAACTTTGAGAGCTATTGCCTCTTCTCTTACTTCTTCCTCTACTTCTTCTTTCGATGTATTTCACATTTACTGGAACAATGTTAAAAAATTAGCTGTATTGACAAGTGAATATTTCGGTAGACTTCCTACGGAATTTTGTTAAAGCGAGCGTTTGATTTCATAGCTTGTTTTCGTCTTGAATTTTAAAGATACTTTCGAAACATTTTTTGACTAATTGTGAATGACAATGATTGATTATTTGAATGTCTACAGCACCCAGTTTAGGTGCTCCATCACATTAATTGTCCTCTGTTCTTATGCACCACATTGTTTCTGTTAGCAATTAACCAAAGACGAAAACACAACGAGCAAATAATGGAAACTATTTTAGTGGCCTTGGTGTCGCAGTACCTACTGAAATCATTCATTTATTTGTGATGTAAGCTCTGTTGGACACCACGTTATGAAAATGGAACTTGTGAACTAATCACAGAAGTCATGGGGTAGCGATATGCACATTTACATATGGCAGTAGTATCGCGTTCACAGGACTTAAAAGGGCAGTGCATTGGCGGAGCTGCCACGTGACGTGATTTTGGCCGCACGACTGGAATTAACAGACTTCGAATTCAGAATGGTAGTTGGAGCTGCTAACAACCCTACCACAACAAAGGTCAAAATTTAATGATGATTGTGATGTTGCTCACGCTGCTAAATACTGCATTTTCGGGCAACAACGAAGTTATTATGTGGCAGGTGTCATTAGAGCACAGTTAATAAAGTCGTTTCATGTAATAAAGAATAAATGTAATAAAGAATAAATAAAATGTAATAAAGAATAAATTTCATCTAATAAAGAATAAACTAGACACTCATCTTTTCGTGTTTCCCACGCTGGTCTCGTTGTAAAATCATGGCTCAATCGTCGAAAATCTAGGTGGTGATGATTCCAAGCTCGGATGCAAAGAGGCCTAGGTTTTCTTCTGCTATATTCAAAAGTTTTGTAGATGCGCTTCACAAACCATTCTTGAAGATTACACTTTTGCAGGACAATGGTGATGTAAAAAGAAATAATCAGCACTTCCTTTTTATTGGTTTCGTTGCAATATCACGTAACACACAAAACATCACTTCACGATACAAAACACACTTGAAAACATTTTCCTCACTGTTAAAGTTTACATTTTATAAGCTGACTACAATATGCGTCTATCCAACATGACGTCCAAGACTTGACTTTTTCAAGGTCCGACTCTCTAACTACTGCTTACGCGCCCAAAAATCAAGAGTTACAATTACGTCAAAGATCATAGTGACAAAAGAAAGAATACACGTAAGAATAATATCATTGCAATATAAACATATCGGTGTATCACAAATGAAATCAAATCTGAATGTTGTCTCAGAAATATGTTAAGTAGTTAACAGAAACACAGTAGAATATCGCTGGTATCGAGAGGTTGAGTTGAGGTGCCGTAATGGTTACGTAATTCAAGTACCATTACAAGCTAGAGGGATTGGACATCCGATTTAGGGAATTGTTACAAAATTCAATATTCTGCGATCCACAGTGTCAAGAGGATAACACATCTCCGGCATTAACTCTCACCATGCACAATGCAGTGGCCGACGGCCTTCACTTAATGACCAAGAGGAGCGATGTTAGCGTAGAGGAGTCAGTGGTAACAGACAAGCAACACTGCGTGAAATAACAGGAGAAATGAATGTGAGACGTACGAAGAACGTATCCGTTAGAACAGTCCGGCGAAATCTAGAGTTAATGGGCTATGGCAGCAGACGACCGACGCGAGTGCCTTTGGTAACAGCACGACATAGCTTGCAATGCCTCTCCTGGACTCGTGGCAATATCGTCTTGGAAAACCGTGTCCTGCTCAGATGAGTCCCAATTTCGGTTTGTAAGAGCTGACGGTAGTGTTCGAGTGTGGATTAGACCCCACCAAGCCATGGACCAAAGTCGTCAACAAGGCACTGTGCACGCTGGTATTGGCTTCGTAATGGTGTGGGCCGTGTTTACATGTAACGGACAGGATTCTCTGGATGTTCGGCTACTTGGAAACCATTTGCAACTATTCATGGACTTCAGGTAACCAAAAAAAGAAAGGCTCTATTGTGAATGACAGTGCACCATATCACCCGGAGCACAGTTGTCTGAAGAACAATCTGGACAGTTTGAGGGAATGATTTGGCAAGCCAGATCGCTCGGTATGCATCCTATCGAATGTTTATGGGACGTAATCTAAGGTAAGTTCGTGCACAAAATCCTGCACCTGACACGCTTTGGCAGTTGTGGATGGCTATAGAGGCAGTGTGGCTCATTATTTCTGCAGGAGGCTTCCAAACAGCTTGTTGATTCTATACCACTATAACACTATATTAGGAGGTACGCCATGACCTGTCACAGTGTATAAATAAAGTAATAAGTATATGCAAAGAAGAGTATCACCAACTTAGGATCGTAATTAGCGCAACACATATGAAACACTTCTCGATAAATCTGTAACATGTCACTTCCCGGCTGCGTCTTCGTTTTTGGTGTGTGACTATTTTGAATTCTGCCTTCTGGTATCCGTGGACTAGGACCATTCAGGGCATTCAGGACTCTTTAGCGAGTACGTCAGCCTGGAGCGTCAGATCCCCAGGCGCCGTCAGTTTCTGGACCAATACTCACTGGGTGATGTGGTTCCACCACCATCGGTGACAGGCAGTGCATGTGAGAGGGCTTCCGGAGGAGTCTGAACATTGGTTTGCACAGATCACAGATACGATCAGTAAGTGCATTCACGTTCGCATCACGTTGGTAGCAGTTGGAGTGCAAGTGAAACTACCTGAGCAATCACCATTTGCAACGTTTACATATCTCCGGAGGTGACTCCCTACCCCCACTTTCTTCCTCGGCTCACTCTCTGCAACCTTCCGAAGTGTGTCGGTATCGTTCTCACACACCCATATTTGCAACCCTGATGTGCGATGGTACCGTTTTGTCATACCCACATTTGATAAACAAGTGTGTCGGTATCATTTTCTCATACGCACTCTAAACAGTGTGTTTCAGAAAGTGTTTTTCTCTGTTGCCTACAAAATAATTAGTGGAATGAATATTTATTTAGATGTATAAACTTCAGAATCGTTACTCTTTCTGTGGCGTTACGAACATAGTGTAATGAGTGATTGTCTGTTGTGTCCGTAGTTGGTACGAGGTAGCTGGGCAAACTCTGAACTCTCCAATTATGTAATCCATTCATATTACAAAAATGGAAGTATGTATGTCACAATTTGACAGACTTCAACCAAACTTCGTACAGATATCACTGTCTGGAAAGAGTCGCTGTGAGGCTAAGAAAAGCTATCTGTCGAAGGCGTGGGGGCGCGTCGGAAAAAGCACTGTAGCCGACGACGCGAGAATTTCCACATTTTATTCATCCAGAATTTGGGAATGAGAGTGCTTAGTGACTTGCAACCAACTTTATACACAATTTCAAACCTGTACAAAATGTTGAAAGAAAGAAAGTTGATCGCTTTCTGCATTTTCATTATTAATTAAGTAAAAGTGCTGCATGAGGCATGACCTTTTAATTTACTACTTTTTTTTATACAAACTACATTCGCGACTCATTTTGCACACAATAATCACATGTACCACTAAACGTACAAACATTATATCACTCTGAGGCGCTTAGTTTAGGAGATATGACGTCATTAACGCTGAGATTCGTGAAAAAACTCCCATATCTTGCATGATGTTTTAATTTATTGCTTTTTTAAATCACTAACTCTATCCGGAACACATTTCACAAACAGTATCTACATATGCCACTGAATGTATCTACAAAAATGTATCATTTTACGACACGTACTGCAGGGAATACTACGTCATAAACATTAAGCTGCGTGCAAATAAAACTGTAGGGCGAAATTTCCTAGAGATACAGGAGGTTCGTCGATGACATTGTAATTCTGTCAGAGACAGCAAAGGACCTGGAAGAGCAGTTGAACGGAATGGACAGTGTCTTGAAAGGATGATATAGATGAACATCAACAAAAGCAAAACGAGGATAATGGAAAGTAGTCGAATTAAATCAGGTGATAACTGAGGGAATTAGATTAGGAAATAAGACATTTAAATTAGTAGAGAAGTTTTGGTATGTGGGGAACAAAATAGCTCATGATGGTCGAAGTAAGAAGGATATTAAATGTAGACTGGTAATGGCAAGAAAAGCGTTTCTGCAGAAAACAAATTTGTTAACATCGAGTTTGGATTTAAGTGTCAGGATGTCTTAAAATATTTGTATGGAGTGTAGCCATGCATGGGTATGAATCATGGACGATAAACAGTTCAGACAAGAAGAGAATAGAAGCTTTCGAAATGTGGTGCTACAGAAGAATGCTGAAGATTAGATGGGTAGATCACATAACTAATGAAGAGGTACTGAATAGAATTGGGGAGAAGAGAAATATGTGGCACAACTTGACTAGAAGAAGGGATCGGTTGATAGGACATGTTCTGAGGCATTAAGGGATCACGAATTTAGTATTGGAGGGAAGCGCGGAGGGTAAAAATCGTAGAGGGAGACCAAGGCATGAATGCACTAAACAGATTCAGAAAGTTGTAGGTTGCAGTAGTTACTCAGAGGTGAAGAAGCTTACACATAATAGAGCTGCATCAAACCAGTCTATGGAATGAAGACAACAACAACAACAGAGTATGCTTATGCAATAGCGCCCTATTGAACAAACATATTCAACCGCTCGCTTGACGAAAGATTCGTGCCAAAAGGCTGGAAAGTTTCACAGGTCACACCAATATTTAATAAAATCATTAGATGTAATCCACTAAATTCGAGGCCCATATCATAACGTCGACATGCAACCGGATTTTGGAACATACATTGTGTTTTGAGCACTATGAACTATCTCGAAGAGAACGAGGTCATCAGGAAAAATTGACCTTCAATGTATCGACTGGCATGCTCGATGATTACTTGATTGGCCTGTACAAGTTTCCCATCGACTCACTGGCGACAGCTGTACAACGTTCATCCTGGTTGTGCTGCCGGAATTACTGGACGCTTTTGGCTCCGAAAGCCTATATCGATGATGATTCGTTGAATGGTTGGCACGCTGACACTTGTTGATGGCCTAGCACTGAAATCTGCAGCAATGTGCGGAAGGGTTGCATTTCTGTCACGTTGAACGATTCTCTTCAGTCATCGTTGGTCCCATACTTGCAGGATCTATCCGGCCACAGCGATGTCGGAGATTTGATGTTTTGTGGGATTCCTGATATTGACGGTACACTCGTGAAATGGTCGTACGGGAAAATCCCCGCTTCATCGCCACCTCGGATTTGCTGTGCCCCATCGCTCGTGCGTCGGCTATAACACCACGTTCAAACTCACTTAAATCTTGGTAACTTGCCATTGTAGCAGCAGTAACCATCTAGCAACGGCATCAGACACTTTTTGTCTTATGTAGGCGTTGCCGACCTCAGCGACGTATTCTTCCTGTGTACATACCCCCGTATTTGAATATGCATGCCTATACGAGTTGGAATTTCTTTGGTGCTTCATTGTGTCTGCACTTACGCCTGTTACACCCTGTGCATCCCAGTGCATCCCATTTAACGATTCAAAATACAGAAGTCAAAATTCTAACAACAAAAATAGTGTGATAAGTAACTGTTATTTTGATGTATAAGTAATACTGTTATTATTGGCAACTAAGATATCTAAGGAAGCCTGGCTTTTTAATGTAGTTTTGACTATACTCTTAACAGTATGAAACAGTAAGAACTGGAAGATGTACAGACATAATAATCAACAATACGTACAGAAAAACTTTCTGCAAAAGTGTTTTAGAGAAATTTGCGTGCAATTTGTAGAATTTGAATTGAATGGTAAATGCACATCTGTTTCAGGTGTACATTGCATAACAGGAAAAATTATTATCTGGTCTATATAGGAAGATAAGTGATCTAGGCGAGTTCTATTAATTTTTATTTTAATACTGTGAAGAAGCTTAATTGCATTTCATAGCAAATTGTGCAGCCACAGGAGCTGTTACAAAATATCTCTGAGTGGGTGACTATTAGTGTGATAGAAAGCTAGTGAACAATGTATTTGTTATCTTAACTGCGAAACTGTACAAGTATTATAAAATATTTGATACTCGTAGCAAGAAGGGCAACAGATAAACGAAGATCAAACTCAAAGAAGCCCGCAGCGGAAAAGTGCAGACTCTCCACTGCCAATTGGAGAAATTGCGACGTCATACAGGGCCGCAGCAGGGACTGAATCTTGTCCAGCACCAGGCCAACTCTGACTGCCCACTTGTAGTCCGTCGACGTAAGTGGTTTCAGAACGATGCGGCACCCACACATGTCAGTCGAACAGGCAGAACCCATATCGGACGGATGTTTGGGGATTGCTAGTGGTGAAGGTGGCTCTGTAACGTAGCTACTTCGATCGCGCTACCTCATTTCTCTCGATTTATTCCTGTGGGACCTTCTAAGGAATGTGGTGTACGAAACCACTATGCAGTCATTGGGAGACGTAGTGGCGAGGCTATACGCAGTGCGTGAGGCTGTTCGCACCGTTTCCGGTGCCTTTGAGCGAGTGCGGCAGTCAATGACGAGCAGATGTCACCCACATTGCGTCGCTCGAGGTGGGCATTTTCAGAACAAGCTCTGATTGTGTATAATTCTTAACTGGTGAAAGCATTATTACGGGGAGTACCAACGATGAGATAAACTAATTGAAACAATTGAAGAAAACAGTCTCGATCGCAACTTAACATTCAGTTTTTAACGTTTGTACTTTGTACAATGCATTTTATTTCCTGTACCAACGGAATAAACAGTAATGTACGTTCTTTGGATCCTGTTGTCTGATGTCTGCCACACCATTTTCACATATGGTCCCTTCCCGCTTCCTTGCATTCAGGGTTCTTGTTCTTTAAGTTCAATAAAGACGCCGACATCTCGGAATGTCCGCCGTTATTCGTGTAATGCGGCCTGTTGCTGCACAATCCAGCGGAGTAGACGGCGATGGCTGCTGCGTAGGCCGCCGTTCACCCCCGTATTTTTGACACTGTCGTTCTCTTTCTGTTATATCCTGTCTATTATACTGCAGAACATCGGAGGTTGTATGGAGGGTTCCGGGAGACAATGCACTGCGGACAGAGGCTCGTGTCCGACACCGTCAGCCAACACGCCGACAGAGCATCACATTCATGGGAGACAATGCCTGCCTACGCAACAACTGGCTCCCTCTGCTCCGTTGGTGATCGTGAGAATCGCCAATTATAAAAATCCACAGGTCTCGACCTCGCACGGTCTGCTCACATACAACGTCACGACTGCTGCCGAAGGGGAGGCCTAGCAGCAGGCTCCGGCCCCTGTTAAATTCGAAATTCTATAGCTTCATTGGATAACGTTTCCGGACATGAGTTTCTGTCCTCGTTTTGTTTGGCTTTGAGTTTATAGACGCCATCGACTGTGTATGTGTTGATATACAAGGAGATCCCATTTACAAACGTTCAAGGGTGATGGAGAAGGGTAAATGTATCAATTTGAGGTAAGCGACCCAGGTTCGGAAACTAACGAGTCGGAAATTATAAACCAAATTCGTTCTGATGTCTCTGACAGCGGAATGCATGTACTGGAACTGTTGTTGCTAAGATTTTAAGAGAGGCAACTTTCAGAGATCGTAGCATGGACCCAAAAAAGAAAAAAAAGTCGAGTAAACAATAAGTGCTGTGACCACTAGTTCAATAGAGAAGTGTTTCACATTATCGAAGATGAATAAGTGTTCATAGATCCTTAGGTATGCATTCTGAAGCCCATATACACTGTTTTTCTTGTTTTGGTCCATACTACCTGCTTTGAAAGCACCGGTCGCTGTGGCCGAGCGGTTTTAGGCGCTTCAGTCCGGAACCGCACTGCTGCTACGGTCGCAGGTTCGAATCCTGCCTCGGGCACGGATGTGTGTGATGTCCTTAGGTTAAGTTAGGTTTAAGTAGTTCTAAGTCTAGGGGACTGATGACCTCCGATGTTAAGTCCCATAGTACTTAGAACCATTTGAATCTTCTGAAAGCTACCCCCCCCCCCCCCCCCCCCCCTAAAATCACAGCAACAAGAGTACCGGTACATTTAGTCCACTGTCAGAGTTTTCAGAGCGATTTTCGCTGATGAAATTACGATCTGTTTGTTTGCGGACCAGGGTTCCTTATCCCAAATTGATACATTTGTCAGTCTCTATCGTACCTGAAAGTTAGTAAAATCATCACGATATCACTCTTTATATACATACGTATCAGTCACCGGTGCATGTACACTAAAGTGGCAAAACTCATGGGATTCCTCCTAATTTTGTGTCGCACCTCCTTTTGCCCGGCGCAGTGCAGCAGCACGACGTGTGGTGGACTCAACAAGTCGCTGGCGGTCCCCTACAGAAATCCTGAGCCATGCTGCATCTACAGCCGTCCACAATTTTGTGCACGAATTGACCTCTCGATTATCGGGCGATCTGGCGACCTGGGTAGCCAAATCATTCGCCTGAACTCTCCAGAATGTTCT
Organism: Schistocerca piceifrons; assembly: GCF_021461385.2. Taxonomy (NCBI): domain Eukaryota; kingdom Metazoa; phylum Arthropoda; class Insecta; order Orthoptera; family Acrididae; genus Schistocerca; species Schistocerca piceifrons. The sequence goes on along the minus strand of NC_060139.1, from coordinate 317,986,326 downwards.
AAAATCCAATCGTGAACAATTGCGGCCCAGTGACATGGGGCATTGTCACCTGTAAAAATCCCGTCGTCGTTTGGGAACATGCAGCCCGTGAATAGCTGCAGATGGTCTCTAAGTAGCCGAACATAACCATTTAGAGTCAGTGATCTGTTGAGTTGGAACTCAGGACCCACTCCGTTCCATCTAAACACGGCCAACACCATTATAGAGCTACCACCAGTTGGCACAGTGCCTTGTTGATAACTTGGGTCCATGGGTCCATGGGTTCATGGGATGTGGGCCACACTCGAATCCTACCATCAGCTCTTACAAACTGATATCGGGACTCGTCCGACCAGGCCACGGTTTTCCAGTCGTTTAGGGTCCATCCGACCTGATCACGAGCTTTGGAGAAGCACTCCTGTTAGCAATGGTACGCGCATCGGTCGTCTGCTGCCACAGCCAATTAACACCAAATTTCGTCGCCCTCTCCTAACATATGCGTTCGTCATACCTCCCAATTCATTTCTGTGGTTGTTTCACGCAATGTTGCCTGTCTTTTAGCACTGACAACTCTACACAAAGGCCGTCCGCCATGGCGTTGTCCGTGGTGAGAGGTAATGCCTGAAATGTGGTATTCTCGGCACACTCTTGACTCTGTGGATCTCTGAATATCGAATTCCCTATCGATTTCCGAAATGGAATGTCCCTTGTGTCTAGCTCAAACTACTACTCCGCCTTCGAAGTCTTCTAATTCCCGTCGTCGGACCATAATCACGCCGGAAACCTTTTCACATGAATCACCTGAGTACAAACGACAACTCCACCAAAGCAATGGCCTTTTTATACCTTGTGTACGCGATACTACTGCCATCTGTATATGTGCATATCGCTTTTGTCGCCTCAGTGTAAGACGCTCTGTAGCATCGTTGGATTACGTTTCCAGACACGGATTTCTGTCATCATTTGTTCCCCAAGACACGTTCTACATCGCTCGATGTTTGTTGGTGTGATCTGAAACGCCCTGTGTACAGGGTGAAGGCAAAATGCCGCACTTGGCGGTCGGCATGCGATTCCTCATCTACCTACTCCCGCCAATAACTGTAATAGAAATGCGATTTGAAAAACGATACAATGATCTAACATAGAGCATGAACTATGCGCTGTGGCGGAGGTATGCCTCTAGCTCAGTGTGACGAGGCGATGCAGGGGGTAATGGATGTGTCGACTTAACGATATTCGAGTCGCGTTCGCTCATTTTTTTTTAGTTAAAGCATCAAATTGCACACAGCTTACAGCTCCACATTGCCGTATCTTGTGTATTTATTTCTGCTACTGTTACCTTTATTTAAGTGCAAGACATATGTTATATCCTAGCCAGTAATGCCAACCGAGCCCGCTGCCAAAAGGTTGGCAGCATCAAAGTCCGGACGCCGTCAGCATAACCAGCGCCAGTGATACAGGAAATCGCCGCAAGTCTGCGCGCGCCACCGCTGGCTTCTGGCTTCTTAAGCGCTGGAGTCGCGAGCGCTAGGACAGTTCTGTATTCGCCGCTCAGTTGGATACTCGCCACCGAATTGTGTACTTGCTAGTCAGTTGTGTGTTCATCGCAGCAGAGTTGTTGTTTGTCGTCAGCCGACGCTGACCTAGCCGCTCCGACTCGAACTAGACAGATCTCTGTAGACACGGAGTTCACTATTGTGTTTCTGTATCTTCGACAATAAAGATAAGTACCGACTTTTATTTAACCAGAGTGTTTGGGTTTTCATCTTTCTGTTCACTGTTCCAGCGGACCGGTCGGCCCGCTATTAAAAGTGTGGCGGTGACTTCGTAAGCCGTTTCTACCGAGAATTGTTTGTCGCTACGAACACCGTCACAAAAACATAATATGTTCTTAAAGACGTAAACGACCAGTTTGCTTCGTCCATGACACAAACAAAATTAATAGAAAATATTAGTGGATGCAGTAACATCGTCTGGATGCAATGAGGTACAAAAAACACAATAGGTAGGCTACGATAGATTGCATATTATCGTACGCACTATAATTCCATTCTCTACATTTCACGCCAAGGATTATACAGTATACAGGTTGTCCCATTTACCCTGACCATCCTAAATAACTTTTGTGCAGCTCTGTATTTTTTATTCGGTAATTCATTTCCTCTCCTAAAGACCTATTCAGAAATGTATCACAGTGTACCGTGCACTGAAACGCAACGTTATTTATTACATAACACAACATTGACTTTGAGCCCAGGATCACAAACTCGTTCACTTGCTGGAGTTGTCAGAAAACGAATGAAAACCAAGTAAGAACATAACACAAAATTGACTTTGACTCTACTTTAGCATTGCCCAGCCGTAGAACATTCAAAGCTGCTCAAAGTGGTGACCCGATACACTGGTGCACTCGTTGACTGAAAGAAATATTTACTGCTTCCAGTGTTGCCTGCGGAAGAGAATTACAAGCACGATTCGTTCCTGCATGTCCTGTGGAGTTGTTGGAATATTGCGATAGACAACGTCTTTAATGCATCCCCAAAGAAAAAAGTCCAGAGGATTTAAATCAGGAGACCCACCAGGCCAAGTAACTGTTCCTCCTCGACCAATCCATCTGGCAGGATACCTTCGGTTCAGAACTCGACGTGCACGTAATTCACGTAATAGGGGGGAGAGTGTGGCAGATATGATACGCGAGTTGGGATGGAAGTCATTAGAGCAAAGACGTTTTTCGTCGCGGCGAGATCTATTTACGAAATTTCAATCACCAACTTTCTCTTCCGAATGCGAAAATATTTTGTTGAGCCCAACCTACATAGGTAGGAATGATCATCAAAATAAAATAAGAGAAATCAGAGCTCGAACAGAAAGGTTTAGGTGTTCGTTTTTCCCGCGCTCTGTTCGGGAGTGGAATGGTAGAGAGATAGTATGATTGTGGTTCGATGAACCCTCTGCCAAGCACTTAAATGTGAATTTCAGAGTAATCATGTAGATGTAGATGTGCACGCAAGGCATTATGTGCTGGAAACCATCGTGTTGATACCACATAAGCATTCTGGTTCTTTGCGGAACTTCATCCAGAAGAGGAGGAAGAATTCTTCTGAGGAAGTTGACATACGCTGTGTCGTTTAGACTACCGTCGATGAAATAAGGGACAATAATTGTAGTACCAAGCATCCCACACCAGACGTTAACTCTCCATTGACGCTGATGTTCCACCTGTCTAAGCCATCGTGGGTTGTCTCTGGATAAATAATGCATGTTCCTTGTATTTACCTGTCCTTTGTTTGAGAAGGATCATTCATTGGTAAATAGAACATCGGAGAAGTAGTTCGGGTTGGCGAGGATTTGCTGCTGTGCCCACTGACAGAACTGTACACGATTCTGCAATTCTTGATGTTAGGTGTACATGGTAAGGATGGAACCAGTGACGTGTGAGAATACGATGTACACTGGTTTCAGGAATACCAATTTCGTGTTCAAGCTGTCGTGTGGTCACATGTGGATTCATTGTAACGAAAGTGATAACAGTAACTTCGGCAGCTTCGTCTGCGCGAGTGCTACGACGATTGCTTTGTCGTGGGTTGAAACTTCCCATTTTCTGAAGCATTGCAACAAGACGAGAAAACATCCGTCGGGAAAGTGCGTTCTTGTCAAGATATCGCTCTCTGTACAGTTCCGCTGCCTGCGTAGCATTTCGCCTACCTTCAACAACAATAAAAGAAACGTTATGTCGATGCAGTTTGTAGGTAAGACAGCCTTTACTGTATGCCTACTCTACACAACAGTATTTAAAAGGACTAAACTGCTGTACTAAATGTACCCGTACACAAGGAAACAGTATTGCAATTACTGTTCTGCTAACTTACATTCCACATAGATGAGTAGCATTTCTACCTTTTCTTCGTTGTTGTACATTCTACTCACACGAATCTTCAACTGACGATGGTTGACGGAATGACGAGTGTGCATTCTACTTGTGTTTACATTTGTCCTCTGTCAGCGTCAGCACGTGGATGTGTTCAATTACCCTGAGTACCTGCATTAAGCGCTGGGAGCGTCAACGTCAGTGTTGTGTTATATAATTAATAATGTTGTGTTTCTGTGAATGGTACCCTGTGATAAATTTTTGAGTAGATCTTTAGGAGAGGAAATGAATTACCGAATAAAAAATACAGGGTGCCATTTAAAAAAGTCATACCGCTGCTCATATCTTCGTAAAAAACGAAGCTACAACGAAGGCAATCATGTTGATTGATGTCCTCCTGACGGCTAGATAACATTTGCTTGAAACATTTCGTAATTTGCATCTGGACCAACAGTTATTTAGGGTGATCAAGATAAATGGGACACCCTGTATACAGGTAAGAGCAACGTTTACTTTATAGATGATGATTAAGCTGTTCTCTCATTTGCAAACAGTTCGCCATTCGCGGGTTCATACTTTGCTCGACCCTATGCAACACATTCGCATCCACCATTGCCGAAGGGACATACACCTGAGCTATTAGGTCGTGTGCATCCATTGGTGGAGAACTGTAAATTTGTTCCTTTAAGTGTCGCCACAAATAAAATCTAATAGATTAAAATCCAGGAAGAGTGGAGTCCAGAACATAGGACCTCCAAGCCCAATCCATTTTCCTGGAAACGCTTCATTTAAATTGTTACCCATATTCATTCGGAAGAGTGACGGCACACTATCATGCTGAAACCATAGCTGTCCCGAACGGCAGGTGGAACGATTTCTAAAGCGTCAGGCAAAGTATTACAAAGAAACGTACGATTCAACCAGTCCAGCTGTAGGTAAGAGCCCACTAACACTCCTCCCACGATTCTAGCCCACAAGCTATGCCAGAGCTGCTTTCGAGAGTGACACATGGTTGTGTTCAGGTCAATAATGGTTATTGTAGAGGGTGAAAGTACCTTCACGAGTGAAGCAAGATTCATCAGTCCGTATCACGTTATTCAGTAAATGTTCGTTATCTTGGTGCAGAAGCCATTCACAAAACTGTATTCGTCGAATGCAGACTTCTGGCCGCTGGTTTTGAGTTAACGTATAATTATGTGGTTGCAGTCCTTCATGGTCCAACATTTCAATAACGACTCTGTGAGATATCTGGGGTGCTTCGTCGACGTGCCTGGTGAACAGTCCTCTGTTTGTGGAGCTCTTCTAATCCTTGGACGACCTCTGTCCATTACTTACGGACGAAGACAAACGGTTTCCCGAAGGCGTTGCTCTAGGCGACGAAAACATTCATCTCTGGGTGGAGTCTTCGATGGCACCTTGCAGTCAGTGCTGGAGCTGTCGTCCGATGACGTTCCATAGAAGCTCGATTGTAGACGGATCCAGCGATAGAGCAAACCAAGTCAACATGTCACCACTCTGTAGAGTATCTTGGGACGCAGAAGCGGTATGTGGGCGAGAGTTATCCAGTTGGAAAACACCACCGGGAATGCTGTTCATAAATGGCAGCGCAATGGTCGAATCACTGGACTGACGTAAAAACTGGCAGTCAGAGTGTGTGGGATAACCGCTAGAGTGCTCCGGCTGTCATACGAAATCGCACACCAGGCCATAACAATAGATGCAGGTCCACTTTCCTAGGCCACAGACAGACTGGTTTGTAGGCCATCAACTGGCCTCCTCCTAACCAGCACACCGGCTTTCATCAGAAAACACAACAGATCTCCACTCCGTCCTCCAATGAGTTCTCGCCTGACATCACTGGAGTCAGGAACGACGATGTTTAGGGTCAGTGGGATGCACGCTACAGGGCATCTGGCTCGGAGCTTTCCTTGAAGTAACCAATATGTAATAGTTCGTTGTGGCAGTGAGGTGCAACTGCTGTTCTAATTGCTGCTGCAGACACAGTGCGATGCGCCAGAGCCACACGCGGAAGGCAATAGTCTCGGTAGTCACTATCCGAAGCACTCTCTTCTTGCGAGTGTACCTTCCCGTGACCACCGCTGCCCGCAGCCATGTACAGTGGCTACGTTCTTGGCATGTCTTTCGGTAATATCGCGGAAAGAACAACTACCTACTCGTTTCCCTGTTACACGGCCACGTTTAAACTCAGTGAGCTGCTGATAATGGCGTCTTCGTCTTCTTAAAGGCGTTCTTGATTAACATCAACTTACTACGTCGTATCTCAAATGTAACTAACACCCACGACCGTTACAGCGCGCATTTAAATCAAACCTGATTTTCATCCTAATAGTGGCCTTACTAGTGCCACTCTTACGCGACTGTCACGTCTTTTAGACGTAGAAACAAACCTACCAGCTTCTTCTTGGAGTTGGGGTTTTGCCGTCAGTCTCTATATATATTTTATTGCTTACCCTCAGCCTTGGAAGCGCATTGTTGTCTGCGTGATTTTGCTCTATCTATCAATTCTTTTCATTGTTTTCAGTGAATAAGGTTTGATGTAAATTAAATTACCAAATGTAAATTTACCAGAAGTCCATATTCGATTATGTGTTGAACACTAATTGAGTCGCATCTCATAAGATGTAGATGAACAGTTATCTGCCTTCCAGGATAAGCGTATATAGTGCCAATCTGACGACGACGACGATAATGATGATGATGATGATAATGATGATCACCATAACCATAATCATCATCAGACTGGTAACGTTCTTCAAATGACGTTTGAACTGTCAGTTATTACCAGGTACTGACCTTCCGGAAGTTAACTTTCTTAAGTCCCAATCGCAATTTTGTAATCAGTGAACTATATAAAGTCATATTGTAAATAAGTATTTTCAACCAATGCGGCAGCATTTTAATTTTGTTATCTTATTATTTATAATTATATTTCGTGATTTTTTCAATTGTTATTTCCAAAAAGCTGATGCTGATCAGCTTTGCTCAGTCAGTTTCTTCGAATATTTCTCGTCTTTTTGTGCGTAAGGTAAGCGGACACTGGTCATTACGAAAATCAAAGAAGTTTTTGCCGTGGAGATACAAAATTTGAATTTTTTTGATTTGCTATCTGCCAGTAAGGAAAAATGTAACAATATTATTTTACGGCTTCTATCACTTCGAGGCAATACTGACCCTACGGTGTACCTTAGAAGACAGGTTAAGGAAAGGTAAACCGACGTTTCTAGCATTCGTAGACTTAGATAAAGCTTTTGACAATGTTCACTGGAATACTCTCTTTCAAATTCTGAAGGTGGCAGGGGTAAAATACAGGGAGTAAAAGACTATTTACAGTTTATACAGACACCAGATGGCAGTTATAAGAGTCGAAAGTCATGAAAGGAAACAAGTGGTTGAGAAGGGAGTGAGACAGGTTTGTAGCTTATCCCCGATGTTATTCAATCTGTATATTGAGCAAGCAGTAAAGGAAACAAAAGAAAATTTCGGAGTAGGAATTAAAATCCATGGAAATAAAAACATTAGGATTCGCCGATAACATTGTAATTCTGTCAGACACAGCAAAGGACCTGGAAGAGCAGTTGAACGGAATGGACAGTGTCTTCAAATGAGGATATAAGATGAACTTCAACAAAAGCAAAACGAGGATAATGGAATGTAGTCGAATTAAATCGGGTGATGCTGAGGGAATTAGATTAGGAAATGAGACACTTAAAGTAGTAAATGATGATTGCTATTTGGGGAGCAAAATAACTGATGATGGTCGAAGTAGAGAGGATATAAAATGTAGACTGGCAATGGCAAGGAAAGCGTTTCTGAAGAAGAGAAATTTGTTAACATAGAAAAGAGATTTGTCAGGAAGTCTTTTCTGAAAGTATTTGCATGGAGTGTAACCATGTATGAAAGTGAAACATGGACGATAAATAGTTTGGACAAGAAGAGAATGGAACCTGTCGAAGTGTGGTGCTACTGAAGAATGCTGAAGATTAGATGGGTAGATCACATAACTAACGAGGAGGTATTGAATTGGATTGGGGAGAAGAGAAGTTTGTGGCACAACTTGACTAGAAGAAGGGATCGGTTGGTAGGACATATTCTGTGGCATCAAGGGATCACCAATTTAGTATTGGAGGGCAGCGTGGAGGGTAAAAATCGTAGAGGGAGACCAAGAGATGAATACACTAAGCTGATTCAGAAGGATGTACGTTGCAGTAGGTGCTGGGACATGAAGCTTGCACATGATGGAGTAGCATGGAGAGCTGCAACAAACCAGTCGCTGGACTGAAGACCACAGCAAGAACAACAACAACAACAACATCGCTTCGGCCGTTTCTAATTAGTGTAGCATTATTTTCATTGTTCTTCTGTTTAAATTCTTGTAACCAGTTTGTACCCCTGTGCTTTCATTCGAGATTGCATTAATACTCTTGTACATTTATGCAATGAATATTGAAAATATACACCTCTCTCTAAACATAGAATTATATATTTTGAACCTGGCACGTCTAGAAATTGGAAATGTTATGTTCCATTTGTGCAAGTCGCCTTGTGCTTTCACTCCACTTTTTCAGCGTCGTTTTAAGCTAATCAGACGGAACTGAGCTTTACGTCTTCTGAGTGACGGGAAGTTGTAGGATACAGCGTTATATTCTGTTCCACAACATTTATGTACAGTGTTCTTGAAGAATCCCCAGGTCTAAATAGACCTTGAGTTACTGGAACATTCGGAAGCATTCCACAAATATTCAGAGCATTTTCGAATAGAATCGGATTATATCAGCGTGTTCTGCATCGAAAAATCCTTCACCGCCATTTAAATGCTGTGTGAGTGAAAGAGCAAACAATCCACACATTCGTATTTGTAGCAAATTTTCGGGCCTTGCAATTCACTGTGTGGGTGCTAGAATGTTGCGAATTTTAGTACAATTGGTGCCTCGTGTAGTGCCGTAGCAGAAAGCTTTGAGATAGAGAGCGAGCGAGAGAGAGAGAGAGAGAGAGAGAGAGAGAGGTGGGAGGTGAGAGGATTTTTTTTCGGTATCTCTTTTTCTCTTTTCGTTTTTTTTTTCATCGCACCGTAATCTTGCGGTTTGTTAAGCAGAGCGACGCTGAAGTACTCTCGCAAATTTGTGCAGCAACGCGTTAAGCGGCAGCAGTTCAGGTACACGTGTGTAATCCCACGCGGCATTTGGCACCCTGGCCGTCGGCCGCTAGTGGCGCCTCTAGTGGCGCCTCGGCAAACTGCCGCCCTCCGGAATGGCTGCCGCCGCTCCGCTTTGTGGCCACCTGAGAGAGACCTGCACGGCCCCGCCCGCTTACTCTCTGCACCCTGCCACATCGCTGCGCCTCGCGTTCGTGCGTACCATTTCCACTCTGCTCTGGCAGCCACGTATGCGGCAGGCTGGCTGCTCTCCTCAATGCAGGCGATCTTACAGACTGTGGTAAAAATTGCGCGGGTATCCTGACGTCGAAATCAGATATCAGATGAGGGGGGAGGGGGGGGGGAGGAGAAACACCTGAAGACACATGACACTTCATAGTGTAACTGAGTAACCTCTTTTGATGCTAGTCAGTTGTCAGGATGAGCATTACTGCAAAGGGCATTTGATTCTAAAGCATTATGTCAGGGTGAAAAACACTAAATAAATTACTTTTTCTCTCTTAACAACATGTGGGCAGGGTGGGTTCTTCCTTGGCTCGGGTATGAGGTAGAATGAAACAGCATTTTTACATAAGATAACTTTTATTGAAGATTTGTACAATGGTTTCCTTACTGGATTGTTCTGGCTGGGAGAGCGGGAGCTGTGTCGTTTGCGAAGCCTTCTGCTGTGTGAGCGGCGGCGTTTGACTACGCCTGGCGGTGTACATCTCGCGTCGCTGTTTCGCCCAATTGACTGGAGACGCGGCTCGTGAGGTGGCCCTTTAATTATTGAGAACGAAGTCGTGAATCGGATGGTGATACCTTGGATGTGGCGTCCCAATGTTTCTCTTCTCTATGCGGCAGCGTCTGTCAGTGTTGTGCGTCGGCCAGCGGAGTGGCGCGGCGGGGAAAGGCCAGTTCCCGGACTCGAACAACGGACTCCAGCTTGCCAGTCCTCGGTTGTCAGATCTTCATCACCAGCTCACAGGTGACTGCTGATTTGAGGCCGTCTCCTTCCCGTCCTCACGAGTCACCCGGGTACGTTAAAATCAGTCTTCAAATACCTTCCAACTTCTGTCTTCTGGCGGCGAGGCTGCTGCTTGCTATTCCATTACAGCGGCGTACTTGGTGCTTCTGTGTACGATGTAGTCTCTTCCTGCATGACGGTCTTCAGCACCGACTGACTGTGCCGGAACTGAAACTGAACTGAAAACTACTACTGTCGGACCCCACTGCGTCTCGCGTATTTATTTACTTCAGTTCACTGTAGGTGAACGACTTCACGGTCATTGACTCGTCTGTCACGTTGAAAAGCTTCTTGAAGAATCTTCTTAACGTCGGTCATTGGCTCTTGGAATGTAGGCGAGGGCATTTGCTCACATGTGACAGTTGAGAAACACGTGAGCCCGTCGGGCGATGCCCTGACGGCTGAATCGACAGCTTCCACTTATGTGGGGAGGGCGATGGCTTCTCCTGAACGTGCTGATTTCACGATCATTGCCTCTGCTGCTCTGCCCGCTGTTTGCCAGTGTGTAATTCTCCTAAACTAAACTAATTTTTTCATTTATTTTCTAGTTTCTACTTCACATTGATTTCACTAATTTATTTACCTATCTTAAATACCACTGAACAACAGAGAAAAACTGACACACCTGATGTGTTACCCATGACTACTGGGCGGCCAGGGGCGTACCGAGGAGATGGCGATTATGAAAGTAGTACTTCATATAATTTAAAACTCTACACAAGTTAGTACATTGTTTGGCTTAGTTTTGGTTCTTAGGGCACAGTTTTTTATTCGATGGAAACATGTACTTATAACCGCAAGTACTACTTTTACAATCGCAAAATCATGTTAATGGTAAATGTATTTAACACTGAAGTTCATTCAGGATGGTCTGAAAACTTTTAAGGCTGCCACAGAATTGGCTGCACTGAGAAATAATCGTTAAGAAAAAATTTGATACGTTGCACCGTTTCCGAGTTAATTAGCGTTGAAGTAGCCAATGAGGCCGTCAGGCGCGCAAATTCAAGCGGCCCACCAGACACAATTAGTGTCAGTTGTTCACATAGCTCAGATGATACCGCACGATACTGCTCAGCTTATGGCTCAGGTTCGATCTTTCCTACAGTCCCATGTCCAATGATTGTATCGCCGACGTATTCGGTTTTAGGAAGCCAAACGAAGAACACGTTTGTCGAGATTTTCTCTGGCAGGCCGCTTGAATTTGCGTGGGCAACGGCCTGATTGGCTAACTCCAACGCTAATTTACTTGGAAACGGTGCAATATATCGAATTAATTTTTTTACAGTTATTTCTCAGCACAACCTACCCTGCAACACCCTCACAAGTTCTTCAGACTGTTCCTGACGACCCTGGCCGGCCGGTGTGGCCGTGCGGTTCTAGGCGCTTCAGTCTGGAACCGCGTGACTGCTACCGTCGCAGGTTCTAATCCTGCCTCGGGCATGGAGTGTGTGATGTGCTTAGGTTAGTTAGGCTTAAGTAGTTCTAAGTTCTAGGGGACTGATGACCTCAGAAGTTGTCCCATAGTGCTCAGAGCCATTTGAACCATTTTGTATTTATTTATTTATTTATTTTTTTCTTGCGACCCTGTGTTGTATATATGGGGTGATACAAAACTACACTGACAAAACTTTGAGGGTTGTATAGGATGTCTTGAGGAACAAACAGAGGATAGGAACCCGTTTCGAGAACGTCATCCAACGACGCTATAGAGTGTTGAAGCTACAGACGCCGCCGCCTGCTACTAGGTCACCCCTTCGGCAGCAAACGTGACGTTGTACGCCGACGGACCGTGGGTAGAACATCTCGCAATGGTGTTTGCTATTCAGTGAACACGAGTGATTGTCACGAAAGCCAGTTAAGAAGATGGAGATAGCTACTGCATAGACAGGATTTGTCTGCTTCAAATGTGATGCTCTGTTGCCATGGTAGATGACGGTTGCGGCCAGGGGTTTCCATCCGCAGTTTATTTTTCTTCTGGGATCCTCTAAAATTTCCAGTATTTTTCTGTGTGCGGGAGAGAAATAAACTGCTGATGGAAGCCCGTTTCTGAGTCCGCCATTCATATAGGCAACAGAGGATCGCATTCATATGAGACAAGACCTTTCTACGCAGCAGCCAGCTCAATCTTCTCCACTGACAATCGTGGCAGTCAGTCGCGATTACTGAATTACAAACAACACTGTGAGACGTTTCGCCTACAGTCCGTCAACATGCGAAGTCACGTTTGCTGCCAAAGGGGTGGCCTACGCGGCAGGCGCTGGCGCCTGTAACTTCGGCGCTCTGTATCCCATTGGATGACGTTTCCGGACACGGATTCCTATCCTCAATTTGTTCCTAACGACATCATCTAAAACCCCTCGAAGTTTGTCGCTACATTTCTGGTACACCGTGTATATTATTGTGCGACATATTCAATGAAAACTGGTTGTCAAGTTCAGATGAACTCCACATGGACTGACTGCTGCTATCTGAAAAACTTCTTTTATCAATAAGCAACTTTACGCATTTAAGCCGCGGCCGGCCGTTGACACCGAGCGGTTCTAGGCGCTTCAGTCCGGAACTGCGCTGCTGCTACGGTCGCAGGTTCGAAACCTGCCTCGGGCATGGGTGTGTGACGTCCTTAGGTTAGTCAGATTTAAGTAGCTCTAAGTCTAGGGGACTGATGACCTCAGATGTTAAATCACATAGTGCTCAGAGCCATTTGAACCATTTTTTGAAATCGTGTTTTGTAACTGTTACTTTGCATGATTACAATTCAAAAATTGTCTGCCTTTTTACAAGTATTAACGGAAAAACTACATAATTTGAAGGGAGTCTCCCCCTCCCCCGCCATTTTACTCAAAAAAGCATGTGCGGTAACTTCATAGTTAGTCACACAGGACTGGCTTAAAAGCTAGGAAAGAAGCTCTGAGAAAAACTGCTCTGTATGCAGGATTTGTTTTTAGGAGGTGGTATAAGAAACGAGTCACCGAATGCAAACGAGACGATTTAGTTTCAAAGACATAATAGTGCATTAGATTTTTACCTAAACTTGAAGCATCACAATTACGGGGGGGGGGGGGGGGGGGCGCTGTTCTATTCATACGAAAAGTGAATTAATATACCTTTCGCTGTGAGTAGTTGTTGTCACAGCGATAATATGCGAGACGTATTGTCAACAAAATGCCGGTCAGATTCTATAACCGAACTATGCACCGGCAGTGGCGTAGAGACGTGTGACGTGTAACAGCGCTGCACTTGTAATAGTTACGCAGTGTACGCTGGTACTGTCCAGCTCCCTACAAGTCGTTCGCTGCACGAGTTGCGCCATTGTCGATGTATTGCGTTCTCATTTACTGCAGTAATCATGTCTGGACTGCTGAGAGCCCATGTGCCACGCTGGCGTAGATAACTAGCAACGATTCTCTATTACATTGTGGGCTGCCGTTGTACCAGATTTACTTAAAAGTTCTCATTTGTTGCCACACATTTATTGTCAGAGGTAATGGGGGCTAGGTTCATGTTGTAACTTTTCCAAGCTCAATTCGTCATCTTGAGGTCCGCCATACCGAAGGTTATGGGTGCGTAATGGCGACAGAAAAATCCTACTATTCCTAATTGCTTGCATAAATTATTTAATCACGCCTAAGTTTCTTTGCCAGACAACTGGCTATTGGCTTATTCGCTGTTAATTTTGTAGAGATTTAGGTGTCACGGAAAAAAAGTGTTTTTATATCGAATTTTCGTTCCTAATAACTGATCCTCAACTTGGAAAAACCGGTTCGGGTAAACGAGCGACTTTTAATGAAATTGCGTGCCAACGGATTATCGTCTCAATGTTGCTACTGGATTCATGATTTCCTGTCAGGAAGGTCACAGTTCGTCTTAACTGACAAGTCATTGGGTAAAACAGAAGCAATGTATGGCGTTCCCCAAGGAACTGTTAGGCGCCCTCTGCTGTTCCTGATCTACATAAACGATTTAGAAGACAATCTGAGCAGTCCTCTTAATTGTTTGGAGATGATGCTGTCATCTACCGTCTTGTAAAGTCACCAGATGATCAAAACGAATTGCAAAATGATTTAGACAGGATATCTGTATGGTGCGAAAAGTGGCAGTTGATACTAAATAACGACAAGTGCGAAGCTATCCACATGAGTGCTAAAAGGAATCCACTAAATTTCGGTTATACGATAAATCACACAAATCTAAAGGCTGTAAACTCAGCAAAATACTTGGGAGTTACAGTTATTCATAAATTTTAAATAGGGACGGTTACATGGATAATGTTTTGGGGGGGGGGAAGCAAAGTAAAGAGTGCGATCTGTTGGCTGAACTCTCAGAAAATTCAACAGGTCTACTAAAGAAACTGCTAACTGCTTATACTACGTTTGTCTGCATTCTTTAGGAGAATGGCTGTGCGCTGTGAGATCCGCATCTGATAGGACTGATGCAGGACATCGGAAAGTTTCAAAGGAGGACAGCTCGTTTCATATTATCGCGAAATGGGAAAGAGGGTCCCACGGATACGATATGCGAATTGGGGTGAAAATCATTAAAATAAAGGTGTTCTTCGTTGCCTAAGGACATTATCAAGAATTTGTCACCATCTTTCTCCTCAGACTGTGAACATATGTTGTTGGTGTCCACCTACGTAGAGGGAAGTGATCATCATAATGAAACAAGAGATATCGGAGCTCACACGGAATGATTTAAGAGTTTTTTCCCGCGCTCTGTTAGAGAATGGAACGGTAAAGAAATAGCTTGAGGGTCGTTCCATGAACCCTGCGCCAGGCACTGTATTGTGAATAACAGGGTAATCAAGTAGATGTAAATGCAGATCTAAATAAAATGATGGAGCTTAAATACATTAGAAAATTGAGAAAACGAACTGAATTTCAGTGTATCAAACAGGAAAATGGGAAGTAGTACCGCTGAAAAGACTCAAAACTCAATATTTTTCTCCAAAAAGGTTTGTCACGCAGGGTATTTCAAAAAGGTGGAATATATTTCAAAATGTAATGTCTTACACTTACTCAGCGATTTGTTGTCATCTTGTTGAGATCCAGTGTTCTACCGATGGTCCGCTTCTTCCCGACAAGATCTTTGAAGGCTATAAAATCCTCTAGCAGCTCTATCAGTGCATGTTAGAAAAAATTAGTGTGTCTCGTTCACCATTTACTTGTTCATAAAGAACTTCCGATAACTTGGTGATAGATGACTCCCCATAAGATATTCATGCTCCAGAACTGCAGGGTGTCTTGCTGGCTCAGCCAGTGAGGGCTTTCTTCGTATCAGGGAACACCTGATGAAGACGTTGAGTTACGGCGGCGTCGAAATAGTCTTTTGGGAAGACACGGACCACCGCCAGAACACACGATCCCAACGAGATGACGTGGAACTGCATCTGGCTTCATATATAATTATGTCCTCGTTTACAAATGGAGAAAACGTAGCGACTACCACGAAGGGATGAACCACGATAGTTTCCTGAAGTGGTTAAAGGGGCAACTATTGGAAAACTTAAATCGACATTCTGTCACTGTAGTGCATAATACTCCATACCATTCAGTTATTAAAGTTCCAACTATGGCAACGAAACAAGCTGACATTGTTGAATGGCTGCTACCAGCGTACCACTGCCACTTCAACGCCATCGAAATGAATTGGACACTGATTAAACATCTCGTGGCAAAAAAAAATGACAAAAGCTCCACTATGGCAGAAAATCAAAGACTGTTACAGAAAGCAGTGACTCAAGTAATACCAGAAAAGTGGAGCAATGTTGTACACCACACAGAAACGATTGTTAAGGAACCACGGAAAAATGGAGTGAGTGTAGAAAGTAATAATGAAAATATAATTGTCCGTGGACAATTCCAGTGATTCTTCCACAAACCACAGCTTAGATAACGACAGTGTCAAGGAAGAAAGTGATCTTGAACTAAGTGACGTTAACCTTTTGCCATTTATACATCTTTATTTTTGTGTTTGTATTTCGTATTTTTGAATGAATGATGTGTACTTCATTTACGCAATAAATTAGAACTCATTATTAAGGAACACTCCTCTGTATAAGTATTACAGTCTACAGTGATTGGTAAGTACTCAAGCGTTTATATTATTTTAGTGTTATTATTGTATTTACATGAACGATTCAGATCCATTTTAGCACCCCTTTCGTATCACTGAAAGTGATTTATTCCGATTATTGTAACAACAGTACGCTACCTGTTACTATTGTTCATATGTACAAATCATAGGAGCACGGAATCATTTTATAGACAGGAGTGCGTTTTTAAGCCACAAGGATATAGCGATTCTATAAAGCGAATTCAATACCGCGCACTAAGTGTGGCATGAGAATGTAGGTAGTCCAAGGAACTCCTCAGCTGTTTCTGCTACAGCCGTCCTGCGGTCACATACACCGGCGAACCGACCTCGCCACCTGTGTTTCGCAGTCAGTCACTCTAGTATTCTGATCGAGGTGTAGAAATTAAATTATGCTTCAATAATAGTTTTTTTTTTTATCCTGTGACTTTCACCCGTTGTTGTGCAGTCGACGTAATTTCCCTGAGGCAGAGGTATAAATTTCATCCAAGCTGGCACGTGTGGCATTAATTTGGCAGGCTGAATTTAGAACACACCTAATGAGTTGACGTTCCTTAATTAATTTACTTCCTTTCACATATATGTGTAACATTTACGTCGAGACCGTAACACGTACCTGATCTGATGCGAAACTGCAGAAATACGGGGCGCTAGCCTCGTGCGCGAGTCGTAAAGTTGGAGGCAGGAGTGTGCAACGTGCACGGGCACCACTTTCTCTGGCGCCGTCGAATGCACACCTGGCCTAAGCCCTTAATTAGCCCACCCGGCGCCTGTACAGTTCCGCGGGCATTCATTTAGGCAGCGCCGCACCCTCCTGCGCCTCCCTCGTTGTACGTGCGATACCAGCATGCTCGTGCCTCTTGCTTGGAGATGGTAAGTACTCCACGCTGCCACTTGCACCAACGTCTCTCTCTCTCTCTCTATCTCTCTCTCTCTCTCTCTCTCTCTCTCTCTCTCCCTCTCTCTCTCTCTCTCTCTCTCTCCAGTCCCCCCCCGCCTCTATTTTTCCACTTTTCCTCCTTGTCTCCCTCCTTCCTGCCTCTCTTTCCCCATCCCCCACTCCTTCCCAACCCATCCTCTCTCCCTCCCTCCCTCCGTTTCTTTCTCCTTCCCTCCCGTCACCATCGATTCACCCTTCCCACAAGAAGTGTGTCACGAAGAAAGGCCAGTGTCCCAAGAAATGGTCAATTGAAGCTAAAACACGACCCAGCGTTAAAAATGGTTCAAATGGCTCTGAGCACTGTAGGACTTAACATCTGAGGTCATCAGTCCCCTACAACTTAGAACTACTCAAACCTAACTAACCTAAGGACATAACACACATCCATACCCGAGTCAGGATTCGAACCTGCGACCGTAGCAGCCACGCGGTTCGAGCCTGAAGCGCCTAGAACTGCTCGGTCACCGCGGCCGGCACCCAGCGTTAAAACTAAAATAACCGCGAAATAATAACAAGTGGCAAAACTATTTCATTATGATTTAGAAAGCCTTTTGCGAGGTACCTGACTACAAATGGCCATTGCCTGCAGTTCCCTTCTCAATGTTCACAAAAAAACTGCCTGAGATCGGTTTGCATTCACTGACGACAGGAATGTCATTGGCGAGGAATGACACACGTGTCTTAGAGTTCCATTGTACAGAAACTATGGTTCAGGTTCAGTACTTTCGGTATAGAACATAAATGACGTAGTGGTTAGTAGGATTAGCAGTAATATTGGTAGCACTGTTAGGGAATGAAGTATAATAGAGAAGAAACTCAGTGGAACGTTCTTCATCACGATCAGAGGCAAGAATATGAATAACAGAAATATATTTTATATAAACGTGACGAAGTATGAAAGTGACGTTCGATACGTTTTCGTTTTCCCTTTTTCTTTTAAATCTTATCTTTTTCTTGACAAAATTGCGTTTTTTAGCGCTATCAATAAATCTATTTTTTTTATTTTTACAACATCCCTGTTTCACGTTACGCATCAACAATTTACGAACAAAACCTGATTTAAAAACTGACAGTTTCAGTTTTGCTATAAATACTGTTTATTTTTTTAGTAACAGGCAGGAACAGAAGCAGAATGGAATGTGAAATTACAGAGGAATCAGTTTGCTGAACATAACATACAAAATCATGTCAATGATCATCCTGGAAAAACTTAAACCTTACGCAGAAAACATTATTCAAGATTACCAGGCTGGATTTCGAACAAACAGTTCTACAACTGATAATTTGTTTACTATACGACAAATCTTCGATAAATACTGGGAATTCAGCAAAAACGTCCACTGTCTCCTCATTGACTTCCTGAGAGCCTATGACAGCATCCACAGAAGTAGCCTCTACATCACGTTACAAGAATTTAGTATATCCAGTAAAATCATTAGGATGATACAACTGTGCATGGATGGCTCCCAGGCAGCAGTGAAGTTCAGAGGATCCATATCACCCGTCTTTCAAATTAAAACAGGCTTACGACAAGGAGACGCTCTTTCATGTGTCCTCTTCAACCTTGCGTTAGATAAAGTGGTTCGGGAGAGGAATTTTCATCTATACAATGGTCTCCGATTCGAACACAGTGAAGTAAAACTCCTGGCTTATGCAGATGATATAGTGTTGCTGAGTGAAACTGAAGAACAACTGAAAGACATGTACAGATCTCTCAGGCACAGTGCCAGCAAAATGGGGAATTTTATTAACCAAGAGAAAACCGAATATATGGAAATAGGTCGAGTCATAAACCCTAATCCTTACTTTGAAACAGACCAACATTCTAAATGCAGAAAAGTTCTTCAGTTTAAATACCATGGATCACGTTTCAACAGTAAAAATATCATAACAATGGATATAAACGAAAGAATAACCTCAGGGTCCAGATGTCTGTTCTCACTAAGCAACCCAATCAAAAGTAAAGCTTTGTCAATCACCACGACGATGAAGATACACAATCCTATCATCTGTCCCATAGTAATTGTAACCTCCCCCCTCACTTATCGACCTTAATGACAGTGAAAAATTAAACCGCGTGTACCTAATGGAAATTTGGGAAAAGCAATCGTCACCGAAGTTAATCTATCGGTAAAGAGGGAGGAAAGGGTTACATCTAAATGAAAAGAAAAATGCAAATGAAACTGGTGGAAATTAATTTTGAAAAGGGGTAAAGTTAATAAAGAAAGTAAATGTGCGGCCGTTACGTTAACAATTAACTAGCGGTAATTAGATATTTGAGATTTGGGGGAAATCACGGTCGCCAGTCCTAAGGACAATTACTATAGTAACTGAAAAAGAAAGGTTATTACACATATAATTAACACTAGAAGCGTGGCAACTGAAGGTTGACACGTGTAGTGTGAAAACTGAAAGTTTGTCAGAAGTAATAAATTTCGCTACACTCTGACTTAATTTAGCAAAAGAATTAATAAAACCGGAAAATCGAAAGTTAATTTAGTGACTGAAGTTAATAGTGAGCTTTCTTTCTGAAGCACATCGAAATCCAGTAAAATACGGTTAGTCTTGGACTACCTCAACAATCATTTCAAAAGCAACTTGACTCTACGCAATTTAGAAACAAGAGATTTAACTTTGAACTTGAATTAAATGATTCTGAACTATTAACAATAGTAAAATTTAGTACGTACCAAGCTGAGCTGCAGTCACAGGTAAGCTAAAATATGCTAACAAAACTCGCACTCTAAATTTGTGCTCGTGTAACCTAAATATTGTAGCCAGCTACTGAACTTTGAAATTAAAGCAGTGAAATCTAATTATATTATTTTAATGCTGGCGTTTGAATTTCAACGACACTCGGGTTCATTTCGGAAAAGGAAGGGACCCTGCTTGGCAATGCAATTGGGACAATGAGCAACAAAGGTTCATGCTAAGTTGCTGTAATATTGCGAGGCAAATGGAACAATTTGAAAAGCTGAGGTCTGCCATACAGTTCTGAAACTTTACGTGCTTTTAGTCTTCCTTGTTGGTTGATTGAAGGTTTGAAGCCGTCGATCGAGGAGGTGGCGACAGTCACTCATTGTCGGCCGTCGCTGTTGCAGAAGCTGGATGTTGGCGCGCCTTCTTCTCGACACGGTCACCAGGCGTAATGGGCTCTTGATGTGCGCCAGCTAATGCTTCCCGTCCGCGACACCATGTCAGAAACTATCATCGCGAGTCGAGCGCAATTACATGCTGCCAAACCCCGAAAGCGCGGCAACTCGCGGGAGCGTCACACAACACCTGCTCCACTCGCTACTCCCGCCAGACTCTCACTTGCTCTGCCCGCGCTCCACGCGGCAGCGTTAACACTACCAAAGAACCTACACACTTTGATTCTTCACACGACCTATCGATGTAATCGTTCGATAGCAGTTTTCCCTAGGCAAGACCCAGCGTAAAAATACAAATAATATTTACGAAACAAAACAATTATACATCGACATAAATGCATAAATATATATATACAAACAGTAAAGCAATTACAATATATAAAGAGACAGAAATGTCATATCTTGAGGTAACAAAACAAGGAAAAAAATAATAGTACAATAGATGGAAATAGGAGGATATGCATTTCCGGCGTTACATAATGTACTGTTCTGAAAGCTGGACGCTTACAAAGAATGAAAGAGAAAAACTAAATGTTTTCGAAAGAAAAGTATTGAGAAAAAATATGTGGGCCTATGCTGGAGAATGGCGTATGGAGAATTCGAAAGAACAATGAAATTTATCTGCCAATGAAGCAACACACTATCATCCAGAAACTAAAAAGTAGGAGACTACAATGGGCTGGACATGTGGATGGAATGGAAAACGACAGAATCACCAAAAAACTATTTGAAGGAACTCTCCAGGCAACAAGACCATTGGGCCGACCTCGTACAAGGTGGAAAGATGACGTAGTGAACGACATCGCAGCATTAGGAATTTCCGCAGGGTGGAGAGTGACGGACGAGAGATAGAAGGCGGTGGATGCAGGTACTTGATGCAGCGCGTGGTCTACAGGGCCCCTGATCGCTGAGGAGGAGGAGGAGGAAGAGAAGAAGATGAACAACAACAACAACAACAGACAGAATAACTACTCTATGTGATCAAAAATATCCGGATACTTGGCTGAAAATGACTTACAAATTCGTGGCGCCCTCCACCTTTAATGCTGGATTTCAATATGGTGTTCACCCACCTTTAGCCTTGATGACAGTTTCTACTCTCGCAGGAATACGTTCAGTCAGATGCTGGAAGGTTTCTTGGGGAATGGCAACCCATTATTCACGGAGTACTGCACAGAGGAGAGGTATCGATGTCGATCGGTGAGGCCTGTCACGAAATCGGCGTTCCAAAACACCCCAAAGGTGTTATATAGGATTCAGGGCATGAATCTGTGCAGGACAGTCCATTACAGGGATGTTATTGTCATGTAACCACTCCGCTACTGGCCGTGCATTATGAACAGGTGCTCGATCGTGTTGAAAGATGCATCGCCATCCCCGAATTGCTCTTCAACAGTGGTATGCAAGAAAGTGCTTAAAAATCAATGTAAGCCTTTGTTGTGATAGTTCCACGCAAAACAACAAGGGGTGTAAGCCCCCTCCATGAAAAACACGACCACACCATAACACTACCGCCACGGAATTTTACTGCTGGAACTGCACACGCTGGCAGATGACGTTCACCGGGCATTCGCCATACACACACCCTGCTATCGGATTGCCACGTTGTGTACCGTGATTCGTCACTCCACACAACGTTTTTCCACTGTTCAATCGTCCAATGTTTACGCTCCTTACACCAAGCGAGGCGTCGTTTGGCATTTACTGGCGTGATGTGTAGCTTATGAGCAGCCGCTCGACCATGAAATCCAAGTTTCCTCATTTCCTGCCTACCTGTCATAGTAATTGCAGTGGATCCGATGCAGTTTGGATTTCCTGTGTGAACGTCTGGATAGATGTCTGCCTATTACACATTACGACCCTCTTCAACTGTCGGCGGTCTCTGACAGCCAACAGACGACGTCGGCCTGTACGCTTTTGTGCTGTATGTGTCCCTTTAGGTTTCCACTTCACTATCACATTGTAAACAGTGAGCCTAGGGATGTTTAGGAGTGTGGAAATAACGCGTACAGCTAAATAACACAAGTGACACCCAATCACCTGACTACTTCGAAGTCCGTGAGTTCCGTGGAGCACCCCATTCTGTTCTCTCACGATGTATAATGACTACTGAGGTCGCTGATATGGAGTACCTGGCAGCAGATGGCAACACAATGCACCTAATATTGGAAATTTATGTTTCTGTGGGTGTGCGGATAGTTTTGATCACATAGTGTATGTAGAACAGAAACGTTCCATAGGTTACGCAATCCTTTGTGTATGTTCACTCAGTTTCCAGACAGTCCATCGCGTCCGGTTTTCAGGAGAATCTAGTGGCACATTGATCGCATGCGTAAACAGAACAATCGAAATGAGGTAAAGCCCGATATGTATGCAACACACATAACATTCAGGTGATGCAGTTATGTTCTTAACTGACCAAGGCTGGTAGGAAAACTACCGTAGTCGACGCTTACTTACGACAATCTACAATAGGCTAAGGCAGTTTTACGATCCCACTCTTCCCCGATCCCTTACGGTTATGATCTCCCTGTCCTCCTGTTATTACGCCACCTTACATGGCTGTGAGTGGTACACCCGTCCTTGTACACACGCTGGACAAACTGCCCTGATACACCAACAAATCAGGAAATTTCATTCACAGTGTGGTCACGAGTACGCCCAAACATTATAGCTCTTGCCTGACATTCT
Organism: Schistocerca piceifrons; assembly: GCF_021461385.2. Taxonomy (NCBI): domain Eukaryota; kingdom Metazoa; phylum Arthropoda; class Insecta; order Orthoptera; family Acrididae; genus Schistocerca; species Schistocerca piceifrons. Next base: position 317,963,427 of record NC_060139.1, on the reverse strand, counting down.
GTCACATCTCCATGTTGACCCATCTGACTGGGCTGATTCCAGTAACCAACTGGGCACATACATACCGCTTCACTACCATGACGACCGATTTGGGGGGGGAGGTGGGAGGGGCAAAGATCTGTCACTACTAGTTCTACACAATGCTAAGCACTACAAAGCGATCAGCTTGTTGTTTCAAGAGATAAGTAATATCTTGTCCGTTGGACTCAAAAGCTCTGGTAACCTGATAAACCTAGCTCACCTGTCTTTCGGTGTATCACCTTAGACTGCATATACGAGTAATGTCAATTAAAGCTCAGGACTCTAGCTATCTCGGTTAACGGTCTCACATTACAGTCGAGTCCTCCTTTATAGTCGTAGTGACACAATGATGTAAAATCTTACTTGAAGTTTTTACAGCGGATCTAATGTTCCATCATTTTTGAGGAGTGCATCCCAGATATTATTGACTCGTGTAACGATATTAGACTGACAAGCTTTCAGCCATTTCATGGTGAGTGGCTTGAAATAAGTGTATTTCCACAGCTTCCTTCACCACTGAATCTCAGTAGGAAATAGAATTAGCGGACGACCCCCTAAGCCAAGATGAATGTTTGCAGCTCGATAAATAATGAAAATCTCATTTCATGTCTGCACTCCCAAAGAAAGTGTTGTTCTAAGCCTTCACTGTCTGCCATTACAAGTGCCATCCAAAATAATAAACCAAATACTTCGTAAGCCCTGTGGATTCTCTAATTCTGGGCTTGCTTTGTTTTATTCTTAGAGGAGTACCGTTTTATATATGACTGGCCCTTTTGTTACCAACAGTATTATAGCTGACGCATGCACGTTTTCTCCACAGTCTGAAGTACGTTAAAAATCTTGCAAGCATTCACGCTAAGGACGGATGACAGATAATTACCCGAAGTATGGTACACAAGTGAGTAATATCCCGGATGCACTCCCGAAAAATGATGGAATATGTATAGTGTTGTCAAAAGTCTTATTTTCCCTGCCTCAAAGAGCAATGGTAATTAAATATTGTGTATAAATAATAACAGTGGTAACCGATTTACTAATGTAAGACTAACAATTGTTAATTGTTTGTTGATGATGGTGAAGTATCCGGAAAAGTATCGCCGTTGAGTGACTGTAGGAGGGTACAAGATCATGTAAACAGAATTTGTAATTGGTGTGACGAAAGGCAGCATGACCTAATTGTAGAGAAATGTAAGTTAATGCAGATGAGTAGGAAAAACAATCCTATAATGTTGACATACATTATTAGTGGTGTGCTGCTTGGCACAGTCACGTCGTTTATATATCCAGGCTTAAGGTTGCAAAGCGATGTGGGAAGGTGTCCAGTCGACTGCGATTTATTGGGAAAGCTCTAGGTAAGTGTAGCTCACCTACCAAAGGGATCGCGTATAGGGCCACTAGTGCCATCCATTCTTGAGTACTACTCGAGAGCAGATTACAGGAAGACATCGAAGCAATTCAGAGGTAAGCCACTAGATTTGTTACCCATAAGTTCGGTAAGCACATGAGTACTAACGACATGCTTCGTGAATTCAGTGTGAATTCCTGGAGGTAAGACAACGTTCTTTTCGCGGAACATTACTGAGAAAATTTAGAGAACCTGCATTCGAAGCTGACTACAGAACGATTCTAGCGCAGCCAACGTGTATTTTACGTAACTACCTTGAAGACAAGATAAGAGAAATTAAGGCTCGTACGGAGCCATGTAGATAGTCGTTTTTCCCTCGCTCCATTTGCCAGTGGAACAGGAAAGGAAATTATTAGTAGTTGTACAAAGAACCCTTCGCCATGTACAGTGTGGTGGCTTGCAGAGTATGTATTTAGATGTATAGGTAACGGAATACTGACAGGCGGTAGAAGAGGAGACGTGTGTGTACAATGTGCGATGCGAACAGCGTAAGTTTCGTGCAGTGATAAGCATTTGGGTGTTGTTGTAATATTAGTGGGTAATATTACCACAGTCACAGCAAACAATTACTGTCAATCTTTCGCTCATTAAATACCAGATTGTGGAATATAAAGGGTGTCCTAACCTTGGTAACTATCCCAAATAACTTCTTGTCTAGAAGCAAAATGAAAAATGCATCAAGCAAATATTGTTTGGTTACCACTGGGACATTAAAACTAGCATTATTGTCGTGCTTGTAATTTTATTTGTTACAACGATACGAACAGCAGTACGTCTTTCTTAAATAGCACCCTTGCTGAGGCCCTGGTGTTGCCTCGGTATGTATCTACTCTATTCTCCTGGTAGTCTATATGCTCCTTCCCATCTTCCTGTCCATCTCCTCTCACTCTGTATCCATCTCTTACTCCCCCCGGTCTCTCTCCATCTGCTACTCCCCCACGTATCTCCATCTCCTCCTGCCCCTCTATTTCCTCCTCAATACCTCCAAGTCTGTCTTACGGGTTCAGGTTAGCCGAAACTAGTCCTTATCTATAAAATAAAAAGTGAATCTTAAAACTTTGGCTGTTTCTGTATCGAACTGCTTAACACAAGTTGATGTCCTGCAGTTAATCCACCATTCTGGAAGTCCATAAGTAGTGTCTGTACCAAGTTTAGTGGAAATCCATCCAGTGTTTTAGGAGGAGCTTCTTATCCGTGGGCCACGCGGCGTAGCCGAGGGCACCTTGCCACGGTCCGTGTGACCGACCCCCATCGGAGGTTCGAGTCCTCCCTCGGGCATGGGAGTGTGTGTTGTCCTTAGCGTAAGTTAGTTTAAGTTAGGTTAACCAGTGTATAAGCCTAGGGACCAATGATCTCAGCAGTTTGGTCCCATAGGAACTTACCACAAATTTCCACGTTTCCTTATCCGTGGATTTGTCCACGTACACAGATATCATAGACATATCTTACGTGTATTTAATATATTTCACACGTATTTGTAAATGTAGTTCACCTGTATCTCTTGCGAATTTTGCCCTACAGAACTGGTTTCAGGCAGCTGAGTGTTTATGACGCCATATCTCTTGAACGACACATCGTACAGTGATATAATTTTGTAGGTACATTCAGTGCCATATGGCTACCATATGAGAAGTGTGTCGCGAATTGGGTTAGTAGAAAAGAACTAACAAATTTAAATGTCACGCATGATGCAACACTTTTTCAGGCATCTCACTGTTTACGATGTCTCATCTCCTGAACTATTTGTCATAGAATGATGTAATTTTGGAGGTACATTTAGCGGCATGTGTGGGAACTGCCTGAGGAATCTGTTGCAAATAGAGTTGTTAAGAAAAAAGTAATAGATCTAAACGTCACACATGACGCGGCAGTTCCTCAAGGACCTCATACTCCTGAACTATGCGTCGTAGAATTGTATAATCTTGCAGGTATATACAGCAGTATACATTAGTATTGTATGCAAAATATATTGTCAATACATTTAATAGTAAAGAAGTAACAAATATAAATGTCATGCCTGATGCGGCAGTTTTACTGTGAGAACAGCGGAACTGCAGTAAGTGATCAACTTCTTTCTTTTCATCATTTTTTGGGGGTAGTCAACGAGAAAAAGTTTTGTAAGGGTTTGAAATTAAGTGTGAAGTTCGTTGAAAGTCACTAAGTATGGTCATTATCAAATTCTGGAGCAATGTAATCAGGCTATTTTCGCTTCATGAGCTGCGCTGCTTTTTCACGCCCGTCCCCACCTCTTTGATGAGTAAGTCGTTTTTATCCCCACAAAGTTTCTTTCCAGACAGTAAGTATTTTGTGTACAAAGTTCGGTTGAAATCGATTCAGTGGTTAGAGGAGGAGATGGGGAACATATATTAATAAACACATATACGTAGATCCATTTTTATAATACGTATGCCTCCGTTAATCCATCTTATTTTTTCAAGACGTCATCAGAAACATATAACAGTGTACCGTTCACGTAAACACATTAGAAACGTAACATCAAATTAACTTTGACTCCCTGGTACTAGTAAACAGTGCATGCCCTCGGGGGTGATGTAACTCGTCCACTCGCTGGAATCTACAGCCGGCCGGTGTGGCCGAGCTGTTCTAGGTGCTTCAGTCTGGAACCGCGCGACCACTACGGTCGCAGGTTCGAATCATGCCTCGGGCATGGATGTGTGTAATGACCTTAGGTTAGTCAGGTTTAAGTAGTTCTAAGTTCAAGGGGACTGATGACCTCAGATGTTAAGTCCCGTAGTGCTCAGAGCCATTTGAACCATTTTTTTGGAATCTACAGTAAACAAATGGAGATACAAGGAAAATGCAACAGGTCAATGAGTCAACCGCCTTCGTAAGAAACAAATATGCAAGAATTGCGATCCTGTTTATTTATGGCACTTTGGTACTTAAAGTATGCTTGATATATTTTTATTATGGTTCTGGACGAAAAGTTATTTGGTAGTGGTCAGTATAAGTGGGACACCCTGTATACAAAGGACCAACTTACCTACAGTTCTTAACCTAAACCATTCGTCGTAGAAACATACGATTTGAAAGTCGTATTTTTGTGTTATTTGGGTACCCACTAAAAAAGGGTTTTCCAAAATCCATCCACTGGGTGAGAGACGATTGTCCAAATTCGGGCTGGTGCGTTGCATGTTCAGTTGCTCTTCCTGAACTGCGGATGCGTTGCGCAGGTAGTATCCTGGCCCCTGCAAGGAGTTCTCGGTGGATTAACACGGGATCACTACGAGATACAGATGCACACTCCAGGAACTTCGAAGCGCAAATGACTCTAAGCACTATTGGACTTAACATCTGAGGTCATCAGTCCCCTAGACTTAGAACTACTTAAACCGAACTAACCTAAGGACATCACACACGTCCATGCCCGAGACAGTATTCGAACCGGCGATCATAGCAGCAGCGCGGTTCCGGACTGAAGCGCCTAGAACCACTCGGCCACAGCGGCTGACAACTTCGAAGCATAAATGTGTAAATGTATAACTTTTGCAAATATTGCAAAGTTCCATTCCGTGTAGCTTTATATCGAATGCAAAAGTAATACATGTAAACACGTATCAGTTCAGTCTCGAAATATGAGTTTCTCAACTGTAACGTATGTAAGGCGAAATTACAGCACTGTAGTTGAGACATAACTGGTTTGGTATTTTCTCTTTCTAAAGCTGTAATTTGATGCCTGAACCTCCTGGAAGATTAAAACTGTGTGCGTGACCGCTGCTCTAACCTGAGACTCTTGCTTTTCTCGCGCAAGTGCCCTACCGACTGAACTATCCAAGGACGACTCTCAACCCGTCCTCACAATACCTCATCTTCTACATCCCAAATTTCGCGCTTGCCTTGCTCAGTCCGTAGAGCACTTTCCCGCGAAAGGCAGAGGGCTCAAATTTCCGTCACACAGTTTCAAGCTGCCAGGAAGTTTCGAATCGGCCCATACTCCACTTTGTTCTGTGGTACGCTTGTTTGAACTTAAGTCGTAAATGTTGTGGTTCTGGTGGTATGGCATATCGTTGCGGCTATTGCTGAGAAAAGTCTTTCAATTTGAATGTGGAGAATTTTACGTGAATAAACTGTCAGTTTTGTTACAAATAGCAGAGACGAATTTTCTGTCACATCACAGGAGCGTAGCGGTGATAACAACAACACTGTTGGGATTGCACCAGTTGATGGCAACCAGCAGTATGCGAGGGGCGTTCCATATTGACATGCATTTTATTTTTTCCCATCATCCACGATGTGCCATTTTACTCATCATTAGAGTTGCAGATATGTAGGAGTTTGGTCTAACCGTAGGAGGGCGAGAGAATCACTAGAAGTGTAATCCCTTGCACAGTACAGTCCAATTTTCCAACTGCTGTCATTACGAGAGCGGACAACACGGAGTGTGATCGAGGACAGCGCTGTACCACGCGGTTTCTGTGGAAGGGGGCTGCAAACACTGCGGATATTCACAAGCGATTAATGACAGTGTGTAGAGAGGAGGCACCGTGTCGGAAAGCGACCTTGAAACACAACATATCTCGTCCTCATACGAGGGGGGAAAAGAACGATTACCATCGCTAAAATGGCGTTCCAGGTACTGCCACACTCACTGACTTGGCCCCTGTAGCTTCTGCAGGACCTTATCGAATCATTTTTCTGGAGTGCGTCGCATCCACCGGAAGACAGATGCATGCAACCCCTGGAATTCTGCAGTATGATGTCTTTGCACAGGTTTCTTCGTAGCCCAAAATGGGTGATAATCGGAAGGGGCCAAGTCAGGATAATACGGTGGGCAGTACCTGGAATCCCATTTCACCGACCGGAGCCGTAGTTTTCGACTCGTAAGGGGACGAGAGTTGTGTTTCAAGAGCACTTTCTATGACGGTACACACTCTCCACACTCTCCACACAATGCCACCAATCGCCTGTGTATATTCGACTGGGAAAAGATAGGGGATCCAATATTAGAATGAAAATTTGAGAGCGTTTTGTAACACCTAAGTTCGAAAAAGGCAGAAGGGATAGATAACATCCATCAGGATCTATTGGCGAAGTGTCAACAAAACCACTATTCACGTTATTGTGCAGAATGTATGACTCTGAGTCTGACTTTAGAAAAAAATCAACAACAGAATTCTGAAGACAGCAAGAGAAGACAAATGTGAGAATTGTCGCACAATCAGCCTAACAGCTCAAGCATTTAAAGTGCTGACGAGAAAAATATACAGAAGAATGGAAAAGAAAATTGAGGATGCATCAGATGACGATCGGTTTGGCACAGGAAAGGTAAAGGCAGCAGAGAGGCTGCCGACAAGACTAAAGAAAAATCGAGACTTGTTCATAGGATTTGTTGACCTGGAGAAAGCGTTCGGCAATGGCAAATGGTGCAAAACATTAAAAAATCTGAGGAAAATAGGAGTAAGCTATAGGGAGAGACGAGTAATTTACAATAGGCGCAAGAGCCAAGAGGGAATAAGAATGGAAGAGCAGGAATGAAGTGCTCGGATTATGTAGGGTGTGAGACAGGGATGTAGTCTTTAGCCCCTCCTGCTCAATCTATAAATCGAAGAAGCAATGACGGAAATAAAAGAAAGGTTCAGGAGTGGGGTTAAGATTCAAGGTGAAATGATAAGAATGGTACGATTCGCTGATGTCATTGCTATCCATAGTGAAAGTGAAGAAGAATTACAGGATCTTATGAATCGAGTGGGCAGTCCAATGAGTACGGAATAGGGATTGGGAGTGAACCGAAGAAAGATGAAAGTAATGAGAAGTAGCAGAATTGGGAACAGTGAGAAACTTAACATCAGGATTGGTGATCACGAAGTAGATGAAGTTAAGGAATTCTGCTACTTAGGCAGCAAAATAACACATGAAGGGCGGAGCAAGGACGACACAGAAGGCCGACAAGCAGTGTAAAAACAGGCATTCCTGCCCAAGGGAAATGTACTAGTATCAAATGCAGGTCTTAATTTGAGGAAGAAATTTCTCAGAATGTACGTTTGGAGCACAGCAGTGTATGGTAGTGAAACAGGGACTTTGGGGAAACCGGAAGGGGAGAGAATCGAACCATTTGAGATGTGGTACTACAGAAGAATGTTGAAAATTAGGTGGGCTGATCAGATAAGGAATGAGGAGGTTTCCTGGAGAATCGACGAGGAAAGGAATATTAGAAAAACACTGAAAAAAGGAAGGGACAGCATAGTAGGAAGTCTCTTAATGCATCACGGAATAACTTCCGTGGTACTAGAGGGAGCTGCAGAGCATAAAAACTGTAGAGGAAAACAGAGATTGAAATACATGAATCAAATAATTGAGGACGTAGGTTGTAAGTGCTAGTCTGAGATAAAGAGGTTGGCACAGGAGAGGAATTTGTGGTGGGTCACATCAAATCAGTCAGAAGACTAATGACTCAAACAAAATAGCAACATACTGATGGTCGAACGAAATCAGACGTAGATCAACACACTGAGCTCGCATTGTGGAGGATGGCACTTAAAATCCTCTGGCCATCCAGGTTTAAGCTTTCCATCGTATCCCCAAATTTATTGAGACAAATTCTAGGATAATTACTTCGAAAAGGATGCGACTGATTTCGATTCCGCATCCTTCCCCAACCTGAGTTTGTGCTCCGTCTCTAAACACCTCGTCGTGACGTATTAATGTACCTCATTCTGTCGTATCATGCCTTTTTAGCTACTGATTAATATTCGTAGTTTTGAACAAGTGCAACATAAAAATAATTGTAGCATCTGTCTTTTGAATCGTACAAGGTATTTGTTCACCGAGTGTTTTGTTTTTGTTACACCAAGGTATTTGTGAAACTTGGCTGTTCCAGTGGAGACTCACTGATATTGTAGTCACAAGATATTACAATTTTTTATTTACAATTATGAACATTTAACGCAATTTGCCAATCGTTGAAACAGTCCGAAATTTGTATTAATATTTGAGTGGATATTTGTGAAACTTTTTTTAAAGATATTGCTTCATTAAAGGAAACTCCATCTGTGGTTGCTGTTAGTATTGTCTGTCAGATCGCAAATATAAAACACTAGCAACGAGGTCCATCTTAGCATTAAGTGTACGACCAGGCGACTTCAGTGGCCTAGCCTACTTTATTATTGGGCCACTGGGTGGAATTATGAATAAATTTCAGAGAACTACGTTAAGTAATTGAATATGATCACTTTCATGTAACTTACGTTATACAAGCAGCGAACGGCAGGGAAGCTGTCCGGAGGCATGAATGTTCCGTATTGAACTGGGATTTGATGTGATACCTCATGGCAATGTGGGAGCACATCGTGATTTAAGCAATAAGCTTACAACCAATGTAAATGCTGAATGCGAATCAGGAGTGTATGTGTATGTGAGTGATTCAGTATGTAACGGAGGCTGGCTAAAGTGGCACGAATAAAAGAAAAAATAAGAACAAACATATGTTTAGCACGTGTTACAGCGCTCCTCTTGTGAAGTTTAGCACCCACTGTGATGCATTGTTGAGGCTCATCGCCGCAATTGTTTGTCGTGGACCCTTTACGGCGGACTTCTTCTCTGTGCCACGTAAATATTCGTGTCCCGTACAGGTTTGATTAGAGGAAAGGCTAAAGCTGAAGGTTGAGTCATCCGCTACGTTGCTGAAAGAACGTACTGTATGTAACCGAAGCAAAGTTTCTGAAGTAGTTTTTCTGAAAACGTTTTACTTGTAGCATAAAAAATAAAACACCACATAGTTTGGATTGCATTTACTTTTTATAATCAGTTATTCTCGAACGACTGCAGGGAAACTACTGGTTATAAATATTCTCTCATTTCAAGTTGTAAGTCTCACATCACAACCTGATGAAGAGGTGATTACCTTTTTCATTATTGGTCATATTTATTACGATACTTCACAGCTGTGTAACTCAGTGCTTATTGTTCGAAGAATTTGCAGCGGATTAAGACTGTGAATTGTGATTGTTAATCTGAGGAAAGCAACGCCTGGCAGTCTGAAATTATCATACTTCGAAAAGCGTACCTCCACACCATTGAGAGCTGGATGCTAGGATAAAAGGCAGACTGAAAAAAAAGTCACGATTCGATCTCACAACCTTTCGGTTTCCAGCCGCACGCTCTACCGCTTTTTTCTTCATTTTCTTCGTTACTGTTCTCATTTGGCTGGGCGGATATTACATGATACCTATTCGAGTCCATCGTTGAATATTTCACTCGTTTTATTTTTTATTACAATGGGCAGTCGGCTGAGCTACCATAGGCCGTCGCTAGGCAACCAGGCCAGATGCAAATTAAATCCAGCGTGTGCGTTCTCGAGGAACAGCTGCTCTCTCGAGTTATGGCGGCTGTTGACTACGCGGCAATGGCATCGTTTTCACAACTTAACTTTTACTGATCTTCAAACGTACAGTTTGTACGGAATATTTATAAATATTATACGCAAAAACCTTCCACGAGAATCAGTGTATCTGATAGTCAAATATCGGACCATATTCCATACACCAGTTCCTAAGATTACCCTGCATATACAGACGGAGAGTGAGCAAGCGATTTCAGCTTACATAGAGATGAATACTAAGGCCGGCCGGTGTGGCCGATCGGTTCTAGGCGCTACAGTCTGGAACCGCGCGACCGCTACGGTCGCAGGTTCGAATCCTGCCTCGGGCATGGACGTGTGTGATGTCCTTAGGTTAGTCAGGTTTAAGTAGTTCTACGTTCTAGGGGACTGATGACCTCAGATGTTAAGTCCCATAGCGCTCAGAGCCATTTGAACCATTTGAATACTAAGAGTTCTAAAACAGTTGAATGCCTGTAGTTACTTCCAGGTTGTGCTTCATACTATGGTTGCTCATATATTGCTTCCATTTCTTAAAAACAGATTCGTTCGCTCTGTTCGAAATGAGTCAACCCGTTATTCTCCCGTCCTTGAAGTGGTCCTTATCCAAGTGATATTGCGCTACTATTAACCTTTATGAGGGGAAATTGTTTTATGTGTTTAGAAAAAAACAAGTAGGAATACAAAGATGTGTCATTTCGTCCAGTCGGCATTTGGCCAAAGATGTCTGTTACTCTTAACTCCCTCACCTTACTGAGTGGTTGCTCTGCAATATCTTGCGAATCGCCACAGTAGACAAATGATGACAATGGCCACTCGCTTCCAACTGTTTACTAACGCATCTAGACATGTTATTTAATTGCACTTAAACTCTGCTGCGACGCAGCGGTCTGCACGAGTAATGGCATCCGCATGATTCATTATGTTTGGAGCTGTGGCTGTGACAGGACGTCCCGAGCGTGGCTGATCATGGAGCTCTGTTTCTGCATTTCCTGAGGCCATAACTTTCTTTAACCATTAGTGATTAGTGCTTCTAGATTACTTTCTGGGTCACACGCTCTCCATTCTTCAGTTTTATTCGAATGAGATACCTCTTCAGATCTTACACTATTTACGCTGTTTTTCGTGTTTTCTTTTCCTGTTATAATTGTGTAATGTATTACATATACAGAAATGAAATAAATGGACCTATGACAAATAAATGAAGATTAAATGACCTGAAATGGCAGCAGTGCATAGCATTCACATACGTCAAACTTGCCGCCGAGGTGGTCGAGCGGTTCTAGGCGCTACAGTCTGGAACCGCGTGACCGCTACGGTCGTAGGTTCGAATCCTGCCTCGGGCATGGATGTGTGTGATATCCTTAGGTTAGTTAGGTTTAAGTAGTTCTAAGTTCTAGGGGACTGATGACCTCAGAAGTTAAGTCTCATAGTGCTCAGAGCCATTTGAACCATTACGTCAAACTTACATTGTAATGAATGTATACTGACAGATCAGAATATTATATAAATGCGTGGTGTCTGTTCTTTTCGACACATCTGAAAGAACGGATACCACGCGGAATCCGTAGTTGTGATGCATACGAGTGTCGTTCAATAAGTAACGACCCACTTTTTTTTTTTTAAAAAAAAGAGCCACTAACACTTGACAAACGTCCTTGTTGGTGTTTCAAATTTGATGTTCGTTCTGTGCGCCGGTGCAGTTTCGAACTGTTCTGGCAGATGGCAGAGCCGTAGTACAGCGTCAAAATGGCGTCTACATACGATTCATGTTACAAACAGCTTGCTGTTATTGAATTCTTGGGTGCAGAAAAAGAAACTGTGGTGAACATCCATAAACGTTTGTGTGCAGTGTATGGCGATGCTGCAGTTGATAGTATAGTTGGGCGATGGTTAAAGAAAGTTATGGCCTCAGGAAATGCAGAAACAGAGCTCCATGATCAGCCACGCTCGGGACGTTCTGTCACAGCCACAGCTCCAAACATAATGAATCATGCGGATGTCATTACTCGTGCAGACCTCTGCGTCGCAACTCGACAACTGGCTCTACAGTTGTCGGTCAGCATTGTAAGTGCGTCTGCAATGATCGAAACTCTCGGATATTGATAGAGGTGATCACGATGGGTTCCACGAATGCTGGCACCCGACCACAAGATTCAACGAAAGGCCATGCCATCTGAATTGTTGGAGCGTTTTCAGACCGACGGATCGTTACGGGGGACGAAACCTGGGTGCACCACTCTGCGCTGGAAACAAAAAGGCAGTCCATGGAGTGGCATCATCCTCATTCACCACAAAGACAAGACAACCCCCTCTGTCGGAAAATTCATGGTGACAGTGTTCTGGGATTGTGATGGCGTCATTCTCGTGGATGTGATTCTAAGAGGGTCACCATCAGTTCATGGGCGTACTCAAGAACCGTTTCCGACGTGTTCGATCGGACAAGAATCCAGCAGAAATCTTGCTCCAGCATGGTAATGCACGCCCACACATAGATCTGAGAACCTGGAAACACATCGCCAAATTGGGTTGGTCATCATTGCCTCATACACCCTACAGTCCAGACCTGGCACCTCCGGACGTCCATCTCTTTGGGCCGCTAAAAGATTCTCTACGGGAACACACTTTGAAGATGATGAGAGAGTCTGTCATGCAATGAAAACATGGCTGCTACTACAGGACAAGAGCTTTTACCATGCTCTTCCACAACGTTGGTTGCCAGCCATAGAACGTGATGCAGACTGCGTAGAAAAATAGGACATGGACAAGACTTGTTGATGTATATGGTCACCAAATTCTGACTCTTAACAATACATATGTTTTGAGGAAAGAATGTGGGGCATTACTTATTGAACGACTCTCGTATTATGTAAACTGAAGGTTGCGGGTGGGAGGTGGGGGACGGAGAAAAGAAAGAAAATAAGGGAAGGGAAGGAATTAATGATGTCAGCTGCATCCGGATTTTTGTGTGCAGCCAGTGACGACGAGTGAAAATGTGTGCTGGACTGGGATTCGAACCTGGGATCTCCAACTTAGTGGGGGGCAGTTGCATTACCACTGCGCCACGTCCGCAGCTCGTGATCTAGTCGCTAGGGTTGCTACCTATTGATCACCGGCTCCCGTGTTCGATTCCCGGCTGAGTTTGGGATTTTCTCTGCCCGGGGACTGGGTGTTTGTGTTGTCCTCATCATTTCGTCATCATCCTCATCATACGTGACGGTGGCTAGATTGGATTGTGAAAAAAAATAATTGTTAAGGCTTTCGTGGCCACAACTGCCTGTTGGCTTTTGTCTCGGGTTCTTCGGCCGAAGTTCATGTAATGATTTTACTGACGTTTCGCCAGCACAAGTGGCTGCCATTGTCAAACCTTCACCCTCGATTGCCGGTGAAAAACTGGACTGTGAAAAAATTGGGACTTTGTACAGGCGCTGATGACTGCGCAGTTGAGCGCCCCACAAACCAAACACCACCATCATCACCAGTGCCACCACCCGGACCCGGACACAGTGTTTATCACAATTGCGCGGACTATCTCGGTTCTCACCTAGCGCCATGCATTCACATTCGCAGTCCCTGTCCATGTCCGAAAGAACAGACAACATGACTTCATATAACTGAGTCGCCTCGGCGGGCTATGAATCCAGCACCTTCGGTGCGAATGCGCAATTACGTTCGACCTTCTGCAGGAATCTCAAAACAGCGAGCAAAGGGGACAGCGAGTAGATGACGCTAGGTGGTAATGTGGCACTGCCGAAGGGCGTTCCGAAGTTAGTCCGCGCAGTTACGATAAACCTGTGTCCGGATGGCGCAGTAGTTAACGCAGCTGCCTACTAAGCCGGAGATCCCAGGTTCGAATCCCGGTCCAACTCACATCTTCACTCATCACCCCTGACTCTGCACTAGAGTGCCTATGCAGCTGAGATCGTGAATTCATTCCCTTTCCTTTCTGTTCCCCCCCCCCCCCCCCCCCCCCAACTCACCCTGCAGTTAACGTAAGATGAGAATATGTGTCAAACTGGAACGCGAAGCGCACCTCCTATGTTTTTTTGTTTTTTGAGCAGTCATCTTAAGAATTGGGTTATCCGAGGATCCCTGCAAGCCTGACTCGACCTTGGTACTCATATTTGCTTTTCTGGTGTGTGTGTGTGTGTGTGTGTGTGTGTGTGTGTGTGTGTGTGTGTGAGAGAGAGAGAGAGAGAGAGAGAGAGAGAGAGAGAGAGAGAGAGAGAGAGAAAGAGAAAGTGTGTTGTGGGAGGGGGGATAACATAAGTGTGTTGTTACTTATAAATGTGTGCGTTTAGGTTATGTACATGTAAACTCAGCAAGTTACTTTATGTGTTTCTCCCTCTAATAAGGAAACTGAACTGTGGGTTTACGAACATGAAGTAATCTCTCAAATTATTCCTACTCCATTACTACTATATCATCTGAGCGTGAGGCAGCTCATCCATCCATTAACAGATGTGGAAGCACCTCAACTGACAGGTTCTTGTTGCACCTGTCATACGTGTTGATGGATGGATGAGCTGCCTTACGTTCGGTGGACATACTCATCATGGATTTCTGCGTTCTGTGCCTGAAGATGGAGCCTTGTTGCTTCGAATTCAATTACAATTACAACTGGAAGCAATATATACGAGTGTTTGGATGAACAATAAAAAGAAACAAGTAGTATCTATAAAATCTTCATTAGTTAATGTTCGACAACTCTTACAAAACATTTTTATGTACACAAACACCAAGTGTGCTGTATCCGGTTTCGAAAAAACGTCACATTCTCGCAGGCCAGGACATAATACATAGCTGTACATCCTACACAACACATAGCAATGCTTCCTAGCAAAAGAAATACCAATTACATTTGCGAGTCGTACGAATCATGCCTGCTAAAACCAATCGTGTACTCATATTGATAGATATCGTATTGTATAATTCACGCTTATAACACAGCCAGTGAGTTACTGCGAAAATAAGAACTGTATATGGTAACATACATCGTCTGATAATATTTATGACAGCCGGCCAGAGTGGCCGTGCCGTTCTAGGCGCTACAGACTGGAGCCGAACGACCGCTACGGTCGCAGGTTCGAATCTTGCCTCGGGCATGGATATGTGTGATGTCCTTAGGTTAGTTAGTTCTAAGTTCTAGGCGACTGATGACCTCAGAAGTTAAATCGCATAGTGCTCAGAGCCATTTGAACCATATATGACAACGCCAACACTACACATCTACTGTAGCAGCGATCATGTTCAAGATACCATATTTTTACTAATTCATTTTATTGCTAACAGTACGATTTATGAATGTCAGTCATTAACATTGTCATCTTAATCAGCGGGGTTAATCATAACTGGAATTAGACCACCTCTGGTCATCAATATTATAGATTTGATAGAACTGTGTAGTACTTGCATAAATGTTGGCACTTTTCCTTTCTGCAATATCCCCTCCCTCCTTCCTCCAATTGGTTTCAATCTCCTTGTATTTTTACTGCCAATAATTGAGCAACTTACCTTCCCTAACTGCATAATTTAAAAAAAGGAGAAGATAAAACTATGTGCTTAATGCACTAGAAAGATTTATGCGCTGTTTATCTTACAGCACGATACCACCATATAAGAGAGGTATGGAATTTTGATATTTTATGTATGTACAATGGACTAGAACTTCAACTTAGTATATTCTGCATAATTTTTTATGTTAGTTTAAATTATTATGTTCCTCCTGTTAATAATCTCCTAACTCAAATATTAATTTTTAATCTGACTAATATGCCCTGGAGGATGTTTGACATATATTTTTTGTGGTGTTAATGTGACAATGAAGTTACATTTCTATGTGTAACACGATACATGATGTGTGACCTATGAATCAGCTAGACTGTAAGACCTGCAAGTATGAGCTCTGTATGATACTATTTTCTTCAATACTGTAGCTACTACTTCCATTTCGCATTAAGTTGTACAGTAATTTAGGTGGCCCATACAGGCAATCCAAAATATTTTTCTTCTTCTTCTTCTTCTTCACATAACATCTGTAGGTTTCAACATCTGTACTGCAATATATTGTGAAATAACTGTACTCACATGGTGTAAGCTAACTATGGTTTTCCAGTTTCATTGTAACACCGCATGAAAGAAATTTTGGAAATTTGTGGTAAGGTCTTAAGACACCAAACTGCTTAGGTCATCGGTCCCTAAGCTTAATACTACTTAATCCAACTTAAACTAACTTACGCTAAGGACAACACACACACCCATGCTAGAGGGAGGACTCGAACCTCCTACGGGGGGAGCCGCGCTGACCATGACAAGGTGCCTGAGACCGCGCGGCTACCCAGCGCGGCCCCCATGAAAGATAAAGAAATAAAGCGCCTAGTATATACACAATCTGTTACTGGTTCTAATGTAACACCTGAAGTATTAGTTACAACAGTATTTTTGATGGTGTTCATCTTAAAACCTCTCTTCAAGATATCCATTCCTTTCAATTGTTCTTCTAAGTCACTTGAGTTCTATGACGGAACTACAATGCCATTGGCAAATCTCAAAGTATTTATTTCCTCTCCGTTATACTTAATTGTTGTTTCCAAATTTCTGCTTGGTATCATTTACAGCTTGCTCAATGTACAGATTTAGTAACATCATGGATAGGCTACAATACTGTCCTACTGTGTCCTCAACTACGGACTTTTTTCCATTTCGTTTTACAACTGCAGTCTGGTTTCTGACGAGTTGTAAATAACCTTTCGTTGCCAGTGTTTTATCCATACTGTCTCCGAAACACCAAAGAGTGTACTTCAGTGGCAAACATATTACAATGCCATCAGCAAATGTCAGTGTATTCCAGTGGCAAACAGATATAAAATATGTTTTAGGAAAAACGTTATTCCATTTGAGGAGAGTGTTTGACTGATTTAAGGTTTTATTTTTGACACAATAACTTTTTTATGACACACTCATAACTTGTTTCAGCCTACAAGTCCGTCTTCAGATGCTGCAATAGAGGAAAAAAAGTTTGTATCAGGATCTGAAACAAGTAGACATATTTTAGCTATGTTTAATTTTGAGCTTAGTGAAGTGCTATTAACGTGCATGTGGTTCATGCCTACAGGCGGCATTTGGTGGACAAGTGTATGTGCATTCTCAAATAAACATAAAATGGGAAGTCAGGGAGTTTATACACACAGAACCAAGTGTACTTCTCTTTCCCTTAGGGACTGACGACCTTAGCAGTTAAGTCCCATAAGATTTCACACATTTTTCTGTTTCCCTACTCTTTGTGTTAGACGCGAGCGTCCTCACAAAAACCATGAAATATGACAAATATCACAACAATATTTCAATGAGTTAATCATAAAATGTGAAAGTAGAACACAGGTCGTTGAGATGTTTACAGTAAGAGAGAAAGAGTTGCAATCCTAACGATACTTTTCCGGTGCGTTGTCAAAAATAAAACCCTATAAATACATGACGTACTTTTTTTCACATGCCCATAATTTTAAAATAAGGTAAACAAGCAAATAACGTTTTAAAATTACGTACATCTGAAATACATTTTAAAATTCTAAATTAAGTTGTCGCGTCCCAGCACAGGTGGTGCGTTTCACCAACATAGATTGGTGTTAACGGCGTGGCACAATCAGGACGTTGGCGACATCGGGGTGCTATTCTGGAACAGGATTCACCCTCCACAACCTTTATACCGGAGATAAGGAAAAAGAATCTCTTTGGTTGATTAAGAGTTTCATAACGTCAATATTGTCGACTATAAAAGAGTAGTGTTGTAGATAGATTCTGCAAAAGTTGCAAATTATTACTTTCGTGTAACACTTTTATTGAGCTGTTAGATACAAGTGATATTATAGAGAATTAGAGTACTTGTGGTGTCAGATCTACTTTCCCTTTTCTATACAGTCAGTCAACTGTCGAAATGAATCAGCGATGAGTGCTCTTAGTCACACACGTCCTGCTAACAATTGCCCACCCTGGACCCTTTTCAGTATTAATATACTATATAGCCACTTAGAGGAGACAAGTCGTCAGTTATAACTTCTTCCTGTCATTTACTGGAATCCTGAAGTATTACTCATTGAGGCAGAGACAGGCATTCCAATAAATGGACGCTAACTACTTATCTTGCAGTTGTTACGCGTCCGCAGATTCTTAACATCGGCTTGTCGTCCTAATCACTCCGCACGCTGACTGCTTCTTACGTCAACTGATTAGGGAACTGATTATGGTCCCCCTTTATCCGTCATAGGTGATCTGGTTCCACACGGCTTTCCCGTGTGACCTCAGTACTGCCTGGATTAATCTACTAAGAATTTTTCCATATCACAAACAATGATGCTGCGTTGCCCAGTTAAACCTCCTCTTCCGGAGAATTGCATCTATATGTGACTGCATTAACGTTACATTGGTTCTTTTGTCGTTGATTATGTGCGTCAGTGGGATATTTCCTCCGTCTTACTTGACCCCCTCCTCTCAGTGTCTTGGTGCCCAGTGTCTGTGTTCTGGCTGGTTGCCTAAATGATGAGTGGCCTCCATTTTAAAGTAGCGTTATCGTGTCCAAATATCCTGTTGCCTGTCTTATTAGTCATGTACCTTGGCGAGGCAAGGCACATCCTCAAGTAAATTATCTTTTTGATCTGATAGTTAATTAAATTTTTAAATTGTCTGAGATCACGGCAAAGTATTTAATGATATGTTTGTAGAATTATAAATGTCTATCCATGCATAAATTTGTATGCTCTTATCACTATTACATCCATGTCTCCCAGATAATGAAATATTGTCAAAGCTCGTTACAACACGAAAAGTATTTTATCAGCCTTCTGGTGGTGTACATAAAAACGTCTAAATAATGATGAAATCTTCTCGGGCTTCCATGAGGGTGGCTGCGTTCAAATTCCGCGACGTTTCGGTGTGTGTCACTGTCATCATATTCTGGCGAAGTCTAAATAATATTACTTATTTCGCTCCGTGAACCTATTAGCGCCTGACGTCTCCACATCTACCATGATTGTGACAGCTACAGGACGTGGTGCGGTGCTGGAGGCGCCCTGTGACACACACAACAGTATTCTCTGACGATACAGTTTTACGATTTCCGCCACAGATCGCGCTAGCAACCCGGTGGCGGAGCCAATAATCGAAGCTGGGACGCGGTCGGGCGGCGGTGTGGCGGGTCGGCCAGTGGACGGCGCTAATTTCAGCCGCCCCCCCCCCCCCCCCCCCTTCGCCGTCACCGTGAGCTATCGACGGCCCGCTAATGGCCGCGGCGCGTTAGCGGACAGCGCGACCTGGTCCTCGTTAAGCCAGCGACCCTTCCGTCTGCCCACCTCCCAATTTCAGCCTATGAGTTCCGGCGCTGCGGACCCCCCCAGTTACAACCGTAATTACGGAAGGCGCTAAATGAATTTCGCCACTCGCAGCAAATCGCTTGAAGTCGGTTAATTATGGGGTCGTTGTATCGCTGCTGCCGATTTCCTGCGTCGGACATACGGCTGTGGCGGACAGTACGCCACAGACAGCTCTGCTCTGCTTTGCTCTACCTCCAGTGTGCAACAGGGCTCGATTAATCTTGTCTGCTATGATGGTTTCCCTGCGCCTTGCTGGCGGTTTATGCTGTACCGTGCTGAAGTAAAAGTAATATTTCAGAAAATAACAAACACTTCTCTCTTTAAATTTTTATCAGCTTTTTACTGGCTTTGAGCTGCAGCCGGTCGATGAGAAAGAGAACACGGGTACAGAATCCAGTGACATGGTGGAACGCAACACTTGCTAACATGCGAAGTGACACCATGTCAGCACGACGAAGACTGCAACGTGCACGTAAAAATAATAATGCTTGGGTAGCTCAGATGGTGGAGCACTTACCCGCCGAAGGCAAAGGTCCCGAGTTCGTCTCGGTCCTGCACACAGTTTTAATCTGCCAGCAAGTTTCATATCAGCGCACACTCCGCTGCAGAGTGAAAATACCATTCTGGAAACATCCCCTAGGCTGTGGCTAAGCCATGTCTCCGCAATATCTTTTCTTTCAGGAGTGCTAGTTCTGCAAGGTTCGCAGGAGAGCTATAAAGTTTGGAAGGTAGGAGACGAGGTACTGGCAGAAGTAAAGCTGTGAGGACGGGGCGTGAGTCCTGTTTGGGTAGCTCAGGTGGTAGAGAATTTGCCCGCGAAAGGCAAAAGTCCCGAGTTCGAGTCTCGGTCCAGCACAAAGTTTTAATCTGCCAGGAAGTTTCAATAATGAAACTGATCTAGAAGAAGCAAAAAAAAACCTACAGTAGAATGAAAAACAAGAACAGTAAGGAAACTGCCAAAGCCAAAGAGGAGACCTGGAAAAAAGGGTCACCGACTGCGATCAGAATGATGCCTGGGCCGTAATGAGAAAGATAATCCGGCCAAAATATGGTACGGAAAATGTGCTCAGCAGCTTAAAAACAAAAGACCAGACTCCTACAATGTCATGGGAGGAGATTGTACAATCATTACTGCAGAGCCTTCTTCGTGGTGAGAACCAAGAACAGGAACTCAGTGGGGCTGCTACTGTGAAGTTGTGGTGCAGTGGCAGAATGTGTTTCGGATTCCACAGCGACCCGATCTCAGTGCGGCTGCTGTCGTGTAGTGGTGATGGAGTGGCAGGATGTTGAGGCGGCGGTGGTGGGCAGGAAAACTCGGCTGCAAGGTAAAACATCTTTATTCAGAGTTGCGCAACAACGATTGAAGTGCTGCGACACGGAGGATCTGCCACCCGTAGACGCGTGATCTGCCGGCTGCACCGTCAGCTGCGGAAGGCCATGTGGGCACGCTGGTCATGTGACGTCCGCGTCCTGCTTTAGTGGTACTGTTTACTTCACTCATCATCGTGTGCCCTAGTTAGCACTGTGCGGACGTGAGCGAGTAGTGCCAGCAACACGAAGGTCTGACCGGATTCGCATAGAGGTCCACTGGTACTGGAAAAGTACATCGCTCCAGTACGGTCGTACCGCCCCGGTCGGGAACTGCTGTCCTCCAAGGAAGAAGTTAAGCTACTGTTACAGGGCCTGGAGAGGGCTCATCCATTGTACGGCTCGAGGTCCACGGGTGCGGACTTAATCCCGTGGCCTAGTCTCGTCGCTACGGTCGCAGATTCGAATCCTGCCTCGGGCATGGATGTGTGTGATGTCCTTACGTTAGTTAGGTTTAACTAGTTCTAAGTTCTAGGGGACTAATGACCTCAGAAGTTGAGTCCCATAGTGCTCAGAGCCAACCTAGTCTGGTGCTGATTGCTGCCCAGACCGGCGTCGGCTGCTTGTTGGCCCATAACATGGTGGAGACTTGCATAGCCCCCGTGTCAGACTGCGCTTTACTGTGGAGTTGTCGGATGGGTTCTGGGACCGAGACTTAATTTAGCTCCTGCCTTCTGTCTGATATTTTTGTGGAACGAAACTGATGGTTTGATGGCGTCGTAAGTCTATTTTGTTGTGTAACTTTAGTGGGGTGTTGACTGTTTAGAGGTGGAATTGGCGTGTGATCGTAATTTTCGGGAACTTGGTTGTGGTGTGCTCTGGGGTGCTATGTGTGTTGCGGATGTGGAAATATTGGGAGGTTGCGGCTTTGCTGAAGAATGATTCGGATATTTTTTGATGATGTCATTGATGAGGGGGAAATTTGTGAGGTTTATAGGACTCTGTTTGACTGATAAAGGGGTGCATTCGTTGCCAGTCGGAGGAATCTTTTATGGACTGATCGGACTTACTTTAAGTTCGAATCGCTGGCCAGAGTTCCGACCGGTAAGACTATTGTCTTGTCCATCTTAAGTTTAGAGCGAATTGTTAAGCCATTCCCTTTCAGTAGAAGAGACAATTGATATATAGACTGGGAGCCATTGTTGCATGTTTGAGTGATATGCTGCTTAAAGGTCAGCCATTTGTCAAAGACTATTCCTAAGTACTTAATGTTATCTTTCCAGACTAAATCTACATCAATAAAATTAATAATAACGTTTGGACTCATCCTTAGATGCGTGAACATGATGACTTAAAGTTTTGATGCTGTTAATGGTGACCTTTCAGAGGTTGGCCCACTTCTATATTATCTCAAGGTGTTCTTGTAGTTTTCTTTCTGTAAAGTGGAGGTTTGGTCCACTGTGTCATCAGCGAAGAGGGAGACTTTACCTCCTCTTTGCAGCGGTATGTCATTAGTATAAACAGAGAAGAGGGCTAGGCACATTACGGAGCCTTGTGGCACCCCAGCCTTTATCTGTTTGATCGAGCTGTCAGCTCCTGGTACGTGCTCATTTCCAGGGGCCTGCAGCTTCCCTGTTGCCTATCATTTTGATTATCATGCTGACTTCCTCCGCTTCTACTGGTCTAAAGGAGGTTGTGCATGATGCTCTGAGAATCCTGTTGACTCGAGTGATCACCTGCTCCTCATGGTCATCGCTCCCCTAGTCATTTGTACTAGAAATTCTGAACTGTAGTTCCAGGGAGTCGGCCATGGCCTCTGCCCTTTCTTCTGGCTCGTATACGATGCCATTCGTGTCATGGAGTGCTGGAGTGAGTTTTGATGACCTCCCAGAACTTGTCAGATCTGTTCTCCATGTCTGTTAGCAGAGCTTCCCAGCAGTCACCTCTGTGTATCTGGAGTTCCAGTTTGACCGTCCTAGTTAGTCGGTACATTTGCACCCTGTCGGCAGGGTCTCTATAGTTCTGCCACCTATGCTTGTAATGTTTCTTCTTTGCTAGGAGGTCTTGCATGTGTTCTGGGAGCTCAGTTCGGGAAGTTGTGTGGGTGATAGTTACTGTGGCCTTCTTGCCACACTCTGTTATGACATTGATTATTTCGCCTATAGCCCTGCTGACATCCTTTCTAGATTGGAGGAGGGCTATTGGGGGTGTTTCCTGTTCTTTCAAGCTAGTATATCTCTTCCAGTTGGTGTGAGACGTCCTTATGGTTCGTGTGTCCAGTTGTCTTATGGGGTCAGTTCGCAGGTTGAGGATCACTGGCTTGTGATCAGAATCCATGTCACTGATGAAGCTGATCGATGCCTGGAGTCAGATGTTCTTAAAGAGATAAATATCTAAGATGTCTGGCCTATGATTACAGTAGTATAGGTAATGGGTCGGAACGTCTGGTGCTATTACTACAATATTTCTGTGTGCATTCAGGTATGGACGTAGAATCCTGCCATTTGTGTTCGTGGCTCGGCAGTGCCAGTCTCCATGTTTAGAGTTGAAGTCACCACCTAGTATAACGGTGTCAGCCAGGTTGAATAGTGCATCCAAGTCGTCTCGAGATTGGGCTTCCTTGGCGGTTTGTAGACTGCCGCGATATGCATGTCAGCCTCCTATTTTGACTTCTATGGCGGTGGCTTCAGCCCTGCGCAATCCTGGTAGTTGTACTTGGCGATGGGTGAATCTATTTTTGACGAGATCAGCCGTCCAACCTCCAGGTTTGTTTGGCCTGTCGGTTCTGACGGTTGTGCAGTTGCAGTTTTAAGAGGAGTGTTTAGTTCAAGGTGGGGTTCTGTAATGAGAACAATATCTACCCTGTGCGTATGAAGGAACTCCTCCAAGGCGTTCCTTTGGTTAATCAACTCTTGGTTAGGGGCTAAGAATGAAAACGGCAGCGGAGAGAATAATTCTGATTCCTGTAATCGGGTCTGTAGCTTGGCGAAGTTTCACTGCGGTGTCCTGGATAGTGGGCAGGAGTTTCGGTAGCCGCACTTCACACTTTCCCGAGAGTTGGTCAGATTCGACCTATCAGCGCTGATTTACAACAGTAAGCTCGCGCACTCGTTTGTGCAGTACGTCAATGCTAGTCTCTGACTACTGCACGTTGCAGTAAGAGGGGTCGAGTCGATTAGGGGGAAACACCTGCACCACCACCATTCACAGACTCATTGTACTCGCGGAATTACAGCGGGAAGCAAAGAAGCCGGTATAGCACTGATACAGAAGTGGGGCCTTGATTTGCAGTGTATGCAACCCTCGACATTAGACTAGTACTCGCTCAGTTTCGGAGTCAGCTGTCCAACTATCAGTCTGAAATGGTAGGGAGCTTGGAGCTGAGAGGGGCGTAATGTGCTGAACCAATATAAGAAAAGCTTTTAAGAACATATATTCACCTCAGCGTCATTTTAGCATTGACAGCCTGAACTATAGAACTGATCGTAAGGTATGTAATTAATGCGGCAATGAATGTAATCGTTAAAGTTATCAAACGCTTAAGGACATTTTTGAAGTTTACACCCACAAATTTTTGAATACAATGGCACTAACAGAATTAATTTTAACAAAATTTAAACAGTGAAAACACTGGAAATATTAATTACAATCCAAGCAAACGGAAGAAATACCTTTAACTATTAATTAGGTGTTGACATAAGGTGACCAGTTTAGCCCAGATATGGCTCAGGTCAGGTAATATAAAACAAATACAGGGTAAAATTTTATAGCTATGAGATGACAACACCAAAACTAATGTAAGGGCCTTTCACGTCCTAATCTAATAGTTACTTTTTTTTAAAGTGACAATTTAATACGTGAATATTGGAAAGAAAATAAACACTTTAAAGGATTAAACTCTCATAACTATACAAGTGCCTTTAAACAGGAAGTACACAATTAAAAAGATTAAGTGAATGATTGCACACAAGAAAGCCATCAGATCATTTGGCATTTAAATCTGTATCCTACTTGCCTTTTAGAAATGCACTTAATATAACTCGAGCATGTACTGCTAACTCGGAATGCTGCCCCATATTGGGGACTAAATCCAAATTAACGATCGTTACACAGCTAGACAGCATCAGATGGGAGGACCTAAATTCAATCTTTATAGCACGGCTTTGCTCAAAGAATAAAAGATACAAACAGCACTTTAGTCACACACAAGGTGCTTATCGTGTTTCTTTCTACTCCAGTCCTTGCCTGTATAGTAAATACTGACGGTTCAGCATCCACAAACGAAAGCAGTCTAAATAAGAAACATGCTAGCTCTGAAGGCGCAAACCTGCAACCAAAAAGGCAGAGGGAAGTGGTAATTCTTGAAATTTTCACTGAGGCGACAGAAGTCAGGGGATAGCGGTATAGTGTCGCGTACAGAAGGTATGAAAGGGCAATGCATTGGCGGAGCTGTCATTTGAACTTCAGTAAGTCAAGTGAAAACGTTTCTGACGTGATAATGTCCTCACGAGCGGAATTAACAGACTCTGAACGCGGAGTGGTAGTTGGGAGCTAGACGTATGGGACTTTCCATCTCGGAAATTGTTAGAGAATTCAGTATTCCGAGATCCACAGTGTCAGGAGTGAGCGGAGAATACCACGTTTCAGACGTTAGCTCTCATCAAGGACAACGCAGTAGCCTGCATCCTTCACTCAGTGACCGAGAGCAGCAGCGATTACGGAACAGTTGTCAGTACTAACATACAAGGAGCACTGCGCGAAATAAACACACAAATCAATGTAGGACGTACGACGAACGCATCCGTTAGGGCGGTGTAGCCTCATATCTATACTCCGCAAGCCACCGGACGGTGTGTGGCGCAGGGTACCTTGAGTACGTACCTCTATCGGTTCTCCCTTTTGTTGCAGTCTGGTATTGTACGTGGAAAGGAAGATTGTCGGTATGCCTCTGTGTGGGCTCTGATCTCTCTGATTTTATCCATATACGTAGAAGGGAGCAATATACTGCTTGACCCCTCGGTGAAGGTATGTTTTCGAAATTTCAACAAAAAATGGCTCTGAGCACTGTGCGACTTAACTTCTGAGGTCATCAGTCGCCTAGAACTAATTAAACCTAACTAACCTAAGGACATCACACACATCCATGCCCGAGGCAGGATTAGAACCTGCGACCGTAGCGGTCGCCCGGTTCCAGACTGTAGCGTCCAGAACAGCACGGCCACTCCGGCCGGCAACTTCAACAAAAGCCCGTACCGAGCTACTGAGCGTCTCTCTTGCAGAGTCTTCCACTGGAGTCTATCTATCATCTCCGTAACGCTTTCGCGATTACTAAATGATGCTGTAAAGAAGCGCGCTGCTCTCCGTTCCATCTTCTCTCTCTTCTATCAACCCTATCTGGTACGGATCCCACACCGGTGAGCAGTATTCAAGCAGTGGGCAGCGGGCGAACAAGTTTCATATCAGCGCACACTCCGCTGCAGAGTGAATATCTCATTCTGGAAAGATCCCCCAGGCTGTGGCTAAGCCATGTCTCCGCAATATCCTTTCTTTCAAGAGTGCTAGTTCTGCAAGGTTCGCAGGAGAGCTTCTGTAAAGTTTGGAAGGTAGGAGATGCGGTACTGGCAGAAGTAAAGCTGTGAGGACAGGGCGTGAATCGTGCTTGGGTTGCTCAGATGGTAGAGCACTTGCCCGCGAAAGGCAAAGGTCCCGAGTTCGAGTTTCGGTCAGGCACACAGTTTTAATCTGCCAGGAAGTTTCAAGTGTACTGTAACCTATTCCTTTGTTTTCGGACTGCATTTCCTTCGGATTCTTCCAATGAATCTCAGTCTGGCATCTGCTTTACCGCCGATAAATTTTATATGGTCATTCCATTTTAGAATTTTCCGTTGCCAGTGTTCTGCAGTTCTGTGTACTGACATATCCTTGGAGACTGACATTGGCTTCGACAGAATGGTCCATAGACATTCGTAGTTCATTTTCATGCGGGCAAAAAAGTCTAGAGTAAATGTTTTTATTACTGGTAGTTCAGCATGAAGCAACTCGTGAAGATTGGTATTTCTGTATGGGTAGCAATGCAGGATGTTTCGTAGGAATTTATGGACCGTGATGACAGGCATATCAATGCTCAGGCAATTCCAAGTGCACTGTATGTTCGCACACCACTGATCGATCCCTCCGGAAATGCTGTAGCCACATCTCCTACTGATGCCAGATCAGTTATTTTCCTCCCTCATCACATGCAACGTCAAAAGAACTTGTCTTTTCGAATTTCTTACTCATTTTCTCCAGACCTTTGGGAGACGTTGGACCATTTTCTAATACGCTTGAGTGTCCACGACTTCTGCAGAGCTTTGACAAATAAAAAGGAATAATTAGTGGTTGCTGGTGGTGTTAATGTTGATTTTCTTATAAACTGTTCCAGTCAGAACTTGTTGCAGTCATTGTCATTCAGCTTAATTCATACTGTTAACTTTTCAACTAGAGTAGCTAAGGACTCAAAGATGACCGGTGATAGTATATTTATAGAAATATCTAATGAACAAAATTATATTGTAAAACCATGACATGCAATTTTAATACTGACCATGACATAAAATCTGCTAAATCTGAGTTAAAGAGTGTGATCAGTAAGCCAAAAACTGATTGTTTTATGAAAATTCTAAAAAACATAAATTGGAGTGATGTGTACAGTATCCATAGCATGAATGAGAAACACAGTTGTTTTATTAATAGTGTCCTTAACTTATTTGAAAACTGTTTTCTCCTAAAGATAACCCTGATTAGACCAAAATATATAGAAAAATGCCATGGATTATTCAGGGAATAAAGGTACCCTGCAAGACAAAAAGGAAACTATATCATTCAGAAACAGCTGTGATCTACATCTACATCTACGTCCATACACCGCAAGCCACCTGACGGTGTGTGGCGGAGGGTACCTTGAGTACCTCTGTCGGTTGTCCCTTCTATTCCAGTCTCGTATTGTTCGTGGAAAGGAGGATTGTCGGTATGCCTCTGTGTGGCCTCTAATCTCTCTGATTTTATCCTCATGGTCTCTTCGCGAGATATACGTAGGAGGGAGCAATATACTGCTTGACTCTTCGGTGAAGGTATGTTCTCGAAACTTCAACAAAAGCCCGTACCGAGCTACTGAGCGTCTCTCCTGCAGAGTCTTCCACTGGAGTTTATCTATCATCTCCGTAACGCTTTCGCGAATACTAAATGATCCTGTAACGAAGCGCGCTGCTCTCCGTTGGATCTTCTCTATCTCTTCTGTCAACCCTATCTGGTACGGATCCCACACTGCTGAGCAGTATTCAAGCAGTGGGCGAACAAGCGTACTGTAAACTACTTCCTTTGTTTTCGGATTGCATTTCCTTAGGATTCTTGCAATGAATCTCAGTCTGGAATCTGCTTTACCGACGATCAACTTTATATGATCATTACATTTTAAATCGCTCCTAATGCGTACTCCCAGACAATTTATGGAATTAACTGCTTCCAGTTGCTGACCTGCTATATTGTAGCTAAATGATAAGGGATCTTTCTTTCTATGTATTCGCAGCACATTACACTTGTCTACATTGAGATTCAATTGCCATTCCCTGCACCATGCGTCAATTCGCTGTGATGTAAATGCTATAGATCATTACAAAACATAGCGCAAAATATTGAAGATAGTAATACAGACAACAAAGCAAATGCATTATCAGAAAAGGATAGTCACATCAGCTAACAAAATCAAGACAAAATGGGATATGGTGAAGGAAAAGACCGATCGAACCAGAGATGATGAGGAGCAATCAGCATTAAGAGTAAATGATACACAGGTAACAGATGCGCGTAATGTTGCTGAACTTTCCAGTAAAAACTTCGTAACTGTTACTGAAAATATGGGGTTGTCAGGCTCAGTAGTGCTGCCATGGAAGCTCTCAGACCAATCACTACAAATAACTACAGTAATGTATGACCCTCACACCAGTAGAAGTAATGTTCACCATAAAACCCTTACAGTCAAAAAATTCTAGTGGCCATATCAACAAAGTCGATTAAACAGTGTGCCTCTGAGTGTGGTGACGTTTTGTGTTACTTGTGTAACCAGTCTCTTATTAGTGGAATTTTTTCTGAAAGGCTGAAATACGCTGAAATTAAGTCTTTTTATAAGAAAGGAGATAAATAAATACCATCAGACTTCTAACCAATTTCATTTTTGCCCGTACTCTCAAAAATATTGGAAAGGACAATATGCAGTCGTCTTGTTAACCATCTGGTCACAACAGAATGTACACAGTTCGTTAGACAATAAATTACAGGCTAGTGATATATATTTTGGCTGACCTCTGTGGCCGAGCGGTTCTAGGCGCTACAGTCTGGAACCGTACGACCGCTACGGTCGCAGGTTCGAATCCTGCCTTGGGCATGAATGTGTGCGATGTCCTTAGGTTAGTAATTCTAAGCTCTAGGGGACTGATGACCTCAGATGTTAAGTCCGATAGTGCTCAGAGCCATTTGAACCATTTGGTATATTTTGAGATCTATCAAAAGCATTTGACCGTGTAAATCACAATATCCATTTAACTCCCGAACGGGCGCCGTGGTTTTTATACCTAATCGATGCCTTAACTTTGAGCTGTTGCGCCACAATTTCCGTGTATTCCATTGTCGATGTTTTCTT
Source organism: Schistocerca piceifrons (assembly GCF_021461385.2). NCBI lineage: Eukaryota > Metazoa > Arthropoda > Insecta > Orthoptera > Acrididae > Schistocerca > Schistocerca piceifrons. The sequence goes on along the minus strand of NC_060139.1, from coordinate 317,934,319 downwards.
GGCGATGCTGAGGCGGCTTCAGTTCCTTTGGATAGCTTTCGCAATTTGTTTACTGAAATATAAACGTTTATTTAGGTTATACTGGCACCTGAATTTATTCATTTCCTTTACTTTGACGATTATGGCATAGAATCTGAACTTGAAGGTGAGGATGGTGAGGGTCTAGAAGAGACAGCGGATGTGCGGGAAATCTTTATTAGAAAAGACATAGCTTTGCGTTGGTGTAAAAGCAAGTGTGCTAAAACCCCAAAAACCAACAGAAAAAACATTTTGCAAATTCTACCTGGTCCAAAGAGAACTGTGATGGATGTAACTGATGAAGTTAGTGCTTTTCTGAAAATAATTGAGCTTGACATTATTGATAAAACCATAAACTACACAAATGCGTATACAAAAAGGAAGCGCGTCACATCAATTCTCCTGCAATATAGATAATAGAATGACATCAAGACACGAAATAATGGCTGCGTTTGAGATTCTGTTGTTGATTGGAACAAGAAAAGGCCATCGAGCTCATGTACTGGAGCTCTGGGCGGCAGGTGGAACAAGAATGAAGTTGCTTAGGGGCGCAGAAGTTACCAAAGGTTTCTGTTTCTTTCCGCTGTATGCAGTTTGATGGCATGTAAACTAGGAACGACAGGAGAAAAACGGATAAGTTGTCTGCAGTGCGTGTAGTATTGGACGCTTTTGCTGCTGTCGGAGTTATTACAGCCTGAGTGAATTCACAATAGGTGAAATGCTTCTCACTTTCAGAGGCCGCTTTGGATGGATTCAGAACATATGCAGTAAACTAACTAAATATGGAGTAAAAATGTTTGCAATATGTGATGCGTAAACATTTTATTGAAACGAGCTGGAGCTTTTCTGTGGCACGTAACCCAAAGGACAATATCGGGTATCTAATGGTCCTGAGGACATAGCTAAAAGATTTGTGGTGCCTGTAATGAAAGCTAACAGAAACATTACAACTGACCATTGGCACACAAGCTACCTTCTTTCTGAATACTTCCTGCAGAAGAAAATCATTTGCGTTGGTTCAAACAGGAAGAACAGACGTGAAATTCCTCCGGAATTCCTCCCAAACAAAATAAGAGAAACTGGAAGTGCTGTGTTTGGATTTCAGCAGGCTAAGACCTTAGTTTCATATGTTCCTCATAAAAACCGTGCTGTCATATTTTTGTCTACCATGCATGACACGGCGACAGTTCATGAAGAAACATACAAACCTGATATCATATCTGACTACAGTATAACAAAAAGTGGAAATGACATTGTAGATAAAATGTGTGCGTGTTACTCAGTTTTATGAATTACAAAAAGATGGCCAATGGCCATCTTTTTCATTTTTTTGAAGATTGCTGAATAAATTCACAAATATTGTTTTCCTTCACAAAACTAGAGATAATTTCACCAAGACGTATTTATCGCAAGAAGTTAGCGAAAGGTCTTATGAAAGAACAACTCGTGTCTAGAGCCCAACTCAAGTAGCTGCCAGCCAGTCTCACCGTATTTCTTTCACAGTTTCGTGGTGAAGCACCGACTTCCAAAATCAGCACCCTGATCCTGCAGCAAAAAAACGCGGGACGTTAATACCTTCTGGCGTCAAAAAACTCATCCACATCAATTAAACGCTATACATGTAATAACTTTGGTTGTTTGCAGCGCACTTACAAACTAACTCTCTGTGAAAGCTGTTATGAAAGTGAATGAATGTCAGAATAACTATCTAAACTGTTATTAAAATAACTAAAAGAACAAAAACTTTTGTTATAAATGTTAAGATAATGGATGTGACGTGCTTTCTTCAATAAATATAATACTTTGTTCAGCACAGGCTTATTTTTATTGACAAATGTCTTTGTTGTGAATTTTACAACGCGCACCTGTTCGTGTGACAACAATAGACGCTCCTGCCGAAGGTTTAAGCAAATTACAATGTTATGGTGTGACAGGAAATATTGCAAAATGGTTCAAATCCTATATCTCTGACCAGTAAGAAAGATAAGTTATTAAGGTCTCAGGTGTCATCCAGCTGGAAACCAGTGACATGTGGTGTCCCCCAAGGCTCCAGCTTAGGGCCCTTACTTTTCATTGTGTATGTAAGTGACCTTTCATCAGTAACATTGCCACATGTGAAGTTTGTTTTGTTTGCAGATGACACAGAAAGTGCAATAAATAGTAAATCAAATATAGCCTTAGGAAGGTCGGATAATGAAATTTTCATGGACATTAATAAACTGTTCCTAGCCAATTCTCTTTTACTAAACCGTGAAGAAAACGTACTACATGCAGTTCAGAATTTATGAAAGACTTTCTGCAAGTATATGCCTAAAATATGTCGACAGTCAGAGGGAAGTAGTTGACAGTGTTAAATTCTTGGGATTACAGCCTGATAAGAAATTTAACTGGAAGGAGCGTACCACAGAACTGCTGAAGTGCCTACACAAATTCTTATTTGCTATGTGAATATTGTCATACATAGATGATATAAAAAGGCAAAAGCTAGCATAACGTTCTTACTTTCATTCCATAACGTCACACAGATTTATTTTCTGGTGTTACTCATCAAACCAAGCTAAAGTTTTCCGAGCCCAAAAACGTGCAATACGAATTATTTGTGGACTGAACTCAAGACGCCCTGCAGAGGGCTGTTTAAAGAACTGTGTGTATAACTACTGCTTCCCAATATATTTATACCTTAATAAAATTTGTCATTAAAAATATATATTTTTTTGAAACAAACAGGTCAGCTCATGGAATCAATACTAGAAATAAGAATTACTTTCAAGTAGATTTAAAGTCACGTAATTTGGTTTAGAAATGTATCCACTATTCGGCAACACACATTTGCAGTAACATGCAAGCAGCCATAAAAGTTCAACTAATAATAAAGCTTATTCTGAGAAGAGTCTAAAAGATTTATTGGCGTCCAACTTTTCTACACCATTGATGAATTTCTTAGCAGAACCGTCTGATGCGTATATGTTATTAATAATATCACAAAATGTGAATATTGCGTGCAATCTGACTTCTCAATGTTTTGAAAATGACTGCACTTCAGTAACTGTTACAGAACAGCAGGTGAGTAAGACATCCGACCAGTTGCAATAAATTGTGGTTCTCAGTTGAGTCGGCATGTAGATCTTAACAAGTGATTGATTTTGCTGATGTGACAAGTCCTTGGTTTTAGGGACCTAAACTCTTACAAATGGATGTACAGATCATTGCCGACACATTTTATTTGTTTTTATTTGTTGCGTGCCTACAATAGCCTAAGAATTACATGTACCTAAGTGTACTGAACATTTAATACCTGGTGACAAGTTTTATATCATTTTAAATTTAAATATGCTTAAGGTCCTGTTACCGATTCCACATCCGAAAGAGCACTTTCATTTTGGATCTGTGGAAAGTACATTAGCATATCTGTTCTTGTTTTGTAAATGTTTAATGTGTATTCTTGTTGTCTGACATGCTACACATCCCAGAGGGACCTCCTCACTATGGATCAATTGGAACTAAAAGTACATCTAATCTAATCTAAGCGCAATCACCCTTCTTGTAAAGGAGCTTTACGAGCAGCGCGCGTTCCGGTCGGTCATGCTGTGTGTCTCAGACGCAAACTGAGGAACAGCCATGTACCACGTGTCTTCTGTTTTGCATATTCTGCCGCTTACAGTGCCATCTAGTGGTAAAACTGTCGTTAATTCTTTTCTTTCCATAACATTTCCACCGTCTTTGACAATATTCCGTTCAAATTTGACGACATTCTGAGCAGTGCCTCCTTTTTACAGCATTTTGAAACTGGAACTTTGATTATAATCACCATGTATATCACTTAACTTCGGGACAACAGCTGAAACAGGCCTGTAATGAATAGTAATAAGGTTCTGGCAACAGCCCTCGAGTAACAGTGGTTACAGCCTTCAACAAATTCTTAGCAACTGTGGAACATATAAATAAAAATAATTTTTTCAGGTCTCATTTTGAATTGATTTCGTAAGCATCGTCCATATTCATATCAATGCAGTATTTATCATTGCTCTTCTCTTCTTTGGACCTGTTACGGAGGACAAAAGTTACGAAACTCCGTATGGTAATAAGGGAACAGTAACATATGATTTTCCGAGGTGCGCCGCAGGAGGACACGACAGGGTTTTTCCCGCGGTTTTTCAGCAGATTAAGGGATCTGGAGGCTGGTGCAGCAGGGCAGCTGTAGCCGGAGGATTTATTCCAGCTGACAGTGGGGGCCGCGTGTGGAGGCTCCCGCGTGGAGTCCTGCCGCTATAAAACGTGCCTCCCGGCAGATATGTTTCTCTGGAGGCGTGTAAAGCCCAGCTGGGACGTGGTGCCCGTCCTGCCGGCTTCGCCCTGTTATCGATGTCTCAGGAGTCGCACAACCGTGTGTTGAGATCTTCCACGTACGAAGAAGTAAGCTAAACAAAGGAGCTGCTTTCCTGAATGCTGCGGACCTAACAGACTGCCGCAAAAAACACCTTGAAAGAATGCGTCGATTTCTATCCAACGTCGTCCGCCAACGGATATCTATGTCTATCATTTGATCGGGAATGCTCACAGCCAGATGGCTCAGTGTGGGGCAAACGTGTGAAGCAAGCACACCGACACGCACTCGGGCTTCTGTGCGATTCTGAATGCAGTCAAATTGTGGCCTTTCGAGTGGCGGGATAGTCCTATCGGAGAACTGCCACAAAAGCTGGACGTACTGCAACAGCTGTGCAACGATGCTGGTATCAGTGGTCACGTGGACATTTTCACACCTGTAGATGAGGTTCTGGACGTCCACACAGCACAGACGCCCGCCAAGATCGTCGTATTGTAAGGGCAACAGTGGAAATCGTACAGCTACCACAGCACAATTAACAGACCTTGTGAACCCAGACGTGTCAACACGAACTGTAGCGAACTGGTTGTTAGCAGTGGAACTACGGACACGTACATGCCTAGCACATCTCCCATTCGTCCCACACCACTGACGTGCACAGGTCGACTAGTGCCGTCAGAGTATCAGTTGGAAAATGGAATGACGCGCCGTGCTCTTCAGCGATGAAAGCAGATTCTGTGTGCACGCAAGTGATAGTCGTTTACACGTACGACATACACACGGTGATCGCTGTCTCGTAGGGTGCATTCGTGAAAGATACACTGGCCGCCCCCCAGACCTTATGGTTTGGGGTGTGGTAAGCTACAGCTCATGTTAAACTTTGGTGTTTCTGGAGCGGACGCTAACTGGCGATCGATACATGCAGAATGTTGTTAGACGCGTTATTTTGCCGTTATTGCAATGGGAAGGTGACGTGTTGTTTCAATATGCTTGCCCACATACTGTCTGTGAAGGTCAACTTGCTCGGCAAGACGTGCAGCATCCTCCCTGGCCAGCATGATCTCCGGACTTGTCTGTCTCCAATCGGGGCATGTGGGGTACGATGGGACGAGAAATGACTTGCGAGCCTCTTCAGCCAACAAGTCAAACAGAACTAGGTGAGCAGGTCGAGCAGGCATATTACAATGTGTCCCAAGACAGTATTCACCATCTGTACGATCAACTCGATGCCAGAGCCAGCGCCTGCATTTCTGCCGATGGAGGCTACACCACGTACTAACATGGGTGTTTCAACATAGAACCGCTTTTGCTATTGATCTCTAAATATTCCATGTACTCTATATGCACTGCTTCAGCGCTAAATCTTGACTGATTTGCAAACCTCTAAATAGGTGTACTAGCTTTTCTTCCGGCAGTGTATCAATGATTAAAATTTAGTAGTGACAGATGTGTCATACCACTCTCACAGTCAAGCTCACAAGACAAATTATTACTCACCTCTCTCAAAGGGAACACTTGTCGCTTTGGAGCACTATAGATGTTGTACAACTGGTACCAATTGATTGTGTGGTCTCCTACCGTTAATCATGGCAATGGAGACGTGTGTCTGTTTCAGTCGGCTGCATGGAATCAGTGCAGTGAGACGGGTCGACGTGGAGATGCGAAAGAATGGCAGGAAGAAACCACTGTGTTTGGGAGAGTCCATGATCAGACACCGAATGAAACTTCCCGATTTGTTGGCGTATCGACACAGTCTGTCTAACGTGTCTACGAGGAGCAGTGTACCACTCACAGCCATGTAACACGACATGAAAGCAGTGGCCGTGAACAGGTAGTAACAGGGATAACAGAGACGAGTGTCACACGAACTGTCAATAACATCATTGCTGTAAGTGAATACATGTCCATGTCAACCAGTTTCAAATTGAGCATTGCGAAGCGAATTGCATGCAATAGAATTTGCAGCCGGGTTCCTTGCATAAGGACATTTCTCATTATGCACATGCACACTTCGATGGCCCAAAGACAGAAACTGGGCTACAGCTGACTGGAGGCGTGTAGTGTGGTCCAACGATTCGCTGTTTTAACTCTCTTCAAATTATATATGAGTAGAGATAGCGCAATGAGGGGTTTACAGCGTTTAACGGACGGTTTCTCAAGGGTGTAGTTGAGTCTGTAGGTAGTTCTGCTAGGCTTTTGGTGGTGTTCTCTATAGCAATATACACGGCTACCCAATCGTGTCCATTCTTCTGCATCTTCCTGATGAGTTTTCAGGTGGATACTCCCCTCTTCCAAGCCGTGTTCATTTGGCTACAGGCATGCGTTCCTGTTTCGACGGATACTAATCCACCCTATAGCAACTCGACGCGCCAGCTAAATCATCTTACCGCAGCCTTCCCCCATGAACCATGGACCTTGCCGTTGGTGGGGAGGCTTGCTTGACTCAGTGATACAAATAGCCGTACCGTAGGTGTAGCCACAACAGAGGAATATCTCTTGAGAGGCCAGACAAACTCGTGGTTCCTGAAGCCTTTTCAGTAGTTGCAGGGGCAGCAGTCTGGATGATTAACTGATCTGGAATTGTAACATCAACCAAAACGGCCTTGTTGTGCTGGCACTGGAACGATTGAAAGCAAGGGGAACTACAACCGTAATTTTTCCCGAGGGCGTGCAGCTTTACTGTGGAATTGGGGAGAAGAGGAATTTCTGGCACAACTTGACTGGAAGAAGGGATAAGAAGGGATCGTTTGTTAGGACACGTTTTGAGGCATCAAGGGATCACCAATTTAGTATTGGAAAGAAGTGTGGAGGTTAAAAAATCGTAGAGGGAGACCAAGAGACGAATACACTAAGCATATTAAGAAGGATGTAAGTTGCAGCAGTTACTCGGAGATGAAGAGTCTTGCACAGGATAGAGTAGCATGGAGAGCTGCATCAAACCAGTCTCTGGACTGAAGACGACAACAACAACAACAACAACAACAACAACAACAACAACCACCAGAATCTAACAGAAAATGTCTGGGACTATTTCGAACAGCAGGAGAAACTTAGCGATAAACATTACCGACATCTGATAAATGTACGGGAGCTAATGATCAACGAGTATATTCATCTGTCTGTAAACTCTTCTCTACTGAATTGAGGTTATTGTCAATGCTAGAATCGGTATCAGAATGCTTGCTGGTTAATTTTTTTGTCTGGTGTGCTTATGCTAGACTGCCATGATTTCCTGGTATTCTTCCGCCGGATGGCCTTACAGGATGCTGCCTGGCCGCTTGCCCGTGAGCGACATTGGGAGTTCACAGCTACGGTTCTCTTGGCCGGGAGCCGACCGCGCAAGCTTCAGAATCAATGTTGGGTTCATTGGAATGCAGAACATGCCAGTCGGACCCTAACGGCTTCCATACAGTGCCCAAACCGGCGAGTCTTCGCTAGTGCTTCAACCATGGACTACGCCCACGTACGGATGTTCCGTGCTACTTGAGTTGGAACGGACAGTGTAGTTAACACATTGGCTAAATTAGCATAACAGTGTGGTTCGCACATTTAAGAAACTGTCACTGAGTTTGGTGTCAAGCGTTATCAGATCGGGATTATCTTTAGCGGGATTACTTCGGAAGGAGGTTTTCTGTTGTACTTGTTTATGACACTGTGTTGTATGACACTTGTTTATGACAGTGTTCTTTTGGATACCTGGGCACATCTATGCATTGCAACGTGCTGCATCACAATGTAGTTCGACGGTGTGAATGAAATTCCGACCGGTTCCGAGGCATTCTGTTTCTTTACGACTGTGTCAGTGAACCAGTCTCTTAACAGTCAGTGTGAATGAAATTACGCCTTTTTAATGTTTCACGTGAATGAAATACTTTGTAACACTTTTTTACGTCCTGTTCTGTTTAGTTTTAACGAATTATAACTCTCACAGCACAGTTAATCAAAGATCTCAGAGCAGATGGGTACATAAATTGCACTAGTTTACGCGAGGACACTTTTTGCACGCCGCACGTGAGCATTTTGTTTTATTTTTGCAACTAGACGTATTTGACGTTTTAGCAAGGCGTCTTCAGTGGGCGCCACGCTACTACTGTCTGACCTTGACAGAAGGCTGTCGCTTAACAGAATGGCCATGTAAGGCGCCACTCTGCTGAGAACACCTAGTCTCACCTCTTGGGAGGAGGCCGGCGGCTGCTTGGAGCTGGTTTTACAGCTGAGAAGCGACAGTTCAGCTTACAATGCGCTCCCGCTCTTGAATTAAACAGCGGAATTCAATTTTTTACTGCTAAAATGTAGTTATTGCAAACAATGTAATAACCATGTAGCACAGAGATGCAGAAAGACAACACTTGCTTTCTGCCGACAGGCTGGCCAAACAGGTGACGCGGAAACCGCTTCTGGAGATAGGCATCTCCGAAGCTGACCTGCGTTCTTTCTTACACGCAGGGTTTTCCGGCTTTGGGAGACGGAATGGCATAACAGCACGCACAACAAACTGCGTGTCATTAAGGAGACAATGAATGTGTGGAAGTCTTCCATGCACGCCTCTCGGAGGGAATCAGTTGTCCTCTGCCGGCTCCGCATTGGCCATACGTGGCTAGCGCATGGTTACCTCCTCCGTTGCGAGGACCCACCTCAGTGTCGCTGTCGCTACCAATTGACAGTCGTCCACGTCTTGCTAGACTGCCCACTTTTAGCCGCTCTGCGGCAGACTTTTGACTTGCCCAACACCCTGCCTTCGGTGTTGGGCGACAGTGCCCCCACAGCAGCTTTAGTTTTACGTTTTATCCGTGAGAGTGGGTTTTATACTTCTATGTAGGTTTTAGCGCATGTCCTTTGTCCCTCGGTGTCCTCCACCGTCGTGCTTTTAGGGTGGAGGTTTTAATGTGTTGCAGAGTGGCTGGATTTCCATTTTTATTCTCGTGGTTGGCCAGCCGCTGTAATCTGCTTTCATGTTTTATTCCCTTCTGTTTCTAGCGTCTCTCTCTTGTTTGCTTGTCCTCTTTTGTTCCTTTTGGTATTCGTTGCCTCCCCTTCATACTTGTGGCTTTTTCTTTCTTTCCGTTTTGTATTACATGTTTCATCCGTTTTATTCTCACCCTTGTGGCATTGTTTTATTAGGAACGAGGGACCGATGACGTCGTAGTTTGGTCCCTTCTCTCTCTTTAAACCAACCAACCAACAACACTTGCTTTCGAGTTCCTTGAATCTGCATGTCTCCTAGATATTGTTTCATGTTCTTTGAAATGCGGAAGAGAAATACGCTGTCCCGTCACCTTAATGTGAAATGTCAAAAGCCTGAACAGCTGCCTTTCGCAGCGCGACACACGCGTGTAGAGTGTCAATGAGTTTCTGGAAGGTACCGACAGGAGAGCCAAGCTGACTCCAGTGTCGAGATCAGATAAGCCAGGTTTCTCGGTTGAGGATCCATGGCGCGCACCGCCCGGTACAGGTGGTCCCTCAGATTCTCGATTAAATATAAATGCGGGGAGTTTAGTGGCAGGGCGAGTACCATAAAGTCATCCTGGTGCTCTTAGAACCACACATGTACATTGCGAACTGTGTGAGAAGTTGCATTGTCCTGCTGCTAGATGTCATAATGGCGATGAGAAAACAAACTGCACCTAGGGGTGGATATGGTCTTCAAGGATAGATGCATGGTTGTGTTGATCCACTGTACCTTCCAGAATGACGAGATCACTCAGGGAATGCCACTAAAACATTCCTCCTGGCTGCAGGGTGCTTGCTTTCAGATGATTCGTGCCTTACACGTCACGGGTTATCTGCCCAATGGACCATAACACGTGATTCATCTGAAAAGGTCACATATCGCTACTCAGTTGACGTCCAGTTGCGATATTGGCGTGCGAATTCCAACCTTTGTCACCCATGAATAGCAGTTAGTATGGATGCATGAACCAGCGCCTGTAGCGGAGGCCCATACGCAGTAATATTCGGAGCGGGTGCTGACACACTGTTGGTACTCAGTTGCCTTGTTGGGGTGGGCAGTTGCACGTCTACTTGCCTGCACACTTCTTTGCAGCAGTCGGTCAGCCCCGTCATCTGTGGGCCGTGGTGCACCTCAGTTGCCTCGGCGCCAGTTTCGGATAGCGCCATTTTGCTAAACACAGTGTACTACATCCACAGCTGCGTACAAAATGTTTACAAACTTAGTCGGTTCGGAAATGCTTCCTCCCCTGGCCCGCGAGCCAGTGATCACGCCTTTTCGGACGTCAGATATTTCGCTCCGTTTCCGCATTACGACAACGACAACGCTTTTTTCTGTATCCTCCCGACACACTTTACATACCTTCTACCGCGAGTTCTGCCATTTGCCCTGTGTGAGTTGTTGCACGTTGACACTGAACATATGTAGTGGTCACATTAATGTGATTGAGTCGTTTATGATGACAGCATAGAGATGAGCATACAATAAGTGCGTTTGAGATTGCGTTACATTTGCCTTGACTGTGCACATCTTGAAGCACACACATATCTGTAATCATATTTCCTCTTCCTGAAATATGGAAACGAATTATGATGCATAGATAAACAAGATAGGATTAGCTCACTATCAGAACTTCCTGATCAATCTAATTTTTTTCCTGTTGGAAGAAGTAGGAACCGGTTTGAACTTGGTTCAGCAAGATGGTGTATTACGAAAGCAGAACGCCCACTGAGAGTAGCATGTCATTCTTGCTGGACCATCACAGACGCTACCGTCATCATCGTCGTCATCGTTCAGTGCTTTCACCTTTTTGGACACAAAATGTAAGTTTGACATGCAGTACCTACTACTACTACTACTACTACTACTACTACTAATAATAATAATAAATTTATATATTTTTACCAGCTTATTGTCGTAAATCAAGAAAGCTGTTACTCTTCTGGTATGTACCAAAAGACTATCGACAGTGGATTAGGGAAAGGGGCGCACAGCATTCAGCCCAAGATGCATCAACACCGAATTTGGAGCGTCACTTCCGATTCGTCTAAGGGGATGCAAAATATATCGATGGTACAGATTCTCGACTGTCAGGGATAATGAACTTGACTTTTTTTTTCAGCGGCACCATGTGCATCACATGCAGTGGAAGAATGAACAATATATAGTTAATTTTGGATATAGTTAAACAAACAAACGTAATTTTTTTGTATATAAATGTATGTTTCTACTTGTAAAGTATCGTGCAGTGTAACTATAGGAGATATTAATGTTCCCACTCTTAAAGATCATTGGTATAGCTTTGTGCGTAATTTGCAAGAGTGTTTAGCCACCACATACAAAATCATTGCTTTTGGCTATGATCTACACACTTTATTAGAAGTGAAGGGGAAAACAATACACTCGTTCAAGGGGGAGTGCTTGACAAATTCTGAATAATTTGTTGCTTTTGAGCTGTATGATAAGCATGAATGTATTTATTACACAGAAGTGTTTCTTTTTCAGTATAACAAACTGGTTAATTGTTGCATTAAGGATATATTATTCACATTATATACTGATTATCCACGAAATGAAATTCATTGTCATTTATATTTTATTTACGCAGTTACAGCTACCAAAACGTGTTTAGCTGGTGGAGCTGTCTCATATTTATTCAAATTGTGATAACCTACTGCTTCAATAGATGATTATCTAAAAAGTGTGGGAGATAAAATTATGATATGTGTTAAATTCTTATGTTTCCACTGCATGACAGCATAAAGTGTCAAAGTAACGTATTGCAGTATAAGGATGATGCCTCATTAAAGTAATGGCATGCAGAAATGGAACTACTGTTATGTCTAAAAACTTCATTTTTATGCAACTGAAGAGAAGCTTACATTATTTGACAGCTTCATTGTGTTTGGTTGGAGAGGAGAGGAGAGGAGAGGAGAGAGGAGTGGAGGGAAGTTGAGGATGACATTAACAAGAATCTGGTTTTTGGCATTAGTTGTGGGCGGCATGTGATGGACATATGTAGATCTTCAGCAGATGGTTGAAGGTCAAAGTGTGTCAGCTTGCCCACAAATACTCTACTGTTATGTACTGTTAAAGTGGTAAGTGAAATGGAGTAACTACTGAACAAATTGGAACATTTTTAACTTGTGGTGAGTACAGAAGAACTATCACAAATTTTATCACTCTACGTGGAAACTGTCATTTGGCGAGGATGGCACATCATGCTTACTATCGCCACATCTTGGTAAAGTTTACGGCCATTGGAAGTGCATTTTACGATCAGTTGAAGTGCATAACGAAATTAAATGACACGTGCAAAAACTATACCTCAGGGAAATGATGACGTTACAGTGTTAACTGTCTAATAAAAAATCCTGATGTCTCCTAAATACGATCATACGCATTAAAAATGCTTGCAGAGACGCTGACCAGAAAATACTACCTCTTTATCAGGAATACTTCATACAAAGGGTCAAAAAATACACTACAGTTGAAAGTCATCGCTCTAGTTGTGTTTTGGTGTAACTGCTAATACAGCACCTACTCTAAGCCTTGTAAGAACTGAGTTTGACTATAAATATGAAAAACGGTATTTTTTCTCTGCAAAACGATTAGGCTATTAAATATAGGAGTTGTCACTATTAAAAAATGCAGTTTCTATCTCACTGACAACAGTGCCACCTAGTAGCAAGTGGGGACTACGGTGTTATAAGCTTCTGTCATTTGTTCATATTTGGTCTTTACTGTTCTTGTGATATGCATAGCTCTCGAGATGTTTCGATGCCTCAATTGACAGGACTTATTAAATGACGTCATTTTCAGCTTTTGGCTGCAGGTGTTTTTATTGTGCTATTGCAACTTCGATCTATCTGTCATTGTCAGGCAAATGACTCATCGTCAAATTACGGCATAGAAGAATGTTCTCGCAGGGCTGTGTCACCTTTGATAGCTCAAGTTTTTTCATCCTGCACACAAATAGCACAACTTTAGGCATCATGTTACTAGTTTGACCCACGAACGCTGTTGACTCTATTACTATCAAGGGTGACACAGTCCTACGAGGCATCTGATACGAACGTCGGTATTCGGTAGGACGTTCTGCAGTCGTTACAATTTTCAGGAGTTAAAAATTTTCCTGTGTATTAGAGCTTCGATCAGCGAACTCTATCAAGATGCTTTCAACTTCATCCAATACATCATTTTTTAGTGATTCGGATCGCTGGGCAGAGATTGCTCAGAAGAATGTTGTCTTAACCCTTTCCACTAGATTTTTTCACCCTGTACTGCAAATGCCCTCGTAATATTTACACTGAACATAAACTCCATTGCATATGATGCCAAGACTAAATGTAAAATAAAGAATGAAATAAATTACACATACACTGTAACACTGATCTTGTCGTGTTTTGTCTTTCATTAAGTGTTTTACGTCACTTAGGCTTGGACTTAATGTTCCTTAAAGATGTTCTTTCCGGAGCATTCACCGGATGGAGTCTTGGTTTTCTGGAACATGTGGTGCACTTATTGACAGATTCCCTTCTACCACACTTACTTTCCTATTACTACGAACAGCGTAGTCCTTACTTTTATTCTTTTCATTGGGGTAAACGAAGGGTGGCTGCTTTGGTAGTCTCTCCTCATCGTCGGAAGTATGTGGTCTTCCCCTCTGTCTTCCCTTTGTGTACCGTACATTTTAAACCAGAGCTCCTAGAAATGACACACTGCATCTCTTCTGGCTCAACTTGGGTTTTTGGTTGGAAGTAGTATCCACATTGTACAGAATGGACTACTGTCGTTGTTATGTTACTGCTGTCATCGCAGAAAATCACTCGTGTCACTTAAATTTTCATCCAGTATATCCAATATTACTCTAGGATTATCACGCAAATTCGCCATTTTTGTTGTTACGTTACCGGAAACCGCATTCGGAGTGAAATAGAATCGCGAAAACAAAACAACAGCGTTATGCGTTCGACACATGCGTTTCCTCGTAGTTATATCGTTTGCGGACGCTCGTCAGTACACCTCAGTACAAGATATTTGGCGGAGTTTGTGTCTGTCGACTCCCGAAATGCGAGTCTACTGCGATATTTACGCGATCGGAGCTGCCCCGCTGGTTGACTGCTAAGGGTTAAGCAAAAAACAACTGCAGTTGCCTTCAGATCGAATTGTGCAATCTTCCAGCCGTTAATCTAATGTGCTCGTGTTGGAAAAAAGAGTATGGTGAGACGAGATAAATTACCCATTACGTGACGGAAGCCGAAAATTTTATTAGTTGGGACCTGGAGTTCGATAGCAGGAAAAGGAAAAGAAAGAAATATAACAGGAGATGGACTTGATGACAGGGGAGACAGCCTGATAGCATAATTTATGGAGAGCATTTTACTCATTACAAAATCTGTATTTAAGGATCGTGAAAGATGATTGATTGTATTAGTAGAAGAGATATCGGGACACCGGAACGTTTCATACAGCTTGTCTTATTGTAAGGCAAAGATTGCGACACCAGATTTTTAACTGCAAAAGATTTTCAGGAGTAGATAGACTCTGAATATGTTTATTATTAAATGCAGATTGAAGCCGAAGAAACTGTAAAAAGGCAGGGATTAAGGTGATGGGGCGTGGATAAGTTGAAAGAACCTCTGGTTGCAGATAGTTTCAAAGAGAGCATTAGTTAACGATTGACTTAAAAGTGCACTTTAGGAGATGAAAGGGTAGCGTTGAGAGATGAAACAGTGTAGGCAGCAGAAAACAAATAGAAACATCCTGAGGCATCGAGGAATAGTAAATTGGTAATAGAAGGAAGTCGGTGGATTGGGGGATCAAGAAATTTAGAGAAAGACCAATGCTTGTTTACAGTACACAAATTCCATAGGAAAATGAAGAGACTAGCACAGAATAGACTATGCTTGAGATCCACATGTTCCAAACGTACTCATGACTTAAGAGACTCGCAGTAGATGTGCCAAGAACTAACTCACCTAGATAAATCAACGGTTGTTGAGTATGTGCAAGTACTATAAAAACTGATCATCAAGATTTGGCAGATATCTTAGAAATTGCCAACACTATGTGCCAGCTGCTTACATTGATCTCGCGGTATATGGCCATACGGTATCTGCACTTCCGCGGAAAAACCGGTTATTTTCGTAATTAAACTAATACTGGATTCTAGTTCTCTTCCGTTAACAACTCTTGTTCATGTGGGATAACGATACTAGAAAGTAAGGTTCACGATGAATTCTGGTGTAAATGGAGCTAACCGTGAATTCCGCGGAGACAGCAGTATTCGTGAAATCGGTTGACAACCGATTTGTGGTTCTTCGGAAGTAAACGAATTTCAATGTTTTCACAGTTCCCAAGTTACGCTGTTCAACCTTTTACCGTCGACGTGGAGAAATTAACAGTCATCAGTCAGAAAAAAATACCACTTGAAATTTTAGTAGATATAGGACTTCATTTTCTTTTTCCAATGTCCGCATATTAATGACGCTTGTGGTAGAATTAGTCTCGTAATTACCTTGTTTTGCAAATGTGGATTCACATGCACTGAGATGTAACATGACAGTGCTTCTCCTAAGATTCTGCGCAATTTCCGATTCTCCGTATAATTTTACTCATTTTCTTCGTAATAGAGATCCAACTACCTCAAAAGCTTGAAATGCGATTTACGATAAATTTTTTTCTTACTGAACATGACAACAAAGGTGAACATTATTTTATGTGACGGATATACAAATTCAACCCAGTTATTAAGAACTGCAATACTGTTCATACACCGCACTGAGTGGCCGCGCGGTTTGAGGCGCCATGTCACGGTTTGTGCGGCCCCTCCAGCCGGAGGTTCGATTCCTCCCTCGGGCATGGGTGTGTGGGTTGCTCTTAGCGTAAATTAGTTTAAGTAGTGCGTAAGTCTAGGGACCGATGACCTCAGCAGTTTGGTCCCGTAGGAAGTCACAAACATTTGAACATTTCAATTATATATACTAATATACTAGACTCTGACGGATAATAGCTAGCGATATGTTCATCTCTACTCACTACACATTTAGTAGTAAGATTACGTAATGACGATGTTTTTATATCCCAAGGTTTTATTTAAATAAGTCGTGTAAAAACGCACAGTTGATAGATCTTCACGCACATACTGCTAGAAACATCAGTTTGTTGTTTCTCTTTAGTTTAAACAGGAAAACACCGTATACGGCAAATTAATTTCAAAACAATGAAATCAAATTTGGCATATGAACGGTATGATCTCCACCAACTAATAACAGTGTAAGTAATTAAGTTATTAATTACTGCCAATATTAACTGATATCGCAAAATGACAGCTTACTCCCTCTCTAATTCACAGAAACGTACCTGTGCAGTTCATACTGCAAAGACTAAAAACACGTCAGCAGTGCTGGAAAGACAGCGATACACTTAAGGATACTATTCGACTCGACTGATACCTCTACATCATTATTATCCTTGCGAGTGGTCCTTAGATTCAATGACGTCAACTATATCATCACCACCTCCAAAATAATGGCTGCATGTGTTATCCATCGCTCATCATTTGAGAAATTGTTTCAAACGCAGATATTTATGCTAAAACTTACACTATGGAATTTTACCAATTAATACTTTAATGGACTGAGGTCAATGGGCGTGCATTCATCTACTATTAACAAATATTAACGAATCAGTACCATCACTTACATCAACGACTCCATTAATGCAGATTTTTGTGTGACTGCTGTGCGTTTCTTATCGAATATAGCTTTCTTTTATGGAAGGTGCGTCCTAATTCGCAATTATTTAAGTCTTTTATTAAGTCTCGAGTATACATCTTAAAAGGAAAATCATAGCTGAACTCTTTAAACCTTTACTCATAATTATCTCTTCTACAAAGAATATTAAGTACGGGTAGGGCTGATCTGAAATATGAGGTAATAAACTTGTGGACAAAATTGTTAGAAGCAGCTGTTGCTTTTTGGACGAACATCTTACGAAGTACCATCAAAGCCTCTCGAAAGTTGCCGGTGCTTTTTCGTCACGGAATTTGTGAGTTACTGAGCAGCGACCTCTTGAGTTAACGAGGAATATTCACCCTGCAAGCACTCATTAAAAATGAAGACCCTTCTCTCGCTTCAAGAGGGGGCAACGAATTCTTTGAACGAGCATCATGGGAAGCGGGAGATAGCTGGAGGAATTGTCAGTGGCTGAAAACGCATGAAACTTAGCCCAGGTTTAACAATAAGGAAACGTTAAACGAGAAAATTAAGGATATGAATCGTACCCCAAAATTGTGACAACGACTGCTACTAAATTGAAAAAAGTAAGTAAAATGATAGTATAAACGCCTAATCTTTTTATTTTTAATATGGGGATGTGGATAAAAATATTTTTAACTACTCTTGCTTAGCCACCTAAGTACTACTAATTTTAGGCCGAAGAAGGGGCAATCGGAGTGGTACGTGATACTTAGTGTTTAAAATTTTTTGTAAAATAGAGGAGCACGATAAAATAAGTCTTAAAGGATAAAACATCACCTTGTAGTATAACCAAACGTACCTTTCTTGCGAATCACTTAAAACTGTGTGTTACGTATTTTTTACCTTTCTTGGAAGACATGTTTGCATATTTCCCGCTCTGCCGCACCCACAGAGCATAATGGGATAAGACAATTTTTGCGAAAATAATTACATAAACTCTGAAATTATTGAGAATATCATGTTTAAAACTAAGACATAAAATGTGTAACGTACGATTTAGGCTAAAGGATATGGAATCTTCAAAGAAATCGTTAAGAGTAAATAAATATTGTAATGTAATTTTGAAAATGTGTGATGATTGTTAGTGCTTAATACCAAGTTACTGTTACTTATTGAATACCATCGCTCGTGCCCCAGATATATTTTCTGGACTGGGAATAGACAACGTAAGATGCCTAATAATAAAACCTGGCCGGCCGGTGTGGCCGAGCGGTTCTAGGCGCTTCAGTCTGGAACCGCACGACCGCTACGGTCGCAGGTTCGAATCCTGCCTCGGGCATGGATGTGTGTGATGTCATTAGGTTAGTTAGGTTTAAGTAGTTCTAAGTTCTAAGGGACTGATGACCTCAGAAGTTAAGCCCCCTTGGTGAAAAAAATAAATAAATAAATAAAACCTGTTACCCAGTACTGCCCAGCTAGACTATTTTCTGCGTTTAATCTGTGCGGTAAGCCATTTTTTTTGTGCTTGTCCCTAGGCTAACGATCTGACAGTGAGATGTTTCATCGTTTGACTAAAGAGTCTGCACTTCACTGATGTCAGGTATGCTACCACTTCGTCTTCTTGTTCTGCAACGAACAAATTTTCAAATTTCCCATCCCTTATGTAAAGCTGTAGTTGCAAGGTTATTACTTTTATGAACGGATCTGTCCAATGTTTATGAATGAGACGTCTTTCAAAACTCCGTCGGGTTCTGATAACGCTTTCTCACAGATGTATACTGTGTCTCCGTACCCATGATAGAGATCACTCAACATCTGACGCGGTTCACACACCTTGTATATGCCGCCGGGTCGGGTAAAAAGCGATGACTGTTCTACCTGTGACATAGAATTTCAACTAAAATCATTTAAGTTTCCACCTATCGTGTGTACATGTACGAAGTTAGGTTGATGTCTGACCATGTCTTCTGGTTTGTTTACTTTTTTTTCGGGCTGTGCATTTCAAATAATGGAATTAGAAGTAGCATATGAACGTAATGTCTAATAATGTGTTTTCGTTACAAATTATGTATCAGTCTTAAAACTTAAAACATGGGATTTTCCAGCTAACGTTCTGTTTACTCATTTGTCTTGTCAATATAACGGCGGTAAAGTGAAACCCTGCGTTTCATTTAATCAGGCGTTTTATGCCCATGAGACGTCTGAGAGGTCTCATATCTACTATGGAATCTCACACTTGTACAGTTTTATGTAAATAGTGGAGACAGCAATAGCTATAAAAGAAAAAAATAAAAGTCATCTTGCTTAGATCTGAAGCTCCTGTTGCGCATACCCCCCGTTTTTAAAGACTGTACCTTGTCCAAAACACAGATATTTTCCTTTTCTTAATTTCTTTGCTGTGGTGTTATCTATTACCTAAAGGGAATAACACTTACATCGTCCTATGTGCTGTGTCGTCCAAACAAGACACAGTAAGGGCAACAGCACCACAGGCGCAAAGATGCTAGCTGATGCCAGAGCCATAGACTCGCCACTTGCGCAAGTTCCACCAACTCCAAGGACGGCGCTGCGGATGAAGCTGTCGACTTCGCCTCGGACAATTGCCAGCCAAGTACAATCCGCCAATGACCGGAGGACAACGGACGGAAGCCTACTTGGAAGACAGAAGAGCAGCTCTCACCCACTTGGTTATAGATCATTGTCCAGGGCTGACTTGGACAGGGAACGTCGTATAGTGAACTAGAAGTGAACAGACAGTTGTGTATATTGCATTTTCTGTGTGCTGTGAAGTTTCCCTACGATTATTTTCACGTAGCCATTGATGGCCTAGATTTAGTGCTAGATCAAAAATTTTTTATGGATGTACTTTTGCCGAAAATTTAGATTGACATACAACATTTAATCAGTATAACTTCATGAACAGTTATTTACACAAATTAATAAGAATGCTTGGTGCTCTCAGGGTTGCTTTAAGTAGCTCGGAAAAAGGGGAGTACTTGATGCACCTTGATATTAGAGATCAAACATGAGCTCTGTATACTCACTTTCAATTCGCCAGCGAATCCTATGACGTCATCTCCGAACGCGCTCTCTCCGTGTGCTCAGAGGATCTACTCGCGAGTCTCCACCGCTGACCAGGTTACTGAGAACTCGTCACTTGAGTCTGTTGTCGCGTACAAGTCGACTCGTCCCCCGTGGAAAGGATAACGCGTACACGAGGTCGCAGCTGTAGCCGCGGAATCGGGACATCGCCTCTACATGCGCACCCGTTGGCCGTGACGATTATTATATACCATTACAGCGACTGATGTGCAATAATGGGATGTAGTTCTCCCTCTTCAGTGGGTTGTATTTATTATCTGTTGAACAATACACAAGGAATTTGTGTGTTATGATATTGATCAGTTTTTTTGAGATTATAGTATTTACGTTTCTGACTGATCTGTTATCAGTGAATGTTTGTTAGTACATACATTTAAATTGTGTGTGTGTGTGTGTGTGTGTGTGTGTGTGTGTGTGTGTGTGTGTGTGTGTGTGATCATGTACAAAAGTTTTTTGAGGACTGTCGTAAATTTATTTCAGTATTTAATCTGTATTCGGAGAATGTATAATAATTTACTTGATGGACACATACGTTACTGAGTCTGTGACAACAGTACGACTAAACATGACACAAGAATGAAGTTTATTCTCTAAACTGTGATTAATTACCAAAATAAAATTCACAACAGTGTTTGAAAAAGTTACAGAAATGAATGACAAACTACACGATTCGGTGTTATCCATTAATGCAAGTTGCAGTGACGATAAAAATACAGAAACAGCGCGCGTTTTGGTAGCAGGGACGTAACAATAAAGTTGCTCCTTGCCCAATTTTCGTTTGACGGAACACATGTTTTTCATGGTGGAGGTGGATTGAACGAGAGTATAACGACTTCGTTCGCAGTGGACGAAGTTTGTACGTTTTTCGTCAGAAAAAGTACTAGACTACAGCATGGAACTAATTCCAGACACACTCTTCCTGTAAAGGAACACATTTGGAGTTGTATACATTGCATGTAGTCTCACAAATAATAGCTTCGTTATAGGCCATCTGATCCAGAAAATCGGTCATTTCGACTCGTCAGTGGTACTTCACAACAGCATGTATGTGCACACACTTTGTGTACTACCTTACGACTAGTCTTAAACCCCTGCACACTTCAGTAGGACAGAGCGGGTCGACGACTAGGAAACGACTGCTGAGCCACAGTTTTCAGCCTCGTCGTGCTAGTGGAACTACAGGGCGAAGGAAGGAAGGCTGTATTGGCCTAATGTAACTGCAGCTCCTTGAATTTTAAAGTAAGCAACTCGCAATACCGATTGAGGGGCCGGAGTGGTTATCACACTGGACTCGCATTACGGAAGACGACGTTTGAAACCCGCGTCGGGCCATCCTGTTTTAGGTTTTCCGAGATTTCCCTAAATGGCTTCACACAAATGCCCGGATTGTTGCTTTGAAAAGGCACGGCCGATTTCCTTCCCCATACTTCCCTAATACGACGTGACCGATGACATCGCTGTTTGGTCCCTTTCACCAAATCAACCAACTCGCAATATTATACTCATTATACAAATGATCGGAAAAGAGCACAGATAGTCCCAGTCTTCAAGAAGGGTCGTCGAGCAGATGCACAAAACTATAGACCTATATCTCTTACGTCGATCTCTTGTAGAATTTTAGAACATGTTTTTTGCTCGCGTATCATGGCATTTCTGGAAACCCAGAATCTACTATGTAGGAATCAACATGGATTCCGGAAACAGCGATCGTGTGAGACCCAACTCGCCTTATTTGTTCATGAGACCCAGAAAATATTAGATACAGGCTCCCAGGTAGATGCTATTTTTCTTGACTTCCGGAAGGCGTTCGATACAGTTCCGCACTGTCGCCTGATAAACAAAGTAAGAGCCTACGGAATATCAGACCAGCTGTGTGGCTGGATTGAAGATTTTTTAGCAGACAGAACACAGCATGTTGTTATCAATGGAGAGACGTCTACAGACGTTAAAGTAACCTCTGGCGTGCCACAGGGGAGTGTTATGGGACCATTGCTTTTCACAATATATATAAATGACTTAGTAGATAGTGTCGGAAGTTCCATGCGGCTTTTCGCGGATGATGCTGTAGTATACAGAGAAGTTGCAGCATTAGAAAATTGTAGCGAAATGCAGGAAGATCTGCAGCGGATAGGCACTTGGTGCAGGGAGTGGCAACTGACCCTTAACATAGACAAATGTAATGTATTGCGAATACATAGAAAGAAGGATCCTTTATTGTATGATTATATGATAGCGGAACAAACACTGGTAGCAGTTACTTCTGTAAAATATCTGGGAGTATGCGTGCGGAACGATTTGAAGTGGAATGATCATATAAAATTAATTGTTGGTAAGGCGGGTACCAGGTTGAGATTCATTGGGAGAGTCCTTAGAAAATGTAGTCCATCAACAAAGGAGGTGGCTTACAAAACAGTCGTTCGACCTATACTTCAGTATTGCTCATCAGTGTGGGATCCGTACCAGATCGGTCTGACGGAGGAGATAGAGAAGATCCAAAGAAGAGCGGCGAGTTTCGTCACAGGGTTATTTGGTAACCGTGATAGCGTTACGGAGATGTTTAATAAACTCAAGTGGCAGACTCTGCAAGAGAGGCGCTCTGCATCGCGGTGTAGCTTGCTCGCCAGGTTTCGAGAGGGTGCGTTTCTGGATGAGGTATCGAATATATTGCTTCCCCCTACTTATACCTCCCGAGGAGATCACGAATGTAAAATTAGAGAGATTAGAGTGCGCACGGAGGCTTTCAGACAGTCGTTCTTCCCACGAACCATACGCGACTGGAACAGGAAAGGGAGGTAATGACAGTGGCACGTAAAGTGCCCTCCGCCACACACCGTTGGGTGGCTTGCGGAGTATCAATGTAGATGTAGATATTCTCTCTGCTTTGGCATGAATCGGGAATGCTGCTGTTGCTGCAGATACTGCTCCTTCCTGCGGCTCAGTGCGTCAGCGGGCTGTCAAGTATACAAACATTGTACCTGTATTTGGTCGCTGGCCTCTGGAGTGCATTTGATGGCTTTGCATGTAGCAGTCAGTGCCACCGTGGCTTGGATCCAAGGCGGTTCCCTCAGCCTCAGATGAGACACACCTCCAGTCCACGACTCAGTTTGATTCGCGAGTCCGTTTTGACAGCACGCGTTCTACCGTGTCTGGCTTTAGAGAAGATAGCGGCATTGGACACAGGTAGGCGATGCGACGACCGCCCTTTCTAAAGATTTGTGAAAAGACTTTAATAGTATAAGTACTGTTGCATGTATTGCCTACTGATACGTGCTGCACCGAGTGAATACAGAATATTCTCCATGTTTATTTAAGCTACGTCTTCCTAGTGCCAAATTGCCTACGTTCTTGTCAACACAAAAGTAAGCCTTAAAATTATAAATTGCGCACTTCTTGTCCTGTCCACGACTTACTTTAGTATCCCTATAAATCTCATTCTCCATGTCCACATAAAAACTAAGTTTATTTTTCTATTCTTCGTGTGTGCCCAGGACTTTGTTAGCATCGTCACGATTGGTTTAGTTTATGAATTTTACGAAGAGTACCTCTCCCACTACTTTCTCCTCCCTTTTATTAATTTTGTTTTTGGTTTTTGTTCCCAACGCGTCGCTGTAGCATGTCACATTCAGTATACATCAAAAATAGCTCCCCTTGGCCGGGTCTCTAGTCACCAGTATAGGCGCAAGTTGGTCCCTATCTGCAGGATGCACAGTGCAGTTTACGAATAAAAACACGCAAATGCATTAAAGCTAGATTCAATGACCTCCTTAAAATATGTCACAATGTGTATGTGAGTATCCAGCATAACGAATTGAGTCCACTAACCTACCTGGAATTCCACCAAATTCCCCAGATAGGAGATTGCATTAACACGTCCATGTATTCGGGAAGGCGCTCCAGACCTGGATAGAATTCACCTCGTGGGATAACAATGAGGGCTGATGAGCTGACAACACTGGATGCAGCTTTTAGGCTGTTTCCCACATCAAACCAACTAAATACCGGGCTGCTAACCGTGTCCCACTCACACATGCTACAAAAACATTCCGATAACGTTTTCAGACTTGTATAAGCGATTTAATATAGGCAAAGACATGTGTTACACACAAACGCTGACCCGGGGAATACGAATTGCAACTATAGAGAAGAAACAAAAAGTTTTTGTAGTAGTTTACAGAAATAAAATGAGGCTCACTTAAGGTGACTCATAAGTGTTGAAACGTGTTTGTGTAAGAAATAAAGGAAAACTAATGTGTATTGTACGAGATGAAGTTTGAAAAAGACAACAAAAAGCACAGAGTAGATTTGTTCGTGAAATGTGGGATAACGAGATCTACAGGCAGGTAAATTGACTGTGGGCCAAAGCAGTTAATGGGTGAGGGAGAGAGAAGAGAGGAGCGAAAATGCGAAGAAGAGGATTTTAGGATACAAGTGGAGAACAGAGGAGAAATACTGGCTTGGTTGATTCAGAAACGAAAAGATGAAAAAGAGTAACTAGGAGAACAAGAGAGCATTTGCTGCACTGTTTTAACGAGGGAAATGACCAAACATCAAGAGATTGAGAAAAAGAAGTATTTTAGTGATTATAGCTAGTATATATGTACTAGATATTCATCTGAGGCTGAGGAGACGCCTTGGATCCATGCCACTGTGGCATTGACCGCTACATGCATAGCCATCAGATGCACTCCAGAAATCAGCGACTGAATGCAGGTACAACGCTTGTATACTTGACAGCCCGCTGACGCACTGAGCCGGACGAAGGAGCGGTATCTGCAGCGGTAGCAGCATTCCCCATTCATTGAAAAGCAGAGAGAATACGAGTATAAATTTGCGAGTTGGTTGGTTGATTTGGGGGGAAGGGACCAAACAGCGATGTCATCGGTCACATCGGATTAGGGAAGAATGGGGAAGGAAGTCGGCCGTGCTTCTTCAAAGGAATCATCCCGGCATTTGTGTGAAGCGATTTAGGGAAATTTCGGAAAACCTAAAACAGGATGGCCCGACGCGGGTATCAAAAGTCGTCTTCCCGAATACGAGTCCAGTGTGCTAATCTCTCCGCCACCTTGCTCGGTACTGCTAGTTGCGTTCTTTAAACATGACGGCGCTGCTGTTACATTAGGTCAATACCGTCTTCCTCCCTTCGCGCTATAGTTCCACGAGTACTGAACAATTGATATAGCAGACATAGCGTTATGGTAAGCACACAACTTGTTCGATTGCAATCATAAAACATGGGCGTATGAGGCAATGGCATGGCGAAACAGATGCATGTTGTGGACGTAGGCGCACATGCTTAAAACGTGTAGAATTTTCACCACTTGGGGCGTCTTGATTACATCCTACTAGCAGAGCTTAGGCAGAAAGAGTGACTGTACAAGTTTACAATTTAATAAACGTAAAAATGGTCCATTGTTGCCTGTAATGCGATTTTTATGTAATCGCACGATTAAATCAAAATCGCATTACAGCGTACTACTGACCACGTTTACGTTTATTAAACATCTGGAGGCTGCGGATCCCCACAAATACAAAATTTTAAGTTTACGATTGACTTCCTGTGTTAAAATGTTCCGCGACCTCTGGAGAGCATAGAGACAAGGGGAAGACTTCCTGTACGTAGAGGTAGTATTGTCCGATCACTTGAACTACTCATCCAATGTTACATCTATATAAATACTGTTTTTTGATACTGTGTTGGGGTACCATCGAGAAGAATAGTGGACTATTGTTCACGGACTCCACGAATAATTAACTTCTGATGATAAATAAAATTGCTCGAAACTTGTTTCCATTCAGCTTAAGTCAGAAATTTTGTGTCTCTATGAAGACAGGCTATCGGCACTTCCGTGAAGATGGAGTTCATCAGCCTTAAATATACTTACGGGGCAGAAACGACGAATGTTACTGACACAGAACAATAATCATAGCGCTTTCAGGACTGACTCCTGTGGGTCTCCCTAGAGAGTTTATGTGGACGACTTTCCGTTCCACAGACAACACGCTACTGTCAACGGCTGGCGACAAAATAAGGAAGCTTGAGCTGTCTCATCTCACCTCACTTCTCTCCCACTTACGACTATTCAAGACCCGGACGTGAAGGACCCAGAAAAATCTTTACAGATTTTAAATGTACGAGTACTGGATATTATCACTGTAGCTGAAAATTTTCGTTTGCGACAGTATGTAACATATTTTGCTGGAATATGAGAGAGCTTAAGCAAGTACAGTGAAATCTTCTGCTCTCCCTACAGCGCTGAGTTACATTGTGCGCGCCGCTGGAATATTTTCTGTGTCGCCGGCAGGTCGTTATTTTAATTTAGCGCGAATATAGCAAATTCCGTGCCGGGCCATCACAGAGCGATAAACCGTCCTTTTTGTGCAGTTTAGCGGATAATTAAAAAGCATTTATACGGAAATATCGTTACCAAAAGCAAAGCTCTGACAATGCGATTGGCAAAATTTATAAATGCCCGGCGCAGGGTAGAGTGGTGAAAGAGGGGTGGCGGGAGGGGACGTTTTTGTGACGTCGGACCATTGTTTTGTTTTTTCGCGACGCCGCGGGCTTCCGGGTTTATTCGGCGCGACAAGTGCAGCTGTACGCCGACCCGCGGCTGGGGATCCGGCCTTTGGCGTGTTCACCACTCTGCGCACGGTCCGACCGCGCTCACCTGTGTCGTCGAAGCTGATGGTGCGGAAAATGGGTTTTGCTGTCGAAACAGGTAAGCACATTTCTCACCGCTCTTTTTTTTCCTGTACGATGGGGAAAAGGTTTTAGGGATGTTCTCTC
The DNA here is from genome assembly GCF_021461385.2 of Schistocerca piceifrons. NCBI lineage: Eukaryota > Metazoa > Arthropoda > Insecta > Orthoptera > Acrididae > Schistocerca > Schistocerca piceifrons. Next base: position 317,907,437 of record NC_060139.1, on the reverse strand, counting down.
TCTCTCTCTCTCTCTCTCTCTCTCTCTCTCTCTCTCTCTCTTCGTGATCGGATAAGTTTGTAGCGATGTGTTCTGCGTTTTAGGACACGTGGAATCACAAGCAAAAGGTTAGGATAGTCCAAATAGCGCTTGAGGTATCAAATGAGATGCGTTGGTTGCGTGTCTTAGACAGAAATAAGTGTTTTAGAAGTGAACACCCTGTGCTCTCAGTAATTCAGCAAATGCCGACTATACACAGTGTGTTGATAGTGTATAGCAGCGATCAGCAACAAATGGGTTTTGATTGACGTTATTGAAGCAGCATCATTAGCGGCTAAACAGGCATGTAGGGACAAAAATTACGAATTTAGTTTACAAAATATCATAGAAACGTATGTGGTTAAGAAACGTACATGGTAAGGAAAAATTTCCAGCTGTTGGGCTGGCACAACTCTAATACAAAAGCAAAATTGAGTCGTAACCAGAATTCACTTATACACAAGAAAGGTGCCAAGCATTAAAAGAAAATAATACTAAAACAAGGAGAAAGTACACTCAGACTAAAATTCAGGCGTTGAAATAATCTTACCAAGAAGAGCAATGTCCTCTAAATGCATCAAGAAACATTATCAAAGAGTACTACAAAATACGGTAAGTGAACACAAGTACATAATCATTTCACGTTAGAACTGCCGGATGACATACTCAGTGAATTTAGAGTAAACGACCGTCAGTTAAATAGGCTTGTTTCACTTGGGGAATCTTAAGTACGAGACATTCAGCACAAGAGACAGACACTGTGCATGTTCAACCACGAGAGTTCTGTAGGCACCAGGAACCACACCAACCACGACACTTCCACCAGCTCCCGCCTGTGCAGTCGTCATCGTTCGGAGCAAATCGAGGTGATATTGCGCCCTGGGCAGGAATGCTAGTTGCACCCCTTCCCATTCCCCCCCCCCCCCCCCACCTCCTGTCCCCCATAAAACAGCCTTTCTATAATTTTTCTCTAAACGTTTTAGCAGATTTCATGATTTTGTAAGCAACGTTAATGAAAGACCTGAGTTTCTCCTGGCGTATACAACTTTCAAATAACTTCCGGGAATTCAGCCAGGTAACACTTTCAGCGACCGCCGATATTTCGGCGGGAGAACACCCCGCCATTTTCAAGGCAAACTGCAACGGACAGGCGACGTACATGCAAATTTAATACCTCGGTTCTCGGACCCAAGCAGGAAAGATAACACACACACACACTGAACACTAGTGCCACCAAAGATGGCCAAAGTCAGAGCTATCGATAGTGAGACTATGAATTCGCAGGTGAGGTAGCATTGAGTCTGTCCCTCTGTTTCTTGACAAGGGAGAGAGCCGGAATCCAAACAGAGTTTAAACAGAAACCTCCATCCCTGTTAACAAGGTTGCTCGCTAATTTAATCTCAACTGCCTCCCGAATCACACTGTCCCAATAGCTGGACGTGCATGCCAATATCTCGGTGTTATTATATAACATGGAGTGACCAGTATCCAAGCAATGTTCGGCAATAGCAGATCTATTTGGCTGCTGTAATCGTGTGTGCCGTTTATGCTCAGTACATCTGTCCTCCACGGTCCTGATAGTTTGACCAATATATGCCATGCCGCAGCTACAAGGGACACGATATACACCCGCCTTACGCAGTCCAAGATCATCCTTAACGGAACTCAAAAGTGCTCTAATTTTAGATGGAGGTCGGAAAACACATTTCACATCGTATTTCCGTAAAATACGACCGATCTTATTGGACGTGTTTCCTACGTAAGGCAAGAAGGCAGTAGACTTAGGTGTTGACTCAGAATTATCATCAATCACCTGATGTACAGTTGGTCGATAGCGCAACGCACGTTCAATCTGTCTATCACTGTAACCATTTTGACGAAATGTAACTTCAAGATGGGACAGCTCAGCTGGCAAAGTCTCAGCGTCAGAAACGATATGTGCCCTGTGTACCAAGGTACGAAGTACCCCTTCACGCTGAGCCGAATGGTGACAACTATTAGCTTGTAAGTACAAGTCGGTGTGAGTACGTTTCCTGTATACTGCATGTCCCAATGATCCATCATCCTTCCTCCTAACCAACACGTCGAGAAAGGGAAGGCAACCATCCTTTCTCGACGTGTTGGTTAGGAGGAAGGATGATGGATCATTGGGACATGCAGTATACAGGAAACGTACTCACACCGACTTGTACTTACAAGCTAATAGTTTTCACCATTCGGCTCAGCGTGAAGGGGTACTTCGTACCTTGGTACACAGGGCACATATCGTTTCTGACGCTGAGACTTTGCCAGCTGAGCTGTCCCATCTTGAAGTTACATTTCGTCAAAATGGTTACAGTGATAGATTGAACGTGCGTTGCGCTATCGACCAACTGTACATCAGGTGATTGATGATAATTCTGAGTCAACACCTAAGTCTACTGCCTTCTTGCCTTACGTAGGAAACACGTCCAATAAGATCGGTCGTATTTTACGAAAATACGATGTGAAATGTGTTTTCCGACCTCCATCTAAAATTAGAGCACTTTTGAGTTCCGTTAAGGATGATCTTGGACTGCGTAAGGCGGGTGTATATCGTGTCCCTTGTAGCTGCGGCATGGCATATATTGGTCAAACTATCAGGACCGTGGAGGACAGATGTACTGAGCATAAACGGCACACACGATTACAGCAGCCAAATAGATCTGCTATTGCCGAACATTGCTTGGATACTGGTCACTCCATGTTATATAATAACACCGAGATATTGGCATGCACGTCCAGCTATTGGGACAGTGTGATTCGGGAGGCAGTTGAGATTAAATTAGCGAGCAACCTTGTTAACAGGGATGGAGGTTTCTGTTTAAACTCTGTTTGGATTCCGGCTCTCTCCCTTGTCAAGAAACAGAGGGACAGACTCAATGCTACCTCACCTGCGAATTCATAGTCTCACTATCGATAGCTCTGACTTTGGCCATCTTTGGTGGCACTAGTGTTCAGTGTGTGTGTGTTATCTTTCCTGCTTGGGTCCGAGAACCGAGGTATTAAATTTGCATGTACGTCGCCTGTCCGTTGCAGTTTGCCTTGAAAATGGCGGGGTGTTCTCCCGCCGAAATATCGGCGGTCGCTGAAAGTGTTACCTGGCTGAATTCCCGGAAGTTATTTGAAAACGTTAATGAAAATTACGGCTTAGTGAAAAAAATTACTTAAATGAACCATATTGATGAAAAGTATTGCACACAACAAATTACGTTGTTGTAACAAGTAAGTTGCAAATTGTATCAACTATCTAAAAACTGAAAGCAAAAAAAAAAAACCTTTGCCTTATTGTTTGTGGCATCTACTGTACACTGTTTTTAATATGAAGTGTGATAAAGGACTGTTATTATTTGCTCCTTGTAAGTTGAAATAGAAAAGAACTGAAATATTTAAAGTTAAGAAAATATCAATTTACTTGAACAGTGTTCTTGTTACGGTGTCAAACACTTTTCTTTGAGCATAAGGCCTCAGCAGCAGTCAGTAATATTTTTAATGAATCACAGCACCAATTGCACTAAAATTTCTCCACCTCCAGTCTCTACCTTTATATCATTTTCGTGTGATTACAACTGTTCAAGAGGAACTCCTCTGTCAGTTGCCAAGCACTCCAATGAAAGCTGTTCTTTTTTTTATGACGCTTTGCGTTTAGCGAAACAAATTCACTGTACATACCACAGTCCATAACCAGTGGCAGAGGACATGTTTCTTTACATGGGGACTCAACTTAGATGGACAGAGTTTAGAATGTTTATAGGCATAACTACTAATAACTCCCACAGTATTGTTATTAGGGTGCAGAGGGCTTATTCTTTATTTATTTATTTATTTATTTTTATTTTATTTTTTTGCACAGAAGAATTTGGGAGCAGAGAAAAGTAAATTAAATGTCTCCTCTACATTTTTTACTTGCTTCTTCAACCATACTGTCTCGCTTCACTCCTCCTACATGAACGTAAATCGACAAAAATTGAAGCATTCAATCAAATAGCATTTTTGGTTCTACATCTGCTTGTTGACTATTGAGATACAGAAATACCGTAGAGAAGCAGCAGCAAGAGTTCCATTATCGAACTTGAGCGAGCTGTGTAGATGAGAAGTGCACTTGTTACCACATAAATGATATTATCGATGGACGTCTGTTCGATAGTGGTCATTCCTTTATGATGCTGTGCGGACAAAAAGAGACTGTGACAGCAGTGAGCATTTACAGTTATGCACCAAGAGAAAGGCTTCTTCATGTAGGCGGAAGATAGCAACACAAGGGGAAGGAGGACCGAAACACCTCTTCATCTACATCTACATTTATACTCCGCAAGCCACCCAACGGTGTGTGGCGGAGGGCACTTTACGTGCCACTGTCATTACCTCCCTTTCCTGTTCCAGTCGCGTATGGTTCGTGGGAAGAATGACTGCCGGAAAGCCTCCGTACGCGCTACAATCTCTCTAATTTTACATTCGTGATCTCCTCTGGAGGTATAAGTAGGGGGAAGAAATATATTCGATACCTCATCCAGAAACGCACCCTCTCGAAACCTGGACAGCAAGCTACACCGCGATGCAGAGCGCCTCTCTTGCAGAGTCTGCCACTTGAGTCTGCTAAACATCTCCTTAACGCTATCACGCTTACCAAATAACCCTGTGACGAAACTCGCCGCTCTTCTTTGAATCTTCTCTATCTCCTCTGTCAACCCGACCTGGTACGGATCCTACACTGATGAGCAATACTCGAGTATAGGTCGAACGAGTGTTTTGTAAGCCACCTCCTTTGTTGATGGACTACATTTTCTAAGCACTCTCCCATTGAATGTCAACCTGGCACCCGCCTTACCAACAATTAATTTTATATGATCATTCCACTTCAGATCGTTCCGCACGGATAGTCCCAGAGATTTTACAGAAGTAACTGCTACCAGTGTTGGTTCCGCTATCATATAATCATACAATAAAGGATCCTTCTTTCTATGTATTCGCAACACATTACATTTGTCTATGCTAAGGGTCAGTTACCACTCCCTGCACCAAGTGCCTATCCGCTGCAGATCTTCCTGTATTTCGCTGCAATTTTCTAATGTTGCAACTTCTCTGTGTACTACAGCATCATCCGCCGAAAGCCGCATGGAACTTCCGACGCTATCTAGGTCATAGGTATTCCAGTTGATTCTAAACTACCTTTCTTTCTTTTTTTATTTTTTAAGCTTTCGTGGCCCCCTCTGAATCTCCACCCTAGCTGGGTTCATAGCGACCAGGTGTTCCGCTTATTCTGCTTCTCCCTACTCTCAATAATGCTGCATACAGTCATTCCAGGCGTTATGCTATAGACATTTTTGGCGCTAGTTGTGGCACACTTCGGAATTTTCAGTGGCTTGGTGGCGATGGCTGAAGTCCCCTTCTATATTTTCAGCGCCTTAGTGGCAACAGCTACGGCCCCATTTGTTGGTTTCAGACTCTTAGTGCCGCTAGCTGCGTCCCCCTTTGGTGTTTTCAGCGCCTTTGTGGCGCTAGCTGAGGCCTCCTTTTCGTGTTTCCAGCACCCTCTCGCTTGTGGTGAGAAAAGTGCTTGCTGATTTGGCGCCACTGGCTGACTGTGGCAAGTCCTCTACTGTGCAGTGCTTATTACTGCAAACCCACATTTCCTGTTTGAATAATACTGTCCAGAAAAGCGCTTTTCCTGAAAATTACTCGGGTACTTTCAAAAAAATGTCTCTGAGCACTTTACATCTGAGGTCATCAGTCCCCTAGAACGTAGAACTAGTTAAACCTAACTAAACTAAGGACATCACACACACCGATGCCCGAGGCAGGATTCGATTCTGCGACCGCAGCAGTCGCACGGTTCCAGACTGAAGCTCCTAGAACCGCTCGGCCTCAACTGCCGGCTCGGCTACTTTCAGGCAGTACTTTCTTCACCGGTCTGCTGATCAAGTTACTAACGTTGCAATATTGCATGTCACTCTGTAATCAACAAATTAATAAATTTGTAAAGTACAATTGACAACAGTATTCAAATGACATCTGTGACTTTATATGTTCGCTTATATTCTGTTTTCTAAAATAAGTTAGTAATATCCTAAAACTCCGCATGGATTTTTACTTGTATTTCTGTCTGTCTAGTTCCCTATACTTAATGTAAAATATGTTTGAAATTAACTTGACAGTAATATACGCCTCCTCCTCGTAAAGTGCGCTATCTTTTTTCTGTATCACTGTATCTTTGTCTTTCATGTACCATGTAACTGCTCTGCCTTTGTTTGCGTCTGATACAGCCGAAACAAAACTTGTGGTGAGTCTTGATAATTAGTGTTATTACCCAACGAACTTGGATAGTAGCGAAGACCATTGTCAGTGTATGTGAAAACATAATGAACTATATGAGTGTTATTCGTCAGAGAACGATGATGTTCTCGACTGTAATTTCATGTAAGATGCATTCTAAATTGAGGTTTTAGCTGAACCATCATTGTCATACTTTTCAAACGAAGACTTTTTGTTGGTGCTAGTGCAACTCCTAAAATAATGTAAATGTGTTGTGATGAAAGCATGCAAGTCGTCTGACATTCGAAATAGGTAACGGTTTCCCCCCTCAAAAACTAAATCAAAACAAAATCAGATATAAAACGTCTTAAAGATGGCGCTTATTACGAAACTTAACTTTTAATTCATAGTCATCAGACGTTTGATTTCACTGCTGGGGACAGATGACGTCAGCAGTTTGGTCCGTTAGGAATTCACACACACACACACACACACACACACACACACACACACACACTCTCTCTCTCTCTCTCTCTCTCTCTCTCTCTCTCTCTCTCTCTCTATCTCTCTCTCTCTCTACACTGCTGGATAAAGGCATCTGATGCACTTTTCTACCTGATACAGTCTTCAGCGATTGTACACATTCGTGTCGCTCCTGCGTATTCTCAAATGCCTTTTCCCGAAAGGAAATATACACATTCATTCAGACAAGCAAGCACACCTCACGCACACATGAACGCTATCACTGGCAGATGGGATCGGAATGCCAGTGATTGTGATCAAGTATGAGTCAGGTGTGCTTACTTATGTGAATGAAACTGTGTGTGAGTGTGTGTGTGTGTGTGTGTGTGTGTGTGTGTGTGTGTGTGTTTGCTTTTCTGAAGAAGGCTTTGGGCGAAAGTTAAATGTGCAATAGTCTATTCATTGGGCCTGTATGCTACTCAACGTTTCATCTTTATGGCGAGTAGCAATCTACCTGTTTCCTTATATTTTTGCTGACCTTACTGAGATACCTATTTTTTTCTTCTTCATAGTTCGCCCCAGCGTACAGCGATTTTAACTGACATAGTGAACCGGAAAGTCCATCATGTCTCCAACACGAGATTGAATTCTAAATCAAGAACTATGCAAGTTGTGTACGAAAATAGAGAGCCGCTTGTATAGTGCCTTGAGCAAATTGAGCTTATATTTCGGCAAACTACTAAACTGCTCAAGCGAGAGCGTACACCATGAAATTAGAGCATCCAGCATTCCAGTTATGTATGTCTGTATTCAGCCATATTATGCCATACGTTAACGTATGGTACAATTAATTACAAAACCAAACTGTTGACCCACTGAGTGTACAACAAGCGGTAGAACATTTGGAAAGAGCCATACAGGATATCCGAGGTAGCTACATTGAGACGATTCCCACGTGCAGAGAGTTGCTGTATCTTGTGGAAAGGCAGGAAAACGAAATTCCAAGAGGCAAAATAAGTGTGTGATACAATTATCACTCAAGTTGTTGAACGATTTGACTTCATTGGGTATCTCGTCACTGCAACTTTATTTAATTCTGAAAAGTTTGTTCCATAAACAAGCTAATTTTCGCAACCGCTGCTTCAGAGGTCTTCTTAAATACATCCCTTCCTTGAATGAAGTAGGCTGTAAACGGAGATTCAGATACTATACACGAGGAATGAGTTTATAACTCGTATGGTGCTGTTCTACTTCTGCAATTCCTGCCAGAAAATAATTTGCAGGAGACTTTTAATGAAACAAGGAAGAACCTGCAATTATTTTTTCCATACCGATGACAATGTCTGAGGCGGAGCAATCTTTCTCTAGCCCAAAGAGAGTAAATACTTTTCTGCGGAGTACTGTGAATCAAGAGAGGCTAACAGCACAAGCAACGCTCTCCATCGAGAAGTCCTTGGTACGCAGCATCGTAGACTTCAGTGAATCCGTCGCTGACAGATTCTCTGCTCTTACGGGGAGCAGCGTGCATTTTTCTTACAAACATTCATTGTAAGGTAAGCGTCTTTCGGCATAGCCATTGTTTATTCATTTTTATTCTTTTTATGTTAGTTGAACGGAACTTTGTTGTCAATCTTCCTGTGATCCTCCTAGAAAAAAAAAGAAGACGAACCGCCACTGCTCGGCCCTTAAAAAGGCCTTGAAGGCTCGGCGATTCCTGTCGGAAGAGGATGTGCAGCAGGCAGTTACAGACGTATTGATGCAGCAGGGCACATATTTTACCAAGAGGAAATCTTCAGCTTGGAGCGTCGGCGGGAAGATTGCCTCAAAGTTCACGGCGATTATACCTGATTGGCATACCGATTCTGGACTCTAGGGCCTTCGAACAGAAACTTTTTGTTCGCCCCTTACATCTTTAAGAGCAGAAACGTCTTCGCTGTGTAATTCAGTTAAAAGCAGCACCTCACTTAATTATTGTAAAGTCTCCCTTTAGATTTTCAGTAACTGCCATCAGCTGGTATCGTAGCTCTTAGTTGCAGATGGGCGCTGCAGGTCACACGTAGTACTTCAGAAGTTCTGTCTTTCACAGTAGCTCTGTCATGGTTTTAATACTGTAGAGGCCGTGGGTGTGACGTCTGCTATGGCAGGGGAAACGGCTATGCGAAGGTTAGGAATTGACGCCGCTTCCTTCACCACTATGTGAGTTGAGGGTGGTGGTGGTGGTGGTGGTGATGATGATGAGAAACGAGGGGTAGGCTGCTACTAAGACATTCCTGGTAGACATAGACTTCTATTCATGTTAGGTACAGAGGTCTGGTCATCGATCCTGAGATGACGTAGTATGCTGCACAGCTCAATGAGCCGTCTTCAGGAGGTATGCCTGGACAGCAGTGTGCCTAAGTTGCATCACCGGCAGTGAGTCCATAGCTTTCAGAGACAGTGGGTCATGGCCGATGTATGATAGCCCCATCCAGGCTGCAGACCCCTCAATGAGCTGCAGAATACAGCACAGCACAGGGAAGGACAGAACTCACACCATAGCTCCCAGCGTGATCAACATAGAAAGCGTGTGTCCACGCTGGGCACTGATCAGGCTGTCTCTGGCCTGGTCTCGAACAGGCATTCCACTATACAGGTGGTTGCCAGCAGGAAGTAGTTAGGCCCATCATGTGAAGGAGCTGAGATGTCTGCATACAGACGCCAGCATAGGCAGCTGCATGGCGCTACTGGAGACGAATTCTTTAGTGGATGACTGGATACTCCATCCGGCTTGAAGTCAGCAGCAGATGGATACAGTAGTGGTTGGCATCACATGTATACCTCAGATGGTCGTGTAAGAGAACATTGGTGAGAATCTGAGAACAATTGAGTACATCTCAGAATGTGGGTTGGGTTGATAATTATTTATTTAGTTATTTTTTTGTGGGGGCTGTTATTTATAAGAAACGGCCGGCCAATACTTCTCCAGCAGTAGCCCCTCCGCCTGGAAGATACAACAGGCCGTAGCAGTTGGGTGCCGCCATTGTTTAGTGATGACCTCATTCCATCTGCTTTTCCTATTTAGTTAGACCATGAAGGATCATAAATGGAGCTGTAGTGTTGCCTTTCTCCACTCTTCAGAGGTACTGACTAGCTGATTCCATTCGTCAGCTCCCTGAATGCCATTGTTGCACCGTGAGTTAGTCTTCTTACTTCATACTGCATTACCACCACGAGACAGCACATCTCTCCCTATGACATCATTTTGCTGCACTGGCGCCAGACAGTTCAGTGTAGCAGACGAGGGTGTGGTGCAACAGTACTCCTAACCAATTAAGTAAAATTGGCGAGACATCAGAAGACGTCAAAATGGCAACAGCAATAATAATAATAATAATAATAATAATAACAATAATAACCATAGTAGTAGTAGTAGTAGTAGTAGTAGTAATATCAAAACATTACAAGAATCGTTCTCAGGAAGGCGACAGTCGTTTTGAAGAAGAAGAAGAAGAAGAAAAAGAAGAAGAAGCAGGAGAAAGCATATTACTATTTTACAGTATACATCGCTCTCTATGCCCACCTCTCATTCTGCGTACTCCTACTGGGCAAGAAGCTGTAAAGACGCTGGACATCTACCTGAGAGGAAGAGAGTTCAACTGTTCGCCGTAGACATTGGTTTTCCATTTTTTCCTAAGTCGAGTGAGGCAAAGTAAGGAGGTGCGCGCATTCGAGGCATCCACCTCGGACGAAGTTTTCTGTACCGCATTTTGCGATGATGGACTGTCCACTCTCTCGTTATATGCCCTACTTACCCGAGAGCTTCGCTATCCGCGAACTTTCTCTGATGAGTTTATCAACCCTATTTCGATGATTCTCGTCGGTTGCCGTACGCGGTCGTCCGCTACGAGCTCTGTCACACACGTTGAGGTTAACACCACTGTTTCCGTCACTACAAGCACGAACAACGCAACGTCGCACATTACTGATGTCGAAACAAAGATCACAGCTTTCATTATTCTATGGATTTTAGTTGGAGGCACGTTCCATGCGCTTAGAAACTAGATTACAGTATGCTGTTTCTCGCAGACAGACTTACATTACACACCGACATGATACAAGCTGCAGTTCGGAGCTCTCTAGCGGCAGAGGGTTGAAACTGCGTCACATTTAATACCTCAACGGACATTGATAACAGAACAAAAAATCCGGAGGAATCACTTTTCAGCAAGCTCTCGTACTTCTTAGGTTACAGATATCTAGTTCTTTCCCAGTGTCACAGGTTCTGAATCTGCCTGATCTTCTATACTGACTTAGTGTTGACACTCTACCGAATTGTAGATGTGATAACTTTCCGGTAATATCATTAGAGACATGCTTGTAATTAAATATCATCTGTTGTGAATTTAAAGTTTTAATTGAGGGAGCTAGTTGTCCAGCAGCAAGGTAATGGTTTCCTCTTCACCTAATGAGACTAATTACTACTTCTAAGAGAAGATTTCTGCATTTTACTTCGTTACACTTTAAAAGCCCTAATTTAGAGAAATTAATATTAATGTTTCAGTTTTTTTGGATACTTCGAGGTCTGGATAATAATATAACTTCCTGGTCACTGGTTACGTAATGCGAATAATTAATTGTAATGTAGTCCTTCATTGTTCATTGCTGTAGGACCGTGTTTTATGTAAATAGTGTAAATTTTATGTTTTTATCTTCCAGTTTTGTAGGTTAAAAACAATACATACTGTAAATTTCCAATGTTATTGTGTGTGTGTGTGTGTGTGTGTGTGTGTGTGTGTGTGTGTGTGTGTGTGTGTATGCGTCATGAAAAACGAGGAAGAAAACTCGGTGAAATCAGTGCACGTGAAATAATGCTGTTTTTACAAGCAAAAGAATGTGATAAAGAGGAGTAAAATGGAGAAAAGTAACTTGCTGAAAATCAAAATTAGGGAATACGCAACAGAAACGTAAAAATTAAGGGAAAAGTACTGTAGTACGTCTCTTGGACGACTGGGTCAGAAGAAATGAGTCATATGCTCTGATCGGCGTAGGATGGGAAACGAAAGTGGTCTAGTCCTATTCAAGGGAATCGTAACGACATTCGCCTTATGTGATTTTCGGAAATCTCGGGAAAGAAACCTAGGAAAACATAATGTGGATGGCTGGGTGAGGGTCGGAATAACCTTCTCCGCGCACGCGAGGCCAATGGCTTAAGTACGGAACTTCGCTCGGTCTGAGGAGAAATGTTATCTGAAGCCGGGTGAGGTAATGGACTCGGCAGCAGCAGGTCATTAGCTACACCTTTTGCCATCCAAATATTGAGTGTTGTTTGTCGATTTGGAACACCAAGTTGGATTAACAGATACGATACGGAATATTCAAACAATAGCTGAGCGCTTCACCGCAGGAGACGCTACAAGAAAGACGTAGTGCGTCACGGAAATCCTTACTTTAAAAATTCCTTGAAACCACGTTTGAATACCAGTCGAGAAACATATTACCGCCTGCAACATAGCTTTACGATCCAGAGAGAAAAAGAGGAGAAATTTTGAAGCATACAGAGTTGTAACGACAGTCCTTGTTGCTGTTTGCTGTGACTCTGCTCTATGCAACTCCCAGCGCTGTTCATAAAACGGAGATCGTTTACAATCAGGCGGGATGCGGAGAGAAGGGAGGGCGGTACATCTATAGTTATGCAACGAAAACTGAACTTATATTGGTGATTAGAGTTATGGAGTGGATGATCCATCACACAAAGGACACACGCCATCTTCTTTATCAGCTGTACCTATTTCACTGTAATCTGTTCCAGTTTCATGCTCCGTGTCAGTTTCCATGTCACTGTCGTCATGTGCTGCATATTCATTTTCACTCTCCATGCCGGCATTGATTATTACACTGTCCAGTCACATTAACGTGACCACCTGTCAAAAGCCTCAATAGCCACCTTCTGCAGCGAGGACGTACGGGAAGAGAGGCAGAGAGGCTGTGGAAGCTACCGACAGGGACGACGAGGCATGTCGACTCCAGCGCCGCGGCTAAACTGCGCCGGTTTTCTCGGCTGAGGATCCATGGTACCAACAGTCCGATCGAGGTGATCCGGCAGATTCTCGACTGGATTTTGGTGGCCAGTATACTACGGTAATCCCATCCTGATGCTCTTCGAGCCCAGCACGAACACTGCGAGCTTTGTGACACTTTGCGTTATCCTGCTGGTAGATGGCATAGTGCCGAGGAAAGGAGACTGCATGTAGGGGTGGGTATGGTCCCCATGGATAAATGCGTACTAGTTTTGAACCATTATACCATATTTACAACGATGGGAGTACCAGAGAATGCCACGGGAACATTTCCAAGACCATAACGCTACCTCCTTTGACCTGGACCTGTCCGAGTATTCTTGGAGGATGTTTGCTTTATTTTTGGACGACAGAACATAAAACATTATTAATCTGAAAAGGCCATCTGTCACCACTCAGTGGACATACAGTTGCGACATTGGCGTGCAAATTCCAGCCTTCTTCGACGTGGCAAAGCTGCTGGAGGGTCAGGACTGGGCCCGTGGCAGGATGTGTGATTGGTCCCATCTACAAATACAGCAACTCAATTTTATTGTTATTTTATTGAAAGTTTGACGTGACTTAAACATAACAGAATTCGGGGAACATTGGAGATAGAATATAAACAAATGTAAATTCTTATTAATCACTAGATGTCTTCACAGATGCAGTCGGTCCATGCCTGACAGTGCAGTATACATATACACTCCAAAAAGCAGCGCACGAAAACAGGATTTTTCAGTAGGTCATATCTCTCGTCATATTGATCACAAAATAAGGAGTCAACTGTTTTGGATAGCCATCGGCCTAGCGATCATTTACTCAGCTATCAGAAAAACTGGCGCACTGCAGCTATCCTACAGTACAGGGTCAAAATTTAATCATTACACACTTTCCCCAGCCCGCGAAAATTGAGCATGTCGTCTGGTTGTTTTGCATTAGGAGTGGTATAGGGTTGACTTAAGGTGGCTTATAAAGAGGAGAGATTCTTGAGAAAAACTCAGAAATCACGATTTTTCTTTTTTTTACGAAAAATACAAACTGTGAGGATGGACACTTCTACAGTTTCTGGTCATGGCAGATCGCGGAAAATTTTATGAAGTCGTTGGGAACGTCGAAACGGCATGTTGTTACTGAATGGTAGTTCATTTACGTATGCATCCAATATATGCAACGCAATAACATTGATTCTTGATTTTAATGAATAAAAGTTAAATCGTTTGTCCTCCAACACACCCCGCTCCCCCCTCTCTCCCACCCCTCTCTTCCCCTTCCCCCGCCCCCCCCCCCCTCATCCGTTCCGGGTTGAATGTTTTAATAACCATAGCCTTAGGCTACATATCGACCTACAACATACAACAAACCTCGATGAGCAACATATTCAGCTAATTGCAAAAAGTGATACCGCGTTCCCGCTTATTTAGCCTTAAATTACGTTAATTGCAGTTGCGATAAGGGACCTAACGGTGCAAGATAAAACATATTGTCGCCGGCATACAAGTGTGATATCGGCTCTAACTGCATAGTTTAGAGACATCATGTGCTCGTGTGTGAACTTAAACGCGCAGCGCATCAGCTTGTGAAACCGGATGGGGAGCTAGGACTAGCCCATAAGCACGTGCCACAGTTTTGACCCGATACACCGGCCAAGATGCGACTCACGGTAGACATTTTTCACACTATGGGCTTTTCGCTATCGTTGCTGCCTCTGGATCACGGGGGTCCCAGGTTCGTTTCCCAGCCGCGGTGGGGATTTTCTCTTCGCAGGAATTGGGTGTTTGTGTTGTCTTCATCATTCAATCATCATCATTCGTGACAGTGGCTAGATTAGACTGAGTAAAAAACTGGACTGTGAAAAAATTGTGACTTTGTACAGTCGGTAATGACCGCGCAGTTGAGCGCCCCACAAACCAATCATCATCATCATCAACACTCAAACTGGCAAATGGCCAAGTCAGAAGCACGGTGTTTAAACAGTCAAAACACGAATAGATACAAAATTAAGGTATTAATAAGTCACAGACAGGCAGCATATACGAGTCTCGTTAGCATTGCTGTTGTTTTTGGCAAGAGGAGGGCAGTCGATTTTGAAATTAAGAATTGCATGTAACTATCGGACGCTCCGGCGGTGGCGAAATATCAAGCATACCAATGTAGTTGTTTGGACGTGAAACTTTGTTTACTATCCTTCTTATAAAGTCCTTATTGGTTCCATAGTGATGGAATAACAAAAGCAAAACGAGGGTAATGGAATGTAGTCGAATTAAGTCGGGGGATTCTGAGGAAATTAGATTAGGAAATGAGACACTTAAAGTGGTAAATAAGTTTTGCTATTTGGGGAGCAAAATAACTGATGATGGTCGAAGTAGAGAGGATATAAAATGTAGACTGGAAATGGCAAGGAAAGCGTTTCTGAAGAAGAGAAATTTGTTAACATCGAGTATAGACTTAAGTGTCAGGAAGTCGTTTCTGAAAGTATTTGTATGGAGTGTAGCCATGTATGGAAGTGAAACGTGGACAATAAATAGTTTGTACTAGAAAAGAATAGAAGCTTTTGAAATGTGGTACTATAGAAGAATACTGAAGATTAGATGGGTAGATCACATAACTAATGAGGAGGTATTGAATAGAAGTGGGGAGAAGAGGAGCTTGTGGCACAACTTGACTAGAAGAACGGACCGGTTGGTAGGACATGTTCTGAGGCATCAAGGGATCACAAATTTAGCATTGGAGGACAGCATGGAGGGTAAAAATCGTAGAGGGAGACCAAGAGATGAATAAACTAAGCAGATTCAGAAGGATGTAGGTTGCAGTAAGTACTGGGAGATGAAGATGCTTACACATAATAGAGTAGGATGGAGAGCTGCATCAAACCAGTGTCAGGACTGAAGACCACAAAAACAACAACAGTGATGGAAAATCTGGGGACATTAGTTGTTAAATAATTTATCATGGAGAGTAAAGATTATTATTTATTATCTTACTTCTCATATCCAATCAGGCTGTGTTCATTACTTTTTGTCTACTTGCAGTCAGTGGCGGATACAGAAAAACCTCAAGGAATGGGCGCGAAAGACATCTTGAACTTTACTTTTACTGTAATAAAAAATAATCAGATCACAGGAAAAGTTTAAGAAAATTTTATTTAAACTGATCATACAGATATACAAAACAATGCCATTTTATGGTAGAAAAAAGTTACAGTTGTGGTCCTCTTCCTTAAATGATTAATTCTGTGCGCCTGTTCTTCCTGGAAAATTTGTTAATTACTTCGTTAATAGGACAATCAATGTCGGGGTGAGTGTATTAACAGAGCTAAGCCATTAAGTCGATCCTCCCTCATTGTCGATCTCAGCCATATCTTTATACGCCGCAGTGTTCAAAAACTTCTTCCTACTGTTGCGATGGATGCAGGTAGACAAGCAAATATTTTGTATAGCGTGTGCAAAGTAGGATAGTCAGATATAGCACAAACAGACTAAGCTTGTATAACAGAATCACCATCATTAAGGGCGTTTATTCTCCTCTGCTTGTATTGAAGAATCTCTCCTATTAACCTCTTTTTAATCACAAAGAGTGATGCTTCTTCAAAGAACGGTAGTTTAGTTAAGCACTGAATCAATTTATGTGCCAGATCATTATCGTCTTGTTTCAGTAGCTGTGAGAGAGAAAGTATGTTGAATTTTAAATGATAAATATTTTCTTCAGCAAAACGCGCGAGTGGCAATGCTGACGACCCCGCAATGAGAAGGGGGAGGGGGGGGGGCTTTGTGGAGCGACGCCTTCCCCCTCCCTCCAATGTGTATCCGCGACAGCTTGGAGTCGACTTCGAACCTCCGAAGCTTCATACTGAGGCATTTCAGCTTGTCAATCGATGTCGTATACTTCCGCAAGCATGTCCCACTAGCGAAACCGACAACGCTTCGCAATCAGTAAATAGCATGGGGACTGGGTATACATCCTAATCTCCTTCCCCTCCCCCCCCACCCCCTCTCTGTGCATTTCATAGTGCCCATCTCTCTTACCCTGAACCTTCTTTATCGTAATTGGAAACGAAAACTTGATTAGGAACTGAAGTCGCCTAAAACGAATGGGTGAATCGTTTGGGATCACTGGTAAATGGGTTACGAGACAAACCTCTCCACCTACTGGATCTGTGAGGATAGTAGTTTCAATGACAGTTCTTCGCATACTTTTAATCTGCGAATTTGTGGTGGTATAAAATTAGCCAAAACTACAACTTTGCTGTTTTCTCTTAAAACGGAATCAGAGAGAGATAACTAAACAGCACATTAATGTGGGTATAACTTTTAACATCTCCTTAAAATGTGTTATCGTAATTAAAAGGGACTGCAAGAAAGGAAACGGTACCGCACATTTTCACAGCACACACTAATATTTTCGTTCTCGCAGTCGGTTTTAACGGAAAACCTATGCATTATTATTTTTAAAACATGTGTGGTCAAGAGCTTGTCGACATTACTGGTTACGTTTCGCCTTTATACATTTATTTTACATTTATGTATGTTAGTACGTGTACCTTATGTCAGTCGTAATTTTCACAATAGCTATGGAGAAAAATTTGAAGTAAATAGGTCAAGAACTTTTCGAGATTTTTGGTAACAACCTTAAACGTCGACTTGTCTTAGATTAGTGGTATAGATTAACGTAATCCAGCATCCTCGGAGTGGTCGCTGGATTAAGATAACCATACTTGCGGAAGTGTACGACATGTATTACCGAGCTAAAGTGCCTGAAAATGAAGCATTATACAGGGAACAACAAGTAAAACCGGTCCATCGTACGCAACGATAATGTTCCAGTGCGCGCGTCGATAACAACGGAAAAGGAGGAACGTTCGGGTAACGAATACGGCGTTCTCTCTCTCTCTCTCTCTCTCTCTCTCTCTCTCACACACACACACACACACACACACACACACACACACACACACACACACACCTCACTCAACGAGGTCTTTTTCTCAACTAGTTTCGACAAGTTTCACTGGCTGCGGCTGCAGCTGCCTTACACAACAACCAAGTTCCACGCAGCGTCGGTACATCAGAGGAAATGGTTAGTTCGTGCACGTCTGTTTGGTATTTATTTCAGGAGAAATTTGCAGGACAATCTGTGCCAGCAAAAAGCACCACACAGGAATTGATTGAAAAATGGCAACGTACAGGATCGGTTCAAAATGGTCCCAGCAACAGACCACCACCTGTCTGCACAACTGAATTAAAGAGGCAGGTGAAGGAGATAATAACAAGCAGTCCTCGTAAGTCAACCAGGAGATTGAATTTACAGGTACATGCGAGTGAGAGAAGTTGCAGATGTGGTTTAAGGGGACGGAAGTTAAAACCGTACCGAATAAGTGTTGGGTGAGAACGTACGGAGCCAGTCCTGCAGAAGAGAGTGCATTTATGTTCATGGCTCTTGAGAAATGTTGCCAGTGGTGTGTTGGACCCACTAAGGCTCTTCATGAGTGATGAGGCAAGGTTCCACCCGTCTGGGTACATAAATTCCAAAAACAACCGGTATTGGTGGACAGAAAATTCATACGCGATCCACCATGTAGCTTTGTATGTCGAGAAGATAGGTGTTTGGTGTGACATTTCCCTCACACGCTTTATGGGGCCCTTATTCTTTGAGACGACAATGTGCAGTGACGTATATTTGGGAATACTGGAGTAGTTTGAATAAAACTTGACAGAAGTGAAGCTTCAGTGATGTTACTTTCAGCAGCTTGGTGCAACACGACACACATCAGCTGCATCATTGTCCTGTGTGCGTCAGATGTTTTCACCAGAGAGGACAATCAGCAAAGGTTTGTGGCCTCTTCGGTCACCAGACTTGTCCACGTGGGATTGTCACATTTGGGGACTGTTAAAGGGAACAATATACGAAACAAATCCCCACACAGTTGAACTGGAGACCAGGATCCAGGGTATGATCAATAGCGTCACCACACAAGAACTGACAAGGGTACATATGAATCTCCTCAAGCGTGCTCACATATGCTGAAGTGGGCGGAGGACGCTTTCAACACGTACTGCGCAGAGTGAGTAGTCATATTCAACACTTAAGATTTGATAGGTGTGAAAATTACCGAACTATCAGTTTAATAAGTCACGGCTGCAAATTACTTAAACGAATCCTTTACAAATGGTTCAAATGGCTCTAAGCACTATGGCACTTAACATCTGAGGTCATCAGTCCCCTAGACTTAGAACTAAGTAAATCTAACTAACCTAAGGACACCACACACATTCATGCCCGAGGTAGGATTCGGATCTGCGACCGTAGCAGCCGCGTGGTTCCGGACTGAAGCCCCTAGAACAGCTTGGCCACCGCGGCCGGCAATCGTTTACAGACGAATGGAAAAACTAGTAGACGTCGACCTAGGGGAAGATCAGTTTGGATTCCGTAGAAATGTTGGAACACGTGAGGCAACACTGAAGCTGCGACTTACCTTAGAAGATAGATTAACGAAAGGTAAACCTACGTTTCTAGCATTTGTAGACATAGAGAAAGCTTTTGACAGTGTTGATTCGAAAACTCTCTTTCAAATTCTGAAGGTGGCAGGGGTAAAATACAGGGAGCGAAAGGCTATTTACAATTTGTACAGAAAGCAGATGGCAGTTATATGAGTCGAGGGACATGAAAGGGAAGCAGTGGTTGGGAAGGGAGGGAGACAGGGTTGTAGCCTATCCCCGATGTTATTCAATCTGTATATTGAGCAAGCATTAAAGGAAACAAAACAAAAATTTGGAGTAGGAATTAAAATCCATGGAGAACAAATAAAAACTTTGAGGTTTGCCGATGACATTGCAGTTCTGTCAGAGACAGCAAAGGACTTGGAAGAGCAGTTGAACGGAATAGGCAATGTCTTGAAAGGAGGATATAAGATGAGCATCAACAAAAGCAAAAGAAGGATAATGGAATATGGTCAAATTAAATCAGGCGATGCTGTGGGAATTAGATTAGGAAATGAGGCACTTAAAGTAGTAGATGAGTTTTACTATTTGGGGAGCAAAATAATTGATGATGGTCGATGTAGAGAGGATATAAAATGTAAACCGGCAGTGGCAAGAAAAGCGTTTCTGAAGAAGAGAAATTTGTTAACATCGAGTATAGATTTAA
Source organism: Schistocerca piceifrons (assembly GCF_021461385.2). Classification (NCBI taxonomy): domain Eukaryota; kingdom Metazoa; phylum Arthropoda; class Insecta; order Orthoptera; family Acrididae; genus Schistocerca; species Schistocerca piceifrons. The sequence continues at coordinate 317,887,509 of NC_060139.1, read as the reverse complement.
GCGTCAGGAAGTTTTTTCTAAAAGTATTTGTATGGATTGTAGCCATGTATGGATGTGAAACATGGACGGTAAATAGTTTAGACAAGAAGAGAATAGAAGCTTTCGAAATGTGGTGCTACAGAAGAATGCTGAAGATTAGATGGGTAGATCACGTAACTAATGAAGAGGTACTGAATAGAATTGGTGAGAAGAGAAATTTGTGATACAACGTGACTAGAAGAAGGGATCGGTTGGTAGGACATGTTCTGAGGCGTTTAGGGATCACCAAGTTAGCACTAGAGGGCAGCGTGGTGGGTAAAAATCATAGAGGGAGACAAAGAGATGAATACAAGAAACAAATTGAGAAGGATGTAGGTTGCAGTAGGTACTGAGAGATGAAGCAGCTTGCACAGGATAGAGTGGCATGGAGAGCTGCATCAAACCAGTCTCCAGATTGAAGACCACAACAGCATTTCATTTTATGTCCACGTGTTGACTTCATGGGTCGGTTTTACGTGTCGAACCCTGTAGCTTCGAAACGAGTTAAAAAAAAGAAGCGGCTGATTGGAGACAAAAAATGGGACTAAATATTGTCTTTTCTTCACAATAAAATACTTACAACGTTTCTTGAAATATACGAACTCGTTGGAAATGTCGATTGTGGTGTACTGAGATAACATACAAGAAAAATTTGTGATAGTTGGCACCAGAAGTATCGTAGACGGGAACATCGCTGCGCGCGAACATCTAGTTTCTTACGAAAAGCCCCCCCCCCCACCCCTCATGGAGCGGCAGTACCTCTCGGAAGAGAGACGCGAGCTTAAGTAATCATGCACGAGAGCAGAAGTTGTCAGTTGCAAGTTGTAAGTCAGTCCGAGTCTTGCTAGCGGGTTCCTGCAGAACATTCTGGCACATAAATTGAATCAGTGCTTAACTGAACTACTGTTCTTTGAGGAAGAATCAGTCTTTGTGATTAAAAATAGGCTAATAGGAGAGATTCTGAGCACCAATAAAAGTAGTAATCTCTTGAATTAGAATACAACTTGACTTTCATTTGTGGAGTGTTGATTACAGAACGTTGGTACGCTGCTTGCTGTACCAGAAAGCAGGACTCGGATGCTCCAACTGACGCTAGGTAGTTAGCTGAGGAAGTGGATGAGAGATGGCTCCATGCTTGAAGGGCGCCGCTTTGCATAAGCACGCAAGATGCGCCCTGCATATCGTCAGACTAGAGCAGCGTCCTCTATTTCGAGAGAGAGAGAGAGAGAGAGAGAGAGAGAGAGAGAGAGAGAGAGAGAGGTAGAGGTGGGTGGGGGGCAGATGCGACCGTGGCCCGCATGCTGATGCCGCCATCATTTCCGCGTTATACGCAAGATTAGCTGCTCCCCAGCTGCGTCCGCGCCGTCCTATGTGGGCGGCATAGCGCGTTCGGTTCATTGATCCCCACATTTCTCAGCTGAATATGTATCTGGTTGCTGGGCGCACATCGCTTTACGGCCGCAGTCCGGCCACTTACATTAGCTCCAGCGGTGCATGAAATATTTCCAGTAGGACTTCCCCACCACTGGGTCGATGGCCATCGAATCGTCTCCCGTACATACTGCGATACGACGAATCGTTGGCGAACTACATAGGGCGTTAAGTGATTACAGTCAATAAAGCCGAAAATAGCAATGTAATACTTAATGACTAGTTAGCCTCTTCAGAGGACGACCACACTGGGTAGTTTGAAGTTGCTGAGACACTATTCAATCCAAAGTTTTACATGGCTCATATCGTACGTGGGTGACATGAGGGTCGTCATGCGGTGTAGTGTAATAAACTTACCTCCAAATACGGTACTGGAATCACTTTGAGTCAGATACTGGAGTACAGAAGTAGTACTCTACGGCAAATAGTGACCACGCGTTGCTTCGCATAACTAGGACGAAGATAACATCACTGAATCAGTATTGTAATTGTGTAACAAGACGGCAACGACAACGACGGTCCCTAGGATGATGATGATGATCATGATCATGATGATGACGACGATGATTATTATTATTATGGAGAGGGGAAGAAGAAGAGGAAAGTGAAGGAAAATGACAGTGGAGAACTGGGACGTATTATCAGAGGAGGAAAAAAGATAGCGGAGATATCGGAAGCTGTTTTTCCCGATAAAGCAATGATCGGAAAGAAAGCTCATGGAAAACTGCGATAGGTGGAAAAGACATTTCGCAAAATCATGCTTTGCCCTGTGCCACTCGCAACTGGAACAACTGTAAATTATTGAGATCAAAAACTTTTTAATGTAACACGTTTTTTAAAACAGGCAAGAAAGTATGAAATAATTTCTCCTTGTCCCATAGAGATTTACAACCCATTCAGATAGTCCTGAAAATCTATGTTACGGATTTTTAATATCTATGACAATACTTGCAAAAATCTAACACGAAAAACATGGGGAGCATCCAGTAGATAATTGTTGATGCATGAATAGTTCACCTAAGTCAGAAATAACTTTTATTGCACTGGAAATTATGTAAACGATTACGTGATTTTTTTCTCAATAACAGCTACTCTCTACACTCCTAGCTATCATCTGTTGCATGCGCCTCACGTTTTTCATTTTAAATATTTATGTATTGTTATAACTATTAAAAGTTCACAAGCACAAATTTTCAGGGCAGTCTGTATGAAGATAGGGATCTGTATGGGACTAGGAGAAATTATTGTATACCTTCTAGTCCATTTTAAAAAGAATTATTATATTACAACGTTTTGTATTTAAATAATTGTTTTCTGGTTTTTAGTCTTGCGTATGCCAAATTTTTGAATCGATCTCGAAAATTTTGGTGTGACATGTGATAAATTTCAAGTTTATTTCAGTTTCTCTTCACCTGAGTCAACCAATATATTGCTTCCTCCTACGTGTATCTCATGAAAACAGAGAGAAGGTAAAAATTAGAGAGATTCAAGTTCACTCGGAGGCTTAACCAGCCATCGTTCTTAATGCGAAACATTTGCGATTGGAAGAGGAAACGGCGGAACTAGCAGTGGTCACAAAGTACCCTCCGCCACACATCAGACAGGTAAGCGAGTTAAAACTGCACTGCCATCCAGTTGTGAGCTATGTTGGTAGCTTAAACACTCTAGCGTATCGGGAAGTTAGTTTGAAATCGAATGAAAACTTTGTACGGAACAGACAGACAGAAAAAATATTTTTAACAATTCGTTGTTCTTAACACAAACGCACTTGCGCAAGAGTGGTGGCTTATTTATTTATGAACCGACTTTTTATTTACACATATTTTTAATGGTCTGAATGTAACAGAATGTTTATAACATTTCTTTTATTTAAATATTCTTATGATATATTAGTTTAGTTCTGTAAAGTCTGTAAAGCTTGAGAGCGAGGTAATTCTTATGGGGATAACCTTCAGCCAATGGGAGTTGGACAGTGGTGGAACACTGCTGGAGTCAAGTGGAGACTGGAATTTTCGAGTGGAGAGCTTAAGGGTCCGATTCTATACACTTTATATCGAGACTGGAAGGAGGCAGACGCGCCTATGGTAACGTGCGTGATTCAGTTGATTAGGTGATTGTTTCTGGATGGTGAACGGCCGGTATCATGCTTCTGAAGGGACTTCATAATTCTAGAGGGCTGAATGTGCTCCAGAGTGGGACTAACTCCCCAATTGTAATACGGAAGTGCGCGTAGACAGAATATGAATTGTTATTTGTATCGTGTGCGATAATTCTGGAATCATCATGTTGAAGTATGAACTATTTTGCTCTGGAAAATGTTTCCTGTATTGAGATCATGAAATGCACTTAGTTTTCGCGGGTCTTTGATGAATATTTGGTTTGGGAATTTTGCTACCATTCCCATAAAGCTCTCAACGTAACTTCACTGAATTTGATAAAGGTATTTCCTGTCTGCATTTTAACTAAATATCGAAGCACCACTTTCCGTTTATTTGAGATGTCCTTTCTTGAATAAACATTATTCAGCTTAACCCTCTGTCGTCTAAATCAACTGAAAACGTTGCAATAGAACCCTTATTATGCAATTACTCATTTACCTTACATTTTCTATTTTTGTGTAAAGTGTTAATTCGCAACTCTAGCCAATGCATAGACTATTTGGCTTCAGTATCACAGCTGCAACTTATTATTTGCAGCGAATTGGCTGCGGGGCATGAAAGCAGACGTGCACGGTTCGACCAAATGAATATATCGGGCTATTCTTTTTAAACAGAGACGTGCGTACTCCCAGTGCCTAAAGTACGAGTAACCATAAGTGAAAAACCAACTAGTTTGCTCATGGGGACTGTTGTTTGGAAGAGCAGCCAGACTCAGCAGCAGTAACCGTCAGATACAGTCGCAGAGGGTTAAAGTGTTCTACAAATGTTGGATGGTTCGCACTGTATTTTCATGATACGATGTGTTCTTTATGTCTTGTGTCAAATGTCCTGTCAGTCATCACATTGTAGATGTTGTCACAGTCTCTGCAGCTGAGCGGGTGGACGCCAGGTTGTTGGTATCTGTTTGGTATTGGTTTAGTTTTGGGATGCGTTTCTACAGTGAGAACTGTTTTTTGACGATCTAGAAAGTTTTGTCTCAATAAAACGGAAGACGTTTAGTGATAAATGGTTCTGAGCACTATGGGACTTAACATCTAAGGTCATCAGTCCCCTAGAACTTAGAACTACTTAAACCTAAGTAACCTCAGGACATCACACACATCCATGCCCGAGGCAGGATTCGAACCTGCGACCGTAGCAGTCGAACGGTTCTGGACTGAAGCGCCTAGAACCGTTCGGCCAATACGGCCGGCCGTTCAGTGATAAAAATAAGCGTTTTCTTGTAGTAGCAAAGACAGATTGGAAATACTTTCAATAATAATAAATTTTCATTACTCTAGATCATGATGCGAAAAACCATGAACGTGTCCAATTTAACAAAAAGTGGAACTTAAACATTGTTGGCTGTGTTACGTAGTTTACCGACATGTAGGACGTGTCGATGCTGTAATGAACGTCGTCTAGTAAATTAGCTTTTCTGTGAATGTTAAATTGTTCAGTCAAGACGTAGTGTCCAAATTCTTCTGGAGAGAAAACATTGATTCTGTTCCCATTGTGCGAGGTGTGAAGGGAAGTCGTGTGCGATGGAAAGATGGTATCGCGTGTAGTTTACGGCTGTCTCTGTCCACAAGATTTACGTATATTGTGGCCCTCACAAAGAGGTGATCAGGGCTCTGTGCCAGACAGATAAGCCTGCAGCGCGCCCGTACCTCCATTTTTTACTTTCATTTCCGTCACGTATCTGTCCTGAGGTGCGTTGGGTACCTACGGACGAAAAATTGCAGACAGACCTGGCAACAGATAAATACTGTGCTTTAGGGAGGACGTACCAACGACTAACGACAGTCCGACAAATGCAGAGTTTTTTTGCTACGGCTACGGAGATGAATGAGTGTCCCACATATAGTTCTGTAAATCAGATACTGTACGACTTGTCGATGTGCTATGATTGTTCGCGTAGTACAGACAGAAAGAAAGAAATATTTCATCTGCAACTAACTATACTGAACGAGTGAAAGAAAAGAAAATTGCTACTGAGGAGCGATCTGACTGATTGGTAAATAAACGTAGTTAGATTTTAGAGAGCTGTCCGAAACAAACGCTATCTTGTTTTACGTTTTCTGCAAACTCCCTGAATCATTCAGATGACTGGCGAAATGCTTTCTTAAATATGACCTCAGAAGATATCTTTCCGAACCGCACTGATGTGTGTTGTCCGTTTACGAGATAAATGTATAAAACTGCACTGCTGTCTACCTGCCGTTAATGTCAAACATGGTTCCAGCAGCCTGTAGGTAATTATCTCCTGGATTAACTTTATTTCAGATGTATATCTTAACAGATTTCTTAACATGTAAACCCCTCTGAAATTTAAATGTCAACGCATTATATAGGTCAAATGATACGAAGCCTCTTATGTATAATATATTAGCAGGAAAATTATCGGAAGGAAATCTAACCGTATTGATAGAGAAAATAGACACCAACGAGCACTTTATTCGCCATAAGGAGTGCACTATCACCGAAGTAACTTACGAGTTTAATATGCTTCTAAAGTTCAATGTCAAGGAAGCCAATAAAACAATCACGAAATAGCAGCTGTTGATTAATTTATAGTAAAACAGTCTTAGGGGAGTACATTATCTGATATACCAATTAAAACTGTACACTGAGGTAACAAAAGCCATGGGATTAGGATATGCACATATACAGATGGCCGCAGTATCGCGTAGACAAAGTATAAAAGGGCAGTGCATTGCCGGAACTGTCCTTTGTACTCGGGTGATTCACGAAAAAGACATTCCAATTTGGTTACGGCCGCACGATGAAAATTAACATTTAACACGGAAAGGTAGGCAGAGCTAGACGGACCGGACATTCCACATTAGAAATCGTTAGTGTATTTAGTATTCCGAGTTCCAGAAGGTAAAGAGTGTGCCGAGAATACCAAATTTCATGCATTATCGCTCACCAGAAACTAGGCAATGGCCGACGGTCTTCACTCTATTGCCGAGAGCAGGGGTTTTTGCCTAGAGTTGTCAGTATTAACAGACAAGCAACAATGCGTTAAATAACAGCAGAAATCAATGTGTGACGTACGGGGAACTTATACATTAGGAGAGTGTGACGAAATGTGGCGTTAATGGGCTATGGCAGCAGACAACTGACACGAGTGCCTTTGCTAACAGCACGACATCGCTTGTAGCGCCTCTCCTGGGCTGGTGATCATATCCGATGGGCCATAGGAGACTGGAAAACTGTGGCCTAGTCAGATGAGTCCTGATTTTAGTTGGTAAGAGTTGACGTTAGGGTTCGAGTGTGGGGCAGACCCCGCGAAACTATGGACGCAGCTTGCCAACAAGGCACTATGCAAACTGGTGGCGGTTCCGTAGAGGTGTGTGCTGTGTTCACACGGAATTGAATGGGTGCTCTGGTCCAACTGAACCGATGATTGACTGGAAATGATTCTGTTCAGCTACTTGGAGACAATTTGTAGCCGTTCCTGGACTTCATGTTGCCAAACAATTATGTAATTTTTATGGATGACAGTGCGCCATGTCGCCTGGCCACAATTGTCCGTGATTGGTTTTGGAGAACATTCCGGACTATTAGAGCTAATGATTTGGCTTCCCAGACTGCCCGACATGCATCCATTGAACGTTCATGAGACGTAATCCATAGCTCAGTTCTTGCATAAAATCCTGCACCGGCAATACTTTCGGAGTTACGGACGGTTATAGATACAGCATGGCTCCAGGACGGTTATAGATACAGCATGGCTCCATTTTTGTGCAGGGGAGTTCCAAAGGCATGCCGGTGTGTCCGAGCGGTTCTAGGCGCTGCAGTCTGGAACCGCGCGACCGCTACGGTCGCAGGTTCGAATCCTGCCTCGGGCATGGATGTGTGTGATGTCCATAGGTTAGTTAGGTTTAAGTAGTTCTAAGTTGTAGGGGACTGATGACCTCAGATGTTAAGTCCCATAGTGCGCAGAGCCATTTGAAACATTTGAATTCCAACGACTTGTTGAATCCATGCCACGTCGAGTTGCTGCACAACGGCGGGCAAAAGGAGGTCCGACACGACAACTAGAGGTGTCCCATAACTTTCGTTACCTTAGTGTAATGTGGCCCACTGGATCTACTTTGATGTTGTTTTCTGCAGCAGGGCGTGTCTGTTTATTTAGAATCTCAGATGACGCATACTGGATATTCTGTAATGATTTGGCGTACGTGTCACGTTTCATTTTGGCTAGGAGGGTTACACTACAAGGAAAAGTAATACGTAACCCTTATGAAGACATTTTTGGTCACACCTCGACCATTATTCCCAACAGCGAATTTCGTTTTCCAAGATGCCAATATCGCAGCAAAACGTTAAAAATATGGACTGGCTGAAATGGTTCCATCTCTTCATACTTAACACTCACCATATTTGAATGTTCTCAGTGTTGTTTGCACTGGTAAGACATTGCAAACACGCTATAACGTATTTGGTTGTTTAAATCTCGAGCTAGAGGTAAAGAATAAATCAGATACTGAAAGTACGACAGCGGTTGTTCCAGATTCGCAGATAATAAATAACAGCCGGCCGTTGTGGCCGAGCGGCTCTACGCGCTTCAGTCTGGAACCGCGCGACTGCTACGGTCGCAGGTTCGAATCCTGCCTCGGGCATGGATGAGTGTGATGTCCTTAGGTTAGTTAGGTTTAAGTAGTTCTAAGTTCTAGGGGACTGATGACCCCAGGTGTTAAGCCCCATAGTGCTCAAAGCCCCTTTGAATAAATCTCTCTCTCTCTCTCTCTCTCTCTCTCTCTCTCTCTCTCTCTCTCTCTCTCTCACACACACACACACACACACACACACACACACACACACAGTGCACTATAGACATTACATAAATGTGTTCTGAAGTTGAGAAAGTGCCGAAAAAAAATATGACAGTGTGGAAAAGCCTGTGTATTGCATTTGTGTTACACTGACAACTATACGTAGCGCTGGAGGTACAAGAATAGATAGACAATTTGGGGTGGAGCACGAATTCTATGTAGTCATTTTCAGGAACAAAACTGCAAGAGAAACTGTAAAATTTGTAGTTAACGAGAAAGAAGGAATAATACTGCTTGTGCGAGCGTCTTTTAATGAAGTGATGCAATTTTGTACTGATCTTCCCTGCTTGAGACAATACTAGTATTAGATGGAAATAAATAAATATTCCTTAATCATGTACAGAAAAAAGAAACCTTTTTGGGCAAACTACATCTACAATGCTTATCTGCTAAGTGACTGGTAGACTGTTCATCGAACTACCTACACAGTAGTTCTCTGTTATTTCACTCTCGAAAAGCGCGCAGAAAAGACGAAAATCTATATCTACATCTACATTTATACTCCGTAAGCCACCCAACGGTGTGTGGCTGAGGGCACTTTACGTGCCACTGTCATTACCTCCCTTTCCTGTTACAGTCACGTATGGTTCGCGGGAAGAACGACTGCCGGAAAACCTCCGTGCGAGCTAGAATCTCTCTAATTTTACATTCGTGATCTCCTCTGGAGTTATAAGTAGGCGGAAGCAATATATTCGATACCTCATCCAGCAACGCACCCTCTCGAAACCTGGACAGCAAGCTACACCGCGATGCAGAGCATCTATCTTGCAGTCTGCCACTTGAGTTTGCTAAACATCTCCGTAACGCTATCACGGTTACCAAATAACCCTGTGACGAAACTCGCCGCTCTTCTTTGGATCTTCTCTATCTCCTCTGTCAACCTGACCTGGTACGGATCCCACACTGATGAGCAATACTCAAGTATAGGTCGAACGAGTGGTTTGTGAGCCACCTACTTTGTTGATGGACTAGATATCTTTCCGTGTGAGCCCTGATTTCCCTTATTTTATTATGACGGTCGTTTCTCCCTATGTACATCAACGTCAACAAAATATTTTTTCATTCGGAGGAGAAAGTCGCTGATAGAAACGTCCTGAGAAGATGCCGCCTAAATGAGAAACGTCTTTCCTTTAACGATGTCCACCCCAAATCCTGTATCAGGTTCGTGACACTCTCTCCCCTATTTCCCACCGTGACCATGCAACAACGAAGTCGTAATTACTGCAAGTCGCTCGATGTTGCACATCTTGAGGTGGACCGTTCACTGTTTCTATTTTGCTTCTTTCTTCACAGTTCAGTACACCTTCTTCCTGTTTTCATGCTTCATGTGCGTTCAGTTTTTGACCGGATATCCACTGAGCCATCTTACTATTAAATCTCAGGGAGTGCGACAGGGAGTTTCCCTTGTAACCTTATAGAAACGTTTGTGTATGGACGGCACGAGTTATTTTGCCTTGAAGAGAAGGAAGGAAACGGTATGTTTTTCTGTGTTGCCTCTCTGATGTAGAGGAGGTGGGGAGGGGCGACGGCTGCGTGTAGGGTGGGGGTGAGCAATAAATTGGCTAGGGACGCAGAGCAGGGTCTCAGAGGTCATTGGCGGCTAACACACCTGTCGGAATTCCTAAAGGACCAAGGCGTGACTGGCATGGCAGTACGTGGATTGCAGTATTCCTGCTCCTCCTGTTCCTTCCTTTCCGTTTTCTCTCCTTCGTCGTTCCTTGACACTTCAGCGTGCCTTTCCTTTCCATCGTCAGGGCACCGTAACACGTAACGTCCCTCGCTGGCCTGCAGATGGCGGCAGCGATCCCTGCACTGTCGTGTTACTGCTTGGAGAAAGTGCTACGACTCACGGCATTCAGTCCATTTCGTACTGGGAGGGGGACGCTCCGACACACCCACTGTACGTAGGATCCCCCCGAGTCAGCCTCTAGACTCGTCCTGATCTCGTAGTCGCCTGCTCCTTAATATGTCTTTGCAGGTGATATAGTACATCTACCCGTATTTCTTGTTATGTGGGACTGCGCGACGTGACGCACATCGTGACAGTTTTCATTTTCAAATGCAGTCAATGTACGCCATCAAATAAGTGGCACAAATTAACGAAAACTTCAAACTAACTCTGCTATGAAGCTGGAACTGTTGCGAAGCCTGGACGAGACTGACATCACTTTCAGAGACTGTTACTACTACTCCTACTGTGTTACTTTATTTTGGACGATTTTAATCGGAAAACTTTTTTGATACATCTCCATTCTAGTCTATCCTGCACAAGCCTCTCATCTCGTCATAGCCACTGTAACCTAATCATCTCAAGCTTGGTTAATGTTTTCAAGTTTTGAACTCCCTCTACAATTATTATCCCTAACACTTTCCTTCCATTACCAAATAGTGTCCTTTTGACGTATCCCTTCTTTCTTTGCTGAAAATTTATTTTCTCCTCAGTTCGATTTTGTATATCTTCATTCCCCGCCTCCCCTCCGCCCATGAACCATGGACCTTGCCGTCGGTTGGATGGGTTGCGTGCCTCAGCGATATAAATAGCCGTACCATTGGTGTAACCGCATCTGATGGGTGTCGGTTGAGAGGCCAGACAAACATGTGGTTCCAGTAGAGGGGCAGCAGCCTTCTCAATAGTTACAGGGGCATAAGTCTGGATGATACACTGATCTGGCCTTTTAATAGCCTCCTCAGTCCTGAGTTACATTTTGTAACTGAAAAGTTTATATTGTTGTTCAATACATTGTCATTGGGCAAAATAAGTTTGGAATACTGAAATAAAAAAGTTAGTGTTATTCATATAAATTTTAGAACATATTCAAAGTGAATACTACTAATATTTATCTCAGAAAATAATTAAAAAATATACAATATTCTAAAAATTCAATATTAAACCCCTAAAAGTTATGAAAAAGTGGAAATATAAGTACAGGGTTATTACAAATGATTGAAGCGATTTCACAACTCTACAATAACTTTATTATTTGAGATATTTTCACAATGCTTTGCACACACATACAAAAACTCAAAAAGTTTTTTTAGGCATTCACAAATGTTCGATATGTGCCCCTTTAGTGATTCGGCAGACATCAAGCCGATAATCAAGTTCCTCCCACACTCGGCGCAGCATGTCCCCATCAATGAGTTCGAAAGCATCGTTGATGCGACCTCGCAGTTCTGGCACGTTTCTTGGTAGAGGAGGTTTAAACACTGAATCTTTCACATAACCCCACAGAAAGAAATCGCATGGGGTTAAGTCGGGAGAGCGTGCAGGCCATGACATGAATTGCTGATCATGATCTCCACCACGACCGATCCATCGGTTTTCCAATCTCCTGTTTAAGAAATGCCGAACATCATGATGGAAGTGCGGTGGAGCACCATCCTGTTGAAAGATGAAGTCGGCGCTGTCGGTCTCCAGTTGTGGCATTAGCCAATTTTTCAGCATGTCCAGATACACTTGTCCTGTAACGTATTTTTCGCAGAAGAAAAAAGGGCCGTAAACTTTAAACCGTGAGATTGCACAAAACATGTTAGCTTTTGGTAAATTGCGAATTTGCTGCACGAATGCGTGAGGATTCTCTACCGCCCAGATTCGCACATTGTGTCTGTTCACTTCACCATTAAGAAAAAATGTTGCTTCATCACTGAAAACAAGTTTCGCACTGAATGCATCCTTTTCCATGAGCTGTTGCAACCGCGCCGAAAATTCAAAGCGTTTGACTTTGTCATCGGGTGTCAGGGCTTGTAGCAATTGTAAACGGTAAGGCTTCTGCTTTAGCCTTTTCCGTAAGATTTTCCAAACCGTCGGCTGTGGTACGTTTAGCTCCCTGCTTGCTTTATTCATCGACTTCTGCGGGCTACGCGTGAAACTTGCCCGCACGCGTTCAACCGTTTCTTCGCTCACTGCAGGCCGACCCGTTGATTTCCCCTTACAGAGGCATCCAGAACCTTTAAACTGCGCATACCATCGCTGAATGGAGTTAGCAGTTGTGGATCTTTGTTGAACTTCGTTCTGAAGTGTCGTTGCACTGTTATGACTGACTGATGTGAGTGCATTTCAGGCACGACATACGCTTTCTCGGCTCCTGTCGCCATTTTGTCTCACTGCGCTCTCGAGCGCTCTGGCGGCAGAAACCTGAAGTGCGGCTTCAGCCAAACAAAACTTCGAGTTTTTCTACGTATCTGTAGTGTGTCGTGACCATATGTCAATGAATGGAGCTACAGTGAATTTATGAAATCGCTTCAATCATTTGTAATAGCCCTGTAGATGCCAAATGTAGCCCCAGGGCTATATCGAAAATACTATATCGCTATGTTGTTGTGATGATCACTTAGTCGGTGGTGTAGGGTCTGTTAGCATATTATGGCAGGGTCTAAACGCAGTCTAGTCCAAAATTACTAAAAACAAACAGAAATTACCCCCATTTTCGAAGACGTACTGACACTGCGATGAACACCTTTCTTTAAAAATATGATGCAGCCTACTGGGAACATGCAGAGACGGAAAACAAGTGATACAGTGAAAGCACACGGTGTAAACTATATGTTACAAGTAGGCATACCAAGTTTGGTTTATTTTCTGAGCTAGAAAAAAATTAAATTTCGATGTTGCATGCATGCTACGTAGAGACTGAAGAGGATATCAGCCAAAACGGCCCTGCTGTACTGGTACTGAGAACGGCTGAAAGCAAGGGGAAACTATAGGTGTAAATTTTTCCGACGGCTTGCAGCTCTACTTCATGGTTCCACTTGGATAACATATTCCAGAGTAAAATAGTCCCCTATTCGGATCTCTGGGCGGGGACTACGCAGTAGGATATCGTTATCAGAGGAAACAAAACTGGCGTTCTATCGATCGAAACGTGGAATGTTAGATCCTTTAATCGGGCAGGTGGAGTACAAAATTTAAAATGGGAAATGGATAGGTTAACGTTAGGTATAATGGGAATTAGTGAAGTTCGGTGGCAGGATAAACAGGACTTCTGGTCAGGTGAATACAGGATTGTAAACACAAAATCAAACAGAGGTAATGCAGGAGTGGTTTTAATAATTAATAAGAAAATAGGAATGTGGGTAAGCTACTATGAACTGCATAGTGAACACATTATCGAAGCGTAGATGGATACGAAGCCCACGCCTACCACTGTAGTACAAATTTCATGCCAACTTGCTCCTCAGATGATGAAAAGATTGAAGTAATGTATGACGAGATAAAAGAAATTATGGAGATAGTTAAGGGAGACGAAAATTTAATTGTGATGGGGGACTGGAATTAGTAGGAAAACGAGGAGAAGGAAAAATAGTGCGTGAATAAGGACTGGGGGAAAGTAATGAAAGAGGAAGCCAAATGGTACAATTTTGCAAAGAACATAATTTAATCATAGCTACCACTTGGTTTAAGAATCATGAAAGAAGGTTTTATACGTGGAAGAGACTTGGAGACGCCGGAAGAGTTCAGATTGATTATATATTGTTTAGACAGAGATTTAGGAACCAGATTTTAAATTGTAAGACATTTCCAGTGGCAGCTGTGGACTCCGACCACAATTTATTAATTATGTACTGTAGATTAAAACTGAAGAAACTGCAAAAAGGTGGGAAACTAAGGTGAAGGGACCTGGGTAAGTTGAAGGAACCAGCGATCACTGAAGATTTTGAAGGGAGCATTAGGTAACGGTTGACAAGAACAGAGGAAAGGAATACAGCAGAAAACGAATGGGTGGCTTTCAGAGAAGAAATAGTGAGGGCAGCAGAGGATCAAATAGGTAAAATGACAGCGCCTACTTAAAATCCTTGGATGACACAAGAGATATTTAATTTAATTAATGGAGAAAATATAAAAATGCAGTAAATAGGCAGGCAAAAGGGAACAAACGTTTAAAAAATGAGATTGACAGGAAGTACAAAATGGCTAATCAGGCATTGCTAGAGAACAAAAATAAAGAATTAAAAGCATATTTCGATAGGGAAAAAATAGATACTGCCTACAGGAAAATTAAAGAGGCTTTTGGAAAAAAAGAGAAGCTGGTGTATGCGGATCAAGCGGTCAGATGGAAAACCAGTCCTAAGCAAAGACGGAAATCTGAAGGGTGGAAGGACTATACAAGGAAGAAGAAGGAAATATTAAAGAGGGGGAAGAGGACGTAGATGAGGATGAGATGGAGGATTTGATACTGTGAAAATAATTTGATAGAGCTCTGAAGGATCTAAGTCGAAACAAGGCTTCAGGCGCAGACGACACTCCGTCAGGACTGCTGATAGCCTTGGGAGAACCACCCGTGGAAAAACTCTTCCAAGTGGTGTGCAAGACGTATGAGACAGGCACAATACCCTCAGACTTCAAGAAGAATATAATAATTCCAAAGAAAGCAGTTGGCGACAGGTGTGAAAATTACAATAATTTTAATAAGCCACAGTTGCAAAATGCTAATACGAATTCCTTACAGAAGAACGGAAAAACTGGTAGATCAATTTGGATTCCGAAGAAATGTACGAACACGTGAGGCAATACTGACCCCGCCGGTCGGAGTGGCCGTGCGGTTCTAGGCGCTACAGTCTGGAACCGAGCGACCGCTACGGTCGCAGGTTCGAATCCTGCCTCGGGCATGGATGTGTGTGATGTCCTTAGGTTAGTTAGGTTTAATTAGTTCTAACTTCTAGGCGACTGATGACCTCAGAAGTTAAGTCGCATAATGCTCAGAGCCATTTGAACCATTTGAATACTGACCCTACGAATTTTCTTAGAAGATAGTCTCAGGAAAGGCAAACCTACATTTACAGCATTTGCAGACTTAGAGAAAGCTTTTGACAATGTTGACTGGAATACTCTCTTTGAAATTCTTTAGGTAGCAGGGGTAAAATACAGGGAGCGAATGGCTATTTACAACTTGTACAGAAACCGGATGGCAGCTATATGAGTCGAGGGGCATGAAAGGGAAGCAGTGGTTGAGAAGGGAGTGAGACAGGGTTGTAACCTATCCCCGATGTCATTCAATATGTATATTGAGCAAATAGTAAAGGGAACCAAAGAAAATTTGGAGGAGGAATTAAAGTTCAGGAAGAAGAAATAAAACCTTGAGGTTTGCCGATGACATTGTAGTTCTCTCAGAGACAGCCAAGGACTACAAGAAGCAGTTGAAAGGAATGGACGACTGTCTTGAAAGTAGGATATAACATGAACATCATCAAAAGTAAAACAAGGACTATGGAATGCAGTCAGATTAAATCAGGAGAAGCTAAGGGAATTAGATTAGGAAACAGGACACTTAAAATAGTAGATGAGTTCTGCTATTTGTGCAGCAAAATAACTGATGATGCCCGAAGTAGAGCGGATATAAAATGTAGACTGGCAATGGCAAGAGAAGAATTTCTGAAGAAGAGAAATTTTTTAACGTTAAATACAGGGTATTTCAGAAGTGATGGTCAGTATTCAGGTATATGACAGGAATGAAAATTTGAAACAAAAAAATCAAGTAAAGATGGGTTCTAAAACGCGTATCTTAAGAGCTATGAACAGCTCATCTTCAGTACTATGAAATAAACGTCTTTTAATGCAAGCTCTTTGCTTTCCATACTTTGGGAAATGGTAGTATGGACCAAAACAAGAAAAATGTCCCGTAAACATGTGCTCTAAAACGCATACGTTAAAAGTTGTTCATTAGAAGAGTTGTATTTGAAAGCAGCGAAGATGAACAAGTGGTCGTAGCTCTTAAGGTATGCGTTGGAAGAGCACTTATTTACTGGACCTTTTTTCTCGTTTTGATCCCTACTACCCCGCGCGGCTTATATCTGGTGATGCCGTAACGGCTGGAAGCCGGTTTGAGACATAAAATAATAGTAAATATTCTGGAATATTACGTCCATGTCTTGTTTTTTCTTGAGTAATGGAATATTAGTACAAATTCAGACAGTTGACGAGGAAAATTATCGAAATAGTCGTGTATGCAGTAGATATGGAAAATCAAGAGAAACATTCTAGCGTAAAATACGCTGCTTTGTGCGCTTTTAATCGTAGCAGCATTTTTATCTAAAAGACGATATGCCATTGTTCACCTAAACACTGCTGTAGCTCTCTTTTTACTGTTCACTCTTAAATTATCAATACATCGTAAACCTACTGTTTTGTTGTCTTTGTTGCCTGTTACGTCTCTATTTCATCGCTCGTGTCTTATGGTCATGATATCTATAGTCATGGGTTTCTTAACTTCCAACAAAATTACGTACTTCAATTATCAGAGTCAACAAGTAGTAATTCTGTCTCACTTTCGTCCTTGACTCCTTTTGCCTTAAGGTGAATTGCGTGCTGAGCAGCCTGGCCTTTCTATTAACCACCTCTTTCAAGTTGTTCTTATTGCCACCCAGAGGTGCAGTGCCGTCCGCTAATTTTACCCTTGATCTGCGCTCTCTTTACACTTTTAATCAGTTGAGAGTTTTTTTATTACTCTCATCGGCCTTTTTTTAATGTAAAACGCAAAAGCAAGCAACAGATGTCAAGAAAGAGTTTCACCTTTATTTAACTCGTCTTTAAAGCGGTCGACTTGAGGACTTAAGAGAGAGACAGAAAATATAAGCTTCCTTAACTCATTTGTAATTAGTTCTTTAACTTTTACGAAACAGTACACCTCCTTTCCAACAGAGTTCGAATCATAAGGCTCTGGTTTTCCCCTGGAAAGGCTCCATCCGAGAATGTGATCTACAGATTTTATGTTGTAGGCCTGAGGAAGAAAATATAGGTGCACACTTAATACAGATCCTAACTAAGGAAAACTGTTCATTGTCCTGTGTATAGTTTTCGACACAAATGAACATGGCAAGTAACAAATTGATTACCGTACAATGAACTTTCGCTATTCGCTGCACGAATCCGGAACAATAACGGTCTGTACAATACTTCAGGTATGATGCTTGTAACCTACCGCTCACTTATCGACCTTAATGACAGTGAAAAATTAAACCGCGTGTACCTAATGAAAATTTGGGAAAAGCAATCGTCACCGAAGTTAATCTGTCGGTAAAGAGGGAGGAAAGGGTTACTTCTAAATGAAAGAAAAAATGCAAATGAAATTGGTGGAAATTAATTTTGAGAAAAGGGTAAAATTATTAAAGAAAGTAAATGTGCTGTCGTCAGGTTAACAATTAATTGGCGTTAATTAGATATTTGAGATTTGGGGAAAATTACGGTCGCCAGTCCTATGGACAACTAGTATAATAACTGAAAAAGAAAGGTTATTGCACATATAATTAGCACTAAAAGCGTGGAAACTGAAGGTTGACACGTGCTGTGTGAAAACTGAATGTTTGTCAGAAGTAATAAATTTCGCTACACTCTGACTTAATTTAGCAAAATAATTAATAAAACCGGAAAACTGAAAGTTAATTTAGTGACTGAAATTAATAGTGAACTTTGTTTCTGAAGCACTACGAAATTCAGTAAAATAAGGTTAGTCTTGGGCTACCTCAACAATCATTTCAAAAGCTACTTGAAGCTATGCAGTTTAGAAATAAGAGATTTAACTTTGAACTTGAATTAAATGATTCTGAACAATTAACAATAGTAAAATTTAGTATGTACCAAGCTGAGCTGCAGTCACAGGTAAGGTAAAATATGGTAACAAATCTCGCACTCTTAATTTGTGCTTGTGTAATCTGAATATTGTAGCCAGCTATGAATACCTTAACTGAACTTGAAATCAAAACAGTGAAATCGAATGATATTACTTTAATGCTGGCGTCTGAATTTCAACGACACTCGGGCTCATTCCAGAAATGGAAGGGACCCTGCTTGGTAATGCAATTGGGACAATGAGCAACAAATGTTCGTGGTAAGTTGCTGTAATTTTGTGAGGCAAATGGATCCATTTCTAAAGCTGAGGTCTGCCATACAGTTCTAAAACTTTACGTGCTTCCAGTCTTCCTTATTGGTTGATTGAAGGTTTGAAGTCGTCGGTCAAGTAGGTGGCGACAATCACTCATTGTCGGCCGTCGCTGTTGCAGAAGCTGGATGTTGGCACGCCTTCTTCTCGACAGGGTCTCCAGCCGAAACGGGCTCTTGATGTGTGCCAGCCAACGCTTCCCGTCCGCGACACCGTGTCAGAAGCTAACATAGCAAGTTGAGCGCAATTACATGCTGCCAAACCCCGAAAGCGCAGCAACTCGCGGGAGCGTCATACAACACACCTGCTCCACTCGCTACTCCCGCCAGACTCTCTCTGCCCGCGCTCCACGCGACAGAGTTCACTACCAAAGATCCTAAACACTTTGGTTCTCCACACGACCTATCGATGTAATCGTTCGAGAGCATACTTTTCCCTAGGCCAGACCCAGCGTAAAAATACAAATAATATTTATAAAACAAACCAATTATACATCGACATAAATGCATATATATATATATATATATATATATATATATATATATATATATATATATATATATATATTGTAAAACAATTGCAAAATAAGGAAAAAAAATTATAGTACAAAAATGATTCAAATGGCTCTGAGCACTATGGGACTTAACATCTATGGTCATCAGTCCCCTAGAACTTAGAACTACTTAAACCTAACTAACCTAAGGACATCACACAACACCCAGTCATCACGATATAGTACAATAGATGGAAATAGGAGGATATGCATTTGCGGCGTTACATGCTTTGTAATACTATCATCATCTTGTGTGAAGCAAGAACATGAGAAACGTGTATCGCTATGGAAATTTCCGTGTTCTTTCCCAAAGCCGCTGTAACTGCATATGGAAAAGCCAGTTGGGAAGTTCATGTTGAGTTACAAAGAAAATTGACTTAAAGGGCAGATCGTTTCGAGACCACATATGAAAATGAAACAGACAAATCATTGCTTGGTGTAGCTTCGTGTTTTTATAATTTACTATTTTTGTTACTTTTTTTAAGTGTAAAAGAAGAAAATGGTGTGTTTTGTATCTCTCATCAAATTTGATATATATGCAGTTTAACTAACGAAAATCGGGCAAATCGCTTTCATCTGCAAAACGTTTGAACAAACCATTCATATCCTTGCATAAACATCACTTCCTCATTTTCTTCTAATGCATTTGAAATTATTGTATTAGGATAGAATTACGCTATTCAATTTCAAACACGGTGGAATATACACGTTTACAGAAAGATATCTTCGTCTACTTCTACTAGTTTACAAGTTATTTTACGTGAAAATGATGTTTTTATGCCAAAGAATGCACATTCTGCGTTATACACTGACGCGACGAATGTCATGCGATACCTCCTAATATTGTGTCGGACCTCCTTTTGGCCGGTGTTGTGCAGCAACTCGACGCGACATGGAGTCAACAAGTCGGAAGTCCACTGCAGAAATACTGTGCCACGCTGCCTCTACAGCTGTCCATAATAGCGAAAGTGTTGCCGGTGCAGGATTTTGTGAATGACCTGACCTCTCGAGCTCGACGTGATTCATGTCGGGCGATCTGAGTGGCTAAACCATTCGCTGGAATCGTCCAGAATGTGCCTCAAACCAGTCGAGAACAATTTTTCCCTGAGGACGTTGCCATAGTTGTTTGGGAACATGAAGTCCAGAATGGCTGCAAGCAGCCGAACATAATCATTTTCAGTCAGTGACTGCGTCCGTTGGACGAGGGGACGCACTCCGTTCCGTGTAAACACAGTCACACAATTATGGAGCCAGCGCCAACTTGCACAATGCCTTTTTGACAACTTTGGTCTATAGCTTCGTGAGGTCTGCACCACATTCAAACCGTATCATCAACTTTTACCATCTGAAAGTGGGATTCATCTCACCTGAACACCGTTTTCCACTAGCCTAGATACGGCCACGAGCCCAGTAGAGGCACTGCAGGCGATGTCGCACTGTTAGCGAAGGCACTCGCGTCTATCGTCCTCTGCCACAGCCCATTAACGCCAAATTTCACTGCACTGCCCTAACGGACGCGTTAGTCGTACGTCCCACATTGATTTCTGCAGTTATTTCACGCAGTGTTGCTTGTCTGTCAGCACTGAAATCTCTACACAAACGCCGTTGCTCTCGGTCGTTAAGTGAGGGCGGAAGGCCACTACGTTGTCGATGGTGAGAGGTAATGCCTGAAATTTGGTATTTTCGGCACAATCGTGACATGTTGGATCTCGGAATATTGAATTCGCTAACAATTTCCGAAATGTAATGCCCCATGCGTCTAGTCCCAAGTACCACTCTGCGTTCAGAGTCTGTTAATTCCCGTTCTGCGGCCATAATCGTGTCGGGAACCGTTTCACATGAATCATCTAAGTACGGATGACAGCTCTGCCAATGCACTGCCATGGTATATCTTGTGTACGCCGTATTACCGCCGCCTGTGTATGTGCACATCGCTATCGAATGACTTCAAACGTTTTAGATAAAATATTCTGTTGGACAGTGCTACTCAAGCGCTGGCCGTTGAGAGACATACGAGGGTGAGTCAAATGAAAACCTTAAATTTGTAATAACAAATCGAAATTTCGCGCCTTTATACTGCAAGCTGGTAAGCGTGCTACAAACAGCGTGCAGAATGGCCTGTAGGTGGCAGCATAATGGAGATGCAAACATACCGTCGCAGTATCAGTATAAAGATGGCTGCCCCACTTGCGACTTGGACCAGGGAAGAACAGCGTTCAGTTATTCGGTTTGTGCGTAGTGAAGGTGTGAAACCTATTGAAATTCATCGAAGAATGAAGGTTCAGTACGGTGATGCATGTTTGTCACAGCAGCAAGTCTACGAATGGAGTAGGAAGTTCGCAAATGGTGTGACTTCAGTGGAAGATGCTCCTCGTCCATGGCAGGCACAGCGAGTTGCGACTCCACAAAACATTGCAGCAGTTGAAGAAGGAAATCCGCCGAGTGACACTGAATGACATTGCAGCATGTTTACAGATTAGTCATGGGTCAGCACATCACATTGTGCATGATGTGCTCCAGTTTCACAAAGTGTCTGCAAGATGAGTGCCACGGCAGCTGACTCCTGAAATGAGAGAACGACAAGTGGATGCTTGTGAAGAACTACTTCGACGCTTTGAACGAGGTGATGGCTTCCTTGCAAGAATCGTTACTGGGGACGAAACCTGGGTTCACTTGCACCAACCGGAAACGAAGAGAGCGAGCAAGGAATGGCGCCATTCCTCATCACCAAAACCAAAGAAGTTTCGAACAGAACCATCAGCAGGGAAGGTTATGCTGACTCTCTTTTGGGGCGAAAAAGGCGCCATTTTGGAGCATTACATGCCTAGAGGGACCACTGTCATCAGTGCATCATACACAGATCTCCCAAAAAATCGTCTGCGGCCTGCAATCAAAGCGACTTGGATTGCTGTCGGCAAGTGTCCTTTTGCAACATGACAATGCAACGCACCACACTGCCCGTACAAGAGTTGCAACAATCACAGACCTGCATTTTGAGTGTCTTCCTCATCCACCATATTCACCAGACCTTGCCCCAAGTGATTTCCATATATTTGGACCACTCGAAGACGCAATGGGAGGTAAGATGTTCTGTTCTGATGAAGAGGTACGCCACGCGGTGCATGAGTGGTTGCACGGACTACCAAATGAATTTTTTTTTAAAGTTTATGCACTTTGGAAGCGCTGGAGGACTTGCATTGAGCGTGAGGGAGATTATGTTGAAAAGTGATACAGCTTTGTACCACTGTTGCACAATAAATAATATTTAAAAAAAAGAATTGTTTTCATGTGACTCACCCTCGTAGTTTGTAACAATTACCCAAAGTGCTCAAGTGTTTCTGATTTTCTAACTTGATGAGTCTTGATGCACCTGTCATCGTGGGTAACTTCAAAACTAATAGTTCGATTGAAGATTCATCTAGACACTTTCATTTGACACAGTTTGTTACTTACTAGCTTTATGAGTTCAGAAAATATTGAATTTCGGTCCGTTGAATGCATGTTACAGTCTCCCGCTCGCACTACGGCGGCCTTTCTCCACCATATCCTCCTCACTGCCAGCGGTTGCGTTTTTTCAGCGGCAGTAACTCTCCCTTGGCAACTGCAAGCCGCCTGGTAGCAGTGTCCGCCAATTGCAGAGTCTAAATGTATCGCCCGCAGCAACTCCTGAGGCAGCGGCAGAAGTCTCGTCACATCCTAGTCGCTAATGCACCCCTGTACTGTATCTGGCCTGCAGCCCCCCCCCCCCCCCCCCCCCAGCTGTCAGAACAAGATTCGCGCTCTGCAACGTCTGTCGTTTTAGTTCCGGCGTTTAGCCGCATCTGTCTGTTACCTCACAAAGTCATTGGTATGATTATTTTGAAAAAGAAACGGCCAGTTTCTGACACATTTTTGTCGTATCCGAGTTCCTCTCCAATGTTTTAGTCATCGAGTTATAATGGTACATTGGCACATTGTTGGGTATTAAATCAAAATACTTGTTACAGTTTTTCAGTTGCTGCTAAACACGTGGAGCTCTGCGTGTTTTCTCACCAAGTGTAAGGAAAAAAAAGAAAAAAACTTTACCGCTACACTTTCCAGTGCTGATTCAACATAAGCAGATGTTAATCTTTATTCAGACCAAAGAAAGAGAAAAAACCATTCCTCGCCTTTAATCTTAAAACTCCAACGGTAACAGTAGGAAAAATTACATACAGATCGAGATATACTACTTTTTATATAAAAATTAAATTTGTTATATTATTCTTTCAGTGCGTCGTTTTCTATTTTATGTAACAACGACAAGCGCGATTCTCATCTGCCTTGATAATTAAGCGACTTGTTTTATTCTGTGTGTTAATGTAACTATTTTTGTCCTCTATTAATGACCTGCATAGTGCTGCAAGCGAAACTGTCACGAACGCTGCCGAATTGGCTATTCTTCCTGTTTTACTGTCCCTGTTAATACATGTCGATAAAACGAATATCGCACTGGACTGAATTGTGACCGCTCTATCGAATGACCACATATAGTTCCGCTTTTAAAATCATATCGTTTGTAACGGAAAACAATCTGAGGCTTTCCGTCGACAGTGGTCGTCGCGTGAAATGCGTGATCAAGTAATATTTATTTGGACTGACTCTAGCTACTTATCGTAAAACCGAAACTGCAGCTATATGCTGAAGCTCGAGAGAAAATGAGCGTGACTACTCTTAAAAGAGACACCATATACAGACTTCCTTACTCGAAACATTTACGATTGTTGTAAATATTGTTGTAGGTGGTGAGGTGAATACACTGCGGCACAAATGGGCAATTGAGCGGTTACCCGATGCGCATTTTCCGCAGTTCGGTGTACTAGACCCCTGTTTAATAGGCTTTTCGCCAGAGCCAGATCTATATTACCAAGCAGGCGCTCGGGGAGAGGTGGTCTGGGCACTCAGCATTTACACACAGTGCTTCTAGCAACCCACTTAAATACGAAAACGCCATGTACGCTGACTCGAATGTTATATGCTATTGGTGGGTCCATGCACTACAGTCCACGGCGCCAGTATTCTGAGGTGGGAAAAGTCATGGGATACCTCCTAATATCGTGTCGGACCTCCTTTTGTGCGGCGTAGTGCGGCAACTAGACGTGGCAGGGGCTCAACAAGTCGTTGGAAGTCCCC
This sequence comes from Schistocerca piceifrons, assembly GCF_021461385.2. Lineage (NCBI taxonomy): Eukaryota > Metazoa > Arthropoda > Insecta > Orthoptera > Acrididae > Schistocerca > Schistocerca piceifrons. The sequence continues at coordinate 317,863,502 of NC_060139.1, read as the reverse complement.
CGTAGAAGTACTGAGCCGTGGCTGCCTCTACAGCAGTCCATAATGGCGAAAGTGTTACCGCTGCAGGATGTTGTGCACGAACTGACCTTGTAAGGTGCCTCTTACGTGAGGAAAACATTTTTACCAGTTTTAATAAATTATTGTATCTTATTGATGTATTCACGATAGTTAGGAAGTGCTGCAGTCCGTAGCCGGCCATGAGTCGGAGAACATTTCCCACGCAGGCTGGCTAGGTGACGAAGCGACCATATGTCGCGCGTAGTGGGGTGGGGCTCGGCGCTGGACCGTAGCAACAAGCGTCAACCTGGGAAATATACTTGACGGGAAGTACCGTCATCTTGGTGACAACATGAATACTAGGAGGAGCCTCTGGATGTTTAAAACTATTTATCATAATTTTGCCTCCTTAAAATTCACACCCGTTCATTAACAAATGCATATCTTAGTTACGAACTTGATCAGAAATCCACGAACTGTGACGAAACTAGTAAGAGATACGGACTGCGCGTCAAAGCCGCCAGTCGGCGTTAAGAGCTCTTCCTGTCTTGTTCGATGGTAGCCATGCTCTCGGTTACGAGTAGTTTGTGACATGAGTGTTTCATTATTGATCTAATAGGAATAAAAGTGATGTTACGGCATTCTGAATGTTAATTTCGAGGAAATAGATACCCCAAAGTTGATCGACAGCAATTTCAGATAATTAGCTTCCACCGACAGAGACATCCAATGCGCCAGTGAAGACTCTGCACGGGACGACATTTACGAGAGCTGCACCGCGCACAGGTCGGAGGAAATCCGACGACACGACCCACCAAGGCGAATCAAGGAAGGTCCGACTTGCACTCGCAAATTCCGGGTGGAAATGCTGACCAGTTATACTGTACGTCATAATACCACCCTCTACGGACTCGCGGCTAAACGGAGTAATAACTGTATCAGTTTAGAAGCGAGGGGGTCTTGCAACCTCTCGATTTTGTCCCTTAAATGTTCGACGTGATTCATGTCGGGTGATCTAGGTGACTAAATCATTCACTCGTGTTGTCCAGAATGTTCTCCAAACCGGTCACCGTCAGTACCTTCACGAATATTACTTTTCAACAAATTTTCGTAAATTCTTCGCAGATCGTCGTTTCTTCACTTTTTTATAGGTATTTCAGAACGAGTCCGTCATTCATGCGTATGGTGTTCGTTAAGTCTGCAATCAAACCACTGCTTCAGCAAGAAAGCAATTATTACCTGCTCGTTGGACGCAGTAGGCACACACAAGTGTTAAAATTGATACCAGGCAATAAAATTATCACTGTTCTACGTCATGAAGTGATTTTCATTATCCAGAGAGCACGCCTTGATGGACGAGTTTTTGATTTCGTCTCTCGCTGAAACGCTAAAGCTAGGATAGGGAGCTGCTCTGAATTTGCTCTCCAGCCGATGGACCATAGCTTTTTCATTCGTCCATCTGCGCTGAACACTAAATTTCATGTTCCAAAATATTACGAGGACTGACATCCCGTCCTCATCAGTATATACATGAATTTTAAATCGGGAATTTGTGTAGTAAGAATCGCTGAGACCAATAATTTACAACGACTAACAGGCGCGAGTCATAAAATCGCTGTCCACTGTTTGACTTATTGCGGTTTTAGTGAAAGTTACAAAACGAATTGTCCACCATTGTTCAAGATACTGTTACGCCACAGAGTAGAAAAGGGGACGAAATTAAAACTTTTCTAAATTTCACGCTAGTACAGCGACATACGACACCAGGAATAGGTGGTGACATAGATATGCAGCCGAAAGGAGAACAATCAACCCTGTGATTGGGTCATGGACAGAAGCACACGTTGCTACATCGGTAACAATTGCCATTCAGGAGAATGTCCACTGTGTGTGTGTGTGTGTGTGTGTGTGTGTGTGTGTGTGTGTGTGTGTGTGTGTGAGAGAGAGAGAGAGAGAGAGAGAGAGATATTCATACTGATGTGATTCATACTGATGGACTCGATTCGATGTCCCCTCCTTAGCTAAGTGGTCAGCGCATCTGATTGCCATGTAGCTTGCCCGGGTTCTATTCCCGGCCAGGCTGGAGATTTTCTCCGTTCTGGGACTGGGCGTTCTGTTACCCTCATCATCATTTCGTAATCGTTAACAAGCAAGTCGCCAAGTGTGGTTTCAACTGAGAAGAGTGGTTGGTGAGTCACGTCGTCCATAAACAGCTCTTTTCAATATATCCCAGGTTTGTTCAATAGGGTTCATGTCTGGAGAACATTCTGGACACTCTAGGGGCCCGAATTGTCGTCCATGAAGACAAATACCTCGATAGTATGCTGACGATATCGGTCGGAAGACGGAATACACGTATCGTACAGCCGTTGCGGCGCCTTCCATGACTACCAGCGGCGTATGTCGGCCCCACATAATGCCAACCCAAAACAGCAGGGAACATCCACCTTGTTGCACTCGCTGGACAGTGCTTAGGCGTTTAGCTTGATCGGGTTGCCTGCAAACACGTCTCCGAAGATTTTCTGGTTGAAGGCATATGCAACACTCATCAGTGAAGAGAACGTGATGCCAATCCTGAGCGGTCCTGTCAGCATGTTGTTGGGCCCATCTTTTACCGCGCTGCGTTGTGCCGTGGTTGCAAAGATGAACCTCGCCATGGGCGTCGGAAGTGAAGTTGCGAATCAAGTAACCTATTGCGCACAGTTTGAGTCGTAACACGACGTCCTGTGGCTGCACGAAAAGCACTATTCAACATGGTGGCGTTGCTGTCAATCCGCGTCCTCCGAGCCATAATCCGTAGGTAGCGGTCATCCACCCCAGTAATAGCCCTTGGGCGGCCTGAGCGAGTCATATTACCTATAGTTCCTGTCTCTATCTCCTCCATGTCCGAAGTACATCGCTTTGGCTCACTCCGAGACGCCTGGACAATTCCGTTGTTGAGAGCCCATCCTGGCACAAAGTAGCAATGTGGACGCGATCGAACCGCGGTATTGACCGTCGAGGCGTGGTTGAGCTACAGACAACACGAGCCGTGTACCTCCTTCCTGGTGGAATGACTGGAACTGATCGGCTGTCGGACCCCCTTCGTGTAATAGGCGCTGCTCATGCATGGTTGTTTACATCTTTTGGCGGGTTTAGTGACATCTCTGACCAGTCAAAGGGACTGTGTCTGAGATTGTATATCCATAGTCAACGTCTGTCTTCAGGAGTTCGGGGAACTGGGGTGGTGCAAAACTTTTTTTGATGTGTGTGTTTTACACACCCAGGATACACCTTTAGAATCCAGTATTGAGTAACTTGAGACAAAGAACAAATGAATATTTCATGGTTCGATCGAGCAATGTACTTGTAAGAAGTTTATTGCGTAAAAGACTGGTGTCTTCCGTCTTGACTTTGCTGGCGTTACCCTGAGAAACAACACCCAAATATCTGGCAAGGACTGCGACGATGCCATCAGACAACGAATAGAAGCTCGATTTTGGGAATATGGCGTACGAAATGTACCCGTAACTTTCCAAAGGCATTCTTTTATCGGCCTTAAACGACTGAGGAAAACGATGGAAAATCGAAATACAGACTGCCGAACGGAGGATTTGAATTACTTCGTTTAAATAACCTGCAGCTGAGATAAGGTCACCGAACAAAAAATTTGCCGCCACTGGAGAAATTATTTCAAGCGTAATTTAATACCGCGTAATTCCGCCTCTGGACATGATAAGCTCCTGGATTCGGTTAGGAAGTGAGTCCACGATATCGTGCAGGCACGTCGCATCGATGTTAAACATGTCGATGAGGATTTCATAGCGAGGTTCCACCACTTAGCGGGGCCCGGGGGTGCTGAAGTCGGTGTTCTACCAGCTGTTCCAACATATCCCACAGATTTTCCATGGGATTCAAGTCAAGTGATTTTGTAGGCCAATCGAGATGTAAAAGCATGTGGGGGTATACAGAAAACCAGTCGGATATTCTTCACGCCCGATGAACTCTGATGTTGTCGTCTTTGTGTGAGGAATAGTCTACTGCGAGGTGACCGATGCCAAATGTTCACTGCATACAGTTCCCGTCGCAATATCCTCTCGCTAAGGCATGAGGATTGACCTTCATTCACTGCCTTTAGCAATTCCTGTCGAGTTTGGAAACTATTTTGATTCACAGGCCTTTAAACTGTCTCCGCTCCCTCCCAGTCAGAATCTTTTTCCGACCACAATCTGACGACGTGGGTAGCGGTCGCGAGTGTTACGCCACTGTCTTTAGACACGTTGAAAAGTCCGCCGTGGATCACCAACAAATCCAGCAACTTTCTACACGTCCGCCTCAGTAGCTGCGCTGTCAGAGCGGCGCATTGCCAAACGAAGGTGCTCGGGCTCGATTCCAGGCGGAGTCGGAGATTTTCTCTGCTCGGGAACTCAGTGCTCTGTTTTCCTTTCGTTCGTATCGTCATAACTGACATTCCACTACTGGTGTGACTGTATGGGCACGTGCCGGATCGCTACTGCCTTATGTCCACGTAGAGACAGTGAGCGCGCGGTTCGGCACGTGATTCGAGCGCTGTGTCATCTGTTGAAACTCGACGATTCATTTGTGAGTGCGCACTGGGGTGACTAATTTTTTGCCCAGAAGGCTTATTACAGACAGGCTCAACTAAACGCGTTGGCCGGTGACGCGGCACGAGCGACACCTCGGACAGGCGGGCATAGCACCCGAGGAGGTAGCAACTGGAGCTGTCTGGTAGCCAGCAGGAGACAACGCACCCTCTGCAACTGGTGGATAGGGAATCCACGGGGTAAGCTGGCTGACAGAAGGCAATGGACAGACTGGAGAGTTGATGCAAGTTTGGCTTTCAACCGGCGGCATGGATGTGGCTGGACGCTTGTGGGAAGAGGTGCTGTCATGGGCGGAGTAAGAGCCCGAAAAAATCATTTTACGACCAGAAAATAAGTAAAATTCAAATTAATAAAGTTACAAAGTGGGGAGTGAACACCAAATGAAAAAGTAAAAACAAATGGGAAAGTACTTTCAAATGACCACTCTATACGCAGAATAATATGAAGAGCAACCATATGGAAATGAGGCAAATGGAAAAAAAGTAAGTAACCTGTTTATTACTTCACAAATAATCGCAGTAACTGTCAATACAGTGTAAGACAAGGCGGTCAGTGCCTTTACGGAAAACTGTTGTCGTTGCCTGCGGAACCATGGTTGCATCCAGGCGTGCAATTCTTCATCCGAAACATATCGACGGCATCGATTGAGTTTTTTAATGGCTCTAAAAATGGAAATCGCATGGGGAGAGACGGAGAGTGTGTGGAGGATGTGTAAGGGCTCTCCTACAAAACTTCTGCGGCGTAGTCGTAAGAGGCTAGGAAACGTGTGACCGCGCCCCCATATGTTACCAAGGTTAATTCGAGAGGAGCGAGATACTCCAACGGCGAAAACGAGAAAGTGTGATGAGAACTGTTTATTCCAACGCCTCGTGAAAATTCCAATCAATGGTGAAGAGGATCCGCAGTTTGTAATTTGTTTAATCATTTTAGCTGCTGATAGTATGACGTCTAACATGTTAAAGAGAAATCTTGCAAACAAACATCATGAATTAACTGGAAAAATCAAAAGAATTTTTGTCTAGAAACTAAATGGAAAAATTGTACTGAAATGCAGGAGGATCTGCAACGAATTGACGCATGGTGCAGGGAATGGCAATTGAATCTCAATGTATACAAGTGTAATGTGCTGCGAATACATGGAAAGAAAGATCCTTTATCATTTAGCTACAATATAGCAGGTCAGCAACTGGAAGCAGTTAATTCCATATATTATCTGAGAGTAGGCATTAGGAGTGATTTAAAATGGAATGATTACATGAAGTTGATCGTCGGTAACGCAGATGACAGACAGATTCATTGGAAGAATCCTAAGGAAATGCAATCCGAAAACAAAGGAAGTAGGTTACAGTACGCTTGTTCGCCCACTGCTTGAATACTGCTCAGCAGTGTGGGATCCGTACCAGATAGGGTTGACAGAAGAGATAGAGAAGATCCAACGGAGAACAGCGCGCCTCGTTACAGGATCATTTAGTAATCGCGAAAGCGTTACGTAGATGATAGATAAACTCCAGTGGAAGACTGCAAGAGAGACGCTCAGTAGCTCGGTAAGGGCTTTTGTTGAAGTTTAGAGAACATACCTTCATGGAGGAGTCAAGCAGTATATTGCTCGCTTCCTACGTATATCTCGCGAAGAGACCATGAGGATAAAATCAGAGAGATTAGAGCCCACACAGAGGCATACCGACAGTCTTTCTTTCCACGAACAATACGAAACTGGAATAGAAGGGAGAACCGATAGAGGTACACAAAGTACCCTCCGCCACACACCGTCAGGTGGCTTGCGGAGTATGGATGTAATGTAGAAACGTTTTATTGCTTACCCAGTAGAACTTTGCTAAAATGACGAATGCCGCTCCTAAGGTTCTTTTAAACTTTCACCAGATTTCACACCACCACCACCATCATCATCATCATCATTTAAGACTTATTATGCCTTTCAGCGTTCAGTCTGGAGCATAGCCCCCCTTATAAAATTCCTCCATGATCCCCTATTCAGTGCTAACATTGGTGCCTCTTCTGATGTTAAACCTATTACTTCAAAATCATTCTTAACCGAATCCAGGTACCTTCTCCTTGGTCTGCCCCGACTCCTCCTACCCTCTACTGCTGAACCCATGAGTCTCTTGGGTAACCTTGCTTCTCCCATGCGTGTAACATGACCCCACCATCTAAGCCTGTTCGCCCTGACTGCTACATCTATAGAGTTCATTCCCAGTTTTTCTTTGATTTCCTCATTGTGGACACCCTCCTGCCATTGTTCCCATCTACTTGTACCTGCAATCATCCTAGCTACTTTCATATCCGTAACCTCAACCTTGTTGATAAGGTAACCTGAATCCACCCAGCTTTCGCTCCCATACAACAAAGTTGGTCGAAAGATTGAACGGTGCACAGATAACTTAGTCTTGGTACTGACTTCCTTCTTGCAGAAGAGAGTAGATCGTAGCTGAGCGCTCACTGCATTAGCCTTACTACACCTCGCTTCCAGTTCTTTCACTATGTTGCCATCCTGTGAGAATATGCATCCTAAGTACTTGAAACCGTCCACCTGTTCTAACTTTGTTCCTCCTATTTGGCATTCAATCCGTTTATATTTCTTTCCCACTGACATTACTTTCGTTTTGGAGATGCTAATCTTCATACCATAGTCCTTACATTTCTGATCTAGCTCTGAAATATTACTCTGCAAACTTTCAATCGAATCTGCCATCACAACTAAGTCATCCGCATATGCAAGACTGCTTATTTTGTGTTCACATATCTTAATCTCACCCAGCCAGTCTATTGTTTTCAACATATGATCCATAAATAATATGAACAACAGTGGAGACAGGTTGCAGCCTTGTCTTACCCCTGAAACTACTCTGAACCATGAACTCAGTTTACCGTCAACTCTAACTGCTGCCTGACTATCCATGTAAAGACCTTTAATTGCTTGCAAAAGTTTGCCTCCTATTCCATAATCTCGTAGAACAGACAATAACTTCCTCCTAGGAACCCGGTCATATGCCTTTTCTAGATCTATAAAGCATAGATACAATTCCCTGTTCCACTCATAACACTTCTCCATTATTTGTCGTAAGCTAAAGATCTGGTCCTGACAACCTCTAAGAGGCCTAAACCCACACTGATTTTCATCCAATTGCTCCTCAACTAATACTCGCACTTTCCTTTCAACAATACCTGAATACCTGAGAAGGTTTTACCCACAACGCTGATTAAAGAGATACCTCTGTAGTTGTTACAATCTTTTCTGTTTCCATGTTTAAAGATTGGTGTGATTACTGTTTTTGTCCAGTCTGATGGAACCTGTCCCGACTCCCAGGCCATTTCAATTATCCTGTGTAGCCATTTAAGACCTGACATTCCACTGTACTTGATGAGTTCCGACTTAATTTCATCCACCCCAGCTGCTTTATTGCACTGCAATCTATTGACCATTTTCTCCACTTCCTCAAACGTGATCCAATTTCCATCATCATTCCTATCCCATTCTACCTCGAAATCTGAAACATTACTGATCGTATTTTCACCTACATTGAGCAACTCTTCAAAATATTCCCTCCATCTGCCCAAGGCATCCACAGGATTCACCAGCAGTTTTCCTGACCTGTCGAAAAAACTTGTCATTTCCTTCTTACCTCCCTTTCGAAGACTGCTAATTACACTCCAGAATGGTTTTCCAGCAGCTTGACCCAATGTCTCCAACCTGTTTCCAAAGTCTTCCCAAGATTTCTTCTTGGATGCTGCAATTATCTGTTTGGCTTTGTTTCTTTCTTCAACATAACTCTCTCTGTCTACCTGAGTTCTAGTATGTAGCCATTTTTGATGCGCCTTCTTTTTCCTGTTACAGGCTGCCTTGACTGTGTCATTCCACCAAGCTGTTTGCTTCCTCCTACTTTTACACACTACTGTTCCAAGACATTCTTTAGCCACTTCTAGTACTATGTCCCTGTACCTTGTCCATTCCTTTTCCAATGACTGTAATTGACTACATTCAACTAACTGGTACCTTTCTGAGATCGCTGATATGTACTTGTGCCTGATTTCCTTATCCTGAAGTTTCTCCACTCTTATCCTCCTACATATGGACCTGACCTCCTGCACTTTCGGCCTCGCAATCCCAATTTCACAGCAGATTAAATAATGATCAGTGTCATCAAAGAATCCCCTGAATTCACGTGTGTCCCTCACAGCCTTCCTGAATTCCTGATCTGTTATTATATAGTCAATGACAGATCTGGTTCCCCTGCTTTCCCAAGTATACCGGTGAATGTTCTTATGTTTAAAAAAAGGAGTTTGTGATTACTAAGCCCATACTGGCACAGAAATCCAAGAGTTGCTGCCCGTTCCTGTTGGCCTCCACATCCTCTCCAAATTTACCCATAACCTTTTCGTATCCTTCTGTTCGATTTCCAATCCTGGCGTTAAAATCACCCATGAGCAGAACACTGTCCTTGTCCTTTACTCTAACAACTACATCACTGAGTGCCTCATAAAAACTATCCATCTTATCTTGATCAGTCCCTTCACAATGCGAATATACTGACACAATCCTAATTTTCTTGCTAGACACTGTCAAATCTATCCACATCAGTCGTTCGTTTACATACCTTATTGTAACTACGCTGGGTTCCATTTCACACAGGAATGCTAAATGCAAGAAACCACACAAGGTTGCAGAAACTCTGGCCTTACCAGCAGCGATTGATATGGTATCAGCTGTGTTTGGCGACTCACCGTTGAAGAGTATTCCTGTGTCTAATGGCACAGTGTGTAGAAGAATTTTAAACGTTTCTGATGATTCACTCGAGCAGTTAATTGATGAACTGCGTAACAACTATTTTGCACTTCAGTGAACAAAGCGACTGATATTCTTTAAAAAAAACTCATTTTGTTGCTTAAGTTCGTTTCGTTCATGAATTTAACATTCGAGAAGAATTGCTTTTCTACGAGTCGACGCAGAAAACTGCTAAAGCTCAAAGCGTTCCTGACACGATCAATACTTCTTTAAATCAAATCGCGATATCGTGGAACAGGTGCACGAGAGCATGCGCAAATGGAGTCTCTCAGCGTCCAGAATTAATGGTGGATTGCGCGCTGAAGTTTAAGATGTAGCTCCTGCCGCAGTACGGACTCATTGCATGATACATCTGGAGGCACTGCCTGCTAAAGAACTTAGACTGCCCTTCATGAAGGACAAAGGGTAATGGAAACATAATTAAGGAAAAATCTGTAAATTCAAGGATTTTTAAAGTGTTCTATGAAGAGAGGGTGATGAACACAATCGCTCTCTTGTAGTAATACTCGATGGCTTCAAGGGGTAAAGTAGTAAAGAGAATGTTTGAACTGAGGTATGAGATTTTATTTGTTAAGGAGGAAGAGTCACTCTCTGGCAGATTGTTTTAGCAACAGAGATTTTCGGTGAAAATGGCTTACCTCACTGACATTTTTAAGAAAATAAACATTCTTAATACTTCACTTCATGGTTATCAGGCGACTGTACTATCTAGGAATGAAAAAATGAATTAGAGCTGCGGTAAAACCGAATGGAAATTGGCATGCTAGATACGTTTCCAACTCTAGTGTCACTATACACAGATAATCCGATAATTCCAATGGAAATAAAAGCCTGCCTTGTTTATCATCTTACAACACTAAAACTTCACTTGCGAAAGTATTTCAGCGATCATTTTGATGAATTTATTTGGATTAAAAATCTACTAAAATGCTCTTGGACCATCATGTCTAAATATAAAAGAGCGAGAACAACTTATTGATCTCGCTTGTGATACTTCACTGCAGAGTAAATTCACTAAAGGATCTTTGTTGGAGTTTTGTGTATATACTAGCATGAAATTCCTAATGTTGACCCAAAATGCAACGAAGCGCGTGATTGCTTTTGTAACAACACACTTGTGCAAACTGGCTAGTTAGCTTTGGCAGCTATGAAGTCGAAATACCGCTCAAAGTTAAAAGTAAGCAAAAATTTTCGAGTGGCTGTTTCTGCCATTACACCACGTTTTGACAATTTTTTTTTTTGTCAAAAGAAAGCTCACCCATCACATCGAATTTTGTAATTTAAATTTCTAATGCTCTTGCGCTCCTTGTTTGTTGGATTGTAAACACTTGTGTTTTTCATTTCATAGTTTTTGAATAAATGAAAATACGATAAAGATATACAATTTCTTGCGTATTTTTGTTATAATAATTCTTGTAGCTTTGGTTTAGGTTGCTTAAAATCCTTCTATACTGAAATAGGTGGCACAAACAATAAAACAAAGAAAATAAAAAAATGACTTTTTATTGCTAAAGAAGGATTGGAGGGGGGGGGGGGGGGGAGGCTGAACAATTTTTCCTCGCGAAATGAGGCCCAGAGAAAAAAAAGTTACAGAAATATTGGCTTAATAGCTATGTGGCTGGCCAGCGACAATAAATCTACTTTTAAATCTGTCAGAAGTAATGTGTACAATGAACTAGGGTACGTGTATTCCTAGTCGGGGGACGCCATTCTCTGCTGGGCACTTATCAAGGCCATTTTTTAACAATGTGATGTACACTAACTGGAGCTGAACTGATTTCGTTAACTTCGCGTTACTGCTGTATTTGTGGTCACGTCGTGTCCAGGAGTTCGTAAGACACTGGACTAGTGTATGAGAGGGATAGTGGAGGGAGGGAGGAGGTGATCGAGGTTAATTCTCATTTAGGTTTATCCATAGTTTCAGTTAATCAGCTGTGATAAATGCGGGAATGGTTTTGTGAGAAACTCTACGGCCGATTTCCTTCCGCGTTCGGTTTAATCCGAATGTGGGCACGCTCGTTGTTGACGGTGCCGTAAACGAGCAGTTAAAATGTAAACTTAATTCACCGCGTGCTCCTGTTTATTTATGCGAAAAACTTCATCAACTGTGTCCTGAGATTTCAGTTTTGCCGATACAATGCATATTAATAGCCTCTAGAAGCAGTGAGGAGAGATTGTGTAGTAACTTTACGGCCAGATCGGTTTCTGAAACGTGGCTAAGGTGAATAAGAGCCATTGAAACCTCTCTGTAATACTGTTTTTGCACCTGGAAACCTGAGCAAAAGAAAGCAGATAACATTTAAAAGAAGATAGCTTAATAAACGTGTCTGTCGTTTTAATGTGCTAACTATGAGATGACACAAATTCTGTTTTTCTTCTAACAAATGTATTTCCAAAGTTACACAGATTGCCCGTTAACATTTTAAAGTAGAATGTTTTTCCAGACTGACTTATATTTTGAATGTCTTTTACCCAATAATTAATAGCTGCTGTTTTTTCAGTGCGTACTGTGGTTTGATATCTATGAATACGGAATACTCTTATTGTGTAGATGGTTACCAGATTGGCGGAGCACTTTCGCGGACGCTGAAATTCTCGCTTCCGTGTGCCTGAAATTCATCATCATCATCGTCATATCATAATCCTCATGGACACAGCCTCTTTGCGAGATGGTACCACTGATCATCCTTGCGGTATGAATGACCAGGGCCGTGCGGTTCTAGGCGCTCCAGTCCGGAGCCGCGCTGCTGCTACGGTCGCAGGTTCGAATCCTGCCTCGGGCATGGGTGTGTGTGATGTCCTTAGGTTAGTTAGGTTTAAGTAGTTCTAAGTTCTAGGGGACTAATGACCACAGCAGTTGAGTCCCATAGTGCTCAGAGCCATTTTTTTGACCTTCGATTTTTCTGCATAAGTGCTTCGGTCTGCACCTACGAACTGTCCGGGAAAAATACGCTTGCAGTAAATGTATGCTGCGGAATTTCGCGCGAAACGTACATAAAAGTCATCTGGTTTCATATTCAAGAGCAACATTATGTTAGACTGTCATTGTGTGTCGTTTACAGTGAGTGGCCTTTTTGGGTCCTGTCTATGTATTTATGAGATAAAATATGAGTATGGCAATGGCTATAATCCTGCTTTGGACATAATAGTGTGTCATTCAAAGCGGTAACAAACATGACTGTGCTTTATTCTCGTGAAGGATTAAACTTCTCTGAGGTTATGCACTTGCGTACGTCGATACTTCTGTGTTTCGTTATCGGTCTCCCTTTCGTTGCAGTCCTTCCTATACTCAATATAACCGTAAGGTTATTTGGTTGTAACAGGGTCCAGAACCACCTCAGATTTTCAGAATAATACTGTTTTATCAGACTAGCTGTCACTGGATAACGTAAGACATCATTTATTTTGCTTCAGTTACTACATCGCTTCGGTTGTGAAGCGATTTTCAAACGTATGTTTGCACTATAAAAGAATGTTGCTTAGTTAAGTTATAGAACAATCACAGATTGTACTGTCTAGGAATAAACAAAAGAGAACTTACATCAGTAAAATCCATAATAATAACCGTACTTGCTCCAGAACCTAAGAACGTGTCAAACCACACAGAAAATACAGGAACTGTAAAGTAACTTATAAAGATACAGAGACGACTGCCTAGTAAGTACCAAACAAAGCCTAGAACTATAGATAGAGGTCGTGAACGAAACTCATCTTGGAGCAGTACGTGGAGCCTTCAATGACCACCGTAGCAGAAGATTATCGAATGATGTTTCACAAAACCCTAACAAATTGTGGTCGTATGTAAAGGCTGTTAGCGCCACTACAGTCGGTATCCAGTCAGTCACGGTCAAGGCAGTGCGGCGATAGCCAACAGTTACTGCTGAGTAGTTGTTCTTACTAATATCGCGCCATAGGAGCAAACCAGTTGCGTCTTTACCTGCGGTTACTCGTACTTAAGGAACTGGGGCTATGCACGGCCCTGTTTAGAAAGAATAGCTCGATTTAGTCATAGGCTCGAGCCTCGTATGTTGTTTTCATTAGTTACAGCTAATTCGCTGCAAATAACTTGTAGTTGTGATCCTGCAGTCAAATAGTCTACGCATTGGCGTGAATTGTGTATTAATACATCACACAGAAATACAGACTGAAAGATAAATGATTAATTTAACAAAGAGGGTTCTGTTCTACCGTTTGCAATTGATTTATACTACAGAGAGTTAGTTTGAAAAATGCTTATTCAAGAAAAGACATCTCAAATAATCGGGAAGTGGTCCTATGACATTCTGTTAAAAATCAGACAGAAGATACCCTTATCAACTGTAGTAAATAAATATAAATATGAGGTATTGATGCTGGATTCATTAGCTGTACAGATGTGGAGAATATGATGTTTTGACAAACATTTGTGTAATGAAACATATATAAAAGGCTTCATAAATGAATAAATAAAATAGATGCAGATACATAGATTTCAGGGATGATAGCTGTAATGCTGTGTGACACACCGTTTGTTGAAATCGCATGATTTCCCTACCAGATTTTACACTAAGTTGGCCCCTCTTTTAACTATTATGTACCGTAGATCCCACAAAAAATGACGTGCCGATTAGCTGGAAGAAAGCACAGGCCACACCCGTCTACAAGAAGGGTAGCAGAAGTGACTCAAAAAATTACCTTCCAATATCCATGACATCAATTTATTGTAGAATCTTAGAACGTATTCTGAGATCAAACCTATAAAGACAGCTTAAATAAAAAGAGCTCCTCGAAGCCAACTAGCAGTGATTCTGGAAATACAGGTTATGTGAAACCCAACCCACACGAAACTGAAAAAGACTTGGATCAAGGCAATCACGTATATGCAGCATTACTCGATTTCCAAAACAAGCATTTGATTCTGTACCACAACAACATTTCTTATCAGAAGTATATATGATAGTATGCAGTATCAAGCGAAATCTGTGACTGGATTGAAGATTTGTTGGTACGGAGGATGCTGCAAGTTACATTGGATGGAGAGCCATCGACAGATAGCTGTGCACCAGGGAAGTAAGTTGGTGCCTTGCTGTTCATGTTGTATATTATAGACCTTGCAGACAGTATTAAAAGTAACCTCAGACATATCGCAGATGATCCATTATGTATAACGAAGTACAGTCTCAAAAAACTGCACAAATATTGTCAGATCTTGATAAGATTTCAAAACGCTGAAAAGAGTGGCAGCTTGCTTTAAATTTTCAGAGCCGGCCGGTGTTTCCGAGCGGTTCTAGGCGCTTCAGTTTGGAACCGCGCGACAGCTACGGTCGCAGGTTCGAATCCTGCCTCGGGCATGGATGTGTGTCATGTCCTTAGGTTAGTTAGTTTAAGTAGTTCTAAGTTTTAGGGGACTGATGACCTCAGATGTTAAGTCCCATAGCGTTCAGAGCCATTTTTTTTAAAATGTTCAGAAATATAGAGTTGTACTCTTCACAGTTGCCATATGTCCAATAAAAGGAATAGCTGTATCTAACTTTTCGTAAAGGCATGAACTGGAGCAGCTCTGCTTTGTTGGTAGAGTGTTAGGTAATGCAATCAGTCTGCAGAGAAGATTGCTTACAAATCAACTGTGCAATCCATCTTGGTGCTCTGCTCAGCTCTGTGGGACACGCACCAAGTAGGACTAACAGGGGTTATTCAGCGTATGCAGAGAATATCAGTACGAGTGGTCACAGGTTTGTTTCATGAGCGCGAGCGTATGACAGAGATGTTGAAAGAACTGAAATGGCAGGCTCCTGAAGATAGACGTAAACTAATGCGGCAAAGCCTTCTTGCAAAATTGTGAAGTTTCAAAGACTGGCTTTAAATGGTGACCCTGGGAAAATACTAATATCCCCTACACATCGCTCCCATAGCGATTATAGCGATCGTGACGCAAAGTCATGCTCATACTGTTCTGGGATGATCAAGGTGTGGTGAACTTGGAATTCATGCCTGATGGCACCGCCGTAACCACTGAAAGGTCCTGGGAGACCCTCAGAAACTGAACATCGAATTCAAAGGGCTCGCCCATACATGGAGCACCGTCTCACTCAGCATGACACACGAGCGCTGCGGCACATGCAATGATCCAATGATCCCGAGCCTTGGTTCACTGTCCTCGACTATCCTCTGTACAGTCCAGATTTGGTCATCCGATCTGTTTACAAAGCTTAAAGAACACCTTTGAGGACTTCACTTTGGTAGTGAAATGGTTGAAATGGCTCTGAGCACTATGGGACTTAACATCTGAGGTCATCAGTCCCCTAGAATTCAGCCTAATTAACCTAAGGACATCACACACTTCCATGGCGGAGGCGGGATTCGAACCTGAGACCGTAGCTGTCGCACGGTTCCAAACTGAAGCGCCTAGAACCGCTCGGCCACCGCGGCCGGCTACTTTGATAGTGATGAAGCGGTGATAGCAGAAGTGAGGTTGTGCCTCCATCAACGAAGTCAAAGATTCTACAGTGACGGCGTCAACAAACTGGTCTCTAGCTGGTCGAAATATGTTCGTCGACAGGGTGACTACGTTGAGAAATAAAGATATAGACATGAAAAATGAAGATGTAGAATATTAATAACGTTGGTATTATTTAAAAAATTTGAAGTGTTTCCACATAAAAAAAAATCATAGCCATAATTTTTCAGCATGTTGTCTTACAGTACTACATTGGTGTGCCAAACTTAAGACCGAAAATAAGTTTTGCCTGCCAAGTAACATAGCTCGATGTAACTTGGATGATACATACGAACAACTACTACTTTAGAGTACAGAAGGCAGCTGAAATAAGTACACAATGAGACGAAGAGAAATGGCGGTATCATTCAGAGACAATAAGTACACTGAATTCACCGCAATTAATGATGGTTCCCTGGACATTACATGGTTCTTAATAGCTCCTGTGATCAGCGCGGAAGGAATTACTTGCTGTGTAACGTGGTGCCAGGCTGGGCACAATGTTGGTAATTAGTTTCAGGGGTAGAACGTTCCATTCCTCCACTAGTGTCGTTGGTGCATGTGGACGTGCTGCCATACATCTCCCCACCGCGTCCAATTGCCGAATATCCTCTCGTTCCAAGAGCTCCTCCGCCTGCACTATTGGATACGGTCGCGCTTTACCATCCACAAAAAATGTCAGGGCTGAATGCATCTCCGAAAAGTGCACATGGGGAAGTAATACAGTATCGACATGACATTGACGGCTGGGTGTATTGTTTTCAGCGAAATTTAGGTCAGTACGACCACGTGACATTATGCCTCCTCACGCCGTAACACCTCGACCACCAAAATTTCATGTTTGTCAGTGCTGGACGTAACTTCATATGGTGAAGTGGGAATACGTAATTCACTCAGGAAGATCCAGGGTTATGGCGTGGAGGGTTGCAGTGTCACAGTGACGTTGACCGATGAGTGTACTGCAAGTCTGTACGCCAATGGAACTTTATTTCTCTCCACATCATAACACTTGGGCCCGCAAGAAAATGTTATTCGACAATGTTCCTGCGTGAATAACGTGTTCCTACCTCGCCATATGAGGTTAAGTCTAATATTGTGAAACGTGAACGTTTTGGTGGTCAAGTTGTTATGGAGTGAGGCGGTACAATGTTGCATGGTCGTATGGACCTAAACTTCTCCAAAAACAATGCACTCATCCGTCAGAGTTACTGTGATACTATACTCTTTACGCAAGTGCGTCTTTTCCGGGTGCATTCTGCCCTGATTTCTTTTTTATAGATGGCAATGTGCGGCCGCGTCCAACAGCGTACGTAGAGGAGTTCTTGGAACCAGAGGAAATTTGGCGATTGGACCGGTCTGTCCACAACATAAATCCCACAGCTAACGCATGGGATGCGATGGGGAGACGTATTGCAACTCGTCCACTTGCACCAACAACAAACCAGCAATTAGCAACCGCACTAGTGGAGGAATGGAACGCTCTACCACTGAAACTCCTTACCAACCTTGTGTGTGGCCTGGGAGCTCGTTACACAGCAAGTAATGCTGGTCATACATCCTATTAAGAACGTTGTCCCGCTTCTCGTAATGTCGAGAGAAACATTAATAGCGGTGAATTCATTATAATTATTATCTCTGAATGGTAATGCCACTCATGTTCGTCTCATTGTGTACTTCTCTCAGTTTGCTTCTGTACTATATAGCAGCAGTTCTCTTTATGTACGATTCAAGCTATGTTCGAGCTATGTTACTTGGCAGTGACACATCATCCAAAACTTACTTTCGTCCTCAAGTTTTGTACTTTACGAATTAGCTACTGTTTTTCTTGTTTCGTTACTTCCCGTTGTTTGCGTTCTTTGCAGTGTTAATTATTTTCGTGCCATAGGGCCTAATGCAACCCGAAATGATCAGTTCTCTGCGGCGCAAATGATCGAATTTTTAATACGACTTCATTCCCAATTTACCGTCTCAGTGGCTGAATTTTGAATAGTGTTTTCTGCTTGGGTGCCTACGATTTAAAGACTGTTCACTCCATACTTCAGTGATTCATGCTCGGCGTTGCTTTGGAGGTTACAATTTTGTCGTGTCGCAACCTCCGGAAGTACATTAACACATATTTCATCTCGTTAGTGTTCGAATTTTACAAAATATTTTCTTAGTGGGAGCCTGCTACAGACGTTAAATATTTCTTCCGAAGTACATTTCTCTGGATCAGTGGATAGGCTGCGTGTTGCTACATCATTCGATCAGTTCCTCCGCTCTCTCTCTCTCTCTCTCTCTCTCCCTCCCCCCCTCCCTCCCCACCTCTCCCCCTCTCCCCCTCTCCCCCTCCCCCCTCCCACCCTCTCCGTCCCCAAGAGCACTTACAGGTCACAGTTAACATAACTCTGCACTTGGAAAAAACTTGATATTTTCGTAGGATTACAGAAAAAAGATAATACTCATTTTGAAACAGAAGGTTTATTCTGCCTTTCATTAATAGGAAACAATGTACACTCTAAAATAAATACTATCCCTGAAATCTAGAAGACGACCATCTTTGTAAAGAAAACGAATGATGCATTTATGGCAGTAACTTTTACACTTGCGTGAGAATAAAATCTGTAGTTACTGTTAATGAGTAGTAGATCACTGATGCATTCTGGATTTGATGGGCTTTGGCGATATGTTATTAACATACCAATGTTGATTGGACACATGAAAAACGTCTTGCAACTGCAGCCGAGCCTGGTCTGCTCCACCGCTTTAAGATGCCAGCATTATCGCTGATGTGCATTAAAATGTAAAGATGTACTTCATCTGCTGCGGAGGATTTGTTATTCTTAAATTCCTTAACCCCCCCCCATGAACCATGGACCTTGCCGTTGGTGGGGAGGCTTGCGTGCCTCAGCGATACAGATAGCCGTACCGTAGGTGCAACCACAACGGAGGGGTATCTGTTGAGAGGCCAGACAAACGTGTGGTTCCGGAAGAGGGGCAGCAGCCTTTTCAGTAGTTGCAAGGGCAACAGTCTGGATGATTGACTGATCTGGCCTTGTAACAATAACCAAAACGGCCTTGCTGTGCTGGTACTGCGAACGGCTGAAAGCAAGGGGAAACTACAGCCGTAATTTTTCCCGAGGGCATGCAGCTTTACTGTATGATTACATGATGATGGCGTCCTCTTGGGTAAAATATTCCGGAGGTAAAATAGTCCCCCATTCGGATCTCCGGGCGGGGACTACTCAAGAGGATGTCGTTATCAGGAGAAAGAAAACTGGCGTTCTACGGATCGGAGCGTGGAATGTCAGATCCCTTAATCGGGCAGGTAGGTTAGAAAATTTAAAAAGGGAAATGGATAGGTTGAAGTTAGATATAGTGGGAATTAGTGACGTTCGGTGGCAGGAGGAACAAGACTTCTGGTCAGGTGACTACAGGGTTATAAACACAAAATCAAATAGGGGTAATGCAGGAGTAGGTTTAATAATGAATAGGAAAATAGGAATGCGGGTAAGCTACTACAAACAGCATAGTGAACGCATTATTGTGGCCAAGATAGATACGAAGCCCACGCCTACTACAATAGTACAAGTTTATATGCCAACTAGCTCTGCAGATGACGAAGAAATTGAAGAAATGTATGATGAAATAAAAGAAATTATTCAGATTGTGAAGGGAGACGAAAATTTAATAGTCATGGGTGACTGGAATTCGAGTGTAGGAAAGGGGAGAGAAGGAAACATAGTAGGTGAATATGGATTGGGGGACAGAAATGAAAGAGGAAGCCGCCTGGTCGAATTTTGCACAGAGCACAACATAATCATAACTAACACTTGGTTTAAGAATCATGAAAGAAGGTTGTATACATGGAAGAACCCTGGAGATACTAAAAGGTATCAGATAGATTATATAATGGTAAGACAGAGATTTAGGAACCAGGTTTTAAATTGTAAGACATTTCCAGGGGCAGATGTGGACTCTGAGCACAATCTATTGGTTATGACCTGTAGATTAAAACTGAAGAAACTGCAAAAAGGTGGGAATTTAAGGAGATGGGACCTGGATAAACTAAAAGATCCAGAGGTTGTACAGAGATTCAGGAAGAGCATAAGGGAGCAATTGACAGGAATGGGGGAAATAAATACAGTAGAAGAAGAATGGGTAGCTTTGAGGGATGAAGTAGTGAAGGCAGCAGAGGATCAAGTAGGTAAAAAGACGAGGGCTAGTAGAAATCCTTGGGTAACAGAAGAAATATTGAATTTAATTGATGAAAGGAGAAAATATAAAAATGCAGTAAGTGAAGCAGGCAAAAAGGAATACAAACGTCTCAAAAACGAGATCGACAGGAAGTGCAAAATGGCTAAGCAGGGGTGGCTAGAGGACAAATGTAAGGATGTAGAGGCCTATCTCACTAGGGGTAAGATAGATACCGCCTACAGGAAAATTAAAGAGACCTTTGGAGATAAAAGAACAACTTGTATGAATATCAAGAGCTCAGATGGAAACCCAGTTCTAAGCAAAGAAGGGAAAGCAGAAAGGTGGAAGGAGTATATAGAGGGTCTATACAAGGGCGATGTACTTGAGGACAATGTTATGGAAATGGAAGAGGATGTAGATGAAGATGAAATGGGAGATATGATACTGCGTGAAGAGTTTGACAGAACACTGAAAGACCTGCGTCGAAACAAGGCCCCCGGAGTAGACAGTATTCCATTGGAACTACTGACGGCCGTGGGAGAGCCAGTCCTGACAAAACTCTACCATCTGGTGAGCAAGATGTATGAAACA
Organism: Schistocerca piceifrons; assembly: GCF_021461385.2. Taxonomy (NCBI): domain Eukaryota; kingdom Metazoa; phylum Arthropoda; class Insecta; order Orthoptera; family Acrididae; genus Schistocerca; species Schistocerca piceifrons. The sequence continues at coordinate 317,842,858 of NC_060139.1, read as the reverse complement.
GGCGAAATACCCTCAGACTTCAAGAAGAATATAATAATTCCAATTCCAAAGAAAGCAGGTGTTGACAGATGTGAAAATTACCGAACTATCAGCTTAATAAGTCACAGCTGCAAAATACTAACACGAATTCTTTACAGACGAATGGAAAAACTAGTAGAAGCCAACCTCGGGGAAGATCAGTTTGGATTCCGTAGAAACACTGGAACACGTGAGGCAATACTGACCTTACGACTTACCTTAGAAGAAAGATTAAGGAAAGGCAAACCTACGTTTCTAGCATTTGTAGACTTAGAGAAAGCTTTTGACAATGTTGACTGGAATACTCTCTTTCAAATTCTAAAGGTGGCAGGGGTAAAATACAGGGAGCGAAAGGCTATTTACAATTTGTACAGAAACCAGATGGCAGTTATAAGAGTCGAGGGACATGGAAGGGAAGCAGTGGTTGGGAAGGGAGTAAGACAGGGTTGTAGCCTCTCCCCGATGTTGTTCAATCTGTATGTTGAGCAAGCAGTAAAGGAAACAAAAGAAAAATTCGGAGTAGGTATTAAAATTCATGGAGAAGAAATAAAAACTTTGAGGTTCGCCGATGACATTGTAATTCTGTCAGAGACAGCAAAGGACTTGGAAGAGCAGTTGAATGGAATGGACAGTGTCTTGAAAGGAGGATATAAGATGAACATCAACAAAAGCAAAACAAGGATAATGGAATGTAGTCTAATTAAGTCGGGTGATGCTGAGGGAATTAGATTAGGAAATGAGGCACTTAAAGTAGTAAAGGAGTTTTGCTATTTGGGGAGCAAAATAACTGATGATGGTCGAAGTAGAGAGGATATAAAATGTAGGCTGGCAATGGCAAGGAAAGCGTTTCTGAAGAAGAGAAATTTGTTAACATCCAGTATTGATTTAAGTGTCAGGAAGTCATTTCTGAAAGTATTCGTATGGAGTGTAGCCATGCATGGAAGTGAAACATGGACGATAAATAGTTTGGACAAGAAGAGAATAGAAGCTTTCGAAATGTGGTGCTACAGAAGAATGCTGAAGATTAGATGGGCAGATCACATAACTAATGAGGAAGTATTGAATAGAATTGGGGAGAAAAGAAGTTTGTGGCACAACTTGACCAGAAGAAGGGATCGGTTGGTAGGACATGTTCTGAGGCATCAAGGGATCACCAATTTAGTATTGGAGGGCAGCGTGGAGGGTAAAAATCGTAGAGGGAGACCAAGAGATGAATACACTAAGCAGATTCAAAAGGATGTAGGTTGCAGTAGGTACTGGGAGATGAAAAAGCTTGCACAGGATAGAGTAGCATGGAGAGCTGCATCAAACCAGTCTCAGGACTGAAGACGACAACAACAACAACAACAAATTCCTTAAAACGATCTCGCTTTCTAGGTGGCGATAAAACTGTGCTTGAAAGTTCTATGTTAAAAAAAAAAGGGAAGTAATTCAGACTCATGGGGAAATTAGGCAGGTATATCCGAAAAATGAGTGTTTCACTTTGATGAAGTATTATAAGAATTACACACCGAGGTGACAAAAGCCATGAGATACCTCCCAGTATCACGTCAGACCGTTCGCCCTGAGTAGTGCAACAACCCGATGTGTCATGGACTCATCCTGCAGGAATATTGAGTCATGCTACCCCTAAAGTCGTCCACAATTGCGAAAGTGTTGCCGGCGTAGGACTTTGTCCACGGGCTGAGCTCTCGGTTACGTCCCATAAATGTTCGATGGGTTTCATGTCGGGCGATCTGCGTTGGCAAATCAATCGCTCGAACTGTCCAGAATGTTCTTCAAACCAATCATGAACATTTGGGATCCGGAGACTTGGCGCATCGTTGTTTGGGAACACGAAGTCCATGAATGCCTGCAATGGACTCCAAGTAGCCGGACACAACCATTTCCCGTTAATGATCGGTTCAGTTCCCGGTAAACACAGCCCACACAGTTGTGGAGCCTCTGTGTATGTACATATCGCCATCCCATGACTTTTGTCACTTCAGTGTAATAATTCTGTTTGGCTATAGGAGACTGTGCACTAACTGTACGAAATAATTACGTTAACGATTGCATGTTGTATCTGGGTAATTTGCAGCCATTTGTCGCACACTGCTAAAAATGTCCTCCTTCCCATTTGTATCAACCGTATTCATAACACAGAAAGACGACCAAAGCAACGTAGTAGTTTTATGCTTCGAAGGAATGCAACCTTCTCACTTGATAAAGGCGTAGCTCGATTTTTCATCCCTTATAGTTCCTATTAACAACACATATCTATCGATATACATCAATAACACCATATCATTATAAATATACCCTTTTCTTCCATCAAAATGAAACCGTACTAACTGCACTAATTAAACTCACCGCATAGTCATTGCCACTGACACCGCAGATTTGTTGAAGTTACTGAAACCAGAGAATTGCCTGACTTGACTGTAAGTTCTTTTTCCTAACTCAGCTTTTTCAGTGGTTTCAGGGAGTCCACAATTCTTCGTGCTAGCTTGTTACCATATCTGTGAAATCTGTAAGAGTAATTGTTTTCCGTCAGTAAAGCAGCAACCTTGCTGTACTGAGCGTAAAGACTACTAGAGTGGACGAACTGTTCTGAGGTACGCACACTTCTTGTTTCAAAGACGATCAGAGGCCACTTCTATTCATGCAACATACAATGAATTTTTCAGTATTTATTGTTGCTGTTATTGTTTCGAACTGCATCAGTGTGTTCTTTGATATGTTTACCTATAATAGGAAACCTGGCATGCTATCTCAGATTCTGACTTCTCCATAATGTACACCTAGAGCTATTCATTGTTGGCCAACTTTTTTTTAACCCTTCACGACAAACAGCGTTAAGAGCTTTAATTTCTTCAGCACACATTGGAACACTTTTCTCTGTTACACAATTTTTATTACTTCCACTATCCATGAAGGAATTGTCTTAGTATGGGATTTCTTACAGCTAAGTTTCCTTTTGTGAGTTCTTCCCGACTCTAAGCATAGTAAAGTAGCGCAGCTTATGCAACGTACATATCCAGTACACTAGCCATTTTCGTCGTCAGCCGGTAGACATTTATTCCTTAGATAGCTTCTAAAATACTCCTTTTTTGCAATATGTACGCATTGATTTCAATCTTACATCTTGCTGCACTGGCTTCCTCACGCTGCGTGATTACAAATACACACATACCGCGAATGAAAAGCGTGCGCTGGCTGTAGTTGTACACAGATAAAGACGCGTTAAATCCTTGGAGTCCAAACGTTACGTAGGATTCGATCATAGCTTCTCTGCTCGGCTGTGATAATTGATGCAGACAGCCTATCCAGTTAGTATGTCCCTTGCCCGACTAGCATTGTGTGTTCGCTTACTCGGTCATACGCTTTCAGTGTCACACTACGCACAATGATAGCAGAAATGGTGGAGAGTTGAGGGGTGAGTAGCTGCTTCGGCAGTTTACGATTAATGTACAGGGCGTTCCAGGAGGGACGGTCCATATTCAGGGATATGACAGGAACGCACATTTGAAGCGTATGCATTTTCCTGCGACCGTCGATTATTACGTGCGCTGTTGTTTCCATTCCATGTAAACGTAGCTTCATCAGTGAATAGTAGTAACACAAGCGAATAACGATTGTCATTTAACCAATGCAAGTCTTCTGGGATTGAGGACATGCTCTATGTGATACGGGTACAAAAGTTCCACATGTACTGCCCCGCCATACACTCGTTGGTAAGACACTGATACGAAGAGAGTGTCACCCCGTGCTGGCAGTGCACTGCACCGTTTCAACAACGTGTTGCTGATCCTTCACACTACACGTCCAGAAGAAAAATGGGAACTTACAAGAATACCAGTTTCGCGCAATGTCCTGAAAACTCTGGTAAAACGCTGTACGGTAAACAATTCGACGCGTCGGAAAGCACTGACGGGATTCTTTGAGCAGGGGGAGCACTACTATCGCAGAAGCCATAAAAATTCATCATATCTGAATATTCCTCATTAGTGACGATGTGAGGCATTGTAGCCAGCGTGTGTATAAGCAGGGTTAATCGATGCTTCTATCTGATACGCCCTCAATTCCTCGCTCTACTTCACTCACAGCACACCACGCACAGCTGCACATTCAACAGGCTAATTTAATGGCAGAAAGACATCCAGAGCAATGAAGCTGAAAGCAGCGAGATAGGTTGGGCTGGAATTCAATGTCGAAGATTTTGTGTGTACGAGAGACATACGTGCGCGCCACTAGTCCAGAAATAAACAACGTTAAACTTTCAATCTCTGTTGATCCATCATGCACAGGGGACATCAGCTGGTCTATTAATTGTCAGTATCAATTAAATTCGCCAACAGCCGTGTAACTGAGATGTTGCTTTATTTTATTTTGACCACTAGTTTCGGCATTTTACTATGCCATGTTCAGGCCCTATGTGCAAAATAAATGATACTGTCATAGAATGCCATGTTTTCCTGGATGTCGTGAATTCAAACCGTTTAACAAGTGCTTCACTCGTTGACTTGCTATAAAGTGTTCGAATGAAGCAGTTGTGAAACGGTTTCAATTCACGACCTTCAGGAGTATGTGGCACTGTATGACAATATCGTTTATTTTGAGAGATGCATATGGGGTCTGAAAACGGTACAGTGGAATATCGAAACTGGTAGTCAAAATAAAATAGAATGATATCTCATTTACAAGGCTGTTGGCGAATTTCATTGATATTCACAATTACATTAAACATTCTGTGTCTCGGAAACCATTGGGAGTGGGGTATAAGTTCACATGAAGTTTTTTGCGTCAAATGAACAAATGAACGTTTCTGTCATATCCCTGAATATTAACCACTACTTCTGAGTACAGATGTAAAAATACTGTAGGCTACCATAGACTACCATAAACAAATGTAGACTGCGGTAGTTTTCCTGGTAGACTTGGTGAGTTAGGATCTCACCCACGTGACCTGTGCTAGATGTGTTGAATAGCAATCGGGCGTTACCTTTCAACGATCGCTTTCATTATTTATGCGATCAGTGTCTTAGTAGATTCCCATAAAAAACGGAATCGGTGAACCGTCTATACACTGAGTGGGGGTATATAAAGGACAAGGTAACTACGGAACATTGAAGTGGCCGTGCGGTTAAAGGCGCTGCAGTCTGGAACCGCAAACCGCTACGGTCGCAGGTTCGAATCTTGCCTCGGGCATGGATATTTGTGATGTCCTTAGGTTAGTTAGGTTTAACTAGTTCTAAGTTCTAGGGGACTAATGACCTCAGCAGTTGAGTCCCATAGTGCTCAGAGCCATTTGAACTACGGAACATTGTTATCCTACATAGTTACCCTCATGTATGTTACTTAAAAATAAACAGTACTTACAGAAAAACTGAAATTGCCAGTGTTGAACTAAAGCTCTATCCGGAAACTGTTGAGATGTAACTTCAAACAGAGGAATGTTGTAGCAGAAATAAAGGAAACAATACAGATTTATAATATAGCGCTGGATAACGCAATTACCTCAAGAAAAAGGTGAAATAAAAGCCACAAAACAAAAATACGGCAAACACCGCTTCACTGCTTCGTCGAACTTACATGAAATATGTTTCTGTTTTTCATAGCTGACTGTTGTGACCGAGCGGTTTTAGGCGCTTCAGTCCGGAACCGCGCTGCTGCTACGGTCGCAGGTTCGAATCCTGCCTCGGCCATGGATGTGTGTGCTGTCCTTAGGTTAGTTAGGTTTAAATAGTTTTAGGTCTAGGGGACTGATGACCTCAGATGTTAAGTCCCATAGTGCTCAGAGCCGTTTGAACGATTTGTTATTCATAAACAGCTTTAGTATTTATCAATAATGGCAAGTAAGTCTTGCCTTTGATCATAACGTCGAACGTTCCATTAGGTATAAAATAACAATAATAATTGTATATATTTTTATGTTTATGCAGGTACATTGTACTTACATGAAAAAAATTGATTTGTTTACGTATAAGTGGAGAAGTTACATGATGAACTAATTTGTTTTACTTTCAAAATGTAGCTTATGTTCTCTAAAGATATAAAATACACAATGGACGAACAGTGCACGATTTACGCTTCTAATTACGCGCAGAAAAAGAAAGAGAGAGGGGAGAGAGAGAGAGAGAGAGTGAGTGAGTGAGTGTCTGTCTTCGATTCCCAGTTCCTCTCGTACACGTCGATTTGTGTTTCTTTCTCCCCAAATGGAAATGAAGTCCCATGCTTCTTGACAGAGCGTAGGGGAACGATGAGGGAGACCCGCACGCCGTACTAGGCAAGGTCCTACTGGAGGTGGTTTGCCGTTGCCTTCCCCCGATCGTAATGGGGATGAATGATGATGATGAAGACAACACAAAACCACACCACCCACTCATCTCGGGGCAGGTGAAAATCCCTGACCCCGCCGGGAATCGAACCCGGGACCCCGTGCTCGGGAAGTGAGAACTCTACGGCGAGACCACGAGCTGCGGACTCCTTACAAATACAACCCGTAATATTACCGTTTGCTACGTCATTTATGTAGTGTAGCAAAACCACAGAACAACAGTTTTGTTTGAGTGTAACTCTACTCCTGGGACACCCCGTATATACACTACTGGCCATTAAAATTGCTACACCAAGTAGAAATGCAGATGATAAACGGGTATTCATTAGACAAATATATTATGCTAGAACTGACATGTGATTAGATTTTCACGCAGTTTGGATGCATAGATCCTGAGAAATCAGTACCCAGAACAACCACCTCTGGCCGTAACAACGGCCTTGATACGCCTGGGCATTGAGTCAAACACAGCTTGGATGGCGTGTACAGGTACAGCTGCCCATGCAGCTTCAACACGACACCACAGTTCATCAAGAGTAGTGACTGGCGTATTGTGACGAGCAAGTTGCTCGGCCACCATTGACCAGACGTTTTCAGCTCATGAGAGATCCGCAGAATGTGCCGGCCAGTGCAGCAGTCGAACATTTTTTGTATCCAGAAAGGCCCGTACAGGACTTGGAACATGCGGTCGTGCATTATCCTGCTGAAATGTAGGGTTTCGCAGGACTCGAATGAAGGGTAGAGCCACGGGTCGTAACACATCTGAAATGTTCGCACTGACGGCACTTTGAACAGTGGACGTTACAAGAGGTGGCCGAGACGTATAACCAATGGCACCGCATACCATCACGCCGGGTGATACGCTAGTATGGCGATGACGAATACACGCTTCCAATGTGCGTTCACCGCGATGTCGCCAGACACGGATGTGACCATCATGATGCTGTAAACAGAACCCGGATTCATCAGAAAAAATGAAGTTCTGGCGTTCGTGCACACAGGTTCGTCGTTGAGTACACCATCGCAGGCGCTCCTGTCTGTGATGCAGCGTCAAGGGTAACCGCAGCCATGGTGTCCGAGCTGATAGTCCATGCTGCTGCAAACTTCGTTTAACTGTTCGTGCAGATGGCTGTTGTCTTGCAAACGTCCTCGTCTGTTGATTCAGGGATCGAGATGAGGCCGCACGATCCGCTACAGCCATGCGGATAAGATGCCTGTCATTTCGACTGCTAGTGATACGAGGCAGTTGGGATCCAGCACTGCGTTCCGTATTATCCTCCTGAACCCACCGATTCCATATTCTGCTAACAGTCATTGGATCTCGACCAACGCGAGCATCATTGTCGCGTTACGATAAACCGCAATCGCGATAGGCTACAATGCGACCTTTATCAAAGTCGGAAACCTGATAGTATGCATTTCCCCTCCTTACACGAGGCATCACAACAACGTTTCACCAGGCAACGCCGGTCAACTGCTGTTTGTGTATGAGAAATCAGTTGGAGACTTTCCTCATGTCAGCACGTTGTAGGTGTCGGCACCGGCGCCAACCTTGTGTGAATGCTCTGAAAAGCTAATCATTTGCATGTCACAGCATCTTCTTCCTGTCGGTTAAATTTCGCGTCTGTAGCACGTCATCTTCGTGGTGTGGCAATTTTAATGGCCAGAAGTGTATTTGGCCGATTAATTTCGATATTTAAGCAATATGTTTTCAAAAGTGGACAGCAGCTGATATTTGGCATCCTTTTTAGAAAGGAAGTGCTACACTGCCTGCTGGTGAGACCAGCTAGGAAAGCGCGCCGCATGTCTGCCGCAACTGGCGGCGGCCGATGTTTGCGTGGGCGTTGCACGCAGTGCGTGCACGCACCAGCGCCGCCGACGTGCCGAGCGGCGTCCAGCCCGGCGTGGCGGCCGCGATAGCCGCCGGGAGCACACAAAGCGGCGCGCCAGATAAAGCGGACAAAGGGCACACCCGCCGCGGATTACCGTACCGACACTCGCAGCGCCGGCGCCTGCCGCTGCCGCTGCCCGCGCAACTGCTTGCCGTCACGCCCCGCACCGGTCCGCTATGACGGGTGTCGGCTAATCTACCTGCCGCCGACACGTAAGGGGCGGAGCTGTCCGATTGTCTGGGGACTAATACAGCTGCTCTGTCATCTCGCTCTTACTGTACGGGCTCGAAGGTTAGGCTTGCGAGCTCTGTGCAAGCATTCGTAACAGTTGCGCTTCACCCACTTGCTTTTGCGAAGACAGGTAGTCGAGAGAAGTTCAAAATGTTTTGCTATTCTCTCGATAGCCTCTTCTTGTTTACTAAAATCTTGCCTACCCCCGACAACGACTGCGAGCAGCTTGAACACGTGTTTACTTCACACTAGGAGCATCCAATAATTAATACAGCTCATTTTTTTCTGATAGCAGGATTCCAATACACCACACCGATCCCCAGTACTCTGGCTACAAAATCCTATTTTTCAGCACAATCTCCGTTCATTGCGACGACCTTAGGCCACATTACCGGGCGGGGCTGTACCCGCGCTTGGTACCACTCCACTGGTCGACGTCGGAGCCGATGTATTTCTGCGTCAAGAACCTGCTCATCATTCAAGTACTGATTCCCGTGGAGTGCATGCTTCATTGGGCCGCACACATGCAAGTTGATAGGTGCGAGATCTGGGCTGTAGGATGGATGAGGAAGAACATTCGGATGAAGATTCACGAGCCCCTCTCAGGTGCACGCACTTGCTACAGTTCTTGGCATTGTCATGGAACAGGAGAAGTTAGTTTGCATTTTTGTGGCGACGAAGACACCAAAATCGTCTCTTCAATTTCCCCTTGGTAGCATAACACACTTCAGACTTGATCGTTGCTTCATGGAGGAGGACATGAAACAGAATAAACCTCTTGGGAGTCCCAGAAGACCTGCACCATGACTTAACTGGCTGAGTCTGCGACTTTGAACTTATCCTTCGAAGGAGAGGTGGTGTGGCGCCACTCCTTGTCCTGCCGTTGAGTTTCCGCTTCGAAGTGATAAACCAGTGTTTCATCACCTGTGACGATGTTCGACAAAATGTTGTCACTATCAGCCTAGTAACACGCAAGCAATTTCGCACAGATGGTCCTTCAGTGGTCTTTATTATCTTCTATTAGGCAGCGAGGAACGCAGCGGGCGTACACCTTTGAGTACCCCAACTAGTGGACGAGTGTCTCAGCACTACCAACAGAGACGATCAGTTACCTTGAATCAGACTTGTTTGCACTTTTCAACATTGCAGGAGTCATCGCTGTGCGCAACCGGCCAGCACGCAGGAAATCAGACTGGTTTGTTCGACCCTGTTACGATGATAACAGACGCCTCGCTCAACGACTTAGCGTGCTTTTGGTCACTGCTAAGTCTCCGTAGACATTCTGCAAGCATGGATATTTGCGATGCTTTGATTTTCCCCCCAAAAGAAAATGAATGGTTCTGATTGGAACGCACCTCCGTTACACACGCCATATTGAACGCTACCTATAACGCCGCCGGATATGGGAACTTCATGAAACTATGCAGGAGCTGAAGAGTTCTACGATGTCCCTCAGTAAATTCTACATTTTTTTCCACCGAAGTTGCCCGGAAAAAAGTATTGCATTACTTAGTGAAGCGCCCGTCGTATACACCTCACAAAACCTATTTCACATTATGTTTTAAATATGGCACCTAAGTTCAAATTTCGTGCCCCATTAAAAGTGTGTGGCAGAGTTCAGTGATGGTGGACATGGACCTATAAATCAATTTATTAAAAAGTCAATGAAATAAATTATTTAATTTATGCATTAGAAGCAGTTTTCCTCGACCAATTGAAACTACCGATGGTTCGCTTGAGTGGGGAACAATGAATGTTGGCGTTAGTGTAACGTTCATGTTAGCCAATGAGTTAATTCAGAAAATTCACAAGACCGTGACTCTCTGAAACAATTGAGGTCCACTACCTTCATATTCAATCTGCAGCCACACCGATAAGCGAGGAGGAGAGCGAGATGCGCCACCAGCTGAAAGTAGGAAGAGCCGTTTCACTGCCATCCCCAGTCAAGTTGGTTACAGGAACATTTCTCTATCGGAGAACGCAGACTGTTGTGCTGTGTCGAAGCACGGAGAGACAATCTCTGGGCCTCATTCCGTTGCAGGTCTTGGTCGGTTTCACTTCAGTACTAGTAGTAATGTGGCAGTTGCCCCCGTTTCATTGTCATGTGCTGGTTTCCATCACTTTGGAAGCAACCATGTGTAGACTCAGTCAGCTTTATTTAAGGTGTTTCATAGTAGAATACTCGAGACAACTTCGGTCAAAGCGTGGAATTACGCTGAATGCACCGCAAGCAACTGGCATTACGATTCCATTGAGGCCAACACAGTAAGCTTTGCCGTGTTGCTACAGTATTCGTGTTCATATTAAGTGACTCCTCACAGCTAGAAAATTTCTTTCATGATTTTCACTTCCCAGAATTCATCTCAGTTCTCCCGATAGCCACTCTCTTTAGGTACTGGAAGAGTTATTGTAGTTTCTTATTTGTTTCTCAATGTTATCCATGTACATCCATCTTGCACTACAGCAAGACAGCAGCTCTCCATACACCCCAAAATTGTGAGATCGCTTGGTTCCTATCTTTGTGACAAAACTCCCTCAATTGTGTTTTTGTCGCCAACATATTTATTTTCAATTCAATTCTTTTACTGGTCTGTAGTTTTCACCATGTCCCCCATCACTTAAGTTATTAATACCGGCTATAGACACACCTGCTGTTGGAGAAGAAGGCTGATGACTCCAGACTCCAGAGAACAGAACATTAGCACATGAGAGCGTTTTTATCTGCTGGACCTGCCAGGGTAGCCGAGAGCGCTAATGTACTGCTTCCTGGACTCGGGTAGGCGTGCCGGCCCCGGATCGAATCGGCCCGGCGGATTAACGACGAAGGCCGGTATGCCGGCCAGCCTGGATGTGGTTTTTAGGCGGTTTTTCACATCCCGCTAGGTGAATACCGGGATGGTCCCCAAGTTCCTCCTCAGTTACACGCCTCACAGCCATTTGAAAACGGTCGCACTATTTCATGAGTTACACTAGAAGCAGACAGCTGTGGTATACTAATTGCGTCCCGGGGGGTTTGGGGTGGGGGCAGGAAGGGCATCCAGCCGCCCTCTGCCATTAACACTGCCAAATCTGTAATAACAAAGCCGATCCCGCGTTAGAGCGGGACAAAGGCCCGAGAAAGAACGAAAGAAAGAAAGTGTTTTTATCTGCTGATAGGGAAACAGTGACAGGCAATACACCCCATTTCCATCGAATCAAACTAACTCCAACAACTGCATGTTGTGTGGGTGGCTCGTGAGTTGCGCCAGTAGAGCATTTGTCCGCAAAAGGTTCGAGTACCGTGGCGGTGTATAGTTTTATCTGCCAGTAAGTTTCAAGTCAACACACATTCCACTCCAGAGTGAAAATTAATTCCGGAATTTTCACTTAAAGTTGGGCCTTTTCTGAGCTATGATAGTGCAGTACCTGTGTTGTTAAGGAGAACGATGCAATGTTCCTTCGGGCATGCATGCATTTCCGAAGGAACAGGCACTGCGGCAACTACAGCCTTTATGAAATATATTCGCAGCTGCGAATACGAACAACCATCAGCTGCGTAAGGGAGTGACGACAGTGAAATTATGTGTCGGTCGGGACTCGAACCCGGATTTTTCGTTTTACGCGAGCGGTCGCGTTGAGGGCTGTGGCTATCCGTGCACGATTCACGGCCAACCCCAGACTTCCATATGTCTTTGTTCCTGTGTTACAACCTGCACTCATACACATATTATGTGATTCCCGTAGAAGGGAGGACATTTTAACTGGAAGTCACCGCCTACTATCGTCGCATAAATACAATATTGCAGTGTCCGTGTTATTAAGAAGAGCGATGCAATGTTCTTTGGGGCATGTTCAGGGGAAAGTTTCGCAGCAGTCAACATGCTAAGTGGAGCAAATTTATCAGCCTCGATGGAAACTAAGGAGAAACTTTGTCCTTCAGCCGTACAACGCTGGGCAAATGTCTTGGCAAAGAACTATTCACGCTGCACGATTTGGGGATACGATGTTGGATCATGTGGGACAAGATTCATCAGTGTGCGCCGGCCAACTTACCTGTGAAATGTACGCTTAGAACGTTACGGGTGCAGAATATTAGAGGAGTGATAATTTCAGCTCTGTCATAAATGGCTGAATGCAGTGGGGTCGACTGATTTTTCAAACCCAGGTTCGCTTGTGACTGAAGATTATGTTGCAATATGCTGCCCAAAGAAAAAAAAGGAAGAAAATGTGAAGCTGTCAGAAGACACGGTCGGATGTCAATGTAGCTTCGTACACGTACCCACCAGCGACAGGTATTTAAATGATTAGAGCTGCAGGTCTCGGTGACTGGTAGATCGGCCACCAGTTCGCATTCGCATCAGGAAGAAAGGAAGGATTGAAGGAAGACCAGAGTTTAACGACCTGTCGACAACGTGGTCATTACAGTCGGAGAACAAACTCGAATTAAGAAAGGACGGGGAAGGAAACCGGCAGCGATCTTTCGTAGGAACCATCCTGTTATTTTCCTGGTATGATTTGAGAAAACCATTGAAAACCTAAACCAGGATGGCTGGACGCGGATTTATTCCGTCCGCCTCCCGAATGCAAGTCCGAGGTGCTGAACAGTGCGCTATATCGCTCGCTTCTGGATATTACTTACGTTCGTGTTTAGTGTTGATATCAGGCCTGGCAGGGTATACATAAGGCATGAATAGCGTCAGACATTGAGGGACCACTGTGATGGAAACGGATATGCTATGTACTCGTGTGAGACGTCCTTGTTACCATCTGACAGAGCTTTAAAGAGGCCTTATTGTTTCTCTCCACTGGGCCGGGTGGTCGGATCGTCCGATATACAGGTTTGTGGGGCATTCGGATGTGACAGACGCCGATTTTCCTCTGCATGGGAACGTGAGGGCAAGCATACTCGTCAAGATTCCGGTCATTAACCTGGCAACCACAAGAGAGGGTCGCCGTGTTGTCCACCAGGCCCACATTACCACCTGCTACCCCAGTGCGAGGAATAACTACACGCAACATTCTGCATAATATCGCACCATTGGTCGGTGACTAGCAGCAAAAAATTACCGTTCCGTGCGTAGGTTCCCGTTAACACCACAACACAAACAATACAAACGGTAGCATTTGAAGGTGGTGCCGGCACCTGGAAGAATGGGATGCTGATGGTTGGCGACGCACTCTGTTCAGTGATGAATTACAATTGTGCAATTACTCCGAATGACAATCGCTGGCGAGTATGGCGGCGACCTGGGGAGAGGTCCAATTCTTTCGATGTTTTGGACAGGCACAGCTGGTGACATGGTATGGGGATTCTTCTGGTATGATTTAAGGTCACTGGTAGTAGTTACTGATGGCATCCTGAGGCACAACGGTGCGTCATGGGGAATTTTTTGGTGTTCTTACGTCTATTTTTCATGCGAAAGTATTGTGGCACCATTTACAACAGGACAACACTCATCCACACATGCCACGTAGCTTCAAGAACTGTCTGCGTGGTGTTGAGGTATTCTTATGGCCAGCGAGATACTCAGATGTGCCTCCGATAGAAGATACGTGGGATCAGTTCGGGCGTCAACTCCGTCGCAGTGTCAGCATCCAGGATATGAAGGGCCAGTTACAACAGCTGGCAGAGGATTAAGCGGCTTGCTGACACCGTTCACAACCAAATCAGTGGGTGAATCCAGGCAAGGTCGGATGCAACGTCATAATGTTGAGTGAGTTCATACTACGAAGTTCTTTGTAAATTTGACTCGTTTTGGTAATCACTGCAGTAACATCACACACCCCCTCAACCTGTGAAGTTTCATTTCATTTCTTTTCTTTCTCTAATTGTGGGTCATTATTGTGTTTTGTCGGGCAGTGTATATGTATTTAGACTAACAGTTATTGCTTCAAACATGGTATGAGCTTTAGTTGTTTGTACGTGCTGTCAATTGCATTGCCAATAAAAACTAATATACATTTCTTTTCATTAGTTTCTTATCTCAAAGCATTCCGTTTCTGGTCCTAATTTGTCTAGTTTGGAACCTAAAGGTTTGGCATTTCCTCTATGCTCTTATCGGATATTACCCATACAACTTCTGTCTTTAGTATCTGGGTCAGCCTGTATCAGATCACAGAGATGCAGCTATGTACGTAGTGGCTACCTTGTACGTGACATATAAAAGTACTGGATTATTATTCGTTAATAGGTGCAGTCACTGCTGCATGCGTGGAGTGCTGATTAGGATTAAATTAATGTTACGAATAGATGTTGAACTGATAAATAAATCTGTATAAATTATGCATTACGAGTGAAACATACACAGTCAATAAAAGAGCATAGAAATATTAATAAGTTTATACATCGCATAACATCACTTCTGACTGATGAACTGTAACTGGTAAATTATTAACTGACGAACAATTACGCCTCATTTTAGCAAATTTACAAAGGGCTTCACAGTAATGTGATTTATATAAACACGTAAAAAACGCAATACGTTTTTTTACTGCTTTTCGCTGCTAACGGCGTTCATAAAAATTGCCGCCTAGTATATCCAGTATATGGCGACTTAACACGTGTCATCAACGTTAAGGTATATATTCCTCTCTACTGTAATTCCAACGAGATCATGTTGTTACCTACAATAAGTCGTTTGATCCAAGTAACTTTAATTTTATAATTTCAGAATTCTATTAAATATATTTGGTATAATGTAGACACTACCGTCTACATCTAAATGCCTACTCTACAGTTCAGACTTAAGTTCCCGGCAGAGGGTTGACAGAACTGCTTTCAGACTCTTTCTCGACCATTCCTCTCTCGAATAGCAGGTTGGAAAAACGAACACTTACATGTTTCCGTGAGAGTTCTATTTTCTCTTACTTTATTACGAATATAATTTCACCAACAACTAATTTTCGCATTCAGCGGAGAAAGTCGATGATTGAAATTTCGTGAAAAGAACCTGCCAGAACTAAAAACATCTACGTCTTAGTGACTGATACCACAACTCGTGTATCATATCCGTGACTCTCTCCCGCATATTTCACAATAATACAAAAAGAGTTGCCATATTATGAGCTTTTTTAATGCCCTCCGTCAATCCTTTCTGGTGAGGATGCCATACTGCACAGCACTACTCTAGCAGAGGACGGCAAGCATAGTGTAGGTAGTCTCTTTAGTAGACCTGTTGCATCTTCTGAGTGTCCTGCCAATGAGTCGCAGTCTTTCGTTTGCCTTCTTCACAACTGTAATCCCCAAGTACGTAGTTGAATTGTCAGTCTTCAGATTTTTGTAATTTATCGTGTAACCGAAATTTAACAGATACCTTTTAGTACTTATGTCGATGACCTCACAATTTTCATTATTTAGGGTTAATTGCCACCCTTCGAATCATACAAGTATCGTGTCTAAAACATGCTACAATTTGTTTGACTTTCGGATGACTTACTATATGGTAAAGGCATCATCTACAAATACTCTAAGAAGACTTTCCGTCTGTTACTAAGTTCTGTGACCTTTACGACCTGAAATTAAGAATCCAGTCGTACAACTGAACGAAACTTCATAGGCCAGCAGTTTGTTTAGAAGTCGCATATGAGGAACGTTGTCCAAAGCCTTCTGGAAATCCAGAAATACAGGATCAATTTGAGATCCTGTGTCGATTGTAGTTATTGAGCTAAATTAAACTGAAGAACGTTATGATCCGTTCGTGCAGAGAAACAAAATTTAACAGTCATGACGCAAGGATGACTTGCTCAGTGTCATATCAGTTACTTTACGAAATTTTGGTAGAACCTGATGAGATTTAAGAGAAGCTATTAGGACCTTTCGTTCCACGGTAAATTACGCGATGCTTTGGAGTTACAGAGCTCCGATGAGAATGCGTCCAGCGTACAGTGAAGGAGCATCTGCTTGAAGTAATGCACAGTGTTTCAATGCGCGGCACGTCACGCTGCAGCAGGTGAGGAACACTATCGACTCTGACCTATAAAGTAGACGAAGGATGGAAGATAAGGGTTTGACGTCCCATCGACGACGAGGTCCTCAGAGATGCAGCACAAACTCAGATTGGCGGATGTATTCGGCAGTGTCCTTTCGCAGGAACCATCTCGACACTTGTTCAAAAGTGGTTCAAATGGCTCTGAGCACTATGGGACTTAACATCTGAGATCATCAGTCCCATAGAGCTTAGAACTACTTAAATCTAACTAACCTAAGGACATCACACACATCCATGCCCGAGGCAGGATTCGAACCTGCCACCGTAGCCGTCGCGCGGTTCCAGACTGAAGCGCCTAGAACCGTTCGGCCACCACGGCCGGCCAGACACTTGTCTTAGGCCGTTTTAGGAAGTCACAGAAAACCTAAATTAGGACGGCGAGGCGGAGATTTGAAGCGTCCTTCACCCGAATGCAAGACCTGCCACGCTCAAAGTTAACTGAGACTACACCCGAAAACTGAATGCTTGCATTATTACAAGCACTAAAAACGTCAGAGTACAGACAAAAATGTAACATCTTTATACAATAGTAGAAATGGCAACCTGTGTTTACAGGGGCTGTACAAAAATATTGAAACGCAGCAAGAAATGCATGCTTCATCATAAATATAGATTGCAGCCAAGTCTGGACATTGCACTGTTGTTCTCAACCAATAGCGGCTCCTGTGCCATGTCTCCAATACGTCGCTAGTGTCAGTCGTTGTGAGAGCAGTGTTCTGTGTACTTGTGACTGCACTGTGACGGAGATAAGTGAAATTGAACATGGAAAAACTGCTGGCGTTCGTATGGTGGATGCTTCCGTAACCAAGGTAGCCGAAGTGTTCTGTGGTTCAGGAGGAAGTGCATCGAAGATTTATACCGCATACGAACAAAGCGGGACAACATCATCCGCTAAGTTACAACGCCAACGAAAGAGAGTGTTGAATGCTGGTGACAGACGGTCATTGAAGAGGATTGCGACGAAAAATAAGAGGACGTCAGCTCCATAAATCAATGCAGAAATGAATGTCACACTCGCGAACCCTTTAGCACTAAATTAACACAGAGGGAGCTTCATAAGCAGGGAACTGAAGGGCGAGGTGGAATTCCAAAGCCATTCATCAGTGCCCGACACAGGAAAACCTATCCCTGAAAGCTTTAAAGGAAGAAAGTCGTTTGCTTGGATGAGTCTTGTTTCAGACGGTTTCCAGCTTTGGGAAAGTTTACGTCACTAGAGTGACACACTGCGGTTATTCGCGATGACTTGTGCAGCCATATCGTGGTATTCCTTGGGCCCTATGGTTACTCTGGAAGGTAAGGATCATGTGACCATTTGGGCTGATCAGGTCCCCACTGGGTCAAGGGCCTTGCCGCAGTGGTAACACCGGTTCCCGTCAGATCACCGAAGTTCAGCGCTGTCGGGCTGGGCTAGCACTTGGATGGGTGACCATCCGGTCTGGCGAGCGCTGTTGGCAAGGAGGTGCACTCAGCCCTTGTGAGGCAAACTGAGGAGCTAGACATACGGCCGGGAGAGCCGTGTGGTGACCACATGCCCTTCCATATCCGCATTCAGTGACGCCAAAGGGCTGAGGATGACACGGCGACCTGTCAGTACCGTTGGGCCTTCACGGCCTGTTCGGGAGGAGTTTGTTTATCTTTTTTTTTATCCCCACTGGTGGTGATGTGTTCGAAGATGAAAGTGCCCTGTTCACAGCTCACGTCGTCCAGGACTGGTTTTGTGAGCACGAGGGCGAATTCTCGCATCTCTCCTCGCCATCACAGCCACCAGATCTCAGTACTATTTATCTGCCGTGGTCTACCGAAGGGTTTCGGATCGAGACATCTACTATTACAGAGATGGCGGAAGTAGAGTGTAGTGGAGCACGGCAGTCGGCGCGCTTCGCGCAAATGGTACATCATTAGCGGAAGACAAAATTATTTCGTTGGATTTTACAGTCATATAGTATATTCTTCTGTGTGTCGGCTTCCAGACCGGCTGCGGTTGGCCTTGGAACTTGCTGACGCTATCTGAGCGAATCCCGGCGCACATAGCTCTCAGCATCCGCTCACGTAGTTACGGTGTTGGGCGAGTGGCAGGCCTCGTGGGCCAACGGCTGCATCATACGACTGGCATGGGTGACCAGGACGGAGAATGTGTTTTACCAGACCACGCTTGTTGACGCTGAGCTTCTGACTTTTGCATCTACTTCTACACAGATACTCCGCAAGCCACCATACAGTGCGCGGCGGAGGGTACCCTATACCGCTACTAGTCATTTCCTTTCCTGTTCCACTTGCAAATAGAGCAAGGGAAAAAGCACTATCTATATGCCTCGTTACGAGCCGCAATTTCTCGTATCTTATCTTCGTGGTCCTTATGCGCTTTTGGGAGGACGACGGTTCAATCCTGCGTCCGGCCATCCTGATTTAGGTTTTCCGTGATTTCCCTAAATCGCTCCAGGCAAATGCCGGGATGGTTCCTTTGAAGGGTGAAAGGTGGCTACACTGTGCCACTGCGCCAGAGATTGCGCCAAAGAGTACTATTAAGCCGCCTCCACAGTGCTTGTTGAGAGTTCATGGCAGTCAGTGCCTGTCGAGAGATCGTAGAGGACAGTGTGTGTAAAGAGCTCGTGGTTGTCGTGAAGTTGGAGTAAGATGTTGTAGTAAAGAGTGTTGTTCCATGTTTTATGCAGTTATTTGATGGGAGAGATAGCAGATGTTATTGTAATGAGTCCATTTCGTCAATATATATGAAGGTAAACACTACAATGTTCTTTTATTAATTGTGTGCCTGAAATAATGCGTCACTACAGGTTCAGTCAACAAAGCATCTGGCTTGTGTTCTTGTATTAGAGTGAATTCTGGTTTTCTTGCGTAATTATAGTTTTTCTAAATTTCTTTTGTCACGTCAGCATAGTTGGTATTTAAAAATTCTTGTCTTGTTGGAAAAGAACCGTGCCAGATGTGGACGTTGAGTCACACTCCCACATACAGAACAGTTACTCTTGTGCTTATTGGTTTTGTAGGTTTTATAGTTGCTGGGGACTTAATTAATTAACTGTGTTTACGAAAATTTTCTTACATTGTTTGTTGCAGTCAGATAGCGTAATAATACTAGTCAGGGCCAACCGATTACGAGACTTACGTAATCGGACATACTAAAATTAAAAGTATTTTCAAAATTATTTAATTAAGCCCCCATGCACGTGGCGACCCTGCCAGGATCGTCCCTTGGATTCTTCTGATTGTGAAAATAGTAAATGGTAGTATTGTTGTAGTAATTTGTAGTATAGTAATTGTGGTCTATTTTGCATGTGTAGATTTGGTAATTAGCATTCTTCCAATGGTATTTTTCAAAATTTAATTTTTATTGCCTTGTATACGCGTTTGACGATTTAGTGCAATTATTTCAATTGTTCGTTAATCGTGTTTGAAGGAAACATCTCGTGTGAATAGTATTGTTGGAGATAAGGAGTCATTGTGTGTGATTTTCGAACAGTGACGAATTTTTGTATGTTGTGTAAATGATTACGCGGTCAATGAAACAGGCAAAAAATGATGAATAGTCAGAATAACGAAATTGTTAACATGGCGAACTCGCCAACAGAGGAAAATAGTGTCATGAATAATGTAGTGGAAAACAATTTAATAAGCAAGGAAAATAGTCCGGTAACAGTTCAAAATGTTTCTCAATCAGAAAATTCACAGATTACGAGATTAACGACAGAAGAGATAGAGCAGTTGATGGGTGCTATATTAAATATGGGATCACAAATAGGAACAATTAATACAGGTTTAGAAAGAATTAACTCGAAGATGGAAACTTTGACAATACGGTTAGGCTCACAAATAGGAACAAGTAAAACTGAGATGGAAACAATGGAAACACAGTTAGGCTCACGAACAGGGACATGTTTCAAATACATGAAAGACGAATCAAATAAAGAAATTAGAGAAGAAGTACAACCGATATTGAAGGCTCACAATAATAGCTTAATTTCAACAGAAATCAGACAAGAGGAACAGGGCAGGGAACAGGAAGAAAGAGATCGCGTGATAGTACAGAATTTTTCAGAGTTAAATTTACAACGTGCAAAGGATAAGGAAGAAATATTTGAAAGAATCGAGGAATCCGTACCAAATGACAGAATAAATAATCTAACACGACAATATGAACAGTTAGCTACCAAATGTGACAATACTGAAACCCGAGTCGCGACACTTACGGAAGACGTAAACAAACAGAAAGAAAAAATAGGTGACTTATCGGAAAGAGTTGAGGAAATTTCAGATAAATTGACAAATCTTAGTTTACATGGGGACAGAGATTCGGATGATACAGCTCCATTACCATTTGCAGAAACCGAAGAGTATCAGAACATAAATAAGCATGTTGAAAATCAAGGAAAATTTAATGAACGCGTGAAAAAGGAATTTGAGGCATTACGGAAGCAAGTCAAACAAATTGAAGGCGAAATAGTAGGAAAGGACAGTAGAAGGAACTTAGAATCACAGATAGCAGAGGGGTATGAAGAAAGTAATTTATTTCATTTACGAGAAGCAACAAGAGAGCGCCAGGCGCGTGAACTTGACAATAATCGACATTCGGACTGGGACAGACGCGGTAGGTCTTTGTCGCCACGAGGCGAAAACTTTGATTATAAACACTTTTTGACTGTCCGGAAATTTAAGATCTTCCGAAATTCTAAGAATGACATCCATCCATGTGCATGGTTAGATCAATTTACGTACGCACTTCCGCCAAAGTTGCCATTAAGTCACAAACTTGAAATTATGTGCGGCTATTAATGTCCTCAGGGGATTCACTACTCTAAGTGAATATGTGCCGTAGCGAGCATAGGGCCCCGAGCTGTAGTGGTGCTATTTCTCTTTTAGTTTTCTGTACCGCTGCCTACTCTTTTACTATTCTTTGCATCTGTCAAAACAACTCTTCGACTATCAATCTATCTAGTGAGTAAGTGAACAATAACCGAATATGACTAATTGTACCCAAAAGTGACTTTGGAAATTACCGATTGGACTTACTGTACCTACTGCAGCATTCATTCCTAGTTTAAATGAAATTTTACCTGTTTATCTTCGTGACAACATTACTTCTTATGTTGACGACATTCTTATTGCTAAACGTTCTTGGAGTGAGCACAACAAAATTTTGGATTCATTGTTACGTATCTTTGCAAGAGTTGGCATTACAGTGAACTTGGAAAAATCTGAATTTGGTCGTTCTCAGGTGAAATTTCTCGGTCACATTATTGCTACAGAAGGTATTCTTCCTGATCCAGAGAAACCAGATGCTATTCAGTTCGCAATGACATTCTTTGTAAACGAAAATCGGTCGACAACTCCGTTTGGTTAGTTTGTATTCCTGATGAGTGGGTCAATAAATTGATTTGGTATACGCATCTCAGTTATGCACACTTTGGTCCCCGAAAATGCTTTCATAAATTACGGGAAAATTGTTACTTCAGTAATATGGAAAAACGTATTCGATCTGTTCTGGCCAAATGCAAATTATGTCAAATGGCTAAGCCTCCAACGATTTCTCACAGAGCACCGTTGTTTCCCATCATTCCAGCGAAATTAAAGGAGATGGCTGCAGTTGATTTGTTCGGTCCAGTGGTTCGTTCTACTAATGGTTTTGCGTACATTTTCGTAGCAGTGGAGTTGACGTCAAAATATGTGTGTTTTACACCTTTACGCAAAGCAACAGCTCGTTCAGTATCCAACGCTTTCATCAAACATTTTCTTAAAGAAGTTGGTCATGTTGATAAGGTTATATCAGATAATGGATCACAGTTTCGTTCTAAAGTTTGGCTTCGTACTCTACAGCGTCGTAAAATTAAACCAATCTTCATCTCACTTTTTCACCCTCAATCTAACGCTTCAGAGAGATGGATGAAGGAAATCAATAAATTGTGCCGTCTTTATTGTCATCAGAATCACAGAACTTGGGATCAGTATCTTCATATTTTTCAAAACATTCTGAATGAACTTCCTAATGACTCAACTTCTTTACCGCCTCTATTGATATTAAAAAATAAAGTACCAACAAATCGCATTTCTGAAATCGTTCCTTTTCCACCTTCACGGAAACTACGGCATTCTGAAGTTGTGAACATGGCTCTACAAAATATTGCATCTGCGGCTGCTAGAAGAGAGAAATCAGCTAGACGTCCTGGTCGTTCAAAAATCTTGTCAGTTGGTCAGAAGGTATTAATTAAGTCCCACCGTTCGTCTCATAAAGGAAAGGGCTTGTGTCGCAAATTTTTTCTGCTTTATAACGGTCCATATAGGGTTCGCAAAATTATTCATGATAACACTGTCGAAGTAGAGACTCTTAAATCACGACGCTCTAAGGGAATACATCATATATAACGTCAAAATTTTTGTGGAATGACATACTTTTGAGAAACCAACAGCTACATGTAAACACGCAGAGAGTACAAGGATACCGCGCTGTGTTTTGGCGGCGGCACATACTCAAAGCAACAGTCAAGTCTGCGCGCCGCACAAGGCAGTCGTTGACCGCGAACAATAGCTTCCTACGTCACGCGCCCACAGCTGATCGAGCGCTCAGTGCGAATGCACTGACAGCTGTAAACAAATACACAGTTTAATTTCTCCGACTAAAAATTCAGTATAAAGCTATAGTGCCTTGATGAATTTTGTTATTAACATTCAGTATTTTTCAGGATACGGTTGTATAAAATATTTAAGAACTTCAGGTAAATTCTGTGTGTCTCCGACGTTAAGAGGACTTGCTATCGAGAAATTTTCAGGAAGAATGTAATTTCGAAGAAGAAACTAATAAACTAAAAAGGTAACTATTAATTGAGTTCATTTTACAGGTAACCTATTTCCACTTAGGTACGTACTTTAGACGTAATTTGCTGCTCGCGATTACGTGATTCATACTTTGTGCTAATTTTATGTTCTATGAATTTACGTGTGAAGCGACGTGCTTGCGTACGTTAACTGAATTTGACAATGATTATTAATGAACTGGGTTGTGACTTGTATATATTATGCATCGCTTGGCTGCTATGCTTTTTCACTGATATCATATTTTTCTATTATGTGCCTGCTGTGCTTATTTATTTAAATTATAATTGTTATCTGATTAATTGTGCTGACTGTGATTATGTATATATGTTGTACTTTGTCATTTATCTGCTTGCGCCTTCATGTTTACTTATTAAGATGACATATGAACATTTATTTGCTTATGCTGATGTATGTTGTACTTTGTCATTTATCTGCTTGCGCCTTCATGTTTACTTATTAAGATGACTTATGAACATTTATTTGCGTATGCTGATATGATGATAATGAACTGTTTATTACGTAAGATATATGTTTGCTGCTTTTTGTATGGATTACATATTTACACATTTCTGTTTTGTTGCCATAACTGCTCTTTAATTTGGTGTATAGAAATGCTGATATACTGTGTATGAACATAGAGTTTAGGTCACACTATTGGATTAATTATAGATTGTTTGCTTGGCAGAGCCTCGTTGTAAGAATTGTGCTGCATACACTTGTTGACATTCTGTTCTCTACTGGTATATTTACTCGCTATTGCATGTTTTGCTTACGCTCAGTGCCTTATATTTTTAAGATAAAAAAAATTAACTGCTATAATTCGACGAACGACATTAGTACAAGAAAGTCATTGAAGTCACATGAGCTGAGGTTTTATGGAAGCTGTATAAATTTATGCTAATAGGAAGGAAGCTAACGACATGACAGACCGAAACTAGGTTTAGACCATTGACAGTAATTACACTGCATTTTTTTGTGAGCAATTGAAATAGGAAGTGACACTTGACACAAGAAATACTCCACATGTTTGCTTCTGTCTGCCATAATTCTTGAAGTGGTGTACACACTGTGAAATATTATGATCATTCACACTCCGTAATCGTACTTAATTACTGAGAGTCATTCGAACTAAGTCTGTTAGAGGTCAGGTATGCATTTCTTTTATTTAATGATGGACAAGGAACCAAAATGTATCTTATAATTCATAATGAGTAGAAGATTGGGCTCAGATGGATTACACAGAAGTTGTGTGTGGACACTGTGTCTTCGGATTGTATGGGATGCTGAATTGAAGTTGCACTAGGATTTTATCTGTACTTGTTCGAGGAGACTGACTAGAGGAAAGAGTTGTTATGGAAGTGAAATGATATTGGTGCTGAGGTTTATATTTATCGACGTATTATTGAGGTATAGAGATTATATGAAGTTGATGATTATTGGAGTTTTTGTGGACAAGAGGTAAGGTAAATGATATTGATGATAAGACGTATTGAAGAGGTATTATTGAGGTATTATTGAGATTATGTGAAGCTGATGATTATTGGAGTTTTGGTGTATAAGAGGTAAAGTAAGTGAGATGCATATTTTTTTTTTTTGTTGTTGGTCTTATGGAACAAGGAGGATGAAGATAGCAGACTAGAACATTAAAATAGAAGGAAGATAGTCTATACACACACTTTGTTAAATAACTAAGCAGTATATACTTTTTTTTGGAGAGAGGAAGTAATTGCATATCTTGGCTCACTGACAGTTGTTCAGCAACAGTACATTTTGATCTGGCTTGGCAAACATTGGTCTTGACACGATGACTATGACGTTGACTAACTATTATTGACTATTATACATTGCTGCCAGTACTACTTGATACACATGATGAACATCAGATTTAGACAGAATTTCATTTACACAATTAACACTATTCAGTTACACAGTAGTACTTAATGTGGATGAGAGATGAGTGAGTGTGTTCTATGTGTTTTCCTTTCCTAATCCTACCCACCTATCTCCTAAATATTATTTTATTTGTTTGTAGTGGCTTGCACTGACACCCATGAATATTATAGGTTTACTGGTATTTGTGTATTGTAATAGTTAATAGGATAATTATCTGATATCATTTGTGTGTTTGTTATGATTTGTATGTTACTGTAAAAGCATTTGTTTGTGCATTCAAACTATTGTTCATGCCTGAGGTTTACTGGTATTTGTGTATTGTAATAGTTAATAGGATAATTATCTGATATCATTTGTGTGTTTGTTATGATTTGTATCTTACTGTAAAAGCATTTGTATGTGCATTCAAACTATTGTTCATGCCTGAACTGTCTGATTAGTGAAGATAAATATTCTAAACTGTTACCTGCATTTTTCAACATGATGTGTGACATTTGGTCGTGTTTAATTTCTGCTGATGAACTGTGTGATCAGTGATTTAAAAAAAAATTATGGACTGTTACCTGTACCTTTTCTACATGATAGGTGCCACTAGGACATGTTTAATTTCTGCTCATAAACTCTGATGAACAGTGTGATCAGTGCTAGTGAATTTTATCGAACTGCTTCTGCAGAGAGATGTGACTTTTTGCTGTCTGCACCTACTCAATATTGCTGGGTGCCACTGATGGACTGCTTCTACTGAACTAATGTGACTTGTTGCTGTGTGTACCTCTTGAACTTTACTGGGTGCCACAGATGGAACTGCTTCTACTGAAATGATGTCACTTGTTGCTGTCTGCACCTACTCAACATTGCTGGGTGCAACTGATAGACTGCTTCTACTGAAATGATGTCACTTGTTGCTGTCTGCACCTACTCAACTTTGCTGGGTGCAACTGATGAACTGTTTCTACTGAAATGGTGTCACTTGTTGCTGTCTGCACCTACTCAACATTGCTGGGTGCAACTGATGAACTGTTTTTACTGAAATAATGTCACTTGTTGCTGTCTGCACCTGATCAACATTGCTGGGTGCAACTGATAGACTGCTTCTACTGAAATGATGTCACTTGTTGGTGTCTGCACCTGCTCAACTTTGCTGGGTGCAACTGATGGACTGCTTCTACTGAAATGATGTCACTTGTTGGTGTCTGCGCCTGCTCAACATTGCTGGGTACCTCTGATGGATTGCTTCTACTGAACTAATGTGACTTGTTGCTGGGTGTACCTGCTAAACTTTACTGGGTGCAACTGATGGACTGCTCCTACTGAAAAGATGTTACCTGTTGGTGTTCTTTTTTGTATTAACTAATCATTGAAGGCATTTTATGTGAACATTTGTATAAACTGATTTTTTGTATATTGTGTAAACTATTATGTAAAGCCACGTGTATGAAAAGAATTTGTATTGCCTACTGTACTTTATATATTAGGTTAGTAAAAGGTCAGTGCAAAGCCAAAATTTTAACTAATTATGTGATATTTAGGTATTAATATTACCTTTTATTTTTGTCTGTATTTTTGTGGACGAATTTGGTGGTATTTTCACCACCAATGCTGGCAAAAATACCATCAAATTCTGGCCTGTGGAGGAGGGGCATATGAAAGGTGGCTACACTGTGCCACTGCGCCAGAGATTGCGCCAAAGAGTACTATTAAGCCGCCTCCACAGTGCTTGTTGAGAGTTCATGGCAGTCAGTGCCTGTCGAGAGATCGTAGAGGACAGTGTGTGTAAAGAGCTCGTGGTTGTCGTGAAGTTGGAGTAAGATGTTGTAGTAAAGAGTGTTGTTCCATGTTTTATGCAGTTATTTGATGGGAGAGATAGCAGATGTTATTGTAATGAGTCCATTTCGTCAATATATATGAAGGTAAACACTACAATGTTCTTTTATTAATTGTGTGCCTGAAATAATGCGTCACTACAGGTTCAGTCAACAAAGCATCTGGCTTGTGTTCTTGTATTAGAGTGAATTCTGGTTTTTTTGCGTAATTATAGTTTTTCTAAATTTCTTTTGTCACGTCAGCATAGTTGGTATTTAAAAATTCTTGTCTTGTTGGAAAAGAACCGTGCCAGATGTGGACGTTGAGTCACACTCCCACATACAGAAGTTACTCTTGTGCTTATTGGTTTTGTAGGTTTTATAGTTGCTGGGGACTTAATTAATTAACTGTGTTTACGAAAATTTTCTTACATTGTTTGTTGCAGTCAGATAGCGTAATAATACTAGTCAGGGCCAACCGATTACGAGACTTACGTAATCGGACATACTAAAATTAAAGGTATTTTCAAAATTATTTAATTAAGCCCCCATGCAAGGGGCATGGCCGACTTCCTTGCCTAATCCGATGAGACCGATGACCTCGCTGTCTGGTCTCCTCCCCCAAACAACAATGTATATTGGCGGCAGTAGGATCATTGGGCAGTCAGCTTCAAATGCCGATGCTCTAATTTTCTTAAAGAATGTCGCCTTCACATCAGGAGTTCCCATCTGAGTTTGCGAAGCATCTTCGTAAGTCTTGTACTTCACAAGTAATAGAACCCAGTACGTTGTCCTCGATGGTGAGTGTTCATCGGAGGTAAGGGTATCATCTGGAGAGCTTATAAGACACTAATACGACCTATTCTTGAGTACTGCTCGAGCGTTTCGGATCCCTACAGGTCGGATTGAAGGAGGACATAGAAGAAATTCAAAGGCGGGTTGCTAGATTTGTTACTGGTAAGTTTGATAATCACGCGAGTGTTACGGAAATGCTTCAGGTACTCGGGTGGGAGTCTCTGGAGGAAAGGAGACTTTCTTTTCGTGAATAGCTACTGAGGAAATTTAGAAAACCAGCATTTGAGGCTGACTGCAGTACAATTTTACTGCCGCCAACTTACATTTCGCGGAAAGACCACAAAGATAAGATAAGCGAGATTAGGGCTAGTACAGAGGCATATAGGCAGTCATTTTTCCCTCGTTCTGTTTGGGAGAGGAACAGGGAGAGAAGGTGCTAGTTGTGGTACGAGGTACCCTCCGCCACGCACCGTATGGTGGATTGCGGAGTATGGATGTAGATGTAGATGTCTTGCGTGTTGTTCGAACCTAGCTGTAACAGATCGAGCAGGCCACCTTTGAAATGCTTCGATATCCTACCTGATACGTGTCCCAAACGCTCGAGCAGTATCCAAGAATAGGTCGCACCAGCGTCCTATATGCGGTCTTCTTTACAGATGAATCACACTTTCCTAAAATTCTCCCAATAAACCGAAGTTGACCAGTCACCTTCCGTACTACAGTTCTTACACGCTCGTTCCATTTCATACCGTTTTGCAACGTTACGCCCAGATATATGTGTGTCAAACATTACACTGCTAATGATGTATCCGAACATTACAGGTATGTTCTTCCTACTCACACGTATTAACTTACATTTTTCCACATTTAGAACTAGCTGTCATTCATCACATAGACTATAAAATTTGTCTAAGTAATTTTATATCTTCCTACACTCAACTTTGACACCTTGCCGTTTACCACAATACCATCAGCAAACACGAGCGACCGCTACGGTCGCAGGTTCGAATCCTGCCTCGGGCATGGACGTGTGTGATGTCCTTAGGTTAGTTAGGTTTAAGTAGTTCTAAGTTCTAGGCGACTGACCTCAGATGTTAAGTCCCACAGTGCTCAGAGCCATCAGCAAACGACATCAGATTGCTGCCCACCCTGTCCGCCAAATCATTTATGCATACGGAAAACAACAGCGGTCCTATCACACTTCGCTGGGGCACTCCTGACGATACCCGTGTCTCTAATGGACACTCGCCGTCGAGGACCACATATTGAGTTCTATTATTTAAGAAGTCTTCGGGTCGCTCACGTATCTGTGAACTTATTCCATATGCTCATACCTTCGTTAACAGCCTGCAATGGGGTACCGCGTCAAATGGCTTCCAAAAATCTATAAATGTGGAATCTGCCTGTTGCTGTTCATCCATAGTTCGCAGTGTATCATGTGATAAAAGGGCAAGCTGAGTTCTGCGCGAGCGATTCGTTCTAAAACCATTCTGATTCGTGGACACAAGCTTCTCAGACTCAAAGAAGTTTATTATATTCGAACTGAGAATTTGTTCAAGGATTCTGTATAAACCGAACTTAGGGATATTGGAGTGTAATTTTGTGGTCCCGTTCTTTTACAGGAGTCACCTGCGCTTTTTTGCAATGCGAGGTGAGGCGATATCTTCCGGTTTTTTATGCTTTCCACAATCTCGGATTTTTGTCTGTTTGTCTTTCTGATGGCCACACGGGATGTTGGCCTGACTTGACCTGGTTTGGAGCTATCTGGAGAGCACTTTGAGAAAATTTTACATTTGGCTGTAATATATTTCTGTTGTGTAACACTACTTTGGAAAGAAGGAAGCATGGTCGCTATGCAACTCCATCATCGTTGCCTGAACTTGCTCTACTTTGCAGAAAGAATGCTATAAGGGTCCCTTTAAATCCGTACAGGACCTGTATTTATCCGTTCCGAGACAAATGGAAGCTGTTTTGAATGCCGACTCTTCACCTACACCATTTAATATAAATTATCACTTTTATGGATCATCAAATTTTTCATCGCGTTATTTGTGAGCTGCTGTTATTTTTCAATCAATCAGAGCTCCAAATTCACTGAAAACTGGACGCATGTGTGCGTAAATTTTCGGGTGAAAATTAACCAGCTCATGAGATATTCGCCATTCTTCCAGGAACCGACTGAATAAATGTAAAATAAACACATCATTTTGTGGTATAGGACGGGCGAATATGCGCGGAACGAGGTGATCTGGCGCAGAATTATGAGGTTCGTTACTGGGGGTGACTTGCAGCAAGTTCAGCCGGTCGGCGACAGTGGCGCCGCGCCTGCCGATGGCAGGCGATGTAATTAAATTCCTCCGACTGTGGCTGGGCCAGGGCGGAGCCGGGCGCCGGCCGCGAGGCGGAGTCCGGACTATCTGCCGCGCCGCTGCCCGCTGGGAGGCGCTCAATCAGCCGGGATTTAGTGGGACTCGCCTCCGCCGGTTTTCTGCCCTTTGTCTCTCCCGCACCTCCCCGAGGGCGCGCCTGACGAATAAATTGTGCGGGGACAGAACGTCTCTGTGACGTCGCGCAGCTCGGTAATCACTGGCGAGATTCGTGAATGCTCCACAGGGGCCCCATCACCTGATGGAGGCGGCTGTAAGGTGAACCCTGGAGATGAAAACTGTCATATATGTTAACAGTGTTTATCCTCTACGCCTGCGTCCCCCCGTGTGCGTGCGATAGCACACCCCTCATATCTCTATCATTCACTTTGTCTGACTCTCTCTCTCTCTCTCTCTCTCTCTCTCTCTCTCTCTCTCTCTCCACCCCCCCCCCCCCCCCCCCCACATACACATACACCATACACACACCCACACCCACCTACCCACACACACACACACACACACACACACACACACACACACACACACACACACATATACAAACACATGTCTCCTCACAGTGTACACGTCCAGACATCCCGTACCTGATTTGTGTTACGAGAGGACGACTGCACGGAAAACTGCATATTTTAATGCTTTTCCATTGCAGCCACATCGTCGCCGTTTGGACAATGGTAAGTACAGGGCTGCACAAGTATGGCAGCAACTGCATTAGCGTTCAATTAATGATGCAACAAGATTTTTCTTTGAAAGTAGGTTGGTTTTATTTAAGATTCCAATACACCGTATTATTCCCCACTCTTTTGGCAAAAAACCGTATTTTACTACATAATCTCCGTTGAATGCGACCGCCTTTCGCCGTCTTACTGGAAGAGATTGGATGACCTCATGGTACCACTCTACGTCTTGCTGCATCATCTACTGCATCCCGTGGACTGCTCCTTCATTGTGCCAAATGGATGGAATTCTGAAGTTGTGAGATCCGCGCTATACGGTGGATGAAGGACAACAGTCCAATGAAGTTTCGTGAGATCCTCTCGGGTGCGCAGAGTTGTGTGATGCCTTCCACTATAATGGAGAGGGAGAATATCGTTTGCAGTTTTGTGGCGACGAACACGCTGAAGTCGTTTCTTTAACCTTCTGAAGGTAGCAGAATTCACTTCAGAGTTGGTCGTCACACCGTGAGGGAGAACATGAAACAGAATAACCCATTCATAGTTCCAGAAGACCGTCGCCATGACTTCACGAGCAGAGGGTGGGACTTTGAACTTTTACTTCGGAGGAATGTGGTGCCACTCCATGCACTGCCGTTTTGTTTTGGGTTCGAAGTGATCGAGCCATATATCATCGCCTGTGACGAAAGTCGACAAAAAATCGTCACGATTAGCCTTCTAACGCAGAAACAATTCCTCACAGATGGTCATTCATTGCTCTTTATGGTCTTCCGTTTGGCGGCGAGGAATCCAGTGGTCACACACGTTTGAGTATCCCCAACTGGTGGACGAGTGTTTCAGCACTATCAACATAGATGTCCAGTTGAGAAGGGGAGTTTTTGATTGTGATCCGCCGATTACCTTGAGTGAGATGGTCTGCAGTTTCCAGTACTGCAGGAGTCGCAGCTGTCTGCGACCGGCTGGCAGTCGGGAAATAGAACAGGTTTGCGCGTCCTTGTTGTGATGGTGACAGACGCCTCGCTCAACGACTCACCGTGCTTTTGTTCACTGCCAGGTGCAAGATTCACGGAAGGAATACGAAAAATTCACCCCAGATGTGGTGGATGCCACTTATCTCCTCTGTTCTGATTGAGAGACTTCAATAGTTCAACTGTTGTGTTACTTTGTCGCTGCTGATATTATTCTCCACATGCTTGCGTCCATCCATGTACGTGGAGACGTCAGTATCCACGAGGTACAGACTTAAGATGCTAGATTTCAGACCACGCATAATCTGTCATAATTGGCTGGGATTGGAGAAATCCGCTGAACAACGTCATCAGGTCCTCTTGAAACTGGCTCCAGTATGTAAGTTGTGAATAGCTGCCCACTGTATCCTTTTAAAGATGTGTGAAAGAATTATAGGAAATGCCATCTGGTTGTAAAATTTGAAAGTTAACCTTCAGTTCCATTTTGTATGTATACAGCGTGAACCAGAAATCAACTTCAAAAATTTCGGACGTTATTCAGGCACATTTTCTGAGTATTTTTGTATAAGAGACCCGTGCTGTCCTGTGGCTCGTTATATGGTAATGATGAAATTATGAATTATTCAGTATCACCTCAACTACCTTAATTTTCGGTAAAATAACTTCGATGGGGGGACATACCAGTACTCCGTAGTTACGCCGCTTTTCCGTGACATTCAGTGAACCCATACAGGACGTGCATTTCAGCATACTGTCCCTCAGCAAATCTATCTGTACTGCTTTGTATCACTGCTAACGAACAACTAACTCAGCAAAAAAGAAAAAAAAAGACCGTGACAAGACGGAGCAGTGCTGAAGGCAGTATTGATATATTGAAGAGTAAAATGTGCTTCGCTGTTATCTACAAATATTTTGAGTGAATGGAACAAGTGTTTCCGAACAGGACACAAAGGTCATACCGTCGACATTTACAGTACAGAGAGAAAGATAAATGAGGGCAAGAAATCAAACGAAATGCAATTACTCTGTAACTAGCCTCCGGAGATACGGCGTCCTTATGCCAAAATACGCAGAAAATATACCTAAGCAACCTACGAAAATTTTGTAGATAGGGCTCTGGTTCAGCCGGTATAGCTACGTTCTGTAATCTCATAGCCCGCCGCGGTGGTCTCGCGTTTCTAGGCGCGCAGTCCGGAACCGCGCGACTGCTACGGTCGCAGGTTCGAATCCTGCCTCGGGCATGGATGTGTGTGATGTCCTTAGGTTAGTTAGGTTTAAGTAGTTCTAAGTTCTAGGGGGACTGATGACCACAGCTGTTAAGTCCCATAGTGCTCAGAGCCATTTGAACCATTTTGTAATCTCATAGGATGACTATGTCAACAATAACAACAAAAACAACATTATTATTATTATTATTATTATTATTATTATTATTATTATTATTATTAAATAGTTCACTCACATGTGGGCTCACCATCTCAACTTAATATGTGAATGCTAAAACCATTTATTATGTCCATACTAAACTGTGATAAATTATTATACAGATGAACTATAGTATATCATGAAGTACATTAGCTGCAACTTTCCGCCAATGGACATTTCCAGATTCTTCCAATATCAAATCTCAAGAAGGTAATACAAGATAAAAAAAAACACGTTTTTAGCATCGCTATAGCATGTAAGTTGTAAATGCCGTTACATATAACAAGTTTATTGAACAAAAAACGTCTTCGACGGTAAGGAATTAGAAGTCAAGATACAGTAATAAGCGTAACACAATACGTACAAAATAACTGTGAATCTCAACAAGGCTAGACGAGTACTGAGAGCAGGGGCGTTGGTCGGAGACTCTGGTTTACCGGGAGAGAGAGAGAGAGAGAGAGAGAGAGAGAGAGAGAGAGAGAGAGAAACGCTGCCTGGAGCCAAGTCGGTAGTGAGTACTTGTTGGATGCTAAGCTAGTAAATGATCACTCACTGGATGTTAAGTTCGTGCTCGTTATGTCTGATTTGGAGGATGAGGACTGTCCCTGTTAAGGTTCAGTAAGACAGCACTTAAAGCTTTCGCCGAAAAAGCCGGAACGACCTTTTCAGAATAACATCGGTGATGGTAAACAGTCTGTGCTGCTGCGGAAGATAATATCCCTGGACATCAACCGGCGAGTGTGTCCGGGAGAAAAGCCGACAATGATTTCTGGCAGCGGCGTTTGTTCTGACTATGGACTTCGAGAGCAATTCTATTCGACAGGGTGTGTAGCAGGAGAGGCTTTTGAAGTCTTGCTGACTCGTGCTGTCCTGTCCCCGACTTATATACACTATGTGATCAAAAGTATCAGGACACCCCCAAGAACATACGTTTTTCATATTAGGTGCACTGTGCTGACACCTACTGCCAGGTACTCCATATCAGCGACCTCAGTAGTCATTAGACATCGTAAGAGAGCAGACTGGGGTCCTCCGTGGAACTTACGGAACGAAGTTTACGACGACCGGCTGCAATTCCGAAATCTCTTCGAACAGCTAAACGAGGTGTTTGAAAATTTCCGTTACAAACTTCTAGGACTTGTAGAGGTCTACGACGATTTCATTTCAGATATGTTCCATGTCCACGTCTGCTGAAGAAAGAGGAAAGTCTCAGAGCTGCTTCTCTTGGTATGCAATAGGGTAAGCGTACTGTGTCAGACGCCTACCTGATGTAACATCTCCGTACAGACGTAAAGTATGCTAAGTTCTTTTTTGTTTTGGAATTATGTACACATGTGTTAAAGTTTTAATACAAACAAATGTGCATAAGTGATAAAGTGATGTTTCCTTACCGGTATGTTTCCTTTCGAATTGTTACACAACAGTTGTACTTCTTCACTCCTAATTCATTTCGTCAAGCAGAAGTGGATGAGGTAAACATCTGAATGAAAACCGTCGTAGAACGGACACCGTGAGTTTCCGAACATGGGTTTGTGTTCAAAGTAGCATGTGCTGACTCCCCTCTACAAGTCCTAGAAGCTTGTAACGGGAATTTCGGAACACATGTGTTTA
The DNA here is from genome assembly GCF_021461385.2 of Schistocerca piceifrons. Classification (NCBI taxonomy): domain Eukaryota; kingdom Metazoa; phylum Arthropoda; class Insecta; order Orthoptera; family Acrididae; genus Schistocerca; species Schistocerca piceifrons. The sequence goes on along the minus strand of NC_060139.1, from coordinate 317,808,051 downwards.
AATGCTCTTTATCGAATCGTGGGAACAGAGACTTGTTCCTACACAAACGTCGAAAATCTGCATATACAGTTTTGCACATCACATGCTGTATGCAGGCATGCACTGTGTATGGAGCTATTAACTTAATTGCTGTTGACAGATGTTTTCTAATTCCTTGCTTGGACTATGTTCACTTATGTGGAAGTGAAAGGACACGTTGCGCTGTTAAATACGCTAGCCAAGGACTTTGGAACCATTTATCAGCAGCATTTCAGTTATATGAGGTGCTACAAACTGGGTGCCTGCTGTAGTATCCGATGTGCAAGAGGACGTATGCAAGATTTTCTACGAGTCTACTGACATTGATTCCTGTTCTTACGTATCAGTAAATAGTTTTTAAGTATAATGGCACACATTTCACCGTTGTAACTTGTAACGGGACATCCTCTTCTAGCATTACTTCCCCTCAACAGTAGCTGTCGAAACCAGTATTATTTTTCGGATTTTGGACAGGTCAATATTTTCTCTGTTGCTTTTCTGAAAACTTTCATATAATTTTATATACAGTATTTGAAGTTAAAATTTATGAAAGGAATTACTTTATAAAACATATTAGTTTCGATGTTATAATCGATAAGTACTAATTCTGAAATTACGAATTATTAGCACACTTAACATTTCTGTAATTAGTTACGCAATCCTGTACTGTTTACTATATTTATTTCTGGATTCATTTATGAAATAATAATCGAAATTCATAATATAACAGAAACTAGTAGAAATCCATTTGTTAAGAAAAATTGGAAACCTTTGGAATATTGTTTTTTCCGCAGAGAGTGAGAATCGTAAGCTTTCCTCTGATGTCATCGGACGTATTTTTGTATATTTGTATTTGTGATCGAACGATGTAATTTCGTCTTTGTTAATGTGAAAAAAAATACTGCTGGTATACTAAAGTGTGAGAATATAAATTTAAGTAAAAAAATGCTGCAAATAACACATTTCAAATTTATTTAGATCAAAGCAACCATGAGGACCTCATGTTAGATTTTCAGTATCGAGAATCAGACTCCTAGACAAGAAGAACTGGAGACATCTCAACATGACAAGCTAAGTAAATCTGAAAGTTTATTGTAATCTTCGCTCCTCTCAAAGCTTCATAAAAAACTTTGCTTATTAATTACTTGGACTGGGCATCGTTTAAGGTGGACAATAGATGGGAGAAGGAATGGGGGGGGGGGGGGGGGGGGGGGAAGAGAGAGAGATTGCAAACTGTAAGTGATAGAAAGAGCAGTCAGTCAGTTTTAGCATCCCCCTTAGACAATGAATTGACATTATTTAGTTCCAGTACGATGGACAAAGAGGAATTAGAGCCAAAGTTTAAACGGACTGTAAATCATACTCTGGAGACGTTTGTACCTGGTAAATGGATTAAGTAAGGAAAAGACCCACCGTGGTTTAATAACAAAATTCGAAAAGTGCTGAGAAAGCAAAGACTGTCGCACCTTCGGTTCCAAAGGGAACTAGCAAGTGACGACAGGCAAAAGTTAATAGAAATTCGTGTGTCTGTAAGAGGATAGATGCGCTAATCATACAACTACTACCACCGTCATACCTTAGCAATACATGTTGCCGAGGACCTGAGAAAATTCTGGTCCTACTTAAAACTGCTAACTAGGTCTAAGATACAGTCATCGTTAACCAGTCTGGTGTGGCAGCAGATGATAGCGAAAGTAAAGCCGAAGTTCTCAATTTCGCATTCAAGAAATCGTTTACGCAGGAGAATCGTACAAACATACCGTCGTTTGAACCCAGCATTGACTCCATTATGGAAGACATCATAATAAGCATCGCTGGTGTAGGGAAACAACTGAAAGAGTTGAAAGCAAGTTGCCAGGTCCTGATGGAATCCCAATTGGGGTTTACAGCATTAACCCCTTACTTAGCTTGCAGTTACCGCCAATCTATCGTCCAGGGCAAAATCCCAAGTGACTATAAAAAAAAAGCGCAGATGACTCCTGTATATAAGAAGGGTAAAAGAGAAGACCAGTATCTTTAACAGTGGTCTGCTGCATAATCATTAAACAAATTCTCAGTTCGAACATAATATTCTGCCCACAAATCAGTACGGATTTAGAAAGTATCGCTCTTGCGAAACTCAGCTTGCCCTTTTCACACATGAGATTCTGAGAGCCATGGATGAAGGGCAACAGGCCAATTCCATATTCCTAGATTTCCGTAAAGCACTTGACACGATGCCACACTACCGACTGTTACCGGAGGTACAAGCATACGAAAGAGGTTACCAGTTTCTTAAATAGCAGAAACTAGTATGTCGTTCTCGACTGCAAGTGTTCGTCAGAGATATGCGTATAGTCTTGAGTGCCCCATTGAAGTGTGATAGGACTGCTGTTACTTTCTATACACGTAGATGAAGATGATCTGGCGGGTAGGGTGATCAGCAGTCTGTGGCTGTTTGCTGATGATGCTGTGGTATATGGGAAGATGTGGTCGTTGACTGACTGAAGGAGGACACAAACTGACTTTGTCATAATTGGTATTTGGTATGATGAAAGGCAGATGGCTCTAAATGTATAGAAATGCAAATTAAAGCAAATGTGTAGTAAAAACAAACCCATAATGTTCGAATACAGTATTAACAGTGTGATACTTGATACAGTCGATTAAATATAATTAAATATAATTTTTAACTTATTACTAAATTTGGAGTTGTACGTATAATATGTATGGAACCTGTAATACGGAGGTTACTGCTGTTGAATGGCAACTGGTTGTATTCGATTTTTGTGAATTAGTTCCTTAAGCACAAAGGCCAGGGCGTGTGTCCCGTGTCCAGCAGGAAATGGAGGTGTGGGAAGGCGTTAGGAAGGTGAAGGTCGAAGACGAGGCTATCTGAATGTGAGAATTTTTTTCCGTGATGAATCGTGAAGTACACTACTGCACGAATAGAATGAGACTGTAGGAAGTGACGTACAATATCCAAACAAACTAAAATAATGGAAAGTGAATAAAAATAGAATGGTAGCTGACTATGGAGTAATAACTAACAATTCAGCAAACGTTTGAGAGGCGTCAGTCCATCTTTCGACTGATTACTCTAATTTGATACTGAAAGCATCACATCCAAAATTATCTTTAAGAGCGAAAGTATCTAACCCAAAATTGTTTTCTTTTTAATTAGTGGAAGAATCAAAGATAAAATTGTTCCCCAAATAATTATTCAACAAACCCGCATCTAACTGCGTCTGCGAACTTGTTTCGTGCACTCCTCCATTTTGCCAGTAATGAAACATGTATTTGACTCAGCAATCAAGTTTAAGAGAATAATACCGTTTGTGAAATGGCATTAAGATGGTACTGAAAAATTAACTTTTGGCCTTGATGTTTACTTAATGAAATTATATCTTGACTTGAATAATGCCAGTTGTGAAGTGGCATAAAATTATTTATTTGAAATAACTTAGCTCTGATAACTTCAGTTATACCAAAATCGATTTCAAACCATGAACTGCACATGTATATTTCATAGAGGCCTCATTTTCTGTACGTTCTGGCATTTGGGAGGGTACTTTACTTTACTACTCTTTTTCATATTCGATACAAGCAAAGAATGTGGATTATGATTCAGGCTGTTAGATTTAAACACACTGTTGATATCTCTCTCTCTCTCTCTCTCAAATCCTAACTCTGAACATTATCTAACAAAAACCATTTTGAAATCATTTTATAGCTTCTCCCATTAACGTGCGAAAGTTTGCTCAGTATACAACCTGAAAACTGCGTAGCGCGAATCCTACCTTAAAGCTGCCACCTCATGTCTGCTTCCTCCAGGCACCTAGCTGCGACGACCGAGTTTTTACTGCGCGCGCCCGGCTGCCCGGCTCCCTTAACCATCAAAGATGTTATACTCATTCCACCTTGCGGTTGGCAACTATCGACTTTACATCTTCCCTGGTCAGACCTTAGCACATACCTTTCAATACTAACTACAGAAATATCATGATATCAGCAATTGTAACGGTCATGCCAGCTTTTTCTAGTTACTAACCATACCTGATTTGATTGGGAATCTTTACATGCGTAGTGTTGGACTTTTTTTTCCCGCGGTGAGACTCCCAAGGGACAGAGACAGGCTAGTGAGCCCCCTCGCCGACGAGTGGAGGGGTAATATATGGGGCGATAAAAAAGTTTCCGCTTGAGGGCGTTGCTGTAGCATATGTTCAATGTAGCGTGACTCCGATGCAAGTAAGGATCGACTTGTAGGTAAGGGAATAGCGTGGAATTCGTGTTTTCCCGAAGTGCGTGCGGTAAATGCGGAAGAATGAACCATGGCGACGATATTACAAAATGCGTCAAACAGGACCAACGTGCTGTAAATCTTTCAATGACTGCCGTAGGGAAAACATCAGTAGACGCCCATCGGAGAACAAAGAATGTGTATGGGGCAGCGTGTCTGTCGAAAATACTGTTGTGGAACGGTGCACCAATTTCCGTGCCAGCTTCATAACACACGTCCCCGTATCCCGGATGTCGTAACTCAGAAGGTACTTCAAGGCAAGTGGGAGACACTCTAGCACCCGCCCTATACTATGATCCCTCCTATGCGATTATCACGCCTTCGGTCCCTTAAAAAAGGCGTCGAAAGGTCGACGATTCCTGTCGGACAAGAATGTGCAGCAGGTAGTTAAGGACTTACGCAGCAGAACAGCGTTTTAACAAACGGGTATCTTCAACCTGACGTGTCGGTGGCATGAGTTCTTCTAATTATTGAGTGTAAAGCCTTCGAACGGACATTTCTTGAGTGCCCGTTGTAGTTCTGGCCCCGCGGTCCAGCTTAGCTGCGGAGTATTGTTCTGTTCAGCACCCATCTGGCGGCCGCTACAAAATATATGAGGTGTAGAAATTCAATGCAGTAGATGAATCCAGCTAGAACCTTAAAGTAATGAACAATGCTGACTCACCTGTAGCAAATAATTGGCCATTTGTGCAATAGGCCCTGGTGCGTCAAAGCACACTGCACTTAGTATCGTGCAAAGGCTGGTGACTTCTTGGGATGCATGTTGGGCGAGGGAATTATCTGAGCTGATTCTTATCCCCCTGCTGGACATAAAGAAAGTCAAGCTATTCACATTTATTTCATGCATCTTTTCGCCACCAGGTGAAAGTGTGTTGTCTTCCCCTGATTCCAAGCCCTAGTGGGACGAAAGATTACTTTCAATAACGTTGTAGAAAGAAACTTACTTGACACTCTTAAAAATACTGTTAGAAGTCAAAGTTTGGAGCTGTCTGTCTTGAGGTGACCGTGGGAGGACTACGGATCGGTGGGCTAAAACAGAGAATCACGGACGTAGGTCGATGGTCCAGAATGTTATCGAAGCAGTGAAGGCGGAAAGCCGGCTGACTGTAGAACGCTCTTTACACCGTTCTTTGGCAGGAGAATAACAGTAGCTTAACAGTTATGCCCCCCATGAACCATGGACCTTGCCGTTGGTGGGGAGGCTTGCGTGCCTCAACGATACAGATGGCCGTACCGTAGGTGCAACCACAACGGAGGGGTATCTGTTGAGAGGCCAGACAAACATGTGGTTCCTGAAGAGGGGCAGCAGCCTTTTCAGTAGTTGCAGGGGCAACAGTCTGGATGATTGACTGATCTGGCCTTGTAACATTAACCAAAACGGCCTTGCTGTGCTGGTACTGCGAACGGCTGAAAGCAAGGGGAAACTACAGCCGTAATTTTTCCCGAGGACATGCAGCTTTACTGTATGATTAAATGATGATGGCGTCCTCTTGGGTAAAATATTCCGGAGGTAAAATAGTCCCCCATTCGGATCTCCGGGCGGGGACTACTCAAGAGGACGTCGTTATCAGGAGAAAGAAAACTGGCGTTCTACGGATCGGAGCGTGGAATGTCAGATCCCTTAATCGGGCAGGTAGGTTAGAAAATTTAAAAAGGGAAATGGATAGGTTAAAGTTAGATATAGTGGGAATTAGTGAAGTTCGGTGGCAGGAGGAACAAGACTTTTGGTCAGGTGATTACAGGGTTATAAATACAAAATCAAATAGGGGTAATGCAGGAGTAGGTTTAATAATGAATAAAAAAATAGGAGTGCGGGTTAGCTACTACAAACAGCATAGTGAACGCATTATTGTGGCCAAGATAGACCCAAAGCCCATGCCTACTACAGTAGTACAAGTTTATATGCCAACTAGCTCTGCAGATGATGAAGAAATAGATGAAATGTATGACGAGATAAAAGAAATTATTCAGGTAGTGAAGGGAGACGAAAATTTAATAGTCATGGGTGACTGGAATTCGTCAGTAGGAAAAGGGAGAGAAGGAAACATAGTAGGTGAATACGGATTGGGGGGAAGAAATGAAAGAGGAAGCCGCCTTGTAGAATTTTGCACAGAGCATAACTTAATCATAGCTAACACTTGGTTCAAGAATCATAAAAGAAGGTTGTATACCTGGAAGAATCCTGGAGATACTAGTAGGTATCAGATAGATTATATAATGGTAAGACAGAGATTTAGGAACCAGATTTTAAATTGTAAGACATTTCCAGGGGCAGATGTGGACTCTGACCACAATCTATTGGTTATGACCTGTAGATTAAAACTGAAGAAACTGCAAAAAGGTGGGAATTTAAGGAGATGGGACCTGGATAAACTGAAAGAACCAGATATTGTACAGAGTTTCAGGGAGAGCATAAGGGAACAATTGACAGGAATGGGGGAAAGAAATACAGTAGAAGAAGAATGGGTAGCTTTGAGGGATGAAGTAGTGAAGGCAGCAGAGGGTCAAGTAGGTAAAAAGGCGAGGGCTAATAGAAATCCTTGGGTAACAGAAGAAATATTGAATTTAATTGATGAAAGGAGAAAATATAAAAATGCAGTAAATGAAGCAGGCAAAAAGGAATACAAACGTCTCAAAAATGAGATCGACAGGAAGTGCAAAATGGCTAAGCAGGGATGGCTAGAGGACAAATGTAAGGATGTAGAGGCTTGTCTCACTAGGGGTAAGATAGATACTGCCTACAGGAAAATTAAAGAGACCTTTGGAGAGAAGAGAACCACTTGTATGAATATCAAGAGCTCAGATGGAAACCCAGTTCTAAGCAAAGAAGGGAAGGCAGAAAGGTGGAAGGAGTATATAGAGGGTTTATACAAGGGCGATGTACTTGAGGACAATATTATGGAAATGGAAGAGGATGTAGATGAAGACGAAATGGGAGATAACATACTGCGTGAAGAGTTTGACAGAGCACTGAAAGACCTGAGTCGAAACAAGGCCCCGGGTGTAGACAACATTCCATTAGAACTACTGACGGCCTTGGGAGAGCCAGTCATGACAAAACTCTACCATCTGGTGAGCAAGATGTATGAGACAGGTGAAATACCCTCAGACTTCAAGAAGAATATAATAATTCCAATCCCAAAGAAAGCAGGTGTTGACAGATGTGAAAATTACCGAACTATCAGTTTAATAAGTCACAGCTGCAAAATACTAACGCGAATTCTCTACAGACGAATGGAAAAACTGGTAGAAACGGACCTCGGGGAAGATCAGTTTGGATTCCGTAGAAATGTTGGAACACGTGAGGCAATACTAACCTTACGACTTATCTTAGAAGAAAGATTAAGAAAAGGCAAACCTACGTTTCTAGCATTTGTAGACTTAGAGAAAGCTTTTGACAATGTTAACTGGAATACTCTCTTTCAAATTCTGAAGGTGGCAGGTACAAAATACAGGGAGCGAAAGGCTATTTACAATTTGTACAGAAATCAGATGGCAGTTATAAGAGTCGAGGGGCATGAAAGGGAAGCAGTGGTTGGGAAAGGAGTGAGGCAGGGTTGTAGCCTCTCCCCGATGTTATTCAATCTGTATATTGAGCAAGCAGTAAAGGAAACAAAAGAAAAATTTGGAGTAGGTATTAAAATCTATGGAGAAGAAATAAAAACTTTGAGGTTCGCCGATGACATTGTAATTCTGTCAGAGACAGCAAAGGACTTGGAAGAGCAGTTGAACGGAATGGACAGTGTCTTGAAAGGAGGATATAAGATGAACATCAACAAAAGCAAAACGAGGATAATGGAATGTAGTCAAATTAAATCGGGTGATGCTGAGGGAATTAGATTAGGAAATGAGACACTTAAAGTAGTAAAGGAGTTTTGCTATTTGGGGAGTAAAATAACTGATGATGGTCGAAGTAGAGAGGATATAAAATGTAGACTGGCATTGGCAAGGAAATCGTTTCTGAAGAAGAAAAATTTGTTAACATCGAATATAGATTTAAGTGTCAGGAATTCGTTTCTGAAAGTATTTGTATGGAGTGTAGCCATGTATGGAAGTGAAACATGGACGATAACTAGTTTGGACAAGAAGAGAATAGAAGCTTTCGAAATGTGGTGCTACAGAAGAATGCTGAAGATAAGGTGGGTAGATCACGTAACTAATGAGGAGGTATTGAATAGGATTGGGGAGAAGAGAAGTTTGTGGCACAGTTTGACTAGAAGAAGGGATCGGTTAGTAGGACATGTTCTGAGGCATCAAGGTCTCACAAATTTAGCATTGGAGGGCAGCATGGAGGGTAAAAATCGTAGAGGGAGACCAAGAGATGAATACACTAAGCAGATTCAGAAGGATGTAGGTTGCAGTAGGTACTGGGAGATGAAGAAGCTTGCACAGGATAGAGTAGCATGGAGAGCTGCATCAAACCAGTCTCAGGACTGAAGACCACAACAACAACAACAGTTATGCCATTGACCAGTGCAGTTCAGAGCGTTTTTCATTAGTAAATGATATTTCTTGGCACAGCCTCAGTGCAGAGCAGGGACAGGGGACGTGATTTTTCTCTACACTTCTTTTTCATGCTTCGAGCTGTTAACTTCTTTTTGAGGCTTCGAGCTGTTAACTTCTTTTTCAGGCTTCGAGCTGTTAACTTCTTTTTCAGGCTGGTTTGGAGCAGTACACTTCTCTTTTCGGGAAGCAGAAGGACGCAATTCAGCAGCAAGCAAAATTCCAACTTTGATTTTACGGTGCGGGCTTGCACAGCTTAGTTGGTACATATTAAAAAACTTACACGGTCAAGTCATTAATTCTTGGTTTCTCTTTCTGTATTACTCAACATCCATTTTAACTGACAATGCTAATGAAAAGTGCCATCCGACCATTGGGAGACGGTGCTATTTCAATGGCCTAATGTTAAATTAGCTATATGAATATTTCACTCCCTCTTTTCCTGCTTTGGGTACCCCAAGTTTTGGTAATACTAATTTGCTCCTAATCCATATAGTATGGTCTTGTAGAATTTTCACCTGAAGATGCGATTACAATATCGTGGAATCGGTCGCATAAAATGTTGGAATAAAGGATTATCAGCAGCTAATGCGCTTACCAGATGGTTGTTAAAACGATTTTAATCAGAATCAAATTCTTAAACATCTTCCATACCAATGACGCACGTGTAGCTGCATATTTTCTCTTCATTTTTTGATATGATCTGACAATCACTCTTCGTATACCACGTCTATGTTTCATACAATTAACATTCTAGGATTCTGATTACTCTTGATCACCATCCCTCTTTTTTTTTCAAAACTTTGCTAAGTTAATTAATGCTAGTATATCTCAATAACTTGTTTTTATTATATGTTTCGTTTATAGTGTGCTGAATTAAATCTAATGGTATGTCACTGATTGACCCATGTACTCAGAATACGATTGGAATACATTTTGAATTTAGTTGGACCAAGATTTTAGTTTAGTAGTTAGTGAATATCTTTTCCATCCAGTATACTGATGATTTTACGGAGTTACCAGGACCGCACACTTCGGTACCATTAAATCCGTTGCGTGAGAGTTGTTAATTTAGTAGCTGACCTCATTGGGAAGCAATGTGCCTCTCAGCAGTCCAGCTGGTAAAGATCCAGTAGCTTTGGTAGAGAAATGCGTTCAGTCTCAGTTGGCTTTTCGCAGACTAACAGGTATTGGCACTCAGAATGTACAAACACTTTGGTGAAGCAGTGAATTATCTTGAGGTTTGGGTTTATTACAATGAACACAGTGCGGAACTCAGTACAGCAACTCATAACAATACTTTTGATCACACACACTATTTTTAAAGGCAATGATCTCAGGAGTGACATTTAATGAACATGTAGATGAATTGGCAAATGTGGTATTGAACACTACGCTTAATGTAAGCTGAAATTGTTAAACATTCTAATGAAAATAAGCATTAAAAATATGAGACATTCAGGAATGCAATTTCATGTGAAACCATCCAAAATTATAAGCTGTAGTAGTTACATAAAGCCATACCAAGTGTTTCACGGAAGCTTTGGTTTGCGTGATTCGCAGAAAACACAATACATGACTTTGTTATTAAAAATGAGATTCAACCATGGGTCATCTCGTCGCCATCTGCATTGAATCAAGGGGAATGAAACATCATACAATAGCATCGGGAAATTTGGGCCTTTTTTAAGATACATGCTGCGTGACAGCTCCGAAAAGAAATTCTAAGACTTTCACTAATATCCTGAAGTGTTACCACGAATTAGCTATTAAATTCTGTACAGAAATACTAGTGTACATAATACTAGCTAAGTACATTTGTAGATATAGTGAAACTATTTAAACAAAATTTGTATTATAACACGTAAAGTGTTACGTAAAATATCCTTGGAATAATGTGAGTGGCTGTATAATAAATATGAGCAAATTCAAATAAATAAAAACGAATAACAACACATTTCTTGTATAAAGTATCCCATGTAGTTGCGACGAAATAAGTGCATGGGCCGAAGGCATCACTGACGCACATAACACGCAATACGCTTAGGTGACAAAAGTCATGGGGTACCACCCAGCATCGTGTGGAACCTTCTTTTTCCCAGCTTAGTGCAGGATTCTGTGGAAGAACTGGGCTATCGATTACGTCCTATAAATGTTCCGTGGCATTCATGTCAGGTGATCTAGGTGGCCAAATCATTCGCTCGAATTGTCCAAAATGTTCTTCAAATCAATCGTGAACAATTGTGACCAGGTACCATGGCGAATTTTCATCTGTAAATATGCAATCGTTGTCTGGGAACATGAAGTCCATGAATGGCTGCAACTGGTCTCCATGAAGCCGAACATAACCATTTCCAGTCAATGATCGGTTCAGTTGGACCAGGGCACCCAGTCCATTCCATGTAAGCACAACACATACCATTACTGAGTCACCACTAGCTTGCACACTGATTTGTTGACAACTTGGGTCCATGGCTTCAAGGGGTCTGCGCCATACGCGAACCCTTCTATCAGCTCTTACCAACTGAAATCAGAACTTACGTGACCAGGCCACAGTTTTCTAGTCGTCTAGGATCTAACCGATATGGTCACGAGTCCAGGAGAGGCGCTGCAGGCGATGTCGTGCTTTTAGCAAAGGCACTCGCGACGGTCGTCTGCTACCGTAGCCCATTAACGCCAAATTTCGCCGCACTTTCCTAACGAATGAGTTCGTCGTTCGTCCCACACTGATTCCTGCGGTTATTTCGCGCAGCGGTGCTTTTCTGTTAACACTGACAACTCTCCGCAAACGCCGCTTCTCTCGGTCGTTAAGTGAAGGCCGTCGGCCACGGCGTTGTCCGTGGTGAGAGGTAATGCCTAAAATTTGGTGTTCCCGGCACACTCTTGACACTATAGATCTCGGAATATTCAATTCCCTTACGATTTTCGCAATAGAGTGTCCCATGCGTGTAGCCCCAAATGCCATTCCGCGTTGAAACCGCGTTAATTCCCATCGTGCGATCATAATCACGCCGGAAGCCTTTTCACACGAATCACCTGAGTGCAAATGAATGCTCCGCCTCTGCACTGCCCTTTTATACCTTGTGCACGCAGTACTGTCGCCATTCTGTATATGTGCATATCGCTTTCCCATGACTTCAGTCACCTCGGCGTGTTTATAGTGTTAAACGTCTTGAAGGATTAGATGCCGTAGTAGAGCACACAACAGGGCTCTTCTCCTTGTAACTTGCTTACTCTACAGTATGCCACGAGATGTGGTATCACTGGAATTTAATGGTTAGCGTTTTTTGTTTAACATGTCTGAAATTCTCTTTGCTGACGTTCTGCTGTTAGGCAAGCACACACAGCCATTGGTCACTTTGCTGTAACATATTAATGATGTGAGCAATCTCCGACTAACCCTCGAACGTATGTCCATATGATGTTACCGGTGCTCTACCTAAGTTCCACACATTATGACACTAGCGTTCCGTTCTGGAAAATTTGACTCTTGAATGCCTTTGATGTAACTTAGTTTACACCCGTTTATTCGTTGTTTTCATTTCTGCGGTAGGTCTATGTGGCATCTCGTCCGCTCTCACTATTCATCACATTTATCTGCGAAGGTAGTAAGTTCACCACATGACTCATATTCTATAACCTGATTATAGTATGGCAGTTGCCAAGAGTACCGGATTTGAACTCGAATCTCCCGCTTTGCAGTCCAACACCGTGACCACCCAACCACGACGTCGTGCTTCTTGCTCGATATTGCACATCTTGAACTCGGAACGTTAACTGTTTCTACTTTGCTTCTTTTTTCACATTTCAGTACACATGCGTCCTGTTTGAATACTTAATCTGCGTTCAGTTTTTCAGGGGCTATGCACTGGGCCGGTTTACCACTTGTTTGATTCTCGTTGTCAGTTGTTCTGATGATAAGTGGCCAATGCTAAATAGAAAGATATAATGCAGGTTTGGCAGTGAAGTCGGTAAGGAGCTGCTGCGTAGTCTGTATCTGCAAAGACTCAAATAATTAGTAGTTGTTGGCAAAAAATAATCCATATTGAACTTGTGTTACAGGCTGCTTCATATGGTGCATACATATAATTACAGGCATATCTAGAGAGGCATTACTTACGCCAGACTTGACTAAGCGCCTTGTTAGAGGTTGCTTCCTATCAGCTGAAGCCTATGCTACATTCCTAGTTGACGTCCCGAGCAAGAGTGGACGTGAGCTCGCTAGATACTTGTTACAAGCCGCGGAGCAGCAGTAGCGGCGCTAGTCGCGACTGTCGAGTCCAGCGATATCTGTTACGGACCGCGGTCGATATCTGCAAACTCTAACAAGTATGGTATCGAACGTTGACACCACACCACTAAATCTGAGGGGAGTGCGGTGGGGAGGCTCCCTTGTTAGTGTTAGACGATGTGGTGGAATGTCACAGCAAGCAGAGTGCTTCGAGACCCATATCTATTCAACGTCTAGAAATGGCTCTGAGCACTATGGGACTTAACTTCTGAGGTCATCAGTCCCCTAGAATTTAGAACTATTAGAACTACTTAAACCTAACTAACCTAAGGACATCACACACACCCATGCCCGAGGCAGGATTCGAACCTGCGACCGTAGCGGTCGTGCGGTTCCAGACTGTAGCGCCTAGAACCGCTCGGCCAACCTGGCCGGCTTCAACGTCTAAAACACTATACTGGATCTACTGCACTGAACAACGAAAGACATTCTGTAAACGTCGAAGTGAAGTTAAATTCTCGGCAGAATGTGGTAATAAATGGAAACACTGTGAAGAACCTTCAACATCGCAGCGCGTCAGCAGTCGTTGGTTAATATATTAAAAAACTAAAAACCCGCCTCGATTCCGAAAAAAGCACCTAGTGCTACCACGCCCAGGTTTCGGCGTAGATAACTACACCTTCTTCAGAACAACAATAAACCCCACAAGTGCCTAAGAAGACCTTTGTCACTGATTAAAAGAACACCATAGCTATACATTTATAAACGAAAAAGAAAAGGAAACACAAACAGTACATATGTACAAAGTCAAAATCACTACTTTGTACATAAGTACTGTTTGTGTTTCCTTTTCTTTTTCGTTTATAAATGTATAGCTATGGTGTTCTTTTAATCAGTGACAAAGGTCTTCTTAGGCAGTGATCGATGGTAAATACTGATTACTGGAGGCTGAGCAAGTAACATTACCTCAGTTCCACTGTTGTTTGACGAAACAAAGAGAATAATTCCAAGCAGGACTTAAACAAAAACCTCCGTCTCCATTTATAACACTATTTGCAGAGTTTGCGTTTAACAGACTATTATGCAATGTCCTTCAGACATCCATGCTTGCCTTAAGGACACTGGATAGTAGACCATTAAACACAGACATTGTAAATAGTATCTACATGCCTAGGCAAAAACCACATCAATAATATGTAAGTCTCTTCCTGTGCGGGAATCACAGCGATTGTGCGCGTGCAAGACGAGAACATTCGGTCACATATGAAGATTTTGGTTGGTCCTGGAAGCGTGGTCGGATAGCCGGAGAGGTCGAGGCGACCGCTCGCATGAAGCAGCTGGAAGTTCACACTAGAATCTCTGTAAGGTTGTACTTCAACCAAGAGCGGTACCGCTGCACTGTAGATTTCCTCTGTTGCCGTAAGCTTGTGAGAAACGTATGCTCTGTACAACGGTCCTTCAGGGTTCTGTTGGTGTGGCTAATGTACGAGGTGCCGAAAGTGCGTGGGATACGCTAGATACCCGCCTTAAGCAAGCTAAGATGGTACTTTACAGATCCTAAAATGGTGGACGCAAAAGAGAATAAGAAACGCTTTACATAGTTTTTCCGTCGAATACCATCAATCCTGTTCGAATCCCACCTGCGTTAGGCAAAAGGACGATTGACTCGGTGACACCGCGTTGTTTTCATCACTCTTATGAGTCTGACTCACAAGGGGACCACGGCTACTCGTCATAACCGACTTCGTCCAAATTTATGGTGCATTCAGGGCTAGGAGCAGCAATGAAAGTGACAGAACTGGGAGCTGCAAACAGCCGAACGTTTATAAAAAACAATTGCACTTTTGGCACCAATCGGGCGAGGAATGAGCCCTTTATGTTTGGACAGTTTATAAGCAGCAGCTGGATCAGCGAAGAATGCACTTTTATCGTCACCTAAAGAATTTAATTAATAAGCTTCAAAACTACTCTTATCTCATCGAGAGAGAGAGAAAGAAATCATACTCTGAGAAGAACTTATGGGACCGGCATTTTGAAGTGCTTATTGAGCGTTTTATCTTTGTCGTAAAAGTAATGGTAGATTTTAGACTGAATTCTTGGTATGAAACAACAAATTTACTTTTTATCAACTTATTTAGTATATTTTCTGCAAATTCTTTATGACACATTTGCGTGTCTCAGAATCAACTGATCACGACAGGAACTGGACAAAAATAGTGTTCTTCGGCGAAACCACATTTTTCCTGCATTGTATGAGAAGATGCAGGTCCTCTTCGAATGCATCTCGGAACAGAGTAGTTGTCTCTAGCGCCTCCATTACGTAACTTATGTGCTGCCCTATCCCCAGAGCATAAATTTCTGTTGGCTATTTTCAGGAAACTGGCAACAGACAAGAGCCCGCACTCGTCGCCGCGATAAAGCTCTGAATTATTCCATCTGAAGTCCACGTAGCAGCGACGCGCCGTGCCACGTCTCTGCTGACATCGCGTTCTTTTTCCGTTCTTTTGCTGCCCTCGCGTTTGTTACAGCCGGGAATAAAGTCGGAAAAACGGTTCGCCTTGTATTTGTTTAAATTATTGCACAGCGTTAAAGCGCATGCCTGCAAACCGAAAGGTCGCTGGATGTAAACTCGGCGGACTAATTATTTTGGTTCAAATGGCTCTGAGCACTATGGGACTTACCATCTGAGGTCATCAGTCCCCTAGAACTTAGAACTACTTAAACCTAACTAACCTAAGAACATCACACACATCCATGCTGGAGGCAGAATTCGAACCTGCGACCGGTGCGGTCGCGCGGCTCCAGACTGTAGCGCCTAGAACCGCTCGGCCACATTGGCCGGCGACTAATTATTTTTTAGTCTTCCTGTAACCTACGCTTTACCTCTCAACGATGTGAAGATTCACCACAAACGACACGTGGTTCGGATTCCATGTTAAACTGTAGGTCCTCCGTCCCTGGATGGATAATTGGAGTAGGTTAGGGACACTCAAGTATCCGAAGTGGCGTCCAATTGAAGGACTTCCTCCAGACCGCTGAGCCACACGAAGTTATTATTATTTCAATTATTATTCGCACAGCACTCGAGTATGCTTCAGTAATGTCTGTAAAACCTACAGCGACATCCGGAAATTATCAGAATCGTTAATACGATGGGCGTTCACTCAGTAATACAACACTTTTTCGTTGGCTAATTTCGGTTGAAAAAGACCGGAATTTGTTGTGGGACATCGTAGAATATTCCTGCTTCAATCCCTATGGTATCATAAAGCACGAATAGGTGGTGGTTCAAATGGTTCAAATGGCTCTGAGCACTATGCGACTTAACTTCTGAGGTCATCAGTCGCCTAGAACTTAGAACTAATTAAACCTAACTAACCTAAGGACATCGCACACATCCATGCCCGAGGCAGGATTCGAACCGGCGACCGTAGCGGTCGCTCGGCTCCAGACTGTAGCGCCTAGAACCGCACGGCCACTCCGGTCGTTAATGGGTGGTGGCGCTATACGTTGGAGTCAAAATGGCGTTTGTAACAGAGGTGCGTTTCAATCAGCTGCCGTTGAGTTTCTTTTGCTGGAAAAGGAAAGCATCGCAGATATTCATAGTAGCCTGCAGAATGTCCACGAAGACCTGGCAGTGAACAAAAGCACAGTGAGTCGCTGGGCGAGGCGTCTGCCATACTCGCAACGAGGTCGAGCAAACCTGTCCGATCTGCCACGTGCTGCCAGCCGCACACAGCTGTGACAGCTGCAATGTTGGAACGTGTGGACACTCTCATCGGAGGTGTCGACGGATCACAATCCAACACCTCGCTATTCGGCTGAACGTCTCTGTTGGTGATGCTGACACACTCTTCCACCAGCTGGGGTACTCCACCAGCTGGGGTACTCAGAGGTGTGTGTCCACTTGGTTCCTCGTCACGTAACAGGGGACCGTAAAGAGCAACGAAGGACCACCTGTTTGGCTCAATAAAGGATGCACTCCACGTCGATGATGGGGGGGGGGGGGGGGGTGTTACTGATATGGCTCCGACATCCAAGGGTAGAGTGGGCATACAGGCTCTCCCAGTTAGGTGGCGCAAAGCTGTAGCACTGAATGGAGATCATCTTGAAAAATAGAGTTTTGTAGCCAAAAGAGCGGGGAGTAATATGATGCACTGGAATCCTGAATAACACCATCTTGCTTTCAGAATAATGTGTTGCAACACTTACTAAACGCCTCTCGTATTTTCAGCCATTCTCCATTCATGCTTATCACGTACATAAGAATGATCATCATCCGTCATTTGCTACTCAATGTTTATCATTATTTTTAAGCAAACACGTTTGACTTATTCGCGCTGGCCATTCGTGATCTATAATCCGTAATAGATATCGCTGGACTCGCTAGTCGCGACTAGCGCCGCTAGTGCCGCTCCGCGGCTTGTAACAAGTATCTAGCGAGTGGAACTGAGGTAGTGTTACTTGCTCACCCGCCGGTAATCAGTATTTACCATCGATCACTTCTGACTTTAACATTTGGTTGTATGACGTCAGTAGTTGTGTATGTGTGTGTGTGTGTGTGTGTGTGTGTGTGTGTTTTGTATTTCTGCATATCCATATTTCTTTATTGTTAGCATAGCCCCAGGTACAGAGGGTTTAAATTTACTTTCACAGCACTCTCTCGTTGCTTGTCTCCCTTGAAAATGACGTGGTGCACATCCATCGAAATATCGGCGGTCTGTTTTCTCGTACGTTATATAAACATTTTACATTGTGGGAGAAAACCAAGTTTCACAGTGTTTCCATTTATTCCATTTATTGCTGCGCTCGGTGGACAGTGTGTCTAAGGCATTCAGCCTGACCGGGTTGCCTCCTAACACTTCTCCGACGATTGGTTCAAGACATATGCGACACTCATAGGTAAAGAGAACGTGATGCCAATCCTGAGCGGTCCATTCGGCTTGCTGTTGAGCCCATCTGTACCGCGCTGCATGGTATCGTGGTTGCAAAAATGGACTTCGTCATGGACGTGGGGTGTGAAGCTGCGCATCATGCAGCCTATTGCTCACAGTGTGGGTCGTAACACGACGTCCTGTGGCTGCACGAAGAGCATTATTCAACACGGTGGAGTTGCTGTCAGGGTTCCTCCGAGCCATAATGCGTAGGTAGCGGTTTAGTAGTAGCAGCCCTTGGGTGGCCAGAGCGAGGCATGTCATCGACAATTCCCGAGTCTATGTACCTTCTCCATAACCGAACAACATCGCTTTGGTTTACTCCGAGACGCCTGGACACTTCCCTTGTTGAGAGCCCTTCCTGGCACACAGTAACAATACCGACGCGGTCGAACCTCGGAGTTGACTGTCTAGGCATGGTTGAACTACAGACAACACGAGCCGTGTACCTCCTTCCTGGTGGAATGACTGGAACTGATCGGCTGTCGGACCCCCTCCGTCTAATAGGCCCCGCTCATGCATAGTTGTTTACATCTTTGGACAGGTTTAGTGACATCTCTGAACAGTCAAAGGACTGTGTCTGTGTTACAATATCCAACAGTCAACGTCTGTCTTGAGGAATTCTGGGAAGTGGGGTGATGCAAAACTTTTTTGATGTGTGTATGACTTCGTGGCTATTCAAGTTCGCTCGATGTTGGGCATCTTGGACTTGGACCGACCACTGTTTCGATTGTTCTTCTTTTTCAGAGTTCAGTACACCTTCTTCCTGTTCTCATACTTCACTTGTGTGAAGTTTTTGAAGTGCTTTCCACTGCGTCATCTTTCCACTAAATTTGAGGGGACGGGGGTCTGATGGTGTCATTCCCTTGTAAGAATAGATTGACGATGTTGTGGCAGCTACAAACATAAGTGAGACCCATCGTTGAAAACCACGAAATGCCACTCAGTGGCCCCCTTAATTCTTGCCGTACATCGTGCAAGTCACTTTTGTCTATGGCGTGGTGTCCGCGATGAAGGACGCATGGTGTGTTCGAGATCTCACCTGAGCTTCCAGTGACCTTGTACTGACGCTGCCCATAACATCTCTCCGGATTTCTGCTGTTCCCATCTGCCATTTCACTGTAGCCACTCTATCCTACGATTTTATCACGGTGCTGTCGCGTTTAAAGAGCTTGGTCGCCGTTGAGCAGACCCGTGGAGGTTGCTTCCCAGTTCACAGCTCGAAACCTGCCACTAAGTAACGGCCAGTATCCGTTGCTAAACATGCTAGATATTTTTCCACAAGTGCATGACAGAACTTGAGGCTGCCTTTGCTACCTCCCTCTCGACGCTACCTCCCTGTTTCACAATTTCGAATGACGCGGCCTCCGTTGCAGATCAACTCAATGACAACTTGTTCAATGAAAGTTGTTTTTATGGTTCCGTACTTAAGTCAGTAAAAACGAAACACTTACAGGATCATGTTTTGTCCATTTGTCTCTGTCTGTGTGCACGGGAATGGGCTGACATATTAAGTTGAAATTTATATCACATACTGAACTCCGATCCTTTTGGCAGACATCATTATAAATCCTATCATTCTTTCTTCTCATACCACACTGTTCGTTAAAACATGGGGATCTTGTAGCGACACTTTTCAACTTGATGGTTTTGGTAAGGCATGCAGTTAGAGTGTCCGGCGGTAAATAATTGAAATCCAGGTTGGGGGTCTCTTGCGTTCGTAGATCATCATCCAAAAGATGCTTGTGACAGATGATCACAGAAAAGGTATTGCTTAAATAACCGTGTGTTGCAAATGGACATGGTGAGCGTGTATATTCTGAAATGTTCAAGGCCCAGTTCATCGCTCTTTAGAGGTCGCCACAGTGTCTAACCAACGTTGCTGTAGAACGCACACACACTAAGATGTACGAAAACAACGGGAACACTTACATTTCTCGTCTGATTATTGTAGGAGAATTCAACATATACACTGACGGAAAAATCGCAGCACCAAAAAATAATTAATGTAGAGTAATGAAATTTTAGGAATACATTTGTGTCGCTAATATATGTAAGTGATTAATATTGCAAGATTACCGGTTAATGTAAGCACGTGATATGCCATTGCAAATGTGAAATGGTGGTACAGTAATAACCAATGTAAGCGCCAGAATGCTGAATGCAAGCATGCAAATGCACAGGCATTGTGTTACAGGTGCCGGATATCAGGTTTCTGGGATGGAATTCCATGCCTGTTGCACTTTTTCGGTCAATATAGGGGCATTTAATGCTGTTTGTGGATGAAGCTGGAGTTGTACAATGATGTCCCATCTGTGCTTGGCTGGAGACAGATCTTGTAGTCAAGAAGGACAACATGTTGACACTCTGGAGAGGATGTTGGGTTACAACGTCGGTATGTGGGTGAGCTCTTCATGAATGCTGTTCGTGAATAGCAGCACAGCAGGCAGAATTATCAAATTGAGGTACAAATTTGTAATCAGGGGGCGTGGAATAACCACGAGAGTCTCATACGAA
Organism: Schistocerca piceifrons; assembly: GCF_021461385.2. Classification (NCBI taxonomy): domain Eukaryota; kingdom Metazoa; phylum Arthropoda; class Insecta; order Orthoptera; family Acrididae; genus Schistocerca; species Schistocerca piceifrons. The sequence continues at coordinate 317,787,569 of NC_060139.1, read as the reverse complement.
ATCGCACCCCAGACCTTAACTGCAGGTGTAGGTCCTGTGTGTCTAGCAGGCAGACAGGTTGGTTGCAGGCCCTCAACTGGCCTCCTCCTAACCAATACATGGCCATCATTGGCACCAAGGCGGAGCCAGCTTTCATCAGAAAACACAATACACCTCCACCGTGTCCTCCAGTGTTCTCTCACTGGACGTCACTTAGATCGCAAAAGGCAATGGTTTGCGGTCAATGGAATAAACGTTACAGGGCCTGTGACTGGGAGCTGATTTTCAATATTTCGTTGTCACTGTGGTGTCAACTGCTGCTGGAGATAAAGTACGATGTGACAGAGGAATACGCCGAACATTATGGTCTCATATCTCGGTAAAGCCACGTGGCCGTCCAGAGCCCAATCTTCTTGCGACCGTACACTCTCGTGAAAACCGCTGCCATCAACCATGTACAGTGGCGACGTTCCTCCCGAGTCTTTCTGCAGTATCGCAGAATGAACATCCAGCTTCTTGTAACCCTATTGCGTAACCTCTGTTGCGAACCATCGATGGTCGAACCCGGGACTCCAGTTGGCAGAGCTGAACCTGGGGCCCACGGCGCCTTTTCTCGTCAGGAGGCTGAGCAAGTTCAATAGAGTCAAGGGGCAGTGCACAGCGGTATTCGGAAGTATTCCTTTATTCAGCTAGTTTACAGAAGTGTAATGTCGGCGAAAAACCGGAGCTCTGTTCTGCGAGTCCGGCTGTCTCAGCACTCCTGGACTGCCGATACCAATGATGCGGTCATCAAGGCCTCCCAACGATGGAAGTCAGCCGTGCTCGCCCAATCACCACTCACCAAGGCGCCGCTCTACTGCCTGCGATTCCGGAGACTGTCTCTGGTCCCCACTGCCTCCTGACCCATTTGGCCTCCTCTGTCCGACCATGGGATAAACGTGGTAGTTCTGGTCGCCTGTGGCTCTTGGCCACTGCTGCTCCCAGTTCAGGACCGGACTCGTACCCGCACCCTCCTGGACGCCGTGCCGCAACTTGTCGCTAGTGGTGCTTGCCGTACGGGAACACCCGCTGCTGTCCCTAACGCTGTTTCAGCGGTGCTGCACCTCCCGCACCGTACGCCTCGCCCAGACCCCAGTACACCAGGTGGGAAGCGAACGTGGCCAGTCCTGGACCCACTGCAGACCGCTGTCACTGCCCTCCTTCAGGCAGACCGTGCAATCTCCAAGTACCCGGCTGCCATTCCGTCTCGCCACGGTGTTGTGTCCCCGGAGGCGGAATACAGCCCGAACAAGTACATAGAAACAAAGTACAGGTTTACACAGAATATTTACAACATCGCTGCCAGACTGGCCCCTATAAGCATAGAACAGCACAGGACTAACCCAACTCTCGGCTGACCTCGCACACCCCTCAAGCTAAAAGTGCCCAACTACACTCCTGGAAATTGAAATAAGAACACCGTGAATTCATTGTCCCAGGAAGGGGAAACTTTATTGACACATTCCTGGGGTCAGATACATCACATGATCACACTGACAGAACCACAGGCACATAGACACAGGCAACAGAGCATGCACAATGTCGGCACTAGTACAGTGTATATCCACCTTTCGCAGCAATGCAGGCTGCTATTCTCCCATGGAGATGATCGTAGAGATGCTGGATGTAGTCCTGTGGAACGGCTTGCCATGCCATTTCCACCTGGCGCCTCAGTTGGACCAGCGTTCGTGCTGGACGTGCAGACCGCGTGAGACGACGCTTCATCCAGTCCCAAACATGCTCAAAGGGGGACAGATCCGGAGATCTTGCTGGCCAGGGTAGTTGACTTACACCTTCTAGAGCACGTTGGGTGGCACGGGATACATGCGGACGTGCATTGTCCTGTTGGAACAGCAAGTTCCCTTGCCGGTCTAGGATGGTAGAACGATGGGTTCGATGACGGTTTGGATGTACCGTGCACTATTCAGTGTCCCCTCGACGATCACCAGTGGTGTACGGCCAGTGTAGGAGATCGCTCCCCACACCATGATGCCGGGTGTTGGCCCTGTGTGCCTTGGTCGTATGCAGTCCTGATTGTGGCGCTCACCTGCACGGCGCCAAACACGCATACGACCATCATTGGCACCAAGGCAGAAGCGACTCTCATCGCTGAAGACGACACGTCTCCATTCGTCCCTCCATTCACGCCTGTCGCGACACCACTGGAGGCGGGCTGCACGATGTTGGGGCGTGAGCGGAAGACGGCCTAACGGTGTGCGGGACCGTAGCCCAGCTTCATGGAGACGGTTGCGATTGGTCCTCGCCGATACCCCAGGAGCAACAGTGTCCCTAATTTGCTGGGAAGTGGCGGTGCGGTCCCCTACGGCACTGCGTAGGATCCTACGGTCTTGGCGTGCATCCGTGCGTCGCTGCGGTCCGGTCCCAGGTCGACGGGCACGTGCACCTTCCGCCGACCACTGGCGACAACATCGATGTACTGTGGAGACCTCACGTCCCACGTGTTGAGCAATTCGGCGGTACGTCCACCCGGCCTCCCGCATGCCCACTATACGCCCTCGCTCAAAGTCCGTCAACTGCACATGCGGTTCACGTCCACGCTGTCGCGGCATGCTACCAATGTTAAAGTCTGCGATGGAGCTCCGTATGCTACGGCAAACTGGCTGACACTGACGGCGGCGGTGCACAAATGCTGCGCAGCTAGCGCCATGACGGCCAACACCGCGGTTCCTGGTGTGTCCACTGTGCCGTGCGTGTGATCATTGCTTGTACAGCCCTCTCGCAGTGTCCGGAGCAAGTATGGTGGGTCTGACACACCGGTGTCAATGTGTTCTTTTTTCCATTTCCAGGAGTGTATTTATACTGCTTTTCCCCTCGCTTCTGACGTAGTGTCAGAGAGAGACAGGGGTAAATTCCCAAACGTCAGCTTACACATCGTCACTCCAGGATCTGGCCTACTGTCTCGGCTCATACATCGCAATAACTTAAAGCAACTCTGCAGTTCCTTGCCTCGCTGTTGCTCCACTCCAAATAAATTGTACGTGCAATACGCCGCAGCCGCTCCGCGCCCTGTTTACCCTGCCTGACCTATTGGCTGCCGACTATTACCACACACACTGCGAGCGGCCCCAGACTTCATCGCTCAACTGCGCCTATACTGAATTTACAAAAAAATCCATTTGCCTACGACTAAGACTAATACTAGCGCAGCACCTCGTTCGAACTAGTGAGGTGTTTTTAATAGCGTCTTTGTCGCCTTAAAGGTATTCTTGAGTAACGTCAACTTCCCACATTCAATCTGAAAGGTAACTAACACTCTCGATCGTCATAGCGTGTATTTAAAGCAAACCTGGGTTGCAAAAAATTAAGCTCACTGGTTTTTAAATATTGAATAAGCTAATTCAAACTTGATTCAATACCGAATTAAGAAAAATTGAAAAAGTTGGTGTTGCCAGTTAGGACAGAATGTTAATATAAGCCCAAAATAAATAAAGTAAATGGAAAAATTATAATAGCAATTGCAAAATCAAACAGAACATTTTAAGTTAAAACTTAAAATTAAAACGTTGGGGAATATTTTTGAATTCCTAGGACCGATATGTTGCCAGTATCGACATTCGACATCGATAACAGCTAAAAATCGTGGAGATTCTCGATTCCTGTAATGGATGAATTATCTGTACACACTACCACTTGGACTCTATTTTCCTTTTTTTAATTTTTTTTACAGTAGCCAGTATCCCTAAGTCTTGTTCCTCCATCAAACGTTCATTCTGCAACAGAACAGACGGCTACAGTCTGTGGAGGCTTACAGTGGATTACTCACAGCAGTGACGCGTGTTGTGTCACTTCTCGGCATGAAGCTGTAAGGCCCGTTTCTGGCTTCCGGACGAGGAGTCTGGCACTCAGTTCTAGCATTAAGTTTCATAGTCTACTGTCAAATTTACGATTGTGATAGTCACAATCGCACCTCTTTGACACACACGTCATTTACAGGAGCACTGTGTACAGTACTAGCTACAAAATCACAATATTGCAATCCACATGGACGAACAACGACCATTAGCCTCTCGTCTAACACGTGAAGGAGTGTATACGGCACCCTTTCGCGTCTACTCTGGGTTATAATGACTTACGCAACGTTTATCGCTGGTGGACGACCACTCGCGACATGCAAGGCATCTTTACAGCCCATTACATACACATCTGACTACGTCGTTCATTTGAATGCTTCCTTCACGACGCTGCGTCACTGCCAGGGATGCTCTAGTGCCATGCGGTGATGCATCGATAGCAGAGCTGTAAGTATACAGCGCTTTTTACTGGTGTAGGGTAATAAACAGTCAGTGCGAAGAGGTGTACAGCATCGGCCACTTTCAATGAAGTTTAATGACGTGTCTTATTTGGAGGCAAGTGTGTATCTCTTGTTATTCTGTGGAATACCTTAGTACTAACGGGGTATCCGCTAGCTGCATCAACATACATGATCGGGTTAAAGATTGCGAATAGCGCTGGATGTGCGATTCAGGAGCAAGTGCGACAGTATAAAACCTTACGAAAATTGGATAGTGACGACACTTTCATGAGTACTGAGCTTACTGGCAACATAGAAGCTACAAAATATGCCCATTCGTCAATAAAAAATTATGCCATCATTTTGCCCAACTCTAAATATGTGATAATCTTGGTTACAACTTGAGGAAGGTCACTCATATCATCCAAGAACCTATCTGATAGTGATCAAAATGTGTGAACTGAAGCGAAAGGAACATCACATCGAAATTTGATGCATAAAAGCTTATATCGACATACCAGTGAGTGAAATAAATGACGCTCTTGCGACAAAAGGTGTTTACTATGGTAAAAGAGAAAACGAACTAGTAACAGTGAGAGATTTCATCCGTAACATCAAGCATCTCGACATAAAAGTTTTCTGGGTTTGGTACCGCGTCGTAATGTAAAAACTACTGCTGCTATAGAAAAGCCAACGTTTCGGCCACGATTGCAGCGGCCTTCTTCTGCGTCTAATTATATCAAGCATCTCGTTAGGAGAGAGTGGGACAAAGTGTTGAGAGCTTTCTGCGCAACAAGGGAAAAATATACCGTTGGCTCAGCTGCGAACGGGAAATCTGAGACGTCATCTCACGTCTGTGACACTGTGTTGAAGAGGAAGACGTAAATCATATACATACATATAGACTGACGGAGCCGGCCGGAGTGGCCGTGCGGTTCTAGGCGCTACAGTCTGGAACCGAGCGACCGCTACGGTCGCAGGTTCGAACCCTGCCTCGGGCATGGATGTGTGTGATGTCCTTAGGTTAGTTAGGTTTAAGTAGTTCTAAGTTCTAGGCGACTGATGACCTCAGACGTTAAGTCGCATAGTGCTCAGAGCCATTTGAACCATTAGACTGACGGAAAAAGTCACAGCACCAAAAAATAATTAATGTAGAGTAGTGAAATTCCAGAAATAGATTAGTATAGGTGACATATTTAAGTAATGAACATTGCAAGAGCACAGATCTAAGCATGATGATGATGATGACGTTCGGTTTTGTGGGGCGCTGAACTGCGCGGTCATCAGCGCCCGTACAATTTCCCAACCTTTGCTCAGCCCAATGCCGCCACTTTCCTGGATGATGATGAAGACAACACAAACACCCATTCATCTCGTGGCAGGTGAAAATCCCTGTCCCCGCCGGGAATCGAACCCGGGACCCCGTGCTCGGGAAGCGAGAACGCAACCGCGAGACCACGAGCGGCGGACAATGTAAGCATGAGATAAGCCATTACAAATGTGAAACACTGGTACGTTAATAACATGTGTAACCGCCAGAATGTTGAATGCAAGCATGGAAACGTGTATATAATGTGATGTACATGTGCTGCGTGTCAGTTTGCACGTGGTCGGTCAGTACAGGGACGGTTAAAGCTGTTTGTGGATGACGTTGGAGTTGTCGTCCGATGATATCCCATATGTTCTCGATTGGGAGGACATCTCATAATCGAGTAAGTCAAAGCAACATGTCGACAACCTGTAGAGCTTTTTGGGTTACATTAGTGGTATGTGGGCGAGTATTATCCTGTTGGAAACCGCCTCCTTGAAATTTTGATGATGGCAACACAACAAATCGAATCACCAAAATGACACACAAATTTGCAGTCAGGGTGCGTGGGATAACCACGAGAGCCATCTGAAATACCAGTTACTATGAGAGATTGCAGGGCACTCTCACTTCTGATTCGGTGTAGGGAATACGATCTACGGCAGTTTGACTTCATACATTGTGATGAAATGGTGGGCAGCAGTTAATGGTCTTGTTTGCATGCTCTAGGGAAAGAAATACGGTAAGCTTTACCTGCGTTCAAAGGAGCAGTGTGCCGACTTAAGCGACTGCGGTAAAAGCACAGCATTGGTGGGGCGTTCTTTCTGGAGAACGGTGAGGAGACGTTTCCAGACGGGCCGCGCCACGGTCGCATTGTGCAGAAACACATTAAGCTTTGGCGCCAGACGTCCAGTCAATGCGAGTTTATGGCCGTTCTTTGCAAACTTTGAAATGGACGCAACAGGGGAGATAACAAGCTGTTTATGGAGGGCTGTGCTTCCACCCTGTATTGTGTTTGCAACAGACACGGAAAACGTGTGGGAAAGAGACCGCGAAACTGAATTTTTTTCCGTTTTCTGCCAATTAACTTTAAGTCTCTGATTGGTCAAATTGGTTTGCAGTGCAAAGACCATTCGCTGAGCTTAGAATGCCGGGCTCCAGCTCGTGATTGGCTTGTGCGAAATTGGGGGAAGTCAAAAAGGAGAGATGTACTTTTGGAACCGAGCTGAGGAGGTAACACAGAGAAAGGGAGATCGTCACTCTGGTACAAGTCTCTTGTACTGGCGCTTCGCTAGTAAAGAACTGCGGGTCTCTACCTATATGGTGAGACTTGTGTCCTTTGCTAGGGTGCGACTTAGAGCCTGTGCCAGTCACCTTCTGAACCGTCAGAGGTACTGCTTATATCATCACGGTCACAACGAGTGTCGCGTGGGTGTACTTATTTTTCTTGAGTCGGCCGCCTAAACATTTGACATATTCCGACACGCACAGTCGTAGCACGGAGTCATATTGGTTTGGCAGACCAACAAACAGGTCCACCTGCACACTGGAATCCGTCGTGGTTTCAGAGGCTCTTAGAGAAGTACCGGAATTCTGAATCAACCGAACGTGAAACCGCGTACTTGCATTTTTCGGGAACGCGCATTTAATAACAGATTGCCGCCGTCCATGACTTCAGTCGCCAAACGCATCATAGTGTGCTGCCTTGACCAGTAGGATGGTAAAGTATTTGCTGCTGCGACGTAGGGCTATAATATCTATTTCTCAGCACCCTGTTCTTTCGAACCATATTTTTCCTTTTTTTGTATGGTAGAATATAGATGCTTGGTGGTGGCGTCGTTTGATGACATAACCTGGATTCACGTGTATGAAGTGAGATAGAGCGAGTACTGTTCTGGTTAGTGTCGTGTGTCGATCCCCAGCAGACCACTTTGTCTTCCATAGATCCCAGTTTAGTAAGGCTTTTGCTAAATAAATGTTTTTTGTACGACGTTTCCTTAATAATTTTGTTGTCTTGTTTAAGATCAATAAATCGATTGTGAATTAGACTACAACTTCTCCCTGAGTTCTGATTGACAGTTCCTTCGCATTTTTATGGCAGTATAGATCAGAAACATAAGGAGTAGCATTTTAATTTGGTGTCCACTGCGTGGATCGTTTACTTCATTAACAGTAATCACTTTCAACTATTCTCTATGCCTGTACTGTTAGTATATAGCTCCCCACACCGTGATTTCAAGATTTGTGGAGGAATGGGTGTCGAGAATCCCTAGTTGAGATGACTGTAATGCTATCGGAAATGCATACCACTATAAGCCAGGTTGACCGCTTCTGTCCCAGAATAGCATGTTCTGTTTAATAGTACCACAGCGAGTTCAGAATCAGAACAGCTCATCCAGTTTTAACATTCTTTATCCCACAAGAGATGGTTGTTGTCGTCTCTCTGCCTACGTGGCCATCGAGGCGGTTGGATGCTATCTTAGCATAACTCTTCTGTTGCGTACATGACCCTGCGGCAGCTGGTGTATGTATTTGCCAGCAGGTACTACCTCAGTGGTAGAGCTGTGGCCGGCAACGTGCCCATGCTGACGCAGGATGGGCGTCAAGCCAGCGAGCCTACGCAGCAGGTCAGGCATGCAGATACCTTGTGCCGACCCCAGAACCATGGAGACTGCCCAGAGTGCCGGACGAAGGCACCCAACTACAGATACCCATTTGGTGACACCAGGATGTAATCCAGAACCATTAGGTCTAGCAGTGGCTTGTAGACCAGTGGCTACCTGATGACCCTGCTAGACAAAGCTGTAGCTATTTGGCCCTACACTGGAACGACGGATGGTGTGGAGACTGCCACAGCATCTACTGTAGTCGGAAGTTCCAGAACCAGTCACTGTACAAATGCTACCAAATGCCGAATGGCGAATACTTACGGTCGCTCAGGCAATCTATGTTGTTTCACGAATCCGTCTCTCGTTATTTAGGCGACTCCAGAAACTGTTACATATGGAAACTTAGCCCACCGCTGTAGCGGACGGTGTTACTGCAGCAAACCGTGTCAGCAGAAAATTCATTGGGATTTTTCAGATGTCCTTTATTTTGCACAATTCGCTTTGCTATTAGTTTCGTTCGAATGGCCGTTATCTAGCATAAGTTGGCATGAACAGCTGGACATTTATATTCTAATGAGACTTATTTGCTCTCTTGAACCCACTGTAGTAGGAAAAACGTTTTTAACAATAGTAGCTATGTACAATAGTTTTCGTGTAGAAGCAAAGTTCACGACGACAACTGTGTCATACACAGCTATTATTGTTGAGAACGTTTTTTCTACTACGGTGGGTTCAAAAGAGCAAAATACTGTTATTAGAGTAAAATTTTCCATACGTTCATGCCAGCTTATGCTTGATAATGGTTATTTCACCGTAACTAGTAGGGAAACGAATTCTGAAAAATAAAGTACAGCGGAAGGTTCACCATGAATTTTAACAATTATTTATTTGTTGGCTGAATATCCCCACCAGCAAACATACATAAATGTCTCATCGGTATTGTAGCACCTGGTTGCAGGTTTTCATAGGCAGCTCCCCTGTTCACAGCACACACTTCGACAGGTTGCGAAGTCTGATCTGCCATTGTTGCCACAACATGATCTTATATCAGTTATTGTATGGAAACTTTGGTGTTGATCTGACCACCAGAAACAGAGCGAGATTTGTCGCCAAACACTACACGTTGCTACTTTATGTTGCAACTGAGTCAGACTCACCATGCAAGTATATCTTTCTTGTGGTATGATGCTAGCGGTAAACAAGGCATTACAACACGTGCTCTTATTCCAGCCTACAGTAGTGCATTCATGGCAATTCGTGGTGACACACGGCCTTTAACCTCTGCAAGGATTTCAGCCATCGTAATCCGTCTGTTCGTCAGTCAGTGGAAAAATACCATCATGTAGTCCTTCGGGAACGACTGGGGCCGATTCTTGTAGCCACACTGTTGATCTGAGCCTGACTCGTCAGCACTCACTCTGCAGTCATCGTACTACAGCCTAATGTGTACGTGGTCTGTCGACGTGATGCTCCAGTAACGCGACTTTTCTCGAATCCCAAAAGATGGCCATAGGCTGCACATGTACGTCCTCCAAACATGTCATGTTGCGATCTCCGCCTAAAAAGTTCCAGAGACATCAGGCACCCCAAACAGCCACCATGTATTCACACCATTCTTCATATATAGCAATGACGTTTTTTCATATTGATAACAAACTGGCTTAAGGATGGAATTTTTATCATCATCCAGGCACGGAAATACTGTAATGTCAGTTTGGTGTGTTTCGCTAGATTTCGAATTTCCAGTTCGTCCCCTTGAGACTGTGTCCAATTTCTGTGGGCTACTGGACACTGCCTGTGGTGTTGGCGATGGGAGTCTTCGGAACTGCCTGTCAATTCCTTAAGCAAGCTCGCAAGGATTGGGCATAGAAGATTTCGCCTGTCTACTGGGCTAGAAGTTATATCATAATAGCATATCTGCATCAGTAGTGAGGAACGGTTGCAGCATCGTGGTCCAGAAGGTCACGCGAGTTACACCTTCCATGGCGGTGTACTGTGTGCAGCGATACATTACATTCAAGTGGAGCATACCGTACGTCCCCTAACGGTGATGATGAGCGTACGCCCACTGTGTTTAACGATACGCGAACATGCCTCACGATTCTGGCTGAAGAGACCAAATTATGAAAAAAATACTCATATTTAGTGATTATATTTGCACTGTTAAGAGATAATGTCAAAAATAACAATACTAAGTTAAAATTGCTTAGATAGGAAAAATAGGAAGAAAAACCTATGGCTTTCTTCCAGATGTTCGTGAAAGGGTAGGGATGAAACATAGCAAGATTACACATGGATTGCTGCACTTACTGACCGAATATCGACCCTACCCAGCATATCTTTTTTTGGTTGGGGAAAAGGGACAGTCCATTTTTGACTGGAGGGGACTCAAGAGCACGTAGATTTCGTGTGCCCCACATACCATGAAGTAACGCACAGCCTGAGATCAGAACTTAGATCATGAGATGTAGCGTGGCTGTTGAGAGATGTTGAGCAATTTGAGATATGGAACAACTTAACGGAAGTCGTTTCAAAGAAAGCATGGAACTATTACATCGGTAATACGTGGGACTAGCTGGACACCTTTTAGGCATGATCCCCCGTACATTGGCTGTGGAAAAGAGTTATGTATTAGCCAGATATGACTCAATAATTCAGATGACGCATCAGTTGCGAGATGCTGATTTATGAAACAGATGTAATTAGTTTTGAAGATGTACGTGCTGTTCGTAGAACATGGTGGTGTGTTTGGAAAAATTTGTAAAACAGTAGTTGTAGTCATACAATGAAGGCTTTCGCAACCGGATGTTTCTGCTGAAGAAAATTCTTCCTGGTTGTATGGCCGTGGTCCATGGAACTCTTCTATCCCTGACGTTTCGTCCAAAGCTACGTTGGACATCTTCGGAGGTGCTCCTGGTTGTGCTGAGTCTTGCCGACTGACGAGTCGGACGTCGAAGAACGGCCTAAATACTTCGAGAAGCCATCGAAATATATAAACATGGGGATAATTTTAACAAAAAGGAAGAAGCTATGAAACTCAGCGATATATGGACAGTGGCGATACAGAATCGATGAGAAGTTCCTATCTTTGACGTACTGTGATCGATAGTTCTATTTTATCCTTGACAAGGTTTATCTCTGCTATCACGTGAAATCCAGACCACGCCCACTTTCCATAGTATTAAGGCCGTTCTTCGACGTCAGACTCGTAAGTCGGCAAGACTCAACACAACCAGGAGCACCTCCGAAGATGTCCAATGTAGCTTTGGACGAAACGGCAGGGATAGAGGAGTTCCATGGACCACGGCCATACAACCCGGAAGAATTCTCGACAGTAGCTGCAGTGTTTCAGTAGATATTAGAGGCCCATCTCCCCATGCGAGGGACGGTAACTTGCCGGAAACCGTCCGTCGAGGCTATGTATTCGTTTTAGAGTAGGGATCAGGATTGTAATTAGAGCAGGAACTAGGTTTATACTAACGAAAACTGGCGCAATATGTAATTCAGATGACGAGAGCTCTCATTTGAAACTATTCCGAATTGTTTCCGTGTCAGATTACAATTAATATACATCTGTTTTTGGGCTAGTGGCTCGCACATATATGTCTTACCTACCCAAACACTTTGACCTGTTCTAGCCCAACCTATCTCGTTGCTTTCAACCTGTTTGCTTGGGATTTCTTTCTGCTTCTAAGTAGGCCGTTGGAGGAATAGATGTTCATGATGTGTTGTGAGTGAAATATTGCACGTGATTCAGAGTGTATCAGAGCGAAACACTGGTTAACTGTATTTGTACTCGCGCTGGTTAAAATGCCACACACTTAGACTAATGAAGAATACGCAGACATGATGTATGCTTACGGCTTCTGTGATGGGAGTGCTCCAGTTGCTGTCGAAGAATACCATCGGCGCTGTCCGACACCTTTAATTCCTCAGTGCGGAGTGTTTACCAGAATTTCCAGCACACTGCACGGAACAGGTACCATATTCTACCAATTTCACATTTTTTTGTAACGTAGTTCAACAACCTGTGCAGTGACAGCAACACATTGTTGAAATGATACAGTGTAGACATACCATGGTGAACATTACACGCGGAAAATTTGTACCCATTTCACGTAAAGCGTTTCCACATCCTACATACGGGTGACGATGCCACACGACTTGAATTTTGGCACTGGTTAAAATAAAAGAAAGGAAAAGAAAACTGAGGATCTGTAAGATGAGGATCGGTTTCGCTTTAGGAAAACTAAAGGCGCCAGAGAGGCAGTTCTGACGTTGCTGTTGATAATGGAAGCAAGACTGAAAAAAAAAGACTCATTCATAGAACTTTTTGGCCTGGAAAAATTGTCTGACTATGTAAAATGGTGCAAGATGTTGGAAATTCTGAGAAAAATAAGGGTAATTGTAGGGAAAGACGGGTAATATACAACATGTACAAGAACTAAGAGGGAACAATGAGAGTGGAAGACCAAGAACGAAGTGCTTGGATTAAAACGGGTGTAAGACTGGGATGTAGTCTTTCGCTCCTGCTGTTCAAGTTCTACGTCGAAAAAGCAGTAACGAAAATAAAGGAAAGGTTCCAGAAAGGGATTAAAATGCATGGTGGAAGGATATCAATGTTAAGATTCGCTGATATCCCCAGTGAAGTGAAGAATAATTAAAGGATCTGTTGAATGGAATGAACAGTCGAATGAGTACGTAGTAGAGATGAGAACAGCGAGAAACTTACCATAATTGGTGATCACAAAGTAGATGAAGTTAAATAATTCCGCTACCAAGCAGTAATACATCGCATGATGGAGGGGAGCAAAGAGGATATAAAAAGCAGACCTGCATTGGAAAGAAGTGCATTCCTGGCCAGGAGAAGTCTACTAGTCTCAAACATATGTCTTAATTTGAGGAAGAAATTTCTGAGAATGTACGTTTGGAGTACGGAATTGTATGGCAGAGAGGCATGGACTGTGAGAAAAACGGAACACAAGACAGTCGAAGCATTTGAGATGTAGTGCTACAGAAGAATGTTGAAAATTTGGTGGAGTGGTAAGGTAAGGAATGAGGTGGTTCTCCGCAGAACTGGCGAAGAAGGGACAGGATGATAGGGTATCTGTTAAGGATACTAGAAGAAGCTGTAGAGAGTAAGCATTGTATAGGAAGACAGAGATTGGGATACATCAAGCAAATAATTGAGAACTTAGGTTGCAATTGCTACTTTGAGATGAAAGGGTTGGCACAGGAGATGAATTAATGGCGGGCTGCATCAAAGCAGTCAGAAAACTTATGATCAAAGAAAATAACAATCGTCATTTGCTTTCATTAATATTAATTATTGACGAGGCCAACTTTAAACGGAATGGCGTCAACAACATATCACAGTTACCGCTGGTAGGAAAATCCACACGCTATAGTGCAAACCAGTTTCCAACTTCGTCGTTTGCCGATTAATGGTTGCTGCGACATGATCAGTAACAAATTAATGAGTCCAGTTATTTTAGAGCCTGTTGTTGCCTATTCGTACGACAGAGCCCCTACACATTTTACCAGACGAATGGGGGAACATCTTCACCATACTTAGCCTAATCGCTGGATTGCCTACGATAGTACAATTAACAGGCCATCAAGAGCGCCAGGCCTTACACCATTAGATTTTTGTTTATAGCTTCAAGACTACTCTCCCACACAGCTGATAACCAGATAAGTATTGATCGGCCAAAACTATGTTCAATTGCCGTTCATTGTTTTAGTAGCGGTAAATTAGTGCTTGACATCATAATTTTTCATGTTTGGCGGTACAGTAGGATACGCCTGTCAGAGGCGTATCTCACTGTTATATGAAGTTGTAACGACCTGACTGAAACAGTTGCACAGTAGCCGAGGTCACGTCGTAAGACGCTGGAGCCAATTATGCAAACAAGCGCCTCCCGCTAATGGAGTAGTGCCCGCCTTGGGGTGTTTACTCAGATTGCGCCGCCATAAATCTTCGCGGTTGCTGGAGTCCTCCGCGGCGCGACCCCGCAGGTTTCGTCTCCGCAGCGGATTATCAGACCGCCTCCAGTGCTTCCGGCGCCTCCAGCGCCCGCTCCATAAATCCCGGCGGGCGCCCACGCAGAGGGTGGGAGATTTGTGGCGTCGCTGCCGGGCCGCTATCACTGCCGAGGAAACCGATACCGCGTCCAGGCGAACCGGGGCGAGCTGAGTAAACAGGCTCTGTTTGCGGTCCGCTGCCACCGCCGGCTCATGTTTGCCGTCCCAGGGGTGTTTCTGATTGGCTCGACCACACCCGATGCTTAACACTAGCCGCGTCCGCCGCCCCTGTCCCAAGGCGCGCCAATTGGATGTCTGCCTTGCACGTGGACGGGTCGAGTGTCGGTCTGACTAGTGGGGCGAATTCAGCATCAGCTGCGGTTCGGTACTGCTGGTTACGTACTTACGTCGAAAGATCATGGGAAACATCCTCCATTGCCCGTCAAAAATATTTAACATGCACGTGCTAGTAAGTGTACTCCGGCCTCACAGTGGGCCTAGTCACTCCAATAATCCAGTAGTTCACCATGGCCGTCTTGCATACTGCCACCAAAATTCTCCCTTGATCTCTTCGATTATATGGAGTTGATTTTGAAACTGAGACGTTGATAGTGTGGTTTGCCCACTGTCGTGTGTGTGAGAATCAGCCTTATAATCGGTTAGACGCTGCACACCGTGATTCCCTCTTCTGTGCCAGTCTTTTCATGTATACTTCTTACACCCAAAGTCGTAAGTTACTTGCTGGATGTACTGCAATCTCTCTCTCTCTCTCTCCCCCCCCCCCCCCCTTTGGCTTCACCCTCTACACACCTATCTAGTGCCGTAAAAGATACTCTTTGATGCACTAAACAAAACACACATCATTCTATCCCTTCTTTTAGTCTATATTTTTCAAATATTCTTTCGTTCGTCGTTTCTGCGGAGAAACTCATATATGAAGGGCTTATTTCAATAGTGGTACAAATCCATTACATCCGCTTTTCTGTCTATAATGCTTCTGAAATTAATGAGCCAAACAAACAGAAACGAAGGTTTATCACTAGCAAGAAGCCATATGCTTGAATATCTCAACTGCAGATATTTCAGCGCTCATTTAACTTTAGGACTCTGTATCTCAATATGAACAAAAATGGACTTGTACCACTATTGAAATAAGCCCTTCATATGTGCACTAGATTTTCAGCAGCCTACTGTACCATCACAGCTTTAACCCACCAATTCTCTTGTTATCGGTTTTGAGCGATGGGAAGACCTCAGACGAATGTAGTCTAATAAATATGTAGTTTCATAACTTTCGGTCAAATAATTTGATCAAAATTAGCAACTTCTCATATTTCTGCACCGCCCATTTAAATGGTAATTCGATTAAATATTCTCCCCAGAAAACCAAATTTAATGTCATTCTAATTTCGAGTAATACTGAAGATTTTATGATTTTTAATGATTTTCAAAGTAAATGTTGTCGTTTATGTAACAGAAATACTTAAAAAAAAACATAAAACGCAACGATTTTTGTGTAAAATCTAGAGAAAGTAGTGTAACTGTGCTGTGCCAATTGTAGCTTTGTAAAGTAGATACTCCTGCCACTGACGGTTTGTAAAGATATTCACATATATCCTTTGTGAAAAGGCGCATTCTAAAACTGAATGGCTCACGGAAGAAAGTTCCAGAGTTCAGTTTAGTAACAATTAGCTCACTAAGTGGCGTTCCCCGGATATGCATTTATTCCTGTTTTCCATTAGTCCATCTTCTGCTTCCCCCCCCCCTCTCTGTGTCCATCTCTTCCTGTCCCCCCACCCCATTTCTGTCGATTTCCTCCTTCCCTCCCTCTTTGTCCACCTCCACCACCTCTCACTCTTCGTTAATCTCCTCCTATCCCCCTCTCTATCCATCTGCTATGCCCTTCTCCACTTGCCCCTCACCCCTCTCTCTGTCCATCTGCCTCTCACCTCTCTCTCCGTCCATCTGCTCCTCCCTCTTCTCTCTGCCCATATGCCCTTTTCCCATCTGTCCATTTGCTCCTTCCGCCTCTGTTCATTTGCTCTTTCCCCCTCTGCACATCTGCTCCTCCCCTCTCTCCCCATCTATCTCTTCCCTCTCTTCATCTGCCTCCTCCTCTCCCCTCTCTGTCTATCTCCCCTTCTGTCCATCTGCGTCTTCCCCCACCCTCTGTCCATCTTCTGCTCTCTCTCTCTCTCTCTCTGTCCATCAATATCCTCCTGCCCCTCTCTGTGTCAATCCCCTACTGCTTCGATCTCTGTCCATCTGCTCCTTCCCCCCCTCTCTCTGTCCATCTGCTCAATACCCCTCTGTGCGGCTCCCATTCCTCCTCTCTGTGTCCATCTCCTCCTTACTCTTCTGTGATGGTCCATCTCCTTCTCCACTGTTCCCTCACCACGATGTCACTTCCACCCCAAAAGGAGCTTACTGATTCTCAACCACACAGCATTTCTCCTCAGATAGTAACTAACATGTTTGAAATCGATCCAACGATTTAGAAGGAGCTTCTTGTATGCGCCTTCGCAAGTCTACGCACATGTCACAACTATTTGACTTACATTTAACATATTTCACACATATTTGTTGACATATTTCACTTGTATCTCTAGCGAATTTCGACCTGCAGTTTCATTTTCACGCAGATTTTTGTTTTTGACGTCATATCTCCGGTACTATGTGTTGTACAATGACGTAATTTTGCAGGTACATCCAGTGTTATATGTGGATACTGTCAGCGAAATGCGTTATTAGCAGGGTTAGTGGTAAAGAAGTAATAAATTAAAATGTGATGCATGATGCGGAAGTTTTTCACTCAGTGTTTTGACGTCATATAAACTTGAACTTTGTGTCGTGCAATCATATATGATTTTTCAATTACGTTCAGTGAGTATATGAATGCTGACTGCAAAAAAAAAAAAAAAAAGTTGTAACTAATGCGGCAGTTGTACTGTGGGAAAAGCGAAAATGTAGTAACCGATAAACTTTCCTCCTCCATAATTTTACGGGAGTGTCATCTAGGTAAAGTCTCGTAAAAGTTCGAAATTATGTGTAAAGTTTGTTGCAAATGACGAAGTCCTCTCATTCTCCAATATTGAATGAATACATTCTGGCTTTCTGGGCGTCGTGAGCTACATTTCTTTTTCGCTTCCACCCCAACTCCCTTGAGAGGCAGGTGGTTCTTACCCCCACGGTATTTCTTTCCAGACAGTACGTGATAAGTGCACCATGTTTTGTTGAAATAGTTCCAGTGGTATAGAAGGAGATGTAGAACATAATTAATTACATACATCCACTTTTATAATATATAAGGGTTAGTCTGATGACAGAAGGTTTTTTTTTCTATTCACCACAGTCTGCTAGCAATTAGTTTCATATGAGCTGCTAGAAAACACTGTCTGCTATATACTCGTAAACTCCTTTGTTTTACTGTATTTATGTCCTTGTGTTCGAATTTAATCAAACTTAGAATATGCGATACCTCAACATATGCACTTACCTTCGCCGACCCCTACTTATGAGTCAGTTTTGTAGCTACGACAATAGCCCTCTGTGTAGCTTTAGCGGGAAGTATTCATCTATTCAGGAAAATATGTTAGTTATCCGCAGACAGTGTTATTGTATCACTGTATATGATTTACATAATCTCTTTCCTCTTGTAAACAAGATAAGTTAGTGGTTTAGACTAATGCCAAGCGGCCTATTCAGTGCTGAGTGGAGCCGAGTCGTATATTAATTTTTGGAGTTCGCAATCGTTCTCATTCGATGCTGCTGCAGCACTGCGAACGCCGAAGCGAAGCTAGGTCTCATGTTGTGTAGATCTGTGACACTAGGCAGCCTGCCTTGCTGTAGCAGTGTGAAACGTGGAATAATATCTAAAGCGTCTGCAGAAAACTTCGTTTCCGTGATATAGAACTTTAACTTGTCACACAATGAAGAAAACGACTGGACTGTTTCTGAGTTTCTGTTATGCCTCAAGACGTCACACATTTTTTCAGTTCATTTACATGTCCAGTGTCCACTGTAATATATTCCGTAGTCTGTATAAGTTAAAATGTCAAAATCAATGGTTAGTTGTCTCAGCACGGAACCTATTACAAGAGCTGGTTCGGGAGTGAATATGCCTGATAAAAGCTTCTTTTGTTTGTACTAAACTCTCTCCCCAGATGGTTCTGCGCTTTGTCTTTTTGCCTTTCGTGTTCGAGGAATTATATGCAGTGGAGGGTACGCTGTTGGACAGCAGTAAGTCGCGAGATGTACGACCGTGTAAATCTCCAATACAATACGATGAAATATGTAGCAGTATACAGCAATAAACCTTCGGACTTGGTTTCAAAAGCAAGTAAGACTGCAGATTTTAAAATGAGGAAAGTGAAGGATTCAGCCGGCAGCTGTGGCCGAGCGGTTCTAGGAGCTTCAGTATGGAACCGCGCGACCGCTACGGTCGCAGGTTCGAATCCTGTCTCGGGCATGGATGTGGGTGATGTCCTTAGGTTGGTTAGGTTTAAGTAGGGCTAAGTTCTAGGGGACTGATGACCTCCGATGTTAAGTCCCATAGTGCTCAGAGCCATTTTTTGAAGGATTCATGTAAGAATACGTGGATGGTGCGTAGTAACACATCACCGAACTTAAGCTTCACAGCGGAAAAGAAAAGTTTTTGAAAATCAGCCTAAGGAAGGTGAGTCTGATGTACTCTAATGTACGCTAATTTGCCTTGAAAAGTACATGTTAATTTCTACAAAATTAATCGATACAAAATTAATCTTTACACTACAAATTTATGACGGATTAACTCTGAGAACAGAAGTAGATAGTATCGCTGTATATAGTAATCATTCGCTTGCTTTTACAATATGATGTGATTTCAAAGCTGGCATTTTGTTTCGAATAATACGACAGACATAAATCATTGTCTGTTCTTAGCTGGTCGAAAACTGAGTGCAATTGTTTGGAACAACGCAACGTGCAGTTTCTCATTTAAAGGAAGACATTAACGAGCCACGATTATCTACTCTGAGTTTAGCCCCAGGTGCTGGCACTTGAATTTTACAATGTGGAAAGTCTGACTCGAGGTCCACATGGTCTCTTGAAAGAAGCTAAGCATCTACTTTTATGTAGAGTTACTGTTCTCGGCAAGGAAAGATAAATGTGTCGCCTTGGATGCTTGGGTAGGCTACATTCACCCCAGTACTGCAGACGTTTGCAGACATTAAGGATCACGCGTGTTACATACTTTCTTTTGCAATAGGACATTGACGGTAGTGTGGAAACGACTGTAGATGAAAGTGGGTAAAAAACCTACTGCTATACGTGGAGGAGCATTCAAGGTTTAAAACGTTTGACACGGTTGTCTAAGTAAAAAATAGTGTAATGGTGTACATGACTCCATCTAGTTCCTGTTTACGCTCAAAGAAAAAAATAAAATGAATCAACGCACCTCGAAAGAATGATCCTAATGGGACAGAAATCGGTAGATCAATGTACAGTACGTGCACAAACAAATAAATGAATACAGTTTCAGAAAAATTGGATTATTCATTCAAGAGCAAGGACTTCATAAATTGAGCAGTTCAGTAACGCATTGGTCCGCTTCTGACCCTGATGTAAGCTGTTATTAGGCTTGGCACTGATTGATGGAGTTGTTGGATGTCCACCTGATGGATATCATGCCAAATTCTGTCCATCTGATGCGTTAGATCCTCAAAATGCCGAGCTGGGTGGAGGGTAGTGCCCATAATTCTGGAAACGTTCTCAGCCAGGAATATTGAGGAGAGATCCAGCGACCTTGCTTTTCAAGGTAGGGTTTGGAAAGCACGAAGACGAGCAATAGAAATTCTCGGCGTGTGCGGGCGTGCGTTGTCTTGCTGAAATATGGGCCCTAGACGGCTTGCCATGAAGGGCAACAAAACGGTTTGTAGGATATCGTCGATGTACCGCTGTACTATCAGGGTGCTGTGGATGGCAGCCCAAGGGATCCTGCTAAGACATGAACTGAAATGTAATGGAACTCTAGACCGTCATTCCTGGTTGTCGGGCAGTATAACGGGCGACATTGTCTGTGACGTCCCCAGACATATCTTCGCCAGTCATCGAGGCTCAGTTCGAAGCGGGAGTCATCGCTAAAGACAGACTCCAGGCCGAATGTGACCGATACCACAGCAAATGGGCTCGTTGATGTACAGAGGTGACTGGTAGTCGGCGCAAGGGGAACCGTGAACTAGGTCGACCTCTTCCTTCTTGACGCTGTGTTCGGCCTGTTGGGCCATCGTTCACCCATTCCTGCCAACACAATCGAATAGTGGCATCGCTACTGCTTATATGTCGAGCTATTCGACGATTACTCCTGTAACACGCCAGGAAGTACAAATGGGTGGGGTACTTTAAACTGTCTTCTCGTTTCGTGACCGTTGCTTTCCTTGACCGTGCGCCCTGTCCACACCACGTACCTGATAATCCCGCGGCGGTCATACTGTTCTGCTCCACACTGCTGTTGGCTTGCCTGAAATTATCTACCGAAATATGCAAGCGGGTTTAGGGGAGTCACTCATTGTTAAAACACAACACTGTCCTAAGTATGGTATGAACATCTATATTCTGAGACGATATGGAAACCACAGGTTGCACTTTCTACACTCTAAATCGTAAATGTTATCCCAATTAACAATCTTGATGATTAACAGTCCAAAAATATTCGGACGAGCGTACGCGCAACCGACACGACGCGGGTGGTTGTTGATGATGCGGAAGCCGAATGATCGAACGAAAGTTCTTAAGCTAGTCACACATACGGATACCTGGTAACAGTCAGTCCTCCTTGTCACTAGTAATGATATAACACTGTTCGTAAAGCTAATTTTTCAGTTCTTAGTTCTCACTTGTACGAGCGTGCGCGTAACCGTCGCGGCGCGGTTGATTGTTGATAATGCGGAAACGCGATGATCGAACGCACGTCCTCACGCACGCTACAAGACACTGGCACTTGACTGAACTCTTTTATGGTAACTAATTTTTACTGATTCACATTGGTTCATTCTGGGAGACCGAACACGGCGCGGATAATCGATGCTGTGCGACACGCAACGAGAGGAAACACAAATACGTTATCGACGGCACTGCTCATTTTTTCATTACTTCTTGACGCACTTTCCTCTGAATCACTTCTATATTTCATCACTTTACTATAACAGCACTTGTAGCAACACTTCAACCTGAATACTAGAAAAAGCCTCTCACATGCAGAGCTACATACTAAATGTTGTGGCGTAACAAGACAGCTACGCCACATTGAAGTAGCCGAAAGGCACGCGTTATTTCAAGGAGGCTAGATAGAGGTCTGAAACAGGATACTTATTAATGTTATAAAGAAAAGTATGCAGCTCCTCAAATACTTAACTTTATTCCATGTTGTGGTACATCGCTGTTGATAATACAAATAAGACTATCTTCAGATACGGTTAATGGCGCCTTGCTATGTCGTAACCATGGACTTAGCTGAAGGCTATTCTAACTGTCTCTCGGCAAATGCGAGAAAGGCTTCGTCAGTATAGTCGCTAGCAAAGTCGTCGTACAACTGGGGTCGAGTGCTAGTCCGTATCTCGAGACCTGCCTTGTGGTGGCGCTCGGTCTGCGATCACACAGTGGCGACACGCGGGTACGACATGTACTAAATGGACCGCGGCCGATTTAAGCTACCATCTAGCAAGTGTGGTCGACCCTTCGGCCCCTCCTGTCTCTTTACGGGCGCATGCACCGCATGTTGACGTGCACCCTGGACTAGGTTTTCAGGCGTTTCCTAGCTCCCCTCGGACCGAATGGCCGGGTGCGGGTGGCACAGCCTCGCCTGTTGTTAGGCTCCCCACCTCATCGCATACGTCAACATGGGGTCCTCCCCACGGCGGGCGGAAGCCTTATCACACGACCGTTCGCCGATTTGCGGGGGAGGAATGTGATGTCACCGCCAGACACCACACTAAACAACATAACAGTACCGTGTCCCGCGCTCGGCTCTCTACACACGCGGCTGCCCGCAAAGATACTTCACAACTAAGCCAGCGATATGACAATACGCTTACGAGCATTGGCCTCTTTCAGCTGCACGTCCCCTCTCAAATGCTGACATCGGTATATATTGTTCACGCATTGGTCTGTGACGTATAGTAACCGTTCAGCTGAGTATACACAATAATATTCACGAAGACTCTATGCCCTGGTTCCGACATGTGCCCTACCTTTGCCAGCTGTGCTATGAAACTGCGCTGCAGCGTCACACCTTCATCCATCGACCGCCAAGGTTTACAATTTTTCATTTCTCATCGATACCTGTAAGAATATGAGTTTGTGACCAATTTACATAACTCCTTCGTCGTGCGTCTTTTTTTGTCTTAGGGTGTATTTCAGTAATGAACTATCTATCTTTCTATTTAGCTTTCAAAAATCATGTTAAGTACGATTGCAGAAAATACAGAGGACTTAAAATACCTGGAAAAATGATTACTGGCAAAAATTAAACAGTACTATTTTTCCCAGGCGATTACACTCCGGAAAACTCCGCAGAGGGAGGTGGTACAGCTCAGATGCCAGCACTTTCGATGATCGTCCGGCCATCTTGATTTAGTTTCATATAACAATTTATCACGTACCTCCGTAACGCGAAGCGTGCTAATTTGCAAGACAAGGCAGTGAGACAGGCCCGGATCGAATCCACGCGATGGATTAACGATCTTGGGTTGGTACAACGGCCTGCCTGAGTGTAGTTTCAGGCGAGTTTCACGCAAGGTTTGGCAAATGCTGGGCTGGTTCCTACACTGCACCTCAGAGAAACCTCATCGTCGACGGTGCGTTATACTCTAACTTGCAACTTACGTCCTCAATTATTTGCTGGTCATATTCCAATCTCTCACTTCCTCTACAGTTTTTGCTCTCTACAGCTCCGTCTAGTACAATGGAAGTCATTCCCTGATGTCTTAATAGACGTCCTAGCATCCTGCCCCTCCTCCTTCTCAGTGTTTCTAACAAATTCTTTCCTCTCCGATTTTGCGCAGAACCTCCTCTTTCCTTACCTTATCAGTCCATCTAATTTTTAGCATTCGCCTGTAGCACCACATCTCAAATGCTTCGATTCTCTTCTGTTCCGGTTTTCCCACAGTCCATGTTTCACTACCATACAATACTGCGGTCCAGACGTACATTCTCAGAAATTTATTCCTCAAATTAAGGCCTAAGTGTGATACTAGTAGACTTCTCTTGGCCAGGAATGCCCTTTTTTGCCAGTGCTAGTCTGCTTTTGATGTGCTCCTTGCTCCGTCCATCATTGGTTACTTTGCTGCCTAGGTAGCAAAATTACTTAATTTCATCTACTTCGTGAGCATCAGACCTGATGTTAAGTTTCTCGCTGTTCTCATTTCTGCTACTTCTCATTCCTTTCCTCTTTCTTCGATTTATTGGTTGGTTCAAATGGCTCTGAGCACTATGGGACTTAGCTTCTAAGGTCATCAGTTCCCTAGAACTTAGAACTACTTAAACCTACCTAACCTAAAGACATCACACAGATCCATGCCCGAGGCAGGATTCGAACCTGCGACCGTAGCGGTCGTGCGGTTCCAGACTGAAGCGCCTAGAACCCCTCGGCCACTGTGGCTGGCTTCGATTTATTCTCAATCCATATACCGTACTCTTATTCATACCATTAAGCATATCAAGTATTTTTCTTCACTTTCTCTAAGGATAGCAATGTCATCAGCGAATCGTATCGTTGACATCCTTTCACCTTGAATTTTAATTCCACTCCTGAGTCTTTCTTTTATTTCCATCATTGCTTCTTCGACATACGGATTGGACAGTGCTACCCCTATTTCTCTCACAATTTCGAACATCTTGCACCATTTTACATTGTCAGACGCTTTTTCCAGCTCTGCAAATCCTATGAACGTGCCTTGATTTTTCTTTAATCTAGCTTCCATTATCAACCGCAGGGTTAGAATTGTCTCTCTGGTGCCTTTACCTTTTCTAAAGCCGAACTGATCGTCGTCTAGCACATCCTCAATTTTCTTTTCCATTTTTTTTGTATGTCAAATTTCCTTTACTTAACGTCTGTGGTCACAAACATTTTGTTAACAGATTACCGGTTCCGGTCCATCATGACCGTCTTCAGAACTGTTTTACATAAACGATGTCCTAATGCTTTGTATGTTATTCTCGTCAACAACTTGGATGCATGAGCTGTTAAGCTGATTGTGCGATAATTCTCGCACTTGTAAGTTTTCTGTGGATGATATTTTTCCGAAAGTCAGATGGTATGTCGCCAGACTCCAATGAGTACAGGACTACAAAGCAACGAAAAGTAGGCACTTACCAGATGACTTGGAAGAGGATTACACGACAATCTATGATTTTTGCAATTTGTGGTATTTATGGTTCGTGAAGTTCAGAACTCAAATATGCCTCTCTCAAAGCAATTCGATGCAACTCTCAAAAATACTCGACAAAAATGTTTAATATGCTAAGATAAGGTACGTAGTTGTCGATGAGCAATGTGGATCTGTGGTGGAGTGCTCGCTCCCTGTGTGGAGGGCTTTTGTTCAACTCCCGGTAGACTCAAATTACTAAACAAAGGCGCATATTCTAGGAGCATTTCCCCGAAGCTTGCAATATATAAAACACACGAGAACTGGTAGACCATAGATCGTCTCCTTTTTTTTTCATTACCTTTTTCGTTGAGTACGAGTAGATCATTTAAATATAAATGGCTCTGAGCACTATGGGTCTTAACATCTGTGGTCATCAGTCCACTATAACTTAGAACTACTTAAACCTAACTAACCTAAGGACGTCACACACTTCCATGCCCGAGGCAGGATTCGAACCTGCGACCGTAGCGGTCACGCGGTTCCAGACTGAAGCGCATAGAACAGCACGGCCACACCGGCCGGCCTATTTAAATATAAAATTCATCAAGTATGTGCTAATGAACACATCTAGTTGTCATTTTATGAAAAAAATGCATGTTTTCTTACATCGAATTGTACATTGCACACAAATATCCTTTTTTCATTGCGAACCAACATTGTGGATCACCGATCATTTATAAAAGATGGATAGTAAAGATTCTGTAATTAAAAAACTTACAAATTATATTTGTTTCTGTCTTTTTGTATTTAATGCTTCACATAAATTCTCATAGAAGATGCATATTTTTTTGAAACTCTGATTGCGCCACAATTAGATGCGGGGCCCGACACACCAAGCAGACACTCTTATCACATAGCTACACTGCTTACCGGTAACGAAAACGCCTTAGTTTAGCACAGAATCTCCAATCATTGTGATGTAAGGGCCGCACTGGCACTTCCATTAGGTTACAAGTCAAGACCAAGCTATAGCCCACGTTTTACGAAATATCAGTGCCTTCGTCATTAAGAAGTACGATGCAATGTTTCTTCGGACATGCATGCATGTATTTCAGAAGAAACATTGCATTGTAATTCTTAACAGCACAGGCACTGATATTTCGCATTTATTCGCCAATACGAAGCCGTCGACTCTCACTAAATATGCCCTTCCTGGATGGGAATATACGTAAGGTACGAATGCACCACGTGACAAATGGACGATAACAGACTCTTAATACTATTAACTGCCTTTATTTTGATTTGCAGTTATATCCCTTTTGTGCCTTTTGCGTGGATTCATGTTAATACAAAAAAAAAAAAAAAAGGCTGGAAGCTAGAGAGTGAGTACAGAGATTTTAAAGAGAAATGGAGACATAAATATTTAGTGAACGAATCAGGAAATAGGCAATGTGTATAATATGCAATAAAACAATAGCATTTCGCAAAAAAATACTATATAAGGCGTTATTATGAGACAAAAAATTCTCAGAGTTATTCCAAGTCTATCGGAAGCCAAGACACGGGTTTTTCAAACGCGGGTCTGAAATCTCAGAAAACGTTGTTTAAGAAAGTACATGTTGAACAAGAAGTACCAAGTACAGTAAACGCTGAACAAGAAGCAGCAACTCGTGCTAGTTTCCGTAAGGCTCACTCAATAGCAAAAAACGGAAAACAGTTTACTGGCGGCGAATTAATAAAGGACTGGATGATTGCAGCAGTTGAAGAAATGTGTCCAGAAAAATCTAATTTATTGAAAAACGTCAGTTTTTCAGCAAACACTATGACCAGAACAGTAAATAATATTTATGAAAATATATTAACTCAGTTTTATGAGAAAACTAGATAGAGTGGTTCTCTTCGCCTATGAATGAGTCAACAGATGTTTCAGGGTCTGGACGGGAGATAATTTTCATTCGAGGAATGAAAAAAAAAATTATGAATTGTGTGAAAGGCTTCTCGACGTTCATAAACGGCCACGGTACAAGAAATTTTTAAAGGAGTAGTAAATTCTGTTCAGAGGAACACTCTTCAGGGGAAAAACTTAAGATGTATCACAACTCATGGTGGCAAAAACACGTATGGAAAAAATAAAGGTGACGTTGGTCTCCTGTCAAAGGCAGTTGAAAATTACGGTGGATCAAAACCATTGAGTGTACATTACATCATTCATCAACAATCTTTGTGCGAAAATGCTTGGATGTGTCAGAAGTTTTGAAGTCAGTTATGTCAGCTGCTTGTTACCTAAGGTCACATGCTCTTAATCATCGTCAATTCCGCTTGTTTTTAAATAAGATTGAAAATAATGACTTACCGTATTATACAGCAGAACGCTGGTTCAGCTGTGCAGAAGTTCTGATGCGAGTTTTTTAGCTCCAAACAGCAATTTAAATTTTCTTGAATGATAGGAATCGTCGTCCTCTGGCTAAGATACAAAACAGTGAATAGTTACGCAAATTATCGTTTTATAGAGATTTAGCTAACCACGTGAATGATCTTAATATGAAATTAGAAAAAGAAAAGCTGCTACTGCCTGGTTTGTAAGCAGATATGAAATCCTTTCGACAAAAAGTTGTTTCGTTTCACTCTCAACTGAACTAAAAATGTTTCACGCAAATTAATACAAGAGAAACGTTCAGTTAGCAGTCAGAGACTCCATTTCCAGTACGTTACACAATTGAAACTTCGAATGCCTTAAAAATAAATTTCGAGTATAGTTTTTTAAATGTTGATACAGCTGCAACCGGCAGAGCGGTTCTAGACGCTACAGTCTGGAACCGCGCGACCGCTACGGTCGCAGGTTCGAATCGTGCCTCGGGCATGGATGTGTGTGATGTCCTTAGGTTAGATAGGTTTAAGTAGTTCTAAGTTCTAGGGGACTGATGATCTCAGCAGTTAAGTCCCATAGTGCTCAGAGCCATTTGAACCATTTGAACACATGCAAACGACATCAAAATTTTTCAAAATCCTTTTAACGCCGATATCGACCCCATGAGCTTCAGATGGAAATTGTTGATTTATAATGTAGCGATTTTTATTAAAATAAATATTTAAATTAATCATTGCTGGAATTTTATGAGAGTCTCCCACTCACACAGTTTGACCAGTTGCATGAATTTTCTCGCGCTTTTTTTCCTCTTTCGGTACTACTTATCTCTGTGAAAATGAATGATTTCCAAAATTAAATATACAATAAGATCCAAGCTAACTGATGAAAATTTGAAGTCACTGCTGATAATGTCCTCTAGCAAACTTGATCTGCAGTTGCAAACAGCTGTACGTAGGAAGTTAGAGCTACACAAATGTCATTAATCATAATTACAATGCTCAGTTTCTTTGTGTGAATTTCCTGTGTATGTCACTTAGGTACGATAAATTTTCAGGAGATCTCTTATAATTAATTACGATTAAAATGTTCGGTTACATTAAATAATTCAGTTAATATATATCTTAACCGGTTATGAAATAAAATAAAATGAAGATATTTACTTATACCTCGCTTAAAAATTTGTCGAAAAACGGACATAGCATTATCTTTAGTGAAATGCGTAGCGTGCATAGATACTGTCTTAAGGGCATCCTAAATGAATAGGTATTTTAACGACCACAAATCGGCAATGGAATTCACAGACAGACACTGCAAGGGCAAGAGTTACCTTCCGCCAGTGAAGAATAGCTCTTGCTACATCGTTGCAGAGACTCTGCAAGATCGTCGCGGATACCCGAGCCGTGGTACTACCGACAACTACTGCGGCGCGAGGCGCGTTGCGACTAGTACAGCTGACTGTACACAGCGTTGTGGGAGCTTCTACTCTACAGCGGGCCAGTTTATAGGAGAATGTGTGACTTAGTGTTCATTTAGAGTGGCCAAATACACCGATCCAGGCCGGGAGGTATTTACTGAAATGTGGAATATCGTTCGTTAAGCGAGTCAGTATCTTAAATTTTCTTCTACTCGTTGTGCGAATCACTCGTTATGAGAGGTGCTCGATAAGCAAGGTTCGACGGTAATAAAAAAGAAAAATTACGGTCCGCTAGATACCACGCACGTCTGACCTGTTATCGTGGGCCGGATTGATGGTGTTCCCGGGCCAGTGTTGGCCCGCGGGTCGTAGTTTGGAGACCTCTGGTTAGGATTTTAAAAATTGTCGGAACACTTTAAAGTTGATTTTCTCGAGTACTTTTGAGAGTTGCATCCAACTGCTTTCGGAGAGGTATGTTTGAGTTGTGAACTGGACGTACCATAAATACACTCCTGGAAATGGAAAAAAAGAACACATTGACACCGGTGTGTCAGACCCACCATACTTGCTCCGGACACTGCGAGAGGGCTGTACAAGCAATGATCACACGCACGGCACAGCGGACACACCAGGAACCGCGGTGTTGGCCGTCGAATGGCGCTAGCTGCGCAGCATTTGTGCACCGCCGCCGTCAGTGTCAGCCAGTTTGCCGTGGCATACGGAGCTTCATCGCAGTCTTTAACACTGGTATCATGCCGCGACAGCGTGGACGTGAACCGTATGTGCAGTTGACGGACTTTGAGCGAGGGCGTATAGTGGGCATGCGGGAGGCCGGGTGGACGTACCGCCGAATTGCTCAACACGTGGGGCGTGAGGTCTCCACAGTACATCGATGTTGTCGCCAGTGGTCGGCGGAAGGTGCACGTGCCCGTCGACCTGGGACCGGACCGCAGCGACGCACGGATGCACGCCAAGACCGTAGGATCCTACGCAGTGCCGTAGGGGACCGCACCGCCACTACCCAGCAAATTAGGGACACGGTTGCTCCTGGGGTATCGGCGAGGACCATTCGCAACCGTCTCCACGAAGCTGGGCTACGGTCCCGCACACCGTTAGGCCGTCTTCCGGTCACGCCCCAACATCGTGCAGCCCGCGTCCAGTGGTGTCGCGACAGGCGTGAATGGAGGGACGAATGGAGACGTGTCGTCTTCAGCGATGAGAGTCGCTTCTGCCTTGGTGCCAATGACGGTCGTATGCGTGTTTGGCGCCGTGCAGATGAGCGCCACAATCAGGACTGCATACGACCGAGGCACACAGGGCCAACACCCGGCATCATGGTGTAGGGAGCGATCTCCTACACTGGCCGTACACCACTGGTGATCGTCGAGGGGACACTGAATAGTGCACGGTACATCCAAACCGTCATCGAACCCATCGTTCTACCATTCCTAGACCGGCAAAGGAACTTGCTGTTCCAACAGGACAATGCACGTCCGCATGTATCCCGTGCCACCCAACGTGCTCTAGAAGGTATAAGTCAACTACCCTGGCCAGCAAGATCTCCGGATCTGTCCCCCATTGAGCATGTTTGGGACTGGATGAAGCGTCGTCTCACGCGGTCTGCACGTCCAGCACGAACGCTGGTCCAACTGAGGCGCCAGGTGGAAATGGCATGGCAGGCCGTTCCACAGGACTACATCCAGCATCTCTACGATCGTCTCCATGGGAGAATAGCAGCCTGCATTGCTGCGAAAGGTGGATATACACTGTACTAGTGCCGACATTGTGCATGCTCTGTTGCCTGCGTCTATGTGCCTGTGGTTCTGTCAGTGTGATCATGTGATGTATCTGACCCCAGGAATGTGTCAATAAAGTTTCCCCTTCCTGGGACAATGAATTCACGGTGTTCTTATTTCAATTTCCAGGAGTGTATAAAGCAATTACAAAAATCGATTGCCGTGTGGTCCCCTTGCTATATTAAAGTATTCTGACGACTGTGAAAGTTGCAGTAGAAAGAAGGATATCTGTACTATATATTAGATACAACAGACAAGTGATTACAATGAAAGCAATACACACAATCATTGCTTCCAATCTTTGGTATGTTTCAAAGCGTAATCTGGCGCATTTAGAATGTCTAAACATTGTCGTATGGAATCAAAGAAAAGTTGGAACTGTCGTGAGCACTGTTCATAATTCGACGGGAACTGTTAAATTAAAGTTATGTCATTTGATGGCATGCATTGCTTATTCTACTGTGCAATTATGATTTCGGCCTTTGGCCGTTTTCAAGTACCACAGTGTTAAGCGTGATCAAACTTCTGTGAACGAAATCATCCTCGAAATATATTAAACCGATTTATATAATGCAGGTGTCACAGTATATAAATGAGAAGATATTAGCGAAGTTCCTGGCAGAAATAGAAGAAACATGTCTGACGTACATTTAGTAAACGTGCTGTAAAATAAATACCGAAAACAGTCATTAAAAGTCCAGGCACGATTATTGAAGCCACACTGCGTAAGCAAACTCATAAAGTTTGAACCTGGTCAAATACGTTCCACATCTTTTCGGTGGACATCCGTCCAGTGCAGGAAATCTCTTCTTCCCGTTGTTCTTCGAAGTAGTCTTGTGCATTGTTCTTTAGATGTGAACGCGTTTTATGTGGTTGCCGTATGGTACATGAAATTTCCAATCCTAGAGCTCTTAAATCTCTCTAATTTAGCGGTTACGAAACGCATAGGCTTCGTTGCATAAGACCTGAAATCACGTGCTTCATCCAGTCAACCATCCTTCCCTCCCCGGCCCCCTTCGGTTCGCTCCCCGCAAGTCTCGCCCCCTCCCCTCTCCCTCCATCTTCCCTTCTCCCGCGTTGACATCCCACCGGCAGAGCCTCTAAGTTTGGTCATCGTCATCAGTGTGCCAGCTACGTCAGTGTTGTGTTTGGTGCTGTTCTCCCGTGACGTCAAGAGCTGCGATTTTAATCGTGTGTTGGACCTGTACATAGTGTTCCTGTCCTATGCCGTCCATATTTCGCCTTCTTGTAATCGTCAGTGTGTGGTTTTTTTGTGTACAGTCTCGTGATCACTGGGTGTTGTGTGATGTCCTTAGGTTAGTTAGGTTTAAGTAGTTTTAAGTTCTAGGCGACTGATGACCGTAGATGTTAAGTCCCATAGTGCTCAGAGCCATTTGAACCATTTTTTTGTGTACAGTTCCCCCTTGTTTTTACGCTGTCTTCCATTATGTTTCCCCTTTTATATGTCTGTTTGTCCGTATTTCCTCCCTTCTGTTGTTTTTTACATGTTCTGTACTTAGTGTCTCTCCCTGGGCTGAAGAGTGGCGCCTACGATGCTGTCAGCCCGCCCCATGTGGGGCATTGAAATACAATAAAGGAAAAAAAGGAAAAACAGTCAACCACAAGACATCAACACTTAGTGATTGTTTACTATGCCTCTCAGCAACGCAAGCAGACACACTGCGGTCACCACGATAGCGTGAAATTCGTATGCGGCCTTCACTTTACAGCTGGTTATAATAGGAATTTTACGAAAGCACTACGATTTGCCACTGATTACGCCTACGACCGATATTACACACCCATTCTAGTTGTAATGTACGAGATACGTGGGAGATGCAGTTGCCCCAAGGACACATTTCTCAGGTGAGTGGGCCACTTAATATGATGGTTCAATGGGCTAGACCTATGCATTCTTTAAGTGCAAACACTTCAGGTTACGCGATAAAAATGTTAATGTGGCACCGTTCCTACCCCCTCCCAGGGATCGATAAAGGCTGTGACGGTAATGATCTTCAGAAAAGGTTTTGAAACTGCCGTGCGACGAAAATTATTTTACAGGTATTTCTGAAAATGACACCCGTGTACATTAAGGCACATCAGGCACCTGCGTGCAAATCATTTTCTTAACACGTGCAGCTTCAGACAAACAAGCAATCAGCTCCTCAGAAGTGTCTGTCCGTTTTGAGCTTGTTAGACAATCACCAGTAAACTCCCGATTCTTTCAAGAATGTAGCATTTATATATAAAACAGCTTCAAACTTCTGATTACTTTACAAATTATTTAAAGTGTTAAATATTTGACGTTGAGAATGTAAGCTCGAAAAGGTTTAGAAAATGTTTGAAATATGTTTAAAGTTTGTTGGAAGTTGCTAAGTGGTCTCATTTTCAAATACTGGGTGAATGTAGTCTGGGTAATTTACGCGCCGTAAGTTACACTACCTTAGGACATAAGAGTTCACACAGTTTTTAAATGTAATGCTTGTCTTACTGTGTTAAACCTTTAGCATAATATTTTACCTCTAAATAGATAGATTATGATAGCGATTTTTTTAAATTATACCATAAAATACTGAAAATCAAATTCGTGTTGCCCCTGTAAAATGTTAGATAGGAAAACTACAGTTGCAGCTTGGTGACACTAAACGGTTTAGCTGTTTGTGTTACAGATAACGCAGATACCAATTGCGAGCTAATATAAAGTAACGAAATTTTCAGCAACATCTCTAAAACAACATTCATCTCACGGCAGTTTGAACACCGTTTTCTAAAAGCCTTTAGCGTCAAAACCTTCATGGACTGTTAGAGGAAAAGGTGCACCTGTGACATTTTTGTCACATAAAAAAGTGTTTTTTTTTATCTGGCCTAAACTCTCTAAAAATTTTATACGTAGTTATTTTACATCATGTTTAACATCTGAGGTGTGCAGAGAGTAAGATTGCTATAGGGTGATTTACTAGTTTTGTGCGGCCCGCGAGTGGTATCTCAAAGAAAAACGGAGTTACGGAGTTGCTTATAAAAAAGTCGAGACGGAAAACAACAGCAACAGTATACCAGGGCGGGTCGTGAGGAGGGAATGCCACTCTTAGCGACGGATGAGGAGTGGGGCATTTTGTCGAAGTGATTAGCGTGTTGACAATGCCAGAGGCAGTTAATCAGCGCTTTTTTACACCATCTGAGCCGATTATGTACACTCGGGGCGCCTGATGAAAACGGATTACCGATAAAAATTTCAAGCGCGCTGCGAACCAGCAATGAAGCTATTGGATCTCAGCTTAGTATCGGAAACCCTAAATGTCCATTTTTCGTTTTTTTTAGGTAATGCAGTTTCAGTGTGCGTTATCTGAAGCTTATTATGTGCAAATTGAGGGTGTTTGCCAGTTTACGAGATTACTAGGGGAAGGATAAAAAGGATTCGCAGTGGTTACTTCATCACAGGCACTGCGTTAAGGCTCATGTTTTCGTGCAAGTGTTAATATATTCCTCCACGTGATTTTTTTACGTCACTGAGTGACAATAAGTAAACTAAGACTAATTTTTTACGTTTCGTAAATATCGATGTCGTTAGCGATGAAACTAATCTGCATCTACATTTAGACATGGTCCATAAAGCCATGATATCATTTCAGAAGATCGTCATTTGGAAACTTCACTAATAGAAAAAAATTGCTGCACTAAAAAATAATTTATGTAGAGTAATGAAATTTTGGGAATACATTTCTCTAGGTAACACATTTAACTGATTAACATTGCAAGAGGACAGGCGAATTTAAGCACGAGATATACCTTTGCAAATCTGAAATGATGGTTCATTAATTATCAGGTGTTACGGCCAGAAGGCTGCATGCAAATACGCAAACGTGCTTGCCTTGTGTTGTACAGGTGCCACTTGTCAGTTTGTGCGGTGGAATTTCGTGCCTCTTGCAATTGGTCGGTCAATACAGGGAAAGTTAATGCTGTTCGTGGACGATGCTGGAGTTGTCGTCCGATGATGGCCCTATGTGCTCGATTGGAGACAGGTCTGGTGATGGAGCAGGATAGGGCAGCATGTCGACAGTCTCTAGGGCATGTTGGACTACAAAAACTGTATGAGGGCGAATGTCATCCTGTTGGAAAACACCCTTTGTAATGCTGTTCTTGATTGACAGCACAACAGGTCGAATCACTACACTGACGTACTAATTTGCGGTCAGGGTGCGTGGGATAAAATGCGAAATCGCACCCTAGACCATAACTCCAGATGTAGGTCGAGTGTGTCTGGTACTCAGACAGGTTGGTTGCAGGCCCTCAATTGATCTTCTTCTCACCAACAGACGGCCATCACCGGCACCGAGAAAGAACCAGCTTTCATCAGAAAACACGACGGACCTCCACCCTGCCATCAAATGAGCTCTCGCTTGACACAACTGAAGTAGCAAACGGCGGTGGCTTGGGGTCAGTGGAATGCGTCTGGCTCGGAGCTGTCCTTGAAGGAACCGATTTGTAACAGTTTGTTGTGTCACTGTGGTGCCAACGGCTGCCCAGACCGCTGCTGCAGATGCAGTACGATGGGCCAGAGCCATATGCCGAACGCGATGGTCTTTCCTCTCGGGAGTGCCACCTAGCCATCTGGAGCCCGGTCTTCTTGCTATCGTACATTCTCGAGGTCACCACCTCCAGCAGTCACACACAGTGGTTACGTTCCTGGCAAGTCTTTCTGACGCGTCGCAGAAGGAACATTCAACTTTTCGTAGCTCTAGTACATAACCTCGTAAAAACTTATTGTTGATAATTGGGTCTTTTGTCGCCTTAAAGGCACTCTTGACTAACATCAGTTCACCTCATTCAACCTCAAAGGTAAGTATTGCTCACGGTCGTTACAGCAAGTGTGTGAAGCAAACCTGATTTGCATCCTCATAGTAGCGCGAAACTCAATAAACACCGTCTTTCAGATGTAGAAACACAGCTACCAACATTCGTTTATATCACAGAACTCCTCGTTGGTGTTGCGATTTTTTTTTCGGCGGTGTATTACAGATGGAGACGCATGATTTGTTGAAAAAAGTTCAGCAGCTCTCGAAAATTTTTTTTGTTGCAGAGTTGACTTGGAGTGTTCAAATATGATGAGAGACGTTGCAGTTTGTAGTAACGGTACTGCGAAACTATCGACGTCAAAATAGCAGAGCATCACCTTCAAAAGCAAGCATAATGAGCTGGTTCAGAAACTGCAGAGAGAGAGAGAGACAGGCAGCATCTCGGGCACATGTTGACAGAGTGCAAGCTGCATTACATCGCAGCCCCAAAAAGTCAATTCGTCGTGTACTAGGCGAATTGCATGAAGCAAGATCAATTGACGATAAATTGTAAGGTATATGTTTACGCCTTTTTGCGTACAAAGTGCAAACTGTCCAAGAACTGAAGCAAAACTGTAGTACTATGCAGTTAAGCATTCGCGTGCACCGCCTGCATGCTGCCCTCCAAAGATACCGACAATTACTACCTGAAAAAGTGCTTATTCCACATTTCTGGACATTCGAACCGCTACAACACGAGGCTCTGATAATTCACGTAACACCCGTGAAGAAACCCGTGGTAGCCTGAAGTTTAACGTTCGGCGCTGCAAGTGCACGATAGGGTGAAGGTGGTAGGCGCATTTTGCTTCACAGAGAAAACCATAACTAGAAATGCTTACCAGGGCATGCTTGAACGGGTCCTGCTACCACACATCGAAGAGCTGAAGTCTTCCGTCATCTTCGACGATGAAGGTGGGCCAAGGTGTTGGAGTTAAAAACGTGTGGTAAGTGCTGAATTAAACTTTTCGTGGTTGGTGGATGGGTCGCGATGATGCCATCGCATGGTTACAGCGCTCTACCGATGTCACGAGATTAGACTTCTTTTTGTGTTGTGACGTCAATGATCGCAGCTACACGATACCAGTCAGTAACATTTCTACCCTTCGTTCACAAATCAGTGAAGTAATGCTATTGATACTGTAATGACGAACTGTTGCTGATGCAATACTCAGTCGTGTATGGTCTTGATGTTCTACGAGTGACATGGGGGCTCACACTCAAGATCTAGCCTAACAGAAAAAAAATTGAGAGATGCTAAACGTTTACTACAAACTACGTTGCTCTGTCTCTAATACTTTTCAAATTACAGTGTTTTGAAATGATTGTGGGACTTAGCGGACGTCCTGTTCTGCACAAACCACGTTAAATTGTGTGGAAGGGGATACTTCACGTACCGTTTATCATTTCCTGCTCCATTCACGTATGGTAATCAGGGAAATTGCTTTACGTAAGACTCCGCATAAGCTCGGATTCTCTGATTTTCTCGTCATACTTGTTACCTGTGATGTTTGTGTGTGCGCAGGTCGAACGGGGGCAGGAATACGTGTACGTAGCTTGACTTGGAATTTTAACGATAACCCTCTTCGCGACGTACTAAGCCGCTCTTCTAGCATCTGCACTGATGTTCGAAGGGCAACTCCGTGGCGCTCTCACACTTACTGAACGAACCCGTGATGAAACGTGCCGCTCCTTCTTGGTTCACCTCTGTCTCATATATTATGTCTACGAGGCTTCACGACGAACAACGCTCAAGAAAAGGTCTGAGGCTAATTTTGTAAGTTAGTGCTTCCGTGAGTGTATTACTCTTCATTAGGATTCTCACAGTGGATCTGTCAGCGTTCCCTGCGACTGGCTTGTGGTCATTCCACTTTATATTGCTCTGGACACGCATACCCACATTTTTAACGGTGGCTTCCTGTGAGTTATTGCTTACCGTTCAACCGACCAATAATTCGTCTTTCTGATTATTTATGCGCAGTACGAAACATTTATACGTGTCGAGGGTCATCGTCCATGTTTCCTAGCAAACCTACTGAGACATCAGCGCTTATGTGATGACGAAAGGCAAGGGAATCTGGGAGATGAACATCGGCCAAACTGTCGCAGTGGTTACGAAGCTGAACTAACGCTTGGAAGGAGTAGGGTTCATATCTCCTATATAACCATTATAATTTAAGTTTTTCATTGTTCACCTACACCAGTTAACGTGATTGGCGGAATCGTTCCTTAAATGTGGTCGCGGCTTGCTTCAATTACAATAACCTCGCGGTGGACATTTCAGCGACTCACGTGGCAGGAATTGTCAGCTGCAGTTCTCTTCTAGGGGCACTTGCTTGCCGTGTTGCCTACTCTATAGGTGCGTACAGAGCCTTCTCAAGTGCGGCTGGTTGCACACTGCTCCCTGTCAACGCAATCTATCAATTCACAAAGTTATTTTACTCAGGCTGTACTATCTTCCTCTTTCTTTTTCTAAGCTGCTATTGAACCTTTGATGGACTAAATTTGGCGGCTAGCCTTTTCGAATTCAAAATCCTACGTCTACATTTACTGCATACCCTGCGACTCACAATGAAGTGTGTCGCAGTGGATGCCTCTCACTATAATTGGTGATACAATGGTTAGCACAAGTTTAGAATCCCAACGAAGTATCTAGGATCTTAGGTTAACATTGGGATGAGCCGGCCGGTGTGGCCGAGCGGTTCTAGGCGCTTCAGTCTGGAACCACGCGGCCGCTACGGTCGCAGTTTCGAATCCTGCCTATAGCATGGATGTGTGTGATGTCCGTAGGTTAGTTAGGTTTAAGTAGTTCTAAGTTCTAGGGGACTGATGACCACAGCAGTTAAGTCCTGTAGTGCTCAGAGCCATTTGAAGTATTTTTAACATAGGAATGATTCCTTTTAATGGGGCACTGTCGATTTGCTTCCCCATCCTTTGTGTTTCACCTCTAATAAATTTGTCGTCGAGCTGACATTAAAACCCTAATGCTGCTTCCTATTCTTCTTTTATTAGGGTGTACTGTTATTACAGCTTCTTCCTTCCAATCCTTTGTCCATTCGACAACTGGCACGGCTCCGTGCGAGCTATTATAGTTGAAGATGTATCTTCACGATTTTTACATGATCAATATTTAGGAGCGGGAAAAATATTTGTAATTTGAAGCGTGACAGTTGGTTCTTAAGCAAATACGAGCGATTTTTCGAAAGATCTTGACCCAGTAGTGTAATACGGAATTATATCCTATCTGAACTCAACAACAAGAAAGGAAGGGTCGTACTGTAGAAAAATGTTTAAAATGTTTTCTCTACCTAAACCAAGAGAGTTCGGTAGGAATAGCGATATACATAGCTACAAAACTAGGAGAAATATGGCTTTAACTATTCTTCATTAAAATTTACTGACTCAGTGGTGAATAATGCTGCCACTTCCTTTATTGCACGGTGAAGTTTACTCATTTTATTTTTAGTTCCAATCGGTCCTTTATATATCCATGCGTTAACGAATGGAATCAGGTTGGGCTTTGCAACTTACAGTATCTACTGATTCAAATGTTTTGGTTATGGGCAACTTTGAGAAATGTGCATTGCTGCTCGGTTTTGACGGGAAGCTTCCCGGTTCTCCTCACGAAGCAGAGCGGATTCCCTCCCCAAAATTATGTCTACGGCAGTACCATTAAATGAACGTGCCGAGCACACGTCAGTAGCGTAAACAGCCGTCACACGCCGTAAGCAAACATGGCTGATATTGAGTCCTTTATATCCTCGCTTGCTACGCGGCATCTGCTTGTGTTTATGAATTTTCTCGGCGTGTGAACTGTCACGACCTTATCGTCGAAGGCTGCAATACCTCTTGTCACCGGGAGGTCCGCCTCGGAGGGAAATTACTTTCGCGCTTGCAAAAAAGGGCCAGACTCTCCTTAGGGATGTGACGGAAGCTGCTAGTGCGTCTTGCCTCTAGAGTCGCCGTCATAGTCAGCAGACGGAATGTGCATGGTGTGCCTCCACCACGAATTTATTTCAAATGTAATTCTTGACCGAAGTATGTCAGACACACTGTAGCTCTCTGTGTCTGAAACTATATCAGAATTTGCATCGAGTGTACCAAGAAACGGCATTTCTCTTGACGACATTTTTGTTTTGTCGTTGTCAGTTGTAACTAGGTGGTTTGCGACTCCATACGAGTATCACTTTTCCTGCCGTTTCTAAAAAGAGTCACAGACTGCATCTGCTGAGTGATAAAAAGGCACGAGTAGCCAAAGTGTTTCACCGAACGAGGAAGGTGCGTGAATATTTATTTTGCCACACCAAGGAATATATAATCCCTCTTTGCACGTGCGACCAAGTGTACGTAGTAACTATAAAAACGAGAATTACCGCCTCGCTTAAGGAACATCTGAGATATTGTCATCTGTGACACAGGGATAAACCAGCAGCTTCGGATCATGCACTGTGGTCTGGGAAACCAACAAATTCGTTTTCCGATAAGATCACTAAATTTCTAGTTATTACTGCGCTAGGAAGTACGGAGGGGCCATAGAAATTCAGAAACACAAAACAATTTTTAACAGAAAATAAGGATTGAAGTTAGTCTAGTTGCGGGCCTTCGTGCTAAATAGGCTAAACAATGGCAGTTCTTCACCATTATCCACACTTCTGAGATCGTAGGCAGCAGTTTCATGTTGTCACAACCCAACCGTAGCGAGGATATGTATAAACAGTTTTGCTTGCTGACAAGGAGGCCTTACGGACCTCTCCTCACAGATCTTATTCACATTAAAAGAATGTGTAGGGCACGACTACGACTTCGAATATACAAAGAATCAGACGCAACTCTCAACAGTTTTCAAGAAAATAGCGCCTGAAAATCTTAGGCGTGCTTACATACTTTGTATGATCGCATATATTCAAGCAGTCCGCGGCGGAGGGAGTAAGCACTTAGTTTCATAAGCGCGAGGTCTCGGGATCCTGCTAGCACTTCTTTTATTCCCACATAGTTCTAACAACAGACTTACTATGACCGTGCAAGTTGTCAGTATTTAGTGAGGCATCTATTATTAAATAATATTTATCCTGAAAAAAAGGAGAAAAACTTTTTCGTAAGGAGAATGGAAATAAAAAAGGATACATGAGAGGTTTCGATCAAATCGGTATAGTCATTTTGTTTATATAATTGAATCTACATTTGTGACAAGTAAAATATGTAACCTATGTAGCACTGCAGGAATCAGGATGATACTGATTGTCGAGACACGGAAAACAGTGCCACTACAGGACGTTTAATGATCGCCTTGCATGGACATGATTTTTCAATTTGTCTATAGCAAAACAAATTTGGTTTATATTCATAAACGGTTCTCTGTCATTAGAAAATTTAGCGGCATAGCACACATATTGAAGCATATTAATATTCGCTGATATTGATACAGATGACTGATTGAATTTTTATGAAGTCTTCTCGAAAAACTATGTCTCTAGTCTGTTCGATAGCGCATACACTGTTTTTTGGTAGTTTTATATCGTACTTCACTCGCATGTAAAAATGAATTTTGCAGAGCTGCAGCAGCGGAGGACGTTTCATTTGCGAAGGACTAATAGCGCACGTTGTCAGAATAACGTGGGAATAAAAAACAGACCGATAGCAGATTCCAGCCAGATATGTCGCGCTTGTGAAATTATCCATTTACTCACTCAGCTGTAGA
The DNA here is from genome assembly GCF_021461385.2 of Schistocerca piceifrons. Lineage (NCBI taxonomy): Eukaryota > Metazoa > Arthropoda > Insecta > Orthoptera > Acrididae > Schistocerca > Schistocerca piceifrons. The sequence continues at coordinate 317,746,909 of NC_060139.1, read as the reverse complement.
TTTCTTGAATACCTCTCGAAAACGGTTGAGAGTTCCGCCTTTCTGTTGAGAAATGTTGAAGTCCTAGTCGTACCCTATATACTCTGTCAGTATGAATCAAATCTGTGTCGGGAAGTTCGTATAGTCCACTTGTGAGCTTCTTTGAGACTGTAATTGCTGTGTGAGTCTTTGAAGTCTCTGATGATATCTCCACTATTAGGGGACGAAGCGTTAGGCACAGAAATATGTTTCGTATTACGGCTTAATTTCCGTAGGAGAAATTTCACCACGGACACATTTTGTAAAGTGCAGTGTAATGATAGTCCACCAGAGCTGATTTTTTGTATCTTTTTTATTTATTGCTACCGGTTTCGAACGTGGCTCATTTTGAATCGGAATGCAGTATGTTCGTAAATGCTATTTTTGAAATGGGGTGTAGTTTTGTATTGTTATATTTGCACGTTGTCATTATAACCCTCTTATTGCGTACTAACGAAAAATGAACTATACTTGAAACCGGTGACAATAAATCAAAAAGATATAAAAATAGCAGCTCTGGTGGACTATTGTAATTTTATTACACTGCATTATATACAAATTGCAGCTGCAGGTCAGCATACAAAAGATATCTTAAAGGACGCAGTTATTCATTTATTTTTTTATTAAAAAAGACCACTCATTGTGCTACTGGGCCCAATTTTCTAATATGAACTGCCTTCTGTTCAAAAAGAATTACATCAGAACGTGTTGTTAAATTCATATACGAGAGGGAACGTAGTGTCCCAATTATCGACAAAATTTCCGAGGTTGTTCAGGGCTTTTTACCAAAAATTTTTGCATAAGGCAAGTGATCCCCAGTGGCTCCTTAGACAGTAATTGCATTTCGTTTGGTTCCTTACCACCATTTATCTTTATATTACACTGAAAAAATCTTCACAACTGTGCAAAATATGACTGTATGAGCCGTGCGTCCCGTTTGGAAACAAACTTATTTCAATCACACAATGTAGTTGCTGTAGACAACTATAACGGCCCCTTTGCTGTTCGAATTGAAGCCTGCATTCAATACTGTTCAGTTCTGTTTCTTTTTTGTCTTACTGGCAGTGTTAGTTGTAAATTGATGATGCTCGTACAGCGGTAAGGACAGATTTACTGATGAAGAATATCCGATTTGAACCTCAAGTACGGTTGCAGTGAATGCAGTGGAAGAGCGGCGTAAGGTCGCAGTGCTGAGGTGTTCCCGGAACGACAGCAACCACATCACAATACTTTCGCATATGAAGGCTTCTGATCTAGCCTGTGTTTTGTGTCGTTCGTTTTGGTGGCTGCATATCACAAGTATTTCGCTATTGTGACGGTATTCTGACTGAAACCAAGTTAACTGCGATAACAAACCGGTTAAATCATAATTACACTTCAAGTGTGGAACGAGCCATCAGTGATTACTATCCGCTCAGGATAAGTACTCATAAAATATTCCTGAACAACTTCCGAAATTTTTTCATTGATTTTCGGTTCCACTGCATCTAGAAATAACGTGGTGTCGATGTGTAAGTAAGTGGACGAACGTAGCTAATGTGTCTGGTACCAAGAAGGGCCGTTTATAAATTGTCTACCATTTTAAAACGACAGCCATTGACATTGTGCCGCCGCCAACTACAGAAAAAAGTATGCAAACTGCCGTGTGCCATGCAGCAACTCTAAGACAAGAGGTAGTCCTCTGAGAGCAGATTTTCAGATCCACTACTGCCTTTGCTCGGTGAAGGGGTCAACACAGGGCTGGGACACCTCTTAACTTTCATCAACGTCCCTACGTTATTCAGTGTGATTCTTGTACAGTGTGTCAAAATTATAGAGATGGTAGACAGTCCTAAACTGATAATTTTGAGATGATGACCCAAAGTCAGAAATAAATATTTCAAGTGGTATGAGATCTTCAATACAACTGTATGAAGCATGTGTTAGTAAAATGTTTATCTTTTATAAAAAACAGTAACCTGTCGCAGTATTCGTTGGTGGGGCTCCCTTGACGTGTGGTACATAATCGTATGCAAAGTGTCTCCATGGAGCCTAGCATCTACATCTACGTGGGTACTCTGCAGTTCGCAGTTCAGTGTTTGGCACAGTTTCTTTAGAACCAATTTCAGATTGTTTCTCGATCTTTCCACACTTAAATGGCATAGCGTAATTCGCTTCGATCGTCTCACGATTTTAATAGAAGGGAAACGACAGCATTATATTGAAACAATCTACGAGGTCTGCTCAGATCCTCACCTAAATCGTACATACAGATTAAGAACAGCAGACGACCTAGAATACTTACTTGGCGAACCCCCCTATATTACTTCTGTTTCACTGGATTACTTCTCGGCGATTACTAAGAGCTATGGCCTTTCGTCAAGACACGTGGTCTAGGGGTAGCGTCTTTGATTCGTAATCAAAACGTCTTCGGTCCCGGGTTCGATCCCCGCCACTGCCTAAATCTTGATAATCAGCATTGGCGGCCGAAGATTTCCGGCATAAGAAGTCAGCCTCATTCTGCCAACGGTCTTGTCAAAGAGGGCGGAGGAGCGGATAGAGGTTCAGGGCACTCTCTTGTCCAAGGGGTGGGAAATTGCCCCTAAAGGCGGAAGAATCAGCAATGATCAACGACATGAGGATGCAGAAGGCAATGGAAACCACTGTATTAACGACACGTAACGTGTATCCATAGGACATGTGGCCTGTATTTGAAGATGTGTCATGATGATCTCTCCATTGGAAAAAGATTCCGGAATAGTCCCCCATTCGGATCTCCCGGAGGGGACTGCCGAGGGAGAGGTTACCATGAGAAAAAGATTGAATAATCAACGAAAGGATAACGTTCTACGAGTCGGGGCGTGGAATGTCAGAAGCTTGAACGTGGTAGGGAAACTAGAAAATCTGAAAAGGGAAATGCAAAGGCTCAATCTAGATATAGTAGGGGTCAGTGAAGTGAAGTGGAAGGAAGACAAGGATTTCTGGTCAGATGAGTATCGGGTAATATCAACAGCAGCAGAAAATGGTATAACAGGTGTAGGATTCGTTATGAATAGGAAGGTAGGGCAGAGGGTGTGTTACTGTGAACAGTTCAGTAACCGGGTTGTTCTAATCAGAATCGACAACAGACCAACACCGACAACGATAGTTCAGGTATACATGCCGACGTCGCAAGCTGTAGATGAACAGATAGAGAAAGTGTATGAGGATATTGAAAGGGTAATGCAGTATGTAAAGGGGGACTAAAATCTAATAGTCATGGGCGACTGGAATGCAGTTGTAGGGGAAGGAGTAGAAGAAAAGGTTACAGGAGAATATGGGCTTGGGACAAGGAATGAAAGAGGAGAAAGACTAATTGAGTTCTGTAACAAGTTTCAGCTAGTAATAGCGAATACCGTGTTCAAGAATCACAAGAGGAGGAGGTATACTTGGAAAAGGCCGGGAGATACGGGAAGATTTCAATTAGATTACATCATGGTCAGACAGAGATTCCGAAATCAGATACTGGATTGTAAGGCGTATCCAGGAGCAGATATAGACTCAGATCACAATATAGTAGTGATGAAGAGTAGGCTGAAGTTCAAGACATTAGTCAGGAAGAATCAATACGCAAAGAAGTGGGATACGGAAGTACTAAGGAATGACGAGGTACGTTTGAAGTTCTCTAACGCTATAGATACAGCAGTAAGGAATAGCGCATTAGGCAGTACAGTTGAAGAGGAATGGACATCTCTAAAAAGGGCCATCACAGAAGTTGGGAAGGAAAACATAGGTACAAAGAAGGTAGCTGCGAAGAAACCATGGGTAACAGAAGAAATACTTCAGTTGATTGATGAAAGGAGGAAGTACAAACATGTTCCGGGAAAATCAGGAATACAGAAATACAAGTCGCTGAGGAATGAAATAAATAGGAAGTGCAGGGAAGCTAAGACGAAATGGCTGCAGGAAAAATGTGAAGACATCGAAGAAGATATGATTGTCGGAAGGACAGACTCAGCATACAGGAAAGTCAAAACAACCTTTGGTGGCATTAAAAGCAACGGTGGTAACATTAAGAGTGCAGAGGAGAGAGCAGATAGGTGGAAAGAATACATTGAAAGCCTCCAGGACGGTGAAGATTTGTCTGATGTGATAGAAGAAGAAACAGGAGTCGATTTAGAAGAGATAGGGGATCCAGTATTAGAATCAGAATTTAAAAGAGCTTTGGAGGACTTACGGTCAAATAAGACAGAAGGGATAGATAACATTCCATCAGAATTTCTAAAATCATTGGGGGAAGTGGCAACAAAACGACTATTCACGTTGGTGTGTAGAATATATGAGTCTGGCGATATACCATCTGACTTTCGGAAAAGCATCATCCACACAATTCCGAAGACGGCAAGAGCTGACAAGTGCGAGAATCATCACACAATCAGCTTAACAGCTCATACATCGAAGCTGCTTACAAGAATAATATACAGAAGAATGGAAAAGAAAATTGAGAATGCGCTAGGTGACGATCAGTTTGGCTTTAGGAAAAGTAAAGGGACGAGAGAGGCAATTCTGCCGTTACGGCTAAAAATGGAAGCAAGGCTAAAGAAAAATCAAGACACTTTCATAGGATTTGTCGACCTGGAAAAAGCGTTCGACAATATAAAATGGTGCAAGCTGTTCGAGATTCTGAAAAAAGTAGGGGTAAGCTATAGGGAGAGACGGGTCATATACAATATGTACAACAACCAAGAGGGAATAATAAGAGTGGACTATCAAGAACGAAGTGCTCGTATTAAGAAGGGTGTATGACAAGGCTGTAGCCTTTCGCCCCTACTCTTTAATCTGTACATCGAGGAAGCAATGATGCAAATCAAAGAAAGGTTCAGGAGTGGAATTAAAATACAAGGTGAAAGGATATCAATGATACGATTCGCTGATGACATTGCTATCCTGAGTGAAAGTGAAGAAGAATTAAATGATCTGCTGAACGGAATGAACAGTCTAATGAGTAGACAGTATGGTTTGAGAGTAAATCGGAGAAAGACGAAGGTAATGAGAAGTAGTAGAAATGAGAACAGCGAGAAACTTAACATCAGGATTGATGGTCACGAAGTCAATGAAGTTAAGGAATTCTGCTACCTAGGCAGTAAAATGACCAATGACGGACGGAGCATGGAGGACATCAAAAGTAGACTCGCTATGGCAAAAAAGGCATTTCTGGCCAAGAGAAGTCTACTAATATCAAATACCGGCCTTAATTTGAGGAAGAAATTTCTGAGGATGTATGTCTGGAGTACAGCATGGTCTGTGGGAAAACCGGAACAGAAGAGAATCGAAGCATTTGAGATGTGGTGCTATAGACGAATGTTGAAAATTAGGTGGACTGATAAGGTATGGAATGAGGAGGTTCTACACAGCATCGGAGAGGAAAGGAATATGTGGAAAACACTGATAAGGAGAAGGGACAGGATGATAGGACATCTGTTAAGACATGAGGGAGTGACTTCCATGGTACTAGAGGGAGCTGTAGAGGGCAAAAACTGTAGAGGAAGATAGAGATTGGAATACGTCAAGCAAATAATTGAGGACGTAGGTTGCAAGTGCTACTCTGAGATGAAGAGGTTAGCACAGGAAAGCAATTCGTGGCGGGCCGCATCAAACCAGTCAGTAGACTGATGACCAAAAAAAAAAAAAAAAAAAAAAAAAATATGGGCTTTCGGTCAGGAAAACACGAATCCAGTCGATGTTGGAACATTACTCCTTACAGAAATCTGCAGACGTGCGTTTAATGTGTGACGGTAGCAGTGGTCGGAAAATACAAAGAATGTACAATGGAAACAGACCTTGTCCTAACTGGACGAATTTTATCACCGTTTGCAGAAACCTAAAAGTAGCTGGATCACACAATTCGCAGAGAAATGGTCATGTACTCGACAAACAGAGATATTCACGGAGTAAAATTGGAGGAGTTGGCGCTAGACTGCGTGGCAGAAGGTTCAATAATTACCCGCCAGCTTGACAGTGAAATGCAGACCTCCAAGAATAAATTGCAGAGAGTACTGGTGGGGCGCCAAAAACACCCTTGCTAAAAACTGTGTATGCAAGTAATGCGGACAGACTTTTTGGGAGCTGGAGTTGAACCCTGTCGGTGGATTAACCAGAGCAGTAATACCGTGTGAAGCTTCCCACTGATAGTACTCCTCAAGGATAAAGACTCTTTCAACAGTGATTGTATTTTCAACGGCCGCAAAAGTCATGTCTGGGATGAGAAAAATCCACACGCCAGACTCGTCTCAGATCAGCGGCAACGAGTCTCTGTCAACTTTGAGCTGGTATGTTACGAGATCAATTAGCAGGGGTATTTTCTACCACCCTGATGGTGTACGTTAGCTGGCGTTCATTCGACACCTGCTCTCATAGTTGATGCACACTATACATGTTGTTATTCACGAGAGGATGTGATTTAAACACGCCGGCGCACCCTACAACTTTTCTATTAATGTCAGTGAGCATCTGAACAACAGACACCATCATTATTGGACTGAAAGTGAGGATCGTGCTCCATCACCGTAGTAATCGACGGATTTCACTCAGATTCTTTTCCAACGAGCTGTATAAATTTATTTGCGACTGAAATGCCAATAAAATCCGAAGAGGAGCTACCTGCACCAAGGTTCAAAAGACAGAAGGGATTATTGAGGGGGTGCGGAAATATTTTACGGATCGTAGTAACTCATGCACTTGAGACCAGCGGTCGTCTCCTGGATTAGCTGCTACCAGCTTAAGTTGTTGTCAGAATTCATAAGTTACTTAGCGCAATAAGAAAATAAATTATTGATTTCTGACCTTTTGCTACCGATCTGAAAGTACCTAAATGAAGATCGACTATCATCTTAATAATTTTGACAGTAAAAGCTCAAGGGTCTCCATATATGGATGAACTTTGTATGTGAGAATGTCAGTCAATTATTGGTACACTACTGAAGCACCAGAGCTAAAATTTTACACGAACGTAGCTGATGTTTGTCTTTCCAACATAAGCCTGCGATTGTTTTCAGATTAGTTGCAATTAAAGGATGAGAGTCATATATATTGTCATTGCAAACGTCCAAGGGAAGTACATAATCCGCAGTACCAGTCGCCACGTATTAATAATTATGCAGACTGTGCTCTGTGAGCTCATTTTAGAATTGTAGCTGTTGGCGAGTATACAGCGTAATGTTGTTCTTATGGTTACATATTCATTTGTATTGGTAATCGCAAGGAATTTTACTCGTTACGCAGAATCATGAACATGTTTTTTTTAACTTACTTATTTTTTCAATGTGTTACTGCAACGAGTTATACTTTTTGAAAGCACTTCATTTTTCTATCAAATAGCTGATGTTTTTAAACTAACTGTGCACAAATCTATTTCGATGAAATTTCTATCAATTTCGGTTAGGAAGCTAGTGACATTCGAGGATTTAGGGGTGAATGCGACATTCTCTATACGACTGACTCTATTCAGATGGATATTTGTACCCCTCACTTAATTGAACGTTCCGTCTCTAGAGTATCCATCTAAACACAGCCAATTACGTACAGCTCGTTACAGCCTCGCGTAAAATTTTGAACACTTCTAGCTCCCAAACTGAAACAGTTAAACATTTTATCGACATTTATTTGTACTAGATTTAAATACAGGGTGACTACAATTAAAGTTAAACTTTCAAACCGATGTAGAAATAACGCCTCTGGTCAGAATGACGTCAAATGGCAATGTTATGTTATCGCATAAGGGGGAAAACGTATGGCAGAAGAAAGCAAATAGTGTGAAAACTGATCAATAGATGGCGCTGTATGTGTCAGAATACGTAAATGAAAACACCTGTCATCCGCACGACACACTGAAGATGGTATAAAAACCCCGGGTACACGGCTTTTCCTCCTTTCGCGTCTTCAGCGTTCGCCATGTCTCAATGCCGGATAAAGCTCTGCTTGTAAAGCTGTATTACAAGAATGATGACTGCGCACACGTCGCTCTGCAGAAGTTCCGGACAATGAAGGGTTGAAAAAAGGCGTTGGTCCGATGACTGTCATAGGTCTGGACAAAATGATTCGGAAAATCGAAAAGACGAGTTCTTTTGAGGTGCAACCTGGTAGAGGGAGGAAACGAATTCTTTCGACGTCAGAGGAAGCAGCGGGCACAGCAATGCAAGAGGAGACGAGTGTTGGTGTGCAAAAGTGTATTGCACGGAGAATGGCCCGTACATTGGACATACCGGTGAGCACGGTGCGTAAAATCCTACGAAACATCCTTCTTTGCTATCCCTTCAAAATTACTCACGTCCACGAGTTGCTTCCTGTTGACTTGCCAGGAAGAGACACCTTTGCTATACAATTTTTTGCTCGCATGGAAGTGGACAATGGTTGCCCGTGGAAGATTTTGTGGACAGATGTGAATCCCACTGTCATCTGACAGGATATGTCAACACACAGAATTATTGAATATGGGCAACGGAAAATCCACACAAAAATCATCCAGTACCACTTCATCCCGAAAAAGTCACTGTTTGGTGCGGGTGTCAAAAAATGGCTCTGAGCACTATGGGACTTACTTCTCAGGTCATCAGTCCCCTAGAACTTAGAACTACTTAAACCCAACTAACCTAAGGACATCACACACATCCATGCCCGAAGCAGGATTCGAACCTGCGACCGTAGCGGTCTCGCGGTTCCAGACTGTAGCGCCTAGAACCGCTCGGCCACCCCGGCCGGCGGTGCGGGTTTACGGCATCATTTATCATAGGGTCATACTTTTTCGAAGAGACAGGTGCTTCCGGTCCTGTTACCTGTACCGTCACTGTTAAGCGCTATGAGTCTCATTTGCGCAATGACGTCATTTCAGCCCTCCAACAGCGTGGATGTGTGGGTGGGATAATTTTTATGCAAGATGGCGCACCTCCGCACATTGCATATCCAGTTAAGCAGCTGCTGAAGGGCCATTTCGGAAATGCTAGAATTATCAGCCGGCATTCCCCTTCAGCATGGTCGTCCCGAACGCCTGATCTTAATCCGTGTGATTTCTGGCGGTGGGGCCACCTGGAAGATGTTGTGTTCAGTCTTCCGACTGCAAACTTGGCTGCGTTTTAGGCACGCATCGCGCAACACATTCTGAACGTGACACCGGAACCACTTCGATCAGTTGTGGAACATGCTGTTTCTCGATATCAACTTGTTGCAGAAAATGCTGGACAACATATTGAACATGTTTTGCGCCAGTCACACGGAAATTAATAATCTGATTTGATTTTGAGTGATTCGGTTTTTGGCCTCAGGACAGTTAAAAACCGATTTTTCCCATACTATGTGATATGACTGCCGTGGTGGACGGGCTTACGTAACTAAGAGTATCACACCTATCTACCCATACACACTGTGTAGTACAGTTTGTTTAACGTCAAACGTACACCTTAGGCATTGTTGTATGATTCATTTGTCATTTGTAGTCGACTACTATTAAATTATGATGCTTACAGCGCCATCTGTTGCTACATTTTGTAACCATTTATTCTTCTTCTGCCATGCGTTTTCCCCCTTCTCCGATAATATTCCGTTGCAATTTGACGTCATTCTGACCAGTGGTGTTATTTCTAAAGCGGTTTGAAAGTTTAATTATAATCACCCTGTACATCAGCTACACAATAGAAAAAAATAGTTTTTCGTTTAAAAATGGTAAATCTTTGCTGTAAGTCTCTGGAAAATGACTAAATAAACTAAACGACTGTATATTTCCATATAAATCGGAACGTTTCTTACATTTACCTATCTAAATAAATATTATTTTCACTTATTCTTTTGTAAAAACACAGTATAACGCCTTATCTGAAACATCGTATAAACGCTTTGTTCTGCAACTGGGCTGCTGAACGAGATGGTTGTTCAAATCCTTGAAGCTGAATGTATATGTAGCCCACCATTTTAACTGGGTTGTAAGGGCAAGTCATGTTAATTCTCAGGATCTCTACCACGCCAGAGACCTGCATGTTACATTCAAGTAGCTACATTTTCCAGTAAAAGATACCCAATGCATGGTGGTGAACAAGTTACAGATCGAGGCACTGCAAGTGATTGGCCTCGGAAGAGGGCGACGTCATGTGACTTGCTCCCCAGTAACCAGGTGGAACAATTTGCTCATTTACTGTCCAAAGAGAAAGGTTGTGAATGTTGTGTACAGCTCTCTTCCGTTCACAGTTCTCTCTTAATTCATTCGATGACAAATTCGTGCTAATTTAAAGTAAATGGTGAGAAACGGTATAATGTCTACCTCCTTTTGCTGTTACTTAGGTGACACACCAAATCTACACCCTCATCTGCTCATCGCAAGCCACCTTACGATTCGTTGTAAATGTGTACGTGGGCAGGGAGAAGGGGGAGTGAAGGTTGTTACATATGCCTCGTGACGACAGGGTGCAGGAAGTCGAGCGGTCATGATTAGAGAGTGGGCATCCAGGGCTGCCGTTAAATGACAAAACAGGAAATTAGGTACAATAAAGAGGATGTATTTCAATGTACGGTGTACAAGGGACGCGCCTAGGATGGGAAGTTACCAGGTTTAGGCCAGCCTAGGACGTCGAACAGTTAATTGAAATGGGCAACGGAAGGGGAAGCGGTTCATGTTAACTTACGTTGGTGGCCGGTCGTCAAAAGCAGAGCCAGAGGCTATGCCTTCCAAGAAGACGTCTGTTCTGTTCGAAGTCTGGATTACAAGAGAGAGAGGCAATTGTGTTCTGCACCGCAGGACACTCCAGCGTCCACACACGTGATCTGTATCCCACCCACGCTATTGGCTAAAACCAATGGCGTGAATTCGCTAGCAGTTTCAGCAGAGGGCTCAAGGCGTGTCCTGTCAGCAGGCAACTTGTGTCACGTAGGCACAGCGTAAGTTGCTCTGGCAGTAGACTTATAAAGATTTTACTGGGCCTTTGAAATAAATTTTTTAAACCAATTCTCTAAAATATTTCTTGAGTGGCTGCTACCATGTACGGCGTGAAGGCGGATACTAAATACCGCAAAATCTACTTCTCAGGTTTTGTGAACGACAGGCAACCAATTAAAATGAAGTAAAGATACGAACTCTAACCCATCATTCTTTACAGTGCGCCATGTGAAATGGCTAAGCCTTGTGTTATTTATGTTTTACATTATAACTGAGGCGTCTGAGGTCAGCCCATCTATAGGGACATAACCCTAGCTCTAGTGAAGAACTTGAGTAATTTGAAACTTCCTGACAGATTAATAATGTATGTAACAGTCCGGAACTCGAATCCACAACCTGAGACTTTCATAGTCTAATGCTTTATCGACTTAGCTATCCAAGCACGACTCATGAAGAGCTCTCATTTTTTCCTTCATCAATATATCTTTTTCTATCTTCCATAATTCACAGAGTTGCTTCTGCATACTATTAGGGACTAGCACTTCTGGGAGAAAGAATACTGCGGTCAGATGGCGTGATGGATTGTTTGGTCTGTCAAAAATTTTAACATTAGTACCCACGCAGGTGCAGAATGAAAATTCATTCTGTAAAAAATTCCCTAGGCTGTGACTAAGCCATTTCTTCTCAATACCATTTCTTGCGGTAGTGCTAGTCCGGCAGGTTTCTCGAAATCACTCAAGGCAAATGGTAGAATTGTAGCGTTCAAAAGGATTCGACTAATTTCCTGCCCCAATTCGAACTCCAGCTCGGCCACTAAATACCTTTTCATAAATGGGATATTGAACCACAGCCACTCTTCCTTCTTCTTTCTAGATGCGGTGTATGGCTTTTCAATGTAAAGACAGTGATTGAATAACAGGTTTTAAGAGTACGAAAAATTTAAACCTTGTTACAGATTTAACAGCTACCAATCTTGTTTTACGCAGTGAATTTGTTGACAGTATGCTTCTTGATATTTTTTTGTATATAAGCTTATTTCGGGTTTATTTCCTTCATCAGTACATCTGCAAACAACGGCATTTATTTATAATTTTCATGACATATAAGTTGCAACGGTTTTGTACATGTGATGATGTACTCTGTACTCATGTCCTGACGTTGGAGATGGACGTACGTCAACTTCGAGTAAACCAATTATTGCTGTCTGTAGTTATTGGATGGAATATTTTTATTTCAACTCTCTCGTTTTTTGAAGTTATGGGACTCCTCTTCGTGCACACGAGATATTCAGGGCTTGCGTAACAGTCAAGTTTGGCCAAAACAGTTGCGTTTCTCACCCGCACTCGTAGCGTGCAGCCTGTTATTTTCTGTTTAGCATACAAAGCTATAAACAGTGGTATTAAAGTATTTCTCCTGTTTCAGGATGTTGGTATACGACGCTTCCCACAACGTCGACGTCTGAAGAGCAGCAGGAACACACCCGGTAAGTAGTTTCTCAGCTTCTGTTATCACCCAGATCGTTCGCTAATGATTACAATCGTCATCTAATATCCGAACTATGGAGGAAAACAAAGACTTATACGTTGAACCAGTATACATGCGTAGAAAGCGTTACTTCTATGTAGTCCATACGTCTGCTGGAGTCGACAAATTAAAGCCGTAAACTGTTTTCTACTTTAACACCGTGAACTTAGCACTTCTAAAGAGTCGGGTTGACAAGGCAGAATGGCAGTTGATGCGGTGCTACAATAACGTCCTTCTGCTCGTTGCATTAATGCTGCTAAACGAGAAAATAGTTATCTTTCTTGTGTACACTGTTAGCTAAGCAGTATGACCAGCGGAGAAATGCTCCTAGTGGAGCCCAAGAAAAGGCTCCTGTTGATTAAAAGACTTTGACTGAAAGTCGGGTACTATCTACCTCACTCTACCTACCTCAGCACCTTCAAAAATGTTACCAAAAATTTTGCAATGCGAACGTATACGCGCTCTTTTTTAATATGCAACTCACCTCTCACTTCCCCAAGCTCCGCTACTTGTAACTCAGTCACAAATACTAGTCCATAGCCGTAAGTCACTCATACCTACTTGCCATTCTCTCTCTCATTTATTCAGCCCAACTAATAGTCATTATCTCTTTGTATCTTACTGTAACTGTCCCCCGTCTCACAGCAAATCTCCTTCGTTCTGTCCTCCTCCTCCTCCTCCTCCTACTACTACTACTACTACTACTACTACTACTACTACTACAACTGTCTCCTCTCACTATCACTGTCTCCATCTTTCTCTCTCTTAGTGCTACTATTTCAGTCATTCCTTCTCCATCACTATCGTTCTCTTCCTCGCTGTCAATATCATAGACCCTGTTCCTCTTTATCACTGGCTCCCGCCCACTTCCACTTTCTCCTCCTCTTTATTCCTCTCCAACTGGCGCTGCCTCCTTCACTCATTTCCTAGTAATGATCTGTCACTGTCAGCTATGTTTCAGTGCCATTGTGTCCCTCTCTTTCTCTCTCTCCCTACCATTGTCTCATTCCTTCTATACAACTACTACTGCCAAAGGAGCATTTTTCCGTTTGTTTCCTTCATTTCCTTGCCACAGCAGCGCATGTCACTTATACGAAACTAACTTCAGGTGTGAGTAAAATTTTGATAATTATGTGAAATTGGGATGGCAGAAAACTTATTTTACATCTCATACCGCATTTCATGTACACAAAAATTTTACAAATGCTTGAGCACTACAACAACATGGTGTTTCCAGGACCCTTCTAATCATAACGGAAACACTTTAGAAATAACGGATTCTACGTGCGTTTTTTCATACACAAGTAGGGTAATTTTTTTAACCTCTCTGTCTCGAAAATGGATGAATATGTCAAGAAAACTTTCAAGGTTGTTCAAGACCGGGATGTTAAGAATGCTAGTGGTGCCAAAACTCCCTGTGTCTCGGGTTTTCTCAGGAACCGCCCGTGAGGTAAATAGTGCTTCCATAAGTCTCTTAATGTGCCCCGTAGATAGCATCTAATGTAAAAAGGAGCAATCCATTTGCTCTGTTTGCCTAAGCTGGGACCGAGAGAGGTGGCGCAGTGGTTAGCACACTGGACTCGCATTCGGGAGGACGACGGTTCAATCCCGCGTCCGGCCATCCTGATTTAGATCTTCCGTGATTTCCCTTTGAAAGGGCATGGCCGAATTTCTTCCCCATCATCCTTCCCTAATCCGAAGAGACCGATGACCTCGCTGTTTGGTCTCCTCCACCAAAACAACCCAACTCCCAACCCTAACCTAGTGTAAGCGTGTAATATTCAAAGTTTTGGCCCTGGACTGTAGGACAGTTAAAGTAAGACAATTCTACTGTTTCGTATACAAATGGTCCGCACCCCAAGGACTATCCAAAACACTTGACCTCCATTTCTTTCACCAACAGAACCCGAGGTATGAGCCCTGGAAAATCCCGTTATTATCCGTAGCGTTTCGGAAGATATTAGGCAGCGAATGCTGTGACTTATGTACCGATTCAATGACAGTTCAGACCATTTCAGAATTCTGCTAACAAAGCCGCAGGGTCCAAATATTACGGAAATGGAACACGGACTGACATATAGACTGTCAGAGGCACGTTATGGCGAGCTAACAGCATTAAAAGCTCCTACTCCACAGACTCTACATTACGGCAGATTTAGTGCGACCTGGTACGTATTACTCGCCTTTTGGTATTCTCTGTGTCCTTTTAGTCGCTGTGTTCACTCTTACGCACCAAACTGCGCAACAGCACTTGGACATTCTTCGTGAGGAACACACACGAGGTTATCTTCCTTTGCCCAAAATGCGTAAATAACAGAGCAGAAATAATTTCCCAACTGTGTTTTCTTCCTAACGAACATTGCTTCTTTTCGTAGTTGGAGCAATGAATGAGACGTGTTTAAAGAGGGCAGTAAACATGAAAGAGTTTCCCTCAAAGGGAATAGCTGTATGAATTCATAACGCAGTGTCACCGAGAGTGGCGGTTGGACGCACTGCGGTTGGGAACCCGGAATGCAGCTAAGACGAGCGTGCCGCGGGCAGCGCAGCGATCGCTTCTGGCGGAAGGAGGACCGTGACAGCTGTGACGTACTAGCGGGGCTGGCAGGCCAGTGTGCAAGGTAGACGTGACGTAAATTGTGGTTCAGACTCTCTGGGAGGCCGGCCGCGGTGGTCTAGCGGTTCTAGGCGAGCAGTCCGGAACCGCGCGACTGCTACGGTCGCAGGTTCGAATCCTGCCTCGGGCATGGATGTGTGTGATGTCCTTAAGTTAGTTAGGTTTAAGTAGTTCTAAGTTCTAGGGGACTGATGACCACAGATGTTAAGTCCCATAGTGCTCAGAACCATTTGAACTCTCTGGGAGTTAATTTACAGCAAGTGATACAGGATGTTCGAAGAGGAATAGTAAATATTTTAGGGAGTGACAGTGTAGACCAATTCTAGTTAAACATTCCATATATCATATAGTACCGAACTATCAGTGTAATAAGCCACGGCTGCAAAATACTAACACGAATTCTTTACAGACGAATGGAAAAACTGGTAGAAGCCGACCTCGGGGAAGATCAATTTGGATTCCGTAGAAATGTTGGAATACGTGAGACAATACTGACTCTACGACTTATCTTAGAAAATAGATTAAGGAAAGGCAAACCTACGTTTCTAGCATTTGTAGACGTAGAGAAAGCTTTTGACAGTATTGACTGGAATACTCTCCTTCAAATTCTGGAGGTGGCAGGGGTAAAATTCAGGGAGCGAAAGGCTATTTACAATTTGTACAGAAACCAGATGGCAGTTATAAGAGACGAGAGGCGTGAAAGGGGAGCAGTGGTTGGGAAGGTGGTGAGACAGGGTTGTAGCTTCTCCCCGATGTTATTCAATCTGTATACTGAGCAAGCAGTAAAGGAAACAAAAGGAAATTCGGAGTAGGAATTAAAATCCATGGAGAAGAAATAAAAACTTTGAGGTTCGCCGATGACATTGTAATTCTGTCAGAGACAGCAAGTGACCTGGAAGAGCAGCTGAAAGGAATGGACACTGTCTTGAAAGGAGGATATAAGATGAACATCAACAAAAGCAAAAGTAGGATAATTGAATACAGTCAGATTAAATCAGGCGATGCTGTGGGAATTATATTAGGAAATGAGACACTTTAAGTAGTAAATGAGTTTTGCTATTTGGGGAGCAAAATAACTGACGATGGTCGAAGTAGAGAGGGTATAAAATGCAGACTGGCAATGGCAAGGAAAGCGTTTCTGAAGAAGAGAAATTTGTTGACACCCAGTATAGATTTGTGTGTCAGGAAGTCGTTTCTGAAAGTATTTAGCTGGCCGGTGTGGCCGAGCGGTTCTAGGCGCTACAGTCTGGAACCGCGCGGCCGCTACGGTCGCAGGTTCGAATCCTGCCTCGGGCATGGATGTGTGTGATGTCCTTAGGTTGCTTAGGTTTAAGTAGTTCTAAGTTCTAGGGGACTGATGACCACAGCAGTTAAGTCTCATAGTGCTCAATGCCATTTGAACCATTTGAAAGTATTTGTATGGAGTGTAGCCATGTATGGAAGTGAGACGTGGACGATAAATAGTTTAGACAAGAAGAGAATAGAAGCTTTCGAAATGTGGTGCCACAGAAGAATGCTGAAGATTAGATGGGTAGGTATTGAATAGAATTGGAGAGAAGAGAAATTTGTGGCCCAACTTGACTAGAGGAAGGGTTCGGTTGGTAGGGCATATTCCGAGGCATCAAGGAATCACCAATTTAGAATTGGAGGGCAGCGTGGAGGGTAAAAATCGTATAGGGAGACCAAGGGATGAATACATTAAACAGATTCAGAAGGATGTAGGTTGCTGTAGGTACTTGGAGATGAAGAAGCTTGCACAGGATAGTGTAGCATGGAGAGCTGCATCAAACCAGTCTCTGGACTGAACACCACAACAACAACATTTCATATAGGCAGTTTTTATTGATTATAGCGAGGGTATTGAACCTGTGCGCCGCGGCGCCCTGCGCTTGGCCCTCCGTGGATTTGTCTCGTAGCTGGTGGCGAAGAACACAGTTGTGGCAAATTTTATTTCTGGTGTCATTCGGTGTGGCCTCGGAGAAATTATATTTTAGATGTTGCCCAGCCTGCGTAAGTAGTTACAATCTTGGAGCTGGACTACTGCGCGTTACACTTACCACTAGCAGTGATTGTTGTGTTTCTTTTTCATCAAGTTTTCACTAAAGTGTGACTTTTGTTATACAGTTGCTAAGGGCGATAAACTGTGGAGAGTGAGGACAACAAGGAAAATGGCAATGAAGGTAGGGAACGCAGATACTTAGTTTAACGTGCACTGCTGTGAACCACGGAGAGTATCCACAGCGTGTTTTGTATTTGAAAATACTTTCTGTTGCATGAATGTTACCTACCAAATTAACGCATCATTTAGATGATGTTCATAAGAACGATTCAGTCAAACTAAGAGAACATTTTTCTAGAGTATTGAGTCAAATGAAAGAGCAAAATCATTTTCTAAGCAGGCGAAAATCTCGAATGAAGCTCTTCTTGCGTCCTTACACTGTAGCTTACCAAGCAGCAAAATATTTGCAGCATTTTATAAATGACAATGAGATAGGCGTTACAGCAGATAATTTTTCTATAATCGTAGTCATTTATCTGAACTTCGTGCGCATCCTGAAAAATACTTCCCTGAAAACTGTGATACGTTTGAGGGTGTTCAAAATCCCTTCAGTAATGATTCTCCTTCTAAGTTCAGTACTGCAGAAGAGGACGAGGTTATAGAACTTTCATCAGATTCTTCATTAAAATCGAAATTTTCATCAGTAGGATCGTCAACATTTTGGTAGTTAGTAAGAAAAGTTCTAAGCTTGAGCAAGAAAGCACTGAAGGTATTAATTAGTTATGCAATCTCCTGCCTTTGCGAGAGTAGTTTTCCGGCTGTGGCTGTCTCTAAAACCAAGTACAGATCAAGACTTTGTATGGAGAAAGGAGTGTAGATAATTGTATCTAATTTGGTTATAAGTTCTAGAAGCAAGGCCGAGTGTCACAGTGAGGTGAGTTATATTTATCATAACATTTTTTGTTGCTTATTCCTGTTTTTACAAGGTATACTACAGGAGAACCTCGGAAATAACTTAGTTGATCAGGGGAACCACAATCTCAAAAAGGTTGAGAACCATGTGATTATCGAGATACAGATGGTTACAGAGATAAGTTTTCATTTCGGCTATTGATACACTTGCTATAGATTTATTTATCGATTGTCGTTTTCGTGTTGAAGTTCAAGTTGTGAAGACGTGCTTCAGATTACGCAATAGAATTTTCCAGCTGTGACTGTGATATGTTGACCAAATTTACTGTATCTTTTAGGCGTGCAACAAGTATTTACAGATGCTGAGTATGTTGAGATGGTATTTGTGCGAAGTATTTTCACACAGACGCTGCTGCTGCTTGTAGATTATGTGGTAGATAAATAAAATCTTCTCCATTTTCAACCCGCGTGACTTCTAATAAACCACTTAAGATTTCGACAACTGTGTCCACTATCGTCGTCAGGAGTAAAACCACTGACTACTGGGGCTGGCATGGAGCTCCGGCTATACAGGCGCGATGGAAACTTCCAGAGAGGGTCGAACTGACGCATGTGCGGGAAGGTCAGTAGGGCAGCCCACACAAGCTCCGTCCCCTCACGAGAATGCGTGACGTCAGGTGGCGCGACGGGACGGCGCCACATTTGAATCTATCGCTCCCGCCTCACTAAAAGCGTCAGCCTTCCATCTTTGCTTTCGCTCGTTATCCAAAGACCGTTCACATGCCCTGCCAAGGAGGTACCCTTACCTCTGCTAAACTGCAGCGGTTTATTCTGATAATGGCCGCCTCCTTTACAACGCAATCACAATACGATGTCGCTTGAGTCAAGACTCGCGTCTTTTGAAATTGTATTTTATGTCGGTTTTCCAGGCGATGTTCAGCTTCTTAAGCTCCCTTTGTTTAATATTTCGCGTATACTGAGCACATTGATAAGCAACAGTGCAAATAGTTTGACCTATATAGGGTGTATATATAAGGGGGGCGATCAAAAGGTTTCCGTTTGAGGTCATTGCCGCAGCATATAAGCAACGTAGTGCGACTCTGATGAGGGTTTACAAGCACCGACACGTAAGCAAGGAATTAGTATGGCATTCCTCTCTTAGCGACTTGAGTGCGATAAATAAGGAAACGTTGACAATGTGCGACGTTATTACGAAATGGGTCTAAACAGGACCAACGTGCTGTTATTGTTTTCGTGGCTGCTGAACGACAAAACCTGGTAAACGTCCATCAGAGTATGAAGAATGTGTATGGGACAACATGTCTGTCGAAAACCATCGTTGTGGATTGCTCGAGAGCCAGCTATCTGCTAGAAAAGTGATACCCCGTTCTTCGGTTACCGGGGCCCCTTTTCTTGTTGATTTCAAGGAACCGCGTGTCTCTAGGACTGGAGAACGGTACATCACAGCGCTGGAGAAATTATGGCGTGCTTTTCAGGCGACACGGCCTGGAAAACTACGACAAGCAGAGGTGCTGCTTCATAGTAACGCCTGTACCAATATCGCAATACAGAGTTGCGCTAACTCGACTCACACAGTCAACCGCCCGCATTGTAGTATTGATCGTTCCTCGTGTGATTATCACGCCATCGGTCCATAAAAAAAAAGCCTTGAAAGGTCGACGAATCGTGTCTGATGAGGATATGCAATAGATAGTTCCGGACTTCCTCAAGTGAGAGGACACATTGTTTTACCAAGCGGGTATCTTAAACCTGGTGAGTCGGTGGGATGATTGCCTCAATGCTCAAGGCGATTTTTGCCTGACTGGTATACTGATTCTACACTGTACAGTCTTTGAGCGAAAACATCGCTCCCTTATAAATTCTGCCACATTCGTAGGTACTTCATACACACCAGACACTCAAAGAGGTAATCCGTCTTTAACTGGATATACTATATCTCATATCTTGGGGGGCTGGGACGCTGGTGTATGTCTCTACAGCACACATCCTGTCTTGCTGTTCGTTGCCCAGATGCAGACCGCTTTGCTTCTTCCGCCCGGCTGGTCCCTATGGCCGAGCGGTTGTAGGCGCTTCAGTCCGGAACCGCGCTGCTGCTACGATCGCAGGTTCGAATCCTGCCTCGGGCATGGATGTATGTGATGTCCTTAAGTTAGTTAGGTTTAAGTAGTTCTAAGTCTAGGGGACTGATGACCTCATATGTTAAGTCCCATAGTGCTTAGAGCCATTTGAACCATCTTCCGCCGGTTCACGAGGCATCTTTAGTCAGTGGCAATGGAAAGCGTTTGAAATGACTCCCTTGCCGTAACCATTTCTTCTAAACACTCGTCTCAAATGCTACAATTCAAACTGTAGGAGGTCGTCTTCAGAAACGCTACTTGCATTCAGTTACCGGTCAGTGTGTGTTGCTTTCCTGTACACTGAATGACCAAGCTGGCTGCCTCCTTCCGCTCAACTAAAACGGTAGCTTGCCATCTCTTCAGCTCCATAGTAAATTAAATGTTGGGAGGGACACCGCTTATGTTATAGACGAACTGGTGGGGCGCACCAAGAATGTGTCGTCAGCGTACCGTAGGAAGCAAGACGAAAGCAACATCACAGGGTTTAGAGCTTACTGTTTAAAGTGCCCCATGAAGAAGTTCGTGACTGCCGGATACAGTGGGGATTCTGTCACTGTATCATCCGTCATCTCGTAATATTAGTCGCGGTAAAGAAATTACTTCGTCGTTAGAGCATGACGGAACAACTTGAGGACGAGAAGCTGGGCCAAATGATCCAGCCTGTCTTGTACGGTACCCCCGTAAAAAAAAGTGACACTACATCCAGACTAATCGTTATCTTTTTTGGGCTATCTTTATTTTCCTCGATGCGTCAACAATTGTATGTTAGTTTAAGGACTCCGATATCTTAGATGAAGTGGTGACGAAATTAATGCCACATGCCTTGAGTCCTCCCAGACCCATTGTTAGTGCAATCAGTTCACCCACCAAAAGACCGGCAAGATATCCGGCGGGGTTATTAGCGCACAAGCTAGGACACTGAGCAGCGTGCGCTGTTAGATTTTATTCAGGCATGCCACCAGGAAAGACTCTGAGACAATAGAGTAGATGATTCCCTAACCACAGACTATCAGATCCAAGAGTGTTTCTTTGTGTCGTTACTAAACTGCGTTAGGCTAGTGTAGTGCCCAGTAATTATATTTCATCTGAACGTGCAGATGAACAGTGTGTGTAAGAATAAAAATACAGAATGTAGTCGTCACGAAGCACAAACAGAATTTCTAAGTGTATCATTGCTGCATGTACAAGAATATGATAGACATTACACATGCATGGTCTTTATCCGTAACATTTACGGTGGAGTCAGTATCTTCAAGAAGGACACGAAGGTTCACAATTTGAATTTCCGTCATTGGCTACTTCCAAATAGCCAAGTAGTCGTAATCTTCATTGAGTTTCATTTGCTTCCTCTGCATGTGTGTTTGGAGCGTTAAAACTTGTGAGTGATTGTTTCAGTATTTTTTAAACTGCTGGAGATGCTTTTTAGGCAGGGGAACCCGTTGTCTGGATTCATCCTAAAAGAGACTTTCTTTTCCTACCCATGACAACAGGTATTTGACCATGTGTAATCCGAGATCCACGCCCTATACCTTCATGAACCAGCTGTACCAATCTTCCCTTCCCAATCCTGTTTAGGTGTAGGCTATGCCTAGGTAAAATGTTGAAACTCCAAGATAAAGAACACTTTAAGACTTAACCGTGGACCATGGTCTTCATCTATTTGCGTATACACTGAGGTGACAAAAGTTATGGGATTCCTCCTAATAAATGTGAGGTGATCCACATGAGGTCCAAAAGAAATCCGTTGGAATTCCATTACTCGATAAATAGTACAATTCTCAAGGCTGTCAATTCAACTAAGTACCTGGGTGTTAAAATTACGAACAACTTCAGTTGGAAAGACCACATAGATAATATTGTGGGGAAGGCGAGCCAAAGGTTGCGTTTCATTGGCAGGGCACTTAGAAGATGCAACAAGTCCACTAAAGAGACAGCTTACACTACACTCGTTCGTCCTCTGTTAGAATATTGCTGCGCGGTGTGGGATTCTTACCAGGTGGGATTGACGGAGGACATCGGAAGGGTCCAAGAAAGGGCAGCTCGTTTTGTATTATCACGTAATAGGGGAGAGAGTGTGGCAGATATGATACGCGAGTTGGGATGGAACTCATTAAAGCAAAGATGTTTTTCGTCGCGGCGAGATCTATTTACGAAATTTCAGTCACCAACTTTCTCCTCCGAATGCGAAAATATTTTGTTGAGCCCAACCTACATAGGTAGGAATGATTATCAAAATAAAAGAAGAGAAATCAGAGATCGAACAGAAAGGTTTAGGTGTTCGTTTTTCCCGCGCGCTGTTCGGGAGTGGAATGGTAGAGAGAGAGTATGATTGTGGTTCGATTAACCTTCTGCCTAGCACTTAAATGTGAATTGCAGAGTAGTCATGTAGATGTAGATTGTGTTGGACCTCCTTTTACTCGACGTGGAATGGACTCAAGAAATCTTTGGAAGTCCCCTGCAGAAATATTGAGCCATGCTGTGTCTATAGTTGTCCGTAATTGCGGAAGTGTCCCTGATGCAGACCTTTGTGCACGGACTGACCTCTCGATTATATCCCATAAATGTCGGGAGACTTGGGTGGCCAAATCATGCCTTCGAACTAGCCAGTGTTCTTCAACCCAGTCGCGAAATACATGGCTATTAGAAAAGAAGAAACAGATTCCAAACTATTATTGCTTCCAAACTACAAAAGATAGAAACACAATTACAACGTTCATAGAAAGAAAAAGTTCTAATTTTTATGCAGTCAATGCGAACATAATATGTTAGACAATAAATATCAAAACGGATGCTCATTTCCTGCCACACACGAAGCAGCTGGTTTCTCGTTATCGAATTCACAGCTTGAACAATGCGATGTCGCAGACTTTCAAGAGTGTCGCATAGTGGGGATAAAACGCGGTCTTTTACGTAACCCCACAGGTAAAAGTAATAAGGTGGGAGGTCTGGGACGTTGGATTGGAAGAGGAGCAGCAGAAGATAAACCTCATCCTTGGTGGCCTCCAGCGTCTCCAGATCTCACACCTTGTGCCTCTTATCTGTATGTTTACGTAAAAGACCGCGTTTTCATCCCCTTGAAAGTCTGCGACATCGCATTGTTCAAGCTGTGAATTCGATAACGAGAAACCAGCTGCTTCGTGTGTGGCAGGAAATGAGCATCCGTTTTGATATTTATTGTCTAACATATTATGTTCGCATTGAATGCATAAAAATTAGAACTTTTTCTTTCTATGAACGTTGGAATTGTGTTTCTATCTTTTGTAGTTTGGAAGAAATAATAGTTTGGAATCTGTTTCTTCTTTTTTAATATCCCTGAATTGTGGGCCAGTGACATGGCGCATTGCTATCCACAAAAATTTCGTCGTTGTTTGGAAAGACGACGTCCATGAATGGCTGAAAATGGTGTCCAAATAGCCGAATATAACTCTTTCCTAACAAGGATTTGTTTAGTTGGACCAGAGGACCCATTTCATTTCATGTAAACATCCCATACCACTATATAGCAACCAACAGCTTGAACAGTGACTTGTTGACAGCTTAGGTCCATGGCTTCGTGGGGTCTACGCCACACTGGAACCCTGCAATCAGCTGATAGGAACTTAAATCGGGGCTCATATGACCAGGTCATAGTTTTCCAGTCGTCCAGTATCCAGTCGATATGGTCACGAGACCAGGAGACGCGCTGCAGGCAATGTTGAGCTGTTAGCAAAGCCAATCGCGTCGGTCGTCTGCTCCCATAGCCCATTAACGCCCAACTTCGCAGCACTGTCCTAACGGATACTTTCGTCCTACGTCCCACATTGGTTTCTACTGTTATTTAACGGAGTGTTACTTGTCTGTTAGCACTGACAACTCTTTCGCAATCACCGCTGCTCTCGGTCGTTGAGTGAAGGATGTTGGCCACTGCATTGACCGCGGTGAGAGCTAACACCTTAAATATAGTATTCTTGGCACACTATTGACACTGTGGATCTCGTCACATTGAATTCCTTAACGATTTCCGAAATGGGATGGCCTATGCAACAACCATTCCGCTTTCTAAGTTTGTTAATATCCGTCGTGCCGCCATAATCATGTCGGAAATCTTTTCACATGAATCATCTGCGTACAAAAGACATCTCCCCCACTTCACAGGCCTTTTATACCTTCTCTACACTATACTACGGGCATCAGTATATATGTACATATTGCTGTTCCATAACTTTCGTCACCTCAGTTTACATTACTCCCATATATTTTCAAACATTCTCTTCCCACTTTCCTTTAGCTCGTCATCTAAACCTTATATCTTGGAATCCATCAAAGAACTGTCTTGTCCACTTTTTGTCCATTTACATGAATGTGTTTTTCACGCATCTTAACTTAATTTTCATCTCAGTCGTAGCTACAACCTCCTCTTCAAATTGTTTCCTGATCTATTGATTTGTATTTCTCTCTTGCAGTAAATATCAACGTCCTCTCTCCATTGCCTGCTGAGGAAACCTCAGTTTTTAGTGACTCTTGCACTGAAATTCATGTTCACTGTTGTATAAAAAACTATTAATAAACTCCAACACTCGTTTCACACATGCATTCGGATTATTTTGTCAACAACATTTAGTTTTCAGGAAGCGTTGCAGGACATATTTTCTGCTACGTTATTTCTTTCCTTGCACATGCATTATTTATTTTCGAGTGTACTAAATACTGTAACTCATCACTTTTATCTATAGATCCAGAGTTAATTTTCTTACAATTTTTCCAATTTTTTGGCAATAGTTTATTTTAATTTTATTGTAGTTAATTTTCATCTTTCCTACTTTCGACCTTTACTATTAAATTCTCCCAGTAGTTATGAACTTGTTCTACGCTGAAGGCAAACATTACAATGACATCAGAAAAACTAATGTGGTTCAGGTATATTTAACTGATACATGTTATGGCGTGTTTTAGACCTCGGTCTAGAGCTAGTGAGAATGCTTCTGGTGCTGTGCCCTGTCTCTGCCTCATTCCTCTCCCAATTATGGATTTCCCATTATACTGATGATTTGTAATGGAAGCTGTAACACTGATATAATTCTTCAGTTCAGTAACATGTGTTTCTGGTGGGCTTGTGGCCGCAGGAGATTACTCTGAAGACGACTAAATGTATTTTGTTTTATTATACGCCTCCCATGTCGTCCTGTGTTTGATGGTTGTGACGTATACAGTGTTACTAAAATATTCTACTGGGAAGAGCCTAAATCTGTTAAGTCCTGTGATTATTGCGGAGACACATGGCATCACAATGTTAACCGACATATGGCAATTCCTACCGAGGCGTGCCCTGTGTCGAACATGCAAATCTCTGTCTGTCAGAACCCTGCCCAGTAAAAGCGACGGTTTGGCCCTCTAGACAGTTCCAGTCTGCCAGAAATTTAATTAAACTCGTGTGGCGAGACATCACCATTCCTTAGACGCTAAACGCCAGTTAACGACTTCTTGCGGGGCATGTAGGAGTGATAATTTATGTCCTCTGTATTGTTAAAGAATATTTCTAAGGAAAGTCCAAATCAGGTATATTTGAAATTTACCACTACTAATCTGATTGGATTTAATCTGCAGTTTCATTTAAAATGAGTCATATCATTCAGCTCTAATATGGGTATTTATATTTACGTAAATGTAGCCTCACAAGCCAACTGACACACAGTCAGAGCTGAAACTTGTTTCTGCGACGAAATAATATTGTAACCTATTTACTGGCATAAATTAGGATGGGAAACACAGGGAAATGTTGCGATAGACCAGTTTCCAGAGTTATGATTGTTTTCCTCGCAATAAGTATACTCGTATGTAAATTACTTCGCCATATTTATAGAAAATCTTCATGTAGTCTGATCCACTCAGAAACAGGATGCAACAGACGCCAGTGATTTTTAGCGGGAAGCGTCTTTGTGTCATGTGATTGAGATCGTTTTTCGGACGGGTAGGTTTCAGATTCTGCTTTCTTCCTCTAGCATTGCCTATATCAGCTAACTCTCCATCATCAACGACGTCATTGTCGACTTGATGTTGAGCTTTCCGTTGTTTAAACGACCATTTTATCGACTTTAGACTGAACTCTAAACAAAGACACAGATAAAGTAGTATACTTTCGCACTGGATAAATATCCGCATTACGAAATAAACTTAGCCAGTGAATCCAACATGACTGTCCACCAACTCAATTGAAATCCCTAGCGAATACGTCATTTTTCAATATCTGAACGTTACATGTTCTGTTGTATTTTTTAAACTTGTTCATGATATTGAAAACTCAACGCGCGCGCGCGTGCTTGTGTGTATGTAAAGCTGATAATTGCTTACTACACAGGATATTCACGAATACGAGTCTTTCACAAATTACGCTCACCAACACCCTAGCACTACGTCATTCTTCAAGGTCATTTTTAGGTATTCGTTGCAATTTTCTAACGAACAGTTGAGTGGCGTCGCATTTGTACTTAATAATGTGTGTACAGCGTATATCACAGAAAGTTGCTGACATGTCGGTATTATTCAAAATCAAGTTTTTATCCACCAGTTAATGACTGTTTGGTTACCGAATTTATAGTTGTATAAGGAATTACAAATTACCGTTCATTAATAAAAATAGTTGCAATTCTCGCTGATTGCCATGTCCATCACTCGTTCGAACACTGATTAAGTGCATGACGAAAGTCACAAATAACAGAAAATATTTAACAGCATTATTACACAACACTTATGTGGCTATTTTCCACACACACCGGAAGCACTTTCATTATGCGTTACATAATTACGACAGAAGCATATATTATGATTCCTAATCATTTGAAACAAACCAAACTTTTTTTCTCTGTAGCACAGTCACAAAATTTTAGCCGGCCGTTTTCGGCGGTATCGATGAATTTTGAGATATAGTAGGAATATCACTGTACTCATTACGTAATTTATTCAGATCTGTTGGTAAAATCTCGTTCTCTATTTTATTTTCTGATTACATTTCACTCGCTTGATGGGCGAAGATGAAAACAGTTAATATAGCAAAAGGAAACGAAGAGATTTTCTGACAGAAACTTTTCTGTCGTCTTGCGTTGTTCTTCAAAAATTTAACTGTACGGCTGTGTCCATTAATAATTATTGAAATAAAAACAAATATTTGATATACACGTTTTTGAATCGGACAAAAAAGTGTAAAATAGTTTTTTTTGTAGCCCCACACGGACTCCTAAACCCAATAGATAGTCCCGAAAATATATGATCGTGAATTTTTAGCAGCTATGAAAATACTTATAAGATTTATAATGAAAAACGTGGTAGCACATGCCATACATAATAGTTAGGAGGAGAACAACTCATGCATCAGTTATGTATTGGACGTGCTGAACATTTGTTCTCATGAATACTACTATCTACAGAAATTCACACTCACATATTTTCACCTCTATCTCTATGCGATTAGCAATCCGTAGGAAGGAGAAACTATTATATATTTTTAGTATATTTAATATATTATATATTTATAGTCCAATTTAAAAATGTGTTACATTAAAATTTTATTTATATTTAAATAAATATTTATATCTGCACTAGACTTTTACCGGCAGTTTCACCTGTGCATGTACACTCCTGGAAATTGAAATAAGAACACCGTGAATTCATTGTCCCAGGAAGGGGAAACTTTATTGGCACATTCCTGGGGTCAGATACATCACATAATCACACTGACAGAACCACAGGCACATAGACACAGGCAACAGAGCAGGCACAATGTCGGCACTAGTACAGTGTATATCCACCTTTCGCAGCAATGCAGGCTGCTATTCTCCCATGGAGACGATCGTAGAGATGCTGGATGTAGTCCTGTGGAACGGCTTGCCGTGCCATTTTCACCTGGCGCCTCAGTTGGACCAGCGTTCGTGCTGGACGTGCAGACCGCGTGAGACGACGCTTCATCCAGTCCCAAACATGCTCAATGGGGGACAGATCCGGAGATCTTGCTGGCCAGGGTAGTTGACTTACACCTTCTAGAGCACGTTGGGTGGCACGGGATACATGCGGACGTGCATTGTCCTGTTGGAACAGCAAGTTCCCTTGCCGGTCTAGGAATGGTAGAACGATGGGTTCGATGACGGTTTGGATGTACCGTGCACTATTCAGTGTCTCCTCGACGATCACCAGTGGTGTACGGCCAGTGTAGGAGATCGCTCCCCACACCATGATGCCGGGTGTTGGCCCTGTGTGCCTCGGTCGTACGCAGTCCTGATTGTGGCGCTCACCTGCACGGCGCCAAACACGCATACGACCATCATTGGCACCAAGGCAGAAGCGACTCTCATCGCTGAAGACGACACGTCTCCATTCGTCCCTCCATTCACGTCTGTCGCGACACCACTGGAGGCGGGCTGCACGATGTTGGGGCGTGAGCGGAAGACGGCCTAACGGTGTGCGGGACCGTAGCCCAGCTTCATGGAGACGGTTGGGAATGGTCCTCGCCGATACCCCAGGAGCAACAGTGTCCACATACGGTTCACGTCCACGCTGTCGCGGCATGCTACCAGTGTTAAAGACTGCGATGGAGCTCCGTATGCCACGGCAAACTGGCTGACACTGACGGCGGCGGTGCACAAATGCTGCGCAGCTAGCGCCATTCGACGGCCAACACCGCGGTTCCTGGTGTGTCCGCTGTGCCGTGCGTGTGATCATTGCTTGTACAGCCCTCTCGCAGTGTCCGGAGCAAGTATAGTGGGTCTGACACACCGGTGTCAATGTGTTCTTTTTTCCATTTCCAGGAGTGTATATGTTACATATACGGCACACATACCTTCACCCCCTCCCTCTGTCCATCTCCTTTTCCCCCTCTTCCTGCTCAGCTGTGCCTATTCGCTTGTATATCATCTGTAATGAATTCCAATACTACCTGCAAACACGCCGGTCGTGCAAAGCAACCGAGTTTTCAGGTGTTGAACCCTTTCTCAATTTCACCCCTATCCAACAGACCGACAATTAAGCGAATTAATATTGCATTGCCATCTAGTTCTGAGCTACGTTTAAAATTTCATGTCTCTAACACATGGGGAAGATAATTTAAAATTAAAATTTGTACCATACAGACAGACAGACAGACAGACAGAGAAGAAACCGACCTAAGAAAACCTCTTAAAAATAAATATATATGTAACACTGTCCAGTCCAAATCTGATAACATCAGCTATTTTCGTAATTTTAGACTGACGACTTGGACAAATAAATTATTTATGGTACTTAAAGGATCTATTGAGAAGGTTTGTGCTTTTAAATTGTCTATATGATGTCATATTGGACATATATCGTTTGATTTTGAGACCTGGGTCTTTAGGTTTAGGGCATTTGGTGGTGGGGGGTGGTTAGAGTTTCTTACTTACTGTGCCCTTACCTGCAAAATATAATAAACCATCAGTCGCTCTTTTAATGTATCGCAATTGCCTATGTTTTAATAACACTAACAGTAGAACATACAAATGCTACAACCTAATACTCCTTGTAATTTATCTACGTTATTGTATAGTACATAGTATAGCTCACTAAATTGAAGCGTGCATTCGCCATTATCAGCATGACTGAGGACTAGGATTGTGAACACAAGGCTGCAGGCTATAGTTACGCAAGCGAGTAGATTGTCTAAGAAACTTGGAAATTACTGTATGTAAAAATATAAATGCTAACTGAAAAGTATACAAATGGAGGGGTGAGGGCAGTCATGACCACAATGACCTCCAAACGACAGGCGGGTCCTCACCTAAATTTCGCTTTTTGCTGGTAAATGCGCTTATATTTGAAAGCATAAGTTGGGCCCAGTTAGCCGCTCATTAGATGGCGTATTCTTGCTAGCTTTGCCTGAGATTTTTTTCTACCTCCACCCTTATGGCGTAAAGTGTTTATCTCCAGCAGTAATGCCCCCTATTACAGGACGCGTTGACATTAACAATAGCGGACCAGTCCAAATTAATTACATCGCGTTCTGTGGCGCAATAAATAATATTCAAGCAGCACAGATAAAGTATTAATCGAGTAAGAGGAAATAAATGGGCTGGCATTAAAAGCATTTAGAAGTTGCAATGAAAGCGCCTGAGCCAGTAGGAACAACGGCTCAGGAAGAGTTATTAGGGCTGCCAGCAGCCGCCGTTTGGAAGGCCCCGGGAACGGGGGAAGGGGAGGTAAAGGATGGGTTCGACTGCCGGCGGCGTTGGCGAAGAGAGCGCGGAGGAAGTGCGAAGGAAGCAATCCAGGAAGGATGGCTGGAAGGAAGCGACAATGGGGAAGAGAAGTGCGATAGCTCAGCTCTGCTGCACTGCGCGCCTCACCGCGCCGCTGGCTGCAGCCCAACCAGCACAAGTGTGCGGCGGGTAGCCTAACTTCAGTTTACTCAGGCTGCACCTGGCGGGTTAGCTCGAGAAACCGGAAAAGACGTCGAGTATATCATCTCCTCATTCAGAGTTTCTTATACTCTTAGCTGCTCCTTTTGTCTTTTGTTTGCCTTATTTCACGCACCTATTCGTAATACACAAGTAATTCACTCGTTTACAACTCATCAACTTCATAATTTGGGGACTGATGAATTTAGTAGTTTCGTCCATTTATGCAATAAACCAACCAACCTACCTACCTACCTACCTACCTTTATTTCGTAGAATTTTCATCGATTCCTTGCGTAAGCTTCGGTTAGCTACACTGTCTTATAAAACAGAGGATACTGGTTCGAGCTGCTCCTTATGTGGCCTTTGAATACATTTTACCGATTTAAATGTAGGGAATGCATCATTGGAAGTCACGGAATACCTATTCACTCTGAAACACTTGTACTTTACTACTTATGTGCATGGATGAAACGCGTAAAGGCTAATCCCATGCCCATGAAAAAAAAGAGGCAGTGGGTTCGTAGTACAGGTGGGTTATTCTGGCATTTACGTAATGGGGCCAGTTGCCCACAATAAAAGTCAGAAAGCGTGAAGAAATGCTACATATATTTTATGAACTGGGATACTGAAAGGGAAGGAAAGCTTTCCGAAGTAAATAATAACAGGAATTATAAGACACGAATTGAGCCAAGCCCAATCTGTAGCCATGACCAGTAGCTTGTTAAGTATGATTCACCTTCAGTAGCACATGAAACATTTTTTAAAAAACGAACATGAAATCCAAAATTTCATACATAAATGCATGAATCTCTCTCTCTTGGCCAAGCGGTTCTAGGCTGTACAGTCTGGAACCGCGCGACCGCTACGGTCGCAGGTTCGAATCCTGCCTCGGGCATGGATGTGTGTGATGTCCATAGGTTAGTTGGATTTAAGTAGTTCTAAGTTTTAGGGGACTGATGACTCGGAAGTTAAGTCCCATAGTGCTCAGAGCCATTTGAACCATTTTTGAAACCCTCTCTCTCTCTCTCTCTCTCTCTCTCTCTCTCTCACTCTCACACACACACACACACACACACACACACACACACACACACACACACACACAGATTTCGTGTCTCTCTCTCTCTCTCTCTCTCACTCTCTCTCTCTCTCACACACACACACACACACACACACACACACACACACACACACACACACACAGATTTCGTGTCCTGAAGTGAAAAGAATGAACAAAAACCGCGACTGACAAACAATATGTGACAATCAGTTGAAACACTCAGCTGCCAACAGGTGTTGTTGATATACCTTGATGAGGACAGCTGAAAACGTGTGCCTCGACCGGGACTCGAACCCGGAATCTCCTGTTTACAGCAGCAAGTTATAAAAGATAGTACCTTGAGACATTACTGTATACTTACTCAGTAGAGCCCGACTCCCTCTCTGCTAGATGTAGCTGGGCACAAGAAACGGACCACAGTTAGTTTCCGGCCGGTGGGTCTGTACGTACAAACACGGGTAAGGGGGCCAAAGATTGCCTTTTCACTGTGTGACATCCTGTCGTTCCAGAGATCTGACAACGACTGTGATCGACATTTGACAGAGTCCAGGGATAGAGGACGAACAAATTAAAATTTATGTGTAAATGGTGAAAAGATGTGGACTTGATGGAAAGACTCCTTTCAACTCTTAGGTAACACGAGTCAAAATGTACTTTGAGCTGATGACATACGAGCTGTGCTGGCTGTCACGAACATACCAGATATTTCCGACAAAGATGACATTCTGAATATAAGACGAGAAAATCAGAAGTAAGCCTTCATCAAGTTCACGCATTTGGAAGACTCGAGCCGTGGGAAAGGAACGACTATCCTTGTAGAAATCTTTCTTCCGATGGGCTTTCAGGAGACCAGTATTACGGCGGGGTCAGGGATTTTCTCTGCCTCGTGATGACTGGGTGTTGTGTGATGTCCTTAGGTTAGTTAGGTTTAAGTAGTTCTAAGTTCTAGGGGACTGATGACCATAGATGTTAAGTCCCATAGTGCTCAGAACCATTTGAACCATTTTGAGGCCAGTAATGCTATTCACACGGCCCACCATTGTCATGGTGTCATCGGAGATAGTAATAAGTATCAGAGGCCCAGATAACGGTTCTCCATAGCGTACGTCGTCTGAAAAGTATTCGTCGTTTCGTGTTAGTGAGCTCCTCTTTCTGCGATTTAAATTGCGCACGGAGATGATAGTGTCCTCAATTGAAAAATATGACGCAAGAGGTGTTACACGAAAGAAGTGAAGCAGACTGTGCGCATTAGTGTTCTTAACGAGGGTAGTCAGTTTTTAGTGCTTCTCTTCAAAACAGCCCTTCATACAATTTTTTTTGAGTCTGCACTGGATTTGCGTTTTTAATTTCAGCAGGGACTCAAGAACTTGAGTGTATCAAATTTAAGATCCGTTGCTAATGAGACAAGAAAAAAAATTATGCAGTTTTAGAGCCTGACCAAAATTTGGCAATTTTAATGGACTGTACATGTGGTGGCGTTGTAGTAATTCCAGATTGACTTTTGGAGGAGCAGAGCAATACTATAACATACACAACATATTAGACCACTTTATTGTAAGTTCAAGAAGAGTGAGTACTTAATTTGGAAGCAACAAAGGTCTACAGGAATGCCACTATGTATAAGTTACTCTCGCTAAACCGTAAAACTTATCATTTGGTTCGATACAGAACGATAGTCACATTTTACCGTGGTATTGGCTATAAACTTCGATAGACAATCTGGCTTTTAATACAACTCGCGCTGCTGGCTCTGAGGTAAGATGATGCTGTCGGCGTAATCGATGATTCACAAACGGGCTGAGCGGCGGTGCAATCTGACGCAAACAAGCATCCAGCAGCGGTGGGGTACGGAACCTCTTGAGGACGTGTATATGTCGGCGTCTCCCATTCACTGCTGTGTCAGCCAGCGACTGTCCTTGCTTCAGGTTACATTTTGTGGTACCAGCTTTGACGTGGGATCTCGTTCTTCGGACTATACCACAGTACATATCTTAATGCATTTTTTATTTTTGTGAGAAATATAACCTATGTTTGTTTGAAAGTGCCTTCATTGACGAAACTATATTGTAATGTCAACGAAATAAAGGGAAGTTTTACTTCATCAAATACCAGCAAATGATTTAGAATTTTAAATCGCAGGAAAAAAGGAAAGAAGTCGTTGTGGTTGTGGACCCTGTGGCAAGCAATAAAATGAAAGTTGAAAGGGTACAGTAAAACGTCGAATAACAAGCACACATTTTGTTTTACGACGAGTAATGCGTTAGTGAAATGAAACGAAACGATCGTAGGGCGTTGCTGGCCGGTAGTTTCCATCTGGGAAAGTTCGGTCGCCGACTTAATAGTCATTTCAGTTGACGTCACACTGGG
Organism: Schistocerca piceifrons; assembly: GCF_021461385.2. Lineage (NCBI taxonomy): Eukaryota > Metazoa > Arthropoda > Insecta > Orthoptera > Acrididae > Schistocerca > Schistocerca piceifrons. The sequence goes on along the minus strand of NC_060139.1, from coordinate 317,713,022 downwards.
CGACTCGCGTGTTGATGATGATGAAATGATGGTGAAGACAACACAACACCCGGTTTCAGAGCGGAGAAAATCTCAGATACGGACAGGAATCAATCATGGCCCCGCTGCATGGCAGTCAAATGCGCTGACCAGCCACCTGACCGGGTGGAATCATTCCTTAGTAATGCAAGCTGTTTCATTTTGTTTTGCCAGATCTTGTTTAGCGTCGCATTACTTCTGCATACGTTATGCCGTTCGCATGTCTCGCAGGCGTTCCATATGAAGACGCTGTTTTTTGACTTAATGAAGATACGATGTAAAGTACCTACTGGTGGGGGGGGGGGGGGGAGGGGGGGCGTGATAACTGAAACGCAACTACTCACAGAGGTCGAGTGTGGGCTGTGATTATCGTGTGGCAGCGAAACTTGGTAGATAGTGTAATGCGCAAATGCAGTACCAGTTTACGTGGTAAAAAAATTAGTTTCAGTTTTGGTGACCAGGTACGAATCTGACGCTGTGACTGCAAAAAAGACGCGAAGAAATATTTCCATATGTAACGCATTATGTAAGCGACGCTGACAGAAAAGGCCAAAATAGAAAGGCATAATGTTGATTTTATTTTTAACTGCTGCTTACACAATTTGCTGAATATGATCACCAGAGGCTTCGACGAGATGCACCTGGTGACCAAAATTGGAAAGAACTTTTTTCCACCGTAAATCGGTACAGCATTAACGCATTGGCATATCTACCAAGTTTCGCTGTCATACGATAATTACAGCCCGCACGGGATTTCCGTGAGTAGCTGCACTTGCATTATAACCTCACGGTAGAATAATGAGCCAAAACATTATGGCGCCGTGCTCAATATGGCTTTGGTCGAACCATGGAACACAGTACAGCCGCGATTCTGCATGGCATTAATTCGACAAGTCCTTGCTAGGTTTCCGGAAGTGAACAGCACAAATGCCCAGGCACAAGTCACGCAGTTCCCTTAGATTACGGCCCGGAGTTTGTGGAGCTGGCGTCCGATGGAGTCTCAGATGTGTTCCATCGGATTTAGATCAGGCGAATCCGGTAACCAAGACATTCAAGTGAGTTCACTAGCATGATCCTCAAATAACTCTTGCAAGATTTTGACTTTTTGACACGAACACTTATTCTGCCGAAAGATGTCCTCGCCATAGGGGAGATATGAAGCATAGAAGGATGCAAGTGGTTTGCAGTAGTGTTCAACTAGGCCACAGCTGTCGTGGTGCCTTCGATTATGGCACTAGTCTCATGGAAACCGAAGTGAATGTCCCCTATACCACGATGACACTCCCACCTACCTGTGTCCGTCGCGCGGTCAGGTCTGCCACAAATCGCCTCCTGTCCTGCTTCACGGAGCAGGCAAGTCTCTGACTCTATGTTCTGTGATGAAACGTGGACATCCAACTCCCGCTCACCTACTCGTGGTTTCAGCGTCTCCTAACTACTTCCCGTAGATACTCACGACAGCAGCACGCGAACAACCGACCAAATTGACCATTTCCGAGATGCTCATGCCTATTCTCCTGACCATTTCAATCTGCCCTTTGTGAAAGTCGCTTTTGTCAGTAGATTTCTCCACTTGCGGTTAGTGTCGCCTGTCTAATGAGTACACATTCGTGTCTGCTCTGGTGACATAGTTTCCCTACGACGTTAGGTTTTTTATCTGGGAAATATAGCAGCAGAATTAAATTTTAAAGAAAGTAGCCATCCATCGGTTCTGACCAAGGTTTTCGTGAGATTTCCTTTACTGACATTTTATCACCTTGTAGCAATTACAATACTCGTATCTTATCGAGTCGAGCAGTAACGACAAAATAAGCAGAAGACAAAATGGCACTAGGGCAAATGGCCCTTTTCATGCGTTTTAATCCATTTTATTAATTCATGAAGTCAGCTAATGAATACGAGTAGCGGCAAAGAGACCTCAAAATCACTGAGCATAACAATTTGGCGCTCTAGTTTTGCAGACAGAGATAAGTCAAGATACATTATAGTATGTTGCAATATTCGTAACTATGAAGAGATGAAGTGGCTGGTACAGAACAGACTTACGTGGAGAGATGAAATCAACAACAATAATCACGCATGGAGAACTGTGTTACGTAAGTGGTGGAGAACTGTGTTACGTAAGTGGTACACTTTTGGATTAAAGCAAATCTGTGGATGTTCCTACAAAACACGTAGTAGCTGGTAACAGGGAACAACAACATATCATGATAACAAGCAGTAAACACACTTTTTTTCGATTATTTTGTCAAAATGTAAAGAGCAGTACAGATAATGTACGATATGAAGTGATATTGTGATATTATCTTCTGATTTCGATAAGATAAATATGAAATACTGCGTAGATACCACAATATTAGGTGATAGACAATTTACGGTGTGGTACAGAAGCGCTCTGTAACTCGGTGACTGAGCATAAAGGAGTTAAATCTGGGGATGCTGGTTGGAGCGCCCTGCCCATAACGCTCCAAACGTTCTCAATTAGGCGAGATTCGGTGAACCTGCTGGCCGACGTAGAGTTCGGCAAGCATGAAGGAAAGTAGCGGAAAGTCTTGACGTGAGCGGACGGGCATTATCTTGCTGAAATGTAAGCCCAGAGTGGCTTGTCACGAAGGGTAATAAAAAGGGCCATAGAATATCATCAACATACCGCTATGTTGCGAGGGTGCCGCGGATGACAACCAAAGGGGTCCTGGCATGAAATGAAACAGAACCCCAGACCATCACTCTGGTTGTCGAGCAGTGTAGTGGTCGACAGTCAATATGGTAGCAGACCGCTGTCCGGGGCGTCTCCAGACACATTTTCATTGGTGACCGGGACTCAGTCCGAAGCGGGACTCATCGCTGAAGACGATTCTACTGTAGTCAGTGAGATTCCGGGCTGAATGTGCCCGACAGCACTGCAAACGGGTTTGTAGTTGTACAGAGGTGATGGTTGTCGGTGCAAGGGGAACCGTGAGCACTCTTGCTGTCATCCCTCAGTTAGTGGTTCTTGTTGCGGGCTTTCCAGTAGAAAATGAAATGAGTCGCCCTCAACCTCGTTCCCTCCGACTCAGAGTTGAAATGTTAAAAGTTTCGGCTGGTTTTGTTGTCTAGGGGCTGGGACACATAGTTGCTGTATTACATGCCAAATACTGCTGAGTCACACTATACGATTGATAAGAATACACACGTGAATCGAATGGTCGAAGGCTTCTATCACTCGGCAATGCCGAATTATGAAAGTTACATACAAATTTGTAAATGAAAGATTGCAATTAAATAAAATCTGCAGGTACTATCTTAACGACTTTAAATGATGATTAAGATAGCAGAAGTACTTTTGAGATTGCGCTATATTTCTGCAAAACACTTATTGGTGTCGATGGTCCAGGAATTAAATGAAATATAAATTCAATTACAGGTAAACAAAAGATTCCTACTTCGCGTAGTTAGTTATGAACAACATAGTTCGCGAGATATTCGCTTTTGAACGCATACTACGACTTTACTGTAGAAGCCACGGAAATCACACAAGAGCACAGGTCGGCACTCCGAAATATTTCTATCCTCCTCGACCACGCGCAAACTGCTCCACTGTCCAAGTCTTTCCGCCGACTCCGCGTCCGTCTCGCCCAGCACCTCCCCTTCGACGCACTGTCCAGAACTGCCTCGTGTCCTCTCCGGGAACTATGCTCCCCCCCCACCCCCCCCCCCCCCACACTTCCATACAGTCTCTCCAAGTGTCCTTTTTACAACGATCGCTGTGTTTGGCTAGAGCGCTCCCGCCCTGTCTCCAAGCCAACGTACATTCACGAGCATATTTAAACAGATACGAAATACTGGATTTACATTTAAATAACTTGAAATTAAATAAATATACCTACAGCTGGACCATAAACCCGCTCTGACACACATTATTAGATACATAAACAAATTAAATAAACATATATCAAAGGAATAGAACAAAAGGTAGGCCAGTAGCCTAATGTCTCTGTGCTTTCTGAAACACAGTAAGTATTTAACCAATTTCTTCATGAATAGTATATACCGGATATAAACAAAGACATAGAGGAATAAATATATTTATAAGTATGCTGCTTTTTCGTGTAACTGTGGAGTACTTATGGCCTGACGGAATCGATAGTAATAAGCCACTTTGACCTCCAATAACTCATGTACTATTCAAGATACAGGCATGTAATTTATACCAGTTTAGGTTTACACTAATAGCTTTCTAAAGACATGTCGATCGACGAAATCGAATGAAGAGTTTACATTTTGGAAATTCGTTACTGGGTCTTACTTGCGTAATTTACCGTCAGATATTAAACTTTAAACTAATAAAGATATTGAAAATCTGATTACACCATCAGAATTGTCGTGCAAATAATATTAATGTACACGTTTCTTTTTGAGGTATCATGATTCATCTGGCTACTATTAATTTTTATAGGAACTGTGAAATGTCTGCAATTTTTGGCCCTCCCGGCGCACAGCGTCACCAAGGAATTCCCAGTCACGTGCTCGATTGGCCACGTGCCCTACCGCGCGGTCCGAGCGGTGGCCGCCAGCTCTGAACTTAAAATATTTCCAGGGCGCCGCAATTCGCCCGTTACCTCACTGAAACACCAGTTGGACGTCGGATCGAAGATAACGATGAATCCGTGGCTCTGAGTGCGTCTCTGACAGCTGGTCGTTCCTCATGCTCTGTCGCGTCTCTAGATCAACCGCTTCCTTCTGGACTATGTATTTGGCCTTGGTGCTTATGTTCCTGCCATAATCGTCGAATAGTAGCATCACTCCTATTCAAACGTCGAGCAATTTGCCGATTACTCCAACCGGCTTCTTTGAGCCAAACTACACGTACTCTCTCAAAATGCTGACATCTGCGTATATTGTTCACGCATCTGTCTGCAAGGCACAGTTACTGTCCAACTGAGTACACGGAATGAAATTAGCAACGAATTTATGCCCGGGTATCTGAGACGCCCTACTAAAGCCGCGGGACAGGATAGGTAGTTTAAGTTGTGGAAAGGGGCCAAAATAAGCGGCTGTCAGTAACACTCGAACATACAACATTTTATTTGATCAAACATTACAAGAACCAAGAAAAATCAAAAAAACACAGCTTTAGTTTTGGAACTTAATTAGCGGCTCAATGCGCCATACAATCTCATGCCTTAAGGGCAAGACCACTAGAATTTAAAAACTTAAAGTTCAACCGAAAACAGAAATTTAAAAGGCAAAGCCTAAGGCAGTACACCCAAGGGCGCTCAGAAGTTCCGAGGGTTGGCCTGGAATTCAAACACTAACCCTCGCTTAGGTGAGACAGGCAATCGACCCAACCATTGTCGATCCGATGACAACCCAACCGACAGACAGTAAACAGACCCACTGACAAAATAACCTCCGCTTCACCCGACCAGCACACAACAGGGAGTTCAATGGAACAACATAGAAGCTTCTGGCGCCCACAACCAATTATACATTGAACTGTCAAACTACACACCATGCTGGACAGCGACAACATGAGGAAAATACAGTGCCTGAATTTACGTCAACAGCGAAGGCAGGTAGCTGGAACGTTAACGGCCACAAGGCAGAAGATTCCGCTGGTGCACTTAAGTTCAAATAAATAAGTGCAGTTGAACTCCACTGGAGGGTAGCTAAAATTTGTCAACTTGAAAACACACGTTGCTGCTCGCAGGAATTTCCCAACCGCCGACAACTCCAAACGACACAATGTGAACCGTCATGACTTGCTGATAGATTAAGACAAAACTCAATTCATGTCCAGGATCGGTGAGCCACGAACCTCTTAGCAATGGGAACAGCACCACACACTCCGACACTGCACAGAGGCTGCCAGCGGGCCCGGCCAAACCACGCGCCGTGGAGATTTCCTCGCTGCTCCACGCCAACTGACCGACTGCCCAGGCCCGGAAACGGTGAAAGGACCAAGTATACATCGGCCGATGAGACGACCAACCGAACGACCAACCAACGATGCTCCAATCTCCCTCCGTTGGACAGTTCATGTGTGTCGCCAGCTGCCAGCGAGCATTGGCTGTCGGTGCATCACCGGCGCTCCGTCCCCCGACTTCACTTCTGCCGCGTCCCGTCTGCACTGCTGGTCCGTCACCAGCTCACTGCCAGACACACGACGACCCGGAAATACTATCGGTCGCTCCAGAGATGGTACGACAATGCAGTTATCGATACGTGCTGCTGCTGCCACTCACGGGCAAGCAAGGCAGGAAGTTAGTGACGCCATTAAATGGAATAAGAAAACGAGGCGGCAGTACCGTAGTAGAAGATGACAAACAATAAATGGGATAAACGCTAGCCGTGCACGGCTCAGTATCGACATGTCGATTGTATCCTGCACTGCAGGAGCACGCATTCACCCGTTGACCGCCAAAGTTTACATATTTGTATTTTCCGTCTATACCTGTATGAATATCAATATGTGAGCAATTTACATTACTCTTTCGTGGTGTATCTTTCATAACAGTGTACCTTGTAGCAATACAATCTCGTTATGCGCGCCGGGCGAGTCTATCCTTACGTTCTGAAGGGGCGGCTGCCTTACTGACTTAAGCTTCTAACGCGGTATTTTGCAGACGCGCCAGCTGTATCTTAACGAGCTACGCGAGACACGAGTTAATGCATAGGCTTTACTTGTTGAAATGCGCCTCCCCTTCCGTGTGGTGGCACATTCACAAGAGAGCCCTCGCCACTACCGTTGTCCCCTCCCTTACCACACCATCTGCGCAGGTGCGGTCTGATTACGTTGTGCGAACTGTACTTCGTAAGATTACGTCGAGCGGCTCACGAGCAAAGGGATGTTAACTTGGCTTTAGCGTGACAAAGCCGCGACTTGCGCGGTGTCGTAGCAAATGTGGCGTGTTCCGTGAGAGCGAATCTCAGTGGGACCAAGCGGCGCGAGCCCCGCGAGGTAACGCCAGGTAACTCAATCACCGCCGGCTGGCTGATTACCTGCGCCGACTGCTCTCGCTGCTACGCGAGGCGACGCGATTGTTAATTTTCTGTGTGACCCTGTGCGCCTTTCCACTGCCCCGGTAATTACAGTGCGGCGGTTAATATTTAACTTCAAAGGACAGCCCAGCTCTCTCTCTCTCTCTCTCTCTCTCTCTCTCTCTCTCTCTCTACTATCCCCACCCAGTAGCGCTGCCGAGCCTCTGCTTTCGTTTAACAGCGTCCTTTTATGGCTGACTCCCGCATTCGGCCTCCGTTTATCGTTCGCCAGTCGCGAGTTCCCTCTGTTGAACATTCAAAGCAATAACAGAGTAATGAGTCACATGGCTTCTGCCTTTTGTAGCATACGTTGCATAATTTGTAACTATTCGTTCTTACACAAGCCATCCGGAATGTGTCTCCTGATACTGATCATTCGTGGCAACAGCATCACTACATGACGTTATCACGCAAATATCCTTTTTTTTTCCCCTCCAAAGAGCACGTGCTGCTACCCGTGTTACCTCTTTTCACACACAATATCTTTCGATACATGGAAGCACATTCTGCACCTGTAGGTTTCTCGAAGACGTGCGACACTGTACAACACTGTCAACCACTGTTCAGGTAAACGGAATAGGCTCTAAAATGTGTGAATACGTCAAAGATTTTTTGCATGTAGAAGCCAGAACATTGCCCTCTCACAAACACTGCAATTATTTACTGAACAGCCAGAACATAACGACCACCGACCTACTATCGATATAAACCCGTGACAGTACCGTCACCTGGTGAGGAAAGTAAGTCACATACACGCAAGGTGCATGTAGTATCAGAGAGCGTGCTGTACTTCTGTGGGATGGGGAAAGCGCGCGATGTATCTGAGTTTGAGCAAAGACAGTGTAAGACGTCATGGTCTCCTGACCTTCATTTCTTACATATTCTGCCCTCACAATCATATTCCGCACATCAAGATGCTTCATTCGAACCCTAACTCGTTAAGATAAAGTCAATGTTGTATGAATTCATGTAAACGATATGCAAATAACTAGTAAGTCGCAAAAAGGCCGGGAGACGCAAACCACACGCTGGGAGGCCGGTCCCTTCAGACGACGACTCAGCCTATCTATGTCGGCTGGTGACCACCCATAGAGCAGACAGCATTTGCCCGAGTGAAAGGAAGAACGACCCCATGTTCGGCTTAAAAGCAAATTCTGCTACATTGTGTGGGAGCGCCCAGCCTACGCATTCTTTACAACATAGCACGCAGTTTCAGAGATTTTCATAGGGAGACAGCAAACGCCATACGCCGATGCTACAGATTTCCGGATTGGTCGCTTAAACGAAACGTCATTCTCCCGTTTTAGAAGAGCAATGCTGATTGGCAGATGATATTTCTGACACCTGGAGCTGAAGGAGTAATGGAAGAGACCGAAAGATATACCCTTTCACGTCTGGCGTGGAGAGGGGCCGTTCCGTGGTCGCTCTAGGAGCGAGAACACATAACGAGAGCGTGCGCGCTCGTACGTGTACTCAAAGAGAGAGGAACAAGTCTCTCCTCAGTACTTCACTGGGAGAGCACCTCTCTCGAGAGCGAATCGTAGTGCGACTCTATATTGAGTCCTTGCGATTAAGTGTTGTTTACTGTGTTGGCCGCCACACTTATTGTGCGGTGTGAACGGACAGAGTAATAGTTAAACTCCTGCAAGCGAATTTTTGAGTGGCATCGCGGTGGACTGGTTATCTGACTGGTGTACCACGCCAATAGTTAGACTAGGGGCGAATAGGAGTCCTTGACTTCATCAAGGCGTAGGGAGAGTTTGATTGGCGAAGGTCAATCCAGATAGAACGAGAGTTATCTTATTTGTCATCAGTGAGACGCGCAGACAGCAGTCATCGCAGCTTATGGTATTGTGCACTACAGCTCTTGCGAGCCCCATATTTCCCCCACAACATTACACTTAACTGCATTCCACATGCCACAGCGTCGACCATACCGCAACATTCTAATTAATACCGCAACATAATTATTAAAGTTGAGTAGGTGCGGCTCTCAGCCATTCTTCCAAGTCAATAACAATCTTAAACTTTGTATAGAAATTTCATTAGCGAATCCTATACTTGAGAGGTAACTTCAAATTCCAAAAAGAACCCAGAAATAACTTGTTCGGTTCATAACTAAAAGTGCCATTGTAATTTCTCAGAATTTTTGCAATAAAAATAATAATTTTCGTTAGTTACATGTTTTTTCTTACACTAACTAGCACTACTCCAGTACTCAAGTATCCCATTAGTTACGTAAGAGATTTTGCGAATGTTGTGTCATTTCCTTACAGCGGACGACTCCAGAAGATATTTATTGCTGAAAGTTTTTCAGGCATTTCTTTTTAGAAAGTTAGGAGCGTCTGTCTTACTTCTGTAGTAGTGTGGGAGTGGAAATTGAGTCTTGCAGGAGCCACAGGGTAAAAGGGTAAATCTCAGATTAATCCGTTGCGCAGAATGACAGAATAGCACCCACACGCTCACAACAGATTGTGATAGCCCAGAGGCTTGGCACGAGCATTTCGCGAACTCCACGACCTGTCGGGTGTTCGTGGACTGCTGTAGTGTGTGTCTCTAACACACTGCGAGACGAAAGTCAAATCACGTCCAGACTTCTTGGGATTGAGCAGCCACCCATCGCTACAGCTGTAGGACGTCGTAGGCGGGATGACTGATAAATCTTTATAGCATGCACTTAACATTAGGACTCACTTATACAGTTACACAGCTCTTTATTGTAAATTAACGTTGAGAAACACATTTGAGACTCTTTCGTAAATGAAATATTCAAAATTTCTCTGCCTCGTAGAAAATAAAGGATATCAAAATACCTGAATTCAAAAAAAGAATATCAAAATATCTGACGTTCCCATGTTATATAAAACTCTATAGTATTTCTAAACACGTCAAAAATATATGCTTAGTTCTAGTTGGGAACGGACTCACGTAAATTATTTTTAAACGGGTAAAATTTTCCCGTTCGAGTAACAGCTTCAAATGTATCACGTGTTAGCTCGAAAACTGTTGAATTGACAATCAGCGATACAGTTTTTCTTTCCTTGTTTATCGAAATACCACGCTCGGCCACGGATATTTCCCAAGTTGCTACTATAATATTTCTAACACACTAACATACTAGCTGAAAAGATGCGTTTATTTGGTCTTCATGTCAATTTCCTTTCTGAATTGAAAAAAATTAAAAGTAAGCAGCCCATTTACGTAGCAGCATATCTACCTTGAAAGTAAATTAAACAAACGAACGTCCAGGTTGGAATATAACGGAACTTATTCAAAGTAACTTCTTATGAACTGTATTTGGTGTTTTGCTTTCGGGTACGAAAATGAACGCGCTACATCCACGAGAGATACAGAAATCTTTTACATTCACTCCGCGATATGGAAATGTTTTCCTTACCTTCTGTTGATTGTCGCTGTACGCTAACCTTACCTGAAACTGGATACTTTTAAAGGTGAATGGGAAGTTAGTTGAAAGCAATGGAATTCGTGACCTGAGCACCGACTTGCCTTTTCCTTTTTTGATTAAACTGTGTGAGGTTGCCCAGAATTTTTCTGTGAGAGCATACCGGGAACATTGAACAAATTTAGGAGTTCTGTTCGCAACAGAAATTTACGCATTCGCATTGGTTCGACATTACTCTCATGATTGTAGACATTTTTTCCGTTCTCCGGTATCGTATTCTATGTTCGTTGCACTACGTCATTTGTTATTTGCTAAAATACAACCATTACTCTTTTACGTCGTTGCTTCTTATCAGCACTTTTTAATGAGTTGTTGTTCCGTTTTTATTACATTCCAAAAATGTGTTACTTGATTTTGCCCCAGTGCGGATCAGTGCGATACGGGGTATTTCCAAATTGCGTTCTAGAATATTCGAGAATATTGTCGAACGTTAGAAAACATTCGTGAACTTTAGAAAATGTTGGTAAAAGCTCGGAAAACATTATAGAACAATCTCGAGTGTCCTTTCATTGAGAAATACGTCGATGCGAAAGAAACGGAAGATGTCCTGGTGACCAACGCGATGTGACGGCGAACACACCTATCTAGGCAAGCATAAGTTACCACAGCCAACCACCATGGGGTGCACAGTGTGGTAACCATGTGTAGCACCACACACAAGAGCAATGATTGACGGTGGGTGGTTTTTGGAGGTATAGTTAAATTTACCCGTAAAATAACGATTGATCAAAAAGACAGGATAAATTTGAATACTGAATAAATCACAGAATAATGTAGATAGAGAGGTACAAATTGACACACATGCTTGGAATGCCATGGGGTTTTATTAGAACCGAAAAAATACAAAAGTTCAAAAAATGTCTGGCAGATGGCGCTTCATCTGATCAGAATAGCAATAATTAGCATAACAAAGTAAGACAAAGCTAAGATGATGTTCTTTACAGGAAATGCTCAATATGTCCACCATCATTCCTCAACAATAGCTGTAGTCGAGGAATAATGTTGTGAACAACACTGTAAAGCGTGTCCGGAGTTATGGTGAGGTACTGGCGTCGGATGTTGTCTTTCAGCATCCCTGGAGATGTCGGTCGATCACGATACACTTGCGACTTCAGGTAACCCCAAAGCCAATAATCGAACGGACTGAGGTCTGGGGACCTGGGAGGCCAAGCATGACGAAAGTGGCGGCTGAGCACACAATCATCACCAAACGACGCGCACAAGAGATCTTTCACGCGTCTAGCAATATGGGGTGGAAGGCCATCCTGCATAAAGATCGTACGTTCCAACAGGTGTTTATCAGCCAGGCTGGGGATGGTGCGATTTTGTAACATATCGCCGGCCGATGTAGCCGTGCGGTTCTAAGCGCGTCAGTTTGGAACCGCGTGACCGCTACGGTCGCAGGTTCGAATCCTGCCTCGGGCATGGATGTGTGTGATGTCCTTAGGTTAGTTAGGTTTAAGTAGTTCTAAATTCTAGGGGACTGATGACCTCAGTAGTTAAGTCCCATAGTGCTCAGAGCCATTTGAACCTTTTTTTGTAACATATCGACGTACCTCTCACCCGTCACGGTAGCAGCTACAAAACCAGAATCACGCATTTCCTCGAAGAAAAAAGGCCCGATAACGGCAGATGTGGTAAATCCAACCCATACCGTGACTTTCTCGTCGTGCAGTGGAGTTCCCACGACAGTTCTAGGATCTTCGGTTGCCCATTTCTGCAGTTGCGGGCGTTGACAGCCCCTCGGAGCGTTAAATGAGCTCCGTTGGTCCAAAACACGTTACTCAACCAATCGTCATCTTCCGCCATCTTTTGAAACGCCCACACCGCAAATGCCCTCCGCTTCACTAAATCGCCGGGTAACAGTTCATGATACCGATGGATTTTTTACGGAAAGCATCGAAGGGTACGCCTAAGTGCCAACCAAACAGTAGTGTATGGAATGCCGGTGCGACGTGCGACTGCACGAGCGCTGACTTCCCCGTGCATAGACGAACCCGCTACAGTCTCCATTTCTTCCTGAACTGTCTCAGTAGCATTACGCCTTGCGCTCGGTCGGCCACTCCGGGGTCTATCGCCTAAACAACCCGTGGCTTCGAACTTCGAAATCATTCTCGCCACAGCTGCATTTGTCAACGGACCTTTACCCGTTCGAATCCCCTTCCTATGGCAAAAGGATCGTAACGCTGAACTAGCACATTCCCCATTCTGATAATACAGCTTCACTAAAAGCGCCTTTTCAGGTAACGTCAACATGCTGCGACTTCTGGCGCATCTGATTCTCTCTCTCATGACAGCTTCTTTTATACACGATTGTCACGCGAAGTCACTGACGTTTTGCTGTCCAGCGCCATCTGTCGGACATTTTGTGAACTTTGTTTTTTTTTGTTCTAATAAAACCCCATGCCATTCCAAGCATGTGTGTTAATTTTTACCTATCTATCTACATTATGCCGTGGTTTATTAAGTTTTCTAATTTATACTGACTTTTTGATCACCCGGTACATACATACGCCCAAAATAAAGTAAAGTGAAAATTATGAAATTCACCTATTATACGAGTGCAGATACCTAGTGCCTCTCTCATATTTCTTTACTAAGTGAACAGTTTCGTTTCCGGAACCGTTTCCTACTCGATAACTGGCAGGAACAACGCTTTGCGCAGCGAAAGTGGCAACGCAGTGGGTGCCGACAGTGCTAGGCCACCATTTGTGCGTTGGCAGACCGCCACCTGTCAAATGCCAGCCACTTTAAAGTGGCCTCTGAACTCTTGCAATCGACTGGTAGTTTGGAAGAGCAGTACGATAAATGCACTGTTTTCTGTAAAGACAAACGGTATGCCTTCTCTGTCCGTGTGTTTGTGCCGAGTTCTTTGTAGCTGATTACGATCGCGCCCCTGTATCGCTGTGTGCGTGGGCTGTGGGTTGGTGGGCTTTAAGGGGTGAGGTGAGGTGTGGGGTAGGTGAGGGGGGATAGCGAGCCCGATCCGCAGCTACCGGCGGCGCCGACAAGAAAGGCACGCAGCAAAACAAAGGATGCCGACCGTGCGTAATTAATGTTTCAGCAGCGGAGCGCGCAAAAAGGTGAAGTCGGTGCTGACCGCCTGCCCCCTACCACACGACTGAGCGACCGAGGGCGAACAAAAGCGACTTCCGTGCCGCCGTTTCTTTTCGCTTTTAGCTTAAACACACACACACACACACACACACACACACACACGGCTTACCTGCGGAGCTATTGCACTACTCTCGGCTTGTCGATGGCTGTTTTCACAAACATTACGCTACTGTCGCTAAACTAATTACATCGTTCAGACAAAAAGAGTGCTTTCTTTGTGTAACAACGAGCTGGCGAGTACAAAAGAGCTTGCTTCCGAAATGGTTTTCTGGCATTGGACTCTCTCTGCCTTCCTTCCTCCTGTTCTTATCGAAGTTATTGGTGTCGACTCTTTTGCGTCCGAGATTAGAACATGAACAGTATTATCCATATGCCGTATTTTTCAAGATTCGCAATAATAATAGTAATAACACCACCACCACCACCACCACCACCACCACTACTACTACTACCATCATGACATTCAGTATTGTATCGAGGCCTCCTCTGGGCTTCAATAATGTTTGATTTACGGATCCACAGCCGCTTTTAGCTACAATGTAGTAATGAAATAAACTGTGTATTTCAAAATCAATGTAGAATCTATCCAGGAAAATGACTTATTTTAAGAATCCCACTTGACAGACTGCCAGCCAGTGATACCACACGAATTTACCTTGCCACTTATCTTAAGAGATTTTTCTAGGCTTATTTGTTATTTATTATTCCCTATTGGCCCTAGTGGTCCACTTTATGAGCAACAAAGAGTATTTTGTTTTAATGTTTGTTTGTACCAATATTATTTGTATTGTCGCACACTGCTTCGCCTATCTTCATATCAAGAAGCTCCAGCATTACTGGGTTTTCTTTTCTTTATTCTTTTTCTTTCCTGGTCAACCGTCCATTTGTGAATTTTCCGCCTTTAATTTTTTCTATCATGTTTTTCATGCCATGTTACGCCTACTCCTTTCGTGTCTTTCCTTATTGGAGCGATCCATATCACTGACTCGATTACAGCTTTTGCAGAATTCTGCAACTTGTCTCGGTAATTTGATTGGTTCCATTCCTTCAATATTCTCATTGTATTTTAAGCTACGTTATTTCATTTCCGGCTAACTGTTCCTATATTTCTGAATTTCCTTGTTCGGTTGTAGTCTGTATGTACCTTCTTCAGTGCATTTCCACGATTACTATTCATTTTTTCATTTGGGCTGTTCGGTGTCTACCTAATTTTAAAGCGTGTTTCAGACTCAAAAACAGCTTAGTTTTCCTTTTTTTGTTTTTTTAGTGAAAACTATTGCATAACCAGTCAGTTATAGCCAGTTTTTAGAACTGTTTCACCTAAATATTTGAAATCAGAAACTTTCTCCATTTATCCGCATTTAATTTCTAAAATTTTGGGTGCCAGACAGTTGCTAGACATTGTACGGCATTGTTTCTATTTTGGGGAATTTTCTTCATCCTTAAACATCCCGTAAATAATTTTGCTTGTGCTTTTCGTAATATGTTTTCTCCACCTTGAATCACTTCTACTGAACCATCACATACTGTCGTCTTTCCTAGGTTTCTCGATTTTGTACGTCCGGCGATTAAGTGTGTGCAATACTCGTTGGCTACTTAGTGCGGACTCAACATATGAAAAATTACTTTCAAAATTTTAGCAGTGGTGCTAGAATAAAAAAAATCTAAATGTAAATTCAACATCTCGTAAATATGGAGAGGAAATAATTTTTTAACTAATTTAGGTAAATATTGAAAAGACTTCCTGCTACTAAAAGGAAATTTCATTAGGCTTCTTTGTGCCATTTGTGGGCTGTCGTGTTTGGTTGAAGCATACCCCTGTGATCCACAATACAAAACTCTGGTGACCAACAAAGTGAGGAGCGACCCCAAAAGATCCTGCAAATTAATTTAAAACTACCACACCGCTCACGTAGCTATGTTAATGGCAGGAGGGATCTTCTAGCTATGAATGGACACTGATGGTCACTATGCAAATCAGATTTATGATCTATCAACGTGATGTACACATTTGAGCCAAAACATTACAACCACCCGCTTAACAGCTTGTTTCTCCATCTTTGGAACGAAATACGGCAGTGATTCTGCGTATCACAGATACAAAAGTTAGTTGGTGCGTTTGTGGAGTTATGTCTACGCACAGGTCACGTAATTCGCGTAAATAACGGACCGCTGCATTGCGTACGCGGTGATGGCGCCCCATAGCGACCCAGAGGGTTCCGTAGAATTTAAATCAGGCGAATTTGGTCGCCGAGACATGAACGTGAGTTCACTTTAACGCCCCGAAAACCACTTTAGTACGATTATGGACCCAAGACACCGATAATTATATTGCTGAAACGTACATCGCCGTCGTGGAAGAGAGCAAGCATGAAGGGATGCAACCGGTTCGCAGCTGTCAACGTTTCTTCTCTTACTACCACAGGTTTCATGCAAGCGCAGGAGAATGCCTCCCATAATATAATAACTGCTCGCACCAGCCTGCGTCCGTGGCGCACTGCACGTTTTGAGTCGCCTTTCACCTCGATGACGGCGTTTGTGGAGACGAACATCAACCTGTTGTAGCAAAAATATGATTCACCCGAAACGCTGGCACGTTTCCATTGATCGACATTCGAATCCCGATGGTTTCGTGCTCCCTGCAATTTTAACTGGGGATGTCGTTGGTTGAGCATGTGAGCACGTTGGAGTGGTGTATTGTGGAGTCTCATATTCAACGATGTACGATGAACGGTGTGCTCCGAAACACCTGTGCGTGCACCAGCATTGTGCCCTTTCGGCATAGATACCGCAGATCACCATCTATCCTACTTCATAGACCAGATCGGTCAGCGCGACAGACTGTCAGTCCTAAGGGCCCGGGTTCGATTCCCGGCTTCCCGGCTGGGTCGGAGATTTTCTCCGCTCAGGAACTGGGTGTTTCGTTGTCCGAATCATCATCATTTCATCCCCATCGACGCGAAAGTCACCGAAGTGGCGTCAAATCGGAAGTTGCACCCGGCGAACGGTCTACCCGACGGGAGGCCCTAGTCATGCGATATTTACATTTTTACAGAGCAGATATGCCTCCGAACCCCACGTTCTGTGAAGAGTCGTCGATGTTCAACCACGTAGTTTCTAGTGGCAGTTTCACTGTCGTACCTTTTTCCGTAGATGCTCACAACAGTAGCAAATGACCATTTGACCAGCCCTGCCATTTTTGAGATACTCGTTCGTAAGTTCTGTCTAACAATAATCTAACCTTTGTCAAAGTCGCTTATCTCAATGGATTTCCATTTGCAGCGCATATCTTTCCTAGAGTGACACCATCCGTCTCTGCTGCTCAAAATGGTTCAAATGGCTCTAAGCACTACGGGACTTAACAGCTTAGATCATCAGTCCTCTAGACTTAGAGCTATTTAAAGCTAACTAACCTAAGGACATCACCTGCCCGAGGCAGGATTCGAACCTGCGACCGTAGCAGCGCGGTTCCGGACTGAAGCGCCTAGAACCGCTCGGCCACAGCGGCCGGCGTCTCTGCTGCACTTACATGCTTTTCATATCAGCGAACGTCATAAGATTGCCAAAATGGGCGCTGAGAGCCACAAGCTGGATGCGTGTCTTTATATTCAGATACTTGGATCCGGAAGTAAGTGAATTAACTTCGCATCCGAATGATGTCTACGGGTGCGACGATGGCTCATCTAACCAAACATGCGGAACGTGAATGCGGCAGCCGGCAGCAGTAGTGGCTAGAGAACGTGATTTCAGCCCTCTGTTTGTACTTAAAGCTTAAATACAGACATCCGTCTATTGGCAGCAAGGCTCATCTCACCAGACACATCTCCTATCCTAACCTGAAATCTTAATTATGCTCATCATTCTGGAAGTGGTGCGATTGGAACTGCAAAGACTGGGAACTTGTACTGACGCTGATGACCAAGATGGTGGGCGCTTCATAAACCATCATCATCATCTTAACTATGCAAAAATCTCAAGTGATGCAACTCTTCCAAATCCTGCAGTGAATGCATTATTGTGCAAAAGCCTACAGTAAAGTCGCTACTCTCCCTAGACTGAATTTTCCTCCTTCTCGTACGTATGGAACTTCGGTATTATTCGTCATAGCAGGAATTTACCTGTACACTTGTGCCAAAAATTCTGAGCACCGACCCATAAAACTCAAGTGAAGATGTTAAACAATCTCCTACTCTCGTAGATTTTCTCTACACTGAACCAATAAGGCTCTTAGGTGTGGAGGAAGGCAGAAAATCTCTCCCACTACATGACACAATTCGCAAAAGGGCCTATCCGATGCTTTTCACGTAGGCTCAGCGAAAAATCGTGGACATTCCAGAAAGTAACAATTTGACGCAGTCAGGAAGCTGGATTCTTAATTTGAACGAACGTTATTCCGAGCGTTGTAACGACAATCCACAAGATCTGTGGAAAACCACACCTGTCTAAACATCTCTTATCTTACTAAAACCTTTATGAAAAGAATTCTGTTTTTTTTTTTTTTTTTTTTTTTTTTTTTTTTTTTTTTTTTTTCTCGACAGAAACACTAGCGTCCCATGTCCCGCCTGGAGAGTAAGGGCAGGGGAAACAAGAATGCCTGCAAATGTCGGTTTGGCTACCTGAGGCTGCGACTCTGCCTAGGGCTCAACATTTTTACTGACGGAAAATTCACCTTAAAGAGATTACTATCTCGTGCAGACAGCTTGCAAGCTTTCAACTTTTGGAACGCTCAATACTACTACATTGAAAAGGCGAAGAACAAACAGTTGAATGAAAGCAGCCACTGGCGATTGTAATCTACATAGCAGTGTTACTGAACGATCAATTCATGAGGAAATTTGCGTATCATATTTACAGTTTGAGAGAGAGATGGCGATATTACATCTCGCAAACACTGCCATTTCAAAATTGTGAAATATGTTTTCACCTGCATTTTACGGAAAAAAGTCTATCTCGTACTCTTTATTTCACGAAATAAATGCGCTTTTTTAAAAGCTTGCATATTTCTCTTTGAAACAGGTACTACATCCATTGTAAAGGAACAACAACTGAATTATGTTAATCCTAGAAAAGCATAGCTAGCTATTATGGTAACACATATGGTTTTATTCTTGCCTAGCACAAACGCAACACACTTACATCTATGTCTATTATATTCTGCAGGTCACCTGGCAGCGGGCGGCAAAGGCTTCTTCATATACCGATGTTGTTTTCCCCCTTTTCTGTTTAATTCGGGAAATTTACAAAGGAAGAACGTCTGTTCTTCGTAAATACGTATCATTTTCCCGTAGCGAGTATTTTATAATATTACGTGCATGGGAGGAACCAGTGTGTTGTTGAGTCTCATTAGATCGTATTAGCGACATATCCCTACTTCGTACGAGTACGCCTAACGGTAAGCACCTACGGCCGGACAACAAGTCTGGCGTAACGATGATTAATTCTTTACACCAGGGGTGTTGAACGTGCTGTCCGCGGGCCACATGCGACTTAAAGCAAGAAGCAATGCGGCCCAAGAAGTGAACACCTATCACATGATCAGTTTAAAAGAAATCCATAAAATTCCGTGTACATAAAGTTATGATACATTAAATATTTTCAATATAAAACTTCCACCACACGATGCTATTCTCTCATTGGTCCATACCTCTTTTTTTGCCCAGCTTTTGTTGTTAGTGTTAAGTATATTACCTGCGGCCCAAAAATGAGTTCTTCCATTGTGGCCCAGGTGTGAATCAGCCTAAGAGTGAAGGCCGTATAAAAACCCGTAGACTAGTTCCTCGGATTAGGCTTCACATACATACGGAAAAACGCTGTAGAGAACATCAATTTATAATACAAAGAAATACTCTCAGAATTGCTGGGCCGGCCAGTTGTGGCCGTGCGGTTAAAGGCGCTTCAGTCTGGAACCGCGTGACCGCTACGGTCGCAGGTTCGAATCCTGCCTCGGGCATGGATGTGTGTGATGTCCTTAGGTTAGTTAGGTTTAATTAGTTCTAAGTTCTAGGCGACTGATGACCTCAGAAGTTAAGTCGCATAGTGCTCAGAGCCATTTGAACCATTTTTTGAATTTCTGGATTTTAACAACCGACTTTTCTCTGATGCACCACGAATTTCTTGTAGCGTCTGCCACTGACTTTTGTTGAGAATATCCGTAACACTTTCGCACGTTGTCTTCAAACCCATAATGAAGCACATTGTTGATCATAGGATCTCCTCTTTATTCTTGATTAATAGTGCCTGGTGAAGATTCCAGAAAGATGAGCGGTGCTCAAGAAATGATAAACGACGTTTTCGCAAGTTATCTCCTTTGTGGGTGAATTACATCTCCCCATGACCCTACAGTGAACGACAGCCTAGTATCTGCTTTTCCAAACGGTTCGTTTTATATAATCCTGCCATTTTCGATCGCTCCGGACTCAAGATATTAAAGTGTTGGCCGGCCGCTGTGGCCGAGTGCTTCCCAGGCGCTTCAGTCTGGAACCGCGCGACTGCTACGGTCGCAGGTTCGAATCCTGCCTCGGGCATGGATGTGTGTGATGTCCTTAGGTTAGTTAGGTTTAAGTAGTTCTAAGTTCTATGGGACTGATGACCTCAGATGCTAAGTCCCGTAGTGCTCATAGCCATTTGAACCATTAAAGGGTCGTGACTGCTTCTAGTTAGTGATCACCAGTTGTGTGACGGAACAATAATAAGTCTTTTCGCCTGTTATACACGCTACAATTGCCGGTCATACGACAGAAGTGAAGAAGGAATGGAGGAAGGTTCAGTCAGATGCATAGGCATTAGTCAGCATTTTGTACTGCAGTTAGCCAATCCTGAGAGGTATGTAACATAAGAAGAGAGATGTTGGGGGTATCAGTAAGTAAACATAAGATGAAGAAAACGGAACGTACAAAAGTCATGCAGTCTGGTGAAGCATCATTGATAAATGTTGGACCCTGTACTCAACCCGGGGAACTCTTGAGAGTACGTGCTTCTACAATTGCTTCTCTGATCCGAAGTCTGCTCGTTGGTGTATCTCGCCGAGAGATAGCTGGCGAATCACACTACTGTACTGCTTGAGAAATAAGAATATGAGAAGTGCAAATTTTCCCAGTCGCATCCCGGCCTCAGCGCTGGTAACCGGGAAGAAAGGCTGCTGGTTCACTTCGTTATAGAACTAAGTAGTCATTACATGCAATACACACCGCCCGTCCCAAAAGTTCCGAGACTGATATTATGCTTGGCTTATAAGCGACATCAGCGCAGTAACTACGGTGGCAGCGTGAACTAACAAATGGAAACAACAGACGTGCATTCGACCAGTCAGTTGTGAGCAGCCATTGTAACTGCGACCGTAGTCTATCGACGTTATTGTGTCAAATGGACCAACATGTCTAATTCTTTGCTCCAGGATGTTTTGTAGAAGAGAAAGGCTTGTTTAAAGCTTGTCCCACACACTTTGATTCCCGAATTAATTGAAGCACAGAACTCGGATAATTATTATCGGCAAAAAATCGTCAAGGGTAATGGACTTGGTTTTTCCGGTGCGAACCTACCACAAAACGACAAAGTGCAGACATTCACGAGAAGAGTCAATGCTTTTGCGACATTATCGAGATTAAAATCAATGTGATGCGTTAGTTGCACAACATCCCAAACAAGGACTTCTCTGTCAGTTTCTTACGGCTATACTCAAGTGGGCGAGACTAAGCAGAACACCTGAAACATTAAAACCACCATCTTAACTTTTCTCTATTTTTTGTTAATCCATTCCCGAAACTTTTTGTACTGTCGGGTTATACTGGAAGCAGTAGTAAGTTTCTCGATTATTCTGGAATGGGATTTCATAAGACTCTGCGCGATGCAACATCTCTCACTGTTGTTAGTTGAGCAACCCTTACGTTGGGTAAAGAAACTCGTAGCGGAATTTGCAGCCCTTATTCAAATCTTTTTTCTCTCTTACGCTAATCCTGCTTGGAAATGGCTCCAGAATAGCAAACAACACTCAAGAATTTGTTTACTTATTATTATTATTATTATTATTATTATTATTGTTATAGGCATAGAGAAAGCTTTTGACAATGTTGACTGCAACACTCTCTTTGAAATTATGAAAGTAAGAGGGGTAAAATACAAAGAGCGAAAGGTTATCTACAACTTGTGCAAAAAACAGACGGCAGTTATAAGGGTCAGGGGCATGAAAGGGAGGCAGTGGTTGCGAAGGGAGTGAGACAGGGTTGTAGCCTGCCCCCAATATTGGTCAGTATGTACACTGAGAAAGCGGTAAAGGAAACCAAAGAAAGGTTTGGAGTCGCAGTTGAGGTTCATGGAGAAGAAAGAAAAATTTTGTTGTTTACCGACGACATTGTAATTTTGTCAGAGACAGCAAATGACTTAGAAGAAATTCCGGAATGAACAGAGTCTTGAAAGGAGGATGTAATATGAACATTAACAAAAGTAAAACAAGGATAATGGAATGCAGCAGAACTAAATCAGGTGGTGCTCACGGAACTAGATTAGGAAACGGATCACTTACAGTACTAGACGGGTTTTGCTACTTGCGCAGCAAAATAACTGATGATGGTTGAAGTAAAGAGGATATAAAATGTAGACTGGTTCAAATGGCTCTGAGCACTATGGGACTCAACTGCTGAGGTCATTAGTCCCCTAGAACTTAGAACTAGTTAAACCTAACTAACCTAAGGACATCACAAACATCCATGCCCGAGGCAGGATTCGAACCTGCGACCGTAGCGGTCTTGCGCGTCCAGACTGCAGCGCCTTTAAACGCACGGTCACTTCGGCCGGCAATGTAGACTGGCAATGGCAAGAGAAGCGTTTTTGAAGAGGAATCTGTCAACATTGAATATAGACTTAGGAAGTCTTTTCTATAGATACTTGCTTGGAGTGTAGCCATGTATAGAAGTGAAACATACACAGTAACTAGTTTCGACAACAAGAGAATAGAAGCTTTCGAAATGTAGTGCTACAGAAGAATGCTGAAGATTAGGAAGTACTGAACAGAAATGGGAAGACAAGAAATATACGACATAACTTGTGGATCGGTTGATTTGATAGGATAATTCTGAGACATCAAGGGATCACCAGTTTGGTACTGGACGGAAGTGTGTGGGGTAAAAATTGTAGAGGCTCTGAGCACTATGGGACTTAACTTCTGAGGTCATCAGTCCCCTAGAACTTAGAACTACTTGAACCTAACTAACCTAAGGATATCACACACTTCCATGCCCGAGGCAGGATTCGAACCTGCGATCGTAGTGGTCTCGCGATTCCATACTGTAGCGCTTAGAACCGCTCGGCCACTCCGCCGGAAAAATTGTAGAGGGAGACAAAGTAAGCAGACTCAGAATAATTGGATTGATGTAGTTATTCAGAAATGAAACAGCTTGCTAAGTATAGAGCAGTATGAAGAGCTGCATCAAACCCGTCTTCAGATTGAACACCGCAAAGAAAATATTATTTATTTATTTGCATTGTTTGTGAACTACTTCCTCGTGCCTGAATTAAATTGCCTTATAATCTTCCGACACATATATATGTGATACCGGCGTCTGTGGGTACATTTAGGTGGCTCTCCCACCCTAAATCTCTCGCGACAGAAACTCACACGTATCAGAAGGCGATCACTCATTCCAGTGATGATGCGCACGTTGTCCTGTTCTTTAATCTGTTTACACGTATTACAGAACATATGTTGACGGTTAATCATCTGCTGGTCCCTGTACGAGGCTCTGATCATCTGCTAATCCCTCTCTGTTTCCTAACAAGTTTCTAATGTTATCCGTAAACTTATTTAATTTATATGCCGAAAGAATCTTATGGTTTTTGTCTAGATAACAATGACGCGCCGTAGATTCCATTAATGACAGAACTGACAAAGAAGGCAACGATCGTGAAATCTCATTCCATGTATTTTGAATACGCAGTAGCAAGAATAACAGTTCCACTTTTGGTTCGTATGGCCTATTATTACTTCATCTAAAATATGCAAACAATATAGAAACTTTAAGAAATCTAAGTAAAATATATCTAAAGAAAGTGGCATCTCTCTCCTACCAGCAGCTTTGAAGATCTTCTCAAAAGCTCTGCAGAACAGGGCGGAACAACCAATCGAATCACAGATGTGGGAGTTCCAAGAGGGTCTCGGAAACGGACAATTATGTGCTGAGCATATTATGAATCTGAAGTCCAACCTTTCATATCTGAAACGCAGGAGCAGGGAATTTGTGGTGACCAGTGTAGATTTCAGGAATGCTTACGACTCAACTGATCGATAGTCGAAACGAATATTGTAACAGACGGAACTGCTACATAATTTAACTGTACGATTGGTTTCGGTTAGATAAGATTTTCCAGTATCTGTTGTACTACGTGATGGATACAAGGTAATTTTCATGCAATAATGTTTAATAATTGTAGTAAAATACATGCAAGATATAGAAATTCTTGTTAATAGGTGGTGTTAAATACACGTCATGAATCAACTGTCAAAATATATATTTATAAATAACATTTTTTGTTATGCGAAGGTAGATGCATAGCGTGTCAATTACACAATTAACCAAAGAATACATATGAAATAAAAAGCAAAGAACTGATTTTATAGCTAGCATTATCTTTGTAATAAAATATCACCAAAATTTACAATATACTTCTTGTTTCTTCAGTACAAGTTATTCACTTAAAATAAAATGGGCATCTTTAGCATAATAAGAAAAAAATTCTGGCTCTTTCTGCTTTGTATAGAATAGTAGGGCCTAACACTATTTTCAGTTTTGTCTACTTCGTGCTTTTCAGCTCTTAAATGTGTAGCAAATGTCGATGGGTTGTGTTTGTCGGTGTTACAATGTTCTTTATATAGTACAACTATTTTTTACCAGTTAGTGCAATATAAAAATCTCCAAACAAACCCTGACCAACACCACTTCCAAAGTGAAGTTCACTAGACAGGTATCTGAACTTTTAAAATCACGACAGAAGTGAATGAAGGAGATCTCTGCTCTTCAACTGCGATTTAGAAAAGGTCACCCAAGAAAGGCGTACAGAAAAAGATTGGTTTCTTCCAGTTTGGCCTACGAGGTTTTGAACAAATGAACATTACTCAATCAACTGATTTCCATAAGTAATATAATAAATCAAATTCCTTTCTGAAATCAACCAGTGTTAAAATAGTCGCTTCATGTTTGTTCGTTGCTTGTCATTTTCTTTCATTGCTTCAGTTGCTACACTATTACTTTCCGGAAGCTTGATGATATATAAGTAAGATATTATATAAGGTTTCGAAATGTAAGAAGAAACAGCAGGTGCTGTACTGTTGTTCTGCCCGTTGTCTCCAGTAAAAACTACGTAATGATTTCTTCAAGGTTAGTAGAGCGTATCTGATCCTGCACTGCTATTGTCACAGTCCTCTTGTACACCATTTACACAGATTTGACGCAAAACTCTGTGCTAGCGTATAAGGGTTCAGAGGCATGGCGCAAGGCCGGCAGAAATAAGGGCTCATTCCTAGAATACAAACAGAAAGTTTCATTTTCCGAGATATGGAGCGTTAAAACGAGGAGCTCTGTGTTCGTTGTAAGACGACGCCCCTTTATAACGTCTCAGAACTGAGGGCTGCATTCGACGATCCATAAGGTGGAACTATTTAACGAGCGGAGAAGTTTGTTGCTTCGATACGAGTCAACATAGACTTCATGCTGAAAGGCCCCTGTTTCACCTTTTAGAAGCTGAATATTATACGAGGGGGAGATGGAAGACAAACAAACTTGAGTAGAATTTTCGAGAAATCATCCTTCCTGTCGGCTGAAGTACGGCAGCGTATAATTCGTTATCCCTAACCTTAAGGAGTGACCTACTTAAGATAATAGGAATAAGAAAATAATATTTTAATTTTTTAAATAGTTGCGACTGAGTGTACTATCTCCTTATCGTGTAAGCTTAAACATTTTCTTCCTCAAAACGGTGAACGGCTGTTTGCTGTATATCCACGGATTTACCGTTGAGCTTTTGTTTATTATGAAATAATATCGACCGACAGTTAACAGTTTTTTGTTTGTTCAGGAGAGAAAACGATCGTAAATTATATTTTTATGAATGCGGGAGTCTTCAAATCATCTATATTTTTACAGTTGTCTCCATATTTAGTCGAGCGCTAAAAAGTGTGTCTCCGTGGCTTTGTATTGTGCTGTGCAGAGGAAATTGTTGAGTGCAACTATTTAAAGACCTACCAGCATTCATAAAATCCGACCAGATTGCATGCACGTGAATAATAACTGTAAAGCAGATAGAGAAATGCTAAATGAAACACGTCTGCCAATGCGTGAAGGCTTCATTGAGTACCATAGCAGAACCTTCTAGAAGGTAAAGGCTATCAACCGAACCGAAGTTAGTATTGAGACCTTCAAGGATAGGATATGTGCTGAAATTCAGCGTAACAAAGAAAAATACTGAATTTCGTTTACAAATGTTCTTTTGTAAAGAAAGATGCAGGTGAACGGTCCAATCTGCAAAGATGAATGATACAGTTGTTATTGTCATTGGAGTCGAGAAATAGCTGAAATAATTAAAACTGAACAGTTTCGAAGCCCAAAGGAATTAGTGTCAGATAGTTTACCGAATTTGCATCTGAGGTAGCCTCTGTCTGAAACATAACATACTGTAGATCCGGCTAACGAAAATACCGTGCCCAGTAGCTGGAACAAAGCACTGCTCACAACAATCTACATGAAGGGTAGTGAAGGTGATATACAAAACTATCGTCCAGTATCATAGAGAACCTACAGGTGCAGAATCTTAGAACAAATGTAACATTGTACTTTTCACAAAAGCCAGGACTGTAGTATCTTGTGACTGCAATATCAATGAGTCAACGTTGCAAAGGCTCAACTCGTACA
The DNA here is from genome assembly GCF_021461385.2 of Schistocerca piceifrons. NCBI lineage: Eukaryota > Metazoa > Arthropoda > Insecta > Orthoptera > Acrididae > Schistocerca > Schistocerca piceifrons. The sequence continues at coordinate 317,686,508 of NC_060139.1, read as the reverse complement.
GTTATCTGAGGGTAACAGTGTGTGAGGCTGTGATATGAAACGAACGTGTGGTCTCAGTGTAGGTACAGAAGGTGTCAGACTGGGCTCCATTGGCAGGATACTGGGAAAATGCAGTCAATCTACACAGAAGATTGCTCACAAAACACTCCTTCCACCCGCCATAGAATATTGCAGAAGTGTGTGGCAGACATACTACACTCATGCTCATAAATTAACGATAATTATAGAATGTGGTGCCACACAACGTGGCACTACACAAAACTGGCGCTAATAGCATAGAGATATAGGGAACACACACGACACAGATCTGTAAGTCCACGGTATTGGTGATAAGTTGAGAAAACCGTCGCGAAACACACGTGTTACAAAACGCCACTGTTTCCTGCGCATGTACCCCGACATTAATATGGGATATGAGCAACATGCACACATACACAGGCCGCAAAACGGGTTGGCATACTCTGGACCAGGTGGTCGAGCAGTTGCTGGGGTATAGCCTCCCATTCTTGCACCAGTGGCTGTCGGAGCTCCTGAAGTGTCCTAGGGGTTTGAAGACTTGCAGCGTCGAGCATCCCAGACGAGCTCGATTGGGTTTAGGTCTGGAGAACAGGTAGGCCACTCCATTCGCCTGATATCTTCTGTTTCGAGGTACTCACCTCGATGGCATCTCATCCATCAGGAGGAAGGTGGAACCCACTGCATCTCTGGAAAGGCGGACATACTGGTGCAAAATGACGTCCTGATAACCTGACCTGTTACATTTGTCAAGAACATGCAGGGGTGTACGTGCACCAATCCTAATCCCACCCCACACCATCAAACCACGAACTCCATACAGGTCCCTTTCAAGGACATTAAGGGGTTGGTATCTGGTTCCTTTGTCATGCCAGATGTAATCCCGGCGAGAATCACTGTTCACACTATACCTGGACTCGTCCGTGAACATAACCTGGGACCACTGCGCCAATGACCATGTACTGTGTTCTTGACACCAGGTTTTACGGGCTCTTCTGTGACCAGGGGTCAGTGGGTCAGCGGAATGCACCTTGCAGGTCTCCGGGCGAATAAACGTCTGTTCAGTCGTCTGTAGACTGTGTGTCTGGAGACAACTGTTCCAGTGGCTGCGGAAAACTCCCGAGCAAAGCTACCTGCAGTACTCCGTGGCCGTCTGCGGGAACTGATGGTGAGATGTAGGTCTTTTTGCGATGTTGTACACTGTGGACGTCCCGTACTGTAGCGGCTGGACACGTTTCCTCTCTGCTGGAATCGTTGCCGTAATCTTGAGATCACACTTATATGTGGCACACGGAGGGCCCATGCTACGACCTGCTGTGTTTGACCAGCCTACAGTCACCCTGGTATTCTACCCCTCATAAAGTCATCAATATGTGTTCTTTGACCCATTTCCAACACACAGTCACCATTAGCACGTCTTAAAACGTGTGCACACTTACTCGCTGCACCGTACTCTGACATGCACCAACACACCGCTGCCTATGTGGACTGCTGCCGCGCCACAGTGCGACAACCGCAGGTCAAATACACCGCATGGTCATACCCCGAAGTGATTTAAACTCGCAAACCGCCCACCAGAGCGTTGTTTCACAATGTATCAGCATTATCCTTAATTTATGAGAATGAGTGTACGTACACTGTCCAGTCACGGTACTGGACCACCCGTCAAAGGACTGAATAACCACATTTTGCAGCGTGGGCCGCTGTGAGACGTGCAGGAGGGAGAGTCAGTGAGGTTCTGGAAGGTGCTGACTGGGATGTGGAGCCATGGCGACTCAAACGCCGTGACCAGCTGCGCTACGTTTCTCGGCTGAGGATCGATGGCGCGAACAGCGCGATTGAAGTGGTACCACAAATGGGTTTAAATCAGGGGAGAGTTTGGTATCCAAGGGAGTAGGATAAAAACATCGTGGTGCTCTCCGAATTGCGCGCGTACACAGCGAGCTAAGTGACAAGTTGCATTGTGCTGCTGATAGATGTTATCGTGCCGAGGGAGAACAAACTGCATTCAAGGGGAAGGGCAGGGGAAGGGGGGGGAGGTAGGGGGGAGGGGGATGGTCCTCAAGATTAGATGCACACTCGTGTTGATCTACTGTGCCTTCCAGAATGGCGAGATCACCCAGGGAATACCTCAAAAACATTTCGCAGAGCGATAAAGCTCCGAAGATAGATGCGAGATCTCTGCTTACAGACGTTTCACTCCGTACACGCCAACAGCCATTTGTCCGATGGAGCACAAAACGCGATTCATCTGAAAACACCACCAGTCGCCGCTTAATGGACGTCCGGTTTCGGTACTGGCGTGCAAATGGTTCAAATGGCTCTGAGCACTATGGGACTTAACATCTGAGGTCATCAGTCCCCTAGACTTAGAACGACTTAAACCTGACTAACCTAAGGACATCACACACATCCATGCCCGAGGCAGGATTCGAACCTGCGACCGTAGCAGCAGCGCGGTTCCGGGCTGCAGCGCCTAGAACCGCTCGCCCACAGCGGCCGGCCTGGCGTGCAAATTCCAGCCTTCTTTGACGATGATCAGTAGTCAGCATCGGTGCACGAACCAGGAGCCTTCTGCGGAAGCCTTTACACAGCGACATTAGCTGAACGGCCGTTGAGGAGACACTGTTGATGGACCCTTGGTTCACCGGGGCAGTCAGCTGCACAACAACTGAACTTCTATTCGCCCGTGCACATCGTCACAGCCGTCGTTCGCCGCTGTCATCTATGGCCAGTGGTGCACCACAGTTGCATCGGCGTGGCTATTGTTTGGCGCCATTTTGCTGTGCACGATACACTTTAAACTCGGCGACATACCAACAGTTTAAAGACTTAGCCGTTTCGCAAATGCTTCCAGCCTGGGCCAGAAAACTAATGACCATGTCCTGTTGGGCGTCATATAAATCGCTCCGTTTCCACAATACGACTACGACTGCACTGTTTTCCGCGTCCCACAAACACACTTTATAAACCCTCCACTGCTTGTGCTGCCACCTGCCGTCTTTGAGTAATTATTAAACGTTGACGTCAACCACAGGCGGGGTGGCAGAGCGGTTCTAGGCTCTACAGACTGGAACCGCGCGACCGCTACGGTCGCAGTTTCGAATCCTGCCTCGGGCATGTATCTGTGTGATGTCCTTAGGTTGGTTAGATTTAAGTAGTTCTAAGTTCTAGGGGACTGATGACCTCAGATGTTAAGTCCCATAGTGCTCAGAGCCATTTGAACCAACCACAGGCGGTGGTCACATTAATGTGACTGGACCGAATAAGAATAACAGGAGCTTTTAAAAGTACACAAAGAAAGGTAAGCAACAACGGTTACATTTATGTTTGACCTGTAGGAGTAGGTGAAATAAGAAAAAGCTGTACTCACATATGCTAGAAGACCTACGCCAACAGTCGCACGAAAGCCTGTTGTAAAGTTTCAAGTTCCAGTATTAAGTGGGAAGTTCTGGAATACACCACAACCGCCCTTTCCATCGCCCCCGTGTGGGCCGCGAATGCAGGATCAGAATAATTACAGCCAGTACAAAGGCATTTAAGCAGCCATTGTTTCTGCGCTCCGTGCACGAACGGAACGGCGGGAAACCTTAATTTCTGGTACAATGGGAAATACACTCCTTCATATACTACATAACAGCGCTTTGTGGTGTGTACGTCTGTATGTAGAACGATTCAGTAACGTCACACAATCGGTTAATAAACCGTAATGAGGCATATGATACTAATGTTCTGGGAACTTGAAGACCCGATTTTCGATTTTACGATAGCACGTCTGTTACTTCTCCGGATTTGTTTTCTACCCTAGAAATGATAAATAGTTACTTAATGAAACCCGCTCGATCACGTACAACCGATAAAAACTAGTGCACCTTCGGACGAAACTCACTAAGTGGATACAACTGTGAATAACGTTTCTATTTACTCGTTTCTCCTTTCTTTCGTTTCACTTTTCTTTCCTTTCAGTTTCTGACAGAGGAAGGCTGGGATACTGACTATTCTTGGTCTTTAAGTCCGTGAAAGTTCAGTGGAAACTAATGTGACATAGAATTTGTTCACGTGTATAACCCTTTCGAGACTTTCAGCGCACACTGTACACTGATGAAATAGAGGTGGAGCACGTCACTGGTAGAGGTTGTGACGTTCCTGCTCTGCGAGACGAAAGATTTATCCCCACGCTTCACATCTCACCAGAGCGAAAATTGCAGTAGCTGATACATGAAGTGGAGTGAGATACGAAAAACAGCTAGTACTACGAGTAAACTTGTCGTGAGAAATTGCGCTAAGTGAATAGTCTCGTACTCTGATTGGCTGCCTTGATAGAAGATGGAGAAGTTAACCTCAAGCCACATATTTATTACTTTAATTATTACTACAGTATAGTTCAGAAATGCATGGAATAATGTGGCGAAACATATCAGTGCCAAGCTATCGTTACACAGTCAAATCATCATTTTAGAATAATTTTTTGAGTATAATTGAGTAACGAGATAGAGTTGAATCACTTGCTGTGTCATCGTCTTCGCACCGGATGATGTCACACTGAATCTGTTCATGCTTCTTAGCACAGTCGTTAAGGACAGGTGAAAATAGTGAAGTTACTAAGATTTCAGCGCTTCTTCAAAATTACGACCGTGCAAGCAAGGCAGAGAGTAGCTGAGCTAAGAAAGTGTAATGTGAACTTTGAAACTCTAGCAATACATTCTGTCATGTAAATTAGTGTATTTGGTCAGGAATATACGGCGTGTACTCGAGTGTCTCCCAATTGAGTTTTCTTAACTTCTGCGTAACATTTGTTATATGGGGATATGCGTTGTCATGGAGCAGCAGTACCTCTTACTGCGGTTTTACCGGACTTCTCGCGTTAGTTTCACGACGTAATGTCTCCATCGTTGTACAGTACCAATCCACAATGATGGCGACACCAGGTTCCCTGTAATCAATAAGCAATAGGTCCGGGTAAGCAAGGAACAGGTTAGCATCACTTTTCCAGCAGATGGCTGGCTGTTGAACTTCTTGGGACGATAGACGACACCGCTGCATCGTCGACGCTTTCAGCTACGGTTCCCAGTGATGGCACCAGCTTTCGTCTCCTGCGGCAACGCGCGCAGAGAACACAGAACAGAGAATTTGGCGTACCATTCCACAACGGTGATTTTCGGCACGTTGTTTGTCCTTCGGCAGCCAAGAAAATAATAACAGCACATTGCTCCAGTTTGGACGCGTTTGGTAATAACGTCACCATAGTTCACGTTTCTGTATTTACATCACCCATGTTGGAAAGACAGGAACGCCACACTGATCCCTTGCCTACATGTCGGTGCTTATTTACCCGCATCAGAGTCGCGTTACGTTGCAGCAACGCCTTCAAATGTAAACTTCGTGATCGCACCTTGTATTTTAAATACGCCTCCAGTAAGTCCAGAACTCGTAGAGATGTGGGTTTGTATTACTAGCCCAACTCAGTAGATGGAAAGCTTAGAAACCAAAGTGATCTTTGGTCGGCGACCGAGCGAGGGTCAGGATAGTACATCACAGATTTGTATACCCAACAGAAGTTTTCAAAGACTACCTCGATTTCACTTTCCTACAGTACAGGGTCAAAGTATGAAAATTACACACTTCATCGCATTTAGACAAATGGAGCAAGCCGTTTCATTCTTTCTGGATTTTGTGTGGTCGACAGTTGGCCTTAGCAGGTTAATGAAGAAACCATTAGTTCCTGGGAAGTTCCGCAGAAAACACCGGAAAAGGTTTTTCACTATTTTTTCTTACCAAATAGGAGCTGCGGATGCCAAGGCGGATATGCGCAGCAAGTGGCTGATACTTTTACCATGTATTCCTAAGATTCCTAACACAAACAGTTTTGAAAATTTTCTTGGTAGCTTTATCCGTTTCCGAGGTAAAGAGGTTCAAAGTTATTAGCACATGGGCTGTTCTTTAAATAACCTCCAAAAAAGAGTTCCTCTTATTTTTGCGTTCCAAAAATTGTGCCACGGATTCCAAGATGGGGCCGGCCTCTGTGGCCGCGCGGTTCTAGGCGCTTTAGTCTGAACTGCGCGACCGCTACGGTCGCAGGTTCGAATCCTGCCTCGGGCATTGATGTGTGTGATGTCCTTAGGTTAGTTAGGTTTAAGTAGTTCTAAGTTCTAGGGGACTGATGACGTCAGATTTTAAGTCCCATAGTGCTCAGATTATGGAATATTATGGAAATGGAAGAGGATGTAGATGAAGATGAAATGGGAGATACGATACTGCGTGAAGAGTTTGACAGAGCACTGAAGGACCTGAGTCGAAACAAGGCCCCCGGAGTAGACAACATTCCATTGGAACTACTGACGGCCTTGGGAGAGCCAGTCCTGACAAAACTCTACCATCTGGTGAGCAAGATGTATGAAACAGGCGAAATACCCTCAGACTTCAAGAAGAATATAATAATTCCAATCCTAAAGAAAGCAGGTGTTGACAGATGTGAAAATTACCGAACAATCAGTTTAATAAGCCACAGCTGCAAAGTACTAACACGAATTCTTTACAGACGAATGGAAAAACTAGTAGAAGCTGACCTAGGGGAAGATCAGTTTGGATTCCGTAGAAATACTGGAACACGTGAGGCAATACTGACCTTACGACTTATCTTAGAAGAAAGATTAAGGAAAGGCAAACCTACGTTTCTAGCATTTGTAGACTTAGAGAAAGCTTTTGACAATGTTGACTGGAATACTCTCTTTCAAATTCTAAAGGTGGCAGGGGTAAAATACAGGGAGCGAAAGGCTATTTACAACTTGTACAGAAACCAGATGGCAGTTATAAGAGTTGAGGGACATGAAAGGGAAGCAGAGGTTGGGAAGGGAGTAAGACAGGGTTGTAGCCTCTCCCCGATGTTATTCAATCTCTATATTGAGCAAGCAGTAAAGGAAGCAAAAGAAAAATTTGGAGTAGGTATTAAAATCCATGGAGAAGAAATAAAAACTTTGAGGTTCGCCGATGACATTGTAATTCTGTCAGAGACAGCAAAGGACTTGGAAGAGCAGTTGAACGGAATGGATGGTGTCTTGAAGGGAGGATATAAGATGAACATCAACAAAAGCAAAACGAGGATAATGGAATGTAGTCGAGTTAAGTCGGGTGATGCTGAGGGTATTAGATTAGGAAATGAGACACTTAAAGTAGTAAAGGAGTTTTGCTATTTGGGGAGCAAAATAACTGATGATGGACGAAGCAGAGAGGATATAAAATGTAGACTGGCAATGACAAGGAAAGCGTTTCTGAAGAAGAGAAATTTGTTAACATCGAGTATAGATTTAAGTGTCAGGAAGTCATTTCTGAAAGTATTTGTATGGAGTGTAGCCATGTATGGAAGTGAAACATGGACGATAAATAGTTTGGACAAGAAGAGAATAGAAGCTTTCGAAATGTGGTGCTACAGAAGAATGCTGAAGATTAGATGGGTAGACCACATAACTAATGAGGAAGTATTGAATAGGATTGGGGAGAAGAGAAGTTTGTGGCACAACTTGACCAGAAGAAGGGATCGGTTGGTAGGACATGTTCTGAGGCATCAAGGGATCACCAATTTAGTATTGGAGGGCAGCGTGGAGGGTAAAAATCGTAGAGGGAGACCAAGAGATGAATACACTAAGCAGATTCAGAAGGATGTAGGTTGCAGTAGGTACTGGGAGATGAAGAAGCTTGCACAGGATGGAGTAGCATGGAGAGCTGCATCAAACCAGTCTCAGGACTGAAGACCACAACAACAACAACAGTGCTCAGATCTCGAACAACCTTGAAACTTTCATTATATTAAAACATTTCCGAGTTGCAGAGATTCAAAGTCACCTTACATGTACACCGTAAAATACGCACGTAAAATCTCGCATGAGGCGAAATACGTAGTTTATAAAGTGACGTAGCGCGGAGAAATATGCTGTAAAGTGTCTCCGTTATCATCAGAAGAGCTCTGGGAACCCCACATTGTAGTACTGAAGCACTCAAAATTTTACTAACTCACAAAGTTATTTTCACATGAGTCACATGCCATGCTGTGGCAGGGAAAAGAACGGAACCAGCGGAAAAATGCTAATTTTGGAGCACGTAAATGCGAATATGCTTCTGTTTAAAAGACTCTGACTGGGGTACCAGCTGCCTCATTCTACCTTCTTCAACATCTTTTTTAGCCTGTCAACACAGTCGCTCTTTATTATGTGGAGAGACGAGGAGATAGTTGCAGTAGGAAAGACACGGAAAAGTAACAAATACTAAAAGATAGTAGAGAGTGGATGTGGTATAGAAAGAGCGAAGGAGACAATGGCAGTGTGAGAGAAAGTGAGGGACACAGTGGTACTGGAAAGTAGTTAACAGTGATAGAATAGTGGTAGGAAAAGAATTTGGGAGAGGAATGAAGAGACTGAGAAGCAGAAGTTGGTGAAACCTGTAATTGTGAGACACAGAGTTTATGACAGTGACAACGATGAAGAGAGACAATGAGAAGAGACAGCAGCGGTGGGAAGAAACTAATGAGTGGAAAGCAAGAGGGAAATAGTGGCAGTGAGAGGAGACCGTAATAGTAGGACAGAACAATGGAGACTGTGGCTGTGAGACAGTGGCAGTTAGAGAGACACAAAGAGATGATGACAGTGAGATGAACTGAATGCGTAAGAATGGCCAAATGTAAGAGGATGGACATGAGTGACTTGCAGTGAGTGTGAGCGAATTAGTTAGGGAAGCTTGTGGCCCTGAGAGGTGAGAAGCATGTTAAAAAGAGCGCGAATACGTTCGGATGGCGAAATTTTTGGGAAAAATTTTATAACGTGCTGAGGAAGGTAGAATGAGGCAACTGGTACCCCAATTTCCAACTTTTAAACGAGAGCATATTAGTCTTTTTTGTGCTCCGATAGGAGCAATTTTCCGCTGGTAATTGTATTTATCAAATATGTTCAATTAATGCCTGTCGCCTTCCAGGTAGAATCAATTTGAGTCACACATGTCTGCATTCGTTCTTTACACCTTTTGAAACATTTCTTGATGTCATTTTTCGTGTGACTGCTGCCGACTTTCCATCAATTTGTAGATAGTGATGTCCAAAATGTTGGATGTAGGGCTATAAATTTTGTTTCATTATATTACATCTGTTGACTGTTAATGTCCTGCAGCAGTTGATTTGTTCGCCTTAAGAAGACGAGCCCGCCACTGGTGCGTCTTAATTAGTTCGTTGTTTACTCAGTGTAAGATCTTCCATATTCGTACGGAGTTCTCTGAACCCCTACTTTAAATAGCACACGAGATCGATTTTGCCTGAGGCTAGAAGAGCCAAAAGGACCGAAGATCATCAGCTTCATGTTTTTCATGTTTCCTCAATACTCTACCAATTCTAGCGGAGACATGAAAGCTATCGCCTTCAAGTTCCAGCCTCTTCATTGAATCGCCGTTTATCCCTCTGCAGGACCCTGCATATCTGTTTATCGGTTTTCCATTAATACAAAACAGAGATGTTTAAATTCCCCCTGCAGGCTGCCTCCGTCTGAGAGTGTGTGGGTGAACCAACATCTAGAGAAGTACATAGCATAGAAAGTATAAAAAATTAGATCAGAAGCAAACAACAATACAAAGGCATAACGAAATGTGTGTTTATGCAGGGTGGTTATAATTAAACGTCCGCCGCCTGAGATGAGCACATGAAAAACGAGTGCTCGTAGAACAATGAAATTTTGTGGAAACATTTGATGGGGCACGCGGAAGGGAAACAACTGATAAACAATTGAAAGAAACATACTTTAATTTCCACTTGTCAAGGTTCAAATCTGGTGGTCATGGTCGTAACGCAGTTGAAGCAATGTGAGATGGAGCTCCATCGTGCATCAAAATCTTTGGTTCCAAAACACCTCTCTCCCGTAGAGCAGTATGTCCTTTGTCCTTTGATTCCGAGTTCCTCGAAGAAAAATGGACTGATCTTGGACTGTGCTGTAAAGCCGCACTACACACTGACACGTTCGCTATGCAGAGGAACTTGTTGTTGGGGGTGACGATCCACAAATGCGACAGTTGTGAATGCCCACTGCCCTAGTGAATGTAAAGTGTGCTTCACGACTTCACAAAATATTCCAACATAGCATGTCGTCAGTTTCAACCCTTGCAAGAAACCTAAAACTAAAGTCTACTCTAATGTTTGCGTCACATGGGAAACGATGAGTAATGTGAAATTTGTACGGATACCAGATGTTCGCAGCGCATTTCGGTCGGTGGACGATGGAATGTTCAGCTGTTGTGACGCAGCTCATGCACTGCTTGAAGATCGCACCTTGCGCCCAGCGTTCTTAGGCAGGGCAACAGTAACTTCTTTAATAATTTGTGACGAATTTGGCCGTAGGACTCTCCCAGGAGCAAACAGAGTCATTGGCCGATCGTTCCAACCTGCGTAACCACCAGGCTCACGGGATTTTTGAACCCTCTTATGTAGAAATCAAAATGGATATCTTTCAATTGTTTGGCCGGCCGAGGTGGCCGAGCGGTTCTAGGCGCTACAGTCTTGAACCACGAGACCGCTACGGTCACAGGTTCGAATCCTGCCTCGGGCATGGATGTGTGTGATGTCCTTAGGTTAATTAGGTTTGGATGTGTCTGATGTCCTTAGGTTAGTTGGGTTTAAGTAGTTGCAAGTTATAGAGGATTGATGACCCCAGATGTCTCATAGTGCTCAGAGCCATTTTGAGCCTAGTGCGTAGAGCTATTACCCTCCTGTGGCACCAAACCAGTGAATTCTGCTGCTGTGTCCGTTTGGCGACGTCATTTGGCACAGCCCTGTTGTCATGGTAGAGCTGCGAGACTGAGAATAAATTCGTTAAAAAATGTCGAGTACTTCAAGTCGGCAGCGGCACTCTTTTTGGACACATGAGCCGCTTCCAGTCACGTGTCCTTGCCAAAGTCAATGTGGAAACCTGCGTTCCCCTTTGCTGCCTGAGTCTGTGCAGTACCGCAGAGTTCACTGTTTCAGCATGTTGACCTGCATAGCACCTTGGTGTCACCTTTGTTATTACAGCGAGAAAATCTGCGCTCACCTGCTGTCACCACTGGTGCAGCACAGCACTCAGGCTAACACTAGTATGCGCCTACGTGCTTGGCACGCTACAATTTGGTCAAAGCGTTCACGGTGTAACACTGTCCATTTCCAGTAGTGTATTTCATAATGTTAAGTCACTGCGGTGCATATATCAAATATATCGAATATCCTCTATTTCTGTCAAACAACTGTAGTCCCTTTTCCACAGGATCCATAGAATACGTCGAGGAGAAGTAACACTTTGGTGCAGTGACCAAAGGTCCATTTCAGAAGACGTAAAACGCAGCATCCCTCTGTAGCAATGGCAAGTAACTATTGATAAAACGTGAAACTCAAATTTTAAAATGTTTCTGCGGCCTAAGATTCACCCTATGTGGAGTGTCTCACTGCATCAGCCACGCTTCTCCAATGTCGCCCTGTGACGTAGACCTCTCAACGGACCTTTATTCACCGTCATTTCCCGCCCGGCTTTGACAGTTGAAGCGCAGGCCACAGACATGCCAGCAACTCTTTGCGTCACCCAGCACCCTGTGGGGGATTTCTGGTGGCTCTCCGCGTATTTTTATGGGCGCTACCTGCAGGAACGTGCAGCATACATCGCAGCGCTACAGCGGTTTCCCTTACAGTTCAGCCATACGGTACAGTAAATAATGGACTGCTGGCGCCTTTCCTCTGTTACCGGAGACATAGATTGCGGGTGAAGCGCCGCTAGCCCTTTGTGTCCTCGCAGCCAGAAATATTGCTGACAGGTGTCAAAAAACTGTTGCAACTCAGGCTTTTTTGTTAGACAAGTAGCTGTTATGAATAATATGACTCCTCTGTACTTCGTTCCGAGTCGCTACGAACATGAGTAGCCAAGGCAATGTTGTTTATTTCTTAAAAACTAAATGACTCTACAACATTAAACCTACTTTAAAACGTCTCAGGCTGTATAGTCACGATTAATCAGTGCATCAGTTTAGAATGAATAACAGGAATAGCTAAAATAAACCGGCAGCGCGTGTTAAAGCGCGTTGTCTCCACCCGTAAGTGGAGTAAAAACAGTGGCAAATATTCAGTTGATAATTCTGTATTATCAGAGTCCATCCACACGTCCTCTGCCTGTTAAACCTTACCTGCCCTGCCCTTACATGGGTTTCAGTCATTTTGTAGTTTAGTTACTCTTTGCATTAACCCGACACAACTCAGGAATAGGGTCGTATACCATCAAATAAATAATACGCTACTCTGGTAAAAACACACTAGAGAGTTGAGGCTCTAGATCCTCCAAATAGTTTGGTGTACAGTAGTAACAACACAAACACAAAGAAACAATTTTCATACAGCAGAATTCCCGGAGCCTATACAGCAGACGTTAATTCCAATAGACAAGAAACACTTCCACATTTAGCTGACTGGCGACTCACTTCTGAAATCGTAATAATACTGTAGTCACGTAAGACATTCAAAAGGAAAGGCCAGTACGGTTCTGAATCTACTTGGCAACTATGCACCATATTCTTTATGACGACTGAAATTGGCTCCCACAGTCTCAACGGAAATGATCATTAGCAAATACCTAAAGAAACGAGAAAGTTAAGAACACGATAGTAAGCATCGCCCTACTTACTGTCAACGATGTGAGCGATGAGGTAGCGGCGTGACATGAACTTCGTTCGCTTAAGACTACAGGTATTGTCACAGACAAACTTCGGAACACCAGTTAAAGTTACTTTATTCGCGACTCTTCTATTAGTTTGACATCACGAGAAAGACGGCCAGAGAGCTTATTGCAACACCGAGGTGGTACTTTCATCAGGTACAGATCTATCCTCAGTCATCATGCGTCATGTTTTGCCTCGAACAAAGGCCTGTAACATCCATTTATCACTTTTTTGCCACTTGTGGTGTGAGACATCATTTTCCCTGATATATACAAGTTTGATACGATAATGCTATAACCAGGTTCCTGCAGTACAAACAATCTGGTAAATAATTTTACAACCATACTATCTCCTCAGAAACGTATTTTTTCTCCAATTTGCACTACTTTTGTTTCCCCCATCCTTCAAGGCTTGAGACGAATCCAGTCGCATGTTCCTAAGTGACATTTGCCCTCGCAGACTGCACATTACTGTTGATTTTTTTTTTCCAGCAGCATCCCTGCGCCTAGATTCCAGAACCCTCCTAACGTCTCGCTCCTGCGCCGTCGTGGGTAGCTTATACAGGGCTATTACGAATGATTGAAGCGATTTCATAAATTCACTGTAGCTCCATTCATTGACATATGGTCACGACACACTACAGATATGTAGAAAAACTGATAAAGTTTTGTTCGGCTGAAGCCGCACTTCAGGTTTCTGCCGCCAGAGCGCTTGAGAGCGCAGTGAGACAAAATGGCGACAGGAGCCGAGAAAGCGTATGTCGTGCTTGAAATGCACTCACATCAGTCAATCATAACAGTGGAACGACACTTCAGGAGGAAATTCAACAAAGATCCATCAACTGCTAACTCCATTCGGCGATGGTATGCGCAGTTTAAAGCTTCTGGATGCCTCTGTAAGGGGAAATCAACGGGTCGGCCTGCAGTGAACGAAGAAACGGTTGAACGCGTGCGGGCAAGTTTCACGCGTAGCCCGCGGAAGTCGACGAATAAAGCAAGCAGGGAGCTAAACGTAACACAGCCGACGGTTTGGAAAACCTTACGGAAAAGGCTACCGTTTACAATTGCTACAAGCCCTGACACCCGATGACAAAGTCAAACGCTTTGAATTTTCGGCGCGGTTGCAACAGCTCATGGAAGAGGATGCGTTCAGTGCGAAACTTGTTTTCAGTAATGAAGCAACATTTTTTCTTAATGGTGAAGTGAACAGACACAATGTGCGAATCTGGGCGGTAGAGAATCCTTACGCATTTGTGCAGCAAATTCGCAATTCACCAAAAGTTAACGTGTTTTGTGCAATCTCACGGTTTAAAGCTTACGGCCCTTTTTTCTTCTGCGAAAAAACGTTACAGGACACTTGTATCTGGACATGCTGGAAAATTGGCTCATGCCACAACTGGAGACCGACAGCGCCGACTTCATCTTTCAACAGGATGGTGCTCCACCGCACTTCCATCATGATGTTCGGCATTTCTTAAACAGGAGATTGGAAAACCGATGGATCGGTCGTGGTAGAGATCATGATCAGCAATTCATGTCATGGCCTCCACGCTCTCCCGACTTAACCCCATGCGATTTCTTTCTGTGGGGTTATGTGAAAGATTCGGTGTTTAAACCTCCTCTACCAAGAAACGTGCCAGAACTGCGAGCTCGCGTCAACGATGCTTTCGAACTCATTGATGGGGACACGCTGCGCCGAGTGTGGGAGGAACTTGATTATCGGCTTGATGTCTGCCGAATCACTAAAGGGACACATATCGAACATTCGTGAATGCCTAAAAAAACTTTTTGAGTTTTTGTATGTGTGTGCAAAGCATTGTGAAAATATCTCAAATAATAAAGTTATTGTAGAGCTGTGAAATCGCTTCAATCATTTGTAATAACTCTGTATTTTTTCCTGGTGCTCGGAGGCCCGCAGCGCTACGATGAACGGACGCGGCAGTTGCGTAGTCCAGCGAATTCTGATGCTAGGGCTCAATTAAAATTCTTGCGACGAAATTTGGAGTTACCAGTCTTACATTCAGTAACAGACTGATAGCTCTCAATCAGGGCAATATACAAAACCACTGCAATAAATAATTTAAAATTCAGAATCAGGTAACACGCACCAAGGATGCCAAGCATAATATTAAAACAAATAGTGTAATAAAATTACACTGCAATAACCCACGAAATAAGTACAACTTAAAAGTGCAAGCCAAGTTCAAAATAAATTTACTGCACCCAGACCAAATCACCACTGAAGCCGTGAGAGCAGGTGTATAAAAGCTTGCAATAACTAACAGTGTCAACAGTCAGCAAATAATACAATGAGAAAAAATTCAGAAATATAACGAGGCGTAATGAATACTGTAACGATTTCGGATTATAACAATATCAGAAAACGTTTTCAAATGCTTCTCGATCTAGGTTTAGTCCTTGTACTCAAAGCGGGGCTACGGCAAAAGAATTAAGAAGGATAAGCAACTTTCATAACTCAATCGTTGCAAAACGAATCGGAAAGAACACTAAATCAAAGGCACCCCACATACACCAAGACTCTGCTTTAATTAGACGAGCTCACATTGTCTTGCAACCAATACAATAAAGTAACTCAGTGGTTCATTGAGTACTACTGTATAATCGCACTAAATGATTACAATCACTTACCCTGAAACAGGAGAGATTTATAATAGAATGCTTAACTACCACGCAATAGCACAGACCAAAAGCTGTGTACACAGCAAATACTGTTACTTTCTCCTGTAAGGACAATACTAATCGTGTACGGGAGACAGTTAACGACAACTTGCAGAAGGAAGTTAGGGAAGAACTGTACGGCAACCGAATTTCAAGGCTCCAGACGCTGTTCCATTTCATGCTTTCTAGTAACCTTTCTAGTAACCGACAGGAACAGACTGCTCTATAGTGAACAACACCGAGTCTTCCGTACCTCCACAACCCAGGCAACACTTCTTCTCGGCACCCGAGTAGACCAGTTCTATCCACGCGAGCGGTCGAATCCAACCCGCTCCCTTGCTCGGTGGTACTCCCGGTCACAGAGCACCAAATTAAACAAGTGCAATGTCCATGTTACAATACGGAAACGGAAGAGTTCCGAGTGGCCTGACAATGAACTTAGAAAATGTTCAAGTGTGTGTGAAATTTTATGGGCCTTACCTGCTAAGGTCATCAGTCCCTAAGCTTACACACTACTTAACCTAAATCATCCTAAGGATAAACACACACACACCCATGCCCGAGGGAGGACTCGAATCTCCGCCGTGATCAGCCGCACCGTCCATGACTGCAGCGCCCGAGACCGCTCGGATAATCCCGCGCGGCAATGAACTTAGAATTCGGGAAAATACGGCGCGATAGCCTGTATTATGCTTTACGAAATTTGAGTAGTAACTGATAATATTTTGATTTGTACTTTACGGATGTGTCTGACAGTCTAGAGGTAACGCATATTTATTTGTAAAATCCAATATTGCATTTTAGACTATGTGGCTGTTATGAAGTGGAAGTTATGTTCCTGATTACGATCTTCTTGTGTGTATTGCACTCTGAATTGCTTTGTAAATATGTTGCTCGTAGTTTGTTTAATGTTTGCTCTCATCCGCAATATTGGGTGGCGTAAATAGTTCCACATTTGGTTTTGTTTTATATGTTGCATGATATTCTGTAGTCACACGTCTATTTGTTACAGCTTACGAATTACCGTATGAACTGCTCTGTTTAAACACATCGTAAGCATATTGCTGCAGACGACAGAATATAATGTTTGCTGTAGACTGGCAGAATTTAATGTTTGTTTCATAACCAGTTCTCGGTGGTTCCTAAAAGATGACTTTCTTAAAGTATTAACGAGCAATAGGGTATCACTTGCACAAAGTATATTCTTGGTTTAAGTAAAGAAACGGTATTTTCGAAAGAGAAATTTTTACGAAATAGGCTATAGTTTAGGTTTATGACTTCTTATACGTTATGAAACAGTGGGGTACCTAATTTCAGCAAAATAGCTGTTGGATGCTTGATTAGCTTTATCGTGGACGTTAAAAATCACAGTAACGAACGAACTGATAGTTATAGTATAGTAAGCTATTATATATAACTACATCTGCTGTCTACAAGATACCATACGTTTTGTGGTGGACTCTACAGACTGAAACAGTATCACCCCCCCCCCCCCTCCCCCACCGGTTTCTTTCCCATCCAAGAATGGGACATAGGAAGAAATGTCGAGCTGCAATTTTTGTATAGGAAGGAATATGTTTCTAGGCAAGTTCTGGGATGCGGACTCTCGAAATTTTGAGTAATTTTTTCCGTGAAGCAAATTCTCTCTCTGCATTCCTGATGTCTAAGTAATCACTTTCTTGTGGACAACTACATAGATTGAGGGTAGGCTGACAATAAAGATTATATCCAGCACCTCATTCATACACGAGGGTGTGCTGAAAAGTAATACCTCTTAATTTTTTATTCTGTTCTCAATAGCGGGTGAGGTATTACATGTCATGCTTATTACTCGGTCGACTTTCCCGCTGAGCTGACGCCAGTTGCAACCCACTGCAGCCAGAGGGCTCCAATTATAGCGTGTAATGCGGTTGTGTGTAACGTAACTACGTCGGTACGTGATCAAAGTGAAGTCTTCGAAGGTGTTCTCTAAGTTCTGTAATCGAGTTTCTCACCACAGGATACGTGCTTCCAATTGAAATCCGAAGTGTAATGAAACTCGTGAACGAAGATGCGACCCTGAAAACAAGAAAGCATCAATGGAATTTTACCACAAAGGATCACCGACGTCAAAAAGTTGAAGATCATGCCATCAGGAGACAAAGTCATTCAGACAGTGTTCTGGGATATTCAAGATGGGGGGCATTTTGAATTCATGCGTAAAGGCCCCACCATAAACTCTATACGGTAATGCGAGATCCTCAGAGAACTGAAAGCACGATTTCGAAGAGTTCGGCCACACATGCAGCAATCCGACGCCTTGGGATCACTTACATCAGTCACTCTCCATTCAGTCCCGACTTGGCTCCATTCGTTTTTCATATGTTTCCAAAACTTAGAGAACACCTTCGAAGACTTCACTTTGATAGTTATGAAACGGTGCAAGCGGAATTGAGGTTGCGGCTCCGTCAACGGAGTCAAACATTCTACAGTGACGTTATCAATAAATAGGTCTGTCGTTGGGGCCGGCCGCGGTGGTCTCGCGGTTCTAGGCGCGCAATCCGGAACCGTGCGACTGCTACGGTCGCAGGTTCGAATCCTGCCTCGGGCATGGATGTGTGTGATGTCCTTAGGTTAGTTAGGTTTAAGTAGTTCTAAGTTCTAGGGGACTGATGACCACAGCAGTTGAGTCCCATAGTGCTCAGAGCCATTTGCACCATTTTTTTGTCGTTGGGAAAAATGTGTTCGTCGACAGGGTGACGATGTCGAGAAATCAATACGTAGACATGAAGAATAAATATATAGAATGTTAATAAGGTTTGTTTTCTTTAAGACTATTTAAGCGTTCTCACATACAAAATTCGGAGACTTTATATATCAACACGCCTTCGTAAATTAAAAATTTAATTTCCTGGTTGTGAATGAGGTTTAGGGAGACTCCCCTTGTTTATAAGAGAAATAACTGTTAATTCCCTTCGATGTACCTCCAATTACAGAACTCCTAACCCGAAACCCCTCTTCCAAATACTATCCCCATTAGTGTTTCTGCTACTAACGATCTCGCTTGAAATATTTAGGCTCTGCGACAGATCTAAAGCTCCATCTGCCTGCCATATGTAATCATATCGAATGAAAAATAAAAGTAAGAAATAAACAAATGGCAATGGGAGAATCCTCTGTCATATTTGACCTCGACTGGGTTATGATGAAAATATATTAAATTTAATTTAATTAGAGATTAAAACGAATAACACTTCCACATTTAAATTTAATAACTACCACCTCAGCTCTAAAAACTGATTTATTGAG
Source organism: Schistocerca piceifrons (assembly GCF_021461385.2). NCBI lineage: Eukaryota > Metazoa > Arthropoda > Insecta > Orthoptera > Acrididae > Schistocerca > Schistocerca piceifrons. The sequence continues at coordinate 317,667,828 of NC_060139.1, read as the reverse complement.
GCATGCATCGTGTGCTGTTGTGTGGTGTTTCTGGCTAATTGTCCCTCTTATGGGATCTGGTGAATCTGAAATGCAATATTGGTTTACTGGGAGACAGTTATTCCAGCGTGGTATATGGAAACTGTAATATTGTGCAACATGGGTTAGTAGTCTCAACTGGGCGGCACACATCGCATAACGGTTGTGCGAAGGGGGGAGGGGAGGGGGTGGAGGGTGGTAAACCACGTGAAACATCTGGAAACTACGTTTTCTCCTCTCCCATTGGCTATCGAGGTCATGCACTTAAGGCGACGCGTTGCTCTTTCTGGCCTCTGATTGGCTAGTTTTTGAGAACAGAGACCGGAGAACGGCCTGATGCGATGGTGTGGCGTCTGTTTGAGGGTAGACTTGCGTGAAGAAAGACATGGTTAGCACGAGAGTGTAATTTTATTCTTCTTCGCTTGTGTATAACTATTTTAAAAGTGTTTGTGACTACGAGTGGCACACTTTCCACACGAAAACGTCTTGTGATAAATGAAAATTCCGGATAAGTACGAACAGCACTCACACATCTTGGGTTCTGTACAACCTTAAGTATGTATACAGATAGTTAATCCATCCTGGGGATCGAGAATGACAAAAGTATTTTTTATGTAATATACGCTACCGGCCATTAAAATTGCTACACCACGAAGATGGCGTGCTACAGACGCGAAATTTAACCGACAGGAAGAAGATGCTGTGATATGCACATGATTAGCTTTTCAGAGCATTCACACAAGGTTGGCGACGGTGGCGACACCTACAGCGTGCTGACATGAGGAAAGTTTCCAACCGATTTCTCATACATAAACAGCAGTTGACCGGCGTTGCTGGTGAAACGTTGTTGTGATGTCTCGTGTAAGGAGGAGAAATGCGTACCATCACGTTTCCGACTTTGATAAAGGTCGGATTGTGGCCTATCGCGATTGCGCTTTATCGTATCGCGACATTGCTGCTCGCGTTGGTCGAGATACAATGACTGTTAGCAGAATATGGAATCGCTGGGTTCAGGAGGGTAATACGAAACGCCTAGCAGTCGAGATGACAGGCATCTTATCCGCATGGCTGTAACGGATCGTGCAGCCACGTCCCTTTCCCTGAGTCAACAGATGGGGGCGTTTGCAAGACAACAACCATCTGCATGAACAGTTCGACGACGTTTGCAGCAGCGTGGACTATCAGCTCGGAGACCATGGCTGCGGTTACCCTTGACGATGCATCACAGACAGGAGCGCCTGCGATGGTGTACTCAACGACGAAACTGGGTGCACGAATGGCAAAACGTCATTTTTTCGGATGAATCCAGGTTCTGTTTACATCATCATGATGGTCGCATCCGTGTTTGGCGACATCGTGGTGAACGCACACTGGAAGCGTGTATTCGTCATCGCCATACTGGCGTATCACCGGCGTGATGCTATGGGGTGCCATTGGTTACATGTCTCGGTTACCTCTTGTTCGCATTGACGGTACTTTCAACAGTGGCCGTTACATTTCAGATGTGTTACGACCCGTGGCTCTACCCTTCATTCGACCCCTGCGAAATCCTACATTTTAGCAGGATAATGCGCGACCGCATGTTGCAGGTCCTGTACGGGCCTTTCTGAATACAGAAAATGTTCGACTGCTGCCCTGGCCAGCACATTCTCCAGATCTCTCACCAATTGAAAACGTTTGGTAAATGGTGGCCGAGCAACTGGCTCGTCACAATACACCAGTCAATACTCTATCTATACGCCCAAATTGCGTGAAAATGTAATCACATATCAGTTCTAGTATAATGTATTTGTCCAATGAATACCCATTTATCATCTGCATTTCTTCTCGGTGTAGCAGTTTTAATGGCCAGTTGTGTAATTATAGATTGACAGTTTTCGGAATTTTTTCCTTTGATTGTATTGTGATAAAATGCTTTTTGCTAAATGTCATGCTGCTGGGTCAACGGGAAGTACCCAGTTGATTTTGGTACATGAATTTGAAAGCATCAAAATATGTGACACAAATGCCCATATATTTTGACTGAATTGACTTAGAAACTCCGCCAAGGGACATACAGTTGCTCTATTAATTCCTGAGAAAAGGGTTTTTTAACAGTCGGACAGACAGACAGACAGACAGACATACAGACAGACCGACAACAAAGTGATGGTATAAGAATTTCGTTTTAACCGATTGAGGTATAGAACCCTAAAAATATCATGACAGCCTCAAAACATTATTTAAAGATGCATTACTATTAGCCAGAAAGTGTTTGAAACTCGTAGCGATTCTAGTTATACTTGAGTGGTATCAACACGCCTACGACGGTGCGAGATCTTCTGCGTAAGAGGCAGAACTATCGAAGACGCATGGCGAGTGGAAAGAAAATTTATGCAGTACCTGCATGAGATTTCTGGCTGTTTCGGTCTTCTCACACTGCCACGACTTTGACAGTAATGACGAATGGAGCTACTGCAGCCGGTATCCAGCATCGTGCTCAACGTGACGTATCTCCGCGGCAGGTCGCAATACGGATGTTCCGCCGACGTACTGGAAAAAATGTAAAACAAGCCACGGAAGATGCGTGCTGGTGGGTGGCTCTGCCTAACGACTGCGGGTTGCGGAAATTCCATTAGAGGCTCTCCGGGCCTGTAGGCGGCCCCATGAAAATGCATGAGGCGCGCCACACCCCCTCACTGCTGCCAACCTTTCAGCCGTGATTCCTCCGTCCATCCCAGCACTCGCACTCTGGCTGTAATGCGATTCCAGCCCACTCCAGCAGTGTCCGGCTAAAAGTCCGGCCGCTGAGTCCCATTGTATTGGACGCTGCGAGTTTGGTACGGTGCTATCCGGAAGAGGTCCTTTCGCCCAGAGTTTCCCACTGTCTCATTGTAGGACAATGAAACTACATCTGTTTGTAATACTAATGTAAGGCACAGTTAACGAGCCTGTAGCAGGTACGTATTCTGTAAGACACAATGCGTAGCAACACAGTAGTAACAGTTTTTGCTAGATTTGATTAGATTAATACTAGTTCCATGGGTCATGAATACGGTATTTCGTAATGATGTGGAACGAGTCAAATTTTCCAATACATGACATAATTAAGTTAATTTAACAACATATTTAAGTTAATATAACAACTTTTTTATTTTTTGCTTTTTTATTTTTTTAGTTTTTATTTTTTTATACTTTTTCCTTTTTTTCTTAATTTATATCTAAAAATTCCTCTATGATGTAGAAGGAGTTGTCATTCAGAAATTCTTTTAATTTCTTCTTAAATACTTGTTGGCTGTCTGTCAGACTTTTGATACTATTTGGTAAGTGACCAAAGACTTTAGTGGCAGTATAATTCACCCCTTTCTGTACCAAAGTTAGATTTAATCTTGAATAGTGAAGATCATCCTTTCTCCTTGTATTGTAGTTATGCACACTGCTGTTACTTTTGAATTAGGTTTGGTTGTTAATAACAAATTTCATAAGAGAGTATATATACTGAGAAGCTACAGTGAATATCCCTAGATCCTTAAATAAATGTCTGCAGGGTGATTTTTGGTGGATTCCAGCTATTATTCTGATTACACGCTTTTGTGCAATAAATACTTTATTCCTCAGTGATGAATTACCCCAAAATATGATGCCATATGAAAGCAATGAGTGAAAATAGGCGTAGTAAGCTGATTTACTAAGATGTTTATCACCAAAATTTGCAATGACCCTTATTGCATAAGTAGCTGAACTCAAACGTTTCAGCAGATCATCAATGTGTTTCTTCCAGTTTAATCTCTCATCAATGGACACACCTAAAAATTTGGAAAATTCTACCTTAGCTATATGCTTCTGATTAAGGTCTATATTTATTAATGGCGTCATACCATTCACTGTACGGAACTGTATGTACTGTGTCTTATCAAAATTCAGTGAGAGTCCATTTACAAGGAACCACTTAGTAATTTTCTGAAAGACAGTATTGACAATTTCATCAGTTAATTCTTGTTTGTCAGATGTGATAACTATACTTGTATCATCAGCAAAGAGAACTAACTTTGCCTCTTCATGAATATAGAATGGCAAGTCATTAATATATATTAAGAACAATGAAGGACCCAAGACTGACCCTTATGGAACCCCATTCTTGATAGTTCCCCAGTTTGAGGAATGTGCTGATCTTTGCATATTATGAGAACTGCTTATTTCAACTTTCTGCACTCTTCCATTTAGGAACGAATTAAACCATTTGTCCACTGTCCCACTCATACCACAATACTTGAGCTTGTCTAGCAGAATTTCATGATTTACACAATCAAAAGCCTTTGAGAGATCACAAAAAATCCCAATGGGTGGTGTTTGGTTATTCAGATCATTCAAAATTTGATTGGTGAAAGCATATATGGCATTTTCTGTTGAAAACACTTTCTGGAAACCAAACTGACATTTTGTTAGTATTTCATTTTTACAGATATGTGAAGCTACTCTTGAATACATTACTTTCTCAAAAATTTTGGATAAAGCTGTTAGAAGGGAGATTTAACGGTAATTGTTGACATCATATCTATACCCCTTTTTATGCAAAGGTATAACAATAGCATATTTCAGTCTATCAGGGAAAATGCCATGTTCCAGAGAACTATTACACAGGTGGCTGAGAATCTTACTTACCTGTTGAGAACAAGTTTTTAGTATTTTGCTGGAAATGTCATCAATTCCACGTGAGTTTTTGCTTTTAAGCAAGTTTATTATTTTCCTAATTTCAGAGGGAGAAGTGGGTGAGATTTCAATTGTGTCAAATTGCGTAGGTATGGCCTCTTCCATTAACAGCCTAGCATCTTCTAATGAACACCTGGATCCTACTATATCCACATTTAGAAAATGATTATTAAAATATTTTCAACTTCTGACTTTTTGTTTGTAAAGTTTTCATTCAAGTTGATGGTAATACTGTCTTCCTGTGCTCTTGGTTGACCTGTTTCTCTTTTAATAATATTCCAAATTGTTTTAATTTTATTGTCAGAGTTGCTGATTTCAGACATGATACACATACTTCTGGATTTTTTAATAACTTTTCTTAATATAACACAGTAGTTTTTATAATGTTTGATAGTTTCTGGGTCACTACTCTTTCTTGCTGTCAGATACATTTCCCTTTTCCGGTTACAAGATATTTTTATACCCTTAGTAAGCCATGGTTTGTTACAAGGTTTCTTACGAGTATATTTAACTATTTTCTTGGGGAAGCAGTTTTCAAATGCATTTACAAAAATGTCATGAAATAAATTATATTTTAAATTGGCATCAGGTTCACGGTATACCTCATCCTAGTCTAACTGCTGTAGGCTTTCTCTGAAATTTGCAATTGTTAAATCGTTGACTGAACATACTACTTTGGAGGACTGTTTAGTATTGCTGAATGGAGCTATGTCATATATTGTAACTAGCTGTGCACCATGATCAGAAAGACCATTCTCAACAGGCTGAGCATTTATCTGGTTAAACTTATCTTGGTCTATAAAGAAGTTATCTATCAGTGAGCTGCTATCCTTTACCACCCGAGTAGGAAAATCAGTAATGGGTGTCAAATTGAAAGAACCGAGTAATACTTCAAGGTCATTTTTCCTATTACCCTCTTTCAGAGAATCTACATTGAAATCCCCACAAATAATAATTTCCTTCCCCCTGTCTGACAGATTGCACAATAAGGAGTCCAAATTTTTCAGAAATAGATGAAAATTTCCTGATGGAGACCTATATACAGTTACAATTATAAATGTGCTCACAGGTACATGCTTCTATATGTTTCTCTACACGAAACTTTTTAGTTTCTATACTTTTTGCACAATGATAACTTTGACATATATGGCAACTCCTCCTTTCTCCATATTTTCTTTCATTACATGTGCAGAGAGTTTATATCCACTTACATTTACCTTATCCATATCAGTAACAATGTGATGCTCAGACAGGCATAGTATATATATTTCATCCTCAGCTTCTAAATCTTCTAAACAAACCAGAAGCTCATCTATTTTATTCTTTAAACTCCTAATATTTTGATGAAATATAATTGCATTATTTTTAATTATACTTTTATGAGAAGCTTTCCTTATTCTAACATTTGCAGTACTCTCATGTCTGAGTTTCTCATTGTGCTTAGGCCTAGTTCCTATACCAGTGGTCACATGGTGTTCAGAGAGGCAGGTTATGTCAACTGGGTTGGGTGACTTTAATTCATCAATGCAATTACCTAGGACTGAGATACAACTTGGTGGAGATAAAATTTCTGGTGATTGGTGAAAATTTATAATTGACAGCTGTGATTGGTGATCCAATGTGCTAGAATTGTGCTGTTTAATTTCTTTCCTGAACTGAAGATTTGTTTCAATCCTGACCTCTCGTAGAACTTGAAATCTTTCTGTCTGATCTATCCTAAAAAAGGTGCTGCTCCAACACCTGTAAGCACTGGTATTTTACCATTCATGGTAGTGCCTCCCCCCCCCCCCCCCCCTTAAATTTCCTGCTATTACCCCAGCCAGTTTCCCCTTCCCTTTCCTGTTGAGATGTAGGCCGTGTCTGGTATAGTCACACCTACTGAGAGAATCAACAGGAACCACACCAATATGAGCCCCCGCACCTGACTCAAGCAGCCGTTCCAACTCCAAATTAACTCTCCCAACAAAAGAGTTCAAATGAGGCCGGTCATGGCGTCTCAGTACAGATACAAATTATTCAACATTGGTGTGTCTCGATGTCGACGCAATCTTTACCAGGTCACACTCTATACTGTACCCAGGATCTCTGTCGATGCTGTTCCCTGGCCCTCCCACAATAACCACGGTGGTCTTCCCTGGTAAATCCTTTGCAGAGTGAACCTAAATCCTCTGTCACCTGATCCAGATTAGCACTTGGTTTGAAAAAATTTGTGACCTGGTATTCTGGTCCTAATTCCTCCTGCAGAAGTTGGCCTACACCTCTGGCATGAGAACTGCCTAACAACAAAACTTTCTTCCTTTTCGATGACTTTCCTACATTCTTTTTCAATTTCCTATTGAAAATTTGTTGTGTCCGGTCTACACCTACCTCTGCTACTCGTGCTAGTTAGCGAGAGAGTGAAAGAATAAATGTCTACTAGAGTTGCGGTCTACGAAAACTATGGTTCGGTAGCTTTGGTACTGTCCATAAATGGGTTAGTAAATGGTAGTAACACAAGTAGTGTTGGTAACACTGGTAGGGAAAGAAACACAAATGTTGTATAAGAGAGGAAGAGGGAACCGAAGACTTTTCTTTCCTTTTTTTTTCGTTTGGTTGATAAATTATTGTGCACGTAATTGGAACCGCTCATATCCTTCCAGAATATGTACTGCATTTTATAAGTAATAAAAATTAGTTGATCGCGTAACTTCTGCGGTTTTTGTGTAACCAAAGCAATTACTTTCGATACCAGTACAGTTTACATGTATAAACATAAAAAGATATATAATTTTTGTTGTTATTTTTTACGCAGCAGAACGTTCTTCATCAAGATCAGAGGCAAGCGTTTCGTGTTATTGTTGACAAACGCGAAAGTTATTTATGAATAACTTACACATGGTTTGCATAAGTTTGCCGAAATTTTGAAGCAATTTTTGAGGTATTTTATATTTTTCATTTTGTAATTTTCCTTTTTTGGAGGCAATTGCGTTTTCTAGCACTCTATGATAAATTTGTACTTTTCCATTGCTTTTACTACAACATCTATCTGTTTCGAATTAAAAATCAACAATTTTTGGATAAAAGTTAAATGAAACATTAACCATTTCAAGTTTCCTATAAATACTGTTAGGTGACAGACAGAAGGTAGCTACGTAAAACAAAAACGTTCCGCAGCTTAAGCGGCCCTTTATATATCTTCACTCAGTTTGTAGAGGATTTGGTGCTTCTGATTTCTAACGGAACCTGCTAAGACACTGATAGCGTACGTAGAGAAAGCGATCGTTATGGGGTAACGCTTGAGGTGTATGTAACACACGTTATGTACGACTAACGTGGGTACAACCTTAACTGACCAAACCTGCTAGGATAACTACGCTTACTTAAGGTAGTCTGCAGTAGCCTAAAGTAGTTTTACAACTCCAGTATCTACTGTTCCGTCATGTTCAAACACATTGAGACTTCACTGATTGCATTTAAGATCCATTTTTAGTAACTAGGGCAAGATTTCATACTGAAGTCAGTTGCGGGTCGTAACACTACATTTACGGCTCGTTTGCAAACCCAAGTTTACGGAAATTTTTTCGCTTCTGCTATCGTACACCTTCACTCATGTCAGTTTTCACTACTAATTGTGACAGACCCTGTGCACCTTCTATTACTCAGATGTGCAAAACATAATGACGAGAGTAACTTTCGCCTAACGTGTCAGTCCCGAGTAGCATGCTTCGATGTAGCTTCGACATACAAAGAAAGAACTGATACAGTATATAACAGAAGATAACTGACAGAAATACACAATGAGACGAAAAGAAGCGACGCGTTTTATAGCGCTGTATGATAAATTTGTACTTTTCCTTGGTTTTTACTACAACACCCCTCCGTTTCGCGTCAATAATTACACTGAAGTCACCGCCATACATGATGGCCACGTGGACATTACAAGAGGCATGGTATGGTGTGTGATAACCACGGACGGTAATGCATCTCTGCAACGTGCTCCCATGCTGGCCACGCGGTAGGAAAGGAGTTCTTCTGGTAGGACGTTTTATCCCTCCACCAGCGCGCATGCCAGCTGCTGGTTGGTAGTTCGTATACACTGATGAGCCAAAACATTACGACCACCTGCTTAACAGCTTGTTTGTCCGTCTTCGGAACGAAATACATCACTAATTCTGCGTATCAGTGATCCGACAGTTCGTTAGTAGGTGTGTGGAGGTATGCGACATTAGATGTCAACGGAGAGGTCATGTAATTTGCGTAAATAATGGACCGGTGATTGCACCCGATAGCGACCCATATGGGTCCATAGGATTTACGTCAAGCGAATTTGGTCGGCGAGGATTCAACATGAGTTCAATATAATGCTGCTCAAACCACCCCAGCACGGTTCTTTCTCAGAGACACGGACAATTACACTGGTGAGATATGAATGACCTTCGAGAAAGACATCAAGCTTGAAGGGATGCAGGTGGTTTGCAGCTGTCAGCGTGTTTTCGATCACTACCACAGGTCCCATGTAACCGCAGGAGAATGTGTCCCAAAGCATACTACTGCTCTCATCAGGCTGCGTCCGTGGCGCACTGCACGTTTCGAGCTGTCGTTCATCTCGATGACGGCGTTCGTGCAGACGGCCATAGACCTAGTGTAGCAAACACGTGATTCAGCCGAAGTGCTGACACATTTCCATTGATCGAGGTAGAATCTCGACGGGTCAACATCTGATCACGTAGCGGTAATCTGCTGTGGAGCTCCATGTTCACCAGCTTACGATGAATGGTGCGCTTCGAAACACTTGTGCGTGCACCAGCATTGTGCTCTTTCGGCAGATATGCCACAGATCACCATCTATCCTATTTTGCAGAGCCGGCCGGAGTGGCCGTGCGGTTCTAGGCGCTACAGTCTGGAACCGAGCGAACGCTTCGGTCGCAGGTTCGAATCCTGCCTCGGGCATGGATGTGTGTGATGTCCTTAGTTAGGTTCAATTAGTTCTAAGTTCTAGGCGACTGATGACCTCAGAAGTTAAGTCGCATAGTGCTCAGAGCCATTTGAACCTATTTTGCAGAACAGACAAGCTTCCGAACCCTACGTTTTGGGAAGAGTCGTGGACGTCCAATCATTTAGTATCTAGTGGTAGTTTCACTGTCCAACCTCTTTCCCTAGATGCTCACGACAGTAGCACATGAACATTAGTCCAGCTTCGTCGTTTTCGAGATACTCGTCACCGGCTCTGTATAATAATAATATGCCATTTTTCAAAGTCTCTTATCTCTATGGTCTTCCCCATCTGCAGTCCATGTCTTCCCTGGGGTGATTCCCCTTCGGTGTCCGCTCCGCTTACGTACCTTTGCTAACGCGTCATGTGCCCGCAACGCCACTAGACGGCATCCAACCTCACGATGGGCACTAGTCATAATGTTTTGGTTTATTAAGTGTATGTGCATGGGCTGCAATGCATCTGCCAAAAGCATCCCCTACGTGCTCGATGAGATTCAAGTCGGGGTAACGGCAGGGCAGCTCATTCGTCACATATCTTTCGTTTCTGGAGCTCCTCCACATGTCCACTTCGATGCAACTGCGGATTGTCCTCCTTAAAAATGAAGCAATAAAGGGTACAGCAATCAGTCGCAATTAGTTATTTAAACGTAATTTGCGACTGATTGCTGTACACTTTAGTACTTGAAGGAAATAAAGTCGCTGGATCCCCATAGAGGTCACATATGTTTCCCCATGGAATAAAACCTCTTACAAATGAAGCCAGGGTCAGATGTACGAACGCAGGGAAGGAGTACAGTGTCATGATAAAAAAGGATAAAAAAGATTTGGAGGCCACTACCCCCTCACAACATTGTGCCTCCCAACATTATTACACTTGGACCACCAGAAGTATCATGTGAGTGAGAGATAGGAACACCTAATGCATCTGGGAACATTGTGGAACGTTCATGGGCGTACTGACCTCCAAATCTCTGAACTCGGTCCTCTCACCGGTCAGCGTTATTGTAAGACTGTACTCCTCTCCCGTGTGCATCTTCTCAAGGATGCATTCGGCCCTGACTTCATTTTTAACGGTGACAATGGGTTACCGTTTCCAACAGCGTAGCTTGAAGGATTCCTGGAAAGAGAGGATTTTCGCCAAATGGAGAGGCCCACCCGTTCTCCTCTCGCGTGCGTCGGCCGTCGTAATTTAATATATTATTATTAGTATTATTATTTTGATTGTTGCCGACTTACGTGGTGGGCCTTAATAAAAATTATATTTCATTTTATTTTGATTCACAATTAAAAGCTTTTGTGAAGTTCTCCCTTTTTTTAACAATATTAATCTTCAGTATAAATTATTCGTTACGTTAATGAACATTAGACTCACTGAATCTTAAAACATGAGCATATAAGTTGAACAATGGAATAAACTTTTCATATTAATTTCCTCGGCTAGTCATATCACTTTAAAGCAAAAAATCTTTAGTTATTCATTACAATTGCGGCCCACACACGTGCGAGAATGTTTCTTCTTACCTCCGTTAACCATTGCATTGTAGTCGGAGTCCTGGCTCTGGCTCTCGGCTATGGTACTGAATATAAGAATCTTAAAGCTACATATTTTCTGCAACGTCGGGCTGCTGTGGAGAAAAATGTATATTATGTTAATAGCGAGCGAGTATTTCGCTTCCGCTAAATTTTGTAAGTTAATATCGCCACGTAATGGCGTCGTTGGCTGCATCGGCCGCTGCGGTTGTTGAACTGTAAATTACTCGAATGCAGGTTGCGGTGTAACGACGTAATAGGTTTTTCGTTTGATATATGTATGACCATGTGCAGACTTCGTCACCCACGTCAGTTACACTCACTTCAAAAATGATTTATATTCTTTTTAAATTGTCATAGAATGGTTCTTGAACGAAACTGTAAAACATCAGTTGAGTCGTGTGCAGAGAATTACATCACTTGGGCCAATTGGTTTTCGTAACTTTTTCGAATTTAAATTTCGTTTGTTTCTCCTCAGAAAATTATATCGACACACGTTATCTTGATCTAATCGATATCAGAATCACACATTAAATAAACTTTTTAGATTCAAAGTTTCGGCCAACGCTGTCTGAATCAATAATCTTGTCAAATATATTATTAATCCGTTCACATAACTCTTCATAAATAAATCTTCAAGACACGTGTTTCAACTTTAGTAGCATACACTATTTTATTAGCTTCCTACACATACAGATGTGAACTTGAGCGTTGACAGACAGTGACTAACTTTTCAATAAGGTTAAGATCATTATGACGTCATTGTTGTACAAAAAGAGTATAAAAATTCATTTTTAATTTTTTTAGAAACACGACGCAACAACTCGGTTCCAGGATCTTCTGTTGCTCCTTGGCTGTCGACCCGCGACGTATAGCGGCCAGCAATTTCCTCTCTGGTCGCGGCAACGAAGATGCTGTCCCCGTTCGTTGCGCCGATCTCTCCGTACATGAAACACATAAAAAAAATACAAAACTTTTAGATAATTCACATTTATTACAAATAATAAGAAAACACATAAATAAAAACTAAATTAAACTTATAGTCACCTGCAAACTGGGCTGACTTGGTGGATGGGTGACGTTTAATTTCGTCCCACTACATACCCCACCCACAAGCTCAGTTTGTCAGGTTTTAACCGGAATTAAAACTGTTCAATATACAATATTTAACTGTTAATACATTTTCCTCACATTTTACGTAACCTCAAGTCCTTGCTATTAGATAGATTTAATCCTTTTAACACGATACCGTTGTGACTATTTGCCATTTACTCTTAATTGTGCTCTTATGGTAATTCGTAACCGAATATAGGGAGATTGCTCCTCTTCAGTTAATAGTTGCTAATAAATACTAATTTAGTACGTTCTTTAACGTTGTACATTAGGACAGAGCGTTCAAATTGTGATAGATTAATTTCAGTTTCATTTATTTACTAGAGTTATTCTTTTCAAGAATGTATATTACTAATAAGTTTCTCACAATAACTAATAGTACTATTTACTTTACGTCATTCTCTTCCCTAAGGCCTTATTTATGCCTGAGGTCAAGAAGAAATCCAGCAAAACTTTCTTTAGAATCTCGGCACGGCTTTCTTTACCTTCGGACACCTTGTTGGGTAATGGCCATTTATTTAGGAGAAACAAGCGAGAGAGCCCCGTTTGGTGTGTTCTATATTAACACTATTGCAAACCTCTATTAAAGGCACTCTGCTATGTTCTCGTGAGCCATATAGCTCTGGACGCCCATGGTCCCTAAACTATTAACCATCCCCTTTGGTTCCTACTCTCCGAGTAAATTTGAAATATGCAAAATTCCTTTTGACCTAAGAGCAAAATTTCCTCCATATAAATCCCCCTTTTGGTTATCTTTCTCTTTTTGAAGTACCAGTAGATTATTGTAGAACACATGTTTAAGCTTTCTGTCATTTATTTAAAATAACACGTAACTATCACGAAAAACTTCACATGAATAAACTATGAACGCTCTTCCGTGTGTAACATATACTAAATATTAACTTATTTAGGAATGAAGAGTTTCATTTGATCAACACTATATAATCCTTTAATTACACCTGATGAAGGTTCCATAAGAAGTAATGCTTTGGGATGTACAATCTTATGTACAACATATGGACCTTCAAAGATAAAGAAGAATTTTCTACATTCCTTATCGATCTTAGAACTTTTAGGATGAGATCGTACTAACACAAGATCTCCTACCTGAAATGAGGGTTCTACAGCCTGTTGATTATAACTTTTAATTCTCCGTTCGGCATTTTTTACAATCTGTTCGCAAACTTTTTCGTCTGGAATATCTTGTTGTATCTCATTTACTGGTGGCCAAGGTAAAGCAGCTAGTAAAGGCTCACCTATAATTCGTTTGCCTAAAATTTCTATAGGTGATAATCCCGTCGTTAGGTGAGGCAATTCATTTAATATCTTTTCGAATTCAGGCATTAGTTTGGCCCACCGAGTATGTTTATGTGCACAATAAGTTCTACATAATCGTCCTAATTCTTTCATGACTCTTTCTACTAAATTACTTTGAGGGTGATATTTCGAAATTAAGATATGTTTGATTCCATATTGTCTTATCATACCTTGAAATCTTTGACTAATAAAGGCACTACCGTTGTCAGACATAAGTCGTTTAGGAATGCCCCAGTTAACAAAGTAATTTCGGGTGAGGCAGCGTATAACGCTTGCTGTATTCGCTCGTTTCAAAGTATACAGTTTCACATGTTTGGACCAACATTCCATTACAACAAACACATATGTTAATCCTCCTGAACTACGAGGCAGAGGGCCGAAAAAATCTAATGATAGTAGATCCCACAAACCTCGAGGAATTACAGCATATAATTTATAACGCTTGGATTTGTTATTAACTTTAACCTTTTGACAGGTTTCACAAGCCCTAATAATACTTCTCACAATACGGGACATATTTTTGAAATAATAATACTTCATTAGATGTTTAATACATTTATGAATTCCAAAATGCCCGTAACCTTCATGAATATAAGTAATTAACTCGTCCACAACAGTTTTCGGAATGCAGATTTTCCATCTCTGGTGTTCCCTCTGTGCTTTCCAATACCACAAGTCGTTAAAATATAACCACACACACCGCGTGTTAACTGTTTCGTCCCCATTATTAAGGTTTTGTATAATTCGTAGAATAACATTTTTCTTTCCTTTATGTAATACGGTAATCCACTAATTAGGACTCGCATTAGATGACTTTCAACTAATTTAGCACGGTTTAAATTCCATTCAAAATAATTCCTACAACCTCTCCACCGTTTAGAATATGGAGGAGGGGCTAACAACTCTAAAGTTAAGTGTTGTTGTTTTCCTCTTGACCAATAATTTTGTTTAAACTGCTTAACAAAATCATCCCAATCCCTGAATTCATTTCTATGCAGTACTGCCCATTCCGCAGCTTCTGCTTCTAAATGTCCTATTACAAATTGAATGCGTTTTTCATTACTCCATTTAGGAGATAATGATGTTTCAAAAGCTTTTATAAAGATTATAGGGTGCAGTTCGCCTCCTGGTTTGAATACAGGAAATCGACTTGCTACATTTGAATTTGTTGTTATGTCATCCAGACATTCTGCGAGAGAAATAGTCGGATTTTGTTTAGCTGGCAGAGACGGAGTTGCATCGGATTGGCTTGCCGTGACTGCCTTATTCATATTGTTGCCATCCGTGCTAGCAAATTCGATGCGACTGTTGTCTCTGATTATGTTATTACCTCTGCTACCTGAAATGTTCTCGTTATTATCTAATTCCGATAACCGTTTCGTAATTTCCTGTATCCGCATTTCTGTATTGGATACGCGATTAGCTAATATCGATTCTTCACTGTGTTCACGATGTGAGCGCTCTGTACCTTCGTCAATATTATTATCTTTGGCAGTCTCAAGATTACTGCATATCTCAGTAATTAAAAATTTCATGTTTTCGATTTCGGTATGGTCCTTTTCTACTTGATGAGTTAATGTTTCTAATTCTACATTATCTATTGAAGAAATCTCTACAGGTTTGGTAGAGACCTCTTTAATAGATTTCAATAATTCTCTGCGAACAGTTTCTGTTTGCATAGAAAATTCATCTCGTAACATATCGTTATTTTTCTGTATTTCATTTACAACTAAGATATTGACACTATCTAGTCTCTCGGTTAAGTCAGTGATATCGTTTCGCATGCGAGCTTTTTCCTCGCGCGATTCCTGGATATGTTCTTCTAACCTTTTACAATTATCGGCAATCTTATTACTAAGTCCTACTAATTTTTCTTGCATTTCAACTTTAGAAGACTCTATTTTATCACTTAATTCTCGACTGGTTTCATTAAGATATTCCTGCAACCTGTCTGTTGATTTTGTTAGCTCCCCTTTAAGTCTAGCAGTAGATTCCTCGTTAGACTGTTTTAATTCCTGTTTTAGTTCCTGTTTCAATCTAGCAGTAGATTCCTCATTAGACTGTTTTAATCTAGCCATAGATTCTTCGTTAGACTGTTTTAATCTAGCAGTAGATTCTTCGTTAGACTGTTTTAATTCCTGTTTTAGTTCCTCTTTTAATCTAACAGTAGATTCCTCGTTAGACTGTTTTAATCTAGCCATAGATTCTTCGTTAGACTGTTTTAATTCCTCTTTTAATCTAGCAGTAGATTCCTCGTTAGACTGTTTTAATTCCTGTTTTAGTTCCTCTTTTAATCTAGCAGTAGATTCCTCGTTAGACTGTTTTAATTTAGCGATCGCCCTAAAAAGGGCTCTCATGCTCCTATCGGACATAGATTGCTCTTCGTCTGACATTTCACTTCCCGACATTATTGTAAAATATTAACTATTTACACACGCAGATTTGCAATCAACAATCCTATAAAAGCACACTCCCTATGTACAACACTCCACTTCCAACTTGAAACAAACTCACCGGACACTAATATTGTAATTTGTAGTTCTCGATGATCAGTGTGCTGCTATGGGCTGCAGATGTAACAGCCGTCGATGCAGCCGCTGAGATGCTGCGACCCCGCTTCCGCAACCGGCAGGACGCTGAGTCGAACACCGGAAACGTCGCTAGCTGCAACCACGCCCGGCACCGCCGTAGACAGGCGAAGCCCTCAGCAACACCTCTAATACCAGCCGGAGGAACGCCCCGCAGCTGACGTACTGGGCCTATTAGTTTAGGGAGAAAAAAGGTTGTCGGGGTTTGCAGCGTTCAGCTGCTGCCCAACAGACGCGCCTTCTCGTGGAACAACTGCGTGACCGTACTGCTTGGCTGCACTCCGTCAGATGCCCACACCCGCGAAGTCGCCGCTGGCTGGTGAAGGCTCCACGAAAACTCGCGTTGACTTCCGAAGGACTCTTGATGCTTTGTTTCGTACCTGTGTGCCTTAGTTGCACACAAGTCCTGTTTCTAAGGTCGCCACGGTGTAGTGTAACGACGTATTAGGGTTTTCGTTTGATATATGTATGACCATGTGCAGACTTCGTCACCCACGTCAGTTACACTCACTTCAAAAATGATTTATATTCTTTTTAAATTGTCATAGAATGGTTCTTGAACGAAACTGTAAAACATCAGTTGAGTCGTGTGCAGAGAATTACATCACTTGGGCCAATTGGTTTTCGTAACTTTTTCGAATTTAAATTTCGTTTGTTTCTCCTCAGAAAATTATATCGACACACGTTATCTTGATCTAATCGATATCAGAATCACACATTAAATAAACTTTTTAGATTCAAAGTTTCGGCCAACGCTGTCTGAATCAATAATCTTGTCAAATATATTATTAATCCGTTCACATAACTCTTCATAAATAAATCTTCAAGACACGTGTTTCAACTTTAGTAGCATACACTATTTTATTAGCTTCCTACACATACAGATGTGAACTTGAGCGTTGACAGACAGTGACTAACTTTTCAATAAGGTTTAGATCATTATGACGTCATTGTTGTACAAAAAGAGTATAAAAATTCATTTTTAATTTTTTTAGAAACACGACGCAACAACTCGGTTCCAGGATCTTCTGTTGCTCCTTGGCTGTCGACCCGCGACGTATAGCGGCCAGCAATTTCCTCTCTGGTCGCGGCAACGAAGATGCTGTCCCCGTTCGTTGCGCCGATCTCTCCGTACATGAAACACATAAAAAAAATACAAAACTTTTAGATAATTCACATTTATTACAAATAATAAGAAAACACATAAATAAAAACTAAATTAAACTTATAGTCACCTGCAAACTGGGCTGACTTGGTGGATGGGTGACGTTTAATTTCGTCCCACTACAAGGTTAATTCAAAGGATGGTGGACATGAAATCGGGATCACCTCTTACAAATTAAAAGTGAACAATACTATTAAATCAATATATTATTTGCTTAATTAGTACAAATATGCTTACATTTGCCAGCACTCGCAAGATGTCCATCTACACGCAACCAAGACAAGAGAAGAAGTGAAGACGACTAAAAAATTAACAAAAGAGCGTATCTTGTCGTCTCTTTAGATCATTTTGTTATATTTCTTTGCCCTCGAAACTTACACAGAGAAATTATTACAATACAGAGAAAAATTTATGTTCGCCTCAGCGGCTAGTTTCCAGTTATTATACAAATTTTAAATGTCTTTTCTTTAAAAATACTGTTTTTTAAGTCTTTTATTATTATTATTATTTCGGTGGGGACGCTATAGCCCCTACTTTTCCCACCGAGCACGTTCGGAATGCGTTGGGGAGACGCCGTGCAACACGTCCATATACGCCAATGGCCATCTGCCAGTTATAGTCTGCGCTGGTGGAAGTATGGAACGCCTTACAACAAGCACTCCTTGCCTACCTTGTGGCCAGCATGCGAGCACGTTGCGGAGTCTGCATCTCCGTCTGGGGTGATCACACACCCTATTAAGAACCATGTTCCACCTTTTGTAATGTCCAGGGGACCATTGCGTATCGCGGTCACTTCAATGTAATTATTGTCTTTGAGTAAAAGCGTCATTACTGTTCATCTCATTGCGTATTTTTTTCAGTTATCATCTGTGCTATACTGTTACAGTTCTTTCTATGTATGGTCCACGTCTCGTCGAGCTATGTTACTCGTCAGTGACACATCATCCGAAAAATACTTTTGACCTGAAGTTTTGCACATCAGTGTAGTTGCGAAACAGCATTGAGAGTACTCTGTTCTCGTTAGATAATCTTGACAAGTTGTAGCAACCCTTGAATGGTATCCTTCGTCCATGTTTCGGAGCTTCCGTTGCATCATGGGAAATCACACTCGCGACCGCAGGCAGAAGTCACACACACTTAGCAACGTGTGGTACGGAGGACAAATTAAGCGTCGTACTACATCACGGATTTAATCAGAAACGTTTACTGGTGTACCTGGATTAATTCTCTGCACCGCTCCATTGGTAAAATCAGTCCTAATAAGGGTTGGCAGCCTCGCTGTGACCTGCGGGTCAGGGTTAAACTTCTCCCACTAGACTGTCAGCAATATTAATAGCGCTATAGCAATCTAACCACTTTTAGTAAAATTTCGGGATCCAGTGACTGGACTGGACTGCGTTCACCGTTTACTGTTTAATGGACCGCGTACAACAGGCTACTAGAAACTTCGTCCCCCCCCCCCCCCTCCCTCCTCCCAAATTTCCAAGTAGCGAAGCAGAAATACAGTTCAATGCCAATAAAGGGAATGTCTCACAAAAACACAATGTTCATTATTCTCGGAAACCAGTGAGATCTTCTTGCTTCAATTAAACCTCGCTATCTCCATATCGTTCAGTGTATACCGTCCATCTAGCTTCTGACTCTGCCCTCTGATGTCAGGGCCCTGTCTAATGGGTACATGCTCTCTCATGTACTGTCATCTAGACACTGAAAACAACTTAAGCAGAAAACCACACCGGCTAGCGTGAACTTTCAATACTTGCAGACTTCCGTACGGGGAAAAACAGCTTGGCTGATCACTCGGAATCAGCAACTACTGACTTCAGCAATACACTTTAGAGCACCATCTCGGCCCCAAAGGGCACACGACTCATACCTTCACGATGGCTGCTAAACGAAATTATTTAACATTTGGACCTTCCAGCCAATCTGAACCTGGATCATAATGTAGGCATTTTCATTGGCCATTTCCTCCTCTTGGTTAGAGAGCGACTGTTAAGTAGTGCTTCCTGCGAGAACATTAACAAATTGTCTGAAATGGGCGTCGGAAAACAGCGGTGGTCATGAGGAGATCACCCGATCCTGATCCGGACTTGAGCGCCCAGAGCATTTTTCATTTAAGGGGTTATTGGAAAGACCGGCCCATTAGCTCCAGGCTGATGGAAACCTCTTTCCTTGGCATACACGGCAGACACAGAAAAGAACAAACTGTCAGAGTGCGGAAACAATATGTTACCTGCCATTTAGTACTCGCTTTTCATATGTGTACAGCTGGCATGCTGCCATGTCGCGTTTATAATAAGGTTCAGTGACCATATCCTCGTGAGCCATTGAATTGTAAACACTTATCTAGTAGTGAATAGCATAGTGAGTAGCATTACTTTTTGCGTTGTGAAAGTTTCAAAATCTTGTAAGTGCTATTGAGCAAGATCGTTCCACTCAATCCGAGTGTGTGCAATACTCCTTAAAATAACAGATAAGTTATCCTCGTACTTGGCCACTGCATGCAAGGATAGCGGCATTAAAGGAAAGCACAACTTGATTGTATATACAGTTGTATTTAATGGGGTGCCTAACCAGAAAACGACGTAGGACAATTTTAGGATCTTGAAATGGAAGCCATTTCTGCTTTTACCAGAATTATGTTTACTCTTAAGTTCCTCAAACGTTAATCAAAGAATTAAGATTAATTCAACTATAAATTAGGTCGACGAAAATTAACGCTAACACTGTGAGAGGTACCAAATGAAATGAAGTCAGCATTGCGAAAAAGCACGAATATATTCTTATCGGTGTAGCTCACAGATACAAAATTATCGAAACAAAATACAAATTCCAATTGAATCAGCAAGCTGCGTACCAGAAGCATAGGAGAAGTGAGTTGCTCAAGCTAAGAATCGTGTTATCGCAGTTAGCGAAAACAATCGTCTCCTCAAAATCAGCCAAGGAGCTCCAGATGGCCGTCAGCTCCCGTCTCCGCCTACGCTCCGTCCCAGAATCTCTCGTTGTTCTTTTTTCGTTCATTCATGAACCCCCAAAAATTACTTCCTCCTGCCCAACTTTGGAAGGACGTCTCCAACTACTTCCAACAGACGGACGAAAAGTGTAACTAAATTTACGAAAAATCTGGGAAACGACAGAAAACCACCCATTCTTTGTGTACAAGGTTTGCTCTAGGCTGAAGAAGTGTTTCTTTGATTGGTCGGTCCGTGAGCACCATGCTCCCAGTGGAACAATACATTGGAAATGTTTACTCTAATTTTTAGGTCACTGGAAAATTACACATCCCGAGCGGTATTTCGACGGTTTCAAGGAAACTACACTAATATTGTATGGTACAAAACTCCCTGTGTGGTCACCACACTCCAGGCATCAGCGCTTTTCAACAAATCAAAGACGTCATCAAGCTGCATGTGGATGCCTTGAACACACGAGCAGTGTCCTTAAAATTTGGGATGTGGAAGAACGGTCACCAATCATAGATTATGGTGTCATGACCAGGGGGTGGCAAGGAGGGAACGCCATTCAATGTTCACCACTCGTACCAACGCTGGCTGTGCCATAGTCTAATTCCCGAATAAGGAGATCCGAGACAATACCGCGGCCCACCTATTGTACTAGGAGGGCGCGGGGCATCCTCTTCGGATATACTTCTCCAGTGTCCCCAAATGTATCTTCAAAGTAGTGTACAAAAAACGACTTCATGTCGCATAGTGATATGTTACAGTAATGTCACAATTATTCGAAACGACAGCGAAGTCTTACAGATCAGAACTGGTGGTGACATCATGATCTATGATTGATGACCATTCTTCCACATCCCAAAACTTAAGGACGCTGCTCTTGTGTCCAAGGCACCCACATGCGGCTTGGTGACGTCCTTGATTTTTTGAAAAGGACTGATGCGGGAGTGTCGTGAGCACACAGGGAGTCTTGTACCATACAATGGTAGTGTAGTGTCCTTAAAACATTCGAAATACCGTTCGGGATGTAGAACTTTCCGGTGATCTAAAAATTCTTCTTTTAATGAAACGTGGAAGTACGAGAATCCAGTTGCTGTACCCATACTTGCTGCAGGTCACCTTGTCTGCCGAGTGTTGCAGTCGAAGAAACATATATGGAACACATAGGACAGATGGTGCTCGACTAGCTCGCTGTTAGGAGACTCTTGCAGACATATCAAGCGTGTAATAACCCTTCCCCCTACCTCCTCACCGCCCGAGCAACGACATTTTTCCTCCCCCACTACACGCCACAAATGAGAATATCAGCACTACTTGAATCAGCTGTCAGCGGTGGCGCACAGATGAAATAATGGCTCCTGTACCTCACAGCGAGAGAGTGGATGTGTATGGTGTGGCCATTGTTATACAGAGTTGAATCGGAAAGTTATCTGATGCGCTGTGACCCACCGATTCACTGTTGCAGTTCCTAATAATCGGCTTTGAATCCTTCATCAACACATTGTTGCTCTTTGTAGTTTGTCAGTACCATGTATCCCAGTAAAGACTTAGTCGCGGTAAATGGTGCCATTAGAAAAGCTCAGTGCCTATTCGACGTCGGAGACTGGGTGTTCAATGAATGGGCCACGTAAGATCTGATCGCTGGCAGCTGCATTGATACTGCAAGTGTTGTCCATCCTGCGTTCGACTGACATCTCGAAGACCTCTGCAATGTCTGATGATGTCCTAGTTTCGTCGCACACCAAACTATCCCTTTAGCCGTTCTGTAACACGGCAACTGCCTCTAATTTAATTTGTCACAAGTTTGTGCAGGGTGAACCTGAACTCCAGGTTGGAAGTTGTTCAGGCATATTTTCTGGGTGTTTTTGTATCAGTGGTCTGTGGTATTCAGTGGCTCGTTACATAGTGATAATGTAATTATGATTTGTCCGTTTTGTTACTCCAGTTACCGTTATTTCTGTAAAAATACATAAACAACAGTAAATAGCTTTTATCATGTGATTACCGAAAGGCACAAGATAAAACGGTTTCCCGTATTCGTCTATGTAGAGATGTAAAAGCAGTGTGGTGTGCTTTCTGTCACTGGGGGGAACAGCTTAACTTAGCGTCATTGAGACGCTCTTCCATTGAAGTCGGTGAATCCATACACTAGGCGTTTATTTTCGAACTCTTCATCGGTAAACACTTTGTAATAAAAGATTTCTTTGAGACGGGAAAGCTTCTGTCCACAAATCCGCATGGATATAGAAAGTATCAGTCGTGCAAAACTCAGATCGTCCTACGCGCGATACCCTGCCACCCATGGACGAAGGGCAACAGGGAGATTCCATATTTCCAGATCTTCGAAAAGCGTTCGACACGGTGCGCCACTACAGACAACGGAAATACGAGCATACGGCATAGGTTCCCCAGATAGTCAGAGAAGCCAGTACATTGTCCTAGACGGCGAGTCTTCATCAGAGACAAGGGTATCGTCAGAAGTGCCGCAGGGAAGTGTGGTACGGGTGCTCTTATTCTCTGTATACATAAATAACCTGACACAGCAGTCTATGGCTGTTTGCTCATGAGGCTGTGGTGTACGGTAAGGTGTCGTAGTTGATGACTGTAGGAGGATACAAGATAACTTAGACAACATTTCTAGTTGATGTGATGAATGACAGCTTGCAGCTTGCTCTAAATGCAGAAAGAAGTAATTTAACGCAGACGAGTAGGAGAAACAATCCCGTCATAATCGAATACTACATTAGTAGTGTGCTGGTTGACAGTCGCTTCGACTCAAAATGTAGGTGTAATGTTGCAAAGCTACACGAAATGGAACGAGCACAAATGGATGGTAGTAGGCAAGACCAGTGCTCGACTTAGGTTTATTACGAGAATTTTGTGAAAGTGTCGTTCACTCTTAGAGAAGACACCATGTGGAAGAATAGTGTAAACCGATTCTTGAGTACTCCTCGAGTGTTTGGGATTTCAACCAGTAAGAATTAAAGGAAGGCATCGACGCAATTTAGAGGCAGTCTGCCACAATTCTTGCCGGTAGGTTCGATCAACAAGCTGGTATTATGAAGACGTTTCGTGAAGTTTCTGAAGAGAAGGGGTGGGTTGTTTTGGGGGAGGAGACCAGTCAGCGACGTCATCGGTCTCATCGGATTAGGGAAGGACGGGGAAGGAAGTCGGCCGTGCCCTTTGATAGGAACCATCCCGGCATTTGCCTGGAGCGATTTAGGGAAATCACGGAAAATATAAATCATGATAGCCGGGCGCGCGATTGAATCGCCGTCCTCCCGAATGAGAATCCAGAGAGCTAACCATTGCGCCACCCCGCTCGGTCTCTGGAGGAAAGACGACGTTCTTTTCGCGAAGAAGTTGACTGCATAACGACCCTACTGCCTCCACAGTATATTTCGAGTAAGGACTGTGGAGATAACATAAATTAGGATTCGTGTGAAGGCATACAGACAGTCTTTCCTCCCTCGGTGCATTTGCGAGTGGATCAGGAAAGGAAATGAGTAGTGACAGTACAAGGTACTCTCGGGTGTGTACCATTCTGTGGCTTGTGGAGTATGTATGTAGATATAGATGAAATGTATCCGTACAGCTGTGTATCAATGTTGACGTACAGTTGACACTGCCGGGTAAACAAACCCGAGACAGAACGGAGCAGTACGGAATTCAAGCTTTGGAGGCAAAGCCTGAACTGGGTATTCCTGCTATCAACCGGAAGTAACCGGGCGAATCGAACAAGTTTGTTTCCAAACAAGACACAGTGGTTACCGTCTACACTTACATTATAGTGCTGATATTTTTAGTGCAATGCAGTTACAGCTATAAAAGGAAGTAAGAAATCAAACAAAATACAGTTGCTCTGTAAACAGCCACGGATCCCTTACACCAAAATACTGAGAAATTATACCAGAACAACCATCGAAATTTTGTCAACAGAGCTGAGATTACTCCTGTATTCAGGCATTGTATTTGTTATTTTATATTTCCTTATCGTGATGCATTTTTGCGTATTGTTGCATTACAAATATTTACTAACGACAGCTGCTTTGCTTTTATTTAACATAACATATTTAGTTGATTTTGATAAGCATTTGTTGTTAATTCTGCCTATGTGCGTCTTGACTTGTTCCGCTGATGCTGCTTGGTGAAAACATGAGCACTGAAAAAGCATAAGAACCCAGTGCTGCTTCGGCCCTCTTTCAGATTTCGTCGAATGGTTTTGAACTGTTGCCAGTGGTTCCACCCTGTACACCAGAGCAAAAACTGCAGGCACACTGCACTCCAAACGCGTGAGATCGCGTTCAGTTGGGTTGCTAGCCCACGATCGAGAAGGACTGAAACTTCAGCAGGAGGATGTCAAAGATTGTCGAGAGCGTGTTCCTGTTGCCCATCGCATTGAAATTGTCGTTTGAGACCATCAAATGTGTGTCAATTAGCGTCCCAAGGAAAGAGGTGGTTTCAATGGTGCCCTTTGTGCCACCTCCTGACGTCTTTTGTGTCCATTCGGAGCGGCGGTGTGTCTGAAATGTTTTCCACAGAGGCGTCATAAGAGGAGGTGAAAAGTGGGTAAGACGGTGTGTGACAAGCCTCCCACCGAGAAACGAGTCCACAACGAGGTTGTGCAGAATTGTGGTGAAATTTGGTGCCAATGGGACATCACAAACCCACCTCACAATTCACGTGAATTTCTGAGCTGCAGCCTTTTCTTCGCATTTGTCGACACCTTTGAAGCGCAGTCGAGTCCGAGTGTGATGTCATAGACCGGCACGCGTTTGCACCATCACGGAGGAAGGTTGTAGCCTCATTTGATTTCAGTTTCAAACTTACGCATCGCAATGGGAGGAAAATTACTTGGTTTCGAAAAAAATCACCCTTTAATTCTGTTGCGCACTTTGGTTTCGTAAATATGTTGTTTTAAAAAGTCCCGTGGTTGACACTGTGGGATATCTGTTTTTTATTACTTGTGCAAATGTGTTGGCACTCTCTCCACAACAGCATCTTAATATTTAAATTCAGCAGAACAATTGAAAATTTCTCTTCGCAGCGAATCATTGCAGTTTGTCTTTTCCACCATCCATCTAGTACAACTTTCCCGAGCACGTCTGCTGCTAAGAAGACGTACCACAGGCTTCTTATTATAAGAATGTTCCTCGCATCCAATTCTTATGTCTATTTGACATGTAGTCCTGTCCTTTCCACGCAGTGGATTCGGTGGATACTCAATTTAACATGCGAGAACGTACGAAGGCTGTAAAACTACATCTATATTAATATAATAGTGGCATTTACGCGTATTTTTAAAATGTCGCACGTAATCGAAAATTAGTGCTCTCATTGTGCGAATAGCTGTAAGCGCTCCAACGCCCCCTACACTCTCCATGTCTCTGTCCCCTCACTTCCGCATCCAACGACCATAAAGGGGTTTCTCGCACGCTTAACGCATTGATCACCTATTGGAACACACTAGGCAATTATACAGACGATCCATCTATCACGGCTAAGTGCTGTTTACCCTCCACAAAGGGCGAATTCCATTCTGAGCATTACGGCCACCTGGTACGTTTGCCTTGCAACAGCCACTCCGGCAGACTAATCTCCATTGATTAGAAATGTTAATTGGCACTCAGGAACATATCGGTTGCTGTTATTCGTTGATGATTGTGTCGATGCTTTGCAGTCCATTAAATGCACAACGAATCTTAATAGCTTCTCTCTCTCTCTCTCTCTCTCTCTCTCTCTCTCTCTCTCCATAAACAGAAATGATTACTGTAAGGTCACGTAAGAATTAATCGATGTTGGCGTTCCCGAGTAATTATTGTGCAGACTCTTATCTGTCAGTGAGGGTAAACACCCGTATTTTAAATCGCTACCCGTTCAATTATGTCACGGCTTCTTTCTACTGAACATTTGACTTAAACGCTCACTCTGGTATTGGAAGCTTACATTCAGCGGGTGTATTAGACAGAGAGAGACAAAGTCAGCCATTTTGTGTCATATAATTTGATAAACTTGCAAGCTGGATCGTAATAGCCCTTACTATTTCACTGTCTGAAGAGAGTAAATAAGTCATTGGTGACAACTTCAACAAAAATTATTATTGTTATTGTCAATATTATTTTCATTAAACTGCCCATTCACATCCTCATTATTTCTGTTTCATGAAGTAATTATTACGATTAGTATGGTAATTGTCTGTCGAACTGATGATGCAGCAAACAGGACCTATAGTCCTCGTAATTAAACATCATATTAGTAACTTACAAAATAATAAATAGGCCTATCTCTGTTGTTAACAGTCAACTGGGCATCAGTTACGTCCGTTCCACATCGCGACGCATCACCAGCCACAGAGGTACGAGCTAAAAATACCTCAAAATATGAAATAAAGAATAAACACATCTTAGGCCAGAAAAATAACGCATCATAGATGTTGCGATTCTTCCTGTCGCCTATTGCGTTGTACTGTGTGTCGCTACGAAATCTTTCAGTAATTGAATGGTTCCACTTACAGCGTGGGACTGACGGCGGTGGAAGCCAATTGTGAAATTTGTACAAAACTGTCGAGGCTTTCGTGCTCACTTGTTGACGTATTCTTGGGACGACGTTTGATGATTTTTCTGGCGTTCCACCAACACGAATGGCGGGCATTCTCAAAAATTGTTAAATTTTTGACAAGTCAGTCACTCGTTCTGGTGAAACGTCAAGAAAATCTTTGAATGAACGTCGGTGGAGAACGTGAGAAAGAAGTAGCAGGAAATTTGAAGCTAGTGTCGCGTGTAACTGATATTGATGACGTTTATAATGACTTTCTTAATTTACCCAAATGAGATCTTTAATTTAAAGGAGTCTGGTGACTAATGCGCCTGTCTGAAATGGTCTCGTAGAGGGAAAGACAGCTTCGTCCCTCAGTACTGTCTGGTGAACATGTTTCGCTTTCGAGAGCTGACATGTAAATCTAGGTGTGCACTCGGGAATCTTGTTCTCAAATAACCTACGCTACCAGTGGCTTTCGACGCTAGGAGAACGCAGGGAATTATATGCTGCAGAGTACGCGGAACAAGATTTGCTAGTGTGGACTGTCAAGACAGTGTAACAGCAGTCGACACTAGTGTATCTGTCACGTATTTCATGCGGTCATTATAGTTAATATTACATTTGTTACAGAAAATGTGTTATAGACGGGGATTGCTGCTAAGAAATAGTATTATCCCGGCACACAGTTTTCTGTAATAACGCACAAAACTTTGATGTACGATAGTGTAATCGACGTATTTTATGTAATACGAAGTGGCGGAGTATACAAAAAGCGACCTACTGGTAAAAACTGTCCAAGGGCGAGTACGACTCCTGCAATGAGGTTCCGTACAAACTTGATGATGTATATAGATAGTTCATCCATCCTGGGAATCGAGAATCTAAACAGTTTTTACCTGTTATCGTCGTCGATACGATCAAGGGAATTCCAAACCCGTATCAAAATCTCTACATTAGTTCCCAAGACTACGCGAACATACAAGAAGAAGCTAGCAGGGGACTTCAGATAATGCAGTGTGGTCACAAACAGCCTGAAAAGCTTGTGAAGTAAGCCAATCAGGCCGCTGCGCGCGCAAATTCAAGGGGGCCGCCATATAAAATTAATGTCAGTTGTTCTCGTAGTGTAAGATGATAGCACACGAGACTTCTCAGCCTTCGGCTCGAGTTCCATTCTTATTACCGTCCCATGTCAAAATCTTTATATCGCTTTCTTGTTTGGTTTTAGGAAATCAAACGAATAAAACGTTTCGCGACACAGTGTCTGGCGGGGAGCTTGAATTGTCAGCTGCAACGGCCTGACGGGCTTACTTCGATGCCAATTAAGTGGAAAACGACTCAAAATAACGGATTTTTTTCTTGACAATTGAAGGGGTTGGAGAGATTTATTCATAAGCCACACTTCTGTAGAAATTGAGATATTCACGCTATGACATTCTTAACGATGCCCTCCTCATCTTGGATTGAGGAAGCTCCGGTCTTTCTCCAACAGGCGGCAGGTGACGAAATAGTGTAGCTCTATACTCTGTCACCTGGCGTCTTTTTCAGGAGATGCATAGTCACAAGCCACATCGAAATGGCTGAATACTCATGTACACCTGAAAGTGCTTCGCACATTCTAGGCGTATATGCCAGTAACGGTAGTGTAAATGAGGATTCTGATCATTTTGACAGTGATGGTGGTGAGTCTTGGTGTCCATCAAGCAACAGTACTAGCTCAGAAGTATACAAAAATATTTACTAGTGATCATTGTTCAGTGGCTTGTGACTTTGTTTCTCATAACATTGCTCTCACTGTTGATCGCCATCTTTTGTGTTAATGAGGAACCTTCAGATCTTAATTGTAATGACCACTGGTTGTGGTAATAATATAGTATTCACAGCTACAAACTTGTAAGAATATTTGTATTATCATTGCCGTTTCAGCGGCATATAAGGATATGTGGCTTGTGACTATATCTCACGGAAGTTCTGTGACTATTTTTCTATTCATATTACACCTTGAAATACGTAGAGCAAATGAAGTCACCCCAGAAACCAAGCTCTTCAAGAAAAAAAATATTGATAAGAGGAAAAAAAATGAGGCCAGACGTCGATGTAACGTGGGTCCGCAGTATCTGTCTTCTAAAACTAACAAGACTGTTCAAGCAGCATCTTTGGGAAGTTCCTGCGGTCGTTCACATAAGTACTTTACGAAACTACTTGGAGAAGAAGAAAATATTTTCCACTCGTTTTGGGACATAGGACCCTTTAATGCACAGAATACTTACATAATGTGTTGTATGAAAATGGTACCAAAAAAGAGAAGCTTCATTTCACATTTTTAAACACAAATGGACCAATTGTCACAAATTTATCTTGTTGTGCTTCACATTTCTTTCTTTCACAGCTATCCAAAAAAGACTACATAGCAAATTTCATCCAGAGCTGTGACATTTTCATACAATGTGAAAGTAAAAGGAATGGAAGTCATGATTTGTATGCAAGCTTTCCTCAGGGTTCATGGCTTACAGAACCATACAAGAAGAGTGAGGAATTTGCAACAACAAATGAAGTTGGGTCGCGCAGTTCCAAAAGAAGATGGAAGAGGTTTGTATATTACTTTTTACTGTAAGGTATCCATCTTAACCAAATAAAATAATGTTGAAATATAATAATAACGTAAAGTAATGTATCAACTCATGTGCTCTTTTCTTTCAGGCAAACATGGCACCCATCCACATAAATTTCAAGACGAAACTGTGAAAGTTGTCAGAGACTTCCTCAATGCTATACCAAAATATAACAGTCACTAGAGAAGGCAGCAGAACCTCAACAAACTATATTTTGGATGTGATCTCACAATTGTATCCGTATTTCGGGACAAATACTCTGAATACTGCAAGGAAAAGGGTGTCCCTACGGTATCACAAAGCAAATTAAGGGCAATTTTTGTATCCGAATTTAACATAGGCTTCAAACAGCCGAAAAGCGACACCTATTCAACATATGATGCCTTTCTAACAACCCCAGAATTATGTGCAGAAGGAACAACACAAAGGAAAAAACCAACATGAGTTACATCTAAGAAAGGCCGATAGCGGGCAAGATATGATCGTGTCTCTAACCTCTCTGGCTAAGGAGATTCTGAAAGAGCACCACATAATAGCAATGGACATGCAACAAACGTGTCCCACGCCAAAACTAACAGTTGTCCCAGCATTCTGCAAGGGAAAGGTATGGACGTATAACTACGGTATCCATGATTGTGGGTCAAATAAGGGATACATGTTTCCGTGGAGTGAGAAGGATGGAGGAAGGGGTTCAGATGAAGTTGGGAGCTATTCATTAAAGTACTTGGAGATAACTAACACTCAAGCCAAAAATCTCCACATAATCAGAGATAACTCTGAGGGCCAGGCAAAGAATTGGTCTCTTATTGCCCTGGAAAAGACTCTCTTTGCCACCAAAAGATTTGAATCTGTGCAGCAGTATTTCCCTATGGGAGGTCATGCTAGACTTCCTTGCAATCATAATATCGGTCGCATAGAAATTTATGCGAGAAACAGACGTCCAATAGTATACATGCCAAATGAATGGGCAGTAGTAGTCAAATCTACTGGTCCAAAAAATTTAATTGTGACGAAAAGGCACAGACAAGACTTCAGAATCTTGGGCGATCGGAAGTCATTAATCTCGATATCCACTCTATTCAGATCTGGAGATCCCATTAGTTTTAGTAAAGCGACTCAATTGATGTTTGAGTATACGGATCCTTCCAAAGTCTTCTAGATACAAGGCCTACGCACAGCTGCCATATTGGCACGTGACGTCACAAACTGTTGGCCATCTTATCTTCAGTCGGCAGTCCTGTTGGCGTGTATGTTATGTTGAAAGTGTGTGACACGTGAAAGTTACATATGTTTCATACAGTATTCGCCTACAGTTCTTCGAAGTATGGGATACAAGTGCTGCGTTCCCTTTTGCCAGGGAAATTATAAATCCCAAAAAGGCATGAAAGTGAACATGTTTCGATTTCCCAAATGTGTGAAATTGAGAAATCGCTGGATTGCAGGTATTCCCAGACAGGAATTTGTGTCTACACATCATTCAAGGGTAAGTAAATGACAAAAAGATTTCTAGCGTGTTATTTATTTCCATTGCACCACATTTGCCAATTGTTTTTAAAAGTAGTTATGTATCACGTACCAGTATCATTTGTTTCTTAATTCTGGGCCATTGCTGTGAGGTTAATACGAAGCTGGCTGTGAAATGTCTCTCATATTTGCAACTATTGTCACACAGAATAGTTATATTAATTCGTGTGACTCGAAAAAGTTTCGTATTCCTTATCATCCCTACCAGATTATTGAGTTTCCAGTACTTTTATTTGGAAGAGCTACAGAATGATTTTGTTCAGTTTTACATATACAGCTATTCGGAAATAATTTCAATTTGAGTAAACTACCTTAGAAAATTGCTTTTGAATTCAGTGTTCGACAGATTAAGCAGTATAGAAAGCAGAAGTTCGAGGTAAGTGCATTATGATTAAATTAACCGCACTCTGTGACACGAATTTCAATCAAGGATATAGGAGAAACAATCTTTTCATGTTTAAGGTTCTAAAGTTCTGGAGAAACAGGGAAATAAAATATTTTTCGGGTTTTTTGATTTATTAAACATTATGTCAGGAGGTGCTCCATTTCGTCCAATGATTTGAGTTTCGTGTGAGATCAGAAAATTTTGAAGTAGAGAGGAAAATTTACGAAAATAACCAGGGAAACAAATTCTTAAATTCTGTAGGAGCTCCAGCTGCTTTATTTAAAACCGAAAACGTCTGCTTGTTGTTGCATATTGCCGATTTTTTACTGCAAGAAAGCGTAGCTCCTGAGGTAAAAGACAGAATTTAAAGTTACATTTTGTATTCAAACCTAGAAACGTGTATTTAAGGCAAATCGTAAAAATAATTTTACATCTTGAAATAACATAGGGCAGTTTTGTTCAGTTACTTCACGCAGTGATATAAGTCTCCATACTTTCATTACAAGGACATGTAGGAGAAGAAAGCACGAGTATCGCTATGCGGTCTCAGCTCTAAATCTCGTAAAGTTCGTATAGCTGCAGAGTGCTTAACAGGAGCGTTCCGATACAGACCCGGCCATCAGCATGTGACATCACAAGTGTGCGCGCAGGCCGGTAGTCTAGGTGGCGTTGATCCTTCACGCTAAGAGTGAAGCGCTGCTACTCACATAAAGGAACCTTCATGAGGGTGGATGTACGTAGCAAGAGGAAAGGAACATCTGCCGAACCATGTCTATTTCGGCTGTCAATGGAATATGGAAAACCAATTCAAATTAATCAGAAAAAGATTGATGACATACTGTCTCTTACGATATACATACCTGCAGCTAGAAATAATGTGAACGATGATGATGTAGAAGAATTTCTTTGATTTCACATTTACTGTGTAAAATCAAGTATTTGATTGTTGATTGACTTATATGTTATGTATGTGTATATGTGAAAGTGTAAAATTTGTTAAAAATTACTATTTGTTATAAAATTTTCAAAATAAAACTTAACGTATTTTATGTTCTAAATTATTTTCAGGGAGACACAGTCATGAGCCATATTCGACCACATCGTAATTAAAATGGCTCTCAAATTAAAATTACGTAACAGGAAGCAGATCGTGTCTTTTACACAAGATTTCCAATGTATTAAAGTATAATTAAAAGCAAAAAAAGTGTCTATTTTCGGTTTAACATTTTATACTGCCATGAAACTTTAAAATAGCTATATCTCAAAACTAGTTGAATGTGGCTTATGACTATATATCTCCGACCCCTTCAATTATATCTCAGATTTCTCAGCACAACGTATCCTGCAATATGCTTTCAAGCTTCTCAGACTTTCTGAGTATCCGGTATGTATGTAGAGACAGACAAACAATAAAAAATTTTCATTTACTTACTAAGATGTAACTACAACTTGTTTGAATGCAGTAACATTAATCCACACTCCAGAGCCAAAGAAAGAGGTACACCTGCCTAATATCGTGTTGCGCCCCGCGAGCACCCAGAAGTCCCGCAACACGACGTAGCAGGAACTCGACTAATGTCTGAAGTAGTGCTGGAGGGACCTGACACCATGAATCCTGCAGGCCTGTCCGTAAATCCGTAAGAGTACGACGCCGTGGAGATGTCTTCTGAACAACACGTTGCAAGGCATCGCAGATATGCTCAATGATGTTCGTGCCTGGGGAGTTTGGTGGCCAGCGGAAGTGTTTAAACTCAGAAGAATGTTCGTGGAACCACTCTGTAACAATTCTGGACGTGCAGCATGTCACATTGTCCTGCTGGAATTGCCCAAGTCCGTCGGAATGCACAATAGACGTGAATGGATGCAGGTGATCAGACACGTGTCACATCTCAGAGACGTATGTAGACGTATCAGGGGTCCCATATCAGTCCAACCGCACATGCCCCACACCGTTACAGAGGCTCTACCAGCTTGAACAGTCCCCTGCTGACGTGTAGAGTCTATGGATTCATG
This sequence comes from Schistocerca piceifrons, assembly GCF_021461385.2. Classification (NCBI taxonomy): domain Eukaryota; kingdom Metazoa; phylum Arthropoda; class Insecta; order Orthoptera; family Acrididae; genus Schistocerca; species Schistocerca piceifrons. The sequence goes on along the minus strand of NC_060139.1, from coordinate 317,634,403 downwards.
AGGTTGTCTCCATACCCCTACACATCCACAATCTCGATACAATTTGAAGCGAGACTCGCCCGACCAGCAACATGTTTCCAGTCATAAACAGTCCAATGTTGGTGTTGACAGGTGCAGGCGAGGCGTAAAGCTTTGTGTCTTGCAGTCATCAGGGGTACACGAGTGGGCCTTCTCGTTAAATGGTCATACGGGAAAATTCATTACATCGCTACCTCTGAGATGCTGTGTCCCATAGCTCGTGCGCCAACTATAACACCACATTCAAGATCACTTAAATCTTGATAAACTGCCACTATAACCTCAGTAACCTATCTAATAACTGCACCAGACACTTGCTGTCTTATATAGGCGTTGGCGACCGCAGCACCGTATTCTGCCTGTTTACAAATCTCTGTATTCGAATAGGCATGTCTATACCAGTTTCTGTGGCGCTTCAGTGTATTATGCTGTTGACCGATGATGAATGCATTTTAAGTTCTGATGGCAAAAAGATATTTCTTTAGATATAATTATACCTTAAAAATTTTCAGGTTTTTCCCTTGCTAGCACCGTGAAATTTGCGTCATAAGTTTTAGTATCTTTTGACAGCATTGATTTATAATCTTAAATGTTTTATACCTCCAGGGGACTGTAGATCGTAGTTGTGACACAAATCGTTACTTGATACTCCTACCCGTTTCCGAGAAAAAGGAATCTTAATAGACGGGCAGAGAGACGTATGGAAAAATAAAAAATCGCCCGCCCTGGTAATCGAGAATCTCAGCAGTTCTTTACCTGTTATCGATGTCGATATTGGCAAGATATCAATCCCAGGATTTCGAAGATCGTATCAAAATTCCTAAGACAGTTCCTCAGGCTAGCCTGGACATACAAAAGGAAGCTGGCAGGGAACTTCAGTTTATATATGTAGAGAGAGAATAGTTAATAAAACATTTGCATTTACTTACCAAAATGTGACTACAGCTTAAATTTTATTGGTTTCATGCAATAGTGGTTGTTACACTGACGGATGATGAATGTAATGTATGTTCAAATGGCAAAATATATTTTGACGTGATATAATTACAATTTAACAAGTTTCGGATTTTTTACTTACTTCTACTGTGAAACCTTGCATCTTGCCGAATTTCATGATTCTTGGTCAATGGGAACTACCAAAAGGTTTTGATGAGCCAGTTTTCGAGTATCAGAATATGTGAGATAAAGGGCCGTATGTTTCTACGCCACTAAGGGCCTATAAATCTTAGAATGCGACGTAAATTTGAACTTGAAACGTCTAGCTGTGGCTAACAAAACAGCGTTCTTAACAATCGGACAGGCAGATAGACAAACAGACGGACAGACGGACAAAAAGCGATCCTGTAAGAGTTTAATTTCTACCGATTAAGATACGGAACCGTAGAAACGGGACCAGTTGGTTTTCATTCGTCAAAGAACATCTACATACCCACAACCAGCGGCCTGTAATTTACTAGGATTGCGTTACCTGTGTGTAACATACTGCGTTGCTGCATATCTCCGGAAACATAACAAATATTTGTCGAAACCAAACACAATCACTGCGGTACTGCGATAGAGTGTTTCATGGACTCGATATTGAACAGGTGACAATGTTTTGGTTCATCAGTGTTTATTCTGTTCTAATTATCAGATTTCGGTGTTGTTATCTGCTGACTTGAGCTATATTTATATTACTATTACATTCAGGGCGTTGTTATCGCCAATGCGTTAGACAGATTGTAGGACCTTGCAGTGGACGATCCGGCAGTTACCTAATACGACACGACACTAACATTTTGCCTTTTTTTATAGGCCGGGACGAATGTTCTACTCTGTGATTAATGTGGTTGATGAACTTTACGTGCACGGTGGCTCGATCAGAACAATTTGTTTTGCATATTCTTCCGAGTATCGATATGATTCTACGGTCAATTCAAACTTTTGTACGGTTACAATTGTTGAATCAAGGCCGAGGTTTAACGTGCGGCGAGGTATCTGAAGACAGCATAGACGTTAAAAGTTAATGACACATTCACTCAACCTCTTTTTTAGAATTTTTCCTTAATTGAGGCTCCTTGAGAGTTTACAGCTGCTGTGGAATAACTTTTGCGGTTATCAGATTTCAAGTGTTACGTTATGAGCCTATCCTACGAAACACCGCGCTGCCTACTTTAATTAAATTAAACAGCGGCCTGAGAAGTTTGATATGGTTCGCTGTGCAGGAGCTTTTAGGTCGAGCTCAAGGAGCAAGTTTAATTTTCGTATAAAAATCGAAGGTCGTCTGCGGGGAGATAGGTGTGCCGTCTCCTTATCTAGCCATGGAGGAGGAAAAGCGACAAAGGAACAGATAGCAGGTCCTCCGTTACGAAACTCAGACGAAGTGGATGGACGGGAAGAAAGCTGAAACGGCGGCAGCGTCCTCCGTTCTGACCTTCATCCTCTCAGCAGACATTCCCCCCCCCCTCCCCCTCGCCACCCCTTTCTGTCTCTTTCTCTTTCTCTTTCTCTTTCTCTCTCTCTTGCTGGACCAGCACTCTCGCTGGAATGAGATTTCCGTCACGGCCCCTGTCCCCTGGCAAAAAAGGAAGGAAAACTCTGATCTAGCACGAAACCAGCCGCAGGTGTTGGCCTGACGTGTGCATACGTCTTACCCTCCTCTTCAGCACCGTAGCCCCTTCCACTGAAATACTATAAGGTAACGTTTTGCATATTTCTTTCGTTCTTGTTATCGAAGAGTATTGTCGGAGTCTGGTCAGTGACACGTTGCACTCAGCACTGCAGGCGAATAATTATGAAGTTAGAAATCTGTTACGAGATGCAGAAAGACTATCAGTTCCTGGTGCAAGAGCTGGGACCTGAACCTCAACGTACATAGATACGAAGATTGTTTGTTATGTTTTAGTTACCACTTCGAAAAAATCTAGCTGCGTACACGAAATTTGGTGACGGTATTATCTCCTCATCCATAAATTCACCCTTCAGTGCTATACATTTTGTCCTATGACAGATGACATTGCAATAGTCTACAGTTTTACTATCTAGGGTTAGTTCAAATTTGAAAACAATCTTGTCGTCGTTCTCAAAATGCCTTCCACGCAATTCTCCAGGAAAATAGGAAGAAGCCGCAGGATACCACGTTAGGAGAATAAGGACGGTGAGACCAAATTTGATAGTGCCAGGTAATAGTGCCCTGGGAAAAATGCGCTGTTGCGTTGTCGAGTAGCAGAACATCCCCACGGAGAAGTTACCACGGCGCTTCGTCTTGACAGCCTTCTGTAACTTTATCAGGAAATTTCGGTGGTAACGGGTTGTTATAATTAATTACTGATACGGCTTTCGGGCTCTATGGCTGTGGTTGAAGGAAATTTTCGGTTACCGACGTTCCGTCCAGAACTGTGCTGGACATTCTTTGGAGGTGCTCCTTGCAACGGTGAGTAGGACGTCGGAGAAGGACATAAATACTGTGTTAAGTGGGCATTGTCGAGTTTACACGTGATCAGCGCAGATAATGTTTGTCAGAGGGTAAAAACTTATCCATCGATTCTGCATAGCCAGTGCCCATATCATCTAGTTTCACGGCTTCTGCTTTTATTTTAAAATTATCACTATGAACACATATATCGGTGCATTCTCTTCATAGCTGTGTACTGCAGAGCATGATTTGTACAGCAGATTTTTGTGTTTTCCCCAATGGACAAAAACTTTTATGTCCTTCCAGTCTCGTCTTCAAGCTTATCTTGGTAGCTCCAATGAGAACCTTTCCACAAGTACATAGAATCTTATGTATTCCCATTATTGACAGAGAAAAGCGTTTGTCCTTTATAGATGACGTATTTTTCTTAGTTGCTATAAACAGACCTGACGTAATGTTTCTGTAAAATCTTGCTGACTTGATCAGTTACTATTTCCACGAAAAGGAGAGAAAGCATGTTCTTCCATCGCTGTCTTTTATCGTTGTCCTTTTTCCTACTATTATTCGGTCGCAGAACACTATTTACTACTTTGACTGAATAGTCATTCTTCTCGAATACCGGCTTCAGATGTTTTAATACGGCGTCCAGGTTTTCCAGTGCGCAAAATCTTTTGGCTGTGTCAACAGCACTTTTAATGGCAAATGTCTTTTGTTGCGGATGATGGTTGGAGTTCTTATGCAAATATCTGACCCTTTGCTTACTTTCCAAATACCTTACGTTTCGGTCTTCCATCAACCTGTCTCATAACTAAAACTTCCAAGAAGGATATTGCGTTGTCTTTCTCCAGCTTCATGGTAAACTGGATTTTTGGATTTATACCATTCAAATAACAAAAGAATGCTTCTAAAGATTTTATAGCATGTGACCACAGCTCGAATGTATCATCAACAAACAGATACCATCGACATAGTTTCTTGTTTCCACAAAACTCAATGATATATGGACAATGCCACTGCAGAATCGATAGATAAGTTTCTATCCTTGACAGGAAACAATCGATAGTTAAGTTTATCACTGACAAAAAGTATCTCTACTGATCACCTGTTAACTCAACTACACCTTTTACACACTATTTAAGTCGCACTCTCCGACTACGCAGCCAGCAAGATTCAGCGTCGTCAGGAGCACCCTAGAAGAAGATGTCCAGCACAACTCTGGACGAAACGTCGAGAACCGAAAAGTTTCTTTGGCCTCGTGCATACAGTCTTAAAGACTCATCAGGAACTATAACATACGGTCGTGAAAGCCTTCATTGTATGGTTGGTTCTAACTAAACTGACGATGTTCCGAATGTTGCACTGTGGATTGTATACATTGCAGGATGTTGAAACATAGTAGATACGTTCATTAACCGATGTGCTCGCAGTTTGCTGATAAAATAATACTTCCATCTTTTGCCACTAGATGAAAGTACGGTGCTGTAAGCAGTCAAAATGTGGAATGTCTCGTATTTTGTCGTCAGTATGGTGTTCGCCACATGGCTACGCGAGTTGATTTCTTTTGTTAAGAAGGTTGAAGGTTTCCGTACGAAATGCAATGTCTATTGAGAATAAAGTTATTTTTAATCAGAACGGCAGCAATAACAGCCATGCATTGCGGGAATATGGACGACAGAAACAGCTGCGAAGAGGCTCCATGTCAATAAGTCGAATAAAAAATATCATAAAGACGTTTGAAGAAACAGCTTAATTAGGCAGTGCTGCGTTGCTGTAGCTATAGCCGACCGTGCAACACACAATTCAAATTCTGCATTAGTGCTCGAGCTGTTTTACGGTAATTCTCTCTCTGGTTAACAGTTCAAACGATTATGCGGTACATTTTACACTAGTATCCCTTTAAGATTCAGAATGTGCACCAAAAACACAACTATGTCAACACCATTATTTTCATGCAAATTGGAGCGACCCCACATGTTGCTTGCCAGGTGAAAGATTTCCTTCGAGAAACTTTCCGTAACGACCACATGACCTCTAGGCTGTTTCGAGATGTGTGGCCTTCCAGATCCCTCAACCTAAATCCATGTGACATCAAGCTGTGGGGATATCTGAAAAATCGATTCTATCAGGGATGTATCCGGACTCTTCCCGATCTGAAGGAAAGCGTACGATGACATACCACTCTCATTACACAGGACATGCTGTGAGCAACTGCCGACGATGCTGTGTTACGGATGCAGCACGTTTTGAGTTGGGAGACCATACTGAAAACTTGTTGTAACTTATGACATATCCTAATTAACGTGCCAGAACCGCCGTTATCATGTGTTTCATCGTTCCTCCCCTCTTCTTACCCCCACATCACGTTCCGACTGCTTACAGCGTCATATTTTTCACCTCGTGGAACTATTTTTTTTTCAGCACACTCTACGAGCACATCGATTAATGAACGTAGCTAAGATCCATGCATTGCAGCACTCGAAACACCGTCAGTTTAATTACAACCATTCGATATGTGCCGGGGACGGTTTATCATTTAGAAGCATAATCTAATAGCAGTACAGCATGGCACTCCTAAAAACTCGACGGTTCAATCCCGTCTCCGGCCATCCTGATTTAGGTTTTCCGTGATTTTCCTAAATCGTTTCAGGCAAATGCCGGGATGGTTCCTTTGAAAGGGCACGGCCGATTTCCTTCCCAATCCTTCCCTAACCCGAGCTTGCGCTCCGTCTCTAATGACCTCGTTGTCGACGGGACGTTAAACACTAACCACCACCACCACCACCTAAAAACTATTCAGCGTTAACAGGCCAAATCATGTTCAGCTTTTCGTCTTTCTCGGCGTTGGTGAATCCACATGTTTCCAATGTTTGCTTCCGTCTTTTATGTCGCACTCATACATTCAGTTCCCGTCGGTGGTGATTAGGAGGCTAAAGAAGTCATTTAGACTGGCATGACACAACTGGAGCTATTTCACTGCTGTCTCGGTTCGGCTTGCTTTTTGAACTGGTATGACCAGTAACGTAACCCACAGAGCGGCGACTTTTGACATGCTCAAAATGTAGTGTAACATGCTGAAAGTACAGCCATTACTCATTGTCACTTTTATCACATCGCCTTAATTCTAATATGTCGGTCTCCGAGCGCAAAGGCTCCAACTTCTTTTGCGATTTCTGAGTATTCACAGAGAAATTATTTGTCCTTTCGTTTTTCCTCAGGCTTGTCCGACGAGATTGGAACCGTCTGTGCCACCCAACCCCTTCGTTATACGATGCTGCATTATAATGCTGGGTTTTTAGTGTGTATCATGACTGCATACATTTAACTGCAAAAAACTAAACAAAAAATTAGATTACTTTATTTCTTTAGGTATTAATTAAAACTTAATCGTATATGATTTATGAATATTTCGTACAAATTGTCTGAATTGTGATGAACTAAAGTTAAGTTGTGAAAACGATATCATTGCCACGTAGCAAACAGCCAACAAAACTGTGCGTCGTGAACACAGCAAGTGGGATCTAATTTGCACCTGGTGTTATAATCCAGCGCTAAAGTATGTAGCTGGAAAGTATGTGGGATCGAATCCCGGCTGGGTCACTTTTTCCACTCTGTCCCAATTATTTGGAGATACGCATTTATAAATATGACGACAGCTGCAGACTACCACTTTCTGCTTCTCTCAAATTAGCCATCGCTATTTGCACTCTTACTTCACTGGAAATTATTCGAACAACAGGCAGTGAGTTACTCGATTTTGAGGCATCGTAATAAATATGGCTAATAGCAAAAAGATAACCACCTCATCATAAGGCTGTGATGTAAGGCTTAGAGTTTGAAATAATCATATATATTTAACCAGTAGTTCCCTGCAATCGCCTGAGAACAGTAGCAAAGGGAAAAACAAGCGAATACAAACTATGTAGTTTTTTTATGTTGCAAGCAAAACGTTTTCCGAAAAACTACTGCACGAACTTTGTTTCCCTCACATAAAGTACGTTCTTTCAGCATCGCAGTAGACGACTCAGCCAACAGCTTTCTGCCTTTCTTGAATCACACATAGATGCAGACGCGATTCTTCGCGTGGCATGGCGAAGAAGTCTGCTCTAGTGAGTGTGCGCCAAAGAATTGCGGCAATGAGCATCAACAACGCAGCACAGTGCATATTGATCTGCACATGAGGAATGTTATAACACGAGCTAAACTTGTACAGCAGGCATGTTTGCTTTTATTTTTTTTTTATTTGTGCCACTCAGTCACCCTCTAGAACATACTGAATCGAGCACCCCCCCTCCCCCCCCACACACACACATTATTTGCATACAGTATTCACATTTGTTGTTAACATATTAGTTATGTCATAATGTGCTCCAACAATTGGCTGGGGATGTCACTCCAACGCCAATTCAGTACAGGACACATACACTGAAGCGCCAAAGAAACTGGTACCGGCATGCGTATTTAAACACAGAGATATGTAAACAAGTGGAATATGGCGCTGCGGTCGGAACGCCTGTATAAGACAAGTGTCCAGAGCAGTTGTTAGAACGGTTACTGCTGCTACAATGGTTATCAAGATTTAAATGAGTTTGAATGGTGTTGGTGCACGAACGATTGGATACAGCATGCAACTCTTCCGCAAACTGCTGCAGATTTCAATCATGGGCCATCAACAAGTGTCAGCGCGCGAACCATTCAACGAAACATCATCGATATGGGCTTTCGGAGCCGAAGGCCTACTCGTGTACACTGCACGACACAAAGCTTTACCTCTCGCCTGGATCCGTCAACACCAACATTGAACTGTTGATGACTGGAAAGATGTTGCCTGGTCGGACGAGTCTCGTTTCAGATTTATCGAGCGGATGGACGTGTGCGGGTATGAAAACAACCTCATGAATCCATGGACCCTGCATGTCAGCTTGGGACTGTTCCAGCTGGCGCAGGCTCTGTAATGGTATGGGGCATGTGCAGTTACAGTGATGTGGTACCTCTGATACGACTGGATACGACTCTGACAGGTGATACGTACGTAAGCTCCCTGTCTGATCACCTGCATCCATTCATGTCCATTGTGCATTCCGACGGATTTGGGCAATTCCAGCAGGCAAGTGCGACACCCTACAAGTCTAGAACTGCTACAGTGTGGCTGCAGGAACACTCTCCTGAGTTTAAACACTTTCACTGGCCGCCAAACTCCCCAAACATGAACTTTATTGAGCATATCTGGGATGCCTTGCAACGTGCTGTTCAGAGGAGATATCTACCCCCTCGTCTTCTTACGGATTTTTGGACAGCCCTGCATGATTCGTGGTATCAGTTCCCTCCAGCACTACTTCAGAAATTATCAAATCCATGCCATGACGTGTTGCAGCACTTCTGCGCGCTTGCGAGGACGGTATTAGGTAGTTCCTTTGGCTCTTCGTTGTAATATTCGTGCCTTCATACAACTTCCCTGCCGTGAACTGCTTACATCACGTAAGTGATATGAAAGTGATGATATTCTGTTACTTAATGCTGTTCTTTGAAATTGATTCACAACTCTACCCAGTGGCCCGCAAACCAAGTACACTACACCATACAAGCCTTCTGGATAACATTTAAGACTATCTGTTTGAACCTGGACTATGTCACGAGTAATGCAAGAAGCCTAAGTATCTGATTTCATTTTACTACGCGTTCGGCGATTGCTCCCTGAAAGCAGACTCAGCCTTCAAGTGATAAGAGTTTCTGTCCGAAACGATTGAGGGCGGAAAGACCACATCAGTGTAACTATGGCAAAGCCATATTCCAGACACAGATTTACTGGAAAATCCAAAGGACGAGTGTTTCACTTACAAAGTACGCTGTTTACAAAGCAATTGTTTGGGAAGATCTCGAATTTAGTTCGTCGGTCAGGGACCGATAATAAGCTGGATTAGCACGGCTAGGAAAGAATCAAAGAACCTTTCCTCGAAGGCTGATAAGTATGGCAGTGGTGCTTCATGCTGTAGCCCTTGCATTTCCGTCAGCGTATATACACGTTCGATTTTGTGACTAAATATTTTGAAATTTAGGTCCCATCAAAGCTTTAAGCATCTTAACATACTTTATACTAAATGAGAATCTCAATTCCCAAACGTTTAATTCTGAAGTAAAAAGGTATGGTAGCCACTTACACACATAAGCGTTTCCGAATCGTCGTCAGGTTATAGCTGTGCGAAAGCCAATCATGAATTACATTCAAGTTATTATGTGGCCCACTAACCATAGTTCTATTTGCTTATGTAACGAGTGAGATGTAAACGGGCCGTGTCTGTTGGCTGCAGCTTGTGCATAAACCCACTACGCTCATTTACATCTCTATTCATTTGCTTACTCATTGCGCATCACAAACAGTGGTGCTCCTCCTTCAGTTCACATAGGATCTGCAGCCCGTGGAGTTTAAATCAACACGGGAAATTGAGCGAACACTACGTTGTGCTAAATTGTCTGCTGCTGCTACCTTCCGAACTGGAAGCCATCGAATGTTTAGCACTGAAATGCATGCAGATTTTATACTCTGTCGAATCATCTTGTTTGTATATTTTACAGCGCCACTCGGATATCTCGTCCAAAATTCAAGCTCTTATCGTATATTGGACACGCGATCATGTCAACGGAACTGGGAAAATTGCAGACAATTTCTGGACGAGTTTCAAATACTCGCTTTACCTGATCAACTCGTTTTCCAACTGTAGGTTGCTGTCATGCCCGCACCTCTACCCATTTATTGTCATCGCTATAAAGTCTGAAAAACAGACTAATAGAAACTCGCTAATAGAATTTCACTTTCAAAGTCATTATTTGACGAAAATTATCCGCGCAACCCTATGCTATGTGGGGCTGACTAGTGGATATCACGAGACGTGGACCCGTCAGTATGAAATTTGGCCTGGAGCACTGTGTTATAAGTAGAGAAGCAGTAACAGTAGAATGGATTAGTCAGGACAGATCAAAGATTTCGAACGTCGACTTGTAACAAATCCATCAGGGACATTTAAAACCTTCCAAAGCTCCCGAAGTTGACTATTCATTATGTGACTGTCAAAAGTAAATTGGAAGAAGCAACAACAGTTAAACTAAGACCGGAGAAACCTCATGTACTCTCCTACATCCACCGTTCAGCCTTGTGGAGGTGGCTTGTAAAAATCGCGTGAAATGAGCGGAAGGAGTCACTCATGAGTTTCAAAGTGCTACCAGTAGTCCAGCTAGCACAATGACTGTGTGCAGCATTACACGACATTTTTTGTCAAATCTGCCACGTACCATAATTAATATCCATTCAGCTGATAAACCCAGCCAATCTAAATTAATTCACAACTGGAAATGAGAGTATGAGTACGGTTAAATTTAATGTCAGTGATTGCCATATTTAACTATTAAATATTAATATTAATTTCTTATTCTGGCAGATTGTATGAACGCGTAGTCGGGAATCCTGTTGACCATACGTAGAGCAGAGGCCAGCGGGGCAGGATAGAGGAAGTCGGTTTAGCGCCATTACGGGGACCACAATCCACTTCAGAGGACACTCACCACCACCATGATACGGGAAGGAGGAGTCAGGTAAAAGCTGGGCCCAGTATGTTGCTTAAGGGCTAAGCTCTGCCGGAGAGGCGCCATACATCCGAGATTGCGTCCTAAAGATGGAAAGCCACACTGACCAACAAGAACATTATGACCACCGATCGACTATCGATATAAACCACTCCCGGCAATAGCAGTGTCATCTGGCGGGGAGTAATTGGTAGTCAGACATATGCTCGGTGCAGAATTAAAGCGGAATTAAAGCTGAGGACGGGTCGTAAGTCGTGTTTGGGTAGCTCAGTTGGTAGAGCACTTGCCCGCGAAAGCCAAAGGTCCCGATTTCGAGTCTCGGTCCGACGCACATTTTAATCTGCCAGGAAGTTTCATATCAGTGCACACTCCGCTGCAGAGTGAAAATCTCATTCTGGAATCATCCCCTATGCTTTGGCTAAGCCATGTCTCCGCATTATCCTTTCTTCCAGTGCTAGCTCTGCATGGTTCGCAGAAGAGCTTCTGTGAAGTTTGGAAGATAGGAGACGAGGTACTGGCAGAATTAAAGCTGTGAGGACGGGTCGTGAGTCGTGCTTGGGTAGCTCAGTTGGTAGAGCACTTGCCCGCGAAAGACAAAGGTTCCGAGTTCGAGTCTCGGTCCGGCACACAGTTTTAATCTGCCAGGAAGTTTCATGCGCTCGGTGCATGTACTATCATTAAGCGTGCTCTCCTTATGTACAATGGTAAAGGCGCGGGATCTATATGAATCTGACCGAGGGCAGAGTCTGAGAGCTTCGCACGAGCATTTCGGAAACTGCACGAGTTGTCGGGTGTACGAGGAGTGCTGTGGTGAGTGTCTTCAACACGTGGCGAAACCATGGTGAAACGACGTCCAGACGTCATTGCGTTGGGTGGCCACCCCTCACTACAGATTTCGGTCGTCGTTGGCTGGCAGACTTATAAAACAGGACAGGTGGCGAGCTCTGGTGGAACTAACATCAGACTTTAATGCTGGACGTAGTTAAAACGTGTGTGAACACACAGTACGCCGGACACACATATTATGGGCCTCCCCAGCCGACGATCCATGTATGTGGCAAAGTTAACAGCACGAAATCGGCAGCTACGACTGAAATGGGCATTGGACGTTGGCCCAGAGGCAGAGCGGTAACACGGTCTTATGAATCATACCGATGGAAGGTTGCGAATCTGTCGTCTTCAAAGGTACAGCTCCTTGACATTGGGAAACATTCATATGGACGTCCATGGGCCCAGTGGACTTCGTTCGAGGCACCATGACGGCCAAGGAGTGCAGACCACGTGTACCCCTTCATGACGATCATGTTTCGAGGACAATGGCCTTTTTAAACAAGATAATACGCCATGTCACATGGCCAGAAGTGTGATGGAGTGGTTCGTGGAACGAAGTGGTGAGTTCCAATTGATGTTCTGCCCCCCCCCCCCCCCCCCCCAAGACCCCCCTCCCCCAAACTCGCCAGATCCGAATCCGATCGAATACATCTGGGATGTGATTGAACTTGGTGTCAGAGCTCTTCGCCCTGCTCCCCGGAATTTACGAGACTTACGTGACTTGTGTGTACTGATGTGGTCCAAACTCGCTCCGGCAACCTACCATGGCATGCCAAGACACGTTGCCACTGTTATCCATGCCAAAAGTGGACGTACCGACTATAATGTAGGTGGTCATAATATTCAGGTTGATCAGTGTACTGCGTGCTGTTTTAACACAGCATGTCTGCTGGCACCAAGAACGTGCATCGCGAACTAACAGAGAAAGTGCGCGCAGAATGACAGTGCACGGCACCCTGCGGGAAGCCCGTATTGTGGGGCCAACTAGGCAATTCTGTGAAGTGGAGAGAGAGGGGAGAACGTCCGTTTCTTTTGTGCTCGATGGCACGGCATCCGTAGCCGTCGGGCTGACGCCAAGTTAACTGAATTGTTGTTGACTCCGCTAAGAAACAGTAAGGCAGCTACCATGGGATAATATAAATACGTTCTCGAGTGGAAAACATAAGTCGATTGTGTGTTTGTGATGAAGGCTTAATTGGCTGAAACACGGAGTAGGACAGCTAGTGGGAGTGAGAAATTGCCTCTTTCTGAGCTCCAACACTAAAAACATCTACGATTGGTTAATTGTGTTAAAATTGAGTACGGAAGATAGATTGTTGCCTTATTAGAACGGATCTGATTGGTCGGCGCTCGCAAGAATCAGTCATTAGTGATCAGAATCACACACAAAATTCCGCTTTTTGCTGGAATGAGTTCGTATAAATTACTTTCATCTGAGACTTGCCAGGGAACACTTCAGCTGAGAGAGGGCAGAGAGAGCAGCCGTCAGTGCAGGTCGGATGACTCAGAATTTGGCAGCCATTACTGCAGCCTCCCACATGTACCACTAACGTTAAATATGCTGACCAGCTGCAGTGTTCGCAGACTAAGTTATGTATGTAAATACTTCTGATTGACACGAAATCTTTCACATTTTTAATTCAAGTACGTTTATTAGCAATTACGATCTCAACACGTGCTCAGGAAGATAGTAGTGTATACATGATTCTTCTTGTAGTTCTTTCTTTCCTCTCTGATTATCATTTCGCAATCACAGCGAAACTTCCGCAAACTTTGTTGTTCCAAAAAAATGTTACGTTGACTTTAATCTATTCACCTCAGGCGAGTCACCTGATCTTTGTCGAGTTACTGACATTTTATTTCTCACGTCAACATCCCCTTTTCTCAACACATACTCGTCGTGCAGGTATGAATGAGGTATCGTTAGATCGGTTTTTTAATCGGCTTCTGACACTGCGTACTGACTTAACGCTAATGGTTTCGGAAAATTTTAATATAAAAGGGCATCATGGATGACCAGCTTCATACCTATATTTTCCGAAGGTAACTTACTAATCACGCATAAGAGACTCCCTTTTCATATTACCTTATTACAAATACCATTTTATTTCTTTTAAAGTACTTATTAACTGGATAATTTTTATGCATCATTGTCACAGATAATAATTCACTGTTGGGATAGTGCATTATCTCTTTTCTAAACGAATATACTTGCCGAAACGACAAACATATGTGTCATTGTCACCTTGAATTGTTATTTACCTATTGCTATAACGGCCTAACGTACTTACACAAAACACGAAGTGGAAGTGAAATCTCAAAATACATTTAGAGGTTATTGTGGTTCAAAAATGGTTCAAATGGCTCTGGGCACTATGGGACTTAACATCTGTGGTCATCAATCCCCTAGAACTTAACATCTGTGGTCATCAATCCCCTAGAACTTAGAACTACTTAAACCTAACTAACCTAAGGACGTCACACACATCCATGCCCGAGGCAGGATTCGAACCTGCGACCGTAGCAGTCACGCGGTTCCAGACTGAAGCGCCTAGAACCGCTCGGCCACAGCGACCGGCGGTTATTGTGGCCTCAGTGATACCAGGTATGGTATGAAACGAACACTACATTCTAAACAATCTATTTCGCTCTTTTTGTGATTTTGTATTTTGTATTTGTATTTCTCATTAAACTTCCCCTAAGCAACAGGTAAATATATTATTGTCTAAAGATAGAAATTACAAGCAGTGCCGGTATGTCAGTATCTAAAACTACGGAAGTTCCATAGTTTCACGTGGATGTTCTGGTTCCATTACAACCCGTGTTAATAATTAAGTAATGCAACAGTTTCCTGTCTGTCTCCGTTTGTGTTTAACTTGGAATCTACAGGGAGTTACAGTGAATAGGGTTTTATAGTGACCAGTATTCCTTTCAGTAGTTTGATGAATTCCTATTTTTACCATCTTCTAAGTGATAGCACTCATGTTTTACGTTTTCTAGGGCGACGCCTTTTTAATGAATTCAATTGATTAAAGTATCCGTTGCGCAACACCTGTAAGTAAATTCAGATGCTCCTGTGGGGAGTGCTCTGATTATCGATTAGGGCTCCCGGTACAGATCTTGGGACATAATGCTAGAGCAGCTCCTCATAAGCCAAAACTTTCTGTAGTCAGTGATAGGCGATGCTTGAGGTGGTACGAGGATCGACGCCAAAGGAGAGTGGATGACTAGAAAAGAGTAAGATGGAGTGACGAATCACGATATACCCTGCGGCAATCCGATGGAAGCGTTCGAGTTTTGGTGAAAATTCCTGCCATGAAATTAAAATATAAACCTCTGGGTGTCCATAGAATCAAAATAAATGTTGATATAGAATTGGGTCTCCTACTCCTGCAGGGTCGAAGAATGATGTGTTTAGGTTTCGGTCTGTTAATAATATGGTAATTGCTGCTGCTAAAACGGGAAGTGAAAGGAGGAGGAGTAGGGCTGTAATGCGAGCAGATCAAACAAGTAGAGGTGTCTGGTCTAAAGTTATACTTTCTGATCGTATATTAATTGCTGTTTTAATAAAATTTACTGCACCAGGTATACGCATTTCCTTTGTGGGAGGTGAGAGACGTCGGGCAACGTTGAGAATCATCATGACTTGGTAAAAAGACACTGCATAAAGTCAAACAACAAACTCGAGATCAGAGTTTCGGTCAATTACTTGTTGCAGCGAACTTTGGAAACACTGAAAGGCAACTAAACGAGGGGTGTGTCTGAATAGAAGTGAGGACGCGATATTAGGAAAAGAAGCAACTCGCCACGTAACGACACCCAAGGCACTTCTAAAAGCTCTGCTGAAGTTGTTGGAGGGACCTCAGTGCTGTTGTCGGTCCACAGGTCAGCGAGAGAGAAGAGCCAGAGCTCTGCACACGGACCGTAAAACTTTATGACCCTGCAGGATGCGCAAGCTTGGGCGATGTGCAGATTCTGAGACAGATATCTGCAGACTAGGTGATACTCGGAAATGCTTTTAGAGGGGCCTTTTTAGGCAAATGTATGTTCTTTGCGTCAGAAGAGAGATCGTAACACAAACAAGATGTCAACAAATAATTCGATTCGGACAAACTGACCTGGCCAAGCAAAGGAAAAGACATATCCAGGGCGAACTGTAACGTACCTATATTTATTTCTACAGTTGGTGCGTGTAATGATTTTACTTCTGTTGGCTACAAGCGCTGCCGTTGCGTCCATTATCTTAAATAGTCAGCGTCATTGTAATTCACTGAAATTATTGTAAATGACGAAAGTAATTAATATGAATTAACTCCCGAAGCTGTATAGCATAACAGATCCATCCCCATTCAAGTGATTGGCACAAACATCCTTCAATAAAAGCATCACTGTAAATTGAAGTTTAATAATTCCCCGCCAGGTCCTCAGTACTTGATGCCGTTTTGGAGACTGTGGCTGTTCATGTGGAGATATCTGTGGATTTTACCATTTGAAATCTGTATCTCCCTCGTGATAGTGAAGTGTCTCAGACTGTGTTGTCTGCACTGATTTCTCAGGTTCCATTACTCTTCCTCATTTTGGGCACGTCAGTGCTCACAACCCTTTGTGGGATGGAGCTGCAACCACTAACCACAGTATGTTTATCGAAACATCGCTCGCACAACACAACTCATGTCTCTTGAATACAGGTTTCCCCACACACTTCAATGTGGACATATATATCTTTCCATTTGCAGTCTTGATCTATTGGGGAGACTATGGTAACTTATGTGACAATTATCATTTTTCTTTGTCCCAATCCATTCAAATGAGCTCTCAGCAATGCTGACTGGGATGCCTTTGCCTCTGCCATCTCTTTGGTACCCCACCATGTGGATCTAACAGTGCAACTGGCAGAGCACAGCCACAACCATTCTATCAGCAGCAGACCCGGTGACCCCCTATTCCTCAGGATCACCCCCCCCCCCTTCCCCACCCTTTCTCCTGCCCTCAGAGCCTTGATGGACTTCAGAAATCGCTATGGCCATTAAGAAATCACAGACAGACTCTCTTCTGACAAAAGCTCCATTCATCAATGGAGAATCTCATAATCTTTAAACAGTTCCCTCCGTGAGTCCACTACTTTATAAAATGAAAGACACAGGAATGCCGGGAATGCTATGTTACAAACAGTGGACAGTGTCCGATCCTTCACAGGTTTAGGAAAGTGTTTGACACCTGTACAGACACCAGAACTCCATAGGTGTACCTTGTATTTCCGTGTATCATGTTCTCTTCACCGACCGATATGCTATCGCCAAACATTTTGCTCTTCATTTTGCTTGAGCCTCTGCATGTGAAAATTATGCCTGCATTTTGTGACTTCAAACAGTGGCTGGAAAGAATTCACTTACCTTTCATTAGACATCGCCTACAACTATATAATGCTCTGTTTAGTGTGTGGGAATTACTAAGCACCATAGCCTTTTTTCCTCACGTGCCTCCAGGACCGTGCCAAGCCCACAGCCAGATGCTTAAACATCTACCAGTGGATTTCCACTGTAGTGGATTTTCTGCAGTGTCTAGTGAGGGGGTGAGTTCTCGTATGAGTTGTCAGAAAGGATGATAGAACTAGTACTGAAACTGGATAAACAGCTCCTTGAGGTGGACAGCTGTCGCCCAATTAGTCTTACTAAAGTTCTCTGCAAGTTGCTCAAATGTGTGGTGAGCTGGCAGCTGTGTTGGTATCTTGAGTTTGGGTTCTCTTGGCTCAATCCCAACGCGGTTCTCACCAGTGCCATTTTACTGCTGACAATTTGGTCTACCTGGTGTTTGTCCGGTTAAAGGCGCTACAGTCTGGAATCGCACGACCGCTACGGTCGCAGGTTCGAATCCTGCCTCGGGCATGGATGTGTGTGATGTCCTGGATTTAGTTAGGTTTAAGTAGTTCTAAGTTCTAGGGGACTTATGACCACAGCAGTTGAGTCCCATAGTGCTCAGAGCCATTTGAACCATTTGGTGTTTGTCATACAGTCAGCTTTTACCCAGCGTCAACACCTTATCGCTGTCTTCTTCGACTTGCAAAAGGCTAATGACACCGCACAGCGTCATCACATCCTCGTTATCTTACATGAGCTGGGTCTCCATGGTCCGCCCCTGATTTTTGCTTTGAACTTCTTGTTACACCATACATTCCAGGTTCAAATTGGTGCTCTCTCGAGAACACCCATACACAAGAGAATGGGTTCCTACAGGGCTCTGTTTTGAGTGGCTATGTGGCTATGTGTTATATAGCTGCAGATGTGTGGCCTGCAGTATCACTCTTCTTTCATGCTGATTATTTTTGCATTTGCTGCTGTTTCTCCACTGTGGGTATTCCTGATAGCCAATACCGACATTGGAGATAGGGATACTGGAAGCGGACCTTTGGTCTACTCTATGTCGTCAGCTACTGGAGTTTAGGAACAAGGATTGGCATGCCATGGTTTTGCTGAACAAACTGTGACCAGTAAGGAGGATTATGGCTATGTGACAGTCTTCCCTTCAGCCTTCATGCTTCTCACAGGGAATCTATCGTTCTCTGATAGCTTCACACTGGCGACACTTTGATAACCTATGTCCACATCTTATGACGTTGGAATATACCCCACTGTTGGTGTGGCGCGCACCTATTGGTGGCCCGCATCCATCTGGATGCCCTGTTTTGGCCACCATATGGCGAAACCTTCCTGACTCTCTGCCTCTGGTGCCAGTGGGCGACGCCAAAGCAGCTGAGCTGGTTTCAAGTTTCAACCATGAAGATGGTTTCTGTTCCTCTCTGTGAGGTAGGACGTGTTACTCTCTTCAGTCGTTTGAGGGATTGGAGGGATACTCCATCACCTGCAGCTTCTCAGGCCGTTGGCTGCCCTTACTCGGTGTTCTGGCCCTGCTCTTGCGCTTTATGCCTTTTTAATTATTCTTATTTTTTTCATCTGTCATTGGTTTACTGTCTCGTCGTCGTCGTTCCCTTTCCTGACATCTTATCAACTTGCTTGTGCCACTAATTTTGGAGGCTGAAGAAACAGCAGTCAGATGCAGAGGGTGCGTCTCCCATCACGTAACTTGTCCTGGGGACCTCCAACTGCTTTCTGGGTGGAACAACTCACCCACCCTCATATTCTTACCCCTCTTTCACGCCTGCTTGTTTCTATCTCTTGGTTTTATTGATTCTTGTTTGCAATCGGTTTCCTTAAGATTCGTATTCCGTGTCCTTCCTCTCTGAGGACTCTTCCTAGTTCGAAATACATAGGATGGTCACTTTAACCCCAGCAGTCCAATCCAATCCTAATAGAACTTCCAGAATTGTATTTTCATCAGATATTGGAACACACCTGCCGTCATGGGAAGTCCTAAGCTCTTTAGCAAGCCTCGATATCCTGGTCGACAAACCATTTAGATTTATTACTGAAAAACCAATTCCTCATTTCCGCACTTTACAGGAGTGCCTGTCCACCGGAGATACTGGAAACCAGCTGCGTCGCTCACAATAGCCAACGATGTTGCCCACTGCCATGTCCAGCAAATGATGTGCCGCCATGTTACTTTCCTACAACCGAACCAAATAAATCCATTTGTTCAACTACAACAAACCACAGGCAACATGTACTGCCACCAAGGCAATGCACCACCCCAAAATTATCGAATGGTATTGGAATGGTTTCAGAAACAGCGCTCGGACATTATGGACTACAGATCATCTTACCTCAAGGCTATCAACAAAATAATGGACGCCATCGAGTTGATGGACCTAGTTAAATCTTATTTATGATACTCATGATACTGGATGGCTCTCCAATGCGTTCAGTGTCCCACAGATGTTGCGGTGCCACAGTCATTAGTGCCACTTGCTAGCAGGCAAGCGTTTCTGCTTCAGTTGCCGATGGTTGTGCATTGTTATCAAACTGTGACTTCCTTTGTTTGATCCTGGAATGAATAATCTTTCTGTATCACAGTTACAAGTGTGAGGACTGCACCGACTGTTAGGTTGTTTCTGCCAGCTGTCACTGCTTGCAGAGCCACCGCCTCAACCGTGGGTGGTAATTCGATCTGGCGATAAAGGCGGCGCCCGACTCTGTCTGATGAGCCATTAAGATGTGCTGCTCACGCGGCACGTAAAGAGCCGAGTTACGGCGCTTAACTTGCTTTACGGCGCTAATGGCTGCCACCTAACTTGAAAGTCGCCGCCGCCGGAATTAGTGTCGCTAAATGAATTGTTCGCTGGGGCTTCGTGCCAGACCGAGTCCCACAGCTTTACGGTAGTGTGATGGTCAGACGTAGAGAGCCTTGCTAATACCGTTCTGTGCTTACTGTTTCATTAGTTATTCTGGTGAAGCTTCCACGACGAAATCTTAGTCATCCCCTAAACAAACGCTTTGGAGCGCTGTAGATGATGCAGGACTCATACCAAGTGGTGATGTGACCCTTCAGTGGCGGCGTAATTAAGGCGTGTTCACGAGTTGACTACATGAAATCAGCTCGGGAAGATGAATCAACGGGTTGACGTGACACAGTGGAACTGTTGTGTTTGGGCGTGCCCTTGGGCACACACTCCTTGCACAGTATGTTGGTGTATCAATGCTGACTTTGCAACATGTCTACAAAAGAATGGCGTCCCACTGCCAGCTATGTAACACGCTGCAGGAACAGTGGTCGTTAAAAGATCCTAAGCAATAAGGACTGGAGATGTCGTTGCTTATGATAACTGTCAAACCCAGTAGGATATGTACAGATCCATGTCAATCAGTTTGTTAATGAACATTGCGAAAAGAAATGCATACAATGGACCTTTGTATTCCAGTATCCCGAAAAAGGCCATTGCTCACAGAGGTATGTTCATAATGCTGCGCTTCTTCGGTGGGACAAACAACACAGAAACTTGACAGCAGCAGACTATAATCCTGTAATGTGGTCCTTCGCATCGTGATTTTGTCTGATTCAAAATGCAAGGTGTCGAATGAGTGTCGGCCCAACAAGGCGTTTATCCGCAGTGTGTGGAGTTTAGGCAAAGAGATGTTTCTGTCATATTTTGAGAGTGTTTTTTGAATCATGAGTTGGGCCTACTTATTCAGGATACCATGAAGACGAAACACAAAATTTAATTCAACGCACTCGGTGACCAGCTTTTACCCTCTCTTCTACATCTTCATGGTGAGTATGCTGTGATACTCCCATACTGCAAGATGCCAGCAGCTATGTTCACAGGGCTGCATGCGTACTTACCTATTTTCAGTAGTAACTGGGCACCCTGTCGCACCATGAGGGCAACTTAATCATGCAGTCTTAAAGTCACGAAAAAGTCAGAATGTTTGGAAACAATCAAGCGATTACGACCAATTCTGCAGTGAATACACTGCATTCGTTTAGAAGGGTGCATAGTTCGCCGCACCTCGCATGTGTATAGGCGAAACCGTTTGGTCTATCGACTATAGAGGCATCAATATATACCAGTTCTCAACCCAGAAATGCCTCGAGAATTGACAGGAACAGATGGCGAAAAACCGTGGGGTCAATAGAGACTTTTGGTCCGAAAGATAGCATGAGACGTCCGAGAACGGGATACATACCTTGGAGATGTGGAGGAAGTTGGAGTTCAGAACAGAGACACTGTATGTGAACTGTGACTTGGACTCCGGTCCTGGGCCTTTGTTGTGGGAAGTGGATCTTCCTAACTGGAATAAGGACATGGTAGTGCGGATGCTCAGAGTAGCAGCGCAGTGTTCTGCCTACGCCAACCGGAGAAGTCGGCAATTGCAGAACACTGTCTGAACACAGGACATCACATGATTTATGAAAAGACGGAAGTTTTATCCCCAGCATCCTCTTTCTGGGATTGCGTCATTAAGGAAGCAATATATATCCGTACAGCTGATAACCTTATCAACAGGGATTCGGGATTTCAATTGAGTACAGCCTAGAACCCTGCATTGGCCGCTGTTAAATCAGGACGAGAAAGCAAAAAGCTTTCGATAATAGACCCGTCATAACTTTGGCAGCATGTTAGTAAACACAGCGTCAGCGTACGCGCAGAACGGCCGCTCTGCGTTTCCCGGCAGAGGGCGTTTGAGTCTGGCGCCATCTATCCGCAAATTTTTGCGCATGCGTGGTTCCCGCGCCTGCGCAATCTTCACGCGCGTGCTCTATATACAGCGGCGTCGACATGCGGATCTTGTCAGTCGTACCTAGCCACCAGCGAGGTCGAACCACCTGATGATGTCGAACAGTTGCTCCGAGGAAATATTGTGGGATTTGCACATCATCATACGGCGGCACACCCGTGAAGACTATTTACAACATATCCGCCGGGAAAGCCTGAAGAGTTACAGTTTTGGTTTTGTTAAAATTCCGGAACGGTGCGTTTCCCTATGCAAGAGGCAGCCCGATACGTTTCTCAGCTCACATCTTGTGGGATTCGTAATACAAAAACTCATTAACACGACATTAGGAGTTTTCAGCCGACTCACAAAAAAGAGCATGCGATGTACTACCAAACCTTGTCCCTGAACGTAGTGATGGTAGCTTTATCGAAATAAAAGTTGTCTGAACGTCAGAGACTCAGTTCTCTTACTTTCCGGGCATGCTGTGTGTCATCACATGTTTGCGACAGCTGCTGTCAAACTGATTCGATAATTAGTGGAGCAGAACTCTTGAATACGCTTTCCTTAACAGATATACTGCGTCTTCTCCTTCCCTTACCCATTACTGGATTCGTGTATTCTTCCCTTTTAATACTGATCGTAACGTTATTCGTAGTTGTAAAAAGGTTTAATAGTCTCTAGGCACGCAATTAAAAGGCTATGAGGCATATGTACTGATTTGTAACATTTTTCTGCAAACGAGTACATTTCTGCATTCGTTTCATGGCAGTTACCTGACATCCACATGAGCAAGTAGTGTAATTTCTTTACTTTGCGGATGGTGCAGTCTGAACGTGGGGACAATGCTTTATGGTTTTGTATTTGTTTAGCAGGGCGCACCTGCTCTCACCAGTCAATTAAAATGATTTGTGGTCTGTGACAGGTGACGGGATGAAATGAATGGATGGAAACGCATCTGTTCATGAGGTAACAATTAGTAGCTGTCATTTGCACATCTGTCCCTAGTCCGTAGTAGCTTTACTAGCGAAACAGTAGTTCATGTCAAAATTCGTTATATACATTAACGCGAACATCAGATTAATAGCAGTTGCAGTTGACAATTCCTTAAAACAAAAGTTGATAACAAAATGGTTGATTTCGTTAGGTTATATTCCATCCAAAACGAATGTATTTTAAAACATGTAAATGTACGACCATGTGAAATAATGAAATTTCAACTGCGAATATGTAAAATAGTTTTGATTTAAATGTCTCTGAAGCTGCCAGATACGTCGAAAAGCAAGCTCCCTTCTTTTACATACCTAACTCTGCCCAGGACACATTCGCCTTTTTTCGTTCTGGCACTATTATTGTTGACAAAACGTTTAGCTAAAATTTTGGGGTAAGGAGGAAATCTGATGGGAGTTATTTAGTAAAGGTACATTAGATCGTATTATATGTTGGACATTGGTGGACGAGTACATATCGATTGCAGAGACCATGGACATTGTAGATTTACCGGCTCTACTAAAAGTGTCGGTAACTACACCACGTGACTGCAGGTCACACATGTCGACCGCCTGCAGAACGACGAAGCTAGCTGTACAATCGGCCGCATAGTGCAAACGGAAGTCAGTTTCTCTTCCGGCAGCCATCTTAAGCAGGTCATCGACAGTTACGCTACGCTACCAGCGTCTCACCGGCACTGCCGCTGGATTCTCTGAGTGTAACATCGCTTCGCTTAGCTCTGCTACACTCTGCTGAATTTGTCGTCTAGCCCTACTGTACTGCCACGGGACTTTCACAGTGTCAGCAGTGCTCGACTACAGGTGATGGACTAGGAAATCTATCGTGACCCTACTTAGGTCGTGTGGAACACTGTGAACTTACCCGCGTTATTATCGACTATCACTAATTGAATCCTGTGACAGAACTTCTGGGACTTCAGGTGTCAGCTCTTTCTGCTTCATTTATTATTTTGTAGATTTTTAATTTTTCCTAGATGCAAGCATCTGATAATTTAAGTGATATAAATGTTTGCTGGCCAATAAATACGGGTAACTGCAAAAGTGATTGTTTGCTGTATGAGACCTGGCAATGTGTTGTCATAGCACTGCATACACTCAAGCTGATGATTAAACAATTAAGCATAATGAATGAGAAAAGTAATTAGTTGGAAAATCTGATAATTGATGCAGTATCTTCTGACAGTAATAATGACGAAAACAGCATAATGATAAAATTATATATAGTGGAGATACATGAAATTAAAGAAATTCCAACCGCCGGTCGCGAAAATGCAGTCTTTTTGACCTAGGTTTCGGCCACTTGTAACTGTGCCTTCATCAGAAATAAAACATTTAAAACTGGCATGTGACGTATAAAATAACTGTGAAGCCATAACACTTTAGTCACGAAATATTAAAATAGAACCCATAGAGGCAGGCCCCTAAGGACGGCACCACATGTCTAGCTGCGGTAGCACCAGACTCTGATGCAATTGTTTTAATTTTACCTTGTAACGGTCGCTGACAACGCAGCCATGTTTAAACCTTTAAGGAGATATTTGAGTTTTAATTCAATGAGCCTATCATAATTCACTCCGATTGTTGTTGACTCAGGCGACGACTGATTCGGTATAAGTTTTAAACTGTCTTTCGAGACGTGTTGGTTGAGTTGGACATAGTTACTCTGGCTCCTCTACGGCTACGTGCCTGGTATGGTTAAACCTGTCCAGTATAGCCAACTGCGTCTTCAGAGCACACAAGCCCTCACCGCCATATCAAGGTCACCTGCCAATGGGAGGTTTTTGTTTTATTTTTAAATTTTTTCATATTCTTATTTACTATTTTTATTCTTTTGTTTTATATTTTGAATTTTTTGATATTTGGTTAATTTTTGTTTCTTTTATGGTTTCACACATTTTATTCATATATACATGAGACTAGGTACACTAACGTATGAAAAAACCGTTTGAAAGAAAAATTGCTAAGTTTGATTGTTACGTGCAAAAACATTTTTTCTGTGAGTTTTTTTTTAAGGCAGCCTATACTTTACTTTAAACTTGTACAATCTGTTCAAACTTTGCAGGAAGACAGATAAATGGATAAAGTTGAAACGAATTTTTTTATCCAATGATCTGTATCCGTGGTCGAGATACAATGATTTAAAGTCAAGGTAAATGTAGCACGTAAAATTTGCTCTTACGTGAAATCAATGCGTGGAAACGATTTAAAAGGGAATCAAATAAATATAAAATGCATTGTTAGGATAAAATTGAAAAATCTAGCTTAATTCAGATTTTATATGCAAATAAAACTTTTTTGTGTATTTTTTTACGCGCCTCACTTCTATCTTTCAAATTTCTCAAATTTTGTTTGACGGTAGACAAATTTACGTAATTAACGGTCATACAGTTGTTTTGTGAAAGCTTTATCCGTTGCTACTATACAGCGGTCTTAAGTGGCACATAAAATGCATGTAAAATCCGGTTTTACTCGAATCGCAATTGGTGACACGGTTTAAAGTCCTACGGATAATGGTAAAGTATATATTATAAGATGCATTTGCTAAAATCTTTCCTCATTCGGGTTTTATGTGCGAATAATCACGCGTTTGCACATGAAACTGCGTTTTGTAGAAATGCGTTGCACTTTAAGAGTGATATTTTGATATAATTCAAAAAGATGTTTATTGAAGGTGATCATTGTTTCATTGTTCATACATTAAATATTTATTCACCAGTGGCTTAAAATCATCGAAAAATATTTGGACTTGTACAGTAATGCATGTTCCAAACCAGAATAAAGCCCAGCTCTGTACATAAGGATATACTGTTCGACCGAGCATTTGAAGCTTTATCGATGACCATGCAGAACATTAAGGTAACCCGAAAATTAATATAAAAATAATTGTCAGAATAAGGTTAAATTATTTCCAACCAACAGAAAATGTTTTACTGTGTTTTCTTCATAAACTACGGTGCTATCTTGTACAAAATTTATTTTCGGACAAAGAAAGCTCAAGTTAGTCAATTTTTGTACAGGACGGAGAAGTTGATATCATTTTGTCGTGCATACATTGTTTCTCAGTTCTTCTGCTTGTTTCAGCCAGTCATACTCGTACTTAATTCGAACTGGTTGTTCCAACATATCGGGCAAAAATTATTCACGGGAGTTTTTCTAGCGTTGGTTTTTTAATTTTCAATTTTTACCATTGCATACTTTAGATAAACTATGACAACAATGATAAGGGATAATAACAAGATGGTAGCTTTCCAGTAGTTTATTATTTGTTGTACGATTTGTCAGCCTGCGATATAGTAAGCTTTTAAGTGAGTTTATTTACGTAACATGCTCAAATCCTGAATTTATCTACGTGACATAAACTATTTACATACATTATGATCGTAAACTTCGAACAGTATTTAATATTAATATCTGTGGATATTTTGAGCATTGTAATAAGTATTTATGGTCTAAGACCAAGATCCGACATACCAGTGGAGCAAATTTGAACCATCAGTGTCGCTCCAGTCCGGAAATTATTTAAAGATGACTGTTTTTGCACATAAAATTCGAAACAGGGTGATCGTTTCTGCTCGTAAAATCCGAAAGGTGCACATACAAGTGGTGACTTTAACTGAGCACTCATTTCAGCTCAGTTAATACCTTCTGTAAAAGGAATTAATCGATTCGCACAATTTGCCTGGGAACCAGCTCCGGTTTGTCTTTCAAATCTTGCTTAATATACTGTAACGTAGCTACAGTAAGACAAATATTCGAATGGCTATAGAAATGACCAATGTTCCGGGATAAACCAAGAACTTTTTATCCTATGTTCCTAGCTCAAATAGGAACCGAGCACCAAGACTCCCTCCCCCCTCACCTAACCACGATTCTGCGCGTGGCCTTTTCTTATACATTTATCACAGAGCCTCCGCATATTTCTTACCGAATAAAACGAATTTTCCGTTCCATCCGCGTTTCGAGTTTGTTTGAAGGAAGGAAGAAAGCAGATTAAACCCTAATCTCCCATCAACATTTATGTCGTTAAGGACCAGCCTTTATTATTTGAAAGGTACCGGCGGTGGAAAACTTTGTAGATAATGCTCTGCATGTCCTATTTTTCGGGTTTTTAGCAACAACATCGAAGACAGAACGTGAAGCAAATGAGTGTTCATTTCCTAATGCTGTGCCAATGAAACTTCGTTTGGCAGTAAGCATCAGAACAGCCGAAACAACGAAAAAATAACAGATGTAGAGCAGCATGTATAAAATTTGCCGCTGGAGATGTGTTTCAAATAATAATGGCGAAACGCTTACGCCGGCCGGCGTGGCCGTGCGGTTCTAGGCGCTACAGTCTGGAACCGCGAGACCTCTACGGTCGCGGGTTCGAATCCTGCCTCGGGCATGGATGTGTGTGATGTCCTTAGGTTAGTTAGGTTTAAGTAGTTCTAAGTTCTAGGGGACTGATGACCTCAGTAGTTGAGTCCCATTGTGCTCAGAGCCATTTGAACCATTTGAAACGCTTACGGCACGAAAAATTAGTGTTATATAGTTGTAACTAGACGGATCCATAGTCATAATCACCAACATAACAATACACGCAGCTGAGGACAAGCAATAAAAGTTAAAGATGCACAAATATTAGTTTGGATGTACCACTCCAAAAGCTGTAAGCTGCACAAACAAAGATCCAAGTAAAATTTTAGTTGTTACGTCGAACATAGCTCTAACGCTTTTACACAACGTTGTACGAAGGTATCTCACATCCAATAAGTTGGGGCTGGTTTTGTTGTCCTCACACACGTTTGTGGTTTATATCCTGAAGAGTAGGAATGGGACAGATGGGCAACTTGTAGCTACCCATTGACAAAATTACAATCGTCGACATTCACTGTCACGGTGAAAACTCTCCACCTACTCACGATAAATAGGAAAAAAGCCTTGCTGACGTATTGTTCACCATAGATTTGATTGTGGAACACACGTGATGAATTAACTTATTTGCTTGTCATAGTATTATGTTCCACCGACTGAAGAAATTACCTTCACTTGATACACTTTTTGTACAATTTCACTTAACTAACTCCCCTAGGGACGCTTTATAGTATGGCGTAGTACAAAACACAAACTATCTCCTCAATAATTTTTTTTTTTTTTTGCAGCCGTGTTCTTTGTTAATTAGCTAACCATAATAGCAGGGATATAGATTTTCTGTATAAATATGACAAGGTAAGCGACTGAAATGCAATCTATCATCTTCAAAAACTCAGTAACGACACCATCGTGTCCCAAAAGTTTCATGTTCTTTTCGCTTAAAATGTGTAACTAACTAATTTACTTTTTGTGTTATATTTGGATTCTCTCTTAATTTTGTTGTTACATTAATAAATAGGTGGAATTCACAGAAAGATGACTACAGCAGGTTCTTGGTTATGCTGTAAAATTCAGACATAAGTTGATATCTGAGTATAGGAAGAGGGTAACTCATTCGTTGACCTAAGATGCCGTGTGGTTAATAAAGAAATTACGGAATTTTTCGCAAACAGTCAATACAGACTCTTTTACAAAAGGGTTACTGTTGTCATATTGACCCAGAAAATTCCAATAAGTCTATGTGACGTGAAATGAGGCACTCTAGCTCATCTACGCTTCAACTACGAGCTGTGCCACGTTGTCTTGCCTCCTCTATCGTCGTGCTACGGTTTCCTGACGCGGGGATTGCAGTATGCACCAGCGCTGCAGGGATGTACCAGCAAACACACAAAAAATTAATTACGTAACTTCATTTTATCGAGGTGATAATTAGAACTTTGAATGGAAGTACGGGTGCTGAGACATAGGGGGAAACGTACGGGGGATTAGAGGACTGTTGCGGGTGCAACGAAAAAAGCATATCAACTTTAAAAGAATCTCCAAAACAGGCGATGTTTTACTGAAGCACGAAACTTCGCACGGACTTTAATGCCAGATGCTTTTATTAGTTTCCACAAGGAAACTCCCTCTGGAACCCGGCAGAAAACCCCGAGCGGTTCTGGCTGAACGAAGGGACACCACCGACAAGGCACAATCGCTACCTTCACTGCGCGATAGCAATGATAATGTTACTGACGACAGTGCCACTACGGCGGAGTTACTAGACACAGTTTTCCGAAATCCCTTCACCACGGAAGAGGAAGTAAAAATTCCAGAGTTCGACTCAAGAACAACTTTCAGCATGAGTAACTTAGAAGTAGGTATCCTCAGTGTAGCGAAGCAGCTTAAATCATTTAATATACGCAAGGCTTCCGGTCCAGATAGTATACCAGCTAGATTCCTTCCAGGGTGTACTGTTACAATAGCCCCTTCCTTAGCAATCATACAAAACCGCTCGCTCGATGAAAGATCTGTACCTAACGACTGGAAAGTTGCACACGTCACAATACTCAACAAACGAAACAGGAGTATCCACTGAATTACAGGCCAATATCATTGATGTCGATTTGCAGTAAGATTTTGAAACACACAGTGTTCGGACATTATGAATTACCTCATCATAAAAAAAAAAGATTTATTGGTAAATACACAAAACAGATTCAGAGCACATCGTTCTTGTGGTACATAACTTGTTCTTTATTCATAAGAAGTAATGAGTACTATCGGCATGGTATGTCAAATTGATTCCATATTTTTAGATTTTCGGAAGGCGTTGGACGCACTTTCTCACAAGCGACAATTAAATTGGTCCATACGGAGTGTTTTGTCTGTTGTGCGACTGCATTCGTGATTGCCTTTGAGAAACGACGCAGTTACAGCTAAGTGACGGGACGTCAGGGAGGGAAACAGAAGTAATATCTGGCTTGCCGCAAGAAGTCTTATAGGCGCCCAGCTTTCCTGATCTATATAAACGATATATGAGACAATCCGAGCAACCCCCTTAGACTGTTCGTAGATGATGCTGTCATTTACCAAAAATGGTTCAAATGCCTGGAAGCACTATGGGACTTAACATCTGAGGTCATGAATCCCATAGACTTAGAACTTCTTAAACCTAACTAACGTAAGGACATCACACACAGCCATGCCCGAGTCAGGATTCGAACCTGCGACCGTAGCAGCAGCGCGGTTCCGGACTGAAGCGCCTAGAACCGCTCTGTCATAGCGGCCGGCTGTCATTTACCGTCTCGTAAAGACATCAGATGATAAAAGCCAATTGAAAAATGACTTAGACACTGTATCTGAATGGTGCGAAAAATGGCAGTTGACTCTAAAAATGTGAAGTGATCTTCATGGATATTAAAATCAATCTGCTTAATTTCGGTTACAAGATAAACAAATTTAAGGCTATGTATGCGACTAAATATTTAGGGATTACAATTACGTGTAACTTAATTTGAAATAACACATAGATAAGGCATTTAATTGTGAACAACAGAGTATTCGTGTGGATGTGGATGTAGGTATGTTAGCAAGTGCTACTATGAGATGGTGAAATTGGAACCGGTGGGGAAAATCGTTGTGGGTCCCATGAAACCGGTGAGTACACTGACGACCACATTCCTCCACTGCCTTGCCAAAAAAAAAAAAAAAAATAAAATAAAAAAAAATAAAATAAAATAAATAAAACGCTCGATTTGGATGGAAGTTAAACGTTTGTCCTTGAGACATCCTTCTGAAACGCGAGCCATCCCACTGGAGCTGTCCACTGTACGTTAGTTTCTCAGCGTGCCGGTATTCCGCCTGTCGGCATTCATTGCGTCGGTGCCCGGCCTGGCTGTTTACTGTATTTGTGTCTGACTGAGACGCCGAGGGCCCACAAAAGACGGACGGCAGCAGCCGCCCACGGGCTGGAAGCAACTCCCTCGGGTGGACTCGGCCAGCCTCGCTGTTTTTATGGTAGAGTGTCCGCCTGGCTGCAGGCCGTTCTGTTAAAGAATGGAGCAGGCGGGACGCGGCCGACCTGGCACTGGGACTGGACTGGACTGGCCACGTGGACCACGCCGGGCCGGGCCGGGCCGGGGGTCTGAATAATGCAGCGTGGGCGACGAGGTGGAGGCGGCGGGGGCACAAGCCGAGGGAGCAGGCGGCGGCAGCGGCAGCGGCAGACCCGCCTGTATCGATTGCCGCCCCTGGGTCCCGCCGCCAGCCCGGGACACACCGGGGGTGGCTACTGGATACTGGTTACTGGCCACCAGCCATTGGCGACTGCAAAGTGGAGAGCAGCGGAACGGCAGTGGATGGCCACACCGGCAGGGACCAAATCTCGTCTGGAACACTTGCTTCTCTTTCCTCTTACTTCTTCTATAGTCTTCGTTATTCCTACCGCCCCTTCTCCCTTACAACTGACCGATCTCCTGCCTCAGAAACACACGTTAATCTTTGTTGTGTTGTATATATCTGTTACATACAGAGAAAGCAGAATGCATTTGTATATGTCTGGGATCCCCTACCAAACGCCTGGATCGATTTCGAACAAATCCGACACAACAACAGCTGGACCAAGGAGTATCAGTACTGTGGGATTTCTAACCACCTAGATCCTGTAGGAATGATGGTATTGGCTAACAGGTGTTTCTTCAGCCCCTGCTATATCGGCTGCCTGTACAATATGTTTCTTTTGTGGGAACAGGATCAACCTACATTCTTTGCAGGACAGACTGAATGTCATGAGCAGGAAGCTGTTTTTCAGTGCCTGAAATATACGCTCCCCTGCACGATAGGCATGCTTCAGGACTAGTACTGGTCTACTTTAACAAGCTGCTTCACATGAGCTAATCATGTAGATAGCATCACTGCGGGAAGTCGATACGGGTAGAGGAGGCGATGAGCAGAGAGTGGTCTAGACGGGTGTGGATAAGAGTGGTGCAAGAGTTCATGGACAGAAGGGATGGACAGAGAGAGGGAGAAAGGGGACGAAAGATGGAGAGATGGAGAAGTGGGGATGGGCAAAGAGAGAGGGGACAGGAGAAGATATACAGTTGGAGGGAAAGAAGGAGTTGGGGACGAAGGGGTCGAGACGGAGATGGACTAAGAGGTAAATGAAGAGGAGATGGATAGATGGAGATAAGGAGTATGCAGACATCGAAAAGGACAGTAACATATGGACAGAGAGAGGGTGGTGGTGGTGGTGGTGGTGGTGGTGGTGGTGGTGGTCAGAGAGAAGGGGATGAGGAGATCGTCAGAGGGGAGAAGAGACTCGGTATTAAGGGAGGGGGCAGAGTGAGTCACTAACTATTACCACTTAGAATAACTCCGAAAGTATGATAGTAGCTGAAAAGTTTGTGAGACAAAAGTTGCATGGGACAACGGGGGCCATAATATGACGTTGGTTTTTGTTGCTAGATGGGGTCGCTTCAGGGATATGAAGGTCAACTTCGTTTTTCATATGGGATGCTATAGTTTGGTACTTATTTTCTGACAGCGGCTATTGAGACGAATCCAATGATGTGTAACAGTAAGGTCTTTGAAGGTCAACGAAGGTCAAAAAGGTGGTATGAACGTCCATTTACAGAAGGTGTTCAAAGTGATGGAAATGGAAATGAGCGTTTGGCGTCATTGGCCGGGAGGCCCCTCGCGGGGCAGGTCCGGCCGCCATATCGCAGGTCTTATTACATTCGGCGCCACATTGGGCGACCTGCACGCCGGATGGGGATGAAATGATGATGAACACAACACAACACCCAGTCCCTGAGCGGAGAAAATCTCCGACCCAGCCGGGAATCGAACCCGGGCCCAGAGGACGGCAATCCGTCACGCTGACCACTCAGCTACTGGGGCGGACTTCAAAGTGATGACCATTGGTGTCATTGCGGTGCTGCAATCTTCTTATCATGGACTGAGTGGTATTCCATATCGCGTTGGCACTTATCGAAACACATGCTCTGACAATTATCTCTCGTATATTGTGCAAATAGTAAATATTTGCCGAATACGACGTATCCGTTTAACGTGCCACTGACGTGTAAGCACCATTCGACGGTTTCGCAATACAGCAGTAATAAGACGAGTATCGTGAATGATGTATTCCTTCGAAGAACAAGTCGATATGCTTCTCATTTACGGAGAATGCCAACGAAAGTCAGTGAGAGTTAGAGACTTACACGCTGAAAGATATCCTCAACGTACTCACCCTACACGTCGTACGTTTAAATATGTGTACGATAAATTGAGAACAAATGGATCTTTAACGCATCGGAAACATATCCGGCAAAGGAAAGTTACTCACGAGGAAACGGAAATTCGTACTTTTGCCACCGTGGTTCGAGATCCTTGTGTTAGTTCGCGTCAAATCGCAAGGCAATCTGTCATGAGCCAGAGTAGTGTTGTTCGTGTTCTGCATCGCCATAAATATCATCCTACCATATCAGTCTCAACAAGAATTAACTAGTACAGATTGTATGCGTCGCAATGAATTCTGCCGAGTGGCTCAACTTCAGATTCAGAGGGATGCCACATTTACTGATTTGATTTTATTTACTGACGAGGTTACATTCACAAACCATGGAAATGTTAATTTACATAACATGAATTATTGGGTAACTGAAAATCCATGTTGGTTGCGGCAAGTTGCACACCAAAACCGTGGTCGATGAATGTGTCGTGTGGGATTCTGGAGGACAGAATTATAGGTCCCTATTTCATCGAAGAAAATCTTAATGGTAGAAGTACACCACATTCCTGCAAGAAACATTAGGTCTGCTATTGGAAGAGTGTGGTACCAACACGATGGGTGTCCGGCATATTTTTCTCTGATGGCTAGAAATGAGTTGCAGAGACAGTTCCCAAATTGTTGGATTGGACGCGGAGGAGATGTGTCGGGCCGGTTCGTTCGCCAGACTTGACGGCTCTGGACTTTTTCTTGTGGGGATTCGTAAAAGACTTTGTTTATAAAGACGTTCCAACTACACCCGAAGATATGCGAGAGAGAATTGTCAGAGAATGTGCCTCGATAAGCACCGATATGATAAGGAATAACACTCAGTCTATGATAAGCATATTACAGCACTGCATTGATGCCAGTGGTCATCACTTCGAACACCTTCTGTAAATGGACGTTCGTGCCACCTTTCTGACATTCGTTTCCCTTCAAAGACCAGCCTGTTACACGTCTCGATAGCCGCTATCGGAAAATAAGTACCAAACTATAACATTTCTTTTAAGAAAACAAAGATGACCTTCATATCTCTGACGCCACCTCACCTAGCAACAAAAAACCAACGTCATATTGTGGCCCAGTTGTCCCATGCAACATTTGTCCTAAAAAATTTTCAGCTCCTATGATACTTTTGTAGTTCTTCTTGGTAGCAGTAGTTAACGACTCATCCTGTATATATAAGAAGAAGGTGGGTGAAGGAAGAGGGGTGTGGATGGAGGAATGAGGTTGATGAGGTGGTAGAGGGTCAGAGGGAGAGTTAGAGAGGGACAGGGAGAGGAAAGGGATGCATGGAGAGGGGAGGAGGTCACGACCCAGACAGTGCCATTATTCGTTATAACTTATGAAAAGTGATCACACTACTATCGGACGTCAAGTCATCAATTATGAAAGTAACTGACGACCACCGAAGTAAAGATCTTATCAAATGCATGCTGCCGATAGGAACACCAGCTTCTGAAAATGAGTTATTTGTTATCATCGAATTTACAGGGTGAACATCAATAAAACCGAGAAGACGCGCGGGATTAGCCGAGCGGTCTGGGGCGCTGCAGTCATGGACTGTGCGGCTGGTCCCGGCGGAGGTTCGAGTCCTCCCTCGGGCATGGGTGTGCGTGTTTGTCCTTAGGATAATTTAGGTTAAGTAGTGTGTAAGATTAGGGACTGATGACCTTAGCAGTTAAGTCCCATAA
This sequence comes from Schistocerca piceifrons, assembly GCF_021461385.2. Classification (NCBI taxonomy): domain Eukaryota; kingdom Metazoa; phylum Arthropoda; class Insecta; order Orthoptera; family Acrididae; genus Schistocerca; species Schistocerca piceifrons. The sequence continues at coordinate 317,599,667 of NC_060139.1, read as the reverse complement.
GATTTCACACACACATAAAACCAAGAAACTGCATGGACGGATTCCTGACTTGAAATGAAGAAAGGTGCTATAAAAATGTGTCCACAAACACATGGTTGCCATTGTAGATGGCGCTGATGAATGACAGTTCCTCTGACCTCGTGCCGTGTGTTCCTTGTGTGTTGCAGGCTGTGTGATTGACTCGGCGTACTGTAAGCGGTAGAATGGCCCGGTATTCATATCAGGAACAAGCCGGGATGGTGTTAGTGTATGGCCAAGTAGACGGAAACGGTCGAGAGGCAGCACGGCTATACGAAAACAAGTACCCTCACAGACACCAACCACATCGCACAACATTTGCAGCCCTTTTTGGGCATTTATGTGATCAGTCGTTTCAGACAGACGAACGAGCAGAGAGGCTTCCCGGAGTACTTCTTCAGCTGTTTCAGGTGGTAGTCACGCAGTAACCAGTACAACTGCACTGACAATGACCGCTACCGGCGTGAACCTAGGTGTCGGAGCAAAATAACTCCCTTCTCCAGAACAGAGGCACACTCGTCTTAGGTATCCCAACAAGTCGGCAGTCGCAGAGCACTGTTTGTCCGAAAATCATGAACTGGACTACCAACATACCAGGGTCTTGGCACAGGCGTCTAAATACTGGGGCAGCGTCGTTAGAGAGGCTATCAAAATTTGTACCATGGACGAACTCATCAAACGAGATTGCGGCTATAACAAGGCATGGGAAGCAGCATTGAGTCTAATTAAAAAGACGCTCAGCAAAGAAAACGAACGAGCGACCAGGTCGGACGAGGCAATTACACCGACGCCACCACAGACACCGACGCCAGCGTCTCAGCTACCGCCGACGCGCGGCCTCTGGCGCGGACCGTGGAGAGAACGCCTCGTAGGGGAAGGGGATTTAAGACGGCCGCCCGCCCTCAGGAGCTCAGTTCGTCAGCGCGCCTGACGATGGCGACATGTCTGATCGCCGAAATATTGTGCCCGTTGGACACTATGGACTGGCAGTACACCGGTGGACTGTTTGAGCAAGAAATACGCCGGGTGAAACAGCAGAATCACAGCATGAAATAATAATCGACAAAACCCCTGCACCATCGCGCGCATCTTAAGTGATCAGACGGAGAATATAAAATGCTCTCGTTCTCACCTAACATAGTATTATAATTACAAATGAGAGTGACGAAAATTCCTAACGTTAACACGCGGTACTTTTTCTGAGTGTGTTATGCATCTTGCTCAAGCATACTGTAGGCATTTCACTGTACTGTTGAATACTGAAGCCACTGAAGGTATTAATTACAATCAGTCGTCTGGTAATCTCTTAGCTTCTTCCTTATCCAAATCCGAGATATACATTCAGTTCTGGAACTGTTATCTGCTACGTTGATAACGACAAGATCAGTAGAGGAATCCACGAAGCCAACTTCCCCTCTTCTTTTATGGCGTGCCGTTCTATATTCCACCAGCGTTCGAAAGTGACATGTGAAAAAACTGCGTACTTTAGTACCAGTAGCTGTCATTTCTCGGGCCAAATTCCTTATCTTGGCTCCAGATCAGTGCTGTTGGGTTCATATTGTAATGGTAAAGTGGCAAACGTAAAAATGCAGAATTTGTACAATGTGTTCGATGGTGTGAAACTGATTGTTTTTTAGATTTCTGCAACACTTAGCTACATTTGTGGTATAAAACAATGGACATAGTTCAAATAAAAAGTATTTGAATTTTCATTTTTGCCTTAAGAAGTTAAATTGTTAAGTTTTCTTAATTTAAGCAGCCTTTAACAGTCTTTCATAAAATTTCGATAATTATGAATTTGTGTTCGAAATGGAAACAGGAGTTTCGCGTGCAGTATGTATTTAGAAATAAGAAGACTTGCATTGTTCATAAAAATGATGATGAATTTTACAAGTACAAGATGTAGGTACTTCAGATTGAACGAGACAAAAGAATGACTGAAGTGAGATTTGAACCAGCGTATCGTGAACTAGAGTTAGTGTATAAGTCTACCACGCTACCATTTCCGAAATGCATCGACCTCGTATTTCAATCGTAACTGTAGCTAATACAGTCCCTCTGAGAACGTCAAAGCCGATTATCTCTGTAAATTTATCAAAAGCATGAAGAACAACCTATTTCTGGGCACTTTTTAACTATGTTCCACACGCGCGTTTCACTACAGAACAGTAAGCAGACTCAGCTATTTTCGTGCTGCGTATTAACAGAACGACAATCAGATCACAACAGTGCAAAGGATGTGGCTGTACACGATTTTTGAAATAAAAACTACATTGCTAAAGCGTGATTAAGAAAAGCGTTGATGGCAGTTAATATATTTGAATATCTTAAAGTTTCATTTAACGTAACTTGGTAATAATATATCTAATTTGTAAGTAGGACCTACATCCAAGATCGTAACACCACCAATGTATGTGTGCTATGGCTTCTGACTAATCGTCGCGTTTGTGTTTGTTTACATCAGGTTTATTCTTATGATGAACGGATTATAGTACTGAGGCGTGGCATTATTTCATAGGCACGACTCTCTTCGAGAGAATCGTGGCGTCAGGGCTATTTACCCCTTGCTCTTTGTTCGTGATATGGAGGACGTTTACAGATCCATTGTCTGTCTGCGCAAAAAGAGACAATCTAGCGATTCGTCGTCACAATCTTTTAAAATGAATGGGAATGACAGAAGAGAGAGTGATGAGAATTCACAATTTGCATAAGCGATGGGTACTGCTAGCCTGGTACAAAACGACATTACAGTACCAAGCAGAGAGAATTTAAAAAAGTGAAATTTTACTAAATTTACAAGTATGGAGCACTTGAAGAAATTGGTGATGTGAATAGTAAAATTCCTGAAGTCGCACACAATATTCCATTGTCAAATGGCTCTGAGCACTATGGGACTTAACATCTATGGTCATCAGTCCCCTAGAACTTAGAACTACTTAAACCTAACTAACCTGAGGACATCACACAACACCCAGTCATCACGAGGCAGAGAAAATCCCTGACCCCGCCGGGAATCGAACCCTGGAACCCGGGCCCGGGAAGCGATTACGCTACAAGACGACCACGAGCTGTGGACATTCCATTGTCAGGTTCAACAGTTTTCAGTGGATATGAACTAAGAGTATGCAGACTTTGTATAGATTAGATTAGATTATGTTAATACTTGTTCAATAGATCGTCAATACGACACGTCCAAGTGATGTGGAACGTTTCAGTTGAACAGAAGGTTTCTCTGCCTGTCATAATTAAGGAGGTGGGGGGTGGGGGGGATACTCCATCTTGCTGGAAAAGTATCCATGGTTGATATTCTTCTAACTGTGGGGCAATGAACTGCTGCAAAACGTCTAAGTAAATGTTAGCGGTAATGAATTTTTACGCGAAGAAAACGGTCCAAAAAACCATGTTATTCTTGAGGCCTCACGAAACATTCACTTTTTCGCTGTCTCGCTGTAACTGTACAGTAGCATGTGAAGACTCTGAACCCCATATACGGACATATGCCTATTTACCATTCCACTGACATGAAAGGTGGATTTATCGGTAAAGCATATGCGATTTAAGTAATCGTTAGCGCCATCAATCCTGTTGAGAATCTCAGTTGAAATTAAGCATGGTTCAGCAAATCATTTGATTGCAAGGCCTGCAAGATTTGCATTTTGTAAGCATGCAACCTAAGCCTTTCATGAAGAGCTTGCGGTATTTGAAGTACACGTGATGCTTGACGAGTTGATTTAGACGGACTCCGTTGAAACGATTGCCGAACACGATCAACAGTTGCATCACTCACACGAGGCCTGCCACTTCGAGGACCATCTTCAACACTGCCTGTTTCCTTACACTTTGCATACCATCGCTTTACTGATTTAACGTCAGCAGGGCTGCGTCCATAAGAAGCCTGATGGGCAATGTCGTTTCGTGAAACCAAAGCACACATTGCGCTTTCTCCTGCTTCGTCGCCATTTCGCCGGCAACTAACGTCACTTAACAGACAGCATTGGTGTTGTGGAGCACTAGCGCCATCTATTGGTCACAACAACTAGTAACAGTAACCTATGTAACAGCAACAAATGTAACTTACTATGTCAAACGATTATTCTGTTATAAATTTTTATAATCAGGGCAAGACTTTGTGGTCACCCTGTACATTGGTTAAGTCAAATGGCACGCTTGGAAAGATTTTCCGATTTAAAACTCACTATTGTTGAATTAATGGTGGAAAAAACAGTGCAGGAACGAAAATTAGAACGTCCAGAATGGATTGCAGACTTCGTATCTTAAATGGATGTGACTGCACACCGCCCACAGTAAAACATTTCAAGGTAACTTCCTTCTGATATGATGCGGATGAATTTTAAAGAAAAATCGCGTTATAGAAGGGCCACGTTCTGACAAAGACAGTCCACTTCCCTAAATTCACTGCGTAGAAAAAACACGAAGTTTGACAAATCGATGGTAGCCTCGCAAGGATCAAAAGAATAGTTTTATATAGACTTTTAGGATAATGTCAGTCTTACATCTCTTTCTGAGCTGTTTTCGAGACCGTTTGCGTTTCAGCTCAAAGCGCCCAAGTGCATGTGAAAACTAAGCTGATTGACCTCCAAGGTAAATCCAGTTTCACTGACAAATCTTTTTACGTTAAAACTGTCCAGGATGTCTACATAACTTTACTCAGGTATATTTTTCAAGTCTCCATAATGATGCTGCAGAAGTGCTACAGTATTTCGATTGACATATCTGTCTGAAGGACCATGTTTTGATTATGAAACTAAGTGAGTAAACTGAGTGCGAAAGTCTGTGAAATTGTCAGCATCTCTCCATGTGCCGTCAGTTTGTATCAGATAGAAATTATGTCTTCAGCGCGCCAAAAATAATTAATTAACACTGAAAACCCGTGATCTACGTCGTTGAGAAATGTGAAATATGAAACCGAGTCGTATATGGCTTGTTTTTTTTAAAATGACTCTGAGCACTATGGGACTCAACTTCTGAGGTCATTAGTCCCCTAGAACTTAGAACTACTCGTAGTTAAACCTAACTAACCTAAGGACATCACAAACATCCATGCCCGAGGCAGGATTCGAACCTGCGACCGTAGCGGTCTTGCGGTTCCAGACTGCAGCGCCTTTAACCGCACGGCCACTTCGGCCCCGAGTCGTATACAATACCACTGCACTGCCATTTACATGCGGCGCTTTCGCTGCTCTTCCCTCTTCCCCCGCCTCACACTCAGACAGCGTGGCGTGATGGCGGTGCGGGAAATGTGAAGCGAGGCTGAGTGCTTTGGCACTCGGCCACGGCCTGCGAGCCGAGACCTTGGCCACCTCTGATCTAACGGCATCCGTGTTCTGAGCCCTATGGGACTTAACTGCTGAGGTCATCAGTCCCCTAGAACTACTTAAACCTAACTAACCTAAGGACATCACACACATCCAGAGCAGGATTCGAACCTGCGACGGTAGAGGTCGCGCGGCTCTCCAGACTGTAGCGCCTAGAACCACTCGGCCAGTTGGGCTGGCCGTGTTCAAAAAATTGATTTCCACTACCTTGCACAATTATTGACCAAATTTAAAAATTTAAAATGGTCATAATTTTCTCATTGAGAGTGCAATCTTATGTCAAACGTTTGACAAATAAGACAAATATTACAGTTAGAATCCGTGTGTTTGGCTTGTGGCAATGCGACTGACAGAGCGCAAATACACGTACTTCATCAGTCCAGTATTTGAGAATGAGAGCAATCCTTGTCCGGTACACAGTATCTAGGGTTGGCTGCTCATCAGATGATGTTACGCGTTATTGAACTGGCGAGTGTATTACTGCACTGTGTCTAGTCTATCCAGTGTTGTGATCTAGGATAGTAAGCTTGAATCATTTCAACAACACGCTGTCGCAAGCGGCAGCTCAGTCTTGTGGCAGTGGTGTTCCTCGAATCGAGGCACTGCCGGTACAGCCTCGGCATGGTGAAATGTCCAGTGCTGCCGGCCGCTGTGGTCTAGCGGTTCCAGGCGCTTCAGTCCGGAACCTCGCTGCTGCTGCGGTCGCAGGGTCGAATCCTGCCTCGGACATGGCTGTGTGTGATGTCCTTAGGTTAGTTAGGTTTAAGTAGTTCTAAGTCTAGGGGACTGATGACCTTAGATATTAAGTCCCATAGTGCTTAGGGGCATTTGAATTTTGTCCAGTGCTAGCATGAATTTTCAATGCGTCGCGCGCCCTAGATCCTTGCACCACAAAGTTGCCCTGGTATAACGTGTCTCGCTCATTCTGGGCGCCAGCAAACAGTAAAGGAAACTTATACGCCGCGCGGGGTAGCCGCGCCTTGTCACAGTCCGTGCGGCTCTCCTCGTCGGAGGTTCGAGTCCTCCCTCGGGCACGGATGTGCGTGTTGTTCATAGCGTAAGTTAGTTTAAGTAGTGTGTAGGCTTAGGGACCGATGACAGCAGTTTGGTCCCATAAGACCTTATCACAACTTCTTTTCCAGCTTATACGATCAAGCAGTCTGTCTAACTTTACTGTGTTTGCCCAACATTTCGCCGCGTACTGCGCTGTTTGACGTGTTTGTTAAACATAAAGCGTGTCTGACGTATTTGCCAGAAATTTTCATTGACAGAAAGTTTGGCAAGGTTGCGGATGTTGCTTGTGTCGATGTTTCGCCACATATGTAAACTGAAAAATAGATTTTACAATTTATCTCACTATATTGTGAGTTTCCAAAACTATGGAAACTATGATGATAAAAAAATCAAATGTGTGTGAAATCTTATGGGACTTAACTGCTAAGGTCATCAGTCCCTAAACTTACACACTACTTAACCTACATTATCTTAAGGAAAACCACAGGCACCCATGCCCGAGGGAAGAGTCGAACCTCTGCCGGGACCAGCCGCGCAGATAAAAAATAAAACCAAAATAGCAATGTCAGTTACCAAACTGATAACAAAATGTCGCATGTTTCTCAGCCATATATTACGCAAGAAGAGATTAAGGGGATAATCAGCATTCTACGTCTAACATACAAGAGGGAGTGCAATGAAATAATTGACGATGTGGTGTATATGTTTCCACATTGCGATATTTTAAAGAATTGTCATTAGAGGAGCCAGTAAAACAGAATAAATTTTCGCGTACTCCCTTTTCAGTATGAGGGTGAAGTAACTGTAAACAAGCTATTAAAAGTTTCACTGTCCATCCGCAGAAAGTTGTCGTAATCAGTGTGTTGTAACGTTTCTTTTAACAGGTTTTCACGTAAATATTTATCTCTCATTTTAAACCATTCCATGGGCCAGCGTCTGGGATTCTTTCCTTCTTCTTTAAACACAGTGCCAAAGTCAATGACAGAAATGCTTCATCTGAATTTGAAGCCATTCCAACTTGATTCAGATTCCAGCATCAATCTTTGGTACGTGAACGGACTTGTTTCACACATCCGGGGTTAGATAAGGGCGATTTTAACAAATAAATATGCTCATTTATGGGGACCTTAGAAGTCACAACGAAATACAGTCTCTCTCTCTCTCTCTCTCTCCTCCCTCCCTCCCTCCCTCCCTCCCTCCCTCCCTCCCTCCCAAACACACCACTTCTCTCTAATTCAGTTTATCAGGAGAAGAGCAATAAAAACAATTTTCATGATGGAATAAACTTTTATCTTTAACTTTCCACTGCTGGCGACTGCACTCATGTATTTTTTTTAAATTACGTCAAGGTCGTCTTTGAGTGTAGAAATTATTTATTCATAAAAACAGTTACTGCATTTTTGGCCGTGTGACTATCATCAGGTAGACTACTGTACAAATTACAATCTGTTTTTTGAGATGTACCAAAACATGATTTTTGCTGTACTCCACGTCATAAAGGCTACACGACCATAATTACAATAATGAATTTTATGAATAAGTTATTTTGGCGATTATAGGCGACCATGACGTCAGTTAAAAATACTTGTGTGTTCTTCGTAGCTTAGTTACAATTCTTATCTGACCTATGTACAGCAGTACAAGTCTACCATTTTACTAATAGTCGTATGACGTATTTGTTTGCTCGTCCATTGAACATGTTTCTGATTTAACATTTTGTGTAATTTTCCACCATTCATTTCGTGTTCCCTTGTGCTACACATCTCCAATACAACTATTAATGACATGAATGTGCTTTTAAGCAGAACTGCCATATGCGTGGTAGTTGATTCAACTCTATAGTGTTTTGGTCCACCAGAGCCTGAAAAACAACGAAATCGGATAACAGACCGTAACACACATTCCATGTTTGCCCTCGTACCTCGAGTATGTGCACTTAACGACATTTGCAGCGCCATGTAACATGGAGATGCGCGAGTAATCTAATTCTGAGACCGGCTCCCTATTATAACGCTGCTTAACTTGATTTGCCACCGCAGGCAGCGCGTGGGTGCGTTACCAAGCCAGTTCTAATGCAGCCCCTCTGCTGAGAGAGAGTACCCAACTCCGCCAGCAACTTCACCGCCAGCAAATACACGTGACGTTATTTGCCGTAATGTTACTAACTCTCTTAGCGGAACGAGTTGAAAGTGTCGGCGGAATGCAAGGCTAAGGGATGGAGTTGCTTTAACTCTGTGTTTCATACAAGCAAGCACTGCCCGAACAAGTTAAACATTCCATGTAAAAATGTACTGCAGTTGCGGCGGTGCGGTGCTTTACTGCTGTGCCACGCACCTTGTGGTAAATCTCTTCTCATACGCACACCTCCTTGAAGTTACAGAAAAGCCGTAAAAAGCTGTAGAAAAAACAGCTACACACCTAGTATCCACACTCTGCGCTAAAGATTGTTCTGTCGGAGGAAGGTTAATAATAGTTAAATGAAAGTACTTCTAAGTGTATAATTTCACTCTATTACGATAATCGTGTATACAGCAATTACTAGCAAGCTCTGTTCTAAGCTGTAGAAAGTCTGAAAAGTCCACACGCACATATCATTCGTAATCGTAGCCACTTTACGGTAATTATTAATTATCCTTTACCGAACGTTTACGAACGAATTGTTTATTTTAGAATAGCTCGTAGAAGTGTTGATGTAATCAATTTCACGTAAAAAAATGTTCATGTTCGCGAGAAAGCAACTCGCCACGCCGAGTTTAGTTATTTAAAATATCACCAAAAGTTCTAAATTTAACGCCGTGAATTAAATCTAAATCTCTTCCACATTTTACGGCACTTTTCAAACATTTTAGTACCGAAATATCAGAATATTAATAATCATCAACGGTGCACTTATCATAGGTCTGATCACTGAGATCCAAGGCCCGACTCTACTCATCTCTCTACACAAAAGAAGTTTCTCATTCCCAAAACACGCGCGAATTGATAATTCCTGACTGGCTAAGAAACATCACAGCCAGTCGGAAAGCAGCCTCAAACTTTCTCAATCCCGCTGACGAAATTACTAATACACACGTTATTCTCTAACATTCCTCAGGAGACAAGTTACTTCAATGTATACAGGGTGGTCCATTGAACGTGACCGGGCCAAATATCTCACGAAATAAGCGTCAAACGAAAAAGCTACAAAAAACGAAACTTCTCTAGCTTGAAGGGGGAAACCAGATGGCGCTAAGCTTGTCCTGCCATAGGTCAAACGGATATCAAATGCGTTTTTTTTTTAAATAAGAACCCCCATTTTGTATTACATAGTCGTGTAGTACGTAAAGAAATATGAATGTTTTAGTTGGCCACTTTTTTCGCTTTGTCCTTCCGATGGTCCCCTCCCCCAAAACCAACCAACCTGTATCCAACTGTCTTATAAGTTGACATATAAAATATAGTCAGTATTACAGAATAATGAGCTGATTAAATTCTCGTACTGATATGCAGCACGGTAGACATAACGCCTTTAGGACGATGCCTTATCACCAACTAAAAGAGTCCTCCTGCTGCACCTGATATTGCATAACGGAGAGAATAAAAACGAAGTATTGACGGTCGCCATATGACCAGTTAAAAACCGAATGAAGTAAGGAAATTGTACCAAATGCTAAAAATTTCGATAAAATAAGAAACGGAACACATAAGTTTTAATTTTTTACTCAAATGATAAATAGATTACATTTCGGTGATTAACACAACGAAATTATTAAAGATGTTTTGGCAAGATCCTTCGTCGCTTCTTCTTGAACTGATGATTTGTTTATACTGAAGTCGGTTTTCGTGTTGCTTGTCGTTATCATTAAAACGAAGACGAAAAACTCCTCTTGTCGCTGAGAACAGACCACTGTTATTCCGTGTGTCATGTATTTTACGTACCATATGTTAGACTGACGAATAATATGAACATTTTATCTTTTGGTCTGAAAATGAACGTTTAGTCCGGTTCAAACCAGTAACATAATTTCATAAAATAGTGGATGAGTATTTTGCACATTTTCCAGAATCATACTTCATAGTTGGAACCTACACATTGTATAAATTAAAAAAAAGAACTCGATCGAGATAAAGCTGACATTTATGTCCAAAAGGGAAAGCTGCACTATATCACTGTCAGGGCAAAATGTTTTACGTAGTCCATTTATTTCCTCTGACAGATGGAATTTGCACTCCCAGTTCCGACGTGTTAAGGGAAATCAAAGAAAATTCATGTTATGAAGTATGTCGCCGGTGGCAAGTAGTTTGACTCTGGTGTTGTTCGCGAGGTATTGGCAGCGCCTCTGCTGGTGCTCTCGTGCAGATGTTGCGTTATCCTGGCAGCAGACGTAACCGAGTTTGGATCGTCCAGCTGGGAGGGGAGAAGCCACCACGGTGGCTTCATTTCCCAGCGCGTGGAGCTGGCCGGCGGATGCTGAAATATTGGCGGAGTTTCCGCAGAGAAATATACAACGCCAGCCCAGCCGCCGGCTTCATTTCCCGGCTAGCCGGCGCATCTCTGCAGTGAGGGGGAGGGGGAGATAAGGGGTGGCGGTGGGTGGGGGAGCGGCAGCAAGTGGCTGCTCCTGCCGCGATATTCCGCAACTGTGGCCAGGCACCACGATATAAGGAACCGCACGATGGAACCCCGGGCCCTGCTGTAGTTACCAAAAGTCCTGCCATCTGCTGTGACCAACATTGCAAACGGGCACGAATGTTGTTCCATCTTGAGATCTACCGGGTGGTTATAATTAAAGTGCAGCTACTCACGGAGGTCCACTGTGGACTACAATTACTGTATGGCAGCGAAACTTGGTAGATATGCTACTGTGTTAATGCGGAATCCATTGACACTGGGGTAAAATAATAGTTTCAAATTTGGCCACAAAGTGCAAATCTGGCGCTGGACAGCGTCTCGCAGACGTCTCCTGAACTCATATTAAACAATTGTGTAAGTGACGGTTAGTAGTAAGAACCAACATTATTTTTTTCTCACTTGTTTGACCTTTTCTGACCGTATCCCGTTCCCAATCCATTACACATAAAAAAATTTATATACCTCTTTCCTTCATTCACAGCGCCAGACTTGACCTGTTGGCCAAAATTGGAACTATTTTTTTTCCATGGTAAAACGTTTCCGCATTAACGCAATAGAAATCTATCAGGTTTCACTGCCATACGATAATTACAGCCCACATTGGACCTCTGTGAGTAACTGCACATTAATTATAACGATCCGGTACTTGTTCATTATATGGCATTAATTCGAGCCTCCACTAGTAACGTAGATTTCCAAATCCACAACCCCCATGTACATAATTATCGTGTGGTTATTGGCTTCCCTGGATTGCATGCTCACAGCTTCAAATGCTGACTGAGATGGCTTTTACTTTTAACTCTCTGAATAACTAGCAGAAAATATTAATTTTTTGTTTCATTCGTCGTAATCGCTGTTTCTTGAAAATCTGCAGCTGTGTCATTCATGATATTAAATACTAAACCACAGCAACAGTTATAATTTTTTCATGTGTACCAAAATGAGTAACAAAAAACTAAATACCAATATAAATATTTGCACTTGAGTATTATAATTAATTCCAGAAATGTGTTGTGCTATGCATAAAAACTGTAAGTGGTGCAGTGTTTTATTACTTAAATCATAATGTCTTTTAGTCTCGTTCTATACATGAAATAAGAAAGATCGATGCGTTGAAAACTGTTACTGCCTCAGTGTTCTCTCTTTCATCTGTGGCAAAAAATGCAGCACCATCTTGGAAACTCATCTCTGGCCGGCAAAGTGTCCGGTGGTTGTTCTAGCTGAGACGTGTCAAGACTCGCAACTGGCCACGCGCCCCCTTTCAGCTGTGGTTGCTGATTTTATTCTCGTGGCCAGTTGCATTTCCATAGAGCCACACAAGCCCTACGTCACAATTATGAAGTCTTACGAGTAAAATTAAGAATCATGTAAATTTAATTTATGTAGATGGCTAATTATAATGGTTATTCGGTGCATCCTAACGACTCTGGGAATTCTTCACAAACTGCTGGTCCAATTCGCAAGCGAGTAATCTTCGTAACATATCTTTTGACACGGGTAGGAATGTGATGAAAAGGTAAAAACATGAAAAATCACTAGAAAAATGACAAAATAAAAATGAAACAATCTTACCCAGATTATTACCAAACGATTCAGTTTGATCGGAGTATTACGAAAATGGAACTGGATTTTGCCTAGGCAAAGTATTATGGAAGCTGTCGATGTCGTATATACGGTGGTCCTCATGGTATAATCAAGTCTGCAGATATAAATGGAAGAAATCAAATGTACTGCTTGGCAGGTTTTCCCAGTTAGTAGATAAACGAATTCTGATCTGCCAAACTTCTTTTCGCCAATCGTGAAGACATCAGACCTGTTCACTTCATATATATGTTGCGATTGCCAGAATTAATTGAAAGACGCCCCCCATTCCTTATAATTCTGTGGTGGTTCCATTTTTCACCATATGACGGGGACTTCTAGCAGCCAAGAGCTTCCTATTGAGCAGTTGTAGACTTGTCCATTTACCCCTGAGCGCCAGATCATCTAAAGTTCCATATATATGAAAATAAAAAAAACGACTCACCAATAAGAAATTATCTGAGTGGAATGGGGGTACACTGAAGAGCCAAAGAAACAGGTACACCTGCTTAATGTCGTGTAGGGCGGCCTCATGCACGCAGAAGTGTCACAAAACGACGTGCCATGGACTCGACTAATGCCTGAAGTAGTACTGGAGGGGACTGACATAATGAATCCTGCAGGGCTCTCCATAAATCCGTAAGCGTACGAGGGGCTAGAGATCTCTTCTGAACAGCACGTTGCAAGGCGTCCCAGATATGTTCAATAATGTTCATGTCTGGGGAGTCTAGTGGCCAGCGGAAGGATTCAAACTCACAAGAGTGTTCCTGGAGCCACTCTGTAGCAACTCTGGACGTGTGGGGTGTCGAAATGCACAATGGACATGAGTGGATGAAGGAGATCAGATAGGACGCTTAAGAACGTATCATCTTTCAGAGTCGTATCTTGACGTATCAGAGTCCCGTATCACTCCAACTGCACGCGCCCCACACTATCACAGAGCTTCCACTAGCTTAACATGTCGCTGCTGACATGCAGGGTCCATGGATCCATGAGGTTGTCTCTATACCCGTGCACGTCCATCCACTCGATACAATTTGAAACGAGACTCATACGACCAGTCAACATGTTTCCAGTTATGAACAATCAAATGTCGGTGTTGACGGACTGAAGCAAGGTGTAAAGGTTTTTATTGTGTAGTAATGAAGAGAACACTAATGGGCCTTCGGCTCTGAAAGTCCATATCGATTATGTTCCTTTGAATGGTTCGCACGCTCACACTTTTTCATGGCCAGGCATTGAAATCTGCAGCAGTTTGCACAATGGTTGCACTTCTGTCACGTTGAACGATTCTCTTCAGTCGTCGTTGGTCCCATTCTTGCAGGATCTTTTTCCGGCCCCAGCGATGTCAGAGATTTGATGTTTACCGGATTCCTGATATTCACGGCACACTCCTGAAATTGTCATACGGGGAAGTCCCTACTTCATTGCTATCTCGCAGATTCTGTGTCCCATCGCTGGTGCGCCGAATATAATACGACTTTCAAACTCACATAAATCTTGAAAACCTGCCATTGTAGCAGCAGTAATCGATCTGACAACTGCGACAGGCACTTGTTGTCTTACGTAGGCGTTTGCGACCTTATCGCCGCATCCTGCCTGTTCACAAATCTCTGTATTTGAATGCGCTTGCGTATATCAGTTTCTTAGCGCTACAGTGTAGGTAGTTGTGATGCACATGTACAAACAAACAAATGATTACAATTTCAGGAAAACTGAATCATTTACTTAAAACAAGGAGCTTGCTAATTGAGCATGTCAATATCGCATTGGTCCACCTCTGGCCCTTATACAAGTGGTTATTCGGCTTGGCGTTTATTGATAAATTTGTTGGAAGTACTCCTGTGGCATAATGTTCCAAATTCTGTCAGATTAACGTGATTGATACTCAAAATCCGGAGATAGTTGGAGGACTCCGTCCAGAATGCTTCAGCTGGGCAGAGATCCGGCGACCTCACTGGTCAAGTTAAGGTTTGGCAAGAACGAAGACAAGCAATAGAAACTCTGGCTGTTGTGAGCTGGCCATTACCTCATTGAAATGCAATGCCAGGATGGCTTGGCACGAAGGGCAAGAAAACGGAGCTTATATCGTCTGCCTAACGCTGTGCTGGAGGGGCGCCGCGGATGATAACCTGCTATGAAATGAAATGGCATCCGAGACCATCACTCATGGTTGTCAGGCCGTATGGCGGGCGACAGATTGGTACCCCACCGCTGTACGAGGTGCCTCCAGACACTTGTTCGGCCGGGATCTTACTGACCAGGGTAGAAATGTTTTCAGTGATGTATCCCTCTTTAAACTGAGCCGCGATGAGTCTAGGAGATGCGTCTGGAGACGCCGCAGACAGCATTGGGATACCACTCTCATTGTCGCCAGCCGTAAGGCCCGACAACCATGAGTGGTGGTGTGGCGTGCCTAGTCATAGTAGGACCTCTTTAGTTGGCATCTGCGGCATCCTTAAAGAACAGCGATATTCTACGCCACGTTTTGTTGCCCTTCGTGTCAAGCCATCCTGGACTTACATCTGACAAGGGAACCTCCCCATCGCACCCCCCTCAGATTTAGTTATAAGTTGGCACAGTGGATAGGCTTTGAAAAACTGAACACAAATCAATCGAGAAAACAGGAAGAAGTTGTATGGAACTATGAAAAAATAAGCAAAATATACAAACTGAGTTGTCCAGCAAAAGATAGGCAACATCTAGGATAGTTTAACTTCAAGAGCGCCGTGGTCCCGTGGTCCCGTGGGTAGCGTGAGCAGCTGCGGATCGATAGGTCAACGGTTCAAGTCCGCCCTCAAGTTAAAATTTTAATTTCTTATTTTCGCAAAGTTATGATCTGTCCGTTCGTGCATTGAAATATCTGTTCACTGTAATAAGTTTAGTGTCTGTGTTTTGCGACCGCACCGCAAAACCGTGCGATTAGTAGACGAAAGGACGTGCGTCTCCAATGGGAACCGAAAACATTTGATCGCAAGGTCATAGGTCAACCAATTCCTCCACAGGAAAACACGTCTGATATATTCTATACGACACTGGTGAAGGCATGTGCGTCACATGACAGGAATATGTTGTCGACCCACCTAACTTGTACACTTGGCAAATGGGTAAAAAGATTCTTCTACCTTGCCCGATTTAGGTTTTCTTGTGGATTTGATAATCACTCCCAAAAAAGTGATGAAAACATAAGAGTTTGTCACATAAACTGAAAATAAAATATTAAACTTTTCACTGGAGGCAGGACTTGAACCACGGACCCCTCGTTCCGCAGCTGCACACGCTAACCACGGGACCACTGGGCTCCTGAGATCGCGCCATCCTTGATGTTGCCTATCTTGCGTATGGATTACTCAAATTGTATATTTTACTTATTTTTTCATAGTTCCACATAACTTCTTCCTGTTTTCTCGATTGATCTGTGTTCAGTTTTTCAAGGCCTATCCACTGTGCCAACTTATAATTGAATCTGAGGGGGGTGCGATGGGGAGGTTCCCTTGTGAGCAAGATAATGATCGCCTGCTCACGGCTGGAGTTTCTCCTACCTGTCTTCGTGGTTGCCAAACTCTACCTTTGCCAGCAAGATCATCGCATCAGTCCCCATTTGAGGACGTTTGGAGCATTTTCGGCAGGGCCCTCAAAACCAGCTCAGGGTTTTGATCTATCTTGCCAATCGGACAGAATTTGGCACGTTATCCCTCAAGATTACTTTCAATAACTCTGCCAATAGATACCAATCCGGATAATTGCTTGGATGTGGGACACAGGTGTACCAACACGTTATAGACTTGCTCATTTGTGAAAATCTTTCTCTTGAGTGAATGATCCAATTTTTCTGAAATCTTTCACGAAATGTATGCAGGCGACAATGCGTGTGATGGTCGCAAATGCGCCCCATTTGGGCCAGACAGGGGTCCGTCATACTAAAATTTCGCAGAAATGAGGTAGAGAAGACAGCCTTCTGATTGACGGTAGAGTACTGCCCATGATGACATCACCGGCTCCAGCGGCGGTTGCTTTGCACTGTGGGACTGCGCGCGCTTTTTAGTGGTCTAGTTCAGATCCTTCGAAATTATTCCGAATGGAAGCCTAAGATGCGAGTATATCCTCTTGTCTCGTTGGCTAACGACGAGGGAACAGCTCTGAAGGGCCTCTAGTGTGTTGCCGCAGACTGTTTTGGAAGTCATTAGAATGAAAGATTAAAAGCCGTCTGACTTGACTCCGTTTATTAACAAGCTAACACTATTTGCTTCTTGTCATGACTGGAGATATGCGCTGCACATCTTCCTTATCACTTCATTTGACTTTGACTACCGTACTTGATTCTCAGAATTGTACTTGATAAAAAGGCAGGAGTTGCCTGTCAGAACTTATGTCGCTTCGGCCAAGGGAACTGGGGGGAACCTTGCAGTGCGTTTCCTCAGGATTTGGAGAACGACCGACGCATACAACACTGGAAATACGGAGCAGTCCGCTCGCCACTCAGAGGATCAAGTCCCTGGCTTACACAGGTGGTAGACACACGGGACTGGATAACATCTGGAGAGAACTCACCATTCTTGAAGAGGCTTGGCCTGATGCTATGAGAACTGGACCTGGTGGAGTTCCCGTCCCGTTGGAAATTCTAAGTTGTATAAACAACGGTCTGATGCCTATTGCCTCTTGACGTCAGACGGGAATTTCCACGACAAACTCTGCTAGGAGAATGTGTCCAGATTGGCCCACTAGTTGATACATCCAGTTTCACACCAGAGGACGGAAGTAAATAACATTTTGTGTGACTGGTGCGTGCTGCCATGCCAGCGCAAACGGGGGGTGCAGAGACACATGATCGCTCACGGTCTTGGATCGGTCGTCTTAGACGCGACTTCACGTGTTCGATCGCTGAGGAGGCCATAATTCTGGTGTTCACCGCTGTCAGGTTGTACCGACGACTTCGCGTGGTCCGCAGATTCTGGACTGATGCAGATCAAGTGTTGATCCACATCTCCAAGTCAATGGACACAAGAGATTAGTGAGAATATTGTGCAGCACAGACTCTTTAGGTGGAAGTGTACCATTTTATAAGGATATTCCGAGGCTACAGTACCGTTAGATTCCAATTACCAAGGTAGATTCTTTTCATTTTAGTTCGGACAACCAACCACTGCGCAATAAAATTTAGATTCGTTGGGTTTATTCACTTCATCGAGGAAATGTGCAGCCTTAATTCATTACCCTTTCACGGACATCATACTTCTGCTGATTAACTATCTATCATGTTATATACTTACTGTCAGTCTGTCGGTTTTCTTGTGTTCGAAGACGAACTTATCCAACAAAGCACCAGTTTATTTTGATTCCAATTTAATTTAACGTAGGCAGTGTTACTTTCTTCTCATTTTCATTATGAATTGTTTGTATGATGTAGTTAGTAACTGATTTCATAGCAGTACCCTACCTTAGGGTCTCATGGTGTGTTAAGTATATCAACAGTGGGTCTTTAACATGTGTCTGAGACCAGATAGTCTCTAACTCTCGTAAAGATTTCTAACTTCACACATTAGGCTACTGCAAGAAGAGAGGAGGGCGGTTCTAACGACAAATTTTCTTTCTCTCGTAGATCAACTAATAAACACGAAACCTGGTTAGCTGACGTGTGTTTTGGCTGAATCTTTTTTTTTCAATGGGACGCCATAATTAGACAAATGAAAAGTTTAGAGGGTATTCAGGTTTCGATATTGCTGCAGAATGCATTCAGGCTCCAAGGCTGGCGAAGTATAGATTGAGGCTCCATCTTTGGCGAGATGCAGACTCCTAAGAGAAGCTGAGTTTTTCGTGGCCGTGGAGTAACGATTCTGGTGCTGTGAAGGCTGATATATGTTCACGCTTCGGTGATTGAATTAAACTTAGACTGGCTCCTACAGAATTCTAGGAGCGTCAGGGTAATGTTGAATTTTACTGAACGCCGTGTTCATGACTTTTATTTACATTATTTCAATTCTTTCGCGTTTTGGGAGTTGATACTCATTACAGTGAATCTTCCTCGTTAACTTGTGAAGTGCACATTTTAGTTCCTGTGCACGTTTGACTACCACCCCTCCTTGTACCATGGCAAAACAAATATTTCTACTGCATCGTTGAAAACCAATTCAGTCGCGATCCCTGAAGTTTATCCTACGTTTCCCAGTACGTTGCCGTCCAGTCGTGCGTGAGTTATGTGTAACTGAGACAGTTTAATGCTTCATATGTATTTTGTTAATTTTGAACGAAGAATTTCGTTACGTTTAGTTTTCCTCAATGTCCATAAATTAAATGACATAAATGTGCAGCAACTGAATTCCTTCTGCTATTATTTATATTGTAGTAACCTCTCTCACTCTTGATCGTGGATTAATCAGGGCCATAAGCAATGCTTATGTATGGAGGACATGTTTCTCTGACAATTTCGTTTCGTAGAACTTTATTACCCAAATAACAGACAGCGTTTTAATTGGTTTACAATACTAAGGTAGCTCTTACATTCATAGTCCCCCCCCCCCCCCCCCCCAACAACAGATACACTTCAGTTAGCTTCAGATGGTTGAAATGGATCTGAGCACTATGGGACTTAACTTCTGGGGTCATCAGTCACCTAGAACTTAGAACTACTTAAACCTAACTAATCTAAGGACATGACACACACCCATGCCCAAGGCAGTATTCGAACCTGCGACCGTAGTGGTCGCGCGGTTCCAGACTGTAGCGCCTAGAACCGCTCGGCCACCCCGGCCGGCTCAGTTAGCCCACACTGCCAAGATTGCTTATTGACAATTAACAGATATGTTTCGATAGTAATAAAAACATCCTCTTTTCAGTAAAACTAATTATCAGAATCGAGGTATTTTGGCCTATTTTGGGTGGGATAAGCAAGAGTAAAGATTAAGATGAACAGTGCTCGAATATCAGGCTCTGCAGAATTAGTTGATGAAAGTTCTCGTACACAAAACATGTTATGTCACTGTTGCGAAATTATGGAACATGTTTTATACTCAAGAATTACGACGTTTTTGGAAATGAAAGTCTCCTCTATAAAAACCAACATGAATTCCGGAAACAGATACACTGCGAAACTCAGCTCACTCTGTTCTTCCGAGTTTTATAAAGCTGTGGACAACGGCGCTGTGGTTGCTGCCGTGTTGCTTGACGTCAGGGAGACCTTTGACATCGTCGCGCACTACCGTTTAGTGGAAAAAGAAAACAAAAATACAAGTTTACCGATTATTGGACCATATGTACGACTGCATTCAAAATTTCCTTTCCGATAGAACTCAACACGTCAGTCTTAACGGAACAAAATTGACATATATAAAGGTGATTCGCGGAGAACCTCTAGGAAGTGCTGTAGGACCGTTATTATCTACAATGTATCGTTTAGTAGAAAGCGTTGGATGCTCTTTAAGACTATTTGCAGATGATGCCGTTGTCTTTAACAAAGTACCAACGCCAGAAGAGGAGACTGAATGGCAGAATGACCTGCAGAGGACTGATGAAGGATGCAGGCTCTGGCATTTGTCTCTGAGCGTCATGAAATGTAACATATTCGTATTGCGCATACTACGCAAAAGAAAATAAAGCCACTACTGTACAACTACACTATTGATGAGAAACTACTGGAAGCAGTATCTGTCGTAAAATATCTTGGAGTAACTATCCTGAGCAGGTGGAATGACCAAATAAAACAAATAGTAGAAAAAGCAGACGCTTCACTGAAATTTATAGGAAGAATTTTAAGGGAATGTAATTCATCCACGAAGGAAGAGGCGTATAAGGCACTCGTTAGACCGACTTTTCATTACAGGATGTTTCAAACAGGACTTTCCAACTTTAAAAATTGATATAAATTTATTGATACAAGATACAGAGCTGGGTTTAGTGTTAGTTTGTAGGTAAACACATCAAGTTTTTTTTTTACCTTAAACTAAAAATGTTGTTTGTGGCTTCCGTTGGCTATCTTGCACACATCCCATCGGAAGTCAATTTCTTCCCAAACTAGCTGAAGCAATGCAGGTGTAACTTGCTCAGTGGCGGCGTAAGTTTTTGTTTTCAGTTCGGGTAGAGAAGCCGGCACAGGAGGTGCAAACACAATCTCCTTGATGAACGTCATTAAAAAAATCGTGTGGTGTCAGCTCTGGGGAACGTGGGGGCCATGCAATTGGCGCATCATGGCCAATCCATTGAGCTGGAAAGAGGTCACTGAGAAAATCTCGGACGTCAGCCAGTTAGCAGGGTGATGCACCATCCTGCATTTCGTTCTTGGTCATCCTCAGCTATCTGTGGTATCAAAAATTGTTGTAACATATTCAGATAAACTATACCGTTGGTGGTTGTCTCACTCGCTCAACGACGTCGTCAGGTCTGCTTGGACGTCCCTGTTTCTACAAAACATTTATGCCACTCATAAATTGTAGGCGTACTAGGAGGATCTTTAGCGTACTTGGTGCGGAAATTACGCTGAACTGTTGTCGCCGACTTCGATTCCTCAAACCAAAACACACAGCTAGGACGCTCAGGTCCAGAGAAGGCAGCCATCCTTAACGCAACTGCCGCTAGCGCTCCTTGCGATGCGATTCGGCACTAGCGAACTACTCGAGGCAAAACTTTATGTATTACCCTACAAATTAACGCTACAATCACCTCTGTAGGTATTATGAATTAATGTACCTGTATTGTTCATCAGTGTCGTACTCTTACCAGGTAGGATTGATAGGGAGAGAGAGAGAGAGAGAGAGAGAGAGAGAGAGAGAGGCACGCTTCGCCACGGGATCGTTTAGCCGGTGAAGAGTGTTACCGAGATGCTCAACAGACTCCATTGTCAGACGTTGCAAGAGAGGTGTTGTTCATCATGGAGTGGTTTACTGTTAAAACGTCGAGGGAGCACTTTCCGGGAAGACTCGAACAAAATACTACTCCCCCCCCCCAAACACACACACACACACACACACACACACACACACACACACACACACATATATACGTATCGTGAAATGACGACGACGGGAAATTTCTTAGAACTGGAGCTAATAAAGAGGTTTACCGACAATCATTCTTCCCACGCGCCATTCACAAGTGGAGCAGGGTGGGAGGGATCAGTTAGTAGTACCGGAAGTATCATCCGCCATACTTGCTTGTTTCGAGCGTGTTAGGAAAGCATTAGCATGGAGATAGTTGTTGTGGATTAATGCAAATGAATGATACTTTCAATTACACCTCTAAAACAGTATCAATCACTCCATAGCTTCAACACTGTCTGTGAACATCACTAACGTCAAAAGTTCATGGATTCCTTGGTAGAGGAGTGTATATCTGCGCCTGTAAACAATCTAAAATTTTGTGTACATAGTTTCTTGACACCCTAAACAGTGTGTCCCAGGAGGAACAGTCGATATTCAGAAATATGTGAGAAACGCATAGATGAAGCAAAGATCTTCATATGGACATACGCTTTATTCCGAACGGTTTCCGAGACAGAAAATATTTATGGAAAACATATCTTTACATACCCCTGGTTTGAATCTTACTTGACAAACAGAATACAAAAAGTTGTGCTGAGTAATTAAAACAGTGTCAGAAATGTAGAAAATCACACAGAGTCCCAACATGGTTTAATTTTGGGCCCACTCTTGTTCCTAAGGAAACAATAAATAAAATAAGGAAGAAGAGAGAGATTTGGTTTAACGTCCCGTCGACATCGAGGTCATTGGAGACAGAGCACAAGCGCGGATGTTATCAAGGATGGGGAAGGAAATCGACCGTGCCAATCCAAAGGAACCATCCAGGCATTTCCCTGTAGTGGTTTAGGGAAATCACGGAAAACCTAAATCTCGATGGTCGGACGCGAGTTTGAACTGTCGCCGTCCAGAATGCGAGTCCAGTGTGCTAACCACTGCGGCATCTCGGTCGGTCTCTTATTCCTACGGCAGAAATACGTCCTGACCGAAGAGGATTAAGGTAATATGGTATGTTGGGCTGGAATAAAACGTCAAAGAGCTTAGGCGGGTAAGGCAAATATGTGAGCGTTACTAGCCCCCAAAAATGTGCAATAAATAATATACTATGTATTGGAACTCTTTGGAATAAGACATACATCCGTGTGAAATTTTTTGCTTCAAATAAGCGTTCCTTTCATATCCCTGTATATTCAATATTCTTCCTGGGACTATAGCGATTAGGGGTAGTACGTTTATAGGTTGGTTAGTATCTTCAAGTAAATGCCGCAAGAGTAGGCCATTAATGCCTATTTTACACTGGGTAGCAGGTCAGGTGTTGAAATATGGATGTGTGGATGCAAAATAGTTAGTCTATAATGACAAGGGTGCAGTAACGACTGTGCCGAAAACGTCAGACAGTAAATTATGTGATGTATTTGCGCAAATGTGATGACTGGGTGTTGTGTGCTGTCCTTAGGTTAGTTAGGTTTAAGTAGTTCTAAGTTCTAGGGGACTGATGACCATAGATGTTAAGTCCCATAGTGCTCAGAGCCATTTGAACCATTTGCGCAAAGACGGTTAGATGCAGAGAGAAAAACAAACAACACACTGAAGTGGGTACAGAGTAACACTTTCACTGCTACAGAGGTTCTCTTTGCATTTCGTACTGACGTGGCTTTTATTATGGCTGCACTGCTCGTCAAATGCTAGTCCCTGAGCCAAGAGTCGACATTCTGGCATAAGATTTTTGAAAACTATTGGTTGAAAATGATTTTTGCGCAGCTTGCTGTCTGATACCTACAGACGATAAAAAACTGAATTTCTTTTCATTATCCTTTTACTGCGCTACATCAAATTAATTAAAACATTGCATGAAGGGTAAAAACGCATTGTGTAAGTATTGCATATGGTTGATTTTATCTCATACGTTGAGGTAATGAAATGTAGATAAGATATCGAAGTTTCATTAAAAATTGAAACCAGTAGAATATATCTATTTGTTCTCAAGTTATTGGGATTTCTATCCGAAGGACGGTCTCGCGTGACGTGTCCGTGCACGCCCTTGCACATCATGGGTCATAAAAATAGTCACATCTCATAAACGATTCGAGACATGAAAAAGAGGTTTTTTTGTAAATGATAGCACGCAACGAGGCACACATTTTATGTGGTAAATACTCGACACTTTTTTATTCACCGAGATGCAGAGGTGTATATACGAGGTGCGACAATAAAGTAATGAGACTGATTTTCTTTGCAAGATGTGGCAACCCTGCAGGCTTGCATAGGCACAATATATTTGACCTCGGTCTATAAGCTGCTTCTAGTCCAAGCGGTAGATTCGTGCAACTGCTCAGT
This sequence comes from Schistocerca piceifrons, assembly GCF_021461385.2. Classification (NCBI taxonomy): domain Eukaryota; kingdom Metazoa; phylum Arthropoda; class Insecta; order Orthoptera; family Acrididae; genus Schistocerca; species Schistocerca piceifrons. Next base: position 317,575,803 of record NC_060139.1, on the reverse strand, counting down.
CGTGAGTTGTGTTGTAATAAGTTTGTGTCTCTCATCACGGAAATGGAAGCGCATAATAACGGAACGGTATGCCATTTCTTTTTGCGTAAAACTGGGTGAAAACGCGACGACAACTTACGGTAAGCTTCAGAAGGCTTTTGGAGAGGAGGTTATGTCAAGAGCTCAAGTTTTTCGTTGGCTTAAAATGTTTAGTGAAGGCAGAACGAATATTGAAGATAAAGACTGCAGTGGACGGCCATCAACCTCACGGACGGATGTCAGCTTGGCCAGGGTGCGTGGACTCGTACGATCTGATCGAAAATTATCCGTGAAAATGATTGGAGAAGAACTGAACATCAATCGAGAAACGGTTCGTCTAATAATAACTGAAGATCTTGGTATGAGAAAGATTTGGATTCTGCATCACGACAATGCGCCATCCTATACTGCTCTCTCAGTACAGCAATTTTTAACCTCAAAACAAATTTCAGTAGTACCACAGCCACCTTATTCACCAGATATCGCTCCGTGCGACTTTTTTCTATTTCCAAGAGTCAAAACGGCGATCAAAGGACATCATTTTCTAGCAACACAAGATGTCAAAAAAACTGTAATGAGGGTCTTGGAGGATATTACAGAAGATGAGTTCCAGAAATGTTACCATCAGTGGCAGAAGGGCTGGAAAAAGTGTGTGGAAGGGAACTACTTTGAAGGAGACAACACTATAACTAAAACGGTAGGCAACATTTTTTTTCATATCAGTCTCATTACTTTATTGTCGCACCTCGTATATACACGCTGTCGGTGGATATGCCACGAGCTCGTAGTCGCTGATTGGGACGCTGTGGAGGTGGGCCTCAGGAGCGAGTGATTGGTCGCGGAGCACCGTGGCGAGACAGTAGGGCAGTAGCGGCGTGCCGTAGCCCGGAGCGCACCGGCAGCTAATGACTGCGCCTGGAGCTCTGTCCTAATTAAAGCGGGTGCGGCCCCAATTACTGCCCGCCGCGGCCGGCCGGCTGGCTGACTGGCCCAGTAGGGGACACCTCGCGGCTCGACCGCGCCGCTTTGCGCAGTCGCCCGCCGCTCTTGCGTCGCGTTACGACGACCGCGGATGTGCCTCCCGAGACACCGGGGCGCGTCTTACGGCCCATTACGGTAGCAGCGCACTGGCACACTGTGGCTTACGAAATCTCTGTTGCTGGCAAATAAGAGTACAGAGCGCAACTGGGTTACAAAAGGAGTTTATTTACTCAGAGCGTGATGGCAGTTTCAGGATATCGGTTACAGCCTGTAACAGTGCCTATCATACTGCCGAGCTGGCTAGTGCCTGAGGTACTTGTCTGTAGGAGGCAGTTCTCGTTAGCAATTCTCCACTTCATTGGGGATGAATCCCGAAATGGAAACAGTTACGCGAGATGGGAATTTCATCGTGGGAAACATAAAAATCGGTGCTTATGGATTGTAGAGTGAAAAGAAAAACAACACACTTGAAACTCTATGAATTTCATTACTTATGGTTTACGACATTGTTGGAGGGTGTGGAGGTAAATTATAACAGCCCTAACTTCTCAATTTGAAATATGTGATGATTTTGTTTTATGGGTTTGATTATTTGTGGTTAACAGGACTGGTGGGAAATTACAAAAGCATCTAATTACTCAGTTTGAAGTACGCGAGGAGAAATATTTTCTTTTCCGTCTTAAGTCTTACAAATATTTACTTTAAAAAGGCAACAACACAGTGCCTGTATTTTATTAATAATAGATTCAGTTAAACTTCACAAATGAGCTGCAAATCCCCCATTTAATTTCTCAGTGGCGTTTTCTTCAACGAACTCGACTTCTTATTTTGTTCAAATGAAGCTTTACACAGGGTGCTCAAAAATTCCACTTACAAACTTCTAGGACTTTGCAAGAGGACTGAGTACATAATATCTTGAGTTGGAATCCATGTCCGAAACGTATCGTTTCTGTGCTAGTCATTTGAAAACATGTTGGTAACGCGACCACTTTTACAAGCAATTTACTAGGCGTGACCCAGTACGTCACTTGTTTTACAATCCCACTCATTAGTAACCAAGTAAATAAAAAGGAAACTTGATCAATTTTCACCAACGCTGTTGTTCACAGTTAAAACGGGGTGACACCAAGTTCGATGCACACGTTGTACGTACAAAAGATGATGCCGTACACTCGCTGTATCACACCTGGTGTCTCTGCAGTCTGTTCTGCAGCGACCACAATTCGTGCTACCACATTTTCTTCTGACTCTACTGGACTTTCATAAACTAAACTCTTCATTCGACCCCGGAGTGAAATCCGGTGATCGTGGAGGCCATCCGATTTGACCATCTCCCCCTACCTACCTGTGTCCGAAACGTTGGGCCAGATGTTCCCGAACATGACACGAAAAGTGAGTGGATGCTCCGTCATGCCGGCCGCGGTGGCCGAGCGCTTCTAGGCGGTTCAGTCCAGAACCGCGCGACTGTTACGGTCGCAGGCTCGAATCCTGACTCGAGCATGGATGTGTGTGATGTCCTTAGGATAGTTAGGTTTAAGTCCTAGGGGACTGATGATCTCAGATGTTAAGTCCCATCGTGCTCAGAGTCATTTGAACCATTTTGAATCAAGCTCCTTCATGCTAAAACCATATGTCTTGACGGACATTCAGTGGCTTAGCATCCAACAATCCGCCAGATACTTGTATTAGGAAGGTCAAATAGATGGGACCCGACAGCTTGGGTGGAAGTATGTACAGTCCAGTTACATGACCATCCATATTCCTGCCCACACATTGATACCAGAACTTTGTAGGAAGCCCTGGACATGCGTGGCATGTGGGTTTAAGTCTATCCAGACATGGCTGTTTGTGCCATGGAAATACTAGGAGCTCGATGATGCAGCGGTGCAGACACTGAGTAAGTCCTCAATGCGTATTGCAAAATTGGCAGTCATTAGTGACTTTATTCTTAGGAGGTGGTACGGACGTAGTTGTTGCTCATGCAGAACACACCAGATGGTGCTGGAAGCAACAACCATTGCACGCGCATTGCTTGTGTACCCATTGATGTGTTCGCTTCAACGCGATGTATTACAGTTCAAATTTGCCGCGTAATGGCAGCTGTCTTGTAGCTCTAGCGATGCTACTTTGTCTCGACTGCCCAGCGTGCTTAGAGTTGCTATAAATGCTTCGTTATTTGACACAGGGCGATTAAAACCATAAAATGAAAGCATTAAATAATAGTTTAAGTCAAAAATCTATTTCTCAATTAATAACACAAAAAAAGCGGTTCTAGGCGCGTCAGTCTGGAACCGCGCGACCGCTACGGTCGCAGGTTCGAATCCTGCCTCGGGCATGGATGTGTGTGATGTCCTTAGGTTAGTTAGGTTTAAGTAGTTCTAAGTTTTAGGGGACTGATGACCTCAGATGTTAAGTCCCATAGTGCTCAGAGCCATTTGAACATTTTTTTTATTTTTATTTTGTACAGATCTGGAAGACGCAGTGCGATCTTACAACAACGACAGAGTCAAAGAAAGAGTTCCGGAGAGAGAATGTCAAGGAGAGAGATGCTGCCACAATGGCGTTTCTATATTACTAAACTGTAAGAGTCACAGTAATAAGTGTACTGTTTCGTAGCACATTATCTAAAGTCCCTACTGTCACTGCTTTTCTCCAATGTAACATTTCGTAGAATTAACAGTCTTACATTCCAGGTCCATTGACTTTCTTTTTCACTAGTTATTACATTGTACAGAGTTTATTTTATTAAAGGCACTCATTCCATTAATCCGCAACAACTATAGAAATGTTCGTGACAAATAGATTTGGGCACGCTATAATGGATTAAAAACACCGAAGGTTACATAAACCTTGTATTCGTTACTTTAAAACATATCACGCGGCGCAAATCGTCCAATAAATGGATTTGCACAAATATGATAAAGATCAAAAGTCAAAGGCTAAACATCTTTTCCAAAGTGTAAATAACTTTTCGCTAATTCGCGTAATACTCATCAAACCAATAAAGCACCTTGTCCTACAGGCTTTCTAATATGGCCTGTCTTCTTTCTCAGGGTTCAAGCTATCTCCATACCAAATTTCATCGGAACCTATTCAGCAGGTTGGCCGCGAAAACGTATCAGAGTTACTTTCTCATTTATAATATTAATATGAATAAACTTTCAATTACGAACACTTATTTTGTGATCTGATGTTGATGAAATAAATTCAGCACGGTTTCCCAAGCTTTGCTCAAGTTACCAGTGAAAACACCACGAAAATTCGTGTAGTAGCTTTGGAGAAGTGTGTTAAATCAGACAAATATGACAGTTTTACAGATTAATTAGTATCGTAGATAGAAGAAGATATAGATGAATTATACTGTAGAGAGACTTTTTAGCAATGGCGTTAAACAAACAATTGAATTTTTAACAAAGTTTAATAACGCCTCCAAGCATCTATGTAACTGGGAATAAGTGATTATGCTAGTAAAGGTTGTAAGCAAGTACGAAGTCCATCAGGTACTTTTTTAATTAAGAATTAGCCCCAAGTACACAATACTGTGGTTACATGACTATAGTTCGCTCCATCGATAAATTCTGTCTCGCAGCAAAATGATATGTCTAAATACCATCCTTGGATAGTGAATGGCGGGCCGCTGTGGACGAGCGGTTCTAGGCGCTTCAGTCCGGAACCACGCTGCTGCTACGGTCGCAGGTTCGAATACTGCCTGGGGCATGGATGTGTGTGATGTCCTTAGGTTAGTCAGGTTTGAGTAGTTCTAAGTCTAGGGGACTGATGACCTCAGATGTTAGGTCCCATAGTGCTTGGAACCATTTGAAGCATTTTTGATAGTGAATGTTTCCCCCGTTTCTGTAACAGGTAAGTTTGTGTATGAAGAAGCAAAAGGACACGTTGTGCCCTTAAGTGAATTTTCAAGGTTTACTAAGCCAGATGTTGGCAGTGCCGTTCTGTACATGATGCGTTGCGTAAAGTGTACTTGTAAGCAGGTTTTGATGTGCAAGAGCGAATATGTGTGGGAAGAAGTGTCTGTCCCCACATAGGACGAAACAGGTTTTAAATGTGACTGTTAAATCACAAGCTCTATCTTAACAACTAAACAAGAGTTGTAATATACATTCAAAATGATGTTTACCAATGTTGTCTTACCTGTTTACTGTTCCTCTGATATTGTAGTCACAGAGTCACAAAAATTTCCAAACAGCGAAAGGGCGGAACTGGCCAGTAATGTGAAATGCATAGCCGGAAGAAAGAAATGCAACACACTGAAGGACAGTGTTCAGTGACACCAGGCTATAGTATATGGATACTCAGCAATGGTAGTGTTAGTGATTGATTTGTCATGATCACCAGCGGTCAGATGGCCATCAGGAGACCTGTCTGCGCAACTTCTGTTTTGACTCTGTAGGCAGTAACTGTGCTGAGTTTAGAGCTGGAACAGTGTTTTCTACATTCATTCTAGAACCCAACAATGCCCCACCTCAATATACGTACTTCTATTGAACAACTTCAGCCATTTGGACGGGTCCGAGAGGAACCTGTGTGGACGTATCGACAGACTGCGCTCACACGTTCGGCACAGTATATCGCTGTGTGTCACTACTTTCAACTGTGACCTGTGAAACTTACATACAACCGTCGACCAGGTTTGGGACGTCCGTGTAGTATCGACGCACAACAATATCGACTTATCGTGCCGACAGCGGTGACCGACCGAATATCACCCTTGGGAGATGGAAGATAGCCCGCATCTCGTGGTCGTGCGGTAGCGTTCTCGCTTCCCACGCCCGGGTTCCCGGGTTCGATTCCCGGCGGGGTCAGGGATTTTCTCTGCCTCGTAATGGCTGGGTGTTGTGTGCTGTCCTTAGGTTAGTTAGGTTTAAGTAGTTCTAAGTTCTAGGGGACTGATGACCATAGATGTTAAGTCCCATAGTGCTCAGAGCCATTTTTGATGGAAGATATCCGGGCACATGTAGCACCTGCTGTGTCACCAAGGACCATTGGCAATCTGCCCTTGCAGGGAGACTAGGATCGCGTGTCTATCTCAGTCCAGGCTAACAATGGCACACAATACCGACAAGTATGACTACACTGGCGTCGTGAAAGAGTCGACTGGAGACTGGAATGGCGCTCAGTTGTCTTCAGTGACGAGAGCACGTTCTGCATGCGTGCGAGTGACCTGGTGGGTGGCCTGTTCTGGAGTGCATCCGCCCACGACACAGGGCAGGGTCCCGCTCCAGGCTGCCTGGCGTATGTGTGGTGGGGTCTCGGGGGGATGAAGTAACAAGTGCCCTCTGCCTTGCACGAGTCAAAAACGTTGCACACGCTCAGTAACAGAAACATGTATATGTGCATAGGCTGGATCTCGAACAGCACGCTCCATTCCTAGGAGAGGAAAATGAAAAAAAGATACCTACATTGCACAGGCTGTTATCCTCGTGCAACTGCTATTTATTCGTCAGGGCCGTTTTCTTTTCCTCTCTTTTTCTTCTCTTTTTCAGCAGGACAGTGTATGTCCGCATTAGGCTGCCGGGACGTTACACGCTCTTCATGGTGTGTAACTTCCCTGGCCAGGAAAGGTGACCAGATTTCTCGCCACTTGAACACGTATGCGACACGGTGAAACAGGAACTTACTCCTTCGCCGGGTCCTGCAAGAACCGTAGCTGAACAGCAGTAAAAGGTGCATGATGCTTGGGACAATCGATTACAGGATGCCATTTCACGTCGTTTACGATCGTTTGCATGCGATAAACACGGCTGCGACGCCACCAGGGTACACTGTATATTGTAGCGACTCTTTAGGTACCCTTTACTGTGACGCGTGTTCTGAATTTGTCACTATATACTCTCATAAAGATGAACTACTTGCCACGTCACTTGTCAGTGAAATGACCACGTTCTTGAGGATGGTGGATTTTTACTTTGCGGGTCCGCAGCTCGTGGTCGTGCGGTAGCGTTCTCGCTTCCCGCACCCGGGTTCCCGGGTTCGATTCCCGTCGGGGTCAGGGACTTTCTCTGCCTCTTGATGACTGGGTGTTGTGTGATGTCCTTAGGTTAGTTAGGTTCAAGTGGTTCTAAGTTCTAGGGGACTGATGACCATAGATGTTAAGTCCCATAGTGCTCAAAGCCATTTGAACCATTTTTTAATTTGCGGCATTATATAAACAAGGTGGAGTAAAGGCATCTTCCGTAGTTAACTGACAGCGTCTGGTGATTTTTTAAATGGTTTCGTCATTTAGAAAGTAAAGAAGCAATTTACGAAATTTTGTACCGGCTGGTTATAATTAAAGTGCAGCTGCTCACGGAGATCCAGAGTGAGGTGTGATTATAGCACGGCAGCAAAACTTGGTGGATATGCTAATCCGTTAATGCGGAATCGATTTACAAGGGAAAACAAATTGGTTCCAATTGTGGCCATCGGATGCAAATCTGGGGCTGTACACTGTTCGTATGACATCCTCGCTGTCATTTGACAAGCCATAACGTGAGTGACACTACGATTATCAAGAAGAGAGCCCGTGCGCTATTAGTGAAACTGTTTCATGTGACCGGCAGCAGTTACAGTGCCGCAGTGAGAGAGTATCACCGACTGGAAGGCTTGAGGAGATGCGCGATGTCATTAAACTGTTTAAAGACGATGAGAATGAAATTCGAAAGCACGGGTGAGCTTGGTGTGGCACCAGGGAGAGGAAGGCTTCCTATCCCGGTAGAAGTTATTGACGAGGTTCCTGTTGCTGTGAGTGACTATGCAGCACGTGCTCCGGATAATGCTAGTGCTCCTGCAGTGTCACGAGAATTGTCCATTCCATGGCCAACAGTATGGAAAGTTTAAATAAAAGCATACGGTATTTAGTGCAGTTGAGGGCAACGGTTGGATAGAAACGAATAAAATAATAATAATAATAATAATAATAATAATAATAATACACTAAATATACACACTAGGCAGAGATCAGAACCAACCAACACACAGAAGAAACCCACAAAACCAGCATGGCAACACAGGCTACAGATCAGAATATAAAAACTTAGAAAAGACATCGGACAGCTAACACAATTCATAAGAAATGAAATATCAGACAAGAAACGAAAAAGGTTAGGTAAAATCTCACAACAAGAAGCGATAGAGCAATTAGATGAAAAGAAGCAAAAATTACAAGCATTGGCCAAACGACTTAGAAGATACAAAAAAAGTGAAAATAGAAGGAAACAAAACCAAACATTCAACACAAACCAAAAGAGATTTTACCAGACAATAGATAACACACACATCAAAATAGACAATCCACCAAACATAACAGACATGGAACACTTCTGGAGCAAAATATGGTCAAACCCGGTACAACATAACAGACATGCACGGTGGATACAAGCAGAAACAGACACATACAAGATGATACCACAAATGGCTGAAGTGGTAATTTTGCAACATGAAGTCACCCGAGCAATTTATTCTACGCACAATTGGAAAGCCCCTGGAAAAGATAAAATAGCAAATTTCTGGCTAAAGAAGTTCACCTCAACACATTCACATCTAACTAAATTATTTGGTTAGCACACTGGACTCGCATTCGGAAGGACGATGGTTCAATCCCGTCTCCAGCCATCCTGATTTAGGTTTTCCGTGATTTCCCTAAATCGCTTCAGGCAAATGCCGGGATGGTTCCTTTGAAAGAGCACGGCCGATTTCCTTCCCAATCATTCCCTAACCCGAGCATGAGCTCCGTCTCTAATGACCTCGTTGTCGACGGGACGTTAAACACTAACCACCACCACCAACTAAATTATTTAACAGTTACATTGCAGACCCATACACGTTCCCTGATACACTTACACATGCAATAACCTACCTGAAACCTAAAGATCAAGCAGACACAGCAAACCCAGCTAAATATCACCCCATAACATGCCTACCAACAATATACAAAATATTAACTTCAGTCATTACACAGAAATTAATTACACATACAACACAGAACAAAATTATAAATGAAGAACAAAAAGGCTGTTGCAAAGGAGCACGAGGATGTAAAGAGCAACTGATAACAGATGGAGAAGTGACATATCAAGCTAAAACTAAACAAAGGTCGCTACACTACGCATACATTGATTACCAAAAAGCTTTTGATAGTGTTCCCCACTCACGGTTACTACAAATATGGGAAATATACACAGTAGATCCTAAATTGATGCAGTTCCTAAACATAGTAATGAAAAAGTGGAAAACCACACTTAATATCCAAACAAATTCAAATAATATTACATCACAGCCAATACAGATTAAGCGTGGAATATACCAAGGAGACTCATTAAGTCCTTTCTGGTTCTGCCTTGCTCTGAACCCACTATCCAACATGCTAAACAATACAAATTATGGACACCAATATTACTGGAACATACCAACACAAAATCACACATTTGCTATACATGGATGATCTAAAACTACTGGCAGCAACAAATCAACAACTCAACCAATTACTAAAGATAACAGAAGTATTTAGCAATGATATAAATATGGCTTTCGGAACAGACAAATGTAAGAAAAATAGCATAGTAAAGGGAAAACATACTAAACAAGAAGATTACATATTGGATAACCGCAGTGACTGCATAGAAGCGATGGAAAAAACAGATGCCATAAATATCTAGGATACAGACAAAAAATAGGAATAGATAATACAAATATTAAAGAAGAACTAAAAGAAAAATATAGACAAAGACTAACAAAAATACTGAAAACAGAATTGACAGCAAGAAACAAGACAAATGCTATAAATTCTTATGCTATACCAATATTGACCTACTCATTTGGAGTAGTGAAATGGAGTAACACAGACCTAGAAGCCCTCAATACACTTACACCATCACAATGCCACAAATATAGAGTACATCACATACATTCAGCAACAGCAAGATTCACATTAAGCAGAAAGGAAGGAGGAAGGGGATTTATCCACATAAAAAACCTACATTATGGACAGGTAGACAATTTAAGAAAATTCTTTATAGAACGAGCAGAAACTAGCAAAATACACAAAGCAGTCACTCATATAAATACATCGGCTACATCATTGCAATTTCATAACCACTTCTACAACCCTTTAGATCACATAAACTCAACAGATACAAAGAAAGTAAATTGGAAAAAGAAAACACTACATGGCAAGCACTCGTATCATCTAACACAGCCACACATCGATCAAGACGTATCCAACACATGGCTAAGGAAAGGCAATATATACAGTGAGATGGAAGGATTAATAATAATATGAGTAAAGATGACCTTTTGTCTTTTTGTAACTGTACAGAATTGTGAATACGATGATTACAGTTTATCTGAAAGGGTAAGTTTACAATCTGCGTGTTTTTACTGATGGCAGTGGGACATGGACCTCGTAATTCAAAAGCATTTAAACACTGACGGGCGCTCAGCGATGCGAATTACTAAGGGCGAATGGGAAATTAATAAAAGAAAGCATCACCGATCAGACAGTAGTGGAAGATGTAACTATGATTGTAATGAAAACAAAATTAGATTGCATTTGGACGTACAGCACGGGAACATATAACAAATGAACGATGGGCATAGTTTGATGGACTGCAGAGGACAGGAAACGGTAGTGGCGATCGTGTAAGAGAAGTGGGATAAATGACACTAGCTAACATGCAGGAGCAACGCGGATGAGTGTCTGGTATAGAGATGAACTGGGTGAATGGAGATTCAAATTACTGTTCTAGTGTTCGCGATTTACTTTCTTTGTGCTTCACGTGAATGTGAATGATATTTACTCCAGCTAGGCTATCTTTATTTTCATCTCACTTTCGGATGGTACTGGAATACCGCCGAGCTGCTGAAAGTACACCGCATTTCTATTTGCGGAAAAATGTTACCAATATAAAGTTGTTCCTTTTGGTCTTAATACATCCGTCTCACTCTTTATTAGGGCATTAGATTCGGTGTTAGGAAGGGAAGCAATTGCCAGGTTGACCATATGCATGGACGACTTGTTGATCGCCACGGAAAATTGGACAGAACACTGCGAATTATTAGACAAAATCTTTTCTGCTCTTCAAGCAGGAGGGATAACACTAAAACTGAAGAATTGCGAATTCGTAAAACAGGAAATAAAATTCTTGGGACATATTACTACCACTTCTTGGATTGGAAAGGACACAGAGAAGTTAAATGTCATTGAAAGATGCCCACCACCTAAGAACCGAAAGCAGTTAAAAGCGTATCTCGGTCTCTGCGGATTTTACCGCAAATTTCTGAAGGGACAAGCATTTAATAGTCCTCATTTAAATGGGTTACTTAAGAAAAATAGTGCATTCGTTTGGACACAGGAATGCCAACAAGATTTTGAAAATTTGTAAAATGAATTAATAAGGAGCAATATATTGCATCGTCCTGTTTTTAGTGAACCATTTCATATGAGTACTGATAGCAGTGCATATGGAATCGGCGTATAAATTTTCCAAGAAAACATAGATACAATAGAACCAAGACGTAGAACAACAGCTTTCGCTAGTCGAACTCGAACTAAGTACGGAAGAAATTACACGATTTCAGAAAAGGAAGCTCTAGCCGTCATATGGGGTTTGAAAAAGTTACAAAATTATTTGTGAGGGTATAAAACAACTGTACATACTGATCACAAAGCGTTGACATTTCTTAAAGACTTCCGCTTATTTACCGGCAGATTAAGCCGTTGGGCACTTTACCTCCTGCAGTTTGACTACGAAATTTCCTGTGTTAAAAGAAGAGAGAATCATGTAGTAGATGCTCTATCCTGACTACCTGAATGGATAGACGATGTGCCAAAGGAAAATAACAAAGATGTAACATTCCATGTGAGATTAATCAAAGAGGTACAGGAAAAAAGGAAAATCGAACAAATTTGCAAAAATATGCGGTACTACCAAAATCAAGATGAAGAATGGAGGTTAGTTAACTAAGTTAGTTAATAATACCAAATATCATCAAATTAGTAAGTATTATAAGATCTTAAAAGATATCCTATACAAACGAAAAGATGTGAGTAGAGAGGAGTGGAAAGTGTGCTGGTCATCTCAGTCTGAGAAGGAAGTAATGCACTATTTTCACCTCGCCTTAGAACACTGTGGTCCGAAAAAGTGTATCGAAAAACTTTCTGACGTAATAACAGTAAATATCAGTGCAACAAAGAAAGTAACAGATCGAATTACGTCATGTGATATTTGCCAGAGAGCTAAGGACACAAATCGAACCAACCAAGATAACATGCAAAACAATGTACTGGAAGATACTCTTGACTTTTTATCAGTGAATTTGTACGGGCCTCTCCCGAAAACTTCCGGATATTGTACCTATATTTTAGTGATGTTAGAAGTATTTTCAAAGTTTATCAAACTCTTTCCCATTAGGAAAGCTACCGCAAAAGCAGTATTTAATAGAATGACTGAATATTTCAATGCAATAGGAAAACCAAAGGCAGTACTATCAGATAATGGACCTCAATTCATTTAAAAAATAGGGAAGGAAGGGATGGAACAGAATGGCATTCAAGTGAAATATATTTCGGCATAGCATCCTGCAAGTAATCCAGTGCAGCCTTTATGCGTGAACTAGGTAGATTGTGTCGAACTTACTGCTGCCACGATCATAAGGCATGGGGCAGATTTACTGTAGACTTTGAAATCGTAATGAATACACTCCACCATGAAACTACAGGATTTACACCCGAGGAAATTCTACTTAATCATTAGAGCAAAAGTATAATTGAAGAAACCCTATAGTTTCTACCCTATGCGAAACTAGAACTGAAGGAGAAAAAAGACGTAGTAAGAAAAATAATGAAAGAAAAAGCGGAAGCCAGATCTAAGAGGCACGATATGGGCCTTAAAGTGACCAAATTGAAAATTGGGGATTTTGTTCTCATAAAAACTAACGAAAAATCTAGTGAAATAAACCAAGAAATTTTTAAGTTCAAATATATTGGTAATGGTCCCTTTGAAGAGCAAGGAACTCCGCACACTAACGCTTATTATCTTGTTTACCCTAAGTCAAAGAATCCATTAGGTGTTCGTAACATCGTACATTTAAAACATTACGTAAACAGAAATGAGTGATGAGGGGCAACATTAAAAAGTGTATACGAAATTGATGTAATAGTATTTTATTATATATTTTCTTGTTCATGATGTTGTGTTGTCAAGAGTTCATATGTTGGGAAAAACTTTTCTATAATGAGACTACTGATACATGTCTGTAAGTTTCAAATTCTGTGTTATATAATTGGATATACAAATTATATGTAAACTCCAGGCTGTGACATACATAATGACTGTATCGATTGAATACTTATAGCATAATTAGGAGGACTGCCAAGAATGTTGAAGGGGCAGTGATGAAAAGTTTATGTAGTGTATTGAGTGTTATCTTTTTCATGATGAACTACATGAATATTTAAAGGAGACAAAACATAGTTTTTTAATGATCATACAGGTATGGACTAACCATGTGTAATGTAAAATGGTTCAAATGGCTCTGAGTACTATGGGACTTAACATCTGTGGTTATGTCCCCCAGAACTTAGAACTACTTAAGCCTAACTAACCTAAGAACATCACACACATCCATGCCCGAGGCAGGATTCGAACCTGCGACCATAGCGGTCACGCGGTTAGAGACTGAAGCGCCTGGAACCGCACGGCCTCAACGGCCGGCTGTGTAATGTAAACTGTGTAATTTAAGCAATATGTAAATTCCTATACATATATTTTTTCACATCAAGGACACATGTATACAATAGTATATATGTTCTGAAGGTAAAAAAAAAATCATGTTTTAGTAATTGATGAAACAGTGTTTTGTATAAACAGTTACATAAGGTGTTTGTTGTTTAATATATTTGCAAAAAAAAAAAAAATCGCCCAACACTGTTTGAAGTGTTATTGATGTTTCACTGATGTATCCCTGTCGGATACCTCAATAAAACATGGGGCATGTATAACACATACATCGATTAGAAGAAGGTTTAAAATATGTAACTGAGTATCTGCAAGTTATGAAGTATGTATTCTGTGTTGTTTTAACTCCTTGATCTGTGGCAAGAAAATAGTTTTGTAATGTATATATGAAAAAAGCAAAAGAATATGTTGAAATGGTAAATTATTATAATATGAATATGTTTATAAAAAGAAAATGTTCGTTAAAAGCTGGTTCATGCTTAGGGCACTTGTATTTGTAACATGTAAGCGCTGTAGGGAAGTCCCTCCGCAACGGAAGTGGCATGGCGCGATGTAAAAGGTCAGTTTGATGGTCGAACTGAGCAGCTCCTTTGCGTGAACGACACGCAGTGTTTGGCTATCCCTAACACGGTACACTTCGACAGTGCTAAGAGAGGCAATTATAAGCTGCGTTATAAGGGATTTGTCTCGGATGTGGATCTGGCTATTATTTGGTGATCACGGCATAATGGAATGGCTCTAATACTTTGAAAATCCGACGCCAAGAAGAGATTTTATAGAGATTTCGTACATCAAGAGCCCTGAGTACAGTTAGCCGCCATGTCGCCTGCCTCCAATCATCGCCACTGCTTCACAAAATTCATACATTCAGTTAAGTAATGTATATGGGTATGGACCAGTTAATTTGTGTGTTGTGTCAATAATAATCGCTTAAAACATATATTCGTATCTGCAATCATATTTTCAATCCTGATCACTAACCTATACAGGGTCCTCACCTAAGTGTTACTAAAACCGAGTATCCTGATTTAAATGAACAATTCTTGCACTCATGTGTTTAAAAGTGATTTTTTGTCTAAAGTAAAAGCAGTAGTAAAAGTTAAAGCTACAGCCACAAAACTGAAGTTAGATAGGCTTTTGCTAAATTATTCTTAGTTTATTATAAAATACATTTTAGGATTACAGTGCTAGATTGTGTAAACCTTATTGCAAAGAATACCTGCTTCACAGGTAATCTACGTTCAAGTACATATAAATCTTTAATGAACAGATTTAAGACAGTATTGCTAGAAGAAAAATTATGCACGATTTAAAGAAGGTGTATATTTGACACCCATCACGAAAGGTTCCTTTTTTGAAGTTAATTAAACACAGTGGTGTATTTTATTGTCTTGAAAAGTAACTTATGAACTACTCCAAGTGAAGTGAATGATTAGCTTTTAGAGTTAGTCTATACTATTGTAGTAATCAAAGAGTTTTGACTAGTGAAACCATACTAGTTCATGGGTCCCCATCATATTCTCCACCTATTAGGGAAAAAACTGAAGTAAACTTCTTAATTTTATCCATATTTTGCAGCTTTAAACGTGACTGTACCCAATACACTCGAGGCATGAATTAAAAAACGCCTTCAGTCACAACTTTTCGTGTGTTATTCAGTACACGATGCATTTCGGGCCCTGTGGGTCCATCTTCAGGAGTAATTCGTTTTAATACATGCTTTATTTGTTATCTTGAATGAGATGAAATACATATTCCTGTTTGATCTTAGGTTACGAATTTCGTAAGTCAAACGCTCAAAATACGTGCGAATTAGCGGGAAAGATGAACAGTGTAAACTTAGCAAATAAAATTTTCGCACATATTTTCCGCGATTGACTTACGAAATTCGTAACTTAACATCAAACCTTTTCGTGACAGGAATAAGCATTTCACCTCATTCAAGAGAACAAATGAAGCATGTATTAAGACGAATTACACATGAAGATGGACCCACAGGGTCCGAAATGCATCTTGTACTGAATAACACACGAAAAGTTGTGACTGGAAGCATTTTTTAATTCATACCTCGAGTGTATGAAGTATTACCGTTATTAAGGAAAACTGCTGTATATAGAACAACTTAACCGTGTATTTATGATGTTATTCATCTTTATTTGTGTTTTTCGTGTCAGTCAAGATAGAATCCTCTCATGTCCAAATTTAGTTCTGCACTTCATCAGTGACATTTCAGTATTTGATTAGGTAATGCTCTCGAGTGTGGCTGTCATTAATATGAGTTTGGTCCAAATTTTCTCCCCGTAATTTACTGGTGTGTGTGCTTTTGGAAACTGCTACAACACACGGTACAGAGTGCACTGTATCAGTTTCTATCCTGTTTGCTATTCAAAGGTAAATCTCAACACAAGTAACTTCAACAACCAATATTTAATTTTCTCAAATGTATATTTCCAAGTTAATGTACTAATTGGGCTGGCGACCGTTCATTTTTTATTCATTTCTGTTTTTGCCACTTTCGTTAACTCCCAGCATTAAAGCCCGTTTGGTTTTTCTGTTATTTCACCAGATTCGAAATTATAGTCCGATACCCTTGTTCATTAGATACACGCGCGGTGGAACTTCAAAATCCTCTCAGAGGGTGACTTTAGCGTGTTACACGGCAGGTTCGTGTTATATCACCTTCCACCACTCGTCGTCGACGATATACTGCATCTTTTCGGTCATCTCATCCCATCGGTATTTAGTGCCTGGTTTTGATATTAAAACGAGAGCAATGATTACTTTTTTGTAATTGTTTGTGGACAGTGGACACAACACGAAAGAAGTGACAGGTGTATCGCTGAGCCGGTAGGCAGCTCTCTCCTCGTCGAAGTATCGAGCGGACGAGTGCCGGTTTGCCCACGCAGCTGCACCGCACGCGTCCCATTGACATCAAAAGGAGCGCCGGCGTGAATCCAGCACGCTGCGTGACGCGTACCTCTAAAAAAAGCCGGGCGCACGCACAGCAGCAGCAGCAGAAGTGTGTGTGCGTGTATGTATGTGGCGAGAGCATTCCACGGCTGCCGCGTCGGATAGCCAATGCCTCTGGCACTTGCCGTATGTGGAACAGCAGAGGTGCTGCACTTCATGAGGGACTTGTGTGTTTGTGTGTGTGTGTGTGTGTGTGTGTGTGTGTGTGTGTGTGTGTGAGGAGCAGTGTTGTTGAGCGCACGCTGAATTTATGTAACATAGACACTGGATCCCTGTCGCACGTAACAATAAGTTTTCATTTCTGTTTTGTTTGTACTCCAACATTCGGAAGAGGGAAATAACTGTCAGCTACGAGCTGGAGAGAGATTATATTCTGATACAAGCAACAGATACGTTTTCAATTCCGTGTTTCGACATTGTGTGACGTAAGAGGCAAACAAATAAAATATAAATACTGACGAGTACCCCCTCTCTTGGAAAGCAGAAGCTTCAAATACACTGTTGACTGGAATACTTCTTGGTGTATCAACGAAATACTTCAGCAAGAGAGGAGATGGTAGTGGTAAGAATCCAGGTCAGAAAGAACGTAACACTTAAACTGAAAAAAGGCAAATTTATTTTAAAAGGAACCCCAAATAGTTATTATGTACTGCTTTAACACGTTAAGTTTGAGAAACTCAAATGAATATATCCAAAGCAACAGTGCAGATTTGGAATTAGAAATTGAACAATTTATGTTGTAATGGCAAATCACAGCATTTGGTAGAGCTTCATCCCAGTTTGGTGGTTGTGTTTTAGTACAACTTAAATAAAGCACAGTAGCAGCTCGTGTATTCCTAGAACACAGAGAAAATTATTTCAGGTAACAGATGCATCCACCTTCAATAAATAATCATATATCCGGACAGAACAGGCAACAAGCCGCTATAAAAACGTGTGAAATAAATGGACAACGGTAACGTGCGTATAAATAAAATTTACAGAACAATGCACACCTGACTACAGCAACAACCAGTAAAATCAACCCTTAGTACAAAAATACATTACACAAAACCAACACAAAAAATACTGAACGAAGGCTAGTTCCATAACGGATTAAAAAAAAAATTGGACGAGAATGCTCACGGTGCTTCAGCTAAAACGTCGTACAGTGAACTTAGGTTAATCCTGAGTACATAATAAATTACAAGGCCAACTCAGATAATAAACATAAATTATCAACAGAGCTTAAAGCTAATAGAGTGCAGTAACTATGCTATAGAGTGTCTTACTACGTATGTTAATCCAGAGGATAAAAATCTTTGAATAACACCTACGTTAACTTAAGACTAAAGCACATAGTACACACATCAAGAAAGTTTCGCCTCACCTCAGTTCCAAGAGTTCCGGAACCTCTACAGAAGATTGGAATAGAGTTCAACACAAACTCATTTGCGCACTTTTTACTGCTCATGGAAACCACACATTGCATGTTGTACCACCATACAGCGAGACCTTCAGAGGGGGTGGTCCAGATTGCTGTACACACCGGTACCTCTAATACCCAATAGCACGTCCTCTTGCATCGGTGCATGCCTGTATTCGTCGTGTCATACTATCCCTAAGTTCATCAAAGCACTGTTGGTCCAGATTGTCCCACTCCTCAACGGCGATTCGGCGTAATTTCCTCAGAGTGGTTGGTGGGTCACGTCGTCCATAAACAGCCCTTTTCAATCTCTCCCAGGCATTTTCGATAGGGTTCATGTCTGGAGAACATGCTGGCCACTGTAGTCGCGCGATGTCGTTATTCTGAAGGAAGTCAGTCATCAGATGTGCACGATGGGGGTGCGAATTGTCTTCCATGAAGACGAATGCCTCTCCAATACGGTGCCGATGTGGTTGCACTATCGGTCGGAGGATGGCAATCATGTATCGCACAGCCGTTACGGACATTCCATGACCACCAGCGGCTTTTGTCGACCCCCGAAAACAGCAGTTAACCTCCACCTTGCTGCACTGGCTGGACGATGTGTGTAAGCCGTTCAGCCTGACCGTGTTGCCTCCAAACACGTCTCCGACGATTGTCTGGTTGAAGGCATATGAGACACTCTTTGGTGAAGAGAACGTGATGCCAATCCTGAGCGGTCCATTCGGCATGTTGTTGGGCCATCTGTAAAGCACTGCATGGTGTCATGGTTGCAAAGATGGACCTCGCCATGGACGTCGGGAGTGAAGTTCCGCATCTTGCAGCCTATTGCGCACAGTTTGAATCGTAACGATACGTCCTGTGGCTGCACGAAAAGCATTATTCAACATGGTGGCGTTGCTGTCTGGATTCCTCCGAGCCATAATCCGTAGGCAGTGGTGATCCACTGCAGTAGTAGCCCTTGGGCGGCCTGAGCGATACCTTTCATCGACAGTTCCTGTCTCTCTGTTATTCCTCCATGTCCGAACAACATCGCTTTTGTTCACTCCGAGACGCCTGGGTACTTCCCTTGTTGAGAGCCCTTCCTGGCACAAAGTAACAATGCTGACACGATCGAACCGCGGTATTAACCGTCTAGGCATGGCTGAACTACAGACAGTACGAGCCGTGTACCTCATTCCTGGTGGAATGACTGCAACTGATCGGCTGTCGGACCCCTCCGTCTAATAGGCGCTGCTTATGCATGGCTGCTTATGTATCTCTGAACACTCAAAGCAACTGCGTCTGTGATACAATATCCACAGTCAACGTCTATCTTTATAAGTTCTAGGAACTGGGGTGATGCAAAACTTCGATGTGTGTATAAAGAACGCTACTGCACAGCACTCCTGATAGCTCTGAATAGCAACTCGTGCAATCTGCACATTAGGGCACTTATCAAACAAGAACATCAATCATTCAGTAATCTTATTTTGTCTGTGATTTTTGTAGCTGCTGTATAACACACGAATTATTAAACGTATCTTCCACCAAATCCGAGTTCCGTGATTCTCTATCATCCAAGCTGACAGGACAGCAACACACACTCTCGTTCAAAGGGATATTCCATTTCTACGGTTGCCCATAACGTCCATCTCCGACACAACTGCACACACTTGCCATTGGACGGGCATCTTCGAGTTATCGGCGGTCATCGACTGAGAGCCAGCTCAGGCGGACCGGCGTTAAGTTAGCGCAGCATGGAGGGCGCTTGCCTCCTGTTGGGACACGAAAGGGCGGTTGCTTAGCAAAGGGCAAAGATATTATATCGCGTTTCCGTTTTCATATCGAAACTGCATACTGATCACTCTCGGCCTTGCTCATCCTGATATCCACAGCTCAAACCATCAGAGGATGTGTGGTGCAGAACACTATACCTACCCTCCTTTCCTGATTCAATCGCGAGTAGTTTGCTGGGAGAACGGCTGTTCGTAAGCGTCCATTCGAGTTCGAATCCTAATTTTACCTTCAGGGTCTTTTCACAAAGTGTGCAGAGTAGGAGCAAAATTTTTGATTGACTATTGTAGGAGCCTCTGCTCTTGGAATTGTCACAGTAAGCCACAACGTGACGTACAACACCCCTCTAGCAGAGCCTGGCATTGCAGCTGGCCGGGAATCTCCGTGTCACTTTTTGCTTAACACAGCAACGCATGACGAAACGCGCTGCTCTTCTTTGTATCTTCTCTGTTTCCTCTATCAGCCCTCTATGGTACGGATACCAGATTGACAAGCAATAACCAAGTATTGGTCGAAGGAGGGTTTTTGATCTACCTCCTTTGTGGATGGACATTTCCTCAGGTTTTGTTCAATTAGAGAGAGAGAGAGAGAGAGAGAGAGAGAGAGAGAGAGAGAGGGGGGGGGGGGATGAATAGGACAGAAATCCGTATATGCGATGTACCTGTACACACAATCAAATAATTACAATTCTTTTGAAAAATTTGATGATTTATTGAAGAGTAAGAGCTTGACAAATTGAAAATGTGAGTAGCGCGTTGGTCTACTTCTCGCTCTTATGCAAGCAGTTATTTGGCTAAGCACTGATTGATAGGGTTGTTGGTTGTCATCCTGATGGTACTGTTCCACATTCGGTCCAACTGGCGCGTTAGGTCGTCAAGATACCGAGCTGTTTGAAGGACCCTGCCCGTAATGCTCCAAACGTTCCGAACTGTGGAGGGATCCGGAGACCTTGCTGGTTAAGATAGATTTCAGCACGCACTAAGACAAGCAGTAGAAAGACTCACCATGAGGGCGGACATTAATTTGCTAAAATCCATACCCAGGATGGCTTGCTACGAAGGTCCACAAAACAAAGTATAGAATACCATCTACGTACGGCTGTGTTGTAAGGGTGTCGTGGATGACAACCAAAACGATCCTGTCGTGAAATAAAATAGTACCACAGATCATGTTGGGCCATATGGTGGGTGACAGTCAGGTCTGCCCAGGGCGTCTCCAGACACCTCTTCGGTCTGGAATCTCATTCACTGCGGTGGAGTTGTCCTTAGTGATAAATCCTGCTTCAAACTGTGCCCAGATGACCAACAAAGACGTGGTTGGAGACGCCCCAAACGGAAGCTGGATACCAACCCTACTTTTGCTCACCATACGGCCCGACAGTTAGGAGTGATGGTCTGGGGTGCCATTTCCTTTCATAGAAGAAAACCTTTATGTTGTTATCTGCGGTACCCTTACAATATAGCGGCAAGTCGACGATATTCTGCGCACCGTTTCGTTATCATCCATGGCAAACCATCCCGGAAATACATTTTAGCAACATAATACCCGCCCGCACATGGTGAGAGTTTCTATTGCTTGTCTTCATGCTTGCCAAACCCTACATTCACCAGAAAGGTCGCCGAATCTCTCCCCAATTGCTAACTTTTGGATTTTTATGGTGTTACGGGAAGGGTTCTCCATCATCTTGTCATTCTCAAGACCTAACGTGCAAATTGCGTAGGATTTGGCACAGGGTTACCCAGAAGGACATCCAACAACTCTATCAATCAATTTCAAAGCGAATATCTGTTTGTTCGTCAGTGCATGTCCGTCAGTTAACCGAACACCGTCCCATTCGGATAATTCGTTCGTGAGTGCATTTTATGAATATGAGTGTTGCAAGTGATTTTTCTGCAATCGTCAATCGTGGAAGTATCAATAATGGTTTTTGATGCCTACATACGCCCAATAAGCTACATTTTTTATGTTGAGGGTCAGCTGCCAATCCCAACAGCAAGCATCTATCCTCTGTTGGTCTTCCTGCACTTTGCTGCAATTTTGTAGCGTTGAGACTTTTTGGTATGTAACAAAATCCTCGACGAAAAGACTCATCGAACTTCCGATGTTACCTACTACGTCATTTATTTATTTAATACGTGTGATTGGACCCTATCAGGTCACACAGAGCTACTGTGTTCCAGTCTTTGGTATTTCCGAGGTCACATTTTTCTCCGCAGATACTGTTTCTTTCTTCAAACCACATTGTCCCTCGTCTGGCGGTGACTTGTGAACTCTACGGCGTTGTATCCGTCTTGCTTCCTTAGGTACGTTGATGACGCCTTCCTGAAATGCCCTCACGGTGAAAATCCATTGCAACAGTTCGTCGACCACAATAACGGTGCTCATCCCAACATTAAATTTACTAACGAAATGGTGTGGGATGGCAAGTTACCATACTTAGATGTTTTAGTTGAGCGAAAAGCAGGAGGTCGGCTTGGAAATTCAGTTTACAGCAAACCAATGTACACTGATCGATACAAGAACGATGATAGTTTTCGTTACCCTGTACACAAGAAAGCGGTCATGAGTACTTTAGTACATAAACGGAAGATTATTTCCGAAGACGACCACCTCCAGTCTGAACTGCAGGATTTGAGACGCTCGTTCTGAGAGAATGGTTATAGCAATGGAGACACTGCAATCTCTTTCGGACGACACCGACGAAGGTCGCCTTGTGGATTGTGGATCTGCGGAAGAGGCCAAGGCGGCTGCATGCTTGGGGAACGAGCAGCGAGATAGGACGCGTGTTGCACAGACATGGTCCAGTGTTTCGACCCGCCACCAGCATGAGATGCAGTATACCCCGTTAAAGGCGATTCAGCTCTTCCGGTATCCGGTGTGTATGGTGTCTCCTGCGAATGCAGCTGCATCTATATAGGTCAAACTACACTGACACGCTAAGGAAACTGATATAGGTAATGCGTATTCAAATACAGAGAGATTTAAACATGCAGAATACCGCGTTGCGGTCGGCAACACCTATATAAAAAGTGTTTGGCGCAGTTGATAAATCGGTCACTGCTGCTACAATGGCAGGTTATCAAGATTTAAGTGAGTTTGAACGTGGTATTATAGACGGTGCACTAGCCATCTCCGCGCTAGCGTTGAATTGGGGATTTCCCCTTACGACCATTTCACGAGTGTACCGCGAATATCAGGAATCCGGTGTGATGGTTCTTTATTTACGTGATCATTGCAGCACTCCGACCCCAGTTCTCGATACCACTAATATCGTACTACTTTTCTGCGAAGTAACAGACATATTTTTGTGACAATATTCAAATTTGGTTCTATTAATGTATAGGTACTTCTATGTATCGATAGATTACAGTGATATGGTTCTTGTGTGTATTCATTTCTGTGAGACTGTCATAATCTTTGACTTACTTGTAACCGTTTTGGCGCTAATGCGCACAGAGCAGTCTTTATTTCACTCTACAGAAGTTAACTCGTTATTTCGCTTTGTAAAAGAACAGTCAAGTCTTGTGTTTGGTTAAAGTGGAAATTAAATATATGAAGAGAAGATTGATACAAAACTGTTTTCTTGATGATGTGACAATTAAGAAGAAGTATAGGTGAATTTACCAGAAGTTTAAAAAAATGTGGATCGTGAACACCAAGTCAAAAATTATTTCTACCATATCATTGTTCTGATCTGGAATTGTATGATCATTGAGAATTTCCAGAAAAACGCATTTGTTAGGTCTTCAAATATTGCTAAAATAAAGATGTGGACCTTCTAGCAGTCGAAGTTGAATCATCCTAGAATCAACAAGATGAGCCATAACAACTTCGACGAAATCTACGTGGAATCCATTCAAGATAAGTGCCAAAATTAATGACATTTTTTACAGTGACTTCATTATTTCCATTCTGACGATACCAACGACAGTCAATAACTTTGTTGTTGCAAGATAAAGTGAACATATGCTGCGTGAGCAACATTATTAATTTGATTTCTAACCTACTTTGCAAGTGGTGGTATTGTTAGAGCGGTAAAACATCAACTCTCCGACATCGCTGCGGCCAGAAAAAGATCCTGCAAGAACTGGACCAACGACGACTGAAGAGAATCGTTCAACGTGACAGAAGTGCAACCATGCTGCAGATTGCTGCAGATTTCAATGCTGGGCCATCATCAAGTGTCAGTGTGCGAACCATTCAACGAAACATCATCGATATAGGCTTTCGGAGCCGAAGGCCCACTCGTGTAACGTTGATGACTGCACGGCACGAGGCTTTATGCCTCGTTTGGGCCCGACAGCACCGACATTTGACTGATGATGACTGGAAACACGTTTCCTTGTCGCACGAGTCTCTTTTCAAATGGTATGGAGCGGACAGACTCATGAGTCTATGGAACCTGCATGTCAGCAGGGTACTGTTCAAGCTGGTGGAGGCTCTGTAATGGTGTGGGACGTTTCCAATTGGAGTGATGTGGAAGCCCTGCTATGTCTAGATAAGACAATGACAAGTTACACGTACGTAAGCATCCTGTCTGATCACCTACACCGGTTCATCTCCATTGTGCATTCCTACGGACTTGAGCAATTCCAGCAGGACAATGCGACATCCTACCCGTCCAGAGTTGCTACAGAGTGGCCCCAGAAACGCTCTTCCGAGTTTAAACATTTCGGCTGGCCACCAGACTCTCCAGACATGCCCATTATTGAGCATATATGGGATGCCTTGAAATATGTTGCTCAGAAGAGATCTCCACCCCCTCGTACTCTCACGGATTTATGGACAGTACTGTAGGATTCATGGTGTCAGTTCCCTCCAGCACTACTTCAGACGTAAGTCGAATCTATCCACGTTGTGTTGCGGCATTTCTGCGTGCTCTCGGGGGCCTACAAGATATTATGCAGGTTACCAGCTTCTATGGCTCTTCAGTGTATACACTGTAGCTGAGTGTCGGGTTGAGCAAACGCGCTGCTACGGTCGCAGGTTCGAATCCTGCCTCGGGCATGGATGTGTGTGATGTCCTTAGGTTAGTTAGGTTTAAGTAGTTCTAAGTTCTAGGGGACTGATGACCTCAGAAGTTAAGTACCATAGTGCTCAGAGCCATTTGAGCCATTTTTTTGAGCAAACGCGACTTATTAAACAAACAACGGAGAAGTGGGTCGTAGATGAACGTTGCCTGGAAAATGTAATGTATAATTTGTGAACACGAGGATTTTGGATCATGCGTCACCACATTGGGATTTCGTTATTAAGGAGACCCTCGAGATTAAAATAAACAGCAACAATTTTAACAGAGGCAAGGGGCACGCACTAGAAACGCTTCAGCCCAGTCACACAGTTGGTCTGATATTCCGAACGCTATTAGTTTGCCCAGTAGGCGGCGTTCCTTTCGAGCGCCTTCCGAAAATAAAGCAAAACGGAATCAACCTGGGCGCCGGTATCTACTGCTTTCTGGGTCTTGTGGACGAACATATTAAGCTGTGTTTCTTACAGTCGTTGTTTTCGGAACCCATGTTGATCCCTAAGGTGCAGATTTTGTCTGTGTAGGAATCTCGTAATACGACAGCATAACACGCGTTCCATAATTTTACAGCATACCAACGACAGCATTATACGTCATAATTTCGTGAGCCTAGCCTGGATCCTTCTTGAGAACCGGTGTAACATACGCTTTCTTCCAATCGCTAGGAAATCTTCGGCCTCCAGCCAGATTCCAGACTAACGAGCTATGTTCAGCGAGGGTCGTGTACGCTACCTCCTTCGTGGATGGATCACAATTCTTGAAATTTCCTCCAATGAATCTGTCTGGTTTCCGCATTACCTGCGATTAGTTTTTACTTAGTTGTTCCACTCTAAAATTTCTCTGTACGCATACTCCCATGTATTTTACTGTTGTGCCTCCTTCCAGTGATCGTTCTGAAGTTGTGTACTCGTAATGCATTAGTAGAGGGTTCTGTAAGCCCTCATCATTATGATTTACATATCATGAGGTTTCTTCCAATGAATCTCAGTCGGTCATCTGACGTTCCTACGATTGGTTTTATTTTTTTGAACTACAGTGTCTGACAAAAAAATGCACCAATGCAGCACCCAGAAGAAATTGTCAGATGTTAGTGAAGTGTTCGTAAACGTACATGTTTAGCGTTGCTGACAGGCCTTGGAGGGTATATAAGGGCCATGAACAGCGTCATTTACTGAATAATCACTGTGGAGGACACGCAAATGGCGCGTACTCGTATGAGACAGCTTTATCAGCATATGATAAAGTTTAAAAGGGGCGTCATTGTGCCTGTCCATTTGGTCACCTCTTTGAGCCGTACAATATCAGTTTCGTGGGGCAAACGGAAGTGGCAGTGACCTATGTTCGGTAGCATGGGTACGTGAGAGCAGACGTTCTCATCGTCAAAGTACCGGTCGACCACGTCTCACTACCACGACGGAGGATCGCTGTATTGTCCACCGAGCACAACGTAACCGCTTCACATCTGCTCTCGCCATTGGAAAATAATTTATGGACCTCCTACAACATTCTGTGTCATCCCTCATCCTGCACTGTTGATCAGAGATTAACGAAGCCCATTCAGAGGCTGTTGGTAACTCTACAAAACAAATGGCTGCGTTTGGTATAGTGCCGTGAAAGGGAAGCATAGACTGCTGATGAACGGCGTCGCGTCGTATTCAGTGATGAATCGTGGTTCTGTAGTACCCTGGATCATTATCATCGGCGAGACCGCGGGGATCCGGAAAGAGGTCCAGTTCTTACAATGTTCTGGAGAGGCACAGCCGTCGTGGTGTGGGGAGCAGTTAGGTTTGACTTCAGGTCACGGGTGATAGTGAGTGAGGGAACTGTGACAACCCAACGGAATGTCATCGACATCCTGCGTCCTTACGTGTCGTGTCTCATGTGGCAGTATCGTGGTGTCAATTTTCAACAGGATAATGCTTGTCCACACATGCAAGGTATCTCTGAACAGTTTACGTGATACTGAGTTAATCTCATGGCCAGCAGGATCCACAGATACATCCTACAGAGAACATTTGTCAAGGAATGATTTTTTTATTTCGTCCGTCTCACTTCCATTAATATATAATTTTTGCTTCAAAGGTTACCTGTTTCGGGCTGACACGCCCATTCTCACACCACACACATTGTTATTAACCGTAGCTAGTCGTACATGTGGTGGTTTGAGAATAGGCGTGTCAGCCCGAAACTGGTAACCACTGCAGCTACAATTGTAAATTAATGCAACGGTGACGGACGAAACAGCAATAAATAAATAAATAAATAAATAAAACAAAAACTTGAAAATAAATTAATTTCTTCAGTAGTGAATAAAAGTAATAGTGGTAAGTGAGCTTGTACTGTAAAGTTCTTTGTAAATTTGGCTCGCTTTTGTAATCACTGAAATAACATCACATACGCTCTCAAACAGCGAAGTTTCATTTCGTTCCCTCCTTCCTTTCTAGGCCCTTCGCTTTTTTTTGTATATCCGAAGGCGACGCGGATCTGGAAAGCGAGGTCCGGCGTGTCAGTGTCGCACCCCGGTCGATGTCAAATGTGGCACCACGTGAGCAGGACGCTGCAGGACACGGCAAGACGGAAAGTTCGCTGCCACGACGCCGCCGCGCCGGCGTGCACGTTCCATCATTTATTGCCTGCGAGATCGCTCCGGTACAGCCAACGAATGCAGCTCTCAGCGCTGCCGCCGGTAGCTTTTTTACGACTACTTTGGCAGTGTTTAGGGACTTGTTCTTGGACGATTTGCCAGGATATAGTATGACGTGCGGATGGTGCATTACGATTCAGCCACAGGCCACACAACACAGTATTGCAGGTTGCCACCTTGTCAGGATAACTGCAAGTCATCCAATGAGCCGGCACTAGGTCGCATCCGCGAGCCACGTGACACGAGGCTATTTCCCAGCATTCCTCCGCCGGGTGGCCTTATAGAACGCAAACCAGGGCCTCGTCAATCAGTGAAGGCCCCAGCCTGGACATCGACGTTTTGACTTCGGAAGTGCTGTGATTATATTCCTTCAGGTGCAGCACACGTAATAGAAACCTTCGAAATCGCCAACGCTGCCTAAACCGACCGTTCCTACGACAGTGTTTCCCAATCGTGACAGACTGAGTGCACAGTCTGCACCTTCCAGAACATTATCGTATTGGTTACTTTGTTTCAGCAGATCACGACGATCATTACGTTTTTCTTCACTGCGTAGATGTCTCTGCTACTCTCGTTATTGTGCGTTTCTCTCTAATAATAAAGTTCTATTGGTCTTGGCTGCCTGGGCACCTTTTCCAGCTTGTGTGTGCGTTAGTCACAACAAGATAATACGTACTGTATGAACTGCACTGTGTAATTGTATTTGCGTTCTGAGTAATAAAGCTATATACACTGAAGAGCCAAAGAAACTGGTATATCCACATAATGTCGTGTAGGGCTACCGTGAGCACGTAGAAGTACTGCAATACGACGTGGCATGGATTCGACTAATGTCTGAAGTAGTGCTGGAGGGGACTGACACCATGAATCCTGCAGGGCCGTCCATAAATCCGTAAGAGCACGACGGGGGTGGAGATCTTCTGAACAGCATGTTGCAAGAGATTCCAGATATTTTCAATGATGGTAATGTCTGGGGAGTTTGGTGTCCACAAGAGAATTCCTGGAGCCACCCTGTAGCAATTCTGGTCGTGTGAGGTGTCGCATTGTCCTGCTGGAATTGCCTAAGTCCGTCGGAATGCACAGTGGACATGAATGGATGCAGGTGATCAGACAACATCTTATGTACGTGACACCTGTCGGAGACGTATCTAGACGTATCAGAGGTCCCATATTACTCCAACTGCACACGCCCCACACCATTACAGAGCCTCCATCAGCTTGAACAGTATCTTGCTGACAAGCATGGTCCATGGATTCATGAGGTTGTCTCCATACCCGTACACGTCCATCCGCTCGGTACAATTTGAAACGAGACTCGTCCGACCAGGCAACTTGTTTCCAGTCATCAACAGTCCAATGTCGGTGTTGACGAGCCCAGGAGAGCCGTAAAGCTTTGTGTCGTACACTCATCAAGGGTACACGAGTGGGTCTTCGGCTCTGAAGGCCCATACCGACCATGCTTCGTTGCCGATCGCAGCGCCGTTTTTTGTCTGTGTACATATCTATGTATGCCTGTGTCAGTTTCTTTGGTGCGTGAGTGTACTTCTGAGGACTTAGCAGTTAGTAGCGTATCATTCCATCACAAATCACTCTGCAGCTATACTCCCAGACTTTAATGGATGTGTCTGTTTGCCGTGACTGCCCAGCCATCGTGTAATAAAACAGTAATGGGTCATTCCGCCTAATCGGTCACAGAACTTCAATTTTTCTTAAATATTTCCTACGTTACTCCATCTGGTAGAGGCCACGTTTTTTTCTTTTCTCAAGACAACATATTTTACCCAACAGGATGCTGTAAAATAGAGCTTCATGCGCTCGAGAAAAGTAGCAGGCGTAATTTTCCTTCTTGCTTTGAGCCCTTCGCAGTATCATCATACCATATCATAGTTGGCTAATGTTGGCTGCTTAGGTCAGTCAGTCATCCTGCCCTTGGAACTACGAAATGGCTGCTGCCCCTCTTCAAGGTCCGTATCTTAGTCAGGCCTATCGACAGATACCCTTCCGTTGTGGTTGCATCCATGTTACGGCTATTTGTGTCCTCAATCCACTCTATACTCGAGTTTTTCCTTCTTTTCCTTAAAATCTTTTGAACTGCATTTCATTTTCTCCTCCAACATTTTGATATCTTTTCTCACGTTCCTTATTTCTTGGATAAGATTCCCTTTCACTTTCTGTGTTAGCCCATAGCCATGAGTTACAAAATGTGCTAAAAGATGAAAATCGACTTTTGTTTCCATTGCTATACCATATATTGAATTCTCTATTATAGGATTCACTTTCGATTACTTTCTTACAAAATGCCGAAAATCTAATTTTTCTATTTATTTTCAGCTTTGTATTGTATTTCTGACATTTGCAAGGCAGAAATCATCACATATTAGCTAAAATTTGATAGTTTAGAACGTTGAAACAAGTTTTCATATAGAATTGCTGTTTTCGACGGCGGTGATCTTATTACGCTAAACCAACATCCTGTGGCATGACAATCGTCATGCGTAGCAAAACAGCTCTGTTCTTTAACTTACACGCACAAGACATAGGGTTTGGCCTACAATCAGCTGTCTAGTCCTCTAGCGTGTTCACAACATAGCATCTGCAGAATAGAAGAACGCCTTGCCGTTAATCACACCGCTAAGTAGGCACATAGACGAATTGTAAGTACAGTCGGAATGATGAAGGCCGTCCTCAGATGACTACCGATACGGAGGATATGCCTTGAAATGAATGCTGTGAAGAATGGAAGTCTTCCCCTTCATGCTCCGCACAGATTAAATTCGAAATACTAAAAGATCTTTGGCACAAAACCGAACTACAGACACAAACAATAAAGCTTGCATTTGTGTTATATGACAGACAATTTATTTGAATAATGCCTCACACTGTATTACACTTAACAGTTGGTAGACAAGCTAGTGGCTTAATTGGACCACTGCAGGCCAATATCGGTGTATTGTAAGCCTTAGATAAACACCTGTTCCGCAACAAGCCTAGAGGAAGACAGCGGACAATGTGTTTCGTGCTGTGTACGGCGTCAGTTGCAAACCTCGTGTGTGATTCCCGTAGTAAACAAAGTGTTGCGCTTGGTAATATCATATTCATAATAGATGTAGTGAATTCAAATTAATTTTACGTGTGAGCATTTCGAGGATCTTTGTTAACCCTGGCAAGAAAGCACGAAAAGCACAATGTTTCCAGAAGAGACTGAATAGGCAGAAGATAGCGTGCCTGGGAAGAGCTGCCTTGTTTTCTATGCCACAGAAAGTAACATTGCCACTGGTATTTCCCTTGATGTCCTTGCACAGCTCATAGTCGAATCACAGTTAATTTCCAAGCACTTTCCAAAGAGCAGACGTGTCGGTAGCGAAGTGGCAGACAGCTGACTGATTCTTTTTCTAAATTTTTTAATGACTCTTTTGCCATAGATATCTTCTTTACCGTAATGTATAAGAGTCCATTCTAATGTAGTAACATTGGAGGGACGAATATAAAGTGCCCTAAATGTGACCGACCTATCTCGTGCGACCTGCAATGTGCTTTTAATTTAACGCCGCGTCGTATGCTACAGATACCCTGTCTCTTTCTGATTGAGATTTTTCTGATCGAATGATATTTGAGGGATGGAGAAGAAGTGATTCTATGATTGCAGCATGCACCGTCGTTCCCTCTGTAATGGGAGCCCCGTCTTTAAGTTAACATACAAGTTTTCATAAAAATTACCTACGGTAATTTATTTTCAGGTTCTATTAAAGAATATTTTATGTGAATCCATGAGTATTTTGCTGTACGATCTCTTTTACACAGCTATAAGATCTGCCAAGTGCTACATTCACGTCGTTAAACTTTTCTTTTCGAGAAATCAAAGTCGATATATGCTACCATACATCTTTTTCTTTATACGTACAGCATATAATGATTCGAAGTAAGAAGACTAGATCGAATTTTCGTAAAAGGAAAAGAAAATTATAACTTATTAAGGTGACTCTTGTATACAAGATATCCTTTCATCAACAGCTCTCGCTTTGTTGAAATGTTTAATCATACAACGACTAATATTATTTCCTTCACTAAAACTAATAATAAAACTGCAAAACCGTCGTGTCTGTTTGAACACCCTAATTTCCAAAACTACTAGACGAATTTTCATGTAGTTTTCGCAAGTAGCTTGAGATTAGCTCGAGGGGGGGGGGGGGAGGGGAGGGGGTACGTAGATGCTTTATTTCATCAAATTCGAAAAACGAGAAAAAATATATCGTAATTTAAATTTTTAACTAAAGTATTCTGCTCAGTTTAGTACACTACTAGCCATTAAAATTGCTATACCAAGAAGAAATGCAGATGATAAACGGGTATTCACTGGACAAATATATTATGCTAGAACTGGCATGTGATTACATTTTGCCGGCCGGAGTGGCCGTGCGGTTCTAGGCGCTACAGTCTGGAACCGAGCGATCGCTACGGTCGCAGATTCGAATCCTGCCTCGGGCATGGATGTGTGTGATGTCCTTAGGTTAGTTAGGTTTAATTAGTTCTAAGTTCTAGGCGACTGATGACCTAAGAAGTTAAGTCGCATAGTGCTCAGAGCCATTTGAACCATTTGATTACATTTTCACGCAATTTGGGTGCATAGATCCTGAGAAATCAGTACCCAGAACAACCACCTCTGGCCATAATAATGGCCTTGATACGTCTTGGCATTGAGTCAAACAGAGCTTGGGTGGCTTGTACAGGTACAGCTGCCCATGCAGTTTCAACACTATACCACAGTTCATCAATAGTAGTGACTGGCGTATTGCGACGAGCCACTTGCTCGGTCACCATTGACGAGACGTTTTCAATTGGTGAGAGATCTGGAGAATGTGCTGGCCAGGGCAGCAGTCGAACATTTTCTGTATCCAGAAAGGCCCGTACAGGACCTGCAACATGCGGTCGTTCATTAACCTGATGAAATGTAGGGTTTCGCAGGGATCGAATGAAGGGTGGAGCCACGGGTCGTAACACATTTGAAATGTAACGTCCACTGTTCAAAGTGCCGTCAACGCCAACAAGAGGTGACCGAGACGTGTAACCAATGGCACCCCATACCATCACGCCGGTGATACGCCAGTATGGCGATGACGAATACACTCTTCCAATGTGCGTTCACCACGATGTCGCCAAACACGGATGCTACCATCATGATGCTGTAAACAGAACCTGGATTCATCCGAAAAAATGACGTTTTGCCATTCGTGCACCCAGGTTCGTCGTTGAGTACACCATCGCAGGCACTCCTGTCTGTGATGCAGCGTCAAGGGTAACCGCGGCCACGCAGCCATGGTCTCCGAGCTGATAGTCCATGCTGCTGCAAACGTCGTCGAACTGTTCGTGCAGATGGTTGTTGTCTTGCAAACGTCCCCATCTGTTGACTCAGGGATCGAGACGTGGCTGCACGATCAGTTACAGCTGTGCGGATAAGATGCCTGTCATCTCGACTGCTAGTGATACGAGGCCGTTGGGATCCAGCACGGCGTTCTGTATTACCCTCCTGAACCCACCAATTCCATATTCTGCTAACAGTCATTGCATCTCGACCAACGCGAGCAGCAATGTCGCGATACGATAAGCCGCAATCGCCATAGGCTACAATCCGACCTTTATCAAAGTCGGAAACGTGATGGTACGCATGTCTTCTCCTTACACGAGGCATCACAACAACGTTTCACCAGGCAACGCCGGTCAACTGCGTTTGTGTATGACAAATTGGTTGGAAACTTTCCTCATGTCAGTACGTTGTAGGTGTCGCCACCGGCGCCAACCTTGTGTGAATGCTCCGAAAATCTAATCTTTTGCATATCAAAGCATCTTCTTCCCGTCGGCTAAATTTCACGTCTGTAGCACGTCATCTTCGTGGTGTAGCAATTTTAATGGCCAGTAGTGTAGTTCAGATGTTCAGTCATCACGGCATCTTACACCGAAGAACTAACAGATGCTCCTGAACAATAAATAGCTCTTTTAGTGATTTTAACTCAGCGAGCGCTGCACTCTTACCTTTACGATTACAAACTGACATTTTCTTTGCTAGGACATACGCTTTGTGCAGTAAAAACCTACCCACCTCAACAGCTGAGGTCGCTTGACTCGTAGGTAAGCAGATTCGATTCCTGGTGGTGGATGAAATTTTCTCTGCTAGTATTTGGCTGGCAAGAGGAGGAGTGATGGTGGTGAAAAGTTTCAGATTACTAGTCTTTGCGCGGATGTCCTGGATTAAATTCCAAACCTCTCTGCAGTGTCTCATGAAGTGTGACACCGTTGGTGGTGATCCGTCAGCCGTATGAGGACGTTAATCTCGCTGGCCTCCTTGGTACTTTTCGAAAGCAGTAGGCTATGGGCCTACGCCGAGTATTAGCCTCTCCCTTCTCTTCATACATGACAACACAAACCCAGCTCTGCACTACGCAAGCGATCATCATTGTCAGCCACACGAAACAGATACACTCTGAACGCTACAGAACATATCGGAGGAAGGAAACACAAACATCCTCAACTAGGTTCTTGCCATGACTGGTGGTGCAGGATTGTCGCATCTGCTTCCCCCTACGCTCGTTCCGTGACTATGGCACTACTTATATATTAAAAACTTAACGACATCACTGTGCTTCTTTAGATACGTTTTATTTATATTCTTATGTAGGAAAAACGTGTTTATTGAGTTTGTCTTGTGATTAGGCTACCTATTTTCTATATTTAAATTTACTTTTGTTTACGAATAAAAAAGCCTATAAAATGGTCGATTCGCTCTGAATACATCCAGAACAGTTACAAGACTATGTACTGTCAAGAAACCAATGAAAATCGTGAGGTGAGACTTGTTGCAGCCCGTAGACATCAGACTTTATCTCACACTTCGGAGACTCCTTCCGGACATGAGGTGCGACGTGACTGTGATCGTGAGCACCGTACATTATCTCGTGCCTTAGAACCCTTCCTCAGAACCCTTCGATCACAGAGGCGTAAAGTTATTTCTCTCCAACGTAACATCATAGGAGCTAAAACTCTGATGTGAAGTGGTGCATGCGAGCAAGGCTTTATACCCGAATCCCGCTTATTCCTATCAGTTTACCATTACACTTTACACATGTGCAAAAACTGATCACCTTACATTATAAACAAAGAACAATGTCAGACTCTGAGTGTTGCAACTGTGGACCTTCGGGTCAGTTGCTTTTCGCACGGCCCTTGTTGGAGAAACAAACAACCTCTTTGTTCATGTCTGCAACCATACTATTTCAAATGTAGTATAGAAAGAACCTTTATAAATCAAAAATAAATTCCATGCGTACGATGTCTCGGGTAACACCTAGTTTCTCAGCTAATTTAGAAATAACTTCAGTGGGCACTTCATTAGTCGTAAAAGCCTGCGAGTTACCGTAAGAGATTTAAGAAGTGAATCTGATGCCCACAGAAAATCTTTCACGTGACAAGGATGTTCTCACAATTGAGAAACTAGCTAAGAGCGCTAACCTCCCAGTTTCTTCACTGTGCAATTCGTATTGATGATTGACTGTTACGTTTATTAATGTCACCTTCTTATTATTGATCCCGAGGTTTCTGAACTCTCTTAGGTGCTAGAAGATTGTAACGCTGGTCTTGCTTTCGGGAGCAGTATGGATGAAACTCGTGTGTCATCCGTATTTAAGGTTTGTAGGATTCTCTAAATCATTTCTGGCCGATATGTGGACAATTCCCTTGAATAGGCGACGAACAAAGATGCCGACATGAAGTTCTGGAAATTGCAGTCCGCTTTTAAGGCGACCAGCAGAATAAAAGTGTAACGCTCGGAGGCTTCATCTGAAGAGGTCGCTTATGCAGTCGACGCCACACGACGGCTGCAATCTTTCTGCTGCTGAATACATCTCGTTATAGTCCGAGGGAGAATGGGTCTTTCATTCTTCTCCTTAATTTCTTTGCCCCCGCTCCCCTCTCTCTCACCCACCCATCCACACACGCACCCACCCACACGCACACACACACACACACACACACACACACACAAGTCTACAGTACATATGCAGCGTGACCGCACCGCGCTCGGCGCAATTTAGTTAATTCTGAACGTAGACGTTGCATATGTCGGTTGTAATGAGAGAGAGAGAGAGAGAGAGAGAGAGAGAGAGAGAGAGAGAGATCTTTATACCTACACAGGGTGAACATTAATAAAACTGAAAAACTGCAGGGACGAATTGCTGACTGAAAATTGAGGAAAAAGAGTCCTGTGAATACGTACTCAGAAATGGATAGTTGCAACGGTAGATTGTGCTAACGAATAAAAGTTCCTGTGACCACTTGCCGTGTGTTCCATGTGTGCTGTAGGCTGTGTGATTGACGTAGCGTATTGTAACATTAGAATGATCCGGTATTCAGGTCGAGTACAAGCGGAGATGGTGTCTGTGTACGACGAAGCAGATGGAAACGGTCGAGAGGCAGCACGGCTATACCAAAACAAGTACCCTCAGAGACACCAGCCACACCACACGACATTTCAAGCTCTTTTTTGCCATTTCTGTCACTATAGATTTTCTCAGATAGACGAAAGTGGAGGGAGGCGACGGACTGTGCGTGTACCAGATTTGGAGGACTGGGTTCTACACAATATTGAGACGAACCGTAGTACAAGCTCCAGACAAGTGTCCCGCCAACGTGGTGTAAGCCAACGTACGATTGCGTGTATTCTGCATGACAATTGCTACTGTCCCTAGTACCTGCAACGAGTGCGAGGATTATCAGAAGCGGATTTCCTTCTACGGATAGGATTTTGTCGATGGTTTTTGCACCTGACCATCACAGCTATGGGATTTCTGTCATCAGTCCTCTTTACCGACGAAGCAACCTTTACAAGAATTGGCATCATTAATTTTCTACAGACACCGCGCGTGGTCAGAGAAACTCTCAATCGTCAGCGCCCTCTACCGTGACAACGATGCATTTCCGTACGCATGTTCACAGGACCTTCTTTCCTCCATTCCCAGTCCGGAATCCGTCACCGCTGTCCGTCGGTTTTATTAATGTTCACGCTGCACAAGGGTATCTGCTGCTTGTGTACCACTACTCTCTCAGAAGGAAGTGTGTCATTAGCATGGATATATCTTTCCCTTTCTTTATTATGTTACAAATAAGTGGGCACCTGAATCA
The DNA here is from genome assembly GCF_021461385.2 of Schistocerca piceifrons. NCBI lineage: Eukaryota > Metazoa > Arthropoda > Insecta > Orthoptera > Acrididae > Schistocerca > Schistocerca piceifrons. Next base: position 317,539,084 of record NC_060139.1, on the reverse strand, counting down.
TCCCTTATCCTTGTTTCATCGTTTAACCTGTGGTGTGTGACTGAAGCGAATTAATCTGTGTTTTCAAGAGAGAAGCCAATAGCTTTCTGGGCATTCGTTTTCAGTTTATAGTGTAAGGTTATTAAACGAAATAACGAGAGGAGCGAGATTGAATTTTAGATCGTTCATGAGTTTTTTTGGTCTAGGAAGTTGGTGGCTTTGTGCAGCCACAGTGCTACCTGGTCTGTGGCAGAGTTTGAACCCATACTTCTTTAACCTACAGTAAATATGTGCACTTTCACTTCGTGAGTGTTGTATGAAGAGCATTCCCAATTTCTACTGAATTTGCTGTTGAAATCGAGGCTTTTCATTGCGACGATTTGGGTTTCTTAACCACGTGTGAGCAGAACAAAGTGTATTGCATCTTTAAAATCAGTCAGTGGAGTGATTTAAATCTGTAGTGTGGAATATATATTCTGTTAGTCATGTTATTCTGTGATTCAGGAATTGAGCATTTCAGAGTACTTCCGTTTTTGTGGAACCTGATCGCATTTAGTTCGTTGTTTTATTATTTTTCCAACAAATGCTCATGTATGCAACATTCTTGGATCGCTTGTACGCTTTACTATATTTCTGTACATTTTGTCGAAGCTACAACTGTGGCTTATCTTTGTATGTATTGAGCCACGTGCGACCAAGTGTTGATCAGCCAACGTTCTATCTCACATCTCTAGTCATGATACTCTCCTCCGAGTAGTTATTGTGATTTGTAGGAGTTTTGGTAGTAACAATGCGGGGTTTATTTCGGTGTGTTAGTATAATGATATGAGCGGGTGTACGAGCGTTAGATTCGTTTTCCTAATTCCTGTTCCCCTTGGTTTCCCAACCGACCTACGTTATTGTTCGATTTGGTGCCCTTATGTATTTCATTGAATCTTCGTGTAAAGTAGAGGACAACACAACCTTTTATTTTGTGGGTCCTGCTGTCTTGTGTATAATTGGCCCACATTCAATCAAATTGTTTAATAAGTCATTCGGAACATATGTTGAAAAGTAATTCACAATTTCTATACTGCAGTCGCTTCCCCTTTTTTCTAGTGCATTTGTGAAAGAATGAATTGGAAACCTCGTTAATAAATAAGAAGTTCTATTCTGTCTCCTTGGTTAAAAAGTTAGATGTAAAGCGTATTTATCCGTTTATTTCTTTTTGATTGATTATGAGATACAAGCTGTGAGTGGACGTTCAGTTAAACCTTAATGGAAAGGAGTTACCTGCAAAATGAAATAACTATATTAATCTATCCCCCATTTGCATATTTTAATAGTAAGAGATACGTATCAACGTTTACTTCCAGTCTCCGTCTGACTCTTGACAATAAATGAATCGATTCAGTTCTTCACTTGTCCACATGATAGGAAGTGCTGGTCAGCCAGACTGTGGGCCACTGATCGAAAAAGGTGGTAGTCACAGAAAGCAACGTATGGAGAATACGGCGGGAGGGATAGGACTTCTCATTTAAACGTTTCCATTTGTATTTTGACGGGTTTTGCTACACGGGGTCGAGCACTGACCTGCTGCGAAATTACCTTTACGTGTCTATCGCTGTACTGTGGCCGTTTGTGTTTCAGTGCTGAGCTGGAACGCATGAGTTGCTTTCGATAATGATGTCCTGTGACTGTCTTCGTTTCTTTCAGTAGCTGCAAAAACGTTCTGTCTTCCACCGCCATGCCGGTCTTTGACATCAAAATCACCGTTCTTCTACAAATAGTTCCCTCGCCATTGGTCTTACCCGTCATTTTAAGAGTCACAGCTGCAGATTTCTTCAAGTTAAAGCAAAAAATTAAAATTTCCCGCAAATGGCGAGAAATGGGTACGTAAGTTGATGTACTTAATCGAGAAAAACCTTACGATGCAATCACTAATCGACTAATATTTTATGGCATTATATTTACAGATGCCTAAGCGTATCGTATTTCACCTATGACCAAGCACCTGAACACCACTTGCCACTACTGCCGTCTGTTGCAAATCGGCAGAAGCAAAGTTGTAGACCTAATATATGATGTAGGGACGTAATAGAAAGCCAGCAACCACTGTAAATTTTAATGAGTACACGTAAAGAAGCATATAGACCTATTCAATTTTTTCTGATTTCATGTCATTTTCCAACTATGTCATTAACGACACTAATACACTGACGAAAATGGAAATTGCAACACGGAAATATAATTAATGTAGAATAATGAAATTTCTGGAATACATCGGTCTAGGTACTATATTTAAGTGATTAATATTGCAAGGTCACAATCATGGTGCATGGAATAACCACAAGAGTGCTCCTGCTGCCCTACGAAATCACACCCCGGACCGTAACTCCAGTTGGAGGTCCAGTGGGTCCAGCACGCAGACATGTTGGCTGCAGGCATTCATCTGTCGTCCTCCTGACCGACACACAGCCGGAACTTGCAGCGAGACAGAACCAGCTTTCATCGAAAAACATAAAAGACCCCGACCGTGCCCTCCAATGAGCTCTCGCTTGACACCACTGACGTCGCAAACGGCAAGGGTTTGGTGTCAGTGGAATGCACGCTACCGGTCGTCCCTGTCGGATCTGTTGTTGGAATAACCGTTCTGCATCAGTCCGTTGTGTCACTGTGGTGCCAACTGCCGTTCAAAATTGCTGATGTGGATGCAGTATACGATGCGCCAGAGCCAAGCGCCAAACACGATTGTCTTTCCTCTCGGTAGTGCCACGTCACCGTCCGAGGTCCGGTCTTGTTTCGACTGTACGTTCTCGCGACCACCGCTGCCAGCAGCCAAGTGCGGTGGCTACATTACTGTCAAGTCTTTCTGCATTATTGCAGAAGGAACATCCAACTTCTAGTAGCGCTATTACACGACCTCGTTCAAACTCAGTGAGGTGCTGATATTGGAGCCTCTGTCGCCTTAAAGGCATTTTTGACTATCAATTCACCACGTCCAATCTCAAAGGTAACTAACGCTCACGACTGTTACAATGTGTATTTAATGCAAACCTGATCTGAATCCCTGTGGTGGCCCTAAAACCAGTCTTACGCAGACGGAGCGAAATATGAATAGACATCATGTGTCAGATGTGGAAACACTCCTACCAACTTTCGTGTATGTCGCACAACTCCTCCTCGGTGCTGCGATTTTTTTTCCGTCAGCGCAGAAGACAATACAGAAAGGGGGCGAGCAACGAAGACATGCCATCCCCAAGTTTCCAGGCGTGGTTTTCACTAAGTTACTGCCGACAGTGATACCATATGAGGAATGTATGTACACAAGTAATTATTAACATTAACAGATGCCTTTACGTTTATGATATCAAATTAAGAAATATAACTAAACATTTTCTATGGCATTGAGGAGAGCGGACGAAAAGGACTTTAACGAAATAATTTGTATTGAATGAGATAAAATATAATGAGATAACAGCACCGAATACAACTTCCCGCCTTCCGGTAAAGCGGTCCTACAAAGGTCTGTACCAAATGGAAGCAGACCTGTGACCCGGGTAACCTTCGTGTGTTTGTTAGAATGAATCTTACGTCAAGTGCTCAAAATTATAGCCTTGAGAATTTGTACACTAGTCGGACACATATTAGGGGACGTTAATATGGGGTGTGTCCACCGGCTTCACCTCTGCTGTGATGCTTTCAGCGAGGAATGTCTGTGGAGGAATAGAAGGACATTCTTCCTCTATAGTCGAAACCATAGGAGGCAGTGATGTTGGACATTGGGGTGTCGAGCGAAGTCGATGTTCTAGCTCATCCCAGTGGTGTGCCATTGGGTTCAGATCGGGACTCTGAGCAGGTCAGTCGATATCGGGAATGTTGCTATCCACCAACCACTGCCTCATCAAAGGGTGCAGTGCTACGCTGATGGAGTCAGTCATCGTTTCCGAGCTGTTCCTCCACCGTGCGCAGTACACAGCGCTGTAAAATATGGTCCTTAAGCATTTAGCATTTTGTTAAGCGCAATGAAGAAAAACACCCTCATACCATAATATCGTCTCCTCCGTACTTTACCGTTTGAGCTACAAACGATGATAGGTAAACTTCTCCGCTCATTTCCCAAACACAAACACTTCCGTCGTTTCGCTCGGTTTTCTGCAGGGAACAGTGTGATTCATCGCTCCAAAACAGTCGTTCATAGCCATCGACTATCCAATGCCGTTGCTCTTTAGCACCCTTAAAGTGTTGCTTAGCGTGGAGTACAGAAATGTCTGGCTTATGAGGGGCTGTTCGACGATTGTACGCCATTGTCCTTAAGCGCCCACACAGTCTCACTGTGCTATATGGACTGCTGGCTGCAGGTGGGAACTAACGACTTGTTCCCTCCACTGATTTCATGCGATTTTGTACAACTACACTCGGCAGTGGTCGGCGTTTCCTGTCTGTCAGTGCATGAGATCTGCCTCTTCTTTGTTCCGCTTCAAAGTCACATCACCAACAGTCGACTTTGGGAGTTTTGGAAAGGTTCAAATGATCCTGATGAATTTGTTACCCAATGACCAGTCCACGTTCGAAGTCTCCGAGCTCTACCGACCCACCCATTCGGCTGTTACTGTTTCTCCGACGACAGCGCAACACTCCCCGCCTCTTTTTATACTGGAGGCTCTGACTCTTGTGTCATCTGCTGGCAGTTGCTCATTACGTGGGGTAGTCTAATATTTTAGATCAGGTAGTGTACTTGCTATAAAGAGATTGCGGATAGACAGTTCTGCACGTTGGAATTCATCTAGAGTTATCGCATTAGACACTGTATTATACGGCATTCTTCTGGAGTCGTCGGAGTTTCCTTGCCAATATTGTATTCAATTTTCCGCTCAGATAAAGGCACAGAGACGTACATCTGGTGAACGACTGATATAGCAATATCTAAGGTTCTGTTAAGTTCTACATCTACATGATTACTCTGCAATTCACATTTAAGTGCTTGGCAGAGGGTTCATCGAACCACAATCATACTATCTCTCTACCATGCCACTCCCGAACAGCGCGCGGGAAAAAGGAACACCTAAACCTTTCTGTTCGAGCTCTGATTTCTCTTATTTTATTTTGATGATCATTCCTACCTATGTAGATTGGGATCAACAAAATATTTACGAATTCGGAAGAGAAAGTTGGCGACTGAAATTTCGTAAATAGATCTCGCCGCGACGAAAAACGTCTTTGCTTTAATGACTTCCATCCCAACTCGCGTATCATATCTGCCACACTCTCTCCCCTATTACGCGATAATACAAAACGAGCTGCCCTTTTTTGCACCCTTTCGATGTCCTCGGTCCATCCCACCTGGTAAGGATCCCACACCGCGCAGCAATATTCTAACAGAGGACGAACGAGTGTAGTGTAAGCTGTCTCTTTAGTGGACTTGTTGCATCTTCTAAGTGTCCTGCCAATGAAACGCAACCTTTGGCTCGCCTTCCCCACAATATTATCTATGTGGTCTTTCCAACTGAAGTTGTTTGTAATTTTTACATCCAGGTACTTAGTTGAATTGACAGCCTTGAGAATTGTACTATTTATCGAGTAATCGAATTCCAACTGTGCATAACGGCGGGACTACACTGGTTCCTTTATGTGTAGTGAAATGTTTCGCAATAAGCGCGGCTGCACATCTGTTAGGAACCTTGGCTGCTTCTGGCTAACCGATAAAAGAGGGATCAAAGATACGATTCTTGAAAAGCACGGGCCATTCTTTGACATAGCAAGGCTGTTACTGATCCACGTCCCTCATCCAGCGTGTGTTTTCTGTTGTCTACTACCATATTGCAAAGAGTGATTCACACGTAGTTTCTAAACGTAGCTTCATATGTAAACTAAATATTGCGTAGTGTCGCAACAACATTGTTTTCGTAGACACAATCATAGCCGATTCTGAAAGTCACTGCCAAGGAGCTGCTGTTGCACGAAATGTGGAAAGAATGAAACACGCTCGAATGTATTAATCGCAGAACGCTCGTTTGGTTTGTGCTACTCGCGCATTCAAGGTGCCTTCTAGTGACACATGGACTGTGTACTATCGCTGCTGTAATGTAAGCAGCATTTCTTTCATCAGTTTCTGTACTTTATCGTTGCCGTATTGTAATTTTTATACTTAGTTTTTTCACTTGTTTCTGTAAATCTTGCAGAGACATACAATGAGGGCTTTCCACCGTCAGGAAACATTTCAGCATACATCTGCAATGCTGCTGTATCAGTTTAGTGACATTCGCCATCAACTATAACTAAATACTTTGCCGTTGCTGAGTGTGAAAATCTGAATAACCTCACGAGCCAATTGTCTGATCGTCACAACAGCAGAGCATAGAATTATGGGCTTCAATTGCACAGGAATACAACAGAATCGCACGTAAGTAGCGAAGGTGTTTCTGAGACTACTTTTCCTGACGATTGAACATTGGACTGCGACGTTCTTATCTTATTATTTGAATAAGTTCAACACACGTTATCTCGAAGTCCTCTACGAAGACTATTTCCATCTCGACAGAAGAAATTATATAGTTTCATTAAACAAGGTCGGTTATGGCACTCTGTCCATCAGGAGATCAATTTTATAATCGGTTTCAGCACTTAGTTTCAGTCCCACATTTCCGAAACTGTGCACTAGGCGCTACAGTCTGGAACCGCGCGACCGCTACAGTCGCAGGTTCGAATCCTGCCTCGGGCATGGATGTGTGTGATGTCCTTAGATTGCATAGGTTTGAGTAGTTCTAAGTTCTAGGGGACTGATGACCTCAGAAGTTAAGTCCCAAAGTGCTCAGAGCCATTTGAACCATTTTTAATAGCCTGTTGTGTACCTGATTACTACTCACGCATCCGTAGTTAACAACCACCACGAGGATAACACAGCAAGTGTATCCTCCCGATTTCCCAGGAACTTCGCTCAGCGGAGGCGCTAAGATTCAAAAGGCTGATCAACTTGCATCGCCAACTAAAAGGACACTATCTGTCCCTTGAGAATATGCAAGGATTAACGGTTAGTACAGCCCTGATGAAAGTGTTAACATAACGGCATGGACTTAGAGTTAAAGTTCATATGTGTTCACAATTGTTGAAAGTTCAGCACAAAGAGATTCTAGTACTTCCATGGAATAAATACACATTTAAATGATCGCTTTTCAGAACCCCGGTGGTTGTCTCTGTTGCGACGTAAAAGTTTGAAATTTGTTTCAAAGGTGCCTACAACTTCCTGTGTAATGGTGACAAAAGCGTGGCACCCTGCGACATCACCTGTGATTTTGGCTTCGCTTCAAACAGCAAGGCATCGACACACATCCGTAAGAAAGGCCAGAGCTGAGACGGTCACGTGAACAGTAAGATGGGTTAACGATGTAACACTGGCACCAAATTCCACCACAATTCTGCCCAACGCCATCGTGGATGTGTTACACAATGGAATGGCCGTCAGGACCTCTTTCACCCACTTTTCGGCTCTTATTTTGACGCCCGTCGGTGGAGATCAGATCCGCGATGTCCAGCGTTGAAACCACGTAGTTTGCTTTTGGGTGGCCGATCTATACATTTCAGACACACCGCCGCGCAGAAGCGACACGAAGTCTCAAGGGATGGCATACAGGGAGTCAATGGAACCGCTTCTCTCCATGGAGCATTGATTCCGGCACATTTCACGGTCGGAAACGACGGTTCGTAGTGCGATGATAAAGTTTGTCAGGTAACTAAAGACTTCACACTCATGTGCAATATTAGAAACCTTCTCCAGAACCGCAGATTTTTTGTGGAATTTCAGGGTAAGAAAAGTAGATGGAGAACTCAGAAAAATGTGCTACCACAAGGCAGCGTGCTTGCGCGGCTATTATTCAATTTCTACACCAACGATCAACCTATACCTGAAGGAACTCGAAGCTTTATTTATGCTGATGACTGCGCTATCACTACTTAGGCTGACTATTTTGAGACTGTAGAAGGTACGCTATCAAAATCTTTGAAAGAATTCACTGTTTACTATCACGGGAATTACTTGAAACCTAATCCTGCCAAGACTCAGACCTGCGCTTTCCACCTGGTGAATAAACAGGCAAATATATCCTGGGGAGGCATCGTACTCGAACATAATCCTACTCCCAAATATCTTGGAGCAACTCTGGATCGCGCGCTAACATATAAAAAGCATTGCTTAAACACCAAACATAAAGTGGCAGCCAGAAATAACATAGTGCGAAAATTGACAGGTACATTATGGGGTGCTAATCCATGCACTGTGCGCTCAAGCGCGCTTGCTCTATGTTAGTCCACCGTTGAATGTGCATGTTTGGTATGGTACAAGTCCAGTCATGCCACGAACGTAGATGTGGCTCTGAATGAGTCTTGCCGGATTATCACGGGTTGCTTCAGACCTACTCCTGTGGACAAACTCCATTGCGTCCCTGGCATAGCTCCTCCTGAAATCAGACGTAAGGTAGCTGCGAGATATGAGGAAAGTAAGGCCACAACGAAGGAAGCCCATCCACTGTATGGTCGTCAGCCCGCACATCCTATGCTGAAATCAAGGAAGAACTTCTTGACAACTACTGAGGCTCTCATCGAGAATCCACATGCGGCAAGGATCTCGCGATGGCGGGAGAAATGTCGGTATTTGGGAGAATGGATGGCTCCAAAGGAAGAACTTCCCCCTGGAAATTCGGAGAAGTGGTCAATATGGAAGTCTCTCAATAGATTATGATCAAACACAACGAGATGCAAGACCAATCTGCGGACTTGGGGTTTCTCTGTGGACTCAGTTCCTTGCCAGTGTGGCGTTGAGCAGACTCCAGTGTTCCTCATCACCAACCACCTGCACCATTCAAGACCTTATGAGAGCTACACAAAATGCACTTGAAGTGTCCAATTATTGTTCTTCTTTCGTGTAAAGTTATGTCAACACTTATATACACTCCTGGAAATGGAAAAAAGAACACATTGACACCGGTGTGTCAGACCCACCATACTTGCTCCGGACACTGCGAGAGGGCTGTACAAGCAATGATCACACGCACGGCACAGCGGACACACCAGGAACCGCGGTGTTGGCCGTCGAATGGCGCTAGCTGCGCAGCATTTGTGCACCGCCGCCGTCAGTGTCAGCCAGTTTGCCGTGGCATACGGAGCTCCATCGCAGTCTTTAACACTGGTAGCATGCCGCGACAGCGTGGACGTGAACCGTATGTGCAGTTGACGGACTTTGAGCGAGGGCGTATAGTGGGCATGCGGGAGGCCGGGTGGACGTACCGCCGAATTGCTCAACACGTGGGGCGTGAGGTCTCCACAGTACATCGATGTTGTCGCCAGTGGTCGGCGGAAGGTGCACGTGCCCGTCGACCTGGGACCGGACCGCAGCGATGCACGGATGCACGCCAAGACCGTAGGATCCTACGCAGTGCCGTAGGGGACCGCACCGCCACTTCCCAGCAAATTAGGGACACTGTTGCTCCTGAGGTATCGGCGAGGACCATTCGCAACCGTCTCCATGAAGCTGGGCTACGGTCCCGCACACCGTTAGGCCGTCTTCCGCTCACGCCCCAACATCGTGCAGCCCGCCTCCAGTGGTGTCGCGACAGGCGTGAATGGAGGGAGGAATGGAGACGTGTCGTCTTCAGCGATGAGAGTCGCTTCTGCCTTGGTGCCAATGATGGTCGTATGCGTGTTTGGCGCCGTGCAGGCGAGCGCCACAATCAGGACTGCATGCGACCGAGGCACACAGGGCCAACACCCGGCATCATGGTGTGGGGAGCGATCTCCTACACTGGCCGTACACCACTGGTGATCGTCGAGGGGACACTGAATAGTGCACGGTACATCCAAACCGTCATCGAACCCATCGTTCTACCATTCCTAGACCGGCAAGGGAACTTGCTGTTCCAACAGGACAATGCACGTCCGCATGTATCCCGTGCCACCCAACGTGCTCTAGAAGGTGTAAGTCAACTACCCTGGCCAGCAATATCTCCGGATCTGTCCCCCATTGAGCATGTTTGGGACTGGATGAAGCGTCGTCTCACGCGGTCTGCACGTCCAGCACGAACGCTGGTCCAACTGAGGCGCCAGGTGGAAATGGCATGCCAAGCCGTTCCACAGGACTACATCCAGCATCTCTACAATCGTCTCCATGGGAGAATAGCAGCCTGCATTGCTGCGAAAGGTGGATATACACTGTACTAGTGCCGAAATTGTGCATGCTCTGTTGCCTGTGTCTATGTGCCTGTGGTTCTGTCAGTGTGATCATGTGATGTATCTGACCCCAGGAATGTGTCAATAAAGTTTCCCCTTCCTGGGACAATGAATTCACGGTGTTCTTATTTCAATTTCCAGGAGTGTATATATTTCTGTACTTTTGACACAATAAATAAAATAAATGCGATGAGCAGGACGACAACGTTCTGGACAAACTTAGACACTGCTTTCGCCCTCACGCTTCTTTCTCTCAGGTCACTGTGGAGCTGCATCCACACTGAACGTAATCTCACCGCTTAGTAGTGTAGCGCAATTTTTGCTTTCGTGTACAGGTTAGGACCCAATAGGGACCGTTAAATATGACGAAATTTGAACGTGATACGAAGCACCAAACAGTGGTTATGCATTTGCAGCCTTCTGCTTCGTGTTCACCTGTGGCGTGGCGTTGGAATGTGCGGCTTTGATACATGCGTGAATAAAACTCCAAAGGACTCTCCGAGACACCCCAGGCCCCCGACCCGGCAGTTTGACAACACCATCAGTGTCACCTACCCATCTTTACTCAGAATTTTACAAACGTTTCTTTACAGAGATAACTTCTGAAGTAGTCCTAGGCGAATGAAAGCCGGCATCTGGAATCAGAAAGGTGTCAAAGGGTTATCTGACTGCAGGCGTCTAGGGCTCCATCAGTTGTTGTCTTTGTAAAGGCACGTTTATAAAATTTGTCGGTAAAGGTAGATTTTCAAAATTCTCAACAAGGTCTGTGGGCATCAACGAGCGTGTTGCCAAACTGGGAGGGGGGGTGGGGATCTTACAGCGACCCATTGCCGTTTTATTCCGTACCCAAAGACTGGAAAGTTGCACAGGTCACACCAATATTCCAGAATGGTAGTAGGAGTAATCCACTTAATTACAGGCCCATATCGTTAACGTCGATATGCAGCAGTATTCTGGAACATATATTGTGTTCAAACATTATGAATTTCCTCGAAGAAAGCTGTCTATTGACACACAGTTAACATGGGTTTAGAAAACATCGTTCTTGTGATACACAACTAGCTCTGTATTCACATGAAGCGCTGAGTGCTATTGACAAGGGATTGCAGATCGATTCCGTAGTTGTGGATTTCCGGAAGGCTTTTGACACTGTACCACACAAGCGGCTTATAGTGAAATTGCGTACTTATGGAATATCGTCTCAGTTATGTGACTGGATTTGTGATTTCCTGTCAGAGAGGTTACAGTTCGTAGTAACTGACAGAAAGTCATCGAGTAAAACAGAAGTGATTTCTGGCGTTCTTCAAGGTAGTGTTATAGGCCCTTTGCTGTTCCTTATCTATATAAACGATTTGGGAGACAATCTGAACAGCCATCTTACGTTGTTCGCAGATGACGCTGTCCTTTATCGACTAATTAAGTTATCAGAAGATCAAAACAAATTGCAAAACGATTTAGAAAAGATATCTGAATGGTGCGAAAATTGGCTATTGACCGTAAATAACGAAAAGTGTGAGGTCATCCACATGAGTGCTAAAAGGAGTTCGTTAAACTTCGGTTACACGATAAATCAGTCACATCTAAAGGCCGTAAATTCAATTAAATACCTACGAATTACAATTACGAAGAACTTAAATTGGAAGAAACACATAGAAAATGTTGTGGGGAAGGCTAACCAAAGACTGCGTTTTATTGGCAGGACACTTAGAAAATATAACAGATCTACTAAGGAGACTGCCTACACTACGCTTGTCCGTTCTCTTTTAGAATTCTGCTGCGTGGTGTGGGATCCTTACCAAATAGGGCTGACGGAGTATATCAAAAAAGTTCAAAGAAATATGGGAAAGGGTGTCACAGAAATGATACAGGATTTAGGCTGGACATCATTAAAAGAAAGGTGTTTTTCGATGCGACGGAATCTTCTCACGAAATTGCATTCACCAACTTTCTCCTCCGAATGTGCAAATATTTTGTTGACACCGTCCTACATAGGGAGAAACAATCACCACGATAAAATAAGGGAAATCAGAGCTCGTACGGAAAGATATAGGTGTTCGTTCTTTCCGCGCGCTGTACGAGATTGGAATAATAGAGAATTGGAATGGTAGTACGATGAACCCTCTGTCAGGCATTTAAATGTGATTTGCAGAGTATCCATGTGGATGTAGATATGAGAGCTGAAAAAGCATAAACACCGTTTGCTGATTCGGACCACGTTCAAATTGCGTCGAGTGGTTTCGAGTGGTCCCTAGTAGTTCCAATCTGTAAACCAAAGCATTCTAAAGGGATGAGACAACATTCAGTGGTCCCACAATGTCCTTAGAAAGGGGTTGAAACATCCGGAGGTGTCAGCAGTGTCAAGGGCAATGTAGAAGTCGTACTGTAACTCATTAACTGCCAACTGTCCGTATCGTCTGCGGAAAGTGTGGGTTATCGACACCCCATGAAAAAGGGGTGATTTTATTGGCGAATCTTATGCCATCTCCTAAGACCTTTTAATGTCGATTATGAGCTGTGTTGTGTCTGAAATGTTTTCCTTGGTCACTATAAGGAAACCTCTTGATATCAGTGCTGGGTGTAGCGGTTCTGACCAGCGCAGAGGCGTCAAAAGAAAGGATGATATGTGGACAAGACGGGATGCGACAACCTCCCCATCGTGTGGCATATCCACGGTGGCAAGGGCACAACTGTGGTGAAATTTGGAAGCAACGTGACGTCATTACTGCACCTTGCAACTCACATGAACGTCCGAGCTCTGGCCTTTTTATCGCATGTATCGACACCTTGCTGTCTGATGCGTCGCTGAGCCCAGTGTTAACGTTGCAGGGGGCCACACATTTTCACCATTGCAGAGGAAAGTTGTAGATACATTTGAGCCAAATTTAAAACTTCTACATTGCCGTGTGTTTTACCTCGTGCATCTATCTTTTCAGTATAAAATTCAACAAGAGAAGTAAAACTGTGAATTCATCATTCTAACTGTTTCACATTGCCGCATTCGCGCCCAACATTCCACGACTGCTGATTGTAGGTCAGCTGTCACCGCTCAGGCAACTTCAGCTGCACACATTTATCTCTTCCAGCTCCCCAGGACACAGCATCACGTTAGAATGAAAATCATTCTGCAGTGTATTTTCCCGAAAGATTGTTACAAATGCATTCCCCACATTCGTAGCAAGCTAGCCAGTTCGCCAGTGATCTCTTATGGCCATCCTTGCTGCCACCTGCTGGCCTACCGTGTGCGTGGAACATTTTGGCTGTCGTCTGGGGCGCCGCTATTGCTTTGCTGTGTAGGCCACCTGCTTGATACTGGTGTATGACTGGTTGCTGTATGAGAGGGTGCACAGCCCTTGCATAACGTAAAAGCTAAAAGCTACTTGTGTACATCAGAAAATTTGCTACATTGTGCCTTATAAATTCTTCTGTGTTAAACTGTAGGTCTCATTTTCCTGGGGGTTTTATTGGGTTATGTTAAGGCGGGCAAGTCTCCGAAGTGGCTTCCAATTGAAAGAATTTACAAGCAGGTGGCTGAACATCCCTCTTGAGGTCTTGCCAGCTGATCATGCTATTGGAATTTACTTTGCCTTGTGTGTGTTGAAGCAACTACGACTTGCTCAGTGATTTCACCACATCAAACAGCGGTTAACGAATTGAAATAGTGAGCAATCTGCGGTTACAATTTATGTACGATACAATTACAATAGGAAGTCTTTCTTCTTCTCCATTATCTTTTTCCTTCCCTCTAGCAGAAGATCAAAAACCTGTTCTGGCTTCATATGTGTGTTGGTTGATACAAAGAGTTTCAAAATGGTACTATATCTACTCCATTCTGTGTGGTAATGAAAAATTATTGTACTAGGTTCATACATTTATTTCTATAGTGTACCATACACAAAGATGTGTGTGAATAAAACACGAACATGCGTAGGCTGTCTGAGCGAGGCAGACGTCAGTGGTGTTAGATTATTTTAATAGCCATTAAAATATCTAGGAAGCTGAAAAATCCCTATCTTGTAATGAAAGTGCACTGTTCCAGCAATAGTAGAGGCTCGTGTCACATATTCCTAGATTTCCGGAAAGTGTTTGACACAATTCCACACTGCAGACCGTTACCGAACGTCCAAACGTAGGTCATCAGATATGTGTGTGGCGAGAAACGTTTCAAGTAATAGAAACCAGTATGTTGTCCTCGAGAGCGAGTGTTCATCAGGGACAAAGTTGTCAAGAGTGCCCGAGGGAAATTAAATACGACTGTCTTGATCTCTACATACATAGACGATCTGATGGATGGCGTGAGGAGCAGTCAGCAACAGATAACGCCATACTGTACGACAAAATGTCGTTTTTGATTGACTGTAGGAGAATTTAAAATGAATTGGACATATTTCTATTTTGTATGATGAATGGCAGCTTGCTCTGCATGAGAAAATATAAGTTAATGATGATGAGTAGGAAAAACAACGCTATAGTGATCGAATGGTGTATTAGTGGTGTACTTCTTGGCAGAGTCACGTCTGTTAAATGTATAGCTCTAACGTTACAAAGTGCTATGAAATGGAACGAGCACTTAAGAACGGCAGAACGGAAGGCGAATGGTCGACTCCAGTTTATTTCGAGAATTTTAGTCAAATATGGCACATATGTAAAGGAGACCGCGTATAGAACACTGGTACAATCCATTCCTGAGTCTGCACAAGTATTTGGGACCCGCATCAGAGCGGATTAAAGGAAGACAGTTCGGAAGGTATGTTCGATCAACACGCAAGTACTACGAAATAGTCACTGAACATTAATGGCAACTATATGAAGATGGATCTTCATATAGTTAAGGCTAACTGGCCATTGACCTCCTCCTCCTGTGCGGATGCACACACATTGCCTGAACTCTTATGGGACTTGGTAACATTGTGTGCCGCGAGTAATGAGTGTGATGGGCAGGGGCACTACGAATGTGTGTGAACATTAAGTTGGGAATGTGGGTCTCACGAGGAGCGTGCAAGGGATAAATTCCTGCAGTCGCACTATCCTCTGTGCCCTCGGTGGCTTGGATGGATAGAGCGTCTGCCATGTAAGCAGGAGATCCCGGGTTCGAGTCCCGGTTGGGGCAGACATTTTCAACTGTCCCCGTTCTACATCTACATCTACATGATTACTCTGCAATTCACATTTAAGTGCTTGGCAGAGGGTTCATCGAACCACAATCATACTATCTCCCTACCATTCCACTCCCGAACAGCGCGCGGGAAAACACTGGTACAATCCAGTAATTTCGTAAATAGATCTCGCTGCGACGAGAAACGTCTTTACTTTAATGACTTCCATCCCAACTCGCGTATCATATCTGCCACACTCTCTCCCCTATTACATGATAATACAAAACGAGCTACCCTTTTTTTGCACTCTTTCGATGTCCTCCGTCAATCCCACCTGGTAAGGATCCCACACCGCGCAGCAATATTCTAACAGAGGACGAACGAGTGTAGTGTAAGCTGTCTCTTTAGTGGACTTGTTGCATCTTTTAAGTGTCCTGCCAATGAAACGCAACCTTTGGCTCGCCTTCCCCACAATATTATCTATGTGATCTTTCCAACTGAAGTTGTTCGTAATTTTTACACCCAGGTACTTAGTTGAATTGACAGCCTTGAGAATTGTACTATTTATCGAGTAATCGAATTCCAACGGATTTCTTTTGGAACTCATGTGGATCACCTCACACTTTTCGTTATTTAGCGTCAACTGCCACCCGCCACACCATATAGCAATCTTTTCTAAATCGCTTTACAACTGATACTGGTCTTCGGATGACCTTACTAGACCGTAAATTACAGCATCATCTGCGAACAACCTAAGAGAACTGCTCATATTGATGATGTATATCAACGACTGTCGACTGTGTAGGGTTTTGAGTTAATTATCATTTAAATCGGAATTCGTGGAGGGAAGACGACGTTCTTTTCGCGAAACTGTATTGACGAAGTTTAGAAAACCGGCGTTTGAAGCTGGCTGCAGAACGATTCTACTGCCGCCAGCACACATTTCGTGTGAGGATGGCTAAGGGAAGTCTTGGAGTCGTACATGGACATATAGACAATCGGTTTTCCTTTCTTCCATTTGCGAGTGAAACAGGAAAGGGAGTGACTAACAGTGGTACAAAGTAACCTCCGTCATGTAACCTATGGTGGCTTGTGGCGTTTATATATAAATGTACAGAGACTTTGTGTAGATAATAATCAAAAGATAGTTCCATAGCACAAGAATCCCAAATAATGGACGATGAATCAGGTGGAACAATACCTTTGCGCTAAAAATGTGTTTTTGCATTTTGTCCAATGACAGGCAATATTTTTGTCATTATAAAATTAGGTTTACTAGAGAGTAGTATTAATGATACAGTGATTAGCAACAATTTGGCGATAAAGTGACCATTACATTTTTATGAACTTCTGTAACATCAGAACTTTATGCCCTGGTATATGATAATTTCACTACACTATTAGTGGATCTCGTGTTTATACTAAACATTTTAGAACAGTGCATCAAGTAAAACCTTTCAGGAAATCGCATCGTGTCGCTATGAAAAGTGATTTCCTCAACATTGGGGTGATAATTTGAACTCATCTCAGTGAAAAAGAGACGACTGTAGAAGAAGACTAATGTGAAAGCGTCGAAATATTGGCAAAAGGTTTTTGCAAGTGAAATGGTAAGATACTGGAAGATTTAGTTTGCATGATGGCCCTGGAAGCCTATGTAACAATCTAACATCAGCAAAAAAATTACAATTACTTCATTTTCCGTTCCTCGTGATCTTACCAAAGCCAATTACATTTCACAACGGAAGAAATTCGTCCGTCTTTGGCTGATATTAACTCTATAGCGGAGACCTGCGTACCGTATTGTGTCTGTTATATTACTCTGGAAGACAACAGAAATAAAAACGGGTGGAAAGACTGGGACCAAGAGACAATATTAAAGTTTCCAGACGAAGGGAGAAGCCCACTCCAAATACTGCGAAAGACACAAATGCATCAGAAAGCAGTAACGGATGGTCTGTGTAAAGTTAGGTTCGGTTGCTGCGGATAGCGAGGGTTTCGAAGAACGTCTCTAGAAGTGCAGTAACTTTTGATGAGCTAATGAGATTGTAACACTATTTCACTATTAGTAAACAGGTCTGTTGTTAACTCTGTTGAAACTGCACTATCGTCTCCCTTTCTCGAGGTTTGCATAAGGTCTGCAACAGAGGTGTACATATAATCATGGGAGCCATGAGGTAAGTGCATAAAATTGTGTTCCCTCCCCCCTCCTGCACACTGCCCCGTCACCTTTCTCAAATTCTCTCCTACCCGTTCCTCCTCACCATCCTATCACGCGCTACACTAAACTCTAGCTACTCTCCTACCACTGTATGATACTCTATGAAGACAAGATGTTATCAAAAACCTCGAAATGTACTTAACCGATTTACCTCAAATTTTTATGGGATGCTGTAATAACCGTTCGGACACACCTTATATATAAGGAAAACATTGTTAGCAAAAATCTCGAAAAATTCTCGACCAATCTACTTCAGAGTCTTTATTGATACTCCAATAAACGTTCCGACGGGCGCAGGATACATGTTTTTTAATATATAGGTAATGTGGAAATGGTGTCAACAAATATATATATATATATATATATATATATATATATATATATATATATATATATATATATATAGTGCACATTAATAAACCGACAAACGCAGGGACCGATTGAACATGTGTCCGGAAATGGACTGTGTGCGAGCAACAACAACAAATTGTGCAGGAACAAAGTAACTGAGATGCATCGCATTCAGGTGGCCTCCATGGGACAGAATGCACGCGTTCGTATGGAAAATACATAATCAAATTTTGACTTTCACCGTGTTGGCGGACCGCATGTCTGGAACTCCTACTAGGGCTCGTCTCAATATCCTGTAGAATCCTCCAGATCTGGTGTACGCACAGTCCGCCGCCTCCCAGCACGCCCGTCTTGTCTGAAAGGACCCACGATCGCACAAACGCCCAAAAACTGCTTGAAAAGTTGTTTGGTCTGGTTGGTGTCTGAGAGGATACTTGTTCTGGTATAGCCGTGCTGCCTCTCGACCGTTTCCATCTTCTTGGCCGTACACTAACACCATCTCGTCTTTTCCCGATCTAAATACCGGGCCATTCTTGCTGCTTACAGTACACCGCGTCACTCACACAGCCTAAGACACACAAGGAATACTGTTAACAAAAATATCGAATAGTGCTTTATCGACTTAAATCAAATTTTTACGCCATACATTATTAACATTCAAACTGACGTAAGCTATAATTCTTTTTACCACGCTTCGTGTAGTTTCATTTTAAACATTGAATTAAAGTATTTTAATGCCTTGTAATGACAACCTCCCTCCCACATAAGGATCTCATTTTCCTGTTTTTACATATGTCCTACACGTCTGAGACAGCAGTAGCCGCAACTGCCATGGTTGTGAGAAATCGTTACTATGAGCGCTATCACATTTTTCTTTCTCAACACAGATCTGTGGTATATATGATGCTAAATGCACACATTATTACTACGGTGCATGTAACAGAGGTAGCTTGAAAATGCCGTAGAGGGGTGAAATTAACTAACAGCTGAATCATGACATAAATGGGTTGTTTCAAAATAAAGCAGCCTATGCGGGAAAATAGATAGACTTCAAGAAATTTAAAAACAACCATTTTAATACTTTAGTAAACTAAATACAATGTTAACAGTTTATCTGATTAATCATTGCGTGAAGCAGCTATTAGCCACTACATCATTCTCCATAACAAATACTGCAACGTAAATTTTAATTGACTATATACCAAATTGTTTCTAATTATAATCTGTGTTTAACTAGTTGCATTTGATCTTACATACAGAATAAATACTTTAAAGCCGGCCAGGGTGGCGGTTCTAGGCGCTACAGTCTGGAACCGCGCGACCGCTACGGTCGCAGGTTCGAACCCTGCCTCGGGCATGGATGTGTATGATGTCCTTAGGTTAGTTCGGTTTAAGTAGTTCTAAGTTCTAGGGGACTGATGATCTCAGAAGTTAAGCCCCATAGTGCCCAGAGCCATTTGAACCATTTTAAAAACTTTAAAAATTAATCACAACGCAGAATAATGTCATAAAAATCGAAGTAATATCTGATACGATACTGTAAGACAAAACACAAAAGGAAAGATAATTTCAAAGAAGTACGTAAGTGTGAACATTCATGTAAAAATGTAAATTGCTAATGAGTATACACTGAAGCGCCAAAGAAACTAGTGTAGGCATGCCTATTCACGTACAGAGATATGTATATAGGCAGAATACGGCGCTGCGGTCGCCAACGCCTACGTAAGACAACAAGTGTCTGGCGCCATTGTTAGATCGGTTACTGTTGCTACAATGGCAGGTTATCAACGTTTACGTGAGTTTGAACGTGGTGTTACAGCGACGCACGAGCAATGGGACACAGCATCTCCGAGGTAGCGATAAGTGGGGATTTTCCTATGTGATCATTTAACGAGTGTGCCGTGAATATCAGGAATCCGGTAAAACATCAGATCTCCGACATCCCTGCGGCCGGAAAAGGTCCTGCAGGAACGGGAGCAATGACGACTGAAAAGAATTGTTCAACGTCGTAGAAGTGCAACCCTCCTGCAAATTGCTGCAGATTTCAATGCTGGGCCGGGCAAGTGTCAGCGTGCGAATCATTCAACGAAACATCATCGATATGGGTTTTCGGAGCCGAAGTCCCTCTTGTGTACCCTCGATGACTGCACAACACAAAGATTTACGCATCGCGTGAACTCGTCAACACCGACAGAGGACTGTTGAAGACTGGAAACAAGTTGCCTGGTAGGATGAGTCTCATTTCAACTTGTATCGAGCGGATGGACGTGTACGGATATGGAGACAACCTCATGACTCCATGGACCCTGCGTATACAGGGGCCTTTTCATCCTGGTAGAGGCTCTGTAATGACGTGGGGTATCTGCAGTTGGAGTGATATGGGACCCCTGATAGTCTAGATACGACTCTAACAGGCGACGTAAGGATACTGTCTGATCACCTGCAACCATTCATGCCCATTGTGCATTCCGACGGACTTGGGAAATTCCAGTAGGGCATTGCGACACCCCACACGTCCAGAATTGCTACAGAGTGGGTCCGAGAACCATCTTTTGAGTTTAAACACTTCTCCGCTGCCCAACAAACTCCCCA
Organism: Schistocerca piceifrons; assembly: GCF_021461385.2. Classification (NCBI taxonomy): domain Eukaryota; kingdom Metazoa; phylum Arthropoda; class Insecta; order Orthoptera; family Acrididae; genus Schistocerca; species Schistocerca piceifrons. Next base: position 317,518,654 of record NC_060139.1, on the reverse strand, counting down.
GACATGAACATTATTGAACATATCTGGAATCCCTTTCAACGTGCTGTTAAGAAGAGATCTCCATCCTCTCGTACTCTTACGGATATATGGACAGCCGTGCAGGAGGCATGGTGTCAGTTCCCTCCAGCACACTTCAGACGTTGTTTGAGTCCATGCCACGTCGTGTTCTTCTACGTGCTCGCGGGGCCCTAAACGACATTAGGCTGGTGTACCAGTTTCTTTGGCTCTTAGAGACATTAATTCGTGTGTTATTCAAATGTGTTTTTTCTCGTTCTTAAGTACGGAAGAGGGTCTGCTATTTTAGGAAAATCAGTATTTCTTACTCTATCATTTTCTACAGATACGTTTAGACATTCATTCATACCATCCGCATCTCTGCAAAGCAGGGTTACCGAAGCTGTGTTCCGAAAACAACATGACTTTTGACGATCCTAAATATTCTTAAAAAGTTTATTGTGATTTTTAGGTGTTTAGTTATGATATAAAATTGAAGTAATCACCGAATATGACAAGCCTTTCTCATTAAAAAATAACCTTCAAAACAAACCGGGTGTCCCATCAGGGCACCGAGATCATCAAAGTGTTCCGTCAGAGGAAAAGTTTGGGAACCGCTGCTGAAAAGTGAACGGCAGAGGATAGTTTTTACTGAATCACCCTGTGAAGTCTGTTCCGCGTCCCACGTACGGACAGAGTGTGAGGAGAACGGCACGTCTCTGTGTTAGACGGAATTTGCCTGAGTTTATCTGTACCGTCTCTACGGGATGGATACGTAAGTGGCCGTAGAAAATTTGTAGTTTCTGCGGGTCTTGGAATATTTCTTATGGGGGTACAAATGGAATGATTATTTCTCCACTCCATATAGTTCTTCAAACAAGCTGCGGCATTTCTTTCGTAACCGAGCATGTGTTAAGTCTCCAGTAGCGTCGACCTTGGCGAACCGTTTATTTTCCCTCCTTATATGTGCAAATCAGTCAATGTGAACAGAGAACTAAAACAGCGTTCTGCAAGTTTGTTAATTATTTATGGAACGCCCTTCTATCCCCTCTCAATAAAAGTTCAGACTGCAATGTAAATAAACTGATGAAAAGCGGTAGTCATCCCAACACAACAGGACAAATATGCGATGTAAAGTTTTCGTGAAACTGAAAGCGTATAGGATAATGTTTATATTTTATTGTGAAAACCACCAGTAAATATTGTGTAACGCTATTTATCCTCGTGTTCCAGTTGAGTGATTTAGTTCATTTTGTACAAGCTCTGCAGCAACATATGTGTGGTGTACTGTGTGAAAGGGCAAACGAGGAGCGTGAAGTACTCACAAAGAGGATGTGAGATGTGTGCAAATACATTTGTTACACAACCGGCGTTCCCAAACAACGATGCTCCGTGGGCAGCAGTGAACCAGCTGATGTTGACTTCAAAAATCGTTCATCATCATCGTAATGAATCAACAACATCAGTAATAGCAAGAAAAAGTAGTTACATCGACTGCAGCACGTGTACAGCAGTTCCAGATTTTTCTAACGAATTTGCTAAAATATATTTTGATTATGATTATATTTGTTGTGAATCTCGCTACTGCACTTGTTCGCCATTACCTGAAGTGGGATACTGTACCAGTTCAAAATTAAGATTGTTATACCACCAGCTTACTAGTTTGTAAAATTAATATAAAGTGCTTAATAACCGAAACAAGCAGTTTAAAAAGTAGCACTTCGATTATTTACATGACTGAAGATTTGAAGCGAGCCTTGGCTCAATAACTCAGTTAATAAATGCAATAATTTGCGCCCAAAAAATTGAATAAATTGTATTTAACTTAATCTCAGCGTTGCAAAATTATTAGAGTTTAACGAGACACTATTTTCCTGTTAAAAATAATCGGAACAAGGCTCCAGAAGGAGTTGTGGTATTTTAGTCTCAATTTCTTGTAAAGTGTGAATACTTCGTTGGCTTAACTTTGAGCCGTTTATGTCAAATTACACTCGTTTGTTTTTTTTTTTAATTTGCAGATCTTTGCACAACGTTTATACAACTGAACCCCATTCGTTGTAAGGTAGTTTAGATATACTGTCATAATTATAGTTGGATTAAGCAAATAGATCAAATATGTTTACAACTGAGAATAAACGACTTAGCTACTGAATCGAGAATGAAGGAATGTCCGACTCTCTAGCATCCATCCGAAGAGCTACTATATCAGAAATGCCCAATTCGACTCCTAGCCCATTCACGACAGACCTCCAGGACCGTGTGCACCATGAATCAGTAGATTTTAAGTCTTTCACTTATATTAAAAACCCCTATTTCAGACCTATTACCAGGAGGTATAATTGTTACATTTGCCTATGTGGTAACTCGCTCAGTCCGGCGAAAATGATAAAAATAAAAACTTGCATTCTGCATTACTGTGCCCATGAGAAAATTTAATTTTTCTATTTAGTAATCTCAGTGCACTTTCGATTTTTATGTTTCCTACTGCTAAGTGGAGTGGAATCTCTTGGCTGAACGAAAATCTCTCGAAGTTCATTTTTTCGCGGTCGGCTTACTGTGGAGATTACATTCGGACTGAAGATAAATGGAGTTCAATTATTTGGTGAAGGAAACGAAACGCGGAAGCGCCTTCGTTGCCAGTAAAGGCAAATTAAATCTACTTGTAAACTAAAATATTCTTTGTAAATAAATTTATTTCTGGAACGCAAAAATCGTTTGTAAAATCAAAGGTATTCTCAGAAAACATGGTCTTGTACAAAAATGAAAGTTCTCTTGAAAACTGAAATCTTTTTGGAAGCCTTAGACTGTCTCTGTACACCACTTGCAGACACTTCAGTTTTAGAGTCAGTTTCACGGCTTTTATGAAATGGTTCCCAGGCACAGTATAACAGCCTACCCAATATGCTCCATGTGTACTAGAAATTTCACTCACTGGTCCAGTTGACAATGTTTTACCCAGACTACCATCAGTTACTGCGGTACTTTTTGAAACTGAAGAAATATTAGCGACATCATTTACATCATAACCTTCTCTAAATTCTGAAAATTCTATGTGCTCTTCTTTAACCTCTTCCCAGTGGTCCATTACGCTATCGACCAGCACTTCCTTCCACCGTGGAGCTATGCCTCCTCCATGGTGTCATTCATACAGGTGTAAAATAAATATTTGCTAATGTTACTAAGCGAGTAAATAATTTGCTCATAACATTCAAGTGTGTGAATGAACTACACACACCAAAAAAAAGTTTTGTATCACCACGGTTCCGAGAGTTTCGTAACCTGTACAGAACACTGGAATAGAGATCAACACAAACATAATTTGCGCACCTTTTACTGCTCATGGTTCAAATGGCTCTGAGCACTATGCGACTTAACTTCTGAGGTCATCAGTCGCCTAGAACTTAGAACTACTTAAACCTAACTAACCTAAGGACAGCACACACATCCATGCCCGAGGCAGGATTCGAACCTGCGACCGTAGCGGTCGTTCGGTTCCGGACTGTAGCGCCTAGAACCACACGGCCACTCCGGCCGGCTACTGCTCATGGAAACCACACATTGCATATTGTACCACCATACAACGGGACCTTCAGAGGGGGTGGTCCAGATTGCTGTACACACCTGTACCTCCAATACCCGATAGCACGTCGTCCATAATCAGCCCTTTTCTATCCCAGGCATGTTTGATAGGGTTCATTTCTGTAGAACATGCTGCCAACTCTAGTCGAGCGATGTGGTTATCCTGAAGGAAGTCATTCACAAGACGTGCACAATAGGGGCGTGAACTGTCCTCCATGAAGACGAATGCCTCACCAATATGCTGCCAATACTGTTGCACTGTCGGTCGGAGGACGGCATTCACGTGTCGTATAGTCGTTACAGCGCCTTCCATGTCCACCAACAGCCTACGTCGGCCCCACGTAATGCCACTCCAAAACAGCAGGGAGCCTCCACCTTGTGCACTCGCTGGACAGTGTGTCTAAGACGATCACGTCTCCGACGATTGTCTAGTTGAAGGCATTTGCGACACTCGTCGGTGAAGAGAACGTGATGCCAATCCTGAGCGGTCCATTCGGCATGCTGTTGGGCCATTTGTACCGCGCCTCATGGTGTCGTGGTTGCAAAGATGGAGCTCGCCATGGATGTCGGGAGTGAAGTTGCGCATCATGCAGCCTATTACGCACAGTTTGAGTCGTAACACGATGTCCTGTGGCTGCACGAAAAGCATTATTCGACATGGTGGCGTTTCTGTCAGGGTTCCTCCAAGCCATAATCCGTAGGTAGTGGTCATCCACTGCAGTAATAGCCCTTGGGCAGCGTGAATGAGGCATGTCATCCACTGTTATTGTCTCTCTGTATCTCCTCCCTGTCCGAACAACATCGCTTTGGTTCACTCCGAAACGCCTGGACACTTCCCTTGTCGAGAGCCCTTCCTGGCACAAAGTAACAATGCGCACGCGATCGAACCGCGGTATTGACCGCCTAGGCATGGTTGAACTACAGACAACATGAGCCGTGTACCTCCTTCCTGGTGGAATACTGGAACTGATCAACTGTCGGACCCCACCAGTGTAATTGACGCTGCTGATGTATGGATGTTTATATCTTTGGGCGGGTTTAGTGACATCTCTGAACAGTCAAAGGGACTGTGCCTGTGATACAATATCGACATTCAGCGTCTATCTTCAGGAGTTCTGGGAACTGGGGTGATGCAAAACTTTTTTTGATATGTGTGTTTTGTCACGTTGCAGTAGTGGTCCTACATACGCAGTGTCAGCGCCTATAATTTATGCTATCTCATCGGCTAACATTTTCGATGTAATTTATGAAAAAAATGTTATCTATGATGTTAGTTCTTCGTGACAAACAGCATTTCACAGCATGTAATCTGTAAACATGAATTTAACTAGGAACTGAATTCACAACAGTATTTTTGTTTCCGTATAGGGCGCCGAAGAAAACTAGCTGTAAATGTGGTTACAGACAACTCTCATATTAAACTTCCTGGCAGATTAAAACTGTGTGCCCGACCGAGACTCGAACTCGGGACCTTTGCCTTTCGCGGGCAAGTGCTCTACCAACTGAGCTACCGAAGCACGACTCACGCCCGGTACTCACAGCTTTACTTCTGCCAGTATCTCGTCTCCTACCTTCCAAACTTTACAGAAGCTCTCCTGCGAACCTTGCAGAACTAGAGCTCCTGAAAGAAAGCACTTGCCCGCGAAAGGCAAAGGTCCCGAGTTCGGGTCTCGGTCGGGCACACAGTTTTAATCTGCCAGGAAGTTTCATATCAGCGCACACTCCGCTGCAGAGTGAAAATCTCAATCTGGGAACTCTCATATTGGTTTTATACTTCATAGTGTAGAAAGCAGTACTGTGAATTGAACTTGCCGTCGTTTGTAACAGAAGATATGAGAAGAGTAAGTCCACAGGTGACAAATGACAGGTGAACACAAAGCCACAAAGACTGTTGCCTCAAAGGACATCCGTGAGTATTCACAGCGTCACTCACTTGTTCGCCGATATCTCAAGCCTGCCGACTTAGAAACATAAAAATGGTATTAACACTTATCAGAGAAACTATAGTGAGTATATTAATAACAAAACAATCTATTATTTGCAGAAAATAAAGTAATAAACAGCTTTTAAACCTGTGGTATCTATTTACTAGTATTACTTGAACGGTTAAATGATATTACACAGTTCAGTTCGAAAATGATAATCCCATGGTTTGATAAATGTGCAGACGCGGGATTCGAACTCGTATATTCGACTTATCACAAGCAGCCACAAGAACCATTGAAGTCTGAAAACGCCTCCACACCTTTCAGCGTCATTGACCATTCCTCCTATTATTTCAGAAACTAATCCAGAGTATTAGTGGAAATAGCATTACTGGAGGAACGTATTTGGTTGAGGACCTTAACGTACCTTGCTGTATGGAAACAAACTGACCAAAACAGATTTTGCACCCCTTTCACGAGCTACATACTTTTTACCTTTTCTCAGTATTACGCCCGCGGGCGCGCTGAAATAATTTTTATGTGAAAACTCTTAAAGTTTTTAAAATAAAACAGACTTTATTAACATTCTACATCTCCATTCTTGATATACATACATTTGCAGCCCTCTGCCGTTAGATGGCTCCGAATTGTAGCGTGTTACATGGCGGTGAGCAACGTAAATATGTCAGTGCTTGATATATAGCGTGCTGTAATCGAGATTCGAATTGGAAGAGTTCACCCACACTTGGAGCACCTACTCCTTCAGCATAAAAAAGCCAGATCACACACAGGAGCCGCGACATTTGCAACAATCCGTCGCCTAATGTTCACTGCCATCGATCATTCTCCATACAGTCCCGACTTGTCTCCATCCGCTTTTCATCTGGTTCCAAAACTGAAAGAAAACTTTCGAGTACTTCGCTTTGGTAGTGACGAAGAGGTGCAGTCAGAGACGAGGTTGTGGTTCCGCCAATAAAGTCAAACATTCCAAAACGACATTATCAACTCGCTGATCTCTCGTTGGCAGAAATGTCTTCGTCACCAGGGTCGATTTGTTGAGAAATAAGTATGTAGCCATCAGAAGTAAAGATACAGAATATTAATAACGTTTTTTATATTTAAAAATCTGTAAAACTTCTCACATAAAAAAACTCGGAGCCTTTGCATTTCAGCATGCCCTCGTATTTTGGCCAAAGAGAATCACTACGCACATTATATAAACTCTAACTTAACAGATCAGCTCCTTAGCATTGAATCGGCTTAAGTCGGCAGACGTCGGAAGCCTTCGGTCAGTAGTCATTTGTTTTTGGATGCGGCCAATATTACCTAGCTGAGAGATTTGTGTGAGGTAGCCGTTGCTGTCTGTTGCGTACTATTCTGTACTTGACTCTAATTCGTACAGTTCCTTATCCTCGTGATAAGCGTACGTAATTGTTTTAGTTGCAGTCATTACTAAACGTGTTAGTACGTTAGACGATTTAAGTTTCGGTACGAACAGGCTTCCTCTGTTCCCTGCAGCCGCCTCTGGCATCGGCCAATTTACAAGTAACACGCAGTGGAGGTAAGACTATACCTGAATTCTCCTAGCGGTGCAAGTAGAGTACACAGTGTCTGTAACCATACACGGGACGGTGCCAACGGTATACAGTGTTTTATATATCAAAAGGGCGTGAAGGGTCATTTCGAGATGGATCATTAGCGCATTGTCACCTTTAGGCAAGAACGACGTCAGCACTGGATGTTTTCGTTAAATTAGCTTTCAGCCACATCGACGAAATTTGAACATTCAGCCGCTGCACTGAGACAGAAAACATTGAGAATCCCCCTCGTAGTTGTCTCCATTGCCAAAAACCCTGGCTCTTTATTGCTACCTACAAATTGTGGCTCTTGGTTGTCCTGTAGAGAATGTAAAAGAGCAGGGGCTGACGCATTTGAATATTACAGAACCACTGGTTTAATAAGCCATGATAGCAAAATACTAACACAAATTATTTACAGAAGAACGGTAAAAACTAACAGAAGCTGATCTCGAGGAACATCAGTTTGGATTCTAACGAAATGAAGAAACATGCGAGGCTACACTCACCCTATGACATATCTTAGAGGGTGGGCCAAGGAAAGGCAAATCTACATTTACAGCTTTTGTAGATTTGGAGAAGGTTTTTGACCATTTAGATTGGAATACATTGCTTGAAAGTCTGAAGGTGGCAGGGGTAAAATACAGGGAACGAAATTCTGTATACAACTTGTACTACAGAAACAGTTATAAGAGTCGAGGGGCATGAAACAGGGGGGAAGTGGTTGATACAGGCGTGAGACAGGGTTGTAGCCTATCCCTGATGGTATTCAATATGTACATTGGGAAAGCAGTAAAAGAAACGATAGAACAATTTGGGAGTAGGAATTAAAGATCAGGGAAAAAATAAAAACTTTGGAAAAAACAAAAACGTTCAGGTTTGCCGATGACATAGTAATTGTATCAGAGACAGCAAAAGACTTCGATGAGTAATTTAACGGGATGTGAAGTGTCTTGAAAGGACGATGTAAAATGAATATTAACAAAAACAAAACAACAGCAATGGAAAGTAGTCGAATTAATCGAGACAGTAGTGAAGGAGTTAGATCAGAAAACGAGCCACTGAAAGTAGTAGTTGTTTTGCTATTTGGGCAGCAAAATAACTGATGGCGGCCGAAGTAGAAAGGACATAAAATGTAGACAGACAGTGGCAATAAAACCGAAGAAGACAAATTTGTTAACATCGAATGTAGTAGATCTAAGTGATAGGAAGCCTTTTCTGAAGGTATTTGCCTCGAGTGTAGTTTTGTATGGAAGTGAAACGTGCTTGATAAACAGTTCAGACAACAAGGGAATAGATGCATTTGAAATGTGTTGCTACAGAAGAGTGATGAAGATTAGTAGGGTACAACATGTAACCAATGAGGAGGCGCAGAGTAGAATTGTGGTACAACCTTACTAGAAGTAGGGATCTGTTGACAGGACATATTCTGAGATGTCAAGAGATTACCACTTTAGTAACCGAGGGAAGTGCTGGGGGTGACGGGTAAAACTTGTAGAGGGAGATAAAGACGGTAAGTAGATTCAGAAGGATGTAAGTTGCGAGAGTCATCGGGAGATGGAGAGGCTTGCACAGGATAGAGAAGCACGGAGAGCTCCAGCAAACCAGTCTTCAAAGTAATAAGTAAAATATTTTTCTTTAATACCAGCTGTTGTAATTTTAATAGCCTGTTGTGTACCTGATTACTGCCCACGCATCCGTAGTTAACAGCCACCACGAGGAGAACACAGCAAGTGTATCCTCCCGATTTCCCTGGAACTTCGCTCAATGGAAGAGGAGTTAAGGTAAACGAACACGTGTCTCGGCTTATCCGTAGATAAATCGACCATTTCTAAGAAAAAAAAAGACTGTTTTCGATACAGTTTCGAGGTACTTTATATGCCTTTTACTGCACGGTATACGAGGACGAAATTGTGGCTCAGTGTTTAGCGTTACGGCTTTGTAGTTTTCCGCGCCGTTTTCGAAACCTGACTATTATTTTTATTTTATTTTTTATCGCTTTCGTTTATCTACCCATGTCCGTGGAAGGTTACTAAAGTAATGTTTCTTACCAAATTAGGGGACACGAGGGCGTTATGGTATGTTGAGAGGTTACAATCTTTTTAAATTAGCGTATTTTGATATTTTATTCTCGTATCAACTGTTACACAATCTGTATTTTTTATTCTTATGTTTATTATTCAGGAAGATTTGGTGCTTTCCCTTGATTGTTACCGATCGTAGAAACATTCGGAACACAGCTATGCTCGTCGGAACATTGCGCTAAGGCATTTTCGCCACAGTGACATTTCTTTGTGTGAATCTAAGACGTCAGTAACATTGGTGAAGATTTCGCACGTTGGCAATAATTTCGCTACAAATCACACGTGACGGATCACCTTTCCGTAAACCGGCGCGTGCAGTTGATTGTGAACCAATATACACTACAGGAATTTCACTGAAAACAATTTCAAATAGTTTTCTCACTTTTTCCCACTTATCTGACACACGATTGGTAGGAGAATAAGGACAACGTTGTATCGTTATACACTGGAAAACGTCGTCTAGTAATCTGATTTCGAACACGGTGCGTGAAATTAAGAAGCCGCGACGCTAACCAGTGTGTCGCAATTTCGTCTGAGGCTACTGCACGTAAAAAGCGCCCGGAAAGTACCTTCGAAAACTTTGACCGTCGTTTTTCCAGAAGCGGCCGAGTATCTACGGATAAGTCGAGACACGTGTTCGCTTATTTTCACCCCTCTTTCACTGAGCGAAGTTTCTGCGAAATCGGGTAATGGCCGTCGCCGTGTTCTGCTCGTCAGTACTGTACACGAAGATATAGTGTTTGTCACCACGGAAAGGAATGTGGGCTCTCGAGTTGGAGATAAGACTGTACGTCACATAAGCCACATAATCAGCAGGATTAGCGCCGTGAAAGAGAGGAAAAGAGATTCTGACTGTGTTTGTGTGTCGCGACTGTGGGTAGACTGGCGCTCTGTGCAGTGTGCCAGTGGGCCAGAGGGTTGAGGGGGGGGGGGGGGGACGGCACGTAGCACCCCTGCTGCACCACGCCACGCCTAATTAAACGCCGCCGCTAATTGGGCCCGCACCGTCCCCCTCTCCAACCCCGCTCTTCGGGTTCCCAGCCCCCTGGCATCAAGCTGCGGCCTTTGCCTTTCAAACACAGAGCAGCCGCCCCCTCTCACCTCCTATAGACCGGCTTAGGTACACGCCCTGTCCTCTGCAGTACCGCTGTAATTAAAACATAGTTAGTTAGGTACTTCCGTGTTCCATAGATCGTTTGCACGATAAATTATAATTCTGTGAAACGAGTCATATCACATTCACATCGCAAATTAATTTGTAAATGTATCTATATGCTGAACATTTGTAAGCCTTTTTTTTCACTCGCAGCCTTCATGGGCGTTACTACAAACTCGATGGATGTAACGTGGTGTCAAATAACTTCGTGTGACATTGTACATGGTCCACTCACATTTATGTAACCAACTGTCGAAAAGCTAACAAGGGAACCTAGCTTATCTTGCGCATGGACTACTCAGTTTGTATATTTTGATTTTTTTTTTTTTTCATAGTTCCACACAACTTCTTCCTGTTTTCTCGATTGATCTGTGTTCAGTTTTCCAAGACCTATCCACTGTGCCAACTGATAACTAAATCTGAGAGGGGTGCGATGGGAAGCAGAGCAGAGCAGACGTCGAGAAAGACAGTCAGTGAGGTTCTAAAACGTACCGACACGGACTTGGAGCCATTGACGACTCCGGTGCCATGGCCAGCTGCGTAAGGTTTCACTGCTGAGGATCCACTGGGCGAACAGAGGGATCGATTCTCGATTGGAGTTAAATCTACGGGGTTTTCAGGTCAGGAGAGTACGGTGAAGCCAACCTCTTGCTCTTCAGAACATGCACTTACACTGCGAGATCGGTGAAGTGCGTTGTCATGCTGGTAGGCGCAATCGTGCCGAGAAAATAGAAACTATACGCGCAGGGGTGCACATGGTTCCCAAGGATAGATGCGTGTATGTTTTGACCCACTGCGCCTTCCAGAATAACGAGATCACCCAGAGGATTCCACGAAAACACTCCACAGACCAAAACCGTCCCCCCTCTGGCCTGGAACCTTTTGACAACTGTTGCAAGTTATTTGCTTTCAGCCCGATGGAGCACAAAACGTGATTCATCTCAAAAAGGCCACGTGTCACCAGTCAATGAACTTCCAGTTCCGCTTTTGGAGTGCGAATTTCAGCCAATGAACATCAGTCAACATGGGTACCTGCTGTGGAGGCCCATATGCAGCAATGTTCGCTAAACTATCGTTCAGGAGACCCTGTTGGTGTCCCACAGGTTCAACTGCACAGTCACTTGTTCAAGAGTTTCACCTCTGTTTGTCCGTACACATCTCCACAGCCGTCCTACACCGCAGTCATTTGTGCACCATGGTGAAATACGGCTGTCTCGGTGGCAGGTTTAAATAACGCTGTTTTTCCATGCACTGCATACTTTAACAATGGCAGCGCGCCAACAGTTTACAAACTTAGCCGTTTCGGAAATGCTTGCACTCTCAGCCCGACACCCAATCACATTCGAGCGGTTCTAGGCGCTTCAGTCTGGAACCGCGCGACCGCTACGGTCGCAGGTTCGAATCCTGTCTCAGGCATGGATGAATGTGGTGTCCTTAGGTTAGTTAGGTTTAAGTAGTTCTAAGTTCTAGGGGACTGATGACCTCCGATGTTAAGTCCCATAGTGCTCAGAGCCAATCATCATACCCTTATGCATGACAGATAAATCGCCCCGTTTTCCGCATTACGACAACGACTGCACTGTGTATCAGCGTCCCTCCGACACAGTTCATATACCTTCCACTGCTAGTGCTGCCATCTACCGTCTGTGAGTGGTTATTGCTCACTGACGTCCAAATAGGGAAGTGGGGGCATTAATGTGATTGGGCTATGTAACTGTCCTGTATTACAGTGCTGTCTTGCACTGTATTAGGCCCCCTAAAATGAACACCCGCCACTTAAAGATTCCTGTCATTACCGTGACGACTCTTTCAGCTTCCTCTCGTACTATTAGGTTTAATTACCTTTTGGATCTAACTCAGACAAGCAGATTATTCCCGTTTCCAAGAAAGGTCGTCAAACAATTCGCCTATATCGCTGACTACAGTCGCTTTCAGACTTTTGTGACATGTTTTATGATATTTCAGCAGATCTCTGTAGAAATCAGCAAGAGTTCCAAAAACAGAGACCCAGATAGCAGTAGATATCGGCCCACAGGCTGAAGTTGTTTTCCTTGACCTCCGGAAGATGTTTCATAGAGTTTCCACAACGTCGCCTAGTGAACATACTCTACTGGCCATTAAAATTGCTACACCACGACGATAACGTGCTACAGACGCGAAATTTAACCGACAGGAAGAAGATGCTGAGATATGCAAATGATTAGCTTTTCAGAGCATTCACACAAGGTTGGCGCCGGGGGCGACACCTACAACGTGCTGACGTGTAAGGAGGAGAAATGCGTACCATCACGTTTGCGACTTTGATAAAGGTCGGATTTTAGCCTATCGCGATTGCGGTTTATCGTATCGCGACATTGCTGCTCGCGTTGGTCGAGATCCAATGATTGTTAGCAGAATATGGAATCGGTGGGTTCGGGAGGGTAATACGGAACGCCGTGCTGGATCCAACGGTCTCTTATCACTAGCAGTCAAGATGACAGGCTTCTTATCCGCATGGCTGTAACGGAACGTGCAGCCACGTCTCGATCCCTGAATCAGCAGATGGGGACGTTTGCAAGACAACAACCATCTGCACGAACAGTTCGTCGACGTTTGCAGCAGCATGGACTATCAGCTCGGAGAACCTTGACGCTGCATCACAGACAGGAGCGCCTGCGATGGTGTACTCAACGACGAACCTGGGTGTACGAATGGCAAAACGTCATATTTTCAGATGAATCCAGGTTCTGTTTACAGCATCATGATGGTCACATCCGTGTTTGGCGACATCGCGGTGAACGCACATTGGAAGTGTGTATTCGTCATCGCCATTCTGGCGTATCACCCGGCGTGATGGTGTGGGGTGCCATTGGTTACACGTCTCGGTTACCTCTTGTTCGCATTGACGGCACTTTGAACAGTGGGCGTTACATTTCATATGTGTTATGACCCGTGGCTCTACCCTTCATTCGATCCCTGCGAAACCCTACATTTCTGCAGGATAATGCACGACCGCATGTTGCAGGTCCTGTACGGACCTTTCTGGAAACAGAAAATGTTCGACTGCTGCCAGCACATTCTCCAGATCTCTCAACAATTGAAAAGGTCTGGTCAATGGTGGCCGAACAACTGGCTCGTCACAACACGCCAGTCACTACTCTTGATGAACTGTGTTATCGTGTTGAAGCTGCATGGGCAGCTGTACCTGTACACGCCATCCAAGCTCTGCTTGACTCAATGCCCAGGCGTATCAAGGCCGTTATTACGGCCAGAGGTGGTTGTTCTGGGTACTGATTTCTCAGGCTCTATGCACCCAAATTGCGTGAAAATGTAATCACATGTCAGTTCTAGTATAATATATTTGCCCAATGAATACCCGTTTATCATCTGCATTTCTTCTTGGTGTAGCAATTTTAATGGCCAGTAGTGTATAACGAGCGCACAGAATAGCTTAGAAGTATTCGTAGCAAAAGGAACACAGCGTGTCATTCATAATGCAGACAAATCTTCATATGTAGAAGTAAATTCCCGTGTAACACAAGGAAGTCTTACAGGATTACTAATATATACACTGAGGAGACAAAAAGTTATGAGATAGCGATGTGTACATACACAGGTAACGGTAGTATCGCGTATACAAGGTATAAAAGGAAAATGCACTAGCGGAGCTGTCATCTGTACTCAGGTGATGCATGTGGAAAGGTTTTCGACGTGATTATGGCTGCACGATGTGAATTAACATACTTCGGACGCGGAATGGTAGTTGGAGCTAGTCGCATGGGGCACTCCATTTCGGAAATCGTTAAGAACTTCAGTATTATGAGATCCACAATTTCAACAGAGTGCCGAAAATATGATTACGCCTCACTACGGACAATGCAGTGGTTAGCGCAACCGTTAGGACAGTGCGGCAAAATTTGCCCTTGATAGGCTATGGTAGCAGGCGACCGACGTAAGTGCCTTTGTTAACAGCACGATATCACCTGCTGCGCCTCTCCTGAGCTCATGATCATATCAGATGGACCGTAGACCACTGGAAAACCGTCGCCACGTCATATGAGTCGCGATTTCAGTTGATAGGAGCTGATGGTCGGGTTTCATTTGGCGCACAATCCACGAAGCCACTGACCATGCACTGTGCAAGCTAGTGTTGGCTCCATAACGGTGTGAGCTGTGGTTATACGAATGGAGTGGGTCCTCTGGTCCAGCTAAACCGATTGTTGAATGGAAATGGCTATGTTCGGCTACTTTGAGACCATTTTCAGCCATTCATGGACTTCATGTTTCCATACAGCGATGGGATTTATATGGAAGACAATAGGCCATGTCACATGGCCACAGTTGTTCGCGATTGGTTTGGAGAACATTCTCGAGAATTCGGGCAATTGATCTGGCCACACAGATCGCCCGACATCATGAAAGGTGGCTACACTGAGCCACAGCGCCAGAGAGTTTTGTTTCGCCGCCTCCACTGGCAGTGATTATTGAGAAGTAGCGGAGGGCAGTGCTTGTTGAGAACTCGTAGTAGTCAGTGCTTGCTGAGATGTCATAGTGAAGAGTTCTTGTTGAGATGTGGCAGTAGTCAGTTCTTGTTGAGATGTGGCAGTAGTCAGTTCTTGTTGAGATGTGGTAGTAACGAGTCGGTGTGAAGATATTGTAATGATTAGAGTTCTTTTCGTCAATATATATGAAGGTAAAAGAAAAAAAAAATTCCTTTTCTTTTTATTATCTCAATGTCTTAAAAAATGCGTCATTACAGGTTCAGTCAACAAAGCATCTGGCTTGTGTTCTTGTATTAGAGTGTAATTCTGGTTTTCCTGCGCAATTATAGTATTTCTAATTTTTTTATCACTTCAATATAAATAGTATTTGAAATTTCTTGTCTTATTGAAGAAGAACCGTGCCAGATGTGTACGTTGAGTCATACTTCCACACACAGAACAGTTATACTTGTGCTTTGGTCTCGTAGGTTTTATAGTTGCTGGGGACTTAATTAATTAATTGTGTTAACGAAAATTTTCATTTCATTCTTTGTTGTTGTTCTATGCAGTCAGATTGCGTAATAATACTAGTCAGGGCCAACCGTTTACGAAACAGCGTAGCCGAACAGACAGCTACGAAAAATAAAAATTATTTACAAACTTAATAATTAAGCCCCCATGCACGTGGCGACCGCTGCTTCGGATCGTCCCTTGGAAATCTTCTGATTGTAAAAATAGGAGACAGTAGTATTGTTGTAGTAATTTGTAGTTTATATTGCATGCGTAGATTTGGTAATTGGCATGCCTCTAATGGTATTTTTCAAAATTTAAATTTGTTGTCTTGTGTACAGGTTTGACAATTTAGTGCAATTGTTTCAATTGTTCGTTAATCGTGTTTGAGAGAAACATTTCGTGTGAATGGTATTGTTGGAGATAAGGAGGCATTGTGTGTAATTTTCGTACAGTGACGAGTTTTGTATGTTTTGTAAATGATTACGCGATCTATGAAAAAGGCAAAAATGATGGATAGTCAGAATGACGAAATTGTTGACATGGCGAACTCGCCAACACAGGGGAACAGTATGATGAATAATGAAGTGGAAAACAATTTAATAAGTCGGGAAAATAGTCCGGAACCATTTCAAAATTTTTCTCAATCAGAAAATTCACAGAATACGAGATTAACGATAGAAAATTCTGAAATAGTATCGAACACAGATAGCTTTATGGCTATGCAGAAGGAAGTTAGTTTTGCGGGAAATGTTAGGGGCGAAAAGAATTTCGAACCGGCTAATATGGAGCAGATGATGGGTGCTATATTACATTTGGGATCACAGATGGGAACTTTACGATCTGAATTAAAAACACAGATGGGGACAATGGAAACACGGTTAGGATCTGAATTAAAAACAGTGGCAACACGTTTAGAAACAGAGATGGAAACAATGGAAACACGGTTAGACTCACAAATAGGAACAATTAGAACTGAGATGGGAACAATGGAAACACGGTTAGATTCACGAATAGGGACATGTTTCAAAAACATGAAAGATGAATTAAAGAAAGAAATCAGAGAAGAAGTACAACCGATTTTGAATGCTCACAATAATAGATTAATTGCAGTAGAGATTAGACAAAGGGAACAGGATAGAGAACAGGAAGAAAGAGATCGCGTGATAGTACAGAAATTTTCAGAGTTAAGTTTACAACGTGCAAAAGATAAGGAAGAAATATTTGAGAGAATCGAGGAATCCGTACCAAATGACGGATTAAATAACCTAACACAACAATATGAACAGTTAACTACCGAATGTGTTAATACTGAAACCCGAGTCACGACACTTACGGAAGACGTAAATAAACAGAAAGAACAAATAGGTGATTTATCGGAAAGAGTTGAGGAGATTTCAGAGAAATTGACAAGTCTTAGTTTAAATGGGGACAGAGATGCAGATGATACAGCACCATTGCCATTTGCAGAAACTGAAGAGTACCAGAACATAAATAAGCATGTTGAAAATCAGGGAAAATTTAATGAACGCGTTAAAAGGGAAGTTGAGGCATTACGAAAGCAAGTCAAACAAATCGAAGGCGAAATTGTAGGAAAAGGCAGCAAAAGAAATTTGGAATCACAGATAGCAGAGGGGTTTGAAGAAAATAATTTGTTTCATTTACGGGATGCAACAAGAGAGCGCCAGGCGCGCGAACTTGACAATAATCGACATTGGGACTGGGACAGACGCGGTAGGTCTTTGTCGCCACGAGGCGAAAACTTTGACTATAAACATTTTTTGACTGTTCCGAAATTTAAGCGCAATTCTAAGAATGACATACATCCATGTTCATGGTTAGATCAATTTATGTACGCACTTCCACCAAATTGGCCACTAAGTCACAAACTGGAATTTATGTGTGGATATTTAGAAAACGAACCGGCGACGCGCATGCGTGCACTTATTAGAGACTGTAATAATCTAAATGATTTTTATCATGCATTTCTATCGGCATATTGGTCCGAAAACACGCAAGATAGAGTCAAACATAGTCTGATTATGCAGCGTAATTTTAAACAGTCTGAGTTCCGCACGCCGGCAGAATATTTTGAAGACATGATTCGAAAGAATCAGTTCCTTTCCAACCCTTACAGCCCGACTGAATTAATTCGCATTTGTTTAACTAAGCTGCCACAATCCATAAGACAAATTGCTTTAGCCGGAAGATGTAAAGACGACATTGAGACTTTTAAGACTTTGTTGCAAGAACTTGAGTATGACAACGACGACGGGACTTCTTGTAACTTTTTCAGTAACAGTAATTACAATTGATTTTCAGAGAAAAGGGATAGTGGTCGGAACGGGCGTTATATGGGTAATTTTGAGAATGACAGACGTAACAGACAGGACAATAGATACCAGCCTTATGACAATAACAGACGTTCTAACAGAAATTACACAGACAAGTATAATAACGGTAATTCGTACCGGTATGATCAATCATACGGAAACAGTAATCGGTATCATCAAGACAGAAATTATTCATACAATAATAGAAATTCTTACCACAGAAATAACCAGGGTAGTAGATACAACAATAATTTCAGAAGTGACAGTCGAAATTACACAAGAAGTAGTTATGCAGACAGACAAGAAAACAGAAATTTTAATAACAGACACAACCAAGAATTTGCATCTAACAGACAGGAGGGACCTAATTGGCATCCTCCATGTGACAGAACTTCAGAGAGACAAGTGCAAATCGTAGAAATTGATCCGCGAAATGACGGGAATAATCAAAGACGTGACGCAAACAATCGACAATGACTTGCAGCTTCGGCTTCTGGCAGCAATATAGACGGTTCAGAAAGTAATGACACTACGACTTTACACTACGTACGCCTGGAAGACATGAGAGACATTTGGTAGACGAAAAGGAAAATAATGTAGACGCATTTTTACATCCTGTTATTGAAGTATGTGTGGGTAAAAATAAGTTCACTGCAGTTTTAGATTCTGGGAGCCCATTGAACGTCATTAGTGAATCAGTTTTTCGTATATGTGAAAGAACTATTGCCTGTCTTGTGTTACCTATTTCTAAAACTACAATTCGAGGAGCGATTTCTGGAAAAAGTGTGGAAGTTAAACAACAGACCAACTTAAATTTCATTTGTCAAGGATTCGAATTTTCTGCTAATTTTATTAGTGTTCCATTACTCAGTACACAAATTATATTAGGTATGGAGTTTCTTAACACACATAAGGCAATTTTGAACTTTAAAGAAGGAAGTGTGAATTTGACTGTTGCCGGAATGCTGAAATGTTTGAAATTTTTCGAGTGTTTAACAAGATCTGAGTCAGATACAAAATGTTTAAGGTTTCTTACTTCTGATGTTTTCGTTGATCATTGTGACGACAATGTGTTTATTCATGACAATGACAATAGATACAGAGACGCGATGGATAATATAATTAATAGCGAAGAATTAATTAATGAAAAGGTTAAGAAAGCTGAAGTGCCAGATGACGTTGCAAGAGAAGAGCTGCACCACATTTTGACTTCACATGCTACAGTATTTAGTCATCACACAGAAACTATACAAGGCTTACAATATTTATTTAAAGTAAAAGAACACACACCATTTCGGGGGAAAACGTACGCTATTCCTTTGGCTTACAGAGACAAGGTTAAGAGTGAACTTCAATACATGATAGATCAAGGCATTATTGAGCCAGCAGTCAGTCCTTATACCAGCCCCTTACACGTTGTTCTTAAAAAGGATGGGTCAATTCGTTTGGTTCTGGATTCCAGACAGATAAATAATATCATTATTCCTGAAACTGACCGTCCACAAAATTTAGATGAACTTCAACATTTTCATGGAATTAAAGTTTTATCCACGATTGATATGCGCGCAAGTTTTTGGCAAATAGAACTCCACCCTGATTGTAGAAAATATACTGCCTTTTTAGCCTTTGGTAACTGTTACCAGTTTCGGAAATTACCGTTTGGACTTACTGTATCTTCAGCAGCATTCATTCGTAGTTTAAATGAAATTTTACCTGTTTATCTTCGTGACAATATTACTTCATATGTTGACGACATTCTTATTGCTAAACGTTCTTGGAGTGAGCACAACAAAATTTTGGATTCATTATTACGTATCTTTGCAAGCGTTGGCATTACAGTGAACTTGGAAAAATCTGAATTTGGTCGTTTTCAGGTGAAATTTCTCGGTCACATTATTTCTACAGAAGGTATTCTTCCTGATCCAGAGAAACTAGACGCTATTCGTAATTATGCTGTACCTACCACAAAACGTGATGTTCATAGTTTCCTTGGTGTCTAATTTTCTTAGACGCTTTGTTAGATTGGACAATTTGGCCACACCTCGTTTTTGCGAACTATCTGGGAAGTTCTTTTTAAATGAAAATCGGTCGACAACTCTGTTTGGTTAGTTTGTATTCCTGATGAGTGGGTTAATAAACTGATTTGGTATACGCAGTTCAGTTATGCACACTTTGGTCCTGTAAATGCTTTCATAAATTACGGGAAAATTGCTACTTCAGTAATATGGAAAAACGTATTCGATCTGTTCTGGCCAAATGCAAATTATGTCAAAAGGCTAAGCCGCCAACTATTTCTCACAGAGCACCGTTGTTTCCTATCATTCCAGCGAAATTAAAGGAGATGGCTGCAGTCGATTTGTTCGGTCCAGTAGTTCGTTCTACTAATGGTTTTGCATACATTTTGGTAGCAGTGGAATTGACATCAAAATATGTGTGTTTTACACCGTTACGCAAAGCAACAGCTCGTTCAGTATCTAATGCTTTCATTAACCATTTTCTTGAAGAAGTTGGTCATGTTGATAAGGTTATATCAGATAATGGATCACAGTTTCGTTCTAAAATTTGGCTTCGTACTCTACGGCGTCATAAAATTAAACCAATTTTCATTTCACTTTTTCACCCTCAATCTAACGCTTCAGAGAGATGGATGAAGGAAATCAATAAATTGTGTCGTCTTTATTGTCATCAGAATCACAGAACTTGGGATCAGTATCTTCATATTTTTCAAAACATTCTGAATGAACTTCCTAATGACTCAACTTCTTTACCGCCTATACTGATATTAAAAAACAAAGCACCGACAATTTGCATATCTGAAATCGTTCCTTTTCCGCCTTCACGGAAACTGCGGCATTCTGAAGTTGTCAACCTGGCTCTACAAAATATTGCATCCGCGGCTGCTAGAAGAGAGAAATCAGCTAAGCGTCCTGGTCATTTAAAAATCTTGTCAGTTGGTCAAAAGGTGTTAATTAAGTCTCATCGTTTGTCTCACAAAGGAAAAGGCTTGTGTCGCAATTTTTTTCTGCTTTATAGCGGTCCATATAGAATTCGCAAAATTATTCATGATAACACTGTTGAAGTAGAAACTCTTAAATCACGACGCTCTAAGGGAATACATCATATATCAAACGTTAAAATTTTTGTGGAATGACATACTTTCGAGAAACGAACAGTTTACGTAAACATGCAGAGAATACAAGGATACCGCAACCCCAACAGTCAAGTCTGCGCGCCGCACAAGGCAGTCGTTGACCGGAAACAATTGCTTCCTACGTCACGCGCCTACAGCTGATCGAGCGCTCAGTGCGAATGCACTGACAGCCGTAAACAAATACACAGTTTAATTTCTCCGATTAAATTCAGTATAAAGCTATAGTGACTTGATGAATTATGTTATTAACATTCAGTATTTTTCAGGATACGGTTGTATAAAATATTTAAGAACTTCAGGTAAATTCTGTGTGTCTCCGACGTTAAGAGGACTTGCTATCGAGAAAATTTCAGAAAGAATGTAATTTCCAAGAAGAAACTAATAAATTAAAAAGGTAACTATTAATTGAGTTTATTTTTCGGGTAACATATTTCCACTTAGGTACGTACTTTAGACGTAATTTGCTGCTCGCAATTACGTGATTCATACTTTGTGCTAATTTCATGTTCTATGAATTTACTTGTGAAGCGACGTACTTGTGTACATTTGCTGATTTTTGTCAATGTTTTATTAATGAACAGGATTGTAACTTGTGTATATTATGCATCGCTTGGCTGCACTGCTTTTTCACTGATGTCATATTTTTCTATTATGTGCCTGCTGTGCTTATTTATTTAAATTATAATTGTCACTTGATTAGTTGTGCTGATATGTATGTAAGTTATACTTCGTGATTTATCTGCTTGCGCTTTCATGTTTACTTATTAAGATGACATATGAACATTTATTTGCTTATGCTGATATGATGCTAATGACCTGTTTATTATGTAAGATATATGTTTGCTGCTATGCCTATGGATTGCATAATTATACATTTCTGTTTGTTGTCATAACTACCCTTTAATTTGGTATATAGAAATGCTGATATGCTGTGTATGAACATAGAGTTTAGGTCACACTATTGTATTAATTATAGATTGTTCGCTTAGGAGAGCCTCGCTGTAAGAATTGTGCTGCATCCACTTGTTGACATTCTGTTCTCTACTGGTATATTTACTCGCTATTGCATGTTTTGCTTACGCTCAGTGCCTTGTATTTTTAAGATAGGAAAGTGAACTGCTATAATTCGACATAAACGACATTAGTACAAGAAACTTCATAGAAGTCACATGAGCTGGAGGTTTTATGGAAGCTGTATAAATTTATGCTAATAGGAAGGAAGTTAACGACATGACATACCAGAACTAGGTTTAGACCATTGACAGTTATTACACTGCATTTTTCGTGAGCAATTGAAATAGGAAGTGACACTTGACACAAGAAATACTCCACATGTTTGCTTCTGTTTGCTACAATTCTTGATGTGGTGTACACTCTGTGAAATATTATGATCATTCACACTCCGTAATCGTACTTAATTACTGAGAGTTATTCGAACTAAGTCTGTTAGAGGTCATGTATGCATTTCTTTTATTTAATGATGGAGAAGGTAACCAAAATCCATCTTATAATTTATAATGAGTAGAAGATTTGGGTCAGATGGATTACACAGAGGTTGTGTGTTGACAGTGTGTCTTCGGATTGTATGGGATGATGAGGTTTGCATTAGGATTTTATCTGTACTTGTTCGAGGAGACTGACTAGAGGAAAGAGTTGTTATGGAAGTGAAATGATATTGGCGATAAGGTTTATATGTGTCGACGTATTGAAGAGGTATTATTGAGGTATTGAGATTATATGAAATTGATGATTATTGGAGTTTTTGTGGACAAGAGGTAAGGTAAATGATATTGATGATAAGATTTATATGTATCGACGTAAGAGGTATTATTGAAGTATTGAGATTATGTAATGCTGATGATTATTGGAGTTTTTGTGGACAAGAGGTAAGGTAAATGATATTGATGATAAGATTTTTTCAAGTAAGAGGTATTATTGAAGTATTGAGATTATGTGATGCTGATGATTATTGGAGTTGTGGTGGATAAGAGGTAAAGTAAGTGAGGTGCATATTTTTTTTTTTTTTGTTGGTCTATATGGAACAAGGAGGATGAAGATAGCAGACTACAACACTCAAGTAGAAGGAAGATTGTCTACACACACTTTGTTAAATCAATAAGCAGTACATAATTTTTTTTTTTTGCAGAGGGGAAGTAATTGCATATCTTGGCTCACTCACAGTTGTTCAGCAACCGTACATTTTGATCTGACTTGGCAAACATTGATCTTGACATGGTGACTATGAAGTTGACTTAACTATTATTGACTGTTATACATTGCTGCCACTACTACTTGATACACATGATGAACATCCAATTTTGACAGAATTGCATTTACACAGTTAACACTATTCAATTACACAGTAGTACTTAATGTGGATGAAAGATGAGTGAGTGTGTTTTGTGTGTTTTCCTTTCCTAATCCTACCCACCTATCTCCTAAATATTATTTTGTTTGTAGTGGCTTGCACTGACACCCATAAATATTATGGGTTTACTGATATTTGTGCATTTGTAATAGTTAATATGACAATTATCTGATATCATTTGTGTGTTTATTAGAATTTGTATGTTTAGTGTAAGAGCATTGAGAATAATTTTGTAAAAGCATTTGTATGTGCATTCAAACTATTGTTCATGCCTGAACTGTCTGATTAGTGATGGTGAATATTATGGACTGTTACCTGCACTTTTTCAACATAATGGGTGCCACTTAGAAATGATTAATTTCTGCTGATGAACTGTGTGATTAGGATAGTGAATATTATGGTCTGTTACTTGTACTTTTTCTACATGATTGGTGCCACTAGGACATGTTTAATTTCTGCTTATAAACTCTGATGAACAGTGTGATCAGTGATAGTGAATATTATGGACTGCTCTCTGGACCTGCTCATCAGTGCTAGGTGCAACTGATGGACTGCTTCTACTGAAATGAAGTCACTTGTTGGTGTCTGCACTTGTTCAACATTGCTGGGCGCCACTAATGGAACTGCTTCTACTGAAATGATGTCACTTGTTGGTGGCTGCACCTGCTCAACATTACTGGGTGCCACTGATGGACTGTTTTTTACTGAAATAATGTGACTTGTTGCTGTGTGTACCTGTTCAACATTACTGGGTGCCACTGATGAACTGCTTCTACTGAGATAATGTCACTTGTTGGTGTCTGCACCTGTTCAACATTGCTGGGTGCCACTAATGGAACTGCTTCTGCTGAGAAATGTGACTTGTTGCTGTGTGTACCTGTTCAACATTGCTGGGTGCCACAGATGGAACTGCTTCTACTGAAATGAAGTCACTTGTTGGTGTCTGCACCTGCTCAACATTACTGGGTGCCACTGATGAACTGCTTCTACTGAGACAATGTCACTTGTTGCTGTCTGCACCTGCTCAACATTGCTGGGTGCCACTGATGGACTGCTTGTACTGAAATAATGTCACTTGTTGCTGTCTGCACCTGCTCAACATTGCTGGGTGCCACTGATGGACTGCTTCTACTGAAATGATGTTGCTTCTTGCTGTCTGCACCTGTTCAACATTACTGGGTGCCACAGATGGAACTGCTTTTACTAGAATGATGTCACTTGTTGGTGTTTGCACCTGGTGACCATTGCTGGGTGCTGCTGCTGTAACTATCAACTATTTCTTTTTTTTTGAATAATTAAAAGTATTTTATGTGAACATTTGTAGAAACTGATTTCTTGTGTATTGTGTAAACTATTATGTAAAGCCACATCTATGAAAGAATTTGTGTTGCCTACTGTATTTTATATATTAGGTTATTGAAAGGTCAGTGCAAAGCCAAAATTTTATCTAATTATGTGATATTTACGTATTAATATTATCTTTTATTTTTGTCTGTATTTTTTTTGACGAATTTGGTGGTATTTTCACCACCAATGCTGGCAAAAATACCATCAAATTCTAGCCTGTGGAGGAAGGGCATATGAAAGGTGGCTACATTGATCCACAGCGCCAGAGAGTTTTGTTTCGCCGCCTCCACTGGCAGTGATTATTGAGAAGTAGCGGAGGGCAGTGCTTGTTGAGAACTCGTAGTAGTCAGTGCTTGCTGAGATGTCGTAGTGAAGAGTTCTTGTTGAGATGTGGCAGTAGTCAGTTCTTGTTGAGATGTGGTAGTAGCGAGTCGGTGTGAAGATATTGTAATGATTAGAGTTCTTTTCGTCAATATATATGAAGGTAAAAGAAAAAAAAATTTCCTTTTCGTTTTATTATCTCAATGTCTTAAATAATGCGTCATTACAGGTTCAGTCAACAAAGCATCTGGCTTGTGTTCTTGTATTAGAGTGTAATTCTGGTTTTCCTGCACAATTATAGTATTTCTAATTTTTTTTATCACTTCAGTATAAATAGTATTTGAAATTTCTTGTCTTATTGAAGAAGAACCGTGCCAGATGTGTACGTTGAGTCATACTTCCACACACAGAACAGTTATACTTGTGCTTTGGTCTCGTAGGTTTTATAGTTGCTGGGGACTTAATTAATTAATTGTGTTAACGAAAATTTTCATTTCATTCTTTGTTGTTGTTCTATGCAGTCAGATTGCGTAATAATACTAGTCAGGGCCAACCGTTTACGAAACAGTGTAGCCGAACAGACAGCTACCAAAAATAAAAATTATTTTCAAATTTAATAATTAAGCCCCCATGCAATCAATACCACCGAACATGTATGGGACATAATCGAGAGATCAGATCGTGCAGAAAATACTGCACTGGCTACGTCTTACGGATGGCTATAGAGGCAGCATGGGTTAATTTTTCTGCAGGGGACTTCCAACGAATTTTTGAGTCTATGTCACGTCGAGTTGGTGCACCACGCGATGCAAAAGGAGGTCGACGATACTATGAGGTGTCCCATGATTTTGTCACCTCAGTTATATATGACGCAGTGATCAACGATGAAAACTCAGTAAAGCTGTGGTATTAATCGAAGACCGCTGACAACTGGGACTCCCCTGCATACCTTCTTACCTGATGTCTTCCCCGACGGCGATGTCATCTTTCAGCAATGTAAATGTCCGTATCTCGGAGCCAGAATCGTGCTACAGTGGTTCGAGGAGCATTTCAGTGTAATCACGTAGATTTCCAAATGGTTCAAATGGCTCTGAGCACTATGGGACTTAACTTCTGAAGTCATCAGTCCCATAGAACTTAGAACTACTTATACCTAACTAACGTAAGGACATCACACACATTCATGCAGGATTTGAACCTGCGTCCGTAGCGGTCGCTCGGTTCCAGACTGTAGCTCCTAGAACCGCTCGGCCACTCCGCCCGGCCACGTTGATGTCTCGGCCACCAAATTCGCCTGATGTAAATCCTGTGGAACGCATCTGGATCTCCATCGGGCGCCATTACCGCTAATGCATATCGGCGGCCCGTTATTTAATTACTTGACCTGAGCGTAAACATCTAGTGCCACATACCTCCACAAACCTACAAACAATCTGTCGGATCTCTGATACGCAAAATCTGTGATGTTCTTCCTATTGTAAGGTAATAAAATGAAAAAGAAACTTATTTTTACACTTGGTTCTAATTTTAGATCTGAAGATGATCTAATACTGATCGGAACCAAGAATCATAAAAATAAGCGCACAACTTATAACCATACCACTACTATTGTAATTTAGTATGCTTTTACCTAAATAACAAAAGCCTGTCTCTATGTTGCCACGTATAGCCCTCTTACTAAAATTTATTTTAGATTCGAAATAAAGTACACTATGGAAGGATAGTCCTGTTTATAGGAAAAGCTAATCAGTAGAGTTACCCTTTTTACAGGATGTTACCGTGTTTTGTGTCTAATGGATAAGTAAATCAGGCTATTCACTTCTTTTCCTAAGATCTTACCCAGCGGTTAGACAGAAACGCAGTATGGATAATATTATGCTGAAGCTAGGACAACTCACGTCCAAGTTTATTTAGTGGTTTAAAACATATGGTCGCCAGCCGATCGAGGCAATAAAACAGTGAAGTATTGGAAAAGCAGAACCATGATTTTTGACCACTTTCTTGCTGCTGTTTAGTTTGGTTCTTCAAATAAATATTAATCTACTTAAACTATGTTGGAATACAGCCTTATACATTACGTTTTTAAAAGAGAAAAAGCCCATTAGATAACTTCAAGGAAGTTAAAAATTTGACCAGGAGGGACCTTTAGAAAAGCACTTTCCATTATCAACAAACTTAAATACTAAAATACTTAGATACTAAAGCATACATTTTTATACTGAATATTGCACTTCAAGAAAACCCCTTTCTTATTGGAATTTACTTTCAAAAGCTATTACTCTTTAAATTAACTGTGTATAGTCATTTAACAGATTCTTATAACTTGGCTACACTCTGACTGAATTTTATGTAAACATTCTTTTACCATAACACTTTGCAATAGTTAAGAAAAAACAAAAACAATTTAAATAGCGCCTCTTTACATTAACTTGGCACTTCATAAGTCTGTAAAACAGATAACTCGTATTAATAAAACACCAGGATGGAACCCTATATAGGAGTTTGATTAGGATGAAATAACAGGGTGAACCAGTTTCTTTAAAGTTCAAGAATTAAAACACAGATTAAATTAATGATTCTCTTTGTACAAAAGTAAAATACAAAAAAGAAATCTTATGTGGTGGCTGTAGGCTTGGGGGTGGTGAACAATTATGACGGCTACACTACCCACAGTACGGCCTGCAAGTGTATTGCTGTATGGGCTCAATTTCTCTTCTTGGCGTCATCAATTTTACATATAGTAGCCCAACAACTCGCAGGTATGCCGTAAGCCGTTTGCACTCTTCATCCGAGGCATTTTTGCGCAAATCTGCAGGCAAAGCTTCTGCTGCACCACAAAGCTGTTGAATCAGTCACTGCTGCCTACAGACTGTGTGACTTACTTCCCGCGCTTGCTCTAGGTAGCGCGCCAGTTTGCCCTTGCCACCTATACCACTCCCCAGAGCCACTTCAGTTTCAAACAAAATCACACTGGCTTTTACATAACACCTAGTTCTTACATTGTTCCTAAGCGTGACCATTTCTTAAACTGTCAAATTTTCTCAACATGAACAATTTATACATACAAATATTTTTAAATACAAAATGCCATCAGAAAATTGTTTAACGTAATAAACAATTTACATAGTATTTTGCATACATTACTCACATAAAATGCAAAGAACTGCAAACACCAGTGTAGCACACTTTACTTTACTTATACAGAAAATATAATATAAATAAAAGAAAATTTTAAAGCCAAATATTACAAAAATTTAGGTGAACCATAAACATATATTGTTATAAACTGAGACGGTGAAATAAAGAATATATTTTCCTAAAGGACATCTTCCATACACTACACGCTGCACTAGAAATGTTTTATGTTCCAAAACCGGTTTTCGGCTTTATAACCATCATCAGTGGCATCTGATACAGAAGAACAAACAACTGTACATACAGTTGTTCGCTTCTCTGTATCAGTTGCCACTGATGACGTGTTTTATAACCGAAAATAGATTTTGGCAAATAAATATTTCAGTGGAGCTCATGGTGTACAGAAGATATCATTTTATAAGTATCTTAAATCTGCGGAACACCAAGCATTCAAGAATACGTTTTCAGTTTCAGCATAGCTTCGGGATATCTAGCGACAAATATCTTCTGGAATTTTCCCTATCCAAGAAAGAGTGGGACAGGAAAATAAAACCCTATCAATTACAGGGAAGCTAGTCTGTTAAACTCATCGGATTCTCCGTTATGTCTTTAGATCTCTACGAAGTCTAGAAGCAACGGCTTTCTTACGAGAGATGTACTACTTTAGAATTGTCTCTACGTATCTGAATTTGACATCTGCCTTCCCGGTCGCTGGATTTATATGGTTGTGTCGCCTTCAGTCACTCTTGACAAACTATCAGATGCCTGAAGATTGTGATTTCATTCACTGATTTCACATCGCTAGGCAACCGATATCGGATCTCCTCTGTCAGGTAGGACTGATAGAGGAGATAGAGAAGATCCAACGAAGAGCGGCGCGTTTCGTCACGGGACCGTTCAGCTGGCGAGAGAGCGTTACCCATATGCTAAACAAACACAACTGGCAGACGTTACAAGAGAGGCGATGTGAACCACGGAGAGATTTATTATTGAAATTTCGGGACAGTGCTTTTCAGGAGGAGTCGGAAAACATATTAATTTCCCCCACACCAGATACTTCTCGCGTGTTAAGCACGAGGAGAAAATTCTAGAAATTAGAGCCAATACAAAGGCTTACCCAATCATTCTTCCCACGCAGTATTTGCAAGTGGAACAGGGTTCGAGGGGTGAGCTAGTGGTACCAAAAGTACCCTCCGCCACACACCATTAAATGGCTTGCGGAGTATGATGTAGATGAGATGTTTTCGTGATTTTCGCGCATTACTTTACCTTGAATGTCTTTATTTTTCTGGTCAGCTGCCAATCTTGCTCTCAGGTGCTGATAAATATAAGTATCTCTTTACTTTGTGCCCAATTCCATTGCCGTGATAGTTAACGCACTTGACTTGAAGGTAGCTGGTTCGATCCGTGGTGGTGTAAGAAATTTTCGCAGCCAGTAGTTAGCCGGTCATGTGAGAAGAGGGAGTGGAGAACATCTAATCACCAAACATTTATGCCAATGCTCTGGATGACATTCCAAAGCTGTCCGCACCAATGAGGACATTTGACAGTATCGTTGGTGGTTCGTTGGTCGGACGCTCTGCGGTGCCCCCTTGGTGCTATTCGAGAGGGCAATACCACTTCGGTCACGAAGAGGGCAACATAGATAAAGAAAACTTCAGACTTCTTCCAAGCTAAGAATATAACAAATACCTAAGAATCCAATAGCGAGACTCTAGAAAGACATCACATATATCTCAGTTGCATATTCAACATTCAAGAAGCAAGAAACGTTATTGAGATGCACCCTGGAAGTACCCTCCCTCGGTTCAGCAGGATAAGCTGACAAACAGCGTCTCCACTGTGTCATCTATCGTGTGTAAAAATGTGCCTTATTGAAAGCTGAATGTGTAGAGGAGGAATAACACCAACACCGAGTTTCATGGTCAACTTGATATTTTCGAGGTGATAGTTTCCATTTTATGACTACCCATCGCGTATTGCGATTTTTACTCAAGAGCTTCATCCTGGTAACTACTGAAGCAGACGTTTTGCTTCTTTTTACTGTCCGTAATCCTTAAGGAAATTTAATGTTCTTTTGTACATGGCAGACTTCTCAAACGCCAATCCAATAAGAAGTGACTTATTGTTACTACAACTTCTAAGATGTGAGTAGGGTAAAATGAAACAGTGTAGCAAAGGAAGAAAGGTAAAGGAATATAAGAACACAAAAGAGGAACAGGAGAATGGATTAGGACAGAGTGAGATGAGTGAAGGATTACCTAGTCAGTAAATAAGTATGTAAAATGAAAGCAGCTTATAAAAATCAATACTACAGTCTCAGAAACCATGACAGGGAAAGCCAGCTTCTTTCTCCATAGAACGTCACGATCAGTTATTCGATATATCAGCCGCCATCTTCACTACGTGATAAGAAATGATGCGAAACCAATCTGAAATGGCATTTCCAGTTTCCCAACCGACCCATTCCTATCGTGATGTCTCATATGAATTTAGCCCACACTTCGCCTCCGCCCTCACGCGAACACCGGCCATTATCCGGTGGAACATTACGCGCAGAACTGCGGGCCATTAGTCCTGGAGAACTGCTATGAGAACAGCCAGCAGCGATTTGTGGCCTGCCGCAAAGATGGCGTGCCATAAATTCTCGTTCTGACGTGGAGAACTGTTCCAGTTTCAGGTTCTCTCTCTCTCTCTCTCTCTCTCTCTCTCTCTCTCTCTCTCTCTCACACACACACACACACACACACACACACACACATATATATCCCACCTCCCTTTCTGTGTAATGTTCCTATTTTATGGACTGCACTACGTAAGAGTAATCTCTCCTGTTTGTACTCATACTGTTAATTTTCAAAGTGCTTTTCGATTATTGATCGCAAAAAGGATATCATCGTAATCTTCAACCGCAGTATTGAGTCGTGCAGCTAAGAGAGGCCACAATACTCTGCACGTGAAGCAAATCTCTCCCCCATCCGCAAATTTAATTGTAGTTACCACGCAGTCCAGACACGCCTGCACTCTACAATGAGGTGACAAGTCACAGGACACAGGGTAGCGATATGCACATGTACAGGTGGTGGTAGCATCGCATACACAAGGAATAAAAGGACAGCGGGCAGTGCAGTGGCGGAGCTGCTATTTGTACTCAGGTGGTTCATATGAAAAGGTTTCCTAAGTGATTATAGCCGCACGATGGGAATTAACAGACTTCGTACTCGGAGACAGACGCATGGGACATTCAATTTCGGAAATAGTTATGGATTCAATACTCCGAGAACCACAGTGTCAAAAGTGTGCCGAGAATGCCAAAGCGCCGCTCGGTCTAGGCGTCCTGTCGCCGTTTGCGCGGCTCTCTCCCGTCGGAGGTTCGATTCCTGCCTCGGGCATGGGTTTGTGTGTTGTCCTTAGCGTAAGTTAGTTTAAGTTAGAGTAAGTAGTGTGTGAGCCTAGGGACCGATGACCTCAGTAGTTTGGTCCCATAGAACTTACCACAAATTTCCGAAAGAATGCCAAATTTCAGGCATCACCTTTCACCAAGGATAATGCACTGCCCGACTGAGATTAGCGCCACTTGAAGAGAGTTTTCAGTGCTAACAGACCAGCAACACTACATGAAACAGCGGCAGAAATCAATGTGGGACGTACGACGAACGTATCCGTTAGGACAGAGCGACGAAATTTGGCCTTAATGGGCTATAGCAACAGACGACCGACGCGAGTGCCTTTGCTAACAAGACGACTTCGCCTGCAGCGCTTATCCTGGGCTGTTGATTATTTCGATTGGACCATGAAGAACGGGAAAACCGCGGCCTAGTCATTGAGTCCCGATATCAATTGGTAAGAGATGATGGTAGGGTTCATATGTGGCGCACACCCCACGAAGCCATGGGCCCAAGTTGTAAACAAGGAAATGTGCAAGCAGGTGGTGGCTCCTTAATGGTGTAGGACGTGTTTGCATGGAAAGGACTAGGTTCTCTGGTGCAACTGAACCTATCACTGACTGGAAATTGTTATGTTCGAACACATGGAGGCCACTTGCAGGCATTTATGGACTTCTTGTTCCCAGAACAGCGATGTCATGTCACGGGGCCACAGTTGTTCGCGACTGGTTTGAAGAACATTCTAGAAAGTTCGAGCGAATGATTTTCCCACCCAGATCGCCTGACATGAATACAGTCGAACATTTATGGTACATAATTGAGAAGTCAGTTCGTGCACCGGCAACACTTTCGCAATTTTTGCACTGATATAGGGGCAGCACGGCTCAATGTTTCCGCAGAGGACTTCCAACGACTTGTTGAGTCCACGTTACGTCTATCTGCTGCACTACGCTGGAAAAGAGCGGGTCCGACACGATGTCGGGAGCTACTCCATGAATTTTGCCACCTCAGTGTATAGTTGGAACGCTAAGACTTTCACCGTGATGCATCGCTGTACAAAACATTTTTTACGCTGCCACTTGATCGACCGCCAGTATCGCTCAACTTGTAGCGGACTAACTCGCTAGAAAGGGTCGTGTGTCAGACGTGGACCCAACTAACGCGAAGGTGATCGTCAGAGGTCTGGTACAACGGCCAGTCTGAACGTGATTTTTAGTCATTTTGTCACATCTGGCTAATCAAATGCTCTGCTAGTTGCGCAGTGCCACAACGCACAAACAACGGATATATAATTATAGTAAAAATGGTTCAAATTGCTATGAGCACTGTGGGACTTAACAGTTAAGGTCATCAGTCCCCTAGAACTTACAACTATTTAAACCTTCCGGACTGCAGCGCCTAGAACCGCATGGCCATTCCGGCCGGCAATTATAGTAAACTGGTCTTCAATTGGTTATTAGTTTGAACACCACAGTTCATTATTAATCATGCCTCTATTAAAGGTAGTATGATCTTAGATGGCCCTAACCTGTGAACTGACTTACCCAGACAGTTACAGGAGGTCCACAGTTTAATGTGGTCTTCGAACCGCGGTGCTATGAGCCATTTTTCGCGTTATAAGAGAACTGAACATGCCATCCTCGGATGGCAGGAGTTTGAATCCCAGCCCTTTCAAGTTTGGCGCTTACTGACTGATCTCAAGGACGCCGTACACAACTAAAATTTCATGAAGCCTAAACGGGGTACACGACTATCTCTTCAGCCTGGAATAAGTGATATTATATTGATAGGAATGAGTCTTACCAGTGACAGAAACGAGTGCTAAATCCACGAAGTAAAGATGAAGTAGCTCTATTGTGAGACTAATTGTTCCACAGGCCTGTGATGGTGCTAGACAACAATACAGGCTTCACCAATTATCAGTGTGAGACTGGCAGCTGACGCAAAATGGACTGCAAATGAGATTCCTCACACCGAAAACTAATATTGCTGTGCAATGGAGTATGAACATTGTCTCTAGATCTGGATTTCCTGACACCCAGAAATGCTTGTCACGCTATTAAGTTGCTAGGGAGCAGATGAACTAGAGACATCTGCCGCATAATCTTTAACGCCATCATGCGCTCTGAGGATGGCAGCGAAGTGTCACGTCTGAGCACTTCTCGAGACTCTAAACTTTGTTTACTTTTGTACGTGTTTCATATAATGATAAGAATGAACAGCGAGAAGGATTTTAATGAAATTGACGCCAACCGTGGAAACGCTCGTGTTTAAAAAAACAGGTATGTCCCATCTCATGTCATTGTATCTAAAAACTTGTTGTTTAGGATGGTTTTCGGACAGTTCTGATAATGTAATGCATTCTGCTTATCCACATCTGACCTATCATCCACCGCAAAATTTATGTAAAATATCTACGATGACATGCCAACACTCGAGATCTTTTGTTATTTGTGGAAGTAATTTGACAATTTTGGGCTTTGTATTTAGACCTTAAATTAATAAGGACCATTCGATGTATAGGTGGTTCCCGGCTTTCAAGTGATTGTTCGGTAAGCAGTTTAGACATGTGACACTCTTGATGAATTGCATAAGGCGTGAACCGTAAGATAGTTCATCATCAATCAGTTCGCCCTTTAGAGAATTAGGGTGGATACTCCGGATAGGAGATGTGATTTCCACAAAGTGTGTTTACTTCACCTTTTTTTTAGTCACTGGTGTCAATACCACACCTCAATTTTCAGATACTTCCATAATTGCATTATCAGACGGAGTAAGTCCAGAGTCTTGCCTGTAGCTTCACATAACACTAAATATATGACTTCATGTCCTACTTAATTTCAGCCATGCGGAACAGACTACCCTGCGCCCTGCGTGTTATCCAAAAACACCGGATTTAAGGGTAGATTATATGTTGTTTTTGTCATCGGTGTAGCTTCCATATCGTCGAATCGCCGCTGTATTCATTATTTCCGACAAGGACTCTGTAACATATTCAACTATATTTCTTCCTTGCGATCTTGCTTTCCTCTTTGCTTCCTTGCATATCATCCGCTAATCTTAACCTATAATTTCCTGCTCTTCCTCTCACTTCTTCTTCACGTCGATCCCTTCTCTACCAGTGTCAAAGCTTTTTATGAGATACCATTATTCACATTCGACAAGAATATAATGAAGAAATTGCTTAACACAGCGTTTAGAAGACTGAAATTTCATGTATTCATTATTGTTGTTGTTGTTGTTGTTGTTATTGGCGAACTCCCTTAATAAGTGGAAGACGTTAAGCAAATAACTGAATGAACTTTACTTTACGTCCTTCTTGTTGCTCCAATAGGCTTTCATTCTTTCCGAGCAGGCTTGTTCACGTTCTTTCGACCATTTTGGTATGAATTGTTTTTGTTTTGGTTGCTCTGATGTAACTTCACACTTGTGTGTATTGTGTCAGAAGGTCTCTCTTTCTATAATGTCGGTTGATCTTATGTTTACGCTTTTTAGATCCTTTCGAATTTCGTTCAGCCTAGGTGTTGAGTTCTTAAGTGATACTGTATAGTCTATTATCCTTTTTGTCAGTCGGTCTTCTGGTATTCCGTCGAGATGAACTAAAGACTTCATTCGCCTTTTCTTAACGCCAATTTCTATGTTTGAACACTTTCCTTTTATTTTGATTGACTGTACCCTGTAACCGTCTTGAGTATAGCTTGCTTAGGACTGTTGGTTTCATGACTGTGTTGTAGAGCCCAATCTTTGTTTGTCTTGACATGGAGTTTTTGTTGTAGACGATTTGGACTAACCATGATGCTTTTTTAGCGTTTAGGAAGCTATTTTGATGTGAGATTTTTTCAAGGTCTGTTGGTTCGATGAGTTCTCCGAAGTATTTAAAGTACGGGACCCTGTTCATTCTACCGTTTTCATTATTATTATTATTATTATTATTATTATTATTATTATTATTATTATTATCATCATCATCATTATTATTACACACGTTACAGGCCTTTTATCAGACCACGCGAAACATTCATGACTACCTGTTCTTCCTGCTCTCCTTCATTCTTTCACTAAACGCTCTCATCCTTTCTTCAGTCCACTTTGTCCTTCGGAATTTAGGTGCTGTTTTTTCTGACATCACTTCCCACTTGTATACCTTGTGTCTATAGACTCCTTTGTCCATGACGTCCACTGAACCTGTCTGAGATCTTTTCAGATCAACTTTGACTTCTGTCATTCAGGATGTAGTGGTCTTGAGTCCCTGGATGTACCTGAGGATTCTGTTGGTGAGTGTGGTCTGTGGGAGTCTGCTGATGTGTCCATAAAATTTTAGTCGGCTCTTTCTAATGTACGCTGCGATGTTGGAGAGCTTCTCTGTGGTGTCCCTGGAGTGAAGCCTACATCCCTCGTCCGTGAATTTTGATCCAATCATTTTCCGAATGATTTTTCTTCCCTGTGTGAGAATGTTCTCAAGGTCGGCCTTATTATTATTATTATTGTTATTATTATTATTATTTTCGATTATTCCCATTTGAAGAGAGCGTTTGAACCTGAATTCCTTTATGATGATTGTTTGTTTGTTTTTTCTGAGCCCAAATGTTCTTCATGTGTTCACTTATTATTATTATTATTATTATTATTATTATTATCATCATCTATAATACTTAGTCACTATACTGTGACCTGAAACCAGTTGTATGTTGCCTGTCAAACCTCTCCGCAGTGTCTCGTGAAGTGACGGCGTGTGACACAGTTGATGGTTATCCGTCCGTCGGATGAGAACTTCCAAGCTCAGACTTGGTGATATTTGAGGGATGGGCTACGTGCCGGCAACGAGTTTTACCGTCTGCCTTTCTTTCGTCCATAGTATCAGAAACCCAACAGTATACCGTAAAAGAATGATCTCAGTCACCCACACGACACAGATCTATACTTGACACTTCATATTAGGTCGGAGAAAGGCAACCTCCAGTATGATCTTGCCATAAGTAGCTGGGCAGGGTTCCTGCATCTGCTTCCCCTACACTCATTTGCTGAGTATGGGACTACTTACTGTTACTATTTATCCAGTATGGGAGGATGAGGCCACGTAGTGGCTCAAGAGAAATTTTACAAACTGTTTCAAACCTGTACGAAACACTTTATTGCTGATACTCTCCACAAACTGGTGAAAGGATAAAAGTTTATCGTTACAACATTTGCGCTGTTCATGGACTACGACTTCGGGTTCAGACGCGACGTTTTAATTTATTGCTTCTTTACTACTAATAATTTTCGCAACACATTTTGTAGACCGTATCCACGTATACCAATGAATGTACCTGTAAAATTATATAATTGCACGACACATAGTGCAGGAGATAAGACACCATAAACACTGAGATATATGAAAAACTAGGTAATGAGATAAAATGGAGCGAAAATTTCTCAAACGATATTAATCCAGTGTTTCATAATGAGAACACTTAGCGACTTTCGACAAACATTTTTCGTAACTCTTTCTCGCTTACGTGCTTGAAGCCCAATATTTAACACATTAACTCATTTGTGAAGTAATTAGACGTTTCAACCAGTTTCATAACTGCTAATGTAGTTTTTGTTGCTGTGGTCTTCAGTCAAGAGACTGGTTTGATGCAGCTCGCCATGCTACTCTGTCCTGTGCAAGCTTCTTCATCTCCCAGTACATACTGCACCCTACATCCTTCTGAATCTGCTTAGTGTATTCATCTCTTGGTCCCCCTCTACAATTTCTACCCTCCACACTGCCCTCCAATAATAAATTGGTGATCTCTTGATGTCTCAGAACATGTCCTACCAACCGAGCCCTTCCTCTTGTCAAGTTGTGCCACAAATTTCTCTTGTCCCCAATTCTATTCAATACCTCCTCATTACTTATGTGATCGACCCATCTGATCTTCAGCGTTCTTCTGTAGCACCACACTTCGAAAGCTTCAATCCTCTCCTTGTCTAAACTATTTACCGTCCATGTTTCACTTCCATACATGGCTACACTCCACATAAATACTTTCAGAAACGACTTCCTGACACTCAAATCTATACTCGATGTTAACAAATTTCTATTCTTCAGAAACGCCTTCCTTGCCATTGCCAGTCTCTACTTCGACCAACATCAGTTTTTTGCTCCACAAATAGCAAAACTCCTATACATTTTCTAATCTAATTCCCTCAGCATCACCCGATTTAATTCGACTACATTCCATTATCCTCGTTTTGCTTTTTTTGATGTTCATCTTATACCCTCTTTTCAAGGCACTATCCATTCCGTTTAACTGCTCTTCCAGTTCCTTTGCTGTCTCTGACAGAATTACGATGTCATCGGCAAACCTCGAAGTTTTAATTTCTTCTCCGAATTTTTCTTTTGTTTCCTTTACTGCTTGCTCAATATACAGATCGAATAACATCGGGGAGAGGTTACAACCCTGTCTCACTCCCTTCCCAACCAGTACTTCCCTTTCATGTCCCTCCACTCTTATAACTGTCATCTGGTTTCTGTACAAATTGTAAATAGCCTTTCGCTCCCTGTA
This sequence comes from Schistocerca piceifrons, assembly GCF_021461385.2. Lineage (NCBI taxonomy): Eukaryota > Metazoa > Arthropoda > Insecta > Orthoptera > Acrididae > Schistocerca > Schistocerca piceifrons. The sequence continues at coordinate 317,480,795 of NC_060139.1, read as the reverse complement.
TTTTACCCCTGCCACCTTCAGAATTTGAAAGAGAGTATTCCAGTCAACATTGTCAAAAGCTTTCTCTAAGTCTATAAAGTAACATAACATAAGTTTGCCTTTCCTTAATCTATTTTCTAAGATAAGTCGTAGGGTCAGTACTGCCTACATTTCCACGGAATGCAAACTGATCTCCCCCGAGGTCGGCTTCTACCAGTTTTTCCATTCGTCTGTAAAGAATTCGTGTTAGTATTTTGCAGCCGTGGCTTATTAAACTGATAGTTCGGTAATTTACACATCTGTCAACACCTGCTTTCTTTGGGATTGGAATTATTATATTCTTCTTGAAGTCTGAGGGTATTTCGCCTGTCTCATACATCTTGCTCACCAGATGTTAGAGTTTTGTCAGGGCTAATGTAGTATACAAATAGTAATATTGACTCACTAAGTGTGTCTGGTCAGATGGACCTAGTGCAGGTGAAATAAAAGCATAGATAAATTAATAGATAAGAATTCCGGAGTTTGTGAACAAATATTTTCTGAGTGTTTGTGTGTTAGGGAACTGTTGTGTCTGGTGGCTCGTTACAGAATAATCGGATTGCATTGGATGTCTTACCTCTAATTAGAAAACCAACATAACGACCGGGAGAGCGGTGTGCTGACCACACGCCCCTCCTATCTGCATCCTCAACTGAGGGTGACACGGCGGTCGGATGGTCCCGATGGGCCACTTGTGGCCTGAAGACGGAGTGTTCTTACCTCTAATTGCCTTTGCCCTGAAAATATCTGCAAGGCAGTGAAAACTGTTTGTTTGTTAGCGGTGTGGGAGGGAGGGGTGGAATCTTGCATCCACTCCCAGTACTTGATGTTGAGAACAGTTATGTCATTTTTCAGTCTTGTGCTTGCAATCAGTATTATTCGATTCTGTCTCGAGTTGGTTTTGCGCACAAAGTTAGTTGTACGCCAACAGTGGCCACAGAACTACGAATAGATTTACTGAGCGATGCTAGGGACAGTCGTCTGTACGTCGCCCGTGTCGCACTGCTGCATTACAGGGTAAACTCATTTCCATTAACAGTCTGTGCCAGCTCTCCAAGCGACACACGCCGTATTTACCCTGCGTTCTTCGCTTCCTCTGTGCCGACGTACAGACACGTGGTGAATGCTGCGGGTGATGCTGTTGCAGAAGAAGGGCGGGGGGAGGTCATGTATGGCAGTTGATTGGATGTCTTGCTCAGCAAACAGTGCGCCGCTTCTCAACATTTGTGTGGTTTGCACATATGTGGAACATCGTTACAGCATCTGTGCAGACCGAATGTATGAAATTTACCTCCCCACCCCCAACGTAGAGCTCAAAGAGCAAAGCGCGTCCTCACCCGTCCACACACACACACACACACACACACACACACACACACACACACACGGACATCCCACATAAACATAGCGCTGTGACAGTAGGAAGTTAATTGTTTAGGTTTTGACACGTTCTTTCACTGATTATACTGAATAAATTAATAATAGTCTTGCCTTTTTTGGAAGCTCCTGGTGACGTTTTCCTCCGTGTTTGCCAATTAAATTTGGGTTTTTGAATTCCATGTTCTGCAAAACACAAAGTACTTCTCTTTCTATTTACCCATACATTCGACACGTATGTCTCACATTCTGTGGTCTTGGGTTTATTACTGTAAAACATCATACAAAGTTTATGGTTCTCTCTCCGTTTTATGCCTCAAATCTATAACATCAGCCAGCACTGTATTTATTTAGTGTCAAATGCTTGCGAAAGTGTATTTTTAAAGGCCGGCTTCTCGTGTTATCTGCAAATTAGTTAAAGAATTCGCTTGTTTTGCAAAACACTTCTACATGAGTACTGATCGTGTAAGTTCTATACCTACATTTTTAATCCAGTGGGAATTTAGGAAGATGGGACCTCGATAAACTGACTAAACCAAAGGTTGTACGGAGTTTCAGGGAGAGCATAAGGGAAAAATTAACAGGAATGGGAGAAAGAAGTATTATGTACAAAGTATTATATACAAAGTACAAGTATTATGTACAAAGTATTATGTACAAAGAAGTATTATGTACACTGATTTTCAAACGTTTTTTGCTTGTTCTTCGCCGGCGCGGCGTGGCCGCGCTGTACAGGCGCCACGTCACGGATTGCACGGCCCATTCCGCCGGAGGTTCGATTCCTCCGTCGGTCATGGGTGTGTGTGGTGTTCTTAGCATAAGTTAGTTTAAATTAATTTAAGTAGTGTGTAAGTCTAGGGACCGATGACCTCAGCAGTTTGGTCCCTTAGGAATTCACACACATCTAAACATTTGCTTGTTCTTTGTTCATTGTTTTGTTTCTGTTCATTATAGCGCTAAATTTGCACGTTTGGAGAAAAAATGTTGTGGTTGTGTCTGCTGGTGGAGATCTTAAGGGTGGTCCATTGATAGTGACCGGGCCAAATATCTCACGAAATAAGCATCAAACGAAAAAACTACAAAGAACGAAACTCGTTGAGCTTGAAGGGGGAACCAGATGGCGCTATGATTGGCCCGCTAGATGGCGCTGCCATAGGTCAAATAGATATCAATTGCGTTTTTTTAAAAATGGGAACCCCCATTTTTATTACATATTCGTGTAGTACGTAAAGAAATATGAATGTTTCAGTTGGACCACTTTTTTCGCTTTGTGACAGATGGCGCTGCATTAGTCACAAAAGTATAAGTACGTTGTATCACGTAACATTCCGCCAGTGCAGACGGTATTTGCTTCGTTTGTGGTTCTCGATATGGTGTTGATGTATGGCTATTGTGATCAAGATACCCAGCGGGCGTGTGCTATGTATGCTGCTCGGTATCCTTGACGACATCATCCAAGTGTCCGGACCTTTCCCCGGATAGTTACGTTATTTAAGGAAGCAGGGAGTGTTCAGCCACATGTGAAACGTCAACCACGACCTGCAACAAATGATGATGCCCAAGTAGGTGTTTTAGCTGCTGTCGCAACTAATCTGCATATCAGTAGCAGACAAACTGAGCGAGAATCGGGAATCTCAAAAACGTCGGTGTTGAGAATGCTATATCAACATCGATTGCACCCGTACCATATTTCTATGCACCAGGAATTGCATGGCGACTACTTTGAACGTCGAGTACAATTCTGCCACTGGACACAAGAGAAATTACGGGATGATGACAGATTTTTTGCACGCTTTCTATTTAGCGACGAAGCGTCATTCACCAACAGCGGTAACGTAAACTAGTATAATATGCACTATTGGGCAACAGAAAATCCACGATGGCTGCGACAAGTGGAACATCAGCGACCTTGGCGGGATAATGTATGGTGCGGCATTATGGGAGGAAGGGTAATTGGCCTCCATTTTATCGATGGCAATCTAAATGGTGCAATGTATGCTGATTTCCTACGTAATGTTCTACCGATGTTACTACAAGATGTTTCACTGTATGACAGAATGGCGATGTACTTCCAACATGATGGATGTCCGGCACATAGCTCGCGTGCGGTTGAAGCAATATTGAATAGCATATTTCACGACAGACGGATAGGTCGTCGAAGCACCATATCATGCCCCTCACGTTCACCGGATCTGACGTGCCCGGTTTTCTTTCTGTGGGCCAAGTTGAAGGATATTTGCTATCGTGATCCACCGACAACGCCTGACAACATGCGTCAGCGCATTGTCAATGCATGTGCGAACATTACGGAAGGCGAACCACTCGCTGTTGAGAGGAATGTCGTTACACGTCTTGCTAAATGCATTGAGGTTGACGGACACCATTTTGAGCATTTATTGCATTGATGTGGTACTTACAGGTAATCACGCTGTAACAGCATGCGTTCTCAGAAATGATAAGTTCACAAAGGTACATTGGAAAAACCGAAATAGAATGTTTAAACGTACCTAAGTTCTGTATTTTAATTTAAAAAACCTACCTGTTACCAACTGTTGGTCTAAAATTGTGAGCCATATGTTTGTGACTATTACAGCGCCATCTATCACAAAGCGAAAAAAGTGGTCCAACTAAAACATTTATATTTCTTTACGTACTACACGAATATGTAATAAAAAATGGGGTTCCTATTTAAAAAACGGAGTTGATATCCGTTTGACCTATGGCAGCGCCATCTAGCGGGCCAACCAAAGCACCATCTGGTTTCCCACTTCAAGCTGGACAAGTTCCGTCTTTGTAGTTTTTTCGTTTGAAGCTTATTTCGTGAGATATTTGGCCCGGTCACGATCAGTGGACCACCCTGTATATATATATATATATATATATATATATATATATATATATATATATATATATATATATATATATAGTGTGTGTGTTGGGGGGGGAGAGAGAGAGAGAGAGAGACAGAGAGAGCGAGAGAGAGAGAGCGAGAGCGAGAGCGAGAGAGAGAGCGAGAGCGGTTTCTTTATGAGAAACGATTTTAATCTTTTGAGAGAAACTTCCATTCCTCAGCAAACGTCATAACGCTCGAGCGTATAACGTGCTGTAGAATACTGCGACGGGCTTCAGTAATGACCCCCGACCCCCGAATGTACAAGTCAGATTCTTCATGACCTGAGATCAAATGGAGTACCAAGGAAGGAAGGAGGATGGATGGATGGTTTGGGTTTTAAGATCCGTCGACAACAAAGGTCATTAGAGACGGCAGACAAGCTCGGAAAGTTCCAAAGATTGGGAAGGAAATCAGACGTGCCCTTTCAAAGGAACTTTCTCGGAATTTGCTTGGAACGAGTTTGGAAAATCACAGAAAATGTTAATCTGGATGGTCGAATCCAGAGTTGAATCGTTGTCCTACCAAATGCGAGTACATTTTGGTAACCTCTGCGCCTCCTTACTCGGGGCATGTGATCAGGTTTCAAAAAAAGTGGTAGATGAGTGACAAGGCCGCCCAATTATTTACGGACAATTAGAAATGGGGCAATACCGGAAAAGAACGGAATACACTTGCACACTGTGTCAGTGAATTATCTACAAGACTTAAAATTTTAAGCAATGTGCTCTGTCCTCTCCTGCAGGATTATGACGTCAGTCTGCAGCGTTGACAGTAGACTCGCTGTGTGAAAGTGAACCACTGATGCAACTCTGCGTCTTTACTTCGGGACTGTCTCTTTCCATTTAACGAACAACATGACACTGTAAATTCCGTGTACTAACTTTATGTTGTTCGTATGGCGTAAAAAATTGACGAAAGGGAGAAACTACTCTTTTGGAAAAGTCACCTTTTATATCAGTCTTGGCTCTGCAAAACTGTTCGCAGTGGTGTTTGCCCGTCGGGTTAAGACCCTGAAGCAGCTGCAGCTTGTAGGCAAAAACATACAAGACCTTACACATTGTCGATCATGGCATCTGGCTACTGCAAGTACTGATTTTGCCGAACTCCTTACCAACACTGCCGTACCTAATCCACATTGGTGCGTGAAACAGACAGGCAGCCCGCCATGTGTTTTTGAAGAACACCACCTGTTCCTGTAAATAGCGTATCCAAGCCCGAAATGTTTCTTCGGGAAGGTGGTTTCCTTCCATGCTGTGTCCGAAAGTGTCCTTATACTTGGGTACCAGATTTTGTTTGTACCTACCAGGCTACACACTGAGATTTTTCTTGTGTCGTTCACACTTTTCGTCCTCTCCAACACCTGAGAAAGAAAGACACTGTTCAAAAAAATTAGGTGTGTCTCAACGTCTGGTATGTTAAATCTGATTTGATACAGTCGGTACCTGTGGTCTTATTGCACGACTTGAGGTCTTCGTTTTCAGTGTAGGCACCAATTAAAATCAGTCTCCATCTATCAGCCGTGTAATGTATTACAGTGCCAGGTGACCCCTCAGCGGGAAGTAAGTATCAGTGTCCCAGTGTTTTCTAGTGCGGTAGACAGATGGCAGTTGTCATTTGTGGACGTTATTTTTAACGAAGCATATGTAATTGGTCATCTTAATGCAGTTTAAGTTGCAAGGACGATTTGTTTGACCCGGAAAGGATGGACTTTCGATCTTGTTGTTGCAGATCCCATGCCTCTCTATCTGTCAGCCATAGGTTGTGGACACCCAAGAAGGCGGATCAGTGCACAACGCAGCTGGACGAGATCGCCGACGCTTTACAACCCCACGTGAAGCCCGATATCCGACCATTTATGAGCTGCGGCGTCGGACGCATACTGCCAGAGCATTGCAAGACGATATCAGCAGGGCCACTGGAGCCGCTGTATCCGATCAGACGGTAATGAACAGGTTACGAGATACGACGTTACGATCCAGACGTCCTCTCTGAGTATTCCGCTTTAGACGACAACGTCTTTCAGCTCGCCATCAGTTCTACCGTTCCCATGACAACTGGCGAAACGTGTTATTCACTGATAAGTTCAGATATTGGCTCTGAGCACTATGGGACTTAACTGCTGAGGTCATCAGTCCCCTATAACTTAGAACTACTTGAACCTAACTAACCTAAGGACATCACACACATCCATGCCCGAAGCAGGATTCGAATCTGCGACCGTAGCGGTCGCGCGGTTCCAGACTGTAGCGCCTAGAACCGCTCGGCCACACCGGTCGGCAAGTTCAGATATTCTCTGATGCAAAGTAATGGTCGTGTTCTTTTGCAGAGACCCATGATGAGAGGTACCTGCCGAATGTTGTCCAAGAAATAGACAGATTTCTAAGGTTTTGTGATGTTGCGAGGAGACCCTAGTGTCAACAGCCACACGGATCTTGCCGTCGTCCACGGTCTCCTTACCACCAGGTAGTCATCGGACAGATCCTGTTGGACCGTGTGGTGGCTGCTGCATACTGTGACCTCCATTGATTTCCTTCTAATGCCTGAGCCTATGTGGGAGGACGTCAGCAGGGAAGTCTTGTGAGGCCTGGACAACGAAGGAACGGAACAGGTGGTGGTGAGTCCTGACCTAAACCTCATTGTGAATACCTGGGACATGCTTGAAGGAAGTGTTTGTGGTCGTTCGGTTCCACCACATGCTCTATAAGAACTGTAATGGCTCTCATTGAAGAATGTGAAGGGATACCTCAAGGTGGCCTCCATAGACTTAAAAGGAGCATGCCACATATGTGTCAGGCGGTGATAAACACTCACAGAAGCCAAACGCTTTTTAGAAGCTCTCAAAGGCCAACAAAAACACCCAGGATGACGCAGTTACTGATAGTTTCCACTTTGGTTTCGACACCTGTCCGACATTTCAATTCTTTTTATATAAATGATCGTCGATGTAACGTTGTTTTGTTGTGCACTTAATTTTTGAAAGATGTTGTTGTTGTTGTGGTATTCAGGCCAGAGACTGGCTTGATGCAGCTCTCCATGCTACTCTATCCTGTGCAAGCTTCTTTAGCTCCTCGTACCTACTGCAGCCTACATCCTTCTGAATCTGTTTAGTGTATCCATCTCTTGGTCTCCCTCTACAATTTTTACCCTGCGTGCTGCCCTCTAATACTAAATTGGTGATCCCTTGATGCATCAGAATATGTTCTACAAATCGATCCCTTCTTCTACTCAATTTGTGCCACAAACTCCTCTTCTCTCCAATTCTATTCAATACCTCCTCATTAGTTATGTGATCTACCCATCTAATCTTCAGCATTCTTTTGTAGCACCACATTTCGAAAGCTTCTATTCTCTTCCTGTCCAAACTATTTATCGTCCATGTTTCACTTCCATACATGGCTACACTCCATACAAATACTTTCAGAAACAACTTCCTGACACCTAAATCTATACTCGATGTTAACAAATTTCTCTTCTTCAGAAACGCTTTCCTTGCCATTGCCAGTCTACATTTTATGTCATCTCTATTCGACCATCATCAGTTATTTTGTTCCCCAAATAGCAAAACTCCTTTACTACTTTAAGTGTCTCATTTCCTAATCTAATTCCCTCAGCATCACCCGACTTAATTCGATTACATTCCATTATCCTCGTTTTGCTTTTGTTGATGTTCATCTCATATCCTCCTTTCCTGTCCATTTCATTCAACTGCTCTTCCAAGTCCTTTGCTGTCTCTGACAGAATTACAATTCATCGGCAAACCTCAACGTTTTTATTTCTTCTCCATGGACTTTAATACCTACTCCGAATTTTTCTTTTGTTTCCTTCACTGCTTGTTCAATATACAGCTTGAATAACATCGGGGACAGGCTACAACCCTGTCTTACTCCCATCCCAACCACTGCTTCCCTTTCATGCCCCTCGACTCTTATAACTGCCATCTGCTTTCTGTACAAATTGTAAATAGCATTTCGCTCCCTATTTTACCCCTGCCACTTTCAGAATTTGAAAGAGAGTATTCCAGTCAACATTGTCAAAAGCTTTCTCTAAGTTTACAAATGCTAGAAACGTATGTTTGCCTTTCCTTAATCTATTTTCTAAGATAAGTCGTAGGGTCAGTATTGCCTCACGTGTTCCAAAAATTCTACGGAATCCAAACTGATCTTCCCCGAGGTCGGCTTCTACCAGTTTTTCCATTCGTCTGTAAGGATCGAGTTAGTATTTTGCAGCTGTGACTTGTTAAACTGTTAGTTCGGTAATTTTCACGTCTGTCAACACCTGCTTTCTTTGGAATTGGAATATTATATCCTTCTTGAAGTCTGAGGCTGTTTCGGCAATCTCATACATCTTGCTCACCAGATGGTAGAGTTTTAATGGAATGTTGTCTACTCCCGGGGCCCTGTTTCGACTCAGGTCTTTCAGTGCTCTGTCAAACTCTTCACGCATTATCATATCCCCCATTTCATCTTCATCTACATTCTCTCTCATTTCCGTGATATTGTCCTCAAGAACATCGCCCTTGTATAGACCCTCTATATAGTCCTTCCACCCTTCTGCTTTCCCTTCTCTGCTTAGAACTGGGTTTCCATCTGAGCTCTTGATGTTCATACAAGTGGTTATCTTTTCTCCAATGGTCTCTTCAATTTTCCTGTAGGCGGTATCTATCTTACCCTTAGTGATATACGCCTCTACATTTGTCCTCTAGACATCCCTGTTCAGCCATTTTGCACTTCCTGTCGATCTCGTTTTTGAGACGTTTGTATTCCTTTTTGCCTGCTTCATTTACTGCATTTTTGTATTTTCTGCTTTCATCAATTAAGATAAGGATATAATTTGGTAACTCACTCAGTCCTCAGTGACTGCACAGTTGTGTATGGCAGACGCACAGAGTCATGTTCCCTATTCTTTTGAGCAGTAACTTTGAGTTACCTCGTCATCTGTTGGTAATCAGTTGTTATTATCTAGTCTAAATTTAAACTTATTAAAATTTAAGGCTAATTTATGGACACAGTTTACTGACAAATGTAGGTTGCTTAACTCTTACAGGCTCCCATTCCGTAATGACAGAACACCTGTTCCGAATGCTGAGAGCGATTCCCCCAGCGTACCGCGCGGCGTATGACACCCTCACCGACTCGTCCGCGCGGCGCGGGCTCGGTGACGGATTTAGCAGCCCGCTGTTGAGTGCTCGTAACTGCTGGATTGCACGCGCCGCCGATACTGCTCGGCCCGCGCAGTGCTATACAGCGTTATCGTTGCTCGTCCAATCATCGGAAACTATTCGCGGGCGCATTGAATGCTGCAGCGGAAACACCGCCACATACAGGAAATGAAACCGGGTTAGTGGCTGCTGCTTTGGAATATACGCGCGCTTGTCGGCTGTGCTTCGCACTCCACCGAGTGACCTGTGGCGTGCGTTACATTACTGTTAAGCCCCTCTGTGTCCTGCACGTAATGGCACAAAGAATTTATCTCTGGCACTCCAAGAGATCGTTGTCGACAACCATTCTCGGGTACGCTGATTAGCGCACAACAACAAATAATAAATTGCCCTGACAAAATACGGCCACCTCCGTGAAAGAGCACACTGCTCGCCTAGGTTCACTGTGGACTGTGTAGAGCTTGCCCCATGCATGCATGTGAGACTCCACTGCTGACGTAAATCATGGTCGTAAAGCTGTGGATGTGACAGTCGATCGTATCTGGAATTGTAAATCTACCAAAGGCTGCTGTGGACTACCATAAGCAAGTGTAGAAATGGTTCAAATGGCTCTGAGCACTATGGGACTTAACATCTATGGTCATCAGTCCCCTAGAACTTAGAACTACTTAAACCTAACTAACCTAAGGATAGCACACAACACCCAGCCATCACGAGGCAGAGAAAATCGCTGACCCCGCCGGGAATCGAACCCGGGAACCCGGGCGTGGGAAGCGAGAACGCTACCGCACGACCACGAGATGCGGGCAGCAAGTGTAGAGTCTGGTTGTTTTCCTAGCACCTCTGTTCATTTAAGGTAGTACTCCATTATCTATATGTTGGATGTCTTGCATAATTATAAGGTGTTATAACAATCACAGTCTTACTAAATCCTCTAAAAATCTAAATCGGTAAAACCGTTTGTAAATGGAGTGAGGATATATAAAGGATAATCCACGGAACATTTACTAAAGAATAAACAGCATTTATAGCAAAACTGAAACGGTCGTTGTTTAACTTTTCATTTGAAAGCTGTTGATTTGTAAACGCGAAACAAAGGGATGATGTAGTGAACAATATAAATTTATTATATAGTGCTAAAAACAAATTACCCCAGCAAAAAGGTGAAATGAAAAACAGATGCAAAAATATATATCAAATATCGCTTGAATACTTCCTCAAACTTGTATAAAATATGTTTCTGTTATTCATAAATAACTTCCTCATTTGTCAGTAGTAACAGGAAACTGTTGTCTACGTCAACATCCATACTCCGAAAACCACCTGACGGTGTGTGGCGGAGGGTGCCTTGAGTACCTCTATCGGCCGGCGAGTGTGGCCGAGCGGTTCTAGGCGCTTCAGTCTGGAACCGTGCGACCGCTACGGTCGCAGGCTCGAATCCTGCCTCGGGCATGGATGTATGTGATGTCCTTAGGTTAGTTAGGTTTAAGTAGTTCTAAGTTCTAGGGGACTGATGACCTCACATGTTGAGTCCCATAGTCCTCAGAGCCAATTGAACCTTTTTTGAGTACCTCTATCGGTTCTCCCTTCTATTCCAGTCTCGTATTGTTCATGGAAAGGAAGATCGTCGGTTTGCCTCTGTGTGGGCTCTAATCTCACTGATTTTACCCTCATGGTCTCTTCGCAAGATATACGTAGGAGGGAGCAATATACTGCTTGACTCCTTGGTGAAGGTATGTTCTCAAACTTCAACAAAAGCCCGTACCGAGATACAAAGCGTCTCTCTTGCAGAGTCTTCCACTGGAGTTTATCTGTCATCTCCGTAACGTTTGACCATAATGAAGAACGTTGTATTGAGTTAAAAAAAATTATTATGTATTTTTTATGTTTGTGCATCTAAACTGTGCTGGTATAAGCTGGCACCAGCACCCGATGCGGCAAAGAGGTTGCGAGAAGATCGACAGAGGCCAAAGACAGAGTCGCAAGAAACTTGCCGCCAACGCCCTCTCGGCCCCCAGTATTTAGATCACCGCTGTGGACTGGAGGGCCTTCATCCGATGAGTCACCGAGACATCTGTCGCAGCCCAGTCACCTGTAGTCACAGAAAGCCGGAGGCAGCACATAGTGACCAGAATAGTGTACATAGGGTACTTGTACTTCACCAGTAGTAAGGGTAATGTGACTGCCGGACTAGCCGCGCGGTCTAACGCGCTGCATCCCGAGCACGAAGGCGTGATGGTCCCGCCGGGCGGATTAGTGTCGAGGTCCGGTGTGCCGACCACCCTGTGGATAGTTTTAAGGCGGATTTCCATCCGTCTCGGCGAATGCAGACTGGTTCTCCTTATTCCACCTTACTATGTCGGCGATTGCTGCGGAAACACTGTCTCCATGTACGCGTACACTGTAATTAATCTACCGTGCAAACATTTTGGACTACACTCGCGTGGTAAGAGACGCGGGGCGGGGGGCCTTAAGGGTTGAACCGCACAATAACTCTGGGTTCGGTGTGGGATGGCGGTGGAGTGGGTGGACTGCTGTGACCTGTTGTGGGGTTATGAACCAGTGAGGGATACAGCGGATTGAACCCTCTCTGAAATATCTAGGTGTCTGGTTAAACACACACAAGGCTAACGTGGTCTATTACGGACAGCTTGTACAACAGCACTTCGGCTCTCTTGGTTAAGTAATTTTCTATTCTTAATTCATGCGTGCAATTTGCGTTATAGGAAGAGGATATCGGCCACCAACCAACATCCTGTCCTTGCTTCCTATGGTACAAGCCTAAAACGACAACGAGACGACGCAAAATAAAATGTACTCGCATCAAAAGTAATTGCCTTTGTTAAACAACGGCTCAGAAGTTAGGTGATCAATTAATCTTTACTACTTACAAAATGCAATTTATATTCTGTGAGGATATAAAATACACAATAGACTAACACTGAATGATATGCAGTCCCAGTTATGTGCAAATCAAACAACCAAACAAACCAAAGGAAAGAGAAGTCACCGTCTCCCACTTTCTATGTTGTACATTCATTTAAGTTTCTTTTCCTACCAGTGCTACCAATACCACCGGTAATTCTACCATTTACTATGTAGCATATGTAGTGTACCACAACTACCGAACCGTAGTTTTGATACTGCGCAACTCTAGTTGAATGGTATAAGGGGCGATCGAAAAGCTACTGTCCGAAGGCGATACGGTCCAGAATCGGTATTCCGATCAGACAAAATCACATTGAGCATTGAGGTTAATGAATCCACCGACGCACCAGGTTAACGGTGCCTGTTTGGAAAAACACAGTAAAATAGCCGGTGAGCCTTAAATATATATGTATATGAAGATGGTACCTATTCTTTAGGACATGTGCCCGAACTCTTACGACTAATGAGTATAATAGGCTGGGACACTAAGAATGTAGTGAGGAATAATAAGTTGCGAATGTGGGTCTCACGTGAAGCGTGCCAGAGGTAAGTCCCTGCAGTCGCACTATCCTGTGTGTCCTCGGTGGGTCAGGCGGATAGAGCGTCTGCCATGTAAGCAGGAGATCCCGGGTTCGAGTCTCTGCCGGGGCACACATCTGTCCCCATTGACTTATATCAACGCCTGTATGCAGCCAGGGGTATTCATTTCCTTGTACTTTTATTCTAACAAACTTTTGTGACCTTAACATAAATTATGAGAACGCATGCTGTTACTGCGCAACCAGAATAACCTCATTAATATAATAAATGCTCAAAATGATGTCCTTTAACTTCAGTGCATTTGGCAATACGCGTAACGAAATTCCTCTCAACAGCGAGTACATCGCCTTCAGTAACTGCCGCGCATGCATTGACAATGCGCTGACGCATGTTTTCAGGCGTTGTCGGTGGATCATGATAACAAATATCTTTCAGTTTTCGCCAAAGAAAGAAGTCCAGAGATGTAAGGTCTGGTGAACGTGCACGCCATGGTATGGTGCTTCTACGACCAATCCACCTGTCATTAAATATTCTAGTTAATACCACTTCAACTGCACGCGTGCTATGTGCCGGACATCCATCATGTACATCGCCATTCTGTCATGAAGTGAAACATCTTGTAGTAGAATAGGTAAAACATTAACATTGCACCACTTAGATTGCCTTCGATAAATTAAGGGCCAATTACTGGTTATCACTGTTAGCATTCAACCGCGATTCTTATACATATATTTTAACAACGCGTTTCAAGAGACAATGCTCTCATCATCAGGTTGTAAAGTCTATGTCATGAAATTAAACGCACTAAAAAGACAAAATATCATCACAAATAGTTGGGAAGTCCATAGAGTAAAACAAAATTAAAAGTATATTGGACTGTGGGTCCTCGTCTTACATTGAAGTTGTTGGCCGTCCCATAGTTACCAAGTATGCTGTCGCACTGTGCCGGCTCGGGAGCTGTTGTGGACTGACGCACACACTTCCTGCTGACAGAAGCCGAAAAAAGAAGATGTGTTATCATGAATCCAACGGCCCCCAAATTAAGATCACAGGTGAAGATAGATAAAGATCTGCACCCGGTTCGTCCGATTGTTAACGGTCGAAATAGTCCAGCATATAAAATAACGAAATTGTTGAACCAAATTCTGAAAAAGACTTACGTGTATAAAAATAACTATTCGGTACGTAGTAGTATGACCATTATAGGTGAAATTAAAGATACGCCAGTCACTGACACTTCCCGTTTGGATTCGTTGGATGTTAAGAACTTATACACCAGTGTTCCAGTTAACGAAACTATAGAAATCATTAAGAGAAATTTCCTTAAATACGGTAAAATTTCAACGCAAGAGACAATTGAATTTATTGAACTCCTACAGCTCATTACAAGTTTTAATTATTTTACGTTTAATAACAAATTTTATATTCAGGACGATGGGTTAGCCATGGGGTCCAGTATTTCAGGAACTATGGCGGACATTTTTATCAACGACCTTGAAGATAAATTTCTAAATTCTGACGATAACATTATGGATAAAATTGTTTATTACAAACGTTATGTTGACGACACACTGTTACTTGTCGATGGTTCCCGTGAGGACATTGAGGAAATGGTAAAAGAGTTCAACGACGCACATAATAAAATAGAATTTACCGTGGAGTATGAAACTGACAATTGTTTACAGTTCCTGGACCTGAATATAAAAAAGCAGGGCAACAAACATGCGTTCTCCGTTGATAGAAGACAAACTACACTCCTGGAAATGGAAAAAAGAACACATTGACACCGGTGTGTCAGACCCACCATACTTGCTCCGGACACTGCGAGAGGGCTGTACAAGCAATGATCACACGCACGGCACAGCAGACACACCAGGAACCACGGTGTTGGCCGTCGAATGGCGCTAGCTGCGCAGCATTTGTGCACCGCCGCCGTCAGTGTCAGCCAGTTTGCCGTGGCATACGGAGCTCCATCGCAGTCTTTAACACTGGTAGCATGCCGCGACAGCGTGGACGTGAACCGTATGTGCAGTTGACGGACTTTGAGCGAGGGCGTATAGTGGGCATGCGGGAGGCCGGGTGGACGTACCGCCGAATTGCTCAACACGTGGGGCGTGAGGTCTCCACAGTACATCGATGTTGTCGCCAGTGGTCGGCGGAAGGTGCACGTGCCCGTCGACCTGGGACCGGACCGCAGCGACGCACGGATGCACGCCAAGACCGTAGGATCCTACGCAGTGCCGTAGGGGACCGCACCGCCACTTCCCAGCAAATTAGGGACACTGTTGCTCCTGGGGTATCGGCGAGGACCATTCGCAACCGTCTCCATGAAGCTGGGCTACGGTCCCGCACACAGTTAGGCCGTCTTCCGCTCACGCCCCAACATCGTGCAGCCCGCCTCCAGTGGTGTCGCGACAGGCGTGAATGGAGGGACGAATGGAGACGTGTCGTCTTCAGCGATGAGAGTCGCTTCTGCCTTGGTGCCAATGATGGTCGTATGCGTGTTTGGCGCCGTGCAGGTGAGCGCCACAATCAGGACTGCATACGACCGAGGCACACAGGGCCAACACCCGGCATCATGGTGTGGGGAGCGATCTCCTACACTGGCCGTACACCACTGGTGATCGTCGAGGGGACACTGAATAGTGCACGGTACATCCAAACCGTCATCGAACCCATCGTTCTACCATTCCTAGACCCGCAAGGGAACTTGCTGTTCCAACAGGACAATGCACGTCCGCATGTATCCCGTGCCACCCAACATGCTCTAGAAGGTGTAAGTCAACTACCCTGGCCAGCAAGATCTCCGGATCTGTCCCCCATTGAGCATGTTTGGGACTGGATGAAGCGTCGTCTCACGCGGTCTGCACGTCCAGCACGAACGCTGGTCCAACTGAGGCGCCAGGTGGAAATGGCATGGCAAGCCGTTCCACAGGACTACATCCAGCATCTCTACGATCGTCTCCATGGGAGAATAGCAGCCTGCATTGCTGCGAAAGGTGGATATACACTGTACTAGTGCCGACATTGTGCATGCTCTGTTGCCTGTGTCTATGTGCCTGTGGTTCTGTCAGTGTGATCATGTGATGTATCTGACCCCAGGAATGTGTCAATAAAGTTTCCCCTTCCTGGGACAATGAATTCACGGTGTTCTTATTTCAATTTCCAGGAGTGTATGACTGATGCCGTGATCCCGAATGATTCATGCCATCCGCAGGCTTATAAAGAAGCTGCTTTCCGTAGTCTCGTGCATAGGGCAGTCAATATACCTATGAGCGAAAAAGATAGGGAGACTGAAATTAATACCGTTAAGAGAATAGCGATGAATAACGGTTAAAGAATAGATATGGTAAAAAACTGTTACGGAAAAGTAATAAGCGCAAAAAGAAGAAACCTGATGGAGAGAGAGTGAAAATAATCAAGATGCCATACTACGGAAAAGTCTCACAAAAGATAGCAAATATTTTTAAGCCATACGATGTTAAAATAGCTTTTCAGACTAATAACCTAGTGAGGTATAGCCTTAAGCACGATATTTTCGAGAAGAGAAATAAGTTTGAAAGATCGGGAGTTTATAAGATTCAGTGCAGAACTTGGGATGCAAAATATATAGGGCATACAGGAAGATCATTCGCAATCCGATATAAAGAACATAAAGATGCGTTCAGGTTAGGAAATTATGACAAATCAGCTGTTGCGAACCATATACATGAAACAGGCCATCCCCTTAATAGCATAGAAGATAACGTAGAAATATTGCATGTAGAAAAGAAAGGAAGGAAACTTGATTTACTAGAGGAATTCGAGAGAGCTATCCATGAAAAGAAACAAAGCAATATTCTAAATGCACAAGATAATTTTAAAGAAATGAGACTTTTTTTAGCGGGTTTTTAGAATTATTTTAGGGTAGGTATGCGACTTTAAACTTGTAGCATGTCACTGACGGAGTTGCGAGAGGCTAACGATGGCAGACCAATGTAATAAGGAAATAAGGCGCCCAATAGCATAGCGTTACCGTCAAGCACACGGCTGTAACCACGCCCAAACACCTAGGCACGTCAGTCCACAACAGCTCCCGAGCCGGCACAGTGCGACAGCATATTTGGTAGCTATGGGACGGCCATCGACTTGTGTCAACAACTTCAATGTAAGACGAGGACCCACAGTCCAATATACTTTTAATTTCGTTTTACTCTATGGACTTCCCAACTATTTGTGATGATAGTTTGTCTTTTTAGTGCGTTTAATTTCATGACATAGACTTTACAACCTGATGATGAGAGCATTGTCTCTTGAAACGCGTTGTTAAAATATATGTATAAGAATCGCGGTTGAATGCTAACAGTGATAACCAGTATAACAACTGCTACCTCAACTCCATAATGGATTATATTAAAAATTATAAGGGCCAATTAGATATCCTCCCATAATTCCACACCAAACATTAACCCGTCAGGTTCTCTGGTGTTCCACTTGTCGCAGCCATCGTGGATTTTTCGTTGCCCAATAGTGCATATTATGCCGGTTTACGTTACCTCTTTTTGTGAAGGCCGCTTCGTCACTAAACAGAACTCTTGAAAAAAAAAAAAAGCTGTTATCGTCTGGTAATTTATTTCGTGCCCAGTGACAAAAATTTACCGACGTTAAAAATCGTCGCCATGCAATTATTGGTGCATTGAAACATGGTAAGGGTGAAATGTGTCATAATGTAGAATACTCAAAACCGAAGTTTTTGAAATTCCCGTTTCGCGCTCAGTTCGTCTGCTCCAGAAGTGCGGATTAGCCTCAACTGCAGGTAAAACACTTATTTGGGCATCTTCATTTATTGCAATTCTTGATTGCGTCTTCTTCTGTGGGTGAACACTTCCGCTTCCTTTAAACGCATTGTCCGACGAAACGTCCGGACATTTGGATGCAGTCCGCCAAGATAACGATCAACATACACAGCAAAAGCTTGTTGGGTATTTTGATCACAATAGCCTTAAACAAACACCATATCTACCTTTTCTGCGACTGTTAAACGTTCCAGTTTAACAATATTATGTCTTTCGCGTAATTATTACGACTGGACAAGCGTACATGTATAATTTAATTAATGAATTACACACAGTGCTATCGGGTGCATTGCTACATTTGTGTGAATATTACAGCGCCATCCATCATAAAGCGAAACAAATGTTCCAGATCAAACACTGATGTTTATTTATCTACTATACCAATGAGTAATAAAAATTGGGGGTACCCATTTAAAAAAATGCAGTTTCTGTCTGTCTGACTTATGGCAGCGCCATACATAGCACCATCTGTTTTCCCTGGTCACGCTCGAACAGATTTGTTATTCTTATTTTTTCGTTTGATGGAAAGCATTGTTTTAGTTTTGGGAAATTGTATTCCTATACTGAAGATTCTGCAAGTCTTACTTTGTACCCAGTGTTAGCTACTCGTATTGTTAAAATAAGACTATATATCGAGAGGCCTTCCCATTCTCTATATTTAGAATCCATCGCTACACCTCACCTGACGTACTTACAGCATCCTGCCGACCTCCAGCGGTGGCATCAGTTTCTCACCACCCTCCAGGGAGACCTGGTTCCCCGCCTCAGCACACCCGGCCCGAATCCAACACCACTCCTGATGTGGTCCTTGCCTCTCCCAACCTCTTTGGGCGCATCACCGCAGATGTCCTTGATCTCATTGGCAGTGACCATGCTCCTGTTCTTCTCATTATCTCTAATGGTCGCCATCCCCGCAAAGCTCCTCGCCCCGACGTCCCTCCTAAACTTGTCCATGATTACTCCCGTGACCGGGACTCCATTCACACCCAGGTTGACGGCCACGACCTTACCCGCCAATCTCCTGATGACATCTCTCGCACTGCTGCCTTCCTGCGCCAGACCTTGTCTGACGCCGTCGCCACCCATATCCCCACCAAAGCCGTCCACCCTCACCGCCCCGCCCTGCCTCCACAGGCTGTTCTTCTCCTTCGAGAGTCCCGCCGCCTCTACCGCTCTTTTCTCCGCACTCGTGACCGTGATACACTTACCCGCCACCGGCAATTACAACGACACATCCGCAACCTGCTTACTGCGAAGAAACGCCGTGCCTGGCGCCAGACATGTACACAACTCAACACCACGCTCCCCATAAACTCTTCCAAGTATTGGTCTGCTTTCCACCGCCTTACTGGGAACCGCCCCACCCCCCAGTACACTCTCCTCCTTAATGACCGTCCCTTTCCTGACAACCTCAGTAAGGCCAACCACTTTGCCTCTCACCTCTCCGATGTTTTTTCCATCCCAGATGATCCCTACTTTGATTATTCCCTCTTCCCTGACATCATGGACCATACGAATACCTCTGTTCCTCCCCTTGCTCCTAGCTTCCAGTACTTGGGCCACGCACCACCGTCTGAACTTAACACTCCCATCACTACCCAGGACATCAGCCTCACACTCCGCATTGAACGCAACACTGCTCCTGGCCACGACTGCATTACCTACCGCCACCTCAAACACTGCCCTCCCTCCTTCCTTTCAATCCTTGCCACCCTCTACAATATCCTTGCCACTGGCTTCTATCCTGACCTGTGGAAAACCTCCCGTATCCTGATGTTCTCCAAACCCAACAAGCTTCCATCTGATGCCTCTTCCTATCGTCCTATCTGTCTCACATCGGTGTTCAGCAAGCTCTTGGAATCCATCCTTTCCTGGCGCATCCATCACAACCTCCGCCAAAACCACCTCCTCCCCAACACCCAATGTGGCTTTCGACCTTCCTTCTCTGCTGATGACCAACTCCTCTGCCTCACTCAACTCCTCTCCCTCCAGCTTAACTGCCGTCGCTCCACCATTTTTGTCTCCCTTGACCTTGAAAAGGCCTATGACCATGTCTGGCATCCCGGTCTCCTGTTTAAACTCCAAACCTACACCCTTCCTATCAACTACATCCGTCTGATGGCCTCCTTCCTCTCCCACCGCCCCTCCTATGTTACCATCCATAATGCCAATTCCCACACCTTCTACCCCTCTGCAGGTGTGCCCCAGGGCTCTGTCCCCTCCCCTCTCCTCTACCTCCTGTACACGGCAGATATGCCCCAACCCCCCCCCCCCCCCTCCAGAACACCTCTTGCAATATACTGATGACACCGCATTCCTCGCCCTCGTTCCTACGAATGGTCCCAACGCTGTCTCCAGAATTACCTTGACCTTTTTGCTGCATGGTATAACCAGTGGCTCCTGAAAATCAATCCTTCCAAGATCCAGGCAATCATCGTAGGTCATACCACTCGCTCCTTCCGGCTCCTGGATTTCTCCCTTACTGTCTGCGCCCGTCCTGTCCGCCTTGCCCCCACCCTCACCTACCTTGGCCTCACCATTGACCGTCACCTCACCTGGATCCCTCATCTCCGCTCCATCCAATCCAAAGCCCACAACCGCCTCTGACTCATCAAACTCCTCTCTGGCCAGACATGGGGGTTGCACCCCTCTACCATCCTCCACACCCACAAATCCTTAATCTGTCCCATCCTCTGTTATGCCAGTCCTGCCTGGATATCTGCCCCCCCCCTCCCCAAATTCTGTAAGTCCCTCCAGATCCTTGAACGTCATGCACTCCGCCTCACCTTCCGTATACGCCTCCCGTCCCCCATGCAGATCCTCTATAATCTCATTCCTTTCCCCCCCATCTGCTCCTATTCCTCGAACATATCCACATCCTCTACACCTCCTGCCGCCTTGAACCCCCTCACCCCCTGGTTGCTCCTCTCCAATCCCCACCCCCTACCACGTCTTCACTGTTGTGTCCCCCATACCCTCCATCTCTACACCCTACATCTCCTTTCCCAAGGTGGCTTCCATCAGCTCCCCCTCCCGGATGATGCCCTCTCTCCCTCCATTTATCCCTCCTATCAACTCTGATCCTCACTCCCCCTCCTTTCCTCTGTCCTTTTCCCGGTCTCCCTCTCCCCCCCTTCCATCCTCTTTCTTCCCCACCTCCCCTCTCTTTGACCCCTTCTCTCCCCTGAGTCCTTTTACATTTCCCCCCTCTGCATCCTCTCATTCCCTCTCGCGTCTGCCCTTCTCCCCCTTTATTAGTCCTCTCCCTTCTTGGTTCCCCCCTTTTTCGTTTTTTTCCTTCCTCCCTCCTTGTTCTTCCCCCTCCTCCAGGTGCCCCCCCCCCCATCTGCCTTTGGCTCGGGAGTGTCATCTTTGTGCCGCCACTTTCGTGCAGTGTTTTGCAGTGAGTGTTTCGTGTTGGGTTTTTTGGGATGTGTTGCGAATGGTCATCATACTGTCGCTTGGTGTGCCTTTTATCTCTTGCGAACAGAAACCAGACTGTCGCCGTGTTTTTTAATGGTGTGTGTACTATGTTACTTGTCTGTGTCTTTTACTAACATTGCCAACCCCTTTTGCTTTCTGTTTCAACTTTCCGCATTTTTCCGCCATTTTACACTTGATGTCACCGTTTTATCGCCTGTTTGTCTTGTTTCTTTTCTTCTTCCGTTTTTAAAAATAAAAGTCTGTGGGCTGTAGAGCAGCATACTAAGCGGCTGCCAGCCTGCCCCCTTCGGGGGGAATTGAAAATCAATAAAGGAAAAAAAAAGAAAAAATTACAGCATCGTTATTATTTTCGCTATCAACTACCATCTGAATCATCTTTTGAATGGCATTTGTATTTGTTTGGAGTCATCAGTCATCTGAAAGGTTTGATGCGGCCCACCTCTAATTCCCCTAGTTTGCTGACCTCTTTATGTCAGAATATCACTTGCACCCAACATCCTCAAATATTTAAAGAGTGTAAATCTAACATTTTTCAGGAGAGTGAGAAAAAAATGTTTAACTGGCTTTTACCCAAACATCTGAGAATGTATTCTGATACCACGGAATTATGGTTCTCGCCGTGTCACCACAAAAAAAGAGAGAAATTGCAAACTAAATACTTTATTAAGAACATACTAAGTGCCATACCAGGAAACTGACTGGGTCCAAGCGCCAATAAGAAATACATCAACAAGTTTTTAGTTAGTAGTTGTGTAGTCAACAAATAGTACTTCTCATATCGTCTAAATTTTTGAACTGCAGTGGGAAGCGTTCAAAAAATGGTTCTAATGGCTCTGAGCACTATGGGACTTAACATCTGTGGTCATCAGTCCCCTAGAACTTAGAACTACTTAAACCTAACTAACCTAAGGACATCATATACATCCATGTCCGAGGCAGGATTCGAACCTGCGACCGTAGCGGTCACGCCGTTCCAGAGTGAAGCGCCTAGAACCGCACGGCCACACCGGCCGGCTGGGAAGCATTGCATATCACGAAGTCCATGTACCATTTACTAACGAATGTATGAAGGACTTCCTCAGGGATTTAGTACTTCGATCTAGGCTAAGGAAATGTAAGAGAGTAACGAGAATACAACAGCACTAAAACGCGTTTTCTGAAAAGATGCCGCTTGAAAAGTTTCCCATCCCCCCCCTTCTTTATTTGTTAGATGCTTTGCAATCTCTGTCTTTCCCTGCAATTGCTGCCCTCTACAGTTCCCTCAGAGCAGCATGGAAGTTTTCCCCTGATGTTGTGACACACGTCTTGTCATTCTGTCCCTTCTTCTTGTCAGTTTTTCCCACATGTGCGTCCCCTCGATTGTTCTGCAAACAAACTCCTTACGTATCTTAGTAGTGCACCTAATTTTGCACATCCTTCTATAGAACTGTACCTCGAATGCTATGCAGTGGTGAAACTGTTAGCAGAGGATAGAAAAAGAGCACGGTACCAGAGTGTCAAAAGAGTGTTGCCATTAAAAAAATAAAAAACATACCAAAACAAGCGAGCTCGGAACTTCAATTTATACATGTAGAGAGAGATCATATAATGAAATATTTTTATTTACTTTCTAAAACACGAGCACAATGTACAATTCAAGTTTCGGAGTACCAAAACATTTGACATAATGATCGAATATTTTGATCGCTTTTACTTAAAGGTAAAATTTTTTTACACCGCTGTGGGGCGGCGGGTGGAATAATTGTTACAAAATGTTCCTATTGTTTATTTATTTAATGCTGTTGTTTGCCGTTCTCAACACTGGCTCTCTAACTACAATATTGGCAACCGGAAAGTGATTAGCAAAACGTGAAGCCTGTAATTAGAATTCCTAGTGCCCACTTCATCTGAGAAATACATTTATAGCTACAGCTTATAGCTCTGAGGAATTAGGAGATTGTCTGGGATTCATAATCAAAAACCATTCTCTCTAAAATGTTCACTATATTCTGAAAGTCACAGATCAAAAAGAATCCACACAATCCAACTACCAGAGCAGTTCAGAGTCTAATGCGCTGATGCAACTATAACTGTTCAAATTAAATGTTTAAGTGAATGCTCGCCATAATTTGATGATAATGTTCATCAAACGCCACGCTAAATAATGGTAGAATGTCTGGCCCGCGGCGGCACATGAAAATACGACATACGCTAACTGAAGATAGATGATTAAAGTCATCCCAGAATTAACACTTCACTCGAAAACGATTTCATGGTTACGCGTATCCCTAGTAACTTATTACGGCATCCGAGGCTGTTTATAGCAATGATACCGACGCGACGCGACTCCCGGCACAGGTGGTGCGCTAATCAGCGTCTGGAGAGAACTGGGGACTTTCTTTCTCACGCATCGTTCTTGTATATAAAGCCGGGGTGCAGACGGCTAAGGGAACGCCTGATCAAATCCGCTCTCCCGACTAGCCGCTGGGCTAGTAATGCACCACTTTAAGTTATCGAATAAATCGTTGCTTTCTTTGCTGATGGCCAATGAAGCTCTCAATTTAAATGTGCAATCAGCACACAGGTAAGTAATCATAATAAAAGTCTGACGTGGCTAAGTCAAATATTTTGGGTGAGAGAAATAATTTAATTACACTACACGCAGTAGACGAGCTCTGAACTTGCCCTTTGGAGGTACGCTATCGCTATAGTTTTATAGTTATTCAGTTGAAACTTCTCACACCTTTATGATTATAGCGGATCTCCCTTCCACTTAAATTTAAAGATCCTAGCTTTGTTTATTCGTCTGCTTAATCTATCTTGCTTCCTTAATTTCTAAGACAAAAATCAGAAAATCATGAATTTCAACTAAAATTTTAATTTGTGAGATCCATAATACTGTTTCTACTAAATTATTATGAAAAAGGAATCTAAATATAAATTTTTAAGTTTCTAGCTCTTTTCTGTTGCGCCAATGATTTTTATAGAAAAACGTCCAAATTTCGAAAATGGTTAAAGTTATTGAACTGATACTCAACACATATTGATTTAGTATTACTCTTGACATGCTAGAAACGTTTCAGGTTATTTACTTCATTTTTAAAGTATTGCGCAACATTTATGACGTCAGAGATAGTTACAGCGGACTGGCTGGCACACAATGGAAAGACTGATGTGAATTTTATACGGCGTGAGTAGGCTGCTTCCCTACACCGCCACGGGACCATAGGGACTTGATAAGCCAAACTGTGCGAGAGAAAAAGCGGTCTTAACAGACGAACAGGCACACAGGTGGCTAAAAAATTACAAATTAACAATATTCTGATTTTTTTCCTTTATTTGTACCATGTACTCTTGCTTGTTGCCAAATTCTAGGTCAACGAGGAGCCACCTCTAGGTTTTGATGAGTGAGTTTTCGAGTACCAAAATATGTGATATGAATGGCTGTGTCTATTGATTGAAGTGACTTAGAAGCTTAAGATTTTAACACCGCAAACCGGCCACAGACCTTAATAAGTGACACGAAGTTCAATTTGATACGTCTATTCGTTCCTTAGGAAGAAAGTTCTTAACAGTCGGAGAGACAGTCACGCGGGCATTAAATCGATCATATAAGGTTTCCGTTTTTACAGGTTGAAGCACGGAACCCTAAAAAATGGTATGTACATAGTGATTGGTGATGTTTAATTGACCAGCGAGTCCAGCAGTTGGCAGTGTTTTCTGCACGTCCTCTCGAATCCCATAGAAGTCCCCGCTACACTGCCAAAACGTGCTGCAGCTGCGGGGCTGGTTGCGAAGGCTCGTCCCGCGTAGCAGCTGTGCAGGAACAACGCCGTCATTTGTTAGTGTCACGTCACGTCCCGGCTCGTATTGTGTGGGCCGCGCGCGCGTGAATCACTGGCGCCAGCGCAAGCCTTTGACGGCGAGGCTCTCGACTGTAGCGCCCTCCAGCAGATTCCACGCCACCTCCACCCGCCCCCCATTCCTCAGCAAAGTTTTGTTTAGGCAGACGGCGTGGAGAGCTTCGCTGTAACGACTCTCTGCCTTCCTGCCGCTCTGCTATCGCCCTCTTCGAGAGCCCTACAGCCGCCCCACCTAGCCGCTCTTCCGACTGCCAAAGGCCCAACGACGGAAATGCCTAACAGGGGCAATGGCCGCAGGCGTCCGCGCATCCCCTAACAGCCAGTAATGTAGTGGTCCATTTATAACACGTAATTAAATCATCCATTCGGTGCTGTTTTGGAACATAAATTGTTTTCCACCATCATGATACACCTCGAAGTAAACGATCTGTTACCACACAAACAGCACGGAGTCAGAAAATATCATTCCTGTGAGCCACAGATGGCATTCTACACTACTGGCCATTAAAATTGCTACACCACGAAGATGACGTGCTACAAACGCGTGGTTTAACCGACAGGAGGGAGATACTGTGATATGCAAATGATTAGCTTTTTAGAGCATTCACACAAGGTTGGCGCCGGTGGCGACATCTACTACGTGCTGACATGAGGAAAGTTTCCAACCGATTTCTCAAACAGCAGTTGACCGGCGTTGCCTATCGCGATTGCGGTTTATCGTATCGCGACATTGCTGCTCGCGTTGGTCGAGATCCAATGACTGTCAGCAGAATATGGAATCGATAGGTTCAGGAGGGTAATACGGAACGCCGTGCTGGATGCCAACGGCCTCGTATCACTAGCAGTCGAGATGACAGGCATCTTATGCGCATGGCTGTAACGGATCGTGCAGCCACGTCTCGATCCCTGAGTCAGCAGATGGGGACGTTTGCAAGACAACAACTATCTGCACGAACAGTTCGACGACGTTTGCAGCAACATGGACTATCAGCTCGGAGACCACGGCTGCGGTTATCCTTGACGCTGCATCATAGACAGGAGCGCCTGCGATGGTGTACTCAACGACGAACCTGGGTGCACGAATGGCAAGACGTCATTTTTTCGGATGAATCCAGGTTCTGTTTACAGCATCATGATGGTCGCATCCGTGTTTGGCAACATCTTGGTGAACGCACATTGGAAGCGTGTATTCGTAATCGCAATACTGGCGTATCACCCGGCGTGATTGTATGTGGTGCCATTGGTTACACGTCTCGGTCACCTCTTGTTCGCATTGACGGCACTTTGAACAGTGGACGTTATATTTCAGATGTGTTACGACCCGTGGCTCTACCCTTCATCCGAACCCTGCGAAACCCCACATTTCATCAGGTTAATGCACGACCGCATGTTGCAGGTCCTGTACGGGCCTTTCTGGATACAGAAAATGTTCGACTGCTGCCCTGGCCAGTGTAACACTCCGGTTTAATCTACTGACTTATCCCGCTCGATCGGGATCTGATAGCAGCCCAAATAGATAATAATTAATGTGACCGTGTACCTAATGGGGCTGGCAATCGGATTGGACTGCTACGGAGTTGTTACATTCCATTTTGTCCTTCTCGAATGCTGTAATAATAAAATGTCTGGTAGCAAGAAGAACAACAACACAGCTTCATTAATCAACGACCTATATTCATCACAAAAACACCAAAGTAAGGAGACAGCCACTGCCTTCGTCGTACAGAGTTAATAACGGCTAATCTCAGCACAGGCCCTTTCGTTATTCATTATCGTCACACGCAATTTCAATCATTGTAATCCAACACTATAATCCAACACTGCAATCCAACACTGTAATCCAAATGATGCCGGCGCGGTAGACGCGTAATTACAAATATCGGCACAAAAAAAAATCACTGAATCACACTAGTAATTATACTTTTTCACTTTCCCGTATATTTCTAACACAAAGGGGTTAAACCACGGCGATGGCCACTCCCTTTGTCGGTACGGTCTTGCATTCCAGCAACAGACCTCCACCTGGCTCGGCCCACAGCGCGTACCACACTACTGTCTCAACACTCGCTCTCGCTCTCGCCACCCGACGCACACTGTCGATTGTTTGTCCTGTCGACCTGTGCTGTCGCAAAACTTATAGTAAGGGCTTACGGACCCCTTACACCAGGACATTTTCCAGATCTCTCACCAACTGAAAACGTCTGGTCAATGGTGGCCGAGCAACTGGCTCGTCACAATACGCCAGTCACTAGTCTTGATGAACTGTGGTATCGTGTTGAAGCTGCATGGGCAGCTGTACTTGTACACGCCATCAAAGCTCTGTTTGACTCAGTGCCGAGGCGTATCAAGGGCATTATTAAGGCCAGAGGTGGTTGTTCTGAGTACTGATTTCTCGGGATCTATGCACCCAAATTCTGTGAAAATGTAAACACATGTCAGTTCTAGTATAATATATTTGTCCAGTGAATACCCGTTTATCATCTGCATTTTTAATTGGTGTAGCAATTTTTATGGCCAGTAGTGTATTTACACGGAGTAAGCATTGTTATCGACAGTGGACCTTAAGTTCATGTCATGTTTTTAGAATTCCGTACAACTTATGACACTGTTTCTCAAGAGCAGCTTCTCATCAGATTGCGTGCGTATGGAGTATCGCCTCAATTTTGCTACTGGAATTGTGATATCCTGTCAGAAAGGTCAGAGTTAGCGGTAATTGTCGGAAAGTCATTAGTGGTGTTTGGGGTTCCCCAAGGAAGTGTTACAGACCTGCTGTACCTGATTCATATAAATGATTTAGGAGACAATCTGAGAAGCCCTGTTCGATTGACTGTAGATGATATTGTCGTTTACCATCTAGTGGATATCAGAAGCCCAGTACAAAATGCAAAATGATTTGTACAAGGTATCTGCATGATGCAAAAAATGGAAATTCAATCTAAATAATAAAATGTGCGACAGCCTCAACATGAAAACTCGTTTCTGTTAAATTTCTGCTACACGATAAGTCAGACAAAATTAAATAGTGTCACTTCATCTAAGTACCTATAGATTGCAATTATGAACAGCTTTAATTACAATCGTCACACACAAAGTGTTATGAAGAATGGGAACCAAAGACTACTTTTTATTTGAAGAACACTCAGAAGATGCAACAAATATGTGAAATAGACTAAGTACACTACGCTCATCTGCCTTCTGGTAGAACGCCACTGCGCGCTATGGGATCCTTACCAGGTACGGCTAACGGAATAGATCGAAAAAATTCAAAGAAATAAAGCTCCTTTTATATTTTTGCGAAAACATAGCCAACAAAAATCATGAAATACTTCTACACTTACATTGTTAATTTGGGAGGAGTGACGATTGTCGCTCAGGAAGGCGTCAAGTGAATTTATATCTGCGTCTTTGAATAGGTATATTTTTCATTTATTTTTGGAAGATTTTGGAGTTACAATGTTCAGTCTCTCCACGACAACTGTTCGCTAATCCCTGTATCCATTTTGATGCTCGTTATTCCACAGGATCATTTGTTGCATCCGTTTACTGTTCGAGTGGCTTCATGAACTAACTTTTCTTAATAGTTTTCAGAGAATGCGTTTAGCACAGATTCGGATGATATTTTATGCGTACCTTCGGATTTAAACATCTATTGTTACCTGCACCTTTCTAATCTCACTGTTGTTTAATGTAGGGCAGTGTATTGCATCTTGGGGCACTCTTCGCCTCCAGCCATCCCTGTCACAGAAATTTAATATTCTTTCTTATACCATGATGGTATTAACAGATTGATGAAATGTTGAAATGTGTGTGAATTCCTAAGGGACCAAACTGC
This sequence comes from Schistocerca piceifrons, assembly GCF_021461385.2. Classification (NCBI taxonomy): domain Eukaryota; kingdom Metazoa; phylum Arthropoda; class Insecta; order Orthoptera; family Acrididae; genus Schistocerca; species Schistocerca piceifrons. The sequence goes on along the minus strand of NC_060139.1, from coordinate 317,451,928 downwards.
TGAGGTCGTCGGTCTCTAGATTTACACACTACTTAAATTAACTTATGCTAAGAACAACACACACACACACACACACACACACACACACACACACACACACACACACACACACGCCCCCGATGGGGGACTCGAACCTCCGGCGGGAGAGGCCGCGCAATCAGTGACATGGCGCCTCTAACAACGCCTCCACTCCCTGCGGCTAACCGATTGATACTGCAGTCTTTTTTGAAATCGCAAAAATTATTCCAAACGTGAAAAAATTTGCAGTGCACAACATGATCATGTATCTAACAATAAATATTCCATTGAAATTTAAAAGGGTTGCAATCGAGGAAGTTTTGTTAATACTGTGTTCACTAGATTGTTACGTCAATCAATAAGTGAATCAAATTACTTACCAGTTGTATTAAAAAGCATTTACATGTTAAATACAAATTGAAGTAGAAACTATTGAAAACCAACACAAGTTTCTAGTTACAAGGCAGATAAAATTGTTAAGTCATTAAAGAAACTTAGTTAATCAGCAAATGTCGCATTTTCCGTTGTAGAAGACCTACTTCGGTTTCAGGGGACAACATGGTGCACGAGCAACGAAGTATGTAACTGGTTTCAAAAATATACAGAGTTTTTCTAATCATAAAATTACGTAGCTAAAGAACTAACAATCTTTTTCCAAGTAGATTTAATATATTACATAGCACTTAAAAGTATAGATATGAAAAACGCTAAACAAAACTACTCAACAGCAAAAAACTGTAGAAAATGACGTAAACTGCTTCGGTGGTCTCTAGCGCGCGTTTCTTCACGCGATTCTAAAATGGGTCACTGGTCACCGACCAGAAAACAGGATCTACTACTATCATTATTATTATTATGGTCATGACGACTACTACTACTACAAGTTATTATTATTATTATTATTATTATTATTATTATTATTATTATTATTATTAGCGGCAGCACCTGCAGTAGTACAACTACTGTCAATATTAACTTTGTAAATTCGTAGTCAGTACCGAGAACTCACATTGTCTTTATAGGCGCTAAAATCACTTTAATACTATTAGTCACATTAAAATTGTTGTTTCTTAGGTAACGATGATATAAAACAAATTGCTTATGTGTGAAACCCTAGTCTGATGTAAGAAATGGCTGATGGGCCTAACTGGATCAGTTTAAATAAATAGGTAACATTTTTCTTGGTACGTTAGCCTCCTGATACAACACTTTCCCCTGTACGACTGTGAAAAATTACTTACACGTTCAGATAAACAATTCAAATTCTTTTTTACCTAAGATCGAAATAAGGAATCTTCCGAGAAAATTGTAGTGTATGGGGTCCAGTCTATTCTTCACTCCCTTCATCGCTTCACAAATGCTTAGAATACACATAAACTGATGCTTAATAGGTTATTTCCTCGCTAAGTTATGCCTCAAGTACACTGCGTGACAAGAAAAGTAAAGTACGTAGAAGGGGAGGAGGAAACGATACGAAACTTCACTGGTTGAGAGGGTATGAGATGTTATTTCAGTGGTTACAAACTCGAGTCAAATTTACGAAGAACTGGGCAGTACGAGGTCACTTACCACTATGACGTTGCACATCCTCTGGCCTGAATGTATACAGTGATTCGATTGGGGACGGTTACAAAAAGACGTGGCATCCTCTCCTGAGGCAATCTGGTCCACAACTGTTGTAGCTCGCCCTTGCAAACCTGGATGCTGGCACTGGGATGAAGTTATTCGAACAGGTCCCATATATGGTACATCGCGGACGTGTTTGGGTCTCTTTATGGCCACTGACTTACCTCAGAATCGGGTAGGCATATGACATATTTGGACGAGCGTTGTCCTGCTGAAAAATGGCATCACGATCCTGTCGCGTGAGAGGATATCCGTGACGTACATTTTTGTCGACAGACTTACCTAATCACCAATAGCCATGTTCTGAAGTGCCAGGAGTCACACTGCCGTACCTCTCCAAAACGGGAAAAATGGGACGTCTGTCAAGGTGGCCGCAATAAGCGCCGACGTTGGTCATCGAGGACAGTGCAGTCCGCGATTCGTCGCTGAAAACAATGCGATGCCATTCATCAGTAGCATTCCCAGTCACGGAAACACTCTGTGCGCAGCCGTTTCCGTTGTGTTAACGGCAGCCTATACACGGGATGCTAATTCCCTTCTACAGCTGCTGCTAGACATCGGCCGATGGCGCAGGAAGAGACACGATGTTGCAGGGTGTCCATTATTTTCTCCGGGATGGCGGGCGCAGATGTGAAATGGTTACAATATGCTTGGTGCATAATACCGAGATCATACCTTGTGGTGGTCACATGTAGCCGATCGGAACACTGACGACGAATGTACCTGGCCTCCCGTTTCCGTAAAACACAGATCGCACCAGTGTCACAGCATAATGCCCCACAAACCTATATATTGCATCCGACCAATTGAGGCCGCTTTCAAATTCTGGCAGATGCCGATTACGCTGTGTCACATTAAGTACGCGGCGTATCCGTGTCCTTGACAATGATCATCCAATGTCTGCTGCTGATCACACCCCTTATAGTAGTATAGCCTACCACCCCTGGTAACAATGCTCAACACCAGCAACTCTGGTGGTCGTTCTGCCTGTTACAGAGAATTGTAACTACACATTTGCATACCCGCCAACTGTGTGTACGTTTATGAGGTTATATTGACATCCCACCATGTCTTATGGGTGATTAACTTTTTTATTAGACAAAAAATGTGTGTGAAATCTTATGGGACTTAACTGCTAAGGTCATAAGTCCCAGAGCTTACACCCAACTTAACCTAAATTATCCTAAGGACAAACACACACATCCATGCCCGAGGGAGGACTCGAACCTCCGCCGGGACAAGCCGTTTGTAAGACAATGTATATAGTTTGTCACTAGGAAGCGGCCGTGCGGTTCTAAGCGCTGCAGTCTGGAGCCGAGCGACCGCTACGGTCGCAGGTTCGAATCCTGCCTCGGGCATGGATGTGTGTGATGTCCTTAGGTTAGTTAGGTTTAATTAGTTCTAAGTTCTAGGCAACTGATGACCTCAGAAGTTAAGTCGCATAGTGCTCAGAGCCATTTGAACCATCACTAGGAAGCACTAACTTCTTAAAGGAATCGCGCGTCTGAGTGGGTAAGCAGCGTGATCGGACATTCGCCTTCCGGGAGCTGATTGAGTTCACACCGTGTGACATTCATAGGTGTAGGATAATGTGAGGTTATAAGCCCCGTAAACAGATTTTCTTGACAGCGTTCACTATGTTGTCTTCTGTGGGTGTTAAGAGTCACGAATGTCCTCATTATTTATTTTTAAAATTTGTTAAGACGAAATACTATGTGATACATAAAATGAGGTGTAGAAATTAATAGGACACCCCCTAATATCGTGACGAATCTCCTTTTTCCTGGCGTAGCTCAGCAGTGCGACGAGCCATGGACTCCACAAGTACACTCCTGGAAATGGAAAAAAGAACACATTCACACCGGTGTGTCAGACCCACCATACTTGCTCCGGACACTGCGAGAGGGCTGTACAAGCAATGATCACACGCACGGCACAGCGGACACACCAGGAACCGCGGTGTTGACCGTCGAATGGCGCTAGCTGCGCAGCATTTGTGCACCGCCGCCGTCAGTGTCAGCCAGTTTGCCGTGGCATACGGAGCTCCATCGCAGTCTTTAACACTGGTAGCATGCCGCGACAGCGTGGACGTGAACCGTATGTGCAGTTGACGGACTTTGAGCGAGGGCGTATAGTGGGCATGCGGGAGGCCGGGTGGACGTACCGCCGAATTGCTCAACACGTGGGGCGTGAGGTCTCCACAGTACATCGATGTTGTCGCCAGTGGTCGGCGGAAGGTGCACGTGCCCGTCGACCTGGGACCGGACCGCAGCGACGCACGGATGCACGCCAAGACCGTAGGATCCTACGCAGTGCCGTAGGGGACCGCACCGCCACTTCCCAGCAAATTAGGGACACTGTTGCTCCTAGGGTATCGGCGAGGACCATTCGCAACCGTCTCCATGAAGCTGGGCTACAGTCCCGCACACCATTAGGCCGTCATCCGCTCACGCCCCAACATCGTGCAGCCCGCCTCCAGTGGTGTCGCGACAGGCGTGAATGGAGGGACGAATGGAGACGTGTCGTCTTCAGCGATGAGAGTCGCTTCTCTCTTGGTGCCAATGATGGTCGTATGCGTGTTTGGCGCCGTGCAGGTGAGCGCCACAATCAGGACTGCATACGACCGAGGCACACAGGGCCAACACCCGGCATCATGGTGTGGGGAGCGATCTCCTACACTGGCCGTACACCACTGGTGATCGTCGAGGGGACACTGAATAGTGCACGGTACATCCAAACCGTCATCGAACCCATCGTTCTACCATTCCTAGACCGGCAAGGGAACATGCTGTTCCAACAGGACAATGCACGTCTGCATGTATCCCGTGCCACCCAACGTGGTCTAGAAGGTGTAAGTCAACTACCCTGGCCAGCAAGATCTCCGGATCTGTCCCCCATTGAGCATGTTTGGGACTGGATGAGGCGTCGTCTCACGCGGTCTGCACGTCCAGCACGAACGCTGGTCCAACTGAGGCGCCAGGTGGAAATGGCATGGCAAGCCGTTCCACAGGACTACATCCAGCATCTCTACGATCGTCTCCATGGGAGAATAGCAGCTTGCATTGCTGCGAAAGGTGGATATACACTGTACTAGTGCCGACATTGTGCATGCTCTGTTGCCTGTGTCTATGTGCCTGTGGTTCTGTCAGTGTGATCATGTGATGTATCTGACCCCAGGAATGTGCCAATAAAGTTTCCCCTTCCTGGGACAATGAATTCATGGTGTTCTTATTTCAATTTCCAGGAGTGTAGTTGGAAATCCCCAGCAGAAATATTGAGCCATGCTGCCTTTATATCCGTCCATAATTGCGAAAAATTTGCCGGTGCAGGATTTTGTGCACGGATCGACCTCTCGATGGTGTCCCATAAATGATCGACCGGATTCATGTCGGGCGACCTGCGTGACCAAACCATTCGTTAGAAATGTCCAGAATATTCCCCAGACCAACCGTGAACAATTGTGGCCCCCTCTGACATGACGCTATGTCGACCATAAAAATACTTGCGTTGCTCGGGACACGAAGGACATAGCAGCAAATGGTCTCCAAGTTTCCCGTCAATGACTGTTCAGTTGGATCAGAGGATCCAGTCCATTCCATGTAAACACAGCACACACTATTATGGTGCCTGCACGAGTTTGCACAGCACCTTGTTGACAACCACACTCGGACCCTGTTATCAGCTCTTACCAAGTGAAATCGGGACTCTTGAGACCAGAGGAGACGCGGCAGCCGACGTAATTTCTTTTAGCAAAGGCATTCGGGTTGGTCATCTGCTGCCGTAGCCCATTAACGACAAATTTCGCCCTACGTCCTACATTGAATTCTGAGATGATTTCATGCAGTGTAAGCTGTCTGTTAGCACCGGCAACTGTACGCAAACGTCACTGCCCTTGGTCGTTTAGTGGAGTACGTCGGCCACTGCGTTCTCCATGGTAAGAGGTGATCCCTGAAATCTGGTATTCTCGGTACAATCTTGACATTATCGATCTCGGAAGATGAATTCCCTAACGATTACCGAAATGTAATGTCCCATGCGTCCAGCTCTAACCACGATTCCGCGTTCGAAGACTGTTAACTCCCGTCGTACAGTCATAACCACTTCGGAAATCTTTTCACGTGAATCACTTGAGTACAAATGACAGCTCCTCCAATGTATTGCCCTTTTATACCTGCGTAAGCGATCCTGCCGCCAGCTGTTTATCTGCATATGGCTATCCCGTCAATTCTGTCACCTCGCTGTACACGATAACTTGGCAATTATGTATCACGTATAGTAAAGCAGATAGAAATCCATCTGCGTCGATCGTTCCAGGGTTAAAGGTCACTTTCATTCAGGTCATTTTTGTGTACATGCTTTAGGATTGTCAGTCTGCCTTAGTAGCTGAGTGGTCAGCGCGGCTGCCTACCACCCAGAGGACACAGGTTCGATTCCCGATAACGCCAGGGCCTTTGGACAGGGTTAAGAGTTTCACGCAACTTTTGTAAAAATCGTCAGAATGGAAAAACACGTGGACTGACTTCAGTTTAGTGCTCTCCTTAGATTCAGTATATGTACTAGTATTTGTTTCTTAGAAAATAATTCCTATTATTTCTCTGATGGTAGGCTGAAGAGCTGTTCTGTAAGCAGATTCCGTGACAAAAGGCTTTCTTTTTGATGTATTACGACCACATGAATCAGACAGTATATGTAAATGCAGAGCACTGAGTGAAATGAAATGTTTCCGTCACTTAATAGTTTCTGTGTGGTCACTGACTACCCATCGTTAATGTACTTATACCGTCATCCAACCTCCCGGTAGGTCCACATTGGTTAAGATTAGAACCATTTTTTAAATGCATGGTATAGGGCACAAAACTCCACGATTCTGCAATACCGTTCCACGCTATGTCTGAAATAATTGTAAAAGGAAACGAAGGCTCCATTCCCACAGTTACAAATACGATAAAGCGCAGTGTAATATTCTACTTTCATATGAGGACTGCCTTAGCCCATGCTGTCAAGTTGGAAACGTTGCAAGCCGGCAGAGAAGATCAAGCTATAGTCATATTCCTTCCGTTTCATGTAGCTGTCCTGTGCGACTTCCAGTGCCAAAGGAACATGTTCTCGTTACACAGAGAAAGTGGTTGAAAGTGTAATTACATGAGTTCAATTCACAAAACAGATTCAAATTAGTCTGGCACAGCCGTACTTCGTCTCTGCCGATGTTCAAGTTTTTCTGGGTCGCACATCCACGTTCTACCCATCGGAAACTCCACTTTCAATTTTGTATCATTCAGAGAAAGATTGACTGCGATATTTACGTGCGTAAATCGGCTTGTCAGTCATGTGTATAGATAAATATCTTCTGTTGTATCGCGTGGTAGTTAATTCGCACTGCTGTGCAGACTGAAATAAAAAAAAAGAAAAAATACGTTTAAAAGCGCACCACCTGCGTTTGAATTTAAATTGTTGTGAACGACTTTCTAAAGGTCTATCAACGTGAAACGTAATCAATGATGAGCAACAGATGCGTACTGAAATGCCCGTTCGACGTATGATAACAGAGTTGTGGAGAAATGAACATGTAGGTCTATCACAAATACCGAAAGCCACCTCAGGACCAGATAGATAGTCGCTCAAACAGTAACAGTACAAAAAATAAGGGTAAATACGTACTGTATTAAAAAGGAACAACTCTCTCTCTCTCTCTCTCAGCGTTCATCTCATCGTACGGGAGTTCTTTTTTTCATTTGCCACATTTATATTATTTTTAAATTTGTGACCGCATGCCGTTCTTGTGTCCACAGTCGTCAGGTAACCTAAGGGCGAGGAATCGTGTGCTCGTCTGCACTCCCTGTCTGTGAATCGTGCAAACTTAGTTTTTAAGACCCCTGCCCGGGCAAACAATTAAAAAGGTACAAGAAATTTTCACTACCACAATTGATCCTGCTAAAGATAAAATTAAAATCAATAAAGTCAAAGCAACAAAGAATGTGGTTGTAGTTGATGTAGCAACTGAGGAAGACAGGGATAAGATCTTAAAGCATGCTAAACTGAACATGGCAGTTAAATGTGAGCCACCAAAGAAGCGCAACCCGCTGGTGATCCTTTATGACATACCTGTAGCATTAACAGAGTCAGACATCTACGAGACGCTTTATAATCAAAACTTTGATGATTTGGGATGGGAAAGTTTCAGAAATGACTTTAAATTGAGATTTAAAACAGGGCCCCGGGAGCGTGATGTCGTACATCACGTTGCCGAGGTCTCAGGAAAGATGTGGCGAAGAATCACCACTATGGGGAGAGTATATATAGGTTTTCACGCAATTAACGTGCGAGATTACCTAGTGGTTCCGAGATGCCACAACTGTGGCGACTTGGATCACATACATAAGCATTGTGAGAGGAGGCCGGCTTGCTCCAAGTGCGGGTCAGAAGATCATTCAAGGAAAAATTGCAGCAAAACTGGAATCTGCATACCTTGTACTAAAAGAGGCAAAAAGTCATGCAACACTACCGGTAGAAATTGCCCTACCTACAGGATGCTTGAGCAGAGACTCATAGCCAGAATCGATTATGGCTGAGTCCCCCAATGGGAACAGGAAGCCCAAAAGAAAGTCTCCCAGCAAGAGGTTGAGGGATGCTGTAAGGGCCAATAAATTCAAAGAATTTATACAGAAAATTACGAGGCCACAACACCTGGCAGTCACAATGAAAGATGTCGGTATTCAGACAGATCCTTGTGATCAGAAAGAAGCACCCTCCCCTCCGAAACGGGGACAAAGGTCGCAAAAAGATCAAGTACGACCACTCGGGCATCCTGTGGTAGGGAGATTGTTAGAGACAGACGATCCTAATACTAAAAGTCATGAAGATCAAGTACAAGTTAACAAAATAAGCAGCACCAGTGTACCCACAAATATAGGTACACCAATAAGCCCATCCATAGTACGAGGACCAGGAATAGATCCTGTCAGGATTTATCCCAATCTGGAGCATGCTTTACAGCTGTCTAGACTTGAAGAGCCGGCCACCCTCACAACAGCCCTGAGGCATGTGGTGCGTGTCGGCCATGAATACGGCAGAGACATTACCTTCCCAGTGATGGAGGCTGTAGACAGAATACAGCTCAAGACAATGAATCTCCCCACAGATTTCGGAGCCCTGCGAGACCTGGTTCAGAAAGTGTTTGAAAGGCGCAACGAAAAGTTTGACCTCAATGAATTATATAATCAATCTGTCATAACCAACGGAAGAATTGCTCACGACTGGCGCAGAAACTGGCCGGAGTCTCATATACATACATACTTCCCACGTGAGCCAGTTAAGAGTGGGACAGATAAACGCACATAATAGTAAACTGGTCTTGCAGGAACTCCGGAAAGTGGTGGAGGAGAAGAGTCTAGATGTAGTCTGCATACAGGAGCCATACTCCCAGGTTGGACGGATCCCGTTCACCGCAGCCACCTGGCAACAAATATATAATCCAGGAGAACCAAGAGCCGCAGTCATAATTACAAACAAAGCATTGAGAGCCACTGTGTTAGCGCAATTCTTGGATGACCACTGCAACGTCGTGGAGCTCCACTCACCAACAGGAATACTATACCTGGTCAATATGTACTTCCAGTACGGAAGACCAATAGATGAATTCTTGGACAAGCTCGTGCAAATAGCCACGGCGTTGCGGGGACACAAAATCCTTGTGACTGCGGACATCAATGCTAAATCCCCCCTGTGGTTCAGTGGTACTCAAGACGATCGAGGAGAACAAGCTGTCGACACCATCATGTCACTACAACTCATGGTCGCTAACAAACAGGGAAACCCTCCCACCTACACTGGGGGGGGGGGGGGGGTGGACACGGTACAAACATTGACGTTACTCTAGTAACGCCAAACCTCGCAACAAAAATATCTAATTGGACAGTTTGGGACCGGATTACCACAAGTGACCATAACCTCATAACATTCATCATTGGAGACAGCGAGTGCCACTGGGACATAGGGTGGGAAACACAACTTAACTACAACAAAACCGATTGGGACCGGCTGGCTAGGGAGTGTGACATCCCTGCATTGCTGGAGGGTGATGTCAACATAGAAGAATACGCCCGAGATCTCACTAGTGCAATAACTAAGGCAGTCAAGGCAGCTGTACCAACCAGGAGGAGGGCCATCGCGGCCTCCCCTTCACCATGGTCAGCCGAACTGGGGCAAATGCGCCAAGCAGTACGGAGGGCGAGGAGGTATTACCAGCGGTGTGCCGTCTGGCAAGAAAAGCAGCGATGGCTACAAATATACCGGGAAGCCAAAGAACAGTTTCAACAAGAACTCAAGGCTGTAAGGATGAGGAGCTGGGAGAAATATGTGCAAAGCCAATTGGCTACAGACCCTTGGGGACTACCCTATAAAATAGTAAGGGAAAAAATTAAATCACCTATGGTGTTATCTACCGTCAGGAGTGGGGACCGGATGACGGAGACCTGGCAGGAAACTGCGGGGGTCCTACTCCGTGCCCTACTACCTGACGATAGAGAGGAAGATGATACAGAAGAACAACTTAGAATAAGAAGAGAGAACCAACGGGTCTACGAAAACAATCGTGTCGTCTACCCCTTCTCTGAAGAAGAGGTAAACTCCCAAATAAAAGCGCTCAAAAGAGGCAAAGCTCCTGGTCCAGACGGTATAACCGCGGAGGTGATACAGTACCTCGCCCCCCAGCTGGTGGCGCCTCTCACTCAGCTGTACAACGAGTGTTTACGGCTTCGGACCTTCCCCTCGATATGGAAGAAGGCTAACGTAGTGATAATTAAGAAAGGCCCGGACAAAGACCCCAAAGAAGCCAAGTCGTACAGACCCATATGTCTGCTGGACTTGTTGGGCAAGCTCTTTGAGAGGCTGCTGGCAGACAGGTTGGCTGCACACCGAGTCTTGTGCGGGATGAGTGACAGGCAGTTCGGTTTTCGGGCGGGGCGGTCGGCGTCTGACGCAATCGCCCTGGCCGCGGATGTCTGTGGCTCTGCCCCGCACAAGTATGTAGTCGGCATCATGGTGGACATCAGTGGCGCCTTCGACAACCTGTGGTGGCCTTCGCTCTTCTCCTGCTTGCGGGAGAAAGAATGCCCAGGGCCGCTATATGGCTGTCTGAGGAGCTATTGTGAAGACAGGGAGGTCTGGCTATCGGCCCCTAGCGGCAAAGTCAGCAAGAAAATCACCAAGGGGTGTCCTCAGGGATCGGTCCTGGGGCCACTCTTTTGGGATATAAACATGGAGCCACTCTTGGAAGAACTAAAGAGCAGTGAAGATGTGCTAGAGGTCATAGCCTACGCTGATGACCTCCTCCTGCTGGTCGGCGGCCGCAGCCGCGAAGATCTGGAACCAAAAATAGTAAGAGCCATTACAATACTAACCACATGGTGTCACAAAACCAAAATGACTATCGCACCCAATAAATCAACTTACCTGCTGCTCAAAGGCCAACTCACTAGAAATCCTACCGTTAGAATAAATGGTCTACCAGTTATCAGGCGCCGCGAAGCCCGGTATCTTGGTGTCATCGTCGACGAGAGGTGGAACTATACATCACATATAGACACAGCAACACAGAGATCACTCACAGTACTAAACAACCTAATAGGTATAGGACACAAAAGATTCCACCTCCCACCTGACCTCATAAAATTATACCACAATAGCATTCTTACATCCATAGTAGGCTACGGGTCAGCGGTCTGGGCACACAGGCTCACGAGGGTCATGCCTGCCGTGGCCATAAGGAGAGTGCAGCGAAATATGCTCCTACGCTCAGTGGGCGCATACAGAACAACCCCAGGAGGGGCACTTTTAGTACTAATGGGGTTATGTCCACTGGACATAAAAATAAGAGAACAGGCCACCTGGTACTGGATAAAGAAAAATCGAAGGGAAAAGACTGAGGAAATTATGGGGATATATATAGGGGACAAACCAAATATCAAAAGAAGGGGCATGGAATTATGGCAAAATCTTTGGGACAGCGACGAAACTGGCCGCAGAACACATGAACTGCTTCCGAACATAAAGGAAAGGGTAGAACTCGCTTATATCAAACCAACTAGGGGATTGCTGCACTTCCTTACCGGGAACGGACCCTATCCGACATATCTTTGTCGGTTTGGGAAAAGGGCAACACCAGCGTGCGACTGTGGAGCAGAGCTAGGCACTCCAGACCATGTGGTGTACGAGTGTCCTCTCTTCGACGATGTTGCACAACAATTTAGGGAACAATTGCCTAACAACGACACGTACCACTTGCTCAGGCACGAAACCACATTCAATATCCTGAACCACCTAACAAACAAAATATCGAGCAAAGTCCTCACAGAATATCTCGATAACAATCGATAAATGAATTAAACCGGACTTGTCAGGTACGCCCCCCTGTTCCGCCGGAACGTGGACTTGGCCAGCCGCCTCACGGCTGGAATCCGCCAGGTTTTTGGAATAGGTTGGGGGGTAGTACATCACCACGGACTTGACACGCACCGACTATGACACTAGATATAAGATTAGTTATAAGATCAATCTAGGATATTAGAAATAGTATAGAACTGCAGCGAAAGCATCAATGGCCCGCCCAGTGCCAGGGGCACTCCCACTGGGATTAGCTCAGTGGGAATGGCCAAACAAGTAGGTTTGTATCTATTCTGGCACGCATGTAACGCTGCAGGTAGTGTAGTCATAACAACAACAACTAACATAAAGTATGATAGATTAACCCCCATAGTGGTGATGGAATGTAGGAAGAAAAACCTGTAGTGTTAATATATTAAGTAGCTGCAGATACAAATTAGTAATAACTTAGGACCTACTAATGTATTTAGGTAGTAGGTTATATTGTAACATGATATTGATGAAATAAAGATTTTTTTTTTTTTTTAAAAAAAAAAAAAAAAACTTAGTTCCGTGTGTGATCGTGTTTTAGCTATTTGTGGGTCGTAGTTTCTGTGATGGAGAGATTGGGACCAGCCCAGCATTTGCCTAAACGAGTTTGGAAAACCGCCTAAAACCACTTTGAAGTTGGCCCCTGTATAAGACCAACGGTCACAGATCCACCAAGCAGATTCGACTCAGGTCTGACTCACCTTCTTGCGTACTTACTAGCACTCTGCGTTTCGAGGTATACTGATGCCAACATACAAGACGATCCAAAGGCAAAAATATCGTTTTATGTTAATAGGTCACGAAATATACCATTTGAACATACACTGCAATGACACTTAACTTCTCAGTTGATTTTGGTGGATACCAGTAAAATACTCCTTCAGGTAAAAATATAAGGGGCGATCAAAAAGTTTCCATTCGCAGGCTGTACAGTCCATAATCGGAATGCCAATTAGGCAAAATCACCATTAGCATTGAGACAATCATCTCAGCGATATACCAGATTGAAGATACCCGTTTGATAAAACAGCGTGTCCTGCTGCGTGAAGAAATCCGTAACTGCTTGCTGCACATCCTCGTCAGACAGGAGTCGTCGGCCCTTCAAGTCCATTTTTAAGGCACTGAAGAGAGAGATCGGGACCATAAGGCATGTGTTCGAGTGTGTACCACTGGAGTTGGCGCAATATCTGGGTTACGTCACCTTCGGTGTCGGGAAGCGCGTCATCATGAAGCTGCACCCCCCCCCCCCCCTCTCGGTGCTCTACTCTACAGCAATGGTCTTCGACAGAGATGCTGCCCCGTAAACAGTCTTCATTCTCCAGTGGATGTCCACCGGTGTCTGTACTTCGGCAGCCAAGAAAGCAAAAGCAGCACGTTGGTCCCGTTTCGACGTAATTGGTAATAACGTTGACCTAGTTCACGTTTTCGCATTTACTGCACGCACGTCGGAAACACACGAATGCTAAAATAATCTCTTACCTACATGTCGGTGCTTATATACGCGCATCGCAGTCGCGCTACGTTGCACATCCGCTGCAATAATATCCTCAAACGGAAAATTTTTGATCGCTCTTCTACAATCATTTTATCACCTACATTTTCGAAACAAACGTTGAATTTTTCTCCATTTTCCCAGTAACTATCTAAAGATGCAAAACTGGGAAAAAACAGGTTCTAATTGTATTTTTTAAATTAAAATACATGTTACGGAAATCTTCAAATTTCGTTTTTTCTGAAAAATATTCAGCCAAAAGTTACAACATCTGGTGCTCGAATAACTTCACATTTCCAGTTACGACAATTTTTATTTTAAGCCCTACATTATGGAAATAAACCATGAGCTCTGGCTCACATATTTACACTGTAAGCCCTCTTCAAGTAGTAGGTTGTGCCGGCTTGCGCCTTGCGAGTATTGATAAATTCAAGCTTTACAGAAAGATTAATCTAAAATATATGTAGATTTTGATTACAGTTATGTTATTTTATTACAGCAAATTAATTCTGAATTAATAATTTTCATTTTTCTGGAGTTGTTATTCCTGATTTCTTTTTACATATTTTGTTTTGACGAACATTATAGTCATAATAACTCGCATACGTTTACGTTTCAGTATAGTAATCAAATCAGTTTTAACTCAACGACTTAATAGTAGAAAACGGATTATGCCATACCTACCGATAACAAAAACCAAAATTCAAAATTTCTATCACTAACGCTATATTACAGAATTTTACTTTATTTACGAAAGAAGTATTCATTTGAATTTGTACATGAATATGGAAATGTCAGTTGCATAAAGTTGATTGACAGTACAGGACCTAAGTTTTGCGTATGAGTCAAAATTTTACTAGTATATGCTGTCAGAACATCGACATACTTTAGTAAACCGCCGGATTCAATGTGTTTGTACAATCTTTGACAAACCACCAGATACACTACGTTACACTGTAACACCGAACATGACACTCTAAGTAAAAACCGTTCTCTGTAAACCCATGTGATCTTGACACAGAAATTGGCCATTTCTGAACTTCTGTAGCCTTAAAGTATTTGCTTAGCGTTGCTTCCAGTCACATTATTTTAAATTAATACCTTACCTTTCATTTCGAGCATATTTTGCTTAACTTCAGGCGCTTCTTTACATGTATGTCACAGTAAAACTTACTAAATAAATCTAAAATTATCATCATCATTATCATCTTTCTTTCAAGAATTAGGCTATTGCCTGTCCCGAATTCTCAAACAAAATCATTCCCACCTTTTTCTGGGTCTTGGAGTATCTCCTTTCCCACTCATGAACTGTTGTTTCCAATCTTCACGATAATTTCGATTTTTTTTCATTCATGCTGAAAATATTAAATTCTGTTCTGGTATCTTCCATTTCCATTTGAGAAGAATGAAGTCAATGTAGATATTAAAAAGAGTAGGTGATAATCCACATCCTTATCTAACACCTTGGTTAATAATTGGTTCAAATGGCTCTGAGCACTATGGGACTTAACTTCTGAGGTCATCAGTCCCCTAGAACTTAGAACTACTTAAACCTAACTGACCTAAGGACATCACACACATCCATGCCCGAGGCAGGATTCGAACCTGCGACCGTAGCGATCACGCGGTTCCAGACTGAAGCGCCCAGAACCGCCCAGAAGCACCCAGAACCGGTGGTAAATAATTATTTCTTCTAAACGATTCCTACATGAGTTTATTACAATGCGCGTAGTTTCGTAAAGACTCTACTACCTCTATTAGATCATAAGGATATCCACATTCAGATATAATCATGTGTAGGGTATCACGGCTCACACGGTCAATGGCCTTCTCATGATCGATAAAGGCCATATGGGTGTCTGTATTAAATTCTCTGTGTTTTCCCTTGGTGTTTTTAATTACAGACATATTGTCTGTACATGAACGGTCTGATCTAAATCAATTTTGTTCTTCAGAAATAATAGCTTCTGTGATATTCTTAATGCGGTTATTGAGTATCTTTGAGTACAATTTGTAGCCATTGTGTAGAAGACTTATGCTACAATCGTTTGTGCAGTCATTACGTTTCATTTCTTTGAAAAGAGAGATTACTTCTGTTGTACACGAAGGGTGTGGAATTTTGCAGATCGGCCAACACTGATTTATTGATTGTAAAGACCTTTATCTAGTGGTAACCCAAAAGCTAACTGTCAATTAATTTAAAAACAACATCACTGTAATGGAGGAACAATTTGATATCATACTGTATACTAGTAGAATCTACAACTGACGGGAAAAATTTGTTATTTGCACTTCTTTCCGTTACTCAGCATTTCTTTTCGTGTAGCCAGAATGAAAGTCTGGAATATATAGTTTAATGATATTATGTACTCCAAGAGATTGCTATTTATGGGACACAGCTACCTGACGCTCGGGAATAAACTTCTCGCAGATAGCTTCTGCTTTGAAGGACGGTTTCTTTTCTTTTACATTTCCTTCAATAGAGTTTCAACGACATTTATAATACTGCTATAATCCTCGCAGTCTCCGCATTTTTTATCTTGGGCTCGAGGATCCTCTTGACATACTTATTGTGCCCAGCGAAATCGGATTTTCTCAAGTCCAATCTCTGTCTTGGGCGAATACGTCGTGGTGCTGTATCCATTACAGAAAGTGAAAGGTTGTTAAGTAATAGGAGAGCAACAGGTCCGGACTCCTTTCTCATTCCGTGCCCAACGTGTAAATTAACGCACTCTATACAAGAACCGTGATAGTTTCTAAAAGGCAACGAGCTTACATTTAAACTGAAAATATTAGCTATGACTACACGAAACTCTAACAGAATCAGTTCGTGGCTGACTTACTTATCCTAGGTGAATGGCCTAAAACTGGCACCGTAAATATTGCGCAAATAGAAAGTGCTATTGATGTGTGCTTCTCACAGAATAGATTCGTAGCCAGGGGCTCGTATTGTTAGGAGATAAATAGATTGTAACAATACTTAGAAAACGCATTTTGTGCAAACATACACTTTATAGTGGAACAATGGCTACTGATATTAATAAACTAAATGTAGGGTAAATTAGAATGTCGTTGGTGTTTGTTGCAAGATTATAGTGCGATTCGTTTACGAGATACCGTATATTGAAGAGTTTTTAGTGTATGTCAGTCAAAGCAGTAGGTCTAGAGAGGACGATGGGATTTACCAATGAAGAAAAACTAGACATGCTCATGGTGGCCGGCCGTTGTGGCCGAGCGGTTTTAGGCGCTTCAGTCCGGAACCACGCCGCTGCTACGATCGCAGGTTCGAATCCTGCCTCGGGCATGGATCTGTGTGATGTCCTTCGGTTAGTTAGATTTAAGTAGTTCTAAGTTCTAGGGGACTGATGACCTCAGATGTTAAGTCCCATAGTGCTCAGAACCATTTGAACGATTTGAACACACGCACACACACATACACACACACACACACACACACACACACACACACACACACACACACATTGTGTATTACAAATCCTCTGCCACTAGCACCTACGAACTTTAGGTTCCGTAAACGTACGATAACATGAGCAGAGAGCAAACATTAAACATTATTTAAACGAAAATCTTTTTTAATGGCGTTTATCCCATACCTTCATGGCTTTCGCATGTTAACTTCCGCATCTGGCAATGATAGAGGGCGCCCATACCCAATCAAAGTGAGCGTTTGCAAATGATCCGCTTCCTTTGATGTACCGACAACTGGTGGAACATGTTATCTAGGGCGTACTCAGTATGGATGCACCTTAATGTATCCAAACATTATCTGCTCGGACATTTTGAAATAATACGTAAGAATGGTAAACAAGCGCCACAGAAGAGAAAGAGGTAAACGCCTTTCACAGTCATAAAGAAAAGAAAATATTTCGATGCATTAGCTACAGTTCATTTGCAGCAATGTGTAACCCAAACTGAACTAACAGAAAAGTAGCAGCACTGCTGATGTATGTTCGTGGAGCTGCTTAAGCAAGGAAACAGATACGGCCATGATCTTCTTAAAAATAGGGGTTGGAATGGTATTCGTAAATCCTTTGTGGATGATTACAGAAGTTTTGGGAAGATTTCTACAGATGGCTTGTGGACGCATTTCGTAGAGAGACGGCCATCTTAGACTGCCAGTTTCTGGTTCCTAAGATTGCAATCACAATTCCCACTCACAATTCACAGCAAATTCTTCGAACAACAGTTACTTAACTTCAAAGTTTCGTAATACTCACTAGCAATAACGAATAGATAACCACTTCATGATCGAGCTGCTATGTAACACCACAAGATGCCAAACAATCGAATTCTTGCTGAGTTTCTCTACAATCGTTTGCGAACAACTGCATAGCAAGAAAAAACGTGAATTCAAAATCTGTGTTTTTTAACTTTTTATGCAAAAAATAAAACGTTGTCCGAGAAACTACTTCAATATTGATGCAGCTTTGCTAGTTTCACGTAAAGACAGTTTTTCAGGAGCATAGCACGTGACTCAACTTCCAGTTTTCTATTTTTCTTGAAGCAAACGTAAATGCGGACACATTTCTATGTATGACGGGGTGAAAAGGTCTGCCACAAGGGATCTCCGACAATGAACTGCAGTACTTAGTCTGTGCAGTGAATTGTAAGTAATAATCTTTACAAGGGGAGTGCTGCCATGGGCTACACGTGATCTTTCCTCTTTTGTTTTTTTTCTTTATGGAGTCTGGACACGATACACTCATATAGCCTCCGTTACATGATACGGCGCAAATTAAAACAGATATCAAATATCTCTCTCTCTCTCTCTCTCTCTCTCTCCCACACACACGAACAAACAAATGACCCACATGTAATATTTACATTGGTAGTAAACAGATTACTTAAATCATTATGTGAACCCACCAATGCCACAACATATCGCTCCAGACGCAGATACCACTCACGTCTCTTGAGAATTTTCCTGGTGTTCGCTGTTCAGATTGTTTAATTTTTATGGTGGTGATGTTCTGTTACCTAACGTTGTCGCTGCCGCTACGGTCGCAGGTACGAATCGTGCCTCGGGCATGGAAGTGTGTGATGTCCTTAGGTTAGTTAGGTTTAAGTAGTTCTAAGTTCTATGGGACTGATGACCTCAGAAGTTAAGTCCCATAGTGTTCAGAGCCATTCGAACCATTTTGATTTTATTCATAACCCTGCTCATTGGTACATAAACGAAGTTGTGTGTGTGTGTTTGAGGTTTACGGGCGCTAAACAGCGTGGTCATCAGCGCCCTAAACAAAGTTGCTGGTATGCTAGTCTAGTCGTACGGCCGTACAAATGTTGCACAAAAATACGAAAAAACCGTGAGAAATGCATGACTGAACATAAAACAAGTTGCATTTTCGGCTGCAGTGTACTTTATTTGCTCCTGACGTATTTCATGATTTGCAGTAAAGCATCTTCAGTGGATTTAATTTGGAAAAACGTAGTTTTATTTGTTCGTACAATATTAGTAGCATAGAAAACAATTCACGTCTTAATTTCTAGATCAATAAATTACTACATTGTGTATTGTATATACTGAACCGGGGATCTAGAAACGACGGAGAGGCTTCATCCCGCCGTAGCCCTCAGTGGTTCACAACCCCACAACAGGCCACAGCAGTCGACCCATCCAACCGCCGCCCCACACCGAACCCAGGGTTATTGTGCGGTTCAGCCCACAGTGGATATCAGCAACAGCGCAAGGTGTTTCTGTACACTGAATGCCAGAGCCACCGTGCGCCAAAACAAAGTGTATTATCCGCCGCAAGGGCGCTGCCGCTGAATGCAGGTATATAGTCCGCAGAATTACATCTCAGGCTGAGGACAGAGCAGTGGGAAACCATTCCACCGCCGCCTCCCTCCCTCGCAGATCCCCTTTCCATTATCTACCTTCGTTCTACGCGCCTCCCCTCTCGCCCCGACAATGGCCGCATGTCATCGGCTAATTGCGAATTCCGGTGCCGCACCGGCAAGCATTTGCGTCCCTTGTGGTCGGCTCCGGCTTCTGCAACGCTGCGTGGAAGAGAGAGAAAGGGGTTAGGGAGACGAGGACAGTGTGTGTCCTCGTGGAAGAGGAGGATAGGCGGCTGTGATTGGGGAGGGGGAGAGGGGGTTGCAGGATGTGTTCGGCACAGTAGCCGGCAGCTCGCGCCACCTGTACTGAGCGAGCATTATAGCATTCGCACCTGTGTCCTCCACTAGAACTAGGCAACCCAAGCATATAGAGACGATGCAGATCACAAACGGTTCACAACAATCGACTATGTTCTGCATAACTGTACTGCTGTTGCAGCTTATTATATATGGGCTATACTACGCTCAAATACACTGCCTGAAAAGAAAGAGAAAATGAAGCACCCAGAAGACATGGTGGGACGTCAGTTTTATTTCGTACCCTCACGCACCATCACTGGGCATGTAAATGATTAGAAATGCATTTCTCTATGACAGGTAGAACGAACACCAAAGCGTATTAGCGTTGAAACTTCCTGGCAGATTAAAACTGTTTGCCCGACCGAGACTCGAACTCGGGACCTTTGCCTTTCGCGGGCAAGTGCTCTACCAACTGAGCTACCGAAGCACGACTCACGCCCGGCACTCACAGCTTTACTTCTGCCAGTACCTCGTCTCCTACCTTCCAAAACAGTTTTAATCTGCCAGGAAGTTTCATATCAGCGCACACTCCGCTGCAGAGTGAAAATCTCATTCTCGTATTAGCGTTTTTTGTGTTCAGTCTTGCTACAAAGCCTGGTTGGATATCTAGGGCTCGTGAACAACCTCTAATGTTGAGTAATAACTGTCGAGGACACAGACATGGTGCATACTTGTGTGAGACAGCACTATCAGAAGCTGACAGAGTCTGGAAGGGACGCCATTTTGCGAGCCGGTCAAATCGTGCAATATCCAGATCTTTAGTACATTCGGGTGTCACAGTGGTCCAGTGTTGAACTATTTGGAACATGAGGGCAGACATAATCTTCGTGAAGATTTCGGTCGAAAAAGTTTAATCACCACAAGGAAGGATCACTGTATATATTTATTTACATGTTCGTAGGACCAAATTGAGGAGCATATCCACAAGGTCATGGGACGTGACTGTAAATGAAGTGACAACATAAAAAATAACAGATAAAAATAAAATGTTTATGAAACCAAAAAAAGTCAAGACAAAAGTTTAAGTAAACGCAATAAACAATACATCAGTACTGTGCATCAAGTACATAGTAACCCCTTTACATATATACCTGCCATCCGAGAACAAGTAATAGGCTACTGGCAACATTCTGTGTCATCCCGCACCAGCTCTAGCAGCAACCAGACATGGGAATTGCTGTCCCATGCATATGCTGAAGTTAACACTACAACACAGACGCCGTGACTGGGGAACATGGACTGCTGGGGAATAGTACTGCTTTGTGTTCTGCAGTGAATTGGAGATCCATATTACCAAAGACGTCCGTCCTCGGCGAGTATGAAACTGACCTAAGAAGAGGTCCCATTCTTCCCATGTTTCGGATAGAACGACGACGTTGCTCTTTGCATCATGACATGGAGCCATTTGATATGACATCATGTCTCGACTGGTACTGATTGAGAGAACTGTGACAGCATAGTTGTATGTCACGGATATCCTCCGTCCTCATGTGTTAACTCTCAGGCGAAATATCATGGTGCCATTTTTCAACAGGACAATGCTCGTCCACATATGGCACGCATCTCTACGAGCTCTCTGTGTGAGGCTGGGATACTCTCATGGACAGAAATAGTCTTAGATAATTCCTGATAAAAAATGTTTGGGACCAGCTCGGACATCAGCTCCATCACAGATTCAGTAACTATGTTATCAAGGACCAGCTACAACAGTTGTGTAGCAGTTTTTTTCACGATAGCTTGCAGTGGTCTTATGATACCTTTCCATACCGAAGCAGTTAATGCATTATGCAAGAGGTGTGCAACGTCGTACTCATCAGTGGGCTCATACTGGAGTGGACAGAGGTTCAGGGCACTCTCTTGTCATTGGGGTAGGAAACTGCCCTTCAAGGCGGAAGAATCAGTAATGACCATCGGCATAAGGATGCAGAAGGCAATAGAAGCCACTGCATTAAAGACACATAACGTGTATTAACAGGACATGTAGGCTGTAATTGAAAAGTGTCATGATGATCTCACCATTGGAAAAAGATTCCGAAATAATCTTCCATTCGGATCTCCAGGAGGGGACTGCCAAGGGGGAGGTGACTATGAGAAAAACATTGAATAGCCAACGATAGGATAACTTTGTACGAGTAGGGGCGTGGAATGTCAGAAGCTTGAACGTGGTAAGGAATATAGAAAATCTGAAAAGGAAAATGCAAAGGGTCAATTTGGATATAGTAGGGGTCGGCGAAGTCAAATGGAAAGAATACAATAATTTCTGGCATAATGGGAGCAGGATTCGTTATGAATGGGAAGGTAGGGCAGAGAGTGTGTTCCTGTGAACTGTTCAGTGATATGGTTGTTTTCATCATAATCTACAGCAAAACAACATCGACGACGATAGTTCAGGGAGTCATGCCGACGTCTCAAGCTGAAGATGAAGAGAGAGGGGCAGTATATGAGGATACTGAAAGTGAAGATGAAAATCTAATAGTCATGGGAGACTGGAATGAAGTTGTAGGGGAAGGAATAGAAGAAAACGTTATAGGAGGATATGGGTTTGGGACAAGGAAGGAGATAGGAGAAAGACTAACTGAGTTCTGTAACAAGTTTCAGCTAGTAATAGCGAATACTCTGTTCAAGAATCACAAGAGGAGGAGATATACTTGGAAAAGGCCGGGTGATAAGGGAAGATTTCTCTTAGATTACATCATCGTCAGGCAGAGATTCCGAAATCAGATACTGGATTGTAAGGCGTACCCAGGAGCAGATATAGACTCAGATCACAATATGGTAGTGACGAAGAGTAGGCTGAAGTTCAAGACATTAGTCAGGAAGAATCAATACGCAAAGAAGTGGGATACGGAAGTACTAAGGAATGACGACGTACGTTTGAAGTTCTCTAACGCTATAGATACAGCAATAAGGAATAGCGCAGTAGGCAGTACAGTTGAAGAGGAATGGACATCTCTAAAAAGGGCCATCACAGAAGTTGGGAAGGAAAACATAGGTACCAAGAAGGTAATTGCCAAGAAACCATGGGTAACACAAGAAATACTTCATCTAATGGATGAAATAAAGCACTACAAAAATGTTCAGGGAAGTTCAGGAATGCAGAAACATAAGTCGCTGAGGAATCAAATAAATAGGAAGTGCAGGGAAGCTAAGAAGAAATGGCTGCTGGAAAAACGTGAAGAAATCGAAAAAGAAATGATTGTCGGAAGGACAGACTCAGCTTGTAGTAAAGTCTAAACAACCTTTGGTGGAATTATAAGCCAGGGTGGTAACTTGGGAAGTCCGCTGTTAAATGAAGATGAGAGAGCGGATAGGTGAAAACAGTACGTTGAAGGCCTCTATGAGGGGGAAGATTTGTCTGATGTGATAGACAAAGAGATAGGGGATCCAGTATTAGAGATAGAATTTAAGAGAGCTGTGCAGAACTTAAGATCAAATAAGGCAGGTGGGACAGATAACATCCCATCAGAATTTCTAAAAAAAAAAAGTAGCAACAAAAAGACTATTCACGTTCGTCTGTAGAATGTATGAGCCTGGTGACATACCATCTAAATTTCGGAAAAATATCATCCACACAATTCCGAAGACTGCAAGAGCTGACAAGTGCGAGAATTATCGCACAGTCAGATTAACAGCTCATGCATCCAATTAGCTGCCAAGAATAATATACAGAAGAATAGAAAAGAAAACCGAGGCTGCGTTAGATGACGATCAGTTTGGCTTTAGGAAAGGTAAAGGCACCAGAGAGGCAATTCTGCCATAGCGGTTGATGATGGAAGCAAGACTTGAGAAAAATGACAGATTCACAGGTTTTGTCGACCTGAAAAAAGCGTTCGACAATGTAAAATGGTGCAAGATGTCCAAAATTACGAGAAAAATAGGCGTAAGCTATACGGAGAGACGTGTTATGTACTATATGTATAAGAGCCAAGAGGAAATAATGAGAGTGGACGACCAGTAAGGAAGTGTTCAGATTGGAAAGGCTGTACGACAGGGATGTAGTCTTTCGCCCCTACTCTTCAATCTGTACATCAAATAAGGAATGATGGAAATAAAAGAAAGATTCAGGAATGAGATTAAAATTCAGGGTGAAAGGATATCAATGATACGATTCGCTGATGACATTGCTATCCTGAGTGGAAGCGAAGAAGAACTACAAAGAAATTTAACATCAGGAGTGGTGTTCACGAAGTAGATGAAGTTAAGGAGCACAGCATTGTATGATAGTGAATCATGGACTGTGGAAAAACCGGAACAGAAGAGAATCGAAGCATTTATGATGTGGTGCTACAGACGGATGTTGAAAATTAAGTGGACTGATAAAGTAAGGAATGAGATACTGCGCAGAATCGGAGAGGAAGGAAATATGTGGAAAACACTGATAAGGAGAAGGGACTGGATGATAGGACATCTGTAAGACGTGAGAGAATGACTTCCATGGTAATAGAGGGAGCTGTAGAGGGCAAAAACTGTAGAGGAAGACAGAGATTGGAATACATTCGGCAAATAACTAAGAACGTAGTTTGCAAGTGCTACTCTGAGATGAAGAGAATGGTAGAGGAGAGGAATTCGTGTGGGTTGCATAAAACCAGTCAGAAGACAGATGAATAAAAATAAAATTAGTGTTGCGAAGGAAAGGATCCTCAGATCGACAAATTGAGCGGACGTTCCAGTCAAATTCGGCAAGAGGTAAAGTTGGAAAAGCAAAAGAGAAATCCAGAGTCCCTTTTATCTGCCTTACCCAGTCTGTATCCGGAAAGATCGATAGACTCAAACGGCAACGTGACATCCAGAGCACTTTCTTTCGTTAATAATGCTAAAGAGGATCTAGGTCTGCAAAAGTCACAATTTATTATGTAATGTGGTTTATGTTATATGGGACAGACTATTAAAACAGTCGAGGAGAGGGTCAAGGAACATAAGCGGCACACCCGACTGTAACATCCACCGAGCGCTGCCAGCTGTATTATCAGGAAATGAAATACGCGAAGGGATCGGGGCACAAACGCAAACTTATGGGATAGCGTAACTCAGGACTCTGTCGAAATAAATATGCTCAGAAACATAATAAACCGTGGCACAGGCTTAAGTTTAAAAAAGGGTAGTGCTGGTGCTCAATTTATTAAGATATCTCTGGCCGTCACATCCAACGGAGCTGGGCAGTGCTGAGAGAATGTACGTTTCACGGAATATCAGTGTAAGTGAACGTCGAAGGGCACAGCAGTAGATGCGATGTCAAGCTATTAACAGCAGCGTGACACCAACTAGTTAACATTCCGGTTGGAGTCCTAGCAGCGACTATACATAAAACGGAATCAACGACATGGGTGAGCAACAGAAAATACACAATTAAGCAATCAGCCGATAATACCTCTCTGCAATGGCCAGTGCGCTTTTTAAGTTTTTTCTCACTTTCTGGAAATGTAAACATAGGTTAAGAATGGACATAGTGTCAAGGGACCGCGTTTTCGCGGGAAATGTTCATTTCGGCTTAGATATCCAGACGTCATTCAGGAGATGCCTTCATGGTAGTACATGTCTCCCGAAACCCTCCCGCAAATCTTGCAGGATCAGCGATCCTGGAAGAAATATTTCGTAGAAATAGCTTATCTGTAGCCCGTGATTGTTTCGACAGTGAACCTTTCACGCTGAAGCCGGGAGTGAGCTGTTTTCAATTTGTTCGATAGGTCTGCAGGTAAGCGGGAGAGCGTATGAGAGGGTTGGAAGCTGGCGAGAAGCGCTGACAGTCTTGAAATTGAGGATGACTCTCTTACTTTGTCCCTAGGTAGCCTCACCGGCAAGAGAATAACATGCGAAACACATGGTTTTGACTCGGAAGCCAACTCAGGCACACAGTTTTAGTAAAGCGTGAAGTTTAAGTAACTTATATTCCATGGTGCTAACACAGTTTCTCATAATGAAGATGTACTTGAAGTTTCTTTAGAAACTGACACCCAAACGTCCAGATGTCAGACAGTCGGTACCAAACGGAGTATGTCGATAGAATATCAACCAAAACACCGATTTAATTCGTGTTGTGTACTGTACTTATAACACTTCCGTCTGCTACAGCTATACCATAACCTTAAAGCTGGAGACGGGCTGTGAAATAAAACTATCTTGTTGAAGCAGTTATGGTATAACGCAACAGAGCAGTGTTACCCTCTGCGAGGAATTTTGTTGTGTTGACCGAGTTGTACCTAACGGAAATGGCTTATCGGAAATGAAAGTCAGAATTACGTAAATATCCGGACAGAAACAAACAATATTTTTGGCTAGCTATACTGTTTAAAGAATAAGGAAAACGGTCGCCAGCCTAATCAGGCAAGAGAAAGATTAACGTTCTCGTTTAAGAAAGTAGGTATGAGTAACTTTAACGGACAAACACAACCTATACTTGGCCACACGCGAGTGCAATGAACTCTGACACATACATATGTTTACGATAAGATTGAAGCTAACAGCTAGAGCAGCACAAATTATTTGCAAAAGTATAACAGATACCGAAACACACTATTACTTTTAGGGCTTGTTCAAACTGAACGGTCTTTATAACATTACTATTAACATTCACTGCAGGATCATAAAGTGGACATAGGTTAAGTCCCTCTCAGTTAAATACTTTACTATTTAAAATGAAAGTTAATTGGAATCCACTAACATGTTGCTTCTCACTATCATTTGAATAAAGAAATTATGGTTTTCATAATTAGTGGTCTTCCCGTTACTTGTTACCCAGCATTAGCATAATAGACAAACTGTGGATCCTATTAATATGCACTGCCAATACACAAGAGAGATAAACACTTAGCAATCATGAACATATAATTTTCTACTATTGCAGTTTTCCACTTTTACTACAGTGAAACACAATGTTGACAAAATTGCAAGAAACTGACTCACCTTTTAGTGTTTACTACTCTAAGCAAAACTTTATAAGCCTCAATTTTAAGAACTTTAATTTATAAAAGGAACAGCAAATTTTACTTTCAAGTAAATGATTAAATAGGTGACTTTGAAACTTCACAAAACTACATTTACTGCCTCCCACAATTTCACTAAATCCACATTAAATCCGAATATGCCATTCTCATCAAAGATCAAATAACATTATGTAATTAACTGTCTAACTTCGAGGCTTTCATTTTTTTCACAAAATAGGACACTCGGTAATCATAATTCAAATGAAGAGGAACCTGAGAGGTGTTGTGATAGGAAAAAATCAAGGTAGGTACATAAATTCAGTTATAAGTTACCTTATATTTCTGCACACTAAATCGCCCAATAAGCTGATCCTTCACTGTACATTATTATAGTACTCCTTTACAGTGATTGCGCAGTGTGGTGGCAACTGCATGTTGGTAGGCGGATTTGTAGACAGAATTGTGGACTTTGGCCCTTCTTGGTGACGAGGATGAATACCAATTTCAGAATCGTTCCAGCTATTTATCCATCCATCCGAGGCATTGGAAAGTAGCAGAATAAACCTCTCTCGGAACCAGGCCAATATGCCACTTTTACATGGCAGTGCACAGTTTGGTAGCTCGTCCCCGACTGAGTCTTGTTCCACCTTTTCTACCTAGACCAACGACAATTTGCGCGCGCCACACAGTTCCGTTCCCGAGGGGAACCACTACACCTTTTACATACAAACTAACTAAGAACCCTAAGTGAAGGTCAGCAATTTACATAACAGCAAACAAACATTTTCAATAAAACAGAACATTTGCACATATTGGTAGTTCTACAAAAAATTATTTAAACAAATTCTAAATATATAAAGTAAGTTTTTGTTCCCTCCGAACGAGACAAAGAATTTAAATGACAGATATACTACATTGCATAGAATCAAATCATGACATCAAAGTTTTAACAAAGAAAGGAGTATACAATTTAGTGTTATCGATTCAATCAAACAAGATTTACAGAAGCTCAACGATGTGACATTAAATAAAACAAAAGCAAAATAAATCAGTAGAGCATTAGATCTATGGTGTTACATACTCCAGCAGAACATTCATAAACGGTAATTAAAAGTAACACCAGAACTACGGAGGAAAGGGAAACCGTATATGTCAGCGATTGTCTCGTAAATCTCTGAGGGGCGATTTGGTAGAGCGTGCGATCCTTGTAACGAAGGTCCAGCTTTCAAACCGCACTGCTGACAGTTTGTTTTTTAACTGTTCGTGCTTGAAATTGTTACATGGGGAAACATTTTCCTGACATCTAGAAGGGCTTTTTTGGATTTTGTAGCAACATTCTTTTGACAGTCTTCTTTTGTTTCGTTGATTTAACGTTATGTACTTATTATTGATCTTATTATTTGTTTATTATTAGTGTTATTATTATTATTAGTATTTCTTTCTTGTCTCAGACGTTATGTCTGGTTAAAAATGGAAGGTGACGCGGACCTTGATCAAGCGTGACTTCCTTTTAACTGTACGGTATATGTTACATTGCATTTAGGAACTTTCGGGTAATTGAACAAGTGTCAATAATTACAGATTTCTGTAGTTGTAATATAAGTTTGGATGTAGCTGTATTGCATTGATGTACTGGTGGATATTGTGTGGTATGACTCCTGTAGTTGATAGTATAATTGGTATAATGTCAACTTTATCCTGATGCCACATGTCCTTGACTTCCTCAGCCAGTTGGATGTATTTTTCAATTTTTTCTCCTGTTTTCTTTTGTATATTTGTTGTATTGGGTATGGATATTTCGATTAGTTGTGTTAATTTCTTCTTTTTATTGGTGAGTATGATGTCAGGTTTGTTATATGGTGTTGTTTTATCTGTTATAATGGTTCTGTTCCAGTATAATTTGTATTCATCGTTCTCCAGTACATTTTGTGGTGCATACTTGTATGTGGGAACATGTTGTTTTATAAGTTTATGTTGTAAGGCAAGCTGTTGATGTATTATTTTTGCTACATTGTCATGTCTTCTGGGGTATTCTGTGTTTGCTAATATTGTACATCCACTTGTGATGTGATCTATTGTTTCTATTTGTTGTTTGCAAAGTCTGCATTTATCTGTTGTGGTATTGGGATCTTTAATAATATGCTTGCTGTAATATCTGGTGTTTATTGTTTGACCCTGTATTGCAATCATGAATCCTTCCGTCTCACTGTATATATTGCCTATTCTTAGCCATGTGTTGGATGCGTCTTGATCGATGTGTGGCTATGTTAGATTATACGGGTGCTTGCCATGTAGTGTTTTCTTTTTCCAATTTACTTTCTTCGTATCTGTTGATGTTATGTGATCTAAAGGGTTGTAGAAGTGGTTATGAAATTGCAGTGGTGTAGCCGATGTATTTATATGAGTGATTGCTTTGTGTATTTTGCTAGATTCAGCTCGTTCTATAAAGAATTTTCTTAAACTGTCTACCTGTCCATAATGTAGGCTTTTTATGTCGATAAATCCCCTTCCTCCTTCCTTTCTGCTTAATGTGAATCTTTCAGTTGCTGAATGTATGTGATGTATTCTATATTTGTGGCATTGTGATCATGTAAGTGTATTGAGTGTTTCTAGGTCTGTGTTACTCCATTTCACTACTCCAAATGAGTAGGTCAGTATTGGTATTATTATTATCATCATTATTATTATTACTACTACTTCTGCACGTGTGATGCAATTGTTGCTTTGTTTTTCTCTTCTGATTGTATATCCTGTGAAACTACAAATGTACACTATACAATTACAACTTTCAAAGAAACAAAGCGAAAGCAGACTGCTAAGAGAAAATTGATGTAAACTTCAAACAGCCCTTTTCTATGTCATAAACATGTTGTCGCATATAACGCTTTCACGTATAATAAAGTAAAGAAAAAGGTCGTCACTGGGATTTGAACTGAGGACCCTTTGCTCGAAGATCCAACGCTCCCTCAATTTCACCAATAAAGCTATACATAATAATGCTTTTCATGATCTTTCTAAATTTGATGTTACTGTTATTTAGCTTTCACTCACGTTCTACTGGACAAAAACACATAGTATGAACTAAATCGGAGTTTTGGTTGATATTCTATCGACATACGTTTGACACCGACCTGAGTGTGTGACATTGGATATTTGGGTGTAAGTTGTTCTACAACATCAGCAGTGTTACCGATGTATCAGATACTGGATACATCAAGAAAGGTGACTTTGTTTTCCTTTTTGCAAGTTCAAATGGTTCAAATGGCTGTGAGCACTATGGGACTCAATTTCTGAGGTCATTAGTCCACTAGAACTTAGAACTAGTTAAATCTAACTAACCTAAGGACATCACACACATCCATGTCCGAGGCAGGATTCGAACCTGCGACCGTAGCGGTCTCGCGGTTCCAGACTGCAGCGTCTAGAACCGCACGGCCACTTCGGCCGGCTTCTTTTTTTTCCAAGTGCCAACCTCGAGTCACATTTATACATCAGCTTTGTCGAGAAATTTATTTAGTTTTCATTAAAAAATGGATATTTATTGTTTACAAATGAAACAAAATGTATAGAGTAGCTCAATTTCATCAAATCATTATTGCTGCAAGTAAGAAAGAGAAAATAGTTAGCCGAAATTAAGTAAAATGAAGGATATGTTCATAACGAACGTCGATGGATCATTGATTCGTTACTGTGGTGACATAGAGGGGTATTGTTGAGGGCTTAAAAACTGTAGGGGGACTAAGTGCTGAATACGAGAAGAAGCTTCAAGTGGGTGGGTGTTGCTGTAGTAATGCAGAGATGAGGAGACTTGAACAGGATAGAATAGCGTGGAGATCAGCGTAAGACAGACTCCAGAAGGAACGACGACGGCGACGACATTTGACGTGGTGTATGAAAAATAGTCGTTACTTACATCTAATAGCCAGTAAAAGCACATAGTCAATAGAGTTATGGAAGCTCGATGAATTAGGAAAATGCATGCGTACCATCGACATCGACATCGATGATACGTTTACGATAAACAGTACATACAACAAGTGTGTACATGCTCATGAGAAGTGGTGCTAAGGAATAATGTTGATGACTAGTTAGTAGAATGAATATCTAATGAATATAGACAGAAGCGAATTGGCGAGAAAATAAAAATGTGATGTAACTCGTCTAAAATGACTGGAATGGCTTATATGACACATACTGAGGCTTCAAGAAATCGTCAGTTGGAGTGAAGTGGGGGTCGTAAAAAATTTATGGGGTGAGCGAGGCCTGAATACAGTAAGCAGCTTCGACTGTATGTAGACTGCAGTAGTTGAGAGGAAGATGCTTGCAGAGGAGAGACCAGTGCGGGCATCTGCATCAAACTGTGGACTGAAAACCACAGCAATAGGAATATCGCGAACGTATTGACTTATTTATACAAAATATCAATATTTAGGGTATCTCGATATATTGGTATACTGTTGCCATCTCTACTTGTGGTTCGTATTCCAACGCGCTGAGCTAACGGCGTGCCCCGGTGGTACCGTGCGCGCCTGGCATGCATTCGCCGAACAGCGCCGTTGCCCAACCAGCACAGGTGTTCCACGGGTAGTCTAATTAAAAGCAGGGCAGGCGCGCCGCGCCACAGCTGGTTTGCGCGCTCCCGGAGTCGGCTGCCGGCTGACCGCCCGCTGGCTCGCTTCGCAACCGCTCTGTGCGCCGTTCCTCTGTTTACGGCCACCGCAAACATTCCTGTTTACCTGCGCCTTCCCCTTCCCTCCCACGGCAGGTAATTAGTGACGGCACTCTGCTCTGCCCACAGCGTCACAAACAGCTCTGCCCCGCTGCGACCCTCTCGCCGTCATCAGCACCGGCTGCAGGCCAAGTGGCCGCTGCACATACCGATACGTCTTCCAAATATTTGCTGTTCTGTGTGAGAGAGGAGGAAACCTCTCGGATTGGCACACAAACACTCTGTCCTTTCGACGAAAAAAGGGTCTGTGTTTCCGACACAGTACCCTTTTACTTCACTGCACTTTCCCAACGTTTCTACCGTCCTGCGTATTACCTGCCTGCAGCGCGCTAATGGAAAGTTTACAGAATGCACACTTTGAGCTGCAATGACGCGTTAATTCAATTCAGAACTTTTTCGAGCTACAAACAATAGATGTTGGAACAGGCGATGGAACATCTTTGAAATATGTACTGTGTGAGCATCGTTGCTGTCAGCAGTGGAGAGTGCTGTTTGCCTGCCGCACTTTCGTGCTCAACACACAAACGATATCGAACCTGGTGTAAGCCTTATATTGCCTTGAACCAGAAAATTACTAATAACAGTAACTGCTCTTTGATTCCAAAGTTCTTAAATACAGGGTGACTCAAAAGAAAGGGAAATACTGGAATGGAGATCAATCGATGAACACAGTGTAAGTAGGCTGTTGGCTGTGTTTGTCTCTGATTTTGTTCCATCGTGTCTAACTTTTGAAGCTTTTGTCCCATTTGTTGTATTAATTGTAATAACAATGCACTGGTGTCTGAAACATGTTCCTCAGTGCTTTTCGGCAGTGGATTTGCATCGGCAACATTCACATTTTGACAAGCTGAAAATGTGTCTTGACTTATTTGAGAAAACGGTGAGGACCCAAAACCTGAATCTACAGTATTTGCGAGATTGTGTCCTGTCATTTCGGATTCCGGAGGCGAGCTGTTGCCGACCGATCGATCGATAATGCTTCCCTGTACACTAATTGTTTCACTGTCTACACCATTATTTGCAGCCCGCTCCATTTCCCTATGCACAACTACCAAATTACTAGTTTGAACATTAGTTAATTCATTACACGGTGGCGGTAACACACTGATTTCGTCTTCACTGTCATTTCTCAGTTCACTTTGGAGCCTAGTATTACGTTTGTCACACGCCATTATTGTCACAATATTTCACACGACAACACAGAAAAGCACAATTTGAAGAGCAAAATAAGAAAACACATTAACATAGCATTGAAAATAATATCTCGTTAATTGCAAGCGCGTTAATTTAGCGCGTACTTGGTGCAAATCTACATGCATGCGACAACTGTTTTACTGTACAACAGTGACAAACTACAACTACAAAGGAAATTCTCTCTATAATTACGCGCTAGCAATAAACAATAGCTACACTCATTACAGAAACTACAAGAAAAAATTAGAAGATTCCAGTGAGATATCCTCGGCTAAGGGTCGACATATGTAACGTCCCCTTAGAAAAATTATAAATGACTGTGCTTAAACTGACACACAATATTTTTAGCGCAACGCAATCTGACTTTCAATAATCCCTATGGCCTGACTAACATTAAACTATACCTTTCACAAATCACTTACCTCACAAAAATCTTCGTTACTCGAACTTTTGCAATACAGCGAACGCCACTACTGCCAGCTAAATAAAAGATTCTAACTACTGAAGGGACTAACTACTGATAGGCATAGTTAGCAAATGAAAGATTTTGATAAAGAACAAACAATGTATTTACCTTAATAGTGTTTAAAAGTCATAATATATAGCAGTTCATGACATCCAGTCTTACAAATTTACTGTCTCTGATGGACACACGTCCAGATCATCCGCTCTCAAAACTCCACCATTTCTCTCCCCACATCCACCACTGCTGGTGGCTCACCTCCAACTGCGCAACGCTATGCGCTGTTAACATCGAGCTGCCCAACACTACAATAGCGAACATCAATGCAAACCAGCCACAGACTGCACACAGCACAGCCAACAGCCTACTTACAACAGTTACTTCACACATATTTATTTACGTCGGTGTATAGCTCACGGTATGACCCCCTGGACGAAGGCATTGCTGCAGCGTGATTGGGACATTATGCATGGCATTTCAATAGGAATTCTGGAGATTTCATATCGTATTCTTGCTGTAAGTTCTTCGGTGGTAGCAGGTCGAGTACGGTAAACCGCGCCCGTAAGGTGACCCCACAAAAAAAAAAAAAAAGTCGCATGGTGTCGGGTTAGGCGATATCTTGGGGGCCACGCAGTGTCACCGTACACTGAAATGCCACGCTTACCAAACAATCGTCGCACGGCTCCCATCAATATCAGCGCAGTATGTGCCGTTGCTCCGTTATGTTGAAACTGTTTGCAGAAAAATGGGGCAGTTCATTCACTGCAGAACTTTTAATCATGGCAACATACCGAATAGATGTTCAGTGGTTGTGCGCCCATCATCATCTCCAAAAAAGTGGGGGCCTAGAACACCACTCGATGACGTGGGTCACCACGCTGCTGAACAGTGGACGCTCATTTAGGTGGTGTGGAGTTTACTGAGACCAATCGCGAAAATTGTGTCCATTGACAAAGCCACTGAGGTGGAAGTGAGCTTCGTCCGTCAACCACAGGTTGTTGAAGAATTTGTCGACGTTGTGCGCTTTTGCTAACATGCGTTCAGCATACTGTCTGCTTGTTAGCACACCGGAAGTTATTGAAAGAACTGCAGCTTGTGCGAGTGGAACTTTAAATCCACTTTCAGTTTTCGCTGAGCACTCCCTGAACACTCGAACACTGCATCTGTCGAGACTTTACGTGATGTCGAAGAGAGCGTTGTAGGCGTTTTATGAAAGCAGTTGGCAGAGCAGTCGTGGGTCTCCTTGCAGGTTGCTTCTTCAGTGCAGAAACCGTTGCTTCAAAATTACGAACATATCGCGTGCGCTGATGGACCACGATGATGCCGTCCTATGTTGAAACGACGCCGAAATTCTCGACGCGCAGCCTCCACCCTTCCATTTTTGTAATAGGCTTTTACCGCAAAAGCACACTGCATTCCGTTCCATTGCTCCATGTTGTATTGCTGCCATAACGCTACCAAAATTTCCCCTTCTTTTGAGTTACCCTGTATAAGTGAGAGCAGTGAGGTATGTAAATTAATTAAATTTCGTATCATACATACGGAGTGTAGCGACAATGTACGGCACAGATTACAGGACACATTCCTAGCATGTGGACGAAGAAATTATGTTATATGTTTATCTGGAAACAGGAAGCGCTTTGTTCCCATGTTACAGCTCATTTTCTCCAATCCATTAATCATGGGAACCACAAGAACAGAACGTTAGAATCACGGGGAACATCCACTCTTCGTAGCGTCTGCACCGCCAGTGTTTTGCATTACATGTCCCTTTTGCCATGCGACGTACGTCACTGCTTGTTTACGAGCAACAGCAACTGTTGCAGCGACCAATACGAGCGTTGCGAACACACGGGTTACTACATAGGTTTTCACATACTAGGCTCGTGCTATGGCAGTGTACTCAAATGGAGAGATATCAGATGCCCATTTGATGAATGGTTTACCTGAGGTCAATGGCGCTCAATCTCAACGTTTGCACCGGGAGAGATTTGCAGGACAAAGGTGAGCCGACAGGAAAACGTTTGAAGCCACTGATCGTCGTTTCAGGGAACAACGGGCATTCAAGGGGGGACGTTGATGAAAAACACACACTATTTGAAAAATGCACCAAATCCACAGTTTTGTTAAAGTAACACATTTACATATAAATTCCTTTTTCTGAGAAAGTATTCAAGAGATTTCTACAAAAATTTCTCTGTTTCATCTCTTTATATGTTGTAAGCTTGTCTCACGAGGTTTTTGGAAAGATCAAATAGGAGAATTTTCGTAATTTTTAATTATAATTCCACAATTACAATTTTAAATTCACGCAAAATTCCAAGCATTTTTCCCCATATCTCAGCTTGCAGTCAGAATTTCAAAATTTACTCTTGAGACGTTTATCAGGTTTACAGAAATATGTGTACAAAATTTCACAATTCTAGCATTCATAGAAACTGAAGAAAAGGTACATAAACTTTAAAAAACAAACTTTTCAGGAAACGCAATTTAAAGTTCAACCTAACATTTTCCTTCTTCTTCAGAAGGCACCACATTTGTTCTCTGGATCGTGTTTCCCTTCGGGGCTTCTTCTCTGGTTTCTTGTTGTCTGTCTTCATTCCTTTACCAGATCTTCAACTGACTTTTCAGCTGCAGAGACGCGCTGTAAATCTATTTCTCTCATGATGCCTAGAGTAAAATTTCCTATCTTGAAGCCCATTCTTTCTAATACCTCCATCCTCCCGACGTTCCCGTCATTGAATACAATAACTGCATTATAAGTTGCAATTCTGAAAACTGTAGCAAATGCAAATGTGTTTTTAGGGCATCGTTTCCATGTGAGTTTATAAAATACGGAACAGAGTCAAAGATGATCTATAAAACCAAAGATTATGTATCACGGCCTTCTAGACGTATCCCGCACACGTTTGGTTGAAAGTAATACACAGAATCGTTGTTCACTGAGCTGGTATTGAAGTGCTGCTTCAAAACGTGGGCGTGCATGGAGGCCGTGTACACTTTTAATTAATTTTCAGGCACTTCGGATGCAATTTCAACATTGAAACTTTGGGAACTTATTGTCCTTGAGTTGCACTAACAAATAAAAAAATAAATCGAAAATTGACGTTTTTGGTCGGTTTCATCAACGTCCCCCCTTAAGCCTGATATCTGGGAGCAGACGAGGCTTAGAAGAACGAGAACACCGCAACGGGAGAAGACATTTCTTAATGCAGTTGACAGCGACCCTATTGTCAGTACAAGACATGTAGCTGTAACACTGAATGTTGAACACATGACTATCTGCAGGGTAGGCAGACTTCTATCCTCACGCAGTTCTTGAAGCAAGTCAGCAACTATCATTTTCTGTCAATTTTTGGACCGTCATTGTTGTTGATTGTTCGGTAGGGTCTCACTTTGTTCCATCCAGGCTCAACGGACGAGGTTATCATAATTTCGTAGGGAATGTTCTACCTGATGTGTTAGCAGATGTGCCTTTAGCTATGCGACAAAACATGTACTTGATGGAGCACCTCCTCACTTTAGTGTTAATGTCCGTCGGCCTCTAAATAACAGATTCGGTGACAGATGGATAGATACAGATGGACCAATTGCTTGGCCTCCACGCTTTCTGTACCTAAACTCACTGGACTTTTGTTTGTGGGGGAATTTGAAAGTTCTTGTGTATGGAACACCAGTACGTGATGTTCAGAGTCTACGCGCCGTGTTATGGAAGGCTGCGAAACCTTCGCAATACTCCAGGGATACATCAGGGCATCCGATACTCCCTACGTTGGCTGGTTGATGCATATATCAGTGCCCACAGAGGTCATATTGAACATCTCCTGTGAGAAAGAGTTGCATTTTGTATGCTGGTGCGTTCTATTCGTGTGTATTTCCCATGATTAATGAGTTGGAGAAAATGAGTTGTAACATAGAAACAAAGCGTTTCCAGGCCCATGTTCGCATAAAACAATTTCTTCGTCTACGTGTGAGAAATGTGCTCTGCAATTTGTGCCTTACATTTTTGTTACACCCTGTATATTGCTCGAAGTAGCGGCTCCTGCTTTACAATGGAACGCCGTCACAGTGAATGCACATGTTAGCTATATGGAAGAAATTGATCCCATTTATTATATGTGGGTCGTCTGATGTAATTTGTTGTAAGACTGGAGAAAAGGAATCCAGACTTATTCTTTCAAGCTACGAGTTTATTTTCTTCAAAGTTTAACATAATTAGATAATTGTTCGCTCAAAATGAAACTGTGAGCAGTTGCTTATTTGATGCTCTAATGAGAAACAAATTGTCTCTGTGCAGAACTGTAAGAAATTAGATTCCACAATGAAATGCTTGTTGTTGTCCTCAGAAGTACAATAAATGATTGCCTGAGTGAAGCTCACTTGGGACAGATTGTTCTGCCAAAGAGTGGTAGAGTGGTGGATGCTTCTAATTGAGCAGAATATTGCTATGGAACCACGACTGGGCTTCCAAAACTTGTGCAGCTCGCCAACGGAAGTTAAACCCGGTCTGAAGATCCAAAATAAGTAACAATACTGAAAAAGCAACAAAAGTTGCGGAAATGACCTCGATAGTTATGGGCTGCTCAGAGCAAAGGCAGCGCTAGTACTTAAACGCGACACTTACTCGAACGATTCAGCGAAAACTGCGCCAGGTTAGAACGAGGCGCCTCTGTCTCCACACCGTCTCAATCTTACTAACGTTCGTCACCACTCCCAGAAAACAATTGCCTGGAGGGGGAGGTCTTTTTTTCACTGGCTTATCCCCGTATTATTGTTTTTAGCTGCCTGTCCTGTCTCAGTAGATAACCAATAATCCGAACACGCTAAAATGCAGGGGGAACCTGCCGAAACTTCTTGACTATCGCTTCACATATGCCCATAAACTGGCAAGATACTGGTTCACTATTTGTGCTGCGTCGCCATTCATTGGTTCAGACATCCACACCACAGCCCCAACCTACGCTGATGAAGCGTCTAATCGGCTGACATCATCCGGACGTTAGATTCTGGAACCTTCCCACACTGAAAAGGAAAGATATCGGTGTTGCGTGTTTGCAAAGGCCGACAATAAATGCAGATTTGTCAAACTAGCAATACTCAAGGGACTTGTGGTCACTCTGCTCTAACTTCCAAGGCCTGTGCAGACTAGCACACAACGAAAACTGGTCAGTTTGTGGCCACAATATTTCTGCGAACCAGCAGTCCACTAGGGGGTCTTCAGCGATCTTTTATTCAAAGCGTTGAGACCACCCAGGATTCTCGCATATATTCTCAGGTTTGCTTCAGGGGAGAAAAAATTCACAAATCTTACTCTACAAGCCGCTGTGTATGAGGGTTGTCCAGAAAGTAAGTTCCTATCGGTAGCGAAATGGAAACCACTGGGAAAATTCGGTAAAGCTTTGCACAGATGTGTTGGGCAGTGTCTCTAGTAAGCCCGTCGATCGTGTCGCGTCGCTCTTTTCAGTTTTGAGTGAACAGTGAGCACTTAAAAATGCGTAGGGAATAGCGTCTTCCGGTAAGTATGAGGGCCTGCTAAGAGATTTCGTCTGTGTCATGCAGCCCACATAACACAACTGTCTAGCAGTTCCTTCTTCATGCCAATTCTCGGCCGCACACTGCAGGGGCAATGGAGAAGCTCCTGCAGCGTTTCCGATGAGAAATGTTTGATCATCCACAGTACAGTCCGTAATTGGCTCCCCCTGTGTCTCATCTCTGCTCACAAGAACGGCTGGCTATGAAGACAAAATTTTTCCACAGACAACGAGCTGCAGACCAGTGCAGATAACTGGCTGAAAGGACAGGCGGCTACTTTCCATGACGAGGATATAGGAAAGTTGATGCAATACTACGACAACACTCGAAGTAGGTGCGGCGACTATCTAGAGAAGTAGGTGGAAGGTGTACCTAACTGTTGCAAATAAAACGTTTCTGGTTTTCAGTGTGGTTTCCATTTCGCGAACGATCGGAACTTACTTTCTGGACAACCCTCGAATTTCCCTATAGCTCATGTAATAACATTAAGCTGCCAATTTTACTTATTATCGTAAACGTCTTGTGTGAGTAACAATGATGATTGTGGAAGGTATCAGTCGATAAAGACAATATTTTAAGGTCCCTCATTTTTTCCACCTGTCTTTACTTTCTTTCTTTAGAAACTAATATGAGGATTTCACAGGAGTTTGATTGGGAACAGACCTCCAGTCGTCGGGTTTTCTTCTCTCTTTTTATCCCTGTGTAGCAGTAGCAGGAGGCATCTTCTACAATTTCATTTATGTACTTCAGATGTTGTCCGCTAGTCTTTTTTTCACTGGCATATCCCTGTATTATTGTTTTTAGCAGCCTATCCTGCCTCAGTAGATGACCAATAATGCGAACCCCTCTTTTTTACATTAATGTTACAAAAAGTTACGTTCTGCCCCACTCATAAGAAATTCGTCTTTTGCGGCCCATTTGACTTTCAGGATGCTCCTGTCACACCACATCTCAAAAGAAATAAGTTTTCTCCTTGTCTAACACCAGGTTCCGTTTCTCACACTCATACTTCAAACAAATGCTTTCATAAATCTTTTTCAGCCGGCCTTTGTGACCGAGCGGTTCTAGGTCCTTCAGTCCGGAACCGCGCGACCGCTACGGTCGCAGGTTCGAATCCTGCCTCGGGCATGGATGTTTGTGATGTCCTTAGGTTAGTTAGGTTTAAGTGGTTCCAAGTTCTAGGGGACTGATGACCTCAGAAGTTAAGTGCTCAGAGCCATTTGAACGTCAACTTGTTGCGGTGGCAGGTCACATACATGTATTGGAGCACTGACTTTCCCTCCAGTGTCACAAACCACCACCTTTGTTTTATGTTCATATATTTTCAAGTTTTTTCTTTTCCCATTATTTCGTCTATTCTGTTTAACATGTCTTGAAGCCGTCCTCCATTTTCAATTAAAACACCTATATTGTCAGTATGATTAAACATATATATGTTAGTCAGAAACAGTCTGAAAAGCTTGTAAGGGTGTTGCAGAGTAGGTTGCCCTGAGAATTAATTGTTCAGAAAAAAATTCGGTACGGTGCTGCGTTTCCAAGTTAATTAGTATTGAAGTTAGCCAGTCAGGATGTTATTCGCGCAGATTCGAGCAGCCCGCCAGACTGTGTGCCAAACATGTGCTTCGTTTTGTTTCCTAAAACAAAACAAGAGAGCAATACAACAACTGGACTTGGGACGGTAGTAAGGATCGAACCCGAGCCACGGGCTTTGCAGTCTCATGCGCTGTTGTCTACGCAATGAGAACAGCTGACACTAGTTATATCCGTGTCTGGCGGGTCGCTTGAATTTGCGCACACAATGGCCTGATTGGCTAACTTCAATGCTAACTATTTATAAAGCGGCGCAACACATCGAATGTTATTCGTAACCATTATTTCTCAGCAAAATCTACCCTACGACACCCTAAAAGCTTTTCAGACTTTTTCCTACCACCCCGTATATTCTTTCGCCTTTCCCATGTAGCCTTCTTACCTCAAAGACCATGTGGGATAACACAGAGTGACTTCTCGATTAGTAAAGAAATACTACCTGCAGAACGTACAGATAATTTGTAGACCAAAATTCTTCATGCACTCTTTTGTTTGGACAGTGTTTCAGTCAATAATTAACGTTAAAATTTTTGATCATTACCTTCAGAAATCACCTGGTGGTTGGAACAAGTAGCTCCGCACTGGTACCGGAATAAGCAGACACGAGAGAAACACTCTGGTTCGTGTTGACAACACACAGGATACGCACAAGTAAAATTGTGTGTCACTCTGCGACGGCACCTTACAGTTCCTGCTGTAGTAGACCATACGAGCAAACCAGAGCCTTCTTTACTTGTAGTTACTGGTACCTTAGGTACTTGGGCTATGCACGGCTCTGTTTAAGGATAATAAACTCGCTATAGTCATTGTGTTGAACCGCACGCGTCTACTTTCATGCCCGGCAGCTAGTTCGCTGCAAATAATAACCTTTAGCTGTGATCCTGCAGTCAAATAGTCTATGCTTTGGCTATAATTGCCAATCAATGAGTTACACAGAAATACAAAATGAAAGATAATTGAATAATTTAATAACCAAGTTTCTATTCTAATGTCTGTAAGTAATTTAGACAAAGAAAAATTATGATGAATAATGTTTATTCAAGACAGGATATCCCAAGTAAACGGTAAGTGGTCTACGATATTCAGTTACGATACAGACAGAAAATACCCTTATCATATGCAATAAAGCTAGGTTGAGAGCGTTACGAGAATGGTAGCAAAATCCCCAAACTAAATAGTCATCGAA
This sequence comes from Schistocerca piceifrons, assembly GCF_021461385.2. Classification (NCBI taxonomy): domain Eukaryota; kingdom Metazoa; phylum Arthropoda; class Insecta; order Orthoptera; family Acrididae; genus Schistocerca; species Schistocerca piceifrons. Next base: position 317,410,606 of record NC_060139.1, on the reverse strand, counting down.
GATAAGCGAAAACTAAGTCCATTTTGCGATCACAATACGTGAAATATTCATCAGGTCAATACAGTTCAGAGTTCATCACGATGATTCACAAATTGAGTCATGTAATACAAAGAACAGTAACTCATGCCCTGTCTGTTGTCAGTTCCTTAACAAAAGCGGAACACCTTAAGAGACTTACTCGGAGCAGATTCAAAACTGTCGAAATGTAAACTCCACTCAAAATAATTTTAAACATGGATATTTCTCAGCGACCGTATATAAGTCTGAACATAGGAATCGCACAGCCAAACGGTTGCAAATAACTGATTGGTACGATGACCTAGGTCTCGACACCTCTAAGGATGTCCTCATCAGAGTGAAATTTTGAGAAACCATAAAATGGCAGTGCGGAATGCAATACACAGAGTCAAGAGCAGATATGCTCAAGAGCACATTCTCGCAATGCAGTTTTACGGTTTCTCAAAATTTCACACTGGTTAAGACATCCTTAGAGGTGTCAAAACCTACGTCAGTGTACCAAACAGTTATTAGCAAACGGCTGGCTGTGTGATTCCTATGTTGGTCTCCTCCAAAGTTAGAGTAATGTAGCGGCCATTCACCACCCAGAATAAGTTACCTATATGGCTGTGTCACACATGTTACCAGAGGCACGTCTACCCTCTTCCTGCAATCAGCATGAAGTGTCCACAGTCGCTCCCTTAAGATGTTCACTTGAAAAGTCCCAACCTCCACCTGACTCCCGCAGTGTTGTGCTACGGTCGGCTATTCGGTTGGCTAAAGGCCATCTTGATGAAAAGTACATTTTTCTTACTTTCTGCAGACATGATCTGACTCACTTGGTCGCTTTCCAAACTAAACTAATATAATACAACAATACGTAAACAAAGAAATATTTTAAACATGATGTCAGAATTCTATAATTTACAATAATTAGAAACAGAGGTTTGTTCATAAATAAATAAGCTAATATTCTTGCGCGAGGGCGCTCACTATAAACTAAAATGAAATATGATTAAATTTTGTTTATACAGTTATTTATGCCTTCTTGACAGAAGTGTCTTTTGGTTGTCTCTTCAACTGTGATGTCCACTAAGACATACAAGTGACCACTTTTAAATTAGCACAATTTTTAATAGCATTAGCAATCAACATTAAAATAAAATTACTGGCAAAATTGTTACCTGTTCGTCGAATAACTACTCAAGTATGGCAGTATGTGAGATATTGAGGCTGATTTCTTTTACTTTGCAGGATACAACGTTCTGACAATCATTTCTGTAATGAGAAAGATATAAAAGACGTCGTAAAACAATAAATAAAATAGATAAAAATACATAGTGGACACTTCATGTTAATTGCTGGAAGAGGGTAGACGTGCCTCTGGTAACATGTGTGTGACAGCCATATAGGTAATTTATTCTGCGTGGTGAATGGCCGCTATAGTGCAACGCTATCACCTGAGATACCGCCAGTAGAAATAGCAAGAAGCAACAGAAAGTTGTTAATTTGGGCATTCATTGTGCCAATGTTTATTCATTCCTCTGGTACCGCCCGCCGCGGAATTTGAATCCGCGCCAGACGTCATGGATGTCGAAGACCCATAGGGGTCTCTGCACCATCGCTGTGGCGGCGCACGCCTCCTGGCCAGCTTTTAGTGTGGGGGCGCCACAGTGGAACACGTGGTCCCAGCGGCCAATAGCGGCGCCCCTGAGAGCGTACTTAGACGCCGGCCTCTCGCTCAGGCAGTACCCTTCATCTCCTTTCCCAAAGTGGCTTCCATCAACTCCCCCTCCCAGATGATGCCCTCTCTCCCTCCATTTATCCCTCCTATCAACTCTGATCCTCAACCCCCCTCCTTTCCTCTGTCCTTTCCCTGTGCTCCCTCTTCCCCCCCTTCCATCCTCTTTTTTCCCCACCTACCCTCTCTGCCCCCCTTCTCTCCCCCGAGTCCTTTTGCATTTCCCTCCTCTGCCTTTTCCCATTCCCTCTCGCGTCTGTCCTGCCCCTGCCCCCCTTATGAGTCCTCTCCCTCGTTTGGTCCCCCCCTTTATGAGTCCTCTCCCTCGTTTGGTCCCCCCCCCCCCACCCCCTGCGGCTTCGGGGGTACGAATAGGCCCGCGGTATTCCTGCCTGTCGTAAGAGGCGACTAAAAGGAGTCTCAACCGTTTCGGCCTTCTGTGATGGTCCCCTCTTGGGTTTGACCTCCTTTTTTTTCCAAATTTTCGTTGTTAGTGCGTGCCATTTGGGGAAGGAAACCTTACGTGGTGTTTTTTCTATTGGTCCATCATGCTCCACCATCTTGCATGTTACCTATTGTCGTGTGGGGGGGGACTACGCCCAACATCTTCTGGGTTGTCTCCTTCTCGCCTTATGCGCACTCTTCTTCTTAGTGCCCACGACAACTGTGGACCCTTTCAACACCTAAAATCCAGCACGGTAGCCAGTCCGTTGTGGTGGGGTCGTCATGTACCCTCTTGGTGGTAGCCCCCTGACCACGCAGGGATCGCACTACAGATGCCAGAGCTGTTTCCTCCCCATGCATGCCAAGGAGTATGTGGCCATCTTGTCTGGGGCACGGGGACTCCGGGCAACGGGATATCGGCCAGGTACCCGTTGCTTTGGCTGGGTGGCGCCCTTGGGGAGAGCCCTCATTTGGAGAAGGTGGCATCTGGGCGGATGTGGCGCAATGAAGGGCAATAAATCACACCAAGCTGGTGGTCGCACGGCCACCAGCGTCTCTAAGCGAGGTAGAGTCGATTTTGATGCTGCGCAATATGACCCTCAGTCGTTCCCCTCGTTGGCTGCGCCGTGGGAGGGACGCCGATCTAGTGCCAAGCGGGAGCCTTACGTAACGCAATACCTTGTCTGCAGCAGGACTGATGGTGACTCCTTTCTTACGACGAAGCCTCTGTTTTTTGTGGAACACCTGGAGGATAAGTTTGGGGAAGTGGCGGGGTTGTCTAAAATGAGGAATGGGTCCATCCTCCTCAAGACGTCCTCCCCAGCCCAATCACGAGCGTTGCTCTTGTGTGATAAGCTGGGTGACGTCCCTGTTACCGTCACTCCCCACAGTAGCTTAAATATGGTCCAGGGGATTATTTGCCATCGTGACCTCTTGTTACAATCCGATGACGAGCTGAGAGCCGACTTGGAACAACGTGGTGTACATTTTGCCCGTCGTGTACATAGAAGACCCAAGACTAACAGGGTGGCCACTGGTGCCTTTATCTTGGCCTTCGAGGGTGATGTCTTGCCCGAGAAGGTCAAGGTGATGGTTTACCCTTTGCGACGTCAAGCCATACGTCCCTCCCCCGATGCGGTGCTTCCAGTGCTGGAAGTTTGGGCATATGTCCTCCCGTTGCCCATCCAGCGCTACATGTCGAGATTGCGGACGCCCCTCTCATCCCGATTCTCCATGTGTGCCTCCGCCTGTATGTGTCAACTGTGGGGAGCACCACTCTCCATGCTCGCCGGATTGCCCCGTTCTTCATAAGGAGCGGAAGATCATGGAATTTAAGATTCTGGACCGGCTTACTTATCGAGAGGCAAAACTGAAATATGTAAGGTTGTATCCTGCTTCCATTCGAACATCTTATGCTGCAGCCACGTTATCGTCGCCAACGCGAGCGACGGTTGTCGCCTCATCTGTGCCGCCTTCAGTGGGCCCTCGGGGCCGTGTATCTCTGTCTGCCCCCCTCATGTCTGGGGGAAGCCTTCCTCTGTTGCCCCTTAGCAGTTGGGGGCAAACCTGTCGCTCCCCCCACGCTTACTTCGGGAGTGACATCTGCTCCACAACCGGGAGGCTCGATCCCTCCCCCTTCTTCTCCGCCGGCGTTGCCTCCGCGGTTCCTCTCTCGCGGAAGGGGTCCCTTGGGGCTCTCCCTTCCTCCGTTTCTTCTCCTACCCAGCTGGATGTCAGCCAGTGGCTGAAGGTTCCGCCACCTCTGGTCGTAGGGCTTCTGCGTCGTCATCAGCCTCCGACGCTCCTTCAGAGAAGCTCTCCCAGCCCTCTCACCCTCAGGGCCGACGTGAGAAGAAGGAACGGCATGTGTCCAAGAAGAAGGACGTTCCGGCGGTTTCAGCACCACCTGCTGTACATAGTCCTGGCTCCGGGGATGAGGTGGAGATCCTCGCCTCTGCCGCGGATCTCGCCCTCACGGAACCCTTGGGGGCCTCTCCTATGGACTCAGCTGACTCTCCCCCGGTGGCGGAAGTTGGCTCTGAGGCGCTGTCTGCCTCTTAGTCGCATTCACGCCCTCCCAGTCCCTTCCTGCTTCCATTCTCCAATGGAACTGCAGCGGTTATTTCCGCCACCTGCCTGAGCTCCGGATGCTTCTGAGTGTTTCCCCTGTTCTCTGCATTGCTCTGCAGGAAACTTGGTTTCCAGCAATGCAGACCCCCGCCCTTCGTGGTTATCGGGGATACTATAAGAACCACGCTGCCTGTCAACGAGCGTCAGGTGGGGTTTGCCTCTTTGTTCACCACTCTGTTTGTAGCTCGCCAGTACCACTTCTGACGCCTTTAGAGGCAGTCGCTGCCAGGCTTGAGCTCTCGTCGGCTATTACTGTTTGCTCTGTTTACATTCCTCCGGATGGGGAGCACCCCCGACATGTCTTGGCTGCGCTGCTGGCTCAACTCCTGTCACCTTTGCTGCTTCTGGGCCATTTCAATGGCCACAACCCTCTCTGGGGTGGGACTGTCTCCGATGACCGCGGTCGGGCCGTGGAGCATGTGTTGGCTCAGCTCGACCTTAGCCTCTTGAACACCGGTGCTCCCACGCATTTCAGTGTGGCCCATGGCTCGTTCTCGGCCATCGATCTCTCTATTTGCAGCCCTGGACTTGTCCCATCCCTCCACTGGAGGGTGCATCCTGACCTGTGTGGTAGTGACCATTTTCCCATCTATTTGTCACTTCCCCAGTGTCATTCTTCTGGGCGCCTGCTCCGCTGGGCTCTCCACAGGGCTGACTGGCCGGCTTTTACTTCCGCTGCAACCATTGAGTCTCCCCCACAGGGTGACATTGATGAGGTGGTCCGTGTTTTAACCACGACCATCATTTATTTCAGCAGCTGAGGCTGCCATCCCCCGTTCTTCTGGCCTCCCTTGGGTGAAGGCTGTACCCCGGTGGTCGCCGGAGATTGCTGAGGCTATTCGCGACCGTCGGCGGGCTCTCCAGCGTCATAGGCGGCACCCGTCTCTCGAGACCCTCATCGCCTTTAAGAGGCTCCGTGCCTTGTCCCGTCGTCTTCTTGCACGGCGTAAGCAGGAGTGCTGGGAGAGGTATGTCTCATCCTTGGGCTCCCATGTCTCCCCCTCGCTCGTGTGGTCCCGGATCCGGCGGATTTATGGATACCAGACCCCTATGGGTGTCCCTGGGCTCTCCTTGGACGGCGCTGTCTGCACGGACGCTTCCACCATTGCTGAACGGCTTGCCACGCACTTTGCTAAGAGCTCTGCGAATGCATCTTATCCCCCCGCCTTTCGCTCTCTAAAGGAGCGAGCCGAGCAGACGCCGTTCTCATTCCACACGTGTCGTTCTGAAAAATACAATGCAGCGAGAGGGAATTCCTCGCTGCCCTCGCCGATTGCCCTGATACAGCACCAGGACCAGACTGCATCCACGCGCAGATGCTGAAGCATCTCTCCAGGGACTGCCAGAGAGACATTCTCGCGATATTTAATCGCATTTGGAGCGAAGGCGTGTTCCCGTCGCAATGGCGAGAGGGTGTTATTGTCCCCATCTTGAAGCCCGGTGCGGACCCACTGGCGGTGGACAGCTATCGTCCCATTACCCTCACCAACGTTTTGTGCAAATTGCTCGAACGTATGGTGGGGCGGCGTTTGTGTTGGGTCCTTGAGTCGCGCGGTCTCCTCGCTCCATCCCAGGGTGGCTTCCGTTGGGGCCGGTCTGCAGCGGACAATTTGGTGTGGCTGGAATCTGCTGTCCGTACGGCCTTTGCCCGACGTCAGCATCTCGTTGCTGTATTTTTTGATCTGCGGAAGGCGTATGACACCACATGGAGGCATCACATCCTTGCTACGTTACATGACTGGGGTCTTCGTGGTCGGCTCCCGGCTTTTCTTCAAACCTTTTTATTGCGCCACTCTTTCCAGGTGCAAGTGGGTGCCGCCTCTAGTTCATCTTATATGCAGGAAAATGGGGTCCCGCAGGGCTCAGTGTTGAGCGTCTCCTTATTTCTCATGGCCATTAATGGTCTGGCTGCAGCTGTGGGGTCGTCGGTGTCTCCTTCTTTGTATGCCGACGACTTCTGCATCTCCTTTCGCTCCACGACTACAGGAGTCGCCGAACGCAGGCTGCAAGTAGCCGTTCGCAAGGCAGCATCATGGGCTCTGACTCACGGTTTTCAGTTCTCTGCAGCCAAGACTCGAGTTATGCACTTCTGCAGGCGTCGGACGGTCCACCCTCATCCTGACCTTTACCTCGACGGCCACCTGCTTGAAGTGGTGGACACTTGCCGCTTCTTAGGACTCGTGTTTGATGCCTGGCTCACGTGGGTTCCTCATCTTACTCAGCTGAAGCAAAAATGCTGGCGGCACCTCAACGCCCTCCGCTGCCTTAGCCACACGTCTTGGGGTGCAGATCGCTGCACGCTGCTGCAATTGTACAGAGCCCTTGTGCAGTCCCGGCTTGATTATGGGAGCCTGGCCTATGGGTCTGCATCACCCTCAGTGTTGAAGTTGTTAGACCCCATACACCACTGTGGTGTTCGGCTTGCAACTGGCGCTTTCCGTACGAGCCCTGTGGATAGTCTACTGGTGGAGGCTGGGGTTCCCCGCTGCGGATTCGCCGCCATCGACTGCTCGCCGACTATGCTGTCCACGTGCATTGCTCGCCTGGCCATCCCAATCATCGCCTGCTTTTCCCTGCTGTGGTCCTCCATCTGCCCGAACGGTGACCTAGGTCTGGGCTTTCCATAGCTGTCTGCGTGCAGTCCCTGCTGTCGGAACTGGGCTCATTTCCTCTTCTGCTTCCCTTCCGGGTCCGTGCACCTACGCCTCCCTGGTGTTTGCCCCGGCCGTCCGTCCGTCTGGACTTGGCACAGGGACCCAAGGACTCGGTTCCACCTGTGGCCCTCCGTCGCCGTTTTCTTGCGCTCCTCGCCTCATTTCCGGGCTGTGAGCCTGTCTACACTGATGGTTCCCTGATTGATGGTCGCACTGCCTACGCTTTTGCTCACGCTGCCCATGTTGAACAGCGCCCCTTGCCGGCTGGCTGCAGTATTTTTACTGCAGAGCTGGTGGCCATATTGCGCGCTCTTGAGCATATGCATTCCTGCTCAGGTATGTCCATCGTCATCTGCAGTGACTCCCTGAGCAGCCTCCAGGCCATCGACCGCTGCTATCCCTCTTCTCCTCTGGTGTCCTCTATTCGGGAGTCTGTTTCCACCATTACCCGCTCTGGTCGTTCGGTGGTCTTTGTTTGGACGCCAGGTCACGTTGGCATCCCGGGGAACGAACGTGTTGACAGGCTGGCCAAAGGGGCGATCGACGCCCCAGGTTTGGAAATCGGCCTTACGGCTCGCGATCAGCAGCTGGTGTTGCGTCGTAAGGTGCTTGGGATGTGGTCTGTTGAGTGGCGTGGCATGACAGCCCCGAATAAACTGCGGGATGTCAAGGAGACGACTGATGTGTGGCGCTCCTCCCTGCGGCCTTCTCGCAGGGACGCTGTAATCTTGTGTCGGCTGTGCATCGGCCATACCTACCTGACGCACGGCCATCTTTTGCGTCAGGAGGATCCCCCCCCCCCCCCCCCCTGTGTCGGTGTGGGTCCCAGCTGACGGTCGCCCACATTTTATTGGAGTGTCCCCAACTGCGCACCCTCCGGCAGTCTTTTAATCTCCCGAGCACTTTGCCTTTGATTTTATGCGACGATGCCTCCATGCCTGACAATGTTTTACATTTTATCCGTGGTAATCCTTTTTATGGTTCCATTTAGGGGGGTTCTGCACCTTTCCCTTTCTGTGTCTTTTGTCCTCGCGTCTCTCAATATTTGTTGCTGTTTTGATGTGTCGTCGGATGGTTGACTCTTTCCCTTTCTTTGTTCTTGTGGTCAGTCAACCAGTCTCTGGCCTTCTTCTTTTCTTCTATTTCTTTCTGTCTGGTGTTTGTCTGCACTCTTCTTTTCTGTAGTGTTCGTTGCCTAATTTGTGTTCTTTAGTGCCTGGGGGGGGGGGGGGGGAGTCTCCTTCCCCTTGGGGTTTTATCTGCTCCACGACTTTATGTCTCACCTGTTTTTGGAATGGGGGACTGATGACCTTAGCTGTTTAGTCCCCCTTAAACATCCCAACAACCACCTCCCCCCCCCTTTCGTTTTTCCTCTCCTCCCTCCTTGTTTTCCCCCTCATCTGTCCAGCCCCCCCCCCCCCCCCCAATCTGCCCTTTGTTATGGTGTGTCATCTTTGTGCCGACATTTTAGTGCAGTGTTTACAGCGAGTGTTCAGTGTTGTGTGTCTTTTTCGAAGTGTTGCGAATGGACATCATACTGTCGCTGGGTGTGATTTTTATATCTCTTGTGAACAGAAACCAGACTGTCGCCATGTTTTTTAATTGTCTTTGTACTATGTTACCTGTCTGCCTCCTGTGTAGTTTATTAGCATTGCCAACCCTTTGCTTTATGTTTTAACTTTCCACAATTTTCCGCCGTTTTACAATTTAAGTCACCGTTTTATAGCCTGCTTTTATTGTTTCTTATCTGCTTCTTGCGTTTTAAAAAGTCTGTAGGCTGCAGAGCAGCGTACTAAGCTGCTGCGAGCCCGCCCCCTTCGGGGGGAATCGAAATTCAATAAAGGAAAAAGAAAGCTCAGCCAGTCAGTCTAATCTCGCTTACGTCGGTTTACACCTCGCTTTCCGCTAGACTGCTTACTTCCTGGCTCGTGTACGAGTGGACGTATTTGTTTCCTAGTGACTGTGTTGTTCCGGCTTGTTGTATTCGTTCTGTCCATCGTTGGTCGTGTCCGTCCTCTTCCGTTGTGTTGTTGTTCGCGGGCCTCTCCGCGGGTCCCGCCGCGCCTTCCGTCATTGCTACCCCGCCACCGTTCTGGTCGCAGTTACAACAATTCCGATGTATTAAATTCTATAGTTTCCAACATCGGTGGTGTATTCAGGTTTGCATCAATATTGGCTTTAAACTATTATATAGATTCACAGAGAGCTGTATTTAGGGGTTCTTTCAGCTTGTTTGATACTCCATCATTTCTTGGAGCATTGTCTGTCCTCCTAAGTGGCCGTCCGTCGCCAAAATTACCCGCACTGGGGTTAACCCACATCCGATCCTTTGCTGACGCACGGCGACCCACCGGCTACGATTTGGTCTGTATCCTGGGGCCGCACGTCTCAGAGGCGGATAAATATGGGGGCACAGGGGGCGATCCGACCCCCCTCCCCCCACCCACCTTTCGGGGCCACCCGCATTTCCACCCGCGCCGGCCACGCCAGTGAGCCCGCACGCTATTCGTTCGTTTCTTTCATCAGTCGACTCGACTGTATCGAGTTATCGAGTAGCTGTACTGTCCAATGTAACACGCACGTCCGCTTCATCGTACTTTATACGTGCCTGTCTGGCACATTAGATAGTTAACACATACACTACGAGAAAAGTAAAAGTAAAGGTAGCTAAAGATACACTACTGGCCATTAAAATTGCTACATCACTAAGAAATGCAGATGATAAACGGGTATTCATTGGACAAATATATTATACTAGAACTGACATGTGATTACATTTTCACGCAATTTGGGTGCATAGATCCTGAGAAATCAGTACCCAGAACAACCACCTCTGGCCGTAATAACGGCCTAGATACGCCTAGGCATTGAGTCAAACAGAGCTTGGATGGCGTGTACAGGTACAGGTACAGCTGCCCATGCAGCTTAAACACGATACCACAGTTCATCAAGAGCAGTAACTGGCGTATTGTGACGAGCCAGTTGCTCGGCCACCATTGCCCAGACGTTTTCAATTGGTGAGAGAACTGGAGAATGTGCTGGCCAGCGCAGCAGTCGAACATTTTCTGTATCCGCAAAGGCCCGTACAGCACCTGTAACATGCGGTCGTGCAGTATCCTGCTGAAATGTAGGGTTTCGCAGGGATCGAATGAAGGGTAGAGCCACGGGTCGTAACACATCTAAAATGTAACGTCCACTGTTCAAAGTGTCGTCAATCCGAACAACAGGTGACCGAGACGTGTAACCAATGGCACCCCATACCATCACACCGCGTGATACGCCAGTATGGCGATGACGAATACACGCTTCCAATGTGCGTCACCGCGATGTCGCCAAACACGGATGCGACCATCATCATGCTGTAAAAAGAACTTGGATTCATCCGAAAAAATGGCGTTTTGCCATTCGTGCACCCAGGTTCGTCGTTGAGTACACCATCGCAGGCGCTCCTGTCTGTGATGCAGCGTCAAGGGTAACCGCAGCCATGTTCTCAGAGCTGATAGTCCATGCTGCTGCAAACGTCGTCGAACTGTTCGTGCACATGTTTGTTGTCTTCCAAACGTCCCCATCTGTTGACTCAGGGATCGAGACGTGGCTGCATATTCCGTTACAGCCATGCGGATAATATGCCTGTCATCTTGACTGCTAGTGATACGAGGTCGTTGCGATCCATCACGGCGTTCCGTATTACCCTCCTGAACCCACCGACTCCATATTCTGCTAACAGTCATTGAATCTCGACCACGCGAGCAGCAATGTCGCGATACGATAAACCGCAATCGCGATAGACTAAAATCCGACCTATATCAAAGTCGGAAACGTGATGGTACGCATTTCTCCTCCTTACACAAGGTATCACAACAACGTTTCACCAGGCAACGCCGGGCAACTGCTGTTTGTGTATGAGAAATCGGTTGGAAACTTTCCTCATGTCAGCACGTAGTAGATGTCGCCATCGGCGCCAACCTTGTGTAAATGCTCTGAAAAGCTAATGATTTGCATATCGCAGTATCTTCTTTCTGTCGGTTAAATTTCGCGTCTGTAGTACGTCATCTTCATGGTGTAGCAATTATAATGGCCAGTAGTGTATCTTTAGCGCCCCCTCCTTGACGTTTCCCTGTATGTGATACTGGCACAACCTCGTAAAAAACTGTAGGCGGCCGATTAGCTGATCTACCTACATGTAAAGTTACAACTCGTTCGACGACAATTGTGAAATTGCTGTTCCAACCATTTTCGGAGGAAGCACAGTTTTAGAAAAACTGCGACCCGCCTTTGCTTGATTCACTACTGAATTGCTCGTGCAAGGTCCTTCGCTTGGACGAATTACCTCCATGAAATCTTGACAACGTCTTCATTTTACATATAAAGTAATTAGCTTTGTATTCTTACGATTTATTATTTGTGAGTTATGGACAAGAGGCGACAGGTCCGTAATCACCATGTTTCGGAACAAAGGTATGTACTCGTAAGTTTTCGATTTCTTTCGGCGTTTTCTGGAAATTATTTCAGTTTCTGCAGACATCTTAAAGTCACTCTGTGTTGGACGCTCAGAAATGGTGGTCTGACGTCCCTTGAGCAGCAGCACCGCACTCGCAACCGCCTGCAGGCTTCTGGGCTTGTTTACCTCTTTGCCTCGCCTGTGGCGCTCTCCCCCTGCCCGGTTCGGCAGACCTCGTTATTGCCGTCTGCGCAACACGCTGCGTAAACACGCACCCGCACGCATTGCTGATTTTCCAATTACTGTCCCTGTCGACGCCAAGCGCAAAATCCCTGTGCTACGCGTGCAGTATTTCATCGTCGAATTACCTGGACGGTTTTATCTGGTTGTTTCATTTTACAGAATTTATGTAGTAGTTAATTAACTGTTACGTGTTAAATACATACAATTAGCGAAGTGTTCACACATGTAGACTCTCAAGATACATCTAGTCACAACCATAACTTTGTACGAACGTTTATATTTTACAAACGCAAATAAAACAAATTCACTGCCACAGCCTGTGCACTCTTTTTACTGCATTGGTGGATAATTTCATGACGAGTCAGGCTTTGAAGCTATCATGTCTGAATATTTGTGGCAAGAACTAGCTAACCCAGAGAGTGATGAACTACTTCTTCTTCTTCCAACTTCTTTTTCCCTACCCTTTATGTCGTCACATTAATTTACGGTTTTGGCAATGTCAGAGGTAAAGAGAGAGAGAGAGAGAGAGAGAGAGAGAGAGAGAGAGAGAGAGAGTAGGACCGCATACCCTTTCTGTCGCCAGCCCTTCATAATAAACAACTGAAGGCGCCTGTCAAATTTTAATGTATAAAATACTAAGGACTGTACTTCGAAGGTCTTTCAAATCGCGAACAAACAACGAAGGATAAACAGCGCTATCACCACTACTCTGCCGAACTGAGGAGAGTTCTGCCGACCGAAAAATGCCACGTCGCAATACAGGATGAAATGAAATTACAGTGAAATGAATACCCTTAACTGCACACAGGCGTTGACATAAGTCAACGGCGACGGTTGGAAATGTATGCCCCAACCGCGACTTGAACCCGGGATCTCCTGCTCACATGGCAGGCGCCCTATCCATTTTTTCTTTTTTTTTTTGCATTTCTGTTGTTGATCGTGTTTGGTCCTTGTGGACGTCACATGACATCCGTTAAAGTTCGTTTTGTTGATCCTTCCACTCAATTTTTTTTTATTACAGTGGCCAACCAGCTCTCTGACCGAACACGCTGAGCTACCATGCCGGCTCAGCTGTTCTCCATCCAGACATTGTAAACAGAAACAACGCACGCTTTTTTTTTTCTTTTCGACATAGTTCGTTGCGTTTGGTCTGGGCGGACGTCATAAGATACCCGTTCAAGTTGGTCGTTGATTCTTCAACTCAGTTTTTTTTAATTTTTTTTTTTATGACAGTGAGCACGCAGCCCTCTGACCGAACACGCTCTGGCCCGCGTCCTGTGAGACCCACGTTCGCAACGTCCTGTCCCGCACTATATTTAGTGCCCCTGCCCATTATACTCATTACTCGCGGCTTTACTGCCGATTCCCGTAAGACTTCGGGCACTGTTTGTGCATCCGCACAGAAGAAGATGGACAATGGCCGGTGATAAGGCTCATCAACGTTTCACCATCTTCTTCTGCATCCGCACGGAAGGCGATGGACAATGGCCGGTAAGCCTTTATATAGGCTCACCAGCGTTTGACCATCTTCTTCGGTGCGGATGCACAAACAGTGCCTGAAGTCTTACGGGAATCGGCAGTAAAGCCGCGAGCAGTGAGTATAATGGGCAGGGGCACTATGAATATAGTGCGGGACAATGAGTTGCGAATGTGGGTCTCACGGTAGGCGTGCCAGAGATAAGTCCCTGTAGGCGCTCTATGCTCTGTGCCCTCGGTGGCTCAGATGGATAGAACGTCTGCCATGTAATCAGGAGATCCCGGGTTCGAGTCCCGGTCAGGGCACACATTTTCAACCGTCACCGCTGACTTATGTCAACTCCCGTATTCATTTCATTGTACTTTTATTATAACGAGCTGCATGGTCGCCGATGGTATCTGTTCTTTCGGACATGTCCGAAAGAACAGATGTCATCTTCATACATATACAGAATGAAATGTCGCGCTGTACCGGGTACTTCCGAAGAGGAACGTAAGAAGCCGATACTGACCGAGTCTCGGACAGGACTTGGGCCCCTCACCCGGCACGCATGTTGTCTGGCATGCTGTGCAACACACCCATGACTCCCAATAATGTGTGATTAACAGGTCTTATATTCTACTTGTAAGACAGAGGTTGGCTACTGCTGGTGCTTTTTGGTATGCTCTCTGTGGTTGCAGAAATGTTTATCTGGCCGCATTGGGGACATGTAATATTCTGTGCCACGCCGCATGAAGCAACGAGAAAAGGCGGTTACTCGCTCGCTCTGGAGGAGCATTGCTGCAAGTACCGGGTGCAGTTTTTTAATAGACGGGCCGCGACCACCTGCTGAATCGTGGATACTGGAGGCGGGGCAGCCTGGATTTAGGGTAGTGATATAATGTGTCTAATCGAAAGTGACGCACACAGTGAATTCTCACCGTGATGCGTGTCCACTTCAAATAAAACCAGGTACTGTGATTTAACGTGGCTGTACTACTTACCACTCAAAGAGAGTGCGCCTGTAGAGCGTATTTTAATTGCGTTCACGGATATGGCTATGTAATGTGTTCTTGAGATTTTATGTAGGGACTGACTCTGTATCAGTGCACGTCGTCTGTAGACTGATTACTTTATACAGTTTCTACGAATCTAGCCGCTCACTGCATTTTAGTGTTGTTTATAGTGGCAGACTTCGTATGGGTGTACGTTGTTGGTGCATAGCCGGCGTGTAAGACTAGTGGACAGTGCTGCAGTAGTGTCGGACTGCGCTAGAGACCATAGTTTCCCGTTGTTTCAAGGTAGACTGTGACATTTCTTTGAGTTTCTGTGAGCTGGAGTGGAATGGCATTCATACAACCAAGTACATGTTGTGGCAGAAAGGATCTAGCAGACTACGCCAGGGAAGTTACCGTTTTCCTTATGGTTCTTTGTAAAGTGAGATTCGGCGGCGATCTGTTTGTAAATTTTGTAGCGAGCACATTGTGCTCATGTGGGAGCGATCTAGATGCTTGTAACACAATAAACTGGTAGCCAAGATCGCATGGATTCTTCTTATTCCATGATTACCGGTTTCTGCGAAACTAAAGCCGCCATCATCGGATCTTAGGACACATACAGGTTACATCAACAAGGCACACAATGGTGATATTAATAGTTGCCTGTAACACGGAGGCCTTAAAATTGTCGCGAGTAGCACATAGGCGTCCAAGAGAGATGACATTATAAATGTTAAGTGTCTCCATCACATACAATCGCACGCTAGGTACATAAGTATAGGTGGCAAGGAAGTAGGTGTGGTCCTCATGATTCGGGTTATAAGACGCGTGGTATGGTTGAACTTTGTGTCAGCAAGTTTTATGTGAGCACTATTAATCCAGAATGGCGAGCAATACTCCACAACAGGATACACCAATCCTAGAGCTGAAGTACGGAGTGTTGGTGTGGTTGAGCCACATGATTGCCACAGAATTTCTGGAGGATGTTATTTCGAGTTTATAATTTGGCAACTAGTCTTAATGGATGTTGTCTGTAACTGAGCGTTCTGCCAAGCGTGACCGGAAGATATTTTGGGTTTCTGCTATGTCTCAGTAATCTTGGTTTAAGTTGAACAGAGGAATTTTTAAAGGCTTCCTTTAAGTGGTTATCTACAGCTGATAAATATTTGGAAAACATCATTTTTGTGCCAACAGCTGTACCGTTTTGTTTAGTGGGTTATACCGTCAAGGTGTTCCTCCTGCAGATAAAGGCGAGTACACAGTTCGTTTGCGAATTATATTTTCAGTTATCTTTTTGTATACTATTAGTTTAGTTTCTTTAATTTATTGCATGTTCTTGTGCTTACTAGGCAGTCTTCCGTTTCATAACTGTGTAGTGTACAGTTTTACCATCCTTGGTATGGATAAGGACGGTATTTGCTGTGTTGATATGCGAGCTGAGTTGGTGACTCTTCGCGCACAGCTCAAGGCCGTATTGGCTTCGGTCACACAGCTTGGGGCTGATGCCAGTGGACGTCACTGTGGAGCGACGGACGTGGGGATCTGTGGAGCGTCCAGCACGTCCCACGTGTCCCCCGATCGGTCAACCATTGTGATTACCCCGAGAAATGCCCAAACTGAAGTTGATCTCTCGTCCGTGGTCGATGGGAGGACGCTCCAAGGCATGGCAGGTGGCGAAAGACTTTCTGGAGAGCCGACCGGAGGACCACTCTAGTTTGACTGACAAACAGTTTTTAAGCGCCGTCTCTGGCTGATGAAGCCCCTAAGCCAGATACTGTCGCTAGCCTTGTTCCAGAGGAAGCTTCTCGGCCCGCAAGGTCTCGGAATTCACAGAGGCTGGGATTACTGGTAGCTGGGAGTTCCAATGTTAGGATAGTAATGGGGCCCTTTAGGGTTATGACTGCCGAGGAGGGGAAGGAATCCAGTATGAAATCTGTGTTCATACCGGCATACCGGGATGAGCCATTTCAGATGCGGAAAGACTGCTTTCCGATGCCAAGAAGATCACAGTGTGCAACCAGCTGTAGTTGGTGACTCCTGTCGGTACCAGCCATGCGTGTTGCTTTGTACTGGAAGAGATTCTCTCTGGTTTCGGCTGGCTGCTGGAACGATAAATAATGCCAGTCTTTCTCGCGAGATGAAGGGATATCACCATCTATAGCATCGTCGACAGAACTGACTGTGGTCCTTCGCTACAGAGCTGTGTGGAGGATCTGAATCAGAGGCTCAGACGGTTCTGGGACCGTGTAGGCGGCCTATTCCTCGACCTGCGCTATAAGATGGTGAGTTTCCGGGTACTGATTAGTAGATGAGGTGTCCACTACAAACAGGAAGCGGCTACACGGGTAGTGGGGGCTGAGTGGAATGGACGTGGCGACTACTTACGTTAGAGGGTCTCGGGAAACTACAGAAAGGATGTCAGTCTAAAAGGGCGCAGGACAAACACAGGAAGGAAGACATAGAAATAATCGGTATTGTGTTTGTAAATTGTCATAACTCTGTTGGAAAAGTATCTGATCTTCAAGCGCTAACAGAAAGCACTGAAAGTCATATCATTATAGGTACGGAAAGTTGGGTAAACCCGGAAATAAGTTCACCCGAAATTTTTACAAACGACAAAACCGTGTTCAGAAATAATAGATTAAATACGGTTAGTGATGGAGTGGTTGTTGTTGTCTAAAGTAGTTTACCTTGCAGTGAAACTGAAGTACACAGTTCCTGTGAGTTTGTATGGGTGGAGGTTATATTGAAAACCGAAACAAATTAATAATTGAGTCCTTTTACCGACCCCCCGACTCAGGTGATTTAAGTATGGTTCAGAGAAAACTAGAGTCTCATTTCAAACATGTATTCCACACATACAGTTATAATTGGTGGTGATTTCAATCAATCCCCAATATGTTGGCGAAAATACATGTTTAATGTCGGTATGTTCTCAGATAATTATTTTGAACAATTAGTTCACGAACTCACTCGGAGTGGAAGTGGTTGCAAAAACACACTCGACCTCTTTACAACAAACAATCCTGAGCAAATAGGGTCCATCATGACGGATACAGGGATTAGTGATCTCAAGTTTGCTTTATCGAGACTGAATACCGTAATATCAACACCCACCAGAAATAAACGCAAAATACATCTGTTTAAAAAGGCAAGTGAAAATTCGCTTGACATCTTCCTAAGAGGCAGTCTCGACTCCTTCCAGTCTGATTATGTAAGTATGGACCAGATCTCGTTTAAATTCAAAGAAAAAGTATTGACGGTAGTTCAGAGCTATTTATCACGTAAACTAAGAAGAGATGCTGCTGAACCCCATGGTACACAAAACAGGTCAGAACACTCTCGCAGAAGTAACGAAAACGCATGCTAATTTCAAATAAGGCAGAACTTCCAAGATTGGCTAAGTTTTACGGTAGCGAACGCCAATGTGAGATGGTTTTAATAGTCTCTGTCTCGAAATCTGGAAGCAAATTCAAAGAATTCTGATCGTATTGAAAGTATACCAGCGGAAAGTCACAATCAATACCCTCATTGCACGATAGCAATGGTTCTGTTATGGATGACAGTGCCACAAAAGCAGAGTTACTAAACATGGTTTTCCGAAATTCCTTCAACAAAGAAAATGAAGTAAATACTGCTTAATTGGGACCAAGAACAATTGCCAACATGCGTAGCTTGTAAGTAGATATCCTATATGTAGCGAAGGAGCTTAAATTACTTAATAAAGGCAATGCTCCCGGTCCAGTCTGAATACCAGTGAGGTTCCTTTCAGAGTGTGCTGATACACTAGCAACATACTTAGCAATCGTATACAACCGCTCGCTCGTCGTAAGATCCGCACCCGAAGACTAGGAAGTTGTTCAATTCACACCAATACCCAAGAAGGGAAATATGAGTAATCAGTTGAATTACAGACCCATACAGCTATCGTCGATTTTCAGTAGGGTTTGGTAACATTTATTGCTTTCGAACGTTATTGGTTACACCTCGCAGAAAACGATTTACTGACAAACAGGCAACACAGATACAGAAAATATTGTTCCTATGAAAGAAATCTAGCTCTTTATTCTCACGAAGTAATGAGTGCTGTCGACAGGGGATGTCAGATTGATTACATGTTTTTAGATTTCCAGAAGGCTTTTGACACAGTTTCTCACAAGCGTCTTCTAATCAAATTGCATATCTACGATGTATCGCCTCATTGTGTGACTGGATTCGTGATTTCCTTTCAGAAAGGCCACGGCTCCTAGTAAGTGACAGAAAGTCATCGAATAAAACATAAGTAATGTCTCACGTTCCGAAAGGATTTGGTATGGGTTCTCTGTTGTTGCTAATCTACATAAACGCTTTAGGAGATAGTTTGAGCAGCCCTGTTAGATTGTTTACAGATGATGTCACTTACCGTCTTATAAAGTCATCCGATGACCAAAACAAATTGCAAAATAATTTCGACAAGATATCTGTATTGTGCGAGAAGTGGCAATTCAGTGTAAATAATTAAAAGTGTGAAGTGATCCACATGATTAGTGAACGGAATCCGCTAAATTTTTGTTACGGTAGAAAACACACAAATGTAATGATTGTAAATTCAGCTGAATACGTAGGGACTACGATTACAAGTAACTTAAACTGGAACGATCACATAGGTAATGTTGTGGGTAAAGCAAACTAAAGACGGCGATTTACTGGCAGGGCACTTACAAAATATAACAGGTCTGCTAAAGAGACTGCTTACACTACGTTTGTCCACCCTCAATTGGAGTATTGCTGTGCGATGTGCTATGCGCGTCAGGTAGGGTTGACAGAGGACATCGAAAATGTTCAAAAAAGGGAAACTCGTTTTGTATCGTCACAAAAAAGGGAGAATGTGTCGCAGATATGATACGCGAATTGGGGTGGCAATCGTTAAAGAAAAAGCGATTTTAAAAAATTGGCTCTGAGCACTATGGGACTTAACATCTGACGTCATCAGTCCCCTACAACTTAGAACTACTTAAACCTAACTAACCTAAGGACATCACACACATCCATGCCCGAGGCAGGATTCGAACCTGCGACCGTAGCGGTCGTGCGGTTCCAGACTGAAGCGCCTAGAACCGCTCGGCCACACGGGCCGGCAAGGCGATTTTAATTGCGGCGGGATGTACTCATGAAATTTCCGTCACCAACTGTGTCCTCACGGTGTGAAAACATTTTTTTGGTGTCCACGTACGAATGGAACAATGATCATCGTAGTAAAATAAGAGAAATCAGAACATTCACGATAGATTAAAGTGTTCGTTATTCCCGTGCTGTGTTCCAGAGTCGAGCGATAGAGAAGTAGCTTGAAGGTGGTTCGATGAACCGTCTGCAAGGCACTTAATTGTGAGTTGCAGAGTAATCAGCGCAGATGCAGATGTATATACTCTATCGGTTTCGGTACTGGCTACTCTCTTGACAGGAGATACTGCAAGGTACAAGACAAGAATAACACAAGTATGTGATTTCCTACAATCTTACAACACGAAAGTAGGTACAAAAATTTAGAGGTATCTTAGTACTGACGCAATCTACAGCAATTGGTCTAAAATACATGGCGCAGTGGTTAGCACACTGGACTCGCATTCTGGAGGACGACACTTCAATCCCGGGTCCGGCCATCCTGATTTAGGTTTTCCGTGATTTCTCTAAATTCCTTCAGGCAAATGCCGGGATGGTTCCTTTGAAAGGGTACGGCCGACTTCCTTCCCCATCCATTCCTAATCCAATGAGACCGATGACCTCGCTGTTTGGTCTCTTCGACCAGATCAACTGAACACCACTCTAAGATACATCTCTGCCAAATACGGCAAAATGAAGTATAAAATGTCTAATTGTCACGACGATTGTTTCAACAAATTTCCACTATAGTAGGGTTACACAATCGACGTGTGGTAATATGTACAGACTTAATATGAAATGATTAATACAAGCTCAGTTAGAACAAGACCCACACAAGGAACACCTTTCCATCAATGTACATAATAGACAGGTCAAACACAGTTCAGAGATAAAATTCCGGTATTGGAAAAAATAGAAATTATACGTTCGTCAAATAATATCAGGCTGTAGTTATGTGTTACGGGTATATCTACTGTATTATTTTTTGACCACAGATAAAGTGAATAAACATCAAGTTAAGATAGCGTCTGGTAGTGAATGGTGACAAGGGTGCATTACCCAAAAAAGGACGCCTCAGTTGCACACAAAACCAAATACACTCTCAACACAGCAAAAATAAAAATGTATAGTTGGTGGCACGAAAAATGATTTCTTTCATTGAGCTCAGTGTTGGTCATCTTATTGTTTAGATGAAATGTTGAGAGTTGTGTGTTAGCGGCACTTGGCTGTAATCTACTGGTAAATATTACATCACACATCGGAAAAAGAGAAGGTTGATAATTAGGCAGAAAAATAAATGAACACTAGCAATGCGCGGGACGATATACATTCCTATTCGACACGAATTCCAGTTGCAGTTTTTTAGGTGGATTATGTATTTAGAGAGTTCAGCGGACAAATCAAGCTACAAACACGCCCAGGGCGCGCGTTACCTGCTTTTTGTGCAGATGAAACGTTTACCGTGCGCGCTAGTTGCACGCGCCGTGCTAATCCCTCCGGTTCGGCAGGGCACGGTATATTGTGTTGTGTTCGCGAGGCTGGGTAATTTTTCAGGCGCTCCGCGCACAAAGCTGGAATTAAGCGCTCATTGAGGCCGGCCGCTTTGACGGGCTGCGCGCGGCCACGTACTGCGTGCGCGTAGTGCTCGCTCCGGTCCCGCCACAGAGCGCCACCTCAACAAAAACATTACACCACACGGGTGCGTGCAGAATGCCACGACCTCTGCACTTTGTTAATCAAACAGGAGACGCGGAAATCGCAACCAAGCACTCCACAGACCATGAGTATCATGGGGAATAGTTCTGCCGGATGTAGTGACGGTGTCGCACAGAACTGTAACATGGCCGCAACCCTATAATATTGAACCAAGGGCGCACAGTCTTAACCCAACGTCACTAAAAAAAATGTCGGGAGTTGTTCAGGGATATTATCTGAACGCTTTGATGTAATGAATTTGTTCTTCGATGGTTCGTTACAGGGCAATATAATTACAATTTATTTGGTTACCTCCTTTATCTTCGTGTTGTGTACATAGTTCCGCGTAGTCAGCGCGTACACAACTTTCCCACTAGAGCGCGCCCCGCTAAGCACAACAGCGCAGGCGCGGCGCTCGTCCGTCTCCGCACTACGAGATTGCTGCTAACGTAGAACCTTTTCTCCTCGCGGATCACACTCGCGCAGTGATACATGAACACCCGAGGTATTATAACGAGTGTACAGACCTCCGATTAGTCAGTCTGCATTTGTCTGTTCCAGTCTGCATTAGTCTGTACCAGTCTGTACGAGTTCTACATTTGTCTGTACCAGTCTATAGTCAAGTTTCAGTCAGCGCCTAATAAGATTACCATATTCCTGTACATAGCCATGAAGATAAATGTATAGACACTTTTGTCAAGTATCAGAGATGTATGTGAGAATACGATTAACGTACAAATACCAAAGGGACTTCAGATTGTTAATTGTAAATAGCATCCAGAACCAAGTTAAGTAATTTTTATGCTTGTTATTATTTTAATAAATGTGTGTGAAAATTAATCAAGTCCTGTTTAAAGTTGCTCACCGTCAATCTGCTACTCTAAACGTGCCAGTGGCATTTCTATTGTCTGACCTAACGGCAGAAGATAAGACCACGAGACATACTGCTGACACTCGCCTACTTCGTTAGAGCGACAAGTCAAATAACCTGATGGTGTGTGTACTGAAGGTCTTACAGTACGCACACCACACTTTGTTTCTGTGTATATATTGTGTTCGAACATTATTAATTACCTCCAAGAGAACAGTCTGTTGACACACAGTCAACACGGATTCAGAAAATGGTTCAAATGGCTCTGAGCACTATGAGACTTAACTTCTGAGGTCATCAGTCCCCTAGAACTTAGAACTACTTAAACCTCACTAACCTAAGGACATCACACACATCCATGCCCGAGGCAGGATTCGAACCTGCGACCGTAGCAGTCACGCGGTTCCAAACTGTAGCGCCTAGAACTGCTCGGCCACTCTGGCCGGTGATTTAGAAAACATCGTTCTTGTGAAACACAACTAGCTCTTTACTCACACGAAGTGTTCAGTGATATTGACAAGAGATTTCAAATTGATTCTGTATTTCTAGATTTCCAAAAGGTCTTTGACACTGCACAGCACAAGTGTCTTGTAGTGAAATTGCGTGCTTATGGAATATCGTCTCAGTTATGTGACTGGATTCGTGATCTCCTGTCAGAGAACTCACAATTCGTAGTGACTGATGGAAGGTCATCGAGTAAAACAGATGTTAAGTGTCCTACAATATATGCTAAAGACATAAAATAAAATACTTGAAAATAGCATAACAGGCCTAAACCTGAGCTGTACTGAAATAAACAATAAAACCGTCAAATGGCGGGGTGTTCCTTTAAAAAACTATTGTATGAGTGATGCTCGACAGCATCAGAAACTGTTTGAAACAAGAGTAGTGTTATAGGACCTCTGCTGTTCCTTATCTATATAATCGATTTAGGAAACAATCTAAGCAGCCGTCTTAGGTTGTTTGCAGATTGACTGTAGTTTAACACTTGGTTAAGTCATCAGAAGGTCAAAACAAATCGCAAAACGGTTTAGAAAACATATCTGTGAAGTGCGAAAATTGGCAATTGACTCTAAATAACGAAAAATGTGTGGTCATCGACATAAGGAATTTGTTAAACTTCGGTTACACAACAAATCAGTCAAATCTAAAGGCGGTAGATTCAACTAAATACCTAGAAATGACAATTACGAACAACTTTAATTTGAAAGAAAACGTATAAAACGTTCTGGGGAAGGCAAACCTAAGACTGCGATTTATTGTCAGAACACTTAGAAGGTGCAACAGATCCACTAAAGAGACTGCCATCGTTACGCATGTCGGTCAGCTTTTGGATTACTGCTGAGTGGTCTGAATTCTTACCAAATAGCACTAACGGAGTACATCAAGAAAGTTCAAAGAAGAGAAGCATGTTTTACATTGTAGTGTCTAGGAAGCCTGCATACTCAGTTTGCTAGACAATCAATCAAAGAAGTCGTATTAATGAGTTTTATTACGAAAAAAAAATGCATTACTTAACTTTGACAATTACACAGAAGTGTAGCAAGCAAAGGGCGACATACACTACTGGCCATTAAAATTGCTACACCAAGAAGACACGCAGATGATAAACGGGTATTCATTGGACGAATATATTATACTAGAACTGACATGCAATTACATTTTCACGCAATTTGGGTGCACAGATCCTGAGAAATCAGTCCCCAGAACAACCACCGCTGGCCTTAATAACGCCCTTGATAGGCCTCGGCACTGAGTCAAACAGAGCTTTGATGGCGTCTACAGGTACAGCTGCCCATGCAGCTTTAACACGATACCACAGTTCATCAAGACTAGTGACTGGCGTATTGTGACGAGCCTGTTGCTCGGCCACCATTGACCAGACGTTTTCAATTGGTGAGAGATCTGGAGAATGTGCTGACCAGCGCAGCAGTCGAACATTTTCTGTATCCAGAAAGGCCCGTACACGACCTGCAACATGCGGTCGTGCATTATCCTGCTGAAATGTAGGGTTTCGCAGGGATCGAATGAAGGGTAGAGCCACGGGTCGTAACACATCTGAAATGTAACGTCCACTGTTCAAAGTACCGTCAATCCGAACAAGAGGTGACCGAGACGTGTAACCAATGGAACCCCACACCATCACGCCGGGTGATACGCAGTATGGCGACGACGAATACACACTTACAATGTGCCTTCACCGCGATGTCGCCGAACACGGATGCGACCATCGTGATGCTGTAAACAAAGCCTGGATTCATCCGAAAAAATGACGTTTTGCCATTCGTGCACCCAGGTTCGTCGTTGAGTACACCATCGCAGGCGCTCCTGTCTGTGATGCAGCGTCAAGGGCAACCGCAGCCATGGTCTCTGAGCTGATAGTCCATGATGCTGCAAACGTCGTCGAACTGTTCGTGCAGATGGTTGTTGTCTTGCAAACGTCCCCATCTGTTGACTCAGGGATCGAGACGTGGCTCCACGATCCGTTACAGCTGTGCGGATAAGATGCCTGTCATCTCGGCTGCTAGAGATACGAGGCCGTTGGGATCCAGCACGGCGTTTCGTATTACCCTCCTGTACCCACCGATTCCATATACTGCTAACAGTCATTGGATCTCGACCAACGCGAGCAGCATTGTCGCTATACGACAAACCGCA
This sequence comes from Schistocerca piceifrons, assembly GCF_021461385.2. Classification (NCBI taxonomy): domain Eukaryota; kingdom Metazoa; phylum Arthropoda; class Insecta; order Orthoptera; family Acrididae; genus Schistocerca; species Schistocerca piceifrons. The sequence goes on along the minus strand of NC_060139.1, from coordinate 317,386,139 downwards.
ATCGCGATAATCTACAATCCGACCTTTATCAAAGTCGGGAACGTGATGGTACGCATTTCTCCTCCTTACAGGAGGCATCACAACAACGTTTCACCAGGCAACGCCGGTCAACTGCTGTTTGTGTATGAGAAATTGGTTGGAAACTTTCCTCATGTTAGCACGTTGTAGGTGTCGCCACTGGCGCCAACCTTGTGTGAATGCTCTGAAAAGCTAATGATTTGCATATCGCAGCATCTTCTTCGTGTCGGTTAAATTTCGCGTCTGTAGCACGTCATCTTCGGGGTGTAGCGATTTTAATGGCCAGTAGTGTATGAAATAATGAGTCTTCGTCATTATAGACAATCCCAAATCTGTGCTCCATAGAGAGAACAAGTGAAGTGACCAGCGTTGACCCTGCTATTGAACTCGCTAATATTGAAGCTGCTATTGAACTGTGCCGCTACCAGTCGGTCGTGGCGCTTACGCCCTTTACACATGGCAGTCGCTGCTGCCGCGTTGTCGTCCTGGAGGGAGGTCAGGTCAGCATGCGACTGGTTGACCTCTTCTCACAGCCTTCTCTTCCCTGCCGTTCCCGACCTTCGTGCCGTTTCTTGAGTTTACGCCGTAACATGTATAATCGCGAAATAGGGGACAGAGCGTCAATGACGTTATACAGGATTTGTAATAGACATTATTAAAACAAAGGCGTTTTTCGTTGAGGCGGAATCTTCTCATGAAATTTCAGTCAACAAATTTCTCCTCCGAATGGGAAAATATTTTGTTCGCGCCAACCTACATTAGTGAAATGATCGTCACAACAAAAAAAGGGAAATCAGAGCTCGTATGAAACGATGTAGGTGTTCGTCTTTTCCGCGCGCTGTTGGAGATTAGAACAAGAGGGAATTATTGAGAAGGTGGTCGGATGAACCTTCTGGCAGACACTTAAGAGTGGTTTTCAGGATATCCATGTAGATGTAGACGCAGAACACAGAGCAATACGACGCACATCAGAGGAAACACACAATCTTGCGGCGCAGTGCGTTCAATCTATTACGTCAGTGCACCATATAGTATGTAACACGCACACTACAGTATCTAAAAAATTGAGAACTCTTTCCAGACAGGTATCGTTCAAACTGTCGGACCAAGATGATCACGACAATGTGTTCAGCGACACACCATCGACTGTCTTAGACGCTCAAGAATCGCAGCTCCTTGGCGTACTACCTGGTAGTTATAATTAAACTGACAGTGTTCCGTGTGCTGCAGTGCGGGTTGTATACACCGCAGGATACTGAAGCACTGTAGTTATGTTAAATTAATCGGTTTCTCGCAAAGTATGCTGAATAAAATAATAGTTCTACTTTATGCCACCAGGTGAAAAGAGGGGACTGTGAGCTGTCGGAATGTGGCGTGGCTGCATTAAAAGGGTACGAACGATCAGTTACACGATAACGGTGGCTCTGGCACCATTGATAGGATATGGTCACAGGTTACAACGTGCGTTCGGTATGGTCTCTTCAGTATATGATTAACAAACGTGCATGCGCAAGCTTGCTTAGCATGCATGCACAAATTCGTCGCGCAATTGATTTTCTTCTCTTTTTCTTCGTGTAATGAAGTATTCTTCGAGTTGTTATCCATTACAGCACATCTTTTGTACAGAATGTGATTTAACAGGACTAAATAAAAGTTACATGAAATGAAATCACAGACAAATACTTGCAGAAGCCTCCCAAACCCTGGTGCACATGCTTGGTACGACTTGAACTCTTGCACAAGCATCATAATAGAAATTCGATCAAGCATCAAGGTGCTTGTACAATCCTGATGCTTGCGCAGATTTACTCTCCACACCCTCAAGCATACTTGGGCAAGCATGCTTGGGCATGCATGCCTGTCAAGCATGTAGTTATGTGTGCGGCCGCCTTAAGAGCCATGCGTGCTCGCAGCTGGCTCTCAACGCGATATATTTTCACCATGCACACAGCGAAATCGCAAAGATAATCACACAGCGGTACTAGGTTGGCAGGCAACTGTGTGAACGTAGCTACACTGCTATCAGCTACCTGCTATACAGTAAAGCAGTAATTACAGTTAACCGTCTGAAATAACAGAATATAGTTAGTCTGCTGTTACTGACTCAGGATTGTGCATTCACATCTACATCTACATTTATACTCCGCAAGCCACCTAACGGTGTGTGGCGGAGGGCACTTTACGTGCCAGTGTCACTACCTCCCTTTCCTGTTCCAGTCGCGTATGGTTCGCGGGAAGAACGACTGCCGGAAAGCCTCCGTGCGCGCTCTAATCTCTCTGATTTTACATTCGTGATCTCCTCGGGAGCTATAAGTATGGGGAAGCAATATATTCGATACCTCATCCAGAAACGCACCCTCTCGAAACCTGGACAGCAAGCCACACCGCGATGCAGAGCGCCTCTCTTGATGAGTCCGCCACTTGAGTTTTCTAAACATCTCCGTAACGCTATCACGGTTACCAAATAACCCTGTGACGAAACGCGCCGCTCTTCTTTGGATCTTCTCTATCTCCTGCGTCAACCCGATCCGGTACGGATCCCACGCTGATGAGCAATACTCAAGTACAGGTCGAACGAGTGTTTTGTAAGCCACCTCCTTTGTTGATGGACTACATTTTCTAAGGACTCTCCCAATGAATCTCAACCTGGTACTCACCTTACCAACAATTAATTTTATATGATCATTTCACTTCAAATCGTTCCACACGCACACTCCCAGATATTTTACAGAAGTAACTGCTACCAGGGTTTGTTCCGCTGTCATATAATCATACAATAAAGGATCCTTCTTTCTATGTATTCGCAATACATTACATTTGTCTATGTTAAGGGTCAGTTGCCACTCCCTGCACCAAGTGCCTATCCGCTGCAGATCTTCCTGCATTTCGCTACAATTTTCTAATGCTGCAACTTCTCTGTATACTACAGCAGCATCCGCGAAAAGCCGCATGGAACTTCCGACACTATCTGCTAGGTCATTTATATATATTGTGAAAAGCATTGGTCCCATAACACTCCCCTGTGGCACGCGAGAGGTTACTTTAACGTCTGTAGGCGTCTCTCCGTTGAGAACAACATGCTGTGTTCTGCTTGCTAAAAACTCTTCAATCCAGCCATACAGCTGGTCTGATATTCCGTAGGCTCTTACTTTATCAGGCGACAGTGCGGAACTGTATCGAGCGCCCTCCGGAAGTCAAGGAACATGGCATCTACCTGGGAGCCTTAATATAATATTTTCTGGGTCTCAGGAACAAATAAAGCTGTTTCCGGAATCCATTCAGGTGAAAGACTTCTTGCCAGGGAGCAGAGAATTTGGCTGTTAGAGATAGTTCAAGTTTTGAAAGATCACATTCTAGCAAAAACGGCACCACTACAACTAATACAAAGTAGGTGAAACAGTGATATTTGCAGTATCATTTCCGTCCTCATCTAGTTTCGCAGCAACAATTTTCTCCCACTTGAATCCGTGCAGTTCGCATGCATTCCGACTGTGGCCATGATAGGCTGACGGATGTCTGTTGCTAGGGTTTCGAACATGTATGCAATGCCCAGTCCTCTAACAACGACAGCTGCTTCGCAACGATCGGCGATCGACGAGATCACTGTGAAGAGGCAGGATTCGAACCTGCGACCGTAGCAGTCGCGCGGTTCCAGACTGTAGCGCCTAGAACTGCTCAGCCACTATGGCCGGCACAAGGGAGATGAACTCGATGGCAATATTATAGAAAGAGAAGAGGAAAGATAAGTATGAGCTGGGAGGTATGATACTGCGAGAATTATTTGACAAAGCTCTCAAAAATCTAAGTCGAAACAAGCCACCTGGAGCAGACTACATACCATCAGAACTACTGATAGCCCTGGGACAACCGGCCGTGACGAAACTATCCATCTCCTGTACAAGATGTATGAGAAAGGCGAAATACTCTCAGATTTCAGTATGAATATAACAACACTTCCAATTCCAAAGGAGGCAGGTGGTGGCAGGTGTGAATATTAACGAATTTATACGTGTAATAAGTCGTGGTTGCAAAATACTAACACAAATTCCGTACAGAAAAATGGAAAAAAAACCTGGTAGAATCTGACCTCGGGGAAGATCAGTTTGGATTCCGTAAAAATATTGGAACACGCGAGGCAATACTGACCCTACGACGTATCTTAGAAGACAGATTAATGAAAGGCAAACCTACATTTATAGCATTTGTAGACTTAGAGAAAGCTTTTCATTACGTTGACTGGGATACTGTTTTTGAAATTCTAAAGGTGGCAGGGTTAAGAAAACAGTAAGCGAAAATCTATTTACAAGTTGTACAGCAACCAGACGGCAGTTACAATAGTCGAGGGGCATGAAAAGGAAGCAGTGATTGAAAATGGAGTCAGACTGGGGTGTAGTCTATCCCCGTTGTTAATCGATCTGTACACTGACTATCAGTAAAGGAAAACCAAGAAAAATTTGGAGCAGGAATTGAAGTCCAGGGAGAAGAAATAAAAACTTTAAGTTTTGTCCATGACATTGCAATTCACTCAAAGACAGCAAAGGACTTGGAAAAGCAGTTGAACAGCAGTGGACAGTGTCGTGAATGGAGGATGTGAAACGGACATAGACAAAAGCGAAAGAAGAATAATGGAATGTAATTGAATTAAATCAAGTGATGCTGAGAGAACTAGATTAGGAAACGACACACTCAGATTAGTAAATGAGTTTTCATAATTGCGCAGCAAAGTAGCTGATGATGGCCAAAGTAGATGGGATATAAAACTTAGACTGATAACTGCAATAAAATCGTTTCTAATGGAGAGAAATTTGTTAACATCGAATATAGATTTAAATATTGGGAAGTCTTTTCTGAAAGTACTCGTATGGAAGTGAAACATGGACGATAAACAGTTTAGACAAGAAGAGAATAAAATCTTGTAAATGTGATGCTACAGAAGAATGCTGAAGGTTAGATGGGTAGAACACATAATTAATGAGGAGGTACTGAACAGAATCGAGGAGAAAAGAAATTTGAGGTACAACGTCACTAAAAGAGGGGATCGGTTGACAGGACACTTTCTGAGGCATCAAAGGCTCTCCAATTTACTACTGGAAGGAAGTACGGACAGTAAACATCGCAGACCAAGAGATGAATAGAGCAGGCAGATTCAGAAGCAAGAAGCATCAAACCACTCATCGGACTGAAGACCCCCACAACTCGTTTCATGCTGCTTCAAATCTGTGACAGAATTCGTCAGTCGTAGTTAGTGGTGAATGGTGGAATGTATCTCAGCAACACATGATGAAATGTTTCAAATGAATCAGAGATCTGGAATACGTAACATCCAGACCAACGGTCTAATCCGTTCTTTAGGTCAGGGGAGCATGGGAAATATACGTCTAATGATATCTTGTTGAAAGGTAACATTAAGGGGGGCTCGAAAATACAAGAAAACGGACGTCAGAACTTCATTGCATTAGAAATAACAGCCAACCAGTTGCAAAATACAGGCTTATTAAACCTTGATCAAGGTTTCGACGACTTTAAAACAGTCCTCTACGGAAGATATTGTATCTATTAGCAAGATTAAGACATTTTGTGTAAAACAACAATATTAACATTACAATAAGCAAAAATACAGGAAGTGTCTGCAGCAAAAAAAGAATAGTGAAGCATGCTAACTTAGAATCACATCGTATATAACCAGTTTGGGTGTCATTGACTCTTTCTAGCGCATGTCATTCACATAATCTCTATTCTGAACATACACTACTGGCCATTGAAATTGCTACACCACGAAGGTGACGTGCTACAGACGCGAAATTTAACCGACACGAAGAAGATGCTGTGGTATGCAAATGAATAGCTTTTCAGAGCATTCACACAAGGTTGGCGCCGGTGGCGACACCTACACACGTGCTGACATGAAGAAAGTTTCCAACAGATTTCTCATACACAAATAGCAGTTGACCGGCGTTGCCTGGTGAAATGTTGGTGTGATACCTTGGGTAAGGAGGAGAAATGCGTACCATCACGTTTCCGACTTTGATAAAGGTCGGATTGTAGCCTATCGCGATTGCGGTTTATCGTATCGCGACATTGCTGCTCGCGGTGGTCGGGATCCAATGACTGTTAGCAGAATATGGAATCGGTGGGTTCAGGAGGGTAATACGGAACGCCGTGCTGGATCCCAACGGCCTCGTGTCACTAGCAGTTGAGATGAGAGGCATCTTATCCGCATGGCTGTAACGGATCGTGCAGAAAAGACTCGATCCCTGAGTCAACAGATGGGGACGTTTGCAAGACGACAACCATCTGCACGAACAGTTCGACGACGTTTGCAGCAGCATGGACTATCAGCTCGGAGACCATGGCTGCGGTTACCCTTGACGCTGCATCACAGACAGGAGCGCTTGCGATGGTCAACGACGAACCTGGGTGCACGAATGGCAAAACGTCATTTTTTCGGATGAATCCACGTTCTGTTTACAGCATCGTGATGGACGCATCCGTGTTTGGCCACATAGCGGTGAACGCACATTGAAAGCGTGTATTCGTCATCGCCATACTGGCGTATCAGCCGGCGTGATGGTATGGGGTGCCATTGGTTACACGTCTCGGTCACCTCTTGTTCGCATTGACGGCACTTCGTACAGTGGACGTTACATTTCAGATGTGTTACGTCCCGTGGCTCTACCCTTCATTCGATCCCTGCGAAACCTTACATTTCAGCAGGATAATGCACGACCGCATGTTGCAGGTCCTGTACGGGCCGTTCTGGATACAGAAAATGTTCGACTGCTGCCCTGGCCAGCACATTCTCCAAATCTCTCACCAATTGAAAACGTCTGGTCAATGGTGGCCGAGCAACTGGCTCGTCACAATACGCCAGTCACTAGTCTTCATGAACTGTGGTATCGTGTTGAAGCTGCACGGGCAGCTGTACCTGTACACGCCATCCAAGCTCAGTTTGACTCAATGCCCAAGCGTATCAAGGTCGTTGTTACGGCCAGAGGTGGTTGTTCTGTGTACTGATTTCTCAGGATCTGTCCACCCAAATTGCGTGAAAATGAAATCACATGTCAGTTCTAGTGTAATATATTTGTCCAATGAATACCCGTTTATCATCTGCATTTGTTCTTGGTGTAGCAGTTTTCATGGCCAGTAGTGTAGTTGGTGGAGACTTTAATTTACCCTCGATATGTTGGCGAAAATACGTGTTTAAGTCCGGACGTACGTATGAAATATCATCCGAAATTGTGCTAAACGCATTCTCTGAAAATTATTTCGAGCAGTTATTTCATGTGCACACGCGAGTTGTAAACGGTTGTTAAAATACCCTTGACCTCTTAGCAACAAATAATACTGAGTTAATAACGAGCATCAAAACCGACACAGGGATTAGTGAACACGGGGTTGTCGTAGCGAGATTGAATATTGTAATCCCCAAATCCTCCAAAATTAAGCGAAAAATATACCTATTCAAAAAGCAGATAAAAATTCACTTGACTTCTTTCTGAGAGACAATCTCCCCTCATTGCAAATTAATAAAATAAGTGTAAACCAAATGTGGCTTGAATTAAAAGAAATAGAATCGACAGCAATTGAGAGATTTATACCAAATAAATTAACAAACGACGGAGCTGATCCTCCTTCGTACACAAATCGGGTTAGAACACTGTTGCAGAAACAACGAAACAAACATGCCAAATTTAAACAGACGCAAAATTTCCAAGATTGGCGATCTTTTACAGAAGCTCGAAATTTAGCGCGGACTTCAATGCGAGATGCTTATAACAGTTTCCACAACGAAACTTTTTCTGGAAAGCTGTCAGAAAGTCCAAAGAGATTCTGGTCGTATGTGAAGTATGTTTGCGACAAGAAACAATCAATGCCTTCTGTGCGGGATAGCAGTGGAGGTACTATCGAAGACAGTGCTGCCAAATCAGAGTTACTAAACACAGTCTTCCGAAATGCCTTCACAAAAGAAGACTAAGTGAATATTCCAGAATTCGAATCGAGGACAGCTGCCAACATGAGTAACGTAGAAGTAATTATCCTCGTAGGAGTTCAAAAATGGCTCTGAGCACTGTGAATATCTGAGATCATCAGTCCCCTAGAACTCAGAACTACTTAAACCTAACTAACCTAAAGACATCGCACACATACATGCCCGACGCAGGTTTCGAACCTGCGACCGTAGCAGTCCTGCGGCTCCGGACTGAAGCGCCTAGAACCGCTCGGCCACCGCGTCTGGCTCTTTCGAAATGTGAAGCAACTTAAATCACTTAATAAAAGCAAGTCTTCTGGTCCAGACAGTACACCAGTTAGGTTCCTTTTGGAGTATGCTGCTCCATACTTAACCGTCATATACAACCGTTTGCTCGAAGAAAGATCCGTACCCAAAGACTGGAAAGTTGGACGGGTCACACCAATATTCAAGAAAGGTAGTAGGAGTAATCCACTAAATTACAGGCCCATATCGTTAACGTCGATAAGCAGCAGGATTTTGGAATATAGATATATATTACGAATTACCTCGAAGAAAACTGTCTATTGACACACAGTCAACATGGGTTTAGAAAACATCGTTTCTGTTAAACACAACTAGCTCTTTATTCACATGAAGCATTGAGTGCTATTGTCAAGAGATTGCAGATCGATTCCGTAATTTTGGATTTCCGGAAGACTTTTGACACTGTACCACACAACCAGCTTGTAGTGAAATTGCTTGCTTATGGAATATAGTCTCCGTTGTGTGACTGGATTTGTGATTTCCTGTCAGCGAGGTCACATATCGTAGTAATTGACGGAATGTCATCGAGTGAAGCAGAAGTGGTTCCTGGAGTTCCCCAAGGTAGTGTTATAGGCCCTTTGCTGTTTTTTATCTATATAAACGATTTGGGAGACAATCTGAGCAGCCGTCTTAGGTTGTTTGCATACGTCGCTTTCTTTTATCGACTAATAAACTCATAAGAAGATCAAAACAAATTGCAAAACCATTTAGAAAAGATATATGAATGGTGCGAAAATTGGCAGTTGACCTTAAATAACGAAAAATGTGCGGTCATCCACATGGGTGCTAAAAGGAATTCGTTAGACATCGGTTACCCGACAAATCAGTCTAATCTAAAAGCCGTAAATTCAACTAAATACCTAGGTATTACAATTACGGATAACTTAAATTGGAAGGAACATATAGAAAATGCTGTGGGGAAGGCTAACCAAAGACTTGTAAAATGTAACAGATCTACTAAGGAGACTGCCTACACTACGCTTGTCCGTCCTCTTTCAGAATACTACTCTGCGGTATGGGATCCTGAAACGTCCCCTTAGAAAAATTGTACATGACTGTGCTTAAACTGACACACAATATTTTTTGGCGCAACGCAATCTTTCAAAAATCCCTACAAAAAATGGCCCTGACTAACATTAACCTTTACCTTTCACAAATCACGTACCTCACAAAAATCTTTGTTACTCGAACTACTGCAATACAGCGAGCGCCACTACTGCCAGCTAAATAAAAGATTCAAACTACTGAAGGCACTAACTACTGATAGGTATAGTTAGCAAATGAAAGATTTTGATAGAGAACAAAACAATGTATTTTCCTCAATAGTGTTCAAAAGTCATAATATATATATATATCAGTTCATGGCATCCAGTCTTACAAATTTACTGTCTCTGTCCAAATCTCCGCCATCTCACTCCCCACATCCACCACTGCTGGCGGCTCACCTCCAACTGCGCAACATTACGCGCTGTTAACAGCCAACAGCCCAACACTACAATAGCCAACAACAATGCAAACCAGCCACAGACAGCACACAGCACAGCCAGTGATTTTCAGAGCGCTACGTGGCGTTACCAATATAAAAACCTGAACAGCCTACTTACAATCCTTATGAGATAGGACTGACGGTGTACATCGAAAAAGTTCAAAGAAGTGCAGCATGTTTTGTATTATCGCGAAATATGGGAGAGAGTGTCACAGAAATGATACAGGATTTGGGCTGGACATCATTAAAAGAAAGACGTTTTTCGTTGCGACGCAAGCTTCTCACGAAATTCCAATCACCAACTTTCTCCTCCGAATGCGAAGATATTTTGCTGACACCGACCTACACAGGGAGAAACGATCACCACTATAAAATAACTGAAATGAGAGTTCGTACGGAAATATATAGGCGTTCGTTCTTTCAGAGCTCTATACGAGATTGGAATAATAGAGAATTCTGAGGGTGGTTTGATGAAACCTCTGCCAGGCACTTAAATGTGATTTGTAGAGTATCCATGTAGATGTAGATGTAGAAGCTATGTGTTAATCAAAGTGACTCTCCAGGTTGCAGTGTTGTAATCAAAGTCGTAACGCTTGAGACTGAAAACAAATAACTAGTAACATAAGCCATATAGCTTTACATTATACTGTATTTAAAAATATATCACACAAACATTAACACAGATATAACATTATTAACAGGACCATTTGAAAATAGCAAAAATTGTGGAAGCGATTTCTCTGTGATGTAAATATAACGAGTTAAAAAGTGTCAATTGCAGTAAAAACTTGGGAAAAAAGTCATTTAATAGAATAGCGTGCACGACTACCAGTATAACTGATAACTAATATTACTCATGTATGAAGTTATCTCTTAGACAATAAAACCAGTAATACTTTCGCAACAGCTGTTAAAATATGAAATTTTCGATCACCCGCATAAAAGTTTTATGTACAGGGAAAGGTATCGTCATTGTCATAAAATATGTCAGAGATTTGTGTTTGTCTCAGCCAATTGAAATTAAAAATGTAATTTATATGTATTGTTTGATGTGAGGTACATGTGTAGCGCTGATGACTGCCATAGAGATAGTAATGCACATAAATGAACGTGGCGCGTCGATAAATACTGCGCCAGCCAATAATATAAAATTAGTTCGTAGCTACCGGTTGCTGTCTGATTCTACTGTATGTTAACATGTGCTGTAATTTCCTTCGAAGACACAGAGAAAGTGTCAAGGGTGCATAATGTTATGACTACCGGAACCAAACGTAAAATAATGAAGGATTCTACGAGAAAAACCAGTGCTCTTATTCGCGTTGTGCAGTATGAATCTAAAGGTGGAGCCTCCAAGGTGGATTTAGATTACCCCACATCAGTAAAACACAATTAAGTAAATGTACAAATTGTGACGGCTCCAAGTTCTTCCTCAGTAGTGCGTGCTAGACTCACGGTTTTCTTTAACCTTCTCTGGAAAAAAACTTGATAAATGTGGTGACACCGCCAGACACCACATTTGCTAGGTGGTAGCCTTTAAATCGGCCGCGGTCCGTTAGTATACGTCGGACCCGCGTGTCGCCACTATCAGTGATTGCTGACCGAGCGCCGCCACACGGCAGGTCTAGTCTAGAGAGACTCCCTAGCACTCGCCCCAGTTGTACAGCCGACTTCGCTAGCGATGGTTCACTGTCTACATACGCTCTCATTTGCGGTGACGACAGTTTAGCATAGCCTTCAGCTACGTCATTTGCTACGACCTAGCAAGGCGCCATATTCAGTTACTATGATTACTATCTTCAAGAATGTATTCGGAACAGATAATATTGTGAATCATGTACCGTCATGTACGTTCGTCATTAATGGATTAAAGTTAAGTATCAAACTAAATACGTCCGATTTCTGAGTTCTCATTCCTTGTCATGTTCCAGACCTCACGTCAGTATAGTTCTTCCCTCCTCACGCCAGCCTGCGTGAGCTAAAACGCGTGCATTTCGGCCTCTACTCATAACACGGTGTTGGTTCTTCTGCTAACACAAAAATACATATTTTATCTCTGACTGTAAGAGCAATATATTTTCAGGATGCCAGTTATTTGCGAGACGAAGGTTCGTTGGGTATAATCGTGCTGGCAACGCGAGTTCTACCATTCGAGTTCGTGTGCTTTTTCAAATCGCCTGAAAGTGAGTAGTCGAGTAAGGTAGGTCGTTGCGTCGTGAGGTTCGGTAGGCAGACTTGAGTGAAACAAACATATACTAAAGTGTAGTGAATACCTAAAGTGAGATAAACGTCAACGGGAGGCAAGGAGTGGAAGAGTGGTCAAAAGGAGAATATTAATTAACAAATCCAGGGGAGACGCGAGTATGAAGATGTTTAAGGAACGTTCAGATTTCAGTGGCTGAACTGTTTAGGAACAACAGTCGCATGCGGGTAATGCGAATCAGTAAATGTCCTGTACTAGATTTCATCCAAGCTTCAGTAATTTTCATTGGGAAATTTCCAGAATGCCACTAATCCGAGTGAAATAGTATGGGAAAGGTGATGCTGAGTGCTGGAGCGGAAGGAGCTATTGTTAGATGGAAGTCGTTGTGTAATAAACAGCAAAATATAAGTTCTGCTTATCAGAATGATTGAATACAAACCATGGGCATACTGGAATTGTGAAATTCAGTAAGACTAAACTGCATTGAACTCGAACAGTGGCAAGGATTTGGTATCAGATACACAGTCGTAGCTCTTAACCTTCCTGTGCTTATCTGTGAACCAGTTTTTCACTCAGCTGCTAAATAATATCCGATTGCCCGTAATTTAATCTGCAACCTCTTATGACCATTGACATATGGCGAAAGAGGGTGGAAGCTTACAAGGCATATCTTTTAATGGAAAATGTAGCGTAAATACAGTGTGTTCATACGAAACCTGCCTGAATTCCAAATGTAATTAAAAAAAAGTTACTCAAAAGGGTATGTGCAAAAAAATAAGTATACATTTTACATTTTTTCGTAGCTTGTAAAACTTTTAGGCGCTACTCTGTCTGAAGTCTGAACTCATATCTACACAAGCTTGCTGAGGCGATGAAGGCTATTGCGTTTCCCAGTTATTCTATGGAGATCTCCAAGGTCCTTTACAGGCGAGGCATACACATTGTCTTTCGCCTAACCCCATACGAAGAAATCCAGAGGGTTTAAGTCCGAAGATCACGATGGCCGCCTAGTTGGTCAGTCACGTCCTATCTGTCGCTCTGAAAATGTTCGGTGCCGGAAGTCACAAATATGTAAAAGCCAGTGGGGTGTTACACCTCGTCATTATAAAATCGCATTTGGATGTGGAGGAAGACGCCGGTGGGGGCGGTGGAGGGGGGAAGGGGGGGAGGGGGGTGAGTGAGGGAGAGGGGGGACTGAAAACATTCATGGATGTCCATATAAACCGTTACTGTTTCATCGTTGAATCAAAATGTTTTCATGAGCGCACGGGAGTTTTTCGAAGCTACATGTGTGGAAGGCAGCTCCATCGAAGAAAACGATATTTCCTCAATAGGAAGTTCATGGCGAAACAAGTCGTTTCGCTTCTATACTTCCGTAATTCTAACTCTGTAATCGTGGAAGCGATGTAATTAATGCAGCACTTTGTGAACTGTTGCGTCAGGGTCGTTTAGCTCTTGTGATAATCGGCGAACTGACTTCGATAGGCATCTTTGGAAAGTCTCTCTGATCTCCTATACCATTTCATCAGATGGATGCTTTTTGCCATATCCTAACTGTCATTTTATGCCTGGCGGTTCTGTTTTTGAAATTCACGTCGAAAATTTCTTTGGACAGCATGGCTGACTTTATTTATGCGTACTACACCACTAATTGGGCTCTCTCCTTAGGTGTAGTCATTGGTAATTACGTAGAGCCTGAAACGAGACAAATAGCAACTTTTAGGAACAAAATCTACAAAAAACTTTTTGAGTCGCTTTACATGATGCCGCCCACCGCAAATATCTGTATCTCAAGGTTTTATTTGTTCTGATTGCTCTTGGAAATCAGTAAGGTTTCCTGTGGACACTTTGTATTTCCTATTTTTAACGGGGTGGTTGTTTCACGAATTACTGTACCAACAAAGCGATATTCAGAGGACGATCTGCCGGAGAGGACTTACCGTAATCAATACACGACTGCAACCATCGAGAATTCCCTATCTCTACGCGTCGACCCTTGTGGCAGGGTGCACGCAATATGACCTATTGACGGGGAGATGACCTTTCTTTGAGGCTCCCAAGGTGTGGGCGGTTGCACATGCTGACTGGCTCCCTCGGTATCGGCCACTCAGGTGGAGCTGCGCAAAATCCCATCTCACTAAATGTCACGATCACAACAACAAAATGCACTCTGTGGCACCTTCTCGGCACGAGCAGCGGGTCACAAAGAGGTGGTCATTTGTTTGATCATACACACCAGTGTTACAGCTCCCGGTGACCTTATAAGATGACGCTTAAATATTTAATACAATCAAGAAAGAGTCTTACGTTGACTAGTGTGTTTCATTGTATAGTGTGGTTCACAATTACTATTACAGGCTTCTATAGTTTTGTATATAGGCCTTAGTAGATAAACCTATGTCCGTAAATTTACTGTTTAGGAGTAAAATTCGTTTGATGACCGGATCACTTTCAGATCTCCAGCTTCACAGCACACACCTAGCAGAGTCAATGTTATCTGACCTGCGTGCTCCACAGGAGTCAATGGCATGGGCAGGGTTCACAGTGCTCGACGTCGGGTCCTGTATATGAAGAAGGGCGTCGTCCTCAAAGTCCATAGTGCGGCCCGTCCGTGGACCACAACAGCCGGCCCTCTTAGTTGTGAACGAACTACTTTCTCTAAGCTATTGTTCTAATGGAACGAGAATGGCATGCGATTTTATAATTATAACTTGGACTGATGACCGCTCCCTCTCTTCAGTTTGTGTGCGTGCCGGGAAGCGGGAGTATTTGAAAGTTATACAGTCTTAAACAACGCTTTGTACCATATGCGTTTCGCTTCTTTTTTATTTGTGAAAGATATTCAGTGCTCTGTAATACCTGTTTGTTTATGTATATAATGATTGCGTTATGAAACAACACCATATTTACTACCACATTAAACGAGGCAGTGCTGAAAAGTAACGCCCCAGAATTTTTATATGTAAACTCTTAAAGCTTTTTAAATGGCTCTGAGCACTATGGGACTTAACATCTATGGTCATCAGTCCCCTAGTACCTAGAACTACTTAAACCTAACTAACCTAAGGACATCACACAACACCCAGTCATCACGAGGCAGAGAAAATCCCTGACCCCGCCGTGAATCGAACCCGGGAACCCGGGCGTGGGAAGCGAGAACGCTACCGCACGACCACGAGCTGCGGACAAGCTTTTTAAATAATTGTTGTTGTGGCCTTCAGTCCTGAGACTGGTTTGATGCAGCTCTCCATGCTACTCTATCCTCTGCAAGCTTCTTCATCTCCCAGTACTAACTGCAACCTACATCCTTCTGAATCTGCTTAGTGTATTCATCTCTTGGTCTCCCTTTACGATTTCTACCCTCCACGACGCCCTCCAATGCTAAATTTGTGATTCCTTGATGCCTCAGAACATGTCCTACCAACCGGTCCCTTTTTCTTGTCAAGTTGTGCCACAAACTCCTCTTCTCCCCAATTCTATTCAATACCTCCTCATTAGTTATGTGATCTACCCATCTAATCTTCAGCATTCTTCTGTAGCACCACATTTCGAAAGCTTCTATTCTCTTTTTGTCCAAACTATTTATCGTCCATGTTTCAGTTCCATACATGGCTAACTCCATACAAATACTTTCAGGAACGTCTTCTTGACACTTTATACTCGATGTTAACAAATTTCCTTTCTTCAGAAACGCTTTCCTTGCCAATGCCAGTCTACATTTTATATCCTCTCTACTTCGACCATCATCAGTTATTTTGCTCCCCAAATAGCAAAACTCCTTTACTACTTTAAGTGTCTTATTTCCTAATCTAATTCCCTCAGCATCACCCGACTTAATTCGACTACATTCCATTATCCTCATTTGCTTTAAATATATGTTCAAATGTGTGTGAAATCTTAATCTGCTAAGGTCATCAGTCCCTAAGCTTACACGCTACTTAACCGAAATTATCCTAAGGACAAACACACACACCCATGCCCGAGGGAGGACTCGAACCTCCGCCGGGACCAGCCGCACAGTCCATGGCTGCAGCGCCTCAGACCGCTCGGCTAATCCCGCGCGGCCTTTAAATAAAATAAACTTTATTAACATTCTACATCTTTGTTCTTCATGTTTTCATATTTATTTCTCAACATAATCAGCATGGCGACGAAGACACTTCTCCCAACGAGAGTCCGGTTTGTTGATACCCGTCAGTGCAAATATTTCCTATGTTAATGGAGACACATCACCACCTCTGCTTGCACCGTTTCAGCACTATCAAAGTGAAGCCCTAGAATGTATTCTTTAAGTCTTGGAAACAGATAAAAACTGGATGGGGCCAAGCCAAAACTGTATGGAGGGTGATCAAAATAGTGAGCCCAAGGCGTCGGATTGTTTCAGATGTCACGGAACTTGTACGTGGTCTGGCAGTGTCATGCTCAAGGAGAGGGTGCCCCATGTGAGGAAGAACTCTTAGAATTCGAAACACTATTACAGTACGCTGGTTCTCACGTGCCGACACAGTTACGTTACACACGGCCATGACACATGCTATAGTTCGGAGCCCTCTAGCAGCAGAGGATTGCAACTTGAGTCAGAGAAGCAAGAAAGTCGCCCTCGCCCGAGTAACATGCACGACAGGTAATACGTCAACCGATACTGAGAACAGAATAAAAAAATTCGGAGGCAGCACTTTTCAGCACTCCCTCGTAGTTTTTTGTAGCAATTTTTTTCTTAGGTGAGAAACTGTTTCTTTGTTGCACATGTTTCGCTAGGTTAATTTACTATTTGTTTCTACGATCTGTGGTTGTATTACTGCATATGTGGCGTCTTGGAGGTGTAGTTATACATAGTGTGTGTACACTAGATGATCGATTTTGAGCGTTCGATGTGTTTTGGTTTGGTTTGGTTTGTTCATTGTATATAATGTTGCTAACTGTCGCTCTGTGTTTTTCATTCGTCTTTTGTATGTGTTGTGGTATCTGTATATAGTTCTATATCGTTTTGCTCGTTCCGCGAGCTCGCTAATTTGTGTGCCTGTTGTGTGTAGGTTGTAACTCTTTAGCTATTATTTAGTCTCGATGTGTTCTCTTTCCCTTTGTTATGGTTTCAATAAAATCTGCACGCAAACATCAACTCTTAGGCCAACTTCGTCCGAGTGCCTGAATGCAGAGTATCGAGGGCCAGTTACACCAGGTGTGAGACATCTTGCCTGAGTAAAGAATAGAACGGAATTATGACACTCTTCTCAAGCGAATCAGCGCAAGGATCTAGGCCAGAGGGAGCAGAATGTCATAAGTGCGCTCATACTGCCAAGTTCTATGTTAATTTGACTCGACTCTGTAATGAGCGACGTAACGTCACATAGCCCCCGCTCTTCTGGGTGCTTTACTTTTTTTGTCAGGCAGTGTGAATCTGAGGGACAATAACCGATTTTGTGCCCGCATCTGTCACATTGTCGTAGTATGCCATTACGTTCGTTAACTGGCTACCCAAACGATTGCATCAACAACATCTTCATGAACAGTGATTTCCCTAATGGAAATAAACTTAAAGCATTTTATTAGTTTTGTCAGTGACTTTATTAATCACTGTACCATATTACTATGACACCCACGAGTTACTGCTATTATGGGATGGAAACTAGTAATAAGATGATATGGCAATGCAATCAATGTGACTCTGAAATAGTTTCTCTCTCTCTCTCTCTCTCTCTCTCTCTCTCTGTCTCTCTATCCGTCTGTCGATCTATCTATCTGTCTATCTATGCGACTGTATTTACCCTTTAGACGTCCGTCCGTTCACCGAAAAATTTAGACGTAATGCAAAGCGTGACTGTTAACATTACTTGGGAACTAGAGCGTTTCAACGAAACGGGAACATTTCAAGAACTAATTGTACTTTGTGGAATTATTTTTTTAATATTTCATTACAAACAAATTTAAAGCACAAGAAGGGCCTTTAGCGGTACAGTACGAAGAAAATAATTATCTGAATATTATGTCTGGCAAATGTCCTCCATTGTAAGTAAATATTGTTAGAGACTGAACTTTAAGTTTAGAGCGACATTTCGTACAATGCTGACAGGTACTGCCATAATCTTGTCCCGAATAGGCTCTTCTACGGTTCGGATTGTTATGGGTGCATCGGCATGAAACATTTTTGTTTCCCGGTAACCGCTTGTAGAAGGTCGCAGAGAGTCATGTCGGAAAAGCGAGGGGACCCCAAGATAACCCCACTATGAGAAATGACACGACTAGAAACAAAGCACTCATAGAATTCACGCATGTTGTTTCGAACAGCTTGTCGCATACTCCCATAAGAATATTGTAGGATCATTGACCGGTAAAAGGGCAAGTTGAGATCTGAGAAAGTTATGCACCATTTCAACGTATTGCTAAGACTAATTACCAGTCTAATTTGCGAAACGAAGTGGATCAGTCGTGCTAGTCACCTGAAATCTGGGCACCATACTTTGACGTTCTGAGCAAGAAGAGGCTCCTTCTGTGAACAAGGGTTTTTCCCACTCAGTACATGAAGTTTTATTCATTGACGAAACCAGAGAAGTGGGAGTGCGCCTTGTCACTGATGTACATGTTGTTCATTTTGGGCGTCATTTTCTTCAAGATTCCTGAGCATATTCTCTGAATCAAGAGACTACACAGTCTGAAGTGACTAAGGGTGAAAACTAGGGTGTTAATAAGTCCTTCCCTTCACCAACGTGTCGTTCATTGCCAAGCGTAGGAAAAGTTATCTAGCGTATACTTCACATCATCGTCTGTTGAACAGCTGAGACCTTTTTCATAGGTCTGAAATCAGGAAGGTTTTACACATACCTTTTTTTCTCGATCACTTCGTTTGGTTTTTGTTACCCACATTCGAATACCATAGTTGATGGAAGAGGCAGTTTATGTGATAAGTTTGACTCTGCTTCCCCTTTTCATCTAACTCTCACCATTTCGATAACATGCATTGACTACTTAGGGTCAAGCGTTTTGGATAGCCTTTGGGCTGGAGACCAGTTTTGTACCTAACGAAATGATCACCGTAGTGTAACTATCCTCCTGTACGGGTCAAAGGATGAATATTACACATATCCTCCTGCTTTG
The DNA here is from genome assembly GCF_021461385.2 of Schistocerca piceifrons. Classification (NCBI taxonomy): domain Eukaryota; kingdom Metazoa; phylum Arthropoda; class Insecta; order Orthoptera; family Acrididae; genus Schistocerca; species Schistocerca piceifrons. Next base: position 317,367,068 of record NC_060139.1, on the reverse strand, counting down.
GAAATTGAAGTCGGTTGGTTTTTCTTGCATTTTGTGTTGTCTACGGAGGGCTTGATACGACTTACGGATGTACCATTCGTTCATGGGCGGTTTCTCCGGGCTCACAAAAGATTATTTTTACTGTATTTTCACCGTCACTAGCGGACGAAAACCCAGCCGAGGATTCCAGGACGGCTATGCACATCAAATATGTGATATTGTTACAATAAATTCCTAAGACTCCGATCTCTAACAACCTTGTAAATTTTCTGATACCGTTTCGAAGATAGGTTAAAAATTTACTTCTACAAGTATAGTCAGGTATGAGGTGAAATCTGAATAAGAAATAACCGCAGAAAATTGCTCAGATTTTACCTGTATGTTCTTTAGGTACTTATCTACAAGAGACATCTCCGTTATCGACAAACACCCCAAAACTTGGTTTTTGGGTACCAAAGCTCTGCCGCGGATTCTGAGAGGCCTATGCACAGCTGTATTTTGTACGATATATTTCGAAGATTCCGATCTCGAATAGATTTGAAAATTTTCTTCATATCTTTATCCGTTTCCGAAGTACAGAGGATCAACTTTAGCCTACTCGTACACGTAAAGTTCCGCTTCGTAAAATCCAGTGTGAAGCAAAACGTAGTTTATAAAGTGTCTTAGCACGGAAAATATGTTGCAAAGTGTCTCCTATATCATTTCGGACTCTCATATTGTAGTACGACATGCAAAAGTTATTCCACATAAAATACGGTCTAAAGTGCAAAATTAGTTTTGCGTTACCCAGTATGGCATAAGTAAACTACTTTTACTGAAAAATGTATTTCTTTCAATGTGAATTACGTGCCCTGCTGCAACTGGAAAAAGAAGGGAACCACCGGAAAAATGCTCCTATCAGACCTCAAAAAAATGCGAATATGTTCCTGTTTATTTAAAAGACCCTGGTGGAAAAGTGGGGTAGTTGCTGCCTCGATGTACCTCCATCAGCACTTTCAAAATTTTTGGCAGGCAACATATTTTCTATGCTGAGAGAGAATAGTACAGGGCAGTGGCAATTAAGAAAAAGTGAAGAGGAGACAATGACTCTGTGTGTGTTAACGTAACAGTGCTAGGAAAAGAATGAAGGAGGGAGCGTGTGGGAGGGAGAGGGGGGGGGGGAGAGTCAGTGATAGTGAGAGACAGAGTATATGACAATGAAAACGAGGAAGAGATAGATAGTAACAATGAGGACACACAGCGCAGTATGAAGGTAGGGATGAGGTATTAGCAGTAAGAGAAAGAGGGAGACAGTGAGAACGAGATGAGACTATAGTAGTAGTACAGAACGAAGGAGACTGTGCCTTTGACACGGGAGACGATGAGAGTTAGAGAGACACAGAGAAATGATGAAATTGAGTTGGGTAGATTGAGTGAAGGAGGAAGGCTAGTAGGAGTGGAGAGCGCGAATATGTTCGCATGCAAAAGTTTTTGGGGCAATTTTTAAAGCCGCTGAGGAAGATAGAATGAGGCAGCTGGTATCCCAGTTTTCATTCAGAGTATTTTAAATAAACAGGAACATATTCGAATTTTTCCGCTTATAAACATGCTATTTGTGTACAGCACCGTGTTGTGACGTGTGATGCCCGTCTTGTATGAATACACGAACTCCGGAAGAGAGACTAGTACACTTGCGGGCGACGAGTAGGCAACCCTGCAATGCGGATGCGTCGGAATAGTGGACGCACGCGGCCTGCGGCTGGTACACAACACAGCTCAGTTAACGCGCTACTGTATTTCTTTTTTCTGTCCACTTATACACTAGTGTGCAAAATTAAAGCAACAACCAGAAATTTTGTGATAGTAAAGTAGAAACAATGTAATGAATACAGAACGTAAACAACTGCAACATGCGTAACGGTAGACAAAAATGCTCTTTTTCTTCCAACTTAACGGATTTACACACACATTACGACATCTGGTTAATGCGTTCAGTATGGGATGTGACGACCGCTGGCAGCATTACAGGCGTGAAAAACGACGGGACATGCTGTGAATGACGCCATCAATCTCGTGTTGAGGCGATAACGCCCGTTCTTCCTGCGGTGCTCCTGGAAAGTCTTCGAGAGTGATTGGTGGATACTAACGTGATGCATCCCCTGTCCCTAGTGCCATGTGTGCAATATCTTCCGTTTCCAAGAAAACATGAATCACGCATGCATCATGAGGTCGAGCATTATCGTCCAGCAATATGAAGTCTGCGGCCACAGCACCTCGCAACACCGCACATCAGGTCTCAAGATCTCGTCACGATGCCTGACAGCAGGTATACCTTGGCGATTTGACCGTACAATTTCGTGAAGAGATGTTCGAGTGGTCAACATAATTCTTACCCACACCGATAGGGCCCATCTCGATATCAGTCCCTTTTCACAGTGGTTGCACGTTCCCTCCAGATGTGAATCCGCCGAGAATCATTGTCCAGACCAAATCGGGACTCATCTGTGAAAAGAACAATATATTCGACCATCCAGGACCTTCACCTCTGTGAAGACACGTCAGAAATACACGTGCAGCAGGTCTCCAACAATAAGGACCACTCTGCCGAAACATTCTGTACATCATCTGCCTCACTACAACACGTGAAGTTGATGCTGCGATGTCAGATGCCAGTTGCCGTGCAGTACTAAGGTGGCAGCGCCGTGCACTTACAGCCAAATAACGGTTCTGTCTTTCTGAGTTACACGTGGTCGGCCCTGTCCTGGTCTTGCGAATACAATTTCGGCCTCTATAAATTGTCGCCACAGCTGAAAACCAGCAGGACGAGTCACATTAAGCAATCGGGGCGCATTAGTTTGTGACTGTCCTGCTTCCATTCCCCTCCATCGCAGAGAGCCTGGTAGGTGTCTTTTCTGTGTCATACTGCACCGTCTGTGACTGTGTACACAGCTGTTGATGATATTGGACTACCCGCCAAACACTATCCCCATGTGACAGGTGCCTTGACGTCATCGCATGCGTGGTTGTCCGTTACCACAATGCCACCTTCCCTAAGGGACGCGATCGTACGGACATCTGTCGACAGTTTGTATGATTATATAGTGAATTAGACACAGGACGGGGAAATAGTGGTTTGTTGGTTCAATTTTGGACACCAGTGTGTATTAAAAAAAAAAATCTGCGTCTCTTTTCTGAGAATCTGCGCAAGGTTCAAAATGGTTCACTATGGGTCTTAACCTCAAAGGTCGTCAGTCCCCTAGACACAGAACTACCTAAACCTAACTAACCTAAGGACATCACACACATCAATGCCCGAGGCAGGATTCGAACCTGTGACCGTAGCAGCAGCTCAATTCGGGACTGAAGGGCATTGAACCCCTCGTCCACAGCGGCCGGCTCTGCGCAAGGGCTTCATCGTTGTGCTTCCCGCGGGAGCATAAAAGCACATTTGTGATTATCTGTGCATACACTGTCATTGACTTGACCATAGATGATTAATTTTGTCACGCCGCAGCGTAAGTACACAGCTTGAGATAGGAAAATAGGTGCACAGTAATACTTCGGGCCAAATGCTTCTTTAGTAAAGTGAGTGTTCTAGATTCTGTGTGTCGAGCCATAAAAGGAGATTAGCTCCTTATCTTTATGATGTTGTTGACTTAGAAACAATACTATGTGCTACAGTAACTCCATTTTTCTGTTCGCAGATCAGTGACTGAAACAACGATGTCGGTAGCTGCTGAGTTGCCTGTCTCCTGCGCCTACAAAGGTAAGTCGTCTCAAACCTCTAATTACAAATACATCGCCTAGCCAGATGCCAGATTCTCTCTGAAAGCATAAATGCTTCCGGATAGCATGAGCTGTAGCACAGACAGTGTGGAATACCGATGATAGACATCGATATTGTTACCAATAGGCCAGCTTCATTAGTTCGTTACCGTTGTTATAATGCATTTCATGTTTACAGGCAGTTTGTGCTACAATTTGCCTCAACTGTAAGTTTACAAGTGATGCAGCGTGTAAAGCACTGTTCTTAATTAATTCTGCTCATATGAAAACAACACCTTGATAATGTAAGCAATCATCTTTAAAAACATTATTAAAAATAAAAAAGTTCGGAACGTGTAACATCCTTTATTTTATTTAGAAGGCATTTGTTCATCAATTCGTACCGTAAAAGACATATATACTTCACATGGCATTACATCCAAAAAATTCTGCAATTTCCATTTAATATTTACTGTTTCATTTCGTTTTCTTCAATTTTTGCAGTAAAAAAATTACAAGTGAGCTGGTTAGTCATGTGACCGTGTTTATTACTGGCAGGGTTCTCTTGCGTTCCGCTGTAAGTTTATTCTCATAAAGTAAGTTACTGGTGGTGTACTGTTTCGCAACATTTAATTACGTGCAAAACTCCTTCTAACGAAAGTAAAGCAAGATCACAATTAACAGATGAAGCGTCGAAAAGAAAACAACGTAATTTTTCGCACTGTAACTTACAGTGACGACCTAAAGACAATATGAGCACCTTCTTAATAGCGCGCTGGTTCATCTTTGGAACGAAATACAGCAGCCCTTCTGAGTGGTGTAGTTTTGACAAGTCCTTAGTAGATTTTACCAGATATACACGTTCAGGTCACGTAATTCTTGTTAATTAGGGGCCGATTGTTTGTGGGCTCGAAACTAGCGCCTGATAGTGTCTAGCTCAGATCAGACGAATCTGGTGACCATCTACTACTACCATCGGGAAAGTCACCAACCAATGTTCAAAAAATGGCTCTGAGCACTATGGGACTCAACTGCTGTCATTAGTCCCATAGAACTTAGAACTAGTTAAACCTAACTAACCTAAGGACATCACACACATCCATGCCCGAGGCAGGATTCGAACCTGCGACCGTAGCGGTCTCGCGGTTCCAGACTGCAGCGCCAGAACCGCGCGGCCACTTCGGCCGGCCCAGCCAATGTTGGTGTCACATAGTCCACAGGTGTCGTCTTGGCCTCGATTAATACAAGAAGTCCAGGAAAGCCCGGGTGAATGTCCACCGTAATTCTCACACTATCGGTCTTTTCCCCCTGGGCAGTATGTGTCTCCAGTAGAGGTCCTCCTGGATGGCGATCTGTCCGCACATGACTGTCGCCCTGGTGTAAAAAGCAGCGTGATTCATGCGAGCAGACGATTCGTTTGCTCTAATTCAGGGTCCAGTCTCAATGATCCCATATTTTGTATACTGCTCGGTACACAACAGTAACGAGAGATGGGCCTCAGAGTGGTGCGACAACTATCGTCGCAGGAAAGCAGTACTGGAGCAGAAATGATGACCGAACAAGGTAACTCAGTAAACAGAAGATTTTCTTAGCTTGTATTTCTCCATGAGCCCAGCTTTCACAATGTCAACGACAATGAGGCCCACTGTATTAGGCACCATCGATGGTGTCATGGCGAAGTGGCTCTGAGTGTGGGTGGGCTAAGTGGCTGCTGCCACCCATCCTATTTGTGGCAGCAGAGGGCGCTCGTGGTCCAGAGCCGCTGGGAGCAAGGCTGTGGGCGTGCTCCATTGGATCCGCCGGATCCCGCATGACCACTATTGACACTGAACAGAAACTTGCAATTCTGTTACTAAATGTACAACGCCAGTGGGGCGGTACCAATGCGTGATACCACACCATGCCCACTGCAGTCCTAATTGACTACATCGCTTGATCAATGTGCAAACATGGACAAGAATACTCTTTTGTATTCTTTGTGGCAAGAAAGAAAATCAAACCTACGAATGTCACATTGGCAAATTTTTTGCCATGCTGTCAGTTCTTGAAGACTGCTGGCTGGCACCTGGTATGAAAGAATATGTCTTCCCATCACATCCCAGCCATGCTCTATGGATGACAAATCAGCACACCTTCCAGGCCACTCAGAGATCCATACATTCCTCAAGGCACCTGTGATGTGAACTGCAGTGTGAGTTCTTGCATTATCCTACTGGAAAATGGCATTTGGTATCATGGTCCTCAAGGGTATGGCAACAGGGCTATCATTATTGCACACGCTGGCAAGTATCCGTCTCCCTTCAGCAATCAGTAAGTCATATCGAATAGATCACCGCCAGGAGTGGCGAGGTATGGGTTTTGAAATTCGCTGTTTCCTGTGAACTTTCACAAGATCGATTACGGACATGCAGGCGTTGGTCTGGCCTACGCATACTGACTGCGGAATGAATTTTCACTACGCAGCACAGGATGCGCTTATTTCGAAACTTCCTGGCAGATTAAAACTGTGTGCCGAACAGAGACTCGAACGAGCGACCTTTGCCTTTGGCGGGCAAGTGCTCTCGTCGCTGAACTATGCAAAGTCGATTCACACCAGCCCTGGCAGCTCTGTTCCCACCAGTACTTATTCTCCTACGTTTAGTACCTCCAGGTGCGCTAATCCCGCAAGGAATGCAGTAGAACTGCGGTGACGTTTTGAAGGTAGGAAGTTTAACTGTGGTAGCTGTGACGGCGGGTCGTGAGTCCTGCTTGGATACTTCAGTCGGTAGAGCACTTACCCGCGAAAGGCAAGGTCTCAAGTTGGAGTCAGGTTCGGCTCACAGTTTTAAACTGCTGGGAAATTCATTGCTGAACACTGCAAAATGCCACTCAGTGTTCCTCTTCACTCTGGCCTCACAGCGTGCAAGCTTCTGTTCTCTGTGGTATGGTGTTAATGGTAAACGATGTATGATACTAGAGATCTGAAGCAGCATATGGTAATCTGTTTTCGCAGGTTTGTGGTGACACTCTGTAGCGTCTGCCCAGGTATCAGCCGTTGCACTCTATCTTTTTGTCAGAGGCAGTGGAACAGTCCTACGATCTTCACGTGGTATAGTCCTTCTGGAAGGACTACTCTTGTTGCCACAGAATTATCCTGTGCGCGCGCGCGCGCGCGCGCGTGTGTGTGTGTGTGTGTGTGTGTGTGTGTGTGTGTGTCTCGCCACCACTTATTCAGCAGCATCCAGATGTCCGTGCAATCTGTCGGTGTGTTACTCCTCTATCTTCCATACCACTTTCCGCCCCCGGTAGCTGAGTGGTCAGAGCGACAGAATGTCAATCCTAAGGGCCCAGGTTCGATTCCCGGCTGGGTCGGAGATTTTCTCCGCTCATGGACTGGGTGTTGTGTTGTCTTAATCATCTTCATTTGATCCCCATCGACGCGCAAGTCGTCGAAGTGGCGTCAAATCGAAAGACTTGCACCCGGCGAACGGTCTACCCAACGGGAGGCCCTAGTCACACGACTCCATCCCATCTCCCATACCACTGACTTGACTATTTTCGAAGTCCGCAATGTGGCGATAAACTGCACATCCTCTTCTCAAGTTGTATATCAAACGCAACCTAAAAAGCTCAGCTAACGCTAGTGCTCCGTCATGTGTTAACCCCATTCTTCATCTGTAGGAATGGCATTTTTATCCACTGAAAATAAACTCACATAAAGATGAAATTCTAACTGTAAAGACTTCAGTATTAGTCTGATATTGTTAGGTCAAGGTGTCCATGGTGTAATACTTTTCATTTTGATCCGTGTTAGTTAACTTGATGATACCACCTCCTTGAGTAAGTGGTTACGTTTGCTGGGTAGGGACGCGTCGGTCCCTTGTTTGATACAAAGTGACTTTCTTTGTCAGGCTACTGCTGGAATGCACTCAGTGGAACGAGATCACTTCTGAAGCTGTCTGAGTAAATATGTAGCGAAGTAGACACGCAAGCCTCAAAAGTGTAACTAAACCGAAATGTTTGGATCAACAATGGATGAGCCCTACCGCACTGGGATGCCACCGAAGGTTCTGTTAGCAGAAATGCCAGACGCAGTGCACGGAACGCAATGGAGTCTTCCGCACGTGGAGTCTACCTGAGTGTGACGACTCTGTCAGCAGAGCTGCCGCTGCGACATTCTGCCGGCAGGTCTGCCAACCCCGCAGCGCTGCCATTGGACCACACTGCCGCTTATGGCGACTGCCGCACCAGTACGCCAGCAGGAACACTAGGCACTACGTGCCGCTCACCCGTAGGAAATTTTCTTCGAATTCCATGTGTGATGTGAATAGCTTTAACATGGAGAATTTTAACTGCGAGATTCATATGAGGCGAGAAATTTGACACAGTTACCGAGTCTGTCCTGTTACCGTATCAAATAGCGCACTAGTTCATGATGGAAAGAGATCGGTTTCGGAAATCGCTGCTTTCTGTGAACTTTCACGAGATACTATTCAAACCGCGGACTGCAGGAATAAAAAGTATTGGGAACAAATACTGTAAATTTTTGAAAAATAAAGAAAAAAAATCTATCGACTTTGGAAAACAAGAGATATGTGTTTTAAAAACATTCATTTGTTTTACTTCATTTCAGTGAACATGAGTATTTTGTAAGTGATCATGTTTAACAAAACACTCTGCAGATCTGTCTCTCACTGCAAGCACAGATCGCCCTCCTCTTCCTCAGTACCCAATGCAATCATTATTTGTTACAGACGAGGAAGAACGGTCATCGGTGTTATTTTGGCTGCGAACTACACCGCAGGAAATCCTTAAAGTCAGAATCCGCGCATCCATATGGAAGAGTGAATACACGTGTTTCAATTACGTGTCGTTTCACCAGACCGTTGCCGGCGTAAGAGAACAAAAACAAATCGAAGATGATCGCGAAGACGAAAAAACAGACGTATCTCATGTGGCTGCATTACGAAGAAATAAAAAATACACAGAAAGAAGTTGATGATGGCCGTTAACTAAGGTGCTTAATGCAAGTTTACCGCAGAGGGAATTACGTGAGCGGTAAGCATAAGAGGAAGAAGACAAAATGTTTTTACTGCTTCTCCGAAACACACTTCAAAGATTTCCCGAAGAAAAGGAAATGACCGCTAAAACTAGAATCACGAGCGTAATAAACTAAGCTGAGTTCGAAGAATACGTCCCTGCTCATTACAGTCGGATTCAAACTTCTCATAACAACGCAGTTTGAGCACAATGACCATTTGGAGAAGGTGGATATTATCGTCCCTCAATTTCCTCACAATTCGTTCCTAGTGTGCCACTCCAATAATAAGAACGTCGTAACACAGACCAAGCTCATTACTATTTGGGATATGAGACTTTGTCTGAAAACGTACTTCCAGACCAAAATGGCGCAATTATGTCTCATGCTGTAGCGAGTGTTGCTAATTGGTCTGATACATCAGATGTAAGAAAATTGTCTTGAGAAATGAGATGTGCAAACAAATGAGGCGTATCTCCTGCTTCTTGTCTCAAATATGTTTATTATAGAATTTGTATTTATTATAGAATGCTTTTGAAATAAAAACTGAAAAATCACTACTGTGTCTACGTTACACTTACATCTGCAGTTGTAGAAAGCACAGCAAAACAGCTGATTTTCGTTAAAAGTGTCATTTTTATTCAGTTCATCTAAGCGTCTCTCCAATAACTCTTGGAATTAATCTACCGACAGTCTCACATAAGCGAAAAATTTTACCACATTAATTTCTTACATCGTTGTACAGTGTGTGAAATAATTTGTTAAATAACCTCTTTATGTCACGGTCAGGAATGTAGGAATATACCCAGAGCTACATCTTCTTCCACATCCTAGTTTCATTTCGACTTCACGTACAAAGCACAGCTTGTGCCGGGTGGTTATAATTAACTTTTAGGCAGTTAGGCTTTAATTATAGTTTGGCAGCGAAACTTGGTAGATTGGCTAATGCGTTAATGTAGAACACATTTACACTGGAAAAAAATAATTAGTTCAAGTTTTGGCCACCAGGTGCATATGTGGTGCTGTACATCATCTCTATGACGTCTCCGGTGGTCATATTGAACAAGTCGTGTCATTGGAAAATTAATAATGAATCAAGAATATGCCTTTCCCATTCGTTTGACTTTTCTGCCCATTTCCTGTTTCTGCTCCATTAAACATAGAAACATTGAGAGGTGGCATGAGCCCCCTCTCATATTTCTATCTTACTCTGAGGAATTCGATTTTCCTCTCTAATTGCATGCGGTGAAATGTTGCTATTCCTTCACACACGGACTTCCCATGCAGCGCTTCTGGTCACCTGGATGGTCCAGTGACAGGTGGGTTCTGCTGATCTTGAAAGGGTTAAGCCGACTGGTGTGAGGGAGTCAAATGGATGCTTTCTAGACGCCGACATTGTCATAAGAGCGGGGGCGACACGCCCACAGGAACCTGACGGAGTGGCTGGGCTAAAGATTCTGTTACTTCGCAGAAACTTAGTGAAAACAGTTTCTGGCGGGCTACCAGCGAGGCGTGGGAATGACTTGTGTTCCCAGGCAGTCTTGGCGGGCAAATTCCTGCGTTTTCTGCTCAGGGAATAGCTCCGTGACGTAGCAAAATCGGCGCTGAAATTGGCGCCAAGTATCTCCATTGGAGGAATAATACTGCGTCGGCAATAGAGGGGAATTTTCCGCCAGTTTTCGAGTTGCTGATTGGAACGTTTAACCACGACCACTGTCATGGAGGTGGGAATGTTCTGTGTTCGGCTTGTATGGGTGCTCTTGAGAGTGTCAGCTCTCGCCTTTCAGTCGGAGTAGGTTACAAGACTGAACTCTCACTGCTCTGGGCAGCCTGCTTTCCATTGGCTGTCTAATATACTTTCATTTAATGGTAACTGTTTGCCGAAGTTGCTGAAGTTTCGACTTCAACGTAACTTTCCGAGTACAGCTGGCAATTGTGTGTTCTACGTACAAGCGGCCTATGTTGTCCGTCTTGAGCAGTTTTGGCTAAAGTTGACTGTACCGGAGTTACTGTGTGACTTTTCTTGTTAAAATCACTCACTGTACCATCAGTGATTGTGTAGCGAGCCGTCTTCGTCTCCCTCAGAGGCGTATTTGTGTTGCTAGGAAGTCTTTACTGTGAAACAACCAGACCAGGAGAATTTGTTTTGGGCTATACTCACGACATTATCACCACCACAATGGGATGTCGAAGCAACCAGCCAACGCCTCCGGTATGCCAGATCGTGTCCCTGCAGTTAAGAAGACAGCTTGGTAATGTACGTCTGCAGCACTGGCAAATCAGGGAATTTTGCTAGGTGATAATCAGAGCTCAGCAGAGCATTGTAGCAGCGATTAATGTTGGGTTGGTTGGGTGTTTCTCTTAAGATTTGAGTTGCAAGGAATTGGCTCCACATACCACTTGGTCATAAATGTCACAATCTAGTTTATGGACAACTTCACCTTCACAGCATTTATTTGAGTATCCAATTTGATGTATTGTAAATGTTTCATGTGGTTTGTTTATTATTTTGAGTTTAGTCACAGTAAATCAAATTGTTATTTTGGACAGAACTTTCATTGTGTTAATCAGTAGAGCAACCCTTTCATTTCTCACTACTTTAATGAAACTTTCCTTTATCTAATTAATTTCTATCCAATTAAATTATTGCAGGTGCATAACTCGTTTTTACTCCGCTTGCAGGGTCGATTACAGTCAGTTCGCGTTTCTTCTTAATCCATGTGCAACAGCAAAAGTCGGAGGTAGAAAAGGGGGGGCTTAGAGCATCATTTCCATACGAAGATTCGAGAATTTAGTGCTAAATACACTGCTAGCCCCGGCACCTCGCAACATTTCTATACGTCTTACTTGCACGCAAAGCGATGGATTTGCAGCTGGTGGCCAAAATTTGAACAAATTTTTTCCAGCGTAAATCGGTTCCACACTGTCACGTTAGAATATGTATCCAGTTTCGCTGCCATACGATAATTACGTCGACTCTGGACTTCTTTGAGTAGCCACACTTTAATTACATCCACCCAGTGCCTCCTGTACGCCTATTTCGATACTGAGCGAAATTTCTCTGGTTTCTCTCCTGGTGTCTTATACCCGCAGACCCGTGTGTCACAGTGCGGTCGGGCCGTCACCGTGGTGTCACACAAAGGCAGAACCACGCCGAGCCGGCCTGAACTGGGTGTGCCTCTCAAGCCTTGTGACTCTGGTGGGGCGCGACCCGAGCGTTCCTCAGAGGCGCCTTGGGCTCCTACCTCCCTCCTTCCTCCTCCGCCGCTTCCGCCTGCCCTGCCTGGGGCGCTACAAATAATGCACGGCCCGCAGCTGCAACAGGTGTCCGCCTCGCCGTTAATCCCCGCTCCAGGCTGCCACACACGACGCCTCCGCGGCGGCGCGCGTGTGGACGAGACCAACGGAGACCCGCCTAAGAGCTCCTGCTCACACAAGGCACGGGGTAGGGACAGGTGGTCGACGAACAACCTGAATGGTGGTGTACCGTATTTCGTCCCTCTCCCGCGACCTCAAAGCATATGTGAATATGGAGATGACCGAGTTTTGGGACACCACGACGTGGAATTTTACAAAAATGGAGCAACCTCTAATGTGAAAGACAGAACGTGACCTTTCAGATCACTGTCTGCCTCTCAAGCAAGTAATGACAAATCTTTGATTAAAACCCTTAAAATATCGAAAGATATAACATACAGATTGATTTAATATACACTATCTGACCAAAAGTATCTGAACACCTATTAGTGGACCTTAATACGGAGACGGTTTGAACTCTGCTGAGAACACTTCTAGTGAGGCGTCCCGGTGCCTGTGCAGGAATGGAAGCCCATTCTTCTTCAAGAACTGAGGCAATATTTGCGACTTAACTTAAAAGATAGGTTAAGGAAAGGCAAACCCACGTTTACAGCATTTGTAGACTTAGACAAAGCTTTTGACAATGTTCACTGTAACACTGTCTTTGATATGGTACAATACAGGGAGTGAAGGGGTATTTATAACTTGTAAAGAACCCAGACGGCAGTTACAAGAGCCGAGGGGCATGAAAGGAAAGAAGTGGCTGAGAAGGAAGGTTATGTAGCCTATTCCTGATGTTATTCAATCTGTACATTGAGCAAGCAGTAAAGGAAACCAAAGAAATATGGGTAGTAGGAATTGAAGTTCAGGGATAAGAAGTAAAAATTCTGAGGTTTGCTTTTGACATTGCATTTCTGCCAGAGACAGCAAAGGTCATGTAAGAGCAGTTGAATGGAATGGACAACGTTTTTAAAGGAGGACATAAGATGTACATCAGCCAAAGCAAAACAAGGATGATAGAATGTAAACGAATTAAATCAAGCGATGATGATAGAATTATATTAGTAAGCCACAGGCTTAAAGCAGAAGACGAGTTCTGCTGTTTGTGCAGCCAAATTAATGATGGTGGCCCAAGTTGCGAGGATATAAAATGTAGACTGCTAATGGCAAGAAAAGGGTTTCTGAAGAAGAGAAGTTCTTTAACGTCGAATATAGATTTAAGTGTTACGAAGATTTTGCTGAAGATATTTGTCTCGAGTTTAGCCTTGTATGGAATAGAAACATGTCCGATACACAGTTTCAGCAAGAAGAGAATAGATGCTTTTGAAATACAGTGTTACTGAGCAGTGATTAATATTAGATGGGCAGATCGCTTAATTAATGAGGAGATACTGAACGGGATTGAGGAGACAAGAAATTTGCGGAGCATCAGGACTAAAATAAGGGATCGGTTGACAGGATACCTCCTGAGACATCAAAGTAACACCAGTTCAGTAGTGGAGCAAGGTGTGGGGTGTAAAAATTGTAGAGGGGGTCCAAGAGATGGGTACAGTAAACAGATTCAGAGTTATTCGGAGATGAAGATGCTTGCATAGGTTAGAGTAGCATGGAGAGCTGCATCAAACGAGTCTTCGGATTGAAGACCACAACAACATTGTCCATACCATTGCCTCAGAGCTCAATCATGCTGCTTTATGACGGGGTACATTCTCATGGTAATAGAAGCAATCACCATTCCCGAACTGTTCCTCCACTGTACACAGTACGCCCTGCTGTACAAATTGTCAATATCCTTCCCCATTTACCGTTTTCTTCATCTGAATAATGGGACCATATACTAAGCATGAGCAACACTCCCACACCGTAAAACCATCTCCTCCCAACTTCACTGTTGTCACCACACATGATGGTGGGTAACGTTCTTCAGGCAGTCGTCAAACTCATCCCCTTCCATCGGACTGCCACAGGGTAATGCGTGATATCGTCACTCCAAATGACGCCCAGTCATCTACTGTCCAGTGGCGTCGCTCTTTACACATCATCAAGCATCGCTTAGCATTGCCTACAGGAACTACTCGACCATTGTTCCCCATTGTTTTTGATGAAGAGTCAAAAGTGATTCCTTCAGCTGATCTCATGCGATTTTTTACGACGACGCTCTGGAATGCTCCACTGTCCCAGCCCACATTACAGGAGGCCTGCCTCATCTTGGTTTCGTGTTAGTTGTTCCTTCGCCTTACGCTTGACAATCAGATCAGCAGGACATGGGTAGCTGTTGTTGGGTTGAAATATTCCTGATGGATTTATTATTCAGGTGACATCCAGTGACTGGTCCACATTCGAAGTGACTGAACTCTTCAATGTTGCTGTTACTACATCTCAGATGACTAAAGAGTACTACCCCCTCCCCCCCCCCACCCCACTTTTTAAAAATAGGCAGGTTCGCTTCACATGACATCTAGTCGTCAATTCCACTTTACGTGGGGAGAGGGGGTCTGGACAGTTTTGAGCAGGTAGTGTAGATTCATTTAATGTATGTGATTTGCAGTGTCATATGTTCACTTTCTTGTAATAGAAGTGAAGTTCTTATTTTAGAAAAAAACTATATGTTATGTTTCATTTGATCAGTTCTGCTGTTTAATTTCTCTAAAGTACATCTAAAATCAGTTCAAACAGGACATCGACACAGCACAGTGAAAATGTTCAGCATGAAGTGGTTAAGATTAAATATGCTGTTTAACAAAATATATCCTCATGGATACAGAATGGACACTGATTTGTATTTTTTAAATAATTAATTCCTTCCAGAGTGAAAGTTAATTGATTTCTTGCTAATGTAAAAATGTGAAGAATTTGTTAATAAGTTATTACCCCAATATTTCTCTAACGTTGTAGTTCGCTGTATTGAGCACAATAAATGATATCTAGTTCAGTAAAGAAAGGCCTATAATGGCTAAAGACATGGTTGTGAACTGGAAAAATGCGAGTTCACATCCTGTTTCCACAGTTTTTATTCACCTTCATTTCTTCCAAAAGATTTTGGAGCTTTAATTCAACGGAAGTATGTTCTGCAGCTTTCGATGTTATATATGTATAAGTGGGCTCTCCATACAGAATTGGGTGTGTTCGATTACGTGCCAGTGAACATGGACCATAAATTGCAGGACCTCAAGTTTCAGTGAACATAGAAAAGTGTTTGTATAACGTTATAAGCACGAATTGCCAAGAAAAGCAAAGGGCCTGGGTTTGAGTCCTGGAGCAGCGCAAATTTCCTACTAGGAAGTTTTAAGTCAACACACACTCTGCTGCAGAGGGAAAATACGTTCTGGAAGGAAACGTATCTGTGCTGGCGTAAGCTGGCCCCAGCACACCAGACAACAAAGAGGTTGCGAGAAGATCGATAGAGGCCAACGACAGACTCTCAGAAAACGCGCCGCCAACGCCCTCTCAGCCCCCAGGATTTAGATCACCGCCGCAGACTGGAGGGCCAGGCTGTCATGGTCTGTCGCACTGAGTCACTTCCAGTCTGTAATCAGTCGCTGTCCAGTGGGAGTCGCAGTAGCAGTTAGCTTCACCGCTAGCTCAGAGACAGGCAACACTTAGTGACCAGAAGAGAGTACATGGCGGCTAATATAGACTATTACAGAGAGCTTGTACCACAATGACCATCTTGAGTTAAGTAATTTTCTATCCTTATGAAGAAAGAACCCAGTTAATATATACGTGTAGTTTAGATTATAGAAACAGGATACCGGCTGTCGAACATCCTCTCCTTGCTTCCTGTTGTACGGCTCTACAGAGACGACATAAAAGTATCTTCCTTCACTAGCAATCCACTTTCGATCTTCTTCGTTATTTCCTCCACTCAACTCCAATGATCGCCAACAGAGCTTACTTGTATACTTTGCGCGCATCCACTTTGACAAACAAACTGTGGTGTTTCCACGCTAGATATGTATCGTGCAAGAGCTAGTTTCTCAGGATGGATCACCCATACTGCAAAACCAAGATGGCTCAAAGCTCTTCACGCTGGTATCTCGTCATTAAGTACAAAGCCGACGTGATAAATTTACCCTCGTTTATAATTTCTTTTACTTATGTTTGCATTAAAATGCTTTGGTACATGAAACCGAAAAAAAGGTAAATATCAATGAATTTCGGTTAGACGTCCCAATATGGCATGCCCCAATCCCAATTAAAAGGAGGAATGGCAAAAAAAATCTACGTTCATTAGGTTCTTAATGATAGTACCCTTTAAGGGCCCCTTTTTAAGGTAACAGATGAAGAAGTGGTGAAGACTGACGTCAATGACAGGCGAACATGGTAATCTCAAGGGCTCAGAACGCGGTGGAAGCGGCACTGCCAGTATCATCATAGTGCAGAAGGCACTGGTTATCAAGCTGGGGTGTGACTGAGTGTTAACTGGCATGCTGAGTACGACTTGAATGCCCAGTAAATCAGCTACGTCGAAGACTACGGCGTACCACAACATTATTTCCTACATATAGCAACCATGGATAGTAAGGGGAATACATTTTATATTACAGTACCATTTTGAAAACTAAAATTCATTGTGGTTAGATGTCCTTCAAAGAGTGTTGGTGACACAATAACAATTCAACAGTGTTTCCTTGACGAGTATCACTCTGGAATTGTAATTCATATCATGATAAATACATTAGTATGCCCGTATGGAATACTAAATATTAAATAACATGAGTGTCATTTCTCTGTCATCTATGTTGCGAACAACATAATGAAGCCGATTGCCAGCTGTTATAAAAAAGGGAAGAGCAGGAATAAAGAAACACACAAGAATAACAAAACTCGCTTTGAATGGGACTCTAACTCACGCCCCATAGCGTACCGTCACCATTTTAAGGGATGGTAAATTCATTTCGTCCGTTTACCGAGGATGATATCGCCTGAAAGAAGGCCCACCACGGCGAACGATTTTAGGATAAGATTTCTTACACCTTCACCATTCAGTCCGTTCTCTCTCCCTCCCTCCCTCCCCCTCCCCACTCCCTCCCTCTCCCTCCCCACTCCCTCCCTCTCCCTCCCCACTCTTCCTCTCCCTCCCCACTCTTCCTCTTCCTCCCCACTCTCTCCCCCCCACCCGATCTCCCCACCTTTCCTTACCATCGTCACATTTGTCAGTCTCTTTCTACCATATTGTTCGTCACATGATAAGATATTAACGGACAGAACTGTTTGCGTTTTCCCTAATTGAGAGCCTTGTATAGCCACAATAAATTTCTAGGGGGCTCCAAACTATATACAAATTTAAACTTCTATCCAAATTACTCAGTAATACTTACGGATCGGACTGATAGTGGAAAAATGTAATGTTACGGACTAAAGTTGAACGCATGAGTGTTAGATAGCGTAACTAATGAAGAGTTAGTGAATCGAACTGAGGAAGGAGCTTCGTGGCACAACTTGACTAAAAGAATGGATAGGTTGATAGGACGCATCCTGTAGCATCAGTGAATAGTTAATTAGCTAACTGAGGGAAATGTGGGCCATGTAGATGGTACCCAGGCTAAACTAGGAAGGTTGAAGTGGACTTACGTTGCAGCAGTTGCAAACATGTCTTTGCAAATAGTCAGTGTTTAAGATTTGGTAGCAAAACTGAAAAGACATCTCGATCGTGATACTAACCTGTTTATTCGATTCAGTTGCATATCTTGCGATATTATTTGAACGTATTTTATGAATTTGGCTGCCCAGCCTGAATGCATCACAAGATGGTGTCAACCACCAGCCAACCAAAACGATCAGCAGTCTTGAAATTCGTGCAGGCGGGTGGTCTTGTAAGGCATCGTGCTTTGGAGTATGATTGTTGGTGACCTCTAGAAGTAGCCTGAGAGGGGGATCATTTGTAGCTAAACAAATTTCTTGTTTTAATGTTCGTAAGTTGTTCTTATTGACGCTAGGTATTACGCTTGATTAACGTAAGTTCCGCAAAAATTTACGGCAGCTACACCCCTTTTTTTACAATCCTCATTCACGTATTGAGCTTTTGCGTGTGGCGTTCTCATTCAAACAACTGAATTGTGTTATTTATCCGCTAGAAACCGACTTATATAATGACAACCAAAAGTATTGTGACCACTACCGACCATGACACTAAATTCCGTATAGTGAAATAGCGGATACGTGACGCAGTAAGAAATGTACAGTTTGATTATAATTAACCTTCCCCACTTGACAGGCTCCCATGAAAAACGAGTGATCGTAGGACAATGAAACATTGTGGAAACATTTGTAAGGATATGCCGAAGAGGAATGACGAGTAAACCACTGAAAGAAACAAATTTTATTTTCCGCTTGAGACGGTTCATATCTGATGATCTTGGTTGTTATCGAGTTTAGAATGATCGGCCAATGATTGGGTATGATGCTGGAAGAGGCCGACGACTAATTGGGCCACAAATTGTTGAAGATGTTGTTGTTGCCATGGCTGAGACTGCTGGAAACAATTGTACGAGTTTCAAACAGGTCACGATCTGTTAACAGCTGAACATTCCATTGTCAGCTGTTCGAAAAGCGCTGCGAACAGTTGTGAAATAGTATCCTTACAAACTTCATATTACTCACCCACATTTGTCACGTGACACACACATTGGAATGGACTTCGCTCTTACGTTTCTTGCAATGATTGAAGTTAACGACATGTGGCCTTGGTGCATTTTGTGGAGAGATGAAGCAAAGTTCAAATGGCTCTGAGCACTATTGGACTTAACTTCTGAGGTTATCCGTCCCATAGACTTAGAACTACTTAAACCTATCTAACCTAAGGACATCACACACATCCATGCCCGAGGCAGGATTCGAAACTGCGACCGTAGCGGTCGCGCTGTTCCAGACTGTAGCGCATAGAACTGTTCGGCGATACCGGCTGGCTGAAGCAAAGTGTTCCAAAGTGCTTAACCACCAAATCACCGGATTTGGAACATCTCATGTGGAAATTCAGATGTATTTCTTTAAATGGTTTACTTGTAATTTCTCTTGCGCATGTCCTTACAAGTGTTTCCTTAAAGTTTCATTATCCTACGATCATTCGTGTTTCATGGGGGCCCTCTCAAGTAGTGAAAGTTTATTATTAAACACCCAATATATAAGGTACGTGGGAAGGAAGGTGAAGCATGCTAGCGACGATAGTGACCATATATGTGAGAGGGTACAATTATGCTCCAACGTCTGGAAACGAACATCTCGAAAACAGCGAAAGTGATGGGTATTCGCACGCTACTATCGTGGGAATCTGTAGAACTTAGTTGAAAGATAGTGAAACCATGCCTAGGCGAGAAGTTGGAGTTGTAGGACGTCAACGCCCCATCTCAGAATGTGGTGATCTGCTAGGTAAAGCAGGATGGCCGGCAGTCTATGGCGTATACGACAACAGAGTACATTGCTAGTTCAGACAAAATTTCCAGAATGAGATTTTCACTCTGCAGCGGAGTGTGCGCGGATATGAAACTTTCTGGCAGATTAAAACTGTGTGCCGGACCGAGACTCGAACTCGGGACCTTTGCCTTTCGCGGACATCTGAGCTACCCAAGCACGACTCACGACCCGTCCTCACAGGTCCCGAGTTCGAGTATCGGTCCGCCACACAGTTTTAATCTGCCAGAAAGTTTCAGACAAAATTGTTTCGTTGCCCTTCGCTCAGCGCACTTTGTTGTGCATGGAGGTTGTTCTAAGTGCGGTTTTCGAAAACGGCAGGATCGTAATCTGTTTACTTTGCTGTACATCGTTACGTAATACTGCTACTTCCGTTCGTCTGGATTCTATGATTGCCATGCGAATATGAGGCTTATGGGATCAGGAGAGTCATACCCAATGCTATGCGCGATATCAGCGACCCCACGCGACTGAATGATTATGCAGCCACATGCTATACTTTGTGCCAGGGAACGAGTATATTTCCAGCATTACAAGTACCCACACAGACGGTGTGCTGACGTCTGGAGGACTGTCAGAATGGTGACCATTGTAGCGTCTTTCCTTAACGCGGCAGCAGCTAAAGAAGTGACTATGGTCGTGCACCAACAACAACACTGGATACATGACTGGCCCCATGTGGGGTTTCATACCAGCCCTTCCTCCGGGTGCAGCATCACGAAGGACGTATCCATGTGTCGAGACTCTGAGGAAAACGAAGGGCGACAGATTGCAATCGTCGGTGTCATATAGGCGTGACGATATTGGGCTCCATTGGATTCGCTACGTGGTCACCTTTTAGTAGCATTGCCAGCAATTCGTGCTTCAGCCGTTACAATTATGAGGAGTTGCGTCATTTCGGTGACTGTGCACAGTCTAAGAGGGCTCCAAGACCTTATCTTTCAACAAGAATGCCCGTTACTTGCGCTGTTTTGATCTATCTCTGGCGAGAATGGTGATTGACTGTTGCCCTGGCTAGCACGTTCTCCAGATCTGTCACTCATTGAGAACCTCTGGTCCTGGATTGTCGATGACTGGCAGCCACTATGACTGATGAACTCTCGTGTAGGGTTGAGAATGATGTATGAGTCTCTCTATCCAAGCTCAGTTGGAGTCGATAAACAGCCCTGTTAGGGCTATGGTGCTTCCACAGGTTACATCTCAATGCACTGAGTTCCGCACCATGTATGCCCCAAAATAACCTACAATTTTAATAATTTTACGATCAGTAATCGTATGGATGTACGCATACAATTCACAGTGTAGGGTGGCTTGGAGGTACATGAATGGGAGAATGGTTTTAAATTTACATATAATTTATTCATTAATTTCATTCAAGAAGATAATTGCCTAAAATATTACTATCAGGGTTCAAAATGGCTCTGAGCACTATGGCACTTAACTTCTGAGGTCATCAGTCCCATAGAACTTAGAACTACTTAAACCTAACTAACCTAACTACATCACACACATCCATGCCCGAGGCAGGATTCGAACCTGCGACCGTAGCAGTCGCGCGGCTCTAGATTGTAGGCTATCAGAGTATTCAGATGTGCTTGGCATAAGGGTTAGGGCACGTAATACGCAATCTGACCTTAATTTATAATTAATGGTTGCTGATGTCCAATCTAACACTGAAAGGTTAAAGATTCATGAAGTTCAGTCTGACTTCAGAGTAAATCAAATACTGTCTGACTATAAAGTTAAATGGGCATATCCGATTGACGTTGAAAACAGTGGAAAGCAAATAATCGAATCTAATGCGCTACTCAGCGATGAATGTGATGAAAATGCTTTGAACAAACTGCAGTTGAAATCGAGTCATTATCAAAGCAATTCTGAATCTGAATACTAATCTGGAATAAGTGAGCCGGCCGGTGTGGCCGAACGGTTCTAGGCGCTTCATTCTGGAACCGCGCGACCGCTACGGTTGCTTTGGGAATGGATGTGTGTGCTGTCCTTAGGTTGGTTAGGTTTAAGTAGTTCTAAGTTCTAGGTGACTGATGACCTCAGATGTTAAGTCCCATAGTGCTCAGAGCCATTTGAACCATTTGGAATAAGTGAAGCTTGTTGAACATTGCTTGCCAATAAAATTCCCTACGCGCTAATTGTTGATCGTTTGCTCTCATTTTGCTATCTGTTGAAATTCGGAAGCATGGGATTGGTGCAAGTTGTGATGCGTTATGCCGTCTGATCTGAACTTACGGCAGCAACGAGAGTCATTTCTAAAGTTACGAGATTTACCTTTTCGGTTCGGTTTGTGGGGGCGATCTGCCCCTCAAGTTACGTGGGGTACAGTTAACGAATCATAATTGTTGTTGCTTTTATAAATTCTCCTTCGTGTACTTTAGTATATTGTGGTTAACGGCTAGTTTTTCAGGGAGAGGAAATGTCCACTCAACTTCAACATTGCTGTTTCCAGTCAGTGGTGCGATTCGTTTCAAGTTGTAACATCTACTTAAAAAAAAAAAAGTTCAAATGTGTGTGAAATCTTATGGGACTTAACTGCTAAGGTCATCAGCCCCTATGCTTACACACTACTTAACCTAAATTATCCTAAGGACAAACACATACACCCACGCCCGAGGGAGGACTCGAACCTCCGCCGGGACCAGCCGCACATCCCATGACTGCAGCGCCTTAGACCGCTCGGCTAATCCTGCGCGGCTAACATGTACTTCCCTCCCTAGCACCAGTTCTCTCCGTTATAGCTATTTTCGTTTCCCTCTATCTCCAACGCTCTCTGCTCGTCTGTTTGTTGTTGTTAAAGAATTGGAAGCTTCCGTCGCATGCAGCAAAATCCCCAGATTCTGGTTTCGTGTGGCTAAATCATATGTTTTTGGGACAACCTGCTCTCTCAAGCCGCGTAAGCGTCTGACAGTCTTCCAGTTTGGGCATTTCCTTATTGTAAACTGGGAAAGCGAGCTTTATTTTGGACCTGAGTGGTTCCGCTAATCTTTCAGAGTCTGGGTACGCATTGTGTCTGGAGGCGCTGATATGGCCGGGCCACCTTCATGCTTCCGACTTGAGCCCACGGCCTCACAGCCAAGTTAGGGTTCCCGACATGTATTCTCAGGCTACTTCTAGTCGGAACTTTAAGTGAAATAAATGTATCGTATACTCTGTATTGTAGCTCTGACTTCCTATGAACTGAGATTGCGTATCATGCATCTTAGTTTCGTTTAACTTCATAGCACTGGGGCAGAATAAAAAAAAAAACACTCTCCGACTGATGTATACTGAGGGATTTATACGTGGAGTTACTATTAGGAATAGTGGTGACCCCACAATAGCAATATTTACACAGTTAAATACAAAAGGAATATGCAAGAGCTCAGAGTTGACCTTGCAGAGTGATGTCAAGAGAGTTTATCCATCCAGTGTCATTGGAGAGACATTGAAGATACCCTTTCAGTCTCCACTGAAACATCTCTTTGGAATTCCTCTACAATATGGTCAATGGTCAGCTCTGAAGCTTCACCATTACATCATCGTGAGTCACAGTGTCCCCATTTGCACATGGAGGGCTCAGTTCTTCGTGTCTACATCGGACTCTATTGACATCAGGCTGCTATAGGGAGTTGCAAGCGTGATACACGTGTGGGGTCTTCGAGGTCATGTTGACGTATGCTGATGTTGATCTTCTTTCACACATCTTCGATCTTCAGTGGCTGGATCTCATAAGTTGCTCAGAATGGTTTCCCAGACTCGAGCGCACGTTAGATGGACTGAGCACAATGTCCTGGACAGGTAGCCTTTGGGAAAACTCTTATTAATTATTTCCCATTCACGGATCAGTGTCCCTTGTCATATCAAATGCAGTGGAGCATTGTTACTGAGAGCAGACAGCCAAGGTACAGGAGCTGATCTCAATGTGCCCCTTATGATTCTCACGGCGTCGTTTAAAAGCCTATTCACCTTACTGACAGCACATTCTTGTACCATACTGGTGCGCAGTATTCAGCCACAGAATGTGCAAGACACAAGGACGCTGTACGGAGAGTGTCAGCTGGAGCTCCAGCTGATATCTGGATAATGTTGTATCTATACTTTTCTGGAAGTGACGTGAGGTGAGCACTGAATGATAGCGAACGATTCAGTGTTCAAATGGTTCAAATGGCTCTGAGAACTGTGGAACTTAACGTCTGAGGTCATCAGTCCCCTAGAACGTAGAAGTACTTAAACCTAACTAACCTAAGGACATCACACACATCCATGCCCGAGGCAAGATTCGAACCTGCGACCGTAGCGGTCGCGCGGCTCTAGACTGAAGCGCCTAGAACCGCTCTGCCACTGCGGCCGGTTGAACGATTCAGTGTCATTCCGAGATACATAGGGTGACGATTGTTCTTAACACTTTTGTTGCAAAAGGTGACTTTTAGCGGCTGGTTAGCTAAACAATTTTTTTATTCTTTGATTCTTTTTCCATCCACAGAAAACAACATCCTCCTGGCCTTGCCGATGTGGAATGAGTTAGTGATGGTGCATATTTGGAATTTCTATTTCTACTATGTTACATGTTTCTTCTCTCAATCTTTTAAAATGGCTCTGAGCACTATGAGACTTAACATCTATGGTCATCAGTCCCCTAGAACTTAGAACTACTTAAACCTAACTAACCTAAGGACATCACACAACACCCAGTCATCACGAGGCAGAGAAAATCCCTGACCCCGCCGGGAATCGAACCCGGGAACCCGGGCGTGGGAAGCGAGAACGCTACCGCACGACCACGAGCTGCGGACCTCAATCTTTTACTAATGGTGGGAAATGTGATCTTGTTTTTCATGTCTGGTGTAACCAGTGCAAAAATAAGCTCCTTCAAAAATTCGGCCCGACAAATGTCCCTTTTACATTCTTGTGGCCTTCTTAATTGTAGATTACTTACTAATTTACTGCCGCTACATCTAAAATTCCATAGAAGTACCTCATAGGTCACCGATCTGTCATTCTTTTGACGGATTTTGCATCTTATCGAAAACATCCACATCTCCTTTAGTCAAATTTCAGAATTCAACTACAGCAGGTTTTTAGCTGATTTGGTCAATTTCGCCAGTAGAAATCATGGATGATATGGTGATTACAGTTTTATTTGTCTTCAGATAGGAAAAAGTTCTCGAATCACACATTGAAATCATCTTGACGTCATATTTATCTATTTTTTGGGATATATAAATACAAAAAGCGAAAGCTCAAAAACGTCTATCGTTTTCTTTTTTAAGATCCCTTGTAGTTTTTGTATCAAAACGGACTGCACTCAGTAAAAATTCAAATCTATTTTTTGTCATCGTGCATCGAAACAAAAGGCGGACAGTAAATGTGAGAAAACATGTCCGCTACCCCAAATGTGAACAACAGGCCTATAACAGCTCTGACCTCTGTTGAATCAATTCTACCGCTGTACCATTGTATTGACTTGTATTTTTCTGCTATACGGTCAATTTCTTCGTTGATGTATTTCACCAACAGGTCGATCATCCCATGCCCTAGCTGGCAGATGTGTAATTATGTTTTATCGTGGAATACGTTAAAATATACATATAACACGCTTATCTGACCGAATAGTTTCGAAATCTCGCCCAAGTTATATATTTCCCATGTTAGTCATGGAAATAGTCTCACCCACAAAAAAATCTGATCTAACTTCATCAGAGAGTGAATCAGTGTCATCCACATCCTTATCATTTTGTAAGATCACATCGCTCGTTTCACTATACCGGTCGTGGATCCTTCGGCTTTCGTCGTCGATATCTTCTGTCTATTGCGGTAACAGTTGTTGACGAATATCGTCTTCCCTAGTAAACAGTTGATATTCCGCCACAGTAAACTGCAAAACAACGTTAAATAATCAAGAAATAGCTCTTTAGGCTTTTGCTACATGATGGAAAATGATAATGGGCATCACATGAGGATGTCGTAACCGACCCCGGAGTAGTGTGTGCCCTAATAATATCTAAATTATTTGGCAAGGCCAATGGCTTGTCTTCCCTCACCGCTATGTTGCCTGATAGAGTAATTCAAGGTCGCAGTCCCATAACATCAGCGCTGTTTCCTGTGCAAACGAAAACAAACACGACGTGTCGGATCAAACACCACCTTATGACAGCAAGGTTAAAAATGTAGCCGTCGAAATGTTCATTTTTCACTATGAATATCGTATTTCGTGGCACGATGCTATCGAAGTTGGAGCATCTATGTTTGATTTCTGGTCGGGCATAAAATTATAACGCCCCATATATATATCTGAAACCTAGTTTACATATTCAAATACAATGTCAACATTTTATCTAGGAGGAAGTGGAATATTATTAGTATTCTCCTTTCAACATGTTAAGTGCATTTTAATCTATTGCTGCCTACGAACTCGGTTTACCGATTTTCTTCGCTCGTTTCCGGCAGTATCTTTTAAACGTAGCATACCTATTCCACGCGTAAGAAATTTCAGAAATAGTATCTCCTGTTACTCGCGTGCCAGAAGTAGCCAAAAAGTTCTAATTACACGTTCATCTTGTAACAGGAGCGAATCTGTAAAGCAACCCCGTGCCTTCGCTCGCAGCCTGGTTAACATACAGAGTATTAAAAATAAAGATTTCATACTTAAGAAAGCACCCGTTCATATGGTCATTTTTCGCTAATACTCGGTGAACCCGAACTCCACCTTCAAAGTTTCGAAGGCTGTAAAGGCATATTTTCTGAGCGTTTTGGACTTCACGAGGAACTTAAGAGAAAGGGATGGGTTGGGTTGTTTGGGGGAAGAGACCAAACAGCGACGTCATCGGTCTCATCGGTTTTGGGAAGGACAGGGAAGGAAGTCGGTCGTGCCCTTTCAAAGAAACCATCCCGGCATTTGCCTAGAGCAATTTAGGGAAATCACGGAAAACCTGAAACAGGATGGCCGGACGAACGATTGCACCGTCGTCCTCCCGAATGCGAGTCCAGTGTGCTAACCACTGCGCCACCTCGCTCGGTAAGGGAGGCATCTTACCTCAGTTCCCAAACCAGCACTCAGTACTAATAACTCGTATTGCATTGCGAAGCGCACCGTAAATGAAGGCGCTACGAACGAACTCAAGGGGAAAATGTAGGTGCTGGAGGCTCTGAGAAAAATAATTGTCGTGAATAGAATTTAGTACCATTTCTGTGTGGCTAGTGGAAAGGTGACCAATGAAAAGAATGACTCCTTAACCATCTTTGCCTCAGGCTATGATAGTAACTGTTGTAATATGAGAATTTGCAAAGTTTGGCACAGGTAGAAATCTGCGAATTGTGATAATGCAAGGTACATCTCGAAAGTTACGCTGGAAATAAACGGAGGAGGAAAAGAGAAATGAGTAGGAAAGCCTGGAACATAATGCGAAGTAGTACTTCGTGAACAGTAGAAAGAATAATTACGTAATGTTGTGGTTAGCCTGCGATTTGTCCGTGTTACAGACTTCCCAGTGGAAAATGGCTTTCCTTTGTGGTGGCATATTTGGTTGCCGATATAGAATAAACGAGCTGAAGCACCGCAGGAAGCTGATCGGCCGGAGCGGCCGGTGCCGGCAAGTTATCACGCAAGGCCGCCCACGCGTGTCCGCTGACGTCACGTCGGCCATTGTGTGCGCCTCTTTGTCTGGCCGCGGAAGCCCTCAAGCGGCTGGTTATCCTCGGGGAGCAAACTTCCCGGCGTGGCAGCGGGAGGGAGAAAGTGAGAGGGGAGTGTGGGCGAAAGTGCGAGCCGTAGAGCCGAGAAACTGGCAGGGACAATGAGGAACAAGAAAGGAAACAGAGACACAGAGAGCGACAAGTGAAAGGCAGCAGCTGCGAGTTTGTATACGGGTTGTTTTACAATTCATGTTCACTTCTAGAGATTGTTCAGGCGACGTAGTAGATGAAGTTTTACATAGCAGCCCATGTCCAGAAACTTCATCCAACGATCCTACAGATCGTCAAAGTGATAGGCGCCGGTGCCGGTAGATGTATGTGTATGTTATGGCCAAAGGGGGAACTGGCTGGCCAAGTCGCGAAGTGGCCAATGTCGCTCCAAATTTGCCGGCCACTGTCCAGTCCTTCCCTAATTTCGGGATTCGGCCGACCAGGTCGCGAAGTGGCTGGAACCGATCGCCCAAACTCCAAAGAAACAAGCAAAGCAGATTTTATTGAACAATTTAAAATGGTTATAAATCAGGAAATTTCGCCTCGCCCATTTATTAAGTAGTCTCAAAATGGAGGAAATTGGTCCGGCAAAACCTGACCAATTCTCATCTAAAAGGAGTTGTCAATTAAAATCTAACGTTCACTTTCTAATTCAGAATACCCCCATTACTATAAACGATAACATTTTGTTTTATAAAATTAATCCCAAGCATAGACAATATTAAAGTACGCACTGCTCTTTATGTAGACTGTCATTTGGAATGAATGCATTGTATGCGCGTATTCCCAGGTTCCCTGATCTGAAAGGCCTGCCACGGAAGTGCCAGATTTCATTTGAGAAGTTCTCTCCTGGAGCGGCCGAATACACATACATCAGTTGAGAAAGAGTCATGACAATCTTTAATTCACAAATGTATTTTATTGTCGTTAAAATAAATTTTTGCCCAAACCTTTATAATGTGTTTGTTAACTGGCCTGCTGACAATTCGAAACAAACGTCCCAGAGAAAAGTTAATGTATTGCGAAAGGTGACATATCTCTATTGAAACACGGCGAAAACTCAGTGATGCTGAGACCACTGCAATCATAACTGACGGTGTCGTTGTGTCAACACAGGAACATGTACGGGTCGTATGATTTAGAGTTCCATATTCAACCATGGGCTTTGAAAGGTGTGCTCCGAAAGGCTTGTGCCTGCTCCAGCACTGCACCTCTCGGTCGTCAGATCTGCACAGAACTCTACGTTTTGTGATTTTTTTTTTTTTGGAATGAGACGTGGTCGTGCAATACCATACGGCCTGCGTGTTATTTCACTGTCCTTCGATCACTTCCCATAGGTGTTCACGATAGCAGTACGCCAACAGCAACAGGCGACCAGCATCGCCGTATTCGTGTCCAGCCGCAGTGCCACAACAGTGTTCCCTTTGTCAAAACCACTTACATCAGGGGATTTCCGCATTTGCGGCCCGTCTCTTCGCTATAATGACTGACCATTCGTCTCTCTTCTATTTACATTCTTCCTTTACTGTGTCACGTGCCCGCAACACCACCAGGAAGAATTCAACGTCACAGTGGGCAGCGGTCATAATGTTTTGGCTCATCAGTGAAGAACTTGGAGAACTCTGTACGATAACGTTTATGATCAAGGTTTTCATTTATCTTTCACAAATGCTCAATGTGTATTGCAATACACACACAACTGACATGCAGCCGATATGAAAACTCGTCTCTTACTTTTGAGAGCATGTCTATATCTACATATATACTCCGCTAGCCACCAAGCGGTGTGGGGCGCAGGACGCAATTCGCGCCAAACCGAAGTCATATTCGCCCCCCCTCCCCCCCTCCCCCCCTTTGTTCCATTCTCGGATCGGGCGAGGGAAAAACGACTGTCTGAACGCCTCAGTACGAGCTTTTATTTCCCTTATCTTTGAATGATGATCATTACGCGATTTGAAAGTTGGTGATAATAATATATGCTCTACATGCTCAGTGAAGATGGGATTTCGGAATTTAGTGAGCAGCCCCTTCTGTTTAGCGCGTCGTCTGCCTGCAAGTGTGTCCCACTTCAAACTTTCTATGAGATTTGTAACGCTCTCGCGGTGGCTAAATGTACCAGTCACGAATCTTGCCGCTCTTCTTTGGACCTTCTCAATCTCTTGAATCAGACCCAACTGGTAAGGGTCCCATACCGACGAACAATACTCTCAGACTGGACGAACTAACGTATTGTAAGCTATTTCCTTTGTTGAAGGACTGCACCGCTTCAGGATTCTATTAATAAACCGCAATGTAGAGATCGCCTTACCCATTACTTGTGTAATCTGATCATTCCATTTGAGATCATTTCCAACAGTCACACCGAGACACTTGACTGATGTTACCGTTTCCAAAGACTGATAATTTATTTTGCACTCATACATTAATGGGAATCTTCGCGTTGTTATACGCAGTAGGGTACACTTACTAATAGTGAGAGATAACTGCCAGTCTTTACACCACGCATTTATTTTCTGCAAATCCTCATTGAATTGTTCACAACTTTCGTGTGATACTACTTTCCTGTCGACTACAGCATCATCGGCAAACAGTCTAAGGCCGCTGTCAATACCATCAACCAGATAGTTTATGTAAATCGTAAAAAGCAGAGGACCTATTACGCTGCCCTGGGGCACACCTGAAGTTACTCTTGTTTCTGTTGAAGTTACCCCGTTCAGGACGACATACTGCTCCCTGTCTGTTAGAAAACTTTATATCCAACTGCATATGTCATTGGATAGACCGTAAGCGCGCACTTTTTGTAGCAAGCGACAGTGCGGAACTGAGTCCAAAGCCTTTCGAAAGTCGAGAAATATGGCATCAATCTGGGAGCCGGTATCTAGAGCCTGTTGTAAATCATTCACAAAGAGGGCCAGATGTGTCTCGCATGACCGCTGTTTCGTAAAACCGTGCTGGTTTCTGCAGATGAACTTCCCAGAGTCTAGGAAGGTCATTATGTCTGAACACAAAATATGTTCCGTGATTCTACAACAAATCGATGTCAGTGAAATTGGCCGGTAATTATGTGCATCCGATTTTCTACCCTTTTTATAGATTGCTATGACCTGGGCCTTCTTCCAGTCCCTTGGAAGTTTCCGCCGTTCCAATGATCTCTGACAGATGACGGATACGAATGGTGCTATATTTGTATCATAGTCAACAAAGGGGATACCGTCTGTGCCAGATGTCATTCTGGCGTCTAAGGATTTTAACTTTTTTACAATCCCAGATACACTAAACACTACAATTACTCCATGCACTGCAGCGCTCCATTCTCACAAAAGGCAAATCGTGCAGTGCGAGATCCATACGCCCCTTAGTCTGTAGGAGGTACAGTGCCGTACTCCAGTCTAAATACAAGCCGTGCTTTCGACACAGAGGTGCATCTGTAGAAACGGAGAACATGAAGTGCCCTCTGCTACAGTGTTGTCGCCATCTGGAGTCGATTCATATTGAGTAATGAATGAACGAATGAGCGAACACTCAAGCAGTCCGTCTAAGAAGAGCCCAACCACTTACAACTGGAACCAAAGTTGAATCGGATCAATCTTTTGGGAATATCCAGTAGTTTCAAACTGGTTGTAGAACGTGACTTCTGTATCGCTGTTAGACCACCGAGCAGCTCATACTACATGACAAGCATGTAACAACAAGAAGGGAAAAAAGTCTACTTACACCTCAACGGAAAGTTTCTTAAATTTCTTCGCAGATACTCTTGGAAATGTAACGATTTATCTGACGTCCAAAAGAGCATATCACTGTCTTCCGAGCCAAGGGTGCAAACATTTCCGTAACGGCTAACTTCGTAAACAGTTCGCGTGCCGCCGTAGTTAAACTATACTGTCCGTGACAAATGGGAAAATGGTGCAATCCGCAGTCGGCGCGGAGGCAACTGTGGTGCGGCACGGGCCTTGGAATGACAAAGTTGAACGACAGATGCGGAGATAATGAATAGACGTGCAGGTATTAAGTGACTGTCCAGATGAACCAAAGGGCTATCAACAGTGTTTCCTCAGCTACCGTTAAGCGAACGTTGCTACGTATGCACCTCCGCAGTAGGGGCCTGGTTCATGCAGTCATTGTTCAACGACGACGAAGGCTGGAATTTACACGCCAGTATCGCAACTGAGCGTCCACTGTGTGGCGACAGGTGATCTATTCAGAAGAATTACCTTTCATGTTCTATCGGCAAATGGCTGTTGGCGTTAGAGCGTGAAACATGTGAAAGGAGACACTCTGCAATAATCGTCGGTGGAGTTCAGATCGGAAGAGGACGGGTAATGATCTGGGGAATGTATTCGTGTCATTTCCTGGGTTATCTTGTTATTCTGTAAGACACACTGGATCAGCACAAACGTGTCTGAAACCTGGTAATTAAGGAAGGCAGAATTGGGTTACGATTGTGGACGGGACCCGAATCAGTTACTGTTGGTTTTCTTTGCAATTTCACTCATTTATTTTAATAAATAATTTTTGAAAACAAGCCATTGAGGTCACAATCAGACTGTTATGGCACGTAATCACAATCACGACTGAAGGCCTTTAACGCGAAAAATGGCAGTTATTTAAAATTTAAGAAATACATAAAACAGACAGCAAATAATTTTTGAAAACAAGCTAGTGCGGTCGCAATCGGAATTTTAAAGCAAGTATCCAGAATCACGGCTGAAGGCCTTTAACGCCAAAATTGCAAATTACAAAAGTTTTTAACAAATATACTGTCAAATGGCGAATGGCATAGCAAAAGTTAATTAAAAAAAAACAACAGAACACCAAACAGGTGAGACAAATGATGGTAACTTAACAATACAACAATAAAATAAAACACAATGGCCAGTGACAGTCGGTGCTCCAGGAATCGACCTCTGAGTAGGTCACACCAAAAACACATTCGCGAGCGAAGAGAAAGGCAGCCAAGAGTTGCATTCAGATCACAAGATGGTAACTCGGACTCGTGGCAGTCTAACTAGCGACTAATTATAATCTTGGTGAGGCTACCTGACATCCAACAAACCAATGCAGGATGTAAAAATACGCCAAAGCCGGAACCGGCGGTCTGGGCTCCACTCACAGAATACTATGCTTAGGGCGCCCAGAACAAGAGGGAATGACTACCACTAAGGTAGAAGAACGCCACCCAACCTACAATCAGGAAGCTGTCAAACTTACACACCTCACTGGACAGCAGCGGCTAGGCGAGGAAACGTACACTGCCGTTACATACACTAACCGCCAGGGCAGGTAACTGGGGCGTTAGCGGCCACTAGACAGAAAAATATCGCTGGTTGATCTTAACACTGTAAGAAGCTGAAAAGAGTAAATAGTAATTAGAGACTGAGGAAGGCTAATCAGATCCGCCTTCCCCAGGTACTCCACTCACTGCTTTTCGTCTCGGCGACACTACGAGCAGCAACACGAACCCAAGTCACTGGAGAGTCGCGAGATTTCACAATGGCGGAGGTTCCTCTACGCGAATTGCAATGCACTCAATGTAAACATGCAGGATCCGGTTTCGACGAGGTCGTGCACCCTCGTGACCACTGACCTTCGATCCGGCAGTCTATACACGCCGCCAGCTGTCCTGGCGTGTCGTCGCTCTGTGTGGGCGTCGCTGCTCCTGCGTCTCCAACCGAAATTCCCACTCTCCACTTACACCGCACGGAAGAAGCACGAGGTCGCCCCAAAGATAGGGCAGCACAACTACATATCGGTAAGCGCCGCTGCTGCCACTAGCGGACAGTCAGCGCTTACGAATCCGAGTGGCGCTAGTGAACACGAGAAGAAGACAAACAACGCAACCATGCCGACTAAACGATACGGTCTGGCAGAAACTTACACACTGCACCAACGCGAGTCGCAGCACGGCTCAATGTCCATATTCTTGGAGACCATGTATAACCCTACATGCAGTTTATTTCTGGTTGGCACGATGGCATCTACCAGCAGGACAATGCGACATGTCACTTAGCTCGAAGAACACCAGTATTAGTTTACCATACTCAACTGGCCACGAAACACCTGAGATTGGAAGTCAATCGAGAATTTGCGGGACTGTCTTCATCGGGCTGCACGCCCTATGGATCCTCAGCTAAGAAGCTTATCGCAGCTGGCACGGCACACTGGGGTCAGCACGGCTTCACTTCCCTGTCGCTACCTTCCGCAGCCTCATTGACGCTTTTCCTGCACGTCTCGCACCGGTACACGCTGCAAAACGTTGTTGCTCAGGCTTTTGACAAGTGGTTTTATTACTGTGAATGGATAGTGTATATCAAGGAAACGTGTGTACTTACAGCGCACGTGCTGCGTCATACATTACGTGTTAGGTCAAATTTGTTCATTACCGCGTCTTTACTACCCATCTGCTATTCATTCGTGTAGGTATGTGCAGCTCTAATGATCTCGTCGCCGACGGAACGCTAACACCGAACTTCTTACCCTTGCTGCTTCTCTTAATTTCTTGACGTACAATGGCAAAATTCATTTAACGAAGTGCTGAAAAACGCAAATGTGTGTGGTTCGGTTACGTAAATTCTGAAAATATAATTAGAAATTGCGTAGCTACATTACGATGTTTCATTCATGTGAAATAGGGCGTGTATGTGTTTTTACGTGAACGAATAGCTCCTGGAAAATGAATTACTTACTTGAATTGAAGTATAATTTATTTCATTAAATATTTCCGATTTATTCTACTGTAAGTATAACAGGATGGTAGATAATTAACTGAATATTCACGTAAAACGTTTTATTGAGTTGGTAAATTAGCTGGAACATCTAGCGTATTTTCATTTCCATTCAGTTGGACACATGAAGATTTCGTTAGCAGCACCAGTCTGCTAGTAAAAAGTGCTGCATTAACTGAAGCAGTTTGATTGAACCATAAGCTGACAGTTGAGTTCAAAACAAATGAGATCAGAATAAAAATATGTTAATGACGCACAGAGTCGCTCAAATCTGTCGAACAGCAACACATTTTAGCATTATTTTACTGCAAGTGATATAAAACGTTCGTTTTTACATATTTTAACGGTTCATTTTGTATCCATTTGTTGCTTAAAATCATCACTGTCATGTCAAAAGAGTGAATTTATGAAATGTCGAATATTTACAATTGAAACGCACGGAACGTACTGTTTTATAACGCTTTTCCTTCTTGTCTCCCGTTTAACTTCCAGATTATGTCTCCGCAAGAGTTTCGTATAAGAAACGAACGCTCACACGCTGTAAGAGGCTTTTAATCGGGAGGAAAAGGTTAATCGAAAAGTGTAGAAATCTGAAGTCTTAGTGTCTATTTACGTGTGGTTTTCTGAGAATTTCGATCCCCTCGCTGAGCTACATCATAAGAAATAGTGTCCGAATAAAACGTGAGCGTTCTTTTTGTTTTATAAGGCGCAACAGCGGTGCCTGCAACCTTCCTTTCTAATGATCCAAAAGCATGGCGTCCTGCAGGCTCGACGATGCTTCCAACAACAAGGCATCGACACAAGCGAAAAAAGGCCAGAGCTCAGAAGTCCACGTGACGTTGAAGGTGGGGTATTGGTGCCACATTGGCACTAGATTTCTCCACAATTCCGCCCCAACGCTGTCGTAGGTGTGTCACACGTTGGGAAGGTCGTCCCAGCCGCTCCAACACGCTTCTGCAATGGAAATAAGAACGGCGCCGCCACATGTTGAAATCACTCGGGTTTCTTACAAGAGGCTGAGGAAAGAATTTTAGACACAGCGCCGCTCAGAATGGATACGAGAAGGCTCTAGGAGGTGCCATGAAGGGCGTCAATGTGACAACTTCCTCCCTTGGGGCAATGGTTCCCACGCATTTCGCGGTCGAAAACGACAGTTCGCTGTGCGATGACCAACAGGAAGACGTTCTTAACAACCTTTGATACCGCGACTATCTCTCTGACGCTTCAACCCTTCTTTAAGGACATTGTAGGTTAGCGACCTCAGTGAACATCATCTCACCCCTTTAGAGTGGAATGCGACCGCAATTTTAGCTGTTGTGTGGTGGGTAGAACCACTGGGGACAGTTCAAAACCATTTGACGAAATTTGAACGTGATCTGAAACAGTAAAGGCTGCTTACGCTCGTTCAGTGCTCCTGTTTCACTACCTCCTGTGTCGTAGTTCTTAGATATGTGAGTGGCTCGACCACTTTTTAAGTAGTAGAACGCGGTACATTGCCCTGGATGGAGAGCGCTCATCGGAGACGTACCGTCGGGAGTGTCACATGCACATGCAAGTGTGACAGGACCGTTTTTCTTCTCTACATACTTACACATTCTAACTGATAGATGAGCAGCAATTTGCCACTGTTTGCTGATGACGCTGTAGTGTACGGGAAAGTGTGATCTTTGAATGACTGTAGGAGAATACAGGATAAACCGACATAATTTCTATTGAGTGTGAGAAAAAATCTAAGCCGCGCGGGATTAGCCTAGCGGTCTAAGGCGCCACAGTCATGGATTGTACGGCTGATCCCGGCGGAGGTTCGAGTCCTCTCTCGGGCATGGGTGTGTGTGTTTGTCCTTAGGATAATTCAGGTTAAGTAGTGTGTAAGCTTAGGGACTGATGACCTTGGCAGTTAAGTCCTGTAAGATTTCACACTCATTTGAACATTTGAACAAGAAGATCTAAGTTAATGCAGATGAGTTGGAGTAAAAATCCTGTAATGTTCGAATACAGTGGTAAGTGGTGTGTTGCTTGGCACAGTCTCGCCGATTAAGTGTCTGGGCGTAGCGTTGCAAAGATAGATGAAATGGAACGAGCGCGGATGATTCTCTGGTTTTATAGAAGAATTGTAGGGAAGTGTAGCTCATCTACAAAGGAGATCACTTGTAGAGGACTAGTGCGACCCAATATTGAGTACTTAGAGATTCTCACCAGGCCGGATTAAAAGACAGTGCAGCAAGAGAAGGTGTTTTTCGTTTACAGAACAAATACTACTGAAACAGTTTAGAGAATCAGCATTTGCGACAGACTGCGGACTGATTCCACTGCCACCAACATGCATCCCGAGTAACGACAGTGCCGACAAGGCGAGAATAATCAGAGCTCGTACGGGATCACGTAGACATCTGTTTTGCCTTGCTGTATTTGCGAGCGGAAGAGAAAAAGAGAATGACTATGAGTGGTACAGGATAGCCTCCGCCATGGACCTTGTGGTGGTCTGTATCTATGCAGATGTGTATATAACCGATTGTGTAGCTATAAGCCGTAATGAGCACCCTAGGGAAGTAGTCAAGTGACATATGCTGACTTTATACATATCAAAAAAAGTTTTGCATCACCTCGGTTCCGCGAGTTCCGGAACCTGTACAGAAAATTGGAATAGATAACATAAACGTAATTTCCGGGCTTTTTATTGCTCATGAAAATCACAAATTGCATGTTTTACCACCATACAGCGAGATCTGTAGAGGTAGTAGTCCTGATTGCTGTACACATCGGTACATCTAATACCTAGTAGCACGTCCTCTTGCATTGATACATGCCTGTATTCGGCATGGTATACCATCCACAAGTTCATCAAGGCATTGTTGGTCCAGATTGTCCCATTCCTCAACGGCGATTCGGCGTAGATCCCTCAGAGTGGTTGGTGGGTCACGTCGTCCATAAACAGCCCTTTTCTGTCTATCCGATGCATGTTCGATAGGGTTAATGTCTGGAGAACATGCTGGCCACTTTAGTCGAGCGATGTCGTTATCCTGAAGGAAGTCATTCACAAAATGTGCACGATAGGGGCTCGAATTGTCGTCCATGAAGACGAATGCCTCGCGAATATGCTGCTGATATGGCTGCACTATGGGTCGTAGGATGGCATTCACGTATCGTGCAGCCGTTACGGTACCCTCCATGACCACCAACGGCGTACGTCGCCCATCCCAAAACAGCAGGGAACCTCCACCTCGCAGCACTCGCTGGACAGTGTGTCTAAGGCGTTCAGCCTGACCGGGTTGCCTCCAAACACGACTCCGACGATTGTCTGGTTGAAGGCATATGCGATACCCATCGATGAAGGGAACGTAATGCCAATCGTGAGCGGTCCATTCGGCATGTTGTTAGGCCCATCTGTACCGTGCTGCATGGTGTCACGGTTGCGAAGATGGACCTCGCCATGGACGTCGGGAGTGAAGTTGCTCATCAGGCAGCCTTTTGCGCACAGTTTGAGTCGTAATACGACGTCCTGTCGCTGCACGATAAGCATTATTCAACATGGTGGCGTTACTGTCAGGGTTCCTCCGAGGCATAATCAATAGGTAGCTGTCATCCCACTGCAGTAGTAGCCCGAGGGCGGCCTGAACGGGGCTTGCCACCGACAGTTCCTGTCTCTCTGTATATTCTCCATGTCCGAACAACATCGCTTGTCTTCACTCTGAGACGCCTGGACACTTCCCTTGTTTAGAGCCCTTCCTGGCACAATGCGGAAACGATCGAATTGCGCTATTGACCGTCTAGTCGTGGTTGAACTACAGACAACAAGAGCCGTGTACCTCCTATCTCGTGGAATGACTGGAACTGATCGGCTGCCGGACCCCCTCCGTGTAATAGGCGCTGCTCATGCATGGTTGTTTACATATTTGGGCGGGTTTAGTGACATCTCTGAATAGTCAAAGGGACTGTGCCTGTGATATAGTTTCCACAGTCAATGTCAATCTTCCCGAGTTCTGGGAACTGGGGTGATGCAAACCTTTTTTTGATGTGTATAGCTCCTGTCATTTTCCACGAGTTGGGGCCGGCACTAAAATGGTAGGGGGTCAGGACGCATCTCAAACGCTTTCGGTATGCCGTTGAGTCAACGCCACAACGAGTCGCTTCCGTCGCACTACACTGAAGGCTCAAGTGGTACATATGCACACACAACAGGTACAATAAGGTAACATGCATTCTGACTTTATGCACAGTTGTATAAGCTTTACATGTGTGCCAATAATAAAATACATACCACCAAAATTAAGTTAAAACTTACATATACACATAGTGCTAGGAGGACTATCCATATCAGAGGTCGAATTCATAATGAGGCGCTGTAAACAGTTACTAAAGAGCACTGAAGTACATACCTGTACACAGAGCTCTTTAGATGTGTGATGCGTTGATGAAATATATCAACTTTATTATACAATTTGCATGTTCTATCATTTTATTTATTACTGTATATACAGTCTTGAACATGGCGGACGTTCAGCAAGCGCCTTTAATTGTTGATGGAGGATAAAAACAGCCAACAAGTTGAACAAATTTAATTACAATGACCTGGTTTTGATATTGACTAAGAGTTTCTCCGTGAGAATACGATATAGTTACATAGCTTCGCACTGCATGGAGAAATAATAAAATTATTATTTAAGACTTTTAAATAACTTACGGATATGAACAAATAAGGAAGGTATAAATAAAAACAGTGTTCAATCTTTTACAGTTATGCATACGTGGTGGTGGCATCAGTTAGTGTTACACATTTTACTGTTACACAGTAAATCTTATCCAAAAGACCTAAACTAAAGAATTTATTAAAACAGTGTTAAATTATAAGCACAATTGAAGGAATCAGAACACATCAAAAACGGTGTCATAAGCTATTGTACCAGCAGCATGTCAAAAGGACCAGATAATTTGTTTTATAATATCACTTCTCATAGGTTTTACATAAAAATACATTATTATTTACACAGATCTGTGTTAAAATTAATGATCTTTCAGATTCACCGTTTGTAAATATGGGAGGTACATTATATGGCTCTGAGCACTATGGGACTTAACATCTGTGGTCAGCAGTCCCCTAGAACTTAGAACTACTTAAACCTAACTAACCTAAGGACATCACGCACATCCATGCCCGAGGCAGGATTCGAACCTGCGACCGTAGCGGTCACGCGGTTCCAGACTGAAGCGCCTAGAACCGCACGGCCACACCGGCCGGCTGGTACATTATATTTACCTACAGAAACTATATATTAATGTGTGAGCTAGAAGGAATGTAATCACAAATATAGTTACTATCAGATTAGTGCTTTAGTTCAAAGCAGCTCACAGTAGCCGAATCCCAATGGTTTTTAATATACATCAGAAAGAAGAGCTTTCGTGCCTAACTGGTCATTGTCGTTTTTGTTTACCGTTATACCTAGTAGTAAGTTTCCACAGTTGTTTGCTATGTTATTAATTTCTTAAGGTTTCATGGGTGGCGTCTACAAGATGAAGTCGTGTGGTTTGGCCCGGAAGCCGACAGCGCGTCTGTCAACCTACTCAGCACTGAAGGGTGACGAAGACTGATCTCTGTCTACTGACGGGCAGTGAGACAGACAGAAGGCGACAGCTGCCACCATCAATCAGCCCGTGGGGGCGTACAGGATACCAAAATACTCTGGCGCTCACCGTGATCAAACAGGGACTACCTTTAATGTTTTTTCTTGGTTTGGTTCTGTAAGAAATTGGGAACTGGCACTTGTGGAAGTTTTTTACTTTACTCTGTCATCAGTCCTCTGGAACGTAGAACTACTCAAACCTAACTAACCTAATGACATCACACACACCCATGCCCGAGGCAGGATTTGAACCTGCGACCGTAGAGGTCTCGCGGTTCCAGACTGAAGCGCCTAGAACCGCTCGGTCACTCCGGCCGGCAGTTCAGCTCTTCTATTTACTTATATTTACTATCAAAAACAGTCTTGATCACAAATTATTTATTCCGGTGACTGTTTCGACAACAACTGTCTTCATCTTCAGACCAATGAGTAAGAACCTCTTTCTGGTGGTAAATCAGTAGTGACCAGAAGGAGGTTCTTGCTCTTTGGTCTGAAGATGAAGACAGTTGTTGTCGAAACAGTCACAGGAATAAATAATTTGTGACCAAGACTGTTTTTGATGATAAACATTTGCAACAACATTGATCACTGTTCACTCCCATGATGTATTCAAATGTAATTATTCTATCTACGCTTTACATATCGGTTCTCGAGCCTATGCGGCAGAAATGAATACTGAAGACCTCTAAAACGTTTGATGTTTGCATTCCCTGCTGCTAGGTTCATGGTCTTGTATACTTTGTAATGAAAAATGTCGCAATCCATTGAAAGAATGATTGGAGCTACTTATCTCTAGTAAGTGTTTTCGAAAATATTCAGCCAGTTGAACAAGACTGTATGAGCTACATCAATGAAGGTAGAAACTTGGAGTGAATTTTAATTTAGGCATAGAAAGCTTTTATTTGCAAAAGAGCTGGAATGTTGTTAACAGATATCAAGGTTGTGTGGAGGAAAGAACCAAGTCCACAGAGAATTCTCAACGACAATCTATATTCACCAGGCATCGAAAACACCAACAGTGGCAATAGCACAGACACACAATGATATTTAGGTTCAAAAATTCAGAAAATTCCAGCAAAGGTGCAAGGTTCAACTCTTTCAATTGCAATCAAGACTTTAATAAATATGGCAAAGGTAATGTTAATTAGAGCACTGGAAGGAGATATGGTCTAAATAACAATTGATTTATTCATTCTTAACATCATATGACAAAAGACAGCTAAGGAAATGCCATACAAACATTTTTTCATTTGATAAACGCTTTCAATAATATGGGTCTATGGTCAACAGATTGATCAGCTGGGGATCAATACACCAGAACTAATCGCTTTGTCTGACTTCATAAATGTGAATCCGTGGTATGGCCCAAAAACTACGCTACTATCAAGCATCTCTGCTGTACTACTCCATAAAGAAAAACATGTTCCAAAGAACAGGGTGCGGAGAAGCATATATTGGAGTCCTACGCCGTAGCAGCGAATACTTTACCCTTCTGCATGTGAGGGCGGGACAGCAGGACGCAGTCGCCGACTGAAGTCATGGAGAGTGACAATCTGTTATTAAAAGCGCGCGCCCGGAAGTATGCAAATACGCGGCCTCGCGTTTTTTTTTTTTCATTTTGTTCATTGTTGATCGTTGTGTTCGGTCGTTGCGGACGTCGCAAGACATCCTGTTCAAGTTCGTTAGTTGATCCTTCCACTCAGTTTTTTATTACAGGGGCCAACCGGCTCTCTGGCCGAACACGCTGAGCTACCGTGCCGGCAGCGTTCGGCTGATTTTGAATGCAGCCTCTGAAACCCCGGTGGACCCCACTGTGCAGGTGGACCCGTTTGCTGATCTGCCAAACCAATTTGACTCTGTGACACGACTATGCATGACGGAATATGTCACATGTTTAGACAGCCGACTCAAAACAAATAAGTACACCCACGCATCACTCGTTTGTGTGATGCAAGAAGCAGTACCTCTGACAGTTCAGATGGTGACTGGCACAGGCTGTAAGTGGCACACTAGCAAAAGACAAGTCTTACCGTTCTTTGCTAGTGAAGTGCCAGTACAACAGTTTTCCTCGCCAGCTCAGTAGGATAGCACATTTACATGCTTAGATTACACCCATTTTAACCGAAGCCAGTCACGATCTGGAGCTCGGCATTTGAAGCTGGGAGACTGCCCCCTGCTTTGCATACACAGATTTGACCAACCAGCGACTTTAAAAATTAATTGGGAAAGAAGGAAAATGATTCAGCTTTGTGGCCTCTTTCCCACACGTTTACGCCGTGTCTTTGCTAAAAGCATCTCATGGATGGAACCACAGCCCTCTATAAAAAGATCATTATCTCTTCTGTTGCGTCATTTCAAACTTTCCAAAGAAAGGCCACAAACTCGCTAAAAGCATCGTGCCTTCACAAATATGTTTTGTAGCAGAGTCTGGACGCCTGTGCGCCACTGTGCTGTCCCACGGAAATTCGCAAAAACTCACATCTTCCTATTGGCTTCCTACCTAACAAGAACCCATCCTCTGCCTTATTGCCGGTCATAAATGCTCTGCTCATAGCTGCAGTGACTCCTCGGTGCTAGTCAACCTACCTGGATGCGGCCACCGACCGACCGGCGGCACCCAATGTGTCTGCACAATGAGACCGAGGGACATGGCAGACCACAAACATTTTCAGCCAGGTTCCACAGAAAAAACGCTCTCCTCGTCCCTCAGCCACCCTACGCTTTTACTGCAGTCAATTAACTCGGCACCCTCCTCCTTTGAAAGCAGGTAAAGCTTACAGCAATTCCTTAACCAGAGCACACAAGCGGGAGCGTTAACTACTGCCAACCATTTCATCATATGAATAAAGTCAGATTGTATCCAGTATAGCAACCAAGTAATAAAGCTTATCTTCCCTAAGAACATTGAGCAGCATGATGCCGTATCAGAAGGGAGAGTGCCGTACAATCTCTCAAAGCAACAAGCATAATGTTTAAGAGTATATATCTTAATTTTGATTCGAACTTAAGCTTTTGTGTGACAAAACCTGGTTGCAAAATAGCTTTTTTTAAAAAAAACAGAAGTTTTAAGAAAAGACTTTACAGATATCCTTCTTGTCCAATGCAAATACTTTAGACAATATTATTTCACAGAGGACTAACAAGCGTGGCGGCTACAAAAAAGTTTGTAATCTTTTGAATAGTTTAAAACACCAAAAAACATAATTTACAAGCTACAGTTTTAAATCACAAAATATTTCTTATGGTAGAATACATGCATCAATTACAGTACTGCTCAAACTTAGCAACCTTCTGCAGTCGTAGACCCAATAGTTGTACTGGCCAGATTGCAACACGTGAGGCGCAGCCCATCCAGTTTAGAAAACAAGTTCCTTCTATAACACACTAAACATAGTATTAGAACATGGTGCGTTTTATGCCAAGCGTGATGCCAGCTAACCTTTCGCATGCAAGAAGTTAAATCAGATACTGGTATACAGCCCTGCAAACAGTCAAAAAGGCTAAAGTTGTTAAAGCAAGTTGTAGTACTGTAAAGTGCGTTAAGACATTATCATTTCAACTTTAACCATCTAATGATTTAAGGAGGCGGCTTATTAAAATACTCTAGCGGGGCACAAAGCAGTAAAAGAACAGTTCATTATAGGGTTAAGATAACATTACACCTTTAAAATTGCAACTAAAACAGATTGTATAATTTGAGCTGCTTGTGCACGCAGTTGTGCAGCGGTGAGCAGCACGTAATCAAGTTACCAGCAAATTGACTGACTTACAATTAAGACTACACACGCTGCTATTCAATACTACATATTTCAAAGAATGTAACAGACTTTACACAGTCGCACTTACAGAACTTGCAGGCATTGGGCTTCAAATAAACAGACACTATTCCAGCAAAATTCGCTGGACACAAGCTCTATACAATTTGAACAATTTGCACAGCTTTCGTAAGTGAGGGTCAGTAAATTACGCAATAGATAAAAGTAGTACTTGTAAGCTAAACGGTACATACAGGGCGAAGAACTCCCACACACAAAACGTGACAGCACACTTGAGGTACCACAGCTCAATGCGAAAGTCGTGAAGAGCCACCCAACATTTAATCGTACAGGAATGCTCCTGGATGAGCAAGCAGCTCACCCACCTGCATTAACATAGCTGAAGGTGGCAGCAGCAGACAGGAGTCTTGGCAAGGTGATGGATGCAGACGGCTGTATTCTGGCCTCTGCAGGGCTATACTGTCCCCCAGAGATACCAAAGCCCCAGTTCCCCTATTAGTCTCACGGCACATCGTCCACTCACGAACGTTGCTTCTGTACTCGGCCAAAACAATCTTCGAGTCGCACGGCCCACCACCGACTTCAACACGACCAGTACTGCAAAGACGACTGACAGGGTCGTCACTGCCCTCGCTCGGTAACCAGCGGAACTTCGGCCGCACCATCTCTCATTCGAATCGTTCGGCACGCCTAAATAGGCTATCGCGACCAATAGCACCGCGGCAAAGCACGGGCACAATAAAGAGCCGACATACTACCTCCTCCAGAGATAAATTACGGTTCAAAAGCCATGTGATTTTTTTTAAAGGTAAATCTCTTAAATGCAAACACATTCAACTTTGGAATTCCTTGTACAATTACGTTCAGAATCCCTATTCAATTCGCCGTCAACCGGACCCACGACAAATATCCAGACAGTAAGCACAGTAGTGTCATACCTTTGCAAGTATGTCTTGAACATTCTTTGATGATACTGTACGGTGACGCAGTTTAACTGAAGTTGTTGAAAGAGCAGCCACGCACATGGAGACTATCAGAAACCATCATAAAAAGAAGAACAAAACTTTCAGTGTGATAAGGTGACCGTGAACGTTGCCCTCGGTACGCCTCACGACCCATTCTATCCAGACAAGTAGACCTAGTTCGTCTGTAGGAAAGTCGTAGCT
Source organism: Schistocerca piceifrons (assembly GCF_021461385.2). Taxonomy (NCBI): domain Eukaryota; kingdom Metazoa; phylum Arthropoda; class Insecta; order Orthoptera; family Acrididae; genus Schistocerca; species Schistocerca piceifrons. Next base: position 317,322,665 of record NC_060139.1, on the reverse strand, counting down.
GTTACATATTCAATCAAACATTTCTTTAGAACCTTATCTAACATCTGACTAGTGCTAATGAAGAAATGGGGCATTGCCACTGTTTGAAACTTGGTCTCTGATCCATGTATATACAATATCCTAAATTAGCAGGTTGTCTTATGAGCAAGTAGAGTAAATAATGCAAGCAATTTTTTTTCAATTTTTAACTGCTAATAATTACATAAAAACTACTTCCAGAACGGGACAAGGCTTCTGAACGGTTCCCATCTTACTGAATACCGTTACAAAGTCATGCTTGCAATAAATGTTGATACGTATAATTCCTATGTTGATACGTAGCGTGGAAACCCGCTGAAAGGATTCGTGGTTCCTCCACGAAACCATATGCGTCAGAGTTACATACTTTCGTGGTGAATTACAAAAGGCCTAACCTTATGGACGTCGTCAGTACAGAAACAGTATTACTGATCATGATGTCATCACAGCGACTATGGTTACTAAAATTAACAAATCAATCACTAAGACAAGAAGAGTATTTCTGCTAGAAAGAGCAGATAAACAATTGTTTCCATGCCACTTAGACAATGAACTGACATCACTTACTTCCAGTATGATGCCCGTAGAGAAACTGTGTGTAGTGTTTAAACGAATTATAAACCGTGATCTGGAGAAGAATATACCGCGTACGTGACTTAAGGTCGGGAAAGACCCACCGTGGTTTAACAACGAAATTCGATAAATGTTGAAACAAGAGCTGTTGCACTCTCGGTTCAAAAGACAACGCTCAACTGACGACGGGCAAAAGTTAGTCTATAAAACGATCTATGCGTAAAGCATACAACAACTGCCACCGTCGTACATCAACAAAAGATCTCTCAGAGAACCCGAGAAAATTCTGGTCCTACGTAAAATCACCAAGCGTATCTTAGGCTCCTATCCAGCCACTCGTGGCCGCAGAAGATAGCAAACGGTTATTTCGCATTTGAAAATCGTGCACGTAGAAGAATCGTACAAACATATCTGTTCGGGTCGCACAGACTCCAGTACTGAGGACATATTAACAGACATCCCCGGCATAGATATACAACTAAAAAATGTTGGAAACAAACAAGTCTCTGGTTCGGATTGAATCCCAGTTCCATTTTACAAAGAGTACTACAGGAGAATCATAGAAACATGTTATCGTTTGACCATCATACAGTCTGCAGTATGGAGGACACAGTAATTGGCATCCATGGAGCAGAGAAACAAGTGAAGGAATAGGAAATAAACAAGTCGTCATGTCCGCATGGAATCCCAGTTCGATTTTACTAGTAGTACTCAACAACATTCGTATCTTACTTAGCTTGCATTTATCGCTAATATCTCGCCCAGCGCAAAGTCCAAAGTGACTGGAAAAAAGCGAAGGTGACCCCTGTATATAATAAAAGAGCAACAGACCCGCAAAATTACACACCAACAGCCTTAACGTCAGTTTGCTGCAGAATTATTGAACATATTCTGATTTCGAGTAAAACCAAGGCAACAGCATTTGACACGATGCGCCACTGCAGATTGTTAATGGAAGTACGAGCGTACGGAATAGCTTCCCAAATATGTGGGTGGCTCGAAGACTTCTTAAGCAACAGAACCCAGAGCGTTGTCATCGGCGGCGAGAGTTCATCACAGAGGAGGGTGTCCTCTGGAGTGCCCCCTGGAAATGTGATAGGAACGCTATTATTTTCTTTATAGATAAATGAAATGCGGACAGGGTGAGCAGCAATCTACGATTTTGCTGATAATGCTGCCTGTGGGAAGGTGTCGTCGATGAGAGACTGTAGGATACGAGATTACTTAGACAAAATTTCTGGTTGGTGTGATAAATGGCTGCTGGCTCTAAACGTATAAAAATGTAAGTTAATGCAGATGATTATGAAAAAAAAAAACCGTAACGTTCGAACACAGCGGCAGTTGTCTGCTACTTGATACAGCCACGTCGATTAAATATCTAGGCTTTATTTAGCAAAGCGATATGACATGGGACGAGCATGCAAGGATTGTCGTAGGGAAGGCAAATGGTCGCCTTTGTTCTTTGGAAGAATTTTGGGAAAGTATGGTTCATTTGTAAAGGAGACCGTATATAAGACATTAGCGCTATCCATTCTTGAGTAGTGCTCGAGTGCTTGCGATCCGCGCCGATTCGAATTACTCGAAGACATCGAAGCAATTCAGAGGCGTGCTGCTAGATTTGTTACCGGTAGGTTCGAACAACGGGCAAGTATTACAGAGATGCTTCGGGAACTCATATTGGAATCCCTGGAGGGAAGGCGACACACTTGTTGCAGAACACTGTTGAGAAACCACTTAAAACTTCCAGGTTATTAGGCCATGGTCGATGTATAAAACTTTCTCCTAACGTTTCCTCTCCGATCTGAAGATGTCTCCCGCAGTCGGAGAGGAAACGTTAGGAGAAAGTTTTACACATCAACCACGGCCTAATAGCCCAAAAGTTTCAAGCGATATCGGTACCAACTGAGAAAGCTTACATTGTATGAACTATCGAGAATACTTAGAGAACCGGCGTTTGAAGCTGACTGCAGAACGATTCTACTGCCACCAACATACATTTCGTGTAACTACCACGATATAAGAGTAGAGAAACTAGAATTAGTATAGTCATAGAGACAATCGATTTTTACACCCTCTGTCGGCGAGTGGACGGGTGGAACAGGAAAGGAAACGGCTGGTAATGGTACAGGATACCCTCAGCCACGCGTCGTACGGTGGCTTGCGGAGTACGTAAGTAGATGTAGTTCTAGAAAAACGGAAAAATTACAAGCAAATCATTGTTTATGTGATATAAAGTACAAATTAAACACCCCTGTGCGAGTGGGTGCATTTTAAACGCAAAATGACGTTTACAATTAAATGTTTTTTTTCGCAGTTAGTTTGCAAATATTCGTTCACTGTATTTGTGATCCCTTAGCTTATGACTCAACACACGTTACATACGATGATCTAGCTTAATATGGATCTGCAACAATCAAAGCAGCAGATTAAGTGCTTTGTCGTGTAGCTTGAGCTAAATACTCGTAATACTAGGTACATAAAGAACGCAGTCGGAAAATACAGTAAATAAACAGTTTTCTTTTGTTTTCGACCCCATACTCCCGCAGTTGCGGTGGTTACAAGTAAAACGAGGGTTATGCTGTCCTTCGCGACTCTATAAGGTCTTAATTTAGACCATTTTTATATCTTTGTTTTAACTGTTCTGAGAAATTACAAGAGTGGTCTCCAGCTTCATCTAGTAAATACACTGCGAACCCCATTGGCACCAGATTTCACCATAATTCTGCCCAACGCCGCCGTGGATGTGTTGCACGATGGGAAAGCTGTCACACGGCTTCTTACTCACAGTTCACCCCTTCCTTCCACGTCTCTGCGATGGGGATCATAACCGCTGCTCCCAGCGTCAAATCGCGCGATTCTCTTATGAGCGGCCGAGGAAAATATTTCAGACCCACCCCCGATCACAATCGACACGAAGGCCTCGGCTAGTGGGATAGAGATGGTCAATAAATCCACCCTTTTGCCTAGGACATTTAATCTCACACATTTCGTCGTCTAAAACGAAAGTCTGCTGTGTGATGAGCAACAGGAAGACATTCTTGATAGTCTTTGATACTGTGGACGTCACCGTGAGACTTCAACCCTTCAATAAGGATATCGTATTCTAGTAACCCCTTTGAACGTGATCGCACACTTTTGTAGTGCACTGCACCCGCAGTTCTTACTCTTTTGTACATTGTGAACCATCACGGATGGTTCAGAAGCATTCGACAAAATTTGGACGTGATCAGAAGCACCACAGGGTTCTTTTGCTTTTCAGTGCTCCTGTTTCACGTCCTCCTGTATCGTGATTGCCGAGGGGTGCGACGTTGACACATGAAACGGTGAAGGGTCTCTGTAAGACCCCGCAGTAATGCAGTAATCTCCGTGAAATGAACGCCCACTTATTGAGAATTTTAAAAACGTGCAGTCACGGAAAAGACTTCCGTAGTAGTGCTAGGCTCCTGTAGCTAATCAACCAAGTGTGCCACTTGCCTTCCTGGAAGAGTCTAGTATTTCTTTGAAGATTTTCTGTGGAAAGGCACGTCTTTAAAATTCCCAATAAGTGTGTGTGTCCGTGAGGGGTTGGGGATGCTATTAAAGTTATTGCCAAACTGGGGGTCTTAGACGGAACGTTAGCCGTTTCATTCAAGTATATTTCAATGTTTGACCCCTCCGTAACCACACTACAGGAGGGCGTGACACAGCAGCACTGAGAAAGAATAACAACCCAGGTGCTGTTTTGGATCACGTTCATATTTCGTCGCATGGTGTTGAACAGTTCCTAGTGGTTCCACCCTGTAAACCAGAGCAAAAATTGTGGTCTCACTGTTCTGTAAATGGATGAGGTAAGATTGGAAGGGGTTGTTAGCCCACGATGTCCGTAGAGAAGGGTAAAAGAGTCAGGGAGAAACCAGCGATATCAAAGATTGTCAAGAACGTTTGCATGTTGCTAATCGCTCTGCAAACTGTCGTTTTCGACCGCGAAATATGTGTAGAAATCGACGTCCCAAGGAAGGGGTGATTTTGTCGATGCCCTTTATGCCATCACCTGAGACCTTTTCGTGTTGATTCTGAAAGGTTTTTCTCGGACACACGAAGAAAAAGCTGGGAGTCGCGGTTCTAATATGCATCGCAGAGCCATTAAACGAAGGGGTGAACTGTGGGTAAGGCGGTATGGCGACATTTGCATCATGTGACACGTGCATGGCGGCGTTGGGCAGAATTTTGGTGGAATTTGGTGCCAGTGGGACGTCATTAGGCCACTTCACATGTAACATGTCCGCCCCCCGTAGCTGAGAATTCTGCGCGACAGAATGTCAACCCTAAGGTTTCTCCCCTCAGGGACTGGGTGTTGTGTTGTCCTGATCATCATCATTTCGTTTCCATGGACACGCAAGTCGCCGAAGTGGCGTCAAAGTGAAAGACTTGCACCCGGCAACTGTCTACCGGACGGAAGGCCCTAGTCACAAGACATTTACATTTATTTACATGTAACGTGAATGTCTGAGCTCTGGCCTCTTTTTTTGCATGTGTCGACACCTTGGTGTTTTGAAGCGTCGTCCAGCCTGAGTGTGAAGCTCATGGGGCTACGCTTTTGCACCAGTACAGAGGAAGACTGCAGCCACTTTTGAACCGAACTTCAACGGGAGACAATTATGAGGTTTCGAAATGGTGAGCCTGTAATTCTGTTACAGCGTGTAGAAAAATAGTGTGTGGTTACTCATGATATCAGGTAAGTGAAAGTGTGTTTCATACAATTTAAATTCAAGTTTGTTTTTTACACAGTAATGAAAAACAATTAACTCTGACCCCCTTAGTTATAAGTGTATAAAATTGTGACGGCTAGCTTTACAATATTACGAAAACCTCCGCTCTCTGTACGGGTTGACTCGTTTGGTATGTCACACTACATCTTCCAAAAGAGCCTTCCCAACCCATTTCCTTCGAGAACGGAAATATGAAAAGTTCTGTCTGGTAGTTTCACGTGGCAAGATATGCAGCAGAGAACTTGGATGCCGTGTATAACAAAACAGAACCCCGCGTGTGGTCTAAAGGCGCTAGAAGTTTCCTTCGATACAAGACCCAGCACTCAGAGAGAAAAAGGACCCCTCTTGCAACCGAATCCTCTTCTCTAGAAAGCCGCCTCCTTCAGACCGCACGTCCTTTTAGTTGTCAACTCGGAGGGAAGAATATGGAGGCTATGTCTCCAAAAGGGTCTCACTTATCAGATAGTGGACCATATTGTTACCGCTAGGAGGTAGATTAAAATTTAGCGTGCCCTGTACGGACGATGTCATTAGGGGTAGAACTTACATTGATTTGGAGGCGTATAGGGAGGTGCAGGCATTAGAAGTGAGAACGATGACTACGGACGTAATTCTTCCATGGAGTCTGCTTACAGTACAGATAGACATTTCACTTCACCGCGGACTACAAACATCATAGACATCCTTTCACATATCTGTCCTTGCTAGCAAGAGACAATGAAGGTATTTTATTGACCTTTAGTACTGGTGTCGAAATTGCACATCTTACCAGTTACAACTTCGGGTGCCTATCTGCATATTGACTATACCGATAAGCTACAGAGTCAGAGCCATCATAAAACGAGGTGCACTGTTTTTAAATTGCATATTGTAATTTTATAGATACTGGTCGTACCCTAGTCATAAAGAAGTAAGTACCACAGACTTCTAGTAATAGCTGTGTCGTAGGTATATCTACCGCGGTAGATACAGAGGTTGGGTAAAATAGTGTAAAACCGCTAGAAATGCGTGTTTGAACATAAATGCCCGGCGGAGGTTCGAGTCCTCCCTCGGGCCCTCGGGCATGGGTGTGTGTGTTTGTCCTTAGGATAGTTTAGGTTAAGTAGTGTGTAAGCTTAGGGACTGATGACCTTAGCAGTTAAGTCCCATAAGATTTCACACACATTTGATTTTTTTTTTTTTACATAAATGCAGATACTAGTCACGCCTGCAGTTTGCATTGTTGTATTTGACCACGAATGGGACCTATTCAGTCTCCTCAATAAGCTGCAAGTGCCAGTTGTGGTAAGAGAAGTGTTCTGTGTACTTGTGAGTGCATTATGTTGGAGGTACGTGAATTCGAACGTGTGCAAATCGTTGGCGCAAGTATGGTGGGTGCTTGCCTAGCCAAGGGAACCAAAGTGTCAAGAAGCATCATATCGAAGATTTACACCGCATACGGGAAAGCGGGAAAACGTAATCCGCTAAATCACATCGCGGACGAAGGTATGTGTTGAGTGATTGTGACAGACGGCCATGAAAGACGATTGTAATGAAAAAAAGGGGACGACAGCAGCAAGTAGTAGTAGTATGGTATTCTCCCTTAAGTCAGGTCTTGTCATGGGTTAAGCCTCTTCCACAGAAAATGTCACTGCAGATCAATGTCGCACTAGCGAACAATGTCAGAACCAAAAAAACACGAAGTGTACTCCATAGGCAGCGAATTGCAGGGTGAGCTAGAACTGCAAAGCGACTCATCAGTGATGCAAATTCTGGTAATAGGAAAACGTGGTGCCAGAGCTGTAACATCTGGACTATGTGGCTATCGAACTGATTCTCTTTTGTGGCCGAGTCAAGAGAGAAAAATGGCGGAGGTTCGATGATGATTTGGGGCAGCCTCATCGTGATATTCCATAGGCTCCCTGGTTAGTTTGCAAGCTCGCATCACTTCCAAGGATTATGTCACTATTTTGGCTGATCAGGTCCATCCCACGGTACAGTCTTTGTTCCTCAGTCGTGATGCTGTGTTTCAAGACAACAGGGTACTTGTTCAGACTGGCCGATTCGTCCAGGACTAGCTTTGTGATCACAACGATGAAATGGATGGATTTTCGCATCCCTCTGGTCTCCACCACCACCAGATCTGAATATTAATGAACCTTTGTGGTCTAATTTGGAGAGAAGGTTGCGTTATCGATATCCACGCCCATCATCCTTACTTGAAGTTGCCGCTATTTTGCAGGAAGAATGATATAAGATTCCATTATATTAAACATTGTAAGATGACTGCAAGCTGCTCTGAATGCCATCGGGTTTCCGACACTGTATTAACACTGGTAATGTGTTGTGTTTTGGTGTTTCCATATTTTCTTTTAGCAATCAAATTCACCCCACCACCCTCTTTAAATAGTACCCGGCGACTACTTCCTCTTTCCTCAGGTGGAGAAACCATTGCTAGTTACTTAGCTACGTGTTCCATTGACCAATAGCACGGAAAAACCGTTATGATGTGGAACGGGTCAAACGCACAAGAAATGCGCACAGGAAAATGCATATATTATATCTCCAGATTTACTCATATTCAAGAATTCATCTATGGTATAGAAGGAGTTGTCAAGGAGGTATGATTTCAATTTGATTTTGAAACTATTACTGCTGTCTGTCAGACATTTTATTTCATCCGATAATTTATAAAAAGTTTCATAGCAGCATATTTTACCCCTTTCTGTGCCAAAGATAGGTTAAGTAAAGGATAGTGTAGGTCTTTCTTTTTTCTGGAATTGTAATCATGAATGTCGCTGTTGGTTTTAAACTGGTCCAGGTTGTTGAGAAAATATTTCATTACTGAGTAAATGTACTGTGAAGCAGTTGTAAGAATTCCTAACCTTTTAAACAGATGCCTACAAGATGTGTGACTATGAACCCCACTTTCTTTTGAGCAGTGAATACCTTTTGCCGAAGCGTTGAGTTGCCCCAGAATATTATTCAGAGAGTTGAAGTATGCAAAGTATGTTAGCTTACTAATTTCTACATCCTCAATATTGGCAATTATTTTGATTCCAAAAGTTGCTGAACCTAGTCGCTTTAGGAGGTCCAAAAATGAATTTTCCAATTAAGATTCTCATCTATATGTACACCCAAAAACTTAGTATTTTCTACCCTGGCTACTGACTTCTTTTGATGTGTTATGTTTATTGAAGGAATTATACTTTTTGCAGAAGAAAATTGGATGTACTGTTTTTTTTTTCAAAGTTCAGAGCAAGCCCATTCGCAGAAAACCAATTAATAACTTTCCCAACGACCTTATTTGTATCATTTTCTATCGGACTTTCTTTTACCGGATTAATAATTATGCTTCTGTCATCAGCAAACAGTGTCAGTTCAGCATCTTGTCTCACATAACAAGGGAGGTCATTCACATATATCAAGAACATGAGTGGGCCCATGATCAAACCTTGTGGAACACCTCCATGGCAGGTATTTCGAGAATGGTGACAAGGTGATTTTCGAAGTAGAACATATCCTCAACAATCAAAGTACATACTTCTACAGCCAAGACACTTGCCAAGTCCTTCATCGTGTGGAATAATGTGAATATGTAGAGGAGCATTAACAGTATCAACAAATTTCATGGTCGCAGCATTAATTTTTCAATGTGATAATTCAACCTGTATGACACTATCCCTCATGTTAAGTGCTAGATAACTTCCTCAACTTTCAAGTGATTAACATCGCTCCTCCTGAAACGGTTAACGAGAGCGAGTTGGCACAGTGGTTAGCACACTGGACTCGCATTCGGGACGACAACGGTTCGGATCCGCGTCCGGCCATCCAGGTTTAATTCTTCCGTTATTTCCCTAAATCGCTTCGGGCAAATGCCCGGATATTTCCTTTGAAGGAGCACCGCCGTTTTCCTTCCCCATCTTTAACACAATCAGAACGTGTGCTCCGTCTCTAATGACCTTGATCTCGGCGGGCGTTAAACTCAGTCTTCCTTCGCTTTTATTGACTGATTTTTCGTGTCTGGATAATGGTGCGACGTAGCATTCACACAGGGGCCGCGGGGTTGTAACATAGAGAGAGAGTTAGCGCCATCTCCTCCCCCAGCGCTGTCACAACCGTTTGGCTGCGCAGCCCGTCCGTCGTCGCCACAGCCTGGCCCTTCAAACCGGCTGTCACCCCCTCCTCCTCTAGAAGCAGCAGCTCGCCGCCCACGCAAGGTATGCGTTCCGAGACGTATACCTCTCCCCGCAAATGATGATGATTACGATCACCCATCACCAGTCCATTCATCTATCGGATGGACTCCTAGTTGTAGCAACAGTAATAATAGTAATTTCCTTATGGCTAGCGGTAGTTCTCTCCCCCGTCCTATCGATAACGAATTCGATCAGAATAACGGCGTAATGACTCCCTTAGAATACTCAGCAGTTGCTAGAGCGTTTGATGGGCGAATCTCTTTCACCAGAATTGAGAATCCATGCGGGAGGTATCGCGATCCTGTAAGGTTTTTGGAGGCGTGCCTCCCCGTCTTGGAGACCGAGCTCCTCAAACTCTTAGAAGATCCGGAATTTAACGCCTTTAAATGCAGTGCGGTATTATGCAGTGAACTGAGTCACCCCCCCCTAAACATCAAGGTGACGCGGAGACGGCTACTCTGCATTATATATGGGGTGAAAATGGTGTTATTTCTCGGAGCACATCGATTGCTGAGTTGTACCGAGAATCCACCTTGAGCGCTATTATGGCCCGATTTTCCGAGATGGAAGTACGTGGATCCGCTAAAGCGCTCAGCAGTATACCACACCTCGACATCCATATACATGTCTATGATCCAATGAATGGAGGGTTCAGTTATATTAAACTCCTTATAGATATTGAGAAAAAGCAGGCGTGCATTAATGTTCAAAATAAGTATGATAGTGCGTGTTTTGCATAGTCAGTCCTGGCTTGCGAGAGAAATTACAATTACAATTACAAACATCATCCCGAGCGTCCCAGCAGTTACAAAGTCAAAGATATTAAGAGACAGTACAACTTTGATGGAATAGAGTTCCCTTTAAGAATCCAGGACATACCTAAGTTTTAAGCTCAGAATACCGCAATATCGGTCCACGTTTGTGGCTTGGAGAGGAAAAGCAAGTCATATGAGCAGAACAAGCATACAGTAGTAGGCCCCCTCCATTTCTCAAAATTTGCATGTGAGCGAGAGTTGCATGTCAACATGCTGCTCTTCTCCAAACGTGATAATTATCACTACGTCTGGATCAAAGACATGTCCCGACTCATTTCCTCCCAGTTAAGTAAAAATGAACATAAACAACATATTTGTATAAGGTGTTTGAATCATTTTTCATCTCAAGAGTTATTAGCGACACATCTATTAGATTGTGCATGCATGGACCCGGTACATGTTGTTATGCCCACTGAGGAAAATAAGTTCATTAAATTTAAAAATGCTCACCACCAGCAGCGTTGTCCTTTTGTTGTGTACGCCGATTTTGATGCTTGCTGGCTCCTATTACTCGTTGTGAAGGGAACACTTAGCCTCACACACAACCTTCACACAAAAACACGTACCTTATGCGGCTGTGTTCCAAGTTGTATGCGCATATGATTGTAAGACTTAATAGCTATCAGTCTTATGTAGGAGGCGATCCGGCGGTTTGGCTTCTCACTGAGCTTGGAAAACTTTCATGGCAAGTTCACAAGCTCTACAGCATCAATATTCCCATGACCAAATCAAAGGAAAATGATGACTTGTATGAAAAGGCTGTTAATTGTCATATTTGCGGGCTGGCCTTAGATAGAAAAGTTGAGACTCCTCGTAGAGACCATTGTCATCTTACGGGTAAGTTCCGCAGTGCAGCCCACAAAGCATGCAACTTGAAGAAACAATCCACAGTGACGCGATAATAGAGGACAAACATTATCCGTCACAGGAACGTAGGTGGAACCAGGGTAATAATAACTGGAAACCAACCAATAAAAATGGAAGGGATCAATCAGTGCAGAACTGGAGAGCGAGTGAAGACCGCAATCCTGAACCTACACAAATAATCAAAATACGTCCGGCGAACCCTGGCCGTACGCAAACTGCGCAAAACAGACAAGAATGACTAGGGCGGCACACTCGGCAGCGGAAGAACGCTGCCGGGAACAAAGTAGTGTATAATTAGATTAGATTTTGTGATTTGTTGGCGATGTTTATTTGTATTAGTATAGGCAGTGTTTTATTTGTGTTTTGTGATTATTTGTTTTATGTTGTGTGTATTTATTTTCCTATTTTCATGTGCTTGTCTTATTTTGGTATGGATTGTGTGTATATTATGTGTTTGATGTTAAATTTTGTTGTATGGGGAGCACTGGGTCGCTTAGTATAGAAAATTTGCTTTAGCTATGACACAAACAATATTTAGAAGTATTAGATTAATTATAGAAGGGGTTATCTTATGTAGATAACTTCCTATACAAAATTTTATGGCAAGGCTATTGGACAGGAGAGCTTTCAGGATAAAATCTGGCTCTGTGGTGGATGGATTTGGGGTGTGTTGAGCGTGTTGTGATGTGGTAGGTGGATATTGCGCCCACCGAATGTGTTGCGTTTCTTGAGACGAGTGCAGGGTATGACGTCCGATGCGGTAGTGTTCAGGACCCACCCGTTGCGTTATCGCCGTATGGCGATTGTGGGTGTTTCGGGTGATAATTATGAGGTGGTCTGTCCGACGCAGTAGTGTTCGAGACGCACCTGTTATCTCAATTGTGTTGATAGTGTGAGTACGGTGATCAAAACGACTATCCGGTGGCCAGTCAATCGAAATTAGGCGATAGGGACGCATCAAACATGGATAATTCGTAATCGGTGCGATGAGGATGTTGTGTGAAAAGACGAGTTTTGAGCCGTCATAGAAAGACGTAAACCAGGTGGTTGCTCGCACGCAATAGCGTGATCGACAGAGCTTATTGATGATTTGGGCAGTAGGAGTGTTGTAGAGACGTATTAGCGACGCTAGCCGAGTCTAGGCTTAACTATTTGAGTTAAGCAGAGACGCTAAAACAACACGCCAGTCAGTTTAAAGGATGATAATGAAGGTCATCACAAAAGATAGATGCTCTCAAGTCCATCCATGAACCTTGACCACTATCACTGATTTTTACTTGTTGTAACGTGTAAAACTAACTCTTGTTTTGTTCAACAGATAAGCATGACGTTGAACTGAGCCTGCCGTTACAGACAGAAGCAGACTAGGAGCGGAAGACCAATGCCATAATCAGTCAAACTAGCGTCGTCTTCAGAATTAGACTAACTGTTCTAAAACATATTAATCTTTAACACCATCAGTGGTTGAATTCGTAGCAGATCGAGCGTCTTCATCACACAAGTTGCTGAGTGGGACGGAGAGCACGTAAGAATGGCGTCATCAGCTGAGCTGTATGGGAGCCAAACGAAATCAAATTGAATGATGGATGAGTCTGCGAAACGTAATCCGAGTGGTCCTATACTTTCGGTTCCTCTGAGAAGGTAAATATGCGGTTAATTTCTTCCTTGATTACAACACCGAACAGTTGGTGAAGAGAGTCTTATTGCACTCCAAGTAATAGTATTACAGGGAGGGAGATATTGCTGCTGTCATGGAGATCAGCCAGTGGCATCAAAGTTATAGTGTAAATTGAGGATATATGGATAGGTACGAGGCTGGACATTACTGAAATAGACTGAACAAGGCTGTTGGCAGTTTAAGTACAATACATTCTATCTCTGTATTGGCATCTTTGGCCGCAACAGTGACAGTGTATCATTTACTCACTGTGGATGCTATGATGAATTTAGCAACTGTAGAGGCAACACACTGCGTATTTCTAAAGCATCAAACACACATGCACCTCTGTGGTATACTCTGTTGTAAGGGACTCGTCTTGTAGAAGATGGTGGATACTAGGAGAGAGTTTATATACGAGGATTGTAAATTTAACAGTGGAAACTATTTACTTACAGCTCGTACAAAATAAATATGTCTTTCAAAGTTTTATTGACCTTCAAAGTAGTCCCCAGCATAGTGTATAACCCTTGCCAGTGATGCTCTTAGCAGTGTCACATGTGTCGACAGTTCGAGTGGCGCGGTCTGTTAATCGATGAGTTGCAGCAGTCGTCAAGCAAATGCCGTGAAGTGTTTCCTTCAGTCAGAAATCGAGTTGAACTCACGAGGACTTACGTCAGGGGACCTCAGTAGGTGGTACAGCACTCAGCAGTCCCATCAGTCAAACAAATCTGTAACAGTTTGCACTCTACGTGCTTGAGCATTGTTCCGCAAAATGATGGTCAGGTCCCGCAGAAAGTGTCATCACTTCTGTCTCTAAGCTGCTCGTAGGTTGTGTTCCAAAATATGTAGTGCTTTTAGTCGATATTTATTATTTCACAGAGAAATATTACATCATCATCATCGTCATCATTATCATCTTTTCCATACCCCTCCTCCGGAAGTAAGTACCATCTTGGCAGTGATGGTAGTGGTGACGGCGATGCGGAGCTATCGGGGATAGCTTCTGAAACTAAAATCAATAAATAAATAAATAACATCAAAACAAAATGAAATTAGTTTTGTGCATCACATAAACAAAGAATCAGTTATGCACCGAATTTTCTGTGTATTAGCATACCCTGTCACAGATACCTTGCTATTTCGAGTCAGACAGTATCGCTTTTGTAATGAATCGCTTTTGTAATGAACCTCGCTTGTAGTTACCGGTACTCATAACTGCGACGAGCACTAAACAATACTACTTGTAAGCCGTATATTTAGGAATGAAGTACCATCGACATTAATGGAAAACGAAGATGATGTATAATTTGACCGATATTTCATGGCTGTAAGCTGTAGGGAATAGAATAATCGAATCAAGCACGTTTAATAGATTGAATCGAGGCCTCGTAAGTCATTAGCCTGCTGCCGAAATATTAATGCGTGAAGCACGTAACTGCCACCGTCAAAACTTAGCAAAAGATTTGGCAGGGAGCCGAGAACTTTCAGGCCGTGTGTAAAATCGGTAAGCGAGTCTAAGGATTCCATTCAGTTCCTTGTTGACACGTCTGGTGCGGCAGTTGAAGATGGCAAAAGCCAAACCTAAGTTTAAAATTTCACGTTTAAGACATCGTTCAAGCATGAAAACCGTACAAACATGCAGTCTCTTGACCTTCGGACGGACCCCCGTATGGAAGATGTGTAACTGACATAAGGAAGCACCGTCAAGATTTGAAAATCAGACAAATCATCTGGTCCGGATGGCATTCCTGTTAGATTTTAGAAGGAGTACTCCAGGAAATTGGTCCATCACCCCACCTCTCTCTCTCTCCCTCTCTCTTTCTTTCTCGTCCAACACGAAGATCGAAACGAATGGTATAAAGGAAAGAAAGAAAGCGCGGGTCACTCCAGTATACAAGAAAGATGAAGGAACAGACCGCAAAATTACAGACCAATATCCCTAACTTCGGACTGCTCCCGAATCTTTGTACGTATTCTCAGTTCGAATATAATAAACATTCTTGAGGCTAAGCTGTTTATGTTGATGAATCAGCCTGATTTTAGAAAGCATCATTCGTTCAAAACTCGGCATGCCTTTATTTCACGTGATATATCTAGAACTATAAAGGAAGGTAACAGGTGGATTACATATTCTAGATTTCAGGAAGGTATATGACACGATCTCCCATCGCAGCCCGTTAACGAAGGCACGAGCATATGTAACAGGCTCAGAGATATGAGAGTGGCTATATCCAATATGCAGCCCAGTGCAATTGGATATCTGCTGTTCTCTTTATACTTAAATGATTTGGCGGGTCAGTAGTCTGCCGACGATGCAGCGGTCTACGATAAGTCATCAAAACTGAGTGACTGTAGGAGGACACAAGACGATTTAGACAAAATTTCCATTTGGTGTGATGAATGGTCGCTAGCCTTAAATGCGGAAAAACTGCAAGTTAATGCTGATGAGTAGGAATAATAAACCAGTAACTTTCAGGTGAAGTATTACTATCGTCCTGCTTACTTCACTGGTAGGATTGATCCGTTCTAGGTCATGTTGAAGAATTTCGGCGAATGGCTTCTAGATTTGTTACCTGTAAGTGCCATGGAGCTGCTTTCAGAACTCAAACAGAAGTCCTTGGAGGACGGTGTTCTTTCCTAGGAACTGTAAACACAAAATTTAGAGACCCTCGTTTCAAGGTAACTACCAAACGACTCTACTGCAACTAACATTAATTGCGCATAAGGACCACGAAGACCATATACGAAAAAAGTAGACCTCATATGGAAGCGTCCAGACAGCAGTACTACCATCACTCTATTTAAGATTAATTGTACATGGAGCCCATTGAACTTAAAGAATTCGAAACATGCAATGCCGTAGACGTATACAAAAAAAAAACTCTGATAATAACTTCTCTGTAATGCAGTAGAAACACGCATACATGAAAAGCAGGAAATACACTCGTCTCAAAGTTAGCTAATATCGACTCTGGCAGCTTGTAGGTGTAGGGTAGAGTTTCGATGTTTCTGTCGCTGGTTTCGAGTGGTTCTGCGAATTTTTTTCTTGGCAGGATAACACCAGTTGTATGGTATCGTCAGTTTTCGCGGCGTATTGCGATTTTATGCCGTCCTTCTGTAGTGCTTTGCATATAGTTGTGTAATTAGGACCTATCTTTGTGATTAATTACGCAATTAGGATCGATCTTTGCGTCAGTTTCTCGACCAAAATAAATAAAGTACACTAACCTAACCTTCCTCTCCCGCATCTAGAAAGGTTTCATGTGTTGGGGGTGCACTTGAGCATTCCGTCCAGGAGCACCAGGGTTCGAGTCCCAGAAAGGGCTCCGGCATTTTTAATTTCCCATCAATTCCATGTGTGTCTGGTGGTTTAATTGTGTTAGGTGGGAGCACTTGGCCTTTCCACCCAGGAGGAGCAGGGTTCGAGTTCCAGAAAGGGTTTCTCTCTCTATGTCACAACCCCGCGCCGGTAATAACGACTAGAGAGTCAACACTTGCCGGATACACTGCGTGCGACCTTGTTGTTGTCTACTAACGATGCTTTGGAATGGACTCTCTCTATGTCGCAACCCGCTACGGTAATAACGACTAGAGAGGCAACACGTGCCGGATACATTCGGTATTTTGGAATGGTGCCGGCCCTGTCCCAATACTACAGTGGTCTGACAGCTAAGCGACACTTGAAATAGTGCAAAGAGTGATGCCAAGGGACAGATGATAATAGGAAACGAATGATTTGGAGTGATCAATTACGCTATACCCAACAGCTATCCGACCTGGGGAACATTGTCTGCCTTCATATGTAGTGCTGATGGTAAAATACGGAAGAGGTGATTGAAACGCCTAAGCTAGCAGACCTGAGCGAATTAGGTTGTGGAAAGGGGCCAAAATGAGTTGCTGTCTCAAGATACAAACTTTGTTTGTCCACACACATAATATTACAACAAGAATGGAAAGCACTCAAAGTTTTAATCGACCTCCTTTGATTAGATGGGCTGAAGGCCACACTCAAAATCCTAAGTAAGAAATTGACATACAGGTTTTTTCTGGAGGTGTGACCTAAAAATATTTTCTAAATCTTCAATCCAAACAGGCTGAAGGCCTAAGTACTTTAATTTTAATGGTATTCGGCTGGAGGCCGCATATTAAGCAATAAGAAGTGTTTCAGTTAAACGGCAGAAGGCCTTATCTTAAAACAATTGAAGGAAATTCGGCTGAAGGTCCCATACAAAACATCACAATAGTATGACTTAAGGGAAACGCAGGAACATTAATTCAGGATATATTAAAAATCTCTGAAGGCCACACAACAACCAAATAACTAAAACTCAAACAGGGAAGTTACTGTGTAACACACAACGGAGCGACGCTCAGAAGTTTCCAAGGGTCGGCCTGGAATTGTAACACTAACGCCCGTTTAGGCGAGACAGGCAGGCCGACCAACCATCTCTTAATCGGAAGGCAACCCAACCAACAGACAGCCGACGAACCAGCCGACTACGTGATTCCGGTCACCAGACCAAAGACACTACAACCAAAATGCCAGCGAGGCGAAGAGACAAGGAACACTCGTCTTCAAACATAGGTGTGTTGATAAGCCAAGGCACAATAACTACTGACATACATGAACATCGCAACGGCTGTGGAGCTACACGGTAAGAAAACACTCATTCGCTGCTCTGTCGCAGCCGACCAACTGGCTACTGCAATACGCAGATAGCATTACAGCATTTAAAGCATTGATCAGTTGAACTGACAAAGGGTACACAGTGTTGCACGAAACACATCCACAAGAAACTCGAACACTCGTAAAACGAATCACTGATGAACAACTGGAACAAATCACCGTCGGACACACACACAAACCCGAAGGACGGTCGGTGACGAAACACACGTCGTCTGACCAGACGACCGACCAACAACCAACCAAGGTCGTTCGCACTCAAATCATGTGTCTCGGCTGTCCGTCGGGAACTGGGGGACACGGCTATCCGGGCACACTGACTCGGACCCAATCATGCAGAGGTAACTCTTGCGCATAGGCCACGACGTCTCCGCACAAGAAGGAACCGAGGCACGTCCAGCAAGGTGACCCAGTGACGAGGCCCCAGAAACGGTGAAAAGACCAAACACACGTCACCCAAAAGAGGCGGCCAACTGAACGACACGCCTCCCTAGCGCTCCATCCCCGACTGCTGCTACGTCCCGACTGCACTTCTGCTTCGTTCGAACTCAACGACTGCCAGATGCGATCTCACTGACGACACACGACGACGGGAAAGTAATAACCATGCAGCAAAGATAATACGGCAGGGCTAATATCGATACGCGCTGCTACTGCCACTCACGGGCAGACAAAACAGCAATTCAGTAACACCAGTAATTGAAATTAAAATGTCGAGGCGGCAGTACGGTAAAAACAAGATGTTAAATAATAGATGACACGAAGATGAGCCACTCACGGCTCAGTGATGTGGTGGAGTTTTACGTGAGGGTGAGGTCCCCTTATTGTGCTCAAGGATAGGAAGATACATTACAGCATTGTGTACAACGTACAGTTGACGGACAGTGCGGATACGATCGTTGTATCATTATAACAGTGCACCATGCCATAAAGCAGCATACGTAAGGTGGTGTTACAATCCGCCATGCCATAAAACGGCATACGTAAGGCAACGATTTGTTGACAGTTACATTTCTGAAATAGACTGGTTGCCTGAAGTCCCGACTTGAACCCAGTGAACAGCTCTCGCATGGGTTAGAGTGTCGACTTTGTTCCTGACCCTAGCGTGCAACACCACTACTTCATTGTTCACGGCTTTTGAGGAAGGATGGGCTGCCATTCCTCCAGAGGTATTCAGATACTTCGCTGAAAGTGTCACCAACATTCAAGCTGTCATAAAGATGAAGGATCAACACCCCCCATATTAATGTCCACTAATAGGTATCCGTATACCTTCGATCAGTGTATACGAGGTGCGTTCAAAAAGAACCTGAACTTGTGAAGTAGCGCGCCAAACAGGAGAGAGCGCGCTGCGGCTACTGAGCGCACCTAGCGGCAGGCTTAGACAACAAACTGACATTTGTCTCGTGTCGCTCAGACAATTAGCAAGCCAACCACAGACGCTGAAGTAAACGCGTGCACAGCCTGCTCGTGGGATTAGTGCAATGAAGGAGCTTGAAGAGCAACGCGCGCGCGCGCGCGCGCGTGTGTGTGTGTGTGTGTGTGTGTGTGTGTGTGTGAAGTTCTACGACAAACGTTTGGCAAAACTTTCACAGAGGCCTTTCAAATGCTAGCCAAGCATACATGGAGGACTGTATGATTCGCACGCAGTGCTACGAACGGTTTAACCGTTTTCAACAGGGCAGAATTTGTGACGATTACGAGTATGGTCGTCCTTCCACATCAACAGATAATGCCGTGTGGATAGCGTTCGTGCTGTGATTCGCGAAAATCGTCGTTTAACTGTTCGGGAAGTTGCTTAGAGGAGGTGGGCATTAGCATAGTATCATGCCATAAATTTTTGAGTGAGAGGCTTGAGATACGTTGTGTCAGTGCAAAATTCATACCGCGTTTGTTGACTGAGGATCAGAAACAGACTGGTGTTGAAATGTGCCAGGAACTGCTTGCCGCTGTTAATGACAATGAAAACTTTCTTAAGAACATCATAACAGCCGACGAGACATGAGTGTACGGCTATCATGCTGAAACGAAGTGGGTGGACAAAGGGTCACCTCGTCCAAAAACAGCAAGCATGAGTCGGTCAAAGATGAAAGTGATGCTGATTGTGTTTTTTTCGCTACAAAGGCATTATACTTCATGAATTCGTGCCAGGTGGTCAGACCAAGGAAGTCGACCAGGAATCATAGTGCGCATGAGGGAAGCTATGCGAAGGAAAATCAGAGTTGGATGTTGCATCGTGACAATGCGCCAGCTCATGAGTCACTCCTTGTCTGCACCTATCTAGCAAAACACCCCATTTCCGTTGTGTTCCGTCCACCGTATTCTCCATACCTAGCCCCAGCAGACTTTTTCCTGTTTCCCACACTGAAAAAGACGTTGAAAGAACGTCGTTTCCAAACCGTAGGGGAGATGCAGAATAATGCGAGGAGAATCCTGCGCGCCGTCCCACAAAATGTTTTCCAGGAGGCATTCCAGAACGGGAGGAAACGATGGGAACGGTGTATTGCCAGTACAGGGGACTATTCTGAAGGGGACAGTACTTAAAATATTGTGCAAGAAGCAAAAGTTCAGTTTATTTTTGAACACACCTCGTAGTTATTCCTAAATGTGGCAGCCAACTTTCCGAGAATAAAATAGAATGTGAAATAATGGCCTGTGATATGGCAATAATTGTGAAAAGTTACAAGCAATGTTTAACAAGATGATATGCTCCCTGCAGACATCACGGAGAAAAGCAAAAAATGAAGAATAATGGGAAGTGACTGAAAAAGATATGGTTATTGCAATCAGAAGAGTCAGCAACAAGCCACAGACGAAGACGTATTAATAGGAGGGTTAATCGAAGAGGGATGTGAGAACTTGCACGTAAAATTGTATAAACTGACCCATCTGATATGCAAAAATGGAACATCGCCAGAAGAATTGAACTGGGCGTAATATGCCCTATATACAAGAAGGGAAGCAAAATGGAATGTGGTGACTGTAGAGGCATCGCTTTGCTGAATGTAACCTACAAGCTACTCTTTATCATTATCTTTAGAAAATTACATCCACTCTTAGAAAAACGTACAGGAATGCCAAGCTGGCTTTCGACCAAACAGATGAACAATGGGTCACATTTTCACCCTTAGACAAATGATTGATAAACACTGGGAATATAAAGGTATCAATAGTTCGTTCGCCGATTTTCAAGTCCGTTTCCGAGGGGTCACGTCAGAGACTGAGACAGGTCTCAGACAAGCGGACATTCTCTCATGTGTTCGGTTCAGTGTCATCTTAGATAAATTAGTAAGGGAATGAAGGGAACAGGAATGAACTGGAGTACAGAAGTATGGTAATTTCAGTTTCCTCGCATATGCAGATGATACAGTACTGCTAACTGAATGAGACCGATAGTTGAGAGAAAGGTACCAGGAAATGGACAACTACGCGCGGGAGTTTGGGATGAATATGAACTGAGACAACGTGTGGTGTCACCGCCAGGCACCACACTTGCTAGGTGGTAGCCTTTAAATAGGCCGCGGTCCGTTAGTATACGTCGGACCCGCGTGCCGCCACTATCAGTGATTGCAGACCGAGCGCCGCCACACGGCAGGTCTAGAGAGACTTCCTAGCACTCGCCCAGTTGTACAACCGACTTTGCTAGCGATGGTTCACTGACAAAATACGCTCTCATTTGCCGAGACGATAGTTCGCATAGCCTTCAGCTACGTCATTTGCTACGACCTAGCAAGGCGCCATTACGAGTTACTATTGATACTGAATCATGTACCGTCAAGAGCGACGTTCACCATTAATGGATTAAAGTTAAGTATTCCACCAGCTACGTCCGTTTTTTCTAAATTCTAATTTCCTTGTCCTGTTCCAGACCTCACGCCAGCCTGCGTGAGCTAAAACGAGTGCCTTTCGGCTTCATCTAGTAACACGATGTTGGCTCTCCTGCCAACCACAACAAAACGGAGTTCATGTAATTAGGCAGAAGAGAAGAGCAGGAAGACCTTTTCGAGATAGACAGCATTAGGTTCAAGAGAGTTCTCTAGTTCAAATGCTTGGTTTATGAGCAACAACAGCGTAAAAATAGATGTCAAGGAAACAACAGCAGTGAGGGTGAAATGCACGTATTCGCTCAGGGAGACACCCAGGTCAGTATCAGCGAATACTATGATGAGAATACATAACACAGTGATATGTCCAGCAGTCATTTACGGTTCAGAGGCCTGGAGCGTGACTAAACGAGAAAAGGAAAAACTATTAATGTTTGAGAGACGAATAACGGAAAGCATGTGGGGACAGATATTAGATAAAGATAATGGAGAAGGAGAAAAAAATTCGGAAATGTACCTCTTGATGCAACAACCGATAATACTACAGAAATTGAAGAGCAAAAGAATCCAGTGGGCGGGTCATGTAGCCCGTAAGCCAGAAGAAAGACAGGTGAAGAAAGTATTTGAGGGAAAACTAAATACCAGACGCCGCATAGGTCGACCAAGACAGTGTTGGATGGACGACCTGGCGAAGGATCCGGCACCTGGAGGAACCGAGCACAAAACAGAAAGGAATGCAGGAAATTCGTGGAAGAAGCGCTTGCTCTGCAGGGCCTGTGACCACCGGATATGCATGCGTGCATGCTTAACGCTGAATAGTTTCTTGCGACCTGACCGCCAGCAGAAAGTGTTACAGCGAGAAAGAGGAGCGCGTTCACAAGTCGGCCACATCCTGCCTATTGCTGTAGACAAATACGATGCCTTGACAATTTGAGAGGTAGAATAGGCAAATAAAGTGCGCTGAAGCAGTCCCCAAGTTAAACGCTTCCCTAGCTATAATCTGCGACTTGTCGTCACAATCGTAGTGTTATTGAAAATACTGAATTTGTCAAAGTTGCGAGAGTTTGTTGCTACTAAAACTGCTAACCCGATGACATGGCAATGCACTTCTCGGTCAGATGCTGTTAGAATGATGAGTTACTCGGTTCTACAGTCTTTTAGAATTTGTGTTACAGTGATTACTGAGCACTGCTATAAATAAATATTCTTACTAAACCATTTCAAAAATGTGATGTTGCTATTAAAATCCTAGTCATTTGTGACACATTAAAACCGTCACTAAACCTTATAAATTATCGTCTTCATCCGTGATTTTCTGTCTGTATGTGAAGAATAATTTCGGAAACTATTGTAGAGGTTTTGATACCGTTCTCACTAACAGAGAGACATTCACGAGGAACATATGTGCGTATAATGTATTACCGCTAAGCTAGACAAGTCATCCGTCCGTAAATACATAATTCTATACATGCGAAGGCAGCGAGGCTTGCTACCGCAGTTACATTTGGGAAACATTGACAATAAAAATTAGCCTGCATGCTGAAGGAGATTGTTATCTCAGAGATTGTTGTAGGCATCACTATCCTCCTGGCACATCCTTTCTCTCGACAGAAAAGCCGAAGATGCAACATATTCTGAAAGATCACCCTGTATCAAGAACGTATTATCCCC
Source organism: Schistocerca piceifrons (assembly GCF_021461385.2). Classification (NCBI taxonomy): domain Eukaryota; kingdom Metazoa; phylum Arthropoda; class Insecta; order Orthoptera; family Acrididae; genus Schistocerca; species Schistocerca piceifrons. Next base: position 317,299,627 of record NC_060139.1, on the reverse strand, counting down.
CCCCCCTCCCCCTTGCTTCTGGAACCGAACGCCTAGATTTGTGTCTGGTTTTGTCAGAGTGATAAAATATATCCGAGATGTCTTCACGGTACTGAGGCGTCATTTTTTTGTGATTTGTGGAAAATAGCTCCTGTCCCAAAAATTGTGCATCTACAGCACACACACGCAGTATCTTCTCGCTGCTAAATTTTCTTATCGGCCTTCTTTCCTCGATATGTCATCTTCAGCTATGTTAAAAATGAGAATTGAAGTCCTTGTTATTCGATGGAACTTGATGTGCAGCCGTGTTTGAAGTCCTTCATACTACGTTTCTTATCACAATTTACCTTTCACGGTCGGTTGATTCACACTACGTGTCAGCGGGGAAGAAACCAACGTCAGCGCCAAATTGTGGCGCGCTCGCACTACACAGAATTTCAGCAAAACGCCAGTGCACCTAATGGTGAAAATTAGCTTATCAGACACTATCCGCAATGCAAAATGTTTGATAAGGAGCTGACAGTGATGAAATTTATGAATGCGCAAACCAAAATTGAAAACGGAAGGCTGCCCGGAGTGGCCGAGCGGTTCTAGGCGCGTCAGTCTGGAACCACAAGACCGCTACGGTCGCAGGTTCGAATCCTGCCTCGGGCATGGATGTGTGTTATGTCCTTAGGTTAGTTAGGTTTAAGTAGTTCTAAGTTCTGGGGGACTAATGACCTTAGCTGTTAAGTCCCATAGTGCTCAGAGCCATTTGAAGAATTTTTGAAGACGGAAGCAAACGTTGAATGGTAAACTTTCGAAACTACTGTGAAGCGAAGGAGTAGGCAAATACCTGGCGGGGTGCTAGTAGGACTCGCGCGTTGAGGGTTCCGTACAAACTTTGTTATACATGTAGGCAGTTCATCCATCACGGGAATCAAGAATATGTACGATTTTTGCCTCTTATCGTTATCGGTACCGGCAAGATATCGATGCCAGGAATTCCAAAACGTCCAGATTTTTTTTGTTTTTTTAAATTGTGTTTAAATACATTGTGTACTTTGGCATTTTCGATTGTAATTCCTAAGAAAAAGAGACTTGAGACAGGGACAGACTGACAGTTGGATAACAAATGACAAAAGGTACATTTTTTCGTGTGACGTAATTAAAAATTAATAATTTTCTGATTTTTCCCCATTTTCTTGTACTGCGAAAGCTTGCTTTTTGCCAAATTTCATGATTCAAGGTCAGCAGGAAGTACCCTATATGTTTTGAAGAGTCAGACTGCGAGTAGCAAAGTACGTGACGTAATTGACCGTATATTTTGATTGCAGTGGCTTAGAAACTTACCTTCTTTACACCGCCGAGGTCCCACAGGCCTTTGTGTGTGACACATTACAACTTAATGCGTCTACGTGTTGCTTAGTTAGAGGGGACACAGACCGACAACAAAACGATCCTATAAAGGCTCCGTTCTTACCGATTGAGATACAGAACCCTAAAAACACGTCCGCGCTTTTCAAAAATCGGAATTCATTTAATTGTGAAAATATATACATTGAAACACACAAAAAATTAGAACAGAATACGTAGAGTGTTTTTGCCTTGTCGATTTTCTTTTTTCTAAATACGAAACAACGCCAAAGAACAGTATTTTACGCCTTCAACGGAACTGCTAAAAGTAGCTTCTAATAAAAACTGTTTAATGAAATTGAAAACTGTTTGATTGAATTGTTCTTTTCAGTGTACAATGCCGGCTTTTTCTTTGTCGGGATAGCGTAAACGTAAGATATTTTTCTCTATGTATATCGGCAGGCTTTCGTGGCCGTTGTCACTGAAGTTAAAATCTTCTTGGTTCTTATGCCGCGTCATGTTTCTTCTAAAATGTTCGACGTTTCGACCCTTTCTCTGGGATCTTCCTCAGGATCTTTTGGTGCCCACTACTGTTAGAACACTGGCGTGTTCTGGCGGTAGTTGACACCAAAAGATCCTGAGGAAGATCCCAGCAGAGGGGTCAAAGCGTCGACCATTTTAGAAGAAACATGAGGCGGCCTAATAACCCAGGAGATTTTAACTTCAATATTTTTCTCTCTTCGATATTTCTACGTTCCTCGAGTAACGTTCATGAAGTGTCACGAAGCAAAAGCAAACTGTAATATATATATATATATATATATATATATTAAGAATACAAAAAGTACAAAATACACTGCTATGACATGTGTTGTAGCGGTGAGAAGAGGTTAAATTCCGAGGTTAGGAGATGAGAGCATTCTCTCTCCACCGATGTCAGCGTTAAAACTCTCTTCTCGACAAGGGAAACGGCCCATCGCTCCCCCTCAGATTTATTGGTAACATAGCCCAGTGGATACTGTGTCAAAAACTGAACACAGATCAAGCATGAAAACAGGAAGAAAGTGTAATGAACTGTAAAAATGGAAGCAAAATAGAAACAATTATAGATCCAAGCTTAACAAGTGCAACATCGAGCGAAGTGGAAGAGCAATGGCATCGTGGTTAAGTGGTCTCGATGTTTGACTGCCAAATTGACGAACCGTTTTCAAATCTCCCTCGTGCCGATTGTTCTTATTTATTTATTTATTCACAACATTACGAACTGTCCGTCCAGTCATTGAAATGTTTGTTCTCTTTCTGAAGTCTTCGCAGTTGTCATACTATACATTGGGTACAGAATATGAGTCAAGTGGTAAGAATAAATTACCATCGCAAGTAAATGTGGTGAATAGTGTGAGCAGGCGAGATACCACGTAGGCTTCACATAGAAGTGAAAACAACGAATAAAATGGTGCGAGCCGGCCGCGGTGGCCGAGCGGTTCTAGGCGCTTCAGTCCGGAACCGCGCGAGTGCTACGGTCGCAAGTTCGAATCGTACCTCGATTTCCTTAGGTTAGTTAAGTTTAAGTAGTTATAAGTTCTTGGGGACTGATGACCACAGATGTTAAGTCCCATAGTGCTCAGAGCCATTTGAATCATTTGAAAATGGTGCGAACTATTTTACAGCAAAGGGATTCCAGAGTCAGTACTTTCAAAACGGAACGCAACTTCAGAAGTGTTAAAAACATATGTTTTGATAGAGCACAGAGAAACTGAGCGATTGTGAAACTGTTGCTTTGATTTGTTGCAGCTTATGTGACAAACTATTACGTTTTCATCGTTTCCTTGAGAGTGATCACCCCTAAGTAGGGTGAGGAGTACGTCACTCACTCACCAAGCGTACGAATTAGGTGCTTCGATAAGAGATTCATATGACACACGTAATGTCACTAATGCCATGTATGACACCCTAGACGTGTCTCCCGGTGGAGGGTTCTGTTGACTTGTCCTCTTGTCATCAAACGTTTGCGATTCCCATTCGAAAGCCAGTAGCTGTGCAGAATCAACTTTTACTATAGGGTCTTTCCTTACACCTCGCTATTGCAAACGGACGTTGCACCATTACACAGAACAGACACTAATTTGAATGCGGCGAAAAAAAAAGAAAAAAAACCTGGCACGACGGAGCCTTGAACAAGGCTCACCCGCTTGGCAGTTACTCTTACAGGCCGCTCCATGTTGCAGTTCTTGTTCTTAGACCGTTCACTGTTTTTGTTTTGCTTTTTTCCACAGTTCGGTACACCCTCTTCCTGCTTTCATGCTTGATCTATGTTTTTTCACGGGCTGTCCAATGGGTGCCCTTACCACAAAATCTGAAGGGGTTGCAATGGGGAGTTTCCCCTGTGTGAGTCCTTGACCTTGATAACGCTCTCACTCAGTGTGAATGCCGCCATGCGAAATGTGGAATGTTGTGACGGTCCGTTCCACTCCGTTCTCTGAAACCCAATCGAACCGACCGAGGTGTTACGAGGTTTGGATGATCTCCGGGGTCCGTCTGCCGGGAACTGCTAAGCTTTAAGCCGGCAATTGCGGTCGCGGCCAGTAGGATTCTCCGCCGACCACCTGAATACCCAGCTTAGCTCGCCGCCTTCCTGTGTAACATTCGGCTTAGTATCCCGTCTGTTCGTCAGAATTCCGTGGTCTGCCGCAGCAGTCCGAGTACGACCTGCCCAATGTTCGATCGACTACTACAACAGATCAGCGCCAGAGTACCCTTGCTGCGTTTATCTGGTATGGAACAAGTGGTGTTTTTGATGGCAGCGCTTCTTCTAGACAGTCGTTGCAACTTTTCGTTTGACCTGAACCCTAAACACGGTGTTTGCATGCATAGTCGAGAAGTTCGATAGCGGCGCTTTCTGCCTACAAATACCAAAATTTAGAGTTTGCTATTAAATTTTCTCCGCTCAGGGACTGGGTGTTGTGTTGTCCTAATCATCATCATTTCATCCCCATCGACACGCAGGTCGCCGAAGTGGCGTCAAATCGAAAGACCTGCACCAGGCGAACGGTCTACCCGACGGGAGGCCGTAGCCACACGACATTTTTTTTAGCAGATGACATTATTGTTTCAAATGGCTCTGAGCACTGTGGGACTTAACATCTGAGGTCATCATTCCCCTAGAACTTAGAACTACTTAAACCTAACTAACCTAAGGACATCACACACATCCATGCCCGAGGTACGATTCGAACCTGCGACCGCAGCAGTCTCGCGGTTCCGGACTGAGCGCCTAGAACCGCTCGGCCACCGCTGCCGGTGATGACATTATTCCCACGTACAAAATGCTTTAGATTTCTGTAGATTCAGAGGAGAAAAAAAGACTCACCACGAAGGAATTATCTGAATGGGTCGTAACTCGACAGACGCGATGTACATGTAAATTGTTTGGACATACAAATGATTACAGTTTCAGAAAAGCTGGATGATTCATTCAAGAAAAAGAGTTTCTTAAATTTAGTAACGTGTTGGTTCATATCTGGCCCTTCCGCAAGCATTTACTGGGCTGGCACTGATTGACAGAGTTACTGGATGTCCTCCTGAGCGATATCGTGCCAAATACTGTCCAGTTGCCTATCCTGGACATCTCCAGACTCGTCTTCGGCCTGGAATCTCATTGACTGGAGTATAATTTAATTTATTACTTCTTTACTACCCACTCTATTCGCTACACAGTTTTCAGATGATATGTACATATACCAGTGAATGTAACTGCAAAATTGTGTCAGTGTACAGGTGGTATAATGTCATAAACATTTAGGTGCGTGAAAAATCAGCTCTCCATTACAATGACACCATAAATTTCATCACGCAAGACACGTATTCTGTTTGACTTGGTGTTCTTCCTCTGTTTTCTTGTGCCTCTCTCGCGCTGTCTATGTCACTTGTGTTTCCTGGGTATTGTTGGGTCGGGTGCCTCTGGTAAGTGGCGGGGGTGTGTCCCCCATCGCCGTTTCTGCCTTTGAGATCCTCCAGCTGCTCCCTGGACGGGCATCTCGCCAGCCTTTCTTTCCTTCCCCCTTCATCCTTGTTGCTTTCTCTAGGCTTTGTTGACCTTCGTCAGATCTTTGCGTTTTCTTTCATTGGGTTTCACACACTAGGCCCTTCTTTGGTGTGTAATTCTGTTGTCTGTTACAAGTAAGAACGACGGATAACCTCGTAGTTTTGTCTCTTTAAACATTAAACGAACCAAACAACCAACCTATCTGTTAGCAACACACATTGCCGACAGTATCTACATATGTCACCGAAAGTACAGGGAAAATTATGTCACTGTACAAAATAGAGATCAGGATATACGACGTCATTAGCATTGCGACACATAAAAGCTGGCTATGCTTCAAATAGAGCGCAAATTTCCCACGCTATATTCATCTATTGTTTTATAATGGGAGCGCAGAGGAACCTCCAACAAACTTGAAGGGTAATTTCAAAGCTTTCCTATACTTACTCTCGCTGACATGCTTAAACAGCAATATTTAAGACGTTAACTCATTTTTAAAGTAATAAATTTGAGGCTGTTTTACATATGGGAATTCGATTCCATAAAAAATCGGGGTTCACTGGCCCTTTGTTAATCCGCGCATCTCTAATGACGTCGTCGTCGACGCGGCTTTGAACTCTAACCTTCCTCTGACCATTGTGTTCAAGTAGCGAAAGTGTGATTACATATGCTGCCACAAAATAGGCATTGCCTTTTTTTAGCTCCTGTAAGTCTGCAGTGCTGCAGCCTTACTCCACAGCGATTTACTTTTAACCGTGAAGAAGTTTTGTACCAGCGCTTCGCGGACGTGGAACGGAAATTAAGCTGTGAGCATTAGCCCCTTGATAGCCGAGCAGAGTCGAGGGCGCGAGGCGTCGTCTCTGGATTCGTTATCTCTAGTCTGGAAGCGCCCATTACGTTGCCCATACTATCTCGTCTCTGATGCTTCAGTTGTCCAGCCAGCCATAGCATTAGTCGGCAGTTTCCTATCCCTGCACTTTATCCACTACGTTATTAGTGTCTCAGCAGTGTCCACACATTTCACTGTCACATTCTGGTACAGTTTCCTTCACAATTGATGAAGTTAGCTAAGAGGGTTCACTTGCAGTACTGTTTGTGTTTGAACGAACATACTTACTTCTGTCTCTTTGACTAACTTCACTAAATGGTGGTAATTAGATGATTACTGATTCACTATGTACGTGTAAATATTAAACCTAAACTGGCTGACAGTCTAGTAGCAGGTATTACTAGAAATCATACCTCTTGATGTGAATGAAGTGGCACTTTGATAAGACATTGCACTCTCAGTCGAGAGGACTGGGTTTAGAACTCCTTCCTGCCATCTCTATTTAGATTTCTCCTGGTTTTTCCATACCACGTAAAGCAAATAACGTAATGGTTCCTTTGAAAAGGGAAACACCGATGTAAACTACTTGACAGCTTGTGTGTCAAGTTTTATTGCTTGGAGTACATGGATTACAGTTATGTGGGAAGAGTGTGTTACTGTGCTAGATTTATAACTGATGATGAGAGACAACTGTGAAATTGAAATATTGAGCCAGTGTATGTTCTATTCCTCTTGAATAGCACAAACGGGTCAACGTGTGACTGTAAGTCCCCTTCTGTGTCGAAACGGAATTTGTTCCCTACTATCAGGTAGAAAACTCAAGATAATAACTGTTGCTGGATACTTATCAGAAAGTCAGTTGTCCTCCCATGAATACGTACAGTCTTCTCGTAGTTTTACTGCAGCAGCATGGAAGTGTAACTCTGTAGTGACTTCGAGGCTTGATTGTGGCAAATACTCCTGACGACTCGTTCACTCTTAACTGCTTCGACTGCTTTCTGGTAATGATTGCTTTCTAACTCGTGGTACTGAGCGACTTAGCTCCCTGAGTTGGCTGCTGGTATACTGGTTTTTCATGGCTCTTCGAAGAGTTTCTCTCGTAGTGTCGCTTTCTCCTGACTCTTCGCTAGAGTCTGGTAACGTCTAACGTCGATTGAAATGATTCTCAAACACGGGCGACGGTGCTACCGTTTAGTCTCTGCCTCGGCTGTCTGGCCGCCGTTATAGCCATTTCATGCAGACATGATATTGCTCTGCAGTGGTTGTGAACGCACCGCTTTCGCCTTTGTGTGAGAACACTGTTACGTGTGCTACACTTTCCACCCGCTCTGCTTTACACGCATGGTGTATTCCCAACACCACGCCTGTGCGTTTTTTAACAATGTTACTTAATAAAATTTCTGTCTTTTCTTCGCGGCCATGATAAAACACAAGATGTAATTACACTGTGTGCATACAGGCTAAATCGGATTCGATCTCACCCCAGGCTTAATATCTAAATCTAAAATCACTATTTTGTTAGCTCATTCTTTCAGATACAACTAATCTTTGTAAGGAGCAGAAGACCATTACAAACGTGTGGAAAAAGTACCCGTACCATCATACCTAACCCATTAAAACACGTTGGCATAATACTTGCAATGGATGCACACAAGCCGCTGTCAGCTTCTTAAAACCTGTGAACGAATTTTGCTGGAAACACAATTAACTGATTCTATTATGTTAGTTTAATTTACTTTAATAAATGAGATTTATTAGTTATATGCAAATAACGGATGCCGCTATTTCTATAGTGAGGCTCTAAGAAGGTATTAGTACTATGTAGTCAGTAGTTGCTCAGCCTTGCGGTAACCTTCAGGCATGATACTTGCCCAGCTCTCCCTGTCCTGCATTTCCTTCTTCAGGTCAGCTTAGTCATCGCTTTCCTTCCTGGCACAGGCCATTAGTTGGTACTTTATCCTCTCTCTCCACTATCATCCCTTCAGTACCTTTCTAGAGTATGCATCAGCGTCTACCTAGTTTTCCCTTTTTCTCATGTTGTGTTAGAGATCTTTCTTCTCCCCAACTTTTCTCAAAATCTCGAATCTCATCCTGTCTTTCCAGTCCACATCCTCTACATTTCACCACAACAACGTTTCCAGTTTCTTCAGACTTCTTTCCTCTTCTTTTCACAATGACCAGGTTTTAAATATGTGCTCTGTATCAGCACATGTCTAATCTTTCCCTGCGGTTTTCATTCAGTGATGCTTGTACAAATTTTTTCTCTTTGTTGGATGCTACTTTAGCTGTAATTATTCTCGATCTTATTTCTGCGCCATATTTTAGACCATCCCTTACAATATTTTCCAAGCACCTGAAATTTGAAACTTGTTCTACTTTTAGAATGAAATTTTCACTCTGCAATGTAGAGTGCGCTGATATGAAACTCCCTGCCAGATTAATACTGTGTTCTGCACCGGAACTCGAACACGGGACCTTTGCCTTTCACGGACAATTCCTCAACGACCGAGCTGCCCAAGCACGATTCACGACCCGTTCTCACAGCTTTATTTCCGCCGGTTCCTGACGTCCTACTTTCCAAATTTCACAGGAGCTATCCTGAGAAATTTGCAAGACTAGCACTCCTGAACACTTTCCCACGAAAAGCAAAGGTCCCTAGTTCGAGTCTCGGTCTGGCAGATAGTTTTAATCTGCCAGGAAGATTCTGTTACATTTGTTGTCCGTCTCTCTTACCTTCGGCTCTCACTCCTTTCCGCACCAGATTCATGCTGTTGGTATTTTTATTATTTATTTTCATTTTCAGTTTTTAATATTTCCTATTTATGTCTTACACAATAACATTAAGCACATTACAGGTTTTCGGTAACACCACCAAATTATCAGCAAAGCGTACACACTCTACTCCTTGGCCTCCTACAAACGCTCCTCTCGTCCTACCTAGGTATTCTCCTAAATCCGTCCCAGGTACCACTACACGGTGAAGTCGTATATGTACACAATGTGTAATCCATTACACACCTTAAAGGTGCTTGCGGAGTATATGTTCAGCTGTACAGGACACGCACAGATTCCAAACGGATGACACGCCAGGGCTAATTTGGAGCTAGAGTGGGAAAAATTTTGTCTCCATGGGTGTGCTGCCCACGCAAGAAGTTTGCTTGGCGAAGGTGACTTGCAGCAAGTGAGGCCGCCGCTTCCCTCCGGAGTGGGCTGTGTCCGCGGGCGCGCGCCACTTTGCGGCTGATCGATGCCATGCCAGAGCCCCGGGCGGGTGGGGCGCGGCGCGGCTAGGCGCCCAGCAGCCAGCAGCCGTCGCCATGGAGACCGGGTCGATGCCGCCGCCGCCGCCTGACCCACTGCCGACCCGCTAAACGCGCTGAGCTGTGCTCGCCACTGGCTCGGCTGCTCGCCTGCGCAAGTGGCCGCTTCACGGAGTCCACCCCCGCCCCCGCCACGTTGGAGGATGGTGAGCGGGCGGCGGGAGGGGGGGGGGGGGGGGGGGGTGGAGCTGCCGCCTGCGGACACGCCAGCTGGACCCTCCAATTTATCCATCAGTCCATCTCAGCAGATAAAACATTACCAAGTATCTTCAGTTTTGTTTTAACATAAGGAGAGAAAAATTCCGTCTTGTGCAACTGAAATGTATTCTTGAGTACCGGAGGTTTCGCCTATTCATATTAAGTATCTTTAGTGGTCTAAAACACATATAAATTTATTGAATTACACATGTTTGGATGTGAGATTTGCAGTGATTCTTTGGCAGTTTGGTTAGATCTAGTTATTTTTATTTACGGTTATACGTTTGTGTTTTTTACTTACATTCATTTTTGTGACGTGTTCATCCAGCCATTTGTTGTTCAATATATGTTAAATTTTATAAACAATTTATATGTGTTTTAGATCACTGCAGCTGCCTAACATGAGTAAGCGGAACATGTCTGATACTCAAGAATAAATTTCAGCAGCAGAGGACGGATATTTTCTTATCTTTATGCTAAAACAAAATTAAACTTACTATTAGGAACTGAGGAAACTGGCTGCAAATATTAGCAACATTACCAAGTACAACGCGATAAAAAATTCTTCCTCTCTCGAAATCACGAGCTTCAATCCTCCGTGATCTGCAATCTGCTCTCCAGATCTCGTTTATGCCATCTGGATAAGCTCGTAACACAAATTTTTAACAAGATTATATTTGAATTCGTGTAGATAAGACCTAACGTTTTTTAGCAACTCACCGCTATCTGGAGCAAAATACTTCACAAACGTGGGCACGCTTCTAGCTTGCGTCCGGTCGCTACGACTGTTACCAGAACAAGATGGGCGAGTGTCATGCTTTGGTATTTTTCCGACGTCGATGACAAGTAAAAATGAATCTGCTGAACAGGTATATTTGCTCTTGCCATCCCTGATAGATATAAAAAGAAGCACGAATGAGAAAATGTAATACACCAATTGGGTCATTCCATGTGAAACTAGCCAATATAAAAAATAAATTTCAACCCAGATGATTCAGAATTTATAATATATTGTCATTTCATTCGAGCTATGAAAATAATGTAACATCCAAAATTATTTATATTTTTGGTAATTTCGGTTTTGACTTATTAATTTTTAAAGTTATCAAGATTGTGCGATTTTTGTCACATTTCAAAACATCAAAATAGTCACAAATTAAAAACTGCTTGACTTACAGGAAAGAAATTCGCACCATTTATTCAATTTGTTATGAACTTTAAATATATTTGCTTCCATGGCCATATTTGTAAAGTTTTAAAATTTTTTCAAATCTTTTTCTTTAATTTATTGAAATTTGAATAGTAGATTTTTTCACATTCTGAAAAATGGTAGTCATACATTATATGTTAATGTGTGTGCCAAATTTCATGGTGGTATTCCATAATACATGGTTTACAGGCTGGTTCATGAAACTAAAGTTGAAAAGAAATTGTGGCATACTAATTAAGCACACTTTCTTTTATCATTTGAACACTGGAGTAAACTATTCCATACAACAATTAACATATATGGTTAAGTGATATTATGTCTCTTTCATTTTATGTAACATTTAACTTAGGTTTTTACGTTTGTAGTGCAATAGAAAATAGGTATTTCCAACATATCACAATAAATATATATTTATTTCCTTTTAGACAGTAATTTATTTCAGAACAGATGAATTGTTGAGATATAATTAGTGAAGCACTGGAGTCAGATGAGAATCATGTTGCTACATGCGTCTGTAAGTCACAAAGCATATGTCATCCTTCACTGATGCATGCTTGAAGCAACCTTTCTGAAATAGTAGTGGTGGCATTTTACACAGAATGCAATAATTTACAGCACACTTTGGTATATATAGCACTAAACACCACTGTACTACATTACTAAATTTGTAAATGTTTGAATAATGACCCACTAGCACAATACACTCGTAAGAACCAGAAAATATTTTCTAACCTGTGTCATCATGTTAAAGATTTTGTGGGAATTGAAGCAGAAATGCATTTTCATGCTACTTCACATGAAACCCAGGTATTATTTTGTAAAAAGACTTGCAGCCGAAGATAGTCTGTAAAACCAAATATTAAATCCCCTTCAGTTGTTTGAGTGGGGTAGAGCTATTGACTAAACAGTTACTTTTTTGTATGTGCCAAATGATGAGAATGCAGCAGAAGAAAGGAATTCTAAAAAGATTTTATGAAGCCATAGCACTCACTTAAATTCAGAAGGATGATGCAATTGTTTCTTTCAGAGAGCCAAAAATAAGGCAACATTTGTTGTTGATTTTAAGATTTCTGATATTCATAAAATTAAAATGGATCCATAAGCAGATAGCATGTCTTTTGAACAAATTGCAGTATTTGTCACTTGAGGTGAATGGATTCTAAACTATAAAGAGATGAAGAAGATGGAGAAGTAAACATTTCATTTATGTATCCTTGTGGTCCAGCTCATTTTTAATGCCCAAGAAGACAAGATCGAATGACTAGTTAAAACTTCACACCTTGTAGCCTCACAGCTGCCAGTGGAATAACATACAGACTATCAGATGAAGAGATGCAAAAACGTCTCATAGATTATTTGGCAAAAAACATGTCAATAAACTGTCATTACTGATTAAACAATCTGTGACAAGTCTTTCAAGAGATGACAATAGTGTGTAATCTTAAATTCAAAGATGATTGTAATTGGATCACTGTAATGTTTCCCATGCTGTAGACAAATAGAATGTTTCTCATTATAAGGTTCTCAAATAACTCTTGTTAAGCAGTAAAAGCTACACCAATGTTAAACTAATGATATTAATTTTGATGTATCTGTAAAATAAGGGTACAGTTAAGCAAATATTTCTTAGTCTGTATTGGTCATGTGTTATTACTGAGTATGTTAACATGTTTTCACAATTGACATGGGCAAATTAAATGTGAATTAAATGTATAATTCTAATAATAACTTGATTGTTAAAGAATAAAAAAACTGTTTTTGCCACTTAATATTTCCATTACAACTTGGTAATAAATCAAGCCATGTAGAATACATGCTGGGTGGTGCATTAACCAATAAAATAAAATTTATTTTCATATATTTCCTCTGGCATCCCATCATTAATACTTGGCATACAAATTAACAAGTAGTATAAGACATACATACATTTTTTATAATAAAAGTTTCCGTGTTTAAATTTTTAGAATTTAAAATGATTGCTTGGGAAAATTCGGCGTTTTTATCAATACACGTTGCTACCACAAATCCTAAAGCTTATGAGAAATTTAGTATAATGGTACAAATTTAAGGTCTGTAGGCCTAAATAGTTTTCCGATATGGCTGTTTTAAGGTTTTAAGACGTGACATAAATTGCACGCTATCGCAAATTTTAAAAATTATCAAGTCAGAAACGACAGGCTTAAAAGTAATTTATATGGGATTTTTCATGGCGGGAATTACTGCCATAAATGTACAAAAATTATTTAAAGTCTGGAATATCGAGAATCGGACAACTGGTTGATTTCAGGTAGCATTATAGAAACGCTACAGTACAACCACATCATTAAACGGACTGCCTTACGTTGCAGCAAGGGGAGGGTCGAGATATTGAGCAGATTTCTATTGAAGCCTCTGACAGACACTTACCCTTCAAAACCTGGAGTTATCACAGGTAAAAGACATTGTGCAAAATGTTGTCTATACCTTGTTCAGCAACTAGACTACATTGACAGTAGGAGAAAATGAAAGGCTGGAACTTGTTGGGAATTCAAACAACACAGAAAAACACAATGCACTTTGCAAGAAGTAAATAAGTACGCATGTCGGTGAGTGCAAGATGACACCATAGGTGACAAAAATTTGAAGCTGACTGAAGTAATTCCTTTAACGGACAGCGACATGACGTCGAGAGTAATGACAGTGATCTTATTTTATTATTTCATGAAAGAAAAAAACACACACACACACACACACACACACACACACACACACACACACACACAGGAAAGCTTTGTAGAGCTTCTCCTTTGCTCGACAACAGTGTATGTCCCTGCTTAGCCTTAGTTGTGGAAATATATAAACCATGTGACAAAATGAGTGAAGCATCTAGAAGACATAATTAGATGTCAACATAACTTCGTACATGTACGCACCATCGGCGGTTATGTAAATGATTATAGTTGCAATTCTTCGTGACAGGTAGAACGGTCACCAAAGTGTATTAATGTAATTCGTGGTTAGTGTTGTTAGCAGGCGTTGTAGGGAATATAACGGGCGTGAACAGGGTTAGATGACGATTTATCACCGTAGAGGACGCGGAAATGCCGCATACTCTAGTGAGACAGCGTTTACCTGACAGAGTTTGAAAGGGACTTCACTGTTGGTCTCCATTGGGCCGCCGGTTGAACCGTGCAGTATCTAGAATACCTAGTTTTATTTGGTTCTAGGACGTGACAGTCGGTCGATGTTGGACTGCGCGGGAATGTGAGGGCAGAAATACTCGCCTTCAAGCTTCCGGTCAACCACGTCTGACCACCACTAGGGAAGATCGGCGTACTGTGCATCAAGCACATCATACTCCCTTCACGTCTGCGTCTGCCATCCAAGAACAAATAATGCACACTCTGCAAAATTCTGTGACATTCCACACTATTGGTCGGTGATAAGCAGCAACCGGTCTGTGGAATTACTGGTTCAAATGGCTCTGAGCACTATGGGACTCAACTGCTGAGGTCATTAGTCCCCTAGAACTTAGAACTAGTTAAACCTAACTAACCTAAGGACATCACAAACATCCATGCCCGAGGCAGGATTCGAACCTGCGACCGTAGCGGTCTTGCGGTTCCAGACTGCAGCGCCTTTAACCGCACGGCCACTTCGGCCGGCGTGGAATTACTGCCTCAAGCATAGGATGCCGTTAATACTACAACACAAAGGGCTGCGATTAGAGTGGTGCCGCGACATAGAAGCATGGGCTGCTGGTAAATGGCGTCGCATTGTGTTCGGCGATGAGTCGCGGCTTTTAACTACCGATGCTGACCATCGTTGACGGAGATAGAGGTGATCTGCAGGCAGGTCTCACTTTTCTAATGTTTTGGAGAGGCGCAGCGGCGGTATTCGTGGCTTCATGGCATGGGAAGTCATTGGATATTATTTTATGTGCCACTGGTGGCAACTAATGGAACTCTGAGGGCAGAATGGTACTCCACGAATATCCTGGATCCTCACGTGTTACCTCTCATGCAACAGTACCGTACTGCGTTTTTCAACAGGAAAATGCACGTCCACACACGGGACACGTCACTGAGAACTGTCTGCTTGATGTGATCACAGATCAGTCCCTGATGGAACATGTTTTGGACCATTTCGGACGGTAACCCCGTCCCAGTGCCAGTATAGCAAGGACCGGTTACAGCAGTTGTAGGTCAGCTTGCCTTCGAAGAGCACACAACGGCTTCATGACACCCTTCCCAATCGAATCAGTGCTTGCATCCAGAGCAGACGGAGCGCAACATCTTACTAATAAGTGGGGTAAATTTGAATCGTATTGGTAATCACTGAAATGACACTATAGACCCTCTTAACCCGTGAAGTTTCATTTGGTTTTCTGCTCTCCTTCTGGGCACTTCACTACTTTTGTCAGGCATTGTATGTTAGATCGAATTTGTAATTCATTCTTTGGACTAACTAAAAAGAAGACTGTAAATGAAGCTTCAGTAAGAATGAATCGTGTCTGCTTAAAGCGCTTACAGCATGCAAGAAGTAAAAGAGCTGGCGTAATTAATAATGTTTACATCGTAACTCTGTGAGTGTACAGCTCACTCTCGCGCTTTTCCAGTCCAACTGCAGTGACGTCTCATTTGCTTCCGGAGCGAGCAACGCTCGCCATGTCAAGTGAGTGGGTGGTAAAGGCTCGGGAATTGCCACGGAAACGTTTAATTATTCACAGAATGAGGGAAGACGGCTTCATTTGGAGGTCTGCCGCGAATTAATTGCGAGGAGAGTGTCGCACCGCGCCGCTCGGAGGCGCATTAAAGTCTCTGAAAGGACTCTGTATCCGGATCGGAATTCACTTATGCGGAAAGGGTGTGAGAAAAGTTCACTTCAGCTCGACGTTTTGTGGCACATTTGCAAAAGGATCTGTGCGGATTCACTAATGTACAGTTAAAGATCGTATGAAATTAGCGGTGTAGTTAATATATTTTTGGACCATATGTTTGAGACGAGCTAAGTCAGATGACTCACAGATGACAGTCAATTGTCAACGTTACTTGTATCCTTTCTGTCCCTCACAAAGCAAGAAAATGTTTCCACAGTAATATCGTTGAGATTGTTATGAACAGTTCAACAGTGATAAAGTGTTTTCTTAAAGAAGGGTAACACACCTCTCACAAGAATTACAGCAAACGTGACGTCATTTTGACGTCACACGTAATATCAACAAAAACAGGAATTGCTATCGACTTGGTGACAAAGAATAATATGCATGTTACTGTTCCTCGTTTCATTCGCAGCTGTTTAAGCTGTTATGCTCCTGTCTGACCACTCACTCGGAAATCGCGAAATACTTATTTCAACCTTCGTTCTCTAGTCAGACGGTATAGTGTTTCATTTCTTCGGGGTTCTGCCGTGAAAATACAAAATAGAAAATCTGATTGGGGTTTGAATTTTGATGGAATAAGTTACGGATAAGGCGGACGTCGTATTACTGCTTGAGATAGTGCTATAATTTGACCGTGAATGGCAGACCGGGTCGGTAACACTACAAAAGCGACTGTAAGGAAATAGCATCAGAAATAAGTTGAAATTTACCTTATAATTCTGTCAGAAACGTAGTATCTATTATAATATAGTCTTCGAGGCTGCATTTGGAATATTTCTTGATTTTCTTGTAGGATGTCCTTTTTTCATTGTTCGCTGGTCCTCTTGTTCTCCGTCTGATGAAAATTTCTTGAAGTTCTCACTGTCTGGATTAATTTATAAATTTGGCGATCACCATTGCGATTCACTACTGAAATAACTTGAAGACGCCGTGTGTTCGTTTCATAATATAGTTTCAATTTCCACTTACAGTCGTTCTTTAACATCAGCGCCAAAAAATACTCGTCTTAAACGTATGAAGACAAGATACCAAGAGAGTAATGAACTAGGTGTTAAAACAAGCTCCTACGCAAAAGTAAAACAAGATCAAAATTACTTATGAAAATCTGTCGCTGGCGCAGCGCTCTTCTGCAAGCGCGATCGTAAATCACATCTTTGCTCTGGTGGAGGCGCGGTAGTCAAAGTACAGTTACAACGGAAATGTGAATAACATCAAAAATGGCTCTAAGCACTATGGGATTTAACATCTGAGGTCATCAGTCCCCTATACTTAGAACGACTAAAAGCTAACTAACCTAAGGACATCATACACATCGATGCCCGAGGTAGGATTCGAACCTGCGACCGTAACAGCAGCGCGGTTCCGGACTGAAGAGCCTAGAGCCGCTCGACCACAGCGGCCGGCGTAAATAACATCGAATACTGCAGAACATACATGTATAAAAATTCATGAGAAAGACCCACAATATGATAACAAGGCTAAGATGAGAAAAAAGAAATATTAACATATAGCGGGATATGAACCTTCAACCTTGGACTCCTTAGTGTGACAAGCTCGCCCATATTTTATGTAAGTGGCCAGTCAATGACAATTTACTGTGGCATTCTTGTTGCTACGTTTTCCCTTTCCTTACGTTCTACTTTCTTATGTAGCATTTTCCTTCTTTTCCTGCTTTCTTTGCGTGTGTGTTTCAGTTTTATTAGGTCTGTCCACATTCGTTCCCTTTAATGTGTGTCAGGGCGCTGATGACCCCGACGCTGGGCGCCCATAAGCCCCAACACACACACATACACACACACACACACACACACACACACACACACACACGCACCACGACATTATACACTACGCCCTTTGTCATCTGATTTTATTCTCGTGTCTCGGTTATTGTGGTAACTCTTGAAGACTTATATCGTTAACGCTGTATTAATTGATATTTAATGAAAATGGTGACCTGATAAATTTTCATTGCACCATTGCTCTGAAATGGCACACTGAAAGTTATAATAAAAAGAATAGAAATATGCCAAAACAAATATGGCGTCCGCCGCATCGATTATCGATATAGCACTTGACGTCAAAATGACGGAACGTTTGCAGAACGTCTTGTGAGATGAACATGGAGCTAAAAAGAAGAAGGGAGGTGGCACAGTAGACTTACGCAGTACATTATTTTGAAGCCAGAGTGAACGGGATCTGCCGCCATTTTAAGCAGCGCAAAACATTAGCAGACTACTGTTGACGAGTGCTTCTTGTTCATTATTTCTCTCGTGTGCGCGCAACAGCTGTTTTAAATACTAAAAATTATAGAGCTTACGTGAATAACATAGTGTCAGGAAGACAATTTCGAACTTTTCCTGTTCTTTAATGCGTATTTGGTCTAGTAATACGACACAGTCAGAGCGACGTCACGGGGAAATGTCACAGCGGTGAATTATTGGGGTATGAATAGGTGAAATGGTGAACCTAATGTTTAGGGATAGTTAAGATGGCTGACGTCGGCTTCAAGTTTCTGACATAGTGCCACCTCCCTCCTTTTTTACCCTCATGGAGGTGAGTGTTATTCAAGGTCTAATGTTTCAGAGAGATTCTGAAACGTCCCCGTAGAAATATTATAAATGACTGTGCTTAAACTGATACACAATATTTTTATCGCAACGCAATCTGACTTCCAATAATACCTACAAAAGAATGGCCCTGACTAACAATAACCTACACCTTTCATGAATCACTTACCTCACAAAAATCTTCGTTACTCGAAATACTGCAGTACAGCGAGCGCCCATACTGCCAGCTAAATAAAAGATTCTAACTACTGAAGGCACTAACTACTGATAGGCATAGTCAGCAAATGAAAGATTATGATTGAGAACAAACAATGTATTTACCTTAATAGTGTTCAAAAGTCATAATATATATATCAGTTCATGATATCCAGTATTACAAATTTACTCTTTCTGGCGGACCGACGTCCAGATCGTCCGCTCTTAAAATTCCGCCATCTCACCCCACATCCACCACTGCTGGCGGCTCACCTCCAACTGCGCAACGCTACGCGCTGTTCACATCCAACTGCCCAACACTACAATAGCGAATATTCCAACTATTCCAACCAGCCACAGACTTCACACAGCACAGTCAGTGATTTTCATACAGAGTGCTACGTGGCGTTACCAACATAAAAACCTAAACAGCCTACTTACAATTCATATAACATCAAAAGGCTATATTCCTACTTAATTAAGATAAAGGAAAGAAACGGCCTTGTGCGAGTAAGATATGCACTCTGAGGGTTCTTTACAAAATAAATTATCTGTGTATAGATGACGATATTATTATTATTATGGCCTGGTGGAAACGATATATTGAAGAAGCAATGAGGGACATTATTAACCTACAATTGGACCTCATAGTCTACATCAGCAGAGTAATGAAAACGGAACAAAACTTATTAGCTTTGCCACTTCCAAAAACATGTTGATCAAAAGTACATATTTTGCACATAAAGATATACATAAACAAACATGGGCTTCAAGAGATGGCATCACAAAAAATCAAATTGATCATGTATTAATCGAAAAACAACATCATAAATGCATACATGATATCAGAAGTCAAAGGGGAGCAGACTGTGATTCGGATCACTTTCTTGTAAAAGCCAAGTTCAAGATCTCACTCTCAAGACATAAATGGTCTAAATTAAATGGTGTTCCTAGGTTTAATACAATGAAACTGAAAAACCCAAACATTCTCAACCAGTACATTAGAGAATTAGAAACACACAAACCTGAAGTGGAAAGTAAAATTAACAATGATGATACTAATCAAGCCTGGAACGCTCTGAAAGAAAATATCACACGAGCAACTACCTCAGTTTTGGGACATTTTACTACAACTAAGAACCCCTGGTTTGATGCCGAGTGCTCGAACGCTATCGAAGATAGAAAATTAGCAAGGGAAAAATTCCTACAAAAACCAATAACACAAAACAAACTTATTTTTGAAGAGAAACAGAAACTTGCCAGGAAACTCATTAGGAAAAAGAAAAGGGATTTTATGAATTACAAATTAAAAAGAGCTGAGAATGACCGTACCACAGACTCCAGAGGATTTTTCAAGAGCATAAATATGTTTAAAAGTGGGAATATAAAAAATTATGGACAGTTCATAACAGACCCAGATGGCTCCTTGCTAACAGAAAGAAGTGACATTGCTAACAGATGGAAGGAATATTTTAATGAGTTACTAAATGCTCCAACTATAAGCGTCTCTCAGGAAGATGACAATGAATATCTTACTGCTGACCCATCGGACGAAGAGCCCAGCTTAGCAGAAATTAAAGAAAGCATCAAGGAGCTGAAGAGACATAAAGCTCCTGGAAGTGATGGTATAGACACAGATATATGGAAGCTCAGTAAATTTCCTTTTGTAAACTGCTTACACAAAATCATCACCAACATCTGGAAGCAGGAACAGGTCCCACATGATTGGAAAGAAGTAGTTGTGTGCCCTATATACAAGAAGGGGGACCCAACAAATTGTTCAAACTACAGAGGAATTGCGTTACTAAACACAACATATAAAATTCTGACAAATATACTGTTAGCAAGGATAAGCCCTTACGTTGAAGACTCCCTAGATGATGCCCAATGTGGATTTAGACCTAACAGATCGACTATTGACAATATATATATCCTAAGGATGTTGGGTGAAAAGAAATATGAATTCAATCAAAATGTACATATGCTTTTCATTGATTTTAAAAAAGCTTTTGACAGTATCAACAGGGAATATTTATGGAAGTGCATGAGGCAGATTGGCATCCCTAACAAATTGATAAATTTAATAAAATCTTGCACTTTAAACTCAAAATACAAAATAAAAGTAGCTAGCAAACTTTCTGAAGACTTTGAGGTTAAAACTGGAGTCAAACAAGGGGATTCACTCTCACCAGTTCTTTTTAACATAGTAATCAATAGAATAATCCAAAAAGTAAAGCTACTACAAATTGGAGCACAACTGGAAAGCAAAATTAACATTGTAGCATACGCTGATGACATTGCATTATTATCTGACAGTGAGAATGATTTGAAGCTTCTTACAGCACAATTAATTAAAGCCACAAATGGCACAGGCCTCCAGCTGAATACAGACAAAACAATGTACTTTATCTTATCCCGCTATCCATCAAATAATAATGTACTGCAAATTAATAACACAGCTTTCACAAAGACAAATGAATTTAATTACCTTGGTACAATAGTAACCTCTGACAACTCCATAAAAATTGAAATAGAATCACGAATTCAGAAGGCTAACAAATGCTACTATAGTCTCTTGACAGTTTTCAAAAGCAAGTTAATTTCTAGGAACACCAAACTACAAGTATACAAATCATTGATTATACCAGTACTCACCTATGGATCTGAAACCTGGACTCTCACAAAAAAAGAGGAAAACAGATTAAGAGTATTTGAACGAAAAATTTTGAGAAAAATATTTGGACCCATAAGAGATAGGATCAGTGATGAATGGAGATTGCTAAATAACAATGAAATTTACAAATTATATAAAGACTCCGATATAGTGGCCAAAATTAAAGCCAAAAGACTGAAATGGATAGGGCATGTCATCAGAGCACCACCAAACAGGACCATCAAGAAAGTGACTGAAGAGATTCCCACCGGAAGACGACCTCTTGGACGCCCACGCATGAGATACTTGGACAATATTCAAGACGATCTCAGAAAACTAGGACATGACAGACAGTGGCAAATTACTTGTAAAGACAGAGCAAAGTGGTTCAACATTGTCCATTCTGCAGCAAAAAGCCTTCATGGATTGTAATGCTTAATAATAATAATAATAATAATAATGAGGGACACGAAAGAAAGGTTCAAGAGTGGGGTTAAAATTAAAAGTGGAAGGAAATCAGTGATAAGATTCGCTGATGACATTGTTATCCCGCTGTTAGACGAAATGAACAATCTGATGAGTGCCGAATATGGACTGACAGTAAATCGAAGAAAGACGAAACTAATGAGAAGTAGCGGGACCGTGACAGCGAGAAACCGAACATCAGAGCTGGGAATTACGAAGTATATCAAGTTATGGAATTCTGCTACCTACGCAGAAAGGTAACCCACGGCCCATGGTGCAAGGACACAAATAGCAGACTAGCACATGCGGAGATACCATTCCTGTCCAAAAGAAGTCTATTAGTATCAAGAATAGGTCTTACTTTGTGGAAGAAATTGTGGAACAGTATTCTTTTTTTTTTTACCGTCACTTTCCTGGTTGGTTTGAAGCGGTCCGCTATGACTTCTTCTTATGCACCAATCATTTTACCTCAGAGTAGCAATTGCAAACTACATCCTCAGTTATGTACTGGGTGTATTCCAATCTCCGTTTTTTTTCTATTGTTTTTACGCTCTATACAATGGAAGTTATTCCTTGATGTATTAACAGATGTCCTATGGTCCTGACCCATTTTCCTGTCAGCGTTTCCCATATATTTCCTTCTTCCCTGATTCTGCAGAGAACGTCCTCGTTCATTATCATCAGTACACCCAATTCTCGACATTGTTCTGTTGCACGATTCTCTGCTGTTCCGGTTTTCCCAGAGTCCAAGTTTCACTACCATACAATGCTGCACTCCAAACGTACATTCTCAAAAATTTCTTCGTCATACTAAGAAATTGTGTTTGATACTAGTAGAATTCTCTTAGTCAGGATTGCCATTTTTTCCGGTGCTAATCTGCATTTTAAGTCCTCCTTGCTCCGTCTGTCTTCGGTTGTTTCGCTGGCTGGGTAGCAGGATTCCTTGACTCCCCCTACTTCGTGATCCATTATTCTGACGTTTCTCGTTGTTCTCATTCCTACTAGTTCTCAATACTTTCCTCTTTCTTCGATTTACTCTCAGTTCACATTCCGTGCTCATTGCACTGTTCATTCCATTCAACAGATGCTGTAATTCTGCTTCACTTCTATTCGGGATAGGAACGTCGCCAGCGAATCCTATCATTGATATCCTTTCGCTTTGTATTTTAATCCCACTCGTTAGGTTTTGTTTTATTTCAGTCATTGCTTCTTTGGTGTGAAGATTGAACAGTAGGTACGAAAGACTACACTCTTTTTAATCGGAGCACTTCGTACTTGGTCTTCCACAGTAATGCATGGATCGTGGGTTTATGGGATGGCTCTGAGCACTATGGGACTTAACATCTATGGTCATCAGTCCCCTAGAACTTGGAACTACTTAAACCTAACTAACCTAAGGACAGCACACAACACCCAGTCATCACGAGGCAGAGAAAATCCCTGACCCCGCCGGGAATCGAACCGGGGAACCCTGACGTGGGAAGCGAGAACGCTACCGCACGACCACGAGCTGCGGACGGTTTATGGGAAACCCGAAAAGAATATGATCGATACGTGTGGGGTGTGGTGCTATAGAAGGATGGAGAAAATCAGGTGCCCTGATAAGATAAGATAAATAAGGAGGTTCTTCGCAGAACTAGCGAGGAGATGAACTCGTGGAAAACATTGACAACAAAAAGCAAAGGTATGATACGACACGTGTTAAGACATCAGGGAATAACTTCTAATTCCTAGAGGGAGCTGTGGGGGGTTAAATCTGTAGGGAAGGATAGAAATCGGAATACATCGAACAAATAAGTGATGATGTTAGATGTAAGTGGTGCTAAGAGACGCCAGACGGCGACATCGTTAAGCGGTTTGGAGGGGCGTGGCGTCAGCGCACTGCTCTCCCGGCTGCTATCGACTTCCCAGATTTTAGAATCACCACTCCTCATTCACGTTCTAACGTTCTGCGTGGTGTCTGTCTGTTCTATGTCGTGTCTCCCTACCACTTTCGCGCAACGACGCTCTGAGCGTGTTTTTTAGGGAATTGACTAGTTTGAACCTGGGACCTGTTGCTGGTAAGGAGACGCCAGACCACACATGACATGTAGAGTTCAGAAGAGTTCAGTGAGACTAGCGATGATATAATCAAATACTTAATGATTTCATCGTCAGCTCCACTGCACTCCCTGTAAAACAATCTTAATACTAACTAAATTTAGTGGAAGGGGTTCAAGGCTTTCCTATTTTTAGTTAGCTGGTAAAATAACGTCGAAAAAGCAGTTAAGATTATCATTGAAAATTTTATTCTACTCATAAAACATTGTTTATAAATTCCTCTATTGATAAAAGGAAATATTTTAATACAGGATGATAAAAACCAACTGCGTTCAACGAAAATGTGAACGAATATTCCCTGAATGGGTTTCCAAGTTCTACAATGGATCTAAGGATGACCTATGCCATATCACATCTGTAATCTAGATTTAAGTTATGTTTCATAAAAGAGAAAGCTATCAAAATGGTCTCGAGTGACCCTCAATTATCTTTAATTACTTATCTAACTTGTCGTAAATTACAGTGGCTGATGTGGCTTCTCAATAATTATATAGCAGAAAAATCATCGCGTTTCAGGTTTTTACTTCAAGTGGCAAATGTGAACACCATGAGCTTTAATTGACGATCGACACTAGTATTACACAAAAAGAGGGTGTAACAGATGAGACTTCTGCAGTTCTGAGTGAAGCCTTATGCGCTCAAAAATACGGCATCGCGTGCGTTCATTACCTTGTCGGTGTTCGTCAGGGGGCGGCGGACAGCACAGTTCCACTCACCTCGCCGCCTCTGAAGCAACTCTGTCCAAACTTCTCCTTACTACAATTTACCGACGTTGGTTTAAAAAAAACTATCTGGCTGTGTTTTCATCTGACCAATCAGGGTCTCAATGTTAACCTTAAGCTCCACCTACAAAAATTCTCTCTACCCAATGAGAAACGTTATACTTTTCGTGGTGGGGCAATGTTTTTAAAGGTTGCAACGTAACAGAGACGCGAAAAAGTCTCACGCTAATAAAACTTGCAACTGGTGTGGTCCTTTTAGTGTTATCGTAAGATCTATACTGTTATTCTGGAGGGCTCTAGCTTTTAACATGGGCTGGGGGGGGGTGGTCCTGGTGGTCCTGGTGGTTGGCTGGCGACGTGGGTGTCCGTCCCTTATCCTAGGGCCTTCTAGCTTAACACGGTTCTGCTCTCGGCTTCTGTTCTCGTTTCTCCCCTCGTAACTGCGTCTGTCTCACCGTGGGAAGGTATGACATGCATTTAGGCATTCTTGTGTTAGTCTGTGGTATTCCGTTTGCTCACTCGTTGATCGTATTTCTTAGTTAATTTAATGTCAGGATTTATTCGGAGCTATGTGACATACTGCCGGATTTGCTTATCATGTCAGGGTTTTCATGGAAGGTGTTGGATTTGCCTGACACCTTACAACGTAGCTCCTTAGTAAGCATAGCAGATTTTGTGGACTTTCTGCCATCGAGGAAAAATCCCTGACAACTCCGAGAGTTGAACCCACAGCCTTCAAATGACAGTCAGACATGCTGATCCATCAGCTACGGACGTGGACGATATTGTGCTCAACCCAACGAGCTTGCGCAGCAATACGACTGAGTTCAACTACTCGACTACTGACACTGAGCTGATCGATTGTGATTAAACGTGATACAGTGCCGAATGATTTAAAGAGTCGCGCACTAATACGCTGCGACGAAGGGTTTCTTGTTAATAAAGCAAGCGAAAAATGTTTATTTCTTGTCATACGGGGTATTCAGTATGTGGACATGTTAAACACCACCGCCCACAAGAGCGAAATTTACGGGTCTTGCCCACAGGCCATTTGTTCGTCGGTCAAGGGTCACTGGCTGCAAAGGGCAAGGGCACTCACAAGCACCTCTGGACTGACATAGTCCGCACGCTTCAAGGGTGGTACTGTTAGCCAGAGCGCCTACGTAACTCTGGTAGTGTCGGTTATAGGGTTGGCTCTGGCCAGAGAGATTCAGTCGTTACTCAGTATCAGGAGCTCCTTATGGTCTGCAATTTCTGATTAAACTGCAAAAAAAAAAAAAAAAGGAAAAAAAGAAGAAGAAGGAGAGAGAGAGACAGAGAGAGAGAGAGAGAGAGAGAGAGAGAGAGAGAGAAAAGGCCAGGTTTGAGTAGGATTCCCACACTGAAGATTCCGTACAAAATTATGTATTCAGAGTATACAGACAGTTCATCCATCCGAACGATTTTTGCCTGTTATTCACATGGAATCCCTGGGACTGATATCTTCCCAGTATCAAAGACTTTCGAGAATGTTTCTGTTTCAAGTTTGAAATCGGATAACAAATCACAAAAGAAATATCTTTCTAATGTAACTACAAGTAAAAAATTTTCTGATTCTTTTCCTTTACTTGTACTATTAAACCTTTCTTCTAGCCAAATTTCGTGACTACGTCAATGGATGAACCCTGTAAGTTTTAACTAGCGAGTTTTCGAGTATCAAAATATGTGACATAAATGGCCGTATCTTTCAATTGCATTGACTTAGAAGCTTAACTCTCTTGCACTGCTACAATATTGTACATCCCAGTACGTGACGCAAATTTCAACCTGATACATTTACCAGTTCCTGAGAAAAAGTAGTCTTAACAGACGCACGGACGGATAGTCTGATAACAAACGACAAAAATAATTTTTCTCTTGTGGAATAATTACGAATTAACGAATCCGGATTTTTTTCCTGTAGTTATTCTGCGAAACCTTGCTTCTTGGCGAATTTCATGATTCTGGGTCAATGGCAAGTACCCACTAGGTTTTGATGAGTGAGTTTGCGAGCATCAAAATATGCGACATAAATGGCGATATCTTTTGACTCTGTTGACTTACAAGCTTCACTGTTTTACTGGGACAAGGAACCGTATACTTTATTACGTGGCATAATTTTCAACTGATGCGTCTTTTCCTGAGAAAAAGGGTTTTAAGCAATTGGACAGACAGGCGGACAGACAACAAAGTGAACCTTCAGGGTTCCATATATGCCTACTGAGATACGGAACCCTGAAAACAATTCGAAATAAAAATTTAACGACTTAACAACACATCTGTTGTGTGCCTGGGCGTTTCGGATGTAAGTTATTTGAACAGCGACAAATAACGTTAGTATGAAATCGACAATAACTTGATATCCAGCCGTAATATGGAGAAACCAGAAGCATTGTTTTATAGGTAACTTTACGCTGATTAATGTAAAAAAATTCCAACCACTCTCTACCCCCCCTTATTTTAAAAGTTTCTCTTAATATTATCGCTTATATAATGATCTATGGGGCTAAAGTTACTATTGCTGAACTAAGGCAGATACAATCACCAGCAAGGTGTCTCTAGATGGAACTTGCGAAGCGCTATCAGCTGGACGACCGATACTCTGGATAAATATATTTATTTTTATAACCATCAGAGTTAACAAACTACGTTATTTAAATAGTAACTCTCATCACTTCTATATTAACACACAAGCGTTAACATAAGTTGCTAGTGGTGGCCATTTCGCAGCAGCTGTATATAAATTGAAGTAGTTTAATAGAATAACGCCTTCTGCATGTTGCACATTAAATTTTTATTTAACTTACGCACCCGCACGCGTTTCACCTTATTTACAAAGCACGTTCAGTGCCTGTCCTAAAATATTACACGATTTTCTCGTTTGCACATATAGGTTATCGTTTGCACATATAGGTTATCGTTTGCACATTCAAGTCATTCAATTAAAGCAGTTCATTCAAGTTTTTATAATAAAATGGAAAGATATTTACAGATTAGCGTCTAATTCATTATTTGTAAGCCAAACAGCTTTCTCCCATGTGGTGAACTCGTTCAAAGCTTGCAGTTCTGCTTGCGATCACTGTTTATCAAATGTAGCACTGCAACTGCCATTTTCTCCGTCTAAAGTTGGCGGTACCAAGAGAAACGAACTTGCACCTGAGAGCCTAATACATTTTAAAGAATTAAAATAAATAGAATATATTTATGTTTAAGTATATGAATAGTTGATATTATGAAAACAAATATTGAGTTAGTGTACTCAGATCGGCATTCCACATACGAATGTTGTACGTAGACAGTGACGTATTTCATGACTCGAGCTGCAAACATGTTGAACATTTCTCGAATGATACGATTCCTGAATAATTGAATCAAAGCAAAATTTTGCTATCTTAAGAAAAACAGGAACAAAGTTTAGAATTTCAAAAACATCAGTATCACTTGAAGTTCCCTGTAGAGTGTAGACCGGTAGTAGTTTGGTAATCGTCTTCTTCTAATTAGGCACTGGCATAGACAACTAACAAGAGATTTTATGATGTTGTCACCGTATTCAAGTAACGGAATGGCATATCCCAGTTTTCTGAAAAGGTGTCGAAAAAATATCGTGTGATCAAAGGTGTGAACTGATAATCCACGTATTACTTACAACTGAATATCATATAACTTTCTCTGGTTGCTTACATGCAAAGCAAATTACAGGTTAATCGCAACAGATAGCGGCAGCGGATACGTACTATTAAGATTAGACACACGTTTCGTTCCTATTGATCTACGGCGTGGGCGTGTTCCAGGAGACGAAACATGCGACGAAACAAGAACACACAACAAATATTTACCAAGGAAACAAGATATGTCAGCGTACTTTCAACAGACACCAAATGACATAATACCCATGGCTAGGAAATAAGTCGAAAAAGCTTTAACGTATTTCAGTTTAAAAAGCAATTACAGACTTATCAGGAAAGATGTAAATGTTCACTACAGTGTGGTACATGTGATACTTCTTATACTATTGCTGCCACGCATTATCAAATAGAAACATCATTTTACAACGAGTATTTACATTGATCGCATTATTGCACGGAATTTGCGCAGAAGTTACGTTGTACTATTAATTCAGTGTAAGCGGGTGCATGCTGTCCCTGGTAAGTGTACCGATCTATTTCAGATACTTATCAATATCTAACAAATCGTTGAGCAGTTCTCGGTTTTAAAATAGTTATTCTGCAGTTCATTTTGATCTCAATGGCGTATTAGTTTCCACTGTGTGCCTACTCGCAGTCACGTATGAACTGCGAAATAGCACATTCGTTCGCATTGGAGGATCAATTAGTCACTGATATATTGGCAGTCGACGCAGACTCCCTAACAATCCATTCAACTCGGAACATAGCTATGAATACACAAAAGGTATTACATATTTCAGTAGCAATGGTGAAAATTAATTTCAACCTAATGCTTTTGTAAAATTAAATTTGTTTTTAAAATTTAATAGCATGCGAATAGCATCGCACAGGCAATGTTTTACTAGTTACGGGATGTGTACTTCTCTTGAGCAGCGTTCTCTCTCTAGCAAACAGTTGGCGACGAATGAAGGTAGCAGAAGAAAAACACACACACACACACACACACACACACACACACACACACACACACACCATCCTTACTTGCTTTCCCAGGGGAAACCGCCACACACGCAGTGGGGTAGCCATAACTGGTGAGACTTTCTCACCACACATCTGAAATGTATCTGGGTGTAAGAAAGCAGATAATATTGCGTTTACCTCAATAGTTTGACCATAAATTACAGATCAAAATTAACACGGCGCACTGCGTTGTAGTTCTGAAAAGTGATGCTTCCCTAAAATTTTGGAAATTTACGCTATGCGCACAACAGTATATGAAGGCACACAACTGTATCTCCAGGTTTATTTCTTCCTAATTTATTGCCGTAGTTATGCTTAACTGGCATAAATTATGAGTCAGTATTGAGAGGTAAGCTATGATTATTGCCCTTATACGTAATGCTCTCTCCGGTCATAGAACGTTAATACTATCTCTTACCTTCTCGGTTCTTTTTTTATACTTGGTGCTGCATACGTGAAAAGCACAGTTTGAGACTTGCGAAGCGGCAAAACTTCGAAGGCGAGCGAACACGCTCATGAATATCCCGCTGATACATTTCCGAGCCTAATGGATCCCACGCCGTTGGCCATTTCTTATTCATTCGCCTGTAAGAGCCGTTTTCCTTTCTTAAGTGAAGCAAAACGCCAAGCTTTTGAAGCGCAGCAGCTATTTTATACCCCTGGTGGAAACTTCTTGACAAACAAGAATAAATCTGTAAAAGGGGAAGGGGTTGAGCGGGGGTTCTTCCGGTAGCGTCAGTGTTACCCGGGTGAATTATAACCTGCGTGTGACTTCGATAAATGACTAGAGCAGGCTGTCAGAGAGTAAGTGATGTTCTCCTCCCGGGGAATACTTTTCCGTAGAAAACGCAGCAGGAGCATCTTCATTGCCCCGCAGAGTGCGGCCGAGAATTGTCAAGAACAAGGAAACGTATGACAGTTATGTGGACTGCATGACATCAGGCGAAATCCCTCACCATGTCCTCGTACATGGCGGGAGACACTATTTCCTAGGCATCTTTAGGTGCTGAGTGCACTCAGAACTGAAAAGAGCGAACTAACACGATTGGTGGGCATTCTAGAGACACTGCCCAACAAATATGTACAAAGCTTCATCGGATTTTCACGGTTGTTTCCATTTCCACTCCCAAACGGAGCATGGCAGAAATGACTATCGGCATGCCTCCGTACGACGCCTGATTTCTTCTTTTTTACTGTCGTCGTTCTTACTCGAGATGTACATAACTGGCAGTAGAACCATTCTGCAGTCTGTCGCAAATGTCGGTTCTCTAAACTTCTTCAAAAGTGTGTCTCGATGACACTCCAGGGATTCCCATTGAATTGACAGAGCATTTCCGTAACATTCGCGTATTGATCGAACGTGTCGGTAACAAATCTAGCAGTCGCCTCTGAATTGCTTCGATGTGTCTCTTTAGTCCGACGTATTGAGCGTCTTAAGGACTCGAGCAGTGCCCAAGAATGGGTCGCACTAGTCCCTATATGTTAGCTCTCCTTTATATGTAAGCTCTTCTGAAATTCTGGTCGTACGTAAAGTACACAAGCGGCAAGACGCAGTCAATACCTTCGCTGCGCAGTGCCGATGGTACTGTTACTGACGACTGTGCCGCTAAAGCGGAGTTATTGAACACAGTTTTCCGAAATTCCTTCACTAGGGAAGACGAATGGAATATTCCAGATTTTGAAACACGAACAGCTGCTAGCATGAGTTTCTTAGAAGTAGATACCTTAGGGGTTGCGAAGCAACTCAAATCGCTTGATACGGGCGAGTCTTCAGGTCCAGATTGTATACCGATTCGGTTCGTTTCAGATTACGCTGATACAATAGCTCCCTACTTAGCAATCATATACAACCAATCGCTAACCGATAGATCTGTACCTACAGATTGGAAAATTGAGCAGGTCGCACCAGTGTTTAAGAAGGGTAGTAGGAGTAATCCACCGAACTACAGACCTATATCACTGACGTCGGTTTGCAGTAGGGTTTTGGAGCATATACCGTATTCAAACATTATGAATCACCTCGAAGGGAACGATCTATTGATACGTAATCAGCATGGTTTCAGAAAACATCGTTCTTGTGCAACGCAGCTAGCTCTTTATTCGCACGAAGTAATGGCCGCTATCGACAGGGGATCTCAAGTTGATTCCGTATTTCTAGATTTCCGGAAAGCTTTAGACACCGTTCCTCACAAGCGACTTCTAATCAATCTGCGGGCCCACGGGGTATCGTCTCAGTTGTGCGACTGGTTCGTGATTTCTTGTCAGGAAGGTCGCAGTTCGTAGTAATAGAGGGCAAATCATCGAGTAAAATTGATGTGATATCAGGTGTTCCCCAGGGAAGCGTCCTGGGACCTCTGCTGTTCCTGATCTATATAAATGACCTGGGTGACAATCTGAGCAGTTCTCTTAGGTTGTTCGCAGATGATACTGTAATTTACCGTCTAGTAAGGTCATCCGAAGACCGGTATCAGTTGTAAAGCGATTTAGAAAAGATTGCTGTATGGTGTGGCGGGTGGCAGTTGACGCTAAATAACGAAAAGTGTGAGGTGATCCACATGAGTTCCAAAAGAAATCCGTTGGAATTCGATTACTCGATAAATAGTACAGTTCTCAAGACTGTCAATTCAACTAAGTACCTGGGTGTTAAAATTACGAACAACTTCAGTTGGAAAGACCACATAGATTATATTGTGGGGAAGGCGAGCCAAAGGTTGCGTTTCGTTGGCAGGATACTTAGAAGATGCAACAAGTTCACTAAAGAGACAGCTTACACTACACTCGTTCGTCCTGTTAGAATATTGTTGCGCGATGTGGGATCCTTACCAGATGGGATTGACGGAAGACATCGAGAGGGTGCAAAAAGGGCAGCTCGTTTTGTATTATCACGCAATAGGGGAGAGAGTGTGGCAGATATGATACGCGAGTTGGGATGGAAGTCATTAAAGCAAAGACGTTTTTCGTCGTGGCGATATCTATTTACAAAATTCCAGTCACCAACTTTCTCTTCCGAATGCGAAAATATTTCGTTGAGCCCAACCTACATAAGTAGGAATGATCATCAAAATAAAATAAGAGAAATCAGAGCTCGAACAGAAAGGTTTAGGTGTTCGTTTTTCCCGCACGCTGTTCGGGAGTGGAATGGTAGAGAGATAGTATGATTGTGGTTCGATGAACCCTCTGCCAAGCACTTAAATGTGAACTGCAGAGTAATCATGTAGATGTAGATGTAGATATGTGAGCTACATCTTCATAGAATTCGCCCAATAAAGTCGCCTATTTGGCTTCCTAAAGCCTTTCTTATACCCTCGTTGCATTTCATATCGGTTTGCCATGTTACGCGTATATACTTAATCGACGTGGCTGTTTCAAGCAGTACGCCACTAATAGTGCATTCGAACGTTACAGGATTGTTTTCCTACTCATCTGCATTGACTTACATTTTTCTACATTTAGAGCAAGCTGCCATTCATCAAATAAAACAGAAAATTCTGTCAAAGTTATGCTCTAGCCTTCTGAAGGCACTCAACGACGATACTTTCCTGTATATTACTGCTTCATCACGAAACCGTGGCATACTGTGGCTCTTTGAATCTATCAGATCATTTGCGTATGTACTGTAGAGAACAAGACCGGTCATATCATACTTCCCTTGACGATACTTCTGTCTCTGCTGAGGCATCGTCATCCGGGGAAGGATACTGGGTTCCATTTTTTAGAAAGTCTTCGAGGAGGTTAATAATCTGAGAACCTGTTCTTTATGTTATTACCTTCGTTAACGGTCTGTAGTGGGCCCCTGAATCGAACGCTTCCCAGAATTCTAGGAACATGGAATATGCCTGTTGCCCTTCATCCACAGCCCGCAGGATATCATCCGAGAAAGGGCATGCTGAGTTTCGCACAAGTGATGCTTTCTAAATCCTTGCGAATTTGTAGACTAAAGCTATTTTTTCTCAAGCAAAATTCTTATTTTCAAACTTAGAATATGATCAAGAATTCTGCAGCAAACCGACGTTAATGATATCGGTGTGTATGTACGTGGCTACAACACTAGGAGAAAGGATGATCTTCACTACTCAAGGTTAAATCTAACTTTGGCTCAGAAGGGGGTAAATTATGCTGCCACAAAAGTCACTTACCTAATAACATCAAAAGTCTGACAGATAGCCATATAGCATTTAAAAGGAAATTAAAAGAATTTCTTAATTGCAACTCATTCTACTCATTAGATGAATTATTGGATATAGTAAGCGGGTAATTTCCCCAATCCCCACAAAAAAGTAAATAAATAAATAAAAATATTAAGTGTCATGTAATATTTTGTGTAATGTAATATCTTGTATAGACACCTTTTATTAACCTGACACGTTCCACATCGTTACGAAGTGTCGTATTCATGATCTATGGAACAAGTACTAATCTAATCTAATCTTTCAGCCCTTCCTATATACAGGCACTTCTAACTTTGCGCTGGGCGAGAGTTTCGCTACAGATGAAAGTAAGGTACGGGGCTAGTGTCGAAGAGTCCTCTCTGTAAAAACGGACTGGGATTCCATTTGGAGCTCGTGACTCATTTCTTTCCAACTGTTTCAGTCACTTCTGACCGCCAGGTATGCCTACTTCTATATATATGGGAGTCTGTGGGACGGTCACAAACTAAAACTGAAAGAAGACACACACATTATGTATATTATTTTGGGTCCTATTACACTAATTACACCGTGTGAAGTGGTGCAGTGCTAAGACAGGACTCGTACTCATGAGCTCTGCAATTTAAATCCTGTCTGGGCATCCAGTTTCAGGTTTTCTGTGATTTACGTAAATCAATTAACACAAAGCAGGATGATTTCTTTGAAAGGACGTGGTCAAATTCATTTCCAAATGTGAATTTGTGCTCCTATGAACTTGATGACGATGGTATATTAAACCCTACTCTTCCTTCCTTTCATCAATTGATTGCAGTTACCAGACTTATTCAAATATCTAGATTAAAAGAGTAGACAATAATACGCTTGGATCAACAGATATTTCAGGGGTGATTTGCAAGGTGTCTGTTATTACTTTGAGACACGAGAATCATTTCCAAACGGACTTTTACTTCAGCTCTTGGGTGTATCTCATTTTTGGTTGGCGATTGATGTGTTGACCATCGTGTGATGCCCATGAAGCACGTCAGAAAAAGAAGAAAAACAATTGCGGCTATAGGGTAGTGGCCATATTGACCGATCCTGAAGTCATTTGGCAATGACTCCAACTGACTGTTTCCGTTTGCTTCATGCCCAAAGTCTTTAGCGACCTCGAACCAGATACTGGTATGCCACACATCAGGTGTAACAGCACTGTGTTCTGAACTTGAAATTTCACTCCCCCTTGGTTTTAATCAACATTCTCTTTGGGTACATACTCACATCTGATTAGGTGGCTAAAATTTTATCTCTATTAATTATAAATAAAGAACATTACTGTGATGGAAATGACGGTTGAAATCTGAAATCGAAGTGTATTATCCTCGTGTATCAGTATAATTAAATCCTATCACAAAAGTGAGCACTCATCGGTGCAGAAACTTCAGTAACGTAGGTTTAACTTTATTCTCTGTGAATTTAAATGAATTTATTATTTTCTATTCGCAGTCGTTCTAACAAAATAACAGCAAGTGATTTTTACTTCGGTTAGGCGTAGTTATTCTATGAGCTGGTAGCAGTGCATTACCTCTGGGCACTTGCGGATAACTCTGAGTCTCTTTGCGTATTTATAAGTGGACGGAAGTCCGCATATGTACTCATGCGACTTATTGCGCATAGGTTGACAGATTAGAGGCCGGCTGCGCTTTCAACTGAAATTCAAATTAAACAATGAGTTACCCAAGACGGCAAAGACTTCGCTGCAGGTTCGATCTATCCAGTGATCCTACACACATTCCCACGACTTACGGAGAGATTGTTCGCAGTATATGAAATATTGAGGACCAGGTTATCCAAATTAAGTAGTTGAAATGTGCCTTAACCTTAATCCATGTATATTCTTCATTAGTTAAAATAAGTGTTCCCTGTCATTTGCAATAAGAATCTGTACCAAGCTCGTCCATAGGCGGACGTGAAATTCGTTATTCACAAAATTATTGGGATGGCTTTCGCAACATTGAATAACTATGGCAGATCAAAAAATCTGTGCGTCTTTACAGATTCACAACTCACACAAGGGTATCTCCTTCATCGAAATTTTGATACATGGAGTAAAAAGCTCCCAGTCTGTCGGAGAGCGGATAGCACTGCTGCATTCGATTCGATGTTGTGTCATCGCCGGCGGTTCACTAGCTCGCAGCCCCCTGTTATATTACAGTATTTAAAATTGTTTTCAAGCATTTGATAAAATGCATAGGAAAATTATTTCCTTTAAATCACACACGAGGTAAGCAAAATGGGGATAGCATACAGCTCAGATTCGACTTCTCGCCATTCTAATTATTTCTTTCTGGGCGGGAAGGTGGGCCTGGTCCCCGACACGAATCCGCCCAGCGGATTTGTGTCGAGGTCCGGTGAACCGGCCAGTCTGTGGATGGTTTTTAGGCGGTTTTCCATCTACCTCCGCGAACGCGGGTTGGTTCCCCTTATTCCGCCTCAGTTACACTATGTCGGCGATTGCTGCGCAACAAGTTCTCCACATACGCGTACAGCACCATTACTCTAACACGCAAACATAGGGGTTACACTCGTCTGGTGTGAGACGTTCCCTGGGGGGGTCCAATGGGGGCCGAACCGCACAATAACCCTGGGTTCGGTGTGGGGCGGCGGAGAGGTGCAGTGGACTGCGGTAGTCGTCGTGGGGTTGTGGACCACTGCGGCTGCGGCGGGGACGGAGCCTCTCCGTCGTTTCTAGGTCCCCGATTAACATACAATACAATACATACAATTCTTTCTTACCAAATTCCATTGCTAACAGATGTTGCCTTCCTTCCTCAAGCTTAATTACTCGCAATCGCCAAGAACGTTCGTTTCTAAAAATAATCCGCTTCTGTCTAAAGTTTAGCTTGCTAATATGTGTTGAAATACCTGTACATGGTGTTCCGTAGAACAAATCATCACACTGGCGCCTCCATGTGAGGCGTCACTGATCTCTAACAGACTTCAGGTATGCCGTGGGTGCCTGTAACACTGGTACTGTGTCAGTCAGTTCCTGGAAGAAACACAATTTTAACAGCGCTGTGTATCGACGCTGCCCTTAGCATACTCGTCATGAATTGACGGTCACTGTGATCAGATGGTAGCATCAGTCACGCAATCTAATATTTAGAACTATACAGAACGTTCACGTAATGTATGAACATTTATTTATTGAGTTTCGCTGCAGATGGCTCCGTTAAAAGAACTATTATTACAAAGTGCTTCGGCGTTTGGAATATACACGGTCCAGTCACGTTAATGTGACCATCGTCTATGTTCGACGTCAACGGGCAATAACCGCTCACAGACGACGGATGGCAGCACTAGCAGTGTAGGGTGTATAAAGCGCGTAGAAGGGAACGCAGAACAAAGTGCAGTCGCTCTAATGCGGAAACGAAGCGAATTGTCTCACGTATAGAAGGGCGTAATCATTGACTTTCGGGCCAAGGGTGGAAGCACTTCCGAAACGTCAAAGTTTCTAAACTTTTCGTGCGCCGCCGTGGTTACAGTATAAACTACCTGGCAAAATGGCGCTCTCCAAAGCCAGCGCCAAGGCAACTGTGATGCAAAAAATGGTTCAAATGGCTCTAAGAACTGTGGGACTTAACATCTGAGGTCATCAGTTCCCTAGACATAGAACTACTTAAACCTAAGTTAACCTTAGGACATCGCACACATCCATACCCGAGGCAGAATTCGGTTCCGGACTGAAGCGCCTAGAACCACTCGGGCACAGCGGCCGGCAAATGTGATGCACCACGGGCCACAGATCATGGGGCAGAACGACAGCTACGGATATGTGTTCGGGCGAATCGACGTGGAACTTTTGGGTAATTGACTGCCCAGATGAACGAATAGGTTACCAACGGGGTCTACTCAGTGACCGCTGAGCGGACGTTGTTGCTCATGCACGGCCGCAGCGGGCGCCTAGTTGATGCACCCGTGGTAACTGCGGCGACGAAGCCTGGGATTTGCATTGCAGTACCTCAACTGAGCGTCCAGTGAGTGGTGACAGGTGTCCTTTTCAGATGAATCCCGTTTGATGCTCCATCGGACAGATGGCCCTTGGCACATACCGCGTGGAACGTCTGAAATTGAAACACCTTGCAACAATCGTCGGAAGGGTCCAGGCTGGAGGAGGGAGCTTAATGGTCTGGGGAATGTTTTCGTGAGGAGCTCTAAGTTGATATCCTCATTCTGGAAGGCACGATGTATCAACACAAGTATGCATGTGTCTTTGTGAACTGTGCTCATCCCTACATGCAGTCTTTTTTTCACTCGGCACGATCGCATCTACCAGCAGGACAGAGAAACGTGTTACTGTGTACGTCCATGGTTCGAAGAGCACCAGGATGAGTTAGCCGTACTCACCTGGCTACCAGACTACGTGGATTTGAATCTAATCGACAATATGTGGGACCATCTGGACCGGGCTGTATGATCCGTGGATACTCACGCGAGAAACCTGGCGCAGCTGGCCACAGCACTGGAGTCAGCATGGCTCCACATCCATGCCGGTACCTTCCAGAACCTCACTGACTCTCTTGCTGGACGTCTTGCAGCAGTCCATCCTGCCTAAGGTGGTTATGCAGTCTTTCGAGAGATTGTCACATTAATGTCACCGGACATTGAGACGTGGGCAGTCAGGTACCAGCACATATGTTACTTAACGAAGGTTCAAGGCAACTTGATCACAGAAAAGAATTCCTCTGACTGAGTTGTTGCTACGCAAATTTATTTGATTGAATCAGACAAACAGAAATGTAGGTTCAAATGGCTCTGAGCACTATGGGACTTAACTTCGGAGGTCATCAGTCCCCTACAACTTAGAACTACTTAAACCTAACTAACCTAAGGACATCACACACATCCATACCCGAGGCAGGATTCGAACCTGCGACCGTAGCGGTCGCGCGGTTCCAGACTGTAGCGCCTAGAACCGCTCGGCCACTCCGGCCGGCAGAAATGTAGAGATACATCCTGGGCATTGATGCACTTAGTTACGCAAGCAATTCCGAGTGCTTTGTCTTAACCAGTCACCTATCCGGAAATGATTTGATTCCTTAAACAGAAACGTCCAATATGTTGTTTTGTAGGGCGGACAACCACAGCCAAACTACGACATTTTTTCAAAGAAAATTCCGCACTGGCTGTATGAATGATTTTTATTAAATCTGCGACCGGTCTCGCACCACTTATCGGTGCATCCTCAGGCAATTTGTACAAAAAATAATATATTAAGTGCTCATATAAACTATTCTATCCCCCAATTCTGAGGTGTAAATTAAACTTTTAAATAGCCAGTTTTTTGAATGAAACAAGAAAGTACTCACATACGCTGTTTATAACATAGTAACGTTGAACATTGCCCTGTAGCCACTCCCCACCATCCACGTCCAATATAAAATAGCGTATGTGAGTACTTTCTTGTTTCATTAAAAAAACTGGCTATTTAAAAGTTTAATTTACACCTCTGAATTGGACGATCGAATAGTTTATATGAGCTCTTATTATATTATTTTTTCTACAGGTTGCCTGAGGATGCGCCGATCAGTGGTGCGAAACGGGTCGCAGATTTAATAAGAATCATTCATACAGCCAGTGCGGAATTTTCTTTGAAAACAACGTCCAATATGCAGCTTTGACTAAAGTGCACCAACTTGTACACCCAGTTCTGCGCCATTGGTCTCAGCCTCTCGGGTATGAAGAAATTGCCGAATGTGCCATCGGTACGGGAAGCGAACGCGGAAGCCATCTTTCTCCCATTAGTAGTGAAATCCTAGCTGCAACAGACCTCCAGTTGTTTGCTGTTCTCGCCCACGTGTAGGCGGGTGGCCTGGGACAGCCATTATCGGAGACGTGACACGGACGCCTTCCTTCGCCTATACTCTGTCTGTCTGGGTGGGAGATTATATAGCTTTACTGGTCCTTTGCCACGTTCACATTCTATTGTGTTCTGTATTTTTTATTCAATACTGTGTCAAAACTCTTCTGCTAGTGGAAGCCATCTTTTTTCAGCCCAAGCAATGTTTTGTTCTCAGTGATGATCATACCGTAATAAAGAGAAATACTGGGTGGTTATAATTAAGATGCAGCTACTCACGATGGTCCAGTGTGGACTGGAATTTTCGTTTGGCAGCGGAGCTTGGTGGTTACTCTAATGTGTCACTGCGGAACCAATTTACTCTGTGAAAAAATTGGTTTCAGTTGTGACCACTAGCAGCATATGTGGCGCTGTATACGTTTGTATGATGGTATGATATCCACGCTGTCATTTGACAAATCGTAACGTGAGAGAACAGTATCGCTACCGAGAAAAGAGACCGTGCACTGTTAGTGAAACTGTTTTGTGCAAACGGCAGCAATTACAGTGCTGCAGTGAGAGAGTATCGCCGACTGAAAAGTCTGAGGAAAGGCCTGATGACATTAAATGTTTTGAAGAAGGTGATAATGAAATTAGAAAACAGGTGTCAGTTTGGCGTGGCACCAGGGAGAGGAAGACGTTCTGTTCCGGTGGAAGTTACCGATGAGGTTGCTGTTGCTG
This sequence comes from Schistocerca piceifrons, assembly GCF_021461385.2. Lineage (NCBI taxonomy): Eukaryota > Metazoa > Arthropoda > Insecta > Orthoptera > Acrididae > Schistocerca > Schistocerca piceifrons. The sequence continues at coordinate 317,259,783 of NC_060139.1, read as the reverse complement.
TAGCTGACCACACAGCATACACTCCTGAAGTGCTAGTGCTCGTACAGTGTCAAGAGAATTGGCCATTCTATGGTCCACAGTACGGAGAGTTTTGGGGTCTATTTTACACTGATTTTCGTACGAAACCAGACAGTGCAACAACTGAAACCTCATGATCCGCGATAACTTTCTGAATTTGCGCTTCGGTTTCTGGCAGAGACCGAAGTTGGTGACACGCTGCCGAGCAATATTCTATGGAATGACGAGGCACTTTTTACGCTACAGGGTGCAGTGAAAATACAGAACTGGCAAATTTGGGGACTGTTAAACACCGTGTTGTGGACGAAGACCCACTGTACTCGCCACCTGTGACTGTCTGGTGAGAATTCACAAACATTTTTACTCTCGGTCCGTTCTTCTTTGAAGAGAATACAAACACAGGGCCTATCAGGTGTACCATGATGTTTGCGCGTTATCGAATCCTCCTTGTACATCATGTGATTCCTACTTTCGAAGAGCGTTGTTGTTGTTGTGGTCTTCAGTCCTGACACTGGTTTGATGCAGCTCTCCATGCTACTCTATCCTGTGCAAGCTCCTTCATCTCCCAGTACCTACTGCAACCTACATCCTTCTGAATCTGCTTAGTGTATTCATCTCTTGGTCTCCCTCTACGATTTTTACCCTCCACGCTGCCCTCCAATGCTAAATTTGTGATCTCTTGATGCCTCAGGACATGTCCTACCAACCGATCCCTTCTTCTAGTCAAGTTGTGCCACAAACTTCTTCCCAATCCTATTCAATACCTCCTCATTATTTACGTGATCTACCCACCTAATCTTCAACATTTTTCTGTAGCAGCACATTTCGAAAGCTTCTATTCTCTTCTTGTCGAAACTATTTATCGTCCATGTTTCACTTCCATACATGGCTACACTCCATACAAATACTTTCAGAAACGACTTCCTGACACTTAAATCTATAGTCCACGTCAACAAATTTCTCTTCTTCAGAAACTCTTTCCTTGCCATTGCCAATCTACATTTTATATCCTCTCTACTTCGACCATCATCAGTTATTTTGGTCCCCAAATAGCAAAACTCCTTTCCTACTTTAAGTGTCTCATTTCCTAATCTAATTCCCTCAGCATCACCCGACTTAATTCGACTACATTCCATTATCCCCGTTTTAGTTTTGTTGATGTTCATCTTATATCCTCCTTTCAAGACACTGTCCATTCCGTTCAACTGCTCTTCCAAGTCCTTTGCTGTCTCTGACAGAATTACAATGTCATCGGCGAACCTCAAAGTTTTTATGTCTTCTTCCTGGATTTTAATACCTACTCCAAATTTTTCTTTTGTTTTCTTTACTGCTTGCTCAATATACAGATTGAATAACATCGGGGACAGGCTACAACCCTGTCTCACTCCATTCCCAACCACTGCTTCCCTTTCACGCCTCTCGACTCTTATAACTGCCATCTGGTTTCTGTACAAATTGTAAATAGCCTTTAGATCCCTGTATTTTACCCCTGCCACCTTTAGAATTTGAAAGAGAGTATTTAAGTCAACATTGTCAAAAGCTTCCTCTAAGTCTACAAATGCTAGAAACGTAGGTTTGCCTTTTTTAAATCTTTCTTCTAAGATAAGTCGTAAGGTGAGTATTGCCTCACGTGTTCCAACATTTCTACGGAATCCAAACTGATCTTCCCCGAGGTCTGCTTCTACCATTTTTCCATTCGTCTGTAAAGAATTCGCGTTAGTATTTTGCAGCTGTTGCTTATTAAACTGATAGTTCGGTAATTTTCACTTCTGTCAACACCTGCTTTCTTTGGGATTGGAATTATTATATTCTTCTTGAAGTCTGAGAGTATTTCGCCCGTCTCGTACATCTTGCTCACCAGATGGTAGATTTTTGTCAGGACTGGCTCTCCCAATGCCGTCAGTAGTTCTAATGGAATGTTGTCTACTCCCGGGTCCTTGTTTCGATTCAGGTCTTACAGTGCCCTGTCAAACTCTTCACGCTGTATCGTATGTCCCATTTCATCTTCATCTACATCCTCTTCTATTTCCATAATATTGTCCTCAAGTACATCGCCCTTGTACAGACCCTCTATATACTCCTTCCACCTTTCTGCTTTCCCCTCTTTGCTTAGAACTGGGTTTCCATCTGAGCTCTTGATATTCATACAAGTGGTTCTCTTTTCTCCAAAGGTCTCTTTAATTTTCCTGTAGGCTGTATCTATCTTACCCCTAGTGAGATAATCCTCTACATCCTTACATTTGTCCTCTAGCCATGCCTGCTTAGCCATTTTGCACTTCCTGTCGATCTCGTTTTTGAGACGTTTGTATGCCTTTTTGCCTGCTTCACTTACTGCATTTTTATATTTTCTCCTTTCATCAATTAAATTCAATATTTCTTCTGTTACCCAAGGATTTCTACTAGCCCTCGTCTTTTTACCTACTTGATCCTCTGCTGCCTTCACTACATCATCCCTCAAAGCTACCCATTCGTCTTCTACTGTATTTCTTTCCCCCATTGCTGTCACTTGTTCCCTTATGTTGTCCCTGAAACTCTGTACAACCTCTGGTTTAGTCAGTTTATCCAGGTCCCATCTCCTTAAATTCCCACCTTTTTGCAATTTCTTCAGTTTTAATCTACAGTTCATAACCAATAGATTGTGGTCAGAGTCCACATCTGCCCCTGGAAATGTCCTACAATTTAAAACCTGGTTCCTAAATCTCTGTCTTACCATTATATAATCTATCTGATACCTTTTAGTATCCCCAGGATTCTTCCATGTGTACAACCTTCTTTTATGATTCTTGAACCAAGTGTTAGCTATGATTAAGTTATGCTCTGGGGGCTTCCTCTTTCATTTCTTAGCCCCAATCCATATTCACCTACTATGTTTCCTTCTCTCCCTTTTCCTACTGTCGAATTCCAGTCACCCATGACTATTAAATTTTCGTCTCCCTTCACTACCTGAATAATTTCTTTTATCTCATCATACATTTCTTCAATTTCTTCGTCATCTGCAGAACTAGTTGGCATATAAACTTGTACTAGTGTAGTAGGCATGGGCTTCGTGTCTATCTTGGCCACTATAATATGTTCACTATGCTGTTTGTAGTAGCTTACCCGCACTCCTATTTTTTATTCATTATTAAGCCTACTCCTGCATTACCCCTATTTGATTTTGTATTTATAACCCTGTATTCACCTGATCAGAAGTCTTATTCCTCCTGCCATCGAACTTCACTAATTCCCACTATATCTAACTTTAACCTATCCATTTCCCTTTTTAAATTTTCTAACCTACCTGTTCGATTAAGGGATCTGACATTCCACGCTCCGATGCGTAGAATGCCAGTTTTCTTTCTCCTGATAAAGACGTCCTCTTGAGTAGTTCCCGCCCGGAGATCCGAATGGGGGACTATTTTACCTCCGGAATATTTTACACAAAAGGACGCCATCATCATTTAACCATACAGTAAAGCTGCATGCCCTCGGGAAAAATTACGGCTGTAGTTTCCCCTTGCTTTCAGCCGTTCGCAGTACCACAACAACACGGCAGTTTTGGTTAGTGTTACAAGGCCAGGTCAGTCAATCATCCAGACTGTTGTCCCTGCAACTACTAAAAAGGCTGCTGCCCCTCTTCAGGAACCACAGGTTTGTCTGGCCTCCCAACAGATACCCCTCCGTTGTGGTTGCACCTACGGTACGGCTATCTCTATCTTTGAGGCACGCAAGCGTTCCCACCAACGGCAAGGTCCATGGTTCATGGGGGGGGGGGGGGGGGGGGGGGGAGGCGTAACTGTGTGGAAACAACTGTTTTCGTGCTAGGTGGAGCAACACTTCATTTCGCTCGCCCAATGGAGGACATGCCTAATGAAACCTTCTAAAACTGTATTATCACCACACATTTTACAGATGCGTAACCTGCAAGATCACCTGATCTGAATTAATGTGAGTTTTGCCTCTGGGGATGTCTAAGAGAACGCGTTTACACTGGACACATTCGGTCTCTACCCGATCAGCGAAACTGGTGCGAGCAACTGTTGATCAGGTCGTTTTATGGATGCGGCATTTCGTCGACCTCTCCAGTGCTCATACTGAACAAACTGTGCAAGTCGCGGTTACCGATAAAATCAACATTATGCCTTTTTCACCATTTCTACCCATGTCCCGTTCCTAATTCATTATATATGCAAATATTTGTATATGTCTTTCTTGCATGGTCAAAATTGGAACTAAATTTTGCAGCGTAAATCGGTTCCGCATTAACGCATTAGAATATGTACCAAGTTTCGCTGTCATACAATAATTACGCCGCGTGGGATTAGCCGAGCGCTCTACGGCGCTGCAGACATGGACTGTGCGGATGGTCTCGTCGGAGGTTCGAGTCCTCCCTCGGGCATGGGTGTGTGTGTTTGTCCTTAGGATAATTTCGGTTGAGTAGTGTGTAAGCTTAGGGACTATTGACCTTAGCAGTTAAGTCCCATAAGATTTCACACACATTTGAACATTTTGAACCAAACGTCCCATACATGAACATGACTGAACATATCTGGGATGCCTTGCAACGTTCTGTTCAGAAGAGTTCTCCTCTCCCCCGTACTCTTACGGATTTATGGACATCCCTGCAGGATTCATGGTGCCAGTTCCTCCAGCACTACTTCAGACATTAGTCGAGTCAATGCCACGTCGTGTTGCGGCACTTCTGCGTTCTCGAGGGTCCCTACACGATATTAGGCAGTTGTGTCAGTTTCTTTGGCTCTTCAGTGTACAATGTATGAAGATTTCAAAACATATGACTCTCATAACCGCCATATGGTACTGACATCTGGCGGTCTCCTTTACCTAATACTTTGACGTGTACAGTTAGTTAGTTTGCACTCAAATGTTATCGTGTAGTCAGGACAATACACTTTCAATCTATGTTTTACAAGTCCAGTTCACATTTTACTTATAAATGTGTTAAATGTATTTGGTAAGTTCTAGCTTTCTTTGTTTCTCACGACGTGCATTTCATGTAATTTTATCAATATTTTTTTACTGCGCGTTTGCTTCTTCCGTTTTTACGACGTACATTTTATGTAACTGTAGCAATGTTTTTTCAGTGATACCTGTTCATGGATTCTATTGGAGAGCGTCTGAGCATGGTGTAAGGTCGAAACGTTTAAGGCAGAATAAAATTAATAAATAATGAATGATCAGTACTAATATCAGCTTTAGAGTAGTATTAAAGTATTTCTAGAGTGTTTCCTCGTTTGATTTGCAACAAATTACAAGGAGAAAGCGCCTTCTCGGCATTACTGATTTCGTCCAAATTTATGGTATATGTTGGCCTTGGTGAGGAATGAACGTGACGTACGGCCAAACGATAATAAAAAAATAAAGGAGCACTTTTAGCGCGGGTCTGGTCAGATATGAGGCATTTACGTTAGCGTAGTCTCCAGATGGCGACTGGCGCAACGGAGATACTTCAGAACGGTAAATCGATGGTCGTGAGAAACTAGTTCTTATTTTCTGTTTCTACATGACTATTACAGCGCCATGTATCACAAAGCGAAAAAAGTGGTTCAACTAAAACATTCATTTTTCTTTACGTACTACACGAATATGTAATAAAAAATGGGGTTCGTATTTAAAATAAACGCAGTTGCTATCCGTTTGACCTCTGGCAGCGCCATCTAGCGGGCCAACCATAGCGCCATCTGTTTTCCTCCTTCAAGCTAGACAAGTTTCGTCTTTGTAGTTTTTTCGTTTGACGCTTATTTCGTGAGATATTTGACCCCGTCACGATCAATGGACACCCTGTAGATGAGCTATACTTTTCTAATATTGTCCCAGTAAACAGAAATGAACCAATCATCTTCTCTACTACCGTTCTTATGACCTCGTTCCATTTCATATCGCTTTGCAACGGTACGCCTGGATATTTAATTTACTTGACTGTATGAAGCTGTACACTACTAATGCTGTGTTCGAGCACCAGAGGCTTCCCCCCCCCCCCCCCCCTCCCCCATCATTAACTTACATTCTTCTACATTTTCCGCCAGCTGCCACTATCACACAAACTAGAAATTCTGTGTAAGTGACCTTGTATCGCCGGCCTGAGTGGCCCTGTGGTTCTAGGAGCTACAGTCTGGAGCCGAGCGACCTCTATGGTCGCAGGTTCAAATCCTGCCTCGGGCATGGATGTGTGTGATGTCCTTAGGTTAGTTACGTTTAATTAGTTCTAAGTTCTAGGCGACTGATGACCTCAGAAGTTAAGTCGCATAGTGCTCAGAGCCTTTTTTTTTTACGTTGTATCCTCATGCAGTCACTCGTCCAGGACACTGTCCCGTACATCACAACCGCTTGGCCACTTCGGCCGGCAGTAGTTAAGAATGGTGTCTTTGTCACTATAAAGACATTCTTGACTAACACCAACTCACCACGTCCGATCTCAAAATTAATTAACGCTCATGGCCGTAACATCGCGTATTTTAAGCAAACCTGATTTGCATCCTCATAGCGGTGCTACTAGCGGCAACCTTATAGAATTGGCGCACAATTAGTATGACACCATCTTTCAGATGTGGAAACACCCCCACCACCTTTTGTTTATGTCGCACAACTTCTTCTTTGTTTTTCTTTTTTTTCCGTCAGTGTACCTAATTAAAGCGAGGATTACCAGTGATCACATCAGTGTGAGTGCACGCAGCGCTTTAATTCTTAATGGGAATCTTAATGGGAATCGGCGAAATGTCACGATAGAGGATAATGAGTAAGGGGCACTACATTAGTCGTGTGTGCATACGTTGAGAATTTGGGTCTGACGAGAAGTATGCTAAGGTATTCTCTGTAGCTGTGATGACCACTGTGTCCGCATGGCACAGTGGTCAGAGTATCTGTCTAGTAAGCTAGTAAGCAGGAGACCTGGGTTCGAATCCTTTTTTATTTTTTTTTTTAGCACTTGCAACCTACGTCCTCAATTATTTGCTTGACGTATTCCAATCTCTGTCTTCCTCTACAGTTTTTGCCCTCTACAGCGCCCTCTAGTACCATGGAAGTCATTCCCTCATGTCTTAGCAGATGTCCTATCATCCTGTCCCTTCTCCTTATCAGTGTTTTCCACATATTCCTTTCCTCTCCAATTCTGCGTAGAACCTCCTCATTCCTTACCTTATCAGTCCACCTAATTTTCAACATTCGTCTATAGCACCACATCTCAAATGCTTCGATTCTCTTCTGTTCCGGTTTTCCCACAGTCCATGTTTCACTACCATACAATGCTGTACTCCAGACGTACATCCTCAGAAATTTCTTCCTCAAATTAAGTCCGCTATTTGATATTAGTAGACTTCTCTTGGCCAGAAATGCCTTTTTTGCCATAGCGAGTCTGCTTTTGATGTCCTCCTTGCTCCGTCCGTCATTGGTTATTTTACTGCCTAGGTTGCAGAATTCCTTAACTTCATTGACTTCGTGACCATCAATCCTGATGTTAAGTTTCTCGCTGTTCTCATTTCTACTACTTCTCATTACCTTCGTCTTTCTCCGATTTACTCTCAAACCATACTGTGTACTCATTAGACTGTTCATTCCGTTCAGCAGATCATTTAATTCTTCTTCACTTTCACTCAGGATAGCAATGTCATCAGCGAATCGTATCATTGATATCCTTTCACCTTGTATTTTAATTCCACTCCTGAACCTTTCTTTGATTTGCATCATTGCTTCCTCGATGTACAGATTAAAGAGTAGGGGCGAAAGGCTACAGCCTTGTCTTACACCCTTCTTAATACGAGCACTTCGTTCTTGATCGTCCACTCTTAATATTCCCTCTTGGTTGTTGTACATATTGTATATGACCCGTCTCTCCCTATAGCTTACCCCTACTTTTTTCAGAATCTCGAACAGCTTGCACCATTTTATATTGTCGAACGCTTTTTCCAGAACGACAAATCCTATGAAAGTGTCTTGATTTTTCTTTAGCCTTGCTTCCATTTTTAGCCGTAACGTCAGAATTGCCTCTCTCGTCCCTTTACTTTTCCTCAAGCCAAACTGACCGTCACCTAGCGCATTCTCAATTTTCTTTTCCATTCTTCTGTATATTATTCTTGTAAGCAGCTTCGATGCATGAGCTGTTAAGCTGATTGTGCGATAATTCTCGCACTTGTCAGCTGTTGCCGTCTTCGGAATTGTGTGGATGATGCTTTTCGGAAAGTCAGATGGTATGTCGCCAGACTCATATATTCTACACACCAACGTGAATAGTCGTTTTGTTGCCACTTCCCCCAATGATTTTAGAAATTCTGATGGAATGTTATCTATCCCTTCTGCCTTATTTGACCGTAAGTCCTCCAAAGCTCTTTTAAATTCCGATTCTAATACTGGATCCCCTATCTCTTCTAAATCGACTCCTGTTTCTTCTTCTACCACATCAGACAAATCTTCACCCTCATAGAGACTTTCAATGTATTCTTTCCACCTATCTGCTCTCTCCTCTGCATTTAACAGTGGAATTCCCGTTGCACTCTTAATGTTACCACCGTTGCTTTTAATGTCACCAAAGGTTGTTTTGACTTTCCCGTATGCTGAGTCTGTCCTTCCGACAATCATATCTTTTTCGATGTCTTCACATTTTTCCTGCAGCCATTTCGTCTTAGCTTCCCTGCACTTCCTATTTATTTCATTCCTCAGCGACTTGTATTTCTGTATTCCTGATTTTCCCGGAACGTGTTTGTAGTTCCTCCTTTCATCAATCAACAGAAGTATTTCTTCTGTTACCCATGGTTTCTTCGCAGCTACCTTCTTTGTACCTATGTTTTCCTTCCCAACTTCTGTGCTGGCCCTTTTTAGAGATGTCCATTCCTCTTCAACTGTACTGCCTACTGCGCTATTACTTATTGCTGTATCTATAGCGTTAGAGAACTTCAAACGTATCTCGCCATTCCTTAGTACTACCGTATCCCACTTCTTTGCGTATTGATTCTTCCTGACTAATGCCTTGAACTTCAGCCTACTCTTCATCACTACTATATTGTGATCTGAGTCTATATCTGCTCCTGGGTACGCCTTACAATCCAGTATCTGATTTCGGAATCTCTGTCTGACCATGATGTAATCTAATTGAAATCTTCCCATATATCCTGGCCTTTTCCAAGTATACCTCCTCCTCTTGTGATTCTTGAACAGGGTATTCGCTATTACTAGCTGAAACTTGTTACAGAACTCAATTAGTCTTTCTCCTCTTTCATTCCTCGTCCCAAGCCCATATTCTCCTGTAACCTTTTCTTCTACTCCTTCCCCTACAACTGCCTTCCAGTCGCCCATGACTATTAGATTTTCGACCCGCTTTCCATACTGCATTACCCTTTCAATATCCTCATACACTTTCTCTATCTGTTCATCTTCAGCTTGCGACATCGGCATGTATACCTGAACTATCGTTGTCGGTGTTGGTCTGCTGTCGATTCTGATTAGAACAACCCGGTCACTGAACTGTTCACAGTAACACACCCTCTGCCATACCTTCCTATTCATAACGAATCCTACACCTGTTATACCATTTTCTGCTGCTGTTGATATTTCCCGATACTCATCTGACCAGAAATCCTTGTCTTCCTTCTACTTCACTTCACTGACCCCTACTATATCCAGATTGAGCCTTTGCATTTCCCTTTTCAGATTTTCTAGTTTCCCTACCACGTTCAAGCTTCTGACATTCCACGCCCCGACTCGTAGACCGTTATCCTTTCGTTGATTATTCAATCTTTTTCTCATGGTAACCTCCCCCTTGGCAGTCCCCTCCCGGAGATCCGAATGGACGACTATTCCGGAATCTTTTGCCAATGGAGAGATCATCATGACACTTCTTCAATTACAGGCCACATGTCCTATGGATACACGTTACGTGTCTTTAATGCAATGGTTTCCATTGCCTTCTGCATCCTCATGTCGTTGATCATTGCTGATTTTTCCGCCTTTAGGGGCAATTTCCCACCCCTAGGACAAGAGAGTGCCCTGAACCTCTATCCGCTCCTCCGCCCTCTTTGACAAGGCCGTTGGCAGAATGAGGCTGACTTCTTATGCCGGAAGTCTTCGGCCGCAAATGCTGATGATTTATCAAAATTTAGGCAGTGGCGGGGATCGAGCCCTGGACCGAAGACGTTTTGATTATGAATCAAAGGCGCTACCCCTAGACCCTACTTTGACACAAACTTCCAACTTCGCCATCGATTTAAATGGATGCCCATTTAGAAGCTAATGCCAGTAATTTATAGTGGCTTCAGGATCTAAATAGCGTCGCTTCTTTCGGAAATGCCCGATTGAACGGACGCCACATATAATTAAAGAGAACGCTAATAGTTGATTTACAGTCTGTATAGATATTTGTAATCATAATAAAAACGTAAGTGGTGTAATTAATAAAGGGTTTCGGTTGGTTAGTGTGAGTCTGAGAGTTGTGGTGATGTCGGTTGCTTGCCGATGTGCGGCAGTCGCACTGTGAGGGTAGACGTGTCCAGCCGGTCTGCTAATGGCGCACAGTGGTTCCGAGTGTAGGGCCAGAATTGGACTGAGCGATGGCGAGTGGGGAGTGGCGGCGGCCTTGTTCTAGACGGGCGGGCTGGAGTGGGCGCAGCGCGGCGCTGGAGGGCCCTCGGCAGAGTGTTTGTGGGACTCGCTGTAGATACACGCAGCGCCGCGCCGGCCGCCGGCTGGCGGTTCTCACGACACGAGGGCCGCTGTCCAGGCAGGAACAAAAACACGGCCGCCCCGCCGGCTGTTTGCGGAGGCGGCCGCTCGCCACCCCCGCCGCCCCCGAGGGCCCTCACCACCCCCGTAATAACCCGATATGGCCGGCCGCCGCTCGGCGACAGCCACAGAGGCAGCGGAGACGGCAGTGGCGCGCTTCCAACGCTTCCGGTACGCCTCAACAAGACACGTCTCAAATATCACGTCTGCCATGAAGTGAACCGACGGAGTAATCTCCAGTCACAAGCGGGACGAAGTTTGGTATTATTTCACTAATTAGCTATGGAAATGAACGTCTGGCGTCATTGGCCGGGAGGCCCCTTACGGGGCAGGTCCAGGCGCCTTGGTGCAGGTCTTATTACATTCGACGCCATATTGTGCCACCTGCGCGCCTGATGGGGATGAAATGATGATGAAGACAACACAACACCCAGTGCCTGAGCGGAGAAAATCCCCAACCCAGCCAGGAATCGAACCCGGGCCCGCAGGACGGCAATTCGTCGCGCTGACAGCTATCGGGACGGACACTAAGTAGCTATAAACCCGTTATTCGAAGCGGAAGTTAAGAAGGACTTTTGCATACCTTCGCTTTTTAGTGTTTCATGACCCAGTAGATAAAAATGAACCCTTATAGAATCTCTTTATCAATAAATTAGTTTTCACAGTTTTTCCAACCCTCGTCCTATGTGGGAGGGGGTGTGTGCTGTCAACTTTACAATATGCCGCTCGTCAGCGAAGAGCGTTCTTAAAAATATAACAAGGAAAAATAAGAAGACTGTTTTTCGTTTTTAAATTAAAAACGTCACAGATGGAATACTAAAAGGGCAACAAATATTTACAGCTTAAAAACTCAACTGCACCGTGGTGAGATTCTATGAAAAAGCACTGAAGCTCTGCACTTTCCCTGAAAATCTGAAGGACCTGCACTGTGTGCGAAGTTCAAAAATGGTTCAAATGGCTCTGAGCACTATGGAACTTAACTTCTGAGGTCATCATTCCCCTATAACTTAGAACTACTTAAAGCTAACTAACCTAACGACGCCACACACGTCCATGCCCGAGGCAGGATTCGAAACTGCGACCGTAGTGGTTGCGTGGTTCCAGACTGCAGTGCCTAGAACCGCTCGGCCACCCCGGCCGGTGTGGGAAGTATTGCAGGACAGAGTATGTTCCATGAGGAGTGAGTGCAAAACGATAGGGATCCGATAGATAGGAAAACTATGGTGAGGAGTTGAGGAGGATAGTGGTAATATAGACGATGGGAAAGGTAGAAGGTGAGTAGTAGCATGATGTGTGGGTAGGATAGTGGTTACAAGAGAAAATGAATGGGGATAGATGGAAAGCGAAAAGGAGACGTGAGCCCTGATGTGGAGTAGGCTAGGTGGGGAAGAGTTAAAGTCGATAGGAGGTATAAATATCGGGACGGATCTCATTTTCTTGGAGAGTCAGTTGGTTGAACTAGAGGTGATACTGAATTTTCTCAGCTTTTTATTCTTTTAGTGTTATTTCATCCCCCTTCGCCACATGTGGGCGAGGGTGGGTTGGCAACGATGCAGTTAACCCACACTTCAGCCAGTAGATATTAGTCTCCAACTTAAAAGCTAAACACAAATCAAGGAGACACATTTGTAGTGAATTTTAAATTATTTTAAAAGGTGCTGTTAATGGGAGCATGTAAGAAATAAGGCTGTCTCCTTAAATAGTTCAAAAACAGTGATAACAATGTGGACAGAAAGCACAGTTAAAGACTTGAAGAACACTAAACACTACAAAAACACTTGAAAAACACTGAACATGACAGAAGAGACACTAATAATTAAAAAAGGAGCCCTGTACGCTTTCTCTAAAACTGGAGAAGGACCTGGACCAGGAAAGGAGATTGTTGATGAGAAGAAATGTATGTATGGATGGAGGTAAGACAGTGATATGGACTGAGGATTGGTAAGAGATGGTGATGAGACGGGACTGTAGTTCAACCATGCCTAGACGGTCAACACCGCGGTTCGATCGTGTTCGCAATGTTACTTTGTGCCAGGAAGGGCTCTCAACGAGGGAAGTGTCCAGGCGTCTCGGAGTGAGCCAAAGCGATGTTGTTGGGACATGGAGGAGATACAAAGAGACAGGAAGAGACAGGAACTGTCGATGACATGCCTCGCTCAGGCGACCCGAGGCTACTACTGCATTGGATGACCGCTACCTACGGATTATGGCTCGGAGGAACCCTGACGGCAACGCCGCCATGTTGAGTAATGCTTTTCGTGCAGCCACAGGACGTAGTTTTACGACTCAAATTGTGTGCAATAGGCTGCTTGATGCGCAACTTCACTCTCGGCGTCCATGGCGATGTCAATCTTTGTAACCACGATACAATGCAGTGCGGTACAGATGGGCCCAACAACACGCTGCATGGACCGCTCAGGATTGGCATCACGTTCTCTTCACCGATTTGTGTCGCATATGTCTTCAACCAGGCAATCGTCGGAGTCGTGTTTGGAGGCAACCCGGTCAGGCTGAACGCCTTAGATACACTGTCCAGCGAGTGCAGCAAGGTGGAGGTTCCCTGATGTTCTGGGGTGGCTTTATGTGGGGCCGACGTACGCCGGTGGTGGTCATAGAAGGCATCGTAACGGCTGTAGATACGTGAATGCCATCCTCCGACCAATGGTGAAACCATATCGCCAACATATTGCAGAGGCATTCGTCTTCATGGACGACAATTCGTGCCCCCATCGTGCACATCTTCTGAATGACTTCCTTCAGGATAGCGACATCGCTCGACTAGAGTGACCTCCATGTTCTCTAGACATGACCCCTATCGAACGTGCCTGGAGTGGATTGAAAAGGACTGTTTATGGACGACGTCACCCACCAGCCACTCTGAGGGATCTACGCCGAATCGCCGTTGAGGAATGGGACAATCTGGACCAACAGTGCCTTGATGAACTTGTGGATAGTATGCCACGACGAATACAGGCATGCATCAATGCAAGAGGTCAGTGTTACAAGGTATTAGAGGTACCGGTGTGTACAGCAATCTGGATCACCACCTCTGAAGGTCTCGCTGTATGGTGGTACAAAATGCATTTTGTGGTTTTCATGAGCAATAAAAATGGCGGAAATGATGTTTATGTTGATCTCTATTCCATTTTTCTGTACAGGTTCCAGAACTATCGGAACCGAGGTGATGCAAACATTTTTTTGATGTGTGTATATCGTAGCCAATGAGAATCGCTGAATCTGTTGCCTTGTTTTAGTGCAAGGTACGAATTGGCTGCTTGTGTTTTCGACATGGAGGGCGTGAGATCGACGATTGTTGATTTAGCTATGATGGTTTATTAAGTTGCTTACTGGTTTTCGTATTTAATGTAGTTTTTATTTACTTTTGGTTCTCTCTCTCTCTCGGGAAATGAAAGGATTTCTAAGAGTATTGTTTCGTACGCCAATGTTACAGTTTGGTCGTGAGTGGCGAAGCCTACAAATGTTACTGGAGGAAAACTGGATGTGGTGACAGACTGATCTGTAGCGTAGCCCAGTGATCGTTTCCAAAACCTTATGAGATACTTTCAGAATGTCCTTATAGTACTGTGGCCGTGTATGTATTATTGTAAACATTCCCCCTCTTTTGCTCTGTCCGTTTCGAATCTAGCCAATCATGATGACCCCCCAATAGCAGTAGGAGGAATTTCAACCAATAACCCTGTGGAATACTGCCTTTCTATCCAATGCCACCAATAGTATCCACAGGACTTAAGCTAAAAACAGCCCTTCTTCTGCATCAGTGAGGAAATATTAGCCTATGACTATGGACCACCAATGGTAGCCATAAGAATTTTAACCAATACTACCACTTCTCCAGCACGAACGCGAGAAAACTCTCCTTTGTAAGAGGACGCGACCCTCGCCTCTGACAGTGTTCTATCAGTAGAGGACACCGGAAGGTCCTGAGGAAGATCCCAGCAGAGGGGTCGAAACGGTGATCATTTTAGAGGAAATATGACGCCGCCTAATAACACAGAAGATTTTAACTTCAGTGACAACGGCCACGAAAGCCTGCATACTTACATAATAGATGAGCTTTGCGGTTTCGTCAGCAAAATAACTAACGATGGCTGAAGTAAAGAGAAAATAAACTGTAGACTGGCAAGGGCAAGAAATGTGTTTCTGAAGAAGATAAATTTGTTAACACCGAATTTAGTTTTAAGTATATGGAAGTTTTTTCTGAATTTATCTATCTAGTGTGTAGACAAGTGTGGAAGTAAAACTTGGACGATAAACAGTTTAGACAAGAAGAGAATTGGAGCTTTTGAAATGTGATGCTATAGAAGGATGCTAAAGATTATATGGGTAGATCACGTAACTAAAGATGAGGTACTGAATATTATTGGGGAGAAAAGATACATTATGTGATCAAAAGTATCCGGACACCTGGCTGAAAATGACTCACAAGTTCGTGGCGCCCTCCATCGGGAATGCTGAAATTCAGTATGGTGTCTCGCAGGCATACGTTCAATCAAGTGCTGGAGGGTTTCTTGGGGCATGATAGCCCATTCTTCACGGAGTGCTGCACTAAGGAGAGGTATCGATGTCGGTCGGTGAGGCATGGTACGACGTCGGCGTTCCAAAACATCCCAAAGTTGTTCTATAGGATTCAGGTTAGGACTCTGTGCAGGCCAGTCCATTACAGGGATGTTATTATCGAGCAACCACTCCGCCACAAACCGTTCATTATGAACAGGAGCTCTATCGTGTTGAAAGATGCTGTCGCCATCCCCGAATTGCTCTTCAAGAGTGGGAAGCAAGAAGGTGCTTAAAACATCAATGTAGACATGTGCTGTGATAGTGCCACGCAAAACAACAAATGGCGCAAGCCCACTCCATGAAAAATACGACAACACCGTAATATCATCGCATCCGAATTTTACTGTTGGCACTACACACGCTGGCGGATGACGTTGACCGGACATTCGCCATACCCACACCCTGCCATCGAATCGCCACATTGTGCACCGTGATTCGTCACTCCACACAACATTTTTCCGCTGTTCAATCGTCCAATGTTTACGCTCCGTACGCTCCTTATACCAAGCGAGGCGTCTTTTGGCATTTACCGACGTTACGTGTGGCTTATGAGCAACTGCTCGACCATGAAATCCAAGTTTTCTCACCTCCCGCCTAACTGTCATAGTACTTGCAGTGGATCCTGATGCAGTTTGGAATTCCAGTGTGATGGTCTGGATAGATGTCTGCCTATTACACATTACGACACTCTTCAACTGTCGGCGGTCCCTGTCAGTCAACAGACGAGGTCGGCCTGTACGCTTTTGTGCTGTACGTGTCCCTTCACGTTTCCACTTCACTATCACATCGGAAACAGTGGACCTATGGACGTTAAGGAGTGTGGAAATCGTGCGTACAGACGTATGACACAAGTGACACCCAACCACCTGACAACGTTCGAAGTCCGTGAGTTCCGCGGAACACCCCACTCTTCTCTCCCTCCATGTCTAATGATTACTGAGGTCGCTGATATGGAGTACCTGGCAGTAGGTGGCAGCACAATGTACCTGATATGAAAAACGTATGTTTTTTGGGGTTGCCCGGATACTTTCGATCACATAGTGTGTTTGTGGCATAACCTGACTCGAAGAAGGGTTTGGTTTGCAAAACACGTTCTGAGGCATAAATGGTTCACAAATTTAGTTTTGAAGGGAAGTGTGGGCAGTAGAAATCTTAGGAGAGACCAAGAGATGAATATGGTAAGCAGGTTGCAGTAGTTACTTGGAGATGATGACGCTTGCACAGGATACAGCAGAATGGAGAGTTGCTTCTCACCGGTCTGCGAACTAAAGACTAAAACAGGAATAACACTTGGCAAAAAGAGTGATGAGCCAGTGACAATATTTCATAGTACCATTGACATTGGACCTCTAGCGGAAAACGAAAGCGGAGAATCCATGCACGGTAAATAAAAGTTCTATGTTCATCTTAGACTGGCGACTGACGTATACAGAATAATGTTTCAGTGACATCACTTCGATCTGTTATTGTTATCTTCAATCGTACAGAAGCAATAACCATTTCAGGCAAGGACTACTTAGACTGTGGAGTATAGACAAATATTTTGAGGTGATCCTCCGAATGACTGGTGCTAATGGGCAAGACTTGGAGTTAGCGCTCTCTGAAACTGGACATATCCAAATGATTCACCTACTGTCATCATTCCTTTCAGCTACTAAAATGGACATGGTCCACGTCAGGAAATAAGATACACTTATTTATCGGCTGCTTTAGGAAATCAACGAAATAATGCACCCACCGAAATGCCTGTCTACTTTATTATTCCCCTCAGAGGTGATGTTATAAACCACTAAATGGATGTTCGTATTTAATACTGAATACCATGAGCCATGCGTGGCTTGTGTTCGCGCCATCTCTTATTTTACAAACTTTTTTTTAGTTTTTTATTTTCTTTTTTTTACCACCATACTGCCACCTCGTTACGTTAGTTTCAATTTCTGTTTTAAGTGAGTTGCTGCTTTGCCTCCCTGTGTGTGGCAGCAGCGGCGCTTATAGATGTATGCCCTGGCGTATTATCTTTGCTGACTGCTGTTACTTCCCAGCTGTCGTGCGTTTGTACTTAGTTCGGATCTACCAGTGAGTTGGGAGGTGCTAGCAGTGCAGTTCGGACCTGGCAGTGTTTGACTTAGGACGCGTCAGAAGTTCAGTCGGGGCGCTGCTGAAGTGAGATCCGGACAGCCATGACTTGAGTGCGGACCACCTTGGTTGGTATTCGGTCGGTCGTCTTGTCGGACGATTTGTATGTTGGCCGGCGATCGCTTATGGGTTGCCTGCATGTGCCGACTCGTGATTCGTCCTTGTTATTGCACAGTCGTTAGCATTGTCTAGTACTTCGTGCAAGTGTTAGTGAAACTGTGTGTAGCTTGTGATGTCGACTGCTCAGTTATTTTAGTGCTGTCTCCGTACTGATGTGTGTCGGTCGGTTGGCATGGAGCAGCGAGGAAACCTCCACGTGGGGGAAGTTTGGCCGGGCCCGCTGGCGGTCTCTACGCAGTGTCGGAGTGTGTGGGGCTGTTCCCATTGCTACGAGGTCTGTGGCGCACCGACCCTGGACACGAAAGTTGAGTTTGGATTTAATTTACCAGCAAGTCAAGACTGTTCACATTGTGCCGTCTGGTTCTCGTTGTTGGCTGTTGGGACATTCCCGCGAGCAACAACGTGTGTGTTCGAGTTGGTGAAGGTTTAGCCACCGCCCGGTGGAGTCTAACTGTATTTGGTTATTTGCAATTGAAGTGCACCAGCGGAATTTTCTGCCTTGTCGCCATTAACTTTCCGGTTACCTACCCTGGCCGTTGACGTAAATTTAGGCAGTGTCCTTTCCTCACCGTGTTGTCGCTGTCCAGCATGGTGTGTTGTTCGACAGCTTAATGTATGCTTGGTTGTGGGCGTCCATGCCTTTTACGTTTGCGTGGAACTCCCGGTTGTGTGCTGGTCGAGTGGAGCGCAAGTTATCTTGTCGGTGGGTCCGTTGACTGACTGTTGGTTGCGTAGCCGACGGATCGAGAATGGTTGGGCCGACTGCCTGTCTCACGTGAGTGTTGGCCGACCCCTCCGAAACTTCTGAGCGCTGTTAGCTGCACTGAGTTTTCTTATTTTCTGTTGTGCGTATTTGTATGGCTCATATGCGATGGTTTTGAATTAAAGTTGAATTGTTTTTAGTGGTGTTTTAAGTCATGGGCCTTCAGCCGCTTTAAAATTAAAGTTCCTTGCTTTTCAAGTATTAGATTGTTTGGGCCTTCAGCCAGATTAAAATTTTGTTTAAAGATAAAGCCTTGGGCCTTCTGCCTACTAAAATTATTTTAGTTGTGTTTTTAGTTATGGGCCTACAGCCGTTTTAAAATTAAAATTCCTTGCTTGTCAAGTGTTAGATTGTTTGGCGCCTTCAGCCTAATTTAAGATAAGGCTTTGTTGTTTAAATTTATTTTACATTGAATTTTAAGTAATGGGGCATTTGTCTTTCGAGCATCAGACTATTTGGGGCCTTCAGCCTAACTGAAAATAAGGCCTTCTGCCTTGTGTTTTTATTTAATTTTACCTTGAGTCTTAAATCATCGGCCTTAGCAGTCTTTAAATTAAGGTTGTTGCTTTTCAAGTGTTAGATTTTTGGGTCTTCAGCCAAATTCTAGAACTTACTTAACCTGAGGATTTCTGCCTTCTAAATATTCTTTTTGGCGTATGAATTTTGAATTAATTGCTTTTAGCCGTTTTTTAAAATTAAAGTGGTTGTGCCCTTAAGGCATGTGGCGAATTCAGCTGATAACTAAGTTCAAGAATTTGTACTGTAATGTTTGATCAAATAAATAAAGTTATATGTGTTCGAGTGTAACCGACAGCCGCTCATTTTGGCCCTTTCCACAATTCCAACTACCTGTCCTGTCCTGCGGTTTTAGCAGGGTGTTTCATGCCCTTCCTCCAAAATGTTAATTTCAGCTTTCTATATGCTCTCTACGCGATGGAACAAACAGGTAACCTAATACAGTTTCAGGTTTCTTTTTACTTAAACATTTTTAAAGCAACAGTTGTTGAGAACTGACATGCTTTAGAGCCCTTATTTACCTGTGGTTTCCCTAGTTGTTCTTGTCACGGTGTGGTCTTGCATGTGTGTTCTGTTACTATGCAGACAAATGGTTGTGATTAACTTTCTCAGGGTAGGTGTGTTCTCTGCAATGGCGGTTGCTGTACTGATCATAGGCAGATCTCTCTGTTTCAAGCAGCAGTGGTCTTTAATTGTCATTGAGATGATGATGTTATTGTGTGAGTGAAGTGTTCCGCTGTTCGAAAGTTGGGAAATAAATTGAATAACTCTTACACAGTTTGCAACCCACATGGTATAAAATTCAGTCTACCTCCCTTTTTACGTATTATCGTAAAGCTGCATCGTTTGGTGATGAGAACCATTTTCGAAACTTGTCACACTTGGCTTTCTAATTTCACTGAATAAATAAAAAGCCCGAAATAGAGAATCTTTTGATGTATCTCTCACAGTGTTTCAAACCAACGTGTCATTAGCGACAAATTACACGCGAAAGGTGTAAGGTGTCAGGCAAATCCAACACCTTCCATGAAAACCCTGATATGATAAGCAAATCCAGTAGTATGTCACATAGCTCCGAATAAATCGTGACATTAAATTAACCAAAGTAATACGAGTAACGAGTGAGCAAATGGAATACCACAGACTAACACAAGAATGCCTAAATGCATGTCGTACCTTCCCACCGTGAGACAGGCGCAGTTCCGAGGCGAGAAACGAGAACAGAAGCCGAGAGCAAAACCGTGTTAAGCTGAAGGCCCTACGATAAGGGACGGACACCCACGTAGCCAGCTAACCGCTAGGACCACCCCCCAGCCCATGTTAAAAGCTAGAGCCCTCCAGAAGAACAGTATAGATCTTACGATAACACTAAAAGGACCACACCAGCTGCAAGTTTTATTAGCGTGAGACTTTTTCGCGTCTCTGTTACGTTGCAAACTTTAAAAA
Source organism: Schistocerca piceifrons (assembly GCF_021461385.2). NCBI lineage: Eukaryota > Metazoa > Arthropoda > Insecta > Orthoptera > Acrididae > Schistocerca > Schistocerca piceifrons. The sequence continues at coordinate 317,239,502 of NC_060139.1, read as the reverse complement.
CATTGCCCCACCACGAAAAGTATAACGTTTCTCATTGGATAGACAGAATTTTTGGAGGTGGAGCTTAAGGTTAACATTGAGACCCTGATTGGTCAGATGAAAACACAGCCAGATAGTTTTTTTAAACCGACTTCGTTGAATTGTAGTAAGGAGAAGTTAGGAGAGGGTTGCTTCCGAGACGGCGAGTTGAACGGAGCTGTGCTGCCCGCCGCCCCCTGACGAACACCGACAAGCTAATGAATGCACGCGATGCCGCATTTTTGAGCGCATAAGGCTTCACTCAGAACTGCAGAAGTCTCATCTGTTACACCCCCTTTTTGCGTAATACTAGTGTCGATCGTCAATTAAAGCTCATGGTGTTCACATTTGCCACTTGAAGTAAAAACCTGAAACGCGATGATTTTTCTGTTATATAGTTATTGAGAAGCCACATCAGCCACTGTAATTTACAAGAAGTTAGATAAGTAATTAAAGATAATTGAGGGTCACTGTAGACCATTTTAATAGTTTTCTCTTTTGTGAAACTTAATTTAAACCTAGATTATAGATGTGATATGGCAAAGGTCATCCTTCGATCCATTGTAGAACTTGGAAACCCTTTCAGGGAATATTCGTTCACATTTTTGTTGAACGCAGTTGGTTTTTACCATCCTGTATTAAAACATTTCCTTTTATCAATAGTGCAATTTATAAACAATGTTTTGTGAGTAGAATAAAATTTCCAATGGTAAACTTAACTGCTTTTTCGACGTTATTTTACCAGCTAACTAAAAATAGGAAAGCTTTGAACCCCTTCCACTAAATTTAGTTAGTATTAAGATTCTTTTACAGGGAGTGCAGTGGAGCTGACGCTGAAATCATTGGTTATATCATTGCTAGTCTCACTGAACTCTTCTGAACTCTACATGTCATGTGTGGTCTGGCGCCTCCTTACCAGCAACAGGTCCCAGGTTCAAACTAGTCAATTCCCTAAAAAACACGCTCAGAGCGTCGTTGTGCGAAAGTGGTAGGGAGACACGATATAGAACAAACAGACACCACGCAGAATGTTAGAAAGGAAAACTAATTCATCGTTTTAAGATGTGCCTGCCGCAAATATACACTGATCAGCCGGTACAATATGACCACCGACCAACTATCGACAAAAACCCGTTCAGGCAACAGCGGCGTCACTTGGTGAGGGTTGGCTGCTAGTCAGACACACGCGCGGTGCATGTACTCGTAGTATCAGTGAGCGTTCCGTCCGTGTCTACAATGGGGAAGGCGCGCGATCTGCCTGAGCTGACCGAGGGCAGATTGTGATGGGCCGGAGGCTCGGCACGAGCACTTCAGAAGCTGCACGACTTGTCGGGTGTTCGAGGAGCGCCATGGTGAGTTTGTTCAATACGTGGCGAAAACAAGGTGAAACCACGTCCAGATTTCGTTGGTTGGGTGGCCACCCCTCAGTACATGTGGGCTCGGCAGACTGGTAAAATAGGACAGGCGGCCAACTGTGGCGGAACTAACATCAGGCATCAATGCTGGGCATTTACAACTGTTCTTGAACACACAGTGCTCCGAACATTCCTGACGATGGGGCTCCGCAGCCGGCCACCCGTGCACGTACCAAAGTTAACATCATCACCGCCGGTCGGTGTGGCCGAGCGGTTCTAGGCTGCACAGTCTGGAACCGCGCGACCGCTACGGTCGCAGGTACGAATCCTGCCTCGGGCATGGATGTGTGTGATATCCTTAGGTTAGTTAGGTTTAAGTAGTTCTAAGTTTTAGGGGACTGATGACCAAAGTAGTTAAGTCCCATAGTGCTCAGAGCCATTTGAACCATTTTTTGAACATCATCACCTGTACAACTACGACTGAAATGGGCATGTGACCATCGCCACTGGACGTTGGCACTGGACGTTGGCACGGTGGCAGAGCGTTGCATGATCTGATGAATCTCCATAATTTCTTCATCTTGCTGATGGGAGGGTGCGAATCCGCCTTCTTCCGGGTGAACAGCTCCTTCACACTGTACTGCGGCACGGAGACAACCTGGCGGCGGCTTCATTAGGCTCTGGGGAACATTCACGTCAGCGTCCGTGGGTACAGTGGACTTAGTGCAGGGCACAACGACGGCCGAGGAGTATCGTACACTTGTTGCATTCTACGTACATCGCTTCATGACGATCATATTTCACGACGGCAGTGGCATTTTTCAACAAGATAATGCGCCATGTCAAAAGGCCAGCGGCGTGTGTGCTGGAGAGATTCGAGGAACACAGTGGGGAGCTCCAATTGATGCGCTAGGCCCTCAAATCGCCAGATCTGAACCTGATAGAACACATCCACGATGTGACTGAACATGGGGTGAGAGCTCACCGGGCCTCTCCCCGGAATTTACGGTGAGGATCAGTTTGGATTCCGTAGAAATGTTGGAACACGTGAGGCAATACTGACCCTACGACTTACCTTAGAAGATTGATTAAGGAAAGCCCAACCTACGTTTCTAGCGTTTGTATAGAGAAAGCTTTTGGCAATGCTGACTGGAATACTCCCTGTCAAATTCTGAAGGTGGCAGGGGTAAAATAGACGGAGCGAAAGGCTATTTACAATTTTTACAGAAACCAGATAGCAGGTATAACAGTCGAGGGGCAAGATAGGGAAGCAGTGATTGGGAAGGGAGTGAGACAGGTTACTAGCTTATCCCCGACGTTATTCAATCTGTATATTGAGCAAGCAGTAAAGGAAACAAAAGAAAAATTTGAAGTGGGTATTAAAATCCGTAATTCAGATTCGCCGATGACACTGTAATTCTATCACAGACGGGAAAGGACCTGGAAGAGCAGTGTATTGAAAGGAGGATATAAGATAAACATCAACAAAAGCAAAACGAGGATAGTGGAATGTAGTCGAACTGAGGCGGGTGATGCTGAGGGAATTATATTAGGAAGTGAGACACTTAAAGTAGTAAATGAGTTTTGGTATTTGGGGAGAAAAGTAACTGATGATGGTCGAAGTAGAGAGAATATAAAATGTAGACCGGCAATGGCAAGGAAAACGTTTCGGAAGAAGAGAAATTTGTTAACTTTGAGTATAGATTTGTGTCAGGAAGTCGTTTCTGAAAGTATTTGTATGGAGTCTAGGAGGATGGAAGTGAAACATGGACGATAAATAGTTTAGGCAAGAAGAGAATAGAAGATTTCGGAATGTGGTGCTACAAAAGAATGTTGAAGATAAGATGGGTGGATCACATAGCTAATGAGGAGGTATTGAATAAAATTGGAGAGAAGAGGAGTTTGTGGCACAACTTGACTAGAAGAAGGGATCGGTTGGTAGGACATGTTCTGAGGCATCAAGGGATCACCAATTTAGTACTGGAGGTCAGCGTGAAGGGTAAAAATCGTAGAGGGAGACCAAGAGATGAATACACTAAGCAGATTCAGAAGGATGTAGGTTGCAGTAGGTACTGGGAGATGAAGAAGGTTGCACAGGATAGAGTAGCGTGGAGAGCTGCATCAAACCAGTCTCTGGACTGAAGACCCCAACAACAACAACAACAACAACAACAACAACTGACTTGTCTGTGATGCCGTGCCAAATCCCTCCAGCGACCTACCGAAGCCTCATTGCATCCATTCAACGACGCGTTGCCACTGTTATCCGTACCAAAGGTGGACATACCGGCTGTTGGGTAGGTAGTCATAATGTTGTGGCTGATCAGTATAGTAAAATCAAAATGCTGTAATATACGCTACTCTGAAAAGCTTGAGAGTGAAATAGATAAAGTCATATAACGCAGTAATGGAAGTGAATGAAAGTGCGGGAACATATAGCCAGATGTTTCCTTGTCGTGAACAGTAAGATGGACGTCACATGGCGTGAGGTCATCGTGACTAGAGCGCCATATGGGGCTGGTACCTCAGCACGAGGCAGTTGAAGGAACGGAAAAACAAAGTGTGTGTCAGTCGGCAAGCAGTTTCGGTGCGCTGTGGCGGTATTCTTCATTACAACAAGGCCCGCAGACAACATTCTGAACGAGAAAAAATTATCGGGAAAGAACGGCGAAGTGTGACGCTTGAAGCCCTGCAGTTTGGTATTGCTCACAGTATTGCTTCACGTGCATGGGGAGCGTCCCAAATCGCAGGCACAGCTAAGGAGAAGAGGTGGTCGATCACTGTCAACTACACCATCAGATGACCGCTACGTTGGGCAACAAGCAAAAGGGACCTACGTCTGACAGTGGGAGCAGCTGCAGCCCTATTTAACAGCACTATGATGCCGGCAGTCTCACGCTTTACAGTGACATAGTGACTGCATGGGGGTGGTCTCGTTGCCCGACTACCAGTATGTTCTGTTTCGCTGACATCCGTACATCGGCAACACAGTCTGCGATGATGCCAAGAATATAGGGACTGGATCAACGAGAAGTGGTGTCACACGCTTGTAACTCGCTCTGGGGTGCAACTGCTGGGGAACCCTTAAACGCCGAGCGAGGTGGCGCAGTGGTTAGCACACTGGACTCGCATTCGGGTGGACGACGGTTCAATCCCGCGTCCGGTCATCCTGATTTAGGTTTTCCGTGATTTCCCTAAATTGCTTCATGTAAATTCCGGGATGGTTCCTTTGAAAAGGGCACGGCCGACTTTCTTCCCCATCCTTCCCTATTCCGATGAGACCAATGACCGCGCTGTTTGGTCGTCTCCCCTAAACAAACCAACCCTTAAACTGTTCTCAGTTTTACCACGCGCCCTGTCCACACCACGTACCTGGTACCCCCGCGGCGGTCGTATTATTTCTGTTCCACACTGCTGCCGGTTTGCCTGAAATTACGTACATAAATATGCAGGCGGGTTTAGGGGAGCCCGTCAATACTAAACACAACAGTGTCCTAAGTCTGGTATGAACATTTATATTCTGAGACGATAAGAAAATCGCAGGTTGCACTGTTCACACTAAGTATTGATGCCAATTAACATTCTTGCTAATTTGATGAGAGGTCACAATTATCATTCCCCTATTGTTGTACAGTATCCTTGAAGATGTTAATGTCTGTCACTGTTGTACTTTACGTCGTCACACGTATTTCACAGTCTTATGCTGGCCGAACCTTCAGTGATAGACACACAGGCAATGATGATTATCTGTCCACAGTTATCACTTGGACGAGCGTACGCGTAACCGACACGACGCAGGGATTGTTGATGATGCGGAAGCCGAATGGTCGAACGAAAGTCCTTACGCTCGTCATGTACACACAGATATCTGGTACCAGTCCTTCCTGACACTTGTAATAATACAACACTGTTCATAAAAGTTAATTTACAATTCACATTTGTCACTTGTACGAGAGTGCGCGTAACCGTCGCGACGCGGCTGATTGTTTATGATGCGGAATCGCGATGACCGAACGCATGTTCTCAGGCTCGCAACAAGACAATGGCGCGTGACTGCTCTCCTTTGTGGTAAACTATCTTACTGATCCACATTAGTTTCATTCTGGGAGGCCGAACACCGCGCGTTTGATTGATGTCGTACGGTACGCGCCGCCGGGGTGGCCGAGCGGTTCTGTGCACTACAGCCTGGACCCGCGCGACCGCTACGGTCGCAGGTTCGAATCTTGCCTCGGGCATGGATGTGTGTGATGTCCTTAGGTAGTTCGAAGTTCTAGGGGACTGATGACCTCAGAAGTTAAGTCCCATAGTGCTCAGAGCCATTTTTTTTTTTTTTTTTTTTTTTTGTACGGTACGACAAACATACGGGCAGATACTCAAATACGTTATCGGCGGCTTTGCTCATACTTAGTTACTTCTTTACGCACTTTCCACTAAATCCACTTCCATATCTCATTACTTCACAATAATAGTACTTGCAGCCACACTTGAACTTCCATAATAATACCTTTCCCATGCAGAGCTACCCACAACACACCAGCTCCGTGTCCTGTGCTCGAATCTGCAATGCAGCCGTTCGCAAAAATACTCCGCAACCAAGCCAGCGATATGACAATACGCTCTACTCGGAGCACAGGTTCAGCCTGAGTAATAGATCTGGACGTACCATTATATGGCGAGACATGGGACCAAGCAATTCACCTAGGAACATAGTCTAACATTATCGTTATGGTGGTCCAGGTTTTAAGATATGGGGAGGCATAATGTTGCTTGGCCGTCTGATCCGCAAATTTTTGCAAAGAGGCACACTCACCAGCAAAGTTTTTGTGACATTTTACTCCTTCCTCATGTGGTCCTTTCAGAAGTGTATTTCGCCTTAACATCATTTTTATGGATGATAGTGCGCAACCGCATCAAACAGTGCACGTGTAGGACCTCGTGGAACGAGAGGATATTCGGCGAATGGAATGGCCTGTCCGTTCCCTCAAGGACTTATTGGATGCGCTGGGCAAAGGTATTGCAGCTAGTCTGCTCGAACCAATTGTCAACAGCCCTGGTGGAGGAATGTCACCAACTACCACAAGAACTCCTTGTCAGCCTTGTGACCAGCATGGCAGCGTGTCGCAGAGCATGCGTTACCTTCATGGTGATGACACACCCTATTAAGTACTATCACCCACCTTTTGCAATGTACAGCGGAACATCTTAAGTTACGGTGACTTCAGTGCAATTATTAACTATGAATAAAAGTGTCATTTCTCTGCGTATCATTGTGTATTTCTTTCAGTTACCTTCTGTACTATACTGTACCAGTTTGTAACACCTATATCGATTAGAAGTAGGTTTATACTATGTAACTGTGTACCTGTGATTATGACGTGTTTGTTCTTTATTACTTAAGGTCATTGATTTGTAACAGGAAATTTAAGTTTTTAATGTACGTATGGAAGAAACTAAATAATTTTTAAAATAATGAAATTTTATGCGTATGTATGTTAATAAAGGAAATATTGTATATTGGAAGCTGATTCCGCAACGGAAATGGATTGGAGCGATGTAAAAGGCGGTTTTAGCGGTCGAAATGGGCGGCTCCTTGGTGGGAACGGTACGCAGTCAGTGGCTAGGCGTTGCATGGTACAAATCGAGGGTGCCAAGGGAGGCATTTGGAAGCCGTTTTGGAAGGGCTTTTGCCTCGGATGTGAGTTTGGCTGTTGCATGGTACTTTCGGCAATAAGGGATGGCTGTAACACGCTAAAAATCCCTCGCCAGGAAAAAATTGTAAAGAACATTCAAACATCAAGAGCCGTGAGTACAGTTAGCCGCCACGCCGCTTGCCACCACTACTTCGCCACTGCTCCACCAACTTCATGCATGCGGATATGTATCAGTGCATGGACCAGTTAAGTTGCGTGAGTGTTTTCAATAATAATCTAAGTGCTATAAACTTGTGTTTAGAATCGTATCTTTTATCCTAATCGTGAACCTATGCAGGATCCACTCCTAAGTGTTCAGAAAACCGAGTATCCTGTTTCAAACAAACTAGTAAGTTATTTCTGTGTTTTAAATGTGCAAAAATTCAGTGCCAGACTGTGTAAATGTTGATGTCTAAAATACCTGCTTCACAGGTGATAAAAAGGCAATTAAGTCAAACTTATTGGAAACCTTGATTACTATCATGAACGACTTTTTTTTTAAGTTAATCGAGCTCAGTGTTGAATAATTTGCCTTGAATATTAAAACCATAAACTACTCCCAAGTAAGGCAAAAAATTGAAAGGTAATTGAAATGAATTTTACTGCTGAAAAAGTCATAGAGTTTGACTAGTCATACAGTATCAGTTTATGGGTCCCCCACCACATTTTTGTCAAATTAGAAAGATAACTGGAATATTATGGCTACTAAAGAAATCTGATACGTTTCTATAAATGGCAGTATAAACAGTGTAATTATGGTATTATTTAATTTTATTTGTGGTATTTATGTTAGTTAAGTCAGAAACATTTTCATATCGAAGTCTAGTTCGGTGCTTTCTGAAGTAACATCTCAACACTGAGTCACGTAGTGATACTGATTGTAATTATTGTTATTATTATGAGTTGGGTACGATTTTGCTTTCTATGATTACTGGTTTGTACATTAATGGTAACTACTGCTATCCACAACTTAGATAGCACGGTATTCGTGTGTTTCCAGTGTGCTGTTCAAAGGGAATCTCAAAGTCACTTCAACTACTAATATTCAATTTTCTTAAACACAATATTTCAAATTAATGTGCCTAATTGGGCTGTCGACAGTTCGATTTTTCATTCGTATATGAACTTTACTACTTTCATTATCGCCAAAGTAAAAGCCTGTTTAGTTTTTCTATTAATTACAATATATTCAAAATTACTATCAGAAACCTTCACCCACTAGACACAGACACGGTCAAAATTAAAAATCCACCCAGAGCGTAATATTGGTTTGTGTCACAGCAAGCGAATATTATAAGTTCTTTTAATAGATGGCACAAGCTCCATCGAGCTGTGTTACTTGGCAAATCTTGCGAAAGTTACTTTTGTTCTAAGCTCCGCACCACAGTGTTTGTAAACCAAAATAATTGTTTCATGACCGGCGCCTGACTTAAAAAATATTTTATTATAAACCTAATTTATGCCCAGAAATCTATAGCAAATAAAACACCGTTTTGTTATTTTTATTGAAATATACTGAAACCGTAATTAAAACCAATTCCACGAAGCAAATTTTGTATTAATTTCAAATTATACAAGCATGTTTCCAAGTCACACCTACAATAATCCTGCATTCCCAACTGTTTAAAAATTCCCATTGGTACGTAATTTGGTAGTTTGAGCTGTTCAAAAGAGATTTAATTGAATATTAGTAGTGAATTAATTTACGTTTATTCCAGAAGCAAAAATTCACTGTGAAGGCTCATATCGTAAATATGCTTGCAATAGAAAATAAGAGCAGTCTGTAAGAATAACATTTAGTTATATATTTCCTTTTACAACTGAATACACGGTTTAATGGTTATCTCTGAAGTTTGTTCCACCTTTGTTGCAATTCGGATGCTGTGATGTTGGTCTGCCTCTAATCTGGAATTTCGACCGAGCTGCATATTCTAGCTTTTGTAGGATTTAGTGACGTACGTAAATCAGATAAGTTCCCTTCGAGAGCAGCGAAACGATGTGGAATGGAATACGTTTGCAGTTTCCCGTAACCCAGGGACTGTTTGGTGGATCGCGTTCTACTGCGATCGTATTTCGCTCGCTGCGGAAACAGTAGAATATAAGGAGATAATTCTATGCGTGCCATACTGGTACACCACCCACAGTCTGCGGTCGCAATTAAAGACGAGTTTTGAAAGTGTTTGGAAGCAATTGTACGGCAGCTTTAGGCGGGCCATTCCCTGTATAGAGCTCGCAGCGTGACGCCAGCGGGACCCTGCTGCATGATGCCCTGTCCCAACTTTTCATATAAATGCGCACAAGCGGAGCAGAAATACATTAAATGTCGGGTACATTTAGAGCTCATGCATAATATAGAAGGCTACCCGCCGCTCTCTGCCTACAGGCCGACAAACTCGAGGACTCTACTCCATGTTTCGGTGTAAAACTGTAAAACTGAAACAAACCCCGCTGTTTTATTCACGAGTTGCGCTTAAAATGCCGGCGGTTCTCCGGCCGCGGGGTGTTCCATTACAGGTTCGAGTGTCGCGAATATTTAAAACACGGTGCGAAAATTGACATTATTACATATGCTCGAATACCAGAGCATATTTTTGTCAGTTATTATTTTCATTTAAATATAAGCGCAGCAACTGCAATTTGTCAGTTCGTTACGACTATGTTTGAGCGCGCATTTGTGTGTGTGTGGGGGGGGGGGGGGTGGGGGCGAGATTGATTTTGATTTGATTTATTGCTCATTTAGAGACATGATGCCTTACATTTTATAACACATCGTTCATTTTACAGTTTTTCATGTATATTACAAAACATATTCCATATTACAAACAGCAATGCTTGTTTTTAGCAATTAAAATAGAAGTAATAAAAAGTTAAAAATACATTAGAAATTTAAAGGAAAAAACATAAAAAATATTCAGATTTTAAGGAGACTTGGACAGTAAGAGATGGAGAGAAATGTTATTCTACCTGAGCCAGCCTGCTCTGACAGACTCGGAACTACTTCAGGCCTTATAGTCCCGTTTCGCTACAGTTTAATTTACGGATTAATATTTCTAAACACTGTGACTATTATGTACATCGTAGAAAATGCATTGGTGTGTGGAAGTAAAGTATGTTATTTCTTGAGGTTAGTAATTAACCTTCATTTCCTATATTATGTGTCTTGAATTTTACCTGTTATGTTGCTTATGTACTAAGTGTTCAGTTACAAATGTTAACATACCAACAGCGGTATAATGACGGCGGGATGGATATGCCTGCCGTTTATACTTAAGCTTGAACAGGTTTACAGAGTTGACTGCATTGAACTGTATTTCCTGATACAGTTTAATTATTTTAGACGTTGTGTAAGATTGTTTGTAGTACAGTAGAGCGTCGATTTTCCGAAGTAATTGGGGGACATGGGTGTTCGGAAAACTGGTTTGTTCGGATAATCGAACTGTACATGTTTATTTGCCAAAAAGTAAATTTATTCATAAAAACAGGCATCTCTTTTAGTATTACAAAGTAATACTCTTCTTGGGAGTGCGCAATCGTTCAAACTGCGCGGAGCGGCACGCCTCAACTCTAAGCTGTCGCAGCTGTTGCTGTGAACAGCTTTGATACTGCCGCTACTTCTACTGCCAGTGCCAAGCCGACAGACGTGTGCTGATTGTTGAAACACAGCGACTGGCTGCTTGGCCGGTCAGGAGCGCCTTGTGAAAGCCCCATTAGAAGCAATGTTCCGCCAGCGGTGGCCCAGTGCGGCGACTACTGTGGGATGATTACCGGTAGGGTGGGATAGTAACAGGTGCGAGCGAGTACACAGTTCGGTTAAGCGGTCGTTCGGTTGACCGACGTTCGGATAATGGACACTCTACTGTACGTGTTAAAGTGTTAGGTGTTTGATTCAGTATGTGTTTCGGTGATGCTATCTGTGTTGGTGCGCGAGTTGGAGCTCTTGTCGTACATGCTTCGTGTGTGTAGCAGTGTTCTATTACACGGCAGTGTCTGTTTGTATTCGTCATGTAATGTCCTTGAGACATCATCAGGTATTTTTTTTACTATTTCCCATTCGTCTTTGTCTCTTAAAGCCCGTATCATGTCATTGTTCTATTGAGTGTGTGTCTGGTGTGCTGCTCTGTATCGGTGACAGTGAAAAAGCATATGCACTATGGTTCCATGTTCTCCACATGTACAAGTAGCACTCTAGCTGCGGCCTACGCGGTGTAAGTGCGTAAGGTAAGGGCCGTGATCTGTCAGAAAGTGAACCACACCCCGGCTGGAATTGCTATGGCTCAGGCTCAGGTGTTCCCTGGTGTCCAGGAAAAACTGATATACCCTATGGCACTTTATCGTTTAATTTTCATTCCCAATGCCAGGTATCGACCGGCCATTTAATGAATTGGTGCTTCTCGGTAATGTCCTGTCCGGTAATCTCGATTACCTACTCCTGTCTCACCCTCCACAGCTAGTACATTACAGCCAGAAACCGAATGGTTATGTCGATAGCGAAGGTTCCAAGCACCACGCAGAGTGATTCCACTGACGTGGTGTTGAAAGCTCCTTGACAGCCTTACCAGGGCACTTCTCCGACCTCGCCGCACGATGTTCCGATTCGTCACCAGACATACTCGGTGAGCCAATGCACTGGTTGCAAAACAGACCACAGACTCAGAGAGGTCCGCAGCTCGTGGTCTAGTGGCTAGCGTTGCTGCCTCTGGATCACGGGGTTCCGGGGTCGATTCCCGGCCGGGTTGGGGATTTTCTCTGCCCGGCGACTGGGTCTTTGTGTTGTCGTCAACATTTCATCATCATTTATGGCAGTGGCTAGAGTGGACTGTGAAACAAAGTGGACTGTGGAACAAAGTGGACTGTGGAACAATCGGGACTTTGTACGGGCGCTGATGGCTGCGCAGTTGAGCGCCCACAAACCAAAGATCACTACCCCAGACTCAAAGAGCGCACGATAGTAAGTTCTAGGTGTGTGTCATGGTACCCTGTAGTGTGTTATGTTGAGTGTGGCCAACTTGAGCATGATCTTGGCTGCCCTGTCAGTCGTTTTGTCATGATGTGCTCGTCAAAAGAGAGTCGTTCGTCGAGCTGCACACCAAGACATTTTGTTTTCCATTCTCAGCGTAGGCCAATGTCGTGTAGTTTTATGGTTGGATTACTTTACAGTTGTTCTTTGAGTAGTATATAAATTGTTTTGTGTAGAGTCATCTGTAGTTGATTATGTTTGCACCACTGCCTGATGATTGTGAGTAGCTGTGTTGACAGGTGTTCGAGCTGCGCTCTTGTGTCGTCAGAGACCACCACCAGAAAGTCATCTACGTATGCTATCACCCCGTTCGCACGGGGGTCCTCAGCCAAATGATCAGTTGAGCCCCACCTACATCAACTGGAGGGGCGGGGGGGGGGGGGGGGGAGGCTGATACAGACAACAGAGCTACGCAAGAGCTTGTCGTGGCTAATCGAAAATTTTATGTCAGACCCGAGCAATCAGATTAACAACTCGGCTGTGTGATCACGCCTCGCCAAGGGAAACAGATTTGGTTTCAGACGGTGTCTTATCGTGACTTAGGGACATACAAAAATTGAATTGTTAGGTTGGTGCATAGGTTCGTTGCGCTTTTCCATAAGTCTAATAAACACAACAGGTACACGTAACAGAAACTTCAGACATCAACAATATATTCTTCTTCAGTTACTATACAGGGTGTTACAAAAAGGTATGGCCAAACTTTCAGGAAACATTCGTCACACACAAAGAAAGAAAATATGTTATGTGGACATGTGTCCGGAAACGCTTACTTTCCATGTTAGAGGTCATTTTATTACTTCTCTTCAAATCACATTAATCATGGAATGGAAACACACAACAACAGAACGTACCAGCGTGACTTCAAACACTTCGTTGCAGGAAATGTTCAAAATGTCCTCCGTTAGCGAGGATACATGCATCCACCCTCCATCGCATGGAATCCCTGATGCGCTGATGCAGCCCTGGAGAATGGCGTATTGTATCACAGCCGTCCACAATACGAGCACGAAGAGTCTCTACATTCGGTACCGTGGTTGCATAGACAAGAGCTTTCAAATGCCCCCATAAATGAAAGTCAAAAGGGTTGAGGTCAGGAGAGCGTGGAGGCCATGGAATTGGTCCGCCTCTACCAATCCATCGGTCACCGAATCTGTTGAGAAGCGTACGAACACTTCGACTGAAATGTGCAAGAGCTCCATCGTGCATGAACCACATGTTGTGTCGTGCTTGTAAAGGCACATGTTCTAGCAGCACAGGTAAAGTATCCCGTATGAAATGATGATAACGTGCTCCATTGAGCGTAGGTGGAAGAACGAAACTAAAAATTAGCTCTAACATGGAAATTAAGCGTTTCCGGACACATGTCCACATAACATCTTTTCTTTATTTGTGTGTGAGGAATGTTTCCTGGAAGTTTGTCCGTACCTTTTTGTAACACCCTGTATACAACAATGTGCCAACGCTGGGGTAACTTTTCTATTCCGCGACTGTAGAAATAACGTGGTTTTGAGGTGAAGAACTCGTTGAGCCATGTTCGGGGTGCATATTCACCCGGGAAGGAAGTTCCTTGACGGTTATTCGATAGAGAGCGGAAAATGTAAAAATCTGAGAGCGCAAGATCAGGCGAATAAGGTCGGTACGGAATGACTCCCCAACCCATCTCCTGTATTAAGTTTTTTGTGAGTCTAGCAGAATGCGGGCGGACGTTATCGTCGAGTAGCATCACTTCACACAGTCTTCCTGGTCGTTGTTGTTGGATTGTGTCTGCAAGACGTCTCAGTTGCTGACAATAAATGATAACAGTGGTGGTTACATCTCGGGAAAGCAATTCATAGCACACCACAGTGTCGCTGTTCCACCAGAAGCATAACATTATCTTTTGTGGATGCCCGCAGATCTTTTTACACGTAGTTTCTGTTTTGTTTTGGCTCAACCGTTGTTTTCTTTTCTTTATGCTGTCATAAAGGCACCATTTCTCGTTACTAGTAACGATACAGGGTGGGAATGGTGGGTGTTGTTCGCGTGCCAATTGACGACGAGCAAGCAGAGATGTAAGTATGGCCAACCGCAGTTTTTTGTGATTTTGGGTTTGAGCTTGCGGTATCCATAGATCCGATATTTGAAACTTCCCAGTCGCAAGCAAATTCGCACAAGGGAATGCTCACATTTCATCACATTTTGCAGGTCTCGAGAACGCTGACATGGATAATTAAGGTTTAATGCGTTGAAACTATACGTATCAGACCCCGAAGATGTTGTTTAAGATGGAGAGTCACTGTCAAAACGATCCTCCTTAAAACGAGAAACTATTCTCTTGCCGTACTCTGTCCAATGCATTATCCCCATACACGGCGCAAATGTTTTTGGCTGCCCCCCTGCTGCTACCCCTCTATTGAACTCAGACGTAAGATATGTCGGAAATCTTCTGATTTCTCCATTTGGCATTCTATTTTCTAACGTCCACAGCTCCTCTCACTACTTCCAATGACAAAACTGTAAAGTCAAATAGCAAAAAAAAAAAAAAAAAAAAAAAAAGGCGCGTCTAAAAAGTTTTTGATGCAATAATTTACCAACAGCCGTATGTATTGTGGAAATTTATTTTATTTTATGAACTTCTATGTGCTACCAGTTTCGGCATTACATTGATGCCATCTTCAGGCCCAACTCGTCATAGTGGTAAATTCGCTATACACCGAAGGAGCCATATAACTGGATCTGTTAATCTAATCGTCCTGCAACAGCTCTTGGTGGCCAGGCGACACAGTCTATGACGAGTGGGGCCTGAAGATGGCATCAATGTAATGCCGAAACTGGTAGCACATAGAAGTCCATAAAATAAAATAAATTTCTACAATACCTACGGCTGCTGGTAAATTATTGCATCAAGAAGTTCATGCCAGCCGTTGTCCCACGATCCATAATGGATCAACAAAGATGAAAAAGTTTTTTGTTTCAATAATTATTTTCATCTCTTTAGCCTTGTGTGTGAAAATAATTCAATCGATTTCAAACATTTGGTTCATTTCAGGTTTATTCCAGTTTCTCTTCACCTGAGTCAAACAGTATATTGCGTTCTCCCACAGATATCTCACGCAGGCTTACCAGCAATCGCTTTTACCGCGAAACACTTGCTACTGGAACAGGTAAAGGGTGAAACAGTAGTGGCATGCGACGTACTCTCCGCCGCACACCTGACAAAGAAATGATTTGATACAGCATTGTGAAGCCGATTGGAGCTATGTTAAAAGTTTCAGGTCTCTAGCTCATCGGAAAGTTAGTTTGAAAAAGTTACAGAATTTGTACCCAAACAGACAGACAGACAGACAAACAAAGTACCTCTCTGCCATACAGCAGACAGAACTGAGGGTTTATATTACATTGTCATCCCTGTCTGCGCTATGTTTAAAGTTTCAGTCTGAAGGTTAGCTTAAAATCAGTTGCAAGATTTGTATCGAACTGACAAGAAGACAAGAAAGTGACCTAATAAAACCGTTTTAAAATAGGCTTAAGTTCTAGAACGGTGATCTTACTTCGACAACACTTGATGAAGTTTCCATTACCTAAATGAGAAATAAAAAATAATAATTTTTTCATTTCGGTTGTAGCAGCCGTAATATCATTATGGAAGGAGATCTTGCAGACCAGTACACAAACACGGCTGGATTAGTTGTTTCATTTGAAGCCGCTACCGTTTAAGAAGTGAACTGAGAACAAGACGTAGAATAAATATCTGAAGGAGGGAGCGCCATAATCGTTTAGTTATAACCTTGAAAATAAAATTACGTATCTACCATTTTGTGATTGTTTGCATTTAGTTCTACAGATTTGGCAGACATGATAATCTCCGCACCACTTTACCGCAGGACGCCGCAAGAGGAGGCAAAACGAAATATACCTGTAAATAAACAAAAAAATAATTACGTAACTTTAATAATTAAAAGTGATAAAGGAATTCAACTGTTTGAGAAGTAGGAACACAAGGGCTGGTAGAAGCTAGAACGATATTGTGGACAGAATATAGTAGCCCGAAACTGCGCTTAATTTGAGAAAGTATCAGTATGAACATCAGTGTTAAAATAAGGAAACGTTCTGTGTATCGTAGTCTTAGATTTACTTAAGGAGGAGGGCGAGACGTTTGCTATCACACACACAATATATTAGCTCATTTGAGTAAAACCCTCTAACGTGTTATACTTGGATGTTTCCCATACATTCTTTGAATATCAGTAGGGTGGAGCGGAGGAAACGCATGTTTTTGAACCGCTAGTACGCGGCGACGAGAAGGGGTATTGACCTTGAACGAGTGTTGGCAGACTGCCCATACAATGCAGTTTCAGTCGCTATAGAGCGTTGGAGCGTAGAGCATCGTGTGTTCGTTGTCGAGCAGTACTTTGGAAATGATGATTCCGTAGTTACAGTGCAACGTCTTTTCCATCAAAATTTTAGAGTTGGACGTCGAGGTGCAGTGCCTGATCGAAATACTGTACGCCGATTGGTTGCAGCGTTTAGAAGTACTGGACCTGTGATGAAAAAGAAACCACATTGCGTCAACGCCATCTTCAGGCCCGTACACTTTGATAACATCAATTGTGTGTGGCTGAGTACCGCGGTGAGACCAATACGTGCTCCACATGCCATGTGGACTTCTAGTACTCAGCCACTGTATGGCACGACATGAATGACAGATCTCTCCAGTTTTAATGACAGGTCATCTTCGTTTCTTGTTCCCACGACGTCATGGTACTCGACACACTATGACACGCGGCCTATCTCTGAGCGGTGACGAGACTGCGTATAAAACCACCCTGTTGTTACCCGACGTGGGTCGCAACACACTTACTTGGAAGTTCAAGCTCAGGTCAGAGATGATGCGGGATTTGATGCTTCCGTTTCTTGGTACACGGGCGGCTACGTACAAGAGCGGAATGGTGACGAGGCCAAGCTGAGATTCTTCAGTTCTGTGTGGTTGCTGACAATGCAAAATTATTTGGATGTTAGGCTACTGAGATAGATATGGTAATGATAGGAAGATAAGACTCTGGGTTGGTTTCAAAAAATGGCTCTAAGCACTATGGGACTTAACGTCTGAGGTCATCAGTCCCCTAGACTTAGAACTAGTTAAACTTAACTAACATAAGGACATCACACACATCCATCTTCGAGGCTGGATTCGAACCTGCGACCGTAGCAGCAGGGCGGTTCCGGACTGAAACGGCTAGAACGGCTCGACCACAGCGGCCGGCACTCTGGGTTGGTTTACTGGTCCGCTTTTTATTGCTTTTTCACATGTTTGCAAAGAACATGCAGAGAAGGAACGACACTAGTCTACAAAAACGTAGATGAGGCTTACTAGATTCCCCAATCAATTGCCAGAACAAATGGCCACGCAAGCTATAGCTTTGTTAAGACTCAGGTATATACAGTTTTGTATGCTACTACAGACCACGAGTCTTGAAAGTGCCAGATTCTATTGTTCTAATCGAACGCTTCGATTTAAGTATTCGCCTCAACCTAAGTAACGTACAGGGATAGGTGTATGTAGGCAAATGGACGATCGAAACCAATAGGCCTAGTCCAGACGTACGTAAAGACAAGCTCTGCAATTCCCTCTTAGTGTACAACAACCCTGACTGAAGATAATGCTCATTCACATAGTATCCGCTGTATACTCGTTTATCCAAGGCTCCTGGAATTCTTCTGTTCGCTGGAACTCTTCTGCTCACTGGAATTAGCCTCGGTCTGGAACTCTGCCTTCCCTGACCTTTGAGGACTCCTTTATACGGTATTTGAAGCTGTATGGTTACAGATGGTACGTGACTGCGTCGCTTTTTTCCTCCGATTCGCAACCAGTGAGCATGATTTGACAGTTTCTCAATGTAGGTGGCCTCTTAATGGGCTGACGAAATTGCCTTGCACTGTACGTCTCTACGTAGGTTACAAGACTTAGAGCTAATATTCATACTTGATGATTTTCCTTTTTTATTCTGGCAACCACACATGATACGGTCATTACACTGTGAAGCGCGGTAAAGCAGTTATCGTCCTCCTGCCTTGCAGAAATACTGCGTCTAGCCACTTGAGAACTCATCCGCAAAGGAGATAAATCTCCGAAGCTTAATAAAAGTAAAAACCTACTATTCAAACGAAAGAATATTTTCATGGTGGCAATTAACATCATTCGACGTTACTATATACACTATGGAACACATCACTTCGCCAAAGTGATATGTTACTGCACGCGATTTAGATATCAAACCAATCTTCTTCAAAACACTACATCGAGATCGTTTCAGGTAGAGTAAGTTTTGTGATCGTCTTGTGAGAATTCGTTTTTGGGGAACAGTACATGCTCAGACTCACCGAATCAGTTACGGTCAAATTGGCAAATGTTTAGACTCTTGCCCCCTAATGGGTACATTTCTGTGGGCGCCCCTTACAGACCAGAATGCGCAGTGTAATAACTGCGGTCTTGTTTCCAGATAAGACATAAAGGAAAACAAGAGGAAGATAAACGTAAAACATTGTAACTGGACCTTTTCTTTAGGTCGCACACGCGGAACGGATTTCTGGTGTCTGGCGCGGCGAGTTCGCCACTTGTGCGCACGTGTCGCCGCCAGTGACGCAACTTCCCGGGCAGCCAATGGCAGGCCGCCGTTACGCCAGCCCCCGCGCCCCCTTCCTCCAGAGCGAGTCGTTCCACCTAAGTACAGCACATTCCTCGGGGGCGACATACTCTTTCCTGCGACATAGCCATTTCCTGAGGCTTCCTCTGGCCCCTTTGCTCCTATGTGGCTCTTACAGCAGAGATGGCCGGGCATAACCCTAACGCTTATGCCACAAAGGTCACACGGTTCCACAGTGGAGAGCTTCGGCATTTACGCTTCTCTTCCCCTCAGGTAGTCGCGCTCAAAAAATCTCTCTGAGATCCAATATATAGTGCAAGTCACGGAAATGTTTTTACACTAGGTATGGTAATACGCAGATTTATTGAAGTCGAATTGTAACAAATTTACGTAGTGCTGTTGCACTTGTCTAACAGATTCTTCGTTATTTGCATCGACAGTATCTTTGGTTTTTGAAAAGGTTACACATTTTTTATCTCGTGGGAAAAGAGAGAAAGGGACCAAGAATTTATATTCAGTTTTGATATGCAACTGGAATAATGTGCTGCGCCATAGTGAAAATTTTAACGTTGCTTTTGGCGTCTCTAGTTTGAATAATGAAATACTGTGCAAGTAATGTAATATTATATGATACATGTGATTCAGCTACCCCCACCTATGGGCTTTATGCAACCCGCAACATTTTCAAATACCACACGCATGTTTTTCATATGAGATCGCTCGCTCGCTATATGCAAACTATTAATCCTACAGAAAAATGAACAGGACCTTTGTAGTAAATTTAATGCAGTTAAATTTCGCACTGGAATATGTTTTCTCTAGAAGCCATAGTTATCGAATTATTCAAGAATAACGTATAATAGTGACCTTCAAACGCCTTTTTCCTGCGTAAATCGAAAACCGTGGCGTCTAGCGGAATAACACCCCGCTACAAAATTTAACTACGTTACATGGTTTTCTCGTTTTAAGAAGTATCATTCCGAAATGTTACGGAAGACTTCCGCAGTTTGATTAAGATCGTTTAAGTGCCTTAGTAAACTATGACGCACGTCATTGTACTCGAGAACTGACAAATGCGACAAACTGTGCTCATTACGTCATTGTCCGACCTATGAATGCTATGGGTAGGGTTTAACAATCGGGTGTATGGCTAATTCATGCTCTAAGCCAAAATCACAAAAGTCAGTGGGTGGCCATGTGCGTCTCTGATTGCTCTTCAACAATTTCCTCGTGAACAACACCGACCATTCCTATCTCATACCGTCACTGGTGACGATAAATGGTATCTTTGTTCTAACGTTAAAAAAAAGAAAGGAATGTGCGCATACACAAAAACATAATGTCATGCATCTGGTGGAGCAGCGTCGGTGTGAGATACTACGAACTGCTTCCCCGAATCGCTGACGTTTATTGTCAACAGCTGAGATGTCTCGCGCACGCAGTTGAATAACGATCAGGAAGGGAGCATGAAGTTATGCTACTCCACGATTACGCCACCCGTATTCTGCTAGACTAACAAAAAACAATGCCCAGGGGGAAGTCATTCCGCACCTGATCTTGTGCCCTCAGATGTTCACGTTATCCGCTCTCTATTGAACTTCGTTCAAGGAATTTCCTTCCCGGGTAAAAATGCGCTCCGAAAATGGCTCAATGAATTCTTCGCCTCAAAACCACGTGACTTTTACAGTCGTGGAATCGAAAAGTTATCCAGCGTTAGCAGACTGTTGTAAATAGTGAAGGAGAATATATTATTGATGACTGTTATCGGTATCTGTTATGTTTATTAAACTTACGGAGAACGCTATGAACTGACGCACCAACTCTATATATACCGCTTATTTCACAGGCATTTATTTGCAGCTAACTTTCGTTGCTTATACTAACGTTTTTGGACCCATGTTGAAACTAGCTCTTCCTTAAAGCGTATTTTAATATATCCGATGTAGTTTCATGGAGAATATCTAAGATTATATTTCTGGCTTTATATCAAGCCGTTGAAAACTGTCCGCGGCCACAGCCCGTCAGCTATTAGCACCGTAGTTGTAAGCACAGAACGACAGCGACGACCCGACCTCACGGATCATGACTGTTCACTATATTATCATGATTTTACTCTATATGACTATTATCTTTACAGCTATATATTTTATTTGCTTGCTCTGTTAACTTCATGAAGACAGGTATGTTTACTAACATTCCATACTATGTATTTTAAGTTTTACTTCTAATAATCGACAGCCTATTATTATGTACATTTCTTAATGAATATTCACGTTTTCTCTTTTTAGAACAATCTTGGGATGACCATAATGATTGTAAAAGGTAACTGAATAAACAAATGTTTATGATTAGAGGCTGTTGTGGTATTTAAAAAAAAACAGTCTACTCAATGAGAGCTTATCGAAGGACCGAAATGGAAAACAAGAGAATATTCACAACTTTCGATGTAATATGGGATTCTGCTCGCTACGTTCTTCGATGTCAGTGGCTCAGTGACCCACGACTAGCTGTCATCCTGTTGTTGTTGTTGTTGTTGTGGTGGTCTTCAGTCCTGAGACTGGTTTGATGCAGCTCTCCATGCTACCCTATCCTGTGCAAGCTTCTTCATCTCCCAGTACCTACTGCAACCCACATCCTACTGAATCTGCTTAGTGTATTCATCTCTTGGTCTCCCTCTACGTTTTTACCCTCCACGCTGCCCTCCAATGGTAAATTTGTGATCCCTTGATGCCTCAGAACATGTCCTACTAACCGGTCTCTTCTTTTTGTCAAGTTGTGCCACATACTCCTCTTCTCCCCAATTCTATTCAATACTTCATCATTAGTTATGTGATCTACCCATCTAATCTTTAGCATTCTTCTGTAGCACCACATTTCGAAAGCTTCTATTCTCTTCTTGTCCAAACTATTTATCGTCCATGTTTCACTTCCATTCATGGCTACACTCCATACAAATACTTTCTGAAACAACTTCCTGACACTTAAATCTATACTCGATGTTAACAAATTTCTCTTCTTCAGAAACGCTTTCCTTGCCATTGCCAGTCTACATTTTATATCTTCTCTACTTCGACCATCATCAGTTACTTTGCTCCTCAAATAGCAAAACTCCTTTACTACTTTAAGTGTCTCACATCCTAATCTAATTCCCTCAGCATCACCCTACTTAATTCGACTACATTCCATTATCCTCGTTTTGCTTTTGTTGATGTTCATCTTATATCCTTCTTTCAAGACACTATCCATTCCGTTCAACTGCTCTTTCAAGTCCTTTGCTGTCTATGATAGAATTGCAATGTCATCGGCGAACCTCAAAGTTTTTATTTCTTCTCCATGGATTTTAATACCTACTCCGAATTTTTCTTTTGTTTCCTTTACTGCTTGCTCAATATACAGATTGAATAACATCGGGGACAGGCTACAACCCTGTCTCACTCCCTTCCCAACCACTGCTTCCATTTCATGCCCCTCGACTCTTATAACTGCCATCTGGTTTCTGTACAAATTGTAAATAGCCTTTCGCTCCCTGTATTTTACCCCTACCACCTTTAGAATTTGAAAGAGAGTATTCCAGTCAACATTGTCAAAAGCTTTCTCTAAGTCTACAAATGCTAGAAACGTAGGTTTGCCTTTCCTTTCATCCTGTTATACGTCAGTAAGGATCCGTACCGTGGAAGTTATACACAGTTTGTGTCAAGTGATTAGAAAAAAAAGACCTATTTCGGACTAGACAGTTCTTGGAATTTTCCTCAATAAAAAGTTGCTGACATTCCACTATTTAGTGTTCAAACGATAAACTTTAGATGCGTTGGTCCCAATGTTAGTCGAATATCCCACACAAAACTTTTCCCTACCCCCGATGGTTAAAAAGAGCAGTGCGAAAATCCTGAAGAAGTATAGCACCGTCTAGAAAATTATTTTTGAGACTTTTTCCATGCTTATATTAAGTATATTTCATAGAAACAACATTGACAGGAGCAAAATTGAAATAAGCGAGTAAAGAAATGCTTTTTTTGAGAAAAACACATTACATCCTGTGTTCGATCAAACTGGATTGCGAAATGTAAGACGCTAAATCATCCATTCTAGATTCCTTAATAGACAATCACAAATCAATGTTGATTACACTACTTCTCTGTAGCTCGCATCCGTCGGTTGTCGATGTGTAAAATATATCCGGGAGGTATTTCAATTCTCTTAGTAACTTTTCTTCTATGATGTCACTCATTTATAATTTCTTAGTTCCAAACCAGGAAATGACGAATTAAGCTAAAGGATTCGTTCCGTATTTATCCACGATATTATCACTTTAACCTCTTTCGTTTGAAGATCATTGTTTGACTTTCTTCTTCTTCTTCTTTTTCTCTTCCTCCTCCACAAGATCCTCTTGTTGAAATGATTAGGAGCCTGGCTAGAAAAATGTGATCGATCTTTAAATGTCCAGCAGCAGTAACTACAATGCGTATTGCCCAAACTGTACGACGGATGTTACACTAGCGTTTCCTTCACTAGCTCAGAAGTTAGTTACAGATTTCTGAAATCGAATTGCGTCTGAGCTCTCAGTGGTAAGAGCCTGTGGCATCTCGGAGAACGTGTGTGCGTCTTTTCTTTCATCCGAAGCGTCTTCTCATAGACAATGGTCAGACCAGTGATCGGACTCTAAAAGTAGCAAAAGAAGCTCTGGTTAGCCTGCGTGTTAACGCGACTGCTCCCGGGACGGGGAGATGTGCCGATCCAAGATCTAATCCGTCCGCCGGATTAACGACGAGTAGTCGGTGTGCGTGCCAGCCCGAATGTGGTTTTTAGGTGGTTTCCCATGTCCCATCCCACTAGGTGAATACTGGGCTTGTTCCCTTGTTCCGCCTTAGATACATACAAACAATCTACTCCTTACGCAAATAGAATGGGTACACTGCATTCGTTGTGGAGGAGCGGGGGAGGGGGGGGGATGAATAGGAGACTGATGATTTTAGCTGTTTCGTCTCCTTAAAAACACAACAAACATTTCCTAAAAACGTGCGTCAAAGCAGCATTATTGACTTTTTATCTCACTTCTTCAAAATACGAGCTTCTGATAAGGACTCCTTTTAAACAATTTGCAGTCCCTTTTCCCTGTATATCAAATATTCTATACCATTAACAGAGTGACCATAGAGCATGGTATCAGTAGTATGTATCCTTCTTGGTCTACAGTCAGTTAAAAAGAAGGTTATTGGGTGTCTTCTCCATGTTCTAATATTGTGCCTTATTCCTTCCGAATTACAGCAAACAATATATAATAATAATACTAATAATAAGAAATCTGTAAAACCCTCGTGTCTGTCTGTCTTTCAACACGCTGATTTCCAAAACTATTAGACGGATTTTTATGAGTTTTCGCTGGTACTTCAGTGTGTCTGGTGGTACGGCATAGAATATTTCATTAAAATCGGGTCACGCATATAAAAGAAATTCATGCAGCCATATTATAAGAATGTATGTACGTTCCATATCTCCTCCGAATTTATCCTGACGTGGTACGCATATCACTTCAAAAAAATGTTCAAATGTGTGTGAAATCTTATGGGACTTAACTGCTATTGTCATCAGTCCCTAAGCTTAAACACTACTTAACCTAAATTATCCTAAGGACACACACACACACACACACACACACACACACACACAAAATCGCTGTGGGGCGAACCACTTACCTATCAAATGGGTAAGGCCGGGCGTGAGAAGAAGTTGAAACGTCCCCTTAGAACAATTATACATGACTGTGTTTAAACTGACACACAATATTTTTAGCGCAACGCAATCTGACTTTCAAAAATCCCTACAAATGAATGGCCCCGACTAACGTTAACCTATACGTTTCACAAATCACTTACCTCACAAAAATCTTGGTTACTCGAACTACTGCAATACAGCGAGCGTCACTACTGCCAGCCAAATAAAATATTCAAACTACGGAAGGCACTAACTACTGATAGGCATAGTTAGCAACTGAAAGATTTTAATAGAGAACAAACAATGTATTTCCCTTAATAGTGTTGAAAACTCATAATATACATAGCAGTTCATGACATCCAGTCTTGCAAATTTCAAAACTCCGCCATCTCTCTCCCCACATCCACCACTGCTGATGGCTCACCTCCAACTGCGCAACGCTGCGCGCTGTTCACATCCAGCTGCCGCTGCCCAACACTACAATGGCAGACAACAATGCAAACTAGCCACAGACTGCACACAGCACAGCCAGTGATTTTCATACAGAGCGCTACGTAACGTTGCCAATAAGAAAACATAAACAGCCTACTTACATAGCCCCCATGCCCCCAACAAAAAATTTTACAAATTGTTTTGGGCAGTGGCCAATAATGATTTGATAAAATTTTTCATAATTACAATAACAAAGAAATCAAAGGCACACACTTATTGATACAATGTTGGTCAAAAGCTAAAATTTTCTCACAGTCCATAAAGACAGTCCTGATCGTTCATCACAGTAAAATAGCAGTGTTTTTCTCAAAGTCTGAGCAGTAGAAGAAAATGCACACGGAAGTAGTGGATTTCCATGCAGTATTGAACAAGTAGTGTTGTCCTTCCAATGGAAATACAGTGCTGACTCTTGAAATGCAGACAGGTAATGGGCCACAACAGAGCAAACCCACAGCAGAGTCAGTCGAAGTTGAAGAATATTGATAGGTAGGTCATCACAGAGCAGACCCACTGTAGTCCTGGTAGAGAGTATGGTATTGGTGAGTCATCAAAGGTGCAGACCCAGTGCAGTCCTTGTAGAAATAATGGTATTGGTGAGTCATCAAAGATGCAGACCCACTGTAGTCCTTGTAGAGATGGCCAGCAGCCAACTGTTGCGACTGTGCAGGTACACAATCACCATCGAAGAGTCATGCAGAGAATATAGCAAGTCCATAAACCACCACTTGTGTACTCACAAAGTTTTTGGAATTGTCCTTAGAACCAGCAATGCTGTTAACCAGTCCCTTGCTGACTTATCAACACACGTGGGAGCACTAACAGTCCTCTTTTTTTTACATATTGTGCATATACTATGACCAACAGAAATGTGTGCAGTGAAATGAATGCTTACAAGTTACTCAATTTGCTGAACTGGTGTCAATTACAATATTATAGCATTAGAATACAATAACAAAGGTACAAAATATATCATTAAAGATCATAACAATACAGATAACATTTGTAGTACAGGCTTTACAAAAGAATCGAAATAACATATACATCAGTGTTACAGGAATTATGACATAAGTTCATACATAAAAGATCAGAATAACTTTTGAAACATCAACTTCACACATGAGCATTAAAACAAAACAGAATAAATAATGTCTAAACATCTTTACAAAGAAAATAATATAGTATTTGAAAAATTCTACAACATAAATCTTATTAGCTAAACACATAAAGACAGGAAAAAGATAAATACACAAGGGTACATAAACACATAGAGGGATAAGACAAAAGGAAAGGACAGGGTTTGTTTTACTGCAGTATTTTGCAAACAAAACTTTCTTTACTTCTCAGAGATCTCCCTTCATTCATCATTATTCCCAAAAAGTCCTATCTGTACCTGCTTTCTGTATTCTATTCATATTTCTTTCAAAATAATTATTTCTCAGTGTACAATACTCATTTTGGCCCAAATCTTTTTCGTATGACTTCTCAATGCATTCTTTCCCTATTGTCCATAGCCAGTTTCTTATATAGTCTACCCCCTCTTAAGCTAACTTAAATCTACTGAGCTCAGATGCTAAACTAAGGGACGAGGCAATGCAGCAGCACAAAACAATTAACACAAACAGCAATGACAAAAAAAATGGAAAATTGCAAAGCAAGCTACAGTAAATCTAAATTACCAAGCAATGCAATATTACAACTAATATGAGCCAATGTGCAGCAACAAGAAAAATAAATCAGTAGTAAAACTGGCTTAACAGAGTAATACAAAGTTAAATTTAGTAGAACTATGCCTGGCACACAGCAGCAGCAAATTCAATAACTTATACCTAAAAATGACAAAGCTCAAACAGAAAAAATAGTACACTAAAGACAACAATGCAGATAAGGGAAATGTATATTCACATCTTAATATCTATGTCATTAAAGTGGTGCACCACAACTTATTCTACAAAATAAATTACCAAGTACTTGAAAATTCCTGTGAAGGTAAATGTATTTGTGCTCCCCCATTTTTTTTGAAAAAAATTATTATTTATTCGATCTGTAGACAGAAAATATTTATATTAGTACATCTATAAAATTTTATTTTAACCAATGCTGAAGTGCAGCTAGAAACAAGGTATTAAACAAAATGACCAAATATGTACAAAGGAAGGCATGAAACATCATTCATTAGCCATATGGCATTTCATAAGATAGTAAAAAAATCTCTCAACTAGAAAGACAGTAGTCATAATCAGGTGTATAGACATAAAATATTTCTCGTCATTTCATTAGGCATTTCAGTAAATATCGTAAATTAAGAGCTCCACAGTGTAATGATATGTTTTCAAGTTTGGGCGTGTCATATTTGCGATGCTTTCTACAAAGGAATGTCAATAGCGAGGATAATGGCCCCCTTTTCTTTTTCTCCACCTGTGCCTCTGAAAGGCACACACTAATGGCTTTTTTCCAGGCGACTGTCGCCCAGCTGGGTGCCCACGATGCATTACGTGCAGGTGGTCACTTAACTTTCTTACCGAAATATTTACAACACCAGTTTCCACTACAGTGGCAGTCTCATATACAAAATTTCACGGGTCGAGAATTTGCGTTGCAAATGTGTAGATACAAAATCTTATGAATATAACAGTGTCCAAAAAATTGTAATACATTCACGCATTTACATACATTTCATAACTCTTAAAGTACGATTCTTGGTTTCCAACAACCCTTTTCACAAACCAGAGTCCCGAACCACTACTCATTATTCCTTACCTTATTCGTCGACACTTCAATATTTCATCATAATAAATACGTAGCATAATCAAATTCCTCATATAGCATCAGCTTATTGATCATAAACATACCTCAACATCATAATACACATCGTCATCGTAATAATGTCATAACACCCCAGTCAAATCTCAAAAACGTCGTAGCTTTCTGCAATAATGTCAAAACCTAAAAAATATTCTCTGCTCATTTCAATAGTGTCATCTAACTCAAACGTACTTTAAAATCATGATCCCATACCAAATACATTATTCAGAGCTCTCATAGTATCACAATGGTTCCGAAAAAATACGAACAGCTCACAAAGTACAGACAAAATACAATTTCGTAAGTATGAAATTATCCAACTGTGTAATTGCGTAAACATGTGTCACTGATGTAGTAAAAAAAATGTTTATCTCTCAGTTAAATGATCAGATAGCTGTGTAATTTGTGTGTTAGAGAAATATGGTACCGATGTATAAACAAATACCATATTAGCTAGGGCTCCTTGTGCTTGCCAAACACATGGTACACAAAGTAAACGCGTACCCCCCTGAGAATTAATGTAATTATACCCTCAGGTGTTACAGATTACAGCAATGGAATGAAATGTATCATGGAAAACTTTCTTTGTAATTCAAAAATCTTGAAAAATAAATGGCTTAAGTACAAAATTAATCTCTCAAATGCGTGTCCTGTAACGCTAAATGTGCGTCTTGCTGTAAAATAATTCTGTGGAAGTGTCGTAGTTATCGTCCTCTGTAAGCAAAGTTCTGCTGAAGTCAATATACTTACCTCATCATAAACGAAAGTGGAATGCTTTGCGTATGGATACCGTAGTTATTACGTACCTTACCATGATCAAGAAAGTACTATAATGTAACGTATTGTTGTGCTACGAAAAAGGCTGTCTCATTGTAGCTATACCACAAAAGTTACTACTAAAACATGTTTTACTTTCCAGAATAATACAGAAAAACTGTGCAGAAATAAAACAGAAACACTGCAAAAGCAACATTGTATATTGTCACTCATTTGTAGCGTCGTGATAAAATCGTGTAGTTGTCACATAAACTAACCACTGTGTCATCTGGTATCTCACAGAAAGTACTTTAAATCCAGAATGTACGAGGGTTATTCCAAAAGTAAGGTCCGATTCGCCGTAATTATTGAAATTTGGCGCCAATGACAAAACACGCATGCGCGCCGACTCCCGGCAAGCCTTGCGCGTCAAACGCCGCCATTCGCTTTGTTACTGTTGCTGAGTGTAGTTCACAGTGTCACTTTACAATGTTTAAGACAATTGATCAGCCCGCCGATTGTGAAGTAAGGGCAGTGATACGGTTTTTGTCTGCAAGAAACAATTCAGCGGCGGAAATCCATCGGCAGATTACTGAAGTGTACGGTCCTAACATAATGAGCGACAGTAAAGTGCGCAAGTGGGTGCGAGCTTTTAATGAAGGACGGGATAATGTGCACGATGAACCACGGTGTGGCCGACCATCAGTGATTTCAGACGATTTGGTCAATGCGGTTGACAAAAAAATTCGTGAAGATCGCCGATTCACTATTACAGACGTAGACATGCATTTTCCGAATGTGAGTAGAACAACTTTGTACAGAATTGTGTCTGAACATTTGAAGTTTCACAAATTGTGTGCCCGTTGGGTTCCCAGGCTGCTTACTGAGCCCCAACGAATGAAAAGAATGGCTTTTGCTCTTGATTTTTTGGAGCGATATCATAAGGAAGGTGACAGTCTTTTAGACAATGTTGTCACAGGGGATGAGACATGGGTTTCTCACATCACTCCAGAGTCTAAACGTCAGTCAATGCAATGGCGTCACACGTCATCGCCAGTCAAGGTCAAGGCAAAGCAGACAATCGCAACACGTAAGGTTATGGCGACTGTGTTCTGGGATAGACGTGGAGTATTGTTAGTCGACTTTATGGAGAGAGGAACAACGATTAATAAAGCCGCCTACTGCGCTACCCTGACTAAACTTCGACGTGCAATCCAGAATAAGCGACGTGGTCTTTTGTCGTCTGGAATCTTGTTGTTGCATGACAATGCCAGACCCCACACTGCAAATGAAACGCAAGCTCTGATCAAGAAATTTGGATGGGAACAGATGGACCATCCTCCTTACAGTCCGGACCTGGCGCCAAGTGATTTCCACCTGTTCCGTTACTTAAAGGAGTTTCTCGGCGGCAAGCGCTTCGACACAGATGATGAAGTGAAAGAAGCAGTTAAGGACTGGTTATCGTCACAGGCGGCCGATTTCTATAACATGGGCATTCAAAAGCTTGTTGAACGATGTGACAAATGTTTAAATAAGTATGGAAGTTATGTAGAAAAATAGATAAAGATGTAAGGAATGTAAATAAAACAATTGTTTTGAAAAAACATTTTAGTTTTGATTTTTTTTTTTATAACCGGACCTTACCTTTGGAATAACCCTCGTATTTTCAAGTAAACCAAAATGTTGCATTAAAATCTCATTAGCAGTACTGGTAAATGTTCTAAGTATGTAAGCCTTATGGTTATTACATAATCATGCAACTAACAAGCAAGAATGTACACACACAATAACACTGTGATGTCTGTTCACTATAACAATGCATTCGTAATTTCTATTTAAATAAGTTCTCTTGGTTCTTGACTGGATATTTAACTTCAAACATTGTTGCATGGTAAGAGATTCTAAGTCTGACAAAGTAATGTAAAGTGAAAAATTTTGTAGCAAAAATTAAGTTAAAAAACAGATTCTCTCAATAAATGGTTTTACATGTAAAATGTGGTGTAAATCTTTACTCTTCCTAGTACGCAGTGTTTCAACTTCGACGCAATTATCATGTGGTATACGTCGGTAAAGAATACTGGAATTTTTCTCAAGGTTAGCGTCTATGTAATTTTTCCCTGAGCCAGCCGGCGCACGTGGCTGCCTGCGGTGCGAGTCATTGTCTGTTTCTTTGTTGGCGCGCGTCGTTATTGGGATTTGGAGGTCTAACTTCTACAAATTCACCTTGTCGAGAGGGCCCTGCCCTGTTTAAATCCCGCCAGTTCTGATGAAATTCAGGTCTGCTGTTATGATTATATCGTCTGTCGTCATGTCACCTCCAACTGCGCAACGCTACGCGCTGTTCACATCCAGCTGCCGCTGCCCAACACTACAATGGCAGACAACAATGCAAACTAGCCACAGATTGCACACAGTACAGCCAGTGATTTTCATACAGAGCGCTACGTAACGTTGCCAATAAGAAGACATAAACAGCCTACTTACAAAGTGTGAGCCACGACGTGCGAATAACCAGATTTTATCTATCTGGTGTTTGAGAACAATAGTACTTAGTGACATGCATCACACTTAACACACATTTTCAAACCTGTATGAAACTTTTTCTCACAGGTACCTCCACGTAATGATGAAAGGAAACAAGTTTTTCGCTTACTACGTTTTAGCTGTGCATTTTCACATCCAGCATGGCGTTTTAATTTACTATTTCCTTACTACCAACAGTATTTTGGAATAAATTTTGCACACAGAGTTCACAAAACTATATCTTTTACGTCATATAATTCAGGATATATGACGACATCATAAAAGCTGAGACAACTGCCACGTCGTGCATGACGTTTGACATTATTACTTCTTTGATGCAAACTCTATTCGCAACAAATTTAGCAAACAGTATCCACATATGCTAATGAATGTACCTACAAAATTTTATCATTGTACGGCGCAGAGAGAGAGAGAGAGAGAGAGAGAGAGAGAGAGAGTGAGTGAGAGTGAGGGAGAGAGCACCAGGAGGAAACGCCAGAGAATCGGGGGATGGAGGACGTGAAGAGAGAGGGAAGGGGCGGAGGAGATGGACATAGAGAGGCGGAAGGAGGAGGATGACTAATAGAATTGAAATACATGCATATACCTAGGTAACGCTGGGTACTCAACTGCTTTAAAATTTTTCAAGAGAGACCATATTTATTGTGACGACGTGTGAATTATGTGTTTCAAACACTTCCTTAAAAGGCAATAATGGATGTGATTTTAACAGTGAATCTTTCTTTTTTAATGTTGACTACATAATTCAGTCTGGCGTTATTGAATGAATGTAAGGTCGTAAATCTACTCACTTGCCTTTCTTTCAGTGACACAAAACATGGACTTGACTGAACTGAGTAGATTTAGAGACCCATAATTTTTTTTGTTTTTTATTTAAATTGCACACACACAACACACACACACACACACACACACACACACATATATATATATATATATATATATATATATATATATATATATATATATGTATGCCTTTCTAATTAACTCTCGTATGTACTTCAAATTTACTGTTAGTTCTGTGCTCTTTGTGTATTCTTTGATGGCTGGAACAGATACACAACATTTGCGCACTCACACACGTAGAATAGGTCACAAAACATACAAATTACTGCTGTTTCGCTTTTTTTATGGTTCGTAAAATTTGATGAGTAAATATGTAAATACAGGTTTTTGATTTTGTAAATGTATTGTCATTGTTATTTGTACCGTGGCAGGGCTCCACTCTGTAAATTAAGTATCTTAAACATTTTAAAAATTTAGCAACGTGTCAGTCAGTAGCGATCAGTATCTCTTCCGTCTTCTTTCTGTTTAAGGACTGCAAAAGTGGAATATTTTATCGTTACTAGACATACTTGTCACAAGGAGTTATTGATGAATCTTATTTTCCGTCTGTCGATTGCTTTGTTACTATTGCAAACTCACCATTTATATCATTTCTTGTAGCTACAGAGTAACCTGTCTTCGGAAGTACCAGCTTCTGTATATAACAGTGAAGATGAAAGTTCCGTTAAGACTGGTTGCTCTGCAACTATGACGAGTCATATGAAGGCGGACGACGCTAACCGAGTCCAGTCAGAAAATTACATTTAAGCTTACCATTATCTGGGAAGCTTTCTCGTCGATGGGTTGGAATCAGTGAAGATTCAATAAATTGAAATGGTATGAGTGCGGAACCTGTAAGTTAAGGAATACGTAGTGGCAAGTTGAAATTTGTGCTGCACTGTAGCTGAGTCGTAGTTTGATTTCCTTTTAAAGTCATCTTCCTTTCCACCATTTCCCAGTAACACAATTTAACTGCTGGAGATAGGAAACTACAGGCTAATGTAATTTTCTTTTTCGACTAAGGCTTTTTCTATTCTTCAACCTACTGCACCTATTATTTAGCGTAGAAAGTACATAATTTTTCATAGCAAAGACAGCATAATTCTAATGCGTTAATAAACTTTGATGTCAAGCAGGGTAAAATGTCCGTTTTCTTCTGTAAGAGAGTATAAGAACATTAACACTCCTGTATATATCAGAATTTGACGAGCAAATAGAGTAATGTTACTGACATCATACAAAGAGTGACCACAGGTTTCTTTTGTCCATTGTACTGCATTATTTCCTACTCATCCGGGACAAATGAAGTATTTTAGGCATTTAATTTCCGAAGCTGGTTTTATTATTTGGCTTCAGCTTTTTGTACTACATAACTGCACATGTTCTGAGACACCAGAACATGTGTTATGACTGGTACGCACATACTTGCAACAAGATACACCTTTAGCGGGATACATTCTTATGATATAATTTCGAAGCGTTGCAAACTTTTATTTATATTGCTCTCAGGTATCACGTTGATAGTTTAGTTTGAGAGATGTTGAAAGTACATTCGAAAGAAATAAGCGCGAGTTTCTGTTGGAAACAATAGATTTCTCAAAATGGGAAAAACTAAAATTAAACATTGTCACTTGGTGCTATTTATTTGTGTACTGTTTTAACGTTAAAGACAGAAATTCCATAGGACTCACCTGCTTAAAAATTAAAGCAGTACAGTAAAAGGAGGAAGGACATCTGTGGAGGGAGGAATGGTAACTACTACCGAGCCCCGTTACAATAGGTATCGAATATGACTTGCAAATAAACGAAACAAAGTCAAACAGTATGAATATTTCAACAATAGGTGGCGACCCATTTCGCTGACAGGTCATCTGAAATGTTAATGAGACACGTGTACCGAGCTTTCGAGGAAAATTCAGGTCAGTTCAGTGAGGAAACATTAAACGTACAAGCGAAAAAGTATGATTCTCGATATGGAACTTCGCAAATTATTGTTCATGCTTGACGTGAATTGTTCCTATATGCGGCAGAATTTACACATCGTTTCAGTAATGTAACGCTACAGTTGCATCCATCGGACAAAGAGCTGAAGTAATGAAATGTGAGACTATTTATTTAGGAAAGGGTGGGGGGGTTCCGGTACCGGTCCACCAGATCTCAACAATGCTTTCTGTGACTTCAGTAATTTGTCGCTGGTGAGTCTGTGAATATTGTTTTACCCGAACGCTATGACCCCCTACTGCCTCCCTCTTACCTGTCCATTAGCACCGAAAGCTGTGACCCCCTTACTGCCTCTCTCTTACCCGTCCATTAACAATCATTATTCACCACTGTATCAAACTAAAATACACAGTTTGTAAAACCAACTCCGGCATTGTAAATACATGTTATTCACGGATAGTATTCCTCTACACAGAACAGAAAAATCATATATTTTTAGTTAACAAAGACGGGAAAGTAACAAGAAATGAGATACCTAACTGATGAACGTGCTGCCGAACTGATTCTTGAAGAAAACGCATCAGACAGTCTCCGGGATGAATCAGAGACATACACCCTGTAACGCGTTTGGTGGGTTGATTGGAGTAGCTCCGAGCAAACGACAGAGGTGAAAGGTAGACTTGCTGCATCAAGGATTATCAAGTCTCGTTCAACTGTTTACATATTATTTTCACAGGCCGTGATAGCTGCAGAGGCTATATAAATGACCGATATGCCAATAACTCTCAAAGGCCCTCTAACACCCTAAGGTGGGACCTAGTGCTATCCTTCAGTCGTTTCGACGGATACGAATTGTTTACGGCTTTACCAAGTTGAAATGTTTCTTTATAGCTCAATAAACTGAAATAACTAGACTCATAGGTGAGATACAGGCACCTAAAGTTCATCCAACAAAACGCTGCCAACAGAACACTTGCACAGTAGCAAGTAGCACGTGGGCAATTTCAGCAGGACAATGCGACATTACACACGTCCAGCATTGCTACAGAGTGGCTCCAGAAACACTCTTCTCAGCTTCAACACTTCCGCTAACCACCAAACTCCCCAGATATGAACATTATTGATGCCTTGCAACGTGCTGTTCAGAAGAGATCTCCACTGCCTCGTATTCTTATTTATGGACAGCCCTTCAGGATTCGTGGTGTCACTTCTCTCCAGCATTACTTCAGACATTTGTCGAGTCCATGCCTCGTCGTGTTGCGGCACTTCTTCGTGCTTTCCGGGGCCCTACACGATATTAGCCAGGTATACCAGTTTCTTTGGCTCTTCAGTGTATTTAAGGAATGCTGGATTCTTACTAATATTATTTCGTACTGACGAAGAGCAGCGGTTGCCTAAACTCTCGACAAAAATTATTTAAAAAATAGTAGATACAGGTTTTAAGCTTGGAGTGGACCTACAAATTTATTCAGCCTATTATGTAAAGCCCCGCTACAGACTTGAAAATAGCAGTAGGTTGATAAACACATGCACAGTTATATAACCATTCATGTTCCATTCACGAACAGACCGGAGAAGAACATAAACATTGATGTCATCATCATGATCAGCATCGTCATTCATTCGATAGTCATTATGGGTTAAAGGCCTCCTTCGGACTCTTCCATTCACTATCGTGTTTCGTTATTCGTATCCATGTTGTTTCTACATTTTTTCCTCATTTCATTACCAACATTCAATTCGGTTATAGCTTCGGTCTCTCTTGGAACACAGTAGATAGCTCCCTTGGCGTGCCTGAAATCGATTCAGATGGTTACAAGTCCCTCCCTCCTCCATTTAATTTTCATTACAGTCATTACTACGTCTCCCTCTAAAATCTTCCCTGTAGTGATTTTGTTACTTTTCCTGTCTTGTAATCATAAATATGCACCCATCGACTGTTCGCTGAGCAGCTGTCAGATTTGGAATGATTTTCCCTTTAAAATTCCATATCCCATTTATACAGCGTTAAACTGGTAGTACACTTTAATTGGAAATCTTACGTTTTAGAGACATTGGAAGGTCCGTCTCCAGAACTTTATTTAGTTTAATGAACAGACCGTTACAGTTGAATATATGTACATGACCAGGATTGGAACACGAATTTTCTGCTTATCATGAGAAGCCTTCTTACGCATTAGGAGGTATTAGCACTCTGTCATAGCTGACTGAAATTTTTACTGTCATTGATGTTCTCATTAATGACTTCCGAACCTAATACCACAATTTTCCAATGGGTACTCAAGAGTACCACCACTGCAGGAACGGGGTCTGTGTAGAACCACGGCTCACTTTGGTGCAAGCGATTTATATGAAATTAATGAATTGAAATGAAAATTTCATAGGGGCATGCTCCAATGGCTCAATAGTTAAACAGACTGGTCTGCAAAATGGAGTATATCTCGCTTCGAGTACTGTAGTCGATTCGGCGTAAGAAAATCCGTGACAGTTGATAGCGCTGTTGCCAGCCTTCAACTGCGAAGCGCTCACGGCTGCAGGTGAAGACAAGAGTCGTCTACAGAGCTGTGACAACACTGAGACGTTGGCATAAAGACTTTTACAAATCGCGTTACATTATTGGTGGAGGTAGACCCGCGAAGCTGCCGTGACCAGGCCACTGCAACTGTCAGTGATCAGCTCATGCCGACTCAGTTACAGCGTAACGTAAATTTCCATTTGTCATTAAAAATTCATTAAAATACAGGTTTAGCACTGATACAATTTCAATTGATTGAATCTTCATTGATTCTGTCCCACCGATCAGAAACATACCGAGATATTGATATGATTAAACGTAATTTTCTCCCCGCACGTTACAGCAGGAATTGGTCACAAACACATTTGTTGGAGAAGAAAGCAAATAAAATTCTTAGCCTTCAATTGGACAGCTGTGACTGGGCATATGCGACATTTTCGAACCAGCAATTGCACGTGAGAAAGGGTTGGTCACGTGATCATACAATGTAGGCTTTCACGGCCGGTATGGTCTTCACTTACAACTTCCTGTCTGACAGGTCGTGGTCGATGTATAAAACTCTCCCCTAACATTTCGTCTCCGGGAGAGTTTTATACATCGACCACGACCTGTCAACCCGGAAGTTTTAAGTGAAGCTTGGTCACGTGGTTTGCGCGTGGGCAGAATGCATGTAAAAGGACCACCTGGCAGGGAGCCTATAGTAGATGCGGCTTGCCTGCGAGTGAACTGAGGGTCACTCAGCAGGGACCGAACCCCATGGGGCAGTGTTGGAAGAGCCTACACTAAGGTAATAGACAGTTTAGAGTGTTGATACGCCAACATTCCAGCTCTGTCTGGTACTGCCATTAGAGAATAGCTTTTGGAATCCAAAGAAAAACACAAGAGGTTATTAGCTAGATGTATAGGAGGATTAGGCCGAGTAAGCGAGACAATGTGTGTTTGTAGCTGGTACAGTCTATTTGGTTAATGAAAAATCAATTCACTTCGTTCCAATACGGCCTGAACTGAACAATTGTGTTGCCCTATACAATAGAGACAATATTGGGTAATTTTCCTGCGCTCTTTAAATGAGATAATCAGTCCTTATCACGAAATATTTGTAGTTACTTTATTTCAATGGTACGCAAACTTGACGATCATCATCAGACGTTGTATGTTTCTAAAATATAAATAATAATTTTCTTTAGATGGACTCAGGAACAAAAAGAAAAAAATAACAATTACAAACTCATATCCTTACACCGTTAGGTGGTGTGAAGAGACACCGAATGGACCACGAACATGCACTGATGGAAAAAAAAATCACGAGACCAAGAAAGAGTTCTGCGACATAAACGAAAGCTGGTAGATGTGCTTCTGCATCCGAAAGATGATGTCTATTCAGATTTCGCACTAATCGCATAAAAGTGGCGCTATTAGTGCCACTATGAGGATACAAATCAGGTTTTGCTTTAAATACACATTGTAAGAGCGTGAGCGTTTGTTACTTTTGAGATTGGACGTAGCGAGTTATAGTCAATAACGCGTTTAAGGCGTGAAAGACACCACTCTCAGCAGCTCACTGTATCTGAATGAGATCGTGTAATAGGGCTACGAGAAGCTGGATGCTCCTTCGTCGATAATGCGGAATGCATCCACTGTACATGATTGTTGACTCGGCTGCTCATGAGAATGTGAAGTCGCAAGAGGACCAGGCGCCGAACGGCCACGTGACACTACCGAGAGGGAAGACAACCGTTTTTGGAGTTTGGCTCTGGCGCGTGGTACAGCATGTGCAGCAGAAATTTAAGCAGTAGGTGGCACCACAGTGACACACTTGGCTGCTGGCAGCGGTTTTAGCGAGGATGTACCGTCACAACAAGACCGGACATCGGACGACCACGTGGCAATACCGATAGGAAAGACCATCGTGTTTGGCGTATGGCTCTGATGCGTCGTATACTGCATCTACATCAGCAATTTGAACAGCAGTTGGCTCCACAGTGTCACAACGGACTGATAAAAAACGGTTAATTCAAAAATAGCTCCAATAACTTGCATTCCACTAATCCCAAACTACAGCCATTTGTGACTACATTTGCGCCAAGCGAGAACTCATTGGAGGCCAGTCCGCAAGTCAGTTGTGTCTTCTGATGAAAGATGGTTGTGCATCAGTGCCAGTGATGGCCGTGAATTGATTGGAAGGGGGCGAGTTAAGGCCTGCAACCAACCTGTCCGCATGCTAGAGACTATGAACCTACACCTGAAGTTTTGATGTTGGGTGCAATTTCATATGACAGCAGAAGCACGTTCACTGCAAATTTGTACTTCAATCTGGTGATTTGACCGGTTGTCTTCCTATTGATGAAAAGTATCCAGAAGATGTTCTACACGAAGTAACGGTCGCCCACATGCCTCTGTTTAACTCAACATGCTAGCAGAGTGTCGACATGTTGCCTGGGCTTGTTCGATCACCATACCTGTCTCTCATCGAGCACACTCGGGACATCATCGGACGACAACCGCAGCAGTATTCGCAACCGGTATTAACCATCCCGGTATTGTCGGACCAAGTGCAACAGGCATGACTTTCCATCCCTCAAGCCGACATTAGGCACCTATACAACACAATGCACGCTCGTCTGCAGGCTTGAATTCAACATTCTGTCAGTTACATCAATTAATATGACCAACATTTCACATCTGCAATTGCTTATCACTTAAATATGTTACCTAGACATATCTATTCCCGAAATGTCATTACTCTGCGTTAATTATTGTTTTCGTTCCGATTTTTTTTCCGCCAGTAATTGTGAAGAGATATATTCGTCGAACGCTCAGTAGCGTGGGTTTCCTATGCGTTCGATAGGTGAAGCACCACCCATAGGTTACTGCTGACCATGGAACAAGTCAACAAGGCTAAAAAATAAAATAATCACTCTCGGTGAATTATAAAAGGGAAATCATAAAATAGCAGGTTGAAATGCATCAAAATTGAATAAAACTTCTCGGTTTTCATCCCGCGTCAATTCGTATAAAATTTTCTTTCGAATTTTATTCAAACTGACGCGGCTTGTTAACCACGCATATTTTATTCAGACATGCCGCCACGAACAATTTCGAGGACATACATTAAGATTACGGCTATAAACATTAGTTACATTTGTAAAAATAATATAATTAAAAATGCAGAACCGACCCCTAAAAGTCGGTTATAGGAACCTTAACTGCCACCTGTTTCCAACACACGGAAGTAACAACAAATTCCTAGAACCGTGATCGACACAAATATGAATGTAGACGATGCCATCAGTTGGCATGTAGACAGGTGTTGTGGAGCGTATCGATAAAGCAACTCTGTTGTAAGGTGGATGACATGTCAGTGAGGTACCAGTAAAAGGCGCCGTAAGTCGCCATGGAGGCAAGAAAATCAATGGACTGGAGGTGTACAGACAAAGGACACCATCGGCCAGCATAGAGACAAGAAACTCGATGAGCTGGCTAACGTCTGTAGCGTCATAAGTGGTCGGCCTAGAACTCGATTACAATAGTGTATCAGCGCCAAACATTCACAACAGCGGCTGTTAGGATGAATAGTATTGTATAAGTCATCTTTTAGCCAGATATTAGATCATATGCCCAGTTACAAGCATATGACTTATTACATTAGGCACTGAGATAACAAAAAGTTGACCGTAGTGTACATAACAGGGTTTAAAATATGATAAGATAAAAATAAAATATACAGGCTTAATGGCTGACAAGTAATTGTTTAAAATAAAGAGACAATGTTCGAAGTATTTGAAATGTTTAAAAAAGCGATAAAAGAACGAAAGAGTAGTAAAATAATCCAGCAGGTCGTAGAAAAGTGTCTCTCTAAATTTCAGTTGTTTGTTTATTAAGGTAAATGCCTACCGTTTTTAAGAGGATGTGCATAACTTCCAGTTTCTTCAAATGTGCTTAATAGGTAATTCTTAGGGGCATTATGACAAATTTTAAACTGTCTAGGGTCGGCCCTTCAGAATGATTGTTCTGTTTCAGGGGCTCACTAGACAATGATTTATTACAAGCAGCATCAGTTGCATGCACTTTGAAACTGATGAGGAAGTTACGACCTGTGTGTCGAATATATTATGTGTCACAGTCGTTACAGAGAGCTTCTTGATAACAGGGTTTCACGTACAACTCTCTCGCGGATTGTAAAATTGTTGCTCTTTGGGTTATTTATTCTCTTTGTAACAACACATTTACGAAAAGAGTTACGTGAAATACTTTTAGCAATGCTGTGCTTTGCTTTTCTTTATCATCATTACCTTTTAGCGGAATAAAATGTATATATGGAAGTCTTATTGTTCTGTATCTGGCCTACAATTTAAGGAACGATTTTTCGTAACTGCAACTCATGCTAAGAATCAATATATCTTCCCTACTTCATAGTGATTAAAAGTTGAAATTACTTTGTTATGAACACTGATGTTACAGTTCGTGTGATCGTTCAAAAACACAAGTTCGCAGTGGATTTTATTTCTCGTTAAAATGCTATTTCATACCACGACTAGCCCAAGAACATGAGACTCTCATTAAAAAATACGTTGTCACTATAAAGTTTGCCAGATCAGAACGGAGCACAGCAAGATTCCTATCAGATTCTGAAGGTACATTAAATTATTTGCACTGTAAATTATATCCTATCAGCAGCCCACGTCAATCTGCAACACATCATAAAATCTGCTGATCTTCACTGCCAGTCTGGGAGCTAAAAGAAATAATATTATTTTACTATTATTTTACCGCTTCCTTGCGGTATGCTCGACTATATTGTAAGTCGTTTAAATACGCCGCGGCAGCGGCTCTTCGTTCTCCACGCAGCTCAGCACCACAGATAATATTTATATAACTGAAAAATGTCTCAACAGGATGGG
The DNA here is from genome assembly GCF_021461385.2 of Schistocerca piceifrons. NCBI lineage: Eukaryota > Metazoa > Arthropoda > Insecta > Orthoptera > Acrididae > Schistocerca > Schistocerca piceifrons. The sequence continues at coordinate 317,198,308 of NC_060139.1, read as the reverse complement.
ATAATATGCAAGCAAGCTTAACAATAAATAATACAAGTTTTCATTTAAACAACTCTATTAAAACCTTTAAATATCTCAGTGATTACAGACCTTTGTGAATTCACACGTAATGGCGTACATTGCTTAGTCTCGACAAAAGAGTGCTACATTGGCGTTCTCTACGACAACAACAGGAGATCTTACTCGCACAACTTCCAAATTAAGACGACAAAGACATTCATATTCAACACGTATTATATACTAGTTCCTTTTTTTAATCTCTGTTTAACATTTATCTTCTGTGTCGGTTTTATTACTCGCCGACGCAGACGTTTTCAGAAATAAATAATAAAAAAAATACATAATTTTATACAATGACACAATATGATACATCTAATTCTCTAATTACTACATAATATATTGTTTTTGTTTCTCTAGACGTTACAAGGGTTCCAATAGTATCTATCTTGGCTGTATGTTTGAGTCTCTTTTGGATGATTTCATTTGTAGTAAATAAATCTGTGCCTGTATTTTTCAACAGTTTGTTTACTGTATGAGACAATTGCCAAAATAGTTCATTTTAACAAAATTTGAAGTAGTTGTAACAGTAGATCTTGAAGATCATTGTTATTACTTATTGATCTCTGCATCAACATCATCTGCTTACAATGACTACCCTTAGCTGTCTGTTTCAGAATATCAATTTCTTTTGAGTTTCACCTGCATCTAGTGCGAATTTTAGCATCCTATGAATAGCTGAGTAAAAAAAAATACTCTTTGGTATTTCTGTGGATGACATTATGCAGCATTTAAATTAACACCTGTTGCAGTAGATTTTCTAAAAATAAAAAAATACTGTTTGTCATCAAGGTTAGTGATAGGGAGGTCAAGGGATTTAACGTTTTTGCTATGTTCATGTTTTATATCAAATGACAGCTTTGGATGACCATTACTTAAAACCTTAGTTAAAGCATGTTTCAACTTTTGAAGCTTCATAGAGCAACAGTGTATCAGCTACATCTTTCCAACAATAAATAATTTTACTGGTAATATCGGGATTTTCTTAACAGAATTTATTTTCAATGTAATTAATAAAAGTCTCGCTAAAGTTCCAGCTAGAAAATTTCCCACTGTTGGGATATTTACTTAATAGTAAGCCTTGTTTTTGGGACAGAAATAATTAAACGCAAAAGTATGTTACAAAAATTCACTCTGTGTTATCAATAATATTATCAAAAAGCATCGATGTATTGCCATGTTAGGATTTTGGAAATTTTAAACAGTTCAGAAGGATCAGGACGAAAATCGTGAAGTTCATTATGAATTAGATTTAAAAAGCTCAGCATGTGATTCCAAAATATGCAAAGGCAATATTGAGACAAATTCGCCTGTTACTCTTCATGTCCGACAAAACAGCAGTATACATTGAATTAATTCCTAATTTACAAGGCTTCCAAGTAAAAAAAAAGTATTAATAAAGAAATGTATAACGTGTAGTTACTTCTTAGTAATGAGGTTTCTCCACAAATTTTTTCTATGTTCCTCAAATTTATAGACGAAAAGATAAATCCTTGTGAGATGCTATTGCAGATAGGCACCATAGGGAAATTAACACTTTGATCGCCAGCCGGAGTGGTCGAGCGGTTCTAGGTGCTACAGTCTGGAACTACGCGACCGCTATGTTCGAAGGTTCGAATCCTGCCTCGGGCATGGATGTGTGTGAAGTCCTTAGGTTAGTTAGGTTTAAGTAGTTCTAAGTCTAGGGGACTGATGACCTCAGAAGTTAAGTCTCATAGTGCTCAGAGCCATTTGAACCATTTGAACACTTTGATAAACAGAGTAAGGCTATCCAAGAATGTACAGATAATGAATACAAATTTGATCCTAGTGGCATTAATACTACCGAGATACCATCTAGTAAAGCTGAATCTGCTCTGTTGAATAAAGGCCTTAAATATATTTTAATACCATCGTTAAACCAGACAAATATAAAATCTAGAGTTAAAGTTGCAACCAAATCTACAAAACGTAGTAACTCTGAAGTATGCGAAATATTATTATGACCAAAGGACTTACTAGGAATAAGCAAACAAAATTAAATACTGATTTCGTATATAAAAATGCAAATAATAAATTGACAATAGGTAACGGCATTTTTACTGAGGGAAATAAGGGGAATACCCTTGTGATCGGTAGACAGGACGAATATATAAATTTTTCAATGAAAATGACGTCATTGACATTACTAAAGATTCAGCTGCTAAGTTTCAAATTAAAATTACGAAATTTCGTTAAAATTAAGAAGTTAATCGATAACAATTATTTTTCATTCCTGCCAGAAGAAAAGTTCTCTTACAGAGTAATGAATCCACAATAACGAAAGCTTATATCACAGTTTGAATTACATAACCGTGTAATGGATCCATTTGTTAACAATATAAGTCATCAAATAAAAATTAATAAAATCGTAAAGTCTGTTTATATACATGAAAAATATTTTGTCCAAACAAATTGCAATACAAACATTCTAGTAGTTCGTAGACACCTCGTTAGTGTCCTGTTAGTGAACAGAAAAGAAAAACGACCTATTGGAAGTCAAGCTAATTTTCATGACTGTGAGATGGGATATTTAGAAACCCAACCGGCAGAAGAAATTTCTATCGATGACAAGTGGAAATGGAACAGTAGGTAAAGATTTGAAGATTTGAAGAACTTTGTAATGACCTCACCTAATGCAATACTTCTCGATTTCCGTATGTAAGAATGGAAACGGAAGAGATTCACTCTGAAAAAACAGATATTATTAATACGTATGACTGCTTTTTTAAAAGAAATAATTAACATGATACTTCCTAGTTGTGTATATAATTGCCGTGTTTAAGTCACGAGGTGTCATGTACACCGTCTACAATGAAAATTCACTATGCTTTCAGAATTTTTTTGAGGTTCATTCATTGTTAACCAGCTGTAACACATAGCAATTAACGGAAACGTAACTCACCTGCACTTTTAATATGTGCTCAGGACCGAAGAGGGTACCTTATTTGTAGTTTTGAGGACGTATATCTCCCAGCTAACCTCAGTGTAGCTAAAAAGACGTTGGTATCTGATACGAGGAAGACATCTTCGAATATTATGTTGAAAATTTGTATGTGATATGTCACATTTTGGACTGTCAGAGTATGAAAGTTTTTTTGTACTTTTATAGTATTTAGCATCCTGACAATGTCTCGCTGCAAATAAAAGTCTAGCTTTGAAAATACTTGGTTCCTACAAAACTTGGTCCTAGTTAGGTTCGTTGGACTCATTTATTCTACCTCAGTGATTTTTGATTTTGGACGACTTCAAAAACAAATTTGTTTGTGAAAGCATAAATTTGGTCTTCGGTCTTTCCAAATATGTGTAAGTTTAAAATTCACAACACACTTAACACAATCATCGTGTGGCGAGCACTGAAGCACAATTTTTGCGCTAGAAAACAGTTTTACAAACGGTATCACACTGCGCGGTCCTCGTCGATCCGTTAGTGTGGCGTAGCATTATAGGTGATGAATTAGTGCGTTCGATTGTGCGACGTTGCTTCTCCTATTCTGGCTGTATGACACCGACAGATATTATCCCGTTATCATCAACGTCAATACAGCATGCGTGGCCGCTGTCGCTAAATCACGCTGACGCAACAATCCCCGCCATGGGCGTAGCTGGTTTGGATCCTGGTCGTGCAGAATAGAAATCCTTGCCCTAATTTCATTGCGAAGACGACAGTACACGCAAGGTTACATGTAGATCACAGAAAGGAAGGTTAGAGCTAAACGTCTCATCGTAATCGAGATCATTGAAGAAGGAGATCTAGTCATGTAGGAAAGGTTACGGGGAAGAAATTCGTTGTGGTTTATTTAAGGACATAAAGTAACTTATCGAACTTGCGGAAAATCTGCATTGAGATGGTCGAGCTCTGATATGAAATACACACCCATCCTAAATCCGCGGTTCAACAGCTGTATGATCTCACCAGGCAGTCGTGGCGTCTCATAACATTGAACCCACACGATAATAGATTCGTTTGGAAAAGACCACTGACAACATAGCAACCTACAAGTGGCTTAGAATCATCGAAGCAGGGTGCATGTCGTATTGAGACTGGGTGATCTAGTCTACGAGGCATGAAACAAAGTGTCCGCGAATCATTTTTCGAACTAGTGTGACACATACTGGAGACATGGATGGAAACTATCCTAATGAAGGCACAGGCCTCCAACTAGACTCTGAACATTCTCCCTTCCCCTCGCTCCCTCTTCCTCTCAGCCACTCCTTCACTTCCTGTGTCTGACTCTTCCTTGCTCGGTGTGTCTCTTTCTCACTCATTCTCACTGTTTCCTCAACCTCTCCCTCATCCCCACTGTTCCTCCCTCCCCCTCATTCTCTACCGCCCCTCCTCATTCTCTCTCTCTCTCTCTCTCTCTCTCTCTCTCTCTCTCTCTCTCTCTCTCTCTCTCTCACACACACACACATACATACACACACACACACACACAGGGCAGCTGTCTGTTTGTCTGTCTATAATATAGTTGCTCGTCATCTACATAACCTCCTGTAGCTCAGCATACTTCAGAAATGATCGCATCTATTTCTTTACACATATACTAGTGAACCCGGCAAAGCTAGGAAATTGCTAAATATGTATGGGAATTGGACGTAACGTCCTAATCTCTGCGCCTCTATTTCTGTCAATCTCCTCTTCCTCCCACATTCCTCTGTCTGTCACCACCTCCTCCCTCTCTCTGTCGTCTTCCCCCTCCCTCCCTTCTGTGCTCGTCTCCTCCTCCTCCTTCTATTTGCTCATTTCCTCCCCTCTTTCTGTCCACATTATTTTACCCCAGTTTTCTAACTTCGAGCCTTGTTGATTGGTATTGATTGGAAATTGAAGCCGTTTGAAACGAATGGTTAAATTGGTTGGAACCATTGGTATATGGGGTACGAGAAAGACCTCTCCAAGTGCTGGATCTGTGCGCATAGTCGCTTCGATGACAGCATTTGGCACGGTTTTAATCTGCAAACGGGTAGATTTACAAAGTGTCAGACAATTGAGATTTCGTCGTAGGGCTGTAATCATAACCCGATAAGTTATTAATACAACTAACTTCCTGTTTTCTGTTAAAATCGACTGCGAGGAATAAAACAAAACACTGCATTGTTATGTACGCAAATTTTGTATAAATTATACATAGGGAGAAATAATATATGTAGGAGAAATTTTTTTTTTATGTTATAAATGCTCTATGTCGCAGTTAAAATTAGCTGCGAATAAGAAACTAGACCACACATTTTCACAGCACAACATTTTTTGCGCTCGCAATCTGTTTTCACGGACAAAGCTGTACAATTTTTTTGTTTTAAAAAATATCCTGCGTCGGTGTGGCTGTTTATTAGAGTACTGTCCTAAGTAAATCGGTCAAGCACCTTTCAAGACTTTTTCATGTTGCCTATTGTACCTCATATACATTTATATACGACATAAATTTAAAAAATTATGGTCTATGGACGTCTAAATTTTATTAGAGTATGATGTTAAAATTTGAAGCAAACATGTAAAGAACTTCTGGAGATTTTTGCCATTGACTTACCCTCTGTATATAGTATATAGATACTAACACGCATCATGTATTAAAAATATGTAATCCATGTCCGTCTGAACGTTTTGTGGAGTTTTGAGTAAGAAACTGAAAAAAATTGGCCAAGAACTTTTCGAGGCTCTTTTATATAGCGTATATTTGTATAAAACATATATTAAAAATATATGTAGCATACGTCCATCTGAGCGTTTATTACGGTAGCATGTATTAATTTGAAGTAAATCGGTCAAGAACTTGTACAGACTTTTGGTAACAAATATAAACTATGACTTGTCTTCATTTAAAAGTATAGATTTTACATACATTGTATACACAATATAAATTACAGACATATGTAGCCTATATCTATCCGAATATTTGTTAGAGTGTCGTGTAAAAATTCGAAATAACTCGGTCAATAACCTTGAGAGAGTGTTGGTAAAATCTTTTTCCCTTTTCTGTTGTGTGTGTGTGCTGTGTGGCCTGTGTCTGCCCGAACGTTTATCAGAGTAGAGTGTAAATATCTGAAGTACATCGGTCAAGAACTTGTCGAGATTTTTGGTAACAACAACAACAAACTACTACTTGTCTTTATATAGTAGTATAGATATAGACGAATTTACCGATTACTCGATAGCTCTTTCATTAAACTATGGAGCGATGGTGTTACCAAACTTCTTGACCTATTAAAACGGGGTGTTGGACTTAAGAAGAACTGACACAATTAAATGTCTAGAGGATACGCAAGTAGTGCGCGGCTCTGTCAGGAAGAGCATATCTACCGGAAGGTAAGGGTTCGACATTCAAGCCCTGGTCTGGCATGCGACGCATTAGTAATTGAAGTAAGTAACGCTTAACCTGAAGCTCGTGTGCAAATACGTTACAAAAAGTGAAAAAAAAAACGTTAATGATTTACAATTACAGAGAACCTAAGAGAAGCAGCATGGTTTACAAGGTAAACATAGGGGTATAAAACAATCGTCGTCATTTCGGAGAAAATCCTGGTTTCATTCGTTGTGCTAGACACTGTTTTTCTTCCCAAGTGTAATATACCGGTGGTGCCTCTGGTGCAGGCGACTTTCAAAAGAGCCAACGGGTTGCAAAATTAAAAGCGCTGGCGAGAAGTGCAATTACCTTTCTGTTTGGCTAGCGAATTAGTGACGCGCCGATGCAGGCGTTAACTGAATCAAACAGCTGCCACCGGGCGCCGCGTTTGCTGATGTTTCTGGTCGAGGCAGCAAGACGAAATCAAGTCAGCCGGGGCTAATGCAAACAGATGGCAAACCAAATGTTTTGCCAGCAGCTGTCTGTTGGCAGGAACACTTAGAACACTGGCAACACACTTATGTAAGATATCTGACTTAGCATATATTGTAACGCCCCCCCTCCCCCCCTCCCCCCCCCCCGGTTTCCCCCACCTGTTTGTTCATCAGCTACGTTGTGTCTAGCTATTCAACATTACTGTTTTATTTTTCCGAATTTTGGACAATTTACCTACGTCATTGAGACGTTCTAAGCTCTATGCGATTATTTGTAATTCCTTTCTGGACTGATTGTAAATCAAATTACGTTGATATGCCTACCACAGTCTTTTGAGGCGACATTAGTTTCAGATTCTTTATTGTGATAAAGGCATTGTTCTTCTAATATTTTGCATTGTATCTTGGATCTACACATAATGGCAAATTTTTTGTCTTCAACAATGTCTTCATTCTGTGCAACAGGTTCATTTTATTGATACATGTATACTAATTCTTTTGGTTTTCTTATTTTACAAGTAATATGGGAGAGATAATGTCTTTTGTGACTGTATAAAGTTTTATTTGGACCCCACACTCCTAACTTCACTTAAAACATCTTTAGTGGTCACAATAACAACTGTTTTTTTATAGATCAGTTTAACGAGATTATGAACAGTTCTTATGTTTAAAATCAATTACTCAGTATTTTTATCTTCTACATTAGTTCCACAGGAATTCAGGTTTTAGCCAACTGCACTGCATTGACACATATTATTTTCTCATTTGCATTTTTTTATGTATCCACACTCACCTTTTGCAGTTTGTTTCGACTGCACATAACGCGATCGTCTTCAGTTTTGTTTTTGTATTTATATGTCATTCCTCGCAATCAAAACAGACTACACGAGATGAATGTGAATGTACAAAACGTGCAAGTGTACCTTGCAGCCGGAGTATTGCTCAACGGCGTAAATTCTCGAAGTTCTCCTATTGGACCTGTAACAAAATAAATATGTGTAAGTAATTTTTCAATGCATTTTCTATCGGCATACTTAGAGTAATTGAAAAATATTAAGTTCCAACAAAATGACGACGTGTTGAAAAACATGTCATTGCTTTCGCTCAAAACAATCGTGACAAAAGGGTGAACCGAAAACAGCCTTCTAAAGAAATTCCAAAACGGCCACTTTCACTGAAAGCGAATTCAGTTTAGAATGTCAGCATCAACTTCCGATCAAAAGTTATGTTCCCCGCGAATTTGAAGAATATATTTTTGACAAAAACACGTTTAAAATTTGGAGTTACATTTTTCGTAGTTAAACAGACTTTTAGTCAGTGATCCCTGGGCCTTACAGCAATCCTACCGATCCAAAAGCAGCTCCCTGTCCACCTTCTTCATGGACATGGTGGTCAGTTTGTTTCATCAGCTACTCTGCTCGCTCAATACGCTTTTCATCGACTTTTGTGCAGAAGTTTTAACAGGCTGGTCCGATATCAAGTTCGAGCACTTTCGTATGCCTGTTAGACCGTCACTGAAAGTATATGCTGTCACATTGGCCGTGATGTCGACTATTTTTTCCCGCTGTGGATGGTTCTACAAGGTACCTTCTCACAAATTGCCTTGTAATTCCATAACAGAGTTCGTGGTCAGCTTGGGATGAACATTACAACAAAGTAGATATTTTAAGTGAAAAGAAAAGATTTTTTAAGTTTTGGAAGAGGAGAAGCAATCCCCTTAAAAATGAATTCCAAAATAGATGCCTTGTAGATGGAGCTTCCATAACTACTGCTAGAATAATATAAACTGAGTACAGTTTTCAGGAGTATATTTTGCAAAGTGCAGAATGACTTATTAGAGATAAAGTAATGTAATGTACTGTTACAAACCAATGTATTTAACTTACATAATACAACGAACTTACTTCTTTAGGTGGAGACAACTTTCATTTTAACCACTACATTCAAAGTTGACGTATTTGATTGCAAATTCGTTGCACCAGAGAATGAATTACAGCCCAAAACTAGATCTTAAAAGAAATAAAACTTACAGAGAAAAAAAAACGCTTGTCATGGTAGTTATTATGGTTTTCAGTCTAATGCCCACATTAAAGTCAGTTCAAATAACGTCTTTTAACGCTTTGACGAGAATTATTTCAGTAAAGTTTTCGAGGAAACTAAAAATGAAGACGAGAATTTACTGTTAATTCAGCTACGTAGATCATTACAATACTTTCTTGCAAAATATATATAAGTTAGAAGTTGCGAACATAATCGGAGCACAACTATTCATGAGGCAGAAGCTAAATCGTATTCAGTACTGCTCAGTCTAGCAACACACGAACAATAGACATATTTTGTGTCTTCTTAGAAGTAGAGACAATAATTGGTAAGTGGTTCCTGAGGACTACACTCCAGAGAGTGCCTGAACGTACTCATTAGAATCACCTATTCTATCATCATCTGTTAGGTGTTATGGATATTTCAGGAGAAACAATGAAAAGCTGAAGAAACAGAAACGTGGACAATATCGAGTGAATTTCTCAGATTAGCTGTTTAAGAGCCGCGAGCGGTAACGTCGAGTGCGCTGAACGCTGGAACAGATAATTCGCACATCTGAATCTACTTTCTTTCTTCGGTATAACGTAGAGAAACTTTGCAAAATAGTAGTCACCCTTTGGTAATTAGTGAAGAGTATATGGGGATACTTTCCGAGTTTTGTTATTAGGTGGTATCACTACGGAGTTCATTAAAATGAAATCGTAGTTGTGTAATAAAACTGTTGGGAACTGGCTCCTGTAGCGTGTAAGACGCGAAGTACACTTGTTGTAAAGTGACATGTTCACTAGGCGACAGCTTTGTTAGGATTTTATTTTTTTATTGGGCTTTCATAAACCTTCCAGATGGTCAACATTTATTGAGATAAGTGGTACATCTGATGATGAACCTGTAATTCCTTAAGGACATCTCATGTCTGAGGCATAGTCCATGTGGTGATAGAGAATGTCTCCGTGTCAATAAAAATTCAGCTGGATGTGGAGGTTGCAATATGACAAAAATCCATAATGGTTCTCTTCAAATGGTTCAAATGGGTCTGAGCACTATGGGACTTAACATCTGAGGTCATCAGTCCCCTAAAACTTAGAACTAGTTAAACCTAACTAACCTAAGGACATCACACACATCCATGCCCAAGAGAGGATTTGAACCTGCGACCGTAGCAGGTTCTGTAACTGTTGGATTTTATAAGGAGAACGTGGTGGTAAATTGCTGCTTCAGCTTCCTCAGCGTCTCACACAGACCGTCTCTCTGATACCGCCGACATGTAAAGAATGTGTTATTTAAACCATGCCTTATTTTCAATAGGCTTCCATTAAACTAAAAAAAAGTGATAAACTCCATGTCTTCTGATAAGTGTTGAAAGTTTCCCATGTTGCACACTCATTCTGCCCCGCACAAGAGATCCCCATAGTAGTTGAGAACTATTCTCTGAAATTATTATTTATTCGTATATTATGTTTATTCGCGTTTAATTAATTCGTGACGTCTTTGATTATAAATTTTCTAATCAGAATGTAAACTGTGTACTGACTCGTTCCGTGCCCAAGTATATTTGGTTCGCATGGTCTCATATAACCCAAAATAAATAAATCTGGTGCTGTCCTTTACACCTGTCCGGTAGAGGTGACTGCAGAAGTTCTTGTGAAAGAGGTACAGCCTTACGATGGCTAACAGGTGCCACGTATCGTAAGTCCGTGCAGTAAAGTAGCATCCTGAAAAAACACGAACACTGTCACTGGCAAAGTTTAGAAATGCCCACTGCGCAATCAACTGACGCGAGGAACAAACAGCGTTCTTTCATTCAGTTTCTGCGTGGTAAATGAGTGTAATCTCTTTAAATTCCCGCATATAGTAGTAATAATAATAATAATAATAATAATAATAATAATAATAATAAACCCCGTGGAGGCCCAGGAAAAGAATAGGCCTTCGGTATGTTCTGCCAGTCGTAAATGGCGATGAAAAGAACAAACCACTAATAGGGCTAACCGCCCTTTCAGTGTGATTAGTTGGTTCAGGACAGAACTAATGAACATGGTCGGGGACGACGCTTGAACCCTATGCCCGTCCACTATGGTAACGACACTGCTAGCCACACGAAAAATGATTTAAATTCAAATAGAGGTGTTTTGCGGGATATGCTTCCTGCAACCACTGTAGAAAGAAAACAAAGACAGAGGATGAGATGGTCAGATGAAGTTAACCGACACCTCATGTTCTGTTATTACCAAGCAACAAACTTAGGAACCAACACAACTGGATACAGATCACAAGTATATACAAAATTTATTACCAGATACCCAGAATTAAAATTTTTAACAGAACAGCGACTAGCTGATCAGATCCGTGTAATAATAAAAAATAACAGGATACCCCAGTCAGAATTAGAAAACATCAAACAACAAGTACAACAAATACTGGAACAAAATAATGTACAATCAGAAGAAGAAAATACAGTAATGGACTCAAACATCCCAGAGCAAACAAACAAAGAACACCACGCATCAATTAAACAATCAGAGAAAAACGAAATCTTAAGACAGCCACCAGAACAAGCACAAGTAGAACATGAAGTGACACACATGTTAGATGTAGAAGAAAAATTTCAGTTGACATATACAGAATACAAAGACACAAATACAGACATTAGACCAGGGCTTCCCAACATTTTCAGCTGGCGGACCCCTTCTTCAGTCAAAAATCCATGCCGGACCTCTAGTCAATCAAGGGCACAGTAATTTTAAATTTCAGAGCGAAACCCATGGAACTGAAAGCTGCTTAATGCAAGTGCCATGTTCCCAATGACCCCCCCCCTCCCGAAGTATCAATAGTCTTTGTTTTAGAGATGAATGAAAACATCTTGAAATTAACGATCCAATTTGAATTCCCCCCGTATCCAGACACTTACTAGTGGATTTACTCCCTTTGTTCAACACACTATAGCCTAATTAAAATTACTTGGTAATTGACATTTCACACGTTGGAGCTTCCTTCCTCCAAGAGCAATCAACGTCACGTCGAAACTGTTAGCTGTTGACAAGCTGCCGCTTGTGGTCTGTTCACTTCCACTGTTTGGCTACTGTTGTGTAAGGAGCATGCAAATTTCGTAACAGTAGTGCGCGCGCGCGCGCGCGCGTGTGTGTGTGTGTGGTTTTTCGTGAAATCCGAAGAAAAATGTTCAAATGTATGTAAATATGGGACTTAACTGCTGAGGTCATCAGTCCCTTGTCTTACACAGTAACCTAAGTTTAGCTTCCGCTAAGGACAACACACACACACACACACACACACACACACATACACACACACACACACACACACAAACAGGACTCGAACCTCCGGCGGGAGCGGCCGCGCAATCCACGACGACATGGCGCCTTAAGTTACGTTGTGCAAGACGCGACAGTTGGCTGCGACTGCGACGCTGCCCCCTCCTCTTTCCCCACCCTGGCAACTGCGACACGGCCGCAACACGACTGGAGTCGTCGCCGTTTCCCAAGCTCCGGTCGGCGGCGGCGGATTCAAACATAAGAAAAATAAGAATTCCGATTTTCTTGCTGTAAAAAATACTGTATGTTAATGCAACAAAGTTACATCGGCTCCCAGAGTTAGTTTTTCGATACAGATTCTCCTTTTACTTTAAAAAATTGAAAAGTATCTCTTCCGGTTTTGCGTGTTTTTTTCGCTGTATATTACATCTCAATCAATTGTGAGGAAAGTAAAAGGCACAAAAAATTGATGTTTGCGTATCTTACAGTTTCACATTACAGCTTGATAATGACGTGTCTATTTTTCCGATATTCGCCACAGTTATCCCGATACTTAATTTACAAGTAACCTACTGCATAAAATTTGGATTGTGTACAGTGAAAAATGTGGTCGCTGGCTACTTTACGTATGGTTCACGTTAGGTCATACATCGTTGCCGATGAAAAGAAGCTAACATATCGAAATTATTTTTTAAGTTGAGATGAGATTGATATCGATCTCCGTTTCCGAGATTTGGGCTCATATATCTCCGGGAGCGTCGCGACTAGCCGCCAGTTCTGTCGACGCGCGACGAGAATCGTGTGGTCATCACACGATAGAGAATGCATTTGTTTTGTTTCGCTGACACATTTGGACCTAATGAAACCATTTTATGTCATATTCCTCCGGTATGAGTTACTAATATTTCTCCATATGCTCTTGACAATTTCATTTAAAATGCCACGAAACGTAGGTTTCTTAAAGCCAAGTGATCAAGCAGAACCCATTTTCTTGGTTTTGCTGAGGCATCTGAACCTGTTCCAAGCTTTCTTTCTCGTTTATTTCTCTGATACGAGTCCCGAATATTCCTCCATCTGTTTTTGCACATTTCACCTAAAATTCCAATGAAAGATAAGTTTATTAACAATAAGCGCACGCTAGCTTCATTGCATTGTTTCAAGTTCTTGACAACAAGATAGGGTTACACCTTAATCATCTCTAGAATTTTGATTCTGAACGTCTACAGTATACACTGGCAGAAATGTGGAAGAAATAATGTCCATGCTTGTTCACAAAATTTCCCATGCAGAAACTTTTGGAACAAGCTAAGGCAACTTTCATAGCCGAATGAATCTTTATTCCCATCGAAATGAACTTCCATATTCTTGTATTCTGACAGCATACATCGTTATGGATGACATCAACATTTAATCTTGCCAAGCTGCACTCAAAAGATGACTCCAGGATTTACAAAAGACGAATTTCAATTGTGAACTGTGTCAGACCAGAAGGGCCTTGTAAAACAGTAGTGCACTTTTGGCACAAGTTTTTTGAGCACCATCTTCTACCAATGAATTGAAGTGAATGTGACAAATAACTTATTGCATCATACTGTTTGCGCAATCTGTTGAGAAACGCCTTCCTCAAAAACGAACATCTATTGATTACAGAAAGCTGTACAACAATCTGGTGGTGGTTTTTCACAACTAGAAGGTATCATCAAGACACCAATCTACCGTTTACTTTCAAAGTGAAGGTATTGTAAAATGTAACTTTCTCGTTGTACTTTAGATTGTTCATTTTATAATGTATTTGCCGTTTTCAATTTTTATCGTCACAAAAAAGAGTAATGCGAAAATTGACCTTCAAGTTCATTTTCATCATTCTAATTCTACATCTGCATGGATTATACTGATTTTCATAACAGGCCTGAAAAATTTGCATTAATGGGAAAATATTATATATTTCACTCACCTGCCAGTTTCAACTGTGCACCAATCTCTTCCCAAATTCTGTCTCTGAACATAGTGTCTCTATATTTAGGGTTCTTCAAATCGTAAAGGCAAGGCTGTTGCGAGACCAGCTCACAGAGCATCACATCCTGTGAGTGGCTCATTTCAGTTTTCCTTGACTGGCTCGACATCTTTCTCGCAGCCGTACGTCTTTGTGTCGTGCGACTTACGTCGCAACACTGCTCACTGGTGCAGTGCTGCGACAGCTGCCGCAACAGTCGCGCGTCGCATCCCAAACTCGAACTGCGCATGCGCCAGCGGACAACTTCTGACGTCACGTAGCGACCCGTCGCAGTCGCTAGCGTGCGTCGCGTCTTGGACAACGTACCTTTAGACTGCGCGGCCATTCCGCACGGCTGTGAAGAAAATTGGCAGACCCATGATTCGGGATACAAACACATCACGAAAGAAAAGAGGCCAAGGAATTGCCTTTAAAGGACTATTGTCACATCTGTTGTGCAATGTGTGGGAATACATTCACCCAGTTTACATGAGTTTCCAAAATCGGATTTTGTAAGCCGATGTTCCACTTCCGCTTTTGGTTGGTCAGATTCTGGAAATCTGCTTTTATGAAGCCGTTTTCCAGTTCCACAATCGATTTTCGTGCCCATGTAAACAGCTCGGAAAGTCTAGTTATTTTTACGTCATAGCGTATCTACTGAACGGCAGCTGTCAGTCCATAGCCGTCAGCTAGCAGACGGCGTTGCACCATTGTACTGTCAGTTGGTAGTTGGCAACTGGCAGGCAGCGTGGCAACAGTTTAGCCACAGCTGACAACTTCAACTACTACTTGGACACTATACCGTGGCAGTCAGCCTCGATTGTAAGCAAGTTAGGATAACAAACAAACAGACTCTCTTATTTCTGTATAAGAAGACAAAGCATTTCACAGAACGTAAGACTTTTTTTCTCAAAGGAAACAATTCTGGCAGAAGAGGTTTACCTTTTACAAGGTGGCACGTGAAAAGTCCTAATTTGTTTACGCTCGCAATCAGTTACCACAATATAGTGTCAGAGTAATAGCAAGTAATTCTAATTGAAGTATAGGCAGGCCATATTTTTAACCGAGAGGACGGAATATATTGTAAAGAATCGAAATTAGCTTCAGAGACCATTTTAATTTTCGTAACAAAAATATCAATGCCAACAGAATTCAATTAATAATTATTTTCTAAATGAGAAAAGGCATAAACAAAATTCCTACAGATTTATATTTCAGATATGTTAACTGAGCATCTACGAAGAAAAATGCTTTCTTCTTTGCTATAGATGAGTCTGTAGGAATAATAATGGAATCCTAATGTGATGGTTGACGGTGCTTCTGCTGACACAATTTTGAAAAGTTGGGTTCAGTTCTTGACAACTGGAGACGGATGTCTGGTTCCGCATCTAGACAGCTTCGGTACTTAGTTTTGTGGGCAGCATAGATCGAGAATCCAGATTCACACATGTATGTTGTGGCAAACGGAGGAAGTACACGTTTTACCTTTTCAACAAGGGGGTAGTATTTCTTGTTTTCCAAATGGATCCAAAAGTGTGAGTAACTGTGAATGTCAAAACTTGATTTCAAGGTACAGTCTGTGCCAATTTCTATAAACAACTCATATTCATCTGATAATAGATTGTTCGGCTTTTTAGATGCAGTGAATGGGTTGACCACCCATCCGTATTTCTGCAGCTTCTCATCTTCAGCTGTTGGGAAATAATGCTCCAACAATGACATCAAGCTCCGGAGATGTTCCAGGATTTGATGAAACAAATTCCTCCCTAGCGCCAATGTTTTGTTGTTCAAAAACTCCTTGAGAAGAGGAAAATACTCGACCTCCCCCTCCTCGACACTCTCTGCCCAAAAATTGATTTTCCTCTTGAATGCTCGAACTTTGTCGATACCAGTGACCTTTGTTTCACTTTGCCCTTGGATTGAAATATTCATTTCGTTCATTTTGGAGAAAATATCTGACAAATAGCCAAGAATACACTGCCATTTTGTGTCATTAATAAGGTCTGCTAATTTGGTGTTATGCTCCAAAAGGATAGCTAAGACCTCCAATCTTAATTCGTACAACCGAGAGTGTGCATTCCCATGTGAGAGCCACCTTACTTCTGTGTGGAGAAGCAAGGAACGATGAAGGCTTCCCATATCTTCACACAGTATTGTGAAAAGTCTTGACTTCAACACCCTTGATTTTATGTAGTTCATGATTTGAATGGATTCGTCTAAAACTTTCTTGAACGAAACAGGCGTTTGTTTCGTAACTAAAGCGTATCTGTGAAGAGCACAATGACTACTGCTACAATTCTTGGCGTCCCATCATAGCTTTTGCACCATATACACACACACATCTATGCAATTAGACCATGAAACTTCGTTAGTCCTTAAAAAATCATCCAATAGACGGAATATTTCAGCACCTGTTTTGTTGGCAGGTAGTGGTCTGCACAATAAGAGGTCCTCCTCAAAACATCTAGAATATTCATAACGGACAAAAGCCAATAAGATCGCTAATCCTGCAACATCAGTGGATTCATCTATGTGCAGAGAAAATGAATTGTGCTGGATGCTAGAAACAAGAGTGTCTTTTACATATTTGACATGTCAACAATGCGTCTCTTGACACTATTGTTTGATAATGGCATCGAAGAAACAAGCTTTAGTACCTTTTCGTCTAGCAAGCAAGAAACAGTATCATTAACACACGGCTTTATGAGATTTTCTGCATTGGTATGAGCTTTGCCTGTTTTTGCCACTCGATAACTAACCAAGAAAGAAGCTTTTAATGAATATTCATTAATTGTTTTTGCATGAGTTTTCATGCAATGCTGAGAAGCAGCTAGTTGAGCACTCTTCCTTTTGAAAAAATCGATGTCTTAATCCTGGAAATCCGGATGAGTACCTTCAAAATGACGACCCAATTTAACTGGAACCATCAAACTGTTCGGAAGGACTCGCGCACAAATTACACACTGAGTTTTCCCTCCTTTGTCTCCATAAAGCCCATTTCTAAATAGCTTTCGTTGTTCTTACGCTTCTTGGTTATTCCACTTCCACAGGATATTGCAACCAATGGAGTACTTGCAGCGTTTTCACATAAATCCGGCTGTGGAGCTTCTTGTGATTGTTCTTCCTTTGGTCGTCCTCCCTCTTCATTCATTTCAAGTGGTTCGAGTCCTCCCTCGGGCATGGGTGTGTGTGTTTGTCCTTAGGATAATTTACGTTAAGTAGTGTGTAAGCTTAGGGACTGATGACCTTCGCAGTTAAGTCCCATAAGATTTCACACACATATGAACATCATCATTTCAAGTGGAAAATTCCCTTGTTGTGAAGGCGATGGAGAAACTGCACCCTTCTTCAATGATCCTGACTTCAGCCACCGATCCATGTTAGAAGTAATAAGCTGGTCAAAAATCGACTTATGAAATAGGTAGGGCACTGACAAAGCAAGTTTAACATTTAATGATGCCTGGGGCCGCATTAGTGCCAGCGAGCGCTGTGATTGGTCGACAAAGTTCGCTCCGCTCATACGTAAAAGGTTTCAGCGCATCTAGCGCCGTGAGCCGGCGCACAAACGACCCCCGTATTGTTGCGAAACAGTCGATTAGAGAAGCCGCATTCTCCGGCACTAAACTGTGTATGCGTTCTCACTTAGGAACCGCAAAGGCTGCTTAGAATACGACCTGAAGTAAAAGTACACATGTTTTTCACACGAAAAAAATAGTGATGAATTTGATTTTCACATTTTTGTTCAATAATTGAACTCATTATTTTACACGGTTTGGTGAAAGATGGCCGCGGACCCCCTAGAAAGAGCCGAAGGACCACACGTTGGGAAGCCCTGCATTTGACCATTCTTGCATAGACCACCAAATAACCCACAAGTCGAAACAACAATAACAGCTATCAACACAATCATACACAAAAAAAAATGAAAATACAACTATGGAAGAGTTACAACTACTGGTTTATATAGGAGCACTCACTGCACTAAATATACACACTAGGCAGAGATCAGAACAAACCAACACACAGAAGAAACCCACAAAACCAGCATGGCAACACAGGCTACAGATCAGAATAGAAAAACTGAGAAAAGACATCGGACAGCTAACACAATTTATAAGAAATGAAATATCAGACAAAAAACGAAAAAGGTTAGGTAAAATATCGCAACAAGAAGCGATAGAGCAATTAGATGAAAAGGGGCAGAAATTACAAGCATTGGCCAAACGACTTAGAAGATACAAAAAAAGTGAAAATAGAAGGAAACAAAACCAAACATTCAACAGAAACCAAAATAAATTTTATCAGACAATAGATAACACACACATTAAAATAGACAACCCACCAAACATAACAGACATGGAACACTTCTGGAGCAACATATGGTCAAACCCGGTACAATATAACAGGCATGTGCAGTGGATACAAGCAGAAACAGACACATACAAGATGATACCACAAATGCCTGAAGTGATAATTTTGCAACATGAAGTCACCTGAGCAATTAATTCTACGCACAATTGGAAAGCCCCTGGAAAAGATAAAATAGCAAATTTCTGGCTAAAGAAGTTCACCTCAACACATTCACATCTAACTAAATTATTTAACAGTTACACTGCAGACCCATACACATTCTCTGATACACTTACACATGGAATAACTTATCTGAAACCTAAAGATCAAGCAGACACAGCAAACCCAGCAAAATATCGCGCCATAACATGCCTACCAACAATATACAAAATATGAACTTCAGTCATTACATAGAAATTAATGACACATAAAACACAGAACAAATCTATAAATGAAGAACAAAAAGGTTGTTGCAAAGGAGCATGAGGATGTAAAGAGCAACTGATAATAGATGCAGAGGTGACATATCAAGCTAAAACTAAACAAATGTCGCCACATTATGCATACATTGATTACCAAAAAGCTTTTGTAGTGTACCACACTCATGGTTACTACAAATATTGGAAATATACAAAGTAGATCCTAAACTGATACAGTTCCTAAACATAGTAATGAAAAATTGGGAAACCACACTTAATATCCAAACAAATTCAAATAATATCACATCACAGCCAATACAGATTAAGCGTGGAATATACCAAGGAGACTCATTAAGTTCTTTCTGGTTCTGCCTTGCTCTGAACCCACTATCCAACATGCTAAATAATACAAATTATGGATACAATATTACTGGAACATACCAACACAAAATCACACATTTGCTATACATGGATGATCTAAAACTACTGGCAGCAACAAATCAACAACTCAACCAATTACTAAAGATAAAAGAAGTAGTCAGCAATGATATAAATATGGCTTTTTGAACAGACAAAAGTAAGAAAAATACTATAGTCAAGGGAAAACACACCAAACAAGAAGATTACATATTGGATAACAACAGCGACTGCATAGAAGCGATGGAAAAAACAGATGCTTATAAATATCTAGGATACAGACAAAAAATGGGAATAGATAATGCAAATATTAAAGAAGAACTAAAAGAAAAATATAGACTAAGACTAACAAAAATACTGAAAACAGAATTGACAGCAAGAAACAAGACAAAAGCTTTAAATACCTATGCTATACCAATATTGACCTACTCATTTGGAGTAGTGAAATGGAGCACTCAGTACACTTACACGATCACAATGCCACAAATATAGAATACATCACATACATTCAGCAACAGAAAGAATTACATTAAACAGAAAGGAAGGAGGAAGGGGATTTATCGTCATAAAAAACCTACATTATGGACAGGTAGACAATTTAAGAAAATTCTTTCTAGAACAAGCAGAAACTAGCAAAATACACAAAGCAATCACTCACATAAATACATTGGCTACACCATTGCAGTTTCATAACCACTTCTACAACCCTTTAGATCACATAACATCAACAGATACGAAGAAAGTAAATTGGAAAAAGAAAACACTACATGGCAAGCACCCATATCATCTAACACAGCCACACATCGATCAAGACGCATCCAACACATGGCTAAGAAAAGGCAATATATACAGTGAGATGGAAGGATTCATGATTGCAATACAGGATCAAACAATAAACACCAGATATTACAGCAAGCATGTTATTAAAGATCCCAATACCACAACAGATAAATGCAGACTTTGCAAACAACAAATAGAAACAGTAGATCACATCACAAGCGGATGTACAATACTAGCAAATACAGAATACCCCAGAAGACATGACAATGTAGCAAAAATAATACATCAACAGCTTGCCTTACAATATAAACTTATAAAACAACATGTTCCCACATACAAGTATGCACCACAAAGTGTACTGGAGAATGATGAATTCAAATTATACTGGAACAGAACCATTATAACAGATAAAACACCACCACATAACAAACCTGACATCATACTCACCAATAAAAAGAAGAAATTAACACAACTAATCGAAATATCCATACCCAATACAACAAATATGCAAAAGAAAACAGGAGAAAAAATTGAAAAATACATCCAACTGGCTGAGGAAGTCAAGGACATGTGGCATCAGGATAAAGTTGACATTATACCAATTATACTATCAACTACAGGAGTCATACCACACAATATCCATCAGTACATCAATGCAATACAGCTACATCCAAACGTATATATACAACTACAGAAATCTGTAATTATTGATACATGTTCAATTACCCGAAAGTTCCTAAATGCAATGTAACATATACCGTACAGTTAAAAGGAAGTCACGCTTGACCAAGGTCTGCGTCACTTTCCATTTTTAACCAGACATAACGTCTGAGACAGGAAAGAGAAATAATAATAATAATGAGCTAGAAGGCAATATTAACATTCCTTTCATATCCATTGAGGTGCGAATGATAAGACAGTCGGGATAAAATTAAGAATCCCGATAGTGTCGTATGACGAGTATTCTTCTGGGACTGAAGTATGAAGTATAGTGTGTGGTTTTTGAGCCAGGAACGTTGGCGATGATACACATAATTGGAATAAGTAATCAAAATGAAGCTTATGAGATTGGCTAACAGATAGTCTTCATGATGAGAAACGTGGAATTTACTGTGAAAAGTCACCCACAAAAAATACTGTTATGCAGAATAGGTATGGTGATATATTAGTGCCGCTGGGGTGCACAAATCTCGAGATTTGTGCACCCCAGCGGCTGCGTTCCATTTGTGAGCTAACAGGTACTCACCGTAGTGGGTTCAAAGCAATTTTCTGTGTACAATGTCCATAGAGAAAAGAGGGCGCCAGGTCATGAGTACTACGTGGTGTATAGTTTGATGGAACTAAGGTAGCGAAGGTGCATGGCGAATACCTATTAAAATCGAAGAAGAAACGTTTCCAGAACCTAAGTATACAGTGCCCGCTAACGTACAGTCAAACGAAATTTGGATTTTGATATAGGATATCTTGATAGGGAAGACATAAGAGAGTTATCGACAGATTTAGAAGTAACTTCAGGCATGCCACTGCGAAGTGTTTCGAGATCATTTCTGTTCCCTTTTACATTAATGATCTGCCAGACAGTATTAATATGAACGCCAAACTTTTGAAGATGATGCAGTTATTAATAACTAAATTCTTTCTGAAATAAGGCTTGTAAGCTTAAAACGTTCAGAAATCGAAAACTGTGAACTTCACAAAACGCTAATGCTCCTTTGACAGCAATATCTGTGAGTCACAGTTGAACTATATCAAATCGTACAGAAACTTTGATATAACACTTTTTAAGGCTATTAAATGGTATGATCACGTAGTCTCAGCTGTAGGTAAAACAGTTGGCAGACTCATTTGTAGGATATTTCAGAATAAAATTCAATTGTAGGTTGCGCATATAAATTTTCATTTCGCCTTGTCGATTTCAACAGATTAATTTGTCATCTTAAGAAGCCTGCAAAATTATGGATATTATAAATCATTAGTCCTTGGCCATAGAGCTATGTACAGTATAAGAAGTGTATTAGAGAAACTTACTAAGTATTGTTTTCGCAAATAACAATATCTTCTTCACACAAGCAAAATGCCCTGACATATCCGAAACAATGCCTATTGTATGTGATTACTGTAAGCACAGATTGACAATTTATAGGAAATGAATCGCACCTATGCACACGACAAGCTATTGAGCTAGCAGCAAGGAACAAATAAAAACATAAAACGTCGAACTATGTTGCATATAAGTTTTACATCATAAATTTGAAAATATTTGGCACATCTAATATGTTAAAGGAGTGAACTAATTTTCACATTTTACCTACAATCAGAATATTGACTGTTTTTTCAGTGCAAGCTGATCATTCAACAAATCTTTTCGATTTAGCTAGAAATTTCTACGTATTTCAAAAGCTTCTAAAAGATCCATCTTGCAGCCCTTGTCAACTACATGCTAAATTTGCATGTTAGGCAAGGAATTTTGAAATGTTCTGCAAAAGTTGACTTATACGAATTTTCTCCATCTTTGTATAGCAACGGCTCACGAAAGCGGGAGCTAAATACCCTTCCTGTCTATCCTTTGTGAAAACTCGGATATATATTACATTGAATTT
Organism: Schistocerca piceifrons; assembly: GCF_021461385.2. Classification (NCBI taxonomy): domain Eukaryota; kingdom Metazoa; phylum Arthropoda; class Insecta; order Orthoptera; family Acrididae; genus Schistocerca; species Schistocerca piceifrons. The sequence continues at coordinate 317,175,590 of NC_060139.1, read as the reverse complement.
TATATTCCCCAGATTTGAGAACTTTGTCAGTTGTAGGTTTCTCATTATGTATGAAAGGCCACTTAGGGATGTTAATTGTGTTAAAGGACATAATGATGTCATATTTTTTAAACAAATTATCAGTACGACATGAAATGTCATCTATAAATGGGATTGTGGAGTATTTCTTAGCAGTAAGGCATTTTCATTAAGTTTAAAGGAATTTATATTCTTGGTGGTTTTATTTTTATAAGATTTGTGTACAAGGCTTGCTTGATATCCGTTTTCGAGTGCTGCCTACTTTAAATTATTAAGTTGGCTAGCAACAACAGACGGGGTTATGGACAGCTCAGTAATACGGCCGATCATAGCGTGAAAAACGCCAATTTGTGGTTAAAGGGGGTGACAAGAAGATGCATGAATGATGTTATCTGTTGTGTTTGGTTTCCTGTAAATGCCGCAGCTAATTTTATAACCTACTAAACGCTCTTTCAGGTCCAGAAAGCTAATTTCATTATGCTGATTTTCTGTTTCATATGTAAATTTAATTTTGGGTCCGAGCAGTTTACGGACTCACTAACTGATGTGACGTCGTTCACACCTCATTTTAGCACAACGATGGTATCATCAACATATCGTCTGTAGAAAGAAATTTTAGCCGGCCGTTATGGCCGAGCGGTTCTAGGCGCTTTAGTCTGGAACCGCGCGACTAGTACAGTCGCAGGTTCGAATCCTGCTTAGGGCGTGGATGAGTGTGATGTCCTTAGGTTATTAGGTATATGTAGTTCCAAGTTCTAGGGGACTGATGACCTCAGATGTTAAGTGCCATAGTGCTCAGAGCCATTTCAACCATCTGAAAGAAATTCTATTAGCTAAAGCGAGATGGGAATTAAAAAAAAAAGTATTGCAAAATTATTGCTGAAGATGCCAGTTAAAAATCCAGGGAGGCACTTCCCCATAGCAAGATCTTCATCTTATTGATACAGCTGATCATTCAAACTGAAGTAATTGGACTCTCAGGAATCATACAAATTCTTTACTTTCATATCATTTCAGTTTATTGTGGTTAGCGAAACTGTCGTCAGTTATACCGATCATTTCGTCTGTTCGAATCTTAATACCCAAAGATGCGAGTATATGGACAGGAGGAAAAAGTCTTTTTTTTTTTTTTTCTTGAGTGTTGATAATCTCCTTCCTGTTTTTCACAAATAATGATGTTCTACATGTACAGTATTTCTTAAGACTGAATTTTATTCTGAAATATGTACTATAGTAACTGAAATAATAGCCTATAAATTAAGTAATTTGTAGGATTCTTTGAAACTTACGTCACTGTACAAAGGAGACGTCTTGCAAAACAGTTGTGCAACGCACCCTAGAATATTGGTCAAGTGTGTGTGACCCATATATAACAGGACTAAAAGGCGATATCATAACGTATACAAAAAAGAGAAGAATGATTAGTCATAGGTTAGTTCCACCTATGAGAGAGTGTCACAGACGTTCTTGAAGATGGGCGCCACGTATCCCACGAAGGAGTACTTACAAAATTTCAGAGAGCTGTATTATGTGCGGAATCTAGGAATACACCAACAGCATTTAAAGTATCGTTCTCTGTAAGGACTACGTACACAAGACTGGGCTAATTGCAGTGTGACTAGAGACATTTAAACATTCATTCCTCCAGCGTTCCATACACGTTCGGCACGGAAAGAAACACTAATTTGTAGTACAATTTGTAGTACCCTCTGCCATGCACACAGTATGTGGTTGTAGGTATAGGGCCACACATAGTAAAAGACAGTGGTGTGTGAACCAGTCTTTTGTTTAATGACTCCTTTATCCACAACTATTATAAAAATTGATGTACATTTATATTTATGTACGTATCATTCACTGAACCAGTGGACCGATGTCAATTCAACTTGTTACACGTATCACTTACTGTCTGTAAAGAACCGCTGTGCGGGTAAGAACTACCTACCTATCGAATGGGTGGGGGTGCTTGTGAAAAAAGAAGTGTGCCTCACGACTCGCAAATTCACAGACTTTATTCATGTATTATTTGAGAATGACAGCTCTCAGTGACTTGCAACAAACTTTACACATAATTTCAGACCGTTACGAAACCTTTTATCATTGACAACCCGCAGGAAATGTTTAGAGGAAAAAAGTTTATCGTTTACAACATTTTGCTGTTGACGCAATGAAACTGCCTCATCTCAGGTATGACGTTTTAATTTATTACTTCTTTACTACTTACTGTATTCACGACACGTTTTGTGCATAGCATCCACATAAACCACTAACAACATCATATCATAGTACGACATACAGTCCAGGAGATACGACGCCATAAACACCGAGATGCGTGAAGATCTGCTGCATCACGCACGACATTTCAATTTATTACGTCTTTGCGACTAACTCCATTCGCAACAAGTTTCGCACACAGTATAAAAATATACCTGCAAAATAATACCATTGTACGACACATTGTTCAGAAACTGCAACACCATAGAGATTGAGTTGAATGAAATGGAAACTGAAGGACGAAATTCGCCACAGATACAGATAAAATATGTGTATAAATATGTATGAAGTGTATTAAAAGTGTATGAAGTATTTGTGTCATTAAGCAAAGTTGCGGCTAAAAAATTCCACCTAATTCCCTGGCTCGTTTTCAGTCTAACATGGTACACAGCTGTACCTGGAAAAAATAGTGTGAGGTAACTACCAGCAAACTCTAGCCGGATAGCAGGTGTAAAGTGGACAGAAAAGGGCGCAGGAAGACTCGGACAGACAGAAAGAGGACATAAACAGGCGGAAGGGGGAAGGAGATCATGGGCACGGATATGAGGGAGAGGAGATCAACACAGTGAGGAGGAGGTGAGAATGAACAGAGAAAGGAAAGCAAAGGAGATGGCAGAGGCAGAGGCTGGAGGTAGAGTTCGACAGGGAGGGTACAGGAAGAAGTAAACAGAGAAATGGAAGAGGAATTGGACGGGGAGAGAGAGAGAGAGAGAGAGAGAGAGAGAGGGACGGTTAGAGAGAGACAGTGTGGGTGCGGCAGGTGGATAGAGAGAATGGGGAAAGAGATGGGCAAATAGAGAGGAAGGAGCAGATGAAATAGATACATACCCGGACAACACCGGGTACTCAGCTAGATTTTTGTACAAGAAGAGTGTACATGTGGTTTCATTGCGTTTAGGAAGTTACAAAAGTGCGAACTTGTTCTCTCCGCTAAATTATTTGCCCCTTACCAATCACCGACGCGAAAGTGTAGTTCATTAAAAAAAAAAAAAAGACGAAACATCGTTGATTTGTGACTGCTTAATCCCTTAGTGGTGGGCTTGGTGAGGTCGGTGTGCCACTTTATAACTTACAAACCACGCCCACGTGCGAGCTGTGCCACTTGTCGCTTAATGCCGCTCGAATGAAAACGGGTGGCTTCGCTGTTGCAGCTCTAACGGTCGGCGTGCCATTAGTAACAGTCGTAACTCAGAACAGCGTAATCCATGCAAAATATGGACTGGAATTCAAAGCGATAAATTTTTGAGCATATCGCTGTGGGCAATTAATATCACATAACGCTGTCGATAGTAGCCGGTTCAGTAGGTCACAACGAAACGCATCCAGTATTTTCTCTTCATGTACGGCGCAAAGCCAGCATACAGTCTGCGACCAGCCCCACACCATAACCAGTGCAGCATTTTTCACAGTCGTCAGTAAGTCACAAAACTGTAACTTTTGTCTTTATCTAACACATTCCCTTTTTACAATGGTAACGTCTCTCACAAAATTTCGTTGCATGCGTAAGATGTAGATGTCGTAAGTTTACGTTGCAATGTTTCTCATGCAAATTCTGTAATTGTTTTCATGTGTATCAGTACAGTGAAACTTGCTGACGGGCTGAAATGTGTGCCGGACCGGGACTCGAACCATGCAGTTCTTATTTTCTTCTTAGGTAGAAGAGTTTATGAAGTAGGAGAGAGTTCTGGCCTGCGAAGGACAAGTTTCGGGGTTCAAATCACTGTCCTGGATACAGTTTTAATGAATCAGAAAGTTTGAATACTTTTAATTTATGTAAACTCACCAAATAAGCAGCAACCAGTCACAAACTCATGTTTTATTTACTCACTTTTGCAAATCGATTTCAATTCATTAACAGCCATCATCGGTGCTTTCAAGAATATATGCCCCGAGTAGTAATACTGTCTTAAGCAGTATTACTACTCAGGGCAGTGTTACTACTCAGGATGCGTATTCGTTGAAGGCACCGATGATGGCTCTTAACCAGTTGAAATCGATTTTGCAAAAGTGAGTAAATGAAACACGAGTTTGCGACTGGTTGCTGCTTATTTGGTGATTTGATGGTTTACGGTCGCTGCAAAGCTTCGGAACCACATGGAGCCCACCATTCATATCTACATCTACATCTACATGATTACTCTGCAATTCATATTTAAGTGCTTGGCAGAGGGTTCATTGAACCACAATCATACTATCTCTCTACCATGCCACTCCCGAACAGCGCGCGGGAAAAACGAACACCTAAACCTTTCTGTTCGAGCTCTGATTTCTCTTATTTTATTTTGATGGTCATTCCTACCTATGTAGGTTGGACTCAAGAGAATATTTTCGCATTCGGAAGAGAAAGTTGGTGACTGAAATTTCGTAAATAGATCTCGCCGCGACGAAAAACGTCTTTGCTTTAATGACTTCCATCCCAACTCGCGTATCATATCTGCCACACTCTCTCCCCAATTACGTGATAATACAAAACGAGCTGCCCTTTTTTGCACCCTTTCGATGTCCTCCGTCAATCCCAACTGGTAAGGATCCCACACCGCGCAGTAGTATTCTGAAAGAGGACGAACAAGTGTAGTGTAAGCTGTCTCTTTAGTGGACTTGTTGCATCTTCTAAGTGTCCTGCCAATGAAACGCAACCTTTGGCTCGCCTTCCCCACAATATTATCTATGTGGTCTTTCCAACTGAAGTTGTTCGTAATTTTAACACCCAGGTACTTAGTTGAATTGACAGCCTTGAGAATTGTACTATTTATCGAGTAATCGAATTCCAACGGATTTCTTTTGGAACTCATGTGCATCACCTCACACTTTTCGTTATTTAGCGTCAACTGCCACCTGCCACACCATACAGCAATCTTTTCTAAATCGCTTTGCAACTGAGACTGGTCTTCGGATGACCTTACTAGACGGTAAATTACAGCATCATCTGCGAACAACATAAGAGAACTGCTCAGATTGTCACCCAGGTCATTTATATAGATCAGGAACAGCAGAGGTCCCAGGACGCTTCCCTGGGGAACACTTGATATCACTTCAGTTTTACTCGATGATTTGCCGTCTATTACTACGAACTGCGACCTTCCTGACAGGAAGTTTTCACGTTGTTGATTTAACTTTTCCTAGACTGATTTTCTGTCATAGCTATGAGTGTCCATTTATGATTTTTTTATATGTATAGCATATATGGTAATGAAGTGTTCTTCTTGTCAACTTTGTATTAGGTTTTTTCGAACACTTTTAAAGGAAATACTATGTTTCCTGGGCTTCCTTATTTTGCTTTTGTTGTGTACATATACATCTGATTATGCACTGTATATTTCTAAATGGGTAACATAGAGTGTAGGAATAATCAACACCAAGAAAGTGCAGCCTAAGAAAGCTTGTGTACTACTTTTATTATTTGTAATATACGAAAGATGCAAAATCTACATGAGCAGCGTAGGACTCCATTTAAATCTGAGCTGACTCTGAAAGAGATTGCAACTAAATAAATACTTCGGCCGATGAAAGACTAACTGGTTTCCGTGCCTTTTTCTCATCATTAAAATTCTGAAGAGTTGCAAAGCTCCCCAGCGATAATGGTTTGAGCTTTGCCGGATCCTGGTGAGCCATCGGAGAAGCCGAGACGAAGATACCGCCTTTATGCAGATTGTCTTGGGATTTGTGCAGCAGCCCCCTTCTTTGAAAGGATTACAAATTTAATTCCCGTTCGTATCGCAGAAAGCTGAATCACCACCTAAGCAGTCCAGCACAATTGAGTAGTTGCGATCAGTGTTCCTTTTACAGAAGTTACTTTGTATGAACACGGAACCAAACATTAAAATATTGTTACCGCTGCAAACTAGATGACCGACAAACCTTAATACCGGAACCAAAGAGGCATAGTGGCCTGCATTGGTATTCGTAAATTTGAGAAATCCTGTGCTTGGGAAGTCTGCCGCCCTGTGGAATTTACGTTATTCTTCTGCACGATTTAGAGAAAGATAAGTTCGGATGAAGGGAATTATTCACATTCCATGTCAAACAAGAAAGGGATATGTACGGAAGTTTCGTCGCCCTTTGTAGACGAATGACAGACTGGAAATACTTATTTTATAACTAGCCTTCTTCCCGCGGCTTCGTCAGGGTACGTGTATGTCACATGTATTTGGCTCTGACAACTGCATTCTACGCTGTTGTACACGATGTGACTCCAGACAGAACGTTAAATGTATATGCTGTACTGGTCAGTGTGCCATTATCTTCGGCCTGAAACACGCTGACAGAATTATTATCTTGCTGCAGTATTCTTTCTTTAGACTTGATTGACGCATTGAACAACACATATGAGAGACAAATCACGTTTCATACATTTAAATGTTTCAGATCATCTTTAGTACACGAAAGAAATTCCAACAGGTCGTTTTCGAACATTTTTACATGTCACCCCATCTCGTACTCACCGCCACTGCTATGTTTAGTAAACGTATCTTATTCTCACAGTGTGACTGTACAAATAATGACTCTTGTATATACCAAACTGGTTGAAATTTTCTCGAGGTGTTTCTATGTTATGCTTTTGTGATAGTCTTTCTCACCCCCGGTCTCACCTATAGGGGCGTATTACTGTGACAGTAAATTTTTCCGGACACCAGCTGGTATGGATGCCAAGTTTGACAGAAATTGCTTCAGGAGCTAGACAGGTATCCTTCTATGTCATTTTCTTGCCCGCTGCCCTTCCCCTCCCCCACCGGCTCCCTCCAAGGTGTGAAACGTCATGACGATTATCACCAATGACCCTAGCGACTCCGAGAACTATGGATTCGATACTGCGAGAGCTGATATACAAAGAATTATACATTCATTTATTACTCCATTTCAATGTTTACATGATTTTTCCAAAGTACTCCCCTCCTATGTGAATGCACTTCTTATAACGTCTCTGCCAGTCCTCTTAACACGTGGTGCAGGACATTCTTTGTCGTGCCTCGAGAATCGCCTCACTTTTCTTGAGCACTACTTCAGAGTTCTCCTATGTGCACTGAAGCGTTGGCCTTTAGTGATGGGAATAAAAAAATCATAGGGCGCGAGATCAGCTCTAGAATGGGAATGCAATACACAGGCTAATGTTGAATTCAGCCAAAAACTGTATGACTTAATTCACGACGTGGGGAGGTGTATTGTCGTGATGAAGTCGCCACCAAGTCGAGAAAGTTCTGGTTGTTTCCTTCCAATGTGCTTTCAGCCAATACTGACGTTTCGTGAGCTACTGTAACAGTAGCGTAAGGGGAATTGCATGGTGGTAAATCCTTCCAGGAGACTCGAAAAAAAATGTGATCACCATCACTTCCCTGCAGACGAACAGCATTCACCAATTTTTGGTGTTGGAGAACCTGGCAATTTCCATAGTGTGCTGGCTCGTTTGCTTTCAGGATCATAAGCTTGCAGCCATGACTCCTCATCGGTGATAATCGAGTTCCGAAACGCATCATCTCCATCAGCAAAGAGACGTAGTTTCTCATGGCTTGTCTCCATTCGCACAATGTTTTGTTCAGAAGTCAACAAACGTGGCAGCCAACGGACGCAAACACGGTCATATGAATATCATCACGCATAATCGTAAAGACATTACCGTATGCAATTCTCAATACTTCACAGAGTTTGAGAAGTTTATCAGCCGATCCTCACGCAATACAAATAATGAGTAACGTAAACACAAAATTCAAAAGTGGCGTGCTTCCTGTTTTTCTTTTTTTCATTAAGCTTGTGATGAGTAAGACATATTTGCTCTTGATCGTTAGGTGGATCTTCGGAGGTTGTCCCCTGGAGGGAGTGTCTAGCGCCAGTAAAACTGCGGGTTGCGTTGAAGCTTAGTACCGTAAACCAGCGTCACGTGACTAGCTGCTGTACACACATGTCTGTAACAACAGGTGAGCAGCTGACGTGAAACTCACACTCGATTGGAGTATGATTAGTAGCAATAAATTCGTGAACTTTCCCTGATTTTTGACCCCTCAGTTATCCATATACACTAATGACTAAGCACATTTGCGATTATACGGAAATGGCAGATTGCTATTAAAGGGAAAAATACAGTGCTAATTACGGTTCAATTGTGCTTAAGAACTTTTGTCTGACAGGAAGAAACCGTCTGATAGCAATTTTTGTCACATGTTTGTGGCCGCGTTATAGAAGCAGACTCAAGATTAAACATTAGTCAATATTTGTTGTAAGTACATGGTCAAGCGAGTTATCATTGTCCATTATATATTGAGAAATGTTTTACTGTATTGAAGCTTTTCTCGGAAAATTAATACAAGACCATACAACAGGCCACTGGCACGTTGGGCATTGCTTTAACTACTTTTGTGCAGATGTTTTAAACATAATTACTACTCTAGGCCCATAAAGTACAATAATGTCGTATTAATGTTTGTCTAAACCAAGTGAACAACTCTTAGATTTCATAAACAATTCTGTGTCAGCGATTGGTGTACGACATGAATTTGTCAGATTTCTCTAGGTGTCTGTATTACTGGCAAAGGTAGTCCATTCAATCTTCATCCCAATGAGGTCAAAAATATTAACATTTATTCAGCCAAAAAGCGACATCCGGATTACTACAATATGCAGGGTCATGTCTGCGTACATCTCATGTTTGTGATAATGACTCACTCAACTTTAGCTTACTTTTGGAATAATGCATATTTTTCCGTACAGTGGTAATAAAATTACTTGTCGTCGTTGTTGTGGTTTCCCAACAACTACTGCAACCTACATCCTCTTGGTCTCCCTCTACGACTTTTAACCCATTCTCCCCTCCGTGCCCCCCCCCCCCCCCCCTGCGCCATTCACACACACTTCCCTCCAATACTAAATTGTGGTGATGCCTTGATGTCTCGCAATATGTCCTGTCACCAATCCCTTCTTTTGGTCTATTTGTGCCACAAATTTCTTGTATCCCCAATTTTGTTCAATTTATGTGTCTCATTTCCTAATTAAACACCCTCAACTTCGTCTGATTTAATTTGCCAGCATTCAATCATCCGTTTTTTGCTTTTGTTGATGTTAATCTTATATTCTCCTTTCAAGACGCTGTCCTTTCCGTTTAACTGCTCTTCCAAGTCGTTTGCTGTCTCTGAGAGAATTACACCCCCATCGGCAAGTTTTTATTTATTTACCCTGAATTTTATTTCCTACTCCAAATTTTTCTTTGGTTTCCCTTACTGCTTGCTCAATTTACAGATCAAATAACATCCGGAATACGCTAGAACCCTGTCTCACTGTCTTCTCAACCACCGCTTCCCTTTCTTGCACCTCGACTCTTATAACTGCCATCTGGTTTCTGCACAAATTGTGAATAACCTTTGGCTCCATGTATTGTGCCCTGACAAACTTCAGAAATTGAGATAGAGTGAAACCAAGTATTTAATGGTTGCTGGCAATTTATTGAAAATATATGTTCCTGAATATTGGACCCCTTTTTGGACTAAGGTAAGTGATTTTAGGTATTTATGTAGATTGTTCTTATTCCTAGTATTGATAATATGTATTGAGATATTGGTTGGAAATAGAGATGTATTACTCGCAACAAATTTCATTAAGGAATAAATACACTGAGAAGCATTGGTTAGAATACAAAGTTCTTTGAACGGGTTTCTACATGATGTTCTTGAATTTACGTAGCAAATGATTCTTATCGCACGCTTTTGCACCCTAAAAACTATTGCTCAGTTTGATGAGTTACCCCAGACATACCTATATGACATAATAGAATGTAAGTAAGCAAAATATGCAAGTTTTTTATATTTATATTTCCTACATCTGACATCATTCTCACTGCAAATATAGACTTGTTAGGTGCTTAAGCAATTCTGTAGTATGCCCTTCCCAACTGAATGTTTTATTGTGTTGTAATCCCAGAAATTTAACACTGTCAACCTCCTAGATCTGCATGTCGTCATATGTTGTACACGTGCTGGAAGGAAATCTCTTACAGGTTCTGAACTGCATATAGTGGGTCTTTTCAAAGTTTGCTGATAGTGAATTAGCTTTAAACCATTTTTTTATATCAGTGACAATTTGATTAGCAGCTATTTCTAAGTATGTACTCGTTACTTATTGCAATGTTTGTATCGTCTGCAAACAAAATCAACTTAGAATCTGGAAATGTAACAGATGAGAGGTTATTAATGTACACAAGAACAAGCAATGGACTCAAGATGGAACCTCGAGGAACACCACATGTATTTAATTCCCAATCAGATGAAGACTGACTGCTTACTGTACAGGTATTTTGCAACAACACCCCTTGTTTCCTGTTAAATACATAAGACTCGAACCATTTCGTAGCATTGCCGGTGACACCATAATATACTAATTTACTTATGAAAATGGTGTGGTTCACACAGTCAAAGGCTTTGGACAGCTGACAGAAAATGCCAGTAGCCTCTAATTTATTATCGATTTGTAAAATATAGCTAATTACTAGTATATCTCCGTCTGCATACTGTACGTACACTGAAAGCCGCAATATGGTGCATGGCAAAGGGTACGCTAGTCACACCCTTTTCTGTTCCACTAGTGGATGGCCGCAAGGGGTAGCCGCGAGTCCTCAGGCGCCTTGGCACGGTTCGCCCGGCTCCCCCAGTCGGAGGTTCGAGTCCTTCATCAGCCATGGGCGTGTGTGTGTGTGTGTGTGTGTGTGTGTGTGTGTGTGTGTGTGTGTGTGTGTGTGTGTTGTCCTTGGCGTAAGGTAGTTTAAGTTATATTAACTATTTTGTAAGCCTAGGGACTGATGACCTCAACAGTTTGGTCCCATAGGAACCTACTACAAAATTCCAAAATTTTTACTAGGAAATGGAGCGAGGGAAAAACGATTGTCTATACGCTTTCGTACGAGCCGTGACTTGTCTTATCTTGTGTTCAGGCCCCCTAAGTAACAAGCATGTTTCATGACGGTAGTATACTTATTCAGTCTATCACGAATGCTGATTCTATAAACTTTCGTATTAGCGTTTCGCGAAGGCAAAGTCTTCTTCCTTCCAGTATTTCCCGTTTCAGTTTAAGAAACATCTCCATAATTCCCACTTGTTGATCGGACCTACCGGCAACAAATCTAACAACACACCTACGAATTTCTTCATTGTTTCCCTTTAATATGACGTGGCTAGAATCCCCACACACTCAAGTAGTAATCGAGAATGGGTCACAGAACTGCTTCGTACGTGGTGCCATTTGTAGATGACTTACACTTTCCTAGAGCTCTTTTACCAAACCAGAGTCGACCAGTTACTTTCCGTACAACTGATCTTACGCGGTCCTTCCATTACACGTCGCTTTGAAGCGCTACGCCTCGATATTTAAACGACGTGGTTGCGCCAAGCAGCACTTCACTAATACCGTATTGGCGCATTACGGGATTCGTCGTCCAAGTCATCTGAACGGACTTACATTTAGAGCAAGTTGCTGTTCATCATACTAAATAGAAATTATGTGCAATTCATCCTGTATTCTCCTTCTGTCAACCAAAGACGACACTAACAGAACACCACAGCGTCATCAGCAGACAGTTCAGGATTGGCTGATTAACCTATAATTTTTGCTTATAGGCAACAATAGCGGTCCTGTAACACTTCTCTCGGGCTCTCCTGACGATAGCTTTGTGTCTGATAAACACTCACCGTCCAGGACAACGTAGTGGGTTTTAGTAACACAAAAGTCTTAGAACCGCTCACATATTTGAGAACCTACTCGATATGTTCGGACCTTTGTCATACTCCGCCATGTGGTGCTCTGTCAGACGGTTTACGGAAATCGAGGAATGTGGAAGCCATACGTTGCGCTTCATCCATGGTTCGCAGGATACTGTACGACAAAAGAGCAAGCTAAGTGTCACACGAGCGTTTCTTTGTAAATCCTTTCTGATTTGTAGCTAGAGAAAGCTTTTTTTTTGTCGAGAATCATTTAAATTTCGGTGACACGATAAACCACACAAATCTAAAGGCTGCCAGTTCAACTAAATACTCAGTAATAACAATTAAAAAGAAAACTTCGTGGCAGATTAAAAGTATGTGCCGGACTGAGACTCGAACTCGGGACCTTTGAGTCTCGGCCCGCCACACAGTTTTAATCTGCCAGGAAATTTCATATCAGCGGACACTCCGCTGCAGAGTGAAAATATCATTCTGGAGTTAAGAAGAACCTAAATGGGAACGATCACATAAATAATGTTATGGTCAATGTGAACCAAAGACTGCGTTTCATGTCATAATATTTAGAAGACACAACAAATCCACCAAAGAGACTGCCTACAATACTCTTGTCCTTCCTCTGCTAGAGTACTGCTATTGGTATGGAATCCTTACCAGATAGGTTTGACGGAGGACATCGAAGAAATTGAAGGAAAGATGGTTCGTTTTGTACTATCTTGAAATAGAGAAGAGAGTTGGCGTAGCAATCGTTAAAACAAAGGCATTCTCGATGCGACCGGATTTTTTAACGAAATTTCAATCTTGCAATTTTTTCTCCCTACTGCGAAAATTTTTTGTTGGCGCTCACGTTCGTAGGGAGAAATGATCATCGTAATAAAATACGAGAAATGAGAGCTTACACGGAAGTATTTAAGTGTTCGTATCTCCCGCGCGCTCTTCGAGTGTGGAATGGTAAAGAATTACTATGAAAATGGTTCGATGAACTCTCTGCCAGGCGCTTAATTGTGAACTACAGAGTAGTATTGTAGATGTAGACGAGTAAATTAACTATAAGCGAACGTGGAATGTGCTCAGTATTTCTGCAACAGACCTACTTTAAGGTTATAGGTATGTAGTTTTGCGGTTCCGTTGTTTACCGTCCTTAAGTACGTGAATCGTCACGAGATGTAGGGGACCAAATGTGTCGGGAATTGCGGCACCTCGGACTGCCAGGAGAAACCGCACGCAGTCCCCGGCGGCATGCTTAAACTTGCATGCCCTCCGCAGCGCAACTCCGGGAGTGCTGTGCAATTTGTCATACCACAGTGGAGGGAAGCAAAGCAGACCCACTCCCCGCAACCTCCAAACTAGTGAGGAGTCCCTAACACAGTTTCTTTGCCACTAGAAGAATACAAATTACACCAGTTTCATATGTCTCAGTTTGTGGATTGCTTTTGACGGAAACAAAGTCTCATATCTCAGCCGCGCCTGTTGCTGTAATTGGGTTGATGGGGATACACAAATCATGACCTGCTCTTGATTAGGGGGGAGAGGGGGGGGGGGGGCACGGTATATTAGCTGAGAATCTTGCAGGAAGTGTAAGGAGGCCACAAGTACACAAGTCAGAGGGTCACTTTTTTTTTTTTTTTTTTTTTTTTTTTTTTTTTTTTTTTTTAAGGTAGAACCAGGTCAAAGGCAGAGAGTTTTGGAAGAAATTAGAACAGAGCAGGACCGTATTATATGGAACAGTTTCCAGAAATATACAGTTAACTTGTTTCATCAGGACATTAGGGGTTGAAAAACAAGATGTATGTACAGAAAATAAGTAAATTTCTCAAGTAATAGTTGTTATGTGTGTCTCTGAACTATATGTAACCACATGGAAGGAAAACTTAAATACGTGGGACACAGACTAGTTTTTGTGTAGGTCAGAACTTAGACGCATGTAATTGTAAAGTATTACTCCAGAATGCCGGCCGGGGTGGCCACGCGGTTCTAGGCGCTACAGTCTGGAACCGCGCGACCGCTACGGTCGCAGGTTCGAATCCTGCCTCTGGCACGGATGTGTGTGATTTCCATAGGTTAGTTAGGTTTAAGTAGTTCTAAGTTCTAGAGGACTGATGACCTCAGAAGTTAAGTCCTTCAGTGATCAGAGCAATTTGAACCATTACTCCAGAATACTTCTCTGGTAGTAATAACAGTTTAAAGATACCATTTAGGAAACTTTCAGCTATTTACGAGAAATCTAGATGCATTGCTGATCTACCTGTCAGGTAAGAAGAAACAGTCAGTATTTTGTGGAGAGTTCTTAAAGGAGACAGACAGGAAAAATGAAATGGAATCATTATTAGGGAGTTTCAATCTAATTTCAGTAGTCAGTTTTTCAAGTAATGTGCATGAAGACAGTAGGACCCTTACTGATAATATTTATGTAGAGAGTGCTGAAGCAGAAACAATTAATGGGTACCCAACTGTTAAAGGCTTGATCACGCTCCACGATCAGTGGAAATAAACAATATAGCACCTTGCAGCTCTGAGGCTGGATCACACAAAGTAATGAGGCTTATGAATGAGAACATGATACAATGGTTTAAGAACAAGTCAGAAGAGGTGGTTTGGGATGAGGAATATCTAGAAAGACCGTAGTAAATTTGAGTCACTATTTTGAAGTTGTATTATTAAAAAGCTATTCAGACTATCCATTAAAAACAAGACAGCCATGGATAGTTAAGGAAATGAAAATCTCATGCAAAGCGAAGAGGGAAATTTATATAAAGGCTACAATAAGTCAAGATCCGACGTGACTTACACATTACAAGAAATTAATGTTATATTTTTAGGAAGTCATTAAAGTGACAAAATATCTACTTCCTGACAGAAATTAATAATGCAGGTCTTAAGATTAAAATTATGTCGTATATTGTCAAACATGTGACAGGTCAAAAAGTCAGTGTACAATACACCACAACAGTAACACTAAAAGACAGTGCTGTGACTGATAATTCACAAGCTGCGAGTACTTCCTGATAATATACATTATGAGAACGTATTTGCCATGCGCTGTAAGTACCGAAAACGTAATAACATACGCATTTCATAAACCTTTCTTTACCGGTAACAAAATTTCCGTCATTTTTGCCACTTCCATCACTACAGCCTATAGCTACATTTGGTCCATGACTGTAACATGTGGCTGGAAAACATGTTAGTGGTACAATAAATCGTATTAGAATCCTAGAAAAGCGATTGGTTGCATCTTTATTCTGTAATAAATCGCCAATTTAAATCGTACAGTTGAACGAAGAGAATATATTAAAAATGTCATACCACAAAACTTTAATGAAGTAGAATTAGCACCAACATCCTACAATCAAATTAATAGAATTATACAAATAATAAGAAGTAAAGGTTCATTTGGTGTTGATTAAATTTCAAATAGAATTTTAAAGATATATTCTAAATTAGTAAGTAACGTTCTTAGTCATATGTGTAATGCTTCACAGGAAATTGAAATTTTTCCAGGCATAAGAAATATGACAAGAGGACAAGTAATTATCATCCAGTTTCTTCAGAGTAGTCTCACATTTAAGTAGAAACAATTTACTTAGCAGAACACAGTTTGGACACCAGTAGGGTTGCTCGACTGAGAATCCCACTTATACGTTCACTAACCAAATATTACAAACATTAAATTATCAAATATCACCAATTGGTGGGTCTTGATCTTTCCAAGGTGTCTGATTGCTTGTATCATGTAACACTCTTAGGAAAACTTGTTTTATGTAATCGATGGCTTTACACAATAATGGTTTAAATTATACTTAACAAAGAGAATGTAAAAAGTTGTGCTGAGTAATTCAGACAATGTTGGAAGGGTAGAAAATTTTAGCGACTGGGGAGAAATTACAAATAGAGTCCCAAAGGGTTCAATTTTGGCTACTCTCATATTTCTTATATATGTGAATGACCTTTCACTCACCATTCAAAAAGCAGAATTGGTAATTTTTGCCAAAGATCTAATAAGCTAGTTAAAATGGCCTTTTGCGTTGCAGCGAGATCTTTTCACAAAATTTCACACACCAAATTTCTCCACCGTATTTTATTGACAGCAACCCATATAGGGAGAAATGATCATAATAATAAAATAAGAGAGATCGAGCTCGCACAGAAATATTTAAGTGTTCATTTTTTCCCACGCGCTGCTAAAGAGTGGAACGGTAGAATAATAGCATGAAAGTTGTTTGAAGAACCCTTTGCCAGGCACTTAAGTGTGAGTTGCAAGGTAGTCATGTGGATGAGGTATCGCCGAATGGTGTCGAAATCTGACGAACATTTTTTTCAGGTAACGCAATATTTGCACAAGCATCACTAGTGTTCTGTGGCTCGCAATATACGTACATACACTTATGGAAATGGAAAAAAGAACACATTGACACCGGTGTGTCAGACCCACCATACTTGCTCCGGACACTGCGAGAGGGCTGTACAAGCAATGATCACACGCACGGCACAGCGGACACACCAGGAACCGCGGTGTTGGCCGTCGAATGGCGCTAGCTGCGCAGCATTTGCGCACCGCCGCCGTCAGTGTCAGCCAGTTTGCCGTGGCATACGGAGCTCCATCGCAGTCTTTAACACTGGTAGCATGCCGCGACAGCGTGGACGTGAACCGTATGTGCAGTTGACGGACTTTGAGCGAGGGCGTATAGTGGGCATGCGGGAGGCCGGGTGGACGTACCGCCGAATTGCTCAACACGTGGGGCGTGAGGTCTCCACAGTACATCGATGTTGTCGCCAGTGGTCGGCGGAAGGTGCACGTGCCCGTCGACCTGGGACCGGACCGCAGCGACGCACGGATGCACGCCAGGACCGTAGGATCCTACGTAGTGCCGTAGGGGACTGCACCGCCACTTCCGAGCAAATTAGGGACACTGTTGCTCCTGGGGTATCGGCGAGGACCATTCGCAACCGTCTCCATGAAGCTGGGCTACGGTCCCGCACACCGTTAGGCCGTCTTCCGCTCACGCCCCAACATCGTGCAGCCCGCCTCCAGTGGTGTCGCGACAGGCGTGAATGGAGGGACGAATGGAGACGTGTCGTCTTCAGCGATGAGAGTCGCTTCTGCCTTGGTGCCAATGATGGTCGTATGCGTGTTTGGCGCCGTGCAGGTGAGCGCCACAATCAGGACTGCATACGACCAAGGCACACAGGGCCAACACCCGGCATCATGGTGTGGGGAGCGATCTCCTACACTGGCCGTACACCACTGGTGATCGTCGAGGGGACACTGAATAGTGCACGGTACATCCAAACCGTCATCGAACCCATCGTTCTATCATTCCTAGACCGGCAAGGAAACTTGCTGTTCCAACAGGACAATGCACGTCCGCATGTATCCCGTGCCACCAAACGTGCTCTAGAAGGTGTAAGTCAACTACCCTGGCCAGCAAGATCTCCGGATCTGTCCCCCATTGAGCATGTTTGGGACTGGATGAAGCGTCGTCTCACGCGGTCTGCACGCCCAGCACGAACCCTGGTCCAACTGAGGCGCCAGGTGGAAATGGCATGGCAAGCCGTTCCACAGGACTACATCCAGCATCTCTACGATTGTCTCCATGGGAGGATAGCAGTCTGCATTGCTGCGAAAGGTGGATATACACTGTACTAGTGCCGACATTGTGCATGCTCTGTTGCCTGTGTCTATGTGGCTGTGGTTCTGTCAGTGTGATCATGTGATGTATCTGACCCCAGGAATGTGTCAATAAAGTTTCCCCTTCCTGGGACAATGAATTCACGGTGTTCTTATTTCAATTTCCAGGAGTGTATATTTTCATACCTTTTTTTATAATGAACATTCTGTGAATTTTTCCACCGGCTGCTGCGTGCAGACCAGCTGCAAAGGACACTCCCTGATTCGTGTTAACAATAGGTGACGGATACGTAGAAATGCATGTCAAATTTGCTCGTCGATATTCGCTAAGCCTGGAGAAAATACGGAGTTTTCAAAGATACGACCGTGTGTTTGGTTGTTCACTGTTGGCTATTCGTGTATTTTCGACCAAACTCCTGCGACTATGCGAAACAGCTGCTTGCAATACTTGGATTACTTTTTTTTCGTGTTAGTTCGCTTATGTTGCTCGGACTTCTCGCTGGTGAGCCACGGCAAAGAACATGAAATTTGCATTTAGTGAATAGGTCGCTCACTGAGTAGCTTCGGCTCGAATGGTCATTCCAAATCCGAAAAAAATGGCGCTAACCAGGGAATCGGTTTGATGGCATAATCTAACAATGACATAAGTTAACTTAGGGAAAGGATGTTTACGTCACGATCCCTATCACACTCCTCCAGAAGAGCGAGCGCAGTTTGTTAAGTTATACTTCAGTAAGTAGCAGAACTATCCTAAAGGCCATTCACATTATGCTCAACCTGAAACACTCTTCTACACATGCTGCCATCTGGATACCGCCTTTTGTTCAAATACTGTGTACTCTAGGATTTTACGGTAAGTTTTGTCTATGACTCGGCAGAGCAACTGTTTCACTGTACAAGTGACGGTTCCCTAGTTTATGGTTTCATACTTCGCTTCGGCGCTCGCGCAATCCATCACTTGCCGCGCTCAGTCTCCCCAGGCGTGGACAGACAGGAGAGCTCAGATTGCTGCAGCAAGCCTCCATTCCGTTTGTGACGTTGTGTGTGTTCGCAGCTCCGTCGTTAGAGCGCACGTGCAGTTTCAGACCAGGTATGCTACCAGTGCCTTCGTCACGTGGATTGCATTACACGATTCCTCGTCAAGCGAAGGCTACGAAACATCATAGCAGCTTCTGTTATCTCAAACATTGCTCAAATATATCGTTTCTCACTATTGAAATGGATGATCGCTGATGAGGAAAACAGCGAATATCAGTCAATCGACGAAAGGCAGGACTCAATGGGACACCTGAACAATTCTGTATAGATTGTGCGAAGCAACTAGCACCCGATTTAACAGCTGTAAGTAGGCTGTTTATGTTTTCTTATTGGCAACGTTACAAGTAGGCTGTTTATGTTTTCTTATTGGCAACGTTACGTAGCGCTCAATATGAAAATCACTGGCTGTGCTGTGTGCAGTCTGTGGCTAGTTTGCATTGTTGTCTGCCATTGTAGTGTTGGGCAGCGGCAGCTGGATGTGAACAGCGCGTAGCGTTGCGCAGTTGGAGGTGAGCCGCCAGCAGTGGTGGATGTGGGGAGAGAGATGGCGGAGTTTTGTAATTTTTCATGAACTGATATATTTATATATGATGATATCAAGGTAAATACATTGTTTGTTCTCTATTAATATCTTTCATTTGCTAACTATCCCTATCAGTAGTTAGTGCCTTTAGTAGTTTGAATCTTTTATTTAGCTGGCAGTAGTGGCGCTTGCTGTATTGCAGTAGCTTGAGCAGCGAAGATTTTTGTGAGGTAAGTGATTTGTGAAAGGTATAGTTTAATGTTAGTCAGGGCCATTCTTTTGTAGGGAATTTTGAAAGTCAGATTGCGTTGCGCTAACAAATTATTGTGTGTCAGGTTAAGCACAGTCCTATATAAATTGTTCAAAGGGGACGTTTCACAGCATCTTATCGTTGGACACAGAAGCAACGAAGCGTTAGTGTTGCGAGAATGTGTAGATACTTCTCTTTTCAAGAAGAATCGTTGGACAGTGGCTCGCATAAGTTTACATCACTGATGTCAGTCTGTTGCACAGTTATTGAACCCTTTTTATCTTCTCGATGGAAATCAACTTCGATATCGAGCGACGTGACCTTACGAAACTCGACTAACTTGATTCGCCCATCAAATTCACAAAGCAAGTTGATCCCGTTATCTTTGACGTCTGGAAGGCATTCGATACTCTTCCGGACTAGTGAACAAGATACAAGCTTAAGGAGTATCGGTCGAAATTTTTGAATCTATTCAAGACATTTTAGCTGATACAAACTATTTAACGGTGTGAAATAGCTGTATGGGAAGGTAGAATCGGAGGTACCACTGGTAAATAATCGATATATTATTCGTAAATATTGTTTTACACTACGCAGGCAGAGCGAAATTGAGTAAATTAGTCATTTATTTCTAAATATATTTGTCATTTACTGTCATACTTAACAATTAAGAAGTGCCGAATCTGGATGTGATTTCTTCACTGTTGAAGATTGGCAGTGTGGGGGCGGACGTTATCGTGCAACGGGATGATTCCGTCCGACAGCATTCCTCAGCGTTTTCACTTCATGTCGCATCGCTGTTTCTGCAAAGTGTTTGTTATAGCGCTGCGCATTGATTGTGGTTTCGCGCTCTTGGAACTTGTCGAGCAGAGGGCTCCACCAGTCAAAAAAGGAGTTCATTATAACTCCCGCCCCTCACTGCCAATCGGCCGAAGGCTATGCTTTGGCGATTTGGTTGGGAAACACTGCAACAGTGTCCCTGCAACCAGGGTCATTCATCGTGTGGTTTTCTCATCTTTGACGACCCGAAGAAAGACACGTGTGGGCTTCAGTTTCAACTGGACGAGGAAATGCAAAACTGGGCGCAGTTGTGGGTCCGTCAGCGGCCGACCGTGTTCTACACAACAGGAATTTATCGTCTTCTCTCCCAGTGGGATAACTGTCCTAATGTGTGTGGTGATCACCTCTGACTGGAACCATTCAATGGTTCCTTTGGGTCGTGTGTTCAGTTTTCATTTTACTACCCCTCATATTATAGCGAGAGAGTAGAACAGAAGTTGTGTGAAGTTTAATGCGTTTCTACCGCTAGTTTTTCAGTTATAAGGTAAAATTTTACCTTTGAAACCTTTTGAAAATACAGGGTATAGATTTGAAATACTTCATGTAGGCGTGCTTTAATGATGAAACATCACCCTCAGTATCAAATTCGCTTAATTATTTTCAAATTATTGTACACTGTGTTTGATTGTTTAACATGCTTAATATGTAGTAGATTAAGGGATAAAAATTACGGGCGCTTAGAAGTGACACCGCAGCACTGAATTTATATTACTGATTCATGAAACTGAGCCAAACAGCACAACTGTAAAGAAAATGATTTGATCACAACGTAGAATCTCAAAATTCTTGGCAGTCTCCGCTGATCGGAGACTCGAACTGTGAAACTTTGTCTTTCGTGGCCGATTGCTCTACCGACTAAGCTATTGAAACGTAACTTACGACGCCCCTTCACAGCTTAAGGAACACCCTAGTAAAGAATGAGTAATCTTATTCTTAATTTCTCCCTAAAAAGCCCTCAAGTTCTGAACAGCAGTGTATATTCGAGAATGCAGTTTACGTGATTCCAAAAAATGGTTCAAATGGCTCTGAACACTATGGCACTTAGCTTCTGAGGTCATCAGTCCCCTAGAACTTAGAACTACTCAAACCTAACTAACCTAAGGACATCACACACACCCATGCCCGAGGCAGGATTCGAACCTGCAATCGTACGTGATTCCACTTGAGAGAGATAGTATTGTAAGGAAGGGAGAAAGTTGGCAGTACGAATCATCTACGAAGAAGCATGAGGGGAATCAATATTTAGCTAGATTGATAAAAAAATAAAACTAATAAAGAAGTGCTACATGAGGCAGGTAAGTACATGCAAACAAAATCTGTTAGAAGAAAGAGAGTTTCGTGGGAGGTTTGCTGAGACATTCACACGCGTCATAAGTAAGCTAACTTGGCAAGGCAAAGACCAGAAACGGGAAGAGTACCGGACAGGACAAAGAATGAGAACTTCACAGCATTTTCTTCATCACCCTGAGTGAAACACACAAATACGTACAATGAGGTTGGTGAGAATAATAAACAACTGGAGGACGCATAAATGTAGTATGTGAGATGTTCATTAACTTTAGTGAGATGACGCATTGGTTAATACACTGGAGCTTGGGAACAAATGGGTTCTTTACGCTGAAAGGTCATTCAGATCTAGGTTCTTCAAAGTTCATTTAAATCTCGTACACCAAAACCAGGATGACTGTTTGAATAAGATCAAGGACGCATCCCTGCATTATTCTTGGCAATTTTATGACTTCGATGTAGACGTGACACTGAAGTTACCACTTCAATGTGAAGGATTAGGATTACCTTCACCGATTTACGAAAACAACGGAAACCTTTACTTTGGGTGACCAGGCAAGGATTTGACCTGCGGTCTGCGTGAGTCCACTGACTACGCTGAGGATGCACACACAGAGATGGCGGTAGTATCGCGTACACTAGGTATAAAAGGGCAGTGCACTGACGGAGTTATCATTTCTACTCAGATGATTCATTTCAAAAGGTTTCCGACGTGATTGTGTCCGCACAGAGGGAATTACATACTTCGAACGCGAACGGTAGTTGGATCTAGACGCACGGGACATTCCATTTCGGAAATCGTTAGGGAATTCAATATACAGAGATCCGCAGTGTC
Organism: Schistocerca piceifrons; assembly: GCF_021461385.2. Taxonomy (NCBI): domain Eukaryota; kingdom Metazoa; phylum Arthropoda; class Insecta; order Orthoptera; family Acrididae; genus Schistocerca; species Schistocerca piceifrons. Next base: position 317,153,204 of record NC_060139.1, on the reverse strand, counting down.
AAGAATGTACCGAGAATACCAAATTCCAGGTATTACCTCTCACAGCGGACAACGCAGTGGCCGACGGCCTTCAGTTCACGACCGCGACCAGTTGCGTTAGCGTAGGTTTGTCAGTGCTGGCATAGAAAAACACTACATGAAAGAACAGCAGAAATCAACGTGGGACGTACGACGAATGTTTCTGTTAGAACAGTGCGGCGAGATTTGCCGTTAATGGGCTATGGCAGCAGGCGACCGACGCGAGTTCCTTTGATAACAGTACAAAATCGCCTGCAGTCTCTCTCCTGGATTTGCACCCTAGACGACTGAAAACTGTGACCTGGTGAGATGACTCCCGGTTTCAGCTGGTAAGAGCTGAAGACATGGTTCGAGTGTGGCGCAGACCCAACGAAGCCATGGACCCAAGTCGTCAACAAGGCAAGCTGTTGGTGGTTCCATAATGGTGTGGGCTGTTTTTACATGGAATGGGCTGAATCCTCTGGTCCAACTGAACCCCGATCACTGATTGGATATGGTTGTGTTATTATACTTGGAGACTATTTGCAGCCATTTATGGACTTCTTGTTCTGAAACAATACTGGAATTGTTGGATAACGATCTGCCATGGCGGAACCTTGCGGATAATTCGGGAAAATGATTTGTTCACACAGATCTCACGAAATGAACCCCATAGAACATTTATGGGATATAATAGAGAAGTCAGTGTGGGCATGAAATCGTGCAACAGAAATACTTTCGCAGTTACGGATGAATGCAGAAGCAGTAGAGCTCCAACGACTTATTCAGTCCACGCCACGTCGAGTTGCTGCACTACGTCGGACCGAAAGACATCCGACACGGTATTGGATGGTATCTCATGACTTTTGTCTCTCAACAATCGCTCGAAGGACTTTACGTAAGAGAACTTTAACTCAGCTCTGTAGAGTCCCTTACTATGTCTCGAGCAGGAAAGAAACTATGTCCAACACCTTTGACTATGACAAGAAAACCATACGTCACGTAGGAAGTTAACACCGTTCGTCAAAATGTCCATTGCATGATCAAACACTTTGTTGTTAATATGCAGCAAATATAAAGTTTCTCCTGGCGATAAACGAATAAGAAATATATTGTCAGCGTTAATACGAGGCACAATTTAAACTGTCGTACAGTTTACGCACCTGCATTTCCCTATGCAGGAGATGGATTTCAGTAAATCTTGTCGGCACAAAAATTTTAATTATTAACAGATATACCTGGGTGGCCAAGATTACTGTTTATATTATTGTCGTGAAGCCCACTGACACCTTGACATATATTCAAAGCTTTGTAAACGCCATACCAAGAAATACAGATGCAGAAAACTGTTTCTTTTACGGTACTGCAAATATTATGAATTATTTGTATATGAAAGACAATGCGCAGAAAGAACATTATTTAGATAAGTATATTTGTTAATATTTTCAAAACACAACAAGGGACTAATCAAAAGCTGTACTCCGCATAAAAACTCTTTTTGACAATAATTTATTACGTCAAGATCACCTAACTACTATCATATTCGCATTACCAGTTTCGTCAATTTACTTCGATCTTCAGATGTGCTAATTAATCCACTAACAGCTTTGTAATGACGTAGGACAATTCAAGTTATTTACCCTAATAGAATTGAAAAGTTACAAATATAATGACAATTAATTATACGTCGTGTTATCACACGGTAAGAGAGACTTTCTTGATATTCAGAATGAACTGTTATATATAATGACAAAGCTGTTAGCGGATGAACTAGCACATCTGATGATAGAAATAAATTCCGAAAATAAAAATATGAATATGGTAAAACTAGGCGATCTTGACGTAATAAATTACATTTTACGTGTGATTTGACGAACAGCTGATGTATGAAATACCATTCCAAATTATTCGCTGAATACGAATTTCACGACATTTTCTGCAATGGGTATCGATGCGTTACCCAGTTGTGATAATTGAAAATGTGTACTGGACCAGGGCTCGAAACCGGATTTCCTACCAATCTCGAGCGGTCGCCTTAACCACTTCAGCTGTCCGTGCAGGCTCTCTGGCCTGATCTAAACCTCCAAATGTCACAGTCCATGTTGTTGCCGTCGTCTTCAGTCCATAGATTGGTTTGATGCAGCTCTCCACGCTACTCTATCCTGTGCAAGCTTCTTAATCTCCCAGTACCTACTGCAACCTACATCCTTCTGAATCTGTTTGGTGTATTCATCTCTTGGTCTCCCTCTACGATTTTTACCCTCCACGCTGCCCTCCAATACTAAATTGGTGATCCCTTGATGCCTCAGAATATTCCATACCATTAGTTATGTGATCTACCCATGTAGCACCACATTTCAAAAGCATCTATTCTCTTCTTGACCAAACTATTTATCGTCCACGTTTTACTTCCATACATGGCTACACTCCATACAAATACTTTCAGAAACGACTTCCTGACACTTAAATCTATACTCGATGTTAACAAATTGCTCTTCTTCAGAAGCGCTTTCCTTGCAATTGCCAGTCTACATTTTATATCCTCTCTACTTCGACCATCATCAGTTAATTTGCTCCCCAAATAGCAAAACTCCTTTACTACTCTAAGTGTCTCATTTCCTAATCTAATTCCCTCAGCATCCCCTGATTTAATTCGACTACATCCCATTATCCGCTTTTTGCTTTTGTTGAATGTTCATCTTATATCCTTCTTTCAAGACACTGTCCATTCCGTTCAACTGCTCTTCCAAGTCCTTTGCTGTCTCTGACAGAATTACAATGTCATCGGCGAACCTCAACGTTTTTATTTCTTCTCCATGGATTTTAATACCTACTCCGAACTTTTATTTTGTTTCCTTTACTGCTTGCTCAATATACAGATTGAATAACATCGGGGACAGGCTACAACCCTGTCTCACTCCCTTCCCAATCGCTGCTTCCCTTTCATGCCCCTCGACTCTTATAACTGCCATCTGGTTTCTGTACAAATGGTAAATAGCCTTTCGCTCCCTGTATTTTACCCCTGCCATCTTTAGAATTTGAAAGAGAGTATTCCAGTCAACATTGTCAAAGGCTTTCTCTGTCTACAAATGCTAGAAACATAGGTTTGCCTTTTCTTAATATATTTTCTAAGATAAGTCGTAGTGTCTGTATTGCCTCACGTGTTCCAACATTTCTACGGAATCCAAACTGATCTTCCCCGACGTCGGCTTCTACCAGTTTTTCCATTCGTTTGTAAAGAATTCGTGTTAGTATTTTGCAGCCGTGGCTTATTAAACTGGTAGTTCGGTAATTTTCACATCTGTCAACACATGCTTCGTTTGGGATTGGAATTATTATATTCTTCGTGAAGTCTGAGGGTATTTCGCATGTCTCATACATCTTGTTCACTAGATGGTAGAGTTTTGTCAGGGCTGTCTCTCCCAAAGCTATCAGTAGTTCTAATGGAATGTTGTCTTCTCTCTGGGCCTTGTTTCGGCTCAGGTCTTTCAGTGCTCTGTCAAACTTTTCACGCAGTATCATATCTCCCATTTCATCTTCATCTACCTCCTCTTCCATTTCCATAATATTGTCCTCAAGAACATCGCCCCTGTATAGGCCCTCTATATACTCCTTCCACCTTTCTGCTATCCCTTCTTTGCTTAGAACTGGGTTTCCCATCTGTGCTCTTGATATTCATGCAAGTGGTTCTCCTTTCTCCAAAGGTCTCTCTAATTTTTCTGTAGGCAATATCAATCTTACCCCTAGTGATATACGCCTCTACATCCTTACATTTGTCCTCTAGCCATCCCTGCTTAGCCATTTTGCAGTTCCTATTGATTTCATTTTTGAGACGTTTGTATTTCTTTTTGCCTGCTTCATTTACTTCATTTTTGTATTTTCTCCTTTCATCAATTAAATTCAGTATCTCTTCTGTTACCTAAGGATTTCTATTAGCCCTCGGCTTTTTACATCACAATCCATATATCGCAGTTTTATCTACGTCTTCGTTTAAACTCATAACATTACTTGATTCCAGCTTAGAGAAAATGACACAACCACAACGAATCAAGACCATTTACATTGTCGAATGTCTCATCTCTGCTTATGAAAATTAAATATGACTTGGCGATCAGAAACTACATGGAATATTATTCCAGATTATTCGCAGTAAGCGAATTTCATGACATCGAATGCAATGACAATGTGATACTGTGATACTGTGTATGAAAAATTGTGCCGGACGGGAACTAAATCCCGGATTTCCCGTTAATAGCATCTGGTCATGAAATTCGCATTGGGTAAATAATTTGGAATAATGTCTCATACAGCTGCTGATCGTCAAATTACATGTGAGTTTCCTAAACTTAGATGAAGCATACTGCGATAGAAATGGTGTCGTTCTCCCTAAGCGGGAATCAAGAAATGTTGTGAGCTTAAAGGGAGTCGTATATAAGATTACGATATGAAGAAATGGACTGTTACTTACGGACATTTGGATCAGGCCGGGGAGCGTGCGTGGTCTAGTCGCTTCGGCAGTACGCACACCAGAACTAGAACTATACAGAGAAGTTTAGCATGGTGTCTGCGCAAGGATGACACACAAAATCGTGAAGCATTAAAAAAAAAAAAATGGTTAAGGGTAGCTATCGCGATTAACGGAAATCCGGATATGAGTCCAGTTCTGGTCTGACACAAATTTTCATATGTGGCTGCTGCGTAATATATCTATACCCATTGCAGCTGTCATAAAATTCGCATTCAGCGAAAAATTCGGAATAATAAATTACTATATAAACATTTATAACGTTGTATGCCTCCATTTGACAATATGCCCATTCTTAAAATAACTTGACTTGTATTCCTGAAGGCGGCGGTTCACGTTCCCATCCGACCATGCAGATTTAGGTTTTCGTGATTTTCCTAAGGTGGATGCCACGAGGTTTCTTTGAGAAGACGCAGCCGATTTCTCTCTTCACTTCTACTAGGGAGACTGCCTTCACAAGCTCGTCCGTCCTCTTTTAGAATACTGCTGCGCGGTGTGGGGTCCTTACCAGATAGGATTGACGGAGTACATCGGAAAAGTTCAAAGAGGGGCAGCATGTTTGGTATTACCGTGAAATAAGGGAAAGAGTGTATCTGAAATGATAAAGGATTTTGGATGGGCATTTTTCTTCTCACTAAATTCCGATCTCCAACTTTCATCTCGGAGTGCGAAAATATTTTGTTGACGCCGACCTTCATAGGGAGAAACTATCACCATAATGAAACAAGGGAAATCAGAGCTCGTACGGAAAGATGTAGATGTTCGTTCTTTCCGCGTGCTGTACGAGATTGGAGTAATAGAGAATTGTGAAGGTGGTTCGATGAACCGTCTGTCAGGCACTTACATGTGATTTGCAGAGTATCTGTGTAAATGTAGCTCTAGATTTTTTCCCAGTCTAAGTTTCTGTTCCGACTTTAATGTTGTCGTTGACGACGGAACGTTAAAATCTAATCTTTCTCCCTTCTTTTTTATCTTTCTGTCTCTTTATACGACTCTGTCTCCTTCTGACAACACACACAAAGCGCAAGAACGTTGTCACTCTTTTTCCTTGCTAACAGAAGCAGGCTTTTCTCGTTTCAGTAAAAATCTATATACATCTACTGCTACATGCATTTTCCGCAAGCCACCGTACGATGCATAGCCGAGTGTACCCTGAACTACTTGTAGTTATTTACTTTCCTGTTCCACTCCTACATAGTACGAGGCAAAAATGACTATATTTCTCCGTATATGTCCTAATTTCTCGTATCCTCCTTTGCGGTTCTTACGCGAAATGTAGGTTGGTGTCAATAGTATCGTTCTGCAGTCAGCTTCAAATACAACTTCTCTAAATTTTCTGAACAGTGTCCCTTGAAAATGTCGTAGCCTTTCCTCCAAGGATTCACAATAACATTCTGTGACTCGTAACATTTGTGTGATAGCCACGTTCGCCTCTGCACAGAAACTGTACGTAAGGCGGAGTCGGCCTCGATGTCGACCCACGGAGTTCGCGCAACTCCACCCACGCGGCATTCGCGGGTGGTCGCTACCATTGTTCACGGCTCTCCGTGCTGCCAGCCCGCACATCACATCTCATTTTTATTACAGTGTCACGTGCGGCCGCAATAAATCTGTCAGCCACAAGCCGCACAGGCGCAGGAGCCTCATGAATATTCACAACAGCGCTCGTCATCGAACCTCTAGATATATGGCGACTGTTCAGTAAGAGGAAGTGAGGCCGAGAGAGATGCAATAATGCTGTTGACGGGCTCTGAAACTGAAGGGAGGCGCCCACGTAAACAAATAACAAGCAGCAGGCTCGGATACAGTTGGGGTACGGGGGGGGGGGGGGGGGAGAATGGAGGTGTGGGGAAGGAAGCAGGGGGGGGGGGCAATAGGTCAAGACGCCCATGCTTTTTTTGCACAAATGTTTTTACGTATGAAGTGGGTACAAAAATTGGTGTGATTTTTTTGTTTCTTTGGAAAGAGTTTGATTTGTTACGTCACGACTAGGTCCTTGATTTACTTAATCTTTGTTTCATTTACAGAAAGGCCTCTAGGTCCTGTGGCTTCATTCAGCTCACATATTGCCCTCTCTAGTGATACCCTTCTTCTACTGATAATTGCTACATCATCAGTATTTGCGCATATCGAGTCAACTTTGTGCCTATGCGACCAGATATAAGAAGCTTCTTCAGGGTTGCATCAAGAGTGAGATTGAAAAGCATTGTAGAGAGAGCGTCTCCTTGTCTGACTCTTTTACTAATGCCAAACCACTTGCTCAGTTCTCCATCCACTCGCACTGCAGCCCTGGAACCAGCTAATGTTGCTTGAATAAGTGAGACATACTTCGATGGTATTCCAAGCAGCAGCGAATCGTTTACCATTTGTGATCTATCGAGACTTTCAAAGGCCTGCTTGAAGCCTACGTAGATGCTATGAGGCTCAACGTTATACACATATGCCTTTTCATGTATTTGCCTCAACACAAATATCTGGCCTGTTGTTGATCTATTAGGCCGAAATCCACACTGATACTTTTCTGCGTGCGGTGCTAACTTGTTGTATATAATATTAGAGAAGCTCTTATAGGTTACATTCAGCAGGGTAATTCCTCTATGATTTGAACAGAAGGTCTTGTCTCCTTTCTTGTGTATTGGTTGGATTACACCTACGGTCCATTCTTCTGAGATTCTTTCCTGATTCCATATCAACTTAATAAGTTTGTGGATTCGCTTATGAAGATCAGGTCCCTCTTTTTTTTTTTTTTTTTTTTTTTTTTTTTTTTTTTTTGCGGTTCTGTTGTTACTGAGCTGGACAGCCTCATACAAGGAGCTGACATCGTAAGAATTATAAAAAGTAGAGGAATAGCCTTGCTTGGGCATGTCCTCAGCATGGATACAGGAAGAAAAACTAAAAAGGATTTTGAATGGAGGTCAACCGGAAGACAGACAGGAAGGCCACGAAAACGGTGGATAGATGATGTGGAACAAGATATAAAATCTATCAGAGCCCGAAGATGGCGAAGAACCGCGCTGGAGAGGGCAGAATCGAAGAAACTTATTGATGAGGCTAAAACCCACACAGGGTTGTAATGCCATGAGAAGAAGAAGAAGAAGAAGAAGACTGTTGATGTAACTACGTATTTCGGTTAATAATTTTCAAAGTTATTTATACTGTCCATTCTCATTACTGTGTCTACCTGTACCTGAATCACCACGTTTTGCAGTGCGAGAGGTGCAGCAAGAGAGTCAATGAGATTATGGCATGTACCGACAGGGATGTGGAGCCACACCGACTTCAGTATTGTAGGTTTCTCGGTTGAATATCCATAACGTGAACAGCCCCATCGAGGGGTCCCTCAGAGTCTCGATTATGTTCGAATCCGGGGAGCTTGGTGGCCGGGGGAGTACTGAAAACTCATCACGGTGCTCTTCGAACAGCGCACGCATACTGAGAGATGTGTGACACGTCGCATTGTCCTGCTGGTAGAGGTCATCGTGCAGAGAAAAAACAACCACAGATGCATACTTGTATTGGTCCGTTGTGCCTTCCAGAATGAAGAGATCGTCCAGGGAATGCCACGAAAACATTCCTGAGTACATAGTTCTCCCTATTCCGGCCTGGACCCTGTGGCAGGGTCTTCGCTTTCAGACGTTTCGCGACATTAAAATACCCAAAATTTGATTTCTGTGAAGGAGCAACCTCTCGTCATTCGGTGGACGTCCAGCTGCGGTATCGGGGTGCAAAGTCCAGTCTTCGTCGCCGATGAACCATGGGTGCACCACGGGTGCATGAACCAGGTGCTCGTTCACCCCTGTCATCTGTGGTCCGTGGTTTACATAGTTGCCTCGGCGGCAGTTTTGAATAGCGCCATTTTGCCATGCACTATGTACTTTAACCATGACGGCACACGAATGTGTTACAAACTTAACCATTTTCGTAATGCTCCCACATCTGGCCCAAAATCCAAATATTCTGCCCTTTTAGACTTCCGTTTCCGCATTACGACTATGACTGGACTGTTTTTCGGTCGCCCTAGCACGCTTTATGTTCCACCGTAACAATAAGCGCCGGCACGACGATGTAGAACGGTAGAGCAGGGAGGGCTCTGAGACGACATCAGCCAATAGTACACTGACTAGGACGACACCAAGACAGCAGCGGCATCTATACGAAGAAAATACAGTATAATAGCCTCGCCGCCTAGACGCGGCCGGAGTAGAAGACAAGCCGTCAAACAAACGCTACAGCAGTGACTTATTAACTGGTTTGTTTTGTTTGCATTAAAATTGTATGTGCCGAAGGACATTGATTATTTGCCTGTCGCCCTTTACTTGCGACACACTGTGTGAGTCGGCAAAGTTAAGAATTGTTAATATAAATAACTGCAATAAACTCCATTAATACCATTTGCTTGAATTGTTGTCTTGCGATCCGAGAAGACAGTTTCCGAGACACCCTATATTAGCCGAATGGACAGGATAATTCACTTTATATACCCTCCACTATTGGTGCTGCCACCTGCCGTCAGCGAGTGGTTATTGCACGCTGACGTCGAACATAAGTGGTGGTATCAATAACCTGAATGGACCTTGTAATTACCTCGAAGATGTTCTTTAGTGGATTAATTACATTCGATCATGGCAACTTGGTACCGAAACCGGTTATGTAAATATTGCTCAATAGTAAACCATCGTGACGTAAATTAACGATATAGACATCTTCGTTGCGATTAAACTGGGCGCGGGATCATAGAGATTGCACCGTGGACCACTGGAAATTTGTCATCTGGTTGGATGGATCACGTATCTTGTTACACAAAGTTAATGGTTGTGTGCGCATACGCCATCACCCAGGAGCACAGCTGCTCGCAAGAGTACCACGTCACCATCACACGCCGCTGGACGCAGTGTTACGCTATGGGGGACATTCACATGGTTTTCCATGCGACGGTAACTGAAGGCGTCATGACAGCTGAGAACTATGTTAAAGTTGTTGTCGACCTACACCATTGATTCATGCCCGATGTCGCTCAGATGGTGATGGCATCTTCGAGCAATATAGCTCTCCTTGTCCAGGATCGTGTTACAGTTGTTTTAGGAACATGATACTGAACTCACGTTGATGTCTTGCCCACCTAATTCCCCTGACGTGAAACCAATGGATAATATTTGGGATGCTATCGGGCATCGGCTCCGCAGACAAAAGCCACCAGATTATTATTTATGGGAATTGTTTGATCTTGGCGTACACAAAGCGCCGAGTGCTTCTGGAAATCTACGAGAGACTTGTCGGATCAATGCTACGCAGACTCACTGCTGTATTGAGTTCCAGAAATGGACCAGTAAGCTATTAAGCACGTGTTGATAATATTTTGGCTCCTCGATGTAAGCAGAAATTACTGCAAAAAAATCCAACGGAACGTCCAGCTCTGTCTCCATGGTTCGTACACCGTCTCCTTCTCTTCTCCGTCTACTTCTCCCTCTCCCTTCCCACCTTCTTCCTTATGTGGCATTCTGCCTCACTTATGTGCTCCAGCTGCCACTGCTTCTATCTGTTTCGAAGTATTCCAGTACTCTATTGGAAGTCTGTTTTGTACTGGTGCTTCCGATATTCTGTTATTCTCCATCTTGTTTACACTGGTCCGTGGACTTCTCTCCCGTTATTTTTTACTGATGCTACACACTGTAACTTCTAATTTGGCTTTGATCCTGCTTTTGGTGCTAGAGCATTTGCTTTTATGAAGTAACTGGCGCAAGTCAATCAGTGTCATTTTTATGCTTTAATTTTGCTACCACTTAATTCTGGTGATAGCGCAGAAAAGTTTGAGTAAAAACACGGTCAGTAGGGCTACTAGCTACATTTTTAAAGAGGTTAGAAGCTTTTTCTGAAAAAAGAGAAAAGCATTGTCTGACGTGTATTGCTGAAATGTGTACAGTCCATGTTCCGTTTGACGAAGAAATAATATCAAAGATGAAAAGAAAAGCACGATGCGAATGGACATCAGTTTCATTGACATTGGGACATCTCTGATAAATACTGTAAAATTCCGATTGGCAGATACTCAAAGATACGTCATACCTCGCAAAAATGTAGTTATAAAATGTCGATTACCTGGATTTTATTTATTCTACGGTATTTTTGTGTGATGTTCCATTGGAACTAGTTACGCAAAGCTACTCTGTCACGGAGAAATGTCTCAATATAATTCACAAAACGATAAAATATAACAAAAGCTCACACAGAACAAAGAGACACTTCCACGTTGTATTTGAGTGAGTTTGTATAAATACGAGGGCAGTTCAATAAGTAATGCAACACATTTTTTTCTGAAACAGGGGTTGTTTTATTCAGCATTGAAATACACCAGGTTATTCCCCAATCTTTGAGCTACACAACACTATTTTTTAACGTAATCTCCATTCAATGCTACGGCCTTACGCCACCTTGAAATGAGGGCCTGTATGCCTGCACGGTACCATTCCACTGGTCGATGTCGGAGCCAACGTCGTACTGCATCAATAACTTCTTCATCATCCGCGTAGTGCCTCCCACGGATTGCGTCCTTCATTGGGCCAAACATATGGAAATCCGACGGTGCGAGATCGGGGCTGTAGGGTGCATGAGGAAGAACAGTCCACTGAAGTTTTGTGAGCTCCTCTCGGGTGCGAAGACTTGTGTGAGGTCTTGCGTTGTCATGAAGAAGGAGAAGTTCGTTCAGATTTTTGTGCCTACGAACACGCTGAAGTCGTTTCTTCAATTTCTGAAGAGTAGCACAATACACTTCAGAGTTGATCGTTTGACCATGGGGAAGGACATCGAACAGAATAACCCCTTCAGCGTCCCAGAAGACTGTAACCATGACTTTACCGGCTGAGGGTATGGCTTTAAACTTTTTCTTGGTAGGGGAGTGAGTGTGGCGCCACTCCATTGATTGCCGTTTTGTTTCAGGTTCGAAGTGATGAACCCATGTTTCATCGCCTGTAACAATCTTTGACAAGAAATTGTCACCCTCAGCCACATGACGAGCAAGCAATTCCGCACAGATGGTTCTCCTTTGCTCTTTATGGTGTTCGGTTAGACAACGAGGGACCCAGCGGGAAAAAACCTTTGAATATCCCAACTGGTGAACAATTGTGACAGCACTACCAACAGAGATGTCAAATTGAGCACTGAGTTGTTTGATGGTGATCCGTCGATCATCTCGAACGAGTGTGTTCGCACGCTCCGCCATTGCAGGAGTCACAGCTGTGCACGGCCGGCCCGCACGCGGGAGATCAGTCAGTCTTACTTGACCTTGCGGCGATGATGACACACGCTTTGCCCAACGACTCACCGTGCTTTTGTCCACTGCCAGGTCACCGTAGACATTCTGCAAGCGCCTATGAATATCTGAGATGCCCTGGTTTTCCGCCAAAAGAAACTCGATCACTGCCCGTTGTTTGCAACGCACATCCGTTACAGACGCCATTTTAACAGCTCCGTACAGCGCTGCCACCTGTCGGAAGTCAATGAAACTATACGAGACGAAGCGGGAATGTTTGAAAATATTCCACAAGAAATTTCCGGTTTTTTCAACCAAAATTGGCCGAGAAAAAAAAATATGTTGCATTACTTATTGAACTGCCCTCGTATACTGTAGCTCTGAGGTGATCGCGTAAAGATACAAATGTTTGGCTGGATGCCCCTATGTGGTATTATCTGATTACAAATCCTGAAGTCCTGGGCTCAACATTGAATTGGTTTTAGGATTTTTCTATCAGTTACCTGTGATGCGACAAATTAATAAGGAAATGAGGGAGAAAATTTTCTAAGTTGAAATACCCGGCGACACTATACTATAGCAGCCAGCGCCGAAGCGGAAACATTTCAACACAGTATTCGGCCAGGAAGACCTTGACACACTTGAGCGAGACTGTGAACGAGCTCTACAGAAAACCGGCGGAAGAGTGCAGGCCGAACTGCCTTCGTAGCATTATGTAAGATACACATTGTCTAGCAGGGGTTTCACTAGCAGTAAGGACAATGTAACAAATTAGTTAATCAAATGTAGCAGATCTGGCGACTTATGACGAGACGAGAAGAGCAGAACTGACTCGGCCATTATGAATGACAATGAGAGCAACAGAGCTTCTCCTCGACGACATGAACACTCCACCCTGTGAGGTAATGAGCGAGCTGTAGCGCCCTGAAAATATTCTTAGTTTGGAGTTGGCGGCCACCGCTCAAGCCGCTCGGAAAGCTGTAGCTCGTTAGCAACCGTGTGATGCCACACAACGGCCGAACCACATGGTCCAGCCGACCACGTGGCTGGTAATTCCATGGTGACACTGTGTCGATGAAGGAGACATGCAGGGGGCGCCAAAGATGGCGGACTTTGTGAAACCTTAATGGCAGACATTTCACAATTCATATAGAAATTAATAGTAGCCAGCCATAATTCTCCAGCCATAGGAATATTTATTTAATTTCAGTGTTTTGTATGTGTTTGATATGTTTGTCAATGTGTGCTGGCTTGAAGACATGGTGGGAGTGCTCTAGCCAATCACAGTGCTCGTTAATTGAGAGACCATAAGGAAGTGGGGGAGGAGCATTGGATGCTGGACAGGTCACGGGAGATAGAAATGTTTCGTAGTGGCGACTCGTGCGCTTGTGAGATTTATGTGGCTTCTGCAGTGAAGACGTAGTATGCGTTCAGAACTGAATATATCGCGAGCAGTGTTGTTGCTCATAACTAATTACATGATGTAGGAATCTATTATTTCCCTGTTATTCAACTTATATTTTATTTAATTGCTGGTCCATAGACATCAATAAGTGTTTTACAGTAATAAAGGGCATTGTTAAAGGTACTTCTAATATCGTACCCATCATTTAAAGTCGTTAAAATAGTACCTGCAGATTTTATTTAGTTGCAATCTTTCATTTATAAATATCTATGTGTGTGTGGCCGTGCGGTTTTAGGCGCTACAGTCTGGAATCGAGCGACCGCTTCGGTCGCAGGTTCGAATCCTGCCTCGGGCATGGATGTGTGTGATGTCCTTAGGTTAGTTAGGTGTAATTAGTTCTAAGTTCTAGGCGACTGATGACCTCAGAAGTTGAGTCGCATAGTGCTCAGAGCAATTTGAACCATTTGAAATGTCTATGTAACATTCAAAATTCGCAATTGCTGAGTGATAGGAACCTTCAACCATTCAATTCATGTCTATATTAATATTGTATACTGTAGACTCAGCAGTATTTGTCTTGTAATGCGGCAACTACGTATCCCGGCCCATAGATAACGAAACCAGCCAAAAATTTTAATATTTCAACTCTGAGTCTGAGGGTACGTAGTTGGGGGCCATCAAATTTCATTTCTATTTGAAATCCCGTAACGCCCGTCAGCCAAGTGCACTCGATCGGTCAGATCAATGGCATTCATGTCGCTTGCACTCAATTCTCTGGTTATGGCATGGTGAGATCTTGTGTGTGAGATTACTCTAGTGTCTGTCTTAAACTTGCTGCCTTATGAGATCAGCGATCTGTAGCCACCAATAATGAAGTCCAGCATCCAGTGCTGAAGTCAGCACAGAACCAGCACTGATAGGTAGCCCAGGCGTGTATCTGGTCCAGGGCAGAATGTGCCCTGAAACTCCAGCGTCGCACGAGTCTTACAGCCTACCATACTGGTGGGTCAGGTTCACCATTCAGCACGACATCACAGCATCCGACATACCCGTCCACTTGATAGGACAGTGCAGGCAGTGATCTGAGAAAAGAAGTGTGAATCAAACACATATATTGCGGTCAGTGCCATCTCTAAGCAGGGCTATAGTGCATGCAGAATACTGTGGCCTGTAAATGCACAGATGGCAAGGCATGCGTGTGGAGAGCGGTAGTTGTAGGGGCTGCGGGCGGGCGGTGTAGGGGAAATCCCGGGTGCTAGAGGATGATGTGCCGTCCCAAGTTGAAGCACACATTTCTTGTAAATATTAAGAGGGGCTCCTTCACATCCATACTTGCATGGTGACCATTCAGAAAGATGTGCCACCTGTTCTTTGGTTAGTATCTAACAAGAATTCGTCGAACCTGCAGCGATTTATTTTCGCCTAATTAGTTGGTTATTTGTAACTGTCAGAGGAGTGTCACGAGTGGGGAATTCGTTTTTATGTTACAATTTGCTTCTTTTGCCAAAGCTCAGCGGCGTTCGCACAGTCTCACCTCACTAAAATGTCAGGCAGACGCACTTGCGAGAAAATTCAGAAACAGTGGTTTATTCAGTGAGGAATTGAGGAAAAGTGAGGTCAGCATCTTATGAAAAACACATCTGTGGTACAAAATAAACGAACGTATAATGACTTCACTTATGTTGTTCCAAAACCCATAGCATTTCTCAAACTTACATTCTTTCATCGGAAAAGTCTGTAGTAAGTGGAATAACATGGTAGATAATGAAGTTTTGCATAACAACCATATGGTAAAATTCCATTTGTGTGCTTTCATTTTCCAAAATCTCACTTCGATATATCAAATGTGTGTGAAATCTTATGGGACTTAACTGCTATGGTCATCAGTCCCTAAGCTTACGCACTACTAAACCTGAATTATCCAAGGACAAACACAGACGCCCATGCCCGAGGGAGGACTCGAACCTCCGCCGGGACGAGCCGCACAGTCCATGACTGCAGAGAAATCGTTTATGAAATACGATGAATGTTGTCGGTATTTCAGTCTGGCTTTATCGCTAGCGCGGTGCTATCGTAAATGAATGAGCTACGTCGATCAGTTTTCTCGAAAATGGTGGCAGATAGAGACCTCTACCTAAGCCTAAAGAAAAATTCAATGTTAGCTAAATTTCATACGCACCAACATTTTACGTAATATGCATCAAATGTAAAATCATAACGATCCCTAGTTTTCATGGCAAACTTTTCGAATTTCGCGGAATGTCTTACTTTGAAGTCAACATCACAATAACTACAACCATTAAAGAAATGATGGGCTATTATAATGAACCTGATATGTAAAGCTACAGGTAAAGCAAAAGTGATTTATTTTTTACCAAATGGTTTGTGTAAAATCGTTTGTGAAAGATTGCAGGGCGTGCACGCCGATTCTGTCATCGCCAACAGGGGAAACGTGGCAAACGCTTATCGGCCTCTCCTGAATAAACGAATGAGCTCGACCAGCGGTTTGGAGGAAAACTGGTCACTACGCATCGACTACCGTATCCTGCGCGACCTATATGGACGGGACGTGCCTATTTCGCCAGCGGGCAGCAAACCGCCGCACCAGAATGTCACCGACTTCCACTCCGAACAGATGTAGCGTCCTTGGCAAACTTGAATCCGGTGTTGGAATTAGGGATTCCTCTCAGGATTATGTAGCCACCAGCCATCGCAGAGCAGACAGCTACTACTTGTATTCTGAGTAATAAATGGAATAATCGTGAATACTTTTTAATTGCATCGAACGACGGCACACACGTCCTCAATATCTGGACAAATCAGCAGGGGTTTTCAGCCCGGCACGGCGACCCATACATAGTATTTCACAAACCTCTGTCAGTGATGGTTGTGTATATGAAAAAAAATTCACCCTGATTCAGAGTCCGGGTTAAGCTGTGGGTTCCCCTGTAGCTGTTTGGTCACGTAGGTTTAGAGGTCGCAGGGAGTCAAGGGAATACTATCTCCTATAGGACCATTCTTAGTAGTCCACTGAAGTATACTACCAACCTTTGGGATGAGTACGACTTTACCTCAGTCAAATTAAAATTAAAAAAAAATGGCTCTGAGCACTATGGGACTTAACATCTGAGGTCATCAGTCCCCTAGACTTAGAACTATTTAAACCTAACTAACCTAATGACATCACACACATCCATGCCCGAGGCAGGATTCGAACCTGCGACCGTAGCAGTCGTGCGGTGCCGGACTGAGGCTCCTAGAACGGCTCGGCCACCACTGCCGGCAATTAAAATACACATCACTGGGAAAGACCTTGTACTATAGCGAGATAGCGAAACCCTGCTACTCATGACAAAAGGAAGCCTTTCAAGTAGGATTTGAAGAGTTGGGTTTTGCCAGTAAAAATTTTCGCTTTTGTAAGAAGATTACTGAGAATAAACAGTCACATTACAAACAGACCTTTCGTGATGTGCTGTCCGCAATTGTAAATTGTTGGCTAGGGATGTTTTTGCTAGCACTAGGCCGTCGCAGTTAAAACAATTTGTGTTTTTATTATTCTTCAAGTTCAAATAGTTTCGGAGCTATAAATCCGTTTCGTAGGACTACAGTGACTTTTCCAGGCCTTACATCTGCCTTACTTCATCGCCTAGCCTTTCTTTTATTAAAAAAGGACAAAAGGAGATTAAGGAACAGAACCAATTACTGGTGGCCTCCTTCATCTTAACACGAAACGTTGACCTGCATTGGTGAAAAACTTCCAGATTGTCACTTACACTTCCAGTAATGTAATTTGTGTATGACTATGTTACATTATTCCAAAGACGACTTTTAATTTATAATTCAACGGTATATTAAAGTAGAAAATATCTGATTCCTTCAGTTTACGCAAACAGATGAAATAAATTTAGTGAAATGGTTGGGAGTGTTTCTTTAATGTTCTGGCATATGGGATTTGGCACGTTAATTAGTGGGGAAATAATAGTGAATTTTCTATATGGTTTCATTTTCAGTCATGTTCTATGTAACCATAATGTTTCTTGTCATATACCATGTTCTATTTATCTACAGTGTGGAGCTTCATTCTAGTGTATGAGGAAGAGTCGTGCTAGCAGATTCAAACTAAATTATTGTCACTCTGACAACACCCTGTTTTAACTTAAAGCATGACGGCGACTAGGATGGGTGACAAAATGGCATGGGGTTCAAGGCCATAGAACAAGTTTGGCCCAATGTTCTCCACATTAAAATTCAGGTGACTTGTCAATTTATGATGCAACTAACGTTTGTTTTGTTGTTCGAAATCAGTCGAAGACTTACTGAAACATGTGACGATTGTCTTGTCTTGTTTAAACTTGTCTGAACACGACCATAGTTTGGTCGGTACTCGGCTCACGGCGGTCGGTCGGCACTAAGTGCGGAATCGAATAGTTTGTCCATGCTTCAAATTCACCACGTTTACACCCTACGCAGCCGGCCCTTAGTGGCCGAGCGGTTCTAGGCGCTTCAGTCTGGAACCGCGCGACCGCTACGGTCGCAGGTTCGAATCCTACCGCGGGCGTGGATGTGTGTGATGTCCTTAGGTTGGTTAGGTTTAAGTAGTTCTAAGTTCTAGGGGACTGATGACCTGAGATGTTAAGTCCCATAGTGCTCAGTGCCATTTGAACCATTTTGAACCACACCCTACGCAACTTCTGAAGAACGATAAAGCAAACTATGGAAACTGCTTTTCTTAGCCGTGTTTGCGTTTTAAGGCCTTAAACGCTTTTGTTGGGTCAAATATCGTTTTTACGAACGTTCGTTGTTTTGCATGAATAGTCTCTGGAAACTTGCTGTACTAGTTTCAAATGCAGTCAACACGATGGGAATTTCTCTTCAGTCATATGTGCCAGGTACATAGCTTCTTCGTCACTTCAGTCACTTCTTCTCTGTCGCTGCAAAATAAGTAACTTTAAAAACAAGATGGAACCTAATAACCCAAGAACGTTTCCAAAACGTTTGAACTTTTACAAGGGAGCGTATGGTGCCAGAGTCCCCAGGAGTGGTAAATTATCATTGCCACTTAAGAATCAGCTTAATTTGACATTAACAAGCCTCTGAGGCTAGCGATGATAGTCCTATAAATATAATAAATTTTAAATATAATGGTGTGGGTTCCTGTAGTCATGTCCTAGTTCATGAACCACGGGCAACGTATGAGTGGCCAAGTAAGTGGTCCCGACAGTCGGGATACCAGTTACTTTGGAATAAGGCTGGGCATCTCTGACATATTCTGAGTCGTGGTCACCTTTGTGCTCATACGGCAAAGACTATCAAATCCACCGGTTAGTCCCTCAGCCGTTAGGGGTAAAACCCAATGGGACTCGGGGCAAGTAAGGCTAGCAACCTGCTTCCCCGGTACTTTAAATATGATGCTGGCAACAATCAGAGCAAAATGCCTCGGACCTTTGAAGGTGACGGAGTCCCACCTCTAACTGACAAACCAGGGACTCCTAAGATACGACTTGGCAAACAAATGGTAATGAGATGGGGAGCTATTAATATCAATGGGGGCTACTCTGGGAAGAAGGTAGAGCTGGCAGAGGCTGCAAGTAAGACGGGGCTGGACGTTTTAGCTGTTAGTGACATCCGGATAAGCGGTGAGAAAGAAGAGGAAGTGGGAGAATACAAGGTCTACCTGTCAGGAGTCAAAGCAGGAATAGCACAATGGGGTGTAGGGCTTTACATCAGGAAAGAAATGGAACCCAGCGTAGTTGCAATAAGGTATGTAAACGAACGACTGATGTGGATAGATTTGACAGTGTCTAGCAAGAAAATTAGGATTGTGTCAGTATATTCGCATTGTGAAGGGACAGATCAAGATAAGATGGATAGTTTTTATGAGGCGCTCAGTGATGTAGTTGTTAGAGTAAACGACAAGGACAGTGTTCTGCTCATGGGTGATTTTGACGCCAGGATTGGAAATCGAACAGAAGGGTATGAAAAGGTTATGGGTAAATTTGGAGAGGATATGGAGGCCAACAGGAACGGGAAACAACTCTTGGATTTCTGTGCCAGTATGGGCTTAGTAATCACAAACTCCCTTTTTAAACATAAGAACATTCACCGGTATACTTGGGAAGGCAGGGGAACCAGATCTGTCATTGACTATATAATAACAGATCAGGAATTCAGGAAGGCTGTGAGGGACACACGTGTATTCAGGGGATTCTTTGATGACACTGATCATTATTTAACCTGCAGTGAGATTGGGATTGTGAGGCCAAAAGTGCAAGAGGTCAGGTCCATATGTAGGAGGATAAGAGTGGAGAAACTTCAGGATAAGGAAATCAGGCACAAGTACATAACAGCGATCTCAGAAAGGTACCAGTTAGTTGAATGTAGTCAATTACAGTAATTGGAAAAGGAATGGACAAGGTACAGGGTCACAGTACTAGAAGTGGCTAAAGAATGTCTTGGAACAGTAATGTGTAAAAGTAGGATGAAGAAAACAGCTTGGTGGAATGATACAGTCAAGGCAACCTGTAAAAGGAAAAAGAAGGCGTATCAAAAATGGCTACATACCAGAACCCAGGTAGACAGAGAAAGTTATGTTGAAGAAAGAAACAAAGGCAAACAGATAATTGCAGCATCCAAGAAGAAATCGTGGGAAGACTTTGGAAACAGGTTGGAGACTATGGGTCAAGCTGCTGGAAAACCATTCTGGAGTGTAATTAGCAGTCTTCGAAAGGGAGGTAAGAAGGAAATGACAAGCATTTTGGACAGGTCAGGAAAACTGCTGGTGAATCCTGTGGATGCCTTGGGCAGATGGAGGGAATATTTTGAAGAGTTGCTCAATGTAGGTGAAAACACGATCAGTAATGTTTCAGATTTCGAGGTAGAATGGGATAGGAATGATGATGGAAATAGGATCACATTTGAGGACGTGGAAAAAATGGTCAATAGATTGCAGTGCAATAAAGCGGCTCGGGTGGATGAAATTAAGTCGGAACTCATCAAATACAGTGGAATGTCAGGTCTTAAATGGCTACACAGGATAATTGAAATGGCCTGGGAGTCGGGACAGGTTCCATCAGACTGGACAAAAGCAGTAATCACACCAATCTTTAAACATGGAAACAGAAAAGATTGTAACAACTACAGAGGTATCTCTTTAATCAGCGTTGTGGGTAAAATCTTCTCAGGTATTGTTGAAAGGAAAGTGCGAGTATTAGTTGAGGACCAATTGGATGAAAATCAGTGTGGGTTTAGGCCTCTTAGAGGTTGTCAGGACCAGATCTTTAGCTTACGGCAAATAATGGAGAAGTCTTATGAGTGGAACAGGGAATTGTATCTATGCTTTATGGATCTAGAAAAGGCATATGACCGGGTTCGTAGGAGGAAGTTATTGTCTGTTCTACAAGATTATGGAATAGGAGGCAAACTTTTGCAAGCAATTAAAGGTCTTTACATGGATAGTCAGGCAGCAGTTAGAGTTGACGGTAAATTGAGTTCATGGTTCAGAGTAGTTTCAGGGGTAAGACAAGGCTGCAACCTGTCTCCACTGTTGTTCATATTATTTATGGATCATATGTTGAAAACAATAGACTGGCTGGGTGAGATTAAGATATGTGAACACAAAATAAGCAGTCTTGCATATGCGGATGACTTAGTTGTGATGGCAGATTCGATTGAAAGTTTGCAAAGTAATATTTCAGAGCTAGATCAGAAATGTAAGGACTGTGGTATGAAGATTAGCATCTCCAAAACGAAAGTAATGTCAGTGGGAAAGAAATATAAACGGATTGAGTGCCAAATAAGAGGAACAAAGAACAGGTGGACGGTTTCAAGTACTTAGGATGCATATTCTCACAGGATGGCAACATAGTGAAAGAACGGGAAGCGAGGTGTAGCAAAGCTAATGCAGTGAGCGCTCAGCTACGATCTACTCTCTTCTGAAAGAAGGAAGTCAGTGCCAAGACTAAGTTATCTGTGCACCGTTCGATCTTTCGACCAACTTTGTTGTATGGGAGCGAAAGCTGGGTGGATTCAGGTTACCTTATCAACAAGGTTGAGGTTACGGATATGAAAGTAGCTAGGATAATTGCAGGTACTAGTAGATGGGAACAATGGCAGGAGGGTGTCCACAATGAGGAAATCAAAGAAAAACTGGGAATGAACTCTATAGATGTAGCAGTCAGGGCGAACAGGCTTAGATGGTGGGATCATGTTACACGAATGGGAGAAGCAAGGTTACCCAAGAGACTCATGGATTCAGCAGTAAAGGGTAGGAGGAGTCGGGGCAGACCGAGGAGAAGGTACCTGGATTCGGTTAAGAATGATTTTGAAGTAATAGGTTTAACATCAGAAGAGGCACCAATGTTAGCACTGAATAAGGGATCATGGAGGAACTGTATAAGGGGGGCTATGCTCCAGACTGAACGCTGAAAGGCATATTCAGTCTTAAATGATGATGATGATGATGATGATGATGATGATTAAATATAATTTGCTTGATGATTTTACGTGTTGCGAGGGCAGATGAAAAATACCAAATAGACAGTCGGGGATTTTCTCCGCCCGGGGACTGGGTATTTGTATTGTCTGCATCATTTCATCATCATTCACGAAAGTGGCGAGTCTTCAGGTCCTCATTGCAGTTAATTCATAAACTGATAATTTTCCCCCAGATGATATTTTGGGTCGTTAAGGAACCCTACATCTTATGTTCGAAGGTCCTTCCCCCGTGGATACACATCAAAGGCGCCAGAAAAACGGTTCTGGTCGTCAGAAGAACAGGTGTATGACAAACTAACGCAGCCAAGCAGCTTGTCCAAAACTTTGCAGATGACCACAGTTATGTTGCCTTATGATCGTTCGGCCGTTTTCTTCGAGACGTAGGAAAGCAAGAGCTCTGCATCTGTACGACCCGGCTAGTTCTGCTGTCAAAGCTCCATGCTGTCAACGGTTATCTGCCACATTCTACTGGCTTGTGTATCTCCCTCTCTCGCCCTCAGTTACGTATTTTATTTCTTCCTTTTGTTCAAATGTTCAAATGTGTGTGAAATCTTATGGGACTTAACTGCTAAGGTCATCAGTCCCTAAGGTTACACACTACTTAACCTAAAGTATCCTAAGGACAAACACACACACCCATCCCCGAGGGAGGACTCGAACCTCCGACGGGACCAGCCGCACAGTCCATGACTGCAGCGCCCAAGACCGCTCGGCTAATCCCGCGCGGCTCTTCCTTTTGTGCGTTTCCTGTGATTACTAATGTGTGAGGTTTTTCTTCATTGACTCGGTCTAGTTTCCCGGTCCAGTAATTACTGTCACGTATCCACACAGTTCAGTCGCCTATTTCAGTGCCTTTTGACCTTCTTCAATCGTGTGCACGCCATTGTTTTTGTCTCTGTCGGTCTTTACCGCAGTACACTGGTATGCAAAAGGTAAGGCCGAACGTGACTTTCGAGAACATATTTCGATGAAACTTGGACAGTTCGTAGTAAGATTTGCTGCAGTGTAGCACAGAAGGTAACTGCAAAAAATACGCATTGGGAGAAATAATATTTTTATTTAAAGGCAATAATTACCCTTATGTCACCGTAACTCATGTTGGTTCCCTCGACGGGTAGTGGTTCTTAATAGAGTAAGCAACGCATGCGCTGTGATTCGAATCAATAACAGCTGCCAACATGAGTAACGTAGAAGTAAATATCCTCGGAGTAGTGAAGCAACTTAAATCACTTAATAAAAGCAAGTCTTCTGGTCAGACTGTATACCAATTAGCCTCCTTTGAGAGTATGCTGTTGCAATAGCTCCATGCCTAACAATCATATACGCCGTCCGCTCTACAAAAGATCGGTACTCAGAGACTGGAAAGTTGCACAGGTCACACCAATATTCAAGAAAGGTAGTAGAAGTAATCAATGAATTTACAGGCCCATATCATTAACGTCGATATGCAGCAGGATTTTGGAACATATATTGTGTTCGAACATTATCAGTTACCTCGAAGAAAACGGTATATTGACACACAGTCAACACGGATTTAGAGCCGGCCGGTGTGGCCGTGCGGTTCTAGGCGCTTCAGTCTGGAACAGCGTGACCGCTACGGTCGCAGGTTCGAATCCTGCCTCGGGCATGGATGTGTGTGATGTCCTTAGGTTAGTTAGGTTTAATTAGTTCTAAGTTATAGGCGACTGATGACCTCAGAAGTTAAGCCGCATAGTGCTCAGAGCCATTTGAACGGTTTTAGAAAACATCGTTCTTGTGAAACACAACTAGTAGGTCTTTGCTCGCATGAAGTGTTGAGTGCTATTGACAAGGGATCTCAAATTGATTCCGTATCTCTTGATTTCCGGAAGCCTTTTGACACTGTACCACACATTCGGCTTGTAGTGAAATCGCATGCCTATGGAACATCGTCTCAGTTATGTGTCTGGATTCGTGATTTCCTGTCAGAGAGGTCATTGTTCGTAGTAATTGAATTGACGGAAAGTCATCGAGTGAAACAGAAGTGACTTCTGGCGTTCCACAGAGTAATGTTATAGGCCTTTTGCTGTTTCTTATCTATATAAACGATTAGGGAAACAATCTGAGCAGCCGCCAAAGGTTGTTTGCGGACGATGCTGTCATTTATCGACGACTAAAGTCATCAGAAGATGAAAAAAAATTGCAAAACGATTTAGAAAAGATATGTGAGTGGTGCGAAAATTGGCAGTTGACCCTTAATAACGAAAAGTGTGAGGTCATCCACATGAGTGATAAAAGGAATTCGTTCAACTTCGGTTACACGATAAATCAGTCAAATCTAAAGGCCGTCTTCTTCTTCTTTTAGTATTCAACCCTGAGGTTGGTTTGCAGCATAGCGCCATTCTTCTCTTCTATCTGCCTTCCTCTTCATTTCCACGTATGTGTTTCATCCAACATCATTCTTGATCTATTGCATGTATGATATCCTTGGTCGTCTCCACCAATTCCTTCCCTCTATAGCTCTTGCTATTGTTCCAAGGATGTTGTTGTGTCGTAGGATGTGCGTTACAAGTTTGTCTCTTCTTGTTTTGATGTGCCTCCAGAGAGATCTGGTTTCCTGTACTCTTCTAAGCACCTCTTCATTTGTTACTTTGTCTCTCCAGCTGATCTTCATCATCCATCTATAGCATCACATCTCCAGGGCCTCTAACCGTCTTCTCTCTTCCAATTGTCCAAGTTTCACATCCGTATAGGGCCACTCTCCTAACGAAAGCTTCTTGCTGGTAAGTTCCTGTTCCGATTAAATGCAGTTTTATCCTTTTGTATTCTGCTCGGAATTTCTTTCCGGCTTGTACCATCCCAGCAGCATCAGCAACTAAATACCTAGGGATTACAAATATGAACAACTTAAATTGCAAGGAACGCACAGAACATGTTGTGAGGAAGGCTAATCAAGACTGCGTTTTATTAGCAGGACACTTAGGAAATGTAACAGATCTACTAAAAAGACTGCCTATACTACGCTTATCCATCCTCTGTTAGAACACTGCTGCGCGGTGTGGGATCCTTACTAGACAGGACCGACGGAGTACATCGAAACACATCAAAGAAGGGCAGCAAGTTTTGTATTCTAGCGAAAAATGGGCGCGAGTGTCACTGAAATGAACCAGGATTTGAGCTGGCCTTCATTAAAAGAAAGGCGTTTTTCGTTGCGACGGAATCTTCTCACTAAATTCCAATCAACAACTTTCTGCTCCAAATGCGAAAATATTTTGTTGACACCGACCTATAGGAACAAACGATCACCATGATCAAATGGAAATCAGAGCTCGTACGGAAAGATATAGGTGTTTGTTCTTTACGGACGCTATGCGAGATTGGAATAATAGAGAGTTGTGAAGATGGTTCGATGAACCCTCTGCCGGGCACTTAATGTGATTTGCCGAGTATCCATGTAGATGTATATGAAGATAAAAACGAAAGTCCGGCCCGAATGCACCCCTGAAAAGATGCACATAGAGAAGTAGTACAGCATCAGAATATCTTTTGCTGGTGAGTGTTCCGCGTTCAGCAAGTTAGTGGTCAGTACTCACACGCAACTTTGTGCCTCCCTACGTCATAACACCTCGGCCAGCCAAACAATCATGTTCGGGAGCGTTCCCGAATGCATTACGTACCCCCACATGGCCAGAGGTGTGAACATGTAATGCACACATGAACGTTGTCGAACACGGTAGCTTTGGTGGTCTGCGTGTTCTGGTGCGAGGAAGCATAATGTTGCAGTGGCGTTCTGACCTCCAGATCTTTCAACACCGTACATTCAGAGGTCAACGTTATTGTACTCTTTCACCATGTGCGTGTTTTCAGTTTTTCTTTTTCCTGTCCTGACTACATTTTTATGGACAACAATGCGCAGCCGCATCGAACACATTACTAGGCAGTGACACAGCATCCGAAAGCGACTTTCGTACGTTTCTGGCACGGTTAGACAGGAAGGGGGGGGGGGGGGTAGCAGCTGGGAACGCGATTTTAGCCCTTCATTAGCAATCAATAGCAGCAGCAGCATCATTTCTGGAATAGAAATTGGATTGTTGACATCAACAGCAAGAATCAGTATCAGAAAATCGGTTAACGAAAACCGGATTTGTGAGTCCTAGTTAAGCGAAGTAATATGAAAGATATTGTTCAGCTTGTTGTAATGTGCAGTGGCCCAGACGATGGACAGGTTTCTTTCCTTATAATTTCATAACGTTGTAATTCGTTGAAATTAGTAATACCACTACTCCAATTAAACTTTAGAACTTCTGACGGTCCGCCTATATCGGCTGCCCATGTCTTTCCTATGTCCTCTAAAGTAGCAAGACTAGGGTGATGTGGAGAAGTGTTACTGAGTAACAGAATTAAGCTATAAGTGGGGAATGCCCATTCTATTAATACTTTTGAAAGCCCGTTTTCGTAAATTAACGCACCGCCGCGCAGTAATTCGACTCGCAGTGGAATGAACGGCCTCGCAGTAACGCCGTTCTCGGCGTAGTACAGCATGCCTGAGGGCAAGGAGCTCCCAGAGGTAATCACCGTGTAATGAAGATTTCACTTTAAACTGTGTTTGTCATAGTCGTAGCAGAGTGAAGTAAATGGACTGTTACTAAATTAAAGTTAGTCAAGCATTTCGAGGTCCAGTGCTTGTTACAACTGAAGGCAGTGATGCAATAACCAGGTACGTAACGTTACAAAAAATTGTCCGCACATTGCAAAAAAAATTTAATCGAGCTTTTCTTTTCCTGTCTTTATTAAGGCCATCAGCGAACCGTAAAAGCTTATTACTTAAACAAAGACCTGTTATGATATTTATTGAATTTTAAAATACTACACTTGACTCTCCCTTGAATCAAACAACTTTGTTTTATAAATATGATGTGAAATGAATAGATAAGTAACTAAAGAAACAACAGCTGTTACCACTTTATAGATCGCTGAACATTATGAGAAGTCTGGGAATAACAAAAAAAGAAAAATAATGGATAGTCTGATAAGTCATAGCTGTGGAAGGTTAATGAGAAGTCATTGTGCTTCTCCGTCGGATGAAGTGGATGTAACATTTTTAATACTACTGTCACACATCAGTGTATTACAAAATTCCGTGTCTGAGGCTGCCACATAGTTCTTGGAATGTTCATGACATCTTTATATTTTTCACGTTTAAGTGGCAGAGGCAATCAAAATGTTGATAGTGAAATAGTGCACATAACTTATCACTTCACTTGTCCCTATCCTCCCGCAATTGTCATCTGTTCCTTTCACATGCCAGAATATGACTGCTGTTTGGTGCAGTGACTAGGCAAATCCCGGAGATCTCTGATTCTCGCCCTAAACAGCCACGGCGACAAGTCTGTCTGCTATGTTATTCTGATTTTGCTCCATGGACAAGCCTCATTCTTGTACCATATACAACGAAAAATAATCAATCCATATCGCAAATGGTGTTTCTTTTTATGATGTATTAGCCAGTTTCAGTCGTACATAGATCATCCTCAAACAAGTGGTCTCCATTGGTAACAAGTGGAGTAATCGTACAGAACTGTTGTTTAATGCAAGAGGCACCTGTGTGAGCAGGTGACGACAGGTAAGTATTACGTGAAAATTACAGTAACGTTATTACTCCTTGTAAAATACAGTAGTTCTTTGACTTTAACTATTCCGCTTAGAAAACCTTTTTTAACACGCTGTCAGATGCACATTCGGGTCATGAATAAAGAGTTTAACAAGTTATCCATTACTCATATTCGAATAAAGAGTTTAACAAGTTATCCATTACTCATATTCGGAGATTTTGAATATTAGGACTCTATTTGGTGGACGTTTCTCCTGAGACATTACGTTATTATTATTGAAACACTCACGAACAGGAATCCGGAACAAACGCGACTGGCTTCATAACAACATAAAATACTAGAAACGTCACAACCTGCTGCACAATTAGAAAGTTATCTACTCCTGTCGCAATTTACAATTCGCGTATCCAACATCAGGGACGAAGCCAAAAGAGGGAAAATATGGAGTCGACCATAATATGCCGTTTAGCAGCTCATGGGTGGCGCACAAAGGTGTGAGTGTTTACCGACAAGTGGCATCCCACCTGCTAAGTAGTTGTTATGGCGGAATGAGTACTATTCACGGGTGTATCCCACAGGGACATCTATGTGCGCAACACGTGCAGAGGACGCCCCTCGATCCTTACCGAACACCGATACCGAACTGTGCTGGCCACGTGACAATTGTTGCGCTGCGTCAGTGAATCTGTTGCGTCAATGTTTGCACTGTGGATATAAAGTCGCAAAAAGGAGCCACATGTTACAGTACAAAAGGCAGCTACAGAGACCAAACCGCAGTCGATAAAAACGGTGTACCGACCGTAATGTAAATGTACTGTGGCAGCTGCG
Organism: Schistocerca piceifrons; assembly: GCF_021461385.2. Taxonomy (NCBI): domain Eukaryota; kingdom Metazoa; phylum Arthropoda; class Insecta; order Orthoptera; family Acrididae; genus Schistocerca; species Schistocerca piceifrons. The sequence continues at coordinate 317,125,140 of NC_060139.1, read as the reverse complement.
GAAAGTAAGCCTGCTCTATAAAAATCAACATGGATACCACAAAAAAAAAAATCTTGCGAAAAATTGCTCGCTCGCTCTGTTAGTCCAAGAAATCCAGAACACTGAAGACGAAGGAGTTCGGGCTGCTGCTGTGTTCCTTGATTTCCAGAACCATTCAATACAGATCCACACCGTGGTTTAGTGAAGAAAATATGCCCTTACCAGTATCAGACCAGATTTATGTTCGTATGATTTTCCAACAGACAAAACTCACTTCGTTATTCTTACTGGAAAAATACTACAGATGCGAAGTTCGTTTCTGGAGTGTACCACTGGAGCGTTAGAGAGTCGTGACTGTAATTCGGTTATATATATATATATATATATATATATATATATATATATATATATATATATATATATATATACAGGGTGTTTCAAAAATGACTGGTATATTTGAAACGGCAATAAAAACTAAACGAGCAGCGATAGAAATACACTGTTTGTTGCAATATGCTTGGGACAACAGTACATTTTCAGGCGGACAAACTTTCGAAATTATAGTAGTTACAATTTTCAACAACAGTTGGCGCTGCAAGTGATGTGAAAGATATAGAAGACAACGCAGTCTGTGGGTGCGCCATTCTGTACGTCGTCTTTCTGCTGTAAGCGTGTGCTGTTCACAACGTGCAAGTGTGCTGTAGACAACGTGGTTTATTCCTTAGAACAGAGGATTTTTCTGGTGTTGGAATTCCACCGCCTAGAACACAGTGTTGTTGCAACAAGACGAAGTTTTCAACGGAGGTTTAATGTAACCAAAGGAACGAAAAGCGATACAATAAAGGATCTGTTTGAAAAATTTCAACGGACTGGGAACGTGACGGATGAACGTGCTGGAAAGGTAGGGCGACCGCGTACGGCAACCACAGAGGGCAACGCGCAGCTAGTGCAGCAGGTGATCCAACAGCGGCCTCGGGTTTCCGTTCGCCGTGTTGCAGCTGCGGTCCAAATGACGCCAACGTCCACGTATCGTCTCATGTGCCAGAGTTTACACCTCTATCCATACAAAATTCAAACGCGGCAACCCCTCAGCGCCGCTACCATTGCTGCACGAGAGACATTCGCTAACGATATAGTGCACAGGATTGATGGCGGCGATATGCATGTGGGCAGCATTTGGTTTACTGACGAAGCTTATTTTTACCCGGACGGCTTCGTCGATAAACAGAACTGGCGCATATGGGGAACCGAAAAGCCCCATGTTGCAGTCCCATCGTCCCTGCATCCTCAAAAAGTAATGGTCTGGGCCGCCATTTCTTCCAAAGGAATCATTGGCCCATTTTTCAGATCCGAAACGATTACTGCATCACGCTATCTGGACATTCTTCGTGAATTTGTGGCGGTACAAACTGCCTTAGACGACACTGCGAACACCTCGAGGTTTATGCCACATCGCACGGCCGACGTCTTTAATTTCCTGAATGAATATTTCGATGATCATGTGATTGCTTTGGGCTATCCGAAACATACAGGAGGCGGCGTGGATTGGCCTCCCTATTCGCCAGACATGAACCCCTGTGACTTCTTTCTGTGGGGACACTTGAAAGACCAGGTGTACCGCCAGAATCCAGAAACAATTGAACAGCTGAAGCAGTACATCTGATCTGCATGTGAAGCCATTCCGCCAGACACGTTGTCAAAGGTTTCGGGTAATTTTATTCAGAGACTACGCCATATTATTGCTACGCATAGTGGATATGTGGAAAATATCGTACTATAGAGTTTCCCAACCCGCAGCGCCATCTGTTGTTGAAAATTGTAACTACTGTAATTTCGAAAGTTTGTCTGCCTGAAAACGTACTGTTGTCCCAAGCATATTGCAACAAACGGTATATTTCTATCGCTGCTCGTTTAGTTTTCATTGCCGTTTCAAATATACCGGTCATTTTTGAAACACCCTGCATATATATATATATATATATATATATATATATATATATATATACAGGCTACACATCACTGGCTTGAAAATCATTTATTTGCACTGGTGTACATTCCACCATGCACAGCAGATCGATAAAGCAGACCAATACTAGTGCAAAACAACAAGGCTGTCATGCAAGGCAGCCTTAAAAAAAATCTCGTTTGTGGCCATATCTCCATTCCTATTGGAATGAGGTGGTTATACATCCCAGAATGCTGATATTCGCGAGAACTGCTGTTTGTGTGTAGAATTTGAACAAAATCTGTCCAGGAGTTTTGGAGGACGCATACACACACTCTCTCTGCTTTATATATATTGAGGTTATTTAACAAAATGTATGACAGTAGTGAATGGCCAGAGGATTTCATGATCACAGTAACGATTCTAAGTCAACAAGGAACCAAGAAATGCAGTGAGCAATTAATAAACCGCTGGAAAAGGTAGTGGCAATTTGGAATTAGACGGAATGCAGACACAAGGGATACAATAAGAATCTTGCGAATTCTGGAAGAGAGGTTTAGTGAAAGGTGTATTATACAGGGTGTTACAAAAAGGTACGGCCAAACTTTCAGGAAACATTCCTCAGACACAAAGAAAGAAAATATGTTATGTGGACATGTGTCCGGAAACGCTTACTTTCCATGTTAGAGCTCATTTTATTACTTTAAATCACATTAATCATGGAATGGAAACACACAGCACCAGAACTTATCAGCATGACCTCAAACACTTTGTTACAGGAAATGTTCAAAATGTCCTCCGTTAGCGAGGATACATGCATCCACCCTCCGTCGCATGGAATCCCTGATGCGCTGATGCAGCCCTGGAGAATGGCGTATTGTATCACAGCCGTCCACAATACGAGCACGAAGAGTCTCTACATTTGGTACCGGGGTTGCGTAGACCGAATCTGTTGTTGAGAAGCGTAAGAACACTTCGACTGAAATGTGCAGGAGCTCCATCGTGCATGAACCACATGTTGTGTCGTACTTGTAAAGCCACACATTCTAGCAGCACAGGTAGAGTATCCCGTATGAAATCATGATAACGTGCTCCATTGAGCGTAGGTGGAAGAACATGGGGCCTAATCAAGACATCACCAACAATGCCTGCCCAAACGTTCACAGAAAATCTGTGTTTATGACGTGGTTGCACAATTGCGTGAGGATTCTCGTCAGCCCACACATGTTGGTTGTGAAAATTTACAATTTGATCACGTTGGAATGAAGCCTCATCCGTAAAGAGAACATTTGCACTGAAATGAGGATTGACACATTGTTGGATGAACCATTCGCAGAAGTGTACCCGTGAAGGCCAATCAGCTGCTGATAGTGTCTGCACACGCTGTACATGGTACGGAAACAACTGGTTCTCCCGTAGGACTCTCCATACAGTAACGTGGTCAACGTTATCTTGTACAGCAGCAAATTCTCTGACGCTGACATTAGGGTTATCTATCGTCAGCTGCACGAAGAATTGCCTCGTCCATTGCAGGTGTCTTCGTCGTTCTAGGTCTTCCCCAGTCGCGACTCATAGGCTGGAATGTTCCGTGCTCCCTAAAACGCCGATCAGTTGCTTCGAACGTCTTCCTGTTGGGACACCTTCGTTCTGGAAATCTGTCTCGATACAAACTTAGCGCGCCACTGCTATTGCCCCGTGCTAATCCATACATCAAATGGGCATCTGCCAACTCCGCATTTGTAAACATTGCACTGACTGCAAAACCACGTTCGTGATGAACACTAACTTGTTGATGCTACGTACTGATGTGCTTGATGCTAGTACTGTAGAGCAATGAGTCGCATGTCAACACAAGCACCGAAGTACAGTACATACTGAAGAAACTAAAATGAGCTCTAACATGGAAATTAAGCGTTTCCGGACACATGTCCACATAACATCTTTTCTTTATTTGTGTGCGAGGAATGTTTCCTGAAAATTTGGCCGTACCTTTTTGTAACACCCTGTAGACATGAAAAATGCCTTCGATAATATGGCCCGGGATAAGTCTGCAACTATAATAGCGGAAAAGAGAGTGGACTGGAAAACTGGATGACTTAAAAAATCATTATATTTAAATCAAAAAGAGTCACTGGAAGTGAGAGGAGAAAGTACTAGTGGATAGAACGAGGAAAAGGAGTAAGACAAGGTTACTGCCTGTTTCTTATCCTTTACAGTATTTACTTAGAAAATCTGACTGCCCACTGCGCACAAGACGATGAGGAGTAAGAACTGCAGGAAGATGAATGTGGTGTTTAAGGTTTGCAAACGACATTATCCTCAGAGAAACAGGTGAAAAAGAATTACAGGGCATAGTGGATACCGTCGAAGCTAAAGGAAAGATTTATAGAATGAAAATCAATGCAAAAATACAAAAGTAGTGGCGTTAGGGGGACATAAAAAGGCAAAGATAATGCTGAATGGAGATACATTGGAACATGTGCAAAGCTTTAAATATCTCGGACGCCGGATAGAAACCGACTGGAAGAGCAGCACAGAAATTAAATCTAGAATAGCAAGGGTGAACGAGACATTTTACATAAAGAAGGAGAATTTCCTTCAGAAATACAAAGGTTTGAGGAAAAAGCTAATAAAATATTTTGTATCGAGCGTCCTCCCGTATGATGCTAAAACGCTGACACTGAGGAAGAAAGATAGGGAAAGGTCGGAGGTTTTGAAATGTGGACAAGGCGAAAGATGGAAAGAATACGTTGGTTGGACAGAATGAAAAATGAAGAGTTACTGATATGAGAGGGCCAGGAAAGAATTACTGGATATAACAGACGGTAGGAATTAGAGTGGACATACATTAAGAAGAAAGGAGAGGTGCATAAGAACATTCTTAAAAATGTATGTGGAAGGAAGGGGCGCGTAAGAAAAATCTTAGACAGGTGTGTGGAAGAAAATAGGAGACAAGAGAGGAAGAATTTTCAGATCCTGGATGATGTGATGGACAGGCTGCCTCGGTAGCTGCGGATTCAGTAGGGCAGATGAGTCTCGGGTTCAATTTCCTGCCGCGTCGGAGATTTTCTCCGCTCGGGGACTGGGTGTTGTGTGGTCCTTACATTATTATCGTCATTACTGACCTGAAAGTCGTCTCAAAAACACTGGCGTATCGTCTTTCCACTACTGCGATTGGTGCGTGGGCACGAACAGAAATTAAAAAAACAAAAAAAATGTGATGGGTGGCAGCACATACAGCAACATTAAGGAATGGATCGCAGGGATCGCAAGAAATACAGACTCAAAGGACCTGCTAATATAGAGGGACTTTCTGTCATCGTGTACAAACTCCAGGGATTGATTGATGAGAGGACACGGAACAAAAAAAGCAGTAGTGAACACATGTCTGGAAATGCATGGCTTCCATGCTAGAGACCATTTATTCAGTCATACTTTGTTACAGAGACTGCGGTATAATACGCGATGTACCATGCAGTCACAGTTACAGTATGCATGGTTTCCTCCTAGAGCGTGTTACCGTTCCTCCAGCGTCAAGCCTTAACGCCATCTCCTGCCATAGGAATTGGTAATGTTGTTTCCGATTCACTTCTCTTGCTGATTCACCTTGTAGTGGATGTGGTACAGCGTTGTATGTAGTTGTTCCGTATTCGAAGTGAGAGCTTGCCGACATCGTGTTCACTTAAAGAAAGGCAAATGGCATCGGACGGCGGGCAGCAAAGTTGTGTCAGGAGACCTATCCCCGCCGATAACAACCACAGCATTCAATGTTTGCAACAGTGTTTCGCCGTTTGTTTGGGACAAGATCGATTCAGGAAGCAGGAAATCATGAACGACGTTCCTGAAATGTTCGGACACCAGACTTGGAGGAAAATGTGGTTAACACTGTGGAAGGCAACCGCCGTGTCGGTACCAGGTAGCAGGCCCTCCAGTAGAGGGTAAGTCAGACGACCGTGTGGAACGTTCCCCACGAAAATTAATACTACCCTTACCACTTACAGAGAGAGCAGGACTCACATGGAAGCCGTTGTCAGCACATACTGTAACTGCGGCTGGATGGTATAGAGCGTATTAGACTGCAGTCTCTGTTACAATGTATTATTGAATAAATGGTCTCTAGCATGAAAACCGGGCATTTCCGGACATATGTTCATTAGACCTTTCATGTTCCGTATCCTCTCATCGATCAGGCCCTAGAGTTTTTACATGGTGGAAAAAATCACCCTGTCTAGCAGAAAACTAGTAAACCGATTCCAATAGTGTGAAACATCCCCTCAGAAAAATTTATGAATGACTATGCTGGAAAACCTCTACGTTATTTGATTTTCAAACAGCTAAGCAGAACTGAACGTACTTAGACATTTCTCTCTTTACTTGTTCTCATCAACACTAAACTGACACACAATATTTTTAGCGCAACGCAATCTGACTTTCAATAATCCCTACAAAAGAATGGCCCTGACTGACAATAACCTATACCTTTCATGACTCACTTACCTACCAAAAACCTTCGTTACTCGAACTACTGCAATACAGCGAGCACCAATACTGCGAGCTAAATGAAAGATTCCAACTACTGAAGGCACTAACTACTGATAGGCATAGTTAGCAAATGAAAGATTTTGATTGAGAACATACAACGTATTTACCTTAATAGTGTTCAAAAGTCATTTTATATATATATATATCAGTTCATGATATCCAGTATTACAAATTTACTCTTTCCGATGGACACACGTCCAGATCGTCCGCTCTCAAAATTCTGCCATCTCTCTCCCCACATCCACCACTGCTGGCGGCTCACCTCCAACTGCGCACCGCTACGCACCGTTCACATCCAGCGGCCCAACACTACAATAGCGACTATTCCATCAATGCCAACCAGCCACAGACTTCACACAGCACAGTCAGCGATTTTCAAATAGAGCGCTACGTGGCGTTACCAACATAAAAACCTAAACAGCCTACTTACAAGTGATAATTTCGCCCTATTTCGTTGTGAATAAAACTGGAAGCGTACACCTGCTGTCTGGGTCGCATATAAATCCAAAACTACTAGAGCCAAATATTTATCATCCACTGCCGTAGGAAACTGAGTCGTAAAGTGGTAACTGGCAGTCGCTACAGTAGAGACGTTGTGTGTCACGGAGCTCATTGTTGGAATTGCGAGAGCATACATTCTCACGTATGTCTAGCGAAATAACGAGGACGACAGAGAAATATACGGAAGTTTATCGACAGTCGTTCTTCTTGCGCTCCGTTCGCAAACGAAGAAGAGAATGGCGGGGGGCAGGAGGGGATCGTTAGTGATGCTAGAGGTCCCGCTTCGCTACAGACCCTTCAGGTCGTATGCAGAGTATAGATGGTGATGTAAAAACTGAATGTGGTCTAAAGCCCGCAGAAATAAAAAGGTACATAGGCTGGTCGCTATATTTCATCAGGTAATTCAGTACACGGCCACCACTGACAACTACAAATTAGTACTGGAGAGCCTGCGTGGACAAGTAGACGTATCTCGGACGACTGGAGCTCATTTGGGCGTCGCACCCGCACCGCCGGGCGCCGTGTCTCGGGTTTCCGTGGTCGTCGGATATAGCAGGCTAGCAGAGCACCACAGGCCTCGTTTGCGAGCGCAGTAACGAGGGGCCGAAACCCTACCTGTGTCGGAGTGGCGCCTCTCCTGCCACCGTGTGGCCACTGCCGCGGTCTCTACGGCAGGTGACCTCAGTGTGATATTTTCAACCACAAATCCTTTAGCCGTGGATTTTCGACCGTCAAAGGAAGCCGCAACAGTGAGGGAGGCTGTGCAGACCGTTTTGTAATACGAACATCCCCTCACATTTCATGCAGGTTTAGGACTGGCTGTGCAAGTAGTATACAGGGTGTTACAAAAAGGTACGGCCAAACTTTCAGGAAACATTCCTCACACACAAATAAAGAAAAGATGTTATGTGTACATGTGTCCGGAAACGTTTAATTTCCATGTTACAGCTCATTTTAGTTTCGTCCACCTACGCTCAATGGGGCACGTTATCATGATTTCGTACGGGATACTCTACCTGTGCTACTAGAACATGTGCCTTTACAAGTACGACACAACATGTGGTTCATGCACGATGGAGCTCCTGCACATTTCAGTCGAAGTGTTCGTACGCTTCTCAACAACAGATTCGGTGACCGAAGGATTGGTAGAGGCGGACCAATTCCATGGCCTCCACGCTCTCCTGACCTCAACCCTCTTGACTTTCATTTACGGGGGCATTTGAAAGCTCTTGTCTAAGCAACCCCGGTACCAAATGTACAGACTCTTCGTGCTCGTATTGTGGACGGCTGTGATACAATACGCCATTCTCCAGGGCTGCATCAGCGCATCAGGGATTCCATGCGACGGAGGGTGGATGCATGTATCCTCGCTAACGGAGGACATTTTGAACATTTCCTGTAACAAAGTATTTGAAGTCACGCTGGTACGTTCTGTTGCTGTGTGTTTCCATTCCATGATTAATGTGATTTGAAGAGTAGTAATAAAATGAGCTCTAACATGGAAACTAAGCGTTTCCGGACACATGTCCACATCACATATTTTCTTTCTTTGTGTGTGAGGAATGTTTCCTTTTTTCTTCCTTTCTAAAATAATAATGCATCAAATGGTCAAACTTCTTGCCTTATTTTATGAATTTTGATTTCTCACTCAGGTTTTGTAAGATCATCTTAAATCCCTCGAGCCATTATGTATTCTTATATCTCTTTTAACCCTCTTTCAAAATCCATATAACTTTTGTTTCTTTTTTTAAGAGCAGTCCAATGGAATCCCTTACTTTTAATTTCAGATATAGAATTTGCTGCTTCCTCTATCACCGTTTTTGATTCGTGTTGTAGAGCCAGCTCTAATACAAGAACAAGCAAGTTTCACACACGGAAAAAGCTGTACATCACAGGTCCTATGTCTCTCACAATTTACTGAGGATGGCTTTGAAACCCGGAAAATGACAGGAGTATCTTTCATCGGCGTGACGGCTGCATATGACACTGTCAACCTTCGCACATTTTGACGGAAGGTCTACGGGATGACGAGATGAAAGTTTATTGCTTCCTCCAACTAATTCATATTTTACTCCAAAGCAGCAGACTCTTTGTGGACTTCCAGGGTCAGCGTAGTCAATGTAGATTTCAGAGGAACGGTTACCTCAACAAAGCGTTCCTTCGCCGGTGATATTTAATATCTATATCAATTACCAACCACTTCCGACGAAAGCAAGGAGTTTCGTTCATGACAGCGACCTGTCACTAGCAGAACAAGGGAAATCTTTCGAAGCTGTTGAAGCCACTTGATAAAAAAATGTCCAAATGTGTGTGAAATCTTATGGGACTTAACTGCTAAGGTCACCAGTACCTAAGCTTACACACTACTTAACCTAAATTATCCTAAGGACAAACACACACACCCATGTCCGAGGGAGGACTCGAACCTCCGCCACTTGATAGATGCATTGCAAGAGTCTAGTGCCAGTTATTAACAACGAACATCTTACGATGCTGCAGAGTATGCGTTCACTGTTTGGTAAAAATCCACCAACGAAAACGCAGTGGAGGCGCTAAACGAAATGAATTGGCTCATTACAGGCTGTTTGAGACCTACGCCAGTTGTAACCAACTCGCTGGCATAGCGCCATCAGATAGGCGTCGTGAAATTGCTGCCAACATGGAGAGAACAAATTAGGCTCATTACGAAAACCATCCACTACATGAGCACAGTGCAGCACCCCAAGGTTGAGGTCCAGAAGAAATTTCCTGACGACAACTGCAGCTTTGCGAACGGCAGCAGCTACAGCAAGAAAACAACTGTGGATCTCTCGATCTGAGAATAACAATACTACTAGGACTCCCCCTTTCGGAAACCGTCAAACCTGGGCATAAACAGGAGTGGATCGTGTGAAGGTCACGCGTTCTGGATTTGAAAGATCCAGGATTAGCCTCCAGAAATGGCGCTTCCCTGTGTATAGCACCAACTGTGACTGCGGAGAACCGCAGACCATGGAGCGCATACTAGGTTGTCAACAGTGTTAGGCATCTTTCACAGCAGATATTCGGCTTGTGACACCGGATACAGCTGAATTAGCAAGAATTTGACCGAGAGTAGAGTAGCTTGATAGTTCTTTTTTTCATTTGTCTGTAAAGATATTTACCATTTATTTGTGTCATAGTCACATAAATAAATGATGATAATTTCGGCTATCGTTGATTTATTGAGGATTTCAGTTTCCTATGCCAACCTTCGACAGTATTCGTAGTCCTATGCCACTGATGACAACTTTCAACATTTCAGTTGGTGTACCACGATTTTAACTGTCCATGTAGACTGCAAATTTCATTATCTTTGCTCTACTCGGTATTTCCTCCACTGCTACACTCCACGCTTCATGAACTGCGTGTGGTGGCGTGTCACAGAGGCAAACATGCGGCAAAACAATCGGACTTCTTCTCTATCCCAGTATTCCTCCTTTAATCCCATTTCTTATACAATTATCCACAGGCACTGATTGTAATGCGAAATGCAACCTGTAAAGCTTTCAGTGACTACCCAGGATATTATTCTTCAACGCAGAAAGAAGTTTCAAATTCATTTTTACTTTTGCCTGGGAGCAAAGCAAATGAAAAAGGAACGACCTTCTTCTCTTCATCCGTGCTTCTGACGTCAACATATGTGGTGTACAGTCGTTTGAACTGTTTCGGACAACTGTCAGATGTCCCGTCCATAACAACAGTTCCATTTTCACAAAATATTTTCTCCGCTTTTGCACAACCGAACACCAGTGTTCTTTGTCAGCAACAGACCCATCCTCAAGTTTCAAAAAGCCGTTTCCCTAAGTTAATATCAAAATGTCTTCGCTCGGTTGAATCTCCAAACTAGCGCCAGGGTTCTGAGTCGTCCCAGTAGCTTCCCCTCTTGCTTTACACAATGCAGTCTTGTTGTTGTTGTTGTTGTTGTGGTCTTGTCCTGAGACTGGTTTGATGCAGCTCTCCATGCTACTCTATCCTGTGCAACCTTCTTCATCTCCCAGTACCTACTGCAACCTACATCCTACTGTATCTGTTTAGTGTATTCATCTCTTGGTCTCCCTCTACGATTTTTACCCTCTACGCTGCCCTCCAATACTAAATTGGTGATCCCTTGATGCCTCAGAACATGTCCTACCAACCGATCCCTTCTTATAGTCAAGTTGTGCCACAAACTTCTCTTCTCCCCAATCCTATTCAATACCTCTTCATTAGTTATATGATCTACCCATCTAATCTTCAGCATTCTTCTGTAGCATCACATTTCAAAAGCTTCTATTCTGTTCTTGTCCAAACTATTTATCGTCCATGTTTCACTTCCATACATGGCTACACTCCATACAAATACTTTCAGAAAAGACTTCCTGACACTTAAATCTATACTCGATGTTAGCAAATTTCTCTTCTTCAGAAACGCTTTCCTTGCCATTGCCAGTCTACATTTTATATCCTCCCTACTTCGACCATCATCAGTTATTTTGCTCCCCAAATAGCAAAACTCCTTTACTACTTTAAGTGTCTCATTTCCTAATGTAATTCCCTCAGCATCACCCGACGTAATTCGACTACATTCCATTATCCTCGTTTTGCTTTTGTTGATGTTCATCTTATATCCTCCTTTGAAGACACTGTCCATTCCGTTCAACTGCTCTTCCAGGTCCTTTGCTGTCTCTGACAGAATTACAATGTTATCGGCGAACCTCAAAGTTTTTATTTCTTCTCCATGGATTTTAATATCTACTCCGAATTTTTCTTTTGTTTCCTTCACTGCTTACTCAATATACAGATTGAATAACATCGGGGAGAGGCTAAAACCCTGTCTGACTCCCTTCCCAACCACTGCTTCGCTTTCATGTCCCTCGATTCTTATAACTGCCATCTGGTTTCTGTACAAATTGTGAATAGCTTTCCGCTCCCTGTATTTTACCCCTGCCACCTTTAGAATTTCAAACAGAGTATTAGAGTCAACATTGTCAAAAGCTTTCTCTAAGTCTACAAATGCTAGAAACGTAGGTTTGTCTTTCCTTAATCTAGCTTCTAAGGTAAGTCGTAGGGTCAGTATTGCCTCACGTGTTCCAATGTTTCTACGGAATCCAAACTGATCTGCCCCGAGGTGGGCTTCTACCAGTTTTTCCATTCGTCTGTAGAGAATTCGTGTTAGTTTTTTGCATCCGTGACTTATTAAACAGATATTTCGGTAATTTTCACATCTGTCAACACCTGCTTTCTTTGGAATTGGCATTATTATATTCTTCTTGAGGTCTGAGGGTATTTCGTCTCATACATCTTGCTCACCAGATAATAGAGTTTTGGTAGGCCTGGCTCTCCCAAGGCTGTCAGTAGTTCTAATGGAATGTTGTCTACTCCTGGGGCCTTGTTTCGACTCAGGTCTTTCAGTGCTCTATCAAACTCTTCACGCAGTATCGTATCTCCCATTTCATCTTCATCTACATCCTCTTCCATTTCCATAATATTGTCCTCAAGTACATCGCCCCTGTATAGACCCTCTGTATACTCATCCCATCTTTCTGCTTTCCCTTCTTTGCTTAGAACTGGGTTTCCATCTGAGCTCTTGATATTCATACAAGTGGTTCTATTTTCTCCAAAGGTCTCTTGAAATTTCCTGTAGGCAGTATCTATCTTACCCCTAGTGAGATAAGCATCTACATCCTTACATTTGTCCTCTAGCCATCCCTGCTTAGCCATTTTGCACTTCCTGTCTATCTCATTTTTGAGACGTTTGTATTCCTTTTTGCCTGCTTCATTTACAGCATTTTTATATTTCCCCCTTTCATCAATTAAATTCAATGTTTCCTCTGTTACCCAAGGATTTCTACTAGCCCTCGTCTTTTTACCTACTTGATCCTCTGCTGCCTTCACTATTTCATCTCTCAAAGCTACCCATTCTTCTTCTATTGTATTTCTTCCCACCCTTCCTGTCAATTGATCTCTTATGCTCTCCCTGAAACTCTGTACAACCTCTGGTTTAGTCAGTTTATCCAGGTTCCATCTCCTTAAACTCCAACCTTTATGCAGGTTCTTCAGTTTTAATCTACAGTTCATAACCAATAGATTGTGGTCAGAGTCCACAGCTGCCCCTGGAAATGTCTTACAATTTAAAATCTGGTTCCTAAATCTCCGTCTCACCATTATATAATCTATCTGAAACCTGTCAGTATCTGCAGGCTTCTACCATGTATGCAACCTTCTTTTATGATTCTTGAACCAAGTGTTAGCTATGATGTGCTCTGTGCAAAATTCTACCAGGCGGGTTCCTCTTTCATTTCTTAGCCCCAATCCACATTCACCTAATACGTTTCCTTCTCTCCCTTTTCCTACTACCGAATTCCAGTCACCCACGACTATTAAATTTTCGTCTCCCTTCGCTATCTGAATAATTTCTTTTATTTCATCATACATATCTTCAATTTCTTCGTCATCTGCAGAGCTAGTTGGCATATAAATTTGTACTACTGCAGTAGACGTGGGCTTCGTGTCTATCTTGGCCACAATAAGGCGTTCACTATGCTGTTTGTAGTAGCTTACTCGCACACCTATTTTTTTATTCATTATTAAACCGACTCCCGCATTACCCCTATTTGATTTTGTATTTATAACCCTGTATTCGCCTGACCAAAAGTCTTGTTTCTCCTGCCACCGAACTTTACTAATTCCCACTATATCTAACTTTAACTTATCCATTTCCCTTTTTAAATTTTCTAACCTACCTGCCCGATTAAGGGATCTAACATTCCACACTCCGATCCGTAGAATGCCAGTTTTCTTTCTCCTGATAACGACGTCCTCTTGAGTAGTCCCCGCCCGGAGATCCGAATAGGGGACCATTTTACCTCCGGAATATTTTACCCAAGAGGGCGCCATCATCATTTAACCATATAGTAAATCTGCATGCCCTCGGGAAAAATTACGGCTGTAGTTTCCCCTTGCTTTCAGCCGTTCGCAGTACCAGCACAGCAAGGCCGTTTTGGTTAGTGTTACAAGGCCAGATCAGTCAATCATCCAGACTGTTGCCCCTGCAACTACTGAAAAGGCTGTTGCCCCTTTTCAGGAACCACACGTTTGTCTGCCCTCTCAACAGATACCCCTCATTTATGGTTGCACTTACGGTACGGCTGTCTGTATCGTTGAGGCACGCAAGCCTCCCCCCAACGGCAAGGTTCATGGTTCTTGGGGGGAAAATGTAGTCTTGGAGTTCACATAATTTTGCGCATTTTCGACGAAACTGCTACACATCAGCTGATAAGTAAGATGGGTAGATTTTGTAATAAGATCACCTGATGAGGAATCATGTTTTCGACGTACCAAAATTAAGAAATTGGCTGTCGGTTGGTCTTTCGCCTACACACGACTGTGTTCAGAAAATGTGGCTTGACGTTGTCACAGAGTCGAGCTGCACACGTCTACTTTTATGCCCACTAGCTGAAGTAACGTTTACTGACGGTGACCCTCTGGTGAAACACCTAAAACACTGGTAATATAAGGGAAATTTTAAATAAGCACAAACTGCAATTAAATGAATAATAATAAGTAGCAATCATCTGATGATAATGATTTGATGAAATCGACACCTCAGTTCTATGTTGAATAAAGTGATAATTCATTCAATCAATCACATGAAAGAATATCTAGATAAGGTGGCCGTACAATAATTGAGCTTAAAAGATACAAATTGATAAATATTCAGTTGTCGTTAAGATTGCGTAAATCTGTGTAATCAGATGGTAGTAGACTCCCCAGGCATTAATAAATCAATGGCCGATCGCCAAAATAACGAAGTCGCTTGGTTTGAGCTAGGCGCAAGGAATCCCAGAACACAAAGTAAATCACGTCAAAGGTAGTTGAATCGCATTTATGATGATGGCTCACAGTGTAAGTCCCACTTGCTTCGGAATAGCACAAAGTATGAGCAGCTTTTAAAGTATTCGCTATTCGCGACCGCTACTTCCCGTATTTCATCACTTGATCGCACTAATTGCGTAGCAAAGTCAAGTCTCTCTTCTATCACGCCTCGCCATGAAGTTCACTGCATATCACCTCCACACCAAGTCTTCCACTCTCCATCACCTCTCGACACAAAGTCTCCTGTATCACATCTCGACACCAAGTACTTTCTCTATCCCGTCTTGACACAAAGTGCTCCAACTTTACACCTCTCCCAGAATTCTAACTTGCTACCAGGAGCCATTATACGAATCAAAATGTCCGACGCCCTCACCGCTCATTCCATTAACAAACATTCGTTGCCTCTCCAATTAGAATGATTTACTAAAATATATAAAATGCACCAGCATTTGTATCACAATAAAGTTACAAATTGGATGTATGACATAAAACAGAGCAAGGTGGCGCAGTGGCTAGTAGACTGGACTCGCATTCGGGAGGACCACGGTTCAATCGCGCGTCCGACCATCCTGATTTAGGTTCTCCAGGGTTTCCCCCAAAATCGCCCCAGAAAAATGCCGGGATGGTTCCTTTGAAAGGGCACGATCGACTTCCTTCCCTAATCCGATGAGACCGATGATCTCGCTGTCTGGTCTTCTGGCTTAAACAACCCATCATAAATTAAAGAATATTTTCTCCCTCTTTTGCACGGTCTAAATACCATACTGTATATATAAAAGCATACACACGATGAATGAAACATAAACTAGCGCACGCGCGCTTATAACAAACGATAAAGAATACACATTAAAAAATATGAAATATACGTTTGGTCTACTTACTGATGCGTCTTTTCACGCTCACTCTATTTATGGTGTTAAATGTTAGGGCTCATTTACCGTTTTTAAATCACAAAGGTTTTATACCGGCCAACATAACTTCTAGTTATCATTCAGAAACAGATAATAACTGAGATAAACGTAACATGGTTACATATGGATAGATATGAGAACTGGCATACTGGTTTCATTTACTGTGTACCTGCGGAGGATACTATAGTCTGATACATTTTCACAATAAAATGATACAGAACGCAATAATTCAACAATTAAAATGTGTTCAGTGTGTGAATTTGAAGGATAGTAGGCACAGTCTTGAGCTATTATCCAATACTTCGTTTATGAGGATCGCATGAAGCGTTCAACAGTTATTAATTAGCAGTGGCTGTGTTCACCTACGTTTTAAAGGTGTTTGTAATATGGAAGTCTTAATAATGTGCCTCAGTGCCAGAAGCACACTGATATGATTTGATTTGTCATAGTGTGAAACATAGAATTATTACGGAATCATAAAATACTTCAATAAAGCTGTCTTTGATAGTTTAGCAAAAGCCGCCATTGCACCAGACCGCACTCTCATGATACATTTTAAAACTTCGCTTTGGCTGATTTCTCAAACACATGCGTTTTATTACAAAGTCTAACCCTCTTGTTTCATATCTTTAAATTCCTGTTTAAAAATTTGGGAAAGAGGCAACGTCTTTTCTCCGTCGACAATTTTCCTGCAGTTATGCATTCGTTTCATAATCTGCGTTTCTGTTTCATCAGATGGGCAAGAACGTTGCTGTACACGCAGGATACTATCATTTTAAATTTTTAAACGCCCTCTGCTCTTGTTCCATTCGGAATTCACACATAATCAGTTCGTATACTCAACATTTTCTGTGCATTCCGTAGCGACGATCATCCTCCAAAAGACACGGAGTCTCTTTCGTTGTTATAATTAGTTCCATTATTCATAATGTATAGAACTCAAACAGCTCTTGTAATTAGTTCTATTATTCACAGTGTATAAAACTTAAAATGGCTCTGAGCACTATGGGACTTAACAGCTATGGTCATCAGTCCCCTAGAACTTAGAGCTACTTAAACCTAACTAACCTAAGGACAGCACACAACACCCAGCCATCTCGAGGCAGAGAAAATCCCTGACCCCGCCGGGAATCGAACCCGGGAACCCGGGCGTGGGAAGCGAGAAGGCTACCGCACGACCACGAGATGCGGGCTATAAACACAACACCCAGCCATCTCGAGGCAGAGAAAATCCCTGACCCCGCCGGGAATCGAACCCGGGAACCCGGGCGTGGGAAGCGAGAACGCTACCGCACGACCACGAGATGCGGGCTATAAAACTTAAACAGCTTAGGGTACGAAACTATATGGAAAGGAAAGCTGTCCATGTGGAAGCTGCCCAACTGACTTTCCTGGAAAGCTCCTGCAATTGCCCTACAGATACACACAATATCAGTTTCTCGTTTCCTGTCCGGAAGTGTTGTGCAAAATGATATGATTGACATTTATTCTGTTCATGCGTTTTATGTTAATAGCGTCAGTCAATTCAGTTTGGCTATTTACTGACATGCATAGTTATTCAGAAGAAAATGTGTGCAATATAAGAAAGATGTACCGTATTTTTGGAGTTAAGAGTGTTCAGTCCTCACTAATGCAATCACAGCTTGTATTAACGGATTGGCACAAAAAGAACTGATGGATAATGTTGCCAGTCCCAAACATGTTGTTGCATTTGATACAAAAGTTAGCCTTGACACAGTAAGACAAATTAGAAAGAAACGGGAAAATAAACTATATGGTATACTGGAATCATCAAGAAAGAGCGCTAAGAATATTGGGAAGAAACACGTCGTTAGACAGCTATACAAAATCTCAAATTCTAAAACCACGAAGGACTTTTACATAAATAAAAGAAAATAGTTCCGACATTATGCAAATTACTTATTGCTGCAAGACAAAACAAAAATCCATTTTCCTTCGCATAAAGTTGTTTTGCACAAGACACTGTATGAAACTGGATTTCTCTGGAAGAGATTTGTGAGTGAAATAAAGATTGTGGTAGAAAGAATGGATGTAATTGATTGGCAGTATAAATACTTGTTACAAGTAAGGAAATTACGAGAACAAGTTGGAATGTTCTACGTCGGGTAAGTTTGGGTGGGGAACAAAATTACTTTTAGAAAATGTAGTCTTGGTCTTGGCGCTGACAGCATTAAGGACAATGTTCATGGAAGTAACAGGGCTACTGTGTTGAATATTGAATCTAATGCTCGTGTTATTTATTAGTTTACATAAATGCTACTCTACTGAAAATATTCCCCATCGGTTTTTCCAATGTCTCAAACCGGAGCTCGATCTTTGGGATACATTTTAGCTCTCTCAAGGGTGCATTTTGAATCTAATGCGTGTCAGTATATGACTGCCCTTTAAGGACTTTTGTCACTAAAAATAAAAGTCCAATGTAGCGATCTGGGGTCTAGGGCAGCATTACAATATTTTATTTATTTATTTATTTTTGAGGGGGAGGTTGCAAAATTGACGAATAGGCGACGAAATGTAAGTATGTGCTTTATCGTGGTGCACAAACAATGAACTGGTCCGCCACTCCGCTACAATATCAAGAGCGCCCGGCGGAAGCGCTGCTACACTTTCGTGAAACATCTTGTAGAAGCGCGGGGCAGCTGCTGCGGCATAAAACAAAGCATGTGACACTACAGGGATTAAGGGGACCACACCGTGGTTGAAGTCGAAAAAAAAATCGATTTTCCGTTTTCATCATATATCGATGGATTAAGGTTTTATTGAAGTACTCTGAAAAGGATTTTGCTCAAAAAATATTTTTTCGAGCATTTAAAGAGCATTTTGCTACCACCTGTGTTTATGTGCCACGCCCACGTTTGTGTCACTCACTATCAACCCACCGACTGTCAACTCTAAGCCCTATGGAGATGCCATTATTAGCAAAATAGAATGTGTAGCCCATGTTCAGAAACGTTTGGCAACACGGCTGAGGAAACTAATTGTTGATATGAGAGGAAAAAAATTATAAGATGGAAAATTGTTGACCCGGCAGGGTCGGTTAGCTAAAACTGAAATAGAAAACTTACAAGTTTACTATGGGCAGGCAATTATGAGAAATAAAGAAAATGTGGAGGCAATGAAGAGAGATGTTTGGGCCATATTCTTCCATAAGTCCTCTACTGATGATAAGTCATGTCATGGATTGTGTCCATCAGGAGAAAATTCGTGGTGCAAATACAATAGGGCTCAGGCAACTGGAGAATCTTATTCTCACCAGGATTCTCTTCCTGATGTTGTTATAACAGCAACTAAACCTATTTTCATATACTTGGCACATCCTGACCTTCTAAGGAAATGTCTGCATGGGCAGACACAGAACCCAAATGAATGTTTCAACAGCGTGATTTGGAACCACCTTCCTAAAACTGTATTTGTAGGCACGCATACAATGAAACTAGGAGTTCATGATGCTATTATTACATTCAATTGTGGTAATATTGGAAAGTGTTGGGTACTGAAAAAGCTGGGAATAAATCCTGGTGAAAATATGATCACTGGGCTGCAACATTGTGATAAAATGAGGAAAGCCGATGCAGACAGGTCTGCATCTAATATGACCAAGAAAGCAAGAGAAACATCCAGGAAGGTGAAAAAGTAGCTGGAAGACCTGCTACAGGCCAAAGAAGGCCCATCGTATGCAGCAGGACAGTTTTAATTAACTGTAAGTAAAAAATTTCAAAAGTTTTTTTCTTTAAATTTCCCGCAATCTAAAATTTTCAGTACATATGCCCCTTAATATCAGAAACTATCATAGATAAATGAACGCCGGCCGCGGTGGTCTCGCGGTTCTAGGCGCGCAGTCCGGAACCGTGCGACTGCTACGGTCGCAGGTTCGAATCCTGCCTCGGGCATGGATGTGTGTGATGTCCTTAGGTTAGTTAGGTTTAAGTAGTTCTAAGTTCTAGGGGACTGATGACCACAGCAGTTGAGTCCCATAGTGCTCAGAGCCATTTGAACCATTTTTAGATAAATGAACGAAAATTTTCAGAGACTCTGCATAACATAAAAAGCCACCTCTGGTACTACAGTCATTAATATTCCCCGATTAGGAAGTTCGCAAAAAATATTTTCTGCAGAAAAAACTTTATATTTTTTGTTAATAAATTTGAAAAAGTATTTCTTATAAACTATGAAGTGGAGAAAGAAGATTTTAGTGCAGTTGACTCTATTAGCTTCATGTAACGTGCATTAAAAATATTAAGGTCCTGCATCAAATAGTTTTTCAGAAATGGGTCAAATACTTGCCTAAATTATGGTTCAAATGGCTCTGAGCACTATGGGACTTAACATCTATGGTCATCAGTCCCATAGACTTAGAACTACATAAACCTAACTAACCTAAGGACATCACACAACACCCAGTCATCACGAGGCAGAGAAAATCCATGACCCCGCCGGGGCCCTCATTAGGATATTTCTATAGCATGCTTGGTGCTGCAATGGGTTGACCCGTACGAGCATAATCTAATAACAGTCCAAAAAATCATTATAACTTTGCTGGCTGCGTTTTCGACTATTTCAGTCTCAGTCAGTCTGAGTGTTTACACGGCTTGCTTGGATCCTTTTTCTCAGCTCCACAGTGCTACATCCAGCATTCGTCCTCGGCGATTAAGTGGCTAGAGAAGTCATCTGTATTGGCCTAACTGGTCACAGTACTCCCGCTGCTGCATCGGCTCAGTGGGCCTTCTAATGGGGTGTGAGCCCTCATAGAATCCTTTCTCATGTCCAAAATGACATGCAAGATGTTGAAAACTAATAAGTGACAGGTTTTACCGTTTTCCATGACCATTTCAATTGTGATACTCTCGCCTTCAAGCACCATGACTTTTATTTCACAGGTTTTATGGAGTGAGCCCCAGTGACAGCTGATGGTCATGTGCTAATATGCTACAGCACACTGTAAATATCATATTAAAATTGCGCCATTCCTTTTAAATGCAAGCCAAAAACTGCACTAGAATCACGACACTTATCTTCGAATGCATTGCTGGTATGCAAATAAAATGGACGAAAATTTGTTCTGGAGTGTTCTCTCCACGGTAACTAAAAGTGTCGTGTGCTGAAATGATGCTCATCCATGCTATAATCAACTTACAGAAGGGACACAACTGTCTGTTTTTGACTGTACGTTCTCTGATGTGACGTCACTCTTACCAGCATTAAATCCTGGGTTATAGTGGAGCAACGCAACAGAGCAGAGGTGAGCTGCATGTCAGGAAGCTGCCGCAGCGCTGTTTCGTGTCCAGGTACAGTGGAGTGGGCTCAAAGAGTGATGCGGCAGATAACAGGCTCACTTCACTGCATAGAAGGCAAGCGTACAAGCCGGTCGATCTGCAATCCTTCGCAAACGATTTTAAAGAAACTAGTTGGCAAAAAAAACCTCGATTTTCGCGCATCTCATAGCTTAATTCTACATCTACATTCATACTCCGCAAGCCACCTGACGGCGTGTGGCGGAGGGTACCCTGAGTACCTCTATCGGTTCTCCCTTCTATTCCAGTCTCGTATTGTTCGTGGAAAGAAGGATTGTCGGTATACCTTTGTGTGGGTTCTAATCTCTCGGATTTTATCCTCATGGACTCTTCGCGAAATATACGTAGGAGGGAGCAATATACTGCTTGACTCTTCGGAGAAGGTATGTTCTCGAAACTTTAACAAAAGCCCGTACCGAGCTACTGAGCGTCTCTCCTGCAGAGTCCTGGAGTTTATCTATCATCTCCGTAACGCTTTCGCGATTACTAAATGATCCTGTAACGAAGCGCGCTGCTCTCCGTTGGATCTTCTCTAGCTTTATGATGACCTGCTTATCATTTCGTTGTTCGTCATAGTTATTGTGATATTTCAAAATTTATTAAACCACTGCCAGAAAATAGAATAGCTTGCAATGAAAAGTAGAGGTTGCTACGAATTTGCGTTTGGTGCACGCTAGTTCATAAATTACTAGATACCAAATGTAGTTAATGTATTCAATAATTCTTTGAACTTGCGATAGGATCGGCAACTCTTTCCATTCTGGAGCTAATGGCTTGTCTATAGCGCACCCCATTTTGCTTGCGCGCCCAGATGATGAAGCGTGAATGAAATATTCATAACACTCCTGTATCTTTTAAACGGTTCAAGATATCGAATGAAGATGTTAGCGAATAATAGCACTCAAATGGCTGATTAGGTTGCGATATGGTTACAATTCGTAACTTCCTTATCTAGTATAACAAAATACAAGTAACTACAGAATTTGTCAATGGAAAAGTATGATTTTTAAGAGTTATTGACCGACAGTGGAACGAAAATTGTTGCAGGTTCCTAGACACCAGAAGAAATTTTCGAGACATGGCTCTTACATTCAGTAGGAGTCACAGTGGTTGTAAGAACTGATGAGTCGACTATCAAGGTGTTGTGGGATTGTCTCCACCCACTCCACATCAGAGTCTTCTCTGAAGATGATTTGCTAAATATTATAAGTAGGTTATATAGCATTCAGAACTTTCCAGATGCATTCAATGACGATAGAAAACACAGTTGTCTAAATTCCCCAGAAAATTCTGGTACAATGTTCTGTAGTCACAAACATTTTCATGCAATCGTGCTACAAGCAGTTGCAGATCCTAATGAGAAATGCATCTAACAGATGTTGGGAGATGTGAAAAAGAAAGCGAAAGTGATGGGTTTAATTCCTCTAATGTATTTTTCTTCATGCAAGAAGAGGAGCTTAATATACTGCCATATTCTCCACTATCAGGGATGTCAGTTGTGCTGCATTTTGTATTCGTTGGAGATGAGGAATGTACTGCATTTTATCAAATATTACAGTTCATATGTTTTAGATCCACGGAAAGAATATTTCAACAAATGCTTCTCCACAACAAGACTATTAATTGCTTTTGCAATAATGAGGGCTGGATGGAACATATTTAAGAATCCATTAGAAAAGTCACCATGATTGTCTGGCAAAATTGTGAAATGTACATGTTCTCCAGAACACTCTCATTCACCTAGAAGGATCCCTGAGTATTGGTCAGCAACAAACTGTACAAATCCAGCGTTCAATGCGAGGCACTTACCAGACAGGACGAAACATTACCAGAGATTAAAATGAAGCTGTCAAAATGAGACTGTTTTGATAACTTTTTCTCGCATAATAAAACATGATTATCATGTGTTTGTCACCTATGCTACTTCAGCTTTATTACCGCCCCTCGTTTTAAGACAATGAAGGAAAGTTTCGTATTATCAAAAGAGCTAACATTATTTTCGATTGCCCTATCTAGTGCCACATGGCTAATTAGGAATTTGATTCTTCAAGATATGGTTACAAATAAAATTGATCCTTCAAATAAATGGGTAAGACAGCAGGTTCTCCGTTCGCTGTAATTAATACGAGCTTTATATTCTCGTGTTATGTAACTAGCTTCTGAAATTATTTTTGAAATTTTTAGGGAGCATGAATTGATTCATTTGTCAATACACGTATTCTCTGAACTGAAAGGAATGTAAAGAGGATACGTAAACTATTTCGTATTTTAATAGCGAAACACTTTTATTGCAATATGCTGTATGGCTACCGTCTCCTGACTCGACTGTACTCATCGAAAAACTCCAAATGAGTGGGATTTCACAATGGCTGTAATTATTTTTATAATATTCTTTAGTGACTATAAATTCATGTTACTACTGGCAATGCTTCACAATCTGTACGTACGAATTCTCTGTATCGTTACGTAATCTCTGGCCAATACCAGAGGAAAAGTGAATTTCATAATATTTCATAAGATACGTGTAACACAAAGTTAAACTGTTTATTATAAAATTTAAATATACTTAAACATTTCAATTTATGTATGTGTAATTACTATATTAATATAGTTACAATTACTACCATAGTAAGTCAAAAGACCATAGAGGACCGGTAAAAAAAAGTATTCCACGAAATTTACATCTACATCCATACTACGCAACCCACCTGACGGTGTGTGGCGGAGGGTACCCTGAGTACCTCTATCGGTTCTCCCTTCTATTCCAGTCTCGTATTGTTCGTGGAAAGAAAGATTGTCGGTATGCCTCTGTGTGGGCTCTAATCTCTCTGATTTTATCCTCATGGTCTCTTCGCGAGATATACTGGGAGCAATATACTGCTTGACTCCTCGGCTTCAACAAAAGCCCGTACCGATCTACTGAGTGTCTCTCCTGCAGAGTCTTCCACTGGAATTTATCTAACATCTCTGTAATGCTTCGCGATTACTAAATGATCCTGTAACGAAGCGCGCTGCTCTCCGTTGGATCTTCTCTATCTCTTCTATCAACCCAATCTGGAACGGATCCCACACTGCTGAGCAGTATTCAAGCAGTGGGCGAACAAGCGTACTGTAACCTACTTCCTTTGTTTTCGGATTGCATTTCCTTAGGATTCTTCCAATGAATCTCAGTCTGGCATCTGCTTTACGGACGATCAACTTTATATGATCATTCCATTTTAAATCACTCCTAATGCGTACTCCCAGATAATTTATGGAATTAACTGCTTCCAGTTGCTGACCTGCTATTTTGTAGCTAAATGATAAGGGATCTATCTTTCTATGTATTCGCAGCACATTACACTTGTCTACATTGAGATTCAATTACCATTCCCTGCACCATGCGTCAATTCGCTGCAGATCCTCCTGCATTTCAGTACAATTTTCCATTGTTACAACCTCTCGATATACCAAAGCATCATCCGCAAAAAGCCTCAGTGAACTTCCGATGACATCCACAAGGCCATTTATGTATATTATGAATAGCAACGGTCCTTATGACACTCCCCTGCGGCACACCTGAAATCGCTGTTACTTCCGAAGACTTCTCTGCATTAAGAATGACATGCTACGTTCTGTTATCTAGGAACTTTTCAATCCAATCATACAATTGGTCTGACAGTCCATGTGCCCTTACTTTGTTCATTAAACGACTGTGGGGAACTGTATCCATCGCCTTGCGGAAGCCAAGAAACACGGCATCTACCTGTGAACCCGTGTCTATGGCCCTCTGAGTCTCGTGGACGAATAGCGCGAGCTGGGCTTCACACGACCGTCTTTTTCGAAACCCATTCTGATTCCTACAGAGTAGATTTCTAGTCTCCGGAAAAGTCATTATACGCGAACATAATACGTGTTCCAAAATTCAACAACTGATCGACGTTAGAGATATAGGTCTATAGTTCTGCACATCTGTTCGACGTCCCTTCTTGAAAACGGGGATGACCTGTGCCCTTTTCCAATCCTTTGGAACACTACGCTCTTCTAGAGACCTACGGTACACCGCTGCATGAAGGGGGGCAAGTTCCTTCGCGTACTCTGAGTAAAATCGAACTGGTATCCCATCAGGTCCAGCGGCCTTTCCTCTTTTGAACGATTTTAATTGTTTCTCTATCCCTGTGTCGTCTATTTCGATATCTACCATTTTTTCATCTGTGCGACAATCTAGAGACGGAACTACTGTGCAGTCGTCCTCTGTGAAACAGCTCTGGAAAAAGACATTTAGTATTTCGGCCTTTAGTCTGTCATCCTATTTTTCAGTATCATTTTGATCACAGGGTGTCTGGACATTTTGTTTTGATCCACCTACCGCTTTGACATGAGACCAGAATTTCTTAGGATTTTCTGCCAAGTCAGTACATAGAACTTTACTTTCGAATTCTATCAACCCAATCATTGAACGCTTCTCGCATAGCCTTCCTCACACTACATTTCGTTTCGCGTAATTTTTGTTTGGCTGCAAGGCTTTGGTTATGTTTATGTTTGCTGTGAAGTTCCCTTTGCTTCCGCAGCAGTTTTATAACTCGGTTATTATGGAAATGTACGACAATAGTTACGTCTGCGCGTGTGATCTTTCGCAATTCACATTTTTGCTTTCCGCTTTTGTTATTAAGGAATTTGGAGGCGTGGGGTACATAGTGGGTGAATGATATACGGCATATTAAAGCATTAATAACAAACATAGCGGAAATCATAAACGTATAAACTGACGTGTCTATCATGACAACGTTGCGAAACACAGTCTATTTTTGTAATATTGTAGCATATTCGTAAAATGTTGCACGAAACGCCACTGGAAAGTCTGCAAATTTGTTCTTCGCGATTACAACTTGTCTGATCACGCTGGAAGCGTCGGCCCATTGATGACGTACACTTCCACAAACTCATCATCGATTGTTGTAGCGTTTTTCCGCTGCAGATATGTAGACCGAATTACCGCACACACTCCACTTTAGTAATGGGTTCACCATATTGTTTGGGCTCCTCTAAAGATCTGCTACCGTAACGTATACTGGAGAATTGAATGTGTATCCGGAATGCATAAATGTATCTGCAAACAAATTAAGAAAGTATTTTTCAAGGTGCAAATTATAGCTGTATGACTATCGCATCGAGACATGGATTGTTCTCTTTCTTTCGTTATATGCAGAGTAAGTTTCAGACGTGCACGAAAAATCAAACGCATTTAAGAAAGTTCTGCAAGGATTACGGAAGCTGTGAGCCAGTTCTCACGCAACCAATAGTTAGGAAATTATCGCAACTATAGGCTGAATTCATCCGTACGTAAAGTAATTACATTGCTAAGATTTTATGGAACTACTTGCCAGCCGCAGTGGCTATGCGGTTCTAGGCGCTACAGTCTGGAACCGCGAGAACGCTACGGTCGCAGGTTCGAATCCTGCCTCGGGCATGGATGTGTGTGATGTCCTTAGGTTAGTTAGGTTTAAGTAGTTCTAAGTTCTAGGGGACTGATGACCTCAGATGTTAAGTCCCATAGTGCTCAGAGCCATTTGAACCATTTTTTGGAACTACCTCGACTTAACGACCCACGATGTTTAGGAAACAGTTGAAAATGTTCTGTCGTGAACCAAGCGAAAGACTGTAGTCTCTTTGGAAACATCCCTGCAGGCTTGACGACCACCGCTACACTAGTCCTTGTACGAGAGTTATGGACGTGCTAGTTTTGACACTCATGCCCGGATGCCAGTTCCAGACACGCGAATTCCACAGGTCGTTCGTAAAAACAAAGAGATTTTGACGTTGATTGTTGACGAAACAGTCGAGGTTTTTAAAAAAAAGAAAAGCAGGAGTTTTTGTCTGCGATTTGTTTGTACTGTCGGCAGATGCCGTTTCCGCAAGCATAAAAAAATCGCCCTGGAGAACTCAGAATTGCGCGATAGTGCTGTTCCGTTTTTCCCTAGGTTAGCTTAACTAACAGAAAAAATCAGAGATTACGACTGTAAGAACAAGAAGCCAATTCAAAAAGAATGATAAAATTGTGCTATGAAGGCAAATAGTAATAGAAGAAGTGACTGATCTTTATTGTGATCCGCAGGAAATTGGGCAATGTGACCACCACGTCTTACTTATACTAAACCTGACTTGAATTATATACTTGAGTACAATCAAGATTTGTTACCATGAAGTAACAGCCGCTGTCATCCTGATAGTTCCTCAGTACCTTCGTCGCTGTGAAACCTTCAGAGTGACATCTCCTGGGTTACGTCATAGACTCAACGGTTTTGCTTCAACCATGTTTGTCATAAAGGTGTTGTATCTGACTCTGAGACCATTGTCTACCATTTTTGCTTTTTCTCGCTCCATTAGTCTGAGGAGTCATCTGGTTTAACTTACTTACGATGGTGAATCTGAAATTAATATCACCTGTGACATAAAAATTACCAGTGAACATATAACAACGGAATTAGTACAGGTCATAGCCTAGACTGTCCTAAACAGCATGCTTTTGTACACATTTCTGCCATGGTTGAATGCAGGCATTAAAACCACTTTGGAGAAATTCATGGTTTTTCATCTTGAGCTGTCTTCCTCAGAACGATGTTAAAGCTGTCGATTGTGAACTCCACCGCGTCACTCTACTCGAAACACTTAATTAGTGGCTTTAAAATCGAGGATCAAGAAAAAAAACGTGCATTTTTCCAAAATGATTGTGATGTCTGGTTTCAGCGATGGCGCAAATGTATACAAATGCATGGTGACTATGATGAACGATGCTGATGTGTAGAGGACATTTCACACATTGATCTGTACTAATACGCTGTTACATGTTCAATATTCAGTTTTTTTGTTTTGTGACACAGGAGGCATTACTCTTTAACTCACCTTCATATTTAAGAATATTATTTGGTTGCTTTTGATATGAGCTATGTGTCATAATTTGCGACAGTCATACGGTTTTAAATTATGACGAAGGAAAATTTGAATCTTAAAAACTGACGCCTACAGAACTGTGGTATACCAAACTAGGGAGTCTACAAAGATTCATATGGCTCTGACTCAGCATCATAGTCGTGCCAAAGACAACTGTCCAATCGCATCCCAGAAGCTACTTAAGAATAATTAGTCCTCCTTTTGAAATCTAAAGAAAACGCAGAGAAATTAATGTAAACATTTTGTTTCAAGCCCCTTAATTTAATTATCTTAAGTGAAAATTTGATGAGAATCGAATATATGCCACGGGAATACTTTTTAAGTTGTCAAGTAATCTTGACAACGACTCAGGTTCACTTGCTGCCGCATCCAGCTCTAGAAGTTTTGGTAAGTTCTGAGGTATAGCAGCTGTTGCCTCCACTGAGCAGACGGAGCAGCCGTTGCTCGTTTAGAAGCGGAACACTAAGGGAAGATCACCCCACACAGTTAACAGTTTCGAAGCCAGGGGTTTGGAACATTCAGACTGGCGGAATTACGTCGGCAGAGGTAGTATCACATCGTGTGTCAATCTCCAGGCAAAATTCCAAACATTCCACAGTGTTTTACACGCTACCAAATTACTGCACTAACTATGTGTCTGAATCAAACGTTCTGTTAAATTTCGTTGAACAAAAAAGATAAGTCAGGCAACAAAATTTATTGTTACCACAACCGTTCTCATCACCCGCAGAGGAAATTTCCACATCCTTAAATTCAGGAAAACTGAAGTAATACATTTTAAAAGAACATGTCTTGTCTGGGTGTTGTGACTCGTCATTGTACAAACTATAAAACATTTCCTTTATTTTGAAGAAAAGCGGTCTTGGCTGTATTAACTATTGTTTAACGGCACGTTTCGGCTTTTTAAGGCTTCATCAGATTTTGTTTGCTGTTGCTCCGTGAAACAAGCATACTTCAAGGTCGCGCTAAAGGTACACGCCCCGCTTAGCGCGGCCTTGTATGCTTATTTCACGGCGCAACAGCAAACAAAATCTAATCTTGTCCTGAAAAGGCGAAACGCGCCACTAAAGAATAACTAGTGCAACTAAGACTGCTTTTCTTCAAAATAATGTTTATACGGCTAGTGTACCAGCCAGCCTGATGAAGTGGGAAAAGTTTTATAAATTAGTTTGAAGTATAAACTGTAAAACCGACGTTTCAGCACTATTACAACGGCTTGCTTCAGAGCTAGACTGATTTCACTGAAGGGAAAGAGCTCCTAATTTTTGTAATTTCTCGGTTTCAGTAGCCATATTCCTGAAATTTTATTGCCTCCGGACGATAAAAGGCTATATTGACGAGAGAGAGAGCGTAGGACGGAGGCTATTTGCCCAGCTCTGACTGTCGCACGTCTTGCAAATCAGCACATGGTTACTTAGTTACAACTTGACCAACCTATGAGCGTATGTTATGAGTTTCGATTTATGGTATTTCAGTACCAAAATCATTCAAAAACTGAGCGGTGTTTAGTCAGTAATAGAGAGAAACACGTTCGGAATTGCTCGGAAAGAAAGGAAAACAAATAAGTAGTTGAATAACCGACTGATTTGGAGGATGTAGTAGTGACTAATGAAAATGATATATTAGTGAATGGGATATTTAGCGAGGCTAATGGATAGTACATGGACGAACAAAGTTCTTTTTTAGATTCAGAGAGAAGAGAGGAGACAGGAAGAACTTCGTCGTGTAATGTGAGTGCACAGTAAACACACACTGAAGAGCCAGTATTAGGCCGGCCGATGTGGCAGAGCGGTTCTAGGTGCTTAGGTCTGGTCCCGCGCGACCGCTACAGTCGCAGGTTCGAATCCTGCCTCAGCCATGGATGTACGTGATGTCCTTAGATTAGTTAGGTTTAAGTAGTTCTAAGTTCTAGAGGACTGATGACCTCAGATGTTAAATCCCATAGTGCTCAGAGCCATTTGAACCAAGCTAGTATTATACAGGGCCCCCGCGAGCACACAGAAGCGCCGCAACACGAGGTGGCATGGACTCGACTAAAGTGTGAAGTAATGCTGGAGACAACTGACACCATGAATCCTGCAGGGCTGTCCATAAATACGTAAGAGTACGAGGGGGTGGAAATCTCTTCTGAGCAGCACATTGCAAGGCATCCCAGATATGCTCAATAACATTCATGTTGAGTTTGATGGCCAGCAAAAATGTTCAGCCTGAGAAGAATGTTCCTGGAGCAATTCTGGACGCGAGGGGTGTCGCATTGTCCTGCTGGAATTGCCGAAATCCGTCCTAGTGCACAATGGACGTGAATTGATGCAGGTGATCACACAGGATGCTTACATGAGTGTCATCTGTCAGAGTCGTATCGACACATATCAGGGGTCCCACATTACTCAAACTACGCACGCCCGTCAACATTACAGTCTCCACCAGCTTGACAAGTCCCCAGCTCAAATGCAGGGTCCATGGATTCACGATGTCTCCATACCCGTACAAGTCCATCCGCTCAATATAATTCGAAACGAGACTCGTCGGACCAGGTAACATGTCCAATGTCGGTGTTGACAGGCCCAGGAGAGATGTAAAGCTTTGTGTCGTGCAGTCATCAAGGATATAAGAGTGGGCCTTCGGCTCCGAAAGCCCATATCGATGATGTTTCGTTGAATGGTTCGCTCGCTGATACTTGTTGATAGCCCAGAATTGAAATTTGCATCAATTTGGGGAAGGGTTGCACTTCTGTTACGTTGAATGATTCTCTTCAGTCGTCGTTGATCCTGTTATTGCAGGATCTTTTATCGGCCGCAGCGATGTCGAAGATTTCATGTTTCACCTGATTCCTGATATTTACGGTACACTCATGAAATTTACGTACGGGAAAATTCCAATTTCATCGCTACCTCGGAGATGCTGTGTCCCATCGCTGTGCGACGACTATAATACCACGTTCAAATTCACTTAAATCTTGATAACGTGCCACTTAAACAGAAGTAACCGATCTAACAACTGCGCCAGGCACTTGTCTTATATAGTCGTTGCCGACTGCACTACCGTATTCTGACTGTTTACATCTCTCTTTATTTGAATACGCATGCCTATACCAGTTTCTTTGTCGCTCACACACACACACACACACACACACACACACACAAAGAGGAGAGAGAGAGAGAGAGAGAGAGAGAGAGAGAGAGGTGTTCGTGCATTTCTTGACTGGCATCTGTCGCTTATATTGGATAAAGTGGATCTCCACATCCAAAGTATAATGTACCCATGGTCTCCGACGCCTAGAGAGTAATAATGTCGTCACGATTTATTCAGCTTCTTACACTAGTTAATTTTGTTTCTATGACGATACTTTCGGAGCAGTGAGTAACTCTGTAATACCGCATTGCAATGAGGAACAGCATGAAGCGTAGTGTAATGCAACAAGCGCCAGATAGACGCAAGAGTATTGTCACCTGGTTGCCGTCGCGCTGGGAGCCGCTCAGCATAGCGACGTCGCCGTGCCGCTCGTCCAGCGCATTCAGTGAACTGTGTATCGCTGTCAACGTACAACAAACACTGCCGGAAAAACGAACCAGAGACAAAACCGAGCAGTACTGAATGCGAGCTTGTGAAGGAAAAATAAAACAGACATTACAGTTATCTACAGCAAGTACTGTAAGCGAATGCAACAAGCTTCTATCCAAGTAAGACATACAGCGCAAGTAGTAGCGTAGAGACGGCACCATCCAGATTTTGATATCAAATTGATATGCAAGTTAATTAAATTGATCAATTAATTACCCAACCACACTCACCCCTACCCCTAGATGATGTCATGTATTTTTCTCAGCCTTCAAGTGGGCCCCAACTCCCCTCCCACCCCTCCCCCATTCATCCCGCAACCTACCTTGTTGTCAGCAATTTCGAATTTTGCGGGAATTTCGAATTTTTTACGAGAATTTCGAATTAGGAAATTCTTTGTCCTAGTATTGTGCTGACGTCTCACCCCATCTGTTACCTGGGAACTGACGGGGAATTAAAAATGGGGGTGGCCTTTTTGGGACCTGAACCCTGGTCCTTCTGGATGGAAAGGCCAAATGCTCCCACCAACGCATGGAAACTGTCACTGACACAACTATATGCATAGCGCCACACAAGGACAGCCTAAAATCACAATAAAGCTCAAAAATTGACGATACCATACAATTGGTGTTATCCCGCTGGAAAAATTTTCACAATGCCACTCAAAAACAGTGACAGACACACTTAAACTCTACCCTTCACTGACAAGGTGGCTGGAAAAAAGCTTGGGTGTAAGGTACTATCTTTATTCTGTTCGGTGGGAAATATGGTCAATTGACAAGACGCTGGTGTTGGACAGAGAGGAGTCTAAAAAGTGTATTATCTTTAAGCATTCTGCTGAGGGCAGTATCTATCGTCGTTTGACAACAGAGTTCACTACAGACACCTGCTCAAAAACCACCCTGCAGCCCAGGTAACGGGAGCCAATACACACTGCCACCATTGTTGGAAAAAATTTATGTCAGTTTCTCAGCTACAATAAATAATGTACACTAAAGTAACCCTCTTCTCCTGCTCATAGACAGTTTCCACGCATTGGGGGAGCACTTAGGCTTCCCATCCAGAAGGACCAGGGATTGAGTCCCGGAAAGGGCATTGTCATTTTCCATTCCCCGTCGTGGGTGGGATGGGACGCCAGCACAACCCTGGGAGAAAGAAATTCCTACCAAAATACGAAATTCCAGCCCATATTCGAAATTCCCGCCCAAATTGTAATAACCGCCAATAGGTTACGTTGGGAGAGTGGAGGGGGAGGGCCTGGGGCCCATGTGAAGGCTGAGAAAAACTTATGATGTCACCTTTGGGTGGGGATGGGCGTGGTCAATGGAGGTGGGATTAATTAATCAATTTAATTAATTTGCATATCAATTTCAATCAATTTCAGATAATTTTTTTGTTTGGGGGAGGGGGGGCGGGTGGCCACTACGCTACTACTAGCACATACCATTGACACTGTTTAGTTGATATTTCCAGTGCAGTACAGATACAAAGATATATGTGGGTAGGAAGTCATGAGATTCAGTTGCTTTATAATGAGCCACTGAAGACAGCAGTTCCTGGTACCAAAAAGTTCAGAATGTAGCTGTGTATAATCTTCGGAATTTTTCTCGGCAGAGGACAGTTCTTCTGTTTCAGCACTGCCGGGAAAAAAATGCCATACCCTGAACGACAATGGCATTTTCCTGACAAGTGACATGTCAGGCAGTTCATTGTTGTAGAAGTGTATGATGATAAATGCAAATCAAGTGAAACACACGTCACAGTAAAGGGTGGCCAAACTGTCGGTAGCATCGATACACACTATTGATGGCAATACGGGAACGAATTTTTGTATGAAAACCATCATAAAGGTGGTGAATGACATTCTGCAATGGTTTATCCCCAATATTTTCCCCATTTCGTTGCATTTCGTCAACGGTTCTTGCAGGCTCTGGAGAAAAATTAAGTTTGCGCTTTAATATGTCCCATAAGTGTTCAGTTGGTGAGAGATCTGGATACCTTACTGTCCAGGGCAGTTGTACACCACGAAATCACGTTGCGTCGCAGCGACAATGTATGTATAGAAGTGTGCAGGGGTGCTGAAAAAACGCATCACCTTAGTGTCGAAAAAATGGCAATAGCACGTGAATACCATTCTGTGCAATTTAGCGGCACTGGGTACTTTATCCTGCAGAAACACCAAGTGTGACCGCGAGTTGTTACTGATAGTCCACCACACCATGAAGCCTGGGATGGGCCGTACGGCTCGTGGGAGGCAGCACTCCAAAATAGGTGGCCCATCACTTCTACGCCGTACACGTCCATGACTCGCATACGGATAGAACGTACTCTCATCACGGAAGGGAGAAGAACCGTTCCACCCATCAGCTGACTCTTTCAGAATACCAGAGTAGCCATGGTTGGTGGTGTCGTGGTGTCAGTGGCTGCATAACCATAGGCGCACATGGTTTTAGTGCTGCTGCAAGCAATATTCCTTGCTGACTCAACAGGTGCAACGTGTTCCCGGAACACTTCACTGGATGATGTTCGGTCGGCCACCACTGCTCGCACAGTGCATCGATCTTGACGTGCGCCTGTGCTACGAGGACATGCAAAATCTGAACAACGTGTGCGGAAATGTTGCAAAAAACCACTGCTGAAAGTAGCGAAAAGGTATCGATGCATTGTGGCCAACAAGTGCAGGAAACGCTCGATACGTCCATCCAGCATCCGCAGGTCCACAATGCGAATCTGTTAACGCGGCTGAAGTTGTTCAACAGGACTATGCACTCGTCGACAGTGTATGGTTGCACCCTAGTATGAATGTTGCACACACTGTTCACCTCAAAACTCAGCATTACTGCCAGCAGAGTCAAAACAGTCGGAACACAGAGAGGGCTATTGAGCCCCCCTTCATCGCGGTTGACAGTGACAAATGAATCACGAACACTAAATCTTCTTGGTATACTATACCCTGGTGCCACTGAGAAT
This sequence comes from Schistocerca piceifrons, assembly GCF_021461385.2. Classification (NCBI taxonomy): domain Eukaryota; kingdom Metazoa; phylum Arthropoda; class Insecta; order Orthoptera; family Acrididae; genus Schistocerca; species Schistocerca piceifrons. Next base: position 317,090,614 of record NC_060139.1, on the reverse strand, counting down.
CCTGGACAGCGTTGCATCTTTTTCTAGGAGTGTATACCAGAAACATGAAATGATTCTAGTGCATCATTAAGACTAAAGTTTCTGGAATTTTTCACTCGTGCGAAGCTCAATTTGCCCTTTGCTCACATGACATTCTGAGACCATGGATAAAGGGCAATAGGCAAATTCCGTATTCTTAGATTCGCGTAAAGCGTTTGACACGACGCTACGGAGCCGTCTGTCAACGAAGGTATGAGCGTACGGAATAAGTTTCTGCGTATGTGCGTCGCTTGAAGACTTCTTAAGTAACAGACGCCAGTACGTTCTTCTCGTCGGAAAGTGTTCGTCAGAGACAAGGATATCGTCAGGAGTGCCCCAGGGAAGTGCGACAATATCGCTGTTGTTTTCTAGATACCAAAATGATCTACCAGACAGAGTAAACAGCAGTCTACGGTTGTTTGCTGACGATGCCGGGGTGTATGGTAAGGTGTCATCGTTGTGTGACTGTGGGTAGATACAAGATGACACAGACAGGATATGTAGTTTGTGTGATGAATGGCAGGTAGCTCTAAATGTAGAAAAATGCGAGTTAATGCAGGTAAGAAGGGTGAAACAAACTCGTGATGTTCGAATACAGTGTTGGTAGTGTGCTACTTGACAGATTCGCGCCGATTAAATATCTGAGCGTAACGTTGCAAAGCCATTTGAAATGGAATGAGCGTGTAAGAAATACAGTAGGGCAGGCGAATGGCGACCTCAATTGTTGTGAAATTTTGGGAAAGTTTGGTTCATCTGTAAAGGAGACCCCGTGCGACTGCTGCGGTAGCAGGTTCGAATCCTGCCTCGGGCATGGATATGTGTGATGTCCTAAGGTTAGTTAAGCCGTCGGCACACGGACCGTGTTGTCGAACGTTAACGTTGAGCGTGCCAAGTCCAACGTGCTGCTGAACGCTCAGGAACGATGCGACTTGTGCATACGGTACGTGGGCCCCAACGTGGTATACGAGATCGAGACGCACTCCAGCGGCAGTTGAGGGATGTTTCTAGTTCGTAAATCACACTGTTTACTCAACGGGCGCGCGTAAAATTCCCACACTAGCTCTATTAAAACGCGCGTTTCTTCCATCGTCCACGAAAAGGAAAGTACCATGTCCACTCAATAAGGACACAGGCTTATAAAAGTTCCATTACAAACAGTGCGTTACAATCGATTAAATTTCGTGCATGCAGCCGCGCAAATATTTCGGCCGCGTATCGTCCGGCCATCCTCAGAGTGAGTCACAAGCTCACTCGGAGGATGGCCGGACGATACGCGGCCGAAATATCAGTGGAGGAAATTTTATTTGCGCGGCTGCATGCCCGAAATTTAATCGATTATTCATTACGCCGCGAGAAGTTGAAAACGCACAGTGCGTTACAAATTTGGAATACTTCTGCGCATAAGATAAACATTATTTCATCATTCCCACATTTTAGTAAAACAGCAAGGTCAGTCGTACTTGATCATTGTTCCTACCCAGTAGCAGAATCTTTGCAACATGTGAATTACGATAGCGTAAAAGAAAAAGGAGCAAAATATCTTTATACAAGTAGCGCAAGCTGTCCTGTAGATTAAGCCAATCGAACAAAGTAACCCCTCAAAAAACGGTGAACTTATATTTACATAACATCAGATTTTATAGTATATTCTTATATTAAATTAATAATAAAGTATTAGAACCTAATAAAAACGCTAATGTTACGAAAAAAAATTTGGAAGGGTCAAGACACGAACCACTGCCGCATCAAACAACTCTTTACAGGATAGTGACGCTACTCATTACACTAAACCAACAGCAGACCTGTAGCGCGTAATCATATTATGTTACACATTGCTGAAAACGTTAATCATAGATATGTCACTAATTGAAATTTAATTATAACAAATTTTATCAAGAACAATGCGTTTTGGTTGGATGTTCAGTGTGTCGCTGCCTTCAAATAGCCTACTCGCATAATACGCAAGTTACAATAATTCTTTTGCCACGAATGTGATGTGTCTTATTATTTTATTGGAATGAATCACACTGTTAACAACGTTTTTTCCAGTGATTCTCAATTTGCTAGTGCTCAGAAACGGTATATATACATATAGGCTTGAAATGAATGCCAATACGGCGCCTGACAATTCTGTACTGAAGGGAGACAGCGTGCTTGTGACGTAGGTGGCGTTGTGACATCTCATTGGTCAACGATCAGACGCACGCTCAGAATATCTGGCATGCCAGATATTGCTCTGCACGTTCGGAAAGACCCCCGAGCGTGCTATTCCACGCTATGACGCCAGAAACTCGGCACGCTCAACGTTCGGATGCACGGTCCGTGTGCCGACGACTTTAGGTTTACGTAGTTCTACGTTCTAGGTGACTGATGACCTCCGATGTTAGGTCCCATAGTGCTCAGAGCTATTTGAACCAATTTTTTGTAAAGGAGACCAGATATGGACTCTAGTGTGAGCCATTGTTGAGTGCTGCTCTAGAGTGTCGGGATACGCACCATGTCGGAATAAAGGAAGACATCGAAGTAGTTCAGAGATGTGCTGCTAGATTTGTTACCAGTATGTTCGACAACACGCAAGTATTACAGAGATGCTTCCGGAACTCAAACGGGAATCATTGGAGGGATGGCGACGTTCTTTTCGAGGAGCGCTATTGAAAAAAATTAGAGAACCGGCATTTAAGACTGACCGCAGAACGATTGTACCGCCACCAACGCGTAAGGATCATGAAGAGACTGGAGAGATTACGGCTCGTACGGTGCTATGTAGACAGTCGTTTTTCTTTCGCTTTGTTTGCGTGTGGAAAGGTGACTGGTAGCGGTGCAGCGTACGGTGGCTTACGGAGTAGGCGTGTAGTGTAGATGTGGATGAATTTCACTATGGCTGTTAATGCGGTCAGCACAGTACCCCTGACATACTCATGATATGTTCAGGAACGCACAGTCTGTTACTGTTACAAACGTCATTATTCCGAAATCTCAGAAAGCTTTTCACTGTAGCTATTATCAACTTGTTAAATTACGTAGCTTCCTAACGCGTGCCCTGCCACTGTTTTCGGCAGTGTTACGTGCTCGATGGAGTGTAAAGTGGACGCCATACTGCGGCACGTGGCGCCGCGCTAATGCGCGTTAATGGCCCTCCTGGCCGGCGCGCGTCCGCCACGAGCCGCAGTAATGTCGCGGATCAGCGCTGTTTGCCTCGATTACGCGTCGCATTTTGGTGCTAGCTGGCCCGGACAGCCAATCACTAATACCTGATACTGGTGTGGGCGGCGGAGCACTATGAAGCACGGCTACACTGCTTGCCAACGGCAGAACAGAGCACACAACTATTGTAGTACTGTTCCCAGAACCGATCGCGGTCCTCTGGTTTGGAGCCGAGTAGAAGGCTTAAACCAGAGGCTCAGACGATTCTGCGGAGATCTGGGGTGCAAATTTATCGACCTCCGCTATCGGGTGGAGAAATGTAGGGTCCCCCTGAATAGGTCAGGCGTGCAGTACACGCCGGAAGCGGCTACAAGGATAGCGGAGTACGTATGGAGTGCACATGTGGGTTTTTTAGGTTAGCAAATTCCCTCCCTAGGCCCGACAAGACGCCTCCTGAGACTCGACAAGGTAGTAGTAGGCAAAACGCAACAGGAAATATCAATATTAATATGGTAATAGTAAACTGCAGGAGCGTCTATAGAAAGGCCCCAGTACTGCTCTCATTAATAAACGGTCACAATGCGCACATAGTACTAGGGACAGAAAGTTGGCTGAAACCAGTTGTAAACAGTAATTAAATTCTAAACTTAAATTGGAATGTATACCGCAGAGACAGTGAAGGAGGAGGCGTGTTTATAGCGATAAAAAGTGCAATAGTATCGAAAGAAATTGACGGAGATCCGAAATGTGAAATAATTTGGGTGAAGGTCACGGTTAAAGCAGGCTCAAACATGGTAATTGGATGTCTCTATAGGCCCCCTGGCTCAGCAGCTTTTGTGGCAGAGCACCTGAAGGAAAATTCGGAAAATATTTCGAGTAGATTTCCCGATCATGTTATAGTTCTGGGTGGAGATTTTAATCTGCCGGATATAGACTGGGAGACTCAAACGTTTATAACGGGTGGCAGGGACAAAGAATCCAGTGAATTTTTTTAAAGTGCATTATCTGAAAACTACCTTGAGCAGTTAAACAGTGAACCGACTCGTGGCGTTAACATATTTGACCTTCTGGTGTCAAATAGACCCGAACTACTTGAAACAGTTAACGCAGAACAGGAAATCAGCAACCATAAAGCGGTTACTGCATCGATGATTTCAGCCATAAATAGAAATATTAAAAAAGGTAGGAAGATTTTTCTGTTTAGCAAAAGTGACAAAAAGCAGATTTCAGAGTACTTGACGGCTCAACACAAAAGTTTTGTCTCAAGTACAGATGGTGTTGAGGATCAGTGGATAAAGTTCAAAGCCATCGTACAATATGCATTAGATGAGTCTGTGCCAAGCAAGATCGCAAGAGATGGAAAAGAGCCACCGTGGTACAACAACCGAGTTAGAAAACTGCTGCGGAAGCAAAGGGAACCTCACAGCAAACATGAACATAGCCAAAGCCTTGCAGACAAACAAAAACTACGCGAAGCGAAATGTAGTGTGAGGAGGGCTATGAGAGAGGCGTTCAATAAATTCGAAAGTAAAGTACTATGTACTAACTTGGCAGAAGATCCTAAGAAATTTTGGTCTCATGTCAAAGGGTAGGTGGATCAAAACAAAATGTCCAGACCCTCTGTGACCAAAATGGTACTGGAACAGAGGATGACAGACTAAAGGCCGACATACTGAATGTCTTTTTCCAAAGCTGTTTTACAGAGGAAGACTGCACTGTAGTTCCCTCTCTAGATTGTCGCACAGATGACAAAATGGTAGATATAAAATAGACGACAGAGGGATAGAGAAACAATTAAAATCGCTCGAAAGAGGAAATGCCGCTGGACCTGATGGGATACCAGTTCGATTTTACACAGAGTACGCGAAGGAACTTGCCCCCTTTCTTGCAGCGGTGTACCGTAGGTCTCTAGAAGAGCGTAGCGTTCCAAAGGATTGGAAAAGGGCACAGGTCATCCCCGTTTTCAAGAAGGGACGTCGAACAGATGTGCACAACTATAGACCTATATCTCTAACGTCGATCAGTTGTAGAATTTTGGAACACGTATTATGTTCGCGTATAATGACTTTTCTGGAGGCTAGAAATCTACTCTGTAGGAATCAGCATGGGTTTCGAAAAAGGTCGTGTGAAAACTAGCTCGCGCTATTCGTCCACGAGACTCTGAGGGCCATAGACACGGCTTCCCAGGTAGATGCCGTGTTTCTTGACTTCCGCAAGGCGTTCGATACGGTTCCCCACAATCGTTTAATGAACAAAGTAAGAGCATATCGACTATCATACCAATTGTGTGATTGGATAGAAGAGTTCCTAGATAACAGAACGCAGCATGTCATTCTCAATGGAGAGAAGTCTTCCGAAGTAAGAGTAATTTCAGGTGTGCCGCAGGGGAGTGTCATAGGACCGTTATTATTCATAATATGCATAAATGACCTTGTGGATAACATCGGAAGTTCACTGAGGCTTTTTTCAGGTGATGCTGTGGTGTATCGAGAGGTTGTAACAATGGAAAATTGTACTGAAATGCAGGAGGATCTGCAGCGAGTTGACGCATGGTGCAGGGAATAGCAACTGAATCTCAATGTAGACAAGTGTAATGTGCTGCGAATACATAGAAAGATAGATACCTTATCATTTAGCTACAAAATAGCAGGTCAGCACCTGGAAGCAGTTAATTCCATAAATTATCTGGGAGTACGCATTAGGAGTGATTTAAAATGGAATAATCATATAAAGTTGATCGTCGGTAAAGCAGATGCTAGACTGAGATTCATTGGAAGAATCCTAAGGAAATGCAATCCGAAAACAAAGGAAGTAGGTTACAGTACGCTTGTTGGCCCACTGCTTGGATACTGCTCAGCAGTGTGGGATCCGTACCAGATAGGGTTGATAGAAAAGATAGAGAAGATCCAACGGAGAGCAGCGCGCTTCGTTACAGGATCATTTAGTAATCGCGAAAGCGTTACGGAGATGATAGATAAACTCCAGTGGAAGACTCTACAGGAGAGACGCTCAGTGTCTCGGTACGGGCTTTTGTTAAATTTTCGAGAACATACCTTCACCGAAGAGTCAAGCAGTATTTTGCTCTCTCCTACGTATATCTCGCGAAGAGACCATGAGGATAAAATCAGAGAGATTAGAGCCCACACAGAAGCATACCGACAATCCTTCTTTCCACGAACAATACGAGACTGGAATAGAAGGAAGAACCGATAGAGGTACTCAAGGTACCCTCCACCACACACCGTCAGGTAGCTTGCGGAGTATGGATGTAGATGTAGATGTAGATGTGCAGTGGATACTCAACGGTTCATACAGCTGCAAGGGGGACGACGAAGACAGCACCACTGCTGCCACGGATGCAGCAGGTATTATGGTGCCATGTGGCTGAGTCTAGTAGGGACACTGGTATACAGCATGCGCACATCGCTATCCAATATCTTTAGTCACTTCAGTGTATTTGGGTATTTGCGCGCAGTTCGTTACCCTGCATCAGAGTATACAGGGTATAACAGTGTTATACGCGTGATGTGTCCTGCATGGTCTAATGTCACCAATAATTGGGCTAAGCCTGTCATGGGAGACTGAAGTGTTAGCACCCACACGTCCACACTTCAATACCTAACCTGCTACGGTTGCAGGTTCGAATCCTGCCTCGGGCATGGATGTGTGTGATGTCCTTAGGTTAGTTAGGTTTAAGTAGTTCTAAGTTCTAGGGGACTGATGACCACAGCTGTTAAGTCCCATAGTGCTCAGAGCCATTTGAACCACCTAACCTGCTGCTCAGGGGAAAATAAGCAGTAATGGTTTGCTTTTGGCACACACAGTTGGAGGTACTAAACAATTTGAAAACATACGACTTGATATACCTATAATAATTAGTTTTCATATTAAGTAAATATTCCGCAATGTTGTTCAGTACTCTATCCTCAGTCAGCAATAGTAATGTCTGCAGTAATACCAATTACACCGTGTACAGATACGAATTATAATTGTAATAATCGTCGTATTGAGATATACTTTTAACATAAGTAATGAATAGACGACGGCACTATCTTAATTCTTAAATTCGTTCACTATTTATGTGAAATATTAGCTGTACTCAGCCAAGCTTTTCTGAGGCTCAGTCCGCTTAGTTGGAAAAGAAAGAAAAGAGGAAGCAGATGTTCCTAACAAAATGGTTCAAGTGGCTCTGAGCACTATGGGACTTAACATCTGAGGTCATCAGTCCCCTAGAACTTAGAACTACGTAAACCTAAGTAACCTAAGGACATCACTCACATCCATGCCCGAGGCAGGATTCGAACCTGCGACCGTAGCGGTCGCGCGGTTCCTGACTGAAGCGCCTAGAACCGCTCGGCCACCACGGCGGCCAGATCCTAACACATATTGGACTTGGATGTACGTCCTAATCTCCTTTTCTCTCCTGTCTCAGCCCAGTTCCTCCTCCCCCTTTACCGAGCGAGGTGGCGCAGTGGTTAGACACTGGACTCGCATTCGGGAGGACGACGGTTCAATCCCGCGTCTGGCCATCCTGATTTAGGTTTTCCGTGATTTCCCTAAAATCGCTCCAGGCAAATGCCGGGATGGTTCCTTTCAAAGGGCACGGCCGACTTCCTTCCCCGTCTTTCCCTAATCCGATGAGACCGATGACCTCGCTGTCTGGTCTCCTTCCCCGAAACAACCAACCAACCAATCCTCCCCCTTTCCTTGTTCATCTTCTCCTCCCCCTTTCCTTGTTCATCTTCTCCTCCCCCCCCCCTCTCTCTCTCTCTCTCTCTCTCTCTCTCTCTCTCTCACTCACTCACTCATCTCCTCCTGCTCTCCCTCTGTCCATCTCCTCCTTCCAGTTTCCTATGTCCATCTCCTCCTTCCCTTATTCTGTGTCCATTTCCTCCAACCCTTCTGTTCAACCCCTCTCCCTGACTTTGAGCTTTGTTTATTGTTAGTGAAAATTCAGGTTCTGTAGTAATATTTCAGTCTTAGACCAATAAACCATAAATACAACTTTCGTGTTCGCTAACAACGTTTCACTGTTACGTATGCCGGCCGGAGTAGCCATGCGGTTCTAGGCTCTGCAGTCTGGAACCGAGCGATCGCTACGGTCGCAGGTTCGAATCCTGCCTCGGGCAAGGATGTGTGTGATGGCCTTAGGTTAGTTAGGTTTAATTAGTTCTAAGTTCTAGGCGACTGATGACCTTAGAAGTTAAGTCGCTTAGTGCTCAGAGCCATTTCATTTCAACTGTTATGTATATACACCACAGTGCACACTAAGGTCACAATAGTAATTGGATGCGATATGAACATATACATATGGCAGTAGTATAGCATACAAAAGGTTTAAAAGGGAAATGCGTTGGCGGAGCTGTCATTTGTCCTCAGCTGATTCGTGTGAAAAAGTGTCCGACGTGATTATGGTTGCGCAATGGGAATTAACAGACTGCACGCCGGATGGTAGTTGAACTAGAGGCATGAGATATTCCATTTTTGAAATCGTTAGGGGATTCAATATTCCGAGATCCACAGTGTGAAGAGTGTGCCGAGAATACCAAGTTTCAGGCATTACCTCTCACCACGAACAACGTAGTGGCCGACGGCCATCACCGAGAGCAGCGCCGTTCGCGTAGAGTTGTCAGTGGTAATAGACAAGCAACACTGAGTAAAATAAACGCAGAAATCACTGTGGGACGTGCGACGAACGTATCCGTTAGGACAGTGCTGCAAAATTTGGCGTTACTGGGCTATGGCAGAGGACGAGAGACGCGGGTGCCTTTGCTATCAGCACGAGATCGCCTGCAGCGCATCTCCTGAGTTCGTCACCGAATCGATTGGACTCTAGACGACTGGGAAACCGTGGCCTGGTCAGATGAGCCCCGATTTGTGTTGGTAAGAGCTGATGGTAGGGTTAGAGTGTGGCGCACACCTCATGTAGCCATGGATCTAAGTTGTCAACAAGGCACTCTCCCAGCTCGAGGTGGCTCCATAATGGTGTCGGTGGTACTTACACTGAATGAACAGGGTCCTCTGGCCCAACGGAACCGATCATTGACTGGAAATGGTTATGTTCGCCTACATGGAGACCATTTCAATTCCTTCGTGGACTTCTTGTCCCAAAACAACGACGGAATGTTTATGGACGACAGCGTGCCATGTCACTGGGCCACAGTGGTTTGTGATTGGTTTGAAGATCATTGGAGCTGATGATGTGGCCACCCAGATCGGCCGACACGAATCCCATCCAGAATTAATGGGACATAATCGAGAGGCCACTTCGTGCACAAAATCCTGCGTTGGCAACACTTTCGCAATTATGGACGGCTATAGATGCAGTATAGCTGAGTATTTCTGTAGGTTACTTCCAACGACTTGTTTATCCACGCCACGGCGAGATGCAGCATCATGCCAGGCAAAAGGAGGTCCGACACGATATGAGGAGGTATCCCAATACTTTCGTTACCTCAGTATGCAGCGTTGTGTCAAAATTTCGACTCAATCGGTGAAGAGCTTTTGAGATTAACGATTTTGAACAAAACAACATTTACATTTGTATAACGTTTCCTCTTTTATTACATATGTATTACATGTACACCAGAAGGGGAACCACGAGGTGTATAAAAACACGCGAGTATTCAAATACAATGTTGTGTCAAAATTTCAAAGCAATCTGTGAAATGACCGTGCGGTTACAGGCGCCATGTCACTGATTTCGCAGCCCCTCCCGTCGGAGGTTCGACTCCTCCCTCGGGCATATGTGGTGTGTGTGTGTGTGTGTGTGTGTGTGTGTGTGTGTGTGTGTGTGTTGTTCTTAGCGTAAGTTAGTTTAAGTAGTGTGTAAGTCTAGGGACTGATGACCTCAGAAGTTTGGTCCCTTAGGAATTCACACACATTTGAACAATCTTTGAAAGGCTTTCAGAAATTGGAGATTCTGAAGAAACGTACATCTGCGTTTATACTTACATAGAAACTGTGAATGTCCCTAATCGTAAATCTCCGAATGCTTTTGAATGAATGCTATGAAACTTTGACACAATGCTGCGCTGAAATACGAGTGTGTATTCATATAGACATTTTTAATATATGTAATACATAATCCTGTATAAAAATAATGAGGGTGTTAAATAATTTCTTCATAATAATGAGGGTTGTCTTTCATCCAGACACATACGTTTCGCAACTGGGAGGTAAGACACAAAGCACACTCATGTGTCATCATGACCTTAAGGCAAGATGCTAATGTTGGAAAAGATGCAAGTAACTGTTCACTTTTGTTACTTTGTTTATTCATGTCATGATCATTTAATCCATTGATGGCGCCGAGTTGAAATGAACCCTAGCCTTCCTTCTTCACCCGACGACGTATGGGCTTTCTGGGAATATTGATCTCTGTCGATCGCTTCCTTGTCGAGTGTGCTAGTGAACGAAGCAGTGATGCATTTAAGCGTTCAGTGACTTCATTGTCGTTGTCACATTCCTTTAAGGTCTTCCACTGCGTAGTGCATCTATCATAGACCAATTGTAAAGGCCTTTCTATCCAGTTTCCGAAGATTAGCCTTCGTTGAACTTCTTTCTTGAAGTGGTTGAAAAAGTTTTCCCTGATTTCATCGTATGTCCAGTCCATTCCTTCCTTTGCATGCACCCATAGTTAACAAGAAGACGTGTTTTAATTGTGAATCTCTTTATATCCACCATTATAACACAAATGTTTATAGAAATTTCAAACCTATAGCATAGCAGAACAACCCGTAGCATTCGTCTGCAATGTTGTAATCAGAGTGACCTATACCGGAAGACAGAGGTACCACAAGCAGGGAACATTACGAGGGTCGGTCAAAAAGTAATGCCTCCCATTTTTTTTCTACTTAAAGAAATTAAGTTAAGTGAAAAATTTGAATTTGGCGCCATTCCTCAAACCTTCTTCTGCAATCCACTGCAGTAGTAACTTTCTGTGTCAACAGGTGGCAGCACAGCAGAAGTTTGTAAGATGGCCGACATCGATGTTCGTTTGAGACAGCGTTGTGTGATTGAATTCTTGAATGCAGAAGGTGAAACGCCCATAAGCATTCATGAAAGACTGAAGAAGGTGTATGGTGTTGTGACAGTGGATGTCAGCACTGTTAGACGATGGGTTCGTCGTTGTAAGGAAGCTGAAGGGCAAACACCGTTGACTGACGAAAAGCGGAGCGGCAGGCCGGTGAGTGCAGTGACTCCACACAACATTCAGCAAGTTGATGACATCATTCGTGGTGACCGTCGGGTGACTGCAGATGAAGTGTGTCGCATTATTTCTCTTAGTAAAGGCAGTGTGATCACGATTATTAAACAATTGGGGTACTCAAAAGTTTGTGCACGGTGGGTTCCAAGAATGTTAACCGATCAGAATAAAGAGGCAAGGAAAACAATAGCCTCCCAACACTTGCAGCGCTTCCGTTTGGAGGGAGATGAGTTTCTGAAAAAAAATGTGACCGGGGACGAAACATGGGTGCATTTTTTTGAACCCGAATCAAAGAGGCAGTCAATGGAGTGGCGTCACACAAGCTCGCCGAGGAAGAAAAAATTCAAAACTGTGCGATCGGCAGGGAAAGTTATGGCAACAGTTTTCTGGGATACAGAGGGTGTGATTCTGGTTGATTTTTTGGAGCAGGGATGCACAATAAATTCTGTTCAATACGTCACAACCATCAACAAACTTAAAGCACGTCTTCAGCGAGTTCGCCCAACAAAATCAATGGCAGATGTTCTTCTTTTGCATGGCAATGCAAGACCACACACCAGTCGTCACACCTCTGACGAGATTGTCAAAATTGGATGGGAAGTTTTGCCTCATCCCCCATACAGCCCTGACCTGGCACCATCAGACTTCCATCTGTTCGGGCCACTAAAAGAAGCTCATCGTGGGATTCATTTTGAAGATGAGGAGGCCGTCAAAACATCCGTGCGTCAATGGCTTAGGAAGCAGAGCTGTGATTTTTACCGTGTTGGGATACATGCCCTTGTTCAAAGATGGACCAAAATTGTAGAGATGGGCGGAGATTACATTGAAAAATGACAAAATGATCCTCAATGTTGTGGTTTTCAACCTATGTAATTGCATTTAAATTTCCTGACAGTTAAACGTAGAAAAAAAAATAGGAGGCATTACTTTTTGACTGACCCTCGTATTTTCGACCTACAATACATATCCCGACCCACGTAACCGTGAAACTACATGTTAAACTATATGCATACTTTCCGATCATGACTTCTGCACCATCCTGCATTGTGATTAATTTGTCCACCTGCCCCACACTCATAACTTGTTAAACTATATCCTTAAACGTCGCAGAACATCATCCGCTTTAGTAAAGGTAACACATGACCTGAAGCTTGCGGTGCATGCACAACTGGCGACTATCATGTTCTTCTTAGACTTCAACAAAGCCTCTGACACCGTCGACTTCGACATTTTACTCGCCAAATTTATCAGCCTAAATTTCTTGCAAAGGCACTGCAATTGATTCACTCATACATGACGTCTCGGCAGCAACGCGTCATGTCCGAAGCAGGTAGTATTAAGCGCCCCTGCGTTCGGTACTAGCTCCTATACTCTTTCGCTGTATGTTAATGATGTGTCATCAGTTTCGTCCTTCTGCAAATACCACAAGTACGCTGATGACTACCAGTTGTATATAAGTGCAAAACCAACAAACCTGAGGACACATATCGAGAACCTCAAAATGGGCGCAGAATTAAAGCTCAAATCAGCCAAAACCCAAGCGGTACTTATGGGTCATTCTAGGATCATTAGTAAGAAATATCGGGAATCCCTACCATCTTTAACCCTAAATGGGACAAATATTAGCTTCTCTCCTTCAGTAGCGAGGCTAGAAATACAGTGTGGAAGAAGGCATCAGCTTCTGACCGTGCCCTACAAAAATACAAAAAGCTCTCCCCACCGGGAAAATAAACCTGTGCAAATATTAAATTTCTAGTAATTATTACAGCGATTTTATCAGCAAGGCATTTTTCAAGAAAGCTCACGGAGCCTGTCTTATCAACGTACACTTTCCCTCATATCTCACCTCCACCATAACACTCTTGTCTTAACAACAAGAAGGCAGTAACACCCGTTCCCATTGGAACTCTTGTCTCATTTAACTGTCCAGCCACTTCCTCCAAGTCTTTCTCAGCACGAACTCGATTCTGGAAAAACCTCCCATATTATGTTGGAGAACTGAATAACATCTCCCCCTGTAGAAGATGGTTAATGACATATCCACTGAAACGACAATAAGAATTACCACTGACCGTGTATGCACTCGTCACCCTTGTACATCCTTCTTTCCAACCAGATCGTCCGCGGCTCGTTGTTGTCTCTAGATTACGGAGTACCGGGTTCGATTCTCAGCCGGGTTGGGGCTTTTCTGTGCCCGGGGACTGGGTGTTTGTGTTGTTCTCATCATATCATCATCATCATCATCATCATCATCATTTGTGAGAGTGACTAGATTGGATTGTGAAAAGAAAATGGGCTGTGTAAAAACTGGGACTTTGTACGGGCGCTGATGACCGAGCAGTTGATCGCCCCACAAGCCAAACGTCATGATCATCATCCAACCAGATGTTCCAAAAAAAAATGGTTCAAATGGCTCTGAGCACTATGGAACTTAACTTCTGAGGTCATCAGCCCCCTAGAACTTAGAACTACTTAAACCTAACTAACCTAAGGACATCATACACATCCACGCCCAAGGCAGTATTCGCACCTGCGGCTGTAGCGGTTCCAGACTGTAGCGTCTAGAACCGCTCGGCCACCCCGGCCGGCTAGATGTTGCTCAATTTCCAGCATTCTTAGCCGGTGCAGTATTTTAATAATGAGGTTTAAGACCTCAGAAGTTAAGTCGCATAGTGCTCAGAGCCATTTATTAAAAGACTGCACCGGCTAAGGCTGCTGGAATTGAGGAACATCTAGGTGGCCTGTGTGGCCGAGCGGTTCTAGGCGCTACAGTCTGGAACCGCGCGACCACTACGGTCGCAGGTTCGAATCCTGCCTCGGGCATGGATATGTGTGATGTCCTTAGGTTAGTTAGGTTTAAGTAGTTCTAAGTTTAGGGTACTGATGACCTTAGAAGTTAAGTCCCATAGTGCTCAGAGCCATTTGAACCATTTTGAACTACTGAAAATAACCGCTTGATCAAATATAAACATCAGCATCATAAGAGCCGTGCTGAGGAAAAGGATAAAGAGCAAGAAAGAAATTTGCCGAAAAAAATCTTTGTGATTTCGCAGAAAAAGATTACTCGTGCCAAAGACTAATTTTGTGGACGTGAATTGTTTCTCTTTTTATGAATAGTGGCGACCGCCTCTCTTTTGTGTTGTGAATTATCGCCAGCGTTGGTTACAGTTCGTAGGTTCTCGGCGTCAGGGTAAACAGAATTACCGGGCTGGTTGCTGGCAGCGGATGAGAACCGTCAGGCACTCGGTGTCAGCTACCGTCCCGGGACGAATAAAACTGAGTGAGCGAGCGAGCGAGCGAGCGCGGCAGCTCATAACCTCTGCTTCATTAATGAGCCGGCCACACCTCCGGCTCCGATGTCATTAGCGCAGCGCATTTCAGAATAATTAAACACACACACTAGACCATTTCGCTGTAATTTGATTAACAGCCGCGTCGGTTTACTTTAGTTGCGACTGCGATGGAGAACGGATTGAAAACTGCAACAGCTAATACAGCATTTAAAATGTATTGTGTTGAAACAAGCGATTTCAATGAAATTACTTTTGTTACCTAGATTAAAGTACACCAATTTGAAAAAAGAGATGACAAACAGATTTGTTTACTCCGATAATGGCATGTTGTTGTTGTGGTCTTCAGTCGTGAGACTGGTTTGATGCAGCTCTCCATGCTACTCTATCCTGTGCAAGCTTCTTCATCTCCCAGTACCTACTGCAGCCTACATCCTTCTGAATCTGTTTAGTGTATTCATCTCTTAGTCTCCCTCTACGATTTTTACCCTCCACGCTGCACTCCAGTACTAAACTTGTGATCCCTTGATGCCTCAGAACATGTCCTACCAACCGGTCCCTTCTTCTTGTCAAGTTGTGCCACAAACTCCTCTTCTCCCCAATTCTATTCAGTACCTCCTCATTAGTTATGTGATCTGCCCATCTAATCTTCAGCATTCTTCTGTAGCACCACATTTCGAAAGCTTCTATTCTCTTCTTGTCTAAACTATTTATCGTCCATGTTTCACTTCCATACATGGCTACACTCCATACAAATACTGTGAGAAACGACTTCCTGACACTTAAATCAATACTGGATGTTAACAAATTTCTCTTCTTCAGAAACGCTTTCCTCGCCATTGCCAGTCTACATTTTATATCCTCTCTAATGGCATAAGCTGAACAAATGAATCAAAATTTGTGCCATGGCCAGGACTTGAAGCCAGGTCTCTTGCCTAATAGGCAGTTGTGCTGACCATTACACCATGGCCACCACAGCTGTACGGACTACTCTAGTCCAGTGCCCTCCGTAGCACAAACGTCAGTTCATACCGTCAGCCTCTGCTTTTCCTCTTCTTAAAACGTCAGTATCGTCGAGGCTCTCTGGTACTGAAATAGCACCCCAGCTTTGTACACTATGTGATCAAAAGCATCCGGAAACCCACAAAAACATACGTTTTTCATATTAGTTGCTATGTGCTGCCACCTACTGCCAGGTACTCCACATCAGCGACCTCAGTAGACACTAGACATCGTGAGAGAGCAGAACGGGGCGCTCCGCGGAACTCACGGACTTCAAACGTGGTTAGGTGATTGAGTGTCGCTTGTGTCATACGTCTGTACGCGCGATTTCCACACATTTAAACATCCCTAAGTCCACTGTTCCCGATTTCATGGTGAAGTCAAAACGTGAAGGGACATGTACAGCACGAAAGCGTACAGGCCGACCTCGTCCGTTGACTGACAGAGACCGCCGACAGTTGAAGAGGGTCGTAATGTGTAATAGACGTCTATCCAGACAATCACACAGGAGTTCCGAACTGCATCAGGATCCACTGCAAGTACTATGACAAACGTCAGATGAGCAGCTGCTCATAAGCCACACAAAACACCGTTAAATGCTAAACGACGCATCGCTTGGTGTTAAGGAGCGTAAACATAGGACGATCGAATAGTGGAAAAACGTTCTGTGGAGTGACGAATCACATCACGGTACACAATGTGGCTATCCGATGGCAGGTTGTGGGTATGGCGAATGCCCGGCGAACGTCACCTGCCAGCGTGTTTAGTGTCAACATTAAAATTCGGAGGCGATGGTGTTCAGTGTTCATGGCGCCATATTTCCTGAACTATGTGCGGTACCATGACATAATTTTATAGGTGCATTTACTAGCATGTTTGAATACCGTCTGCGAAGTTAGTTGTGAACATAATTAGTAACACGGTACTAATAAAGCTAATCGACATGCCTGATGAAGTTTTTCGCAAATCTTATTGTTTATGACATTATATCTCCTGAACCATGATGCGTAAGTGGTTCTAACCTCCACAGTGATTGTTGCCTGACATTAAGGGATTTGTGTAGCAAGTTTGATTGAAATCGGTCTACACACACAAATTCCCGCGCGCATCTGTTTTTGTGATATCTATGGATTTGTATTAACTTCTCTTTTTAGCCACTGCGCTATTTAGTAATCCGTAAAATAGTCTGTTTTCGATATTCGTCACTCCTTAGAGCGAAAAAACGGTGAAGGAAACCAAGGAGAAATTCGGTGAGAGAGTGTAAATTGAGGGGCAAGAAATAAAAACCTTGAGGTTTGCCGATGACACTGTAATTCTGTCGTAAATGGCTGAGGATTTGGAAGTGCAGCTGAATGGAGTGCACAGTGTCTTGAAAGTAGAATATACGGCGATTATCAGCAAAAGTAAAACAAGTGTAATGGGATGTAGTCGCATTAAATCATGAGATGCTGATCGACAATAGTAGATGGGTTTTACTACTAGGGCAGTCAAACAATTGCTAATGGGCGAATTAAGGAAGGTATACAACATAAACAGGCAGCAGCTAAAAAAGCCTTTCTGAAAAAGAGAAATTTGTTTACATCTAATATAAACTGAAGTGTTAGGAAGTTCTTCCTGGAGATTTTTTTTGGAGTGTAGCCTTGTATGGAAGTGAAACGTGAACGACACGAATTTCAGACAAGAATAGAATAGAACCGTTTGAAATGTGGCGCTACAGAAGATTAGGTGGGTAGATCGAAGAACAGATGGAGTACTGAATCGAACCGAGCAAGAAAGGAACTTACGACACAAACTGATTAAGAGAAGCTATTGGTTGATAGGACACTTCCTGTCCCAGGAAGGAATTTTCAATATGGTAACGTAAGAAGTGTGAGGGGTAAAAGTTGTAGAGGGAGAATAAGGTTTAAATATAGAAAGAAAATTCAAAATGGGTGTGAGTTGTGGTAGTTAAACAGTGAGGAAAAGATTATTTTTAAAAGCGCTACTGACGATATCAGCGATCCAAGTACAGTGTTAGAAAATACACTACTGGCCATTAAAATTGCTACACCAAAAAGAAATGCAGATGATAAACGGGTATACATTGGACAAACATATTATACTAGAACTGACATTTGATTACATTTTCACGCAATTTGGGTGCATAGATCCTGAGAAATCAGTTCCCCGAACAATCACCTCTGCCCGTGATAACGGCCTTTACACGCCTGGGCATTGAGTAAAACAGAGCTTGGGTGGTGTGTACATCTTATTGTTTATGACATTATATATCCTGAACTGAGATGGGTAAGTTGTTCTTACCTCCACTGTGATTGTTGCCTGACATTAAGGCTGCCCATGCAGCTTCAACATGATACCACAGTTCATCAAGAGTAGTGACTGGCGTATTGTGACGAGCCAGTTGCTCGGCCACCATTGACCAGACGTTTTCAGTTGATGAGAGATCTGGAGAATCTGCTGGACAGGGCAGCAGTCGAACATTTTCTGTGTCCAGAAAGGCCCGTACAGGACGTGCAACATGTGGTCGTGCATTATCCTGCTGAAATGTAGGGTTTCGCAGGGATCAAATCAAGGGTAGAGCCTCGGGCCGTAACACATCTGAAATGTAACGTCCACTGTTCAAAGGGCCGTCACTGCGAACAACAGGTGACCGAGACGTGTAACCAATGGCACCTCATACCATCACGCCTGGTGACACGCCAGTATATCTATGCCGAATACACGCTTCCAACGTGCGTTCACAGCGATGTCGCCAAACACGGATGCGACCATCATGATGAACCTGGATTCATCCGAAAAAATGACGTTTTGCCATCGTTTTGCCATTCGTCCACCCAGGTTCGTCTGTGATGCAGCGTCAAGGATAACCGCAGCCATGGTCTCCGAGCTGATAGTCCATGCTGCTGCAAACGTCGTCGAACTGTTCATGCAGATGGTTGTTGTCTTGCAAACGTCCGCATCTTTTGACTCAGGGATCGAGACGTGGCTGCACGATCCGTTACAGCAATGCGGATGTGATGCCTGTCATCTCGACTGCTAGTGATACGAGGACGTTGGGATCCAGCACGGCGTTCCGTATTACCCTCCTGAATCCACCGATTCCATATTCTGCTAACAGTCATTGGATCTTGACCAACGCGAGCAGCAGTGTCGCGATACGATAAACCGCGATCGCGATAGGCTACAATCCGACCTTTATCAAAGTCGGGAACGTGATGGTACGTATTTCTCCTCCTTACACGAGGCATCACAACAACGTTTCACCAGGCAACTCTGGCTAACTGCTGTTTGTGTATGAGAAATCGATTGGAAACTTTCCTCATGTCAGCACGTTGTAGGTGTCGCCACAGGAGCCAAGCTTGTGTGAATGCTCTGAAAAGCTAACCTTTTGCATATCACTGAATCTTCTTCTTGTCGGTTAAATTTCGCTTCTGTAGCATGTCATCTTCGTGGTGTAGCAATTTTAATGGCCAGTAGTGTAGTTATAACTATCTAGAACGCAAGGCACGTTTATTGAAAGGTGACCGGTTTCGATCATCGCATGATCCTCTTCAGACATACAGCCAGTTTGATGGACAACAGCTGTGTACGGAGCAGAAACTACTGAATGTCGAATATCAGTTACCGACTATCGACGTTCAGTAGTTCTTGCTCCATGGCTGTATGTCTGAAGATGCTCGTGTGATGGCGGAAACGTGCCTTGCTATCTAGACTGTTATAATTATTTAGTTTCAGATATGAAAACGCTTCCGCAGAGTTGGTAGAGCTGCATCAGAGCAGTCTTCGGGCGGAAGACCAGCAAGCAGCCATATGCGCAAACCAGTCATATACACATATCTGGTAAGCTGACTGGTTCTGTTATTTATTGTATTTAGAAAGGTACAGCATACAAAGAATTGTGCCTAACAAAGGCCATGCATCCGTAGTAACAACCAAGAATAGAAACTTTACTTACTTCCAAAGTTTCTAGGTTTTCAAACCTGTTAATTTTGTGATTTCATTTCCACTAGACAACAGGTAATGTTGTTTTCATTAGGTGTCTGTCGGAGGTTTCGACACTTGCTGTTTGGGATACAGCCAAACTGTGAACGGGGAACGCTGCGCTCTGTTTCAGCGGCGAGTCACAGAATAAAACAGGCTCACAGAATTTTAAGGCCAACGAAAAGACTCTGCCAACCTATGAACGCAAATATAAGTAAGAAACGCAAGATAGTGCCATTCTGAGTAGACAGAGGAGGAGGGAGAAAGAGGGGGGCGGATATTGATGTCTCTTCCGACGTAATTTAAGCAAACTGTGCGCCAGATTCCTCTCCTTATTTAAATGAAGACTCTGTCCCTGTTAATTAAATTATCCGTCACTAAATCTCCGTTGCCTCTTATTAGATTATCTCAGATATTCGGTACCTGAACGTTGATGCAGATATCGCCTCTTCCACTGCTTTCGTGTTCACTGCTGAGATATTATTCGGCAGTAGTTAAATTAGCTGTCTGTTTTGAACCGAGTGTAGCACATGCGGTCCTCACATAATTGTTCAACATGTTTTAAACTCCATCCAAATGCGACATGCCATTTTCGCACAGCATGCGACACACCCCTGTCTTTGATGCTCGATACAATGAGCTGTATACAGACGAACACGTCAAAAACTGCCAAATATAGTACGTTTGAATGGCCTACCAAATCCGATTTTCTGCCAAGCAATTCTGCTTCTGGTTGGTCTCGCGAATACTCACACGAAGATTCTGGAAATGGGGTTCTGGCTGCGGTATTTCAGCTCTCATAGTCCGTTTTCGCTCCACGTAAATATATTAACGAATTTTAGTCAGATCTACATTGTGAGGTTGTTATCTACTTTTTAAAATGTTCAGTTTTGTCAAAAAAATTTTGTGTGGAGTGAAGGAAATTAAGTATTATTGTATTTCATTGACGAGAAGTCAATTTTGTATTTATCAGATGGAAAAAGGGATACCAATGTGTCGTATTCACTGCTTTAGCAAAACCTAACTACACGGAAAATGTCCTATTTTCCACGTAGCAGTGCAATTTTTCGATTGGTGTAGCCACTCTCTTTTTTATTGTTAAATCCTCTTGTACCGCAATGAGTACTGATAAAGTATTCGCTTACACTGTGCATAAGATGAAGAATGTTGGTTTACCCATTAGAAAGATTCGTAGCCATTTTAGGCCTACAAAACTCTGGAATGTAAGGACCGTGTTCTCTGATGTTTTTGAATAATGCGCTTGATGTTGGTGGTTGTAAGAATATGGCGTTGTGAACCATGGACCTTGCCGTTGGTAGGGAGACTTGCGTGTCTCAGCGATACAGACAGCCGTACCGTAGGTGCAACCACAACGGAGGGATATCTGTTGAGAGACCAGACAAACGTGTGTCCTGAAGAGGGGCAGCAGCCTTTTCAGTAGTTGCAGGGGCAACAGTCTGGATGATTGACTGATCTGGCCTTGTAACACTAACCAAAACGGCCTTGCTGTGCTAGTACTGTGAACGGCTGAAAGCAAGGGGAAACTACAGCTGTAATTTTTCCCGAGGGCATGCAGCTTTACTGTATGGTTAAATGATGATGGCGTCCTCTTGGGTAAAATATTCCGGAGGTAAAATAGTCTCCGGGCGGGGACTACTCAAGAGGACGTCGTTATCAGGAGAAAGAAAACTGGCGCTCTACGGATCGGAGCGGGGACTGTCAGATCCCTTAATCGGGCAGGTAGGTTAGAAAATTTAAAAAGGGAAATGGACAGGTTGAAGTTAGATATAGTGGAAATTAGTGAAGTTCGGTGGCAGGAGGAACAAGACTTTTGGTCAGGTGAATGCAGGGTTATAAATACAAAATCAAATAGGGGTAATGCAGGAGTAGGTTTAATAAAGAATAAAAAAATAGGAGTGCAGGTAAGCTACTACAAACAGCATAGTGAACGCATTATTGTGACCAAGATAGACACGAAGCCCATGCCTACTACACTAGTACAAGTTTATATGCCAACTAGCTCTGCAGATGATGAAGAAATTGATGAAATGTATGATGAGATAAAAGAAATTATTCAAGTAGTGAAGGGAGACGAAAATTTGAACTCATGGGTGACTGGAATTCGAAAGTAGGAAAAGGGAGAGAAGGAAACATAGTAGGTGAATATGGATTGGAGCTAAGAAATGAAAGAGGAAGCCGTCTGGTAGAATTTTGCACAGAGCATAACTTAATCATAGCTAACACTTGGTTCAAGAATCATAAAAGAAGGTTGTATACATGGAAGAAGCCTGGAGATAGTAGAAGGTATCAGATAGATTATATAATGGTAAGACAGAGATTTAGGAACCAGGTTTTAAATTGTAAGACACTTCCAGGGGCAGATGTGGACTCTGATCACAATCTATTGGTTATCAACTGTAGATTAAAACTGAAGAAACTGCAAAAAGGTGGGAATTTAAGGAGATGGGACCTGGATAAACTGACTAAACCAGAGGTTGTATAGAGTTCCAGGGAGAGCATAAGGGAGCAATTGACAATGAATGGGGGAAAGAAATACAGTAGAAGAAGAATGGGTAGCTCTGAGGGATGAAGTAGTGAAGGCAGCAGAGGATCAAGTAGGTAAAAAGACGAGGGCTAATAGAAAACCTTGGGTAACAGAAGAAATATTGAATTTAATAGATGAAAGGAGAAAATACAAAAATGTAGTAAATCAAACAGGCAAAAAGGAATACAAACGTCTCAAAAATGAGATCGACAGGAAGTGCAAAATGGCTAAGCAGGGATGGCTAGAGCACAAATGTAAGGATGTAGAGGCTTGTCTCACTAGGGGTAAGATAGATACTGCCTACAGGAAAATTAAAGAGACCTTTGGAGAAAAGAGAGCCACTTGTATGAATATCAAGAGCTCAGATGGAAACCCAGTTCTAAGCAAAGAAGGGAAAGCAGAAAGGTGGAAGGAGTATATAGAGGGTCTATACAAGGGTGATGTACTTGAGGACAATATTATGGAATTGGAAGAGGATGTAGATGAAGATGAAATGGGATATACAATACTGCGTGAAGTGTTTGACAGAGCACTGAAAGACCTGAGTCGAAACAAGGCCCCGGGAGTAGACAACATTCCATTAGAACTACTGAAGGCCTTGGGAGAGCCAGTCCTGACCATACTCTATCACCTTGTGAGCAAAATGTATGAGACAGGCCAAATACCCTCAGACTTCGAGAAGAATATGATAATTCCAACCCCAAACAAAGCGGGTGTTCACAGATGTGAAAATTACCGGTCAGTTTAATAAGTCACAGCTGCAAAATACTAACGTGAATTCTCTACAGACTAATGGAAAAACCGGTAGATGCCGAGCTCGGGGAAGATAAGTTTGGATTTCGTAGAAATGTTGGAACACGTGATGCAATACTGACCTTACGACTTATCTTACGAGAAAGATTAAGGAAAGGCATACCTACGTTTCTAGCATTTGTAGACTCAGAGAAAGCTTTTGACAATGTTGACTGAAATACTCCCTTTCAAATTCTAAAGGTGGCAGGGGCAAAACACAGGGAGCGAAAGGCTATTAACAATTTGTACAGAAACCAGATGGCAGTTATAAGAGTCGAGAGGCATGAAAGGGAAGCAGTGGTTGGGAAGGGAGTGAGACAGGGTTGTAGCCTGTCCCCGATGTTATTCAATCTGTATATTGAAAAAAACAGTAAAGGAAACAAAAGAAAAATTCGGAGTAGGTATTAAAATCCATGGAGAAGGAATAAAATCTTTGAGGTTCGCCGATGATATTGTAATTCTGTCAGAGACAACGAAAGACTTGGAAGAGCAGTTGAACGAAATGGATAGTGTCTTGAAACGAGGATATCAGATGAACATCAACAAAAGCAAAACGATGATAATGGAATGTAGTCGAATTAAGTCGGGTGGTGCTGAGGGAATTAGATTAGGAAATGAGACACTTAAAGTAGTAAAGGAGCTTTTTATTTGGGGAACAAAATAACTGATGATGGTCGAAGTAGAGAAGATATAAAATGTAGACTGGCAATGGCAAGGAAAGCGTTTCTGAAGAAGAGAAATTTGTTAACATTGAGTATAGATATAAGTGTCAGGAAGTCGTTTCTGAAAGTATTTGTATGGAGTGCAGCCATGTATGGAAGTGAAACATGGACGATAAATAGTTTGGACAAGAAGAGAATAGAAGCTTTCGAAGTGTGATGCTACAGAAGAATGCTGAAGATTAGATGGGTAGATCGCATAACTAATGAGGAGGTATTGAGCAGAATTGGGGAGAAGAGGAGTTTGTGGCACAATTTGACTAGAAGAAGGGATCGTTTGGTAGGACATGTTCTGCGACATCGAGGGATCACCAATTTCGTATTCTAGGGCAGCGAGGAGGGTAAAAATGGTAGAGGGAGACCAAGAGATGAATACACTAACCAGATTCAGAAGGATGTATGTTGCAGTAAGTACTGGGAGTTGAAGAAGCTTGCACAGGATAGAGTAGCATGGAAAGCAGCATCGAATCAGTCTCAGGACTGAAGACCACACAGCAACGGATCCATTAACTGCCGTAGACATCATTTTAACATGCATCTTCATGAACAGCCCCTCAGTCATCACTCTTATGAGTTTGCCCATATCCACAGGCAAATTGTACTCGCTCTTCATAATAAATCCTATGGATGTACTAATCATCACGCCGACGATAGCGAAACAGGTGATTTATGGACGCTCTAAAAACGAATGTCGGGTCTGCTAAACCGATTCATGAGTAACACGTTAATACGACAGTGAAAGTCAGTTTCCGGAATAATATGTCGCATTTAACTGTGGTGCTTGCAATGGTCAAGAAGTCCAGTACACGTGAGATCGCCCCAGACATACAGGGAAACTGACGAGTCAAGGCAGTAACCAGTACCGTCGAGGGACATTGAATGAGACGAACTCACGAGGTTTCTCTACCCACGCCTTTCCCTTCTCATGAGAGCTGTGTAGACTTCTGTGTAGCTGTCTTCTTTTCAGATAAATATGTCAGCAGGCTGGAAGTGCGATAGCCTTCCAATCCTGACCCCAAAATCGAGAATGAGAAAACTATACTCCTACGAAGATACGCTACGACTTTTCTCATCATGGTTATCAGGAGCTTTACAAACAAATTTAACGCTGACATTTCCTTGTGTTTATCGGTCAGTACAGTAATTACAAATGAAAATTTTTAGCCACTTACAAACTGTCTCACTTGTCTTTTTATTATGTTCCTAAATACACCAACTGATGTGACAGGTGTTACACAGTGAGCCACCAGTCCGATGTTTTCAAATTTTGTAGAGATCTTCATCACATTGCTTGATATTAAATGATGAAGCTTTTATTTAATTCGGATCTGATGTCTATGATTAACTTCAGTATGTTGCGAGCGGTCGCCTGCTTTAATCGTAAATATAACTCCAAGTGATGCTAAGTGTTATTATCCTTACATAAAGAAGGGTAACTTCAGTATGTTGCGAGCGGTCGCCTGCTTTAATCGTAAATATAACTCCAAGTGATGCTAAGTGTTATTATCCTTACATAAAGAAGGGTATTTTCTTCCAAACAATCTTCAATTCGTGAGCTATACCCTTAATTCTTATGTATGAAATTAGTGAAGTTATTGATGGAAGTTTTGTTGCCTATGTCTTCAGTCCCTGCCAGAAATCAAATTAATAATCAAATTAACTAATTTAATAAAATTGAATTTTGAACTGCTCATGTATCCAAGTATCATCACAAAAAAATAAAAGCAGTGAGTGGTTGGAGGAGCATGAATGAGAACAATGGCGTATTTAAGTTTACAAAAATAATGACAAGTTTTTATTAATCCTTTTATACCTACAACGAACTGATAAATCTTACAAAAAAAATTACAACCCTAAATCAGGAAAAGGGATGGTGCGGGTGTGGCAAAGCATTCATTGCTTGGATATGTAAAAATTTTAAGCTTCTAAGTCACTTCAGTAAAAAGTACGATGACTTATAGCACATATTTTGATACTTGAAGACACTCATCAAAACGTATTGGGTGATTCCCGTTGACTTAAGATCATGAAATTTGCCAAGAAGCTAGATTTAACAGTACGAGTGAAGAAAATACCTGAAAACTGTTAATTTTTAATTACATAACACGAACAAATATTTTTCTGACATTTTTATCCTACTGTCTTTTTTCTTTTTCGTCTCTCTGTTGAGACACTTTTTCTCTGGAACAGTTTTGCGTA
Organism: Schistocerca piceifrons; assembly: GCF_021461385.2. Lineage (NCBI taxonomy): Eukaryota > Metazoa > Arthropoda > Insecta > Orthoptera > Acrididae > Schistocerca > Schistocerca piceifrons. The sequence continues at coordinate 317,064,715 of NC_060139.1, read as the reverse complement.
TTTGTTCCAAATTTACGTCATATGCTAAGGACTATGATCGGCGGTGTAAAAAGTGTAAGCTATGTCAATGCAGTTCAAAGATGTGGGCATCTATGCCACATACTTTGATATCAGAAAATTTACTCATCGAATCCTACTAGGTACTTCCAGTTGACCTAGAGTTATGAAATTCGGGAAGAAGCAAAGTTTCACGCTACAAGCAAAATAAAAATTCTGAAACTTGTTAAACTGTAATTATACCACATAAAAAATTTTTACCATTGGAACATACAGTGCATTCATAATAGACGAACATTACTGCATGCAAACATAAAATATAAGCTGAAGTCATGTTTTAGTAAGGAAATAAATTTTCTTTTATTAAATCTTCTCTCTCTACATACATAAAATTTAAGTTCCCCGCTCGCTTCTTTTCTTGTGTGCCCAGTCTACTGTGAGGAACTACTGTAGAGATTTTCATACGGGGCCAATATCTAGCCAGCATCGATATAGATGGGGGACTGATGACCTTCGCTGTTTAGTCCCCCTTAAACATCCCAACAACCACCACCATCGATATAGATAACAGGAAAATCGATCACACATTTTGGTAAGCACTATCAACAAAATACATGTAACGTAACGTCTCTGTGACAGTGTAAAAGACGGTTGTCCTCGAATTGTGAGGCACATCTTCAGAAGGTTTGAATATTGTGAACCAACATTCTCGTACTCACAATTCCATAAGGTCATCAGCCTCATCTGCATGAGTATCTCGACCATTTTAATCATAAAAATCTATGCAGTCAGCCTTGAGTATCCTAAAGCACTCGCTCGCAACACTATCACTCGCAATCCCATCCTCACACACGTCACAATCGTCGATGTACCGGTGTATCACCAATTTTGCAGGAAGCGAACAGGAAGATGATGCAACATAATTCATTTCTGTTGCTTGGTTCTTAGACATTGACAAATGCAACACAGGGCTGAATGATACCCCATCATCTTCAAACTATCCTTTTATAACCACATAAGCGCCTTCAGCGTTCAAATATTTGTTCACTCAAGAGCGAAAGAAACTGGTACACATGCCTAATATCGTGTAGGGCCCCCGCGAGCACGCAGAAGCGCCGCAACATGACGTGGCATGGACTCGACTAACGTCTGAAGTAGTGCTGGAGGGATCTGATACCATGAATCCTGCAGGACTTTCCATAAATCCGTGAGAGTACGAGGGGGTGGAGATCTCTTCTGAACAGCACGTTGCAAGGCACCACAGATATGATCAATAATGTTCATGTCTAGGTAGTTTGGTTGCCAGTTCAAGTGTTAAACTAAGAGGACTGTTCCTGGAGCCACTCTGTAGCAATCTTAAGTCGGGGGGGAGGGGTGTCGCATTGTCGTGCTGGAATGCCAAAGTCCGTCGGAATTCACAATGGACATGAATGGATGCAGGTGATCAGACATGATGCTTACGTACGTATCACCTGTCAGAGTCATATCTAGACATATCACAGGTCCCATATATCTCCAGCTGCACACGTCCCACACAATTACAGAGTCTGCACCAGCTTGAACAGTCCCATGCTGACATTCAGGGTCCGTGGATTCAAATGGTTCAAATGGCTCTGAGCACTTTAGGACTTAACTGCTCAGGTCATCAGTCCCCTAGAAGTCAGAACTACTTAAAACTAACGAACCTAAGGATATCACTACATCCACGCCCGAGGCAGGATACGAACCTACGACCGTAGCGGTCGGGCGGTTCCAGACTGTAGCGCCTAGAACCACTCGGCCACCCCGGCCGGCGTCCGTGGATTCATGAGGTTGTTTCCATACCCGAACACGTCCATCCGCTCCATAGAATTTGAAACGAGACTCGTCCGACCAGGCAACATTTTTCCAGTCATCAACAGTCGAATGCCGGTGTTGACGGGCCAAGGCTAGGTGTAACGCTTTGTGTCGCGCAGTCATAAAGGGTACACGAGCTACGAAAGCCCGTATCGGAGATGGTTCGTTGAATGGTTCGCACACTGACACTTGTTAATCGCCCAGCATTGATATCTGCAGTAATTTGCGGAAGAGTTACGTTTCCTGTCACGTCGAACGATTCTGTTCAGTCGTCATTGGTCCCGTTCTTGCACGATCTTTTTCCGGCCGCAGCGGTGTCGGAGAATTGATGTCTTACCGGATTCCCGATATTCACGGTACACTCGTGAAGTGGTCGTAAGGGACAATCCAACTTCATCGCTACCTCGGAGATGATGTGTCCCATCGCTCGTGTTCCAACTACAACACCACGTTCCAACTCACTTAAATATTCATAACCTGCCATTGTAGCAGAGATAACCGATCTAAAAACTGCGCCAGACAATAGTTGTCTTACGTGGGCGTTGGCGACCGCAGCGCCGTATTCTACCTGTTTACATATATGTATTTGAATACACATGTCTATACCAATTTCTTTGGTGCTTCATTTTATATTTTTAATAGCCTTGAATCTCATATTCAATGTTTTGGTAGAAACTCGAAACTATTTCGCAGCCTGTGGTGTTGCCGCGACGAGATGCGACTTACATTATCCGGACTCCCCTATGTAATGTGGAAATGACCACTAAACGTGACGACAACCTACTCACCAGTATGAAAGGCATTTCGTGAGGAACCACTATTTTTCTTAATTTGTCGCTAATTCTGAGCTTGGTGTCCTGCAACAAATGCAACAAGTGTTAATGACATAAACTCAGTCACTTGAAAATAGCATAAACGGCCGAAACCTGGGCCGTAATTAAATACACAACAATACAGTCAAATGGCAATGTGTTCATTTAAAGATTATTGTATAACCTTTGCTCAGCAGGATCAAAAACTGAGTATGAAAGGAGGTAGGGAGTATTTTCTTGTCAGTAGAGAAACATCAGCAGTAGAATTCGTCGGTCAGGACGGCTCACGGTCTTCGAACATGGACTTGTCATTTTATGTCACCGGAGTAACATATCCATTATGGACATTTCAAACCTTTTAATGCTGTCTTAGTCGACTGTTATGATGTGATAGTGAAGTGGATACGTGAAGGAACGATCACAACTGAATCAAGAGTAGGTACACCTCACATACTGACGTGTAGCGACCAGCGAGCGTGCCGGAAGAGGTGGTAGAAAATGATATGAAATGAGTGTAAGGAATCACTCTTGAGTTCCGAAGTTGTACCAGCAGTCGAGGTGGCACAGTAAGTTTGTGTGGGGATTTAAAAAGAATGAGGTACAACGGTCCAGCAACTTCTGGTAAGCCAACATTTCCGTAGCCGTTGCTAAGCGACACTTCAGGTGGTGCAAAGAGTGAAGCTACTGGACAGCGAAGATTGGCAACGAGCGATTGGGAGGGCTGAATCAGGCTGTACTCTGTGCAAATCCTGTGGAAGGGATTGGGCCGCGCCGAATGGCCGCGAGGGTTAGGGCGCCATGTCGCGAACTGCGCGGCCCCTCCCGCCGGAAGTCCGAGTCCTCCGTCGGGCATGGGTGTGTGTGTTGTTCTTATCGTAAGTTAGTTTAAGTAGTGTGTAAGTTTAGATACCGATGACCTCAGCAGTTTGGTCCCTTAGGAATTCAGACACATTTGAACATTTTAAGGGATTGAGTTTGGCGAATCTCTGAAGAACAGTACCCTTCTTCATGTGTAGTGTCAACAGTGAAATGCAGCGGAGATGGTATTACAGTATGGGAGTTTTCTCCGCAGTTAGGGTTGATTCCCTCATTGGACTTAAGAAAACGCTAGATCTGGATGGATATTAACTTTTTTTTCAGCTCTGCGAACTGCATATAATAGAGCAAGTGTTCGGAGATGATGACTTCTTGCATCGGCGTGATGTTGTGACGGCGCACTGTCATAAAGCAGCATCCGTAAGGCAATGGTTCGTGGACAATAACGTTCCTGAAATGAAATGGGCTCGACTACCCAGACTCCCAAAAAGAACCCAATGGGCCACCTCTGGCATGAGTCAGAGCGACTTCACTCCAGACTTCTCTGGTCTAGGCTGTTGAGGAAGAAAGGCCTGTCATTCCTCCACAGATATTCAGACACCTCACTGGAAGTGTCCCCAGCAGAGTTTAAGCCGTCATAAAGGCGAAGGGTGGACTTCCACATAATGCAGACACTAGTGTGCCATATCCCAATGTTGATTCAAGCGTTCATTAGATGACTCTGAAAATTTCCATCTGTCAGCAAAAACACCAAATACACAGCCGAATGTCACTAAGAATACATTTTATGCAAAAGTCATGTGTCACTGTACACATAATATCGTTCGCGTTTCCGAAAAAAATGTTCAAATGTGTGTGAAATCTTATGGGACTTAACTGCTAAGGTCATCAGTCCGTAATCTTACACACTATTTAACTTAAATTATCCTAAGGACAAACACACACATTCATGCCCGAGGGAGGACTCGAACCTCCGACGGGACCAGCCGCACAGTCCATGACTGCAGCTCCCCCCCCCCCCCCCCCCCCCCACCAGACCGCTCGGCTAATCCCGCGCGGCGCGCGTTTCCGAGGTTCCATGTGTAGGGAGCTTATTAGAGCGTTATATGGAAGCGCCTTTGAGGAGTTGCGTATGACTGTCTCATAATGTTTGACATTTGTAAGCACATAATAACATCTGTCCCCAGTTTCCATTAAGTTCCCTCTCTCATTCGCTAATGTGACTGGCGCACCACTGGCTTTCCATTTCGATTCTGTAAAGTACTTTCATCCTCCCACGCCGGGAACAGGTTAATGCGGGAGGCAAATCCTCGACAAAACAGATAAATCAGAAAGGGGGAGGCCAGACGCGGCGCAGAAGCCGCTGCTAGACCCACGCCAACCCACTCCGTCCCATCCCCCGCCGTCTCTCCTCGTTTGTTTTCCATTGTCTCTTGGCGGCCCCGAGATTGTTTTGCGCCGTAAGCCGCTTTATATTGGGAGGAGCGTGGTGGGGCGGGGCGCCGCCGACCCGGGAAAAATGTTATTTCTCCCAGCAGCGCAGGCGGGCCGGAAGGAAACTTAATTAAGATCGCGGGCTGGCGTGTCCGCTCTCTCTGTTCACCTATCTTTTCCTCCGTTCCCCGAGAAACGCCGGGCGCTGCCGCCCGCGGCATCGCGCTGTCGAACCGCATTCGCTGCGCCACGGGCGGCGGAACCGAAGGCGAGGCGGCCCTCGTGGGCGGGTGTCAGCTGCACTCACGTCACAGTCTCCTGGGGAACAAACGTCACCCGTTACGGCCTCAAAACACTGTTCCGGCGCTAACCTGAGGCCAACTTCTGCACGAGATCAGGTTTCGCAGACAGCGGACCCCTTTTATTCCTCCGCGGATTACCTTGGAAGACGGGCTACAAAGACGTCAACGGTGCGGGATAACTTCTGAGAACTACTTCTACACAAGGGAGCTTTAGGGCAGCTAAAATTACTACCAAATTGTGATCTCACAATCTCCGAGTTGCGAACCACATCAGAACTCGATTACTAATCTGATGGAGTTACATTACCGCCATGTTACATACTACAACTTGGAGTACTCTAGTGGCAATGGGTTGACACTTGCATCAGCGGAGAGGCAAGGTCGGCTGAGTAATATGCATGACATGTAACGTCTCAACTGACCTTAAGAAAAGAATAAAAAAATTCGGAGGCACTAATTTTCAGCACGCCCTTGAATGTACGTCTGGGATCTCCTCGCAAATGTTGGGTTGGGCTGTTTGGGGGAAGAGAACAAACTGCGAGGTCATCGGTCCCATCGGATTAGGGAAGGATGGGGAAGGAAGTCGACCGTGCCCTTTCAAAGGAACCAGCACGGCATTTGCCTGGAGCGATTTAGGGAAATCACGGAAAACCTAAATCAGGATGGCCGGACGCGGGATTGAACCGTCGTCCTCTCGAAAGCGAGTCCAGTGTGCTAAGACTGCACCACCTCGCTCGGTTCCTCGAAAGCCTCTGCATCGATTTCAACCAGCCTAGGGTAGCCCGTGCAGCTGCGTTAGCCACAGTGCCCTCCAGTGTGGTGTAGTGGACAAGATATCTGCCTAGTAAGCAGGAGACCTGGGTTCAACTCTTGGCCTCGGCACAAATTATAATTCGCTATTTCGTCATCTATCCTTATGAAAGATACAGCTGAAACTCAATATGGGTAGATCACGTTACTAACGAACACGTACTGAACTGAACTAGGGAGAAGAGAAATTTGTGGTACAACCTGTCCAAAGCAAGAGATTGGTTGGTTGGACACATTCTGAGACATCAAGGCATCACCAATTTAGTACTGCAGGGAAGCGTGTGGTGAAAAATCGTAGAGGGAGACCAACACATGAATACGGTAAGCAGATTAAGAGGGATGTAGGTGGCAGTAGTTACTCAGAGATGAAGCAGCGCCGGCCGGTGTGGCCGAGCGGTTCTAGGCGCTAGAGTCTGGAACCGCGTGACCGCTACGGTCGCAGGTTCGAATCCTGCGTCGGGTATGGATGTGTGTGATGTCCTTAGGTTAGTTAGGTTTAAGCAGTTCTAAGTTCTAGGGGACTGATGACCACAGATGTTAAGTCCCATAATGCTCGGAGCCATTTGATAAAGCAGCTCGCACAGTATAGAGTAGCATGGAGAGCTGCATCAAACCAGTCTCAGGACTGAAGACCACAACAAACAACAACAACAACAACAACAACATGGCGGTATGCATTCTAGCTATGTTTGTGCGTGAGAAACAGCCTGCTGTAATTTAGTTTCGAATTCGAAGAGTCCGTGCACGCATGTAGCACTCTCTCCTTTCGCACAACATTGCCAGAACACACACGAGCACTGCGGCATTTGCAACCATTCGACGCCTTTGGTTATCTGTCACTGGTCTCCGGCTTGGCCCCATTCGATTTTCATCTGATTCCGATGTCTTCACTTTGATAGTGACGAAGCGCTGAAAGCAGAGCTGAGGTTGTGGTTTCATCAACAGGGTCGAACATTCTACAGTGATGGTAACAACAAACTGGTCTCTTGTTGGGAGAAATGTATTCATCTTCAGGATGACTGCATTGTGAAATAAATATGTAGACATGAAGAATTAAGATGCAGTATGTTAATAAAGTTTGTTTTATAGAAAAAGTTTCAAGACCTTTCACGTAAAAATTTCACGGCATTAAGTTTCAGCACGTTCTTGTACATAAATATTTGCTGCTGCATGTCTGTATGTATAGACCTGTAAATGACTGAAACTTTCTGGCAGATTAAAACTGTGTGTCGGACCGAGACTCGAACTTGGGACCTTTGCCTTTCGCGGGCAAGTGCTCTTCCAACTGAGGTACCCAAGCATGACTGACGACCCCTCCACACAGCTTCAGTTCTGCCAGTATCTCGTCTCCTACCTTCCAAACTTTATACAGAAGCTCTCCTGCTCTCAGCGCCCACTCCTCTGGAGAGTGAAAATCGCATTCTGGAAACATCCCCCAGGCTGTGGCTAAGCCATGTCTCCGCAATAGCCTTTCTTCCAGGAGTGCTACTTCTGCTAGGGCCGCAGAAGAATTTCTGTGAAGTTTGGAAGGTAGGAGACCAGATACTGGCAGAATTGAAGCTGCGGGGAGGGGTCGCCAGTCGTGTTTGGGTAGCTCAGCTGGTAGAGCACTTGCCCGCAAAGGCAAAGGTCCATATTCCGACTCTAGGTCCGGTACACAGTTTTAATCTGTCAGGAAGTTTCATATTAGCGCACACTCTTCTGCAGAATGAAAATCTCTTACTGTAAATGGCTCTTTATATAACGCCAAGAAGCCGGCCGGAGTGGCCGAGCGGTTAAAGGCGCTACAGTCTGGAACCGCACGACCGCTACGGTCGCAGGTTCGAATCCTGCCTCGGGCATGGATGTTTGTGATGTCCTTAGGTTAGTTAGGTTTAAGTAGTTCTAAGTTCTAGGGGACTTATGACCACAGCAGTTGAGTCCCATAGTGCTCAGAGCCATTTAAACCATTTTATAACGCCAAGACCTGGTGTGCTCCGCTGTGTTCGTGAACAGGATGTCGAGTCACGTCTGTAGCTGGAAATGAATTTGATATTTTGAGCGCAGTCAGGGCAAGGATTAGGGTAGTAAGAGCTCGTTTACAAGCCCTACAGCTAGAAGTGTGTTTCCAACTTTTCACAAAATCCTGTGTAACTTTCGTTCACAGAGATAGTCTAAAGGTTAATTGGATTTTTATGATGTTTTTTATTAAAGTGTGTTTTCAGACTTACAAAAATCACTCGAAATACATTTTTATTACAGCATTTTTTATGCTTGGGGCCTCAGTTGCAAATACACTGATGAGCCAATACACTACGACCAGTTGCTTAATACCTTGTTTGTCCGTCTGTGGAACGAAACATCTTTGGAACGAAATAAATCAATGATTCTGCGTATCAGTGATCCGACAGATTGTTGATTGATTTCTGGAGGTATGAGGTGTTAGATAGCACAGGTCATCTAATTCGTGTAAATAACGGGCTTCTGATTTGCGTACGCGGTGATAGTTGCCGATACCGACCGAGATGGGTTCGATAGGATTACCATCAGGCGAATTTGGTCACCGGGATATCAACGTGAGTTCACTATAATGCTCCTCAAACCATTGTACCACGGTTCTGGCTCCGCGACACAGACAAATGTACTGCTGAAAGATGACATCGCCCGGAAAAGACATCAGGCATGGAGGGATCATGAGGTTTTCAGCTGTCAGTGTGTCTTCAATTACTACCCCAGGTCACATGAAAGCTCAGGAGAATGTGTCTGTACCACAATACTGATCCCACCAGCGTGCGTCCGTGGCGCGAAACGTTTCGAGCCGCCGTTCAATTCGATGACGGTGTTTGTGGAGACGACCATCGACCCAGTGTAGAAAAAATGTGATTCACCCGTTGGTTCCGTGGCCACAGCAATCGTAACTGACGATGTCGTTCGTTAACATGTGAACACGAAGGTGTGGTCAGCGCAGAGCTCCACGTTCAACAACGTACGATGAACGGTGTGCGCCGAAACACTTGTCCGTGCACTAGCATTGTGCTCTTTTGGCGGAGATGCCACATATCACTGTCTATCCTACTTTGCAGAGCAGACAAGACTCCGAACTCCACGTTCTGTGACCAGTAATGGACGTCCAACTACGAGAGTTGGAACTTTAACAGTGGCAACTATTTATTTACAGCTCGTACAAAATAGATACGTGTTTAGTTTTACTGACCTTCAAAGTAGTCACCAGCATTGTGTATAACCAGTTGCCAGCTATGTGGAAGTCGTAGGATACTCTAAGCAGTGCCAGTTGTGTTGACAGTTCAAGCGGCGCGGTCTATTGCCCGACAAATTTGTAGCAGCTCTGAAGCGAATGCCGTGAAGTGTTTCTCTCAGTTTAGAAATCGAGTTGAACTCACGAGGGCTTAAGGCAGGGCAATGCAGTAGGTGGTATAGCGCTTAGCAGCCCCATCAGTCAAACAAATTAGTAGCAGATTGCACTGTACGTGCTTGAGCATTGTCCTGCAAAATGATGGTCAGGTCCTGCAGAAAGTGTCATTCACTTCTGTCTCTAAGCTGATGGTAGGTTGTGTTCCAAAAATGAACAGCATAAAGACATAAGTGATGACACTTTCTGTAGTAACTGACCATCATTTTGCAGGACAATGTACAAGCACATATAGTGCAAGCTGTTACTGATTTCTGTGCTCCCCTGACTTAAGCCCTCGTAAGTTAAACTGGATTTCTAAACTGAAGGAAACACTTCATGCCATTCGCTTCAGAACTGCTACAAATTCGTTGGGCAATAGACCACGCCGCTCGTACTGTCAACACAACTGGCACTGCTTAAAGTATCCTGGCAACGGGTTATACACAACGCTTGTGACTACTTTGAAGGTAAGTAAAACTTTGAAACACCTATTTATTTTGTACGAGCTGTAAATAAGTAGTTGCCACTATTAAAGTTCCAACCCTCGTATTTAGCGCCTAGTGGTAGCTTCACTTTCTTATGTGTTTTCTTAAGATGCTGACGACAGTATCTCATGTCCAACTTCGTCGTTTCCGATATACTCGTAAACAGGCTCTGCGTAATAATAATTTGCCCTTTCTCAGATTCTCTTATCTCAGTGGACTTCCCCATTTGTAGCCCATTTCTTTGCTAGGGTGATCCCCAGTCCGTGTCTAATCCGCTTTCATACTTTTGTTACCGAATCACATGCCCGCAACTGGATCAGGCGTAATCCATCGTCGCCGTGGGCAGTGGTCATAATGTTTTGGCTTATCGTAGTAATTTTTTGAGAAAAGTCAGTTTCCTGTGTGAGCCTGTTTATGTTTGAAATAAACATTACTTAATTTTATTCATAAATATCTTCTTTCGTTCCCTTGGGTGTTTTCAAGTGACATCACACAAAATCTATGTCATCTGCTTACAATAAGTCGTCATCCACTCGTCCTTAATATGAATTCTCAGTAATTATTGGAACAGCAGTCACAGATGTGAGATTATGTAGACGTAGTCGCACTTCTAAAACCGCATCACATCTGTTACAGTCGTGCCCGTACCTACCATGCTTGTGTTGCATTCCTGTTAGGGACGCCATTGTAAAGGATGATTCTTATCCACCTCTCAAAAACTTCCGAAGCGATGTAGACGACGTTGAAACAAGTAATTTCAGACACATGGGGTGCCAAATGTTAGGAAATACCCCAACAGTGTTTGACAAATGGTGAACATGTGACGTCACCAAACGAAGTACCTCGCCTCACATGCAGCGAGTGGTTTTGTCAAAATGGTTCAAATGGCTCTGAGCACTATGGGACTTAACATCTATGGTCATCAGTCCCCTAGAACGTAGAACTACTTAAACCTAACTAACCTAAGGACATCACACAACACCCAGCCATCACGAGGCAGAGAAAATCCCTGACCCCGCCGGGAATCGAACCCGGGAACCCGGGCGTGGGAAGTAGTTTTGTCGACCTTCCCCTCGCCAGCAGGGGCCAGTGCTACCCATTGCACCGCTTTGGTATTCTGTTTTAGTTCTTGCATTATTCCATTATCCAGTGTGATACAATAGTGCTCGTGGTGCTGGTAACACAGAGGTACTATGTATCTATTTACATGTACGAAAACGGAGCAGCCTAGCGGAGCCATATGTAACACTGCCCCTACCAGCGAGAGCAGCTCCGACAGGTCGAACAGTTCCACATGCGGCAAGCTGCGTCATCTGGTGACGTCGCATCTTCAACATTTGTCATCAACGTCTGGGGTATTTCCCGACATTTGCGGCCCCACGTGTCTTATATCACTTGCCTCAGCGTCATCTACATCGCCTTGTGTGTGTGTGTGTGGGGGGGGGGGGGGGGGGGGCGGGGATCAAACGTTAATAAGAATTACCCTGTATAGTGTCTTTTCCATTGTGCTGTGCCGATCATGTAGTACTGGAATCATACATTGTAACTTAACTTGTCATTTGAAAACGCCCAAGGGATGAAATTAGCCAGTGGTCATTTAAAATGGTCATTTCAAATAAAAACAGCCTCGCGCAGGAAGGTAACTTGTTGCAAAAGCTTTTATTTAGCCTGAAATTCAATTGTTTTATATTTTTATCTCTCTTAACCAACTAGTGCTCACCATCTCCCGTGTACACAGCAACATTCATGATCAGGAAAAGGCTGTGAGGATCTGGAAGGTTTTTATTCAAAAATATGTACTCTTATTCTACTTGAAACATGATAATTTATTTCTGTATACTACATGAAGGTAGTGCCTATTTAAAGTTTGTTTCACTAAATTAGGAACTAACAAATGCAGTGCGCTATAGATTTTGCGCTGTTGTGAGACCAAACTCAGCTGTCAAATGGTTCAAATGGCTCTGAGCACTATGGGACTTAAGATCTGAGGTCATCAGTCCCCTAGCACTTAGAACTACTTAAACCTAACTAACCTAAGGACATCACACACATCCATGCCCGAGGCAGGATTCGAACCTGCGACCGTAGCTGTCGCGCGGTTCCAGACTGAAGCGCCTAGAACCGCTCGGCCACCGCGGCCGGCTGTTAAACATTAAAGTATGCATAAAAACTGTACTGAAATACGTTGAGGCACTGTACGGCTGAACTTGAAATGAAGGAAGGTATTTAAAACAGTATCAGCAAAAGTCATTAAATCGACTTTTGTTCAGATTAACAGCTTGAAGAGTTTGAGAGTACTCAGGATGTCCGGTTGTTGGACGAGGGGGCGGCCATTGGTGTAGCCATTATTCGATGATATTTCATAATCATTGCTTTTACTGACTTTCAGCTCTGTTTCTTTAATTATATGAAGACTGAGTAATTCGTTGCACACAATGCTCATTCATTCTGTGTTTCCATACATAATTGAAATGACTTTTGGTACACACTATCGTAGATTTTTTTGTGCCTTAGCTATCAATTACAGTTTATTCTTTCTGTTATAGGTGAGTCTCCGTGGTTGACGAACATAACCGTTCAGAACATCAACGGTAGGTGACGCAGTTTTTCTTTAATAATGCACGAAATCAACTACTTTCCGGTTTTTACATGCTCACATATCTTAGTTTAGCTTGTATTGTATTTGATGAAGAAATCGAGATTAACCTGCTTTGCTCTGTCCTGGAAATTACACATACACGTATGTTCACACAAGACACACAGTTCGTGAATATCAGTTCGATATCCATTGCTCCTTAATATTTAGTGTTTCATTCTACAGTTGTAGAGCTGAAAAGTCTGTTTACTTATGATGTAATGTTATTCTTTTTGTTGCTTAAATAAAGAAAGAAACAGTCACATAAGAAAAAAAACACTAAATCCCCAATTGTTTTTCGCTTCATCTGACGCGTGCTTATACAAATGCCTTCCTTGCTCTGAGCGGCAGCTGACGTCACGTCAAGCGAGCAGTCGTAAGGTGCCACATAAATTGTATTTTGCCAACGATATAGCCCGGCAGTCTCCCAACAACACGAATTGCAGCCACATGGTGTGCAACATAGCCTCCCACTGTTGTCAGTCAAAGTTTTCCGGTATTGCGTTTCCGCGCCAGAAGTGTGTACACGGGCCACACTATGATCGCCAAATCAGCGAAAGTGAGCTAGTGGAATTTAGTACGGCTTCCCCTTATTTACACTTCACAAGGAGAAAAAGTTTGTAAGAAAAAAATAAATCGTGCTTTATGGATGTGTTATCTTTTTAGCAAGCGAACTCCATCAGAAACTTCAAATCGTACGATAATACTGGATAAATTTCTTTTCCAGAAGGTCGAAACACGATTTTGAATTTGTCATTTCATTTAAATGCAGTTAGCCCGAGAATTTGTAAGAGTTATACCAATATGAATTTATACCAGTTTACAATCGGATTGGTTATCACTCTTCAGCTTCTGGCTGATGGTCGTTCATACAGAAGTCTTTGAAGAACATTTCTCACCGATATGTCTCGTCGTGCCAGATGTTTGCAACGCTTTGGTGGAAGGACCCAAGGAATTCATTACGGTAGTTTGAAATAACAGTCAAATGTTTATTTTAACAGTTCATTTCGGTTCGCCAACACATATACGACGAGAATTATTATACGTGAAAAAGTGTACACAGACACTGTTATCGTAAAAATAATAGTTTCGAGTGGCTCAGGGGCCCAGTGGATACCACTTCGATGACTTATGTTATCTAACTAGGGGAAAGGGGACCTACAATTAAACGCGGTTTAGGAACCACGTGTCGTTTCTGACGTATTCCAGATCACTGAGAGATGGATGCTGAGTTACGGGGCAAGCAGAAAAACTCGTGTTCCGACCGGGTTTCGATCCCCCAGTTTCTCGGTTTTAAGGCAGGCTGTGTACCGCTGTACATCAGATCCGATAGAATTTAGCTGAGAAATGGGAAAAAACAACAACATACAGTTAAATCAGAAAGTGTTAGTAGCTTCAAATATTTTGGGAAAATCATACAACAAAATTGATTTCGTAAGCGTTAATAATATGGAAAGAACAGTCGACTGAGCGATGCCACTGAGGACGTGCAGGAGTTGGTCGATCGCCGTCAGGCGGTGCTTGCGTCGTCGGCGGGCCATCGGTCGCTTCCTTTATGACGACCCCGGCGACGGAGGAGGGACACCCGAGTTTGACGACCCAGGCAGTGGCGGCAGGACACACCGTCCACGACGACACCGGCTATGGCGGAAGGGCTGCAGAGTACGACGACCACTGGTTCGGACGCGGTACACTCAGGCGTCGCCAGGGACGTAAACAACGGAGGACCCAGGCCCCTGCCCCTGCCGCGGCCTATAAGTCCGCGTCCTCCAAGACAAAAGGTCGATGTCAGCGACGAGGAACAGCTGCGCGGGAAGGACCGATTTATTAGGAACGTACACCCCGACCTCTGTCAGCATCCCCCCCAGAAGAGTGGACCGTGGCCAACAGATCACCATTGAAGACAGATGAATGAGCAACCAACTGGCACGAAACACTGCCACCAGAGGCAATGAGATAACACAAAACGTGACGCAGTCAGCACCTCAGAAGAGGCCAAAGCGTAAGAATCGGCCTCAGAATCCGAATCGGATGTTTAGCAGCAGCGAAAGGTGAATTTCAACTCGTCTGCTGCGTACGAACCGGAAACAAAATAAATCTCAAGAACTTGCCAAGGCCACTAAGGAACTACCAGTTCTGACTTCGAACCAATTAATACATCCAATCCATAGGGTGCACAAATGGATATCATACTGTCATCTGGAACTGAAGAAGCACGTCCCGTCCCCGCACCAAGCATTTTGCAGAACGTCAACACACCACCAGGTAAAATACCACCCATTACCATTTAGCACACGGGAAAATATCTATTATTGAACTCTCAACTGAAGAAACATGTAGTTGACCCAATTAAAGACATGAAATTGTAAAATACCGTTTTGAAACACTGTCTTCTCAACTAACAGGACTCTGCTTCTTCCAGGAAGCGAAGACTTCAGCCTATACACACCAACCACATACAGAGAAAACACTTAAAGTCGTAGTTAAATCCTTACCAGCTGAGATGCCAGGGGAGTAAATTGGAAAAGAACAGCACACCACTTTATTTCAAACTGCATCAGTGCATAAAGTCAAATCACATGACCGAAAGACTGCCAAACTAATTCCACAGCATGTTAATTGAGTCACGCTGCTGGCTGGGCCAACCAGTGACTCCATTTATGGTATCAAACCCATGATGGACACCAAGGTCCAAATAGAAACTTAGATACCAAAGAAAGAACCACTAAAATGAAACGTTATCATCGAATTATTTCAAATTGGCAACGAGATGTCCCAAATGTATAAGACAACATCCCTCGAAGGACTGCCTGAAAACCAAGACTCGGAAACCAAAATGGGTTAGTTCTGAAGGTGACATATGGGAAGAATGACCAGTTTCCAGAAAGCACAAAGGTGTACTGCATCGACTGTATCCAGTCAAAAAAGACGCGAGAGTGGAAGTGAGCTGCAACACAGTCAGCGGCAGACAGGCAAGAGCGTGAACATGGCCTACAGGCTTTGCAAAGCAGAGCCAGCTAGGCGCCGTACAACAAGAGCCGATGCTGCAATACGCTAGTGCAAGGATGGACGTGTTTCGAGTACGTGCCTTATGCCCTAAACGAACATAGTCTGGAGCGTATAAGTACCCAGACACTCGTATACAAAAATATTTTCATCTCAGTGTCACAGCCCACGCCACGAACCAGTGACACCTGAAGCGATACCATGGAATGCTGTTCGACCACGGGATGGGGCACCCTGCCCTGAGTCATGAGAAAGCCGCTGCCAGAGAAGGGAGCAGCCCACTCGCTGTAGGGGGACCACGTCAATCGTCATCTGTGCTTCACTGCTGTTATCATAGTTGCAGCCGAAGACATCTCTGACAGCGGCATTCGAGTGACATCTCGCTCGGCCCCACTCTTTGAGCCGTCAGCATTGCCAGACGTCTATTGTTTGACATGAGAGGCAACTGGACGCCATTACCAAGCTGTTCCTGATGCACTGCAGCCGAGGGCCAAAATCAAGAAGTTAATTAAACAGATCCACTGTCATCTTGACGTCTCATTTCACTCTGACTGAAAATGTACAAGCTGCAACGCCAGTCAGCACGACACTGAAATCAACAACGAGCCACTACTCTCACTCAACCACAGCTCACCAACGCCATAGAATTCCCCACGATGCCGACGAGGAAGACATCCACTGCACACCCAACAGCCGCAATGCGCATCCAACAACCCACGCCAAGTATAGCCATCTGCCCTCCACAGGTCTCTGCTGGCATATACCATGCCGGAAAAAAAATTGAAACACCAAGAAGGAGTTGTGGGACATAAACCAAAACTGGTAGGCGTGTTTCTACATCTGAAAGGTGATGTCAATTCATATTTCGCGCCAGCAGCATAAGAGTGGATGCAAATCAGGTTTGTTTTAAATAATCGCTGTAACGGTCGTTACGTTTGAAATTGGACGTGGTGAGTTGATGTTTGTCAAAAATGCCGTTAAAGCGACAAAGACGCCTTTATCAACACCTCCTTGAGTTTGAAAGAGGTCGTGTAATAGGACTGAGAGAAGCTGGGTGTCCCTTCTGCGTTATTGCAGAAAGACTCGGCAGGAATTTAGCCACTGTACATGGCTGGCATCTTTGGTGACGGGGATGTACAGCCGCAAGAAGACTGGATTCCGGACGGCCACGTGGCACTACCGAGAGGGAAGACCATTGTGTTCGGCGTAAGGCTCTGGCGAATCGTTGCAACTGCAATAGCAATGTCAGCAGTAGTTGGCACCACAGTGATGCAATGAACTGTTACAAATCGGTTACTTCAAGGACAGTTCTGAGCCACACACCGTACACCGTGCATTCCACTGAGCCCATTCAAATGGTTCTAAGCACTATGGGACTTAACATCTGGGGTCATCAGTCCCCTAGACAGAACTACTTAAACCTGAAAAGCCTAAGGACATCACACACAGCCATGCCCGAGATAGGATTCGACCCTGCGACCGTAGCAGCCGCGTGGCTACGGACTGAAGCGCCTAGAACATCTCGGCCACAGCGGCCGGCCACCGCCATTTACAACTTGAGTAGTGACAAGCAGGAGGTCATTGGAGGGCAGGGTGGAGGTGTGTTGTGATTTGTGATGAAAGTTGGCTCTGCTACGGTGCCAGTAATGGCCGTGTGTTGGTTAGAAGCAGACGAGGGCCTGCAAGCACACTGTCTACATGCTACACACGCTGGACCTACATCTGTAGTTATGATCTGGGGCGGGATTTCGTATGAGAGTAGGAGAACTCTATTGGTTACCCCATGCACACTAACTGCAAATTCGTACGTCAGTCTGCTGATTCCACCTGCTGTGCTACCATTCATGAACAGCATTCCAGAGGTTGCTTTTCAGCAGGATAACGCTTACCCACATACCGCTGTAGTAACCCAACATGCTCTACGGAGTGTCGACATATTGCCTTGACCCGCTCGATCCCAAATTGCCTCGTACCGAGCGTATATGGGACATGATCACGCGACATCTCCAGCGTCACCGACAGAGAGCATCGACCGTCCCTGTACTGACCGGCCAAGTGCAACAGGCATGGAAATCCATCGCACAAACTGATATCCGGTACTTGTAAAATACAATGTGTACACGTTTACACGCTTGCACTCCAACATTCTGGCGGTTACACTGGTTATTGATTTACCAGCATTTCGCATTTGCATCGTCTTATCTCACGATTTCGTTAACCTGTGAACTTGCAATGTTAATCACTTAAATATGCTATCTAGACAAATGTATTCCCGAAATTTCGTTCGTCTACATTAGAATTTTTTTGTTTTTGCTATTTTTTCCGTCAATGTTTATAATGAACAACACAAAAATTTTGTAACACATATTACAAATAACAGTACTACAGTCATTACCAATAGCATTCATGACGTACTGTAGCATATATCGTGCAGGCGGATAAATCCTTTGTGATACAGTTTAGGCTCTGTATCGCTTCAATCCTCATCCAGTTTTCCGCGGTATCCACGCAGTCATCTACATATACGATGAACAGCAACGCCTCTATGACACTCGTCCGGTTGCCGACCGAAAACGTAATTTGTAGCATTGTTATAGAAGAAATTGCAGTACCATTTGTTTCTGCAAATGGCTGTGTAGCGTGCAAGCAGTGCGGCTTTGCGGTCAACCTCTGTAGCGGACTTTAGAATGTCGGGAGCGGGAACTCGGCCCCACGAGTTTCTCTCCACGGGAGAGGTTTAGCGCATTAGTAGCAGCCGCGCGCCTACCTGCTGCTGACGTCGCGAAAAGAATTGCCTCGGAAAAGTTCCGCCCGCATTACTCTCTGATAAATGGCCTCTGTTAGAGAGCGGCAAGGGCAGCTTTATCTCCACATCACGACTGTTCCATTTCTTTCCCTTCATTCATCCTGAGAAATATTGCGCAGTGAAATATATATTAGGGGTTCGGTGACGGCGCGATCACAGTTTCGTAACTGTACGAACCGCAAAACCGGCTTCTACATGCTACGTACAAAGAAAAAGTCTAGAGCATCCATTTCTCCTAAGTAGTTACCCCCAACTTCAATAGGTATGCTTTAAATGTAATCATAATTGCGAGTATCGACAGACATCAGCTTTGGTATGGAATGACAACAGTGAAAATTTGTGCTGGACCGCTTATGCTGGACAGCTGATGGCTGCCTTTATTCGGACTGGGATTACACTTAACGTATTTCACAGCAGCTGTAGTCACCGCAGTGCCTATTCCTTTCGTCATGCATGCAACTCCAAAGGAAGTTTGCATCGTAATTCAGAATAACACAGGCGCCGCAATATCGTATCAATAGGTATAGAACTGTGGAGTTCAAAAAAAAAAAAAAAAAAAAAAAAAAAAAAAAAAAAAAAAAAAAAAAAAAAAAAAAAAAACGCTTTCCACGCCATATCTGTAAGTCTCTTATGCACATGTGGGAATCTTTTATCTTCACCCGCGGATATTAAAACACCAGTAAATGCCCAACTCTTTAAGGAATCGAACTCGTACGTATAAAACAGCTTCAAATGTCTGATTATCATACAAATGAGTTGAATATTTAACATTAGATAGTTTTTCAAAGGTTTTAGACTATACGTAAAGTTTATTGGAAGTCGCTAAGGGCTCCCATTGTCAGATACTGGATGAATATAGTTCGAGTATTCGCGCCCCGTCAATGATGTTGCCTCGAGAGAAACACACAGTTTCTAATTATAATATTTGTCTTATTGTGTTAAGCTTTAAACATAAGATGGCACCTCTTAATGGTAGGTAGCCAACCTGCAACTGGTACTGAGTTCCGGAATAGGTGTTTAGTAATCATAATCATCGTCTTCAACAGTTCACAGACCCAGGATGTGTCTGTTTGGAATGTACACCTCGCCATCTAGTTCTGTTTACCACCATCTTTCTCTGTTCACTCCCGTCCAGTCCTCATCTCTTTTTCAACATACTCCTCCACACCTTTGAGCCATCTGTCCCTTGGTCTTCCTCTTGGTCGTTTCCTCCGCATCTTCATTTCGTGTATCCCCTGAGAATCCTCTTGTTTTCGTTCTCTTTAAGTGCTCATACCATCTTAGACTCAAAGCTTCTGTCCTGCTCTGCAACGGTTCCTCTTTCACTATTTCCCTTATCCTTCCATTCTTCATCCTATCTATCCTTTTTGCTTCTGTCCTACTTCATCTCATATGCCTGCAATCTACTTACATCTCTTCTCTTCGTTACCCATGTTTCAGATGCCTATGCCATTATTGGGATATAGTAACTTCAATATATTACATATATATGTTGCTTCTTTGGTTTTTTGTGGGTTGTCTTTAGTTTCAAACCATGATCACAACACTTCGCAGGAGTTCTTTTTCCTGTCTGCCACGTTCAATAATCTCTTTCTCATTTCCTTCTTTTTCCTCAACGATACTTTCCAAATACTTGACACCACCTTCTTCAACTGTTCACCTCAAATCTGTATTCATATAATTGGTCTACATTTCTTTCTTGTTGTAACTAGGGTCTCACATTTTATTGCGTTAAGTTTAATTCCATACTGTCTCACAGTTTATTCCCAAAGTTCCAGCTGTTCCTCAATCTCCTCCTCACTGTTTCCCCTGATATCAAGTCACCCACGAGCACCACTTTGTTCATCTCGTCTTCTCCAGTTATTTCTGCCTCCTCAGTCGTTATAACGTTTAAGACCACAATGAAGAAGAGAAGTGACATTCCACTGCCCTGTTTCACACTACTTGTTTTCTGGGACTAATCTGTTCTTTCATTTCCCACTTTCACACTACTCAGGCTTCCACTGTACATCTCCTCCACTCTGATTGTTCTCTTTTTTTCCATTCCATTCTCTTCTAGTGTTTCCAGACTTTCTGCGGTTTAGTAATGTACTTTGTAAACCACCTTAACCCAATCGATGGCTGGAGATTAAAACTAGGCTTCTGCCTGGCCTGAATTTTTATCTACTGGAGATGGACTTCGTACCTCACATTCCTTAGACAATAAGAATGCAGAGGCCAACCGTAACCACATTTTAATACAACATAGTCTGTCATATACTTGATACGTTTCATAAGTTACCACTTTCTGAAAAGGATTTCTTGGCCTTTTTCTGCAAAATATTTCCTCAAAATGGCATGGAAATACATGGAAACTGATTATGGCAGAATAGGAAAGGCTAAGAAATTTAGATATCTGGGTGAAATAATACAACCAAATGCTTTAGACAAAGATGATAACCTAGCAAGGGCAAGGAAAATGGAGGTGGCTTTTCAGCTAACACAAAAACTGTGTAACAAGAAATGTATTTCCATAAATGCAAAACTTCCACATCTTTATGCATCAGATTTCATTTCGTTAAGTACAGCCAAATAGTCAGCTCAAATACAAAAGAAAGAAAGGACAGTACTCAGAAAATGTTGGGACTAAAATATGAGAATGGGAAATGGAAATTAAGATGTAAGAAAGAAGTTTATGGAAAAATAGAGCAAATATCAGACGCAATGAGGAAGAGAAAAGCTGCATTCCATGGACACCTAAAATGACTAGATGAAAACAGGATAACAAAAAGAGTATTCAACTTCTTTGACAGATACTCCAAAGCATCAATGACGTGGATAAAAGAAATTAAAGCAGACCTGAGGGAAATGGAAATAACGAAGGAAAAAATAGGAGAAAGAGAAAGGTTAGGAGCAAAAGTAAAAGATTTCAAGAGCTTCCTGGAGAAAAAGAAAGTTGCAATACGGATTGAAGAAAGAAGAGAAAAATATAGGGAAAGAATGAAAAATTTCTGGAAAGAAAGAAAGGAGGAAAGAAAGAATAAATAAGTTATTCCATTTTGTCCTTAGTAAACCAAACCTATTTAAAAAGGTAGTATTAACTGTTAGCCATCTATTTCGTTTATCAAATGCATGTTAGTTTACAATAATGTTGAGACGTGGGACTCGGGAAAGCAGAAAATGTGTGGACGGGATCTAATCAGCTACCGTTGGTTGCACAGAAAACACAAACACTTCTTAAAAAAAAAAAAACTGTCAACAATCATTTTTAAAAGATTTTACTACACTGGCCGCTGATAGCTTTATTAGAAGAATTACAAGTTATTGACAGCTGAAGGCCACAAGCAATGTTACACACAATCAACGGCTGAAGGCCTGATTAAGAAGGTTCAAAATTGTTCGTCAGCTGAAGGACAGAAGCAATTTCAAAAAATACACAACAGCTGAAGGCCTGAATTACCAATAATGTGGGCAATTGCACGTTAAAAATACCAAAAACCCTTTTAACAATCTTGATAACTGTAACAAGTTATAGTGACGGCTGAAGGCCTTATAAAGACAGAATTGAAACTATTTGTCGGCTGGAAGCCACAAGCAATGTTACAAACAATTAACGACTGAAGGCCAACAGCAATTGCAGAATACACAACGGCTGAAGGCCTGAATTACAAGTGAGAAAGGCAGTTACCCATTAACAAATACTAAGATATTTTCTTCTTAACAATCAAAACGGTAACAAGCCATAGTGACGGCTGAAGATCTGATTATGAAGATTGAAAATCATTCGTGGGCTGAAGGCCACAAGAAATTTCAGAATACACAAGGGCCGAAGGCCTGAATTACAAATAAGGTGGACAATTACACTTTAAAGTACTAAAACTCTTTCTAATAATCTTAACAACTTGTAAGAAGCTATAGTGACGGCTGATGCGTCACTAAAACAGAATTGAAAATTATTTGTCTGCTGAAGGTCACAAGCAATGTTACAAACAATTAACGGCTGAAGGCCTGATTAAGAAAGGATTCAAAATTATTGGAGGCTGAAGGCCACAAGCAGTTTTCGGAATACTCAACGGCTGAAGGCCTGAATTACAAGGAAGGAAGGTAGTTGCATCTTAAAATACTAAAACCTTTTTAAAACAGTCTTAACGAACTGTAAGAGGCTATAGTGGCGGCTGCAGGCTTTATTAAGAGAAAATTGAAGATAATTTGTCTGCTTAAGGCCACAAGCAGTGTTACAAACAATTAACGGCTGAAGGCCGGAATTACAAGAGAGGAAGGCAATAACATGTTAAAATATCAGCGAAAATTTTAAACAATTGTCACAACTTGTCCAAGTAAGACAGAGTGATCCACAGACAGTGCTCCCTGGATCGACCTGAGGAAGGTGACTACAGGTGTGTAAGCGGTGAGACAGGCAGCCAAGAATTGTACTCACGTAACAGGATAGCAATTCACACTAGGGGTAGCTTAAGCGCTGACCGACCGACTAACCAATTCGCCTAACGTCCGGTCACCGGTAGAACGATGGAATATTTTTAGGCAAGGGCGAAGAGACGGGCAACACTACGTCTTCAGAAAAACACCCAAGGCCGAAGGAAACACTAGAACCAAGGTAGACCTCCCAAAAACATACGCAGAGTACAATTCAAGAGGCTGCCGAACTACACACCATGTCGGACACCATCAACACGACGAGGGAAAGGTACACTGCTGAAAAGCACGCTAATGTCCAGGGCAGGTAACTGGGGCGTTAGCGGCCACAAGGCAGAATATACCGCTGGTAGCACTTCACTAATAAGATTAATACTAAATCCAAACTAATATCAAGGAGCAGAAGGCGGCTAATAGCTCCCGCCAACCTGACAGACTCCACTTGTTGCGGTTGGTCTCAGCGACCCTGGGAGCAGCAACACGCAAGCAACAGCGAGATCTCGAACAGTGGAGGCTTCACTACTAGATATGGTTCACTCAACTTCAAACGCCCTGGGTTCGGTCGTCGGCTACAGCCCCTCGGTCACACAGTGCCTGCACGCCGCCGGCGGTCCCGGCCTCCCCTTGCACTGCGGACCTCCTCGCTGCTCCGTCCGAAGCCCCAACTGAACTCACGTCCGTTCGCAACTCCCACCAAATCCAGTATGCAGACAGCATTAAAATAACTGCTCATTCAAAACCACAAGATATACACGGATCCAACAATTCACAATACTAAAACCAGTCACTGTGTCGGCACAAACACAGAGAAGCCAGAAGCGGTCGGAAGACCAAATGCACGTCGTCCACTGCGACGACCGACCGAACGACCAACCAACGGTCATCCTCACTCAAATCAGATGCCAGTATAAATCGTCGACTGACAGCTTATTACCATGAGGTCACATCGACGAGCGGACACACACACACACACACACACACACACACACACACACACACACTCAGGTGAAAGTTGCACTTCTCGAATATCACGGTCTATTCAACTAAAACTCGCTGCATCCGGTCCTTGACGTGGTCGTGCACTCTCGCGACCACATCCTTCCGTCGGACAGTGCATGTTTGTCGCCAGCGGTCGTGCGAGTACTTGCTGTCCGGCCCTCCCTGCTGCTCCGTCCCAACTCCCCTCGCCCGACATACGACGACCCGGAAATACTAGAGGCCGCTCCAAAGATGGTACCACAGAAAGCGCTATCGATAAGCGCTTCTGATGCCACTCACGGACAGACAAGGCGAGCAAATATAGTGGCGTCAGTGAACACACTAAGAAAACGAGACGCCACTATCGCTATTACGAGATGCCAAGCTATGAACAGCATCAACGCGAGCCGCACACGGCTCAAATGGTAAATTAGTTTAACGTGGTACAGCAGTGTATGATGCTTTACATTACTTGTAAATTTTTTAAGAGCGAAGTTAACAGCTCACTGATTTTATGTTGAATCTTATTATGTCGCACGTGTTACACAAACAGGAATCGGATCCTGAAGCGAAGGTTCTAAACGATGGATTTTCTTGTAACCAAATCAGTACTGTTGTCGTACGATGTAGCTCCCCATACAATGAATCCTCTGACCTTTCACCAGGTCGACTACTGCCACACTAGTGTCACTCTGACCGCCTTGACCGTGGCTCTATGCTATGCCAGCCTCTGTTTTCTGTGGTATGGTGTCAGCGCATAAACGTCGCACCTCAGCTCTGAAACTCAGCTCAAACTCCGGCCGTCTGTTCTCGAACGTTAGTATCGATATTCGGCGTGTGTCTTCTGCACGGCGTTCAGCTGTTGTCTGCGTGTTGGTCAGAACTAGTCGAAAAGGGAGGAATACCGCCGACTCCTTTTGCCACGCTTTTGTTCTGAGTCTGTCTCGTCAGTACGTGATTTTTAGTCACCTCATTGCAGTCAACTGTCCGTGCGATGCTTCGTGTTGATGTTCCTGTGTACCTCATTCCAGTTATTCGACCCTTATTGAAGTCCGAAAGACGTTGATGGCGTGCTCGTGCGCGTCATGTGGTGTACTGTATTGCGATCTCCACATGAAAAGCTCCAGTATCGTAGCGACATCCAATAACCGCCACGCACTCTCACACTTCGTCTGCAGATGTGGTTTTTTCCTGAATTGGAAAGAAGCTGACGTAAGGATGGAATTTAATCAAGATATCCCAGAGCCAGTTTCGTAGCGTTCAGCCACATTGTTGACGTTGTAACACATTACTTTTCTGTCAGTGTATTTTGTCCATGCCGCTCTCGAGTATCACGCAGAGGGCAATCGCAACATCCATCGATGTGCCGTGCATTTGCGACGTCATTAGCGTCATTAGAACGAACTCTTGATCTCTCTTTCTAAACAGTCACGGCTACCTTATCGTACCCAGTTCTTGACAGTTTCCTTCCAATCACCAAACAGTATGTCCTTCGTCTTTCATTGGGCAGGCAGACAGATATCTGAGGGCGACAGATCAGAAGTGCATTGTGGATGGCGGACCACGAACCATCTCAACCAGCCGATACCTTGATTTCTGGTCAAAGAGGCGCACAGTCGCGCACTGAGCTGGTGATTTGGCATCTCTCTCAGGTAGTTATGCGACATTTTCTTTTCCATTCTAAGCTTTTGGGTCTTCTTATTCTACTGCTCTCTGTTGCTGGGATGAGCGCTTTCCGGGACAAGAAGGAAACTAATTTCGTTGTCATCTCGAAAAACTGGCTCCAGAAGCTCGCATTGCATCCATGTAAGTATGAAACCGTGGTAGCGCCAGCAGTCAGTTGTTTTAACTCCTGATGACGATTGTGGAGATAGTTACCGAAAGCACGAGTATTTTATTCGAGTGACACGGTTTGTACACCCGTAAGATTTTATTGCTAAATTTCTCATTGTTTGAAAAATTTAAATGTAACTGTTATTGTATGGACTGTGGCGTTGGACAGAAGTGAAATGTGGACGATAAATAGTGCAGACGAGAAGCCAGTTGTGTGTGATGCCACAGTATCATGATAAAGATTAGCTGGGTAGAACGGAACATTGATGTACAACAAATGAAAGAAATTGGGGAGAAAATAAATTAATGATGCAAGGTAACTAAAAGGACACTAACAGAACATATCCTGAGATATCAAGCAGATATCAGTTTGGTAATGGAAGCAAGTGCGAAAGATAAAAATGGCTGATGGAGCAAAGATTTGTCTGCAGCAGGCAGGTTTAAATGGATGTACGAGGGTGAGTCAAATGAAAACCTTAAACTTGTAATAACAAATCGAAATTTCGTGCCGTTGTCCTGTAAGTTGTTAAGCGTGCTACAAACAGCGTGCAGAATGGCCTGTAGGTGGCAGCACAGTGCAGATGCAAACATACCGTAACAGTATCAGTATAAACATGGCCTCCCCACTTGCGACTTCCACCAGGGAAGAAAAGCGTTCTGTTATTCGGTTTTTGCGTAGTTAAGGTGTGAAACCTATTGAAAGTCATCGATGAATGAAGGTTCAGTACTGTCATGCGTGTTTGTCACACCAGCAATTCTACGAATGGAGTAGGAAGTTCGCAAATGTTGTGACTTCAGTGGAAGATGCTCCTCGTCCAGTTCAGGCACAACGAGTTGTGACTCCACAGAACATTGCAGCAGTTCAAGCCATAGTGAAGGAAAACCGCCGAGTGACACTGAATAACATTGCAGCATGTTTACAGATTAGCCATGGGTCAGCACTCCACACTGTGCATGATGTGCTCTAGTTTCACAAAGTGTGTGTAAGATGGGTGCCACGGCAGCTGACTCCTCAAATGAGAGAACGATGTGTTGATGCTTGCGAAGAACTTCTTCGGCGCTTTGATCGAGAAGCTGATTGCTTCATTGCACGAATCGTTACTGGGGACGAAACCTGGGTTCACTTCCACCAATCGGAAACGAAAAGAGCGAGCAAGGAATGGCGCCTTTCCTCATCACCAAAACCAAATAAATTTCGAACATAACCATCAGCAGGGAAGGTTATGCTGACTCTTTTGGGACGAAAAACGCGTCATTTTGAAGCATTACATGCCTAGAAGGACCACTGTCACCAAAGCATCATACACAGATCTCCTAAAAAAATCGACTGCGGCCTGCAATCAAATCAAAGCGACGTGGATTGCTGCCGGCAGGTGTCCTTTTGCAACATGACAATGCGAGGCCTCATACTGCCCGTACAACAGTTGTAACAATCACAGACCTGCATTTTGAGTGTCTTCCTCATCCACCATTATCACCAGACCTTGCCCCAAGTGATTTCCATATGTTTGGACCACTCAAAGACGCTATGGGAGGAAAGAAGTTCCGTTCTGATGAAGAGGTACGCCACGCGGTGCATGAGTGGTTGCGCGGACTTTTTTTTCTAAAGCAATTTATGCACTTTGTAAGCGCTGGAGGACTTGCATTGAGGGTGGGGAGATTATGTTCAAAAGTGATACAGATTTGTACCACTTCTGCACAATAAGTAATATTTTTAAAAAAATTTAAGGTTTTCATTTGACTCACCCTCGTATGTTGCATTAATTCTTCAGAGATAAAGAAAATTGCACTTGGAGAGGGATAGCGAACCAGTATTTGGGCGGATGACCAAAACAGCATAACAGTTTTTTGTCGGGGTGACCAACGTGCAAAGTTATACTGGCAGCCAGTGAATGCATCCCCAGAGGACGAGGCACGCGCGGCGTGCGATGTCGCTCTCGGTGACGTCACGGCGCACTTGTCGTACGGGAGATGGATGGCTGCGGCGCGCCATCAATCCCGCTCCGACTGCGGCCGCCGGCCGCGAATTCCGGGAAGCATTTCGCGCCGCTCCCAGAAAGTTCCATCAGCCCGATGGTGTGGTGGCGGTGGCCTGTGTCGCACCATGTATGCAGTGTGGCATAAGACACGCTAGCCCAAGCTGTGGAACGATACGTTTCCTAGTAGGACATGATCCCTACCCAACATACGTACATCGGATGAAAATCTGCCCGAGCCAGGAATGCACATTGCTGGCCCTGGCTCCCCTGGAAATGTAATACTACACTGCACCTTGCGTACATAAAGCCAGACAGCGAAAGGATGATGTACGACATCATACCCAACTGTCTCTCAAGAATCCATATCAATGATCAGACCTAGAAAGAAAAGCGTACACTATTTCAAGAATACCGTAAAAAAAATACACAACAGAGGGGCCGTATAGACCGGCATCATACCAAACCGCACCAACGTCGATTAAAAAGCAATATAACTGAGGGCTTCGTAATCATGTTTAAGGGTTAATCACGGTCAAGTTGTCTCTGCACTGCACCAACGTGCAACGCGTACAAAGAACTGGGAATTCTACCGCCGTTAACTCCATATGTTGCACAGAAAAGCGCCCTTTATACAAGGAAAAATAATGATACTTAGCTGTCCGTGGTACTTACGCGCTTTTCAGTTTGTTGTCGTAACGTGGGTATTGTTATTGCATTATGGAGAGCAAGAAAAGGAGACCTAATTTATCAAAATTCGATACTAATATCCTTTTATAGTTGGTCGGCTGTAATAGGGAAATTTTATAATGCAAAATGTGTAGTATTAAGGTGATTATGGACTCGTCGATGCCTTGAACGGCGAAAAATGCTGAACAACGATCTGACATACATACTGGTAGAAGTTATTCGTTACTGTAACTCTGTTCAATCATCATCTTGAATATAAAGTAAGTATACTGTCTAATGTCAGTCTGTACATGCATAATATCCATATTCCCGATGTTGCTTTGACTACGGTCATTCTGAAGTAACTTACGGTATTTCATTATATAGATTTCAAGATCGAGATTCATTTCGTTATTTCATCTGAACGAAAAGGAGATTTTTTCGAAGCTGCTCATCATTACTGAAAAAGATATGCACCGACAAGATACAAAAATGAGCAGTCCATACAACCAAGAACTAGTTACATATATTTTGCATGAAGTTTCATAATAACAAAAACTTCCAGTTTATAACTTCGGTTTACATTCTGACATAGACTGACAGTTACGTTAAGATTTCTCACCACTGGTGTAACATTACAGTCACCCGGTTGAAGTGACCGTGCGGTTCTAGGCGCTGCAGTCTGGAACCGCGAGACCGCTACGGTCGCAGGTTCGAATCCTGCCTCGGGCATGGATGTGTGTGATGTCCTTAGGTTAGTTAGGTTTAACTAGTTCTAAGTTCTAGGGGACTAATGACCTCAGCAGTTGAGTCCCATAGTGCTCAGAGCCATTTTTTGAACATTACAGTCGCTAGCCCTTGCAACGAGAATTGCAGCACTTACATTATTTATAATAAGTAACATCAACTACTGCATCTAATATTTCTATTAAATTAAGGAGAAAGGCCCAGTAGCTGGAGAGTAATCTGCTACCTTTCTATTCACAGCTCAGAACGCTATGAATTAATAGCAACAACAGCAACAACAACAACAAAAATAATAAGAATAAGAATAAGAATAAAAGCTACAGCTTCAACAGATCAGCCAGTTCTCAGTACCGGGATACACTGTGTAAAGACAGTCTCTACAAATGACATTATTCCATGGGTAACTATGACAAATTATATATAACCGACGTGCTATTGATAGATCATCGTTGTGCCGTAGCATTGAAACTCAATGTACCAATGACTCTAGGAAATTCATCCAGTGCGCTGAAACCGCCCATTAGAGAGTGTAATTCTTCTCGAGAATGAAAGCTTATGTATTGTGGAGACATCGCTACTATGATCCCCGATACATCACTGATAAATCTTTGCACTGTTGTATTATGTACATTAGCACCGTCACCAGTGATTATATGAAATGCACCAGCTGCATATGCCCTTAGTGTCATTAGAAGACTGTTCTTCGACGAGACGGGATTATTCCGATAAGTAGGTAATTCGAGCTTCTCGTTGATTTGACCTAATAGCCACTACACTGTTTCTTTTGAACTACGTAATCTTTCAAATGTTCTGTCCCCGAAATCTTACAAAGGATTTCCCCTTTCCACAAGTACACCAGTACGGGTGCGGCGACGCCTTAAATGGTCAATGTATAACGTTTTCCGTCTTCTTAATACGGTCCGTGTTTACTTTATTATAATCGCAATGAGCTCAATATTAGACCCTCCGATCTCGGTGAACTTTAATCGTGATCCCTCGTTTACATTTAATCGGAACTGATGCAGCGTATCCTAAAAGAGAAAAATGGGTCATCATATAGTAATACAGATACAGAAACATATTATGAAGCAGATTATGAAGCAGACACATGCTGAAACGAGTTAACGTGTAACAAAAAAGTAGCTACAATACAACATATACACTAAGAGCCAAAGAAACTGATATACCCGTCCAATGTCGTGTAGGGCCTCCGCGAGTATGCAGAAGTGCCGCAACACGACGTGGTATGGACTCGACTAATGTCTGAAGTGGTGCTGGCTGGAACTGACAACGTGAATCCTGCAGGGCTGTCCATAAATCCGTAAGAGTACGAGGGGGTGGAGATCTCTTCTGAACAGCACGTTGCAAGGCATTCCGGATACGCTCAATAACGTTCATGTCTAGGTAGTTTGGTGGCCAACGCAAGTGTTTAAACTCAGAAGAGTGTTCCTGGAGCCACTCTACAGCAATTCTGGACGTGTGGGGTGTCTCATTGTCCTACTGGAATTGCCCAAGTCCGTTGGAATGCACAGTGGACGTGAATGGATGCAGGTGATCAGACAGGATGCTTACGTCACCTGTCAGTCATATCTAGTCGTATCAGGGGTCCCATATCACTCCAACTGCAAAAGCCCCACACTATTACAGAGCCTACACCAACTTGAACAGCATCCTGGTGTCATGCAGGATCCATGGATTCACGAGGTTGTCTCCATACCGATACATGACCATCTGCACTATACAATCTGAAGCGAGACTCGTCCGACCAGGCAACCTATTTCCAGTCATCAACAGTCCAATGTCGGTGTTGACGGGCCCAGGCAAGGTGTAAAGCTCTATGTCGTTCAGTCATCAAGGGTACGCAAGTGGACCTACGGCTCCGAAAGCCCATACCGATGATGTTTCGTTGATAGTTCCCATGCTGACACTTGTTGATGGACCAGCATTGAAATCTGCAGCAATTAGCGAAAGGGTTGCACGTCTGTCACGTTGAACGATACTCTGTGGTCATCGTTGGTACCGTTCTTGCAGGGCATTTTTCCGGCCGCAGTGATGTCGGAGATTTTATGTCTTACCGGATTTCTGATATTCACGGTACACTCGTGAAATGGTTGTACTGGACAACCCAACTTCATCGCTACCTCGGAGATGCTGCGCCCCATCGCTCGTGTTCCAACTATAACGCCAGGTTCCAACTCACTTAAATCTTGATAACCTTTCGTTGTAGCAGCAGTAACCGATCTAAAAACTGCGTCAGACACTTGTCTGCCTGTTTACATGTCTCTGCATTGAATACCCATGCCTATACCAGTTTCTTTGGCGCTTCAATGTTGAATAATATTACATATAGAAACACATGCATACAGAGCTAAGTAGAAACTCACGAGTCAATCTAATGCTGATCGGAAATACGTGGTTCGATGACCTCATTCCGAAATCTGCCTTACTGACAAGCCGTATAAAGTAGTGACAGTGATAACGAACACAGTAACCGGATTTGAAGTGTATTTCAGTATTGTCCGTAAATAATGAGCGGCTATTGTCTCTTAAGGGCCACTTACAACCTGAATCTAAGTTTGGGAACTAATTATTTGTGTATAAATCATATACAAAAATTGTAATGTCAAATCGAAAGGAAAAGGCTCGATGCAATTCCGAGTCTTTCCCTTCCCATTATTGACAGTGACGGGCAAGCACATTATCTACGATATTCTATCTTCCTTTTATTCTCTTCTAAATAACTAGCATTTTTTGGAAAACACTTTCATTTTATTTGCAGTTTCTGTTCTGTTCAGTTTTCTTTAGAACTCATTAATTTGTTTTTATCTTCTTTGAAAACAATACAAGGGACGGTCAAAAACTTTATAGCCCGAGATAGTTACCGTAATGTCTCGCACAAACAACATCACCTACCTTTAGGTGGCCCTTTGTGGGTATGCAAGTAATACTTCACGGCTCCAGCTTCGTTAGTTTTGCCGCTAGGATGCGTTGTATACCGTAGTGTAAGCAAAATTGCGAATACCGAGAGAATCAAGAACCGTGTGTGATTGAATATCTTCATTTGAAGGGAATGTCACCCTAGAAAACTGCGGAGGACATGCGGAATACACTTAGGGACAGTGCTCAGTCTTCTGCAACAGTCAAAAACTGGGTGTCCAACCTCAAACGTGGAAGAACGAGTGTGGAAGATACGCCAAGGAGCGGAAGGCCTGTCACCGTTGACACTGATGAAACAGTGACTGCAGTTTACGATACGATTTTGCAGGATCGTCGAACAACGTTGCAGCGCATCGAAAGCAGGTTTGCAATATGCCATGGGCGTGCTGATGACATTGTTGTGGATATTTTGGTAATGCGGGAAGTTTCATCTCGGTGGGTTCCAAAAGACTTTAATGCAGATCAGAGACGGAAGCGTGTGCAGTGTTGTGAAGAAATCGTCTGTCAGTTTGAAGCGGATGACGACGGCCTTCTTGCAAGGTATGTGACAGTGGACGAAACATGGGTTCACCACTTTGATCCTGAGACAAAACAATAGTCACAACAATGAAAACATCCTTCATCCACTACCCCAAAAACATTCCGGGTGCAAAAATCAGCCGGTAAAGTGATGGCATAGGTCTTCTGGGATGAAGAAGGGTGGATTACTTTCAAAAGGGTGTAACTATCAATGCATCATTCTATTGCATACTACTGCGCCGTTTGAGAGAATAGGTAACGAAAAAAAGGCGCGGAAAATTGGCGGGCGGAGTTCTTTTGCATCAGGACAATGCACCGGCGCATAAAGCCCTTGCAACACTGGAAACTGTGCGTGGTTGCGAGTTCGAATTGTTACGTAATTTGCCATATTCTCCAGA
This sequence comes from Schistocerca piceifrons, assembly GCF_021461385.2. Lineage (NCBI taxonomy): Eukaryota > Metazoa > Arthropoda > Insecta > Orthoptera > Acrididae > Schistocerca > Schistocerca piceifrons. The sequence continues at coordinate 317,031,915 of NC_060139.1, read as the reverse complement.
TTTGGCTGCATCAGACTTTTTTCTTTTCCCAAACTTAAAAATAAGATTTCAAAGGACGACGATTTGACAGTGATGACGCAATGACTGATGCTGTGAACGCTTGATTGGACTCGAAATCGAAGACCTTTTATTTCAATGGTTTACAGAAGTTATCTGAGCGTGCCCGCAAGTGTATTAGTGTATACGGTTGTTATATTGAAAAATAAACTGGTAAAATTTCTGTCATTCTTTATTTGTTAGGCTAGAAACTTTTCGGTCAACCCCCCCCCCCTCGTATTTGCTTGTAATGTGGAAAAGTATATGTTACTTCATGATGTAAACTGTAAAATGAGCACGACCTATTTTAAAATACTAGGTAACAAGAGTTTAAACATGCAATAAATAAATCTTTCATACTACAGCGAAGTTGTCAAACTGTCATATAGTTTAGCGGTGATCGAAATAGAAATACGTATATGTCGAAGTAACACTTCAAAAATTGGACACACTGCACAAAAACGCAGAAAACTACCACGATCGATGTAATATGCAACGTACCTTATTACAGGTTCCCAGTGTTCTAGAGTGTTGGACCCTTGACAGGATAGCTCCGTTGCTGGGCGTTCTGATAACACAGCCGAGCTCACCACGATCTTCCTTGCACCAAATGTCGGAAAGTTGCAAACATGTTACTTCTATGCTTTTATGGGTTTTTTCGTGTATTCCCGTTATGGATCGTAAGAGTAATGTTCACCAATGTCGTGTAAAAAAAGTGGCGTTTTCTTTCAGTTAATTTATCTTTCGATATAGTCATAATAGAAGTTAGAGAAAATCGAAATCGCTGACAGTAGTCATACTACGTAAGGTGAAGACCCTCAGACTGATTTCTGAATACTAATAAATAAATAAATATGCTACGCTAAGAGAAATTTTCTGAGCTAATTGTCAGAAGAAGCAAAGCCGACAGTCTTCGCACTGGCAGGTAGGAATGTATATTATTGAACAAACATGACAGAGTCCCTGCAGCAGCCTGTGGCATGATTCTGAATGTAATCAGAACAAAACCGATTCCAATTTGAGGTCAAATGAGCTGTGGCTAGTGAGATATTATTTTATGTGTAAACATAACAGCAAAACGCGATGTCCAGTACCCCAGCAGCGGCAGTACCAGCAGCGCCCTGGTCCACGCTGTCTGTTACCGCCATGCAGCAGCCCTTCTTGGTCACTGCTGAAGTCCGGTTATTTTTCGTGTTTTACTGTCGATGTTAATACATATCCAATGACAGAAATTACTGTAACGGGTCTGGGGTGCAATGCTCGCTGTGGAGGAGTGGAAGAGCAGTTCTCCCACTTGTTAGGATGACGGGGCTTTACCCCTGGGCATTGTAGGTTCGATTGGTTTGCAAGGGCTACGGGAGTACATAGGAGGAGAAGGTGGCTGCAGTAAGACAACGTGTATGAAAACTCTTTATCACTCCAAGAAGCTACAGCAGTTACAGGTGTGCGCCCTCGTTTTGTGGCGCGTTTTGGCGTTACCCCACAGCGTTAATGTCCTAAGGGCTTGGATTGGTCTAGATCTCACGGCCCACAATGTCGAAACCACTTCTCGCCACCGTGTGACGTGAGATCGAGGCGTGACCAATCCCGTAGAACACTGACACTGTTCGGCAATGCCAGGCCGCGCCGCTAGATGAAGGCGACAGCAACTGCTGTAGCAGTATTGCCTAGAACTTGCACAGTCGGCATACCTCGCTAGCGCTGTCCCAGTATTGCCTAGAACTTGCACGGTCGGCATACCTCGCTAGTGCTGTCCTAGTATTGCCTAGAACTTGCACGGTCGGCATACCTCGCTAGCGCTGTCCCAGTATTGCCTAGAACTTGCACGGTCGGCATACCTCGCTAGCGCTGTGCCAGTATTGCCTAGAACTTGCACGGTCGGCATACCTCACTAGCGCTGCCCCAGTATTGCCTAGAACTTGCACGGTCGGCATACCTCGCTAGCGCTGTCCCAGTATTGCCTAGGACTTGCACGGTCGGCATACCTCGCTAGCGCTGTCCCAGTATTGCCTAGAACTTGCACGGTCGGCATACCTTGCAAGTGCTGTCCCAGTATTGCCTAGAACTTGCACAGTCGGCATACCTCGTTAGCGCTGTATTAGATGCTCAGTCCTAGTTTTGTTGTTACACTGCTGGCAGGGCGGCGGTGTCCTGCCTAGCAGAAGCGACTGTTGACCACTGGCAGGCGATCCACAGTTCGTAGACTAGAAGGCCATTGGTTCGACCCTTGCCTCACGCGGCGGCAGTAGCTAGCAGGAAGAAAGTTGCCGACCTCGCGGCGGCAGACACGACACAGCCGACGACAATTCGAAACCCAGCAATGTCGAAATGGTCTGCATTTGTCCACACAAGGCAATTCTTATTGTGGTTGAGATCATGTGTGCAGTCCGCCAAACACCATTGAAATGTGTCGTAGCGCCAGTTACTGCCCCAGCACCCACATCATTACGAGGACATTGCCGCACAATGACGTAACGTAGGGGCTGCCAAGAATTCGGTTCGGGAGCAGTGCCCTGGCAAGAGAGCCATAGCGCTCAGTGTCACTGCACACTTCCTGTTCCTCCACGTCATGTTTTCAGAGTACGAGGAACAGGGATAGAGGGAAACTACGAACGAGAGACATTGAAATGGCAGTGCATTGGCACTTCCTACGACTTAGTTTCATATTTCACATTTCTCAACAATGTGATTACAAAAAAAAGAAAAAAAAATCAGCATTATTTAATTATTTTTCACACTCTGAAGACATTTTATCTGGTACAAACTGTCGTCATATGGAATGACACGGTCAGTTTCACAGATTTTCGAACACAAGTTGCCATATAATCGTGATTTATTTAGTTTCACAATCGAGAAAAGGTCTTAAAGCAGAAATATGTCCATCTAAATATTGTAGCACTTCGGCAACCTCATTATGGAGATGTAGAAACTCTACTTGACGAAAGCGATGTAGATGTCATAGAAAGTTTTAACGTCAAATGGGAATTATCTTGCCAGTCAATCAGTTACATCTGCACTTGCATAGGCACTTTCGACTGAAATGGCAAACGGACTCTAAAAAAGATGTAAGATTGGCAGTGTCTTCAAAACGCTTAGGACACCATCCTTGTAATTATTTCAAGGCCACACTGAATTCTTAAAACCTCATGGTTTCTTTAACGTCAGTGAGCTTAGGAAATTGGACTTCTGTAAAGTGATTTTGTTTATAAATGCATCGGAATCAACTTGCAATGTCTTACTGTGGGCAGTGTACTGTCGAGTACACTAAAATGTGAGGTCTGCAATCCATTCTGGATGTTCTAATTTTCATTTTTGTACTCCGTTTTCGTTCACAATTTCAAAAGTATTAAGTTTCAAACCGAGAAACCGCATTCCCCTTAACCAACATACTTTGTAGTAACATATAAAATCTCCATAGTCTTCGTTCAATTCCACCAAAAGCTGTTTCATCTGACAGTTGGAATAATGCACGCCAATTCAGAAATTTTAGTATTCCTACCATCAGTTCTTTCACGTATTGCATGCCCATAAATTTAGCACAAAATGTTGCGTGATGTACGGAAAAATGAGTCCCGTGTGTCGATCGTTGTAATTTTTTGCCTTTCATTGTGAACTAAATCTTTACATTCTTTCGGCATGACGCTGTATGATAGCAAATTTGCAGAACCCGTCACTTATACGACTGCATAATACATATTGAGAATTTTCATTCCTTTCTCCTGTGATGATAATTCATTTTTAAATCCTTGTAGCGATAGATCGCTAGATTGCTTCTTTTTCTGAAAACAGCCATGGACCCATAGACTCCTTCATACAACGAAGAAATAGAAGGTCAAACAGCGCTGACACCACGATTCTGTATAACTGAAGAGAGTTGTGCCGATCGGAAAATGAGACGCCGCAGTAGTAAATGAATCGTCGCACTGTACCGAGTACGTCCGGGAAGGAATGAGCTAAGCTCAGACAGGCCGAACTGCGGCCGCCCATCCAGCCCGCACAATGATCGGCTTGACGAAACCTGTGGCGCTTCGACATTTCGGCGGTGTCGTCATATGCGTGGCTTCCAGAAAGTAATTGGAACATCGTGTCCCGAATTTTGTTTATGTTATGGTGTGAGCTAACAATACTCTGCGTCGTACGTAGAGGGCGCTCTATAAAGGAGTAGTTAACTTGCAAATGGCCATTTGACTACGATTACTAAATTTTATTAACGGAATGTATCCTTGACGACAGTGACGGAAGATTACTGTGCATAATTGTATTTTTAATGGCGACGCAGTAGGGGTGATGCCATAGAAGAAATGGCTCAAATGGCTCTGAGCACTAAGGGACTCAACTGCTGAGGTCATTAGTCCCCTATAACTTAGAACTAGTTAAACCTAACTAACTTAAGGACATCACAAACATCCATGCCCGAGGCAGGATTCGAACCTGCGACCGTAGCGGCCATAGAAGGCGCTGTAACAATTTTATATTGGTTGATGATGGGAGTTTCGATCAGGACCGGTAGCACAGAAACGTTTGCTTTATCATGATTTTCTTCATATGTTCACTTGTGGTGCCCACCTGCACGGAAGGAGTATAAATACTGATCTGACTTCGCCAGTGCTTATCCAGAGAAAAGACCCAAAAACACTACGAATCTTTTACTCATTCAGCTAAATTTTCAACTGGGTTTCCATATGCACGGTATCTCGCCTCTACTGAAGACTCAGAGTACAATGCGAGATCACACTTACATTGTTTGCGGGATTAATTTATAAATTTAGGGAACTGTTGGCAATGATAAAGTCTGTTCAGAATATCTATGATAGTCAGGATCACGAATAAAAGAATATCACAAATAAAATGTTTAAGACAAATAAAATGTAGGAGAAGAATGCTTAAAATGCCTTAGATCAAATGATAAGAGCCAAGAAACCGCGTTACTTCCTCCCTGTCACCGAACAATAATGAACAAAAGAACAAATACAAGAAGATGACACACTAAAGTAAGACAGAGATTATGACACAGGAGCTTCTGCAAGTGGTTAGTGTGCGTCTCCAGATGCTTGTGATATGAAGCTGGAATCTTCATACTGAAGGAGAACCCCTCGCCCGGCAACGGAGGAGGAGGAGGAGGAGGAGGAGGACCTGAGGATAGGGCAAAGCAGATTTCCCGCTTCACTATCGCTCGCCGGTACGGTTCCATATCCTCGCGCTCTGCCGGGTCGTATTAAGCAGCTCCAGACCTTCCCTGTAAGCCGCCTCGGCCGCTTCCGCGAGGAAACGCACTAACCGGCTTTGGGCACTCTCTCCCTGTCTCTCTCTTTCTCCTTCTCTTTCACACACACACACACACACACGACAGAGAGAGAGACAGACAGAGATACCCGGCAGATATTGTGCGCCTGCCGTCCGGGCATTATTGCACGGATCCCACACACGCGCCGGCTCGCAGACGCTTCCCACACTGGGAGAGGGAGCCTCCATCTACATACAGAGAGACGCGGCTGTATCAAACGGGACTAGCAATGCAGGAGAACACACCCTCTCCCCCCATACACACAATAGATCCTGTCCAGCTTGAACTATAGCGGCGACCACGACTCTCTCTGCAACTCGTCTAGCACAGCGTTTGACACATATGCCATTGGTAATTGTACCAGCAGTGGATTAAACGATGTCGAATATACAGGGTGTTTGATGAATAATAGCTAATAATTCAGAGAAAAGTAGTGCATGCAATTCGAGTCATACCGTTCCTATTCTTAAAAAGCCTTTTGGATCTGTTAGGGATTATCACTTTTATTTTACGAGCAGATATGCATTACCATACCCACGTTAATTTTATGGCAACAGTTTTAACATGATTTTCTTGTATGTCTTTCCTAAAATGTCAGTGGGTAATAAACTTTAACACACTTAAATAAACCCATACATAATACAAAATTTGATGTACGTATATACGAGGAGCGTTCAGTAAGTAATGCAACACCCTTCTTTTCTGAAAGCAGATTGGTTTTATTCAGTAGATCAATACGCCATACTATTCCCCTTTCTTATGACTACAAAACTCTATTTTTCGACATAATCTTCGTTCAATGAGACGGTTTTACAGCACCTTACATGGAGAGTCTGTATGCCCCCATGGTACCATTCTACTGGTGAAATTACAATTAAATCAGTATCATTAGCCGCGGAGAGGCGTTGAAATACATCAAAGAGGACAGTTGAAAATGTGTGCCCCAACAGCGACTCGAACCCGGGATCTCCTGCTTACATGGCAGACGCTCTAGCCATCTGAGCCACCGAGGGCACAGATGATGGTGCGACTGCAGGGACTTATTGTCGGCACGCTCTACGTGAGACCCACATTCTCATCTTATAGTCCACACACTACATTCGTAGTGCCCCTGCCAATATACCCATTACTCGCGGCAGACAATCCACCGAGTCCCGTAAGAGTTCAGGCAATTCGTGTGCATCCGCACTGAAGAAGGTCATATATATTTTGCATGAAGTTCCATAATAACAAAAACTTCCAGACTATAACCTCGGTTTACATTCTGACATAGACTGACAGTTACGTTAAGATTTTTCGCCACTGGTGTAACATTACAGTCGATAGCCTTTGCAACGAGAATTGCAGCACTTACATTATTTATAATAAGTAACGTCAACTACTGCATGTAGTATTTCTATTAAATTAAGGAGAAAAGCCCAGAAACATTGAGAAAACAAAATGTAAAAAAAAAAGGTAGGTAGGAGCTGGACGCCTACCTGCTACCTTTCTGTTCACAGCTCAGAACGCTATGAATTAATAATAATAATAATAATAATAATAATAGTAATAATAGCTACAGCTTCAACAGATCAGCCAGTTAGCCTTAACGATATGGAGATGACAGCTGTTCTATCGGACATGTCCGAATGAACAGATGCCATTGGTGACTGTGCATCTCTCTAGAATGAAATAACAATTAAATCAATACCATTAACTGAGCTGCTGGCAGGCGTTGAAATATATCAACAAGAACAGTTGAAAATGTGTGCCCCAACCGGAACTCGAACCCGGGATCTCCTGCTTACATGGCAGACGCTCTATCCATCTGAGCCACTGAGGGCACAGAGGATAGTGCGACTGCAGGAACTTATCGCCGTTAATGGTGATCGTCGTGCGGTAGCGTTCTCGCTTCCCGCGCCCAGGTTCCCGGGTTCGATTCCCTGCGGGGTCAGGGATTTTCTCTGCCTCGTGATGACTGCGTGTTGTGTGATGTCCTTAGGTTAGTTAGGTTTAAGTAGTTCTAAGTTCTAGGGGACTGATGACCTTAGATGTTAAGTCCCATAGTGCTCAGAGCCATTTTTTAATGGTGATCGGCTGATGACCTCCTTCAGTGCGGATGCACACGAATTGCCTGAACTCTTACGGGACTCGGTGGATTGTCTGCCGCGAGTATGGGTATAATGGCGGAGCCACTACGAATGTAGTGTGTGGACTATAAGTTGAGAGTGACGGCGATAAGGCCCTGCAGTCACACTATCATCTGTGCCCTCAGTGGCTGAGATGGCTAGAGTGTCTGCAATGTAAGCAGGAGATCCCTGGTTCGAGTCCCGGTTGTGGCACATATTTTGAACTGTCCTCGTTGATGTATTCCAAAGCCTGTCAGCAGCTAATGGTATTGATTTAATTCTAATTTCATTCTAGAGAGCTGCACGGTCACCAATGGCATCTGTTCTTTCGGACATGTCCGATAGAACAGATGCCATCTCCATCCATTCTACTGGTCGTCGTCGTAGCCAATGTCTTCATGGAACAGTAACTTCCCCATAATCCATGTACTGCTCCCCACGGAGTGAGCCTAACAGATGTAAGTCGGAATTTGCGAGATCCGGACTGTAGGTTGGATGAGGAAGAACAGCCCAATGAAGTTTTGCGAGCTTCTCTCTTGTTCGCACACTTGTGCGAGGTCTTGCGTTTTTATGGAAAAGAAGAAGTTGGTTTGCATTCTTGTGGCAAGGAACACGTTGAATGCGTTTCTTTAGTTTTCTGAGTGTAGCACAATACACTTCAGAGTTTACCATTTCACCATGAGGGGGGAAGTCAAACAGAATAAGCGCTTCAGAGTCCCAGAAGACCGTGACCATGACTGTTTCGGCTGAGGGGTAAGCTATGAGCTTTTTCTTCGAAAGAGAGATGATTGGGCGCCACTCCCTGAATTGCCGATATGTTTCCATTTCGAAGTGATGAACCCATATTTCATCGCCTGTGACGATGTTTGACAAATACCTTCCACGGTCAGCCTTGTAGCGTGCAACCAGTTCGTTGCTTTTTATGGCCTTCTGTTAGGCGGCGAGAAACACAGTGTGCACACATCTTTAAGTACCCCAAATAGTGGACAAGTGTGTCAGCACTACCGGCACAGACGATCAGTTGTACAGCAAGGTGTTTCCATGTGATCCGCACGTTCAAAAACTGCAGGAATCACAACTGCGTGCGGCCGGTCGGCGGGCATGGGGGAGATCGCTTAGGTTTGCGTGACCTTGTTGCGATGATGACAGGCGTCTCGCCCAAAGACTCACCGTGCTTTTCTTCACTGCCAGGTTTCCGTAGACATTCTGTAAGCACCTGTCCCCAATATCTGCGATGCTCTGGTTCTCCACCAAAAGAAACTCAATTGCAGCTCTCTGCTTGCAGCGCACTTCCGTTAAATACTCGATTTTGAACGCTATGTACATCGCCGCCACCTATCGGCGCTTCATGAAACTACACAGGCTGAAGCGGGAGTATTCCACAATTTCCTACAACAAATCCGCATTTTTTCAACCAAAACTGCCTGAGAAGAAAATGTATTGCGTTATTTATTGAGATCCCCTCGCATGTGTGTGTATGTATGTGGGTATGTTTGTATTTTCGTTCCTCATCTCTTCCTAAACCAAATTTGGTAACAGATATCACTCACTGTTTGGGAACAATTTCTCCGGGGGTAGGAACCGCCCACCTGTCAAACGGGTGAGGATGGGGGTGAAAAAGCTCTATAGGCAACGACGATACTTCAGTCTTTCAGTGTTTGAGAATGAGAAAGACTTTCAACAAACTTCGCACATAATTTCAGACTTTTAAGAAACCTTCTTTCACTGGGAATCTGCACAAAATGGAGAGCGATAAATCGTTTATCGCTTACATTTTCGCTCGCCTTCCAGTAAAACTGCTGCATGAAGCATAACGTTTTAATTTATTACTTCTACACCTTTCCCAACAGTAGCCACATATTCCGCTGAAAGTATCTGCAAAATCGTATCTTTGTACTTAGGATATAAACACTGAGCTACGTGAAAATGAAAACACAGGACGAAATTCACTAGAGATGTAGATGAAATATGTGTACAAATACCTGTAAAAATTAAATCATTGTGAAATATGTGTGACATTTGCGTACGCGGGCAAAACTATACGTAAGCATCTCATCATAAACAACTCGAACTATTTCAAACCAAACTTGGCACACATATTACCGACGGCCTGGGATGAAATCTGCGAGATAGAAACCAATAGTCTGCTACTGCGGTGATCGTGTAGAAATAACGGGGTGAGGAGGGAGGAGGCGGAGGAGGAAGAGGAAGAAGAGTAGGAGATGGACACACATAGGTGAGAGGAGGAGATGGTATGAGACAGTGGGAGGAACATATGGATAGATACAGGGGTGGAGCAGATATACAGAGACAGGAGAAGGAGCAGATGAATAGAAAGTATGGAGGGGTGGACAGAGAGAGGGCGACGGAGCAAATGAACCACTAGAAGACTGGAATAAATACTTACCCAAACAGTACCACGTACTCAGCTAGTTTTACTGGAAATCTACTTCATCCACTAAGGTTATTCGAAACATAATGCAATACACAACGATCTACATCTAGGATTATGATCTGTAATCCACCTTATGATATGTGTCTGAGGGCGAAGCTCTTCCACTATAACTATTTCGCTGTTTCGTGCACTCTTGTCTTTGCATCATACTGGGCTGAATCATGTAGTTGTTTATACTGCGGTGTAACAACTGCGTAATAATAAACTGGGACACTTACTAGTCCACAACATAAAAACAGATAACCAAAAATTCAACAGCAGTGGAGTGTGTAAAGTATCAAGCCCTATTTGTCCTGCCTACTATGAACTGAAAACAGGTAGACATTTTAAAATGTGTTTCGAAGAACATAAATGCCTTCAGACTCAGCCCCTCTGAAAAATCATTCATTCCACAGCATATGCTAGAAAACAAACATATGATCGATAAGAGAGAAAACGGGTTAGTAGTGCTACAAAATGAAGCCAATGGTAAGACAATAAGTCTGCTAGAACACTTGAAAATACCTCCACAAAATCAGAAAGCCTAAATCTATGTTAAATGAACAGACAGATTTCGCTAGCCAAAGTTATTTCAGTAATTTTAAAGACTTATTTTAAAGTTATTCCTTGCATATATCAATTCCTTAAAAGTTAGATCTCTTCCTTGTTTCTTTGGTTACTTTTTCACTGTTTTTTCTCCCACTGTTTCTCAAGTATGTTCACTCGATTCGCCAAATACGAAACCTATCTTACTTTCTCACAACAGGTAAATGCATTTCACCTCTCTCAGCAGCAAATGTAAATTATGTATTTCACGCAGACGAAGGTGGCCTTACAGCGTCAAAATGCGTGGTATAATTTAATAAGACACGAAAAAATTGTGACTAAAGGCGATTTTATTGAAAGTGACTATGTTTACTGCGTTACCGTCCAGTAGGACATAGCGAAAGTATGGGTAAAACTGACACAGTGTGGAGAAATAATAGGTTCCATAAAACTCGGACATGGTATTACAGAAAATTTTGTTGCAGTTTTAAAACTTTCATAATAGCAGCTGCTGCAGTTTCAACTGGAAGACTGATATCAGTCCACTTATTTCATCTGCCTGAAGAAACGGAAGTAGAAGAAGGAAAACAAATTATATGTCGTACCAAAGTGACCCGAGGATCCCATGTTGTTTTAGACGAAACGATCTGGCCGCAGTAGGATTGATACTAATGGATTTTTCCTTCACACTCTGTGGCCCTGACCTTTACCTAGTGACACTATCGAATCAAAAGTATCCGGACACTTATTAGTAGTAAAAATATTGGTTGTGACCACTCTTCTCCTTGATGACGGCTTGAACGCTGCTGGGGACTCTTTCAGTGAGGTGTGTGAATGTCCGTGGAGGAGCGGCAGCCCCTTGCTTCCTCAAGAGCCAGTGTTCCATTCCGTTCAGGTCGGCTCAGTGGGCAAGCCAGTCCATTTCAGAAATGTTTTTGTCCATTCACCATTGCCTCACACATGCTGCTTTGTACCAGTATACACTGCTATGCTAATGCAATCAGTCATCGTCTACAAACTGTTCCTCCACTGTACGTAAGTTGTAAAATTTATTGATATCCTTCCGCATTTAGCGTTTCTTGAGCGCATTAAGGGGACTAGTCAATAGACCCAGTCCGTGAGAAACACACTCACCTCCCTCATACCTGCCAGTCGGCACAACATGTGATGGCAGGTAACCTGCCATAAACATTCGCCAAGCCCAGGCTCTTTCATCAGACTGTCACAGGATTCATTACTCCAAATCACTCGTTTCTATTTATCCACTATCCAGTGCAATGACTGCAGAAATATGTGACATGTGAGGTTCCGCTCGGCCATTGTACCCCATACTTTTTAGCTATTTAATTACACATGTTTTTTATACATCATATGTGAGAGGCACCCTACAGCAGTTCCTCTCTGCAACTCCCAAACATACTTTTACCCGTCATTGCACTCTTGTATCAGTAGTTTTGTTATGATGACTGATGATTAGGAGGTAAGCTATTGGACGTCCAATAACATCAGCTGTCCTCATACGACTGTCTGTTCGGGTAGCAAACATCGTGATGTACACGCCACCCTTCCCTTACCACCCCCCCCCCCCCCTGCCCCCCCCCCCCACCCCGCCCCCGCAATTGTTCTCCAGCCACTTCAACCAACTCAAGACGACGTGATATTGATGATATAGTTTATGCAACAAATTTAATAACTTTTGAAGATATTCCATTCCCTGTTTAATTCTTCGAGGGATCAGTTCTTTTCTTCTTCTTCTTACTCTACTTCTTCAAAAGTGGCGTTTTTTTTTGTTCCACAGGATTCAAGCTATCTCCATACCATGTCATCGAAATCGGTTCAGCGATTTAGTCGTGAAAACGTAACAGACAGAGCTACTTCCACAGTTACCGTATTAGTATGGATTAAAATGACGTTTTGAGTTGTAACTGCTGTAAAGTCCAGGGTCCAGCCACAAAACACGATTAGGTAATCCGTAGGTTCGTGGTTTTTTCAGTAGACGTTTCCAATTTCACATACGAAGAGAGCGAACTGAATGTGAAATCGATGTTCATTCGTACAGTAAATAATTATTCGTTCTCTAACGTTGTAATAGTACTGGTGTGTTCCGTAGCGTGTTCCATTACTCTCAAACGGATTGACGGCGGTATAATTACGTGAGAGCCCTTCTTGAGAACAGAGATGACCTGAGTCTTCTTTCCAGTCATTTGGAACCCTTCCTTGCACCATCGATAATCAGCTGTTAGAAGGGGAACAAGTTCATTCGTAATACCTACATTCAGTTATGCAGGTATCTCATGAGGTGCACATGTCTTTCATCTGTAGAGCGATTTTGATCGATTTTCTATTGCGCAAACACATTTCGGTATTCGCACGGCGATTGAAATGAGGAATCGTACTAAGATCTTCCTAAATTTTAAACCGAATTTAGTATTTCGACTTTCTTTCTGCTATCTCCCGTTCCACTGCAAGTACGGTCACTGAGCAACTCCATCTACTAACTTCAAATGACAGCAAAACTTCTGAGGATTTTTCGTGAGATCAGCGAGCGAAACTTCACTTTAGAATTCACTGAACGCTTCTAACTTTGCTGTCTGTACGTTCGTTTTGGCTTCATTCAGCTTTTGTTTGTGAAGAACTGTTTCACTGCGCTCAAATCTGTAATAAAGCTCGGAAATTCGTAAGTAACCAGTTTTGGACAGTGTACATGCGTCGATAAATGAAGTTCTGACCGTAAGCCAAGAAAGGGGAAGAAAGGAAAGCCGAAGGGTCACTGCTGTCAGTTTCATTGGGACATTACGAGGAATCGGCGGCGGAGAGTGAGAAAGTGTACCGGGTCGGGATTCGAACCCGGGATCTCGTGCTTACTAGCCAGGTGCGGTAACCACTGCTCCATCCGGGACACAGTGGCATCGCCACTGCACCGACTACCTCGGCCCGCCTCACGGACGATCCACACTGCCATTGAGAGCCACCTATGCGCAGCCCCTGTCCATATCCTCCATATTCGCTCTTACGAGATTCCCACAGGAGGTCGGACGTTTTTGTGCATCCGCACTGAAGAAGGTGGATTCATTGCCCATGACCGAAAGAACAGACACCACACATTGATATAATGTGTCTATGCTCTCGCATTGTTCTATAATTTATTCCCTCACAAAACATTCTAGCAATAATAAATAGGTTGTGATTTGTGAACACTTGCACACGACACGGCTAATTTATTACATTTTAAATGTAAGTACTACGTCCCTACTTGTTCTGAGCGTACTCAGAAAATGGTTCAAATGGCTCTGAGCACTATGGAACTTAACTGCTGTGGTCATCAGTCCCCTACAACTTAGAACTACTTAAACCTAACTAACCTAAGGACATCACACACATCCATGCCCGAGGCAGGATTCGAACCTGCGACCGTAGCGGTCGCGCGGTTCCAGACTGTAGCGCCTAGAACCGCGTACTCACACTAAAATTGCAGTCACTCATCTATCAGGAGCTTATATGAGTTCACCATTGCCGATTGTTTACAATGTGATCGTCATTTAAATATATAATAAATATACTGATACAGAATTAATCCTGAGTTTGAAAAATTCTCACTTTGCCCACATTCATACGCGTCCTAGATGCGTGGTGGCTTCGACGCAACGCTGTACAGTCTTCCCACAATACAAGGTGTATCAAAAAGAATCATCTGATTTAAAGTAAATCATAACTGTTAAGTTATTTGAGGTATGTGTGTGAAAAGCCTACTTTCGGGAAGAGCAAACTCTCGAGTTTTAGTTGGTTCCCGTTAGCTGTGTGCGCCCACTTCAGTTATAGCAAAAACTGTGTCGGGACAACAGAAAGCGTTTTGTGTTTTACCTTTTGCGCAATGCGGGTCAGTAATAACTGCCCAGCGTGATTTTCGTGCTAGATATGGTGTGGAACATCCTACAGCACAGAGCATTAGACGAGGGCATGAATACTTCCGAGAAACAGTGTCAGACAAAGACGTCGAACGCATTCGCCATAGTTTCAGAAGGAGTCCTCAGAAATCCGTTGGCCGTGCAGCTCGACAGCTCAGCATGCCCCTGATGCCCGTCTGGCGTGTGTTGCGTCGACGTCTGCACATGAAACCGTTCAAAATTCAGCTACTCCAAGGTCTTCGTGGAAGTGACTTCGTTCGTGGAAAGATGGAGGATGACAATTTTCTTCCACTCTTAGTGTTTAGTGGTGAGGCAACATTCCATTTAAATGGAAAGGTGAACCGTCACAATATGAGAATACGGAGCACGGAACAACCACACGAAGTTGTACAACATGAGAGGGACTACTAATGTGTTCAGGGGAAAAGTGTATGGCCCATTTTTCTTTGCCGAGAACAGTTACAAAAAGCACATATCTCGATATGCTTAGGAACATTCCTTTCCACAGTTGGAGACTGACTCGAACGACTTCATTTATCAACAGGATGGGGCAACCCCACACTGTCACCGTGGTGTGCAGGAATTTTTAAATCAATAGGTTACTGAACGATGGATCGGTCGCACTGGACCAAATGATTCAGCCTTACATTACTGGCCCACAAGGTCACCGGAACTGACTGTATGTGATTATTTCTTGTGGGGGTTTATAAAAGACTGTTTATGTCCCTCCGTTAGCAACAATTAATGACCTGAGACATCGCATAACAGCCGCTGTGGAAACTGTAACTCAACGCATGCTTGCTGCAGTATGGGAACAGTTAGGATACTGCATTGACATATGCCGTACATCTCAAGAGAGGTACACTGAAGACCTACGAAAAGGTATACAAAATTATTTTTTTTGAGTTTCTCGTTCATCAGAAACAAAATTCATTGTATATGTTTATTAGTTTCAGAAATACAGACGTGCCAAATCAGGTGTAACCATGTAAAACTCGAGAGTGGGCTCTTTCCAACAGTGCGTTGTTCACGCACATATCTCAAATAACATATAGTTGTAGATTTTTCAAAAATTGAATGATTCTTTTTGATACATACTTTATATAGTTTTCCTAGCACATAAATGTTGACGTTTTGAAATGTTGTTTTACTTCTGGGCACATTTATTAAGATAAAACGTAATTTGCTTTAGCCATTAATAAATATTATCGTTGTTAGTTCCTCAGCTCCGATACTATACTCTGATTTTCTGTATCAACGATGGTGATTCACAACTTCACTTTCGCCGTTCGGGTCTGGGCAAAGCGAACTGACGCTATGTAACATAACGTGAAGTGACAAACAGTGTAAATGCACACTAAGGTAACGGTGCCGTTAAGTGATCCCTTTTCATTGTGCTCTTCAAAGCTAAGAGCCCACTTTATTCAAGGAATAAAGTGCAAATTCTACAAAACACCCATACCAAATCCACAGCACCTACGAACCGAATCAGTCTGTACTTGGGTCGGCCGAGCGGTTCTAGGCGCTTGTGCCTCGGGCATGGATATGTGTGAAGTCCTTAGGTTAGTTGGGTTTAAGTAGGTCTAAGTTCTAGGGGACTAATGATCTCCGATGTTGAGTCCCACAGTGTTCAGAGCCATTTGAACCATTTTTTTGTCTGTACTAGGGATATAAAGACATTCGAAATTTCAAAGACGTATTACGGACAGACTTACGCCTTCCCAAGATCACGTGATCAAGGGGTAACAGTTTGAATATTTGTTGACAGCAAAAAATCAGTTATGTGCAACTGTATACTCACTCCAGAGATATTCCTACTCTTTGACTCCCGGCAGCGTTGCCGCTCCCCTGCAGCAAAGAAGCATAAGGCTAGATTCGATCCTTGAAGCGTAGGATCGATATCTGTACCCCTACATGGTTTTAAAAAGTAGTGCCACATAAACAGGGAGGAAAAACTATCGTCACGTGGCTAAGAAAATGTGACGTGGGAACCAGCAGAAGCAGTCAGAATTATGATCACACTGGAAACCAAGGTCCAAAAATGAACCAAGTAAGCGGATAAAATCTCTCCCGATTTTGAGTGCGAGTACCGCGTTTTCGTTTTCACATTCTCCCCTGCTCTGCCTATTCGCAATAGAGAGACCGCGATATTTGGAATATTCGCCGCCATCCTTCCAGCTGTGAGTACACCGGCAAACACGCGCTGACGTCTCAGTGGAACACATTAATTTAGTCCAGCGACCTGTCGGCTGGCATTTATTGGTAATCAGGCTCCCTGGCGTGGACATTGTGTTTCGCGCTGATGGTAATGAATTGCCGAAGCGTCTGCGACGCGCAATTTGTGCCGGATTATGCAGCGGGGATGAACAGATCCCTCGTCTCCCGCATCACGGAAAGTTAATTAATATCAGGTATTAACGCAATACACGCTATTAACGGTGTCCATTCGTTACAGACTGCATTACTCGGTAGCGAATGCGCGTTTTATGCCCTATCGGGCACTGCGATACTGGTTGATATTAACGTTCTGCGTACTAAATATTTTGCTTAACGTTATTGCGCAGCTGAATGGGAAGTTTGATAGTTGTGAAAAACACCGGAATACACACATGAGTAACTGAATTAGAGGGAGCTATCTAGTAGAAAATGTTGAGTGCTATGCACTGTTTGGAATACTGAAGGTAACCGGGATAAAATACAAGGAGTGGAACGTTATCTAACCTTTAGGGAAATCAGTCTGCAGTTATAGAGTTGAACGATATGAAAGTGAAGCAGCAAATGAGAAAAGAGTGAACCGGGTTCCAGCCTATCCCTGGTGTTATCTTTACACTGAGCAAGCTTTGAAGGAATCCGAGGAGTAATTTGGCAATGGAGTTCAAAGTTCACGGGGAATTAAAAAAAAAAGCTTCGATATATTTTCTGATTTCACTGTCATTCTGATCAAGAAGAAAATACTGTCGAACAGAATCGATAGTGTCTTGAAAAGAAGTTATAAGATGAACAGCAATAGAAGTGAAACAACGGTAATGGAGTGAAATCCAATTAAATATGGTGATTGCGAGAGAATTAGATTAGGAAATGACTCTAAAATTAATAGTTGGATTTTGTTTTTTGAACAAGAGTACAAGTGCGATGTCCGAAGTAGAGAAGATTTAAAATACAGACTGGCAATAGCAAGACAAGAGGTAATGAAAACGTGGTTAAATTTCCAGACAACGGAGCAGCTACCCATCTGTTGGCGTACCGATGGTAAGTGCACCCCGCACAGTTCTCCAACCATTGAAAAGCCACCAGCAGGACCGGCATTGAAGTGGAGTCCTCTGCATGGCAGCTGGACGCGCTGATCGTTGGCGTGCAAGTGTGGACACCATAAAGAGACATTATTTTGATGGAATATCGCACCCAGTGGCGGACAGCACAGCTAAGTGAATACGTGCACTTCAAGATTTTCGGCAAGCTTCATCATAAGATCGGTACTAAATAACAGGTATAAGAAATATACAGAAGCCATTAGTGCAGCGATGTGGCCTTAATGGGATACGTCGTCAGCCTGTGAGCATACCACTGGAACCAGTGATTTCATGGCCCCAAGCAATTTTCCGTGCAATGTGTGTTATAGTCTAAACTGACTGCGAGACAAGTAGATACGAAGAGACACTGAACAGCTTCGGGCAGAGCAAATGAAGAAAGTTACACTGAAATGACAATCAGTCAGAATAACAGCATCTGGTTGAAGTAATGGTGCCACAATCGCTTCCCTCATTTCCTGTTCAATTTAAGAATGTTGCAGAGAAAAAACAATTACCTTAATACTCTGAAAAAGAAATAATGTTTATCATTTTTCCGGCATGGACATTTCGAAAGAGGTAAAAGGGAGGATAGTGCACTGCTCTACGAAACTTAAGGACGAGATGGATAAAGTAACTTAATATATTAACAACTCAGCCAGAGGTCTCCCATTCGTGCACAGAAAGCTGGACAAAAGGTGTGAGGTCAGTGCGACTGTAACGCCAAATGAGGCTGGTCCCTGAACACAAGGCAATGAACAAACAGGAAAAGACAGAACGTGCCAACCAGCGAGCAGTTACGAAGTACTATGGTGGTTGTCTTCATTACAACATGGCCTGGAGACAGTATTTGGATCATCTCAAAGAGGAAAGAACGATTGTGAAAGTGGAAGAAGGAAGAACTGTGACAAGTGTAGCCCAGTAGTTTAGTATCGCTCACGTATTCGAAAAGTGAGAGCTGATTAGATGCACAGATGTTTTGGGCATTGCCTTTAGTGTACCTTTAGCGTCAATTGCTTCACGTCGCTATTTTCAGTTCAGAGTGTAAAGTGATCACGTAGAAATGCCTAAAAGAATAAGTCTCAAACCAAGTATGGGGATCTGGTGAGAGATTTCGCCTGAAGCTATGCAGCCCACATAACATAAATACCATGCGTTTCTTTCTTCAAGACAGTTTTCAGCAGCATTCTGCAGGGACAATGAAGACGCTTATGCAGCGTTTTCGATGGGAAGTGTCTGATCACCCACAACACAGCGCTTAATTGGCGCCGATCGGAGTGGCCATGAGGTCCTAGGTGCTACAGCCTGGAACCGCGTGACCGCTACGGTCGCAGGTTCGAATCCTGCCTCGGGCATGGATGTGTGTGACGTTTTTGGGTTAGTTAGGTTTAAGTAGTTCTAAGTTCTAGGGGACTGATGACCACAGCAGTTAAGTCCCATAGTGCTCAGCGCCATTTGAACCTTAATTGGCTCCCTCCGTTCCTCGTCTCTGCTCATAAGAGTCACTGGCTATGAAGACAACATTTTTGGCACAAACAACGATAGGCAGACCGGCGTAGAGAATTGGTGGAAAGCACAGGGGGCGGCTTTCTGTGACGAGGAAACTGATAAGTGTGTACAATGCCACGACAAATGTCTAAGTCGGAGTAGCGACTATTTAGAGAAGTAGTTGGAAGGTGTGGCTAACTGTTTCGAATAATTTTTTTTTTATTTTCACTGTGGTTTTCATTTTGCGATCCATCGGAACTTATTTTCCGAACAGCGCTCGTGGTTTTTCACGTGCATGATGAGCCTTCGGAACCACAGCACTGCTGCCCGAATGAGAGGAGGTGGTTGTCCACAATCAACTACAGCAGCAGATGACCACTGTACTGTGCAACAGGAACGAAGGTATCGAAGTCAAACAGCAGGTCCAATTGCAACCACATTTAATAGCACATCCAAGGCACTCAATCTCACGCTACGCTGTGACACAACGAATGCATGGGGGTGGTCGCTTTGCACGAGAACCAATACGTTGTGTTCCGATGAAACTCGCACATCGGCGACATCATTTACGATTCATAGATGCTGGACCAACGAGGAGAGGAGTCGCGCGTTCTTCTGGGAGGAGGGCAGATTCAGTAGCCGGAGTAGCAATTCTGGGCGTATCTTTATTTGGCGAAAGGTAGGGACACGTAATCCAACTAGTAACACTGTCGAAAGTGTGATCTTTTTATCTTTTTGGTGATCCAGGTGTTACATGTGAGGAGGTACAATTGGGCGTGCTGACATCCAAATATTTGGTCACGGTACACTCACGGTCAACGTTATTGTGACACTATACTCCTTTCCAATGCACGTTTTCGGCTCTGACTTCGTTTTTATGGAGGACAATGTTCAACCGCATCGAACACAGTAGGTGGAAGAGCTTTTGGAAGGAGATGATATTTAACGAATGGAGTGGCCTGGCCGTTCCCCTGACTTAAATCCCATTCAGCTTTTGTGTGGGATGCGTTGGAGAGACGTATTGCGACACGTCCGCACGCACCAACAACAGTCCCGTACTTATCCACAGCGCTGGTGGAAAAACGGAAGGCACTGCCACAATAACTCCTTACCGGCTTTGTGGCTAGAATGGGAACGCGTTCCAGAGCTTGCTTTACCGTCCGTGGTGATCACACACCACGTCCCGTGTTTCTTAATGTCAAGTGGACTATCATCAATTGCGATAATTTCAGTGTAATTGCTGTCTTTCGATATAAATGCCTTCTCTGTTGGTTTCATCGGTTTCTCTTTCAATTACCTTCCGTATTAAGCTTCATCAGTTCATTCTCTGTGTGGTCCCACTTCCATCGAGCTACGTTAGAAGAAGAAGAAGGGACTGGTTGGTAGGACATGTTCTGAGGCATCAGGGGATCACAAATTTAGCATCGGAGGGCAGCGTGGAGCGTAAAAATCGTAGAGGGAGACCAAGAGATGAAAACAATAAGCAGATTCAGAAGGATGTAGGTTGCAGTAAGTACTGGGAGATGAAGAAGCTTGCACAGGATAGAGTAGCATGGAGAGCTGCATTAAACCAGTCTCAGGACTGAAGGCCACAACAACAACGACGAGCCATTACTTTCGTCATTAAGTCCACTACTGGCCAATTCCACACTTGATAGTGGTGTCCGGATACCGTTGATCAGGTAATGTACAGCCGCGCGGGACTAGCCGAGCGGTCTGGGGCGCTGCAGTCATGGACTGAGCGGCTGGTCCCGGCGGAGGTTCGAGACCTCCCTCGGGAATGGGTGTGTGTGTCTGTCCTTAGGATAATTTAGGTTAAGTAGTGTGTAAGCTTAGGGACTGATGACCTTACCAGTTAAGTCCCATAAGATTTCACAAAACAAAAAAGGTAATGTACGTATCGTCCGCAGCAAAGAATAACGCGCGCAGAGACGCCGGTTTGCATTGAGATATGCCCTAGCTAGATCAATATATTCGAAAGAAATTTTCATGAATGCTATTACGTCAGCATAGAAACTTTGACTGGCTTGAATGAGTATGAGCAACGATAGCATCTTATACCGTCTCTCCTTCTCAGCACACTGCTGCTTCCGAAACAACGTAGGTTGAATTATCCGTCTGGATGTGCGTGGTATTAGTAGCTGCTGTTACAGTAATCTGTTAATACTGTACTGAAGGGAAAGAGAGAGAGAGAGGCGGGGGAGGGGGGGGGGCGGGGGGGGGGGGGAGGAGGGACTTTCTATCTAATTGCATATGTAGTAGCGAAGTCCTGTAACTGGGGATATCCTTTCACAGCACCCCAAGAAAGAAGCAACAGTGGACTCAAAAATTGCTAGGCTCAATGGTGAGGTAGTCAGAGAGAATATAGAGTGAAGGCAGTAAGTGACCTGGAGCAGCAGAGTTTACATTGGGACCGTTGATTACAGCTAGGACACTTGTAATTATTTGAGGTCAGGCAGCTCCAGCACCATCAGGAAAAGGCAAATAACTGAACTGCAGTCGTAACTAGTAAGTGAAATTATATTTTTGTTCATTTTTAGACAATACGTACTCTCCAAATCTAATAACGGTTCTTGTGTGTCGAAGATATGCAGTTACTTTCGAATCAAACGACCTCGTTAGGATCATAAGTAGCCTGCCATAGTTCTCTCTCTCTCTCTCTCTCTCTCTCTCTCTCTCTCTTTCTTTTATTTTCTATCTTTTATTGAGCTACCCTGGAAAATGCCCCTTTTGAAGATGGCATATGATTTGGTTTGCATTCTTGGAATGCAATTCTTGACGTAACCATGCTAGCGCACGCCGAATACCGTCACTTCTATAATGTAGCATATCGAGATGTGCTTTATACCGTCCTGGCCCGACTGCACTCAACTCATAATTTTACGTCTGTGCCCTGTCCCACAACAGACGCACTGGACACCCTGCAAATAGCAGGAGCAAAACAACAATGATTGTCAAAACGCCAAGGTTACTACTGGAGAGACAACCCGGAAATAAGTACATTATAGTTAACTAGATTTTATTGCTATAAGCATTCTCCACTTACGATTAAGGACTAGGTAGTAAAAATTTTACACTAACCATCCACGATGCATTAATTAACCAGTACGCAAATAACAGCGAAGCCATTGAGTGGCGACCTAAGAGCACAAGTTCATCCTCTACTAATCCTTTCCTTAAAATACATATGCTACGATTTGATGTTTAAGAGGACAACCGAAGATCAAAAGAGCAAAATATTGTATGTGCGCATCTCAGCAAAGTTGCGTGTCACTCAAACAAGTCGCTGGCACCGTCTCTGCACACTCGCAACTCCTGATGGCTGAATCGCAAGTGATGCTTCGGGCTCCTCATCTCCAGGTAGACTGCAGTTGCGTCAGCCAACCCGGAGCTGGCACCTCCCTCCTGAAACGTTTAAAATTATCTTTGTATCAACTGCCGTATGGACATCAGTAAAAAAATCTCCCCAGACGACGTGCTGGAATACAGACTCTTTTTGGCTATATGTACTAAATATAATATCGCTTTTTAGAGTAAAAGGAACACACATAAGTAGAATGCTGACTTGTGATTCTTCCATTTTGTGCTTAGCTAGTTACCAGCATTTCTAAGCAGCAGGGAAGAACGCCCCCTGGCAGCCATTACTACGGGCCCAACGGGGCGCCTGACGCAGCCTTGTCGCCGGCATTTCGCTCTGCTGTCTATTGTCTGCTTTTCACGGACGCCCCCGCTTCGCCCCGTATGCAAATGCGACGATTTCACCTCCCACGGCTTTGACTCGCCGTCTCTCCACTAAACTGGTTCGTTACATTGCACGGTTTATGTTAAGTTGGCAGTACTGTGATAGCAAGGGATCGCAACCATGACACTGAGAGACCTACACTCCACAACAAAAGTAAAGAATCGCTTTTTCTAAACCCCATAATTGTTTCTAATCGCGAAACAAAATTTTGAAATTTGGCTCAAATATACCTACAACGTTCCTCTGTAATGGTGCAAAAGCTCGGCACCTTTCGACGTCACTCTCGGACACGGCGACGCTTCAAACACATCAGAAGTGCTGTCCTCTAGCGATAAGAATTTACGTTATGGCTCCTTCAGCGGCGCCTTGACGCTGTAACTGCTGCTTAGGCATACTTCTTGTATACGGCAGCACATATTTTGCTTGACATTTATACGGACATTATTCAATTTCTTTGTTAGTGCATGTAATGACATTGGAAGGTATGTACTAACGTTATTCAAAATTGCGTACAATTAATTTCAATTGAGATTTATATAACCTCATTTCTTTATAAACCTGTATTGTAAGACATCATTACTTCCACTTCTCTTTATTATCTGCTATCAGGTCATCTGATGTCTGGCTATAAGCGAAACACGTCATGAGCACAATAAAGGATACAGTATCATATGGATCCTTATTATTTACACGACTTCCCAGCATTTTTAAATTTATTGTCATAGTTACTGTCAATATAGTAACACACCTCTACCTGAACTTCAGGTCCGATTTACAACCTGCTGACACCTTCGGACGTTTCAATCCTTCTCTAAGGACTTTGTTGGGCAGCGTCCAAATAGAACGTGATGGCACCCGTTCGGAGTGCAGTGCGACCAATAATTTTTTCTCTCGTGTACAAGTTGAAACCACTAGAGAGCTCTCGCAACCATTCGACGAAATTTGAACATGATCTGAAGCATCACAGGATACTGATGCTTTTCCAACCCTCCTGTTTTCCACCCTCCTACGACGTGATCAGGCAGGATTGAAACATTAACGTGTGCGTGAATAAAACGGTAAAAGGTCCCCCTAATACCCCGAGTGTGACAACACGCTCGGTACCACCCATGCAGTTTTGCTGAGCACGTTACAAATGCACCTGTCAAGAACTGCAACACTGCTTCAGCCTTGGGGCATCTATAGAGCCTGAAGGCAGGTAAATCGCACCAAAGGGTGTCAGACGCTAGTGCAGCCACCAGACTGATAGGGTGTCAAAATTTCTGAAGGTACATTTCTAACAAGTTCCACAAAGTTGAAGTTGATGGGTGGCACCGAGAGTACTGCCACACTTTGCGGTATTAAAGGGACCCTTTGCTGTTTCATTCACGCACATGTTAATGCCGTTCTCCTACGTGATTCCGCCACAGGAATGTGAAAAACAGGAGGGGTGATAAAGCATAAGTACCCTTCGATTGTTCAAATAGTTCAAATGGCTCTAAGCACTATGGGACTTAACATCTGAGGTCATCAGTCCCCTACACTTAGAACTACTTAAACCTAACCAACCTAAGGAGATCACATACATCCACGCGCGAGGCAGGATTCGAATCTGCGACCGTAGCAGCAGCGTGATTCCGGACTGAAGCGCCTAGATCCGCTCGTCCACAGGGTCCGGCCACCCTTTGATGCTTCGTATCATGTTCAAATTTCTTCTAATGGTTTTGAACGGCCCCTAGTGGGTCGAGCCTGTACGCGAGAGAAAAAATTACGGTTGCGCTGCACTCCAAAGGGGTGCGATCACGTTCAATGGGGATACTGTCCGACAAAGTCCTTAGAGTAGGGCTGAAACGTCCGAGAGTGCCAGCAGTCTCTAAGACTGTCAAGAACGACTTCTTGTTGCTCATCGCACTTCGAACTGTCGTTTTCGACCACGAAATATGTAGGAACCGACACCCTTAGGGATGGGATATTTTCAATGACGCCCTTTGTGCCACTCCCTGGGGCCTTTTCGTGTCGCTTCTGAGCGACGATACTTCCATTCATAAGAAAATTGTGTGATTTCAACGCCAGGTATCGTGGTTCTGACCTCCAACGCACAAACGTCAAAAGAACGGCTGAAATGTGGGTTCAAATTGCTCAAATGGCTCTGAGCACTATGGGACTTAATTTCTAAGGTCATCAGTGCCCTAGAACTTAGAACTACTTAAACCTAACTAACCTAAGGACAGCACACACATCCATGCCGGAGGCAGGATTCGAACCTGCGACCGTAGCGGTCACGCGGTTCCAGACTGTAGCGCCTAGAACCGCTCGGCCAACCCGGCCGGCGAAATGTGGGTAAGAGGGGCTATGATGACCTCTCCATCGTGTGACACATGCACGGTGGCGTTGGGCAGAATCTTGGGGGAATTTGGTGCCATCACGATATCATCAACCTACCTTAGAACTCACATGAGCTTCGGAGTTGTGGCCTTTTCTTCGCATGCGTCGACAGCTTGCTGTTTGAAGCGTCATCGAACCCGAAGGTGACTTGTTAAGGTGCCACGCTTTTACATCATTTCGGAGGAAGGTTGTAGGCCCCTTTAAGCCAAATTTCAAACTGAGAAACTTTGGCGTCGCAATGGGAGACAGTTACGGTGTTTCGAAAAAGTGATCCTCTAATTCTCTTGCACAGAGTACATAAAATACGAGAAGAGGTCCGTCAGATGCGGCTCTCATAAAAGCAGGCGAACGCCAAGTTGAAAGAAGAGGAAGAAGAATCTTATTAAATATAAAAATAAGGGGAACTTTTATTTGCGATTTTGCTTAACATTTCCGTCGACAGATCAACGAGACACCATAATCGGAGACCTCATGTTGAAGAACTTAATTCGTTTGTCAATTTCCGACTAATTCACTCATCCAATTACAGAGAATCCTTCTTACGCTCGTATTCCAAGTACAGATGGAAGAATGAATTCACGATTACTGCTGCCGTATGGTGTTATATTAATTTGCAGGCCATGTGTTTCATCTGTCGTCTCATTACTGCACCACAGTGCGGTGTAATGAAATTCGTAGCAGCTTACACTGCTGTTCCAATTTGTTTCAGTAACCATTGGAACAGAAATGTTGTTAAGTGAAACTTCACGGTTCCAGAGATCTTTTTCATGTCTCAAACATCTATGAGGTGTGTATTCAGACTGAATCGACAAATGAAAATTTATACCAGGAGCACATACTTGAAAAAGTTCTCTGTAACCATATAGTTTCATTAGATTAAAGCAGCTATGTCTGGGTTTCAGGCAGGATTCCCCGCTCCGTTCGATGCTTAGGTGCTGTTCCAGTTCACTTGGGGAGCCGCTGCAAAGCTGTTCGAGTTAGGGGAATACCAAGTGGGCTGAGACGTCAACAGGAATTTGAACTGAGGAGGGACGCGTGCTGGGACAAATTCAAATGGCTCTGAGCACTATGGGACTTAACTTCTGAGGTCATCAGTCCCCTACAACTTACAACGGAACCTCCCCATCACACCCCCGTCAGATTTAGTTATAAGTTGGCACAGTGGATAGGCCTTGAAAAACTAAACACAGATCAATCGAGAAAACGGGAAGAAGTTGTGTGGAACTATGAAAAAAAAATAAGCAAAATATACAAACTGAGTAGTCCACGCGCAACATAGGCAACATCAAGGCTAGTGCACAGTCTGGAGCGGCGTGGTCCCGTGGTTAGCGTCAGCAGCTGCGGAATAAAAGATCCTTGGTTCAAATTTTCTCTCGCGTGAAAAGTTTAATTTTTTATTTTCAGACAATTATTATCTGACCGTCCGATGCGAGGTAACTGCGCCGTAGTATGAGGACGCTACACCTAAACAAACATCGAAACAAAACATATGTTTTGACAAAGCACAGGGAAATCTGTGCGACTGTGGAACTGTTGCATTCGTTTGTTGCAGTTTATGTGACAAACTCTTATGTTTTCATCACTTTTTTCGGAGTGATTATCACATCCACAAGAAAACCTAAGTCGGGAAAGAAGAATCTTTTTACCCATTCGCCAAGTGTACAAGTTAGGTGGGTCGACAACATATTCCTCTCATGTGACGCACATGGCGTCACCAGTGTCGTATAGAATATATCAGACATGTTTTCCTGTGGAGGAATCGGTTGACCTATTACCTTGCGATCAAATGTTTTCGGTTCCCATTGGAGAGGCACGTCCTTCCGTCTAATAATCGCACGGTTTTGCGGTGCGGTCGCAAAACACAGACACTTCACTTATTACAGTGAACAGAGACGCCAGTGAACGAACGGTCAGATCATAACGTCGCGAAAATAAAGAATGTAAACATTTCACTCGAGGGAAGACTTGAACCAAGGACCTCTCGTTCCGCAGCTGCTCACGCTAACCACGGGACCACGGCGCGCCTGAGCTCTGACTATCCCTGATGTTGCCTATCTTGAGCATCGACTACTCAGTTTGTATATTTTGCTTATTTTTTTCATAGTTCTACACAACTTCTTCCTGTTTTCTTCCTTTATCTGTGTTCAGTTTCTCAAGGCCTATCCACTGTGCCAACTTGTAACTAAATCTGAGGAGGGTGCGATGGGGAGGTTCCCTTGTTAGAACTACTTAAACCTAACTAACCTAAGGACATCACACACATCCACGCCCGAGGCAGGATTCGAACCTGCGACCGTAGCGGTCGCGCGGCTCCAGACTGTAGCGCCTAGAACCGCTCTGCCACTCCGGCCGGCGTGCTGGGACAGTGTGAGAGTTGTGCAAGCCGCTGTGCCAGTGTGACGTAGTGGTTAGCGCATCTGATTAGCGTGCAGGAGAGCCGGGTTAGACCACTAGCTTGGTACAAATTTTCATTCGTCTTTTCAGTCTGCATGTATCCATCTGAAATTTTGCTGCCGTAACTACTCCACACGGTATTTATGACTAAACGATTTTCGCCAGGTCGTTGTGGGGACGTGACAGCTTTATTCCACAGCTCATTACGGCCTACAAGCCAGTATCAAATGGTTCTCAAGTGCCTTAGCACATACTATACTGCCCAGTCACTTTAATGCTACCACCTGCCAGAAGACTGCATAACCACATTTCGTGGTGCCGACTGCTGCGAGACGTGCGGGAAGAGAATCAGTGAGGTTCTAGAATGTATCGACAAGGATCTGGAGCCATGTCGACTCCAGTGCCGTAGTCAGCCAGCTACGCTAGGTCTCTCGGTTGAGGATCCATGGCGCGAACAGCCCGATTGAGGTGGTCCCCACATATTCTAGGCTGGGTTTAAATTCAGGGAGCTTGGTAGCCAGGGCAGTACGGTAAACGCATCCTGGTGCGCTCGAAAGACTAACGTAGAGAGCGAGCTGTGACACGTTGCATTGCGCTGCTGGTAGATGACAATGCACTGAGGAAAAATAAACTGCATGTTGGGAATGAACGTGGTTCCCAACTACAGATGAATACTTATGTTGATCCACTTTGCCTTTCAGAATGACGAGATCACCCAAGGAATGCCGCGAAAACATTCCCCAGACCATAACACTAACTCCTCCAACCTGGGCGGGCGGTCAGTTGTTCGACAGCTGCACGTCTACTCACCGGTACACAGCCGTCGGGCCTATGACCCATGATGCACCACCGTTGCCTCAGTGCCGTTTTTGGATGCCCCATTTTGCCACGCGTGGTGTGCTGTATATGGGGCGGCGCACGAACTGTTCACAATCTTCGTCGTTTCGGACGTGCCTCCACCCTTGGCCCACAAACGAATGATCTTCTCCATTTACACGTCAAATAAATCGTTCAATTTCTACATTATGGCACCAACTGCGCTAGATTTCCACAAGGATCTTGACAC
The DNA here is from genome assembly GCF_021461385.2 of Schistocerca piceifrons. Classification (NCBI taxonomy): domain Eukaryota; kingdom Metazoa; phylum Arthropoda; class Insecta; order Orthoptera; family Acrididae; genus Schistocerca; species Schistocerca piceifrons. Next base: position 317,003,261 of record NC_060139.1, on the reverse strand, counting down.
TGTACCATACAAGCGGCTTGTAGTGAAATTGCGTGCTTATGAAATACCATTTCAGTTACGTGACTTAAGTCGTGATTTCCTGTCAGAGAGGTCACGGTTCGTAGCAACTGACGGAATGTCATCGAGTAAAACAGTAGTGTTATAGGCCCTTTGCTGTTCCCTGTCTATATAAACGACTTAGGAGACAATCTGAGAGCCGTCCTAAGTTGTTTACAGATGATGCTGTCGTTTATCGACTAGTAAAGTCATCGAAGATCAAAACAAATTGAAAAACGATTTAGAAAATATATCTGTATGGTTCAAAAATTGGCAATGGATCCTAAATAATGAAAAGTGTGAGGTCTCCCACATGAGCGCTAAAAGGAATCCGTTAAACTTCGTTTACACGACAAATCAGTCAAACCTGAAGGCCGCAAATTCAGCTATATACCTAGCGATAACAATTACTTTAATGAAATTACATTGAAGAATAATCAGTTACCTTTTTAAAATTTGTTTTTAGTTAATTTGCCTTTCTTTCCTTCTGTACGTACGAAGTTTTGTTGTAGAACCTCTTATTTACATGTGGTAATAAAAATTCATTTACACAGCATTAAGTACATTTAAAATTACGTGAATTCATATTAACTGATTACGAATATTTAGTTGAGAATTAAATCCTTTATATAATTAGGTCTTGGCACACATTTTCTAAATGCAGTGGTTTTTTTAAAAATATTTACTGAATTCTTTCCCGGTGTTAGCTATGGAACACAAGACTGTCTCTATTAGCAGAAAATGGTTAAATATTGCCAAGCCGACGTACTTCACTATACATTTAAGTTATTTGAAAGAGCCAAAATTGTTAAATTTCAACGTTAACTATCCGCCTATGAATGCACAAATGTGAAACTAGTAATAAATTCCGTCAGTCTCAGGATCGCTGTAAAAGAAAAACATTTTCTTAATTCACTGCAAATTTTTATCTGCTCCCGATTTACGGGTTTGGTTAATTTTTCCTAGCGGAACAATTTTTTAAATGTGCCGCCGCTGCAAATCGTTCGGTCGCGGCACAGCCCAGCAACACCGCTAAAAATGCTGAAAATTCTTTAAGGAAATATTATAGATGACATGGGCAAGCTAATTTACATTAATAATACACACTTCTGATAAATTATAATGTATTTAGACCACAACAATAATTCAACTTACATTAGTTTGTAATTTCTCCTCTAATGGCGGCTAAATCTAGATACAGACAAAAGAAGTCTACCCATTCATAAAATGCTACATCACAGCTTCCTCTCACTTTCAGCTCTCCAGAAAGACGACAAAGAGTACACACTACGTGGTGCTTTTTATACTACTGCTGACCATTAACATCTCTTTGTAATCTTACAACATTATTTTCCTCTGTGGCTGAATTTTACATTTTGTTATCGCAGATATTGACACATTTCGCAATTACATTATGAGTATAGAAATATTACAATCATAAATACATCGAGAATATTTTTACAGAAAATATTACAATAATAACGAATGTCCTTTACACAAAATTAAATAATATTTTTTGTTAAATAATTACAGTATATACAAATTGCTTCATAGCGGCGTATATAGTACAATTAAATTTTAGTTTATTAATAGTGTGAGCGTTGCCAGGGAACGTTACATTACGAACAACTTAAATTGGAAGGATCACACAGATTATGTTGTGGGAAAGACTAACCAAGGACTGCGTTTTATTGGCAGGACACTTAGAAAATGTATCAGATCTAGTAAAGAGATTGCACACTATAACCGCTCTTTTAATTGAGATCAATATTATCAGGCTTATCCTCATATAGGGGAGAGGAGAGCGATAATATCGGAAATAATTAATAGCATTGAAAAAGTTTTAATTAAAATTATCGATGTATAATCTTTCATCAAATAACGCCCGCAGCAAAGTAGCGCCTCAGGGAAATCAAAGAGGGTTGAACGCGACTACTTTTGTTTCTAAATTCCGCTGTATAAACCATGCGCGGGTATCGTTAATTCTTTTGTCTTGTTTTCTGCGCTCTGAATAAGTCTACGTAGCTGCGGCGTGCGATATAGCTGGCATTTCCGTGTGATATGCTACGAAAGGGATCAGGTCACTTCTGTTAAACTACAAGAAAAGTGACTATAGTTAATTTATACGGGACAGACTTATGTTGAAATTTATGCTGAGGTCTAGATAGATCTTTGCCGGAAGGTCACGGACTAAGAGTATCTGAGGAATTATATGAGCGAGAGAAAGTAGCGCTCAGTATTAAACTCTATTACATGCTGAATAGCCGATAATAGGATCTGTGGACTATACGAAAGGACGATAAATTGAATATAAGAACGGAACTATACCCTTACCTTTGTAAAAATAAAAGCGTGCGAAGTTTGAATGACTGCATCGTAGTAATGGAATACAGTATTTGCTGTAATATCTTTGCGTGACGAACTATGAAAATCGCGGACATTTTAAATGCCGTAATTACTGAGAGTAATTCTAGGCTCAATCCTCCTTTTCTCTATATACAAAAAGCAATCATTCATGATCATTTAATTATTATTAAATGTAATTAATAAAAAACTAAAGTGATTTCCGCAATCGCGTGTGTATTAGTCAACGATAATCTTAGGCAAGATGCAAAGTGTGTCTCTGGATGACGGAAAGTTCGATTATAAAATATTACGAAGCGTAAATAGTGACTTAAAAGCTATTTAACGTTTCATTTGCAATCGCATAGAAATAATCCAAAATCAGAAACAGTGCGGATAAGTAGTAACGTCGGAAATAGGAAGTTGAAATAATAACAGACACCCAAAGACGTTATTAACTATCTTGTTTTCGGTGACACAGCAACAAAAGAAGGGTGATCGACTGTGCAAAGAGCCAATATTAATTATTATTATTATTATTATTATTATTATTATTATTATTATACCCCAAATTTAGTCGCCGTTACAGTGAAGATGTTTGTGGGTGTTCCACCTGATGTGTAGATATAACGAAAAGTCGGGCGTATACAGTAGACAACAAGGTCAATATCTTACGTCAGAGAAGTCTACGACAGCAGATCGACGGAGGGCGGCTACACTACACAACGCTTGTCCGTCCTCTTTTAGAATACCAGATGGGACTGACGGAGATCATCCAGAAAGTTCAAAGAAGGGCAGAACGTTTTGTATTATCGCGAATAGGGGAGAGAGTCTCACTGAAATGATAGAGGATTTGGGGTGGACATTGTTAAACCAATTTCGATCAGCAGTTTTGTCCTCCGAATGCGAAAATATTTTGTTGACGTCGACCTACATAGGGAGAAACGATATAATAAAATAAGAGAAATCAGAGGTCGCACGGAAAGATATAGGTGTTCGTTTTTTCCGCGCGGAAGTAATAGAGAATTATTGTGAAGGTGGTTCGATGAACCCTCTGCCAGTCTTAAATGTAATTTGCAATGTGTCCATGTAGATATAGATTTAGATTTCGCGTGTCCCCGACGCACTTTATACACCTCTGTGCTGCTGCTGCCACCTACCGTCTCTGAGTGTTGATTGCACGTTGGCGTCGCACATAGTCGGTGGTAACATCAATGCGACTGGACTGTGTGTAGTATTACGTCATACCACACAATGTACTGTAAGATTTAACACCATCATAATATACGACTGTGCGCAGGTTCATCGAATGGAGCACGCAGCGTGTATTGTACAAACTCCCGTTATAATCAGATAAGGAAATTCACTTCGAATCCAAGCAATAGAAGAAATTCGTATCTCCTGTGTTTGCTCAGCAATAAGCGTCCAACTTCCCTGCCGTTAAGTGTAGACCAGTGACTTGAGTTGTACCTTATGTGGAACCTCTTTACGTTATATTCTGTAAGACATGGTTGTTACTGTTTCTTCCAATTGAACTACCACCACAATATTTTGGGCGCTACTGTGTAAATACCAGCTCCGCTACGGCCATGGGCAGCCGATTGGCACTGAGGCAGTGGCTTGCCGATTTCATGAACAGATGTGTTTAGCCACAATGAGGTGGGTCAGGCCATACCATACAATCCTGGAGACATAGCGGAAGTGCAGTGCAGATGCGGGACAGGTCAGGAGTTGCTACATCGTCGATGCACTGAGTTGTTTCGTACGTGGTTGCATTGCATATTCATTACGAACGTCCATTAACCAAAAGATATACTAGTTGATTTTGGCAGGGAGATGAGCAGTCTGGCAGCACCCACCATAACACGAGGGCACGTCATTCACCACCTGGTTAAGGGTCGTCAAGCAGCCGACGTCAGTCTGGCCCGCTACTTGTGCCAGACCAGCTCGCAGTACTGAGTCCACCACCTGGGAACTTAGCGCTGTGTGACTATGAGAGGCTCTCAGGCTCTCTTTAGCAGCAGCCGAACCCTTCTGCTTTGAAGGGCAACGGTTCATGTCCGAGTGACAAAGCGGTCGCCCTCGCAGTATCACTGTGTGAGCGCTCCGGCATCCGCCATTGTCGCCCACTGGACGAACCCCTCTTCCGAGTCCCGACGGTCTCTGCCAGAATTCTGGACACTGTACGAGCGCCGCTGGCACTTGCCGCACGAAGCCGCTCTGTGCAAACTGAGGCAGGCGTTGCTGAGCGTGCTAAACACGCTTCAGCATCGCTGGACGCGAACGTCGCAGCCAGCCACGCTGCCGGCAGCCAGTTTCCGCAGCTGTCAGCGGTGCCTGAGGGAGCGAGTCCGCGGCATCACAGCACAGCACTACGAATGTGCTAGCACAAGTTGACAAGTTGAAAAGAACTGCATTTTACCTTCCGGCTGTCTTGTTCTCCCAGTCGCCACCGGCCAACACTGCCGGCACCTCCCCCCTCCGCCTCATCCCTCGCCCCACCCCCCCCCCCCTCCCTCCTCACCGTTGCTTCCCGCCTCCACCCCCTGGTCCACTACACAACTGTCCTGGTTTGTATGCGATAGGAGGACACCCCTGATGTTCACAGCAGCATAGCGTATCTGCTGGTGTCGTGTGCGGCTATCCCGTTTCATTTCATTTGTAAAGACCATCTAGAGCTCTAAATGACGTTACGTAAAAAAACGAAGTGAGACGGCGCACTTTTCAAAATGCCTCATCTCCGTATCTTAACCTTCTGGACTTCTACCTTTGGGGCCGTCCCATCGAGTCTGTGTATGCTGTTGCAATTGAGAATGCAGCACAACTACAGCAGCGAATTGAAAATGGCTGAACAACTAGGAGATTGAAATGTACGGAGCCTACAACATCCCGAGAGCGGTAACAAGTAGAGAATGTCACTGTCTGCATCTACATCAACTTCAATTGTAACTTGTTCTGCGGAAAACGTACAGTACGAGTTGTGTTGCATTTCTAGTCCCTTCGTATCTTTGTTTTCTGACAAGAATTAAGTGTGTGTTGTTTGCTTTGGACTTCTGATCCTCACTCTACAGCGTGTCTCTGAAATAAAACAATTTCAGACAAAACTTACTTTAATTTTTTACGCTTGTTTCGGAGCGTAGGTTACACTAAGGAAATGTGTAGAGTTACTTCTGAATCATCAAGAATTAATTCTGTGCTGTTTGCGGTACAATTGTGATCCCTGCTCTACTACATATTTTGGAAATAAAGCAATTTCAGGCAAAACTCTATTATTTTACTCCTATTTTATGCCTACATTACACCCACAAGGTTATGTAGTTACTTTTGAGTCACCCTTTACACGAGTATCCAACTCAAAAACTGAATGTGGGAGATCAAGCTCCTTCCTGTAGGCAGTAGTATGAAATACGACGGGTCTTTTAATTATGATGGATACAGTGTGTGTGCGCTGTTTATGGACGACGTGACCCACCAACCATTCTGAGGGATCGCCGTTGAGGAGTGCTACAATCTGGACCGACATTGCCTTGATGAAGCTATGGATAGTATGCCACGACGAATACAGGAATGCATCAATGCAAGAGGTCGTGCTACTGGGTAATAGAGGTACCTGTGTGCAGCAATCTGGACCACCATCTCTGAAGGTCTCGCTGTATGGTGGTATCACATGCAGTGTGTGGTTTTAATGAGCAATAAAAAAGGTGGAAATGATGTTTATGTTGATCCCTAGTCAGATTTTTTATAAAGGTTCCGGAACTCTCGGAACCGAGGTGATGCAAAACTTGTTTTGATGTGTGTACAATCCATGAGGCACCAAAGCTCTCAAGTGACTAACCACTGGCACCGATACATTAATAATAGTGTGCAAGCCATGTTATATCACATTCCAGCATTCGGTTTAGTCATAATGGTAGTCAGGTGGAATAGATATTAGAGTAATAAACTGCTTCACCGACCCTGCTAATTTCCAATGCCATGGCCGATTTATTTCCCAGTCCAAGACACAATCCGAGCTTGTGCTCCGTCTCTAATGATCTCGAGGTCGGCGGGACCTTAAACCCAATTTTCCTTCCTTTCTTAAACTCACTCACATGGAAACAATGCCCCAAATTCACATTTTCATCTGTTACAGTTGTTAGAATTGCAACTTATGATGCAGTTCTAATATTTAATGATGGAAACGTAGGGATGATGAAGGTATTAGATAGAAGGGGCTTTAAGTTAGGTAATGTCACTCAAGACATGTTGAAAAAAATAGATGTACAGCACCTCTCTGCAGCTGAAAAGTCGCTTAGAGACTGGTGAAGGAAAGAAAGCAGAAAACAAGTAACCAGAAGAGAATAACTGAAGGGAAAGAAGATCCTGAGTAAAAATCTGCAGCCTTCTGTAGAGGTGACAGAAGATAAAACATTAGGTTGAACTTTAAATTGCATTTCCTGAAAATTAGTTTCTTTAGAGTATATGTACTTTTTCCTCAGAATCTATAAAGGCTAAAAGTACTGCGTTTTATACACATTTCTATAAATCCAGTAAATGTTCTCGTAATAGCAAATTTTGGAATTCTGAGTGTAAGGGTGGAATTTTGCATAATTTTTATATTACACTTATTAGAATTATAATTAAAAATTGTTAATGTTCTTCTGTTCGATATTTTCGAAAAATCTCATTACAGATGTTTACTTTATGCAAAGAGTTTGAACAGGGAAAATTTTGTAGAAACCTCTGAAACAGTTTCTGAGAAAAAAATTTAATTCTATAATCCACGGAACTTAACAGTAAATGTGTTAATTTCATGTAAAACATGATAGGAAACTTCATTACGGTATCTTCAAAATTGTGTACTTGGCGCATACTTTAAACAGTGAGTATTTTTCATGGACGTCCCCCCTTAAAGCACGTTCTTAGTCTCATCAAAATCTGACTGAACATTTGTCCATCAAAACCAAGTTGACATACTGGTTTATTAACCTTTTCTGGGAAAATGAAAAAAAATTCCTGTTGTTCTTCTGTGCGAACTACTCTTTGTCGAATAATCCGTCCATGACTCAGTAGTTTTAAGTTTAAACCACCCAGTTCGTAGTAATTTTCTAGCTGCTGAGACATTCTCTAACATTCGTTCGGTTTTCTAGGCGCTACATTCTGCTGCACCGTACAATGAATGTATGTTTGTAAGTTGGTAAGCTCCACCACAAACACACCATAGACAATTGTGCGTTGTCTTTCAACATAGTGCCAAGAAATCCGATGTAGGAGACAATTATTTGTATTTGAACACAAGCAGGTTACAAATACACCTAACACTGAAATCCTCGTACCACATTAGATTTATTTTCTGTATTTTTTTTTACCTTACCTCCAAATAAACTGGAACAAAAATATCGCAAACCCTCCAGCTCCCCTCCCCCCAAGAAAAAGTGGAGTAATGAAATTTCGGGAAAACATTCGTCTAGGTGACACATTTAAGTGATTAACATTGCAAGATCACAGGTTAATGTAAGCACTAGCTAAGACATTTCAAATGTAGAATGCTGGTTCATTAATAACCCGTGTAACCGCTATAATGTTGAATGCAAACAAGCAAACGCCCATGAATTGTGCTATACAGGTGCCCGATGTCCCTTTGTGGGGTGGAGTTTCACAGGGACGGATAACGCTATTTGTGGATGACGCTGGAGTTGTCTTCCGATGATGTCCCGTATGTCCTCGACTGGAGACAGATCTGGTGATGGAGCAGACCAAGGCAACACGTTGCACTCTGTACACTCTGTAGAGCATGTTAGGCTACAATAGCGGTATGTGGGCGAGCGTTACCATAATGGAAAACATCCCATTCTGGATCCCATGGATTGCTGTTCATGAAAGGCAGCACAACACGTCACCAGACTGACGTACAAATTTGCAATGAAGATGCGTGAGAGATAACAGTGAGAGTGCTCCTGCTGGTACATGAAATCGCACCGAGACCGTAACTCCAGGCGTAAGTCCAGTGTGTCTAGCACGCAGATAGGTTGGTTGCATGCACACAACTGGCCTACTTCTAACCAGCAGCCGTGCGGGGTGGCCGCGCGGTCTAGGGCGTCCTGTAACGGTTCACGCAGCTCCTCGCGTCGGCGGTTCGTGTCCTCCCTCGGGCATGGGTGTGTGTGTTGTCCTTAGCGTTAGATTCAGTAGTGTGTAAGCTTAGGGACCGATGACCTCAGCAGTTTGGTTCCATACGGTCTTACCACAGATTTCCAAAATTTGCTAACCAACACACAGCCACCACTGGCACCGAGGCAGAACCAGCTTTCATCAGAAAACAAAAGACCTCCACCCTGCCCTCCAACGAGCTCTCGCATGACACGCCTGAAGTCACAAATGGCGGTGGCTTGGGGTCAGTGGAGCGCTACAGGCCGTCTGGCTCGCAGCTGTCATTGGAAACCGATTTGTAACAGTTCTTTGTGACACTGTATTGCCAACTACTCCTCAAACTGCTGTTGCAGTTGCAGTACGATGCGACAGAGCCATACGCCGAACAGGCTGGTCTTCGGTCTCGGTAGTGCCACGTGGCCGTCCAAGAGCCCGGTCGTCTTGCGACCGTACGTTCTCGTGAGCACCGCTGGCAGCGATCATGTGCAGTGGCTACATTCCTGACTAGTCCTTCTGCAGAAGCAACGTCCAGCTTCCCGTAGCCGTATTGTACGAGCTCGTTCAAACTCAATGAGTTGTTGATGACGACATCTTTATCGTCTTAAAGGCATTCTTGTCTAGCATCAACTCACCACGTCCAATCTGAAAGGCAACTAACACTCACGACCGTTACAGCGCCTATTAAAAGGAAACCTGATTTGCATTCTCATAGTGGCGCTACTAACACCATTCTTAGGCGATTGGCATAAAGATTGAGCAGACATCATCTTTCAGACGTAGCAACAGGCCTATCAACTTTCTTTTTATGTCGCACAACTTCTTCTCGCTGCTCGGATATTTTTTTTTTCCGACGGTGTACTTCAGGGTTCTCCGTAATCTGTGTAAATTGGACACTGATGTACAAGGCAACTACAAATAAATATAGCGATTACAAAGTACTAAAACAATTTAGTGCATAGCGCTACATCGATAACAGTTACAGAGATTGTACAAGAAAACTCAAAAAATGTTGTGTGATTTATAAGTGCTCTTCATGTCTGCCCTTGACCACATTGAAAAAATCTTAACCGATAATCCATTTCATGCCATGCACTCTGAAGCCTATGCGGAGTCGTGGACGCGAACACATCGATCCGACTGTTCGGAAGATGTAAAAACCGAGACCACTCAGGGGGTTAGGCCTTACATCTGCCCCCAATGCTGCCTACGTGGCAGTACGCCGAGAGATCTATAGTCGCGGGACACTTGGTCAGCATGTCGCCAGTCCCTCAAGCCGTTACTGCCAATGGGTAAACCCTGATGGTGGCACTGCTTCTTTATTCAAGCAGCTCCAGATTATGGTCTCGCGGGACTGCATGGACCCCGTGTCAGACACCACTACCTCATAACAAATCTGACGAAGTTCCGGGAATGTAACCGGGCTCACTTCGTGCCGAATGCAGCGACGCAGATTTATTATTATTATTATCATTATTATTACAGAAAGTGGCCCCTGACGGGAAAAGCTGAGCTACCTTGACTTTCGGCTACGGAGGCGGTCATGGTTCGAAAGATCTTGATTTAAAACATACGAATATTCTGATCACTGCGTCTGCTTATGTGATCTAACCTTTGAGCTTTCTTTTACTTTATCTGCAATTCTTACCAATGTATCGTCACACATTAAATACTTATAACCGTTTAGAATCGCTACATTTCTTTTGAATTTACACTGTGTTTCTCATTTACGTAATATTACTAACTTGTTTTAAGGTTCGTAACCTGACAAAGGAGGTCACTGTTACGTTACGAGCATATGTAATAGTTACGTTGTAAGTACAAGCGTTTGGAAAAAATATGGAAACACGGTGAAAATACGTGTTTCAAGGTAAATGCAGACGCTAGCCAGACCTGCAAGTTGCGCTATTATGTTTGACCACGAACAGCAACCGGGCAATGTCCTCAATATGTTGCGAGTATTAGCCGTGGTCAGAAAAGAGTTTGCGTAGTTGTGAGTGCATCATGTCGGAGCTAAGTGTATTCGAACGTGAGCAAATTGGTGATGCTCGTATAGTGAGTGCTTCCGTAACCAATGTAGCCAAAGTGTTTTGTGTTTCAAGTTGTACCATGTCGAAGATTTACGCGGCGTGTAACGAAAGCGAAAAACATAATCCGTGTAGTCACAACGTGCACTAAAATGTATTTAGACATAGTGATAGAAAGTAGTTCAGGAGGATTTTGACGAGAAATAAGAGGACGACAGCGGCAAAAGGCAGAAGTCACTTCAGAACTAAATGTCACACTCACAAACACCGTCAGCACAGAAACAACAAGAAGGGAGCTCCATAAGCTGGGAATTTCAGAGTAAGATGGAATTCTGAAACAACTCGTCAGTGATGCAAATGCCCGTAAGAAGAAGACGTGGTGACGAAGTCATAAAACCTAGACTATGGAGCAATGGCAGAAAGTCATTTGGTGGGATGAGTCCTTTTGCACGCCGTTTCCAACCTCTAGCCTAGTTTACATTTCAAGAGTGGCCTAATTTACATCTCAAGAGGGAAACGTGGCGGGTTCTCAGCGAGCATGTAGGCAGCCATATCGTCGTATTCCATGCGCGCCGTGGTTTCCCTGCAAGGTCCCATTACTGCCAAGCACTATGTGACCATTCTGGCTGATCAGGTCCATCCCTTGGTACGATGTTTGTTCCCCATCGGTGATGCTGTGTTCCAAGATGACAGGGCCCCTGTTCACACAGCTCGCACAGTCAAGGACTGATTTTGTCAGCACGAACCGTCTAATCTCCCCTGACCACCACTGTCAATAGATCTCAACGTTATTGAGCCTTTGTGGTGCGTGATCACTACCAACCTTCATCATCGTTATTTATACTTGCCACTACTGTGCAGGAAGAATGGTCTAGGAGTTCCCTGAAACCCATACACGGTCTGTGAGTATCCATTCCGAGACGACTAATAGCTATTTTGAATGCCAAAGTGTTTTCTAACCTTTATTAGCTGCAACAGGCTTCGCTTCGCACTCCACCTTCTTCAAACTCTCACGGCCCAAGCCCGTATAAACGTGTACTGCTAGTAGGTGGCTTTCAGCCGGCAGCTCTGCGTCCCCTGCTGTGTCATTGAATTTGGAACGCGACCGCTCCCAACGACACCGCACTGAGGAAACCCGTGCAGAAACGCTGTTCCCCCCTTGACAAGCACCGCGGAGTGCTCCTCTAGTTCACAGTGCCGTCCTCTTTTCCTGTGGTTGGTTTCTCAGCAAAAACATTGTACTGTATTCTGACTGTCAATCATTCCTTGAGCATGCAATACAGGCGATTAGTAATGTCATCTTTTGCCCGAATATGCCAATGTTCTAAATAGCTTGTACTCGATCTCTCACCGCAATTAAAATACAAGTTCTGTTATAATTACTTCAAGTAAGACCCCCATAAAATTCGACGTCTTACAACCTCTGTACTTTAGTGCGTAAATTTCATAGGCACAGATGCAGTAACAAAGTTATATAAATAGCGCTCATGAAGTGAGTTATGACGAAAGGTCGCTGTCGGCTGCGAACGATTTATTGTTAACACTTTATTATACCGTACCCACGTCCGTCAACAGCACACAAGAGAAGGTAACTCAGAACGTTAAAACTCGTAATTACGCCTGTATATCTAGGTAAGTTGGTCAGCAGTTTTATATAAGTCCTGACATAGAATATATATGTGTTTATACGTACAGAATGGGCACTGAAACTTACTGTGCAACACAGTCTTATGTCTAACACAAATATCTGAATGCAACGGTTAAAGTAGGATTTTGTATTTACTGTTTGTTTTGCAGTATATCTACGTCCACGTCTACTTCTACATGGTTACTCTGCAGCTCACAGTTAAGTGCCTGGCAGAGGGTTCATCGAACTACCTTCAAGCTATTTCTCTGTTGTTCCACACTAGAATGGCGCGAAGGAAAGACTAACATTTAAATCTTTCTGCGCAAGCTCTGATTGTCTTATTTTATTGTGATGATGATTTCTTCTTATGTACGTGGGCGCCAACAGAATATTTTCACAATTGGAGAAGAAAGTTGGTGACTGAAATTTCGTGAGGAGATGCTGCTGTAACGACACACGCATTTGTTTTAATGGTTTCCACCCCAATTCACTTATGATATCTTTAGCACTCTATCGCCCGTTTCGTGGTAATACAAAACGAGCTGTCCTCCTTTGAGCGTTTTCGATGTTCTCCATCAGTCCCATCTGATGCGTATCGCACACCGCACCCCACCGCACCACAATACTCCAGAATGGGGTGGGCAAGCATGGTATAAGCTGTCTCTTTAGTTGATCTGTTGCACTTCGTAAGCGCTCTGCCAATGATCCGCCACAACCTTATCTATGTTATCGTTCCAATTTAATCATTTTAACTGAATAAGCTGTGGGTTCTTGGTGAAACGTTGTAAATTAACTAAAAATAACACTGTTTTTGGCCTTGTTTCACAATTTTATTATTGCACGATCTGGGATTCGGGTTATAAGCCTATTTTCAAGTACATTACTGAATCCTCAATGTTCTTAATGTACAGATAAGCATGATGACGAGACAAAGATAATCATCTCAACTCCTCAAGGTACTGTAGTGTAATTGCTGAATGTGTAATAATGTAAGTAATTTGTTTAAAAATGGTCATTGACATAACTGTACATTAAGCTATGGATCGATACCGTAAGAAGTTGAGAGAATTATCTTTGTCTGGTCAACATGTTTATCTGTGCATTAACAACTTTGGGGAATCAGTAATGTACTTGAAAATGGGCTTATAGCCCGAAACGGTCGTGCAATAATAAAATTGTGAAACAAGACCAAAAACAGTCTCTGTTTGGTTAAGTCCAAGTTTAAGTTATTGTTGTAATCCGTAAGTATTTAATTGAATTTACAGCCTTTAAATTTGTGTGATTTATCGTATAACCGAAATTTAGTAGATTTCTTTTGGTACTCCTGTGAATGACTTAACTTTTCATTATTTAGAGTTAACTGCCACTTTTCGCTCCATACTGGTATATTGTCTAAATCATTTCGCAAATAGTTTTGATCATCTGATGACTTTACAAGACGATAAATGACATTATCTGCAAATAACCTAAGAGGGCTGCATCTACAATATTTTCCTATGGATATGAAAATACCGATACCATCAGAATTTCTCATAAACACAGGAATGAGTCATGTCCACATTAAACACACTGAAAAGACTAGGTTCCAATTACAAAGTAAAATAGAGACGAAAATTCATAATACCGAAGTCTATATACCCATCACGAAAAAGAGTACGCAGCGTCAGTGTCATACTAATAAGTTTCGCTTCGAAACAAGCACGAAGGCAGCAACAGTTGAAAACTGTCATTATTAAATGTGGCAACCCGCGAACTTATTGAAAAGAGAAACCCAAGCACGTTTGCCTAGAAGACATAGCAAATCGATGTATATAGCTGTTTCATTAAGACTGGCTACAGAGGGTGCTCTGGCAGATGAGACCAAAGGGTAGGCGCCAATGTGTAACCATAGCACTATACTTTAGTCCATTGCAATTTTTCTGCGAATGCCAGTAAACATGTTATATGGGTAACAACACCGTCGGAAGACTGGTGTTACCTGATGCTTTGCCAGCGTTCGCCTACCCAGCCGCTCAGCCGTGGCCTGTGAGAGGCAGTGGGCTGCTACGTAGCAGGCAGGCACCTGACACCGGCAGCTGAGCGCCCTTTAAGGGCGTCCCCGGCCGTTCGCAGCGAGCGGTTGCTGCCTGCCCTACTCTGCGTACTCCCACAGGCCGCACTCCGTCAAGTTGGCCCTTTGAGAGATCCACAGGCCGGCTTCTCTGCCCTGGCACCCCCTCTGGGCCAGCCGTCTTTTGTGCTACTGACCAGTTTAACGCTAGGAGTTTCTCCAGAGAGGAAGCTGTGTGTGGATGGACCGCCCCGCATCAACGCCGCGCGCCTTCACAAAGGACAGTGCGAACTGTTTCTTTGCCGAACAGAACTCTTTCTTCTCTGCTACAGACGCATACAATGGGAAGCGGTGCTGAGCTGAAGGATGGGGCTGAGGGGTAACGAAGACTGGGGTGAGAGGACTGTGGCTGAATGGGGCGGGGGAGAGGGCGGAGGGATAAAGAAATGTCGAAGGGAAAAAGAGAATTATACTTACTCGGTACGTCTTAGTCCGGACATGATGACAGAACCCGAAACATTCATGATCCATTCTAGTTTAGTAACTCTTCATCTTTACGGCGCAGCAACATGATTATGAATATCATATCAACCTCCTGTGTGTTATCACAGATGAAGTGTTAATAATCCCAATTTTTCTGAGAATGCCGGCCAGTGTGGCCGAGCGGTTCTAGGCGCTTCAGTCTGGAACCGCGCGACCGCTACGGTCGCAGGTTCGAATCCTGCCTCGGGCATGGCTGTGTGTGATGTCCTTAGGTTAGTTAGATTTAAGTAGTTCTAAGTTCTAGGAGACTCAGACTAAGAACAGCCGACCAGTTGCAAAGGATAAAGTAATCTTTACCTAGGTTTCAATAGATATAAATCTATCTTCTTCAGAAGACGCCTGGGGACAATGAACATCGTAATATATATTAAGGTATGAAACATGAGTCAAGAATAAAGTTTAACATATATTAGGAAAATATTGTATTACAAGATGTGAGAAAGATTCTTGGTACTTACAGTATTATAACAACATGAAGTGATATGTCCTTATCGTTTAGGCAAACATCTGCATAGTTACATTAATCATATAAAATATAGCCCTGACAACAGGGTTTGTCAAACAAATAAAATAGGTACATAGAAGTTGCAGAGCGCCTAAGCGACTGAGTAAAATCGGCCAGCGTAGTAGCACAGCGGCCAGGGCAGGTGGCGCTCATGTCGCGAACTATGTGCCGATAGGCGTACTGAAGTAACATTTGAAACATCAATTTTAAATGCGTTCTTAAATAGAGTGATAATAAATAAATTGGCAAGCATTTGACACTCCCGTTATGACATTGTGGGAGGTATAGGAACAATAACGTAGATACATACATCAAAAAGACAGGTGGCGCTTCCGCCGTGAGTTACATGCAGTGGTCTATATAGCCAAAATATAAAGTTATATTACCATATTAGTGAAGCCCATAGAACGTATATAAGTCAAACCATCAAGAACAATCAGTAATGGCTTTTAAGAAAATTACGAGACCTGGTCTACAATCCAGTTACTACGTAATATAGAATAAGAGAAAATTACATGAGGGCCGCTGTAGTGGCAGCCATATATCGTGAAAAGAACACATTATATAAACAATAGTAAACTGGAGGATTTGAAAGTGCATTATAGCTTCCTGAGGAAATAGACTACTGAGGTTACTAACATTAATGTTATATATTACACAGTACGGGTTTAAAGCCTTCGAAAAATTGTTTACAGGCAAGGTTCAACTGATCATTCAGAATATTGCCGTCTTTGAGCTCTAGATGTTTAAAAATAAATAGCTCTTCCCACAGATCTAGTCTCCGTCCTTTGACCTGTCTATGTAGGATAACCGTGTCTTCTAACTGTTTAGGCGTATGGCCGGTTAACAAGAGGTGTTCAGCAAAGGTAGAGTTGCGAATATTCGTTCCTTTTTTACCTAACAGATGTTCTTTATATCGTGTTTTCACAGCTCTGCCGGTTTGACCAATATAATAAGAGGGGCAGTTATTACAGGTTAGCTTGTAAATACCTGAATTAGAAAACCAATCGCTGGCAATCTCTACTGACTGTACAAGATTTCTTTTTAAACTGTTATCTGTAGAAAAGGAGACGTTACAGTTATATTTTTTATTCAGAAGACGTTTAATCCTATACGATAAGTTACCCAGGAAAGGGATGGAAATAAATTTTTTAGTATCTGTGGTATCCGTGGGGAGAATATTTTTCAAAGTCGAACATTTTTGGGAGATTTTCTTATTGAGCAGGTAATCGATCATATTCTGGTTATACCCATTATTAACCGCAATCGCTTTGATGACATTCAATTCCTTTTTTTGATCCGCAGGTGATAAAGGAGTGGTTACCATTCGGTGAATGGCGGAATGAAAAAATGCCAATTTATGAGCTTTTGGATGGGTTGAGTCAGCAGGAATGACATTATCAGAATATGTTTCCTTGCGGAAGATATTAAAATGGAAGGAATTATCTTCTATAGAAATTGTTAAATCGAGAAAATTAAGTTCACGTTTATCATTTTGAAGTTCTTTTGTGAAGGAAATTTTTTCATGTAAACCGTTGAAAGTGTTAAAGAGATGCTCTAACTCATGATCAGTGCCATCAAAAGCAATGAAAATGTCATCAACATACCGTGCATAATAGCGGATTTTGTGGCGTAATTCTGAACTTGAATTGAAGAACGTTGTTTCTAGGGCGTTAATGAAAACCTCTGCTAGAATACCGGCGAGGGGGCTACCCATTGCTAGACCATCTGGTTGTACATACATTTTCCCGTTAAATGTGAAGTAATTGTATTTTAAAATGACCTTGAGCAAACCAATGAGTTCGGCAATCTGAGTTTCACTTAATTTTTTGTGTTTAAGAAGATTCTCTTTTACAAGGTCTATGGTTTCATCAACCGGAACATTTGTGTAAAGGCTGACGATGTCAAAGGACACCAGTCTAGTGTCAGGTGTACAACTTATAGATTGAATATTGTTAATTAATTCCTTACTGTTTTTTACAGAAAAATTATTTTCAAAAGTGAAAGCATCTTTAATTTTAAAATGGAGGCGCCTAGCAAGTGTGTGATGTGGACTGCCTATACCATTCACTATAGGGCGGATCGGGTGATTTTGTTTATGCAGTTTAAACTGACTTCTAAGCACTGGTGGTTTAGGGTTCATATTTATAAGCCCTTTCTTTTGGAACTTATTGAACAAGCTGACGGAATTCGTTAAAGTACGCCGGATTTCATTTTGCAGTTCATTAGTAGGATCTACAGTAACCTCAGTGATGTCGTTTTCCTCAAAAAACTTTACAGTCTTCTCTATATATTCTAAATTGTTCTAAGTCTAGGGGACTGATGACTTCAGATATTAAGTCCCATAGTGCTCAGAGCCATTTGAACCATTTTTCTTTTCTTTCTGAGAATGCGTTACACCTGAGACGCCTAATTGCTTTCAGTGCCCTGAGTCAAATTCATAGAGTTCTGTTAATTTTTGCAAACCTGCAGTCTTCTATAGATGTCTCTGTGCATACAGCAGCATGCAGGTCGTACATCTGTTGTCTTGGGGCTGTAATGAACAGTTAGCGAAGAACTGCTGTTACATAAACAACTGGTTCGTTAATTCTTTAGGGATATTACTCGTATTTATTTTAGGAGAAGACAAGAAATTGCGAGTTGCAAATATTCACTCCGTTTTAACAAGACTCACTTTATTTATGTATTTACAAATTTTATATTGTAATACCAGCAACTGATCACCAGTTACTGATTCGTAACCTGTTCTGTGCTCACTATTCGCGCATGAAATTAAGATTTGACCGATTGCACTATCCAACACGTCTGTCTCCCACCATTACTCCTTACGATCTGATAAACACTTAACTGAATTTGCACAAAATTAAAATATGACTGCTTTCGACAACGTATCCGTCCGCCATGACTACTTCTTCCGATCAGATTACGCAGTGCCGCTAGTTCACTTGGCAGCCCGGTCTAGGAGGGCCTCCTTAGACATCCAACGAGCTTTATTTGCCTTTTCGTCTGGCTTTTGTTTTTAATTTTGCATGGAATTCTGACTTTCGAAATAAATAGGCGATAACTTGCTGTTTAGAGATACCTATTCCAGGATGTATTGTTCTTAAAATATTAACGAAAGAAAGTTAGCGTTTTGGCGCGCATCCTCGGAACATATTAACAAATCACTTTGATAGACAACAATTCTGTTCGTCTTTCTCACGAATAAGATGCCATCTACTACTGGTACCTCACACCACTGGTTACGTCATATGCATAATGCTGCGACATCTACTGCTCTGAGGAAGGCATCTTGCAACCAGATATGATGGCTGCTAAAGCCAGAAATATCACACTTTTCTGCATCTTTAAACCCTTTCCAAGCGATACCTCGAATGTAAGTGTGAAGGTTTACACGGCTATTGTCAATTCGGATAAAATCGTTTTGGCAATTCGTCACGTGATGTTGAACAAACTATTATTAAAACCGACGTTTCACCGCTCTTTGCAGCACTACTCTTCATAACACAGTAAGTCGAAACTTCGTTTTAATAGTGGCTTTATTTTCAGAATGACGCTGCCAAATGCGCGAGAGTGAATTGGTTTCAATACCCCAACTTTTCTGCTGCTACGTGCAACACCAATTGTCCAGTAATTACAAACATGACATTTGCAGTTTGTTTACTTTCGTTATCTGATATCGACTTGATTCGAAGCAACTGCCCTAATTTTGTGAGTGATCTGCAGTCCGCAAAGGCAGTCCCTGTGCTGTCAAGAACGAGGTCATAGAAAGAAATGTGAACATTTTTGACCATAAAGTACGGAATGACACGTTGGAGTCAGGCAAAATATTCAGATGTGTCAATAAATCATCTTTGAGCAAGGATGCAATACACTAGAAACTGATGTATTTTTTATGTCATTTTATCTTAAAAAATTGAGAAGTAACAATTCCGAGGATTTGATTGTAGCAATTAAAGTAACCTAGAAACCATCTTACCTTCATATGAGCCGCAGTCACTGCAATATAATACATACATTCAAGATTAAACGTTTCCGCGTTGATCAAAATAACGAAAAATAATGTTGATTATCGATAGCGCTGAACAGTGTGTTTTAGCCGTCATATTGAACTGTTGATGTACATACATCGTTAGAAGACTTCGGAATTAATCTGTGCTACAAATCGGGAAGTCTGTTATTGAGACTCATACCCGCTTGTTCAGGATGAACCAGAACTGTACCAACAAAATTTTGGAGGTCGTTCGAAGATATTTTCTGTGTATTCTGTATGGTCTCCGATGGCTTCTTACAAAGGAATTGTATTTTGTTTGATTTTTTCCCATTTATCTTTGTATTTATATTGTACTGCAAATATATGCACACGAAGCAAATGCGACGGTTCTTACTGTGTGTCTTATTTGGGAAGAAACTCGTTCCATTCAATCACGGTAGCTGCTGTTGACAACAGTAACGAAAAAAGTGGTTCAAATGGCTCTGAGCACTATGGGACTTAACATCTGAGGTCATTAGTCCCCTAGAACTTAGAACTACTTAAACCTAACTAACCTAAGGACATCACACACATCCATGCCCGAGGCAGGATTCGAACCTGCTATCGCAGCGGTCGCGCAGTTCCAGACTGAAGCGCCTAGGACCGCTCGGCCACAACGGCCGGCCCAACAGTAACGACCACTTTATTCTTCTCCTTCCAGCTTGCATTCAGAACTGTTCTGTTGTGTGTCTGGGTTTGTATTTTCTGAGTTTGTGTTTGTGGCAGTGCTAGTTGCGCGTTAACAGTGACACACAGCAGTATGGATTGGTTTACTAAAAAATTAGCAAACCTTTCGTTAGTAACTAAAGCATACCAGAAACTCAGTCATGTCAGCGAAACAATCTAATTGATTACGGTCCATAAACCATTAGAATCAAAATGCAATTCCCCTTTCCTTGTTTCATTCATCGGCTCTGCAGTATAAATTATTATCTAAGGTTATTTAAAGTATGGCCTTACTTGCTATTCACAAGTTATTGTTTGAAGAATATGTTTAAAAGTATTTTTATGTAAAGGGACAATTTTGTTTGCTTTCATAGATGCCGTTATTGGGCGATCTGTAACAGAAATATTTGTTAAATACCAAATTCATTAAAATGAAAATTGGAAAATGAAACAATTACACACACACACACACACACACACACACACACACACAAGAGTGCGCCCTGAATCGAAACCTGCCTCTGTAATAGAGATCAGCATTGAATGCGTAGCAATGGCGTTGGACTGATGGGCAGCCAGTGTCAATCCCGGTGGCGAAAGAAAGTCTCATTCAGCACTTGTATTTGACCGGGAAGAGGAGAAGGGATGAGGGCGCACAGTTTCTGATCAGCCATGCCCTGTGTTACATTCCAAATCTCTCACCAGCGTATCATGGGGCGAAAGCAATGGGCGCTGTAGGTTCTACAATATAACAGGCTTTACAGTGTAAATAGTGCTCAGCTTGTCAGATGGGAACAAGCTCGGCGGTCTCTTTGTGCTGGTCAAGAGGAGTAGACAACGTGCTACGTTTCACTTTCTACATCCAGTTAACTCATAACAACACTACGCCGTACAAGCACCCAGTCATCCACATGATGCAGCCACCTTATTGACACTTCGTAAATGTAGGAGGAAGGAACAGCAAACCATCTCCGCTAAGACTTTCCCCACGGCGGCAATGCAGGATTCCTGCATCTCCCCCCAGCATTCATTTCCTGAGTATGGGAAGCGTTTATCGTGAAATTGAAACCACTTCTCATAAAGATGGGCAGTTTATGATGCATTTCACAGATTATGTATGGTTTCTCCAGTTTTTACTAAAGTGGATACGGACTCGTCCACTACGTATTCCTGTAGTAAATTCTGCATTCTCCTTTCTTTTTCTTGGGCCTTTGTCACGCACCGGTGCAGGCTCGACATTCTTATTAACCGAATTGGCGTGGTTACAGCCATGTTTCCGGAGTCTCCTACAACGCTGTCAACCCGCAACATAGCACCGCTATGCGCGTCATCGCTCCGACTCCGCAGGCGCACCAGACGAAGTCAGCTGATCTTCGCCTGTCCTGGGTGCCTATTCTGTATCTTTCCGCTCCTGTGCCGATCGTTTCGGTAGTCAAGAGCACCGAACGGTCTAGTACTCGAATTAGAGCCCCTGCGTTATTCACTATGCATCTCGGAAGCGATACCGTTCGGGTCTAGAGAACCGAAGCGCTGTTGTCAGTTCGCATCGCACAAGCCAATCAAAAGAAAGCGGCCGCAGTTCCACGCATGCGCACTGCAGCGCGCACAGCGCCACGAACACAAAGCGGCCAGCAGACGACACAGGAGCGCTATTCTTCGAAGTACCGAAAAAATAGCGTATTTCACTGTATTCTGCAAATTGTCGTAAATGCCGCATTATGTCATCATATTCTCATTCACACTGACATTGTGTTTGGTATTTTACGTTTTGGAAAATGAGTTAGGAATAGTGTGTAGTACCACATTGCACTAATACATCTATAAAAACAACCGAAAAATTGATTCTGAGAGTTTCAAAGAATAAGAAGATAAACAGAATGTGGTTATAGCTCGCTCCTAGAGATCCAAATGATCAAATAGCCCACTTCCCCATATGATACGTCAACGATTTGGGTCTTAAAAACAAAATTTAAAAAAAACGTGTTTTGAGAGCTTCTGCAGTTCATCGAAGTTTATAACATGCATCTCATGAATGAAAATGTTTCGTATGTGGTGTTACAGTCTAAAAACATTACGGCGGAGATCTTTCATCTCTGTCTACTGTTGTTGAGTATTCGAGCGCAGATAAATACTTGTGACAAGCAAGATTGTGAAGATGATTGCTGCTAGTTACATTCCCAGTAATTTAAGTTGTGCTCCTAGATTCCTGTCTAGCCGCATACTCGGAAATCGCTACGTTTTCGGAAAAAATGGTGAATTATTTCTGACAAGCAAAAATATAAAGGTCGCTGCCAGTTGTCTCACTCACAGCAATTTCATCTCCAACATTTTTATATTTCGTGTTTTAAGCACACAGGAATCACGAAATAATTATTGAGGAAGCACGCTCTTACATGTAAGTAATAACGAATATTGCAGAAAATCTTAACTTACACGAATAACAATGTCTCAGAACGTGTTGCATATATGAAGACGAAAAAAAAAAAAAGAAAGCATCCATGCGCGAACCCGTGCCTTTACGTGTAGGACTCCCGCGCTCTAACCACTTGGCCACACTAACCAACAGCATTGCTCAATTCTTATACTATTGTGGAGAGGAACTTAGGCTGACTTCGTTGCCAAACGGTGCTCCGTAAGTCAGAAATGCGTAATAGTTTGGAAGGTTTCCAATATCAGGCTAAGCATTATTGCTTTCCATTGTTACTTGAAAGTTGTAAACATGTTTCGATAATTACTAACTAAACCATTTGTGGGAAAAAGTACACAAAATCACTAGTAATGTCAGTTCACACTCATGTAATATACGTAAGCAGAGCCGATGTCTTGATATTTAATGATCTTTAAACTCTTATTAGCATTAAAATAGCACGTATTTTGAGAGAATATTGACCGAAAACGCTTTCTTTTTGCATGGAATCATTCACAGTAACAACCTAACCTAACCATATTTCTAACAAAGGAAAATAGTCCATTATGAACTCACTTTCTAACCGGATGCGTCTTCTGGCGATTCTTTAGTAACACAATCACTAAATCCAAAGCTAAAACCACTAAATATGTTTAAAATAACAACTTATAGGTGTACGTAAACGACAGCTCACCGATCGGCAGGGCCACACCGAAATCCAAAACCTCTCGCTACAATTATCATAAAATCGGTGGGAGGACCGTTCGGTAACAGGTCTCAGAAGCTTACTGAATAGGATATTTCTTGTGGCAGCCTGTCACATACGTGCAAAATTTAGTTGAAAACGTTCCAGGCCTATCAAGACGCTACGCTGCAATTACACCCACAGACACGTACGAGTCAGATGTGCTAATACCGTACACCAAGGTCCCAAAATCTCTGGGCACGCTTTCCTGTTGCTTCCAAAGAGCAAACCACGTAGTCAGCTTCATGTACGACCTAGTTTTGCTTCCATTGAAAACGTTTGCTGTTAACAAGTGCCGGCCGGAGTGGCCGAGCGGCTCTAGGCGCTTCAGTCTGGAACTGCGCGACCGTTACGGTCGCAGGTTCGAATCCTGCCTCGGGCATGGATGTGTGTGATGTCCTTAGGTTAGCTAGGTTTAAGTAGTTCTAAGTTCTAGGGGACTGATGACCTCAGATGTTAAGTCCCATAGTGTTCAGAGCCATTTGAACCATTTTTTATTAACAGGTAATAATATCCTTCCAAGATGAGCTAAATGAAACCTATTGCTTTGTGATGACTATATATCCTGCCGCTTGTTTCTACCAATGATGGTTCGCCATATGCCTCAGAATCAATTATTAATACAAAATGAAAGCATATATCGTATGACCAGTAGGCTGACTGGAAGCTACTTGTTACTCAAGAGAAGATTTTTCCCACGGAATTGCCCCTCACATATAAGTTTCGCTAGTGGCCTTGGTTAACCTACGAGACACGTGGTTAAACAACGACGTAAATGATATCAAGAGGAATTCGGTAACTGCGCTTTTATTTCAGAAAGGTCTACACCCATGGAAAAACTAAACAATACGTACGTTTTCGTTCAAACTACCAAGAAACAAATGAGGTTTTCAGCTGTGTCAGTTACAAATATCATGCGTATGTGGGTTCGCAAGGTACTAGGAAGCACAGTACAGAAGAGGCGTAACTTCCAGACATCGCGATTGAATCGATTACAAATGATGTGACAGAAATCATTACGTTATCCGTGGTGTTAAGGAGAGATTAGACATGCAGCAGAAGTAATCTGTGCACCAGGCGAGTTGACGAGCAAGTCATGGTATCTCAAGATTCGCTGTAACAAACGCCGAGGCCCGAATTACGAAAGAATTGTAATTAAAAAATTAAGAATCCTTACTATGCTTGTGAAACGACTCTGATTTGGTCCCGTGATTCCTAAACTTCAAACTATGCTAATCTCAGTTAAACAGAAACACTACAGCGAGAATACTCACCATTCTGGCTGCCGCCTCGGATCATGAACAGACGCCAACTGCTCTCCGTTGATCTTAGAACCGGAGACTCCAAATGATTTCTCTGTCGCTCTCTTAAACCGAAAGCTCTATGTACCGACTTCTCAAAACAGCATATTCTCATCGCTTCTGCCCGAAACCCAGTACCCTCTTTACTTTTCATTTCTCTAACTTGGATGTATCACCAAAAATAATTATGTTAAATATCCGCGTCAGCCAGCCAGCGGTAAAGTTTAGTTGTTGACCTATCCGAAGAGAGGAAATTTTCCACACGACTCTCGTCTTTTTGTCTCATGAGTCTCAGAAAGATCCACGTCTCAAATTAGCAGCAAGTGACAGCTCTTGTCTTGGCATTAGTCTCTGAGACATTAGCAAACGCTTGCTTCTTTTCTTACCTTTACCAAACCACGAAGTTCTCATGGTTCCTGTAAATACGTTCGCCGTCGCTGACTATGGTGAGAGAGTAATTTCCTATTCAATCAGCAGACTGCCAGCATGTTGTTTGGGGACGTAAACACTCGTCAGTTTCTGAGCTGATTCCCTGCTGCTGGAGCCCCCGTGTCTGTAGTAGGCATAACTTCACCGTTAATCAGAAATCTGTCTGCCACAGGCACGTTCCACTAGAATCTGGAGTGACAGACCCCTGAAGAGTTTGAAATGCGACTGCCCAAGACAGAATCTCCTCTGAATATATTACACGGAGCAATAAAATCTCAGTTTACAAAGCGTGACACTTCGAATAAAACATTTGAGCTTTCGATAGCTGTCTTCATCATCATCAGGAGTTAAAATCTCTGACTGTCGGGGCTGGCACAATTTTCTGCTTATATAGATCTAATGGCAGCATCTGGAACCTTCTAGAGAGGGCCGCAGTGTCGCACTCGCGGAAGGCAACTTGTGCAGCTCCAGCAGCTTCGTCCTGCCGGGGAACCGAGACCCACGAGAAAGACGGGCATGTGACATTACAGGCCCAAGAGAAAGACAGGCATGTGATACGGTAGGCCTTACGAGTGTCAGCAGCCGACTTCGGCGGGGAGCGAATAACCATGTCACACGAGTTTAATAATTCTTAATTGCGCGTTTCATTGCATGCAAGCTCTCGACAAGACACGAAAAGTTAGCGCCTATACAGGGTTCCTTTTCATTGACGTATTGCTTTTCTGTGGGTCCTACATGGACTAATGTGACGTCACACGTTCGTTGTGGGGTCCGTATTTCTCATGGGCCCCGCGTGGGACCGAGTAATGTCTTATGACGCGAGAAGCCTGCGCCAGTTTGCCGCTCCCGTGTCTCTATAAACGTCAAACTACGTCTTTGCTTTCGCTCAGTGTCCAAGGACTACGAGAACACATGTTACGTGAAGGTTCTGCATTGTCTGAGGGGCGCAAAGAGAGCTGCCCTGTCTTAAGAGGGACGAGCCTGGAGTAACAACTGGGTTAGGTGATAACATTACATCGGACGAAAAATATTATTTCAGTAAAATCTAACTTGCTTATTTCTTGGCCTGTTTGGAGGAGTATCAAATTATCTATCAAGATTCTATTAAAACGATCTAATTTCGAGGGCGACTGGAATTACTTCTGCTCTGCTTAGGCTCACACTGAAGGTACTGGTGGAAACCAATATCAGACGACTTTTAATCACAGCAGGCGGACGTCACTTTCAAAGTGAAAGTAGTGACACGCGCCAGCATCTTCGCATGTTTCTTTTATTAGTCTACGTCTTTGTCGCCCGCTATCGGATCAGATTTTCGTATTAACTGGAATACGAACGGAATCATTATGGGAAAGGACTTACCATATATCAAACGTGCAAACCTAAAGAATACAACGGCAAATTTCAATCCGAGAGGTTGGTTATATTCACAAACAATTAGCAAGTGGCAAAAGCCAATGAACAGTTTAGAAAAGTAAAAAGGTATGGCAGGGATCTGGCAGACCTCTCTGAGTATTGCAGTACTTAACCGTCTTAGAATGCGTTCCACTGAGTTCTGAAATTCTGAAAGCGGAATTTGCCTCCTCTCTCCCCAACTTTCGGCACACTGTTCGGTCACACAACTGAAACTCCAATTTATTTCATTGCTACTAGGAGAGAAGGCTCTGAAAGGACTAGACCAGCAAATTAATCTAATTATTTTTCTAACCACATGCAATTACCACACGTTTGTGAATAGGAGTATAATTATGCTGACGCACAAAGGTACGGTTGCGATCTGTTGCCAGAATGAGAAATGCGTTCTGCTTTCTAACACAATTTCAGGTGATCTATGTCTTTTAGTCGTAGGTGATACGTTACTTGCTACGATGACTGGCTCGGTCAGCGTCATGACCGCGAAAATCTAGTACTAATTCTTGCTGTCTGACCGCCTCTGTAACTGAACTATAAGGCAAGGCCTTGGCAGTTGTGACGACTGGTTTGATCGGAAGGCTTCAGTGTCCAACGGCCCCATGAAGGACGATTAGGTTTAGGGCTCCTTGAAATTTCTAGCGAGAGTATTGCAGCTTTTCAGATATATGCTAATGTAACTGAGTAGAGTCAGTGAGAGACAGCTCGATTTAAAGCGGGTGAGTCGATAATCTGAGGCTGCAAAGAATAGGTAATTTACTAACGGATGGAAGTAAAAAGGGGGGGGGGGGGTAACATTGAAAAAAATGGCTCTGAGCACTATGGGACTCAACATCTGAGGTCATCAGTCCCCTAGAACTTAGAACTACTTAAACCTAACTAACCTAAAGACATCACACACATCCAGGCCCGAGGCAGGATTCGAACCTGCGACCGTAGCAGTCACGCGGTTCCGGACTGAAGTGCCTAGAGCCGCACGACCACCGCGGCCGGCTGGTAACATTGAAGAGACTATGGCTTCGATACAGCAAGAAGGACCGAAAGTATTTAGATAGTAGGATCTACACTTAGATGAAGATATGCATAGCATGAACTAGCGTAGAAAGATCCAACGAACTAGTCTTCGGACTGAAGTAATGAGTCGCGATTTTCAGGCGTTCATAGCACTGCAGCAGTGTGATTTTCGATATGTTTAGGTGATAATCATAACTTCACGAGTTACGCGGCATAAGTAAGCGATATGATGAAGCCATACGAAACAACTCGCCACGACTTTTGTTCCACTGCAGTTGCACAGAGTCGTAAGTGTGACTTTGAATGTGTAACACTCTTCGGTTTAAAATATGCAAATATTTTAAAAAAGACATTTACACTTTGCTATTTGTTGTGAAGAGAGAAACTTTTTCAAATTAAAAATTCGCCTTTGTTTTCTATGCTATCCTTGTACCTCATTCGTTGAGACATCGATGACCTATATGTTACAGTAATACATAATATTTCATTTACACTCAGCATACATGTGGCTCTGTCCTGCTTCTAGATATTATAAACACATTAATAGCACCATCAACACACACACACACACACACACACACACACACACACACACACACACACGCGCACACGCACACAAAAGGTCGTGCGAAAATTTTAAACACATTGTAAATCACGCATTGGAGAAATATGTGCCGAAAAAGAGGGTTACGGACGGAAAAGACCCACCGTGGTTTAACAGCGCAATTCGGAGAATGCTCAGGAAGCAAAGACAGTTGCACTCGCGGTGCAAGAAAGATCGGGAGAATGGGGACAGGCAAAAGCTAGTAGAGATTCGTGCTGCTGGAAAAAGAGCGATGCGCGAGGCATACAACCACTACCACCGTCATACCTTAGCAAAAGATCTTGCTGAAAACCCAAGGAAATTCTGGTGTTACGTAAAATCGGTAAGCGGGTCGAAGGCTTCCATCCAGTCACTCACTAATCAGTCTGGCCTGGCAACGGAAGACAGCAAAACGAAAGCTGAAATTTAGCATTTGAGAAATCTTTCACGCAGGAGGATCGTACAAACATACCGCCGTTTGAGTCTCGTACAGATTCCCGTATGGAGGACATAGAGATAGACATCCCTTGGGTTGTGAAGCAGCTGAATGGGTTGAAAATAAATAAATCGCCAGGTCCTGATGGGATTCCAATTCGGTTTTACAGAGAGTACTCTACTGCATTTGCTCCTTACTTAGTTTGCATTTATCGCGAATCTCTTGCCCAACGTAAAGTCCCGAGCGACTGGAAAAAAGCGCAGGTGACGCCTGTATATAAGAAGGGTAGAAGGACGGATCCTCAAAATTACAGACCAATATCCTTAACATCGGTTTGTTGCAGAGTTCTCGAACATATTCTCAGTTCGAGTATAATGAATTTCCTTGAGGTTGCTGTACATGCATCAGCACGGCTTTAGAAAGCATCGCTCCTGCGAAACACAACTCGCCCTTTTTTCACATGATATCTTGCGAACCATGGATGAAGGGTATCAGACGGATGCCATATTCCTTGATTTCCAGAAAGCGTTTGACTCGGTGTCCCACTGCTGACTCCTAACTAAGGTACGAGCATATGGGATTGGTTCCCAAGTATGTAAGTGGCTCGAAGACTTCTTAAGTAATAGAACCCAGTACGTTGTCCTCGATGGTGAGTGTTCATCGGAGGAGAGGGTATCATCTGGAGTGTCTCAGGGAAGTGTGGTAGGTCCGCTGTTGTTTTCTATCTACATAAATGATCTTTTGGATAGGGTGGATAACAATGTGCGGCTCTTTGCTGATGATGCTGTGGTGTACGGAAAGGTGTCGTCGTTGAGTGACTGTAGGAGGATACAAAATGACTTGAACAGGATTTGTGATTGGTGTAAAGAATGGCAGCTAACTCTATAGATAAATGTAAATTAATGTAGATGAATAGGAAAAAGAATCCCGTAATGTTTGAATACTCCATTATTAGTGTAGCGCTTGACACAGTCACGTCGATTAAATATTTGGGCGTAACATTGCAGAGCGATATGAAGTGGGACAAGCATGTAATGGCAGTTCTGAGTAAGGCGGATAGTCGTCTTCGGTTCATTGGTAGAATTTTGGGAAGATGTGGTTCATCTGTAAAGGAGACCGCTTACAAAACACTAATACGACCTATTCTTGAGTACTGCTCGAGCGTTTGGGATACCTATCAGGTCGGATTGAGGGAGGACATAGAAACAATTCAAAGGCGGGCTGCTAGATTTGTTACTGGTAGGTTTGATCATCACGCGAGTGTTACGGAAATGCTTCAGGAACTCGGGTGGGAGTCTCTGGAGGAAAGGAGGCGTTCTTTTCGTGAATCGCTCCTGAGGAAATTTAGAGAACCAGCATTTGAGGCTGACTGCAGTACAGTTTTACTGCCGCCAACTTATATTTCGCAGAAAGACCACAAAGATAAGATAAGAGAGATTAGGGCTATACAGAGGCATTATAGGCAGTCATTTTTCCCGCGTTTTGTTTGGGTGTGGAACAGGGAGAGAAGATGCTAGTTGTGGTACGAGGTACCCTCCGCCACGCACCGTATGGTGGATTGCGGAGTATGTATGTAGATGTAGATGTAGAGAACTGAACCCGTGATCCATAATGTATGACAAGACGGCCGACCTGGAAAACAATTTTCCTAAGTACTGTTATCCATATTGCTTGTCTCAGTGGCAGGTTTAAATTTTTGATGTACGGTAAATTGAGTGCTCTGTAGCAATTTGAATTCAATTATTTAATCGTGAGATTATTTGAAATGACATACAGATGTATACGTAGAATGTAAGATATGATACGTGACACGGCTCTCCTCTCAAGTATTCGCCAACCATGGAATTTGAGATTCAGTTGTACTGAGCGATGGGAAGAGACATTTAACGTATCGACTTCTTTAATGCATTATCATGCGTCCAATATGAAACATCACTACTCATCTAACGTTACGTTATTATTAGGAGAAAATGCGTCAGTCATTCATCTCTAAACCAGTAAACAGAATGCTGGATGTTGTTCTGCTGAGTCAATTGCACCCCGCTGTGATCGAGCGGTTCTAGGCGCTTCAGTCCGGATCCGCGCTGCTGCTATGGTCGCAGGTTCGAATCCTACCTCGGGCGTGGATGTGCGTGATGCCCTTAAGGTTGGTTAGGGGACTGATGACCTCAGATGTTAAGCCCCATAGTGCTTAGAACCATTTGAATCTAAGTCAACTAGTGGAAATAAATTTTTATCCGTCTATAGCTGAAATGAAGTGTGTGATACATCAGAAATCTGTTCAGTCTGTTTATTTCCTTGATCCATATCAACAGTGTTCTAGTAAATATGAGACGTAAGTCAAAACACATCGTCAGTGTAGTTAGACAAATGTAAATTCGGAGTATATAGAATGAAACTGAAATGATTAGCATAATAGACTAATTGTTGGTACCACTGTATGGTTTCAGAAATTGATGTCGCTCAAGTGGAACAAAAGACAGTAAAATTTGTCTGGCCGATTACATCATTTTTAGTAGCACGAGATGGTGAGATAATAAAAGAAGTTGATTAGATTATATTTATGAACATGTATGGGTGATTCCCTTGGAATTTTCGGTTCTAAGGTATTAAGCACAAATTGTGTCAGTAGGTGACAAAAAGTTACATGAGGCCACAGTTATTATATCACTATTTAATGTAATTTTCTATCTTCATCGCTACTTATTTTATTTTATTTATACCTGTAATCTTTGCGAATTACGCCATGATCAGAGTCACATTAACAGAACGCCGATACATAATATCTTGTCTGATTGTCACATACAACTTTCCAGTTCTTGTTACAGTTGTACATCACCCATAAGGAGTGCTACAGTGGCTAAATACCCATATTTCACCCTCAGCTGTCAAAGCAGAATATTCCATGAGCACTCGGAAACACACGCCACAGTAAGACGCGGCATTCTACAGACGTCCTGTAGAACCCTGCCAATAAATCGTAGACTTCCGCTAGTTTTCCCAGCAATTTATTTTTACGTCAACGCTCGAATTCATTTCATTTTTTCGTACTATTAACGCTAGATATTTTACAATGTAGCAGGCTACAGTAGCTTATTGTATATCTCGTAATAGCATTGCATAGCATTCTTTGTCATTGTTCTTTGCGTCATAGTACATACATATTCATTTAGAAAGAGCAGTCATTCGTTACAACATACTGAATCTGCGGTTTCCTTAGAGTGACTGAGCGACAAGAGTTGCTGTAGAGCCGCCCAGATTGGCCGAGTGGTTCTAGGCGCTACAGTCTGGACCCGCACGACCGCTACGGTCGTAGGTTCGAATCCTGCCTCGGGTATTGATGTGTGTGATGTCCTTAGGTTAGTTAGGTTTAAGTAGTTCTAAGTTCTAGGGGACTGATGACCTCAGAAGTTAAGTCCCATAGTGCTCAGAGCCATTTGAACTTGCTGTAGACGAGAGCATCAGGTGCTGTTAGTCTTACCTGATTTTTTTTTATATTTATCGAGACAATTAGAAGTCCTGTGTCATTCCCCTGACGGTGTATCCAATGTCGTTTTAGATTCTGTTGAACATCCGCATTACAGTATAACATAGTGAGTGCTTTTCTACGTACGCATGCATACAGGTTTTTAACCCTTTAATGGGCTCCGGAAAGGTTCAAAACATGAAATGTTCAATTTTTTCATTTTTGCATTTTAAAAATTTACATACTTTCTCCTTTCAATTGGTACATAATTTAATAAGTTCAGAATAGTACAACTATTTTTAAAATACTTTGAAATATGTTCTGCGTGGGCGAGACCCACTGTGGCGCTGTTAAACTGCTTTTAAATGTTGTACTCATGAATCTACGCGCTCATTGTGTACATTTAATGATGTGAGAGAAAATAAGTGTTAAAAAAAAGTGTTGTGGCTAACCTGTGACAGTTAGATATATATCACTAGCTCGATTGTCGTGTGTTTCATGTTCAGTTCTGAATGGAATTTTTGCAAACTGTGTAAGATGTATTCAGTGTAGTGAGGTCGGTCTGGAACTCTCTATAAAAAGTCCCGTAGGAGTTGCCAGCGAAATGGAATTGAAGTGTGGTAAGTGATCACACATGACCACGGTTTGGAACAGTGTTGCAGTTACTCCAAATGAAGAAAATGGTAGCAAAATCTGTGAACACAATATTAGATTTTCTTACGCCTTGCGTACAGTTGGTAAGGGTGTTACTGCAGGTGTAGTTTTCTGTGTCATAATGGATCTTCCTAAACCCCCAATCAAGTTCACGAACTGTGATAGATTTATAGGGTCTAAAGTAGAAGATGTCTGTATAGAATTTATGAAGAAAGCTGTGGAAAAGGCAGTAATAGAAAACTGTGGTAATAGAGAGTCGACTTCAGCATTCAGTGAGACTTGGTATAAAAGGGGACACACAACTCTTCATGGTGTAGTATTTACCACCAGCATGTATATAGGAAAACTTT
This sequence comes from Schistocerca piceifrons, assembly GCF_021461385.2. Lineage (NCBI taxonomy): Eukaryota > Metazoa > Arthropoda > Insecta > Orthoptera > Acrididae > Schistocerca > Schistocerca piceifrons. The sequence goes on along the minus strand of NC_060139.1, from coordinate 316,970,513 downwards.
AGATGTAGCAGTAATATCTAAATGTCGTAGGTGTCCACAAAAAAATAAAAGTGCATATGAAAATAATTCCACAACTAACTGTAGTGGCAGTAGCAGACGAATGTAAGTGGCTGGTGTTGTTAGTATATTTCAACGTTCTGTCACGCGTAATAAAGTGCGATATGTGAATTATATTGGTGACGGTGATTATAAAAGTTTCAAATATTTTCAAGAATTGAAGGCCTATGGTGGTGATGTTGTAGTGCAGAAATTGGAGTGTATTACACACGTACAGAAACGAATGGGATCAAGACTTCGACGACTGAAATCTTCGTACAAAAAACAAAAGCTCAGTGGTGGTAAAGGGTTGGATGGGAAGATTAACTGACGATGTAATTGACAAAATACAGAACTATTATGAAATGGATACTAGGCAAAACACACACAGTGTCGATGAAACGAAGACGGCTGTTGGGCTCTTTTTTTTAATACTTTTTCAACCTATGAAAGTGCACGTCAGTACTTGTCCCAAAAGAGAAAACAGCAAGGGAATGCTAACTGGTGATTTGTACACTCATAAGCATAGTCTGTTTGATGCGGTAATGGAGGTGATAAAATTTATTTCAGACACTTAGCAGCACCTGAACTGTTGAAAAAATGTGTTCATGGAAAAACTAAAATTCCAGTGAAAGTGTAAATAGTGTTGTATGGTCAAGAATCGCCAAGACTGTGTTTGTTGGAATAGAAAGACTTCACTTTGGTGTGTATGATGCTGTTGCTACTTTCCGTGATGGCAACGTTATAAGGTCCAAAGTACTTAATATGTGAATGAAGATAGGCTTCAACATGGTACGAACAATGCTTGCTTTAGACAAGGAACGTCTTTGGGCTGCTGACAGGGCAGTAAATAGCCTAGAAATACAAGCCATAGCAAACAGGAGGAGGACAAAGAGCAAGCTGGAGGAATAGTTCGTAGAAAATGAAGTTAACCCATCCTATGAACCTGGAATGGAGTAAAAAGGTAATCCAAACTTAGTTACTCGATTCTAAGAAGTTTTATTTTTTCATACAAATTACACGTTTTCTCATGATGTATCAAACCAATTTCCTTCAGATTTTCAGGAAATGTTACACAGTCCCTTTTGCGTAACGTAACTTCCCTCACCATCATCTGATTTAATTCGACTTCTTCCATTAACCTCGTTTTGCTTTTGTTGATGTTCATCTTATACCCTTCTTTCAAGACACTGTCCATTCCGTTCAGTTGCTCTTCCAGGTCCTTTGTTGTCTCTGACAGAATGACAATCCCATCGGTAAACCTCAACGTTTTTATGTCTTCTCCATGGATTTTAGTTCCTACTTCAAATTTTTCTTTTGTTTCCTCTACTGCTTTCCCAATATACAGATTGAATAACGTCGGAGAGAGGGTACACCTCTGTCTCACTCCCTTCCCAACCACAGCTTCCCTTTCGTGGCCCTCGACTCTTATAACTGCCATTTGGTTTCTGTACAAACTGTAAATAGCCTTTCGATTATTGTATTTTCCCTCTGACACCTTCAGAATTTGAAAGAGAGTATTCCAGTCAACGTTGTCAAAAGCTTTCTCTAAGTCTACAAATGTTAGAAACGTAGGTTTGTCTTCCCTTAACCTATCTTCTAAGATAAGGCGTAGGTCAGTATTGTCTCACTTGTTCCATCATTTTTACTGAATCCAAACTGATCTTCCCCGAGGTCGGCTTCTACCAGTTTTTCCATTCGTCTGTAAAGAATTCGTGTTAGTATTTTGCAACCGTAATTTATTAAACTGATGGTTCGGTAATTTTCACACCTGTCAGCACCTGCTTTCTTTCGGATTGGAATTATTATATTATTCTTGAAGTCTGAGGGTATTTCGCCAGTCTCATACATCTTGCACACCAGATGGAAGAGTTTAGCCATAGCTGGCTCTCCCAAGGCTATCAACAGTTCTAATGGAGTGTTGTCTACTGCCGGGGTCTTGTTTCGACCTAGGTCTTTCAGTGCTCTGTCAAATTCTTCACGCAGTATCATATCTACCATTTCATTGTCATCCACGTCTTCTTTCCTTTCCATAGTAATGCCCTCAAGTACATCGCCCTTGTATAGACACTCATTACACCCCTTCCATCTTTCTGCATTCCCTTCTTTGCTTATGACTGGTTTTCCATCTGCGCTCTTTATATTCATGCCGGTGGTTCTCTTTTCTGCAAAGGTCTCTTTAATTTTCCTGTAGGCAGTATATATCTTACCTTTAGTGATCCATGCTTCTACATCATCACATTTATCCGCTAGCCATCTCTATTTAGCCATTTTGCACTTCCTGTCGATCTCATTTTTGAGACGTTTGTATTCTTTTCCGCCTGCTTCATTTACTGCTTTTTTAACATATTTTCTCCTTTCACCAATGAAATTCAGTATCTCTTCCGTTACCCATGGATTTCTACTAGCCCTCGTCTTTTTACCTACTAGATCCTCTGCTGCCTTCACTACATCATCTCTCAAAGCTACCCATTCTTCTTCTACTGTACCTCTCTCGCCTGTTCTTGTAGTCATTCCGTAATGCTCTCTCTGAAACTATCTACATCCTCTAGCTCTTTCAGTTTATCCAGGTCCCAGCTTCTTAAATTCTTACCTTTTTGCAGTTTCTTCAGTTTTAATCTATAGTTCATAACCAATAAATTGTGGTCAGAGTCTACATCTACCCCTTAAAATGTCTTGCAATTTAAAACCTGGTTCCTAAATCTCTGTCTTACCATTATATGATGTATCTGAAACCTTACAGTGTCTCCAGGCCTCCTCCATGTATACAACCTTCTTTTATGATTCTTGAACCAAGTGTTAGCTATGATTAATTTATGCTCTATGCAAAATTCTACCAGGCGGCTTCCTCCTACATTTCTTACCCCCATTCCACGTTCACCTACTACTCTTCCTTCTCTTCCTTTTCCTACTATCGAATTCCTATCCCCATTAATGTTAAAGTTTCATTTACTTTAACTATTTGAATAATTTCTTGTATCTCATCATAAATTTCTTCAAACCTCTCATTGTCTGCGGAGCTAGTTGGCATAAAAACTTCTCCTCGTGTGGTAGGCGGGGCTTCGTGTGTATCTTGGTTAAAATAAAGCGTTCACTATGTTGTTCGTAATAGCTTATCCGCGTTCCTATTTTTTTCCTCATTATTAAACTTATTCCTGCATTACGCCTAGTTGATTTTTTATTTATAGCCCCGTATTCACCTGACCAGAAGTCCTGTTCCTCTTGCCACGAAACTTCACTAATTCCCACTATATCTAACTTTAACCTGGGCAACCTTGAAGAGAAAGGGAGTTGGAAAGCACACACTTGAAGTCATCCAGGCAATGTATGAGAAAAGCTCTAGTTGTGTGCAGACACCAGTTGGTAGAACTGAATGGTTTAAGTATGTTACGGGACTAAGACAAGGATGTGTGATATCAGCACTACTATTTATAATGGTGATGGATGAAGTAGTCAAAGAGACAAAAGAAGCCCATAGAGGAAGGTGGATGAAGCTGTTACTATTTGCTGATGATATTGTGGTGAGGGAAACAAGCAGTAAGGAGGTACAAAAACAAATAGACATTCTAAATGATAAGGTCGAGAAGTATGGAAGAAAATTCAGTGTGAAGTAAAGCAAGACCATGGTGGTAACCAGAGGGTATAGAGAGGCCAGGGGACAAATTCATATTAAGGGATGGGATATTGAAATAGTGGACAACTTTAAATATTTGTGAAGTATATTAATGGGAAATGCTCGTTTGGAGACATAAATTAGCGAAGGAATACAGCAGAGTAGTACATTTTGCCAGTGTGTGAGGGGCTTGGTGTGGGGAAGGGAAGTCCAGTGAGGTGTAAGCTGGTGCTATACAAGACTTACTTCACACCCATACTAATTTACGACTCAGAGACTTGGACTATGATTAGAAGAGAGGAGAGTAGGATGCAATCTAGTGAAATGAAGTTTCTGAGAAGTATGCAAGGGAAGACGAGGAGAGACAGAGTGAAAAATAAAGATGTTAGGAAGGAAATTGGAGTGGAGAAGTTGACTGAGAAAATTGAAAAGAATAGATTAAAATGGTTTTGGGCAAATGAAGAGTATAGGAGAGGGAAGAATACCAAGAAGAATCATGGAGTTCAAGATTGAGGGCAAGAGGACAAGAGGAAGACCAAGAACAAGATGGATTGATACAATAAAGATGATTTTAAGGAGGAGAAACCTGCTATAGAACCAAATTGTGGAAGAAGAGTGGTGGAAAGACCGAGTAAATTGGTGAAATACCATTGATACCCCCACCCGACCAGATGTTGGGAAACGAAGATGATGATGATCTAACTTTAACCTATCCATTTCCCTTTTTAAATTTTCTAACGTACCTGCCCGATTAAGGGATCTGACATTCCACGCTCGGATCCAAGAGCACCAATTTTGTTTCTGCTGATAACGACGTCCACCTGAGTAGTCCCCGGCCGGAGATCCGAAAGGGGACTATTTTACTCCGGAATATTTTACCCAAGAGGACGCAATCATCATTTAACCATACAGTAAAGCTGCATGTCCACGGGAAAAATTACGGGTATAGTTTCCCCTTGCTTTCAGCCATTCGCAGTACCAGCACAGCAAGGCCGTTTTGGTTGATATTAAAAGGCCAGATCAGTCAATTATCCAGACTATTGCCCGTAAAACTAGTAAAAAGGCTGCTGTCCCTTTTCAGGAACCATACGTTTGTCTGTCCTCCAAACAGATACCCCTCCGTTATGGTTGCACCTACGGTACAGCTATCTGTATCGTTGAGGCACGCAAGCCTCCCCACCAACGGCAAGGTCCATGGTTAATGGAAGGGGGGGGGGGGGGGTGGAGTATGACCGTTGAGTTTCCTTCCACAAGATCTAACATTCACTGTCTTTCAAGCTCACTTGTCTGAACTGAATCAGCAAGTTTCAAAACAAGAAAAAATTATTGTAATTGTTCATTAGGAAACAGGGAGGCGGGGGTGATACGTCAACATATATTAGGATTGGTAAAGTATAGTAACGTGGATGCCTCTGGGAACGTAATAAGCTGCAAATATTCACAATATCCTCACATTTACATCAAATAAACAAATAAAACTGGCACTACTAATGGATAGCACCACTACAGAAGAAGGAAACAAGGAGGAAACAAGGCCAACTAATTTCGCCTTAGTGGTGGAAATTCTGATGATCAGTAATGATTCTCAGAACTAATGAAGTCTTCACTGACTTGCCTGTATTGATAACGTTCAAAGACTGGAGTAGAGAACTGTGGCATGGCAACATTATCGCTGAGTTCCCAACTCAAAACCATTCCGGGAAAAAACAGAGAAAATTCATAAAAGCCGTCAAACGCAAATTTAGATATCAATCCTGGTATAATTCTGCTCTGCTTCGAAAGATCTGATTCACAGCTAAAGCGTCAATTTCATCCATGGGAGCAAACTCATGCCTTGCAAGAGGAAAGGCAGCAGATCTGAGAAAGATTCCACACTGCGTATGCTAGTAATGTGTATCAATACTCTTGAAGGGCAAATTAACGTAACTCGATAAATATTTACATCTGATTGTAATTGTATGTCGTGCAACTAGGACCTCCCGTCACGTAGACCGTTCGCCGAGTGCAAGTCGTTCGATGTGACGCCACTTCGGCGACTTGCGCGTCGATGGGGATGAAATGATGATGATTAGGACAACACAACACCCAGTCCCTGAGCGCAGAAAATCTCCGACCCAGACGGAAATCGAACCCGGCCCTTAGGATTGACATTCTGTCACACTGACCACTCGGTTACCGGGGACGGACGGATTGTGATTTAACTGAACCGATCGTACTCAGATTCAACTCTCAATAGAAGTGGTCATACGAGCATACTCACCATGTAATCAAAACGTCTTTGAAGTTCTTTAAACTTTGTAGAAAGCCAGCTTAATCCTCATTTGACAGGCGCGTCCTTACAGAGTGATACAATAAAGATGATTTTAAGGAGGACGCTCACCCAAATCTGTGAGCAACAGGAAACCACCCCAAATATTGTGTCTTGTTCCCACCAAAGCGTAACAGACGTATTTCGAATAGGAAACTCAGCAGAACTTTGCACAGCTTCCCACACGTATATTAAACTGACCAGTCACAGTTTATACTTTTGGAAAAGAGCAGGAAACCCACAAGCCAGGTGTGGCAAATAAGATTCAACAAAAAATTACAGCTCCTCTAGAAAAAAAGAAATAAGACAAGCTACTACCATTCTCTTGTTACAAACAGCTGCCCAGTTACTCATTCACCCATAAATTATAGAGCTCAGTCTTGAAGAGCATTATGATAAAATAATGGCACAGGCTGCTTACGTGAAATATAATGAAATGGGATTCAATTACAGTGGTTCCCTACCCCGTCATTTTCTCAGCTCACATTTTATGTAAAGTAAACGTCAGCGGGTTCATCTCCCAAGTTAACTGTCCATAATTTTGATATTGTTGAGAAATACTACTCGAAAGAGGCCTGATACTCTAACTTATCAATAAATAAAAAACTGGTCCTCAATTTTATTTATTACCTTACCTCAAAAAATTGATTTTGTTAATATTAACATATTCACAGCAGTTTCATTGACCAGTATGAATACCATTTTTATATTTCCAAGTCGGTAGGCTTGAGATATTAGCAAACAAATGAGTAATTGTATGAAAGGTTTACAATTGCTTTGAGTCACTCGCCTTCAGACCTGCTTTCTTTTTTTGCCAAAATTTGTGCATGTACTCTTCTGCTATAAACTTCGGTAAGTTCAATTCACAATAACGTTTCTCACATTGTAGCGTATAAAATCAATACTGGAGCTGTTTTGAAGCATATTTGCAGCTAGTTTTCCCCCGCGCACTAAATGTAAGCGAATAAATTGTTGTGTATTAAATTCACAGTTACATCTAGTTTTACTGATGCTTCTTCTAGTGAGGAATGAACATTGCAGATAATATTGTTCCGAAAATTATTTCATAAATATTAGCCGCTGAGATAATATAATTTATGTCCTCTCACAGTGGATGTATAAGATGACTACTGAAAATAAGCAAAATGTAGAAAACAGTTTATTCACATACTTGAATGTTATAGGGATATTGTTTACACATTTAGTTTGGTTTTCATGTGTAGAGGGAGCATAATAACATCAGTGAATATTTATTTTATGTCTTTGAATTCATGGAGGTGGTATAGTTCGTGAGAGATGAAGTGCTGGCTGATCATGTGATGAACTGCCTGGAAGTTGTGGGGCGACGGCTAAAAGTGAATCATTTGTTTGTTCGCCGTTTTTCTCACGCGAGCCTGGAAACTAATTCTGTGGTCAGCCAGAAAGCGAAGGGAAACATACTGACCTTAGTTTCCAGTCTACACGGCCACATTCTGGTCCAGCCCACTGAAAGAAAAGTTTCTGTCCTATTTATTTTCGGGATCAGGACTATAATTTTAAATAAAAGTATAAAGTTTCAATCGAAATTGTATTTCGGAAAGTTTCTCACATACAACATTTGGAAATTCAATTGAAAGCAAGTCTTTCTGTTCTGACAGCACATTTAGCAGTTCAGAGGTGACCTCTACGGTACGTTCCTACCAGATTGTCTTCCGCCCTGACTAAAATTACTCAATGAAAGTTTGCAAAAAAAGTTCAAAATTAATGCTCGCCGTAAAAGTGGAAATAAAGTAACAAATTGCCACGTAATTCACAAGGGCGGCACACTAACAGTTACTCTGGCGAATTCTAAGCGATCCAAGACGGTGTAAAGTCCTCGCGAGTTCACTACCCGTTTTTACTGCAAAATACGCGCTCTGTCTCAGTTCGGCTCTGACGTCATCCAAGGCAGACCGCGATCCGACGTTTAACACACGTGGATCTTACCGTACCTGAGTGCGAAGTGAACCTTACTACTGCCTCTCGGGCTGTATTTATATAGGTGCCGGAGCGGACGGCCAAGGGAACATCAGAACTTATGTCAGCAGTTATTAATACTACAACTCTCAAATTTGGTGTGGCTCTGTCACTTGGTATGTTTCATCATCCACTATAACCAAAATTCTCTATCATTAAAATCACAGGTACTCAATCTACAACAATTGGGTACATTTCAGTTACAAAATTTGTTTTCTACTTAATTACTCAAAAACTATAAGAGGTAGCTTAACGTGGTTTTTCAGTTATTATTTTTGGGGTGAACTGAAGCATAAAACAAATTTTCATGTTTCTAAGTCCATTATTTAGCGCCTCTGATTTTTCCTAAATATGTGGATTCTGGTGTTAATTTTTGTTATATGGTTTTAGAAACCTGCCCGATTTATTTATGAGCTCTAACTGCACCTTCTGACCAAATTCTGGCTTTCTAGCTTCATTATTTAGCGCCACTTATTTTTCTCTTAAAACGGCATTTTTACGTAAACTATTAAGTCTAGTATGAAGGCTTTCACGACCGGATGAAATATCTTCTGGTAAACCTTGCGGGATGTAAGGTCGTGGTCCATGAAACTCTTCAGCTCCTAACGTTTCGTCCAGTGCTTCGCTGGACATCTTCAGAGGGGTGTTTCTCCTCCGGTGAGTCTTGCCGACTGCAAGACTCACCGGAGGAGAAACACCCCTCTGAAGATGTCCAGCGAAGCACTGGACGAAACGTTAGGAGCTGAAGAGTTTCATGGACCACGACCTTACATCCCGCAAGGTTTACCAGAAGACATATTAAGTCTAGAACACAAACACTTGGTATTTGTAACATTATAACACTAAACTATATTTTAACATAGTTTTAAACTTAAATTTTGATTTTTAATTTCATACTTAAAATCGGTGCAATACTTGTGCGCTACGCGCATACGCATTAAGGTGGCGTGGCGCTTCTAGCAGTGAACTGGGATAAGCCCCGGCACACTCGCTCGCCTCTGTATCTCACACATGATACAGCGCATGGCTTGCTTCAAAGAGGTTGCAGTAGAACACGAAGAAGGAAGGAGACTCTGATGGAGATGATGTTGCTACTATTACTAAAGTTTGAAACACTACTTTAATAACTGAAGATAGTTTGGGTAACAAATGGCTCCAATGGCTCTGAGCACTATGGGACTTAACGTCTAAGGTCATCAGTCCCCTAGAACTCAGAACTAGTTAAACCTAACTAACCTAAGGATTTCACACACATCCATGCCCGAGGCAGGATTCGAACCTGCGATCGTAGCGTTTGGGTAACACACTGGCAAGTGGACAAGTGGGTGAAATGTGTAACACAGATGCAGCAGTTAGGGTAGACTGCTTGTCTGTGCTTCAAGAAGCACTTTATGAAAGCCCTGAAACTGACTCTGATACTGATTTGGTTAGAAACTGGGATTTATTTGCCTGATCAGGTCGTTGTGAATCCCAGTCTTTTGGGAAATTATTATTAATTGATGCCACACCATTCGATATTTTAATTTATCCACATCAAAGGTTCTAACACCGCGGTAACAACCTTTCGTGCCAGCGCACTCTCACAGACACTCTTTCATGTGGTGGCCCAGTTAGGTTAATACAACGTAGCTCAGAACAGTACCTTACCTTTTAACATCGTTCAGTCACAACAGTTCAGAACTACGACTTCTTAGAAGCGTATTACGGCAAAGCAGGAACCACTGGAAAGTCGCACAAGCTTACGTTTACCATCGCTTACACACACTTCTGTCTCACCTCTTCAGATTTAGAAATATGTTTAACGAGTAGACCGGAAAGTCGGTGTCTACTTACTCACCTACTTCTGATATTTTTTGTCAGATGTTTGAGCTGAGGGAAAACGTGGCTGCATAGAAGTTGCACATGGATTTTTCCCTGAATTTTCATAGCCAAACGAAGAGTCAGAAATGGACAAATGTGATATCTAAATGATCAGCGTGAAGTATAATTTTGCAATAATAGGTTCAATTTAGTTATTTGAGAGATAATGTAAATATTTCACGAACAGCTGCTGCTAGTCATGAGAAAGGCATTTTGAGCGTAAAATGACGCTTTTATGTAGAAATTGCGAAATTCTTTCTTTTGTTTTGAAGCAAATATCAAATCACAGCATAAAATGAAACATCTCTCATTTCTCTTCATTCACATAGTCCTAATAATGATAGAATATCGTTAGTTATTTTAACATATTATACTTAATACATTTTAAATTAGACTTGAAAATGAAAAAAAAGTCTGAAAAAAATACGGTCAAGTCTTACATCAAATGGCTAGTCCAAAATTAAGAAATAAAACAGATGAGAGAAAAGAAATTGACGCAATCTACTTGCTGAACATAATTTCGAGCAACATTCAAAGGCACGTCAATTTTTTCTAATCTATTTTCTTTCTTTTATTTTTTTGATAAATTATTTCACAAAATATTTGATCGATTTTTAATTTTTTTATTTTGATAGCTAGTTTGACAGAGCAGACCATGTCTATCAAGAACCCATCTGTTTAATTTGGACTAATAGTTTCAGATGGGCTTATTTTTAGATGGGTTTATTTTCCTCCGGAACCTTTATAATGTTGGAGCCTTAAATAATCCGTCAGATTCTGTGGGTTGAGGGTATTGGTCTGTAAATCTGTACATCTTTTCGTCTAACCTCCTAAAAAAAATATATGTGTGAAGTCTTATGGGACTTAACTGCTAAGGTCATCAGTCCCTAAGCTTACACACTACTTAAACTAAATTATCCTAAGGACAAACACACACACCCATGCCCGAGGGAGGACTCGAACCTCCTCCGGGACCTCCTTAAAACAGAAGAGACCTACGCTAGCTATCCAGTTATACAGTACTGATAATTTTCTAAAGTATGACCATCCGATAAGTTGTGTGTTCTTGCTAGTATATGCAAAGACCGAACAGTTCGTACAGCACAATGTTCTGTCGTTGATTACTTACGTACAACATTAAAATAATTTATGTTACTTTATAAAACAGATTTTGTTATGCCAGAGCTATGGATGAGACTGTGTGTTTATTTCTGTTCTAGGTGAGTCACAGTGGCTGACAAAGGTGACCTCTAAGTACATCAGTGGTAGGTGATGCAGTTTCTGTTTAAATAAGTTAAGACATCAGTTAGCTTTTCATTTCTCTGTTTTAATATTTATTTATGTGCTCTTTATTCTATTTGGTGAATACACCGATATTATCCTATTTGACCTGGCCCTACAAGTGACGTAAACAGTCTACAAAAAAAGTGAAACATCTAGATGGGGAGGAGGAAACCAAATGAAACTCCACGAGCTTAGATGGTGTGTGATATTACTGCAGTGATCACAAAATCGAGTCAAATTTACAAAGAACTTTGCAGAATAAGGCCACCAATCTATATGACGTTGCACCCCTTCTGGCCTGGATGCGTAAACTGACGCGACTGGGAAGGGTATTGCAAAACAGCTTTCGAATTTCGATTAGCTCAATTTAGATCTGGGCTTTCAGAGTAGCAGCTAAAATACACTCCTGGAAATGGAAAAAAGAACACATTGACACCGGTGTGTCAGACCCACCATACTTGCTCCGGACACTGCGAGAGGGCTGTACAAGCAATGATCACACGCACGGCACAGCGGACACACCAGGAACCGCGGTGTTGGCCGTCGAATGGCGCTAGCTGCGCAGCATTTGTGCACCGCCGCCGTCAGTGTCAGCCAGTTTGCCGTGGCATACGGAGCTCCATCGCAGTCTTTAACACTGGTAGCATGCCGCGACAGCGTGGACGTGAACCGTATGTGCAGTTGACGGACTTTGAGCGAGGGCGTATAGTGGGCATGCGGGAGGCCGGGTGGACGTACCGCCGAATTGCTCAACACGTGGGGCGTGAGGTCTCCACAGTACATCGATGTTGTCGCCAGTGGTCGGCGGAAGGTGCACGTGCCTGTCGACCTGGGACCGGACCGCAGCGACGCACGGATGCACGCCAAGGCCGTAGGATCCTACGCAGTGCCGTAGGGGACCGCACCGCCACTTCCCAGCAAATTAGGGACACTGTTGCTCCTGGGGTATCGGCGAGGACCATTCGCAACCGTCTCCATGAAGCTGGGCTACGGTCCCGCACACCGTTAGGCTGTCTTCCGCTCACGCCCCAACATCGTGCAGCCCGCCTCCAGTGGCGTCGCGACAGGCGTGAATGGAGGGACGAATGGAGACGTATCGTCTTCAGCGATGAGAGTCGCTTCTGCCTTGGTGCCAATGATGGTCATATGCGTGTTTGGCGCCGTGCAGGTGAGCGCCACAATCAGGACTGCATACGACCGAGGCACACAGGGCCAACACCCGGCATCATGGTGTGGGGAGCGATCTCCTACACTGGCCGTACACCACTGGTGATCGTCGAGGGGACACTGAATAGTGCACGGTACATCCAAACCGTCATCGAACCCATCGTTCTACCATTCCTAGACCGGCAAGGGAACTTGCTGTTCCAACAGGACAATGCACGTCCGCATGTATCCCGTGCCACCCAACGTGCCCTAGAGGGTGTAAGTCAACTACCCTGACCAGCAAGATCTCCGGATCTGTCCTCCATTGAGCATGTTTGGGACTGGATGAAGCGTCGTCTCACGCGGTCTGCACGTCCAGCACGAACGCTGGTCCAACTGAGGCGCCAGGTGGAAATGGCATGGCAAGCCGTTCCACAGGACTACATCCAGCATCTCTACGATCGTCTCCATGGGAGAATAGCAGCCTGCATTGCTGCGAAAGGTGGATATACACTGTACTAGTGCCGACATTGTGCATGCTCTGTTGCCTGTGTCTACGTGCCTGTGGTTCTGTCAGTGTGATCATGTGATGTATCTGACCCCAGGAATGTGTCAATAAAGTTTCCCCTTCCTGGGACAATGAATTCACGGTGTTCTTATTTCAATTTCCAGGAATGTATCTCAGTAAATATTTTTCAGTAGTCGTAAAGTATCGACTACTTCGTTGCATGTAGTTATATATTATGTAACACATATACCTTCCGCAAACCAGTGTATAGTGCATGGCAAAGAGTACTTCGAATCAGTATCAGCGATTTTCTGCTCTGTTGCATCCGGGTTCCGAGCGAGGAGAGAATAGTTGTGTACACAGCGAGTAAACGATAGCTGTTTACAATGTACAGTTGTGATGTGGGTGAAGTCGAGACGAGCAGTTTGAGGTCAACAAAAGCCACCTCAACTACAGCGGACGTGGGCCGCCGAGTTACATTCTTTCAAATTCAAATGGCTCCTAGCACTATGGGACTTAACATATGAGGTCATCAGTCCCGTAGACTTAGAACTACTTAAACCTTACTTACCTAAGGACATGACACACATACATGCCCGAGGAAGGATTCGAATCTGCGACCGTAGCAGCAACGCACTTCCGGACAAAAGCGCCTAGAACTGCTCGGCCACAACGGCCGGCTTAATTCCTTTTTCTTGCTAAAATTGTCCTCACTGTGAAGGACTTTGAGATGCACCTCCTGAGTCAAGCTGGCCCACACTTGTAACTGGTCCTTGATTTCGTGGATACTGTCACTGGGACGGAGATGGCGTCCGAGCTGGTACTACACATGAGGGACCGGCCTGCAGATCTTGTCGGCCATCGGCCACCACGCAGACAGTTCATAGAGACGTGTGCCATTTGTCAATGAGCATTGTCCTGTTGAAAAATAGCACAAAGAGACTGTCACATGAAAGGGTGGCCGAGACGTACCATTCTGCCCCCATTGTTCCCTCAGTCACAACCACTCGTGACCTGAAATCATATACAATGGCTCACCACAAAACGACACCATGATTAACACCACTGAGCCTCTCCAAAACATTGGAATCCATACTCACCGACGATAATCATACTGGATAGATCACAATCGTGATTCATTAACGAACACAATTCTAGGCCACTCACCGATTTTGCACGATTTCCGGTCACGACACAACTCTAAACATAGCCGATTGTGTAGTTGTAGTAATGACAGCCTAAGCATGGTCCGCTAATTTCCTAGTCTGATTGTTGGTAGCCTCGGACCAAGGATGTGACATAACACAGAATGTTGCAGCGAGGCAGTTGCTTGTTCTCGGAAGGCAGTCACAGATGTGGAGGGATTATGATCGACGCGTAAGCCTGCCCTCAAATTCCCATGCAGTCCAACATTGGGCCACTGTCACATCTGAATGGCCCACAAATCTGGGTATTGCACGATATAATCATCTGGCCAAATGGAGACTCACTATGTGGCACTTTTAAAACTCTGTCAGATGCTGATCAGGCTGTCTTACAGGCGTACGGTGCATCTCAAAGTCCTTCACAGTGAGGACAATTTTAGCAAGAAAAAGGAATTAAGCCGGCCGTTGTGGCCGAGCAGTTCTAGGCGCTTTTGTCCGGAAGTGCGTTGCTGCTACGGTCGCAGATTCGAATCCTTCCTCGGGCATGGATGTGTGTCATGTCCTTAGGTAAGTAAGGTTTAAGTAGTTCTAAGTCTACGGGACTGATGACCTCATATGTTAAGTCCCATAGTGCTAGGAGCCATTTGAATTTGAAAGAATGTAACTCGGCGGCCCACATCCGCTGTAGTTGAGGTGGCTTTTGTTGACCTCAAACTGCTCGTCTCGACTTCACCCACATCACAAATGTACATTGTAAACAGCTATCGTTTACTCGCTGTGTAGACAACTATTCTCTCCTCGCTCGGAACCCGGATGCAACAGAGCAGAAAATCGCTGATACTGATTCGAAGTACTCTTTGCCATGCACTATACACTGGTTTGCGGAATGTATATGTGTTACATAATATATAACACATAATATATAACTACATGCAACGAAGTAGTCGATACTTTACGACTACTGAAAAATGTTTACTGATATATTTTAGCTGCTACTCTGAAAGCCCAGATCTAAATTCAGCTAATCGAAATTGGAAAGCTACTGTGTCGCTATGTATGCCTCCGTTTTCCGAGTAGATTCGACGCAGCCTTGACAGATATAAATCTATCAAGTTCGGTTTAATAACCTGACCCAGTAACTAGTTCCTGAAACCGGCGCACACTAATGGGGTCCGCCCGCCCATTGAGTGACAAGCCGTGTTGACGGGAACTGCACTTGTGCATCGTTAATGCGGCCCCATTTATCACGGCGCTGCTAGTCGGCTCAAGCGCTGCGCGATTAAGCCGACCTCCTTTCCAGGAGGGGTACGGAGTTCCGCGTCGGGTTACACAAAGGCCATGTTTCACGCGTGACGTCTCCCGCCTCACCGACAGTGCCTGATCCTAACTGTAACTCGGGCTCTCAAGGAAACTGTATTACTAGTTCGGTCTGTTGGTGGCGTACTGGCGAGACGTCTGTTACCAAAATGTTTACTTAGCCACCAGCTCAATCTCTGAACATTAACTTTTGCACGGGCGTAAATTGCTACCTCCGAGTCTTATCACATTTCGAACCCTGTTGCTTTTAATTTTTGAGGGGTGTTCAATAAGTAATGCAACACATGTTTTTTCTGAAAGCAGATTGGTTTCATTCAGGATTTAAGTACATTATGTTATTCCCTACTCTTTTGAAAGGGTCTGTGTGCCCGCATGGTACCACTCAACTGGTCGACGTCGGAACAAACTGCTTTCCGCATCAGTAACTTCCACGTCTTGTATGTACTGCTTCCCATGGAGTGCATCCTTATTTGGGCCAAACAGTTGGAAGTCGGAAGATGTGAGAACCAGGCTGTAGGGTGGATGAGGAATAACAATCCAATGAAATTTTGAGAGCCCCTCTCGGATGAGCAGACATATGTAGGGGCCTTGCGTTCTCATGGAGAAGGAAAAGTTCGTTTGCGGTATTTTAGCATCGAATATACCTAAGCTGTTTCTTAAATTTTCTGGAGGGTAGCACAGTACCCTACAGAGTTGATTTCTGCACCTTGAGGAAGTACCTGGAACAGAATAACCCCTTCAGGGGCCCAACCGGCCGAGACTATCGCTTTGAACTTGGTTCAAATGGCTCTGAGCCCTATGGGACTTAACAGCTGAGGATATCAGTCCCCTAGAACTTAGAACTACTTAAACCTAACTAACCTAAGGACATCACACACATCCATGCCCGAGGCAGGATTCGAACCTGGGACCGTAGCAGTTGCGCGATTCCGGACTGAAGCGCCTAGAACCGCTCGGCCACCGCTGCCGGCTTTAAACTTGTTCTTCGTTGCAGACATGCTGTGGTGGCACTTCCATGTTTTGCCGTTTTGTTTCCGGTTCCAGGTGATGAACCCTTGTTTCATTCCCTGTGATGATGTTCGACAAAAAATGTGACGATCAGCCTCGCAACGCGCGAGTAATTCCGCATAGATGGTCCTCCGTTGCTTTTTATGGTCTTCTAATAGGCGGCGAGGATCACAGAAGAGAAACACTTTCGTGTACTCCAACCGGCGGACGAGTGTGTGAGCGCTACCAACAGAGGCCTCCAGTTGAGCAGCAAAGTGTTTGGTTGTGATCTGTCGAGCTCCTTGAATTAGAGTGTCTGCACGTTCCAACACTGTAGGAGTCACAGCTATATTCAGCCGGCCGGTACGCGGGAAATCCAACAGATTTACGCTACCTTCTTGCAGAGAAGATAGTCGCCTCGCCCAACGACCCACCGTGCTTTTGTTCACCGCCAGGTCTCCGTATATATTCGGTTCTGGCTTTCCCCCCCACAAGGGACTCAATGTCAGCTCTCTGACTGGAATGCACCTCCGTTACAGATACCACTTTGAAGGCTACGTATAGTACTGCCACCTTTCAGAACTTCATGAACCAATAGAGGCTCAACTGGGAATATTCCACAATGTCCCACAATAAATCTTGCATTTTTAAACAGAAATTGGCTGAGAAAGAAACTTGTTGCTTTACTTATTAAACGAACCTCGTACTATAGCCTTTCTGAATCTCTCAGAGCAGACGTCGCCCTTCCTTACCTGTCTTTTGCTTCAGACTCTGTAATCAGTTTGTAAGTCTCGTTTCTCTCCTGGCTTACAGTCCAACTGCTGCTAAAGACAAGCAAAATGTGAACTGATTTCATTAATGAGATCGGAATTATCGACAGTCAATCAAATTTTTGGTTCCTACAACTTTCCTCTGTTATAAACAATCTGTACATTCCTGTATGGGACAACATTCAAATAATCTTCTGATTACAACCGTCGTCCTACTGCTTGTACAATGAATTTATACTCCTTGTTCTTAACCATGAAAGTTTCTCGTTCCCATAGTTCCAAGTGTAGTCCGTCCGTCAGAAAAGTTTCGAGCCTGATTTTATTGTTGGCGTATAACCGACTTCTGCGCAGTAGCTGCGGCGGCAGCTTGAGCTACCAACTGTGAGCAACAGACGTGAGACGCGCCATTTGTGAGCATGCTGTGTTAAGTAGTGGACGTGCAGCCGTAGTGCGTCAGTATCGTCGTGTCACAGATCGCAATGGAACAGCATCCCGAATTCCTTCCACCAGAATGTTCTGCAGAAGAGAAAAGTGTGTGCAGTGTTTGTCCTGCACATTTTGACTCCCGGACAAAAACTACCCTGCGTCGATGCATTGAAACTTGATTGAAATGTCAAATGCAGGCAACTCTATTCTGTAAAAAGTCATCACGGGTGACGAGACTTAGTGCTGTCAGTACGAACCTATCACAAGACGACGAAGTAAAGAACGGGTCTCTTATACACTCCTGGAAATGGAAAAAAGAACACATTGACACCGGTGTGTCAGACCCACCATACTTGCTCTGGACACTGCGAGAGGGCTGTACAAGCAATGATCACACGCACGGCACAGCGGACACACCAGGAACCGCGGTGTTGGCCGTCGAATGGCGCTAGCTGCGCAGCATTTGTGCACCGCCGCCGTCAGTGTCAGCCAGTTTGCCGTGGCATACGGAGCTCCATCGCAGTCTTTAACACTGGTAGCATGCCGCGACAGCGTGGACGTGAACCGTATGTGCAGTTGACGGACTTTGAGCGAGGGCGTATAGTGGGCATGCGGGAGGCCGGGTGGACGTACTGCTGAATTGCTCAACACGTGCGGCGTGAGGTCTCCACAGTACAGCGATGTTGTCGCCAGTGGTCGGCGGAAGGTGCACGTGCCCGTCGACCTGGGACCGGACCGCAGCGACGCACGGATGCACGCCAAGACCGTAGGATCCTACGCAGTGCCGTAGGGGACCGCACCGCCACTTCCCAGCAAATTAGGGACACTGTTGCTCCTGGGGTATCGGCGAGGACCATTCGCAACCGTCTCCATGAAGCTGGGCTACGGTCCCGCACACCGTTAGGCCGTCTTCCGCTCACGCCCCAACATCGTGCAGCCCGCCTCCAGTGGTGTCGCGACAGGCGTGAATGGAGGGACGAATGGAGACGTGTCGTCTTCAGCGATGAGAGTCGCTTCTGCCTTGGTGCCAATTATGGTCGTATGCGTGTTTGGCGCCGTGCAGGTGAGCGCCACAATCAGGAGTGCATACGACCGAGGCACACAGGGCCAACACCCGGCATCATGGTGTGGGGAGCGATCTCCTACACTGGCCGTACACCACTGGTGATCGTCGAGGGGACACTGAATAGTGCACGGTACATCCAAACCGTCATCGAACCCATCGTTCTACCATTCCTAGACCGTCAAGGGAACTTGCTGTTCCTACAGGACAATGCACGTCCGCATGTATCCCGTGCCACCCAACGTGCTCTAGAAGGTGTAAGTCAACTACCCTGGCCAGCAAGATCTCCGGATCTGTCCCCCATTGAGCATGTTTGGGACTGGATGAAGCGTCGTCTCACGCGGTCTGCACGTCCAGCACGAACGCTGGTCCAACTGAGGCGCCAGGTGGAAATGGCATGGCAAGCCGTTCCACAGGACTACATCCAGCATCTCTACGATCGTCTCCATGGGAGAATAGCAGCCTGCATTGCTGCGAAAGGTGGATACACACTGTACTAGTGCCGACACTGTGCATGCTCTGTTGCCTGTGTCTATGTGCCTGTGGTTCTGTCAGTGTGATCATGTGATGTATCTGACCCCAGGAATGTGTCAATAAAGTTTCCCCTTCCTGGGACAATGAATTCACGGTGTTCTTATTTCAATTTCCAGGAGTGTAGATCGCCTAGATCGGAGAAGGAGCGAATGTGAGTGCGCGTTGAGCAACATGCCAAAGAAGGACCTCACTGACAGTTTGACAAGCTTACATGAAATTCTGTGCGATGTAGTCAAGTGTGAGAAGCCTATGTAGAAAAACTGAAATGTTTCAAATGGCTCTGAGCTCTAATGGACTTAACATCTGAGGTCATCAGTCCCCTAGAACTTAGAACTACTTAAACCTAACTAACCTAAGGACATCACACACATCCATGCCCGAGGCAGGATTCGAACCGGAGACCGTAGCGGTCGCTCGGTTCCAGACAAGCGCCTAGAGCAGCTCGGCCACACCAGCCGACTAGAAAAGACTGAAGCATTAAAAATCACCATCTTCATTTTTCTCTACTTTTTTTATTAATACAGTCCGAAACTTACAGACTGATGGGGTTGTTCCGCACAGTCACATTCTACCATCGGCGTAAGACTGGAGGTAGAATAAAAGTTTCGTTCTCAACTGTATACAAAACCCATTGATGGACATAGAGAGATTGTTTTACTTGTTTTCTCCGATTTACGAGCGATGGCGGTTCGCGCAGGTCGAGGCACGGACGAGAATTGCATTATTGCCGATTCCAATTCAAAGCCGCGGCACACGCATACCCGTGCGTTGAGCTTGAAGAGACCGCGTATCCTGCAAATTGTCTCTCGCTAGCTTGTGTGGAATTTGTCACTCACTACTGCCATCAGCGATGATAACTCGGAACAAATGGATTGAAAATTCATTAATAATTCGCTACGATCACGTTTAATGCTCGCATTCGCTGTGAAGTTCACAGGAGAGCGCTGAGAATAGTACTAAACGCTCATTGGCTGTTGCAGAATGCGCAGGACAAGGTTAAACCCGACTGCCATCGTTCGTGACTCTTAAATATAGTGCCCACAAAGACTTGAACACATATAACGGTAAATGAGGCAGTTGTGACAACTGTAGCTTTCTACGTATAACTACATGGCCTGCTTGACTCTCAAGCAGCATTAGTGGCTGCTTGTGCTCCAAGCGGAGAAGTGTGTTAGAGGAGTCCAAATGGAAGATTTCGATATAGGGTGAAAAAAGCTTGCAGCGAAACCTGACACAGGTGTTACTATACCACAGTTGAAAAAAAAAATCCAGTAAACATGCATCCGCAAACGATACGTTTTCCTTGTCAGTGTAACGTTTTGGAAACGAAAACTTTTCGACTAAGACTCCATCTAACTGGGCAAATATCATCCAAGCCCCAATTTTACAGAAAATACAATGTGACCTCAGCACATTACATGTTACAATTTACTGCTAACTCGCACCTGTTGAACGAGGTTTTTACTGAAAGTAGAAAAATACAGTAAGTCCAATTGTTTCTGCTTGAATTGAAAACTCTTAAATATCCCAGGAAGTACCTTAAATGCAAACCTATGTATTACTTATTTCAAAAGAGAAAGAAGAACAATCCGTTTCCGCGATCACTACTCTAAGGACAGGGACTAATGACTGTGTGAGGGATGCGGCTGCGGGCCGGGCGACGGGGGGCAGCGTGCGCTAAATGACGTATCTCTTGTGTGGAGGAATACGAGGCTTTTTTTAAGTGAGTACCGTTTTGAAATACAAATAAAACAAGTAGACTTCTCTAAACAGTTTTATTTTTCCGTGAAAGCCTATAGTTTAATCTAGTCTTCTACATAATTTCCAACAATATTCGACGTGTTTACGTTTGTTCGTGAGTATCCGAAAAGCCGACTGTGAAATACGCAATAGAATTCGTTTTCTTTGTGCTAAAGGCGTAAAACAGACTGAAATTCATCGCCAGATCAGTGAAGTGTTTGGAGAAAACATCGTGTGCGATGGTATGGAAAAATGCGACAGCTTTTAAAGATGACCGTACGAATGTGCATGATGAGTAACGAAGTGGGCGCCTTTCAGTCGTTACTGACAATTCGATGTAGAAAGTTGATGAAAACGTAAGAGAGAACAAAGCCTTTACTACTCGTATTTCGACGTTATGTCACGAGTTTCCCTAAGTGTCAAGAAGTGTGCTTTAGGGTATTGTTGCCTAATAAGGTGGCAGATTTCTAAGAGGATAGTATTCGGAAGCAGGTTGCACGGCACAACAAATGTCTTAATATTGATGGCAATTATAAAGGAAAGTAGATTGAAGTACAAGCTTTCATATAAAAATAAAATTATTAAGAAAAGTCTACTAACTTTAATTTTATTTCAGAACGGTACTTGCTTAAACAACACGCTTCATATTATCTAACCGGCCCTGTATAACCATATGATTTTTGGACGACGGTCCAGATAGTTCATATTTCATAGAATATTGTGGGAACTCGCCGGAGAATGTTCTGTTCACGCTCGTGTATGGTTCGCAATGTGACATTTCACTTTATTACGTCATGTAACTCGTCCAACTTCAGGTCTATGTACCTTTCGCGTCGTGTGTGAGGTGGGCCTTATGTTACCGTTTACCAGACTCAAATGTCAGAAGAAATGAAGTAACCGCAGCTGGAGGCAACGAATGTTACATAGGTAACAGCTTGTCTTTTAGGAAGCCCCTGCATAACTGGGTAGTTGGTAGCCCTGTCTCGGGGGAGTACCCAGCTGCGGCTAACGGACACGGGATCCCTACAGGCGCTACCACACCCTCTGTCGTGTCCAGCACGCGGCTCGACAAGCATGTACACTACAAGCTGCGACACGACACAACAAGGCGCTGACACTACGCGTCCAAGCTTACCAAACACTCGTCAGCCCTATTGTAGACGGGGGTGGTCGATTAACATGCACCCTCTCATACTTAAGGGGACATTGCACGTGTAATTCGTTGAAATTTGACAAAAAAATGGTTTAAATGGCTCTGAGCACTATGGGAGTTCTTCTGAGGTCATCAGTGAACTTCGAACTACTTAAACCTAACAAACGTAAGGACATCACACACATCCATGCCCGAGGCAGAATTCGAGCCTACGACCGTAGCGGTCGCGCGGTTCTAGACTGTAGCACCTAGAACCGCTCGGCCACGCCGGCCAGCTGAAATTTGACATTTTCTGTTTTCTACTCCATAATGTACTTTGGACTTTCCTAAACATTTTGGTATATAATACATTAAGTTGTGAGACCTTCAAATAATATTTTGAATGTTTATGTGTGTCTGTCAAATTTCGCAGCTAAGCATATACCGCCACTGTTGAGCAGTCATATCTTGGGAACTACACAGTGTAGAAGGCTGTGAATTGCTTTGTTTTGTGCCTACTGCTACGTCTCGGAATTTGGCATTACGAATAAAGAAATCAGTCCTTTGTTTTTTATAGTAGTTTTCGTCGAAAGTAGTGTGATTAAAGGCTATTTTTGTAGTAAGCTAACTTCTGTTGCTTTTTATGCGTAAATAAAATGACTAAGCGTAAAAGTATCTTCAAGAAACGCAAATTTGCGGGTAACAGATATGTGAGACCTGCAATTTCTTCTAAAGCATGATCTGAGGTTCTCCCACCGTACAGAAATTTTGAAAATTTCTCCGGTATTCAGTCGGGTAGCGCCGTCCAAAAGGCGTCCTGAAGATGGCAAGAAGTCGGCTTGCCGAAATATCGCGCCTTTTGAACGACGCTACCCGGCTGAATACCCGAGAAATTTTCAAGTCTTCTGAAGTACTTGAAACACGTGTGCTAGCAGTGAAGGAAACCACAATAATGTTGCTGAAGAGACCACGCCCCCTAGTGCATCGAAAAGGAAAGTAACTTTAGAAATAGGTGACAGTGGTAAAAATAATGATATTATGGACAACGTCATTACTGATCTGCAAACCCTTGCACAAGTTCTTTCTGAAAGTCTCTCTTGCTGTCTTTGTGGTGGTGAAGTTAAACTTTATGAGGATACTGGAGCTAGAAAAGGTGTTGCACCTAATTTAATTATTAAAAGTCAGAAGTGCAATAACGAAAAAGCATTTCATACTTCATCAAAATGTTCAGGTAATGAATTGTATGAAACTAATGTGAGGCTGTTCTATGGCCTTAGATGAATTAGTAAAGGTGCAAGGGCTGGTAATATTCTATGCACTGTGTTGAATTTGCCAAAACCACCTTGTAGGTATACGAAATATGTAGCAGCAATTGGGGACTCTGTAAACGCTGTGGCTGAAGATTCAATGGCTGCTGTTACATCTGAAGCTGTTGAACAAAATGAGGGTGACACAGACATCAGCATTGCGTGAGCTTAGTTCTAAAAACGGTTTTACATCTGCAATAAGTATTGACGCTGAAAAAGTTTAGGATTTTGAAGTTCTCAGTAAGTACTGTCAAGGTTGTACAATGAACCAGAGGAACACATTACTTCGTAAGCAGCGTATAAAAAATTATGATGGCACAAGTGGAGGAATGGAGGTAAAGGGAGCAGTTAACATTTTCCAGCGTTTACAGAAGAAGAGAGGTGTCAGATATGTGAATTATTCAGGTGATGGAGGCAGCAAGGCTTTCATTGCAGTACGAAACAGTAAGCCATATGATGTTCGTATACAAAAACTTGAATGTGTAGGACATGTCAAGAAAAGGCTGGGAACATGTCTTTGCTACCTAAAAACCGAGCTGGGTAACACAAAGCTGATGACAAGACAATTAAATGTGCTAGAAGACTGACGGACAAAGTAATTGATGAATTACAGGAATATTATGGGAAGGCCATTAGAGATAACTGTGACAATTTAGAGAAGAAATGAAAAGAGCTGTGTGAAGCACTTTCTTTCATCGAATATCAATCGATGAAAAGCCATGTCATGCTTTCTGTCCACATCCACCAAACACTTGGTGTAAATATAGGAAAGCTGAATTTTCTGGTACCCTGTATCAATTTACACATGGACATTCTCTTCCTTTGGCAATAATGGAGGCAATCAAACCTATTTACAGTGATTTGGCAAATCCTGAGCTACTAAAGAAGTGTTTACATCGGAAGACCCAGAATGTGATTGAGTCCTTCAATATTGTTTTGTGATGCCGTGTGCCTAAAAATATTTTTCTTGGCCTTATGACTCAAAGTTAGTAGTATCTGATGCTGTAACAACTTTTAATGATGGGAACTATGAAAGAAATTAGGTTCTGGAGAAGTTAGGAGTAAGATTTGGACAGAACACAGCTAAAGGACTGCGGGAACTGGATGAGCTCCGTGTACGTGAAGCAGAGTTAGCTGCTCAGCAAATTTCAGAAGAAGCAAGAAAGAAAAGGAGGAGGCAAGCACTGGGCTGTAATGGCACTGAAGAAGACACAGACTATGGGCCAGGGCAATTCTATTGCATAAAAAATGCAGAAATTTAAGCCTGTATAAGAGTTTGTAACAAAAAAGTTTTAAACCTCAATATCTCTGAACTCCGTTTTTTGAAATAAATGAGCTGTTTTCTAAAAAAGTACTGCTGGTAGAGGCATGAAATTTTCACAGCATGCAAAGTGTGAGATTCATCACATGGAACTAGAATAATTAAAATATCCTTACTTGTTTTGTTTTCATGTTCATTTATTTACAAAATTCTGTAAAAAAATTGAGGATTTGAAAAAAAGATAATATGCCCCATAATACAATTTTAGTAATAACTCTAGTTCAGTGTATCTTGAAAGGTGTATTCAATAATTATTGAAAATTGTAAGTTGGTGTCTTAAAAAGTTTCCATTCGGTAGTTTAACATTGGCGGCATAGGACATACAATGTCCCCTTAAAAGAACGTAAAATAATGTACTGGACGAACTGCAACAGCAATTTCATTACTGAATACTGTGAGGTGCAAGTTGGTAACCTTTGGACAAAATTACGTCATCTGAAATAAAAGCACACCAAATATCTCTTGCCTTCTTTATATCTTAATGGTGTAGGCTATGGTTTCTAACGCCATGTTGTCTACAATTGGGTCGTACGATACTGCTCGATACGGAGCAAATCGGGGGAAGATACCCAACTTAAGGTTTGGAGGGTCAAAACGTTAGTTAGAATTGGGAGTTCAGATTTGACACTAAGTTGGTGTTCACTGAGGAGACTTTACATTACTAACTGTATGCGTTTTTAATTTTTTGTGTGAATAGTGTAGTTTAGCCATCTCACGCTAAACAGCCAGGTGAGATGACAGTTATATCGGAAGCAGACTCCAGTGCTAGTTTTGTGGATTTATGACACAGTGTAGCTAAATACCTAATTCTGAAAGCAAATTTATTAGAATGAAGAGACGAAAATATAAAATAAGCATATAAATGGAATTAGGGAACTAGCAAATAACATAATTGCTTCCACATTAAATCAGAGCTTTTTTGCACAATTATTGCACACATTTTCTTCTTCTGTACAGGTTTTATGCAACCATTTTTTTGCACTTGACACATTGAATCCAGTCTACCTGCAGTCCATTTTTGTGGTAAAAGCTCGTGCCACACTGAGCACAATAATCATTTCATTTTGCGAACTACTAGACTGCCTTGCAATGGATTTCTTGCTTTTAGATCTGATTCGCTGTGACATAGCTCGTGCCTCTTTTACTGTTTTCTGTGAGAACTCCAGCTGTTTTGTTTTTGCGCTTAGATGATAACGAATACATGATTGGCACAGGAGTAACGTCTTCAAAGGATGTTCCTGGCCTCGGATCATTCTCAATCTCTGCTTCAAGTGTGCTGTTGTCTGGCTGTGGGAGAAGAGCCCGAGAATATCCTCTACTGTCGAGCCTACTTCCATCGTTCCTGCCTGCCTCAACTGTAACACCCACGTCAGATATTTAAAATTCCTCGTCTGGAATTCTTTCTGGGTGCAAAGGGTACAAGCCACAAGCTTCAAGCCCAGATTAAGCACTGGATGCAACTGTAGCTTTCTTCCATGCTTCACTGAGGAAGTATGGGAACTGACTCTACGTCTAGGATGAGACAATGTCCAGTTGGCATTACCACGAGAAAAAGCCTGCTTCAGTGATTTGAAAACACACGTGTCAAGAGGCTGAAAATAGTGTGTTGAATGAGAAGGTAATCAAATCAATATCACATCATTATCCATAGCAATCTGTAGCATGTCGAAATCAGTAGACTGCGAAGTATTGTCATCGAGAACCAGAACCAGTTTTCCTTACTGTTTCGTGGAACAAAAGTGGTCTTCCATCCATTTCATGAATAAGTCAGAGTTGACATACTCTGATTCCACATTCGAAGAAATAGAATTAATCCACTCGAAGTCCATCCTCCCAATCAGGCTTCTTTCTTTCACTTTTAAAAACGCACATTGTAGGAATGAAGTCGCCTCCAGCATTGCAACAAGTGACAACTGTTACGGTTACCCCTTTTCCTCCAGAAGTTGCTTGACGCAATGCAGGAGAACCTCTTTTTGCTATAACTTTTTCTGGTTTAGGACTCATCTGAAAGCTAATTTCGTCCATATTGTACAGGCGCCCGGGCTTATCTAGTAAAGAAGTTGCTGTTAATGCATCCAGAACTTAAGAAAAACAAGCTGCAATTGTTTCCCTAGTCATTGCCATAGCCCTGCTAACAGAGAGGTTTTGCGACTTACTCGTAGCTAGATGCGGGTAACCCTTCAGAAAGGTCTGTAACCATCCCAACCGGCTATTTGATTTTCTTTTAAAAAAACCTATGGCGAATTCCATTTTTTTGCAAATTGGAATATCAACCTGCACAGTTTCGCTGGTTGATGGAAATCCACACATCTGCAACTTCTTATGTAGGTGACCAATAGTTGCCTGTTCTCTTTACCAAGGCTACCTAGAAATAATAATTCCGTGATAGTTTTTCGGCACTGAGAAATGTTTGCAGAAGTTGGAGATGTGCAGTCGAGCACGACCGTTATCAGCAAACAACTTTGCCTTTGAATAATTAATTTTCAATTTAATAAAATATTATGGTGAAAAGCTATACTTATTTCTCTCACCAATCAAGGAAATCATTATAATGAATATGATATTGCTTACTTTGTGCACTCAAGACATATTTCTTTTGATCGCTGTTCACCAGACGTCGTTTCAGACTATTGTGTGGTATGCCATGTTTTTGAGAACCTCTAAAACATTTCAACCCGCAAGTTCGAGGAACTTCCTCTGAAAATAACCTTTGTATAAGTGAGGAATTAAAATTCGTCATCATACTTCAACAAAACAGTGGCATCTCTCCCGAGAATCGAGGTGAAATGAAACTTGGGTGACTGCACAACACGTCCCCCGCCTGGAAACTGCGGATGGCAACGTACACTACAAATGAGCCCCGCATTAGCTCTTAGCTTGTATTTGTTGGTTTAAAGGCCAAGAAACAATAAACGCAGTGACATACGCAGTTGCCTTCCCATCATACTACAGTTGGAAAGTGCCCTACATGATCGTGTCGCCATCTGTCACCAGCTGTCGGAAATGGCAACCTTATGCATTTCGTCCCGATAGGCATCTCCTCCGGATCCATTATACTCCTAATCGAAGTCACACATAAAATCGTACCTGACACCACGTCCATTGCATTGTGCAGTTCCTTAGGACCATCCCACAACGTGCGTGCTACAACACAGTTCAGTGACCATCAGTTAATTGCACAATTTGTGCTCTTGGATGCTCTTTTAACATGCCTGAAACGCTTACTGACCAATTAAATGATCGAAATGCAAAATTATTCTCCCGGCGTTTTCGAGCTTAGAATGTGGTTAAGCATCGCTTGGGGCCGTTGCATCTACTTCCCTCTGTTATTTCTCCATGCAAGGTAGGGAGTTCCGGTTTTTGAGAACTGATTTGTCTGAACCGCTACTGAGTTTTACAAATTAATTTCTGTACATTGTACAATTCAGAATTTCGCTTCAACCCTAGAATTTTATATTTCCTACGTTCCTAATAATTCTCTCGTGGAATACATGTCAGTCAAGCAGGTTTGGAGTACCACAGTAAGAGCATACTGAAGCGAGTAAAGAACAGCGTTGGGAGTGATACTGGTTTTCCTTCTAGGTCTGAACTGTCTTATGCATCCTTTACACTCCAATATTCCACCTCTGTGGCCTGCTCCACAGTCCCCAGTCTTGGCCATTTTGCTTCTTCTGTTGCTTCTGTCCTTCATTTTCTTCCAATCTCCCAAACCCACCATCTCTTCGTTACTTACCTATCACGCACTAATCTTGTAGTCCCCCCCCCCCCGTCTCTCTCTCTCTCTCTCTCTCTCTCTCTCTCTCTCCCCTCTGCCTGCGTTTGTCTACTTTGCATTATTTTCATTAACCTCCATTACTTTGCTTGGGACACAGTTGATTTCCTTCCAATTTCTGTGTAATCTCAGCTTGTGCTCATTTGTAATAACGTCTTCAGCGATGAGATATTAAATTTTACCTTCCTTCCTTCTCTCTCAGTCCTCTTCCTTTCATACACATGCGGACCTATCCCACAGTTCTTTTCCCTCCCAATTTTTCTCTTCCCTGTTACTTTTTCTATCCCCTCTCATTATATTTCGTTTCCTGATGGCAGACAGCCCCCTCACTACAGGTAGCCCCTCACTGCATTTGTCTCCTCACTGCAGGTAGCCCCTCACTACATTTAGATCCCTCATTACATTTACTGCCCTCATGACATTTAACCACCTCTCATAACATGTAACCCGCTCCACGTTTAACTCCCCCGCCCTCAAGACATTTACACCTCCTCCCCCCCCCCCCCCCAAGACATTTAATCTCATCTTTCAATATTTGAACCTATTCATGACATTTAGCCCTCTCACACCATGTAGCACCCTCACAATATTTAATCTACTCGTGACATTTAGCCCCTTCATGACATTTACCACTCTGACTGTATTTACCACTATCACTAAATTTACCTCTCTGACTGAGTTCACCTCTCTGACTTGTGAGGTAACGGGTGAGTTGCGACTCCCTGGAAATATTCTAAATTCAGAGTTGGCGGCCACCGCTCGAGCCGCACAGCAGGGCCGAACTCGTTAGCAAACAAGTGGTGCCCAACGTTAGCCGGGCGAGAGGGTAGCCCCAGCGTATGGCCCAGACACTTGCCTGGGAATTCCGCTGTGACGAGGACTGTGCTTTGTGTCAATGAAGGACATGTCTGTGCTGGGAGTGCCGAAGATGGCGGACTTCGTGAAACCTTAATGGCAGACATTTCACAGTTCGTATAGAAATTAATAGTAGCCAGATGAATCATGACACGTCAAAAAGAAACATGTACATTACCATTATTTGCACGACGATTCTGATGGTGTAATAAGATTTACAATATATTTATTAGTTTGAAGTTTAGTTGTTGTTGTTGTTGTGGTCTTCAGTCCTGGGACTGGTTTGATGCAGCTCTCCATGCTACTCTATCCTGAGCAAGCTTCTTCATGTCCAAGTACTTACTGTAACCTACATCCTTATAACTCAGCTTAGTGTATTCATCTCTTGGTCTCTCTCTACGATTTTTACCCTCCACGCCGCCCTCCTATGCTAAATTTAAGATCCGTTGATGCCTCAGAACATGTCCTACCATCCGATCCCTTCTTCTAGTCAAGTTGTGCCACAAACTCCTCTTCTCCCCAATTCTATTCAGTACCTCCTCATTAGTTATGTGATCTACCCATCTAATCTTCAGCATTCTTCTGTAGCACCACATTTCGAAAGCTTCTATTCTCTTCTTGTCCAAACTATTTATCGTCCATGTTTCACTTCCATACATAGCTACACTCCATACAAAATACTTTCAGAAACGACTTCCTGACACTTAAATCTATACTCGATGTTAGCAAATTTCTCTTCTTCGGTAACGCTTTCCTTGCCATTGCCAGTCTACGTTTTATATCCTCTCTACTTCGACCATCATCAGTTATTTTGCTCCCCAAATAGCAAAACTCCTTTCCTACTTTAAGTGTCTCATTTCCTAATCTATTTCCCGCAGCATCACCCGACTTAATTCGACTACGTCCCATTATCCTCGTTTTGCTTTTGTTGATTTTCATCATATATTCTCCTTTCAAGACACTGTCCATTCCGTTCAACTGCTCTTTCAGGTCCTTTGCTGTCTCTGACAGAATTACAATGTCATCGGCGAACCTCCTCAAAGTTCTTATTTCTTCTTCATGGATTTTAATACCTACTCCGAATTTTTCTTTTGTTTCCTTTTCTGCTTGCTCAATATAAAGATTTAATAACATCGGGGAGAGGCTACAACCCTGTCTCACTCCCTTCCCAACCGCTGCTTACCTTTCGTGCCCCTCGACTCTTATAACTGCCATCTAGTTTCTGTACAAATTGTAAATAGCCTGTTGTTCGCCGAGCGGTTCTAGGCGCTACAGTCTGGAACCGAGCGAGCGCTACGGTCGCAGGTTCGAATCCTGCCTCGGGCATGGATGTATGTGATGTGCTTAGGTTAGTTAGGTTTAAGTAGTTCTAAGATCTAGGCGACTGATGACCTCAGATGTTAAGTCGCATAGTGCTCAGAGCCATTTGAACCATCTTCATCTACATCCTCTTCCATTTCCATAATATTGTCCTCAAGTACATCACCCTTGTATAGACCCTCTATATACTCCTTCCACCTTTCTGCTTTCCCTTCTTTGCTTAGAACTGGGTTTCCATCAAAGCTCTTGATATTCATGCAAGTGGTTCTCCTTTCTCCAAACGTCTCTTTAATTTTCCTGTAAGCAGTATCTATCTTACCCCTTGTGAGATAAGCCTCTACATCCTTACATTTGTCCTCTAGCCATGCCTGTTTAGCCATTTTGCACTTCCTGTCGATATCATTTTTGAGACTTTTGTATTCCTTTTTGCCTGCTTCATTTACTGCATTTTTATATTTTCTCCTTTCATCGATTAAATTCAATATTTCTTCTGTTACCCAAGGGTTTCTACCAGCCCTCGTCTTTTTACCTATTTGATTCTCCGCTGCCTTCACTATTTCATCCCTCATCCCTTATGCTCTCCCTGTAACTCTGTACAGCCTCTGGTTTAGTCAGTTTATCCACTTCCCATCTCCTTAAATTCCCACCTTTTTCCGGTTCATTCAGTTTTAATCTACAGTTCATAACCAATAGATTGTGGTCAGAGTCCATATCTGCCCCTGGAAATGTCTTACAATTTAAAACGTGGTTCCTAAATCTCTGTCTTACCATTGTACAATCTATCTGATAACTTCTTTTATGACTCTTGAACCAAGTGTTAGCTATGATTAAGTTATACTCTGTGCAAAATTCTATCAGACGGCTTCCTCTTTCATTTCTTACCCCCGACCCATAATCACCTACTATGTTTCCTTCTCTCCCTTTTCCTACTATCGAATTCCAGTCAACCACGTCTATTAAATTTTCTTTTATCTAATCATACATTTCACCAATTTCTTCATCATCTGCAGAGCTAGTTGGCATATAAACTTGTACTACTGTAGTAGGCGTGGGCTTCGTGTCTATCTTGGCCACAATAAAGCGATCACTATGCTGTTTGTAGTAGCTTGCCCTCACTCCTATTTTATTTATTCATTATTAAACCTACTCCTGCATTACCCCTGTTTGATTTTTTATTTATAACCCTGTATTCACCTGACCAAAATTCTTGTTTCTCCTGCCGCCGAACTTCACTAATTCACACTATATCTAACATTAACCTATTCATTTCCCTTTTTAAATTTTCTAACCTACCAACCCGATTAAGGGATCTGACATTCCACGCTCAGATCCGTAGAACACCAGTTTTCTTTCTCCTGATAACGACGTCCTCTTGAGTAGTCCCTGCACGGAGATCCGAATGGGGGATTATTTTACCTCCGGAATATTTTACCCAAGAGGACGCCATCATCATTTAACCATACAGTAAAGCTGCATGCCCTCGGGAAAAATTATGGCTGCAGTTGCCCCTTGCTTTCAGCCGTTCGCAGTACCAGCACAGCAAGGCCGTTTTGGTTTGTGTTACAAGGCCAGATCAGTCAATCATCCAGACTGTTGCCCCTGCAACTACTGAAAAGGCTGCTGCCCCTCTTCAGGAACCACAAGTTTGTCTGACCTCTCAAGAGAGACCCCACCGTTGTGGTTGCACCTACGGTACTGCCATCTGTATCGCTGAGGCACGCAAGCCTCCCCATCAGCGGCAAGGTCCATGGTTCATGGGATGAGAGAGGGGGGGGGGGTAAAGTTTAGTATCTGACAATAAATTATACAAGTAACACCCAGCAACGAATTTCCAAAATCCAAACGGTTCATCTAAACGTATCTTTAGAAAGCTATTAGTGTAAACCTAAATTGTTATTAACTACAGGAATGTAACTTAAATAGTACACGGGTTATTGGAGGTCAAAGTGGCTGATTACTATCGATCGCGTCCGGCCGTAAGTACTCCACAGTTACACGAAAAAACACTAGCAGCATGCTTATAAATATATCGATTCATCTATGTCTTTGTTAATATTCGATATATGCTATTGATGAAGAAATTGGTCAAATATTTACTGTGTTTTAGAGAGCACAGAGACTTTAGGCTGCTGTCTTATCTTTTGCTTCTTTTCTTTTGATATATGTTTGTTTAATTGTTTAAGTATTTAACGATGCATGTTAGAGCGTGTTTATGGTCCAGCCGTAGGAATATTTATTTAATTTCAAGTATTTAAATGTAAATCCAGTATTTCGAATATGTTTCATTATGTTTATATGATTGTGCGTTGGCATGAAGACATGGCGTGTGCGCTCTAGCGAATCACAGCGCTCGTGAATGGGGAGTTCGGAACAGTTTGGCGCGAGGGACAGTACGGGACTGGACACGGGAAGTGCTGGACGGGCACGGAGTCGGGGGAAAGATTTGGACAGTGGAGCAGTTTGCGTGTGATCGCGGAGGATAGAAATATTTCGGAGTGCCGACTTGTGCCCTTTTGTGATTTCCGTGGCTTCTGCAGTGAATTCGTATAATGCGTTCAGAAGTGTATATCTCACGAGCTGTGTTGTTGTTCATAACTAATTACGTGAAGCAGGATTGTTTCCTTGTTATTCAACTTATTTTTTATTTAATTGCTGGACCATCGACACCAATAAGTGTTTTCCAGAAATATGCCACATTCTCAAAAGTACTACTACTGTCGTACTCATCATTTAAAGTCGTTAAGATAGTGCCTGCAGATTTTATTTAATTGCAATCTTTTATTTATAAATTTGTGTGTTACATTCATAATTCTCAATTGCCGAGTGATAGAAACCTTCGACCATTCTATTCATGTGTGTGTTCTTATTGTATACTGTAGACTCAGCAGTATTTGGCCCGTAATGCAGCAACTACGTATCCCAGGCCCTAGACAACGAAACCAGCCAAAACTTTTAATAATACAACGTTGAGTCGCAGGGTGCGTAGTCGTTTTGAAAGCCCGCAGACTGAGTTCACCTCTCTGATTGAGTTCACCTCTGACTGAGTTCACCTATCAGACGAACCTCTCTGACTGTACTTACCTCTCTACCTCTCCTCTATTTCATTATTACTCATGCTCCTACGCCTTCTCACTCTCATTCCCGTCATCGTCACTGCCACACCGGTCTCCCTTTCCTTCTTCATCCTTCCACTAATTTTCTCTACCATTTGCGCAATCATTTTCTATTAATCTGCCACACATAATACTCTTTCCTTTCATTACTTTCTCCTATCAATTTCTGCACCTTCCCCCGTCTCCATCACTTTCCCTCTTTCAGTCACCAAATAACGTAGCACATTGCAAGCGCTGGATCATTTAAGGAGCAGTGGAGTCCAAATCCTCGTTCTCTCATCGACCCTCTTTATACTTGCCCGAAATTAATTACTACGAATTCCAGGACGGTTCTTTTAAATGGGCATAATACAGTCCCATCTCGGCCTTACAAAAACTTCTACTTTGTGCCTAATGACCTTGTCATCTACAAATTTTTAAGCCTTAACTTTCATTGTTTTCCACCTCCTTTAATTTCTTCCTACTGTGAAGAACAAATGTGCCTTTTGTAGTAACTGATTGTACACTACGCCCAAAATACCTTCTCTCGATTTCGTTACACTTTCTCTATCCGGAAGCCGGCCGAAGTGGCCGTGCGGTTAAAGGCGCTGCAGTCTGGAACCGCAAGACCGCTACGGTCGCATGTTCGAATCCTGCCTCGGGTATGGATGTTTGTGATGTCCTTAGGTTAGTTAGGTTTAACTAGTTCTAAGTTCTAGGGGACTAATGACCTCAGCAGTTGAGTCCCATAGTGCTCAGAGCCATTTGAACCATTTTCTCTATCCGGACAGAAGATTATTACCCGTCAGCATGTAGGAGTTCGTATTTAATATTTCAGTTTTCATTTGCCCTAAGAACACATAGAATTCCATCTTCCCAGTGAAGCAAATTGCGGCGCACTGCTGCTCTATACGCTAGGCGCACACCTCATTTGGTCGCGTCACTTAGGATCGTTGCTCGGCGCGTCGCTTGCAGACGAATGAGTGCACTCGCGGGGAGATGTCTGCTGCCGGCGGCGGCGCGCAGACTGGGTAGCGGCGGCTTCCGCGGCGCGGCGCGGCCGACCCCCGGGCTCAGCAGATATGAATTCGTAATGCCTGCAGCCCCGCAGCCCGCAGACGCTGCACTCCACTCCGCATTGTGCGCGCCGCTCCAGGCCGTATAACTGCTCCCAGTCCCGCTCTTGCCACTCTAGCAGCCTTTTCTGCTTCCCAGTTACACTTGTGGCATGTAAGTCGGTGTAGTAGGCCACTTCCGAACATACTACCGGCTACTACTACTATTTCCAGTTTGTCATTGTTGCATTCTTCAACTACTGTAGTATTCCCATTTTTGTTTTGCATGTTAGTGTTCCGGTTGCTATGCGTTTGTTTATCCACTGCCTTTTACTTGCAGTTCACTGTTCTTATTTGTGTTTGTACACTACTGGCCATTAAAATTGATACACCAAGAAGAAATGCAGATGATAAACGGGTATTCATTGGACACATATATTATACTAGAACTGACATGTGATTACATTTACACGCAATTTGGGTGCATAGATCCTGAGAAATCAGTACCCAGAACAACCACCTCTGGCCATAATAACGGCCTTGATACGCCTGGGCATTGAGTCAAACAGAGTTTGGATGGCGTCTACAGATACAGCTGCCCATGCAGCTTCAACACACCACAGTTCATTGGGAGTAGTGACTGGCGTATTGTGACGAGCCAGTTGCTCGGCCACCATTGACCAGACGTTTTCAGTTGGTGAGA
Organism: Schistocerca piceifrons; assembly: GCF_021461385.2. Classification (NCBI taxonomy): domain Eukaryota; kingdom Metazoa; phylum Arthropoda; class Insecta; order Orthoptera; family Acrididae; genus Schistocerca; species Schistocerca piceifrons. The sequence continues at coordinate 316,935,224 of NC_060139.1, read as the reverse complement.
CATCTGGAGAATGTGCTGGCCAGGGCAGCAGTCGAACATTGTCTACACCCAGAAAGACCCGTACAGGACCTGAAACATGCGGTCGTGCATTATCCTGCTGAAATGTAGGGTTTCGCAGGGATCGAATGAAGGGTAGAGCCACGGGTCGTAGCACATCTGAAATGTAACGGCCACTGTTCAAAGTGCCGTCAATGCGAACAATAGGTGACCGAGACGTGTAACCAATGGCACCCCATACCATCACGCCGGATGATACGCCAGTATGGCGATGACGAATACACGCTTCGAATGTGCGTTCACCGTGATGTCGCCAAACACGGATGCGATCATCATGATGCTGTAAACAGAACCTGGATTCATCCGAATAAATGACGTTTTGCCATTCGTGCACCCAGGTTCGTCGTTGAGTACACCATCGCAGGCGCTCCTGTCTGTGATGCAGCGTCAAGGGTAACCGCAGCCATGGTGTCCGAGCTGATAGTCCATGCTGCTGCAAACGTCGTCGAACTGTTCGTGCAGATGGTTGTTGTCTTGCAAACGTCCCCATCTGTTGACTCAGGGATCGAGACGTGACTGCACGATCCGTTACATCCATGCGGACAAGATGCCTGTCATCTTGACCCCTAGTGATACGAGGCTGTTGGGATCCAGCATGGCGTTCCGTACTACCCTCCTGAACCCACCGATTCCATATTCTGCTAACAGTCATTGGATATCGACCAATGCGAGCAGCAATGTCGCGATACTATAAACAGCAATCGCGATAGGCTACAATCTGACCTTTATCAAAGTCGGAAACGTGATGGTACGCATTCCTCCTCCTTACACGAGGCATCACAACAACGTTTCACCAGGCAACGCCTGTAAACTGCTGTTTGTCTATGAGAAATCGGTTGGAAACTTTCCTCATGTCAGCACGTTGTAGGAGTCGCCACCGGCGTCAACCTTGTGTGAATGCTCTTAAAAGCTGATCATTTGCATATCACAGCGTCTTCTTCCTGTCGGCCAAATTTCGCGTCTGTAGCACGTTATATTCGTGGTGTAACAATTTTAATGGCCAGTAGCGTATATTGTCAATTTTTCGTTTGGATGTAGTGAGTGGAACTATGGGTGCTAGAAAATGCAGTTTCAGGTGGATAAATCGAATCATTTCCGACAGTTTGAGTTCAGTAGAAGATTGATGGCAGCGGAGGGAGCCAGATACCTTTGCGCCTTGTGTGGGGACAGTGGCATTGGACAGAGTACGGCAACAAAATGGTTTTCCGTTTTAAGGAGGATCATTTTCGTATTACTGACTCTACACGTCTAGGAAGACATTCGGAGTTCGATGAAGATCGTTTAAACGCATTAATCCACAGTGATCGATATGCTCCACAGCTTACAAATGTGATAAACTATGATCATTCCACTATCGAGCGACATTTGCAAGATATGGGGAATGTTAAACAGTTGGGTGTTTGGGTACCGCATGCTCTAAGCCAAAATCACAAAAATCATCGGGTTGCCATATGTGCGTCTCTTCTTGCTCGTCGTCAAATGGCTCCTGAGTAACACTGACAGTTCCTATCCTGTATGGTTACTGGTGACGAGAATTGGTTTCTTTATGCTAAGATAGGGAAAGGAAAGGAATGACTGATCCCAAAAGCTAATCGTACAAAGACCTGAGCAGGTCCACAAAAGATAATGTTATGTATATGGTCGAACGGCGACGGTGTGGTGTTCTACGAATTCTTCCCCTATCGCTGCTGATGTTTATTGTCAACAACTGAGACGTGTTGCAGACCCAACACAAGAAGAACAACCGGGAAGACTGCGCAAATGTTCACCTTTCCCACTCTCTATCGACGTTCTTCAAGGAACTTCCTCTCAGGTTGAAAATGTGCTCCGATCATAGCTCCAGGAGCTCTTCGCCTCAATACCACGTGACTTCAAGAGTCGCGGAGTCGTAAAGCTACTCTAGTGTTGGCACACTGCCGTAAATCGTGAAGGAGAATATGTTATTTGTGACTAAAGTATCTGTAATGTGTACACGTTTTGTTTATTAAAGTTACGGCGAAACGCACAAACTTGCGCACCAATCGATTATAAAACAGCATTAGACGTCTCATTACTTTAAAAATGATTAATGTGTTAAATATTTGACAAATGGCCCTAAGCACTATGGGACGTAACATCTGAGGTCATCAGTCCCCTAGACGTAGAACTACTTAAACCTAACTAACCTAAGGACATCACACACATCCGTGCCCGAGGCAGGATTCGAACCTGCGGCCGTAGCAGCAGCCCGGTTTCGGACTGAAGCACCTAGAAAATATTTGACATTAAGTATACAAAACCTTTCGTGATACTGAAATATTACCGCATTAACAACAGACATTTTGTATCCGCTAACAGGCGCACAAAGTAAGGAAACGTCCTTTCGTTATTTTATGGTACTGTTAGCGCGAAAAAGTTTGAAAAAGGTGTCGAATTATGTTTAAAGTTCGTTGAAAGCCGCTAAGTTTTCTCATCATCAAACACAGGAAGAGTATAGTGTCGGTCATTTGTGTTCCATTTTATGAAAAAGTTTTGCACGAGGCTCGGTGTTTACGATGTCATATCTTGTGAACCATGAGTCGTGAAATGACATAATTCTGCAGGTACATTCAATGGTATATGTGGATAGTGCCTGGAAAATGTGTTGTGAATAGAACTAGTAGTAAAGAAGTAATAAATCAAAACGTCATGTTTGCTTCTGAAGTTTAACTGCGGAAACAGCGAAAGCAGACTAAGCGATAAACTTTTTCATTTCATTATTCTGTGCACAGCATAAGGAGAAAAATTTTCTAAATGGTTGAAATTATACGTAAAGTCAGCTGGGAGTCCCTAAGTGCTCTCATTCTCAAATGATTGGTGATGTAGTCTAGGTAATTTGCGCAATGTGAGTTCCGCTGCCTCAAGACTTGTAGACAATTCCTAACTTGGTGCATATTGTGTTGAACCTTTAACCTAAAACTATAACTCGTAAAGTGTAGATTATGAGAGAGATTTAAATTTTAAAATTGTGTAGACAATTATATGAGATACTGAACATCAAATTTTTGTTGCCCCCGGGAACTATCAGAAAGGTAAACCGTAACAACAGGTTCTCTCTCTCTCTCTCTCTCTCTCTCTCTCTCTCTCTCTCTCTCTCTCTCTCTCTCCTCTCTCTCTCTCATATATATATATATATATATATATATATATATATATATATATATATATATATATATATATGATCGGTCTAAAAGATATGCATATGCTAGCTCTAATTACGAAATCTACTTACGTAAAAATCGGAAAGAAATGACGCAATTTCAGAGACTTTGCTGGTCTCATACATGTATGATTTTATGTGTTTAGACTGACGCGGGGAGCGAAAATTTGTACCAAGGCCGGAAATTGAGCCCTGATCTCCTGCTTAATAGGCAGCCGCGTTAATCCACTAAACCAACATAGCTCAGCGATTCAAACTGCTGCACGGATTATCCTGTTCGTGTGTAAGGGGAAATTTAAAGTAGACTGGGGTGGTAGTGAGAATTTGGATCAGGGTGGGAGGCGTGCCAGGGTAATCCGTGAAATTGTATGAACCACTGTGCCAAGGCGCCTTGGTGGCTTTGTCGCTAATGCACCTGTTTAGTCAGCAGGAGACCTGGGTTGAGTTCCGGAACCGCACTCTTGCTACGGTCGCAGATTCGAATCCTGCATCGGGCATGGATGTATGTGATGTCCTTAGGTTAGTTAGGTTTAAGTAGTAATAAGTCTATGGGACACAGTCCCATAGTGCTTAGAGCCATTTGAACCATTTTTGAACCGGGTTGAGTTCCCGGCCCTGGTACAAATTTTCACTTGCCGCTTCAGTCTATATACATAAGATGTAAAAATAGTTCCAGAAGTACGCGAAGGAAATTTCATACGGCCGTTGCTGTTTGCAGTATGCATAGATGCACTAGTGGATAACTTTGCAAAGTCCCTAAAGCTGTTCGCGGACGATGCTGTTGCAACTCCAGGGAACTGTAGGGTAAAGCGCAATGGCTCGCGGAGGGGATTGGCATTTGACCTTTAACATAATGCAACGAAGAGACCCAGTACTGTTGGACTACACTACCGACGGTAAAATCACAGTAAAATGTAACACCCATAAAATACCCAGGAGTCACCCAGCCGAGTGACATGAAGTAGGATGATCGTAAAACTAGTTACAGTAACAACAAATGCCAAACAGAGTAAGTCGTAAAACCCTAACGAAATGTAATTCAGCCGCAAAAGAAAGCTTACAAAACACTCATTTTACAACTATGGAGTGGAGTCCTGCTCGCCAATCTGGGACTCTTACCAGCCTGGACCGATAGACGATGTAGAGATAGATCCAATGAAGAGTTACGCCTTCCCTCATATGATCGTTTGGTCAGCGCGAGAGAGTTACGGCGAAGCTCAACAAATTTCAGCAGGGGCTTTGTGCGTCATGGAGATGTTTTCTGTTAAAATTCCGGGAGAGACCGGGCAGCACACTACTTCGTCCCAGACATCTTTCGCGTATGAGCAGGAGGAAAGCAGAGAAACTGGAGCTCACACGGTTTCTTACCGACAGTCGTTCATTCCGCTCAAATGGATCAGGAAACGTAGGTAGTACGAGTATTATTGGTACCGAATAATCCCTCCGTCACAGTGGTAGATGGCCTTCAGAGTATAGATGTTGACGTAGAATTCGTAAGTAATATTGTGGTACATCTGCCCCAATTTCCCTAACATTTTGCAAGATTCTTTCCACGAAATACAGTAGTCGCATTTCGAACTAACCATAGCCTTAAAATTATGTCTCGTTCCAAAGCAGATGTAGGGTGGTCAGAAACAGATTGAATAGCTTGCACGGGTGTTGCAGGGGAGGTTTCGCTAAGAAAAAATTCTGTACGTGTGCCGTTTCAGAGTCGTTTAGCGTTGAAGTTGGCGAATCAGATCGTTGCGCGAGCATATTCAAGCACTTGCACGCCTTAAAATGTCGTAATGTACAGACATCTGTGGGCCCGTGAGTTACCACTTGTTGATATCTTAATTACCAGTTAAAGTGTGCCTTTTTCGAAAATGATAAATTAAAGCTAGATGAGCAGAAGCTACGTTGTTCGGTTTGAGGGAACCAAATGAACAAAAACTCTGCCGTCACTATCTCTGGTAGGCTTCTTGAATTTTTGCGCACGACGACGTGATTGGCTAACTTCAAGGCTAATTAATTCGGAAGCGGCGCAACGTATCGAGTTTTTTCCTTACCAGTTATTTCTCAGCTTCCCCTAAATTTCCCTTATAAGCTTTCCAGACTGTTTCTGACCTCACTGTCTTCCGGTACACAGTCATTTTTCCCTCACTCTCTTTGCGAGAGGAAAGGAAGCGGAATGGCTGCTAGTAGTAGTAGTAGTAGTAGTAGTAGTAGTAGAAGGCACCCTCTGCCATGCACCATATGGTAGGGTATTTATGTAGATGTAGATGTAAGCTACGGCTGTGACGTAGAGTAAGCAACTCGGAAAGTAGATGTACTAAGCCCGGCGTCTACGACAAACGGCTGAAACATTGAAGTTTGCCATGGATAGCACGCAATTACAGTAACAAAATGGCATTCGGCGGACATCTGCTTCAGCAAAGCTATGACTTACGAGACGTTAAGGAGCTCATGGATACATTACTACAGACTTGTTTGATCAGAAACAGCTGAAATCTGACACTTTTCATAGATCCGGATACATTTTTAAATACAGGAATGTGTTGCACAACGATAGTTACTTTGGCACGTTTAGTAGTGTCCTGTGTTAGCGGTGGGCCAACGGCCTTGCCGCAGTGGCAACACCGGTTCCTGTCAGATCACCGAAGTTAAGCGCTGTCGGGCTGGGTTAGCACTGCGGTCTGCCTAGTGCTGTTGGCTAGTGGGGTGCACTCAGCCCTTGTGAGGCAAACTGAGGACCTACTTGATTGAGGAGTAGCAGCTCCGGTCTCGTAAACTGACATACGGTGGGAGAGCGCTGTGCTGACCACATGCTCTCCGTATCCGCATCCAGTGACGCCTGTGGGTTGAGGAAGACACGGCGGCCGGTCGGTTCCGTTGGGCCTTCCAAGACCTGTGCGCACAGGCTTTAGTAGTTTTAGTGCGTTAGTGTTGGCATTCACGTTTCGTGGTTATCGCTGTGAGAGGAAGGACGGGTGACAGTGGATGTGTTTACTAAAGCCTCTGACGCACTGTCGACTACGCGTTGGCAACCATGGTCGCTAGCACGCCAAACGTAGTAGCAGTCAAACGGACGAAACCAGGGAGCAACCGACCTGGGCTCTTAGCTTTCTGTGTGTGCTGAGACCGTCGCTAAGGGCGTATTTGTAGCAGTTTCTGGGACTGCTCAGAACAAATAGGCCAGGAAAACGACACTGTGTTGGGTGCACCCTCTGCTGCAAGAACGAAGAAGTAAGGATACGTTTAAAGTTTTTTGCAGTGGTCTGAGAAAATATGGCAGAAAGTTTTTCAATTACTTGAGAATAGCAGTAAAGGTCATTTGGCGAACTGTTGAGCGAGCTAAGACCACTCATTTAAGGTAAGGACACAAATTTCAGACACTACGATTCACCTAAAGAAGAAAATGTTGGTTGCGTTAACGTTGAGTACATTCAAGGCCCGTGCCCTTTCAAAGGAACCATCCCGGCATTTGTCTGGAGCGATTTAGGGAAATCACGGAAAACCTAAAGCAGGATGGCCGGACGCGAGATTGAACCGTCGTCCTCCCGAATGCGAGTCCAGTGTGCTAACCACTGCGCCACCTCGCTCGGTTGTCCAGTACGGAATGTTTCCAGAAATTAGACGGTGTAGATGGCGGTGGTGGTGGTGGTGGTGGTTGGTGTTTAACGTCCCCTCGACAACGAGGTCATTAGAGACGGAGCGCAAGCTCGGGTTAGGGAAGGATTGGGAAGGAAATCGGCCGTGCCCTTTCAAAGGAACCATCCCGGCATTTGCCTGAAACGATTTAGGGAAATCACGGGAAACCTAAATCAGGATGGCCGGAGACGGGATTGAACCGTCGTCCTTCCGAATGCGAGTCCAGTGTGCTAACCACTGCGCCACCTCGCTCGGTGGTGTAGATGGCCTTATTCTCTTCATATGTTTTTAAAGTTGTGGGTACGTCGACATTAATGGATTGCTTCAACGTGTCTGTTGTACAGGTTCAGCTTTCAGTGGCTGTTTGTTTTGTTGTTTACATTTGGTGTTTAAATTTGGCTTCAAATAGCGTTGTTTGGACAACTCTGTTAACGACATATTGGAATGACACTTTTGTTTGTTGCGGGAGGCAAAAAGAGCGTCAATATAATAACAACAGTTCAAAATCTATATAATTTTGCCACTGCTGGAAGCATTATTACATGTTCTTTGCACTGGTTAATTCGTTATATGTCATCTTCGCTTCCGTCAGTTCGTAACAAGTAATTGGGTCAATAGTCTGTTGTAAAAGGAGCTTCTGCCCACTACAAGCTATTTACAACACCTATGTGATTAAAGTAGGCAGATAAACGTGGTTCTTGTAGCAAAATAGTTCTTGTCTTCTCCTGCCAGACAGTGCCACATGTTGCTCACAAAAGCCGTATATTCCGGGTGATCAAAAAGTCAGTATAAATTTGAAAACTTAATAAACCACGGAATAATGTAAATAGAGAGGTAAAAAATGTCACACATGCTTGGAATGACATGGGGTTTTATTAGAACCACCCCATATTACTAGAAGCGTGAAAGATCTCTTTCGCGCGACGTTTGGTGATGATTGTGTGCTCAGCCGCCACTTTCGTCATGCTTGGCCTCCCAGGTCCCCAGACCTCAGTCCGTGCGATTATTGGCTTTGGGGTTACCTGAAGTCGCAAGTGTATTGTGATCCACCGACATCTGTAGGGATGCTGAAAGACAACATCCGACTCCAAATGCCTCACCATAACTCCAGACATGCTTTACAGTGCTGTTCACAACATTATTTCTCGACTACAGCTATTGTTGAGGAATGATGGTGGAGATATTGAGCATTTCCTGTAAAGAACATCATATTTGCTTTGTCTTACATTGTTATGCTAATTATTGCTATTCTGATCAGATGAAGAACCATCTATCGGAAATATTTTGAACTTCTGTATTTTTTTGGTTCTAATAAAACCCCATGTCATTCCAAGCATGTGTGTCAATTTGTACCTCTCTATCTACATTATTCCGTGATTTATTCAGTTTTCAAATTTATACTGACTTTTTGATCACCCGGTACGTTACATCTTTTCGCTTTAATAAATCCGTCTGATGACTGAGGCATAATCATTCGAAATACATAGCAGGAATAACAACAAACGTGGCTGGTTATAGTAACTTGTATTAATGTGATACTCGTAATGCTCGCAGCCAAGTCTAACCTAAAATGTTCGCTTTTGAAACGATCCTAACTGTATGGGGACAAATGATTAAAAGCACGCCCGGGTAATGAAACCGTGTCACAGCAGTTCGCTGTGCAACACCGTGCAGTTCCGAATTTTAAATCTTTTCTCTTTCACTTCCATTCATCATCTACTTTCTTGTTTCATTTAGCAGATCAGATTGCTGGTGAAGAGCTCACGTGTACCCTTCGCACCTGCAGACATGTAGTACGTAGTGCATTATGTTGCTGATCTCTGTGGCAAGCAGTGTCTCGTATTCTACTGATCTTACAAATGGTTGAGTTGTGGAATCTGTGGATGCAACAGTCTTTAAATGGAACTGACAAAAGTCCATTAGTTTTAATGAGGCGAACGTTCAACGAAAAACATGCTGTGAGGGCAGTATATTGTATCAACCACCAACAAGATATTTTCACCATCGATCAACTGAATATAACTTTTGCTAGCTCATGAGCTAATTAGAGCTGTATAATACCCGCTTAATTAAATTCATCTGACTGTTATCTGATTTCATGCATCACTGACTAATCAGTGTTCCTGTTGTCTTGTTGTCTGTTTTATTGTGTATTAACACATAACATCTCTTCAAATGTGGTGCTACAGAAGAATGCTGAAGATTAGATAGGTAGATCACATAACTAATGAGGAGGTATTGAATAGAATTGGGGAGAAGAGGAGGTTGTGGCACAACTTGACTAGAAGAAGGGATCGGTTTGTAGGACATATTCTGAGGCATCAAGGGATCACCAATTTAGTATTGGAGGGCAGCGTGGAGGGTAAAAATCGTTGAGGGAGACCTAGAGATGAATACCTAAGCAGATTCAGAAGGATGTAGGTTGTAGTAAGTACTGGGAGATGAAGAAGCTTGCTCAAGATAGGGTAGCATGGAGAGCTGCATCAAACCAGTCTCAGGACTGAAGACCACAACAACAACAACAACAACAACAACAACTTTATCAAAAATCAGTATATGTCTTGAAAATTAATTTCGAACTTCGTGCATTAAGTCCTAGCACGTTTACAATTATTATACGCGATTTAATGGAAAGCTCAATCATGTGCTAGGGTGTAACGTGTTTCAAATCTAGCGCGCCTGATGGGCTAAACGACTATTTGTAAAAACTTTATGTGTCTGTCTCCCGTGAAGTCTAAATGAAACTGGATTTGGATTTGTCTCTCTTCGGCTCAAAATTACCAGATGAAATTCACTGCACAAGTCAGTGAACTGTACACGCGCACTTTTAGCACTCTAAGTGTAAACTCGTCTAAGAGTAAAAGCCGCACATAAATTCACACTTTTTAAATGCATACAAAAATCAAAACACCTTTGTATTAAACAGATAACTTAGGGCACGCAATTACTAATTAAACATTTCCTATTCCAAATAAACTTCAAGAACTTGTATTTCATAAACAATAAAATTTTATACCGTGAAAGAAACTATTGGTCTGCTAAAACGGATTCAGATTACTGTCAACTCGTATCTGGACGATGACGTCACGAATTGATACTTGCTTGGAGTGAACGAAATACCTGTATTGAAAAATACTATCAGTTGAGTAATTTAGTGACTTTTATAACAAATTTGGTACCCCTTGCATCGCTACACTGCTCCACAATCTGTCGCGATAATATCGAAGACGTTGCAGGATTCACTGGAGCGTGCTAGGGTTGTGTACTGTGCTATTATACCTTAGTTCAGCCATTCCTAGATTCATAAGACAAGTTGTAACAGACACTTTACATCAAATTTTACATGAGTAATTGTAAATTGGGGCCTAACAGAAATTGCCCGTTTAAATGTATCTCTAAATGTCAATGAATTTGTTTGAGTTTCACTTTCTGACACGATGCACTTCACACTCACTACACAACACACATACAACGCTTCACTACTTGGTGAGAAGTCCTTTCAACTAGCTGGACAACGCAGGGATTGCAGCCAGTTCCGGTAGAAAATACACTCCTGGAAATTGAAATAAGAACACCGTGAATTCATTGTCCCAGGAAGGGGAAACTTTATTGACACATTTCTGGGGTCAGATACATCACATGATCACACTGACAGAACCACAGGCACATAGACACAGGCAACAGAGCATGCACAATGTCGGCACTAGTACAGTGTATATCCACCTTTCGCAGCAATGCAGGCTGCTATTCTCCCATGGAGACGATCGTGGAGATGCTGGATGTAGTCCTGTGGAACGGCTTGCCATGCCATTTCCACCTGGCGCCTCAGTTGGACCAGCGTTCGTGCTGGACGTGCAGACCACGTGAGACGACGCTTCATCCAGTCCCAAACATGCTCAATGGGGGACAGATCCGGAGATCTTGCTGGCCAGGGTAGTTGACTTACACCTTCTAGAGCACGTTGGGTGGCACGGGATACATGCGGACGTGCATTGTCCTGTTGGAACAGCAAGTTCCCTTGCCGGTCTAGGAATGGTAGAACGATGGGTTCGATGACGGTTTGGATGTACCGTGCACTATTCAGTGTCCCCTCGACGATCACCAGTGGTGTACGGCCAGTGTAGGAGATCGCTCCCCACACCATGATGCCGGGTGTTGGCCCTGTGTGCCTCGGTCGTATGCAGTCCTGATTGTGGCGCTCACCTGCACGGCGCCAAACACGCATACGACCATCATTGGCACCAAGGCAGAAGCGACTCTCATCGCTGAAGACGACACGTCTCCATTCGTCCCTCCATTCACGCTTGTCGCGACACCACTGGAGGCGGGCTGCACGATGTTGGGGCGTGAGCGGAAGACGGCCTAACGGTGTGCGGGACCGTAGCCCAGCTTCATGGAGACGGTTGCGAATGGTCCTCGCCGATACCCCAGGAGCAACAGTGTCCCTAATTTGCTGGGAAGTGGCGGTGCGGTCCCCTACGGCACTGCGTAGGATCCTACGGTCTTGGCGTGCATCCGTGCGTCGCTGCGGTCCGGTCCCAGGTCGACGGGCACGTGCACCTTCCGCCGACCACTGGCGACAACATCGATGTACTGTGGAGACCTCACGCCCCACGTGTTGAGCAATTCGGCGGTACGTCCACCCGGCCTCCCGCATGCCCACTATACGCCCTCGCTCAAAGTCCGTCAACTGCACATACGGTTCACGTCCACGCTGTCGCGGCATGCTACCAGTGTTAAAGACTGCGATGGAGCTCCGTATGCCACGGCAAACTGGCTGACACTGACGGCGGCGGTGCACAAATGCTGCGCAGCTAGCGCCATTCGACGGCCAACACCGCGGTTCCTGGTGTGTCCGCTGTGCCGTGCGTGTGATCATTGCTTGTACAGCCCTCTCGCAGTGTCCGAAGCAAGTATGGTGGGTCTGACACACCGGTGTCAATGTGTTCTTTTTTCCATTTCCAGGAGTGTAGAACTGCGATCTCCACCGAACCGTATACGCAGCTATAGGCGGCTCGGTCATCTTCTTCTTTCTTGCTTTTCAAATGAGCCACGTACAGTGTTGTGTTGGATGACATATCAGCTGGTAATATCACCTGTCCTTCTCCACTGTGTGTCTTGCGATTCTCTCTGGAGCCAGTGTTGTGTCTTTGCCTGATATTGTTTTGTCAACAGAAAAAAGAAGTGAATGCGTAATTCTGGACTGCTCAATTATTTCAGTTATTCGGCGAATGTGTTTCATAATTTGTTGTCTGTTTTACTGCTTCAAGTTGCTTACTGCAGTTTGGCAATACTGTCGTCGATGTGATACACCGCTATACAGACAAGACCTGAAAATCTGGATGAGTTAATTCAGTAATTCTGTGGGGCCCGTTTCCTGACATCCCTTGATATGAGAAGTTAGTACTGGCAAACGAAAATCTCTATTGAATTTCGAAGGTATAATGCTTTTATTTTTATGGGCAGAAGTTACCAATTCACTGTTATGCCATTTGGACTAAATATTAGTGGAGCTGTATTCATATCGGCGCTAGACACTGTACTTGGACGAGATTTGCTCGATAGAGTTACCTTGTATGTGGAGAACTTACTGATAGCTACTGAAACATGGGAGAAGCATCTCGATCTGCTTTACGAAATTCTTAGAGTATGGAGTAACAGAGGCTACAACCCTGTCTCATTCCCTTCCCAACCACTGCTTCCCTTTAATGTCCCTCGCCTCTTATAACTGCCATCTGCTTTCTGTACGAATTGTAAATAGATTTTCGCTCCCTGTATTTTACCCCTGCCACCTCTAGAATTTGAAAGAGAGTATTCCAGTCAACATTGTCAAAAGCTTTCTCTAAGTCTACAAATGCTAGAAATGTAGGTTTACCTTTCCTTAACCTTTCTTCTAAGATAAGTCGTAGGGACAGCATTGCGTCACGTGTTCCAACATTTCTGCGGAATCCAAACTGATCTTCACCGAGGTCGGCTTCTACCAGTTTTTCCATTTGTCTGTAAAGAATTCGTGTTGGTATTTTGCAGCTGTGACTTATTAAACTGATAGTTCGGTAATTTTCACATCTGTCGACACCTGCTTTCTTTGGGATTGGAATTATTATATTCTTCTTGAAGTCTGAGGGTATTTCGCCTGTCTCATACATCTTGCTCACCAGATGGTAGAGTTTTGTCAGGACTGGCTCTCCCAAGGCCGTCAGTAGTTCTAATGGAATGTTGTCTACTCCCGGGGCCTTGTTTCGACTTAGGTCTTTCAGAGCTCTATCAAACTCTTCACGCAATATCATATCTCTCATTTCATCTTCATCTACATCGTCTTCCATTTCCATAATATTGTCCTCAAGAACATCGCCCTTGTATAGACCCTCTATATACTCCTTCCACCTTTCTGCTTTCCCTTCTTTGCTTAGAACTGGGTTTGCATCTGAACTCTTGATGTTCATACAAGTGGTTCTCTTTTCTCCAAAGGTCTCTTTGATTTTCCTGTAGGCAGTATCTATCTTACCCCTGGTGAGATAAGCCTCTACCTCCTTACATTTATCCTCTAGCCATCCCTGCTTAGTCATTTTGCACTTCCTGTCGGTCTCATTTTTGAGACGTTTGTACTCCTTTTTGCCTGCTTCATTTACTGCATTTTTATATTTTCTCCTTTCATCAATTAAATTCAATATCTCTTCTGTTACCCAAGGATTTCTACTAGCCCTCGTCCTTTTACCTACTTGTTCCTCTGCTGCCTTCACTACTTCGTCCCTCAATGCTAACCATTCTTCTTCTACTGTATTTCTTTCCCCTATTCCTGTCAATTGTTCCCTTATGCTCTCCCTGAAACTCTGTACAACCTCTGGTTTAGCCAGTTTATCCAGGTCCCATCTCCTTAAATTCCCACCTTTTTGCAGTTTCTTCAGTTTTAATCTACAGTTCATAACCAATAGATTGTCGTCAGAGTCCACATCTGCCCCTGTAAATGTCTTAAAATTTAAAATCTGGTTCCTAAATCTCTGTTTACCATTATATAATCTATCTGATACCTTCTAGTATCTCCAGGCTTACTCCATGTATGCAACCTTCTTTCATGTTAGCTATTGTTAAGTTATGCTCTGTACAAAATTCTACCAGGTGGCTTCCTCTTTCATTTCTTACCCCCAATCCATATTAACCTACGATGTTTCCTCCTCTCCCTTTTCCTACTCTCGAATTCCAGTCACCCACAATAATGCGTTCACTATGCTGTTTGTAGTAGCTTACCCGTACTCCTATTTTTTTATTCATTCTTAAACCTACTCCTGCATTACCCCTATTTGATATTGTATTTATATTTTTTTATTCATTATTAAACCTACTCCTGCAATACCCCTATTTGATATTGTTTTTATAACCCTGTATTCACCTGACCAAAAGTCTTGTTCCTCTTGCCACCGAACTTCACTAATTCCCTTTCCCTTTCTAAATTTTCTAATCGACCTGCCCGATTAAGGGATCTGACATTCCACGCTCCGGTCCGTAGAACGCCAGTTTTCTTTCTCCTGATAACGACGTCCTCTTCAGTAGTCCCGTCCCGGAGATCCGACTGGGGGACTATTTTACCTCCGGAATATTTTACCCAAGAGGACGCCATCATCATTTAACCATACAGTAAAGCTGCATGCCCTCGGGAAAAATTACGGCTGTAGTTGCCCCTTGCTTTCAGCCGTTCGCAGTACCAGCACAGCAAGGCCGTTTTGGTTAGTGTTACAGGGCCAGATCAGTCAATCATCCAGACTGTTGCCCCTGCAACTATTGAAAAGGCTGCTGCCCCTCTTCAGGAACCACACGTTTGTCTGGCCTCTCAACAGACACCCCTCCGTTGTGGTTGCACCTACGGTACGGCTATCTGTATCGTTGAGGCACGCAAGCCTCCCCACCAATGGCAAGGCCATGGTTCATGGGGGGAGGACCCGTGTACTTAGAATAAAAATATTCCAGTTATTTGTGAAACGTACAATTTGCATGTAGTGTGAAATATATCGTTAATTTACTGACCACAGTTGTGCGAGATTTTATCGACATAAGCATGAATGTTTATTTTGCTCAGGTCCAGACAATTACAGCTTCTAGAAAAATATGCTTTCTTTCTCTCAAACGATCGACTACTTCGGTGCTTTATCCGGATTGGTGACACAGACCTCCGACCACGGTTTACCGTCCGATTTTGTTATCACCATTTGTATTATTTTATATCCTCACTCTGATTTACCCCGTTCAAAATTTCCGACCCGTCAGCGGTACTAAATACTCCACTAGCAATGGTGTCTAATTTACCTTTTTGATAAGTATACCCTTTGGAGTTTTTAAATTCACTTCTGTTTATATCCAGTTTGGGTCAGATTCTTGCTCCAGCTGTTATGAATAATCCCAGCTTTTGCTTCCTGTGCAATGAGATCTGTGTCTATATCTCCTAAAAATCTTAATCTTAAGTCCTTCTTTTCGAAATTAAAAAGTAAAGATAATGCACATGTCATTGAAGGTGGATTTTCCTGCCAAACAGATCTACATCTGTAGCCCTTGAAGTATTCGGCAATTTATCATGTGAAACGAATTGATTGTGTTAAGCCGGCCGCGGTGGTCTAGCGGTTCTAGGCGCTCAGTCCGGAACCGCGCGACTGCTACGGTCGCAGGTTCGAATCCTGCCTCGGGCATGGATGTGTGTCATGTCCTTAGGTTAGTTAGGTTTAAGTAGTTCTAAGTTCTAGGGGACTGATGACCACAGATGTTAAGTCCCATAGTGCTCAGAGCCATTTGAACCATTTTTGATTGTGTTAATGTTTTTTACTTATCTAATTACTGCTGCTTTCTCATGAGACGTATTTTGCATTTTAAAGTATCTTTTACTTCCAGTGATGGGTATATATTGTTGTGATGTAAATTTTATTTGAGGAGTCATTAAACTAATTAATCTTATACCATAACTTGTAAGACTCTTATACCTGGGAAATAGACACCTCTGTTCCCTGTTAATACAGATATTACTATTAATAACATCTCACAAGTCGCTTTACAAAGAGGAGTAATCGAAACAGTCACTGATATTAACAATTGTTTGTTTGCTAATTCATTGTTTGAAGAATCTGAGAACACGCATTTCCACCTAACATATTCAGAAAGTACTCATTTTAAGAATTTAAATTTGTCTCAAATGATTACTAGTTTACATCCATTAATTATAATTCTTAGATCATTGAAATAATAAATCATTAATAAATATCTATTTGAGTACGGAAAATATAGTGAAGCTATTTGACTTTCTTGAAAATATACACCTGATTGATCATGAGTAGTAAAAACTGAAATTTTTGTCCCTAAAAGAACTCCATCATATGATAAATAAGAGAAATAGCTCTGCACCAGACAGGTGACAGTGTATGCTAACACCAGTAATGGATACCATTGCATATTTGATATCGAGTCATTCCTCTTGTTCTACAGATTATGACTGAGTTTATAAACAAATATTACTTCTCATAACTTATGATCTGTCAGGTATAATTTAAAAAGACATTAATATTTTCAGTACGTGTTATCTACTGAAATAGATGTTTATTAATGTTGCATTTTATTCATAGATGTGAAGCAGGCACACTTCGCCTATTTACATTGAGGAATTGCACATAGTATCTTACTTTGAGGTAAATCATCAAGCCAAGCTAAAAGTTTCCAGGTACAAAAGCTCGTAATACCAGTAAGAATTATTCCCAAGGCAAATTCAAGAATTTCTAGCAAACGGTTCTTTAATGAACTAACTGTGGATTCTGAGTGCTTATATTCCTAAATGAAATTTGTCATAACTGTGTCTCTTTAAAATCAGCATTAGGTGTAACAACAATATTCATAATGAGTTAGTCACTCACCTTGGTTCAGAAAGGTGTCTATTATTTAGGGACACACATTTTCAATACATTTACAACGACCATAGCAAATGAAGTTACTAATAAAGTACAGTGAGAGAGGAACCTAACGGATTTGTTAGTGGTAAGGATCCAATGTTCGATTATCGGTCTGGTACACAGTTTTAATCTACCAGGAAATTTTAAATCAGCGCACTTTCCGTTCCAGAACGAGAGATCACTCTAGAAGAATGAACCCTCAGGCTGAGGCTAAGTCACATCTCTGCACTATTCTTTCTTACAGAAGTGTTATTCTCAGAAAGTATGCAGGAGAACATCTGCAAATTTGGAAGGTCGAAGGTGAGGGACTGGTGGAGGGAAAGCTGTGAGGGCTGGTCGAGAGCCAGCGAAGGGAAAATATCCGAGGTTCCATTCTTGGTCTGGCAAATAGTTTGCATTTGCCACAAAGTTTGAAACTCGGTCAGCTTCACTAAACAATTTTTTAACACAACGAAAGGATGTACTTAGTCATGTTACATGTTACAGTTCATAGAGCTCATTAATACGTGTGTTCCACATATGTTCAACTCAGTAATGCGTTATTGGCAAGCAAGCTTAGCAGACTGTTTAGGTTTGACGATGCTTGGCTATAGCGGGCAATGAAGTGTCTTATGGACTTTTGTATGCATGCCTTCAGATATTTGTGATAAAGGTGTAACGTCTCTCAATAAAAATAAATATTAATCTGATTATTGTGAACTACAACTGTGCTGGGCTGCACTGGTTTCGATTCTTTAACTTCGTTTATGTCTGTGACGTAATCTTGAACAATGCAAGTGGTGTAATAAAGAAATAATATCTGATAGAATGAGTCGCCAATCTATCTGAAATTTTATAACTGTATTTGTATAATCTGTATCCAGAATAATCAGAAAACCTAAAACTGTGTACTACAAACTGTCTTGTGAAATTTTCTATTGTGCGGTGCAGTTAAGTGTGACAATGCGTGACGTCACTTATATGACCTGCAATTTCAACACACAAAATTAACAGAATAAAAATGCTTCATGCAGATACAAAACGAATTTTGATAGAATAAATAACCAAAAATGTTCCCCAAAAATGCCCTGTGATTCTGTGTAAGCAGCTGATTAACCAAAATTCCATGTATTAGGTGATACACACGCAAATGTAACACGGCATTGTAAGAATAGCACCCTCTGGCAAAGAAATGTAACATGAAGTGACTTTACCTAAACTAAGGCAGAAAATAATTTTGAAATGTAAAGCTAGCTGTAAATTATCTTGCTATGTTCTGACTGTGATGTTACACTGGCCGTAATTAAATCTTTTATAGCTTCCGTGTATCTACGGGAACTCGGTACTCCTCGAAGTGATGAATATAAAAAGTACAGGGCATCAACAAAACAGCTAAATGAGAGAGAGCATTGCAGTGCAAGGACATGCAACTACTCTAAACAGATAAGGCTTCGGTTTTAACCAACTATGTTCCACAGAATGCACTGTGGCGACACAGTATTACTAAACAAAATTTTTGTGAGAATTCTTTGGAAGATATTGAATTTATTAAATGATGTAGAAGAGACTAGCATTCAAAAGCTCTACTGAACTGCGATTTGTTAACAATTGCGATCATCTTTATAAAAATCACTTGTGAAGAAATCTATTATGCTGCCATGAAATAATCTGTAAAATGATGAAGGAGAAGTAAATTTCTAACTCTGAGTGCAAGCTACATTAGCAGATAATTACTTAATCACATCTGAACAATCGATCTAACTGACCTGAACTTTAAAGAAGCATCCCAATAAAACTTTCCTTTTTTCAAACACTTCATAAAATACACACATGCAAGCAGTGCAGCAACAACATTACCTCGAAATTTTCACATTTCTCAAATTAATGTTTACCAAATCATATTTTCAGAGTTCAACATTCTCTGTATCTTTCTCCCTGTGCTCTTCAAGGTATTTCGAGATCGCTCAGTAGTGTCAGCAGCACCTGGCTCCCTCACTTATTTCTCACAGAGTTCTGCTAACAACGACAATGCTACTAACAACCAAAGATCACACTACAAGCACTCAGAAACCTTGTGGCGTAGCGTATTGACTATTAAACACACTTGTTTGAGAAATATCAGTTGTACAGATATGAAGTACGGCACACAGAATGAAAATATAGAGCTTACATCGTATTCCAAGAAGCCTTAAAAGCTTTTTAATTCTTGTGAAAATGAAAAGCCGAACCATTATATAAGTATAATTTCATTTGTTTCGTATCCTTAACAGGTTCGGTGCCCCGCACCGCCAGGCTTGGTGGCTCTGAAAACGGCAGGCGGCAAGCGTCACACCCAACGTGTTCTAACTATCGGCGCCGGCTAGCCAATGTTTCGTTCACTGTGCGGGTCGGATATTCCTCAGTCCGTGTCCGGGCACTCCGCAGTGAACGTCGGACAAAAAGCAGCCCAAGTTTCATATTTGACCTTCATTTTCGGCGGAGCCGCTAGAATGAGAAGGTCCTGGTAAATCATAAGAAGATACTTCATCCTCTCATTCAACTGAAAAAAAAAATATTAATTGTCAGAGATGAAGTGAAGAACAAAGAACGTTAAGAACATTGCATACATTCCTTATCAGATAATCTCAGAATATTTCACCGAGAAAAAGAAAAATAAATCACTGAACGTCTAGTGAAAATTCTGTAATAACATTATGATATCGAATATTAAATATTTATGCAAAGCATGCAGTGAACAAAGATAATAAAAGGCAAAACGATACACGAAGGGTACGCACTTTTATTTATACTTATTACAAATTTTCCATCAAGAGGAAGTAATTTCCTCTTAGGTCCACGCCTATTTTAGGCATGTCTATAACAATAAAATTTGTGTGTGATTACGCTGAAAGTAATTATTTTGTAGATGAAGAACAATAAACTGCAAAAACATGAACTTACCCCAACAGGTTTCACCACAGAATGGTAGAGAGATAAACCGGCAGCTAAATCGCAACCGACGTTCACTGCCGAGTGCCCGAGCATGGACTGAGGCAAATCCGACCCAGGCGGTATTTTTTTTTTTTTTTTCAAATTTCATCAACGAGTCCCCATGTGCGATGGCTGTTAGGAACGCCCGACGCCTTTTGAGTGAGCCAGGTGCCGCAACCGAGAACCTGACCCAGCTGGACAAATTCGGCTTTGATGGCGACGACGGCGCCCATCCCTCAATTGCTGAGAGAGTGAGAGACCAGAAACGAACGGGAGCACTGTTACTCTGAAACAGAGGATCTGAGTAAACAGCTTGATCTCATTTCGAACACCACCACCACTAGCTAAATACATTTAAAATCACGCCAAGACGTTTAGTTGAGCTATGCTACAAAACTTAATCGGAGATAATATATGAAATAAAATTTGTGGCCTCAATAAGCATTTAACATGCAATAAACATACACAATGCTTAAGAAACGAGGATTCACAGTCAGGCAGTTATGTATATAACAGTATCTCATGTGCCCAGTGAGTAATAAGGATTACGAGACATAAGCAAACCCAGTAGTGGCCGCTCTCTAAGCTACAGCCAAAGCTGCTTAAGCTACAGCGCACACTGTTTGTTGACCTTAATGAGCTTAAAGTCACTCACAACTATTCCAGTAGACACTTAAGATGAAATATTCAAATAATAGGCGCCAGCCGTAGCTTAACCTAGGTTCTGAATTTAGAGCGGGGACTTATCCCCTCTAAAACGAAACGGGCGCTAACCTGATCAATATTAACAGTAAAACCCAGATTACGACTGTAGTCTTTGTAACAACCAGTGCCCTAGGTTAATTTATCACCAAAACAACTAGAACAGTACCCGCTGTAGTACTTGGCAGGTGAGAGCTCAAGGCGGCCACTGAGGATATTCGACAACGAACACACGTCCGTCGTTCCTTATGCTACATAAGGGCACAACTTGATAAGTATGCACACATACGTAAAATAACCGGCACTGACAAGCATACGAAATGTTGA
Source organism: Schistocerca piceifrons (assembly GCF_021461385.2). NCBI lineage: Eukaryota > Metazoa > Arthropoda > Insecta > Orthoptera > Acrididae > Schistocerca > Schistocerca piceifrons. The sequence goes on along the minus strand of NC_060139.1, from coordinate 316,914,461 downwards.
CATTACACATCCAATAAGGACTCAGTTCATTAGGACCAACCAAAACACACAACGGCTGTCCTGAAGCCACGCGCTGATCAACTGACAAGTAACATCAAAATAACAGAACAAGTACAGAGGAATACGATGCGGCGATGCAACTAAGCAGCCCCGCTTTCATCCAACAACTAATCGGTCAACGAGATCGTGACAAATTAATGAAACTCAGCCATTTACTTTGAATACTCAGTGGACACGGCTTTCGCAAATCACATGTTTTCCAACAACACCATAGTGGCGCCATCTAATGCACAATGGTGACTTCAGTCTTAATTTTGTTGCTCAGAATTCGACACAGAACACATGCGAGGCTCTCCAGTCGTTCCTCTCAAATGATACACAAAACTTAATTCCTCGTCAATACACTCGCTACTCGCGTCAACAGCGTGTGGATGCAATCTCTTCTCGCAGCAGTTTTCAAGCAATGTATGTAGATATACTTACAGTGAAAGGATAATTGGCGTTGAGAGGATAGATATTTCTTCTAAATTTGTTTTGCAAACTCTGTAACTCTTCGTTCATTAATTCCGGTTGTCTTAATTAGTGGTGTTTGAGATATTGAGGATATGAAAATTAATTAATAGTGGGCTAAATGCGTTGAAGTCGATTTGGCGTAGTCGGAGAATCCGTTGAGCAAAGAAATGTTTTCTGTCTCCAACTGCATTTGTTCTGAACTTGTTTACTCAGCAGTGTAATCGTTCATTCATTTCATCTGGCTCTCTGAAATTGATATGCATTGTGACCAATTAGTTAATGACTTTGAATGCGCGAGTTAGTGTAATTGAAGAACCCATTGGACGATAGTATATAAACTTCCTCTGTTTCCAACGGAATTTTACATTAAGTATATTTGCAAACTAATAATAACACTAAAGATAGTTGTTTCCTCGATTTCTGTTGCGTCATCCCAGATAGTAGTTGTAGTTTTACAGAATAACATGATAGTAAATAAAATTTTTTTTAAAGTACTGAAGATAAGTACATCACAAAACCTGCCAGTTAAATTTAACTCTTGACTCACGTGGTGTGGCCTCTCAGATCGCGTTAAGATTTTCGAACTCGCTCTCCAAGACCCCTACCCTCCTTAAATTGCCAAGCCTACGATGTTTTGTTGTTGGCTGCGTTACCGCCTTCTGTGTTTATTGTTGACACGTGTTACTGATAGGTGTTGGAGTCTCCTAGACCGTGCCTCGTGAACTACATACAGTACGATACTGTATAGCTCGAAATGCGTTGGCACTTTTCCGAGTTTGATAAAATTGTTAGTCGGTCTATGGAGGAAGGTGTCAGAGATATAGATCAAGAAATAAACAAAAAAAACGACGATTTTACATTAGCCAGTGATCACAGTTAGGCTATCTAACAAGAGTATCATTCAGAGGAAGAACTTCAGGAAAGTTGTGTTCAGTCCAATAAAATAAACTAGGAGCATTTAAACAATAGTTAAATAATTGTAAAAATAAATATTATATAACATAAATTAAAAATTTCAAATGATTTTTGCCTTAAATCTGGGTTTAAACATAGGGGTAACATAGACCCCACCTCGTGGTATACGTTACAGAAAGTTCACCTCGCAAGTTACGGGTTAACACTCTTGGTACATAGCTTTCGCAAACCACATGTCGTCCAACAACACCATAGTGTGACCATGACTATCTAACGCTCAGTGGTGACTCCAGTCTTAATTTAGTTGCTCAAGATTCGACACAGAAAAAAATGACTTTGTAGTCGTTCCTCTCAAATGATATGCAAAGCTTCATTCGTCGTCAATATACTCGCTTCTCTTGTCAACAGCGTGTAGATGCACTCGCTTCTCGCAGCAGTTTTCAAGCAATGTACGTAGATATAGTTGCAGTGAGGGATACATTTACATTGGTTGACTTAACGTTTTTCCTACATGTGTTCTGTGAACAGCGTTATCGATTTCTCATTTTGCACAGCAGTTTGATATCGATAGGTGTGTGCTGGTGTAACAAACATGTGAGTTAATGAATGTTCATAAGCGCTAACGTCGAAGAAACATGGGAGTTAATGAATGTTCATAAGCGCTAACGGCGAGTTCGTGTATTTGAAGAATGCATTGAGGGATGCTTGTCTGCTCACTAAAGCATTTGACAGTAACAATGCCTGAAAGGTATTAATAGCGTAAAACACTCCTTTCCTCGATTTCTGTTGCGCCCTTCCGTATGGTAGTGGCACTTTTACAGAATAACCTAATAGTAAATAGAAAAGTTGTAAATTCATGAACATGAATAGGTGCGTTACAGTGGAAGGACTTCAAAAATCTTACTGAAAATCGGAAACACGAAAGAGACTTGAAAAGTTAAAATAAATTCGACTTCTCAGAATAACGAGTTACAAAGTTCTGCAAGAGATTGTTACACGCTGTCTGTCTGTCGTGAGACCAACTACAGTACCCAAAGCATGAAACCGCCAGAGATACTAATACTTTCGCTGAAGGAACTCAAACAACCAAGACTGTATAGTTACAAAGGTATAAACAAATTTTAAGTTATTTAGAAAATAAATAGCAGGCTTATAATAGTTTCATAAATTCTCACTGCTGAAGAATTGGACTATGTTCTACAAACAACGTGTGAATTCTACAAGCAACAGAGAAAAGGCGAAAATTAAACTTGATAATGCACACTCACAGACTTTTGCAACAGCATTTCATAATGTAAACAGAAATTCAGCCTTCACAATAAGGGGAAATAATAGCTACACCAGAGAGCATATAAAAATCGTAGAAAACCTGTGGAAGGAATAGAATAAGCAGAAATACAGGTAAATCAAAAACGAGAGGGATTTTAATAAGTAAAGGGCACTTAACTATGGTGTTAATGAGATCTGCAAACACAGAAGCAATATGATGTGATTCTTCAACTTCTCCCGGCGTATTTCTTGCTCGAACAGTCCACGGGTATACTGCCGGTCCATAGAGTCCAACGGGCACAATATTTCAGCGATCAGACACGTCGCTGTCGCCATCGTCAGGTGCGCTGACGAACTGAGTTCCTGATGATGGGCGGTCGTCCCAAGTCCCCTGACCCCGCGAGGCGTTCTCTCCGCGGTCCGCGCCCGCTGAGAGGCTGGCGTCGGCGTCTGTGGTGGCGTCGGTGTAACTGCCTCGTCCGCCCTGGTCGCCCGTTTGTTTTCTTTGCTGAGCCTCTTTTTAATTAGACTCAGTGCTGGTTCCCATGCCTTGCTGAGGCTATAGCCACAATCTCGGTTGATGAGTTCGTCCCTGGTACGAATTTCGATAGCATCTCTAACGACGTTGTCCCAGTATTTAGATGTCTGTGCCAAGACCCTGGTATGTTGGTAGTCCATTTCGTGATTTTCGGACAAACAGTGCTCTGCGACTGCCGACTTGTTCGGCTACGTAAGTCGAGTGTGCCTCTGATGTTCTCTGCAACGATCTTCGATGGTGCACATTGTCTGTCCAATGTAAGTCTTCCCACACACATAGGGAAACTCGTATATGCCGGCCTTCCGCAAACCGAGATCGTCTTTGACACTTCCCAATAACGCTCGTGTTTTGTTGGGCGGGCAAAAGACAGATCCTACTCGGTGTTTCCTCAGTATTCGTCCTATTTTCCCGATAGTGCGCCAGTATACGGTATATAGGCGGGGGCCTCCGTGACTTCGTGCATCTCCACAAGCTGTACTGTAGAGGTGGGGGGGGGGGGGGGGGGGGAGAGCACGTCTGATCTGCCATTCTGAGTACCCGTTTTTCCGAAATACAGTTTTGCGGTGTTCCAGCTCATGGGACAGACTCTCTGCGTCCGAGATGGTGCGCACCCTGTGCACCAGTGTTTTCAGTACCCCATTCCTCTGCGAACGGTGGTGGCAGCTATTTGCATGCAAATACAGTCGGTGTGCGTTTTCTTCCTGTATACCCCATGGCCCGGGGTGCCATCCGCTCTTCTTTTGACCATGACGTCAAAGAATGGTAAACTTCCTTCTGCTTCGGTCTCCATAGTGTATTTGATGTTCGGATGTATGGAGTTCAGGTGTGTAAGGAAGTCTAGGAGCATGTCCTTTCCATGGGGCCATATCACGAACGGATCATCAACATAACGTAGAAAACAAGTAGGTTTCCATTTGGATGTCGCCAAAGCTTCCTCCTCGAAATACTCCATATAGAAGTTCGTGACCACAGGTGAAAGTGGGCTCCCCATTTCGACTCCTTCTGTTTGCTCACGGTATTCTCCATTAAACAGAAAATACGTGGAGGTCAGAACGCGCCTGAAAAGGTCGGCGTCTTCTCGTCAAATTTCTGTGCAATGAGCTCAACTGACTCTCGAAGAGGCACCCTGGTGAATAACGAGACAACGTCAAAACCCACCAGGATATCTGAGTCTTTCAGCTTGAAGTTCTCGAGACGTTTTACGAAATCCATAGAATTCCGAACGTGATGATGGCATCTACCCACTTAAGGGTTTAGTAGTTCTGCTAGGTATTTGGCCAGCAAATATGTCGGTGCCCTAATGTTGCTGACAATTGGGCGTAACGGCACCCCTTCTTTGTGGACTTTAAGGAGTCCATAAAGTCTTGGCGGTACAGGTCCTTGAGGTGTCAATTTCTTGGCGACACCCTCTGGTAAGTCCGCGTCCTCGAGAAGAGCCCTAGTCTTGTTCTCCACCTTCTTTGTGGGGTCAGCGTTGATCTTCCTGTAATATTCGTCACTTAGCAGGCTCTGCATCTTCTCAATGTAGTCCTCATGGGAAGGAACAATTGTAGCATTGCCTTTGTCAGCTGGTAAGACAAGAATCTCAGGGCTCTGTCTCAGGTCTCGAATGGCTGCCCTGTCCCTGTTGGTAATATTCGACTTGATCGGTGTAGTTCTCGTCACAGCACGGCAGGTTTCCCTGAGACAGATGGCTGCAGATTTCAATGCTGGTTCATGAACAAGTGTTAGCGTGCGAGCCATTTAAGAAACATAATCGATATGGGTTTTCCGATCCGAAGTCCGACTCATGTAGGTACCCTTGATGACTGCACAACACAAAGCTTTGCGCCTAGCCCGGACACAACAACACCCACATTGGATTGCTGATGACTGGAAACATGTTGCCTGGTCGGATGAGTCTCGTTTCCAATTGTATCGAGCGGACGGACGCGTACGGGTATGGAGACAACCTCATGAATCCATGGACGGTGCATGTTAGCTGGGGACTATTCAAGCTGGTATGGTGTAATGTGTAATGTTGTGAGGCGCGTGCAGTGATACGGGATCCCTGACACGTCTAGATACGGCTCTCACAGGTGACACGTACGTAAGCATCCTGTCTGATCACCTGCACCAATTCACGTCCATTGTGAATTCCAACGAACTTTGGCAATTTCAGTAGGACAATGCGACACGCCACACGTCCAAAATTGCTACAGAGTGGCCCAGGAATATTCATCTGAGTGTAAACACTTCTGCTGGTCACCAAACTTCCCAGATATTAACATTATTGAGCATATCTGGGGTGCCTTGCAACATGCTGTGCAGAAGAGATCTCCACCCCCTCGTACTCTTACGGATTTATGGACAGCCCTGCAAGATTCAGACATTGGTCGAGTCGATGCCACGTTGTGATGCTACACTTCTGGTGATCACAGGGGCCCTACACGATATCTACATCTACATGACTACTCTGCAATTCACATTTAAGTGCTTGGCAGAGAGTTCATCGAACCACAATCATACTATCTCTCTACCATTCCACTCCCGAACAGCGCGCGGGAAAAACGAACACCTAAACTTTTCTGTTCGAGCTCTGATTTCTCTTATTTTATTTTGATGATCATTCCTACCTATGTAGGTTGGGATATATTATGCTACGCCCACTCGACCAGTTCACGTAGTTCTGTAAGAACTGTTGGCAAGTGTATCAGATTCTATGGCTCTTCAGTGTATTACTGAACATGTATGTTACTGTACATTATACACTGATTACAATGAGTAAATGGAATCAAATCGCGCAGAATTATTATAGAAAACCAGTTCAAATAGCTCTGAGCACTATGGGACAACATCTGAGATCATCAGTCCCCTAGAACTTAGAACTACTTGAACATAAATAACCTAAGGACATCGCACACATCAATGACCGAGGCAGGGTTCGAACCTGCGACCATAGCGGTCGCGTGGTTCCAGACTGAAGCGCCTAGAACCGCTCGGCCACCACGGCCGGCTAAAACCAGTTATACGTCACATAATTCTGATATAGGAGCTATTGGAAACTAACGCAAATTTCCATTTACAGGACAAGTAAAATTGTTAAGACATTAAAGAAACTGTTCAGTTGCAACTATCACATGCCCCATGGTAAAACACCTGGTGACGTTTCTAGGTAATAAATGGTGCTCAATCGATGAAATATAGCTTAACGGTCCATAAAATAGTTCTAAAAATATACAGCAATTTGTTCATCATAAAAGCCTGGAACAGAAAAACCAGCAACGTGCGCCATCCAGTTGTAATATGCCCCTGTCAAAAGATTGTACACCCTTTCAGAGGTTTCTGGTTCACTAAAGATTTACTGTTGCAACTGTGCATATGGAGTACAGGAAATGATTACATTTACAGATCAATAGCACGAGCGGTTCTCAGGTACCAGGTATCTACCCATGCTGAAACAGCCATATTAGTATGTGGTGTAGCATCCACACTTACTCTGGCATTCATTCGATTCGAGTTGTCTTGTGACAGCCAGAGCGAGAGCACCAGCAGCAGCAAGTACTGTTTGTATAAAGCGTTTATTTTGCATTTTGTTTACGACCTTCCACTAAGGAAGGGATTCTATTTGTGTTTACCTGCTCTGCATAGTAACTAACAGTTCTTGATAAAACTTTACGTAGTTTTCGTGTTAGATTTCTTAGTGTTTTCTTGATCGTTTAGAACAGAAAGCGCCCTAAAACCGTCTTTTGTTTGTTTCGCGGCCGTTAGCCACTAGTCACTTGAATCAGCAGTTGTCTTGTGACAGCCAGAGCGAGAGCACCAGCAGCAGCGAGTACTGTTTGTATAAAGCGTTTTTGTACTTATTTGCTGCGCTTAGCTTTTAAATAGTTTTTCTGGGAAAACCTAGCGTAGTTTTCACGTCTCGTATTTCAGTGAGTGTTTCTTGATTACCAGAGTAGCTCATCAGAAGATTATCTTGGGAATTTGTCACCGTATAGAGTAGGGTAAACATAGTCATGTGTAGGGACTGTGGTTGTTGTGAGCGGACGCAAGGAGAATTGGCCACTCTTCGGGGGCAGGTGGAGGCTTTGTCTGTTAGGCTCATCGAGCTCGAGGCGCAGGCGTCGGCTCGTAGTGGCGTTGGGGCAACTGTGGTGAGACCTATGCCTACTTCGGTGGCCTTGGAATCACATGGAACCCCTGATGTCGCTGCGTCTTCCGGCAGTGAGCATCTTACCGGTCAGCCATCACTCCAGGGTGAATGGCGGACAGTGGTGGGCTCGCGCGTGCCTGGCCGAAAGGCGAAGGTGGGATCTGGCCGCGTGGCAGCTGCCTTACCCCTTTCCAACAGGTACGGGGTGCTTCCTAGTGGTGATGACATCGTTTCCGAGCCACCACAGGATGCCTCGCCTGTTGGGCCAGTGGCTGATTCTCCGGCAAGGTCCCGACAGTCACAGAGGGCGGGCCTATTAGTTATAGGGAGCTCCAACGTTAGGCGGGTTATGGAGCCCCTCAGGAAAATAGCGGGTAGGTCGGGGAAGAATGCCAGTGTGCACTCGGTGTGCTTGCCGGGGGGTCTCGTCCGTAATGTGGAGGAGGCCCTTCCGGCAGCTATTGAACGCACTGGGTGTGACCGGCTGCAGATAGTAGCACATGTCGGAACGAATGACGCCTGCCGCTTGGGTTCTGAGGCCATCCTTGGTTCCTTCCGGCGGCTGGCTGATTTGGTGAAGACAACCAGCATCCCACGCGGAGTGCAAGCTGAGCTTAATATCTGCAGCATAGTGCCCAGAGTCGATCGCGGTCCTCTGGTTTGGAGCCGTGTGGAGGGTCTAAACCAGAGGCTCAGACGACTCTGCGACTATAATGGTTGCAAATTCATCGACCTCCGTTATTGGGTGGAGAACTGTAGGGCCCCCCTAGACAGGTCAGGCGTGCACTACACACCGGAAGCAGCTACTAGGGTAGCAGAGTACGTGTGGCGTGCACACGGGGGTTTTTTAGGTTAGAGGGACCCCCCCTTGGGCGAAACGATAAAATACCTGACGGCTTACCAGAGAGGACATTATGATCGTTGATAAAGAACGTCCGTCCCCAGAGACCAAAACAGGAAAAGTTAACGTAATATTGGTAAACTGCAGGAGTATCCAGGGCAAGGTTCCTGAATTAGCATCTCTTATTGAAGGAAATAGTGCGCATATAGTATTAGGAACGGAAAGTTGGTTAAAACCGGAAGTGAACAGTAACGAAATCCTAGACACAGAATGGAATATATACCGCAAGGATAGGATAAACGCCAATGGTGGAGGAGTATTTATAGCAGTAAAGAATTCAATAATATCCAGTGAAGTTATTAGCGAATGCGAATGTGAAATAATCTGGGTTAAGTTAAGTATCAAAGGTGGGTCAGATATGATAGTCGGATGCTTCTATAGACCACCTGCATCAGCAACCGTAGTAGTTGAGCGCCTCAGAGAGAACCTGCAGAACGTCGTGAAGAAGTTTCGTGATCATACTATTGTAATAGGGGGAGACTTCAATCTACCAGGTATAGAATGGGATAGTCACACAATCAGAACTGGAGCCAGGGACAGAGACTCTTGTGACATTATCCTGACTGCCTTGTCCGAGAATTACTTCGAGCAGATAGTTAGAGAACCAACTCGTGAAGCTAACGTTTTAGACCTCATAGCAACAAATAGACCGGAACTTTTCGACTCCGTGAATGTAGAAGAGGGTATCAGTGATCATAAGTCAGTGGTTGCATCAATGACTACAAGTGTAATAAGAAATGCCAAGAAAGGAAGGAAAATATATTTGCTTAACAAGAGTGATAGGGCACAAATCGCAGAATATCTGAGTGACCACCATCAAACGTTCATTTCTGAGGAAGAGGATGTGGAACAAAAATGGAAAAAATTCAGAAACATCGTCCAGTACGCCTTAGATAAGTTCGTACCGACTAAGGTCCAAAGCGAGGGGAAAGATCCACCGTGGTATAACAATCATGTACGAAAGGTACTACGGAAACAAAGAAAGCTTCATCATAGGTTTAAGAGTAGTCTAATCATAGCTGATAAGGAAAAGCTGAACGAAGCGAGAAAGAGCGTAAAGAGAGCAATGAGAGAAGCATTCAACGAATTCGAACATAAAACATTGGCAAACAATCTAAACAAGAACCCTAAAAAGTTTTGGTCATATGTAAAATCGGTAAGCCGATCTAAATCCCCTATTCCGTCACTCGTTGACCACGATGGCACCGAAACAGAGGACGACCGAAGAAAGGCAGAAATACTGAATTCAGTGTTCCGAAACTGTTTCACTGCGGAAAATCGTAACACGGTCCCTGACTTCAGCCGTCGCACGGACGCCAAAATGGAAAATATTGAAATAAACGATATCGGAATTGAAAAACAACTGCTATCACTTAGTAGCGGAAAAGCATCCGGACCAGACGAGATACCCTTAAGATTCTACAGTGATTATGCTAAAGAACTTGCCCCCTTTCTATCAGCAATTTATCGTAGATCGCTGGAAGAACGTAAAGTACCTAGCGACTGGAAGAAAGCGCAGGTCGTTCCCATTTTCAAGAAGGGTCATAAATCAGATGCGAATAATTATAGGCCTATTTCGCTTACGTCAATCTGTTGTAGAATAATGGAACATGTTTTGTGTTCTCGTATTATGACGTTTTTAGATAATACAAATCTCCTTCATCATAACCAACATGGATTCCGCAAACAGAGATCATGTGAAACTCAGCTCGCCCTATTTGCCCAAGAAATTCACAGTGCCGTAGACACTGGCGAGCAGATTGATGCCGTATTCCTGGACTTCAGGAAGGCATTTGATACGGTTCCGCACTTACGTTTAGTGAAAAAAATACGAGCTTACGGAATATCGGACCAGGTTTGTGATTGGATTCAGGATTTCCTAGAAGAAAGAACACAACATGTCATTCTTAACGGTTCAAAATCTGCAGATGTAGAGGTAATTTCGGGAGTACCGCAGGCAAGCGTGATAGGACCTTTATTGTTTACAATATACATAAATGACTTAGTTGACAACATCGGTAGCTCCGTGAGGCTATTTGCAGATGACACGGTTGTCTACAAGAAAGTAGCAACATCAGAAGACTCGTACGTACTCCAGGAGGACCTGCAGAGGATTAATGCATGGTGCGACAGCTGGCAGCTTTCCCTAAACGTAGATAAATGTAATATAATGCGCATACATAGGGGCAGAAATTCATTCCAGTACGATTATGCCATAGGTGGTAAATCATTGGAAGCGTTAACGACCGTAAAATACTTAGGAGTTACTATCCGGAGCGATCTGAAGTGGAATGATCACATAAAACAAATAGTGGGAAAAGCAGGCGCCAGGTTGAGATTCATAGGAAGAATTCTAAGAAAATGTGACTCATCGACGAAAGAAGTAGCTTACAAAACGCTTGTTCGTCCGATTCTTGAGTATTGCTCATCAGTATGGGACCCTTACCAGGTTGGATTAATAGAAGAGATAGACATGATCCAGCGAAAAGCAGCGCGATTCGTCATGGGGACATTTAGTCAGCGCGAGAGCGTTACGGAGATGCTGAACAAGCTCCAGTGGCGGACACTTCAAGAAAGGCGTTACGCAATACGGAGAGGTTTATTATCGAAATTACGAGAGAGCACATTCCGGGAAGAGATGGTCAACATATTACTACCGCCCACATATATCTCGCGTAATGATCACAACGAAAAGATCCGAGAAATTAGAGCAAATACGGAGACTTACAAGCAGTCGTTCTTCCCACGCACAATTCGTGAATGGAACAGGGAAGGGGGGATCAGATAGTGGTACAATAAGTACCCTCCGCCACACACCGTAAGGTGGCTCGCGGAGTATAGATGTAGATGTACAGATGGCGGATACTGTCCAGGGATATATTATGCTACGCCCACTCGACCAGTTCCCGTAGTTCTGTAAGAACTGTTGGCTGAAGAGTCGCGCGATTGGCTTCTCGTCCCGTCATATTCCCCACGTTCTCTACTGGAGACAAGTTCATAGACCGTTCTGGCCAGGAAAGTTGATGCACGTCTTGCAGAACACTTTGAGTTTCACAGGCAGGCTGTGGGCGAGAATTATCATGTCGGAACAACACATCACGTTCCTGCTGCAAAAACGGCAAAAGAACGGGTCTAACAAGAGTCTGCACGTACACAGCGCTGGTTAGCATCCCCTCCAGAGAGACTAAAGGAGAACGAGAGTTGTAGTTGATTACACTGCAGGCCATAAGGCCTTTGGTGGGACCAATATGTCTGGGACGAATGAACTCTAAAGAGAGAGCGATCTCCAGGTGTACGTCGCACACGGACAAAGGATGGGGCCCCTCCACGCCCACACCAACGTAGTTACCAAACCAAAAGTTCTGCTGTCACCTCCGTATAACATCTTACTTTTTGAATCAGGAGTCACAGGTTGCGGGCTGTGATGTTATCCATGCGTCTGGGTAAGATTACTAATTAATATGGTCCATCAGGAGATAGAAAGGGGACGAAAGCGATCGAAGGGTAGCGGTTGTAAGGGCAGAGGACAAAAAGTGCCAAGGTAAGCGCCAAGAGAAAAAAACCTCTGCGACACTAGGACGGGTAGTAAGAGCAGTAGCGGCTTGCTATCTGCGACAGTGCATGCAAGGTGTGGTTATGTTAGTGCGAGGTATCGTGCATCGTTACCTTTGTCGTTGCTGGAGCTCGTTGCGGGGCTTGCTGCAGTTGCTGCGTCCCTGCAACAGTTCAAGGTCGTTGTGCATTAGTGGGCGATCGGTCATAGGTCGGCTCACAGACAGTGTAGGGGGTGTGTGTGTGGTTGGTTTGCGTGCTGTGTACAGTACGGTTTCCCTGCGGTTGCCTGTTTTTCGGCGAGTCGAGCATCTGGGGTTACCAGTAGTAGCTGTGTTGCAGGGGCTCGCCAGTACTGTCGTGTTAGTGTGCTATGGACCATAGATGTTTAGTTCCTACCCAATCGAGTCTTTGGTCTGTTATGATTCCATCTATGGTTGTGGTCGAAGTTACCCAGAGAAAGGATGAACGGGTTGCGCGAGTGTCTCGTGTTATTGTAGAGTCATGTGTAGAGTTTTGGAATACCTGCAAGATGGTATCTAGCCGATAATCCCGGTGAAGGTCCACAATGCGTATGTATCGTGGAGCGTTGCTTATGATTCTGAGTACTTTGTTCTGTATGAGCCGCAGGCGAGTGGGCGCAGCGTATCCCCAGACCGGAGCTGCGTGCGTCATCAGGGGTCGAATAAGTGTCATGTACATGGACCCAGACCCCCTCCTATTCAGTGTGCTACGCCTGTTAAGCATAGGGTAGAGTTGCTTTGTTGGTCACGTGTTGAATGTGGTCCCCCCAGAGTAGTTTCCGCTCCAGCCAGACACCGAGGTATTTGACCTTATCGCGAAAACGTATTGGGCGTGCATGTAGTGTTATTGGGTTGCAGTGCTGATGTCTGCGCAGTAGCTTCGGTCTTCTAGTGAACAGAACGGCTTCGCACTTGTCGACATCGCACACGGAAACGACCGTCACTTGCGTTAGGCAGAATCTACTTCTATCGCTCAAGACCGCCGCACGCCATTCCGTCTTCCAAGTGATCCCCTGACGGCTGTGGTGTGCGTGGAGGAAAAGCTAGAGGTGTGTGTGCCCGTAATCTCACCGCTAGCAAAGAGTTTGCAACAGTTCGTGTTGACACATCTGGACTCACAAGCCCTCTTATATGTGCTGTGGTAGCTGTACGATCCGCCACTGCTGCTCTTACAATACGACGATCCTGGCGGCGTCTGTGTTGCGTGAACCATCCCGAACCTCGTCTACAGGTGTGATAATGTTCGCGTGACCACTGATACCAGCACCGATGCACAACTGACGCAGAATGTCCACCTCGTATGGGAGCTCTCCCAAAGCACCATACAGCCACTCGGAAGGCCACCGTCTGACCCATTTCAAACTCGCTCAGTTGGCTGTAGGAAGCACGAGTGGGCGGCTTGCTGATTTGTTTCACACATTTCCATCACACCGCGTCCTCCTCTAGCTGCGAGGATTCCCTGTTATAGATACGGATGGCGCTTTAGTAGCTATGTCACTACGCTATCTCCTGGCGGACAACATTGAAATCATTATCAGTAAATCTACTATCCCCCAGGTGTCATGTACCGTCATCGGATCAAAATCGACGTCGTCTTTGAAGGTGTACCATATTTTTTTTTATCCTGGAGTGTATGCTATACACCACTTGTAGAACGCCAAAAACACAGTCTCGTATGTAACAACAACAAATACGGTAGTGAATGAGAGAAACTGCTTATGGTGGTTCTTCATGCAGTTCTAAAATCAGTCACTAGACTGCAGCACCGACCACAAAACATGTGATCTCAGGTACGCCCTCCTCCAGATACAGCACTTTCACCTGCAGACAGAATGTTCCCACTTAGCGGGTGTGTTCTAGTGTGTGTTTTCAATCACTGAAACCTACAATATCGAAGATCTTTTTCCTCCACCTTCAAGTGGAACGTATTTCTGGTCATACGTCCATACGATCTTCCTTGCTCCTCATCCTCTCACGATCACCTACTGCAGTTTGCCTCCAATTAGCAAAACCACTCTGTTTATCAACCAGTCTTATGCAGAATGTTCAAACAACCAAGGAAAAGATTGAAAGAGCAACACTCAGAGTGATATAGAACTTGTAAATGGCTGCGCAGTAGCTTCGGTCTTCTAGTGAACAGAACGGCTTCGCACTTGTCGACATCGCACACGGAAACGACCGTCACTTGCGTTAGGCAGAATCTACTTCTATCGCTCAAGACCGCTGCACGCCATTCCGTCTTCCAAGTGATCCCCTGGAATGACTCCAGAAATACGGATGATATATCATTTGTTACCGTCCTAGTGCCGGCCGGAGTGGCCGAGCGGTTCTAGGCGCTACAGTCTGGAATCTCGCGACCGCTACGGTCGCAGGTTCGAATCCTGCCTCGGGCATTGATGTGTGTGATGTCCTTAGGTTGGCACGTTTCGTCCTACTTCTCGTATTCATCCTCAGGTTGACAAAAGGACCCAGTGTTACCGCCTGGTATTAATCCGCCGCTCCGACCCTACAACTTTGACAGCTCCGCCCCCGCAGCGGCGCCTGCCCCGCATTAATAAGCAAACGCTGCCCCACTCCTCCTCTCTATCCGCCGCCTCAGCTGCTCGACTGCTCGAGCGCCCCATTCGCCGGAAATCTCTGGGGTGCTGGTAAAACCGTTTGGGTGAATTCGCGCCATTTGCCACGTCTCATGCTCCACTGGGACATCGTTACAATTTACACACAAATGGAGCTTCCAAGCCTTGTCTTCGAGATTGGAATCCACATTGTCAGCGGTTAATCTCAAACGCACTCCGCAGCTCATCTCAAAGCAATTGTAACTTAAATTTATGTTGCAGCTGTTCCGCCTTGTCTTGTACTGAGTGGAACTATCTCTGTCGCCACCACTACCACCACCACCACCACCACCACCACCACCAGCGTCATCTTCCTCATCGTCATCGACATTAGCTCGAGCCAGCGAGGATTGTTTGTTTTAAGGTTTTACGTATTTGTTTGACACCCATTGCATTCTTTTTGTGACTTTCTATCCTGAAAATAACGTGTTTCTATCACCTGTCACTTTATTCATGATCGTGAAACAAATCAAAACTAGCTTTTTACTCACACAAAGAGTTGAGTTCTATCGAGAAGGGATTTGGGATTTCAAATAGATTTTGTATTTCCCGATTTCCAGAAGACTTTTAACACCGTACCTCACAAGCTGCTTGTAATCAAACTGCGCGCTTGTGGAATATCAGATTAGTTATGAGACTGGACTCGTGATTTCCTGTCGCAGAGGTCACAGTTCGTAGTAATTGATATAAATTCATCAAGTAAAACAGAAGTGATTTCTGGCGTTTCCCAAGGTACTGTTATAGGCCCACTGTGTTTCCTTACCTGTATAAACGATTTAGCAGACTATTTGAGCAGCCATCTTAGGTTGTTCGCAGATTATTCTGTCGTTTATTGTCTAGTAAAGTCATCAGTAGACAAAAACAAATTCCAAAACGATTTAGAAGAGAGATTTGTCTGATGCGAAAATTTTCAATTCACCCTAAATAATGAAAAGTGTGAGGTCATGTACATGAGTGCTAAAAGGAATACGTTGAACTTCAATTACACAGCAAATCAATCAAATATAACAGCCGTAAATTCAAGTAAATACGTAGGAATTACAATTAAGAACAACTTAAATTAGAAGCTACACACAGAAATTGTTCTGGACGACGCGAACCAAACACTGCATGTTCTTGGCAGAACACTTGAGGGAATACAATGAGAAATTCCAAAGAAGCGCAGCACGTTTTTTGTTACCGAGAAATAGGTAAGAGAGTGTCACGGACATAATGCAGGATTTGAGGTGGACATTATTAAAACAAACGAGCTTTTCGTTGGAGCGGGATATTCCCATGAAATTTCAGTCACCAACTTTGTCCTTCGACTGCGAAAATATTTTGTTGGCGCCGACCTACATAGGGAGAAACAAACATGGTAATAAAATAAGGGTAATCAGAGCTTACACTGAAAGAGATAGGTGTTCGTTTCTTCCGTGCGCTGTTCGAGAGCGGAATAATAGAGAATTATCGTGAAGGTGGTTCGATCAGCCCTTTGACAGGCACTTACGTGTGATTTTCAGAGTAGCCTTATAGAGGTAGACGTAGATGTAGATGTTGCCTAAGAATTCTTTATACTGCCAATTGATGCAGCGTTTCAGTATCATTTCAAAATTGCAATGTACGGGTTGTGAGTGGTGTTTCCCATTTTGTGCTCTAAGGGGACAGTACGACCTACTTTCATTAAAGGAGTGTATGACTTCTCCACAACTTGTTGTCAGAAACTAGTTATTATAATTTTTCCTGTTTGTTTTCTACACGGTAACTTTAATCGCCCCGCCTATGTTAAGGAATAATTTGTCTGTGTGTTTACTTATTTTTCATTTGGTGCAGTACATTTTCTTTTCCCTTTGCGTGTGCGGCTTTGTAACAGAGGGAATACTCTCCGTTAGGCAGGGAGTAACTTAGTGTAATTGCACTTTAGTAACAGTTTAGATCTTCAACTGCTTGGGGTAGGACCAGACATACACTGAGGTAACATAAGTCATGGGATACCCATTAATATGCTGTCGGGCCTCCGTTTGCCTGGAGTAGTGCACCAACTCAACGTGGCATGGACTCAACAAGTCGTTGGAAGTCCCCTGCATAAGTATTGAGCCATGCCGCCACTATAGCAGTCCGTAATGGCGAAGGTGTTGCTAGTGCAGGATTTTGTGGTCGAATTAACCTCCCGATGGAATGACGTTCATGTCGGTCTGTATGGGTGGTGAAATCATTCTCTCGAACTATCCAGAATGTACTTCAAACCAATCGTGAACAATTATGGCCCAGGGACAGGACGCATTGTCATTCATAAAAATTCCACAGTTGTTTAGGAACATGACGTACGCAAATGACTGCAAACGGTCTCCAAGTAGCCAAACATAACCATTTCCTTTCAGTGATCGGTTCAGTTGCACCAGAGAACCCAACCATTCCATGTAAATAAAGCCCATACGATTATTCAGCCGCCACCAGCTTGCATAGTGCCTTGTTGACAACTTGGGTCCATGGCTTCGTAGGGTCTGCGCCACACTCGAACCGTACCATGAGCTCTTTTGAACTGAAATCGGGACTCATTTGACCAGGTCACTGTTTTACAGTCATCTAGGGTCCAACCGATATGGTCACAAGACCAGGAGAGGTGATTCAGGGGAGGTCATGCTTTTAGCAAAGAGACTTGCGTCGGTGGTCTGCGGCCGTAGCCAAAATTCACCTAGCTGTCCTAACATATACATTTTTCGTACGTTCCACGTTGATTTCTGTGGTTTTTTTCTCTCTCATATGAGAGCTGCACCAAAGCGCTGCCCTTTTACATCTTGTGTAGGCTTTAGTACCGACATCTATATATGTGCAATCGTTATCTCATGACTCTTGTCACCTCAGTATATAGCTCACTGGGAGGACGTGAACGCCCCATCAAGGTGCAAGGTGCAAGTATTGGCAACGAACGCATCTTTCTTCCATGTGGATAAGTCATGGATGTGTTTGGCTTGCTCTGCTCTGAGACCGTGAACAAAGTATTCTGTAAGGTTATCTCCACTTAGTATTTCCGTCAGTTCAGATTGGTTGTTAATCACGGCAACGTGTAGTACTTACAAATTGTGATTATTCGGCCTATTTGGTGTGAATCCATGAGACTGAACGTACCCTGCCCTGCTTACTTTGTTCTGAGAAGTGACCACTAGGTCCGGTCCCTGTGAAAGACCCTGTAGGTTATACCTGGAGGGTGTAATTTGTGGAGAGATCTTACCTTCCTTCTGTCCGCAAATTGCATTTTTATTTATTCATTTGGTGTAAATTCCGTTGGTGTTTCCGTTGTGTGATAGATGTTGTACTCTAAGTTCATGACAGTCCATTTTCATTGCACAGGTCCTCCTTTGCTGAGTCCAGTGAGTCCTCATACGCTAGTGTAAATTGAGTTTTAAGGCTGTAATAAGATTTTATGTGACTGGTAGATTTTGTCCAGCCTTACACTACGCTTCCTATTGTGAGTGTGTTTGGTCTATAACACTAATCGAAGTGCAGAAATAAAAAGGGGAAATAAGTGACATAGTTTACCCACTTACAGTGAGGTGACGAAGTCATGGAATGGCGATGGGCACATATACAGGTGGAGGTAATACCGCGTACACGGGATACTGAAGGGCAGTGCATTGGGAGAGCTGTCATCGTTACTCGGGTGATTCATGTGAAAGGGTGTCAGACATGATGATGGCCACGCGATGGGAATTACTAGACTTTGAACGCTAAATGCTAGTTGGAGCCGCACATATAGGACACTCCATTTCTGAAATCGTTAGGGTATCCAATATTCCCGGATCCACGGTGTCAATGTGCCGAGAGTACCACATTTTAGGCGTTACCTCTCACCATGGACAAAGCATCGGCCGAAGGCCTTCACTTAACGACCGACAGCAGCGGCGTTAGCATGAAGTTGTCTGTGCTAACAGACAAGCAACACTGTGTGAAATAACTGCAGAAATCAACGTGAGACGTGCGATGAACCTATCTATTACGTATCTCTTAGGACAGTGCAGCAGATGACCGACGAGAATGCCTTTGCCAAAAGAACGAAATCGCCTGGAGCGCCTCTCACGGGCTTGCGACCGTATCGGTTCGACCCTAAACGATTGGAAAACAGTGGTCTGGTCAGAAGTCCCGATTTCAGCTGATAAGAGCTGGTTGGTGGGGTTCGAATGTGGCACAGGTCCTACGAAACCAAGTTGTCAACAAGGCGCTGTGAATGCTAATGATGGCTCCATCGATGGTATGGGCTGTGCATACATGGAGCGGACTGGGTACTCTGATGCAACTGAACCGATTATTGACAGGAAATGGTTATGTTCTGATACTTGAAGACAATTTTCAGCCATTCATGGACTTCATGTTCCCAAACATTGATGTCACAACACCGTGCCATTATTGTTCGCGATGGTGTGAAGAACATTCTGGACAATTACACCAAATGATTTTGCAACCAACATCGCCCGACATGAATCCCATCTAATATTTCTGAAACATAATCGAGAGATCAGTTAGTGCACAACTTCCAGCACTGGAGAATAGTTTAGCCATTATGGACGGATAAAGAGCATGGCTGAGTATCTCCGCATCGGACTTCCATTGACTTGTTGATGTATGCCACGTCGAGTTACTGCACTATGACGGGCAGGAGGTGCTCCGATACGCATGACTTTTGTCACCTCATTGCATACGCCCACAAATGGGTTTTGCATTTTTGTACCTTTGCAACCGGCGGGGTGACGAATTCCCGGGCACACCAATGCATACCTCCATGTTCCACCGTAATGCACTCTAATAACACATGTGGCCGAGAGGTTCTAGGCGCTTCAGTCTGGAACCGCGCGACCGCTACGGTCGCAGTTTCGAATCCTGCCTCGGGCATGGATGTGTGTGTTGTACTTAGGTTAGTTCGGTTTAAGTAGTTCTAAGTTCTAAGGGACTGATGACGTCAGATGTTAAGTCCCATAGTGCTCAGAGCTACTTAAACCATCTAATAAAACAATACCCTAGGTAAGAAAATGACTTCCCTCAAGAAATTCAAAGTGGGTGTGGACCCTAAGTAATAAAGACTAGCGATAATATATACACTGCACACCTTGTACTTACTGCTCCCTCCCTCCAAGAAATAAAAGTCTGTCACATTATGTTTGACATTTGTCGAATAGCCTCAAGGCATTATTTTACGCTTTGTAGAAGCGCTCCACCTGTTTCCTCGGAGCGAGAGTTACAGAAAATGAGCCTTGCTGCGGCTCGCGTTGGTGCTGTTGTAGGTTTACGTCCTCAGTTGGATGGCTCAAATGGTTCAAATGGCTCTGAGCACTATGGGACTTAACATCTATGGTCATCAGTCCCCTAGAACTTGGAACTACTGAAACCTAACTAACCTAAGGACACCACACAACACCCAGTCATCACGAGGCAGAGAAAATCGCCGGCCGAAGTGGCCGTGCGGTTAAAGGCGCTGCAGTTTGGAACCGCAAGACCGCTACGGTCGCAGGTTCGAATCCTGCCTCGGGCATGGATGTTTGTGATGTCCTTAGGTTAGTTAGGTTTAACTAGTTCTAAGGTCTAGGGGACTAATGACCTCAGCAGTTGAGTCCCATAGTGCTCAGAGCCATTTGAACCATTTGAACCAGAGAAAATCCCCGACCCCGCCGGGAATCGAACGCGGGAACCCGGGCGTGGGAAGCGAGAACGCTACCTCACCACGTCCTCAGTTGGAGGCCAGACTATCGTTTAGTTGACATAATTGCGGTTGTTTGTATTCTTCTTGTGTTGACTGGCGCCACTTGGTTTCGCCAGCGTTGCCTGTTAGCTAGTGGCAGCAGCGACGTTATCGATATGTAGTAACGTGACCCTATCTTTGGGGTGACGTTGTTTTTCCGGGTCGTGTGAGTGAGCAGTTCTGCTCGGGACTCCGGAGGAGCCAAGAGGGCAGTGTGTGAAAACGCCGGGACCACTGCTGGCATGCATGCACCGTAGGATGAGCTGTGGTCGCGAGTGTACATGATCTAGTCGTAAACCGGATCGAACAATCTTTAAGTTTAGTGGATGTTAATCCTAGCAGTGAAACCTCCATCATTGTGAGATGTCGCGATTCTCCAGTGTCTTAGGTTCGTGCTGCTGCTCACAGTGTCGCCGAGATGAAGAGCAGCGAGTGGAGTGCTTGCGGGAAGGCGGATCTAATTAGCTTTCCTCGACTTCTTGTTACTAACTGCTGCATTCTGTGTGTTACTATTCGTAACTAGCGGTATTTTTCGTGCCTGGTGGCCGCTAACGCCCCAGTGACCTGCCCTGGAGGTTAGTGTATGCAATGGCATTGTACATTTCCTCGCCTTGCTTCTGCTCTTCGGTAAGGCGTGTAGTTTTGACAGTTTCCTTGATTTGGAGGTTCGTTGGTGTTTCTTATACTCTGTTAGTAGTGATTTCTTTCTCCAAAAAGGGGAGCTCTGAGCACCATGGGACTTAACTTCTGAGGTCATCAGTACCCTAGAACTTAGAACTACATAAATCTAACTAACCTAAGGACATCACACACATCCATGCCCGAGGCAGGATTCGAACCTGCGACCGTAGTGGTCGCGCGGTTCCAGACTGTAGCGCCTAGAACCGCTCGGCCATCCCGACCGGCTTCTTTTCTCCTTTCAGACCCTCTAAATACAGCATTCTGAGGGTGTAGTGCTGACCGCCGCTTCTGGCTTTCGCGTGGTGTTCCATCGTTGCATTGGTTATCGGACGTTAGGTAGCTTCATCAGATTATCATTAGTCATTCGTTAGACTGCCACTAGTATGATTGTTAAGCGAATACAACTCTTGGCTGCCTTTCTCATCGCTCGCGAAAGTGTTTTTGGCCTCACCTACCCAGAGGTCGATTCCTGGAGAATCGTCTGTGACTATCCCTTGTGTTTTATTATTGTGTTATTATTTTATTATTGCATTACCAAGTTACAATCATTTGTCTCACCAGTTTGGTGATCAGTTGCTTGTTCCTTTGATTTAACCTTGTTATTATATTTGCTGTTTTATTGTATGTTTCTAATTTTTTTTTTAAGTACAATTGCCATTCTTGGCTTACAGCAAGTTTAAAAGGTTGTGCTACCAAATTTACTATCATTTTGTCTCACCTGTTTCGTGATCAGTTGCCTGTCTTTTAACTTAAGTTTTGCTATTGCCTTGCTGTTTGACAGTACGTTTGTTTTGTAATTCTTGGCGTTAAAGGCCTTCAGGCGTGACTGTCGCTACCTGTCTTAATATTCTAATCTGGCAACTGTATTTTAGCAGATAACCAGAAGGCCTTGGTGATTTGTTTTCAATATTTTAGGAACTGTAGTTTGTAATTGATATTAAGGCCTTCAGCCGTGAAACAATTCTTAAATTATTGCCATATTTTAATTTGTTGCTGATTTTAAACAAATTGTGTGTGATTAAAAGAAAAGCCAACCAATAATAACTGATTATGGCCCCGTCGACAATCGTAGCCGAATCCTGCCTTCCTTGACCACAAGATCTCGGAAAATACGGTGTTGATTGAAAATATGTAATTCGGTATAAAAAATTTATAAGCCTTTAGAACTTCTTAAGTAAAAGGAATAAAACCCGGAAAATAATTTTAAGCTCTTTGGTGGAAGAGCCGGAGCCATAAACAGCGGTCGTGATGCGTGTCCAGTGTGGCACTATTGGCCACAAGACAGGCAGCAGAAGGCGACAGCCGCAGTGTACCGCGGCCGCACTGGGGGACAGGCGGCAGCTGTGGACGGGTGGACGGTAGGCGGGCAGTAGCGGCGCCGGCAGCTGAGTGCTTTGCGATGTCGCCGCCTCCGGTGGCAGTCCCTGTGTGTGGCTGAGGTGCCGACCGCCTGCCTGCAGGCGTGTCCAGGCCTCGTCTTCTCTCCTTGCCGACACTCCTCAAACTTCAACTCGCAATTCTCCGCTGCTGACACGCCGCCATCCTAAACAGTGCGGCTTTTTTTTTTTTTTCTCTTAGGGATCGCGTAGATGGGAACGTACCTGTTCTCTCTCTCCAGATGTGTGATACTTCGTTCCCAACACAAAAATTGTAAAAATACCTTGGTAAACTTCACAGATACCAACGTTACAGTATTCCAAACACAGATTGCTACTCAGGGAATCGTACAGGGTGTATCAAAAACAATCATCCGATTGAAAGAAATCAAAACTATTACGTTATTTGAGGTATGTGCGTGGACAACGTACTGTTGGGAAGAGCAAACTCTCGAGTTTTACACGGTTCCCGC
The DNA here is from genome assembly GCF_021461385.2 of Schistocerca piceifrons. Lineage (NCBI taxonomy): Eukaryota > Metazoa > Arthropoda > Insecta > Orthoptera > Acrididae > Schistocerca > Schistocerca piceifrons. Next base: position 316,891,760 of record NC_060139.1, on the reverse strand, counting down.
TAGGTAGCAGCAGTGTGCGCCCACTTCAGTTCTAGTAAAAATGGGGTCGGGGCAACAGAAAGCGTTTTGTGTTCTGCGTTTTGCGCAGTGCAAAAAATGATTCAAATGGCTCTGAGTACTACGGGACTTAACTTCTGAGGTCATCAGTCCCCTAGAACTTAGAACTATAGCGGTTCTGGCGCTGCAGTCCGGAACCGCGGGACTGCTACGGTCGCAGGTTCGAATCCTGCCTCGGGCATGGGTGTGTGTGATGTCCTTAGGTTAGTTAGGTTTAAGTAGTTCTAAGTTCTAGGGGACTTATGACCTAAGATATTGAGTCCCATAGTGCTCAGAGCCATTTTTGAACTTAGAACTACTTAAACCTAACTAACCTAAGGACATCACACACATCCATGCCAGAGGCAGGATTCGAACCTGCGACCGTAGCGGTCGCGCGGTTACCGACTGTAGGACCTAGAACCGCTCGGCCACTGCAGCCGGCTTTGCGCAGTGCAGGTCAGTATTAACTATTCAGCGCGGCTTTCGTACTACGTATGTTACGGCTTCTCCAACAGCACAGAGCATTAGATGATGGCGTGAACAATTCCGAGAAATAGGTTGTTTATGTTAAGGCAAATCGCCGAGCAGTCCCCGAGTGTCTGACTCAGATGTCGAACGCATCCACCATAGTTTCACAATGAGTCTGGAGAAATCCGTTCGCCTTGCAGCTCAACATGCCCCCGATGTGCGTCTGGCGTGTGTTGCGTCGACGTTTACACACGAAACCATACAGAATTCAGCTACAGCAAGCTCTTCGTGAAGGTGACGAACAACATCGTGTGGAATTCTGTAGTTTCCTTCTTGGCAAAGAGGACGATGACAATTTTCTATTACGCTGAGTGTGTAGTGACGAGCCTACATTCCATTTAAGTGGAAAAGTGAACCCTCATAACGTGAGGATATGGGTTACAGAACAACCACATCAAGTTGTACAACATGACAGGGACTCAACAAAATTTAATGTGTTTTGTGCAGTTTCACGGGAAAAGGTGTATGGGCCTTATTTCTTTGATGAGAACACTGTTACAGATAGCAGATATCTCGATATGCTTGAGAATTTTCTTTTCCAGCAGGTGAAGACTGATTCGAACGATTTCATTTACCAATAGGATGGGGCAACGCCACACTGGTGTCTGGAAGTGCGGGAATTTTTGAATCAAAGGATTGCTGAACGATGGATCGGTCGCACTGGACCAAATGATTCAGCCATACATTACTGGCCCCCGAGGTCACTGGACCTGACTGTATTATTTCTTGTGGGGATTTTTTTTTTGATACGTCCTGTACTTTGGTGTTACTGTTGTGAGGTATCCATACAACACACATCAAAAAAAGTTTTTCATCATCCCGGTTCCCAGAACTCCTCAAAATAGACGTTGACTGTGGATACGGTATTACAATTCCCTTTGACTGTTCAGAGATGTCACTAAACCTGCCCAAACATGTAAACAATCTTGCATGATCAGCGCCTATTAGACGAGGAGGGTCCGACAGCCGATCAGTCTCAGTCATTCCACCAGGAAGGAGGTACAACCATGCCTAGACCGTCAATACCGCGGTTCGATCGCGTCCACATTGTTACTTTGTGCCAGGAAGGGCTCTCGTAAACGGAAGTGTCTAGGCCTCTCGGAGTGTACGAAAGCGATATTGTTCGGACATGGAGGAGATACAGAGAGACAGGAACTGTCGATGACATGCTTCGCACAGGCCGCCCAAGGGCTACTACTGCAGTGGATGACCGCTACCTACGGATTATGGCTTGGAGGAACCCTGACAGCAACGCCACCATGTTGAATAATGCTTTCCGTGCAGCTATAGGACGTCGCGTTATGACTCAAACTGTGTGCAGTAGAGTGCATGATGCGCAACTTCACTGCCGACGTCCATGGCTAGGTCCATTTTTGCAACCACGACACCTTGCAGTGCGGTACAGATGGGCCCAACAACATGCCGAATGGAACGCTCAGGATTGACATCAAGTTCTCTTCACTGATGAGTGTCCCATATGCCTTCAACCAGACAGTCGTCGGAGCCGTGTTTGGAGGCAACCAGGTCAGGCTGAACGCCTTAGACACACTGTCCAGCGAGTGAAAAAGTGAGGAGCTTCCCTGAAGTTTTGGGGTGGGATTATGTGGGGCCGACGTCATGGAAAGTGCCGTAACGGCTGTGCGATACGTGAATGCCATTTTCCAACAGACGGTGCAACCATATCGGCAGCTTATTGGCGAGCCATTCGTCTTCATGGACGACAATTCGCGTCCCCATCGTGCACATCTTGTGAACGACTTCCTTCAGGATAACGAAATCACTCTACTACAGTGGCCGTGGCCAGCATGTTCTCCAGACATGAACCCTATCGAACATGCCAGTTATAGACCATGCCAGTTATAGACCGAAAAGGGCTGTTTATGGACGACGTGACCCACCAATCACTCTGAGGGCTCTACTCCGAATCACCGTTGAGGAGTGGGACAATCTGGACCAACAGTGCTTTGATGAACTTATGGATAGTATGCCACAACGAATACAGGCATGCATCATTACAGGAGGACGTGCTACTAGGTATTAGAGTTACCGGTGTGTACAGTAATCTGGACCACCACCACTAAAGGTTTCGCTGTATGGATGGGTGGTACAACACGCAATGTATGGTTTTCAGAAGCAAAAAAAAAAAGGTCAGAAATGATGTTTATGTTTATCTCTATTCTAGTTTTCTGTACAGGTTTTGGAATTCTCGTAACCGAGGTGATGCACAACTTTTTTTTGTGTGTATTTTGGTCACTCCATAAATTCTCTTTCTTACATGAATGTCGATATACATAGCTTACATGTAGCTGAGTAATCTTTGACTACTGCTACAATATCTTTGTGTAGCTATACCGCCTCTGCCTGAGAGCGCTACCAAAGTTACACGCATTCTAAGTTGAGCAGTGTTGAGTAGCAAACGTTCTGGGAATTGTCTGGATATTTTCTTTATATGTGTGATATGAGATTGATGAAATTGGAGTATGAATATTTTTGGTGCAATCATGGAGAGAGAGGCTAAAGGGATTATTTGAGAGTTTTTCTGTTAAGAGACTGAGGATAGTACGAAAGCGTTTAGCATTATTTTGTGTTACTGAGATAGCAGTTAGGACGCCCAGATGCTAGGATTATTATATGGATTGCTCTGATAGGAAGATGAGATTGCCCTTGCTTAAAGTTATCTCCTAAACACATGTTATGTTAACGCTACTGAGAACATCCAGATGATTTTTAAAGTATTAAATTTAATTATAGAGTCTCATATGAATTTTGTCAGAAGTCATTTCGTAGTAGTAAAAATTTCCATTCTTCATTTACCGTATTGTCTACGTACCCGCATTGCACTTTGTGGTAAGGAATTTTCGGTCGTGGTTTCTAATGTTGCTTTGCCGCTGTATGCAGTGCGGTGCTTTCTAGAAATCAGCAAAAATGTTTGTCAAGACACCGGGTAAGTGAAAATACTGTTTAGGGCCATGAATTTCTTTGTAAGTTCAGTTCTGCATATATTTCAGAAGTCCGGTTACATGAATGGTAGCATTGCACTTTTACAGAAACAGTTAGCTTCAATTTTGAGGCAGCGTCTTGCAAATCATAATAAGTCCGTGTGTAATTCACTATGTTCAGAGTTTTGCACAGTGTACGAGTTTAAGTTGGGAATTAGTTTCACATTTTTTGAGATGTTTTTGTAGAGAGTTTTAGGAAAGTTCACTCAGATAGTGAGCAGCAGGCAATCGGTTAAGTTGCACTGTTAAGATGTAATTTATTTCTCAGGCTAGTGACCGTCATCTAGGATCGTCGGAAACGCGTGCAGCAGCGTTACGCCATCACCTTTCCATATCCGCATCTGTAACTTGCGCCGTCGGGGTGGCCGAGCGGTTTGTGGCGCCATGTCACGGATTGCGTGGCCCCTCCAGTCGGAGGTTCTAGTCATCTCTCGGGCATGGTTGTGTGTGATGTTCTTAGCATAAGTTAGTTTAAGATAGTTAAGTAATGTGTAAGTCTAGGGACCGATGACCTCAGCAGTTTGGTTCGTTAGGAACTCACAGCACATTTGAACATTTTTCTGTAACTTGCGGCTAGGCAAGCCGGAAGGCTGCTTATCACACTTCTCTGTAGACGCTGGAAGATGCTGCCCTGTCATGATGAAAGACTACCTTTCATATGGGAGCGAGCTCGGTACTACGCCCTGCTACTTGCTGCCAGTGCTGGAACTTTGTTAACGCAGCATGCTATTTGGACCGGCCTGTAGCAGTGGTGACCTGCAAGAGAAGCTGAGAAATAAGGCCTGCGAGTTTTTCACATGAGAACCTTCACTGCGTTTTAAATAAAACAAACATTGGATGGGCAAAGTATCTATTAATAACATTACGTATGTGGTTTGTGGACAGTTGGGAATGTGGGTCTCACGGGAAGCGTGCAAGGGATAAGTCACTGCAGTCGCGCTATTCATCTGTGTCCTTGGTGGATCAGATGGACAGAGCGCCTGCTGTGTAAATAGGAGATCCCAGTTTCGAGTCCCGGTCGGGGCACACATTTTCAGCTGTCCCCATCAAGGTATGTCAACAACACCTGTTAGCAGCTGAGGGTTTCAATTAATCATCATTTAAAACAAACGTTATTAAGATTCTACATCTTTATTCTTCATACCTACATACTTATTCCTGACGACAAACAGGTATCTCCCAACTAGCGATTGGTTTGTTGATACCGTCACAGTAGAATGTCTACATTGTTGAAGTAGCCACAACCTCACGTTTGCTTGAACCGCTTTATTGTTGTGAAAATGAAGTGTTTGAAGTTTTGGAAACAGATGAAAATCGGATGGGGGCAAAGTCGGATGATCGATGACAATGAACCCAAGACGTCGCATTATTGCAGATGTCACAGCGCTCGTGTGTGGTCTGGTATTATTACGTTGAAGGAGACGGTGCTCCAATTGTGGACGAACTCTTTTAATTCGAATCTGGATTACAGCACGCAGCTTCTCATGCATCGACATAGTCACGTCACACAGCCACATTACACGCTACAATTCGGAGCCCTCTAGCGGCGGGGGGTGCGAATTGCGTCAGCAAAGCAGGAAAGTGGGGCGAATAATATGCATGACATGTAATACGTCAACCGATTTTGAGAACAGAATAAAAAATTCAGAAGCGTTACTTTTCAATATACCCTAGTATGTAGACATGAAGAATAACGATGTAGAATGTTAATAGCGTTTGTTTCATTTGAAAAGCTCCACATAAAAAATTCGGGGGCTTTACTTTTCAGCAGGCCGTGGATTGCACGAAGCTGGGGCCTGGCGCTGCATGGCTTCCATAGTCTCCGTGATCTAAAGTGACGTCGTGTCATAACGCAATTGTGTCAAACGGCCCTAAAGTTGTTGACTGCGGCCTAAAACTAGAAGTACTCCACGCCAGCCGTCGACCTAAAAGTGGGTCATCTCGTCCCGGCTAGATGAACGTGCATGATGCTTCTGCTGGCCGCGGATATAAGGGCCGCGTCTTGTCCTTATGCTGCCGGGAACTGAAATAGTGCCTCCCATCTGGGAGCCTACTATTGGCTGACATAGCTGACTCCGAGACACGTTCCGTGGGTGCTTGGTTCATAGTCTACACTTGGGTGCCTCCTACACTGCGTCCACTGCGAACTGCAAGCTGTACGCTGTATTTTCAGTTACACCTGAGTTCACTGCCGCTGCGTGCCTGGTGTCGGTAGTTCTCACGGAGCTACAAGGCCCTGAGGCACTCATTTCACTTCTTCCACGGCTGTCTGTCTCACTTCGTGTCTACGCGGGCGGTGGCAGTCTCCTGCTGCCGCCTACGGAGCCAAAGCACCGCCACACAGGGACACTGAGCCGCTGACTACTAAGGCTATCCGAATTACCCATACTGATAAAAGAACTGTAAGGCGTCTGTCTTTTTTTTTTTGACACTTTAATCTCCAAACGTACTAGACGAATTAACATATGGTTTTCCCAGGCCAATTGAGCGTAGCTTGCGGCAACGTATACTCTTAACTTCCTCAAAATCGGAACAGCGAAAGAAAATACCATAATTTGAAGTTTTATCTAAAATCAAATGGCTCTGAGCACTATGGGACTTAACATCTGAGGTCATCAGTCCCCCAGAACTTAGAACAACTTAAACCTATCTAACCTAAGGACATCACACACATCCATGCCCGAGGCAGGATTCGAACCCGCGACCGTAGCAGTCCCGCGGTTCCGGACTGAGCGCCTAGAACCGCTAGACCACCGCGGCCGGCTATCTAAAATCGTCTGGTCAGTTTAGTAGTTCAGATGTTTAATCATCAGGGTGCAGCACACCAAAGAATCAAAAGATGGCTCCAGTAATTTCGTAGTACATCAAAGAACCAGTAGACGACGCTGTTAATTTTTAATTCAGTGACAGTTGTATTTCCGGAAATTTACAACAGTGACAGAATTAAGCACCGTAATATTATCAAAATGAATGCCAAACAGAGAATTTCTTGGCTAGGATATACAGATTTACTGATTTCGCTTTGCATATTAAAAACTTGACATTGCTATGCTTCTTTCGATGGGTTTTATTCATATTCGTCGCTACGAAAAACGAACTTACTGAGTTTGCTTTGTGATATGGATCGGCCGGCCGGAGTGGGCGAGCGGTTCTAGGCGCTACAGTCTGGAACCGCGCGACCGCAGGTTCGAATCCTGCCTCGGGCATGGATGTATGTGTTGTGCTTAGATTAGTTAGGTTTAAGTAGTTCTAAGTTCTAGGGGACTGATGACCTCCGAAGTTAAGTCCCATAGCGCTCAGAGCCGGCCGAAGAGGCCGTGCGGTTAAAGGCGCTGCAGTCTGGAACCGCAAGACCGCTACGGTCGCAGGTTCGAATCCTGCCTCGGGCATGGATGTTTGTGATGTCCTTAGGTTAGTTAGGTTTAACTAGTTCTAAGTTCTAGGGGACTAATGACGTCAGCAGTTGAGTCCCATAGTGCTCAGAGCCATTTGAACCATAATGCTCAGAGCCATTTGAACCATTTGATACGGATGTCTGCTCATTACATTTTGATTTCGTTTTTTTCTTTTTGCAAATCATAATACCTAAAAGATGGTCAAGTCAATAGGAATACACCAGAACGGATCAAAGACAGAGGATTATCCAATCTCAAGAGTCCAATGAAGATCATGAGGCGAGATTTGCTGCGGCCTGTGAACATCATGCCTTAGCTCGCTGTTTGGAAACTCCTTCCGAAAGCGGGCGCGACGTAACCCTGATTGACAACATTGTCTCGCTCCAGTCACAGAGGCTCGAAGTTACTTCTCTCCAGCGTAACGTACCTGAAGCAGAAATTCTGACAGTAAGTGGTGCAGGTGAGCGAATTTTCATACCGCGAATCCTACGTATTCCTAACGATTTACCACTTCTCTTTAAACGTATACTGTCCCTGGTAAGCTTGTGTTAAGCCATGACCATAAAAAAAGCAGAAGGCCAGATGCCGCGTGTTGCGGGCTTGGATCTTATTGTCAGTTTCTTCTCGCACTGCCAGGTGTGCGTGGGTTTCTCTCATGTTAGTGTAGCAAACAAGCCCTTCGTTTATGTCCTCGAGTCCAAAATACAATGAAGCGCCAAAGAAATGAAATGTATTGTGGCTAGGGCCTCCCGTCGGGTAGTAGATCGCCTGGTGCAAGTTTTTTTAGTTCAGGCTACTTCTCCAACTTGCGTGTCGTTGGGATGAGATGCTGATGAAGACAACACAACACCCAGTCCCTGAGCGGAAAAAATCCCCGACCCAGCCGGGAATCGAACCCGGGCATAGCATTCCTTCACGCTGACCACTTTTTTTTTTTTTCATTTTGTTCGTTCTTGTTCGTTGTATTCGGTCGTAGCGGACGTCACATGACCTCCGTTGAAGTTCGTTGTTGACCCTTTCCTCCAGTTTTTTTTATTACAGACGCCTGCCACCTCTCTGACCGACCACTCAGCTATCAAGGCGGACAGCACCAAAAAAACTGGTATAGTCATGCATATTCAAATACAGGGACATGTAAACAGGAAGAATACGGCGCTGCGGTCGCAACGCCTGTATAAGACAACAAATGTCTGGCGGAGTTGTTAGATCGGTTACTGCTGCTACAGTTGCAGGTGAACAAGATTTAAGTAAATTCGAACGTGGTGTTGTAGTCGGCGTACGAGCGATGGGACACAGCATATCCGAGGTTGCGATGAAGTGGGGATTTTCCAGTACGACAATTTCACGGGTGTACAGTAATCAGGCAAACCATCAAAACTCCGACATCGCTGCGGCCGGTAAAAGATACTGCAAGAACGGGACAAACGACGACTGAAGGGAGTCGTTCAACGTGACAAAAGTGCAACCCTTCCACGAATCGCTGCAGACGTCAGTGCTGTGCCATTAATGAGTGTCGGCGTGCTAACCATTCAACGAAACATCACTGATATGGGCTTTCGGAGCCGAAGTCCCACTCCTGTACCCTTGATGACTGCGCGACACAAACCTTTACGCCTCACCAGGGCCCGTCAACACCGACATTGGCCTGTTGATGGCTGAAAACATGTCGCCTGGTCGGACGAGTCTCGTCTCAAACTGTATCGAGTGGATGGACGTGTACGGGTATGGAGACAACCTCATGAATCCACGGACCCAGCGAGTCAGCAGGGGACTGTTCACGCTGGTGTAGACTCTGATGATTTACACGTTGCAGCTGCTATTTTTCCTATGTTCTTCTGTTATGTTGTTGTTGCAAGCCAAACTCGTCTCCTATTCTTAAACTTTTGTGTATGTGTATGTTGACTGTTAACCTGAACAATGCAAGTGGTGTGCTTACCCGAAAGCTGTCTGATGGAAGAGTCGCCAAATCAGTCTGAAACGGTATAATTGTATTAAAATGAATTCTTAGAAAGTATAGAACTGTATCTTAAAGATGATGTCCAGCGAAATTGTGTATTGCGCAATGCAGTGAATAGTGCTACAGTGCGGGAGATCACAGCACGTGACTTGCAATTCCAACACACAAGACTAACAGAACAAAAATTCAAAATAAAATTACAATTCGAATTTTGAAAGAATAAATGACTGAAGTGCTTCTATAAAAATGCTGTAATTTTTCGTACTCAAACGCACTACACAAAATTCCAGACATTAAATTATGCACCGCGAAAGTAAGAATGCGCTCTAACAGTAAGACTGTCCGCACAAGAAATAAGATTTGGATTGAACTTTACCTAAACTGGTCCTCATAGTAATTTTGAAATGTGAATTATTCAACTGTGTACTAACTGTAATGTTAAACTGGTCCTAACAAATTTTGTGACTCAGCTTGCCGCAACGGAAATTCGGTACTCCTCTAAAGTGGTGAAATTAAAAATGCAGCGCAGCAGCTGATTAGCTAAAGAAAATAAAAAGCCTTGCCCAAGATCAATGCAACGAGAAACAGCTTTGCTGAACACATCACACAGTACTTTGAGCAACTGTGTTCCGACAAGTGCAATGCGGCGATCATAATTGGAAAACAAAAGTTTCGTGAGGAGACCGAGGCAGAAACTCGACTTATTAATCACTTTAATTCTGCAAGATGGTAGTCCCTCATCTTCAAGACTCTCGTCGTAGAATTGTCAATTTGTATGTCGTCTCCACGAAGAAAGTAACAGAAGAAATTTGTTCTCCTCCACACAGGGTTTCATCAAACCAAATAGGTCCTTTGATGTCAGGCTGCGTCAAAAATTTCTTTTCATCCAAATTATATTCAGTACCACCTCATTAATAACGCGATCTATCTTCAGCTTACTTCTGCAGCAACACATTTCAAAAGGTTCTTTTCTCTTCTGTCAAAACTGTTTATCGTTCGTGTTTCACTTTCATACATGGCTACACTCCAGACAAATAACTTAAGAAAAACGCTTCCTAACAGTAAATCTACATTCGATGTTAACAAATTTCTCTTATTCAGCAACGCTTTTCTTGCCACTGCCATTCTACATTGTATCTCCTATCTACTTGGGCCATCATCAATTATTTTTATGCCCATATACCAATACTCATCTACTACTATCAGTGTTTCGTTTCCTAATACAATTCCATGAGCATCACTTGATTTAATTCGACTACATTACATTATCTTTGTTTTTCTTTTGTTGATGTTCATCTTATATTCTCCTCTCAAGACATTGTATATTCCGTTCAACTAAGTCTCCGATTGCAAACTTAGCGAAACGCGCTTTAGCGTCATGACGACGTATGCGAGCATCGGCTTTTAGCTTCATTACTTCTCGCAAACGATCTTTTTTCACACCAACATTAATGTCAATCCGTGGAGGGAATTTGATTATCTCTTCCACTAAACTTTTACTTCTATCATCCAACAGGATTTCCTCTGGAGAAAATCCCGTAGATTCATGTCTGAAGGTGTTCATAATTCTCTCAAACACTGCTACATATTTGCCCCATGCCCTATGGTTGTGATGGCAATAGGTATGGCAAAGTCGGCCTAGCTCGCGCAGGCCTCGTCTTTGTTCGTGTGTTACGTTTGATGTACCGTCTACAATACTTTCCAATTCACTTTCCACACTATTGTCAATGCCGAGATTCCTCACATTACTGTAGTTCAAATTCATACCTACGTCAATAGCATCCGGCCAGTTAACAATGTGTATAGGCTGGTATTGCCTATGCACACCGTCTCCTGCCTCGTCAAAACTAACTGCTATTGTTTTATCTTATGACGTACATGTCAAACTTTTGCTTTCGCAATTAATCACTGCACGGTACTTTAATAGCCAATCTAACCCGATAATTACTTCCGTAGTTAAGTCTGGCACGACGACAAACTCTTGTTCAAATCGTGCCCCACATATCTCAAAGTTGACAAAAATCTGTTTTGTGACCGGTTTACTGGCCTTGCCAGTAGCACCGATAATTTTCACTCCTGTTACTGGCATAACTACGATGCCAGGTCTGTCTTTCAGTAACTCAAATGTTTTCCCAGATACAGCACTCAGTTCTGCACAGGTGTCAATCAACACGTTTAGTTGTAGGTCGTGCATATTAACAGACACTACTATCTGTCTACACTTGTCCTCGACTCTTTATTTTCCCACAGTAAATCCTCGTCTATATCCAGGTCATTCCAGAAAAAACCATCCGGCTTTGATCCTAAATCCGGCTTATCTGACGGGCCTTTTCAGCCTCTGTTCACATACAGTTTTAATTTCAATACGTTTGTCCTGAGGCTTAGTCTGTAGCTTCGCCTCCAATACCGAAACCTTTTCCTGCAACTCGTCAACTAGTGAGTGTTGCTTTGCTATCAATTCATTAATTGTCACCTTCGTTGATTCCTCTTTGGTCAGATTGATCTCATCTGCCAATCTACCTGGAGGAATGTGCCCAGTAGTATCTGCAATTACTTCCTCTAGGTCTGCGCAACCCACACTGCTATCGTCTGACCGTATAACGCCAGCTCTAACCTCATACACGCTGTAATCTATGTGCTTTTCTAACAATCGAGTCCGGCTATCACTAAAATTTTCGTAATATTTCTCCTTAATGCTCTCGCAATGTTTAAACTGGAGGTTTGCGTCGGATGGGTCGGCTACTTCTACCACTATAACTTCCGGTAAGGTCTGCTGGTTAGGGCCAGAACTTTCCGTTACTACTTCAACATTCAACTCCTGCGGGACGAAACACGACGAATCTTGCTCGTGCTCCCCATTAGCATCAACTATTTCTGGTAAAGTCTGCCGGTTAGGGCCAGAACTTTCTATCACTTCACAAACACTATCTTCCTGCGGGACGAGACGTGGCAAATCCTGCACGCGCTCCCCATAAACACTTCTCCCATACATGCCCCTATAATCTCTTAGTTCGTCGTATAAGCGACCGAACTGCCTTAACCAGACCTCATCCCTCTCTGCATCCCCTCGCTCGATGACGGACGTGTTATCCGACATCTGGTCTTCTCTCAACAATTGCGAATCATTCTTAAACTCAATCTCCAGTTCTGCTGTGGGTGTTACAGCTGCCACTTTACAATCGATCTCCGGAACACTACTTACATTGTTCTCACTGACAGTGAATATATTTTCTACTGCCGTGTCTACAGCTGATCTACTACTTGTGAGCGCACTGCTTTCTCTTAACACTGGCACACTCTCCCGCCGTTGAATATTCCATACGGAATTTTCATACCGACGCCTGGGTTTTCTCCTGTTATTGGGCCTCCAAAATTTCTCCACGCCCGGTCGGCCCCTCACTGGCGTGGCTAATGGTTTCCCTGTCTCGTCCCAGCAGATACGCTCCCCGGATGCTGCTGAGGCGGCTGATCACACCGTCTGGCGTTATTACTATTCCGCGAAGCCCGTATCACGCTAGTATGATACTGATTTCCGTCATTCCTGTTATTATTTGCATTGTACCGATTGTCATCACGTTCGGAACCACTGTTCTTATTGCGGCCAAGGTTGCGGTATGCATTATTCCCATGGTTATCGTTGTTGTTGTTGTTGTGGTACCCGTTGTTGTTACCACGGCCTCCACCACTATCGCGATTATTGCGCCAATTGTCCTCGTCCTGAACTCTTTCCAGGAAATCATTGATTGTCCTGTAATTGCTTCCTATGTAGCGTTTTGTATCATCTGGAAGCTTCCTGTAGAGTTCCCAGACTATTTCGGATTCCGTGCGGCGATCACGCAAATATTCCAACTTGCGGATCCAGCCCTCACAAAACTCCTTCATCGAGCCACGCGAATGCGCATCGAAAAGCCTCGATACGACAAATTCGCGCCAGACACTTTGTTGTTTTTGCTCTGACCAGTATTCAGCCAGAAACAAATTTTTAAACCCGTCAAAAGTCAGGTTCGTAATGTTGAAGTTTAAGCCCCAACGCTTGGCAGCACCAGCCAACACGTCAGTAACCGCATTAATTTTTCTCTCATTAGTCCATGATCTGGGCAAAACTCTTACACAATTTTTAATGAAATCCGTCGCGTGTATACCGCCTTTTTTCAGGGGGTCGAACCGCTCCTCTTTCGTCAACAATTCCGAACTATGTGCACAGATTGGCACATAGCTCTGTTTTTCGTCAAGTTTCTTTTCTAATTCCGACACTCTCGTAATTACTTGGCATGTGGTTGTCGCAAGCATTTCTACTTCCCTTTTTTTTTTCTTCGCAGGTATTAGCCTGCTTCGTCACTTTGGTATCTACTTCGGATACTAAAGCCTTTAAAGTTTCCACCTTCTTTTGATCCTCTTTTTTCACTAATTGAATTTGTTCCGTCACCTTACTCTCGATGATCGGAGCAACTGCTTCTCCTACACTTTTCTCGATTCTGCTAATTTCGGAATAAAAACGAGTATTTATGCTCGCAACTTCCGCCTGAACGCCTATCATTTCCTGTTTAAGATTACCGATTTCGGTATTAATCACAACAATATCTTCTTTGATTTTATCAACTTTTGTGTTAACAACTCCAACATTGTTGTTAACAACATTAATAGCTTTGTTCTGATTGTCTAGCTTCCGTTCAATTTTTTCAGACTGACTTGTGATTTCGTTAATCAAAACATTCAATAAATCAGTTAAATTATTAATAGCTTTTTTTAATTTTTAATATTTTTTAATAATTTAATAATTTTTATAATAATAATTTATAATATATAATATATAATAATATATAATTAATAAAAATTATATAATTTAATTATATAATATAAAATATAATGTAAATATAATATAAAAATTATATAAATAATAATATATAATTATATTATATAATTATATCATCGCAGAATTATGGAAAAATGCAGGCGAAAATCTTATTGCAAAACTCAAAGAAATTATACATGAAATCTGGAAAACTGAAAAAATCCCCACAGATTGGAAGACTGCAATCATACATCCTCTGTACAAAAAAGGAAGTAAAACAGACCCCAACAACTATCGTGGAATCTATTTATTGTCAATAACATACAAAATTCTGTCTAAAGCCCTACTAAACCGCGCAGAACCTCAGCTGGATTCAAAACTAGGCGAATACCAAGGTGGGTTCAGAAAAGGTCGATCTTGCGTAGAACAAATCCTTAACTTGAAAAACTCAATGAAATATTTACACAGTACTTCAAACAAAAGTTATGTCATCAATTTTGTCGACTTTAAAAAAGCATATGACAGTATAGACCGAGAATCCCTTTTTGAAGTATTAGCAGAATTTGGACTAGATCTAAAGACAACAAACACCATAAAAGAAACACTCACAGAGAACAAATCCAAAGTAAAATTTATGGGAGAATTGAGCACAGAATTTGAAATAGACACAAGAGTACGACAAGGGGATGTACTGTCCCCAGTGCTCTTCAATTGTGCTCGTGAAAAAGTTGTTAGAGAATGGAAAAGAGCAGGTGCACCAGCACACAGACTGGGACCAAGACATAAGGGCATAGAATTACACTGTTTAGCATTTGCTGATCACATGGCACTGATCACACAAGACATTACTGATGCACAGAAACAGCTAGAATTATTACGAGAACAGGTAGCTAAAATAGGATTACAAATTTCATTTGAAAAAACAACATTTATGACTGACGTCAAAGATGCACCTTCTGATCTCAAAATTGGTAATAACTACATCTCTCGAGTAAAAGAATTTAAATATTTAGGTGAATGGATTGCAGAAAATTGTAATGAAAAGAAATCTGTCAGATCAAGAGTCCAGAAAATGGAGACGGCGTTTCAGTTAACAAAAAACATTTACAACAAAAAGAGTCTCTCGTGGAACTGCAAAATACGACACTACACAACAGCAATTAGACCCGAAGCTCTCTATGCATCTGAGACACTAAACCTTCAACACAGAACACTAAAAGAGGAATTAGAAGTGAAAGAACGTAAGATAATGAGGAAAATCCTAGGACCAAGAACTAAAGATGGGGTACATTATCCAAAACCCAATGCAGAAATATATAAAAATATCTCCAAAATAACAGACACAATGCGCATGAGAGGAATCCAATCCAAGGGGCACTTAGAAAGAATGGACTCAAACAGGTTAACGCACAAAATCCATACATTTTTAAAGAACAAAACTAAAAGACCGAACTGGTACAAACAGACGGAAAAAGACCTGAGAGAACTAGGGTCTCCAAATCTACATGATAGAAATGAAATCAGAAAAATCACAAACGGGGTTTTGAGGAAGAAGAGAGAAAAACTAACCGACATACATGGTCTACGCAACGAAAGCTAGCCCATTCGTTGTTTATGAAGGAATACTGGGCGAAAAGGAAGGCCAACAAATGTTGATTACGCGTGGTCCTAAGTGATCCACCCGCGAAGAAGAAGAAGAAGAAGAAGAAGAAATTATATATATATATATTTATATATATAATAATTTAATAAATTTTAATATTTTTAATAGCTTTGTTATGTTTGTCTAGCTTCCTTTCAATTTTTTCAGACTGCCTCGTGATTTCGTTAATCAAAACATTCAATAAATCAGTTAAATTCCCGGAAACTACCGGTTTTACTTCCGTAGCGGCTTCCTCTTTAATTGTCCCCCCGTATTCGTCATCAAGGGATCCACATTTGATTTTCACTTCCGATTCTGAAACATTTTCTAAAGTTTGGAATTCCATTTCTGCTCTTTGTTGCGTTTCGGCGGTCGCGTCTTTCATGCTAGCCGCCTGCCCCTGAACAATGGGTTCCGCGGTGCGCGTTTCCCACTGTTCGACCGATTGTTCCGTATCCAAGTCTACCAAATTTTGGTAATTCTTGCCTTCACTCATTTTAATAATTTTCAATATAAATGCCAAATCTCAAATCTAATTAGGATTCCTCACACTAATATTCTCGCTGACGTATCGACCATTTCATAACCAGTACTTTGTTACGAGATTTGCACAATGCAAAATTCGTGTCCAGACCAACTTCAATTCCGAAGATTGTCCTGTCACCAGGCCGCCACGTGTAACCTCCCCATCACTTATCGACCTTAATGACAGTGAAAAATTAAACCGCGTGTACCTAATGGAAATTTGGGAAAAAGCAATCGTCACCGAAGTTAATTTGTCGGTAAAGAGGGAGGAAAGGGTTACATCTAAATGAAAGGAAAAATGCAAATGAAACTGGTGGAGATTAATTTGGAAAAGGGGTAAAGTTAATAAAGAAAGTAAATGTGCGGCCGTTACGTTAACAATTAACTAGCGGTAATTAGATATTTGAGATTTGGGAGAAATTACGGTCGCCAGTCCTATGGACAATTACTATAGTAACTGAAGAAGAAAGGTTATTACACATATAATTAGTACTAGAAGCGTGGCAACTGAAGGTTGACACGTGTAGTGTGAAAACTGAAAGTTTGTCAGAAGTAATAAATTTCGCTACACTCTGACTTAATTTAGCAAAAGAATTAATAAAACCGGAAAGCTGAGCTGCAGTCACAGGTAAGCTAAAATACGGTAACAGAACTCGCACTCTTAATTTGTGCTTGTGTAATCTAAATATTGTAGCCAGCTATGAATATCTTAGCTGAACTTTGAAATTAAAGCAGTGAAATCGAATGATGCTGGCGTTTGAATTTCAACGACACTCGGGTTCATTCCGGAAAAGGAAGGGACCATGCTTGGTAACTGAATTGGGACAATGAGCAACAAAGGTTCATGCTACGTTGCTGTAGTCTAGTTATGAAAATGGAACAGTTTGAAAAGCTGAGGTCTGCCATACAGTTCTAAAACTTTACGTGCTTCCAGTCTTCCTTGTTGGTTGATTGAAGGTTTGAAGCCGTCGACCGAGGAGGTGGCGACAGTTACTCATTGTCGGCCGTCGCTGTTGCAGAAGCTGGATGTTGGCGCGCCTTCTTCTCGACACGGTCACCAGGCGAAACGGGCTCTTGATGCGCGCCAGCTAATGCTTCCCGTCCGCGACCCCGTGTCAGAAACTATCATAGCAAGTCGAGCGCCATTACATGCTGCCCAACCCCGAAAGCGCGGCAACTCGCGGGAGCGTCCCACAACACACCTGCTCCAATGCACCACTCCAGACAGACTCCCTCTGCCCGCGCTCCACGCGACAGAGTTAACACTACCAAAGATCCTAAACACTTTGGTTCTCCACACGACCTATCGATGTATTCGTTCGATAGCATAGTTTTCCCTAGGCCAGGCCCAGCGTAAAAATACAAATAATAGTTACAAAACAAACCAATTATACATCGACATAAATGAATAAATATATACAAATAGTAAAACAATTACAATATACATAGACACAGAAATGTTATATCTTCAGGTAACAAAATAAGGAAAAAAATTTGCAGTGCAATAGATGGAAATAGGAGGATATGCATTTCCGGCGTTACACACTTCGAAATCTTTAATGTCTCTGAGGGAATTACAATGTCATCGGCAAACCCCAGATTATTCTTTGGATTCCTTTACTGCTTGCTGAACGTTCAGACTGAACAACACGAGGGACAGCCACAATCCTGTCTCGCTCCCTTCTCATCCACTGCTCCCCTTCAATGCCCATTGACTCACCCTATATTTTACCACTGCTACTTCCAGGATTTCAAAGAGAGTATTCCTGTCAACATTATCAAAAGCTTTATTCAAGTCTACAAATGTTGTAAACGAGTATTTGCGCCTCCTTACTCTATGCTGTAAGAGAAGTGGTAGGGTCAGCACTGCCTCGCGTGTTCCTACACATCTTGAGAATACAAACTGATCTCTACATCTACATCTAAATCTACATGGATACTGTGCAAATCACACTTAAGAGTCTGGCAGACTGTTCATCGAACCACCTTCACAATTCTCTGTTATTCCAAACACGTATAGCACGCGCATAGAACGAACACCTATATCTTTCCGTACGAGTTCTGATTTCCCTTATTTTATCGTGGTGATCGTTTCTCCCCATGTAGGTCGGTGTCAACAAAATATTTTCGCATTCTAAGGTGAAAGTTAGTGATTGGAATTTCGTGGAAAGATGCCGGCGCAACGAAAAACGCCTTTCTTTTAATGATGTCCAGCCAAATCCTGTATCATTTCTGTGACACTCTCTCCCATATTTCGCCGATAATACAAACCGTGCTGCCCTTCTTTGAACTTTTACGATGTACTTCGTCACTCCTATCTGGTAAGGATCCCACACCGAACAGCAGTATTCTAAAAGAGGACGGACAAGCGTAGTGTAGGCAGTCTCCTTAGTAGATGTGTTACATTTTCCAAGCGTCCTGCCAATAAAACGCAGTCTTTGGTTAGCTTCCCCACAACATTTTCTATATGTTCCTACCAATTTTAGTTGTTCGTAATTGTAATACCTATGTATTTAGTTGAATTTACGGCATTTAGATTAGATTGGTTTATCGTGTAACAGAAGTTTAACGAATTCCTTTTAGCACTCATGTCGATGAATTCACAATTTTCGTTATTTAGGGTCGACTGCTAATTTTCGCACCATTCAAATATATTTTCTAAATCGTTTTGCAATTTGTTTTGATCTTCTGATGATTTATTAGTCGATAAATGACAGCGTGATCTGCAAACAACCTAAGACGGGTGCTTAGATTGTCTCCCAAATCGTTTACATAGACAAGGAACACAAAGGGCCTATAACACTATCTTGGGGAACACCAGAAATCACTTTTGTTTTACTCGATGTCTTTCCGGAACTGTGACCTCTCTGACAGGAAATCGCAAATCCACTCACATAACTGAGACGATATTTCATAAGCACGCAATTTCACTACACGCCGCTTGTGTGGTACAGTGTCAAGAGCTTTCCGGAAATCCAGAAATACGGAATAGATCTGAAATCCCTTGTCAATAACACTCAACACTCCATGTGAATAAAGAGCTACCTGTGTTTCACAGGAACGTTGTTTTCTAAACCCATGTTGTCTGTGTGTCAATAAACAGTTTTCTTCGAGGTAATTCATAATGTTTGAACACAATATATGTTCCAAAATCCTGCTGCATATCGACGTTAACGATATGGGCCTGTAATTTAGTGGATTACTCCTACTACCTGTCTGGAATTGCTGGTGTGACCTGTGCAACTTTCCAGTCTCTTGGTCGGTAAAAGAATCGTATTATTATTTTATTCCGGTTGCCAACAATGACCTCTGCCCATACTAACTCACAGGAAATATCTACTTCAGATTCTCGACAAGTTAAACTACTTCTAACAGCAACAAACACGCCACCGCCAACCCTGTTTAGCCTATCTTTTCGGAACACCGTGAGGTTCTCCGCAAAAATTTCGGCTGAGCTTATATGCGGATTTAGCCAGCTTTCAGAGCCTATAAAGATTTGAGCATCAATGCTTTCTATTAGGGCTTTGAACTCTGGTACTTTCCCAACACAGCTACGACAATTTACGACTGTTATACCAACGGTTCCTGTATCTACGTTCTTCCTGTGTTCGGCATGCACCCTTTGTGACTGAAGCCCTTCTTGTGTTTTCCCAAGACCCTCTAAGCTAAAAAACCGCCCAGTCCACGCCACAAAGCCCCTGCTACCTGTGTAGCCGCCTCGTGCGCATAGTGGACACCTGACCTATTCAGCGGAACCCGAAACCCAAGCACCCTTTGGCGCAAGTCGAGGAATCTGTAGCCTACATGGTCACAGAACCGTCTGAGCCTCTGATTCAGATCCTCCACTCGGCTCTGTACCAGAGGTCTGTAATCGGTCCTGTCGACTATGCTGCAAATGGTCAGCTATGCTTTCATCTTGCAAGAAAGACTTTACCACTTATGTTAGCCGCTCGAAACCAGAGAGAGTCTCTTCTGATCCAAAGTAACACATATCATTGGTACCGATGTGAGCAACGACCTGCAGCTGGCTGCACTCTGTGGTCTTCATGGCATCCGGGAGAACCCTTTCCACATCTGGAATGACTTCACCCGGTATGCCCACGGAGTTCACATTAGTTTTCTTTCCCATCTTGTCGGCCAAGTTCTTAAGGGGCCTCACAACGCGCCTAACGTTGGAGCTCCCAACTACCAATAATCCTACCCTCTGTGATTGCCTGGATGTTGCAGGCTGAGTGGTTTACTCTGAAACAGGACAGGCGACATCATATGGCTCAGCTACAGACAGCACCTGGAGCCTGTTTGTCAGACAAACCGGGGAGGCCTTACCTGCGGCCACCTACTTCAGCCTGGGGCGATCTCCCACTCGACCACAGGTGAGGCGTCAACCTCAGTGCGAGCAGTAACTAGGTTGGCCGCCGTTGAGGACCGATCAGGGTATTCGGACGTGCTCGACGTCCGTTAGATCCCCACGGCCGGCACACAACAGTGGTGCCCATCCACTGCAGCCTCAAGCTGTGTAACGGAAGCCATCACAGCCTGAAGCTAAGAGCGAAGTGTCACCAACTCGGCTCGCATCCGCACACAAGAATCGCAGTTCCTGTCCATTCGAAGACCGTGGTAAACTAAACTATGCAGATAAACGGACTATCGGCACTTGATCCGCAACCCTACTGTAGATCCTGACGAAAGTGCAGGAACTGTGTCTAATAACAATCAGATATTAAAAAAACCAACTACCGATGCACTCAGGTGAAACTAAATAAATAATTCGACTCTGATTAGGAACTTGTAAGTAATATGTCACAAAATCGGGTTACTTTCCGACACAAACGAAAACGCGAGAACTGTGGCTATTACATATTAAATTTATACGCAGAAACTCAAGAAACTAAACTATTAAAGCACATAGACTATATAAAAAAAATTCGTTCGTGGTTAGGGACTCATAAATGTCACAAAAGTGGTAACTTCACTGTTGCTGCGTCTGTATCGATCGGCTACTAGTGTCTCCCCCGTGGTTGGCTTCATCCAGTCTTTCCATTCTTCTGTGAAGAATTATTGTTAGTATGTTGCAATCATGACTTATTAAACTGATACTCCGGTAATATTCACACCAGTTAGCGACTGATTTCTTTGGAATTCGAATTATTATTATATTCGTCTTGTAAGTAACGTAAAAAGTGAAAGTAAAGAGAGTTCCCTTTCACGGATTCGATCCCTCGAGCCTTGCACTACGGTTCCTCACTCTTTCCGCTGCGCCAGCTGATCACCCCGACCGAGCGAGATGGCGCATTGGTTAGCACACTGGACTCGCATTCAGGAGGACGTCGGTTCAATCCCGCGTCCGGCTATCCTGATTTAGGTTTGCCGTGATTTTCTTAAATTGCTCCAAGCAAAGGCCGGGATGGTTCCTTTGAAAGGGCACAGCCGACTTCCTTCCCCATCCTTCCCTAATCCTATGAGACTAAAAAATTGTTCAAACGGCTCTGAGCACTATGGGACTTAACATCTGAGGTTATCAGTCCCCTAGAACTTAGAACTACTTAAACCTAACTAACCTAAGGACATCACACACATCCATGCCCGAGGCAGGATTCGAACCTGCGATCGTAGCAGTCGGGCGGTTCTGGACTGCAGCGCCTAGAACCGCGTGGCTACCGCGGTCGGCCCTATGAGACTGATGACCTCGCTGTCTGTTCTCCTCCCCCAAACAACCCCCCCCCCCCCCCCCACACGCTCCCTGTAAACTATGCTATAACTAACGCCTCTTGCCAACTCGCGCCAGAAGTGATATATCTACCAAATGCTTGACTGTCTGGAGCTCCCACTTTCTGATCAAGCCTTGGATATACACTAAATTTGGACAAAATCGGTGATGATGTGTTAGTAACTATTCTATTTCCGTTGTTGGTATGACCTACTATCAGTGACATAAACGTAGTCAGTGATGTCTCGGGGTTAGCGGTAGATTTTAATTTCTGTACGTAATACTGATCTCAGCAGTGCTCATAGACTGTATATACCGCCTGTGGTGCGGCGCATTGAGTAAGTGCTAAACTGTAACACGTTACCCCTGCCATCAACTCAGGGTCGCCCTTTCGATGTTGTGTTCGCAAGTGCTAATTTTCAGTATACCGGAAATGTGGGCTTTGTTCAACCTGGAGGTGGTGGGCCCGTCTGTCTGTAATCTTTCTAAATGAGTTTTGGTCGTGGCTTAAGAGCCAGTGATTATGCCGTGATGGCAGTGCTTTGCAGCTCCTGTTAAAGCAAACTTTTGAAAGGCCCGGGCAGGAAGCAGCACTTGGCTGAGGAATGCTATTACTGGGAGCAGGAAACGGCCAACGAAAATGCCAGTAATCTGCTGCTGCGGTTAATTGGCTGAAAAACAGGGATGTTAAAATAATTTTTGGGGGTGATTTCAGAGCTTACGAATTTGGATGGTTTCACGAATTAGGAGCTAAGTCGAGTGTGTTGTGGAGCAGAGCTAATGTGTAAAGTATCTTGAGTGTATCAAATGGGAATGCGTCATCCTCTCTGATCAATTAAGTTTTTGTGCCAGTATGAAACGCTTTGAAGGAGTTCGCAAGTGCTTTCCTGTACGCGAGTGTGTGATTCTGCCGGATCTCCCGGCTTTCTAGACGAGGGCCACACTTCATTACGTGTGTTCCTTGACATGAAGAGGCCGCGTAGCGAAGCGCGGAGCCAGTAGTAAACTGGTCGTGGTGTTTATTGAACGAGGTAAAATTTTGCTGTTTGATCCCTTGGAAACTTGAAGTGTGGTGTTTTTGTGTGCGTCTTTTCTTCAGTGTTTATTTTCAGCTGTCATCCTGTTTTGTGTGTGGGACAGATTATCGGCAGGATCTGCTATGAACCAGTTGGGGGTAACATAGAGGCTGTTTGCGGGGTACGTTTTCCAGTCTATCGCCCAAATATGAGAGTTCGTTTTGGAGTACTGCAGTTACTCCTGGCCATTTCTTAGTTCATTAGTTAGTTAATTGTGATACTGCGAGACGAATTTAACAGATCAAAAGAAGAGCCTATCCAAATAAAGCCGCTGTAGTAGATGACATTCCTTCAGAACTACTGATAGCCTTGGAGGAGACAGCAATGACAAAACTATTCCATCTGACCTGCTAGACGTATGAGATAGGCGAAATATTCACACACTTTAAGAAGAATGTAATAGTTAGAATTCCAAAAAATAAGGTGCTGATAGGTGTGAATGTTACCAATACATCACTTTAATAATTCATGCTTGCAAAACATTTTACACAAGAAAAAAAATGGTAGATGCCTATCTCGCCCGCGGAGTAACCGCGCGGTCTAGGGCGCCTAGTGGCGGTCCACGTGGCTGCCCCCGTCCGAGGTTCGAGTCCTCCCTCGGGCATGAGTGTGTGTGTTGTCCTTAGCGTAAGTTAGTTTGAGTTAGATTAAGTAGTGCGTAAGATTAGGGACCGATGACCTCTGCAGTTTGGTCCCATAGGACCCTACCACAAAAAAATAAAAAAAACCCATGGCAGGGAAGGTTTGGAGACATTAAAGAACACACTAGGTAATACTGACCCTACAACTTCTCTTAGAAGATAGGTTAAGGGGCGGCAAACCTACGTTGATAGCATTTGGAGACTTACAGAAAACTTTTGACAATGTTCACTGGAATACTCTTTGAAATCCTGCAGGCATCAGGAGCAACATACAAAGAACAACAGGCTATTCACAGCCTGTACAGACCAGGTGGCAGTTGTAAGAGTTGATGTGCATGAAAGAAGATCAATTCTGAAGAGCATGTTGCAAAGCATCACACACATGTTCAATAATGTTCGTGTCTGGCGAATTTTGTGGCCAGCGGAAGTGTTTAATCTCAGAATAGTGTTCCTGGAGCCACTCCGCAGCAATTCTGGACATGTGGGATGTTGCATTGTCCTGCTGGAATTCCCCAAGTCCGTCGGAATGCACAATGGACATGAATGGATGCAGGTGATCAGACAGGACGCTTACGTACGTGTCACCAGTCGTATTAGGGGTCCCATAAAACTCCAACTTCACACGCCCCACACCATTACAGAGCTTCCAGCTTGAACACTCCCCCCATAACATGCAGGCTCCATGGATTCATGAGGTTGTTTCCATACCCGAACACGTCCATCCGCTTGATACAATCTGAAATGAGACTCGTCCGATCAAGCTACTTGTTTCCAGTCGTCAACAGCTTAGTGTCGGTACTGAAGGTCTCAGGCGAGGTGTAAAGCTTTGTGTCGTGCAGTCATCAAGGGTACACGAGTGGACCATCGGCTCCGAAAACTCATATGGGTAATGTTTCGTTGAATGGTTCGCACGCTGACACTTGTTGATGACGCAGCATTGAAATCTGAACCAATTTGCGCAAGTGTCGCACTTCTGTCACGTTGGATGATTCTCTTCAGTCGTCGTTGGTCCCGTTCTTGCATGATCTTTTTCAGGCCGCAGCGATGTCGGAGATTTGATGTTTTACCGGATTGCGGATATTTACAGTACACTCGCGAAATGGTCCCCAGTTCATCGGTACCTCGGAGATGCTGTGTCCCATCGCTCGTGCGCCGACTATAACATCACGTTCAAACTCTCTTAAATCTTGATAACCTGCCATTGTAGCAGCAGCAGCGGATCTAACAACTGCACCAGACACTTTTACGCGTTGCCGACCGCTGCACTGTATTCCGGCTGTTTACATCTCACTGTATTTCAATATACATGCCTATACCAGTTTCTTTGGCGCTTCAGTGTAGAATTACGTGTTAGTAAACTTCTTGGTAGGATAAAACTGGTTGCCAAGCCGAGACTCGAACTCGGGACCTTTGCCTTTCGTGGGCAAGTGCTCAACAGATGGAGCTACCCACGCAAGGCTCACAAACTGTTCTCACAACTTTATGTCCGCCAGTACCTGCTATGAGGACGGGCCGAGTGTCGTGCGTGGTAGCTCAGTCGATCAAGAACTTGCTCGCCAAAAGCAAAGGTCCCAAGTTCCAGTCTCCGTCCGTCACACAGTTTTAATGTGCCAGGAAGTTTCATATCAGTGCACACTCCACTGCAGAGTGAAAATCTCATTCTGAAGAGGTGTTAGGAAGTCTTTTCTGAAAGTATTTCTCTATAGTGTAGCCATGTATTGAAGTGAAACACGAATGATAAACAGTTTAGACAAGAAGAGAATTGGTGCGTTTGAAATGTGTTGCTACAGAAGAACGCTGAAGATTTGATAGGTACATCTTATAACTAAAGAGGGGGCACTGAAAAGCACTGTGGAAACAAGAAATCGGTAGCACATGCTGACTAAAGAAGGGATCGGTTGATGGGATCCTTTCTGAGACATCAAGGGATCGCTAATTTAGTGTTGCGGAGGAGTGTGGAGGCTACAAAATTGTAGAGGGAAACCAAGAAATGAATATACTGAACAGTGGTTATTCGAACATGAAGTGGCTTGCACAGGGTAGACTAGCATGGAGAGCTACATCCAAACAATCTTTGGACTGAAGACCACAACAATGACAACAATTAGTTAACCCTCCCACGCATGTCTACGCGAGACTAGTGGCCCTTCTTTAGACTGATTCGATAGATTTAACAGTGCAGAGGATTGACCTTGGTCCGCCGCGCGGGATTAGCCGAGCGGTCAGAGGCGCTACAGTCATGGACTGTGCGGCCGGTACCGGCGGAGGTTCGAGTCCTCCCTCGAGCATGGGTGTGTGCGTGTGTTTGTCTTTAGGATAATTTAGGTGAAGTAGTGTGTAAGATTAGGGACTGACCACCTTAACAGTTAAGTCCCTTAAGATTTCACACACATTTGAACATTTTTTTGACCTTCGTCGGCCAGTAAGGTTTCCTGAGTAAATCTGAAATTTGTTTCCCGCGTCGCACACCCCTACGAGCAGCTGCGTTCTGACTGTCTACCACGTATGGTACTTGGCCTTACACGACGGAAGCTCCGAGAAGAGACTTACGGAATGCCTCAAGGCTACAGTATAAATTTCCGGGGAGAGATACCGTCGCCCGTAGGACTCTGTGATTTATCGCTGCTTTCGTTCAAACTTTGTGTTAAGATGTATGTAGGAGAGAAAAAGTCCAGTTGATGTAATTAGTCAAATCTTGCTTCCAATTAAAAAGTTCAGGTGCCAAATAAACCGTTAACTGTTAAAGAACGAGTCGCAGAGACTTCAAATATAGGAATTCTCCAACATACGACAATAACAGAACCATACACTGCAGCAAGGATTAAAAAAAAAAAAGTTGATGGATAGAGAGAGAGAGAGAACGCGGAAACGTTGGAAACATTGGTAAGGAAACAGGAAGTACTCCGGTTTTATAAAAGGCAAATGACACGCCGGTATCATCATGGATATTCCCGCAAAACCCTCGTCTATCTACGAACTGTTGGCAGCTCTATTGTCGTAAGCCTAGTGACAATTAGGATCACTTATTGCAGTTACCCAAAAGACTTGTTCGAAATCGGCCTCGTGCGCAATCTCCTAGAGAATATCGAGTGTCCGATCAGGCTTGTGACTAGACAGAAGACGTCTTTGCAGACAGAACCCATCATGTCGGCCTTAGGATTTCATTTCAAGCTGTTGCAACAAAGGAGGTCCCACGAAACTGTAAACAAGCAAGGGAGAATAAGATGTAAAGGAATTATGACATTAGCTGCTAGTGGGCTCTGATTTAACCCAACGGGGAAATATGAAAATTTGTGCCGGACCGGGTTTCTCCTTGCGGGCTTTCAAATGAAAATGAATGGTGGCCCTCAACTACGCACCTTCTGATTCAGTGTTGAAATATTAAAAGTTTTTGCTGGTTTCGTTGTCTATGGGCTGGGATTCGTAGTTGCCGCATTACAAGCCAAATACTGCTGAGTTTACAGTATACAATATAAATATACACATGAATCGAATCGTTGAAGGTTCCTATCACTCGGCAATCGCGAATGTAACGTAGAAATTTATAAATAAAATTTGCAATAAATAAAATCTGCAGGTACTATCTCAACGACTTTAAATGATGAGAACAATAGTAGAAGTACTTTTGACAATATGGTATATTTCTGCAAAACACTTATTGGTGTCGATGGTCCAGCAACTAAATAAAATATAAGTTGAATAACAGGGAAACAATAGATTCCTACTGCACATAATTAGTTATGAACGACAACAAAGATCGCGAGATATTCTCTTCTAAACGCATACTACGTCTTCACTCCAGAAACCTCGGAAATCTCACAAATTCACAAGTCCGCACTCCGAAGTATTTCTCTCGCGATCACGCGCAAACCGCTCCACACTCTCCCAAGTATCTCTCCTGTGCGACCACCCTCGCGCCGCACTCGAGCGTTGTGATTGGCCAGAGCGCTCGCGCCCTGTCTTCAAGCCAACGCACACTCAGGAACATATTGAAACAATTTCGAAATACTGGATTTACATTTAAATAACTTGAAATTAAATAAATATTCCTAAAACTTGACCATAAACACGCTCTAACACACATTATTAAATACATAATCAAATCAAATAAACATATATCAAAGGAATAGAAACAAAGGGTAGGCCAGTAGCCTAATGCCTCCGTGCTTTCTAAAACACAGTAAATATTTAACCAATTTCTTCACGAATAGTATATATCGGATATAAACAAAGACACAGATGGATCAATATATTTATAAGCATTCTGTTACCGTTTTTTCGTGTAACTGTGGAGTACTTATGGCCTGACGCGATCGATAGTAATCAGCCACTTTGACCTCCAATAACTCATGTACTATTCAAGTTACATGCCTGTAATTTACACCAATTTAGGTTTACACTAACAGCTTTCTAAAGAGACGTCGATCGACGCAATCGGATGAGCTGTTTAGATTTTGGAAATTAGTTGCTGGGTGTTACTTGTTTAATTTACAGTCAGATACTAAACTTTAATGTTAGACACTGGACTCGCATTCGGGAGGACGACGGTTCAATCCCGCGTCCGGCCTTCCTGATTTAGGTTTTCCGTGATTTCCCTACATCACTCCAGGCAAATGCCGGGATGGTACCTCTGAAAGGGCACGGCCGACTTCCTTCCCAATCCTTCCCTAATCCGATGAGACCGGTGACCACGCTGTCTGGTCTCCTTCCCCAAACCAACCAACCAACCAACTAAACTTTAATAAAGATACTGAAAATCTGATTACACCATCAGAATGGTGCAAATAATGGTAATGTACATGTATCTTTTTGAGGTATCATGATTCATCTGGCTACTATTAATTTCTATATGAACTGTGACATGTCTGCCATGACGGTTTCACAAAGTCCGACATATTTGGCTCTCTCCAGACAGCGTCACCATGGTATTCTCAGCCACACGCTCGGGCTGGACCCCTCTTGCTTCGGCCAACATCTGGCACCACGTGGTCAGCCTGCAGAGCGGCGCGCACCCGCCGAGTGGCCCGTGCGGCCACGCCAACTCCGAACTCAGAATATTTTCAGGGCGCCACAATTCGCCCGTTACCTCATATCCCGCTTATTTGGCAGGTGCAGTGACCACTGCACTATCCGGACACATTAGTCATCGCAACTACACGGAGTACCCTACGACGTCTCCTTTCAAACAAAATTTTTCAAATGTCTCTGACCACTATGGGACTTAACTTCTAAGGTCGTCAGTCCCCTAGAACTTAGAACTACTTAAACCTAACTAACCTAAGGACATCACACACACCTATGCCCGAGGCAGGATTCGAACTTGCGACCGTAGCAGTCACGCGGTTCCGGACTGAAGCTCCTAGAACCACTCGACCACACCGGCCGGCAAAATTTCTCAATTTATCCACACGCTACTGTTGTAGCGCCACTTGAGCATTATACTCATTACTCGCCGCATTTCTCCCATTCCTGTTTCCTAAAGAACAGAAACTACATATATAACTAAGGGGAGGACGATGAACTGATAACCTCATGCTCGATCTCTATGGGAAACGGCCAGATGCAGCGAGTAATGAGGATAATTGGCAAGGGCACTACATAAGTAATATGCAGGTAAGTTGCGAATTTGTGTGTGACTGGAAGCGTGCTAAGGTAGTCTGTGTACTGACGATGACCACTGTGCCGGATGACGCAGTGGTCAGCGCATCTGCCTAATAAGCAGGAGACCCGCGTTCGAACCCTAGTCTGGCACAAATTTTCAATTTTCCCGATTGATTTAAATCAGTGTCCACTGGCAGCTAAAGTCATTATTATTTTACCGAGCGAGGTGGCGCAGTGGTTAGACACTGGACTCGCATTCGGGAGGACGACGGTTCAATCCCGTCTCCGGCCATCCTAATTTAGGTTTTCCGTGATTTCCCTAAATCGCTTCAGGCAAATGCCGGGATGGTTCCTTTGAAAGGGCACGGCCGATTTCCTTCCCCATCCTTCCCTCACCCGAGCTTGCGCTCCGTCTCTAATGACCTCGTTGTCGACGGGACGTTAAACACTAATCTCCTCCTCCTCCTCCTCCATTATTATTTTTGTGTCTTGGTTCGTAGTGGTTGTGGAATCAAAATGATACGAGGGAAAATAATTAGTCCCAAAAGTTTATTATCTTTTGCTGATCGCCATTTTATGAAGTTGATTTTCTTTCTTAGGGCGGCAACAGAGCGCTCGCCTGGGCATGTCTCCGCCTTTAAGCTGAAACGGCCGTGCGCTTGTCTGGAACTGCTGTGCGGTTTCCACGGCTGCGACAGCAGCGGCCTTGCGCGCGCCCCCGCCTGCTCAGTGCGGAGTGCCTTGTCGTGTCGTCTCCGTTTATGGCTGCGGGTCGGCGAGCGCCGGCTACAAACGGCGGGGCATCACATCTGAAGCGCTGGCGTCACCACGTTTCGCGGGCCTCTGACAAAGCTAGGCATTGGATAAAAAGAGCACACATTTATGTCGCAAAGCGAGTAACCTTTTGGGGTTCTGGGCTGTCGACAGAATGTGAAAGTGAGACTAGAGTACAGACCGTGGGTCACAAGTGTCGGAGTATAGCTAACGGTGAACATCTCTCTTTTAATTATATCACCAACTTATTATCTTATGGGCAACGAGCTGATGTTTATGAAACAATCATTTTTGCCTTAATTCTAAAAAAGAGAGAGAGGAAAAATTAACTGTTTTAGTTGATCGTAAGTGTCGTAAATGTGTCTGAACTTTTTTTTTGAAGAAATCACACGCCGGTATTCTCTGAACATGGCATATACATTTAGTCCAAATTTACACAAATTACTTATGTGATTAAGTTCATCACAGTGAAAACTTAATGATTAACTTTGACAATGGCATATTCGGACTCTAAGCCAAGTTATTTCTGAATCCAAAGCGCAACTGACGCATTCTAGCGTCCATTACTCTATCCTATATGATAGAAAATAATGACCCTTCACAAAAGAGTTTTTGTACCGGTTATATTTCTACCTGGTTTACTCGTATTAAAATGGCTACCTTTCATATTCGTATCGTCATTCTCTTCCACTGACATCCGCTGCTGGACTAAGGTCTCTTCCATTTTAGACATCTCCACGTATAATGCTTTACAATTATGCGCATTCATGTTGTTCCTGCGTGTCGTCTCGGCCTGTTCTTTTCGAACTTCATTGATCTATCTACCACTTACATGTCGAGCTACGTCTCATCTATTTCATTTTCCTTGCGGTCTTTTACGTCATCCACACCAGCCGCAGCCTTGATGGGACTTGCTTTTTCTGGATCTCGTAATAATTTGCAATGTACATCGCTCCACTGTTCGCAGAGAAACCCTAATTATTTGAACAGTCTCTGCATTACAACACCATTTTCCACTGCCTGAAGTCATAACTGGTGGCGCGCACTGTCTGTAAATTCCCGCTTTCAGATACTTTGAAGGTCTGGAAAACTCTATTTAGTTTTCCAGAACATTCGAGACCATTTTAACTAAAATGTTTGTGACGATACAATTATCTCGCTCTCGACTTCCCCTAAAAAGTAGAACATAACGAGGGTGATACCTTAACAAGTGAGCTTGGAAGCACCTCACTCGAGCCTGCTCACAAGCGTGACTCGAGCAGTCACTGTGAACACTGACTCATCAAACCGCTTGACTGGGATGTACGTTAACAGGAAGGGCCATACTCCAATCATAACAATGGGAGCAGTCCTAATTTGTCTCCTTAATTCAAATATATTCTGAATTTAAGATTTTCATCCAGTCAGGAAAAGCAATATTAAGCACTGAAATGGGGAGGAAAGATATTTCTAGTATCCACTATCGGGTTTAACAAGTGGTTGCGGACTTTCGAATAGAAAATGAATGGCATGAGGTGTGGCCCCCAGCTCCGTACCCTCCGACTCAGAATTGCAATATTAAAAGTTTTGGATGGTTTCGTTGTCTAGGGGCTGGGATACATAGTTGTCGCATTACAAGCCAAATACTCCTGAGTCTACAGTATACAATATGAATACACACATGAATCGAATGGTCGAAGGTTTCTATGACTCGGCAATTGCGAATTATGAGCGTAACATATAAATTATAAATGGAAGATTGCAATTAAATGAAATCTGCAGGAACTGTCTTAACGACTTTAAATGATGAGTACGATAGTAGAAGTACTTTTGAGAATGCGGTATATTTCTGCAAAACACTTATTGGTGTCGATGGTCCAGCAGTTAAATAAAATATAAGTTGAATAACAGGGAAATAGTAGATTCCTACAGCACGTAATTAGTTATGAACAACAACACAGCTGGTGAAGTATTCACTTCTAAATGCACACTACGTCTTGAAACACCCCCCGATTAAATTCCTTATTGGATTTTGTGTAATTTTCCGTAGCCGCCAAACAGTTAATTATTATGATTGTATGACCGTGTGCTTAATGGAAGAAAGGCTATCGTTTTTTCTGCTGGTTTCGGGGGTATTTCAACCGAGTGCGGCTGTTCTGAGATTAAATAGTGGAAATGATAGAAAGTTTGTCTATTATTAAGGACCACAAAGGTTGCGATTTACAAACTGATATATATATTTCCTACTAACACACAAATGCTAAGGCAGTTGCTACCTTCGCCTTACACGTCTAATTACGGTTATATCTCTTATTGGTTGCTGACTTTTAGATATTTCGTCACACGCAATGATGATGGTTAACATCCACAACAATCCTCACTGCAATCCATGGTTGTTGGTGGCCGACGCGGTTGACGCGAAACACGAAATTCTGCACTTGTCACTTTTGCTGTCATATCACTCGCGAATCGGTATCGATGAGGGTCCACCCCACGACGATTAGGGGGACGCGCTCATCTGTCTTGCCCGTCTTTCCCGCACTACTTTTCACTCGACTCTTTCCAGTACTACTCCGCACTCAACACTCGTCTCACTGCCTCCTGCAGCGCTCGACAATCGACTCCTGTCTGCTATCGACCCGGGCGTTGCATACTAGCACCTATGTTCGTGGGGTCACGGATCCCTTACAGTCTTCACTGTAGAAGCAACGGGAATCTCACAACAGCACAAGTCGACACTCCAAAGTACTTCTATCTGCCGCGACCACACGCAAACAGCTCCACTCTCTCCAAGTCTCTCTGCCGCGAGCGAGCGTCCGTCGCGCCGTCAGGTGCACCACTGTCCGTGTCTTGTGCCAGACTGTCCAGCACTGTCGCACTCGAAACGGTCCTCCTCCCCCACTTCCATACAGTCTCACCCTTAACGAGCGCTGTGACTGGCTAGAGCGCTCCCTCCATGCCTCCCAGCCAATGTATACTCACAAACATATTTAAGCACATACCAAATACTGGATTTACATTTAAATAACTTGAAATTAAATAAATATTCCTACTGCTGGACCATAAACACGCTCTAATACACATTATCAGATACATCAGCAAATTAAATAAACATATATCAAAGGAATAGAACAAGAGGTAGGCTAGTAGCCTAAAGTCTGTCTGATTTCTAAAACACAGTAAATATTTAACCAATTTCTTCACGAATAGTATATATCGAATATAAACAAAGACATAGGTGAAAAAATATATTTGTAAGCATGCTTCTACTTTTATTTCGTATAACTGTGGAGTACTTATGGGCTGACGCAATCTATAGTAATCGGCCACTTCGACCTCTAATAGCTCATGTATTATTTAAGTTACATGTCTGTAATTCATACCAATTTAGGTTTACACTAATAGCTCTCTAAAGACACAGCAATCGAGAAAAGTGGATGAAGCGTTTATATTTTGGAAATTCGTTGCTGGGTGTTGCTTGTGTAATTTACCGTCAGATACTAAACTTTAAACTAATAAAGATATTGAAAATATGATTACACTATCAGAATCGTCGTGCAAATAATAGTAATGTACATGTTTCTTTTTGAGCTATCATGACTCATCTGTCTACTATTAATTTCGATACGAACTGTGAAATATCTGCCATTAAGGCTTCACAAAGTCCGCCATCTTTGGCACTCCCGGCGTGTCTCCTTCATCAGCACAGCGTCACCATGGAATTCCCAGCCACATGGCTGGACCGACCGTTGTGCAACATCACGCCGTTGCTAAGCTAACGTTCAGTACCACGCGCCGGCCGCGGTGGTCTAGTGGTTCTAGGCGCGCAGTCCGGAACCGCGGGGCTGCTACGGTCGCAGGTTCAAATCCTGCCTCGGGCATGGATGTGTGTGATGTCCTTAGGTTAGTTAGGTTTAATTAGTTCTAAGTTCTAGGGGACTTATGACCACAGCAGTTGAGTCCCATAGTGCTCAGAGCCATTTTTTAGTACCACGCGTTTGCTGCCGGGCTGCGGATTTGACGAGCGTCCTGTGCGGCGGCCTCAACTCTGAACATATATTATTTCCAGGGCGCCACAACTCGACCCTTACCTCACGTGGTCGAGCTTTCGAAAGGGGCGAGAGAAATACTACTAATGCGGATAAACTCTGGCGCATGATGACGTGTTACTTAGCATGACGCCGGTAGTATCTCACTGTTTTACAGAGACGCGGTAGCTGGCGGGTGTCTTCCAATCGCATGAATGAAGTTAATCATTTACGTCTCGATTTTCAAATTCTGTCACTACTTCTGTAACTGTACAAGGCGTTAGAGCCAGACTTTCACTCATATACCATGTACCACAACATTAATCCCAGAAAGAAAATAACAGACTGTCAGGGAAGGCTCTATTTCCTATTGCCACCCTGAAATTCCGTATAGAGGAGGAAACTCCACCAACCTGACAGTACTGTTCCACTAGTTGCCTACACCCGAGAACACAGGGGCCATGAAAACGTAAGCAAAACAAAGTGTGTCAGTGTATCAGTAACAATAACAAGCCATGACTGCGACTCAGGGCGCTTGTCTTAGCTTGCCGACAGGCTGCAACGGCATTGCTCCTAGCATGCGCACCTGCTCTGGGCCTATTTGCTTCCGCAAAGTCACGTGGCTGCAAATACACTCCTGGAAATTGAAATAAGAACACCGTGAATTCATTGTCCCAGGAAGGGGAAACTTTATTGACACATTCCTGGGGTCAGATACATCACATGATCACACTGACAGAACCACAGGCACATAGACACAGGCAACAGAGCATGCACAATGTCGGCACTAGTACAGTGTATATCCACCTTTCGCAGCAATGCAGGCTGCTATTCTCCCATGGAGACGATCGTAGAGATGCTGGATGTAGTCCTGTGGAACGGCTTGCCATGCCATTTCCACCTGGCGCCTCAGTTGGACCAGCGTTCGTGCTGGACGTGCAGACCGCGTGAGACGACGCTTCATCCATTCCCAAACATGCTCAATGGGGGACAGATCCGGAGATCTTGCTGGCCAGGGTAGTTGACTTACACCTTCTAGAGCACGTTGGGTGGCACGGGATACATGCGGACGTGCATTGTCTTGTTGGAACAGCAAGTTCCCTTGCCGGTCTAGGAATGGTAGAACGATGGGTTCGATGACGGTTTGGATGTACCGTGCACTATTCAGTGTCCCCTCGACGATCACCAGTGGTGTACGGCCAGTGTAGGAGATCGCTCCGCACACCATGATGCCGGGTGTTGGCCCTGTGTGCCTCGGTCGTATGCAGTCCTGATTGTGGCGCTCACCTGCACGGCGCCAAACACGCATACGACCATCATTGGCACCAAGGCAGAAGCGACTCTCATCGCTGAAGACGACACGTCTCCATTCGTCCCTCCATTCACGCCTGTCGCGACACCACTGGAGGCGGGCTGCACGATGTTGGGGCGTGAGCGGAAGACGGCCTAACGGTGTGCGGGACCGTAGCCCAGCTTCATGGAGACGGTTGCGAATGGTCCTCGCCGATACCCCAGGAGCAACAGTGTCCCTAATTTGGTGGGAAGTGGCGGTGCGGTCCCCTACCTCACTGCGTAGGATCCTACGGTCTTGGCGTGCATCCGTGCGTCGCTGCGGTCCGGTCCCAGGTCGACGGGCACGTGCACCTTCTGCCGACCACTGGCGACAACATCGATGTACTGTGGAGACCTCAGACCCCACGTGTTGAGCAATTCGGTGGTACGTCCACCCGGCCTCCCGCATGCCCACTATATGCCCTCGCTCAAAGTCCGTCAACTGCACATACGGTTCACGTCCACGCTGTCGCGGCATGCTACCAGTGTTAAAGACTGCGATGGAGCTCCGTATGCCACGGCAAACTGGCTGACACTGACGGCGGCGGTGCACAAATGCTGCGCAGCTAGCGCCATTCGACGGCCAACACCGCTGTTCCTGGTGTGTCCGCTGTGCCGTGCGTGTGATCATTCCTTGTACAGCCCTCTCGCAGTGTCCGGAGCAAGTATGGTGGGTCTGACACACCGGTGTCAATGTGTTCTTTTTTCCATTTACAGGAGTGTAGTTCGCATGCAGTTCAGCTGACTGCCGGAACGTAAACCGTTGCACAGTTCGTATCCAGCATTTGAAAACAGTCAGCCAACCTCGGAACGCCACCTTGCCATGTGGAGCCACCAACAGTCTTCATCATGGCTACGCAATGACTTGTGCCCTCGACACTCGAGGCGCCCGGGCTCATACTGTGATTGTGTTTAGAGACAGTCGCGTCACCGAGTGGTCCTCATGACTGTCACTATCATTTCGTTTGTGACTTAGCCATTCCAGGCGAAAAGGCAGACTTTGACTTAAACGATCAGAAGTGTTTAATAAGACATACAGTTCGACTGATAAGCTGTTCTTGTACTTGTGAATTTATGCTCCAGGACGGAGAAGAGTTAATCTGTGTTATTGGTGATGCACCTGTTGTTCATTGTCTACCTGGGTGTTAGTTTTTTCGCAACGAAAACGGCGCGGCTACTTCACCTACAGAAGGCAATGTCCGTCTTACTAGCGAGTACTGAGAAAGCTCTCCAGATCAGTTAGGCTGCCATTACACGGCTGGTCCTGACTGCCAGCTAACTGCCAGGAAGGTATCTCTTCGATCGTGGCGTCCTTCTTCAAACCAAGAAGCCTCTTTAATGGCCACTACCATCTTGGTGATTACCAATAATTACAGTTTGAAAGACGCTATATTAAAATTACCTTGGCCCAAAGCTAGTCCTGTAGAGATAAAATGACGATTTGTGGTTTTCGTCTCACTGCTGTCTCGAGGACACTCAGAAAATCTGGAGGCAAGGCATTTTTGTTAGATTTAAACATAATTCCCTGACAAAATAAGTGTAACATCACATGTTTAATTACTTTGCTATCCACGTAGCCATCATCTACAACTGTCTTAAACACAAAAACTCATTTTATAACTCAATTACTTACTTGTAAAATTTTCTTTTTGATGGATTCATTGTGTATCACACTTGATCCAAGGTTTATTTTCAACTTGCATGTGTTATTTTCTTCCTTTCATTGAAGTTAATCTGCATCAGATGTAAACAGTAAAATATAATGAGCAAAAGGAAGATCACTGAAGTATGTACCGTTAATAGTTTTTCCCTCTAAGCTCAGCAGTTTCAGGATCTGTAAACTTCCGCTACGACTTCTGGGAAAGATTTTTAGTAACAGAGAATCTCGTTGAATCACTCCTCTTTCGACAGCTCGGCTTGCAGGTTCGAATCCTGCCTCGGGCATGGATGTGTGTGATGTCCTTAGGTTAGTTAGGTTTAATTAGTTCTAAGTTCTAGGCGACTGATGGCCTCAGAAGTTAAGTTGCATAGTGCTCAGAGCCATTTAAACCATTTTGAACTCCTCTTTCAGTTCTGAATTTCTCATTATCCCATTTTCCGAACTAGTAACTCGTTTTCATTTCTCAGATAATTTCATTCACGTCTCTCAAATGGTTCATTGTGCTTTATCGAGTTATTCTTTCGCCTCATTAAAATCAATTTTTTCCCATCTGCATTTGGCGAAAATTTTAGTGACTAACTTGTGTATTAAGGCAAAGAGACTTCAAATGGTTCAGATGGCTCTGAGCATTATGGTACTCAACATCTGAGGTCATCAGTCCCCTAGAACTTAGAACTACTTAAACCTAACTAACCTAAGGACATCACACATATCCACGCCCGAGGCAGGATTCGAACCTGCGACCGTAGCAGTCGCGCGGTTCCGGACTGAAGCGCCTAGAACCGCTCGGCCACCTCAGCCGGCCGGCAAAGAGACTGATGGATATAATACTTTCTTGCGAATAACTAAACAACTCTCCGGGTAGAAAGTCTGGAAAATAAACATTACGTGAAATAATAACTGATAGCAGATATCCACTGAAATTGTGGAGTATGCCACAACGCGTAAAATTATTGGATCCGTCACAGTACACACATCTGAATTTTTACATTATAGCGAATGTGTTCTTGGTTCTTTAACTTTTTGTTGGTTTTGGAATACGTAGAAATAAACGCTTAACTCTGAGTTCCGTAGTGTAGCTAGTCATGAACGGGGACGAAAATATTAGGACGAAAATATTATATATTATTGAATGAACGATTGAGCGATGTTAGTACTTACCTAAGGGAATCAACCAAATCCTAACACAGGAATATCGGATGCGGGGAAAGGGGGGGGAGGGTTATAGGGCCGTCATGTTTTGTACAAAAACCAGATTTCACACTAATAATTCACTGCAAAATTTTTGAATGGTATAGGTTTGTAAACACGATCTTCTCAGATCCAATACTCATCGTCTTTAGCAGGTGTGTTTTATAAACTTTTGAGCAGTACGAGACATAAAAACTGTAACTATATTATATCACCTAGAGAAAATTTTTAACTTTGGTCATTGTTTAAATATTCAATGAGCATGCTTTAGAACAGATTTTAACCAGTAACTTAGTAATAGAAATTTCTGGAAGAGATTAGACGACCTGTTTACGAGTGTCTCCTTACACGTGAGGTGAAGTTTCCCTAACAGTAGGGTGCTATGCATGACAATGCTGTAACAACCGCAGGAACATTTTGCACCTGGAGTAACAGCATTCTTAATTAAATTTCCGGAGAGCCCTGGATTCTTCCAGCGGGCTCTGAAACCAATTTATATTAAAATTCTGCGGCTCAAATATTTGCTATTCCTGCGTGGCACAGTCGGGGTGAAGCAGTCCAAACACTGCGGTAGGTTGCTTCGTTCCTTACACCTACTTACACATTCCCGACTTCCACGGAAGAAGGTCGACAGTGGAAATATTCATTCGAAATTAATTAAACTTATTGTGAACATGCAGGGCTGACTTTTTTGGGGGCTACGAGTGATTAATAATTCAGAAATAACACTGTTCTCTTAGTCACTTTATGCACTCACTGCGGGTTTCCTCGTGAGGTGGATTTCATTGTGCTACACTCCTGAAATTGTATTTGGGACATGCTATTGTGTTCGAATGCATAATGATATAGGTTCAGTAAACTATGACTACTTAAGGCGAATGTTTTACTTTGAGGGTGCATGCAAGATGACACCTAAACGATTGTGCCATAAGTGACTGCCAAACGTAGATTACGTATCCATGTTTCAAACATAATTTCTGGTATAAACTACGGAAAAAAAGAAGAACCAACCGATGACGGTGGAACGATCATCTAAACGCGTAGTGGTAGCGACTTAAGTGTGACTGACACTGTGTATATTTTTTAACGTGTATTACGCTGTGGAGATATTTGTGGTACAACTTGACTAGGAGAAGGGATCGCTTGGTAGGACATATTCTGAGGCATCAAGGGATTACCAGTCTAGTATTGGAGGGCAGCGTGGAGGGCAAAAATCGTAGAGGGAGACCAAGAGATGAATACACAAAACAGATTCAGAAGGATGTAGGTTGGAGTAGGTACTGGGAGATGAAGAAGCTTGCACAGGATAGAGTAGCATGGAGAGCTGCATCAAACCAGTCTCTGGACTGAAAACCACAACA
The DNA here is from genome assembly GCF_021461385.2 of Schistocerca piceifrons. Lineage (NCBI taxonomy): Eukaryota > Metazoa > Arthropoda > Insecta > Orthoptera > Acrididae > Schistocerca > Schistocerca piceifrons. The sequence continues at coordinate 316,852,533 of NC_060139.1, read as the reverse complement.
ACAACAAATCACGCTGTATATTACAGCTTACATTATCTTGGAATTGGAAGTGTGTAATACCATTTATTCATTTTTGCGTATCTATTTTTATACCGTTACTAGGAACTTACCTCAGAATTGATCGTATTGTAAAACTTTCTTGTGAGTGTATCCGTTGCGTATTTGAAAACTAAAGATGTCTCCGACCACCTGTGTTGCCTAGGCTTAACTAACTAGACAACAATACGATTTCGCATGCTGACTTCGAAATAACTGTTCAAAGGTGCAAACTCATTAAACTACAAAAGAGTGTTCACTCTGGCTTTACTCACGAAAAAACCACGAGGTATTTTGTGGCAATCTTTAAAAAAACTGTCCCCAGTATTGTTACGACATTTGCTTGCACTTATCTTTCCATCCTTTAGTAACATCAGCTAAATGCAATAACTCAAGTAATAAAATTCCACTTAGTATAATGTTATTTGCACACTTAAAGAGAAACGTGTAGGCAACTCAACAAAAAATTGCTATTGAGCCAATTACAAATACAATTAAACTTCATGTTGAAACCTATGTCCTCATTTAACGCATGCTATTTAGACCCTATCATTTCAGTATTAAGCTGTCCTGTTACACAATAATAAACCATTAGCAACGCCGTTATCAGTACCGATAAATAAAAAATCGTATCATAACTATGAAAAATATTTTCCCATTATAACAATTTTAGGCAATGTGTGAAATGTATATGAAAAATTAATTATTTGTCATTTACTTTATAAATCAAATACTGATTTACAATTAGCAAGCGAATGGAAATCTCTTATTACAGTTTCACTGTTAGAAAATACAAATCTTTTAATTCACTGGAAGACGTCTAAGAAATATTTTTAATGTGAAGATTCCAATGTTACTATGGCACATTATTAAGTAAATAACTTCATGAGTTGTAAGCTCCAGTGCCGAGGATGTGAATCAGGAACCTATCCTACGTAATGTGACTACGCCTTTTGCAAGTCTCTTTGTAGCTTTGCCTGAAGTTGGTGCCTCACATGGGGCACATTTATTGCACAGGACGCTATTTCTGCAACGTCTTGTAACATACCATGAGGTTCTGTGTGTCTTCTTCTTCTCCCAACGTAGCTATACAAACACGTTCATCAGTCACTGTGCTTTAAATGAGCGACCCAAAAACCCCATCTTTTCAGCAGTCCATAACGACGCCCAGTGACCTATTGCTGTGGATCTTTACATATTACCAGCTCATAAAGTAACTTTTACTGCCCGACGGCCACTACACGGCGGCACCGTTCGGCGTGTTACGCTCGACTCTCCCTGAATCTCTCTCTGCCTCTGGCTCGGCGCACCTTCACTCCTTCACTACTGTTCCCCACCTTTTACTTTGGCCTCCATACTCGTGCGTAATAAATGGGGACTTACTCCATGGTTTTGCTTTCTTTAACATTACATTACTAATCTTGTCTATAAATTCTAGAATAACAGCTTCTAACATTCTGCGTGGTGTCTGTTTGTTCTATGTCGTGTCTCCCTACCACTTTCCCCCAACGACGCTCTGAGCGTGTTTTTTAGGGAATTCACTAGTTTGAACCTGGGAACTGTTGCTGGTAAGGAGACGTCAGACCACACATGACATCTAGAGTTCAGTGAGACTAGCGATGATATAACCAAATACTTAATGATTTCAGCGTCAGCTCCACTGCACTCCCTGTAAAAGAATCTTAATACTAACTAAATTTAGTGGAAGGGGTTCAAGGCTTTCCTATTTTTAGTTAGCTGGTAAAATAAAGTCGAAAAAGCACTTAAGTTTACCTTTGGGAATTTTATTCTACTCAAAAAACATTGTTTATAAATTGCACTATTGATAAAAGGAAATGTTTTAATACACAATGATAAAAACCAACTGCATTCAACAAAAATGTGAATGAATATTCCCTGAATGGGTTTCCACGTTCTACAATGGATCGAAGGATGACCTATGCCATATCACATCTATAATCTAGGTTTAAATTAAGTTTCACAAAAGAGAAAACTATGAAAATGGTCTACAGTGACCCTCAATTATCTTTAATTACTTATCTAACTTGTCGTAAATTACAGTGGCTGATGTGGCTTCTAAATAATTATATAACAGAAAAATCATCGCGTTTCAGATTTTAACTTACGTAGCAAATGTGAATACCATGAGCTTTAATTGACGATCAACACTAGTATTACGCAAAAAGGGGGTGTTAACAGATGAGACTTCTGCAGTTCTGAGTGAAGCATTATGCGCTGTTATGCGGCATCGCGTGCGTTCATTACCTTGTCGTTGGTTAGGCAGCTTCAGGGGGGGCAGCGGACGGCGCAGCTCCACCTTCGCCGTCTCGGAAGCAACTCCTCTCTTAACTTCTCCTTACTACAATTTACCGAAGTTGGTTAAAAAAAAACTGTCTGGTTGTGTTTTCATCTGACCAATCAGGGTCTCAATGTTAACCTTAAGCTCCGCCTACAAAAATTCTGTCTACCCAATGAGAAACGTTATACTTTTCGTGGTGGGGCAATGTTATTAACGTTTGCAACGTAACAGAGACGCGAAAAAGTCTCACGCTAAAACTTGCAGCTGGTGTGGGCCTTTTAGTGTTATCGTAAGATCTATACTGTTCTTCTGGAGGGCTCTAGCTTTTAACATGGGCTGGGGGGTGGTCCTGGTGGTTAGCTGGAGACGTGGGTGTCCGTCTCTTATCATAGGGCCTTCCAACTTAACACGGTTCTGCTCTCGGCTACTGTTCTCGGTTCTCCAACTGCGCCTGTCTCACAGTGGGAAGGTATGACGTGCATCTAGGCATTCTTGTGTTAGTCTGTGGTATTCCATTTGCTCACTCGCTACTCGTATTACTTTGGTTAATTTAATGTCACGATTTATTCAGAGCTATGTGAGATACTACTGGATTTGCTTATCATGTCAGGATTTTCATGGAAGGTGTTGGATTTGCCTGACACCTTACATATCACCACCCTTCGAACTTAATTTTTGCACTGAAGTTAGGCAATGATTGAATCGTTGTCTAAGTCAGTCAAAAATTATTCCTTTATCTAAATTTTGTTGCCTACTGTTCAGTCACGTTATTCTGGTTCTATGTTAGTTTGTATTACTAATTTATATTTTTATATTCTTCCACATTGTTCTCAAAAATATGTGTATATTGACAAGAGAAGAATATTTCTATTCTATTACAATTATTATTTTCTAATTATTTTATTTCTTTATTTAAGTGTGAAGTTTGTTTTTTAAGAAGTTTGTTATCGAAAGTGAGGAGTGTTTCACATCGATTTTCTTAAATATTTTTTTATATAAATGTAGTAATTAAGTAAAATCTATTCCTAACACATTTTCTAAATATCATGTACAAGTAAAATGTTTTTGTTTCTAGACACTCATTTCAACATTGTTACACTAACAAATAAGAATTATTTCCGTGAATTGCTTTGACAAAGAAATATACATACACAAGTATTGAGATATTGTCCTAACAAATGGTACAAATGTTAAAAAAAGGGAAAACATCCAACAAGATAATTTTTTATTCTTTGTTTTTATAAGGAGAAAATAAGTAAAATATAGTTATCCTTTTATTTTTAAGAGGAGAAAATAAGTGGCATATAGTTTTAGTGTTTATTATGCCTTACTTTTGTTCTTTATTTACTGTCCATTTCAGAACTAATGACTTATTTTTATCGATAGTCTATTTTTTACTTAAGTCCATAGTCAATGACTGTTATTTTGTAGTTTATTAGCTGTCTGGTGTGCTTAACTTATTTAGTTTTTCACATGTTTCTTTTGCACAGTTCCTACATCACATAATTTGATTTCACACGTTCACACAATCCTATGAATGTTTAAGCATGAGGTCGGCGAATGTTTTTGCATGAAGATGATGGACTTGAGCGAGATGGATGTGGGCAAGTATTTGATGTACAGCTTCGTTCGTCGTTCCTTGTTGGCTTTGTAAGTGTGTGTTGCTGTTGTGGAGGTCCCATAATAGAATGGAGCTGTGAGTGCAGAATCTCGTGGTTTACTGGCTTTGTATGTGTGAAAGTCATCGTTAAGTGTCGCTGAAAGCGGTCGTTTTTTGTAGTAATACTTCGCAGACGACTAGTTTACAATAGGAAGGGATTTTGGAAGGTATGTCGTCTATTCTTCACCCATCATCTTTCTTGGTCTCAATCTTGCGAATCTTCAACTTTTGTTCTTCCTGCTTTTTCTCTGCTTCTTACTTGATTCTTGGTTCTTCTCTGGACAGGATATGGATATATTTATTGATAACTAGTCGCTTTTAAGTTCTCCTCTTAATAACAGTTTGATAAATTGTTTGGGCGTGTCATTTTTACTTTGTGGAAGTTTCCTTCAGTTTCGTGCTTCAGCGTGCTGTTTAATAGCAGTATTGTGACTTTTACACATTTTTTTTGCCAGTGGTGGCTTGCCCAAGAGGTCGTCTTATCGGGCCGGTTTTTGCTCGCTCCACAGAGTCGGGGTGTTCCAAGACCCTCTTGATCTTCCATGTTCTGTCACAGCAGGGTTCCGCTTAGCGGGCAGATTTACTGCCCACACCAGATACAAGGTCCCTCTGTTGGTTTTGCTGTCCTTTCCCTTCTCTCGACACTTCTGCCTTGTAGGAATCGTGGCTTGCTAATTACGTCCTTTTCTTTCTTGATACTTCTCACGTTGCAACTTGTAGGTCGTTGGATCTGGTCTTTGTTGGAGTTTTTACAATGGTTCTTACAAAAAGTTTTACTTATAATCATCTAACATATGTCTAGTACCTACATTGTTTTACGCCTTCTTAAAAAGCTTTACAAATTTAGGCGCCCTTTCCATGTTACAATTCTAAGATATTTTGAGTCTTAACTTCTACAAGACTCCTCAAATTCGTTTTTTTATTTTTGTGTAGTGTCGTGGTGTGTAGCATTTTAGTATTTCATGCTGGTGGACTATCTAAGTTTTATCCCTTCACCTTAATCTATGGTACCATTGGTGTTATTTTTGTTTTTGTTTTTATTGAAACTACTTTCTTTTTCCCAGCTTCCACTCTCTTCATTCTTCTGATGATCTTATCTGCAACATAATCTTGAAATATTGTGCTGATTATTTACCAGTAATAAAATTAATCTTCCATACTTTTTGATATGGCTCACATGGTGAAGTCCTAAGGTTTTGCCTGGTTTACTTCAAACTTGTACTGAAAGTGTTTAATACTGCCAGTCTTAGGTAAAAATACCTCTGCTTTATCTCGTAAAATACCCTCTAATTCTCTTTTACTGTGTTCTGAAATACCTTGAACTTCTTGCAATTTTTCATCGATTTCTTTATGGACTTCTAACATGAGTTGAGGTGATTCCCCCTTTTGTGCATACCATTCTAATTCTTCATCCTCTTTATCATGCATCATTCTTAATTGTTTGTTTATAACTGGTATTTCTTCTAATTTTAGCTTTTGCTCAAAGAGAAGTGTGACATTCCCGAATGTTACGCTACCTTTCACCATATCTATTATCGCTCGTCTCTCATTTAAAAAATCTGCATCTATAATCGAATCTACAGTTAGTTTGGGTATAATCACGAAGTTGGCTTCGATCTTTTGACCTTGACACGAAAGAGTTAACCTTGTTTGTCTCGTAACTTCCGCAGCATTGTTTCTAATAGGACCTCTTACTTTAATCTTACGTGTTTTCAGAACTGGCAATTCCTCATTGGCATTACACTGCATGAATAAATTTTTTGAGATGGCAGTCAGTTCACTTCAGCTATCAATTACAATATTGACTGGGATATGCTTTACCATGGCCTTCACAATTCGTTGAATTTGAAACGGTTGGTTCTGTTCTTCTTCTTCTTCTTGCATCAACGAATCCTCAAGTGAATCATACATGAGTCTTTTCAGGAATTTCCCTTGAGAATTCGAACTTTCTGTGGGATAAGCTTCGACTGCTACTTCTCTCTCTTTTATTTCCTCTTCTCTATTTCTTCCTTCATTTACGCTTTCTTCAACATCCTCTACTTTTTCCTCATCCTCGTCTATCTTCTCCTTCTTCGTCGCTACTTCCACATAATCGCATCTAAATGCTCTAATTATCGCTTCATAACTTCCTTCATTATATACGTTGGGTTGTGTGCCCACTAGTAACTTATTTTCAACTTCTGTCGACTGCGCATTATCCTCATTGAATTCGCTTTCCCTGGTTTCCATCTCAAATAGTTCTGCAATACTCATTACTTCGTCCCTTCCTCCTACATTCGTTGTGCATGCCTCTGGTAATTCATCTTCCTCGTCAATATTCTCCCAATTAATTTCGTCCCAACACGATATTGTTATTTTCCTGTCTTCGTTTTCATCTGGTCCCTGCGGATTTGTTTCATTCTTCTTCTCTTCTCGTGATAAGGTATTTACTTCTCTGTTCAAGGTGCTGCAATTGTCCTGGGTCGGTGCGTCATTCTCTTTGGCATGGGCGCTTAGCTGTCAATTCGAACGTTTATCGGGGTTTGGTGGTCTTACCACCACCTCTTGTATCTGTATTCTCTTATCTTGCTTCGCTTGCTGATATTGGTTTCATTGTTGATAATTTGTCGGTCTATTGGCGCTCCAATACCCGTTCCTGTTGTCGTTATTCCCTCTGTAATAGTTGTTGCCGTTCCTGGGTGAATTATAGTTATTGCCATATTCTCTTCTAAATCCATAACCGTTTCTTTGTTGAAATCTATTGTCGTTTCCTGGTGCGAAGTTATCACGTGGGTCGTAATTATTGTTTCTTCGTACTGTGTCTTGTGGATTCCACTGTTTTTGCTTTCGTTTTCACATGCGCTCCGTCTTTTTCTTGCGTCATCTTCTGAAAATATGAACTCTAGTTCCTTTAGAATACCTTTAAATGCTTCGACGTCATTGCCTCCGCGCCCTACTAATGTTGGCTGGTATTTCAATGGTAACTTCATCGCGCATAATTTAATCAACTCTCCGTCACTGTATGGTACATCCAAGCATTGATTTTTGTTTGCCATTACTTCGAAAAATTTCACGGGACTCTTCTCTCATGAATTTTCAAAATATGGGTTCTGGAATAATTCGTACATCACTCTGTTCTGTGCTTCACTGGACCAATATAGTGAAACTTCTCTCTGAAATCTTCGTACGATCGGCAGTTCCTGCGACTGTTCCTGACATGTGTGCACATATAAAGTCTAATTTGTGTGCTAGCGTCCAGTGTTCTGGTAATCCTACTCGGAATTGATCAATAAAAGTTCGTGGATGTAATGAGTTTCCTTCTCGAAAGTGTTGAAATTTTCTGACTGTGAGGAAATGATCGTTGTCGTACTTCGTCATAGTTCCATATGAAATTCGCGATTCTTCGCCACTTTTGTTTCTGATCATTTCTCCCGTCATTCTTTCCGGTTGTGGTAGATCCATTGGATATTTTACACTGTAACTTTCGCCTACCCTTGCGTAGTATCGTTGGAGTGGTACGCAATAATTTTCTTCCATCGGTTGTGAACGTGTAGCTGAATGCATTGCACTGTACTCTTCGCGACCTGGCTTTCCATTGTCACGTATGTTACTTTCCGCCTGTGATTGGAATCGCAAATGCGTAATATCTTCGTTAATTGCTTGTTTTTCCGGTGCTGTTACAGATACGGATGTGGTTGCAGACTCTGTGCTTGTTCGATCTTGTTCACTACGCTCTTCGATGGTTTGCAACAACTCTGTTCGCAATTTCTGAAATTGTCGCTTCGTTTGCGCTTCTATTTTGATTATGCGGTTATCATATCTTTTCAGCGCTGCTTTTGTGATACGTTTGTGTAACACACTATTTTCAACAATTTCACGCGCTGTACCTGCTGCTTGTCTAGTAATTACGTTTATCTGTTTCTCTAGTTTCTTGACTTCTCCCTGGGTGTTGTTACGTAATGTTTTGATCTCGCCCTGAGTGTCATTACGCAATGTTTGTACGTCCGCTTGTACCTTGTCAGTGTCTGTTCTCAATTGATTGTGACCTGTTATTATGTTTCCTACCACTTCTCGAGATTCTTTTGCCTAGTCCTCAATATAACTTCGGTGTAACTGAATTTTTTTGTTTTGTTCTTTAATCTCACGCATTCGTCTCGTGGTTTCTGCAATTTGTTTCGTCGTTTCTGCATTCTGAATTTTAATTTGATTCGCAGTTTCTTTATTTTGTCTTGTCATGGTTTCCGTCATTAAATGTAATAATTCTGCCAGATTGGTGGGTCCTATTGCGTTTTCTTCCGACGTCCTACGCTCTGTGTTTTCGCCAAAGTGTTGGTTTGCAACCGATTGCATTGAACTGTGCGGTGACACGTTTCTGCTCGAATTCCTTGTACTCTGTGGTGAGGGAGCTCTGATTACTTGTACTATGGGTTCTACGTATTCAAGACGCAAGTTAGAATCCTGATCGGCTGTCTCTCTACTTTCTTGCTCCCCTGTAGTATGCTGACTTATGTTTTCTATGCCTTGACGTACATTATCCTCGTTATGGTGCGTTATCTGTCCTATTTCTCGCGATACTGCATCGTCTGTTGTTCTGTCCTCTATTCTCTGTCCGTCTTCATGTTGGGTCTCTACCTCAATTCGGTCAAGGTCTCGATCTGCCATTGCTAATCTTTCCGAATCCCTTATTTTCTGTTTTAAAAGCAATTCGCGCGCCCTACTTCGCGCCAACATTCGCTCATACGATCTCACGCGTTTCATAAACTTTTTGCACACACGACTTGACAATCCATTCACTTACTTGTTGGGTCAGAACCAACTTGTCATGATGTATCCGCCACCTGTTCGCTAGACTTGGAGAGAAAACTTAATTCTAACAATATTAAAATTCATAACTTAATTATGCTATTGTCTCTGCTAGAATGTCTCACTTTCTATTGAATACTTTCTTACTATCTATCGCCGCAGCTACTGTTTTCAACTATAAATGCCTTTCAAAAAATATTTTACTACAAAAATTTTTTTAACGGGATATTTTTCTGACCTAGTTGGGCATGTGGTCGACCTTCAATCATGGTATTTTACTATCCTGGCAGGGTCGCCATTCTCTAACATTCTGCGTGGTGTCTGTTGTTCTATGTCGTGTCTCCCTACCACTTTCACGCAACGACGCTCTGAGCGTGTTTTTTAGGGAATTGACTAGTTTGAACCTGGGACCTGTTGCTGGTAAGGAGACGCCAGACCACACATGACATGTAGAGTTCAGAAGAGTTCAGTGAGACTAGCGATGATATAACCAAATACTTAATGATTTCAGCGTCAGCTCCACTGCACTCCCTGTAAAGGAATCTTAATACTAACTAAATTTAGTGGAAGGGGTTCAAGGCTTTCCTATTTTTAGTTAGCTGGTAAAATAAAGTCGAAAAAGCACTTAAGTTTACCTTTGGGAATTTTATTCTACTCACAAAACATTGTTTATAAATTGCACTATTGATAAAAGGAAATGTTTTAATACACAATGATAAAAACCAACTGCATTCAACAAAAATGTGAATGAATATTCCCTGAATGGGTTTCCACGTTCTACAATGGATCGAGGGATGACCTATGCCATATCACATCTATAATCTAGGTTTAAATTAAGTTTCACAAAAGAGAAAACTATGAAAATGGTCTACAGTGACCCTCAATTATCTTTAATTACTTATCTAACTTGTCGTAAATTACAGTGGCTGATGTGGCTTCTAAATAATTATATAACAGAAAAATCATCGCGTTTCAGATTTTAACTTACGTAGCAAATGTGAATACCATGAGCTTTAATTGACGATCAACACTAGTATTACGCAAAAAGGGGGTGTTAACAGATGAGACTTCTGCAGTTCTGAGTGAAGCATTATGCGCTGTTATGCGGCATCGCGTGCGTTCATTACCTTGTCGTTGGTTAGGCAGCTTCAGGGGGGGCAGCGGACGGCGCAGCTCCACCTTCGCCGTCTCGGAAGCAACTCCTCTCCTAACTTCTCCTTACTACAATTTACCGAAGTTGGTGTTTAAAAAAAAACTGTCTGGCTGTGTTTTCTTCTGACCAATCAGGGTCTCGATGTTAACCTTAAGCTCCGCCTACAAAAATTCTGTCTATCTAATGAGAAACGTTATACTTTTCGTGGCGGGGCAATGTTTTTAACGTTTGCAACGTAACAGAGACGCGAAAAAGTCTCACGCTAAAACTTGCAGCTGGTGTGGGCCTTTTAGTGTTATCATAAGATCTATACTGTTCTTCTGGAGGGCTCTAGCGGTTAGCTGGCGACGTGGGTGTCCGTCCCTTATCTTAGGGCCTTCAGTTTAACACGGTTCTGCTCTCGGCTTCTGTTCTCGTTTCTCCCCTCGAAACTGCGTCTGTCTCACGGTGGGAAGGTATGACATGCATTTAGGCATTCTTGTGTTAGTCTGTGGTATTCCATTTGCTCACTCGTTACTCGCATTACTTTGGTTAATTTAATGTCACGATTTATTCGGAGCTATTTGACATACTACTGGATTTGCTTATCATGTCAGGGTTTTCATGGAAGGTGTTGGATTTGCCTGACACCTTACAAGCTGCAAAAAATTGTGTAAAAACATAGTTAATTTCTTATAATCAGGACAAACTAAACTTTTACAAATTTATTTTCTGCACATGTGTAAACAACGCGTGATGCACAGGTAGTGTTACAAATCGTTGTGTGATCAAGTCATATTTGTCTCTATTAGCCGCCATAAATAAAGAAATGTTCAAGTTACGTGAGTAACATTCAGAAGTCGTGGAATGCAGATCGCTGTCTGACCCTTTAGGTATCCCCCGTCTCCCTATATCGCTTCAGTAACATGCCAAGATTGGTCCACTAAAAAGGGTCCGGCCGGTTTCGTTAGTCACCCTTTCATATTTCGAGCTGGTGATCCCGCTCTAACGACCCCGTCGCTTTTCCGCTGCATTATTCCACGTCCCGACTTCCCATCGTCACAGGACACTTACTTACTTTGCGCGCATACCAGTCGTGTGAGCTTGAGAAGAACTAAACTGTGGTGCTGTCGACGTACACACATTCTCTTCATGTTGTCTGGACCAGGTTGTACTACCATCTTTACTGTTATCAGGGTGTTTTCTGGAAGAATGTAAGACGGTTATTTATTACGACCGCTAACAGTCATTGACCATACTCACGTGAAAAAATTATGGTCACCAGATCACAAGTCACACGTCTTCATATACGAAAAATAACATGGACATACTGTGGTAAAAATGTGTAAAAGGGTGGGCATTAGTTTCTAGTACTAAAACTATATGGGTTTGTCAGTGACAAGTTTTAAGCACTGGAAACTTACGTTCACTGTTCTACACATTTTTACTGTGATAAAGCTACCCTTCATAAATGCAGACTTGTATGACATGTGCTGTTGCGATTGTAATTTTTCCCTTATGGACGGTCAGTGACCCAAATCGGTGGTAATAACTAAACATATATACGAGGGTTGGGTAGAAAGCAATGCACCTCTTTTTTTTCTGCCGAAAACAATGTTACGAATGCGAAACGTTACGTATGTATTATTTGAAGTCTCCTGAGAGAGCGTGCCAAGTTCCCGTCACTTCCGACAGATAGCATAGCTGGAGGACAGTTTCAAAATGGTGTCTGTAAGCGATGTACGTTACAAGCACTGAATTTCTCACTTTAGAGAAAGAAACTGTTGGGAATATTCACAAACGCGTGTGCGAAGTCCATGGAGCATCTGCTGTCGACAGAAGTACAGTTAGTCGCTGGGCACGGAGGGCGAGGTCATCAGAAGACGGTTCGGAGGAGCTCCACGGTTTTCAGCCGTCGGGGAGACCATCTACGGCTGTCACACCTGACATCTTGCAGCGAGCTGATGATGTCATTCGCGAGGGCAGTTGGCACTGTAGCTGTCAATCAGCAAAGGAACTCTGAGGACTGCTGAACACACCGCAAAACAGGGTTGGACAGTGTTACTCTACCCACCCTACACCCATGACCTAGCCTCCTCGGGCTTCCACTTGTTTGGGTCGTTAAAAGATACCATACGTGGAAGACATTTTGAGGACGACGAAAGGATTGGTACCGACAGGGCATACACGCCCTTGTTTCGCCCTGGAGGAAGGCCATAGAACGGAATGGAGAGTGCGTGGAAAAATATGATGTGTAGATAAAACACCATTCTTTCGTGTGTGTATTTCTCACTATGTTCAATAACGAATTGTTGAAGAAAACAAAAATGCGGTGCATTACTTCCTGGGAAACCCTAGTATATGACTGTCGCCTTTCTCTTTCTCGTGACGTAGGTACTGGCTTGTTGTGTATTAGAATTTCAGTTAGTCATCCTTGCGTTTGCATTCTTCCACATAACGGCTACTAAGAAAGAAAGGAAGAAAATAGATAAATAAAAACAATATCCTTAGCACAACTGACATAGTCTTAAAAAGCTACACTTACCACTGTAGAACTGAAATATTGCACAGTGTCGCCGCATTATGCAGATTACAGACTAATTTTCTAAAAATAGCCCACTTTTAATTACACTACTGTCCATTAAAATTGCTACACCTAGAAGAAATGCAGATGATAAATGGGTATTCATTGGACAAATATACTAGAACTGACATGTGATTACAATTTCACGCAATTTGGGTGCATAGATCCTGAGAAATCAGTATCCAGAACAACCACCTCTGGCCGTAATAACGGCCTTGATACACCTGGGCATTGAGTCAATCAGAGCTTGGATGGCGTGTACAGGTACAGCTGCCCATGCAGCTTCAACACGACACCACGTTCATCAAGAGTAGTGACTGGCGTATTGTGACGAGCCAGTTGCTCGGCCACCATTGATCAGACGTTTTCAGTTGGTGAGAGATCTGGAGAATGCGCTAACCAGGGCAGCAGTCGAACATTTTCTGTATCCAGAAAGGCCAGTACAGGACCTGCAACGTGCGGTCGTGCATTATCCTGCTGGAATAAAGGGTAGAGCCACGGGTCGTAGCACATGTGAAATGTAACGTCCACTGTTCAAAGTGCCGTCAATGCGAACAAGAGGTGGCCGAAACGTGTAACCAATGGCACCCCATACCATCACGCCGGGTGATACGCCAGTATAGCGATGACGAATACACGCTTCCAATGTGCGTTCACCGCGATGTCGCCAAACACGAATGCGACCATCATAATGCTGTAAACAGAACCTGGATTCATCCGAAAAAATGACATTTTGCCATTCGTGCACCCAGGTTCGTCGTTGAGTACACCATCGCAGAAGCTCCTGCCTGTGATGCAGCGTCAAGGGTAACCGCAGCCATGCAGCCATGGTCTCCGAGATAACGTACTTAAACCAACCGTGTACAAGTAAATTGAAATCAAATTGCTATCAGTTTCAGTTATGGAGTTAGAAAAGTTCAGTTTTTTAGTGGTAGGTTCAAATTATTGTACATAACAGAATGCGTTCACGCATATGTTTTGGTGGCGGAATGTTAGTTTAAGTGAAGTGTTCAAAGGTTTGCGATACGATAACCGCAATCGCGATAGGCGACAATCCGACCTTTATCAAAGTCGGAAACGTGATAGTACGCATTTCTCCTCCTTACAAAAGGCATCATAACAATGTTTCACCAGGCAACGCCCGTCAACTGCTGTTTGTGTATAAGAAATCGGTTGGAAACTTTCCTCATGTCAGCACGTCGTAGGTGTCGCCACCAGCGTCCAACTTGTGTGAATGCTCTGAAAAGCCAAGCATTTGCATATCACAGCATCTTCTTCCTGTCGGTTAAATTTCGCGTCAGTAGCACGTCGTCTTCGTGGTGTAGCAATTTTAATGGCCAGTAGTGTACAATTGCCAGAGCATGCTAGTTTATTGCAACTTTTGTCTTTCGCTTATTGCGAACATAAGTTTTGTTACTGTAACATGATCGATGGGTGTTACGACGTTCTATAGAGAAACGGAGTGACAGTATTGCTCCTACACTTGAATATACAGGTTGTTACAGATAATATTGTTTTATAAGTTAGAGAAAGAGATACAATAGATAAAAGTAAGGAACGTTGCTGTGTCTGCGGAATTATGATACAGCATATTTATTTTGCTGGTGTTGCACCCACGTGTTATAATATCTTAAATACAATTTTTTTCCTGGCGAGTAGCTAATGTACTTAAACTAACCGGGTACAAGTAAATTCAAATCAAATTTCTATCAGATTCAATTATGGAACTAAAAAAGTTCAGTGTTTTAGTGGTAGGTCCAAATTATTGTACATAACAGAATGCGTTCACGCGTATGTTCTGGTGGCGGAATGTTCGTTTAAGTGAAGTGTTCAAACGAGTGCCCATTTGGTGAACCCACAAATCAATGCGCCTTCAAACGAATGCGGACGATATGTAAAGCCGATGGTGTCACTGAGCGACTACCTTCTTCTATGCGCAGTTTGAAGTCATCTGGGATTGTGGGTCCGGTGATATAAGCACCATTTGATGTTAAAGCGGGTGCCCGTGCGGACCATTCCTTAGGATCAAGGCGTTCTTACCATCTTCCAGATAATCTGCTGTGCAGTTATTCGACAATATTAGTCGAGAATTGGCTGGGCGACCATCGCGCTGCCTCTACAGTTAAATTTCCAAGGAGGCGTTTAATGCCGACGATGGAAGCTCGATACATTCCAGCTGTCAGAGATGCAGCGAAGTACTGGGAATCGATGATTGCATCTCCAAGAGTTCCACACCACACATTAATGGACCACCTACCCTGCCGATCGGCGCAAGGCCAACAAGGAATTTCTCTGGCCCAGTAATGTATATTATGATGATTCTCCGGATGATAATCTGTGAACGTGCGTTCATCAGAGGACATAACACTCACAAGGGGACCATCAGACCTTTTCACCACGGATTTTGACGAGTCTTACCTGTGTTGTAGAGAGACGTGTGCTGAGTACCTGGTTAGCAGTATTTTATGACGGCCCGTAATGTCCGAGAAAAGAATTTTGAAGTTTTATACGTACCTCTACCTTCTATACCTGTAACGTTAGTCATATTCCGACCGCGCAGGTGTGAATCAGGGCTAAGTTTCACGGTTATCACCCAGGCGGTATCGATTCAAATGCTACACTTGTACTTCCTTTTTTTCTTCAAATTAATACTACAGTGTATCATTAAATAGTATATTTCACACAAAATTATTGAAAAAGTCATTTTGGCAGCAGTAATTTCATTAATAAATCGATCATTACATGTAACTTGCTTCAAATAACTTACGTTTTTCGTTTGTTGCAGAATAGATTACAGAACCGCCATATTCGCTATCGCTTGCATCTCTTGAACAGGATCTCGGATCGTGTAGTACTTGTCATAGAAGAAACCGAAACACGAATTCCCAGAGTACTAAGCACATTTAATGAAAGCTACTATCTTGCAGGCACACGGCGTTTCAGAAGCAATACCAGAAAACCACTTCCTTTCAAATCAAAAATATTTTTCTTTCTTCGATCAACTTCTATGCGAATCATGTATATTTGATCATACCTGTAGAAAGAGGTGCCCTAAATTGGTGCAGCATTGAAAACGTATTTTTATGGAATCTTCCTGCAAAATGATTTTCTGTTAGCCTTCAGAAATTACGTAGCATTTTGAACTTCTTTCCTTTAAATTTTAGCCTGCCTATAAAAATAATCCCCCCATGAACCATGGACCTTGCCGTTGGTGGGGAGGCTTGCGTGCCTCGGCGATACAGATAGCCGTACCGTAGGTGCAACCACAACGGAGGGGTATCTGTTGAGAGGCCAGACAAACGTGTGGTTCCTGAAGAGGGGCAGCAGCCTTTTCAGTAGTTGCAAGGGCAACAGTCTGGATGATTGACTGATCTGGCCTTGTAACAATAACCAAAACGGCCTTGCTGTGCTGGTACTGCGAACGGCTGAAAGCAAGGGGAAACTACAGCCGTAATTTTTCCCGAGGGCATGCAGCTTTACTGTATGATTAAATGATGATGGCGTCCTCTTGGGTAAAATATTCCGGAGGTAAAATAGTCCCCCATTCGGATCTCCGGGCGGGGACTACTCAAGAGAATGTCGTTATCAGGAGAAAGAAAACTGGCATTCTACGGATCGGAGCGTGGAATGTCAGATCCCTTAATCGGGCAGGTAGGTTAGAAAATTTAAAAAGGGAAATGGGTAGGTTAAAGTTAGATATAGTGGGATTCAGTGAAGTTCGGTGGCAGGAGGAACAAGACTTCTGGTCAGGTGACTACAGGGTTAAAAACACAAAATTAAATAGGGGTATTGCAGGAATAGGTTTAATAATGAATAGGAAAATAGGAATGCGGGTAAGCTACTACAAACAGCATAGTGAACGCATTATTGTGGCCAAGATAAATACGAAGCCCACACCTACTACAGTAGTACAAGTTTATCTGCCAACTAGCTCTGCAGATGACGAAGAAATTGAAGAAATGTATGATGAAATAAAAGAAATCATTCAGACAGTGAAGGGAGACGAAAATTTAATAGTCATGGGTGACTGGAATTCGAGTGTAGGAAAAGGGAGAGAAGGAAACGTAGTAGGTGAATATGGATTGGGGCTAAGAAATGAAAGCGGAAGCCGCCTGGTAGAATTTTACACAGAGCACAACATAATCATAGCTAACACTTGGTTTAAGAACCATGAAAGAAGGTTGTATACATGGAAGAACCATGGAGATACTAAAAGGTATCAGATAGATTATATAATGGTAAGACAGACATTTAGGTACCAGGTTTTAAATTGTAAGACATTTCCAGGGGCAGATGTGGACTCTGACCACAATCTATTGGTTATGACCTGTAGATTAAAACTGAAAAAACTGCAAAAAGGTGGGAATTTAAGGAGATGGGACCTGGATAAACTCACAGAACCAGAGGTTGTACAGAGTTTCAGGGAGAGCATATGGGAACAATTGACAGGAATGGGGGAAAGAAATACAGTAGAAGAAGAATGGGTAGCTTTGAGGGATGAAGTAGTGAAGGCAGCAGAGGATCAAGTAGGTAAAAAGACGAGGACTAGTAGAAATCCTTGGGTAACAGAAGAAATATTGAATTTAATTGATGAAAGGAGAAAATATAAAAATGCAGTAAATGAAGCAGGCAAAAAGGAATACAAATGTCTCAAAAATGAGATCGACAGGAAGTGCAAAATGGCTAAGCAGGGATGGCTAGAGGACAAATGTAAGGATGTAGAGGCCTATCTCACTAGGGGTAAGATAGATACCGCCTACAGGAAAATTAAAGAGACCTTTGGAGATAAGAGAACGACTTGTATGAATATCAAGAGCTCAGATGGAAACCCAGTTCTAAGCAAAGAAGGGAAAGCAGAAAGGTGGAAGGAGTATATAGAGGGTCTATACAAGGGCGATGTACTTGAGGACAATATTATGGAAATGGAAGAGGATGTAGATGAAGATGAAATGGGAGATACGATACTGCGTGAAGAGTTTGACAGAGCTCTGAAAGACATGAGTCGAAACAAGGCCCCGGGAGTAGACAACATTCCATTGGAACTACTGATAGCCTTGGGAGAACCAGCCCTGACGAAATTCTACCATCTGGCGAGCAAGATGTATGAAACAGGCGAAATACCCTCAGACTTCAAGAAGAGTATAATAATTCCAATTCCAAAGAAAGCAGGTGTTGACAGATGTGAAAATTACCAAAAAACAGTTTAATAAGCCACTGCTGCAAAATACTAACACGAATTCTTTACAGACGAATGGAAAAACTAGTAGAAGCCGACCTCGGGGAAGATCAGTTTGGATTCCGTAGAAACACTGGAACAAGTGAGGCAATACTGACCTTACGATTTATCTTAGAAGAAAGATTAAGGAAAGGCAAACCTACGTTTCTAGCATTTGTAGACTTAGAGAAAGCTTTTGACAATGTTGACTGGAATACTCTCTTTCAAACTCTAAAGGTGGCAGGGGCAAAATACAGGGAGCGGCAGGCTATTTACAATTTGTACAGAAACCAGATGGCAGTTATAAGAGTCGAGGTACATGAAAGGGAAGCTGTGGTTGGGAAGGGAGTAAGACAGGGTTGTAGTCTCTCCCCGATATTATTCAATCTGTATATTGAGCAAGCAGTAAAGGAAACAAAAGAAAAATTCGGAGTAGGTATTAAAATCCATGGAGAAGAAATAAAAACTTTGAGGTTCGCCGATGATATTGTAATTCTGTCAGAGACAGCAAAGGACTTGGAAGAGCAGTTGAATGGAATGGACAGTGTCTTGAAAGGAGGATATAAGATGAACATCAACAAAAGCAAAACGAGGATAATGGAATGTAATCGAATTAAGTAGGGTGATACTGAGGGAATTAGATTAGGAAATGAGACACTTAAAGTAGTAAAGGAGTTTTGGTATTTGGGGAGCAAAATAACTGATGATGGTCGAAGTAGAGAGGATATAAAATGTAGACTGGCAATGGCAAGGAAAGCGTTTCTGAAGAAGAGAAATTTGTTAACATCGAGTATAGATTTAAGTGTCAGGAAGTCATTTCTGAAAGTATTTGTATGGAGTGTAGCCATGTATGGAAGTGAAACAAGGACGATAAATAGTTTGGACAAGAAGAGAATAGAAGCTTTCGAAATGTGGTGCTACAGAAGAATGCTGAAGATTAGATGGGTAGACCACATAACTAATGAGGAAGTATTGAATAGGATTGGGGAGAAGAGAAGTTTGTGGCACAACTTGACCAGAAGAAGGGATCGGTTGGTAGGACATGTTCTGAGGCATCAAGGGATCACCAATTTAGTATTGGAGGGCAGCGTGGAGGGTAAAAATCGTAGAGGGAGACCAAGAGATGAATACACTAAGCAGATTCAGAAGGATGTAGGTTGCAGTAGGTACTGGGAGATGAAGAAGCTTGCACGGGATAGAGTAGCATGGAGAGCTGCATCAAACCAGTCTCAGGACTGAAGACCACAACAACATATAAAAATAAACAGCACGGAGTCGGCAAAGTGCAGTACATTTGGGTGAGATAGTTTTTGAATAATTTTGCATGACATATACTATTTAATGACATTCTGAACGATGAAACTGAAATAAAACAGTACACAACAAGATATCAACCCGTACCGACAGCAGGGTTGCCGTGAACTTTAGCCTGTGCGCTATGCTCTCAGAATAACTACCGTCGCAGATACAAGAGCAACATAAAACTCCAACATCGATTTTGTCGGAAACTAGGGGTCTTTGCAAGAAACTCCACTATTCATGTACACAGGTGGGGTTACTCCATAACATATCTATGACTCATTAAATTCTGTGATTGACAGGTCTTATGGTCCCCTTTTTAGTAAGGCGTCCAGAGAGAAATTATTCACGGCCCACTCGCAGAAAGTAACTCCCTGACAGCAATCGTTATTAACCAGCTCCTGTGTTAGTGAAACGTGGTACGGGTGAAACCTGTGACCGTGTAGTATTCGCCACACAGATTTAAAGCTGATTCTAGTGACTGCAGCACCTTTCCGTAAGCATTCAGGAGGCCGACAGTTCAAACTCGCGTCCGGCCATTGATTAGGTTTACCGTGATTTCCACAAATCGCTTCAGGCAAATGCCGGGGTGGTTCCTCTGAAGGGGCACTGCAGACTTCCTTCCCTGTCCTCCCTAATCTGATGAGACCGACGACCACGCTGTTTGGTACCCTCCCCCGTGTCAAGCAACCAACCAACCTTTCCTTAAACTCAGATGGGGCTCCTGGTATACTGCAGTTGAAGAACTTCTATAGGTCGGCCGAAGTGGCCGTGCGGTTAAAGGCGCTGCAGTCTGGAACCGCAAGACCGCTACGGTCGAAGGTTCGAATCCTGCCTCGGGCATAGATGTTTGTGATGTCCTTATGTTAGTTAGGTTTAACTAGTTCTACGTTCTAGGGGACTAATGACCTCAGCAGTTGAGTCCCATAGTGCTCAGAGCCATTTGAACCATTTGAACTTCTATATCCTCACTTAATGCTGGTCTTCATTTGTTAACGCAGCGCCTTCTCAAACTATTGGTTTCTCAAAGGCGTTTTTCAGTAAGAAAGAATGTAATAGCTGATGAAGGTCTAGTATCAGGATAGCTCACTGCTTCATTAGCAGTTTGCTGGCTTTCGTTGAGCATCAGCAACTATACCGCGTTTATTCCATGTCGTTATCCGTGAAAGGTCGAACCTCGACTATCTGCGCATTCCGTCTTGCGTTATATACGACAGTGAAAAGATACGTTCTACAACATAACCGTACATTGTATCAAGGAAGCTCATCGCAACGAGACACTAGCAACTTCATATAGGACTGGCAAAATAAAAGTGGTCTAGGAGATATTTATAAGACTGAGGTAGAACTGACACTCACTAACTACCCTTTGTAGAAAATGCTGGAAACCGTGATTTCGGTGCACCAATCGGTAGTTCTCATTTGTCTGCGCATGCGCATCTCCCGCATACTCTGTCCAAAGTACTTCACCCTGTCGGTACGTTTGAGTGATTAAGAGCAGTAGAGTGTCTAGTGACCAGCTGAATGCAACACCAAATGGTACTCCTCATAAAAGTTGGGTTGGGTTGTTGTGGGGGAGGAGACCAGACAGCGAGGTCATCGGTCTCATCGGATTAGGGAAGGACGGGGAAGAAAAATCGGCCGTGCCCTTTCAAAGGAACAAATGGTTCAAATGGCTCTGAGCACTATGGGACTCAACTGCTGAGGTCATTAGTCCCCTAGAACTGAGAACTAGTTAAACCTAACTAACCTAAGGACAGCACAAACATCCATGCCCGAGGCAGGATTCGAACCTGCGACCGTAGCGGTCTTGCTGTTCCAGACTGCAGCGCCTTTCAAAGGAACCATCCCGGCATTTGCCTGGAGCGATTTAGGGAAATCACGGAAAACCCAAATCAGGATGGCCGAACGCGGGATTGAACCGTCGTCCTCCCGAATGCGAGTCCAGTTGTAAGTAGGCTGTTTAGGTTTTAATGATGGTAACCCCACATAGCGCTCTGTATGAAAATCACTGACTGTGCTGTGTGCAGTCTGTGGCTGATTGGACTCATTGTTGGAATATTCGCTTGTGTAGTGTTGGCAGTTGGATGTGAACAGCGCATAGCAGAGAGAGATGCCAGAGTTTTGAGAGGACGATCTGGACGTGTGTCCGCCAGAAAAAGGAAATTTGTAAAGATGGATGTCATAAAACAGGGCGTGTTCATCGTCGAGTGATACGCGAAGCACAATTCGTGAAAAACGTCTGTGGTACTGTTTACGCAAGAGTTTAAGGCTAGAACTATTTGGCAAAACCACCAGCAAAATTCTGCAATGCAAAACGTAGTGGAAAAATGGCGCTAAACGGGCTCTGCAGCGAATAAAGACCGTGACTATCCGAAAAGATTTGGAAAATCAGAAAACATTGCGCGAATAAGGAAAACCTAGAAGAAAGTCTGACGAAATCTCAATTCCGTCTGTCTCTGCGGGTAGGAATTAAAAGAGAGTTTTATAGAAACACTATCAAAAAGGATCTGTTTGTGTATCTTCACAGATTTGTTGTGCATGGATTATAGCGTCGTGACGAACTTCCGAGTGTTATATTCCGCCGGTGTTTCTGAGTAAAGTGAAATCAGGACTTTTTTTGTTCTTTACGTTAGTGGCTTTCGGGACTGCCCGTAAAGCCATCTTAACGGTGGACTTTCGATTATGGCGATACTAACATAAGGACAACACAGCATCCAGTCCCCGAGCGGAGAAAATCTTCTACCCATGCGGGAATCGAAACCGGGCCCCTTCGGTTAGCAATATTGCCGCGCTGACGTTGCAGCAGCCGAAGTGGACAATCTGACCTTCTGGATCTTCAGTTGTAAATATCTTCAGATGACGCCTGGCTCAGTCAGTCAGGATATGTGGACTCACAGCATCAGAAAATACCCATCAGTTTTGTGAACAACCGTTGCATAATCTCAAGTTTGATGTTTGGTGCGCAATGTCTGGTGTCCGCATCGTAACACATTCTTTTCACCAAAGAGTTAATGCTAACTAGTATGTCCAGACCCTGTTTCATCCGTATGTGGATCAACTAACAGAATACGAACAACTGTATGGGTGTTCTCAGAAAGACGGAATAATAGCACACACAACCTTAACCTTGTCACGAGCGCATCTAGTGTTCGTTGAGGAGAGGACAAGCCTCAGTGGCAGCACAGCTTTTTCCCCATGAATTTCTCCTGTGAGCCAAAATGGAGAGCCCGATGTACTCAAATAATCCCCACACACTGGAAAAGCTACAGCAGAATACTCAAAACACTACTACTGCTATCCCTCAGGCAGACCTGCTGTGCTCACAGTCTGATAAATCAGTTACGCCAACAGTGGCTATCCGAACGTCCTCTGTAACGTTCATTAACCAGAGTCAGTCCCATGTCAGTTTCATCGTAAATATTTAGCGAGCCAACTTTATTTTTCCAGCGCAGCAGCTCGTTCGCAAGCCGTTTAGAAGGTTCATTGAGTTACACATTCAGGGTACCGGGCACTCACTCGAGCAACTCACTCAAACAAATATTCCACCACCAGAACGTCTATCTGAACCACTCTAATTATGTACAGTATGTTGCGTCCACCCCCAAAACTGTGGACATTTCAAGCTTCCCAAATTTGATAGAAATTTGATTCATATCGATTTCTACACAGTTGGTTCAAATACATCAGCTACAATATACAAACAAATTATATTCAGAAAATCGTAATTCTCTGGAAAATAACTAAATAAATTACATCATAGGTCTGCAGAATGTGATTATTTTCTTACATTATTTTGTAAGTTATAGAGAAAAGCTCTCTATCTGAAACACGCTGTATGTTTTCAATAATAGGAAAGAACTAATATATAGATTTATGTGGCACAGGCATATCTGGTATTGAAATACTTGTCCCTGTAAGCCTAGTGAACGTCGTACATTCGTCATACACGGTGATTACTTGCAAGGGAAGTAATATGTCGTCAAAGTCTTCTGGGAAACTCTAATGAAAACTGTGTGTCCGCGCTTGCGTGTATGTGTGTGTGTGTGTGTGTGTGTGTGTGTGTGTGTGTGTGTGTGTGTGGGCGGCAGATCGAACAGATCGAATGCATAGATGAATCGGTAACTACACCATAGCCGACAGAAGAAAGGAAAAACAAGAACTTTCTCAAAGTAAGTCAGCCATGTTAATTTAATAGCTGTTCGTTAGTTGAGGACGTTCCATCACATAAAGTACATGCTCATTAAAAATTAAATTTTCGTACGCAAAGGCTACACATTTAAATAACACCTCACTGTAAATTAATGGAATCCTGCTTTGATTACCATGTTAATGAAGCGTTTAAAATTTGAAGGGGAGAGGCACTCTCATTTCAGACGTGTTGTTTAACTGACCGTTATCTTCGCGAGCTAATTTAGGACAAGTTCGGTTATCTGGCATTGTCCGAGTTGCATAATAAATTACTCTTCCCACTGTACGGCTGGTATAGTGTATAATATAAATAAAAGAAAGTGAAGAATGACATGAACGACATTACGTGGTGTCACTCTGTAAGTAAATGTGTGTGATCCCCACCTAAAGGGCCGGCAAGCGAGCGGATTGGAGCGTACAATTTTGGACGGAAAACAACGCGAGCACGGTGGCTGTGTCGGTAGCGGGCGTTACCTGTAGTGAACTGCTACGGATTTTTGCTTCTGCATGTTGGTCGGCCGCGGGACTCCTTAATATTCCGGGTGAATAAAGTTTTCGGAAACTACCTTCTTTACACAGGAGTATTGCACAGGCTTTAAAGAATTCGGTCGTTGCCTGGGGAACACCTACGAATTTTAAACTGTGTCTAGAACAACAGTTGCGTGCTAGAGATTTATTTAAATTGCATGGGGGGGGGGGGGGGGGGAACTAACCTCTATAATTATTATTTGTCTACATACATACCGCGCGAGCTACATGTTGCATGGCGGACGGTACCTTCCATTGCTACTGACCATTTCCTTTCCTACTGCTCTCGAAAATGGACTCTGGGAAAACCACTGCCCATATTTGTCGTGCGAGCCGTAGTTTTTCGTATCTTATCTTTGTAATCCTTGTGCGAAATGTGCGTCCGCGGCAGTAGAATCATTTTGCAGTCAAGCTCAGATGTTGGTTCTCTAAATTTTTTCACTAGTATCTCACAAAAAGAACTCCGTCTTCCCTCCAAGGATTATCATATAGCCGGCCGCGGTGGTCTAGCGGTTCAGGCGCTCAGTCCGGAACCGCGGGACTGATACGGTCGCAGGTTCGAATCCTGCCTCGGGCGTGGATGTGTGTGATGTCCTTAGGTTAGTTAGGTTTAAGTAGTTCTAAGTTCTAGGGGACTGATGACCACAGATGTTAAGTCCCATAGTGCTCAGAGCCATTTGATTATCATATAAGACAAGGAAGCATCTCCATAACTCCTACGTGGTGACCGAATCTCCAGATATAAAATCCAGCAGTCCGCCCCTGAGTTCGATGTCTTCCATTAATCAGACCTTGCATGGATCCCACACACTTGAGCAGTACTTAAGGATTGGTCGCACTAGAATGTATACGTGGTCTCCTTTATAAATGAGCTACACTTTCATGAACTTCTAATAAATCGAAGTCGACCTTTTGCTTTCCCAACTACCGTTCTTTGGTACTCATTCCTGTACATATCGTTTGGAACGTTACACCTAGATGTTTAATCAGAATGAATGTGTCAAGCTGCACACTACTAATGTTTTATTCGAACGTTACAGGATTGTTTTTCCTACTTATCCGCATTAACTTAGATTTTTCTACATTTAGAACGAGCTGCCACTCGTCACACCAACTAGAATCTCTTTCCAAGTCATCTTACATCTCCCGTACACCACAGTGTCATCCGTAAACACCTACAAACTGCTGCTCGTCCTGTCCATCAGATCATTTATGTTTATAGAGAAGAAGAGGCCCCCGCCTCCTATCACACTTCCCTGCGACACTCCTGAAGATACCATTCTCTGATGAATACTCACCACCGAAGACGCAGTATTGTTTTTATTTTTTTGAATAAATCTTTGATCCATTCACTTATCTGCGAACCTAATCCCTATGCTCCGATATTCGTTAACAGACTGAAGTGGGGCACCGTATCAAATGCTTCGTGGAAATCTAGGAATACAGAATCTAATTTGTGCTCGGAATCTTTTATGTCTCAACAAAATTTATTGTATTATAACTCATGATATGT
Organism: Schistocerca piceifrons; assembly: GCF_021461385.2. Taxonomy (NCBI): domain Eukaryota; kingdom Metazoa; phylum Arthropoda; class Insecta; order Orthoptera; family Acrididae; genus Schistocerca; species Schistocerca piceifrons. Next base: position 316,827,294 of record NC_060139.1, on the reverse strand, counting down.
TCAATAATTCTGCAGCAGACTGATGTTAAGCATATTGAGCTATAATTATGCGGATGCGTTGTTTTGCCCTTTTTATACAGGTAAATGGGAGTCACGTGTGATTCTTCCAAGTGGTTTGGAACTTTACACTGGGCAAGAGATTTGCGATAGACACAACTTAAGTAAGGGCCATTGTCGCAAAGTACTGCCTGTGAAAGCAAAATGAGTTCCCATCCGGACTTTGTGGCATTTTTGTTTTCAACTTCATCAGTTGCTTCTGTACGCCTGGCAAGCCTCCACACGCGAATCTTGACGACAATCAAACGACGGTATGTTTGTACTGTCCTTCTTCGTAAACGAATTCTTAAACGCGTTTAAGACTTCAGCTTTGATTTAAAGCTTTCATCAGCTTTCATTTAAAAATTCAGCTTTAGTTTAGCTATACACCATTGGTACAGCAGACTGGTCGAGGAACGGCTGGATAGAAACCTTTGATCCGCTTAGCGATTTTACGTTGGACCTTAATTTTCTCAGGTTCTTGGCAATATCTCTCGTTAATGTACGAGAGTTGCCCAGAAAGTAATGCACCGCATTCTTTTTATTCGACAATTCTTTATTGAACATAATGAGAATAACACACGCGAAAGAATGGTGTTTTATCTACACACACTATTTTTCCATGTAACATCCATCCCGTTCTATGGCCTTCTTTCAGCGCGAAAGAAGGGCGTGTATGCCCTGTCGGCACCAATCCTTGTCCTGGTGGCGGAGTCAGTGCTTCACTGTGTGAATCACCTCCTCATCGTCCTCAAAATGTCTCCCACGAATGGCATCCTTTAATGGCCCAAACAACTGAAAGTCCGAGGAGGCTAAGTCGGAGCTGTAGGGTGGATGGGGTAACGCTGTCCAACCCTGTTTTGCGATGTGTTCAGCAGTTCTCAGACTTGTGTGGGGCCGAGCGTTATCGTATAGCAGCAAAACATCTCCTGGGTTGCTGTGGCGCCGAAGCCGCCGGAAGCGCGTCTTGAGTCTAGTTAATGTGATGACATATGCTTCGGCCAAAGCGCCTTCTGATGACCTTACCCTCTGCGCCGGGCAACTAACTGTAATTCTGTCGACATCAGATACTTCATGGACTTTGCACAATCGTTTGTGAATATTCCCCACAGTTTCTTTGTCTATAGTGAGAAATTCAATGACGGCAAGTTGCTTGTAACGTAAGTCACCTGTAGATGCTATTTTGAAACTGTCCTGGAGCTACATTATAAGACGGAAGTGACGAAAACTCGGTGCTCTCACTTAGGAGACTTCAAATAATACATAAATAACGTTTCACATTCGTAGCATTGTTTTCGTCTGAGAAAACCACATGCGGTGCATTACTTTTTGGGCAACTCTCGTATGATGGTAGAAGTTGTTTTATGCTTCGCACGTCTATTCATTTGTACTAATCTATGAAAGAGCTCTAAGTGGGCCGGCCGGTGTGACCGAGTGGTTGTAGGAGCTTCAGTCCGGAACTGCGCTTCTCGTACGGGCGCAGAGTCGAATCCTCCCTCGGGAATGGATGTGTGTGATGGTCTTAGGTTAGTTAAGTTTAATTAGTTCTAAGGCTAGGGGACTGATGACCTCATGTGTTAAGTCCCATAGTGCTGACAGCCATTTGAACCATTTTGAGCTCGAAGTGGAATTCATGGCACTTTGACCTCGGGCAGCTTCAAATTTCCATTAATATGAGTCGCGCTTTCTAGACTTACACGAATTTTTTTTTTGTCTGTGAAAGTCTGATTCGTGATAATGAATTATAGCGTTCTTTCCTTGCTTGATGGTTTGTTTAATATAGAGGCTATCTGACGTCCACTCTATCCACAACCGGATGTGGAGTGTGGTGCATCTCAATTTCAAATAAATAAACGTTAGATGTCAGCTATGAAACTGCTAGGTGAACGGCGCTCCATAGTGATGACACATTGTACCACTAGTCGACGAGTAAACGATTAATAAACAATTCCCAAACTGACCAGCTGTGAACAATAACCCCGGGGGTAGTGTAGTAACTGAAAACAGATCATAGTTACAGACTGAAAGCGGAATATTATAAATGTTCAGTTGTTCTACCAAGAAGTGACGGAAGAATCAGTTACATGAGTACTGAGCATATAAATCTGTATAACGCTTATGTGATCTACATCGGCACTATTGGAGGTTTGTAATGCGATATCCGCTTCTGTACTTAAATGCACCTAAGTTCTATTTCTGGTTCTGTTCTGGAGAAGCTGGGCTTTCAGAATATCCTAACAGGTATTATGTCTTAGATTTACCAGATCTAACACTGTGCCCCATCCCATTTTGTCCTTAATCAGACGATAATTTTGTAACTAACTCATTACGTTAAGAAAATGTTTACTTAAAAGCTGGTGACACAAGTCCCTCTGTATATTTTTGATACTCCAAGTATTAGTTAACTGATGTTTCTGTGATGAAGCGTGATTCTTTTCTGTTTGGGAACATGGTTCTTCATACACTTACTGAAATTTTAAAGACGCCACCAGTCAAGCAAAGGAAGAGCTTGCTTCAGCAGACTTCTAGTAAGAGAAAAATTGAATAAGAAACGCAATAGATAATATGAAACAAAATGAGTGTGATGGACCCTGGCTCGATGCTGCACTTCTGCATAGTCAAAATATGTACATAACTGGTAGCATTTCCGCGAAAGAGTTCAGATCTCCGTGTGACTCCCAATTTTACCTTTTCACGTTATCAGTGCAACACAAAATCTGCGGGTACATACCGTAAGAAAATTCATTCCCTCGAATACAAATTAAAGTTGCTGCTTTACGTCAGTAAAAGCTATGTCAAAATTTGGACAGTGGCAAATATCCGCGCATCCACACTCTCGCATCCGTCACCTGGCATTTACCCCTTACCCGATCCACACGCGCATACACATGGTATCGCTCACATCCACATGCTCACTTTTGGAATGTGACAACAATATTCCTGAAACAAATTAGCTGTAATTCCTCGATTCCTATCAAATTTTTTGGGAGGTTTCCCTTACTTATCTGGCGTATGCAGAAACTATAATTACATTCATAAATACTCAAAATTCTCACCTCGCAATGCTGGGATTTAGTTGAAAATGTATCGAGATGTACAACGGGGCGATGTCAAAACCAGTTTGCACTAAGCGCTTTGGCAGGGAAGGCAACACATAATAAAAATGGAGGAACGGTAATTTGGCATCCCTAGTACAAAGCATGAAAAAGTTTGCAGTTTCACTTTAGCAAACTTCAACCAACGTTCTATGGCTCTTCCGTTGGTTGTGTAGCAAATAGCGACACCGGAAATCTCCTTCCAAATATTCGCAATTGAAAACGCGCTTGCTCAAAACCTACTCGTCTGCGATTTCACTGAAAGTAACCGATCTCTGCAGCGGGTCGAGTTCTAAAACCATTTCCCTGTTGGAGAAGAAATGAAAAGTTAAAAATAGAAATTTTCTACAAATTATTTCTAATTTTCTGATCATTTTTTTGAGAAGGATTTTTGCTGATGAAGCAAAAACAGTCAAATAATTTTCTTCATTTTTAAATTAATAACATTCAAGTGGAAGTGAATCAAAAGTTTCTAGTTGATGCATCCAATGTAAAATTTATTGTATTTCGGGTAACATAATTATACCATGATTCATGTGGAAAATATTACCGATTATTCGCTCTTACATACTCTGTCAAAAAACTGAGTACGGTCATATCAGGACCACAGTCCCACTCCTACCTCGCCTGGTATTTGGCTGAAAAAAAAAAAAACAATTTAACGTTTACCAAATAGCTTGTACTATTCGCCAGAGTAGGGAATGAAATATACTAACAACAAAAACAAAAGAAAAAACAGAAAGAGAATTGACTGAAGAGCCGGAATTAGCACCAGTTTCATTAAATCATTGAACCTCCACCTAGTGAGAAACAGTCAGTTTTCCCAAAGAGAGTCGAAACGTGTAGTTTTCAAGATTCTTAGTCGTATGTACAGAATAAAATACCAGTATACAGTAATCTTACATGATTTGCATCGATGTAAAAGGAGGAGAAATCTCTTTTAACCATAGATAACACGAAGTAGAGATGTTGCATTGAAACCACAAGTTATACTTCTGACTGTTATTCGAGACCTATTTTTCTCAAACAGGAGAGCGAAACCAAAAAATCCACCTCCTTCTCTTCCTCTTCCCAAATCTAATTCCTCCTCACATTATCTATCGGTCTCCTTCCCCCCCCCCCCCTCCCTGTCCATTTTCTCCTCTTCCCCCTCTCTGGCCATCTCCTCTCCCCTCTTTTCTCTGACCTTGAGCCTTGTTTATTGTTACTGTAAACGAAACCTCGATTAGGCTATGAAGTCGCTTAATATGAATGGGTAAATCTGGTAAGGTCATTAATATAAGTGGTATGGGAGAGACCTCACCAGCTGCTCGATCTGTGAGACTAGTAGCTTCATTGACATTGTTTCTCATAGTCAACGATTGCATAGTTTCGAATGATTCAAGTTTCTTAGTGGCATTCAAGTCGAAAGCCACAGATACAGCGTTCCTACTTTCTCTGAAACCAGACTGAAATGAAGCAACAAAACGAAACGGTACATTGTTGTGAATACAATTTTTGTTTAAAATTATATATGTTAGTAGAAATAGTATTTGCGGAATAAGCAATTTGTCCAATGGTTCAGACGCCCTGCTATCTAAATTAAAACTTAACTACGAGAAATAACACGAAACCGCAGTTTGACAGCGCGGCATTTTCTTGTTGGCAGACAGTTTTAATAAGAAATCTGTACATTGTTCTTTAAAAAAATATGTAGCCAGTGTCCGCCTGAATGTTGAATTAAGCTTGAAATAAATAAGTCAAAAACTTATCGAAATTGTTGTTTATAACATTTGTACTTTATGTATTCTGTATGTGTTTATATACCTTATATCTTGAAAAATATGTAGCTTTTGTCCCTCAGAGCGTTTATTACAGCCTCATGTAAAGAGCTGTGCTGAAACTGATAAGACCTTTTCAAGGTTTTTAGCAACGACGTTTGCCTTTATGTATTAGATATATTACATACCTGTCTGTCTGAATGCTTGTTAACGACTTGTCTTTTTCGGTTAGGATGTATACGAATGTTTATTTTGAGCATCGTGTGAAAATTTAAGAGAAATTGGTCAAGAACATTCTGAGATTTTTGTTAAAAACTTTTCCGTTTTATGTAGTGTATATATATCATATATAATTACACGAGGTGTAACCTATGCCAGTCAGAAGGTTTACTAGAGTATCGTGTAAGAATATGAAGTAAATCGACGAGAAATTCTCGATATTTTTGGTAGCAAAGTTAAACTACGACTTCTCGTTATATAGTTGTGTATATAGGCCTACATACCCACATTTATAGCCACGATCACAGGACATGTCCACGCAAGTGATTTACCATTTGCCGCTCACACTCCTCTCCCCTTTTCCCTCGCACAATTTGACCATGTCAGATTTCGCTACTAATTATGGTACGCACTGTTTACAAATCCGGCACTTTGGCCTACCCGGTGCCCCTTGCACCTTAAGCCGGTCCTGCGTGATCAACTGAATTACAGAGAAAGCACTGCGTTGGAGAGAAAAGGAGACACATACATACATACATACATACATACATACATACATCCAGAGAGAGAGAGAGAGAGAGCGACAGAGACAGACAGACAGAGGTCTCCTGCCATCACAGTTAATGGAATGATTAGGTGTTTGATGTGGCCCAGACGACATTAGAGTTTTTACTAATCGTTGACATGAAATGAATCACAGAATCGGCAAGAGGATCGGAATCAGGGTATTTGATAGTGGTCAGATTCTTGATGCCGGCCGAATCTATCAACGAAGTCGCGGAGGAAAAAAACCATTTGACGTACCACCGTCCCAAGAGAGTACCTTGAGTGTATCGATTCGGGGAAAATAGCTGTCTCCAGTCTACTTGCCACGCGCAACGGTGTCCTGAAGACAGTGTTTCCCGTCGGACTGTAGGACATTGCAACGATGGGTAAATGGGACATAGTGCAGCGAGTTATGCGCCAGCCTCATGGTGGAAAATAGCAACCCATGCTACACGGGAACAACTCCTTGCTGTATAGTGTACACAAAGCACAACTTCACGCGTATACCCCTGCTCAGCGCACATCAAATGGTACAGAAATTATCTTTGTTACTTGAAAAGCATGGTAAAACTTGGACTGGACTGATTAGTCGCGGCAGACGTTGCGACACCACAATGGTAAGTTCGAGTACATTCGAAAAACATGCGAATCTGGAGAATTCCTCATGCCTAAACGGTACCTTCAAGAAAATGGTGGATGTGTTTACCTGTAGGAGATTTTTACCCAGGATGAAGTGCACCTCGTGATACATCGTCCATTGGTTCTGAATGGTGGAAGATACAACTTAGTCTTTGATTGCGTGGATCCTAAAAGGACGAGTTTGTAGGATGAGGGTATCGGGTCAGTGATCAAGTAAGCCGTGGTACTACAACTGTCACACAATATGTTCAACTGGGACGAGAGCATCCATCTCAGCAGTGCATGGTAAACAACTCACGTCTTCACGACAATGAAATTTCGTTCTTTATCTTCCCTGCCTATCTCCAGTATTAACGATAAACCACGTATCTGATAAACTCTAAGGATTTACAGCTGCCGGCCACGGTGGTCTAGCGGTTCTAGGCGCTTCAGTCCGGAACCGCGCGACTGCTACGGTCGCAGGTTCGAATCCTGCCTCGGGCATGGATGTGTGTGATGTCCTTAGGTTAGTTAGTTTTAAGTAGTTCTTAGTTCTAGGGGACTGATGACCTCAGATGGTAAGTCCCATAGTGCTCAGAGCCATTTGAACCATTTGATTTAAAGCTGCTCTGTGTTTATTTAGACTTTACGTTTGCGACATTTCCGTCTTTGACGCATGAATTTTATCTGTGACTGGCACTTCTGTGAAGACTGTGTTACGTGTGATGCATCATCATCATCATCATCATCATCATCATCATCATCAGCCAATTCAATCATTAAATGATGTGGCCTCTTCGAGTCGTGGATTCAGGTAGGCTTTCAGCAGTCTTCTCCAAATGGGACGGTCTTGGGCAGTTCTCTGCCAGGTGTTACCAGCGATCTTCTTGATGTCTTTGTCCCATCTGTCTGGTGGTCTTCCTCTAGGCCTCCGGTGCTCTCTCGGACTCCACTCCAGTACTAGCTTCGTCCATCTGTTGTCTTTTCTTCTTGCGACGTGGCCAGCCCCCTGCCATTTCAGGGAACCTACTGTCTCTAAGATGTCATTAACCTTCGTCACAGACCGGATGTCATCTGCTCTTTTCCTGTCCTTTATTGTATAGCCCAGTACTGATCTCTCGCCGGCTGGAGTGGCCGTGCGGTTCTAGGCGCTACAGTCTGGAGCCGAGCGACCGCTACGGTCGCAGGTTCGAATCCTGCCTCGGGCATGGATGTGTGTGATGTCCTTAGGTTAGTTAGGTTTAATTAGTTCTAAGTTCTAGGCGACTGATGACCTCAGAAGTTAAGTCGCATAGTGCTCAGAGCCAGCCACTGATCTCTCCATGGCTCTCTGTGCTGTCCTAAGTTCCCTTTTGTAAATGAGTTCAGTGTCCATGTCTCGCAGCCATACGTCATCACAGGAAGAATGCATTGATCAAATACTCATTTCTTCAAATTTACTGGCATTTTTGATCTGAATACTTTTGAATTCTTCCCAAATGCTTGCCAGCCAAGCTTGATGCGTCGATAGATTTCTGGCCTTATGTCTCCCTTCATATTTATAATCTGGCCAAGGTAGACATATTCACTGACCTCTTCTAGTAGACTGTCCTTGACTTTCACATCTCCAGCTGGGACCCATTTGTTGGACATTACTTTTGTTTTGGAAAGGTTCATGTTCAAGCCAACCAGCTGACATTCCGATGCAAGATCTGTAACTAAGTTTTGGGGTTTGCGCATTTAAACGCACAGTGTAGTTCAGTTTTAGAGTATCAGCGTATAAATAGTCATGTTTGGTTACTCGGGCCCCGGCCACCAACCCAACATGGGTAATTTTCGCACCGAAAAATCGTAAGAGGAAGCATTGATTTCTTACGGCCACGCCCGAACAATGTTGTGAGGTTCGATCCGCCGGGAAAACTCCATTACTTACCTGTATCAGAATTGTTTGCGCAACACTCCACAGAAACGATGGTGCATGCTTGCCCTGCCTCCCCTTCCCCCTCCCGCGTTCACTGTTTACCTGACCTCAGTCTTACGTGGAATGCCATCGAACGCGTTGCACGCACTCCGACCACGCCCTGTGAGCTACGGACGGCGGCTGATTGCTCGTGGATCATGGTCATTGGACTCATCTATTTCCGACTAATAGTTCGTCGCACACTCGCTGCCACGTACTTGACGATAGTAACCGACTCTAGAGACTGACAGAAGAAAGTGTCGTTAAACGCCATTTTGGTATTTCCGTCTATTTACTCGAATTGTGATACATATTTTAGTGAAACGAAATAAATTCGTTGAAATCAAATGGATGAAATATATGGAGGTGGACTGAAATGATATTTCGATTGTCAGTGTGTGTTCACTGCTTTTCTTAACGTTCACGATCTCTGAAAGGTTTGCACTGATATCGTTTCACGACATCCTCATCGGTACATTTATTTCGTTTCAGTGCATATAGTTCAGTGCGACGAGGTACAGTTCCCCCCAGGGGTGCAGTTCTATTCCTACATACCTCGTGGAAGAAGATCTGGTAACAGTATCCTAAAATCGCAGGTAGAGACATCTGCAACAATGAGAGACTCTAACACGTCTCGAGGGGTGCTCAGATGGCGTATTGTCTGACTGTTGGCGACAAGCAGGAAATCCTCACAGAGATGCTGAAGAAACTGAACTGGTAGACTCTAAGATTAACGCAAACCGTCCTGTGAAAGCCTGCTTACAATGTTTTAAGATGTACAACTTTATAACGTGGACAGCCACAGCCTTTGAAATTCATGATAAACTGAACTCGTATAAAAGCACAAACAGCTGTAATTGATGATTTATTCACAGGAGTGGTTTCACTACTTCAAAGCAGCATTTGCAGGTTGTACTATATAGAAAGGAAAACATGCTTTAGATCTATATAGTTAAAAATTAAGGACAATCGTTAAAAATAAACCCAAAAAGATTACGTACAATAGGGTCACATAATTAGCGAGCGGAGACACTCCCAACGTCGAAGTCACTGAACGTAACCCCATGAAAAGGGGAAGGGAGAAATGGGACGTAGTCAACAAAAAATTTCATCTGCATTCAATGTGTACATGAATGCCCATGTAGACTTCGTGGATTAATTAACTTCTCGCTTTCCAATTTTTAATCTTGCATAATCCTTTTCCTTCTGCGGCTTTTTATCTTTGTAGCCAAGGGGCTGGTTAATGTGTCACGTTTCTCACGCAGACACTCTGTTGATGGAATCTTGTTTTATGCTTCTTGTATAGCACTTTAATCCAATTTATTACATTTAACTACGTTTTTTTACCATAGTACCTCATCCCCTGCACTCTTCGCCTCAATGATCTGCCAGTTATTATTGGCTCCCTTCTTCGTGGGCCTGGATTCAGAGACGGGCGTCTCTGTGGGCTGTATGAACTTCTGTAAATATTTTTCATTTAGGTTTATTTTTATTGGCTGCCCTTGATTTCTTAATTATATGAATTACAAGGATCCTTCCCTTCTTTATAGTATAACTTGAAGATGCTGCCTTAACGCAGTGAAACCGGTCGCGTGGAAAAGTCATCAGTTGCAGTTGTGGGCGGTTTGATTCGAGTTCAGTTTACCAGCTTTAAGTGAGGAATCTAGAAATGTACTACACCCCCGCACGTAACTCTTCCGTACTTACCGTCAAGACAAGATTACCGTAATTACAGCGCTCACCTTCAGACACTCATTCTTCCAGTGTTCCACTCGCCCACAGAGCTGAAAGGACTCTAGTAACTGGCAATGGGAAGTTCTCTCTGCCATGCGCTTCACAGTAGGCTGCTGATTGTAAATGAAGATGTAGAAATCCATGTCCGGTTTCCCGTCAGACAAACTTTCAACTGTCACCACAGGTGCATCACATATACTTAGCTGTCAGTATTTTGCATCAAATGCTAATCAACTATAAATACACTGACGGAAAAAATCACATCATCTTAATGTAGAGTAATGTAATTGCGGCAATACATTTGTTTAACCAACATATTTAAGTGATTAACATCGCAAGATCACAGGTTAACGTAATCGTGACACAATTCAATACAAATGTGAAACGCTGGTACATTAATAACCGGTGTAACGACCAGAATATTGAATGAAAGCGTGGAAAAGCGCGTGTATTTTGTTACTTCTTGGGATGGAGTTGCATGGCTGTTACAGTTGGTTGGTCAATGCAGGGACGGTTAATGCTGGTTGCATCTTCAGGTCCAGTAATATCCTACATACAGTATCGATAGAAATAAATAGATTCATACCGCATAAGTTAATAAGAGACGGGACTGATCCACCATGGTACACAAAACACGCCAGAACACTGTTGTAGAAGCAACGAAAAAAGCATGCCAAATTCAGAAGAACGCAAAATCCCCAAGACTGGCAATGTTTTACGGAAGCTCGAAATTTAGTGCGGACGTCAATGCGAGATGCTTTTAATATTTTCCACAATGAAACATTGTCTCAAAATATGGTAGAAAACCCAAAGAGATTCTGGTCGTATGTAAAGTACACCAGTGGCAAAAAACAGTCAATACTGTCACTGCGCGATAGCGATGGAAATGTTACCGATGATGGTGCCACTAAAGCGGAGTTACTAAATACATTTTTCCGTAATTCCTTCACGAAAGAAGACGAAGTAAATCTTCCAGAATTCGATACCAGGGCCCACTGCTGTTCCTGATTTATGTAAATGACCTAGGTGATAATCTGAGCAGCCCCCTTGTTTTGTTTGCAGATGACGCTGTTATTTTCCATCTAGTAAAATCATCAGACGATCAATTCCAATTACCAAGTGGTCTAGAGAGGATTTCTGTATGGTGAGAAAAGTGGCAATTAGCACTAAACAAAGAAAAGTACGAGGTCATCCACATGGGTACTAAAAGAAATCCGATAAATTTTGGGTATACGTTAAATCGCACAAATCTAAGGGCTGTCAATTCGACTAAATACCTAGGAATTACAATTACGAGCAACTTAAATTGGAAAGATCACATAGATAATATTGTAGGGAAGGCGAAACAAAGATTGCGCTCCCGGCGGGGTCAGGGATTTTCTCTGCCTCGTGATGGCTGGGTGTTGTGTGCTGTCCTTAGGTTAGTTAGGTTTAAGTAGTTCTAAGTTCTAGGGGACTGATGACCGTAAATGTTAAGTCCCATAGTGCTCAGAGCCATTTGAACCATTTTTTGAAAGATTGCGCTTTTTTGGCAGAAGATGCGACAAACCCACTAAAGAGACAGCCTACATTACACTTGTCCGTCCTCTGCTGGAATATTGCTGCGTGGTATCGGATCCTTACCAGGTAGGATTGACAGAGGACATCGAAAAAGTGCAAAAAAGTTATCGCGCAATAGGGGTGAGAGTGTCACTGATATGATACGCGAGTTGGGGTGGCAGTCACTGAAACAAAGGCGGTTTTACTTGCGAAATTTCAATCACCAACTTTCTCTTCCGAATGCGTAAATATTTTGTTGACACCCATCTACGTCGGGAGAAATGATCATCATAATAAAATAAGAGAAATCAGAGCTCGAACGGAAAGATTTAGATGTTCCTTTTTCCCACGCGCCATTAGAGAGTGGAACGGTAGAGAAGTAGTATGAAAATGATTCGATGAACCCTCTGCCAGGCACTTAGGTGTGAATTGCAGAGTAACCATATAGACGCAGATGTAGACTGGAGACAGATCTGCTGATCGACTAGACCAATGCAACATGTCGACTCTCTGTGGAGCGTGTTTGTTTACAACAGCGGTATGTGGACTAGCGCTATCCTGTTGGAAAACACCCCCTGGGACGCTGCTTATGAATGGCAGCACAACAGATCGAATCACCACATTGACATGCCAATTTGCAGTCAGGGTGTTCCTGTTGTACGAAATCGCACCCCAGACCAGTGTGGGTCCAGGTGTAGGTCCAGTGTGTCTAGCACACAGACACGTTGGTTGCGGGCGCTCAACTGGCCTCCTCCTTACCAAGACACGGCCATCACTGGCATATAGGCAGAACCAGCTTTCATTAGAAAACACAGGAGAGCTCCACCCTGCCCTCCAATGAGCTATCGCTTGACAATCCTGAAGCTGCAAATGCGGTGATTGGGGTCAGTGGAATGCACGCTACATTGCGTCTGGCTCGAGCTGTCCTTGAAATAACCGACTTGTAACGGTCCATTGTGTCACTGTGATGCGAACTGCTGCAGATGCAGTACGATCCGCCAGAGCCATACGCCGAACGCGATGGTCTTCCCTCACGGTAGTGCTACGTGGCCATACAGAGTCCGGTCTTCTTGTGACCGTACATTCTCGTGACCACCGCTGCCAGCCATACATAGTGCCTACATTCCTACAAAGCCTTTTTGCTGTATTGCAGAAGCTGCCCTATTGCACGACCTCTTTCAAACTCAGTGAGGTGTTGACAGTGGAGTCTTTCTCGTGTTAAAGGCATTCTAACATCAACTCACCATGTCCAGTGTCAAAGGTAACTAACGCTCACGACCGTTACAGCGTGCATTTAAGACAAACCTGATTTGCACCTCACAGTGGCGCTAGTAACATCACTTACGCGACTGGCGCGAAATTCGAATAGGTATCGTCTTCCAGATGTAGAAACGGCCTACACATAAATCAAAGTCGGTAGGCTTACCGACTTTGATTTATGACACACAACTTTTTCTTCGTGTTGCGATATTTTTTCATCAATATATTGTACATTTAAGTCTTCCTCCTCCCCCCCCCCCCCCCCCTCGCCAACGCGTCCTTTTGTTTCCATGTGATGTGAAGACTAATCTCAGGAACTGCTATACGGACTTTGATACGCTTTTCAGTAATAAATAGAGTCAGTCATAAAGGAAATTTCTGTATGCAATTGCCGGCCGTTATGGCCGAACGGTTCTAGGCGCTTCAGTCGGGAACCACGCTGTTGCTACGGTCGAAGGTTCGAATCCTGCCTCGGTCAGGGATGTGCGTGATGTCCTTAGGTTAGTTGGGTTTAAGTAGTTCTAAGTTCTAGGGGACTGATGACCTCAGGTGTTAAGTCCCATAGTGGTTAGAACCATTTGAACCATTTTTGTATGCAATTTATAACAGACAAGTCGTCTGCCCTTGATACGTACAAACCTAGACAGATTGCTAGTTTCAAAATATTTCGCACAATTCGTAACCATTCTCTAACAATGCGACTTACATGTTAGTTTTGAATAATCTTTGAGTTCTACAATCGTTGTCTGCTGTCAGTTATACAACATCGTGTACAGTAATGTCGCTATCAAAGTACCATGACGCATATCGGACGCAACTCTCGCTTCTTAACAACGACATACTGAGTTCCTTTTGCTAGATAGTCTTGAGTTCAGTCTAACACCTAATCTGATAATGCATCTGATGTGCATTGATCTCGAGGAATACCGACGCCTGGATAGACACGACTAAAACCATAGGGTCGACGCGGTGAAGTGATAACCCGCTTGACAACTGCTGTCGGCGCCCTATTTAGGGCCAGATGGATAGGATATACCACTGTCGTTACTGTGTATACGTCGAGCGCTCTCTGGTCTATGAACTCACTTGGCGGAATTACGATAAGGCCATTGCTGTTGTCATCAGGGAGCGCACAGCTCGCCATTGGCCATTTCACATCCATTACTAGCGACGCGCAGCAGTGACTGAGCGAAGCAGTTGACAGGTAACATCGACTAAAGCCATACCGAAATTTAATATACGGACTGCCCAACATACGTAGAGTGGACACTGAGAATTTCATTAGCTTCTGCGGAGTATTGCAACGCAAGAGGATTCATGGATGCCATCCTGGACAACGCGGGAAGCCAGCAAATCCTTCACAGCAAATTCTGTGTAGAAGGGATCTGATTATGCCTTTCTAGTCTCCTTTGAAAATTGTTAAGTACGTCTGTGGATCATATGGATGTGTAGACTGAATACTCGCGCAGTGTGTTGTGTTTGGGTTTCTGCTGTGGATTGCCGTCGTGTGAAAGCAGGAGAGTGGGTGGAACTACATGCTGGCACTAAGTACCTATCCGTAAGCCGAATTACCAACGATAAAGTTAGGTGTTACAGCATTGCAAGGAGCACTGCAGGGGGCTTTAATATTTGACCCAGGACAAAAGTACAGAAGCTTCTGAACAGAAACTCCGTAGCACATCTTACCCTCCCCTCCTCCCGTTCGAGTGCCTTCACATCGGCGTACGTAGGCGATAGCAGTTACGTTTATTGGTTCACTGCTTAGTTGTTGTTGTTGTGGTCTTTGGTCCAGAGACTGGTTTGATCTCCATGCTGCTCTATCCTGTGAAAGCTTCTTCATCTCCCGTATAGCAACCTACATTCTTCTGGATCTGCTTAGTGTATTCATCTCTTGGTCTCCCTCTAGGGTTTTTACCCTCCGCGTTGCCCTCCAGTACTAAATTGGTGATCCCTTGATGTCTCACAACTTTCCTACACACCGAACCCTTCTTCTGGTGAAGCTGTACCACAAATTCCTCACCTCCCTAGTTCTATCCAGTACCTACTCATTAGTTTCGTGATCTACCCATCTAATCTTGAGCATTCTTCTGTAGCACGTTTGATAAATGCCAAGTTCTTTCTTTTTTTTTAAAAAAAAAAAAACAACTCGATTTTGTAATGGGGCTGAAGCAACGTCTCACCCGCTCTCAGTTCTTCAAGTTTCATTTCGTTTCCCCCTCCTCTTCTGGCTACTCCACTTTTTTTCTTTTTGAGACGATCGCTGAGTCAGAGAGAGAGAGAGAGAGAGAGAGAGAGAGAGAGAGAGATAACGGTATATCTGGGTGTGCCACATGACTTGGATGTCGTCCGAACTTGGGGTATACTCGCCGACGGCGTACAGTCGATCGCAGGATGGGGAAGCATGCGTGACATGAGAGCATTTGACCAATTAGACCCCGTCTCCACCACCTTGCGGATATTGCACTTTCCATGAACCACAATGACAAAGATGCACAGCGGTTGGAATAGGGGAAAATCTTTGTCCTCGTAGTCAACTGCCTTCGCCCATGAGTGTGTTGATGACAGGTTTCGCCATCGGCAATAGGGGATTGTAGCGGCTGACAGACGGGCCAGTTGTCATACAAGCCTACTAGCTGTAGGTTTCAGATATCATAATCCTATGTGTGCCTCTGCTCACCGTCTGTCACAGGCTACAGGTATTAACTCGTATGCAGGAACTGAAACACTTGAAACGTAGAGGAAGTCGTCTGATCCAATGAGTCACGGCACACACCAGTAAAGGCCAGTTGCAGGGTATGATTACGTGGGAAAACACTTGTGGGAATGCATCTCGCTTACCAAGACATCTTCATTGAGGCAGGCGTTGGAGGTATGCACATTTACATCGCATAAAGTATGCTCCCCTCCAATACTCCAGGTATGCTACTCCTGTCCGGAGAGCAATACGTTGAACCTGTTGCCCTATAACCTGCATTAGTTTTCTAAAGGCGTAACTGCACTCGAAAAGCTTACCAACATGATAGTAGCGTTAAGGAATCGGAAATTTTCTAACAGAAGTGTGGGCGGCAGTAATTGTACAGGAAAACGCATACTCGAGTACAGCAACCAGACTCAAATGGATGCAGCTTGCAGTAGTTATGCAGAGATGTAGGGCCATGCACGGAATATACACTTTCCGGTCACATTAATATGACCACCGCCTGTGTTCGACGTCAACTAGCAATAACTGCTCAAAGACGGCAGCACTAGCACTGGAAAACTGGTCAGAAACATATACTTATATGGATATAAGTATATAGTTCTGGCAATACCGGCCATGACCTTCCTCTTCTGAGCCGATGCACAACACACATTACCCGAACTCTTGCGGGACTTGTTAAGAATGTCTTCTACGAGTGTGTTGGGTAGGGACACTACGAATGTAATGTGTGGACATATAAGGTGAGAATGTTGTTCTCGCGGGAGGCGTGCGCGAGATAGTCCCTGCAGACGCACTAACCTGTGTGACCTCGGTGGCTCAGATGGATAGAGCGTCTGCCATGTAAGCAGGAGATCCCGGGTTCGAGTCTCGGTCGAGGCACGCATTTTAACCTGTCCCCGTTGATATATATCAACGCCCGTCAACAGCTGAAGCTATTAATATATAATTCTAATTTGGCCAGAAACAGTCTGAAAATCTTGTATGGTTGGTGCACATAAGGTTGTGCTGAGAAAGAGAAGTTAAGAAAAAAATTAGATTCGTTGCGCCGTTTGCGAGCTACTTGGCATTGAAATTAGTCGATCAGGTCGTCGCGGGCGCAAATGCAGACACTTTCAGGCACTAAAATACAGTAATGCACAGACGTCTGGGGGTCCGTGAGTTACCAATCGTTCAAATGTTCACTAACAATTAAAATGTGCCTTTTTAGGAAGCGATCAATTTAAATTAGGTGAAAAAAGTTACGTATGTTTGTGTTCAGCTCATCAAATGAAGAGCACGTTTGGTGATACTGTCTGTGGCACGCTGCTTGAGTTTCGCGCTCGATGACCTGATTGGCTGACTGCAATGTCAAATAACTCGGAAACGGGGCAACTTGTCGAATTTTTTTCTCGATAATTATTTCTCAGCACAGCATCTTGTGAAACACCTTTACAAGCTCTTCAGACTGTTTCTGACCACGCTGGATAAACCGTGTACGAAGAACACGCAAAACAGTGCTGTCATTTTCGTAATGCGGACATCCGAAAAGGCAAGATCGTTGGCTTTCGGGACAAGCGTGAAAGCGTTTCCGAAACAGTTAAGTTTGTAAGCTGTCCGCGTGCCGCCGTAGTTCAAGTATAGCATGCATGCAAAAATGACGCTAACCAGAATCGGCACCGAGGCAACTGTGGGCGTCATGGGCAATCGATGAAGGGGTCAACGACGGCTGTGAAGGAACAGACGTGCAACTGTTGTGCGTCAAACATCTCAGATGAACCACGAGGCTTCCAGCAGTGTCTTCTCAACGACAGTACAACGATCGTTACTGCATATGTGTCCTCGTGGTAGGTACCTGATTCATGTATTCATGCTGACTGCTGTTCATTGGCGAAGAAAGCTGGAATTTAAACGCCATTACTGCAACGGGACATCCACTGAGTGACGACAGATAGACTTTTCAGATGAATCACGTTTTATACTCCATTGGACAGACTTCTTGGCATGCACGGCCTAAAACTTCTGAAAGTAAACACCCTGCAACAATCGTCGGAAGATCCCAGACCGGAGTAGGGAGCATTACATGTCTGCGGGATGTTTTCGTGGCATCCCCTGGATAATCTCATCATTCTAGAAGAAACTGTGGATCGACACCAAAATGCATCTACCGTTGCATCCATATCCACACCTACATCCTATTTGTTTTTCCTCGACACAGTGACATCTACCAGACGGACGATGCGGCGTGTCACACAGCTCGCAGTGTACGTACGTGGTATACCGTACTACCGTGGCCAGAAACTCCCCAGACTTGAACGTAGTCGAGATTCTGTGGGACCACCTCGATCGGACTGTTAGCGCAGTGGATCCTCATCCGCCGAACCCAGCACAGCTCGGTCCACGCTGCAGAAGATTGTTATATAGGCTTTTGACAGGTGGCTACTTTAATGTGGCTGAACAGTGTAATAGTATGGAGAGTTGCATCAGACCAGTCGTCGTACTGAAGACCGCAACAAGCGCACTTCGATAAGCGTAAAATCGATGTCCACGTACATTCCTGTCTTGACGACTGCCACATCATATGATTTTCTGTCACTCAGGACAGTGACAACGCTCGCCGCATCCCTCATGCCTTACAGTAGCTGTCATGAGCAGCTGTTGTGGGGAACATTCTGGAGAAGTGTTCTCAATAAAATTATTACGTTGTTGTACGCGGCACCTCTAAGACGTCGAGAGACACCAGACATTCACTTAGAGTGTCAAATGTAGCAATCACCGCACGTCGCCATCAGGGATAAAACGAGACGCTGTGGAGAGCAATTATGGTCTAGCCTGCTGTTCTGCCTGATATATGAACCCCTATAGTGTTGTGTTGCCTGAGATGGTAATAAACGTTGCCCAGTTTTCTTCTTGGAGAACACAAATGACGCCTTGAAATCGGCCGAAACCAATATAACTTCAGAATTACAACGAATACGTGGTCTCGCAATAGTACTTTTATCAACATTCAGGCAAGATATTTCCTTACAAAATATGTCGGAAAACGTAATGTTTTTGATTATTAATGAAAGTCTACACTCAGTTTGTTTGATAGTAAAATGTAAATGACAACTGTGACAAATAGTTGAACTTGATTTTGTTGCCGGCCGGAGTGGCCGAGCGGTTCTAGGCGCTTCAGTCTGAAACCGCGTGACCGCTACGGTCGCAGGTTCGAATCCTGCCTCGGGCATGGATGTCTGTGCTGTCATTAGGTTAGTTAGGTTTAAGTAGTTCTGAGTTCTAGGGAACTGATGACCTCAGATGTTAAGTCCCATAGTGCTCAGAGCCATTTGAACCATTTTTTTTATTTTGTTAGATAATCGAGTGTCCTACGAACAGAATTACCTACTCCAAACCGACTAACATGGATACCGAGAACACGGTTCATCTGAAACCCAACTCTCGCTCTTCTCACATGATACACTGAAAGCCATTGACGAAGGCACTCAGGTAGATGCAGCTTTGTTGCCTGCCAAAAGGTATTTGACGCGGTATCTCTCATACGCTTGCTTATTGTCCAAAGTCTGATCATATGGAGCATCAAGCGTGATTTCTGACTGGATTTAGGTAAGACCTCTGCTATTCGTATTGTATATTAACAATCTCGTGGACAAAGCAATTAGTAAACTCGAGCTTTTTGTGCATTTTGCAGTTATCTATAATGAAGTAGGTTCTGTAAAAGCTGCACAAATGTTGCCACATCTTGATAAGTTTTTGTGGGACGTGGGAAGGATGTTGATGGTGGCAGAGTCATTCTTCTAGTGATTTCGCTTGATGGAAGAAGGGAAGCGTGTTTGATATTCCGCCAGACTGTCCACTACCAAAGGCATCAGTTGTATAGCCTTTTGTAGGCATTGGAGATGAGGCATTTATTACATCTTAAAGTCGATGGGTTTTAGATCCAGACGCCAGATTTCAACAGACGTCTTTGTGGATCACGATGATTGACTACCAGGTGTAGAAGTATGAAACCGCAATGTGTAGGGCCCATGAGACCGCGTCTGCAGCGTCATCTGCTTCCTGTAACGGCTTACGAAAAAGTCAATACACAGTAACACAAGTTCCATACATCGGTGTCTGTTCCAAACACGTAAACGTTCCAAGTCTTGTGCCTGCGAACTACGATTTGCGGACAGCATTGGTTTTCTGTTATCATTTGGAGAAAACTTCTGCAGAATAGCATCGAATGCTTGTCGTAGCTTTCAGCGAACATGCTCTTGGGAAAATACAGTGTTTCGACTGGTTAAAAAAATTCAAAAGTGGTGATTTTGACGTGAGAAACGACGAGCGCGGGAAACTACCGAAAAAGTTCGAAGAAAACGAATTGCAGGCCTTATTGGATGATGATACTCAGACGAAACAGGAACTCTCGGAACAATTGAATGTGACGCAGAAAGCCGTTTCTATTCTGTTCAAAGCTATGGGAAAAGCGCAGAAAATGGGAAAATGAATTCTGCATGAACTGAATGAGAGACAGCAAGCAAATCGAAAGGCCACTTGTGAAATGCTGTTCGCTAGATACAAAAGAAAGTCGTTTCTCCATCGAATAATGATACGTGATGAAAAGTGGCTCCTAAGCGTCGTAAATCATGGGTGAATCCAGGCAAACCATCGACATCCACTGCAAGACCAAATCGCTTTCGAAAGAAGACACTGCTCTGTGTTTGGTGGTATCAGGAGGGTGTCATCTATTATGAGCTGCTAAGACCTGGTGAAACCGTTAACACTGATCGCTATCAACAGCAAATGATGGATTTAAATCTATCATTACATGGAAAACGACCGGAATAGGGAAAAAGCAACACAAAGTCATATTGCTCCATGATAACGCCACGTCACACATAGCAAAGCAGGTCGGAGAAACGATCGAGGCGTTCAGTTGGGAAATATTAATGCATGCGGCTTAGTCTCCAGACTTGGCTCCGTCCGACTATCATCTGTTTGCATCACTCGTACACGCTCTCGCCGAACAACAATTCGTATCAAAATGTACGAAAATGGCTCGTTGACTGGTTCGTTTCAAAAGAAGAACTCCTTTATTTTTTATTGTATTTTTTTATTTGGCGTGGCATTTATAACCTGCCGGAGAGGTGGGAGAAATGTATAAATAGCAGTGAAGATTATTTTGAATAAAATATTAAACTTCCTGGCAGATTAAAACTGTGTGCCGGACCGAGACTCGAACTCGGGACCTTTGCCTTTCGCGGGCAAGTGCTCTAACAACTGAGTTACCCAAGCACGACTTACGTCCTGTCCTCACAGCTTTACTTCTGCCAGCTGCTTCTGGGTAGCTCAGTTGTTAGAGCACTTGCCCGCGAAAGGCAAAGGTCCCGAGTTCGAGTCCGGTCAGGCACACAGTTTTAATCTGCCAGGAAGTTTCATATCAGCGCACACTCCGCTGCAGAGTGAAAATCTCATTCTGGAATAAAATATTGTTTATCAGTTTCAAATAACGGATGTGTAATTATTGCAGCGAAATTCCAGCTTCATACTTCTACACGTGGTAAATGTGTTTCTGCAACAATGAGCGCTAACTGGAGCATATTTTGGAAGCCAATAGAAACTTCACAAGAATGTGCTGACGATATTGAAAATGTACATATATTCCGCACAACACCGTCAGTCACCTAGAAGGATCCCCGAGTGTCGATGAGCAAAATGCGGTAGAAATCTAGCTTTCTATGCGAGGCACTTACCAGGTAGGACGAAACATTAACAGAGTACCAAATGAAGCTGCGCCAATGATAGACGGTTTTGCAAACTTTTTCCTGTCGCAATAAATAATGATTTCATGTGATAGTCAGTTACGCTACTTAAACTTTAGTAGCGCCTCTCGTTTTAATACAATGAAAGAAATAATATATTAAGAAAATATGTACTTGTAGTTCGTAATAATGCTGCCACCCCATCATATAATTTGTCCTAAGTGAATCAGTTGGGGTGAATGTTTTCTCGATGGTCCGATAAAGGAAGCCGAGTACAAACAGCTGCTATCGTGGTGTCCGCTTATGCCATTTTCTCAGCAGTACAACAAAAGAAACCGACGCTGCTACCAGCAATAATAGTCGAACACTGCCGGCGTTGCCCGAACGCAGCCGGAGTCTCTCGAACGCTCTGGTCGCCACTCTCAGAAACAAACATGTTCGGTTCCCTGAGCCCCGCTCTGCTTACAGCGCCACCGTAGTCACACGCACTGACGTCGAACAAGACGGGTGCTTGTTTCGCCAGCGACGCGCTGCTCTGATCTGCTTGGTCGCCGCACCGTGCTGCTCTGGATGTGCCGCGCCGCTCCACTATAATGCATCCGTCTGCAAAGGTACTGTGTTTCTACACAAATGTTACAGTTTCGATTAGATATACAAAGGCTGTTTGGGATAGATTTTTTTATCTTGCATGCTTGACTATAGAGCAAATCACACTTTTTTTTTTTTTTTTAACCGCCAGTCAGTTAAGTAACTGCATAGGTGTGTTTGTGAGTGGAAGACTAAATGTGAAAGCAATAACAGTCGTTCCTTTGGACAGAGCCTTAATTTTCAAAAAGCATAAATCAAGTGTAGGCTACATTGACGAAATAAAGGCAGGAAGTTAGTTTAGGGTTTAGCATCCTGTGCACAACGACATTTCAAAGATGGGGAAGGAATTCAGCCGTGCCCTTTCAAAGGTACTATCCCACTCGCCGGCCGCGGTGGCCGAGCGGTTCTAGGCGCTTCAAAAATATGATTAAAATGGCTCTGAGCACTATGGGACTTAACATCTATGGTCAACAGTCCCCTAGAACTTAGAACTACTTAAACCTAACTAACCTAAGGACACCACACAACACCCAGTCATCACGAGGCAGAGAAAATCCCTGACCCCGCCGGGAATCGAACCCGGGAACCCGGGCGCGGGACTAGGCGCTTCAGTCCGGAACCACGCGGCTGCTGCGATCGCAGGTTTGAATCCTGCCTCGGGCATGGGTGTGTGTGATGTCTTTAGGTTAGTTAGGTTGAAGTAGTTCTAAGTTCTAGGGGACTGATGACCTCAGATGTTATGTCCCATAGTGCTCAGAGCCATTTGAATCATCCCGTTCCTGGCCTGGAATGATTTAGAAAATTCACGGAGATCCTAAAACTAATGGCCGGTTGGTATTTGAACTGATACCCTCCCAAATGCGAGCCCAGTGTGCTAAACACTTCGCCACCTCGCTCTGTTTCACGAAATGAAAAGGATTGCGTTCATTTAGGGTGGAATTTCTGCCAATTTCAGAGTAAAAATTCATTTACAGGTAGTAGGAATGAAGATATACATGATATTAGTCACATTGTACTCTCCTAAGTTTAGAGAGGTTGCAAACTGATTTAATACGCCTCACGACATACACAGTGGGCCGGAGTGGCGAACCGACGAACAGCACAGAAATCATGAAAGCTCTGTTCACATGTTATTGACGGTAATAAAATATAAGACCCAAAACAAAGAGAAAGAAACTGATAGTGTTGAATAGTCAGAGATGAAGAACGACACATGAGCATAGATAGCAACATCAGATACGGTTATAACAACAGTATCTGATTAGAAGAGATAATTTGAAGAACATCATATTGTATAAACATTTAGGGGCAACAAAGTAGTTTTATGGAATAGGACGACAGATTACACTTTGCAACAGTGAGAGAGAATAGATCACCTAAAGTTTTAAGAACATGTAATAAACTGAGTTCAATTTCATAGTCAAATGATTTCCTTTACCCTTGATTTGACTGTTTTGATTTACTTGTGTCAAATATTACAGGGTTACATTAATCTATTTAATTAAAGACTGCACGTAAACTTACAAACTGGCGAATTAGCTCAGGCTGCCCTTACTTGCAAACTTCTGAGCCGCACTTAGATGGGCACGAAATTTTTTTCCAATTGAAACCTATTTTTGACAAGGGATTTCTGTATATTATTTTAATAATCATCAAATTAGCTAAAATAAATTATTGTTAAGTTTCTGGCACGTACCTATGTCGTCTGTTTTATTTCAGAAGTGTGACTGCCCAAATCATCAGCGAACTCCCACCATGTTTCACTATTGGGACGTAAACTCGGCCAGAAGTTGGAAACAATGTGAAACAAGACTCATCCGACCAAACGACTTTCTTCCATTGTTCTGTGGTCCTGGTTTTATGGTTTCGGCACCACATTTTTCGTGTTACAGGTGTTTGCATTACAGATCAGTGGTTTTGGAATTCCATCTCGCTCTTCAGTTCCTTGCTTATGGAGATCTCTTCGCGTTGTGTTGGTGCGAGTGCGATATTGAGTTCCTTTGTGACTTTTTCGGCCATCATCCTCTTATTGTTCGTCAGAACGGTGTTCAGTAACCATATGCCACAATCGCTCAAAACACGCTTTCATCTGCGTTGTGACTTAGCCGGTGACGTTTTTCCGATTTCCCTGAATGCGTTGTATATGTTCGATATGGCGCCTTTAACCTTGGTTTAAGGAGCACCAACAATTTGCCTGTGTTGGAATTCACTTACCTCCAGCATAATGCACTTATAGCCGGCCGGTGTGACAGAGCGGTTGTTGGCACTTCAATCTGGAACCGCACGACCGCTACGGTCGCAGGTTCGATTCCTGCCTCGGGCATGGATGTGTGTGAAGTCTTTAGGTTAGTTAGGTTTAAGTAGTTCTAAGTTCTAGGGGACTGATGACCTCAGATGTTAAGTCCCATAAACCTCAGAGCCATTTGAACCATAATGCACTTACACTTACACGGGACACTGATTTTAGTACAACTGACACTTGTAGCGTATTGGGGACAGCGCACAGGTTGTGTCTGTAGTCAAATAGTGCAGTGCAGCCTGCAGATTTGGTTGTGTTCTGCATTTATGTTCAAGCACGCATTTGTCACGGTATTACCACATTTTTGCCCAACTCCTGTAATTTTCAACGGTCGTGGTGAATTTGTTTTAGGTTTGTCAGTGACAGCAATGATTTATTGACAGAACTGTAGCCAGCTTGGAATAGTCTCGTATTTTTACAGATATCGCATTACATTTACTCGTGGTTACAGTGAGCTCCCAGTCACAGAAACATACGTCTCTTCCAAAAGGTGTCTTCCGTTTGAAGTAGAGATTAGGACGAGGTCATTAGAGACAGAGAAAAAAGTCGGATCTGGAATGTTTAGGGAGGGCACTGACACCGTACTTCTGAACGGAATCATCCCAAAATTTGGATAACTGGAGCTGATGAAACCAAGGAAACCTAACTTTGATGGCCGGACGGGGTTTGCACTGCCGTCCTCTGGAATGCGAGTCCACTGTCTTAACTACCGCGATACTTCCCTTGTTCTTTCCATTTGGACTACGTACTACGAATTTGTAGTTCAAAAATGGCTCTGAGCACTTTGCAACTCTACTTCTGAGGTCATCAGTCGCCTAGAACTTAGCACTAATTAAACCTAACTAACCTAATGACATCACACACATCCATGCCCGAGGCAGGATTCGAACCTGCGACCGTAGCGGTCGCTCGACTACAGACTGTAGCGCCTAGAACCGCACGGCCACTCCGGCCGGCGAATTTGTAGGCAAGTACTATTAGATTAATAGTGCGGAGCAGTGATGCATGCTGACACCCACACTGTTGTAATTCTGTAAGTGTAATATTCAAGCTCGCGTCCATCCATTTTTTTTTTCTTTTCTTCCAAATTCCACAGTGTTTTCCTCTGTGGCCTCCTTTTTTTAACCAATTACTTACGAATTTTATTCAATACCTTCGTCGAAGTGTATCGGTTTATATCGTCGCGTCTTGCCTGGCAATCTTCTTTTATCGGCAGTAGCGCTGGCAGTGTTCCACGCATCACTCGTACTTCGCCCTCGCCACAGCACATGAGCGACGCGTCCTACAGAGTAGATTCTCTGCACTCGGATACTGCTGGGCGCGGTATTTCTGCTCCGATGGCCTGTCCTTGTTTGTCGCCGTGAGTACCCGGGAGTGGCGTCACGTTTTTCTGCCGCGTCTGCCATCCTCTCGAGTCCGGACAACCGTTGCGCCAGGGAGCTGTGTACACGCCGGCATGCCGCGCCGCCCCAACTTTGGCAGTTACTGGAGGGCCATTGTCTGGTTTCGGGGCGCCCGGTAACGGAGTTTCGCAGCGATGGCGATCGGGAAGCGTAATCGATAGTCGCGAGGCGGGCACAGCCTCCAGTAGAAGCGGGGGCACCTCGAAACACTCACGAGGGCGCAGTTGGTAACAAGGCGGTGCTGCACAGTGCACTGTAAAACTAACAGGACCCTCGCATTGGAAATGCTTATCATTTCCAACAGTTCAAAACTTCAATGTTTAATGTCTTTCTTAAAAGTCTTTTGTGGTAGATTTAATTGAGGCTTGCATTGGAAACCAATTTATTATAATTATATTCATCTATATATATTTATGACAATCTCTGTTGCACAGGATAGAGTAGCATGGAGAGCTGCATGAAACCAGTCTCAGGACTGAAGACCACAACAACAACTACTGTATGTATGTATGTAAGTTCTACATCTCCTCCTATACAACAGGATCGATTTCAAAGACACTTTGTAGGCTACACGTCCACCAATACTTGGAAAGAAGCACTGCATGATTAACAACCATCTACCCTCCATATGGCTGGTGTTGTCGCTGGAAAAAGGATGTCACAGTAGTATAATTCAGCAAGGTCTGAGGCAATTGCAACCACATTTTGAGCATACGTGACCCGTTATTTGTATTATATGTGTGGAAATTTCTTGGGGTCAACCTTCTGCATAACAAGCTAAAGAAACAACATGATATACCACGGGGGGTCCACAATACCCAAAGAAAAATTTATTGTTAGACATACACTGAAGCGCCAAGGAAACTGGTATAGGCATGCGTATTCAAATACAGAGATATGTAAACACGTAGAGTACGGCGCTGCGATCGGCAACGTCTATATAAGATAAAAGGTTGTTAGATCGGTTACTGCTGCTACAATGTCATAGTATCAAGATTTAAGTGAGTATGAACGTGGCGTTATAGTCGGTGCACGAGCAATGGGACACAGCATCTCAAAGGTAGCGGTGAAGTGGGGATTTTCCCGTACGACCATTTCACGAGTATACCGTAGATATCAGGAACCCAGAAAAAACGTCAAATCTCCGATATCGCTGCGGCCAGAAAAAGATCCTGCAAGAACGGTGCCAACGACGACTGAAGAGAATCGTTCAACGTGACAGAAGTGAAACCCTTCCACAAACTGCCGCAGATTTCAATGCTGATCCATCAACAAGTGTCAGCGTGGGAAGCATTCAACGAAACGTCATCGATACGGGCTTTCGGAGCTGAAGGCCCACTCGTGTACTCTTGATGACTGCACGACACAAAGCCTGAAGCCTCGCCTGGGCCTGTCAACATCGACATTGGGCTGTTGATGACTGGAATCGTGTTGGCTGATCGGACGAGTCTCATTTCAAATTGTATCGAGCGGACAGACGCGTACGCGTATGGAGACATCCTCATGAATCCATGGACCCTGCATGTCAGCAGGGGACTGTTCAAGTTGGTGGAGGCTCTATAATGGTGTGGGGCGTGTGCAGTTGGAGTGATACGGGACCCTTGATACGTCTAGCTAGAACTCGGACAGGTGGCTCGTACGTAAGCATCCTGTCTGATCATCTACATCCATTCATGTCTCATGTCCATTGTGCATTCCGACAGACTTCGGCAGTTCCAGCAGGACTATGCGACACCCCACACGTCCAGAGTTGCTACAGAGTGGCTACAGGAACACTTTCCGATTTTAAACACTTCCGCTGGCCACCAGACTCCCCAGACATGGACATTATTTAGTATATCTGGGATGCCTTGGAATCTGCTGTTCAGAAGAGATCTCCACCCCTTCGGACACTTACGGATTTATGGGGAGCCCTGCAGGATTCATGGTGTCACTTCCCTCCAGCACTACTTCAGATATTAGTGGAGTCCATGTCACGTTGTGTTGAGTCACTTCTGCGTGCTTGCGTGGGCCCTACTCGATATTAGGCAGGTGCAGTTTCTTTGGCTGTTCACTCTAGTACGTGTACGGATACAAAACTAATTATAAACAGCATCACACTAATGGAAACTGGATAATCATGTACAGTAACAATGTATTGAAAAGAAAACTTAAAGTCTCTTGCTAATTATGTAAACTATTAAAATATTTGTTTCCAAATGTAGTATCTATTGGTGATTACACACGTTTCAGTTAGAATCAATGAAAGTTTTACATTCCTTTTTTTCCATTTTCATAACTTTATGTTCACTAAACACAAAGGAGTAGCACTTCTCGGATTTTGTTTTACAATTCTGGTCTTTTTTCCTGGAGGACGACAGTTCGCAGCATGCAACACTGGCAGTCCTTGCAGAGCTCCCACTGAACTAAACGATTACTTGCACTACTTCTTTTAGATCCCTTTTATTGCGTAAATCATACTGTATTTCTTCTGTAACTTCAGCTTTTTCAACATGTTCTTTCCACAACAAAAAGGAACTGAAGGAAATGACTAACAGACAAAAATCTTTGATTCAACGCTACTACACACAACAATGGAATAAAATTTAGAGCATTCATTTCACACTTGTACCAACATAACTTCCTACTATTTTAAACCGTACTTCTACGGATCTCGCTCCGTCTACCGCCACCATGAGCCATGAGGGCGGTGAAAACCCTGAAGATGATCTGAGTAAAGGGCCGAAACCTATTGCTAACATCTGAGGAAATGGCCGAAACCGATTGCTAACAAATGAAAGATCTGAAAACGCGATAGAGACTTTTTTTTTAATTGTGGGTGTGCTTTCTAAACTTTTTCTACAGAGTGCATTCATAGATGTGTGGTTTTTTTTCCACTCAAAAATCCCAAGCGGGATACCACAGTCTCCATTCAGCATTTGAATTATTATTTATTACATAGATAAAATTTACTTTAAAAACTTCAGCAATGGGAGTGTTTAGTGGAGACAATTTAACAATGTCACAAAGCCTCAAAAATGTAAACCATTTCAAATAGCTACATGTAATACGAGGCCGTCATGAAAAATAATATCTCAGAATTTTTTATGCAAAAACTCTTAAATCTGTATTCATTTATCAATATAGTCGCCCTGACGACCAACACATTTCTTCCAGCGAGAGACCAGTTCGTTGATGTCACTGTGGAATGTTCAACTTTGTTGACGGAGCCACGAAATCACCTCTGCTTGCATCGCTTCAACACTATCAAAGTGAAGTCCTCGCACACGTTCTTCAATTTCTGCCGGAGCCCTCTAGCAGTATAGGGCTGCAAATTGTCTCAGCAAAGCGGAGAAGTCAATCAGGTAATATGAATGACAGAGTAAGAAATTTGTAGGCATTACTTTCAGCACTCCCTCGTATATAAATCAATAAAAATCCCTGCATGTATGTATGTACCTATGTATGTGTATGTGTGTAAATAAGTTACACATATGTTCCTGAAACACCGGATCGAGTACAACAGAACTTACTGTGCGGAAAGAAGCACTGTGTGGTTAACAAGCATCTCTCTTCCATGCGGGTGGGGGTTGTGGTTGAGAAAAGGTTGACGTCTGGGGCAGTTACAACCAAGTTTTGTGTATATGTAACCCATTATTTGTATAGAAATACCTTGGTGTTAATAAACTACTACTACGGCTGGAAGTGAGGAATAAAAGCCATGACATGTAAAAGTATTCGTCAGAAACCGATATTAGTATCGTATCCTTAATTTTTCGGGTCGCTAGGCACACTGGTACAGTCTCCATGTGATTTTACCCATAGCGTGGGCGGAAGGGGGGGGGGCGGGGTGATAAAAACAGTGACATCAGTATATCTCTGCAATTCCTGACGCAGTTTTCACGAAACTTCGCACACCTATTGCTTCCTATATGACAAAAATTATTTGACTGTAAGACACCTCTGGCATCACTAAAGGTTGGGATGGGGTGATGGGAGGTGACATGTAAAAATATTCGGAAATACCTGTTAATGTTTTCCACACTTTAAAAGCATGAAACGCAATATGTGTTCAAATGGTTCAAATGGCTCTGAGCACTATGGGACTCAACTGCTGAGGTCATTAGTCCCCTAGAACTTAGAACTAGTTAAACCTAACTAACCTAAGGACATCACAAACATCCATGCCCGAGGCAGGATTCGAACCTGCGACCGTAGCGGTCTTGCGGTTCCAGACTGCAGCGCCTTTAACCGCACGGCCACTTCGGCCGGCCGCAATATGTGTCTTATTTGTGTTGTTCAGAGTATCAACTGGAAATTAAGGATGAGCGCTGTAGAGACTCAATAAGTTTTTCAACTTGTTTCGGAGCGAAAGATCATGCAACACGGTAGGATACAATAGATACATTTAAAATCCTCTCAGGAGTCGCTTGATGTAAAACAGACGAGCAACTGAAATGGATATTGCACAACTGGCATTCGTTGAAAATTAACAAATTAAATATGGTGCGAACGTAAACATTAGGCTACGCTACTGACCAGTCTGGACCACAACTTTATTAGGCATTCAGATTCGTTGGCTTCGCCAAATTACCATCTTTCATCCTAACCTAAACCATGGGCTACGCTACAAATCAGTCGAACACCGCAAGTAAATCGATAAAATCCAGCCGGACGACAACTGAAAGGGCGGAAGATTGGGTTTAATGTCCTGTCGAGATCCAGGTCTTTAGAGACGGAGCACAAGCTCTTATTTTGTCAAGGAAGGGGAAGGAGATCGGCCGTGCCCTTGGAAAGGAACCATACCGGCATTTGCCTGAGCAATTTAAAGAAGTCACGGGAACGCACAACAATTGTACCATACTCATTTGAGCGACTCATTAAAATAGTGGAACATCAGACAGCTAGCAGTGACAGTCCTTTTTATCGGATGTCAGTACGCTTCAAACGAAACCGAAATTCATCCACATGCACTGAGGGGACAAATATCGTGAGGTACCTCCTAATATGGAGTCGGCCCTCCTTTAGTCCGGTACACTGTAGCAACTCGACGCGGCATGGACTCAAGTCGTTGGAAGTCCTCTGCAGAAATACTGATTCATGCTGCCTGTGTTGCCGTCAAAAATTGCGAAAGTGTTCTCAGTGCAGGTTTTTGTGCAGGAAGCGACCTCTCAATTACTTCTTGTTCGATAGGATTCATGTTGGGCGATCTGGGTGGCCACATCATTCGGTCGAATTGTCCAGAATGTTCTTCAGACCAATCGCGAACCAACACGGCCCGGTGCCACAGCGCCTTGTCATCCATAAAAATGCCATCGTTCTATGTGAACATGGATTCCATGAATTGCTGCAAATGTCTCCAAGTAGCCGAACATTGCCATTTCGAGTCAATGATCGGTTCAATTGAACCAGAGGATCCGCTCTACTCCATGCGAACGCAGCCAATACCATTATGGAGCCACCACCGGCTCGCACGGAGCATTGTTGACAACCTGGGTCTATGGCTTCGCGGGTTCTGCGCCACACTCGAACCCTAACATCAGTTCTAGCCAACTGAAATCTGGACTCATGTGACTATGTCACGGCTTTCAAACTCGTCTATGGTCCAACCGATATGGTCATGAGCCCACGATAGGCTCTGCAGGCAATGCTGTGCTGTTAGCAAAGGCACTCGCATCGGTCGTCTGCTGCCAGTCCATCAATTCTAAATATCGCCGCACCATCCTAACGGATACGCTCTTCGTACGTCCTACAATAATTTCTGCGGTTATTTCATGCAGTTTTACTTGTCTGTTAGCACTGACAACTCTACGCAAACGCCGCTGCTCTCTGTCGTTAAGTGTAGACCATCGGCCACTGTGTTGTCCGTGGTGAGAGGAAATGCCTGAAATATGTTATTCACGCCACACTCTTGAGACTGTGGATCTCGAAATATTAAATTCCCTCACGATTTTCGAAATTGAACGTCCCATACGTCTAGTTCCAAGTACCATTCCGACTTTAAAATTCTCGTCGTGCTACCGTAGTCACGACTGTAAACATTTTGCCGTGAATCGCCTGAGTACAAATGACAAGCCCGACAATGCACTGCCCTTTTATCCCTTGTGTACGCAGTACTACCGCCATCTGTATATATGCATTTCGATACCCAATAACTTTTGTCACCTCAGTGTACGTGACATAGTCTTACCCTTGCGAAGCCGTGGGCACAAAGCTAGTTAATGACACAACTAGTTAATTATACTGCATTTAAGTGCATTCTTTTAGCAGCTGACAACAAATAAAAGCAGCTGCAGCAATATAAACAGAGCACGCTGATCTGGTTTTATATCACAAAAAATATCTGTTTTGGTCTTCAGTTGACTTTATAAACCTTACTACCACATAATTAACAATTTTAAATCAACATTACCAACTGGAGATTGAAAGCAGCAGCATGCCCATTGTGGACACAGTTACTGCAGGGTCGCTTCCCAGGTTGTAGTTCTTATTTTGAGACAAATTTAACATTGTCATATGGACTGATCCAGGATTTCTGTAGCTCATTTTCTTTACCAGGTGGTGCGTGGCAGTGAGTTGACTGACTTTGGTGGTGCTGTGGGTTAAGCTGCACAGCCGGCAGGCAAGCGTGTAGGCGGCTTTGCTACTGCGAGCTTGCGACCCTATTCGGACCAGATTTTACTTTTCATCGGCAATCGCTCCCGATGACTGAACAACCTCTGACCAGAGCTGATGCGTCTCACGTCAGGCCTTGCAGTGCAGTGCCTCCCACTAGATTATCTCATCTAATGCTCAAAAAAGAATCCTATAGGGCAGACCATGTATTGGATTGGCCAGCTCTGACTGTTCATACTGCTATTCGAATTATTTCTTACCAAATTTCGTCGATGTTCTGCAGTGTCTTGTGTACCTACAGAAAAATGCGCTTATTGAGCTGGAATATTCCTCTCTACCGAGCGAGGTGGCGCAGTGGTTAGCACACTGGACTCGCATTCGGGAGGACGACGGTTCAATCCCGTCTCCGGCCATCCTGATTTAGGTTTTCCGTGATTTCCCTAAATCGTTTCAGGCGAATGCCGAGATGGTTCCTTTGAAAGGGCACGGCCGATTTCCTTCCCAATCCTTCCCTAACCCGAGCTTGCGCTCCGTCTCTAATGACCTCGTTGTCGACGGGACGTTAAACACTAACCACCACCACCACCTTTTCCTCTCTAAAAGCACTTGTGTATAATCTTAAATAGCGCTCAACAGAACTTCATTACTGTTCAATCCTTCATTGGCCAGTTTGCTTCAACAGTCTTCAATAGTCTTCAACAGTATTAATTAAACCCCCTGCTTTTGTTAGGGTCTCGGAAGGGCCAGGTAGCTTCTCACGGGTTTTGTTTTGTTCTTGTCTTCCCACAGAATCTTTATCCTTGCTCTCCTTCCCTCTCACTCTTATTCTGAAATCCTCAATATCCTCTGTTCTTATCTGTTCCACAGGTGACGATAACCCTTCCTTGTCTTCTTCTCTGTCGTTCAGCTTCGACATATTGGCCGAAAGGGCTTGCTTCTACAATTTTCCTGTCCTTTCTCTTTGGCCCTCAATTTCCATCAGTCACCCTGAATTCAGCTGCGCACTTGGTTGTCATGCTCCGGTAAAGCTCTTCCCTAGCTGTCTGCATCAATGTCTCACCTCGTCTCTTACAGCCCAGTATTTTCCTCAATAATTTTCTGCCTGGCTTTTCTTGTTAATCTGAGCCATTTTTTGCTAGTGTTATCTAAAATTACAAACGAAAACACGCATTGGGTACCCCATATGTCAACTGGGTCATACAGTACCTGCAGATATCTGGGTGAGTGCATGTTTTGGAGCTGTAGCATCCAGAGATTTTGTCTTCCTGGGCTGTGCGTTTGGGTACCCACAGATTCAGACATCGCACACTTCTATTTAAAGGCTGTTCGGGTACTTAGATGTGCCATATTGTGACAAACACACAGTTGCTGAATGAATAAGAACTGCTTCAGACATTAGTCGTCTATAATGTCCACATAAACACCGAGAACTTACACTCAAGCGAAAACATGTTTTATTAAAACATGCACATTTAAGAAATCATAGTTTAAAGTAGTATCTGTGTCCCAAAAATAAAGAGTTGCTTTAAAATATTAAAGGATACACTACTGTTGCGGTAGAATCTGCATTAGGGTAATGTTTTCAACACTGGCCAACGTTTTGTTCTTGGAAGGAGCTTAAATACCTCTTAGTATTCGGCACCAGTTTCTGGAGAATCAATTTATGTAACTGAGAATTAAAAATCTGAAGCCACCAACTGCAATGAAATCGGCTTCTTCCTACCAGTTATCGTTTCTATATTGAAACAAAAAGCTCGCTTTTGAATAGTAATTGCTTCTTAACAAGAATACTTTCTCTTCACCATACCTACCAGCATTTCAAAATATCCTTCCTTCAATACTCAGTACGGCTATATTCATTGGCTTCCCAAAAGTGAAACATCAAGCGACATCGACGTGTTCAGAACTGAAAATGCAGTTGTCAGATGTGTATAAAGTATTCACTGACATGTCAGATATAGTTGAGCTTTTATCCTTATCTAGCAGAACGGTCATACTCCCTCCCCCGGAAGAAACCAGTGTTTACTGCACAAGCAGTGGCCTCCAAGCAAGCTTTGCAGCTGTCAGCGCTCTTGGACTGAACAAGACCCTAATTGCGCCTGATTCGTTAAGTGTACTATCAGATCTCAGGAGCCCAAGGGTACAAAGGCAAAACATCATCTGTTTTGTGGATATAATACTGAAGATGCTTACCCTACAGCTATGGTGAACTCCCTCTGGACAATAATGATATTTTTGCGTGGCTGAACGGCTTGGTGCAAGTCTTTCCATTGGACGCCACTTCGCGCTGTAATGTCTTGTTTTTATTTTTACTGCCAACGTCCTTGCCGTGGTGGTAACACCGATTCCCGTGAGATCAGCGAAATTAAGCGCTGTCGGGTTTGGCTGGTACTTGGATGAATCACCGCCTGGATCTGACGAGCGCTCTTGGCAAGTGGGGTACTCTCAGCCTTTGTGAGGCCAATTGAGGAGCTACTTGATCGAGAAGTAGCGGCACCGGTGCCCAAAAACTGACAACGGCCAGGGGACCGGATTGTATACTACATGGCCCTCCATATCCGCACCCGGTGACGCCTAAGGGCTGACAATGACACGGCGGTCGATAGGTCGGTATCGTTGGGCTTTCAAGGCCTGTTCGGCTGCTCATGCGGTGTTGGTTGTAGTTGTTAGTTTTATTTTCACTAGACCAATAGGCGCGACGCAATTTGGATACCAATGCACCAAGGTTTCCAACAAAATAAGTATGTAGACCTTCTTGCAAAGGTCACAACTCTCAACGTTTTCTTACGTAGCCCGGGTTACAAACCCTGAAATTCAAGCGAAGACACACACTGATCAGCCAAAACATTATGACCACCGACCTACTACCAATGTATACCCGTCCAGGCGATAGCAGCGTCACCTGGCGAGGTACGACTGCTGGTCAGCCACACAAGCACGTTGCATTTAGTATCAGTGGGCATGCTGTCCGCTTTTAAAATGGGGAAGGTGCACATCTTTCTGAGTTAAACCGACGGTAGACCGTGATGGCCCGTAGGTTCGACACGAGCATTTTGGAAACTGCATGACTTGTAGGGCGTTCGAGGAGTTCTGTGGTGAGTGTCATCAACAGTTGGCGAAACCAAGGTGAAACTAAGTTGTGGGGTTGGGCGGCCGCTCCTCATTACAGATGTCGGATCTCGTAGGCTGAGCAAACTGGTAAAACAGGACAGGCGGCGTGCTGTGGCGGAACTAACACCAGGATTTAATGCTGGGTAGAGCACAAGTGCGTCTCAACACACAATGCGCTGAACACTCCTAATGGTGGGCCTCCGTAACCGACGACCCATGGATGTGCCAAAGCTAACAGCACAGTCTAGGCAGCTACAACTGAGACGGACACGTGACCATCGGCACTGGACGTCGGCGCAGTGGCACAGCGTTGCATGTTCTGATGAATCCCGGTACCTTATTTGCCATACCGGTGGGAGGGCGCTTATCCGTCGTCTTCCAGGGAAACAGCTCTTTGGCACCTGTACTGCGGGATAGAGACAACTTGGCGGCGGCTCCGTTATTCTCTGGTGAACATTCACGTGGGTGTCCAATAAAAAGCTCTCAGGAAGACTCGGTGAACGATTGTTTCAGCTTTGTTTTCGAGTGTTTCAACTTTGTTTTCATCACCTGTAGGACATTTCAGTTCTTGTTATGTGAATGAATGAGGATGTAGTGACGTTTTGTTGTGTGCTTAAACTGTGAAAGATAAAGGTATAAATTGGCAACAATAATTATTGCTCACTGGAGTGTGTCAGACGCCCAGAGTCATGTTCCTCCAATTCTACTGAGCAATGTAGCATTTTCATTTCCTTTCGTTATCTATATAAACGATTTGGGAGACAATCTGAGCAGCCGTCTTCGGTTGTTTGCAGATGATACTGTCGTTTATCGACTAATAAAGTCATCAGAAGATCAAAACAAACTGCAGAACGATTTAGAAAAAATATCGGAATGGTGCGAAAAGTGGCAGTTGACCTTAAATAACGACAAGGGTGATGTCATCCACATGAGTGCTAAAAGGAACGCGTTAAACTTCGGTTACACGATAAATCAGTCTAATCTAAAAGCCGTAAATTGAACTAAATACCTAGGTATTACAATTACGAACAATTTGAATTGGGAGGAACACACAGAAAATGTTGTGGGAAAGGCTAACCAAAGACTGCGTTTTATTGGCAGGACACTTAGAAAATATAACAGACCTACTAAGGAGATACCTACACTACGCTTATCCGTCCACTTTTAGAATACTTGCATGGGGGCTTAATTATATAATGAATGCAAATACTTTTTGATTTTAGTCGCTGTCTGTCCGGCTACGAAGTCTCGTAACCGGTTGGCCCTGACCAGTATTTGTACGCAATCTGACTGCATAGAACAACAACAAGAATGAAATAAAACTTCCGTTAACACAATTAATTAATTAAGTCCCCAGCAACTATGAAAGCTACGAAACAACAAGGCACAAGTGTCGCTGTTCTGTGTGTGGAAGTGTGATTCAACGTACACATCTGGCACGGTTCTTCCTCAATAAGACCAGATATTTTAAACACCATTTATACTGAGTAATTAAAAAAAACAGAAAT
Organism: Schistocerca piceifrons; assembly: GCF_021461385.2. Classification (NCBI taxonomy): domain Eukaryota; kingdom Metazoa; phylum Arthropoda; class Insecta; order Orthoptera; family Acrididae; genus Schistocerca; species Schistocerca piceifrons. The sequence continues at coordinate 316,790,624 of NC_060139.1, read as the reverse complement.
ACTATAATTGCACATAGAAACCAGAAATACAGTCTAATACAAGAACACGAGCCAGATGCTTTGTTGACTAAACCTGTGACCAAGAGGCATTATTGTTTAAGACATTGAAATAATACAAAAAAAAGGAATTTTTTACCTTCGTATATATTGACGAAAAGCACACTCTGATCATTACAGCATCCCCAATCCAACAACATCTGGAGTCTAGCCCATCAAAACAATGCTACAAGTTCTGAACAAGCACTCACTACTGCAACTTCTGAACTATGACTCGCTACTGCAACATCTCAACAAGTACTCCCTACTACGACTACTCGATAAGAACTGCCAGTGGAGGCGGCTGAATAATACTCTTTGGCGCAATCTCTGGCGCTGTGGCTCAGTGTAGCCACCTTTCATATGCCCCTCCTCCACGGGCCAGAATTTGACGGTATTTTTGCCAGCATTGGTGGTGAAAATACCACCAAATTCGTCCAAAAAAAATACAGACAAAAATAAAAGATATTAAGAAGTAAATATCACTTCACTAAATAAATTTTGGCTTTGCACTGACCGTTCCATAACCTAATATATAAAATACAGTAAGGAATACAAATGCTTCCATACATGTGATTTTACGTAATAGTTTACATAAGTATTATTCAATCAATGGCACCAGAAATGACGAACAGGTGCAGATAAGAATCTCATAACATTTCATAAACAGTAAACACACAAAAAATCAGTTTTTACAAATATTCACATAAAATGCTTTCCAACAAGTGACATTATTCAGTAGTAGCAATTCCATCAGTGGCACCCAGCAATGTTGAGCAGGTGCAGACACCAACAAGTGACATTATGTCAGTAGAAGCAGTTCCATCAGTGGCACCCAGCAATGTTGAACAGGTGCAGACATCAACAAGTAACATCATTTCAGTAGAAGCAGTTCCATCAATTGCACCCAGCAATGGTCAACAGGTGCAGACACCAACAAGTGACAATATGTCAGTAGAAACAATTCCATCAGTGGCACCCAGCAATGTTGACAGGTACAGACAGCAACAAGTGACACCATTTCAGTAGAAGCAGTTCCATCAATTGCACCCAGCAATGCTGAGCAGGTGCAGACAGCAACAAGTGACATCTTCTCAGTAGAAGAAATTCCATCAGTGGCACCCAGCAATGTTGAGCAGGTGCAGACACCAACAATGACATCATTTCAATAGGAGCAGTTCCATAAGTGGCACCCAGTAATGTTGAACAGGTGCAGAGATCAACAAGTGACATTTCAGTAGAAGCAGTCCATCAGTGGCACCCAGCATTGTTGAACAGGTGCAGGTAACAGTCCATAATATTCACTATCACTAATTAGACAGTTCATCAGAGTTTATCAGCAGAAATTAAACATCTCCAAGTGGCACCCAGCAATGTTGAATAGGTGCAAGCACGAGCAACAGTTTGAAGGCACGCACAATTGCTTTTACAAAATTATATCAATGCACTTACATTAAACATACAAATTATAATAAACACACAAATGGTATCAGATAATTGTCATATTAAATATTACAAATACACAAATAACAGTAAACCAATAATATTTATGGGTGTCAGTGCAAGCCACAACAAACAAGTATAATAATATTTAGGAGATAGGTCGGTACCAATTATTTGGGATTAGGAAAGGAAAACACACAAAACACACTCATCTTTCATCCACATTAAGTGCTACTGTGTAATTGAACAGTGTTAACTGTGTAAATGCAATTCTGTCCAAATTTGATGTTCAACATGTGTATTAAGTAGTTGTGGTAACAGTGTATAACAGTCAATAATAGTTGGTCAAAGTCGTAGTCATCATGTCAAGACCAATGTTTGCCAAACCAAATCAGAATGTACGGTTGCTGAACAACTGTCAGTGTCCCAAAATATGCAATTACTTCCTCTCTCCAAAAAAAGTATACTGCTTATTGATTTAACAAAGTGTGTGTGTAGACAATCTTCTTTCCACTTGAGTGATCTAGTCTGCTATCTTCATCCTCCTTGTTCCATATAGACCAACAAACAAACAAACAAACAAAAATGCTCCTCACTTACTTCACCTCTTATCCACCAAAACTCCAATAATCATCAGCATCACATAATCTTAATACTTCAATAATACCTCTTACGTCGATACATATAAACCTTATCATGAATATCATTTACCTTACCTCTTGTCCACCAAAACTCCAATAATCATCAACTTCACACAATCTCAATACCTCAATAATACCTCTTCAATACGTCGATGCATATAAACCTTATTGCCAATATCATTTCACTTCCATAACAACTCTTTCCTCTAGTCAGTCTCCTCAAACAAGTACAGATAAAATCCTAGTGCAAACTTCAATTCATCATCCCATACAATCCGAAGACACAGTGTCCACACACAACCTCTGTGTAATCCATCTGACCCAAATCTTCTACTCATTATGAATTATAAGATACATTTTGGTTACCTTGTCCATCATTAAATAAAAGAAATGCATACATGACCTCTAACAGCCTTTAGTTTGAATAACTTTCAGTAAGTAAGTAAGAGTACGGAGTGTTAATGATCGTAATATTTCAGTGTGTACACCACTTCAAGAATCATAGCAAAACAGAAGCAAACATGTGGAGTATTTCTTGTGTCAAGTGTCACTTGCTATTTCAATTGCTCACGAAGAATGCAGTGTAATAACTGTCAATGGTCTAAACCTAGTGTTGGTATGTCATGTCGTTATCTTCCTTCCTATTAGCATAAATTTATACAGCTTCCATAAAACCTCCAGCACATGTGACTTCTATGAAGTTTCTTGTACTAATGTCGTTCGTCGAATTATAGCAGTTCATTTTCTTATCTTAAAAATATAAGGCACTGAGCGTAAGCAAAACATGCAATAGCGAGTAAATATACCAGTAGAGAACACGATGTCAACAAATGGATGCAGCACAATTCCTACAACGAGGCGCCGCCAAGCGAACAATCTATAATTAATACCATAGTGTGACCTAAACCCCATGTTCGTACACTGTATATCAGCATTTCTATATACCAAATTAGAGTGTATTTATGACAGCAAAACAGAAATGTGTAAATATGCAATCCATACGCAAAGCAGCAAATACATATCTTACATAATAAACAGGTCATTAGCATCATATCATCATAAGCAAATAAATGTTCACATGTAATCTTAATAAGTAAACATGAAGGCGCAAGCAGATACATCACAAAGAATAACTTACATAAATAACCATATCAGCACAATTAATCAGGTGACAATTATAATTTAAATAAATAAGCACAGAAGGCACATAAAAAAATGTGACCTCAGTGAAAAAGCATAGCAGCCAAGCGATGCATAATACACACAAGTAACAACCCTGTTCATTAAACAATCATTGTCAAAATCAGTTAATGTATGCAAGCACGTCGCTTCACAAGTAGATTCATAGAACATGAAATTTAGCACAAAGTATGAATCACGTTATCGCGAGCAGCAAATTACGTCTAAAGTACGTACCTAAGTGGAAATATGTTACCTGAAAAATAAACTCAGTTAATAGTTACCTTTTTAGTTTATTAGTTTCTTCTTCGAAATTACATTCTTCCTGAAAATTTCTCGATAGCAAGTCCTCTTAACGTCGGAGACACACAGAATTTACCTGAAGTTCTTAAATATTTTATACAACCGTATCCTGAAAAATACTGAATGTTAATAACATAATTTATCAAGTCACTATAGCTTTATCCTGAATTTAATCAGAGAAATTAGGCTGTGTATTTGTTGACGGCTGTTAGTGCATTTGCACTGAGCGCTCGATCAGCTGTAGGTACGCGTGACGTAGGAAGTAATTGTTTACGGTCAACGACCTTCAGGTAAATTCTGTGTGTGTCCAACGTTAAGAGGACTTACTATCGAGAAAATTTCAGAAAGAATGTAATTTCGAAGAAGAAACTAATAAACTATAAAGGTAACTATTAATTGAGTTTATTTTTCAGGTAACATATTTCCACTCAGGTACGTACTTTAGACGTAATTTGCTGCTCGCGATTACGTGATTTATACTTTGTGTTATCTGATTTTGACAATGATTGATTAATGAACAGGGTTGTTACTTATGTATATTATGCATGCTTGGCTGCACTGCTTTTTCACTGATGTCATATTTTTCTATTATGTGCCTTCTGTGCTTATTTATTTAAATTATAATTGTCACCTGATTAGTTGTGCTGATATGGTTATGTATGTAGGTTATACTTTGAGATGTATCTGCTTGCGCCTTCATGTTTACTTATTAAGATTACATGTGAACATTTATTTGCTTATGATGATATGATGCTAATGACGTGTTTATTATGTAAGATATATATTTGCTGCTTTGCGTATGGATTGCATATTTACACATTTCTGTTTTGTTGTCATAAATACACTCTAATTTGGTATATAGAAATGCTGATATACAGTGTACGAACATGGAGTTTAGGTCACACTATGGTATTAATTATAGATTGTTCGCTTGGCAGCGCCTCGTTGTAGGGATTGTGCTACATCCATTTGTTGACATTGTGTTCTCTACTGGTATATTTACTCGCTATTGCATGTTTTGCTTACGCTCAGTGCCTTATATTTTTAAGATAAGAAAATGAACTGCTATAATTCGACGAACGACATTAGTACAAGAAACTTCATAGAAGTCACATGTGCTGGAGGTTTTATGGAAGCTGTATAAATTTATGCTAATAGGAAGGAAGCTAACGACATGACATACCAACACTAGGTTTAGACCATTGACAGTTATTACACTGCATTCTTCGTGAGCAATTGAAATAGCAAGTGACACTTGACACAAGAAATACTCCACATGTTTGCTTCTGTTTTGCTATGATTCTTGAAGTGGTGTACACACTGTGAAATATTACGATCATTAACACTCCGTACTCTTACTTACTTACTGAAAGTTATTCAAACTAAAGGCTGTTAGAGGTCATGTATACATTTCTTTTATTTAATGATGGACAAGGTAACCAAAATGTATCTTATAATTCATAATGAGTAGAAGATTTGGGTCAGATGGATTACACAGAGGTTGTGTGTGGACACTGTGTCTTCGGATTGCATGGGATGATGAATTGAAGTTTGCACTAGGATTTTATCTGTACTTGTTCGAGGAGACTGACTAGAGGAAAGAGTTGTTATGGAAGTGAAATGATGTTGGCGATAAGGTTTATATGCATCGACGTATTGAAGAGGTATTATTGAGGTATTGAGATTGTGTGAAGTTGATGATTATTGGAGTTTTGGTGGACAAGAGGTAAGGTAAATGATATTCATGATAAGGTTTATATGTATCGATGTAAGAGGTATTATTGAAGTATTAAGATTATGTGATGCTGATGATTATTGGAGTTTTGGTGGATAAGAGGTGAAGTAAGTGAGGAGCATTTTTGTTTGTTTGTTTGTTTGTTGGTCTATATGGAACAAGGAGGATGAAGATAGCAGACTAGATCACTCAAGTGGAAAGAAGATTGTCTACACACACACTTTGTTAAATCAATAAGCAGTATACTTTTTTTGGAGAGAGGAAGTAATTGCATATTTTGGGACACTGACAGTTGTTCAGCAACCGTACATTCTGATTTGGTTTGGCAAACATTGGTCTTGACATGATGACTACGACATTGACCAACTATTATTGACTGTTATACACTGTTACCACAACTACTTAATACACATGTTGAACATCAAATTTGGACAGAATTGCATTTACACAGTTAACACTGTTCAATTACACAGTAGCACTTAATGTGGATGAAAGATGAGTGAGTGTGTTTTGTGTGTTTTCCTTTCCTTATTCCAAATAATTGGTACCGACCTATCTCCTAAATATTATTTTTCTTGTTTGTTGTTGCTTGCACAGACACCCATAAATATTGTAGGTTTACTGTTATTTGTGCATTTTAATAGTTAATATGACAGTTATCTGATATCATGTGTGTGTTTGTTATAAATTGTATGTTTAGTGTAAGAGCATTGATAATAATTTTGTAAAAGCAATTGTGTGTGCCTTCAAACTGTTGTACGTGCTTGCACCTGGTTATCATGATGGGTGCCACTTGGAGATGTTTAATTTCTGCTGAGAATCTCTGATGAACTGTCTGATTAGTGATAGTGAATATTATGGACTTTTACGTGCACTTGTTCAACATGATGGGTGCCACTGTTGGAGCTGTTTAAATACTTCTGATGAAATGTTATGAGACTGCTATTTGCACCTGTTGACCATTGCTAGATGCCACTGATGAAACTGCTTCTATTGAAATGATGTCACTTGTTGGTGTCTGCACCTGTTCAACATTGCTGGGTGCCACTGATGGAACTGCCTCTACTGAAATGGTGTCGCTTGTTGCTGTCTGCACCTGCTCAACATTGCTGGGTGCAACTGATGGAACTGCCTCTACTGAAATGGTGTCGCTTGTTGCTGTCTGCACCTGCTCAACATTGCTGGGTGCCACTGATGGAACTGCTTCTACTGACAGAATGTCACTTGTTGGTGTCTGCACCTGCTCAACATAATGGGTGCCACTGGTGGAACTGCTTCTACTGAAATGATGTCACTTGTTGCTGTGTGCACCTGTCAACATTGCTGGGTGCCACTGATGGAACTGCTTCTGCTGAAATGATGTCACTTGTTGGTGTCTGCACTTGTTCAACATTACTGGGTGCCACTGATGGACTGCTTCTGCTGAAATGATGTCACTTGTTGGTGTCTGCACCTGTTCAACATTGCTGGGTGCCACTGATGGAACTGCTTCTACTGACATAATGTCACTTGTTGGTGTCTGCACCTGCTCAACATTGCTGGGTGCCACTGATGGAACTGCTTCTACTGAAATGATGTCACTTGTTGGTGTCTGCACCTGTTCAACATTACTGGGTGCCACTGATGAACTGCTCCTACTGAAATGATGTCACTTGTTGGTGTCTGCACCTGTTCAACATTGCTGGGTGCCACTGATGGACTGCTTCTACTGAAATGATGTCACTTGTTGGTGTCTGCACCTGTTCAACATTGCTGGGTGCCACTGATGGACTGCTTCTACTGAAATGATGTCACTTGTTGGTGTCTGCACCTGCTCAACATTGCTGGGTGCCACTATTGGAACTGCTCAACCAGTGATGAGATGTCACTTGTTGCTGTCTGCACCTGTCAACATTACTGGGTGTCACTAATGGAACTGCTTCTACTGAAATGATGTCACTTGTTGATGTCTGCACCTGTTCAACATCACTGGGTGCCACTGTTAGAACTGTTTCTACTGAAATGATGTTGCTGCTTGCTGTCTGCACCTGTTGACCATTGCTGGGTGCTACTGCTGGAACTGTCAACTACTTGTTTATTGAACTATGGAAAGCATTTTATGTGAATATTTGTATAAACTGATTTTTTGTGTGTTTACTGTTTATGAAATGTTATGAAACTCTTACCTATACTTATTCGTCATTGCTGACGCTATTGATTGAATTGTTTAACCACATGATACTTGTGTAAACTATTATGTAAAATCACATGTATGCCAGTATTTGTATTCCTTACTGTATTTTATATATTAAGTTATTGAAGGGTCAGTGCAAAGCCAGAATTTATCTAGTTATGTGACATTTACTTATTAATATTATCTTTTATTTTTGTCTAAACTAAAACACAAGACACAGACAATCAGTCCGAGTATGATGGGAGTGCACGAGCCTACTGTCTGTTGGTAAATGGACTTGTTGCGCGGGCGTGGTTGCTGTTACCTGCTACATAAACCCGGTTACGTGAGGCGCGGGCCCTGCGACCCAAAGGACTGGCTCCTGTGAGACTACCACGTGCCGACCGCAATGGCGCCAGAGCGGGCCGTGATTAAAAAGTTAAGTAAGTGCTGGCAGCGGCCGGCCAACTAGTCGTGTTAAGGGCGCCATTGTCAAAGTTCGTAGCCACAGGAGCTGACGGTGGAGACAGAGCAGGGGGTGCGGGTTCTGCGTAGTCGGATTAATGGAGCTAACACGGCCAGTACGCTCGCTATGTCCGTGGCCGACACACAGGCGCGCTATTGTAGCTGCCTTGCCCGCTCTGTAGTTCGCTAAGCTAACAGGCCGTCTGTTTAGCAACAGGGCGATTTATGCAGATGCTAGAGCAGCGCAGTTCAGAAGAGGCGCATTTCACGCCGCTTTGCAGCTCACTGTGGACCAACAAGCCGTCGCGTAAACACGAAACAAGCACTGCTAGTGAATCAGGCTTTTTGTGGACAAGCAAATCAAACTGATCATATTATCTCATTACATGTGCATCTACAGTGCCGTAATGAAAAGTTATGTCCTCGAATTTTTATGTGAAAACTATTAAAGTTTTTTCAATAAAAGAACGTTTTTATTCTTCTTGTTTACATAATTGTGACCCTTTGTTGTTAGAGGGCTCCGAATAGCAGCGTGTAACGTAGCGGTGTGTAACGTCACTATGTCGGTGCGCGATAAAAGCGTGCTGTAATAGAGTTTCGAATTCTGAGAGTTCAAATGGCTCTGAGCACTATGGGACTAAACATCTATGGTCATCGGTCCCCTAGAGCTTAGAACTACTTAAACCTAACTAACCTAAGGACAGCACACGACACCTAGTCACCACGAGGCAGAGAAAAACATGAATCGAACCCGGGAACCCGGGCGCGGGAAGCGAGAACGCTACCGCAGGACCACGAGCTGCGAGAGTTCATACTGATATGGAGCACCCTCTCCTGCAGTATGATAAGGGTGGACCACCCACGGTCGCTGCGACATCTGAAAAACTCTAACAAAAAATGGCTCTGAGCACTATGGAATTAACTTCTGAGGTCATCAGTCCCCTAGAACTTAGAACTACTTAAACCTAACTAACCTAAAGACGTCACAAACAACCATGCCCGACGCAGGATTCGAACCTGCGACAGTAGCGATCGCGTGGTTCCAGACTGTAGCGCCTAGAGCCGTTCGGCCACTCCGGCTATTCAATAGTCAGAGATGAAGACCAACACATCAGCATAGACAGCCGCATCAGATATGGTCATGACAACAGTATCTGAATACAAGAGATAATTTGAAGAAAATCACATTGTATAGACATTTAGGGGCAACAAAGAAGCTTTATGGAATTGGACGACAGATTACAGTCTGTAACGCTGAAGGTGAATGGATCACCTACATGTTTTACGATCATGTAATTAACTTAGTCCGCTGAGATCATTCTTCAATTTCATAGTCAAACGATTTCCTTTACCACTGATTTAATGTTTTTGATTTACTTGTGTCAAATATTACAGGGTAACATTAATCTATTTAATTAAAGATTGCACCTGAAAAATTCCACCCGCTCGATAGCCAAGGGGTACACAAAGACGTAAACTTACAAACTGGCGAATTAGCTGAGGATGCCGTCACTTGCGAACTTCTGAGCCTCACTTAGATGGGCGCGAAATTTTTTTCCAATTGAAACCTATTTTTGACAAGGGATTTCCGTATATTATTTTAATAATCATCAAATTAGCTAAAATAAATTATTGTTAAGTTTCTGGCACGTACCTATGTCGTCTGTTTTATTTCAGAAGTGTGACTGTCCAAATCATCAGTAAACTCCCACCATGTTTCACTCTTGGGACGTAAACTCGGCAAGAAGTTGGAAACAGCGTGAAAGAAGACTCATCCGAACAAATGACTTTCTTCCATTGTTCTATGTTCCCGGTTTTATGGTTTCGGCACCACATTTTCTTGTTATAGGCGTTCGCATCACAGATCAGTGGTTTTGGAATTCCATCTCGCTCTGCAGTTCCTTGCTTATGGAGATCTCTTCGCGTTGTGTTGGTGCGAGTGCGATATTGAGTTCTGCTGTGATTTTTTTCGGCTGTCATCCTCTGACTTTTCGTCAGAACCGTGTTCAGTGACCATATGTCACTATCGCTCAACACACACTTTCATCTGCGTTGTGACTTAGCCGATGACGTTTTCCCGATTTCTCTGAATGTGTCGTATATGTTCGATATGGCGCCTTTTGAAACACCAAACACTTTGGCTACCTTGGTTAAGGAGCACCAACAATTTGCCTACGTTGAAATTCACTTACTTCCAGCATAATGCACTTACAATTATATGGAACACTGGTTTTACTACGACTGACACTTCCAGCGTATTGGGGACAGCGCACATGTTCTGTCTGCAGTCAAATAGAGCAGCGCAACCTACAGATTTGGCAGTGTTCTGCATTCATGTTATAAATGGCTCTGAGCAACCATGCCCGAGGCAGGATTCGCACCTGCGACCGTAGCGATCGCGTGGTTCCAGACTGTAGCGCCTAGAACCGCTCGGCCACTCCGGCCGGCCAAAACTCTAACGCGTTAGGTTCACTGACATCGGCTATAATCCATGCATTATACACTATGTGATCAAAAGTATCTGTACACCCCCAAAAACAAACGTTTTTCATATTCGGTGTATTGTGCTGTCACCACTGCTAGGTACTCCATATCAGTGACCTCAGCAGTCATTAGACATCGGGAGAGAGCGGAAAGGGGCACTCCGCGGAACTCACTGACTTCGAACGTGGTCAGGTGATTTGGTGTACTTGTGTCATACGTCTGTACGCGAGATGTACACACTCCTAAACATCCCTAGGTCCACCGTTTCTGATATGGTAGTGAAGTGGACACGTGAATGGACACTTCGAGCTCAAAAGCGTACAGGCCGACTTCGTCTGTTGACTGAGACCGCCGACAGTTGAAGAGGGTCATAATATGTAATAGGCAGACGTCTATCCAGACCATCCTACAGGAATTCCAAACTGCATCGGGATCCACTGCACGTACTATGACAGATGGGAGATGCGAAAATGTGGATTTCATGGTCGAGCGGCTGCTCATAAGCCACACATCACGTCGGTAAATGCTAAACGACGCCTCACTTGGTGTAAGGAGCGTAGACAATGAACGATTGAACAGTGGAAAAACATTATGTGGAGTGACGGGTCACGGCACACAATGTGGCGATCCGATGTCAGGGTGTGGGTATGGTGAATGCCCGGTGAACCTCATCCGCCAGAGTGTGTTGTGCCAACAGTAAAATTCGGAGGTGGTGGTGTTATGGTGTGGTCGTGTTTTTCATGGAGAGGGCTTGCACCCCTTGTTATTGTGCGTGGCACTATCACAGCATAGCCCTAAGTTGATGTTTTAAGCACCTTGTTGCTTCCCATTGTTGAAGAGCAATTCGGGGATGGCGACTGCATCTTTGAAGACGATCGAGCATCTGTTCATAATGCACAGCCTGTTTCGGAGTGGTTACACGACAATAACATCCCCGTAATGGACTAGCATACGCAGAGGCCTGACCTGAACCGTGTATAACACCTTTGGGGTGTTTTGGAACGTCGACTGCGTGCCAGGTCTCACCGACGACATCGATACCTCTCCTTAGTGCAGCACTCGGTGAAGAATGGGCTGCCATGGCCCAAGAAACCTTCCAGCACCTGATCGAAAGTATGCCTGCAAGAGTGGAAGCTGTCATCAAGGCTAAGGGTGGGCCAACACCATATTGAATTCCAGTATTACCGATGGAATGCTCACGAACTTGTAAGTCATCTTCAGCCAGGTGTCGAGATACATTTCATCACACAGTGTATGTAAATTGAAGGTGGAGGGGGGAAAAGGGAAGGTATTATTGATGACAGCTGCTTCGGGACATTGCCTCGATGGGGAATGGGTCCAGCTTCTTTGGTGCCGATGCACAACTACGTCCGACGTTCTCCGGGAATCTCTGAGTAGCGAGCAAGGAAGACATGGGACAGGAACAGGGACTGCTGGCAGGTGGCGCTCGGTGGGAGTGGGAGTCGGCAAAGAGGCGTGTCTAGATAGTCCGAGCAGCTGCGGTAAACACTGTGTCCGTGTGGGGCAGCATTAACGCAGCTGCCTAGTAACGAGGAAATCCCGGGTTCGAATCCGAGTCCCATTTTTTACTCGTCGTCGCTGATTCCGCGTAATGTCCGATTTAGGCGACGTCAATAATCCCTTCCCTTTCCTTTCATTTCTCCCTCCTTCAATTTACATGTAATGTATCACAGGTGCGGATTCCGCGTGGTATCTGTTCTTTCGAACACGTCCGAAACAACAGCCATGTATAATCCATACAGTCCCTATTTGGCTCGATCCGATTTCCATCTGTTTCTAACACTTAAAGAACTCTTTCGAAGACTTTGCTTTGATATTCATGATGCAGTGTAAGCAGATGCGAGGTTGTGGCTCCGTCAACAAAGTCAAACGTTCTACGGTGACGGTATCAACAAACAGGGTAGAAAGCTTTAAGAAGGCATTACTATTCGGGACGCTCTTGTACGTCCACTCTGAGAGAGGGATGGAAGTTACGATTCCACACTTCCTGTTCATTCGTGAATGATGCGTGGGAAGAACGACAGTTTCCTCAAGAGTTCTGTTGTAGCTGTGGTCTTCAGTCCTAAGATTGGTTCGATGCTGCTGTCCATGCTACTCTATCCCGTGCGAGTCTTTTCATCTCTGAATATCGACTGCGACCTACATCTTTCTGAATCTACTTACCGTATTCATCTCCTGGCCTCCCTCTACAACTTTTACCCCTCACACTTCCCTCCAATACTAAATTGGTGATCCCTTGATACATCCGAATTTGCCCTGTCAGCCGACCCCTTCTTTTGGTCAAGATTTGCCACAAATTTCTTTTCTCCTCAATTCTGTTCAGTACTTCCTCATTACTAACGTGATCTACGCCTCTAACCTTCAGCATTCTTCTGTAGCCCCACATTTCGAAAGCTTGTATTCTCTTTTTATCTAAACTGTTTATCGCCCGTGTTTCACTTCCATACATAGCTATACTCCAAACAAATACGTTCAGAAATTGGTTCGTAACACTTTATCTATGTTCGATGTTAACAAATTTCTCTTCTTAAGAACTGCTTTTTCTTCCATTGTCATTCTCCATTTTATATCCTCTGTACTTCGTCCATCACCAGTTATTTTGATGCCCAAATAACAAAACTCAACTAGTACTTTGAGTGTGTCGTTTCCTAATATAATTTGCTAAGCATCACCTGATTTTCCATATTTTGCTTTTGTTGATTTCGTGTTACATCCTCATTTCTACCACTGTTGATGCAGTTCAACTGCTCTTCCAAGTGCTTCGCTATCTCTGACAAAATTATAGTGTCACTGGCAAAACCTCAACGTTTCCATTTCTTCCTATTTCATATTTTTTTGGTTTCCTTTACTGCTTGTTCAGTGTATATATTGAATAACATCAGGGATATACTGCAGTCCTACCTCAATCCCTTTTCAATCAATTCCTCCCTTTCATGTAGCTCGAATGTTGTAACTGGTGTCTGGTTTATGTACAAGTTGTAAATAGCCCTTCGATCTATGTATTTTACAACTGCTACATTCAGAATATCAAAGAGAATTCTATTTACTTTGATTTTTCTGTAATGATTATATAGCGAGAGTTATGTATGTGTACGGGTGATAAAGGTGGGGTGGGGTGGATTGTGGTAACGGGGGTGGAAAGATTGTTATACGTTGCTAAACTTTTCTTGGAACGTCTGCTCTCAAAATTTTAAGATGAAACCTCTTCAAATGCACAACGCCTCCCTTGTAGTGTGTGCGACTAGAGTCTGATGAGCATAGTTTGATGAGCATCTTTTTACCGCTTTCGTGCATGATAAATGAAAGCGCCTATATTCTTCGGTCCCAGTCTCTCTTTTCCGTTACAATTATCTGCTACCGGTTCCAGATTGACGAGCATAAACGCTCGAACCAATGTTTTATAGGCCTCTTTATTGCAGTATGGTTGTCAGTGTGTTGGAGAGAAATAGCGTGGCAACTGGAAAATTAGTCAGAAGTTGAGGTACGCGGGACAGTAGAGTTTTGGAGAGAATACTCCACACAGATCCGACGTGAAATTCTGGCCGTATATGCACTAAACGCAGTATTATATTCAGTTATAGATGAATAGTACTAACAGTTTGACAAAGATCGCACAGACTGGGGTGATACCGATTGGATAAGGAGGTGCTAGCCATCGTAGACGATTTTGTGCAGGTGATCGAGAACCTGGTTTACAATAATAGCAGATTTTCGATTGATACGGACGTTCAGACACTGGTTGTCGAACGGCTTCGTGACCACGGAGCGGGTTTGTGAATTTGAGTAGTACAGGGTTTGATAGAATGTTATGACCGTTGTTTACAGAGACTTAAGACAATAGAGTAAACAGGGGGTATGAAAATCTCTGTTTGTCTGCGCGCAGTGATGACAGCTGTGCGCGTGGTGGTGAAACATCTTCAAAGTGTCAAACATCACTAATACAACGAACACAAGCTTTCATAAACAGTTCTAGGTGCCGTAAGCTCTTCTGAGAAATACCCTGCAGGATAACATCGCTGTAAGCAATATCTGGAAGTATAAGTTTTATGTATCTAGACTGAAGCAGCGAGTGAAGCCGGGAATCGAATCCGGTCTCCTGCTTACTAGACACGTGCGATAGCCGCTAAGCCACCTTAGCAGAGAGGGTCTTACAACTGCACGGCCTACCCTGACACGCCTCCCTCCTCGATCCAAATCCTCATTGCCGTCCCAGTCTACTATAAATTCCCCCTTACACATGAACAGAACTGCCAAGGCTCTCCATGTTCTGGAAAAATACCTCAGCATTGAACATAACCGAGCGTTCCAGCCTGAAACCCATGCCATGTGCAGTTACTTACACAAATGAAATGACACAGCTTCAGAGACTTTTACCGGTCTCATACATACTGGGTGATCAAAAAGTCAGTATAAATTTGAAAACTTATTAAAACCACGGAATAATGTAGATAAAGAGGTAAAAATTGACAAACATGCTTGGAATGACATGGAGTTTTATTAGAACAAAAAAAAAACAAAGTTCACAAATTGTCCTACAGACGGTGCTGGACAGCAAAACTGCTACCGTGACGGGTGAGAGGTACGCCGATGTTACAGAATCGCATCATCCCCACCCTGGCTGATAAACACCTGCTGGAACGTACGATGTTTATGCAGGATGGCGCTCCACCCCCATACTGCTAGGCACGCGAAAGATCTCTTGCGCCCGTAGTTTGGTAATGATCGTGTGCTCAGCCGCCACTTTCGTCATGCTTGGCCTCCCAGGTCCCCAGACCTCAGTCCGTGCGGTTATAGGCTTTGGGGTTACCTGAAGTCGCAAGTGTTTCGTGATCGACCGACATCTCTAGGGATGCTGAAAGATAACATCCGACGCCAATGCCTCACCATAACTCCGGACATGCTTTACAGTGCTGTTCACAACATTATTCCTCGACTACAGGTATTGTTGAGGAATGATGGTGGACATATTGAACATTTCCTGTAAAGAACATCATCTTTGCTTTGTCTTACTTTGTTATGCTAATTATTGCTACTCTGATCAGATGAAGCGCCATCTGTCGGAAATTTTTTGAACTTTCGTATTTTTTGGTTCTAATAAAACCCCATGACATTTCAAGCACGTGTGTCAATTTGTACCTCTCTATCTACATTATTCCGTGATTTATTCAGTTTTGAAATTTAGACTCGTTTATCAGCCGGTATATATATATATATATATCAGCGAGTGAAAATTACTGAGGCCGGAAATCTAACCTGGGTCTCCTGTTTACTGCTTACAAGGCAGGTGCGTTAGCTACTAAGCCATCTTGGCTAGAGTTGTGTCGTTTCATTTGTATAAGTACTTGCGCCTGGGTTTCCGGCTGGATCCCCCATTTACATCCGATGCTGAGGTGCTATTCCAGAACATGGAGAGCCTCAGCAATTCGCATTATGTGTAGGGGGGAATTTACAGTAGACTGGGGCGACAGTGAGAATTTGGATCTAGGAGGGAGGTGAGCGAGGGTAATCTGTGCAGTTACGTAAACTGCTGTGCCAAGGTGTCTTGGTGGCTAACGCACGGGACTAGTAACCAGGACACCCAGGTTCGATTGCTGTGGCCTTAGTACAAATTTTCACTCGCCGCTTCAGTCTATATACATAAAATCATATCTGTATGAGACTGACCCGCGAGGACAGCCGAGAGCCCCTCGGGTGAAAAGATTATTTTCGTCAACCTTTATCTCGCGCCCATGATGTGCCACCTGACACACCTTCTCCCCTTGACGCACACGATGGCTATGAGGATTCAGGCGGCTTTTGGGTACTATGTGTGCCTGGGACAACTCTAAGGTACAGTACAACACGCTTACCCTCCCAGCGCGAGAGGGGGGCGTTGGTTTAGTGAACGTGCACGAGAAGGCGCGTGCCATGTATATTAATACTATGCTCAAACGGTGGCGCAACAGGAATCACTCGCTTACGGGGACGATCATCGAAGAACTCGTACCAACATCGCATCTTCGTCCAGTCAGTGTCGGCCATATATCGCCACCGCTAACGTATGTGCGCACGTTCATCGTGGAACACAGTTACGTTCGAGAGCGTTTACCGACGACCCGACAGTCGACATCGAAGGACGTGTACCATCTGCTTCTTCGACAGATCTCCAGGAATAGGTTGGAACGCAAACATCCAGCTGTTAATTGGCACGTGGTGTGGCGCACGGTCCACCACCCCCACCTACCTACATCAGTCAGATCAACATGGTACATTGTCGTCAACCGAAAATACCCTACAAATGATAAAAAGTACGCAATACATTTGGCGGATTCGCCCTTGTGCCAGCAATGTGGCGTGCTGGATACGGACGACCATCGGCTGGTCTGCGGCGAGGCATTGGCTGTCTGGACTCTCGACAGAAAGATAATAGCGTTCATGCGGCGCACTATCTATACAGCAGTCTGTTCTGACATAGTATTTTTTCCAGAGGAAACGTATTTTCCGCGTCATAAGGCGAACGCAGTGGCGTGGATCACTGGTATGACGGTCCATTACATCTATAAAGACACACGTACGAACTCCCCCCTGCGGGTCCGGGGATTAGAATAGGCCCGTGGTATTCCTGCCTGTCGTAAGAGGCGACTAGAAGGAGTCCATCCCCCTCACGGGGGTAGTTCGCGCCTGCGTCCGGAGACGGACGGTTCCACGACCTATCATCGTGGTCCCTTTGGTTTTTTCACTTCTCGTTTCTTCCTTCCTTTTGTTGGTTCCTTTCTTTGCTCTTCTCCACCTCACTGTCTTCCTTACTCTTTCCCTTGCCTTCTCCTTGCCTTCTCATTGCCTTTTTCTCCTTGCCTTCTCATTGCCTTTTTCTCCTTGCCTTCCCCTTGCCTTCTCATTGCCTTTTTCTCCTTGCCTTCTCATTGCCTTTTTCTCCTTGCCTTCTCATTGCCTCCTTCTCCTTGCTTCTCATTGCCTTCTTCTCCTTGCCTTCTCTGGTCTCCGCCTCGGCGTTTGAGACAGTCTGTCCTCTTTCTCCCTCTCTCTTCTTTTTCCTCTTCTTCCTTCCTCCCTGTGCGTGTCTGAAGGCCGACCCACGCGTTCGCACGCGTAGCCGGTGACGGGGTAACGCGTAAGTCCCCGCCCTGGGTAGACATGTACGGCACGCGCGTACCCCCTGGTAAAGGCCAGGCCCGGGGAGGGGTGATTGCCTGAGCTGATACCTTCTGACCATGCCGATTGGTCCCTCCGTCTGTTTCTCGGAAGGTGTGACCTGAGGTGTAAACATTCACCTAAGGCGGGAGTGCCCTCTGAGAGCGTCCCCACAAGGAAGGAGCACGCCATCGGAGACGCTGGCAATCATGGGGGATTCCTCCGCAATGGATTCTACTCCATCTCTTTCGACTTCGACCCAAAAACGGAAACGTGACCAGCCAACAGTGACAAAAGTACTACCGCCTGCCCCACAGTTCCTCGTCGTTTCTCGAACTGAGGACGGAAAGGATTTTTCCTCTGTCAACCCTTTCGTTATTCAGAAGGGTGTAGATGCCATAGCCGGATCTGTCAAATCCTGTACCAGGTTGCGTAACGGCACCTTATTACTAGAAACTGAGAATGCCTTTCAGGCACAAAAACTGCTTCGGGCCACCCTCCTGTACACGTTCCCTGTCCGGGTGGAGGCCCACCGAACTTTGAATTCGTCTCGTGGTGTGGTCTATACTGGCTCCCTCGACGGATTGACTGACGAGGAGCTTCAATCATTCCTCGCTGAGCAGGGCGTGACGGCTGTCCATAGGGTCATGAAAAAGGTCAACAATGACCTTGTACCGACCCGGACAATTTTCTTGACCTTCGATAGTGTTAAGCTGCCATCGCGCATTAAGGCGGGCTACGAGGTTATTTCTGTTCGCCCCTATATCCCGACACCTACGCGCTGCTACCAGTGTCAGCGTTTCAATCACACTCGACAGTCTTGTTCCAATGCGGCTAAATGTGTCACCTGTGGCAGGGATGCCCATGAGGGTGACTGTCCACCTCCGTCTCCTCGTTGTTTGAACTGTCAGGGTGACCATGCAGCATCCTCCCGCGACTGTCCTGTCTATAAGGAAGAACGCTGTATCCAGGAAATTCGGGTCAAAGAGAAAGTGTCCACCTCGGCTGCTCGCAAGCTATTGGCTAGTAGGAAGCCCACGCTGCTCCCAGCGGGGAAATACAGTACTGTCCTCGCCTCTCCTCGGCCTACCCGGGAGGTAGCAACCCAGACATGCGATCTGACCTTCAGCACCACGGTCGTCCGTTCGGCCAGTGCTAAGATCGCGCGGTCGACGTCTCCTCTTCCTCCCATCACCCCACAGACACGAGCACCTTCTTCAGCTTCTGCTAAGACGAAGACACCGAAGTCAGATGCACGGGCCTTCAAGAAGGAACCATCCCGTGCAGACTTCCTCCGTACCTCGACCTCACAGCCTTCGACCGGTACTTCCACTACACGTCCTTCCAAAAAGGCGCATAGGAAGCACAGTTCTCCTTCCCCGCCACGGCGCATTTCTTCTCTTGCGCCACCCAGCGGCTGCCGCCCCAGGCCGTCATCCGTTTCGCCTGGCCGCACCGCTGGTCGCCGTACATCTGGCCGTTCACTGGCGGAGGAAGCTCCCCCTCCCGGCCATCCTCCCGAGATGGCCGATGACCCTATAGACCCAATGGACGATGACTGTCCGCCTACTGATAGCGGCGGCAGTGCTCGCTCGAAGCCAGGCCCTACGCGGCCTTCGAGGTGACCACTTCTCTCATCTTTCTTTTCTTACGATGGCACTTATTCACTGGAATATTCGCAGCATTCGCTCCAACCGAGAGGACTTGAAGTTGCTGCTCCGCTTGCACCGTCCGCTTGTCGTAGCCCTCCAGGAAACGAAGCTACGCCCATGCGATCAAATTGCCTTGGCACACTACACCTCTGTGCGTTTTGACCTACCCCCTGTGGTAGGTATCCCAGCTCATGGAGGGGTTATGTTGCTGGTCCGGGATGATATTTACTACGATCCCATCACGTTGCACACCGGCCTGCAGGCAGTTGCCATCTGCATTACTCTCCCCACTTTTACGTTTTCCTTTTGTACCGTTTACACTCCATCGTCATCTGCCGTTACCAGGGCAGACGTGATGCAACTTATTGCTCAGCTACCTGCACCATTTTTGTTAACTGGAGACTTCAATGCCCACCATCCCCTTTGGGGCTCTCCAGCATCCTGCCCGAGGGGCTCCTTGTTAGCAGACCTTTTCAACCAGCTCGATCTTGTCTGCCTCAATACTGGCGCCCCTACTTTTCTTTCGGACACATCTCACACCTATTCCCATTTAGACCTCTCTATATGTACTCCCCAACTTGCACGCCGGTTTGAGTGGTATGCACTTTCTGATACATATTCGAGCGACCACTTCCCGTGTGTTATCCATCTCCTGCAGCATACCCCCTC
Organism: Schistocerca piceifrons; assembly: GCF_021461385.2. NCBI lineage: Eukaryota > Metazoa > Arthropoda > Insecta > Orthoptera > Acrididae > Schistocerca > Schistocerca piceifrons. Next base: position 316,770,713 of record NC_060139.1, on the reverse strand, counting down.
TCCGTGCTTCTCTAATTGGACCATCTCCAAGGCAGACTGGGGGCTCTTCTCTTCCAGGGCGACCTTTCAGGATCAAACCTTTACAAGCTGCGATCGTCAGGTCGCACACCTCACGGAAGTCATTCTCGCTGCTGCTGAATATTCCATCCCTCACCCTCCTTCTTCTCCACGTCGCGTACCGGTCCCCTGGTGGACCGCAGCATGTAGAGACGCTTTACGTGCCCGTCGACGTGCTTTACGCACTTTTAAACGCCACCCTACAGTGGCGAATTGTATCAATTATAAACGATTACGTGCTCAGTGTCGTCGTATTATCAAAGAAAGCAAGAAAGCCAGCTGGGCTGCTTTCACAAGCACCTTCAACAGTTTTACTCCTTCTTCTTTTGTCTGGGGTAGCCTGCGCCGGCTATCTGGCACTAAGGTCCACTCCCCAGTTTCTGGCTTGAAGGTCGCGAATGAAGTCCTTGTGGCCCCTGAGGCTGTCTCCAATGCCTTCGGCCGCTTTTTCGCCGAGGTTTCGAGCTCCGCTCATTACCACCCTGCCTTCCTCCCCCGCAAACAGGCAGAGGAGGCTAGGCCACCTGACTTCCGCTCCTCGAATTGTGAAAGTTATAATGCCCCATTCACCATGCGGGAACTCGAAACCGCACTTGGCCGATCACGGTCCACCGCTCCAGGGCCTGATTCTATTCATATTCAGATGCTGAAGAACCTTTCTCCTGCGGGTAAAGGTTTTCTTCTTCGTACATACAATCGCATCTGGATTGAGGGACATGTTCCCGCATGCTGGCGCGAGTCTATTGTTGTCCCGATTCCTAAGCCGGGGAAGGACAAGCACTTGCCCTCCAGTTACCGACCTATCTCGCTTACCAGCTGTGTCTGTAAAGTGATGGAGCGAATGGTTAACTCTCGATTGGTTTGGCTGCTCGAGTCTCGACGCCTACTTACCAATGTACAATGTGGATTTCGTAGGCGCCGCTCTGCTGTTGACCATCTGGTTACCTTGTCGACCTTCATTATGAATAACTTCTTGCGGAAGCGCCCGACCGCGGCTGTGTTCTTTGATTTGGAGAAGGCTTACGACACCTGTTGGAAGGCGGGCATTCTCCGCACCATGCATACATGGGGCCTTCGCGGTCGCCTCCCTCTTTTTATTCGTTCCTTTTTAATGGATCGACAGTTCAGGGTACGTGTGGGTTCTGTCCTGTCCGACACCTTTCGCCAGGAGAATGGGGTGCCACAGGGCTCAGTTTTAAGCGTCGCTCTCTTCGCCATCGCGATCAATCCAATAATGGATTGCCTCCCAGCTGATGTATCAGGCTCCCTTTTCGTGGACGATTTTACCATCTATTGCAGCGCGCAGTGTACACGTGTCCTGGAGCGCTGTCTTCAGCGTTCTCTTGACCGTCTTTACTCCTGGAGTGTCGCCAATGGCTTCCGTTTTTCTGCTGAGAAGACGGTCTGTATTAACTTCTGGCGCTACAAAGAGTTCCTCCCACCGTCCTTACGACTCGGTCCCGTTGCTCTCCCAATCGTGGAGACAACCAAATTTTTAGGCCTTACATTTGACAGGAAACTTAGCTGGTCTCCACATGTGTCATATTTGGCCGCCCGTTGTACCCGTTCTTTCAATGTCCTCCGTGTTCTCAGTGGTCTGTCGTGGGGAGCGGATCGAACCGTCCTACTTCGTCTATATCGGTCGATCGTCCGCTCCAAGCTGGATTATGGGAGCTTCGTATACTCCTCTGCACGGCCATCCATCTTACGCCGCCTCAACTCCATACAACATCGGGGTTTACGACTTGCGATCGGAGCATTTTATACCAGTCCCATAGAGAGTCTTCATGCTGACGCTGGCGAATTGCCACTCACCTACCGGCGCGATCTACTGCTTTGTCGGTATGCCTGTCGGCTACTGTCAATGCCCGACCATCCGTCTTATCGTTCCTTTTTTGACGACTCTCTCGACCGTCAATACGGGTTGTATGTCTCTGCCCTGCTACCCCCTGGAGTTCGCTTTCGTCGCCTCCTTCAACACCTTAATTTTTCACTCCCTGCAACCTTTCGAGTGGGCGAGAGCCGCACGCCACCTTGGCTCCAGGCTCAGGTCCGCATTCACCTCGACCTCAGCTCGCTCCCAAAAGAGGTCACCCCCGGTTCGGTCTACCACTCCCGTTTTTTGGAACTTCGTTCGAAGTTCATCGACATGACTTTCATTTATACAGATGGCTCTAAGACCAATGACGGGGTCGGGTGTTCCTTTATTGTCGGGGCACAAAGTTTCAAATACCGGCTCCATGGCCATTGTTCGGTCTTCACAGCTGAGCTCTTTGCCCTCTACCAGGCTGTTCTTTACATCTGCCGCCACCGACATTCTGCTTATGTCATCTGCTCAGATTCCCTGAGCGCCATCCAGAGCCTCAGTGATCCATACCCGGTTCACCCTTTCGTACACCGGATCCAACGCTCTCTTCAGCAGCTGGTGGACGTCGGTACGCCGGTTAGCTTTATGTGGGTTCCTGGCCATGTCGGTATCCCTGGGAACGAAGCTGCAGATGCCGCGGCCAAGGCTGCGGTCCTCCAGCCTCGGACAGCTTCTTGTTGTGTCCCTTCGTCCGATTTTAGCAGGGTCATTTGTCGGCGCGTTGTGTCGCTGTGGCATGCCGATTGGGCTGCACTTACCGACAACAAGCTTCGGGCCTTAAAACCTCTTCCCGTGGCTTGGACGTCCTCCTCACGCCCTTCTCGGCGGGAGGAGGTCGTTTTAGCAAGGTTAAGAATTGGACACTGCCGGTTCAGCCATCGCCATCTGCTGACGGCTGCGCCGGCGCCGTTCTGCCCATGTGGGCACTTGCTGACGGTTAGACACATTTTAATGTCCTGTCCAGATCTTACCACACTGCGCCTCGATCTTAACCTGCCTAATACTTTAGATGCCATTTTAGCGGATGACCCACGAGCAGCTGCTCGTGTTCTTTGTTTTATCAATTTGACAAACCTCGCTAAGGACATTTGATGATGTTTTTTAATCCTATGCCTGTCAGTCTCTTTTATTGTGTTTTCCCTTTTAGTTGTTGTTGTCAACTTGTGCCTCGCGGTGCATTCTTAGAGTAGTCAGGGCGCTAATGACCATTGAAGTTGTGCGCCCGAAAACCACAAAAAAAAAAAAAAAAAAAAAAACGTACGAACTTACTGAACGTCCTGGATTACTGGCAATACTTGCAAGATGGACGCACAAAACTATTACGGCTACAAAAGTACAAGGATTGGTATGCCAGTTTCCTAGTAACGGTTTTTGCGGACCCGCCATATACTTGGGGTGTGCCAGGTGCGCCAAGATGAGCGGCGGTGCTTTCGTTGTGCAAGCGACCAAGTAATGTGATCGACTAAGAACACTATCCGAGTATGCGACCTACGAAACACTCACGCTTGAACAGTTAGCAAATAAAAAAAAAGAGCGCTAACACGCTGCTTCCTGAACGCGGGTAGGCGCGCCGGCCCCGGATCGAACCCGGCCGGCGGATTAACGACGACGGCCGGTGTGCCGGCCAGCTTGGATGTGGTTTTTAGGCGGTTTTCCACATCCTCCTAGGTGAATACCAGGCTGGTCACTACGTCCCGCCTCAGTTACACGACTCGCAGTCATTTGAAACACATTCACACTATTTCACGATTACACTAGACGCAGCCAGTTGGGGTACACTAATTCTGTCCCGAGGGGTATGGGGTGGCGGCAGGAAGGGCATCCGGCCACCCCCTACAATTAACCATGCCAATTCCGTACTTAACCCTGCCGACCCTACGCACACTGCGGGATAAAGGCAGTAGCGAAAGAAAGAAAGAAATATCTGTATGAGACTAGCACCATTTTCAGCACTAGGAAATATAAGAAAACAGCGAGATTTCAAGCTGATGAAAGATATCCAATACAAGAACTCATATCTTTTAAAATTCCACAGTGCACAATAAAGCAAAATATGCAGTTATACACGATAGGGCCTATGTAGCCAGTTGGCGCGGTTACACAATAATGTGGACATACGAGACATGAGAATACAGCTACTATTTTGAATCAGTAATGGGCTGCTAAGATTTTCGGACCTTTAGAGGCTAGTTTTGGGAATATTTACACAACATCTAGTTGCGTTCGGCTTTGTGTTACACTTCATATAAGCAAACCAAAAGTAGATATCATAGATTTTTATTAAGTTTTCTGTGTGCCAGTCGTTTTTAATGCATATAAGTCATGAAAATAATGCAATATACGCAAGTAATATGATGCAAAGTCCTTTTAAGCAAACAAAGCATTATAAATGACACCATCAGAGTTATGTAAGCAGCATTTTAAATTTTGTTTTTTGTTCCTCTACACTGAAAATTATTGATGTATGGCATTTGATGCCAGTTACTTTTGTTGATATCCAGCAAGATTTTTATCCGTCGCTCTGATTCGTTTTCTATTTCTTTCTTGTAGTTTTTAATGTCATCGTAACAACACTGATATATGAACAGATTTATATTGTGTGATTATTATGTAGCTCACCTTCTTATGTCGTTGTACACGCTTGATTAAATCGTACAGATATGAGGAAGTAGGTTAACGTCATTAACTCAGAGAAGGTGGTGGTGTCAGTAATGGTGTGACACTAAAGAAACATGCTTACCTTTTAGGTATGCAACCTATTTATTTTCAAAACTATATTGAATGGACCACGAATAGTCGTTTAGGGTACAATAACTTTAGTCCAAATTTGTTGCTGGATCACGAACCAGTTATCAGAAAAAGACATTTTTAAAATCTTGCCCACTCTTGGAAAAATTTCTGAGGAGGCCAAAGTATACTTTTAAAAAATTAGCATATCTAAAATCTCATATTCTTCCATGTACCAGAAGCAGTTTGTTAAAAAGAAAGTGCTAAAATGTCTTCCTAATTTTCGTTTGACTGTACTGTGTGTCTCTATATCCATTACATTCTGATCCCGCGAACAAAAATGAATGACAGAAAAGTAGTATCACCAGCAGAGTACTGCACGATACGAACTACGTTCGCTGATTTGCAGGGTACACGCTCAAAAACCGCAGTTCGTACTGTGTTGTGTTGTTGTGATTCCGAGGATCTCTCCGCATCCCACCAGGGACCGGCATTTGCAGCTGACGCGCAACAAAAGGTATTCGTTTTTCCGGCGCTTTCCGGCAGACACGGTGGCCAGCATCGGGGTTAATTTAGCGGGGCAATTAACGCGATGGCCGTCCTCTTTGTGCGGTTGCAGTCGCCGCCCTGGGCTCGGAATAGCAGCCCTCCCCCTGGTCTCCTCCCACCCCCACCCACCCACCACTCCACCATCAGTCTGGCCTCGTTATCTGATGTCTGTGCCCGTTTTATATCTCTGATGTGTGCTTCCTGGTCCTGCCGCCAGCTGTGGAACACACACCTGCCGCTATCTGTGCTCACCGTGCAACATACTTACGGATATAGCTTTTATGATAACGGAAATTTGTTTAAGCCCTTACGAAAGAAGATTGGACACTAGTTCCAAGCGTGACAAACGTCTCACTTGAAGGCGCGCAAGGCTGAAAATTTGCTGTACGAATATTAATTTGCCCATCTTCAACTACCTTTGGTCACCATAAGTGATAGATGCAATGATTTTACATCATTTTCTAGGTGTTAATTAAATGTCCCACTGTAAACAATACGGTAGGTCGTTATGACTGCCGAAAAAAGGATGCGAACTCTATGCGTGCGAACTGACACATGAGCACCTACTGTAGTTCAAACTGAGGTCAAAGAACTTCGGTATTATTTAGAAACAGTCTTCTAAACAGTATAATATCATATTAATAGTACTACGTACGGTAAATGCAACGATTATAACGTCAATAGCAGACCAAAAGTAATTACATTTACAGCAGACAAAATTGTAGTGTTCCCTTCAGTTATCATAAAAAAGAATTAAACCATCTGTGTTAGAGACCTTAATTTCAAATTAAACGTTATTATTATTATTATTATTACACTACTGGCCATTAAAATTGCTGCACCAAGAAGAAATGCAGATGATAAACGGGTATTCATTGTACAAATATATTATACTAGAACTGACATGTGATTACATTTTTACGCAATTTGGGTGCATAGATGCTGAGAAATTACTACCCAGAACAACCACCTCTGGCCGTAATAACGGCCTTGATACTCCTGGACATTGAGTCAAACAGAGCTTGGTTGGCGTGTACAGGTACAGCTGCCCATGCAGCTTCAACACGATACCACAGTTCCTCAAGAGTAGTGACTGGCATTTGTGACGAGCCAGTTGATCGGCCACCATTGACGAGACGTTTTCAATTGGTGAGAGATCTGGAGAATGTGCTGGCCAGGGCAGCAGTCGAACATTTTCTGTATCCAGAAAGGCCCACACAGGACCTGCAACATGCGGTCGTGCATTATCCTGCTGAAATGTAGGGTTTCGCAAGGATCGAATGAAGGGTAGAGCCACAGGTCGTAACACATCTGAAATGTAACGTCCACTGTTCAAAGTGCCGTCAATGCGAACAAGAGGTGACCGAGACATGTAACCAATGGCACCCCATACCATCACGCCGGGTGATACGCCAGTATGGCGATGACGAATACACGCTTCCAATGTGCGTTCACCGCGATGTCGCCAAACACGGATGTGACCATCATGATGCTGTAAACAGAACCTGCATTCATCCGAAAAAATGACGTTTTGCCATTCGTGCACCTTGGTTCGTCGTTGAGTACAGCATCGCAGGTGCTCCTGTCTGTGATGCAGAATCAAGGGTAACCGCAGCCGTGGTCTCCGAGCTGATAGTCCATGCTGCTGCAAACATCGTCGAACTGTTCGTGCAGATGGTTGTTGTCTTGCAAACGTCCTCATCTGTTGCCTTAGAGATCGAGACGTGGCTGCACGATCCGTTACAGCCATGCGGATAAGATGCCTGTCATCTCGACTGCTAGTGATACGAGGCCGTTGGGATCCAGCACGGCGTTCCGTATTACCCTCCTGAACCCATATTACCCTCCTGAACCCATGGATTCCATATTCTGCTAACAGTCATTGGATCTCGACCAAAGCGAGCAGCAGTGTCGCGATACGATAAACCGCAATCGCGATAGGCTACAATCCGACCTTTATCAAAGTCGGAAACGTGATGGTACGCATTTCTTCTCCTTACTCGAGGCATCGCAACAACGTTTCACCAGGCAACGCCGGTCAACTGCTGTTTGTGTATGAGAAATCGGTTGGAAACTTTCCTCATGTCAGCACGTTGTAGGTGTCGCCACCGGCGCCCACCTTGTGTGAATGCTCTGAAAAGCTATTCATTTCCATATCAAAGCATCTTCTTCCTGCTGGTTAAATTTCTCGTCTGTAGCACGACATCTTCGTGGTGTAGCATTTTTAATGGTCAGTAGTGTAAAAGAACGGTGTGCTGAGCACACGCCCCTCCTCCGTATCCGCATCAAATGACACCTATGGGTTGAGGATGACACGGCGGTCGGTCAGTAGGTTAGGGTCTTCCGAGACCTATTCGGAGGGAGTTTAATTAGACATTATTATTAAGAGAAGTATACTCGACACGTGAAACACTTTCGCTTTCGAACGGAAACAAAACAATGTTTCGATTAATAAGAGGCAAATGATAGGCGATCCAGATCACACGGGGAAATATGCAAATAAAAAGTGCTACGATAGAATGGAGGGAAATTGTAATAAATCAGGCGTCTTTTAAAAAAAGGATGGTAAAAGTTCAAGAAAGCTAAACACGCTTACTTGACGCGTGTTAAATTGTATGTTTTGTTGAAGCAAATTAATTGGAATTGTATTTAAAGTTTAGCATTTATTTGAAGCGAGTAAAACTGCGTGTATCAACAATTAAAAACTGCGCATTACAGGGAAAAAATTACTTTATGCCACAGTGTCACTTATTTTCTGACAACCTAGGTTTGGGGTTATTAGTCCATTGTAGTGCCAGTTAATCTTTTTGAAACCAATGTTTCGAACCAGACACTAATAATAATAATAATAATAATAATAATAATAATAATAATAGTTAGTGAAACAGTGTCGGAAGAGGACCCACAGCGCAGACGGGAGAAATTAACAAGACACTTTAAAATAATTGTAACATACATAATCATGGACCAAATAGTCACGTCCTAACCGCACGTGTACGTCCAGATAACGCACCAAAGCTTCCAAGATGCTGCTCCAGTCGGGTGTAAACTGAATGTGCGCACCAGAAAATACTGAAGGCGGAAAATGAAGATTTGGTACTGTCTGACTACCACGTGAAGCAGATCTTAGGATCTCTTGATGGTGATATTATCTCGTCCTTCTTGCTGTTTAACATGTAAATTACAATATAAACATAAATGAATGATTAAGGGAACTAGTAACTACAAAATGATACTGTTTCTGCTTGTACATTTACTGTAAATTAAAACCCCGTTATATATTACAAATGTTTATATATCAATGTCCATTGAACATAAAAATACACAAATGAATTTCTTAATTCATATTAGTGATCAAATGGCTCTGAGCACTATGGGACTTATCAGAGGTCATCAGTCCCCTAGAACTTAGAACTACTTAAACCTAACTAACCTAAGGACATCACACACGTCCATGCCCGAGGCAGGATTAGAACCTGCGATCGTAGCAGTCGCGCGGTTCCGGACTGAAGCGCCTAGAACCGCTCGGCCACCGCAGGCGGCTATTAGTGATCAATTGCCCAAATCTGCCCCTCTTTATGACTATGCGATCTAATATAAATAATGTGAAATGACTGACATCATCTTCATACCAAACACTAGAAAACACTACTTCCAAAGATGATCTACATTGGTGTGCAACCTCAGTGGAAACAAAAGTTACGTGATCACAGCTGCTTAGCTTTATAGCCCTAAGAAGCTGAAGCAATTAGCAATATCACCTATGTACTGCGTCCGGTGCACTGGAGTGATAGTTCTCGTACACGTCTGCGACGAGGGAAGAACTCCAGCCACAAAATATAAAAACTGTGGTGTCACCGCCAGACACCACACTTGCTAGGTGGTAGCATAAGTCGGCCGCGGTCCATTTAGTACATGTCGGACCCGCGTGTCGCCACTGTGTGATCGCAGACCTAGCGCCACCACAAGGCAGGTCTCGAGATACGAACGAGCACTCGCCCCAGTTGTACGGACGACATTGCTAGCGACAATACGGACGAAGCCTTCCTCTCATTTTTTCCGAGAGACAGTTAGAATAGCCTTCTGCTAAGTCCATGGCTACGACCTAGCAAGGCGCCAATTGTAACAGTGCATGTATCTTACGAGTCGCATTTGTATAGTCAAGAGAGATGTATCACAAGGAGTCATTAAAGTTAAGTATAAAGCAGCTACGTACTTTTCTTGCTACCTTTCAATAGTTATCCTGTTCCAGACTTGACGCCAGTCGGCGTGTGTGTGCACGCGTGCCTTTCTTTCGGCTACTTCAGTGTGGCGTGACAGTCTTGTTACGTCACAACAAAAACAACTCATTCAAACACGAGGATGGCACAAAGCGGTCCTCTGACTAGTATAACCTAATACTGTCTTCTCCTCTCTGTGTTCTCACAAGACAAGAAACTCGAACTCCCAGTCACAAGGGAGGAATTCGGATAACGTCTCAACATGAATATTGTTGTTGTTGTTGTGGCCTTCAGTCCTGAGACTGGTTTGATGCAGCTCTCCATGCTACTCTATCCTGTGCAAGCTTCTTCATCTCCCAGTACCTACTGCAGCCTACATCCTTCTGAATCTGCTTAGTGTATTCATCTCTTAGTCTCCCTCTACGATTTTTACCCTCCACGCTGCTCTCCAGTGCTAAATTGGTGATCCCTCGATGTCTCAGAACATGTCCTACCAACCGATCCCTTCTTCTAGTCAAGTTGTGCCACAACCTCCTCTTCTACCCAATTCTATTCAATACGTCCTCATTAGTTATGTGATCTACCCATCTAATCTTCAGCATTCTTCTGTAGCACCACATTTCGAAAGCTTCTATTCTCTTCTTGTCCAAACTATTTATCGTCCACGTTTCACTTCCATACATGGCTACACTCCATACAAATACTTTCAGAAACGACTTCCTGACATTTAAATCTATACTCGATGTTAACAATTTTTTCTTCTTCAGAAACGCTTTCCTTGCCATTGCCAGCCTACATTTTATATCCTCTCTACTTCGACCATCATCAGTTATTTTGCTCCCGAAATAGCAAAACTCCATTACTACTTTAAGTGTCTCATTTCCTAATCTAATTTCCTCAGCATCACCCGACTTAATTCGACTACATTCCATTATCCTCGTTTTGCTTTTGTTGATGTTCATGCTATACCCTCCTTTCAAGACACTGTCCATTCCGTTCAACTTCTCTTCCAAGTCCTTTGCTGTCTCTGACAGAATGACAATGTCTTCGGCGAACCTCAAAGTTTTTATTTCTTCTCCATGGATTTTAACACCTACTCCGAACTTGTCTTTTGTTTCCTTTATTGCTTGCTCAATATTGAATAACATCGGGGATAGGCTACAACCCTGTCTCACTCCCTTCTCAACCACTGCTTCCCTTTCATACCCCTCGACTCTTATAACTGCCACCTGCTTTCTGTACAAATTGTAAATAGCTTTTCGCTCCCTGTATTTTACCCCTGCCACCTTCCGAATTTGAAAGAGGGTATTCCAATCAACATTGTCAAAAGCTTTCTTTAAGTCTACAAATGCTAGAAACGTGGGTTTGCCTTTCCTTAATCTTTCTTCTAAGATAAGTCGTAGGGTCAGTATTGCCTCACGTGTTCCAACATTTCTACGGAATCCAAACTGATCTTCCCCGAGGTCGGCTTGTATCAGTTTTTCTATTCGTCTGTAAAGAATTCGTGTTAGTATTTTGCAGCCGTGGCTTATTAAACTGATAGTCCGGTAATTTTCACATCTGTCAACACCTGCTTTCTTTGGGATCGGAATTATTATATTCTTCTTGATATCTGAGGGTATTTCGCCTGTCTCATACATCTTGCTCACCAGACGGTAGAGTTTTGTCAGGACTGGCTCTCCCAAGGCTGTCAGTAGTTCTAATGGAATGTTGTCTACTCCGGGGGCCTTGTTTCGACTCAGGTCTTTCAGTGCTCTGTCAAACTCTTCACGCATGAGTATAGACAGAAGAATTTCTCTCTGTTACTGAACACTGCGTACTCAACGACAACTCCCTACCCAGAGGCGAAGCCCAGATTCGTGTAAGTTCACAACAGTACAGTGCCTAACCGTTCTAACTAGAAAATATCCTGAGAGCAAAGACAGCAACTCCGTCTGTACCAACGAAAGCTGATACTGAGCGACCGTCAAACACGGGCGCTCGAAACGGAAGACCTCCCTCTCTACAGGTTCTTCCGAACGCCGACCAATCATATTTTAGTCTGTTGTCCTCCAGTGCGGAAAGTTGGCGAGGAAATACCTATCCTCGTTAATTAGGAATTCAAGCAATGGTACGCTTCTCACAGTAAAATTCCTCGGAAATAAGCCAGCCTGCGTGATTTCCGAAGTAACGATTCCTCATTCCTTTGTGCTGCGTCCAAGATTTCCAGAGTTTCCTGTGATCCTTCCTGCCTAGCCACAGTATCGGTCAGCCGCCACTCTATTGTGCTTTAGCGCTCAGTTGCCCCGACCGTCCGGCTAGGACTACTCCCTCTGTCAAGCAGGACCAACACACCTCTGTGGGCTTTTCCACCCAATTACGCCTGCCGTTTCATTTCCACTGGCGTTCCAACCACTGCTAGTATAGGCATAATTCATTACGCCGTTTTGATAATAAAGACACTCCATCAACTTTCATGTGATAAGCATTAACAACTGTTTACAAGGTGTCCGTGACAATGTCAGTGTTCTTTAAATATTCGTATATACTATTTACAACCTATGAAATGACACCTAATTCCGGTGGTAAATCACGGCAAAGTATGTAGATGATTGCTTGTAAGGTGCGAAATTATAGCCACCTTACAACCTTTTTACAGAAGCATATTCACCAGAGCCTAAATGTTTTTGGTACGGGAACTTAGTTTTTGTCTTAATGTCAATGTTAATTGGGGACCAATATTAAGATTCTCATCTTCGCCATGTTTCCTGAAACCGTATGTTACGATATTTTGTGTCATAGGGTGGCAGCAGAAACTACATTTAAAAAAAATGGTTCAAATGGCTCTGAGCACTATGGGACTTAACATCTATGGTCATCAGTCCCCTAGAACTTAGAACTACTTAAACCTAACTAACCTAAGGACATCACACAACACCCAGTCATCACGAGGCAGAGAAAATCCTTGACCCCGCCGGGAATCGAACCATGGAACCTGGGCGCGGGAAGCGAGAACGCTACCGCACGACCACGAGCTGCGGACGAAACTACATTTAAAGAAAGACATACTTTCCATATGGATGTTTGGCTAAATTAAGTTCTTTACTTGGCGCTACTGTCCAGTATCGAGATTTACAGAGGACACAGATCGAAAAAAGTAAGTAACTTGTTTATTACTTCAAAAGTAATCACAATAACTATCAATACATCTATCCCACTCTGACTCAAGATGGCCAGTGGCATGAGGCGCGCCCAGCTGTAGCAAGTGTTGCTTTTCATTCCCATTAAGCACGTAAATTAATTCTGTGCTGTGATATGCAGATTTTCTTTTTGATAACGTAATGCATGCTTTATGTGTGACTTGATTCATACATTGAGCAGGAATGGTGGTTGCAGAAATCACCCTTTCCTGTCTCTATGTAGTTCCCGATCGTAGAAGCCTATCAGTGACCAAGGTCGTTCCATAGAAAATGTTTATTGAACATCATTACAAAAAAACCAACAGTCTTACAATGTGAGAATTATGCATCACTAAAAACAGTACACAAAATAATTTTTCAAACAGTTGTGTATGAAACATTGTTTAGCACGTGCAGAAAATAAAAGTGATTCGCAAATCATCAAACGCAGTCTTTCACATACATATCAAGTCCTTGTTAAAGTTCGTGAATGGAAGAACAATGAGAATACAAAAAGGAATCAATCAGTCAATTCAAAACTTTATTTGTACACCAGCAATAGATTATTCATTGCTCCATCTTCTCTCCTCCCTGCTGTTGCTGGTTGGTAACTGCTGGAACACCCGTCGGCACAGCTTGTACTACTCGCTCACCGTGCGACGACAGTTGCGTCTGCACCTCTTCAGTCACTACGTTCTTCGGCAGCAGTTAGTGATGCTGCATGTGGTTCGATATGTAACTGTGCTCATCTTGATGCTATTCATGTTTTGCCTCTACCACCACACTGTCGCCTCCCCCTCCCCCCACCTCCATCCCCTTCCACCCACCCACCCACTATTACCACCAGCTCCTCCGGTTTGAACTGCTGCACATCTAGATTAGCCCTGTACCCATATTTATTGTTCTGGATGGTATATACGCCGGAGTTACGAGCTGCCAAATGACGCCATGGTCTGCAGTAACCAGACAGAGCAAGAATGACAGACAGACGAGGCGAAAGCAAGTCGTCATGTGTCAGCCCCAAACCGAAAAGCTAGTCGAAGAATGACATCTGACGGTCGATAACGGGAGGCTGGGACTGGGCTCTGAAACGAGCCAGTGACCAGCCACTGTTCCATCCCGTTCGAGGTTCAGGTAAGCAGTTAGCAAGCGCCGTTTGAGAGTACAAATCGTTCAAATGGCTCTGAGCACTATGCGACTTAACTTCTGAGGTCATCAGTCGCCTAGAACTTAAACCTAACTAACCTAAGGACATCACACACATCCATGCCCGAGGCAGGATTCGAACCTGCGACCGTAGCGGTCTCTCGGTTCCAGACTGTAGCGCCTAGAACCGCACGGCCACTCCGGCCGGCCGTTTGAGAGCATTGACGCTTAAGCGAACTGGGGGCACTTGGCCAACGCAGCCCTCACGCAGTCTGTAGGTCACCCGCGCAGCGGCAACTTTATCGGTAGCATGTCTCCAGACTGCAGGCCACCACGTGCAAGCTGGGTTGGGCGACCATACGTCAGGTTGTGAAGAACGAACGCCTCCATGCTACCCAGCATAATAAGATTGTTCATAAAGTGGGAAATGCAAAACACCACCGTCAAGAGATAGCTCCGCAGTCTGCTGATGCCTATTAAGGAATAGACCACGTAATCTGACACGAAAACCAAGCTGCTTTCTGATTGGTCAGCTATGGCAAAACAGAGTTCAACTATTCGACGGAATTCGCAACATTCTGAAGCAGTGGACTCCCACCACTTGCTTAACCTGATAAAAATTATACCATAAGTTGGAGGAATAACAAAATTCTTCATAATGGAAACGCAATGTTGGAGGCTTGGACTCTCATTGGCTGTCGTTCATACAATCCCTCAGATGGACTTACATGCAATTTTGGTGGCATTTCGAGCCAAGGTTAGGCGGAGACCAAGCTTTAGCGTTATTCGGGTTCTGGCGGTCTTTCGGATCACTCGGTGTTGGGTGGTCATTGGCGAAACGGGCTCGGCTTTTGACTTTCGTTCGGTGTTCGCCATTCGAGTTGTGAATACGGACTCTGTTCGGAGATTCGGCATTCGTGATGTGAGCGTCGGGCCTCCCCAGCCCATCACCTGCTGCAGTGGTAGATGGCCACCAAGCTCATCCCAGGTTTGAAGGAGAGAGGGGAAATAAGTACCAAAGCAAGAGCCAAGGGGGAAAAAAATCTCTGCGATAGTTGGGTCGGGCTGTAAGAGCAGTAGCGGTTTTCTTGCTGACTGCGACAGGTTATGCAAGGGTAGGCGTTGTTAGTAGTGCGTATCATGCAGGCGGATACCTTTGACGTTGTACAGTGATTTCCGGTGTTGGCTTCTCGGTCAGTGTCAGCATACCTGTAACATTTAGGTTCTTCATCGTTTAGTGTCCGATAAGTCATATATTGGATTCGCAGTGTAGGGTAGTGTTGGCGGTTTGTTTGTACGTCAGTGTGGGAGCTTGTCGGCTTCCTGCTGTAGCCTGTTGGTCGGCTTTAGTAGCAGCTGGCATATCCAGTCAGTGTCGCTGATTTGCAGGAGCTTGCCGATGTTGTCGCTTGTGGGTGTATGTTAGCTCGCCACAGATGGTTATGCCCTATATAGTATTGTCTTTGGCTGCTTGTGCTTCCACCTACGGTTGTGAAGCACTAATAAGGGAATAGGCGCATATTATGTTTTAAACAGCTAGGATCTTTGATCAATCATATATTGCGAGTTGATGCCCTGGCCGTGGCTTTGCTGTTGCTTTTTATGCTTGCTTGTCCTTTTCATTTACTGTAAACGATGCAACCATCGTGACAAATGCGACCCCGCGTTCTCAGTTCAGCTAGTACTTCGCCAGTTTATTACCACAGTAATCTTCCATCCTTTCATGAGATATCTTTCCCGGCCCAATATTGTAAAGGTAACTGATGACACGGACTCTGATTTTATCCTGCACTCATCTCTATTCGGCGAGATATTTAACTTGGCATTTTCACTTACTGTATCGCTTCACAGTAAGTCAAGTTCAATAAACTATTATATTCGTGAATTTAACTTTAATTTCAGTAGACAGAAGTCCGCTCTTCTACATTCACCATCATTAATTTAATGCAGGGCTCATCGGAGCTATTCATTTGTCAGGGCGGCCCATGTATTCCGCTTTCTTGTACATACCTCATCATCATACACCTGAATCGCAGTGTGCCGATCTGCGTATCGGAAGGGGATAATTGGTACAGATCATTGGCTTGATATATTGGTGTAAACCCATAACCCCAGTGCCGTTAACACGAGCCTACATGGAAAAATGTTTAGGTTTGCCTACGGAAACATTATCGTACCTAGGCATGCATCTCTTCATCCGAAGCAACTCGACAGCTATAAATGTCGTTCTTCAGGACTCCAAAAATATGGAAATGACGTGGGTAGGATCGGGACTCTATGGAGGATATGTGCGGGTTTCCCAGCGAAACTTTTGCAGTGTACTCGAAAACAATAATATGGGCGGCCCCATATGTTGCCCAGGTAGTTTCGACTACGCTGTGGAATGTTCGGTGGGAAGCCTTTACACATTCTCTATACGATTCCGATCTCTCTGCATGTCATTTCCGTGTTTTTGGAGCCCTGAGGAACTACATTTACTGCTTCGGATGAGGACCTAGACGCCTGTATACAATCATGTTTCGGTAGGCAACTGCATACGTTTTTCTTTGAAGGCATCGACAGTCTGGAGATAACTGTGTAAATACTTTTCCAACAATATACAGCTTACATATTGTTTTCCTCCTGTCTCGTTTTCACTTGACTGCCTCTCATACATCATGTTAGAAGTAGCGTCAATGGCAATAAAATTTGAGGAGGCAATCAAATTTATCTTAAGCCATCATAAATATCAGAATGCTGAAATAAACATGACTGTATAAAATACAAAAGCTTGGTTAAAGATGCACTATGTGATCTAAAGTATCCGCACATCCCCAAAAACATATGTTTGTCATATTAGGTGCATCGTGCCGCCACCTACTGGCAGGTACTCCACATCAGCGACCTCAGTAGTCGTTATACATCGTGAGGAAGCAGAATAGCGCGCTCCGCGGAACTCACGGACTTCTAACGTGGTCATGTGATTGGGTGCCACTTGTGTCATACGTCTGTACGCGAAATTTCTACACTCCTAAACATCCCTCGGTCCACTTTTTCCGATGTGATAGTGAAGTGGAAACGTGAAGGGACACGTACAGCACAAAAGCGTACAGGTCGACGTCATCTGTTGATAGACGGAGACCGCCGACATTTGAAGAGGGTCGTAATGTATAATGGGCAGACGTCTATCCAGACCATAACACAGAAATTTCATGGTCTAGCGGCTGCTCATAAGCCGCACATCACGCCGGTAAGTGCCAAACAACGCCTCGCTTAGTGCAAGGAGCGTAAACATTGGACGATTGAACAGTGAAAATTCGTTGTGTGGAGCGACGAATCACGGTACACAATGTGGCATTCCGATGGCAGGGGGTGCTTATGGCGAATTCCCGATGCCAGCGTGTGTAGTGCCAACAGTAAAATTCGGAGGCGGTGGTGTTATGGTGTGATCGTGTTTTTCATGGAGACGGCTTGCACCCCTTGTTGTTTCGCATGGCACTATCACAGCACAGGCCTACACTGATGTTTTAAGCACCTTTTCGCTTCCCATTGTTGAAGAGCAATTCGGGGATGGCGACTGCATCTTCCAAAACGATCGAGCACCTGTTCATAATGCAACAATAACCTCCCTGCAATGGACTGGCCCGCACAGAGTTCTGACTTGAATCCTATAGAACACCTTTGGGATGTTTTTGAAGGCCCACTTCGTGTCAGATCTCACCGACCGACATCGATACGTCTCCTCAGTGCAGCACACGGTGAAGAAAGGGCTGTCATTGCCCAAGAAACCTTCCAGCACCTGATTGAACGTATGTCTGCGAGAGTGAAAGCTGTCATCAAGGCTAAGGGTGGGCCAACACCATATTGAATTCCAGCTTTTCCGATGGAGGGCGCCACGAACTTGTAAGTCATTTTCAGCCAAGTGTCCGGATACTTTTGATCACATAGTTAATAATGCCATGAAAGTATAAAATATCAAGATCAATATTATGACAACTGCACAGGAAGAAATGTTGGTCACTCGAAACTAAATAGGCCCTGTTTGAAGCTGGTGCACCCTCTTTTAATCGGAGGATGGAAGTGACCATTTCTTGCATCCACAAAAAAGAGAGCCAGTTTTTTTATGCAGTCAGTCAACTGCTCTTGAGGAAAGAGACGCTAGCGAAACCTATTCGGATATTCAATAAAATGACAGTGAACATTGACGTTCTATTTAGCTATTTGGCCTTTGGGTGGCACAATTTAACTATGACTAAACTTACCCATTGTTTTCCTGGCTGATATACTTAGCAAGGGCATTTTGAAACAATTAAGAGTTTCAGTTCTCTTATAATTCTAATGAAAAGTAAAGGTTGTGACGTAACTACAACAAATATACCTACGTTCGTCAGTGAAAATGTATTTGATAAGCAATCTGTGCTATCAGTAATCGAAATATAACCTGCATAACACTGTGTGCGTATTGTACGAGTCTCAGTTCCACTGCCATTTAAGCCCTGAACAGGTTGCTACATGAAAAACTTAGAACTAACATTTGGATAAGCTATCTGACTCCATATTTGAATAAGAAAAACTACAGCAGCAAATTAACTTGTTACAATGAATACCCAAGCTATCGGCCTTTTTGAATAAGAATTTACAAGTGATACAGAATCTGACTTGTACAACGGAACTTAATGAATTAGAGTACATGACATATTGTGGTGTGTCAGTGTCTCTGTTTTGGCTCTAAGTTTTGCACTCACCTCTTTAGATTACTGCCTTTTTCTATGCGGTTTACAACAATTCGCAGCAGCAGCGGCTAAAGCTTATTGTTACTAAGAATGACTTACATAAAGAGGAGTTTGTTTGGGTTCTGTTAACTACTAAATAACTTGTGAGAAGGTATTTCATATATTAAGTCTATCTAAAACTTCAGAAACCAGTAATTTGACAGTGACGATGACAATTATGTAAGTATCAATAATGGCTGACTGGTAGATTAACAGATTACTTCAATTTCAAAGTTACATTAATATTTAATGAGCACAGCATATTTATTAATTAGATGAGAATAATTATTGTAATTTGGAGGATAAGGAGGCTTCTCTAAATGACAAGCAAAACTTGGCACTATTGCAAACTCGGACTAACAATCACGAGCATAACCCTGAAATTGCGCTTTACGCTATGCTTGCAAATTTTACCTTGAAATCCAACTTGAAGTGTAGCTAACCCATTACTTCCATTCTTGCAGTCATACCTCGTCTCTCAACAATGCCTAGAATCGCGCTGCCATGTTTCGCCCTCAGGTTGTTACTCTCGATTACTGAGTGCTTATACAATGCAAAGAGTGGCGTTAAAGTTGACTATATTGTTTTCAATGTAATGGAGAGTTCTGATATACTCATTACAACTTAACGTGAAACTAAAGGGATTTCATCAGTGTCAGGTTTGACTGAAATTGCATGGATGCCAGAAATAACTCTGGGTGTCCTTATTGGCCTTTAAACAACTGATTTAGAACTAGCTATCCTCTTGTTGCCAGCACACCTGTGTAACCGGCAATAGCGGCCCGAGCACTCCAGTAAAACTCATGGCTGGAGGTACTCCAGCTTTGATCAATGTTGTATAAAGTCTCTGTCGCTCACTTTCGAGTCCTCAGCACTGCGGTATCACACTGCTGAGACGCACAAGTTCATTCGGGAAAGTTTCGCAGTATGAAAATGCTAACTTTTCCATCTCTTGTAGATGTGGCGGATAACATACATATCCCAGTTTCTAACATTGTCGTAGATAAATTTGAGACTCATACGTCCCAAGGAAAATTTAATTATATCAGTTATATAGATGACCTACGCTTGACACCGAGCGAGGTGGCGCAGTGGCTAGCACACTTGACTCGCATTCGGGAGGACGACGGTTCAATCCCGCGTCTGGCCATCCTGATTTAGGTTTTCCGTGACTTCCAGGCAAATGCCGGGATGGTTCCTTTGAAAGGGCACGGGCGACGTCCTTCTCCGTCCTTCCCTAATCCGATGAGACCGATGACCTCGCTGTCTGGTCTCCTCCCCCACAACAACCCAACCCAACATACGCTTGAGGTCAGGCTGGATTTCTCCATTACGTCCAAACCTGGGGTGCTATTCCAATACCGGAGCGCCCCGGCAATAATGACGATTTAAGAAGAGGAAAAAATAAGCTGAAGATATGAACTAAAGTTTGTGTTAGGGAGGACATTGAACAAGGATACTTCGTACAGCTGTGTACCCATACTGCTGCGATGGTGTAATGGCTAGCATACCACAGGTTCAAGTCCCGGCCATGGCACACATTTTAATTCGTTTCTTCAGCTTCTAAGTGTTTAGGTAATCGTATCTGGGGAAACCATGTCTTTTTTTTTTACCCAGAAGGCGTGACTAGGTTTTGCATAATATCGTCCCTTTGTTAACTGAGAGAATTACCAAGTTTCTTTCCATTCCTGTAAGACCTGCATCTTCAAGGTGGAGGTAAAGGAGTGTAAATTAATGCAGTGTAATATGGTAAGCCTTTTGTCAAAAAATTAACACTGAAAGAGCCGTTCTATAAGCGCATGCAACGCATAACGTTGTGTTTAGAGTTTTTAGCAGCAGTTAAATTCGCCGTGACTGCAGGTAACTTAAGGCTCTTCATTCTGAAGAAGGGCAGTGGCAGAGTCTGTAACTCAGGTTGTTCGCACCAGTAAACGCTGTACTGCACCATGACGGAAGTCGGCGAGCTTTGCGCTCGGCCGGGATAAGCCAGAGCGGCAGTGTGGGCTGGAGCTCGTAAACCCCGCGGTGATAAACAGCGAACAGTCACTAAGGACAGGTCGTGCTGTAAACTTAAGTGATGACGGCCCCCGTGAGGGAAGCCGCCCGGCCGTTCCCGGTGCTGCCAGTGCCTCACGCCCGCCATTTCGCAGCAAGAACGTGCTTGGGGTGAAAAACCTGCCGGCGCATCAACACCCTTGCCAGATAATACAAATGCTTATGGCGCATGTGATAGCAGATAAACTCCTTAGTATCTTGATGACATGAAACGAGCTTCATTTATGATGTTTCATAAGCTTTTAAAGGCGTTAATTTAAGAAAATAGTACGTACTTTCATTACTCAGTTGTAGTTTAATTTCCTCCGACGTTTTTAGCGAGGCACAGAATAGACGTGCTATCTGCATATACTTATTTCGCAGTTCATCATCAAATTTTTCGAGCCCTCCAGGAATGTAAATTTGTAGATCGACATCTACAGCCGGCCTGTATGGCCGAGCGGTTCTAGGCGCTTCAGTCTGGAACCGCGCGACCGCTACGGTCGCAGGTTCAAATCCTGCCTCGGGCATGGATGTGTCTGATGTCCTTAGGTTAGTTAGGTTTAAGTAGTTCTAAGTTCTAGGGGACTGATAACCTCAGATGTTCAGTCCCATAGTACTCAGAGCCATTTGAACCATTTTTTTAACATCTACAATGTCAATATTCAGATACGATACCTACCTTATTTACATTGTCCTTGAACGACGACGATAATGATGAAAAAGGGCAACCAATTATAGCCGTACAATTAAAGATAGAACTGCAGTAGGTACCGACACGATACCAGGTAAAATACTGAAGCGAGGTGCATGAACCAGGAACGAGTAAGAGAAATATTGAGTTTGCGCAACAAAATATATGACAGCGACTAATAGCTAGAGAATTTTTTGACGTTGGCAACGACTGCTGTATCAAAGAAAGAGGGAACCAAGAAATGTTGTGAATACAGGGCGATTACCGTAATTTCAATTAGAGCCAAAGTTATGTAAAGTAACATCAATAAGAGATTGGAAAAGGTAACAAAATGTTCAGATGTGTCTGAAATCTTATGGGACTTAACTGCTAAGGTCATCAGTCCCTAAGTTTACACACTACTTAACCTAAATGATCCTAAGGACAAACACACACACCCATGCCCGAGGGAGGACTCGAACCTCCGCCGGGACCAGCCCCACAGTCTATGAGTGCAGCGCATAGACCGCTTTTTTTTTTTTTGTTGGTTGTTGTGTTTGATCGTTGCGGACGTCACAATAACATCCATTCAAGTTCGTTTGATGATCCTTCCACTCAGTTTTTTTTTTATTACAGAGGCCAATTGGCTCTCTGACCGAACACGCTGAGCTACCGTGCCGGCTGACTCGGCTAAACCCGTGTGGCGGAAAAGGTAACAGAAGAGAATTTGGATGAGAGGCGATTTGGGTTTAAGAAGGATCACAGACACAAGAGCTGCAAACAGGACTACAGCGAACTTCAGGAGATGGATTTTTTGAAAAAGAAAGAAACTTGTACTTGTATCATTTGACAATGGTGTTTGAGATAAGCTTACAACTAAAAGTAGGGGAAGAGAGAGGATTAGAAAAACAACAGAGCTGTAAACTCATCATTTTCAAATCAAAGAGCGACAGTGAGAATGGGATAAGGAAGCATCAACTCGAATGCGTTAGGAAAAAGAATAGGACAAAATGGTTCAAATGGCTCTGAGCACTATGGGACTTAACATCTGATGTCATCAATCCCCTAGATCTTAGAACTACTTAAACCTAACTAACCTAAGGCGCATCACACACATCCATACCCGTAGCGGTCGCGCGGTTCCAGACTGAAGCGCCTAGAACCGCTCGGCCACACTGGCCGGCACTAGGACAAGACTGTTGGTTATCTCTTATTATTCTAAATCATACTTGTAAAATTTGATTGAGTACGGAATGGAACAGTAACCCGCCATCTCTTTCAGTCGACATGTACAAAAATCGCAAATTGTTCTTCTATCTTGCCATTGTAAGTCTGATGTGTACAAAATTAAAATAGTTCACTAACTGATTTAGCGCTTCTATCTTGAGAGGCCAGATACGAAACACGATGTCCACATTTGATGTCTGTTGTACAGAAGAAAACGGAGTTTAAAACCCGAAGTTTGAAATTTTTCATGAACTACCTGGCAAAGCCAGTCAGCTCATTGAGGTGAAAACGGTGAATATCTAAATAAAAAATCATACATGAAGCGGCTTCAACACACAATAAATTTCATCCAGAGAGCCTTTGGTCAGAGGCAACCGATGAGTTATTGATCGAGAGCTTATTATTGACCTTTAAATGTTGAGTGTTGTACATTGACGTCAATTATGTCACACCTATCATTGGCGATAGGACACCATGTGACTCCATTAACATGAAACTGGACAAGTGGCAAGAAACAATCAATGCCTTCTCTCCGCGATAGCAATGGAGATACGATCGAAGACAGTGCTGCCAAAGCAGAGTCACTAAACACAGCCTACCTAAATGCCTTCACAAAAGAAGACGAAGTAAATATTCCAGAATTCGAATCGAGAGCAGCTGCCAACATGAGTAACGTAGAAGTAAATATCCTCAAAGTAGTGAAGCAACTTAAATCACTTAATAAAAGCAAGTCTTTTGCTCCAGACTGTATACCAATTAGGTTCCTTTCGGAGTATGCTGATGCATTAGCTCCATACTTAACAATCATATACAACCGTTCGCTCGACGAAAGATCCGTACCCAAAGACGGGAAATTTGCACAGGTCACACCAATATTCAAGAAAGGTAGTAGGAGTAATCCACTAAATTACAGGCCCATATCGTTAACGTCGATTCCTGCAGGATTTTAGAACATATATTGTGTTCGAACATTATGAATTACCTCGAAGAAAACGGTCTATCGACACACAGTCAACATGAGTCTAGAAAACATCGTTCCTGTGAAACACAACTATCTTTATTCACATGAAGGGTTGAGTGCTATTGACAAGGGATTTCAGATCGATTCCGTATTTCTGGATTTCCAAAGGCTTTTGACACTGTACCACACAAGCGGCTCGTAGTGAAACAGCGTGCTTATGGCATATCGTCTCAGTTATGTGACTGGATTTGTGATTTCTTGTCAGAGAGGTCACAGTTCGTAGTAACTGACGGAAAGCCATCGAGTAGAACAGAAGTGATTTCTGGTGTTCCCCAAGGTAGTGGTATAGGTCCTTTGCTGTTCCTTATCGATAAAAACGATTTTGGGGCCAATCTGAGCAGCCGTCTTCGGTTGTTTGCAAATGACGCTATCGACTAATAAAGTCATCACAAGACCGAAACAAACTGGAAAACGATTTAGGAAAGATATTTGAATGGCGAAAATTGACAGTCGACCCTAAATAACGAAATGTGTGGGGTCATCCACATGAGTGCTAAAAGGAACTCGTTAAACTTCGGTTACACGATAAATCAGTCTAATTTAAAAGCCGTAAATTCAACTAAATACCTAGGTATTACAATAAAGAACAACTTAAATGGGAAGGAACACACAGAAAATGTTGTGAGGAAGGCTAACCAAAGACTGCCTTTTATTGGCAGGACACTTAGAAAATGTAACAGATCTACTAAGGAGACTGCCTACACTATGCTTGTCCGTCCTCTTTTAGAATACTGCTGCGCGGTGTGTGATCCTTACCAGATAGGACTGACGGAGAACATCGAAAAAGTTCAAAGAAGGGCAGCACGTTTTGTATTATCACGAAATATGGGAGAGAGTATCTCAGAAATGGTACAGGATTTGGGATGGACATCATTAAAAGGAAGACTTTTTCGTTGCGACGGAATCTTCTCACGAAATTCCACTCACCAACTTTCTCCTCCGAATGCGAAAATATTTTGTTGACACCGACCTACATAGGGAGGAACGATCACCAAGATAAAATAAGGGAAATCAGAGCTCATACGGAAAGATACAGGTCTTCATTCTTTCCGCGCTCTATACGAGATTGGAATAATAGATAATTGTGAAGGTGGTTCGATGAACCCTCTGCCAGGCACTTAAATGTGATTTGCAGAGTATCCATGTAGATGCAAATGTAGAAGTGAGCGACCGCTGACTTGACTTACCTACGTACTTCATCTGCCAGCCAGCAGCCAGCGGTACCTCACCAACTGTATCGTCTCTTATTCGGCCTACTCCCTGTCGCAGAACGTAAAACACATCTTTGAAATGTGGCTTCCAGCTGAGGTTGTAGTCAGCCGCTGGTCGCTTAAAGTGAATCTCAGAATTAGACTGTCCTCGTGTGGGACAACGTTATCAGCACCTGACCGAGCACTTGCCCCGAAAGACAAAGGTCCCAGATGCGAATCCCAGTCCTTCACACACTCTTAATCCACCAGGAAGTTTCATATTAGTGTATACCCCGCTGCAGAATGAAAATTCAGTCTGGTTAACACTACTCGTTCAAGTACGGATGAGGCTCAAGAAAAGTAGAGGATTACCATTTACAAAGCTGCTACCTCAAAGCAGCAATAGTTAGTGAGACTTATCTAAGGCACTAACAAATAGATTTCTCCGGCCTAGTGTTCCTCCCTTCTTCTAGCTTTTCACAGTGTACAACAAAAATGGTTCAAATGGCTCTGAGCACTATGGGACTCAACATCTTAGGTCATAAGTCCCCTAGAACTTAGAACTAATTAAACCTAACTAACCTAAGGACATCACACACACCCATGCCCGAGGCAGGATTCGAACCTGCGACCGTAGCAGTCCCGCGGTTCCGGACTGCAGCGCCAGAACCGCACGGCCACCGCGGCCGGCATTGTACAACACCGTTACTAATTTGAGTAAACGTTCTCCAGACAGAAGTGTGTGGTGTTACAAAATCATCACTTCTACTAGGTCTTCTTGGGGCCACTTCCTTTGTCCACCACACAAATTCTTCCAGAAACACGTTGCGTTGGGAATTTAATTTTATTGCTTCTTCTACTTACTGGAAGAGTTCTCCCAGGTTGACCAGGTTCCTTTTCGAGCGACTTTCGTGTATTTATACCAACCTGCCACACTAATTTCACGGAGACTGACGTTTTCTCTGCCAATGTGGAGGACCTATCCTACAGAGAGGTATGCCATGACCATTTCGGTGAAACAACCTGCAAGTAGGTTCAAATGGCTCTGAGCACTATGGGACTTAACATCCGTCGCCATCAGTCCCCTAGAACTTAGAACTACTTAAACCTAACTAACCTAAGGACATCACATATCCATGCCCGAGGCAGGATTCGAACCTGCGACCGTAGCGGTCACGCGGTTCCAGACTGAAGCGCCTAGAACCGCACGGCCAGCCCTGCAAGTAGTTTACGGAAAGATGGTCTGTTGTCATGATGATATGAATTCTTTTATTACAAACTGCCTTTATAGGCTGAATTGGGGACAGTATATTCACAAATGTTTGCAATTTTTTCCGCGTCTTACAAATTAATATAGTAGTGGCATTGAAGCGGTATAATTATTTAAAAATACTCTGTTCATGGAGATATGCATGAATGAACTTCCAACATTTTTCAAAAAATGAATTTTTTCCGGCTGCACAGGTGATGCAAGTATTACTGAAAAGGCACCTAATGAAATATTTGAAGCATCAACAAGTAATGTACGTCAAATAGATAAGCATTAAATTTTGAAAGACTCAGTAAGTCACAAAAAACTGCACAAGTTATAAAAACAGTCTACTGGAACAATGAAACACAGAGGTAGGAAGTCTTTCTTTTGTGACTACAGTTAGAGTACAACCAAAACAGGAAACCCAGTTTTTAGAAATAATGAAGTGCTTTATTTCAGCTACAATTGCAGTCACATTATCGCAGTTACTAATGATTTGAAAGTAAAGAAAGTAGTTTTGTCCTGCACATTTCGATTCAATAATGAGTTTTTGAACTATTTTTCAGGTAAACTCTGCTTATACCGATAACATTTTGAGAATACAGAAACATGTTGTGATAATTACATCTGATACTACTTGTAGAACAATCTTCTAGATTTTTTAAGAAGAAATTTATGTTTGGACGTCTATTTTTCAGTGTATGTATTCACTGATACCTGCTGCTGATACCAATATCACTCTTATGTCAAAACAGCGTAAGGCGTTAATGAATAGTACTGAGCCCAGAGCCAACCCTTACAGACACTTCAGAGGCATAACATACTAGAGAGAACTGAGACATACCGATACATATGCGTTCAACAACCTGCCAGAGCAAATTACATACTTTTGAGTAATGCGGTGGAGCTTGAAACGGAATTACTGAACTTTCTGTTACACAATTCCTTCTACACCACTGAAGAGTATCTTCACAAAAGCCATCAAAATTAACTGTGTAAGTTGTTTTATGAGTAATATTAGTGAGCCGTGGCGCGTTTAACCTTGCTTCAGTGTCTGTAATTAACTTCGTTCGAGACATCGTTCTAGTTTCTGGGCTCTGATTACTTGAGGAACTCTGGAGTGAGTGGTTATAAGGTCGAGGACGGTGGTGCCAGGGGAAATAGTGGAACCAGCGCCTTGGAGGAATACACTGAGTGCTTGGGCTTGGAGTGTTGTGTGGAGCGACCACAGAGTGAACTTTCTTCTCTGCCGGGAGTAGAAATAGAGCCACCGTGCGACTAACAGTATGGCGCGGAGCTGTGTGTTGTGTCCCGTGTGGATTCGCGGTTTTATGTGCCGGCATTGGACTTTTCCAGGTGGAAGCAAGTATACAGTGTCTCCTTATCTGCACTCAGCCTCTATCATCTTGGCGTAGTCTGAAGAGTGCATCGAGGTACTCGGCAAATGTAATTGCTGTTTGTTTCCTATTGAAGGCATCGCTCCACGTGCAGCAAGCGGAACAAATTTCTGCCGGTAGTGGATGGTACACAGACCACTTTGGATCCGCCTCTAAGTGTGCTGCTGTCTATGGGAAAAGAATTACTGCAGTAACGGTGTACGACGCTGTCGGAGTTTGATTATTGGTAAGCACTTACCGTGTTCTAAATATACGTGTTGTAGTAAACCTTGGGAACGTTACAAGCCGTCTGTCTCGCTTACGTCTATTTATACTGAATATTACATCTCGTTGAATCGGGTGTACTGCGAATGGTCTGCTTTTTTCTAAAGCAATATTTCGATCTGGGATTGAGAAAACCTGGTATCTACCATATACCATGTGAATTCGGTATGTCTTACATTTTCCAGACCACCAGGACCGTGGACATGAGATGTAAAGAGCACCAAAGGCATACCTGGCTACGACAAGCCTATAAATCGGCAATAACAAAACGTTGCGTGGAACTTGAGCACACCCTGAATTATGATAAGGATCTTGACCCCCAAATTTTGGGATAGCGTCATCACTGAATTGATCGAAATCAGGATGACAGAGAACCTGATAAACCGGGGGCTGGACACCAACTCAGCAAGGCGTGCAACCCGGCTTTGGACCTATTACAAAAACAACGGAAGAAAACACAAGACGAGGAGAATGACAGGGGTGCTGGAGAAAGCAAATACAGCCTGTCGACAGTGCCAGGAACGCTTCTGGCTAGCGCGGACCTAGTAGGGTACGCCATGAGACGGCCGCCACCGGGGAAAACAGCGAAAGCGGGTCCAGACGGAAGACGGAACATCTGGCAACCAACCGACACGGCCGCAGCGGGAGCGGACGGCGTAGGGAACGCCAGACACCGTCCAGGCATAAATATGGTACACGGTCAGCCTGTCGCTCAGTCACAGGAAGCACTTAATGAAGACGCCGAGGAACGACGTCGATATATTGTGTTCGGAAAAACGCAAACCACCGGCAGTACACCCGATTCAACGAGAAGTTGCATTTCAAGATTATACTAAATATACCAGCCCCTTGTCATGACTGGCGATAGGACACTTACTTGCAGCTACTTTCTAATTATGTTTATTTATTACAGAGAAATGTATTTTATAAAATAACAGTGGTCGTCGTTAAAGGGGGCTAATAGTTCCAGTCTGTGAATAAGTGAGAAGTGCACAGTTGACACTCTACTCTGAATGCGGCAGGTGTTTCGTGGTCACTCAGAACTTTGTGCTGGCTTTCGCGTATCAAGTGGCCACCGACGGAAGGTTACGGATCTTTTCCTCTACGTCCGGGGTTAGCGGCCTGTGGCGCGACTCGCCTCTTCTGATGGCCAAGGTCAGCAGTTTCAAGTGCTTGCTGGGACACCAGAATTTATGGCGGAAATGTACAAGTGTGGGAATGTTGAGCAAACCACGGTGAGAACAGGGACCTCGGGAAATTCAGAAGCGTCAAACAATGCTCTGATTCGCCCATCGCCTGCTAACGTCAGATGGGAATTTCCGGGAATAACTAGCGAAGAAGATGTGCTCTGATTTGTCCATGACCGACGACATTCCTGGGTGGAAATTTATAAAACGTGGTAGTGAGACGCTAGTGGCGGAAGACGGTAACGTTTTTCATGACTGGCGTTTGCGGCCAGATTGGCGCAAGTTGCCGAGTCGCGAGCTGTTAGAAGAAAAAGGGACGCCCTTGGTTTGCTGGTGGATGGAGGCAGGTCGCTAGTTTGGGCGTCGTGGCACTTGGAGGTGTCCGAGTCCTGACGAGAGATGTTCTGATACTCCACTACGACCATGGTCCCCCAACTTACCCCCACAGCAGACTGATAGGGGTGTACAACAACACGGCTCCCAAGATGGGGTTTAATGTTACACAGCGAGCGAACAGTTGCCACATCTTCGCTAAACCATATTCATGACTTAGTATCGTTTATTGTAGTATTCAATCGATCACTGGAGATTCTAAATTAATCGTTAGGTTGTATGGGTCGTACTCGGTTAATGACTTAATGCGCAGCTACATCTACATCTACATGGATGCTCTGCAAATCACATTCAACTGCCTGGCAGAGGGTACATCGAACCACCTTCACAATTATCTATTATTCCAATCTCGTATAACGCGCGGAAAGAACGAACACCTATATCTTTCCGTACGACCTCTGATTTCTCTTATTTTATCGTGGTTATCGTTTCTCGCTATTTACGTCGGTGTCAACAAAATATTTTAGCATTTGGAGGAGAAAGTTGGTGATTGAAATTTTGTGAGAAGATTCCGTCGCAAAGCAAAACGCCTTTCTTTCAATGACGTCCAGCCCAAATCTTGTATCATTTCAGTGACACTTTCTCTCGTATTTCGCGATAGTACAAAACATGCTGCACTTCTTTGAACTTTTTCGATGTTCTCCGTCACTCCTCTCTGGAGACGATCCCACACTGCGCAGCAGTATTCTAAAAGAGGACGGACAAGCGTAGTGGAGGCACTCTCCTTAGTAGATCTGTTACATTTTCTAAATGCACTGCCAATAAAACGCAGTCTTTGGTTATCATTCCCCACAACTTTTTCTGTGTGCTCCTTCCAATTTAAGTTGTTCATAATTGTAATTCTAGGTATTTGATTGAATTTACGGCCTTTAGATTTGACCGATTTATCGTGTAACCGAAGTTGAACGAATTCCTTTTAGCACTCATGTGGATGACCTCAAACTTTTCGTTATTTAGGGTCAACTGCCAATTTTGGCACCATTCAGATATCTCTTCTAAATTGTTTTGCAATTTTTTTTGATCTTCTGCTCACTTTATTAGTCGATAAACGACAGCATCATCTGCGAACAACGTAAGACGGCTGCTCAGATTGGCTCCCAAATCGTTTATATAGATAAGGAACTGGAAAGGGCCTATAACACTACCTTGGGGAACACCAGAAATCACTTCTGTTTTACTCGATGACTTTCGGTCAGTTACCACGATTTGTGATCTCTCTGACAGAAAATCACAAATATGGTCACATAACTGAGACGATATTCCATAAGCACGCAATTTCACTACAAGCCGCTTGTGAGGTAGAGTTTCAAAAGCCTTCCGGAAATCCAGAATTACGGAGTCGATCTGAAATCCCTTGTCAGTAGCACTCAACACTTCAGCGAATAAAGAGCTAGTGGTGTTTCACAATAACGGACTGTGTCAGTAGACCGTTTTATTCTATGTAATTCATAATGTTCGAACACAATATATGTTCCAGAATCCTGCTGCATATCTACCTTAAAGATATGGCCCTGTAATTAAGTGAATTACTCCTACCACCTTTCTTGGGTATTGGTATGAACTGAGCAACATTCCAGTCTTTGGGTACGGAACGTTCGTCGAGCGAACGGTTGTATATGATTGTTAAGTATGGAGCTAATTCATCAGCATACTCTGAAAGAAAGCTAATTGGTATACAGTCTGGACCAGAAGACTTGCCTTTATTAAGTGATTTAAGTTCCTTCACTACTCAGGGGATATTTACTTCTACGTTACTCATGTTGTCAGCTGTTCTTGATCCGAATTCTGGACTATTTACTTCGTCTTCTTTTGAAGGCATTTCGGAAGGCTGTGTTCAGTAACTCTGCTTTGGCAGCACTGTCTTCGATAGTACATCCATTGCTATCGCGCAGAGAAGGCATTGATTGTTTTTTGCCGCTAACATACTTCACAAACGAGCAGAATCTCTTTGGATTTTCTACCAGCTTTTGAGAGAAAGTTTCGTTGTGGAAACTGTTATAAGCATCTAGCATTGAAGGCCGCGCTAAATTTCGAGCTTGTGTAAAAGATCGCCAATCTTGGCGATTTTGCATCTGTTTAAATTTGGTATCATGTTGTTTCGTTGTTTCTGCAACAGTGTTTTGACCCGTTTTGTGTTCCAAGGAGGATCAGCTTCGTCTTTTGTTATTTTATTTGGTATAAGTCTTTCAATTGCTGCTGATACTATTTCTTAGACTTCAAGCCACATCTGGTCTGTACTTATATTATTAATTTGGAATGAGTCGAGATTGTCTCTCAGGAGGGCATCAAGTGAATTTTTATCTGCTTTTTTGAATAGGTATATGTTTCGTTTATTTTTGGAGATTTTGAGGGTTACAAAATTCAAATCGCTACGACAACCTTGTGTTCACTAATCACTGTATCCGTTTTGATACAGTCAAGTGTGTTTTGACAACCGTTTACTACTTTCGTGGGCTCATGAACTAACTGATAGAAATAATTTTCAGATAATGCGTTTAGCACAATTTCCGATTATGTTTTATGCGTAGCTCCTTAATTAATCATGTATTTTCGCCAACATATCTAGGGTAAATTAAAGTCGGCACCAACTATAATTGTATGGGTCGGTACGTGTTTAAAATCAAACTCAAGTTTTCGTGGACACGGTAGCCAACCCTCCGCTTGTTTAGCTTGTTAACTGTCGCCAACAATTTACGCTGCTTTTTTCTCGTACAATGATGGTCCACATACATTGTAATTGGTTAATATAATAAATAACTGGTTTATGTGTCATTTACTTTGAAGAAGCACGCAATACCCTTTGGGTTACCGATTTATTCTTTTGATTTACTGGGTAGTCATATGGCAGAATTATTGCAGTTTCCCACCTTATGATTCTATGTTGGGGCATTTCAAGATAACGATTCCGTTTCGTAATTTGCAGTTAATACGGAGTCGTAAGGGGCGTGTGACAGAGTCTGGGTAGTCCATTACTCTGTTAAGTTCCACAGTCTCACAAACTGCGGGATATTGCAACGTGTATGGGGATCACAAAATTGATTACCAGATAGGTATTTTTCAGTTAAGCGATTGTTTTGGTGTTCTCGTAGTAAGGCAGTGAAATTATCACTCATTAGTTTCAAAGACGGCAGTATTATTTAACAATTTTTAAATTTACTATTTGTCACTGTTCTTCAGTTTTGTGAATAACCTGATATACTACGGGTAGCAAATTGAAGTATCAGCCATTAGTTATTGCTGACGTGCTATTTGTAATTGCAACTGTTGATTGAAGTACTGGTAGCGCACGAGGTACTTTTGGTGATTAAACTGATCACTGTGTTTAATTCGGCTCATCTTCGTATTCATTAATCGACATTCTTAGTGATTTAAATTTTTTGTTTGAAATTAAATGAAATAAACGTCTGTTAACTACGCCAAGCTTGGTGGTTTTAAGCACTGAAAGATCACATGCTCATTCAGGTTCCCCGGTTATTGTAAGAGCTTAAAAGATTTTATGTTCCAGGAGCTATTGCTGTGTATTGAAATGTGTACTACTATATTGATGAAAGGCCCAATTGGCAACCATAGTGGTGGCATGTTTAGGCGTTAGCTAGGAGCTCAATCCTGCGATAGTGCTGCCGTGTAAATTGCCGCATTTTGGTCACGAGGTGCCTTACTTCCACTTACTGTCAAAGCGGTTGGGCTAGTTTTGAGAATTCATTTCTCATCTTTCAAGTGATATTCTTATTTTAAATTCTGAAATGTCTTGGTGTTTCTGCTTAATTTATTGTAAATTTTTACTTAATTTTAAAGTTATGAAAGCTTTTGATGTTTTGATTCATTGCAAGATTTTACTTAAATTTAAAAGCGTTCATGAAGCTGTTGTGGTAGTAACTTGAGTGAATGCATTACCTAAATTACTTCAGACAGTTGTAATATTGAAATTCATGATCTTTGCTATTTAGCACATTGTAGTTAAATATTTCTTGTTCCAGCACCTGTCCTTCTTTAAAAGCTTGGAACTGCCTGTTCGGTCCAAACAAATTAAAATTTGTCTGCTTAAAAGTCTGTTAAAACGTACACAGAAGACACTGGACCAATTAGCACTTTAATAAAATATTTTTTTGCAGTAGTAAGTCATTTCAACATACTGAACTTGAATTAATTTTTTATCCTTTCTGGTTACCAGTGCATGTCGGAGCTCCTGAAGTGTCTTAGAGGTGTGAAGACGTGCAGCGATACGTCAACCGAGAGCATCCCAGACGTGCTCGATGGGGGTTAGGTCTGCAGGCCACTCAATTTACGTGATGTCTTCTGTTTCAAGGTACTCCTCCACGATGGCAGCTCGGTGGGGCCGTGCGTTATCATCCATCAGGAGGAAGGTGGGACCCACTGTACCCCTGAAAAGGCGGACATACTGGTGCAAAATGACATCCCGACACACCTGAACTGCTACAGTTCCTCTGTCAAAGACATGCAGGGGTGTACTTGCACCAATCATAATCCCACCCCACACCATCAAATCAGGTCCCTTTCAAAGACATTAAGGGGTTAGTATCTGGTTCTTGTTTCACGCCAGATGAAACCCCCAGCGAGAATCACTGTTCAGACTATACCTGGACTCGTTCGTGAAGATAACCAGGGACCACTGTACTGTGTTCTTGACACCAGGCTTTACGGGCTCTCCTGTGACCAGAGATCAGTGGAATGCACCTTACAGATCTTCAGGCGAATAAACCATGTCTGTTCAGTCGTCTGTAGATTGCGTGTCTGGATACAACTGTTCCAGTGGCCGCGGTAAGGTCCCAAGCAGGGCTACCTGCAGTACTCCGTGGCCGTCTGTGGGCACTGATGGTGAGACATCGGACTTCTTGTGGTGTTGTACACTGTGGACGTCCCGTACTGTAGCGCCTGAACATGTTCACTGCCTGCTGGAATCGTTGCCATAATCTTGAGATCACACTTTGTGACACACGGAGGGCCGGTGCTACGACCTGCTGTGTTTGACCAGCCTCCAGTCGCCCTAGTATTCTACCCCTCACAACGTCATCAATATGTGTTCTTTGAGCCATTTTCAACACACGGTCACCATTAGCACGTCTGAAAACGTCTGCACACTTACCCGCTGCACCGTACTCTGAATGCACCAACACACCTTTGCGTATGTAGACTGCAGCCAGCACCACCGTGCGACGACAGTAGGTCAAATGCACTGTATGGTCATACCCCGAGGTGATTTAAACCCGCAAACCGCCCACCAGACCGTTGTTTCACCATGTATCAGTATTATCCTCAATTTATGAACGTGAGTGTAGAAGCATGGTTCAAAATGGCTCTGAGCACTATGGGACTTAACTTCTGTGGACATCAGTCCCCTAGAACATAGAACTACTTAAACCTAACTAACTTAAGGACATCACACACATCCGTAGCGGTCGCGCGGTTCCAGACTGTAACGCATAGAACCTCTCGGCCACCCCGGCCGGCTAGAAGCATGGTCTTCCCCGAATGCACTTCTCAACAAAAAGCGATTCTCGTAGCGGAGTTTAATGTTTTTCGTTAATTTTGTATTATTAGTTCTTGTGGTGATATTGCCATCGGAACTTTCATCCCCAAACACATATTTCTGTATATATAACTAAGAAGTTAAATACCAGTTTTCATAGAAGTAGTTCTTTAATAATGATTTTATTTTTTAAAAAGCTTCACCTACTATTTTACCCACTTAGTGGTTGAATTTCCAAAAATCCTGAAACATGTATTTATTTTATTTCTGAGAAACCAAATACGAGTTTTTGTAGTTATAGCTTCAAATTGCCTTAACAGCAACGTATTTTCAAAAAGCCTTTGATCCCCTATTTCACCCCCTTAGAGATGGAATTTCGGAACATCCCTTCTTAAACGACGCCTACAGTATAGGATAAACACCCTCTCTAAATTTAATGTCTCTATCCTTAACGTTTTGGGCTGGGCAATGACGAGTCAGTGAGTGAGTGAATCGGAACATTGCGTTTTGTATATAGAGATTATGTTTAATATATAACATTGACAGGAAAGGACCAAACACACTTCCCTGGGGCACACCTGAAGTTACTTCTTTCTGTGTCGATATCTCTCCAACCACGATTGCAGTAGCTACAGTGTCCTCCTTACTAAAAAATCTTCGATACAAACACGAAACTCGCTTGATACACCATATGATCACACCTCCGATAATATTCGTGTTGAGTAAAATGCCTTTCGGGAGTCAAGAAACAGCACATTTAACGGACTGCCTTGATCCGTGGCTTTCAGGATGTCATGTGAGAAAAATGCAAGTTTGGTTATCACATGGTCGATGTTTTCGGCGTCCATGCTGATTGGCATAGTGGAGCTCAGTCTGTTCGAGATAACTGCTAACAACTGAACTTAAAATATGTTCTAAGAGTCTACAAAAAGTGATGACAAGGATATTTAACAATAGTTTTGTCGATCACTTCTTGTAGACAGGTGTGATCTGTGGTTTCTTCCAACTGGGCACGGTTTTCTGTTTGAGGAATGTATGGTTAGGTTACACATAGAAGAGAGGCTAACTCAGCCACGAATTCAGTATGGAAGCCGATAGGGATTCCATTGGGTCCAGCAGCTTTTTTCCAAATTTAACGATTTCAGCTGTTCCTCATCGCCCCTGACACTATGTGTATTTAAATCATCTTTTCATTGGTACTAAAATTAAATTGGATCAATACTCGAGGGCTTTCCATGTAAACAAACATTTGGAAGTAGAGTTAATTTTTTATGCTTTAGTTTTTCAACCCTCAGTTTCACTTCCTGTACTGTCCGTGAGTGACTGAACATTAACTTTGGTGCCAGTAACGGCCGTTACATACAACTAGAATTTTTGTTTTTTTTGTTTTGTAGATCTTTCGACAGTATTCTGCTATGGTTGTCATTAAAGGCTTCACACATTGCTCTCTAGACTTCCAAATTCGTTTCATTCAGCATGTCTATCTATAGCCCTGTGCTTGTATTACACCTATCGTACAGTATTCTCTATTTCTTTACAAGTTAATTTACAGTGACTGAATACCATGGAGCGTTCTTCCCACGATGAAATCTTCTTCTAGGTACATATCCAGCAAGCTCATCGACAACTGTTCTTTTAAACTGTAGCTACAATTGCCCTACATGCTCCCGACCTGAGGTAAGAGTTTCAACTTCCAAACTGCGATAAGACACACTCCACATTGTCATCCAGTATTTTTATGCAACCCTACTTCAGTGTTATTGACAATATGCGCAAATTTCTTTTTGGACTCTTCAAACTTTATTGAATTTCATTTATAGCTGAAAGTATTTTAGCTTTACTTAACTCAAAACTTACTTGCTCACTTTCACTTTACGTATAGCCACAAAGAGAGTAAGAATATTAAAATCGTTAAATTTGTCTGGAAACATCTACTTCAGTACTTAAGTAAAATTTCACTACAGCACTTCTGTTATGTAAATCATACAGTACTTTTACCTTCACTTTAAAAGTTAGTTCACAAAAATTAGTTTCAAACCTTTATTCAAAGACGAAAATTATTGCTTGTAGATACTGAAAAAGCACTTCAAAAGTGTTTATAATAGGGTTACTCAGAATAACAAAAGCACAAGGAAAGGAGCATATATAGGTGAATTATTAGTTGCAGTTCTAGTGATTGGAAAAGATTTTGGGCATTTGTTTGGCGTCTCTGTTGCTCTGAAAGGCATTCATGAGCAGATGGTTGGAAGAGCTACTCGGAAAGTCGACCGATTTGGCCTACGCGACGTATAATCGGTCTATCTTTTGATACTATGGCATCTACTACAAAATAAGCAACTTGCAGCATCGTTCCCAGAGTTTATCGGGGTCCTTTGGTTAGGTGCCGAAGGAGGGCCTCGACCAAAGGCTTCGTCGACTGTGACGGTCTTGGCTGCAGATTTCTAGACCTGCGTTATCGTATCGGGATTTGTAGGACTTCCCTTGATTTGTCAGGAGTGCACTACACAAAGAAAGCAGCTACTCGGGGATCAGATTACCTGTGGAGTGCACATGAGGGTTTTTAGGCTAGGCGGTGGTCTGAGATGCTCAAATGATCACTCACCAGTCGATTCACAGCAAGGGAAGTGAAACGACGTTGAGAATAAAGACACTTCGACTGTCACAATTTTATCAGTAAACTGTCGAAGTATTCTTAACAAAGCTACCGAATTTAATATCCTCCAGGAAAGTTCTCAAGCTCAAATTATTCTTGGGACCGAGAGCTGGTTGAAACCTGAAGTGGAAATCTCTGAGAAATTTAGCGAGTCGTTGAACATATGTCGGAAAGACAGATTAGAAGCTATAGGAGGGGGAGTGTTCGTTGCAGTTCACAAAAATATTGTCTCTATTGAGATCTAAGTTGAGTGTGACAGTGAACTCATTTGGTAGCCTATAACAGGTATAGGTGAAAATAAATTACTTTTTGGATGTTTTACCGGCCACCAGATTCCGATGTGACATTTCTAAAGTCATTCAAAGAAAGTCTACGGTAAATAGCGCTTAAATACCCAGATCATGCAATACTAGATGGTGGCGACTTTAACCTGCCGAGTAGGGAATGGGATGTCTATGGACTGACAGGGGGGTGGGAGTGGAGGATGGGAGGGGGGTGGGGGGGTATACAGACAGCCAGTCATGCGAAATACGTTTGAAAACGTTATCTGAAAACTGTCTTGAACAGCTAGCACGGCAGCCCACACGAAATGGAAATATCTTAGACCCTGTAGCCACAAATAGGCCGAATCTTATCGACAATGTGAGTATAAATACAGGGATTAGCTACTATAATGTCATTACAGCAACTATGATTACGAAAGTTAATAAGTCAGTCAAGAAGGGTAGAAGAGTGTTTCTGCTAGACAGAGGAGATAATCAGTTATTAGCATCTCACTTAGGCCGTAAATTGGCATCACTTCCAGTAAGACGGATGTAGAGGCCTTATGGGCAAAATTTAAGCAGATTTTAAGTCGTGGCCTGGAAAGATACGTACCTAGTAGGTGGATGAAGGATGAAAAAGATCCACCATGGCTAAATAACGAAATTCGGCGGATGCTGACAAATCAGAGGCTGTTGCAATCTAGGTTCAAAAGGGGATGCACAAATGACGCAAGCAAAGGTTAGTAGAGATTCGTGCGTCTGTGAAAAGATATATTCGCGAAGCAGACAACAATTTCCACCGTCGCACCTTAGCGAAAGATCTGGCAGAGAACCCGAGAAAATTCTGGTCGTATGTAAAACTGCTAAGCGGGTCTAAGGGTCCCATTCAATGTCTTGTTGACCAGTCTGGTGAGGCAGGTGAAAATAGCAAAATGAAAGACGAAGTTTTAAATTTCACATTCACGAAAGCGTTCACGCGGGAGAACCGTAGAAATGTACCGTCATTTGGCCACTGGACAGACTCCCGTATGGACCGTCATTTGGCCACTGGACAGACTCCCGTATGGACGACATAGAAATAGGCATACCTGTCGTAGAGAAACAACTGAAAGATTTGAAAACTAATAAATCACCAGGTCCGGATGGAATACCAGTTCTATTTAATAATGAGTACTCTACGCCATTGGCCCCTTACCTAGCTTGCATTTATCGTGAATATCTCGCCCAGAACAGTCCCAAGAGACTGGAAAAAAACGCAGTTGACTCCAGTATATAAGAAAAGTAAAAGAACGGACCCAAAAAATTACAGACCAATATCTCTAACTGCGGTTTGCGGAAGAATCCTTGAACAAATTCTCAGTTAGAATATAATAAACTTTCTTGAGTCTAAGAAGCTTACTGCCACGAATCAGCATGGTTTTAGAAAGCATCGCTCGTGCGAAATTGAGCTTGCCCTTCTCTCAAAAAATGGCTCTAAGCACGTTGGGACTTAACATCTGAAGTCATCAGTCCCCTAGACGTAGTACTACTTAAACCTAACTAACCTAAGGACATCACACACATCTATGCCCGAGGCAGGATTCGAACCTGAGACCGGTGCAGCAGCGCGGTTCCGGACTGAAGCGCCTACAACCGCTCGGCCACATCGGCCGGCGCCCTTCTCTCACATGATATACTGGATGAAGGGCAACAGGCAGAGTCCACATTTCTAGATTTCCGGAAAGCATTTGACACGATGTTCCATTGCAGGCTGTTAACGAAGGTACCAGCATATGGAAGTTCATAGATATGTGAGTGGCTCGAAAACTTCTTAAGTAATAGAACCCAGTATGTTGTCCTCGAGGGTGAGGTTCATCAGAAACAACGGTATCGTCAGAAGTGCTCCAGGGAAGTGATAGTGCAGTTGTTCTCTGTATAAATAAATGATTTGGCGGACAGGGTGGTCAGCAATCTGTGGTTGTTTCCTGATGATGCCGTGGTGTACGGTAAGGTGTCGGAATTGCGTGACTATAGTAAGGTACAAGACAACTTAGACAAATAAAACAAAGACGTCCTTTGAATTGTTTGGGATCCACAACGTGACAGAATACTGATGTGATTTCTCAGGAAGCTTGTGAAACACTCTTGCGGTGGACAAGGATACCGCAGAAAGAGGAATTCCTCTAGTAAAAATGTTCTAAAAAATCGATTGGGGACGAACAAAAAAAACAATTTTTAATGAGGTTAGTCTAACATCACAGAAACGCCGTCACCAAACGCACAAAAGAAGGGATTTCATCGTTGAAAGAAGTTTATCAATATAACGCATGTTTTGCCTGTCACACCGTCTGTTAACCTTAGAGTCTAGTTTTAACATTATTTTACATTTTTGAGTTCTAGTTTTCCCAATAAAGCAATCAACACTAAAAATCGTATTTTTGGCCAACTTTTACAAAACTGATCAAAGTGTGCAACCTCCAAGTATTATGCAGTCTTCTTCAAACTTGGCATATACATCTTTTACATCACTGAAACTCGGGGGGGAGGGGGGGGGGGGAGGGGGGGGGGAACAAAACTTTACAAAAATTTTACATTTTCTTTTTATAACCCAATTCAAAACCACCGTCTGCCGTCATGGTATAATACCTGAAGATGGTCAAAAACTGACCGTAACTGGTTATCACAAAATAAACAAATAAATATTTTTTCGGTAGAGAGTGTTTGTGCTCATTTTTCAAGTACTTTTGCCAAACCGCTGTTCCCCACGAGAAATGTACTCAAAAATTATATGGTGAGCGTTTACAGTATCCACTTCTATCACATGTAAAATTTTTTGCCTACGTCAGAAAATTACGAAATTGTCTGCAGTAACTTACTTAAAACCGCGCCGCGATAAATTTAATCGTTCCGTGTATATCTGTGGCGACCAGTCCATGCTGACTTGCGCTGTGTAGATGGGGTGTGGTATGTAAACTGGAAACATCCACTCGAGTGGCAAAACATCTGTAGAGAGTATGAAAAGTAAGTATTCTGACGGTTTCTTTGTATTTTATAAGTCTTTCAGGGATCTAAATGGACAAAATAGTTAATAGAGTAAACGCATTCTCGCCGTTGTTGTTGCAGGCTGATGCAGTCGCCAGGACGTACCGCCATGGACTCCACACCGCTGGCTGGTGAGTACACGCGCTGCTTCTGAACGCCTACGGTAATTTATCTTTGTGCAGTCGAAACGACACCTAGGCTGTACCACTGTGTACACCGGCCAGTGTTGCTATGTATTCGTGCGATAGCCGCTACCGCGTCTAAAATATAAAGCCATCTCTTATATTACGATTTATCAAGAATAGATTTAAACATACTCCGTTATACTGTCTGCAACTGTTAGAACTAATAAAGCAGATTTCTTAAGTTCACGTTCTACGTATATCTATTTGTGTAAGGGGTAGTCAAATGAAAACAAGACAGATTAAAAAAAAGATAACAAAATTGCTCATTATTTTAAAAGTAATCGCCATAACTGCTAATACAGTTATCCTATTCTGAGACAAGAAGTCAGCGCCTTCACGGAAAATTGTTTGCGTTTGCTTGCGGAACCATGATTGTACCCAGATGTGCACCCCTTCGTCCGAAGCAAATCGATGGCCACTAATGTCTTTCTTCAGGGCTCCAAAAATATGGATATCACCTGGGGAGAGATCAGGACTGTATGGAGAATCATTACACTGCAACAGAATGATGACGTCCTCAATATTCCTGGGCAAGATAATGCCCGTCCACATGTCGCCAAGAATGTTTCGATTATGCTGCAGAATTTTCCCTGGGAACCCCTTACATATCCTCCTTTCAGTCCCGATCTCTCCTCATACATTTCCATGTCTTTAGAGCCCTGAAGAAGGACATTTGCTTCGGACAAAGAGGTGCACGCCTGAGTACAATCATGATTTCATAGACAACCGAAAACATCTGTCCATGAAGACACTGACCGTCTAGTCTCACAGTGGGATAAATGTATCAACAATTATGGCAATTTTTTTTAGTCATGGGCTCGCCACGAATTCCTCTCGTGTGCAGCTGCTTCATCTCAGAGCAGCTCTTGCAACCTACGTCTAAAATTATTTGCTGGTGTATTCCAGTTTGTG
Source organism: Schistocerca piceifrons (assembly GCF_021461385.2). Taxonomy (NCBI): domain Eukaryota; kingdom Metazoa; phylum Arthropoda; class Insecta; order Orthoptera; family Acrididae; genus Schistocerca; species Schistocerca piceifrons. The sequence continues at coordinate 316,729,078 of NC_060139.1, read as the reverse complement.
TCTTTCTCTGCAGTTCTTATCCTCTGTAACTCCCTCTAGTACCATGGAACTTACTACCTGATGTCTTAACAGATGGTCTGTTATCCTGTCCCTTCTTCTTGTCGGTGTTTTCCATGCATTTCATTTCATGGCAGGACCCCTGTGGTTGTCATCCGCGGCGGCCTTACAGCACTAGAGAACGGCGGCGATATTCTGCGCCTAGTTTTGTTGCCCTCTATGGCAAGCCATCCAGAGTTTACATTTCAGCAAGATAATGCTTCGTTTCTCTTCTCTTCCGGTTTTCCCACAGTTCATGTTTCACTAGCACACAACGCTGTGCTCCAAACGTACATTCTCAGAAAGTTCTTTCTCAAATTAAGGCCTGTGTTTGATACTAGGAGACTTCTCTCGGTCATGAGTGTCATTTTTGCTAGCGCTAGTCTCCTTTTTTTAGTTAAATTTGTTTCTGAGATTACAAGTTTTCTGTTGATACATGCATATAATCGTAGCTTTGTATCGTACTCCTCACATGAGCTACAGTCGCTTTGTTCATTACGTCACAGGACCCACGAGACAAGTAGAATCACACTCTCCATTTTATTTCTAAGCATGAGTGTTAACAAATTTTGTATTACCAACCCAAAATCACTGCGCCATCAAAGCAATTCTTCAGTAATTCTGAATATGCTTAACGTGTTTAGTATAAAAGTTCGTAGATCGCATGTAGAAATTAAAGAGGAAAAGAGGTAATGTTTCGCTGCTCATTTTTATATAAGCAATAAAAGATCTGCGAACTCATCTAAAGGAGATTTAGAATTCATTAAATATATTGATAATATTATTTATTTTGAATACATTTTAAAATTCACTTTCTGGTTCGTAACAGCGACGCGTAGTATGTTGCCATATAATTGTAGGAAAAAGTGCTGAAACCTGGGACTTTTGGTCCTTTCGTTGCTCTTTGCTGACGTCGAGCCGAATTTCACACGACACTTCTCTCGTATAATGAATTTTAACAGTCTCTTTCTTTTATAATTACGCAGGGAGCTACAGGAATTAAAGCTCACTGCCTTGATTTTACGAACTTTTTTGTCGCTGAGATTATCCATGAATCTTGATTGCAGGCGCCTCATTATTTCCATATCAAGTCTTACGCAGTTTTGAATCAAAATTCAAATCTTTTTAGCCAGACAAAAATTAAAGAAGCGACCCTACAGGTCGAATAATTTGCAAATTACTTTTCTTTAATTAAGCCTTATGCCTGCAAATTGGAAGTGGCCTGCTGGCAAGAGGTGGCTCTGTTCCAGAGGACGAAGTTCGGTGAAGTGAGGTAAAATATTTAAATGCCAAATAATTTGATCTCATAGCCGTTCTATAAGGCAGCAGCACTATTTCTTTACGTATGAAACCAACGTAAGGCAATAATTAACGTATAATTAAGAGAATGGCAACGTCAGTTCACGCCAAAAGAAGAAGTAGCATTGGACAGGTAGAACAGCTCGAACGAGAGCAGTTAAAATCGTACACAGTATGGTAGTAAGCACTAGTAGTTACAGCAAATAATTCAAGGATCGTTACATGGGTTAAAGGGTTACTAAAGCATTACTCATGGTGCTCCAGACAACTGGAAAATTCTTGATGAGTATGTACGTCGATTTTGTTTAACATCCAAAGTTAGTTTAACAGGTACCGACTGAAAAACATCGCTATCAGTGATTCAGAGACTGATTTGTCGTCGGTACGCAATCATGCGTCGATTAGTACGACATAACGACGTAAGTATTCCTGGAAAACGTCACGTCACTTCCAATGTGTGTTCAGTATCTTGCAAGACTACCGGGAGCAGAATATTAGTTGATCGTCTACGTAGCCGGGCATATGATGCACGCATGATCCACATTAGTGCCGTAAAACGTAATGGAATTAGTCGATTCCGATCATCTTAAAGGGAGAACTATCAGTGATAATATTTGGCCGGAAAAGCGTTTCGCATTCTCTCATGCCATGAAGGTATGACACACTGATGCAGTCCATTGCGACGGCAAGCTTGGATGACTGTCACTGCTATTCGAAAGAACAGGTCTACACGCCACCACCAAGTACCTACCATTCCTTCCCTTTCTTACATTTAGCACTTATCCAACCCCCCCCCCCCCCCCCCCCACCACCAACACACACAAACACGCAGCCCACTCCACAAGCAGTCACCGTGTCACCAAGTCATCAGGAGGACCGGGACCGATAATACGATCCTATTTTGATAAGTCTTGTAAAAAAAGCAAGAAAAATGTTTGTTTCGTAAGCAGCTCACCTTACTTCTCAACATAGTATCCTTTGAGGTATATACACTTGCTCCAGCGAGCCTTCCGCTTTTTCATCCCAATCGGAATAAAATAATAGTTGGGTCCTTATACCGACCTCCCAATTCAGATGATACAGTTGCTGAAAGGTTCAAAGAAAACTTGAGTTTGATTTCAAACACATATCCGACTCATACGATTACATTTGGCGGTGACTTCAATTTGCCCGAGATATGTTGGCGAAAGTACATGTTTAATTCCGGAGGTACGCATAAAACATAATCCGAAATTGTGCTAAATGCATTCTCTGAAAATTATTTCGAGCAGTTAATTCACGAGCCCACTCGACAGTAAACGGTTGTCAAAACACACTTGACCTCTTAGCAACAAATAAACCTGAGTTAATAACGCTCATCAAAACGGAAACAGATAATAGACAACATAGGGTTGTCGTAGAGAGAATAAATATATTAACCCCAAATGCTCCAATAATAAACGAAAACCTTACCTATTAAAAAAACAGATAAGCCGGCCGCTGTGGCCGAGCGGTTCTAGGCGCTTCAGTCTGCAACCGCGCTGCTGCTATGGTCGCAGGTTAGAATCCTACCTCGGGCATGGATATGTGCGATTTCCTTAAGTTAGTTAGGTTTAAGTAATTCTAAGTATAGGGGGCTGATGACCTCAGATGTTAAGTCCCATAGTGCTTAGACCCATTTGAACCAAAAAAGCAGATAAAAATTCGCTTGACGCCTTCCTGAGAGACAATCTCCACTCCTTCCAAATTAATAATATAAGTGTAGACCAGATGTGGCTTAAATTCAAAGAAATAGTATCGGCAGCAATTGAGAGATTTATACCAAATAAATTAACAAACGACGGAGCTGATGCTCCTTGGTACACAAAAAGCGTGAGGACACTGTTGCAGAAACAACGAAACAAACATGCCAAATTTAAACAGACGTAAAATCCGCAAGATCGGTGGTCTTTTACAGAAGCTCGAAATTTAGCGCGTTGACGTGATGCGGAAACAGCAGGTCGATTGTAGCGAAGGTGAATGGTCGACTTTGGTTTATTGGGAGAATTCTGGGAAAATATGATTCATCTATAAAGGAGGCTCACTGGTGAGCCCCTTTCTTGAGTAATGTTCGAATGTTTGGTATCCATATCGTATGGAAGAAGACGAATGGTGCCAAATTTTCGGGTGTGCTATGATGTGCGGCCTTTGTTTCTTTTCTTTTCTTTTTTTTTAAAAAAAGGTGAGATATACACAGAACCGCCAAAGAAACTGGTATAGGCATGTGCATTCAAACACAGATCTCCGACATCGCCACGGCCTGAAAAAGATCCTACATCAACGGGACTGACGACGACTGAAGAGAATAGCTCAACGTGACAGAAGTGTCGTCCTTCCACAGACTGGTGCAGATTTCAGAGCTGGGCAATTAATAAGTGTCACCGTGTGAACCATTCAACGAAACATCATCTATATGGGCCTTAGGAGCCGAAGGCCCACTCGTGTACCCTTGATGACTGCACGTCACAAAGCTGTACGCCTCGCCTGGGCCCGTCAACATCGACATTGGACTGTAGATGACTAGAAACATTTCGCCTGGTCAGGCGATTCTCGTTTAAAATTGTATCGAGCGGATGGACGTGTACGGGTATGGAGACAATCTCATGAATCCATGGACCCTGCGTGTCAGCAGGGGACTGCTCAAGCTGGTGGTGGCTCTGTAATTGTGTGGGGCGTGAACATTTGGTGTGATATGGGAGCCCTGATACGTCTACGTACGACTCTGACAGATGACACATACGTCAACATCCTCCCTGATCACCTGCACTCATTCATGTCCCTTCTGCATTCCGAGGAAGTTCGGCAATTCCAGCAGGACAACGCGACCAGAATCTGTACAGAGTGGCTCTAGGACCACTCTTCTGAGTTAAAAGACTTCCGCTGGCCACTAAACTCCCCGGACATGAACATTACTGAGCATATCTGGGATGCCTTGGAACGTGCTGTTTAGAACAGATCTCCACCCCCTGCTGTCGAAATGAGTACCGGGGATCTCTGGATCTCTCCCGGGTTTAAAATGCTGCCGGTCGATGCTGACCCCCCCCCCTTCCCCCCGGCGTCCCATTCTTGTGCCGCAGCGAAGAAAGACCATACTCTACCTGCAGTAGGGCCAAGAGCCTTGTCACATGCCTGCACCATTTGGTTTTCAAGGAAACAGCAATGATAGCAGAGATGTTTGATAATCAAAGTCAAATTCATAGCGAATGGTCGTGATAAATGCGTACGTACTCATAAAAATTGAAAGAATGGGGAAAATTTCATCTGAATCCTACTAAACATAACGTATTTGAAAAAATAATTACATACAGATACAGTAAATGTTATTTAAATGGCAACACAAAGTTCACTACTTCAGCCCTTGTTTCCTATTTTCTTTCTGAGTGCCAGATAACATCTAAAACTACTTTCTTCCTTTAATAGAGCTGACTTTTCGTTTTTGTTAAACTTCACAACACTACTCTTCAAAGAAAACATACTCAAACCAGTGTTTGCACGAGACTGGGAGTACTCACGACCCACATGAAAAAGAATTGAACACAAAAAGACTAGGTGCTGCGTGCGAAACAGTAAAGACAGATTTTGTGAGGTTTTACAGAAGTGCAAAGCCAAATATTAAAAATGCAGCAAACGAAAAAATGGGATCTTAAAAGACAAAAAACGGAGGGATTATTTGCTTCAAAGTATTTTTCGACTCCAACCTGCGGTAAAAACGAGGGAAAAACCTGTCTACTTAGGAACATCTAAAAAAGAGGAATAAACACCGTAATTTATTGTACGCCACATTTATGAAGAAAAACTATTCTTAATCCACAAATAGCAACAAAAAAAACACACACACATAATACATACCGTATTTACAGAACGGCTAATGATGATGCTTTAGAAATTAAAGCGAAACGATGTTGGTTTAAAACACTCTTAAACTGCAACACTCTCAATTGTCTTAAGACGAAAAAAATAATAATTAATAGTTAGTTCTTTGAGTAACTGTAAACATTGTAGCCCATGGTCAATTCGAAAGGCAACGTCACCAAAAGTACAGGACAAGCACATCTCTTGGAAGTACGAGAAGATGTCTAGATTGGTTGTGCAAGGGGGATGTTATAGTATTGATCTCAACGTATAGTTGTAAATGTTCCCTCGATTAATGGTTCCGATGCCTGTGAAAAGAGGTCACTACACAATATTAGCGCGCAACGTCCCATGTGAGTGTGACGTTATGTGTGTTTTTGTTTTTACATTTGGGAGAATGAGATTTGGGAATCGTTCAAGACGACTGCGACTCGATTTCCTCTGAAAGAACAGTATGCACGCGTCGCAGATTAATTCCTGTGCGATGCGAGATACAGAGAAAAATACACTCGGACAGGCAATTAAAAACCTGTTGGCATTCTCGTTTTAATTAACGAGCGCAAACAAGAGCGTCCAAATATTTTCCACCAGATTGGTTTTCCTGAAATGAGCTTTGCATTAGCGCGAAGCTAATCACGCGTATCGGTATCCTTCCATCCTTCATTCTCTGCGGTGCGCTGCTATCGTGCAGCTCCTGGGAATTACGAGAAATGGCTCGGTGCGTCTGAAAGAGAACGTTCCCGAGGGGCCTTCGACTTCTAGTTGCTGCCAGACATAGCACACAGGGATTTGCTGGAAACTGCACGTTGAGCGCTGGCTACACTCATTTTAAAAAGTATAAAATAATGGTTTTCTGTGAATCGCAAGTACTCTGAATAATGCGCTCGAATTTGAGATGTTACTTATATCTAAATCATCGCCACACCTTCCGTCGTTGTGGAGATTAGCCTACTGTTTTGCTTTCAAAAAAGTATGAAATAAATTGTCTTTCAAGAGACGTACTGTCTTTGTAGGTAATAACGATTACAAGTAAATGAATGCTGATGTAGTTGTAAAACATTTTGCTCATTGATTAGTAGACCCGCGGAGTTTGTTTTGGTGCACTGAATTTTTTTAAAATGATGCGGAAACAAGTACCTGTAGGCCAGAAACAAGTGACGATCTTTATTACTAGAACACTATCCTGGAACCACAAACGCGGAATCTGAAACTCGATACAAATTCCAGGGTAGGGAAAAAGTAGCAAGAATAATCTTACTTTAAAACGTTAACAGAGCAAGAGAGATATTACAGTAAGATGATGTATGTTTGCCTTGAGGCAGCATCAGTGACGACGCGCAATACACGGACGTCCTTCAACCATTATTTGAGAATATGAGTACTTAGCGACTACCAACGAACTTCACACATAATTCAAACTTTCAAGAAACTCTATGTCGCTGACATCCCTACAAAATTATGATAGGAAAAATATTTGTCGCTGACATTTTCGCTATTCATGCAGTAAAACTTCGTCATCAGCCATGAGGTTTTAATTTTTTTACTTCTTTACTACTAACTCTATTCGCAACACGATTCGCAGACATTATCCGCAACTACAACTTAGCGTACCTGCAAAATTATATCATTGTACTACACAACGTTCCGGAAATATAACATCAGAACCATTTAGTTGCGTGAGAAACTGGATTTTGTTTAAATGGCGTGCAGTAAAACTTCAACATCAGGCTTAACGTTTCCGTTTATTATATCTTTACTAATGACTCTCTATTCGCAGCGCACTTCGCATACAGTACATATATATATATATATATATATATATATATATATATATATATATAGGGTGATCCATTGATCGTGACCGGGCCAAATATCTCACGAAATAAGCGTCAAACGAAAAAACTACAAAGAACGAAACTTGTCTACCTTGAACGGGGAAATCAGATGGCGCTATGGTTGGCCAGCTAGATGGCGCTGCCATAGGTCAAACGGATGACCCCCATTTTTTATTACATATTCATGTAGTACGTAAAGAAATATGAATGTTTTAGTTGGAACACTTTTTTCGCTTTGTGATAGATGGCGCTGTAATAGTCACAAACATATGGCTCACAATTTGAGACGAACAGTTGGTAGCAGGTAGGTTTTTTAAATTAAAATACAGAACGTGCTATCTACTTCTATCATCGTTATGTGAACTTGCCACTATTTTGCAGGAAGAATGGTATAAAATATTCAAATGTGTAGGAATTCCTAAGGGACCAAACTGCTGAAATCATCGGTCCCTAGACTTGCACACTACTTAAACTAACTTACGCAAAGAACAACACACACACCCCAATCCCGAGAGAGGACTCGAACCTCCGGCAGGAGGGACCGCGCAAACCGTGACATGGTGCCTCTAATCATGATAATGTGTTGTGCTTGTGGTGTTTCCACATTTTTTCACCGCCCCCCCCCCCACCCGTATTTTAATTTTGGCATGGAGAATTAATGCTAGTGTCACCTAAAATTAGCAAATCCGAGGAGTAACGACGCACATCTGCCGACGCTGGTGGTAGATGCCATCCTTTCCCTTATTTTAGAATTGTAGATGGCCTATTATAGCCGTAACCTGTCATCACGATGAAAAACCGTGATCTTGACTACATTTTGATCGTAAGATTGAAACAATATTCCTGTCCTCTCCAAGCAAGTTGCTTGTTTCTGAGTGCAAGCTCTCCAAGTGGCCATCTAAGAGGTGGAAGCGTGTATGGGTACTGTGTAACAAGTTTCAGTACTTAAGGAAACGTATTTTCTCGGTCATTGCTATCCATGAAAACATTGATTACTGAACGAAAAAACTCCCAAAATGCTGCCATGTTGTTGGTGTGATTTTTTGACGTATGTCAAAATTTCGATATTAGCTAGCCAAGTCAGTCCCATACTCTGGATATGAGCTGTGGGGTAAGGTCCGAGTACAAATGATTTTCTGATGCCTTCCTCCGACTTCTCACAAAGATTCAGCTGTGTCGAGTGAATGACTGTGCTGAGTGTTTATACAGTACAGTGTTGTGTTGTTATCTATAAAGGGAAGGGAAGAAGTGAAACCTTGTACATTGTTGCATGGCTTCCTTCAATCTAACAGAATCACCGTTGCCTTCTGCAAAGTATACAGCAACCAATAATGACTAATGTGAATCTACTCACACTGATCATTATCCTAATTACTTTTAGATTACTATATGTTTGTAAATTATCAAAAAAACCATACACTTTGTAAAATGGCTTTGCTCCGTCTTGTAAGCTAAGCTCCCGTTTTAGATAATACTTCAAACAAAGAATTTAGATAGCATTAGACTGCTCACCATCACGAACGCTATTGCAAACCCTCATCCGATGAGCGACTGCCGAGATATTTGCAATTTAGCCCATGACGATATATGCTGTGATCAGAAGCTCGATGCTGTGTTCTTCAGGCAGGACTCGAACTGGTTGTCGCCGAATCGAGTGCGAAAAGAAACTGGCGCCAGCGACCCCAGCTGTGGAGATAATGGAAGATGAGTAGACGTGATCGTAAGTCGTACTTATATCGACACTGGGACAGCAGGGACCAACTATTGTTGCACGAAACGTGAGCCGTTTCCGCGCAACAGATACCGATTTCTCCGGGCGTAGTCTACAAAAGATAGAAACGTATAACAAAAACAGTGTGGTAGTTTTGCAATATCTGAGACTGAATCCCCTTCAGGTCATCTCGAGGCGGAATATTCCCAGGAAGAGATCAAGAGGAAGACATTTCGATGGCCAGTGGAAGCAGATCTTGATAATCTTCCGAACTGGAGACGGCAGCTGCCGACGAATATGCAAACAGTACCTGCAAATGGACAACAGAATGGAAAGATGTGTCACATATAATTATTTCTGTCGCGCTAGCGCAGAGAAATGAAGTTGTAGTATATTCAGGTATGTATCAAAGACCTGGTTATAAACTCCTGCCCTTGTCACTGATACAAATTTTCGTAGTTTCAAGTAGTTAAAAGTATTTTATATCCCTCCATTATCTATGCTTCGTTTTGAGCATCGTGAAGAGCAATAATAACCATTCAACTCTGCTGGATAAAGGTCTTCTTCAGACTTTTTCATGTCTTATGGTCTTCAGTTTGTAAAGTATATCTACTCATTAAGAATCGGTTTTATAAGTGCAGAGTAAATCTGTCTTGAACTGATTAGAAAAAAACTACGTAACGAAACCAGTAAGGATTCAGGTAAATACAATAAACGCCGTCTAACGAAAAACTTAGGTAGCATGAGTGAAACACGCAATAAACTTTGCAACGTAGTGGAAAAAGGCGTAATAGCATTAACTGAAGATGACTGAACCTGCAGAGTCATTGATAAGATCCTACCGAAATTGAACATGTAATGGTTTCTCAAGATGTGCCAGCAAACATTGCGAAAATCACTCTCAACATGATTGATTGTGTAGCAATGGTTACCCATATAACTGCAGGAAACTGGAATAGCGTCTCTCGGAGCAGCAACACCGACCAACTGTAATTTCGTGCACAAATCGAGAAACATAATATATAAAAGCAAGGGAATGTGTTTGAGAGCTAAGACCAGCTCGTGGAGAGAATGGCATACGAGAAGCACATCAAGGTTACAGAGGGGGGCAGTAAATATTACCCCATGGCTGTCATGGTTGGCAGTCGAAGTGCAACATCCTCGAGCTCATATAGTGAACAAAACGGCGACGTAAATTGAACGACATTGTTATGTTCAGCTCAAAGTAATGAACAGCTAAACTGCTACCATTGCACGGGTGGTAAACGCTTATAGCAAAGCGCAGTCTCGAATGGTGACGACAGCTGTAGCTGCCGGTCCGTATCGTAGTTCAAAACGAGTGGACCGGACGTGACGTTGGTCAAACATTTCATGCCTTGGTCTTCCAACTTTAAAAAAATAGCATTTTTTGCCAACTAATAGGAGACTGAGAGACCGGGGCCTGCTTGGTGGGACATTGTAACTGATGACGCCCTTTTCCCCAAAGGGGTTTTCTAAACTGGCACAGTCCCAATGGGCGAATTTTTTTGGGGAATTCGTTAGTGGTATAAACCGTGACTGAATATTTAAGTACCTCGAAATAAAATTGATGAGTAAGTTATGGATACGCCTGTGGATTGTCCGTCACCAAAGGGTCCTTACTTTGTCAACTGCTTTATTGCTTGTTAATGGCTACTGGAGTTTTCCTTTGGTTTCGGACTCGTGCTGGCGCCTACGCGCGTTTCTCGGCACTTGGCTGTCCTGAAAAGGTTCGTAACACGTATTACTGAACGTTGAAGTCTAATATTCGTTTTTTCCTTCCTTCAATTCAGCTGACCGTTAATTAAAAGTTGAAAAAGAAAGAGTGTATTCTTCAAAAACCTTCTCCACGTTTGGATAGATTCCTATTGGTGGTAAAGCGCTCAAAACAAAGAAATTTAAGACTGCAGATTATTTCACTTTATCATTATGAAGGAGGTACACACAATATGACAAATTTTCAAAGCTGTCTCGGCAATTCAGGGCGGTTGATAAAGCTGACAACTGACTATAATCATTGTGAGCTACGTAGCAAAATAACGAAGAAAGAATGTCATTGATGTTATCAATGTTTCCAAACAATTAAAAATTTTTTCACGCAACCGGTTTAAAGTGAACTTCCATCCCACAAATTGTTTGCACTGACAACAAGAAGAAAAATATTTCTGAATCCTCAAAATTAGGTGAGTCTGTTAACAGTTCTACGTGTCATGGACAATTCTGATTAGTTGACAAGTGACATAAGATATTAAATGCCGGCCGCCGTGGCCGAGTGGTCCTAGGAGCTTTAGTCCGGAACCGCGCTGCTGCTACGGTCTCAGGTTCGAATCCCGCCTCGGGCATGGATGTGTGTGATGTCCTTAGGTTATTTAGGTTTAAATAGTTCTAAGTCTAGGGGACTGATGACCTCCGATGTTAAGTCCCATAGTGCTTAGAGCCATTTGAACCATTTTTAAGATATTAAATATTTGTATTAGAGGGCAAGCATGTAAGCAAGAAAAAAGTGTAATATATGTTTGAAATTATGGCTACAGTGCGTAGGAAGGTGGGCTCAATTGCAAACACTGAACGAGTATAGTCCTGGTAATTTGCGCTCCGTTTTAACCCGAAACTTGTTGTGCAGGTACCTCAGTGTTCATGACAACATACGTCCTTAACCATGTGTCGTAGATCGATATAACTTTCCAAGTACATTCTGTGCTAAATGTGGATAACACTTGCAAAATGTATAATGAATAGTGTTAATAGTAAATAAGTAATAACTTAACACGTCATGCCTAATGCAGCAGTGTAACTACATGAACAGCAGAAGAGTAGTGAGCGATAAACTTTTTCCTTTCATCACTTTTTGGGGAGTATTACCGACACAAAATTTCGCAAAAATTCGAAGTTATGTGTGAAGGTCGTTGCAGTTCACTAAGTACTCTCATTCTCAAATAATGAATGAACTTAGATGGGTATTCGCGCGCAGTGCTTCAAATTATACACACAGTATCCATCTACAATACTGTCTCTGTCTTAATGTGTTAAACCTCTAACATATGGTTGTACATCTTAATGCCGTACAGTGATGTCAGCTTTTGTTGTGTCTAGACAATACAGCCTAGACACAATGAGAGGAAGCCGAAAGGCACGCGCTTAAGCTCACGCAGATTGGCGTGAGGACTGGAATAGGACTATGTCTTGAGAATTGCAATAAAGTACGAAAATCTTGTAATACTTAACTTTAATCCACATTTGTAGAACATCACTCTTGATGATACATGCTTCACAATATTAATTATCAAAGCTATGGCGCCTTGCTAGGTCGTAGGCAATGACTTAGCTGAAGGCTATGCTAACTATCGTCTCGGCAAATGAGAGCGTATTGGTCAGTGAACTGTAGCTAGCTACGTCGGCTGTACAACTGGGGCGAGTGCTAGTACGTCTCTCTAGACCTGCCGTGTGGTGGCGCTCGGTCTGCTATCACTTACAGTGGCGACACGCGGGTCCGGCGTATACTAATGGACCGCGGCCGATTTAAAGCTACCACCTAGCAAGTGTGGTGTCTGGCGGTGACACCACAGCTTTCACGTGGGATACCAGGCTGCTAGTTCTGTTTGAGATCACGCGTCGAGTAAGCCGAAGGCATCATTGAAATGCGGTGCAAGTAATTTGTAAGCAACCAGAGCCGTTATAAATTTCCCTGATACGAATTTCGTCGACAAGATTGGAAAACAGCAAATATTGTGTTGTTTTCTAGAGGAATAGCTCCTTAAGGACCTTGAAGTACTATCAACTTTGTAAGGCTTTTGCCAAAAATGACTGTTATTCAGAGTACGTGTAACTAACGATTGACCGTGTTAATTACACGCTACTCTGGCCTCAGGGCAAATATCACGAACTGTTGCCACTGCATTTCTGTCAAAAACTTAGTATACGTAGTATCCTGCGAAGACACACATGTTTGACTCTGTGTAGCTCTGAGAAGCTGTTGTTAATTTTTACCTGTTGTGATTGTGACCTGTACTACCATCACACAACGAGACGCAGAAATTACACCACTGGCCATTAAAATTGCTACACCATGAAGATGACGTGCTACAGACGCGAAATTTAACCGAGAGGAAGAAGATGCTGTGATATGCAAATGATTAGCTTTTCAGAGCATTCACACAAGGTTGGCGCCGGTGGCGACACCTACAACGTGCTGACATTAGGACATTTTCCAACCGATTTCTCATACACAAACACCAATTGTCCGGCGTTGCCCGGTGAAACGTTGTTCTGATGCCTCATGTAAGAAGAAGAAATGCGCACCATCATACACTCCTGGAAATGGAAAAAAGAACACATTGACACCGGTGTGTCAGACCCACCATACTTGCTCTGGACACTGCGAGAGGGCTGTACAAGCAATGATCACACGCACGGTACAGCGGACACACCAGGAACCGCGGTGTTGGCCGTCGAATGGCGCTAGCTGCGCAGCATTTGTGCACCGCCGCCATCAGTGTCAGCCAGTTTGCCGTGGCATACGGAGCTCCATCGCAGTCTTTAACACTGGTAGCATGCCGCGACAGCGTGGACGTGAACCGTATGTGCAGTTGACGGACTTTGAGCGAGGGCGTATAGTGGGCATGCGGGAGGCCGGGTGGACGTACCGCCGAATTGCTCAACACGTGGGGCGTGAGGTCTCCACAGTACATCGATGTTGTCGCCAGTGGTTGGCGGAAGGTGCACGTGCCCGTCGACCTGGCACCGGACCGCAGCGACGCACGGGTGCACGCCAAGACCGTAGGATCCTACGCAGTGCCGTAGGGGACCGCACCGCCACTTCCCAGCAAATTAGGGACACTGTTGCTCCTGGGGTATCGGCGAGGACCATTCGCAACCGTCTCCATGAAGCTGGGCTACGGTCCCGCACACCGTTAGGCCGTCTTCCGCTCACGCCCCAACATCGTGCAGCCCGCCTCCAGTGGTGTCGCGACAGGCGTGAATGGAGGGACGAATGGAGACGTGTCGTCTTCAGCGATGAGAGTCGCTTCTGCCTTGGTGCCAATGATGGTCGTATGCGTGTTTGGCGCCGTGCAGGTGAGCGCCACAATCAGGACTGCATACGACCGAGGCACACAGGGCCAACACCCGGCATCATGGTGTGGGGAGCGATCTCCTACACTGGCCGTACACCACTGGTGATCATCGAGGGGACACTGAATAGTGCACGGTACATCCAAACCGTCATCGAACCCATCGTTCTACCATTCCTAGACCGGCAAGGGAACTTGCTGTTCCAACAGGACAATGCACGTCCGCATGTATCCCGTGCCACCCAACGTGCTCTAGAAGGTGTAAGTCAACTACCCTGGCCAGCAAGATCTCCGGATCTGTCCCCCACTGAGCATGTTTGGGACTGGATGAAGCGTCGTCTCACGCGGTCTGCACGTCCAGCACGAACGCTGGTCCAACTGAAGCACCAGGTGGAAATGGCATGGCAAGCCGTTCCACAGGACTACATCCAGCATCTCTACGATCGTCTCCATGGGAGAATAGCAGCCTGCATTGCTGCGAAAGGTGGATATACACTGTACTAGTGCCGACATTGTGCATGCTCTGTTGCCTGTGTCTATGTGCCTGTGGTTCTGTCAGTGTGATCATGTGATGTATCTGACCCCAGGAATGCGTCAATAAAGTTTCCCCTTCCTGGGAGAATGAATTCACGGTGCTTTTATTTCAATTTCCAGGAGTGTATTTCCGACTTTGACAAAGGTCAGATTGTAGCCTATCGCGATTGCGGTATATCGTATCGCGAAATTGCTGCTCGCGTTGGTCGAGATCCAATGACTTAGCAGAATATGGAATCATTGGGTTCTGGAAGGTAATACGGAACGCCGTGCTGGATCCCAACGGCCTCGTATCACTAGCAGTCGAGATGACAGGCATCTTATCCGCATGGCTGTAACGGATCGTGCAGACACGTCTCGATCCCTGAGTAAACAGATGGGGACGTTTGCAAGACAACAACCATCTGCACGAACAGTTCGACGACGACGTTTGCAGCAGCATGGACTATCAGCTCGGAGACCGTGGCTGCGGTTACCCTTGACGTTGCATCACAGACAGGAGCGCCTGCGATGGTGTACTCAATGACGAACGTGGATGAACGAATGGCAAAACGTCATTTTTCGGATGATTCCATGTTCTGTTTGCCGGCGGAAGTGGCTGAGCGGTTCTAGGCGCTTCAGTCTGGAACCGTGCGACCGCTACGGTAGCAGGTTCGAATCGTTCCTCGGGCATGGATGTGTGTGTTGTGCTTAGGTTAGTTAGGTTTAAGTAGTTCTAAGTTCTAGGGGACTGATGACCTCAGCTGTTGAGTCCCATAGTGTTCAGAGCCATTTGAACCATTTTCAGGTTCTTCACAGCATCATGATGGTCGCATCCTTGTTTGGCGACATCGCGGTGAACGCACATTGGAAGCGTGTATTCATCATCGCCATACTGCCGTATCACCCGGCGTGTTCGTATGGGGTGCCATTAGTTACACGTCTCGGTCACCTCTTGTTCGCATTGACGGCACTTTGAACAGTGGACGTTACATTTCAGATGTGTTACGACCCGTGGCTTTACCCTTCATTCGATCTCTGCGAAACCCTACATTTCAGCAGGATACGACCGCATGTTGCAGGTCATGTACGGGCCTTTCTGGATACAGAAGATGTTCAACTGCTGCCCTGGCCAGCACATTCTCCAGATCTCTCACGAATTGAAAACGTCTGGTCAATGGTGGCCGAGCAGCTGGCTGGTCACAATGCGCCAGTCACTACTCTTGATGAACTGTGGTATCGTGTTGAAGCTGCATGGGCAGCTGTACCTGTAGACGCCATCCAAGCTCTGTTTGACTCAATGCTCAGGCGTATCAAGGCCGTTATTACGGCCCGAGGTGGTTCTTATGGGTACTGATTTCTCAGGATTTATGCACCCAAATTGCTTGAAAATGTAATCACATGTCAGTTCTAGTGAAATATATTTATCCAGTGAATACCCGTTTATCATCTGCATTTCTTCTTGGTGTAGCAATTTCAATGGCCAGTAGTGCATATAAAATTATCTTCTTCAGGATATGCACACACCGTTACCAACGTGTAGCTGTTTTTTAATGGTGACTGTTAAACACGAATAAACTGCAGCTTCTACTTCAGACTAGGTCACGTACTTCTCGGCAGGACAGAAGTGAATCTCTGCCAGTGACGTCGGTACCTCTGGACAGGTGACCGCAGAGACGGCCGGAATTAGAGCCCCGGGACGAGCGCGCCCGAAGGGTGAGGTATGGGGCGCGTGATTGCCAGCGGTTGGCAACCCTGAGACAGCCGTAATTAGGGCGGTGGCACGCTGGGACTTGTAAGCGCCGCCGGTGATTAGTACTGGTCGCCGGGCTTTGGCAGATGGGGTGGGGAGAGGGCTGGGCAGGGGAGGGGAGGGGAAGGGCTCCCTTGATTCGCAGGGTCATCGCTCCAACGCGGCGAGGAACTGACAGCAGACAACTGGGTCAGGTGCAGCCCGAATAGTAAATAAGCAAGAAAATGGTGTTTGTACCACTGTGGTATATATCGTAAAACAAAAGGCAACGAAGTAATTGGTGTAAAGCAATCTGCATTACAGTTCGAAATAATACGCTTCTTTTATTTTGGCATTAAGTAAATGAACAATGTAAACCGCACCAGCTCACTTGACAGAAGAGCTACAACAAAATTAACGTGAGTAACACTTAAAATGTTAATTACGGACGCAAAATAAGAAATAAAAAATAAGTATGTGAAGGTATCCCGTAAATACGAGCCAAAAGAAATACTTTTTTTTTTAACATCGGATTTCTTTTCCATACTTCTGGTATTTTTTACAGTACGTTGATACATTCTTGGCAGACAAAATTTTATCACATGATCTCCGCTTCCTTTGAACTATCTTATGCCACCGTGGACCTCTGCTCTGTATACCTGCACCGTTGAAGTCAGGACAGCCACGTTTGAGCCGCTATTTACAGCCTTCGGAAGGGAGTTGTCATCTTCAAGTCTCGTTATGCGAAGAGATTACTTCAGGTTACCGAAAAGGTGGTAAGAACAAAGTGCCTGATCAGGGCTGTAGGGTGGGTGTTCCAGTGTTGTCCACTCGAGCTTTGTGATCTCAATAAGAATGAACTCGCAAACTGCGATTATGGTTCAGCATCAGGTCTAGAATATTTCAGAACAAATTAAAATCTGTGACGAACTGGGATTCGAGCCCGAATTTCCCGTTGTTTAGTGACGAGAGAAAACAATGTCTGAGCCTGTGCGGGAATCACGTTAATATAGCGGAACCATAAGGTAGAGTAGACATCAGGACAAATGGAATTTCAGGCCGCTCCTCAAAGCGTGCCCGGATAGTCGAAGTGATTAAGACGATCGTTCGCGACAGGCTGGAAACCCTGGTTCGAATCCCGCTCTGCCGGCCGTGGTGGTCGTGCGGTTCAAGGCGCTTCAGTCTGGAACCGCGGGACTGCTACGGTCGCAGGTTCGAATCCTGCCTCGGGCATGGATGTGTGTGATGTCCTTAGGTTAGTTAGGTTTAAGTAGTTCTAAGTTCTAGGGGACTGATGACCTCAGATGTTAAGTCCCATAGTGCTCAGAGGCATTTGATCAATTTTTGCACACGCCGTACAAAATATTTGCTTCTCTACCTGCGTCTATTGCTACAGTAGAAAGAAGTTTTTCAACGTTGCGGCGTACAAAGACATGACTGAGGTCGACACGAATTGTTTCATGTTATCATATGTTTCTTTCATGTAAGGCGCATACTCAATCGGAATCGATGGTAACATGGCTTAGCTCTGTTGAACACTCGCCATGATATTAATTGTCCTATTGACGATGTAATAAATGAAATTGCCAGGAAGAATAGGCGCATAGAATTCATCATTTAAGGAAGAGAACCACAGTTGCAACTTTTTTATATCATGAGGTGGCATTGTTTTGTATATGTGTGTAATCACTTTCAATAAAACTTTGCATGTGATTTGATTATTTTTTATTACGGTAAAAGTAAAGGTAGCTCAAGATATCTTTAGCGCCTCCTCCTTGAGATTTTTCTGTTTCCGCCACTGGTAGTTGCTGGTTTTCTCACTGACATGTGTTTGGGTTTTATCACGTAACTGCAAAACATCCTGTTTTTGCCCATGTTATCGAACGCGACACATTCGATTATAGGGTTTTTTAAAGTTGCCATTTTACTCATAAGAATTGACAGTGCTTCTGTGTAGCAGTGCGGTGTTCGGTCTGCTGATGCATGGGAGGTCGCGAGTATCGGAGTGACTACGTTCACCAGACATTTTGTTTGTCCAGTAAGTAATTGTATTGCGATCGGTAGCGTCATCCACATACAGCTTCTGCAATTTGTTGTTGATATTGGTCACTGTCTCGTTCTCACAATCTAGCGACTCTATGAGAGCGCTTTGCTTCAGACGAATATCAAGCGCACCAGACATCTTGATGGAATGCTATGACAGTGCGACCGGAGGAATCACGTTGAATTAAATTTTAATACAAGCAAGAAGAATAGTTCTACGTTTTCCGTGAATAGCAAACATATGGAACAAAAGCTGGCATTTGTTTTGGAATGACCCTTGTACCAAAGAAGCAGTAACGTGCTCGTTGAAATTTGCTGGCTACTTCCATAAATTGACACAAGTATTCCAGTACCCTGATAAAAATAAATCAGGGCTTCCTTGAACCACAGGAATTAAGTAAGACTTGCAGAGACACAGTAATACTAGCCAATGAAAACTTTTCTCAGTAAATGGCATGAAAGCAGCTAATCTTTATGTTTTCGGGTGTGCTGATATCAAAAATGTTAATGGAAATGGAAGTTAGCCCCCGTTTTGAAGTTACGATAATTTTACGTTATTGGCTATGTAATCTTATGCATGTAGTTTTCTCGGTGTTACCCCTTGGAGGAAGGCCACTGAAAGCTCAACCGCTTTGCCTGGCGTTTGTAGTTTCCTTTTGGGGGCTCCCTGATTAATGTCCAGCAGTAATCGGCTAATATTAATGCACTCCCCTTTCCCTGATATCTCATATCCACGTCCGAAACTTGCTGGTGTAAGCATTCTCCGTGCTCGTCGTTACAGCGCCACAGTTGTCAGAAAAGAAGTCTAAGTGTGAATGTAGAAAATGTTACTTTTGGTTGCACCCCAGTCTGTTGTAGCACTGCAGAAGATTTGCCACAAGGTCCTTATAGTTTTCTTCTCTCTTTTTTCCTGGGAAGGTTGTTCATACTTGAACAAAGGTACCCCAAGATAACTTTTCATCACCTTTCAGGATGCAGTTGAAATGGTCGTCTTTGTACAGCTGTCGTATCTAGGGACCCACGAAAATTCCTTCTTTTATTTTCGCCTCGCTAAGAGTGGAAATTTCTCGCACAAATAGAGAAATGCTTCTCAAGTTACGTGCATGGCCGTAAAAGAAGTTTTACATTAGGCTAATTTTTGTTTGAAGAGCAGGGATGATTATGTTGTTGAATTCGATAAATGCTTCGTGCATTACATTGTGAGATTCTGATTCAAGTGATTGACGCTTAGGCCAATTTTTCTTTTTATAATGAAATGAAATCTGCCGCTGAAACTTGTCGTAGTTCAACCGCGATAACAATTGTATCATGTTATCATATGTTCCTTTCATGTAAGGTGCATACTCAATCGGAATCGATGGTAACACGTTGCCATTGTGTAGTAGCACACACATGAGACTTACTTTGGAAGAGTCGATTAACAACCTTCATTGATCACTTTGAAACGTCCCCTTAGAAAAATTAATGAATTACTGTGCTGATAAACCTTGTACATTATTTTATTTTCAAACACTGAGCAGAACTGAACTTACTCAGACATTTCTCTCTTTACTTATTCTGATCATCACTAAAGTGACAGCCAATATTTTTAGCGCAACGCAGTCTGACTTTTAATAATCCCTACAAAAGAATGGGCCTGACTAACAATAACCTAAACCTTTAATGAATCACTTACCTCACAAAAATCTTCATTACTCATACGACTGCAATACAACGAGCGCCAATACTGCCAGCTAAATAAAAGATTCTAACTACTGAAGTCACTACCTACTGATAGGCGTAGTTAGCAAATGAAAGATTTTGATAAAGAACAAACAATGTATTTACCTTAATAGTGTTGAAAAGTCATTATATATATATATATATATATATATATATATATATATATATATATATATATATATATATATATATATATATCAGTTCATGACATCCAGTCTTACAAGTGTATTGTGTCTGATGGACACACGTCCAGATCATCCGCTCTCAAAACTCCGCCCCCACATCCACCACTGCTGGCGCCTCACCTCCAACTGCGCAACGCTGCAGCTGTTAGCATCCAGCTGCCCAACACTACAATAGAAAACAACAATGAGTCCAACCAGCCACAGACTGCACACAGCACAGCCAGTGATTTTCATTCTTCTTTTTTGGTTTTGGTGCTCCGGTGTTTGCAGGATTGGCCGACTAGGTCGTTTCCAGGCGACGCCCGATTGCTTGTTGTTCGAGTGGTGAACGCAATCTTCGTGGAGGCTCCTGCAGTGTCCCCCACGTGATTTTCATACAGAGCGCTACGTGGCGCTACCAACATAAAAACCTAAACAGCCTACCTACGACTTTTATAGCTGCCTATAGTTGGCAGTAGTGCCTGTACGTCACCACAAAATACCAAATTTTTTCACTGTCGAAACATGGAAGGAATAGCATATGGCGGTTGCGGAACGGAGTCACATTTACCGTCTTATCAAGGCAGTTCCACTGTTGTTGTCTTGGCGCCGACATTTGAGCTTTACATTTCGGTAATTCCAGAGGTCCCACTAGGGCATTAATTTCACGCTGCGTTATTTTGTAAATCTCTGTACACTCATGGTTACACACAATATCAGGATCATATGAAGAACTGAGTTTTGAAAGTGATGGTGCAGCACTAGTTTTACTATCGACCTCGTCTCTGTCACTGTCAGGTGGGACAGGAACAGCCGCACCCGTGTAAGTGAGGCAATGGTCCGATGGCCGACAGTGTACGTCAACGAAGTCTTTCTCTTCTTGGAAATTCTATGTGTTACTGGAGCTGTCGTACAAAAATAACTATCATTCACATGGTTTAGATCATGGATATAGCAAAGTCCATGGACGATCTTTTGGGATTCAACCACGAATGAAGACTGTACACGAAGATATATATGCAACACATACAAGGAGCCCAGGCATTGTCCTGGTCCCCGATTTCACAGTCAAAGTACAGTCCTAATATATGGCGTCATTGGCCTCCTTAGCGATTTCAGGATAGTCTGTCTGAAAATGTAGCAATTTTGCCAGTAGTGTTTACGCATTTGCGAGGCATATCACATGAATTACAATGACCGCACGCTCTAACAGCACATCAATAAAAACGTTCTTCCAGCTCACGAACAGAACACAGCTTGTAATAGACCAAAACTAAGCTCACATGAAACATGCTCCGCTCCTCCCTCCCTGTTACTATTCTCCTTGTCACTACCAGCCCGGGCTAGAAATAACAGCGAAATACGCACAGATACTCATGCCTGCGACTTCATCACTGTAGCTACCAACAGCGGGATTTCGAAGCCTATATGGGAAGGGACTGACAATGAATGAATGCTAATGAAATATAATTAAATGCACCCCGCTTTAACTTGGTAACGAACTCTGATTCGCGTTTTAAATTGTCGTTTTCGTTATCAGCGTGGTCGATATAGTTAACAAACATTTGCTTCGTCCCATCTGCGTTTTCACTGTCGGCAAGTGTAACCTAAGAACTGAAACTTTTTCTTCAGTTACAGTAAAAATGGAGACTAATACGTATGCATAAAAAGTAAGACATTAGGAGCAGTATGGAGGGAAGAGTGCAAAGGACAACGCGGACAGTATAGGAAAGACTCTTCTAATGGTAGGTGATAACAACATAAACAGAAGGGCAATATCCGTCGTAGCGTTGCTTTTCGACCATCACTGCTTTTTGTGTGAACGTCATATTTAACAAGTACTGTGTTATTGCCATTTCCGAAGGTATATGAGACATTTCAGTGCCACTCGGTCACAAGAGGACAAATCAAAAACCTAATGAAAAGTTAACTGCAACGAATGTCACGCAAACGATGGAAACATGAGTCGTACCTGTAGAAATAACGAGAATCTGTTGACGCTGTGACAGCTGACACTGACCGAGGGCATTCATCCTTGCAATACCAAGGGTAGGGGTGGGAGTACTTCATGCCCTCCTTTTGAAAATACTGTAATCTAGTCACTTGCTCTATATTTTAAAACTTGAAAAACATATTTTATTTCACTGCATTCTTCTACCAGACGGCATATATTTTTTTTAAAATTTTTCGGTTGAGCTTCATCCAAAAATTTAAGTCTCCATTGTATATGTCACTTACCGCAGTGAATATCGTATTCAGTATTTTCAGTTTCAGGACCTTACTTACACATTATTAATATGTTTAAAAGGTATGCTGACGGTTTTTTGCCGGCCGGAGAGGCCGTGCGGTTCTAGGCGCTGCAGTCTGGAACCGAGCGACCGCTATGGCCGCAGGTTCGAATCCTGCCTCGGGCATGGTTGTGTGTGATGTCCTTAGGTTAGTTAGGTTTAATTTGTTCTAAGTTCTAGGCGACTGATGACCTCAGAAGTTAAGTCGCATAGTGCTCAGAGTCATTTGAACCATTTGAGCGGATTTTTTGGTGGTCATAAAGTCGCTCGTACACGCTATTGAAAGTGCGTTGACATTGCTAAGAGCCTGGTAAAAGGTATTTTCAAGTTCTGGACCATACTTAAACTTACGTACCTCCTCAACAACATGTCATTACTATAATTATACAAGAGTTAACGAAGTTTATATTTTTAATTTTTTTAGGGCCTGCATAAATTACCCCCTTCCCAGTTGGTAATGCGCATTATGGAAAATGCCTTGGTACTGCTAGGTTTAAGAGGTATAATCGTATGTTCAGTATTTAACACCGTAGGACAACTACATTATTGTAGTTAGAAGCTTTGTATATAGGTTGAGACAGCGGAACTCACTGCACGAAGTATCCAGACTAAACTCATTCAGCACTTGGGAAATAGAGCACTTAATAAGTTGCAACAAACTTCATAAGTAATTTCAAACTTTTATAAACTTTTCCTCGCTAATAGCTCCCCAAAAAGTGAAGAAAGGAAAAAAAGTTTCTCTCTTCCTAAATTTTAGCTGTTCATGTAGTAAATCCGTCGCATCAACCAGGACGATTTAATTTATTAGTTCAAAAAAATGGTTCAAATGGCTCTGAGCACTATGAGACTTACCATCTGAGGTCATCAGCCCCTAGAACTTAGAACTACTTAAACCTAACCAACCTAAAGACATCACACACATCCATGCCCGACGCAGGATTCGAACCTGCGACCTTAGCAGTCGCGCGGTTCCAGACTGAAGCGCCTAGAACCGCTCGGCCACATCGGCCGGCTTTATTAGTTCAAAAATAGCTCTAAGCACTATGGGACTTAACATCTGAGGTCATCAGTCCCCTAGACTTAAAACTACTTAAACCTAACTAACCTAAGGACATCACACATATCGAAGCCCGAGGCAGGTTTCGAACCTGCGACCGTAGCAGGCGCGCGGTTCCGGACTGAAGCGCCTAGAACCGCTTCGCCACAGCGGCCGGCAATTTATTAGTTGAAATGGTTCAAATGGCTCTGAGCACTATGGGACTTAACTGATGTGGTCATCAGTCCCCTACAACTTAGAACTGCTTAAACCTAACTAACCTAAGGGCATTACACACATTCATGCCCGAGACAGGATTCGAACCTGCGACCGTAGCGGTCGCGCGGTTCCAGCTTGTAGCGCCTAGGACCGCTCGGCCACTCCGGCTGGCTTTATTAGCTGTTTGTAACGTTCTAAGTTCTAGGGGACTGATGACCTCAGATGTTAAGTCCCATGGTGCTCAGAGGCAAGGAATACTGTGGACTTTTATTCTTCCTATATGTTGTCGCAGGTTTGTTGTGCCCCTTCCAGTTTCTTACTCTTTTATTGCAAACGGAGGATTGTGCTTCATTGCTACAGCACTTCGTGTAAAATTCTTACAAACTAGTCATGCACCATTCTGTAATTTAGCTAATGTCCGAGGGCGACAGCGAGAAATTACCATGTACACAACTGGGGGACACGTCATACACAGTGCACGTACATGCGTAGCGTCTAATAAGCAACGGCAGAGAGCAACAGGTACATTATTGTCTCTGCAATGCTGCACCGATTCTTATGTTGTTTGTTGCTAGTTTCTAACTGTAGGCGTTGTTGTTGAAATAGCGCAGATCGCTTTTCGCCAATAGGCTGCTTTCCTATGTTAAAAATATGGTACGGGTTGTTGCTATTCTGAGTGGTTATAAAAAACAGCATTTTCGGTCACTACTCTCTCAAAATATCTATTATTTTTATGTAATTTAAGCTTAAATATTATCAAATTTCAAGATACGGCAACGTGAGCGAAAATGCTCTGTTATTGGCTAAAGTTCTGGTTACGTTACAGGCTGGGTGTGAGACGAAGCTATACGTGTGTTACAGCAGTGTTAGCCAAAGATACTAGGTTTTTCGCTACTTTTCTGCAAACAGTTTAGCTTTTTACAGATGGAAAACGCATTTACAACATTTAAGTAATGATAGAAAGGAATTTTATTATCGCTGATAGTCGAAACCTTCCGAAAGTTAATGCGTTATGTTCAACACATCTAGAGCGGTGATACGGGCAAATACGGATATTCTTTCCCTGCAACATCATTAAAGTCGCTCAAAACTAAGGGATTACGAACATTTTGCAAGTGGGTTCGTGACCTATTTTTAGATCGTCGACTATCAGATCCACTTGAGATACTCTTTCAGAAATTAAGATGAACTTAACCTGTAAAACACACCATAATTCATTTTCACTGTAGTAATGAACTTCCACCGGAAGCTCAGTAAAATTATTGGAAAATCTAGTGCTTATTTCCTCGAATAGAAGACAATTACATGAGAGAGTGACTTGTGTATCGGATCTGTGGCGCAGTGGCTAACGCTTCTCACTTCCGTGTTCGTATCCTGTGCAGGGTCGTCAAATTTTAGAAATGTTGCACGAAATACGAAAATAGCGTTAGCAACAACTCATTGTGGCAGTTGTTTCGAATGTACGATGTGTTACATACAGCTTCGTATTAATTTTAGTCGGAGAAGTGGACACCTGTGGATGAATACATCTAATTTACGTACACACAACTCACTTTACTGGAAAGTATAGCTAGTGGTGAGGGTATCACCACATGCCCTCACAGAACAACGAGGTGTAGGACGATAAGGTTTCGTATGCGAAGTAACACAAACGTATGGTCTGTTATGTTTACATGAGTAGCACTAATGTCAGTGTCTGATGCAGACCAACTTCATCTTTAGCTAAGATGATAAAAAAGAAGGATCCTAGTTTCACAGCAGGCTACGAAGATTAAAAAAGGGTTGTTTCGAATAAAATAAAAAGTGTATGGTTACATTAACTAGAAATGTTCTTGAAGGTGACGTGTGTGAACAGCGATTGCAAATGTAAGCGTGTGTAAACGGCAAAAAAGTCAACAGTACTGCGATTCTGATCGGTGTTGTTACCTTTTGTAAATGTGATTTGGTTTTCGTGTAAGAGGACTGCTGAGTCACTTACAAATACGTTGGAATATTCCTACCTATTGGATTTCAATCAACAATCTATGGATGACTGCTTGTAAACCATTACCATTACCAACGTGGTGCCGAAGGATGCGTGTTACATCGGATATAACGACAGTCAGTTCTCCCAGTCTTCGCTGGGAGTTTAGTTTGGTTGCAATACGCTACCCTTCCTTGCAGCAGTGAAAAAGCTTATCTAGGAGGTAAATTAATATTAACTTCATAGTGCAAGACATTCTTAATAAAGTTAGGGAATTTGTGCTTCGACGTGGCGGCATTTTGGCGGAACAGTGGAACCACATTTTGCGCTTCTTTTCATTCTTTGCTACACACAAAAACAAATTTTCAAGAGTTTTTATAGATGCATTTGTGCAACGTGGTACCAAAAACCATTTGTAATCCATTTTCCGAAACGTAAATTCCAAAACAATTTACCACTGTGAATGAGTTTTACGAAAGTAGGGGCAGCATACTATGCGGGTCAACGAGACATACGGGCCCCCGCAACGAAATTGTTGACGTCACACTAGTCGGCTTGTGTGCTACACTTCGCGAACGCTCGACTTCGTGCAGGGCCCACGGGAAATCAATATATAATCGAACGGGTACACACTATAGGCCTTAATCTGATCGTGTCTTATCGAGAATTTGCATGCATTTAAACACGCAGTCAAGAATTATTAAACACGTTTCTACATCTACATCTAAATCTACATCCATACTCCGGAAGCCACTTGACGATGTGTGGCGGAGGGTACTTTGAGTACTTCTATCGGTTCTCCCTTCTATCCCACTCTCGTATTGTTCGTGGAAAGAAAGATTGTCGGTATGCCTCTGTGTGGGCTCTGATCTCTCTGATTTTATCCTCATGGTCTCCTCGGGAGATATACGTAGGAGGGAGCAATATACTGCTTGACTCCTCGGTAAAGGTATGTTCTCGAAACTTCAACAAAAGCCATTACCGAGCTACTGAGCGTCTCTCCAGCAGAGTCTTCCACTGTAGTTTATCTATCATCTCCGTAACGCTTTCGCGATTACTAAATGATCCTGTAACGAAGCGCGCTGCTCTCCGTTGGATCTTCTCTATCTCTTCTATCAACCCTATCTGGTACGAATCCCACACTGGTGAGCAATATTCAAACAGTGGGCGAACAAGTGTATTGTAACCTACTTCCTTTGTTTTCGGATTGCATTTCCGTAGAATTCTTCCAGTGAATCTGTCTGGCATCTGCTTTACCGACGATCAACTTTATATGATCATTCCATTTTAAATTACTCCTAATGCCTACTCCCAGATAATTTATGGAATTATTATTGAAATAGTTACTGGCTGTCCGCCGGAGACGGCTGCTGGCACTTTTAAGACCTGCTGTGTCACGTGCTGTGACGTACGCGCCACGACCTGTCTTTCTCGTGGGCCTCGCTTGCTAGCCAGTGATGTCACAGGCATCACATCACTCAAATATAGCGTTATAGCGGGCCTTCAGATTATTTGAATTACATTTCTGGTTTCTTCAATACTAAAATTCAAGAGGGGAAAAAAGCATAAATGACATAATTAACCATTTAAGACGATTTCTAGAAAACGGTCAAATACCCTGTTGCTATGATAATCGAATATTTCAAATCAATGGAAATTTTACGAATGAACCTTAATTGTTTTTGAAAGTAATTTTATTTGGAAATCAAAAATTTTTGGATAGCTCCTATGACAAAGTGATATGCTGGTATTTTAACCTGATTAGGTAACTGAGCCCAAAGAAGCACAAACAAACAGTTATTTCGAATTAAAAATACCGATATCGGTTTTAATTGATCGTTGTTTCCCATCCCTTCGTTGCGCTGCTACTTGAGGGTTTCCGAATAAGCTAGTGCTGCTGATAGGCTGTAGGTGGAGGCGCCGGCGGTAAGGACTGCGCAGTCCCGGGTGAGTGGAGCTCGCCACCCTCTAGCTGCTGGGCGGCGGCCGGGGGCGTCACGGCGCCAGCGGCCGCGGGGGAGGGGAGGCGGGGTAGGGGGCGGCGCCGGGCGTAATTCAATTGTCGCGTGACGTAGCCGTCTGTCAGGCACGCCCCGCGCCAGTCGCAGGCGCCTCTCTGCAGCTGACAAGTTCCATGGCGCCCACTGGCCGCCAGCCGCTTACCCCAGCGACGTCTCCATTTTATTAACTTATCTCTCCTCTACTGACACCGGGGATCACAATCGAGAAAGGAGCATTTCTATGATAATCTCTCTATATATTGGGTTGGTGCATAAGTTCGTAACGTTTTTCCATACTTTCAATAAACACAACAGAGACACACAACAGGGATTTCACTTATCAATAATATATCCTTCACTATGTATAAGAGTCTCCCAACTCTGGGGCAACTTTTGGATCCTGCGGCTGTAGAAATCAGAGGGTTTGGTGTCGAACAGTTCGTCGAGCCATGTGCGGAGCGCATTTTCATTCGGATAGGAAGTTGCTCGGAGATTGTTCGATATAGAGTGGCAAAGGTGAAAATCTGAGGACGCAATATCAGATGAGTAAGGTGGGTGCGGGTAGGCCCACCCGGTTGGCCCTTCCGGGCGGGAAGGAGCGCCTGGTCCCCGGCACTAGTCCATCCGGCGGATTTGTGTCGAGGTCCGGTGAACCGACTAGTCTGTGGATGGTTTTCTACCTGCCTCGCCAAGTGCGGGCTGGTTCCCCTTATTCCGCCTCAGTTACACTATGTCGGCGATTGCTGCGCAAACAAGTTCTCCACGTACGCGCACACCACCATCACTCTACCACGCAAACACAAAAACTCGTCTGGTGTGAGACGTTCCCTGGGGGGTCCATCGGGGGCCGAACCGCACAATAACCCTGGGTTCGGTGTGGGGCGACGGAGGGGTGAAGTGGACTGTGGTAGTCGTCGTGGAGTTGTGGACCACTGCGGCTGCGGCGGGGACGGAGCCTCTCCGTCGTTTCTAGGTCCCCGGTTAACATAAAATACATACAAAGGTGGGTGAGGAATGATTTCCGAACACAGCTCCTGTGTAGTGTTTTCTGTTAGTCTAGCGGAATACAGGAGGGCATTGTCGTAGAGAAGCATCACTTCACGCAGTATTCCTGGCCGTTGTTCTTGGATTGCGTCTGCAAGTCGTCTCAGTTGTTGACAATAAATGACAGCAGAGAGTTACACCTTGGGGAAACAGTTCATAGTACACCACACCGTCGCTGTCCCACCAGATGCATAACGTAACTTTTATGGATTCGTGCGTGGAGTTGCTGCTTTGTTTGGGATCAGCCATTCCTTCTTCTCGTCACCAGTAATGTCACAGGATAGGAATGGTCGGTGATGTTCTCGAGCTATTTAATGACGGGCAAGCAGAGATGTACATATGGGCCCCCGCCATTTCTGGCTAAGAGCATGCGATACCCGTACACACGATTTTTGAACCTTCCCCGTTGCATTCAAATGTCACACGATGGTGGAACGATCACAGTTCATCACATCTGCCAGTCTTCGAGTAGACTGACGTGAATCAGATATCGAAATAGACTATAGAGGGATAGAGAAACAATTAAAATCGCTCAAAAGAGGAAAGTCTGCTGGACCTCATGGGATACCAGTTCGATTTTACACAGAGTACGCGAAGGAACTTGCCCCCCTTCTTGCAGCGGTGTACCGTAGGTCTCTAGAAGAGCATAGCGTTCCAAAGGATTGGAAAAGGGCACAGGGCATCCCCGTTTTCAAGAAGGGACGTCAAACAGATCTGCAGAACTGTAGACCCATATCTGTAACGTCGATCAGTTGTAGAATTTTGGAACACGTATTATGTTCGAGTATTATGACTTTTCTGAATCTACTCTGTAGATTCAGAAATCTACTCTGTAGGAATCAGCATGGGTTTCGAAAAAGGCGATCGTGTGAAACCCAGCTCGCGCTATTCGTCGACGAGACTCAGAGGGCCATAGACACGGGTTCCCAGGTAGATATCGTGTTTCTTGACTGCCGCAAGGCATTTGATACAGTTCCCCACAGTTGTTTAATGAACAAAGTAAGAGCATATGGACTATCAGACCAATTGTGTGATTGGATTGTAGGGTTCCTGGATAACAGAACGCAGCATGTCATTCTCAATGGAGAGAAGTCTTCCGAAGTAAGAGTGATTTCAGGTGTGCTGTAGGGGAGTGTCGTAGGACCGTTGCTATTCACAATATACATAAATGACCTTGTGGATAACATCGGAAGTTCACTGAGGCTTTTTGCGGATGATGCTGTGGTATATCGAGAGGTTGTAACAATGAAAAATTGTACTGAAATGCGGGAGGATCTGCAACGAACTGACGCATGGTGGAGGGAATGGCAATTGAATCTCAATGTAGACAAGTGTAATGTGCTGCGAATACATAGAAAGAAAGATCCTTTATCATTTAGCTACAATATAGCAGGTCAGCAACTGGAAGCAGTTCATTCCGTGAATTATCTGAGAGTACGTATTAGGAGTGATTTAAAATGTAATGATCATTTAAAGTTGATCGTCGGTAAAGCGGATGCCAGACTGAGATTCATTGGAAGAATCCTAAGGAAACGCAATCTGAAAACAAAGGAAGTAGGTTACAATACACTTGTTCGCCCACTGCTTGAATATTGCTCACCGGTGTGGGATCCGTACCAGATAGGGTTGATAGAAGAGATAGAGAAGATCCAACGCAGAGCAGCGCGTTTCGTTACTGGATCATTTAGTAATGGCGAAAGCGTTACGGAGATGATAGATAAACTCCAGTGGAAGACTCTGCAGGAGAGACGCTCAGTAGCTCGATACGGGCTTCCGTTGAAGTTTCGAGAACATACCTTCACCAAGGAATCAAGCAGTATATTGCTCCCTTCTACTTATATCTCGTGAAGAGACCATGAGGATAAAATCAGAGGGATTAGAACCCACATGGAGGCATACCGACAATCTTTCTTTCCACGAACAATACGAGACTGGAATAGAAGGGAGAACCGATAGAAGTACTCAAAGTACCCTCCGCCACACACCGTCAGGTGGCTTGCGGAGTATGGATGTAGATGTAGATGAATTAATGCGTTCAAACTATCTTCATCAAACCCCGAATGTCTTTCTGATCCTGGAGAGTCACTAATGCCAACACCATTCTCCTTAAAACGACAAAACCATTCTCTTGTTCAGTGGCATTATCGTAATGCACGAAAAATAAACTCGTAGCAACCGTAATACCAAAAAGCAAAACAAAACGGCCATGAACTCACGCCCCGGCCTAATATTTCAGCCGTGCGTAGCTAGGGCACGGCATCCGGGCCGCGTGCGCTGGGCGCCGTTTCTGTGTACGTGAAAACATTGAGGACATGGGGGGTGGGAGGGGTAAGAATAAAAAGACCAGAAGTCCCGTTCTTCCAGCCATCGCACTTCACTAATTTCAACTACATATGTCTAACTTCAGAATATACATTTTGTAACGGAACCGTGATCGATATCTTTGTCAGCGATGTGCCTAACTTCAGGCAGTAGCTGGTGAGCCTTAGCTTCTAGAACTTTCTGTAGACTCCCGCCTTTTCCAGCGGGCAGGTCATTCCCATGTTGCACACGGAGTGCGAGTTAGTAACGAGGCGGTAGTGAGGCAGATCGATCACGTATCGGGGAAGTGGATGGTCAAAAATGTGCAAAATGAAGATAAGAATGGTTAACAGCGAACTGAGCAGAGTATTTCGTTGAAACGTAAATGGTGAGCCGTTCTTGCTTTTGCTAGGTGCACAATTTTTGGAATCAAAGTGAATGAGTTCGATACAGTTAGGCGTGCTTTACGTTGTTTGGAGATGAACGAAATAAGTTGAAGGACATCATATTTTATTTCTAAGGAATCCTACATCTTTTATCATCAGTGCTGCTGCACATGATAATATCAACTTCAATCTGGTTGAAGTTCAGTTTTCTGTGCAATCGTTGCTGTGAAATAACTCTCTCTTCCAAAATTCCGACAGACAACCTTGAGCACCACAGTCAGACCATTTGAAATTATGTGTTGAGAGCTTCTAATTTCCCTTTTTAAATCCTCTAACCTACCGACCTCTTGGGAATCGAACATTCTGCAATCCGACCTGTAGAACTTCAGTTTTATTTTATTTTTTTATGACGATATCTTCTCGAGTAGTCCCCACCATGAGGTCCAAATAGGGAACAATTTTATTTCCGAAATATTTTGTCCAATAAGATGGCATCATCAATAAACTAAACAGCACAGCTGCATGCCTTCAGCGAAAATAATGGCTGTAGTTACTTCTTGCTTTTAGCCGTTCGCAGTACTTGCACAGCAAAGCCATGTTTGCTGATGCTACAAGGACAGATCAGTCAATCATAAAGACTGTTGCCCCTGCAGCTGTTCGCAAGTTTGTACGACTACTCCACAGATAACTTTTCGGTGTTGTTGCACCTACGGCTATTGTGGGGTATCGCTATCCGAGTGAAGCATATAGCGTGAAACGTAAAAAAAAAACCTCTAAACTCCTTAGCCCACAGCCGCCACTGGATGCGGATATGGAGGGGCATGTGGTCAGCACACCGCTCTCCCGGCCGTAAGTCAGTTTACGAGACCGGAGCCGCTACTTTTCAATCAAGTAGCTCCTCAGTTCGCCTCACAAGGA
This sequence comes from Schistocerca piceifrons, assembly GCF_021461385.2. Lineage (NCBI taxonomy): Eukaryota > Metazoa > Arthropoda > Insecta > Orthoptera > Acrididae > Schistocerca > Schistocerca piceifrons. Next base: position 316,696,911 of record NC_060139.1, on the reverse strand, counting down.
CTGACTGCACCACGATAGCCAACAGCGTTCGGCAGATCGGGTGGTCACCCATCCAAGTGCTAGCCTAGCCCGACAGCAGTTAATTCGGTGATCTGAGGGGAAGCGGTGTTACCACTGCGGCAAGGCCGTTGGCAGCATATAGCCTACTTCACAGAAAATCACTGTGGAACAGTTTAGAAAATCTACGAGTGTACAAACTAAAGTTAGTGCCTCAAGTCAACGCACACTTTATGTTTCGTGTTCTTTAAGTATGTTTACAAAGGATAAAAGGAGAAATAGAATAAACCAATTTAGAGAGCAACGTCTTTAGCTTTGCTGTTATGTACAGTCAAGATAATTTACGAAATTCGAAGTACTGTTTTGAAATCCTTTTCACAGACATCTTAAACCAATCACTAATTTACAAATAGCCAGAAAAAAGTAAGTGCCTTGTTTTTATACTAATTAAGTGCCCGAAATCATATATTGCACTTCTTTTAACAGATTTTTTTTTTCTGCAGTGATCCCAAAATTTTAGTACGATACTTTAAAATCATTCTTATACTCTTTATAATGCCACTTTTACAATGGTAAAGTTCAGATGTAAGGATATGGACCAGGAACCTGTCCCAGGCGACGTAACGTTTGTATCGACAGCTTCCACATGACATTTTTACTGCACAAGATATCAATTCATCTTTCTAGTACAATATCTTACATCGTACTATCAGTCTTATTGTCTTTTTCTAGCCACGTAGACAAGCAGTAACATTTACCTGAGGCATTACTTTAGCTCCACTGTTACAAAGACACATCTTCTTTCAGGTGACACATGACTGTTGACTGTACCATTCCGCAGCTACATGGGCCGGCAGCCCACATTACAACTGTTGCTGAAGAATAACTGTCAGCTCAGCTTTGCAGTTTGGTAGTCCAGATTCGAGTGACTGACTGGCTTCGCGCCCACTCATTTCATGGTGTCTGCCTTTGTCTTCGATTTATCTGTAGGATACTGGGAATACGCAATCAGTTTGCAAATGAGTGCTTACAAAACACTCGTGTGACACATCCTAGAATATTGCTGAAGTTTTTGGGACCCATATCAAGCAGGACTAACAGGGTAAGTCGAGATTGTACAAAGGAAGGCAGCACGAATTCTCAGAAGTCTGTTTGACACATGAGAGAGAGTCACGCAAAGTTGAAAAACCTGAGCTGGGATACTCTTGAAAATACAGCTTTAAGTGAGGAATCCAATTATATGCAAAGACCGTAGATCGTTGGAGGAGCCAAGCGTTCCCGATTTCAAGACCTATCATCGCACACACGCACAAAACCATAGGGCTATATTTTTGACATGGGTGTGTTGTAGAATTTTGGGACATGGTATTTGCACGCGTGTTATGACATTTCTGGAGGCCACAAATCCCCTCTGTAACAAGCAACGAGGGTTCCGAAAACAACGACCACGTGAAACCCAACTCTCAACATAAACATACTTAACGTATTACGAATATATAGACAGAAAGATTCTTTTTGAATGATTACAAATTTGAAAAGAATCAGTGGAAACAGTTACTTTCCTAAAATATCTAGGAGTAATTTGAAGTAGAACGACCACATAAAATTAATCTCGAGTAAAGCAAATGCTAGACTAACATTCATTGGAAGAATGCTCAGGAAATGTAGTCCGTCATCAAAGGAAGTAACCTATAAAACATTCGTTTGACCAGTATTTGAATATTGCTCGTCAATTCGGGATCCGTACCACATAGGTCAGAAAGGGGAAGATCCAAAGAAGATTAGCGCATTTCGTTACAGATTCATGTAGCAAGCGCTAAAGTGTCACAGTGATGATCAGTAAACTCCAATGGCAGACGCTGAAAAAGAGGCGTCCTGCATCCCGGTGCGCTTCATTCTTAAAATTCAGAGAGCATACCGTTTCCAGAAGAATGTAGTGGGTCCTCAGTCCAAGTGAACCGATCTTTGACGGGAAATGGTTATGTTTGGGTGCTTGGAGACCTTCTCCAGCCATTCATAAACTTCTCTTTTCCAAAAAACGGTGGAATTTTTTTGGACGACAATGAGCCATGTTACCGGGCTGTAATTGTCGAATGGTTTGGCCAGCCAGATCGCCTGATACGAATCGCATCGAGCATTCATGTGACATAATCGAAAGGTCACTTGTGCAAAAATCCTGGACCGGCAACACTTTCACAATAATGGACGGCTATAGAGGCAGCATGACTCAGTTTTCTGTAGTGAACTTCCAACAACTTGTTGAGTCCATACCGCGTCGAGTTACTGCAGTACCCTGGGCACAAGGAGGTCCGATATGACATCTCATGACTGTCGTCACCTCAGTGTAATTCCCTGCAAGAAACGTATGTCAGCGATATTGGCCTGTAATTTTCTGCGTCTGTTCTGAATTTCTTAATAACCAGCCAGCTAAACTTTTGTGATTAGCGCAGTCTCCTAGTCCCAGAGATTCTCGGTATATACGAGTTAGGAAATGGCGTATTCCGCAGCCGAGTCGTTGTAAAATCGAATAGGAATTTCGTTAGGCCTCACGCATTGTTCGCGTTGAGTAACCACTTTTGCTTTTCATTATCTGGAGTATGATTAAAATCGCGATCGCGGTATCGAATCCGTTCCTCATTCTCTTCAGGGGAATGGTGAAATGGCTCTTGCAACAAGAATGCGAAAGTTTCTAATTTCCAATCCTTCGTAAATGAGATCGTGATCCTTATCTGATTACTCAATGCTATCGAGGCAACGTCTTCCCAGCAGGATTCCTTTCTTTAGTAACTGAAAATTTCACATTAACTGTAGCATCTCTCTACATATTATAGCTGTCCTAATCAGCTACTCGATAATGAAGCCCAGGGTGCAGAGCTATCGGAATTCAAAGCCTCATACCTGAGAATCGGATGCCATCAGAGGCTTCGGTATTCTGGAAACTTGCAGACACAGGCGTTGATGTTCCAGACAACGCAGATAATTAGAGAAGCGAATACAGGTCTGCGGCGGCCGAACGTCTGTAGTGACAAAGGAGTCAGAATAATGCGAGCTTCTACACACTGAATCAGTAGCTAAGGATAGAGGAATGTGCATCATTACGGTTAAACATTGCAGAAAACTGTTTATTTCGGAAATGAAAAAATATTTGAAAAAACATTTGTGATAAATTAAAATTGTATGTCGATCCAGGACTGAATGCCTGGATCCCTGCTTCTTACGAACTTCTCGCTACTGTTTGTGTTACCTGTGCACGTCTTATTTTCCACGGCATTAAAATACACCGTAGATGGTTGAAGTACGACACTTATTCGAACAATGGTCTTCAAGCACTATTGTAGATCCTGCATGGTCTTCATCTTGGTGGGCTATAATTTCAGTTTGGCTTTCAAATATTGATACTCCGTAGTCTTTACAGCGCAGATGTAATCCACACATTACTAACTGCAATTAATTTTAAATCTCTTATGACCAAATATTCGGCCTATAAAAGAGATTCTGATACATGATCTCTCGTGTAATTTTGGGCCAACAGAGGACAACTGTACGCACTGAAAAGTGGCGCGAACGCAGCGACGGCAGAATGGGATTTTTTTTTTTTACAGTTTTGGTTTTTTGAGAACTTCTGGGGAAACAGAATCCTTTGTTGAGAGATATTTGCGGAAGAAGATTTCGGTACTGGAGAAACTGAGGAATTATTTTATCTGCCTAGCCCTAATATTTATGCCACATATGATGTTTTAGTTCGAATAACAAATATTTAGTTTTCTAGATAATCACTAGATGTCACTCTCTCTTCATATCAATCGCTGCATCTTCCCTTATGTGGGAAACGTTACCCTCACCGCGGTGATACCTCTCTGTGACGTCATCATGGTGTGTAATTTACATGCCCAGTTTCAGCTGTTAAGGATGTCTATGGATTTTCTTGGTCGTATCGAATATATGGTAACGCCATATTGGATTTCGTTGCTTTAGTTGAAGCTTGTAGTTGATAGATTTTATTTTATAACTTATGTCCTATGGATGTTTGCTGTTTCAGATGTTGAGGATCTCTCGAAAACGCGTCGGTATTGGTATGATTTTTTGTAATTAAATGTGAGATAATGACAGATCGGCGGTTAAGAGTCTTCAGGAAGTGTTAGTAAGAAACAGTCACAGCAGTGTACTGGATGTTGTTGTGGTCTTCAGTCTTGAGACTGGTTTGATGCAGCTCTCCATGCTACTCTATCCTGAGCAAGCTTCTTCATCTCCCAGTACCTACTGCAATCTACATCCTTCTGAATCTGCTTAGTGTATTCATCTTTTGGTCTCCCTCTACGATTTTTACCCTCCACGCTGCCCTCCAATGCTAAATTTGTGATCCTTTGATGCCTCAAAACATGTCCTACCAACCGATTCCTTCTTCTAGTCAAGTTGTGCCACAAACTTCTCTTCTCCCCAATTCTATTCAATACTTCCTCATTAGTTACGTGATCTACCCACCATATCTTCAGCATTCTTCTGTAGCACCACATTTCAAAGGCTTCTATTCTTTTCTTGTCCATACTAGTTATCGTCCATGTTTCACTTCCATACATGGCTACACTCCATACAAATACTTTAAGAAACGACTTCCTGACACTTAAATCTATACTCAATGTTAACAAATTTCTCTTCTTCGGAAACGCTTTCCTTGCCATTGCCAGACTACATTTTATATCCTCTCTACTTCGACCATCATCAGTTATTTTACTCCCTAAATAGCAAAACTCCTTTACTACTTTAAGTGTCTCATTTCCTAATCTAATTCCCTCACCATCACCCGATTTAATTTGACTACATTCCATTTTCCTCGTTTTGATTTTGTTGATGTTCATCTTATATCCTCCTTTCAAGACACTGTCCATTCCGTTCAACTGCTCTTCCAAGTCCTTTGCTGTCTCTGACAGAATTACAATGTCATCGGCGAACCTCAAAGTTTTTACTTCTTCTCCATGAATTTTAATACCTACTCCGAATTTTTCTTTTGTTTCCTTTACTGCTTGCTCGATATACAGATTGAATAACATCGGGGAGAGGCTACAATCCTGTCTCACTCCTTTCCCAACCACTGCTTCCCTTTCATGCCCCTCGACTCTTATAACTGCCATCTGGTTTCTGTACAAATTGTAAATAGCCTTTCGCTCCCTGTATTTTACCCCTGCCACCTTTAGAATGTGAAAGAGAGTATTCCAGTCAACATTGTCAAAAGCTTTCTCTAAGTCTACAAATGCTAGAAACGTAGGTTTGCCTTTTCTTGATCTTTCTTTTAAGATAAGTCGTAAGGTTAGTATTGCCTCACGTGTTCCAACATTTCTACGGAATCCAAACTGATCTTCCCCGAGGTCCGCTTCTACCAGTTTTTCCATTCGTCTGTAAAGAATTCGCGTTAGTATTTTGCAGCTGTGACTTATTAAACTGATAGTTCGGTAATTTTCACATCTGTCAACACCTGCTTCCTTTGGGATTGGAATTATTATATTCTTCTTGAAGTCTGAGGGTATTTCACCTGTCTCATACATCTTGCTCACCAGATGGTAGAGTTTTGTCAGGACTGGCTCTCCCAAGGCCGTCAGTAGTTCTAATGGAATGTTGTCTACTCCCGGGGCCTTGTTCCGACTCAGGTCTTTCAGTGCTCTGTCAAACTCTTCACGCAGTATCGTATCTCCCATTTCATCATCATCTACGTCCTCTTCCATTTCCATAATATTGTCCTCAAGTACATCGCCCTTGTATAAACCCTCTATATACTCCTTCCACCTTTCTGCCTTCCCTTCTTTGCTTAGATTTGGGTTGCCATCTGAGCTCTTGATATTCATACAAGTGGTTCTCTTCTCTCCAAAGGTCTCTTTAATTTTCCTGTAGGCAGTATCTATCTTACCCCTAGTGAGACAAGCCTCTACATCCTTACATTTGTCCTCTAGCCATCCCTGCTTAGCCGTTTTGCACTTCGTGTCGATCTCATTTTTGAGACGTTTGTATTCCTTTTTGCCTGTTTCATTTACTTCATTTTTATATTTTCTCCTTTCATCAATTAAATTCAATATTTCTTCTGTTGTGCGGTGTAGTGGATAGAGGTGTCGATTTGTGAAGTGATCCAGGTTGTCAGGTGTTGGAATTTTACCGAACTGTTCGATATTTCAGTGTTGGGTACCGAAGTATAAGTGATCCGATATTTTCAGAATTATTCATGTCATTAATTTATTTACTAATGTGCAAAATCAAATCTATGATCATTTGGTAGCTCATAAGTATGAAAACTATGTACAGGCATTAGATGCGGTAGGTAACTGAAGACGGTATTTATAAAGATAGTTTGTAGGAAAAGTTAAGTATACTGAATAGAACTTTGAAATAGTTACGAAGCCAGGCATCCATCTCCACAAACTCGTTTTTGTGATAAATGTGCCGGCCGAAGTGGCCGTGCGGTTAAAGGCGCTGCAGTCTGGAACCGCAAGACCGCTACGGTCGCAGGTTCGAATCCTGCCTCGGGCATGGATGTTTGTGATGTACTTAGGTTGGTTAGGTTTAACTAGTTCTAAGTTCTAGGGGACTAATGACCTCAGCAGTTGAGTCCCATAGTGCTCAGAGCCATTTGAACCATTTTTTGTGATAAATGTTTTAAACGGAGAAGTAACTCCTAACAAAAAATTTATCGGAAGCACCATGACGGTTCCATGCAGCGATGCCTACGTATGTGTAAAGCGTCATCAGTTGCATGAATCATTTATAGTCTGGCGCTAGAAACAAACTGAGTGTCCATATGGTAAAAGATCAATCACTCATTCGTTGTAATTTGAAGGTTTCATCATGCAACGACTTTGACGAGAAAATTAAAAGTAACACAAATTTTTTCAGAGCTGTAACTATCAACAATAAATACAATTTTAATGTTTACTAAGTGTTTTATTGCGTTCACCCTCACCCCTCAGGTCATAAAATCCTTTCGCCAGTCAGTGTTCAGGAAATTCCTCAATTTAATCTCGAAAGCATAAAAGTGAGGTAGAGGTGGTGCGCTAATGGTAAATCAATTAAATAATGAAGAAAGCATGAAGAAAGGCGACAGTCTGGTCTGCCGTTGATTTCATTTACAGATTAAACATTTTTGTTTGTGTAACTTAATTTTTGATATGTACGATAATTTTACGCCTCTGAACACAAAATTCTATCTCTTCAAGCAGCCACATCAGGCAATAAATAATATTTTACGCTAACTAGTAGGTTTAAGATATATGGGGAAAATGTGCTGAAATTGTATCATTTTGTGAAAGTTTTTGACAGCTTTAGGGGAATTTCGAAAAGTCAATCTCGAAACGCTGTTCAAACGGTTAACATGCTTATCTGACTGGTGAGAGAGTGTAACAGAAAAAGCGAAAAAATTGGCAGACGGCGTACACCTCGCGCGAACTTGTTTATCAGTCCTCGAGAACTGTCTTTCACAGAGGAACTATGAGTACTTATTTATCTATTTATACCACAGTGACCTTGCAGATAATATCAAGCAAGTATAGCATAAATTGTTGTGCAACCAATTATTCTTACCACAGTTCAAAAATGATTCAAATGGCTCTGAGCTCTATAGGACTTGACATCAGAGGTCATCAGTCCCCTAGAACTTAGAACTACTTAAGCCTAACTACCCTAAAACATCAAACACACATGTCCGAGGCAGGATTCGAACCTGCGACCGTAGCGGACGCGCGGTTCCAGACTGTAGCGCCTAGAACCGCTCGGCCACTCAGGCCGGCTTACCACATTTCATCCGTGCGTGGAATGGTAGGAGACTTTAATATGTGGTACAATAAAAAGTTCTCTCCGTGCAATATTGTCAGTTTCTAATAAGGGATACAAATGATAACTCCAAATTTTTACACCTAACGGTGTTCCGAAAGGATAGGCTAAACACAGTTGGCGGTGGCGTGATTGTTGCTGATAGAAGTAGTTTATCTTGCCGCGAAATTGAAGTAGATACTTACTGTGAGTTAGTATGAGCAGAGGTCATTGTTGGCAACCGGAATAAAATAATAATTGGATCCTTTTACCGACCTCCCAATCCAGATGGTACAGTTGCTGACAGGTTCAAAGAAAACTTGAGCTTGATTTCAAACACGTACCCGACTCATACGATTATAATTAGTGGCGACTTTAATATACCCTCGGTACTTTGGCCAAATAAATATTTAATTCCGGAGGTAAGCATAAAACATCATGCGAAATTGTACTAAACGAGTTCTCTGAAAATTATTTCGAGCAGTGAATAAACGGTTGTGAAAACACACTTCACCTCTTAGCAACAAATAATCCTGAGTTAATAATGAGCATCAAAACGGATTCAGGGATTAGTGAACACAGAGTTCTCGTAGCGATATTGAATATTGTAATCCCCAAATCCTCGAAAAATAAGCGAAAAATACACCTATTAAAAAAAGCAGATAAAAATTCACTTGACGCCTTCCTAAGAGACAATCTCCACTCGGTCCAAATTACTAATATAAGTGTAGACCACAAGTGGCTTAAATTCAATGAAATAGTATCGCCAGCAGTTGAGAGATTTATACCAAATAAATTAACAAACAACGGAGCTGCTCCTCCTTGGTACACAAAACAACGAAACAAACATGCCAAATTTAAACAGATGCAAAATCCCCAAGGTTGGCAATCTTTTATAGAAGCTCGCAATTTAATGCGGACTTCAGTGCGAGTTGCCTAAAACAGTTTCCACAACGAAACTTTGTTTCGAAACCTGGCAGAAAATCCAAAGAGATTCTGGTCGTATGTGAAATATTTTAGTAGCAAGAAACAATCAATGCCTTTCCTGCGCGATAGCAATGGAAATACTATCGAAGACAGTGCTACCGAAGCAGAGTTACTAAACACAGCCTTCCGAAATGCCTTCACAAAAGAAAATGAAGTAAATATTCAAGAATTCGAATCGAGAACAGCTGCTAGCAAGTCTTCTGGTCCAGACTGTATACCAATTAGGTTCCTTTCGGAGTTTGTTGATGCATTAGCTCCGTTCTTAACAGTCATATACAACCATTCGCTCGACGAAAGATCTGTCCCCAAAGACTGGAAAGTTGCACAGGTCACACCAATATTCGAGAAAGGTAGTAGGAGTAATCCACTATATTACAGGCCCATATCGCTAACGTCGATATGCAGCAGGATGTTAGAACATATATTGTGTTCGAACATTATGAATTACCTCGAAGAAAACGGTCTGTTGATACACCGTCAAGATGGGCTTAGAAAACAACGTTCTTGTGATACGCAGCTAGCTCTTTATTCGCATGAAGTGTTGAGTGCTATTGACAAAGGATTACAGATCGATTCCGTATTTCTGGATTTCCGGAAGGCTTTTGACACTGTACTACAAAGCGCCTTCCAGTGAAATTGCGTGCTTATGGAATATCGTCTCAGTTACGTGACTGGATTTGTGATTTCCTGTCAGAGAGGTCACAGTTCGTAGTAATTGAAGGAAAGTCATCGTGCAAAACAGAAGTGATTTCTGGCGTTTCCCAACGTAGTGTTATAGGCCTTTCCTGTTCCTTATCTACACTCCTGGAAATTGAAATAAGAACACCGTGAATTCATTGTCCCAGGAAGGGGAAACTTTATTGACACATTCCTGGGGTCAGATACATCACATGATCACACTGACAGAACCACAGGCACATAGACACAGGCAACAGAGCATGCACAATGTCGGCACTAGTACAGTGTATATCCACCTTTCGCAGCAATGCAGGCTGCTATTCTCCCATGGAGATGATCGTAGAGATGCTGGATGTAGTCCTGTGGAACGGCTTGCCATGCCATTTCCACCTGGCGCCTCAGTTGGACCAGCGTTCGTGCTGGACGTGCAGACCGCGTGAGACGACGCTTCATCCAGTCCCAAACATGCCGGGTGTTGGCCCTGTATGCCTCGGTCGTATGCAGTCCTGATTGTGGCGCTCACCTGCACGGCACCAAACACGCATACGACCATCATTGGCACCAAGGCAGAAGCGACTCTCATCGCTGAAGACGACACGTCTCCATTCGTCCCTCCATTCACGCCTGTCGCGACACCACTGGAGGCGGGCTGCACGATGTTGGGGCGTGAGCGGAAGACGGCCTAACGGTGTGCGGGACCGTAGCCCAGCTTCATGGAGACGGTTGCGAATGGTCCTCGCCGATACCCCAGGAGCAACAGTGTCCCTAATTTGTTGGGAAGTGGCGGTGCGGTCCCCTACGGCACTGCGTAGGATCCTACGGTCTTGGCGTGCATCCGTGCGTCGCTGCGGTCCGGTCCCAGGTCGACGGGCACGTGCACCTTCCGCCGACCACTGGCGACAACATCGATGTACTGTGGAGACCTCACGCCCCACGTGTTGAGCAATTCGGCGGTACGTCCACCCGGCCTCCCGCATGCCCACTATACGCCCTCGCTCAAAGTCCGTCAACTGCACATACGGTTCACGTCCACGCTGTCGCGGCATGCTACCAGTGTTAAAAGACTGCGATGGAGCTCCGTATGCCACGGCAAACTGGCTGACACTGACGGCGGCGGTGCACAAATGCTGCGCAGCTAGCGCCATTCGACGGCCAACACCGCGGTTCCTGGTGTGTCCGCTGTGCCGTGCGTGTGATCATTGCTTGTACAGCCCTCTCGCAGTGTCCGGAGCAAGTATGGTGGGTCTGACACACCGGTGTCAATGTGTTCTTTTTTCCATTTCCAGGAGTGTATATAAACGATTTGGGAGGCAATCTGAGCAGCCGTCTTAGGTTGTTTGCAGATGACGCTGTCGTTTATCGACTAATAAAGTCATCAGAAGATCAAAACAAACTCCAAAACGATCTAGAAAAGATATCTGAATGGTGCCAAATGTGGCAGTTGACCCTAAATCGAAAAGTGTGAGGTCATCCACATGAGTGCTAAAAGGAACTGGTTCAACTTCGATTACACGGTAAATCAGTCAAATCTAAAGGCCATAAATTCAACTAAATACCTAGGTATTACAATTACGAACAACTTAAATTGGAAGGAACACATAGAAAATGTTAAGAGGAAGGCTAACCAAAGACTGCCTTTTATTGGCAGGACACTTAGAAAATGGAACAGATCTACAAAGGAGACTGCCTACACTACGCTTGTCCGTCCTCTTTTAGAATACTGCTGCGCGGTGTGGGATCCTTACCAGTTAGGACTGACCGAGCACATCTAAAAAGTTCAAAGATGGGCAGCACGTTTTGTATTGTCTTTAAATATGGGAGAGAGTGTCACAGAAATGATACAGGATTTGGGCTGGAAATCATTAAAAGAAAGGCTTTTTCATTGCGACGGAATCTTCTCACGAAATTCCAATCACCAGCTTTCTCCTCTGAATGCGAAAATATTTTGTTGACATGGACCTACATAGGGAGGAACGATTACAACGATAAAATAAGGGAAATCAGAGTTCGTACGGAAAGGTATAGGTGGTCATCCTTTCCGCGCACTATACGAGATTGGAATAATAGAGAATTGTAAAGGTGGTTCGATGAACACTCTGCCAGGCACTTGAATGTGATTTGCAGTGTGTCGCTGTAGATGTAGATCAACTGTTATTTTATTAAGAAAAAGGACATGCACACTGTGGTAACGAGAAGGCTTACATTAATCAGTCCACTTTAACATACTGTACGTCGTTTCACTCGCTTGCTAAGGTGAATTACATATTATTACTTCAATGTTAATCGTATTCTTACTACAAACAATTAATGTGAAGTGTCGACTGTTGACGATTGACGTTTGTCGTTTGTCGTCTACGCGTAATTGCCATTAGTTAGAAGCTGCATTAAGTATTATCTCATTTGTATAAAGCATCGTTCACTGTTGTTGTAAATTTGGAAACTTCAAAGGATTGTTTAGTAATGCGTGGACTGTGTTAGTTGATTTACTTTGACAGTTAGCTTTGGCTATTGTTTAAAGAAGGCAAATTAAAAAGTAAAAATATTGACTAACAACAAGTGATGCGATTGTAGCACCATGCTTCCAGAATGTGTACGAGAGCCTACAACTGCCGTCCTCCCTTTAAAATTAAATAGCGTACATACAAAGATTAAGATACTCTTGTCAGTTGGAGTGATGAAGAGGTGATAATTACGTATTTAATTATGAGAAAAATTAATTAATCAGTGCATATCTCTTGTAATATCAATCTTTAATAGACCGATTAAACACAATTATTGACTATCACAACAGATAGCCGCTTCAGCTAACAGTCCCCCACTTTTACTTTCACTTCATGAAGCGCGACATCGATAGCACATTTATTTAAATTAACATTAATGTTGCAAATAGGAAGGGAAAGGGTGCCTGGAGAGACTTTGGTTGGTAAACAGGGCGCCAGGTTTGGCCCTTAGATGGAGGGATATCTAGAGTCCTCACAGTCTGGCCCTCAGAGCACCGAACAAAGAGGCGTATCACTGCTTTCGGCAGTATATGGTCACATCTTGTCAACTGAGGGAGGTATTTTCCCTTCACTTGGGTATGGGAAGAGTCGGAGTGGTTCATTCCAGGTCACCCCCCGCCTCAGTTTCTCTCTCTCTCTCTCTCTCTCTCTCTCTCTCTCTCTCTGTGTGTGTGTGTGTGTGTGTGTGTGTGTGTGTGTGTGTGTGTGTGTGTGTGTGTGTGATTTCAATCCACCCTTTGCCCACAGCTAGGTGCTAGCTTCTGTATAATGAACATTGTTCTGGTAGGCCAATATCGACTATGTGCTCAGTCCCACAGACATTCATTAACGTTTTCTTGTTTCTCTCTGGTAAAAATGTCTTTTTGTCGTATTGAGTAATGGCGGGATGGAGATACCTTATTCATAGCAAGACGCAGTAAATACGGTCTCAAATATCAACGATATTTCAGGGCACGAGCATCCCCTATAAGCAGACAAAGAAGCCTAAATTGCTTGTGCAAGAGAGAAATTACGTGATCATCCTCATTGCATGTGAATTAATTTCACCTGCATGGCAACATTTCTCCGAAAGATAATCCCCCAGCCCGCTCCCACCCCCTGCCCCCCCCCCCCCCCCCTGAGCTAACACCGACCAACTGTCCCCACACGACCACTGTACCTCATGATCATGTACCATAATTCAGACAAACGTGTTCTAAGAGAAATTCATACTTCAGTACATTGATCAGCGACACAATGGCCTAACACTGATGTAAATGAACTACACGAACCTCTATAAAATGTTCAAATGTGTGTGAAATTTTGTGAGCTTAACTGCTAAGGTCATCAGTCCCTAAGCTTACACACTACTTAACCTAAATTATCCTAAGGACAAACACACACACCCATGCCCGAGGGAGGACTCGAACCTCCACCGGGACCAGCCGCAAAGCCCATGACTGCAGCGCCTGAGACCGCTCGGCTAATCCCGCGCGGCGAACCTCTATATTGGAGGCCTTCTTCTACTTTACCAGCTGCGACATACAGGGAAGTGGACTTTGCCTTCCCAGTCTCTTCTGCTGTCAGCATGGCCCGAAAACATTTCAGGACATTATATGGGCTCCAATCGCTCAGCCGGCCTGTGTGGCCGAGCGGTTCTAGGCGCTTCAGTCTGGAACCGCGTGACCGCTACGGTCGCAGGTTCGAATCCAGCCTCGGGCATGGATGTGTGTGATGTCCTTAGGTTAATTAGGTTTAAGTAGTTCTAAGTTCTAGTGGACTGGTGACCTCAGATGTTAAGTCCCATAGTGCTCAGAGCCATTTGAACCGTTTTTTTTTTCAATCGCTCACCCAACCATGGTGGAAGGAGGGGGGAGGTGTAGGTATGCTGTATCGTGGGCTCACACCTACTATGCAAGCAATGTATGTTACGTCCAAGGTATGCAGGTAGCCAGCTTCTTTACACTCGACGTCTGCTCCAATACACATGGCCACCAGACAGCGACCAAACGTCTAGCAGAGGTCACTGGTACTACGGACCTCTTTTCTACGCCGGCCGCGTGACAGGGAGCAAGAGTGACTGTATCCTGTCACTGAGGATTACTTAGGTCAGCGCACAGGTCTTGAGTGACCATTTCACTTGGCTCTCTGGGCCAGGTGGCGAATGCTTATGCATTTGTTGAATCAGCAGCTCGCTACGGAGCCGTCTCTGCACTGTCACCACCATCCAATCCAGTTTTGTGGTCCTGGATCCAGCAAGTAGGCCATCCAGAAGAATATGTGGCCTCAAAGTATTGACCAACGAGCAGACTTGCAGTTCTTCACTGTTTGCTTTTAATTCATCTTCACTGGACATAGAATATTTTTCCATTGTCAACTTCGACTCAAACTAGTCCCTTGAATCAGCAGCTCGCTACGGAGCCGTCTCTGCACTGTCACCACCATCCAATCCAGTTTTGTGGTCCTGGATCCAGCAAGTAGGCCATCCAGAAGAATATGTGGCCTCAAAGTATTGACCAACGAGCAGACTTGCAGTTCTTCACTGTTTGCTTTTAATTCATCGTCACTGGACATAGAATATTTTTCCATTGTCAACTTCGACTCAAACTAGTCCCTTTCAGGCTTTGTCTGTATAGTAATTGTGCCAAGAATTCAGAACTTTTTTTCCTCCAATGCCAGGCATTCTGCATGAAGTACTGTTCTGTGGATTCTGGTCTTCATTGTTTGCCTGGACCTTTAATTTTTGACTGTGCGTGGTGGATACCTAAAGGATAACATAAAATAAATGGGAAAATATGAAATACAGAATTTTAGGCTCCTGTACAAGGTCCATATGGGATAATTTTTTAAACCCTGAAATACGGGAAATCCCTTGCATTGAGTTGGCAGTCCTTCCTTTCCTTTGTCATGCATTTTGCAGTTATTTGCAGAGTATAGATGTAGACATGGAGGGTGGGGCAGGATGACCTCTCTAATGGCAGACCTGAGTAAAGATGGTGGGTGGTTGTTTGTATGATGGGTGATGTTTGCTTGCACAAACATCATTTCTATTCTGATTATTTATATTTTATGGTCATCATTGGATCACTCTAGTCAGTGATACAAAAGTTTATACAGGTGGTGGTATTCAATAGTACAAAACCATTCAATAACAAATCAATAAGCCAATTCAACAGTTTTGTGCTTATACAGCGATTATTACAATTTATTGTTATATGAAGGGTGTTTAGCTCTTCTGTCTGCCCAATACCACTTCATCCTTTCAGATATTTTCTTTCTTTCTTCCTCTGAGATCACTGTTCCTATAGTCCTTTTATTGATCTTCGTTGTAGTCTGGTTTGTGTGTCTTGCAGTATTCTAGTTTTCTCTGTTGTGTTTTTTAAGTCATCTACTGTAAGTAGGAGTTCTCTTATATCCTCCTCAATTTCTGTGATCCATTTAATGTTTCTGTCATTATTCTACAGTTTTTCTATTATTTCCTTGCTAATTCTGTTTTCTGGTGACCCCATGAAATCTTCAAAGAAAGATATGTTTCTTCCTGATTGTGCTCATTACAGGTTCTATTTTCTTGTACACTTTTTCGTTTGAAGCTATTCTCCAATGCCCATTTACTTGATATTGTTTATTTATGCATGTCCCAGTTATTCTTCTTTCTATCTTTAGTATTTTGTCAGTTTCTGCAGTGTTCATTGTTTTGAAGATGGTTTCAGCTGCTTAAGCTATTTGTGATTGTGTAACTGTTCCTTCAATATTTTGCATCTATGGATAGGCCTTTTTGTTGTATATGTTCTTGGTTATGTGATTTGCTTTGTTCAGTTTTCTTCTATTTTGCCATGATGGTTTCTCATTTAGGTGATGGTAAGTTACGATTTCACCTAAATATTTTAATTTATCAACAAATTTCATTTCTTGTTCTCCTATTGTAATTTTCTTTGCAAATGGTGGGTCAGTTAGTATAATCTCTGTTCACTCCAATGATATTCTGAGGCCAGTTTTCTGTGCCAATTCTTGTGGTGATTTAACTTGTCACATGGTTCCTTGAACTTCTAGGGCTAGGAGAGCAAGATCGTCAATCCCAAGTAATTCAAATTTTTATTATTTTTAGCCCGATAGCATCTCTCATTATATATTACAGTTCACAGTTGAACAGTAATGGTGACAGTCAGTCACTTTGTCTTAAACCAGCTTTTATACGAAATGGTTCACAAATTTCTTCTCTAAACTTTAAATTAATTTTGTTGTTGGTTATAGTGAGTCCTATTACTTTTACTAGTTTTGGACAGAGTCCCAGATTCTTAAAATGTCTGGTACTGAACGTCTATGGAGGCCGTCATATGCGTTCTTAAAATCTGCAAGTGTCATTGCAAGAGGTTTGTTCCGTTTCCCAATTACGCCATAATCAGTTTTAAACTGATTATCTGTTTGTCTCTGAGCACTATGCGACTTAACTTCTGAGGTCATCAGTCCCCTAGACTTAGAACTAATTAAACCTAACTAACCGAAGGACATCACACACATCCATGCCACAGGCAGGATTCGAACCTGCAATCGTAGCGGTCGCTCGGTTCCAGACTGTAGCGCCTAGAACCGCACGGCCACTCCGGCCGGCGACTGATGATCTGCTCTGCATAGGTTCTACATGGTCTGAAATCTCCCTGGTATTCCCCTAACTTCTCTTCTGGTTGTTCCTTGATTCTTCCACATAGGATCTTCGATTAAAACTTGTAAGTGCAGTCTAGAGGAGAGATTTCTTAGGAGCTGCATGGATTTCTCTTATCCTCCTCCTTGCGTACTGGGTGCATGATGACCATGTCCAATGTTCAGAGAATTGTTCTGTTATCCAAATTTTTGCTAGAGCCTTATGTAAGGGGGTCTTGACTGTATCGCTCGAATATTTCCACATTTCATCAAAACCTGATCTTCTGCACATGTCTTATAATTTTTTGCCCTTTGAGACTCTTTCTACTTCTTGGAAAGTTGGGGAGTCTGATTTTATAGATTCTGCTTTAATAGGGGTACTTGCGGCTATTTGTAAGAGTTCTTTGAGTTCTTCAGAATTTTAATGTTTGTTAAATGCTTTTGCCATGATTTCAGAATTTTCTTTGTTACTATGTGCCATTCTTCCATCTTCATCTGTCTGTATTAGCGTCGGGGGCTCATACCGTAGTGTATGTTTCCCAAAGATTTTTAGTATTTTCTGGAATTGGTTTTGTCGCAGTTATCTTCTATAGAGTTTATTATGTATTTATGGAGTCCTCTCCTAATTTTCCTAATGTTTTCTGTGAATTTTTTTCTTTCGTTTTTGGGGTTGGTGCCATTTTTCTGTTTTGTTTGTTTGAAACTTTAACCATGCTTGGCGTCTTCAAGGAATTTGTCACATTCTGGAGTCCACCACGCATGTTTTCTTGGTGGGTTCAAGGGAGCTAGATTTTCGGCTTGTTTCTTGAGACTTGGTATCAATTCTTCTAGATCATCTGCTACTTTAATTTATTAGTCATACATTTTATTGAAGAACAGACAATAGCGTTCATAGCGACGCTCTGCTATGGCAGTACCCCCCTGGGTGTGTGCTGGAGACAACGAGTGTGGAGGCGCTGATGCAAGCTGGCTGCCGTCGGTTTCCAGTGACGTCTGTGGTGGCAGCAACGGCAATATACGGAGTATGTAGCAGCACACATGTAACATCTGGGCTGAGCTCTGCAACTCAGGACAGGATGTGCCAGAAGGTGCGAAAACCCACTGCGGCACTTGTGGAGGAAAATGGTCCCCAACAGACCTGTTTGCCCTTGCAATCAGAGTCGTACAGTGACAGTTTGTCTGGACAGGTGTAGGATGTTGAGCAGCTGCACCGCCACGGTCTTTAATGGCTGCCCTCTAGGGCAGAATGCTGATAAAAGGTACTAAGCCGACAACAACGGACTTGGAGCCAGCAGTAGGACCAACGATGGCGGAAGCCAAGTTTCGCGGCGGCTGCTTCTAGGACCATATCGCCCCGTCGACCAGCACAGACCTCTTCTCGTAGGTGGAGGTTGGCGGACCGCAATACCTTTGACTAAAAATGATTGGTATTTATTCTGGTACGCTGCCTACTTGTTTTGCTGAAGCACCACTTTCAGCCACATAGGCCATAACAAGTCTGTGGCTTGGATGTGTAGTCGCTGGCCTACCGACGCCACAATCGCCCTGTCTTTCTGTCATTCCCTCGTTATAGCAACGCTGGCCTCTTGCCTGGCTTGTCGACCATGGAGGTTGCTGCCTTTGCAAGAGCCGTGTCAGCGTGTGAGGTTACAAGAGATACTGTAATAGTATAACTAATTTGCTGGGTGTGGTAATGCTCACTGTGGAAGAACAGTTGGGGTGTAGCAAGCACAAGGCAATATATTTATGGAGTCACCTTCTTGATAAAGAGAGGAGGCAGCATATAACTGTTTCACATTGATTTACTTAGTTACATAATTGCTTATGTCTCAGTGCATAACTTAGTACATATGTTAATAATGTAAGGTGTGCTTGTCTTGCTAATCATTGGATTTGCTGGGAATCTGATCACTGAAATAGGAGTACTCCATAAACCTAAAAGCTCTTCAAAATAGTTCAAAACTCAAATTTAAAGCATAGTAGCAGGGATAATATTTTGGACATTAAAGAACATGTTTTATATAAAAATTAAGTTGTAAGGATGTTTGAGAACCTCTGCATAATAAGTTATTGTCTTTTATTGTGAAGGTACTGTTTAGGTTTCGATCTATGTAGGGCAAAATGAGTATTTCGTATGCCACACCTTTTAGGCAAAGACGTGATTAAACAAATGGAGAGGGGTGAAACTGCCAAAAAGTGGAGTGCCCTTAAATATGTAAATAATCTGATGATTGTCTACAAGATAACATAAGGTATTTAGTTTTACGTATTTTAATATTGTAACATTGTAAATGAATGATGGCCATGTTTAGAAATAATGTATTTGACTAATGTAGTGTCACGTGACCGGACACAGGACAGAGGATAGGGGACAAAGATCGTGGTGTTTTGATCGTGGTCCGTCGGTGCGGTAAGGTCGGTACGGCTAATAGCCGCCGACATAATATCACGTGGCCATCAGTTTGTTTTGTGGATGTGATTTAGTAAAATAAAAACGTTTTCATTCTTAACTGTTGTCGGTGCAAATCATTTGTGAACGATCGTGATTTAGACAAATACTTGAATTCATTCACTGCTGTACTTACTCAATACAGGGCGCGAATGCAATTGTGAACAACCGAACCCCTTTTGCAGACGAGTGATGATAAAACGTTGTGTACAAGCCCGAGTGAAGTTGCAAGCGTCGCTGTTTTACTCTGTATTGCCGATAAACAGTGGTGGCCTAGCGCTATCGCTATGTTATCATAGAGATTTTGAAGTACTGGAGTCAGATGTGCAGGATACTCGCTTTTCTCCTTTACGCCATGGTTCTAGATATACATCAAGGACCATCACAAAGTTCCCGTTCGAAGGCCGTTCAGTCCAGAACCGCTATGCAAATCAAACAAAATCGCCAGGAGCATTGAGGCAGTCATCCCACCGACGCAGTAGGTGGAAGATATCCGTTTGATAAAACATCTTGTTCTGCTGCGTGCAGAAGTCCATAACTGCTTGCTGCACATACTTATTAGATAGGAAAGTCGACCCTTCAAGACCCTGATTTTATGGGACTGAAGGCGTGATAATCATGTAGGGAGAGACCGGGACTACAGGACGGGTGCTCGATTGTCTTCCACTTGAGTCGGCGTAACTACTGTGTTATAATTTGCGTTATTATGAAACAACAGCACCCAGCACGGCCATTCACAACGGTGGATTTCGGCAGATGTGTACGTGCCAGTGTCAAGCCAACTAAAAAATAACACACGTTGGTCCTGTTTGGACGCATTTGGTAGCAGTGTCACCGTAATTCGTATTTCCACATTTACGGAACGCACGTCAGAAAGACACGAATGCCACACCGATCCCTTGCCTATATGTCGATGACCATATACCCGCATCGGAGTCGTACTGTGTTGTACATACGCGCCAGCAACGCCCATAAACGGAAACATTTTGATCGCCCCTTATATTATTGGTATCATCCAGTAATTCACATTCGAATGCGTTTTGTAAGATGGAAGCACACTGTTTCCAATACGCAAGAACATGGCGTGTGCTTCGGAGCGCCTTTGTCCACGCGTCGCGCGGTCCGCACTACTCGTGCCTGGGCCGGGTTGTTCAGCAAGGTTCAAATCGCTCTGAGCACTATGGGATTTAATATCTGAGGTCATCAGTCCCCTATAACTTAGAACTACTTAAACCTAACTAACCTAAGGACATCACACTTATCCATGCCCGAGCCAGGATTCGAACCTGCGACCGTATCGGTCGCGCGGGTCCTGACTGAAGTGCCTAGAACCGCTCAGCCACACCGGCCGGGTGCTCAGCAAGGCTCCGCACGTCTGGCGGAGGGCGCCACTGCTGCGAAATTGCTCTCCAGCGGCGCTCCAGGTGCCGTTACGCCGCAGGGAGGTCACACGTAAACACACTCGCCGCCGCCTAGCGTGGTTTGCAGGCGTAATCGACCAGCAAAGACAGCACTACCACCACGCCAAAACAACATCATAACGTGGACACTTCCGTCTTCGATATCTGCTCCGTATGTTTTGTGTACAATATCAACATATGACTTTTCGTACTTCGTATGCGCACTAGTTGCTTCTGTAGCCCATTATTCAGGAACATCTATAGTATATTACAAGCTTTAAAGTGAACATTTATAACTCCTTCACCATGTGCGTCTTCCCAGGAGTGCTTACGGGCCTGATATCATTCTTATAGATGACAACGAGCGACTGCATCGAACAAAGAAAATGGCTCTGAACACTATGCGGCTTAACATCTGAGGTCATCAGTCCCCTAGAACTTAGAACTACTTAAACCTAACTAACCTAAGGACATCACACACATCCATGCCCGAGGCAGGATTCGAAACTGCGACCATAGCTGTCGCGCGGTTCCAGACTGCAGCGCATAGTGCATCGAACAGCGCAGTTAGAAAATGGTTCAAATGGCTCTGAGCACTATGCGACTTAACTTCTTAGGTCATCAGTCGCCTGGAACTTAGAACTAATTAAACCTAACTAACCTAAGGACAACACACACATCCATGCCCGAGGTAGGATTCGAACCTGCGACCGTAGCGGTCGCTCGATTCCAGAATGCAGCGGCTAGAACCGCACGGCCACTCCGGCCGGCCGCAGTTAGAGAAGCTCTTGGAAAGAGAGGATATTCGGTGAGTAGACTGTCCTGCCCTTTCTCCCGACTTAAATCCCATCGAGCACGTCTGGGATGCTTTCCAGTTTCATCGAGCTATGTTACTTGGTTGTAACACATCATACGAAAGCTACTTTCGTCCATAAGTTTCGCACGCCAGTATATAAACTGTCTGTCTGTGAACGAATAAACTGTCTTCAACTGAGAGCCTGTCACCACTTCAAGAAAATCAGTAACTATATACAGGGTGGTCCACTGATAGTGACCGGGCCAAATATCTCACGAAATAAGCATCAAACGAAAAAACTACAAAGAACAAAACTCGTCTAGCTTGAAGAGGGAAACCAGATGGCGCTATGGTTGGCCCGCTAGATGGCGCTGCCATAGGTCAAACGGAGATCAACTGCGTTTTTTTCAAATAGGAGCCCCTATTTTTATTACATATTCGTGTAGTACGTAAAGAAATATGAATGTTTTAGTTGGACCACATTTTTCGCTTTGTGATTGATGGCGCTGTAATAGTCACAAACGTATAAGTACGTGGTATCACGTAATATTCCGCTAGTGCGGACGGTATTTGCTTCGTGATACATTATCCGTGTTAAAATGGACCGTTTACCAATTCCAGAAAAGGTCGATATCGTATTGATGTATGGCTATAAAATGCCCAACGAGCGTGTGCTATATATGCTGCTCGGTATCCTGGACGACATCATCCAAGTGTCCGGACCGTTCGCCGGATAGTTACGTTATTTAAGGAAACAGGAAATGTTCAGCCACATGTGAAACGTCAACCACGACCTGCAAAAATGATGATCCCCAAGTAGGTGTTTTAGCTGCTGTCGCGGCTAATCCACACATCAGTAGCAGACAAATTCCACGAGAATCGGGAATCTGAAAAACGTCGGTGTTGAGAATTCTACATCAACATCGATTGCATCCGTACAATATTTGTATGCACCAGGAATTGCATGACGACGACTTTGAACGTCGTGTACAGTTCTGCCACTGGGCACAAGAGAAATTACGGGACGATGACAGATTTTTTGCACGCGTTCTATTTAGCGACGAAGCGTCATTCACCAACAGCGGTAACGTATACCTGCATAATATGCACTATTGCGCAACGGAAAATCCACGATGGCTGCGACAAGTGGAACATCGGCGACCTTGGCGGGTTAATGTATGGTGTGACATTATGGGAGGAAGGATAATTGGCCCCCATTTTATCGATGGCAATATAAATGGTGCAATGTATGCTGATTTCCTACGTAACGTTCTACCGATGCTACTACAAGATGTTTCACTGCATGACAGAATGGCGATGTACTTCCAACATGATGGATGTCCGGCACATAGCTCTCATGTGGTTGCAGCGATATTCAATAGCATATTTCATGGCAGGTGGATTGGTCGTCGAAGCACCATACCCTGGCCCGCACTTTCACAGGATCTGGCGTCCCCGGATTTCTTTCTGTGGGGAAAGTTGAAGGATATTTGCTATCGTGATCCACCTACAACGCCTGACAACATGCGTCACCGCATTGCCAATGCATGTGCGAACGTTACGGAAGGCGAACTACTCGCTGTTGAGAGGAATGTCGTTACATGTATTGCCAAATGCATTGAGCTTGACGGACATCATTTTGAGCATTTATTGCATTAATGTGGTATTTACAGGTAATCACGCTGTAACAGCATGCGTTCTCAGAAATGTTAAGTTCACAAAGGTACATGTATCACATTGGAATAACCGAAATAAAAATTTCAAAAGTACCTACGTTCTGTATTTTAATTTAATAAACTTACCTGTTACCAACTGTTCGTCTAAAATTGTGAGCCATCTGTTTGTGACTATTACAGCGCCATCTATCACAAAGCGAAAAAAGTGGTCCAACTAAAACATTCTTATTTCTTTACGTACTACACGAATATGTAATAGAAAATGGGGGTTGCTATTTAAAAAAAACGCAGTTGATATCCGTTTGACCTATAGCAGCGCCATCTAGCGGGCCAACCATAGCGCTATCTGGTTTCCCCCTTCAAGCAAGACGAGTTTCGTTCTTTGTAGTTTTTTCGTTTGATGCTTATTTCGTGAGATATTTGGCCCGGTCACTATCAATGGACCACCCTGTAGATAGTTCATCCATCCCGGGAAGCGATAATCTCGACAAGTTTTGTCGATGTCGATATTGATAACATATCGGCCCCGGGAATTCAAAGCCCTTATCAGAATCTCTACAGTAGTTTCTGAGAGTAGTTCAGACATGCAAAAAGAAACGAGAAGGGGATTTCAGTGTGACAAGAGAGAAGATAAAACATTTTCATTTGTTACTAAAACATGACTATAACTTAGATAAAACATTTTCATTTGTTACTAAAACATGACTATAACTTAGTTTCATGTTTGCATGCAGATATAGTTTTCTACAGCGTGTGGCGCATAAATTGGACAAATTTCAGTTCGAATTTCTCACCATATCGTAGTTCCGCAGGAGGTCCAAATTGGCGCTCCTGAAAGCCATAGGCACTAGTAAACAGTCAGAACCTCAAAATGGTCGAGATTTTACGGACAATAGCGTAGTACAACCGAAGAGCTGCCATTATCGAAAGTCTTTGCGCTGGCCACTACTGGGCATTAAAATTGCTACACCAAAAAGAAATGCAGATGATAAACGGGTATTCATTGTACAAAAATGTGTTAACTAGAACTCACATGTGATTACATTTTCACGCAATTTAGGTACACAGATCCTGAAAAATCAGTTCCCAGAACAACCACCGCTGGCCGTAATAACGGCCTTGATACGCCTAGGCATTGAGTCAAACAGAGCTTGGATGGCGTGTACAGGTACAGCTGCCCATGCAGCTTCAACACGATACCACAGTTCATCAAGAAAAGTGACTTGCGTATTGTGACGAGCCAGTTGCTCGGCCACCATTGACCAGACGTTTTCAGTTGGTGACAGATCTGGAGAATGTGCTGGCCAGGGCAGCAGTCGAACATTTTCTGTATCCAGAAAGGCCCGTACAGGACCTGCAACATGCGGTCGTGCATTATCCTGCTGAAATGTAGAGTTTCGTAGGGATCAAATGAAGGGTAGAGCCGAGGGGCGTAACACATCTGAAATGTAACGTCCACTTTTCAAAGTGCCGTCAATGCGAACAAGAGGTGACGGAGACGTGTAACCAATGGCACCTCATAACGTCACGCCGGGTATTACGCCAGTATGGCGATGACGAATACACGCTTTCAATGTGCGTTCACCGCGATGTCGCCAAACACGGTTGCGACCATTTTGATGCTGTAAACAGAACCTGTATTCATCCGAAAAAATGACGTTTTGCCATTCGTGCACCCAGGTTCGCCGTTCAGTACACCATCGCAGGCGCTCCTGTCTGTAATGCAGCGTCAAGGGTAACCGCAGCCATGGTCTCCGAGCTGATAGTCCATGCTGCTGCAAACGTCGTCGAACTGTTCGTGCAGATGCTTGTTGTCTTGCAAACGTCCCCATCCGTTGACTCAGGGATCGAGACGTGGCTGCACGATCCGTTATAGCTATGCGGATAAGATGCCTATCATCTCGACTGCTAGTGATACGAGGCCGTTGGGATCCAGCACGGTGTTCCGTATTACCCTCCTGAACCCACCGATTCCATATTCTGCTAACAGTCATTGGATCTCGACCAACTCGACCAGCAATGTCACGATACAAGAAACCGCAATCGCGATACGCTATAAACTGATCTTTATCAAAGTCGGAAACGTGATGTTACGCATTTCTCCTCCTTACACGAAGAATCACAACAACGCTTCACCAGGCAACGTCGGTCAACTGCTGTTTGTGTATGAGAAATCGGTTGGAAACTTTCCTCATTTCAGCACGTTGTAGGTGTCGCGACCGGCGCCAACCTTGTGTGAATGCTCTGAAAAGCTAATCATTTGCATATCACACCATCTTCTTCCTGTCGGTTAATTTCGCGTCTGTTGCGTGTCATCTTCGTGGTGTATCAATTTTAATGGCCAGTAGTGTAGTTAGGTTCTTCGGATACCCAAGATCAACTGTTTATGACGTTCTGGCCAAGTATAATGCTTCAGAAAAGTCTGGGGAAGCTTCTGCTACGCAGATGAGAAAACCTTATTCGGGGAAACGCGCGTCACGAACTGCAGCAGTCATCAGAATGGCTCAGGCACGGATGTCTCATGACTTGGGGCAATCGCTGAGGAAATTGGTGTCGGTATTGAATGTCAGCGAACGAATAATGCGTCGGATGGCAGTGAAGGACCTCATATGAGCTATTTAGTCTGGCCCTCTGATAACGTTGACGTGTTCTGTTCAAAGAAGTTCAGATCCCCGAACAGCCTAGATCTGAACCCCCTCGACTACTATGTTTGGAAAGTAGTCGAAAGAGTTACTAATACGACGAGGCACACTAATGTTGCATCTCTACGCACCGCCATCGAAGCAGCATTCGCGAATGTGGACAAATCTGTTTTAAAGAGTATGTGCGATCGCTTCAGGATATGATTGGAGGCTGCCATTGCCACTGAAGGGGGTTACATCGAGTAATGATACTCTTGAAAGATAGCACTAGTTACATGTACAAGTATTTTCATTTTTATTTGTATTTTAATAAATTTGCTTTTAAAAAATGTTTCATTGGCCCTGATTTACACGCCGCACCCTCTATTATGCTTTTGATGGATGGCAAATGCGAAATATTTCTTTTATGTGTTATAAACATAAATTAACAATTTTAGGATTCTTTTTTTACTTGTGCTGTGAAACCTTGCTTCTTGATAAATTTCATGATTCTAGCTTAATGGTAAGTGCCCTATAGGTTTTGATGAGTAAGTTTGCGAGTATTAAAATGTTAGACATAAAAGACCGTATCTTCTGATTGCTTTGAATTAGAATCTTAAATTATTTACTCTGCTAAGGGACCATGCACAGTAATATGTGGCATTAATTTGAAATTGATACGCATGTGGTCGTTGAGAACAAGGGGGCGTCAACAGACAAATAGACTGACAGACAGACAACGAAGCGATCCTGTATATTGAGTTTTTTTTTTTCAGTTGAGGTACGGAACTATAAAACTGGCAGTGACTTCCAGTGGTGCAGAAAATAGCCTCTTGAAAAGATCGGCCGTTTCACAATAGGTGCAAAGTAGGGAATAGAACAACAGGTAGGCAGTTGTTGAGGTGTAGCGCCGTATACCGATCTTGCCTTGGATGCGGTTAAGTGGGAGATGTGTCTCAGAGCTGGATAGTGACAGATGGTGACGCGAGACTCGACGCGCACGTAGTTTATGTATCAGCCGACAGAGGACAATATTGGATAGGGGACTGATTTGGTTTCGATTGTGCCCACTAGAGTGCACTAAAGTAATAGAATGTTCTTCATAAACTGTTCTAGTATTTTGATAAAGTGTTATTATGTCTTTTTGTGTATGTAAAATGTTATAAATGTGTTTTAGCAGTATGAATGATGCGTGAGTGTGGTTTCAGGTTAATATGAAGATAATTGGCTCTGAGCACTACGGGACTTAACATCTGAGGTCATCAGTCCCCTAGAACTTAGAACTAAGTAAACCTAACTAACCTAAGGACATCACACACATCCATGCCCGAGGCAGGATTCGAACCTGCGACCGTAGCGGCCACGCGGTTCCAGACTGAAGCGCCTTTAACCGCACGGCCACACCGGCCGGCATGAAGATAATTGTTTAACGAGTTATGTAGTGGGTTTTAGTGTGGGAACATTTCGAAGAAGTATGGATGTGGACAAAGGGGATTTTTGTAGAATAGATTTGTAAAGTAAGTTATGGTAAAGGAAAATTTAATTCAGTATAAATGATAATAGTAAATAATTTTATGCATAAACAAAACTTCAGCATATTAGATAATTACGTCGGTAAAAAGTGCAGTCGTTAGGTTTACTATTTTGCGATTTGTTGTTGATGAAAAGCGCGGACTGACGTGGGAGAATGTTGTTTTGCTATTGGCTGTTGAGTAAACTGACCAATGGTAAAGCAATGTTGTTCACGCGTCTTTCTCTGCTGGTAGAGAAGACTTAAAGTATTCTAGAGAGGAGTCGGAGCCTAGCTATGAAACAGTTCGGACGTGTGTAGTAGCAGTTCCGATGGAAATGATAAGTCGCCGGATCTAGCAGTGTTTCATACATCTAAAGTGTTGCAAAGTGACGGCATAACTATTCCAATGGGTGTGTAGAAATTTCGGAATTTTTAAGTGAATTTTCTGACGAGAAAAGACATAAATTCCGCGTGGCTTACTGAGCAGGTCGGTGGCTAAAAACTGTGACTTCATTAGGTACCGACAGACTTAATATTTGTCGAGCATTCTCAATCAAAAACAATCTTTATTTTTGTAGCTATTGTGTTTTCGCGAAATGCAACACCATAAACTTGCTAAAGGGATTGTGAGTGACTATGTTAAGACTACCATGGGCTTGGCAGTGATACTTGTTCACCTAAGTATCAGAATATATTAATTAAGAAGAAAATTTCCAGCCTTTCATTTCGTGTGAAAACTTTCCCCCGAAACGTAGATTAGTGACTTTAATTGCAGCCTGGTTCACGTCGAAGTACAGTAGGTTTCGCTCGGCTTCCCTACTGATGATCTGCTGAGACAATGTTCACAGGTAGGTGCAGGTTCGTCGCAAAGGGACGGAAGGAACCGCGCCGCCACATAGTGGTGAAGATATAACACTTTGAGGTGAAAATACCCGTCCGTTCATTATGATTTAAAAACTGGGTGATAATGTAAAAATTATTTTATTTGCTCTTCTTCTGTAGATCCGATAACATCAGCAAAGCAATAGGATTGAAACGCGAAGCAATCTGGCAAGAAGCACTCCATCGTAATGACATAAGCAACTTCCACCTATTCTGTAACGCCTATATAATATTAGAAAGTACGACCTTCTTTTTTCAAATGCAGCGGCGACTGTATTTTTTTGTGGTTCCTCGCCAACGGTTGACGCTCCGCTGCAACAGACGCTGCAACATCGCCTCTATATCCGCTCTTGGAGTCGTAAACATGGCCGTGATTTCGCCGCCGCGTGTCCGTCAAGCAAGCTTTACGAGCCCGTCAACGTGCTGGTCGTTAAAGTTAGCGCACGCACTTCGGCGCTACGAGGCGCCGTCGGCATGCTGGAAACATCTAGCCAGTAGCACCACTTCCATCGTCTGTCTGCACTCGGCCCGATACCTGGCGCTGTGCACAACATCGGATGCGGGTGCAGCTGTCCTGGGAATGGAATTAAACAACATGTTGCGTGGCTTCTGTTATTTGGCAAAGCGCCGCCAATGTATTATGCTGATGAGTAATTAAATTACGGGTAGCTGCCATGTTCGTACGTCAACAGGGTGCGATCAAAACTTGCCCTGGCAGACCGCGTAACAGTGAAACATATAGGGACGAAATCGATATCCCAGTGCATTTCATTGCTGCTGTGATCGTCTGATGAAGACGCATATGGCACTTATACTTCCGCAATCGTCTAAACAGAAGGACTTTTGTGGACCATCGTTTCAAGAGTGAACTACACTATTTTAGTTGTGACTAAACTCTGGCGCCAGGGTAACCTGCAGCTTTTAACAACGTGCGAATGACAGGGACGTATTTTATTTAGCTTCCGATGGTAACCACGTAAGAGGTGCTGTCTCTATGAGACTTTTACAGTAAACATATAGTTCTAGTGCTTATGGGTGTACAGGGCCCCTAGAGAGAAGGATAGTGCTTTCACTTTCATAACAGCTGAAATCTAAGGAACTCATACCATCCTAAACCACCTGCTTTTTTGTATTCCTTGATACATCGTCACAGTGTGGTACGTTTGCTGACTATAGTTTGACTTTAGGATGTATTTTAGACCGCCACCTTACTCTCAAAGCATGTAAAATTGTCACCAGGACTAGTAAATTGTGGTGTACAGTGAT
Source organism: Schistocerca piceifrons (assembly GCF_021461385.2). Classification (NCBI taxonomy): domain Eukaryota; kingdom Metazoa; phylum Arthropoda; class Insecta; order Orthoptera; family Acrididae; genus Schistocerca; species Schistocerca piceifrons. The sequence goes on along the minus strand of NC_060139.1, from coordinate 316,667,740 downwards.
AAACGCCAAGGGCAGGGCGTGAGTCCCACGAAAAAAGAAAAAAAAAAAGAATCAGCGGAGCATAGTTAACATACGGTACGGGACAGACAGAATATGACTTCAAGATAACGTGACTGTATACTCTGAATGCAAGGGGAACCTCTTCACTATACGCCGTGTCCACCACAACGGCATCATACTGCGATAATATAAAATTGGATTTTCGTAACCCGCTACTGACGTACACGTTCATCAACTAATGACCCTGCGACTGTTTCTTTTTCTCTCAGGAACTAATATACATATTAAGTTGAATTTTGTCACGTACAAAGGTTTACGGCGCCTTGGGGCTGTAAGAAATTGAATCTTCTAAGTCAGTGCAACGAAGACATGCGGCCATTTATGTTACATATTTTGACACTAGCAAACTCATCGATCAGAACGTATACGGTACTTCCTGTTGGTCTGGAATCATGAACTCTGGAACGAAGAAAGGTTTCACAGAAGCAGTAAAGGAAAAATCCAAAACCGTTAATTTATAACTGTATCATACTAGAAACATATTTCTTTTGTCATTTGTTATCCGACTTCAAACTGAAAATAACACAATAACTTTATCTTGGAACTCTTCCATTTGGTCCGTGTTTGCATAGAAAAACAGCAGTAAGGGAATTGTGAGTCCGTCTTGATGTAAAACTGTCTTTGTTGTTTATTTACTTATTTATTCCACAAACTAGTTTCAGCAACAAATATCGCCATCATTTGTGGGTTCTTTAAATCTTATTTATTGTACACACTGCGTATAGCATGTTTTTAAGACTTTTTGTCGCTGTTTGTGGCATATTTTCTGTACTTTTTCTTTTGCCGTTTTTGTCGGCATACATCATGTCATCTGCAAGTTCGTTGGACGGCTTGCAGCTAATTTCGTGCACAGAAAAAAAAATGGTGTAATGTTTTGGATCATAAAAAAGTGCCAAAGTTCCCCTTTTCTGTATATAAAATTAGCTGCAAGCCGTCCAGCGAACTTGCAGGTGACATGATGTATGCCGAGAAAAGCGGCAGCAGAGAAAGCACAGAAAATAAGCAGCAAACAGCGACAAAAGTCTTAAAAACATGCTATAACGCACAATAAATAAAATTTAAATGACCTACTGGTGGTGGCACTATTTGTCACTGAAATTAGTGTGGGGAATAAAGAAGTAAAAAAGTAACAAACAGTGTTTTGCATCAAAGCGGTCTCACAATTCCCATATTGTTGTTTTTGAAAATAACACATTCTCGAAAATCTTGGAAACCCTCGGACCGATATAATGCGAGTATCAGTGTCGACAACAGGCAAAACTCTTTGACATTATCGATTACCGGAATGGAGGAGCTCTCTACATACACAATTAATTCTGTAAAAAGCCCTCAGTATGCGAATCCTACTCACTCTTGGCCATTTTTTTTCTTTTTATATTTCTTTTTAGCTGCGATGGCAGTTAATACCAGCACCTGCACTGCTACACCATTCTCCGTGGTGTTTGATCAGAGTATGAACGGTATTAAATGAGTCTACCGCCACGTGGGATTAGCTGAGCGGTCTGAGGCGGTGCAGTCATGGATTGTGCTGCTGGTCCCGGCGGAGGTTCGAGTCCTCCCTCGGGGATGGGTGTGTGTGTTTGTCCTTAGAATAATTTAGCTTAAATAGTGTGTAAGCTTAGGGACTGATGACCCTAGCAGTTAAGTCCCATAAGATTTCACACACATCTGAACATTTTGAAATGTTGTCTACCACTCGCCATCGTCATCAGTGTAACTGGTGGTAGTAAACTCAGAGTCGCATCTAACAAGGGAATCTTCCCATCGCAACCCCCTCAGATTTAGTTATAAGTTGGCACAGTGGATAGGCCTTGAAAAACTGAGCATAGATCAATCGAGAAAACAGGAAGAAGTTGTGTGGAACTATGAAAAAAATAAGCAAAAGATACAAACTGAGTAGTCCATGTGTAAGATAAGCAACATCAAGGCCCATCTGTGCACGGAAGCGCAGTGGTCCCGTGGTTAGCGTGAGCAGCTGCTGAGCGAATAGCCGGCACGGTAACTCAGCGTGTTCGGTCAGGGGGTTAGCTGCCCCCTGTAATAAAAAAAAAAAAAAAAAAAACTGAGTTAACTGAACAACGACGAACTCAAAACGATGTCTTGCGACGTCCGCATCGAGCAGATACAACGAACGAAAACGAACAAAATTAGATTTAAAAAAAAGCAAGAGGTCCTTGGTTCAAATCTTCCCTCGACTGAAAAATTTACTTCTTATTTTTTAAGTTGACGTCTCTGTTCACTGTAATAAGTTTAGTGTCTGTGTTTTGCGATCGCACCGCAAGGACGTGCCTCTCCAATGGGAACCAAAACATTTGATCGCAAGGTCATAGGTCAACCGATTCCTCCACAGGAAAAGACGTCTGATATATTCTATACGACACTGGTGACGGCATGTGCGTCACATGACAGGAATATGTTGTCGACCCACCTAACTTGTACACTTGGCGAGTGGGTAAAAAGATTCTTCTACCTTGCCCCATACTACGGCGCAGTTACCTCGCATCGGACGGACGGACGGACGGACGGACAGATAATAATTGCCTGAAAATAAAAAAAATTAAACTTTTCACTCGAGGGAAGACCTGAACCAAGGACTTCTCAATCCGCAGCTGCTCACGCTAACCACGGGACCATGGCGCTCCGGAGCTCAGATTATACTTCATGTTGCATATCTTGCACATGGACTACTCAGTTTGTATATTTTGCTTATTTTTTTCATAGTTCCACACAACTTCTTCCTGTTTTCTCGATTGATCTATGTTCAGTTTTTCAAGGCCTATTCACTGTGCCAACTTATAACTAAATCTGAGGGGGGTGCGATGGGGAGGTTCCCTTGTAAGTCAATATCTGTCTTCCGGTTTGTTAACGTATATGTTTCTATTTTTGTCGCCCGGGTGAACTGTTTAAGCGAGTGAGTTTCTCCGTTATTGTAGTCTCCACATTTCTGAAGTTTCTGTGAACGTACCAGCGGCTCACACATAGGTAACATCGTAGGAAAAGAATATCTCAATCCGTGAGATATAGCGTTCTCGGAAATCAATGGTGCAATGTGACATCCACGAGCGTCTTACGGCCGATGTATTTCTGAGGTAGCGCATTGTTAAAATATGCTCTTACATGAAGGTGCCAGAGCGTTGGTGCTCTGACCGGCTTGAAAAATTATATTTGCGGCGTATTCGCACAGTTTGGGAAAGTTATCTATGTTATGACTCGCTCATTGGGTAATTAACGAACGACCGAGGGAGATAGTTAACTGCACTAGTGAAGCTTACCGACAGCTGTTTGAATTATCAGCTTACTTCTGGCAAAAAGATAAACTCTTTTCCTTTGGTAATTTAAAATTTACCACAAGTTTCTGTATTCATTCATGTAAAAGATATAGACTTGTGTAATCGGATACAGGCAGAGCCGAGGTTGTGATCCTTTAAAAAAATCAAACATTCTACAATGACTTTTGCGACTGGGCGACAAAGTGCAGTTGAAGAGTTCACACGAATGTGCGTATACAAATGTTCGTTAAAAAATGTTAGTGCAAATTTTGACTTTACGTAAGTCTCAGGGGATGATTTTCACACTTGGTGTATTAGCACAGATTAGCATTAGTTCTACATCTACATCTATACTCCGCAAGCCACCCAACGGTGTGTGGCGGAGGGCACTTTACGTGCCACTGTCATTACCTCCCTTTTCTGTTCCAGTCGCGTATGGTTCGCGGGAAGAACGACTGTCTGAAAGCCTCCGTGCGCGCTCTAATCTCTCTAATTTTACATTCGTGATCTCCTCGGGAGGTATAAGTAGGAGGAAGCAATATATTCGATACCTCATCCAGAAAAGCACCCTCTCGAAACCTGGCGAGCAACCTACACCGCGATGCACAGCGCCTCTCTTGCAGAGTCTGCCACTTGAGTTTGTTAAACATCTCCGTAACGCTATCACGGTTACCAAATAACCCTGTGACGAAACGCGCCGCTCTTCTTTGGATCTTCTCTATCTCCTCCGTCAATCCGATCTGGTACGGATCCCACACTGATGAGCAATACTCAAGTATAGGTCGAACGAGTGTTTTGTAAGCCACCTCCTTTGTTGATGGACTACATTTTCTAAGGACTCTCCCAATGAATCGCAACCTGGTACCCGCCTTACCAACAATTATTTTTATATGACCATTCCACTTCAAATCGTTCCGCACGCATACTCCCAGATATTTTACAGAAGTAACTGCTACCAGTGTTTGTTCCGCTATCATATAATCATACAATAAAGGATCCTTCTTTCTATGTATTCGCAATACATTACATTTGTCTATGTTAAGGGTCAGTTGCCACTCCCTGCACCAAGTGCCTATCCGCTGCAGATTTTCCTGCATTTCGCTACAATTTTCCAATGCTGCAACTTCTCTGTATACTACAGCATCATCCGCGAAAAGCCGCATGGAACTACCGACACTATCTACTAGGTCATTTATATATATTGTGAAAAGCAATGGTCCCATAACACTCCCCTGTGGCACGCCAGAGGTTACTTTAACGTCTGTAGACGTCTCTCCATTGATAACAACATACTGTGTTCTGTTTGCTAAAAACTCTTCAATCCAGCCCCACAGCTGGTCTGATATTCCGTAGGCTCTTACCTTGTTCATCAGGCGACAGTGCGGAACTGTATCGAACGCCTTCCGGAAGTCAAGAAAAATAGCATCTGCCTGGGAGCCTGCATCTAATATTTTCTGGGTTTCATGAACAAATAAAGCGAGTTCGGTCTCACACGATCGATGTTTCCGGAATCCATAGTAGATTCTGGGTTTCCAAAAACGACATGATACTCGAGCAAAAAACATGTTCTAAAGTTCTACAACAGATCGACGTCAGAGATATAGGTCTATAGTTTTGCGCATCTGCTCGACGACCCTTCTTGAAGACTGGGACTACCTGTGCTCTTTTCCAATCATTTGGAACCTTCCGTTCCTCTAGAGACTTGCGGTACACGGCTGTTAGAAGGGGGGCAAGTTCTTTCGCGTACTCTGTGTAGAATCGAATTGGTATCCCGTCAGGTCCAGTGGACTTACCTCTGTTGAGTGATTCCAGTTGCTTTTCTATTCCTTGGACACTTATTTCGATGTCAGCCATTTTTTCGTTTGTGCGAAGATTTAGAGAAGGAACTGCAGTGCGGTCTTCCTCTGTGAAACAGCTTTGGAAAAAGGTGTTTAGTATTTCAGCTTTACGCGTGTCATCCTCTGTTTCAATGCCATCATCATCCCGGAGTGTCTGGATATGCTGTTTCGAGCCACTTACTGATTTAACGTAAGACCAGAACTTCCTAGGATTTTCTGTCAAGTCGGTACATAGAATTTTACTTTCGAATTCACTGAACGCTTCACGCATAGCCCTCCATACGCTAACTTTGACATCGTTTAGCTTCTGTTTGTCTGAGAGGTTTTGACTGCGTTTAAACTTGGAGTGAAGCTCTCTTTGCTTTCGCAGTAGTTTCCTAACTTTGTTGTTGTACCACGGTGGGTTTTTCCCGTCCCTCACAGTTTTAGTCGGCATGTACCTGTCTAAAACGCATTTTACGATTGCCTTGAACTTTTTCCATAAACACTCAACATTGTCAGTGTCGGAACAGAAATTTTCGTTTTGATCTGTTAGGTAGTCTGAAATCTGCCTTCTATTACTCTTGCTAAACAGATAAACCTTCCTCCCTTTTTTTATATTCCTATTAACTTCCATATTCAGGGATGCTACCGAGCGAGGTGGCGCAGTGGTTAGACACTGGACTCGCATTCGGGAGGACGACGGTTCAATCCCGCGTCCGGCCATCCTGATTTAGGTTTTCCGTGATTTCCCTAAATCGCTCCAGGCAAATGCCGGGATGGTTCCTTTCAAAGGGCACGGCCGACTTCCTTCCCCGTCCTTCCCTAATCCGATGAGACCGGTGACCTCGCTGTCTGGTCTCCTCCCCCAAACCAACCAACCACCCCGGGATGTTGCAACGGGCTTATGATCACTGATTCCCTGTTCTGCAATATTCATGAGTACACTTTATGCTAGGGAACAAAAATTAGGCGATTATTATAGCAAAATCAGTTTTTCTCGACACAGTTCAATCACTATTTATTGGCGTTGTCCTTTTCTTTCACACAATGAAATTAGCACTGGTGAGACGGTTTACAGTTTTACTTTAATAATAATTTGAGTCCGAGCTAGCAGTAATGTAAGCTGCTATAAACGAAAATTACTCGATCAGTTCGAACAGAGCCACAACTTCCACTGTCCTCTTTGTTCTAGCAGTTTTGGCGCGAAATGACAGATCGCCACATGTTCACTTACGCCGATGTATAGTTCGTAATTCGCACTCACACAAATAATCGTAGCACTTCCAGTTCACCAAATATATGCTTGCACACTTGCACTATTAAACAGTACTCTTTGTCTAAATAAATCGGCGCGAGAAAAAATTCTCGAACGACCACATGCGCCACCCTCAAGTGGGGCTCGCTCGCCACCCACCCTCCAAAACAACTGACCAACGACTGACCCCTGGCCAACATGGTCGCTCGTTTATATAGGCTCAGATGTCCACCCCCCTGGTTATTTAAGTACCAATCTCACGATTTAAGGTTAGAAATTTTGATACATACATCCCTCGACAGAAATAAGTACACCATCGGAACCGCACTAAAAAATACATCTTATGTACCATGTTACATTAATTTCTAGCATCATTCTATCGCTCGTAAATCAAGTTTTACTTTTTGCAAAATTTCGCCACTTAGCGCAAATTTGTTTGTTGACATCTGTGCTGCCAAGTTTTAACATAGAACTGCATATAGCACCGTTTTTAAACATAATCTATAGCGATCTACACATTGCGCTGCTCAAAATCTTCATATCTATAATAATTAATTAATTATAGGCGATAAATAACAATTTGCAAACAATGAAAACTATTGCAAGTTACGTGTGTAGTATAACTTAACTAGTTTAAAATACGTGTGAAGCCACCCAAAATATTATACAGTGCCGTTCTTTACGTCATAAATTTTCTATTGAATTTTGTAAACAATTTTCCCTGAAACTTTGTTTATCGCTCTTTACGGGCTTAATTTTATGAATCTTAACATATGACTACGGCACTCGATCCGCTATGACGAAACGTTTTTAATGAGTGCTCTCTCATTTATGTAAGTTGTTATTTACTATTTTTATTAGTATTTCAGTATTCGTGATATTAACCGATTTTGAGTTTACTATAAGTTTTGCGTCTCGTGACTTGAAATAAAGATCGATCTTTCAGAAGGTGCATATTGCTGACCACAATCCACTGCCTCATTGCTCTTCACCGTAAGTTACATAGTTTTCGCATAATGCCCGAAAAACCGAACAATGCCCCAAGCTGCGGGCCACGTGGCCGCCCGGCGGCAGAGATATCCCACCGGCCGTTGCAAGTCTCGCGCGGGCGCGCCACGCAATTTCACGAATCGCGCACCGTGTAGCGCGCTTCCTCTCCACAAAGCAATCCTTGCATACTAGAAATATTCATCTAGTAACGGGGGTTTGTACCGTCACACGTTATTAACAAACAGGTCTCTCGTTGGGAGAAATATATTCGTTGGCAGGGTGACTATGTTGAGAGAGAAATACGTACATGTCAAGAATAATGATGTGGAATATCAATTAACTTTGTTTTAATAAAATCTTTAAGAGTTTTCATATATATTACTTTTTAGCATATCTTCACACTATTAAACACTGTAATTTAAATGCTGACAACTTTCAGGCCAAAGATAGTTAACCTCCCCTTCATAGCGTGTGTGATCACCACGGATAACAATGCATGCTGCGATACGTGCTCCCATTCTGGCCACAGGGCTGGTAAGGAGTTCTTGTGACAGGGCGTTTCAGTCCACACCTACGCGGCTGGTAACTGCTGGATAGTCGGCGGCGTATGTGCACGCACTGGAATACGTCTCGCAACGCATGACGCGCATGCTGCTCGGTTGAATTTACGTCGAGGGGAACGGGAAGACCACTCCAACCGCCGAATATCATCTCCTTCCTAGAGCTACCCCACCTACGCTGTTCGATGCTCTCACCCACTGTTATCAATAAAAGTGAAGTCAGGGCAGAGTGCACTCCTCAGAAGAAGCACGTGGGAAAGGAATGCAGTGCCAGAATAACGCTGACCGGTATCTGTACCGTGTCCGAAGATTTGGATGACAGGACGCCCATTCAACATCAGGCCTCCCCACAGTGTTAACACAAACGTTCATGTTCGACAATGTTCCTGAGTGCATTACACGTCTTCACTTCTTGCCATATGAGGGCATGTACAGAATCACCATTCAAGACTGAACCTGTTGTCATGCGGAAAGAGCAGGCCACCCCACTTCCCATTGGTCCAGTCCCTATATTCTTCTCAAGATCACAAACGGTACCTTCAACGTGCGGATGATACCACGTATTATATTAGAGTATAACGACTATTCTGGAGACCAAAAATTTACTCTGTGGGAATCAGCATGGGTTTCGAAAAAGACGATCGTGTGAAACCCAGCTCGCGCTATTCGTCCATGAGACTCAGACGGCCATAGACAAGGGTATCTTGACTTCCGCAAGGCGTTTGACACAGTTCCCCACAGTCGTTTAATGAACAAAGTAAGAGCATATGGACTATCAGACCAATTGTGTGATTGGATTGAAGAGTTCCTAGATAACAGAACGCAGCATGTCTTTCGTAACGGAGAGAAGTCTTCCGAAATAAGAGTGATTTCAGGTGTGCCGCAGGGGAGTGTCGAAGGACCGTTGCTATTCACGATACACTACTGGCCATTAAAATTGCTACACCACGAAGATGACGTGCTACAGACGCGAAATGTAACCGACTGGAAGAAGATGTTGTGATATGCAAATTGTTAGCTTTTCAGAGCATTCACACAAGGTTGGCGCCGGTCGCGACACCTACAACGTGCTGACATGGGGAAAGTTTCCAACCGATTAATCATACACAAACAGCAGTTGACCGACGTTGTGATGCGTCGTGTAAGGAGGAGACATGCGTACCATCACGTTTCCGACTTTGATAAAGGTCGGATTGGAGCCGATCGCGATTGCGGTTTATCGGATCGCGACATTGCGGCTCACGTTGGTCGAGATCCAATGACTGTTAGAAGAATATGGAATCGGTGGGTTCAGGAGGGTAATACGGAACGCCGTGTTGGATCCCAACTGCCTTGTATCACTAGCAGTCGAAATGACAGGCATCTTATCCGCATGGCTGTAACGGCTCGTGCAGCCACGCCTCGATCCCTGAGTTAACAGATGGGGACGTTGTCAAGACAACAACCATTTGCACGAACAGTTCGACGACGTTTGCAGCAGCATGGACTATCAGCTCGGAGACCATGGCTGCGGTTACACTTGACGCTGCATCACAGACAGGAGCGCCTGCGATGGTGTACTCAATGACGAAGCTGGTGCAAGAATGGCAAAACGTCATTTTTTCCGATGAACCCAGGTTCTGTTTACAGCATCATGATGACAGCATCCGTGTTTGGCGACATCGCGGTGAACGCACATTGGAAGCGTGTATTCGTCATCGCCATACTGGCGTATCACCCGGCGTGATGTTATGAGGTGCCATTGGTTACACGTCTCGGTCACCTCTTGTTCGCATTGACGGCACTTTGAACAGTGGACGTTACATTTCAGATGTGTAACGACCTTGGCTCTACCCTTCATTTGATCCCTGCGAAACTCTACATTTGAGCAGGATAATGCACGACTGCATGTTGCAGGTCCTGTACGAGCCTTTCTGGATACAGAAAATGTTCGACTGCTGCCCTGGCCAGCACATTCTTCAGATCTCTCACCAATTGAAAACGTCTGGTCAATGGTGGCCGAGCAACTGGCTCGTCACAATACGCCAGTCACTACTCCTGATGAACTGTGGTATCGTGTTGAAGCTGCATGGGCAGCTGTACCTGTACACGCCATCCAAGTTCTGTTTGACGCAATGCCCAGGCGTATCAAGGCCGTTATTACGGCCAGATGTGGTTGTTCTGGGTGCTGATTTCTCAGGATGTATGCACCCAATTTGCATGAAAATGTAATTTCGTGTCAGTTCTAGTATCATATTTTTGTCCAATGAATACCCGTTTATCATCTGTTTTCCTTCTTGGTGTAGCAATTCTAATGGCCAGTAGTGTATATATAAATGATCTTGTGGATACCATCGGAACACTGAGACTTTTTGCGGATGATGCTGTAGTATATTGAGAGGTTGTAACAATAGAAAATTGTACTGTAATGCAGGAGGATCTGCAACCAATTGACGCATGGTGCAGGGAATGGCAATTGAATCTCAATGTAGACAAGTGTAATGTGCTGCGCATGCATAGAAAGAAAGATCCTTTATCATTTAGCTTCAATCTAGCAGGTCAGCAACTGGAATCAGCTAATTCCATAAAGTAGGGAGTAGGCATTAGGAGTGATTTAAAATGGAACGACCATATAAAATTAATCGTCGGTAAGGCAGATGCCAGACTGAGATTCACTGGAAGAATCCTAAGGAAATACAGCCCGAAAAAAAGGTTCAAATGGCTCTGAGTACTATGGGTCTTAATGTCTGAGGTCATCAGTCCCCTAAAACTTTGAACTACTTAAACCTAACTAACCTATGGACATCACACACATCCATGGCCGAAGCAGGATTCGAACGTGCGACCGCAGCGGTCTCGCGGTTCCAGACTGTAGCGCCTAGAACCACACGGCCACTCCGGCCGGCACAGTCCGAAAACAAAGGAAGTAGGTTACAGTACACTTGTCCGACCACTGCTTGAATACTGCTCACCAGTGTGGGATCTGTATCAGATTGGGTTGATGGAAGAGAGAGAGATGATCCAACGGTGATCAGCGCGCTTCGTTACAGGATCATTTAGTAATCGCGAAAGCGTTACGAAGATAATAGACGAATTCCAGTGGAAGACTCTGCAAGAGAGACGCTCAGTAGCTCGGTACGGGCTTTTGTTGAGGTTTCGAGAATGTACCTCCACCGAGGAGTCAAGCAGTATATTGCTCGCTGCTACATACATCTCGCGAAGAGACTATGAGAATAACATCAGAGAGATTAGAGCCCACACAGATGCATACCAACAATCTTTGTTTCCAAGAACAATACGAGACTGGAATAGAAGGGAGAACCGATAGAGTACCCTCCGCCACACACCGTCAGGTGGCTTGCGGAGTATGGATGTAGATATAGATGTAGAACCCAAAATACTGATCGTCCGGCAGAGAGAACACCTTCATGCAGTCACTGAACCACTGTGGAGTGTGAGGTTCTGTGCCTTGCAGTCTTGTTAATTGTGGTTGCAATTGCGCACGTTACTCTGCGTGGGTGCTTCTTGCCTATTGCACAATGTAGCAGCCATCTGTTGCTGTAGTTGGCCATGATGGACCGCCACATCTCTTTTGTGAAGCAGTGCCTGTGGTTCGGATTGCTTCCCATGCGCGTGAAACAATACTGTGAAAAATGCCACCCTCCTTGCAGTTTCCCGAAGATTCTTCCCCATATGAAGCGTTGCATCTGCGCTATGTTGTAATGAAGATAACCACCATAGTGTGTGGGGGGGGGGGGGAAATGGAGGGAAACTGGTCGCTGAATACACACACACACACACACACACACACACACACACACACACAGTCTTCATCCCCTCCCTTCAACTGCTTCGTGTTGTGTGGCCGGTCCCAACGGTACCGACCGACCACCGTAAGGTCATTAGCCGATAGGCATCACTGGATGCAAACTTGTGGTCCACACACCGCTCTCCCGGCCGTTGTTAGGTTTCGTGAATAGAGCCACTACTTCTCAGTTGGCCTCACGAGGCATGAGTGCACCCCGCTTGCCAACAGCGCTCGTCAGACTCGGCGGTCACCCATCCAAATTCTAGCCAAGCCCGAAAGCGCTTAACTTCGGTGATCTGACAGGAACCGGTGTTACCACTGCGGCAGGGCCATTAGCGATAGAGATGCGCATCTCCTGAAAAAGGACAGCTGCGACGTGTCTCGTGTCTTTTTCCTGGCGTCATTCGCCTATCCTGTGACACGTCCGATGACTACGTCGCAGTATTTTACCGGAACGCTATTGACACTGAAGAAGTAATACTTCGACTCTGTGGAGAATATCTGCCTTCACTACGGTAAATTCCGAAAGGTGAAACACACGTGATTAGAGGACCTGCCACACGCCTGATGATACACCCAGGTGTGCTTAACTGGTCTCTGGCCCCTGGGCTTTTGAATGCGGGTCGCCGCGCAGTTCTAAGCCTTAAGGAGACGCTGATGAGCGCTCATGTTTTATTCATGCTGGCCACGCGCCTTCACTCTGGCAAAAACGGCTCGAGCCTACTCTCTCTCTCTCTCTCTCTCTCCCTCTCTCTCTCTCTCTCTCTCTCTCTCTCTCTCTCCAAAAGCCAATAACGTGCGTCTAATCCGCCGACCGCTCGGCGGCAAAGATCGCTGGCTGCTATCGAGCCAAGATGTTAGGTAGGTAGGCATGTGGGTCCTAAGATTAGGAAGTAAGGAAGATTTAGAACTTAACGACCCGTCGACACTGAGGGCATTAGAGAGGAAGCGCGAGATCCGTTGGAGAACATGGCCACAGTCGTCTTCAACCTCTTCCCTGTTAACGGAAGCACAACAGCACAGATCAATGATTGATTTGGTCAATAACCAGGAATGGTTGTCGAAAGTCGGCAGGTTACTGTAACTGATTAGCATATAATTTGCTGAAGCTAAGGTGGCAGATAAGTTGTTTATGAAAACTTGACGGATTGCCTGACAACTGACGACATCTGCGATGAATATCGATCATGCTTAACAGGTTACCAAAGCACAGCAACTGCATTAATCAGACTGACTGAAAAAATTAAACAACAGACGTGGACAGACTTGAAGCGATCACTTAACACTGTTTGATTTGAGCAGGCAATTTGATAGTGTTATTTCGATATAATACTTCTGAAAATGGATCAGCTGAATTTATGAGAGAGCAGTATTGTATTTCTACAGCGATCTCAAAAACAGAAGTTAAGAAATCTGCTATGGGTCGGAGAAGTTGTCATTACTATAGAAATTCTTCCAAACCATATGTGACATACAGAAAACCTGTGCTTAACAGTATTGGTTAAAAACAGTCTTGGTTGCAATTTTAGTTTTTTATTTTTTAACGACGCGTTTCGCCTTATTTAGGCATCTTCAGGTTATCTACATAGAAAACAGAGAACAAATACATCTACACTCCTGGAAATGGAAAAAAGAACACATTGACACCGGTGTGTCAGACCCACCATACTTGCTCCGGACACTGCGAGAGGGCTGTACAAGCAATGATCACACGCACGGCACAGCGGACACACCAGGAACCGCGGTGTTGGCCGTCGAATGGCGCTAGCTGCGCAGCATTTGTGCACCGCCGCCGTCAGTGTCAGCCAGTTTGCCGTGGCATACGGAGCTCCATCGAAGTCTTTAACACTGGTAGCATGCCGCGACAGCGTGGACGTGAACCGTATGTGCAGTTGACGGACTTTGAGCGAGGGCGTATAGTGGGCATGCGGGAGGCCGGGTGGACGTACCGCCGAATTGCTCAACACGTGGGGCGTGAGGTCTCCACAGTACATCGATGTTGTCGCCAGTGGTCGGCGGAAGGTGCACGTGCCCGTCGACCTGGGACCGGACCGCAGCGACGCACGGATGCACGCCAAGACCGTAGGATCCTACGCAGTGCCGTAGGGGACCGCACCGCCACTTCCCAGCAAATTAGGGACACTGTTGCTTCTGGGGTATCGGCGAGGACCATTCGCAACCGTCTCCATGAAGCTGGGCTACGGTCCCGCACACCGTTAGGCCGTCTTCCGCTCACGCCCCAACATCGTGCAGCCCGCCTCCAGTGGTGTCGCGACAGGCGTGAATGGAGGGACGAATGGAGACGTGTCGTCTTCAGCGATGAGATTCGCTTCTGCCTTGGTCCCAATGATGGTCGTATGCGTGTTTGGCGCCGTGCTGGTGAGCGCCACAATCAGGACTGCATACGACCGAGGCACACAGGGCCAACACCCGGCATCATGGTGTGGGGAGCGATCTCCTACACTGGACGTACACCACTGGTGATCGTCGAGGGGACACTGAATAGTGAACGGTACATCCAAACCGTCATCGAACCCATCGTTCTACCATTCCTAGACCGGCAAGGGAACTTGCTGTTCCAACAGGACAATGCACGTCCGCATGTATCCCGTGCCACCCAACGTGCTCTAGAAGGTGTAAGTCAACTACCCTGGCCAGCAAGATCTCCGGATCTGTCCCCCATTGAGCATGTTTGGGACTGGATGAAGCGTCGTCTCACGCGGTCTGCACGTCCAGCACGAACGCTGGTCCAACTGAGGCGCCAGGTGGAAATGGCATGGCAAGCCGTTCCACAGGACTACATCCAGCATCTCTACGATCGTCTCCATGGGAGAATAGCAGCCTGCATTGCTGCGAAAGGTGGATATACACTGTACTAGTGCCGACATTGTGCATGCTCTGTTGCCTGTGTCTTTGTGCCTGTGGTTCTGTCAGTGTGATCATGTGATGTATCTGACCCCAGGCATGTGTCAATAAAGTTTCCCCTTCCTGGGACAATGAATTCACGGTGTTCTTATTTCAATTTCCAGGAGTGTATTTAAGAATCGCGATCGCGTTGTGCAGATCTGGATAACCTGTAAGCAAGTATAAACAGATAAAATATTGAAAGAGGAAATACCTTAATTTGGTATTTCTTAGAAGACTCCTTTAGTCAGTGTAGCCAAAGGACATCGTCGAATATATCAGGCCAACATCGCCTTCGTTAAACTCAGTAAAAACTAGAAATATAAATTAGTAAAACGATTACCTTTTCTAGATGGATGCGAGAGGCACCAAGATCTGCATAACGCGTTCCCGTTCACAGGAACGAGTAACAGAGAAAGATGGGGGCTCAGGTAGTAAGCATAATGCACCACAGCGTCGTGTGCCAGTACTGAAGCCTAATACAGAAACACCTCAATAGGTGGCGCTGCGACGGAGCAGTGATAAGAATGAGAGATAGTAAACTGGATATACATACCCACTATAACTTTATAAATGTAATGCACGTAAAATTTTGATAAAATGGAATTACTAGGGGCAACACCTGTGCAACAACTAATCCTAAAATTTTGAGGAAGTAAAATATAAATGAAGGCGGTAAATTTAAAATGAGAAAACAAGGTGTATAATACAACACACAGATGCAGTAAATAAACAGATTTTTCGTATCATATACCACTAGAATGAGAACATGAAAAACACAGGACCGTAATTTCAGATAAAGAGGCCGCCCATATAACACTCAATACTGCGTCATTCGGAGCTAGAGCGTTTAGCAAGAAAACTTTTTTTATAAAATACAAGTAAAATTATTAGGCTTAAAAAATACACACCAGCGTGGAAGACGGACGTTATGCGGGTAAACTTCCCCCCTCTTTTTTTTATAGCTAATTGAAATGTGTAAAATGCGTCATCATTTAAAGCAACAAACTCGCAAGTATCCCGTTTGAGTCAAAAAACCCTAATGGCTTGGCTAAGAAGAGGACATAAGACCAGAGGGGAACAGGGCTCATATTTAGGCAGAATTACGAGAATTCCAGGATTACATTAATAACATCGATTTCATAACTTCTAAGAAGGCCAGATTGGCGCCAAATATTTGGCCGTGGAGGAGAGACAAATCTTTGTCTTCCATATGCGTAAATATTTCAATATCTTCCAAAATGTTCAACTTCTTACCCTTTTGCGCAAAATGCAAAATCTTAAGATTTTGTAGTTGCAGAGGACTATGCCACTGGCTTTAAGCCCCCAGGGGCTCAGCATTCCTTTGCTGGGTACGGGCTTGGCGACCCCGGGGTTCCTGAGCTGGGGACTGGTAAGCGCCGCCCGTCCCCTGTCACCGTAACCTCTGAGCATACTTCAGCGACCACCATGCGGCGCGGCGGTGGAACGTTGTGTGTCTCAGGGAATGGGGATCTTGGCTTGACCGCCCGGGTCGCGAGGATGGAATAAACCTCTATAAAAAAACCCTCAATCTCAAGGTGTGCTGCGCGCTGATGAGATGCATGGCTGTTGAGGTGGAACAGTCGATAGCGGGCAACCTCTGGGGAACCTGCCGCACCTCAGTTGTATAAGGCTTACCTAGGCACGCGGGGCTCTGTCTAGGTGGACTTCTAGTTCCCTAGCTGCTCGTGGGACCGCGATGGATCCTTCGAAATCCTCTTTTCTTCCTCCCAGCGGAAAGGGTGGGCCGCTGGAAGGTTCTAACACCCAGTCTCTTAAGAGGGCCCGTGCAGTCAGTCCCCCTGACTCCGGCGCTTCTTTAACAAGTCCATTCTTAGGTAACAGAATGCATTCTGGTAATCCGAATGTGTTTCTCATTGTGAAACGGAAGGAGGGTAGTTTTGAGAAGGTTTCGCCCTTCTATATACAAAAGGGTCTGGAGGGCATCTGTGGCTCCTTAAAATCAGTGAAGCGTTTGCGTAATGGGACCTTGCTCGTGGAAACTTCCACTTCCAAGCAAGCCACTAACCTGCAAGCTGCTAAATGCCTTGGGGAGTATGCCATAGACACTGAACTGCACAGCACCTTGAATTATAGCAAAGGTGTGGTGACGTGCCGGGATCTAGTTGATATTCCCAAGGAAGAACTGCAACGTGAGTGGGCTCCAGAAGGTATCGTTGACGTCCAACACATCATGAAGAGGGTTGATGGCACTCTTGTCAAATCCGACACCTTTATTCTAACCTTCAGTAGCACAAAACTTCCTGAACATGTTAAAGCTGGCTTCCTTCGCCTTAGTGTGAGGCCTTATTTCTCGGCCCCGATGCGCTGTTTCAAATGCCAGCGTTTTGGGCATACCACCCTCGGCTGTAAAGGCGAAGCGACTTGTGGAAACTGTGGTCAGGCTGCTCATGAAGTAGCTGGTTGCTCGTCTCCGGCTAAATGTATTAATTGCTCTGGGAACCACCCTGTTTGGAGTCGGGACTGCCGCGTATTTTTAGAGGAACGCAAGGTCCAGGAAATAAAAACGACCAAGCGTATCCCCTATGGTGAGGCCAAGAAGATTTATAAGTCGATGCAACCTCCAGCATTTGCTACATCTTTTGCATCCCTGGTGCAGAAGCCTACTCCAAAAGTCGATGCCTCGACGCAGACTGAGGTGGTGAGTGTTGGCACTAACA
Source organism: Schistocerca piceifrons (assembly GCF_021461385.2). Classification (NCBI taxonomy): domain Eukaryota; kingdom Metazoa; phylum Arthropoda; class Insecta; order Orthoptera; family Acrididae; genus Schistocerca; species Schistocerca piceifrons. Next base: position 316,650,393 of record NC_060139.1, on the reverse strand, counting down.
CCTGCAGCTGTCAGTGCACTTGCACCGCAGCCGGTGTTTCAGAGCCAGTAGCCCCTACTCGAACGGCAGACAAAGGTACAGTGGCGAACTTGGGCCAGCCCCTGACGCCTCCAACAGCTGAGGATGTTCCGAAGCCGTGTACAGCCATTACCACTCCAACATCAGCTCCCCCAAAGCCCACCAAACCGCAGAAAGCTCCCATACAGCAACAACAGCGGGTCAAATCCCGTAGTAAACCGTCTGACCATGCAGATGTGGTTTTCCGTGAGGCTTCTTCTGACTCTTCCCCAGAGTTGATGGAATCCGATGTCTGTGTGGGGAAATCATCTCGCCCCACGCCTGCCCCTCCACCTGCTGCAGTCTCCCCGCCCCGTTGGAGAGACAGGATGAAGGTGCTACCCCCATAATAGATGGCTCCCACACTCCAGTGGAACTTGCAAGAGTTCAGGACGCATGTGGAGGAACTTCGTCTACTCTCTCAGGGTAGACCACTGTGTCTCTGTCTCCAGGAGACGTATTTCCATCCCTCATACTCCCCTGAGATACGAGGCTATACACTCCACAAAAAGGACGACCTGCGTGGAGAGAGAGCTAGAGGAGGCGTCGGTATTTTCGTCAGGACGGACTACCACTCCTCGCCTCTCTCACTTACGACGACTTTACAGGCCGTCGCTGTGTCCGTGCACGTGCGTCATCCATTGACTGTATGTTCACTTTACTTGCCCCCACATGATGTTCTTGATGAAGCGGCCCTCACCGACCTTATTACACAGCTCCCCCAGCCATTCATTATTTGTGGTGATTTTAATGCCCACAATGTGCTTTGGGGCTCTGCAATTACCTGCCCCAGGGGTAGAGCAATTGAGAGGCTTCTCCTGTCATCCTGTGCCTACTTGCTCAATGGAGGACAGAGTACTCATTTCTGCACCGCGACTGGGTCGTTCTCTGCCATTGATCTCTCGCTTTGCTCTCCAGCCCTTGCCGCCAGTGCTCGCTGGGAAGTGGTCGCTGACTTGCACGGCAGTGATCATTTCCCTATCTGGATTAACCTGCCAGATGGCGTGGGCCCCGAAAGGAGACCACCACGATGGGTGCTCAGTGGAGCTGACTGGACGCTTTATAGCCAGTTGGCCCAATTCGAACACTGTGCGAATGTTGAGATGTGGGTGGATCATATTACCCACACGGTCCACCACGCCGCTGCAGCGTCCATTCCACAGTCCACAGGCCACCGGAAAAGGCCACCTGTGCCTTGGTGGAGTGCCGACTGCCGCTCTGCACTCAGGACCAGGCGTGCGGCTCTGCGTCGGTTCAAGTGTCGGCCGACTGCTGAGAATCTTGCAGCCTTTCGGGTGGCGAGGGCAAGATGTCGCCGCATTATTCGTGAGAGCAAGAAGAGGTCGTGGCAAACGTTCCTGAACACCATTAATCGTTCCACCAAAAGTTCCATTGGGTGGGAGACCATCCGGAGAATTTCTGGCAGAGGAGGGAGGTGCCCCATAGCTGCTGTAATGACTAACGGCACTCTCCACACGGAGCCGCGAGACATTGCCCAGACTCTGGCAGCGTATTTTGCCACCGTTACTGCAACGACCAGTCAGGATCCAGGTTTCCAGCGCCATAGAGCGCTTGCTGAGAGATGTAGTCTGAACTTCCAGTCCACCTCTCCTGAAGCTTACAACTGCCTATTTTCTATGTGGGAGCTGGATTCTGCATTGTCTGGAGCTCGTGACACATCCCCTGGTCACGACAGGATCCATTGCAGTATGCTATGGCACCTCACAATGCGCAACAGAGAACTCCTCCTCGCACTTTTTAATGACATTTGGGCGTCGGGTCACTTTCCTGACGCGTGGCGTGAGGCAGTTTTAATCCCTTTTTTAAAACCTGGGAAAGACCGCACGAGCCCAAGTAGCTACCGTAGTATAGCCCTCACTAGTTGCATAGGGAAGACCTTGGAGCGGATGGTCAACCGCCGCCTTGTCTGGATGTTAGAATCCCGGCAACTCCTTAGTCGCTTTCAGTGTGGGTTCAGGAGGTTTCGTTCCACCTTCGATAACCTTGCCCTCCTGGAGGCGGCTATACAACAAGCCTTCCTCCGCCGTCATCACCTTCTAGGTGTATTTTTCGACATCGAGAGGGCCTACGATACCACTTGGAGGCGTCTCATCCTGGCGCAGCTTCACGAATGGGGTTTTCGTGGTTGTCTCCCTCTTTTTATTCAGTCTTTCCTCTCGCCACGATATTTTAGATACCGAATTGGTGACGTCCTGTCTGATCGTTTTGAGCAGGAGAATGGTGTCCCTCAGGGTAGCGTTTTAAGTGTGACTCTGTTTGCCGTCGCTATTAATAGCATTACGTCCCTAGTGAAAAGTCCTGTCCAGTGTTCTTTGTTTGTGGATGATTTCTCTTTGTTCTGCTCTTCTTCAAGCCTTGCAACGACAACTCGTCAGTTGCAAATTACGATTAGGCGTTTGGATGACTGGGCGCAGAAGAGTGGATTTAAGTTTTCCACCGAGAAGTCTGTATGTGTTCTTTTTAACCGTTCTCGTTCGATTTTAACCTTTCCTGAGATGCGCTTGAGGGACACTATTCTTACTTTTAAAGACACGGTGAGATTTCTGGGTCTCCTTTTTGACTCGAGGGTGACGTGGTTACCTCATCTTAAAGACCCGAAACGGCGGTCGCTTCAGGCTTTAAGTATTTTAAAATGTCTTAGCCACAGTACATGGGGAGCTGACAGGACTTGTCTGCTCCAGTTTTACAGGGCGTTTGTGCGATCTCGGCTCGATTATGGGTGCACGGTGTATGGGTCTGCGAGGCCTTCTTACTTAAAGATGTTGGACGTTGTGCACCATGAAGGGCTTCGGTTGGCCACTGGGGCATTCCGAACTAGCCCCATACCAAGCCTCTGTGCAGAGGCAGGTGAACCGCCACTTCATATGCGGCGACGGCTACTTACGGTACGCCAGGCGTATAAAACTTTGTCCACACCCTACACACCTGCATACCATACCGTTGCTCAGCCTCCTCTGACACGGTTATTTCATAACCGGCAACGTGCGACGCAGCCCTATGGGATTCGCGCACAGGATTGCCTCGCTGCGATGTCTGTGGATGGTCTTCGTGTTTTACGTCGCGGTTGGAGCAGATCTCCACCTTGGCTCCTCCGGCGTCCCAAACTTATTTTAGATTTGACTCGTTTTAAGAAAGATGGCGCACCAGATTTTACGTTCCAATCTCTGTTTTTTAACATTTTAGATGTGCATCACGGTTTCACTGTCGTTTATACTGATGGCTCGAAACGGGAGACTTTCCTTGGCTGTTCTGTGGTGTTCCCTGATCGTGTCACCCGGATTCGCCTCCCTGCTGAATATACCGTTTTCGCAGCGGAGCTCCACGCGATCCTGAAGGCACTGGAGCAGATGCATCGTGTTCGGGGCGATCGATTTCTTCTCTGCTCCGATTCTCTTAGTGCCTTACAATCGCTGCAGAGCCTATACCCGACTGAGGAGATGGTCCAGTTGATACATGACCAACTGTACTTGCTCCAACAGCGGGGTAAAGAGGTATCCTTCTGCTGGGTGCCTGGTCATGTCGGCATATGGGGCAATGAACAGGCTGATCGGGCTGCCAAGGAGGCCTGCAGAGAGCAGGATGTGGTCCAGTGTCCTATCCCCTTGCAGTCAGTCATCGCTGCACTCCACAGGAAGTGCATGGAGTTGTGGGAGGACGAATGGCTGGCGGTGACGGCCAATAAACTGCGGTCGGTAAAGTCAACCACTCGGCCGTGGCGTTCCTCCTGCGGGTTGCTCAGGCGGGAAGAGGTGGCCCTCACACGTCTGCGGATTGGGCACTGTCCTGTGACGCATGGCTATTTATTACGGCGGGAGGATCCTCCGTTTTGTGCCGCTTGTGGTGTGCACATCTCTGTCCGGCACATTTTAACCGACTGTATTTTATACCGTGATGCAAGGGCAGAAGCACGAGTTGTTTGGGATCTCCCTTGTGTTTTAGCTGACGATGAGACGTGTGTGTCTAGGGTTTTTAAGTTTTGTGATGTGTCTGGACTCTGGCCTGAACTTTTAGGCTGGAGGTTTTAGTGTATTGCAGAGTGGCTGACTCCTCCCTTTTTTCCTTGTGGTCAGCCAGTCACTTCCATCTGCTACATTGTTATAGCTCCCTCTACCATTTTCTTCCTGTGTTGTCCATGTTTTACTGCTGACGCCCTGCTTCATCCCACGCTTCGGTGAGGGTGAGCACATATTTTTCAATGGTTTTTCCCCGTGTTTTATGTTCCGTTTTCTGTAACTGTTCTGAGTGTTTTTCTTGACACCCGTCTCACTATGTTACTGATCGGGCGCTGAAGACCTTGCTGTCGTGCGCCCCCAAAACCCCTCTACTACTACTACTACTACTACTGGCTTTAAGGAGTTGGGCAAAGGCAAAGCTCTGTTTTACCTGTTCCCATCTATTAAGGAGATGTTCTTGCAATCTAATTTTGAAGGTTCTGCCTGTCCGTCCAACATATCTTGCATTACAGTCGCGACACTCCAGCAGATATACCCCCGATGCCAAATGGTTGTTCTTTTTAGGTGATTCATTATGTATGTACATATACTGGAGATTGGTAGCCGCGGAAAATAATATACGAGAGCCCACTCCCCGGAAAAGTTTTGCCAGCTCATAAATTATTAATAAATAAATAAAAATGAAAATAAACCTTACAGTCCATGAGATTAGACATTGGAGTTTTGAAGAGGGCATTCTTAAACTCGAAAATGCATACTTTAAATCTAAAAGATGGGTAATTTTTGTTGAAAGATCTATGTTTCTTGCTATAGACTGGCAGTGAAGTATGCATAATGAACACCTTAAACAGACGAGAGAAAGCTGTGGAACTAGTCTCAGGTTTTCTGGTTATTGACTATGAATGATGCATATGCTAAATGAGAAATTTATTATTATTATTATTATTATTATTATTATTATTAGCAAATGTTCTCTTTGGATAACGATAAACAGGTGATATTCAACCCTTCTTAGGGTTCTTCTTGCTTTCCCAATAGTTCTTCTCTTCCCCCCCCCCTCCCCCCCAAAGGTCTTCTTTCTTTCTTGCGTCCACTTGGTCGGTATGGTTTTGGTTCCATCTCTGGAATAAACTTCCACTTAGCAATTTTGCTTCTGAACGTATCCCTGTGTGATGTGTCTGTTACGTCAATTTTTGCTTTTGTCAAATCCTTCTTAACTTTCGTTATCCAAGGTATTGATGCTCTAATGTATGTCACATAATCCAATAGACGTTTACTTACTTTGTCTCCAAGTAATTTGTCTAGATGTCCATAGAATTTCATTCATCTCTGTCTGATGGCGGTTTCGATGTTGGACACTTTTTGTGTTGTCTCGATGGTTTGCAGTCTAGATCCATCTTGTGTGTATTGTGATCCCAGAATTTTTCTAATAATCTTCCTCTATACTTCCTTAATTTCTTGCAAATCTAGTTTTCGATTCAAGTAGAGTATTTCTCTTACATATGTGACTGTCAGTTTGAGTACTGTGTTGTAGTGTCTGATTTTAGTGCCTTTTGACAGGCATTTTTTGTTATACAAAGTTGAAACAAGTAAGGACACTTTCTTGCTTTTTTTCTGAAATCTGTTTTTTGTGCTCGTTTTTCAAGTCCTGTTGGTTCAATAATTTCACCCGGGTACTCAAAGTGCTTGACGCTGATGATTTCACCAAAATTTATTTTACGTTTCACAGTATCTAACTTGGAACACATAAATTCAGTCTTCTCACACGAGATTTGCAGGCCAACCTTCTCTGCACATTCTTTGAGGGTCTCGATTTATTTTACTGCTGTTTCTTCACTGTCGGTTAGAATCGCCAAGTCATCTGCAAACGCTAAGTAAGGAACGTTCAATTTTCCTTGATTTCTTCCTATTTCTATTGTCTTCCAAAAGTTTTGTTTTCTTAGTTCCATTTCCAATTCTTTCATTACTTTGTCTATAACTATGTTGAATAGTAGTGGCGAGATCCCATATTCTTGTCTTACTCCTATTTTAACTAAGAATAGTTGCGAAATTTTGTCTATGAATGTAATTTTTGATTTAGTTTCTGACAGTGTTTGTTCGATGAGTTTTCGAGTTTTGGTATCTAGTCCACGTTCTTATAGAATACCGCGTGGAGCTTGTCAATCTATAGAACCGTATGATTTTTTAGAATCAACAAATGTGCAGACTACTGGTTTCGACATTGTTGCTTTAATTTTTAAAATAGTTTAATATTAAAGATCTGTTCCGGGAACGATTTATTAGGTCAGAATCCTGTTTGGTAACCTGAAACTGTATGTGTAAGGTGGCAACGGCCTTGCACCTTACATGAGTCCATTTAACGTGACACTTTAGGTTTTGTTGAAGTAATACTCTAAATTACGGTGCAGGAAATCTATGTGGAAACGCATCGGCACGCGAGAATTCCGCGATTTTGTAATTATAAGATTTTGCGGAAAAGCAGTACGCGAGACAGAGCTCGGCTACGTCCCTGCCTAGCCACCGAAGGCCACGGCCTAACGGTATGAATGGTGAACTGGGGGATTTCTGTAATCCGTTTAGAGAGGCCACAGTGGCCGCCAACCTCTGAAGGACGCGCGGCTGCTGGTGTTCAAGTGTTTACCAAAACAGAGCAGTGGATAGCTGGACAGGCTTTCCTGTGCGTGCTCTCGCCTATGTCCCACTAATTTTACGCCTTCGAGTAACTCAAGTGGGGCAATGCAAGAATCTGGTTCCGCTACGACGGGGAATCTTGCCGGGAAAATCTCGAGTGGTCTCTCGGGAGAAAACTTTCAGTAAACGTGTTATTGCCCATAGCTGTGGTTCTTCCCAGCCGGCGAGGGCGGTGTTTACTTGTGAAATTTTGTATAAATAAGCCGGCCGCTGTGGCCGAGCGGTTCTAGGCACTTCAGTCTGGAACCACGCGATCGCTACGGTCGCAGGTTCGAATCCTGCCTCGGGCATTGATGTGTGTGATGTCCTTTGGTTAGTTAGGTTTAAGTAGTTCTAAGTTCTAGGGGACTGATGACCTCAGATGTTAAGTCCCATAGTGCTCAGAGCCATCTGAACCATCTGTAGAAATAAAAGAACTGTGGAAAAGAGATCTATTCCCAGGCCGTACATTGGTCGGCACTGGCAAACTGGGTATTTTGAGAGCTTCTAGTGATGTGATTCGCTCGGTAAAAGTTGAGGGGAGAAAACAAAGGTGAAGAACGATCTTGCTGGACTCTCGGTAGCGGTCTTCCGTTCTGGGCTCTCATACTGAGAGGACATTAGCCAAGTCGTCTCCCGTCTTGGTCTTTCGTTCTGAGAGGACGTTAGCCACGCCAGCTCATTGCTGACGGAAATATTGTCGCAATTAGAGAAGTTTACGGACAGCAGTCTGGTGTTCGAGTACTGTAGGATTGTACTTTCCGAGACGCCACACGCCGAGCGCACGGCCGCGCCGACGCCATCGGAGACCGCAGCTACAACAGGTATATTACGGTGAGATCGCTCCCGCTTCTGCCCGTGTTAGGAGTAACGTTAAATAGTTGGATCAATTGCAATTGCTGGTTCCACAGAGGTTTCACGGTACTTTGGAGTGTAGTGGTTCTTCGTATATATGTTATAAGAGATCGCGTTTTGAACCGATTTTAACATAGTTACTGCCAATGCCAGTTAGGAAGATAATTTGTAAATTGTTCATTGTGTTTTAATCAGCATTGGTCTGAAGGTTATAATAAAATTATTGTGATTCAGTAGAGTCTTTACTTTCAGTAGTTGATCTTGAATTCACCCTTTTGCTTTATTTTATTTTGTGTATGTGTTTCATGTCATTGAACACCCTAAGTGTTCGTGATCGTTCACGTTTGGAAGTCAAAATACGTGTGATTTATCGTCAACACTACCACCGCAGATTAATTACGGGTGACAGGGCCACATTTAAATCTAGCGTTATCCATTTTTGCGTAGAGTTCCACTCCCAATTTCTCTGTAAGTTGTTTGTCAAGAGCGAACACACGCAAAAATCGGACAAGCAATGAGTGGGGTGTTACATATGTTCCAGCTGTTCTTGAGCTCTCTTTAGAAGACAAGGGGATAAAATTTTGTAAGTAACCGGCAGCTTTATCATGATAGCCAATGTGACTTCACACTGTAAAAGGCAGTGTGCTCGTATTTGGAAGAAAGTAGTTAAATTCACCATCCAGCTGTACTCATTTATATTTTATATGGTTTCTCTAGGCCGTTTCCACTTACGTCGGAGTATTTACTGAAACACGCCACAGTCGCTTCCTTTCTCCACTCTCTTTCGTCTCTGATAACCTTGGCGTAGATGACAAGTTCAGCATAAAATGCATTCTTTCGCGTCAGCATTTAACTGTACTCTGCTAGTATCTGTTATAAAACTTTCGTATGTATTTGATTACGCCACAGCACACAGCTGCGTACCATAAGGAGACACAGAATACGCGCTGACTGTTGCTCTGTGATCTCTTTGTGCTTGACAGTGAGTCCCCACGGTTATTCCCCGCGGAACAACTTGCGGGCTACTAAGCGCATGATTTTATTAGCCGGGCCTCTCCGGGCCGGTCCTGTTATCTGGGCTGGGGAAAAGTTTGCTCGTTAAACTTCGCCGACTCAACTCGTTATTCGGCCGGCTGTGAAGTTTCATGCTGACACTCTGAGACACGGCGGCAGCTACACCGTCACTGTTAATGCCCTTCTCTTGATTCCTCGCTGCCCGTCAGCATCAAAACTACCATCCACTCGTCGTTCCTTCGGCACAATTTAGTAGCCTTTCAAGCCGCGCATAGAGATAATTGTGATAAACTGCTGTATCAAAATAGATAGCCTCCAAATAGCCTCCAGAGATTAATTCCGGTAAAGATATTGAAATATACTGAGGTGACAAAAATCATGAGATAGCGACATACACACACATAGATTCTGGTAGTATCGCGTGCACAGTGTATAAAAGGGCAGTGCATTGGCGTAGTTGTCATCTGTACTCAGATGATTCAAGTGGAAATATTTCCGAAGTCGTTATGGCGGCATGAGGGGAATTAACAGATTTTGAACACAGTATGGTAGACGGAGCTAATCACATGAGATATTTCATTTCGGAAATTGTCAGCGAATTCAATATTTCGAGATCCACAGTGTCAGGATTGTGCCGAAAATACAAAATTTCAGGCACTAGCTCTCACTGTGGACAGCGCTGTGGCCAACGGCCATCACCTAACGACTGAGAGCAGCGGTATTTGTGTAGAGTTGTCAGTGCTAACAGACAAGCAACACTGTGTGAAATAACCGCAGAAATCAATATGGGACGTACGACGAACGGGGTATCCGTTAGGACAATACGGCGAAATTTGGCATTAATGGGCTGTGGTAGCAGACGAGCGACACAAGTGCCTTTGCTAACAGCATTACATCACCTGAAGCGCCTCTCCTGGACTCGTGGTCGTATCGGTTGGACACTAGGCGAATAGAAAACCGTAGCCTAGTGAGATGAGTCCCGACTTCAGTTCGTAAGAGCCGATGGTAGGATTCGAGTGTGGCACAGACCCCACGAAGCCATGGGCCCAACTTGTAAACAAGGTAGTGCGCAAGTTGATGGTGGCTCCATAATGGTGTGGACTGTGTTTACACGGAACGGAGTGAGTCTTCTGGTCCAGTTGAACCGATCTTTAATCTAAAGTGGCTATATGCGTCTACTAGGACACCACTTTCAGTCATTCATGGATGTCATTCTCCTAATTCGTGTTTCTGGGCCACACTGGCTCGCGATTGGTTTGAAAAAACATACTGGACGTATCGAGCGTATGGTTTGGCCACCCAAATCGAAAAAAAAAAAATGTTCAAATGTGTGTGAAATCGTATGGGACTTAACTGCTAAGGTCATCAGTCCCTAAGCTTACACACTACTTAACCTAAATTATCCTAAGGACAAACACACACACCAATGCCCGAGGGAGGACTCGAACCTCCGCCGGGACCAGCCGCACAGTCCATGACTGCAGCGCCTGAGACCGTTCGGCTAATCCCGCGCGGCCCACTCAAATCGCCCGACATGAATCCCATAGACTATTTATGGAACATAATCGAGAGGTCAGTTCGTGTACAAATATCCTGCATCTACATCTACATGGATACTCTGTAAATCACATTTAAGTGCCTGGCAGAGGGTTCATCGAGTCACCTTCACAATAATTCTCTATTGCTCCAATCTCGCACAGAGCGTGGAAAAACGAACACCTATATATTTCCATGCGAGTTCTGATTTCCCTTATTTTATTATGATGATCGTTTCTCCCTATGTAGGTCGGCGTCAACAAGATATTTTCGCATTCAGTGGAGAAAATTGGTGATACAGATTTCGTGAGACGATTCTGCCGCAATGAAAAACACCTTTATTTTAATCATGTCCACCCCAAATCCTGTATCATTTCAGTGACACTCTCTCCCCAATTTTGCGATAATACAAAACGCGCTGCCCCTCTTTGAACTTTTTCGATGTACGCCGTCAGTCCTGTCTGGTAAAGATCCCACACCGCGCAGTAGTATTCTAAAAGAGGACGGACAAGAGTAGTGTAGGCAGTTCTTTAGTAGATCTGTTACACTTTCTAAATTTCCTGCCAATAAAATGCCGTCTTTGATAGCCTTTCCCACAACATTTTCTGCGTGTATCTTCAAATTTAAGTTGTTCGTGAATGTAATTCGTAGGTATTTAGTTGAATTTAGGGCATTTAGTTTTGACTGATTTATCGTGTAGCCAAAGTTTAACGGATTCCTTTTAGCACTCATGTGGATGATCTTACACTTTTCGTTATTTAGGGTCAATTGCCAATTTTCGCACCATACAGATATCTTTTCTGATTCTCTTTGCAATTTTTTTTAAATCTGCTGATGAGTTTACTAGACGATAAACGACAGCATCATCTGCAGACAACCTAAGATGGCTGCTCAGATTGTCTCCTAAATCGTTTATATAGTTAAGGAACACCGTAGCGCCTATGACACTACCATGGGCAACGCCAGAAATCACTTCTGTTTCATCCCATGACTTTCCGTCAATTTCTACGAACTGTGGCCTCTCTGACAGGAAATCACGAATCCAATCACATAACTGAGCACGCAGTTTCACTACCAGCCGCTTGTGTGGTACAGCGTCAAAAGCCTTCTGGAAATCTAGAAATACGGAATAAGTGTGAAATCGGCAATACTTTCACAATTATCGACAGCTATAGAGGAATCATAGCTCAACATTTCTGCAGTCAGTGCAACCTTGAGTTGAGCTGTTGCACTACGCCGGAAAAAAAGGATGTCCGACACGATAATAGCAGGTGTCCCATAACTTTGATCAGCGCAGAGTACTTCCTTCAATGCAGCGTGCGATAAACTAGAAATCTGATTCGGTCTCGGGGAGAAAAGTCTCTGAAAATATAATTTGATTACCCTAATGGGGATTCGAATCACTATCTTTGTGAGTGTATAGCTATACCAAGGAGGACTCAAGAGAGCAACTCTCAGTGATTACTTCTCCAAATTGCAGGACGTAACATTTGGTTTTTGCAACAAGCTTCATGGAGCCACGAGTTGTGCGAGTGTGCGTTAATGAAATAATAATGTTAGAAAAATAGGTAGGTATGCGATGTATGGAAGTTTTCTCCGGTCCCTGGAGCAAGCACAGACAGCCTACGTGCGAAGTCGACTGCTTTCAATAAGAGAGAAATACGGATTACAGTTTCGATCTGGCACAAATTTTCATAGTTAAATGGTTCAAATGGCTCTGAGCACTATGGGACTTAACTGCTGAGGTCATCAGTCCCCTAGAACGTAGAACTATTAAACCTAACTAATCCAAGGACATCACACACATCCATGCCCGAGGCAGGATTCGAACCTGAGACCGTAGCGGTCGCGCGGTTCTAGACTGTAGCGCCTAGAACCCCTCGGCCACCTCGGCCGGCTTTTCATAGTCACCTTAACTATTATATCTATACCTATGACAGTTGAGTTGAATTTCAATACTAATTTCAGTATATGAATGTGTACACTGACGGAAAAAATCGCAACACCCGGAAGGAGTTGTACGGTATACGGCCACGGTGGCCGAGCGGTTCTAGGCGCTTCAGTCCGGAACCACGAGACTGCTACGGTCGCAGGTTCTAATCCTGCCTCGGGCATCGATGTGTGTGACGTCCTTAGGTTAGTTAGGTTTTAGTAGTTCTAAGTTCTAGGGGACTGATGACCTCAGATGTTAAGTCTCATAGTGCTCAGAGCCATTTGTACGGCGTAAACGAAAGTTGGCAGGCGTGTTTCTGCATCTCAAAGATTATGTCTGCTCAAATTTCGCGCCAGTCGCTGTAGTAGCACAAGTAGCGACTCTACGAGAATGCAACGGTCGTAAGCTTTAGTTACTTTTGAGATTGGAAGTGATCAGTTAATGTTAGTTAAGAACGTCTTTAAGGCGACAAAGACGCCATTATCAATACCTCAATGAGCTTGAACGAGGTCGTGTAATAGGAATACCAGAAGCTGAATGTTTCTTCTGCGATACTGCAGGAAGACTAGGCAGGTACGTAGCCACTGTGCACGACTGCTGGCAGCGTTGCTCACGATAATGTACGGTCGCAAGAAGATCGGCCTCCAGACGGCCACGTGGCATTTTCGAGAGAGTAGACCGTCGTGTTCGGCGTATGGGTCTGACGCATCGTACTGGATCTGCAATAGTGTTTGAGCAGCAGTTGGCACCATCGAGACACAACGAAATGTTGCAAATGGATTACTTCAAGGACACTTCCGTGCCAGACGCCTGCATTCCACTGAGCCCAGACCACCGTCATTTGCGACTCAAGTGGTTTCAGGCGAGAGCTCATTGGAGAGCAGGGTGGAGGTCTGTTTTGTTTTCTGATGAAAGCTAGTTCTGCCTCGGTGACAGTGACGTCAGTGTGTTGCTTTGAAGGAGACCAGTTGAGGACCTGCGAGCAACCTGTCTGCATGCTAAACAAATGGAACTAACCTGGAGTTATGGTCTGGCACGCGATTTCTATGGCGGCAGGCGCACTCTCGTGGTTATCCCATGCACCCTGACTGCAAAATTGTACGACAGTCTGGTGATTCGACCTGTTGTGCTGCCATTCACGTACAGAATTGCAGGTATGTTTTCCAAGAAGATAACGTTCTTTCACATATCACTGTGGTAACCCAACATGCTCTACAGAGTGTTGACATGTCGCCTTGGCCTGTTCAAAATGGTTAAAATGGCTCTGAGCACTATGGGACTTAACTTCTGAGGTCATCAGTCCCCCAGATCTTACAACTACTTAAACCTAACTAACCTAAGGACATCGCACACATCCATGCCCGAGGCAGGATTCGAACCTGCGACCGTTGCGATCACGCGGTTCCAGACTGTAGCGCCTAGAACCGCTCGGCCTCTCTGGCCGGCTTGGCCTGTTTGATTGCCAGTTTTGTTTTCAATCGAGCATATATGGAATATCATCGGACGACAGCTCCAACATCATCCACAAACAGTATTAACCGTCCCTGTATTGACCGACCAAGTGCAACAGGCTTGGAACTCCAACCCAAAAGCCGACGTCTGTCACAATGCCTTTTTGTCTGCATTCACAGGTCTACCAGTCAGCCAACCCCATCTGCCGAGTGGGTCTGATCTTACATGTCCCCTTTGTGGTCTACAGTTTTATAATAGCCACGCCAGGGCCCGGATTCGTCGGCCCCACCTGTGCACTTCCAGCTGGGAGCCCCAGCTCCACCTGCCGTATTACACTCTGCCCTTTTCGCTTTTGATGAAAACTGCCACATGACTGGGCTCAATTAAGTTCCACAACACTCTCTCAGTGTGCCCACACACAGTCACGCGGGTCAGCGACCCACTAAGTGTGTGTGTGGGGTGGGGGCGGGGGGAGGGGGGGCGGGAGGGGGGGAGAGTTCGACAGACTCGTGGGCCTGTGAATTGGTGGCTTCAGAGCCGGATTTGACCACACAGCCACCAAGCTGCTGGGATTGCCTTGCGACATAAGACTGCAAGAGACATACAAGTGCCCGGAGTCGCAACTCCATCTGCCAGTGACAGCTGTGTATACAGATTCGCCATACACATACTGCCAGTTCAACTACTAAACGTGAATTGCAGAATGTTCTGATCTCCACCATTAGGTTGCTGTTTATGGTAGCACTGCAGGCATAGCCAACAGGACCTGAGTTGAAGTGGCAGGAAACATGAAAAAGGCATGAAGCACATTTTTACTTGAACCTACATTGAAAAGTGACAGGTTTTCAGAATTCACCTAAGTTGAAAATAACCTTTAACCCACACACATGTTCTGCTTGGAACTGAAGAGACGAACATGCGTCTTTCTGATATGGAGGCTTGTGGAATGGCTGTTGTTTTTGTTGTTGTTGTTGTTGTTGTCGTCGTCTTCAGTCTAGAGATTGGTTTGATGCAACTCTCCATGCTACTCCATCCTGTGCGAGCTTCTTCATCTCCCAGTACCTACTGCAACCTACATCCTTCTGAATCGGCTTAGTGTAGTTATCTCTTGGTCTCCCTCTACGATTTTTACCCTCAGCGCTGCCCTCCATTACTAAATTGGTGATCCCTTGATGCCTCATAACATGTCCTACCAACCGATCCCTTCTTCTGGTCAAGTTGTGCCACAAACTTCTCTTCTCCCCAATCCTATACAATACTTCCTCATTAGTCATGTGATCTACCCATCTAATCTTCAGCATTCTTCTGTAGCACCACATTTCGAAAGCTTTATTCTCTTCTTCTCCAAACTGTTTGTCGTCCATGTTTCGCTTCCATACATGGCCACACTCCGTACAAATGCTTTCAGAAAAGACTTCCTAACACTTCAATCTATACTCGATGACAACATATTTCTCTTCTTCAGAAACGCTATCTTGCCGTTGCCAGTCTACATTTTATATCCTCTCTACTTCGACCATCATCAGTTATTTTGCTCCACAAACAGCAAAACTCATTTACTACTTTAAGCGTCTCATTTCCTAATCTAATACCCTCAGCATCACCCGATTTAATTCGACTACATTCCATTATCCTTGTTTTGCTTTTATTGATGTTCATTTTATATCCTCCTATCAAGACACTATCGATTCCGTTCAGCTACTCTTCCAGGTCCTTTTCTGTCTCTGACAGAATTACAGTCATCGGCGAACCTCAAAGTTTTTATTTGTTCTCCATGGATTTTAATTCCATCTCCGAATTTTTCTTTTGTTTCCTTTATTGCTTGCTCAATATACAGATTGAATAACATCGGGGATAGGCTGCAACGCTGTCTCACTCTCTTCCCAACCACTGCTTCCCCTCGAATCATGCCCCTCGAATCTTATAACTGCCATCTGGTTTCTGTACAGATTGTAAATAGCCTTTCGCACCCTGTATTTTACCCTGGCACCTTCAGAATTTGAAAGAGAGTATTCCAGTCAACATTGTCCAAAGCTTTCTCTAAGTCTACAAATGCTAGAAACGTAGGTTTGCCTTTCCTTAATCAGTTTTCTAAGATAAGTCGTAGGGTCAGTATTGCCTCACGTGTTCCAACATTTCTACGGAATGCAAACTGAACTTCCCTGAGGTCGGCTTCTACCAGTTTTTCCATTCGCCTGTTAAGAATTCTAGTTAGTATTTTGCAGCTGAGACTTATTAAACTGATAGTTCGGTAATTTTTACATTTGTCAACACCTGCTTACTTTGGCATTGGAATTATTATACTCTTCTTGAAGTCTGAGGGTATTTCGCCTGTCTCATGCATTTTACTCACCAGATGGTAGAGTTTCGTCAGGGCTGGCTCTCCCAAGGCTATCAGTAGTTCTAATGGAATGTTGTCTGCTCCCGGAGCCTTGTTTCGAGTTAGGTCTTTCAGTGCTCTGTCAAACTCATCGTGCTGTATCGTATCTATGGAATGGCTATGAAGCCGAAAAATAGGTTCAGGTACTACGCTTGTAAAATTCACCACATAAAATATGTGCATTTTTATGGATGGCAGTTATGTCAATAACCAGCCGCATAGATTCGTTCAAGCATATATATATATATATATACATATATATATATATATATATATAAAGAACATTGAGAGAAAACCACCTTCACATGAAGAGACAAATCAAATTGCGACCTTCAAAAGCGGGATGGATATAGATATCTAAGAGAATGACATTGTTATGACAATAATGCTTTGTAACATAGCTGTATGCAGCATTTCAACAGGAGAAACAATCAACAGTTCTAGCTACAAGACCCAGACGCATCCTGCAGGAAGAAAAGCGTAACTATGTAGGCGAGAACGGCCCACTGAGACACCATAATCATGGTCTCTTGGTAAACATCTCCGAGACGCCAGGTACCAATGGGATCTACGAGTATTGTCCGGCACTGTTTACTGAATGCCGCTGGCTATTACAAGTCCACCACTAAGACGCCTACTTATCTAAGTGTATAGTATCTAGGACGCTGGTAAAATTTGAAAAGAGTGCTGTGATGCAATATCGTATCGTTAGTCGATGGTTTGTAGGCCTACATGTTTTACGCAAAGTGTAATGACATTAGACCTTTCCAGTGGGCTTGTAAGTCGGATGTCGACTGAGCGAGGTGGCGCAGTGGTTAGCACAATGGCCTCGCATTCAGAGGACGTCGGTTCAAACACGCATCCGACCATCCTGTTTTAGGTTTTCCGCGATTTCCCTGAATCGTTCCAGGCAAATTCTGAGAGAGTTCCTTCGAAGGGACACGGCCGATTTCTTTCTCTACACTTCAATCTGTCTCTAAGGGCCTCGATGTCAATAGGATGTTAAACCCTAATCTTCTTTCCATCCTTCTTTCGGATGTTGAAATATCGTGAGGTAAGGCGTATCATTTCTACAGAAACTGCCGTTTTTTAAAAAATGGAATTTCCTGTTTAAGTCATAATGCTGTACATTGCAGCGTTGATTCTGTGTTGTAGAAGATCCCTAATGGAATTGATACAATCCAAATTTGACACGCAAAATGTAGAATCCATCCTTTAATGTGAATTGTTCTGTAATAAGAATTTTACTTTACGAAATCAAAGAACGGTGCCGCTGTAACTATGAACGATTTCTGTGATAAGTCTTGACAGGATGTGAGACTTCTATTTGATGTTAGACTGTGGTTTGAATCCCTCTCTCTCAATACGGGTTAACGTACAAATTTGCTTCCTTCCTTTTTCATGTTTCCCGCCACTTTAATTCAGCTCATGTGGGATGTTTCTGCAGAGTCATCACAAACAGCATACTGCTGATGGAAATCAGAACTACCATTCTGCAATTCCCGTTAGGGAGATGATCTCACAGTATGTGCGCGGCACCTCTGTGTACAGAGATCCCACCGGCAGCTAGTGGCACAACCTCAAGGCAAGTAGCGCTCATTGGTTTTGGCCAGATTCTGCCAGTGCTGAATGTGGCCAGCTGTCATTGGTCAACGATGGCGGGACTCCCGGCTTGTGATGTGTCACACTAATGTGTTACCTGAGATCTTAATGCAGCACAGCGACTCTGCTCCCTAAGTGGCTGACAGCACGGTGGCCCTCTGCGACTGTTGGTTGTGGTGTGATCTGAACCAGCTCTTTGCATGCTGTTGTGGAGGATTGCAGACTTCTTGACCAGTCTGGCTATCATGAACCTTGCCACCACAAAGTGGCCCTACCTGACGTTGTGTTAAAGACATAAACATTTCTAACAAAGCACAAGTGGTGACATCAGAAGGGGATTGCTTAAAATTTGGTTAGCTGGATTTGCACTTGAGGCAGAGGGTGTTTAACATCAGGGGGAGAACCCAGTATCCATTTAGAACTCTATACATAGAACAAGTGATCTGCAAACCATGAGAACAGGTCTTTACTTGTCTACTTGTCTGAGTGAATAATAGCTCGGCGAGAATTTGTTGCGTGGTTTTTCATGTCTACATCTACATCTACATTTATACTCCGCAAGCCACCCAAAGGTGTGTGGCGGAGGGCACTTTACGTGCCACTGTCATTACCTCCCTTTTCTGTTCCAGTCGCGTATGGTTCGCGGGAAGAACGACTGTCTGAAAGCCTCCGTGCGCGCTCGAATCTCTCTAATTTTACATTCGTGACCTCCTCGGGAGGTATAAGTAGGGGGAAGCAATATATTCGATACCTCATCCAGAAACGCACCCTCTCGAAACTTGGCGAGCAAGCTACTACACCGCGATGCACAGCGCCTCTCTTGCAGAGTCTGCCACTTGAGTTTGTTAAACATCTCCGTAACGCTATCACGCTTACCAAATAACCCTGTGACGAAACGCGCCGCTCTTCTTTGGATCTTCTCTATCTCCTCCGTCAACCCGATCTGGTACGGATCCGACACTGATGAGCAATACTCAAGTATAGGTCGAATGAATGTTTTGTAAGCCATCTCCTTTGTTGATGGACAACATTTTCTAAGGACTCTCCCAATGAATCTCAACCTGGTACCCTCCTTACCAACAATTAATTTTACATGATCATTCCACTTCAAATCGTTCCGCACGCATACTCCCAGATATTTTACAGAAGTAACTGCTACTGTCGTGGAAAGAGCTACTATCTGTGGAGTGAAAACATGATATTCTTTGTTTAACATACGGTCTTGGACGTGCAGGGGAAACAAACACCTTTTGTCCTGGCTGTGAACAGCAGAACAGACTTTGGAAGGGAGGGGGAGAAGCGTGGGCGGGAGGGAGGGGGGGGGGAGCATCCTTTGTCCAACAGTACGATGCTGCATCGTGTATCAGTATCTTGTCATTTTATACATCGAGCAATTGGCCTATATTGGAACAGTGGGGAAAATGGTGACAATACCCTTTGTTCCAGAAATGGGAAACCCATAGGGAGGTGGTGACATTGAAAGGCAGTACCCTTTGTTCCAGAACAAAAGTGAAGGAGAAGGGCAGACATGAAAAATCATTCAACAGAACAATAGGAGGATTAGAGAACAACAGGCCTTTTTTGTAGAACACAACACGATTAGAGAATGATAGGGGTGTTAGAGAACAATAGTGCCGTGTTGTATAACTATAGATGGGGAGGTTGGAGGTGGCAATCTTATTGTTACATACAAACACATTCTGTATATCTACGCATGTGCAGACTTTTTTATACGTATTATCTATTGTAGTCAGCCTTTTAATTGTATGTTCACTTTCACTTATTTTATATTGTGTGTGTCTTACAAATCTGAGACAATATACGAATAGTTTTCTAGGAAAGATAGAAGAGGAAATCCCTACTCGTAATCTGGAGATGATTGTCTAACGACGAAACCGGTAAAATCTATGAACTATAATTTTCAATCAACACAAATAAATCTTTCTCTATTAACCCGTTATCAATAGTGTGTGAGAATCAGAAATTTTCACCTTTCCGTGGTACACTAGCGCTGTCCAGCATAGATGTATATTTGTTTATTGAAGAGTGGTATGTATGGTATTCGATTCCACCAATCTTGTGGTTTTCGACCTGGAATTAAAAGCTTTAAATCCTAATAAAGGACAAAATTAAGGCCACCAGGAGTTCGTACAGCATAGAGAGGTGCAATGGTAGTGTGAAAATTTCCAATCAGTAGACTATGCGCCAATACCCTTCATTAAATTCCACAACTTCTGCCATGTCCCGTGACGCCTATGGCACGTAACGATGAAGCACCCGACCGAGAGGCCAATAACCAACGGGACGATAGCCCCAGGAAATTCAGCTTCCACAGTCCCCAACTTTGCCGAAGCTCGACATCCAGCACTAGTGTGAAATTAGAATCACTGAACTTCCGCGAATGGAGACAGAATAAATGAGATCAGTGCCAAGGTATGAAAACTAGTCACAAATACTGAGCCTGTTGTCCGGCCGCTGTGGCCGAGCGGTTCTAGGCGCTTCAGTCCGGAACCGCGCGACTGCTACGGTCGCAGGTTCGAATCCTGCCTCGGGCATGGATGTGTGTGATGTCCTTAGGTTAGTTAGGTTTAAGTAGTTCTAGGGTACTGATGACCTCAGATGTTAAGTCCCAAAGTGCTCAGACCAATTTTAACCATCTGAACCTGTCACGTAATGAATATGTCACTACATTCATAATTTGTGCCGCACCCAAACCTGTGCTCCCTTCTACTTACCGCCAGTAATCTCCTTATCCACTGAGATAACTAAGCTCGCCTTGAGGTTCCTGCCCAATTTTCAATACAAACCACAATTAATGAATGTACGTATTTGGCGTATGTTATTCGATATCTTTCGTTTCATATTCCCGTGAAGCAGACCGTTTTCTTGTTGATACTGATAGACCTGGCGCTATCCGCGTTCTCTTTAATTACCTGCATTGGAGAAACTGAATGAAGAGAAGGACGACCAACTCTTCATTAGTAAACAGAGTTAGCTTTCCACCTCTGAAAATGTGTTGTACATTATAAGCAATTATTGGGTTATGGAGATGTTTTAATAGCAACAAATTGTAAAATTCCCACATAGAAAACGTGCTCTTCGTTGACAGCCGCGCAACTGCAGCTATTCTTCAATCAACTTCTTAAAGTAGAGAAAGCGGCTACCTGGACGAGGCAGGTTTCTGTCAACAGTGTCTGTCCCCGGCAGCGCTAATTAGCTTGGGCAGTGGCCAAAACCTCTGGACAGCACACCCTCAAAACAGCTCAACAACAGCAACAGAGCTCCATGTTCAGCAGGCTCTTAGTCTCTTTCTTTTCGGTGTTGCAAAAGAGTCATATCATTGAATCTGTCTGCCCTGTTATTATAGCGAAAAAATACAGTTTACGTAAAATAAAAAAATGGATGTCTTTTTCCTTGACAGTTAAACATTGTGGGCGGAGCAGTTAGGTAAACAGCGCGCAAGTCCTGCCCCTGTTGTGCGTAGAGATCCTTAGCTAACATTGCGTCTCCTGCCCTCTGTTGGTGTAAATGTAGACTGTCGAAGGTAGGGTCTCTGAATTATCCTACATCGTATTTTTGAATTCCGAACTGTCTGTCATACTCATAAGCGCCTCTCATGTTTCTGCCGTGTGTTGAGACCCGTACTGCCTTCGTTTCGTACCTGTATCGATAACAATGTTTTCATGCTCTTGGAAGAAGAAAACTACGACTTCAGTTCAGAAGGGGGAGTTATTGATTCTGATATTGATCCAGATTTCTGTGTAGCTGAATGCTCAGGTAGGTAATAAATAATAGAAATTAATGTAGTACAGTGTTGGAATATTGTATCGGCAAGAAGGGCATTTGTGAAACAACCATGGTACTTAAGAATGGCTGTTTCAAAACATACCACATAACTTTTTCTGCGGAATAACGACACAATTCAGCAAAATACATCAAACCTTTTAAGATTAAATAAACCAAGTTTCATCACTTCTAATAAAACATCAAACACAGTTACTGGATACACAGTTACAAAGCAACGATTTTCGAAAAAAGTATTAAAACAGCAGTCCATTTGCTCCATGTAAACAGACTGAGGCCTGTTTCGAACGTGTTATTTGATCACGGAAATAAAATGAAAAACGTCAATAGGAATGAAATCAACAGGGTTCTTCACCGCCCCGTGTTGAGGGTTAAAAAAGAATCCCCTGTGGGCCTCGCACCGGCCGCTGAAATCCTGTATCAAATATTCTTCAGCTAATTTATGTTACTATCGTAACTCGTTTGTCGACATTAAGTGGAGGTTCACTATCTTTGGCCCGAAAATAAAAATGTTCATTGAGAATTTTTTCTCGGGATGTGTTATAGATATCAATGTCAAATTTGTTCAAAATGTTTATTGATATTTTCTCTACAAACTGGAATTTTTTCGAGCGGAAATATCGAAGAGCAAAGGCGGAAGTGCCTTCGGAACGAAAAAAAAAAATTAGTTGTAGACCTCCACGCGCGGTATGTCACAGGTCAGCCGGCTAGTTTAAAATCAAAACTAAGTTGACGTTAGAGAAGTATATAAGATTCTTTAGGAGTTGTACCTCGCTTAAGTTATTTGGGCCATAGGAAATAAAATGGCGGCCATTTGAAGAAAAATAGGCCAAGTAAAAATGTTTATAGTTGATGGATCGGAATAAAAGTGGTACAACTCCTAGATTATTTCGTTAGCTTCGTCGGAAACAAAGAATCGTGCCAATCGGTTCAATAGATTTGAAGGTGCCATACGGTGCGATAAAAAAAGTCATTTCGAGAAAAACGCGTTTGAAGTTTTGAGTACATATAAATGCAATATTATGCAACTTACGTTCGATGTGCTATTCCGCGTCCATAAACTAGTCTTTCCTCTTCCTCATAGAGGGCGTTCTGCTCGATCTGGGCCATCCTACACTGCTCCAGAGCTTCTCGTACGGCCGGTGACAAGCGGTTTTCTGCCGCTTGAATCCGGTGGTCGTCCGAATGCTTGGCGAACTTCGTCGAATAGAGTCCTAGAGTGACGTCCATCGTTGTCATGGTCTTCAGAATTACTGAATACCCTTCGTTGAAGATTCTCACTGCCAAGAAAGTCGCAATCTCCACAGTCTTCGCACCAGAATTCAAATGATTGGGGGCTAACTTCCAAACACACGCGTTCAAACTTACAACTGAATTTTGTGTCAAATTAAAAGGAAGGTCAGCGTTGGCCGTAATATTGATGTTTTATGGATGGCAAGATCGATTTTCAATCACATAGTGATCATCTTCAGTGCTGCGTCATTAACCAAAGTTGAGAAGCGATCACAATAAAGATTTATTGTGATCGCTTCTCAGCTTTGGTCAATGATGACTAGATACCAGTGTCTATTAGTTTAATTTGTACACCACAGCACTGAAGATGATCACTATGTAATTGAAAATCGATTTTGCCATCCATAAAACATCAATATTACGGCCAACGCTGATCTTCCTTTTAATTTAACATATATGGTCGTTGTGCACACAGCACTCCATGGAGTCACCAATGTTCTAAGTTCTAGGGGACTGATGACCTCAGATGTTAAGTCCCATAGTGCTCAGAGCCATTTGAACCAGCCTCCCAACCGCCGGTACAATAGCTCGTCCCCCGAAAGATAAAAAAACTGGTACGTGAAAAAGGCCGATTTCAAGCAGGTGCATTCTTTTGTTCAACTACGAATAACAAACACTTCCGTTCCGTATTCGGAAAAACCGTTTCAGAGGTGGATTCTAAACACGTTTATGGATCCAAAAATTCAATTAAAAAAAAATCGATTTTTTAACCAAAAGATAGTAAACCTCCACTTAAATCAACGTTCGGCCTCTATGTCGCTGCTCAGTGTATTGCAATGTGAACTGGTCTCATAACACGTTTGTCTGAATCAGTACGTCCACGATCCCCCAGGTGGCATATGCCGTCATCGGGTCAACATCGACGTCGTCTTTCTGGGGAAATAATTTTTTTTTACAGCAGTGTATGATGACCAACTCCACATCTCGTCTTTAATTTGTGGCTGGCCGGAGTGGCCGTGCGGCTCTAGGCGCTACAGTCTGGAACCGAGCGACCGCTACGGTCGCAGGTTCGAATCCTGCCTCGGGCATGGATGTGTGTGATGTCCTTAGCTTAGTTAGGTTTAATTAGTTATAAGTTCTAGGCGACTGGTGACCTCAGAAGGTAGGTCGCATAGTGCTCAGAGCCATTTTTAATTTGTGCTGGATCTATAAAACGCAGCAAAAACTAACTTCTTACGATTTACAGAAATAAATAAAAATATAGCTCCTCCGTCACAGGCCAAAGGTACGGACTGGCCGCCGTGTCATCCTCAGCCTACAGGCGTCACTGGATGCGGATATGGAGGGTCAACTGGTTAGCACACAGCTCTCCCAACAATACGTCAGTTTCCGAGACCGCAGCCGCTACTTCTCAATCAAGTAGCTCATCAGTTTGCCTCACAAGGGCTGAGTGCACCCCTCTTGCCAACAGCGCTCGGCATACCGGATGCTCACCCATCCAAGTGCTAGCCCAGCCCGACAGCGCTTAACTTCGGTGATCTGACGGGAACCGGTGTTGCCACTGCGGCAAGGCTGTTGGAAAAATAAAAATATAAAATACAGGTTATACATTGTCATTACCGGGTTCAACTGAAGCGGGGAAAATAGGAGTGCCGTAGTCCATTTTACGAGTCTACATGATATAGTTCCTCAACAGTACAAAGACTAATGTGGGGTTACAAGTGACATTAAGGAGCGTTGCTCAGAAAATTACTCCTAGCCGGCCATCTCGATGGAGACACGGCAGAACGGAATACACCGGAATATTCTAAAACTGAGGCTGAAGATCGCGAACGCGAAACAGGGGAGCAGAGTGATTAATGGAGCCTGCCGTTGGAGCGTCAGGCGAACGGGCGCGCTTTAACAGAATGCGACCGAGCCGGCTGTAATCCACAGCCGGGATTAATTAATGCCCAACCGCGCCGAGTCGGCGCTTCAGCGGAGCCGTACATTTTATTTTAATTGACGGCACGCCGTTGCAGGCCAAAAATACGCGCCCCGGACGGGACAGATGCGCGGGGAATTACAGCCAGGCCACACTTTTAGTATTCCAAATATCCTTTCAGCCGTGGGCCGATTTCAAAGCAGGCCGCTTGTCAAATGAACGTCATGAGGAGAGCTTACAGCTCGAATTCCCGCTGACAGGAGATGGAAGTTGAAGCTTCACTCGAGCGCCTAACTACGTTTGTGTGCGGATTCGTTTTAACAGCGGGGAAATCAAAACGTCTGTTTCCTCTGCAAATGAGGTAACGACGTTAATCCGGGAGCTTCAGTAAGAGACATCACATTACTTCACAAAAAACTTGTATGCGCAATTGTGCTATTAACGTTTTGACTGCTGTATTACATACGGAAGGGCGTAACTTAAGACAACCACTTCCCACGTTCTCCTCTCACAGTGATCTGCATAATGACTCATCATCATCATCATCATCATCATCATCATTATTTAAGACTGATTATGCCTTTCAGCGTTCAGTCTGGAGCATAGCCCCCTTATAAAATTCCTCCATGATCCCCTATTCAGTGCTAACATTGGTGCCTCTTCTGATGTTAAACCTATTACTTCAAAATCATTCTTAACCGAATCCAGGTACCTTCTCCTTGGTCTGCCCCGACTCCTCCTACCCTCTACTGCTGAACCCATGAGTCTCTTGGGTAACCCAGTGCTACATCTATAGAGTTCATTCCCAGTTTTTCTTTGATTTCCTCATTGTGGACACCCTCCTGCCATTGTTCCCATCTACTAGTACCTGCAATCATCCTAGCTACTTTCATATCCGTAACCTCAACCTTGTTGATAAGGTAACCTGAATCCACCCAGCTTTCGCTCCCATACAACAAAGTTGGTCGGAAGATTGAACGGTGCACGGATAACTTAGTCGTGGTACTGACTTCCTTCTTGCAGAAGAGAATAGATCGTAGCTGAGCGCTCACTGCATTAGCTTTGCTACACCTCGCTTCCAGTTCTTTCACTGTGTTGCCATCCTGTGAGAATATGCATCCTAAGTACTTGAAACCGTCCACCTGTTCTAACTTTGTTCCTCATATTTGGCACTCAATCCGTTTATATTTCTTTCCCACTGACATTACTTTCGTTTTGGAGATGCTAATCTTCATACCATAGTCCTTACATTTCTGATCTAGCTCTGAAATATTACTTTGCAAACTTTCAATCGAATCGGCCATCACAACTAAGTCATCCGCATATGCAAGACTGCTTATTTTGTGTTCACATATCTTAATCTCACCCAGCCAGTCTATTGTTTCAACATATGATCCATAAATAATATGAACAACAGTGGAGACAGGTTGCAGCCTTGTCTTACTCCTGAAACTACTCTGAACCATGAACTCAATTTACCGTCAACTCTAACTGCTGCCTGACTATCCATGTAGAGACCTTTAATTGCTTGCAAAAGTTTGCCTCCTGTTCCATAATCTCGTAGAACAGACAATTACTTCCTCCTAGGAACCCGGTCATATGCCTTTTCTAGATCTATAAAGCATAGATACAATTCCCTGTTCCACTCATAACACTTCTCCATTATTTGCCGTAAGCTAAAGATCTGGTTCTGACAACCTCTAAGAGGCCTAAACCCACACTGATTTTCATCCAATTGGTCCTCAACTAATACTCACACGTTCCTTTCAGCATTACCTGAGAAGATTTTACCCACAATGCTGATTAAAGAGATACCTCTGTAGTTGTTACAATCTTTTGTGTTTCCATGTTTAAAGATTGGTGTGATTACTGCTTTTGTCCAGTCTGATGGAACCTGTCCCGACTCCCAGGCCATTTCAGTTATCCTGTGTAGCCATTTAAACCTGACATTCCACTGTATTTGATGAGTTCCGACTTAATTTCATCCACCCCCGCTGCTTTATTGCACTGCAATCTATTGACCATTTTCTCTACTTCCTCAAATGTGATCCTACTTCCATCATCATTCCTATCCCATTCTACCTTGAAATCTGAAACATTACTGAACGTATTTTCACCTACATTGAGTAACTCTTCAAAATATTCCCTCCATCTGCCCAAGGCATCCACAGCATTCACCAGCAGTTTTCCTGACCGTCATTTCCTTCTTACCTCCCTTTCGAAGGCTGCTAATTACACTCCAGAATGGTTTTCCAGCAGCTTGACCCATAGTCTCCTACCTGTTTCCAAAGTCTTCCCAAGATTTCTTCTTGGATGCTGCAATTATCTATTTGGCTTTGTTTCTTTCTTCAACATAACTTTCTCTGTCTACCTGAGTTCTAGTATGTAGCCATTTTTGATGCGCCTTCTTTTTCCTTTTACAGACTGCCTTGACTGTGTCATTCCACCAAGATGTTTGCTTCATCCTAGTTTTACACACTACTGTTCCAAGACATTCTTTAGCCACTTCCAGTACTGTGTCCCTGTACCTTGTCCATTCCTTTTCCAATGACTGTAATTGACTACATTCAACTAACTGGTACCTTTCTGAGATCACTGCTATGTACTTGTGCCTGATTTCCTTCTCCTGAAGTTTCTCCACTCTTATCCTCCTACATATGGACCTGACCTCCTGCACTTTCGGCCTCACAATCCCAATTTCACTGCAGATTAAATAATGATCAGTGTCATCAAAGAATGCCCTGAATACACGTGTGTCCCTCACAGCCTTCTTGAATTCCTGATCTGTTATTATATAGTCAATGACAGATCTGGTTCCCCTGCCTTCCCAAGTATACCGGTGAATGTCCTTATGTTTAAAAAAGGAGTTTGTGATTACTAAGCCCATACTGGCACAGAAATCCAAGAGTTGTTTACCGTTCCTGTTGGCCTCCATATCCTCTCCAAATTTACCCATAACCTTTTCATACCATTCTGTTCGATTTCCAATCCTGGCATTAAAATCACCCATGAGCAGAACACTGTCCTTGTCCTTTACTCTAACAACTACGTCACTGAGTGCCTCATAAAAACTATCCATCTTATCTTGATCTGTCCCTTTACAATGCGAATATACTGACACAATCCTAATTTTCTTGCTAGACACTGTCAAATATATCCACATTAGTCGTTCGTTTACATACCGTATTGCAACTACGCTGGGTTGCATTTCTTTCCTGATGTAAAGCCCTACACCCCATTGTGCTATTCCTGCTTTGACTCCTGACAGGTAGACCTTGTATTCTTCCACTTCCTCTTCCTTCTCACCCCTTACCCGAATGTCACTAACTGCTAAAACGTCCAGCCCCATCTTACTTGCAGCCTCTGCCAGCTTTACCTTCTTCCCAGAGTAGCCCCCATTGATATTAATAGCTCCCCATCTCATTACCATTTGTTTGCCAAGTCGTATCTTAGGAGTCCCTGGTTTGTCAGTTAGAGGTGGGACTCCGTCACCTCCAAAGGTTCGAGGCATTTTGCTCTGATTGTTGCCAGCATCATACTTAAAGTACCAGGGAAGCAGGTTGCTAGCCTTACTTGCCCCGAGTCTCATTGGGTTTTACCCCTAACGGTTGAGGGACTAACCGGTGGATTTGGTAGTCTTTTCCGTATGAGCACAAAGGTGACCACGACTCAGAATATGACCGAGATGCCCAGCCTTGTTCCAAAGTAACTGGTATCCCGACTGTGGGGACCACTTACTTGGCCACTCATACGTTGCCCGTGGTTCATGAACTAGGACATGACTACAGGAACCCACACCATGAACCACCTGCATAATGACGGTCCTCTAAATATGTTGTTCAGATATCACAGATAAATTTGCTAAGTTCTCAATGAGTGCAGAAGTTCGCAGCAACGCTCGTTAAATATACTACAATCGTATTTGGTAGATACCCATGCTCGCTTTCGACCGTCGAATATACCGACCTGTACAAGTTCACATTGATAGGTCCTTGAACGGGTCCCAGCATACACGTGAGTTTGTCTTCGTATAATGAAATTCATTTTGTCCGTCAGAAGCGACTGGAGCAAGGCTTTGACTGTGAGAGCAGTTTTATAAAATAACATTTGCTTCTGCCAGTCGCGATTCTCCTTTATTTTTTTCAGAGTTCTCACGTATTATGACATTGTTAGACGTTTTGTTTGTGATGTCTGAATTTCTGCATTATTCTGGTGTCTTTACTCCCCGCACAGTCGATTTTGTGGTACTGATGTAATTTCGTTTATAGAGAATGGAGAGTTCGTTAAAACTCCTTACTTGCGGATTTACTGTTATCTTCTTCTACATCTACATCTAAGTGATTACTCTGCTATTCACCATAAAGTGCCTGGCAGAGGGTTCAATGAACCACCTTCAAGCTGTCTCTCTACCGTTCCACTCGCGAACAGCGTGCGGGAAAAACGAGCACTTACATTTTTCTGTGCGAGCCCTGATTTCTCTTATTTTATCGTGATGATTATTTCTCTCTGTGTAGTTGGGTGCCAACAGAATGTTTTCGCAATCGGAGGAGAAAACTGGTGATCGAAATTTCACGAGAAGATCCCGTCCCAACGAAAAACGCCTTTGTTTCAATGATTGTCACTCCAATTCACGTATCATGTCTGTGGCACTATTCCCCCTACTTCGCGATAATACAAAACGAGTTGCCCTTCTTTGTCCTTTTTTGATGTCATCCGCCAGTCTCATCTGATGCGGATCCCACACCGCACAGCAATACTCCAGAATAGGGCGGATAAGCGTGGTGTAAGCATTCTCATTAGTAGACCTGTTGCACCTTCTAAGTGTTCTGCCAGTGAATCGCAGTCTTTGGTTTTTTCTACCCACAATATTATTTATGTGATCGTTCCAATTTAGGTTATTTGTAATTGTAATCCCTAAGATTTAGTTGAATTTACAGCCTTCACATTTCTGTGACTTGTCGCGTAATCGAAATTTAGCTGATTTCTTTTAGTACTCGTGTGAAAAACTTCACACT
The DNA here is from genome assembly GCF_021461385.2 of Schistocerca piceifrons. Lineage (NCBI taxonomy): Eukaryota > Metazoa > Arthropoda > Insecta > Orthoptera > Acrididae > Schistocerca > Schistocerca piceifrons. The sequence continues at coordinate 316,620,944 of NC_060139.1, read as the reverse complement.
TTTCCTTATTCAGGGTCAATTGCCACTTTTGGCACCATACAGATACCTTATCTAAATCATTTTGCAAGTCGTTTTGATCATCTGATGACTTTACAAGACGGTAAATGACAGCATCATCTGCAAACAATCTAAGACGGCTTCTCAGATTATCTCCTATGTCGTTAATATAGATCGGGAACAATAGAGGGCCTATAACACTTCCTTGGGGAATGCTGGATATTGATTCTGTTTCACTCGATGACTTTCCGTCTGTTACTACGAACTGTGAGCTTTCTGATAGGAAATCACGAATCCAGCCGCACAACTGAGGCGATACTCCGTAGGCACGCAGTTTGGTTACAAGACGCTTGTGAGGAACGGTGTCGAAAGCTTTCTGGAAATCTAAAACTATGAAATCAGTTTGACATCCTCTGTCGACGGCACTTATTACTTCATACTCACACGTATTATGCAACACACAATTGACAGTTCACAGAATCCGTTAAAAAATATTGCTTGATATTGTATGTTTCTGTTTTCAGTGTGCACTGTGACCTGTCAGTGGTGTAATGTAACGTACGAGAGAAATCAGATATGGGAGGAGAACAAGAAATCGGCGAGGAAAAGTTATTTCCACATTCGTTAGTATCCGTAGAGAAAGATACCACAGTATTACAAAACTGAGCGGGTTTATATTACAGTAAACGCACTACAATAATTCAGCAACTCACACATCGCAAACACCTCGCTACGCCGCTTTAATAGACAGTCACGAAATATTTTCCTTAATAAAATTATCCCCACTTACTAACCTAGCGTCGTTGCTCGTCAGAAACAGTTATGTAACATTTCGGCTCTTGAAATTCTTGAACCTCATTTATACCAGTTTGGATTAGATCTTCTGTGACATAATTACCAGGGGACACTGCTGTTAAAAACATACTACGATTCCAACACAAGTATTTGCATCACCAGATGTCCCATACAGAATTCTCCATGTTTAGCAGTGCCCCCGCAGTTGAATATTTAACTCCGAAAATCTGGCCGAGTTCGGGTATGTGCCACAACCACATTTCAAGTAGTGAAGATATCTGCAAAGTTTTTCATGACTTCATTTTTTATATCACTTTATTTTATTTATTTAGTTTATAATCAGTCAACCATTAAGTTACAAACCATTTGCACAAAGCGTTTTCAGTGACATGATAGAACGAAACATACATAAGAAATAAAGATGAGTTACATTATCACTTACAGTCTACGGTATATAAGATTTTAAATTCAGTCAAGCACAAATAAATGAAATTAGGCTACATTAACGTGACATAGTTCTAAAAACGCTGTATATTTCTGGATTGTTGCTACATGGACTGTGCGCAGTCCGGCACTTCGTGGATCGGGGTTCGATTCCTGCTGTTACCAACTTCTTTAAAGATTGTCTTTTATTCCTCGCAGTGTTAAACTAGTAATTATGAAATTTAAATATATGTATACAGTTCAATTTATATATGTAAAATCAATGTATTCAATTTAGACACAATTACTACCCTTGTATGGCAAAGGGCTATAGGTTAGATGGCGGTAACAAAATACGAGGATATTTCGTATGAAAGCGTTTTCTTTCGGAGATCTGCTAAACAGGCCCTTTTCCAGTGATATTTGGAGGAGAAAGTGAGATTTTAAAATTAGGTAGACGTATTTCAAATATAAATCTTGCAACTGAGGAGCATCAGAAGCGGTACACCGATCTGGCTTACCTAACACAGAAAATTTCGAAATACTTGCAAAATATTTTGATAATCTTCTTAATTGTCCAAAATAAATCCATAAGTTCGAATCCTCACTCACTCATGAAAAGGTAGAAGATGGTTCCCCCCTCCTCAATCAGAGAAATTGTAGAAGTTATTAAAACCTTATAAAGATGAGCTAAAGTTTATGTCTGAGAAAACGTTGGAGAATAGAATGTTACCTTGATACACGCACTACCTAATAAAGGCAATAAAAAAATGTTAAAAATGGTTAAAATGGCTCTGAGCTCTATGGGACTTAACATCTGAGGTCATCAGTCCCCTAGAACTTAGAACTACTTAAACCTAACGACCCGAAGGACATCACACACATCCATGCCCGAGGCAGGATTCGAACCTGCGACGGTAGCGGTCACGCAGTTCCAGACTGAAGCGCCTAGAACCACTCGGCCACACCGGCCGGCAAACAAAATGTTAACCACTACAGATGAATTTCTTCGCAACCAGTTGCATGTAACATAATTTCCAAGATTATTTTGAAGGGCGTAAAAACAACACTGTTGAGTACTATAGGTGAATATCATGGTGGTTTTAGAAAAGACAGATCATGTTCTGAATAAACATTTAATCTTAAGTCAATCGTTTGTCGCAGATTACTGAATTGAGAAGATCTTTGCTGATTTCCAGAACACTACTGATTCCACTGACAGACACTATGGACAAAATAAAACTATTTTATTTGAACCTGGTTGATGTCCCTTTCAAGCTCCTAGAATATTTCGCCTAAGTGGGTCGTAGGAAAAAGTTAATAGCACTTGCAAGCTTTAAGTATACAGTTTCAGTGATTTTTGAGAATCCCTTGCCGTAATACGGCAAATACAAAAATATGATGGCAAAAAGTTGGTGTCTTTGACAAAGGACGGTCTTGAATTACCTAAGGATGCTCTTTAAAGGCTGACACTGACAAAAATGACAAGGCAGTGATGGACTTTGAGATGTTTCTGTTTGAGATTGCTCTTCTGTCCCCACAAGTGACTCTGCAGGTGCGTACATCAAGGATTCACTGAATTATGAAGTTTGATATAGGCATTGATGAAGAGTAGTGTCAGGATACAGAACAAGAAAATGTGGATAGTAAAATGTCACCAGCTGAAGAAGCCTCCCGAATAGAGGACGTTGTTAAATTTGTTTCCATGTGCTGGTGTCCAAGATTGAATATCACTCTTCATCCTATGAATGCTGTAATTGACGACTGCAATTAGCTGTCACCTTATTTAGGTCATTTCATTGTACGCTAGTCAGCTCTGTTACTGTTTTTGTGGAATAAAAAAGGGACTGGAAAAAAAATGCTCAGATTAGTGATTTGTGGACCTGGTTCGATTCCCGCTGTGACAAACTTTTTTCATTTTTTATTCCTCACTATGTTAAACTATTACTTAAAAAGTTAAATATATCTGAACAGTTCAACTTATATACGTAATATTAATATATTCAGTTTAGTTACGGTTACTACCCTCGTAAGACAAAAGGCTAGAGGTCACCACATTGTAGTACATTGGTCGCCACTGCGTTTGGTACAAAATAACCAGCTGAGTCGCGCTTATGGCACTCGGGTGTCAGAATACAATAGACAAGACCATATTGAGTTAGCTCCTTCTGAAGGACATACAGTCACCTTTTATCCACCGCATCACATAGTCAAAAAGGAAAGACCAGGGCTATAAAATGGTATGTTGGTTCTGATGGGTTTGCTCATGAATGAGGCACCCCATGGCTTAATGGCGGTCCAGAAATTGGTCATAATCTTCTACCAGGAGTGATGGCTGTGCTTCTACGGTTCCACCTACCGGCTCATAGAATTATAGTTGGCGAGGCCTCAATTTACTCTCGGTAATTGGCGAAAATACGTATTAAAATACGGAGGTACGCATAAAACATCATCCGAAATTGTGCTGAACGCATTCTCTGACAATTGTTTCGAGCAATTAGTCATGAGTCCTCTCGAGTAGTACAGGGCTGTGAAAACACACCTGACCTCTTAGCAACAAATAATCCTGAGGTAATAACTAGCATCAAAACGGATTCAGGGATTAGTGAAAGTCGTAGCGAAAGTGAATACCGTAACTCCCAGATCCTTCAGAAATAAACGAAAAATGTAGATGTTCAAAAAAGCAGTTAAAAATTCACTTGACGCCTTCCTGGTAGACAATTTCCATTTCTTCCAAATTAACTATATAAATGTACACCAGACTGGCTGGAATTCTTAGAAACAGTATCGACAGCAATTGAAGCATTTATACAAAATAAATTAACAAACGACGGAGCTGATCCCCCGTGGTACACAATACAGGTCGGCACTCTGTTGCAGAAACAGCGAAAAAAGCGTGCCAAATTTAAACAAACTCAAAATCCCTAAGACTGGTGATCTATTACAGAAGCTCGAAATGTTGCGCAGATTTCAATGCGAGATGCTGATAATAGTTTCCCCAACGAAACCTTGTCTCGAAACCTGGAAGAAAATCATAGAGATTATGGTCATGTGTAAAGTATGCTAGCGGCAAGACACAATCAATGCCTTCTCTGTTCGACAGCAATGGAAATACTATCGATGACAGTGCTGCTAAAGCAGAGTTACTAAACAAAGCCCTCCGAAATCAGCCGGCCGGAGTGGCCGAGCGGTTCTAGGCGCTTTAGTCTGGAACTGCGCGACCGCTACGGTCGCACGTTCGAATCCTGCCTCGGGCATGGATGTGTGTGATGTCCTTAGGTTAGTTCGGTTTAAGTAGTTCTACGTTCTAGGGGACTGATGAGCTCAGATGTTAAGTCCCATAGCGCTCAGAGCCATTTGAACCTCCGAAATCCCTTCACCAAAGAAGACGAAGTAAATATTAGATACTCCGAATCAAAAATAGCTGCCAACGTGAGCAACTTAGAAGAAGACATCCTCGGACTAGTAAAGCAACTCAAATCACTTATAAAAAGCAAGCCTTCCGGGCCAGACTGAATACCAGTTACGTTCCTTTCAGAGTATGCTGATGCAATAGCTCCATACTCAACAATCATATACAACCACTCAGTCGATCAAAGATCCGTACCCAAAGGCTGGAAAGTTGCACAGGTGACACCAATATTCAAGGTGGTCAGTACGAGTAATCCACTAAATTACAGGCTCATATCACTAACGTCGATATGCAGCAGGATTTTGGAACATATATTGTGTTCGAACATTACGAATCACCTCGAAGAGAACTGTCTATTGACACACAGTCAGCATCATCCCTGCGAAACATAACTACCTCTTTACTCACTTGAAGTGTTGAGTGCTGTCGACAAGGGATTTCAGATTGATTCCGCATTTCTAGATTTCCGGCGGCTTGTAATCAAATTGCGTGCTTATGGAATATCGTCCGAGTTACGCGACTGCATTAGTGACTTCCTGTCAGTGAGGTCACAGTTCGTTGTAACTGATGGACAGTTCAAAAAATGGCTCTGAGCACTATGGGACTTAACATCTGTGGTCATCAGTCCCCTAGAACTTAGAACTACTTAAACCTAACTAACCTCAAGACATCACACACATCCATGCCCGAGGCAGGATTCGAACCTGCGACCGTAGCAGTCCCGCGGTTCCGGACTGTAGCGCCTAGAACCGCACGGCCACACCGACCGGCTGATGGACAGTCACAGAGTAAAAGAGAAGTGATTCGTGGTGTTCCCTAAGATAGTGTTACAGACCCTCTGCTGTTCCTTGTCTATATAAACGCTTTAGGAAACAATCTGAGGAGCAGTGTTAGGCTGTTTGCAGATTACGTTGTCGTTTATCGCCAGTAAAGTTATCATAAGATCAAAACAAATTGCAAAACGATTTAGAAAAGATACGTGTATGGTGCTAAAATTAGAAATTGATCCTAAATAATGAAAAGTGTGAGGTCATCCATATGAGTGCTAAAAGGAATCTCTTAAACTTCGGTTATACGATAAATCAGCCAAAACTCAAGGACGTAAATTCAGCTAAATGCCGAAGAATTACAATTACGAACAACTCAAATTAGAAAGAAAACACAGAAGCCGATCCAAAGACTGCTTACTGGCAGAACAGTTAGAAGATGCAACAGATCTACTAACGAGACTGGCTACATTCCGCTTGTCCTCCATCTTCTGGAGTACTGATGGGCTGTGTGGGCTCATTATCAGATAGGGTTAACAGAGTTAATCGAGAGGGCTCGAGAAAGGGCACTACCTTTTGTACTATCGAAAAGTACGGGAAAGAGTGTCACGGAAATGATACGGGATCTGAGGTGGACATCATTAAAATAAAGGCGTTTCTCTTTGTAGCGGGCTCTTACCATGAAATTTCTGTCACCAACTTTGTCCTCCGAATGCGAAAATACTTTTTTGATGCCGACCTACATAAGGAGAAACGATTATCATCATAAAATAAGGGAAATAAGAGTTCGCACAGGAAGCGTATATGTGTTCGTTTCTTCCGCGCGCTGTTCGAGATTGGAATAATAGAGAATAATTGTGCAATTGGTTTGATGAAACCACTGTCAGGCACTTAAGTGGGGCTTGCATAGTTCGATGTAGACGTAGATGTGTATGATACCTCTGACAGTGGAACTCACGTGCCAGTGCCGACCGCGGTGGCCGTGCGGTTCTACGCGCTACAGTCCGGAACCGCGGGACTGCTACGGTCGCAGGTTCGAATCCTGCCTCGGGCATGGATGTGTGTGATGTCATTAGGTTAGTTAGATTTAAGTAGTTCTAAGTTCTAGGGGACTGGTGACCTAAGATGTTAAGTCCCATAGTGCTCAGAGCCATTTGAACCATTCATGTACCAGTACCGTTATTGCCCACTATGAGCACTTGTTCATCTCCGCTAGTGTGAAACATGTTTCCTCTATGGAACTAGTGCTCATAACCCTTAAGGTATACATTTTAAAGCCGATGTTTACTGCACATTTTTTCTTGTTTGCGTCCTTACTATAACCTCTGAAAGTTGCCCACCATACAATCTTAGCAGTAACAGTAGTGGTACGTGTATTTCACTGTCAGTGGCATTAGAACGCTTTACCCATGTGACTTTCGACTCGTTCTTTTCCGGTACGAGGACCCTTATCTCAAATTGATACATTTATCCTTTTCCATTATCCCTAACAATTTGTAACATCATCGCGGAATCTCCTGTACATACATAATTTACAGGCGCTAGCACCTGTAACTTTGGCGCTTTGTAGTGCCGTTGGATGGCGTTTCCGGACATGGGTTTCTGTTCGAAATATTATGGTCTCACTCCCCTCTACAAGTTCTAGAAGTTTGTAACGGGAATTTCCTAACATTCTGTACATTAGACTAAGTGTATGGGTGTCGGTGCGCCTGACAACGAAAAACAAGACGCATTGTTGTCTCTCTATTATGAGCTGATCTCATTCACGCAACAAATACGGCTGCCATTGTCAAAATGGGCAACAAAATCACCACAATTGAGCGAAACACAAGACATAAAAACGAATACTACAATTCTATACAAATTACTAGATACAATTAAAGATATGCTTTCTGTACTTCGAGCGGCTATTATTGGCAAAACATTAGACATGATAGCAACCGAAAGAAATTTGTTACGAGTTAATGCAAGTATCTACGATTCTCTGGGTTTAATGTCGCCAGTATCCATAACCAGAAAGATTTTATTCCAAGACATTTGGCTGCTTGGGTCGTATTGAGACTAAATCCTGTCTCATCAGCTTGCCTCGAAATGGCGTACGTCACCGTCGCTTCCTGATGTATCCGATTGTATTCGGGTTCACCTGAACACCTGAGAAAACAAGCTCCCGTATTCAAGTTTTTGTGATGCTTCTGATCGAGTGTATTGGGTCGACTTTTACGTCACGAGCGAGGAGAACGGAAAGAAATACAAAGAAAATGGTTCAAATGGCTCTGAGCACTATGGGACTTAACATCTGTGGTCATCAGTCTCCTAGAACTTAGAACTACTTAAACCTAACCAACCTAAGGACATCACACACATTCATTCCCCGAGGCAGGATTCGAACCTGCGATCGTAGCGCCAAAATACAAAGATACACAATTGATTGGCAATAAAAAGAGTTTAGCACCCTCAAGAGAGGAACAATCTCTTGCTCAGCTGCGAGCTACATTGTTGGGAACAAGAGTTGGGTTGTTTTGGGGGAGGAGACCAGACAGCGAGGTCAACGGTCTCATCGGATTAGGGAAGGAAGAGGAAGGAAATCGGCCGTGCCCTTTCAAACGAACCATCGCGGCATTTGCCTGGAGCGATTTAGGGAAATCACGGAAAACCTAAATCAGTGTGGCCGGACGCGGGATTGAACCGTCGCTCTCCCGAATGCGAGTCCAGGGTGTTAGCCACTGCGCCACCTCGCTCGGTGGGAACAAGACTGTTGCGTAATTACTGCGAGGATACCAACTGTGTCATTGGCAATACAACGATTTGGATGATGCTCCATAGCACTAGCATCGATAGGAGCAGAGCCCAGCATCTCGAAGTTGACTGCCCTACAAGCAGCTTGGTGGGGAGGCCGGCGAGAAAGAACGGTTGGTTCAGTAAAACGGCGCCGTCGTAAAGTTCTCAGGCGAAGCAGTCTGGACGAGCAGAGACTTCAAACTGTTCTTGTAAGCATTGAAGCCACAATCAACTCGAGAATTGCCTGTTAGACTGGCGATATGCTCGCGCCAGCTGTTCCAGGTAGGGGGAAACTTACTACCTTACCGACAATGGAACCATCTGACCTATGAATTGCGGATTTTGATGATTGTAAAGTATTCTGTAGAGGTACCTGTGCTGAGTGTCTGGCTAGTGGATGTTCATGCGACGGCCCCTCGTTTCTGAGAATATCGATGTTGAAGTTTTAAGGGTATTTTGACCGAGTGGGCGTAGTGCAGAGGCTTAGGTTCGCGGCTACCTCGCTCGAGGTACGGGCTCGAACCCTGTCCATGTGCGTTTTTCTCTGTTTTTTTCTTTCTTTCTTTCAGTTTCATCGCACAGAATATCATGAAATAGCAAAATTATTTAAAAATAGTCATTTCAACCGTAGTTATTTCATTAATAAATAAATCGCTATAGCAAAAATTCCTTCAAATGTGTATTAAGTTTGTGAGGTAAGGGCGAGTTGTGGCGCCCTGAAAATATTTTAAGTTCGCAGTTGGCGTGGGCGAATGGGCCGCTCGCCAAGCTGGGGCTCGTCGGCAACCGCGTGGTGCCGAACATTCGCCGGAGCAAGACGGGTAGCGCCAGCGCGTGGTCCAGGCTGACCGCGTGGCTGGGAATTCCATGTTGACGCCGTGTCGAGGACTGTGCTTTGTGTCGGTGAAGGAGATCTGTGTGCTGGGAGTGCCAAAGATGGCGGACTTTGTGAAACCATAACGGCAGACATTTCACAGTTCATGTAGAAATTAATAGTAGGCAGAGGAATCATGATACCTCAAAAAGAAACATGCATTATTTGCACTATGATTCTGGTGGTGTAATCAGATTTTCAATATCTTTTTTAGTCTAAAGTTTAGGATCTGACTTTAAATTATACAAGTAACACCCAGCAACGAATTTCCAAAATCTAAGCAGTTCATCCCATTTTGTCAATCGACGTGTCTTTAGAAAGCTATTAGTGAAAACTTAAATTGGTATGAATTATAGTCATGTAACTTGAATAGTTCATGACTTATTGGAGGTCAAAATTACTATTGATCGTATGAGGCCATAAGTACTCCACAGTTACACGAAAAAACGGTAGCAGCTTGCTTATAAATATATATTTATCAGTCTGTGTCTTTGTTTGTATCAGATATATACTATTCATCAAGAAATTGGGCAAATATTTTCTGTGTTTTAGAAAGCACAGAGACATTAGGCCTACTTTTGCTTCTCTTCCTTTGATATATGTTTATTTAAGTTCTTTATGAATATAATAATGTGTGCTAGAACGTGTTTATGGTCCAGCAGTAGGAATATTTATTTAATTTCTAGTTATTGAAATGTAAATCCAGTATTTCGTATGTGTTTCAATATGTTTGTGAGTGTGCGATGGCTTGGAGACATGGCGGGAGCGCTCTAGCCAATCACAGCGCTCGTTACTATGGTAGGCGACTACTGAAGTCAATGTAGAGACTGTATGGAAGTGGGGGAGGAGCATCGGGATGCAGAGTACACGAGTGAGTGCTGGACAAGAAGGCGTAACGGACGGTCGCAAGAAATACTTGGAGAGTGTTAAGCAGTTTGCGGGTGGTCGCGGGAGATAGAAATAATTACTGGTGCCGACTTGTGCACTTGTGAGATTTCCGTGGCTTTTGCAGTGAAGACGTAGTATGCGTTTAGAAGTGAATATCTCGCGAGCAATGTTGTTGTTTATAACCAATTATGTGAAGTAGGAATCTATTGTTTCCCTGTTATTCAACTTATATTTTATTTAATTGCTGGACCATCGACACCAATAAGTGTTTTGCAGTAAAAAATGGCATTTTTATAGGTACTTATGCTATCGTACTTATCATTTAAAGTAGTTAAAATAGTACCTGCAGATTTTATTTAATTGCAATTTTTCATTTATAAATTTCTACGTTACATTCAAAATTCGCAATTTCCGAGTGATACGAACTTTCGACCACTCGATTAATGTGTATATTCATATTGTATACTGTAGACTCGGCGGTATTTGGCTTGTAATGCGGCAACTACGTATCCCAGCCCCTAGACAACGAAACCAGCCAAAACTTTTAATATTTCAACTCTGAGTCTCACGGTACGTAGTTGACGGCCACCATTAATTTTTTTGAAATCCCGCAAATTTGTTGCAGAATAGATTAAATGGTTCAAATGGCTCTGAGCACTATGGGACTCAGCTGCTAAGGTCATTAGTCCCCTAGAACTTAGAACTAGTTAAACCTAACTAACCTAAGGACATCACAAACATCCATGCCCGAGGCAGGATTCGAACCTGCGACCGTAGCGGTCTTGCGGTTCCAGACTGCAGCGCCTTTAACCGCACGGCCACTTCGGCCGGCGCAGAATAGATTACAGAATCGTCTTAATCACTATCGATTGCTGCGCCAGAACAGAATTCCAGACACCATTTGTCGTAGAAGCAACACCGAAACATGAACTCGTAAAGCATCACACACATTTAATGAAGCTACTGCCTTGCAGCCCCATAGATTTTTCAGAAGCGATAGTGGAAAACACTGTTTACTCAAATTGAAAAGATTGTTCTTTCTTCGATCATCTTCAGCGCGAACCAAGCGTATTTGATCGCTCTTGTGAAAACAGGTGATCTGAACTGATGCTGAATTAAAGAATGTCTCTCTATCGGAGTGTAACCTCGAAGCTATCTCTGTGTTAGTTTTCAGCATTTTCAATTTTTTTCGTGAATATTTTGGCCTGACTTTAAAAATAAACACCAGAGGATTGGCGATGTAGATAATTTTTACGGTGCAGCTGCCTGCTTGTATTTCAGCTACAAAGATTCGATGGTAAAGTGACTGATCAGTCTGCCCTCCCCACAAAAAAATAATGTAAAAAAACGTTCTTGTTCCACGTGCAGAAGTAGTCCAGATTTTAAGAACTATTTGGCAGCGCTTTCGTGATCCCTGATTTAGTGCACGTCACAATTATTTTTTGAACAATCCGATGAAAATTTCCCGAATGGTTCTTGCATCCGTAAGAAAAAGTAAGAGAATATCTTTGCTAACGCAGTTCGCACTGCGCTGTGAAGGACTGACTAATCTTGTCGAAGTCGGTTTTCGCTTCTTGTTCCGCAAGGGATCTATTTTCCGTCTATTGGTATCGACAGCTGATTTTGCCGGTATTAGCTACACAATCGAGGTCAAAATCAGGGTTGAATATTTTCGTCATTGTAAGGATTCCTTCCAGAGCTTCTCATACTTTTCCATTGTTGAGAACGCTATGTAGGTGTCCAAAGATATGGAATTTTAACTACGAAACGCAAATGGAACCCTCATTTGAAGACAGTGTGCTGTAATGATTCACTTATTAATGATAATATAATTACTGTTGAAATGACTGTTTTTGAATAATTTTGCATGATTTGTACTATTTAAGGATATTTTGTAAGATAAAAGTTACGGACAGAGTTTGAATCTGTACCGCCAGAGTGGTATCCATGAACTGCCCTCGCTCGGTCTAAACGTAATTAACCTTACGGTTATAGGTGATACGCAGACAATTTCAACATCGGTGTACTCGGAAACTCGGGGCCATCGCATGAAAACCCACTAGCCAGGTACTGAGGACAGGGCCCTCTACAGTATACTTAATACCCAAAAAAATCCGTGTTTAACACGTCATGTGGTCCCCATGTGAGTGGGCTGGCGCCCTCAATAGCCACAGACTCAGCAAAAGAATTTATGCTCCAGCAGAAAGTAACAGAAGACTTCTGGAATCGTTGGAGCAAAGAGTACTTACTGGTCCTCAGAAGGCTTCATCAGGTCCAGAACGTTGGTAGAAGCAAGAAAATTAGAACTGGCGACATCATCCTTCTACAATAAGACTTCTTATCCCGACATGGAGTCTATGTGGTAAAGGGCGATAGCAAAAGACTTACGAACTGGCCGGGACGAAGTTAGTAGTACTGTTATTCTAAGAGAGATTAACAATCCACCTGGACATTGTCCAGACTGGAGATAATGTTGCGGCGCGGTAGAGTCATAAAACAGTCGCAACACTCCGTGTCGTTTCTGTTGCCCACTGCAACGGGCAGCGCCCCAAGAGGCCAACACGTGACACTTCTAAATATGATATCGGATGAGTACGAATACTATCTTTTGTATCCATTTGTAACATAGTTTTTATAATAGGGAGCGTATGTATTGACATAAAAGTCGACAAAAACTAAAAATGACACCACTTTTGTTGTTTCTTAGTTTCGTAAGGATCCTGAGAGGTTTGAATGGTACATAGCACAACACGTGATTTACGATCTCTTGTAACGTACACATATTTACTGGAGAATATCATTTTCCCTTAATAAAACCTTAATGGAACATATTCTCTCCTCTCAGAATACTTTTTTACCTAGTGTAGTTCCTTCATATTTTAAGTGAAAATGTAGTGCTCCTATGTTTTTTTTTCATAGAAGGCTTTCGCCTCATCGCACCTGTGTTTTTAAATTGTATATATTCTTCGTCCTTTTCGCTTTCCGTCATTAATCTTTTTTACTTAAAATATAAACATTCCTCATATTTTTTTTTATTTTTCTGTCACCTTCGCTTTCGTTTTATGAGCCGTCTTGGCTGAAGAGCAGTGTTGTACCGCTGACCGCTGACATCTCTCAATCTCACATCTCACCCCCCCCCCTCCCCCCACGCTCATATGGGGCATGGCGGGATAAAACAACAATAAATAAAAAACTTCCTTTAATAAAAAGGATTGCTAGTAAACACCAGAAGACTTGACCTTTAATAGAAAGAAGCCTTGTATCCGTCTAACAATTCAACTTTTGTTCTCTGCACTTCCAAGGAATGTGAATGGAAGTCGTAGGAAACCTGAATGGAATGTAATAATGACATTATTTAATGTACTAAATAAGCCATCACACCTGTAGTTAGAAGAGAAAACCACACAAAAGTGATAACAGAACCCTGAAAGCAAGAAAACTCTCTCCCAACACAAGAAGAAACCAAATCGACAATTGCTTCTTCATCTGAGCCACAAACGGCAGTAATCGTCAACACATTCAGGTTTTAAGCAAAAATAATTAAATTTTCAAAAATATTCACGTATTAGAAAATCGAGTGAAGTGTGAGAATGGGTGAACCACTAGACTCCATGCAAAAGTAATACGTGCCAAACAAAGTGCCTATCTGACAACAACAGAAATATCTGCTTTCGTGCATGAGACATGTGTTTATATTGTCTTGCTGTCATCGGAGCAAGATGTAGTTATGCACACATTTGAAAGTATTTCTTCATGAATAAGTTGTAGCTTGTGTCAGTGAATCAGTGAGATTCAGCTTCTTTTTTTACACTTATTTCACGATAATTCATGTGTCTTGGTAATTTACTAATGCATACTAATACAATTATTTCGTTTGAATGTACCACTAGGACTGGAGGACGCATTACCGATTTCATATTTCCACGGGGGTAATTTCTGAGATTTTCAGACTCCGTTTTTAACACTGAGTGATGTAACGGAGAAATGAAAACCTCATAGATTTATAGCTTCGCTAACTCGACCGCGGCAACAAAACGACATTGACTGACAGGAGCCGTCGATAACGCTCGCATGTACTGAAATCAGACCGCTAGCCTCGTTAAAAACAATGGTCATGGACTTCCGATAGGGATCCGAAAGTTATATCGTTAACTCGTACTGTTTGCAAGGGACGCGTCCAGTCAGATAAAAACGAGGTATGTTTCAGGCGTTAAGTTCAGCACCGTACTTTATTTTCGAAAACAGTGATCTCCAAAATAATACTTAAAGCGAATGAGTCACAAAATGCGGTTAAAAATAAAAATAAACTAAATTTAACATGATACAGTCCATACTAGCGCTTCTGCACATGTAAGCGAAGCATACTTATGTGCTCTCTACACACATAATAGCTCACTTTTATAAGTAAGATGCTTGAGCTGTCAGGGCAGTTGATGTAAAGTGCACTAGATGGAAGTAAAATGACCGTCTGACATGTTACCGGTGTACCATGATACTGGGTATATTTCTGTTTTTCTCCTTACGTGTGCTTTTCACTTTTCATTAGGAATAGTAAGTTTGCATCTTGTCTTTTCCGTAGTTCTGATGATGAGTGATAAGAGTCGAAATTTTACGTGTTAAAAGTCCTTTCACTGTGATCAGCGTATCTGTAAATAAAAAATCCATAGCAGTATTTTACGGCTAGACAAAATTTCTCTATCTGACGTTAAGACCAATGGTATTTTGTTTTTGTCATGTTAGTACACATACCTCTATAATGTGAAATGGATAAACTGGAATATCGTGTAGTAAAAGAAAAAAAAAGAAAAAAAATGAAACAAAAAGAAATTGCATCCTCACCTACAGAACTCTGTGTTTCACTGCCAGGATGGGTAGTCTTCATTATCGTAAACTTTACTTTGTACTTTGACTGTATGCATGTTTGGAATGGAGAGCTGCTTACGTTACTCTGCGCGGCTTGCCAGCTTGCTTCTGCTCTTTATCGGACTCCTCGGGGCAGCGCTGTAAGGTGCTTGAAAACGAGCGGTGCTGGCGTCCACAGGAACCTCCACTTGCAGCACACTCAAGTATTCAGTGGCACTTACGGCCAGGTTCTGGTCTCGAGGGCCGCTCTCGGCTGGCTGGAGTGTCGCTGCAGTTCATCATCACACTACTTCATCATTTCCCTCAAGTTATTCTCTAACTCTCTGTTCTATTTCCCAACGAGAAAGGTCACAGCATTTTTTTTAATTTATTGCTATTGTATTTCTTCTCTTAGTACACTACGCACCGTCAAGTTATTCGTCTGTTGGACCTGGAATCTACACACAGTTTATTACGAATCAAGTTATCATCTTCCAGTACATCTACATACCAGGGCTATTTTTGCTTTTCTTTTCCAACTTCCGATCGTCCACGAAATTAAAAACACAGTGAATATCCGGCGAAGCTTTGCGCAGGTACGTTGAGCTGTGTCATCCAGTATGCCTACCGATTCCCCCCTCCCCCCCCCCCCACCCACCCATGTCGCACTTCTCGGTTCTGAGCACATAAAGATGCCAAGAAAACAACAGTGTCTGACCCCAAGTATGAGGTGCCTGCTGAGATGTTTTACCTGATTTCATGCACACCACATAATGTAACTGACAGGCGTTTACTTCTTCATGAAAAATCTCGACCGCACACTGCAGGGGCAACAAAGACGCTCCTGCAGCATTTTCGATAGGACGTGTTTGATCACCAACCATACAGCCTGGACTTCAACTCTTTCCTTGCATGAACCACTGGCCAAGAGGACAGAATTTTGGCACAGACTAGCGTAAGGACTTGGTGGAAATCACAGGCGGCTGTCTTCATGACAAGGGTACTGGAAAGTTGGTACCACGCAGTGACAAATGTGTAAGTCAGAGCGGCGACTATGTAGAGAAGTAGCTGGAAGATATAGCTAAATGTTCCAAACAAAACTTTTTTTTTATTTTAACTGTGATTAACCATTTCGCGACGGACCGGAAATATTTTTTTATTTAAAAAAAGATGGCTCTTCGTACATTCACCGCAAACGATTCCACAATGCGTGGCGAGGGATATTTTGTATCAATATTATCGATTTTCTTTCCTATTCTTTTCGAGTGTTGATCGAGGACAGCCTAAATGTCTCTGCACGTACGCTAATCGCTCTTATCTTACTCTCATGATCCGTACGCGATATATACCATGTTCGCAGCACCATGGCTGCCCAATCTTCTCCATACACAGACTCTAAATTTATCTAACAGTGGTTTGCGAGACCTACATTTTTCCGTCAAGGAGTCACATCGTATTGCCAAAGTTATTTCTGTTATATTTTCTATGGGTTATGCCGACCTTTTAAGACCTTAGCGGCGGGTATCTGGATTCGTTAGATGTTGGTTGTCACGCCTTCTTGATAAGGACTCCAAACACTGGAACAGAATAAAATTCAGTCGTCAATTGCACAGATATTTTTATTTAGCTCAGTGGTTTCAATAGATTAATCTGTCATCGTCAGATGCCCACAAATTAGGGATATTATAAATCTTCAGACCTCGGCCATGCATTTGTATACAGGGTGTAAACAGCGTAAGCTGTCAGAATTATACAGAAGGTACATCTCGGTGTGCTTGAGATAACTAGCTAATGTAATATCATTGTATCGTGGTCTTTATTTTTGTATTTCTAAAAGACAGATATTTGTAGGATTGACAGTCGACGCATTCCTGTCTATATTGTCAACTGAGGGTACACGACCTTACTTGTGTATTGCCGACATCGACGCGACGGGCAAAGAAAGGTAACGGATGAACCAGAGCAACGTAAACATTGCACGTGTACAATGACAAGGCGTGGCGTCAGAACATTACAAAACAAACAATGTAAACAGTCATTGGGTTGCTAAGAACGGGTCATTCGTTTTACGTAAACAGTGAATTAAGTACAGCCAGACCCTTTCTCTTTTACATTACCGTAACGAAAGTGATCGTATTAAAGAAAAGCTAACATCAAATAAAATGTCTTTCCCTTAGTACAAAATCAACCAATTACCATGTAATTCATTTTGTATTAATTATAATCAACTGTTTCCTTTTTTACAGTACGACAGCGAAAATTAAATTCAGATTACTTTCCTATTGTGCAACAATACCGTAACGAAAAGGAAATCCACATTAAATCTAAATTACTATGTTTCCTCTCACACCAATATTACAATAAGTGTTCGAAATAGCCATCATTCAATTCGACACATGCTTCATTACGACGAAGCCAATTCGTCGCACTCATTCACACACATGCACATTTGCCTTTATGGTATTGCCAGCATTGAAAATCCTCTGTGTAAGTTTGTACCCATTATTTACTAGCTGAGCATAAATAAGCTCCTTCATATGGCCCGGAAAGTAAAAATCAAATGGATTTAAATCAGTACTACGTGCTGTCCATCGACGTGGACCAAAACCTCCTATCCTTCGTCCTGGAAATCTTCCATTCAATAATCTTCGTATATTCTGACCAATGTGGGGTGGAGCAACATCGTGGAGGTACCCCATGTTATGAAGTAGGCTGACGGAATATCTTCTTATGAAGCTGGTAGCAATGTTTCCTCTAGAAAGATTCAGTAATCGTTACTAGTCAATCGTGCAAGGCCCAGTAATGTAATTATTGATTATACTCGCCCATATATTTACGGAAAAACGGGACTGAAAATGTGTTGCTACTACTTGGCGCGTATTATTTACACTCCACGTGTGTGTGTTAAGGAAATTTGTTATTCTGTCACAAGTGAAATACGCTTCATCTCTGACGAGTGCTTTGTTTACAGAATCATGTTGCGCACTTTGTAACAAAAAACACTCTGAGAATTCTCGTCACGGAGTGGAATCTTACTCTTCCAACGCTTGTACGCGTTGAATGTGGCAAGGTCGCAGACGCTCCTCTTTCAAAGGGCGACGAACGGCTGTGTGCGATACACCCATTTGGCGGGCGTTTTTCTAGTTCTCTGCGTAGGATCTTTGTGGTTGAGATTCAGAATTTGTTCCTCAGCTTCCAATGTAAGTTCTTCTCGTTTTGGGGTCTACCTTCTGCTAGGGGCATTAAAGAGACTGTACCTCTCAATCTATGCAAATTAAATACGTACTTGTAAGTTATATTCTGTCTCGATATACTTAATAATAAAATGAAAGCGCATCAAAACAGACCATACGTTTCGCATACAGGATTAAATGTAAAAAGGTAAAGGTAACTACCATAGTTCGTTGCGAATGAATTACACAATAATCGAGTACAAGTAGAGAATTATGATGACACAAACCCTCGGCGAACAGCAACAAATATCGATCGTGCAGGAAGTCTTCGATGTGGGAAGCGTTCTCCATAAATTCGTACAGCTGCCCTCACAACACATTTTTGCTCGCCATAAACTGAATGACTGTCGCATAGTGAAGCGATAGTAAATCTCCCTTCCAGGTTTAACAGACTTGCAATAACGTCTGCACGGATAATCCGACGACTGTCGACGGCCCGCCGGTGTGGCCGAGCGGTTCTAGGCGCTACAGTTAGGAACCGCGGGACCACTACGGTCGCAGGTTCGAAACCTGCCTCGGAAATGGATGTGTGTGATATCCTTAGGTTAGTTAGGTTTAAGTAGTTCTAAGTTCATGGGGACTGATGACATCAGATGTTAAGTCCCATAGTGCTCAGAGCCATTTGAACCATTTTTGGCTGTCCACGATCAGCGTATTACAATGACTCCACCACGCGGGCTGCAGTTGCCTATATGTCTGCTTCTCATGCTCGCGGTTTCAATACGCGCAGCGGTAAATAGCAGGAACCGATTGTTTACGTAAGTGCACCTGTGTTGTGGGAGAGGACGGAGCAGGCAAACCGTAGTGTTTTGATCCTGTTCAATGAATGCTCCCAAGCTACTATGCATACTGTTTAAACATGTCGCGTCTAATCCGGATGCACTGTCTAATGTCTACTTGTCCAAGAACATTGTGCTAAGATGAACTGTTTTTTTAAGACAACCGTAGGAGGGCCGGCCGCGGTGACCGAGCGGTTCTAGGCGCTTCAGTCCGGAACAGCGCGACTGCTACGGTCGGAGGTTCGAATCCTGCCTCGGGCATGGATGTATGTGATGTCCTTAGGTTGGTCAGATTTAAGTAGTTCTTAGTTCTAGGGGACTGATGACCTCAGAAGTTAAGTCCCATAGTGCTCAGAGCCATTTTTGAACTGTAGGAAAAGTAAACATGTTACTACGCGTTTTAAATAAATTACTTCTGTTCTGCTAACAGGATTTTTTGGCGACTTATACTGTTTACACCCTGTGTAGTGTAAGAAGAGTATTGCAAAAGCTTCCCTAGTGCTGGTTTAGCAGATGTCAGTATTTTCTTCAAAAAAGGATAATGCCATGATATGTGCAAAAATGTACGTATTATACGTGGTTATTATAAATACAGACTGACAGATTGATAACTTACAGTAAACGAATCACATTTATGTACATAGTCAAGTTGATGTGCTGGCAACAAGGAAAATATTTAAAATCGAATAAAAAGTATAACTTAGATATATAAAGAAGTTATGTACAACACATTTGAATGACGTGATACGTAGCTCTATATTTGAAAGGAATCGGCTAATTTTTCACATTTTGTTAGAGATGTCACACGATCAAAACGGCGTCTATTTTTCAGTGCAAGCTTAGCGTTCAAGAAATCTTTTGAATTTAAAGAGGAATTTGTATACGTTTCTGGCTCCTCTAAAAGGTTAATTTTGTACCCCTTTTCACCTACATCCAAAATTTCTACTTTAAGCAAGGATGGAAGTGGATGAGTGTGTTCTCAATTTTGAGATGTCCTGTTGGAATAACAAGTTGACTGTGTACATAGAAATGATTCGTTTACTGTAAATTATCAGTCTGTCAGTCTGTGTTTGTAATAATCACATGCTGTATGTACATTTTTGAAAATGGAAAGGAATTAAGCTTCTGTGAAGAAGATATTGACATCTGCTAAACCAATATTAGTAACTTTTTGTAGTACACTTCTTATACTACACATAAACGTAGGACCAAGATCTGATGATTTATAATATCCCTTCTGAAGGTGACAGATTAATCTATTGAATCGGGTAAAGCTAAATAAAAAGAACTGTGCACTGGTGACTGAATTTTATTCTGAAAAATATACTACAGTTGTTGAGAAACAATAGCTACTAATAAAATCACAAAATCACTGGTCGCACAGTGTCTTCCCCCCCAATTTCCCCTACAGACGCTTTGCATTTTCCGCTAGCCTTCTAACAAGTTAAGGTTTTCATTCGCCTTCCTTAATATTGATTTTGCGTCATAGTCACATTTCATTTTGCTTCTTAATCTACATCTACATCTACATTGATACTCCGCAAGCCACCCAACGGTGTGTGGCGGAGGGCACTTTACGTGCCACTGTCATTACCTCCCTTTCCTGTTCCAGTCGCGTATGGTTCGCGGGAAGAACGACTGTCTGAAAGCCTCCGTGCGCGCTCTAATCTCTCTAATTTTACATTCGTGATCTCCTCGGGAAGTATAAGTAGGGGGAAGCAATATATTCGATACCTCATCCAGAAACGCACCCTCTCGAAACCTGGCGAGCAAGCTACACCGCGATGCAGAGCGCCTCTCTTGCAGAGTCTGCCACTTGAGTTTATTAAACATCTCCGTAACGCTATCACGGTTACCAAATAACCCAGTGACGAAACGCGCCGCTCTTCTTTGGATCTTCTCTATCTCCTCCGTCAACCCGACCTGGTACGGATCCCACACTGATGAGCAACACTCAAGTATAGGTCGAACGAGTGTTTTGTAAGCCACCTCCTTTGTTGATGGACTACATTTTCTAAGCACTCTCCCAATGAATCTCAACCTGGTACCCGCCTTACCAACAATTAGTTTTATATGATCATTCCACTTCAAATCGTTCCGTACGCATACTCCCAGATATTTTACAGAAGTAACTGCTACCAGTGTTTGTTCCGCTATCATATAATCATACAAATACACGATGTCACGTCCTCACGACGTTCACCACTTATCTTCTAACCAATGCCATCTGGTTGCTTCTCTCTAAAATATTATCTCATATTTATCCACAATTTATCCATTCATTATACCAAATGGAAATAATGTGATAGTCTTTCCGCAGTTCATTACGATCGTCCAACGACGATAATTTCCTACCCACATCATCTTCCTTAACGAAATATCTTACAGTGATGCTGATTTTGTTTATTTACATTGAAAACGTTATACGTCCTGTTACACTTCCTTGGGGCTTAATTGATTTACTGGTGACGCTTTGAATCATTACCGCAGCGCCGCTGTTTGATGTCTGTTAATGCGACCTTGCTGCGGTCTCGTTGCATCTTTTATTAGCTGGGCGCCGATCTTTCATTGTACTAAATTTAAAAACACATCACCATATAATTAATTAACCACGGCAGTCTTGACCTTCAAAGTGTTACGTTCAGTTAGCAATATATCTTGCATTTTTTGATTCCTTTGACGTTTCTTCTGGGCGGAATAATTAGTAAAATGTGTGACAATTACGTTTTGTAATATTTTGTTACAGATGCTGTTATTAACATAGATTCCTCAGAAACTTGATTCCGAACAATTACATTTTTGAACGAAATCCAGATCTTAGAACCTTTCCAGTGATATTTCCAAGCTTCATTGGACGTACTCCAAAATGTTTTCCACCTTCCTGCAGTTTAAAAGCTGCGGGCACATGCTGAATGTCTTCCACGTATCAGTTCAGGTCATATTTTAGAGCGCAAACACACTGAAGAAACTGGTACACCTGCCTAATATCGTGTAGTGCCCCTGCGAGCACGCAGAAGTACCGCAACACGACGAGGCATGGACAAGACTAATGTTTGAACTAGTGCTGGAGGGAATTGACACCGTGAACCCTGCAGGGCTGTCCATAAACCCGTAAGAGGACGAGGGGGTAGAGACAGCTTCTGAACAACACGTTGCAAGGCATCCCAGACATGCTCAATGATGTTCATGTGTGGGGAGTGCGGTGGCCAGCGGAAGTGTTTAAACTCAGAAAAATGGTCCCGGAGCAACTCTGTAGCAATTCTGGACGTGTGGGGTGTCGCGTTGTCCTGTTGGAATTCCCCAAGTCCGTCGGAATGCACAATGGACGTGAATGGATGCAGGTGATCATACAGGATGCTTGCATACGTGTCATCTGCCAAAGTTGTATCTAGAGGTATCAGGGATCACATATCAATCCCACTCCGCACGCCCCACACCATTACAGAGCGTCCATCAGCTTGGGCAGTCCCCTGCTGACATAAAGGATCCATGGATTCATGAGGTTGTCTCCATACCCGTACACGTCCATCCGTTCAATACAATTTGAAGCGAGACTCGTCCGGCCAGACAACACGTTTCCAGTCATCAACAGTCCAATGTCGATGTTGACGGGCCCAGGAGAGGCGTAAGGCTTTGTATCGTGCAGTCATCAAGAGTACGCGAGTGGACCTTCGGCTCCGAAAGCCCATATCAATGATGTTTCGTTAAAGGGTTCGCACGCTGACACTTCTTGATAGCCAAGAATTGAAATCTGCAGCAATTTGCGGGAGAGTTGCGCTTCTGTCAAGCTGAACGATTGTCTACTGCCGTCGTTGGTCCCGTTCCTGCAAGTTTTTTTCCGGCCGCAGCGATGTCAGACATTTGATGTTTCTCGTGACATGGTGGCACAGGAAAATCTGGTGTAATGTACTGGTGGTGGAAGGATCTGCCATTGGAACTGCTCCCAATGTTGCCCAGGGTACGCCCAATCTCTGGTGATGATATTGTTTGTCGTTATCTTCCTCACGCTGCGATCTTCGGGGCGGCCCCTTCCATTTTCCGACCGTTATCACTCCAATGCCATCTATATAAAGTCTTAGAGAGAATGATCCTCAATCGAATCTCGGGCCAAGTTGACCAAACACTGATCAGAGAGCAATTCGGTTTCCGCCGCGGGAGGTCGTGTTGTGGACAGATCTTGAACCTGACACAAGACATAGAAGATGGATATGAACGTGGGAAGATCAGTGGTCTCGTGCAGCTTTTGTTGATATTACTGTCGCATATGACACCATCAGTCTCTAGAAACTGTTAACAAAGGTTTATGCCGCTGCGAAAGTCTTCCCCACTTCATCGCTACCTCTGAGATGCTGTGTCCCATCGCTCGTGCGCCGACTACAACACCACGTTCAAACTCACTTAAATCTTGGTATCCTGCCATTGTAGCAGCAGTAACCGATCTAACAACTGCACCAAACACTTGTTGGCTTATACAGTGTAGGAATTGCCGACCGCAGCGCCGTATTCTGCTTGTTTATAACCCTCTGTATTTGAATTCGCATGCCTATACCAGTTTTGTTTGGCGCTTCAGTGTAGGTCTTCCATTGGTAGCGGCCAAACAACTACCTTTTTCATTTGATTTAGAGAGCGCCATCACTGGGCAGTGGATGACTGGAAACTAGTGATTTCGAGTGCTGAACCAAGCGGTACCCTGTGGTAATCTTATCTAAGTGTTTGTATTCGGCGAATACTTGGAGAATGTTACCTGCCATCATGTGTAGTGCCAACAGTGAAGTTGGAAGGCAATGGTGTTATGGTATAATGGCGTTTTTCGTAGTTAGCGGGTTGTTCTATTAATACGCGTAAGAAAACTCTAAATGCAGAAGGATGTAAACATGTTCTACAGCATTGTGTGCTGCGTACGTAATAGGAATAGTTCGGAGAAGGTGATTGTTCTGTCATCGTGACAGTGCACCCTGTCTTAATCTTTGACGCAATGGTTTGTGGATAATAACCTTCGTGAAGTGGACCAAATGTACCAACTAAGTGATGAGTCAGATTTGGCTCCTGAGGAGGAATGGGTTATATTATTCCTCGACAGACATTCAGACACGGCGTTGAAAGTGTCCTTAGCACAGTTCAAGGCGTCATAAAGGCGAAGAGTGGACACACCCCATATTAATGCCCTCTAATAAGTGTCTGATTACTTTTGGTCATATTGTGTACTTGAATGTGGGCTTCTCGTTTGGCAGTGTACTATCGTGTGGAGTTCATCGCATCATGAATAAATGAACAGTGCACGCGACGGCATCGTCAACAGCTTAATTAATTCAAACGAGACAGTGAGTACCTAAATGAGACTGCCTCTACACTGTTACAGTCTTGTTATTACTTCGCTATGGCCTTGTGTCAACCTGTTCATCCTGAAACGATGCAACGCTCAAGTTACTGCTGCTCGCGTCCTATCTGCGAATGATGTCGCCGGTGACAGGGCGCTATACTTTAACATTCTTTCAGATTCATTGTTCATTTGGGCGTGCAGTATAGTATACGTCATATAATGACATTATTACAAAGAAGAGCGACGATAGCAGCAATGTAATTATCAGTCTTTATATGACAACAGATCTGTTTTCAGGTATCCTATGAATACCATGTTGGTGGGTTCACTTGCATATATAATATGCCTTGCATGTTTGATTGATTTCATATTGGTACTTAGGTCTAGGTGAACTTGACGTCCGTACCACATCTATAGTGAACTATCAAGTGCCAGTGTTCGGTTTTTGGTAAAATAGCATAATTCTAATATTTTTTATACGTTGAATATGTTTTGACAGTAGTTGGACAGTTTCTTACTACGATGTTACATGTTCACAAAATATTTTTAAATAGAATTTGATGACGTTAATTCTACTGGTTAGATTTCGACGTAGGCTATCTTTGGTCGTTGGGTGTTATTTGTTTCCCTTTTCATCCCTTTTTGTTCCAGTATTTCAATAAAGTTTTTAAGTAGAATTTATGTTTGTGTATGAATGTTCGCTCAGTACTTCTAACGAGTAGCTTCTCATGTGTACCGGTATATAAATTTCATATTCTTCAAGATTGTTCGTAGTGGGACCTTCGGGTATTCTATGCAGTATTTGCAATGCATTTTCAGTTTACCAACTGGAGGGTTTTGGTTTTTTAAATGGAGAAAGAAACTCGATTGGCCAAACAGGCCGAAATTTTAACGTTAGATTCAGAGAGCACACCAGAAATAGCGACAATAACCGATCGAGCTTCTTTCTTCATCTAAAGAATCAACAGCTGATAAACTTGAAAATGATTTGGAAGCACTCCGTAGCATACCCGAAGGCCCTGCTGTGAACGTTCTCGAAGAATTAGACATTTGAAACTTCTTGGCAGATTGAGACTCGAACTCGGACCTTTGCCTTCCGCGGGCAAGTCTTCTACCATGGTAGGCACGCAGTTTTAATCTGCCAGGAATTTTCATATCAGCGCACACTCCGCTGCAGACTGAAAATCTCGGTCTGCAATTAGACATTTATCTAATTGTGGGAAACTATCCACAAGAAATATCAAAGAAACATACATATTCTAAATATAAATTCTACGTAAAAACTTTATTGAAATACTGGAACACAGAGAGGTATAAAATTAATAAGAGTAACAGACAATTAGCAATGATGGCCTACGTCGAAATCCAACCTGCGAGAAATAACATCAACGCTGTAATTCTTCAGGCTTTCCTGGCGAGGCGTTGTCATGTTGATTAATCGGGTTTTGCCGGTTATTCGCGTCTTTCCTGCAGGATATTTCATCCGCGTGACTCGCAGTTGAAATATCGTGCAGGAAAGTCGCGAATAGCCGGCAAAGACACGATTAATCAACATGACAACATCATCGCTATCCATTTGCATATAATTTGTAGACACATAACGTCATAGCAGGAGAACTGTCAAATTTCTGTCAAAACATATTCAGTGTATAAAAAATATTGAAATTGCGTTATTTTACCAACAGCTGAACACCGACAGTTACGTGACAGTTCATTTCGATGTAATATGGACGTCAAGTGCACCTAATATGAGAATCAGTATGTAATCAATTAAATATGCTAGGCGTATTATGTACGCAAATGATCTCTGCAACATTGTGTTCCCAGGTTACCTGAAAATGGTAATGAAAGCCAAAACACAACAACGGCTGATAATTACATTGCACCTATTCTGGGCCTCCTATATTATGTCATTATCTTTCAGATTCCTCTGCACAAGTATCAGGTCTTTCAAGACACTCTCATAGCTCTGCTCCAAAGTCAGTCGAGTATAGTTAACTCCAGGCCGGATGCCAGCGAGTGCTTTCGCTTATTCAGCAGTCTCTACCACTCGCCGAAAATCGACAGGTGGAACTAGTGGTCAACGTAGCTAGCAGTGGTCACCTGCACATTCTTAACAGTCGGCGCACTTGCAGAACACAGGGGGAGAAGACATGAAGAACACTGCATGACTACCATCGAAGCCTAGTCGAGATAGCGAGTCCACAGTCGGCAGTCCACTAGAAGCTACGAGTGAGTGAACCAAAGACATTATTCAGTTAGATGAACGATTGTCAGTTGATTAGAATAAGATAGCTATATATCAGTATGACTGGTGTCTTTCCTTTCGGACAACAGACATCATTTCTGTGTTTGATTCCGCGGCCACGCATGGAATATGTTCAGAAAGGTGAAATTCCGTTATGTCCCGCATTTGGGCAATGAAAGAATTAATTGGCGACAAACGAAAATTTGTACCAAGGTCGTGATTCAAACCTGGTCTCTTGTTTACTAACCAGATGCGTTAATCAAGCACGAGACCTTGGCGCGATGGTTAGACACAACTGCGCAGACTTCCCAAGCAAGCCTCCCCCTTCAATCCAAATTCCTATTTGCCGCACACTACCAAGACGCTACTTTGGTAGTCTGGAGCAAATGGTAATTTGGATTGAAGGGGGAGGCTTGCTTGGGAAGTCTGCGCAGTTGTGTCTAACCATCGCGCCAAGGTGTCGTGCTTGATTAACGCATCTGGTTAGTAAACAAGAGACCGGGTTTGAATCATGACCTTGGTACAAATTTTCGTTTGTCGCCAGTTAATTCTTTCATTGCCCAAATGCGGGACAGATAGGAATTTCTCCTTTTTGAACAAAGATAAGCACTTTCTTGTATTGCCTTTGCCGTCTTGGCTGCTTGTAAAGTTGTCAATAAAAATGATAATTCTACCTACGTGGTTGAATTTCTTTTTGTTTCTGGTGTAAAAGGCTCAGCTCGTATCTACCTCCTACAACTGCAGACACAACGGTTTTGAATACAGGATATTGTATCAACAGACTAGATCTAAGTCGAAAATTTCAGTTCATTCTTGTTGTTCGTGAACCTGCTAAACTCTCTGGAACATTTCTGCGATTATCTGGCACGACAGTCGAGGAGGTCGATTACTGGCGTACAGGCAGGCAGGAAACGTAATCAAGTTAGCGCGTCCCTCGACAGTCGAGTGTAAATACACCGCTTGCCAATCACGAAGTTAATTACGCATTGCGTATCTGGTGCTAGACACAATTAGTGATGAAAATGCGAAATCTAGACAGTGAGATGTAGCTCGAATTTATTCATTTTTAAATATACGTGACGTGAGTACTTCAGAGATCTTGACGCATGCAATTAGGCACAGTAGATAGTAGCTTTTAGTGAGCACAATTTTCTCTGATATTCTCGAGAACTGAAATCTCCGATCAGTATGTAGAAAAGTGATTTCTCACAAAGGAGTAGCTAAGGATGAAAGAGAGAATTAAAATTAATTAACTGTCTAAATCGTAAGCATTGGAGACGAAGAAGTAGTTCAAATGGACAAGCATGTAGAAGTGTATCGGTCACAGCTTCATTGCAGAAAACCATCCTGGCATTCATCCTATCAGGTTTAAGGCGACCGGAACGACGTGTCGCCCTAGTTCCGCGCGATCATTAGCTGAGCACCTTCATCGTTGTGTAACCTCAGTCTGTTGGTCGTCTACGGTCGTAGACAGCACGTGAAAGCTTTTCATATGGTTATAGTTAACACAGTTTTTCAGCAGCACCCGCCAAATACTTAGCCTCATCGAACTTTTAAATTATTCGGATACCGAAATAAGAACGTCTAAAATGCGTGTGAGAGTTACGGGTTTTGTTGAAAGCCCTCTACATCTACGAGGGCTATTCGGAAAGTAAGGTCCGATCGATTGCGAAATGGAAACCGCAGTGAAATCCCTATGAAGCTTTGCACAGATGTGTTGGACAGTGCCTGTCGCTCGCCTCACTTGGTCCCTTTCAGTGCTGAGCGCGCAGAGATCGCGTAAAGATGTCTAGACCAGTACTGTCTCTCGCCAAGAAGAAGTGCCCGCTGAGATATTTTACCTAATTTCATGCAATCCCCGCCCTCCCCCCCCCTCCCCCCCACCCCACATAACGCAGCTACCATGCGTTTCCTTCTTCAAGACTGTTCTCAGCCGCACACTGCAGGGTCAATAAGGGCCCCCCTGAAACGTTTTCGATGGCAAGTGTTTGATCACCCGCCATACAGCCCGCACTTAGCTCCCTCTAATGTTCATCTTCGCTCACATGGACTGCTGTTTGTGAGGATAACATTTCCGCACAGACGAGTCCGCCCCCGGTAGCTGAGTGGAAAGCGCGGCAGAATGTCAATCCTACGGGCCCGGGTTTGATTCCCGGCTGGGTCGGAGATTTTCTCACGACGGGGACTGGGTGTTGTGTTGTCCTAATCATCATCATTTCATCCCCATCGATACGCAAGTCGCCGAAGTGGCGTCAAATCGAAAGACTTGCACCCGGCGAATGGTCTACCCGACGGGAAGCCTTACTCACACACACAGACAACGAACTACAGGTCAGCGTAGAGAAGTAGCGGAAAGCACAGGCGGCTGCATTCTGCGATGAGAGTATTGGAAAGTTGGTACAATGCTACGACAAATATCTCCGTCGGATCTTCGACTACGGAGGGAAATAGCTGGAAGGCGTACCTAACCGTTGCAAATAAAACATTTTCGGGTTCGTTGTGGTTTCCATTTCACGAGCGACAGGAAATTTACTTTCCGAGTAGTTCTCTTACTTCTACATGTACGTGAATACTGTGCAGTTCACAAAAAAGTGCCTAGCAAAGGGTTCATCGAACCGCATTCAAACATTTTTGTCTACTGTTCCAATCTCTACACGCGCGGGACAAACGGACACGTAAAACTTTCCGTGCGACCTCTGATTCCTCTTATTTTATTATAATGATCGTTTATCCCTATGTAAGTTGGCGACATCAAAATATATTCGCGTTCGGAGGATAAAATTCATGACAAATTTCATAAGAAAGTCTTGTCGCAACGAAAAATGGCTTTATTTTAATGATTGCCACCCCAATTCGCGTATCATATCCATGGCACCCTTGCCCCTGTTTCTCGATAATACAAACCGAGCTGCCCTACATGAACTTTCTCGATGTCCACCGTCTATTCTAACTGATGCGGATCTCACACCGCACAGCAACACTCCAGAAGAAGACGGACGAGCGTAGTGTAGGCAATCTCTTCAGTACACCTGTTGCATTTTTTAAGTGTTCTACCAACAAATCTCAGTCGTTAGTTCGCTTTTCCCACAATACTGCCTATGTGATCATTCCACTTTAAATAATTTGTAATGAAATGCCTAAGTATTTAGTGGAATTCACAGCCTTTAGATTTGTGTGATTTATCGTGTAACCGAATTTTAGCGGTATTCTTCAAGTACTATCGCCGTGACAAAAAATAAGAACACCTACAGCCGTCCTTATGATTTTATTTCATTTTGGCGCTACCGGTTTCAACGCTTCATTGCGCCATCTTTGGCTGTTTTTGATGCGGTTCAGGTCGATATGATCCCCACGCATAACCCATCAGTCGCCAGCATTACTGGGTACGCAGATAATGTGTCAGCACTCCAACTGCCAACTGGCTGCGACAAAATAAAATAAAATCATAAGGACGGTTGTAGGTGGTTTTATTTTTTATCACGATAGTAAACGGCCGTCATCGTCGTCCCAGAGACCTCTTGCTAAAAGGATGGACGTACAAAAGTACTACTGTGGATGACATCACACTGTCCATTATTTAGAGTCAATTTCCACTTTTCTCACCATAGAGATATCTTTCTAAGTCAATTTGCAATTTGTTTTGATCATCTGATGATTTTACAAGACGGTAAATGGCAGTATCATATGCAAATAGCCTAAGAGAGCTCCTCAAATTGTCTCCTAAAACGTTTGTGCAGATCAAGAACAACAGAGATCTTGTAACTCTTCCTTGGGGAATGCCGGATATCACTTCCGTTTCACGCAATGACTTTTCGTCAGTTACTACGAACTGTAACCCTTCTGGCAGAAAGTCACGTAACCATTAGCACAACTGAGATGATACTCCACAGGCACACAATTTGATCACAAGCCGTTCGTGAGGAACTGCCTTTTGGAAATCCAGGAATACAGATCAATTTCAGATCACCTGTCGATGCAACTTATTTCTTCGTGAGAATAAAGAGCTAATTACAGAGCGAGATGGCGCAGTGGTTAGCACACCGTACTCGCATTTGGGAGGACGACGGTTCAAAGTCGAGTGCGGCCATCCTGATTTATGGGTTCCGTGATTTACCTAAATCGCTTCAGGCAAATGCCGGGATGGTTCCTTTGAATGGGCACGGCCGACTTCCTTCCGTAATCCGATGGGACTGATGACCTAGCTGTTTGATCCCCTCCTCCAAATCAGCCTACCAACCAAGCAACCAATGAGCTAATTGTGTTTCAGAAGAACGACATTTTCTGAATTCGTGCTGATTAACAGTGAATCGTTTCAATCGAGGTAATATAAAGTATTCGAACACAGTATATGTTCCAAAGTCTTCTTACAGATCGACGTCAGTGATATGTGTCTGTAATTCAGCGGATTACTCGTATTTCCTTTCTTGAATGTTGGTGGGACCTGTCCAGCTTTCCAGTTCTTAGTTGATTCAAGCTGCTTCGCTACACCTAGGACACCAACTTCTAAGTTACTCCTGTTGGTAGTTGTTCTAATGCGAATTCTGGAATACTTACTTCGTCTCACTTGGTGAAAGTATTTCGGAAAACTGTGTTTAGTAATTCTGCTTTAGTTGCACTGTCACCAGTAGCGTATCCATTGTCTTGGCTTAGTGAAGGTATTTATTGTTCCCTGCCGCTGGCGTAATTTAGATACGACCAGAATCTCTTTGGATTTTCTGCCAGATTCAGGACAAAGTTTCCTTGCTGAAACTATTAAAAGCATCTCGCACTGAAGTCCGCACAAAGTTTCGAGAATCAGTAGAATGTGCCAGTCGTGAAGAGTTTGCGTTCTTTTAAATTTGACATGCTTTCTTCGTTGCTTTTGCGACAGTTCTGACCTGTTCCAACCCTGGGGTTGAAGGGAGGGAGGGGGGGGGGGGGGGTCAGTACCATCTCTTATTAATTTATTTGGCACACATCTCTCAACTGCTGTCGGTACAGAGCCTCTGAATTTAAATCACATCCGGTCTACACTTACATAGATTGGGAGTGTCTTCCTTGACCGAAGAAAGCGTCAACCGGATTTTTATCTGATTTTTTAGAAAATAGATACATTTTGCGTTTACTCTTAACGGATTTCGATGTTGCAGTGGTCAATCTTGCTATAAGGACCTTGTGATCACTAATTCATGTAACCGTAATGATGTTCCTTGTTTTCTCAGAATTATTTGTTGCTAAGAGGTCAAGTATGTTTTCGCAACCATTTACACTTCGAGTGGACTCCTGAACTAACTGTTTAAAATAATTTTAGGAGAAAGCTTCTAGTACGATTTCAGACGACATTTCATGCCTACCACCGACTTCGGACATGTATTTTTGTCAGCATATCGAGGGTAGATTGAAGTCACCACCAACCTTAATTGTATGAGTGGGTTTCCTATTTGAAATGAGACTCAGTTTTTTCTTCGAACCTCTCAGCAACTGTATCATCTGAATCAGGGCGTCGGTAAAAGGAACCAATTATTAATTTATTTTCCCACACATAGTAACTCACAGGAACACTCTACTTCAATCTTACTACAGAATAAACTACTTCTGACAGCAATATACACTCCTCCATCAACTATATTTGATTCATCCTTTCTGAACACGGTTAGGGCTGAACTTGTCTCCGGTTTTAGCCAGCATTCAGTGGCTACAACGATTTGAGTTTCAGTGCTTTCTGTTAGCGCTTGGAGCCCTGATTCTTTCCAAACACAGCTAGGACAGTTTGTAACTACGATAACGATTGTTACTGTGTCTACCATCGTCTTGTATTAGCCCAGCACCCTTTAAGATTGAAGCACCATTTCTATTGAAGCATCCATTTCTATACTTTCCTGAGACTGTCTAACCTAAAATCCGCCCAGTCCCTTCCACATGGCCAATGCTACTCGTGTGCTGGCCGAAGTGGCCGTGCGGTTCTAGGCGCTACAGTCTGGAGCCGAGCGATCGCTACGGTCGCAGGTTCGAATCCTGCCTCGGGCATGGATGTGTGTGATGTCCTTAGGTTAGTTAGGTTTAAGTAGTTCTAAGTTCTAGGGGACTGATGACCTCAGACGTTAAGTCCCATAGTGCTCAGAGCCATTTGAACCATTTTTTGAACCTGCTACTCGTGTAGACGCTTCCTGTGTGTATTGGACTTCTGACGTATTTAGTAGCACCCATAAACCCACCACCCAATGTCGCAAGTCGAGGAATCTGCAGCCTATACGGGCGCAGAACCGTCTGAGCCTCTGATTCGCGCCCTCTGCTTGGCTCTGTATCCAAGTTCCGCAGACGGTCCTGTCGACTATGCTACAGACGCTGCCCACCGCCTTCGTCTCGCAAGCAAGATTGGCAGTCTTTACCAATACATCTATCAGCCTTAAACCAAAGAAAATTTCTTCTGATCTAAAGTGACACACATCGTTAGTTCCGAGGTGAACTATCTCCTGTAGTTCCATGCATCCTGTGCACTACATGGAATCCAGAAGCATCCATTTCACATCTGCAATGACTTCTCCCGGAATGCACACAGAGTTCACACTGGGTTCTTTCCCCTCCTTTACATCCATATGCCTAAGGGACCAGATTGAGCGTCTGACATTGGAGCTTCCAGCTACCAGTAATCCCATACCCTGTGACTGCTCAGATTTTGCAGGTCGTGAGGCTTTCACTGAAACAGTGCAAGCAACTACATCAGTAGGTTTGTGACACAGAGATTACACCTGACACTTGTTCGTCAGACGAACTGGGGACGTGCTTTGATTGGCCACCTGGAACGTCTTTCACTGTCTGTCAAACCTTGGAGCGACCTACCACTCGACCAAAGGTGAGAGGTCAACCTCAGTGCGAGCAGTGCCTGGGGAGCCACAGGAGTAGACCGATCTCGCGATCTGTGGACTGCTGGACGTCCATTGGATAGCGGCATCTGGCCCCCAAGGTGATGCTCATTGACAGTGGCCTCAAGCTCTGCGTCGAAGCCAGCACTGCCTGGAGCTGTGGGACTGAAGGGTCAGCAACTCAGTTTGCATCTGGACATAGCAGTCACAGTTCCAACTAAAGACCGTATACATTTTTAAAAAATGGCTCAAATGGCTCTGAGCACTATGGGACTCAACTTCTGAGGTCATTAGTCCCCTAGAACTTAGAACTAGTTACACATAACTAACCTAAGGACATCAAACACATCCATGCCCGAGGCAGGATTCGAACCTGCGACCGTAGCGGTCTCGCGGTTCCAGACTGCAGCGCCTAGAACCGCACGGCCACTTCGGCCGGCTGTATCATTTACTAAAATGCTGAAGACAAAGATGGAATTTATCACTGGGTCACACTATGCTCCAGTGCAGTCCTGTAGGAAATTTGAGATTATAGAATTCCAGCTGTAATAAACCATTAGAGAAGAAAGTGTGCTTGCAGGACCTGCATTCAAAGGGGGATTAAGGCTATATCTGTAATCGTCGATGTAACTTCCTTCTTGGCATATCCCAGTTGTATTTCGTTTGTCCAACTCGGAGCGTGCATCTCTTTCACATTGTGAACTATCTATCTGGGATTTTCTCACCCATTTCTATTTCCATTTGCTTTATTCCATCCCATTTGCCAATCTTACCATTGCTCAATACTATGTTGATAAGACTGTCATTTCTTAAATTCCATTTACCCATTTCTATACATATTGTTATTATTATTAATTTATTATTATTATGATTGTTATTTACGATTGAGCCCTACTAAACCAAACGATTTACAACTTGGGTCATTTTCAGTGTTTTCTTTCTCTTTCGTTTGTGCTCATATTACTTTAATTGTCTCAGAATTGGCTCTTTTCCGTTCGTAGGCCAAAGCTGTTCCAGTTTTCTTGGATTTTCGTACCAGACCAAATGTCCAATCATGAAATTTCTGCCTAGATACTTTCCCGTCTCGAATATACAGTTGTGTTATTCCCGCTCCTTTCACTGCAACGACCCATTTTATTGTTTCAGTATTTGCTTTATTTCGACTTTCGCAGAATTTCGCAACTTGTCTTGTTAATCTGGTTAGTTCCATTCTTTTAATATCCAGTGTCCCCTGTTCCACGAGGACTGCTTGTATGGAATTCCAAACTGCAATGCTATCACATGGCGATTACTGGCGTTGCAATTCTTGATGTTACAACAACAGATACATAGGTCAGAGCGCCAGAATTGCTGCCATAAAACGGATCACAGTCCTCGATTACAGGCCGTATTCGCCGGGTTTGGCCTCAGGCAACTTATGATGCCCTCCAAATAGAAGTTTGTGAAAAAAGAGCATTGTTACGACACAGTTAAGGACATCCAAGATAATTGTACTGTATTACTAATTGCATTTCCAACAAAGGACTACAATGACTTTTCAAAACACTTTTAAAACGGTTTCAGCTGTGTACTGATTCAGGGGGAGACTATTTCAAATAAATACAGTGACTTTGTGAATATCATAGATGAATTTTATTTTTCATAATGACAGTCCTAACGGAATTGGCAGACACTGTATATGGCCATTGAATTTCGGCCTGAGTTTCTTCATGTACAAATATAATATAAGAGATAGCAACACTAGTCACTAGACCACGAGCTTTGGACTCTAGACTGACTACCCATGGCGACGCCTTCCAACTGTTCGTACAAGTTGCCATTTCACATGGAAGAGCTCGTGATGAGACGTGCATGAAAGAGCTTGGTGAAGTCTTGCGGGAAAACAGAACCGATATACTCCAGAAAATCACCGAGAGGCGCTTTAGTAAACCAAGGAACAACATCAAAGCTGATCAGCATGTCTTTTGGTACAAGATCTCCCGCAAGACATCACCAAGTTCTTTTATGCATGCCTCAACACGAGCTATTTCATGTGATTTTGACAATGCCAGCTTCTCGTGCTGGCGAAACGTCAGAAAAATCATCAAACAAACGTCGGCCGAAGAACCTGTGGAAGAATCAAACAGGCAATTTGTCAGCAAGTGACTACGAAAGCCTTACAGTTATTAGTAACACTAAGAACAACTCCTTCACGTTTGGACGTCATTGCGACTGGCACCATAACTGCGTGATCCGTCACAAGCGAAGCTTCTGACGTTGACGTTAGCACAGAGCAGCAGCAGCAGTGAAGTCTGACAGGAAGGGGGAAACCACAGAACTGACCAGCTTCCACGTGGCGCGCATGCAAATTTGGATTTACTGACTGGAACGCTGTCGGTTAACCGATGTATCGGGTGGTGGGTTTTCAGGTAATTGATGCTCTACCTATATCTACTTCTGTGTTCAAGTTGGAATAAACAGAGTGCAGTACGGGTTATGAGAACAGAAA
This sequence comes from Schistocerca piceifrons, assembly GCF_021461385.2. NCBI lineage: Eukaryota > Metazoa > Arthropoda > Insecta > Orthoptera > Acrididae > Schistocerca > Schistocerca piceifrons. The sequence goes on along the minus strand of NC_060139.1, from coordinate 316,585,258 downwards.
GGATTGATGGAGCGCAATGGACGAGGACTTCGCAAGGAATACGGAGGTGGCAGAGGCGACACCGAAGAGAAAGACGGCGAAGCCGGATGCCTTTACTCAGCCTTCCTTGTCTGCTCGTCGCCTGGGGAAATAACTGATGTAGTGGCACGCTGCTTGATGAAGCGCTTGCGGGCCCGTGGCGTGATGGAGGCGCCACCGCAGCGCGGAACTCGGGCGTACAAGATGCAGCGGCGGAGTACTGGCACCGCAAATTGAATCGCATCCAGGCCGCTATCGCTGGCGCCAGCAGGCAGCTATCATTCACTGCGCCGAGCACAGATCCCTGTGGGACGCTGCTGCAGTAGCAGTGACTCCGAAGTACCCAGACTGCCAGTTTTGATGTGACTAGTTCAGTTGCTTGGTACTGTGTGTAGGAAACCCTCAGCGGAATACACAGTCGTACATCTATAAAATAGACTCCTAGAGTAATCTGGAAAGCTTTTTATTTGGCCTATTACAGCATCTTGAGTTTTAGGTAATGGGAGTAATATAGAATTTTATTAGTTACTCTCCTCACGTGAGGCAATAATGACCATACGACTTATCTTAGAAGATACATTAAGGAAAGGCAAACCTACGTTTCTAGCATTTGTAGACTTAGAGAACGCTTATGACAATGTTGACTTGAATACTCTCTTTCAAATTTTGAAGGTGTCAGGGGTCAAATACAGGTAGCGAAAGGCTGTTTACAATTCGTACAGAAACCAGATGGCAGTTATAAGAGTCGAGGGACATGAAAGGGAAGCAGTGGTTGGGAAGGGAGTGAGACAGGGTTGTAGCCTCTCCCCGATGTTATTCAATCTGTATATTGAGCAAGCAGCAAAGGAAACAAAAGAAAAATTCGGAGTACGTATTAAAATCCATGAGAAGAAATAAAAACTTTGAGGTTCGACGATGACATTGTAATTCTTTCAGAGACAGCAAAGAACTTGCAAGGACAGTTGAACGGAATGGACAGTGTCTTGAAAGGAAAATATAAGACGAACGTCAACAAAAGCAAAACGACAATAATGGAATATAGTCTAATTCAATCGGGTGATGCTGAGGGAATTAGATTAGGAAATGAGACAATTAAAGTAGTAGATGAGTGTTTGTATTTAGGGAGCAAAATAACTGACAATGGTCAAAGTAGAGAGGATATTAAATGTAGACCGGCAATGGCAAGAAAAGCGTTTCTGAAGAAGAGAAATTTCTAAACAACGATTATAGATTTAAATGTAAGGAAGTCTTTTCTAAAAGTATTTGCATGGAGTGTAGGCATGTATGAATGTGAAACATGAACGAAAATAGTTTAGACAAGAAGAGAATAGAAGCTTTCGAAATGTGGTGCTACAGAAGATTGCTGCAGATTAGATGGGTAGATCACTAATGAGGAGGCACTTAATAGGACTGGGGAGAAGAGGAATTTGTGGCACAACTTGACTAGTAGCATGGATCGGTTGGTAGGACATGTTCTGAGGCATCAAGGGATTACCAAGTCAGTATTGGAGGGCAATGTGGAGGGTAAAAATCGTAGGGGGAGACCAAGAGATGAATTCGCTAAGCAGATTCAGAAAGGTGCAGGGTGCAGTAGTTACTTGGAGATGGTGAATCTTGCACAGGATAGGGTAGCATTGGAGAGCTGCATCAAACCAGTCTCAGGACTGAAGACCACAACAACAACTCTCCCCATCAACCATTTTGCATCTTGGATGTGATGTATCACTTAGTATCGTAGAATCCGAATCTACCTTTCAAAATGTACTAGCACATAAGATTTTTTAATTTTTAAAGGTTTTTATTTTTCATTGTTTATTTTCCGTATTGAAGTGTTTATTGTACTTTCGTGTAGATGTCTAAGCATTGACTTAATTAAGAGGGCATCTTGATTACATATTTGTTGGTCTATTGGTGATCAAAATAATAATTTTTCGTCTCATATTGCATGATTAACCTGTGCCACCACTTCAGCCGAATCGTTGAATGTAAAACCCCGAGCCATGCCATTCGCTGTTCCAGTGGTGTGGTGTGAGCCTAAAGACCTTTTTGAGACTTCTATTTCCACCTTATCAAATAACCCCAAGAACCAAGGAATGACCTATAAGGAAATCGTATGTATCTGCAAAACGGAAATTTAAAAATAAGTCCATCGGTTGAGCCTGATAAAATCATTTTCCCTTCTTTTCACCTTAATTTGGGCTTAATGAAGAACTTTGTAAAAGCTATGTATAAAGGAGGCCAGGTCCTCAATCATTTGAAAGTAAATTTTCCTAAACTGAGCGAATCAAAGATGAAAGAAGGTATATTTGCTGGACCACGAATACTAAAATTGATTAAAGGTCCAACCTTTGGTACAAAACACACAAATATCGAATTAGACACTTGGTCGTCTTCCAGAGCAATTGTGGAGGTTTTTTTTTAGATAACAGAAGAGATGATAACTATGTTTTCGTTGTGAATGATCTGTAAGACACAAACATGAGGTGTGGGGTGTCGTCTAAAATTTACTTTCTACGTTCCCACTTTGATTTCTCTCCAAAAAATTTGGAAGTCGTAAGCTCTGAGTGGTGTAAGCGTTTTTGCCAAGACATCCGCATGACGGAACACCGTTACGAATATCATTGGAACCGTTTGATGACGGGAGGGTGTTGTCGAGGTCTTGTTATAGATTGCGATAAAACAACAAAAGAAGAGCGTCATTGCCAATTGGCGTCGTGTATATAAATATGTATTAAATAGTATTGAATTCTTAAATAGATACTTCTTGTTTGTTTTAATTCTGTCAATATTCGGCTGCACTGGTTTCGATTCTGCTGTGAGTATAAGGAATGTGATGTGATAGATAAAAATCGATTTTGTCATTGAATTCACCACTCCAAAAATAGATAGATCCAATGATTTACAGACCAAATAAAGAAAAAAAGTTCGAGTAAGTTGACTAGTGTTATTGCTGTTTTTTCTCTTCCTCGGTTTACCGTAATTGTTTACAGCGCACCTTCAGTGGTTATTGGTGTTCATTCTTCTTGCTAAGATATGCTGAAGTCCTCTGCTTTCTCCCTCGTTGTTAGAGGAGGCTGAAGTAGAGAAAAATCTGGTTGCACATTCACCATTCGCGAGTTTTCAGCTTCTAAGAATTCGCTTTTCCTATTGTTGCATTTACGTTTTCTGTGCTTCACTTCGCCAAAATTCACAAAAGTTTTGTTCATAGAAATAATACTGTAGTAGTTATCACTGGATCTTTGTTTGTTCATTTGTCCATAGAACAAACAAAATTGTTGCTCTGAATGCGGAATAAAAGAAACTATAGTACTATTTCCACGATGACAATTTTTGTGACCTTCAGAACAATGTAGTGATGGACGCACAGCAGTTCTCGTAATTTCTGCGGGAGATGTACTCTAGGGAGGCAGAGGAACTGCCGCGGATCTTTGTTTGTTCATTTGTCCATAGAACAAACAAAATTGTTGCTCTGAATGCGGAATAAAAGAAACTATAGTACTATTTCCACGAAGACAATTTTTGTGACCTTCAGAACAATGTAGTGATGGGCGCACAGCAGTTCTCGTAATTTTTGCGGGAGATGTACTCTAGGGAGGCAGAGGATCTGCCGCGCAGTCTTCGTCAGATGTCGGTTCTACAAATTTATCCACAATGTTACGGAGTAAAACGTCGTATTGTCTCCTTTCTTCCCACGATTCCCATCTAAATTCGTTGACCTTTCCTGTGTTACAGTATCTTGGGCTGCACTGACCTGTAACTGTCACCGGCAGAGGTGACTCAGTGATCAGCACACCGGACTCGCATTCGGAAGGAGGACACATCAAATCCCCGTCCCGTCGCCCAGATTTAGGTTTTCCGTCATTTCCCTAAATCTATCCAGGCAAATGCCGGGATGTTTCTTTCAATAGGGCGTGACCGATTTCCTTGCCTATCTTTTCGTAATCCGAGATTCTGCTCCGTCTCTAATGATTGCGCTATCGACGTGAGGTTACGCTCTAATCTGTCTTCCTTATATAACCATTGTTGGAATCTTACGAACTGTGATAGAAGGATTCTGCGGAAGTTCAGAACACATGTAAAGGGAACTGCATACAAGATGTCAGGGCGACATTGTCTGGATTTCTGCTGCAGTTTTTAGAGTCCTTATCAAGTAGCAGTGACAGCAGGTGTCGACAGAAACCAAAGATTCCAACAATTCTTATTCTTCTTCTTCTTCAAAGCAAGGCTTTCCCTCCATCTTTTCGAAAGGATGTGCATCCTTATTTCATTGATTCGGTGCGTGGCATAAGAACCCACTTATTACGTTGTATATTGAGGTCAGAAAATCAAAGAGATTTCAGTTAAAGCATTCTTTTACTTTCTGACTGTATATACGCTGTCAGTCTTCGCTTACAGAAGCTGGTAGAGCCATACAAATTGTGTCACGTTGAAAGGTGTCCCTTTTTGGCTCGTTTCCTCACCAATTTTTGCTTTTCAAATTCTATAACATTTAATTTACAACTATCTCTGAGATGTTGACTTATCCAGGTTTAGCATATAGAGATTATGATAATTTTGCAAACTCTTTGTTCAATCACTGCATCGGAGATTTAGTCTGGTGATCCAATCACGGGCTTGGGCAGTAGAGAATGTGCCCAGTGGTTCCTCGTTCGATACGACGTCAGTCGTTAGATTTAAGTTACACTTGAACTACAGTCGTGCGAGAGCTGTTAAGATGTGTTGGATTTCGGAGATATACTTGAGGGGGTGCGCTGTTTAGATGAATTTACTTTCCTTTTGTTTGACGGAGAGCCATGGTTTTGAACGGTGTGTACGACATACAAGATGGACGGTAAGGATTATTCAAATTTATATACTGTGCTGAGGTGTGATCTACAGTTTCAGGGTACTCCAGTCCTTCATTTGTATCATTACGCACGCCGATATCAATCCGAATATTTACATGCAGTGGTGTAGGCTTGAAGAGGCTGTGAACTATTAAGTTTGGACACTGGTTACTGCATCATGTTAGGTTTATTTCATTCTGTTATATCTTCAGTTCTTCCATGTTAGAATAACAAGCAGTGTAAGATATGTGTTGTGTCGATGATACTAGATTAGTTTCTCGATATAGAAGCTTGGTTTTGTAAACAGTGGCATGGATAGGGTTCTCATCACGAAGTTCTAGCTTCCGTTCACGTTCTTGAGGAATAACACATCTACTATTAACATCATGAATTGGATAGTAATTTACGAGAGTGCTCCTTCCATATATTGATGCTGCACTTAAATGTGCAGTCAAGAGGGCATTACCATCTTGTCGTGATCAGATAGAAGTCGTTGTAATGAATATGTTTACGTAGCGTAAGGTATGGTTGGAGCTTGATAATAGAAGGTGGAACAATATGTTTGCATCCTAGCTAGCTTTCCAGGAACTGAGTAAGGTAAGTCGACGTCTGTTTCTGTGTTGCTAGACTGGCGTGGTAACGTTGTGTCATTGAATTATTATCGCTCGAAGTACGAGAAACGCTAGACCACTGTTACGTGATTTTTCAGATAGCTGTTGCACACTCTCTGAGCTGATGAATGTGTCTTTGGGGAAACAGCCCAACTGTGCATCCGATCGCTTTAAGTGAGAAGCTAACACACATTAGTATCATTTGTTGCTTTCACGAAATTATTTACAGAAGTACTTGTGTTATTTTGAGACATACAAGCCTTTATCATTGCTTTGCGATAGTTTATATGCTTAGCGATAGATACTTTTTCATGGGTACTACGTATTACATTTTGCGTATCACTAGAATATCAGGGCTTGCTCATCACTTCATGTGCGAGTGCTTGTAGCTTTTTCAAACACACACACACACACACACACACACACACACACACACACACACACACACACACACACCTTTCAACGTTCCTCTTATAGAATCCATATGAATTTCTTGAGCCAGCTTGTGGGAAGCGTGTTAGAGCAAATATGGAGATTTTCGCGTTCATGGAAGATCCGTTCTTTCAACCTGATGTTAATAAAATTAATTAATCGTAGACTTTTCCTAACGAGTGACAGGGTATGTTTATTTTTTAATACGTAATCCCCTGTCGGGAACACTCTCAAAGCTACGAAATGAAAGCCTTATCTGTATTGTTGATTAAAAGATTTCATGTTTCCACGGAGGCTGTCATGTGAACAGAATGATTTATGTGCCACGAGTGAAACATTTTACGCAAGTAACAGACAACCTCAGCGCTGCTGCGGCGTACTTTGATTGATATCCGATGGTTCTGGAAACATGTATAAGAAAAAAATCATCTTAAATAGTTTCATAGATCAAACCGTTTACCCTTACTTTCAACATGACCCCAGAATTTACAGCGCAGAAGGTTACAATGATTGGGACAGCCTATATTGCAGGCAGTCTTGTGTTCATACGTAAATACTTTCTGGGTAGCTGCACGATCAGAACGGCGGACTGTTAATCGGAGAGGTCCGTGTTCGATTCCCGGCCGGGTCTGAGATTTTCTCAGCTCGAGACTGTATTCTCCTTATGCTCGTACCGTGACAATTGGCGTTCCACTACTGAGATGGCTGTAATGGCACGTCCCGAAATTCTATCAAAAATAAATAGTTCCTAGAATAGGAAACAGTGTACGCAATAGCATGATTGCTTTCAAATGGTTTCTAATGACTCTAAGCACTATGGGATTTAACATCTGACGTCATCAGTTCCCTAGACTTAGAACATCACACTCATCCATGCCCGAGGCAGGATCCGCACCTGCGACCGTAGCAGCAGCGCGTTTCCGGACTGAAGCGCCTACAACCGCTCGGCCATGACTGCTTTAGTTGAAAATCCAACTTTTGTTTTCCCTTCATTACTGGAGCTCACTTTTGTAATTACCTAGTTCACAGTCCGTTAGATGAATATTAAAGTCAGCTATCACTTTCGTGATTGCGTTTTTCTAATAAGAGGCGACACTTGCAACGTTTTTTTTTTCCTCAATTTTCGTCTCTGTCCCAAAGTGTAGTTCTTCTTCAAGTAATATGTTTAGCGGATGACGTTTTCCCGTGAGCTCTGTATGCTGTCACAAGATTTGACACATTAATCTTACACGCAAGAATTGCGACTGCTAAACACGGCTGTGTCAACAGTCTGCTCTCGTTGGTCATTTTTAAGATGCGAGATGATGAAAGATCTATACTAGACCAAACCGATCAAAAATGAGATGGTTACTCTGCGTGCCTCTTTAGGTGTCCTAAAATAATAGGAAAAGACTAAACATCATTGGTTCTTTTTAGTTACGAAAGAAAAAATGCAAATGGTTCAAATGGCTCTGAGCACTATGGGACTTAACATCTTGGGTCATGAGTCCCATAGAACTTTACTTAAACCTAACTTACCTAAGGACATCACACACATCCATGCCTGAGGCAGGATTCGAACCTGCGACCGTGGCAGTCCCGCGGTTCCGGACTATAGCGCCTAGAACCGCACGGCCACCGCGGCCGGCAAAAAAATGCAGTCTAAATGATGTTGCCAGTATGTCTACATTGTGTAGCTCATCACCTTTGTTTGTAACGCAGCACAACTGTCTTAATACATCTGTCCCCTGAGTTAATGAAAGAGTCTATTGTCATAGTGATTTTTCTTCCTTGGGAGCAAGACCCTGTTGTTTACAGTTTTTGTGCGCTATCGTTCTCCTCTTTAGGTCATTCTGTATACAGGGTGTAAATTTTAAGTTGACAAACCAGAATAATTCGAAAAATAAGTTTCGCACGAAGAAATGTGTAGAATCTAAAGTTGATTATTTTCGAGGGGGAAATCTGCTGGGACTAAAGTTAGCCCGCCACCCCAGCTCCCTGGGGGTGGGGTGGGAGGCAACTTTAAAATTTCAAATGGGAACCCCTATTTTTCATTGCAGAATCAGATTGTACATAAAAAACTACGTACATTTTGTCTTAAACATTTATTTTGATTCTTGGTAGTTGGCGCTGTAATTCAAGAAAATCCATGTTCTCATTTTTGCGTGGAAAATGGTTACTGATAAATAAAAAATACTTATTTACTTCGTAAATTTTGATTCGCTAAAATTAAATCTCACCCTCTCTCCCCATAGGGCGGCGTTAGAGAGAGAGAGGAATTAGTTTTACAAATGTTGATCCACATATTAATTTTTTCTGAAGATTCGGATAAATTTTGTTTGTTTCGTGGGTCAACATTTGTAAAACCCGTCTACGTAGCCGACATCACTAAAGTACGCCTGTGCGGTGGCGCTCGCCTTGGAAAAAAACTGGTTCGAGTCCTGGTGATGGATGAAAGTTCCACTTGCAACATTTGGCTCCTAAGTGTATGAGAAGTTACGACATAAAGCTCGCTAGTACCGGTCGTCGCTCCATTGTTCAGCACTAAATTCCAAACGTCTCCGCAGTGTCTCATGAAGTGAGGCCATATGAAGCCGTTGAGGGTGATCCGCCGTCGGATGGGGACGTTAAACTCGGTAGATCCCTTCGTCGAATTCGAGAGGAGTAGGCTATATGCCGGCACCGAATTTCATCCTCTCTCTTCTCTTACCATCATCATCATACGACACAAGCATAACACAACGTGTAAATCTATTACACTCATCTACCTTAGCAAATGTAAATATGACACAACTGTCATATATCCGCTAGGAAAGGGGCCAATTGTACGCTGCAGAATAAAATACTTTCGGACTGGGCAGCTAAACGTATCCACTGATGTCTCCCAGCCAACAGTGCTATAAAACGTAACTTTTTTAATATACAATAATAGTACTCGAATGTAACATTCGTAATTGTCTTAAGAAATTCGGGAATTAGGTGAGTCAGCTGCAGAAACGAGCAGACAGTACATCACAATCATTTAATTTGCGCAAAATGTTGTATTTAGAACACGACTAGTTTATTTCAGTTATCTATTACGAGGCATGATTTCAGAACAATTAAGGTGTTCTCTTGACTGTGACTGAAATAGGAAAACAGTATTGTGCCCATTGTCTTGTATTGAACTGGAGACCTAGAAACGACGGAGAGGCTTCGTCCCCGCCGTAGCCTTCAGTGGTTCACAACCCCACAACAGGCTACAGCACCCCACCGCCGCCCCACACCGAACTCAGTGCTATGGTGCCCCCCCCCCCCCTCCTCCCGCCCCCCCCCCCAACCCCTCACCGGGGAACGTTTCACACCAGACGAGTGTAACCCCAACGTTTGCGTGGTAAATTATGTTGTACGCGGACGCGGGGATAGTGTTTGCGCAGCAATCGCCGACATAGTGTAACAGAGGCTGAATAAGAAGAACCAGCTCGCATTCGACGAGGCAGGTGGAAAACCGTCTTGAAAACCATCCACAGACTGGCCGGCACACCGGATCTCGACACTAATCCTGCGGGTGGATTCGTGCCGGGGACCGGCACTCCTTCCCGCCCGGAAAGCAGTGTGTCGGGCGGGCTATTGTGCCCATTATATTAATGAAAAGTAGGCGATCATTTCTCCCAAGTTTGAGTTATTATTAATATGAGAAAAATGAAACTTTGACAGACGGGATAATATTGGAATGCTTTAGTGCAGGGCTTCCCAACCTTTCCAGCTGGCGGACCCCTTCTTCAGTCGAAAATCCATGGCGGACCCCTAGTCAGTCAAGAGCACAGTAACTTTAAATTTCAGAGCGAAACCCATGGGAACTGAAAGCTTCTTAATGCAAGTGCCATGTTCCGAATGACCTCCCCCCCCCCCCCCCCCCCCTCTCTAGAAGTATCAATAGTCTTTGGTTTAGAGATGAATGAAAACAACTTGAAATTAACGATCCAATTATGAGATTTTCTGCAATGGTATGAGCTTTGCTTGTTTTTGCCACTTGATAACTAACCAAGAAAGAAGCTTTTAATGAATTTTCATTAATTGTTTTTGCAAGAGTTTTCATGCAATGCTGAGAAGCAGCTAGTTCAGCACTCTTCCTTTTAAATAAATCGATGTTTTTAGCCTGGAAGCCCGGGTGAGTACCTTCAAAATGACGACGCAATTTAACTGGACCCATTGAACTGTTCGGAAGGACAGGCGCACAAATTACACACTGAACTTTACACTCCATTGTCTCCATAAAGCCCATTTCTAAATAGCTTTCGTTGTACTTACACTTCTTGGTTATCCCACTTCCACGGGATATTGCAACCAATAGAGTACTTGCAGCTTTTTCACATAATAAATCCGGCTGTGGACCTTCTTGTGATTGTTCTTCCTTTGGTCGTCCTCCCTCCTCATTCATTTCAATTGGAAACATCCCTTGTTGTGAAGGCGATGAAAAAACTGCACCCTTATTCAGTGATCCTGACTTCAGCCACCGATCCATGTTATAGGTAATAAACTGGTCAAAAATCGACTTACGAAATAGGTAGTGCACTGACAAAGCAAGTTTAGCATTTAATGCTGCCTGGGACCGAATACGTACCAGCGAGCGCTGTGATTGGTCGACAAAGCTCGCTCCGCGCATGCGTAAAAAGTTTCAGTGCATCTAGCGCCGTGAGCCGGCGCACAAACGACTCCCGTATTCTTTTGAAACAGTAGATCAGAGAAGCCGCATTCTTCGGCACTAAACTTTGTATGCGTTCTCACTTAGGAACTGCAGAGGCTGCTTGGGAATACGACCTTAGGTAAAAGTACACCTTTTTCACAAGAAAAAAAAAATTGTGATGAATTTGATTTTCACATTTTCATTCAATAATTTTACTCATTATTTTACACGATTTCGTGAAAGGTGGCCGCGGACCCCCTAGAAAGAAACGGCGGACCCCTAAGGGGTCCGCGGACCACACGTTAGGAAGCCCTGCTTTAGTGCGTGTCCTTACCAAGGGATAATACAGAGCGGTGCACGAATAATTGACACTTTTGAACTTTGAATAAAAACAGTACCTGTCCTTACATTTCTCTCAGATTTCACTCTAAAGTGTTTTGTTTCATGGAAATGTCGGTAGATTTAGTGTTGTTACAATATCGCCGGTCCATTGTTTCACAGTTAGCGTTTCGTTATGGCCGAGCATGGACGCGCGTTAAGACAGTTCTCCTTTATACTAAACTAAAAATATCACAGCAAGTCAGAGAAGATCTAAGGCAATATACCGCGCTCGCTGGGCTCCATGGAACACAGTTCTCCGGTTGGCGGGAAAATTTGAAGAAGAAGGCACTTTGTTGGAAGGGAAACGACCTCGGGCACAGACCGTTCGTTCTCCAGAAAAAATCGCAGAGCTGCGAGTCGCCATTCAACAAGGTCCAAAAAGTCATCCCTGAGGGCAGCAACGGAAAACAGGATATCTCGTCGATCTGCACAAAGAATTTTACAGGGTGCACTCGAGCTCTTCCATTACAAAATGACTGTGTTACAGAAGCTGACTGAGCAGAACGGACAAAGAAGAGTGGCGTAGTCTTTATGGACAGAAGGAAAAGAAGAAATAACGTTCAATCTATGGATTTCAGACAAAGTTTAAGTCAACCTCAATGGAACAGTAAACAGACAAAGTGTTCGATTTCGGGGTAGAGAAAAACCGCAAAATGTTCATGTTTATGAAAAAATGACGCATGGGGAAAAAGTGACAGTATGATTATCTCTGTACAGTCATGAATCGGACCAGTGTTTCCCAGTGAAACTGTCAACGCTGACCGTTACAAGACAGTGCTGGAAAATGACATTTTGTCACTTCTTCTTGCCACTGATCTTTCAATGAACACACAGAACGTTTAAGCAAGATGGGGCAATACCTCATACGGCTAGTGCTGTACTGGATTTTCTACAGGAAATATTCAGTGATCGTGTGATGTCCCATGGTTACCCACAGCACCATCATGAGGAACATTTTTGGCCTCTTCCTAGTCCAGATTAAAACTTGTGTTATTTTTTTGTAGGGAGTTTTGCAAGAGAAACTGTTCCCTTTGAGACCATAGAATATTATGGAAATAGGTGCCCCTGTTGTGGAGTTGTGGTGAAGATTTGTGCCGCAAAGTTTCATGGAATATGTGTACTCGTCTTCATGTAGTTGACCGCTGCAAGCGAGTATTGAACACCTGATGGAGTGAAATGCATTTCCATGAACAAATGGAAAAATTCGAAAATTTTCCTTAGGCCTATTAGCAGTGTCTGATGGCTGCACTTGGATAGTTTGGAGATAACATGTCTCGGAGGCGGGGGTTGAGTGAAGGCAGCTGCAGCAATGTGTTAATTGCCTGTGCTGGAGTGGGCCTCTGGCTTAAGCGATAAAGATTTCCAATGCTCGCCATTGTGTTCACAAGCAAACATCATAGTCGGCGTTCATGTGCCTTACATCAAGCCTAGCAGCGAAGTGTCTCACATGAAACCTTACACTGAAGTGTGCAAAACCAAGGTTGTCTACTTCAGAATCCCGTAAAATCTGCTGTGGAAGTTGGCCAGCATAGGCAACTTATTACCTCGCCAGTCAAATTCTTGAATTTCTGGTTTTGTAACTATTTGGTTATACCCTCTTATGAAACCTTACACTGACGTGTGCAAAACTAAGGTTGTCTACTTCAGAATCCCGTAAAATCTGCTCTGGAAGTTGGCCAGCATAGGCAATTTATTACCTCGCCAGTCAAATTCTTGAATTTCTGGTTTTGTAACTATTTGGTTATACCCTCTTTTCGTACACTAAAGGACACGAACCACTCTCACTGAGAAAGTTCCTCTGTAAAAACATTCCAGCCTTATCTCTATCTGCGGCTGGCTTTCCTAATTTCTCCCATCACCACGTTAGACTGTCTTCAGTTTGTCAGTATCGTTTGAATCGCTTTCGCTATGTAAATGTCCGTGCCCATGAGCTGGGCAAAATCGGCTGCTGGAAGAACACCCATTCCATCCGGTAATACGATTCCACTCTTGTGGCGACTTCACCTGCCTCAACTTCAAGTGGCCAGATCATCTCCCTCCCCGTTCCCTTCCTCTGGACACATTACAGCTTCTTTGTTTTATACTCTATCTACCCATTTAACCTCTTTCCTTTCTCCAACATGTCCTCATTTCAAGAGCCTCTATCCGATTCCTGCTGCCTTCCTAATGTATTAAAGGCACTCGCAGTTGCGAATATGGACAACCATCAGCTGTAGAATGCAATGACTCCAATGAAAATTTGTGCCGAACCGGGACTCGAACCCGGATATACTGCTTATCGCGAGCAGTCGCCTTACGATTTACCTACCCGTGCAAGACTCAGGACCAGACCTAAACTTCCATGTGTCGTCAACCATGCGCCTACGACCTGTACTCGTACATCCGTTATGTATGTTCCATTACAGGTGAGACATTTTACTTGAAAGTCACTTGCCCAGTGTCGTCGGATGAATACAATATTGCAGTGACTGTGTTATTCTGAATTACGATGCAAAGTTCCTTTGGATATGCCGTGAGTCGCGCTCGGGTATCTAAATGGTATGGCGACCACTCGCGTCAAGCGGAAAATCCGGTTTCGAGTTCCGGTCCAGCACAAATTTTCGCTGTCATCATTGCATTCTACAGCTGATGGTTGTCCATATTCGAAGTTGCGAATACATTTAATGTATTTAATAACGGCTTTAGTAGCCGCAGTTCCTGTTCACATACGTGCATGTCCAGTGGAACTTTGCATCGTAATTGGTTCAAATGGCTCTGAGCACTACGGGACTTAAACTTCTGAGGTCATCAGTCCCCTAGAACTTAGAACTACTTAAACCTAACTAAACTAAGGACATCACGCACACCCATGCCCGAGGCAGGATTCGAACCTGCGACCGTAGCGGTCGCGCGGCTCCAGATTGTAGCTCCTAGAACCGCTCGGCCACTCCGGCAGACGCATCGTAATTCAGAACAGCGTAGGCACTGCAATATCGTATATATCGTGCCTTCCTAATGGTCCGAGTTCGGCACTATACAGTTTCACACTCCAAACAAATTATTTCATGAATATTTTCCTTAATCCCATGGCCTCAGCATATAGCTGCGAAAACTGCTCCTCTTCTTCGAGTATTCCGATTTTGCCGTTGCTATTTCGTATTTAATTCCTATGCTATACCTCCACTTCCCTTCTATTCTACTTTCGAAGTATTGAAATTGAGGCACATATTCCAGTTTCTCTCAGTTATAGATATCTATATTTTGTTATTATTTTACTTTTCTTTGTATTTATTTTCATTTATTTATTTCTACAGTACTTTTTTCTTTACTACTGCTGTCGGTATAGGAGCGCCGTGCGATGTAGCTTAGGAAGCATTTTGCTTCACTAACTCTGTAAAGCTGTGTGTAGTCTTACTGATACCAGTGGCAATATAGTTCGGGCACGGAAGGCGTGCAGGCACTGAATATTTTGATGCAGCACCGCAAGGAAGCACGGTATGTAATCGATACCGGAAGTTTAGAGGTCGGCATCCGTCTCGCTTAGCATATTAACTCTCGTGGTATCTTCCCAGTCGGCGGTAGGCAAGCTCCTCGCACAGCGATGCAGTACCGCGGCGCGCCAGAGATTGCCTCTCGGTTCGGCAGGTGCTGCGACGCGGGTTGCATACTGGCGACATCGGCCAGGGGCTTGTGTTCATAGCACAGCCGAGACCGAGGTGCTGCCGCAACTTTTCTGCTGGAACACGATGAGGCGGCGTAGATACCATCTCCCAGCTTACAAGGAATTTACACTGTCACGTAAAACCGTTTTGTTAATATCAAGTGATGATGTGTTCTGCTGTCGCCGATGTCACACAAACTCATGACGCTATGTGAGAACAACAACTACTTCAAATTTTCACCAAAAAAATCGTACAACAGACCATCAGCGTGACTGTATGACGCGTAGTTCAACAGTGTTTGTGCCGTTATCCGTCAGTTTGGCCAAGATATTGCCTCAGATTCAGTATAAACTCCCACGTTATTTAATTTCAGTATTCATGGTATGAAAGATTTAGATGGAGAATAAAGATTCAAAGTTCAGGAAATATTCCTGGGATACTATATTTTCAGGTTAGCGCCTTTAACGTTTGGGCTTCAGTTACATTGGCATATGACCACTGCCGACGTTCGTACATTTTGTGGGCCTAGCCACATGTACGTCATGTGCAGTGTACACTGATTATAACGAGTTGAGCTTGTGGCAGTTCCACGAGCAGTGAATTATCTCTCTGAGATTTGCGGTAGCGTGATTTACTACTGCATATGCGTCTCTGTGAATTAATTACAGTAGTTCTCCAAAACAGCTTTCACTGTACTGCTATATTTGTAGGAGCTCTTTTTAATTAAATGGAACGCCTGACGATTTGTTGTTGTTGTTGTGGTCTTCAGTCCTGAGACTGGTTTGATGCAGCTCTCCATGCTACTCCATCCTGTGCAAGCTTCTTCATCTCCCAGTACTACATCCTTCTGAATCTGCTTAGTGTATTCATCTCTTGGTCTCCCTCTACGATTTTTACCCTCTACGCTGCCCTCCAATACTAAATTGGTGATCCCTTGATGCCTCAGAACATGTCCTACCAACCGATCCCTTCTTCTAGTCAAGTTGTGCCACAAATTTCTCTTCTCCCCAATCCTATTCAATACCACCTCATTAGTTATGTGATCTACCCATCTAATCTTCAGCATTCTCTGTAGCACCACATTTGAAAAGCTTCTATTCTCTTCTTGTCCAAACTATTTATCGTCCTTGTTTCACTTCCATACATGGCTACACTCCATACAAATACTTTCACAAACGACTTCCTGACACTTAAATCTATACTCGATGTTAACAAATTTTTCTTCTTCAGAAACGCTTTCCTTGCCATTGCCAGTCTACATTAATATCCTCTCTACTTTGACCATCGTCAGTTATTTTGCTCCCTAAATAGCAAAACTCCTATACTACTTTAACTGTCTCATTTCCTAATCTAATTCCCTCAGCATCACCGACTTAATTCGACTACATTCCATTATCCCCGTTTTACTTTTGTTGACGTTCATCTTATATCCTCCTTTCAAGACACTGTCCATTCCGTTCAACTGCTCTTCCAAGTCCTTTGCTGTCTCTGACAGAATTACAATGTCATCGGCGAACCTCAAAGTTTTTATTTCTTCTTCTTGGATTTTAATACCTACTCCGAATTTTTCTTTTGTTTCCTTCACTGCTTGCTCAATATACAGATTGAATAACATCGTGGAGAGGCTACAACCCTGTCTCACTCCCTTCCCAACCACTGCTTCCCTTTCATGCCCCTCGACTCTTATAACTGTCATCTGGTTTCTGTACAAATTGTAAATAGCCTTTCGCTCCCTGTATTTGACACCTGCCACCTTCAGAATTTGAAAGAGAGTATTCCAGACAACATTGTCAAAAGCTTTCTCTAGGTCTACAAATGCTAGAAACGTAGGTTTGCCTTTCCTTAATCTAGCTTCTAAGATAAGTCGTAGGGTCAGTATTGCCTCGTGTGTTCCAACATTTCTACGGAATCCAAACTGATCTTTCCCGAGGTCGGCTTCTACTAGCTTTTCCATTCGTCTGTAAAAAATTAGCGTTAGTATTTTGCAGCCGTGGCTTATTAAACTGATAGTTGGGTAAATTTCACATCTGTCAACACCTGCTTTCTTTGGGATTGGAATTATTATATTCTTCTTGAAGTCTGAGGGTATTTCGCCTGTCTCATACATCTTGCTCACCATATGGTAGAGTTTAGTCAGGACTGGCTCTCCCAAGGCTGTCAGTAGTTCTAATGGAATGTTGTCTACTCTGGGGGCCTTGTTTCGACTCAGGTCTTTCAGTGCTCTGTCAACCTCACACGCAGCATCATATTTCCCATTTCATCTTCATCTACATCCTCTTCCATTTCCATAATACTGTCGTCAAGTGCATCGCCCTTGTATAGAACCTCTATATACTCCTTCCACCTTTCTGCTTTCCCTTCTTTGCTTGGAACTGGGTTTCCATCTGAGCTCTTGATATTCATACAAGTGGTTCTCTTTTCTCTAAAGGTCTCTTACCCCTAGTGAGATAAGCCTTTACATGCTTACATTTGTCCTCTAGACATCCCTGGTTAGCCATTTTGCACTTCCTGTCGATCTCATTTTTGAGACGTTTGTATTCTTTTTTGCCTGCTTCATTTACTGCATTTTTGTATTTTCTCCTTTCATCAATTAAATTCATTATCTATTCTGTTACCCAAGAATTTCTAGCAGCCCTCGTCTTCTTACCTACTTTATCCTCTGCTGCCTTCACTACTTCATCCCTCAAAGCTACCCATTCTTCTTCTACTGTATTTCTTTCCCCCAATTCGTGTCAATTTTTCCCTAATGCTCTCCCAGAAACTCTCTACAACCTCTGGTTTAGTCAGTTTATCCAGGTCCCATCTCCTTAAATTCCCACCTTTTTGCAGGTTCTGCAGTTTCAATCTACAGTTCTTAACCAATAGATTGTGGTCAGAGTCCACATCTGCCCTGGAAATGTCTTACAATTTAAAACCTGGTTCCTAAATCTCTGTCTTACCATTATATAACTTATCTGAAACCTGTCAGTATCTCCAGGCTTCTTTCATGTATACAACCTTCTTTTATGATTCTTGAACTAAGTGTTAGCTATGATTAAGTTGTGCTCTGTGCAAAATTCTACCAGGCGGCTTTCTCTTTCATTTCTTCTCCGCAATCCATATTCACCTACTACGTTTCCTTCTCTCCCTTTTCCTACTACCGAATTCCAGCCACCCATGACTATTAAATTTTCGTCTCCCTTCACTATTTGAATAATTTCTTTTATTTCATCATACATTTCTTCAATTTCTTCGTCATCAGAGCTAGTTGGCATATAAACTTGTACTACTGTGATAGGCGTGGGCTTTGTGTCTATCTTGGCCACAATAATGCGTTCACTATGCTGTTTGTAGTAGCTTACCCGCACTCCCATTTTTTTATTCATTATTAAACCTACTCCTGCATTACCCCTATTTGATTTTTTATTTATAACCCTGTATTCACCTGACCAAAAGTCTTGTTCCTCCTGCCACCGAACTTCACTAATTCCCACTATATCTAACTTTAACCTATCCATTTCCCTTCTTAAATTTTCTAACCTACCTGCCCGATTAAGGGATCTGACATTCCACGCTCCGATCCGTAGAACGCCAGTTTTCTTTCTCCTGATAACGACATCCTCTTGAGTAGTCCCCGCCCGGAGATCCGAATTGAGGACTATTTTACCTCCGGAATATTGTACCCAAGAGGACGCCATCATCATTTAACCATACAGTAAAGCTGCATGCCCTCGGGAAGAATTACGGCCGTAGTTTCCCCTTGCTTTCAGCCGTTCGCAGTACCAGCACAGCAAGGCCGTTTTGGTTAGTGTTACAAGGCCAGATCAGTCAATCATTCAGACTGCTGCCCCTGCAACTACTGAAAAGACTGCTGCCCCTCTTCAGGAACCACACGTTTATCTGGCCTCTCAACAGATACCCCTCCGTTGTGGTTGCACCTACGGTACGGCTATCTGTATCGTTGAGGCACGCAAGCCTCCCCACCGACGGCAAGATCCATGGTTCATGGGCGGTGGGGGGGTGGGCTTGACGGTTTATCTACACGAAATCTGTATTTCCAAGGTACATGCGTAGGTGCACAAAAATAAATTAACACGAGGAATGATATTCAACAGCAGTAAACTAACAACAAGGTATTCCTCAAATTAGGTGGTGGCTTTGGTGCCAAATTAGTCAGAAACATACCGTCAGTGATGATCTGATTAATATTACCAGACGCTTCCCCTCAAGAAGCTACAATTAATAATTTTATTTATGACAATTTTCACTGTAAACTAAACAAAATAAAAGTAAGCAACTGCATACTGAATTTCGTTTATACTTCGTGTGTAAGTTTATTATTTTAGGGAAGACAGCAGGCACATCGCATGACATTTTTGAACAGATTGAATAACCACTTAGATAAAGATTATTTATACACTAACGGAAAACATAATCGCAACACCAAGGAAGAGATGTGCAACATAAACGAAAGTCGTTCGGCAGGTTTCCATATGTGAAAGATGAGGTCGACTCTAATTCAAAAATGTTCAGATGTGTGTGAAATCTTATGGCGCTTAATAGCTAAGGTCATCAGTCCCTAAGCTTACACACTACTTAACCTAAATTATCCTAAGGACAAACAGACACACACCCATGCCCGAGGGAGGACTCGAACCTCCGCCGGGACCAGCCGCACAGTCCATGACTGCAGCGCCCTAGACCGCTCGGCTAATGCCGCGCGGTGACTCGAATTCAAATATCGTGCCAGTCACATGAGAGTGGCACTAGTGGCGTCACCACAGGGAAGCAAATCACGTTTGTTTCAAATTTGACTCCGAATGGTCACGTGGCGCCACGGAGAGCGATGAGCGACGTGTTCGCCGTATGGCTTTGGCACATCCTACTGCATCTTCAGCAGCGATTTGAGCAACAGCTGGCACCACAGTGACACAAAGAACTATTGCAAAGCGGTTACTTCAAAGAATGCTTTGAGACAGACGCCCTGTAGCGCGCGTTCCACTGACCTCAAACCACCGCTTTTTGCTACTTCAGTGGTATCAAGCGAGAGTTCTTTGGATGTCAGGCTGGACATCTGTTGTGTTTTCTGATAAAAGCTGGCTCTGCCTCAGTGCCAGTGATGTCCGGGTGTAACTTAGGAGGAGGCCAGTTGAAGGCCTGCAACCAACCTGCTTGCGTCCTAGACACACTGCACCTACACCTGTAGCTATGGTCTGGGATGCGATTTTGTATGACAGCATGCGATTTTGTATGATTGCGTAATTGTATGTCAATCCTGTGTTTCGACCTCTTGCGCCGCCATTCTTTAACAGCATTCCAGAGGGTGTTTCCCCATAGGATAACCCATCACCACATCTGTCTCCAGTCGTTGATGTTGATGTTTGGTTCGTGAGGCGCTCAACTGCACGGTCATCAGCGCCCATACAAAGTCCCAATTTTTACACAGTCCAATTTTTTTCACAGTCCAATCTAGCCACTTACACGATTGATGATGATGACGATGAAATGATGAGGACTACTCAAACACCCAGTCCCCGGGGAGAGAAAATTCCAGACCGGCCGGGAGTCGAACCCGGGACCCCGTGATCCAGAGGCAGCAATGCTAGCCACTGGACCACGAGCTGCGGACGTCTCTAGTCGAGCACGTATGGTATATCACCTAATGACAACTTCAGTATCATCCACAAACAGCATCAAACGTCCCTGTATTGACCGACCGACCGACCAAGTGCAACAGGCTTGGAACTCCATCCGACAAACTGACATCTGGCACTTCCACAACACAACGTATGCACGTTTGCATGTTTCAGTTCAACATTTTGGTGATTACACCGGTTACTAATATAACCAGCATTTCACATTTTCAATGGCTTATCTCGCTCTTACATTAACCTGTGACCTTGCAATGTTAATCACTTAAATATACTTGAAAAAAGAGACAGCATTGGTCGTATATTTTTTACTATTGCAAAATCGATTTTCTGTCACTGAGTGACCATCTTCAGTGCTATATTGTATAACTTAAATTGGGATGCACTGTTGTCACTAAGCTTACGGCAATCACATAGACATAGACATAGACTTTGAGTCTATGTGATTGCCGTAAGCTTAGTGACAACAGTGCATCCCAATTTAAGTTATACAATATAGCACTGAAGATGGTCACTCAGTGACAGAAAATCGATTTTGCAATAGTAAAAAATATGCGACCAATGCTGTCTCTTTTTTCAAGTATACCTGTTATCTGGTCGTAGTGCACAAGACAGCATGGAGTCGCCAATCAATCACTTAAATATTTTAGCTAGGCCAATGTACTCCCGATATTTAATTACTCTACATTAATTATTTTTGCGTGTCGCAATATTTTTCGTTAATCTGTTACCCTCATGGTCAGTTCATGTTTATAAGAAATACTAAAATCCGACTGCTGTGTGGTCTCCTTGTTAGTACGGTGTTTGGGAATATTGGGTATCCTGAAAGCTTTTCTCGCCGATTAATGCAACCGAGCACGCCATACAGTGCCAGAGTATTATCGCAGTAAACAACTGTTGCATTACAGCGAATTTGGACACCAGATTGCTGCACTTGTTCAGCGTTCACAAATAATCCGTTCATTCGTCTGCTCTACTGCACAGCGAACACCTCTCTACACAATGCAATTTACTCTCTGTCATTGTAAGCTTACAATGGAATCCGTCTGCCGGCCGCTGTGGTCGAGCGGTTCTACGCACTTCAGTCCGGAACCACGCGGCTGCTACGGTTGCAGGTTCGAATCCTGCCTCGGGCATGGATGTGTGTGATGTCCTTAGGTTAGTTAGGTTTAAGTAGTTCTACGTCTAGGGGACTGATGACCTCAGATGTTAAGTCCCATAGTGCTCGGAGCCATTTGAACCATTTGAATCCATGTAGTAAATATGTTATTTTCTCTTGACTAATATCGAAGAGTTGCTGTGTTACATAAGAAGGCACTGCGTAGTAACGCTACGTGACATCATAAACCGAGCTCCACTGCATAACTAAATATACACTGAGGTGACAAAAGTCTTGGGTAGTGATATGCACATATACAGGTGGAATAATATGGCGTACGCAAGGTGTAAAAGGGCACTGCATTGGTGGAGCCGGCATTTGTACTCAGGTGATTCATGTGAAAAGGTTTCCAACATGATTATATCCCCACGATGCTAGTTAACAGACTTTGAAGGCGGAATGGTAGTTGGAGGTAGACACGTGGGACAGTGCATTTAGGAAATCGTTCGAGAATTAAATATTCCGAGATCCACAGTGTCAAGAGTGTGCCGAGAATACCAAATTCCATTCATTACCACTCACTACGGACAACGCAGTGGCCGACACCTTTCGCTCAATGACCGAGAGCAGCAGCGTTGCGTAGAATTATTACTGCCAACAGACAAGCAACACTACGTGCAATAACCGTAGAAATCAATGTAGATGCTATTTTTCTTGACTTCCGGAAGGCGTTCGATACAGTTCCGCACTGTCGCCTGATAAACAAAGTAAGAGCCTACGGAATATCAGACCAGCTGTGTGGCTGGATTGAAGAGTTTTTAGCAAACAGAACACAGCATGTTGTTATCAATGGGGAGACGTCTACAGACGTTAAAGTAACCTCTGGCGTGCCACAGGGGAGTGTTATGGGACCATTGCTTTTCACAATATACACTCCTGGAAATGGAAAAAAGAACACATTGACACCGGTGTGTCAGACCCACCATACTTGCTCCGGACACTGCGAGAGGGCTGTACAAGCAATGATCACACGAACGGCACAGCGGACACACCAGGAACCGCGGTGTTGGCCGTCGAATGGCGCTAGCTGCGCAGCATTTGCGCACCGCCGCCGTCAGTGTCAGCCAGTTTGCCGTGGCATACGGGGCTCCATCGCAGTCTTTAACACTGGTAGCATGCCGCGACAGCGTGGACGTGAACCGTATGTGCAGTTGACGGACTTTGAGCGAGGGCGTATAGTGGGCATGCGGGAGGCCGGGTGGACGTACCGCCGAATTGCTCAACACGTGGGGCGTGAGGTCTCCACAGTACATCGATGTTGTCGCCAGTGGTCGGCGGAAGGTGCACGTGCCCGTCGACCTGGGACCGGACCGCAGCGACGCACGGATGCACGCCAAGACCGTAGGATCCTACGCAGTGCCGTAGGGGACCGCACCGCCACTTCCCAGCAAATTAGGGACACTGTTGCTCCTGGGGTATCGGCGAGGACCATTCGCAACCGTCTCCATGAAGCTGGGCTACGGTCCCGCACACCGTTAGGCCGTCTTCCGCTCACGCCCCAACATCGTGCAGCCCGCCTCCAGTGGTGTCACGACAGGCGTGAATGGAGGGACGAATGGAGACGTGTCGTCTTCAACGATGAGACTGGCTTCTGCCTTGGTGCCAATGATGGTCGTATGCGTGTTTGGCGCCGTGCAGGTGAGCGCCACAATCAGGACTGCATACGACCGAGGCACACAGGGCCAACACCCGGCATCATGGTGTGGGGAGCGATCTCCTACACTGGCCGTACACCACTGGTGATCGTCGAGGGGACACTGAATAGTGCACGGTACATCCAAACCGTCATCGAACCCATAGTTCTACCATTCCTAGACCGGCAAGGGAACTTGCTGTTCCAACAGGACAATGCACGTCCGCATGTATCCCGTGCCACCCAACGTGCTCTAGAAGGTGTAAGTCAACTACCCTGGCCAGCAAGATCTCCGGATCTGTCCCCCATTGAGCATGTTTGGGACTGGATGAAGCGTCGTCTCACGCGGTCTGCACGTCCAGCACGAACGCTGGTCCAACTGAGGCGCCAGGTGGAAATGGCATGGCAAGCCGTTCCACAGGACTACATCCAGCATCTCTACGATCGTCTCCATGGGAGAATAGCAGCCTGCATTGCTGCGAAAGGTGGATATACACTGTACTAGTGCCGACATTGTGCATGCTCTGTTGCCTGTGTCTATGTGCCTGTGGTTCTGTCAGTGTGATCATGTGATGTATCTGACCCCAGGAATGTGTCAATAAAGTTTCCCCTTCCTGGGACAATGAATTCACGGTGTTCTTATTTCAATTTCCAGGAGTGTATATAAATGACCTAGTAGATAGTGTCGGAAGTTCCATGCGGCTTTTCGCGGATGATGCTGTAGTATACAGAGAAGTTGCAGCATTAGAAAATTGTAGCGAAATGCAGGAAGATCTGCAGCGGATAGGCACTTGGTGCAACTGACCCTTAACATAGACAAATGTAATGTATTGCGAATACATAGAAAGAAGTATCCTTTATTGTATGATTATATGATAGCGGAACAAACATTGGTAGCAGTTACTTCTGTAAAATATCTGGAAGTATGCGTGCGGAACGATTTGAAGTGGAATGATCATATAAAATTAATTGTTGGTAAGGCGGGTACCAGGTTGAGATTCATTGGGAGAGTGCTTAGAAAATGTAGTCCATCAACAAAGGAGGTGGCTTACCAAACACTCGTTCGACCTATACTTGAGTATTGCTCATCAGTGTGGGATCCGTACCAGATCGGTCTGACGGAGGAGATAGAGAAGATCCAAAGAAGAGTGGCGCGTTTCGTCACAGGGTTATTTGGTAACCGTGATAGCGTTACGGAGATGTTTAATAAACTCAAGTGGCAGACTCTGCAAGAGAGGCGCTCTGCATCGCGGTGTAGCTTGCTCGCCAGGTTTCGAGAGGGTGCGTTTCTGGATGAGGTATCGAATATATTGCTTCCCCCTACTTATACCTCCCGAGGAGATCACGAATGTAAAATTAGAGAGATTAGAGCGCGCACGGAGGCTTTCAGACAGTCGTTCTTCCCGCGAACCATACGCGACTGGAACAGGAAAGGGAGGTAATGACAGTGGCACGTAAAGTGCCCTCCGCCACACACCGTTGGGTGGCTTGCGGAGTATCAATGTAGATGTAGATGTAGGACTACGACGAACGTATTCGTTAGGACAGTACGGCGAAATTTGACGTTAAACGGATGTGGGAACAGACGACCGACGCGACTGCCTTTGCTAAGAGCGCGGCATTACCTGCAGCGCCTCTCCTGTGGTCGTGAACACATTAGTTGGACCGTAGACGACTGAGAAACGGTGGCCTGGTCAGACGAGTCCCGATTTCAGTTGGTAAGAGCTGATGGTAGGGTTAGAGTGTGGCGCTGACCTCACGAAGCCTTGGGCCCAAGTTGTCAACAAGTCACTTTGCAAGCTTGTGCTGTCTCCATAATGGTGTGAGCTGTGTTTGTGGAACAGACTGGGCCCTCTGGTCCAGCTGGAGCCATCTTTCATTGAAAATGGTTATGACCGTCCACTTGCAGACCATTTGTAGCCATTCATGGACTTCATGCTCTCAAACAACGGTAGAACGTTTATCCACGAAAATGCGCCATGACACTGGGCCACAATTGTTCGCAATTGGTTTGAAGAACATACTGGACAGTTCGAGAGAATGGTTTGGCCACCCAGATCACCCGACATGAATCCCATCGTACATTTATGGGGCCTAATCGAGAAGTCAGTTGGTGCACAAAATCCTGCACCGGCAACATTTTCGCAAATATTTACGGCTACCGTGGCAGTGTGACTGAGTATTGCTGCAGAGGACTTCCAACGACTGGTTTAGTCCAGGTCGTTTCGAACTGCAGCACTGCGCTGGGCAAAAGGAGGACCGTCACGTTGTTAAGAGGTATCCCATGACATTTGTCACCTCAGTGTAAGCAGCAAGAAGAGAGAGCAGCGACCCAGAATAATTACTGAATTACCACTGCAAGGAAAGGAGTGCTGCTGGGACTGATAAAAGAGGACAAACGTCCCCATACGCCGAGAGCCAGCCGGCCGCTGTGGCCGAGTGTTTCCAGGCGCATCAGCCCGGAACCGCGCTGCTGCCTCGGGCATAGATGTGTGTGCTGTTCTTAGGTTAGTTAAGTTTAAGTAGTGCTAAGTCTAGGGGACTGATGACCTCAGATGTTAAGTCCCATAGTGTTTAGAGTCATTTGAACCATTTTGAACCCAGAGCCACCGCGTCAGAAGCGCTGCCTCCGCCCTTTAAATAGCGAAGCTTTCGGAGCTCAAGAACACAATCTGTGTCGTTCTTCTCTTCCATCTCTGTCGCTAAAACCAGAAAATCTGTTGACTGCAGTGAAACCACACCAGGCTGACTGATGATGACCAGCCTTTTCTGGCTCACTTCAACACCGAGATCCACCCAGCCTGATGCATACCACAGCCATGGTCTGCCATTGCTGCCTAACGTAAGCGCATATGGCGCCTTCCTCATCCCGCTGACTCCATCAGAACAGGGCGCAGCCACGGAGCTGACCCTGGGAGCGACGTCACAACTCATTGACGAGGCATCACCACTTCCTTCCGTCACTCGCGTTTCAACACGGCCGCCATCCACAGCTCTGAAGATATTTATAACTCTGTTCCTTTTTGCACGATAAATAAATGTCATTACAGATACCACTACGTCACTGACATCTCTGGGTGTGAACTGGACCACCCACCCACACTCCGCGCTCGATCTCCTGTTCACAACGCGACGCTAGCTCCATGCGTTGCAACAGTATCTTGCAGGTTGTCAAAATTTTCACACATAAACCACAGATAATTCTACAATATCGTAGGTGAAGACATCTATGGCAGTCAAGACTTTGTTTTGCTACCGCCTGTATCCCGCATTGTGCGCAGGGTCGGCAGGCTTGAGTACGGATTTGGCATGGGTAAGTTTAAGGGGTGGGTGGATGCCTTTCCTGCCGCCACCCCATACCCCCCGGGACGGAATTAGTGTACCCCAGCTGTCTGCGTCTAGTGTAAATCGTGAAATACTGTGAATCTGTTTCAAAGGTCTGCGAGTTGTGTAACTGAGGCGGGACGTCGGGACCAGCCCAGTATTCACCTAGTAAGATGTGGAAAACCGCCTAAAAAACACATCCAGGCTGGCCAGCACACCTGGTCGCTGTCGTTAATCCGCTGGGCGGATTCGATCCGGGCCCGGCGCGCCTACCCGAGTCCAGGAAGCAGAGCGTTCTCGGCTACCCTGGCGGGTTATGGCAGTCAAGACTGCAGTTGCGTAATTGGTAGCAGGACATGTGGCGTATGACTTTTACTAGTCGAATAGGTTTACAAATAGGACACAGAATTTTTACTCTTTTATTAAATGGTGTGAAGAGCAAATGTTATCCATACGAACAAGTCAAATATGCTAAGACTTAGGTCATACCCTAATCACTTACAAACAAGTATAGCTAAAAGTTTTGAAAAGTAATTGGTGGAGATGGGAGGAAGTGGTTGGGAAACAAAGAAAGGGGAAGAAAGCTAAATACTTAATATGCTAAAATTGGCCTGAAATGCGTATGTCAAGTGCAGAATCACTTGACGGTGGCTACTGTTGTGTCTCCACTTGGTCTGAGATGGCGTGGAACACTGGAAACATTTAATAAACGAGTAAAATATCAATATATTTGTTTGAGCTCTCTACAAAGTGACGTACGTTATATGTAACTCAGATTACTTGGTTTTCTGTTTCACACAGGTCCACATACCATTAATCAGTGAATTTTCTGTACGCCATTAGTAGCACCGTGCTAGGTGCATAGTATTTGTCTCACAGCAGAGCGTGGTTCGCTGGTGGCGCGTTGGCGACTGTTACATGTCTTTTTCCGCCGAGATATGAGTAGCGCGTCGAGTGCGGTCGACAAAGACACCGTCGATAGTGCAGTTACAAAACATAAATTTGCAACGTGATTTCCAGAAGCACATAAATAACAGTTAAAAAGCGAATATGTGAGTTAGATAATTGACTAGGCCGCTCAGTGCACCAACATAGTTTCATAAATGGTTCAAATGGCTCTGAGCACTATGGGACTTAACATCTGAGGTCATCAGTCCCCTAGAACTTAGAACTACTTAAACCTAACTAACCTAAGGACACTACAGACATCCATGCACGAGGCAGGATTCGAAGCTGCGACCGTAGCGATCGCGAGGTTCCAGACTAGCGCCTAGAACCGCTCTGCCACACCGGCCGGCCAACATAGTTTGAATCAACTCTAACGGTACAGATTTTCTTAGTTTTGCCCATCTCTACCAGGTAGCAGGTGGCACTGGGGTGTCCCATAAGGCAGGAAGTAGTGTGAGTTTTTGTCTTCCTGCAGAAGCGTCGCGTGGGTAGCTAGTCCGTGTGGTTGGCTGGCTCAAGGAGTGAGCAAGTAGCAGTCATAAAGAGTCTTCACTGGCAAGATTAGGGGCACGAAGTATTTATTTTGTGAATAACATTGTGCAATATGAAACAGTATTGATTTCTTATGGCGAACGAACGGAATCTAAAAGGCAACTGCTAACTCTAGTAAATTGTGAATACTGCGAGATTTCATGTCCTCTCAAAGAACTCTAGAATAACGTAGGGACATGTTCATGAAGTTAAGGTTTAATAAACCCAGCGTTAGTTTGAAGATCCCAATAACTACATAGCGTGTTTATTGAGTTATCTACAGGGCGAATCGCCTAAAACTTTTGCCGCAAATATTGCAGAAATTGGAAGTGTCCTGTCTTAATGCCCTCGTACAGAAGTTAACAATATTCTCATAATCGTTTCCCTGCAGTTCTTGAAGGAGACGGATGTGATAAGGATGGAGCCTATGTCGTTGCAGAGTGGGTAGTACACTTGCCTGACTTACGCCACTTCCTCGTGCGACTGCGCTGGAGCGAACCTGCGGATCAGCTGCAACAGCAAAAAGAACGTTGATATGAAACTTCCTGGCAGATTAAAACTGTGTGCCGGACCGAGACTCGAACTCGGGACCTTTGCCTTTCGCGGGCAAGTGCTCTACCAAC
The DNA here is from genome assembly GCF_021461385.2 of Schistocerca piceifrons. NCBI lineage: Eukaryota > Metazoa > Arthropoda > Insecta > Orthoptera > Acrididae > Schistocerca > Schistocerca piceifrons. The sequence continues at coordinate 316,556,856 of NC_060139.1, read as the reverse complement.
TGAGCTACCCAAGCACGACTCACGCCCCGTCCTCACAGCCTTACTTCTGCCAGTATCTCGTCTCCTACCTTCCAAACTTTACAGAAGCTCTCCTGCAAACCCTGCAAAACCAGCACTCCTGAAAGAAAGGATATTGCGGAGACATGACTTAGCCACAGCCTGGGGGATGTTTCCAGAATGAGATTTTCACTCTGCAGCGGAGTTTGGAAGGTAGGAGACGAGATACTTGCAGAAGTAATGCTGTGAGGACGGGGCGTGAGTCGTGCTTGGGTAGCTCAGTTGGTAGAGCACTTGCCCGCGAAAGGCAAAGGTCCCGAGTTCGAGTCTCGGTCAGGCACACAGTTTTAATCTGCCAGGAAGTTTCATATCGGCGCACACTCCGCTGCAGAGTGAAAATCTCATTCTAAAAAGAACATTGATTTCCCTTCTTCTGTTGTCATTGTCTAGGTGTTACGCTACCACTCTCTCACAACTAGTTGAAGAGATTGATAAATAATTGCCGCGATGGTTGACGTCAATTGGAATATCTCACCACATGCACCATACTGCATTCTTCCCACACTCTGCCTACACTATGAGCATGTCGCACATTGGTAAATCCCATCGCCCACTCATGGCCTACTGCTTGGACTGTCACAAACTAACGGACTAGTGCACTCATGGAAAACACAAGCACACTTTAACTAAACATAGCAATTTCGTACCTAGAAACTATGCATGTTGAATGGCACAAACAAGTGTAGGTGTGGAAACTTTTCAAAATACTATATCTCGTAGACGGTTCGCACTACAATCCGGTAACCAACACCACTGACTTTCTATTGTACTCTACTTTTAGTTTGATGTCAGTAGGCATTGTTCCATTTATAAAAGTATATGTTTACACAAAAATACTTTATAACTATTCTTACCAACTGCTTACTGCCTAACAGTACGAGCGCCTGACTACCTATCCATTCGGTGAAAACCGCACATCAATAGCACCTTCCATTTCAGCAATATTTACGTGCAATTTTTAGGTAGTGCACCCTGTATACTGAACAGTGGAAGTAAGTTAGACCCAGTGGATATGTGTTACATTAGCTCACGGTTATGAAAGTTAATGCAGTGATACATGCTGCCTCCGGAGTAGGTTTGCCCGGTAATGCTGTCTACAAATATTCCGACGCCATCAATAAGACAGCCGCAAACATGTGAAGCAATTGAAAAGTATATAAAATCGTCAGAACTCTGGGTAACTTACACAGCATCTACACGAGGAAGTGGTTCTAGAAATAATGCTGCTCTTCCAGCCATCATATCAGTGGTAATCACGAATCATATAAAAGAACCACCAAGCAAAGCCTCTCGTTTCCAACTGTGGTGCTACGAGATGCCTTCGCTGCTATTGCCGGTCTCGTTATCCTCAAATACTCTCTAGCGGATAGCAAAGGCATCTTCAGTATCTTCCCGCAGCCCCGACGTCAAATTACCTCCAAAGGGGCTGGCTGCGCATAAACCGACCCCCGTGCCGCTCGCCGCGATCGGCTCTGGAGGTCACAAATTGGAGCCAGGCTGACGCGTAACGATCTTCGATTCGAACGCTCTGCTCTGCCGGGCTGCCTGCCGTATGAATGGCGGCCCTCTTAGAAGCGACGACTGCTCCCTCTCCCCCTCCTCTCCGTCCCTCCCTTCCACCCTCCCTCCACCGCCGCCGCCACTTGGCGGGGTTCCTCCGTCACTTCCCCGCTCCCTTTATATACTCAGCTTTTCCCATTTCGTTTTCCCTCTCTCCCTGGCACCTGCCACTGTGAAGTGGCCGCCGACGTCTTGAATGGATGCTGCAAACAGCTTCGCTGCAGACTGCAGACGCTCGACCATTTCTCGACGGGCCTTGCAATCTGCTACTGCGTCGAAGAAGTAGCTGATATCAACCGCTCTGTAGCTCATACTCACGCGCAAGAGAATTATAGATAGCAGAGCACTGTCATCCACATCGCTTATTTGGGTGGCAGTGAAACGGGCGATCTGGAAATCCTGGAAATAGCACATTACGTTAGGAATCAGAAAACGAGAATGGCACCATCTGGACAACAAATCTTTCCCATTGACGCTGATATCGATGTTCAATCGAAATGGCGTCGTGGACTGATGAATAAAGCGCTGTTGCCGTGAAGGGATTTCACAAAACCCACGAGAGCTACGTAGCCACGCAGCGTATGCTTCGTGATCATTACAATCACACGGCATGTCCCACTCCTGTCAATAAATACGAGGGATGCCCAGAAAGTAATACATCACTTTTTTTTCCTCAGCCGAAAACAATGCTACGAATGCGAAACGTTACGTATGTATTATTTGAAGTCCCATGAGTGAGCGCGCCAAGTTTCCGTCACTTCTGACAGATAGCGTAACTGCAGGACAGTTTCAAAATGGCGCCTGTAGCAACGTGCAGTCATTGAATTTCTCACTGTAGAGAAATAAACTGTGGGAAATATTCACAAACGGTTGAGCAAATCTATCTAACATCTGATGTCGACAGAAGTACATTTAGTCGCTGGGCACGGAGGGTGAGGTCATCAGAAGGCGGTTCGGAGGAGCTCCACGATTTGCAGCGGTCGGGGAGACCATCCACAGCTGTCACACCTGACATGTTGCAGCCAGCTGATATTGTCATTCGTGAGGGCAGACGCATTACGACTCGGCAGTCGGCGCTGCATCTGTCAATCAGCAAAGGAAGTGTCGATGCAATTATTTCGCACTCTTGGATATTCAAAAGTGTGTGCTAGATGGGTCTCGCGGTGTCTAACGGTAGATTACAGATCGAACAGAAAAAACATTTGTCTTCTTTTGTTGCAACATTTTGAAGCTGAGGGGCAGGCCTTCTTGTCCCGGATTGTGACAGGTGATGAAAACTGGGTTCACCATTTTGAACCGGAAGCAAAACGACAGTCGATGGAATGGCACCATTCCCACTCCCCACAGAAGAAAAAATTCAAAACAACTGCTTCCTCTGCTAAGGTCATGATCACCTTTTCCTGGGACTGTGAAGGTGTGATTCTCATTAATGTGATGCCGAGAGGCGGTACCATTAATTCAGAAGCATATGTCAACACATTAACAAATCTCACGACGGGCTTCTAGCGACTTCGGCGCCACAACAACCCAGGAGATGTTTTGTTGCAAGACGATAATGCTTGGTCCCACCCAAATCTGAGGGCTGCTGAACATATCGTGAAACAAGGTTGGACACTGTTATCACATCCACCCTACAGCCCTAACCTAGCCCCCTCGGACTTCCACTTGTTTTGGCCATTATAGGATGCCATTCGTGGAAGACATTTTGAGGACGATGAGGATGTGATTCACGCAGTGAACCACTGGCTCCACCACCAGGACAAGGATAGGTTCCGACAGGTCAAACACACCCTTGTTTCTCCCTGGAGGAAGGCCATAGAACGGGATGGAGGCTCCGTGGTAAAACAGGTTGTGTGGATAAAAGACCATGCTTTCGTGTGTGTAATTATCATTGTGTTCAATACAGAATTGTTGAAGAGAAAGACGTGGTGCATTACTTTCTGGGCAACCCTCGTACTCTGAAATTGTGGGTACAGAACTTTGAGGAAACGGGTGATACGGTGCGAAAGAGGGTGGAAGTGCATAACGCGTTTGAACACCGAAGAATGTTCCGGGAGTGAAAGAAATCTTCAGCCGAAGTTGCATGCTTTCTGCAAGCAAGCATTGGCTGCAACTTAACATTTCGGACCGCAGCGTACGGCGAATATTGCACGAGAAACTCCAACACTACCCATACAAAATGCATATAGTGTAAAAACTGAATGCGGACGAGCTTTCAACGAGAATACGCTCTTGTTGGGAGTTGTTGCAACTCATGAACGACAACCCAAGGCTATGTAACAATTTGATCATGAACGATGAGGCGAATTTTTGTGTGTTAGGCTTTGATAACAACCAAAAATTTAGACACTCGTTACGCGAAAATCCAGAAATATGAGGGTTGCCCAGATGGTAATGCACCTCATTTTTTTCTTCAACAATTCTTTATTGAACACAATGAGAATTACACACACGAAAGAATGCTGTTTTATCTACACACCCTGTTTTATCACGTAATCTCCATCCCATTCTAGCGCAAAACAAGGCCGTGTACGTCCTGTCGGTACCAGTCCTTGTCCTGGTGGCGGAGCCAGTGCTGCACTGTGTGAATCACCTCCTCATTGTCCTCGAAAGGTCTTCTGTGCATTACTTTCTGGGCACTCCTTGTACTTCGTGAAACGCCACTTCACAGTCAGAAAGTAGTACTGTGGTGCTGCTTATGGCGTATCATCGTTTGCAATCAAGGGCTTTTTTTTTTCTTTGAGACAATCACGCAAGCGCTGTTAATCAGAATACAGAACGTTATTTTCATATTTTGAACCATTTCCTAGTGCGAGAGCTTGCTGATTTTCCTGTAACTGTAAATAAATTCTTCCAACAAGACGGGGCCATATGTCATTCTCGTGGGATTCCATTAATGCGCTACAGAAAATCTTTCCTCGTCATCTCATCTCCAAGAACGGGGACGTTTCCTGGCCTCCAAGATCCCGTACCCTTCAGCGTGTGATTTCTTTCTTTGGGGTCATTTAAAATCTCAGATCTTCCGGTGTGATCCACCGCACACCATCCAGGAACTGAATAGTGGAATTCCTGTGCCAATCTTCAAAGAAGTGATGTTTAAGTTCCATGAAAGACTTAAAACTTCTGTCAAGTAAAGTGGCGAGTACCCACGTAATGTCACTTTGAAGTTACAAAAAAATGGTTCAAATGGTTCTGAGCACTATGGGACTTAACTTCTGAGGTCATCAGTCCCCTAGAACTTAGAACTACTTAAACCTAACTAACCTAAGGATATCACACACATCCGTAGCGGTCGCGCGGTTCCAGACTGTAGCGCCTAGAACCGCTCGGCCACACCGGCCGGCTTGAAGTTACAGACAGTCTTGTGAAGTACTTTTGAAAACGTTTTCTGAAAACTGTCACGCGCAGCGAGTTTGGCAGCTCACACGCAATGGAAATATCTTAGACCGTATACCTACGAACAGACCGGTCCTTTCCGACAAGTCAGTATAGAGACGGTGATTAGTGATCATAATGTCGTTATAGCAACAGTGGTTTCGAAAATTAGTAAATCACTCAATACAGTTAGGATTTATTCAAGAAAGAGCAGATAATCAGTTAACATCTCACATAAAGAGTGAACTAACGTCACTTATTTCCAATAAGATGCGCGTAGAGGAATTATCGGCAAAGTTTTAACAGATTGTAAATCGTGGACTGGAGAACTACATGCCTAGTATGTGGATTAAGGAGGGGGAAAACCCACCATGGTTTAACAACGAAATTCGGGAATTGATGAGGAAGCCAAGGCTGTTGCACTCTCGGTTCAAAAGAGAACGCGCAAATTACAATCTGAAAGGTTAGTAGACGTTACTGTGTATGTGAAAACATCTATGCGCGAAGCATACAACAGCTACCAGCGTCGTATTTTAGCAAAAGATCTGGCCTAGAACCCGAGAAATTCTTGTCCTATGTACAGGCTGTCAATTATTGAACTATATGAAAAAAAGTGTAAATTACCTACAAACTACAGCGTGCACACACTTTATTCAACATTTAAACGTCACAACAGATATTCGGATTTAGGTTATGACATGTTCGATATGCCTACCATCATTGGCGATATGTGGTGCGGACGAATGGCGAAATTCTGCATGACCCGTTGCTGTCGATGACCTGCTGAATAGCTGTTTTCAGCTCAGCAATGGTTTTCGGGTTATTCGTGTACACCTTGTCTTTAATATATCCCCATAAAAAGGAGTCGCGTGTGTTCAGATCCGTAGAATGTGGCAGCCAATCGAACCCCATGCCAGAATGCGGTCCCCAAAGTGGTCCTCTAGGACATCAAACACTGTCCTGCAACGATGTGGCCGAGCTCCGTCTTGCATGAATCACATCTTGTCGTAATTAGGGTCACTTTGGATAATGGGGATCAGACTTTCGTGTACAGTTTGGTAGTCACCGAGCCATCAAGGAATATCGCATCGATTATTCCGTGACTGGACATTGCACACCACACAGCACTTCTCGATAGCTAAATGCGAATTCTCAGCCCACAAATGCGCCAATTTTGCTTATTAACGAACCCATCCAGATGAAAGTGGGCTTCCTCGCTAAGTCAAGCCATAGAATTCCCATCACGCCCCGCGGCCAACTGTGCAGTTTGAATGTCCTTACGCAAACCGTTCAGAGGTTATGACGATTTTATTTCATAAAGTTCAGTATTTGTATCCTTGTAAAATATCTAATCAGGCCTAAGGCTTCCATCCAGTTATTCGTTGACAAATCTGGTTTGACAGTTGAAGACAGCAAAACAAAAGCGAAAGCTTTAAATTTCGCACTCAGGAAATATTTCAAGTAGGAGAATCGTAGAAACATGTCGCCATTTGAACACTGAGTAGACTGTGTACTGCATTATTAATATAACATTTGCTAAAATTTACACTTAAACGCGTCGTTAAAGGAAAAAGGCTGAAAATATGATACATGAAAATGGAATTACGTAATCGCCTTTTGTTTGCGGCAAACTAAGCGATGATTCCACAGCTTCATGGGCGGAGGTGTAGACTTACGTCTCTGGTCTTCACTTTTAATGTAAAACCCATAGAACAGCATCACCTTCCCCCTTCCTCCACCCCTGAGCATTTAAGAGTTGCTCTTAACAAGAATTTAATTCTCATTCTCAAATGCCTTTATTGACTACGTCATCCGCTTCCGTAAACCATTTTTCCTTCAGGAAATCAGTAGTTCAAAATTTTACGACAGTTGACAATACAGCAAGAAACATCACATGTAGCACACTCCTTAAAACCAACAACAAGAAACAGAAAAACACAAAAACAGACGCACCGCGAAGGAATTATCCGGACGGGACGGAAATCGGTAGATGTGATGTACATGAGCAGACAAACAAATTATTACAGTTTCAGAAAAATTGGATGATTCATTCAAGAGAAAGAGCTTCAAAAACTGAGAAAGTTAATAACGTGTTGGTTCACCACTGGCCCTTATGACAGCAGTTATTCTGATTGGCATTGATAGCGTTGTTGGTTGACCTCTTGAGAGATATTGTGTCAAGTTCCGTCCAGTTGGCGAGTTAGGTCGTCGAAACTCCTAGCTGGTTGGAGGGCCTTGCCCGTAATGGTTCAGGAAAGATGCTGCGATCTTGCTGGCCCAGGTGAGTGTTGCCAAGCACGAAGACACACTGGCCGTGTGTGGGCGTGCGTTATCTTGCTGAAATGTAAGACCATGATAACTTGCCATGAAGGGGCATAGAATATCGTCGACATACCGCTGTGCTGTAAGCGTGCCACGGATGACAACTAAAGGAGTCCTGCTATCAAACGAAATGGCATCCCAGATCGTCGCTCATGGTCGGTGGGTCGTATTGTTGCAGGCGACAGTGAGGTTAGTATCTCACCGATGTCTGCGGAATCAGGAGACATGTCTTCGCATGTCATCGAGGCTCATTTCGAAGCGAGGTTCATCACTGTAGATAATTCTGCTCCAGTCAAAGAGATTCCAGGCTGAAGACGTGTTTGGAGATGCCCCGGAAAGTGGTGGGATACCACTACCTGACGATCTGTCGGCTGCATACAACCCGACAACCGGGAGTGATGGTCTGGGGTGCCATTTCTTTGGTTTTCGACGATATTCTACTCCCCGTTTTGTTGCCCTTGATAGCAAACCATCTTGGCCTTACATTTTTTAGTCTTATTGCGTATTTTAAAAACTGTGAATTCAAGCTGGCTGTTTACTTAATCCAAACTATCTAAAGCGATAAGGACATTATTTATCAGATGAGTAACAGATGTCAATGATTTTTATCAGTAAGCAGTGTGCCCTTGTCAAAGTCAGCTGAAAGGCAACTCATAATATCAAATAAACTCGCCAGATCTTCGAGTCTTGTCCTCTGGACAAGAAACAAGACCACGGTTACTCGGAGGTAGGCTGCGCCGCTTCCCCATAACCTATGTATTCGCTGTCTACGAAACGTAATTCCAGTCGACATGAAAGATTATAGACACTCACATTACTTAAGATGATTCGTACATCGAAAGGAAATTAAGGAATGATGCAGTTAATACATTTTATTTGAACTGTGTAACATAGCTACTCGTTTTCATAGTCACATATCTTTGGTCAACTTTAGAATTCAGGCAATGAAAAGACTTTCTTATTTGTCGATTGGCACGTCGTTGCCTTTTAAAATCGATGACCAGCTATAACGAAAACCCTGAATGAATAACTCATTCTGCAGCGGGGAACAGCATTACGTGGAAGGTTAATTTGTGTGATAGTCGTTGTCTTTATAGCATGATATACGCTGTACAATGGCAGGCTTGCTGTTTCAACGTACAGTTTCGATCTGCGAGAAAACTTTATATTGTTTTAGAAACTTGAGACTCGAGAGATTTTAAATAAAAATATTTTTTATCATATGGAAAATAAAAATAGAATAACAATTATTAAATTGTTTGCTTAAATATGTTACAGACGTATTATCTGCCATTACGAAGTCGTATTTGTATTAAAAAGCCAGTATTCGACAAAATGTTTTCTGATGTGATTCTCCGCTCGATAGTCGCTCTGTCGTGGGGATAATTCACAGGCAGCATATCCTCACATTTTCCACAGCCAGTTCGCCAGGTCTAATTCCGTTCAACTGGAGACGCCCACTCCGCTGTAACTCAAAGACCGGGAAAATCACTGCGATGTAAGACATTTAATGTTCTGTTGCTCATGAATAATAAATAGCCATATAGCAACTAAGACTGTACTTATCAATCCATCCAACCGTCCGTCTGAATTATTGAGTTTCATGTGAAAATTTGATGTTTAATACAAAATAAGCATAAATAACATTTTAGTTACAAAACTGGTCAGTAGTGCAAGTTAAATAACAGACTGGATAGAGCTAAATGAAATTACTTTTACATTGAATTTGATGTTATTATTTTGTATCTATGACTTTTTGGGCTTCTAGTGAATTTGAAACTGACAGTGATATCACAACTGTCCAATTATGAAGCATAAAAATTCCTGTTCGCCATAGTACATCGTTGTAGGAAAAAGGATTTCATTTAATAAATGATGACGATAGAACCACGCACAAGATATTAGAAGGTAGTTGTTAATTGAAACAACTATCTTGAATAAAAATGTGAATTTGTATAATTTCGTAACTTAAAACGGTGCTATTATTAAAACTGTTAAAAATATGTATTTACATGGTTTCAGAATATCGAGTTACACATTACTTCGGTGGTAATATTTTTACACGATATGTGGTAGGAATGAAAAGGCGGGCAGAGTGCCCATCGACCATATCAAGCGTAATGAAGGACAGAATTCCTTCTGCATAAAAGTTAAGCTGTTTTGAGAAAAGGGAGTGTCAACAAAATTGGTAAGTCTAAGATATCTGATGTTTCCGCGAGTACTTCACTACTAAGGTTATGATGTGCGAGGAAACTTCAAAAAATAAGCTACACATTATTATGGCATTCCCAATAACTTTTACTGAATGCTGCTGTACACTTCAAAGTGACACAAATGTTGGACACTATTTTTAAACATAGCCACCAAGTCTGTAAACAACGATCTGAACGTTCTGCCAATCGTTTATTTACTCGTCGATAGAAGCCCGCTTCTTCTTCAGGGCACACCGCATTGTGGACTTCACCATCATTGGAAAATTTCTTCCTCCCCCTCTCCCTACCCCAAATGTTCTTTCAGCTTGTCGAGAAGATGGAAATCGCTACCGAAGGATGTGGTCAGCACACTCGACTCACATTCGACATGACGACGGTTCATATCTCCGACCGGCCATCCAGGTTTATGTTTTCCGTAATTTCTCTAAACTGCATTAGGCAAATGATGGGGTGGTTCCTTAGAAAGCACACAGGCGATTTCTATCCCCATCCTTCTCTAATATGAGCTTGTACTCTATCACTAACGACCTCTATGTCGACGGGACGTTAAACTCTCATCTTCCTTCCTTGTAAATCGCACGGTGCAAGATGTAGACCTAGCTGGTCAAACAGTTGGTGGCATTTCACTCCGGTTGGACGACACGGCATTTGGTCCAGCTTTTCACGGTGAATGTGTGTGCGATCTTGAGTTTTCTTCGGAAAAATGGTACTGTTACGCGTACTTCGCCTTTGAAGTACGTTTCCAGTGGCGCACGGCATTTCACTCCACATTGTGATGCACCTGTTATCCGTATCGCAGCAAAAGTGTGTGTGCGGGGAACCGGGTATATCGACGAGGATCGTTCAAAATATAAAGCAACACAATTTCTGCAGCCAATTTCGGTTGAAGATACGCGGAATTTCTTTTGGGACATCGTTGAATATTCCCGCTTCAGCCCCTAAAACCTCAAGAATTTCTGATAGGTATCGGCGTTATAAGTAACCTTCAACATGGCACTGTAACGGCGGTGCGTTCCAAGCAGAGAACTGTCATTGAGTTTCCTTTGACGGAAAATTGGTACATCGCAGATATTCACTGGCGCTTGCAGAATGTCTACGGAGACCTGGCAGTGAATAAAAGCTCGATGAGTTGAGCAAACCTGTCCGATCTTCAGCGTGCCGGCCGGTGGCACACAGCTGTGACTCCTGCAATGTGGGAACGTGCTGACACTCTCATTCTAGGCGATGGACGGATCACGATCAAACACCACGCTAAACAACTGGACGCCTTTGTTGATAGTGCTGACAGACTCGTCCACCAGGTGGGCTACTCAGAGATGTTAATCGCTTGGTTCCTCGCTGCGTACCAGAAGATGATAAATAACAACGAAGGACAATTTTTGCCCTTGTGTGTTACGAGGCTGATCGTGACAATTTTTTGTCAAACATCGTCACAGGTGATGAAACATGGGTCCGGAACCGGAACTGGGAACAAAACGGCATTCCATGGAGTGGAGCCACACCATCTGTCCTTAGAAGAAAAAGGTTAAAGACGTATTCTCAGCCGATAAAGTTATGGCGACGGTCTTTTCCATATCTGAAGCGGTTATTCTGTTTGAGGTCCACGCTCAAGGCGCAACGATCAACTTTGAAGTGTATCGTGCTACCCTTAGGATACTGAAGAAACGACTTCAATGTGTTCGTCGGCACAAAAATGGAAACTAACTGCCTCTTCTCCATGACAATGCAAGGCCTCACACAAATCTGGGCACCTGAGAGGAGCTCGTAGAACTTGGCTGGACTGTTCTTCCTCGTTCACCCTTCAGGCAGGATCTCGCGCTTTCCGGCTTCCTTTTGTTTGGCCCAATGCACGATATACTCCGTGGGAAGTAGTACGTTGACTGATACAGCAAGACGTTGGCTCCGACGTTGGCCAGTATTATTTTTCTGAAAGCAGGATGGCTTCATTCAGGATTCTAGCACACCAAAACTCCTCCTCTTTTGGATACAAAACTCTGTTCTCCGACATAATCTCCGTTCAGTGCGCCGGCCTTACGCCACCTTACTGCTGGGAGGGCTTGTGTGCTCGCACGGTACCAACACTACACGCAGGCACTTGGTATACACATACACTGAGGTGACAACATTCATGGGATACCGAGGGTTGGGGTTGGGTTGTTTGGGGAAGGAGACCAGACAGCGACGTCATCGGTCTCATCAGATTAGGGAAGGACGGGGAAGGAATTCGGCCGTGTCCTTTGAAAGGAACCATCCCGGCATTTGCCTGGAGCGATTTAGGGAAATCACGGGAAACCTAAATCAGGATGACCGGACGCGGGATTGAACCGACGTCCGCCAGAATGCAAGCCCAGTGTCTAACCACTGCGCCACATCGCTCGGTTGGGATAGCGACATCAACATATAAAGATGACAACAATACAGCGTACACAGGCTACAAAATGGCATTACATTGGCGGAGCTGTCGTTTGTACACACGTGGAAAGATTTCCGACGTTATTATGGCCTCTCAGCGGGAATTAAGTGATGTTGAACGCGGAATGGTAGTTCCGAGCTAGGCGCTTGGGACATTCCATTTTGGAATTCGTTAGGGAGTTTAACATTACGATTCCAACAGTATCAAGAGTGTGTCGAGAATGCCAAATTTCAGGCATTACCTCTCACCGCAGACGACGTAGTGGGCGACGGCCTTCATTTAACAACCGACAGCAGCGGCGTTTGCGTAGTTGTTGGTGCTAACAGACAGGCAGCACCAATCGAAATAACAGCAGAAATCAATGTGGGTTGTACGACGAACGTATGCGTTAGGACAGTGCGGCGAAATCTAGCGTTCGTAGACTATGGCAGCAGACGACCGACGCGAGTGCCCTTTCTAACAGCGCCTCTCGTCAACTCGTGATCGTATCGTTTGGGCCCTAGACGACTGCAAAACCTTGGCCTGGTCACATGAGTCCTCCTTTGAGTTGGTGAGAGCCGATGGCAGGGTTCGAGTGCGGCGCGGACCCTACGAAGCTATGGACCCAAATTGTCAACAAGGGACTGTGCAAGCTGGTGCTGGTTCTATAATGGTGTGGACTGTGTTTACATGGAATGGATTGGGTTTTCGGTTGCGTTCGGCTACTTGGAGACTATCTGCAGCCATTCATGGAGTTCATGTTCCCAAACAACGGTGGAATTTTTGTAGATGACAATGTGCCATGTCAACGGGTAACAACTGTTCGCAGCTAGTTTGGAGAATATTCTGTGGAATTCGAGCGAATGGTTTGGCCACCCAGATCGTCCGACATGCATCCCATCGAACATTTATGGGACATAATGGAGAGGTCAGTTCGTGCACAAAAAAATGGAGAGGTCAGTTCGTGCACAAAAACCTACAACGGCAAAACATTCGGAATTATGGACGGCTGTAGAGGCTGCATGGCTCAGTATTTCTCCAGCGGACTACACTACTGGCCGTTGAAATTGCTACAGAAAGAAGAAATGCGGATTATAAACGGGTATTCATTGGACAAATATATTATACTAGAACTGACATGTGATTACATTTTCACCCAATTTGAGTCCATAGATTCTGAGAAATCAGTACCCAGAATAACCACCTCTGGCCGTAATAACGGCCTTGATACGCCTGGGCATTGAGTCAAACAGAGCTTTGATGGCGTGTACAGGTACAGCTGCCCATGCAGCTTCAACACGATACCACAGTTCATCAAGAGTAGTGACTGGCGTATTGTGACGAGCCAGTTGCTCGGCCACCATTGACCAGACGTTTTCAATTGGTGAGAGATCTGGAGAATGTGCTGGCCAGGGCAGCAGTCGAACATTTTCTGTATCCTGAAAGGCCCGTACAGGACCTGCAACATGCAGTCGTGTATTATCCTGCTGAAATGTAGGGTTTCGCAGGGATCGAATGAAGGGTAGAGCCACGGGTTTTAACACATCTGAAATGTAACGTCCAGTGTTCAAAGTGCCGTCAATGCGAACAAGAGGTGACCGAGACGTGTAACCAATGGCACTCCATATCATCACGCCGGGTGATACCCCAAATGGCGATGACGAATACACGCTTCCAATGTGCGTTCACCGTGATGTCGCCAAATACGGATGCGACCATCATGATGCTGTAAATAGAACCTGGATTCATCCGAAAAAATGATCCATTCGTGCAGCCAGGTTCGTCGTTGAGTACACCATCGCAGGCGCTCCTGTCTGTGATGCAGCGTCAAGGGTAACCGCAGCCGTGGTCTCCGAGCTGATAGTCCATGCTGCTGCAAACGTCATCGAACTGTTCGTGCAGATGGTTTTTGTCTTGCAAACGTCCCCATCTGTTGACTCAGGGATCGAGACGTGGCTACACGATCCGTTACAGCCATGCGGATAAGATGCCTGTCATCTCCACTGCTAGTGATACGAGGCCCTTGGGATCCAGCACGGCGTTCCGTATTACCCTCCTGAACCCACCGATTCCATATTCTGCTAACAGTCATTGGATCTCGACCAACGCGAGCAGCAATGTCGCGATACGATAAACCGCAATCGCGATTGGCTACAATCCGACCTTTATCATAGTCGGAAACGTGATGGTACGCATTTCTCCTCCTTACACGAGGCATCACAACAACTTTTCACCAGGCAACGACGGTCAAAGCGGGCTCTGAGTACTATGGGACTTAACAGCTGAGGTCATCAGTCCCCTAGAACTTAGAACTACTTAAACCTAACTAACGTAAGGACATCACACACATCCATGCCCGAGGCAGGATTCGAACCTGCGACCGTAGCAGTCGCGCGGTCCCAGGCTGAAAAGCCTAGAACCGCTCGGCCACCCCGGCCGCCAACGCCGGTCAACTGCTGTTTGTGTATTAGAAATCGGCTGAAAACTTTCCTCATGTCAGCTTGTTGTAGGTGTCGCCACCGGCGCCAACCTTGTGTGAATGCTCTGAAAAGCTAATCGTTTGCATATCACAGCATCTTCTACCTGTCGGTTAAATTTATCGTCTGTAGCACGTTATCTTCGTGGTGTAGCAATTTTAATGGCCAGCAATGTATTAGGAGGTGTCCCATGACTTTTGTCACCTGAGTGCAAGGGGACCGATGGCCTTTGTAGTCTGGTCCCTTCAACCCCCACAAACCAAGCTCCTGAGTGCACTCCGTCTTTGGGGGATAAGGGAGTAGTAGCAGTAAAAGGTATCTGGCCACCCTTTAAACTAGCCAAGCCAAATCCGCTTAAAACTATGTCGACTCTGGGTCAATGCGAGACAAAAGCTCAAGAAAAAGAATATTTCATTAACGTGAATCCTGCTGAATGAGATTTCATTTTGTTCTGCCTGAGGACTTTCGCAAGATAATGGAGATGCCAGGTTTAAGGAGCTAGGCACAAGATTACAATCTCGGTTTGGCTCCAACTGCACCTTGACGATGCGGATGACGGCCTGTATGCTTTTTTGTGGACAGAGAGCTCGCTAAACAGGTTAATGAAAGCTACACCATCCAGAAAGCGGCCCGGTGCAGTGACACCGCGATGCAAATACTTTAATTAAGGCCTTGATAACTCGGCGTTTCTGCGGCCACGACGTTTCTGCAGATTACCGCGCGGAGGAAGCCGCAGGCGCGGAGAGGATGGGACAGACGGCTACCGCGCCGCTTCCACCACCCAGCCTCCGGCCTCCAGCCTTTGCTCTCGCGGCCGCAATAAAGCAAGGCCCGGAGGCGAGCAGAAAAAAACACGGCGCCGAGGCGCGCAGTGCCGGCTTTAATATTCATCGCGGGGGCAGCCTAGGGGGCGGCGAGGGTGGAGGCTGCGAGAGCGGCGCCGGACGGAACACCTCCACCCCCAGCTCGTAAAGTGGCGATGCGGTGTTGTGCGGTGTCTCGCCTTCCGCCGGCGCTGACACGCTGCGGAATCCAGGGCAACGCCCGCACAGTCATAAGAAAAAAAAGAAGAAACTCGCCCGGCGCTGCGTATTGCCTGCCAGATTTTACAGTGTCCGTATCTCCTATCGACACAGATATTTCGCTATCAGTTCCCTGTTTTTTTTCTGTGTTGAGTTAACTTTCCAATTCCTGTTTCTGTATGTAACCCAGTTCACTGTTCGCTGGCGATGCTCCTCCTTCTCTGTGCAAATATTACGAACCAGGCGCGAAAGGGATATAATTGAAGTTGCGCTCTACCATAGCAACGGTTCTGTAGCTGTGGTACAGTATCAAAATGACGTAATAATAGGTAGGATTACGGGTCGTATCGGTAGCATTAGTAGGTGAGGAAACTCAAACGTGTGTGTGAAAGACAAACTGCGAGCCGACGCCTTCTCTTTGTTTCTTGTTTGTTTGTTTGTTCGTTTTGCACGTAACTATAACCGCACATCGTTCAGTATTAGTCCATTGTGTACTTTATACCCATACAAAATATAAATTGCGTTTCATAAGTAGCAAAAATTAGTTGATCTCGTATTCTCTGCCGTTTTATATAACCAAAGCAATTACTTTGCACAGAAGTATTGTTATTTTGTACTAACCATGCTGTGGCCTTCTCCACCAGACATCACGGCGCCTAGAGTATCAGCAACCAAACTGACAGCCTGCAGCCGCGGGTTGCCCGCTTCGCAGGCACACCGAAGCACTACACAACCGACAGGCAATATTGATGAACGACCACAACAACAACAACAACAACAACAACAATACAGCAGACACCAGTGGCGGCCAGGGGCCACTACTGGCCCACATAAACATAAGGAAAAGGTCACTGCAGATCCCGGAAGTATTTTCACACGTCAAACCACGTGATGGAAAATAGTTCCGAGGTACTCATCCGCCGAAGCGCTATAAAGGCCGGCGCTCGGCCGCACATCGGCATTTCATCGACCGCCAGCAGACGTGGATAGCTGCCGCCCCGGCAGCCCGGCTTAGATCTTCTCGCTGATCTCTGGATTAGGCTCAGTATATCTAAGAAGTCTCTGGCGGAGACTAGTAGGAAATTATTTCAGTTGTTCTATATTATTCTTGTATGTAGTTGTGATTCGAAGACGGATCACTGTTTTGTGTTGTGTTATATTTGGAGAATTTGTTTCGGTTAATTGAACAGTCCAATAAATTGTTTTCGGACTTTGATCGTTAGTTTCTTCTGCTTACGCAGACATATCACTCCAGAACTTTCTTCATCATGATCAAAGGCGACAGTTTCATGTCATTGTTGATAAGCACGATACTCACTCAGTTTCTAGACGGTTTACCGTTTCCGGTTTCTATACGAATCTAGTAAGACATTGATGGCATATGCAAACAAAGCGATCAAAATAAGGTAATGCTCCGTAGGTACGCAACGCACCTAACATAGAAATAACGCGTTTACGATCTTAACTGACCAAGGCTACTAGGAAAACATCCATAATCTACGCTTCCTTACGATAGTCTACGGTAGCCTACAGTAGTTCCACGACTCTACGAGTAGCAGATGCTTTCCCCCGTCCGGTACACAGATTTATACTGCTACTGAATCAGAGTGGTCTTTTCCACCCCTCACACCCTTGCTCGGCACATACTGTTCTAAGATGTAGTTGTACGAGGGCCCAAACCTGTATGGAAGGAGACGGAGACACGCATAAACAGCACAACAAACGAGATGGGGGGACACCAACACGATCACAGAATTCGAAACCGCGGAAGGAACCAACAGACTAAGTGAACATGACACAGAGGCAAAAACAAATCAACAACCCATGACACTGCATGCCGTAATACGGCCACAAAAAACACAACAGTCAGTAACAACCATAAAACAAACAAGGCACCGTCACCAGCAGCGACACGACACACTGAGGCAGTAGTAGTAAGGTAACGTCGCTTGGAAGGAGAAGGCTCGAAGAACTTTTATTCCGAGGCTCCTCCACCACAATGACACACTGTATATTGTTAATAGTATACTATACGCGTGAGTAACGTATTATTCGTCGTATTATGTGTGGGTAGAAGTGTATTCTCTTTTTTATATAAAGCTACAATCAATGGATTTTATACATCGAATGCATTTTCTATATAAACCATGTATAAAACTAAAAATATAATTATTAAGTTATTCGAGAAATACTTCACTCAGATGGAAATGAACTAAATTCTATTTCTACTAATAAAATTAGAACCATGAGTTTATTCTTCATGTAAATGTAAAAGTCATGTATTCCATGCTTCAAATGCTCAGTCAGTATATAATCTGTATTACACCAGGGGTGTATGTATCTAAGGTATCACACGGAACATACCACAACTATTAACAATCAGATAAACAAGCAACTACTAAATATCATGTAGTGTCCTGAAACGCAACACTCCAAGTAATATATCAGTACACGCAAACACAATAAACCTACATAAACATATACCATATCAGAGAAGAATAGCTCGAGGTTCTACCAAGACCACCTCGCCTGAAATAGGTAGAAATAGGCTATTGTCAACCAACAAGCGATTTAGACAATATTACATGTTTAAATGTAGCCTAATACTTATTAAGTTAATTAATTTATTTTTTAACGTTTGCATTATATCAATTGTAAATTATGTTCTCCTCAACTAGGCAGAAACAAATTATATTGAGCCACATAAGGAATCTTAAAGCATTAAATTCTGTTCAACCTTAGAGAAATTTTTATATATTGGGTTCTTTATATTATTTAAAATAGCAGTAACAACTGCGTACAAATAAGACTGTAACAATAAAAAGTCTTTGGTATTAGATTTAGCAGCATCTGACGCACCTTACAGTTCAAGGCGGTTGGTTACTGTGTACTGTTAATGATATAAATAAAAATAAATAAATGTACGAGGGTACGATAAAAAAAATAAAGCCTCCGAATGTTTTACTCCGTTCTCAATACCGGTTGAGGTATTACATGCCACACGTATTACAAGATCGACTTTCCCACTTCGCCGACGCTAGAAGCAACCCTCTACCGCTACAGCGCTCCGAATTGTAGGTGTAACACGGCGGTGTGTGACGTAAATACATCGGTGCGTGAGAATATGCGTGTTCTAACCGAGTTTCCAACCACGAAAAACATACCTCCAATTGAAATCCGTACGAGAATGAGAGCTGTGTACGGTGATGATTGTGTCGACATCAGTAATGTGCGACGTTGGGTTGTTCGTGTTCGTAATGAAGGAAACGGTGCTGCTAACCTCAACATATGTGGCAGAACTCGGAGTCGACGATAGCGTACGGCAACCGACGACACTCGCCGGAATCTGGTTGATGAAAAAAATGGTTCAAATGGCTCTGAGCGCTAAGGGACTTAACATCTGAGGTCATCAGTCCCCTAGAACTTAGAACTACTTGAACCTAACTAACCTAGGGACTTCACACACATCCATGCACGAGGCAGTATTCGAACCTGCGACCGTAGCGGTACAGGAAACTGTGTGCACGGTGAGTACCTTGGATCCTCACTCCTGACTAGAAAGAGAGGAGACTGGATCGACATTTGTCAAAAATTTCTTTTGCCTTTTCAGCGTTAGGGTGACGAGTTCCCTAACACCATTGTGATGAAAGCTGGATTCACAATTTTGACCCAGAAAACAAGAGAGGATTAGAGGAGTTCCGCCACACAGGATCAGCGACGCCAAAAACGTTCAAGATCACGGCTTCAGCAGACAATGTCATGCTCACAGTGTTGTGGGATGTTCAAGGCGCGTGTGATGCATTTGGAATTCATGCCTAAAGACACCACCATAAACAGTGGAAGGTACTGCGAGCCTCTCAGGAAACCGAAAGCACGAATTCGAAGAGTTCGTCCACACACTAGCACCCTCTCCTTCAGCTAGACCACACACGACTGCTCCGTCATCTTCAACAATTCGACGCCTTGAGTTCACTGTCACCCATCATCCTCCATACAGTCCCGGCTTGGCCTCATCCGATTTTCATCTGTTTCCAGAATTTTAATAACATCTCCGAGGACTTCACTTTGTTAGTGATGAAGCGGCGCAAGCAGAGGTGTGGTTGTGGCTCCGTCAAAAACGTCAAACACTCTACAGTAATGATATCAACAAACTGGTCTCTCGTTTGGATTAATGTGTTCGTCGCCAGAGTGACTTTGTTGAGAAATAAATATACAGACATGGAGAATAAATAGTAGAATTTTAATAAAATTTGTTTTATTTAAATACGAGTTTTCACATAAAAATTTGGAGGGATTACTTTTCAGCACTCCCTCGTACAATGCTTTTAAATTTTATTTGTTTGCACTCATCTACGCCATCAGAGCTAAATGTTTGATGATTTTTCCTTAGTTTGGGACCACAGTCATAACATAATTTTTCAAACGAAATCATTTTCACCAGTTGATAGTAAGTTTTCTTTGTACACACATCGAAAAAAGTATTGTATAACCCCGGTTCCCAGAAATCCTGAAGATAGACGTTGAATGTGGATATTGTATCACAGACACAGTCCAAAGATGTAAACAACCATGCATGAGCCATGCGTATTAGACGGAGGGGGTCCGACAACCGATCAATTCCAGTCATTCCACCAGGTAGGAGGTACACGACTCGTGTTGTCTGTAGTTCAACCATGCCTCGACGGTCAGTACCGCTGTGCGATCACTTCCGCATTTTTACTTTGTGCCAGGAAGGGCTCTCAACAAGGGAAGTGTCCAGGCATCTCGGAGTTAACCAAAGCGATGTTGTTCGGACATGGAGGAGATACAAAGAGGCAGGAACTGTCGATGACATGCTTCGCTCAGGCCGCCCAAGGGCTACTACTGCAGTGGATGACCGCTGCCTACAGATTATGGCTTGGGGGGAACCCTGACAGCAACGCCACCATGTTGCATAACGCTTTTAGCGCAGCCACAGGATGCAGCCTGCTTGATGCGCAACTTCACTCCCGACGTCCATGGCGAGGTCCATCTTTGCAACCACTACACCATGCAGCGCAGTACAGATGGGCGCAACAGCATGCCGAATGGACCGCTCAGAATTGGCAACACGTTCTCTTCATCGATGAGTGTCGCATATGCCTTCAACCAGACAATCGTCGGAGACGTCTTTGGAGGCAACCTGGTCAGGCTGCACGCTTTAGACACACTGTCCAGAGAGTGCAGTAAGGTGGAGGTTTCCTGCTGTTTTGGAGTGGTATTATATGGACTCGACGTACGCCGCTGGTGGTCATGGAAGGCGCCATAACGGCTCTACGATACGTGAATGCCATCCTCCGGCCGATAGTACAACCATACCGGCAGCATATTGGCGAGGCATTCGTCTTCATGGGCGACTAATCGCGCCCCCATCGTGCTCACGTCACATCTTCCTTCAGGATAACGAGATCGCTCGACTAGAGTGGCCAGCATGTACCCCAGACATGAACCCTATCGAACATGCATGGAATAGCACGAAAAGGGCTGTTTATGGAAGACGAGACCCATCAACCACTCCGAGGGATCTACGCCGAATCGCCGTTGAGGAGTGGGACAATCTGGACCAACAATCCGGAGTGGCCTAAACTGGAATGAGCACATAAAACAAATTGTAGGAAATTATATGCACGCTGCCACATAGTTTACCGTACTTAACTGCCAACAGTGTAATAGTACCCTACATTCATTTACGTTCAGGGACAACTGCCAGTCCCTTCACCGATGATCAACCCCAAGAAGGTCTTCCTGCAATTCGCTACAGTCTTCTGACGTTGTTACCTTCTTATACGCCACTTGTATCACCTGCGAACAGCCGCATAGATCTCTCGACGTTATACACATCATTTATATACAGGGTGACCCAGAAAAATTGCGACAAACTTCGAGAGGTTATAGAGCATGTTCTGAGGAACCAGTGGGGGATAGAAACCCGTGTACGGAAACCTCATCCAACGACGCTACACAGTGTTGAAGTTACAGTAGCCGCCGCATGCCGCTAGGCCACGCTTCAGCTTCAAACACGTCTTTGTACTCTAACGGGGCGTGGGCGGGGGGTCTCGCAATTGTGTTTTTCAGTGATCGCTACTGACTGCTATGTTCACCAGTGGAGATGATGGAGCTATCTGCTTCAAATGCAAATGTTGCCTTGGTGGATGACGGTTTATGGACATGGATTTCTATTTGCAGTTTATTTTTCTTCGGTGTATCGAAAAAACTCTGGAGATTTTATAAGGTTCCAGGAGAAAAATAAACTGCAGATGGAAAATGGTATCCGAAACTGTCATCCACTAAGGCAATAGAGAATCGCATTCATGGGAGACAAGACCTTTGTACGGAGCAGCTTTCTCCATCTTCTCCACTGGCGACCCTGGCAGCCAGCTGCGAATAACAAGTGACACTGAGAGTCGTTTCGCCTGTTTCTTGCCGAACAGGTCGAAATTTGTTGCAACATTTCTGGGACAACCTGTATACGCAGTGTGTTCAAAGATTCAAGACCCAAACTGACACATATTACGACCGAGCCAAAAAGATTTTTTTTTATTAGGTAATCAGGTGTCGTATAGTTTGAATAAGCACTAAGCATGCCTAAGTAAACCCATGACGTATGAAATAAACAGTACCTTTTCTTCAAACATTGTTAAACTTAATTTGATTTGAGGTACCTAGTTTGTAACGTTCTGTTGTTCGCATTGAGCCCGTTCAAAGAGTCTTAGCGCACCTTGCAGAATGAGTATGAGCAGCATTATCCTGTACCTACAGCAATCGGTAGATCAGCCAGGGAGGACACTACATTGGCCTGAAACATTCATGGATCTTATCCCACTAGTCTTCTTTTTCAGTGGCTACAGAAAAATCAAACTGTGTTCTTGCCTTATGGAGGAATTAGTAGCAAGAATTCTTGCAGCAGCCGTGCTCATACAGAACACCTCACACTTTTCCCTCGAAAACAATTACCCTGTTAAGTCAATACGGGCTCTGCACTGAAGTTAAAGGTGCTCATTTTGAAAATTTACCTTTGACGCTGATCTGAACAATAAAGAATTGAAACACATTTAACTTTTCTTTATTGTTAATCACAACGAGTTACTTGCTGGATACTCATTACTCGCTCAACATGCATTTTCAACACATGGTTGCTTTACAAAATATGTTTGTTGTCATCTCCATCATCATATGTGTCAGTTTGGGCACTAAATTTTTGAACACCCCGTATACTGTTAACAGTTTGTTCCGTTAAGAGTCACGTGCTACGTTCTATCTTCAAGGGAGTTCTGGATCACAGATTTGATTGGATACTCGGTAAGGTCGTATTTCGTTCACTAAACGACAGCGCGAAACTGTAACAAACATCCTTCTAAGGCCAAGGAACGTCGTTATCAGCCTGGTCGCCATTGCCTACGACCCTCTGAACCTCGTGGACGAGCACAACGAGGTTACGCACAAACAAATCTGGGAATTTACCTTCGAGCTTATTCATTGTGGGATTAGTTTACACAAATTTTCTGTTAACCCCGTAAGTGACAAAATGTATTTTCCAGTGTAACAAGGAGTGCGTGTCAGCGTATAGTCCTTGGGAATAGTAATGCACAAATCTGCTCAACCTATTATTTATTTCTAAGCCGAACATTGGGTGAGAGGTGGTAAATCTTGACAACAATGAATCAGGAGAACAAAATTATATCTGGTAGATACATGGTAGTTGCAGCTGTATATACAGTGTGGTCAGAAACCGTCTGAAATGCTTGTAAGCGCGTTGCAGGCTAGATACTGCTGAGAAATAATTATTAAAAAAAATTTCGACATGTTGCGTCGTTTACGAGTTAATTAACATTGAAGTTAGCCAATGAGATCATGGGGCACGCAAATTGTGCAGCCCGCCAGAGATGGAGTCGCCAAATGTGTTCTTCATTTGGTTTTCTAAAATAAATCAAAATAACTATACAAACATTGGGCATGGGACGGTAATAAGGATCGAACCCGATCTGAGCAGTCGCGTGCGCTGTCAACTACGCTATGAGAACAACTGTCACTAATTTTGTGTGGCGGGCTGCTTGGATTTGTGCGCATATCGGCCTGATTGTTTCTGACCACGCTGTATATTTAGGAGTGTCACTTACAAGCTTAATCCTCTCTATTATTTTGTTAAATAGAAGAGTAAAGAAAACGTCACTTTGATTCAAACAAGGGTTTAGGGTGAACTTGACAGTTCCTAGCTACAGATGTCCTATTTGAATGTTTCATCTATGCACATGTGTACTAAATTGGCTAAACACGAGCGGTAATTCGAACTCTCTCATTGTTATTGTTGTGGTCTTCAGTCTAAAGATTGGTTTGATCCAGCTCTCCATGCTGCTCTATCCTGTGCAAGCCTCTTCATCTCCGAGTAACTACTGCGACCCACATCCCTTAGAATCAGCTTACTGTATGCAGCCCTTGGTCTCCCCCTACGACTTTAACCCCCCACGCTTCCCCCCAGTACTAAATTGGTTCAAATAGCTCTGAGCAGTATGGGACTTAACTTCTGAGGTCATCAGTCCCCTAGAACTTAGAGCTACTTAAACCTAACTAACCTAAGGACATCACACACATCCATGCCCGAGGCAGGATTCGAACCTGCGACCGTAGCGTTCGCGCGGTTCCAGACTGTAGCGCCTAGAACCACTCGGCCACCCCGGCCGGCAGTACCAAATTGGTGATCCTTTCATGCCTCAGAGAGTGTCCTACCAACCGATCACTTCTGTTAGTCAGGTTGTACCACATGGTACTTTCTCATTCTTATCTTTATCAATTACGACTTGCGACTGTGATGATTTAGCGAGTAGAGCACTAGATTCCTGTTCTGAACCTCCCGAGTTTAATGAATTGAGGATTTTTCCTCATTCCAGGGCTCCAGATCCTCTCGGCCATCAAATGAGTACCGTGAATTTTTCTGGGGAGTAAAACCAAAGCCTTCCAGATACTCCAGACAGTGCTGGTAAATAGCGGTGAGGTGAGGGCCAGGGTACATAACACTATCCCTCTTAGTGTTGCGACGAAAGGAGGCTGAACTCTCTGTGCTGTCTGTCCAGTAGCCAGATTACTGGTTCGCACCACAGGCTTTACATATCTTACATTACGGGTTACACTATCATATACACTATTACACCTAGACGCACTTTGTTATTAAACTTCCCACACTTGTTTCGATGAAACTGAAGGTAGTGCTGAGTTACAGAGAGTGATGAACACAAGTGGTCAGGCAGACTGAAGCTGGACTGGGTGGTGCAAGAGGTGGTTTACGTTATTTTCGGGCCAGGACGGCCACATCCCCGTTCTGCACGGTCATCGACCGCGGCGGCAGCGGCCACTCAGCTCAATGGGCGCCCTTCCTACGCAGGCCGCTCCGCTTTAAAGCCCGGAATAGCGCAGCCCGCCGGTCCGCGAGAGCACAGACTCCGTGACGCCGGCCGCGAGCCGCGCCGCTGATCAAAGCTACGCTGGCGCGGCGCTGCGCGGCGCGGGGGCGGACGCAGTGAGCGCGCTAGCTACCAGGTGGCAGCAGCAGACTGTCTACACCCTAGTCCACGCGCGAAGCCACAGATGGCGGGACCTGTCTTCGGCTCTGAGGTTTCGGCGCCGGACTGTTTCCATAGCAACGCCGAGAGCAGACTACGTGGCGCCGATCGTGGCGCAATGGTACTAGCTTCCAGCCCAAAAGTACAGATATTTCGCTTTTCATGTTAACTAACATTCTGAACTTTATTTCCTCTTTTTATTTTGCACCTTTCTCTACAGCAATAAACCTGCACTGACAATCTGAAATTGCTTTCGTACCTGCGTTGTGTCCGTGAAGTCGTCGCATAGCTATAGCACAATCAACAATGGTCAAATAAAATCGAATAGAGGAAATAAGTTGCGAAGTCCCAAAATTTTTGTACGGCGCTAACAGGAAGTGCCATGAACAACATACAAGTCCTGACCCAGGAGTGGGGAATGGACGGAGATTGGGGTTGTTACGTTTTAACGTCACTTTTTTAATTTTTTCCTGAATAACTCGAAAACTGCGATGTATAGCGCAAACGCGGCTCCTTAAAAACTTACACTACATTAAATTTCCTACAGAAAACGTCCTCTTATGTATTTCTCTGCGAACAGTTGTATTCTCCACGTAGGGGACTGAAAAATCTCAAATTATTAAAAACAGTGTTTTAATGGTATAAATTTAAACGCTTCCCAGCCGTTGTTTGTATTTTACGCAAAAACGTACTTAACAACTGCGAATAAGTACTCGTTTAACAAACTGAAAATAACTCCAGTATACAAACACGAGCACAGCAAACTGATTTTGTCTACTCACGTAAGAGAAATCGACAAGAATACCCGGAAACTATAGCCTGAATAGCACGAAATTTCCAGGACCTCCGTCCTGCTGTAACTATCCACTCAAGACCCATAATTCCCTCGTCTTTGAGCTGAGGTAGTAATTAAATCTGTGACATGTCCAATCACCGTTTACATATCTTTAAAAAAATATGGTTTGAGCAAATATTGTGATGATATCCTCGCCTACATCATAACTTGAGGTGGATTTCTTTCCAAATGTTGAATATAACGTGGACTTTCCCTAAGGCAGAAAACCACATTCTACTAAGAAACTGCAATATATTATCATCATCAGTTATTGCTTATTTAGCCTTACCAGATTAGGACTTTAATTCCCTCTCTTACATCTCAGCAACAAAAAATATTATGTAACAGTCACAGTAATAACTATCATCGTTAATGGATGGTGGCTGTGGCCGAGCGGTTCTAGGCTCTTCAGCCCGGAACCGCGCTGCTGCTACGGTCGCAGGTTCGAATCCTGTCTCGGACATGGATGTGTGTGATGTCCTTAAGTTAGTTAGCTTTAAAGCACTCCGCTTCAGGCCACGAGTGGGCTACCGGGACCATCCGACCGCCGTGTCATCCTCATAGAGGATGCGGATAGAAGGGACCTGGGGTCAGCACACCGCTCTCCCGGCCGTTATGATGGTATTCTTGACCGAAGCCGCTACTATTCGGTCGATTAGTTCCTCAATTGGCATCACGAAGCTGAGTTCACCCCGAAAATGTGAAACACGTATGTAACATAGCAGCGATGGCGAGGCATTGTAGCATCTGTGACCAGAGAGTATGCGCTTGACCGCGCGAGTGTTGCGAGCGGTTCTCAGTCAGTCGTTGCGAGTCTGTCAGTAGTAGTCGTTGCGAGTCTGTAGCTCTGTCTAGTTGAGAGCAGTACTCAGTCTGTAGTCGTCATGCAGAGCGGTCGGTCAGTAGTAGCAGCCCAGTGCGGTTGTGTGATGTAGGCGGTCGGCAACACTGGTCAAGATGAGGAATAAGGTATACTGTTAATTAATATAATCATTAGATAATGAAAAATTTTATTTATTGTAATTATTCTCCAACAAGTCTCCCAATAATAATTTTTTTATTTCAAAAGCATTTTCTCAAAAATTTAATTTTTTATTGAACTCAAGATTTCGTTGCACTTCCCATTTCATTCCACTTCTTTTGAAGAAAAATTCCACTAAAATCACAAAAAAAGAGAATATTATTATTTGCAATGCAGCTCCTCCAAGCGGTGCGCAACAACAAGAGCAGATATGTGACATCCATTTATTCTGAGGTAAGACTTTAATTCTGATTGTTTTACACAGGGCCAAAGACCGATATTTCGGTTTAATTGAATTTTCTTGTCACTGAATGGACTTTAATTTTTTGAAGGATTTATATTTGAGTCAGATTGCGAGTTTCACGTTTTGGTTGCCATTGTCAACACATTTTTTGTGGGGAGGTTACACTTGGCTCCCATTTCTATTGAGTCATGTTTATTTCTTTTAAAAATTACGGTGGGGAGGTTACACTTGGCGACACCCAGTCCAGGATCGTATTTCGTTGAGAGTCTTTTGAGCAACAGTCAGATATCTGCTCTTATTTGCTTAGATATAATTAGGATTTGGCACTACGCTTTTATTAATCTTGTGACTTTCTCTCTACAGGTCAACGGCAGTTAGTTGCTTTGTTGTATTTGTGTTGCTTTTGCACTGTGTCGATTTGTTTTGTGAAAAATTTTGACTATTGTAAAAATGCCGCGAAAGACTGTGAATAGTGTATCGCGAAGTATTGTGAATGAAATTACCGACTTAAACAACGTGACCGATAGTAATTGTGATACGCAACGTAAAGATGACAATCCTGCGTTCACTAACAATCAGTGCATTCCAACCACTAATGATGACTTTTACCTTAATGATGAACAAACGAACTCAATTGTCTCGTCTGTTAACTTGACGACAATTGATGACGCGGAGCGGTCTATAGTAATGAGTGCTGCCGAGCTTAACACACCCGATTTAGAAAATCTAAGTAATGTACAGACAAATTTGTCTAGTGAAAATGAACAATGTACTGAAAGTAGGACGGATTTATTTAATTCCGAAATAGTGAATGAGAGTGTACATTTGACAGGGAAAGCCTTTTGTGAACCAAAGAATGACCAAATGGTCACACAAAACGCGACAATTGCAAATACACCGTCAAATAGCACAGAGAATATAGTAGGCAATGTTACTGAGGATGAAATTAGAGTATTGGTACAACAAATGGGTAATGTTACTGAGGATCAAGTTATCGCATTTTTACTACAACTCAGTGAAGAACTAAATAAAATGTTCAAACAACAAAATGAAAATTTTAGACAACTTAGGGAACAGTTCAAACAACGAAATGAAAGTGTCGACAACCATTACAAACAACTTAGCGAAACAATTAATGAAAGTTTCAAACTGACGAACGAGAAACAAGACAACCTTAACGAACGGAGCAGACAAGTTAGTGAAGAGAATACAGCTATTACCGTGCAATGCCAGGACAATAAAGAACAATTATGTGAGGATACTCAGACTTGTGCTAATAACAGTAATGAAGAAGTTGGCACTGTTGCACAAGAATTCAGTAGCACACGTGTAGGCACAACCGAATCACATAAAGACGAGATTATTGCAGTCACTGAACAATGTTCAGCGAACGATACACAGATACACGAAATTAATGCAGTCACTGAAGAATGCCCTAAAAACGCAGTACAGATTCGCGATGATTTGGAGTCAGTGGAAGTTTCACACACTCCGAATACGGAGGCTGACGAGAAAAGTGAACGACACAACAACCAGATTGACGAAAGTATTAAAGTAACAGAATTAACAATTATTTCAGTCACCAACACGTCACAGAATCCGCCACGTTGCGAGCATTTATCAGAGTCACGCAGCGTGTATAATGTGAGCAATTTACAGCAACTACGCGACTTAAAATCCGAAAAGCCACGCGATTTAAAATCTGAAAAGCTATGCAACTGGAAATCCGGAATGACACAGACGAACAGATTCACACACAAACCCGAACGTGTTTTCAAATTCTATGACGAGAACGTAGATTACGAGCAAATTTTATCCGCCAGAAAATGTAAAGAACTTAATAATGACAGCATACAGGTACACGCTTTGCACTGTAAACGACAATTTATCTTTGTACATTCACCGCTACTACCTGTAATGCAGAAGCTAGCTTTGAACCAGATGCGACAATTTATTTTTGTATTTACAACAGCATTGCCTGTAATGAGGAAACTTGAATTAGCACGGATACAACAATTTGCCTTTGAAATTTTACCGCTATTGCCTGTAACACAAAAGCTAAAATTTATTTGCAGTGCGTAAAAGACCTCAGGGGATTCATTACGCTTTAATGAATATGTGCCGTAGCGAGCATAGGGCCCCGAGCTGTAGTAGTGCTATTTCATCTTTAGTTTTCTGCACTGCTGCCTTTTCTTCTACTATCCTTTATATCTATCAAAATTGCTCTTTAACTATTGCTCTATCTAGGATTAAGAACATGTAATGAAAACCCGATGTGACAAACTTCTACCGACTGTGACAATTTTCATTAGGCACTCCAGAATCAGCGTAATTTTAATAACAGATAAAATCGTAATCATCAGTATGTGTAAAGTTATCAGCAATAGAAACCATATTTTTGTAACAATAGATGTTTTTCACCACAATAGCATGAAAGTCAGCCGCTTAGCATACCTAACCAACAATGCAGTCTACAAGGTCAACCAGACTTTAATGTTTCGCCGCGTGCACGTATAGTCCCAGCTCTAACAAATAGTAACGCATGGCAGCAAAGAAATAACTACGTACAGACAACACACTATTTCAACTCGCATCGCAATGCGCCGTATAGAAATTACTATCATGATAGACGTAAAAATAACTAGCACAATTTTCAGCGTACATTTAATAACAGTCGATCATATTAGCAGCAACAACATCAGCAACAACAAATACTCATGAATGGAACAGACAATAGGTGTCATCCATAGCGTAACACGTCAGTAAGAAATAACAGAACAGTTCATATAGTGGATATGCCACAGCATCCTCCCGTAAAATAAATAACGACACATACGATAGATTTTAACCAGATACAGCACAGATTGCATATTACAGTAACGCAAACATTACTTTTGACACGCAGAATTTTGCTCACGAGAATGTTATTTGAAACATGCTCTGTTGAATGCACCACTTTTATCGCACCCATATCTTACTAGAATTTTTTCCATTGCCACCGACAGTTCTAACACCGCTTTAGGCGTACATATTTTCCAGGAAATTGAAGAAGATGGTTCAATAGTAATTAAAAACATCGCATTTGCAAGCCGCATTTTGTCACCTGCTGAACGAAATTACTCCGTTACAGAATTGGAAACATTATGTGTTGTATGGGCTTTTACGAGATTTAGGCACTTTCTTTATGGCAGACATACCACCGTTTACACGGACCATAGAGCTATACAATTTTTACTTTCAGCTAAATTCACTCACGACAGGTTAAGCAGATGGAAACTATATTTACAGGAATTTAATTTTACAATAGTCCACATTCCCGGCACGCAAAATGTTATAGCAGACGCACTATCGCGTTCTCTCGGCAACAATCAGCAAGACGTAGCAACCAACTTCTGCAAAACAAATTTCAGTGTCATGTACATTCAGCAAGTTGCATTTGAAAACTTTATTTCATCGTCATTACAGGACATAGCAAAGGAACAAAATAAAGACAACGTGTGGAAAGAAATTAAACACCTTTGGCAAGATAAGAATAATGTTACGATTAGAAACCATTACACTGTACGCAATGACATTCTGTTTCGCCGCTCTCATCCTGACAGCAACAATTGGTTATTATGCATTCCTGACGAACTGGTCAACAAATTAATTTGGTACACTTATTTAAGCTACGCACATTACGGAGCACGAAAATGTTTTCTTATACTGAGACAGAACTGTTATTTTGCCAACATGGAGAAACGTATACGACGAGTTTTAGCGTCTTGTAAAATTTGCCAGAAAGCTAAATCTGACACCACTTCACATATTCCTCCATTATATCCCATTATACCTGTTAAATTAAGACACATGGCCGCAGTAGACATTTTTGGTCCGATTCCGAGAACTAACAGAGGTTTTTGCTACATCTTTGTCGCTGTTGAGCTCACTTCAAAATTTGTTACTTTCACTCCGTTACGCAAAGCTACTGCTAAAACTGTTTCGAAAGCATTTGTAAAACATTTTCTATCTCATGTAGGGCATGTAATGAAAGTAATTTCTGATAATGGATCTCAATTTCGTAGTAGTGTATGGACACGCATGTTACGAGCCAGAAACATTTCTCCGATTTATATATCCAAGTACCACGCTTCTTCGAACCCTTGTGAAAGATTAATGAAGGAAATTGGTAAGCTGTGCCGAATATACTGCCACAAAAGACATATTGATTGGGATACACACATACTCTCATTCCAAGATGTAATTAATTCCATTCCAAATGAATCCACTATGCTATCTCCGACTGTTATACTGAAAAACGTTGAACCACCGAACAAAATTAAAGAATTAATAGAATTTCCCAAAAGTCGTCGCCTACGACACCACGAAATAATTGACATTGCGCTGAACAACCTCAAACGTGCCGCAGAGCGCCGGAGAAGACAGCAAAAACAGGTTTGTACACGCCGCGACTTTCACGTTGGACAGAAGATACTAGTACGTACACACTATTTATCCAGTAAATTAAAAGGTAAGTGCAGTAAATTTGAACTTCTATACGCAGGTCCATATCGGATTCGCAGCATCCCTCACCCCAATGTTGTACACGTCGAAACTTTGAGAACCAGAAAATCGAAAGGCAATCACCATATCTCAAACATTAAACCGTTTATTGAGTGAAACCACTGTATGATTCAACACACTATGATGCCATTTACTAATGCAATTATTTCACGTGACTAATTACTGATGATTATCGTATTTTTTCTTGGCAAGTGCCCGGCAAGGTAAGGTTAGCAGGTCGCTCTTCTTGTCGTTACACATCAGACCGTGCATATTTTTCCAGATGAATTTACACATTTACGACTATTTCTGCAGTTATATTTATGTGACTACTTATTGATGATTATCGTATTTTTTCTTGGCAAGTGCCCGGCAAGGTAAGGTTAGCAGGTCGCTTTTCTTGTCGTTACACATCAGACCGTGCACATTTTCCATTTTTTTGTGTATATGACTGTACTCCAGTTTTGTTTGTATGGACTATGAAATAGTTAAGATATAACACACACCAGTCGACTTTGACATTTTTTTTTTTTTTTGCCTTATGACATCTCAACATCGTGACTGTTTCACATTTTTTTTTTTTTGCTACTGCATTGTGTTATTCTGTGTACATTTTTGCATCTGAACACTGTCAACGTCTTTAACATATTGCGTTTTCTGTCATGTTATGCTGTATGGTTAATTGTGTCACCATAAACCAGTCATTATTTAGTGGGTATATGATTTAAATGCAAGACATTAATCTCTGTTCATCAATTTCAGAAAGAAATGATGTATGTAAGAAATAAATTCAACAGAAATGGGAATTTCACCTACGGAATAAACGAAAGGAGAT
Organism: Schistocerca piceifrons; assembly: GCF_021461385.2. Classification (NCBI taxonomy): domain Eukaryota; kingdom Metazoa; phylum Arthropoda; class Insecta; order Orthoptera; family Acrididae; genus Schistocerca; species Schistocerca piceifrons. Next base: position 316,524,389 of record NC_060139.1, on the reverse strand, counting down.
GCAATAACTTTATGAGGAAGAGTAAATGGATCAGGATTAACAAACATTAACAAGAATATACTGTACTCATCATAGAATAGCAGTCTTAACTAATTTTTTCTTTCTGAATACAAGGTGATTGATGCAGGCTGTCAGACTGAACTACACATCTTAGTTTTAGTGATGAAATATGCTAGAGATAAGGAATAGTTGTATAATGAGGAATGAAGTGATTTTTTGCAGATGATAATGAATGCTGATGAATAATGATGAAGGATATGGTATTATGAATAATGAAGTTTTTCTTTACAGGTGATGATGATAATGAAGTTATGGTAATGTGGATAATGAAGTGATGGATAATGAAGTTTTTTCTTTACAGATGAGGATAATGTTGAAGTTATGTATTTATGCTACGTAGTTATTTAAGTATTTGTTGCAGTTTGCTTTGACAGCAGGTGTTACATTGCATAGTAGGATGACAGAAAGTTTTGGAAAGGACAGCTATGGAACACATTTTTATACACATTTCACTACCTGTTAATTCGAAGTTCACTACTTTTCAGCATAGTGTGCATTTCTTCTTTCAGGTCAATAATCCATTTTGTATTTTTTCCAGGAGAAGCTTTTCATGATACTTACTAAACCTGTTACTTATTATACCTGTTCTAGTACTTGCATTTTTTATTTTTTACCCATTTGTGTCTATCATTTATAAATGTGATCACATATACTGCCTTGTTACCTAACCTTGGTACAGCTGACTCATGACGAATGACGTTACCTATCCTCATTTGCAGCAATAGGTCAAAAACAAATAGTGTTATGTCTCAGCAATTAATTATCGATCCCAACGCAATGCATTGCTAACAAAAAAAAAGATGTATTAACAGTCCCAAATAGTGATACCAGTTTGAGAAAATTCTGAATAATACTGATCAACTCTGAATAGCATGTCACTTGAGTAATGACCTCTTAATGAGACTATATTCAAAATAATGCTTTGTCACTAGCTAATAACTGCCACTGTCTATTATAATGATACTACGTATAATGCCTGTGATTATTAATGATTTGCCTGTAATTAACTGATTTTAATAATGACTTTGTAATGGTCTGAATACTACTGAAGGAGGAACACTGTTTATTGTAATGTTACCACTTATAATGCTTGTGATTACTAATGATTTGACTGTAATTAACTGATTTTAATAATGCCTTTGTAATGATCTGAATACTACTGAATGAGGAACACTGTTTATTGTAATGAGTACTTGTAATGCCCATGATTATTAATGCTATGACTGTAATTAACTGATTTTTAATAATGACTTCGTAATAATCTGAATAATACTGAATGATATTACTTATAATGCCTGTTATTACTAATGATTTGACTGTAATTAACTGATTTTTAATAATGACTTCGTAATAATCTGAATAATACTGAATGATGATTTTATTCAATACTTGCTGGCCACTGAGTGCCAATAATTAATGTCACTTGAAGAATTGTGATTAATTATGCCATTGATTAGCTCTTGTTTCCAATGTTGATACTTTGTAACCAGAAAAGAATGTGACTGTTTAATAATGCTTTGTAATTAGAAGAAGGCTACTGATTCTTAATAGATTGGAATGACAAATGATTAATTAACTGTCATTAGGATGTTTTGTTATTAGAAGGCTAATGAATCTTAATTACTGTTTAATAATGCTTTGTAATTAGGAGAAGGGTAATAATTCTTACTACATTGGAATGACACAATTAATTAACTATGGTACTGTTAATAATGCTTTGTAATTAATTAAGGCTAATAATTCTTACTATATTGAAATGACAAATGATCAATTAATTAACTGTAATTAGACAAATGATTAATTAACGACAAATGATTAATTAACTGTAATTAGACAAATGATTAATATGATTAATTAACTGTAATTAGACAAATGATTAATTAACTGTAATTAGACAAATGATTAATTAACGACAAATGATTAATTAACTGTAATTAGGAAAAGGCTAATGATTATTGGAATGACAAATGATTAATTAACTGTAATTAGGAGAAGGTTAATGATTCTTAATTATACTCTGTAACTGAAAAGAATGCGATTATTTCATAATGCTTTGTAACCAGGAAAAGAAGGCTACTGATTCTATGTACAACAATTAATGAACATTTTTCTGTAATACTACATACTTGGTACAGAAATGTTCAATAACTGGGCTATGAATGCCACAAACTACTAATTAAGTCTGTAATTGTCAATATTATGTGACTTGATGTCCTTCACCTCATAAGCTGACTACCCTGAATTACTGCAATGTCCATTTGTCCTGTTTATCCCAGTGATCATGGAGCACTATATTTGTTTTGCACTAATTCTACGTTGGTGTGCCTTGTAAGAGTGTGGTGTTGACACGACATGCTGTCCACCACCATGAGCGATGAAGACATTATTATGGTCCCACTGTTTGGTGTACCTAATGTACTGCCGAAATGAAAACATGGAACATTACTACGACAGTTCAGTGTCTTTGCTACACTGATAAATTCTGATGGGAAAAGATCTTCAAGTTGTGTCACTTGGTGTTGTACTTCTGTGGAAAGATATGGACTTTCAGAGCAGCTGTGTGCAATCTAAAGTGCTACAACCATGATGCAATCCTTCCCTTTCCTATCCTGATTCTTGTCACATAAAGAAAAAATTTTTTGGTAACATCATTTATGTTCATAGGTTATACATTTTTCGATTCGATGAACTCCAATGCGAGTACACTTATGTCACTTGTCAACATAATATTTTTTGCCAGTCTGTTTATTTGTTCTGAATATGCTAAAGAATTTTTTCAGTGCCTGTGCACTTTATCTGTCAAATAATTTGTATATATTTTTCTGATTTGCTACTATGTTTTGTACTCACATTTTGTCTTTGTCTGATATATTTTGTACTTAGTGCGTGTGCACAACATTTAAATACTCTGTAAGTTGTAGAATTTTGTTAATTAAAGAAAAATTTTGCCGCGCTTGGCAAGTCCAAATGACTCACCATCGCTGCCAAATTTTTGCCCCCCCAGTGGAGGGTTATGAAACACGTATGTAACATAGCAGCGATGGCGAGGCATTGTAGCATCTGTGACCAGAGAGTATGCGCTTGACCGCGCGAGTGTTGCGAGCGGTTCTCAGTCAGTCGTTGCGAGTCTGTCAGTAGTAGTCGTTGCGAGTCTGTAGCTCTGTCTAGTTGAGAGCAGTACTCAGTCTGTAGTCGTCATGCAGAGCGGTCGGTCAGTAGTAGCAGCCCAGTGCGGTTGTGTGATGTAGGCGGTCGGCAACACTGGTCAAGATGAGGAATAAGGTATACTGTTAATTAATATAATCATTAGATAATGAAAAATTTTATTTATTGTAATTATTCTCCAACAAGTCTCCCAATAATAATTTTTTTATTTCAAAAGCATTTTCTCAAAAATTTAATTTTTTTATTGAACTCAAGATTTCGTTGCACTTCCCATTTCATTCCACTTCTTTTGAAGAAAAATTCCACTAAAATCACAAAAAAAGAGAATATTATTATTTGCAATGCAGCTCCTCCAAGCGGTGCGCAACAACAAGAGCAGATATGTGACATCCATTTATTCTGAGGTAAGACTTTAATTCTGATTGTTTTACACAGGGCCAAAGACCGATATTTCGGTTTAATTGAATTTTCTTGTCACTGAATGGACTTTAATTTTTTGAAGGATTTATATTTGAGTCAGATTGCGAGTTTCACGTTTTGGTTGCCATTGTCAACACATTTTTTGTGGGGAGGTTACACTTGGCTCCCATTTCTATTGAGTCATGTTTATTTCTTTTAAAAATTACGGTGGGGAGGTTACAAATGGCAACAGCGCATGGCGACCTGGATGGTCGCCCATCCAAGTGCCGACCACGCCCGACAGCGCTGAACTTCGGGGATCTCACGGGAACCGCTGTATCCACTGCGGCAAGGCCGTTGCCTTAGTTAGGTTCCAAGTGTAGGGGACTGATGACCTCAGATGTTAAGTCCCATAGTGTTTAGAGCCATTTGAACCATTGTTAATGAAAATAATAATTGGCAATAATAATAGTAACACAATTAATGACGCTAAAGTAGTGGAGGCATTCAGAATGGTATTGATTTGTTGTTACATAACGAAGTCAGTAATAATAATAATAATAATATATTAATAAAAGCAATGACTGCCAATAATAATAGTAACATTAACGACACTACTACTACTACTACTACTACTGCTACTACTACTAATAATAATAATAATAATAATAAAATAATCGAAGTATTAAGAATGATATTGATTAGTTTAGCACTTCTGAAGCCTTGTTTGGTATTAGAGAAAGTGGAAGGAATAATAAAAGGATTAAATGAAAGTGAGAATGATTATTAGGAATGAACTGTATTGTAATAGGTAGCTCCGTAGACAAGGAGATGAAAAACGTGGAGGGGGAGGGAGGGAAGGTTGACGAGCGTGAGGTGCAGACATTTATATACAGGAGATATTGTGACTCAACGTGGGCTATTACCTTTGTTTTGAAGTTTTGAAGCATTTTAATTTCTCCAGTATTTTGTAGAAGATTGTTCGAAAGTCGGGTTCCTTGTTCAGAAAACTATTTACAGAACATAGAAATGTTCTGTAATGGTGCAGAAAGGATTTTACTTTGTTGAGGACAAGTATTTGTGCTGTGTTGTTGAGACAGGGTTCAAAGTAAATAAGAAGGAGTGCAATGTTTGAAAAGGCGATAGGGCAAAAACAGGGTATGGCCATCCCTTAGCTTATCAGCACGTAACCATGATAATAATTTTTCGTAGGCAGAAGTGATATGGAATCGCACACATGCATTCATCGCCTGTTCAAGCTGATGCGAGCTCTCATGCGAAACTCTTTGGACAGTAGGACCCCCATAAGGAAAGAAGGGAAGTTTTAGTGACTACGAGTTACTTTTAAAGCTCGAGAGAAATGACTTATATTTGAGTGGTGATTGAAGTGATGCAGATAACTGCTTACAGACTGCAGTTGTGTGTTCAGTCTAGTCTAGGTGATGTCCCAGAATTATCCCCACATTCTTTGCAGAAGAAGAAAAGGTTGTTTCTGTGCTGTTTAGGGTTAGATGGAATAGGTTCTCTGAACTGACTGGTAATAAGTCTTTTGTGAGCAACCAAGACTGTTTGTGTTTTAGATGGGTTAAGTTTCAACCTTGTGTTCTGAACCCACTCTGATAAAGCAAGTCAGTCAGCATTTACGTGCTGGATGGCTCTGCGCAGATTTTTGGACTTGCACTTAGCTATAACCAAGCAGTATTTGCAGTGGCAGATAATAGTCGACACAACATTAACATATTATGAGAAAAGTAATGGGCCCAGTACAGACCCTTGTGGGACCTCTGAGATCACATTCCTCAGTTGTGACTTCTTTGTTCCGATAATTGCACACTGTTGGCGTCATGTAAAGTATGAGTACAGCCACTGTATAGCATCTGAAGAAAAGTGTTGACCTTTGATCTTAAAAGGAGAATATCAAAGTCGACAGTGTCGATAGCTTTTCTGGAATCCGAAAGGCACATAATAGTCACCTCTTGTTTGTCCACAGATTGTTTCGGTTCGTCAGTCACTTTCTTAAGAGCAGTCAACGTGCTGTGAATTTTCCGGGAACCAGGCTGGTGTTCATACAGATGGTTATCTGATGTTAAGTAATTTGTAAGCAGATCGTGAACTATTTATTCTAAAACTTTAGATAATGCTAGTAGAATGCATGTGAGCCTGGAGTTAAGAGGGTTCTTTGGCAGATTTTATAAGTTTCTTATCCAGGTTATTGCGGAGATGCTGGAGGTCCGAGACTGGTTAAAAATATCTGTTCTTACGGGTAGTAACGGATCGACGAGGTGATTTGGCCACTTGCATTGTTACGAAGCATCGTCGATTTGTGCCGAAGGCCCACCTGTGTACTCTTAATGACTGCACGACACAAAGCTTTACGCCCGCCTGGGCTTGTCAGCACCGACGCTGGGCTGTTGGCGTCTGGAAACATGTTGTCTGGTCGGACGAGTCTCGTTTCAAATTGTATCGAGCGGACGGATGTGCACGGGTACGGGTACGGAGACAATCTCATGAATCCATGGACCCTGCATGTCAGCGGGGGACTGTTCAAGCTGATGGCGACTCTGAACTGGTGTGGGGCGTGTGCAGTTGGAGTGATATGGGACCTCTGATACGTCTAGATACGACTCTGACACGTACGTAAGCATTCTGTCTGACCACGTGTATCCATTCACGTCCATTGCGCTTTCCGACAGACGTGGCAGTTCCAGCAGGACAATGCGACACCCCACACGTCCAGAATTGCTACGGAGTGGCTCCAGAAACACTCTTCTGAGTTAAAACACTTCCGCTGGCCATCAAACTCCCCAGACATGAACATTATTGATCATATCTGGGATGCCTTGCGACGTGCTGTTCAGAAGAGATCTCCACCACCTCGTACTCTTACGGATTTATGGACAGCCGTGCAGGGTTCATGGTGTCAGTTCCCTCCAGCACTACGTCAGGTAGTAGTCGAGTCCATGCACGACGTTACGGCACTTCTGGGTACTCGCAGGGTCCCAACATATTATTAGGCAGCTGTACCAGTTTATTTGGCTCTTCAGTGTTCTAATCTACACACGTTGCGGACGTCAAAGCATTAACTTCACTAATACTTATGAGTCAAATTTGGTGTGGTAATAGCTGAAAACCACTATATAAGTGCATTAAACCACCACGAATCATGTCATTTTGAAAAAGAAATCGTTTGGCCGTAGATCCATAACCAGTAACTATCGGTTGCATAATAGATTAGTAGTACGGACAGGCTGCTGCGTAAAAATATTGACGAACGGAACAGTCACTAATATTAACAGCGATTTACAAGAAATGGTCCCGTGAACTGGTAAACAAACTATGTTAGAGCATACGGAGGAGACGCGATCGTATAAGGGGCCGACAACGGCTGAAGACACTTAACGCCACCATCTTAAACACGAACACACCTGCGCTCACACGTATCCAAACTAACAAGTAACTCCATACCAGTATAACTAGGCTAATTTTTAATATTTAAACAGGTACTATCTGGTAACGTATGGTTTTTTTTTAAAATATCAGCCTAGGGATAGCCGCTCTCCATTCCAACAAATAGCTCTGTATTATTCCATTTCATTATAGTTACAATTAACGGCCAACTTTGATAACCCATTATGTATTAGATAAAAACAAGGTTAATATTAACTTCATAACGTAGTTTAAAGAGTATCACACGTAGAGCCGCTAAAGTACAGTGTGGTGTGTCGCCTATTATGCTGCACGCAGCAAGATCAGCATACGGGTCGCTAGTTGAGCATTTGAATATCAAAATACCTACTCCCGGTCGGTACACATCATTCTGTCGTGATCGAAGTGATAGACTTTCAAATACTCCTCAATTGCAGGCAGTAATTCACGATTCCATTTATTAACACGGAAATTTTGTGCAGGTATAATCAACGGAAGCACAGATACCAAGTAATAATTGCATTTACTCCTTTGATAGACAACCATATAACAAAATTCACATAAAACTGTAAACAATTTCCGGCTACTTATGTATTTTAAGCTGTAGACGTTGCCGACGTCAAAAAATTAACTTCACTAAGGCCCGATGAGTCAAAATCAGTGTATTAAAAGCTGAAAGCCACTAAAAATGCTTAAAAATCTCACATATCACGACATTTTAACGGAATAAAACTAAAAGTATATCGTGACGAAAACACTTATTTCAGCAGTTTCATAGAGTGTACCGACGGTAATTGACTATGTATCAGCCGGCCGGAGTGGACGAGCGGTTCTAGGCGCTACAGTCTGGAACCGCGCGACCGCTACGGTCGCAGGTTCGAATCCTGCCTCGGGCATGGATGTGTGTGATGTCCTTAGGTTAGTTAGGTTTAATTAGTTCTAAGTTCTAGGGGACTGATGACCTGAGAAGTTAAGTCCCATAGTGGTCAGAGCCATTTGAATCATTTGACTATGTATCCAACATCTACCGATACCACGGTTACGTGAGTGAAACTGACCATTATTATTACGAAAGTATGTATGCCTTGAAAAGAGATGATCGTTTAACGTATTTATATCACTTGCATGTAAGCCAGTTAGTCATACAGTGCTTAAACATTGTTTGTGAAGAACGCAACCAGCCACAAATGCTTTTCAAAACCTTCATTTTTATCATTACCGATCTGTCTACTATGGCCAACTTCATATGGCTAAATTTCATTTACAATATCCTCTTCGTTATAGCATGCCGTTTGCTCTTTAAAGTATGTTCCGGTGAACTTTATACAGTCCAGAAAAGGCGTAACGACGAAAGCAAGGCGAAACGCTGGTCACTGGGACATACCGCAGTAGCAGACGACAATCTGCTGACCAAAATAACAGCATAATCAGAAATTTTAGTCGCCTGATGATGGTCATGATAGATGGAAACAAGAAACGGCATAAAACAAAGCTTTCTAGCTATTTAAGAGTGTTTGTGACTGATTTCTTTCATCATCATCAATCGTAAACGGCCGCAGAGTTCTCCAAGATCCAGCATGGATAACATAGCAGTGTTCACACAGTTGCTTCGGCGGTAACATTTTAAGGACGGCGTGTGGTATATCTCAATCCTCACCCCATTCGCAGCAGCATTCTTCTCACCATCGAACAGTAGACTTAAATAATATGATATTTTCTACACATTCTAGTTGTATAATAGAAAAATGATATTAGTAACCAAATGCACAGGTATTTTGTAAAGGAAATATATGCACACAGTTCTCAGCAGTAGCGATCTTCACTGGACTCGCATTCGGGAGGACGACGGTTCAATCCCGCGTCCGGCCATCGTGATTTAGGTTTTCGGTGATTTCCCTAAATTGCTCCAGGCAAATGCCGGGATGGTTTGTTTGAAAGGGCACGGCCGACGTCCTTTCCCGTCCTTCCCTAATCCGATTAGACCGATGACCTCGATGCCTGGTCTTCTTCCCCAAAACAACCCAACTTAATAACTATCTTGAGGACCATATTAATAGCAACGTCGGACTTTTCGCATGTGATGCAGTTATCTACTACGGAATGCAGTCTGGAAGAAAACTGTAGAAATAACTAGTCCGACTCTGACAAGATTCCAAAGTTGTGTAATGACTGTCAGCTTGCTTTAAATATTCAAAAATGTAAAACTGTGCACTTCACAAAACGAAACAGTAAAACCATAGAATCCTATCAATATAATGTTAGTGAATCACAGGTGGAATATGTAAACTCATACAAATACCTGTTATAATACTTGGAAGGCCGTGAAGTGGAACGATCACATAGGTTCAGTCCTGGGTAAAGCTGGTAGCAGGCTTCGGTTTACTGGTAGAATACTAGAAAAATGCAATATTCTCCCAAGGAGATTGCTTAAAAATCACTCGTGCGACCAGTCCTAGAATATTTCTCAAGTGTGTGGGACCCATACCATATAGGATTACCAGGGGTTATTGAACGTATACAGAGAAGGGCAACACGAATGGTCACAGGTTTGTTTGACCCATGGGTGTGTCACTGAGATACTGAAAGAGCCGAAATGCCAGATTCTTGAAGATAAACAGAAACTATTCCGAGAATGTCTACTAGTAAAGTTCACGAACTGATTTTGAATGATGGCTAGAGGAATATACTGCAACCTCCTATCTATCGCTTCCATAGGGATCATGAGGATAAGGTTAGATTAATTACAGTACACGCAAAGACATTCAAACATACATTTTTCCCGTGCTCCATAAGTGAATGGAACAGGAAAAAGCCCCAATAATCGGTACAGTGGGGCTTACCCTCAGCCATGCACTTGACGTTGGTTCGTAGAGTAGCATGGTTGTAAGACACACTTTTGTAACGACAGGAAACTTTAGCACTTTTCAAATTACGTAGAACAATTACCTACTCAGATCTCAATGCGGTTTCTCTCTCTCTCTCTCTCTCTCTCTCTCTCTCTCTCTCTCTCTCACACACACACACACACACACACACACACACACAAAATGTTAATGAAATCATTTATTATATGGGATTGCTAGTGCAGATTTTTCACTTGATGATAAGTAACAATTTTTAAAGATTTGCACACACTGCCGTTGAATAATGCAGCTGGTTTACAGTTACTTAATCATGACAGTTTATATCTGACTGTTAAACTAATAAGTTTCACTACATGCCTCTTTAAATAATGTGCAATTATGGTATTTCCAAGGGAAACGAGCGGCCCTCAAGTAATGAATCAAGAAATTTATGCGCACAACGACAATAATTATGACACAAAAGATTGTATTGTCAAGCACTTTGAAATGAGTGGAAAAATTTTAAATTCTGAGGCTGCGTTCACAGTGGCACCGACAACGGTCGCCAGACGCCGTAGCCAGAGGTCGTCTGATAACATCGACCGACAGCTTGGTCACAGTGTGTCCGAATTCCTTTACCAGATTTGGCGGGATGGAAGAGTTACTGCCGTTACAGAGTCACTGGTTACTGAGATAACCAGAAAAGTTCTACGAATATATGAGATGAAAATGGAAGTGTGCTGTTACGTACTCGAGATTGTCCATGGAGACATTCAAAAGCAAGATTATAAACACTATCCACAACTTCAAATAAATTCAGTGAAACAGACGTGTTCCAGTCAACCATCAACGACTGTCAGAATATGGCTGAAAGAGAAATATAAATCTTACAATAAGTCACTTTGAATACCTGAAACACTGAGAAATGGAAACTTATACTCCGCCTTAGGAAACCACCTCATATAATACAATCACCAACCTAATAACGTAAAACCACCAGTAAGCAGAAACAATAATTCGTAGACAGCTAACGCCCACTTAAGAACAAGTAAAAAGGATCCACTGCAGAAATTTCAAACATCACAATTGGCTTACGCCACCTTGCTCACTTGAACTCAGAAGTTTTTCAGGCACTGAAGTGCCAAAGAAACTGGTACAGCTGCCTCATATCGCGTAGGATCCCCGCGAGCACGCAGAAGTCCCGCAACACGACGTGGCATGGACTCGACTAATGTCTGAAGTGCTGCTGGAGGGAATTGACAACATGAATACTGCAGGCCTCTCCATAAATACGTAAGAGTACGAGGGGGTGGAAATATCTTCTGAACAGCACGTTGCAAGCCATCCCAGATATGCTCAATAATGTTCATGTCTGGGCAGTCTGGTGGCTAAAGGAAGTGTTTAAATTCAGAAGAGTGTTCCTGGAGTTACTCTGTAGCAATTCTGGACGTGTGGGGTGTCGCATTGTCCTGCTGAAGTTGCCCAAGTCCGTCAGAAAGCACAATGGACATGAATGGATGCAGGTGATCACACAACATGCTTACGTACGTGTCACCTGACAGAGTCGTATCTAGCCGTATCAGGGGTCGCATATCATTCCAACTACACACGCCCCACTCTGTTACAGAGCCTCCACCAGCTTGAATAGTCCCGTGCTGACATGCAGGGTCCATGGATTTATGAGATTGTCTCCGTACCCGTACACGTCTATCCGCTCGATATATTTTGAAACGAGACTCGTCCGACCAGGTAACATGTTTCCAGTCATAAATAGCCCAATGGCGATGTTGACGGGCCCAGGCGAGACGTAAAACTCTGTGTCGTACAGTCATGAAGAGTACACGATTGGGCCTTCGGCTCCGAAAGCCCATATGGATGGTGTTTCGTTGAATGGTTCCCGCTTTGACACTTGTTGACAGCCCAGCTTTGAAATCTGCAGCAATTTTTGATGTCCTTAGGTTAGTTAGGTTTAAGTAGTTCTAAGTTCTAGGTGACTGATGACCTCAGATGTTAAGTCCCGTAGTGCTCAGAGCCATTTGAACCATTTTGAACTTATTGTCTTACACAGGCTTTCCCGACCGCGGTGCCGTATTCTGTCTGTTTACATATATCTGTATTTGAATACGCATGCCTATACCAGTTTCTTTGGCGCTTCAGTGTAATATAGGCCTTCTATATCCGATACAGATTATGCCTGTGCCGTGGATGACATGCTGCATTTTAAATACACGTAGACACGGAGCTGAATTGGCTGGACATCAACAGAAAATGCATTATGCAATATAATGTGAACGTATAATTAATTTTATTAATTACCTAAGTTGTTGGAAACATGTGGTTTCCAACAAAGTACCTATTTGAGACCACAGGTTCCGAGACAGATCCCTCTTATTATATTTCCCATCCTCCGGATGCCAAAAACTTGTTCTTTGTTATACTGAACTAAAAAAATTCTCACTGTCCACCTTTTGCCTGTGGGAACGTTGCCCTATTCGACTGAGGTAAGCAAACTGATTTGAATTCCGCCGACCACTGACCGAGGTCTGTACGTTCAGGTGTTGAGATCGGTTGCACTGAGAGCACGCAAATACTCACGTACTGATTGAAAACATCAGCAGTCCCGCGAAGTCGGTCATTGGCGGATTGCTAAGATGTCGGTGCCACTCTGCCCGCAGCTTCAGCGTCGTAGCAGAAGTTGGTCCAACTGTTATTGTTTCTAAAAAAAAAAGGCATATTTCAGAACGAAAAGAGCTACTTATGAATAAAGCTTTATTAACCACCGGTTTCATTCAGCTTCAAGCACCATAAAACTACATTGCGCAACAGAATTAAAGGGCCGCCTTTTCTTAAACCTCGTCATTTTGTCCCATTGCGAAACAGAATTCTTTTCGTAGGTAATGGTGCGCAAGCGCGGCCCCCTGTGACATCGTCCTTGGGCTCGGTGACGCTTAAAATAGCAAGATGTCATTCACAACTTCATATCAGGCACAAGGTGGGGCAATGATTTCACATTACCACCAAATTTCTCTATTATTCTGCCTGACGCCACCACGGACGTGTCACACATTGCAAAGATGGACGCGTCTCCCTTTACCGACACCTCACCCCTTCTCTTCACAGATCTGCAAAAGCAGTCACAACCGCGACACCCAGCGTAAAAATCACACGGTTTTCTTATGGGATACAGAGGAAAACAGTTTTTTCGGACACGCCGCTGTTCAGAACCGACACGAAATATCGTCGGGAGGCGTCATAAAGTATGGGAATGAGAGCACAATTTCTCTTGGGGTGTTCAGTTTTGCACATTTTGCCGCCGGAAACGACAGTTTGGAGTGTGATGTGCAACAGGACGTTGACCTTGACAACGGTTTCGCGGCAGTTGCAGCATTTTTTACGTTCATATTGATGGACTTCCGGTATGTCTTTCTTCTGTTCGATCAGATCCTTCATCATCTCTTCATCTACATCTACATCTACGTCCATACTCCGCAAGCCACCTGACGGTGTGTGGCGGAGGGTACCTTCAGTACCTCTATCGGTTCTCCCTTCTATTCCAGTCTCGTATTGTTCGTGGAAAGAAGGACTGTCGGTATGCCTCTGTGTGGGCTCTAATCTCTCTGGTTTTATCCTCATGGTCTCTTCGCGAGATATACGTAGGAGGGAGCAATATACTGCTTGACTCTTCGGTGAAGGTATGTTCTCGAAACTTCAATAAAAGCCCGTACCGAGCTACTGAGCGTCTCTCCTGCAGAGTCTTCCACTGGAGTTTATCTATCATCTCCGTAACGCTTTCGCGATTACTAAATGATCCTGTAACGAAGCGCGCTGCTCTCCGTTGGATCTTCTCTATCTCTTCTATCAACCCTATCTGGTACGGATCCCACACTGCTGAGCAGTATTCAAGCAGTGGGCGAACAAGCGTACTGTAACCTACTTCCTTTGTTTTCGGATTGCATTTCCTTAGGATTCTTCCAATGAATCTCAGTCTGGCATCTGCTTTACCGACGATCAACATTGTATGATCATTCCATTTTAAATCACTCCTAATGCGTACTCCCAGATAATTTGTGGTATTAACTGCTTCCAGTTGCTGACCTGCTATTTTGTAGCTAAATGATAAAGGATCTATCTTTCTGTATATTCGCAGCACATTACACTTGTCTACATTGAGATTCAATTGCCATTCCCTGCACCATGCGTCAATTCGCTGCAGATCCTCCTGCATTTCAATACAATTTTCCATTGTTACAACCTCTCGGTACACCACAGCATCATCTGCAAAAAGCCTCAGTGAACTTCCGATGTCATCCACCAGGTCATTTATGTATATTGTGAATAGCAACGGTCCTATGACACTCCCCTGCGGCACACCTGAAATCACTCTTACTTCGGAAGACTTCTCTCCATTGAGAATAACATGCTGCGTCCTGTTATCTAGGAACTCCTCAATCCAATCACACAATTGGTCTGATAGTCCATATGCTCTTACTTTGTTCATTAAACGACTGTGGGGAACTGTATCGAACGCCTTGCGGAAGTCAAGAAACACGGCATCTACCTGTGAACCCGTGTCTATGGCGCTCTGAGTCTCGTGGACGAATAGCGCGAGCTTCTTTCTGGCGTCAGATGGTAGGCCTTTTACCACCATCTTCTCAGGTGTCTTTGCGTGGTCTTGGGGGGTAGGTATGGGGGTGGGTTGCGGCTTGGTATAAGACTAGAAGTGGGATGTTGGATCATCCTGGTTTCGTCTTCATTTAGTTTTGAACTGTGTTTTCTACACTCTCCTAGCTGTGCCGTCTCTGTTGAGATTCTAGTTGCTGCGCTGCTTTCGTGCTTCAAGCCTTTTTCCGTTTAAGTTCTCGGAAAAATGGTTCCACTTTGCCTACAATATAGTTTTGGTACTCCATTTGTCATGATTTGTTTATTACGGTGCTCCTGAGACACTTCTGTATTCTATGTTTCCACCTTCATAATAGGAAGATGATTGCTGTTCTGTCCTTGTTCACACGTTTTATTGGATGTGTCCTATTTCCCCAGTTCTTTATTTTATGCTCCTTTTCCTCTCCACTTGTTATTCAGCTCGTCGTTTTGAACTCCTGTATTGGCAGGTGTTGGTTGGCTATATTTCGTTAAATATTGTTTGTATTTCAGCACATATCACTCGCCTCTTTACAAGCCGTTGTCCATTGTGGAAAGGGGGTGGGGGTAAATAGGAAGAGAGGCATTTATCCTGATGACGTCTACTTATGATGTCTGCACTGGATCTGACCTCGCAGACCGCGAGATGGTCCCGCGTGAAATGAGCCCTTGTTCTGTATTGCCCTGTACGTGACAGCCCTAAATCCAGCTAAGATGAATAGAACAGAGGTGTTTCCGCTTATGGTATCCTGAGAAATCAGTGGTAGCAGAAATTGATGTGGAAAACTGCAGTCGACGAGACATCTGCTATTAAACGGACCAACTGTTTGTGGAATAGCGTTATACACGAGAAAGAAGCGATCGAGATAAAATTTTACCTAAGCATCGTCAGTAAGCTCGACGATCTGCAGCTAACAGAGCTTCTGAACCGGCCACCTGAAGTGGAAGCTGTTGCAGTGGTCTTACAACGAAAACATTACCTTATGTGGCACTCGGCTGCGCACTAGTGACGCCAAAGGCAAGAGGACGGCAAATTAAGGACGGTAGCAGCAAACACACCACTCTTAACTATGGTTGAGGAGCACTCGACTGACATTTTGGAAATTTGTGGTAAGATCCTATGGGACGAAACTGCTGAGGTCATCTCTCCCTAAGCTTACTCACTACTTAATCTAACTTACCCTAAGGACAACACACACACCCATGCCCCAGAGAGGACTTGAATCTCCGACGGAGGGAGCCGTGCGAACCGTGACAAGCCGCCTTAGATCGTGCGGCTACCCCGCGTGACTCAACTGACATCTCGTGTGTTTTTTATCCACTTGACGTGGCTAGAAGCTCGAGGATATTTTAAGTTATAGGAACATGTGCAAGTAAATGTAAGAAAATAAAGTCCGCGAAGCTTTTTAGTCTTATGCTAGTCTCTACGCTACACTATAGCTGCGCGCATCGCTGTGTTAGCGCTTGGAACTACTTGTTGTTTTTCACGAATATGATAGAAAAATATTCGATGAAGCTCACATTGTACCTTTCCACGCTGTAATCCAGAATTCCAATGTCTGATAAATGTTTCCAAGTGTGTCGCAGTCCCTTTGCGTCGAGGGAGAATCTGTTTCCTTAGAAACTTCTTGTTCAGCATTACGTCACCGCACAGTTGGACATGGCATAGTCAAAGTGCACTGCACTTATCAAGCTGCACGTCGACTTTAGCCAGTATAGACATAAACAAATACACTTAAATATACACTAGGCTTTCGTTTTCTATCTGGTATATATTTTCCCAAAATTAAATAGGTTACTATTTCCCGGTTCTGACCAAGATTTCGGATGGTTTCCCTTCCTTGTAAGACGAATGCCAGAACTGTAAATTCCCCCACAAATATTCCCTATTAGGACTCAATCTGCCCGAGTGGCACGTCAATGGTATTTGGCTCAAAACAACCAAACTCAACATTGGTTCCGCACCTTTAAATTTGTCTGAGTTATGGATATGCACGTAGGAGCCTTTGCAATCCAGTCTCACATAGATTTCCGCTACTGTTCTCAAGCCATATACCAGTAGTGTAGCCGGCTGTGGTAGCCGAGCGGTTCTAGGCGCTACAGCCTGGAACCGCGCTACCGCTACGTCGCAGGTTCGAATCCTGCCTCGGGCATGGATGTGTGTGATGTCCTTAGGTTAGTTAGGTTTAAGTAGTTCTAAGTTCTAGGGGACTGATGACCTCAGAAGTTAAGTCCCATAGTGCTCAGATCCATTTGAACCATTTGGACCAGTAGTGTAAAATAGTGCAGAAAATAACATTTTTAATTTAGTTTTGTGAATCACGTGCGTCTCCCTAGTGACGCTGTTTTTAGCTTTCACCACACGGAGACGAAAGCTTTGTGGAAAAACTGGAAACACGCCATGTAGTTCATCTCCAAATCTCTTGGAGCGCTAGAGTGAAAAATGAAGCCATCTAACTGGCTGCTGAGAATTGTCCAATGGCGGATGGTTCAGTTCGGTCATGTCTGTATACTGCGAATTATACTTAGTTACACCTTCGTTACAACTTCGCACAGGGTGACGCCTATAGGCCGAGGATGACACATCTGTCGGTCAATACCGTTGGGCCTTCGAAGGCCTGTCTGGACGGAGTTTAGTTTCATATCTTCATTGTAATAAGATTTTATACTTTAAATCTGATAACCATCACCGTGGAACTGGAGAGAATTCCTGCTGGAATAAAATCCACAAACAATACTATGCTAACACATTTAACTTACAATATATTAATTACTCATAAATAAAATGGATTATCTTCTGTTTCGAATTAAGGAGCGTAGCTTGTTTATTTAAATACAGTTGTTCTAGCGAATGTAATCAAGAATTGTGCCGTTTTCAGGATATTCAACACAAGTAACTGACATGGATATACTCCTATAAATTCCAGGGATGTTTATCTGGATACTACGTAGGTTAACAACAAACATCTCTATAGGTTTTCCAGACAACCTCGAGAGTTACTTCTGAAGTGGAAAAGTGTTTGTCAGCTGTCATCTGACGTGCACGACATTGTGTTAGCGTTTTTGCTTGTGAGGACTATTTTTCTGAAAACGACTTCATGACTAAAACTAAGCAGGCAAGGCATCTGACTAGTGTTCCTTATGTAGTTACTATCATCAGAAGTGGGCCAGACGAAACTTATGTTAGTGAATTACGAAGCACTAGTTCTGCTGAACAGAGTAATTCTTTGAGTGGTACACTTCGTAAAATTTTTATTCCCACTGAAAATAAATCTACAGATAGGACGCATTCTTATCTAATACGTCTTTTAATCATGAAAAGGAGGCTGGTTGGATATAGCCAGTTGCGTATGGTATCATTTTTATGTGGTAGTGCATTTCTTTCTTAGTTACTACTGTGAGGTCAGTTGGGAAAATTGTGAACCTGCAGTTTGTTACATATAAAATCAGCTATTTATGCCACAGTTACTGTCGTAAAGCTATGATAAAGGACACTTACTTTCAAAATTTTCATGCTTGGTGACGAATGTCCAATAGAATTGGAAGAGACAGGGAGTCAAGAAATGAACTTATTCAATTTGGCTGCAGTTAGGCCTGTCTCACACGATTAAAGTTTCTTGATGCATGTCCATGTGTGTACCAAGGAAAATGTAATGTATTATCTGTAGCTTGAACATGCATATAACAAGAAAAATATAGTGTAAAGGAATCCAGGTTTTCTTTTAGTAAATTAGTGAATTACAGGAGACTCAAGACACATTGTTTGCTTTTGTTAATTCATCTCCATATCGCTTGGAGCACTGCTGTCGCTCAGCGTTTCTGTCCCAACGTGGGACTTGCACTTCTCATTTATTAGTTTTCCGTGGTGGTTTAAGAAAACAAAATTCACCATTTAATTGTTACGTGGAAGTGTGAATTCTGTTTTAGACTACGTGATACCGTAAGAAAATGGAATACAATTACTGATAGCAAAACTGCCGTGAAAAAAAGAAAATTGCCTTCCGATCCGTAATTCGGGCATTTTCTATCACTGGTAAATTTTTAAGGGCATTAAGGTAGGAATATAAAAGCAGACAAAATTTCTGACGGCTGTTTTTTTCAAGTCTCTGAAGACCGCTGCGCAGTAGTTCACTAGCTGCGCTACAGATGGCACGCGCTGCTCGGTGATGTTGCCGAGTGTATACAGGTTGCTGTATGGTGAACACTTGACAAAACTAAATTTCTCAAAATATCTGTATCGTAACGCACTCACTAGGGATGAAACGCAAATGAAACTTCAAGATACAGTCGGTAGTTTGTTCAAATGTGCTCCCGCTATTAAATTTGTTTTTTTCATCTTGGCGGCAGTTCACACTTAAGAATGTAATTACTTCATGACTGTTTCAAATAACTATCAATATAAAATTAGCGAACATCCTTTTTTATGAAGAATAAATCGCGAAACGTGTTTTAAGTGCCGAATCAGATAAAAAAAAGCTCTTCATTTTTTCATATACGAGGGTTGGAACTTTAATAGTGACAGCTATTTATTTTCAGCTCGTACAAAATACATACGTGTTTTACTGACTTAAAAAAAAGTCCCCAGCATTGTGTATATCCCGTTGCCAGCGATGTGGAAGTCGTAGGATACTCTTAGTAGTGCCAGTTACGTTGACGGTTCGAGCGGCGCGGTCTATTGCTCGACGAATTTGTAGCAGTTCTGAAGCGAATGCTGTGAAGTATTTCTTTCAGTTTAGAAATTGGCTCAAATGGTTCTGAGCACAATGCGACTTAACTTCTGAGGTCATCAGTCCCCTAGAAGTTAGAACTACTCGAACCTAGCTAACCTAAGGACAGCACAAACATCCATGCCCGAGGCAGGATTCGAACCTGCGACCGTAGCGGTCTCGCGGTTCCAGACTGTAGCGCCTAGAACCGCTCGGCCACCCCGGCCGGCCCTCGTAAGTTCAACTCGGTTTATAAACTGAAGAAAACACTTTAAGGCATTCGCTTCAGAACTGCTGCAAATTCGTCGGGCAATAGACCACACCGCTCGAACTGTCAACACAACTGGCACTTCTAAGAGTATCCTACAGTCACACATCGCTGGCAACGTGTTATACACAATTCTGGTGACTACTTTGAAGGTCAGTAAAACTTTGAAATACGTATCTATTTTGTACGAGCTGTAAATAAATAGTTGCTACTATTACAGTTCGAACCCACGTAGTTACCAAAGAAAATTTTCATACGGTAAAACATCTTGATAATGAAAGGTGAAACATTTCTGTCTCAAGGTGTTAATACACTACTTGCAGTAAAATACTTCGAACGGGAACGATAATCTACTGTGAAAGTTTTATACGTGTAGTTCTGTTTTTTCGCACTTGTCCGAAAGGAAAGACACCATACATTCATGATTCCGCTGCCGGGTATACAGGTATACATGATGAAACAGAAATACCGACGCTAACCACATGGGAACATTCAAGATTCCGATTTAAAAATATGTCTGGAGTCGGTAAGGAAACATTTCGGAAACGTCTGTCAATCTTCAGGATCGCAATCTTGGTTTTATTTGAACAGTATAACTAAAATTACTGTCCATTTTCTGCTTATTTGGCCCACAGAAGGCCTGCAGCTTCAAGTGGGCCTGTGGACTATTGGCTTTTACGAGGTACCTGATTCCACCTGCCCATTGTGTGCAGTTTCCTTCGCAATGTTCGTTCAGAAACAGGTGGAGATGGACCTGCATTTGCTGGCAACAACATCTCCTGTTGGGTTTGAAACCGACTGTCGTTAACTAGGCTTGACACTCGTCTCCAGTACCTGACTGTTAGGATCTTTTATACGACCACTATTCTTACGTCGTTTTACATGGCTGCGAGCGGTAACACAGTTCCTTGCAGACACGGTGGTCAGTTCGCGTTGATACAGTACACAGGAAACATGAATAATGACGCCTTCAGTGACAATTTTTCGTGTTATATTGAATCACACTATGCATTTCTGACCCTGTGAGTCCATCATCTGGTGCAAATCGTTTTAATACATTATTTGCTTCTCTGTTGAGTGAGGTGATGCGTAATTTATGTTCCTGTTGTGAGAAACTTAGATATTAGTTTCTGTAATTCGCGAGTCAAGTGACCTATAATACGATGAAAAACTAACCGAAAAATATTTTCAACATTTCAGTGCAGGCACAAGTCGATTTATCCATTCTGTAGTTACACATCACGTCACTGAAGGCACACGTGTTTTGTACACTTCACACATTCCGTGTAACATGAGATGCCTAAAGATGTTTATTATGTAGTGTTAGTTATTAGATTTTTACTCATAAATAAAGTGACATATGTAAGCAAATGAATAAGTCTTTAATATTACTAAAATAATTATGACTAGCGAAATCTATCTGTACGTATCGGCTTTGTGATTTTATCTAAGTACATTTCAAGTTCTTCTAACAACTGTAGGGTCTTACCTTTGGCTTCATTGTATAGTACTATCAAATCATTTGTCAGATAATTTATTCAGTTCAGAGAACTGTTAAGTCTCAGCTTCCTCTATGACAATGAATACAGACCCAAACAATTTACTAAAATTTGCACCAACTCTGGGATTTGAACCCAGTCTCCTACTCACTAGTCACATGCGCTAACCACTACGCCATCCTGGCACTACAGCTAACACAGCTGAGCAGATTCCCTAGTACATCTCCCTCCCTAATACAAACGCCAGCTCATCTTGGTGTTCCTATTCTTAACTCGTAACAGTATTGCGAGGCTCTCTGACACTGGAATAGCATCTCAGCATTGACTGAAATGGGGATAAACCTGCCTGTACCTCAGGCATAGGTTATACTTAAATTAGATAAATTAGCCGCAGTGCCAGGGTGGCACAGTGGTCAGTGTATCTGCCTAGCGAGCAGGAGACCTGAGCACAAATCCCAGACTTGGTACAAAATTTTGTTCATAGCTTCGACCTGTATTCATTACCATAGATGAAGGTGAGAATTAATATCTCTGGAACATAAAATTTATCTCATTAATTTATCTAATTAATTTATCTGATTATCACCTAAGCCTGTGGTGTAGGCAGGACTATCCCTATTTTATTCAGTACTGAGATGCTATTACATTGTCAGAGAGTATCTGCTGTACTGATACGAGTTAAGAACGGGAAGATCAAGATGGTCTGAGGAGTGAATACTTGTTTATATTAGAATGGGAGACGTACTTTGGTATACCATGCAGCCTGTGTAAGCCGCACCGCCATGGTCGCACAGTGAGCAGAAGACCTGGTCTGAATTGCGACCTTGGTACAAATTTTATTTCATTGCTTCGGCCTGTATTCATTATCGTGCTATCAAATTTCTTTCCACTTCGTTCAGCATATGTTGTGCAATTACTTATTTTTCAATGTGATTAAATCTGAAAGCATTTATTTATTCTTGGAAACGGGTTTTAAAATTGATGCCTGTTTTCCCTACATACTATGCAGGATAACTGTAGCTTGATGCTATATATATATTCCACTGTTGCTATATTTTTCGATGACTGTTTTCATGTCATTGACTGGTTAGTGTAGTAACTTATTTTTAGTAGAGAACGCAGTTGTTATATTGGTTTTCACAACAGGTTACCATTGTTTTGAGAAGTCGGGTGTGGGTATACATTTACATTCATTCAGACAGCCAAGCAGCTCTGGAATCTGTATCAACCCCTGCAACGAAATCAAATGACATTACAGCATGCTATGAAGCCGTGGTGAGGCTAGGGAAAACTAACAAGGTAAACCTTTTGAGGGTCGTTGGTGATTCAGGAATTAGCGCCAATAAACGAGCCTATAGGCTGTCCAGGACAGAAGTAACGACTTCATTTATTGCACCGGAACCTGTCCTGAACATCACTAAGTCAGTGTTAAGAATAAAATTACGTAGCTGGATTAGCGGGCAGCACGCAGATTATTTAACTAAGATCCAGAAACAAAAACACGAAAAGTTGATAGTGCCTAAGTCATGTTTCCAACTAAATTCTCTAACCCTAGACCTGAACTGGAGACGCATTAAACTCATGCTAGGACCAAAAACTGGCCAAATGAACTTTGAGAAACACCTATACACAGTGAGTATTGAAACCCCTAAGGTTCTCTTACCGCTCGTTGAGGGTACAAGCTAGCTTTTCTAGCACAAATCAGTGGGATGCACCATCTCACTTAAGAGCTGAAGCAAATACTATGTTAAAACGATTTTGACCTGATGCTGAACCCACAGGGTGCGAAATGCATTAAGCCATTCAATAAAACACGAAGAAATTATGACTGAAGGCGTTATTATTGATGCTTCCTCTATTTTTAAACAGGTATTTCAACAGTCAGTGATATCTCAATCACGACCGTAATTTCATTCAATCTGCTAACGTTTGCTTTATATTGGACGGCGAATGTTGATCAGGAATGCAACGGCTGTGCCCAGTGGAAGCATAATAGGACCTCTAACGTTCTGATTGTATACTGCCCGCTATGAAAGCTGAAACATATGGAAGAATAGCGAATAACGAAATTTTTCTTATTTTGGGTATATTAGGACGAATATGTGATAAAATTTATAGGCGATTTGAAGGCATACAACGTGTGAAATCCAATACAAAGACATAGGCTTCTGCGACGGGGCTGGGAGGCGTGGGAGGGTGGCAAGAGGGGAGACTTACTCCCTCCTGCAATCTGGGGTACAGACTTTTCGTCCATTACGAAATTTTCACGCACTTCTAGCAATGATTGTCTGCGATGTTACTGAACAGCAGACTTAACATTATCGACCGCGATTGGAGAGGTTGTTGCATTATAAACAACTACGTAACTTCAACTGTTTTGGTTATTACGACGTTCACAGGATATTACGAGCCATCCTCTGGGCGCAACAGCGCATTTGGTACGCTCCTGCAATGAAAGTGGACGTGCAACTTGACGGACAATAGCCGGAATCGGTGCAATGAAAGTGGACGTGCAACTTGACGGACAATAGCCGGAATCGGTGCAATGAAAGTGGACGTGCAACTTGACGGACAATAGCCGGAATCGGTGCAATGAAAGTGGACGTGCAACTTGACGGACAATAGCCGGAATCGGTGCAATGAAAGTGGACGTGCAACTTGACGGACAATAGCCGGAATCGGTGCAATGAAAGTGGACGTGCAACTTGACGGACAATAGCCGGAATCGGTGCAATGAAAGTGGACGTGCAACTTGACGGACAAAAGTCGAAATCGAGTCCCATGAGTGCTGCCCGAATTTGCACGCAGCCTTATGCGGCAGAGGAGCTGTAGTAGACTCTGAAGAACGCAGACATACTGTACGTGTGATCATTCGAGAAGAGATGAAAAAATCTTGAAATTTCAAAGTCGAAGAGATGTCCATGAAAGGAAATGGGAACTTGTCAGTCTACGGGGTGCAACAGAGTGCAACGTGCAGTCGTAGATGTACGAACCCTGCAGTCAGGTTGGCTGGGATGCTTCCTAATGTCTCAAACAGGGGAGATGGAAACTTCCTTGGTTCGGTACG
This sequence comes from Schistocerca piceifrons, assembly GCF_021461385.2. Lineage (NCBI taxonomy): Eukaryota > Metazoa > Arthropoda > Insecta > Orthoptera > Acrididae > Schistocerca > Schistocerca piceifrons. The sequence continues at coordinate 316,500,318 of NC_060139.1, read as the reverse complement.
AAGCAATTCATAGTCGATTTGTCGGTCAATTTGATGGTGATAGCGAGAGATTTACCATACTCACCTAGTCGAAAATTGCCTCTGTGTTACATTTTACCCGCCCCACCCAAAAAATGTAGCTCTGTAAACATAATGCGCTCTACTTTAACTATCCAGTCAACGTAAAATAACCTAAGGCATGAAACTAAATCAATAAGTCAATCAATAAGGTCAAATGTGAAGTTTTGTAAGCAAAGATACTGTTATAGATGCCGTCGAAGTCGAATAAGCACGTTTTGATGTGTATTTCCAATTTCTCCTCTTATGGACGTGTTAACGTGGAATTTTTATTCGTTATTTTTGTTCTTATGTAACAGGAACTTCCTCAATAATTTTGTCTTTGTTTTGTTTCAGATATTTAATTATTTGTCAACTTAACATTATCGGTATACGAATAAAAACATTGTTTTTTTCTTTGTGAGTAAGAAGAAGGATATCAAGGAGAAAAATTTAATTTTAGAACATCGAATGAAGAAAATTACATTCTAATAACATAAAAGGATATACTTTGCATATACCAGAGGAATTTTCTTACTCCAGAGGTACCTGAACTTCTTTGTCTCGTAACGTGTCCCACTTTTTCTCTGTTCCTTTCTTTTTTTATATCCTCTGCATTTCATGTACGGAATTTGTGTGAATTTGTCAAGTTGAAATACGTTTTTGACGGATAATACAGTGGTACTCACTTTGGTACGTTTACCTGTAGAAGTGTAGAATGAAAAACTTAAAAAAAATTAAGTTTTAAACGCTTGTTACTTTAAAGTGATATAAAATGCAAAACTAATAAAATTAATACACAACTGCTTTTAATGGGAGAGATAATTCTGATGATTTACTAGCAAATTTTCATTATTTGGTTTCAATTTAGTCATGTTTCACCATGAAACTTTAGGTTTGTTGATGGTGTCTAACTATTGTCTGTTCAAAAAGAGAGAATAAGGGCTTTGTGGTTCTGGATTGTTGAAGTCGGTCGATTTCGGCATGTTTATTCATGTCTAGTCATTGCGAATGCTTGTTGTGCAGTGTTACGATATGTCGCAAATTAAAACATCTGTTGACGAGCGACGAAGTGATTCCTGGCCAATCATGAGCAGCGCAAGATACTTTTTTTACTCATAGAAGAAGGACAAGGTGCAGTACCTCATGGAGTGAAGCTAGAAAAGCAATTAATAATGTTGCTGAATGTTGCAAGCAGGGCAGCGAATGTAAAATAGTTGCCCCATCCGCTCATCACTGAGTGGTTAGCACACTGGACTCGCGTTAAGGACGGCGGCTAAAATCCGTATCCGGCCATCCTGGTTAAAGTTTTCCGTGGTTTCCCTAGATATCGCCGGCCGCGGTGGTCTAGCGGTTCTAGGCGCGCAGTCCGGAACCGCGCGACTGCTACGGTCGCAGGTTCGAATCCTGCCTCGGGCATGGATGTGTGTGATGTCCTTAGGTTAGTTAGGTTTAAGTAGTTCTAAGTTCTAGGGGACTGATGACCACAGATGTTAAGTCCCATAGTGCTCAGAGCCATTTGAACCATTTTTTCCCTAGATAGCTTCAGGCAAATACCAGAATGGTTCCTTTCAAAGGGCACAGCCTACTTCCTTTCCCATCCTTCCGTAACCCGATGGGACTGATGACCTCGCTGTTTGGTCTCCTTCCCCCAAATTGGTCAACCAACTCACCAGCCACCTGCTCAATTAACCGACGAGATGAACAGTGACGTACGCAGGAACAAGCAACAACTCTGTGAGGAGAATTCGGAATTTTTGTTGCGAGGTGCCTAAATGGGATCCATTCTTACTGATATCCATTTTCGTCTATATCCAATGACAGCCAGTATTTTGTTTCGCTGACATGGCACCTTGCAGAGTGGAGTAGTCCCCTGGGGGTCGACATAGACCACTATGGGGATCCATGGCGTACCCTTTTGTTACCAAATAATCTACCTTCACAACATTGAGTGGATACCTACCACTCTCTTCAGATGCAGTACCTTTTATGGGATGCAAGGTTCTTGGCGCAAGATACATACTCAGACCCGTCGAATCAGTCATCACTTTTAGCGCCTATCACAGGGATTCCTACACTTTCTGTCCCTGCATATCACATGACAACAATTTTGTAAATTTCTGCGTACCACTTCTTAACGAACGCTGCAGGATGAAGGATGGGGTGGGATGGTGAGCGCGGGGGGGGGGGGGGGGGGGGGAGGAGTTTCTGAAGGTTGGGCTAGGACTGTCGTAGGAGTTTTAAACGCAAGCATTCTTCGTGTCACGATGTCATTTAACGTAACATCCAATAAAGCGACAATACCAATAAACCGTTCATTGCGTAATAACTACTGCAGCGCTATACAGTGGTACACCGAATAAGTTGGCAGCACTTGCAAAGCGTCTCGAATACCTTCGAATAGCCTCCTGTGTCATGCATACAGTATGAAACAAACATTCTGCGGTAAATCATTTTTTCATCGTTGTTTCGATGCTACTTTTATCAGTTTACTCATTATCATTTTACTTTAAAAATAAGGTAACGCAGGAGGATAAGTTTTCTTATCAGTACGTGTTTTGTTTACTTGTACGCTTTCCATCTGAAATGTCCTTGCATACTGCCAGTGGTTCTCGTACCACCGTCTAGGAAACCCTGATGTAGGCCCGTCTTGGATAAATTTCTGCGGACGCACATATACACAGAACTACCACCTATAGCATAACATTTTCTCTAACGCGGTTGGGCTTCCAGTTGAACTGAGCTTCTTCCAGAAAGCCATTACCCGATGTTGTCCGTAGGTAAGGCATCTGCAGAACGTGCTGGCCAGGCCAGCAGTCGAATACCCTGTGCACTGGGGTAGCTTAGGACAGCAAGGACAAAACCCTGTTTCGAAGATAGGCCACAGCCACCGCATAACCACGTCAGCAATGCAACGCCTGTTACCACATTTACCAGCTATGCGAAGCAGAGGTGGTCGTGTTGTGTACCGAGTGCCCCCTGTACCATCATGCCACGTGCTGGGACGGTATAACGACGACGAATGCGATGTGGCAGTCCGGAACCACGCGGCTGCTACGGTCGCAGGTTCGAATCCTGCCTCGGGCATGGGTATGTGTGATGTCCTTAGGTTAGTTAGGTTTAAGTAGTTCTAAGTCCAGGGGACTGATGACCTCAGCTGTTTAGTCCCATAGTACTTAGAGCCATTTGAACCATTTGATTTGCAATGTGCCAACGCACGTTCTGCCTGCAGCCTCCACACACGGATACATTCGTCGTAATCCTCTGCGCAGAACTGGGACTCATCTGAGGACACGGCACGGCGGTGCTCTGTCTCTAGAGGTGTCGTCAGCCGCTCCACTGTTCTCTCAGTTACGGTGGCAGTGGAAGCCGCAACAACGGTTGTCGTGCTGGCGCTCCGTGGTGCTTTATACATCGTCGCAGTGACCGTGCAGATCGTTATTATGCCGTAAAATAACTCGATTCCTGATTCAATGTACGTGCTATGTGAACAATGTGTTTATCCTGTCTGGGGCGAGTCGCATGTGGCCGCTACGATGCTGCATGGTTTTAGGGTCTTCTTGCAGTACGCGGGCTTTCTAACAAACAAAATGAATGGTGATGATGTGGTGTGGCCCTCAACTACGTACCCTCCGACTCAGAGTTGCAGTATTAAAAGTTTGGGCAGGTTTCGTTACCTAGGGGCTGGAACACGTAGTTGTCGCATTACAGGCCAAATACTGCTGAGTCTACAATATGAATATACACATTAACCGAATGGTCGAAGGTTCCTATCATTCGGCAATTACGAATTATGAATGTAACATATAAATTTATAAATGAAAGACCGCAGTTAAATAAAATCCGCAGGTACTATCTTAACGACTTTAAATGATGAGTGCGATAGTAGAAGTACTTTTGAGAAAGTGGTATATTTCAGCAAAACACTTATTGGTGTCGATGGTACAGCAGTTAAATGAATTATAAGTTGAAAAACAGGGAATCAATAGATTCCTACTGCAAGTAATTAGTTATGAACGACAACATAGCTCTCGAGATATTCACTTCTGAACACACTACGCCTTCACCCCAAAAGCCACGGAAATCACACAAGACACTCCGAAATATTTCTCTCCTCCGCGACGACGCGCAAATTTCACCACTGTGCAAGTGTTTCTGCCGACTCTGTGACCGTCGCGCTGTACTGTCCGCTCTCCTGACCCGTACTGTCCAGCACTGCCGCCCTGCCAGAAGCCCGGTGGTCGCCTCCCTTAGTAGCGAGCGCTGTGACTGGCTAGAGCGCTCCCTCCACGTCTCCAAGCTAACCTACACTCACAAACATAGAACACTTTCGAAATACTGGATTTACATTTAAATAACTTGAAATTAAATAAATATTCCTACGGCTGGACCATAAATACGTTCTAACGCACATTATTAGATACATAAACAAATTAAATAAACATATATCACAGGAATAGCAACGAAAGTTAGGCCAGCAGCCTAATGTCTCTGTGCTTTCTAGAACACAGTAAATATTTAACCATTTTCTTCATGAATAGTATATATCGGATATAAACAAAGACATAGACGAATAAATATATTTATAAGGATGCTGCTACCGTTTTTTCGTGCCACTGTGAAGTACTTATGGCCTGACGCCATGGATAGTAATCGGCCACTTTGACCTCCAATAACTCATGTGCTATTCAAGTTACATGCCTGTAATTTATACCAATTCACGTTTACACTAATAGCGTTTAAATTTTGGAAATTCGTTGCTGGGTGTTACTTGTATAATTTACTGTCAGATACTAAACTTTAAACTAATAAAGATATTGAAAATCTGATTACACCATCAGAATCGTCGTGCAAATAATGGTAATGTACATGTTTCTTTTTGAGGTATCATGATTCATCTGGCTACTATTAATTTCTATTCGAACTTTGAAATGTCTGCCATTAAGGTTTCACAAAGTCCGCCATCTTAGGCCCTCCCGGCGCACAGCGTCACCAAGGAATTCCCAGCCATGTGCTCGATGGACCACGCGGATGCTAACGAGTTCGGCCCTGCCGCGCGGCTCGAGCGGTGGCCGCCAACTCCGAAGTATAATATTTCCACGGAGCCGCAACTGGCCGTTACCTCACAAGTACCTTAACAATATCTTAACTGATACTTTAAGTGGGTCCTAAACTAATCAACGTTACAAGAGGTGATCATAAAGTTTTAATTATCAGCACGAAAGAATGAAATTGCTTAATTATGACAGACAATGATATACCCCGCCACTCAGTAGCGCAGCTAGAGCAGCTAAGAAAAAACGGCGCAATCCATCGATAAAGATTCGTATCGTTTGCTAATTCGTCTAGTGCATTTGAAGAGGAAAAACAATGCAACAAGGTATCCAAGTTGTGGATGCCTATGGCAACAGTGCACGAACCAATGACACGGTGGTTAATGGCTTTGACAGGTCAATTTATATGATACTTTAACCACATAATCACCATGCACAAGTGCTGGATTTATCACTGAGAACCCGGTGCAAAGGAGCAACGCAGACAGCGAAAACAAGTGTAAGCACTACTGCCAAAGAAGGCGAAGGCCCAACCATCATCAGGCAAGCTGAAGGTGAGTGCTTTTAGGGACTGCCTGGCATAGAGCTAACAAATCTTGCTCGTAAGGGGCGAACCGCCAAGGGAGCAAAATATCGAAATTTCCTGACAGGTTTACAGGTGGCTGTCAAGACAAACCGTTGCGGGAAGCTGTCAAAAGGACAGTTCTGTTCCATGTGACAGCCCAGCACGTTCTGAGTGGAACACAGTCACACATTGATATAACAATTTGCCTCCCTTCCCCACCACACTATTTCTGCTGACTTCTTTCTCTTCCCTCGGAGTTTTTTTCTTTGTGAGCACCCAAAATACAGCGTTGTACAGCCAATGTCTCCACCATGTTATTCGTCATTGGGAATAACGTATCGCATTTAATGCAAAAAATGGAGAAAAGGACTGACACCATCACCAGGTATCGGGGTCGCAACAGGAATTTTTGTGAGGTGATAATTAAAACTTTATGACTGTGCTTGTGCTTCCTGCTAACAGTGATACCTTTCGAGCTAGCTATTGAAAGAAATAAACATCAAATACCTAAACTTACTCTGTAGGTTACTCAGAGTGAACCAGCCGAGGGCCCCTAAAAGGCCGCCTGCAGGTTCGGCAGTTAACGCAGCGTTGTCGGCTCGTTACGAACGGAGCGCTGTTAAATGTTTGCGGTCGCTGGCCGCAGATCAATACGCAGTAGGCACGCCGCGCGCGGTGTCGAAGCCCGGCCTCCGGCCACGGACGCCGCCTCGCCGCCACACTCACACCTCTACGTCTGGCACAGCGTGCCGCGAGGAGAAGCACACTCTGATGCCACAACCCGAGGTCGTTCGACATTGTCGTTGTCTTCAGAACAGCCTCTGTTACTCTAGACAGCGTGTCTCTTTCTGCGCTTTCTGAATTCATACTTGTCAATGGGCCTCTCGTTGTTTCCAGCAGCTAAGATTTAGTGCTTGCCATATGTGGATAAGACACTGGCCACATTCGCTTCGATCTTACCATTGTGTTATTGCACGTCTGAAACATGGGAGACAAGTGACTGGTTCTGGAATAAGCCGAACAGAATGGGGGAACACAGACAACTTACTGTCGTAAATGACAATAATCTCCCCCAACCACACCACAACACAGCTTTTTAATGTTACAATTGCTATTAATGAATAACTTATATTTGTTGTGAGGGACGCATTGAGACGGTATTGGTATGTGCTACAGACACTTTAGCTGATAGTTGTTTCTACGCAAGTTCACTAAGGGCGAATTACTCTGTCCTCAACAGAAGATTATTCAACAGTTAATCTGAATACTCAGTTCGCACGTGCACTGCATACGCGCACAAAAATGTTCAACTGCTAGCATCAGAATCTCAAGGCGCACTCAGAGACATTTATTTAATAACCTGTGTATGAATTGTGTACTCGTAAACTATACGCTTATTAATGAAAATGATTACTGAGACGTAACAGTGCAAAGAAACGCACAACATACTCGTATAAACACTACACGTTACAAAATGCAGTGAGTTAACCTGACCAAAATAGTTTTAAATCACTCCACTTCGTACATTTTAAACAACCAGACAACACTCTTCGAAATTTCGGAAGCGCGAAAAGGTACCGACAACTTAACAGAAACCAGACTACAACCATTAATATTCGTAGGACATGAAAGGGAAGCAGTAGTTGAGAAAGGAGTGGGGCAGGACGTAGTTTATCCTGTACGTTATTTAGTCTGTAAATTGAGCAAGCAGTTAAGGAAGCCAAGGATAAATTTAGAAACGATATTAAAGCTCTGAGGTTTGCTGATGACATTATAATTCAACCAGAGACACTTTGACGAGCAGCTGAACTGAAAAAAATGTTCAAATGTGTGTGAAATCTTATGAGACTTAACTGCTAAGGTCATCAGTCCCTAAGCTTACACACTACTTAACCTAAATTATCCTAAGTACACACACACACACACACACACACACACACACACACACACACACACACACACCCATGCCCGAGGGAGGACTCGAACCTCCGCCGGGACCAGCCGCGCAGCCCATGACTGCAGCGCCCTACACCGCTCGGCTAATCCCGCGCGGCAGCTGAACTGAAAGGACAATGCCTTAAGAAGGGTTACAATAAGAACATCAGTATAAGAAAACAAGCGTAGGGGAATTTAGTCTAATCAAATAAAGCGATGTTGAGAGAACTGGATTGGGAAGTGAGACACTAATGGAAGTTCATGAGTTTTGCTATTTGGGCAGCAAAGCAAGTGATTGTGGGTGAAATGCAGAGGATATAAAATACACACTGGCAATAGCAAGAAAATCATTTCTGAAAAAGAGGAATTTGTCAACAACAAGTATAAATGTGTAGGGAATTCTTTTGCGAAGGTATTTGTTTGGAGTGTAACACGGATGATCCACATTTCAGATAAGAAGAGAACAGAAGTTTCTGAAAAATGTTGTTACAGAAGAATGCTGAATATAGCATGGATATATCAAATAACTAATGAGGAGCTACTGAATGTAGCTGAGCAAAAATGAAATTTACGGCGTAATTTGCATAAAAGAAGGGGTAGGACACATCCTGAACATCAAGAAATTGTCGATTTAGTAATGGAGGGAAGTACATAGAGTCAAAATAGTAGAGAGAATACAGGAATCAGATTCAAATGGATGTAGGCTTCGGTTGTTACGCAGAGATGAAGAGCCTTGCAGAGGACAAACTAACATGAAGAACCGCATCAAACCAGTCTTTGGGCTGAAGAACACAACAAGAAAAGACGAAGAGCGCTAAAATACTTCGTATCAAACCACACACAACAAACAGAGAACATTCGCAACGTAAGGAGTTTAAAACAATAGGAAATTAATCATCTAATATTTTTACCTTTAGCCGTTTTTTTTAATTTTGAACGTCACCAATAGTAAAGTGATAAGTTGTCAAGTAATTAATTATTTTTTGTAGTAAAATTTATTTTATCTGTGTAAATAAACCGCGCATATTATTTTATCTTTTTTTCATTTGAGATAAAATTTGAAGAAGCAGAATTTATCGAGTAGTTTTCATTTGAGTTTTTATTGATGGTAATAGTCGTATTTTCGAATAGATTCATAGGTAACAGGACTCTGTCCCAGGTAACAAGAAATAGCAAAAGTGCTAAATTATAGTTGGACAAAACTATGTTCTGACATCAAATCGGAACGAAAATTATCAAAAGGCCAGGTATACAGCTATAGTCTGTCTAAGTCCCTCTTCTTAAGTAGACGATGCCGGCAACGATAATGATACAGTACTGTTGTCATCGTATGGTGAAAAGCAACAGTGTTCCTCTAGATTCTCCTTAATTGAGGCAATAAACAAGTATCTAACACAGACATCTCTTTATTTTATATTTGTCAGTCTCAGTCTTCATGATGTCTTCTTCTTGAATGAAATAATTATCAAAGGACATTATTGATCGCACTTTTAATCGAAGGCAATCTCTAATTATTTAACTGAAGGGGAGGGGTCGAGGCGCAAGAACTCACGTAGAACTAAACACGGGAAGAATGATACGGCGTGTCCCCCTGTGCTTGGTAACCATCGTATGCTACTATGCGATTAGAAAATATAGGTTGATTATTATTCATTTTAATTCAAGAAATAATAAAATTTGAGTGGTGTACATGCATTAACTCAGACGAATGTAATACGTAAAAAAGAGTCACTACTTATTAGATAGGCGTTTAGCCCCTAAGAATTTCACTTTGTACTCGAATTCGTCACCGTTATCACAATACCATTTCCACTCTGCGTAATTTTATTCTGGAAAGCTCCTCATGAGAATTACAAAAAGTTAGATGAAACATCATGTAGGATAATTTTGTAACCTATCATTCACAAAAAGCTGTTAACTTCAGCCACTTGAGATTAATGAGCACACTATGTGTATAGTAATTACTTATTACAATCTTTTCATCTGTATCACAATTGATAGTCTTCTTTTCAGCACGTTTCCTCTGCTTGCCTAAATTCTTCATTAATTTCATATATTGTTTTCACTGACATTCCGCTATCGCTATTCGCCAATTTCTGACTGCCTGCACTAGATTCCAGCGGAACACTAAATACATGTAAAAGCAGGTGCGGTCGAATCAAAATTCTGTCATTATAGACTCTGTAGTGACCAACGATTTTACGACAACCAAAGAACTTCGTCCGGTAATGTAGGCTTACAGTGTTGGATTCCATACTAAATGTAACACCTCTTGTAACAAGTGTATCATAACATGCATATCACAATGAACGGAAAGCAAAATGTGAAGAGTTACTTTTTCGTTTCAAGAGAATAAATTATCGACGTATTCCTCCAAGGATACATATAATAAATATTATTACAGTAATATTAATTTGTCATTCCCATCGTGTTCGGTGTATCCTCAGTTTGTTTCCTGATTTATTACGACCAGTTTGTCATCTTGTGGGTCCTCTGCATTAAACCTTCCTTATACGTTTTGCCTAGCGATAGTAATGTCGTTGATGCGGTGGTGTCATAATGTGATGCTACTCTTACGCCAGTATGTTCTTTGCAAGCGGAGACAAGTAGTCCACAGTGAAACCTTGGATGAAATTCTATGGAGATTGATAACACACATTGAAAGCAAACTGCGCCAACACGAGAATATTTGTACTTTGCTGAAGAGAAACTTTAGATTGCTCTCACGTAAAGGTTTTCCATTTACAGACTAACAACTGGCTTTTACAAATACGCGAAGCTTTGTGTACAGCTTCACTCTCGCCATTATTATTCTCGTTCGTCGCGATAAGGCGCTGTACCTCTCAGTTAACGGTTTTCTGCTTCCGTGAAAAGAATGCTTACCTGTCTATTCATGAGGACGAATTCGCAGACGAGAAATGGCCGTAACGCTTGTCAGCAATAAAGAAGATCCCGTCAGTATCGGGATACATTGTCTGAAAAACTGTCGACTACTGTCAATATAGCCACTGTTCAAATACAAGAGACGCGAAGAAGACTAGGAGAGACCTAGGAAAGAATAATGGTAAGCGGCTTTAGTCATGTATCTCGCGGCGTCCGGTAAGACGGAGATGAAGAGAAACTACCATTATGAAAGAGATATCAGAGTCACAATGACCACACTACAATACCAATATGAGCAGGTATTGCCGGCCAGAGTGGCCGAGCGGTTCTAGGCGCTACAGTCTGGAACCGCGCGACCGCTACAGCCGCAGGTTCGAATCCTGCCTCGGGCATGGATGTGTGTGATGTCTTTAGGTTAGTTGGTTTCAGTAGTTCTAAGTTCTATGGAACTGATGACCTCACATGTTGAGTACCATAGTGCTCAGAGCCATTTGAACCATTTGAAGAATTTCTCTGGCCTTGGCGTTGAACACATCGGTACCCTGCAGGCTGTGCTCTCAACTGGAGGAGCCGATTGGGGTCCAGTGCTCGAGTCCTGGCGCAGTGATCCTAACATCGCACTCGATTGCAAAGAGATATCGCCTTACCACATAGCTCTTATTACACTGAAGATTATGGTGAGCATAGCTACCAGCTGTAGCATGTCAACACAATCGAGAGTCTGAAGTTCGGATTCATGATAGGTTTCATTGCTCCATGTTCACCAGTGAATCCTTGGTACTACACGTGTTTTCGGTTCTCTTTTGAGAGAAACAGTCACAATAATCATTAAACAGTTGGGCCGACATAAATTCCACAAAGTCAGATGGGAGATCACCAAGCAGTCCTACGCCTTTGATTAACTTTGCCAACTGATAGTTCCAGTTTTATAATTTTCATGGTTAATACTGTGACTGTAACTGTAGTAATTTTACAATTTTTGGATGCTTACGATCTAATGTTTTCTTTTGTAATAAACAACAGATTTGATTTAAAGCTTGTGATTATCATCACATTTCATACTTTTCAATGATGAATTGCGTATTTACTACCATAAACGTCACTCCTAGGGCCACAATATTTCGTAGCAGTAATCAATCCATTGCGTACAGTGATTCCAGCATTGGGTTTCCAGGGTGTCCCCGTATCACGGTTAATTCTAATTAAGTTAAACTGACTTTCACACACGTGGGGCTTTTGAAAGTGTAAAATAACAAACAAATACAGAAAAACCGTGTCTGCGTCTCCTTTTATTCGTTAAGATAATGAAGGCTGCGTTTCTCATGTGATGTCGATCAAACGCGTACCTTTGCTCCAGCTGTATTTGAAATGGCAATAAAGCAGTATTTTGCATAACACAAGGCAAGCTGATAGCTTTAAATTAGCTGCTGCTTGTCCAGTTAAATCTCTGCGATAAAATTTCAGTAACCTGCTCACTCTGGACTTGAATGATGCTTCGTATTCTTCTTACGCGCTCTTATATGTGAGTAATGGCAGTTGTACAAGATGTACAGTACGGTTTTAGCTGTCACTTTGTCCAAAACCAAGCCGCAAGTATGATGGTGCCTGTCCTTGTCTACACATTCACCCTTAAATGCAATTAATTTTTCCAGGCGATAGTCGAATTGCCGGAGATCTTGGTACTAGCGCTTTCTTCATCCCAGGAAAGAGTAGGAATCCACGGCGTGTCGTGTCAGGAGCATATGAGGGGTGAAGCAAATTTTGACAGCCCAAAAAAGCCCCATGTGTGACAGTTCTGTACACAATCAACGGTGGCGTCGTCATGGAACAAAAACCACTATGGACAGCTTCCCGCGACGCTTTATCTTTACTGCTTCCCGCAATCGCTTCAGGAAATTTCCACGAGTTATCGCTCATTAATAACATCTGTTAGTGCCACAGCCATGGCACACCGTTGCCTGGTGGTAATTGGTTTTCACCTTTCTCGTCACCGATGAATTCGTGTATTTCCACTGCACTGCTTGCTTTGACCCTTTTAATCTGTGCCATAGTGATAAACACAACACTCGCCTGTATTAGTCTGCCACAGCTGCAAAATATGCGCTGCTGTCTCATTTTGGTGGAATTTTTGAATTCACGTGAGTAGTCGTAGAACGCGTTGCTGCCCTTGTCATGTTCAAAATGACAAATGCTACACCACGAAGATCACGTGCTATAGACGCGAAATTTAACCGACAGGTTCAAATGGCTCTGAGCACTATGCGACTTAATTTCTGAGTTCATCAGTCGCCTAGAACTTAGAACTAATTAAACCTAACTAACCTAAGGACATCACACACATACATGCCCGATGCAGGATTCGAACCTGCGACCGTAGCGGACACTCGGCTCCAGACTGTAGCGCCTAGAACCTTACGGCCACTACGGGCGGCTAACCGACAGGAAGAAGATGCTGTGATATGCAAATGATTATCTTTTCAGAGCATTCACACAAGGTTGGTGCGGTGGCGACACCTAGAACGCGCTGATATGAGGAAAGTTTCCAACCGATTTCTCATACACAAACACCAGTTGACCGGCGTTGCCTGGTGACAAGTTGTTGTGATGCCTCTTGTAAGGAGGAGAAATGCGTACCATCACGTTTCCGACTTTGATAAAGGTCGGATTGTAGCCTATCGCGATTGCGGTTTATCGTATCGCGACATTGCTGCTCGCGTTGGTCGAGATCCAATGACTGTTATCGTCGTCGTGCGGTAGCGTTCTCGCTTCCCACGCCCGGGTTCCCGGGTTCGATTCCCGGCGGGGTCAGGGATTTTCTCTGTCTCGTGATGACTGGGTGTTGTGTGATGTCCTTAGGTTAGTTAGGTTTAAGTAGTTCTAAGTTCTAGGGGACTGATGACCATAGATGTTAAGTCCCATAGTGCTCAGAGCCAGCCAGCCAATGACTGTTAGCATAATATGGAATCGGTGGGTTCAGGGGGTAATACGGAACGCCGTGCTGGATCCCAACGGTCTCGTATCACTAGCAGTGGAGATGACAGGCATCTTATCCGAATGGCTGTAACGGTTCGTGCAGCCACGTTTCGATCCCTGAGTCAACAGATGGGGACGTTTGCAAGACAACAACCATGTGCACGAACAGTTCGACGACGTTTGCAACAGCATGGACTATCAGCTCGGAGACCACGGCTGCGGTTACCATTGATGCTGCATCACAGACAGGAGCGCCTGCGATGGTGTATTCAACGACGAACCTGGGTGCACGAATGGCAAAACGGCATTTCTTCGGATGAATCCAGGTTCTGTTTACAGCATCATGATGGTCGCATCCGTGTTTGGTGACATCGCGGTGAACGCACATTGGAAGCGTGTATCCGTCATGTCCATACTGGCGTATCACCCGGCGTGGTGGTATGGGGTGCCATTGGTTACACGTCTCGGTCACCTCTTGTTCGCATTGACGGCACTTTGAACAGTGGACGTTACATTTCAGATGTGTTACGACCCGTGGCTCTACCTTTCATTCGATCCCTGCGAAGCCCTACATTTCAGCAGGATAATGCACGATTGCATGTTGCAGGTCCTGTACGGGCCTTTCTGGATACAGAAAATGTTCGACTGCTGCCCTGGCCGGCACATTCTCCAGATCTCTCACCAATTGTAAACGTCTGGTCAATGGTGGCCGAGCAACTGGCTCGTCACAATACGCCAGTCACTACTGATGAACTGTGGTATCGTGTTGAAGCTGCATGGGCAGCTGTACCTGTACACACCATCAAAGCTCTGTTTGATTCAATGCCCAGGTGTATCAACGCAGTTATTACGGCCAGAGGTGGTTTTTCTGGGTACTGATTTCTTTGGATCTACGCACCCAAATAGCGTGAAAATGTAATCACGTGTCTGTTCTAGTATAATATATTTGTTCAATGAATACCCGTTTATCATCTGCATTTCTTCTTGGTGTAGCAATTTTAATGGCCAGTAGTGTAGAAAGCAACGAGAACTCCACTCCTTGTGTGGTTCCCATTTCTTTACAAATGGATGGTCAGCAGCTTCGTTGTGAGTCATTCAGATTTTTCTGACGGTACTGATATCCACAAACTCAGCATGAGTTTGTGACATGACGGTACGCCATTTATGATTGGAGTCGTAGATGGACTTCAAGTGGCTCCCTGCACCTCGACGGGAGGCTGGCCCCCGATAAACAGGGCTCGGTCGGTATTGGTGGGAGAAGCTGCTGATGTACCAGCACTCTGTGGTCCGTGCAGCTAGACATGTAGGTAGGTGACGCGGCTGAACACTTAGTGCTGAAAGGGACGTTGGTGGATCACAGTGGAAGCCAAATATTATCTGGTTTCGCGCTCATACTGTCCCAACGGTAATTAGTACTACGAAAGACGATATATCAGTTGACAGACGGAAGCAGCGTAATATGCCCGATGTGCGCATCTCATTTGGGTTCTACGTACACTGAGGTGACAAAAACCGTAGGATGAAAATGTATACGTACACGGATGGCGGTGGTATCGCGTATAGAAGGTATGAAAGGGCAGTGCATTGGTGAAGCTGTCATTTGTACTCAGGTGATTGTTGTGGAAAGGTTTCCGACGTGTTTATGGTCGCACAACGCGGAATAGTAATTGGAAGTAGACGAAATGGACATTCACTTTACGATATCGTTAGGGAATTCAATATTTCAAAAATCACAGTGTCAAGAGTGTACCGAGAATACCAAATTTTAGGCATTACCTCTCACAGCGAACAATGCAGTGGACGATGGCCTTCACTTAACGATCGAGAGCAGTGGCGTTTACGTAGAGTTACCTGTGCTAACAGACAAGCAACGCTAAGTGAAATAACAGCTGAAATCAATGTGGGACGTACGACGAACGTATCCGTTAGGACAGTGCCGCGGAATTTGACTTTAATGGACTATGGCAGCAGACGACTGAAACAGGTTCCTTCGCTAACAGCACGTCATCGCCTGCAGCACGTCTCCTGAGCTCGTGACCATGTCGGCTGGACCCTAGAAGAATGGAAAACCGCTTTCAGATGGTAAGATATGATGGTAGGGTTCGAGTTAGGCGCACATCCCACTAAGCCGTGGACCGGGAATATCAAAGAGGCACTGTGCAAGCTGATGATGGCTACATAATGGCGTTGGTTGTGTCTGCATGGAATTGTTCAAATGGCTCTGAGCACTATGGGACTTAAGATCTGAGGTCATCATTCCCCTAGAATTTAGAACTACTTAAACCTAACCAACCTAAGGACATCACACACATCCATGCCCGGGGCAGGATTCGAACCTGCGACCGTAGCAGTCGCGCGGTTCCAGACTGAAGCGCCTAGAACCGCTAGGCCTCCGCGGCTGGCTTACATGGAATTGGATAGATCATGTAGTTCAACTGAACCTGGGATTGACTGTAAATGTTTACGTTCGGCTACATGGAGACCATTTGCAGCCATTCGTGGACTTCATGTTCCCAAACAACATGTCACCGGGTCATAACTGTCCGCAGTTGGTTTGAAGAATATTCTGGGCAGTTAGCACGAATGATTTGGCCACCCAGATGGCACGACATAGATCCCCTTCGAACATTTACTGCGCATAATCGAGAGGTCAGTTCGTGCACAACATCTTCACAAGTAACACTTTCGCAATTACAGACAGCTATATAGGGAACATGGCCCATTATTTCTGCAGGGGATTTCCAATCACTTGTTGAGTCCATCCCACGTCAAGTTGCTGCACTACACACGGCAAAGAGACGTTTGACACGGTATTAGGAGGTATCTTATTACTTTTGTCACCTCAGTGTCTGTAAATGCGTACAGCGCCGACTAGTTTTATACAACCTTCATTCAGTAAATTATTTATAATGTGTTTAATGTTTCAAGTACCAAAAAAAAAAACGAGTACTTAAAATAAAGGTCTCCGCGAGAGGCTCCGTTGATGTATTCATGTAATTTATGTGTTAATTAATTCAGCGGTAAAACAAATTGTAGCTGAAATTTTATTGCAAGTTAATATTACCACGATACAATTACACATAAAGCAACGCAGTGTACGTTGACGGAGGACGTATCACACGTTTTACAATCATTAGTCATTAAGATGTTTATTTTTTATTGTTTCTTGGACTGAACCTCAGATTCGACTTCAAGGCACTCGATTTTTTTTCCTGATATGCACTGTGAGTTTCGCGTCGTGTGTCACCTGGATTCTGATAGATGCGAAGTAGCCCACCATTTATTTGTTTCAGGGAACAATTGTGAACTTAGCTAACGATTTACAACTTTCATCAATTTATTAAAATTCTGTACAGCGAGTTTGCCTGGTGCTATATTAGGAGCTCGAGCCACTTTTCAACAACTTGACAGAGTTTGTAGTTTTCACCAGTCTTCATAGTTATATAAACAGTTTTACAGACAATGAACTTTATTTAGTAAAAATTCAAAAAATTATTGCGGGTCGTCATTGTACGGCTTTTCAACCTAGTTAATAGCCAACAATTAATTAACTCTCAATACGACCAGGGTAATTAACATTTTTATTTTAATCATTAACGCACACGAGCACAGTGTGAAAAGGTAGGCTGAAACAGACTCGTCATCCCCGAGAAAGACAACGAGAGCCCAGTTTTTATTTACTGCCCCCCGTTTTGCTTCCTACCATAGAAGGTTGTTGCGGCGTTGTTCCTGTTCGAATACAGAAAACGAATTTTCTGACGATATTCCACTTCATGAATGAGCTACTTTCTTTTGTTTTTGTTGGTCCGGCTATGTGTATCAGGACTGCAGACAGGTGCAGACATGTGTCTACAAATAAAAATAATATTGATTGCAGAATGAATTTTCACCCTACAGCAAAGGGTGCGCTGATCTGAAACTTCCTGGCAGATGAAAACTGTGAGCCGAGAGCGGTGGCCGAGCCGTTCTAGGCGCTTCAGGTTCGAATCCTGCCTCGGGCATGGATGTGTGTGATGTCCTCACGTTAGTTAGTTTTGAGTAGTTCTAAGTTCTAGGGGACTGATGACCTCAGAAGTTAAGTCCCATAGTGCTCAGAGCTATTTGAACCATTTGAATTTTGAGAACTGTGGATCTGACCGCGACTGGAACTCAGAGACTTGGCCTTTGGCGGGCGGTTACTGTGGCCACGGAGATACCCAGGCACGAGTCAAGAACCATCCTCATAGCTTTTCTCCTGCCACTAATTTTCTCCTACCTTGCAAATTCCAAACTTCACATAGGCTTCTCGGTATCCACTGCTAGATAACGCTCTTGGAAGAAAGTGTGTGGAGAACTCATTTATAAATATGAGTGGTCTCTGTCCTGAAGGCCATGTCCGACAGAACACCACTCATGTGTAAAACTCCATGCGCACGACGGCTGTCTGATGAAAATTTCTGTGCAGATGCACAACCAACGTTTGAAGTCCTATGGGAATCAGATATCTGCTAGTAGAGGGTTAAGGAGCAGGGGTCGCTGCGGTGCGTCGTACGGGAATTTGGGAATTTGAGTGTGGTACAAAGCGTGTCCTGATGGCGCCCAAGCCAGCTGTCCTAGAGAAGGAGGGCATACGGGTTCATCTCCCGGTCCGGCACAAATTTTCAACTCGGCCGCAGGATTACCGCAAAGCCCCTTGCGGCTGCAATGCATTGTTTCTTTCCTATCCCTTTTCCATGCCGATTCCTTTCCGTTTCTTTCACCCAGAGTATTGATGTAGATCTGATTTAGCCACAACCTGGGGGACTGCTTCCTGAATGAAGTTTGGTAGGTACGAGAGTCACGCCAGTTGCTCCTACCCACTTCATCCAATGGCGCTAAAATGTTAATCGTTTGTGTATCCATGTATGTAATTGACTTGCGCTAGTTTCCCGTTTATAGCATTCCACTTACATGGTGTTGCAACATTAATGGTCAGCAGTGTATTTGCACCAATTTTGCGTAAATTATATCTGATTTAGATGGTTGGTTCAAATGGCTCTGAGCACTATGGGATTCAACTTCTGAGGTCATCAGTCCCCTGGAACTTAGAACTGTGGTGTCACCGCCAGACACCACACTTGCTAGGTGGTAGCTTAAATCGGCCGCGGTCCATTTAGTACATGTCGGACCCGCGTGTCGCCACTGTGTACTCGCAGACCTAGCGCCACCACCAAGGCAGGTCTCGTGATACGAGAGAGCACTCGCCCCAGTTGTACGAGAACCTAGCTACCGCCCAGTTGTACGAAGCCTTTCTCTCTCATTAGCCGAGAGACAGAATAGCCATCAGCCAAGTTAATGGCAACGAACTAGCAAGGCGCCATTTGTATCCGTGCCTATAGCTTACGAGTATTCAAGAGAGATGTATTCCAAGGACTAATAAAAAGATAAGTAATAAGCATCTACATACTTTTCTTCTTATTCATTTATAAGTTCTCATGTTCCAGACTTCACGCCCGTCTGCTTTAGCCTTGCGTGCCCTATCGGCTACAGCGTTAGTCTAGCATTCCTTTTCAGCCATCTAAACTTCACGGTGTCGGCCCAGCTACCGACACAACATTTATTGGCGACGAGCAAAAGAGTTTGTATTAATTTGTTTGCAACATTGGCGACGATTTAAAGTGCTCTTTCTGATTGCTTAATTTAATTGTGTCATGGCTTCGCCACATTCTCCAGATGTACTGTCCGAATTTTATCGCTTGCAGAATCAGCAGACGCAGGCGTTACTGGATGCCCTTGGACAGCTCGTCCAGGGTCAACGTACCATTCAAACCGATGCGGCCGCCGCCGCTTCTTCGCTACCGCTGCCACTAAACGCTGTTGCACCTCCCTTTCGTCCATACGTGGCAGCCGATGAGACCTGGCACGAGTGGTCTCGCCAGTTCAACTTTCATCTAGCGGCCTACAGAATTCAAGGTAAAGAGCGGCAGCCGTTTTTGCTTTCTTGTGTCGGTGTGTCCACATACCGTGTGATAGTGAAATTGTTTCCAAGACGCGACGTAGCAACTCTGTCCTACGAGGAAATTTTGTCTGCATTAGATGCCTATTTCAAAGAAACAGTTAATGTGGTTGCCAAACGGTATACGTTCTTTCGTACAAAACGTACGGCCGGTCAAACTAATAGGGAGTGGGTAGCAACATTGCAAGGACTTACTAGGGACTGTGCCTTTGAATGTGACTGTGGTCTTTCTTATTCAGATACAATGGTGCGTGATGCAATTGCACAGAACGTTTCTGATGTTCGCATACGGGAGCAAATTTTGAAACTAGTTAATCCCTCCCTTCAACAAGTGATAGACATATTGGATAGACAGGACACACTTGACTGTGCTCAGGAATCTTTTGAAACTTCGCCAGCTGTGTGTAACATTAACCGGCCCGCCGGGCGCGCTCGCGCAACGCGGCCCGGTCAACTGCCCTCGCGGCCGTCCGCACAGCTGCCGCCGCGTGCTAAGCCAGGTGTGCCGCGCCAGCACACAAATGCAGTGAAATCATGCCCGCGGTGTGCTACTAGACATTCGCGTGAACATTGCCCGTCACGCCAAGCTATTTGCTTTTTCTGCAATAAGAAAGGACATGTTCAAAGTGTTTGCCAGAAAAAGCTCAGATCAGACAATCACAATCATTCCAGGCCCTTTGCTTCGCGCCGGAATCGAACAAAGGACACTCAGGCTCGTGGACCTTCGCCTATGGACATTCATGTCGTTAATTCCGCTCCGTCCAGTGACACTTTCTCTACCAGTGACTGTGTTCGTCCCACAAAAACTGTGCGTCGACGTCGCCGGAAATCACGTCAATTAGCAAGTGATTCTGTACCAGCGTCTATTCAAATTGCACAAAACAGTCGCTCTTGTCGTCAGCAGGACAATAAACTTTTTGTGGACTTAGACTTTGAAGGCAAAGTGATACCATTCCAGCTCGATACCGGAGCTGCAGTTTCATTGCTCAATCACGACACGTACAAACAACTGGGCAAACCTCCGTTGCGTTCCGCAAATGTTAAGTTAACTACGTATTCCGGACAGAAAATTCCTGTGTTAGGACAGTGCCGCCTTCTTGCAACATACAAGGGACAAACAAAACTTGTGTCATTTTACGTTCTTCGTTCTTCTTCTGCAGTGAACTTGTTTGGTCTAGATTTATTTAAGTTGTTTAACATGTCTATTGTAAATCAGGTCCTATCAGTGAATCAGACTGTGCCTACAGACAGTGTTTCTCGGCTGTGTGACGAATTTGCAGACATTTTTGCACCGGGCTTAGGTTGCGCTAAAAACTATGAAGCACATTTAGAACTGAAGGTAAACGCGTAACCGAAATTTTTCAGGGCGCGCAATGTTTCCCCACGCATTGCGTGATGAGGTCGCAAGAACGTTACACGATCTCGAATCACAGGGTGTAATTGAACGTGTGCAAGCTTCTCTCTGGGCCTCACCCTTAGTCATTTTGCCAAAACCTTCCGGAAAATTGAGACTTTGCGTGGACTTCAAGGCCACAGTGAATCCACAGCTAGTGACTGCTACTTTTCCTTTGCCCCGCCCGGAAGATCTTTTTGCTAAATTGTGCCCGGGAAAATATTTTTCAAAGTTGGACCTAGCCGATGCGTACTTGCAAATACCGGTGGACGACGAATCCCAGCGCGTATTGGTGGTTAACACGCATCTTGGACTGTACCGCTTCAAGAGACTGCCATTCGGGTGTGCATCCGCCCCTGCCTTGTTTCAGCAATATTTACAAACTATTTGTGCGTCGGTCCCTACTGCAGCAAACTATCTGGACGATATAGTGATCTCCGGACAGACAGAAGAAGATCATCTTGCGAATTTACGAACATTATTTCAGGTCTTGCGGCAAAATGGTCTTCGCTTGAGGAAGGACAAATGTGTGTTTTTTGCTCGTGACTTACCATACCTGGGACATGTCATTAATGCCCAAGGCATACATCCGAGTCCAGAGCACCTCCGTGCCATACAAGAATTGCCTTCCCCTCAAAATGTGAAACAGCTACAGAGTGTGTTGGGTAAAATTAATTATTACAATAAATATGTGCGCAATGCCTCTTCCATTTCAGCTCCGCTTCATCGCTTACGCCGTAAAGGTGTTCCGTTCGTCTGGACGACGGAATGCGAACGCGCCTTTCGCCAGTTGAAATCGGCGTTGCTTTCTAATACTTGCCTTACGCCATTCGATCCCCAGAAACCCCTTTTGTTGATGGTAGATGCATCGGATTTCGGGATCGGTGCTGTGCTTGCGCACAAAGTTGGCTCCCATGATCGCCCTATTGCCTTTGCGTCCAAATTGCTCTCGTCTGCGCAAAGAAATTATTCATAGATAGAGAAAGAAGCTTTGGCTCTCGTGTTTGGTGTTCTTGTATGGTCGTCACTTTACCATCATCACAGACCACAAACCTTTGACATCGCTTTTTCATCCGACCAAGCCTGTACCTCCACGTACAGCGCAGAAATTCATTCGCTGGTCTATTTTCCTCTCGCAGTACCGCTACGATATCTTGTATCGGTCCACTGCTAAGCACGGAAACGCCGATGCGTTGTCCCGTTTGCCTGTTGCTGAGGATAAAGCATTCGATTCTTCCGAACTTGCTTGCATGTTCATTGATTCGGAAACCGATGAAGTGGTCGAATCGTTTCCGATTGATTTTCGTCGTGTCGCTACAGCCACAGCTGCTGACCCTGTCCTTGCTACTGTTTTACGTTTTGTTGCTACGCAATGGCCTTTGTCAAAGTCTCGGATCGAGGATCCGTTGGTTCGCCGATTTTTTGCTCACAAAGAGAGACTTTTTGTTCGACGTGGTGTTTTGTTGTTGCGTTCTGATAATGATCAGTCCAGAGCCGTGGTCCCACGTTCGTTACAGTCCTCTGTTTTACGGCTTCTTCACCAAGGACATTGGGGTATAGTGCGAACGAAACAACTTGCTCGTCAGCACTGTACTTGGTTCGGAATCGATGCTGCGATTACGAATATGTGTTCTTCGTGCCCGGCGTGTGCCGAACAACAGTCCGCACCGCCGCGGAAAGTCTTTGCGTGGCCAAAAGCCACTTCCCCTTGGCAACGCTTGCACATTGATTTTGCTGGTCCATTCTGGAATGCTCGATGGTTGGTTCTGGTCGACGCCTTCAGTAATTTTCCTTTTGTTGTCCGGATGTCTTCCACGACGTCCTC
The DNA here is from genome assembly GCF_021461385.2 of Schistocerca piceifrons. Lineage (NCBI taxonomy): Eukaryota > Metazoa > Arthropoda > Insecta > Orthoptera > Acrididae > Schistocerca > Schistocerca piceifrons. Next base: position 316,477,680 of record NC_060139.1, on the reverse strand, counting down.
CGCCACCATCCAAGCGTTGTCTGCTATCTTTTGCATTGAAGGTCTTCCGCAGACTATTGTTTCCGACAATGGCCCACAATTCATGTCCGCAGAATTCCAGTCATTCTGCCAGGCCAATGGTATTCAACATCTGACATCCGCGCCGTTTTCGCCTCAGTCCAACGGTGCCGCTGAACGATTGGTCCGGACTTTCAAGTCACAGATGTTGAAATTGAAAGAGTCGCATTCTCGGGAGGACGCATTGTTGCTCTTTTTGTCTTCGTATCGCTCTCAGCCCCGAGATGGTCGCTCGCCGGCTGAGTTGCTCCACGGTCGTCCTCATCGCACCTTGATGTCTTTGCTGCATCCGCCGCATCAGGTTCCTGTGCAGCGGCAGACTCCTGCTTTTGCTCCAGGCGACGTTGTATTTTATCGCAACTATCGAGGTTCACGGCGTTGGCTCGCAGGGCGCATTCTTAGCTGCCTCGGCCGCGCGATGTATTTGGTTTTGGGGGCCTCTGGTGAGGTGCGTCGGCATCTCAATCAGCTGCGCCTCTGTCGTCGCTCGGGTTCTGCCGCTCCCCGTCTGCTTTCAGCGACGGTGCCGTCCGGTCAGCGCCCTGGGGACCCATCTACTGGCTCGCCTCATCCCCAGGTGTTACCGACGATGCCTTCCATGTTGCCCCATGGCGACGCGCCGCCGCCGCTGCAGCAGCAGCAGCCGCCGCCGCCGCCGCCGCCGCTTGTTCTCCCGCCGGCGCCGCCCGCATTCGACGCTTCGTTGCAGCCGCCAAGCGCCTCCCAGGGTCACGCGCCGCCGATCGCTTCCCGTGACCAGCTGTCCTCCGCCATGGAACTCCCGACCGCTCCGGACCACATGACGTCATCGCGCGTCGGCTACCCCGACGCAATGGAGGTCGACCCTTCGGTACCTCCTGTCTCTTTACGGGCGCATACACCGCATGTTGACGTGCACCCTGGACTAGTTTTTCAGGCGTTTCCTAGCTCCCCTCGGACCGGATGGCCGGGTGCGGGTGGCACAGCCTCGCCTGTTGTTAGGCTCCCCACCTCATCGCATACGTCAACATGTGGTCCTCCCCACGGCGGGCGGAAGCCTTATCACACGACCGTTCGCCGATTTGCGGGGGAGGAATGTGGTGTCACCGCCAGACACCACACTTGCTAGGTGGTAGCTTAAATCGGCCGCGGTCCATTTAGTACATGTCGGACCCGCGTGTCGCCACTGTGTACTCGCAGACCTAGCGCCACCACCAAGGCAGGTCTCGTGATACGAGAGAGCACTCGCCCCAGTTGTACGAGAACCTAGCTACCGCCCAGTTGTACGAGAACCTAGCTACCGCCCAGTTGTACGAGAACCTAGCTACCGCCCAGTTGTACGAAGCCTTTCTCTCTCATTAGCCGAGAGACAGAATAGCCATCAGCCAAGTTAATGGCAACGAACTAGCAAGGCGCCATTTGTATCCGTGCCTATAGGTTACGAGTATTCAAGAGAGATGTATTCCAAGGACTAATAAAAAGATAAGTAATAAGCATCTACATACTTTTCTTCTTATTCATTTATAAGTTCTCATGTTCCAGACTTCACGCCCGTCTGCTTTAGCCTTGCGTGCCCTATCGGCTACAGCGTTAGTCTAGCATTCCTTTTCAGCCATCTAAACTTCACGGTGTCGGCCCAGCTACCGACACAACAAGAACTACTTAAACCTAACCAACCTAAGGACATCGCACACATTCATGCCCGAGGCAGGATTCGAACCTGCGACCGTAGCGGTCGCGCGGCTCCAGACTGTAGCGCCTAGAACCGCACGGCCACTCCGGCCTGCTCTTATTTAGACTGCTAGCCACTTTTATGAGAATTACGTCCATCAAGCGGTGTAAGCTCGGCCGATTGGTACTTGGAGTTGTTTGTACATTATTTGATCAAAAGTATCCGGATACCTATTAGTGGATATTAACATAGGGTGTGTCCACCCGTCTCATGTATGCCGGACTGAACTCTGATGGGGACACTATCATTGACGCGTCTGAATGCCTGCGGAGGAATGACCGTCCATTCTTCCTCAACAGCCGAAACAGCAGACAAGATGAACTCTGGTGTCGGGAGCAGAGACCACTTTCTAATTCGTTCCTAACGTGGTCCATTAGGTTCAGGTTGGGACTTTGGGCAAGCCATATCATTTCAGCAATATTATTGTCCAGAAACCATTACCTCAAAGATGGAAATGGAAATGCCGTGTGGCTAGGGCCTCCCGTCGGGTAGACCTTTCGCCTGGTGCAAGTTTTTCGAGTTGACGTCACTTCGGCGACTTGCGCGTCGATGGGGATGAAATGATGATGATAAGGACAACATAACACCCAGTCCCTGAGCGGAGAAAATCTCCAACCCAGCCAGGAATCGTACTCGGGCCGTTCGGCATGACATTCCGTCGCGCTGACCACTCAGCTACCAAGGGCGGACATCTCACAGATGCTTCTTCATGACGGGATGCAGTGTGATGCCGATACAAAGAATGATTGTCTCCGAACTGTTCGTCTACTGTAGGCTGTATACAATGACGTATACTTCCACACTTAGCGTTTTCTTGAACGCAATCAAGGTGCCACACAATAACAACGAAAAACAGCATAGTACCATAACAACACCTGCTCCGTACATTCCTGTTGGCAATAGGCGCTATGGCATTTAAGGTACTCCAGGCATTCGACAAACCCAAACACTTCTAGCGGACAGCGACAGCCGCGCGGAGTGGCCGCGTGGTTTGAGGCGTCATGTCACGGATAGTGCGGCCCTTCCCGCCGAGGGTTCGAGTCTTCCCTCGAGCATGGGTGTGCGTGTTTTTCTTAGCGTAAGTTAGTTTAAGTAGTGTGTGATTCTAGCGACCGATGACCTGCGCAGTTTGGTCCCTTAGAAATTCTCACACGTTTTGGACCGGCCAGAGTGGCCGTGCGGTTCTAGGCGCTACAGTCTGGAACCGCCCGACCACTACGGTCGCAGGTTCGAATCCTGACTCGGGCATGGATGTGTGTGATGTCCTTAGGTTAGTTAGGTTTAATTAGTTCTACGTTCTAGGGGACTGATGACCTCAGAAGTTAAGTCTCTCAGTGCTCAGAGCCATTTGAACCATTTGAACACATTTTGGACTGCGACACGGTACAGCGTGTTTCATCACTCCATACCACTCGTTCCCAGTCACCACTGTCCAGTAGCGCCCCTCTTTCCAAGAACTCAGCCGTCTCTCAGAGTTGACCACAAAAATGTGTGCCTAATGAGGAGTTGCTCTATCGTTGTAATCTATTCTTTTTTTAACTACCTATGAACAGTCATTGTGCTGACACGACTGTTGATAGCACTTCGGAACTCGCGAGTGAATCCTTCACGATCATTCTCCGCAATGCTCGACGGTCCCGGTCCGTCAGTAAGTGACGTCTGGCAAGTGTTGTTTTCGCTGTAGTTGTTACTCCGTGTTTCCACTTCATAATAATATCATCAATATCGACTTCTGAAGCTTACGAAGGGGTGAAATGTCCTTAATGGACTAGCTGTTCACGTGACATGCAATGACTAGCCCACTTTGGAAATCTCTGAGGTCTGATGATCCACCCATTCTCTTGTTACCGCTATTCTGATGACAACACTGTACTTCCCACCTTCTTTTATACTGGTGGGTCCGCCTCTCCTGACAACCAGCCGTGGTAATGTAAACACGAACCGTTTCCTTAGTTCCATTGACGTCGCGAGCACAAACGTACGACAGCGCATGTGTTCTGCCGCTGCTGACGACCTATTCCGCCTGCGACTGCAGCGCGTTCCTCTTCCTTTCCAACTTGAGCAGCGCAGAGGCGGAGGCACGGGGCGGCGCCCACAATGCGCACCATTTTCCGGGCAATTTGTTGCGCCAGAAAGGTGCCAGCCTGGGGCCTCTTCCCCTTCACCCCCACACGTACGTATACGAACTGACGCGGCCTACACACGCAGCCAAGGCTGCGTGACTGCGCAACCGAAAGCAAAGCTGTTCCCTTTGACTAAAACAGCGCAAAGGGAGTTGACAGGTGGTATCGCGAGGCTCACCGTGCTCAAACGTTTCCATTGTTCACGAGATTGACGAAACGATATGAAGTGCATTCCCTAATTCGTCGTTCCACCAACTCCTACAGCACAGGTAACTACACTTCTGGCCATGAGAATTGCAACACCGTTAGTGTTCCATGCAAGCAAAGTCAAATTAGCGCGACGTATACTACATCCTTTGACGTATAATGAAGGCCAAGGAAACTGGATAGGCATACGTATTCAAATGCAGAAATATGTAAACAGGCAGAATACGCCGCTGCTGTCGCCAACGCCTATAGAAGACAACAAGCAGAAGTTGTTAGATGGTTTACCGCTGCTTTCAGGTTATCAAGATTTAAGTGAGTTTGAACGTGATGTTATAGTCGGCGTACGAGCGATGTACACAGAATCTCTGAGGTAGCAATGAAGTGGGGATCGTCCCGTACGACCATTTCACGAGTGTACCGTGAATATCAGGAATCCGGTAACACATCACTGCGACCGGAGTAAGATCCTACAAGAACGGGACCAACGACGACTGAAGAGAATCGTTCAGCGTGACAGAAGTGCAACCCTTTCGCAAATTGTTGCAAATTTCAACGCCATTAGCAAGTGTCAGCGTGCGAATCATTCAACGAAACATCATCGATATGGACTTTCGGAGCCTAAAGTTCACTCGTACCCTTGAAGACTGCTTTACGCCTCGCCTGGACCCATCAACACCAACACTGGACTGTTGATGACTGGAAATATCTAGCCTGGTCGAACTAGTCTCATTTCAAATTTTGTCGAGCGGATGGACTTGTACGGGTGTGGAGACAACCTATGAATTCATGGACCCTGCATGTCAGCAGGGGAGTGTTCGAGCTGGTGGAGGCTCTGTAATGACGTGGGGCGTGTGTAGTTTGAGTGATATGGGACCCCTGATGCGTCTAGATACGACTCTAAACAGGTGACACGTACGTAAACATCCTGTCTGATCACCTGATTCCATTCATGTCCATTGTGAATTCAGACGAACTTCGGGAGTTCCAGCAGAAGAATGCGACACCCCACCGTCCAGAATTGCCACAGGGTGGCTCCAGGAACACTCTTCTCAGTGTGTGTGTGTGTGTGTGTGTGTGTGTGTGTGTATGTGTATGTGTGTGTGTGTGTGTGTGTGAATTCTTAAGGGACCAAACTGCTGAGGTCATCGGTCCCTAAGCCTACACACTACTTAACCTAACTTAAACGAACTTAAGCTAAGGACAAAAGACACAACCATGCGCGAGGGAGGACTCGAACCTCCGACGGGAACAGTCGGCCAGACCGTGGCAAAACGCCTCAGATCGAGCGGCTACCCCGCGCGGCGATATGAACATTATTGACCATACCTCGGACGCCGTGCTACATACTGCCCAGAAGAGATCTCCACTATTACGGATGTATGGACAGGCCTACAGAAATCATGGTGTCAGTTCCCTCCAGCACTACTTCAGACTTTAATAGAGTCCATGCCACGTCATGTTGCGGCACTTCTTCGTGCTCGCAGGAGCCCTACGCGATATTAGGTAGGTGTACCAGTGTCTTTGGCTCTTCATTGTATAAACGATTAACGTTTCACCGCAGCCACAATAAGCGGGTCTAATAAGCTGTGCGTAAATAAAAGTTATGCAAGTGTGTTTACGTTGCCATCCTCCGCAGCAAGCACAACAATATTTGTTTTGTGAATAAAACCGAATTTCTTGCTACAATAAAAGGTGCTTTCTCATTCAGAAGTTGTATTTAAACGTTGATTAAGTGTGACGATGTCGTGTTAGGCGTCGTGTAGGAAAGAGAAACGTATACCAGCACGTGTTGGAATTCGACAGCGGCCGGATCCTGGCCAGTCGAGACAGCGGTTTGTCGTTCAGTGATATTGCTCCTCACATTGATTAGGATCGCACGACTGTCAGCAGTACCCATTGTAGTAGAGGGTTTGAATGGCCCCACAAGACTAATGGCCGAGGGGGGAAAAGTATTGATCACTTGGCCTTTCAGGATCGTACGGCCTCGTGACGTATCTTCAGTCTGGAAATGATCTTATTTTCAGCACGTATCAATATAGCTCGTGTATGGGATTCTACAATACTGTTTTGTACACTCAAATGTACGCACATAAAACATGTGGGTCTGATTCTTGAAGCTGCAATTTTCACATTTTAGGTCCTCGTGGTTGAATTGATCTAAATAAATTTGAAGATTGTTATTGGAGAATTTTTGTTGTTACGTTAATATATTTTATCACATTGTAGTATATCATACCGTTTTTGATTTTTTACATTAACAAAGCCGAAATTACATTGTTCGTACAAAATACAAAAATAAATCCGATCACATCAGAAGCATGTTTGCCACTGTCTCACTCAGCGGAAATAACAATATTCTAAACAGTTTACAGTTCTTCTTGACAAATGAATTTCTATTAGTTTCTGTTACATTATTACTTTCAATTTTTATTTCATAAATGAATCCAGAAATAAACGTAGTAAACAGTACTAGATTGCGTAATTAATAATAGAAATTTTAAGTGTGCCAAATAATTCGTAAGTTCAAATGTTTCTAAAAACAAATGTAACTGTACATTCAGAGCTAGTATTTACTGATGTCGCGGATGCAAATGGTCATCCCACTGAGCAACTTTTGTAACCTGGAATGTAAGCATGGTACGTAATTAAGAAATGTCAACCTGCCATGTCGAAATTAAAATGTGTTTCAATGATTTATTCGTTATTTCTCTCCCACATGTCCTTAAAAAAGTTATCCCAAAGTTTAATCGTGCTACGATCAATCGATTGTTAATGGGGCCTCCGAAGTAGCGAAAGTTTAATTATAACCACCCCGTATTTGATTCAGTGGTGGCAAATACACGTCGGTAAAAAGACATATAACGAAACCAATCAGTTGTTGGTGAATCTTGCGGGTTGTATGGTAGTAATTTATGAAATTTTATTGTTCCTTGCCTTCTATTCATAGCTTTATTGGACTTCTCCGGAAGCGCTCTTGGATATCGCTGTCTCACCGGATGACGGGTCGAATGTCGAAGAGTGACGTAAATACTATAAAAAGGAAGCATGGCAGAAGTTTACATGGGATCTGCAGAGAAAGTCTTTATCAACGATAAAATTCAACTATTGAACTGTCATCTGTCAAAGTTAAAATTTATCTATCATCAAGTTTCATGCATTCTTTTTTCCTGATAAAATTGTCCCCATTCTTATAAGTTTCGATAGGTTTTCTGCATAACTTAACGTAATATTTCGTCACTGTAGTTAAAATTTTTGTTTCGGAAAACTTCACGGTTTCCAGACTGAAGAGCAGGCACTGATGCAGTTTATTTTTCTACTTTCCGTAGTCTGCGAAGACCACTGTACTCCTTCAGACGTGTATTCTCGCTCTTCTTCGCAGTTCCAACGTACACCTTACCACAAGCATGACAGCAGAGGTCTGAGGGCTTGACATAATTTCTAAAAACCGACCTGATGTTATGTTACCGAGCTGATCAATTGCATTTTGAATAAAGGGGAGAGAAACTGTGTTCTTCCATCGTTTTTCATTACCCTTCGACCTACTGTTATCTAGTCACAGAGGTCTATTTACGTCTTTTCCTGAATGACTATTTCTCTACAAATTCTGCTTCAGATGTTCCAGTGCTCAATTTTTTTGGCTGTATCGACAATGTTTTTAATGGAACCTCTCTTTTGCTGTGGATAATGGTTTGAGTTCTTATGTACATATGTGTTCGCAAGCGTGACTTCCAAAAAAGCTTTATGTTCCAATCTTCCACCGGTGTGTCTCTCATCCAAAACATCCAAGAAAGATATTCCTTTGTCATTTTCAATTCCCACGGTAAACTGGATTTTCGAAAGGAAGGGGGCCATGAAACTTAGTAATATATGGACAGCGGTCCTACAGAATCGATTTTTGCTTTATCTTTGATAAGAATTATGTCTGCCGATCACATATAAACGTCTACAGCGCCCCCTTTCCACGGTGTTTATGACAGTCTCCGACGTCCGACCCTTCAGTAGGCAAGACAGCCGAAACTGGAGCACTTCTGCAGACGTCCTAAGCAGTTCGGGACGAAACGTCACCAACGAAAATTTCCCGTGGACCACGATCATACAATCGTTGAAGATTCACCAGTAACTGATACAACCGGTCGTGAAAGCCTTCATTGTAAATGATATAATGAATGTATGGAACATTGCACCAGTCTTATAATTAATTTAAATTACAAAAGTATTGCGTCGTATCTAGTGGAGATAATGGAGTTACAATAAATTTTGATTTCGTTTGTGCTTTTAGCAATAAATCCTGTCTGCAGCAAGAGAAATACACGTCTTACCTCTCGTATACAGTGTGATTCCGCGATGATGTTACAAACTTTCCGCTAGTGGAGAAGGAAAAGAAATAAAAAAAAAAAAACAGTAAACATGCACTCTAGAACGCATACCTTAAGACCTATGAGCACTTCTGCATCTTCGATTCTGTGGAAACATATCTTCTATAGCAAGCTCTTTGCTCTTCATAGTTTGAGAGATGGACCAAACAAGTAGAAAAGTTAGAGTAAACATGGGATCTAAAGTGGATATCTTAACACTTTGCCGTCCGTACGTCTAGTACAAATTTATTCGCTTGGAGCCTGCAGCGCTAATTCGGATTACCTTGCTTGTCGCCGGCCGTTCTTGAGATCATCGGGAGATAAAAAATTGTTACTTTTTACTAATCTCATCGTTAGTTCTCGTAAATTGTCAACCCTATTCCCCTGCTTTCATGAAATTTCAAAGATACACATACGTAAATAAATACAAAATTTGTTTGTTTCATATATTTCTTTGTTTGCATTGTCTCTGGGACTTAGAATTTCTCTTTCCTATGATATGCAGAAAAACAGTCTCCAAGACGTAACACAACTCCATAAGACTTGCACATTAATTTTTTTTAACATACATGGCAGTTTCTTCGTTTTCGTTTATTCGTTTCGGAAATACGTAGACCTATTAGTTGGTGTTGCATTATGTGACCGGAAAGTTTGTCAACCTGATCATGATGAGACGTACGTGATGTAGTGGCAACCTCCAAGTTTTGCTCCACGCATTCATTGTAAATAATTGTATCATCTCTTTCGTCTGCCATGATGAAAGAGTGCAGATACTTATAAAAAGAAAGAACTTGTGGGTTGTGTAACTTATTGTTTCCTAAACAAAACACCAACAGAATGCAAAAGATACTAAAGTGCTTTCGCCGGCCACTGAGCGATACTATGCACACGACACCACTGTGGTGTCGCCGGCCTTTGACCGCTACTTCACGCACGACACTACTGTGGCGTCGCCGGGTGACAGAGTGTTAAGAACTGTGAGCACTTGTTTATCTTCGCTACCATTAAACACATCTCGTCTACTGTTCAAGTGCTTATAGCTCTTAAGAAATGCATTTTAGAGCTCCTTTTTACTATACTATTTTGATACATTTACCCTTTTCCGTCATCGCGTAATCACTCAGTATGTACCGTACTTGTACATAGTGGCGAAAATTCATACTAAAGTGTGGATATTGAATATGAATTGTTATTTCATTATGTTTCATCAGTGAGATCACGAAATATTGACATTTAGTCAATCGATTCGGTGTGGACCAAATGTTTATTAGATATGTTGTTGGCACTTATGAGGGATACAAGAAAATTAAAAATGCAAATCACATAAAATATTTCTGACACACAACTTGACTACATTTGGAACTTACCTCTAATTACGTTCCCTCACAATCACGATAGTTGGTATCAACTGTTCTGAATGAAGTTGCAGTGATTTATCGAGAGATAGATAGCGCAGTGCTTAAGGAGTTAGACGCGTATTCGGAACGAGTGAGGTTCAAATGCCATTCTTAACATCCTGCTTAAAGTTTTCAGTTGATTGCCCAAATCACTTCAAACGAATGTCGGGACGGTTCTGCAATGCTAGCCCAATGTAAGGATCTAGTACAGGATTTTTTTTTTTTTTAAGAAACAGGTTTCCACAAGCAATCTAAGTATATCCTACATGTGGCATGTATGCCTTAACTAGAGCGACCTATGTGTTCAGTCCAGCGAGCTGCAAAGCTGTTTGTTGTATCTGAGAATAACTGCAGTAAATATGTGTGTAACAAAATAAAATAATAAATCATTCGAAGAATCAATTAATTAAAAAAAGGAAGTCATTTGTAAAACGAACAATCAAAAAATCTGTTTAAGGTGAGTGATCGGCCATGACTGATTATGTGTTGATCAAAGATTCTATAAACGTAAGCGCAAGGAAGGAATCTCTGGACATAGAACCATATTCCAAAACGTTAACAACGATATAGCTGGTGAAGGTAGGAGGAAACGACTGGAATGAGTTTTAAGGCCACTGGCCGGCTTGAAAGTCCAAGATGATGTTGAGGTGAACGTAATTGGTGCGAAATGAACATGCTTAAATGGTTCTCCGTGCAAAGAAGACGTTTAGCTGCGCCGTTAAGAGTGACTCCGTACAGGTAAAGTAGCCGACAGTTTATTTTTGCTAACTTTCAGGGCCGCCAAACGACTTTGGCTGAGATTGCCAACTCACATAGAAGCCTGATGAAAATAATTCAGTTGATTATAAAGTGTTCGGAATTTTCACCTGTTCCACGTCGTAGTCATATTCCTCTTTGCTTCGGTACTTCTTTGGACAAAGTATTGTTAACAAATACTATACTATTAATAGTTTCAGCTCAAGTATGAGCGAAAACGTAATATCAAACTCTGTTACAGCCTTATTTCACCATTATTTAATTCGTCTCATAGTAATTGATGCCTCTGCATTGTACAACCTCAGATAGTTCATGTGTTTATTGCGTGTTGGTAAACATATGTGCATGACTGTCGAATTTATGAACTGATACAGATATGCTAGTAAATGAACAATGTACATAGCCTTTTCCCAGTGCCATTTGCGCCATTGTTTGTTTCTATGACGTTGATGAATGTACCATGTGATAACAGTGCCGTGATTTTACTATCATCATTTCGGCTTTTGAGTGTTTCCATTTACCTAACAGTGTTAGTGCGTGTGATCACGGTGGTTCAGTATAGAATTTAAGTAGGACATATTTAATTTCTTACTGGGTTTTTCATATGTTGCCTGTGAAAAAAACGTACTACACGAGTGTGCCGCGCTTAGTGCGATACTAAAGTTTAGGTCTATTTACACACGATACAGGTTCATTTCCGTGTGTCCGTAGTTCAATTCCATTTAAAAGGCAAATGTGTGACAAAAGCTGTTCATCTCAGAGACTCTTTAACACGAAATGCGTTTGGGAGTAAATGACTGTGAAATTTATTAGAAACATCAGGGCGCTGCATGTTGTAAATAGAACAGTTACGTTACACTTTCTTGAAGAACAGCCGCTCTAAATTTCCCTCCGTTCTTTTGCCCAAATTTGCTTATCTGCCGGACTACTACTCAGTCATTCCAGACAATACCAATACTAAGCCACGATAATATAGCTATATTTCGCGTATATTGCCCAAAACAAAGATGTATGAAAGGTATTCGTCGAATTTCACAGTATTATATCTTATAGAAGATGAAGATCGAAGCGTAGGCTCAATTTCAACTTTTTAAAACACCCTGTATATGTCTATTTCCTATAAATCTGGCACATTTATAATCCCACGATCAGCTCTTGTGACAGTACAGGTCTATAAAAACATGTCACAAACTATAACGATTTACCGAGATCAAAACATTATAAAAAGTACATACGGAGATGGGTCCGAAAATCCATCGTTAGGGACGTTTGAAATGATTTGTTATTTATTACCCAAAGACGACACATTTACCAGAAATGATTTGTTATTTATTTTACAAATACGATACATTTATCAAACACATTTAAATGTTTGAAAGGAGTGATTATTCATGGCGCAAAAGTGATAAATTTACCATACACGTTTACATTACAAAAATTGTTTGAAGTGACCAACTCCTATATCTATGCTAACTCTAACTCTGCGATTCATACTTAGACCCGCGTTGTGGAAAACTCCTGCTGCGTTCTGTACTTAGTAAAATCCATATCGGACACGATTCCTCAGAACATCATACCTGGGAACTGAAATTGGGCACACCAAGGGTTTTAAATGTTCCCAAAGGAAAAAAAAGTCCATTGGATTCAAATCTAGTGATCGGGTAGGACAGACAATATGTTCAGCCCCTTGACCAAGCCACCTTTTCTGAAACTGGATATCGGGATGCTGGCGTGCATGAACCACGATGTCTACAGGTACGTCATCAAGTAAGTGAAACAGCTCATTCCTGAGAAACTGTAGATGCATTTGTCTACTAAGACGTTTTGGTAGGAAGTAGGGCCCCATGAGTTGATTATGAAGGATTCCGCCCCACACGTTGAGGCTGAAACTCTGTTTATGTCTGTTTTTACACACTTCATGAGAGTTTCATAATCCTACATGTGATTATGAACGTATTCGAAGATCCCATCATGTGAACTTTCAGCTTCATTAGAGAATGAGGTATAGGCTCCCAACTGCAGAAATACAGGCTGCTACCCTAATATACGAGACGTTTAAAGAAATGTGTTCCTGGCTGAAAGTCTGCCTCATTTAATCATTGCACCCATTCAACGTGATACAGGTACAGAATTTTCGAGCTGAATGTTCCAGACCGTCCCATGATTAACGTCTTCTATTCTCACAGGTCTCATTTTACTAATACATGGAGTTTATCTATAGTAAGAAAAACCCCTTCTTCAGGCTCAGGCGTTTGTACATAGCGTGGTCTTCAACCATCTGCAGTTCTTTTCACATGAGCCCGTCTCCCAAGCGTTGGCGGGGTGGAACAGACATTCTGCACAAGCTAACTGCCTTACTGGATAACGCTCAGCAGGGGCGGTGGCAAGTGGGGGTGGACTATAGGGGCTACAGACCTCCTCCTCCCCCCCCCCTCCTCCCAAGTGGGGTATCGTGTTACACTGGATAAAATTACTTGAGAAATCAGCGAATATATTACTTCAACAGATTCAATCATTTTTTTTTATAATTATTTAGCAACATAGGTTGCAATGTATTACAAACACATTTTAACAAAAGAATAAGACCGACAAATAGCTTACTATAGAAACCAATAAATATCATTTAACTTAAAATGGGCATCTTACTATTAATGTACGCAAGACAGCTAAATATGCGAGGTATGCCTACCAACACTTAAATTGCTGACGCCAGACAAAAACTTCAAAATCGTCGGACATCTGGGTCAAATTGTATTATTTTACCGGGTACACACATTCTGTAGACACGTTTTTACCCTGAACTCCAAACGAGTTGAATCCTCATTCTCATCTGTTAGGTCGTGCATGTAGCGCGTATCCGTCAGTTCAGACACTGAATAAATGGTGGTGATATGTTGTGATGGAAGCTACTCTAAAACAGAACAAACAACAATCGGACAAAACAAAACAAATGCCATGACCAACTGTAAATTACAACGTGAGTGAAATTACACATTTCAGGTAAATTACATAACTGAGGGCCGAGTGCACCAATCTCGGCCAAAAATAAAAAGAAAAAAAAACGAACGTCCCGTGATCACGGCTAAAAGTCAACCGCATTTAAAATGTCTCTGCGGTGCACCAACGTTAATCGCCAGTCAGCAAACCGTCGTCAGCCAACCGTGCATTTGATCGCTGTTAAGTCTGTGTACTGCAATGGAAGGCGTCCTGGAGACGCAAAGATGTTAATCGAGACATAAATTTGCGTAGTGCCGTCTAAATACGTATGTTTTCTAAATAATCGCTAGTGAGCTACGCCATTGTCAAATTCGCTTACTTTTGTCAACAAACAGAAGTGTGTTTATACCTCGATGCTAGTCTATTCCTTTATGTTTGGCGAAACGGAAAACAGAAGAACAACACCAATTGATCTATGCGAATGCATTTGCAATGCATTTGTTCTTGTAAATGGCTCTGAGCACTATGGGACTTAACATCTGAGGTCATCAGTCCCCTAGAACTTAGAACTACTTAAACCTAACTAACCTAAGGACAACACACACATCCATGCCCGAGGCAGGATTCGAACCTGCGACCGTAGCGGTCGCGCGTTTCCAGACTGTAGCGCCTAGAAACGCTTGGCCACTCCGGCCGGCAAACTCCTTAAACCTAATTAACCTAAGGACATCACACACATCCATGCCCGAGGCAGGATTCGAACCTGCGACCGTAGCGGTCGCGCGGTTCCAGACTCTAGCGCCTAGAACCGCTCGGCCACTGTTGCCGGCTGTTCTTGTAAATATAAGAACTGCAGGCTGCAGTATAAAAGAAGAAATGTACTGTGTCTCGTTTCGGTTATTATTTATTCGTTCAGTTCGAATACGTACGTCATTTAAATATAAAAGCCGTCAGTTGTGTTCTAATTAATCCATCGAATTGTAATTTTTTTGAAAAATGCATATTTTCTTATATCTACCAATATAATACGTACAATAATCCCGTTTTCATTGCAAACGAAAATTGTTAATTACTGTCCTTTTACGAAAGATTGGTAATCAAAACTGTATGAATAAAAATTACAGATTAATTTTTTCTATTTTTTTGTATTTTACGCTTCACATACATGCTCATAGAACAAGCACCTTTGTTTAAAAATTTGAATCCACCTGGAATCAACCCACACCTCCCCCACTCACTCACTCACTCTCTCTCTCTCTCTCTCTCTTTCTCTCTCTCTCTCTCTCTCTCTCTCACACACACACACACACACACACACACACACACACACAGCGAGCAAGCACACTACCACACAGCCACATGGGTTGATGAAGAAAAAGCTAGAAAGGCTACCTTATTTTACCACATGAAACATGATCGAAAAATTACGGTAACCTGATTTTCATGTGATCCTCTTATTAGAGAAAGCAGGCAATGTGGCTACATGTGGAGGCACCATTTAATTCTAATTCTAGTAAGTTTGATTCACAAATTAATAAACTTTCAGGGTTCATCCTTACGTATGGGGCACGGTATAGATGCCTTGAGTCTGCGTCAGCAAATTGAAAATGGCCATCATCTTAATACCATATGCTTACAAAACCCGGTTCATCACGCGAAAACTACGCCTGAGCCACAATAAAATTTAACCACAGTCAACTACCTCATTTCACTTTGACTGAGGTCAGTGCACCAGAATTTTGCGTTGAACAAGGTTAAATGGTGAATGAGATTTTCACTTTACAGCGCAGTGTGCGCTGATATTGATATGAAACTTCCTGGCAGATTAAAACTGTGTGCCGGACCGAGACTCGAACTCGGGACCTTTGCCTTTCACGGGCAAGTGCTCTACTAACTGAGCTACCCAAGCACGACTCACGCCCCGTCCCCACAGCTTCACTTCTGCCAGTACCTCGTCTCCTACCTTCCAAACTTTACAGAAGCTCTCTTGCGAACAGCAATATCCTTTCTTTCAGAAGTGCTAGTTCTGCAAGGTTCGCAGGAGAGCTTCTGTAAAGATTGGAAGGTAGGAGGCGAGGTACTGGCAGAAGTGAAGCTGTGGGCGTGAGTCGTGCTTGGGTAGCTCAGTTGGTAGAGCACTTGCCCGCAAAAGGCAAAGGTCCCGAGTTCGAGTATCGGTCCGGCACACAGTTTTAATCTGCCAGAAAGTTTCATATCAGCACCCACTCCTCTGGAGAGTGGAAATCTCGTTCTGGAAACATCCCCCAGACTGTGGCTAAGCCATGTCTCTGCAATATCCTTTCTTTCAGGAGTGCTAGTTCTGCAAGGTCGCAGGAGAGCTTCTGTAAAGTTTGGAAGGTAGGAGACCAGGTACTGGCAAAAGTGAAGCTGTGAGGAGGGGGTGTGAGTCGTGCTTGGGTAGCTCAGTCGGTAGAGCACTAGCCTGCGAAAGGCAAAGGTCCCGAGTTCGAGTCTCGGTCCGGCACACAGTTTTAATCTGCCAGAAAGTTTCATATCAGCGCACACTCCGCTGCAGAGTGAAAATCTCATTCTGGAAACATCCCCCAGGCTGTGGCTAAGCCATGTCTCTGTAATATCCTTTCTTTCAGGAGTGCTAGTTCTGCAAGGTCGCAGAAGAGCTTCTGTAAAGTTTGGAAGGTAGGAGACGGGGTACTAGTGAAGCTTTGAGGACGGGGCGTGAGTCGTGCTTGGGTAGCTCAGTTGGTAGAGCACTTACCCGCGAAAAGGAAAGGTCTCGAGTTCGAGTCTCGGTCCAGCACACAGTTTTAATCTGCCAGAAAGTTTCAAGGTTAAATGCTGACTTTAGCGCTATTAAATTTTAATCGAGGTTGGTGCGCTCGGCTGTGAGAATCACCATGTGGAATTTCTGTCATACCTCACGAACTAAGGATTTTCTCGACCATGTAAATATGTGGTTTTTATGTCAGTAATAGATCCCTACAGTTTATGACACGTTTTTAAGCACGCTGTATGTGGCCCTCGTCTGTCAAATATTCAGTATATACACTGGTGTGCAGCACTTACGGACGAAACTATCAGTGCCAACATAGCTCGATGAAATTAGGACAGTACGCAGAAAGTACTATTACAGTATACTAAAGAGGGCTACAGAGAATTACGCTTTGAGATGAACAGAAGTGACACTTTTGTTCAAAGACAATTATTACAGTGAAGTCACTGCGATTTATGATGGTCCCCTGAACATTGCTAAAGGCGTGACATAGGTGTTAATAGGGTGTGTGATAACAGTGAACAAAAACTCATGATCCGCAATGTGCTTCCATGTTGGCTACAAGGCTTGCAAGGAGCTCTCGTGGTCGGGCGTTTCGTTCCTCCATCAGCGGGGTACACAACTGCTGAATGGTTGTTGGTGCACACTTGGGTGTGGCAATGTGTATCGCAACCGCATGTCACACGTGTTGGATGAGATTTAAGTTGGGGCAACGGGCTGGCCAGTCCATTAACCAAATATCCTCTCTTTCCAAGAGCTCCTCATCTGCGCAGTTCGATGCGGTCGTCCACTGCCATCCATGAATTCACAACCGAATGCACCGATGAAAACACATGGGGAAGGAATACAGTATCACAGTAGCGCTGATCTATGTGTGTTCGTGTTCAAAGATTTGAAGTTCAGTACATCCATGCAACATTGGTCCTTCCCATACCTTAACACCTGGACCACCAAAACGATCACGTTCGACAATGTTCCTGGGCGCATTACTCGTAAATGTTCCCACCTCTCACCATGTGATGTTACATCCAGAATCACTGTTCACACTAAATCCGCTCTCATCCGCGAAGCGACCCGTCTCGTCCTTGGTCCAGTCCCTATGCACTGGAACAACAGCAAGTGGTGCTGCCGATGTGCGTATGTGAATGGAACACAACGCGCTGGTAGTCGGGCATAGATACCACCCAAATGCAGTAGCCGTGCCCCTGTGGAGCGCGACATAGCGTTCCGCTGTTTTACGTGGGTCCCTTCTTGTCTGTTGCACCATGTAGCAGTCATCTGGTGCTGCACTTGAGCGTGGTCGACTACCTCCTCCCTTTCGGCCTGCAGTGCTTGTGTCTCGGAACGCTCCCCATGTACATGAAACATTGCTGTGAGCAACACCAAAGGGCTACACTCCTCACAATTCGTCCTCCTTCCAGTTTCGAAATTATTCCTCCCATGTAAAATTATTCAAAAGTGTCTCTACATCTACATGGATACTCTGCAAATCACATTCAAGTGCCTGGCAAAGGGTTCATCGAAACACCTTCACAATTCTCTATTATTTCAATCTCGTATAGCGCTCGGAAAGAATGAACACCTGTATCTTTCCGTAGGAGCTCGGAATTACCTTATTTTATCTTGGTGATCGTTCCTCCCTATGTAAGTCGGTGTCAACAAAATATTTTCGCATTCGGAGGAGAAAGTTGGTGATTGGAATTTCGTGAGAAGATTCCGTCGCAACGAAAAACGCCTTTCTTTTAACGATGTTCAGCCCAAATCCTGTATCATTTCTGTGACACTCTCTCCCATATTTCGCGATAATACAAAACGTGCTGCCCTTGTTTGAAATTTTTCAATGTACTCCGTCAGTCCTAGCTGGTAAGGAACCCACACCGCGCAGCAGTATTCTAAAAGAGGACGGACAAGCGTAGTGTAGGCCATCGCCTTAGTAGGTCTGTTACATTTCCCAAGTGTCCTGCTAATAAATCGCAATCTTTGGTTAGTCTTCCCCCCAACATTTTCTGTATGCTACTTCCAATTTAAGTTGTTCGTAATTGTAATTCCTAGGTATTTAGTTGAATTTACGGCTTTTAGATTAGACAGATTTATCGTGTAACCGGAGTTTGAGTTCCTTTTAGCACTCATGTGGATGACCTCACACTTTTTGTTATTTAGGGTCAACTGCCACTTTTCGCACCATTCAGATATCTTTTCTAAATCGTTTTGCAGTTTGTTTTGATCTTCTGATGATCTTATTAGTCGATAACCGACAGCGTCATCTGCAAACAACAGAAGATGGCTGCTCAGATTGTCTTCAGAATCTTTTATATAGATAAGGAACAGCAAAGGACCTATAACACTAGCTTGGGGAACGCCGGAAGTCACTTCTGTTTTTTTACTCTATGAGTTTCCGTAAATTATTACAAACTGTGACCTCTCTGAGAGGAAATCACAAATCCAGTCACATAACTGAGACGATATTCCATAAGCACGCAGTTTCACTACAAGCCGCTTGTGTGGTACAGTGTCAAAAGCCTTCCGGAAATCCAGAATTACGGAATCGATCTGAAATCCCTTGTCAATAGCACTCAATACTTCATGTGAATAAAGAGATAGTTGCATTTCATAGGAACGATGTTTTCTAAACCCATGTTGACTGTGTGTCAATAGACAGTTTTGTTCGAGGTAATTCATAATGTTCGAACACAATATATGTTCTAAAATCCTGCTGCATATCGGCGTTAACGATATGGGCCTGTAATTTAGTGAATTTACTCCTACTGCCTTTCTTGAATATTGGCGTGACCCGTGCAACTTTCCAGTCTTTGGGTACGGATCTTTCGTCGAACGAACGGTTGTACTTGATTGTTAAGTATGGAGCTAATGCATCAGCATAATCTGAAAGGAACCTAATTGGTATACAGTCTGGACCAAAGACCTGCTTTTACTAATTGATTTAAATTGCTTCAGTACTCCGAGGATATTTACTTCTACGTTACTCATGTTGGCAGCTGTTATGCTGTAATGAAGAACACCACAAAAATATACCAGAATTACTCACTTTTGATGTCCTGCTCTCTGTGTACGACTGGGAGAGCTCTGGCTACATGCTCTTGTACTTTCATTCACTGCTACACAGTTTTTAATATGTTATGGCACTTTATCTATCTCGTCCTCAAGTTTTGCAGAGGAGCGTATTTCGGGCGCTTTGACGTGGAGTGGGGCCTGACGTGCCAGTGTGTTGTGGACAAGGCCAGCGCTGGGCAACGCTGATGCAGCCTGCAAACGCAGCGCCTTTACGTGAGGCCGTGAAACGCTATCTGGGCCCAGCACAGGGCCACGTAGTGCGTCAGCTCTCGGCCGCCTCGTCGTTTTATCGACTACGGACATCACTGCTGCGGTCACTCATGCCTGGGCTAGCTCCGCGTCCTCATTTCCATGAGTAAACTTTCATCCTTCAAAACTGTTCCCTAAACTATTATTAATCCCGAACGGTTCACATCCACCATCGACATTTACAAATAGTCCCGTGAAAGCGCGAAGAATCTCCCTCTACCTGCCTTTCTCCCTCCCTCTCCGCTCTCAGTCTATTTATTTTATTGTAGGAAAAAATGAATGACACTGACGTTCAATTCTGTTTACTTGTCAGTGTAGCATAACGTGTAACAATAACATTCGAGATAGGAAAGTTTCAGTTAGTAGATGCCATTGCGACTCTGTATGTATGCCAACAAAATAAAAACAAAGGTAATGGAATCTAGTAAAATAAAATCACGTGTTGCTGAGGGAATTAGATAACGAAGTGGACACTAACAGTAGTTGATAAGTTTTGCCGTTTGTGCAGCAAATTAACTATCGATGGCCAAAGTAGGGAGGTTATAAAATACAGATTAGCAATAGCAAAAAAAAAAGCATGTGTGAAAAAGAAAAATTTGTTAGCATCGAATATAAGTTTGTTTTAAGAACTTTTTCTGGTGGTTTTTGTGTGGAGTATAGCCTTTTACAGAAGTGGAACCGTAGATGTTAAGCACTTCAAACAAGAAGTGAATAGAAGCTTTTGAAATTATAGAAGAATGTCGAAAATTAGTTTGTTTGATCGAATAATTGAAGAGGAGGCATTGACTTGAGGAGGAAAGAAATTTATGTCACAGTTTGACTAAACGAAGGGATCGGTTTACAGGACATATCCTGAAGAATCTAGGATTTTGGTTAGGAAGTGTGGGCGTAAAGGTTGTAGAGAGCGACCACGGCTTGGACACATTGAGCAGGTTCAAATGGGTGTGTAGCTATGCAGGGATGAATGGATTTCCAGAGGATTTAGTAGTATTGGCAGCCGCACAAACCAGTCTTTACGCTGAAGACAACAACAACAACACGTTGTCTCGATCCGAAAAAAACACATGGCCTACAGCTCCAAAAAAAAGTGTTATCTGCTGTAGCCAGCCTACTGAATAGGGCCGTACTCTCCTTTATTTTCTACTTAAGGATCTGCTACTACATCTGCGCTCAGCAAGTCACTGAGCAAAGAATAACTGCCGGCCGGTGTGGCCGAGTGGTTCTAGGCGCTTCAGTCTGAAACCGCGCGACCGCTCCGGTCGCAGGTTCGGATCCTGCCTCGGCATGGATGTGTGTGATGTCCTTAGGTTGGTTAGGTTTAAGTAGTTCTAAGTTATATGGAACTGATGACCTCAGATGTTAAATACCGTAGTGCTCAGAGCCATTTGAGCCACAGAATAACTGGTGTACCACTATTACTCACTCCGTTGCTAAGCGAGTTAAATGATGAGCAGTGCGCATCAGATGTGTTCCAGTACCTAGATCTATAAATGTCTGACACTGCGTCAATCGTTGGGGGTGATCTGAAGTTTATATTATTCATGAAGAATCAAATTTTCCAGGATCGCTAGTAATTCTTTTTATTACTGTTGCGATTTCGACAGATCTACGCGGTTATCAACGGATCCGATGATGACAGTGTAGATCTGTCTGAATCGGTAACAGTAATAAAAATAATTACTAGCGATCTTGGCAAACTTGATTCTTCAAGAATAATGTATTTAAATCTACAAGAATGATCCGCAAGCGACCATACAGTGCAAGATGGAGGGTACCTTGTACCGTCACTAGTCATTCCCTTTGCTGTTCCACTTGCAAATGGAGCGAGGGAAAATCGACTGCCTATTAATGAGCTCAAATTTCTGTTAACTTGTCTCCGCGGTACTTACACGAAATGTGCGTTGCCGTTAGTATAATCGTTACGCAGTCAGCCTCAATACCGTTTCTCTAAATTTTCTCAATGGTATTTCACTGGAAAGACCATCGTCTTCCCTTCAGGGATGCCGATTTGATTTCACGAAGCGTCTCAGTAAAACTCGCCTGCTAATCTAATCTACCAACAGCAAATCTAACAGTGCTTCTCTGAATTATTTCGATGTCTTCCTTTAATCCGACCGGGTGGGGCTCCCAAACACTCTAGCAGTACTCAGGAATGGGTCGTACCAGCGCCCTATACCTGACCTCTTTTATAGATGAGCATCAGTCTCCTAGAATTCTATAAAAAATGGAAGTCTACCATTCGCTTTCCCTAGTACTCATGTGTCATGTTCATTCCATTTCATTTCACTTCACTTCATGGTATTTCACTTGAACGTGACTGTGTCAAGCAGCTCATGATTATTTCTGTATTCAAATATTACAGATTTCTTTTTCGTACTCATTGACATTAACGTGCCGGCCGGAGTGGCCGAGCGGATCCAGGCGCTACACTCTGGAACCGCTCGACCGCTACGGTCGCAGGTTCGAATACTGCCTCGGGCATGGACGAGTGTGATGTCCTTAGGTTAGTTAGGTTTAAGTAGTTCTGAGTTCTAGGTGACTGATGACTTCAGAAGTTAAGTCCCCTAGTGCTTAGAGTCATTTGAAGCATTTTTGACATTAACGTACATACATTTTTCTACCTTTCGAGCAAGTAACCATTTGTGACACCAAATAGAAACTCTATCTATGTCATTCTTTATTCCCCTACAATCACTCTTGTTCTCTGCATACATAAACAATCTGACGACACTTTGCCGTACACTACAGCGTCCTCTCTAATTATTCACAGATTGCTGCTCACCCTCTCCGTCAGATTGTTTATGTATGCAGAGAACAAGAGCGGTTCTACTTCACTTCCCTGAAGCATTCTTGGAGATACCCTTGTTTTTAGTGAACATTCGTTATCCAGGACATCTTACTGGATTCTTTTACTTAGGAAGTCTTAGTGTCAATCGTATAACTGGAAACCTATTCCTTATGATTGGACCTTCGTTAACAGTCTTCTGTGGGGGATTTTGTCGAATGCTTTCCGATAATATAGGAATATGTGATCTGCCTGTTCCCCTTCATCCTTGTTACACAGTATACTATGTGGGAAAAGGACAACCAGAGTTTCACATCAGCGACTGTCTCTAAATCTATGCCGGTGTATCATGGATTGTACTGTCTTAGTCATTCCGCGAGATGCATGCGTAAGAAGTAAAGTCTTAGCTTTACTTTGTTACATCTACAACGATACTTTGCATCGAACCACCTTCACAATTGGCAGAAATTTGTGTACGAGCTTTGATTTCCCTTATATTATCATGGTGATCGTTTCTCCCTATGTAGGTCGGCGTCAAAACAAAATATTTTCGCATTCGGAAGAGAAAGTTGCTAGCTGGAATTTCGTGAGAAGATTCCTCCGCAACGAAAAACGCCTTTGTTATCATTATGTCCACACCAAACACAGTATCTTTTGAGTGACACTCTTTCGTCCTATTTCGCGATAATACAAAATGTGCTGTCCTTCTTTGAACTTTTTCAGTGTACTTCGTCACTCCTATGTAGTAAAGATCCCACACCGCGCAGCAGTATTCTAAAAGAGGACGGACAAGCGTAGTGTTGGCAGTCTCCTTAGCAGATTCTTACATATTCTAAGTGTCCTGCCAATAAAACTCAGTCTTTGGTTAGCCTTCCCCACAACATTTTATATGTGTTCCGTCAAACTTAAGTTGTTCGTAATTGTAATTCCTAGATATTTAGTTGAACCTCGGCCTTCAGATTTCACAGATTTATCGTGTAACCCCCCCCCCCCCATGAACCATGGACCTTGCCGTTGGTGGGGAGGCTTGCGTGCCTCAGTGATACAGAGAGCCGTACCGTAGGTGCAACCACAACGGAGGGGTATCTGTTGAGAGGCCAGACAAACGTGTGGTTCCTGAAGAGGGGCAGCAGCCTTTTCAGTAGTTGCAAGGGCAACAGTCCGGATGATTGACTGATCTGGCCTTGTAACAATAACCAAAACGGCCGTGCTGCGCTGGTACTGCGAACGGCTGAAAGCAAGGGGAAACTACGGCCGTAATTTTTCCCGAGGGCATGCAGCTTTACTGTATGATTAAATGATGATGGCGTCCACTTGGGTAGAATATTCCGGAGGTAAAATAGTCCCCCATTCGGATCTCCGGGCGGAGACTTCTCAAGAGGATGTCGTTATCAGGAGAAAGAAAACTGGCGTCCTACGGATCGGAGCGTGGAATGTCAGATCACTTAATTGAGCAGGTAGGTTAGAAAATTTAAAAAGGGAAATGGATAGGTTAAAGTTAGATATAGTGGGAATTAGTGAAGTTCGGTGGCAGGAGGAACAAGACTTCTGGTCAGGTGACTACAGGATTATAAACACAAAATCAAATAGGGGTAATGCAGGAGTAGGTTTAATAATGAATAGGAAAATAGGAATGCGGGTAAGCTACTACAAACAGTATAGTGGACGTATTATTGTGGCCGAGATAGATACGAAGCCCACACCTACTACAGTAGTACAAGTTTATATGCCAACTAGCTCTGCAGATGACGAAGAAATTGAAGAAATGTATGATGAAATAAAAGAAATTATTCAGATAGTGAAGGGTGACGAAAATTTAATAGTCATGGGTGACTGGAATTCGGTAGTAGGAAAAGCGAGAGAAGGAAACGTAGTAGGTGAATATGGATTGGTGCTAAGAAATGAAAGAGGAAGCCGCCTGTTAGAATTTTGCACAGAACACAACTTAATCATAGCTAACACTTGGTTTAAGAATCATGAAAGAAGGTTGTATACATGGAAGAACCCTGAATATACTAAAAGGTATCAGATAGATTATCTAATGGTAAGACAGAGATTTAGGAACCAGGTTTTAAATTGTAAGACGTTTCCAGGGGCAGATGTGGACTCTGACCACAATCTATTGGTTATGACCTATAGATTAAAACTGAAGAAACTGCAAAAAGGTGGGAACTTAAGGAGATGGGACCTGGATAAACTGAAAGAACCAGAGGTTGTACAGAGTTTCAGGGAGAGCATAAGGGAACAATTGACAGGAATGGGGGAAAGAAATACAGTAGAAGAAGAATGGGTAGCTTTGAGGGATGAAGTAGTGAAGGCAGCAGAGGATCAAGTAGGTAAAAAGACGAGGGCTAGTAGAAATCCTTGGGTAACAGAAGAAATATTGAATTTAATTGATGAAAGGAGAAAATATAAAAACGCAGTAAATGAAGCAGGTAAAAGGGAATACAAACGTCTCAAAAATGAGATCGACTGGAAGTGCAAAATGGCTAAGCAGGGATGGCTAGAGGACAAATGTAAGGATGTAGAGGCTTATCTCACTAGGGGTAAGATAGATACTGCCTACAGGAAAATTAAAGAGAACTTTGGAAATAAGAGAACCACTTGTGTGAACATCAAGAGCGCATATGGAAACCCAGTTCTAAGCAAAGAAGGGAAAGCAGAAAGGTGGAAGGAGTATATAGAGGATCTATACAAGAGCGATGTACTTCAGGACAATATTATGGAAATGGAAGAGGATGTAGATGAAGATGAAATGGAAGATACGATACTGCGTGAAGAGTTTGACAGAGCACTGAAGGACCTGAGCCGAAACAAGGCCCCCGGAGTAGACAACATTCCTTTGGAACTACTGACGGCCTGGGGAGAGCCAGTCATGACAAAACTCTACCATCTAGTGAGCAAGATGCACGAGACAGGCGAAATACCCTCAGACTTCAAGAAAAATATAATAATTCCAATCCCAAAGAAAGCAGGTGTTGACAGATGTGAAAATTACCGAACAATCAGTTTAATAAGCCACAGCCGCAAAATACTAACACGAATTTTTTACAGACGAATGGAAAAACTAGTAGAAGCCGACCTCGGGGAAGATCAGTTCGGATTCCGTAGAAATACTGGAACACGTGAGGCAATACTGACCTTACGACTTACCTTAGAAGAAAGATTAAGGAAAGGCAAACCTACGTTTCTAGCATTCGTAGACTTAGAGAAAGCTTTTGACAATGATGACTGGAATACTCTCTTTCAAATTCTATGGGTGGCAGGGGTAAAACACAGGGATCGAAAGGATATTTACAATTTGTACAGAAACCAGATGGCAGTTATAAGAGTCGAGGGACATGAAAGGGAAGCAGTTGCTGGGAATGGAGTAAGACAGGGTTGTAGCCTCTCCCCGATGTTATTCAATCTGTATATTGAGCAAGCAGTAAAGGAAACAAAAGAAAAATTCGGAGTAGGTATTAAAATCCATGGAGAAGAAATGAAAACTTTGAGGTTCGCCGATGACATTGTAATTCTGTCAGAGACAGCAAAGGACTTGGAAGAGCAGTTGAATGGAATGGATAGCGTCTTGAAAGGAGGATATAAGATGAACATCAACAAAAGCAAAACGAGGATAATGGAATGTAGTCGAATTAAGTCGGGTGATGCTGAGGGAATTAGATTAGGAAATGAGACACTTAAAGTAGTAAAGGAGTTTTGCTATTTGGGGACCTAAATAACTGACGACGGTCGAAGTAGAGAAGATATAAAATGTAGACTGGCAATGGCAAGGAAAGCGTTTCTGAAAAAGAGAAATTTGTTAACATCGAGTATAGAGTTAAGTGTCAGGAAGTCGTTTCTGAAAGTATTTGTATGGAGTGTAGCCATGTATGGAAGTGAAACATGGACGATAAATAGTTTGGACAAGAAGAGAATAGAAGCTTTCGAAATGTGGTGCTACAGAAGAATGCTGAAGATTAGATGGGTAGATCACATAGCTAATGAGGAGGTATTGAATAGAATTGAGGAGAAGAGGAGTATGTGGCACAGCTTGACAAAAAGAAGGGACCGGTTAGTAGGACATGTTCTGAGGCATCAAGGGATCACAAAGTTAGCATTGGAGGGCTGCGTGGAGGGTAAAAATCGTAGAGGGAGACCAAGAGATGAATACACTAAGCAGATTCAGAAGGATGTGGTTTGCAGTAGGTACTGGGAGATGAAGAAGCTTGCACAGGATAGAGTAGCATGGAGAACTGCATCAAACCAGTTTCAGGACTGAAGACCACAACAACAACACATCGTGTAACCGAAGTTCAAAGGATTCCTTGTAGCACTCATGTGGATGACCTCACACTTTTCGTTATTTAGGGACAATTGCCAATTTTCGCACCATACAGATATCTATTCTAAATCATTTTGTAATTTGTTTTGCTGTTATGATGACTGTACTAGTTGATAAATGACAGCGTCATCTGCAAACAACCTAAGACGGCTGCTCAGATTGTCTCCTAAATCGCATATATAGATAAGGAACAGCAAAGGGCCCATAACAATACCTTGGGGACGGCCAGCAATCACTTCTCTTTTACTGGATAACTTTCCGTCAATTACTACGAACTGCGACCACTCCGATAGCAGATCACGATTTCAGTCACCTAACTACACGGTATCCCATAAGCACGCAGTTTCAGTACAGGCTGCTTGTGTGGTACAGTGTCAAAAGCCTTCCGGAAATCAAGAAATACGGAAAAAATTTGAGATCCCTTGTCAATAGCACTCAACACTTCATGCGGGTAAAGAACTAGTCGTGCTTCACAAGAACGATGTTTTCTAAATCCGTGTTGACTGTGTGTCAATAGACCGTTTACTTTGTGGTAATTCATAATGTTAGAACACAATATATGTTTCAAAATCCTGCTGCATATCGACGTTAATGATGTGGGCCTGTAATTTAGTGGATTACCCGTACTACCTTTCTTGAATATTGGTGTGACCCGTGCAACTTTCCAGTCTTTGGGTACGGATCTTTTATCGAACGAACGGTTGTATATGATTGTTAAGTATGGAGGTAATGCATCAGCGTACTCCGAAAGGAACCTAATTGGTATACAGTCTGTACCAGAAGACTTGCTTGTATTAAGTGATTTAAGTTGCTTTACTACTCCGAGGATATTTACTTCTACGTTGCTCATGTTGGCAGCTGTCTTGATTCGAATTCTGGAATATTTACTTCGTCTTATTTTGTGAAGGCATTTTGGAAGACTGTTTAGTAACTTTGCTTTGGCAGCACTGTCTTCGATAGTACCTCCATTGCCATTGCACAAGGAAGGTATTGATCGTTTCTTGCCGCTAACATACTTGGCACACGACCAGAATCTCTTTGGATTACCTGCCAGGTTTCGAGAGAAAGTTTCGCTGTGGAAACTATTATAAGCACCTCGCATTGAAGTCTGCGCTAAATTTCGAGCTTCTGTAAAAAATAGCCTATCTTGGAGTTTTTACGTCGCTTTAAATTTGGCATGTTTGTTTCGTTGTTTCTACAACAGTGTTCTGACCCGTTTAGTGTACCAAGGAGGATCAGCTCCGTCGTTTGTTAATTTATTTGGTATAAATCTCTCAACCGCTGCCGATACTATTTCTTTGAATTCAAGCCACATCTGCTCTGCATTTACATTGTTAACTTAGAAGGAGTGGAGATTGTCTATCAAGAAGGCATCAAGTGAATTTTTATCTGCTTTTTTGAATACGTATATTTTTGTTTATTTTTGGAGGATTTGGGGGGGGGGGGGGTTACAATATTCAGTCTCTCTACGACAACCCTGTATTCACTAATCCCTGTATTCGTTTTGATCCTCGTTATTGACACAGGATTGTTAGCTGCTGAGAGGCCAAGTATGTTTTCACAATCGTTTACTATTCACGTGGGTCCATGAACTAACTGCTCGAAATAATTTTCAGAGAATGCGTTTAGCACAATTTCTGATGATGTTTTATGCGTACCTCCGGAATTAAACATATATTTTTGCCAACATATCGAGGGTAAATTAAAGTCACTAACAACTATAATTTTATGAGTGGAAATGAAACTCAAATTTTCTTTGAACCTTGCAGCAATTGTATTATCTGAAAGGGAGGTCGGTAAAAGGATACAATCATTATTTTCTTCCGCTTACCAACAATGACCTCTGCCCATACTAACTCACGGGAACTATGTACTTCAATTTCGCGACAAGATCAACTATTTCTAATAGCGAAAAACACACCGCCGCCAACTGTGTTTAGCCTATCCTTTCGGAACACCGCTAGGTTCTTCGCAAAAATTTCGGCTGGCCTTATCTCAGGCTTTAGCCAGCTTTCAGTGCCTATAACGATTTGAGCATCAGTGCTTTCTATTACCGCTTGGAGCTCTGGTACTTTCCAATGCAGCCACGACAATTTACAATTGTTTTACTGATGGTTCCTGTATCTAAGTTCTTCTTATGTTCGGACTGCACCCTTTGTGACTGAAGCCCGTTTTGTGTTTTTGCGAGACTCTCTAACCTAAAAAACACAGCGCAGTTCACGCCATACGGCCCCTGCTACCCGTGTACCCTCCTCCTGCGTATAGTGGACTCCCGACCTATCCAGCGGAACCCGAAACCCAACCACCCTATGGCGCAAGTCGAGGAATCTGCAGCCCACAAGATCGCAGAACCGTCTGAGCCTCTGATTCAGAACGTCCACTCGGCTCTGTACCAGAGGTCCGCTATCGTACATTTTCGGAAATTAAATGGTAACATTTTCCGTGGTGCATAATGTGCAGTGTGCAGTTGGCTGAGCATTCTGGTTAGGCTTCCAGCTGCGCGGGATTAGCCGAGCGGTCTCAGGCGCTGCAGTCATGGACTGTGCTGCTGGTCCCGGCGGAGGTTCGAGTCCTCCCTTGGGCATGGGTGTGCGTGTTTGTCCTTAGGATAATTTAGGTTAAGTAGTGTGTAAGCTTAGGGACTGATGACCTTAGCAGTTAAGTCCCATAAGATTTCACACACATCTGAACATTTTTAGGCTTCCACGCTCACTCATTGAATCTGGGATTAAACACCTAGTGAGATGGCGCAATGGCGAACTTAGTAGATTCGCGTGTTGGAGGATGGACGTTCAAATTCCTGTCCAGTCAACCGGATTTAGGTTTTCCATAGTTACCCTAAACCGCATAACGTGAGGTTTTTAGTATTATTTCGTGCAAGTCCTTCTATTGCGTGCAACTTTGGCGTCTTACATGTTCCTATCGTACCCCATTAATCATCTCAGGGCAAATACACTTACATTTTAAAGTGAAATACGAACTACACCTCGTGCCTGGTGAATCTTCCCATCATTGAGAAGTGAAGGCTGGATTAAAGGCAGGCTAAAAAAAATTCATAGTCGAACAGTAGTGGAGCAGTGTATGTTTTGAGTAGAGAACTGCTGATTTTAGCGTCAGCACTTTCTTGTATGCTATCATATTACAGATGAGACAGTTGCACATGTCATATTCTGGTGACATCAGCGTCAACACTACACCTATTTCAAAGTCATTCCAGGAACCACATCCAGTCACATGCCAAGGACAAGGAGGGGGAGATGAAGGGCCTGGGCCCATCCAGGCCCCCACACTCCCTATCTCCCACCCCCCACGCATCCGCACTTGGCAGCTGAGGGCGTCCAATATTTTATTTGCACTCGTGTTGTCATACGCTGTCTAACGTGAAGCAATCCCATCCCCTGCCTCCCCACACCACCACATCTCTATCACAGCACTGGAATATGCGCTGTGTTCGCGCTTTCGTGGGAGCAAGAATCAACAGTAGTTTGCGCATACGTCTTACTTCGTTCTTAGGCTGCCGTTATATCGTCGCTCTGCTGTCGTTGCTCTCACAGCCGGGTGCCAGATACTTCCATCTCCACCTGTACCTCCAGATGCTGGCTCGTCATAAATACATCACTTTGGCTACGTATTTTTACCAATATTAGCACAAGTACATTCACCTGGACGCTCAAAAAGTTATATGGCCTATTTGCTATCTCTATACTGCACACAAGTATAAAACATTCTGGTCTGATGATCGTCATGGGGGAACAGTTTCATTGGGGCATATGGATGTGACAGTGTCGAGACGTTGGATTGCATAGGGGCTAGAGGGACGTCGAGGTTCTAGTTGATCATGTCTGACGACCACAGGGGAGGGTCGCCGTATTCTGCACCAAGCACATCGTAACACTTCACATCTTTGCCTGCCATCATGGACTCTCTGGAACACTGTGTTATCGTGCACCATCGTTGGAAGACAAAAAGCAGCCAGACTAAGGAACTATGGTCCCTTCTTGAAGCTGGTGTTAGCACCACAAAATAAACTGCTATGCTTGGAGTGATGCCATGACCAGGAGGCAACGATTGCTGATGAATAGCGTCGCACTGTGTTCAGCAAAGAGTCCCGATTGTGCACTACACTGGATGACCATCGCCTACAAGTATGGCGACACCATGGGTTAACGTCCCATTTTTGAAATTTTTTGGACAGGTACAGAAGTATTGCTTCTGGCGTCAAGTTGTGGGGAGCTGTCAGGTATGACTTAAGGCTATAACTGGTAGGGACTAAGGAACTTCTGGGGACACAATGAGATCACGGCTGTCATGCGTCCTCCTGATGCCACTTTTGAACAGGACAGTCCTCTTCCACATATGGCACGCGTGTCTACGAACTGACTGCATGATGTTGAGGTACTGCAAACATCAAAAAAAGTTCTGCATCACCTGAGTTCCCACAACTCCTGAAGATAGACGTTGACTGTAGACATTGTATCACACACACACAGTCCCTTTGATTGTTCAGAAATGTAACTAAACCTGCCCAAAGAAGTAAACAACTAAGCATGAGCAGCGCCTATTACACGTGGCGGGTCAGTCAGCCGATCAATTCCAGTCATTCCACCAGGAAGGAGGTACACGGCTCGTGTTGTCTGTAGTCCAACCTTGCCTAGACGGTCAATACTACGGTTCGATCACTTCCGCATTGTTACTTTGTGCCAGGAAGAGCTCTCAACGAGGGAAGTGGTTCAAATGGCTCGGAGCACTACGCGACTTAACTTCTGAGGTCATCACTCCCCTAGAACTTAGAACTGCTTAAACCTAACTAACCGAAGGACAACACACACATCCATGCCCGAGGCACGATTCGAACCTGCGACCGTAGAGGTCGCGCGGTTCCAGACTGTAGCGCCTAGAACCGCTCGGCCACCCGGGCCGGCCAAAAAAGGAAGTGTCCAGGCGTCTCGCAGTGAACCGAAGTGATGTTGTTCGGACATGGAGGAGATACAGAGAGGCAGGAACTGTCCATGACATGCCTCGCTCAGGCCGCCCGAGCACTACTACTGTAGTGGATGACCGCTACCTACGGATTATGGCACGGAGGAACCCTGAGAGCAACGCCACCATGTTGAATAATGCTTTCCATGCAGCCATGGGACGCCGTGTTATGACTCAAACTGTGCGCAATATGCTGTATGATGCGCAACTTCACTCCAAACGTCCATAGCGAGGTCCATCTTTGCAACAACGACACCATGCAGTGCGGTACAGATGGGTGCAGCAACATACCGTATGGACCGTTAAGGTATGACATCACGTTCCCTTCACCGATGAGTGTCGCATATGTGTTCAACCAGACTATCGTCGGAGACGTGTTTGGAGGCCAAACGGTCAGGCTGAACGCCTTAAACACACTCTCCAGAGAGTGCAATTAGGTGGAGGTTCTCTGCTGCTTTGGGGTGGAATCATTTGGGGCCGACGTACGCCGCTGGTGGTCGTGCAAGGCGCCGTAATGGCTGTACAATACGTGAATGTCATCCTTCAACCGATTGTGCAACCACATCGGCAGCATATTGGCGAGGCATTAGTCTTCATGGATGACAGTTCGCCCCCCCCTCCCCCCACTTGCTCATATTGTAAATGACTTCCTTCAGGATAACGACATCGCTCGACTAGAGTGGCCAGCATGTTCTCCAGACATGAACCCTATCTAACATGCCTGAGATAGATTGAAAAGGGTTGTTTATGGACAACGTGGCCCACCAACCACTCTGAGGGATGTACGACGAATAGCCTTTGAGAAGTGGGACAATCTGGACCAACAGTGCCTTGATGGACTTGTGGGCGGTATACTACTACGAATACTGGCATGCATCAATGCAAGAGGACGTGCTACTGGGTATTAGAGGTACCGGTGTGTACAGCAATCTGGACCACCACCTCTGAAGGTCTCGCTGTACGGTGGTACAACATGAAATGTGTGGTTTTCATGAGCTATAAAAAGGGTGGAAATGATGTTTATGTTGATCTCTAATCCAATTTTCTGTAAAGTTTCCGTAACTCTCGGAACCGAGGTGATGCAAAACTGTTTTTCTTGTGTGTACTTTGGCCACCAAGATCGCCAGACCTGTCCCTGATGGTAAGTGCGTGGAACAACCTTGGACGAAAAACTCCGTCTCGTTGCTAGAGTTAAGGTTATCAAGACCAGTTACAAGAGTTGTGAGCCAGTTGACCTTTAGGAGAGGGTACAACTTCTTTGTTACATCCTTCCCAACCGAAACAATGTATGCTTCCAGGGCACAGGAGATGTAGATTCATACTGATAAGTCAGTTAATATTGCCAAGTTCTTTGTAAGCTTGACTCGATTGTGTAATCACTGTAATAACATCTTGCACCCTTTAAACCTGTGAAGTTTCATTTAGTTTCCGCATCCTCTTCTGTACGGTACACTTTTTTGTAGACAGTGCATTTTTCAACTTCTTCTCTACTTTATCAGTTGGCACGAAAAGATAACATCTACACAGAAAGTATTGCTTTGATAAATGTTTTTTATGCATAAGCTTCTGAAGTTTGTTTATAGTCGCATTTTGTTCAGTACTTTTAATATTCTTCAATAATACCGAGTTTCCTTGCGGTGAAATTGACGATCAGATTTACCCCTAATAATCTGTTCGACAAATCGTGTACATGAGTTCAATGCTTTACAGTACACTCCAACCCTTAACTCGAATCGAAAACGTACTGAAAGAACTGTGTAAGCCGAACAAATTTCAAGGTGGATGACTGCCATGTACCTCTACGAGTTAAATTACGAGAAGAGATGCGGTAATGTAGTACCGTACACACAGTAGTGTTATATTTACGAACCTCAAGCTGCCTCGCCTGCCCGCACTGCTTTCTCAGTGGCCTGTGCTGTGTTATGGAATCCCTAATGTTAGACGGAGTGAGAGAGTATGAGCTGCAGCTCCACAAACACAGACTTACGTTCTCCAAAAATAACGCAATAACCGAGGTGATGGCCTCTCAACTGACTTCCGCAGCTAATATTGCGCCTCGTAAGAGACCCTTTCAGACGTAGCTACGCTACCCATGGTCGGTAGTGTCGAAGCTTATCATCGGCCGTTGCTAGCAGTTGCCGTCAGCGTAGCGAGGTCCAGTGTTTACTCCTCGTAATGACAACATAGGAGCGCTCAGTTCCAAGAGTCATCAAACCACCCAAGATTGTTCAGCCGAAGCATTCGTGAAAATGTCATTCACCGACACGGTTCACCTAGCAAAACCGTTAACTGCCACTGTGACGTTACAGCCCCTCCTTCTTATGTGTTAATAGAGCAGAAGCTCGGTTTTCATTTGATCAACCTTGCACTCAACGAAATATTTCGTTTAATCTTTCTTCATCGTGTTCGTATTTCTCTTACACAGGGTGTAAGTGACAACTATATTCTTCAAGTTTTCTGATAAGCAATTAGCAGATTCGAACACCGGGAGGCTCTATCTTGATGTAAAGAACTTTCAGTTGTCCCGATAAAAATGTTAACTTCGCCGAAAATCGCGGAGAAATAATAAGAGGAGTTGTTATGACGTCATTCTTGAATCCGGCGACTGCCATATTATTTCCCAAAACATTAACTTCTGGTGGAAATGATTTGATCAAAAATACCAGCTTGTGTGATTTACGGGCATAATAATTCTTGTGATAATTGTTTAAAAGTGGTCGCGAATCAAGTATTCGTGTAGCCCACTGCACTCAGCCGCATTTTATAATAATTTGTATCTAGCAGCAAATAACAGAAGCGAGAAACATCAACTAACGTTAAGAGCTTCTTAAAGTGTGTATTTTTCTCATTCAGTAACAAATAAAAATACTGAGACAGTAATATTTTAAGATGTACTTAATTTTAACTGACGTTGGTGAATCCGACCGTGAGTGTACGTCAAAGGTGGAGTGGTGTGTAGCGCGGTCACTGCAGTGCTAATTCTATTGTTTGCCTTCCAATGCTGACAACTCACGAGAGTAGGCAAAAACACCTATAAGCTGCTGTGGTATAAATCTCAAAAGGAAGTAACATGGATGAGTGAATGTCCGTTAAACAGACTGTCATATTCAAATGTGATATGTGTTTGTAGCAAGTAATACGAAATCAGAATACAACTCTTGTAATACTATGCTATAAGTGAAAGAAAAACTACTTTCAGAACACTTACTAAACATCTGTGATCGTGTCTCATATTGCAACAGCTGTTATTTTATAGGTTGGTACATAAATTAGTATGGTTTGTGTTTTGCATGTTGCTATTACGGTTGCTATGGATTTAATTATCGATTGTCATTGTTTATTTGTAGTTCACTGTTGCTATTTCAGGTTTTTTTTTCACTTCGAATCACCCATCTTTGGGATACGTCAGTTCAATCACTTCTTAGATGCTTGTGCTCTCTTTTTCTCCCAATAGCTCTTCATTCTATCTCATCTATCCTTTCTTTCCTCCTCTGATATCTGAATCGGTTTCCTGGTGTCGATCTTAACTTGCAACTTCTTAGTTTGTCTTTGGTCACGGTCTTGGCTGTACCATTTTCATGGGGAGCTTTACTCTTTTGGTTCAATAAAATCGATTTTCTTTTTTAAATTGCAGTTTTGGATCCATAAAAGTGTTTAGAATCCACCCCTGTAACGGTTTTTCCGAATACGGAACGGAAATGTTTGTTATTCGCGATTGAACAAAAAAATGCACCTGCCTGAAATCGCCTTTTTAATGCACCACTTTTTCCTTTCGGAGGACGAGTTATTGTACCGGCACTTGGGAGGAAACACACAAAATTCAAATGAAAGTTTGAACGCGTGTGTTTGGAAATTAGCCTACAAGCAATTGCTTCTGGTGCGAAGACTGTGGAGATTGCGACTTTTCTGGCAGTGAACAGCTTCAGCGAAGGGTATTCAGCAATTCTGTAGACCATGACAACGATGGACGTCACCCTGGGACCACCGGATTCAAGCGGCCGAAAACCGCTTGTCACCTGCCGTACGAGCGGCTCTGGAGCAGCGCAGGATGACCCAGATCGAGCAGAACGCCCTCTATGAGGAAGAGGAAGGACTAGTTTATGGACGTGGAATAGCAGATTGAACGTAAATTGCATAATATTGCATTTATATGTAGTCAAAACTTCAAACGCGTTTTTCTCGAAATGACTTTTTTATAGCGCGGTATGGTAACTTCAAATCTACTGAACCGATTGTCATGATTCTTTTTCTTTCCGACGAAAGTAACTAAATTGTCTAGGAGTTGTACCACTTTTATTCCGATTCATCAAGTATAAATATTTTTACTTGGCCGACGAAGTCAAAAAATCGATGAAAAAACCCTATTTTTTCAAATGGCCGCCATTTTGTTTCCTATGGTCCAAATAACTTAGGCGAGGTACCACTCCTAAAGATTCTTATACACTTCGCAAACATCAACTCAAATTTGATTTCAGACGAGCCAGCTGACCTGCGACATACCGCGCGTGGAGGTCTAAATCGAAATTTTGTTTCGGACCGACGGAACTTCCGCCTTTGCTCTTCGACATTTTCGGTGGAAAAAATTCCAGTTTGTACAGGATATATCAATAAATATGTTGACAAAATCTGACATTGATATATGTAACACAACCCGAGAAAAATTTCTCAAAGAAGATGCTTTTTTCGGGCCAAAGATAGTAAACCTCTCCTTAACATGTCTTCGGTAATCTGGAGTTCTCTCAAATCCTTTTCCACTTCCTTAAACCAACTGGGTTTTGTCTTTTTTTTTAAAAAAAAGGAAGTTAAAGATTTGTTTAGTTAGTCAGTCGGGATTCATTCGGAGTATGTGTCCATAGAAATCAGTCGTCCTTTCCTTCATGGTTTCCGAGAGTCTCTCCGACTTTGCACAGAGGGTATCGTTATTATTTTGGAATTTGGGACCCATGATCTTCCTCAAAATTTTCCTCTCCTTGATTTCCAATTTCTCCATTTGCCCTTTCCTCCCCATGACTAGTGTCTCTGCTGCATGGATTGCTCCCGGCTTAATTACTATGTTACAACGCCTTATTTTGGTGTTCCAAGACAGGGCTTTCTTATTGTATGTGTTTTTGGTTTTCTAGAAAGCTAGCTCCATTTTGGTCCTTTTTGTTCCATTGCTTTCCCTTCAAGATTGCACCATTCAATCAGTTCCCCTAGGTACCTGAAACTCCTAACCACCTCTATTTTTTGAGCTCCTGCTTTAATGCTGTTAGGAGTATCTAGTATATTCGTCATAATCTTCGTTTTTTCGAATGAAATCTTAAGTCATAACTTCCCTGCCTGCTCTTGTAACTGGGCGATTTGTTCTTTAGCTTCCTCCACGCTTCCGCGAGCAGCGTCATGTCTTCAGAAATTGCCAAACACTTAATCGTGATTCTTTTATTTTTTGTTCCAAGTCTTAATTCCGCCTGTCGTTTTTGCATTCCATTCCCTCACAACTTTTTCGAGTGCACAGTTAAACAGCAGGCGTGAGAGACCATCCCCTTGTCGGACCCCTGTTCCGCTCTCAAAAGGTTCCGATAGTTCACCCATGAATTTGACTTTAGCGGAAGTATTCGTGAGCGTCTCCAGTTTGTATGTCGTGATTTGGAGACAGTGATCGGAGCTGTGGACGCTAGAAAATGGAATGCGAAGAGGAGAAATCGGAACATTTCGGACAGAGGAGTGACAGTAGCCGAGACAGCCATAAATATTTGCGTCGTTTATAGGAATAGTGGCTTTAGACAGAGCACAGCAAGAAAATAGTTTTCTCGTTTTAAGAAGGATCGTTTTGACATTATTGACTCCCCATGTTGAAGAATACCTTCGGGGTTTGATGAAGATTGTCTAAACGCATTATTCCACAACGATCCACGTCAGAGTACTCGAGAATTGGTAAATTTCATGAACTGTGATCATTCCACCATCGTGCGACATTTTCATGCAATGGGGTAGGTTCAGAAATCGAGTACACGGGTACCGCATGCTCTAAGCCAAAGTCACAAAAATCAGCTGGCCGCCATATGCGCATTCGTGCTTCCTTCTCATCAGTTGGCTCGTGAACAACACGGACAGTTCCTATCCTGTATCGTTACGGGTGACAAGAAGTGGTGGCTTTCTCCTAATGCAAGGAAAAGAATGGAATGGCAGAGACCATACAAAGCGGCAAACCTCCTTACAAAGACCTACACGCACCATGAGAAGATAATGTTATGCATCTGGTGGAACAGCGGAGGTGTGGTATACTATGAATTGCTTTCCTAAGGTGTAACCATCTCCTATGCCATTTATTGTCAACAATTGAGACGTCTTGCAAACGCTGTCCAGGAACAAAGACCAGGAAGACTGCACGAAGTGATACTACTCCACGATAACGCCCGTCCACATTCTGCAAGACTGACAGAAAACATTATACCGGACTCGGGTTTGAAAGTCATTCCGCAGCCATCTTATTCACCTGGTCTTGCGCCCGCAGATTGTCACCTTTTCTCTCTCTATCGAATAACCTTCAAGGAAGTTCCTTTCCGAATGAAAATGTGCTCTGAGCATGGCTCGACGAGTTCTTCGCTTCAAAACAACGTGAATCGAAAAGCTACTCTAGCATTAGTAGACTGTCCTAAATAGTGAAGAAGAATATATTATTGATGACTTACGTCTCTATGATGTGTACCTGTCACGTTTATTAAGTTTATAGAAAAACCTTACGAAGTTATGCACAAACCTAATGTAATATAACACAGTAATTTGTGTATGTAACCAGTTAATAGTTAGACCCTAGCATCGCGAAGTTTCGACAACACCTGTCTAAGATGGGAAATGGGCTCCTTAAACGAACAACTATAAAAGACCACGTCATCCAGGTAGTGAAATAGACAGACGAATTTCAAATCCCTGAAGATATGATCTAACAAACGAGAGAGAACATCAGCTCCGGTGCCTAACCCAAACGGCACCCTATTGAACTCGTAGAGATTGCATTCGGTGCATTGGATCTTTTGGTGAGAGGGATTTGATAACACGCTTGATTCAGGTTGCTCATAGTGGACAACTTAGCCGCAGAGAACCATGTGAAACAGTTGTGAAGACAGGGCAGGGGGACTGACTAAAACAACCTTTTTATTCTATATCCTGCAATCCACGACCGGCTATAGTCTTGACCTTGAGCCTTGGGGGACGAGAAAAACCGGCGAGCCATATTAGACAGCTTATGCCTCAAGATTTTGATTGTAGGGAGTGAAAGTCGATAAGGAGACTGCCAAACAGAATCATCATCAATCAGGCGTATGTCACAATGAATCACACTAGTCACTCCTAGCTCATTAGACAAAACAACAGGAAACTTTACCAACCAGACCCGAAGAATGCTTGGCTTGCTACATCAAATACCCCAATCTCGCAACTTACTGAATTAATCACGCTCTGTCGGCGACAAGAACAGAGGGCTATCTTCCCACCTGACTAGAATTTAAAGAAGGTACGACTAGAAAAATTAAGGACCAACCTGGTTCTTCGAATAAAATAGTAGCTGAGCAACAAATCAACAGCTAGGTTCTTTGCAACCAGGAAAGTAACCGGTCAGAAAAAATTGCAAATGGACAAGCTACTGTGCACCTCACCAACCAGAGGTAGCTCTTAGCCATTGGCGACACGACATCTCTGAGGGCAGGGGTGCACGGCAGAAAATTTATACAAATGGCAGAATTCCAAATACTGGAGTCCAATAACGCACACAGAAGTTCCTGTCCGACACGAGCACAAACATAAGGGAGGGACGATCTTGTCGCAGCATGAATACGTGAACACCAAAGGGGTGACCACCTATGACACGTACAAAGCCTCCCCCTCCCACCACCCTATGGCGCCACCTGTTAGGCTTCAGGGCACTCACAACAGGTCACTCGCGTACTAGATGGTCGTGCGCGCCACAACGAAAACAACGCCTGCGCGCGAGTGAATCAAGTTTGGAAGAGGCTTTGCCATTCCTGGAAAAGTGAAGACACCGGTGCGGAACCTACATCTCCTCTACGCTACTCATCAGCAAAGGTGAGGGTCTCAACACAATATGCCAGTTCTTGCAATTGATCAAAGTTGGTGGGACAGCGAGAAAACACCAAACGTGATCTATGGCCATGGTGCATACCCTCTAAGACGTTAGAAATGCTATGAGACTCGATAACGGACATATCAAGGGCTAGCTCGTCAGTGCGCTTTTGCTCCATATACTGGCTCAATGTCTCCGAAGAGACCTGAACCCGCGAATAATATTTGTGATCAAGCTAACTGCACATACGAGCCAACAACTTTTTGCCTATAGTAAGAGCCCTGAGCTGCCCTATAGAGCCCTGACATTTCATTGTTTCCGAAACATTCGTACCCATTGTTCCTGTAGCTAAAAGATAAAGCAAAGAGAGGATCACGTGGTGTGGTGTGCATTAGGGATCAGAATGAGACTCAAACCGCGCAAGCAGCCACAAGATTTTCTGCATTTGATTTAAACTATCAACAGAAAATTTTGAAATACCGGCCAGGAGACACATAATCGGATTGGGTAACGTAGCAATGTGTTCAGAGGGTAACCTAACCAGACTTCGGACCACAGAGCGTTTATCGTCAGTGAGTTGATTACGGCTTAAAATTTCCTGCCCCGACCCTACGGCCTCACTATCTAAACTCAGGGATGCTGCACTAACCTGTAAGCCCCTTGTTCGATCACTCAAATGCTCTCGTGATCGTTAAGCTCATCATGGCTCAAGTCGAACAAGCGATTCCACAAATGCGCCATATTCGCCTGAATCCTACCGACTTACCTAGTTGTGGGTTGGCTATCCTCCAGAAAGGAGAGATTTCACTGTACCTCATCTAACACAGCCGAAATCTTATGAAGAGGAGCACCTACCTCTCCGATGATATCCGCCGAAAAACTAGGCGGGCTTTTCAACGCCTCACGCAATCTGGTCGCCAACTCCGGGACGCTACCTTCGGCTGCAAGTTGACGGATTCTGAATTTATATTGCAAGAAATCCTTTTTTAGACGCGGAATTCCGGAACACCCCCTGGAATCCATGATAAGTTATGACTCCCTGAAAACAATGACAACGTATGAGTATAATAGCTTGAAAAGAAGAAATATGTTACCACAATAATAGCAAGAAACAACAGATGACACCAAAGGGAAGACAACTGCAACCCCTCCCCCCCCCCCCCCCCCCACTGCTGCTAAACAGAGCGTAAACGCGCTCTGTGTATAGCAGTTGATACTTCAAAACAAGGGTTAGGGTAATTTTAAGGGAAAACACATGGAAGGTGGACCGACGTATTTCGTCATTTGTTGTTTCATAGCATACACTTTAGTATTTAACAACAATCATTATGATCATAAATTAAAAACTTGTCAAATAAAATAACAACACTCACACTAATTAAAAAAAATGAACAGAAACAAATCATTAATAACAAACCATAACACTTTATACCATTAAAAACAGGGCTTGAAACCAGGAATACACAGTCTCCTAATACAAGTTAAAAGTCAAACCAACTAGGTGTGGGAGAAAGTGGATTCAACAAACTGAGTTTTACCAGTAAAATGAAATACAAATGACTGCCACTAAATATACTAACAGTTATTAAGCATCGATAACATCTTAAACAAATAGAAAAGGCGCACCCAAAATATGGGAAGGATAACAAGTCACGCCACTGATTGTGGGTGTTGGAAAGCCCTTAACAATCGAAAAGTCTTAATAAAATCCCTTAAGCAATAAAATTCACAATTCCCCAAAATACAAGCAAAGCTGGGAAGGTATACAATTTAAAATGCGACTCCCAGCTGATACACATTAGCAGAAACATTGACAATGACCCTTATATAAATATACAGTCCCCCCAAAATACAAGACAAGTTGGCAAATACAGCAGGCAGCTATCACGGCCAACAGGAACAAACAGGCAAGTTTTACGATGAGTGGAGTTAGCACATGACTGTGGATAAAAAGGAAAAACTCAACAGTTCATACTCATAAGCAAAAGGCTTTAAAACCTAACACACTCCGGATCTGTCAATAAGGTTGCAAGGATTAAATTAGTAGTTAAAGGGGCAGATATACTGACCAGGAACTTCGGAGTTGCAGGACCCACTTGAAAGCATAAGTGCTTGCTGGATTTACAATACTGTATAGATCGAGAGTTGTGGGTTAAATGGCGACATTCCGCCGTGGCACATATCAAGCCGTCAGATTTACTTAACTTGAGGCAACACGAGATGGCTGGTATAGATTCCAGTTTGCAGGCCAACCTAAACGTCGTGCGACGACGGAAGTATCGCCGCAGCACAAAGAAAACACGTGTCTGCTCCCGGCCCAAGAAAGAGGAAGCGTCGTCCGCTGCCAAAACTACCCTACCAACACAAATCAGAAGGGAACAGTATTACAGAATTACACTACAGAGCATTAAAATTGATACATAACGAAGATGACGTGCTACAGACGCCAAATTCAACCGACAGGAAGAAGATGCTGTGATATGCAAATGATTAGCTTTTCAGAGCATTCATACAAGGTTGGCGCCGGTGGCGACACCTACAACGTGCTGACATGAGGAAAGTTTCCAACCGATTTTTCATACACAAACAGGACTTGACCGGCGTTGCCTGGTGAAACGTTGTTGTGATGCCTCGTGTAAGGAGGAGAAATGCGTACCATTACGTTTCCGACTTTGATAAAGGTCGGATTGTAGCCTATCGCGATTGCGGTTTATCGTATCGCGACATTGCTGCTCGCGTTGGTCGAGATCCAATGACTGTTAGCAGAATATAGAATCGGTGGGTTCAGGAGGGTAATACGGAACGCCGTGCTGGATCCCAAGGGCCTCGTATCACTAGCAGTCGAGATAAATGGAAATGTCGTGTGGCTAGGGCCTCCCGTCGGGTATACCGTTCGCCTGGTGCAGGTCTTTCGATTTGACGCCACTTCGGCGACCTGCGCGTCGATGGGGATGAAATGATGATGATTAGGACAACACAACACCCAGTCCCTGAGCGGAGAAAATTTCCGACCCAGCCGGGAATCGAACCCGGGCCCTTAGGATTGACAGTCTGTCACGCTGACCACTCAGCTACCGGGGCGGACAGCAGTCGAGATGACAGGCATCTTATCCGCATGGATCGTGCTGCCGCGTCTCGATGCCTGAGTCCACAGATGGGGACGTTTGCAAGACAACAACCATCTCCACGAACAGTTCGCCGACGTTTGCAGCAGCATGGACTATCAGCTCGGAGACCATGGCTGCGGTTACCCTTGACGCTGCATCACAGACAGGAGCGCCCGCGATGGTGTACTCTACGACGAACCTGGGTGCACGAGTGGCAAAACGTCATTTTTTCGGATGAATCCAGGTTCTGCTCTGTGTACAGCATCATGATGGTCGCATCCGTGTTTGGCGACATCGCTGTGAACGCACATTGGAAGCGTGTATTCGTCATCGCTATACTGGCGTATCACCCGGCATGATGGTATAGGGTGCCATTGATTTCACGTCTCGGTCACCTCTTGTTCGCATTGACGGCACTTTGAACAGTGGACGTTACATTTCAGATGTGTTATGTCCCGTGGCTCTACCCTTCATTCGATCCCTGCGAAACCCTACATTTCAGCAGGATAATGCACGACTGCATGTTGCAGGTCCTGTACGGGCCTTTCTGGATACAGAAAATGTTCGACTGCTGCCCTGTCCAGCACATTCTCCAGATCTCTCACCAAGTGAAAACCTCCGATCAATCGTGGTCGAGCAACTGGCTCGTCACAATACGCCAGTCACTACTCTTGATGAACTGTTGTATCGTGTTGAAGCTGCATGGGCAGCTGTACCTGTATACGCCATCCAAGCTTTGTTTGACTCAATGCCCAGGCGTATTAAGGCCGTTATTACGGCCAGAGGTGGTTGTTCTGGGTACTGATTTCTCAGGATCTATGCACCCAAATTGCGTGAAAATCTAATCGCATCTCAGTTCTAGTACAATATGTTTGTCCAATGAATACCCGTTTATCATCTGCATTTCTTCTTGGTGAAGCAATTTTAATGGCCAGTAGTGTACTAGTGTGATAATGACATTTACGCAATATTTTCCTTCGGATACCCAATTTTCAGAGTGAGATTGATTCTAAATTGGTTGTCGTGCTTTAAAAAGTCGTTTAATGGTCCTGTTAATTAGTAAAACCAAATGCCGACAAATTTACCACTATGGAATTTCTATAGATGTTGTAACCGAACGTCTAGTCTCGTACACCCATGCGACAGTATTGTTCTTCCATCAAATATTCGGTCATTTAACCCTGTCTTGGAACTTTAATCCTACCAACAGACTTAAACTTCACGCCCATCACATCGTTTAATCCAAACCAGCCATATTGATGCTAGAACTCTCTGTCCATAAATTCCTTCTCTGCACTTTTATAGAATCTCTGACCAAACCCACAGTACTCAAGTCTCATGCTAATTTAAAAAACCTTTTGACAGCATCTTTTACAAAGGGCTTGAACCCTTCCCCTTTCTGTATAATCTTGCATTTTATTATGTTTATGTCAGGCTATTAATCACATTAATTGAGTATAATGTCAGTGCGTGATTTTAATGACCAACGATTCTATTATTCCTTAACTTAACTGTAATATGTCTTCCGTCCTGTTTTTATTCCTTGGAACTTAATACTGTTACAAGT
The DNA here is from genome assembly GCF_021461385.2 of Schistocerca piceifrons. NCBI lineage: Eukaryota > Metazoa > Arthropoda > Insecta > Orthoptera > Acrididae > Schistocerca > Schistocerca piceifrons. The sequence continues at coordinate 316,433,242 of NC_060139.1, read as the reverse complement.
TGAAATGAAGAATAATTATGTTACAACTTGGTTTTTTGTCTTGTGAAGTTTTTGAGAGATGTTGGTAAGTGAGCAATTACTAAATACTCCCCCATTTCACAATGTTCCAATTGAAATTGAAGTAATGCAGGAAAATGTCGAATGAATGTCTCTCATTATCACGCGGGTGCTTGTGAACCTTAAACTGAATTACGTTGGCTGATTATTTTATTAATCAGTCCTCGAGATATCAGCTTCCCGCCCGTACTGGTATGGCAGGAATGTCTGGAGATCACAGACGAGCCTGCAGCTCGGTCAACAGCATTTCACGCCTCCGCAAAGAGAGATTGCAGCTTCACTGTCGTGTGCAGATTGTGCTCTGCATAGCCACTTCGACTGAAGAATAACAATATATTGTTCACAGGATCATCATTTTCAAACTGACTTTTTACTTAGATTTGACAACCAACTAATGAACTTCTTTTTCAAAATATAAATTCAATCCACTGATTATCAGTTGAAGACAGGAAGGGAGAATCCGGTGCCGTCGGGTTAGATGCGCAAAAACGTTAGCCAACTGCTTCACGATTGCTTCCTGTTCTTAAATTTTATCGTGTGCACCCAACAGTTGTTTTAAACAGAAAATGTTACAGTACTTTCTTGAATAACACGGCATCAGAAAGGCATTGTCAGACTTTTTCTGGTTTTAAATGCTTACTGACCAAGTAATACGAACGCATTTCACTTCTTTAATGTTACATTCTATTTGGTATACGTTTCCAATAACCAAAAATGGAAGTGTGATGCCTCATAGTAATCCTTGCCCAAACGTTCCTACAAAAGCACCTGTCTCTACCTGTTGATAAACCTTTATGCCCTTCCGGCTAGCCGGCCGAGGTGGTCGTGCGGTTCTAGGCGCTCCAGTCCGGAGCCGCGCTGCTGCTACGGTCGCAGGTTCGAATCCTGCCTCGGGCATGGGTGTGTGTGCTGTCCTTAGGTTAGTTAGGTTTAAGTAGTTCTAAGTTCTAGGGGACTGATGACCACAGCAGTTGAGTCCCATAGTGCTCAGAGCCATTTGAACCTTCCTCCTAACCGACTTTGAGAAAACTGCCCTTCACCCACGAGAAAACACACTCTTCCTACTCACTGAAATCAGATATGTAGAATCAGAACACAAGGCTAGGACGTGGGAAAAAGGATTTAGGTAAAAACAATGGATGCAATGATTGAAAGAAAAAAGAAAAACACGGCTATTTTCCTTTCTTGAGGCTCGCTACTGTCATATTCAGCAAGCTAGAGATATTGAAAACCCGGAAACTGCACAACTAAGTGAGGCAAACCACGAAACGGGTCTGATGGAACTCTTTCAGTATTAGTGTTCTTGATTGAGGGAGCTGTGATGATTTTGCGAGTATTTAATTGACGGGAGTTACAAGAGTAGCCGGCCGGAGTGGCCGAGCGGTTAAAGGCGCTACAGTCTGGAACCGCACGACCGCTACGGTCGCAGGTTCGAATCCTGCCTCGGGCATGGATGTGTGTGATGTCCTTAGGTTAGTTAGGTTTAAGTAGTTCTAAGTTCTAGGGGACTTATGACCACAGCAGTTGAGTCCCATAGTGCTCAGAGCCATTTGAACCATTTTTTACAAGAGCATTCGAAGATGTTCAACGCGGAGCGGGATGTAGAGGTACATGATGAAACAAACTGACCTGGAAAGCAATGTGTTGCCCATAGCGTTCAAGCATTGGAGGAATTTGTAACATATGCGGAGTGTGAACGCCCATGATTCACTGCCGAGTGTAAAGAATGGACAGGTAAGGATTTTGTAGATTTAGAAGGTGATGGATAGTTGCGCTTTCAGCATTTGTTCAGTCAGCAGCCATAATTTATTGTGGGTTTTGTTTCTAGGTTAATATACAATTAACAGATGATTTGGTATCGTGATCAGAGGGTGGCAGAGAGCCGAATGATCTCAGCTCCTCAGACACGTAAACGTAAGTCAATGAAATATCTCCGGAAATTCTAAATTCTGTAGCAGGTAATTTACATAAAACGTGTTTTGATCTGGCTTCCAAAACCCACGAGACAAGTAACTCACGATGCGATGTATTCACTGGACTGTAAACGATAGGAAAATAGTACAAAATATGTTATTGGAGATTTTTCCAAAACTACGGATTACCGTTATCATCGCAAGTCCGCTAGCTGCACTGCTATTTGGGCTTCTACCGAAAAACTATTTTACGTTTATTGATCAACCAGTGACTCATTTTAATCACACAAAGTACTGCGTATTGTAAATGATACCGTGGAAACTGTATCTCTCCGTAACTTCCTGCTAATAGTTAGTAGCGATATATTCAAAGTCGAATGTACTGGAAAGATATTTAGTACAATTCATTAACATTTTGACACATGCAAGGAAATTACATCTAATATTTTGCTGATATGTTTCTAGTCGACACAAAAGCCAATATAGGGTGCGAGAATCTTCGTATCGTAAAGTCGAAAAAATCTGCCAGGTGTTGTTATGCAGGTGAAATATTGCAAACTTCCGTCTGTTGACCATTAAATGGCCATTTCTGTCACGGTACGTTGAGGAAAATCCGTATGGAGGCACTATAAATAGCTACACTTTTCTATCCGCCGAAGAGCATTTATAAAACGACATTCGGCTTTTTTTAAACAGAAGGTATAGTAGTCGGCCCATATCTGCATAGTAGGTTTTTACGTTTACGACTTACAGTGTTATTGACAGTTTTGGTTCATTTCATGTTGTTTTCTGAGAATAACTTTGTTCAGTGAGGATACCTAACTGACTCGAATCTGTCGATACTGTGGAAATCGAGAGCCTGCGTAAGAGCTAAAATGTAAAGTAGGCAGCAGAAACAATGCAGTGCGGATTTTTTGATGCACAGAGAGCAAAATTGAAGCCGGTTACGCTGGAAAGAAAACACGAAGACAGAAATGATGTAAACAAAACGAGAATGCGCTCGTATTCATGCGAAGTGAAAGGATTTGGACAAGCGGGGGGAGGGGGGGGGAGGTAGAGGAGAGGATTTCGGCGGAGGAGAAGTATTAATGTCTCCAGACAATGCAGAGCTTATGGGCGTCTTGGCTCAACAGCCCTCCGATAAACAGATTATTTTCAAAGACTTTAATCTCCATGGAAATAAAATAAACTATTATTTACGGACTGAAAGACATGACCCAGCAGCAAATGTCCTACGACACAATGTAGTTATCTACATTCAACAATTGAGTGCGCTTAACTGGCCAAACAGTGTTGTTGCACAATTTCTTATGCATTTTCTTCATGATGACACCGTAGCGCGGGGAACGAGGCTCCAAATTTATGTATCCTTCCGCGTTGCAGAAATAAAGTGCTTGGCGCAGAATTAGTAACTCGTTACTGTAATTTCCACCACCTTAACAATTCTTCATACAGTCATCAGCAGTCATTTTTATCTACTTCTGCAGAATGGCCTCTTCCACGAATACTTTTCCATGGAGTTCGAGCTTCCACTTCATTCATTGTAGTTCTTTCGAGACATCTGCGATACAACCCGCACTTCCTTGCCACCGCACGTTCCCTGTTTTTTATCATCTCCAATGTTATCCCACATGTGTTCGTTAATGTTTACACTAGTAAACGTTAACTCGCCATCGATCTACTTGTGGTCTATCTAATTTGACAAGGTTTCATCTCTTTTATCTTTCGAACTGGAGAGGACCTATGGCGTCAGAGGTCGGGAAACAGATTACACATACCTCCACACAGTTTGCAGATAACCTCTTGGTAATGGCGGATGACTTATGGTGAAAGCATAGTTCATAGAAACAGGAATATGCAAAATAAATTTTGAGAAGATAGACCATCTGGTCACAGTATCTCAAGCGGAAGAATTAGACACTGGAGAAGGTGTATTTAAAACAATGTAATTTATACATCTTGGATTCGTATTTAATTTAAAAAAATAATCACGCAGGCGGGTAATTCCATATTCTTTTTCAGTAACAACAGATCAGTGTAATGCCATAGAGCAAATCTCCAAGGAAATACACTCCTGGAAATTGAAATAAGAACACCGTGAATTCATTGTCCCAGGAAGGGGAAACTTTATTGACACATTCCTGGGGTCAGATACATCACATGATCACACTGACAGAACCACAGGCACATAGACACAGGCAACAGAGCATGCACAATGTCGGCACTAGTACAGTGTATATCCACCTTTCGCAACAATGCAGGCTGCTATTCTCCCATGGAGACGATCGTAGAGATGCTGGATGTAGTCCTGTGGAACGGCTTGCCATGCCGTTTCCACCTGGCGCCTCAGTTGGACCAGCGTTCGTGCTGGACGTGCAGACCGCGTGAGACGACGCTTCATCCAGTCCCAAACATGCTCAATGGGGGACAGATCCGGAGATCTTGCTGGCCAGGGTAGTTGACTTACACCTTCTAGAGCACGTTGGGTGGCACGGGATACATGCGGACGTGCATTGTCCTGTTGGAACAGCAAGTTCCCTTGCCGGTCTAGGAATGGTAGAACGATGGGTTCGATGACGGTTTGGATGTACCGTGCACTATTCAGTGTCCCCTCGACGATCACCAGTGGTGTACGGCCAGTGTAGGAGATCGCTCCCCACACCATGATGCCGGGTGTTGGCCCTGTGTGCCTCGGTCGTATGCAGTCCTGATTGTGGCGCTCACCTGCACGGCGCCAAACACGCATACGACCATCATTGGCACCAAGGCAGAAACGACTCTCATCGCTGAAGACGACACGTCTCCATTCGTCCCTCCATTCGCGACACCACTGGAGGCGGGCTGCACGATGTTGGGGCATGAGCGGAAGACGGCCTAACGGTGTGCGGGACCGTAGCCCAGCTTCATGAAGACGGTTGCGAATGGTCCTCGCCGATACCCCAGGAGCAACAGTGTCCCTAATTTGCTGGGAAGTGGCGGTGCGGTCCCCTACGGCACTGCGTAGGATCCTACGGTCTTGGCGTGCATCCGTGCGTCGCTGCGGTCCGGTCCCAGGTCGACGGGCACGTGCACCTTCCGCCGACCACTGGCGACAACATCGATGTACTGTGGAGACCTCACGCCCCACGTGTTGAGCAATTCGGCGGTACTTCCACCCGGCCTCCCGCATGCGCACTATACGCCCTCGGTCAAAGTCCGTCAACTGCACATACGGTTCACGTCCACGCTGTCGCGGCATGCTACCAGTGTTAAAGACTGCGATGGAGCTCCGTATGCCACGGCAAACTGGCTGACACTGACGGCGGCGGTGCAGAAATGCTGCGCAGCTAGCGCCATTCGACGGCCAACACCGCGGTTCCTGGTGTGTCCGCTGTGCCGTGCGTGTGATCATTGCTTGTACAGCCCTCTCGCAGTGTCCGGAGCAAGTATGGTGGGTCTGACACACCGGTGTCAATGTGTTCTTTTTTCCATTTCCAGGAGTGTATATAACGGAAAACAACATATAACACTAACGATGAGAGTGGTAGGTTGAGAAAGAACCTCGTGACGAACGCGAAAAATGCTGGATAACTATGCATACGTGAAGTGTGTGTGGATAAATAGCCTTGCGAAGAAATTACTGCATCCATTGGGACATCTACCTTGATCAACTAAAAAGGCAACCCTTATGCGAGATTAATATTTCACATCTCATGGTTACAAAAATTTATTATCTTTTCGAGCTTTATCAAAGATACAAGGATTAGCGACCATGATCCTTTGACAGTGACAATTGTCACCAAAGACAACAAAGTCTTCAAGAAAGGTTGTGAAATATTTGTGTTTGTAGAACTCGTAATCACTTGCATATAATTATAACGGCTAACTGTGAGTATATTTCCTTCGAATGTGACACGCCTGCGTACTATTAAGTGGGGTAATGAAAGACTGTAGGACTCATTTTAGTAAAAATGATAACATTCACAGAAGGTTACTTAATCAAGATTTTTACTCTCTCACTACAGAAGAAAACATAAGGAAAATGATAGAGAAAATATAATGGCATATCTTACATTGATAGGAGTTCTGCATCTAGTAACTGGCTCGGAACTTCCACATAGTATAGTAGACAATCATGCTACTCATTCGCATAAACAACTGTTTAACGTGTAATATAAAATTTATTATTTCTCTGTGCTATCTGCACATTTAACAACAGTTGTGGAATAGCCATCCTCATCGAAAGGATTGAAGACATCTATTCCCAGGTGAATTTCGATAAAAGATCATAGCCGAGTTGCAGGCCAGGAAGTTTTGTGTCCACTTAGAGTGCGACCACGTTTTGATTGCCGCACAAACACAGAAATGAGTGCTGTCGACATACGTACGCCAGATTAAACAGTCCGGAAATATCTACGTGAATAAAGCAACAGGTGTCCAATAAATTCCTAACAGATATTATAAAGAATACCTTTCGGAATTAGTCTCTTTCCGCTCAAGAATGCTTCTTGAGCCGAAAAGAGCGCACTAAAATATGGATGCACAGAATTACGGACTAATATTCCTGACGTTCGTCTATTGTACGATGCCAAACCATATTCTAAACTCGAAAATTATATGTCTGGAGGAAATCCAGTTTCTCTTAAAGAACCAGCTCGGATTCTTGAATAATTTATCTTACGAATAACAACCCGCTTGTTTCAAGTATGGTACATTACAAGTAGTGGACGCTGGTACACACTGTACAACACGGTCGACGAATAATCAAAACACCATCATCCGTAGAATGCCTGACAAAAAAGGTGAAGCACCTATGAGACATGTTCCGATGTAAATTTAACCTCGTACACATACATACTATCGGCCGGAATGTAAATAATTAAACTTGAAGATATTTGTGGCAGTTTGAAGGTCCACTAGTGTTCATTCGTGTTGTTCGTGTTTAATGTTGTTACTAGACCTGGTAGGGTGTATGAAGGGCGTAAACAGCGGCAGATATTGCGTGAACACCACAAACGACACGGAGATGTCGCGTACTCGAGCGAGACAGCGATATCAACGCATGGCAGAGTTTCAAATGGACCTCTCCATTAGGGCAGCTGGTTGCATCGTACAATACCAGATTCGTGGAGCATTCGGAAGTTACACTGATCCTATGTTGGACGGCATGGGAACGTGAAGGCAGGCATACTTGTCGTCAAGGTTCCAGTTGACCATGTCCGACCACCACGACTGATGATCGCTGTATTGTGCACGAAATGCATCGTACCCAGTAACACCTTCGTCTGCTATCCGGGAACAAGTAATGGAGTCCTTGCAAAATTCTGTGTCATCGGGCACCTTTGGTCAGATACTAACAGCAGTCGGACTAGAGACATACTGTTGCATGCCTGTATTGCCGTTAACGCCACAAAATACATCACCGAGTCTGGATCGGTGGCGCGAACGGGAAACAAGATCTGCTGGTGAATGACGTCGCGTGTGTGATTGATTTCGACAAGAGAGCATTAACCACGTTGCTGAGGGTCGAAGAGAGGGGTGGGGGAAGGGGCTGCGTGGTTAGTGATTTCCATAGACAAAGGATCTTGATCGGTTAGCAACACATCTCTGAAGTATAGATTTCTACCAGTAGTTTCAACGAGATATTTACCGTTAGTCCGAACTGAGTAACCTCTGCTGTGTGAATGTGTGTGTGTGTGTGTTTAAGTATTAGGGCGCGTGGGCATGTGGGCATTTACTGGGCATGTCTAAAAGTGGAGGGCGTCGTACTGTCAGCCATCAAATCCGTCACTCCATCAACATCTAATCTTACCATATATATAGAGCTTTCTTGGAGGTAGGAGATATTTCCACAAAGTAAGTTCCGTTTGGTTATATAAAACAAACGTGCACAGATACAGAAAAAATAATCATTCTACAAAAATGTACAACGGTTAAACTACTTTTCCACATACCTTCCGAAATTTTGTAGGCACTTGTCATAGTGTGGCACTAGTTTTTGTATGCCTTCTACGTAGAAGGTTGCCGCCTGTGTATTCAACCATGTGATAACTTGTTCTTTCAGCCCGTTATCATCGTTGAAGTGTTGACAACCAAAGACAGATTTTAGGTGTAAGAAGAGATGAAAGTCGCTAGGTGCGAGGTCAGCGCTGTACGGAGGATCATCAAACGCGTCCCAGTGAAATTCCCGTGAGAGTTGTTTGGTCACATTCGTCGTGTGAAGTCGTGCATTATCGTGAAGAAAACACCACCTTTTGACAGTAATCCTCGATGCTTGTTCTGTAACGGGCGGCACAATTTCTTAAAGGTCTCGCAGTAACCATGTGCATTGATTGTTTAGCCTCGTGGTAAGAAATCAATCAACAAAATGCCGTTTACGTCCCAAAAACGGCGCACATGACTTTACGAGGTGTCAAGATTTGCTTAAGCTTAACCTTCGTTGGGGATGAAGTCTGCCTCCATTCCATTTCTTGCCGTTTGGTTTCAGGGGTGTTGTACGATACCCAAGATTCATCGCCCGTCACTATCCGAGAAAGAAAACCATCGCGTTCTTCATTGTAGCCTGTCAAAAACTGAAGTGCACTGCCGATCCGTTGATTTTGTCTTGTTCAGTAACAATTGTGGGTACCCAACGTGAGCAAAGTTTTCGAAATTTCTGTTTTTCAGTAACAATTTCATGAATCAGTGATCGTGAAATTTGCAGAACTTCCATAGAAAGGGCACTAATTGTAAATTTATGCCGGCCGGGGTGGCCGAGCGGTTCTAGGCGCTACAGTCTGGAACCTCGCGTCCGCTACGGTCGCAGGTTCGAATCCTGCCCCGGGCATGGGTGTGTGTGACGTCGTTAGGTTAGTTAGGTTTAAGTCGTTCTAAGTTCTAGGGGACTGATGACCTCAGATATTAAGTCCCATAGTGTTCAGAGCCATTTGAACCATTTGTAAATTTACGGTTGTGCTTAATCTTCTCTTCAACTGTGTGAATCAGTTCATCAGTAACCACAGACGGGTGTCAACTTCGTTCTTCATCGTGCACTTTACCACGTCCTTCATTGAACAGTGTGCCCCATCTACTAACCATTGAATCACTCATAGCATTTTGTCGGTAAACCTCTCGGATTTGCCGATGAATTTCCTTTGGTTTAACTTTATTTGCGTTTAGAAAACGAATCGCAGATCTGATTTCACACGCGGCGGCATTTTCAATTACGGCTCACATTATAAAGAAGCACTACAAAGCACATGTCTGCAGCAACGATCTGAAAATGGCGTACATGTCTTCTCCTCGAGGCAGAGTAACTGCCGCGCATGTTCGAACAGCGATCGTAGCGCTGCCGCGGATACAAACAGAAACGGAACTTACTTTGTGGACGACCCTCGTATTTCAGGCATACTCATATCGATTTATGTATGAGCCTTGATTGCCACGCAGCTGGGCATTCTAATACAAATCCAACGCTACCACTGCCAACAGGGGTACCACCACCAATAGTACCACCGACGACACAATTGCCAACACATTTCTTTATGGAAGTGTTGAACATGATTTCGTTTCCTAGCAGCACAAGAGTTTGCATAAACTTACTTTGAAGACGGAGATAAGCATTGCGTTCCGAACTAGACATTTGGCCGTCTTGCCACAGTAGGTTGGGCGACTGTATTTGGGCTACGTTTCCGCCACTTTGCGGCTGCGAGTTCGGTAACAGCAGGCCTGTTGCCAAACGGAAGGGGCGTAGCGGGCCATTAAAAATAACGAGGTGGCGCGCGGCAGGCGGCAGGCGGTCTGCGGAAATCACGTGTGCGCCCTTCCGGGAACTGGCGGCAGACTCTGACACTGAGGGGCCAAAGTCCCAGGCTTCACAGCAGATGTAGTGTGAGTCACCTGCTACACTTGAAATCTCAGAAGATCATTCAAAACGTAAACCAAACTACCCAGTACCCTACTTGGTAGTGACCAATAGGTTCAAATACTGCGACGTCATTCATGGGGTAAGAATGTCATGTCACAATTTGTTGGGTACTAGCACTCTGAAATAGGTGACACTCTTTCGAAGAAGGCGTAGTACTGGTTAAATAATACAAATCTACATTACTAGATGGCTAAAAGGTCACATGGTTCCAGCTGCATGTTGCCTATCTAATGGATCCCAGGAGCAATAAAAGTTTGTTACGCAGTACTTCCTATCATAACTTCTTACCGAATTTAAAAATGTCAAATGCTTCCAGAATGAGATTTTCACTCTGCAGCGGAGTGTGCGCTGATATGAAACTTCCTGGCAGATTAAAACTGTGTGCCGGATCGAGACTCGAACTCGGGACCTTTGCCTTTCGCGGGCAAGTGTTCTACCAACTGAGTTACCCAAGCACGACTCACGCCCCGTCGTCACAGCTTTAATTCCGCCAGTACCTCGTCTCCTAAATTCCAAACTTCACAGAAGCTCTCCTGCGAACACTCCACTGCAGAGTGAAAATCTCATTCTGGAAACATCCCCTAGGCTGTGGCTAAGCCATGTCTCCGCTATATCCTTTCTTTCGGGAGTGCTAGTTCTGCAAGGTTCGCAGGAGAGCTTCTGTAAAGTTTGGAAGGTAGGAGACGAGGTACTGGCAGAAGTAAAGCTGTGAGGAGGGGGCATAAGTCGTGCTTGGGTAGCTCAGTTGGTAGAGCACTTGCCCGCGAAAGGTAAAGGTCCCGAGTTCGAGTCTCTGTCCGCCACACAGTTTTAATCTGTCAGGAAGGTGCATGTCAAATGCTGTCCGAGTCTGTTCAGTAAGAATTATAATCTTAGATTAATGGTTTAACACAAGGTGCGTATTAGAGTTACGAACCGTCTATCTGCCTACAGGTAGTGTAACTCGCGATGCGCAAATTATGCAAACTATACTCAACTAGTATTTGAATATGAAAGCATTTAACGAATTTCATACTTTGCCGAAACTTTCTCTGGCACATACCCCCGGCAAATTAATGATAAGAAAAATATTTATCGCTTACTACGCTTTCGCTTTTCGTGCAGGCAAACTTCAACAGCGAGGTGAAGCTTGCAGTTAATGCTTCGTGGACGTCCATTAGTTACGTGAACTGAAAATGGCTGGGGGAGGGGGTTGAGGGGGGGGGGTGAAACGGGAGAGAACCGGCAAAATCTCACCAATACTCATTTAAACGGATGGTGGAGCATATTCAGAGAATATAGATTATTATAACGGACAACATTTTGTTTTACATAATTATTCGCGAGCATGGACAGTATTAAGATGTCCACCAACCTGTATGGACTTCTCGAATTGAACTGAATGCTTTACACGTGTGCATGCCCGAGATTCCATGGTATGAAACAAGTGCGCCACAAGTGTTAGACTTCATTCCGGGAGTTCCCTGCCGCGCCGGTCGAAATCACTACATGTCAGTCAGTCGTGGTATTCTGCAACGGATATAAAGCTGATGTTATTCTGTTCAACAAGAACTTGTATCAAAAGCTTTACAATGCATATTTTAAGCAGCACGCCACCAAGTCGAATCACACGTGAGAAAAGGGTTGGCTCTGTGCACTATGGGACTTAACTGCTAAGGTCATCAGTCCCCTAGAACTTAGAACTACTTAAACCTAACTAACCTAAGAACATCACACACATCCATGCCAGAGGCAGGATTCGAACCTCGACCGTAGCGGTAGCGCGGTTCCAGACTGTAGCGCTCAGACCCGCTCGGTCTTGCGAAAAGGGAGTTAATTAAGTTCGATTCCATTGGAACCGTTGTGCACAGACACAGCAGTGGATTTCAGTAATTAGTCAAAACTCCAGTGTGTGAGAAGCTTTCGAAATGTGATGCTACAGAAGACTGTTGAAGATTATATTGGTAGATCACATAACTCATGAGGAACTACTGTACAGAATTGGAGAGAAAAGGAATGAGTGGAACAGCCTGACTAAAACAGAGGTCGGTTGATAGAACACGTTCTGAGACATCAAGGGATCAGTTTAGTGTTATAGGCAAGTGCAGCGGGTAAAAACAATAGACGGAGAGGTTCAAACCATAGACGGAGACCAAGAGTTGAATACGGTAAGTAGATTCAGAAGGTTGTAGGTTACAATAGTTATTCGGCATCGAAGAGCTTTGCACACGATAGAGTAGCATGGAGAGCTGCATCAGACCAGTCTTCGGACTGAAGACCATAACAACTACATTTTTAGTGAAGATCTATATTCCAACTAGTGGATAGCTCTCTTCAGTGGTAAAAATAACTGAGTTAAAATCTGACAACGCAATTCCTTAAGTCGTATAATAACACGTGCGGTCAAGTACTTGACTAGTCTATATAACTCGATTTAAATGGTACGTTATCTGACTTCGTCAGTGCTAGTGTACAGTGTGGTTTTGATTCACATCATTTAAGTACTGATTGTTGTAATTTTTTTAGAACTTCAAATGCTATCCAATAGCTGAAATATAGATCTGCAACAAAAATACACATTGGATTTACGACTGATTGCTAAATTCTCTTTCATTTTCTTTTTTGACGATTTTAATCGTTTGTGCGAGAAGGTTAATCTAAAGTTCACACATGAGAATTCACTTAGTGAGCATATAAATCAAGAAATTAAAATGCTACATGGTCGTACGTTCAAAAGAAGATACAGGAAATGCTGTCTTTCGTCTGTAAAGTAAATAAAGGTTCAGCGACATTTAATGTACACACATCAAAAAATGTTTTGCATCATCTCGGTTCCGAGAGTTCCGGAACATATACAGAAAATTGGAGTAGAGATCAACATAAATATCATTTTCGCCCTTTTATTGCTCATGAATACCACACATTGCGTGTTGTACCACTGTACAGCGAGATCTTCAGAGGTGGTGGTCCAGATTGCTGTACACACCGGTACCTCTAATACCCAGTAGCACGTCCTCTTGCATTGATGCATGCCTGTATTCGTCGTGTGTCACGTCGTCCATAAACAGCCCTTTTCAGTCTAAACCAGGCACGTTCGATAGGGTTCATATCTGGAGAACATGCTGGCCACTCTAGTCGAGCGATGTCGTTATCCTGAAGGAAGTCATTCATAAGATGCGCACGATGGTGGCGCGAATTGTCGTCCATTAAGTCGAATGCTTCACAAACAATCTGCCGATATGTTTGCACTACCGGTCGGAGTATGGCATTCAGATATCATACAGCCGTTACGGCGCCGTCCATGATCACCAGCGGCGTACGTCTGCCGCATATAATGCCACCCCAAAACAGCAGGGAACCTCCACCTTGCTGCATTCGCAGGACAGTGTGTCTAAGGCGTTCAGCCTGACTGGGTTGCCTCCAAACACGTCTCTGACGTCTGTAGTACCTGCCTCTCTGTCTCTCCTCCATGTCCGAAGAACATAGCTTTGGTTCACTGCAAGACAGCCGGCCGGTGTGGCCGTGCGGTTCTAGGCGCTTCAGTCTGGAACCGCGCGACCGCTACGGTCGCAGGTCCGAATCCTGCCTCGGGCACGGATGTGTGTGATGTCCTTAGGTTAGTTAGGTTTAAGTAGTTCTAAGTTCTAGGGGACTGATGACCTCCGATGTTAAGTCCCATAGTGCTCAGAGCCATTTGAACCATTTGAGCCACTGCAAGACACCTGGATACTTTCCTTGTCGAGTGCACTTCCTGGCACAAAGTAACGATGCGGTCGCGATCGAACCGCGGTATTGACCGTCTAGGCGTGGTTGAGCTACAGACAACACGAGCCGTGTACCTCCTTCCTGGTGGAATGACTGGAACTGATCGTCTGTCTGACCCCCTCCGACTAATAGGCGCTGCTCATGCATGGTTATTTACATCTTTGAACGGGTTTAGTGAAATCTCTGAACAGCCAAAGAGACTGTGTCCGTGATACAATAACCACAGTCAACGTCTGTCTTCCTGGGAACCGGGGTGATGCAAAACTTATTTTGATGTGTGTATATGATGTACCAAAGAAAGATCAACATTGCGAGATCTGCCAAAACGGTTAACACTATTGTCGAGGAGTCTTTTTGTACGTCTGTCTGTCCCATCGAATACTGCTGAGGGTTACCATGTTTGAAATAAAGTGTTTCTAATCACGTATTAAAAACACTGTTTAATACACTTTATAAATGAAATGTGGCTTGATTAAAGTATGTTAATCACTGCTTAACACTAATCGAAACATCATTTTTGCGTATTTTACCATACTGCGTAATAAACCTCACTGGAGAGGGAGGGGGTTTGCCACCAAATCGATTATAGCTTTCGAAGCAGTGAACAGCTTTCTACCGGGACCACAAACTTACCCGGCTACCTCAACTGGCAACGACAATGGACGTGCTGCCCTGAACGCTTCAACGAATCGCTGCCCAGGAAAATCTTCGCTACCTTACATGGACATATTTCGCTTAGTCAATGAAAAGCGAAGACACTGTCTCTAAGTTAACTGTGACGCCTTAATTCGCTACGAAGGCACAGTACCATTGCAATAGTCTAACCGCAGAGTAGGGTTTGTAACATATTGCATAACATTATGATAATTTCGGTACCAGTTTGCTATAAATGTTACGCTGGATCCCAGTTTGAATTCTTTATTGGCGCAAAATTTTCATTCAATTTCATTACACTCCAGGTTCAGCATTTCTCAAAGAATTTCACTGATATCATTTCATATCGTTGAATTTCGTTGACTTCACCTCAGTTGACTTCATTTTACATCTACATTATTACTCTGCAATCCACATATAAGTGCCAGTCAGAGGGTCCATTAACCACATTTTATTATGAAGATCATGTCTCCCTATGCAAGTTTGTGTCGGTAACATATTTTCGCATTCTTGGGAGAAAGTTGGTTATTAAAGTTTCATTAAAAGACGTCGCCACAACGAGAAACACTTTTTCTCTAATATTTAGCAATCCAACTTGCGTATCATCCCCTCCCTTGTTTCATTATAATACAAAAGCAGCTGCACTTCTTTGGACTTTTTGCACTTCTTTGGACTTTTCCGACGTCTTCCGTAAATCCTATCTGGAAAGAATCCCACACCGCATAGCAGCACTCCAGCAGACGGCAGATAACTGTAATGTATGCAGGCTCTTTAGTGGGCCTGTTGCATCTTCTAAGTTTACTAGCAATGCAACACAGTCTTTTATTTGACTTACCCATAGCATTATCTACTTGATCGTTCCAATTTAAGTTGCTGTAACTGTTTCACTACATATTTAGTTGAATTGACAGCCTTTAGTGGTATGTGATTTATCGTGTAACCAAAATTTAATTCAGTTAGTGTGTATATAAAGGAAAGCACAATGGGAAAAAAACGCTTTTGTGCCTCCACTGAACACATTTTTTTAAATTATAATGTTGAGACAAGTAAACTGTACATCAGGCCAGTCTGGCCTGTGGCACAGAATTTAGACATTGGCAGTAGACAAACATATTACAGAGAACCATGACGATCGTTGGAGACGTAAAAGAGAAGTGTAAAACGGTCCATTTCAGCCGATAACCATTGAGAGCCGTCGGGTTTTCCCTGTGTACTGTTTCATAGCGCTGACTGCGTCTCCTGCCTCCTGTGATTAAGGCAATGGAATTGTTCGAGGAGCTAATCCCTGATAAATGTGCAAACTGGTTTTCCCGAGCATGTACCATCCCAGGTAGATGGGTACCGTTTGTGAATTTTCGTTACTCGAATGTGGTAAAGCCTTCATGTTACCGATTAGTGCCACGGAGAGCGGTGTGAATTGTCTGAAAACTTGATTCTCGCTTCTTTCACAGCAGAAACCATTCCTTCGTTGATGGACAGCATCCGTACACAACGTTCAGCTTTTGAAGTTTCTTTCTTAATCGTTCGAGGGAGAGTAACACATGGCAGAAATTCCTCGTATCCGCAATAAAGACAGCGTGAAACAAAAAATTGACATCTGGAAAATGAGACACATATTTTTAAGTATTGTCGTACACAGTTACCATTTATCTTTAGTGGTATCGGTTACTTCAGTTCTGTTATACGTTAACTTTGCTCTCTCGTTAATACGACGACAAAGGGAAGGAATTCTCTCTCTCTCTCTCTCTCTCTCTCTCTCTCTCTCTCTCTCTCTCTCTTTCTCTTTTCTTAAGAGAGACAGCCGTGTCAGTTTTTCGTATCAGAATTCTGTATAGAGCTGAGCTACACTTCCCATTTACACGAAGCGAATATAGGTACAGTTATTTTAATAATACCTATGCTTACTCGTGTTTTCTGTTTTCCAACAGTCATCCGATTACAATGTTTGCGAAGGCAGTTGTCCCTCATATTCTAGCATGCTTTTCACGACATGCTGGTTACAGATGTTCGCAGAAGTTTCACTCCTGTCATGTTTAAAGACGACTCACCTTAAGGTGTGAAAGACAATCTCCGTGCACCATCAAAGAAAATGTACGAGCACGTGATAAAGAAATTGTTGTCTTTCCCTCGTTACTCCTGACGTAGTAAATCCAAATTAACTATTTTTCTGCAACAGTAACTTTCCTGGCACTAAATAACTGCGCAAATTAGTAAGCGTCAGAAAAACTGTTTATCTTCTCGAGATCGAAAGTGAAACATTTTAAGTTAGCAATACATGAAACAGTACCATTTTCATATCGATTATACATTATGGAGCCTAATGTTTTGTAAGGTCCCTGTAATAGTTTCTAAATGTATTAGAATAACTCAATAATTTAGAGATGTGAAGCTCCTCAGTGTAAGAGTTGGACTTCATAGAGCCCTCCACATGCAGACTGGATTAAATATCAACCAGTCTATTACAGACGTGACTACAGTTTAACACTGTCGCAGCATATCTCTACAGTTTGCCGTATTACGCGTAAACAAAGCACTGTCAGATTCGAGCATAGATACAATACTACATATTATCCAATATCGTGGGATATGCTTTACTCGGAACACTCAACTATTGTCCCACTAGAGAAGTAGAACTACTGAAACTCATTTTCTGAACTTTTGCAGTGTTGTTCTTCATAGACGCACAGTGTGAATGTTGTGCTGCCACACTTGATTGGCTTAGCCAGTTGTACTCGGTTTTGAAAGCGTGGAGCGTGGAGAGGGTGCAGCGGCGGGGATTGTTTGTGTCCCGGAAACTTCCGCGTTCCGGCGGAGGTACTCTTCTCCAGGAATAGCCTGGAGAGCCCTCGGCGTCCATTACTCCAGAGCGCGTATTCCGGGAGACCCGTCCTCCGGGCTGTCACCGTCGCTGGAGTTGTTCCAGCAGGCGCTCGCACGTGCGCGACGCATGGCTGTCTGCCGCTGCTTTTCACTCTGCCTGTCCTTTTCATCTGCACGCCAGCTACTCTGGAAGTGTCGAGCGCCGGGACCGTGCTGGACCGTTTGCTAGAAATTCGTCCAGTACTTCGCCGAGGCGTTCCTTTTGTATTACCAGCTTCCTAATGTTTGAGTGCTCTCTCGCAACGTTCTCTCTCTTGCTCTCTCGTTTTAGTCAACAGTGTCCTGTTTCTGCTGTCATACGCAGGGAGCCCTACGAATCGTGGTCACCCTAATATTCTGTTTTAAAATTTAGCTGTTCACACGAAGATATTACAGTTCCACTTTTGTCGTAAATTTAAATATTCTTTAGCAGTTTTCTTTGGCTAACACCCCTTGCTTTTGATAGAAAGGAAGGAATGAAGGAAGATTAGAGTTTAACTTTCCGTTGACAGCGCGGTGTCTAGAGACGGAACAGAAGCTCGTGTTACGAAAGGATGGGGAAGGAAAACGGCTGTGCCCTTTTCAAAGGAACGTTTCCGGAACTTTCCTTGAACGATGTAGAAAAATCATGGAAAACTTAAAACTGGATGGCCGTCCCTCAAAATGCGAGTCCCAGCGTGCTGACCAGCGCACCACCTCGCTCGGTGCATTTTGATGCAGGTACACCGAGTAAGGACAACCGAAATAAATTAATAATCGAGAGGTAGCATAAAATAATTTACTATATAATGATTACTATATAATTACTATATAATAATTTACTATTCCAGACTGTAACCCTCCCACAACGTCCGATATACGCTGCAATCGACCTTGATGATGTTTATATAAGTTTTCATAAAGGCATCGATTCTCAAGGAAATGAAACGAAATTATGATGAAAAGTGCGCAACCAACAGTTAATAAGACAAGTGAATAAACTTCCCTAACAACGAATGAGTGAAAACACGCATAATTAATTCTTAATAGTTAGTCGATTTTGACAATAGTGAGAAAAAACAGCAATTTAGAAAAAAAAACGGATTATAATATGGACCAATATGGTCGCCAGTCCTAAAATTGACAATTTTTTCTTGAAACCAGTTAGTTTTTATTTAATTCAAAAGTAAGTAAGAATGAGTAATACAGATATGTGCGATAACTGTCATTATCTACCAAGGAGTCAATTTGTATAGGAGAGACTCGTACGGTATCGGTCGGCTTAAGTTTTTTGACTTTACTGTGTAACTGTGGTGGTTAATCGGAATATTAATATACTATTCTCTTACCTCAAGACATGTTCTACAAACGGCACATTGCATCGGTTTTTATGTTTTTATTTATAGTACTTAATTACATCGAAAGTAAAAGATCTCTAATTACAAGGCTTGCAGTATCGGCCACTGCACGTTCTGTGATAATATCGGTTGTTAAAGATACACAGCACTGATACTTATTGAATAAGAATAGAACACATAAGAATGGGAATTTTTTGATACTATTTGAGCTCAGCTCACCAATGTTTAGCCCACTGTTTTACAGTGATCGCAAATGAAACACAAAATATTCTCCTCCAATACATCCAACATGTGCCCAGCCTCTACATTTGGTAGATAGCAACTATTCTTCTTTAGATGACTGCGAACAGTTAAGTCCACTTTTCAGTCTCTTCTTTTGACTCATTAATATCTACTCTTTGCGTATCTGTTTTATTTTCTAACGACCGACTTAAATTAATCTTTCTTCAGCTGTCTTTCAGACTATTCCTACTTTTAAGCTCTTCTCTTCGGTGGCTATATTTTCCTTTTGTAGCTGTTGAAAAAGTTTCAGCTGCCTCTCTCGCGGTCATTTTTTTCCCATAACCTTGATGTCAGCCATTTTTCTTCAGCGTTCATTCCATTTTCCACTTATATTTTTCTCAATTTCTGCCATTTCAACTGAAAATAAGAAAGATGAAGAAAATATAATTTTAAAATAGAAATTACTTCCAATCGATACTGAAACACAATTTAGTGGCCCGTACTGCACAGAAACACGCGGTTTGTTAGATGTCATTCCTTACATAACATAGGTACCCAAATATAGCAACAAAATTAATCAGTTACCTTAAACGCGGGTAGCGCAGGCTTCGAAACAGCTTTCGTGCGCTTAAGTGCTGCGGCAACGTTATCAAGCCCCCAGAGCGGACAAAGCATGGAAGAGAGGAAGAAGATAACAGACTATAGTGCACATGCGTACACAAGCTTGGTTCTGGTTACTGTACACTTCTGCGTTTTGAAGGGGAAAGAGAAATCAATGATAATTAATCGAAACCCTCAGCTGCCAACAAGCGTTGTTGATATACCTCAATGGGGACAGCTGAAAATGTGTGCCCCCCGCCCGGTATTCGAACCCGGGATCTCCTGCTAACATGGCAGACGCTCTATCCATCTGAGCCACAGAGGGCACAGAGGATAGCGCGACTGAGAGACTTATCCCTTGCATGCTTCCCGTGAGACTCACATTCCCGACTGTCCACAACCTACATTCGTAATGTTCCTAAAGGAAAGGTATATCAACGACACCTGATGATGGCTGAGGGTTTCGATTAATTATTATTTCTTTCTAGAGAAGCTGCATGGTCATAATTGGTATTTGTTCTTTCGGAACAGTTACTATCTTCAGAAAGAGAAATCATTCGAGCAGACCGCAGGACTATTGTAATGCTGCTAACATACATTTCGCGTAAGGACCACGAAGACAAGAGAAGTCAGGGTTCGTACGGAGGCCCATAGACAGTTGCTTTTCCCTCACTCCATTTGCAAGTGGATCACGAAAGGGAATACTTGTTAGTGGTATCAGGTACCATCCACCATATAGCATCCGGTGGAATGTGGAATATGTATGTGGATATATAGATGTAATATACCCTAAACCAAAATAACTTGAAACCATAACTTTTCTAGCAAACATCATCTTGCTGTTCCCTATCTTTGTCGTAGAATCAGTCCTTGTAAGAGTAATTTGTGCAATGCAAATGTACTTGCACACAGTGTCCTACAACATCTACGAGTAATAAACTGAAAACGAGCTCGTATGGCGGCTAAATATCGGCGTCTTCGTAATGCAGATACATGCCTTGAAGTTCCTCTGTGACAAGCATTTGTGTTCCTATCTGAAAATTACATTTAAAAATAATCTCGTTTCTGAAGGGAGCTCCTTCTCTTTCCTCTTGATATATAATGAAACTGAATGTAATTTTCTCGTGAACGTGGTTCTTAAGTGAGCACATGTGAAGATGATGTTAGAAATTAGTGGTGGTGGTGGTGGTTAGTGTTTAACGTCCCGTCGACAACGAGGTCATTAGAGACTGAGCGCAAGCTCGGGTTAGGGAAGGATTGGGAAGCAAATCGGCCGTGCCCTTTCAAAGGAACCATCCCGGCATTTACCTGAAACGATTTAGGGAAATCACGGAAAACCTAAATCAGGATGGCCGGAGACAGGATTGAACCGTCGTCCTCCCGAATGCGAGTCCAGTATGAGAAATTAGTGGATTGGAAAACTATTTCGTAAGAGACGCAGATTATGTGAATGCTGACCAAGGTTGTATATAGTACGCGGAAAGAGAAGACAGAGACTCATATCCTTTAAACATGTGCCTATAAAAGGCCCACGTGACTTTACATGAACACACAGTTACAAAACAAATAAGTAATCTCATGTTCTTATCGACGGTCATAACACAGTCTCCCACATAAAACCGATACGCCTTACGGACGAGGTTCAAGTGACAGTGAACTAATTAGAAAAGGATGTTGTTACCTGCTGAAAGTGGTGGCCATGACATCCAGGCATCGCTGACTTCGTGTGATGACATCAACATCAACACGGTGTAATTCTGCAGGCGTGATGTTAATTTCTCCAGTAATGGTTCCGATAAGATCGTCTACTGTGCGAGAATTGTCAGCATACACTTTGCTTTTTCGTGTGCCCCACAAATAAAAATCACACAATGTTAAGTCCGGGGACCTTGGGGGCTAGAGACCTCTAGTGACAAGTCTGTCTTCAGAGAACACATTGGTGATGTGGACCGTACTTTGGATGTATGAGCGTTGCTCCATCTTGTTGGAATACTGCATAAATCTTCTCTGTGTCTGTTAACTGTGCATAGAAAGAGTCAAAGATCTCTAGACATCGGGCGCTGTCTAAGGTGTAATAAAAAATTTGGGCCCAATAATGCGCATGCCGGACAATACACATCAAACACCCATCTTCTCTAAGTGGGCAAATCCTTCCATGCAGAATTTGTGTGTTGTCCTGCCACCAGTAAATGCAATTCTAATAGCCAGTTACAATAAGGAACTCATTTTTCCTGATCCTCAAATATCAACTCTTGCACGACAGACTTTTAATGTCATATCTTCTAGAACGCGGTGTACGAGATATACCGCCCTGATGAGGTAACCTTCTTACCGACTAACGGAGACTTCTCGTAATGTCCAGGTGAATTCTGTCCATAGTTTCAGAGGCCCTCACAGTTGGTCGCCTGTTCCTCTTCATTCTGAACGGATACTACAGCCCTCCGTTTCTTGAACAGATCTCGAATAGTGCTGGTCTAGTAGAGTACCTGCCAGGACACTTCACTTGAAAAATTTCTTTACATTCCTAAATGGCTTCTGTCTTTATGTAACACTCCGAAATATCAGTTCGCTGTTCTAACAATGTAACAATACGAGCTTCTCACAACAACTGACGCATCAACACACACCTGCACTCAACTTCCCGATAAAAGGCAGTGAAGCCAACTTTCGAGTCAGTGTTACCACTTCATAAGCAATTCGACTAGAGATGATTAAGCGGTACCTGAGGCGTACCAGTTTCGTGTGCGACAACCTCTGTTATTTAATAAGAGGAAGAGCATTGCGGGAGGCGTGCCAGAGATATGTCCCTGCAGTCGCACCATCCTCTGTGTCCTCGGTGGCTCAGATGGACTGAGCGTTTGCCATGTAAGCAGGAGATCCCGGGTTCGAGTCCCGGTCGGGGCAAACATTTTCAACTGTCCACGTTGAATATATCAACGCCTGTATGCAGCTAGGCGTATTATTTCATTGTAACCTCGCTAACTGATTCTTCGCGCCAAGCAGTACTACTGGCTGGCTAATCTCAAGAGTTTAAAAAGCATGCTTGAGGCATGTTCTTGCGGAGATCAACCAAAGATTAAGCTGCTCTAGTCGATGGAAGGCTGAATGCTCAGGAAGTCCACGTAGTCCCCCTGTCACTTCAAATAACCATAACTTGGAAATTATTAGATACACAGCATCACGGTTTGTTTTAAAACATTTCACAGATCTCACAGTTCTTTTCTGTTATGTCAGAATTTCTTTGCGGGCCCAGTCATCACTCGCAGACCATCAAAGAGATGTTCTACCCACGTTGTGGTCAGCATTGCGGCATCAGCAGTTCTCATTGCTTCATTGATTAATGCACGAATGATAGCAACGTCATCGACTGTTGTTGTGTACAAGCGATCCTTGACATCATCCAACAAAAAGAAGTCTAATGGCGTGACGTAGACAGAAAGTGAGTTGGGACAATGTGATGGGTCCATCACGACCCATTCACTTCTCAGGAAATTTGTCATTCAGCACAAACTGCACGTTCAGACTCAAGTGCGGGTGCGAATCATTATGCATAACCGTTATCACAGATGGATTCTGCATACCAGAAGAGCTTTGCGCCTTCTCGTGCCCTGTCGCCATTGTG
Organism: Schistocerca piceifrons; assembly: GCF_021461385.2. Classification (NCBI taxonomy): domain Eukaryota; kingdom Metazoa; phylum Arthropoda; class Insecta; order Orthoptera; family Acrididae; genus Schistocerca; species Schistocerca piceifrons. Next base: position 316,410,349 of record NC_060139.1, on the reverse strand, counting down.
ATACGCTGCAAGTCAAATTTCCAACAAAGAACTAAGGAAAAAGATTTGACAGCAGCTAAATGTTTTACAATAAACAGTCTGTAACAGTTTCCAAGTTATAATCTTCTGAAATGTTTGCGGGATTCACGGAACGGGATTGCGCAGTGGTTAGCAACCTGGACCCGCATTCTGGAGGAAGGCGTTCGGCCTTCCTGATTTAGGTTTTTCGTGATTTCCCTTAATCGCTTAAGGTAAGTGCCGGGATGATTCCTTCGAAAGGGCACGGCCGCTTTCTTTTTCCATTCTTCCTTAATCGGGCTTTTGCTCCGTCTCTAATGACTTCGTTGTCGACGGGGCGTTAAACACTAATCTCCTCCGGTAGCGGTGTTTTATAGGCACTCTGCATGTTCTAAGAGACTTACAAGTGATTATCAATACGCATACGAACACATAATATTTAGGGTGGCTATAGATAATGGCTTTCAACATGTGTCATTGCAGAATATTGAAACCTTCCCTTTGAATGTAATTTTACTATGTAATACAATTCCGTTGAATGTTTTCTTTCATTACTGTGTTTAATGTGTTTTATCTTATTTATGCTTCGAAAAATTTTAACTGTGATAAACGGAAACGTGTTGAACTAAGAAAGGTAATTCACTAAAAAAACTAATATGATTATTGATGGTGCAAGTTATTATGTTACGAACAGCTTGGGATATCTGAATAAGTCATTTTAAGTGATTTGAGCCTAGATTGTTGGTGAAACATAGTAATTGTTACAGAAGGAAAGACATTTTTGCTTCACCAGGACAAGCATTTGTGTAGGAAGACTGGGATCAGAAACACGCATACCAGGAGCATCCACAACATCCTCCACAAATTACTGTCTAGAGAGTCGAATAGGTCACTCCATGCATTGAGTAATTTTCTCTTGCACTTATTCGTCCATAAACCCATAAAAGTGTCACAGTTTTGTCGAATTTCGGGATGAAAACATAATTAGCTAGTGAAATCACATAAATAAACATCGACAACCTTATTTCTTTAGAAACGAACTCAGCCTCTATTCCACGTGAAAAGAGCTCGAGCAGATGCGCGTGCGCGTGCGCGTGCGCGTGCGCGTGCGCGCGCCCACACACACACACACACACACGCACACACACACACACACACACACACACACACACACACACACACACACACACACACACACAGCTTCATCTGTAGGCGATCTATACTTGGTGGTTGATAACGAATTCTCGCTTCTACGAAGGGTGCTGCTCTACACGAAGGAAAAAGGCCTTATCCAGTAGTCAGCTGTATCTACGGCTAGAGGTCTGTGAGTCCACAATTTCATGCAACATCCCTCTCATTCTGCGAAAACAAGACACGTCATCATTTCGCAAGTGAAGTTATGACATGCAGTTCACTGTAGATGTTGGAATGCCCACTGAAAGCGTTTTCTCTCAGCGTGAAGGAGGGAAGGAAGGAAAAAAACAAACAAAATGAGAAGTTGGTTTAAAAGCGCTGCAACAACAACGTCTTCAGTAACGATTGCAAAAAGATAGTGCCAGAAATAGGGTCTGAGCTCCTCGAAGTATCTGTTATGTCTGGACATTCGCCTGCCACTGCGGCTACCGGCACGACACCTGCGACCAGCCGGTGGCCGCGTTCCGATACTGCAAGCTTATTCCTCTGGAGACGCTACGTGCGCCGGCGATGGAAATATTGGTGTGCGCGCACCGCTTGTATGGCAAAATTATGTACGGCAACATAAGCACGCCTGTTGACAAGCCAGTCTCTAGAAGGCGCCACCACAGACACCATCAAAGACACCAGCCTCACCGCGAGCAACGGGCGCATCAACAACAGCCGCACTGCAATCGTAGGCACTATGTTGTATCCGCAAGTCGCGTGCTCATCGAGCGCCGCGTGCATTTGCTTCCAGCAGCCGTATGTGTAAGACGCTGCCCGAACGTTAGCAGGCAGCTCACGTCTGCACCCAGTCTCTCCCTCACCCTCTCGCTCTCCCCCGCCCCTCCCCTCCCCCCCTCCCCCCTCCCCCGGCTTCACCCGAACTCCTCAGCTCCATCCAGTCGAGACCTGCTTCTGCATCTACACCGCGCCGTAGCGCCACACCAGCGGCCACCAGGGAGGATACTCCACAACAAACACAATAAGCAGCCAGCCATCATCTCCGGAGCCTTCGCCTCCTGAGACACTAGCTCGGCGCCATTGGACTTGCACTGTTCTGTCAAACTTAGGCTTTGAACCTGTGCCAAGCAGTTACCGTCACGACCTGCATATATGGTGTCTGATCTTACGGACATGCACGAAATAACAACCATTTTGATCGTGAAACCACTGTAGATCAAGAAACGAAGCAATTAAAGACATTAGCTGCCAGTGGGCATCGACTTACATCATTGCGGCAAACTGAAAATTTGTGCCGGGCTGAGATTCGAACCGGAGTCTCCTACTTACGAGACAGATGCGATGAACACTGTGTCATCTGGGCACAGTGGTCACTGCAACCGCATGGACCTCCGTAGCATGCCTCCCATGAGGCATAAATTCTCAACTCATACTACTGTGTAGTGTCCCTGCACATTAACTTCATTACTCGTGGCATCTGGAATATTCTCGTAAGATTCAGACGTTTCCAAAAGAACAAATTTCACATATGCAGGGTGGTCCATTGATCGTGACAGGGGCCAAATATCTCACAGAATATGCATCAAACGAAAAAAACTACAAAGAACGAAACTTGTCTAGCTTGAAGGGGGAAACCAGATGGCGCTATGGGTGGCCCGCTAGATGGCGCTGCCATAGGTCAAACGGATATCAACTACGTTTTTTAAAATAGAAACACCCATTTTTTATTACATATTCGTCTAGTACGTAAGGAAATATGAATGTTTTAGTTGGACCACGTTTTTCATTTTGTGACAGATGGCGCTGTAATAGTCACAAACATATCGCTCACAATTTTAGACGAACAGTTGGTAACAGGTAGGTTTCTTAAATTAAAATGCAGAACGTAGCTACGTTTGAACATTTCATTTCGGTTGTTCCAATGTGATGCATGTACCTTTGTGAACTTATCATTTCTGAGAACGCATGCTGCTACAGCGTGTTTACCTGTAAATACCACATTAATGCAATAAATGCTCAAAATGATGTCCGTCAATCTCAGTGCATTTGGCAATACGTGTAACGACATTCCTCTCGACAGCGAGTAGTTCGCTTTCCGTAATGTTCGCACATGCATTGACAATGCGCTGACGCATGTTGTCAGGCGTTGTCGGTGGATCTCGATAGCAAATATCCTTCAACTTTCCCCACAGAAAGAAATCCGGGGACGTCACATCCGTTGAACGTGCGGGCCATGGTACGGTGCTTCGACGACCAATCCACCTGTCATGAAATATGCTATTCAATACCGCTTCAACCGCACGCGAGCTATGTGTCGACATCCATCATGTACATCGCCATTCTGTCATGCAGTGAAAATCTTGTAGTAACATCGGTAGAACATTACATAGGAAATCAGCATACATTTCACCATTTAGATTGCCATCGATAAAATGAGGGCCAATTATCCTTCCTCCCATAATGCCGAACCATACATTAACGCGCCAAGGTCACTGATGTTCCACTCGTCGCAGCCATCGTGGATTTTCCGTTGCCCAATAGCGCATATTGTGCCGGTTTACGTTACCGCTGTTCGTGAATGACGCTTCGTTGCTAAATAGAACGCGTGCAAAAAATCTGTTATTGTCTCGTAATTTCTCTTGTGCCCAGTAGCAGAACTGTACGCAACATTCAGAGTCGTCGCCATGCAATTCCTGGTGCATAGAAATATGGTAGCGTGCAATAGATGTTGATGTAGCGTTCTCAACACCGACGTTTTTGAGATTCTCGATTCTCGCGCAATTTGTCTGCTACTGATGTGCGGATTAGCCGCGACAGCAGCTAAGACACCTACTTGGCCATCATCATTTGTTGCATGTCGTGGTTGACGTTTCACATGTGGCTGAACACTTCCTCTTTCCTTAAATAACGTAACTATCCGGCGAACGGTCCGGACTCTCGGATGATGTCGTCCGGGATACCGAGCAGCATACATAGCACACGCCCGTTGGGCATTTTGATCACAATAGCCATACATCAACACGATATCGACCTTTTCAGCAATTGGTAAACGGTCCATTTTAACACGGGTAATGTATCACCAAGCAAATACCGTCCGCACTGGCGGAATGCTACGTGATACTACGTACTTATACGTTTGTGACTATTACAGCGCCATCTATCACAAAGCGAAAAAAGTAGTCCAACAAAAAACATTCATGTTTCTTTACGTACTACACGAATATGTAATAAGAATGGGGGTTCCTATCTAAAAAAAAAACGCAGTTTATATCCGTTTGACCTGTAGCAGCGGCATCTAGCGGGCCAACCTTAGCGCCATCTGGTTTCCCTCTTCAAGCTAGACGAGTTTTGTTCTTTGTAGTTTTTTCGTTTGATGCTTATTTCGTGAGGTATTTGACCTGGTCACTATCAATGGACCACCCCGTATAATTAAGGCTATGACGGCCAATGATCTCTTCAGCGCAAATGCACACCATCCTAGAATTCTTACGGGAATTGGCGAGAAATGTCGAGAATTGGAGAGGTACCACGAGCAATGAGGCTAATGAGCAAGGCCATTGCCGGCCGCGGTGGTCGTGCGGTTCTAGGCGCTCCAGTCCGGAGCCGCGCTGCTGCTACGGTCGCAGGTTCGAATCCTGCCTCGGGCATGGATGTTTGTGATGTCCTTAGGTTAGTTAGGTTTAATTAGTTCTAAGTTCTAGGGGACTGATGACCGCAGCAGTTGAGTCCCATAGTGCTCAGAGCCATTTGAACCAAGCAAGGCCATTACATCAGTGGTGTGTGGTATAAGCTGAGAATTTGGTTGTGACGGGAGGCGTGCTAGAGTAGTCCGCGCGGGTTGTGACGGGAGGCGTGCTAGGGTAGTCCGTGCGGTTGAAGAGACCACTGCCCAGATGGCGCAGTGGTCAATGCATCTGCCTAATAAGCAGACCGGAAAACACGTCTGGTGTGTCACTCATACACGGTATTGGTGACAGGACGTGTGTCATATGACGGGATTCCGTTACCGATGCAACTAATTTGTACCACTGGTAAGTAAGTGAGATGTATCCTTCTCCTTTTAGGTATTCGTATGAATGTGCATGTGATCAGTCCCAAGGAAATGATGAAAACGTAATAGTTTGTCACGTAAGCTGCAACAAATGAATGCAACAGTTTCCCACTCACCCGGTTTCTCTGTGCTCTGTCAAAACATGTTTTTAACGTTTTTGAAGTTGCGTTCCGTTTTTGAAGTTTTGAATCATGCATTCCTTTGCTGTAATATAGTTTACACCCGTTTATTTATTCTTTTCATTTGTGTGAAACGTCTATGTGGTATCTCGCCTGCTCTCACTAATCATCACATTTACTAGCGACAGTAACGTATTCTTACCACATGACTCATATTCTGTAACCAATGTATAGTCTGACAACTGCGGAGAATACAGAAGGAGAACAAACATTCCAGTGAGCGGACGGACAGTTCATAATGTTGTGAAAAGAAGTAAACTAAGTGGCAGGGGGTAGGAGTTTTGAACACGAGTCGTCCGGTTTACAGTCCAACACGCCGCGTCTGTTCAGTGTCGCGACTTTGCTCTTGTTAATCTTTGACCGTTCACTACTTTTTTTCACTTCAGTATATATTCTTTCTGTTGCCTTTCGCTGGCCGCTGTGGCCGAGCGGTTCTAGGTCTTCAGTTCGGAACCGCGCTGCTACTACAGTCGCAGGTTCGAATCCAGCCTCGGGTATGGATGTGTGCGATGTCTTTAGGTTGGTTAGTTAGATAGTTAGTTAGGTTAGGTTCTAAGTCTAGGGGACTGATGACATCAGGTGTCAGTCTCATAGTGTTTAGAGACTCTTTTTGTTTTCATGCTTGATCTGTGTTCAGTTTTTGACGGAGTATCCACAGGCCCATCTTGCCACTAAATCTGTATCGGGGTACGATAGTTAGTTTCCCTTGTAAGTGGCATTCTGCGTCATGTGTTTGTTGTTTTCCAGTAAGATCGTCTTTCTGTTTTCTTTAATAGAATGTAAAACTTCGCATTCTACATCATGTGAACGATTTTCTGTTGAAAGATGACTAGCAAAGTTTTCTTCTGTACAAATAATATCTGCGTTCGTCATACTTCATGTTTCTCTGTATTGGCGACATTCAGTAGTCGACTGAAGATAGCTTGAGAAGCCGAAAGCCGGTTCTTGACGAAATAAATATAATTTTGCAGTAACGTCACGAAGTGCTTTCCTTTTGAGTATTATTATCATGTGCTGCCAAGCACTTCAGTTAACACAAGCATTTCAGTTAATCTGTATTAAAAGCTAAACAAGGGGATCAGTGCTCTAATTTCAGATTTGGTGCCGGCCGAAGTGGCCGTGCGGTTAAAGGCGCTGCAGTCTGGAACCGCAAGATCGCTACGGTCGCAGGTTCGAATCCTGCCTCGGGCATGGATGTTTGTGATGTCCTTAGGTTAGTTAGGTTTAACTAGTTCTAAGTTCTAGGGGACTAATGACCTCAGCAGTTGAGTCCCATAGTGCTCAGAGCCATTTGAATCAGATTTGGTGAAATTAACTGATGGAAGCTGCCTCCCATGAAACGTATTATCTTGCTCCTCTTAAAAGTCGGTTGTTAGTTTCAATAAATATTAGCAATATTAACGATAATATCTAAAAAATAAAACCAAGTGAAAAACCTCTAAGCACAATGATTGTTAACTGTAAATACAAGTAAAATACATGGTATGAAAAGAGACGGATATTTTCATTTAATTATGTTACTTCAGACTCAACATTCAATTCATGCAAACTTAGTTTAGAAGGAAGGAAAAAGCTATTAGCCTGAAACACCCGATCAGCGATAAATTCAATAAAATTATAACACAAACAACAGCTTACGTTCCATTTGCACGCTCCTGCTCGGTGAAACAGCGACAAGACAAGACAACACAGTTATGTTGTCAATTACAAATTGTTCTCAAACGCTGCACGCTGTTGAAGTACGGAACAGGATGCGGATTGTCAGAGAAAGATGGCTCAAATGGCTCTAACTACTGTGGGACTTAACATCTGAGGTCATCAGTCCCCTAGACTTAGAACTACTTAAACTTAAGGACATCACACACATCCATGCCGGAGGCAGAATTCGAACCTGTGACCGTAGCTGCGGCGCGGTTCCGGACTGAAGCGCCGAGAACCGCTCGGCCACAGCGGCCGGCAGAGAAACAAGTTAATTTGACATAAGAAGGTTTCGATTGCTCTTTGCCATTGGCAGTTCTTACCCAATTAGCCAACTGACTGGAAATGAAGTAACTGCAAGTGATAATAAATTATTAGTGTTCTTTCAAACACCAGACGCATGGTAGAGGAATATGTTGTCTTAAGTTTGTTTGTGAAAGATGAAAGGGTATTTTTGTGTTACTGGTAGCAGCTACATGATTCTCTACTTGCTATCAAAATGAGGAATTGGAAATTAGAAACATTCGGTATTTTGGCGAAGAGTTCTCGGGCTTCCAGCCGGGTGGCGGTGTCTTCAAACAGCGACGTTTCGACGAGTGACATACTCATCATCTTCTGGCGAAGTGCCGAGACTTTGCGGATGCCAATCCCTTTATACCTGCGGTGTGCCCCCCACCACCTGGCCGCGGGAGGCTGGGTCCAGAGGAGCCGGCGGGCGAGGTGGAGCGGGAAGCGGGTGCGCCGTTCGTGTCTCCGTCAGAGCATTCTGATTGCGTCTCGTGAGCTGGACGGTTCTTGTTGCGTTCCTGGCGTATTGCGGCTAATGCTGGATTCCAGGCCGCGCTCAGTTGATAGCCTTCGTCCCTGTTCACAAGGTTCTCGTGGACCCGTATTTCTATTGATTCTTTAATGACGCTATCCCAATAGCTCCCGGCTCGGGTGGTCAGGGACCACTACAGAATTGGTTGGCTTGATCGTAACAGCTGGCTCATCTATGTATCAGTCAGAAAGATATTTTAATAATACGAAAAAGAATAAGTGCAATCTGCTTGTATGTTACACTCGTTTAAAGAAAATCTTGCAAGAGGCCGCGCATGAGTTGACGACACTTTTCTTTAGTGTCCGGTGTCAGTTGGGCCTCCGAGCATTCTCAACGCGCCCCCACTTATTAAGATAAGTAATTTTAAGTCGAGCAACGAATTAAATAGGAAGGTCCTCGTAGATGAATAATGGGCTTCGTCTTTGAAAAATCAGTGATATCGAGTGGTGGCGTCGTCCAAGCACAGCTCCTGTCGCCAGCTTGGACGAAGGTGTGATCTGTGTAGCGCACGCAGAGCGTTGGAGAGTGCTAGGTCTACCAAGTCACCTTCAGCGAAGTGAGAGGGGGTGAAAATCTCCCAGGAAGTTTAATACAGGTGATTCTGGAACGGAGAAGATAAGGTTTGATCCATAGGAAATGAATGAGTGTGCAAACGTTTAAGGACATAATTTAAGAAAAAATTATTTTCCCAACAGTTAAACCTTGTAACCTTCCCCTTCCTATCGGCCTGCTGGATTGCGATATAACTGACCCTGATACACCCAATGAAATCTTACAGTGAGTGAGGCTACCGTTACCAAAGGAAAATAACACTGTTTAGTTAGAGGAAAGTGTACGACAGATTGTTCTGAAGGAAGAATCTGTTCTAAACGTAAGCTAAATGGTTCAAATGGCTCTGAGCACTATGGGACTTAACATGTAAGGTCATCAATCCCCTAGAACTTAGAACTACTTAAACCTAACTAACCTAAGGACATCACACACACCCATGCCCAAGGCAGGATTCGAACCTGCGACCGTAGCGGTCGCGCGGTTCCACACTGTAGCGCCTAGAACCGCTCGGCCACTCCGGCTGGCGTAAGCTAAATATTGATGATAATTTTGAAATGGGTGAAATATAGTGCAATCGCTAGCGAACCGCACAGGGGGGAAAAAAGGGTACCATATAATTTTTTGAAAGTAAAGTTAAATGGAGTGATGGTTAAATAAATGACTTGCTTAACTTAAAATTTGTGATGTAAAAACTACTTTCATTAACCTCAGTGTGACGTAATACAAAATTTAAAAAAAGGCAAGCAATTTACTTTTTGTTATTGAAAGATTGAATTGAATTTACTTTAAGCAAATGAGCAACTGATTTTACTTTTAAAATAACTACAATAAAATATATACCATGCGAGCAAAAGTCACTCGCTGAGCTAAATAGAGAATAAATGAAACTGCGCACTCTTGTGCTGTATCTTTAGTTATTAGTTTTGCCAGTGAAATTTTACGTTACTTTAAGCAAATGAAATTAATCCTAAAATTTTCAAATTAGTTTAGCCCCTGTTATGCAACGCAGGAATTAACAGTTATTGAAACAGAAAATTTAGACTCAAACAGGTCATCAGCAAACACACAAAACTGGCAGTAAATAGTCAATCACCGGCCGGTGTGACCGATCGGTTCTAGGCGCTTCAGTCTGGAACCGCGTGACCGCAACGGTCGCAGGTTCGAATCCTGCCTCGGGCATATTTGTGTGTGATGTCCTTAGGTTAGTTAGGTTTAAGTAGTTCTCTGTTCTAGGGGACTGATGACCTCAGATGTTAAGTCCCATAGTGCTCAGAGCCATTTGAACCATTTTGAAAAGTTAATCAATTTTCATATTTTACGACACTCGGTGATTGCATGGAACGGAAAAGGGACCCTGCCTGGTAATAATGTCTGAGGGCAATGACAACACAGGCGCCCTATAAGTTTCAACTATTGCAAGTTATTATTCAGTTCAGTCATACTTTGTCATACTTGTGGAAGAAAATCAACTGGGTGAAGCCACTACATTCCTACATCGGTCAGTTAACAGTCTTACGATGTTGCAGCTGTGCGGACGACCAAGAATGCAGTCGTTGTTGCTGCTGCTGTTTGAGAACCACGAGTCGTCTCCAGAGACACGGATAATTACAGTAGAGGTACTGGTTAGTATCGAGGCTTCCTAAGCGTGTCCGCTCCTACCGTGCTCTCAATACTCGCGGGTAAACAAATCAGGTGCGTCTGCATTGCCGCTCGCATAGCTGCACAACGCGTCGGCGGGGGCGCCCAACAAACACTTCCGCACTCTTTCATAACTCAAACTGCTCTCCCCCATCTCTGCTCGCAATGCGACAGAGACTCTCCATACTCGTAGATAAACGACGGCACAGCTACTGCCATTTCGTCATTGCTATCGATACATTTCAGTAAAGTTCCCTTGGCTGTTACCCAACAGTTTACAATATTTTGATTATAATTACAATCAGTTATATACAGTAAGAAATAAATACACTATTACATCGATTACTTGTTAAATATAGTTTCCGTAATGCAGCTTACAGCTTCAGAATCAAAATACAGGACAAGTTATCAACGGATATTAAACGGCGAAAATTTTGGGTGGTGCAGAAGATATTTTATGTGGATTTTCGGCGTTACAACCTTATTCGGAGAGTTGTGGTACAGTACACCATACCAGCAGTTCCAAATCCCAGGGTTCTACCTTCCGCTCTCAGACACAAGTGCTCTGCTTGCAACTTATTGCTTAAATAACTCATTCACATTAGGACACAAGTGTGAGACAGTGCCTGATCCTGTTTATGTTTATATTCCGACGCACAGAAAACATCCATTATTACTCTTTGTGACTTACACTATCAGGTGCCTTAGTGATACTACGAGACAAAAGCGAAACAGCGCTTGTTCCTCTTTATATTCTGACAAACAAAAAACGTCAATTACAACTCGTTGATAGTCTACACAGACACTATAGTGCTTATTCTTCTTTACCATATTGAGAAGTTAGTAACTCTTGCTGCATACTTAACTGGTAACCAAACAGCATCGAGGTATCACTCTGTAGTGACTCCGAGGCTGGGCTGTAGCACTACTCCTGACGACTCGGCTGTGACCGTTTCCTGGTGATGACTGCTTCTGACTCACGAAGCTGACTTGCCACTGTGCGCTAGCCGCTGATGTACTGGTTTTTCAGTGATTCTTAAGTGAATTTCTCCCACAGAGCTGCTTTCCCCTGTCTCTTCCGCAGCTCTTCCTAAGGACCGGGATTCCTCCAGAACTTCCAGAAGCTCTCGAGCTATCTGGCTGTATGACATCGTCTGCCGCTCACCATGGTGCCCGAAGGTGTTGTCCTCTATAGCCACTACAGCCCCGCAGTTTTCTCAGCAGGCTGTCAACAATTCTTACTTCATACGGAGCGCTGAGCTGATTCCGGATGCCCATCTGGTACCACGTATTGTGTGTTTTCTTAATATCTTTCCTCAAAACCATGTCACTTCTTACGTTACTAAAATTTGATAGCAATAACAGGTACAAGGATTATCTAACTACACATTCAACAGAAAAAAGATCCACTGGATGCCTTATTTATTGTTTCTAATAGTTACGCACACCGAAACTGAATCTAAATACTTAGGTGAAATACCATAACGATACATGAAAGATCATTAAGTTATATGAATCAGACTTTTGAAAACACTTAAGAGTAGTTCACAAGGTACGAGGGAACGAATAGAACCATTGCCTACTTACTTCTCTAGCACCCAAATAATTGGATAGAACATGCTGTGGCTGCATGACAGTCATTTAATAGGAGTTAATAGTTGGCTAGTGACATTGTAATGAGCATCACTTCGTCCAAACAAAAGAAAAAGCGAAATAACGCTTCACATTAAATTGTTCGCATATTCGAATGAGCAATCTCCATGGCCGCGATAAGAAAATGGTTCCATAAGAGCGATCTGATCCCCACACCTTATTAAGTGCGACATTGTATCTTGCTCCACGTGTCGCGACTACAAGGAAACTCATCAAAATAGGTGGCGAAAAGAACCCTAAGAAGCTGCTCACTGCAAGGATAATTCACTTTACAAGAAAGAAAGCGATGACGAAACTTACAGAGAACCATGAACATCTGTGAAACACTCTTCATCACCACATGTGCGACGACCACAAAAAAATCATTACTAAATTTGAATTTACTCTAGCAAAAATTACTGGAGGAGAAAGCGTTCAGCAAAAGAACTATTTTCATCGATAGAAAGCTGAATTAAAACTCTGCAACTCTCTGGAAACTTCAAAGAACCCTACAACACACACGTGCACCCCCATCACAAAGAAATGTCTGACAAAAATATAGTAGGCGAATCAGGCAAAAGAGCAATAGAAACGTTAACTCAAGAAAAACTTCGAGAGTGAAGCACTCCGTCAGTCCTATCGGGACTTTACAAATCCACCCGACCATGAAAGCACACACACAAAGATTCATCTACAAACTGAGAGAAAGTTTCGAACAGAACTCAACCTCTCCGTCCTTCCAGTACCTCCGCGAGAACATTTCGCACCTAAACTGGTAGCAGGCAAACGAGGCACGTGACCTGTTGCCAGCCCATGAACATAGGAGGAACTGCCCTCGCGAATCTCTCTACCCAGAGAAACTCCAAATGACAGACCAAAGATGAACACCAATACTTATACTCACTACATGGCGGGACTTTTAAAAAACTGCTTAAACATTGTCTGTGCGCGTGATGCACCTAATTACGCAGAAGTGGATGGGGATATAACGGAGCTAACTACGTGTCATTACAACTATTTCTGTTACACTTTCTTGTTCTTGCATTCGTCTGCAGTCAAAGTGACGGAAATTACTTTCGACGGAGACGACAAAAGCCATAGGATAGCAATATAGAAATATACAGATGGCTGTAGTATCGCATACACAAGATACAAAAGGGCAGTGTGTGGACGGAGCTGTCTCTTGCACTCTGTTTCTGACATGATTATGACGACGCGACGGGAATTAACAGATTTGGAAGGCGGAATACTACTTGGAGCATGGGACATTGCGTTTCGGAGATCCACAGTGTCAGGAGTTTGCCGAGAGTACCAAATTTCAGGCATTACCTCTCACCACGGACAACGCAGTGGCCGACGGCCTTCACTTAACGACCGAGAGAAGCGTCGTTTGCGTAGAGTTGTCAGTGCTAACAGATGAGCAACACCGCGTGAAATAACCACAGAAATCAATATGGGACGTATGACGAACGATTCCATCAGGACAGTGCGGGGAAATTTGGCATTAGTGGGCTATGGTAGCAGACGACCGAAGCGGGTGCCTTTGCCAACAGCACAACGTCACCTGCAGCGCCTCTGCTGGGCTCGTGACAATATCGGTTGGAACCTAGGCGATTGCAAAATTGTAGCCTGGTCATATGAGGCCCGATTTCAGTTGGTAAGAGCTTATGGTAGGTTTCGAGTGTGGCCCAGACCCCACCGAAGCGATGGATCCAGTTTGTCAACAAGGCACTGTGCAAGCTGGTGGTGGCTCCGTAACGGTGTGGGCTTTGTTTACATGGGATGGAGAAGGTCCTCTGGTCCAACGGAACCGATCATTGGCTGTAAAATGGTTATGTTGGGCTACTTGGAGACTATTTGTAGCCATACCTTTTATGGATGACAATGCGCCATGTCACCGGTCAACAACTGTTCGCGATTGGCTTGAAGAACAATCTGGACAATTCGAACGAATGATTTGGCCACTCAGATCTCCCGACATGAATCCAGTCGAATATGTATGTGACATAATCGAGACGTCAGTTCGTGCACAAAATCCTGCAACGGTGACACTTTCGTAATTACGGATGGCTATATGGGCAGCGTGGCTCATTATTTTTACATGGGACTTCCAATGACTAGTTGAGTCTATGCCACGTTGAGTTGCTGAACTACGCAGGGTGGAAAGAGGTCCGACACGGTATTTGCAGGTATCCCGTGTCTTTTGTCACCTCAGTGCAAGAGGGAACGAGTCCGTCAGAAAAAAAACAGTGGGCACGTTTCGGTCTTACGTAAATTTTTAAAGAGTCCAACTTCTACGCGATGTGCACAGAGTGCGTCAAGAATTGTTTCGCTGAAATGTGGAAGGCGGACGGACGCAATCTGTGAGAGAGGCCACCGCCGGCGCGGCGGTAGTCACACGGCCGCCAACTTTGTGCAGAGTCCCCCGTAACTCGCGGCAGGTTGCGGCAGCCGCTCTCCATCCTGTGCCCCTTTTTTGCCCGCTCGCTGCTGTTACCGGCCCTGTTCCGGTGTTCTCCCCTATTAACTGCGAGCAGCGTGCTAAACTTTTCCTCCAGTGCGTCGCGTCCCCAGAGGAATTACGCGAGCTAAACTTGCCCGGGCCGCTTGTTAATGTCGCGGGCGTGGTTTCCTGCAACACCGCGCTCGACGAAAGTTCGAACCATCAAAAGTCTCCATACCATGACAGTAGAGGAGCGCAGCTTATTTCAGAGTTTCGTTTCGTTAAACTTTATTTCATGTTGGCGATATTATAGCATGTAAAACGAATCGCCACATAGAGTAAGACACTAGGCATTTAAAACACACATGCGCTCATCGTACCTATCTATTTGAAGAGAGAGATAAGTGTCGAGATTACATGAATCAATGATTTGCCACTAAACATGGTAGGTAACTAAAAATTAGCTGTATTCTCATGACATAAGTGACATTGTTAAAGACGTGGAAAAAATGTAAGTAATTACCAAATAAGGTAACGTGAGGAATAACAACAGCTTATGTTCTGCAGAAGACAGAGTAAAGATTAGCTTGCAAGAAACAAATTGCACACAATTTATGATAAGGAGCACTTGTAGCAGCGAAATTTTACTGAACAGTGAGCGCTGATTTATATCAATCGAGCAGATGAAAATTTGTTCCGGACTGGGATTCGAACACACGTCTCTTGCTTACTAGACGGATTCACTGACCATTACACCATCCAGACGCAGTGGTCACCACAATCGCACGGACTACCCTAGGACGCCTTCCGTCATACCCTATTCTCAACTTATACCACACTTCACTGCTGATTTCCCCTGCTTATTAGCCTTATTACTAGTGGCGTCTCACCAATTCCCGTAACAGTTCAATCTTGTTGTGTCTCTGCACTGAAGGGATCATTGGCATTCTTCGTCTTAATTGTACACACATCAAAAAAAGTTTTGCATCACCCCGATTTCCAGAACTCCTGACTGTTCAGAGATGTCATTAAACCCGCCCAAAGATGTAAACAACCATGCATGAGCAGCGCGTATTAGACAGAAGGGGTCCGACAGCCGATTAGTTCCAGTCGTTTCACCAGGAAGGAGGTACACGGCTCGTGTTATCAGTAGTTCAACCATGTGTAGACGGTCAATACCGCGGTTCGATCACGTGCGCATTGTTACTTTGTGTCAAGAAGGTCTCTCAACAAGGGAAGTGTCCAGGAGTCTCGGAGTGAACCAAAGCGATGTTGTTCGGACATGGAGGAGATAAAGAGAGACAGGAACAGTCGATGACATGCCTCGTTCAGGCCGCCCAAGGGCTACTACTGCATTGGATGACCGCTACCTCTGGATTATGGCTCGGACGAACACTGACAGCAACACCATCATGTTGAATACTGCTTTTCGGGCAGCCACAGGACGTCGTGTTACGACTCAAACTGTGTGCAATAGGCTGCATGATTAGCATCTTCATGCCCGACGTCCATGGCGAGGTCCGCCTTTGCAACCACGACACCTTGCAGCGCGCTACAGATGGGTCCAGAACATGCCGAATGAACCACTCAGAATTGGCGTCACGTTCTCTTCACCGATGAATGTCGCATATGTCTTCAACCAGACAATCGTAGGAGACGTGTTTGGAGGCAACCCGGTCAGGCTGAACGCCTTATACACACTGCCCAGCGAATGCAGCAAGGTGGATCTTTCCTGCTGTTTTGGGGTGACATTATGTGCGGCAGACGTACGACGCTGGTGATCATGGACGGCGACGTAACGGCTGTACGATACCTGGATGCCATCCTCCGACCGATAGTGCAACCATATCGGCAGCATGTTGGCGAGGCATTCGTCTTCATGGACGACAGTTTGCGCTCCCATCATGCACATCTTGTGAATGACTTCCTTCAGGTTAAGGACGTCGCTCGACTATAGTGGCCAGCATGTTATGTAGACATGAACCCTATCGAACATGCCTGAGATAGATCGAAAAGGGTTTTTTATGGATGACGTGACCCACCAAACGCTCTGAGAGATCTATTCCGTGTCGCCGTTGAGGAGTGGGACAATCTGGACTAACAGTGCCTTGATGAACTGGTGGACAGGATGCCACGACAAATACAGGCCTGCATCAATGCAAGCAGACGTGCTACTGGGTATTAGAGGTACCGGCGTGTACAGCAATCTGGACCACCACCTCTGAAGGTCTCGCTGTACTGTGGTACAACATGCAATGTGTGGTTTTCATGAGCAATAAAAAGGGCGGAAATTATGTTTATGTTGAACTCTATTCCAATTTTCTGTACTGGTTCCGGAACACTCGGAACCGAGGTGATGCAAAACTTTGATGTTTACGTAAGTGTGTAGGTCTCTTCTTTCAAACATGTCAGAAAAAAGATACCACGAATACAAAAATTTATTGTTAGATGGATTAGAAAGTCACTGAAGTCTACCATTAAAAAATCTTATCACAGAAGACAGTTGTGAATGTGATACCGCGAAAACAGTTTTTCATCTTTTTCAGAAACCAAATGGTGCTTTTCAAGGGCGTTACCACTGAAGATTGGGAGGAGAGCATATGCAGTTACTCTACCCCTCCCCCCGCTCCTCCCCTTCGCCAGCCGACTTTGGGAATTTGCATCAGGCTCGTCACAAAGACTTGCGTATCGTTTCAGTATTGGTTTGAAGAAAGCATATCATGTAATTTATACTGGCTAATAGCAAATGTACCCAGAACCATTGGTCGTGAAATCCGAAAATATCGGACGGCTTTCAGTGCTAAATATATCAAGCGGGCTGTTATTACGAGTAATAACAATGCCATGCAACAATGTGGATTCTTGTGTATCATGGCGTTACCTGCCTGAAAGCAAAATAATATGTACAAATCTCATGCAAGCTTCTCTCTCTTGGTTAAGTACTTTGTAGGTCGTAGGTAAGAACGATGAATGGCGGCATTGGTATGTGTGGCGATGAACAAACTTAGTTTTTCAATAGTTTCCAGTTTTACTTCGTAGGAAATTGTGCACTGTTTTCTCCCCGACCCCCTTTTAAAGAACTAGTGTAAATTAAACCTAAGCTCCCTGCCCCCTTACTCAGTTCCTGGGGTGGCAGTTGAAGTTGTGTTTACAAATATCCTATATTATGCATTGAAGGACGAGAGTAACTTTCGCGTAATGTGTCACTGCCAAGTAATACAGTAAGGTGAAAGTTGCAGCATGCATATAAAAAACTGCTACACTTTGGTGCAGAAGATAACTGAATACACATTGAGACGAGCAGGAATGATACTTTTATTCAAAGACCATAATTACATTGCAATCACTGCGATTTATGATGGTTCACTGAGCATTACAAAAGGAGAGACACAGTTCTTAATATGATGTGGGATCACCAAAGGCGTAAATGAATGCTCTGGAACGAGCTCCCATGCTGTACACAGGGCTGTCAAGGAGTTCCTGTGGTAGGGCGCTTCATTCCTCCACCAGACCTGTTAATAACTGCTAGATCGCCGTTGATCCATGCTGACGTGCTGAAACACGTCCTCCAACGCACTCCACACGTGCTTACTGGGATGAAACTCGGGAGAACGGTTAGGCCAGTCCAATCAGCGAATATCCTCGTTTTCCAAGAGCTCCTCTACCTGCGCCATTCCATACGGTCACGAACTGTCATCAGTAAAAATGAAATCTGGGCAAAACACACCTGAATAGACGCACACGGGGAAGGAGTACAGTGTCACAATAAGGTTAACCGATAGAAGTACCGCGTTACGACATCTGGAGATCTGTACACCCATACAACATTAGGCCTCCACACACCGTAACACCTGGACCGCCAAAACGATCACGTTCGACGGTGTTCCTGGATGAATTACTTGTTTCTACCTCTCGCCATATGGGGGTTCGTCCAGAATCACTGCTCAAGACTGAATCTGATCTCATGTGAGAAGAGCACGCGACGCCACCTCTAGGTGATTCAATCCCCCATGGTCTGCACCTTCGCAATGATGCCGCCGGTGTGCGGCTATCAAAGAAATACAACGTAATTGTCGCGGGGCACAGAGACCACTCCCATACAGTTGCCGTGTCACCATGGAGCATGGGACTGCGTGCCTTGCCAGTCCTGTTAAATATGTTTGCAGCTGCATCCGCTGTTTGACGTGAGTCCCTTCTCGCCTGTTGTGCAATATAGCGGTCACCTGCTGCTATAGGTGACCGAGGTCGACCACCTCCTCTCCTTCGGGCAGCAGGCCTGCGCTTCGGAACGCTCCGCATGCACGTGAAACAATGCTATGAGTAATACCAAACGGCTGGACTACAATTGTCACAGGTCGTTCTTCTTTCAGTTTCCCGGAGATTATTTCGCGAGTCTGCCAGATGTCGTTTCCGGACCACATTGTAACGAGGAACAGTGACACAGTGCACCTTAACTGCGCGCTTATTGACACACACTGGCTTTTCACATTCCTTCAACTGTCTCGTGTTGCTGTGCCAGACCCATTTGGCGCTGTAGTCACGCTGACTTCTCGCGAAGTGACGTCCAACTTTCCGTGCGCGACCGAGACACCTCTGCCAACATCCTCCCGCACTTTATTGCTACCCAGTAATTAATACGTTGTGTTACTTTCTCCCTGTCCTCCTCAAGTTTTGCAGAGCAGTGCGTCAGGCTGCAGGCGACCATGTGTCCTAACGTTGACAAACTAGACGTAAATTTCTCTATATATGAATTGCGTTCTTTTTATTCATAACTTTTAATGCCATATGTTCATCATCTTTTTAAGATAATAAAACTGGTACTACTAGTACTTTTGCTATCAGTACTGCTGCTACTACTATTCCTCTGCTGTCTCATAGGATCTGTGATTAATAATACGGACTCATTTAAAAGGAACACAGATATGAAGACAGTAACTGTTCTCGAGCGAATAGATACTGTTGATGACCGTGCAGCTTTTTCCCTGGAATAAATGATGACTAACTGAAACCCTCAGCTGCCGACAGGTGTTGTTGATATACCTCGATGTGGACAGCTGAAAATTTGTGCCCCGACCGGGACTCGAACCCGGGATCTCCTGCTTACATGGCAGACGCTCTATCCATCTGAGCCATCGAGGACACAGATGAATAGCGCGACTGCAGGGACTTATCCGTTGCACGCTTCCCGTGAGACTCACATTCCCAACTGTCCAATGAGTGGATGGGCAAATGTCTATAAGGTACATTACATATGTAGAATTGTGGGCAGTTGGGAATGTAAGTCTCACGGGAAGCGTGCAAGGGATAAGTCCCTGCAGTCGCGCTATTCATCTGGTGCCGGCACGGTAGCTCAGCGTGTTCGGTCAGAGAGCCGGTTGGCCTCTGTAATAAAAAAACTGAGTGGAAGGATCAACCACCGAACTTGAGCAGGATGTCTTGCGACGTCCGCAACGACCAAACTCAACGATCAATAACGAAAAAAAAAAAAAGAAAAAAAAGATGGATAGTGCGTTTGCCATGTAAGCAGGAGATCCCGGGTTCGAGTCCCGGTCGGGGCACACATTTTCAGCTGTCCACATCGAGGTATATCAATAACACCTGTCGGCAGCTGAGGGTTTCAGTTGGTCATCATTTATAAAAGGAACACATTCTCTCAGTGAATACTAGGCGGAAAAAGCATTTGCACTTACATAACAATATTTTTATCATTATATAGAAAGATGTGCGCTCTTCTTTGCGTTTCATATTCAGTTGTCTTCCAGAGTAACTGTAAAATTTATGCAATAAAGGGCAGATCTTCAAATCTTTACAGTAACCCGACAGACTTTCGGTTGGTATATTCGTTTCATTCTGTAAAGTAATTCCTCGCAGCAGCTTGTAGCTTTTCAAATAACCATATTGTTTATTATACGTAGTATTGTCAATATCTTGTGTTTTTTTGTTTGTCGACTTCTTTTCTTCAATTTTCTTCTCAGCTTTCCGCGAATAATTTATTGACGAATCCCATGATGAAGTAGCATTATCTCTCCTGGTCTCATCAAACCACATGAAAAACTAAAATAAATATTCAAATTCATAACTTTTTTAGAACAACTCCAAATTCATGAACTTGTCAAATTACCTATACTGTTGATAATGATAACCATGCGGTCCAACTTAGTATAATTCAAGCAAGTACAAAAATGTTGTTAATAAAAACGGAATTTTGGAACGAACGCTCTAAGGTTGTCAGAGTGAGCATTGCGGACAGCGCAGTCAACTGTGCTGACTGTTTACAGAACAGTATAAGGCAAAATGAACACGATTGCTAAGACTCTTGTAGCAGTACACCTAAACCTATCCAACGGTTCCTCTGTCAAGGGTAAATCAGTGAGATTTGGTCCGTTCTGAGTATCCTCCGAAGCATCGTAATCGATCCTACTTACAAGAGTGAATCAAGCAGTGAATTGTTACAGTGATCATCATCATCATCATCATCATCATCATTTAAGAGTGATTATGCCTTTCAGCGTTCAGTCTGGAGCATAGACCCCCTTATAAAATTCCTCCATGATCCCCTATTCAGTGCTAACACTGATGCCTCTTCTGATGTTAAACCTATTACTTCAAAATCATTCTTAACCGAATCCAGGTACCTTCTCCTTGGTCTGCCCCGACCCCTCCTACCCTCTACTGCTGAACCCATGAGTCTCTTGGGTAACCTTGCTTCTCCCATGCGTGTAACATGACCCCACCATCTAAGCCTGTTCGCCCTGACTGCTACATCTATAGAGTTCATTCCCAGTTTTTCTTTGGTTTCCTCATTGTGGACACCCTCCTGTCTTTTTCCCATCTACTAGTACCTGCAATCATCCAAGCTACTTTCATATCCGTAACCTCAACCTTGTTGATAAGGTAACCTGAATCCACCCAGCTTTCACTCCCATACAACAAAGTTGGTCGGAAGATTGAACGGTGCACAGATAACTTAGTCTTGGCACTGACTTCCTTCTTGCAGAAGAGAGTAGATCGTAGCTGAGCGCTCACTGCATTAGTTTTGCTACACCTCGCTTCCAGTTCTTTCACTATGTTGCCATCCTGTGAGAATATGCATCCTAAGTACTTGAAACCGTCCACCTGTTCTAACTTTGTTCCTCATGTTTGGCACTCAGTCCGTTTATATTTCTTTCCCACTGACATTACTTTCGTTTTGGAGATGCTAATCTTCATACCATAGTCCTTACATTTCTGATCTAGCTCTGAAATATTACTTTGCAAACTTTCATTCGAATCTGCCATCACAACTAAGTCATCCGCATATGCAAGACTGCTTATTTTGTGTTCACATATCTTAATCTCACCCAGCCAGTCTATTGTTTTCAACATATGATCCATAAATAATATGAACAACAGTGGAGACAGGTTGGAGCCTTGTCTTAATCCTGAAACTACTCTGAACCATGAACTCAATTTACCGTCAACTCTAACTGCTGCCTGACTATCCATGTAAAGACCTTTAATTGCTTGCAAAAGTGTGCCTCCTATTCCATAATCTCGTAGAACAGACAATAACTTCCTCTTAGGAACCCGGTCATATGCCTTTTCTAGATCTATAAAGCATAGATACAATTCCCTGTTCCACTCATAACACTTCTCCATTATTTGCCGTAAGCTAAAGATCTGGTCCTGACAACCTCTAAGAGGCCTAAACCCACACTGATTTTCATACAATTGGTCCTCATCTAATACTCGCACTTTCCTTTCAACAATACCTGAGAAGATTTTACACACAACGCTGATTAAAGAGATACCTCTGTAGTTGTTACAATCTTTTGTGTTTCCATGTTTAAAGATTGGTGTGATTACTGCTTTTGTCCAGTCTGATGGAACCTGTCCCGACTCCCAGGCCATTTCAATTATGTTGTGTAGCCATTTAAGACCTGACATTCCACTGTATTTGATGAGTTCCGACTTAATTTCATCCACCCCCGCTGCTTTATTGCACTGCAATCTATTGACAATTTTCTCCACTTCCTCAAATGTGATCCTACTTCCATCATCATTCCTATCCCATTCTACCTCGAAATCTGAAACTTTACTGATCGCATTTTCACCTACATTGAGCAACTCTTCAAAATATTCCCTCCATCTGCCCAAGGCATCCACAGGATTCACCAGCAGTTTTCCTGACCTGTCCAAAATACTTGTCATTTCCTTCTTACCTCCCTTTCGAAGACTGCTAATTACACTCCAGAATGGTTTTCCAGCAGCTTGACCCATAGTCTCCAACCTGTTTCCAAAGTCTTCCCAAGATTTCTTCTTGGATGCTGCAATTATCTGTTTGGCTTTGTTTCTTTCTTCAACATAACTTTCTCTGTCTACCTGAGTTCTAGTATGTAGCCATTTTTGATACGCCTTCTTTTTCCTTTTACAGGCTTGACTGTGTCATTCCACCACGCTGTTTGCTTCATCCTACTTCTACACACTACTGTTCCAAGACATTCTTTAGCCACTTCTAGTACTGTGTCCCTGTACCTTGTCCATTCCTTTTCCAATGACTGTAATTGACTACATTCAACTAAATGGTACCTTTCTGAGATCGCTGTTATGTACTTGTGCCTGATTTCCTTATCCTGAAGTTTCTCCACTCTTATCCTCCTACATATGGACCTGACCTCCTGCACTTTCGGCCTCACAATCCCAATTTCACTGCAGATTAAATAATGATCAGTGTTATCAAAGAATCCCCTGAATACTCGTGTGTCCCTCACAGCCTTCCTGAATTCCTGATCTGTTATTATAAAGTCAATGACAGGTCTGGTTCCCCTGCCTTCGCAAGTATATCGGTGAATGTTCTTATGTTTAAAAAAGGAGTTTGTGATTACTAAGCCCATACTGGCACAGAAATCCAAGAGTTGTTTCCCGTTCCTGTTGGCCTCCATATCCTGTCCAAATTTAGCCGTAACCTTTTCATACCCTTCTGTTCGATTTCCAATCCTGGCATTAAAATCATCCATGATCAGAACACTTTCCTTGTCCTTTATTCTAACAACTATGAGTGCCTCATAAAAACTATCCATCTTATCTTGATCTGTCCCTTCAAAATGCGAACATACTGACACAATCCTAATTTTCTTGCTAGACACTGTCAAATCTATCCACATCAGTCGTTTGTTTACATACCTTATTGCAACTACGCTGGGTTCCATTTCTTTCCTGATGTAAAGCCCTACACCCCATTGTGTTATTCCTGCTTTGACTCCTGACAGGTAGACCTTGTATTCTCCCACTTCCTCTTCTTTCTCACCCCTTACCCGAATGTCACTAACAGCTAAAACGTCCAGCCCCATCTTACTTGCAGCCTCTGCCAGCTCTACCTTCTTCCCAGAGTAGCCCCCATGATACTGACAGAAGAAATGAAAATTTATGATCTTAAAAGAGATGCCTCGGCTATAGTGTTCAGTATTAAACCATATCTTTTTCATGTTTACAGTCGAACGGGTCCATCCGCCTAGCATCAACGATATAACATACATCTACGTTTCAGTCACACAAAGATATTTATAACTTCCGATAATTGTGCTCTTGTTAAAATAATTCATAAGGAAATCATAAACCACGGGCGAGTTGTCATTGATGACTATTTGTGCTCTTCATAAAACTGACACATGCGAAGTATTATTCTCGCACAAGCCTCAATGAAAAAAAAAATCAAATGGCTCTGAGCACTATGAGAATTAACATCTGAGGTCATCAGTACCCTAGAACTTAGAACTACTTAAACCTAACTAACCTAAGGACATCACACACATCCATGCCCGAGGCAGGATTCGAACTTGCGACCGTTGCGGTCGCGCGGTTCGACAGTAGCGCCTAGAACCGCTCGGCCACACCGGTGGGCGAGCCTCAATGAAACCCGCTACTTTCTGGAAGTGTTCATAGAGGATGGAAAAGGTAACTAGGTTATCTTAATTAGGAAGAAATATATTGAGTCTATCATTATGCCTTATACGTGTCTCCCAGAAATTACTTATCAAGTGACATGTCGGATGTTAACAGGTCAGTGACAATTACGGGGAATATGATCACATCAGTGATAATTTCCGAAAGATTCAGAGTCAAATTAGGTTTTTTTCGAACAGTGCCATAATGACTGATGCTTCGGGCGAAGCAGTTTTTAATCATTTTAGGAATTAGACAGCTAATTTGTTTTTAATGAGGCCAGTAATTCCCAGCAATGTTGCGAATATGTTACGGACTAGTGTGGATTACTGTTACATGACGTAACACGCGCAGCCTTGTCACTGATGACTGTGCGAAAGAAGACACCAAGAAAGCTGTCAAGAACTGTTATCACAAGTAAAAGGAAATACCTGCTTCGCAGTGTGCATCAGTTACATCCAACCTTCATAATTCTTGCAGCGTGGCGTAGCACGTATTCCGTAATACGCGGAAAGCATTGGGGAGCTATTCTCATTTATAAACGACCAAGCATTACCTGCCTCCCATAACGCATGGAGATTTCTCAAAGCCGGATCCAAGAAGCGTCCATAACTTTCGTTCTCGTCCAAGATGTCCGCAAAAGAAAATAAGGCTAGGTGACCAATGGGAACGTGGAGGCAGCTTATAGCTACGCTCATATACGTGACTGTTCGCCAAATCCATTCTAACGGAGTTCTTAAAACGGGAACTGGTGCACTAATTTCATGGAAGTACTGGTAACTTCACGGCGCTGTACGCAAAACAACGTGTGCACTTGATTAGATAGTACTTTCTCCTATCATTTCTCGGTGAGTCAAGAAGGCGGATGTATCAGTGTCCCTATTTCATACCTCGTAAGTTTCCCCCATTTGAGATGTTAACCACCAGCCTCAACGGTGCGCTATTATTTGGAGAGAGGTTTTGCCTCGGTGGTTTACGACTCATTTGTAGCTCGTGATCGCCGTGTGTAAACGTATACTGTGATTCACCAGCCAAGGCGATCACATTCCGTGTTTCAAGCGTTTTTTCGTGGCGATCGTGCGTCCATATTAACCTCTTTGCCCCGTGACAGGTGGTGAACTATAAGCGTGTGTACTGGTGTCTTATACACCCCATAAAGAGGATTTCAAAAAATGTTCAAATGCGTGTGAAATCTTATGGGACTTAACTGCTAAGGTCATCAGTCCCTAAGCTTACACACTACTTAACTTAAATTATCCTAAGGACAAACATACACACGCATGCCCGAGGGAGGACTCGAACCCCTGTCGGGACCAGCCGCTTAGTCCATGACTGCAGCGCCTGAGACCGCTCGGCTAATCCCGCGCTGCTAAAGAGGATGTAGTTCGGGATTCTGCAGCAGGTCACCACGTATTGTTATCCAAAAGCGAAATGGCAAGTGATCTGGTAGTATATCGGCTGCTCATTGTGATTATTATAGCCAGCCATTTGTAATCCACTGCTGGGTACAGGTCCCCTCTAGACACTCCCATGCATCGGAGTCTTCGGTTATAAGAATCTACGTGGCTCCAGCGCGTCTTCTGATGTTATTGATTCTCCATCCAACAGGTCCTCGCTCGGTCTTTTCTTACCTCTTGGAGACCAGCAAAGAACTTGCTTTGTTCGTCCACCATTCATTTGCCTTGCTTCTGCCTATCTCCATTTCGTTTTCATTAGACTCGCAGTTGTGGCCGTGGTGGTCTAACAATGGCTAGGTCATTAGACTCCAGACTTAGAGGTGCCGTGTTCAATCCCCAATAGGGGTGGACATCTTTCCTCGTTACAGTCCTTCGAGAACTGTCCCACGTCCACTCAGACTGCTGGAAATGTGTACCGGGAAGCTTTCCCGAGAATGAAGGTAGCCGGAGCGAAAGACTCGCCACCCTCCCCCTCCTAGAGCGCGGCGAAGGAAGGCTGCAGTCTAGCTGCAATCGGGTCAACAGCTTCCAGTTCATTCTGTTCCCTGATCTGTTTGTTTTTCTGTTTCCCTGTGTCTACAGAACGTGAATCTTTCGATTGCTCGTTGAGGAACTCTCAGTTCTTGAAAAGATTTCGAATAAAGACTCTACGGATCATTCCCGTAAGTCAAAACTGACAACACACACTAAACCAAAAATTTCCATTTTAGATTAATCGGAAGCTCTTGCCAAAATTACGCCAAGTAATTTTTACTCCTCTGTTCATTTCTGTCGTTGTCAGTCGAGTCGTTGTCTTCGACAGTTGCAACAACTCCTGAATAAGTTTGTTAGTTTTCAGTGTGCTAATAATAATTTATTTTAGTCTTACCAGAATAAATTTTCAGGCTAACGTTAAAATTTGATCTTTTAAGTATTAAAATCATTGATTCAAGTTTGTCTGCAATAGACACAAGCAGTTTAATGCCGTCAGCAAAACATCATCCTTCATCTTCGTAATTTCAGCGATTTAAAAACTTCCTGTAGGGCTTATAAGAAGAGTTTTTTTTTATGTGTATCAGCTTCAGCTGTTAAAATCCAGATACTCGACAACGACCGCAGTCATGGACACATTGTTGGCTACGCCAACTGATTATGACAGCGTTGGTTTTTTCCGCATAGAGATGTTCACGGCGCATCCTTGAAAGGTTGTACGTCGGATGATCAATGTCTTCAAGACCTCGGAGATGCAGCCCCTTTTCTTTCACGCACCCTTAGTCTGGCCGCGACATCGCGCTAACGACTCAAACTGTCGTGCTTTCATATGATCGACTGTCCCACTGGAAAGAACTGCGCTCTCTCTCTCTCTCTCTCTCTCTCTCTCTCTCTCTCTCTCTCTCTTCTGCCTTACTGTGTGTGTGGCGGAAGGTAGATCTGTTACCACTATCTTTTACCCCCCTGTCCCTGTTCCATTCGAGAATGATGAATGAGAAGAAACTATGTCGATAAATTTCTGCATGAACTCTGATTTCTCTGATTGTGACGTGTAACTGTCTCAAAGGCAAGCTAAACATGTACCAACATCGGGGTAAACGACATCCGCCTGCAGTCTTGAGCGGGCCGGTGTGGCCTTGCGGATCTAGCGCTTGAGTTTGGAACCGCATGACCGCTACGGTCGCAGGTTCGAATCCTGCCTCGGGCATGGATGTGTGTGATGTCCTTAGGTTAGTTAGGTTTAATTAGTTTTAAGTTCTAGGCGACTGATGACCTCAGCAGTTAAGTCGCATAGTGCTCAGAGCCATTTTGCAGTCTTGACCATCGAGTGTTAAACTGGTCACTGGGGGTCACAAGTGAGCAAGAAACAGCAAATTTAATATATTTTAATGTTACACGTGCATTTTAAAAGCTATTAACTGTATTCTGTGATGTAGTCTGCTATACACTTCAGTTTTAGAGCCCACATTCAGAAAGCATCTCCTGGCCAGTTCACATGTTCTTCCACGAGTTGCTATGTAACGCATTCTAGTAAGTATATTTGTGTGTAGAAGTTAATTCTGATACTGCAGTTTAGTTTTCTACTATTTCAGTATTTCAGTTTCTTTTGAAAACATCATATGATAACGACTTGCTGAAAAGCCGACCTGGCAATCATACCATTTGTGTCGCCCGTAATTAAGAAAATCTTTTACAAGATGGCCATCGGGTTCCGTCAAGGCAATGTGTTTACTTAGTGTAAACCAGCTACAACTCAGGCTGACTGGTTGAAGGCCTCTTTCTCCTGTATTGGCCGCAGCAACTCTCCGGTAAATGAATATTCTTACTTTCTGAGGACCTCATGAAACAGATTGTAATCTATATCGATAAGTGGCTACATCCGTCGCCCTGATTCAGCTGCAATTTGCCTACCTAACGGCTCTTCCAGGGGGAAAAAAATTTTCTCTTCAGTATTTCACAAAATTATTGACCGAATTTCAAAATATAAAATGTTGTCATAACCTACTCATTAAGTGCTACAGCTGTACGTTAAAGATAAAATACAGTAAGAGAAGTATTAGCGATATAAATAGCGCATACGTCTTCTAACAGAGTAACTCGAGGACTGTAGATTACCCACATTATACTCATGAAGTGTTTCTTAGCGACTTCCAACGAACTTTATACAGAACTTACTTTTGCTATGATCAAGTCTAAATTAACGACTTGACATTATGCAGTATTTCCCAGGATGATCTTACATGAAAATACACTGACGTGCCAAAAGTCATGAGATGCCATATGCGCACATAGAGAAGGCGGTAGTACCGCGTACACAAGGTATGAAAGAATAGTGCACTGTGGAGCTGCCGTTTGTTATCAGGTGATGCACGTGGAAAGGTTTCCGACGTGATTATGGCCGCAGGACCGAAAGTAACAGGTTTTGTACGCGGAATGGTAGTAGGAGATAGACGCATGGCAAATTCCATTTCAGAAATAATTGCAGAATTCAGTATTCGGGGATCCAGTGTCAGGAGTGTGCCAGGAATACCAAATTTCAGGCACTACCTCTCACCAAAGACAGAGCAGTGTCCGAGGACCTTCACTTAGCGACTGACAAGGGAATGGTCAGACTCGTCATGCCGAAACATGTCTTGCTTTTTTTAGCACTGTTATTTAACTGTGCAAAAGGTCCGTATGCAAAACTGTAGCTGCTGACATGAACTGGAAGTCACCTAAAAAAAATCGCGAACATGGCTGTGTTTCCTGCTTGGCGCTTGCAGTGACAGATGGCCACCCCTGGAAATGGCGGGTCGCGAGCGTTGTGCGCATGGTCGGGAAGTACGGCCGTCTTATCGCGGCGTTCACTAAAGAGGAATGTCGCTGCACGGTTTTGGTGGAAAGGGAAAACGAATATTAGTTTCTGTGGCATGCACGTCCTTTTAATTTCTGGTACGTATTTCGAAACACACCGTCCTGAAACTGGTTAGAGATGCGAAAGATGTTCTGTACATGTTCATCTATACTCCGCAAGCCACTTTACGGTGAACATTCAATCTCCCCTCACAGGTAATGGCGAACCCTGTAAATGTTTTGCTGCTTGCCATGGAGATATACCACAGACGCAAAATGATGCAATCAACAGAAAACATGCGTGAAGACTATGTCTTGTGCGACATGGTTGTTAAACTTCTAGACGAGCATGTAAATGGCGCAGACATGTGGCTAGAAACAACTGAAACACTCGATATTGCAGACTGATTCTACAGACGGCGAAGGCACCGACGAAAGTTGCACTCATGAAGACTCTTCGAGTGATAGTGCCACGTACCATCATCAACTATCTCCGAAAGTAACACCAGCAACTACAATTACCTTATCAGACAAAGAAAAAGTGGTGACGTATTGTTTGAACGAAAGTGGTAAGAAACGCCTACGTGTCAGTACTGTTCAAAATAATATCGCTTTGTCCGTTTTGAACGTGAATTGTATAGATGGACGGCGTAAGAGTCGACTGGAAATTGCGACGGAGATAAATACGCGACTTTTCGAGCTATTTACCGATGCAAGACAAGTCATTTAGTGTCAGCGATACAACTTTGCGTGATTTGGCGTTAGAGATTGCCAACGCGATAGGTGCTAAAGAATTTAAAGCTTCTCAAAGTTGGATTAGTCGCTTCAAAAGATCACATAAAATTGTGGCAAGAAAAATAACAAAATTTGTATCGAGAAACAGGTCGGAAAATGAAACGACACAAATCGAAATGGTAGAAGCTTTTCTTACGAATGCAAAAAATAAGATCGCTGCCTAAACTATATGTGTGTCTTCAACAACCAACTGGACGTTATGGACCACGTGTCAAAAGAACAGTGTTCTACGCAAACAATCTTGTGGTAGATGCATCGAAGTCTGGAAAAATGGGAAATGAAAACGTTACACTTTTCATGCGTCATGCTTTTCTTCCGTTGTGCGGGAACAAATCTCTTCTCCTTCTAGATTCGTGGTCAGGTCATAAAAGGTCTCATTCATTAAAAGCTGTATTTCGAGCCTATCCTGACAAAGAAGTAGAGATACTTCAGATTCCACCCGGCACGACGAACGTAATTCAACCCTTAGACAGAATTTTTCTGTCAGT
The DNA here is from genome assembly GCF_021461385.2 of Schistocerca piceifrons. Lineage (NCBI taxonomy): Eukaryota > Metazoa > Arthropoda > Insecta > Orthoptera > Acrididae > Schistocerca > Schistocerca piceifrons. Next base: position 316,380,235 of record NC_060139.1, on the reverse strand, counting down.
GGAAGGCATTTTACAGAAAACTAACAGAGAAAATTATTGTGTGCAGATCACTGCAACTTCCTGTCTATCACCGTGAAAATATTCTCAAGCTGCAATCAGTAGTACATTATCAATTTTCCTCCCCACGGTTTCAGAATTTGATTAAATATGCGTGGCACTCCTCGAAATATACTGATCCTAAGCCTGATTCATTCCTAACACCAGCCCCGTTTTGTCTACGGACATCTAGCAACGTCTGTGATTCGTAGCGCTGTCATATGTCGTCTTTGCTTGTATGTTCTTGGTGCACAAAAACCCTATGTTTTGAACATTGTATCAATATCTCGCATTTTTGCGGTAATTACAAGAAATAAAATTTGGACGTGTTCTAAACTGTATATTTATTTGTGTCTATTTCATAGCTATTTGAAAAGAATGTTGTAGATAACATATCAGCCATATTTGTCAACGAATGTTTAATTATCATACGATCGCTTTCACCGGGGGAATCAGCTCTCTCACTGCTGTGGCAAGAGAGCGGCGCGTAGCTGACGCCACCCACCTTGTCCCTAGATGGCGTTGGTATAACGTAGCGAGAGAGGTCACGGTTGTACAAGAGGCATATATAAGTGCGGAAACCATGCGACAATAATATCTTACTTCATAAAATTGTTTACAGACTTCCAGGTCATGTCAGCAGCTAAAATTTTGCGTATAGACTTCTTGAAATGTTAGCTCACTGTGGTAAAAAAAAAAAGCAACACAGGTTTCGACATGTCAAGTCTGACCATTCCCTTGTGAGAGCAGCAACGTTTGCGTAGAGTTGTCAGTGCTAACAGATAAGTAACACTGCGTGATAAAACAGCCAAAGTCAACGTAGGCCGTGTGATGGACGTGTCCGTTAGGACAGTTTTATGAAATTTGGCGTTAATGGGCCATGGTAGCAGACGACCGACCCGAGTGTTCTGCTAGCAGCACAACATCGCCTGCAGCCTTTCCCCTGGGCTTGTGACCATATCGGATGGACCCCAGCTGCCCGGAAAACTGTAGCCTGATCGGATGAGTCCCGATTTCAGTTCGTAAGAGCCTACGGTGGGGTTCGGGTGTGGCACAGACACCACGAAGCGATGGACCCAAGTTGTCAACAAGGCACTGTGCAAGCTGGTGGTGGCTTCGTAGTGGTTGGGCTGTGTTTATATGGTTCGACTGGGTCCTCTGGTCCGTCTGAAACGATCGTTGACTCGAAATGGTTATCTTCTGCTTTTGCCATTCATGGACTTCGTGTTCCAAAACAGCGATTGAATTTTTATGGATGGAATGCGGCGTGTCACTGGGTCATAATTATTCACGATTAGTTTGAAGAACTTTCTGGACAGTTCGAGAGAATGAATTGGCCACACAAATTGCCGGACGTGAATCCAATCAAACATTTATGTGACATAATCGACAGGTCAGTTAGTGCACAAAATTCTGCACCAGCAATACTTTCGCAGTTATGGAAGGCTATAGAGCCAGCATGGCTCAGTATTTCTGCTGTGTACTTCCAACGACGTATTGACTGCATGAGGCCGCGCGGGTTTAGCTGAGCGGTCTGAGGCGCTACAGTCATGGACTGTGCGGCTGGTCCTGGCGAAGGTTCGAGTCCTCCTTCGGGCATGGGTGTGTGTAACTTCCTGGCAGATTAAAACTGTGCGTCCGACCGAGACTCGACCTCGGGACCTTTGCCTTTCGCGGGCAAGTGCTCTACCAACTGAGCTACCGAAGCACGACTCACGCCCGGTACCCACAGCTTTACTTCTGCCAGTATCTCGTCTCCTATTTTCCAAACTTTACAGACGCTCTCCTGCGAACCTTGCAGAACTAGTACTCCTGAAAGAAAGGATATAGCGGAGACATGGCTTAGCCACAGCCTGGGGGATGTTTCCAGAATGAGATTTTCACTGTGCAGCGGAGTGTGCGCTGATATGAAACTTCCTGGCGGATTAAAACTGTGTGCCCGACCGAGACTCGAACTCGGGACCTTTGCCTTTCGCGGGCAAGTGCTCTACCAACTGAGCTACCGAAGCACAACTCACGCCCGGTACCCACAGCTTTACTTCTGCCAGTATCTCGTCTCCTACCTTCCAAACTTTACAGAAGCTCTCCTGCGAACCTTGCAGAACTAGCACTCCTGAAAGAAAGGATATAGCGGAGACATGGCTTAGCCACAGCCTGGGGGATGTTTCCAGAATGAGATTTTCACTCTGCAGCGGAGTGTGCGCTGATATGAAACTTCCTGGCAGATTAAAACTGTGTTCCCGACCGATACTCGAACTCGGGACCTTTGCCTTTCGCGGGCAAGTGCTCTACCAACTGAGTTCGGTCGGGCACACAGTTTTAATCTGCCAGGAAGTTTCATATCAGCGCACACTCCGCTGCAGAGTGAAAATCTCATTATGGGTGTGTTTGTTTGTCCTTAAGATAATTTAGGTCAAGTAGTGAGTAAGCTTAGGGAGTGATGACCTTAGCAGTTCAGTCCCATAAGATTTCACACACATTTGAACATTTTTGAGTGCATGTCACGTCAAGTTGCTGCACGACGGCAGGCAAAAGGAGGTCCGACACGATGCTAGACGGTATCCCATGACTTCTCTATCTCATCGTAATGGAGCCAAGGTAGAAATTTTACGCCCGTCAATTTTGTAAAAAAAACTCTGTGATTTGTGAGCCACATAGAGCCGACAACTGCCGCTGGACTTTGCTGAGTTCCGGAAAAGCACGTTGAGGCGCACGTATCGTGCGCACAAGCTAGATATTTTCTAAGCTTTGGGTAGCACGCTGGAGATCAAGCCGGCGCGTGGTCCGTTGAATGTCATGCTCCGTGTGACTACGGTTTTAGCCAACTCTCTAGTAACTACCTTTTACCGTCACCTCAAGAACACCAGGTCCGCGACTTGAATCTTAATTTTATGGAGGGACCAGAAGATTATTTGAAGGCGCCAGCTGTGTAGACATTTTAAGAATTTCATTGGTCTATTCTGACGCGGCAGAACACAAATAGGCGCCTCACATGTCCTGCTACTCGAGTGCAAATGGAGAGAGTCATATGCAATTTGTGCTAACACGGCGGAGTGATCTGCAAAGCGCATTTGCACTGGATACGGACTGACAACACATTCAATTGCGAGTGTTCTGCTTTAACCCTTTCGCTGCCTTAGAGCATCTCATTTCATTCCGTGTTGAGCCTGCTTACAGTCTGATATCTACATTCGACAGAGAAGGGAATTTCCTTTCGTTATCCGTCATACTTTCTGCACAGCATCGAAGTAAGTAAAACGTTGCACGAAATTTTGAACAGTTAGCAGGAGCAAAAACGTATTCGTAAATTTTGCGCTTTTAGCGAATGAAATGCAAATAAGATATCCAAGTTTTATTTAAAATTGAGATCAGAAGAATGTATCTCATTTCATTCTCGAGTTATTGGTTTTTAAATCCGTAGGATTCTCATAAACCATTCAATACATCGAAATGAGGTTTTCTGCAAATGACAGCATGCAGCGAGTTACATATTTTGCGTGATAAATACTCGAAATTTTTTTTGTTCACTGAGATATGGAAGTAGCTCGTCCGTAGCAGTGAGGGGTAAACGGCTCAGGACGCATTCAGACTTCCATAGCACGGTAGGAAAATGTAAGCGGCGCGTCTACGCATACACAACGCCTGGGGAATGGTGTAGCACGACTTCATATACACGCCCACAACAACGATAGGTCTAACAAGGGGAGGCCACTACGTTTGGAACGCGGATTTACTTCAAACTTCGTACACTCGTAGTACTCTATGAGGACAACAAAATGTGTAAGCAGGAGCGCGTACTTCTCAAGCGTTATTGAAAAATCGCAAGATAATTTCTGTCGTCAAATATATGCCTGTGTGCGTGGACATTTTTACCATGAAGCGGTGGCACCCGAATGGTTCCGGCACGGTAGCTCAGCGTGTTCGGTCAGAGAGTTTAGCTACCCTCTGTAATAAAAAACTGAGTAAACGGATCAACGAACAACCCGAACGAGTGTCATCCGACGTCCGCCACATACAAAGTCAACGAACAATATAGAACGAAATGAGATTGGAAAAAAAAGTGTTTAGCGTTCAAGCCCCGTAACCGCTGGATCGGTGGATCGAGACTCGTTCGGCAGTTTTTTTTTTTTAAATTTCTAACACAGGCATTTTGTTTACTATTTATATTACAATTGCTATAACGGGGAAATACGTGTAATCGGACGAACTCTTATTAAATTTACAATGTTATTTGGCGGTATACAAATTTTTACTATCACAAATAATATATAACATTCATAACTATCGACGAAACGCATAAAGTGATACTGAAAATTTGTGCTTGTCCGTGTCTGCAAAATTGTTCGTATTTAATCGAAAGAGAACGAGAAATTGCTTCTCGTGAAGACGCTATTAAAATACACTCGATACTGCGTGACCCATTGTCAACGCCGATATGTAAGGAAATGCTGGGTTTTGCATGGTTTGCTTCCAAATTATCGTCTGAAAGAGAGGTTTTTGAAAATGTGAACGAGGTTTGTTTTTCCACGGAAAACCTCAAAAGACCTTGCGTATGCGGAACATAACATTTACTCGATGCAGCTGGTGCCGTTTAACTTTATGTTTTCCATGTTTTTACAAAAAATACCACCGTGCGACTTTTAAATGTCGAAAGCGACGATTAATTGTACATCTTTAGAAAGCCGTCTGTGCCGGCCAAAACTTGAAGGCAACAAGTCGTTTTGGGCTCCTTCCAGGTATAAGGGATTTCTCCAATCACGGGCAAGCATACATTTTCCGTATCACTTTATGCGTTTGGTCGTTTACTAGTCGATAGATATGAATAGTATATTATTTGTGATAATAAAAATTTGCAGACCACCAAATAACATTGTAAATTTAATAAACGTTCATCCGATTACACGTATTTTTCCCATTATATCAACTGTAATATAAATAGAGGAGAAATGACTGTGTTAGGAATAAAAAAAAAAACTGGCCAACGGGACTCGATCCAGCGATCCAGCGATTACGGGGCTTGAACGCTAACAACTTTTATTATTTTTTTAATCTCATTTTGCTCGCTTTCGTTAGTTGCATCTGCTCGGGGGCGGACGTCGTGAGACACCCGTTGAAGTTCGTCGTTGATCGGTTAACTCCGTTTTTTTTATTACAGAGGGCAGCTAACCCTCTGACCGAACACTCTGAGCCACCGTGCCGGCGCTCGGCTGCCACCGCTTGATGGTAAAAATGGACACGCACACAGGTATATATTTGACGACCGAAAGTATCTTGCGATTTTCTCAGTAACGCTTGTGAAGTTCGCGCTACTGCTTACACATTTTGTTGTCCTCATGGAGTACTAAGAGTGTACGAAATTTACAGTAAATCCGCGTTCCAAACGTCGTGGCCTCCCCTTGTAAAGCGGATGGGTCGCCGCACGAGCCTTGGTGTAGGGTTGCACGGCCGCGTCGCTGCGGCTGACCTGACGGCTCGTGGCAGGTGGCAGGCGCCGGCGGTTGCGGTGGCGAGCGATAGCCGGGGGCGGCCGCCCATCAGCGGCGGCGGCACGCGTGGACGCGCCGCAATTACACGGAGCGCACCCTGCCCCATCGCTAACTGCCGCTGCCGATTCGGCTAACAGCGCGGCGCAGCGCAGCTAGGGTTGCCAACTGTGTCTTTCAAAAATTCGGAGGTGGAACAAGAAATACATGAAAATCAAATACTTCTTATTCATATTTTTTAGAATGCATGATGCTTGTAGCACCATTGGATCACCAATAATAAAAACATAACAATATTTACAGGTGAGTTTGAAACTAGTGAACACCAGTATTTCGGATCTGACATAGTGTTAATTTAGCCGAGTGCAACTACACTCCTGGAAATGGAAAAAAGAACACATTGACACCGGTGTGTCAGACCCACCATACTTGCTCCGGACACTGCGAGAGGGCTGTACAAGCAATGATCACACGCACGGCACAGCGGACACACCAGGAACCGCGGTGTTGGCCGTCGAATGGCGCTAGCTGCGCAGCATTTGTGCACCGCCGCCGTCAGTGTCAGCCAGTTTGCCATGGCATACGGAGCTCCATCGCAGTCTTTAACACTGGTAGCATGCCGCGACAGCGTGGACGTGAACTGTATGTGCAGTTGACGGACTTTGAGCGAGGGCGTATAGTGGGCATGCGGGAGGCCGGGTGGACGTACCGCCGAATTGCTCAACACGTGGGGCGTGAGGTCTCCACAGTACATCGATGTTGTCGCCAGTGGTCGGCGGAAGGTGCACGTGCCCGTCGACCTGGGACCGGACCGCAGCGACGCACGGATGCACGCCAAGACCGTAGGATCCTACGCAGTGCCGTAGGGGACCGCACCGCCACTTCCCAGCAAATTAGGGACACTGTTGCTCCTGGGGTATCGGCGAGGACCATTCGCAACCGTCTCCATGAAGCTTGGCTACGGTCCCGCACACCGTTAGGCCGTCTTCCGCTCACGCCCCAACCTCGTGCAGCCCACCTCAAGTGGTGTCGCGACAGGCGTGAATGGAGGGACGAATGGAGACGTGTCGTCTTCAGCGATGAGAGTCGCTCCTGCCTTGGTGCCAATGATGGTCGTATGCGTGTTTGGCGCCGTGCAGGTGAGCGCCACAATCAGGACTGCATACGACCGAGGCACACAGGGCCAACACCCAGCATCATGGTGTGGGGAGCGATCTCCTACACTGGCCGTACACCACTGGTGATCGTCGAGGGGACACTGAATAGTGCACGGTACATCCAAACCGTCATCGAACCCATCGTTCTACCATTCCTAGACCGGCAAGGGAACTTGCTGTTCCAACAGGACAATGCACGTCCGCATGTATCCCGTGCCACCCAACGTGCTCTAGAAGGTGTAAGTCAACTACCCTGGCCAGCAAGATCTCCGGATCTGTCCCCCATTGAGCATGTTTGGGACTGGATGAAGCGTCGTCTCACGCGGTCTGCACGTCCAGCACGAACGCTGGTCCAACTGAGGCGCCAGGTGGAAATGGCATGGCAAGCCGTTCCACAGGACTACATCCAGCATCTCTACGATCGTCTCCATGGGAGAATAGCAGCCTGCATTGCTGCGAAAGGTGGATATACACTGTACTAGTGCCGACATTGTGCATGCTCTGTTGCCTGTGTCTATGTGCCTATGGTTCTGTCAGTGTGATCATGTGATGTATCTGACCCCAGGAATGTGTCAATAAAGTTTCCCCTTCCTGGGACAATGAATTCACGGTGTTCTTATTTCAATTTCCAGGAGTGTATTTCACCATATTTCCTTAAAAATGCTAAAAACACGTTCAGAAGCGTTTGCGTTGGGGATCGATTAACCGAAAGTGACTTTTTATTTCTTTCCTAGAGTCTTCTTTACATTTTTTAATAAAAACTACCGAGCTTAGGTCTTTCTTCTGTATTTTACTCGTCAAAACTTCCTGAACTTAGCGTAGTACACAGTAATCATCGTACAATTTATCCTCATTTACTGGCACGTTCATATTAGCTACCGAGCTAGGTGGCGCAGTGGCTAGCACACTGGACTCGCATTCGGGAGGACGACGGTTCAATCAAGCGTCCGGCCATCCTGATTTAGGTTTTCCGTGATTTCCCTAAATCGCTCCAGGCAAATGCCGGGATGGTTCCTTTGAAAGGGCACGGCCGCCTTCCTTCCCCACCCTTCCATAATCCGATGAGACCGATGACCTCGCAGTTTGGTCTCTTCCCCCAAACAACTCAACTCATATTAGCTCTCAGATCCTGTAATTCTTTCCAGTCAGTTTCCTCGGCCATTATCAAAATGTTCATTTTCTTGTAAATAGTGTCATCATATTCGTACCACTCACTCAGATAAGACGAATAACGCCCCAAATATTTGTCTGCATTTTCTTTAAAAGTGTTTTGATCGCTATCAGCTTTCTCAGATATTGCATCGCTGATTGTTCGTAATTTTTTCTCTTAGTAGTTTTGCTTCGTAATTCTGTCATATTTTTAAGTAGTTCATTGTATGTAATATACTTGCTTTCCAGTTTTTCAACACAAGTTTCAAAAAGTTCAATTTTTTGTGAATAAAATAGCAGTAAAATTTTTTTAACATTCTTCCAAGAAAAACAGCGATTTATTAACATTGTAACTCATTAAATAAACACAGCCGTAATCGCATTTAAGTTCTTAACTTTTATGTTTAAATTGCCGGTTTCGATCTTCTAAGAAGTCATCATCAGATATACGTTCCTTGAGGACAATAGAAATCGCTGGTGTGAAGCAGGTCCGTCTATGCAGGCGTCGGGAACACTGCACAGACGGACATGTTCCACTTCAGCGATTCCTGTTGTCATCAAGAAAGATAGAGATGATAATGATCTTTTAGAAGATCGAAAACAGTCATCTAAAAATAAAAATCAACAACCTAAGTGCAATCACACCCGCCAGGGTAGCCGAGGGCGATAATGTGCTGCTTCCTGGGCTCGGGCAGGCGCGCCGCCCCCGGATCGAATCCGCCCGTCGGACTACCGACGTGGGTCGATGTACCGGCCAGCCCGGAAGTGGTTTTTAGGCGGTTTTCCACATCCCGCTAGGTTAAACCGTCCTGGTCCCCACGTTCCGTCTCAGTTGCGTAACACGCAGACATTTGAAAACGTTCATGCTATTCCATGGCGTACACTAGATGCAGACAGCTGGGGTACACCAATTCCGTCCCAGGGGGTTTCGGGTGGCGGCAGGAAGCGCTTCCGGCGGCCCTCTGCAACTAACACTACCAAATCAATAGTAACACGGCCGACCCCGCGTGACGTGGGGTAAAGGCCCCAAGAAAGAAAAACTTTAATGCAATCACAACTGTGTTTATTAAATTAGTTAAAATACCAGTTGTATAGTGGAGGACAGTTCTAATCTTTAAAGGCCTTCCAAAATTACTACTGGATTTTCATCTTCGCCTTCACTAAGAAAGTATTCTCTCAAAACCGGCCAATTCAAAAGAAATCTGTTTAAAGTTGTAAGAAAAGAGATTCATCGTCTAGGCACATGGCAGAGAACAGTTTTGTACTCTAGATGAACGAATTCGGGGAATTTCTTAAGCTTCGTAGTTCGCTTCGCAAATGCTGAAAGTTCACTATGCACTTTCAGTAACAGTGATTCCACATCAATCAGTAATGCTTTTAACCCATTTTTGTTACAGTTATATAAAATCTGGCATCTACAGTTCACCTTCGGAATATTTGGATTTTCTGTTTTGACCTTGTGAAGAACTGATTTGTCAATCCCATAGTAGACTGAAGCGTTATCTGCAGATAGTGAAGATACTGTTGTGCAGTATAAGTCGTTTACCTGTAAAACTTTATAGCTATGTTTTGATCGTTTCACTAGTTTCAGCAGGGTTATCATAAAATATTGCACAGTATCTGGGAACAATATTAAATACACTTTGTTCGAAGAATCTGTGCCAATTGAGAAATATGTCCTATCATACAGTTCGAATAGCAGTATTTCTTGCGACAGTGGGGATATGACATTTTCATAAACACGTTTAGCTTTAGTTTGACCGCACACTGTTTTCCTACCAACTTCGGAGTCACAAATAAGATAGGATATAGCTGATTGTTACAGTCTTGAGTTGAGTAGCTGTGGTGATGTTTAACTGCATGACATGCAGACGTAGCGTCTGTGGTAATAATTAAATCTTCTTCTAGTGAATATTTTTTCGTAAAGAAACTAAAAACTAATGGCATTGTAATCTTTTTTTGAGACATAACTTACGTTTTTTACCTTCTGAATGCACAATCAGAGCTTTTCCACCATCGCATTTCACAGTAATATCGGTTATGCGTATTTTACACTCAGCGGTGAAATTATCTCGTTTTTTAATCCACGTACTAAACAGAGTATCGTTCAGCCAAGTCTTGTCAAAGCTTTTATGATACTTCTTACTTTTTCGGCAATGTCTGCTTTGGGATTTCCGAACCCGACATAATGCTTTGCTGAGAATACCACATAAGCAGTACTCATGTGAATGCTTAAAAATACAAAATGCATCCAGCTCTGGCCATCTCTGTTCGCTAATTTATTACACAACCAAGGTTACGGAAGAATGCTGTAGCACTTCCTAATCAAAACTGCCAACCGAGAAACTCACTCGTACTCCTCAAAGGCGCTGCCAAACAGCGGCAATGGTATATATTTCACACGGATGAGTGGATGTTTGCCCCAATGGGAAACTCGCGACAGGCGACTTGCAGTGTTCCGAATGCTTTCTACATGCCCCGAGGGAACTTCAGGACCATACGCCAAGATAATTGTAGCTATTTTTTGAGTTAGGCGCGGCGGCTGGCTATGCTATGAAAAAAATCGAGAGATTTTAGCTGCTTTGCTGGAACCGGAACCTTTCAAAAACTATTCGCTTTTCAGCCGGCCGGGCTGGCTGAGCGGTTCTAGGCGCTACAGTCTGGAACAGCGCGACCGCTACGGTCGCAGGTTCGAATCCTGCCTCGGGCATGGATGTGTGTGATGTCCTTAGGTTAGTTATGTTTAAGTACCTCTAAGTTCTAGGGGACTGATGACCTCAGAAGTTAAGTCCCATAGTGCTCAGAGCCATTTGAACCATTTATTCGCTTTTCTCCGGGAGAATCCCGGTTATCCGGGTGGACTGGCATCTGTAAGCACAGCACAGCACACCGACACTGCCACTCGTAGTCACTCCACGTGGTCGGACTACCACATGCGTACCAGGCTGACGAGTCAGTTTTCTGACAAACAGAGAAATCCCATTGCTGGTTTCATTCTGCTGTGTCACCCATTCCCGTCATAAGCGTCACCAGACACTCGTTGAATAGTTAGGAGACTGTCTAAAATACTGCACTCGTCGGGCTGACCATGATCATCTATCAGATTTCGAGGGCGAAATTACCGAAAGGGCAGAGAGACGCGATCCTAGTGCCAATACATAAGAATTGGGAGAACAGAGGTGCAAATAACTACCGAAGAATATCGTTACTGGAGGTGGGCTACAAGATGCTGCCAATACACCTTATGAAGACAGTAGACAAACAAACACACACATAATGCAGTTGAAGACTATCAAGCGGGCGTTCCGAAAAGAAGAGGATGTATAAAACAGATCTTTACCCCAGAAACAACGGAGAGAGCACACATCGTTAAACAATAGAGACGATAATAACACTAGACTCTACTGCCGGACAAACTCTTGGAAGGATCGTGAACAACAGAGGAACAGACTAGAACTGATAACGAAACTTCTGATACGCACAAACGCAAAGTAAGATTCAGATGAACACTATCGGAAGAGTTTGAGACAAAGATCGATGTCAGACTCATGCACTGTCACCAATTCTCTCCAGCATAGTGCTGGACAAAGTGATCGGACAGTGGAGGGCGAAAATCGATGAAATGGGACTACCAAACAGGTACGTGGGGACAAAAAATGCATTGGTATCGAAGTAGACTCCATAGCCTTTGCGGACGACGTAGTAAGAGAGTCTGAAGAAGACGCAGAGAAAAAACTCGACAACCTAATCAAGACAGCCAGGAAGGCGGTGGCAAGACACTGAATATCACTAGGGATTGGAGGACACCAGAATTCCCCTTGCAAAGAGTGAAAAAACTTAAATACCTGGAAGACCACACAACAGCAAGAATCACGAGCAATGGACAAATGATAGAGAGGATGAAGAAGACGTCAGCCGTTTGCATGACTAGATTTGTATACAATAAAAACAAAATATCTACGGACGCAAAAAAGTAGACACTACACCACAAAGCTACAGTAAGTGATTATCGTTCAGGTACAAAGGTCTGTCGCTGATTATTGATGATCGTGCGCAGCTTTGCACCATGCGACTCATACGTTTAGATACGATTCAGAGGTGACACGTACATAAGCATCCTGTCTGATCCCCTGCATGCATTCGTGTCCCTTGTGCATTCCGATGGTGTTGGGCAGTTCCAGCAGAACAATGCGACACCCCACAGATCCAGAATTGTTACAGAATGGCTCCAGGAACATCGTCTGAGTTTAAACAATTCTGCTGGCCACCAGACTCCCAGGACATGAACGTTCTTGAGCATATCTGGGGTTCTTAGAACGTGCCGTTCCACCCCCTCATACTCTTATGGATTTATGGACAGCCCTACATGATTCATAGTTTCAGTTCCCTCCAGCACTAATTCAGACATTAGCTGAATGCATGTCGTGGCGTGTTGCCTCACATCTGCGTGCCCGGCGCTGGGTGGGGGGGGGGGGGGGGGCTACACGATATGAGGCAGGAGTACGAGTTTCTTTGGCTCTTCGGTGTATACGCGTACCATCGTACAGGCCACTCCACATGTAAACAGATTCATTATTGTCTCAACAATGCTGTACTATTTCTTATGTCACATGTTTGTCGGACATTTCTGTCAGCATTCTTATTAAATAGCGTTGACTTTTTTCCCGTTTTCTATAATAATGCAGTATTTCACAGCAGTGGATATTATATTAGTGAAAATTACTCCTTTTTTAAAAAAACATGTTTAAAAACAAGTTTTTATCACTGCTACTATGGCTACTTGATACTTTGCCTTTTTACGTGGTTATTAGTAAAAAATGGAAAACAAATGTTATAACCGAGATAAAAAAAATATCCAAAAATACCAGTTATTCAGAACTAAAATACCTGTATCGGTTACAACCGATCGGTTTTTCGCATCCTTACCGTCGCCGTCTCCTTCATCTTTGCTATCTTTACTGGAGACAGTGATACCGATTTCTGTCACAGCCTCAACATCATATCGATTGTGCTCTACTGTATTATCTGCATTAAAATTTTTCAGTATAGTCTACGTTTATTACTGGAGGTAACAGCGTTAAGAAATGGGAAATGTGTTCTTTGAGAAACGGTTTATTTTGAGTCATATTAAACTGGAGACAAAACGAACCGGTGTACCGAAAACTCGTTGTTCCAGCGATAACTGCCATCCCTAAACTGTCCGCCCCTGGTAGCTGAGTGGTCAGCGCGACGGAACGTCATACTTAACGGTCTGGGTTCGATTCCCGGCTGAGTCGAAGATTTTCTCCACTCAGGGACTGGATGTTGCGTTGTCCTTATCATCATCATTTCATCCCCATCGACACATAAGTCGCCGAAGTGGCGTTAACTCGAAAGACTTGCACCAGGCGACAGGTCAAACCGACGGGAGGCCCTAGCCACACAGCATTTACAATTTATTTGTAAACTGCACAGTACACGCCACGGGTGGAACGTGCGTGTCGCGCCGAATGTTGAGTCGCTTCGCACGTGCTAGGCGCGTCTGAGTTTGGTCTTAGCCTCGGGGCTGTGACACGTGGCGCAACGCAGCGCGTCGCGTCGCACGTGCTGGAGGAGGCAGGGCGCCGGCGCTGTGGACGCGGCGCCCGGCGCGCCTGGGTCACGCTGGAGGCGTCAGTCTGGCCGCAGCCGCCGCTGCGCATCGACGCCGCCGCCCCGCGCCGCGACGCCCTGCTGGCCCTGGGCTGTGCGTTGGCGGCCGCCGCCGCCCTCGTCGCCCTCGTGGTCGGCCTGTGTCAACGGCGCACGGTGCCTCTGGCCGCCTCTCAGCCGCCCACAGCAGGTAAAGCCGCGCCGTCTGTCAGGCAGGGGTGGCGGCTGTCGCTGGAACAACCAGTTTTCAGTTACATACGTTTTTTTCAACGCCAGTTAACTGGACTATTAAGACCATTTAAAATAACTGCTTTCTGAAGTAACCGATTTTCAGTTTTTTTATTATATTACTTCCTGGAATAAATGAGGAAATCGGACACAGCCTGAAAAATTTTGACTCCCTCAATTTCAAGATACATAGAATCTTGGAACTTTAATAGTGGCAAGTATTTATTTACAGCTCGTACATAATAGATACGTGTTTCAAAGTTTTACTGACTTTCAAAGTAGTCAACAGCATTGTGTATAACCCTTCCCAGCTATGTGGAAGTCGTGGGATAATCTTAGCACTGCCAGTTGTGTTGACAGTTCGAGTGACGGGGTCTATTGCCCGACGAATTTGTAGCAGCTCTGAAGCGAATGCCGTGAAGTGTTTCCTTCAGTTTAGAAATCGAGTTGAACTCACCAGGGCTTAATTCAGAGGAGTGCAGTAGGTGGTATAGTACTTAGCAGCCCCGTCAAACAAGTCTGTGACAGCTTGCACTATACGTGCTTGAGCATTGTCATGCAAAATGATTCTCAGGTCCTGCAGAAAGTGTCATCACTTCTGTCTCTATGCTGTTCATTTTGGGAAAACAACCTACGACCAGCTTTTTTTTTTTGTTCGTGATTGTCGGTAGTAATCGTATATTTTATATGAAAAAAAATGTTTTACATTCAGTTTGACAATTCTACTGTCGCAAGTTTTTATAACGAAAAAAATCAATTTCACAGTTATATGTATAATATATAATATATAAATACATATGTAATATATAAAGGGGTAAAATCTCGAAGAGTTCTTGACCAATTTACTACAAATTTTTACACGAAACTCTAATGAACGTTCGGACGGACATAGGTTACTTATTTTTCTAATATATATATAGCATATACTTAAGTATGTAATATACAAAGGGGAAGCGCAGTTACCACAAATCTCGAAAAGTTCGTGACTGATTTACTTAAAACTTTTACACGATACTCTAACAGTCGGACGGATGTAGGCAATTAGGTTATATGTTTTTGTAATATATGTACTACATACATATACATGTAATACGCAAAAGGGGAGGAGCTGTTACCACTAATCTCTAAAAGTTCTTGACTAATGTACTTCCAATTTTCACACGATGCTCAGATGAACAATCAGACAGACATGAATTATATACTTTTGTAATACACATTAAATTATATAAAGGGAAACTTTTTACCAAAATTCTAGAAAAGATGTTCATGGCTTTACTTAAAATTTTTACACGATACTCTTCTGAACATTCAGACGGGAATGGCCAGAGAAAGGTGGGAAGTTTACACAGAAATAGAGAGAGGGGAAGAGGAGATTGACAGAGTGAGGGGGAGGAGGCTATGCACAGAGAGAAGGAGGTGAGGAGATGTACAGAGAGAGGAAGACAAGGAATTTAGGATGTATATGCAATTCCGACACGTATTTAGCAGTTGCGAAGCATTACTGGGTGCGCTAGTAGGCAAATAAAAGAAAACTCAGTCCGTCCACGGTTCTCTAATTTTCTCGAAAGTTTTTAAGTGGCTTACTATCACAAAAAATCACCAGCATTATGCTACTGATTTTTTGTAACTCTGCTCAAAAATTGTAATCGGGGATCATAACCCTATGTGGACATTACGAATAGTCAGTGCTAAAGGGTGAAAACGCTGAAGACCTCTATTTCTAGTGTTAATTTGTCCGTTTTAAAGGGCCACAAGCAGATAAGGCATGTTATGTGGACACACGCAGCAGATCAGCTATTCTCTATTTTTATTGTGCATTATGAAGAACTATTCAGTTTCATGTTTTCTCCTTACATTCTCTCAGAAACTGGTAGTGGCTCCTCACGGTTTTGATCTATTAAAGCCAATGGAGATCTGTAATTTATTAATACTGCACTTCGTAAAATTAGTTCCAGCCTAGGGGTGGTGCCATTCGGTAATACAACTCGTGTGTGACGCAGACAGTGAGAAACTACCATAGACACCAGATGGGACTAGTCTTGCACACTGCATATACAGGTGTACCATCTAATAAGGCACGCAACATGGTAACAGGTACATTATTGGCTCAGAAATATTTTACCAATACTTATGCCGTGTGTTTGTTGCTCGTTTTATGGGTGCTAGTGTTAAAATAGCACTGTCGCTTTTCTGATTTTCTATGATTCCGCAATATTTCAAAAATACGAAAATTTTGCGAACAAAATTTACTCGTTCTTTAAAAAAGGTTTATTTTAAAATGTAAAAATTTTGCACTGCTGACATGGCTAATTGGATTTCTGTGTTTTTTTACCTAGTAATTAGCAAAAAATAAAAATCTCCTGTTATAACCGAGACCAATCAAAGATCGAAAAATACCAGTTATGCAGAACTAAACTACCGTTATCAGTTTTAACCGGTCAGTTTTGCCCATCCCTACTGTCAGCCTGACTGCCGACCGCGACAGAGCCGTCACATTAACTTCACATTAACTGCGCAACGATAATGTTCCGTTGAGCCCAGGGCTGCGCCCCACCAAAACTACAGTTCGGTAGTTTTAGTACACATGACGTAGTAAACGGTAGGATTACCGGTAGTAATGGCAGCATTGGCAGGGAAAGACACGTAAATGAATGTGTGAGAGAGGAAGTTCTTGTTTGTTTATTCCTTTGTCTGACACATAATTAGAACCGCCCATCGTTCAGTGTCAGTCCTTTGTGTAGTTTATATCCTTACAAAATAGAAATAAGATTTTATAAGGAAAAAAAATCAGCTGCTCGCCCAGCGTCTGCGATTCTATGCAACCAAAACAACGACTTTTATGAAGTTGCAGTTTACATATACAAACACAAAAAATACATAATTATTGTTGTTACTTTGTACTCAACAGAACGTTCGTTTACATGATCAAAGGCAAGAGTTTCCTGTTGTTATTGATGAGAACAAAAGTTGTTTAGAAATAACATAAACATGTTTCAGAAGAACTAGACGAAGTATTGAAGTGGTGTTTTATATGTTTTTGTTTTGCATTTTTTAAGTTTTACCTTTTTTTGAGGAAATTACGTTTTCCAGCGCTACTGCAACATTCCTCTGTTTCACGTTACATATCAAAAATTTTCGAATAACACCTGAATTAAACAACAACAATTTAAATTTTACTATTACTACTGTTTAAGAAATAGACAGCAGAACAACTCTGTAGAACGAAACCGTTCCATAGGCTACAGTGCCATTTATTTATCCGTACTCCGTTTCTAAACGGTTCACTGCAACCAATTTCTAGGGGAATCAGGTAAGGCATTGACTGCATAAGCAAACAAAACGATCGGAATGAGGTAATGCCCGATAGGTATACAACACACGTAACATACGCGTAACGCAGTTACGATCTTAATTGACCAAAGCTACTTGGAAAACTACCGAGGTCTGTGTGTGTGTGTGTGTGTGTGTGTGTGTGTGTGTGTGTGTGTGCGTGCGTGTGTGTTTGTGTGTAAACTGACAGACGCATATCGAAAAATCGACCATACCTTGCGTGCCATCATGGTACACACATATTGTATTGATGTGGACATTTTCCGCAGCAAGTACAGAAATATTCGTTTGTAAATTCAAGGTATTTTCTTGCTGCAATGTTATCTTTTAATTTCCGAACGTGTTATTTTTACGGTTCCGTACCTCACCCCTTAAAAAAGGAACTCTTAAAGGCTCACTTTGTTCTCTGTTTGTCTGACCGACTGTTAAAAACTCTCTCAGGAATAGGTAAACAACTGAATCCTCTAAGTCATTGCAGTCAGAACATACGGCCATTTGTGTAACATATTTTGCTACTCGCAAACAAGCTCATCCAACACCGAACAAATTTTCAACTACCAAGATCACTAAAATCATTTCTTCATATAGATTACCGTTTTCGGCAATTCTCTGTGATCATCTTCGGATGTGCAAAAAGTGGGACCGAAAATAAGATACAGCAACTAACATAACAGCACACATAATTATATCCAAAGCTTTGCAATACTTGAAATAGCAACACACGTATGTTTACAGCACTAAATAATATCCACCTTCAGTACAAAAAAATGGTTCAAATGGCTCTGAGCACTATGCGACACAACTTCTGAGGTCATCAGTCGCCTAGAACTTTGAACTAATTAAACCTAACTAACCTAAGAACATCACACACATCCATGCCCGAGGCAGGATTCGAACCTGCGACCGTAGCGGTCGCTCGGTTCCAGACTGCAGCGCCTAGAACCGCACGGCCACTCCGGCCGGCCTTTCAGTACAGTAAGTGGTTTTACACAATGTATGTCCATGTTAGTGTCTTGAGCTGTACTGGAAGTGAACGTGTCAGTTATAAAATAACAGCTACTTACACACATATTATTGCGCTGAATACAAGCACTCACAGTCATCGCCACTTTACACTGATAGATCCCAGCGTAAACATTCTTAGTGATACATAAGTACATCAGATGGCTCAGTGGTTGTACAAATCGATACTGTCATCTCACATTAGATTAAGGCATATAATTATATATACCTAAATTATTGTCATAAAATACTAGCTAAGCCAGTATTCTACATTTTTAAAACACTATCTGTAAAACAATGTGCAACTTTCATGAAACGTAAATTGTACATAAACCTTTTTATATCATTTTCGAAAATTTTTAAAAATATTTTGTGAACATTCTTAATAATTCTTTACCAAATTATCCTTTATACAAAATCACAACCAATACGACAGTCTATAATCACTTCAAAGCTCTCTATGTACAGTCAATGGTATCAAACGTAGGGTGATTTTAGTACATCCAGGAATAGATCGATTTCTACAGGCACTGATATTATATTACATAAAGAATACAGTCAAGGTATGTATACCAACAAAGGAGCCATTAAATGTTTGTGCTTATGTTATCAATTACGATGTTTAAATGAGCTTATCCAAGAGAATAAGTTACTCAGGGTCCACGCGGAATCTCGTCACCTGATGCCTATCTTTTGCAGATCCTAATGTGGCGACAGAGCATTACCGAAACCGGTCATTTACATGAACAAATAATTTCAGTGATCTTGGCAGCTGAAAATTATTCAGTATTCACAATACTACAAATCGCCCTCACGCTGAAGATGTCAGAGGTGTATCTCTCATCAAAAGCTGTAGTTGGCCTAGGATCACTAAATTTTACAAAAAGGATGGTTTGACAGTACAACCGAAGGGAAAATTCGGAAAACTGTAAATTTGTAATTACATCACACGAAAGTATTATCATTTGTTATCCGACGTCAAAAGTGGCTCTGAGCACTATGGGACTTAACATCAGAGGTCATCAGTCCCCTAGAACTTTGAACTAGTTAAACCTAACTAACCTAAGGACATCACACACATCCATGCCCGAAGCAGGATTCGAACCTGCGACCGTAACGGTCGCGCGGTTCCAGACTGAAGCGCCTAGAAATGCTCGGCCACAATGGCCGGCTATCCGACGTCACTCTGAAATTAAAACAGCCAGTAGTTCTGAATTTAGGCTGGCTGGTTCGCAATGTTAAAAGCCAAACATCAGGCAAGGAATGACTACATTGCGCATATGACACTTTGCGGAATTCATGAATCATCAGATATCCAAGAGCGATTGCTGCACAGATATACAGCGTTTGAAGTTGTATGTGAAACAAACATTCGCATACTGGTCTGATAATGGATAAATACCGAAACGCGTCATATGAGCAATAAAGCCATTCCTTGCAAGGTGTCTGACTTTTAACATTGCGACACGGTTAACGTGAATGCAGAACTACTATTATAATAATGGTTGCCTCTTGCATGACTTTGTCACATCTGTATTATTGCAATTAAAGCACTGTCTAAAATCTTGGAATCCCTGGGACCGTTATCTAGCCAATTTCAGTGTCGATAATAGGCAAAAATGGTCGAGATTCTCGAATCCCGGCAAGGATGAACTGTATATACAGAATTAAGTTTATATGGTACCCTCAGTGCGGGAGTCCTGTCTGCAGCTGGCTAATTCGTTACGGTATCTTACCTCGGTAAAAACGGAACCCTTTTATGATCAATTCGTCACCGTCAGTTTATCTGTCCGTCTGTCCGAACGGGTAGCGGTATCATGTTGAAATTTGTGTCAAATACTACAAATTATTTACAGAAGAATGAAAAAACTGGTGGAAAGAGACCTCGGAGGTCAGTTTGGATTTCAAAGAAATACAGAAACACGCGAGGCAATACCGACCCTACGACTTATCTTAGAAGACAAGTTAAGGAAAGAAAAACCTACGTTTATAGCATTTGTATACTTAGACAAAGCTTTTGACAATGTTGACTGGAACATTCTCTTTGAAATTCTGAAGGTAGCAGGGGTGAAATATAGGGAGCGAAAAGCTACTTAAAACTTGTACAGAGACCAGATGGCAGTTACAAGACTTGTGGGACATGAAAGGGAGGCAGTGGTTGAAACGTGAGTCAGACAGGGTTTTAGCCTACGACTGATTTTATTAGATATATACATTGAACAGGCAGTAAAGAAAACCAAAGATAAAGTTGGAGTAGAAATCAAAGTTCAGGGAGAGGAAATAAAAACTTGAGGTTTGCCGAAGACATTGTAATTCAGTCGGAGACAGCAAAGTACTTAGAAGTGCATTTGAACAGAATGGTCAGTGTCTTGAAAGGCGGATATAAGATGAACATCAACAAAAGCAAAACAAGGATGATAGAATGCAGTCGAATGAAATCAGGTAATGCTGAGGGAATTAAATGTAGAAACGAGACACTTAAAATAAGAATGAGTTGTGCTATTTGGGCAGCAAAATACCTAATGGTGGCCAAAGTAGAGAGGATATAAAATGTAGACGCAATGGCAAGGAAAGCGTTTCTGAAGAAGAGGAATTTGTTAACATCGAGTATAGATTTGAGTGTCAGGAAGTCGTTTCTGAAAGTATTTGCACGGAGTGTTGCCATGTATGGAAGTGAAACATGGACGATAAATAGGTTTGACAAGAAGAGAATAGACGCTTTCGAAATGTGGTGCTACAGAAGAAAGCTGAAGATTAGATTGGTAGATCACATAACTAATGTGGAGATATTGAATAGAATTGGGGAGAACAGGAATTTGTGGCACAACTTGACTAGACGAAGGGATCGTTTGGTAGGACATGTTCTGAGGCATCAAGGGATCACGAATTTAGCATTTGAGAGAAGTGTGGGGATAAAAGTGGTGGAGGGAAAACACGAGATGAATACAGTAAGCCTATTTAAAAAAATGTAGGTTGCGGTAGTTATTCGGAGATGAAGAAGCTTGCACAGAATAGAGTAGCATAAAAAATTTAAGTTGAGAAGAAAATTAAATAATAAGATATAGATAGCTATTTTTTGATATTCGGAAACTCACTCATCGAAACATATAAGTTTTTCCCTTTGTCCTAGAGTCATGAAATTTGACAATAAGCAGGCTTTCACAGTACAAGTAAAGAAAGAAATCCGAAAATCGATAGTTTGTAATCATATCACGCAAAAGCATTTTTTTGCAAGCACAAATTTACGTGGCATTCTAATCTGTCATCAATTTCTGTAACTATTGTAGGGATTTCGATATTGTTTTCAGTAAGTAGTTGAGTGATTCGCTTGAAAGCTTTGTGTACATAATTTACAAATATTTCGTGTTGCCTGGGTCTGGCTGAGCTACGAAGAGATCCTCTGATGCTGCGAGAACGATGCCTCGCCATCTAGCAGTGACAGGAGCTAAGGCCACCCAACTTACGCGCCACGCCGGCACATTCTACTTGCAACATTCCTTATCAGTGTATCCTTATACGTACAGCATCTACATTGTTTCAAAGCGAAGTAATACGCTTAACTGATGCACATTTGCACTTCCATTGTTCGGAATGAGGCTCCAGTATCCCACAAAATACCTACCGAAGTGTTCCACGGAACAATTCGACTTTTGCGTTACAAGAATAGCCCTTTGGCCGGCTGTACCGTTTTCTTGTCTAGAGACTTTCGTTAAATCGTATCAGTAATAGCAAAAGGGACGGCAGCATGTGGAGTCAAAGAATCTGCAATTCCCAATTAGCAAAGCATGTTAATGTAACTCCAAATATAATCAAGGAAATCGATTGTTATAATAGCGAACGCAATATCAAAAAAAATTTAATGTTTTCTCGAAGTTCTTGGAATTTACCAGAAAGATATCTTGCCAGCAACGATATCGATAGTAGGGAAAAATCGTAGATTTTCTCGATTTTCGGGAGCGCGAGTCCCGCTCGCACTTGTCCGTCTTTTTTTTTCTTCGAATAGCCCTTTTGAAAGTGTAAGTAGGCTGTTTAGGTTTTTATATTGGTAACGCCACGTAGCGCTCTGTATGAAAATCACTGGCTGTGCTGTGTGCAGTCTGTGGCAGGGTGGCATTGTTGTAATATTCGCTATTGTAGTGTTGGGCTGTCGACTGTTAACAGCGCGTAGCGTTGCGCAGTTGGAGGTCAGCCGCCAGCAGTGGTGGATGTGGGGAGTGAGATGGCGGAGTTTTGATAGCGGATGATCTGGACAGAGACAGTAAATTTGTAAGACTGGACGTCATGAACTGATATATATAATATGACTTGTGAACAATATTAAAGTAAATACATTGTTTGTTCTCTATCAAAATCTTTCTTTTGCTAACTGTGCCTATTGGTAGTTAGCGCCTTCCGTAGTTTGAATCTTTTATTTAGCTGGCAGTAGTGGCGCTCGCTGTATTGCAGTAGTTCAAGTAACGAAGATTTTTGTGAGGTAAGTGATTTGTGAAAGGTATAGGTTAATGTTAGTCAGGGCCATTCTTTTGTAGGGATTATTGAAAGTCAGATTGCGTTGCGCTAAAAAATATTGTGTGTCAGTTTAAACACAGTCATGTATAATTTTTCTAAGGGGACGTTTCATATGTCGACCCTTAGCCGAGGATACCTCACTGGAATCTTCTGATTTTTTTTTTCTTGTAGTTTGTGTAATTAGTATAGCTATTGTTTGTTGCTAGCGCGTGATTGTAGAGAGAATCTCCTTTGTAGTTGCAGTCTTTCATTGTTGTACAGTAAAACAGTTGTGGCATGCATGTAAATTTGCACCAAGTATTTCGCAGCTGCGCTTGCAGTTAACTAGATATTATTTTCAGTGCTATGTTAATGTGTTTTCTTATTTTGCTCTTCAAGTTGTGCTTTTCTGTGTTGTCGTGTGAAATATTGTGACAATAATGGCATGTGAAGAACGTAATACTAGGCTCCAAAGTAAACTGAGAAATGACAGTGAAGACGAAAGCAGTGTGTTAGCGCCACCGTGTAACGAATTAACTAATGTTCAAACTAGTGATTTGGTAATTGTGCATAGGGAAATGGAGCGGGCGGCAAATAATGGCGTAGACAGTGAAACAATTAGTGAACAGGGAAGCATTATCGATCGATCGGTCGGCAATAGCTCGCCTCCGGAATCCGAAATGACAGGACACAATCTCGCAAATACTGTAGATTCAGGTTTTGGGTCCTCACCGTTTTCTCAAATAAGTCAAGACACATTTTCTGCTTGTCAAAATGTGAATGTTGCCGGTGGAAATTCACTGCCGAAAAGCACTGATGAACATGTTTCAGACATCAGTGCATTGTTATTACAATTAATACAACAAATGGGACAAACACAGCAAAAGCTTCAAAAGTTAGACACAATGGAACAAAATCTTCAAAGTTAGACACAATGGAACAACACCAGAGACAAACACAGCAACAGTTAGACACAATGGAACAAAATCTTCAGAAGTTAGACACCACACTTAAACAAACACGTGAAGATTTAACTACTGAGTTACATAACATTGAATCGAAATGTCAAAAAGTCTGTAATGACGTAAAAACACAAATTTGTGAGCATTTCCAACCTATTTTTTCGCGTCATGAAAATGCATTACAGAATCACGAAGCAGCCATAAAAGAACTGCAAACCATTGTTCATGAAAATCACGACACCTTGCAAGCTAAAATTGACTCAGTTGCATCTACCGATTCGGTTACGCAACTTGCAAAAACTCAGGAAAACTTAAAGGACACAGTAGATACGATTTCAACACAAATGGACACTCTGAAACTTGGTTCAGAAAAACACACAGAGGAAATAATTTCACTATCGAATAAAGTAGCCGAACTTTCAGATCAGTTCACTAACTTATCTACAAAGGTGGATGATGATCTGAATGACACAAGACCTGTAGCCTTCACGGACACTGAAGAGTATGAAAAAATTAGAAAATTCAAACAAAATCAAAATCAAATCAATACACAGTACAAAATAGAAATCCGGAAAGTACAAGATCAGTTGGCACAAGTAATACAAGAATTACATATTTCAGAGGACACTCGCACTCCAGTACGGGAAGAGGGACATAGAAATACGGAACAACCACATAATAATAATACAGGACATTTCGGAAATTATGAAAGAAATTGGCAAGGTGCACCGAATTTTGAAATGGAACCGCCGAAACGACGTAACAATGACCGATATGCGACTCGCCGACATGATGATTTTGACTATAAGCTGTACATTACCACACGTAAATTTAAAACATTTAAGAATTCTGGCAACGATATTCATCCACAAGCGTGGCTCCATCAATTCTCTCATTGTTTTCCTCCCAATTGGTCATTAGAGCACAGATTAGAATTTATGTGTGGCTATTTAGAGAATGAACCAGCTGTAAGAATGCGATCGGTCATTCACGATTGTCACAGTGAAGGAGAATTTTACCATGCCTTCCTCTCAGCATATTGGTCTCAAGCCACACAAGACCAAGTAAAACACAGCATCATAATGATGAAACATTTCGAACAATCTGAATTTTCCAGTCTTGTGAAATATTTTGAAGACATGTTGCACAAAATTCAGTACCTGTCAAACCCATACAGCCCCCAAGAACTCATCCGCATTTGCTTAATCAAATTACCTGAACATTTACGACATATTATTTTAGCAGGACGTTGCAAAGACGACATTGAAGCTTTTCAGGGACTCTTACAGGAATTGGAAATTGATACTGACAATCGCGGGACGCGAAAACAGGAACACAACAATTATAGGTTACATCCGTCACAATTCTGCGACGACAGAAATAATAACTGCACACGACAAGGCTATTCTTACAACGTAAATCGTGACCAAAAGAGACACCACCCGTATGACAATCGTTGGCAGAGTAGTAGTAATTACAGAGAAAGATTGCATTTCCGTAGTATTGAATATGACAGAGACAATCATAAAAACAGACAATATGGCAACAAGAACTGTTATTATCACGGAAGACAGAATAACTTCAGACGCAACGGTCCACCGTGCAGTGATAATTCAGGGAGAAATTCTCCACCACTTAACCGACAAGAAAGAAACTACAGGAACTACCGACATGACGACAGACGATATAATCATAACGACAGACCTGAATTTCATCAGAACTGGCGGGATTTAAACGAGGCTGGGCCCTCTCAGCAAGGTGAATTTGTTAGGTCTCCTAATTCCAATAACGACGCACGCCATCAAAGAGATAGCAGATAATGACTCGCACCGCCGGCAGCCACGTGCGCCGGCTGGCTCAGAGAAAAATAACATAGACGCTAACCCTGAGAAAAATTCCAGTATTCTTTACCGACATATACCGCATGATAATTGCGTTCAAGTTGATTTGCTGCGTACTGAGGAAAGGTAAAGGATAACACCACATTTCACATGTAAAACCGCTTATTGAGAGATAATCTGCTTTTTAACTTAGTCTTTGCTATAAAATTTTTCACTTCACTTTACTAGTATGCGTTGTCACACTTTGAAACTGTTATCATGCAACAATGTTTTGAAGTTAACCATCCAGTCTAGAACCTAGGTAACATATTTAGACAGTAATTATGAATGCATTGTTATAGTGAACAGACGACACAGTGTTATTGTGTGTGTACATTCTTGCTTGTTAGTTGCACGATTACGTAATGACTAAAGGCTTACATACTTAGAACATATACTGGTACTGCAAATGAGATTTTAATGCAACATTTTGGTTTACTTGAAAATACATTCTGGATTTAAAGTACTTTCAGTGAGATACCAGATGACACAGTGGTTAGTTTACGTGACAGTTACACGATTTTATCACGACGCTACTAATGAGTGACAATTTACAATGTTGCTTTTGCAGTGTTTCTGTTTTATATCTGCACAGTTTTTCTGAATTATTCTGGAAAGTAAAACATGTTCTAGTAGTAACTTTTGTGGTATAGCTACAATGAGACAGCCTTTTCCGTAGCACAATAATACGTTACAGCACCATACTTTCTTCATCATGGCAATAAGCGTAATAACTAAGATATCTATACGCAAAGCATTTCACTTTCGTTTATCATGAGGTAAGTACATTGGCTTCTGCAGAACTTAGCTTTCGGAGGACAATAACTACGACACTTCCACAGAGATTATCTTACAGCAAGATGCACATTTAGCACTACAGGACACGTATTTGAGTGATTAATTTTGCACTTAAATCATTTATTTTTAAAGATATTTGAAGTACAATGATACGAAGATTTTCCGTGATACATTTCATTTCATTGCTGTAATTTGTATCACCTGAGGTTATAATTACATTAATCCTCAGGGGGGTACACACTTTGTGTACCATGTGTTTGGCAAGCACAAGGAGCCCTAGCTAATATGGTATTTGCTTATTCAGCTTTACACATCGGTACCATATTTCTCTAACACACAAATTACACAGCTATCTGATCATTTAACTGAGAGATAAACATTTTTTTTACTACATCAGTGACACATGTTTACGCAATTACAGTTGGGTAACTTCACACTTATGAAATTGTATTTTGTCTGTACTTTGTGAACTGTTCATATTTTTTCGGAACCATTGTGATACTATGAGAGCTTTGCATTATGTATTTGGTAAGGGAGCATGATTTGAAAGTACATTTGAGGTAGATGACAGTATTGAAATGAGCAGAGAATTTTTTTAAGTTTTGACATTATTGCAGAAAGCTACGACGTTTTTGAGATTTGACTGAGGTGTTATGATGTTATTTTTACGACAACAATGTCTATTATGCTGTTGAGGTATGTTTATTATCAATAAGATGATGCTACCGTAAACGAGGAATTTGATTATACTACGTATTTATTTTAATGAAATATTGAAGAAGTGTCGACGAATACGTATATGAATAATGAGTAGTGGTTATGGACTCTGATTTGTGGAAAAGGATGTTGGAAACCATGAATCGTACTTTAAGAGTTATGAAATAGTGTAAATGTGAGAATGTATCACAATGCTGATGAAAACTTTTTGAACACTGTTATATTCATAGGATTTTGTTTCTACACATTTGCAACGCAAATTCTCGACCTGTGAAATTTTTTATATGAGACTGTCACTGTAATGCAAACTGGTGTCATAAATATTTCAGTAAGAAAGTTGAAGTGACCACCTTCACGTAATGAGTCATGGGCACCCAGATGCGCGACAGTCGCCTGGAAGAAAGCCATTAGTGTGTGCCTTTCAGAGGCACAGGTGAAAAAAAAGAGACCATTATCCTTGCTATTGACATTCCTTTGTAGAAAGGATCGCAAATACGACACGCTCATTACTTGGAAACATATGAATACTCGTACTTTGTGCTACTTATGCTTATGAATTGATGGGAAATATTCGCACATCTGCACACCTGATTAGGACAAGTGTCTTTCTATGAGAATTGAGAGAATTTCTACTAACTTATGAAATGCCTCATGAGTACTGAATGACGTTCTTGTGCTTTACTTTGTACATAGTTGCTTATTTCATTTGATATCTGGTTTCCAGCTGTCTTCCAGCATTGGTTTCATAAAATTAAATTAAATGCATTTGCTAATGTGAACACTTTCTGTCAACAGATCTATTAAATAATTATTTTATGATCCACAGTCTTCGAAAAAGGAGCTTTTGGAATGGAAAGAACAATAAGAAAGAACTAATAACAGTAACTGCATATATAAGTTTCTTTTCAAGTACTTGGTAATTTTTTGTAGAATTAGTTTTTGTGGTGCACCACTTTAATTACATAGACATTACGATGTGCATTGTTGTCTTTAGTGTAACATTTTTTTCTGCTTGAGCTATGTCATGTTTAGATATAAGTTATTGCATTTGCTGCTGCTGTTTGCCAGGCATAGTGCTACTAAATTTCACTTTACACTACTCTGTTAAGCCAGTTTTACTAGTGATTTATTTTTCTAGTTTGCTGCTCATTGCCTTATATTAGTTGTAATATTGCTGCTTGCTTTGCCAATTTGCATTTTTTCTGTCATTGCTGTTTGTGTTAATTGTTTTGTGCTGCTGCATTGCCTCGTCCCTTAGTTTAGCATCTGAGCTCAGTAGATTTAAGTTAGCTTAAGAGGGGGTAGATGATATAAGAAACTACCTATGGAGAATAGGGAAAGAATGCATTGAGAAGTTATATGAAAAAGATTTGGGCGTAAATGAGTATTGTACACTGAGAAATATTTATTTTGAAAGAAATATGAATAAAATACCGAAAGCTGGTATAGATAGGACTTTTTGGGAATAATTATGAATAAAGGGAGATCTCCAAGAAGTAAAGAAAGTTTTGTTTGCAAAATACTGCAGTAAAAAAAACCCTGGACTTTCCTTGTGTTGTCTCACTATGTGTTTGTGTACCCTTGGGTATTTGTGTTCTTCCTGTCTTTATGTGTTTATCTGATAAGAGTTATGTTGTAGAATTTTTCTGATAATATGTTATTTACTTTGTAAAGATGTTTAGACATTATTTATTCTGTTTTGTTTTAATGCTCATGTGTGAAATTAATGTTTCGAAAAATATTCTCATTATTTTTTTTTATTTACTTATGTCATAATTCCTGTAACACTGATGTCTCTGTTTATTTCTATTCTTTTGTAAAGCCTGTACTACTACAAATGTTATCTGTATTGTTATGTTCTTTAATGATGTATTTTGTACCTTTGTAATTGTATTCTTATGTTATAAAATTGTAATTGACACCAGTTCATCATGTTATTAACTTGTAAGTTCCATTTCACAACACACGTTTCTGTTGGTCATAGTATATGGACAATATGTGAGAAGTAGGGACTGTTAGCGTTTGCACGTGTGTTAATAATTCAGCAAGGGACTGGATAACAGCATTGCTGGTTCTAAGGACAATTCCAAAAACTTTGTGAGTGCACAAGTGGTGGTTATGTACTTGCTATATTATCCGCAATGGTGATTGTGCACCTGCACAGTTGCAACAGATGGCTGCTGGCCGTCTGTACAAGGACTACAGTGGGTCTGCATGTTTGATGGCCCACCAATACCATTATCTGTACAAGGATTATAGTCGGTCTGCATCTTTGATGGCCCACCAATACCGTAATCTGTACCAGGACTACAGTGTGTCTACTCAGTGATGACCTACCTATCACTACCTACCAATATTCTTCAAAACTTCGACTGACTCTGCGGTGGGTTTGCTCTGTTGTGGCCCTTTACCTGTCAGCATGTCAAGAGTCAGCACTGTCTTTCCGTTGGAAGGACAACACTACTTCTTCAAGACTGCATGTAAATCCACTACTTCCATGTGCATTGTCTTTTACTGCTCAGAATTTGAGAAAAGAAACGGCAGTTTTACTGTGATGAATGATCGGGACTGTCTTTATGGACTGTGAGAAAATTTTAGCTTTTTACCAATATTGTATTAATAAGTGTGTGCATTTGATATCTTTCTTACCGTAATTACGAAAATTTTTTTCAAATCTGTATTGGCCACTGCCCAAAACAATTTGTAAAATTTTTTTGTGGGGAGCATGGGGGCTATGTAAGTAGGCTGTTTAGGTTTTTATATTGGTAACGCCACGTAACGCTCTGTATGAAAATCACTGGCTGTGCTGTATGCAGTCTGTGGCTGGGTGGCATTGTTGTAATATTCGCTATTGTAGTGTGTGGCTGTCGGCTGTTAACAGCGCGTAGCGTTGCGCAGTTGGAGGTGAGCCGCCAGCAGTGGTGGATGTGGGGAGTGAGATGGAGGAGTTTTGATGGCGGATGATCTGGACAGAGACAGTAAATTTGTATGACTGGACGTCATGAACTGATATATATGACTTGTGAACAATATTAAGGTAAATACATTGTTTGTTCTCTATCAAAATCTTTCTTTTGCTAACTGTGCCTATCAGAAGTTAGTGCCTTCCGTAGTTTGAATCTTTTATTTAGCTGGCAGTAGTGGCGCTCGCTGTTTTGCAGTAGTTCAAGTAACGAAGATTTTTGTGAGGTAAGTGATTTGTGAAAGGTATAAGTTAATGTTAGTCAGGGCCATTCTTTTGTAGGGATTATTGAAAGCCAGATTGCGTTGCGCTAAAAAATATTGTGTGTCAGTTTAAACACAGTCATGTATAATTTTTCTAAGGGGACGTTTCAAAAGGTACGATATATCAACTTTTTTTCTGCTTCTTTGTTTTCAACTATAGTTTTCTTTGGGCCCACACTTGTTTCATTCTTCGAGATGTTTCTCCTTCACTTCTTGCCTTCACTATCTTCCAGTTCTTCATATTTTTTTCTGTCCTGAAAGTCTGCCTTTTCTATCGCTCCTTAAAAAAGTATTCTGTTTCTTATTGCTTCCAAGTTGACTCTCAAATTTTCCATATCTCTTCCCTTCTTCTCTCAGCCAAGATATTTTGCGTTGTAATCGTTTCGTAACTCAAAGATTTGTTTAGTTATTCTGTACTTATTTATCTAGCATAATTATTTGTCCATAGAATTTTAATCTGCTTTTTCTCATTACATCTGTCACCTTTGCGACTTTCATATACAGTTCTGTCCTTAATCTGTATTTTGATTCACTGTACTATTGGGTCGCACTATTTTTCTTAGGATTTTTCCTTCAGTTTTATCTTATTCGACAAGCTCTCCCTTCGTAGTCAGTTTAAGATTTTATGCTGTGTAGAGTATTTCTGATCTTAGCACTGTTCCATAGTGTTTCAGTTTTGTGTTCCAGGGTAAAGAGTCTTTCGTACAGATGTTTCTTGTTATTTGAAAGGTGCGCTCTACGTTATGTACTCTAGTTTCTGTTGCTGTCTTTTCCTTCGTGTTGTTTGATATCTACTCCCCTACATATTTGTCTACGTTAAGTAATGGTATTATTTATTGTCAGCTTTTGAGGTGCAGTATTGTCATTTGTTTTTAAACTTTTTCCCCAAAAGATAATTGTAATCGGACGTTAGCTGCTTGCCATAGTAGTTATGCGATTTGATTTCGTGCGTTTTCAAGTGAGTTCGTAATTAAGTGCTATGTCATCTTCAGACGCTAGACACTCTACATTAACCTTCCTAGCTGTATACCCTTAGTACGTATGCCCACCCTTTATTCTCTAACCACTTTCTGTAATGCACAGTTAAGAAGTAGGGGCGAGACAAGCTATCTCCTTATCCTACTCCTGACTTTATTTCAAAATTTTCTGACAGATCTTCCATAAATTTTTCTTTTGATCTGTTAGTTAAATTTGCTTAAGATATTTCTGTTGTTTTTTTTATCTACTCCAAACTCTTTTAAAATTAGCCTGATTCACTTCTATCAGTAGAACCTACGCTTATTTCTTCTTTTGTTTTTGAAATCTATAAATGTTACCATATATTTCATACTTCAGGTTCTCTTAATTTCTAAGTTGTGCTTCATGTTTCTAAGCAACTCTATGCACAATATACTCCTCCTGGTTTTTTTATATTCATAGTATTTTACTTGGAATAGTATACACTTTTGTTTGTACTCATGTACCCTATAAATTTAAAAGAGTTGACGTGCAGTTACATTTTGCCTAACCTGACAGATTTTGGGTTTCGAAATCACCAGTAAAACGCTGCACATCCTACAGTACACGCAAAATAAAATGACCAAAAACAAGAGTACCGATAGTTTCAACGAGAATATGTGTTGAACTTTCTGAAGTAACACAGAAGTGCGACTCGTAATCTATAACCAAGTGAGATAATACGGTGAACAGGTGGAAACTAACTGCGGGTACCATTTTATTTATCCAAAAACTATTGCGTGAACTGATTCTGACCTATAAGGATCATGCACAAAAGTAAAGCTGTATCATTCCAGAAAAATCCATTGAAAATCCATCTGATATAAAAAGCGAAACGCCTCTTGAAATCGGATAGTAGTAACGCAACAAGAAAACTGCGTTTAACTTATAAACCAATGGTACAGCACTCTCTGAGACAGTCTTTCTGGTGTCATAATAATCATAATAACTTTTATTTTAAGAACCTGTTTCAAATCTATATTTACGATATCAATATATTTCATTCAGAACTTAATTACTTAATTTCACGTATTATTTGATAGTTTATTGTCTCTTCTTAATCTAACTTTTGTCATCAATAATATTTTCTCCTTTACTATTTACAACATTCTGCCAGTGCTGGGGTAACTTTTCGATAACGTGGCTGTAGAGATCACATAGTTTTGAGGCTGAGAATTCATCGAGCCATGTTTGGAGCGCATTTTCATCCGGAAAGGAAGTTCTTTAAAGGTTGTTAGATAGAGCGGAAAAGGTGAAAATCGGAGGGGGCAACATCATGTGTGGAATGACTTCCCAAACCATCCCCTGTAAAGTGTTTTTTTATCAGTCTAGTAGCATGCGTACTGGCATTATCGTGGACTAGCATCACTTTACGCTGTTTTCATGGTCGTTCTTGGACTACGTCTGCAAGACGTCTCGGTTGTTGACAATGAATTTCAGCAGTGATGGTTACACGGCGGGGAAGTAATTCGTAGTACTAATATTTGCTATTAAAAACAGTCTTTATCCCGATTTATTTATTAAGGGGACCGGTTTCGACCACTACTGTGGTCATCTACAGACCTACAAGTCGTATACAAAACTTTAATTAGAAGGCTACATACATTTAAAAAAATACAAAGTTATAAAGCTATAAAACGATGAAATACCATTAAGTAGGAACCTCTTTCTGCTGGACTGAAGCGCCTAGAACAGCTTGGCCACACCGGCCGGCTAAGTTTAAACTATCTTCATCAAAACCCGAAGGCCTTGATGCCAGTGGAGTGTCACCAATGTCAAAACGACCCTCCTTAACACCATTTTGGTTGTCGTCCTCTGTCGAATGGCATTATCGTCTTACACGTTGGAAATATTCTGGCTGGCCGTTTTGTTGTCAACCCTCCACTGCATTCAAGCAGAAGAATACTTCTCAAATGGTCCGATTTCTCCGCCTGGCATGTCATTTTCTCCCGTCCAGAGCTGCACCCACTATCTCCAAACAACAAAATGACAATATGTAAATTCAAATAGCTATACCCCCCGAACTACAAATAAAAAAGACAATCTATGAATAAGCAACAAATGTACCAACATTCAAAACAAAAATGCTATGAACTTATGCAACAACCTAATAAATTACAGAGCCCAGAAAACAACCGAAGCTGTTCATATTACTAAGAAACTATTTCCTTTTGTCGTGGCATATCCCTTACGAGATTGTTTCTAGATTTCAAACTGTGCCTTATGCTGTCACTAGTTTCATCAAATACAAACAGTTTAATGCCAGTGGTCGAACAGAGCGAGGTTTGTCACAAAAGAAACGAGATAGGTGCTGACAAGAAACTACGCGACAATATGCACTTGTAATTTGAGATTGAATCGTTCTTACCGAAGTTTCGATGATGCGTGTCGTTATTTTATGGCACACTAAACGGAATTGTACTTCTCTGAAGTAAGAAGTTTTTTACAGAATTTGGTGGCCTGGCAATTAAGTTACTAGTTTTTTAAAAGAATCACTCATTCCACTTTAATGTTAATTGTTTCATTGTTTCTTTTTAATATTATAGTTACAAATACTGTATGTTCGTTCTAATCCAGAATATTAATAAGTCACGCACCCATTAAGTTACCGATTTAATGAAGAGGAGAACTATACTTTACATAATAATGATATTAAATTGTGTACTGCACCAATTAAATCTTTCGCCACCGTTTCATTTATTATAGATTGCGTCGCTCAGACTGTAACCGCCAGTCTAAATCAAACGATGTAATGATTATTTTAAAACGACTTCATTTCGCAATCAAGTTTTAGTTTGCAATAATAGTGAACACTGCTCAAGGTCAGAGAGAGAGGTAAGAAGACAGAGAGGAGGGAGTAAATGGACACAAAGATGAGGGAGGAGATGTACAGTGAGAGGGGGAGGAGGTAGACTGAGATACGAGGCGAGAAGGAGGTGAACAGAGAAAGGGGTGGAGAAGAGAAAATAAGGAAAAAGGAGTTTCCGATGAACACTGAGGAGCCAAATAAACTGGTACAACTGCCTAATATCGTGTAGGGCCCCTGCGTGCACGCAGAAGTGCCGCAACACGATGTGGCATGGACTCTACTAATG
Organism: Schistocerca piceifrons; assembly: GCF_021461385.2. Taxonomy (NCBI): domain Eukaryota; kingdom Metazoa; phylum Arthropoda; class Insecta; order Orthoptera; family Acrididae; genus Schistocerca; species Schistocerca piceifrons. The sequence continues at coordinate 316,346,058 of NC_060139.1, read as the reverse complement.
TCTGAAGTACTGCTGGAGGGAACTGATACAACGAATCCTGCAGGGCTGTCCATAAATCCGTAAGAGTAAGAGGGGGGTGGAGATCTCTTCTGAACAGCACGTTGCAACGCATCCCAGATATGCTCAATATTGCTCATGTTTGGGGAGTCTGGTGCCCAAAGGAAGTATTTAAACTCAGAAAAGTGTTCCTGGAGACATTCTCTAGCAATTCTGGACTTGTGGGATGTCGCATTGTCCCGCTGGAATTTCCCAAGTCCTTAGGAATGCACAATAGACACAGTCGTATTTAGACATATCAGGGATCCCATGTCACTCCAACTGCACACGCCCCACAGCATTACAGAGCCTCCACCAACTCGAACAGTCCCCTGCTGACGTACAGGATTCATGGATTCATGAGGTTGTCTCCATACCCGTGCACGTCCATCCACTCGATACAATTTGAAACGAGATTCGTTCGACCAGGCAACATGTTTTCAGTCATCAACAGTCCACTGTTGGTGTTGACGTGCCCAGACGAGGCGTAAAGCTTTGTGTCACGCAGTCATCAGTGGTGCACGAGTGGGTATTCTGTTCCGAAAGCCCATATTGATGATGTTTCGTTGAGTGGTTCTCACGCTGGTTGTTGATGGCCCAGCATTGAAATCTGCAGCAGTTTGTGGAATGGCTGCACTCCCGTCACGTTCAACGATTCTCTTCAGTGGTCGTTGGTCCTTTTCTTACAGTATCTTTTTCGGGCCGCAGCGATATCGGAGATCTGATGACATTCACGGTCCCACTTCACGCTATCTTGGAGATGCTGTGTCCCATCGCTCGTGCGCCGACTGTAACACCACGTTAAATCTCACTTAAAATCTTGATAACCTGCCATTATAGCAGCAGTAATAGATGTAACAACTGTACAAGAAACTTGTTGTTTTATACAGGCGTTGCCTACCGCAGCGCCGTATTCTACCTGTTTACACATCTTTGTATTTGAATACGCACGCCTGTGTCAGTTTCTTTGGCGCTTATTCAATTCCTGTAAATATTTAGCAGTTGTCAAGCATTTCTGGTTCGGTAGTACACTACTGGCCATTAAAATTGCTACACCACGAAGATGACGTGCTACAGACGCGACATTTAACCAACAGGAAGAAGATTCTGTGATATGCAAATGATCAGTTTTTCAGAGCATTCACACAAGGTTGGCGCCGGTGGCGACATCTACAACGTGCTGACATGAGGAAAGTTTCCAACCGATTTCTCATATACAAACAGCAGTTGATCGGCGTTGCCTGGTGAAACGTCGTTGTGATGTCTCGTGTAAGGAGGAGAAATGTGTACCATCACGTTTCCGACTTTGTTGAAGGTCGGATGGTAGCCTATTACGATTGCGGTTTATCTTATCGCGACATTGCTGCTCGGGTTGGTCGAGATCCAATGACTGTTAGCAGAATATGGAATCGGTGGTTTCTGGAGGATAATACGGAACGCCGTGCCGGATCTCAACGGCCTCGTATCACTAGCAGTCGAGATGACTGGCATTTTAACAGCATGGCTGTAACGGATCGTGCAGCCACGTCTCGGTCCCTGAGTCACTAGATGGGGACGTTTGCAAGACAACTACCATCTGCACGAACAGCTCGACGACGTTTGCAGCAGCATGGACAGCATGGACTATCAGCTCGGAAACCATGGCTACGGTCACCCTTGATGATGCGTCACAGACAGGAGCGCCTGGCATGGTGTACTCAACGACGAACGTGGGTGAACGAATGGCAAAACGTCATTTTTTTCGGATGAATCCAGGTTCTGTTCATAGCATAATGATGGTCGCATCCGTTTATGGCGACATCGCGGTGAACGCGCATTGGAAGCGTGTATTCGTCATCGCCATACTGGCGTATCACGCGGCGTGATGGTATGGGGTGCCATTGGATACACGTCTCGGTCAACTCTTGTTTGAACAGTGGACGTTACATTTCAGATGTGTTACGACCCGTGGCTCTACCCTTCATCCGATCCCTGCGAAACCCTACATTTCTGCAGGATAATGCACGACCGCATGTTGCAGGTCCTGTACGGGCCTTTCTGGATACAGAAAATGTTCGACTGCTGCCCTGCCCAGCACATTCTCCAGATCTCTCACCAGTTGAAAACGTCTGGTCAATGGTGGACGAGCAACTGGCTCGTCACAATACGCCAGTCACTACTCTTGATGAAGTGTGGTATCGTGTTGAAGCTGCATGGGCAGCTGTACCTGTACACGCCATCCGAGCTCTGTTTGACTCAATGCCCAGACGTATCAAGGCCGTTATTGGGGCCAGAGGTGGTTGTTCTGGGTACTAATTTCTCAGGATCTGTGCACCCAAATTGCGTGAAAATGTAATCACATGTCAGTTCTAGTATAATATATTTGTCCTATGAATACCCGTTTATCATCTGCATTTCTTCTTGGTGTAGCAATTTTTATGTCCAGTAGTGTAATAATAATAATAATAATAATAATAATTGGCTGAAGTGCATCCCAAGGTGTACGTAATTGGGAGGGGCAGTATAATGACGCTATTGTGTGGTGCATCACGTGATACAGTGCGTATTGCTGCTGCGCATCGTCCCAGCACCCAGCCTTTCTCCTCGCACGTCACTTGAGTACCTGGCGCTCCAGCAGCGCTGCCTGATGAGCGCGTCTACGATAAACTCTCGTCCGCCCTTACAGTCACCGTCGCCTCTATCTGGCAACCGAGTACTCAGGCGGCGGCGACTCATTTGTCGTCAGCGCTAGGCCTCGCCCCGCGGAGGCTGCCTCACTCAGGCTGCCAGCCTTTTCAACTGCCGCGGTGCCCCTGTGAAAGCGGACGCTGCCCCGGCCTCTGGCACTCCTGCAAAATGTCTCCCTAATGAGATCAGCTGCCTGCCGGCTCTCCTTAGCAACGACACGAGTCTCTCTCTCTCTCTCTCTCTCTCTCCCTCTCTCTCTCTCTCCCCCCCTCTCTCTCTCTCTCTCTCTCTCTCTCTCTCTCTCTCTCTCGACCTGTTAGTTAGCACATTCACGGCAATCTGTAAGACAACACCTGCATTGCCCTATTCTCCTCCGTAATTCGCAACTTGCCGGAGTCGAGATAATTCCGCGAATCTAGTTTAGTCTGGCTGTGTCGCAACTACCAACTCCCTTCTCCTCACGATATGGCAGAGACTGTGTCGTTAGAAAGAACGGTGCGGTGTTCCTGCGGACATGCATGCATGTGCAGTCACTGCACTGACTACAGACAGTGTGAAATATATGAAATGTATCCGTAGTTTCGAATACGAACCACCATCAGCTATACAGGGTGGTCCATTGATCGTGACCGGGCCAAATATCTCACGAAATATCCATCAAATGAAAACACTATAAAGAACGAAACTTGTCTAGCTTGAAGGGGGAAACCAGATGGCGTTATGGTTGCCGCGCTAGATGGCGCTGCCATAGGTCAAACGGATATCAACTGCGTTTATTTAAATAGGAACCCCTATTTTTTATTACATATTCGTGTAGTACGTAAAGAAATATGAATGTTTTAGTTGGACCACTTTTTTCGTTTTGTGATAGATGGGGCTGTAATACTCACAAACATATAGCTCACAATTTTAGACGAAGAGTTGGTAACAGGTAGGTTTTTTAAAATTAAAATACAGAACGTAGGTACGTTTGAACATTTTATTTCGGTTGTTCCAATGTGATAAATGTACCTTTGGAAACTTATCATTTCTGAGAACGCATGCTGTTACAGCGTGATTACCTGTAAATACCACATTAATGCAATAAATGCTCAAAATGATGTCCATCAACCGCAATGTATTTGGCAATACGTTTAACGACATTCCTCTCAACAGCGAGTAGTTCGACTTCCGTAACGTTCTCACATGCATTGACAATGCGCTGACGCATGTTGTCAGGCGTTGTCGGCCGTCAAGTGGTCTACAGAATGACGTAGTGAAGACCATCCCTAGAACGCAGAAATTTAGTCGTCCTGAACATGACCGCTGCGAGGACCATCCACACATCAGTTTTTAGTTGTTTTTAGGTTTTCATAATATCGTAGGCTATTACTCAAATTCAGTCATAAAGACTCTTCCATCTCATCTTCCTCTGATTTAAATTGCAATAAAAAAATAAGAATGATGTCCAGGATTAGGTAGTAACTACTGCAGGATAATGCTGTAGCGAAATGCGGAAGTACGTTTATCATGACATCAATCGTAATTTAATTTGCAGATGTAATACGCGGTTTTACATACATTTTGAAAAGCGCGTAAAGCAAACTGCGAAATGTACCGTGTTAGCGAGTAAATGAATATTGCTACCGAACTAGTGTGAGAATCGCAAAAGAATCTAAATGAGGACGATGGTGTTTGGTATTTTAACCGTGCAACTGCAACAAAAGGTCACATTTCTGCCGCATTGTTCATCGCCGAAATTGAAATGGGCTATTGATTACCTGCTTTGGCACCACATTAGCGGCTTTGTGCGAGCTCAAATTGTGGTATTCCTCCGTTCGTCAGTAATAACAGTGATTATAGTCAGTGAGCGCTTCTTTAGTTTTAAAACTCGTGACATTTGCACGTGGTTGGAAAAGTGACTACTAGTGCTGGTTCGTCCTCCCTCGGGAATGGGTGTGTGTGTGTTTGTCCTTAGGATAATTTAGGTTAAGTAGTGTGTAAGCGTAGGGACTGATGACCTTAGCAGTTAAGTCCCATAATATTTCGCACACATCTGAACATTTTTGAACTAGTGCTGGTGAAAACTGCAATTGTAGAAGGAATTGTCAGAAATAAATGAAACCAACATCCTGAAATATCTACAAAAATAGTAATAAAAGGTTGAAAGTAACGAGCAACAAATTGATACGTACATAAAATCAATATTTTGAGGGGACGACCAAGCTGCAAAACAAGACTATACACGAGAGGTTTCTTTAAGAGAAGTAGAGATTGATTCCCCCCATAGTGTAGTGGTTACTGGACTATGGTGATGAGAGAGTCGACCACTATTCAAATTTTAAGCACGTACTACTGACACTAAGAAAGGCTAGTGCGCATATGCAAGTAGTCATGTACCTCTCGCCTGACACGCCAATTCCGTAGCCAAACAAGGATCTGGTAGTGATCCGTCATGTTATGCAAAATGACTTATCAAACATTTATCTCGAAGCAGATACTATTACTAATTAATCAACCTTGTTCACTTTTCTCACACTTATAACTGTTCCTCCATATTAATTACTTAATGCGCCTTAAAATACGTTAGCAATATAAAGGTCAGGTATACGTATGTAAACTCTTCACTCCACAGTCATCCACCACCAAGCGTTGTGATAGTGGATAGATAGACCTTGGTCCTCCATCATTAATAAGTAAGTTTGGTAGCAGTGACTGTTTGTTGATGAGGGAACTGGTTGCGAAAATATGTGGTAAGATGGAGTCCATCCCTTTCAAATATATTATTTCCATTTAAGAAGACCGAGATTGCTTAAGATATTTTCCTTGTCTGACGAAAGAAACGCTTGTTTTTGGGCTCAGTCAAATAGCAGCACGTCTTGCGAGACGAAAGAACTCAAATATTAGCCAAAATAACTTCTCTAACCAAGGGTAAGCAAATCATCAGTAGAAAAAAGTTCATCAATATCGTATTGCCGAATGAGATGTGGTAGATAATCGAATAACCCAAATACTGATACGTATAATATTCTCGAACGTCAACTAAAATTACACCGATTCAGAAAGGTTATACGAACGAGACATTTAGCGACGAAAAACCAAGATCTTTCAAAATATGATTCCCGGTGAGCGTTCGACAATGTAATACGGTGCAAGATGTTCGAAAGTCTTAGAAAAGCAGCGGTAAGCTGTAGGCAAAGACGAGTAGTACAATATCTACAAGAACCAAGGGGGAACGATAAGACTTGAAGAGCAAGAAAAAAAAACAGTGAGACTAAAAAGGTTGTAAGACAAGGGTGTGGCCTTTCTCCTCTACTGTTCAATCTATACATCGAAGAAACAATGTTGGAAATAAAAGAAAGGTTCAAGAGTGGGATTAAAATTGAGTGCAAAGGATATCAATGATAAAATTCGCAGAAAAATAAGCCACAAGGGACGGAGCAAGGAAGTCATGAAAAGCAGACTAGCACTGGCAAAAGGGGCATCCCTGGCCAATAGAAATCTAATATTATCTAACATAGGCCTTACTATGAGGAAGACATTTCTGAGAATGTACGTTTGGGGCACAGTATTGTACTGTAGTGAAACATGGCCTCTAGGGAGACCGGAACAAAAGAGAATCGAAGCATTTGCGATATGAAGCCACAGACGAATGTTGAAAATTAAGAGGACTGATAAAGTAAGAATGGGGAGGTTCTCCGCACAATCGGCGCGGAAACGAATATATGGAAAACACTGACAAGAAGAAGCGACAGGATGGTTGGACATAAGACAACAGGAAATGACTTATGTGATACTAGGGGGCGCCGTAGAGGGCAAAAACCGTTGAAGAAGACAGGGACTGGAATACATCCAGCCAGTAATTGAGGACGTAGGTTGCAAGTGACACTCTGAGATGAAGAGATTAGCACAGGAGAAAAATTCTTGGTGGGCAGCATCGAACCATTCACTGGACCGATGACAAGAAAAAAAAATACTGAATTCAATGGCTGCTCGACATGTGCTATGTACCTATATAGTATTGACATGTGCTGAGGAGTAGAATCGAACGAGAATTTATTTATTTAAATCCTGAACAACAAAATAGTGAGCTGAAGTATGTAAGTAAATGTGAGAACGAAAATATTAAAAAGTAAAGCCCAAAGAAACGCTTTCATTTAATAGCAACGCAGAACTCTGTCCGGGGAAAGCAGGGCAGTGAAGCTTGTATATTTGTTAGACGTAGACCGCGAAACGTTCTCGGCATTACGGTTTGATCTCACATTTGCTCAATCCATGTGTCCGTATGTACCAAGTCGGACCTGCTCTACCGCCATCCCGATGTTAACCGCAAACAGACGTAGCTGAACTGTGACCGGTTAGTCCAATCAGAAATTTCCGATACGTTAGCGACAAAATCAGAGCTACTTAACGCCAGTTTCGATTAAAGGGTCGTTTGAAGCTGCACGGCGGCATGATGCGCCGACGGACGGAGGTTCATTATGAAACATATGCATCGCAAACAGATTCACTCGACAAATAGGCAGCTCAGAGCGCTCAGTTGCGAGCGGTCTCCGACGCTGACCTGTGTGACTATACTGGCTGTTAACTCTCGCAACAGCCAGCTGTGTAAATTCCTCTCTGGTGTGATGCACACACCTACCGACGTGCTGCGAAAGGGATACTTTCACTTGTAGCGTCGCTGAGCACACTGTCACGGTTGCGATGTCTGACGAGATTGTTGGCTATTCTGATGAGAGAAGTCACACGGAATCAAGCAGCTTCTCAGGCTACCGTTGCTTTCCGCCGCTACTGGAGTGTGGCTTACACGACAGCTCAAACCCCTCATGTCAACAGATGACTGTTTAATCACCGAGTCATAGCGTCAGAAACGCTTTTTGATCTAGAGTTAATACTTGTCAAAAGTGTAGCTCCGTGAAGGAATGATCATCAATTTGCACGACCTTGCACCACAAAGACAGATATCGGAAGGTATAAACCAATTTCAAAATGATTTAGACAAGATATCTGTAAAGTGCCAAAAATGGAAATTGACCCTAAATGATGAAAACTGCGAAGTCACCCACATGAGTACTGAAAGGAATCCATTAAATTTCGGTTACAAGATAAATCTAAAGACTGTCAGTTCACAGAAATACCCAGTAATTACCATTACGAACAACATAAATTAGAGCGGTCACATACGTAGATAAGGTTGTGGGGGAGACTAGCCAAAGACTCCATGTTTAGGTAAAACACCTTGAAGATTCGACGGATGTACTAAAGAGACTGTATAACACTACGTTTGTCCTTTCTCTGCTAGAGTACTGCTGTGCAGAATGAGATCCTCACCAGATTGGATTGATGGAGGACATCGAAAAAGTTGAAAGGAGGACAGCTCCGTTTGTATTGTCACGAAATAGGGAGAGAGTGTCACAGATATCATACACATGTTGAGGCAGCAATAATTAAAACAAAGGTGTTTTTTGTTGCGGCGAGTTCTTTTCACGAAATTTCAATCTCCAATGTCCCCCCTCACCCCCCCCCCCCCCCCCGACTGTGAAAATATTTTATTGACACCTACATGCATAGGGAAAAATGATGATTTTAATAAAAGAAGAGAAATCGGAGCTCACGCGGAAAGATTTAATGTTCATTTTTCCCGCGCTTCGTTCGAGAGTGTAACGGAAGAAAAATAGTGTGAATATAGTTCGATGAACCCTCTGCCAGGCACTTCATTGTGAAATGCAGATTAGTCATGTAGATTTAGATAAATTACACAGAACAATAAAACGATATCACATGACAAAAATAATTTCATGGGAATGTGAACAAGTTTCTACTTTTCGTGGAAGTGAGTCAAACATGATTACAATGTGGCCCTGAGGAATATCTTTCTATGTAATTTCTGTCCTACTTAGAAGTTCAGCTATACATGTTCATCTACGTGTGTCACTAGTAAAGCTTCGACTGGCAGAAGTCTAGACTACTACACTGAGCGACATGCTACACCCATCGTCGACCAAGAAAAGAATAGTGTCTCTAGTCCATGAAATACTCAACAGTTCTTAAAACATCTCGACTGGAAGTGTCGTTTTAGAACACTACTCTCAGAATGTAGTGCAAAATGTGTTCTATTAACGGCTCAACAATTTCCGAGACACATATTTAGTCGAAACTACGCTCATACTTCAGTTATTGAGTTCAATGTAAATTTAGGTTATATCTCTGCAGTTTTTACGTAGAGTACTCTTAGGCGTTGGCCCCTTGCTTAGCTTGCTTTTATCGCGAATCTCTCGCCTGGCGCAAAGTCTAAAGTGACTGGAAGAAGGTGCAGGTGACTTTTGTGTGTAAGAAGGGTAAAAGAACGGACTCACAAAATTACAGGCCAATATCCTTAACATAGATTTACTGTAGAATTCTTGAGCGTATTTTAAGTCCGAATAGAATAAATTTCCTTGTGACAGAAAAGCTTCTGTTCACAAATCAGCACAGATTTAGAATGCGTCGCTCGTGCGAAATCCAGTTCGCCCTTTCCTCATACGATATCCTGCGAACCATCGTCGAAGGGCAATAGGCAGAGTCCATACCTGTAGATTTCCGGAAAGCATTTGACACAGTGCCCCACTGGTTGGTTAATGAATGTCCCAGTTCTGTGAGAGGCTCGAAGACTTTTTTTAAGTACTCATAACAATACTCAGGACGTTATCCTGTAAGACGAATAAGTATCGTCTGAGTGACTCAGGGAAGTGTGATGGGACCGCACTTGTTCTCTGTATACATAAATGATCTGGCGGAGAGAGTTAGGAGCAGTCCGTGACTTATGACTTATGACGACGTAGGGGAAAGTGTCACTGTTGAGTGACTTCAGGAGGATACTTGATAACAGAATTCCTATTTCATCTATTTTAAAATTACGTAAGTTCATACTGATGAGTAGGAAAAACAATCCTCTAATGTTCAAATGCAGTACTAGTGGCATTTTTCCTGGCGCAGTCACGTCGACTAAAAATCCATGCGCAACATTGCAAAGCGATATAAAATTAAACGTACACGTCAAGGCCAGTGGTAGTGAAGGCGGTTTATTGAGAGAGCCTTAGGAAAGTGTGGTTCATCTGTAAAGAAGATCGCATATAGAACACCAGTGCCACCCTTTCTCAGTACTGCTCGAGTGTTTGGGATCCCAACCAGGTTGGACTGAAGGAAGACATTGAAGCAATCCAAAGGCCTGCTGCTGAATTTATTACCCATGAACTGGATCAACAAGCGATTATTACGGAATCGGCTTGTGGTTGAAATGGGAATCCCTGGAAGGAAGACGACGTCCTGTCTGCGAAACATTATTGAGAAAATTTGAAGAACCAGCATTTCCGGCTGACTGCAGAACGATTCTAATGCTGGCAAGGAACTCTCCGCCTTGGAACCGCGAGGACAACGTAGGAAGAATTAGGGATCCTACGGAGGCGTAAGCAATTTATAGGATTACTGAGGATCACATGGAACATTACAACAAACCTAAGTTATCCAGCCGCTTTCCCTTACATCGATTTTATCTGACTGCACTTACCACGTTTTAGTCTTAGCCCTTGTGACGTTACGATTAATTACCATACGAAATATCATTTCTATTCGTATCAACTTTAAAAAGTATTGCAGGTCATTTTATTGGAAGACATTTCCAACGAACATCATTGAGACTCCAAAACAATGAATGGTAACACAGAATTTAATCCGCAAATGAGTGAATATGTTCGGAAAGTGTAGCTCAATACTGAGTGGATGGTCGTTTTGTAAATCAAATGCAATAAGTCTACAAGTATTTTGCTTTAAAGTCGTTTTTTATTCTTTAACTTTCCGGCATTTTAAAGTGTCACTTTCTACAAACATTCACATAAAGCTAAACTAACACGTTGTTTCTAACCTTTTACCAGTTTTGTGCAAGTCTCATGTTGTAGGAGATCAGAAGCTGCGCTGAACTAAAGTATGGTGGCCTCTGCTGCTGTCTTATTATAAAATAATATAACTGAAATATTTATCATACATTGCTAGTTCTTAATCGTGACTAATCTTAAAATTACAAATTTATTCTTTAACTTAAGTTCAATTATTAAAATAATAATAATTCAAAACGATTAAAATGTTTTACAATAAAAGAAAATTCTGATTACACACTTCAAACTGTAGCTGAAAATATTTTTCTGTACGATATTTCATCCACTACGTAATACGAACAGTGAGTCAGTTTCAAAATAAAACATTAATCCCTTTTAATTGAGAAATCGATTCACTATCAAACATTTATTCTGAATCTTAATTTAATTTTGAACTTTAGTCATTGGTCATTTCTAGGGTAAACTATTTACAAATGGGATTTCAGGAACTGTTGACATGATGATCTTAGTGGAGTTTCCTACGAGTGTAAACGCAAAATAATGAAATGAAAGCCGAAAAAACGTGCCTGCTTGTCCATAATGTAACTATAAATTCACATCCAAGTGCAAACAAAACATGTCATCAGTTATCTGCTGACTGCCTGTTCTATTCACGCCAGTGCATCGAAATGAGCATCGTCTCTGGCATAGATAATTTCATAATATTGTTTCCTTGTGTGCCAAGTCACACCCTTATTTATACGGCTTATACGTTGTAGCACACTCAAGATGTTCACAGTTAATCTTGTAATTGCACATAATACGATCCTTTATTTTTGTTACACACATCATCTTACATTTATCCACGCTTAAAGTGAGCTGCCGTTTGTTACACAAAGTGGAAATTTTATCTGTTTCTTTCTCCACTTCCTTACGACTGTCTAACGCTGATATCTTCCTGAAGACAAGAGCATCGTCAGTGGAAAATCTTAAAATTCTGCTGATTCTCTGTCTGATGAATCATTTCGTTATATTGACAAGTTTAGCTGTTTTATTTCGCTTCCTTGGATCACACCAAACGTTATTTTTCTTGCTGTATAATGTTCGCCATCTGGTATAACGTACTTGCTTCTTTTAGTCAAACATTCCTCGAGCCTGTCACACATTTACGAAGATAATCCACAAGATCGTATCTTGGCTGGTAGTCCAAGACGTGGTAGAGCGTTAAACGCCTTTCGAAAATCTGGAAAGACAGAATATACCTGTTAAGCTGCCTCTGCACTTTGAAATGCTTCGTGTATGAATAACGCATGCATGCTGTGTTTTCAGACGAGTGGATTTTTCTCATTACGGGCTGATTCTTTGAGAAAATAGTGTTTTCTTCCAGGCCGGCATAATGAGTGAGTTCGGAATACGTCATAGGGTATTGCAATAGGTGGAAGTCAGCGATATAGGTCTGCCATTGTACTTCTGGTACATTACCAGTTTTGTGAACACCAGTGACCGGCACTCTTTTCCAGTCACACAATCTGTTCGCTATACTAGAGATTCTAGACAATTACACTGGTGTGTAAAATTACAGGACGAAAGTAACTTTCGTAAAGAAGTCCGCAGTAAGACGAATAGAAATGACACTTTTTTTAAAAAAAATCTTCGCGGTTAATGATGGTCCCTTGAACCTTACAAGAGGGGGACATGGTTGTTAATAGGGTCTGAGATCAGCACCGACGGCAGTGCAAGCTCTCCAACGAGCTCCTACAGCGGCCATAAAGTTGACAAGGAGTTCTTGTTGTAGGGCATTCTATTCCTCCACCAGTGTGCTGTAGAACTACTGGAAACCAGAACGAATTTTTCACTCTGCGGCGAAGTTTGCGCTACTATGAAACTTTCTGGCAAATTAAAACTGTATTCTAACCAAGACTCGAGCTCCAGACCTTTGCCTTTCGCTGGAAAGTGCTCCACCGACTGAGCTAACCAAGCATGACTCAGGACCCATCGTCACAAGTGTGTGAGATAGATGAGGAAGTGGCTGAACTAAAGCTGTGAGGACGTTTAGTGAGTCATGCTTGGATAGTTCAGTTAGTAGAGCTCTTGCCAGCGAAAAGCAAAGGTCCTGAGTTTGAGACTCGATCCGGAACATATTTTTAAGGTCAGGGAGTTTCATTACTGGATCGTTGTTGGTGTAAGTGGGTATGCTGCAATACGTCTCACCAACGCACCCCACACGTGCGAGATGGTATTTAAGTAGTGGGAGCGGACTGGCCAGTGCATTCGCTGAATATCCTCTCGTTCCAAGAGCTGCTCCACCTCCGCAGTCCGATGCTGTCTAGCATTGTTATCCATTACAATGAAGTCAGGACCGAATGCACAACTGAGAAGACCAATATGGGGAAAGAGTACAGTAACAGCGTTGATCGGTTGACCGGTTAGTGTACCGCGTTAAAAAATTTGGAAATCAGTACGCACATGCAATTTTAGGCCTCCTTGCCCAGTAACGCCCGGACCACTTAGTGTTCTTGGCTGCATTACGTACTCTCATAGGGCGAGAGGTGAGAATAAATCATACACCCTGTTACCAACAATGACGCCAGAGACCCATCATAAATAGCGGTGATTGTAATTATCTTCGAATAAATGTGTCATTTCTCTTCGTCTCATTGAGTATGTCTTTCTGTTATCTTCTGTACTATACTATAGAAGTTACTTCCGTGTATGGTCCAAGTTAAATGTGTCTATGTTACTTGGCAGTGATACATCATTTTGGCACATCAGTGATTGTTCTCATTGAAATAAGTTCACAGAACTAAGATGTGTGGAATGGAAAAGGATGAATACAGAGGTAATAGTTCCAATACATGATGTCACTGGAATCCATTCAGAAATGGTGAACCTGCAGTGAAGTGCACATGTCGTGACAAATGGAAATTTTTGAGCGACCGGAACTCTAACGTGAATCTGCCTGCGGCGAGGAGTCGCATTAACCACAGAGCCTTCCAAACCCACTCTCAGTGTCGAGTCAGACCTTCGGCACTACTTACGTTTTTTTGCAGTTATTCAAATGGTTCAAATGGCTCTGAGCACTATGGGACTCAACATCTATGGTCATCAGTCCCCTAGAACTTAGAACTACTTAAACCTAACTAATCTAAGGACATCACACAACACCCAGTCATCACGAGGCAGTTTGCAGTTATTCCCGACACCTATAAGTTCCTTTACGAACTCCGTTGATTTTTTTTCAATTTCATCTCTGGGTCTGTGGTACAGAGCGGACACGCACCATGTGTGTTCTGCCGGTGCTGCTACTCCTGCGTAGCCGTCCGGAGTGGCCGAGCGGTTCTAGGCGCTTCAGTCTGGAACCGCGCGACCGCTACGGTCTCAGGTTCGAATCCTGCCTCGGGCATGGATGTGTGTGATGTCCTTAGGTTAGTTAGGTTTAAGTAGTTCTAAGTTCTAGGGGACTGATGACCTCAGAAGTTCAGTCCCATAGTGCTCAGAGCCATTTTTACTCCTGCGTAGTCCTCTACGGAACCTATGCTAAAAGTGATAGAAGTAGGAACTGGGTAACGTTTGTATGAATGACACTAAGTAAGGTAGTGTTCACTTGGTTGTAGAGCTGAGTGACAGAAATAGGCTATATGCACGTATCAATTGTGACGAATGTGTTAGAAAAAATGTCGGGCTTGTAGTCGGTCGTCGTGAACTTCACGATATTTCGACTGGCCACCTGCCAGTCATCCTCAAGTGATACTGAAGTAATCATTTCGCAATATTTAGCGCACCCTTCAAAATAAAGTTGACAGACGGAGCACAATACCTGACGTCAACGCCGTCGCAGGTGGAACCGCGGAACTGAGCTGACCTCAGCGTTACCACAGTTCTCTCTGTCGTCTTCGGTTTGAGCAAATCGTGGAGATTATGGAGTTATACGCATTATGTAATTTGAATCAGTGGTCTTTGAATCAACTGTATTTCGGAGATATGTGGATGATACTTCCATAATGTCGCATTGTTGCATCATGCTGAAGCTAAATTAATGGCGAGTCATCTCAGTTCCATTCATAAGAACATCCGGTTCACTATGCAATTGAAGGAAAATGGTTGGTTGCCTGTCTTGAACCGTAAGTCCACACATACCGCCTTTTACTTACATTCATTGAATTGTCACCCGGCTCAAAGAATGAGTGTGTTAAGACGCTTGACACGGAGCTCACACAATCTCAGATGCAGATAGTGTGCCTAAGGAGCTCGCCCAGTTGAGGAACTCTTTAGGTGAACTATCTGCATCTGAGACTGAGTGAGCTCGTTGTTCAGGAAAAATGGACATTCTACCCAGCAGACTAACAGGGCATCATAAGGTAAAACCAAGAGCCCGGACATGAATAAAGAGGAGAGTACGCCGGCCAAATATCTAGATATCTAGCTTTTTTTCTTTTGTTGTTAGAATTTGGTTTAAAAAGCAAAAATCCGCCCTAATTTTCCAGTGAAAGTGTTTTTCCACTCACCATCTAAGATTGCCTGTCGGGATCATTGAAGAAAAATTTGCGGAAGGCTACAATTTAGAAAATACCTAGCCAGCGTGGTATGGCTTATACAGGCCAGAGCAAGCACGCCGTGGAAGAACGTTGCACCGAATATGAGCGCTGCACTTGCCTCCTGCGAACAAGAATGTCTGATACTGCGGAACAGTGAATTTCTTTCGGAAAATCAGTGGAATACGATAAAACAATAATTCTGGCCACAGCAACATCCTTTTTGGGGCTCCATTATTAAGGAATCCGTGGAAATACCGTTGGCGGAAAATCTGGTGAATTACGACAGCGGCTACCAACTGGATTGTGCGTGAAATCCTATCCCGGGCACGACTTGCTCAGCGGGCGGCAACGCTGAGGACAGCGGAGTTCCGTGGTTACACCATTGAAGGCACTGCCTCCAGTTACTGCGGTCCATCTGTCAACTTGATTTCATCGCACGCATGGAATACCAGCAGAACGCTAAATGTTGTGGAGCGTTTTTAGTGCCCGACGAAATAAACTTGAGACATCCTCGCTGGCACTGTTATACCGGGTGATCAAAAAGTCAGTATAAATTTGAAAACCGAATAAATCACGGAATGATGTAGATAGAGAGGTACAAATTGACACACATGCTTGGAATGACATGGGGTTTTATTAGAACAAAAAAAAAATACAAACGTTCAAAAAATGTCCGACAGATGGCGCTTCATCTGATCAGTATAGCAATAATTAGCATAACAAAGTAAGGCAGAGCAAAGATAATATTCTTTACAGGAAATGCTCAATATGTCCACCATCATTCCTCAACAATAGCTGTATTCGAGGAATAATGTTGTGAACACCACTGTAAAGCATGTCCGGAGTTATGGTGAGGCACTGGCATCGGATGTTGCCTTTCAGCATCCCTAGAGATGTCGGTCGATCACGATACACTTGCGACTTCAGGTAGCCCCAAAGCCAATAATCGCACCGACTGAGGTCTGGGGACCTGGGAGGCCAAGCATGACGAAAGTGGCGGCTGAGCACACAATCATCACCAAACAACGCGCGCAAGAGATCTTTCACGCGTCTAGCAATATGGGGTGTATTTTTTTTTGTTCTAATAAAACCCCATGTCATTCCAAGCATGTGTGTCAATTTTTACCTCTCTATCTACATTATTCCGTGGTTTACTAAGTTTTCAAATTTATACTGACTTTTTGATCACTCGGTATGTCGTAGCAAGCCTATATCTACTTCTGGAGGAGGTCAAGCGGATACTCCAACACACACAAAATATTAGATCATTTTATCATTATTTCAGCAATATAGAATACTTAACTTGCAAACAATCCATGTACACATGAGTGAAAATCTGTATTCCTTACTGTCGTTGAACACTTACGAATGTTATCAGTTGACACATTACAGAATGATAGTCTTATGTCCATGAACAATTTTCAATTCAGACTAATAGTTCCGTTAAATGTGTAACCCCTCGTTACATATCTGGTCTTTTTTGAAATTAAAATTTATTTCAACTGGCCATTTATTTCCATATTTCATATAAAATCACGAATCCCCTTTTTAACATGGAGAACATTAAATAAAAGAATAATAAGAGCCAATGGAATCGAATATTATCTGCTAAATAGCAAGGGGATTTAGTCAAAGAGTTTATAACGAACGTCACTTTGGTTTCACAGCTACTATATGAGTCCAAAGCACCTATTGTTAACGTCTTTAGTGTCTGTGACTCCTTAGCGTCTGGATTTTCTAGCGTCTGGGAGCCATTGTGTTCGAGATTTTAGTGTCCGAGCTTATAGCGTTTGAGTCGTGAGTATTTGCGTCCCTTAAGTTCGTGCGCCACTGCGTGAACTAGCGAACTTCATTGGAAGCCGAGCTAAGTAAATTTCTGTTCGTTTGATTTATTATCAAAAGTATGAAAACTGACAGAACTGAGATAACGCTAACATTCAGCGAACATCTCAGTCGATAGAAGATCTAATCATTAATTCCAATTCAAGGACTTCAGTTGTTGCCGAAGCTATTTTTCAGACATCGCGTCGCAATTTGACTTTTGATTATAGACCCTTTTCGGACATTTATTATCGGTCTTAAGTGGGACTATTCATAGTAGTGAAACTAAAACTGTGTTAATAAAAGCCGAGTTAAGGAAAAGCCATAGTGTCCTACAATTTCGAACAGATTATCACGAGAAGTGAACCGTGTATTGGATTATCTCTGGAAAATAACAATAATAATAATTCATTTCACATTAATAATAAAGGGAATAATTTTCAACGGACAAAATATCGTACTGTGTTAAATGATCTCTGTGGCATTTGAAGGAATTAATTCGGTGTACATGTTCTACGCAAATCAAAGCTGTCAATTCATTTTGCAACGCAAATGGGGCGCCTAGTAACTGTTAATGAGCATCTTTGGCGGCAACCGCAAAACAAAGCCGATAGTAACAATTTGAATCTAAACTTATTAACGAAAGAGTCTGACTCAAATTAGTGGAAAGAGCGGACATAATCAAAAAATATTGACTGCAATAACAGATAGTGTTGTGTCGTCTCGCTTTCTCGTATCTCGACGAGGTGAAGAATACCTGCTGGGCACAGAAAGAGGACACTACACTTTCACTGATCGTGGAAGTGCCAGTAGGCAGCAATAGCAGACGTCCCAAGTAGCAGCCACATCCTATGAGCTGAGACGATGCTGAGGAGTTGAGCGGCGCTGCTCTCTGACGTAAGTAATCTTCCGGAAAGGGAGGCGTATGGAATTTCTTGAGGGCTGTCTACGCCGACGTCTCTCATTCGTCGCTGTGTCTAGAAGCGACTGTCCTTACTTGTGGTGGTTCCGTCGTGACCTACCAACTCTGATACGGGACCTCGTTCATCGAACGACATGTATTAGGTCTGTTGGTCGATTTTGGAATAACCGCGCTGGGAGGCAGCCCAACAGCTAACACAAAGAGTATGAAATGGCATGAAATTTACGTAATGGGAGATAATTGCTCCTTGCAGTACTGTAATTAAAGCATAGATTCTTGTTGAAACTAAATTGGGGCAATGAACAGTCTTCCTCGCAACGTAAGAAAAGTACTATACAACGTACCAATACTGAAGTCATACGTCATACAAACCGTATTTTGCAGCAAACTTGGCGCTTAACAAAAAGTCAATTGTTCGATTATTAAGCACACACACACACACACACACACATATATATATATATATATATATATATATATATATATATATATATATATATATATATATAATGTTCAAACGTACCTACGTTCTGTATTTTAATTTAAAAAACGTACCTGCTGTTACCAACTGTTCGTCTAAAATTGTGAGCCATATGTTTGTGACTATTACAGCGCCATCTATCACAAAGCGAAAAAGGTGGCCCAACTAAAACATTCATATTTCTTTACGTACTACACGAATATGTAATAAAAATGGGGGTTCCTATTTTAAAAAAAACGCAGTTGATATCCGTTTGACCTATGGCAGCGCCATCTGGTTTCCCCCTTCGAGCTAGACGAGTTTCGTTCTTTGTAGTTTTTTCGTTTGACGCTTATTTAGTGGGATATTTGGCACGCTCACTATCAGTGGACCACCATATATGTTGTTGTTGTTGTTGTTGTGGTCTTCAGTCCTGAGACTGGTTTGATGCAGTTCTCCATGCTACTCTATCCTGTGCAAGCTTCTTCATCTCCCAGTACCTATTGCAACCTTCATCCTTCTGAATCTGTTTAGTGTATTCATCTCTTGATCTCCCTCTACGATTTTTACCCTCCACGCTGCCCTCCAATACTAAATTGGTGATCCCTTGATGCCTCAGAACGTGTCCTACCAAACGATCCCTTCTTCTAGTCAAGTTGTGCCACAAACTCCGCCATATATATATATAAAACTATTAAGTTACGCTGACCTTACCTCTAATTTTCTGTGCTTGCCGATCATGCAGTCCATCCACTAATTACCGCTATATATTTCTAGGTATTTTGCAGGATGGAAGAAATTACTAAAAAATGTGTGTGAAATCTTATGGGACATAACTGCTAAGGTCATGAGTCCGTAACCTTACACACTACTTAACTTAAATTATCCTAAGGACAAACACACACACCCATGCTCGAGGGAGGACTCGAACCTCCGTCGGGACCAGCCGCACAGTTCATGACTGCAGCGCCTTAGACCGCTCGGCTAATCCCGAGCGGCTGAAAGAAATTACTGCCTATTCTTAGGACTGCAGGCAAAAGTCATGCCTGTGAACGAATATTGGCGTAATAAATAAAAATATTCTTGTGTCTATAAAAACTCTTAATATATATTTTTTCTTGCATGGCGGAGTTTGTGGCACAACTTGACTAGAAGAAGGGATCGTTTGGTAGGACATGTTCTGAAGCATCAAGGGATCACCAATTTAGTATTGGAGGGCAGCGTGGAGGGTAAAAATCGTAGAGGGAGATCAAGAGATGAATACACTAAACAGATTCAGAAGGATGAAGGTTGCAATAGGTACTGGGAGATGAAGAAGCTTGCACAGGATAGAGTAGCATGGAGAACTGCATCAAACCAGTCTCAGGACTGAAGACCACAACAACAACAACAGCAACATATATGGTGGTCCACTGATAGTGAGCGTGCCAAATATCCCACTAAATAAGCATCAAACGAAAAAACTACAAAGAACGAAACTCGTCTAGCTCGAAGGGGGAAACCAGATGGCGCTGCCATAGGTCAAACGGATATCAACTGCGTTTTTTTAAAATAGGAACCCCCATTTTTATTACATATTCGTGTAGTACGTAAAGAAATATGAATGTTTTAGTTGGGCCACCTTTTTCGCTTTGTGATAGATGGCGCTGTAATAGTCACAAACATATGGCTCACAATTTTAGACGAACAGTTGGTAACAGCAGGTACGTTTTTTAAATTAAAATACAGAACGTAGGTACGTTTGAACATTATATATATATATATATATATATATATATATATATATATATATATATATATATATATGTGTGTGTGTGTGTGTGTGTGCTTAATAATCGAACAATTGACTTTTTGTTAAGCGCCAAGTTTGCTGCAAAATACGGTTTGTATGACGTATGACTTCAGTATTGGTACGTTGTATAGTACTTTTCTTACGTTGCGAGGAAGACTGTTCATTGCCCCAATTTAGTTTCAACAAGAATCTATGCTTTAATTACAGTACTGCAAGGAGCAATTATCTCCAATTACGTAAATTTCATGCCATTTCATACTCTTTGTGTTAGCTGTTGGGCTGCCTCCCAGCACGGTTATTCCAAAATCGACCAACAGACCTAATACATGTCGTTCGATGAACGAGGTCCCGTATCAGAGTTGGTAGGTCACGACGGAACCACCACAAGTAAGGACAGTCGCTTCTAGACACAGCGACGAATGAGAGACGTCGGCGTAGACAGCCCTCAAGAAATTCCATACGCCTCCCTTTCCGGAAGATTACTTACGTCAGAGAGCAGCGCCGCTCAACTCCTCAGCATCGTCTCAGCTCATAGGATGTGGCTGCTACTTGGGACGTCTGCTATTGCTGCCTACTGGCACTTCCACGATCAGTGAAAGTGTAGTGTCCTCTTTCTGTGCCCAGCAGGTATTCTTCACCTCGTCGAGATACGAGAAAGCGAGACGACACAACACTATCTGTTATTGCAGTCAATATTTTTTGATTATGTCCGCTCTTTCCACTAATTTGAGTCAGACTCTTTCGTTAATAAGTTTAGATTCAAATTGTTACTATCGGCTTTGTTTTGCGGTTGCCGCCAAAGATGCTCAAATTTCAAATGTACAAATTTCTTATTACTAATGAGGAAACAAAGCATTCATAGAAACTAATAATGAGAAAAAATAAAAGGTGTGATATTGGGAGGTAGTTGTTTAGGTATTACACACACACTACATCGTCGGTCTTCGACGGCTCACCTGATGATGACTGCCTGGTGCTCAGAAAAAATATCGTGGAGTGTAGTCGACGACGACCGGGTGCAAGACCGAAATATCTTCGAACATTCACTTCGGCGGGAGAACCTTAAAATTCACACAAGGCAAATATTCTAAAATAATTACGAACAGACATTTATATTGAAGATTTTAAACATGGCTGAAACAACAAGGCGAATTAGTGATGCTAAGCTGTGTTCGCATCGACCCTCTGTCCATAATCATGTTGTATAAATGGAGATGATGTTTTAACTACTGACGACGCCTTTGGCACAATTGTTTATCGAATCTCCTTTGCAGAATGTGATTTTAGGTATTTTACTTCTGATGAAGGTATATTTAGATATACCGAAACCGTGGTCAAGAATTTTAATAAATCTTTATCCTGCAACTGTTTTGGCTGTCATCATTTATCGTGAATTCGAAGCTAACGATCGATAATAGGGTTACAGATCAGGGCCACAGTTGCTCAACGGACGGTACGTGGTGGGCACTGCGGTAGTGATGGGAGCTGAGGCGAGCCCTGCCCTGCCCCTGGGCGTGTAGCAGCCGCCACCAGGGAGATGACGGGGAGCCGTCGCGGTGACAGGAAGCACGAGCCCGGCCGTGTTCAGCGCCGGCTGCCGGCCTGTGCTAGCTCTATCAGCAGCGCGCAGGCGGGACACGAACCCTGCACCTCGTGTTCACGAGGGACGCCTGCTGCACACCAGCGCTGCGCTAACTCTCACAGCAGCGTAGCCGTCACCGGCTCGACGTGCCCTATTTCACGGTAGCTGACAACAAGAAGGTTATTCAAATAAGGACACACTGTCACAAGATCAGTTTAAGCGTACATTCTGCTCAGTCAGCCTATAAAGTAAGATATTTTTACGATTTGCTTTTGGAAGCACTAACGAAGCAATAAAAGTATATCTTTGCACATTCTTGGGCAAAATTTTTGTGACTTTTTAAAGAAATTAAGTCACCATTAAGATCCCCGTCGAGGAGTTAAAGTTACCCTGTCCAAAATAAGTTGTGTTGACGTCGGAAGACCAGCAGTCTGCAAACCTTATCTGTAATCCAAAATCAAAAATTTTCTTAATGTATAGGATATTGCTCACGGAGTAATGATCCCTGCTTTTTTAATTTGACAAAATAATAAATGGTGGACATCTGAAACAAACATACAGTTTTGTTGTGTGCTTTTGGTCACAGATGTTTCAATAACCAATGAATAAATAAAACTAAAAAAAATACTAGCCTATTCTCCGTGCAGCCATGCATCGGGAGGAATCCAACCAAATTTCAGAAAGACATCTTCATTAGTGTGCCCTCACTCCCACTCCGTCAGCTTGAAATACAAGGATTACGGCGCACTTCTTACTGAAATTCGGCTGAATTACTCCTCGGGCATGTCCGCAGGGAGTAATATGCTAATTTTTTATTTTAATTTATTCATCAATTATTGCAAAAGCGTGTCCAGAAGCACATAAAAAAACCAAATCTCTGTTTCAAAGGTCCGCTATTTTACTATTTCGTCAAACTGCAAAAAGAGAGGGTAGATTAGTCCGTGCGAGTAATATCCCATAAATTAAGAAAATTGTTTGTCCTTTGATGTCAGACAGGAATTGAAGACCGGAGGGCTTCCGTCGTGGTCAAGACTCATTATGGATAGTGCAACTTCAACTCCTCGGAAGGCAGCTTAATGACTACCGAATTAAAAAAAAAATCAGAAAATGCTGTCCAAGAATCAATAAATAATGTGCAAAATGATTGCTTCCTTAGTTTTTCCAAAAACAAATCGTGAAAATCGCTTATTTTATAGGCTAACTGAGGAGAGCGGACCACTAAAGGCTTATGCAAGTCGCTGACAAGAACAATGGACAGAACGAAAGAAAAGCGAAGTAAGGATCACTTAGATAACGATCAGTTTACTTTATGGAAGTGAAATGCACCTAAGAGGCAGATCTGATATTGCGCTTGATAATGCAGGTAAGATTTAAGAAAATTCGAGTCATTCATAGGATGGGTCGACCTAGGAAAAGTGTTTGGCAATATAAAATGGTTCAAGATATTCGAAATCCTCAGAAAACTAGGTATACGGTTCAGGAAAGGACAGGTAATACGCAACTTTTACGACAAGCAGGAGGCTACAGTGACCGAGAGAGAAGGCGTCACACTGAGAATGACTTAAGGCACCAGAGTATAATTTGAGAGTAAACTAAAGAAAGACGAAAGTAATGAGGACTAGCAGGAATGACGTAAGCGATAAAGTCAACATCAAAATTAAAGACTATGCTATCGACAAAGTGAAAGGATCTGCTATCTCGGAAGTATGGTAAGATATAATGGACGAGACAAGGAGGATGTGAGAAGCAGACCAGTAAAGACAAAGACGACATTGATCGCTGGATATCCTAAATTTGGGGAAGAGACTGTAGGTATGGTGCACAGCAATGTACGGAAGTTAATCGTCCACTGAGACAAAATCGGAAAAGCACAGAATCGAAACGTTTGAGCTGTGGCGTTAAGGATAGCTGCCGGAAACCAAGTGGACAGATATGACGAGAAATGAGGAAATTTTCCACATAATCGACGATAGTGAAATATGTGCATAACACAGAGGGAAGAAGAGACAAAAGGAAAAGACATGCATTAAGACATTAGCAAATAATCTGCATCGCAAAGGACAAAATCCGTAGGGGAACCACAGATACTTCCAATACGTCCAACAAAAGCCTGGTGCGCCAATCTGCGTATGCTGGCTGCCCGTTACCGCCTCGGAGCGGCCATATCCAGTCGCTGCTGTAGTAGTGGTTATTGTTTATGTTTTGCTGACTGTTAAAACATTTTGTTAAAGTAAGTAACTAATCTTGAAACAGTCCAAGTAGGTTTTTTATTTACTCCCAGTGAGCGGTTTCAGTAAAACCATCTTCAGACGAAAATGGGGAAAGGTAACAACGTTAAAGCCGTTATGAAATACTGCGGTATCAGCTGCGTGAAATAAGCAACTAGTTCGCTTTTACAGTTCCTGTTTTACACAGCTGACAGGTGTCTAGAGTAAAGTGCCACTTTCCGTAACGGGAAGCAAACGGATGGTTCCCGTTCACACAGACCGTCGCATGAAACACGTGTTGAGCGGTATATATGTCTGGGATAACCCCATTTACACCTTAAAAAATGCCCTGGAAATATCTACAGAAAACCTGATACAACTCCGCAATATGGTTTTGATACAATATAATCAGTTATAGTGGTCTGATTTTACCAAGTATAGTTTCGCAGATTCAAGTAGCACAAAGCAACCTATGTGTCGGCCTACTTTCGTGGATTCGTTTCTTCTAACCGTACCAGACGGCATAGTATTTAGGAGACAACACCTGTTTTCAGATTAATTTGGGTTATAATACTGATGCGCCTAGTCTCACTTCTATTTTGTATCTACGAGCAGAATAACTGTTGTCTTTTTAGAAAGGAGCCACGCTGGACTCCAACTATCTTCTTTACAAAAAGTGCACTTGGGCAGTGCCACACTGACCGTCAAGTCTATTAAATACTAAGCTTTTAACAATATACGCTTCTGGTCATCACAGCTACAACACCGTGAAGGCGGCACGCAACAAGCGTCAAATTGGCGTGAAGTGCACTACGTACTTGGAATCGCAAATGATTAACTTTTCAGTGTGGTCGCACAAAAAATGGAGGAGCTGCAACGCCATTCTTTTACCTTAACGTTTTTCAGATTTCCCGGAGAGTAATCTTACATTGCCATCTTAGCATGTATTTAAATGGAACAAAAAAACCTTATAATTATCTGTTACATCCAAGAAAATAAAGAACTTCTAATTTCGTAAGGATTATTACTCGAGACGAAGCAGTGCAGTGCTTGTTAAATATAAGTTACAGTCATGACCTCCGGAAACACACATACAACATAAATAATAACAACGGAGTTACATCGGCAAGAAATGATCTGTAACGAATAATTTGGTGGAAAGTTCAGTAATATCGATGAAAAATCAATCAAATATTTACAGAAGAAACCATGAAGAAACAAATTATGTACACAGATATAACGCCCTATGACTCTAACACTACCTTTGTGCATGTCGTAGGAAGATGATACTTGATGAAAAACTGGAATAACTCTATAAAGCTACAATACTTTTAAGACACTCGTAGTTTCATCTGCATGTCTTATTTGTGAGAAGACTGTCACAATATATAAATGATGTATTGGCTTTAGTTGTGCACTAAAGTGAAAGTATTTTGTACATGAAACGCTGAGATAAATATAACGTTGACACTACACCAGCTCTTAATTAAGACGTTTTTTGACATCCAACCCACTGTTTAAAAACCCATGGAGAGTAATTTGTTTTTCTTCATTATGACATTAATTGCTCAAGAACAATTACGTACTTATTTTAAGTGCATTATCGCAGAGATTCATTTGTTCTTTATTTCTGAACGGCCCTTACTCCTTCCTCATTATTATCTGCTACGTGTTTAATCTCAATGCACTTCAGCTAACAGTGTAATTTCAATTAGAATCTCCTTTACATAATTACTCACTTCCGTAACTTTTATAAAAAGAACGATAAAAGCGCCTCAGTGACGCCAACAAACTGTTGGTTCTCTCTTTCTCTGTACCCTCATTCAACAGTTTAAAACTGATCTTGGCGATAAGTAACCTTGGCCCTGTGGCTACAGTGAGACCCGAAATACAGTTTTTACAGGGATATCTTATTGTTTTGTTGACAGTCGCGTTTCATATCATTTACTTCCGTGCCATCTTCAGTGAAGATTTCGTGGGGTGCTATGCAAGTTTGTAGTGTGATGAAACTGAGTTTCGTTGTTCTGTGCAGTCCAGCATGTACTGTTACTGACATATGTGTGCAGATTACACTATAAATACTTCGAATTTACACGTGTATCTTTTTGAAGTCAGCTATTTACTGTCATTTCATTTTTATACAAGGAAGTCGTGGTCCTCGTGCTAATGGTTATGGTCGTAATCAGCTGTAGTATCACGTGACCTGTACCTCGACTTATAACTGTTCCTATGAGCAGCATGATCAATTTCTGCTTTAAGAAGATACTAATAATCTTTAGACGTGTGTACTCCTTTTCGATCTCTCTTTCTTTATCATCAAGGTTCACTGCATAGATCCGCCCATCAAGTTTCTGTTATCGGGATAAGTCAGTTATTATAATTTATTACAAGAACATACGAAAATGTTTAGTGACATCACTTTTCGATGTAGGCACCATTTTCAATGTACCTTCTACGTTGCTCTTGAAGTTCCTCTATACTCTGAGGAGAAAAAATCGCTTAAGCAGCATGTGACGTAGGCACCTCTCCCTTAACCTCTTAATCGGAGGAGAGTAGACGGTCTCTTGGCGTATCTTCCAGTGGACCATGCAAACGACACGCCGACGGTGCGAAATCTGAGCTTTACGTCACTAAACGCAGTTTCTGGAGAGTTTGAACAGGATGGGCGGTAATATATGATTGCGAATTGCTGTGCGAAAAAGAACATCTCCCGCGATAAACTTCGGCACGTGGTTGGAAATGCTGAGATGAACTTAGTGGCGAGCTCATCCCTATAGCGTACTTTGGCTTACTGATGAGCGTCTTTCCAAGTAATGTACCAGGGTTGGCCGTTGTAGGTCCCAAAAAACTGTGAAAAGCACTTTTCTTCCAAAGGTTTTCCTTTTAACTTCACTTTGCTGCAAATTGTTTTTTTATTCTACGCTCGGGTCCTTGCTCTCTAGCTCGAAGCAACGATTCCATGTTGCACATAGAGTGATGATCCGTTTCATAAAAGCTTTACCTTCGTCCAGTAGACGCTGAGATAGATTCTAAACTCATTGCTCTTGTATCCTTCCATGAAATTTACAGTGACGCATCTCCCAAAGACCTATGTGTAAGTTAAGCGTGTTGTGAATGACTTATTTGCAGACCTATGGCTAGTGTATAAGGGGCAGTGAAATGGAAACGAGACACATGGAAAAATTAAGTAAACTATTTTTTACTTCAAAAGTAATCACCATAACTGTTTATACATTTGCTCTGCTGTGAGACAAAATGGTCAATTTCTTCATGGAAAACTGTTTGCGGTTGCCTAATTGCACCCAAGCGTGCACTTCTTCGTCCGAAGCAAATTGGCGGCCACGAATGTCATTCTTCAGGGCTCCAAAAAATATGAAAATAGTATGGGGAGTGAGTGGAACTCTAAGGAGGATGTGTAAGGGATTCACAGCAAAACTTCTGCGATGTACTCCAAACAATTTTGGCAACATCGTGACCGTCGATTTGCTTCTGACGAAGACGTGCACATCTGTGTACAATCTTCGTTCCACAAGCAACCGTGAACATTTTTCCATGAAGGCACTGGCCGTCTTGATTAACAGCGGGGTAAATGTGTTAACGGTTACGGCGATTACTTTTTAAATAATAAACAGTTTAGCTTTTCTCATCTGTCTCGTTTTCTGTTGACTGCATTAACATACATGGTTTGGCAGCTACTCATCAGTTATTCAGAACTGCTCAACTGTAACACCAGTAGTGGATGTCGATGAACGTCCTGCCGTCTCCTCGTCCTAACGTATTTGAAGTTTTCACATCACAAGTAACCACTGTGCTTTGATAACATATTGCCCCATTTTTCACTGAAAATTTTGGTATATCATTAGAAAAAAATGATTAAAAAGTTCTGTTCTTATTTGGTGTAAACGGAGAGTGACGTAGCTGTGTTTACATAGCAACAACGCAAACCATGCTGGTGCGATAACAGTGAAATGTACCATATGCGAGGAGAATTTTGGCATCTACCGGGTAGCGTGCTCACTAAGCAGCATAGTGAACCTACGGTCAGTTACAAGAAAAGTGAGACACTTGATGACTAATGTTGTTGTTATATATCAGGTTACGAGGAGCAGAAACCACTGATTAAAGTTGAATTCCCTGCCTTGAGGTGATTATGCTACCCGGTATATACAAGAGTTGTTTGAGTTGCAGCGGTAGTTGTAACGTCGTTGAGATACGCTACGCGCAATCCAGTTGCCCTGAGGCAATTCGAAAGGCACGAATAATGTATCCAGTAGCGGAAAGGGGAGCGGGTGGGATGGGTGGTTAGGCGGCGCTGATAGATAGGGCACTGCATAATGCAGCCTGCAGACGCCTCACGGTGCTGGGGCAACCTGTGCTGTGCGTACTTGGTCGTTGCCTGCTTCTGACATACTTGTTATTACGTCAGCGTAAGTCGTTTCATTTTCCAGATTGTATGCAGTTTAATTAAGGTTAGCATCTATAAACGTCTATAAATAATAAAAATATCTATAAATAATAAAATTTTGGTGTAATTATGATTTTCCACTGAATGAAAGCAAGTATTTTCATTCATATTTTCCAATTAGTGAAGCAGTAGTAGGTCTGGACTCACAAGCCATCTTGTATGTGCTGCAGTAGCTGTACGATCTGCCACTTCTGACCTAACAATACGACGATCCTGGCGGGCGGCTGTTCTCTCTTCTATGTGTGTCAGAATGTTCCCGAGGCCACTAATACCAGCATCGTTGCACAACAGATGCAGGACGTCCAGCTTGTGTGACAGTTCACCGAAAGCTCCATATCGCCACTCGGAAGGCCATTGAGACTCATTCAGTTGGCTGTAGGAGGCACAAGTGCGTCTCCGTAGTTGCCTGCTTCCTTCATATGTTGGCACCACATTATGCCTTCTGGCTATGAGCATAGATTATTACAGTCGCCGTCTCATCGTAACTAGTATGTTTTTGTTTTTAGCTGAGACTCGATTATTCTCATTTATACCATTCACTTCTTACCCTTTTATATATTTAAGCTGACACTGAAAGTCACGGTATCTTAATCTGTTCTGTGGCTTAGGAAAGGTTTTGTGTTGATGTTACCTAGGTTTACGTGTTTATTAAAGGGCGTTTATTGATAAGAATCTATAACAACTCATCGAACACCCCTGCAAAAGTGTGATAGTGCCGTGCATTCCACACTACCATTATTTGTTGGAGTCCGCAGCTCGTGGCCTCGCGGTCGCGTTCTCGCTTCCCGAGCACGGGGTCCCGGGTTCGATTCCCGGCGGGGTTAGGGATTTTCACCTGCCTCGGAATGAGTGCGTGTTTGTGTTGTCCTCATCATTTCATCATCATTCATGAAAGTGGCGAGACTGGCCTGAGAAAACGTTGGGGATTTGTACGGGCGCGCAGTTGAGCGCCCCACAAACCAATCATCATCATCATAATCATCATCATCATTTGTTGGTATCAGCCAAGTCATGAGGTCCGTTTATGCAATGTGGCACATAATAATTTATAAAAGATAATCGATTTTCGCGTTTTATGTTGGAGAAAGATAAATCTAGGCAGCAAATATTGTAGGCGAAACCTCTAATATCGTGGGAGTATAATACCTCTCATGTTCTTTCAGTGTTGACGCGTTATTATAAATCAATAAACCCAAAAACAGCAGATACTGAAATGTTCTTGTACTTATCTATATACGCTCTCAGAATTTAAACATATTTCGCGTGGATGAAATGTGTAATACGT
Source organism: Schistocerca piceifrons (assembly GCF_021461385.2). Lineage (NCBI taxonomy): Eukaryota > Metazoa > Arthropoda > Insecta > Orthoptera > Acrididae > Schistocerca > Schistocerca piceifrons. The sequence goes on along the minus strand of NC_060139.1, from coordinate 316,316,457 downwards.
TCCTAAGCGATATATTACTGAGTGGTTGCAAATGTTACTATGGTCACGTGGCTGTTATTTCATTACACCAATACTGGACTGTCGAGTCACTCATTGCTGCGCTGTATGAACTTGAACTATACTGTGATAGATCTTTTTTTCTTCAGTGGATTTATTATAATCTTACAGGTTTTGAAATTAACGGAAAAGGTATCTTCAATTGTGTACCGAACATAAAATGTTTGCATCCAGATGCATCTCTGCCGTGTGCTGTGTACCTGGTTGAAGCTTAAACGTTTGAAAAAAAAAAAGAAAAAAAGAAAAGGTGTGTGAAATCTTATGGGACTTAACTGCTAAGGTCATCAGTCCTTAAGCTCACACACTACTTAACCTAAATTATCCTAAGGACAAACACAAACACCCAGGCCCGAGGGAGGACTCGGACCTCCGCTGGGACCAGCCGCACGATCCATGACTGCAGGGCCTTAGACCGCTCGACTAATCAAGCGCGGTTTAATCTTTGAAGAGTAGCTAGTAAACCCTAGTAAAATAAGTGCCGCTGTCGTCCCCTATGTTACGATAATTTCTGATTCAGTGGCGTTATCAGTTCATGCACACTCAGATTACTGTACCTGTTGCTGTAAATGAACTTACTAATCTGAACCTCGAATCTCTACAGGAGAATAATGTTGCTGCACTTAACAGCGTCGACCATGATTAATTGACGGAGGAATGCCAATGAGGGCATACAAGTAACTTTCTGATGCAGTTGTCGTACTTACAACTGCGTAATAGCTATAGAAAGTACTGTGTCAATGCAAAATTTAAATAAGACACTTATTCCAAGGAAATCAACACCTTCGGAATCTAACCTTCAAAGAAACAACAAGAAACCGACAGATGTGTTCTATCTGTGTTTAATATAATTCTAAATAGCTATATGTTCTGTTAACGACTACGCATGTTTTTTCTTCTTGGTCATTAGTCTTTTGACTTTTTGGTGATTCCCGCGACGTATTCCTGTAGTGTCAGCCTCCTTCGTCTCAGAGTAGCACTTGCAGTCAACGCCCAGAATTTCTGTTGGTTATATTGTAATCTCTATCTTCCGCCACAGTTTTTACTTTCTAAAGTTCGCTCGAATGCCATCGACGTCTTAACACATCTCCTGTCATCCTTTCCCTGCTTCTTGCCACTGTTTTTCGAACGTTTCTCTCTTTAGTGATTCTGCGCAAAACATCATCATTTTCTATCTTATCGTTCAACTTATTATTCAACATCTTTCTAGAGCACCACATCTCAAACGCTTCGATTCTCTTCTTCTCTGGTTTTCCCACAGTCTATGTTTCGCTTCCATACGGAGGCGATAACCAGCTCAGTTGCCATCTGTTCGTCCGTACTGTGTTTCTGGAACGCACGCTGCAAGTACTGTAGTGCAGTTTCACCCGATAATCGAGAGACAGTCATCCATAAATCCTCAACAGCATTAAGTACTTCGTTCAGATTCATAATTCTTACTTCCTGGACTTGTTACAAATCTTACATTCCTTATCAACAATCTCCTGTCTTTATTTCTACTGCTGAGATAGTTGATAACCAACTTAAAGTTAAAAACATGTCCAGGAAATGAAATAAATCTGATTACAGAAAATAAAGTGATCGAGAGTGTTGTTGTTGTTTAATAAACCGCAAATTCACTTCACAGAATTTACTACTATCAAACGAGGTTGCCTTTAAATCTTCCATTTCTGGCGAAATTGTTGTCCTTTACCCATAATATAGATACATGGCTTGCCTTTTTCTGAAAGAGAGTGATCTAATAAGTTGGAATTTAGTATAGTTTTCAAAGCTGTGTTCATGCAGAGAATTAGACATTTACTGCGTTACCCTGATTACGAAAGAAAATTCAGTTTGCAATCCGAAAAGGCGCGCTGTCTTGCGCTAGCGATGCGAAACAAAGAATGTAAGCTTTTTCGTTGAGAACTACGTGGGAGGAGATAGTGCGACAATCCGTGGGCTATCCACGAACTTTCTGCTTACTGAGTAGGGCAGCGCAAAGGGCTGCGGAGCTTGCGGAGTGCTCTCACTGTATCTGCACAGAATTTTCGATTGCAGTGCCAACTACGTAGCTCTTCGGGGGTCATGGTGAAAGCGGAAACGGGAAGTTTCCGGCGGTTGACGTGACTAAGTTTCAGAGTCGTTATGGAGTACATTCATATTCAGATCAGCTGCTTAGATCATCGTCTCTTTACAGGATGCGAAGTTCGCTCGACGCTGATTTTTGCAGTAGCCTGCATGTATCTTTTTTATGAGGGTATATTCTGGGTCTTTTACTAGCTGCCTGAGCATTTACCAATCAGGGTAATTCCAACACGAATTATATAAGCAAGCGAATTATGATGGCGATTAGCGAAGCTGTATACTGAATTTCAAACCACTCTCCCTCCCTCCGTATTAAACCCTTACCCTCTTTCTTCCCTCTCCCATTCCCTCTTTCCCCTTTCCTTCCACCTCTCCATCTCTCCCTTTCTTCCTCTCCCCCTCTCCTTCTTCCCTTTTTAATTGTTAAATACCATTCAAAAGTCAAGATCACACAAAATATTTTTTATTCAAGACAACTGCTTTCAACAGTCTTATCTGTTATCTTCAGGCCATAAACATTTGTTGTAGTAAAACATGTTCATTTTACGCTCACCTCATGCACAAGATGTAATTTGTCTCCCTCTATCCCTCTCCTCTCTCCCTCTCTCCCTCACCCACCCACCCTCCCTTTCCGGCTCGATATACTGCTTTGTCGGTATGCCTGTCGGCTATTTTCAATGCCCGACCACCCGCCTTATAGTTCCTTTTTTGATGACTTTCTCTACCGTCAATATGGGTTGTATGTATCTGCCCTGCTACCCCCTGGAGTTCGCTTTCGTCGCCTCCTTCAGCACCTTGATTTTTCACTTCCTGCAACCATTAGAGTGTGCGAGAGCCAAACGCCACCTTGGCTCCAGACTCAGGTTCGCGTTCACCTTGACCTCAGCTCGCTCCCAAAGGAGGTTACCCCAGCTTCGGTATACCGCTCGTGGTTTGTCGAACTTCGTTCGAAGTTCATTAATACGATCTTCATTTATACAGATGGCTCTAAGACAATTGACGGTGTCGGGTGTTCTTTTATTGTCGGGGCACACAGTTTCAAATACCGGCTCCATGGCCATTGTTCGGTCTTCACAGCTGAGCTATTTGCCCTCTGTCAGGCTGTTCTTTACATCCGCCGCCACCGAAATTCTGCTTATGTCATCTGCTCTGATTCCCTGAGCGCCATCCAGAACCTCAGTGATCCGCATCCGGTTCACCCTTTCGTGCACCGGATCCAACGCTCTCTTCAGAAGCTGGCGGACGACGGTTCTCCGGTTACCTTTATGTGGGTTCCTGGCCATGTTGGTATCCCTGGGAATGAAGCTGCAGATGACGCGAGCAAGGCTGCGGTCCTCCAGCCTCGGACAGCTCCTTGTTGTGTGCCTTCATCTGATTTTAGCAGGGTCATTTGTCAGCGCATTTTATCGCTGTGGCATGCCGATTGGTCTACACTTACTGAAAAAAAGCTTCGGGCCTTGAAACCTCTCCCCACGGCTTAGACGACCTCTTCACGCCCTTCTCGGCAGGAGGAGGTCATTTTGGCCCGGTTACTGATTGGACACTGCCTGTTCAGCCACCGCCATCTGCTGACGGCTGCGCCGGGCGCCTTTCTGCCCATGTGGGCAAGTGCTGACGGTACGGCACATTTTAACGTCCTGTCCGAATTTTAATACACTGCACGATGAGCTTGGCCTGCCGTGTACTCTGGATGAAATTTTAGCGGATGCCCCAGGAGCAGCTGCTCGCGTTCTTCGTTTTATCCACTTGACAAACCTGTCTAAGGACATTTGATTATGCTGTTTTCTTTTAATTCCTTGCCTGTTAATGTGCCGTTTATAGTGTTGTCCTTTTTAGTTGCTGTTTTAACATTGTGCCTCGCAGTGCATTCATAATTTAGTCTGAGCACTAATGACCACTGGAGTTGTGCGCCCTAAAAACCACAAAAAACCTCTCTTCTTCCCTCCTTGAATGGAAGAGTTGAATGAGAGTTGACAATAGGTAGAAGACCGTCAGAGAAACCAAGGAAGACTAATACACAAGTCAAAAAAATGTACGAACAATTTTAGTACCTTTTAGTACCCTCTTTTTGTTTCCGAAAATAATAATAATAATTAATAATTAATAATCATAGCACCGTATTTTGTACTCGAGTGAAGGTAATACTCACTAAACTCAGAGGTTACCAGCCCATTCTGGTAAATTCATGCTTAGAAAACTATACACATTTCATCAGAACCAGGTAACCGAACTTTTTAGTGGGAATAAAGGTGAATGTCACCCTATCCGCAATCGTTGTTTACGGGATTTGTGCAGTGAACTGATATTACTACAACACTTTCTAGTCAGTGAGTCCAACATAAACGTTACCCTTACTTCAAATTTAATAAGGCCACAACTAACAAAATGCAGTCGGGCTACTCTCAGTAATGGCTCTGCAGAAACCTGTACTTACATAGTGCAACGTAATATTTTGTTTACTATCTGTAATACTTTAGTATTGCCTGTTGGTTAACCTCCCTATTGTTGACTCCAACTTGAATCCTCCTAACAATATTTAATATTTACCTAATAATAAACACAAAAACTCGGTTTTCATTTCACACAAGAAGTTGTTACATTTCGTTGCAATAACGTTGCAACATCACAGTATCATAAACCCAGCAAATAAAATATCGAGTATTTACCTTCTCGAAGCTGTCGAGGTAACTGCGATCTGAAAATAATTTGCCAACCCGAAGAGTGGTTCTTTGTGAACATCTGCTATCAGCACAAATGATTTTTATTGACAAAGATGATTTGGATTAGGCACGAGAATACTTAGTTTAATTACTTCAACATAGGCTGTGCTATGCCTCATCGGTGCTCGCTTCTAATGTCTGATAAAATTAGAACTTCAGTTAATCAAAATGATGAAAGGCGCGAATCTAAAATAAAGATATTCGTATGTGATTTGCGTTAACTTTATAATAGTTATTGTGTTTCAAACTTACAGAAGTCTTACGTAGTTCAAACCGATCAAGATTACTCAAAACACCTACTTCTCTCACCGCAGACATACGAGTACAAGGACCAGTTCGTTAACATAGGTTTGAAATGGCACACAAAATGCGAAACCTATTAGGTGAATAAGATCTCGGCTTGTTAAACCTAATGACGGATCAGGAACAACATGTAAACAAAACGAGATCGGACGTAAATTGGTCGTAACCGCTAGTGCCACTCTCTTACTCATTCAATAACAGGGTCTAGGCAACAATACTGCTCCAAAATACCTCACCAGGTTACAAAGTATAGGAACACATAACATTGTGTTGCATAATAGGTGCATAGAGAGGAGCAGTTTGTAGGGTGTTCAGAAATTCCCGTTACAAGTGCCTAATATTTGCAGAGTGAGGGAGTGAGTACATAATATTTTGAATTGGAACCCATGTCCGGGAACGTACCGTTTCCATATACAGCCCTTTGAAAACACGTCTGGAAGGTCGGTATGCAACAGGGTAGTCATAGTGTGGCTGTCGTGCCTCTCTAGCCTGGTCCGAGCCTCACTCACGTGTCTGTGTGTGTCAGAGCAACGTTTTCAGAATACACTGACATAATCCATGTAAATGGCGAAGCTCACGGTAATGGAAGAGCTGCTCGTCACTTTTATCAGGATCGTTCTCCAAAACGTCCGACTCCATCGCACACCCTTTTCGCCACAGTTACGCAACGGCTTCGAGAAACGGTACCTTCGCTGTCAGCAGGCATGAGTGTGGTGTTCCAGGGAGACGCCGCACATCCGAATTGTAAGTGGCCGCCTGCACCACGTTGAAGAGAACCCGTCAACGAGTACACGAGCAATTTCGTTGTCTATTAATGAATGAAATTGTAAAACAAGTGACGTACTGGGTCAGACTTAATTAATTGCTTGTAAAAGTGGTCGCGTTGCCATTGTGTATTCAAAAGATTGAAACGTGGAAACGGTTCGTTTTCGGACATAGGTTCCATGTCAAAATAATATCTATTCACTCCCCTCTACAAGTCCTAGAAGTTCGTAACGGAAATTTCCGGACACCCTGCCTACCTGCTACAATCAGTTGGTCGATATAAGCCCTCTGCTGTTTCCATGCGTGACTCTCTTTCTTTCTGTCAGTACAGGGTGTTTCCAAAAGGACTTTACAATTTTAAAAATTCATATCAATTTATTAAAAGAAGATATAGTGCTGGGTTTAGTGTTATTTTGTACGGAAACATCGAGTTTTTTACCTTAAACTAAAGATGCTGTATGTGACTTCCTTTGGTTATTCTGCTCAAATCCCATCGGAAGTCAATTGCTTCTCAAACTTTCTGTAGCATTGCAGTGTAACTTGGTCAGTGGTGGCATAAATTCTTGCTCTGAGTTCATGTGGGGAAGCCAGTACAGGAGGTAGAAACATCCCCATAAAAAATCGAGTGGTGTCAGGTCAGGGGAATGTGGCTGTAGACAAAACGCCGTCTCACTCGCTCAACGACGTCGTCAGATGTGCTTGGACCACCACATGATTTCCCATGTCTTACCGAGCAACCTGTTTCTAAAAAACACTTATGCCACTCATAACCTGTAGGCCTGCTAGGAGAATCTTAAGCGCACTCGGTACGGAAATTAACGCTGAACTGTTGTCGCCGACTTCGATTCTCCAAACCAAAACACACAGCTAGCACGCTCTGGTACAGTAAAGGCAGCCATCATTAACGCAACTGCTGCTAGTGCTCATTACGGTGCGATTCGGCAGTAACGAACTACGCGAGACAAAACTTGGTGTATTTACTTACAAATTGACACTACAACCACCTCTGTAGGTACTATGAATTAATTTATACGAATTTTCAAAGTTTTAAAGTCCTTTTTGAAACAACCTGTATATGTCAATGCAACCACGCCTGTTACTACAGCATATCACTGATGACCAAAACACACCTCCCCTCCAGAGCAGCCCAAATATAATAGACTGAAGCAGAGCTCCTTGCGTTCCTTCAAAGCAAGTAAAGCAATTGTGGCGACCGTGACCTCCATGCCGCTACTAGACAGTGTACCGTGAACTTGAGGAAATCGGTAGGTGTGCCACAGACACAATACCAAAGGTCGCTCGAGGGACGAATCTACATACACTCCTGGAAATTGAAATAAGAACACCGTGAATTCATTGTCCCAGGAAGGGGAAACTTTATTGACACATTCCTGGGGTCAGATACATCACATGATCACACTGACAGAACCACAGGCACATAGACACAGGCAACAGAGCATGCACAATGTCGGCACTAGTACAGTGTATATCCACCTTTCGCAGCAATGCAGGCTGCTATTCTCCAATGGAGACGATCGTAGAGATGCTGGATGTAGTCCTGTGGAACGGCTTGCCATGCCATTTCCACCTGGCGCCTCAGTTGGACCAGCGTTCGTGCTGGACGTGCAGACCGCGTGAGACGACGCTTCATCCAGTCCAAAACATGCTCAATGGGGGACAGATCCGGAGATATTGCTGGCCAGGATAGTTGACTTACACCTTCTAGAGCACGTTGGGTGGCACGGGATACATGCGGACGTGCATTGTCCTGTTGGAACAGCAAGTTCCCTTGCCGGTCTAGGAATGGTAGAACGATGGGTTCGATGACGGTTTGGATGTACCGTGCACTAGTCAGTGTCCCCTCGACGATCACCAGTGGTGTACGGCCAGTGTAGGAGATCGCTCCCCACACCATGATGCCGAGTGTTGGCCCTGTGTGCCTCGGTCGTATGCAGTCCTGATTGTGGCGCTCACCTGCACGGCGCCAAACACGCATACGACCATCATTGGCACCAAGGCAGAAGCGACTCTCATCGCTGAAGACGACACGTCTCCATTCGTCCCTCCATTCACGCCTGTCGCGACACCACTGGAGGTGGGCTGAACGATGTTGGGGCGTGAGCGGAAGACGGCCTAACGGTGTGCGGGACCGTAGCCCAGCTTCATGGAGACGGTTGCGAATGGTCCTCGCCGATACCCCAGGAGCAACAGTGTCCCTAATTTGCTGGGAAGTGGCGGTGCGGTCCCCTACGGCACTGCGTGGGATCCTACGGTCTTGGCGTGCATCCGTGCGTCGCTGCGGTCCGGTCCCAGGTCGACGGGCACGTGCACCTTCCGCCGACCACTGGGGACAACATCGATGTACTGTGGAGACCTCACGCCCCACGTGTTGAGCAATTCGGCGGTACGTCCACCTGGCCTCCCGCATCCCCACTATACGCCCTCTCTCAATGTCCGTCAACTGCACATACGGTTCACGTCCACGCTGTCGCGGCATGCTACCAGTGTTAAAGACTGCGATGGAGCTCCGTATGCCACGGCAAACTGGCTGACACTGACGGCGGCGGTGCACAAATGCTGCGCAGCTATTGCCATTCGACGGCCAACACCGCGGTTCCTGGTGTGTCCGCTGTGCCGTGCGTGTGATCATTGCTTGTACAGCCCTCTCGCAGTGTCCGGAGCAAGTATGGTGGGTCTGACACACCGGTGTCAATGTGTTCTTTTTTCCATTTCCAGGAGTGTAAAACGCAATATTAGGAAGATGGCCGTTTATAATAAAGACCTTTTAGTTGGTTCACCTGTGAGTTATACATTTTTTGCAATTGATAATTCTCATCATATTTCTGAGAAAATTCAGCCATCTCCATAACCGGCAAAACCTTCCACTTGCTTGTCTGTTATTTGATTCAAAGAATGAAAATAATGTAATAACCATTCGTCAACTGTTCGGCCGGTGGAGTGTCGCTGCAGTTGATCATATCCTCAGTGCGTTCATCCATCGATCTGTACTTTACAGTGCAGTTAGTTTCTTGCACCTACTCACTTGCTGAGTGTAAGGTGCTGCGACAAGGAACGCAGTGACTTTTAGCGAAATGTTTGGAAGGGGGAAAACACTAGACACGGTGGTATTAATCGTAATCCTGTTCCCATGTAGTGCTTAAAGGTATGTGTGTATGTATGTATGTAGGTAGGTAGGTAGGTACGTAGGTAGGTAGGTAGGTAGGTAGATATATAGACGATCCGTCATCAGGAGTGCGATGGAAGGAAAGACGAGTCGTGATGCAGAATCGTCGCATTATGATTAACGAAGTTAACAGTTTCTCTAGCGTACCTTTTATGGGTGTAGAAACATATTTGAACCTAACTGAACTAATCTTGAGATACGAATAACGCCTCAGATGTGAAAGTAAAATGTAGATAAAGAGACGAGGCCACGTGGAAACTTTGTTTTTCACAGTATTGTTAATTTATGTATACAGAGGGGTCTAAAAAATGTATCCACTGTTTAAAAGTCCATAACTGGAAAACTAATTGACGGAGTTGTCTCATCTTTGGCAGTGTAATAATTTGTAGTTCCGACAATAGCCACACAAGCGTTGTATTGCGTTGTTTTGTTTTGTCAGATGACAGTCGCCAGGTAGTCAGTGTTTTGTTCTTAGTTGCACCTAGTTACTCGAGTAAACATGGCTGGCGAAAGGCTTAAATTCGATTAAAGGAAGACAGTTTTGAAGTGGTATTTTAAGTACGAAAACTTTAATGAGGTTCAACGGCAATGGCGAAATGAGTATCAAACAGAGCCACCGACACGTTTAACGATTCGTCGCATTCGAGAGAAATTTGAAGCCGAAGGCTGTGTAAAAGATGTACACAAATAACGATCTGGACGACCTGTAACAGTAACAAGTCCAGCTAACTCCCGTCGTGTGTTACAACAATTCACTCGCTCACCACAAAAGTCTGTGAGACAGTGTTCCCGTGAAACTGGAGTGAGTCGCTCAAGTGTTCGGCGAATTTTGAAGACAGCAAAGTGGAAGTGCTACATCCCACGATTGCTACACGCAGTGAACGAGGACGACCCAGATCGTAGGCTGGAGTACTGCGAGTGGTTTACTGACATGGTGCGCAACGATGAAGAGTTTGCAGAGATGATATGTGTGGTCTGATGAGGCACAGTTCAAACTCAATGGTACAGTAAATCGCCACAATTGCATCTAATGGGCCGCCGAAAATCCGAAAGTCCATCTAGACAAAGCCGTGAATTTGCCAGGAGTAAATGTGTGGTGTGGGTTGTCTTACCGGGGCTTTATTGGGCCATTCTTCTTTGACGGCACAGTTACCAGTGAGGTGTACCTTCAGAAGCTTCAGACATCCATTTTACCTACCATCCGAGGCTTGTATGGAGACGGAAGAGTTTACTTTCAACAAGATGGTGCCCCAGCCCACTACCAAAATCATGTTAGGGCGTATCTCGACGATAATCTACCACGAAGATGGATAGGCCGTAGAGGTGCTGTGGAGTATCCACTACGTTCCCCAGACCTAACTCCTCTGGACTTTTACCTGTGGGAACACTAAAGGACGTCGTTTATCGACAAAAGCCACTCACATTGGATGTACTTCGAGGATCCATCGCACATTCATGTGCAAATATCCAGCTGAATACGTTGCAGTCAGTATTTCGTGCTGCAGTTCGGCGACATCGTTTGTGTGTGGATGTTAATGGTGACCATTTAGAAGACCTACAGTAATACCTTTAAGTTGGACTTTAAGCTACACTTTCACCAAAAATGAGACAACTCCGTCAATTGGTTTGCAAGTTATGGGCTTTTAAACAGTGGATACATTTTTTTTTTACCCCTCTGTGTGCAGATTAGGGACACATGTGGCAATTGTTTTTGTATTTCGGTTGAGCAGCTCCAGACGATTATCCAGCCATATGCATGAACAAGTTATTTGTAAAATTTTATTTAACCAAATAATAATTATTTAACATTATCCATACTTAATTATTATTGGCTTTTCGGTCTTACGCTTACTACAGTTACAGATACAAACTTATTATCCTCACTGATCAGCAACTTGGACACGCCGAGTACAGCATGCCTGCTTTGCACTGATGAAACCGGGAAGTCCACGTGGCAGTTCCCCAAAAACAGAACTCATGGGAATGTGAATGTTGAAATACTGTGTCGACAGACGACCGTTCAACAGCAGCCCACAATTCACGCGATGTTTGTCGGAGCGAATGTCAAGAAGCACGTTCACATATCACTAACATTTCAAAATAACACAGTAGGAACTGGCAACCTATGAGGACTTTCTGAAAAGTAATGCTTCCGAATTTTTTATGTGAAAAGTCTTAAACCTTTTTAAACAAAACAAACATTATTAACATCCTGCGTCTTTATTCGACACGTGTACATATTTGCATCCCCCTGCCGCTATAATGTTGCGAATTGTGACGTGTAAATTAGCGGTGCGTAACGTAACTATGCCGGTACTTGAGAGATAGCTTGTTTTAATGGAGTTTCGAATTCGAAGAGTTCGTCCACACATGAAACAGTCTCTCCTGTAACATGACAATGCCAGACCACAAACGAACGCTGCGGCATCAGCAACAATCCGACGTCTTATATTCACTGTCATTGATTGTCCTCCATAGTGTCCCGACTTGGCCACATCCAATTTTCATCTGTTTCCAAAAGTTAAAGAACACCTTAGGGGACCGAACATTTGATAGTGATGAAGCAGTGCAAACAGAGACGAGGTTGTGTGTCAGTCAACGAGGTCAAACATCTTATGGTGACGGTACCAACAAACTGGTCTCTCGTTGGAAAAAGGTTGCCAGGGTGACTATCTAGAGAAATAAATATATAGACATGAAGAATAAACGTATAGATGGTTTAGTGACGCTTTATTTGAAAAGCTTTGAGTTTCCATACAAAAAATTCGGAGGTATTAATCTCCAGCACGCCCTCGTACTATGGCGAACATTGCCTTGTTGAAGATATACGTTCCCTGCACAATACATGTACACATCATCTACAACGTATCCTACATAATCGTCCTTTCGTGAAAACCAGGTATGCATTTCATCACATCTGAACATTCGCCACGTGACCACGTGACCGACCTGAAGTATACACTACTAGCAAGACGATCTAGACTCCCATCGGTGTGCGTCAGCCACGACAACATCTTCGCCCATTTCAAGCTCTCGGAGAAGGTTTAGCGACACCCGTGCACTATTTACTGTGGCCATCATTTACTGCAAGTGCTCTTGTGTGATGCTTTCGTGTCTGCCAAGTACCTAGGAAACGATATTTATTGAGTGGTACACGTTGCCGATGTCGACGATTACACTGCAAGTGATATCTGCGTTACCATTTGTCTCCACACTACTACAATTTGAAGTAACGACAGAGATGTGGCTGATCCACATATTGCGTCCACGACTACATTGCTGGTCAATAAAATTATGAAAGCATAAAGGCGAAAAACAACAACGTAAAAATGGCATGCTTGGGTCAGCGAATGATTAACTTTTCCAGGCAACAGAGAAAAGTAGATGGGAATAACGCCATCTATATTGTGGAGCCGACTTCTCATTTTGAAACCGTATTTGAATGTTGTTGGTGAGAAAATTGTGTAGTAAGAGGAAACGTTTATCAGCACGAGTCAGAATTCGACAACAGCTGCAGGAATGTTATTTATCGAGATTACAATTTATCATTGCAGTGCTCTCGTTATTCACGATCCCACGACTGTCTTGTGACTCGATTGGTTCTGGAAAGCCATACTCAGCGCCCTGCAGAATCTCAACGGCTTCACACGACTAGCGCCCGAGAGGGCTGACATTCTGTCCTCGTCCATGGAAGTTCTTACTGTCACGTAACGTACCTTACGTCAGGAATTGCGCTCGTTTGCTTGTAGCAAGGCAAGTATCTACATGGAGAGTGTAGCATCACGGATCATCAGCACAGTGAACATTGTTATCAATGGTGCAGCTTCCCTTGATGTGGCAGCAGATTTTCGTTCTCCGACAGCGGCAGACCGAACGGCAGCAGTAGACACAGGAGTGGCACTATGTCTTCTGGTTCTGCGTAAAGCTTCGCGAAGGATTTTCCCATGTGTGGATGCTCCAACGACTATGAACGTTCACAGATTGTGTGCAGACTGGCCCAGTAACTGGCGTGATTTTATGAGGTGTCATGCATACACAATACGATCAGTTCTTGTTCGCATTCTGACGTTTTAGACTGGTGCCTGTCCCCTGCCTTCGTCTGCTAGGGGACGTTATCTTTCAACAAAGTAACACAAGACCGAATATTTTCCGTGATGTCTTGACGTACATCGATAGAGTGTGTGTTCGTTTGTTTCCTTAGCCAACAAGCTCTTCAGATTTCTGTGCCTCTGAAAAAGTTCTGTTCATTGGTTGCTGATAGTCTGGTATTGCTCTGAGCACTATTGGACCTAACTGCTGAGGTCATCAGTCCCCTATAACTTAGAACTACTTAAACCTAACTAACCTAAGGACATCGCACACATTCATGCCCGAGGCAAGATTCGAACCTGCGACCGTTGCGGTCGCGCGGCTCCAGACTGAAGCGCCTAGAACCGCTCGGCCACCGCGGCCGGCATAGACTGGTATGCAACTACGTCTAAGTCACCATGACTGATGAAGTGTGGCGTGCAGTCGAACCCAGCTTAGTTAGAACCAATGCTGCTGCCAGAGTTGGTTGCTTTATGTGCTGAATTCCGGACTCTGTATACTCCTAAATCACCTACAGGCTTAATCGAATTTATTCCTGTTGTACTGCACGGGTAGAATAAGGGTAGTTTCATTATTTATTATATTTTCTGGTGTCGGAGATTTAATGTCCAGCAGTGTACATGCAGCATGTTCTTTATGAATCCCCTGGGTCTGGCGATCAGTCTTCGGTCAAGTGCGCTAAGATCTCATAACTTGTCGTACTTGTGCAGACTGTCACCGTGACTAGAGCTGATGACGTCACATCTATGAAAGAAAGTGGACAAGAGAGCTATGTTTCCAACATTATATACACTGAGGGGTGAAACCATTATGACGACATGATTAATACCTTGTTTGTCCATCTTTGGAACGAAATAAGTCACTGATTCTGCGTATCAGGTATCCGACAGTTCGGTGACAAGTTTGTGCAGGTGAGTGGCATTAGATATCTACGCACAGGTCATGTAATTTGCGTAAATAATGGGCCGCTGATTTGCGTACTCGGTAATGACGCCACATAGCGACCCAGATAGATTCCAAAGGATTTACGTAGAGTGAATATTGTCGCCGAGACATCACTATGATGTTCCTCAAACCACTGCAACACGGTTCTCCGCCGAGATACGGACAATTACACTCCTGAAAGATGACATCGCCGTCGGGGAAGACAGCAAGTATGAAGGGATGCAGGTGGTTCGCAGCTGTGAGCGTGTCATCGATTGCTACCACAGGTCCCGTACAGAAGAGGAATTTGTGGCGGGCCGGATCAAACCAATCAGAAGACTGATGACCCCCCCCCCCCAAAAAAAAGAAAATAAACGCATATATAAAAATATTTCTTTTTTGAAGAGGGGGGACGTGGGAGCTTGTCATACCCATGACACACGCTCACCCGCTTCCCCTTGGATCCGCTCCTGCGATGGGCTTCGTTCGCAATTTTAACAGTGTCGGTAGCTCGAATACTCGCCAGGTAACGATTTGTAGGCCGTACAAAAAAACCATAAATAATCTTAAAAAGGCCGGCTGTGCTGTTAAATACGGACATATGCGCAGGTGGAGGGTCGGTAAGCGCGGCACGGGCTCGTACATCGACGTTTTTCGCGTGTAGCAGACGGGACAGGCAATCAGCTGATGGCGCCGGCGGCCACGGGGAAACAATCGCCACAGGTGTAATTGCGGAGAACGGCGAGTGTGGGAAGAGGGGGGAGGGGAGGGGAGGTGCAGGTGCGCCAATCACGCTGATGGCTGGCCTGATGGGGCGCGCCCAATACCCCAGCCCACCGCATCCCGCCTACGCGCGGAGGCCTGGTGGGCTTTTAATAGCCGATCCCCAGGGGCGACGCTGCGGATATATGCCGACTCGCATTCGATTGCTGTGGCGCTTTTCCTGCTCTGCAGCGACCAGTGGCTCATTTCTGTCCAAGACTCTACGTATGAAGCATACAGGCCGTCCAAAAAATTCCGAGGAGGATTTCATACTGGTATACAAGCGACGTCAGCGCAGTAATTACGGTGCAACATAAAGTAACAATGAAATGAACACCGTTAGCTGCTTACAGGCGTTGACATAAGTCAACGGGGACAGACGAAAATGTGTGCCCCGACCGGGACTCGAACCCGGGATCTCCTGCTTACATGGCAGACGCTCTATCCATCTTTTTTTTTATTATTCTCATTTTGTTCGTTTTCGTTCGTTGTATGTGCTCGGGGCGGACGTCGTAAGACATCCGTTGAAGTTCGTTTTTGATCGGTTAACTCAGTTTTTTTATTACAGAGGGCTGCTAACCCTCTGACCGAACACGCTGAGCTACCGTGGCGGCAGTCCATCTGAGCCACCGAGGCACAGAGGATAGCGCGACTGCAGGGATTTATCTCTGGCACGCCTCCCGCGAAACCCACATTCTCAACGTACTGTCCCACACTACATTCGTAGTGCCCCCGCCCATTATACTCATTACTCGCGGCGCGTTGCCGATTCCCATAAGAGTTCGGGCACTGTTTGTGCATTCCCACAGAAGAAGAAGATGGTCAAGTGGCCGGTGAGCCTTAACTATATATATACTAAGATGGTATCTGTTCTTTCGGACATGTCCAAAAGAACAGATACCATCTTCGTATATATAAAGTAACAACTGTATACAACAGATGTGCATTCGGCGAGTCAGTTGTGTACAGGAAATGTTAAGTAGTGCATGAGCCACCGTGGTGTGTCAACTTGTGCCAGAAACCGCAATGGAGCAAATATCTGTATCAAGTGTTCAACAAATTTTCTGGAATATTTTAGAGGATCCATCACTGAAGTCAACACGGAACTGCTGCTGGTCTTATAGGAATAAGGAAAACCAAAACGGTACTTTTTTATACAAGATATTAATTACGCGAGCAATTTCGACACTACGTCAGTGTCAACTTCAGGCCCCTATGCAAACTGAATAGTGATATCAAACCCTCGGATCATTAGTACAGGAACCATGTATGTTCACTGGTATCATTATATTTATACGAAAATGAGTGGTTATCTTCACAGTTGCTGTTAGACGGCTGGAGCGGCCACATCGTGTATGTAAATAGAGATCTACGAGACCAGCGAATGTACATGGTACCTGTCCTAATGGACCGAGGTTTGGACACCACCATTCAGCATAGGGTACTAAAGGCATCACCAATGTAGAATCGAAATTGGTCAGGTGAGTAATATATTTTATAAAATGTACGGCTGTTTGTACGGAACGTTTTGAAGAAGTAGTGTGTGCGAACTTGTCCCACGTGGCCTTAGGCCGCATATGCCTGCTGCCAGTCCGACGTCTCCGCTATGCGGGATTGCCTATCCGTCGCTCTCGAGTCTCTCTCTCTTCGGTCCAATGCGTATTCATACAAGACGCGGGCACCACATATCACGACCGATTTATACAAACAGTGTGTTCACACGCCGTTTGCTAAAGGCTTCACCAGAGGGCATCAGCTACCCCTCTGTGCAACATGAGCGCCAGGAAGCCGACAGTGCTGCTTTCGAAGAACGAACACTGTCCGCACATCACGTGGATGCAATCGTACTTCCGCCTGCTGGGTACATAACGCCAGACACAGCCTTTAGCAGGCCAGCAGCAATTCGAGTTCCAGTTCCAGCACAGTGCAGTTCAATTGCTCTCGCAGTTCCGGACCAGGAGCCGGCAATAACCGTAGTCCAACTAAAGGAACTCGCCGAGACAATCCAGGAGGCTCCGCTCTGCTTTGCCACGCCTGCGCTTCTCCACGCGGACGCGGCGGTGCAGCCATACGGGGTGACGCCAGTAAACTCTGTTATTTCAATGGGTGACGAACGATCTTTTAGTTGTTCTTTTCGAGACAACTCATTGTGAATTTGTGCAGTTAATGCAGTGTTCTGTATTGCGACTAGAGAATCGTCTTTTAACACAAGAAGTAACAACCTAAAACGTGCAGGGTAGAAAACCGAAAGTGCAAAACGTGGGCACTCATGACGAGACTGTGTTACAAATAGGAACTTACCAAAGGACGATGAAGTGCAGAACAGGCCTCCGATGGTTCGCCAAGACCAAGGAAGATGCGGATGTTATGCACCAGTTCAACAACACTTTTTTGACCATTTCACATGGTTGTATAAACGTTGTGTGCTTTCTAGTCAGATGTGGGCACTCTATGTAGAACACCTGAAGCATTAAAATCAACATCGTAACGTTTCTTTATTTTTTATTAATCAGCTTCGAACATTTTTGGCCGTACGTGGTACACGAATACTGAGCAAATTCTTCCGAAACACACACCTAGGGAAATTTTTACACGAATTATTTGCAGAAAAATAGAAAAAACTGGTAGAATTCGACACTGGGAAGGAACAGTTTGAGTTCCGGTGAAACTTTGAACACGCTAGGCAGTACTGACCCTACGACTTATCTTAGGTTACGGGCAGGGAAATCGACGTTTATAACATTTGTAGATTTCGAAAAAACTTTTGACAGGTCTGACTGCAACACGCTCTTTCAGTTTCTGGAGCTACTAAGGGTAAAATATAGGGAGCGAAACGTTATTCACAACTTGTCAGAAAACAGACGACGGTTATAAGAGTCGAGGGCTTAAAAAGGAAGCAGTGGTTGAGAATGGAGCGAGACAGGGTTGTAGCCTATCCCCAAAGTTATTCAGCCTGTACATTGAGCAAGACCTAAAGGAAACCAAGAACTAATTTGGAAGCGGGATTAAAGTTCAGGGAGAAGAAATAAAAACTTTGCCGTTTTCCGATGACATTGCAGTTATGTCCGAGACAGTACAGGACTCGGAAGAGCAGTTGAATGGAATGGACAGTGTCTTGAAAGGAAGATATAAGATGAACAATAACAAAAGCAAAACAGGGTTAATGGAACATACTCGAATTAAATAAGACATTGCTGACGGAATGAGAAACTAAAAGTAATAGATGGGTGATGCTATTTGAGCAGTAAAATACCATATGACCAAAGTAGAGAGCATATAAAATGTGGCAATGGCAAGAAACGCGTTTCTGAAGAAGAGAACTTTGTTAACATAGAATATAAATTTAAGTGTTAGGAAATCTTTTCTGAAGGCATTTGTCTGGAGTGTAGCCATGTGAGGAAGTGAAACGTCGACAGAATCTTTTGAAACCTGATGGTTTAGAAGAATGCTGAAGATTAGATGGCTGGATCGCGTGACTAATGGGGAGGTACTGAGTAGAATTGGAGAGAAAAGGATCTTGTGACATAACCTGACTATAATCGGTTGATAGTACACATTCTGAGACATCATGAAATCGTCGATGTAGTATTGGAGGGCAGCGTGAGGGAGACCGAGAGACAAGCTCAGTAAGCAGATTCAGATGGATGTAGGTTGCAGCAGTTATTCTGAGATGAAGAGGCTTGCGCATTATAGAGTATCGTGGAGAGCTACATCAAACCATTCTTCGGGCTGAAGACCACAACAACAACAACAACTCAGGGAGATTATAGAAAACTACATCTGAATCGCCGGCAGGGGATTTGAATTAGCGTCCTCCCGAATGTGTGTCGAATGCTGTATCGCTGTGCTATCTTCCTCGGTTAAATGTATCTTAGGCGCTGGTGCCTCGGCAATAGTTGCCGATGATCGAATGTGAGGAAATGCCAGTAATGGTTACGACTGCCATACTCGGAGAGAGCTGACAGTGAAGTGGCAAGACGAATAGCCTAAAAACGCAGATTAACCATTATCAGATAATTCATCCATGAGTCTCACCCCTACTAGATAAGACAAGTATGTCCACTACTAATGCAAGACTGAAGTTTAAACATTGGAACTACAAGTAAAAACGTGTCTGAGACGAAGACGGACCTAAGAACATTTTTTACGACGTTTAAAGAATATAGAGAGCATTAAAATACTTGAAAGCAATCTTAGAGAATTTGACAAATCAGTTTCCAAGCAGTCTCCTACCCACGTTAGCTACTACCGAAATAGCAACGTATAAGCTGTTGTCTGTAACCAACGTAAAAATTGTTCTTCAGGAAACTCAGCTACTGAACTGATAAAACTTGTCGTAATCTTTCAAAATTTCTAACATCCTTAGAAGGAAAACCAAATTGATCGTTAGAGCAATTTCAGGTTTTAATGAAGACTGAAACGGAAAACGTTCGTAATGAAAAAATGATTTTAATTAGAGTATAGCACACCACCAGTTAAGCTACTCTACGTATCCTCCGCTGTATTTTCACCATCTTACGTCAAAAATTGAATGTCAAAATTTGGTTTTCGATCACTCTATATGACTTTGTACCTGAACATCCATTAAAATACAGTGTAATTCTGAAATGTTAAAAATCAAAGAATAAAGAAATCAGTTTTAATATAACTCTGCGGAAAAATTACGAACGCCAGTAAAATAAACATTGGCCTTACGACAGGTAGGGTTATAAGCAGTTACAGTTCAGTCCAGTTTGTCGAAATTGTTCCCTGACGGTGCTGTTCTCTGTAACAAAGTGTAGTCCCTCGATAACTATAAGGAAATGCTGTTAACTGTAGAACCATTTAGTGAAGTGGTTGTCTGTCTGATTAAAAGTGAATAACTACGAAACAGTTCCCTTAAATCAGCAGAATTATTCGATAATTTCTGCATACAATTTTAGGGTTTTGAGTACGTGTCATCCGCTAAATACCACTGGTTAGTACCTGAGACGATATTGAATGGAATAAACATACGTAATTAGTAGTAGGAGAAGCGAATGAGATACGCTGATCGTTAACGCACTTGCCGAAAAATGCAAAGCATTTTTCAAGGTAATTATATTGGATACTAGTGCTACCTGTGTTACAATAATTATCCAGTCTATGGGGTTCTTATAAAGAGATGTGATGTCAGATTTGCAAAAGGGCGGTACTTCTAATACTAAAGTGCTACATTTCTTACACTTTGTTTTATTGGCGTTTGGCAGCTCAGTATTACAACCTTCCCACTAGTATTTCAGGAAATAGCAGTCGTCTTCAGCAAGTTCACAATTATTTCCGGCCCAAATTTCATTTACATCTGTAGCTATATTTGACAGGCTACCTTGTAGTGAGTGGATACCTTTAGATGCCACGATCATTTACTCTGTTTCCACCTTTATTCGGTTCAAAAGAGAGTAAAAAGGACTGAAATGGCTACTATTTATACAAAATTACCTGCATATACACTATAAAACTGCTTGCGTCCCACTTCTAGATCAGAGTCGAGGACCGTAAGTGCAATGTTCGTTATAAAGTAAATCTTTGATCGTACAAGATGAGTGAGTCAATGCTCGTTCTTTTCTCTGAATTATTAATATAGCTGATCGTTGAATTTGGCCACTGTGCACATCGATAATGCCGTCACATTGAGAACAAGTAGCATAGGTCTGCACCAGGTTATATTTATTATTAGTGGGTTGCCTTGAAAGGGTACAGTACCGCCCGACATTGAAAATAGATACAACATACTTCATTATTTTTGTCAGAACAACACATTTTTTTTGTAAAATAACTCAATTTCAATTAATACAGCGAAGCCGGATACCAGTGTGGGAAAGAATGACAATTTATTTATTTAATTGATCACATGTGAACTCCCACAAAGTAAATCCCTACATCCAGTTTGGTGAGATCTGTGAAATGAATGAATGTATGGTTGTCTGCTAACCGCAGATAGTGAATGTGAATATATGATCATCTTTGAGTCGATCCTTTGGCCACCTTTGGTGGGACCAAAGAGATGAAATTTACCAGAGCTTTGAGCGCCTGAAATGTGGCTGACCAATACGATAGCAAGGTGCTTCCCCCACCTCGACAGAGATGGGAGAGAACCTCAGGAACGGCCATGTTTCAGCACTCTGCCGCTGGATCTTGTGCTGTTAAGACCTGTTTTAGTTGTGCTCCGTAATGACGAAAGAGTGGAGACATGGTATGCATGTGGAATATTTAAGAGTAGTTTGAAATATTAATTTCTCTATTTCAGGAACTTTTGTGGGGAGAATTAAATGTCAGGCAGGTAATATTAATGGGACTGTAGGAATCTTCGGAAGTGACCAACGGTCACAATGAAACCACGTGTAGCAATAAGTTGAAATACTTCCGTGTGCTTAAGTTAAGTTGAATTACTAGCGTGTGTACAATAAGTTGAAATATTTAAGAAATGGCGTGTGCAGGACTTGAAATTAGAGACGAGTACTTCCACGTGGTGAGTACCGTGTGAGTCTCAATCTGTGTATGAGACAAAGGATAAAGAGAAGTACTCGTCCATGGTATCAGTTGAGGACTCGCGTGTGTGATGTTCTTAATATTACTTTGCGTGATATGATTCCTTGTGACGCTTGGTTCAAACTCTGAGAGAGAAGCAAGGTGAGTCGGCCGTCTATCCAGCAACGCCACTTGGCTTGCATTGCACAGGAAGACGTGCAAATATCTCCAGAGTTCATAGTAGGAAAGTAGAATTACAAAGTGGGGCAGTGTCGTGTGAAACTGGGATAAATATTGATTGAAGTGGGAAAGCTGAAAGTGATAATGTTGTGACTATTCTCTGTGTAGTATTTCATGTTGTAGTGTGGTGTATGTCATGTAATGTGGGTATGTGTGGTTTGCATGGGAGAGTAGCGAGGTAGTTTCAAAAGATTAGTGGGTTATGCTTGTTCCTTCGGTACCGCTCGGTCTGGAGGAAAGTTTAGTGATGGTGATTGTGAGAGTCGAAGTGTGAGGTATAATAAAAGATCCACCATCCTATCCAGAAAGTGCACTGTAGCGTTAAGAATAATTACGAGACCATAATATAGAGATTCACCATTGTAAAGCCATGCCCACTGGGCGGAATTTCTTATGTGTTATTGTTGTAGGTTGTAGAATTTGTGTGTTTAGGTTAGAGAATTTATCGGAATAAATAAGATAGTGAAAAGAAAAAGATTGGTGGACTTCTACTTCGAATTGTATGTTGTCATAATGTCCCGAATTTATAATGTGTGCGGTGGCCACGTGTTGACAAAAGCCGTTAAATAAAAGACAAAAAAGAAAATGTGGTATTGCCAGTGCGTAGTGTACAGTCAGAGGTCTGTAAATTATTGATAGTCAGATGCGTGTTTCCGTTGCGTATTAATCATATAGGAGGATAACTTGTAACTTAAATTGTGAGTACGAGAGTTCATGTTACTCGATAAATTAAGAATGAATCCACTCGCCTGGCAGACCACTCATCTTGCAGGCCTGACTGCTTGATGCCACAGTATGAGCAAGGCATGTGGGTGCCTCTCAGCCTAACAATTGAAAAGTTGTAGAACAATGTGAGGGATCTTGGAATCGAAGTCAACCGACACTAACAGAAAGTTATTTTCTCTAACGTGTGACAAAAGTCGCAATAAAATTAACAGAGAACTCAAATTACAAAAAACTCAAATTACAAAATGGCACTCACGTTATGGGGAGCACCAAAAGGTGAGGAAGAGTGTATGAAGAAAGCATAACAAAATCTTTTCATCTGGGCAGTTCGCGAAATAAAAAGTTAGTAGTATAACAAGACGCCACAAATTAAAACCGAACTAAGCAACACAAATTGCGTGACCAAGTAAGCAGGTAACGAGCTGCTCGGCAACTGGATCGCACTACCGAGATATTCTACACTTACATTTCCCCAAAATCAGTAAACCATGTACCCGTCAGCACCAAACGGTGGCCACGAAATCACTGCAGTTGCGAATGCGATGGACGAGAATGCCGCTTACGGGGAAAATGCTGAAACTTCCCACTCTTGGCGTACAAAACGCACCTTAACAAATATAATATTGTATTAATTGTACAATAATGTATTCATGATAAGTGTTTTTGGATTGGCATTTACCTAATGCTGTCTTATCTAGAAGCATTTAGCAATGTTGATATAATGATAGTAAGATAACTAAGAATTGTGACTGATAGCGGTCACTATAAAATCTGTTTATCAATTTTAACATACAGTCACGGTCGAATAACAACCAAAATGAAAATCAGTGGTTTCCATCTCAAACCAACATTTTAGACTGATGACCTTAGCAGTGAAGTCCCATAAGATTTCACACAACAACATTTTATTTATTTCGTTTTGAAACATCAATGCTTTTAGCATGAGACAGCTGATGTTGTTGCAAGACAAAGACATCTAGTGGTACACTGAGGTACTTCTACGAATGTAGTGCATTGTAGTAGTCAATTATAGCGTTTAAAGCAGCGACTGGGGTGGCGCTGTGATCGTGCTTCGTGCTTGTAGGAGGTTATGACACGTGATACTTTTGTAATAATCACACAGAGGAGATCATGGACAGTGAAAGTAAGTATATCAAAAATTATTGTACATAAATTGCAGTTTCCGCTACTGCTTTTATGAGTGATTTGGAAATGAAACCACTGGAGCAGTATTAGTTTTGATACAAACTTTGCTAAATTTTAGATCCATTTTTGCTTGTTATTTACAAATGTAATTTGTTTTATGTATTATGTTCATGGAACTTTCGAGATGTGGGATTCTATTTAGGAAATATGTGAATTTGCTTTCAAATATATCACATGAAATGACATGTGGTTGAAAACTGTATCTGCTTGTGCTTCCAAAGCGAAACCGCCTCCTTAAAACAATTGATTCTTTAGTTTTTGCCAATTTCTTCACATATTCGTTGCTTACCATGACAATGTCCGCATCTTAGCTGAGTGGTACGGTAGCCGTGAAGGCCTCAGCAGAACACTGAATTGTCATCACTCACACGCTGGTCAAGTGACAGAGCCAGTAATTGCGAACGAAACTGACAAAGTACTCAGACAGAAATTAGAACTCGAACTAAAGACTTGAAGGATTTAGGGGGACTGTAGAGGTCGTATAAGCAGAAATGCATAGGTCGCCGGTTTGAATCCGGCCCGGCCCGGAAGGACAATTGGTACACAAGCTAACGATTGTTCTTCGCGCGGCACAGGAATTCTCCTTCGCCATATTGAATCTTCACCTGGACGACAGTCAACACAAGGAGCAGCCCGAAGCCTTGACGTGCTATGAGATTATTCATGGAGACAAAATGTGTAATATATGAACGATTGAATATTACTACTGTAATTAGTTATATTCTGGCCACGATACAGTTTATATGTAAGTTTTGCACAACTGAAAGTTTGTAGTACGTGGCATTATTTTTTACTATCCGGTGACAAATAAACCAATCTGACATGCTTAAAACTAACGTGGGTAGCGCGTCTGACTGCCCTACATCGCGCCCTGTTTGGATTCCCGGCCGAGTTGGAGATTTTTTTTTCCCCCCTTGGCGACTGGGTATTATTGGCTTCATCATCATCGACACATAAGTCGCCGAGCGTGGCGGCAACCGAAAAGATTTACAACTAGGCGGCCGAACTTTCCCAGATGAGGGCTGTCAGCCATTAACGACATACGATCATCCCGTTTCAGGTGATAACAAAGGTTAATTTTTTGAAAAATAAATTACCTTGTATATTTTTCATATTTTTGGGACTCAAATAGTTAATAAGAACACATGTTACACGAAGAGTTGGCGGCGCCTGTGCTTCTTTTACGTAATAACAGTAACTGTCTCACCTTCAATTCTTTAGAGGATCGAACAGCTTGAAATGTCCGATAGAAAAAGATTTGGAATTATGCTTAAAGTTCGTTGGAAGTCACTAATTGCTCTCATTGCCAGACACTGGATGAGTACAAATGGGTAATTTGCGCTCCGTTTATGAAAAGCTAGATTTTCACTCATTTCAATGTTTATGACGTCATACCTCTTGAACTGTGTGTCATAAAATGATATGATTTTGCAGGTACAGCCAGTAATATAGGTGGGTACTGTCTGGAAAATATGTTGCGAATGGAAGTACTAGTAAAGAAGTAAAAAATTAAAACGTCGTGCCTGCAGATGAAATTCTATTGCCCGATAAACTTTTCTCCTTTCAACACGGTGTGTCAACCAGGAAACGTTTCTAAAACGTTTTAAATTATGTGGAAAGTTTGTTGGAAGTCGCTAAGAGCTCTCATTCTCAAATACTACAGAAATATACTCTCGGTAATTAGCACGCTTTGAGTTGCGCTGCCTCGGCACATATATACAGCTCCTAACTCTAATATTGACTTATTCCGTTAAAACTTTAACAAAAGATAGTGCCTTCGAATGAATAGATTACGACAGCGTTTTATCTTTTCCAGTTTGGTCAATAATTGCGTAAAAGGACGATCAAGAAGTTTCCTTTCGAAGGCCATACAGTCTAGAATCGGCATGACAGTCAGCCAAAATTGCCGTTATCATTGATTCAATCATCCACCTACGCTCCAGGTTGGAGGTACTCCTTTGGTAAATTGCCGTGACCGGCTGCGTCAAGATGTCCGAAAGAGCATGCTGCACATTTTCGTACGAGGGGAATCGTCGGTCCTTCAAGGACTTTAACGGACCGAAGGCTTGATAAACGCATGGAGAAAGGTATAAAGACTGAAGAGCGGGAGGCCGACTGTCTCTCTCTTGACTTGGCGTAACTGTTGCGTTTCGACATTTGTAATGTGGGAATGGACGTTGTCATAAAGCAGCAGCACCACCCCTTGTCGCAGTTCTTACGGACGTTTTGCCTTAATTGTAAGCCGCAATTTTTCCAGCGTTGCGCAATACCGTTTCCCAGTGATGGAGACACCAGGTCCGTGATGGATGAGACTCGCCTTTCCGATCAACCAGCGTCTTGTGTCGAATGGCGGCCAGCACAGCAGTTGGCGCACCGTTCCAGAATGGTGGTTTTCAACAGTCATGCTGCCGACTGCACATTCTTCATTCTCCCATGGACGTCTACCAGTGTTTCTTTTTCGGCAGCCAAGAAGAGAATAACAGCACATTGGTTCTGTTCGGACGCATTAGGTAATATCGTCGCCATAGTTCACTCTTCGGCATTTACCGCACGCATGTCGGAAAGACGAATGCCACACTAATCCCTGGCCGGCCGCTGTGGCCGAGCGGTTCTAGGCGCTTCAGACTGGAACCGCACGACTGCTACGGTCGCAGGTTCGAATCCTGCCTCGGGCATGGATGTGTGTGATGTCCTTAGGTTAGTTATGTTTAAGTAGTTCTAAGTTCTAGGGGATCGATGACCTCAGATGTTAAGTCCCACAGTGGTCAGAGCCATTTGAACACTAATCCCTTGCCTACATGTTGGCACCTATACGCCAGCATCGGATTCGTGCTGCGTTGTATGTATTTTGCAGCACCGCCCTCATGCGGAAATTTTGTGATCGACTCTTACATGAAATACTGTAAGTGAAAATTTTGTTGCTTCTGGAAGCCGCCAGATACGGAACCCAAAACTCGAAGTGGGTAACTGTTTTCGTTTTTCACTACATAATATTGATACGGCACGAATGGTAAGAACTAGAACATACCGCACAGTTGTTCATTTGAACTTGTGACTGGAAGAAACAGACGTCAACCGCGATTCTATATTGTGACAATCATAAAAACAGAAAACTGTGCGTGTGAAATTTGTGCGTGTGAAATCTTATGGGACTTAACTGCTAAGGTCATCAGTCCCTAAGCTTACACACTACTTAACCTAAATTATCCTAAGTACAAAAACACACACCTATGCCCGAGGGAGGACTCGAACCTCCGCCGGGACCAGCCGCACAGTCCATGACAGCAGCGCCATAGACCGCTCGGCTAATCCCACGCGGCCAGAAAACTGAGACTCTATTCTATCAGCGATGTATATTTTCAAATGACTGGAAATGTGCCGATCTTCAGTAAATGCTTTGTAATGTGAACAAACATTGCATCAATTACAGCATTTTCGTTATTTTGTAACCGTAATGGATTAACAACCTACCCAAACAGAGTCTGTCTACCGTGCACTGCATTTTTGTCAGACAGTCTCCTGTCATATCTGTGATTATTCCATAGCAGTAAAATCCACGAACGCGAGTTTTATATGTTTAGACACGACTGCTGTTCACCTTTGCCGCACATGTAGCTACACTTCTTCTTACATGTAGAAGAAAAAAACTCAGTAGAGTGTAGAGAACGCAGCGGACGCGAAAATACGTTAACAGCATGCATGTCACGGGTTAGGAATTTGATTAGTTACGAACTCGTGCAAGCAATTCCTTTTTGCTGGATGAACGTCTGCTGGTTGGTTACTGTAGGAACAGCTTCATTCGGTTTTGCATCAGAGATCGAATAACGTTGTCGTACGGAGCAATCATTCAATTCGAGCTGATTCGAGAGGTTACATAAGTTAGTAGAAAAATTGTTAACAGCTTCATAAATATTAGCTTTGGTCTCACATGATCAGAAACGTTTTTGACACAGCAACGTTTCCTTTTGTTTCACAATGTCTCTGTTTGTAAACTAAAATGCCTAATGGTTTTACGTACATTAAATAGTCGCTGAACACATTTGTGCCCCATTATTCCATGGTGATGATGATAATGATAATAATAATAATTAAAAATTTTTGTTCTAGTCGTTCAGATTTACTGATTCACACTTGGTTACCAGAAAATATAGTTTCAAATTCAGTGAAAGGTAATAGCGAAAATTTCTTTTACTGTTACCTTCCTCCTAAAAGCCATATCAATGTTTAGCAACTGACGAATGTACAGTCAGTCTGATGAAAACCCCAAGAATTAACCAATAGTATTACAGAATTAATATTTTCTATAGTTCACATTTTTCACTAAACATCTTTCAACCGACTAAAACCGCAACAGGAGAATAATAAAAAGAGAATAAAGTGGCCTAAAACGACACAGAAGGGAAATATAAGTAAGGTATTGGTCGTTCTTTAAGTGCGTCGGGTGGCAGGGAATAATCTTTCGTTTACTTGAATGCTTGTGATGCTTACGTTACACTTACCATTTTACATTGCTTATTACATTGAGTAGAGTGAGAAACGTGAAACCATTTTTTAAGGTAACGAAACCAGTATTCCTATTCAGCAACATTTGAAAATGTGCAGTATTTTCATGTGGATTTAGTATCGGGTGGTGTTCTTACAAATGTAAGTTTTTCTGTTTGTACCAACATTCTGATTGTGCGTCTGCTCGTTTTAGAGGTTATGAACAAAGACTACATTAGTTTTCCAGAGGGTGCAATGAGAGAGGCTTATATTGTTTAGTCATGCTCTATCACAATTCCTATGAATTGCTAAAGTACGGTATTTGTGCTTGTAAATAGACATTTATAAATTAAAGGAGTAATTAGCAGCTGCATATCTTTTTTATCCCTTTCTGGAATGCTTTTTGACGCAGTGATGAATAAGGTCATACGAAATTTAAACATATCGCCAAGGAACGAAATTAAAATGAAAATGTCGTTACTGTTGTTAGAAATGGCAAGCTGGTGTGGATTAAAGGCTATAAAGTACTTAAGGTGACAGTAAGAGCACCAGGAGGTGGCAAACAGAGCAAAAGGTCAGCCATCTCCCAGACCTACCTATGACGAAGGATATGGAACTCATGGCAACAACAACTCATCCACACAGAGAAAGTCCTTAGAGAATATCTCCAAAACCTACCTGTTCACAAGTGACCAAGCCATGTAGAGCTGGCATGGTACCAAGGAGCTTACTTCATCACCAAATCTGCAGACACGAAAGGATGAAAAGATGACGAAGTGAGAAACCCAACCGAGCTGCTACGAATCGATGTTTAGATGTGGTATTTCCACAGGATCAAAAAGAACAAGGAGCAGAAAAAAGTATTTTTATTAATGATGTAGATCACGCAGCTTATTCAGCTGGGGAAAATGAAGGGAATTGTAGCGGAAATGAAGGAGTTGTTCAAAATGAAGCCATGCAGATTGTGCTGGTGTTTCTAAACAGACAAAACAGTTCAGAGTTGTGTCGATCAAGATATGTATTAGTTGTCTCATTATCTGAATTGAAGATACTGTTCAGACTTAAACTCTTGTATAGTATTTAATGTGACTTTTCTGTTTTTTAAATTCCTGGAGATAATGTCATAATACTTCAATTTATCCTTGTCGTATAGAACATTTTGATGAGTGCACCTTTACCGTAAATTTATGAAATAATTTCTACGAATTACCGTAAATTTATGAAATAATTTCTACGAATGATTAAGTATCATATTTCTTATGCTATTTAAATATTATGAAAAAGTGACTGAAGCAGTAGAAATTTTTTCATAAATGATATATTACACTTTATTAATGAACGTTGTTATTTTTTTAGAGTCACCGTTCTAAACTTTAAATCGGGTATTATCTGTCGCATCTTTATTCTAACGATTTAATGTTCATTAACGGGGTAAATCAGCTAACAGAAAGTATGTGTCATTTCACATCACCGGGTTGCCCAAAATGATAAAGTGAATACATTTTAGGAATTGTGAATTCTTTGAAACGCTACTCGTGTTATGTTACATTTTTTATGTGTATGTTAACCTAGAAATTATTTGTGTGTCTAGGATTTTTGCAGTGGTGCGTTTTGCAAACTTTTACCAAGTGCTACAATATCACAAAATACACAGAAACCAAATTCACACAAGATATATTAAAATAGAAAGTAGTGCTCACTGAGTGAAGAAAAATGGAATCCGCGGTCGCTGTTTTCTGCTGCAGAATTTATTCTTAACTTTGGAATTGAAACCCTCGAAGCTGATTACCATATTCCTATCTATGGAGAGCATTGCAAGAGCATTAAGTCGTTACTCTGACACTCCGAAGAAAGGTCTTGGTCATCTCCAGAGATGAAAAAAATCTTTCAGGTTCAGTAGTTATCATTGGTGTTGCAACTACTATTTCCAGAAAGTTTGTTGTCTGAGAAAGTTGTCCTGCAGATAGTTGTTCGAAGTCAATTGAAGTACACTCCTGGAAATTGAAATAAGAACACCGTGAATTCATTGTCCCAGGAAGGGGAAACTTTATTGACACATTCCTGGGGTCAGATACATCACATGATCACACTGACAGAACCACAGGCACATAGACACAGGCAACAGAGCATGCACAATGTCGGCACTAGTACAGTGTATATCCACCTTTCGCAGCAATGCAGGCTGCTATTCTCCAATGGAGACGATCGTAGAGATGCTGGATGTAGTCCTGTGGAACGGCTTGCCATGCCATTTCCACCTGGCGCCTCAGTTGGACCAGCGTTCGTGCTGGACGTGCAGACCGCGTGAGACGACGCTTCATCCAGTCCCAAACATGCTCAATGGGGGACAGATCCGGAGATCTTGCTGGCCAGGGTAGTTGACTTACACCTTCTAGAGCACGTTGGGTGGCACGGGATACATGCGGACGTGCATTGTCCTGTTGGAACAGCAAGTTCCCTTGCCGGTCTAGGAATGGTAGAACGATGGATTCGATGACGGTTTGGATGTACCGTGCACTATTCAGTGTCCCCTCGACGATCACCAGTGGTGTACGGCCAGTGTAGGAGCTCGCTCCCCACACCATGATGCCGGGTGTTGGCCCTGTGTGCCTCGGTCGTATGCAGTCCTGATTGTGGCGCTCACCTGTACGGTGCCAAACACGCATACGACCATCATTGGCACCAAGGCAGAAGCGACTCTCATCGCTGAAGACGACACGTCTCCATTCGTCCCTCCATTCACGCCTGTCGCGACACCACTGGCGGCGGGCTGCAAGATGTTGGGGCGTGAGCGGAAGACGGCCTAACGGTGTGCGGGACGGTAGCCCAGCTTCATGGAGACGGTTGCGAATGGTCCTCACCGATACCCCAGGAGCAACAGTGTCCCTAATTTGCTGGGAAGTGGCGGTGCGGTCCCCTACGGCACTGCGTAGGATCCTACGGTCTTGGCGTGCGTCCGTGCGTCGCTGCGGTCTGGTCCCAGGTCGACGGGCACGTGCACCTTCCGCCGACCACTGGCGACAACATCGATGTACTGTGGAGACCTCACGCCCCACGTGTTGAGCAATTCGGCGGTACGTCCACCCGGCCTCCCGCATGCCCACTATACGCCCTCGCTCAAAGTCCATCAACTGCACATACGGTTCACGTCCACGCTGTCGCGGCATGCTACCAGTGTTAAAGACTGCGATGGAGCTCCGTATGCCACGGCAAACTGGCTGACACTGCCGTCGGCGGTGCACAAATGCTGCGCAGCTAGCGCCATTCGACGGCCAACACCGGGGTTCCTGGTGTGTCCGCTGTGCCGTGCGTGTGATCATTGCTTGTACAGCCCTCTCGCAGTGTCCGGAGCAAGTATGGTGGGTCTGACACACCGGTGTCAATGTGTTCTTTTTTCCATTTCCAGGAGTGTAGTTCCAGCAATATTGCTGAAGTCTTGTTGTTAGTACAACACCAAGAGCCCCTCTTTAACCTAGATTTTTCCAACATGGTGTAAGCCAGGATAGCAATATTAAGTTCTCCGTCTGATAAACGTCTTGAGCATTCTTCAGGCTTTGAGGAATCCAACAGCATTGTATCGTCTAGATGATCTAGGATTTGGAAACTATCATCAGATTCTCTGTTAATTCTGTCGAAATTTTCTTTTGCATCGAAACGTCGTCAAAGTCTTATCTTCTGCGCTTTCTCTGAGAGATGGCTGTCGCTTTGACTGCTCTATCAGTGCTACGATTGAGGCCCTTATTTTATTAACAGCCTGTATGATATGGGATGCTCAACTTTTTGTTTTTACATGATTGACCGTTCTTGCCTGTAACTGACTGTTCATGATATCATATGAGTTTTTGGAAAAAGTTAGGTAAAAGAGGACATTGTAGACTGCGGTTTACTCCAAGTGCCTGACAAAAAGTTTGGTCGGGTGGTGATTTTTTTAGCGCCGATAAACATCCTAGCAGCGAGGATTTATTTTTATATTCCACATTTATAGTCCGTGATTTATAATTTCATTCAGTACCTGACCCACTGGAATCCCTTGTGCCTCAACTCCCGTAATGTGGAAACTTGTTTTGGCGATCTTCAAACAAATGCTAAAAAGCTTGGTAAATTTAAAAAGAACATCCTAGCCGACTGATTTTGTGAAGGGGTGAGTATCATTGTTAAATTTAATTCGTGTGTGTAACAAGGCATGTAATGAGCATTAGGTTACACACTCCACAGCAGCGTTCTGCTGAAGTGCTGTTACAAGGAATGTAACACCTTTAGTGCCTACAGCGATGATGTCACATCAAAGGATGCGCAGTTAACCAAAAACAACTGCATCCCTTCTCTGAACTCAGAACTCGACACTGCAGTTTCAAGTTATCGCCGAAAGAGCGCTATAAAACATGTTTTCGTCTTTTTTGTGTGCATACCCTCACGTGTTCGTGAGAAATTGCGTTATTTTGAATATGATTTCTGGTTCACAGTTCAAGAGAAATCGCCGAGATTTACTGTAATATTTACAGTGTATTGTAGCACATTGGCTCATGATCACCAGATGCTACTGCAATACTGTTTGTTGTTACTTTACAATTACTAAACTAAAACTAATCTCCTCCCGAACAGGCCATGAAGGCCCAACTGTACCGACCGGCGCCGCGCGGGGTAGCCGTGCGGTCTTAGGCGTCTTACCACGGTTCGCGCGGCTCCCCCCCCCCCCCCCCCCCCCCGTCGGAGGTTCGAGTCCTCCCTCGGGAATGGGTGTGTGTGTGTTGTCCTTAGCGAAAGTTAGTTTAAGTTAGATAAAGCAGTGCGTAAGTCTAGAGACCGACGAACTCAGCAGTTTGGTCCCATAGGAACGTATCTCAAATTTACAAAATTACCGACCGGCCGCTGTGTCATCCTCAGCCCTTAGGCGTCACTGGATGCGGATATGGAGCGGCATGTGGTCAGCACACCGCTCTCCCGGACGTATGTCAGTTTCCGAGACCGGAGCCGCTACTTCTCAATCAAGTAGCTCCTCAGTTTGCCTCACAAGGGCTTACTGCACCCCGCTTGCCAACAGCGTTCGGCAGACCGGATGGTCACCCATCGAAGTGCTAGCCGAGCCCGACAGCGCTTAACTTCGGTGATCTGAAAAGAAACGGTGTTACCACTGCGGCAAGGCCGTTGGCTTGCAATTACTAACGATTTTTAAAATCCTTTTTTGCACCTACTAGTAAAATGTGTATTTATATTACTATAAACGTTTCATTTTAAAGATTTGAAACTTCGTATGTGGTAGCATTCTTATCTGATTTCCTCTTAAGCCTGCAAGTGTCGCCTGCCTGCGCATTTTCTAGGTATTCCTGCTTTAGGCACAGATGGTTTCGGCCTAATTTCACGTTGGTTTGTAGCACTACACACTTGTTGACGTGAAAGACAACAAAATACACCACGACTAGTGGTTGTTTACAATCTCTTTGCTAAATGTGCGTCTAGAAACATTGATACAGTATAAAATTCTTTTTACAACAGTTTAACTGGCATGAGACAGTTGCGAAATAGAAATGAAATTTTAGTTTGATGACTTGGACCGTCTCCCCCTACCATATTGATCAAGCTTTGCTTTACTTCGAGGTGTCCATACGATGACGTTCGCTGTATGTTATGAGAGACCCTTCCTCGACTAAGTCATTGCATAATTCGAGTTTGACAAGCGTGTTGATAAGGCCTGTATATAATAAACCCATCGAAATGCTGATCGCTTTACAAGACAGTGCCCGAGTAGATAATGTGCTGTATTTCCGGAGCTTCCTAAGCCAATGATCGATTGTCGTCCACCCATCCCACAGTTCTTCGTTGTAACTCCCAACCGTGCCAAATCACTACTTAATCGTCGTCATGCCAGGTGTTCGTGTACTGTGTAATCTAGCTGCAAACCTAGAGTCCTAGATCCACATTACCACTAGCTATCCCGACTGCCAAGAACGTAGATGCACTCATTTGACTGAGTATAAGATCACCAATTATTCTAAATTTGAATTTACTATACAAATATTTGGCGTTTGTAGTAAAACAATTTATGGTAATCAGAGCTGTTAGGAATACACGTTTTTTTGTTCTTGCGCTTAATGCACGTATTTTTGTTTTAACTAAGATAGTCTATTAGTAAAGCTAACTTTCACCAATTAGGGAAAAAGAATACAAAATCAGTAACCGTTCTTTATTTTTCAGTCAATTTTGTCAATAAAAAGTAAAATCCAACAATTTTACACTAATATAAGTTAAAAGATTGAGTTCCTGGATCTATATCATGGATGAACAGTTGATTAACCAGGAGTCATTTGATCTGATGAGAGGCATTTGAAAGCAGATACAACCGCAGTTGTAAAATCAACTGTGGGAACATATCTCCTGTGTTAAAAAATGCGTCCGAGATTCATATGGCAATAATGAAAGAATCAGAACAGGATTTACAATATCAGTCATTATTGACCAGTGCTAGAAGAGTGTTATAGCTTTTACTTTAAACGAGAGAGTTACGTCTGACACTGAAGAAGATGAGGAAATACGGATTCCAATGTGCTGGTTGTGTGGTAACGTCTCTCGACAAGAACATATTTTCTGTTTATGACAAAATTCCGAGTAAAACAATAATGCAGCTTCACTTTTATGGAATTCTAAAAACACTGGATGTGGTGTGTATGTATGTATGTCTGAAAACTATGAAAGGAACACTCGGTATTTTCTAGTACATACCATACGGAGTACCTGGAAAGTCCTGTTACAACGTTCTTTGTAATGTAGTGCGGACGGAGAAAAAAACGTTTTGAGTATTGGCTCACGAGCAGGTATGTTCCGTTTCTTTGCAACGATTTCGGTTATGTACCCCATCAATTCTGCAACCCTTATACAGGTTTTGCAGTTTTGTTTTTGGGTATGGATTTCACATCTGTAATAGTTGTGCCCTTACCTAGTATAGTCGTACGAAATTCTTATTAGTTAGCAGCATTACTTGCTGCTTTTCTCCCACACTCATGCGTAAAATGTAAAGTGCTGTGATCATACCAGTTTTATCGTGATGTGTTCTTGTAACACCCAAGGGTACGAAATTAGGTAATTGCTAGACACTGAAATAAAGAATTTATTTCGAAATAGCTACGAATGAAAGGAAACGAATACTGATTCCTCTAATAAATTTACAACGGCTACGGTCACATATGTAGAAAAACTATTGAATCCACGTCTTCGCATGTGTAAACAGTAGCCTGTGTGTGAGGAGAACTACAAACTAAGAGTCTTCATTGTCATGTGTGTTTCAAACCACGATCCACAGTACTTTCGTTCTCATGTGGCATATCATTTCCATACCTGATACAGGTATTACTATAGTAATAGATATTTGATGAATCAGCTTCAGTATAAAAAGTTACATTAAAAAAATCATTCTCAGTTGAAGGAATGTTTCCTGTGGTGACTTTGTTTCCATGCACTACAGAGCATCATATCGTAAAGTCCAACCACGGGCTGAAAAGTGTATAAAGATCTCCTGATTGTCTGAGAACAGCCCAGATATGAGCCCAACAGAAAATCTGTGGGCACTAGTGAAACACACATTGACGGAAATCACAACGAAGGTGCATTTTATCGAGCGGCTTGCGAAATATGTCATTATACTGATGAAACTGAAAATCATTGCCCAGTTCTAATAGAATGCATCATAAGTAGTACAGAGTTATTACTAAAGCCGAAAGCCCTGCAGACAAAAAATGTTGGTGTAACGTTTAACACTTAAAAAGTAATTATATCATATAAAAGTGCCATTTTTCAATAAAATCGTGCTTGAGTCTAATAATTCGCGCTATAGGAAGAAGCTGAACTAGGAGGAGAGGTGAGGCAAGGTGATGAACATTAAATGCTTGCCCTGCAGTATATGGCGAAAGGCATGTGTAGCAGCCGCCCGCCCCAGCTGCAGGAGCGCTGACCTGTCTGACACTTGTTGACCTTCCGGCTATTTATAACTCTGCCTCTTCGGGAACCATTACCGTCGCCCCAGCACCAGTAAACGCCCACCGACGTATATGCGGAGCAGTCTGATAACCGATAACCATGACCTTTGATTGCTGCAGTAGGAACAGAAATAAACGGATCCACCTGTCGTAGCGAGACGTTTTACCTGCAGCCTATTACAATTGCTCCAGGTAGGACTGAAAATAACGAAATGTTATTTATTGTACATATACATTACAGTAGTACGAACATATACTTCAATTTCTAGGTTATTTGGTAGTACATTAGGTGAGAAAGTTAGTACGCAGAGATGCCGCCTAGCGGTTCTAGGTGCTCAGTCCGGAACCGCGCGACTGCTACGGTCGCAGGTTCGAATCCTGCCTCGGGCATGGATGTGTGTGATGTCCTTAGGTTAGTTAGGTTTATGTAGTTCTAAGTTCTAGGGGACTGACGACCACAGATGTTAAGTCCCATAGTGCTCAGAGCCATTTGAACCATTTAGATGCCGCCTCTGCCAGCAAAAATATCTTTCATCCGGCTGCCTATCGAGTCGAAATGAGTTTGGATGTCAGATACGGGCTGTCATTTTATGCTGCTTCAACTCTCTTGCAGAGAGGATCAATCGTAGTGGCTGCTGTACGGTGGGTTGCAAGTCTCTGGTTAGTTCATGAACAGTTGTTTTCTGTGGTTGAGACTGGTGGCTACTACGCTAGCTAGGATAACATAGCAAGAGTCAAACACTCTGTATTGAGGTATGTAAAGGTGGCAACGTCAACATTCGGTCTTGCGTTATTTTTTTGAAAGACTATTGGCCTAAGGACAGTAATCAAGCCATGTTCTGTTGTGAAGTTTGACTGTTTTAAACAAGAATGATCGTTTGTAAATGGAGCTTAGTACCAAAGAAAATAAATTTTATAAAAGTAAATTGTAGCTGTGGAAGTAGTATTTCGAGAAAACGCATATCCCAAGGAATGTTGACTCGTACTCCTTACAAACACAGGGAGTGAATTATCGTATTTATTCGCCGATACCAGGCTAGCGACTTTCGATTAGATGCCTTTCCTGTACAGCAATCACAGTAAGCGTACGATTGCAGGCTAATGACCCATGGACATATGGATATTTTGGTCTGGCCGTGAAGCACGCACGAATTGCCGAAATGATAAAAATGGTTCCAATGGCTCTGAGCACTATGCGACTTAACTTCTGAGGTCATCAGTCGCCTAGAACTTAGAACTAATTAAACCTAACTAACCTAAGGACATCACACACATCCATACCTGAGGCAGGATTCGAACCTGCGACCGGAGCGGTCGCTCGGCTCCAGATTGTAGCGCCTAGAACCGCACGGCCACTCCGGCCGGCACCGAAATGATAAAGGCTGCCACTCGCGACATGCGGGATCCGATAAAAAATTTCAGTGTCGTCTTTCCATTCTACAGCTGGAGGTTGCCCGTATTTTAGCAGCCGCGAATGCGTTCCTGTATGGAAAATTTTTGCCTCACCGAAAGTAATATCGGATACCAACTGATCTTGAACAATCTCTTAATTTTCTTTGAAGTGAATTTTTATTGAGAGATTAGGTTTTTAAAAGAAAACTGACATCTTTAGCCTTTTAGTTTGGTATGGTTACCATTGAAAAATTTGTGAATTAAAAAATCCTCTTCCTGGCAAACGTAAGGTAACTGAAAGTGATATATCCTCACCTAATAATTAAACTATAAATTTACTCACCCAAACTGAGATGTTTCAATTTTAAAACTCCCGATCGTAAATCTGTCTTTCGCTTTGACAAAAGAAATGATGCTTCGAAGTGGAATTTTGCTATTCGATTGCTGCTTTTAATATTTAATTTGCTCCTTTTGGAATTAAATTATTTCGTTTACAAGCCACCGCAGGTTTATAGCAAAGATTCATTTCTGTATCTCGTCTCTACTAGACCAACTTACTATCTTTAGTTCATCCTGTCAGGTATTCAACAAGTAATCTTTGAGGTCCGGCTATGCCAGTCAATCAACTCATGGCCCGCCTCGCTGAGAATTCTGGGTGTTAGTTTGAAGAAGCACTCTTGTGTTTCGCCGTGCTGGAAGTCTGTCATGTTTTGGAATCTGATGCTGTTGGTTGCTGTTTTGCTGTATGGTTGGGTGGTGATATGTAGCTTGGCTGTGTACAAGAAGAGCAATCTCGCAATACGATTTTGCTGCTCAGTCACAGCGATAGCGTATTTCGTGCGTAACTATTTTCTTGATTCGCATCGCGAAGTCACAGTAGCTTTTGTGTGTTAGAAGTGTCTCATATGTGAAGATTCGGTCGTTGTCGGAGAATGTTTCGAGGTTCGGTAGAGAATCTCTTTGCTATTAATTAATCTGAATTCTAGTACAGTCATTTTTGTCACACGTCGGACCAGTAAAACTTTGTCAGTACTACGCAACTCGTAAGGTTTACGCTACTTTCGATTTTCATGTGTATTATAACATGTTTCCTGAGCACATGCGTTACACGTGCTATTGCGATTGAATCATTCTCTGGGTTTCAGATATATGGATTCACAATCAAACATTCTTCCAAATCAATTTTTTTCTTTTTTTTGCCACTCATTTTCCTATTTAGGCGAATTATGAAGACCTTCACGCAGCAGTTGGAAAACGATAACTTGATGTGAAACCTGCTATTTGCCATCAGCAGTTGGTAGAATATTTCTTACCGCAGTTAATATCGACAAGAGTAGTAATCTCTATGACTACACCCTAAGACACAAAGGCGCCGCACCACGAAGGAATTATCCCAATCAGACGGTAAAT
The DNA here is from genome assembly GCF_021461385.2 of Schistocerca piceifrons. Taxonomy (NCBI): domain Eukaryota; kingdom Metazoa; phylum Arthropoda; class Insecta; order Orthoptera; family Acrididae; genus Schistocerca; species Schistocerca piceifrons. The sequence goes on along the minus strand of NC_060139.1, from coordinate 316,277,683 downwards.
GTCAGATGTAATTTACATGTACAGACAAACAAATTTCTAGAGTTTCAGAAAAATTGGATGATTTATTCGAGAGAAAGAGGTTCACAAATTGAAAGGCCCGTGACACTACAGATGGAATGTGGACTTACTAGATAATTGGTTAATGAAAGATTTTATTTTACCAGACGGGTTTGCCTTAAAAGACGACGTTAAGGATATAAAATGTAGACTGGCAATGGCAACGAAAGCGTTTCTGAAGAAGAGAAATTTGTTAACATCGAGTATAGATTTAAGTGTCAGGAAGTCGTTTCTGAAAGTCTTTGTATGGAGTGTAGCCATGTATGGAAGTGAAACATGGACGATAAATAGTTTAGACAAGAAGAGAATAGAAGCTTTCGAAATGTGGTGCTACAGAAGAATGCTGAAGATTAGATGGGTAGATCACATAACTAATGAGGAGGTATTGAATAGATTTGGGGAGAAGAGGAGCTTGTGGCACAAGTTGACTAGAAGAAGGGATCGGTTGGTAGGACGTTCTGAGGCATCAAGGGATCACCAATTTAGTATTGGAGGGCAGCGTGGAGGGTAAAAATCGTAGAGGGAAACCAAGAGATGAACACACTAAGCAGATTCAGAAGGGTGTAGTCTGCAGTAGGTACTGGGAGATGAAGAAGCTTGCACAAGATAGAGTAGCATGGAGAGCTGCATCAAACCAGTCTCAGGACTGAAGACCACAACAACAACAACAAGGTACGAGAAGCGACCTTTTTTAACAAAAACTTAGTTTTCTGTAGGAGATTAAAAATGACCATATAGTTTTTGCATGAAATGTATTCGCAGTTGCGAGTATTGACAACCATCAGATGTTTAATAGAATGACAATGAAAATTTGGACCGGACCGGGACTCGAACCCGGATTTTCCGCTTATCGCGAGCCTTGTCATTAGGCTTTCAGTGCACGACTCACGGGCAGACCCAAACTTCCACATGTCGTCAACCTGCACTCGTACATCCATTATGTATATTCCCGTACAGAGGAGACATTTTAATTGAAAGTCACTTGTCTAGTGTCTTCGGATAAATACCATACTGCAGTGCCTGTGCTGTTCACAAGTACAGTCCAATGTTCCTTCGGACGTTTTCTCAGAAACTGAGTATCTACGTATAAGCCGAGACACGTATTCGCTTATTTTTGACTCCTCTTCCACTGAGCGAAGTTTCTGGGAAATTGGGTTATGGCACTTGCCGTGTTCTCCTTGTGAGTGACAATTATGCGTTGTTTTCTAATGCCACGTTACTAGAGTTACGTACTGTATTAACTGTGATCTCACTCTGCACATATGGAGGTTATTTCTTATGTTATTACACACTGAATGCACCGATCTTTTAGCCCCGAGTAAGAACTACGTAGTCTCTACATTTCTTTTGATGTGATGACGCACTGCGCCGTAATACTTTTTCATGTATAGATATCTTTCAACTAATTTTTCCATTATCGTTTCATCGATATGTATAATAGGACTGATCTACGCAGCTTACACCAAATTTTTGACGATGTGTCCTAACAGTTTCTGGCTGTACACAAAAAAATATCCTGGGGTATGTATTTAATTCGTGAAACTATCCTGTATTGCCAATTTGTGCCATACAATTTTCCTTATCTCCAACTATCTGCGTAATTGCGTGTCTGAAGATAGCTAACAACTTTGGCCGAACGTATCAATCAGTTACAATAATGAATTAGGATCTTGACCAACGAAGTACATTTTCTGTAACAAGCAACTGTAAACAAAACTCCATTGAATGTTTGCCTTTCATTAATGGGAACTCAGCTAGATAGTATTATTGATTGCAGCTGTCGGGATCCCTACAGGTCTGACTCATGGCTTTCTGCGTAACTTGTCAGGGAGGGCGTTACCAAACACCGAGCAGCTACCGTGCTGGTGTTTCGTGAGTTACGGCTCCAGATATTGCGTAACTTGGCCCGTAACAAGTGCCTTGCGTAACTCAATGCTTGGCCGCTCGACGTAGGTACTATGCAGCCAGGGACTGTGGCTCTATGCGGCCTCTTACGCCGTCCACATAAAACTTGGATCCTGCTCGTGTAGCAAAGGGTCTTACGTTGGATGACCCTTATGCATTGCTTGGTCTCCAGCGTAGAGATGAAGTTATGCAAGAAGTTGCAAAGCCAAATGATTGCAATCTGACCACAAAGAATAAAAATGACCGCAAACGGTAATAAGATGTCACAGTGTTAAGTTTGTTCAGCGATGACAGCTGAGTTTTTTTGTGAGAGATACCAACAGTCGCCAATTTCATGCATTCGACATGGAACGTCTCGCGGATCGTGAGGTTCATTTTGGATTCTATACATACACTGACGGATATAAAACTCAACACCGAGAAATACTTAACGTAGAGAAATGAAACTTTTGGAATACGTTTGTCTCAGTAACATATTAAAGTAATTAACACTGCAAGATAGAAAGATATTCCAGGCGTGAGAAACATCATTACAAATGTGAAATTCTGATACATTAATAACCGGTGTAAACGCCAGAATGTTGAATGCAAGCTTGCAAAACATGCATGCATTCTCTCGTACAGCTGTCAGATGTCACTTTGTGGGATGGAGTTCAATGCCTGCTGTACTTAGCAGGTTAGTACAGGGACTGTTAATGCTGGTTGTGGATGACGCTGTAGTTGTCCGGTTACGTCCCATATGAGCTCGATTAGAGACAGATCTGAGAATTTAGCGCGCCAAGGTATCATTTCGATACCCTGTAAAGGAGGTTAAGTTACTAAAGCTATATGTGGACGGGTGTTATCCTGTTGGGAAACACCCTCCTGGAATATTGTTAATGAAAGGCAGCACAACTGGTAGACTTCCCGGGCTGACGAACAAATTTGCAGTCACGGTGCGCGGAACAAAATCGCACACCAGACTATAAATCCAGGTGCATTTCCAATGCTTCTAGGCCTCCTCTTGACCAAAACTGACCATCACTGGCACCGAGGTAGAACCAGCTTTCACCTGAAAGCGCAACAGAGCTCCACTCCGCCCTCCAGTGAACTCTCGCTTGACACCACTAAAGTCGCAAACGGCGGTAGTTTGGGATCAGTGGAATGCTCGTTACAGGCCGCCTCGCACAGACCAGTCCTTAAAGTAACCGATTTGTTACACTTCGTTGTGTCATCGATGTGCCAGAGCCATACGCCGAACAGGATGGTGTTCCCTCTCGGTAGTAACACGTGGCCTTCCGGAGCTCAGTCTTCTTGCGACCGTACGTTCTCGTGGCCACCGATGCCAGTAAGAGTTTGTAGTGGCTACATTTCTGCGAATCCTTTCTGCAGTACATCAAAAGGAACATTCATTTTCTCGTAGCCCTATTACACGATCTCGTTCAAACACAGTGAGCTATTGGCAATGGCGTCTTTGCCACATTCAGTCACTCTTGACTAGCTCATCACTTCCAACCTCAAAGGCTCACGAGAGTTACTACACGTATTTAAAGCAAACCTGATTTGAGTCCTCATAGTGGCACTACTCTTATTCGGCTGGTGCGAAATCAGAATATCCGACATCTCTCAATTATAGAATCGCGCTCACGAAGTTTCGTTTCTCCCTCATAACTCTTCCTTATTGTAGAGGCTGGGGGTGTGAGCTCTTCTGTGGCGGAGGAAACGGCTACTGAAAGACGATAAAGTTACGCCGCCTCCTTCGCTGAAACCAAATTTCATGCATTCCCTCCCACCACGGTCAATGCAGTGGCGGATGGCCTTCACTTAACGACCCATAGCAGCGGCGTTAGCAGAAAAGCAACACTGCGTGAAATAACTGCATAAATCAATGTGGAACGTACCACAGACGTGTCCGTTAGGACAGTGCAGCGACATCTGGAGGTAATGGTCTATGGCAGCAGACGACCAACGCGAGTGCCTTTGATAACAGCACGACATCGTGTGCAACGTCTCACCTTGGCTCTTGACTATATCAGTTGGACCCTAGACGGAATGGATAACAGTGGCCTGGTTAGACGAATCTCGATTTCAGCTGGTAAGAGCTGATGGTAGGGTTAGAATGTGGCGTAGAGCCCACGAAGCCATGGGCACAACGTGTCAAAAAGGCACTGTGCAAGCTGGTGTTGACTCCATAATGGTGTGAGCTGTATTTACATGGAGTGTTCTGGGTCTTCTGGTCCAACTGAACCGATCATTGCTGGAAATTATGTTCGGATACTTGGAGACCATTTGCAGCCATTCATGAACTTAATGTTCCCAAACAACGATGTCATGTCACCGTGACATATTTGTTCACGATTGGTTTGAAGAACTTTCTGGCCAATTGGAGCGAATGATTTGGGCAACCCAGATCGCGCGACAGGGGGGGGGGGGGGGGGGGGGGAGGGAGACACACAATCGAGATGTCAATTCGTGCTCAAAATCCTGCACGGGCAACAATTTCGCAATTAGGGCCGGCCGCAGAGGCAACATGGCTCATTATTTCTGGAAGGGACTTCCAACAATTTGTTGAGTCTATACTACTTCGAACTGCTGCACTTTGCCGGCCAAAAGGAGGTCCGACACGAAATAATTAATTATCGCATGACTTTTGTCAACTCACTGTATATAGTGGAGGCCCAATATCTTGAAATTAAATGGTCGTACATTCGTCATTACATCAAAACATATTCATGGTGCCTACCAGAAGTCAGAGAGATTGCTCAAACTCGAGTGTGCCGTTACCAGTGGCACCAAAGCCACACACGAAACTTCACTCACGTAAGACTTAACGTTTTATAAATACCACAACTCAGATAATCTACATTGGGAAGATGTGATTAATGCTCTTTGCCACGCGGGACATCTCACACGTTGCCAGGATAGTCAGGTAAGTGTTAAATACCTAATCTGATATTCTCCAAATCTATAAATCTGACAAATTGCGAGTCGCAACCAAAGGGTCATCTGTGATGAGAACACGATAACACATGAGTATTTAACAGCTCGCCAGTACGCCGCAATCACCTACCTTCATACACAGTAGTAATGCATCGCAAATGCCATAAGCTTTGTTCATGAACTATTGACGTCTAAGCCTCACCAGTCTGTCACATGCCGGAATAAACTTCACATGATGTTCACTGCCTGCACAACTTTAGATGACGTTCCCATTCAGCCACCTCAGTAACGGAAAGATGATCTGACAACATATTGGAGTCGACTTTCTTGTCAATCATGGCGATACAAACGTAAGGACAAAACTGTTCCGGCGTAATGTCAAGAGCCGGCACGCCAGGCAGGAACGTTAGAGCGGAGAGGGCTGTGAGGCGGCGTCAGCCAATAGCATGCTGACCGACTCCTCTCCAGGACGACACCACGACGGCAGCGCCCTCTGCACGAAGACTAGGAGCTGCGCCGCCTGGCCGCGGCCCAGTTCGCTGAGTTCCATAGCAGCGAGTTCAAGAATAGCATCAAAACTAGTCATTTCGCTTCTACTATGTAGCATTGTCTTTACTGAAGAGGTTGTTTTTGTTGCACGTCGCACTTTGCTTGCGACACATCATTGTAAATTCTCAAAGTTAAGTACTGACATTTATTTTCTGTTAATAAAATTTATTAATACGATTTGCTTGAATTGTTGTCTAGCGAACCGAGAATCAGGTTTAATAGGCATCCTACACTTGACGAATAGGCAGGATACAACGAAAACAATATTCAACCCTGAGTGGAGAAAATCCCTGACCCTACTGGCAATCGAACCCGTGCCCCTTTGGCCAAAAAAAACTTTTTGTGCCACTAAGACAGCGCGTCACTTTCTGTGTGTCCATTCCGCTAAATCTCCAATCCTCGACTCTTTTTTAACAATAGCGTGTGCTGCCTCCCCACTGCTCGCGCTTCTTTGTTGCTGTGATGTGAGGAACCACCGTTTGCCAAATATGGCCTCATTGCAGTAACTCATTCTCTCTCGTTTACATGACCGGGAAGAACTTCTGAACAATGTTTTTGTAAATATGGTGAACACTCTCTTGTCCGCCACAGTCCAGCTGAAACTCGTCCAAGTGAACTGGTGTCTGCCCTCGAGAATTGCCTATTATTGGCCCCATCTCTGTATCCCTCCCTCCCTTTCCAATCCTTGCTGGCTGTGCCCGCCACGATGGCTGTTCATACTTGGGGACCACCATCCGCAAGCTCCTCCGATCATGCTTTGTGGCCTCCCACGCTCCAGCGACCCCTGGGTTAATTCTGATAGGGTCTTTTAATAAAAAAAGGTATCGCCATACTCCTGTCGTTACTATTCTTACTGTCATAACATCCTGCATTATTTCACATGTTTTCCAACTAGTTATATCGCTAAATTATCATTCTTACTTGTGTAAATTGTGAATTTTCGTCTTGAGCAAGTGCAGTGTTACGACAGTACACTGCCATGTCTCACTGTCCTGTAGGAAACTGCGTGTTTCGACTTTCTCAACACCACTGTGGTACATTGTAAACAATTATTGTTTACACTCTGTATAAGCATTACAAAATGGCTCTGAGCACTATGGGACTTAACATCTGAGGTCATTAGTCCCCTAGAACTTAGAACTACTTAAACCTAGCTAACCCAAGGACATCACACACATCCATGCCCGAGGCAGGATTCGAACCTGCGACCGTACGGTCGCGCGGTTCCAGACTGAAGCGCTTAGAACCGCTCAGCCACACCGGCCGGCTATAAGCATTACAATTGGTAGGCATTTTGGTATATGGAGACGAAGTGACATGTAAAGAAACTGAAAATAGTTGACGTCAGTATCAAATACATAATAAGAGTTTTTACTTTTAAAATGTTAGGATGCTCTGTTTCTACACTACAGACAAATTTAATTAATTTTCCTCTCTATCTATATAGATAAAGAAGAGTGTCTGTTTGTTTATAATACATACAAATCTACAGTTCTGTTCCGATCAAATTTTTCACACTCTACCTTCATAACCAGAGGAAGACAACATTCTACATAAGGTTTCGTAATCTGACTGGAAACATACGAGTATATGTACGTAATACATAAAGGGGCAAGACTGTTACCAAAAAATCTCTAAAAGTTCTTGGCCGATTTACTCCAAATTTCTACACAATCCCCTAATAAACATTTGGTCAGACATCTCTACTTTTTTTAATAGAAAAGGAGAAACGTTGGTACCAAACACCAAGATAAGTGCTTGACCTTTGTAATTCAAACTTATACGCAGATTCACCCCAAACTCCTATATTAACCTGAAACAATGAAACAAAAATAGTGAAAAATTGAATGCCTAACAATCGAAACTAACTGTAATCCCTATCGTAAGAATAACCTACAGTAGGAATCCCCGTCTTGGGTATAGTGCCATTCGACGTCACTAGATTCCGCGATTAGCGATAGCTTGAGAATTTGACAGAAATGTGATTGAAAATTCTTATCTATTGATTAGTTGCCGTTGCTATATATGAAATGTATCAGTAGAACTTATTTTAGTTCGTGTTTCAGAGTTATTTTTATTATTAAATTCCACAGGACCACGCATACCATACCGCAGGTCGTGGATACAGTACCATCAGCCGTCACTAGACCGCAGACCGATCGAAAGATCGAACAGGACGCGAGATTTCTCAAACTGTCTCGTAAACTCTTCGGACAGTTCGAGTCGTGATCAGACACAGTGCAGCGGCGCGGTTCCTTCCGTCCCTTTACGACGAACCTGCACCTATCTGTGAACATTGTCTCAGTAGGGAAGCCGAGCGAAACCTACTGTATTTCGACGTGAACCAGGTTGCAATTAAAGTCACTAATCTACGTTTCGGGAGAAAGTTTTCACACGAAATGAAAGGTTGGAAATTTTGTCCGTAATTAATATATTCTGAAACTTAGGTGAACAAGTATCACTGCCAAACCCGTGCTAGTCTTAACACAGTCACTCACAATCCCTTTCACTCACGTTAGCAAGTTTATGGTGTTTCATTTCCCGAAAACGTAATAGCTACAAAAATACGTATTGTTTTTGGTTGAGAATGCTCGCCAAATATTAAGTCTGTCGGTACCTAATGCAGTCACAGTTTTTAGCCACCGACCTGCTCAATACGCCACGCAGAATATATGTCTTTTCTCGTCACAAAATTCACTTAAAATTCCGAAATTTCTACACACCCATCGGAATAATTATGCCGTCATTTTCCCACACTTTGGATGTATGAAACACGACTAGATCGTGCAACTTATCATTTCCATAGGAACTACTACTACACACGTTCGAACTGTTTCATGGCTAGGCTCCGACTCTTGTCTAGAATATTCTAAGTCTTCTCTACTAGCAGAGAAAGGCGCGCGAAGAATATTGCTTTACCATTGGTCAGTTTACTCAACAGCCAATAGCAAAACAACATTCTCCCGCGTCAATCCGCGCTTTTCATCAATAGCTAGTCGCAAAATAGTAAACCTAACGACTGCACTTTTTACCGACTTAATTATTTAATATGCTGAAGTTTTGTTTGTGCATAAAGTTATTTACTATTGCTATTTATACCTGAATTAACTTTCCCTTTACCATAAACTTACTTTACAAATCTATTCTACAAAAATCCCCTTTGTCCACATCCATACTTCTTCAAAATGTTCCCACACTAAATCCCACTACATAACTCGTTAAACAATTATCTTCATATTAACCTTACACCACACTCACACATAATTCATACTGCTAAAACACATTTATAACATTTTACCTACACAAAAAGACATAATAACACTTTATGAAAATACTAGAACAGTTTATGAAAAACATTCTATTACTGTACTGCACTCTAGTAGGCACAATCGAAACTGAATCAGTCCCCTATCCAATATTCTCCTCTATCGGCTGATACATAAACTACGTGAGCGTCCAGTCTCGCGTCACCATCTGTCACTATCCAGCTCTGAGACACATCTCCCACTTAACCGCCTCCAAGGCGGGATCGGTATACGGCGCTGCGCCTCAACAGCCCTACTTGAAACTGTGGAAACTGACCTGAAACCACAGAAGACGAATTCTTCCATAACACCACAACATACTTATTGCGAAATTGAACAACAGGTGGTGCAACTAATCATCTTTTCCTGCAAGTGCAAATGTGTTCATTCGTCGCATTCCGCTGACGCCCAGTGATTCAAGTATGCCCTTGGATCTAAACTAACTGCAGTTTTCCCGAGCGGCTTGCTTTCGCGATGAGTACCGGCAAGGCATAGGGCCAGTCATTTCGTATGGCAGATATTAAACATCCCAAGCAATGCCAGGCAGTGCAGCTAGTATAATGTAACACTGAGATGAATAGCATTGGGTAACAAGCTAGTCTGATATGGAGCACGAACGGAAGATTCCAGTGGGCAGTCCTTGCTGCTACGCACGGAGGCAGCAGCAGCAGCAGCAGCAGCAGCAGCAGTCGGCCTCCCTTCTGAATGAGGTGCTGTGAATGCAGCCGGCAGTACACGCCGCAGACTGTGTGCTGTGCTGAATGGGGGGGCCACCCGCCGTTCCCGGCGGAGGGCTTACCGCTGTCTGCACAGCCGGCCGCACTCAATGCCTGCCATCCCCTGCAGGCGATCCTTCCAACTTCCCTAGCGGGAGTCTGTACTCGCCAGCTGGTGCGTACAGCGTTCTCTCCGGTGTGTCCAACACGGTGTATCAACATGTTCATAAGCCCACTGGGCGAAACGTCACTCACCCACTGGCCACTCTGGAGTGCTATAGATGGTGTAGGACTTAACAGGCAGCCATCCTGCTCTCCACCACTCCCTTAACTTGTGACAGAGGAGTGATTTGTTTGCGCTAGTCAGTGGTATCAAATTACTGGACTAAGATGCGACGAGACGGACATCTGACACGTGGGCAAATGCAGGCTATCTTGCTTGGAAACGCCCTTGACCACATTGTCAGTGTAGCTGCTGGGTTTGGTGGTGGATAATTGCAGATTGTCCAACGTGATGATGGCGCCTGTTAAAAGGAGGGATGTATACTGAGGTGACAAAAGTGATGAGACAGCAATTTTTTCATATACAGGTAGCAGTAGTGTTGCATACACAAGGTATAAATGGGCAGAGCATTGGCGGAGCAGTCATTTGTAATCGGGTGATACATGTGAAAAGTCTTCCGGCGTGATTATGGACGCACAGTGGAAATTAACAGCCTTCGATCACGGATTGGTATTTCGCCAGGTTAGCCGAGAGCGCTAACGCTCTGCTTCCTGGACTCGGGTGGGCGCGCCGGCCCCGGATCGAATCCACCCAGCGGATTAACGACGTGGACCATTGTGTCGGCCACCCTGGATGTGGTTTTTTGGCGGTTTTACACATCCCGCTAGGTGAATACCGGGCTGGTCCCCACATCCCGCCTCAGTTACACGACACGCAGACATTTGTAACACTTCCGCACTATTTCATGGTTTCCACTAGGCGCAGACAGCTGGGGTACACTGATTCCGTCCTGGGGGGTACGGGGTGACGGCAGAAAGGGCATCCGGCCACCCGTTTAAATTAACCTTGCCAAATCCGTTGTAACCATGCCGACCCTGCGAGCATTGCGGGACAAAGGCGCAAGTGAACGAAGGAAAGAGAGAAGATCACGGATTGGTATTTGGAGCTAGACGCATCGGACATTCCCTTTCGGAAATCGTTAAGGAATTCAGTATTCCGAGATCCACACAGTCAAGAGTGTGGCGAGAGACTGCCATATTTCAGGCATTACCTCTCACCACGGGCTACGCAATGGCCGACAGCCTTCACTTAACGACCGTTTCAATTATGAGTGCTAGCAGAAGTACATCAGTGCGTGAAATAACCGCAGAAATCAGTATGGGACTTACGACGAACGTATCCGTTAGGACAGCGCGGCGAAATTTGGCATTGATGGGCAGCAGACGACAGAAGCGATTAGTTTTGCTAACAGCACAACGTCGCCTGCAGTGCCTATCCTGACCTCGTGACCATATCTGTTGGGACGTAGACGACTGGAAAACCGGCCTGGTCGGCAGAGTCCCGATATCGATAAGAGCTGATGGTAGGGTGGTGTGGCGCAGACGCCATGAAGCCATGGACCCAAGTAGTCAAAAAGGCACTGTGCAAGCTGGTGGAGGCTCCGTAATGTTGCGGGCAGTGTTTACATGGAACGGTCTGGATCCTGTGGTCCATCGGAACCGATCATTGACCGGAAATGGTTATTTTCGGCTACTTGGAGACCATTGGCTCTTATTCATTGACTTCATGTTCCCAAACATCGACGGAATTTTTATGGATGACGATGGGCCATGTCACAGGGCCGCGGGAGTTCGTTCGCGTTTGGTTTGAAGAACTTTCTGGGCAATTCGAGCGAATGATTTGGCCAACCATGTCGCCCAACATGAATCCCACCAACAATTATGGCTCATAACTGAGATGTCAGTTCATGCACACAATCCTGCACCGGCAACATTTTCGCAGTTACGGACTGCTATTGAGGCATCGTGACTCAATCTTTCTGCAGGGGACTTCCAACGACTTGTTGTCCATGCCACGTCAAGCTGCTGCTCTATGCTGGGCGAATTGAGGTTCAACACCATATTAGGAGGTATCCTATGACTTTTGTTACCTCAGTGCAGAAAGAAATTTTCCCGCAGCAAAATTCCGACCTCACAGGAACTCTACTATCCCACTTAGTGACGTGACCCAGTTGATAGCGCGATGTACAAGAATATACAAGAATTACAGAGGAGCGAGTTTCATTCCCCCGACCGCTCATTCCCATCCGCTTTTTTCGTGACTACTGTAGCCGAAGTAGCTAAGGTACGCCCATGCAGTAGCACTGGAGTCAGGGGTAGCTGGTTCGTTTATTTGATGGTCCAGAAATATTCGTCGCTCATATTTAGTTGGCAAAAGAACGGAAGTTGGCGATGTACAGGTACCTGTCACCAAATGTTGCCAACGACGTCCTGGTTTGAATGGTAAAACTCCACGGTGTCTCATAGAATAATGGTATGTTACACTGTTGGTGGTATGTAATACTTAATTAACGGAATAATTGTTATATTTTTGGGTTCTATTCGTAAGTAGCTTACCAAGAGACATGAATTATCGTGAAATACATGCCAAAACAGCCGAGTCACAGTGATTCAATGACATAAGCTACAACACATTAATGAAGAAATATGGGGAAGTCGACGGAGTAAAACACTTGATATGTGGTAACCCAACCGATACTGAGAACAGAATAAAAAATTCGGATGCATTATTTTTCACCACGCTCTCGTATGATGATCAGGACACAGAATACCTGAAATTTTAAACGAACACAGGCTCAGTTTGATCAAATTTCCTGGATTTTAGAGAATATTTTGCTCCCTAGTAATTGCGGCGAGTTAGTTTCCTGTATGGCACAGCGCTGATGACGCCGCTGGTGAGCATACTATACATACCGCCACCATCATCCATCCTATGTGGTACAGGCGGCGCAGAGAACCTTTGCAGTTGTCATCGACGTCGTCAGCCAGTTTACTGCACACATCAAAAAAAGTTTTTCATCACTTCGATTCTGAGAGTTCCGGAACCCGTGCAGAAAATTGGAATAGAGATTAACATAAACATCATATCCGCTCTTTTTATTGCTCTTGAAAATCACACATTGCGTGTTGTACCACCATACGGCGAGACCTTCAGAGGTGGCGGTCCAGATTTCTGTACACACTGGTACCTCTAATACCTAGTAGCGCGTCCTCTTGCATTGATGCCTACCTGTATTCGTCGTGGCATACTATCCACAAGTTCACCAAGGCACTGTTGGTCCAGATTGTCCCTCCTCATCGGCGATTAAGCGTAGATCCGTAAACAGCCCTTTTCAATCAATCCCAGGCATCTTAGATAGGGTTTATATCTGGAGAACATGCTGGCCACTCTAGTCGAGCGATTTCGTTATCCTGAAGGAAGTCATTCACATTATGTGCACGATGAAGGCGCGAATTGTCGTCCAATAAGACGAATGCCTCGCCAATATGCTGCCGATATGGTTGCACTAGCGGCCGGAGGATGGCATTCACGTATCGTACAGCCGTTACGGAGCCTTTCATGACCACCAACGGTGTACATCGGCCCCACATAATGCCCCACCAAAACAGCAGGGAACTACCACCTTGCTGCACTCGCTGGACAGTGTGTCTAAGGCGTTCAGCCTGACTGGGCTGCCTCCAAACACATCTCTGACGATTGTCTGGTTCAAGGCATATGCGACACTCATCGGTGAAGAGAACGTGATGCCAATCCTGAGCGGTCCATTCGGCATGTTGTTGGGTCCATCTGTACCGCGCTGCATGTTGTCGTGGTTGCAAAGGTGGACCTTACCATGGACGTCGGCAGTGAAGTTGCGCATCATGCAGCCTATTGCGCACAATTTGAGTCGTAACACGACGTCCTGTGGCTCCACGAAAAGCATTATTCAACATGGGGGTGTTGCTGTCAGGGTTCCTCCGAGCCATAACCCGCAGGTAGTGGTCATCCACTGCATTAGTAGCCCTTGGGCGGCCTGAGCGAGGCATGTGATCGACATTTCCTGTCTCTCCGTATCTCCTCCATGTCCGAACAACATTGCTTTAGTTCACTCCGAGACGCCTGGACACTTCCCTTGTTGAGAGCCCTTCCTGACACAAAGTAACAATGTGGACGCAATCGAAATGCGGTATTGACCGTCTAGGCATGGTTGAACTACAGACAACACGGGCCGTGGACATCCTTCTTGGTGGAATGACTTGAACTAATCGGCTGTCGGATCCCCTCCGTCCAATAGGCGCTGCTCATGTATGGTTGTTTACATCTTTGGGCGGGTTTGGTGACATCTCTGAACAGTCAAAGCGACTGTGTCTGTGATACAATATCCACAGTCAACGTATATCTTCAGGAGTTCTGGGAACCAGGGTGATGCAAAACTTTTTGTGATGTGTGTAGAATCAGGCAATGGACTTCTGTAGACTGTACCAAGAGCGACACTCTGCAATGGTATAAAGCCATGTTATCCTTGCATGCTTCCTAACACAATAAACCGACCTTCCATTAGATCGTCACCAAAGTTTTTTTTTCCATCTTGGTACTTTCCAAATTCATCTGTTACCTATTTGTCTGGCACATGTTGTAAAGTTACCGTGTTCTCGGAGACCCCAGATGTCCACCTCACATTTTGATTAATGCACAGGTAATTAAATATCTTTAGATGTAAATGAATATTTAAATTCTCCCCCGAACTCATTATCCTTTTTGATGTAGCTGTTTGATTATGAACGCACAGAAAACGAAAAGGAATTCCCCAGAAGAGCATTGCGCTTCTCTGACGAACACGTACAAGGCGCAAGTTCTGTTGTTGTCACCCTTTGCGGGCTGTTTACGTAAACACGGCGTGTGACGCAGGTGGGCGCGACGGGCCGAAGGGACGCCAGAGTGCTGCCAGAGGGCGAAGCGGGCGCTAGCAGTCAGAGGACCTGGCGGTACGAGCAAAAATACTGATACAGTTAATGTCAGAAGGGGGGGTGGGGGCGTATCATTTCGAGGGTGCAAGTGAAATAATGGAACAAGGTTTCTTCGACAAAGTATCGGACTTGATTAATCGGTGTTATTCAGCCGGTACTAGCTTTGTATGATAACAGTTATCGTCGGAGAAATAATAATCCACATTTCAAAACGAACGAGTGTGAGTCTCTTCGTTCATTTAGTCACTTTCCCACAGATCATCAACAAGAAAGAACTGACACGTTCAACCGAGGCTCATCGCAATATTGCATGTAAAACAGTGCACTGTATTTGCATTTTATGGAGGACTCTTCTTGAATCTCGGAAAACAGATCATAACATTCTTTGAATTTTTGAAGTATGGAATTCAATGCTCAACAATAAATGTATTCAAACTTTTATGCAGAAATTTGTAAATTGTGTGAAAAAAAATCTTACTTACGAATGTTTCTTATCACCATTACTACACTGATTGTACATTTTAGCAGTAGCATGATTTTTTTACGTTTCTGCAGGAGTACAGTGTCTTAATGTATTACCAGCAGTGTGAAAGCAGGTGCTCTAAATTCCGATTACAGTGTCGCCTATGTATTCTGTTTATGAATACTTCAATTACACTACTTTTAAATGTGAACATAACTGCGCAAACTACATTCGAGGTATATGATGCCAACTACTCTAAAGTTAATCTGACAATCTAGAAATGAAGCTGAATGCAGAGAATGGTTAACAAGAATATACAGAATGACTTCCTCACCAAAAAATTACAACACACTGGGTAACTGCCAGGTATTGAATGTCGTCTTAAAAAATATGTCACTCTTGAATTATGCGAAAAATTCGCCAATGAATGTAGTTTCCTAACTCTACCTTAAAAAATTCGTTTTGGCCCTACGACACATTCTTACCTGCGCAACGGACAACGCAGCTCTGCTCAATTCTGTTTTACTGCATAATATGAAATTCTGAACTGCATGTTCCTGAAAGAGATCACGGCACGGCTGATAGCCTTATTCTTTACTTTAAGCAGCTTTGCAAAAGTAATTACTTTGCTACCAAAAAATGCAGCGACCTGTTAATATAGTAGTGCAAGGCGTGATAAAATAGTTGTGACAAGATTTACATCTAAACTATAAGGAGAAACTTCGTGAAATGTTAACAGATGAATGAAAAGTTGCTTTTAACGTGAAATTATGTTAAGATCTTTTCATGGCGCAGAAGTGAATCGCGTTAAGATGATATTATAATCTTCCTCCTGCATTGTCGAAACAATGTAGCCGGGTTCAGAAAAATGAATTCTTCGTCAATAATGGACGGCATTATGGAGGTCTCGATTACTGATAAACAAAAATAAAGTAGATTTCTGGTCAGTCACATTTTTTATTTATTTATTTATTTATTTATTTGCACTTCACGTTTGGATGGTTCACAGCTTGGCTTGAATTTAGCGCGATTGACTCGCCCAGTGCAAAGTCCCAAGTGACTGGAAATATGCGCAGCTAAAATCCTGTACATAAGATGTGTAAAAGAAAGGACGCGCCAGACTGGAGACTAATATCCTTAACATCGGTTTGCCGTAAAATTGTTGAGACGGAAAAGCTTCCGTCCACAAATTATCATGGGTTTAGAAAACATCGCTCGACTGAAACTCAGAATTTTCTTTTTTCACGTGCCATCTTGTGAACCATGGATGAAGGACAACAGGCTAAGGACCACAAAGGTAACAGAAATTAGGACCTGTACGGAGGCATAGAGACAGTTTGCTAGTGGAACAGGAAAGTAAATTCATAATAGTGGTACAAGATATACACCGCCATTCACTATACGGTGGCTTACGGAATATGTATGTAGACGTATATTTTGGACTGGTTCATTCGAAAAGTACGCGGCCCATTTTCTTCCCCAATCCGAGATTGCGCTCCATACCCAAAGACCGCTTCGTCGACGGAACATTGAATCCCAATCTGTTTTCCTTCTTCCAGACGATTTTTCTCTTCTGTTTAGTCCTTTTCTTTCCCAATATCCACTTCAACTGCCCTGAACATAAAATATCATCAACTGCATGTGTCACATTTTGTTAACTTCCGCCTGACGTTGTGGCCGAGCGGTTCTAGGCGCTTCAGTCTGGAACCGCGCGAACGCTACGGTTACAGTTTCGAATCCTGGCTCGGACATGGATGTGTGTGATGTCCTTAGGTTAGTTAGGTTTAAGTAGTTCTAAGTTCTAGGGACTGATGACCTCAGATATTAAGTCCCATAGTGCTCAGAGCCATTTGAACCATTTTTTGTTAACTTCCAAGGACTTCCTTCGCTGTCAAAAATATTCATAAACTTTTTCTCATGCGTGCTATCGAACCTTCTACTCCTAAGTTCTTCCATATGTTGTTGTAACGTTACAGTATGTTCAACGCAACGGTGGCAATATATCTTGTATTTGGTTATGTGCTTCTAAAATACACATCGAAAACGGGCTTGTGGCACAGGAGATGTAAAGAAATAAACAATGTCAGCTACTTTTAAAAACGCGTGTTTCACATAAAAATAAAACTCAGAACTAGCGAAGATCACAAAACATGGTAATTCCACCACTTGATTACATGTAATCACTAAGCTTGATCATATTGTGCTCCTCAGCTGATTCATATGAACATTAAGAAAACCACCACAGATGTTATTTTGAGTGCATTCATAGAGCCACGACCGTCTTCTTTACATATGCGTATCTATACGTGACGTGCTGTTTACTAAGACTCAAATTATACTAACAGCTCTAAAATACGCACATAGTATACGTTGACTGACAAAACATTGACGTACACAACCGAGGACGGAAGTCAGTGACACTTCACATATGTACACACCATCGGTCGGTACTTAAATAATTACAGTTGCAGTTCGCTATGACAGGCAGAAAGGTCACCAGAGTGCATTAGTGTTGCGCGTGTTTAATATTGTTACCTGGTCTTCTAGGGTATATAAGGGACGTACACGGGGTCAGATTTTGGTTGATCAATGTGAAGGTCGCGGAGATGCAGCGTGCGTGTGAGACAGCATTGATAGCACCTGACAGAATTTGATGATGGCCTCATTGTGGGTCTCGATTTGGCCAGCTGGTCGAGCTGTCCAATATCCAGGATTGTGGGGCATCGGATATGACAGCGGCACGATGTTGGACTGCATGGGAACCTAAGGATAGACGTACTCGTCGTCAAGGTACCGTTCCACCATGGCTGACCACCAAGACTGAGTATCGTCGTATATTTCACCAAGCACATTGTAACATCTTCGCATCTGCGCTTGTTATCCGAGATTAAGTAATGGACTCCGTGCTACATTTTTTGTCGTCCAGCACCATTGGTCGAAGACTGGCACCAATCAGGACTGGCACCAGTCAGGACTGGGGAATTAACGTGGTATGAGAATCCTGCCTTTAACACCTCCACACAAACAGCAGCTTTTGAACTAGTTTCGTGACTGAGAAACGTGGACTGTTGATGAATGACGTCGCATTGTATTCAAAGACCAGCCGAGGTTCTTAAGTAATTCCGATCACCATCGTTGGCGAATATGACTGTGATCTATTGAGAGGTCCCGTTCTTCCTTTGTTTCGGAGAGGTACGGTGGTGTTACTCCGGATTCGTGGAGTGTGGAGCCATCTGATAATAACAGTTTGCCACAGGATACGATGACTTATGAGACCCTTCCCAACTGAATCGGTTTATATATTCAGGTTGTTGTCGTCTGACGATGCTGAGCTTGTTATTGCGACGGAAGGTACGGAATCCTATTAATTTTGGAGCGCTGCATACTGTTCTGCTCATTGCACATGAAAATGGTTGTGGATGGCAGGTTACGCTTGGGGGACTGAAGATGACACTATTTTCTGTCGAAACCGGTAACTTGTTTTAAAAGGAATAAACGACGTTGGATTCAAATCCACGCGCTGGTTTTGTTATCATTATTCAAGTAAAACTGTAGCATCCGGGCTGGTGGAACGAAGTAAACACAAACAGAGAACAAACATTGTGTTCACACTCTCCATCGCATGGTAGCATGGTAGCAACGCCAACCATGACTGAGTGGAGGGCCACGCCAGAGGTTGGATGCACGGTGCGACGCAGACGCCAACGGGCTGGATGCAAGTAAACTGACGTTATCAGCGAAGCTATAGAAAATTAGGACTGCCTGCTCCTATCGCTTGCAATACTTCATTTAAGGACATAGCAGAATGTGAACGAGCTGTGGTATGCCGATAGGGTAAGTAACGCTCAAGCATGTGGGGTAATATATAGATCATATACATATATGTTGGGCACCCAAAAGTGTATAAATATAAAAACCATCATACAAATTCTAAAATGCCAGAGTAGTGATGCTAGGAGCGAAATGGCAAATCAACATGATCGGAAGGTGATTAATGTAAAACAATTATTAAACGAATGGCAGTTTAGAGAAATAGGCCTGACCTTGTGACATTATTTTAGAAACTTGTAGTTATTCAGTAGAACCATATGTTTCAATATGGTTTGCTGATTTAGTGTGTACAGAGGATTGCAATACATCCACCAAATAATTGAGGACGTAGGTTGCAAATGCTACTCGGAGAAGAAGAGGTTGGTTCAGGAGAGGAATTCGTGACAGACCGCATCAAACCAGTCGGAAGACTGACGACTCAAAAAGGTGAATTCTAGTGCAAACTGTGTAAAATTTCACTTTCTTCCAGGAAGTTAAGAACTAGACCTTTCGACTGTATGAGGAGAATACTCATGTTATTACCTCTTTCAGGGATGTAGTGCTTGTTTGCCTGTAGGTGATTAGTTACGGCAGATCTGAAATGTCTTAAGTACTGGTGTTCGGTGCCCCGAATTGCGAAGTAGACTATGTGATCAAAAGTATCCGGATACCTGACTGAATATGACTTACAAGTTGGTGGCGCCTTCCATCGGTAATGCTGGAATTCAGTATGGTGTTGGCCCATCCTTAGCCTTGGTGAAAGCTTCCACTCTCGCAAGCATACGTTCAGTCTGGTGCTGGAAGGTTTCTTGGAGAATGGCAGCCCGTTCTTCATGGAGTGCTGAAGTGAGGAGAGGTATCGATTTCTGTCGGTGAGGCCTGGCACGAAGTCGGCGTTCCAAAACATCCAGAGGTGTTGTATAGGATTCAGGTCAGGACTTTGTGCTGACCAGTCCATTACAGGTCGTGCATTACGAACAGGTGATCGATCGTCTTCAAAGATGCAATCGCCATCCCCGAATTGCTTTTCAACAGTGGGAAGCGAGAAGGCGCCTAAAACATCAATGCAGGCATCTGCTGTGATAGTGCCACGCAAAACAACAAGGGGGGCAAGCCCCCTCCATGAAAAACACGACCACACCATAATTTCGCCGCCTCCGAATTTTACTGTTGGAACTGCACACGCTGGCAGATGACGTTCACCGGGCATTCGCCATACCCACACCCTGCCATCGGATCGCCACATTGTGTACGGTGATTCGTCACTCCACACAACGTTTATCCACTGTTCAATCGCGCAATGTTTACTCTCCTTACACCAAGAGGGGCGTCGTTTGGCATTTACCGGCGTGATGTGTGGCTTATGAGCAGCCGATCGACCGTGGAATCGAAGTTCTCTCATCTCCCGCCTAAATGTCATAGTACTTGCAATGGATCCTGATGAAATTTGGAATTCCAGTATGATGGTTTGGATAGATGTCTGCCTGTTACACATTACGACCCTCTTCAACTGTGGGCGGTTTCCGTCAGTCAACAGAAGAGGTCGGCCTGTACGCTTTTGTGCTTTACATGTCCCTTCACGTTTCCACTTCACCTATCACATCGGAAACAGTGGACCTAGGGATGTTTAGGAGTGTGGAAACCTGGCGTACAGACGTATGACGATAGTGACACCCAATTACCTGACCACGTTCGAAGTTCTTGAGTTCCGCTGAGCGCGCCATTCTACTCTCTCACGTCTAATGACTCCTGAGGTCGCTGATATGAAGTACCTGGCAGTAGGTGACAGCACAATGCACCTAATATAAAAAAGTATGTTTTTGGGGGTGTCTGCATACATTTGATCACATAGTGTACGTCTTCTTTATACAACATAAAGACATTAGCAGTCATTATAATTCATCTGATAAAAACCTGACAGTGTGTGTGCTTTGTGGCTACGGGTTTCGTGCCATCTGAACTGTAGCCTCACTTGATTCGGCACGTAAAATGCATGCGCTATACCGGCTTATTTTAATCATTTTGCCGACGTTGCCAGAAATGATTCCTATATATGGTATCTTATAATACACGTTGCATAACTTGTCCTTGAGAATAGATGTAAGAGTAATCCCATGATTATAATCTTTTTGCCTCTTACGCTGTATCTGCTGGTGAAGCATGTCTATTGTCTGTAAAGAATATTTATTTGCATGTGCTACGTATCTAATAATATTCTTTTCGATAATCCTCTGAGCTGAACAGTACTTAGTTCAATCACTGCAACATAACCCGTAATGCCACCATCTTATAGTTGTGAGAATGGTTGCGTGTACTGTGGATGATACTATTAAGAATTTTTTCCTCCCTATAAATGCCGTGTTGACAGATGTGAAAATTACCGAACTATCAGTTTAATAAGTCACAGCTGCAAAATACTAACGCGAATTCTTTACAGACGAATGGAAAAACTGGTAGAAGCGGACCTAGGGGAAGATCAGTTTGGATTCCGTAGAAATGTTGGAACACGTGAGGCAATACTAACCTTAAGACTTACCTTAGAAGAAACATTAAGAAAAGGCAAACCTACGTTTCTAGCATTTGTAGACTTAGAGAAAGCTTTTGACAATGTTAACTGGAATACTCTCTTTCAAATTCTGAAGGTGGCAGGGGTAAAATACAGGGAGCGAAAGGCTATTTACAATTTGTACAGAAACCAGATGGCAGTTATAAGAGTCGAGGGACATGAAAGGGAAGCAGTGGTTGGGAAAGGAGTGAGACAGGGTTGTAGCCTCTCCCCGATGTTATTCAATCTGTATATTGAGCAAGCAGTAAAGGAAACAAAAGAAAAATTCGGAGTAGGTATTAAAATTCATGGTGAAGAAGTAAAAACTTTGAGGTTCGCCGATGACATTGTAATTCTGACAGAGACAGCAAAGGACTTGGAAGAGCAGTTGAACGGAATGGACAGTGTCTTGAAAGGAGGATATAAGGTGAACATCAACAAAAGCAAAACGAGGATAATGGAATGTAGTCAAACTAAATCAGGTGACGCTGAGGGAATTAGATTAGGAAATGAGACACTTAAAGTAGTAAAGGAGTTTTGCTATTTAGGGAGCAAAATAACTGATGATGGTCGAAGTAGAGAGGATATGAAATGTAGACTGGCAATGGGAAGGAAAGCGTTTCTGAAGAAGAGAAATTTGTTAACATCGAGTATAGATTTAAGCGTCAGGAAGTCGTTTCTGAAAGTATTTGTATGGAGCGTAGCCATGTATGGAAGTGAAACATGGACGATAACTAGTTTGTACAAGAAGAGAATAGAAGCTTTCGAAATGTGGTGCTACAGAAGAATGCTGAAGATAAGGTGGGTAGATCACGTAACTAATGAGGAGGTATTGAATAGAATTGGGGAGAAGAGAAGTTTGTGGCACAACTTGACTAGAAGAAGGGATCAGTTGGTAGGACATGTTTTGAGGCATCAAGGGATCACAAATTTAGCATTGGAGGGCACTGTGGAGGGTAAAAATCGTAGAGGGAGACCAAGAGATGAATACATTAAGCAGATTCAGAAGGATGTAGGTTGCAGTAGGTACTGGGAGATGAAGGAGCTTGCACAGGATAGAGTAGCATGGAGAGCTGCATCAAACCAGTCTCAGGACTGAAGACCACAACAACAAATGCCGTACATAATTTTATTGTCTTTTAAGGTAACAGTGAGATCCAAATAAGGCTAGGAACAGTTGCACTTTCCGAGTGTAAATTGTGTATTCGAATTCGTGTTGTTAAGATCTCGTTGTCGGATACACTCACTGCGACGGCGTCAACATAACGTAGGGAACACAATGCATTGCGTAACTGGTTCAGGTGGGACGAAAAGAACTTGTGGCAATCGCCGTTACCAGACTGAGTTCACATTGCTGTTTACTCCGTGAAAGAAAACTGTGATGTTGTTTATTTTTGTTACATTTGTGTTCTTTGTTTTTCAAAAATCTTCGCTCCTTGTAGGGAATTAATTCAGCCTTTGGGAATAAAGTTACAGCTTTGCTTAAACAGTATTTGTAGAAATTAATTACATGGATCATGAAGAGCGCTATAAACTGGTGACCCCGCAAACAAGCGAAATACGCATGGGAAAATACAGAGTCGGTCGATATCGTCGGGACAGAGGATGAAGCGAACGTTCACGCAAGAACAGTTAGTAGGCATTCAAGACTAGTTACAAAGACAAATCAGGGACTTCCAATCGGCAATAGAAGAACCAATTACTCCAGAGATGAGTCCACGAACGCCAATCAGCGCCATATGTGCGACGACGAGCAAGCCGCAGATGGAAGTACGAACGCCGCAGTTGCTGCCGGAAAAAACAGGAACTCTGGAACGCGATGCTTGAACTGACATTCGAGCAAAATAAAATAACTGATGAATACATTAGGCTTGCGGTGGCTGTAAATGCGTTAGACTCCAGAGCTGCTACTATAGCCGCGGACGAGACGGCAGTATACATTTTTAAAGAAGTTATTTATCGACAGAATGTTTAAACAACTTGAACAACGCATACAACAGGTGTTGAATGAACAGGTTGGCGACACCTACTGGGCATCTTCGCAGAGGAAGACGTACCAGACTTGAGACTGCCGCACATCTGGCTGGCACAGGTGGCCGGTGCTGTCAAGGCGCCTATAGTTACCTGCACAAAAGACGACGTCGAGACGATGATAACGATAGTAAATAAAGTTTACGCGACAGTGAACAATACACATACGGCTTGTATGATACTGGATGCATAAGGTTGTGAGCAACAAGAGACTGCAGCTATATGGAAGAGCCAGCATGGGGAATTGGCCAGACAGCTACAAGAACTTATGGGCCAAGTTGACGCGTTACAATGGTAAGTGCCGCAGTTGTTATAGTACAGGAAGATCTCACATGGTCAAAAGAAAGATAACAACGGGACTAACAGCGGCAGCCAGCAGGGCAAGATGTTTTGGTACCACCGGCCGTTCGACGACAAGGCAACAAGATGTCCCAGACCGTGTGCGTACCCAAACGGTGACGGCGACCGGCAGTGGGTGCGGCAGGCCGCGAGAACCAACGTAAGTGACTTCAGCAAAGAGGTGAGCACGAAGACCCTCTTCCCAGCAGCATGGTGAGTATTTTGTCAACGATGTTCACCTCTTCACAGAGGTTATATGTTAAAGACGAGAGGTCATGTTGTTACTCTCTGATTGACTCGGGGTCAGATGTCAGCGCACTGCCATTCAAGAGCTATCAGACTGCCACCACAACCTCACAGGTGCCCCTCACGGCGGCAAATGCGTCACCGATAACGATTTATGGCACCTACAAAATGGATGTGGATCTAGGATTTATACAGAGTTGTCACTGGAACTTTGCGCTAGCAGAGGTGTCAGAGGCCATATTATGCGCAGACTTCCTGTGGAATATGAGAATCGCGATAAATATCAGTGCTGCACAAATTTAAAGAGACGATGAATTCGTCATAGGTACTTTGAATGAGACATACGTCGCACCGCAGGCTGCATACATAAAGAGGTGACACGGGGAGGAAATGGCGGCACAAGGGCACTTCTGCCAACGGTGTGATACAACACAGTGCGACTCATTAGAACCACGCCCGGTCAGCCAGTATCACAACGACCAAGAAGATTAGCCACAGATCGCTTTATAGCAGCAAAGGCCGAATTCGATGATTTGCTACGTAATTCCGATAGCCCATTGGCATCGCCGTTAGTAAAAAAGAAGGATTGTACTTAGAGGCATTGTGGTGACTGTCGGAAGTTAAACGCCCGCACAGTTTCAGACCGACACCCCGTACCCAACCTCAGTTATTTTACTAATGTCTTCGCAAGATCGACAGTCTTAAGCGTGATTAACTGTTTAAATGCATACCATCAGATACCAGTCGCAGAGGCGGATACACCAAAGACGGCAGTCACAACACCTTTCGGGTTGTTCGAGTACTTCTTAATGCCTTTCGGCCTTAAAAACGTGGCGCCGCCGTGGCAGAGTCTTGTGGACGAAGTACTACGGGGTTTACAGTGTTGTTTCGCATACCTAGATGATACATTGGTGTACTGGAGAGACAAAACTGTTGCATGAAGAACACCTGTCTGTTTTCGAAAGAACTGAGCAATGTGGAATAATTATCAACGAAGAGAAATGTACCTTCTGACAGCAACAGGTGACATTTATGGGTCACACGGTGTCGAAGACGGAATACGCCCCCTAAGGCATAAAAAGACATTATCGAAGAAATACCTTGACCAATCGATTACCAAAAGCTTATAAGATTTTGAGGGACAGTAAATTTCTTCCATCAACACCCGCCATTGGCAGCCGATGTTCAGGTACCATCGAGAGCGGCAGTGGCGAAAAAAAAAAAAAAAAAGAAAACACGACTGGCAAGCCGCCCCTGAAGTGGATCCCAGATATGAAAAGGCGTTTCACCAAGTGGAAGCAGATCTGAAGAAAGTGGTTCTCTTGCACACCCAGTACTGCATGCACCGTTGGCCATGGTGGTCGGCACAAGTCAACAGGCAATATGAGCAGCCCTCCATCAATTTGTAGAAAACCACTGGCTGCCTCTAGGTTTCTTTTTACGCAAACTCACAGCAGTGCAGGTCAAATGGAATGTATATGACAGAACTTCCGGCAATGTTTGAAGCCGTGAAGTATTTTCGTCGCTCCAATGAGACCAGAGCATTCAACATTTACACGGACCACAAACCTATTACACTCACATTCAGCAAATCTAACGACGACAGCTCTCCACCGCAAGCCCGACAAGTAGACTTCATTGGCCGGTTCACATTAGATTTGCTTCATATTAAGGGAGCGGAAAATTACCGAACTATCGGCTTAATAAGTCACAGCTGCAAAATACTAACACGAATTCTTTACAGACGAATGGAAAAACTAGTAGAAGCCAACCTCGGGGAAGATCAGTTTGGATTCCGTAGAAACACTGGAACACGTGAGGCAGTACTGACCTTACGACTTATCTTAGAAGAAAGATTAAGAAAAGGCAAACCTACGTTTCTAGCATTTGTAGACTTGGAGAAAGCTTTTGACAATGTTGACTGGAATACTCTCTTTCAAATTCTAAAGGTGGCAGGGGTAAAATACAGGGAGCGAAAGGCTATTTACAATTTGTACAGAAACCAGATGGCAGTTATAAGAGTCGAGGGACATGAAAGGGAATCAGTGGTTGGGAAGGGAGTAAGACAGGGTTGTAGCCTCTCCCCGATGTTGTTCAATCTGTATATTGAGCAAGCAGTAAAGGAAACAAAAGAAAAATTCGGAGTAGGTATTAAAATTCATGGAGAAGAAATAAAAACTTTGAGGTTCGCCGATGACATTGTAATTCTGTCAGAGACAGCAAAGGACTTGGAAGAGCAGTTGAATGGAATGGACAGTGTCTTGAAAGGAGGATATAAGATGAACATCAACAAAAGCAAAACAAGGATAATGGAATGTAGTCTAATTAAGTCGGGTGATGCCGAGGGAATTAGATTAGGAAATGAGGCACTTAAAGTAGTAAAGGAGTTTTGCTATTTGGGGAGCAAAATAACTGATGATGGTCGAAGTAGAGAGGATATAAAATGTAGACTGGCAATGGCAAGGAAAGCGTTTCTGAAGAAGAGAAATTTGTTAACATCCAGTATTGATTTAAGTGTCAGGAAGTCATTTCTGAAAGTATTCGTATGGAGTGTAGCCATGTATGGAAGTGAAACATGGACGATAAGTAGTTTGGACAAGAAGAGAATAGAAGCTTTCGAAATGTGGTGCTACAGAAGAATGCTGAAGATTAGATGGGTAGATCACATAACTAATGAGGAAGTATTGAATAGGATTGGGGAGAAGAGAAGTTTGTGGCACAACTTGACCAGAAGAAGGGATCGGTTGGTAGGACATGTTTTGAGGCATCAAGGGATCACCAATTTAGTATTGGAGGGCAGCGTGGAGGGTAAAAATCGTAGAGGGAGACCAAGAGATGAATACACTAAGCAGATTCAGAAGGATGTAGGTTGCAGTAGGTACTGGGAGATGAAAAAGCTTGCACAGGATAGAGTAGCATGGAGAGCTGCATCAAACCAGTCTCAGGACTGAAGACCACAACAACAACAACAAGGGAGCGGAAAACGTGCTGGCTGATTTATGGTCAACGGTCAGTACCATCTCACGGACAACCAATTATGAACAGCCGACAGCTGTACAAGCCACAGATCCCCAGCTGCGAGAGTACCGGCAGGACGTCACTACTGGACTGAAAGTTCAGCAAGTGAGGCCATCGGGAACGAAGGTTATCATTTGGTGCGACATGTCGCGAGACAAACCTCGACCTTTTTTCCCACAAACGTTGCGGAAAGTGACCTTTGACAGCATCCACGGGCTGGCGCACCCGGTGCGAAAAGTACTGTAAAACTGTTGACGGACCGTTTTGTGTTAAAAAAGATTGCCGTAGATGGGCAAAAAAGTGCATGGCATGCCAAGAATGCAAGGTCGGACGACATGAGCACAAACCCGTAGGAGAGATTCCACCATATACGGGGCAGTTCGCACACGTTCACCTAGACATCGTAGGACCGCTGCCGCCCTCGGAAGGGTACCGTTATTGGTTTACTGGTGTAGACTGGTCCACACGGTGGGTGGATGCAGTGCCATTGGCTGAAATATGGCACGTGTGTTACTGGCGACATGAATTGCTCGTTTTGGTTGCCCTCTACATGTGATCAAAGACCAGGGCCGCCAATATGAATCGACCTTGTTGTTAGAGCTGGCAAAATTGCGTGGATTCCGGTATCACCATACGACAGCCTGCTACCCTGAAAGTAATGGCATGGGCGAGCGTTGGAACAGGACTTCGAAGGCTGCCTTAATGTGCCATGCCGAGAGCTAGACTTCAGCTTTACCAGTGGTATTATTGAGATTACGGACTACGTGCAAACCAGATTTAGAAGCTTCCACGGCAGAACTAGTTTATGGGGAAGCCCTACGCCTACCAGCTGAATTTTTTGCGTCACCATCGCAAACAACGGCGATACAAATGCCCTATGTTCTGCAACAAGTGCGAGAACACATTTCCAAGCTACGTCAAGCATCGGGATTTCGGCAGGGAGAGGGTACCTCGTTTGTATACAAAGACCTGTGGCACTGTTCCCATGTGTGGTTACCGACAGATGTAATACGACCGCCCCTACAACAGCCTTACTGTGCTCCGTACAAGACATTAGGAAGAGACACCCACATGATGAAGACAGAGTTTCACAGAAAGCCGGAAACCGTCTCCATAGATGTCCACAGCTCGTGGTCTAGTGGCGAGCGTTGCTGCCTCTGGATCACTGGGTCCCGGCTTCGATTCCCGGCCGGCTTCGTGGTTTTCTCTGTTCGGGGACTGGGTGTTTGTGTTGTCCTCTCATTTCATCATCATCATCATCATTATTATTATTATTCATGATAATGGCTAGATTGGATTGGGTAAAAAAATTGGACTGTGTAAAATTGGGACTTTGTAAGGGGGTCGATGACCGCACAGTTGAGCGCCGCAAAAACCAAATATCGTCTCCATAGACCGAGTGAAACCTGCCCACATGCTGTTGCCCGCGGGAGAGGCACAACAACGACAGATAGAGGCGGCCCCTTCACCGCTGGGACGCCAGGGAGAGGAGATGACGAGGGTAGAAAGCTCACTACCCTCAACGAATCCTCCAACGTCGGAATACGAGTATCCCTGCGTCCCCGGTGCTCCGCTCTAAGCGAGGGAGACCGGGGAGGGGGGGTGGGGGGTGGGGGGTGCGGAGGGTTGTATCTGCATCGTCTTGACTAGATTGAGCGCACAGTGCACGAAAGAAAGCAGAGAATGGGGTTTATTCCTCGTTATATTTGTGTTCTATGTTTTAGCTTCGTTCCTTGTAGGGAATTGATTCAGGCCTTTTCCGAATAAAGTAATAGCCTTTCTGAAACAGTACTCGTAGAAATTAATTATGAGTTGCGCTATAAACTGATGCTCAACATGGCTAACGAAAACACTGGCGATTCTACTCGCTAAACGGGAGCCCGTAGTCAGCCACTCAATTTGCTATAAACTACATTATTAAACTAGAAATAACTACGACTGAATACTAGATTGAGAAGTGTTGCGAATTCGTCTATAACTTGAAAGTCAAGATTAGACTGCGGTTTTACATTATTCTCAATGATGGGGACCACATCCTTCGTTGCTACATTGGTATACATGTTAGCAACGTCTAGGCTAGCTAGATTTGTGTCACTCGTAATAACAACCTCATCTAAGTGCCCAGTGAGCTCATCCCTGCTTTTTATGGTGTACGTAGTAGGGAACTGGTAATGTTTGCAGAGAAAACTATTCGACTCTTCAGCTAGCCAATAATCCAGGAACTCGATTGAGTTCACTGTCACTCTTACAAGAGAAATTGGTTTATGAATCTAAACTGAACTTCTTAGCGCCGGAGATTTCGCATTCATTGTTTGGGGAGGATGGGGGGGGGGGGGGGGGGGGAGGCGGGGAGGAGAATGAGGTCAAAACCTCCTGAATGTATTTTTGATTTCAGTTACGAATTTGGACTTTAGATCAAAGGGGCATGTTAGTTTATTGCTACTACAAAGAAATTCATGGGCTTTCTGTGTGTAATCAGCCTCATAAATAATAACAGAGATGCGGCTTCTGTTAGCTCGTACGATGAGAGCCTGTTTATCTCTGAGTTTCTTACTGACGGTCCGAACTATCACCTGGTCTTTCTGGGGAACATGTAGCCTTCGTGTTCCGAAACTACTACTAACCTGCGCATTTTGTTTAGAAAATTCACTGTCAGTGGCCTTATTTTGCTTAAAGATAACGTAATTTCTATTCGAAACATCACATTTAGATTTGTCAAGGAGAGCAGTAGTATAAGCCACTAGAGTAGGTGCAGTTCTATAATCAAAAGTTGAGTTCGTATTGTAAGGCAGGCCCCTGCTTAGCAAGTCTGTTTCGTCGCAGCTTAAATTGGTACTATTGTTCAAATTATTATGAAAACGGAACCTACATGTGAGTGTATCGCCGGCCTGTGTGGCCGAGCGGTTCTAGGCGCTACAGTCTGGAACCGCGCGATGTGTGTGATGTCCTTGGGTTAGTTAAGTTTAAGTAGTTCTAAGTTCTAGGGGACTGATGACCTCAGAAGTTAAGTCCCACAGCGTTCAGAGCCATTTGAACCATTTTTTTGTGAGTGTATCAACGAGCCTGAGCTGTACAATTTAGGTCGATCTCTCTAAATTGATTATTATCATCTACATACATGATTATGTTTGTAAGTAACGCACAGAGCGCGAGTCATACTCGCACCTGTTCTCTTTTTAATGGTGTGTTGCTTGTCCGACATTTAATTTTCCTGAAAAGAGTTCTGTTGGAATGTTCTTGACGTTGTTCTGTGGCAAATTTATATTGCACAGACCAGAAAAAGACTTCACCTCTAGTGTATCTGGTTCTGTTGGGAATAAAAAGACCTGCCACTATTGTGTGCCGGAGAGTAAGTTGCGGAATAGTCCGTTGTGGAGGAAGGGAGGCGGTTGCGAGAGACAGACCAGAGTGGCTGCTGGCCGCCGGCGTGGCATTGCATGGCATGGCATGGCGTGGCATGGGGGCGGTGTCCAGTGTCCGCCATTAGCCGACACCGGAGCGCCACTCGCCGGCTCCAGTTCCGCTCCCACCCCCGCCCGCCCCTCTTCAACGCCGGGGGATTCCGTTGGAATCTTTTTCCGCCGGCGATCTCTGAGAGGGACGGCAGACCGCCGGCTGGACGTCTGCAGCTGACGTGCAGCCGTCTGCACAAAGAGTTTAATCAGCAGAGAGCGCACCCACTGCCGAAAGGAGTGTGCTCGTCACGCCACCGTCGTCCCTGGCACAGATTTTCCGTCTAGTCACTGCTGGGAACGGACGCAAGCTGTGGCGTACGGCCACGAACTGCAGGACACTTCCGTCCCTTCTCCTTCCTCTTTCTTACGTAACTACGTCTGTTTCCCATTGGGAGAAACACGTTTCCACAGTAAAAGTTACAAATTTCTCATTGTTATGAATCCCGCTTGTCACCCTCCAAGACAGAAAAAACCGGAGACGTGTCAACACAGTGTAATGTTATACAATGTTGATACATCTGAAAGGTTACTTCATATATCCGTAGGTATACTAGAATTTAAATATTAAAATCTCAGTACAGCCACATGTCAAATGTACCGGCTGATCGAAAAGTCAGTATAAATTTGAAAACTGAATAAACCACGGAATAATGTAGATAGAGAGGTACAAATTGACACACAGGCTTGGAATGACATGGGGTTTTATTAGAACCAAAAAAATACAAACGTTCAAAAATGTCCGACAGATGGCGATTCATCTGATCAGAATAGCAATAATTAGCATAACAATGTAAGACAAAGCAAAGATGATGTTCTTTACAGGAAATCCTCAAAATGTCCACCATCATTCCTCAACAATAGCTGTAGTCGAAGAATAATGTTGTGAACAGCACTGCAAAGCATGTCCGGAGTTATGGTGAGGCATTGGCGTCGGATGTTGTCTTTCAGCATCCCTAGAGATGTCGGTCGATCGCGATACACTTGCGACTTCAGGTAACCCCAAACCCAATAATCGCACGGACTGAGGTCTGGGGACCTGGGAGGCCAAGCATGACGAAAGTGCCGGCTGAGCACACGATCATCACCAAACGACGCGTGCAAGAGATCTTTTACGCGTCTAGCAATACTTTTTCTTTTTTTTTTGGTTCTGATAAAACCCCATGTCATTCCAAGCATGTGTGTCAATTTTCATCTCTCTATCTACATTATTCCGTGCTTTATTAAGTTTTCAAATTTATACTGACTTTTTGATCACCCGGTACTTCGGTTCTTATTTGAGCTAGGAACATGGGGTAAAAAAGCGTTTACAGTCCTACGGCTGTGTGAAAATCAAGTGGTTATCTTCACTCCAGCGATACTTCTCGACCACTAGCAAACTCCCAAGCTCCGACCTTCCTCGTGCTACCTGATGACAGCTCAATTGGATAAAAGTGGGGACAGGCAGAATAGTTGCTGTGGTGTCACCGCCAGACACCACACTTGCTAGGTGGTAGCCTTTAAATCGGCCGCGGTCCGGTAGTATACGTCGGACCCGCGTGCCGCCACTGTCAGTGATCGCAGACCGAGCGCCACCACACGGCAGACGTACTAGCACTCGCCCCAGTTGCACAGCCGACTTTGCTAGCGACGCCACACTGACAAATACCCTCTCATTTGCCGAGACGATAGTTAGCATAGCCTTCAGCTACATTTGCTACGACCTAGCAAGGCGCCGTATTCAATTGATAATTAATATTATGAAGCATGTACCGTAACGAGAGATGTTCTACAATTGTGGATTAAAGTTAAGTATTCCAGCAGCTACGTACTTTTCTTTATAGCATTCATTACGTATCCTGTTTCAGACCTCACGCCAGCCTGCGTGAGTCTAAGCGCGTGCCTTTCGGCTTCCTCTCATTGTGTCTATGCTGTCTTGTCTAGACACAACAGTTGCTACTGCCCACAACTGGAATCTCCAATCTGTGGCTGTAGGGAAGCCACATACCATTCATGACCGCTCCTTATGCGCTTTTACCAGTTCCCTGCGAAGACTACGATGCCAGCTGCAAACCAGTAGCTGGAAAAATCTGGACATTGATCTTTGGCTTTTGTTTTATTTATTAGTTGTTTGTAATTCTTTTACTTTCGTTTGTTAATATATTTGTGTTAGGAGAAAAGGATCAAACACAAAATTAATTGTATTCTATATGTCAGGAACACTAATACACTCTCGTGGCCATTTTGGCCGTCACAGGTAAGTTGCTATTTTTTTCATTTAAATATACATTTCCGGCCATTAAAATTGCTACATCACGAAGATGACGTGCTGCAGACGCGAAATTTAACCGACAGGAAGAAGATGCTGTGATATGCAAATGATTAGCTTTTCAGTGCATTCACACAAGATTGGCGCCGGTGGCGACACCTACAACGTGCTGACATGAGGAAAGTTTCCAACTGATTTCTCATACACAAACATCAGTTGACCGGCGTTGCCTGGTGAAACGTTGTTGTGAGGCCTCGTGTAAGGAGGAGAAATGCATACCATCATGTTTCCGACTTTGATAAATGTCGGATTGTAGCCTACCGCGGTTGCGGTTTATCGGATAGCGACGTTGCTGCTCGCGTTGGTCGAGATCCAATGACTGTTAGCAGAATATGGAATCGGTGGGTTCAGGAGGGTAATACGGAACTCCGTGCTGGATCCCAACGGCCCCGTATCACTAGCAGTCGAGATGACAGGAATCTTATCCGCATGCCTGTAACGGATCGTGCAGCCACGTCTCGATCCCTGAGTCAACAGATGGGGGTCGTTTGCAAGACAATCACCATCTGCACGAACAGTTCGACGACGTTTGCAGCAGCATGGACTATCAGATCGGATACCATGGCTGCGGTTACCCTTGACGCTGCATCACAGACAGGAGCGCCTGCGATGGTGCATTCAACGACGAACCTGGGTGCACGAATGGCAAAACGTCATTTTTTCGGATGAATCCAGGTTCTGTTTACAGCATCATGACGGTCGCATCCGTGTTTGGTGACATCGCGGTGAACGCACAATGGAAGCGTGTATTCGTCATCACCATACTGGCGTATCACCCGGCGTGATGGTATGAGGTGCCATTGGTTACACGTCTCGGTCACCTGTTGTTCGCATTGATGGCACTTTGAACAGTAGACATTACATTTGAGATGTGTTACGACCCGTGGCTCTACCCTTCATTCTGCAGATTGTGCTGTAAGTTCTGCAAACATTTTCGACATCGAAATTACCATCTGAACGAACCCCGTATTCTTCCAGCGGCCATCATAACATGGCAACTGAACTAGTATTCGAGAACGCCGCAATTCGAATCCGTGCCTGCTATCCAGACTAAGCATCTGTCATTTGCCTACACTGCTTTAAGCGAGTTCCTGGTCGTTTCTTTTCAAAAGAACATGGCCGAATTCCTTCCGCACTGTTGTCGAGTCATCGTTGGCGGGACCGTGAAGCATAGTCTTACATCTTTCCTCCTTTCCCTTCAAGAAGAGAGGAAGTTTCTTTTCCGAAAATTCGTGGATAAACAACAGCGACCAAACTTTAAATTGCTAGTCTTTAGAAAAATCTCCGATCGCATATTATAAAGCTAGTTTCAGGAGATGAAAAGCTTTCGGATTTTCGGTCGGGTGGCAGTACTGAAATACATGATGGTGTCCAAAATTTCCTCAAGATCGAATTTTGCGCACAAGTAGTTACGAGTACCCTGAAATACCGCTAGATCTCACCCCATACACCCCTTTTGAATCAGTGTGGCAAGTGGCTACAAAGTGAGTACTTCGATTAGTTGATTGAGAGCTTATTCCATTACATTCCTTGAGTTTGCGGCTTGCCATAGTGGACTTAAAAGAACATTGTGCCTATATAAAGCTTTGTTTGAAACGCTGAAAAACTGCCAAGGAAACGCACCAAACTTTGCTGGAAGGTTTTTGGAACCTTCAGGCCAGACAGGGCTCAAATTGGTATAAGGTTTTCAAAAACGGATGAAAATCGACTGATGATGATGATCGTTCTGTGCGGCCTTCAAATTGCTTCATTTCTTAAATTGGTCAGAAAGTGAGGGAACTGATTCTGAAAGATCTTAGCCATATCTTCCAATACCTCTGCATCACACTGGGAATCAGTTATGGCTCATGTGAACGTAATGTCAGAACAATTTAATATGAGGAGGACTGTGATGTTTGTGCCACGATTGCGTTAAGATGATTAGAAGCAATATTGACAAATCGCATGAATTCAGAAAATATGGTTCTACTGAGATATAAATCAATTCCATACTTTTATATTTCCAGAAGGCTTATGACACCGTCCCTCACAAGCGACTTCTATCAGATTGCGTGAATACAGAGTATGGCCTCAGTCGTGGAAATGAATTCGTGAGTTCTCATCAGGAAGTTTATAGTTCGTAGTAACCGATGGCATGTCATCGAGTAAAATCCAATCAAGGGTACAAGAGCGGGCCTTCCGCCATGAAAGCCCATATCGATGATGTTTCGTTGAATGGTTCGCACGCTGACCTTGTTGATGTCCCAGCATTGAAATCTGCAGCAATTCGCGGAAGGGTTGCACTTCTGTAAAGTTGAACGATTCTCTTCAGTCGTCGTTGGTGCCGTTCCTGCAGCATCTTTTTCCGACCCCAGCGCTGTCGGAGATTTTATGTTTTACCGGATTTCTGAGCTTCACAGTACTCTCGTGAAATGGTCGTAAGGGAAAATCCCCAGTTCATCCCTATCTCGGAGCTGCTGTGTTCCATCGCTCGTGCGCCGACTATAACACCACGTACAAACTCACTTAAATCTTGATAACCTTCCATTGCAGCAGCAATAGCCGATCTAACAACTGCGCCAGACACTTGTTGTCCTATATAGGCGTTGCAGTCCGCAGCGCCGTATTCTGCCAGCTGACATATCTCTGTTTTTGAATACGCATGCCTATACCAATTTCTTTGGCGCTCCAGTGTAGTTTCTCTTTTGAAATGCATGGAGCGAGTGGATGTACGTCGGTATTGCGTAACTGCGGTAACATTTCGATCTGGAGAATAGGACCTCTGTAAGTAGTACGTCATAGCAGCGCCTGATGGCAGGGAGGAGCGGCGCGGGGGGGGGGGGGAGGGGGGGAGGGGGCACAAAATTGAGCACCAGATGGCGCGTTAGGCCGGACACGTTACAGAGTCAGTTCTGGCACCAACGAACAGATTATATCGTTGTCCCAATGGCACCACTATATCTTACTGCCCTCCCCCCATCCATCTTTTCGATATCACTTCCCCTCCTTCACTCAGTACATTGCGATAATTACGCTGAGCGTTAAAATGTAAACAAAATTAAGAATCGGTTATTCTCAGTTGGGTCATCATCGATGAAAATGTGTGATTTATTTTATTTTATAGTGCAAAGTGGCCTAAAGCAATGGCTATGGAAACATCTAATTAGGAAGGTGATAAATTCGGGGACTGACCAAAAGTATCTGTAATGAAAGATCGTGTACCTGTCACCCTCTAACATATATGGGTGATTCAGCTGACGCTACCGATAGGTCTTACGTGAGCCGCAACGCTTCAAAACCCACACGCGACCTTTTCATATTTTCTTGCTCTCTGCATCTAAACTATGAGCCCTACAAAAAAAAAGTGGATAAAAACTTTCTATAGGAAATTTAATGAAGTTAAATTTTGTACTGGGATACATTTTTGTTGGAGGCCACGCTTTTCGAGCTATTAAAGAAAAATGCGTTTGAAAGTCACTTTTCCCTTTTTTTTTAATAATTTAAAAGTTCGGCCTCTAGCGATAGCGTATTCCAGTACAAAATTTAACTACATTAAATACCCAACAAAAATGTCCTGTTCATTTTTTCTCTATGACTAACAGTTTGCACGTAGCGAGTGCGAGAATATGAATGTCTTCCATATGGTATTTGAAAATGTGGGTTGCATGAAACCCATGAGTAAGGGCAGCTGAATTACCTTGTATGTAAATAACTAACGTTGTAATGATACGTGACGGACAAAATGGCCACCAGAATCTATTTGTGTTCCTGACATATGCTAACATTATTTAGTGTGTAAGGCTTTGGGGAAATCATAATTATATAAACAAATGAAAATAAAATAATTATAAACGAGCAATAAATTAAACAAAGGGAAAACAAAGATCCATGTCCAGATATTCCAGCTACTCAACTGGTTTGGAGTTGGCCTCATGTAGACTCCCCAGGAACCTGATGAAAGCACATAAAGAGCAGTACTGAACGGTATGTGGCATCACTACAGTCACAGATTGGAGACTCTGTCAATCCCTAGCTGTGGAGGGTAACAATGATTTCAGTTGTACTGCAGAACGTTGCCGGATTAGATCACGTATGGGGAGAGACTCATTCTTCTACATTCTTCTCTCTAACCGAACGAGAGCTCACCGTTTTCTTATATGAGGTGGAGTGAAGGAAAGGTGGCAAAGTTCGCGAAGAAGGAAAACCATCCCACAGGGGTCTAAAGGCGCCCATTCACAACCCGACTCGTTGGTCAACGGCCAGCCATAACGGTGACCCTCTAACTGTACGTACGTACCAGCGACTGCTTGGCGGACCCTACTTACAATGGCGATGTGTTGGCTGGCTGGTAGGGGCTTGGGTAAGCAGGTAGTGGCTCCCAGTGGAACTGACAGTCACGAACCACGGACCTGACTGCAAGTCCATCGTCCACAAATGCACGAAACAGAGCTGCCCGTTGGATCATGGCCTGCATCTCCATAGGCGATTTTCCGAGGCTCTCACAAAATTTGATGGTCGTACACTGTTCGATAGAATGTTGTATTTTTAAGCTTCGATCGACCCTATGGACAGGGGTAGACTAAAACAATGATATAAACTATACAGAAGCTCATAGGTGAACGAAACAAGGTACAGTGTGAAGGTAATTTGCTCCTCTATCCAACCCGCCTCGAGTGAGAGGACTGCCATGTACTTCCAAGTCACAAAAAATAAGATTCTTTGCTTTCTATACAGATCCTGCCTTTAAAACTTCCAATAGCATTCTCCTTTAAGCTTTTGCTTTCCTTTTATGCCGAAGTTCGATCAGGATGCAACTTCTTTGAGGAGGTACCGTTGTTTACGTCTCTGCAACGTGTGAGAGGCACTATGAAACATTAGCCCAATGAAGGTTGAAGTAAAAGCCTTGTGACATGCCGTCCCAATCTCGTTTCACAGAAAGCAGGCACTGCAGAGTGACCCTCACCTCCCTCCCTGCAGCGCCTTTCCTGGGCTCGTGTCTACATCGGTTTACCTAGACTGGAAAACCGTGGCCTAGGTCAGATGAGTGCCGATTCCAGTTCGTAAGACTTATGGTAGGGTTTGAGTGTGACCCAGAACCCACGAAACAATGGACCCAGGTTTGCAAGGCACTGTGGAAAATGTTGGTAGCTCCATAATGGTTTGGGCGGTGTTTACATGGAATGGAGTGGGTCCTCGTATGCAACTGAACCGACCACTGACAGGAAATGGTTATGTTCAACTACCTGGAGACCATTTGCAGCATTCATGGCCCTCATGTTCCCAAACAACATGGAATTTTCATGAATGAAGAAAGAATTCTGTACGAATGAGCGCTGACAGTCAGGCTTTTGAATCCCATTTTCAGTAGATGAATTAGCACCTATACTTTGAATTTTAGGTAGCAAGTTGTTCCTTCTTCTACATAGATTTGTAATCATCGATAAAAATATTAGGACCTTCTGCTGTATACGGCTCATTTCAATGGAAACAAGATATTTATGGGTGTGGCAGGACTTTATCCGCGTTTCCTATATTCACTTCGCCACAGGCTACGTTTGCTATTTTCGTGCTTCTTATATTTAAAAAATTTAAGTCAACAGTATGGAATAATTTTTCATACGTACTTTTAACTTCGATATTGGGAAAATATTGCCTAAGAGACCCAGTATTCTTCATATCACTGCTTTCCCTTTATATAGGACGATTTTTTTCCATCGTGTACAAACTCTAGTGTCTGATCGATGAGGGGATACGGAACAAAAAAGCCTAATGAATTTATGTCCGAAAATGCATGGTTTCCATGCTAGAGACCATTTATTCAATGATACTTTGTTACAGAGACTGCAGTCTACTACGCGCTGTCCTGTGCAGCCACAGTTATAGCATGAATGTTTTCCTCCTAGAGAGTGGAACTGTTCCTAATATGTCCTGCCCTAGCGCCCTCTCCTGCCAAAGTAATTAGTTACGTTGTGTCCAGTTCACTTCTCTTGCTGCCTCACCTTGTAGTGGATATGAGACAGCGTTGTACACAATAAATAGTTCCGTATTCGGATTGAGAGCTTGCCGACATAGTGTTTACTTACGGAAAGGCAAATGGCAACGGGCGGCGAGCGGCAAGATTGTATCAAGAGACCTGTCCCCACCGACAACAGCCACAGCATTCAATGTTTGCAACAGTGTTTCGCCGTTTGTCTGAGACAGGGTCGTTTAAGGAAGCAGGAAATCAGATGTTCGGACACCAGACTTGGGGAAAATGTTGACACTTTGGAAGGCGACCACCGTGTCAGTACCAGGCAGTTGGCCCCCCAGTAGAGGGTAAGCCAGACGACCGTGTGGAATATTCTCCATGACAATTGTTTCTACCTTATCACTTACAGTGTGTGCAGCGCTTACTAGCGAATAATTTCCACGTCGGGAACAATTTTGTCACTGGTTTCTTCTCCAGGCAACCACGATCCCGGGTTTGTGTCATCCATCCTATTCACAGACCCTGCCACCTTTACGCGGAGTGGTATCTTCAACATTCATAACAGTAATCTGTGGGATAGTATTCAGAACCCCCATGGTATCATTAGCATCGGTGCAGCCGGAATGTGTGGGCCGGGATAATTGGCGACCATATTTTGAGACTAGTCTTCCTTCTACGTTGCGTAACAGGCCAGAACTGTCGGCCTTTCTTGCGGGTGATTTTTTCCTCTCATGCTGGAAGAAGTGCCACTGATGATTCGAAGGGCCATGTAGCTGCTACACAATGGTGCTCCAGCCCACTTCGCCGTTAACGTCCAGACGTATCTCAATCGTGTCTTTTCTGCTTGGTGGACCAGACTAGGTAGTCCAGTTGCGTGACCTGCTCGTTAACCGGATCTCAAGCCGTACATTTTCTGGTTATGGGGCCATCTTAAAAGTATCGTGTGTGCAGAGCGCATTCCAGATGTTGAGAAGCGTATTCATGCTGCTTTTGACAATGTTCGAATGCAGCCTGAGCGATGTGAATGTGTGAGACAGAACATGTACGGAGCGTACACGGATGCGTTGAAGCATATGGAAACCATTCTCAACACATACTGTAACTTTGGCTGCATGGTACAGCACGTATTAGACCGCAGTCTCTGTAACAATGTATGATTGATTAAATGGTCCCTAGCATGGAAACCACGCATTTCCGGACATAGGTTCATTAAACCGTTTTTGTTCCGTACCCTCTCATCGATCAATCCCTAGAGTTTGTACACAGTGGAAAAAGTCACCGTTTATATTGTTAACGACATAGGCTTTACTGATATTCAAATGTTCAAATGTGTGTGAAATCTTATGGGACTTAACTGCTAAGGTTATCAGTCCCTAAGCTTACACACAACTTAAATTATGCTAAGGACAAACACACACACCCATGCCCGAGGGAGGACTCGAACGTCCGCCGGGACCAGC
Organism: Schistocerca piceifrons; assembly: GCF_021461385.2. Taxonomy (NCBI): domain Eukaryota; kingdom Metazoa; phylum Arthropoda; class Insecta; order Orthoptera; family Acrididae; genus Schistocerca; species Schistocerca piceifrons. The sequence goes on along the minus strand of NC_060139.1, from coordinate 316,237,603 downwards.
CTCGCAGGCCATGACTGCAGCGCCTTAGACCGCTCGGCTAATCCTTACTGATATTGATTTCTTTGTTGTCCTTGTTGTTTCGGATCCCTTATGATATTCTAAAACTGTCTGTTCAGTCAGTAAGATGCTACCGATTTCATACATCATGTTTATGTTAATGTGCTAGTCTCCATGTGAAGTTACGTATTTTTTTACAGTCTTTTCAGTCCAGAACTTTGGGCATCATTTTGAGTAAATTAACAAATTACCATGTTAATCAGTATCCAAATTAAATGATTATTTTTTCACATGTCTGCCGCTACGACGTACCTGATTTTTTTGATTTTTTTGTACATTTCACAACAATTGTTTGTAAAAATACCATGAAAGGCTTTAAACTGTCCATTTCTCTGAATTAAATGCATGGCCCACCACCCTTTAAGAAAGCCCTGGAGTAGCAACCTAACGTTAGTGGAAGATATAACGTGTTGGATTTCTGTGCCTCTACACTACTACTCAGTGATGTATTGTGGGGAATAAAATATCAAAACAGTTCTCATTTTGAAGGGCTCATTTGTGATGAGCTTTTGCTGATGCACCTCAAGCGAGCAACACGTGACTCGTACATCAAAGCTATAACAACATCGCTTTAGTACTCTCGTGCCTCTCTCTATAGCTTCCTCTATACTGGAGTGCGGACTCTAGACTGATGCTCTGCTGTTTGTGTTGCAGGTGCCGGCGGCAGGGGTCCGCAGACGACCCAGGTAGACGTGTCCACGCAGGTGAGTGATTCCTCGGATTGGCAGCACTGCAGCAAGTTATTTTGAAAAATAAGGATTAAATAACACGATTTGACCATATGCATTGTACGGCAATGGAAAATTACACGTGCAAGTAATAGCTTTGGCAGGGTATTATTCCTTTTTTAAAATTTAGAGTACAAACCTGGACCGTACACTGTCTGATAGGAAGGAAAATCATGACTCTATATATTTGCTACTACTACATGTTGTTGTTTGAGATGTTTGTAGATTCTTTTACGTCTGTTTGTACATCATTCCTCTTAGGACTAGTGGTATAATCTTTCACGATGTTGTTTTTTTTGTCTCCGCAGGTGAGTTAGCTGATAGTCATTGGCAGAAACTAACAGCACAAACAAAATTATCTTCTATATTAACAACTTCGTTCATTGTGACGAGGCTGTGAAATACAGCTTGAAAAATTATCGTATTCAGTATAACAAAAAACCAGCTAAACTTACATATTTCACGTGTTTTATTTACTCGATGACATGTTTCGGGCCAGGACCCATTTTCAAATCAAAATGCCAGATAGTCAAACCGGTATTTCCAAAAATACAAAACTATGTCAAATATATTGATATTATGAAGTGCAAATGAACAATTACAGCGCATACAGAGTTATCTGTATGGGCTGTAACTATTCATATGACTATGTTTTAACATGGTTTGTATTTCTAGAAATACGGTTTTCACTATCTGGCACGGTGATTTGAAAATGGGCCCTGGTCCGAAACTAGTCATCGAGTAAAAGAAACACGTGAAATATGTAAGTTTAGCCTGTTTTTCGTTGAGGGATTAGCAGAAGTGGCTGCCCTGCAATGACTCCACCGTGTTGGAAATTAGTAAGCATTATATTGATACTTTTCAGTACATAATGATTTTTACTACGTTAAATGAAACGAGAGGAATCAGTGAGGATGAAATCAATAAAATACAATGATATGAAATGAAATAGTCGTAAGTTAAACGCCTCTGCCAATAGTGACTCTGCAGTTGGATGACATTGCATTGCAGATTAAAGCGGAGCTCTACCATTACTGACGCACGAAAGCTGAAGGGTGACTAAAATGGCATAATAACAGTTACGCAAGAACATTTTAATGAATTTAAAAGCTAGATTGTACCTCCAGAATGTGAAAAAGCTCCTTCTCGAAACCAGATAATGGAACACGTCGACTGCAAAATGCTCGTTCACCATGACGGCACCGAACGGATAACGACAGAATTATGACCGAGATACTAAATTCTGTATTTCTAAAGCCTTCACTGAAGTTCTTGAGGAAATTCCTACGTTCGACCGATCCTCGGATGCGAAAACCACAGATATTGAAATGAGTGAGAGCTGAACTGCAAAACTGCTTAAATCGCTCAACTGAGGAAATTACAGAGGACATTAGTGGCGTTTCTGTCAAAAATATTCTCTCTCTCTCTCTCCCTCTCTCTCTCTCTCTCTCTCTCTCTCTCTCTCCCTCCCTCCCCCCCTCACACACACACACACACACACACACACACACACACACACACACACACACACACACACACGATTGTGCGCATACGTACGTACATACTGGGTGTTCGGAAATTCCCACGATAAACCTCTAGGTCTTGTAGAGGAGAGTGGGTGCGTAATATTTTAAACTGGAACCCCTATCAGGCAACGTACCGTTTACACGCTACAACCATTTGAAAACATTTTTAAGACGACACTTTTACAAACAACAGATCAGGCGTTACCCAGCACATCACTTGTTTTATAGTTCTGTTCATTAATAGCAAAAAAACTGATCGTGCACTCGTTGACTGGTTCTCTTCAACGTGATGCAGTACGACCTCTTCCAATTCCAGTGTGCGCCATTTCCTTGGAGCACCACAGTCACGCCTGCTGACGGTGAAGGTACTCTGTCCCAAAGCTGATGCGTAATTGTGGTGAAAAGGATATGCAATTGAGTCGGACGTTGTGGAGAAGAGTCTTGATAAAGGCGATGAGCTTCGCCGTTCAGAAGGATTATGTTGGTATCCTCAGAAATGTTGCTCTAACACTCACGGACAGGTGAATGCGACTCGAACGAGGTCACAGAGAAGGATAGGCGTTAAATGATTTCAGCTGATCCAACTAACACCCTCCCCCCCCCCCCCCCACCCTCCATTACTACCCTGCTGCATATCTACCTAACAAACACGTTTTCAAACGGCTGTAGCACAGAAACGGTACGTTTCCGGACACGGATTTCTATAACAAATATTATGTACTCACACCCCTCTACAAATCCTAAGAGCTTGTAACAAGAATTTCCGAGCACCCTGTGTGTACTATACTCTTCCTCACTACTTCACCCACGTATGCGTTCAACCCACATACACTGCGCACATCTCACCCTCCTCCCCCTTCTACAAGTCCACCAGTTTCTCCTCTTCCTCCTCCTCGACCCGTCTCTGTGTGCAGGGATGTGAGCGTTTATTTATTCCAGTCTTTAATTGTTAATGAAATACTGTGAACTGCCTTTGCAGTAACATATGGAGTAAATGCCATTACCATGTAATAGGGATTGTAGTAAAAAAATTATAAACAATCCATAGAGGAAATTATGCGAAGTGAAGAGCACATCTGTAGTTCTTTCTTTTTTTTTTATTGGATTTCAATTTCTGAAAATATTTGAGGTGAACTGCGTAGCGGAATCTGCCTGTATATTGCGCTTAGCAGTGATGACCTTCGTGGAAACTGAACAGCTCCTCCATAGGAATCAACACTGTTTCCGAGAGCACCGATCTTTTGAAACCCAGCTTGCTCTTTTGGTTCATGATACTCAGAAGACAGTAGCTTCCTCAGCTCGGGGTTGAACAGTATTTGTTGATATTCAGACGAGCCTTCAAACCAGGGTCTCCTGTTTACGGAGAGCAATCACCTTAACCATGTGGGTCATCCAAGTTCCCTGTGCAGGACTTATCTGAATGTGGCTAATGTGTGTCTTCTATTGCTTACGAGCACTGCAGATGGACCCTGCACGAGAGGTAGTCATGAAGTTTTATAGTATGTGTCTCTAAATTGAGTGTAAAAAGTGAGAGGTCTAATAGAATTGCTCATAAGAAGCAAATTTTCGCGTGCCGCCTGGAAGATAGGCAGACAACCCTGCATCCAGGTCGAAATGGTAGCAGGTATTCCAGGCAGGACGACACCACGGAATTTCTTCCGGCATCTTCTGGGACAGGAACGAATTGCATTTGGCAGTGCAAACGCCTGTTTGATACCATGTATCACAGAGGGCGGCACCTGTGCACCTGCACAGTCTGCTTCACCCTGATTCATTGGTCAACAAGCGAGGATACTCTTGGGCCTGGTACTGTGCGTGAACGGAAAAAGGAGTGCTTTTAGTGGGAGGAAAGGGCAGGCACGCACTATGGAGACGGATGAAGAGCTGATAGCGCGAATGATGGAAGCCTCATGCAATCTGCACTTTGCCAGTGGTGTTCGAAAAAGTGCGATAAACTCTCAGGATTTCTTGCACCGCGTACATTCAAGCAGGAGGGCGTAATTTCGAGCAATTTTTGTAAATATTTGCAAATAAAGGTAATGTAACGTGAATCCCACCTCTTTTTAACTTTGATGTCACAAACAAATTGAAGGCGTTGCACTGTAGACTTGATACCATGTCGACTTGGATGCCAGGCCGTACGCCTACCTTTCCGGCGGTGTGCGGCGCTGATAAATGACCGCTAGTGCTGAACGCTAAGGGACGCGGACTTGGGTTACAATGCTTGTTATGAGCCGCTCCTCCACCCCTTTGCAAGTGTTTCTTCATCCAACCAGTCAGTGGTCGGTGCGATAGTCGATATTCCGGTTTCCGCAAGACCACCGAAGTTAAGCAACGTCGGGTGTGGCCAGTACGTCGGGTATGTCACGCGCTTTTGACAGTCTTCCATTTGCCTTTACGACAGAGGGAAGATGAGGGGGCGGTACGCAAAGTCCCTGATCACCATACTTTGCGCCAATCGCCTGGATTACATTTCAAGCCTCTCCTCAGCGTTTCAAAAGTGAGGCCATCCGACATTGTTGATATTGACACTAAGCTCGGCGGCTCCCTTGCTGTTAGTGGAGAGGAGTAGGATATGTGTCGACAGAGCATTTCACTGTTTCTCTTCTCTCACCATCGCAGAGCAAATACACGGTCAAGTCACATTAATATGACCCCCGCCTATGTTCGCCGTCAACGTGCTATAACCACCCTCAGACAAATATGGAAGCATTAACAGTGGAGGGTATATAAAGCGTTTCGGGCGAGACGCAGGGAATAGTGCAGTCGTTCTCGTAATGCGGGAGAGAGTGATCTATCTCGCGTGCAAAACTGCATGATCATTGACTTTCGGATTAAGGGTGGAAGTATTTCCGAAACGGCTAACTTTGTACACTGTTCGCGTGCCACAAACGTTAAAGTATACCGAACCGTAAATTCATGTTCAAAACTTTTTCTTAAGAATTTACCTTATTTACTAGCGATTCATCAAGAACATTGACACATTTAATCACACTATCTGAGCGTGGAAGTAGTTGCCAGTGAGTAACTGATGAAAACAAATCAAATTTCTTTCAAAAATTGCAAATTTTATTCCTAAAAGCCCTTTTTTCTTTTGAAACAGATTTAAAATTATAATGAGAAAGCACCCTCTAAACATCAAGTTACAATTTATTCAGAGGCAGAAAGAACAAATTTTTGACAGTATGAGCTTTCAGGCTGAGAACCTTGCCACTCCCTTTTGATATGGCCGTAGTCACGAACACTCACAACAACCTCTGAAAGGCTACTCTGGTGCAAATCTGCAACACACCAGATTACTTTACTAAAATTTTTCACAACTCACACAAGCATATAAACTATGGACACCGTAGGAGGGATGGAAAGGGTACAAAGACTAACATTAGAAGATTAACTTGCCACCGAGGGTGCAACTTGATTTAAAAAAAAAAAAAAAATTTCTTACAGTGGAAGGGTGGCAACTTTATATACTAAAATAACCATTTAAATAAAAACCCATGAAATGCAGTATAAAATAAAATATACAAAGTTAACCAAACAAGCTCTACATTACACATATGCCGCCTCTCAAGATGATAGCCAAGATAAAAACATATTTCAGAAATTCGGCCGTTACACGTCAAGCAATAAAATCATTAACACCGAATCCGACAAACATGACAGAGGCAGCTATTAACGTACTGCAGACCGACCGACAGACAGACAGACACTAACTGCCTAACAAATGCGGACGGGAGACAGACCAGCAAGCTGGAGACGAGAGACTGACCAAGAAAACAAATAGAATTTAACAAGTAAAGGAAACAACATATCACGAATCACTTAACTTCTAATAAACTGCGATGTCTGGCGAAGACCTGGCGCAGCATCCCCCAAAACGCTATCCCGAACCATCCGCTGCCAGCCGCTTCAACGGACGCAGGAAGGCGCGCCGATCTCCCGTCCCACGGCGTCGCAGCTCGCACCGGCCAGACCGATGTCGTGGGTTGACTCCTGTTGCTCTCGTGTCGGCCGCGAAGCCACTACCCCTCGCTATACGGCGCGGCCCACTGGACTCACGTGGCGACCACACATGCGCCGACGCTCACGACGGACAAGTCGTCTTGTATCCAAGTGCGCGACAGACCAACCGATCGATCCAACCGCCAATGACCATTGCCTGAACAAACTCGAGCAGACTGGCGGCCTAACAGATGCTAGCACTCTGGACGACAGGCAGACACTGACTGCCCCACACTGACCCAGCTGACCAACTGACCGACTGGCGAGTTTTTTTTCCTTTATTGTTATTTTAATACCTAAACAACAGGTAGGCTGTCAGCGGCATGCTACGCCGCTCTTCAGCCATAGTGTTGACAATAACAGAACACAGAATGGAGAATCAGTATGAACAAAGTGACGTGGAAGAAAGAGTGGTCACAGATACACAAAAAACACGAAGCCGTTCACACTCGACGATGTTGTTGTTTGTTGCGGTCTTCAGTCCTGAGACTGGTTTGATGCAGCTCTCCATGCTACTCTATCCTGTGCAAGCTTCTTCATCTCCCAGTACCTACTGCAACCTACATCCTTCTGAATCTGCTTAGTGTATTCATCTCTTGGTCTCCCTCTACGATTTTTACCCTCCACGCTGCCCTCCAATGCTAAATTTGTGATCCCTTGATGCCTCAAAACATGTCCTACCAACCGATCCCTTCTTCTAGTCAAGTTGTGCCACAAACTTCTCTTCTCCCCAATCCTATTCAATACCTCCTCATTAGTTACGTGATCTACCCACCTTATCTTCAGCATTCTTCTGTAGCACCACATTTCGAAAGCTTCTATTCTCTTCTTGTCCAAACTGGTTATCGTCCATGTTTCACTTCCATACATGGCTACACTCCATACAAATACTTTCAGAAACGACTTCCTGACACTTAAATCTATACTCGATGTTAACAAATTTCTCTTCTTCAGAAACGATTTCCTTGCCATTGCCAGTCTACATTTTATATCCTCTCTACTTCGACCATCATCAGTTATTTTGCTCCCCAAATAGCAAAACTCCTTTACTACTTTAAGTGTCTCATTTCCTAATCTAATCCCCTCAGCATCACCCGATTTAATTTGACTACATTCCATTATCCTCGTTTTGCTTTTGTTGATGTTCATCTTATATCCTCCTTTCAAGACACTGTCCATTCCGTTCAACTGCTCTTCCAAGTCCTTTGCTGTCTCTGACAGAATTACAATGTCATCGGCGAACCTCAAAGATTTTACTTCTTCTCCATGATTTTTAATACCTACTCCGAATTTTTCTTTTGTTTCCTTTACTGCTTGCTCAATATACAGATTGAATAACATCGGGGAGAGGCTACAACCCTGTCTCACTCCTTTCCTAACCACTGCTTCCCTTTCATGCCCCTCGACGATAACGACACTGAAAACACGTTGACACGGCGCACAGAACACTGGTGAATCCGACGGCACAAGTGAACGTAGAAGCTTGACGGCGGACACTAACAAACACAAAACGACGCTATACACAAGAGACACAGATGGCGATGATCTCCGGCGCGCGAATGTTCACTGAGCGGGTGCGAGTCTGGGGACCTGCCAAGAGAGGATGGGGGGGGGGGGGAGAGGGAGAGGGGAGAGCAGAGATGCCATGGGCAGGGGAGATAGGGGGAGGGAGGAAGTGGGAGGGGAAGCACGGGGGAAGAGGGGTGGAGGGAGGGGACGGGGGAAAAGGAAAGAGAAGGGAAGGGATGGGAGGAGGGTGCCTAAAGGTAAGGACACCGGAAGTTGGGGGTGGGGCAAGGTCAAAGTTGATAGGAGGGGTAGATGGAGGGGAGGAGGACATCATCAGGGAGGGGGAGCTGACAGAAACCACCTTGGGAGAGGGTAAGGAGGGTGGAGAGATGGAGACCGGGTGGGACGTGGGAATACAGGCGCGGCAGCGGGCGGGGGTGGGAGAGGATCGGGGAGACTAGCGGGTGAGGAGGATCGAGTTTACAGGAGGTGTACAGGATCCGTATCCTTGCAAGGAAAAGGAGTAGGTGGGGGAAGGGGATGAGATCATATAGGATCTGCATGGGGGAGGGGAGACGGATGCGATAGGCAAGGCGGAGAGCATGGCGTTCAAGGATTTGGAGGGATTTATAAAAGGTAGGGGGGCGGAGATCCAAGCCAGATGGGCATAACAAAGGATAGGGCGGATGAGGTGTGGAGGATGGTGGAGGGGTCCAGACCCCACGTACGGGCGGAGAGGAGCTTGAGGAGACTGAGTCGGGAGCGTGCCTTGGCTTGGATTGTCCGGAGGTGGGGAGTCCAGGAGAGGCGACGGTCGAGGGTGACGCCAAGGTACTTAAGGGTGGGAGTGAGGGCGATAGGACGGCCATAGATGGTGATATAGAAATCAAGGAGGCGGAAGGAAGGGGTGGTATTGCCTACAATGATCACCTGGGTTTTGGAGGGATTGACCTTGAGCAATCACTGGTTGCACCAAGTGGTGAACCAGTCAAGATGGGATTGGAGAAGGTGTTGGGAGCGCTGTAGTGTGGGGGCAAGGAAGGCGGTGTCATCGGCAAACTGGAGAAGGTGGACGACTGGTGAGCTTATAGCGCCCCTTAAATGCTCGTGAACAGGCAACTTTCCCATTTTCCCCCAGAGGGAGATACCAAAGCTGCAATTGCCACAGCGGCGCCACCGCCAGAAACGGAGGGTGACTCCTTTACACAACGCGCTGTGGCGCGCTCTTCAAAACAGCAATTTTTTCCACGGCTCATATACCATGCATGGCAAAATGACGCTATCCAAAACCAGCCCCTAGGCAAGTGTTATGCATCATGGGCCATAGATGACAGGTGTCGACGAAAGCTGCGGAGACGTGTACGGTAGAATAGGCGAGCAACTGTTGAGCATCTGACCACCCAGATGAACCAAGGGCTACCAACAGCGTCTATTCAAGGACCGTTCAGCAAACGTTGCTGCTAACGGGCCTCCGCAGTAGGCGCCTTCTTCGTACACCAATGCTGACTGCTGTTCACCGGCGACGAAGGCTGCCACTTACACGCTAATAGCGCAACTGAATGTGCACTCAGTGACGATAGGTTGCCTTTTCAGATTAATCACGTTTTATGCACCATCGAACAGGCAATATTGTCGAAGGGTCCGGGGGAGGAGAGAGCGTTATGGTTTGCGGAATATTTTCGTGGCATTCCCTGTGTCACCTCATCATTCCGGAAGGCACAGTGGTTCATGTCAAATATGCATCTATCTTAGTTGATCATGTCTAACCCTACACGCACTTTGTTTTCTCCTCAGCGTGATGGCATCTACCAGCAGGAGCGTGTAACGTCTCACACAGCTCACAGTGTACGTGTGTAGTTTGAAAACCACCACAAGTTTACCGCACTCACGTAATCACCAAAGGATGTAAATCCATATGAGATTCTGTGGGACAAGGTCGATAAGGCTATTCGCACCCATGGATCCTCAACCTAAAAACCTAGCGTTCCTGGTCACGGCAATAGAATCAGCATCGCTCCACATCTCCGTCGGTACCTTCCAGAATCTCGCTGATTCTCTTCCAGCATGACAGCACTACAAAAGGTGATTACTCAGACTTTTGACATGTGGCCACATTAATTTGACTGGACAGTGTACATGACACCACATTACACATACTCATCTCAATCGTATACTGTTAAATGTTACAACCAAACAACAGATAAAGCCCCTCACCTCCCGAAGGAAAGGTTCCTACGGGTGTAAAGGACAAAAAACACCTTTCGAACTCAGGAGACTGAACCCGCATGTCGGGGTCTCGCAGCCAATCATATATATGACTTCCCTTTCGCTTCTTCCGAGGAAAGAGGAAGAAGTAACTGATTCCATTTCTGAAAAATGGCAAGAGGATGAGGGGAGATAACATTTGATATCCCAAAGAAGCAGCTTGTGCCCGCGACGTAAGTGATAGCAATGAAATGGTATTACGTGTCACTCAATTACATGAACTTAGCGCGAAAAGATGGGTCGACTTGAGACTTTAGAGAATTTAGGCGTAAATGGTCTTTGGTTTTTGGACATTCCCATGGCCACATGCGCGATATGGTGGTGTATCAATGTGGTACAAGCGATGGTGTAGCACTCACGGCCGCTTAACATGGTGTAGGTCGCAAAAAGATAATAACCGACATGGATTGTTAATGAGTGTCTGGTTTTGTCGATGATAATCGGTCTCGGAGCCGACAGGAAGTACTGCTGTTAGTGAATGCAGGACCATTCCACTCGAACACTGTGTGGGGAACCGCAGGCAATGGAGATTTGGAGTCGGGCTCACGCACAAGGCCGCTGCTCACAGCGGCGCATAGACCTGCATGTACAGTGCAGTCCGACGAGTCGCCGTTATAAAACTATACGAGGCATCGACAGCCCAGTGAGGCGTTTGAGCCACTCATGAGGAGGGTGAAGCTGAGCCTGGATGTGGTTCTCTGCTGTTTTGACATTATTTGCACCTATACATTCAGGTTACCGTGAACGTGAACAACGATGTTTATTTTAGGATGCTCAGTGACCAAAACACAGCCATTTGCTCCACATTTTCGTAATGAGTACGCTGTAGGCCCTCCGTTCCCTCACGATGTCAACAGCCGTATTCACATGGCTGCGTGTGTGGTTGGTAGGGAAGCGAGTAAAGTATTGATTTTTCCTAGCCGCTCAGCCGAGTTCAGTCCGACAGAGCGCTTGATGCATGCTGTGCGCTACTAACAAAGAGGTTGGACCGTATACTTATATAAAATAAAATGTTTAAATATTGTTTCAAAACTTGGTAAGAATATGAAAGACTTTGAAAAGGTTAAATATTGCGAATCTCAACAATGTTCATTAATTGTTTACTTCAAAAATCCCCTTTTTGTAAAATGCCAAGAGGCACACAATATATAAGTTCAACTTCTGGAATTACACTCCTGGAAATGGAAAAAAGAACACCTTGACACCGGTGTGTCAGACCCACCATACTTGCTCCGGACACTGCGAGAGGGCTGTACAAGCAATGATCACACGCACGGCACAGCGGACACACCAGGAACCGCGGTGTTGGCCGTCGAATGGCGCTAGCTGCGCAGCATTTGTGCACCGCCGCCGTCAGTGTCAGCCAGTTTGCCGTGGCATACGGAGCTCCATCGCAGTCTTTAACACTGGTAGCATGCCGCGACAGCGTGGACGTGAACCGTATGTGCAGTTGACGGACTTTGAGCGAGGGCGTATAGTGGGCATGCGGGAGGCCGGGTGGACGTACCGCCGAATTGCTCAACACGTGGGGCGTGAGGTCTCCACAGTACATCGATGTTGTCGCCAGTGGTCGGCGGAAGGTGCACGTGCCCGTCGACCTGGGACCGGACCGCAGCGACGCACGGATGCACGCCAAGACCGTAGGATCCTACGCAGTGCCGTAGGGGACCGCACCGCCACTTCCCAGCAAATTAGGGACACTGTTGCTCCTGGGGTATCGGCGAGGACCATTCGCAACCGCTCCATGAAGCTGGGCTACGGTCCCGCACACCGTTAGGCCGTCTTCCGCTCACGCCCCAACATCGTGCAGCCCGCCTCCAGTGGTGTCGCGACAGGCGTGAACTGAGGGACGAATGGAGACGTGTCGTCTTCAGCGATGAGAGTCGCTTCTGCCTTGGTGCCAATGATGGTCGTATGCGTGTTTGGCGCCGTGCAGGTGAGCGCCACAATCAGGACTGCATACGACCGAGGCACACAGGGCCAACACCCGGCATCATGGTGTGGGGAGCGATCTCCTACACTGGCCGTACACCACTGGTGATCGTCGAGGGGACACTGACTAGTGCACGGTACATCCAAACCGTCATCGAACCCATCGTTCTACCATTCCTAGACCGGCAAGGGAACTTGCTGTTCCAACAGGACAATGCACGTCCGCATGTATCCCGTGCCACCCAACGTGCTCTAGAAGGTGTAAGTCAACTACCCTGGCCAGCAAGATCTCCGGATCTGTCCCCCATTGAGCATGTTTGGGACTGGATGAAGCGTCGTCTCACGCGGTCTGCACGTCCAGCACGAACGCTGGCCCAACTGAGGCGCCAGGTGGAAATGGCATGGCAAGCCGTTCCACAGGACTACATCCAGCATCTCTACGATCGTCTCCATGGGAGAATAGCAGCCTGCATTGCTGCGAAAGGTGGATATACACTGTACTAGTGCCGACATTGTGCATGCTCTGTTGCCTGTGTCTATGTGCCTGTGGTTCTGTCAGTGTGATCATGTGATGTATCTGACCCCAGGAATGTGTCAATAAAGTTTCCCCTTCCTGGGACAATGAATTCACGGTGTTCTTATTTCAATTTCCAGGAGTGTAGATTCAGTTTATTATAAAAACATATGGTAGAAGTTTCCATGAAGATACCTCTCTTATTTTTTTAGTTATTAAGGAAAAATCAGTTTTCGTATCTAAATTATATCAAGCGAGATGGATTAATTAAACTTTGTTATTAAGATACAAAGCCAAGATGACAGCACTGTATTTATTATATATAATAATGAAGCTATACCAGGTTTCGCTATTGTAAAATTTAAAAACGTAAATAATTAAAACAGAGGCAGTTCAGACACTACCATTTACCATGGGTTCCCTTTGGAAACTAGTGGAGCTCAAAATTTAAGAGTTATCGGGCTACAGATTGTTTGAAACCTAAATACCGAGTACTTATAGAAATTGTGACCGTTGTCAGTCTTTAACTAGTGGTAAACGGTGCTGGCTGGACACTGCTGCCGCCGCTGGAAGTAGTTTTGGAGCACGTGTTGCCTCCGCCGTCCTCAGCGAGCAATACATATAACGAGACGACTGCACCTGGGAGGTGATTCGATCGCTGTCAGTCAAACGAGAGCGCGCTACACTCCGCTGTGAATCTGTTCGCGTCCGTCCAAGCCTCGGATGGCGTTAATAATGGCTGATATTACTATGTTCAGGTCGACTCATTTTTCCTAAAAATTGAGGAAACGATGTGAAAGAGAACCTACTTCGACTATGAATTTATATGGAAAGCGCGTGTTTTGTTCTCCATGTTACGTTTTGTGTGCCGCCTGTTATATTATAGAAAACTCCGTGGGAAGTGTCCAAGATTATTCTCCAGTTTCTGTGTGAGCAATTAACTTTTTCTAAGTGGCAACAAAGAATAGATACCGTCACTGAACTGTTGAGAACATTAAGACAAGCTTAAATGATGTTCATACTTACTCTTGAGGGTGTGAACATTCATCATAATTTTAGTGTTTCATCTATATTCAGCAACTGTGGTTGTACATACAGAAGTAATCAGCAACCACTTGCATGAAAGAAATTTAATTTCTGAACCGGTTTGAGGGACTTAGTGGCCTTCTTCAGAAGGATGTGATACATAGCGCCTGTGCAGACACTACGAACCGCAGCCTTCTGAGAAGAGCGCTAAGCGCATGAAACGGGTTAAGAAATTAAATTTCTTTTATGCAACTGATTCCTGCTTATTTCGATGTATATTTACGATAATACAGTTTCGTTAAACGACAGTAGAATTTTATTTGTCGTCGTGGTTCCTAAAACCTTAGCATTATACTTCGAGAATTAGAACCTTTTTTTTCAGCGTAGTCGAGCTGAGAAGTGGACCAGTGGAATGAAGACTATGGACAGTACGTTCTCCATCGATTTCTGGCTGTCCACATAAATAGTTTTCACGCCCTTGTAAAAGGCTGTGGTATCCAAAAGTCGCATAAGACTAGCAAACATTTCAGATTACAAAGAGAGTAAAGCACTAATTTTACCGCCGCCCCAAACTTTGTTTCTTATTTTACGAACTCTATAGCACCCTGCTGTTTCTCGACTGGCTCGCTTAAGCAAGCGATCTCAATCCCACTGGAAATGTTTGGAACTAACTGTATCAGCGGGAGAAACTTAGCAACCAACATTTCCGTAATTTGGTAACTGAACGGCTTCTGATCCTTCGCTTCATCCGAACGTGGCTTGCCTGAAGAAGAAACTTGTGGACTCCCTTCTTCGCCAAATTAATATCATTATGAAACCTAGAGGCGGTGTCACACGGCATTAGCGTGATTACTCTTGGAGAAGGTAAATTTTTTTGTCCGGTTTACTTAGGTAATGTCAACTGCTGCTGGCGACCAGCGATAATCTGCGATACACTAGCGTTTATACTCCAAGTACCTGGTACACCTGCCTAATGTCGTGTAGGGACCCCGCGAGCACGTAGAAGTGGCATGGACTCGACTAATGCCTGAAGTAGTGCTGGAGGGAACTGACACCATTAATCCTGCAGGGCTGTTCATAAATCCGTAACAGTACGAGGGGTTAGAGGTCTCTTCTGAACAGCACGTTGCAAGACATTCCAGATACGCTCATTAATGTTCATGTCTGGGAAGTTTAGTGGTCAGTAAAAATTTTTGGAAATTTGTGATAAAGTGTTATGGGACCAAACTGCTGAGGTCACCGGTCCCTAAGCCTACACACTACTTAATCTAACTTAAACTAACTTATGCTATGGACAACACACACACCCATGCCCGAGAGAGGACTTGAACCTCCGACGGCGGGGAGCCGCACGGACCATGACAAGGCGCTTCAGCCCGCGCGGCTACCCCGCGAGGCTTAGTGGCCAGTGGAAGTGTTTTAACTCAGAAAAGTATTCCTGGAGCCACTCTGTAGCAATTCTGGACGTGTAGGTATCGCGCAGTCGTACTTGAATTGTCCAACTCCGTCGGAATGCACAATGGACATGAAGGGATACAGGTGATCAAATAGGAGGCCCACGTACGTGTCACCTGTCAGAGTCGTATCTAGACGTATCAGGGGTCCCATATCACTCCAACTGCACACGCCCCACCCCATTACAAAGCCTCCAACAGCTTGAACAGTCCCCTGCTGACATTCAGGGTCCATGGATTCATGAGGTTATCTCCATAGCCGTACATGTCCGTCCGCTCGATACCACGTGAAACTAGACTCGTCCGACCAGGCAACATGATTCCAGTCATCAACAGTCCACTATTGGTGTTGACGGGCCCAGGCGAGGCGTAAAGCTTTGTGTTGTACAGTCAAGGGTACACTTTGTGATGGACCAGCATTGAAATCTGCCGCAATTTGGGAATGGTTGCACTTCTGTCGCGTTGAACGTTTCTCTTCAGTAGCCGTTGGTCCCGTTCTTGCAGGATCTTTATCCGGCCGCAGCGATGTCAGAGATTTGATGTTTTACCGGATTCCTGATATTCACTGTACACTCGTGAAATGGTCGCACGGGGAAATCCTCCCATCGCTCGTGCGCCGACTGTAACACCACGTTCAAATTCACTTAAATCTTGATAACCAACAACTGTAACAGCAGTAACCGATCTAACAACTACGCCAGACACTTGTTGTCTTATATAGGCGTTGGCGACGGCAGCGCCGCATTCTGCCTCTTTACATTTCTCCGTATTTTACTATCCGTAATATGCATGTCACGTTTCACATAAATTTGTCAATATGCAGCATTTATGACGAGTGAGATTCTGCAGTGATTAAAAAAATGGACTCGTATTCAATAGGAGTGGCGCTGTAGGGTATGTAGTGTCATCCTGACCTAAATCTTCCATGGATTTTTCTAGCTCTATGTGAATGCTGATAAGATTCGTTCAATCGGTAAAAACCGATTTCCTTCCTCACCGGTTTGGTAGAGACAATGTTCCTTCCCTATAGTGCCACTTCCATGTTGACGAAACCTTTAGCTATTACCCCGCACTATTATATTTACTCGAAGTACTAAAACCCTGACTGACGTCGTTTTTTCAGGAAATTGAGTGCAAATTCGTAAGTGTGGATTGTGGTTTAGTTCTCAGAAACTAGTAATCAGGAGATTTTAATGGATTAAAGTACGCCGCAGCATGCAGGGCACTCAGATGAGATGAGTGACCATGGCGAATGGAACAGATTAAATGGAAACGCCGCAACAGAAAACACTTTGACATAGTACCCACTTTTGCTAATGAAACGTTTCGAAACTATATGTGAAGGGAGGTAGTTAAACTGTAGCGTGTGGGGAAACGGTGAGATATGCATCAAGCAACATACATGTCATTTTATCTTTCTCGCAGTACAACAACTCGCAACAACAAATTTGCAGCTTCACTGCCCCAAATACACTGGTTGAGGGTGCACTATTTCTCGAATTTATTGATATTAATAATTCGCAGTCGCTGTAATTAATGTGAAAGCATTCTTCCTAAGCAATTAGTTTTGAATTCGGATACAGCGATCTGACTTCAATCAGTTCGATTGAAACGAGAGTCATCAAATTGTGGTTTTCATAACGACTATGGCGTGCAGGCCGCCTGTATGTATTTTTAATTGCTTCCTTTGCCTAATGTGGGATATCTGATGATGTGCTTTTGTGCTGTCGGTCGTCACGAGACATTTGTTTTTCACCGACCGATAACTGATCCGAGTTTCAGCCTTCATTACTCAGCTAACTTCCTCTGTGAGTAAAGTTGAACAACTAATAAGCTCACCAGGCAAACAACCACCCACCCCCACGAAACATCACGCTGAACTATTTACTACTTACTTTAGTCTTGATACTAGTACGTTTCTTCACGTATACCGTACACAGCTAAATCCGTGGAGAAACCAAATTACGGGGGATGTTGTTTTTACAGTCTTATTCACTGTTCGAAATAATACTAGGCGTTTGCTATGTGTGTAAGATACAGTGATCTAGCAGGACAGGCGAGGTGTGATTTTATCGGTGAGTGTTGGTCAAGACCTCAACACGTTGAAAAAGCCAGTCTCCTTCAGAGCAGTGTTCCATGTAGTTGTGAGTCCATTACGTGGGAGCTATGTGAATCGGAAAGTGGGGAAATTGTTGGCGCTCGTACGGAAACTGCGTCCTTAACCAAGATAGCCGAAGTGTTTGGCGTTTCAAGAGGCACCGTGCTGAGGATCTGCACCGCATACAGGCAAAGAGGACAAGCATCTACCGGTAAGTCACAACGCGGGCGAAAGTGTGTTGACTGATCGTGATAGACAACCATTGGAGACGACTGTGACGAAAAATAAGAGGACAACAGGTAAAAAAGTCACTGCAGAAATGAATGTCACACTCGCGAAACCTGTCAGCACCTAAGCAATGCGAATGGACTTTCATAAGCTGCTAATAGCAGGGCGAACTGAAATCCCAGAACTACAGATCACCAATGTAAATTCTCGCAAAGTAGAACGTGGCATCGACGTCGTAAAACCTGGACTGTAGATCAAAGAGAGAAAGTCATTTGCTCGGATCAGTCTTGTACGCTGTGCTGCGGCGCGGTTCCTTCCGTACCTTTACGACGAGCCTGAACCTACCTGTGAAAATTGTCTCAGTAGATCATCAATAGGGAAGCCGAGCGAAACCTACTGTACTTTGACGTGAATCAGCCTGCAATTAAAGTCACTAATCTACGTTTCGGGAGAAAGTTTTGACACGAAATGAAAGGTTGGAAATTTTGTCCTTAATGAATATATTCTGAAACGTAGGTGAACAAGTATCACTGCCAAGCCAGTGCTAGTCTCAACACAGTCACGCGCAAACCCTTTCCCTCGCCATAGCAAGTTTATGGTGTTGCATTTCCCGAAAACGTAATAGCTACAAAAATACGGAATGTTTTTCACTGAGAATGCTCGCCAAATATTAAGTCTGTCGGTACGTAATGCAGTCACAGTTTTTAGCCACCGACCTGCTCAATACGCCACACGGTATTTATGTCTTTTCTCGTCACAAAATTCACTTAAAAATTCCAAAATTTCTACACACCCGACGGAATAATTATGCCGTCACTTTACAACACTTTTGATGTATGAAACACTGCTAGATCCGGCAACTTATCATTTCCATCGGAACTACTACTACACATGTCCGAACTAGAATACTCTAAGTCTTCTCGACCAGCAGAGAAAGGCGCGCGAAGAATATTGCTTTACCATTGGTTAGTTTACTCAACAGCCAATAGCAAAACAACATTCTCGCGCGTGAGTCCGCGCTTTTCATCAATAACCAATCGCAAAATAGCAAACCTAACGACTGCACTTTTTACCGACGTAATTATCTAATATGCTGAAGTTTTGTTTATGCATAAAGTTATTTACTATTGTTATTTATACCTGAATTAACTTTACCTTTACCATAAACTTACTTTGAAAATCTATTCTACAAAAACCCCCTTTGTTTTCATCCGTACTTCTTCGAAATGTTCCCACACTAAATCCCACTACATAACTCGTTAAACAATTATCTTCATATTAACCTTAAATCACACTCACGCATCATTCATACTGCTAAAACACATTTATAACATTTTACATACACAAAAGACATAATAATAAATACTAGAACAGTTTATGAAAAAAAATTCTATTACTGTGAAACTTCCTGGAGATTAAAACTGTGTGCCGGACCGAGACTCGAACTCGGGACCTTTGCCTTTCGCGGGCAAGTGCTGTACCAACTGAGCTACCCAAGCACGACTCACCCCCCCCCCCCCCTCTCCCCCGTCCTCACAGCTTTACTTCCGCCAGTACCTCATTTCCTACCTTCCAAACTTTACAGAAGCTCTCCTGCGAACCATGCAAGACTAGCACTCCTGAGAGAAAGGATATTGCGAAGACATGGCCTAGCCACAGCCTGGGGGATGTTTCCAGAATGAGATTTTCACTCTGCAGCGAAGAGCTTCTGTAAAGTTTGTCCTCTATCGGCTGATACATAAACTACGTGCGCGTCCAGTCTCGCGTCACCATCTGTCACTATCCAGCTCTGAGACACATCTCCCACTTAACCGCCTCCAAGGCAGGATCGGCATACGGCGCTAAGCCTCAGCTGTTTCCAACTCCTGACCACAACACTACGATGTAGACTCCATGCTGCCAAGAGTGAAACCTGTCGGAGGTTCGGTGATGATTTTGGCAGTCGTATCGAGGCATTGCATGGATGCCATGTTTACTCTACAAGGTCGCATTGCTGCCAATGATTGTGACCATTTTGGCCGATCAGATTCATCCCGTGGTACAACGTTTGTTTCCCATTGACGACGCCGTGTTCCAGGACGACAGAACCTCTGCTCGCACAGATCACATCGTCCAGGACTGCCTTCGTGAACTCACGATTGAATTTTCGCATCTCTCATCGCCACCACAGTCACCAGAACTCAATACTGTTTAGCCATTGTGGTGTACGTTGCAGAGAAGGTGCGTGGTCGTTACCTGAACTTACACTATTTTGCAGGAAGAACGTTGTAAGATCCCCTTGAAAACCATTCAGGACGTGTGTTTATCTGTTCTGAGACGACTGTAAGCTGTTTTTCATGCCAGCTCTTTTCCTACACCGTATTAGGCAAGTTAATACGAGGGCTATCCACAAAGTACATTACGTTTTTTTCTACATAGTTGCCATTAAAATTAAGGCACCTATAGTAGCGATGGACGAGCTTGGAAATTCCTTCGTCGTAAAATTCGGCCGCCTGCGCCTTCAACCACGTGGTTACCTCTTTTGAGACAGAAAAAGTGTGATTTTTGTGGATTTCCTGTAAAGAGGCACCACAATAAACTCTCAAAGGTATTGACAAACTCTGCGCAACCTCAGAAGAGCAATACAAAACAAGCGCAGGGGAAAGTTGGGTTCAAAGATCTTGCCGATTCACGACAACGCCCGGGCCCACACGGCAAATGCCACTCGCGAAGTTCTCGAATCCTTTAAGTGGGAGTTGTTTCCTCATCCGTCGTACAGTCCCGACCTGGCACCGAGCGACTTCCACTTATTCCCAGCAATGGAGTAGTGGTTGGCTATGCAGCGTTTTGATGACGACGCACAGCTTCAAGAAGAGGTAACCACGTGGTTGAAGGCGGAGGCGGCCGAATTTTACGACGAAGGAATTTCCAAGCTCGTCCGTCGCTACGATAAGTGCCTCAATTTAAATGGCAACTATGTAGAAAAGTAGTATTTAAGTGTGGCTTTCATCTGTGTATAATAATAAAAAATTCCAATACTTTATTAATAATTCCAAACCGTAATGTACTTTGTGGATAGCCCTCGTATCTGTTGCCCAGTCTAACAATTAATAAGCAAAGTCTTTATGACGATTTTGAGAGAAGCGTCGATTGAAATAAACTTTCAGGTTTACTGAGCGTATCATGTTGAGATGGCTCCAGTTCTTCTTGTCTAGGGTTCTGATTCTTGAAGCTGGAAATCTCACAGCAGGTCCTCATGGTTTGTTAGAACTAGACAAATTTGAAGATTGTTGTTGTAGAACTTTTTTACGTAATTTTTTCTCATATTTTAATGTACCATACAGTTTTTGATTTTTCACATTAACAAAGCCGAAATTACATTGTGAGAATGAGATTTTCACTCTGCAGCGGAGTGTTCGCTGACATGAATCTTCCTGGCAGATTAAAACTGTGTGTCGGACCGAGACTCGAACTCGGGACCTTTGCCTTTCGTGTGCAAGTGCTCTACCAACTGAGCTACCCAAGCACAACTCACGCCCCGTCCTCAAAGCTATACTTCTTCCAGTACTTCGTCTCCTACCTTCCAAACTTGTTCGCACTTATTATACAAACATACGTCCGATCACATCAGATGCAAGCTTACGACTCTGACAGTCTGCGGGAAGAATAATATTCCAAAGTGTTTACAATTATTCCTAACAAATTAATTCCTACTAGCTTTCGTTACATTATTAATTTCGACTATTATTTCACAAATGAATCCGGAAATAAACATATTAAACAGTAGAGGATTGACTAATTAATAATAGAAATTTTAAGTGTGCAAATATTGCGTAATTTCAAATGTTTCTAAAATAAAGATTTAACTATAGATTCAAAACTAATTCTTCTCGATTATAACATCGAAACTAAAATATTTTATACAGTAATTCCTTTTCATACATTTTAGGTTGAAGTATAACATACGGTATATAAAATTATATGAAAGTTTTCAGAAAAGCAACTGCGTTAATATTAACCTGTCCAAAATTCGAATCCCCCTGCGGGTTCGGGGGTTAGAATAGGCCCGTGGTATTCCTGCCTGTCGTAAGAGGCGACTAAAAGGATTCTCAAACGTTTTGGCTTATAGGTGATGGTCCTCTCACGGGTCTGACCTCCATATTACCAAATTATTCCGAAGAGCGAGCAAATTGGGGAAGAGCGCCTTACATGGTGCATT
This sequence comes from Schistocerca piceifrons, assembly GCF_021461385.2. NCBI lineage: Eukaryota > Metazoa > Arthropoda > Insecta > Orthoptera > Acrididae > Schistocerca > Schistocerca piceifrons. The sequence continues at coordinate 316,216,066 of NC_060139.1, read as the reverse complement.
GTGTCCGTCGTGCATTGAGACCTTTAGCCACCTTTCTCGTCGTCGATTTTCCGTCCCGCTTGTTCTACATCTCTTGGGCGAGGATACATTCCTGGGTGCGATTTCCACCATGCACTGTGCAGTGTTGCTTTTTGCGGAGACGACGATCATGGACTTCCTTGCACCTAATATCCAGCACGGTAGCCAGTCCTTTGTGGTGGGCCGCCATGTACCCTGTTGGTTGTAGCCCCCTGACAACACAGGGATCGCTCTGCTGATGCCTGCGCCGTTAACTCTCCACGTATGACAAGGAGTAGGTGCCTATCTCCCTGGGGCATCGGGACTACCGGCAATGGCCATCCTGCCAGGTGGCCTTTGCTGAGACTGGGTGGCGCGCCAGTGGGGAGAGCCCTTGGTTGGGGTTAGTGGCATCAGGGCGGATGACCCGCAATGAAGCGTGGTACATCATCTCTTGCTGGTGGCCAGCCGCCAGCAGTCTCTAAGCGTTCTCGGGCTCAATTCAGCGCTCAGAAATACGATCCCAAATCGTTCCCCTCCCTGGCCACACCATGGGAGGAGCGTAAGGCTCAGGATGGCAGTGACACTTATTCGCTCCGGTTCCTAGTTTGTAAGAGATCTGATGGGGAGTCTTTCGTGTCAACAAAGCCTCAACTCTTCGTAGAGCATTTAGAGGATAAGTTTGGGGAGGTGGAGGGCTAGTCCAAAATGGGCTCTGCGTCAGTATTGATAAAAACGGCATGTTCTGCCCAGTCACGAAGCTTACTTGCTTGTAATAAGTTGGGGGATGTTTCAGTTACCATCACACCCCATAAGAGTTTAAATATGGTCCAGGGTATTATTTTCTATAGGGACCTTCTTTTGCAGTCTGATGACGAGCTGCACGCCAATTTAGAGCGTCGAGGTGTTCATTTCTTCCGGCGCGTTCATCTGGGTCCAAAGGATAATCAGATTGCTACCAGTGCCTTCATCTTGGCCTTCGAGGGTGATACATTACCGGAGAAGGTCAAGGTGATGGACTACCGCTGTGATGTCAAGCCCTATATCCCTCCCCCAATGTGGTGCTTTAAGTGCTGGAAGTTCGGCCATATGTCTTCCCACTGTACCTCCAGCCTCACACTGCAGAATTGCGGACGCCCATCACATTCCAATACTCCATGTGGCCCGCCTTCCATCTGTGTGAACTGTGGAGAGCATCACTCACCTTGCTCGCCAGACTGCGGGATCTTACAGAAAGATCGGAAAATCATAGAATATAAGGCCCTGGACCGACAGACCTATACTGAGGCTAAGAGCAAATATCAACGAATCCATGCTGTGCGAATGACTTCCTCATATGCCGCCGCTACAACAACTGTGATAGCCCCATCAGTTCAGCGAATTCCAGTCGGCTCACCAAGCCATACAACTCCACATGCTCCCTTGCGCATGGGGGGCACAACTCACCCTGTTGCTCCTGCAGTACCTACCCTGGCAGCAACCCCCCACCATTTGGGGACGTCCATCCCCACTTCTAAGCTGGAGAAGCGTCCAACTTCTTCGACTCCTCTCACTCACAAGGGGTCCCTTGGGTCGCTTCCTTCTCAGGGAATTCCAAAGTGCCCTAGCCACTTGCCCTGATACAGCTCCCGGGCCAGATCGCATCCACTGTCAGATGCTCAAACACCTCTTGGTGGACTGCCAGCGACGCCTCCCAGACCTTTTCAACCGTATCTGGGTTGAGGGTGAGTTCCCGTCACAATGACGGGAAAGCATCGTAATCCCAAAACCTGGCAAGAACCCACTGGAGGTGGACAGCTACCGCCCCCTTAGCCTCACTGTTCTTTGCAAGTTGCTCGAACGTATGGTGAGCCAGAGGTTGAGTTGGCTACTTGAGTCTCGGGGCCTTCTGGCTCCGTCTCAGGGTGGGTTCCGTAAGGGCCGCTCTGCCGCCGATAATCTGGTGTGCCTGGAGTCTGCCATCTGTATGGGCTTTGCACGCCGTCAGCATGTGGTCGCCATCTTTTCTGACATGCGGAAGCCATACGATACGACATGGCGACATCACATCCTCTCTACGCTTCATGGTTGGGATCTTTGGGGTCCGCTGCCGATTTTCATACAAAATTTTCTGTCGCTTCGTTCCTTCCGTGTGCAAGTTGTGGCCTCCCATAGTTCCTCCCGAGTTCAGGAGAATGGGGTACCGCAAGGATCTGTCTTAAGTGTCTGCCTCGTTTTGATTACAATTAATGGGCTCGCTGCAGTGGTAGGAACTCTGTCTCAGCTTCCTTGTATGCTGACGACTTCTGCCTATACTATAGCTCCACTGGCATTGCAGCTGCTGAACGGCAGCTGCAGGGCGCTATCCGAAAGGCGCAGTCTTGGGCTGTAGCGCATGGCTTCCAGTTTTTGGCTGCCAAGAACTGCGTTACGCATTTCTGCCAGTGACACACTATTCACCCTGAGCCATGGCTCTATCTTGATGGCGAACCTCTTGCTGTGGTGGAGACACATCGGTTTTTGGGATTGATTTCGATACCCGGTGGACTAGGCTGCCACATATTCGGCAGCTTAAACAAACGTGCTGGCGTCATCTTAACGCTCTTTGTTGCTTGAGTCACACCAGCTGGGGTGCCGGTCGGTCTACCCTTCTATGTCTGTACCAGGCGTTAATTCACTGCCATTTAGATTATGGGAGTCTGGCATTCCCTTCCGCATTGCGGTTGCTGGACCGTATCTTTCACAGTGGGATCCGACTCGCCACTGGAGCTTTCTGGGCAAGCCCTGTCAACAGCATACTTGTGGAGATCGGTGTCCCTCCATTGTGGTTCTGGCGACAATGGTTACTGGCCCCTTATGCTACACACGTTTGTAGCTTGCCCAGGCATCCCAATTATCGTCTCCTGTTCCCTCAGTCAGTCCTCCATCTTCCGGAATGGCGGCCCCAGTCAAGGTGTACGTTCGCGGTTCGCGTCAGAGTTCTTCTCTGTGGGCTTGAAGATTTCTGTCTTCCACCTCTTTTCTGGACTGCTCTGCGTATACCCCGCCCATGCCTTCGGCTCGATTTGGCACAGGGCCCAAAGGACTCAGTCCCTCCTGAGGCCATCCGCCGCCGCTTTCTTTCAATCCTTGCCGCGCTTCAAGGCTCTGACATTGTCTATACTGCTGGGGATCATTATGAACAACACTCATTGCCAGCTGGCTGCAGTGTTTTCACTGCCGAGCTGGTCGCCATCTCTCGCGCCCTAGAGTATATCCGCTCTTGCTCAGGTGAGTCCTTCGTTATTTGTAGTGACTCCCTGAGCGTTTTACGAGCTATCGACCCATGTTTCCCTCGCTCTCGTCTGGTGATGGCTATCCGGGAGTCCCTCCATACTCTTGCCCGTTGCGGCTGTTCTGTGGTCTTTGTATGGACCCCGGGTCATGTCGGCATCCCGGGAAATGAATGTGTAGACACCCTGGCCAAACAGGTTGTCAGTGCACCAGCCTTGGAGATAGGCCTTTCGGAGAGTGACCTCAGGTCAGTTTTGCAGCAGAAGGTACTTCGCATCTGGGGTGAAGAATGGCGCACCCTTCCTTCACCAACAAACTTCGGGCCATCAAGGAGGCTACCGGTGCGTTGCGCTCCCATCTTGCAGGTCTCTCGCAAGGACTCTGTTTTCCTCTGCCAGCTACACATTGGCCACACCTGGATAACACACAGCTATTTATTGCGCCGCGAGGACCCACCTTTATGTCGCTGCGGGTCAGCTTTGTTCGGCCCCCCCTGCGGGTCCGGGGATTAGAATAGGCCCGAGGTATTCCTGCCTGTCATAAGAGGTGACTAAAACGAATCCCTCCCCCTCAAGGGGGTAGTTACCGCCTGTGTGCGGAGACGGACGGTTCCACGACCTCTATTTGCGGTTTTTCACTTCTTCTCGTTTCTTCCTTCCTTTGGTTGGTTCCTTTCTTTGCTCTTCTCCATCTCACTGTCTTCCTTACTCTTTCCCTTGTCTTCTTCTCCTTGCCTTCTCATTGCCCTCTTCTTCTTGCCTTCTCTGGTCTCCGCCTCGGCATTTGAGACAGTTTGTCCTCTCTCTCCCTCTTCTTTTTCCTCTTCTTCCTTCCTCCCTGTGCGCGCCTGAAGGCAGACCCACGCGTTCGCACGCGTAGCCGGTGACGGGGTAACGCGTAATTCCCCGCCCTGGGTAGACAAGTAAGGCACGCACGTACCCCCTGCTAAAGGCCAGGCCCTGGGAGGGGTGATTGCCTGAGCTGATACCTTCTGGCCATGCCGATTGGTCCCTCCGTCTGTTTCTCGGGAGGTGTGACCTGAGGTTTAAACATTCACCTAAGGCGGGAGTGCCCTCTGAGAGGTTCCCCACAAGGAAGGAGCGCGGCATCGGAGACGCTGGCAATCATGGGGGATTCCTCCGCAATGGATTTTTCTTCTTCTCTCTCGACTTCTGCCCATAAACGGAAACTTGACCATCCACCAGTGACAAAAGTACTATCTCCTGCCCCACAGTTTCTCGCAGTTTCTCGATCTGAGAACGGCAAGGATTTTTCCTCTGTCAACCCTTTCGTTATCCAGAAGGGCGTAGATGCCATAGCCGGATCTGTCAAGTCGTGTACCAGGTTGCGTAATGGTACCTTGTTACTAGAAACTGAGAGCGCCTTTCCGGCACAAAAACTGCTTCGGGCCACACTCCTGTACACGTTCCCCGTCCGGGTGGAGGCTCACCACACTTTGAATTCGTCTCGTGGTGTGGTATATACTCGATCACTCGACGGATTGACTGACGAGGAGATTCAGTCTTTCCTCGCTGAGCAGGGCGTGACGGCTGTCCATAGGGTCATGAAAAAGGTCAACAATGACCTTGTACCGACCCGGACACTTTTCTTGACCTTTGATAGTCTTAAGCTGCCGTCGAGTATCAAAGCGGGCTACGAGGTTATTTCTGTTCGCCCTTTTGTCCCGACACCTACGCGCTGCTACCAGTGTCAGCGTTTTAATCACACTCGCCAGTCTTGTTCCAATGCGGCTAAATGTGTCACTTGTGGCAGGGATGCCCATGAGGGTGACTGTCCACCTCCGTCTCCTCGTTGTGTGAACTGTCAGGGTGACTATGCAGCGTCCTCCCGCGACTGTCCCATCTACAAGGAAGAACGCTGTATCCAAGAAATTCGGGTCAAAGAGAAAGTGTCCACCTCGGCTGCTCGCAAGCTATTTACTAGTAGGAAGCCCACGCTGCTCCCAGCGGGAAAATACAGTAATGTCCTCGCCTCTCCTCGGACTACCAGGGAGGTGGCGACGCAGACATGCGATCTGACCTTCAGCACCACGGTCGTCCGTTCGGCCAGTGCTAAGATCGCGCGGTCGACGACTCCTCTTCCTCCCATCACCCCTCCAACACAAGCACCTTCATCACCTTCTGCCAAGACGAAGACCCAGAAGACAGATGCACAGGCCTTCAAGAAGGAACCGCCCCGTACAGACTTCCTACGTACCTCGAACTCCCAGCCGTCGACCAGTACTTCCACTAAAAGACCTTCCAAGAAGGCTCATAGGAAGCACAGTTCTCCTTCTCCGCCACGGCGCATTTCTTCTCCTGCGCCACCCAGCGGTTGCCGCCCCAGGCCGTCATCCGTTTCGCCTGGCCGCACCGCTGGTAGCCGAACATCTGGCTGTCCACCGGCGGAGGAAGCTCTTCCTCCCGGCCATCTTAACGAGATGGCCGATGAACCTATAGAACCAATGGACGATGAATGTCCGCCTACTGATAGCGGCGGCAGTACTCGCTCGAAGCCAGGCCCAAAGCGGCCTTCGAAGTGGCCCCTTCTTTCATCTTCCTTTTCTTCTCACGATGGCACTTATTCACTGGAATATTCGCTCCAACCGAGAGGACTTGAAGTTGCTGCTCCGCTTGCACCGTCCGCTCGTCGTAGCCCTCCAGGATCCGATCACATTGCCTTGGCACACTACACCTCTGTGCGTTTTTACCTACCCCCTGTGGTAGGTATTCCGGCTCATGGAGGGGTTATGTTGCTGGTCCAGGATGATATTTACTACGATCCCATCACATTGCACACCGGCCTGCAGGCAGTTGCCGTCCGAATTACTCTCCCCACTTTTACATTTTCCATTTGTACCGTTTACACTCCATCGTCGTCTGCCGTTACCAGGGCAGACATGATGCAAATTATTGCTCAGCTACCTGCACCATTTTTGTTAACTGGAGACTTCAATGCCCACCATCCCCTTTGGGGCTCTCCAGCATCCTGCCCGAGGGGCTCCCTGTTAGCAGACCTTTTCAACCAGCTCAATCTTGTCTGCCTCAATACTGGCGCCCCTACTTTTCTTTCGGACACATCTCACACCTATTCCCATTTAGACCTCTCTATATGTGCTACCCAACTTGCACGTCGGTTTGAGTGGTATGCCCTTTCTGATACATATTCGAGCGACCACTTCCCGTGTGTCATCCATCTCCTGCATCATACCCCCTCTCCTTGCTTAGCTAGTTGGAACATCTCCAAAGCATACTGGGGGCTCTTCTCTTCCAGGGCGACCTTTCAGGATCAAATCTTCACAAGCTGCGATAGTCAGGTCGCACACCTCACGGAAGTCATTCTCACTGCTGCTGAATATTCCATCCCTCACACTACTTCTTCTCCACGTCGCGTACCGGTCCCCTGGTGGATCGCAGCATGTAGAGACGCTTTACGTGCTCGTCGACGTGCTTTACGCACCTTTAAACGCCACCCTACAGTGGCCAATTGCATCACTTATAAACAATTACGTGCGCAGTGCTGTCATATTATTAAAGAAAGCAAGAAAGCCAGCTGGGCTGCTTTCACAAGCACCTACAATAGTTTTACTCCTTCTTCTGTTGTCTGGGGTAGCCTGCGCCGTCTATCTGGCACTAAGGTCCACTCACCAGTTTCTGGCTTGACGGTCGCGAATGAAGTCCTTGTGGCCCCTAAGGATGTCTCCAATGCCTTCGGTCGCTTTTTCGCAGAGGTTTCGAGCTCCGCTCATTACCACCCTGCCTTACTCGCCAGAAAACAGGCAGAGGAGGCTAGGCCACCTAACTTCCGCTCCTCGAATCGTGGAAGTTATAATGCCCCTTTCACCATGCGGGAACTCGAAAATGAACTTGCCCGGTCACGGTCCTCCGCTCCAGGGCCTGATTGTATTCATATTCAGATGCTGAAGAACCTTTCTCCTGCGGGTAAAGGTTTCCTTCTTCGTACTTATAATCGCATCTGGATTGAGGGACATGTTCCCGCATGCTGGCGCGAGTCTATTGTTGTACCGATTCCTAAGCCGGGGAAGGACAAGCACTTGCCTTCCAGTTATCGACCCATCTCGCTTACCAGCTGCGTCTGTAAGGTGATGGAGCGAATGGTTAACTCTCGTTTGGTTTGGCTGCTCGAATCTCGACGCCTACTTACCAATGTACAATGTGGATTTCGTAAGCGCCGCTCTGCTGTTGACCATCTGGTTAACTTGTAGACCTTCATTATGAATAACTTCTTGCGGAAGCGCCCGACCGCGGCTGTGTTCTTTGATTTGGAGAAGGCTTACGACGCCTATTGGAGGGCGGGCATTCTCCGCACCATGCATACAAGGGGCCTTCGTGGTCGCCTCCCAATTTTTATTCGTTCCTTTTTAATGGATCGACAGTGCAGGGTACGTGTGGGTTCTGTCCTGTCGGACACCTTTCGCCAGGAAAATGGGGTGCCACAGGGCTCAGTTTTGAGCGTCGCTATCTTCGCCATAGCGATCAATCCAATAATGGATTGCCTCCCAGCTGATGTATCAGGCTCCCATTTCATGGACGATTTTACCATCTATTGCAGCGCGCAGCGTACATGTTTCCTGGAGCGCTGTCTTCAGCCTTCTCTTGACCATCTTTACTCCTGGAGTGTCGCCAATGGCTTCCGTTTTTCTGCCGAGAAGACGGTCTGTATTAACTTCTGGCGCTACAAAGAGTTTCTCCCACCGTCCTTACAACTCGGTCCCGTTGATCTCCCATTCGTGGAGACAACAAAATTTTTAGGTCTTATATTTGACAGGAAACTTAGCTGGTCTCCACATGTGTCTTATTTGGCTGCCCGTTGTACCCGTTCCCTAAATGTCCTCCGTGTTCTCAGTGGTATGTCGTGGGGAGCGGATCGAACCGTCCTACTTCACCTACATCGGTCGATCGTCCGCTCAAAGCTGGATTATGGGAGCTTCGTATACTCCTCTGCACGGCCGTCCATCATACGCCGCCTCAACTCCATACAACATCGGGGTTTACGTCTTGTGATCGAAGCGTTTTATACTAGTCCCGTCGAGAGTCTTCATGCTGAAGCCGGTGAATTGCCACTGCCCTACCGGCGCGATATACTGCTTTGTCGGTACGCCTGTCGGCTACTGTCAATGCCCGACCACCCGTATTATTGTTCCTTTTTTGACGACTCTCTTGATCGTCAATACGGGTTGTATGTCTCTGCCCTGCTACCCCCTGGAGTTCGCTTTCGTCGCCTCCTTCAACACCTTGATTTTTCACTCCCTGCAACCTTTAGAGTGGGCGAGAGCCACACGCCACCTTGGCTCCAGGCTCCGGTTCGCGTTCACCTTGACCTCAGCTCGCTCCCAAAGGAGGTTACCCCCGGTTCGGTATACCACTCCCGTTTTGTCGAACTTCGTTCGAAGTTCATTAATATGACCTTCATTTATACAGATGGCTCTAAGACCAATGACGGGGTCGGTTGTTCTTTTATTGTCGGGGCACAAAGTTTCAAATACCGGCTCCATGGCCATTGTTCGGTCTTCACAGCTGAGCTCTTTGCCCTCTACCAGGCTGTTCTTTATATCTGCCGCCACCGACATTCTGCTTATGTCATCTGCTCCGATTCCCTGAGCGCCATCCAGATCCTCAGTGATCCGTATCCGGTTCACCCTTTCGTGCACCGGATCCAACGCTCTCTTCAGCAGCTGGTGGACGACGGTTCTCCGGTTAGCTTTATGTGGGTTCCTGGCCATGTCGGTATCCCTGGGAACGAAGCTGCAGATGCCGCGGCCAAGGCTGCGGTCCTCCAGCCTCGGACAGCTTCTTATTGTGTCCCTTCATCAGATTGTAGCAGTGTCATTTGTCGGCGCATTTTATCGCTGTGGCATGCCGATTGGGCTGCACTTACGGACAACAAGCTTCGGGCATTGAAACCTCTTCCCGCGGCTTGGACGTCCTCCTCACACCCCTCTCGGCGCGAGGAGGTAGTTTTGGCCCGGTTACGAATTGGACACTGCCGGTTCTGCCATCGCCATCTGCTGACGGCACCGCCGGCGCCGTTCTGCCCATGTGGGCAACTGCTGACGGTCCGCCACATTTTAACGTCCTGTCCGGATTTTACTACACTGCGTCTTGATCTTGGCCTGCCATGTACTCTCGATGCCATTTTAGCGGATGACCCAGGAGCAGCTGATCGCGTTCTTCGTTTTATCAACTTGACCAACCTGTCTACGGACATTTGATTATGCTGTTTTTTTAATCCTATGCCTGTCGATCTTTTATCGTGTTTTCCCTTTTAGTTGCTGTTTTAAGCTTGTGCCTCGCGGTGCATTCCTAACGTAGTCAGGGCGCTAATGACCGTTGAAGTTGTGCGCCCTAAAACCACAAAAAAAAAGCTTTGTTGGTGATCCACATCATGTTGGACTGCCCATTATTAACTCCTCTCAGGCAGACGTTTGCGCTGCCTGATACACTTCTTGCACTTTTATTGGATGACATTGCGATGGCAGATTTAGTTTTGAGTTTTATTGGTTCAGGGGGTTTTTATCGCTTGATCTGTTTGTCCTCTTTTGTGTTGCGTCTGGCCTTTGGCCTAAGATTTTAGACTCGGGTTTTTAGTGCGTTTCTTGGTGGTTGGCTTTTCCTTTTTTTTACCTATGGTCGGCCAACCACTGTCACACTCGGTGTGATTTTAATTCCTTTTGCGGGTCTCTATCTGTGTCTTTCTTGTCCTTTGTCGTCTCTTGTCATCTCCATTGTTTGTTTGTATTCCTTGTGGGGGTTTCAAGTTCATGGGAAAAGGTTCAAATGGCTCTGAGCACTATGCGACTCAACTGCTGAGGTCATCAGTCGTCTAGAACTTAGAACTAATTAAACCTAACTAACCTAAGGACAGCACACAACACCAGGCCATCCCGAGGCAGAGAAAATCCCTGACCTCGCCGGGAATAATGGGAAAAGGGACTGATGGTCCTAGTAGTCGGGTCCCTTGAATCCCACACGCCAACCAACCAAAATTCGAAAAATAAAACTGGTATCAACAACTACTGTTGAGGAAAAGTAATGCTAGAGGAGGATGCCCCGTTACATGCTGCACTATTTCCTGAAGAAACGTTGGACAGCCAGTGCGGATACGCTAACAAATGGTTCAAATGGCTCTGAGCACTATGGGACTTAATATCTATGGCCATCAGTCCCCTAGAACTTAGAACTACTTAAACCTAACTAACCTAAGGACATCACACAACACCCAGTCATCACGAGGCAGAGGAAATCCCTGACCCCGCCGGGAATCGAACCCGGGAACCCGGGCGTGGGAAGCGAGAACGCTACCGCACGACCACGAGCTGCGGACGCATACGCTAACAAATCGGCCACGTCCCATCAGGGTAGCTCCTTTCTGCCATCCTTTCACGCCTTCACATCGACGTGTATTACTGCGTTGGTCCTATACAGCAGACTGATGCATAGGCAATACCTCACTGGCATGATTTACGCCTCGGTGCAGGGTCTTGTGTCCGCCTGATAATCGTTCTACATGAAATACGACTTTACAACTTTCCAAACCGACCAGTATGCTCTTTTTAATGGAGTCCTGTAATTACTTTTCTGGTTTGGTATGGACGATGGTGTCGGCTACTAGGTACCCTGATTTAAATCTGACACTGAAAGAAATATATTATCTCCATTACACCACCGAATATGAGCAGTGTGGCCGGCCGAAGTGGCCGTGCGGTTAAAGGCGCTGCAGTCTGGAACCGCAAGACCGCTACGGTCGCAGGTTCGAATCCTGCCTCGGGCATGGATGTTTGTGATGTCCTTAGGTTAGTTAGGTTTAACTAGTTCTAAGTTCTAGGGGACTAATGACCTCAGCAGTTGAGTCCCATAGTGCTCAGAGCCATTTGAACCAATATGAGCAGTGTGAAGACAAATACCGCAGTTAAATATTTATCTTTGTTACGACCGACGTTCAAAACGCAATGCAACACATTTTTTTCCTGAAAGCAGGTTGAGTTCATTCAGCATTCCAATATACCACTTTATTCTCCTCTCTTTTAGCTACAATACCCGTAACCTCTCTCTTATCCAGGTACTGCTTTCTGCGGAGTGCGACCACTGGGATGAACAGATGGATGTGCGAGATTTGAGCTTTAAGATCGATGAGGAAGAAGAGCCCAATGAAGATTTGTGAGGTCCTCTAGGGTGAGCGACAGCATATAATTCTCCCCTCTTTTGGCTACAAAACTCTATTTTTCAACATTGTGTCCGGTCAGTGCGAACGCGGTATCGCTCTACCAGTCGACGTCGGTACCAAGGTCTTGGTGCGTCAGTAATCTTCTCATCATCCACGTACTGCTTTCCGCGGAGTGCATCCTCCATTGGGCCAAACAGACGGAAGTCAGAAGGTGCGAGATCCGGGCTGTCCAGGAAAAACAGCCAAATGGAGTTTTGTGAGCCTCTCGGTGGCACCGACTTGTGTGAGACCTTTTATTGTGGAGAAGGAGGCTGGGAAAATATTACGAACACTTAGATGGAGTTGCAATGGGTTCCCTGCTCTCCCCTGTAGCTGCGGACATCTTCATGGAAGCCTTTGAGCAAACGGCCCTAGCTTCTGCTCCGTTACGTCCCAGTTGTTGGCTACGATATGTGGACGACACATTCGTTATCTGGCCTCACGGTGAAACGGAATTGGGAAACTTCCTCCAGCACTTAAATAGCCTGCACAAAAATATAAATTTCACACATGAGACCGAAAACAATGGTTCCTTTCCATTTCTGGATGTGGAAGTATACAGAGGTGTCGAAGGTAAACTGGGACACAAAGTGTACCGGAAACCAACGCACACTAATCGGTACCTGCACGCGAAGAGCCACCACCACCCAGCTCAAAAGTATTCTGTCCTGCATACGTTAACTGCCCGAGCCCACTGGATAAGCGATGAAAATAACATCAAAGAAGAATTAAAGGAGCTACAACACACGTTTCGTGCCAACGGCTATGATGACAAAATCATAAGCAAGGTAGCTAAAACCAAAGGGAGCAGAACACGAGAAGAAGGCAAAGAAGAGAAGCTTCCACTGGTACACTTACCATATGTAAAAGGCATCAGTGAACGGCTAGGCAACGTCCTCCGCCGACGAGGTTTCAAACCGAGTTTTCGAAGCAATCATAGGATCCACGAAATGATAGGTTCCACCAAGGATGTAGTCAACATTCTTAACACTGCAGGTGTTTACGAACTACGGTGTGAGTGCGGAGCTGCCTACATAGGAGAAACAGGGAGACCTGTCAGCTCACAAGTAGCAGAACACGAACGCTATGTACGATTACAACAACATAACAAATCGGCGTTAGCGGAACACCACCGTGACTGTGGACAACCTATCAGGTTCCAGGTGGAAGAATTAAAGGAGCTACAACACACGTTTCGTGCCAACGGCTATGATGACAAAATCATAAGCAAGGTAGCTAAAACCAAAGGGAGCAGAACACGAGAAGAAGGCAAAGAAGAGAAGCTTCCACTGGTACACTTACCATATGTAAAAGGCATCAGTGAACGGCTAGGCAACGTCCTCCGCCGACGAGGTTTCAAACCGAGTTTTCGAAGCAATCATAGGATCCACGAAATGATAGGTTCCACCAAGGATGTAGTCAACATTCTTAACACTGCAGGTGTTTACGAACTACGGTGTGAGTGCGGAGCTGCCTACATAGGAGAAACAGGGAGACCTGTCAGCTCACAAGTAGCAGAACACGAACGCTATGTACGATTACAACAACATAACAAATCGGCGTTAGCGGAACACCACCGTGACTGTGGACAACCTATCAGGTTCCAGGTGGCCCGAGTACTGGCGAAAGAATCGTGGATGCGAGAACGCAAAATACGGGAGGCGATCGAAATTATTAAACAGCCTGACAACATCAACAGAGAAGATGGCTACAAACTCCCGGCGTCCTGGCTGCCGGCCATCCCAGTCCAACGGGCCGCGAGCGGTCGCGGGGCAGAAGCTACTCGGAACACCGACGTATCTGCCCAAACAGCTATGGAGCAACTGTCAGTCCACTTCCGCGCACATCAGGAGGAAAACTTGCTGACCAGAAGCAGAACGCTGATTGGCGTACAGCTACCAATCGTTGACGACATGGACATCCACGAATAGCCTCTTTCTTTCTATCTTCCCTTACGTCATGACTAGCCAGTCATATTAGAGGGCCAATTAAAAGTTTTACAACAGTGATGTCAGACATCGATAGTCTGTGATAAACAGAAGCACCTATCCCCATGCAAAACCAGTCGTGCCCTGAGAAAGGCCGTTGCAATTAGGCCGAAACGTCGGTTTTAGTTTATTATTGTTGTTAGTTTTTAGATATGACGTGGCATAATAGCCAGAAGAATTTTAATCACCTAGGAGAAATTCGTTTCCATTTTCGTGGCGACGAACAAGCAGACGTCGTTCTTCAATTTCCTGGGGGTATCAAAGTAAACTTCAGAGTAGATAGGTGCACAACGAGGCAGGACATTAAACAGAATAACCCCTTCAGAGTCTCAGAAGACCGTCGCCATGTTTTTACCGGCTGAGAGTGCAGCTTTCAATCTTTTCTTCGGAGGAGAGATGCTGTGGCGCCACTCTGTGGATTGCCCTTTTGTTTCCGCTTCGAAACGATGAACTCGTGTTTCATCACCTGGTCCGATGTTCAACAAAAAATTGACACGATAAGCGTCGTAACGCGCAATCAATTCCGCACAGATGGTCCTTGTTGCTCTTTATGGTCTTCTATTAAGTGACGAGAAACCCGTGGGGTTTACACCTTTGAATACCACAACTGGCTTCCCACGCCCGGGTTCCCGGGTTAGATTCCCGGCGGGGTCAGGGATTTTCTCTGCCTCGTGATGGCTGGGTGTTGTGTGCTGTCCTTAGGTTAGTTAGGTTTAAGTAGTTCTAAGTTCTAGGGGACTGATGACCGTAGCTGTTAAGTCCCATAGTGCTCAGAGCCATTTGAACCACAACTGGTCGGCAACCAACAGAGAAGTCCAGGGGGCGGCGAGGTATTTGATTGTGATCCATCGGTCGACTACAATGAGAGTGTCCGCACGTTCTAACATTGCAGGAATCACAGTTGTGTGCGACCGGCGGGCACGCGGGAGATCTGACACGTTTGTACGATGATGACAGATGCCTCACCCAAAGACTTACCGTGGTTTTGTTCACTGCCAGATCTTCGTAGACATTCTGCAAGCGGCTATGAATATCTGCGATCCTCTGATTTTCCACAAAAAAAGATCAATGACAACTCTCTGTTTGGAACGTTCCTCCGCTAAAAACGCTACTTCGAAGGCTTACGATGACCCTGAAGTTCTACACATTTATACAGTACCAAGCCAATGATTAGAACAGCATAATGCCCCCTTTTCGCTTGTGAGATCGTCAAAAATTTTTTAATATGGGCGCCACATATTGCTGATTTGAGCTAAAAATTTGTAACATTGGCGTAGTAATAAAGGTGGTTCGCAACACTCATCTTTTGGAGAGAATCCACAAATCATTCCACTGCCTGTTGTTTCTGTTGTTTCTGTATGATACCAGCTAACCGGCAAGGAGTATCTGAAATTTTCTTCCGTCATTCGATCTATTCGATGCAGGAAAGATCAACTTATTCGAGAAGAAACAAAAATTATTCAAACGTATACTGTGATACCTGCGGCTCTTCTGCTAATTTCCTGTGAAAGTACTGATAAGTCAATTGTCACCCTGCATGAACTAATTAGAGGTTAAGGTCTTTCTTAAAAATTAATAATTATCCCCAGTATAACGACAGTGGAACTTGGTGCATACAGTTTGTGAGTCTATAGGGATATATATAACTTCTTCATACCTTCTTTCTCCCTTCAGTGTAGACTTCATTCATTAACGAACTAGAATGGTCTGGTGGAGGATATCTCCTTTCATCCGAAGCTGAGAAATGGAGACTTACTGCTGAGTCTCCTAATATCTGAAACAATGCTAGGACGGCATGTATGATTAATGATTCTGCACTGCAGCTGCGATGCACGGAGTACTGTTACACCACTGGCGGTAGGGCCAGGATGGGTCGTTATCGAAAGAACAAGAAATAAAGATAAATAACGACAAAATATCTGCAAACACTAAGTCAAGCGACACACGAAACAAACTGTTAGTGTTTTTCAGTGTGTCTTCTCTTATTGCCATCTAAAAACTTTTTCCTGGGTACTGCCAAGCTAATCTGAATAAAATTACAGTTTACTTACATTTACACTATAGTTTTACCTCTCTCTACAACTGTGATAGAAAAATTAGAGTTATCAATTTTGTGTCATTTTCTTACATAGCAGCACAAAATTCTTGCAAAATTGCTACTTTAGTTCAGATTACAATATTATTGTTGAACAATGTAATTTGTAATCACTCATCTACTATGTACTTGAAGGCATTTATTCTGATTTTATTTGTACTATAGAGCGTTTCGACCTTTATCTTTTGCTGGGTTTACTTGACCAGATTCTAAATCATGTTCTGCCTAAGATCATGCTGATTTTCCAGTTGCTATGTGAGAAACCGGCGTTGACAGCTTTAATGTGGCCGAGGGGGCTTCAGAACTATACTTTCTGTGTCTACAATTCACTGCTGTTCTCTCACAGGAGCACAGGTTTACACAGTATAGGCACATAGATCGCAATATCCAATTTCAGTTTGCCTGGATCGCAAATACCTGTTTGCCCTAGGCGGTCATCTTCTCTTCGCTGCAACCACCAGCTGCAGTCGAGTCCCGTAATTACTGTATTTAGTTAGCTGCAGGTTGGGCGAGTGTGCACATAATGCGTACCATAAATATCTGGTAAAGACCCTGGCATATTCTACCAGTATATCACATTAATGTGGGCTGCACTGTTAACAGACTGTTTCGGTTACATAAAAGACGTCAGTTGTAATTAGTACTGAAATCACAGTGGTATATTTGCAACACATTGAAACCTAATGTCTTGCTGTTCTGTCACACTGTTTGTCTTACTAGCATTTCAGTCACTTAAAAATCACCGTTCAGACAATTAATTCTGCTTTTGATAATCAGCGCGGTTTCCTGTAGATAACATTAGTTCATACTAATGATACCTACCACTCACTTTCACGGGCGTAGCCGTCTCGGGATGAAACTGGCTGGTGGTCTCGCGACACAGCGCTGTGATCTGTGGACGAAGGGTTTTATAGTTTTTGACCCCTCTGGGTCACTTACAAGCTGTCAACATCGATTGGTCACATACCAACTGGATTATCAGCATGAACTCAGTCGGAACATGGTGTTTAATCTGGTCAGGCATTTCCACTGGTAAATTTTAATCGCACACGGCTTATAAGTCCCTCTATAGATTAGAAAGTTCATTGAATTATGTTCGAGTCCACGTCTGTTGATTCCGTAGCCGTCGTTACACAGCTAATTGTTACCTCGACAACAGATGAATGCGAAAGCTATGTTTTTCATTATTCAGGACAGGAAGAAGATCAGCATCGGTCGTAAAAACATCCGTCTTTTTTACTGCAGAGCCGCGTGGGGTAGCCGCGCCCTCTGAGGCGCCTTGTCACGGTCTGTGCGACTCACCCCGTCGGAGGTTCGAGTCCTCCCTCGGGCATGGGTGTGTGTGTTGTCCATAGCGTAAAAAAATGGTTCAAATGGCTCTGAGCACTATGGGACTCAACTGCTGTGGTCATAAGTCCCCTAGAACTTAGAACTACTTAAACCTAACTAACCTAAGGACATCACACACATCCACGCCCGAGGCAGGATTCGAACCTGCGACCGTAGCGGTCGTGCGGTTCCAGACTGTAGCGCCTTTAACCGCTCGGCCACTCCGGCCGGCTCCATAGCGTAAATTAGTTTAAGTTAGATTAAGTAGTGTGCAGTCCTAGGGACCGATGACGTAAGTAGTTTGGTCCCATAAGACCTTACCACAAATTTCCAATTTTTACTGCAGATCTAGATTTCAGCTGACAGTGCAGTTGGACTGATGCCCGAGTTACGTTGCAATATATTTCATTATTATTACGCTACGTCTACGTGACTATCTGTGATGCACTGATGATAGCTGCACTGTCAGCTGAAATCTAGATCTGCAGCAAAAACAGATAGATGGCATTACGACCGAAGCTAACCCTTTTTCTGTCTTGGGTTACATGACGCTCGTGGGGCACAATCATTCCCATGGAATCAAACATGATGACTTATAATTATTTCAGCTCATGACAGCTGATAAAAACGCATAACTTCTATTGTGAATATTACGAAATGGATTCGCATTCGTCGAATCTGGACTGACGTAGCCGTTTGTGTCAAATGAAACCCGGATTTCCCATTTATCACGAGCGACCGCCTTGACCACTTTGGCTAACCGAGCTCACCTCCAGGACCGACCAAAGCTTCCATATATGAGTATGGTATCTGTTTTTTCGGACATGTGCGAAAGAACAGATACTATCTTCATATATAGATAAGGCTTACCGGCCAATGATCTTCTTTAATGCGGATGCACTCAGATTGCTCAAACTCTTACGGGAATCGGTAGTTGACTGCCGCGAGTAATGAGTATAGTGGGCAGGGGCACTACAAATGTAGTTTGTGGACAGTAAGTTGGGAATGTGGGTCTCACGGGGAGCGTGCCAGAGATAAGTCCCTGCAGTCATTCTATCCTCTGTGTCTTTGGTGGCTCAGTCGGATAGAGCGATTGCCATGTAAGCAGGAGATCCTGGGTTCGAGTCCCGGTCGGGGCAAACATTTTCATCTGTCCCCGTTGATATTTATCAACACCTGTAAAGAGGTGAAAGGTCAGATTCGTTGTAATTTCAAAGCTTCCATATACCACGGGATCCAGAACCCTTACTCTCACACATCTTCTGATTCCCGCACAAGGAGAGAGAAATACTTAATCGTCATTTTAGCCCGTCGAGGCGTGGATACAACAATGATAGTTACAATGTCTGTATGAAAATACAGACACTCTACAGACTTCCTAACCATCAATTAATTATTGTTGATGTTTTTATTGTTTTTCGCAATGCAATACAGCAGTAGTTGTCTTCGTAAGCCATGCTTCCGGCAATAGTTGTGGCGCCCACATCGAGAGCTCACTCGCGACTCACTAAACATACCCGCACTCGCGCCCACGAGAGAGGTGACTATCGATTCTGAGGAGGGCAGCAATACTTTAGTACGCTTACAAGCTAAAGGTCCGGAAGAGCCGAAACATTGTTGTAGCAGTTGTCTTCGCTGCTTTGTCTATTCACGGATTTCCTTACCTTCAGTAAGAAACTAGACAAGTACTGTACGCGTCACGAACGATGGCGTCTGCAGTGAGCAAAGCTGCAATGCCTGGAATCCTCAGACGGGGGCTCGGCGTGAAGCAGACTGGGGACTGCAAAGGAAGTCTGCGGTCTGTACGCCTGCCGCTGGCGGGCTGAATTCTTTAACGGGCGGCAGCTCTAGGATGGGTCGGCCTGAGGTTCCTGCACAAGCGAAGCGATACTCGTCGGTCCGAACAGCTGCCAAGGATGTGCAGCACAACACACTAAACGCGAGAGAGCACTACAACAGCTTTAATACACGGTGCTTCACGCTGTGTCCAGTGCTGCGCGAGAAAAAACTACGGCCTAGGTTCCGATCGCCGCATGACGCTACAGCCCGTTGCTCGGACTTTGTGGCAGAGGGCCTATCCGTTAACTGTGTGTGCACCTGTTTGTGTTTTTGTGTGTGTGTGTGTGTGTGTGTGTGTGTGTGTATGTTTGTGTGTATGCGTGTGCGTGTGTGTGCGCGTGCGTGTGTGTTTGTGTGTAGTTTACTCTACGATCGGTGACTGAGTGCACGTATTCCTATTGTTGTTGTGAGTAGTTTCCGTTGCGAGAGTTAAGGATGTTTCTAGCGTTGAACTATGAAAGAACAGAGCCATATACGGAATATCACCGAAGAAAGAAAGTGCAAAAAGCCATACTCTTGAATAAATGATTTAGTTTCAGGCCCAGAACTATTGTCAGATGGCAAAGAGGTTTCCTCCTTGTAAGTAGGCTGTTTAGGTTTTTATGTTGGTAACGCCCCGTAGCGCTCTGTATTAAAATCGCTGACTGCGCTGTGTGCAGTCTGTGGCTGGTTGGACTCATTGTTGGAAGTTAGTCGCCAGCAGTGATGGAAGTACTGTTGGGCAGTTGGAGGTGAACAGCCATCATTGATGGATGTTAAATGTGAGAAGTTAGCATTTATGGAGGATAGAGGTCTGAGGTGTTAGCGTAGGCTAACGACCTGGAAGTATCCGACTTCGAGATTGAAAATTATTCATGATTATATTCTTTGTACTGGATGTCAATGACGATTGAGATTCGTGTCTGAGCTAGATGTTACATTATTAAGGTAAAAAATACATTATTTGGTTTGCAACAAAATATTTCCTTTGCTAACCACATGCCTCTTAGTAGTTAGTGGCTTTAGTAGTTAGAATCTTTTATTTAGCTGGCAGTATTGACGCTCGCTGTATTGCAGTAGTTCGCGTAATGAAGATTTTTGTGAGGTAAGTGCTTAACGAAATGTATTGGTTATTGTTAAGATTTCTTTTTAGGCAGGGCCATTCTTTTGAACTAATTGTTTGAAGTCAGGTTGTTATTTTTTTGAGCCGTCAGACTGCGTTGCGCTAGAATATTGTGGGACAGTGTTGACATGATAATGAAAGTAAAGAGAAAGTAGGCTCAGTACGTTCAGTTTTACTCAGCTGTTTCAGAATCAAATAACGTAGAGACTGCATCTTCTCAGTCATTCAGCAATTGAAGTACAGACACACACATTTAAAAAAAAATTTCCTCGTATAATTTCACGTTTTTTGTCTGAAGAAAAAGTAGTGCTCTATACATTACAGCATGGTTTCGCACATCACACGTCTATGATGCTGAGCTCTGTGCTGTACTCTGTAAAGTAGAATCTTGCCTCAAGAAAAAAAAAGTTGGCCAGGTGTAAGTAGGATTCGTGCACCGAGGATTCCATACAAACTCGATTATGTATATAGATAGTTCATCCATTCTGGGAATCAAGGATTTTTGCCTGTTGTCGATGTCGATGCTGGCAAGATTTTCTTACGTGATATAATTACAGATTAACACGTTTCAGATTTTTTACTTTACTTTTACTGTTAAACCTTGGTTCTTGCCCAATTTCATGTTTCTAGGTCAGCGGGAAGTATCCCGTAGGTTTCGATGACTGAGTTTCCGAATGTCGAAATATGTGATATAAACGATATAAACTGCATTATCTTAAAAGCTTACTATGTTTACACTGCCAAGGGACTGTAGACCTTAGTGAGTGACATAAATTAAAACTCGATACGCCAACTGTTACGCCAAGGGTCTCGAGACGCGAAAAGATCAAATGGTTCAAATGGCTCTGAGCACTACGAGACTTAACATCTGAGGTCATCAGTCCCCTATAACATAGAACTACTTAAACCTAACTAACCTAAGGACATCAGACACATCCATGCCCGAGGCAGGATTCGAACCTGCGACCGTAGCAGTAGCGCGGTTCCGGACTGAAGCGCCTAGAACCGCTCGGCCACTGGGGCCAGCCTGAAAAGATCGACAGATAGATTAAAAGTGACAACATTTTTTTTGTGCGCTGTAATTACAAATTAACTACTTTCTTAGTTTTTCTTATACTTGTAATGTAAAACCTAGCAACCTGCGAAACTTAATTATTAGTGGTCAACGGGAAGCACCCTATTCTGATGAGTTAGTTTTAGGATATCAAAATATGTGACATAAATGGCCTTATCTTTTGACTGAAGCAACTTAGAAGCTTAAGGCTTTTGCATCTCCAAGAGGCCATAGACCTCCGAACGTAAAATAAATTTGAATTTGGTAAGTCTAGGCTTTCCTGAGAAAAGGAGTTCCTAACAGTCGGACGGACAGACAGACAGACAGACAGACAGACAGACAACAAGGTGTCCCGTTTTCACAGATCGAGGTCGGAACCCTAAAAATGGAATCTGTAAGAAAAATCCTCACTGCTGTGTAACGGATCGGTCTAGGCTCTAATTGAAAAATGGTGAGGCTGATTGCAGTTTTTGCTTCAGTGATGTTTATAAGAACAGACACAGGATTCTTAGACCATCGTGAATAAAATGATAGCGAATGAGAAATGTTGGCTTGCCGTTGTACGAAAATTTTCCAGTGCACCCGTTCCCATAATTTGGGGATGCATTGATCAGTCAAAAATTTCTAGAGGCTCGATTTGCATCAAACAAAACAACTATTTTTTTTAAAATCGTAAGTTTTAACCGAGAGTAAAATAGAAGAGTTAGGAGTGGCCCAGGAAAGAAGTGGGGGCAAACTGTCGCGGCTTTCAGCGCTGAAGATTCGTGTTTCGATAGCATCTGCTGACTGACAAGTTCAGATACTGCTGCTCAAAGTGAGTACTACAGTTGTCTACCGCAGTCGGTGCATGATGAGGAGGCTGACCCTGAAATGCTTATTGTCTGCGGTAAAACATTTATCGCCGTACGTGAACGAGCAATCTCACCAGCTACAAAAAGAGCTTCCGCATGGGGTGAAAACAGGAGTGCGTCGTACAATTAGTGCAACAAGAACTGTTGCACCGTTCTTGTCTTTCGCCCAAACTTAACTTCTGATAATATTTGACCAACATACAGTAACCTCTTATGCAGACTTAACGTATAACGGAAGGAGTTGCGATTATTTCAAAAAAAAAATGGCTCTGAGCACTATGGGACTCAACTGCTGAGGTCATTAGTCCCCTAGAACTTAGAACTAGTTAAACCTAACTAACCTAAGGACATCACAAACATCCATGCCCGAGGCAGGATTCGAACCTGCGACCGTAGCGGTCTTGCGGTTCCAGACGATTATTTCATGTCGGAAAGTTCCAGAGCACACGACACATAGCCAATGCCTCTAATAGAGTTTTTCTCAATTGTGCGTAATTACCGCCTTATGGGTAATAAGAAATTTTCCGAGAGGTAGAAAAGAAAAAGGTATGATCGTGCTTCAGTCGTGACGCATTCATTTTAAAAGATCTTTATTATCACAATAATTTTGTTACGTCTCTAATCCTGTGAAAGGAAGTTGCCAGTAATTACTTTTTACTCATTAGTAGCATCAATGCTTAAGACTATGCGGTGGAGGTTACAAGTTCTTCACGTAGTGCATTCACAGCACACATTCTTTGTACCATACGTCGATGGCAGTAAAAGTGAGTCGTATATATTAGAAACACTAAATATCTCATGCAAAATGTCTTTTCTAATATGTAGACAGTTTGTGCAGTACACCAGAAATAGCTCCATTATTCACTTCGTAAAAGATAAGTGAAATAGTTGGCAGCACAAAGAAAAACTGACTAAATAAGGAAGACTGTAGTGCTGTACATATTATCATCTTGGTTAGACACAAAGCATTAACAGCCTGACGTGTTCCAGTCTCTGCCACTGCAGGAGGAGGAGCACAGCAATCGAGTGATTTACAAACAGTAAGTATATTACACGCGTTTTAACCTAGTTGGTTTTAAACTATGGTGCGGGTGAAGCAAGTCGTGGTAGGGAGAGGAGTAGTGCAGGAAAGGCATGTTTTGTAACAAGGTCTATTCTTACTCGAGGGGAGGTTGTAGGCAGTACTCGCGATGCACCGGGAATTTGCTTAATTAGTCATATTGCGCTCACGCCCCCCCCCTCCCCCCCCGGACCCCTCCACACACACACACACACACACACACACACACACACACACAGGCAAGCGCGCGCTCAATACTCGACCACAGCACATGGAAAAGAAATGAGACATTCAAGCTTTATAGATGTGAAAGTAAATTTTGTACGAAGATAGCAATGAAATCAAAAACGAGGAACTGAACGAATTCGTAGCATGATTTATGATGTGCTCTGACTGAGAACAACTGAAGTATAAAAAGATCTTGTTAGACATAAGCAATACCAATTGTCTTAATGACTCAGTAGTTCGTGGTTCAATGAAACGCCTATAGAGACTAAATATAATTTATCTTTCATCATTTAAAAAAAAAGTATTCAAAGGAAATTCTTTTTCCTTGTGGCGGCAAAGGGGGGTGAAGGGGGAGGGGTGGGTGGAGGACACTAGCTAATATCTGATTGTACTCTGGAATAATCGTGTAACACAATATTATGAGATGTTCTTTGTGATAGGAAGTTCAGAGGCCTCCTCGTTCTCACGATTAGAATCTGGGTGATTTTTATTTTTGCGGTTGTTAGCCAATCAGATGTTCACAAACAAAACACCACACACTCTAATAGTTAGATGACATCCGGCTTGTGATTTCAAGAATTTTGGCAGCCGCAGTTCATGGGGGGCACCGTGCTCATAAGGTGTCTCGCGATAGAAGGACGTAATTCTGAGCAATAGCTTTAAAGAAACGTACCCTCCAGTTTGTCGTGCTGCGTTTCAGTTTACGCTCAACTCTGAGAAGACGCGTCGAGTCGTTATGCAGCAGCTCGTGCCGATGGAAGCAACGGATGGACATGACGTGCGAACGTCGACCATGCGCTTGTATCGTATGATAAAAACTGTATACAGGAACACTACTACTGAATTTCTTACTGGAGCGATGCATTTGCATCGTTGTATTCCTTCTTTATCATGCCGTACGAGTTCATTGAGACTGCACCTTCATTATAGTTGGTTTCTTGTGACATTCGTGAAATATTCGAAGTCCTGTGATATCTTCTTGGCACCCATCAGTATGCATTATAAGCATTCCTTTCCATGAAAA
Source organism: Schistocerca piceifrons (assembly GCF_021461385.2). NCBI lineage: Eukaryota > Metazoa > Arthropoda > Insecta > Orthoptera > Acrididae > Schistocerca > Schistocerca piceifrons. The sequence goes on along the minus strand of NC_060139.1, from coordinate 316,192,024 downwards.
TTATGTACAAGTCTCATGTGATTTTTTCCAGCATAGTAAAAAACCTTTGGTTTGACACTACATCGGCAGTTTTAGTTTCAGATTTTGTGCTTGTGTTCGCAAGCAGTTTCTCATTTAGTCCCAAACGGTTGGGTGGATCCCATTCCAGAACTTCCGACGCCAGGAAAATCTCAGATGGTTACGGCGAAACGACTCCATATCTTCTGCTTGATAGTTCTTGTCTTGAGTTCGCTATCCCGTGACAGATTTTTCATCTGTGTATCACTACTACAGCCTTGATCCAGTTTAGCTTGTTTATTGCAATCAAACCTTCGTCTTCCTTTTCATTCTACATTACCATTTCTTGCGCCTCAGCATTGGCCAGTCGACTTATACTTTATATTAATGAAGTTGTGCTATAAATAGCTTCTCTCTTCAACTCAGTCCACTAGCCCTTCATTAGCTATTCGATTCCTGCATCTAATCTTCTGGGGCAACATATAAGAAAATTTTCTAATCTCCTCTTGTCTCATTTGTTTCTCATCCACGCTTCACTTTCATATGAGGCTACACTCCAAAAACTTTCATAAAAGTCTTCCTAACACTTAAATTTATATTCTTTGTTAAAATAATTCTTTTTTCAGAAAAGTTCTTCTTGGTATTTCCAGTCTGCAGCTTGTATACTCTTCCTTAGGCCTTTGTCAGATATATTGCTTCCCAAACAGCAAACCTTGTCCACCACTTTTAGTATATGCTTTTCTAATCCAGTTTCCTCAGCATCATCTGGTTTTATTTGTCTATAATCCATTACAGTTGTTCTACTTACGACGATATGCGTTTTATAGCCACAAACTATTTCGTTCAACTTATCTTGCAAGCCTCTGACATTATTATAGCGTCGTCTGCAAACCTTATAGGTTTTATTTCTTCTCCCTGATTGCTTCTCTAAATTTCTCCTTTGTTTCGTTTACTACTTACTCAGTGTAGAGATTAAATAACATTTGAGACTGGCTGCTACCCTGTTTCTCCTTTTCACGTCCCTTATAACTGCAATCTGGTTGCAGATAATCTCTCACACCATGGTTTTACCCACAAAACAGTGATGAAGGGTGGCTTTACATCGCAACATTCAACACCTATTTTTGCTACTTTTTTACGTTTCGCTTATTTCGCACACTAGTCGCCGCAGGCTTACTGGAAAGGTGCAATTCTACACCCAGTGTCGATTGCGAATAGCTTATCTTATAACTAATAATTAATCTCACAGCCCGCCTCACCAAGACTACTGGCGCGTTAGTTTGAAGGAGGGGCTGTGTGTTCTGGAGAAGGGTCGTGTTCTGGAGTAAGACGGCGCTGTTTGTTGTTCTGCTGTACGGCGAAGTGGTGGCATGTACGATGGCTGTGTGCTAGATGTGCACACGTGCAATACCGCCTTGATAATCATTCATAGCGATGATACGGTTCATGCGTACCTATTGTCTTGATTCACATCGCGAAGTTACTGTAAATTTCGTGAGTCGGAGCCGCGTGGTCTCAGGCACCTTGTCACGGTCCGTGGGCTACCCCCCCCCCCCCTCCCCCGTCCTCTGGGCACTGGTGTGTGTGTTGTCCATAGCGTAAGTTAGTTTAAGTCAGAGTTAGATTAAGTAATTTGTAGGCTTAGCTTAGAGACCGACGACCAGAGCAGCTTGGTCCCATTAGACCTTACCACAAATTTTCAAAAACTTTCGTAGGTCGGAAACGTGTCTCCCACTTGGAGATTCGGTGCTGGCCATACTTCGATCTTCTTCACGCATATATTCATTTCCTTTCATTCTGCAGATGGATGCACTCGTTTAAATCTTGATACCAAAAAGTAGCTTGCTACTGTTCAGCAAGTCGTTATTGAGTAATAAATTACAAATCCGAGACGCAGTTTCGAAACTACTTTGACACCATTTAGGTGGGATTACCTGCTCTCAGGCGCTAGAGCAGCAGCAGTGCACTACTCAGCTGAGACGTTACTGAATCAGATATATTTTTAAAGTGCTCAACAACGGTGCGTGTGTGGGCCGGTCTTAGAGGGACCCTCTGCCTTTTTACTCACACAGCACACAGCTATGTTGCCAGCTCCCCCGCTCCCTGCCACCCCCCCCCCCCCTCCCTGGTGATCATAATACATAACTTGATCGTTAGGATTACTTCTTGGGGCCTGTTTGACAATCATGAGAAAAATTATCAAAGAATGCAGCAAAATTATTTTCTTATTTCTAGGATATGGTGCTGTTCAATACGTACAATACCCATTAAACAACACACGACCAAATAAAGGAAACACACGATGATTACTGATGTTGGACCCATCTCCCAAAATATACTGAGCACACGCCTAAAAAATTAAAAAAAGACAAGGATGTGCGAAGTTCGCTTAAAGCACACAGCAAGAAACGAAACGACGCGGGAATTCACGGAGTACAAACGGGCGTTACGTATACTACAACGCATTCGAAACTATCATGCCGTGCAAAACTACTAATTTTTAGAGTTGTAGGTATTTTCCAATTTGTCCAAGGGCAGTATTTCTTCTTGCAATCAAACGTTCTGTTGATAATATCTTCTTTTAGGTGCCACGTTATTAGAGCCCTGAAGAAGGCACATCTGAAGCCCAAGGAGATTGTAGTTTCTATTAAACTATTGTATACATATAAATTTATGTTTATATTTCGAAGTACTTTTTGAAATATTGTATTAAAATATGTATGTAAAAAAGAACAAGAATGAAATTAATGTTGACTTCCACGAGAGCAGTATCGCGTGGAAAAAAAAGCTACATAACTGGTATATGCATGTCGGCTTGTACTACGACGTCTCACACCAGACGAGTGTAACCCCAGATGTTTGCGTGGTAGAGTAAGTATGGTGTACGCATACATGGAGACAGTGTTTGTGCACCAATCGCCAACATAGTATAACTGAGGCGGAATAAGAGGAACCAGCCAGCATTCGCCGAGGCGTATGGAAATCCACGTTAAAAAACATCCACAGCCTGGCCGGCACACCAGACCTTCCCAGTAATCCGCTGGGCGGATTCGTGCCGGGGACCGGCACGCTTTCTCGCTCGGGAAGCAGCACGCTAGACCGCGCAGCTAGCCGGGAGGGGTGACGCAACTGGTACTCGTCGGAGCTTCCAGAAAAGGACACGTCTATCATAATAGGGGAAATTGGTTGTCGTCTGGAAATACGTTTTGGTGCCACTCTAGTGCCTGGGCGCAACACTGTCGTCGCTTTTCTTCCTGCAGGCACAATAATGGTTACAGTCCCGTGCCCATGTTGCGACTCAAGCCACGTGACGTGACTGTACGAAGCCGTCCGGCTGAGAGAACAGCACTGCAACACAAGAAAAGGATCACTTTCTCCAAACCCCTAATTGTTGACTATTGCAACAAAAGTAAGGATAAGGATAGGAAATGGAACTACAGAAGGCAGCAGCATTGGACGAGGTGTTAAACAAGGTTGTTGCCTTTCCCCACGTTGTTTAACGTATACCTTGAAGGGATTATTACGAATAGCTTAGATGGGAAAAGAGGAATATGTATTGGTGGAAAGAGAATACAATGTATAAGATTTGCTGATGACATGGTATTAGTGGTAAAAAGTGACAGTGAATAACATGCTGAAAGATCTGAATGAAGTTTGTGTGGAATATAGAAACATAGAAAAAACAAAGAGTATGGTCATCAGTACAAGACGCAGACTATCCAATATTAAAATAGGACAATCTACCATTAACCAAGTAAGTGCATTTAAATATTTTGAAAGCACAATAACTGAAGGTGAAAACTCGAATTGCCATAGCGAAGGAGGCATTCAACAGAAAGAGGAGACTCTTATGTGGCAAATTAGATAAAGGTCTAAGGAAAAGGCTTGGAAAATGTTTTGTCTGGAGTGTGGTCTATATGGGGCAGAAACATGGACACTGAGACGAGAGGATGAAAAAAGGTTAGAAGCATTTGAGATGTGGATGTGGAGGAGATTGGAGAGAATAAGCTGGATGGAAAGAGTGAGTAATGAAAGAGTACTGGAAAGGGTTGGTGAGAGAAGATGTCTGCTGAAAGTTTTGTAAGAGAAAGGAAAAAGAACTGGTTGGGACATTCATTGAGAAGGGAGTGTTTGCCAGCAGATGCTTTGGAAGGATTAGTTTGTGGGGGAAGACTGAGAGGAAGAAGGAGATACAAGATGATAGACGACATAAAGGGAAGAGGAAATTATGCAAACCTGAAGAGGATGGCGGAAGACCGGACAGCCTGGAGAACTACCTTGTGAAAACCTGCCTTTTGCCGGCCGGGATGGCCGAGCGGTTCTAGGCGCTACAGTCTGGAACCGCGCGACCGCTACGGTCGCAGGTTCGAATCCTGCCTTGGGCATGGATGTGTGTGATGTCCTTAGGTTAGTTAGGTTTAAGTAGTTCTAAGTTCTAGGGGACTGATGACCTCAGAAGTTAAGTCCCATAGTGCTCAGAGCCAATTGAACCAACCTGCGTTTTGGCAGAACAGTGATGATGATGATGATATGCAACAAAAAGTTTGTAATTTGGCTCAACCGTCCTCCGTAATTGTACGAAAGCGTGGCGCCCTGCGACGATACCCTTGGGCTCGAATACCCTTGGGCTCGACGACGCTTTAAACTACAAGGCGTCGACACATCGGAAAAGAAAAGCCCAGAGCTGAGTAGTTCATGTGTTAGATAGGTTAATGGCGACAGATTGACACCAAATTGCCCACAATTCTACCCAACACCACCGTGGACGTGTCACACGGTAGGGAGATCTTCGCACCCCCTCTTATCCACATTCCACCCCTTCTTTTCCAGCGTTGAAATCACATTGTTTTCTTATGAGTAGCCGAGGAAAACATTTCCGACAAAGCAACGGTCAGAATCGACATGAAAAGGCCAGACGGAGCGGTATAAAGGACTTCTGTGAAACCACCACTTTCCTTGTGTCCATGATGCACACACATTTCGAGGTCGAAAACGACAGCTCGCAATGCGGTGAGCAGCAGGACGACGTTCTAGACAATTTTCGACACTGCTGACACTACCGAACTCTTCAACCGCTCTCTAAGGATATCGTGGCCCAACAACCCCATTCAGCGTGATTGGATCACTTCGGAGTGCAGCATGACAGCAGTTTTTGTTCTGGTGTACAGGTTGGAAGCACTGGGGACCGTTCACAACCATTCGACGAAATATGAACCCGGTCTGAAGCACCAAAGCGAGTTTATACATTTTCAGCCCTCCTGCCTCGCACCCTCATAAGGCGTGATCACCAGGAACTGCGACATTTACTTATGCGAGAATAAAGCAGCAAAATGGTCCCTCTAAGACACCTCCCACTTCAGCAATACCCTCGATGACATCCGCCCACATTTACTGAGAATTTTAAAAATATAGGTACCTGTACTGAGACAATCTGTCTAGTAGTCCAAGCCGCCTGCAGGCAAGCAACCCCTTGACATTCCTCCGATCCCAGATGCGTCCAGAGGTGTCAGTAGTGTAAATAGTTGGCAAGAATATCGTCCTGTTGCTCATCGCCCTCCGAATTTTCGTTTTCGACCGTGAAATGTGTGGGAATTTACACCCCCAAGGAAAGGGGTGGTTTCATTGACGCCCTTTATGCCAACTCTTGCAGTCTTTTCGTGTCCGTTCTGAGTATCAGTGTGTCTAAAATGTTTTCCTTGGCCACCCACAGAAAACGGTGTGATTTCAACACTGGGTGTAGCGGTTTTGACCTCTGTCAAAGACGTTTCATAAGAAGTGGTGGAATATGGATAAGATGGAGTGTGACGACATTCTCATAGCGTAAAATGTCCACAGTGGCGTTGGGCACAATTGTGGTGAAATTTGGTGCCAGTGTGACATCATTAACCCACCTTTCACGTCACATGAACTTCTGAGCACTGGCTTTTCTTCGCATATGTCGACACCTTGCAGTTTGAAGCGCCGTCAAGGCCGCAAGTGACGTCGCTGGGAGCCACGAATACGCACCATTACAGAGGAATGCTGTAGGCACTTTTGAGCCAAATTCGAAACTTATGCATTTAAGTGGGAAAACATTACGAGGTTCTCCAGAAGTGATCCTTCAGCTATGCTGCGCCGTGTATTCACGAGGGTCGTTCATTAAGTAATACCCTACATTTTTTTAAAAAAAGCCATTAATAAACATAGATAAACGTCCTTGTTGGTGCTTCACATTTGATGATGTTCTGTGCGCCGGTGAAGTTTCGAACCGTTCTGGCAGATGGCAGAGCCATAGTACAGCGTCAAAATGCCGTCTACATAATACTCTTGTTACAAGCAGTGTGCTGTTATTGAATTCTTGTGTGCAGAAAAAGAAACCGTGCTGAGCATTCATAAACGTTTGTGTGCAATATACAGCGATGCTCCATTGATAGGAGTACAGTTGGGTGATGGGTAAAGAAAGTTACAGCCTCAGGAAATGCAGAAACAGAGCACCATGATCAGCTACGCTAGGGACGTCCTGTCACAGCCAGTGCTCCAGACATGCTGAATCGTGCGGTTGCCACTATTCGTACCAACTGGCGTATCACCCCTCGAAGATTGGCTCTACAGCTGAAGGTCGGCATTGGAAGTGCGTCTGCAGTGATCGAAACTCTCGGATATTCAAAGAGATGCTCACGATGCGTTCCACGAATGCTCACAGCGGACCATAAGATTCAAGGAAAGGCCATTTCATCTATATTGTTGGAACGTTTTAAGACCGACGGAGAGGCGTTTCTGTCACGTATCGTTACAGGGGACGAAAGCTGGGTGCACCACTTTGCTCTTTGCTCCGGAAACAAAAAGGCAGTCCATGGAGTGGCATCCTCATTCACCACAAAAGAAATTCAAGACAACCTCCTCTGCTGGACAGTCTTATTGGATTGTGATGATGTCATTCTCGTGGATGTGATGCCAAGAGCGTCAACCATCATTTCAGAGGCATACTGAAGACTCTGAATAAACTGAAGAACCGTTTCCGACGTGTTCGGTTGGACAAGAATTCAGCAGATATCGTGCTCCAACAGGATAATGCACGTTCACACACTATTCTGGGAACCAGGGAGCACATCGCCAAATTGGGTTGAAAATCATTGCCTCATCCACCCTACAGTCCAGACCTGGCACCGTGCGACTTCCGTCTCTTTGGGCCGCTTAAAGATTCTCTGCGGGAACACATTTCGAAGATGACCAGAGTGTGCCAGCTGGGGGTGGCCGAGCGGATCTAGGCCCTGAAGTCTGGAACCGCGTGGCCTCTAGGTCGCAGGTTCGAATCCTGCCTCGAGCATGGATGTGTGTGATGTCCTTAGGTTAGTTAGTTTTAAGTAGTTCTAAGTTCTAGGGGACTGGTGACCTCAGCTGTTAAGTCCCATAGTGCTCAGAGCCATCTGAATCAATTTGAACCAGAGTGTCAGTCATGCAATGAAAACATGGCTATGCCTACAGGACAAGAGCTTTTACCCGCAGGGAATACATGCTCTTCCACAAAGTTGGCGTACAGCCATAGAACGACATGGAGACTACGTAGAATAATAGGACGTGCATAAGACATGTTGATGTATACTGTCACCAAATTCTGACTCTTAACAATAAATATGTTCTGAGGAGAAAAATGCGGGGCATTACTTATTAAGCGACCATCGTATCTATCTTCTTGGATGCTAGTCGCAAGCACAGCTAAGTTCCTCCAGTATGACACTTCTCAGTTCGATTCCTGTTCGCATGTAAACGTACGAATTCCTGAATCCAGAATGAGATTTTCACTCTGCAGCGGAGTGTTCGCTGATATGAAACTTCTTGGCATATTAAAACTGTGCGCCGGACCGAGACTGCAACTCGGGACCTTTGCCTTTCGCGGGCAAGTGCTGTACCAACCGAGCTGCCCAAGCACGACTCACGCTCCGTCCTCACAGATTCACTCCTGCCAGTACCTCGTCTCCTATTTTCCAAACTTTACAGAAGCTCTCCTGCGAACCTTGAAGAACTAGCACTCCTGAAAGAAAGGATATTGCGGAGACATGGCTTAGCCACAGCTTGGGGGATGTTTCCAGAATGAAATTTTCATTCTGCAGCGGAGTGTGCACTGATATGAAACTTCCTGGCAGATTAAAACTGTGTGCCGGACCGAGACTCGAACTCGGTCCCGAGTTCGAGTCTTGGTCCGGGACACAGTTTTAATCTGCCAGGAAGTTTCATACAAATTCTTATTTGGTAGGGATACGAGACTCTTGAGCAATGCTCGGTGATTGGTCGCATGAGTGATTTGTAAGTAATCTCCGTGGTAGACTAACTGCGTTTCCCTAGTGTTCTAACACTAAACCGAAGTCTGCTGGCTGGCTTAGCCGACACTGAGCCTTTGTCGTCATTCCATTTGATGTCTCTACAAACTGTGACACCTAGGTATTTGTATGAGTATACCGATTCCAGCTGTAGTCATAGGATACTGCGTTTTTCCGTTTTGTGAAGTGCACAGTATTACTTTTTGAAACATTTAAAGCAAGTTGCCGATATTTGCACCAATTCGAAATCTTATCAAGTTCTGAGTGAATATTTGTGCTGCTTTTTTCAGATTGTATTGTACTTCACTGCAGATAAAGATCATTAAAATACATTAACAACAAGGGTCCCAACATGTTTCCCTGAGGCTCACCCGGAGTTACTTCTACATCTGTCGATGACTCTCCATCCAAAATAACATGCTGTATCTTCCCTACAGAAAGATCGTCAGCCCAGTCACGCCGTACGATCATACTTTTGGTAATAAGGGTAGGTGTGGTACTGAGTCAAATTATTTTCGTTAAGTCGACAAAGACTGCATGTACCTGACCTCCTAGATCCATGATTTTCTGAATGTCATGTGAAAAAAGTGCTAATTGGGTTTCACATGATCGATGTTTCGGACATCTATGCCGACTGGCATGGAGGAGATGATTCTGTTCGACATGCCTCATTATATTTATGCTCAGAATGCATTATGAGATTCTACAAAAAAATTGATGTCAAGGATATTGGACGGAAGTTTCGTAGATCGCTCCTGCTGCCATGGGTGACCTGTGCTTTTCTACAGCTACTGGGCAGGGGTTTGTGTCCAAGGGATCTAAAGTTGATTATACATTAGTTAACAGATGGGCTATATCACAGCAAATTGGGTACAGAATCCGGCAGGGACTCCATCGGGCCCTGGGGTTTTGCGCAATTTTAACGATTTCAGTCGTTTTATCAACGCCACTGACGCCGGTACCTATTTCACTAATGTTCTCAGTGGTACGAAAAGTAAATTGAGGCCATTCCCCTCGATTGTCGTTTGCAAAGAAACATTTGGAAACAGAGTTAAGCCTATGCTTTGCTACTCTCAGTTTAGTTCCTGTCCCATCCGTGAGTAGTGACTGGGCACTAACTTTGCTACCACTAACAGCCTTTACATACGAGCAGAATTAACTTCGATTTTGTGAAAGATCATTTGCATATTGTAGGGGATGGCAGTCAGTCAAGGAATATTTTAGGGAATTAGTTTAAAAAATTTATTTCAAAGGTCCAGTGGAATCTTTACAAGTTTTCTTCCTGAGTAATTCTCGCCGTGTCTACACAAGTCGCTTGCCTTTCAAAACCGAGGCGAATCTGTCCAGTTAAAGCTGCTGACAGTAGAGGCCCTGAGCCCTCTTCTGAAACTGCTAGCAAATTCACGCCATTGATTTTAGCCAATACGGTGCGCGGAATACAGATCACGTGTGTGGACGGCGGAGCGTCCTGCGGAGCAGAATACACTTGCTTCACTTTCTTGTAATCCAGACCTCGAGCAGAACAGACGTCTTTTTGAAAGGCAGAGCCTTTGGCTCTGCTCTTGGCGACCGGCCACCAACGTAAGTTAACATGAACCGCTTCTCCTTCCGTTGCCCATTTAATTAATTGTTCGACCTCCTAGATTGGCCTAAAACTGCTAACTTCCGACCATAGGCGCACCTTTTGTACTCTGTGTATTGAAATACATCCTCTTTATTGTACATAATTTCCTGTTTTGTCATTTAACGGCAGCCCTGCATGCTCACACTCTAATCCTGTCCGATCGAGCTCCTGGACACTGCCGCAACGAAGCATATTTAACAGCCTTCTTCCCCCTTCCCTGCCATTTTACACATTAACATTGTAGTCAGAAGTTTCTCTCCCCATCCCCAAACCACGTAGACTTTTACAATTGGTGACCAGAAGTACACGTACTCTTTTACATTTGGTGTCAGAAGTGGGGTGTAACAATTATATCCCCCCATCCCGGCACGAACTCTTTTACATTTTGTGTCAGAAGTGGGATCCGTTCCCACCGTTCGGTCCATACGGTGGCCGTTTACTTTAGCCAATCCTGACGCATTAACAGCTGGCGTCAGAAGTGGCATTGTGTATGCTTCATGCTAATATGACTACTGTTGAATTCACGCTGTGCAATTTTCTAGCTCAGCATGTAAGAAACGTGGAAATCTTCTGGAGGATCTTATGAGTCATACTTCATGAGAAAGACATGCGTAAGTTCTTAGGCTTCTCGAGACACGAGCCCTCATTACCGTTTGCACTGACGGTGTCGCTAGCAGTTGGTAAGCTTGTTTTTGTCACCTGGAGACGGGGACTCCCCGCCGCCTACCAGAGGCGGTCCCACGGCCGCGCGCCCCGGGCCGCAGCCGGCGCCGCCTGCGGCCGGCTGGGGTCGTATTGATCTGCGTACGCCTCCACCACAGGCTCGCCTACCTACCTGTGCGCCCGCCTGAACTGTCGCCACGCGCGCCACACGCGACGTCTCCTCCGTGGGCGGCCGGCCGTAGTCACCTGGCTGCAGCCAACCTTCTGCGCTCCGGGCTGTAAATCTTTGCATGACACGCAGTCGCGAAGAGCGAGGAGGCACGCTGACAGGACACTGGACTCTCATTGGCGTGGACCGTGGCAGAAATCGCCATCCGACAACTCAGCTTTAGGGTTCCGCGGTTGGTTTAACGCAGATGCTTGGTTCTAGAGGTCTGCACGGATGTTGATATACGCAGTATTAATTAATTTAGAGGATACCCACGGCCTTATTTTTGAATATCCGCAATAATGATTACTTTTTCCTTCATACCCGTATTACGATTTTCGTCTACACTGACTGAAAAAAAAAAGGTTACGCACTTGCAAGAGTTGGTGGGATATCAATGTAACTTCACACACTTACCCACCATAGTCGGTGTGTAAATGATTGCAATTTTCTCTTATCAATGGAATGGATACCAGCGATACTGAGCATATAATTTCACCCTAGAATCCTAAAAATGATTATTCTGCAACAAGGTCCTAGTAAATCTAGGTCCCTTAGCCGCTCGAGCGCGCCTATATATTTTTACTTGTCTCTGTTGCTGGAAAATCAAACTTGCGCAACTTCCGGCAGTGTTATTCTTATGGAGATTAGAGCGCTGATAAGGAAGTTGACTTAAAAATCAAGTGAAAATCAAACGCCATTCTGCAGCAACAAGGGACCTAGATTTACTAGGACCTTGTTGCAGAATAATCTTTTTAGGATTCTAGGGTGAAATTATATGCTCAGTATTTATTATTAAATAAGTTATTAAAGAATACTACACATTGATCTTGCCAAAAGCCGAGAAGCGATTCTTCTTAGTGTCACCCTAGAATCCTAAAAATGATTATTCTGCAACAAGGTCCTAGTAAATCTAGGTCCCTTGTTGCTGCAGAATGGCGTTTGATTTTCACTTGATTTTTAAGTCAACTTCCTTATCAGCGCTCTAATCTCCATAAGAATAACATCAGTAAGTACGACACCAGTTCCATAATTCCTATCACCTTGTACACCAATAGAAAAAGTGCGATAGGCTATAATATCTCTGTCATAGTAAGATTCCAATCCTTCTAATGGTTTATCACTACTTCCTTATCAGCGCTCTAATCTCCATAAGAATAACACTGCCGGAAGTTGCGCAAGTTTGATTTTCCAGCAACAGAGACAAGTAAAAATATATAGGCGCGCTCGAGCGGCTAAGTCAGTCGTAACTGAAAATACCCACCCACCATCCCCACGCCTAAGCCACCCTACAGACATTTATTTAAGCATATATTTAACTACTGTGATGACCCAGAGTGCATCCCAGGGTGCCCCAGAGAGCTACAACAGTAAGAAGAATCGCTTCTCGGCTTTTGGCAAGATCAATGTGTAGTATTCTTTAATAACTTATTTAATAATAAATACTGAGCATATAATTTCACCCTAGAATCCTAAAAATGATTATTCTGCAACAAGGTCCTAGTAAATCTAGGTCCCTTGTTGCTGCAGAATGGCGTTTGATTTTCACTTGATTTTTAAGTCAACTTCCTTATCAGCGGTCTAATCTCCATAAGAATAACACTGCCGGAAATTGCGCAAGTTTGATTTTCCAGCAACAGAGACAAGTAAAAATATATAGGCGCGCTCGAGCGGCTAAGTCAGTATTTCATGGCTGTATGACTTAGCGTAATGCTGCTGTGTGGGTCACGTGACCGCCTGGCGCGTGACCTTGAGTGTGCGAGTGAGAGCGCTGTGGAGTGTGTGAGAGAGAGCGCAACACGGGCCCTAGATTTACTAGGCCCGTGTTGCTGGAAAATCAAACTTATCAGCGGAAGTGACGTCGCGATAAGGCGCGCTGGCGCTGTGTTGCTCACGCAGCAGCATGCTCAGTCGACTCGAGGCAGCCGCACGGAACACACAGCCATGCCGTACCGTCGCAGAAGCGTGCATTAATGTTGTCGGTGTTTACTGTTATTACTAGGCCTGGTAGCGTACATAAGGGACATTAACAGCGTCAGACGTTGAAGCGAGCGAGTACGGCTGTGACCTGGTGAGAGGTCCCATTCTTCCAACGTTTTGGAGGACGTCAGAAGCTATCGGGTACGACTTCAGCTCACGGATGGCAGTGACTAAGGGATCTCTTACGGCACAGCGGTACATCGTGCACATCCTGTGTTCTCATGTGGTACCTCCCGTGCGAGAGTACCATGGTGCCATTTTTAACCATGACAACGCTCCTCTATCCGTGGCACGGTTCTCTATGAACTGTTCGCCCGTTGTTGAGGTACTCCCGTGGCCAGCAAGATTCCCAGATCTGTCTCCGATAGAACATCCGTGGGACCATCGCCGACCGAGGATATCAAGGTACAACAGTTGTGGGCTAGCATACATCAAGAGAGCATGCAGTTGCCTTACGACACGCTTCAAAAATGGCTCAAATGGTTCTAAGCACTATGGGACTTAACATCTGAGGTCACCAGTACCCTAGAATTAGAACTACTTAAACCTAACTAACCTAAGGACGTCACACACATCCATGCCCGAGGCAGTATTCGAACCTGCGACCGTAGCAGCAGCGCGGTTCCGGACTGAAGCGCCTAGACCCGACACGCTTCGCAATCGAATAAGTGTATGCATGCAGGACAGAGGACGTGCAGCGTCACTTCGATAAATGCGCTCATACTTCCAAGTTATTCGTGAATTTGGTTCGATTTTGAAATCATCGAAAAAAATTAGGTACCCTTTCAACCCTTGAAATGCCATTTCTTTTCCTCCTCCAATTCTGGGTGGCTGATTTTTTTCGTCTCTCAGTGTATTTCGATTACTTGTGATCTATAGTAGTAATTATTATTGTGTTAAGTTAGTATTGTTACCCATTCAGGACGAATTCCCACTATGTTGTCTGATATGCACGATTTTCTGGAAAAGGTAAAAGCGTGATCGACATCTGCAAGGGATAAAGATAGCGTTATGCGCTTGTCCGGAGGTTGCACGTACAGTGTGTCCTTGAAGTCTGAAGCCCTAGGTCAGAAAAGTGTACTCCACATTTCAGTCCTTATATAAAAACTGTGTGTCCAGCAGAACTGTATGTGCACCAGCGTGCTTACACAGAGATCTACACGTTTCCGTGTCCTCCCTTACACCTTGCAGAGGTGTTGGACGTAGTGTCGTATTGCGAGAGGTGATAACACGTAATGCACTCACGCACCCAAGAACATTTCCGAACATGATCACTTTGATGGTCCAGGTGTGATGGTGTAGGGAGGCGTAATGATGCACAGGCGTACTGACCTCCACATCTTTGAGCACAGTACACTCACCCGTCGTCGTTACTATGACACTGTACTCCTTCCCCGTGTGCGGCGTTTCAGAGTTGCAATCGGCAGTAACTTCATTTTTATGGACTACAATGCGCAGCCGCATCGAACAGTGCTTTCGGAGGAGCTCCTGGAACGAGAGGATTTTCTGCAAATGGACTGCCCTGTCCGTTTCCCCTACTATATTACTTCGCAAGGTCACAAAAAATTTCCAGTCACGCCCTTGACCATTAAGCTACGACTCCCGCTCATAAATTGTAAGTGAAAAATATTGTCATTTAATATCTTATTTCGAAAAGCAACAATGCAGGTTTTCGCACCATATTTTCTCGTATTCTAAGTTGGCTGCCAGGCCACTAGGAGTGCTGGTGTCATTCTCTACTTCCCTATCTTAACATAGGCAGTGCACACCTTACGCATTGCAGGACAAAAATACGACACCCTCAAGAACAAGGCCATTTTATTGACAAGTAAGTTGACAGGCTGTTCACTATTACTTGACAACAAAGTCAGGCCAAATGAAACACACTTGTCTTAGTAAAGGGGGCTTAAACATTTGCATCAATACACAGTAAGCCCCCCTCTGGCGGAAACGCTGGCGTGTGTCCTCGCATCTAAACGCTCGTAAAGGCGCTGCATGGCATCCTGCCATAGATTTTCCCAAGCATCTTGCACATTTTGTTGCATTTCGGTAAGGGTTCGAGCAGGCCGTAGAGAAATAGTAGTTCCCGCTTCATCATGTCCCGTACGTGTTCAATGGCGAGAGATCTCGTGATCTTGCTGTCCTGGGCAGTTGTTTTACAACATGAAGAGCACGTTGTGTCACAGAAATTGCGCCGAGAAGTTCCCTGTCCTGCTGAAAAAGCACACTGTTCAAGAAACGACAGTAGCATGTGGATAACTGTACACTGTATGCGGCATTGGCTGCTTTCCTCTACAGAAACACCAAATGAGATAGCGAGTTGTAGTTGATGACCCCAATACAACGAAGCCTGGGGTGGGACCTGTGTATCATCGGCGCATGCGCTATGGAATATCCAGGTCACCAAGACGGTACCATGCTTGTGTACCTCCACCACCCGAATACAGACAGAACCTACTTTCATACTGAAGACAACAGAGCACCATTCCACTTTTAAGTCAACTCTTTGACGACGTCTGAGTAGCCATGCTACTTGGTGTCAGTGGTTTCCTGGCCAGATGCCCAACATTATCCTAATCCTGCTGCTAATAGGACTTGGAGAGACGAGTGAGGTGCCGAGTGGTGGATGGAGGGTCACAGTATCAGTATGCATTCCCGAGGACTATGAGAACGATATATCCTTTGTTGATTTGATGTCTGTTCACTGCTGTTCCTGCAAAGCACGGACTGGGACGAGTTCTCGGGCTGAGTGTGTCTCTGGACCACAGCGCTTCACACGTTCTAGTGTTGGTTGTGAAGTCTGCCCGCCATACGGCCGACCTTAAAACACTTACAGGAAACAGAACACGCACTAATTCTATATGGCCAGCAGATCTGTGCAAGGTTCACCACGTTTTTGCACCGCCTATAACTGATTTTGTGTGTGACTGGTTACGCCTAGTGGGGAATCTCCTGAGTCAAATTACACTACTGGCCATTAAAATTGCAACACCACGGAGATGACGTGCGGCAGAAGCGAAATGTAACCGACAGGAAGAAAATGCTGTGACATGCAAATGATTAGCTTTTCAGAGCATCCACACAAGGTTGGCGCCGGTGGCGACACCTACAATATGCCGACATGAGGAAAGTTTCCAACCAATTTCTCATACACAAACAGCAATTGACCGGCGTTGCTGTTGAAACGTTGTTGTTTTGCCTCGTGTAAGGAGCGTACCATCACGTTTCCGACTTTGATAAAGGTCGGATTGTAGCCTATCGCGATTGCAGTTTATCGTATCGCGACATTGCTGCTCGCGTTGGTCGAGATCCAATGAATGTTAGCAGAATATGGAATCGGTGGGTTCAGGAGAGTAATACGGAACGCCGTGTTGGATCCCAACGGCTTCGTATCACTAGCAGTCGATATGACAGGCATCATATCCGCATGCCTGTAACGGATCGTGCAGCCACGTCTCGATGCCTGAGTCAACAGATGGGGACGTTTGCAAGACAACAACCATCTGCACGAACAGTTCGACGACGTTAGCAGCAGCAAGGACTATCAGCTCGGAGACCATGGCTGCGGTTATCCCTAACGCTACATCACAGACAGGAGCGCCTGCGATGGTGTACTCAACGACTAACCTCGGTGCACGAATGGCAAAACGTCATTTTTTCGGATGAATCCAGGTTCTGTTTACAGCATCATGATGGTCGCATCCGTGTTTGGCGACATCGCGGCGAACGCACATTGGTAGCGTGTATTCGTCATCGCCATACTGGCGTATCACCCGGCGTGATGGTAAGGGGTGCCATTGGTTACACGTCTCTGTCACCCCTTGTTCCCACTGACGGCACTTTATCCCTCCGAAATCCTATATTTCAGGAGGATAATGCACGACCGCATGTTGCAGGTCCTGTACGGGCCTTTCTGGATACAGAAAATGTTCGACTGCGGCCCTGGCCAGCACATTCTCCAGATCTCTCACCAATTGAAAACGTCTGGTCAATGGTGGCCGAGCAGCTGGCTCGTCACAATACGACAGTCACTACTCTTGATGAACTGTAGTATCGTGTTGAAGCTGCATGGGCAGCTGTACCTGTACACGCCATCCAAGCTCTGTTTGACTCAATGCCCAGGCGTATCACGGTCGTTATTACGGTCAGAGGTGGTTGTTCTGGGTTCTGATTTCTCAGGATCTATGCACCCAAATTTCGTGAAAATGTAGTCACATGTCAGTTCTAGTATAATATATTTGTCCAATGAATACCCGTTTATCATCCTCATTTCGTCTTGGTGTAGCCATTCTAATGGCCAGTAGTGTATTTTATGCAAACTTTGAAGCAATGCTGGCTGAAGAAAAATTTGTATATGTGATTCAATGACGCATTTTCAACTGGAAGATGTAAGTGTCCGGGGGCTTATTGGTAGTCATGGTTATATTCTTAAACGCGGTGCTCATTTCATTGTTCAATTTTGTACGGATGACATATTATTCTGTGTAATTAATCTTGCGTAATAAAATCTGCTGTTATGGCACCGTGAGCGCTCATCTCTTACTATAAAAGTTTATATATCTTTGTGACTTATAATTCTTTTCTATGGTCTAGCGTGAACTAATTCTATTATTTTTAGTTTTATTGGTACTGTACTATTATTCCCTAGATCGTGTTCTTTCATTTTGGGTTCTAATTATACAAGGACTGCTTCTTATATTTCTGAAATATTTCGGAAGCCTTTACTGTTGTTAGTGAAAATCTGATTTGACAGTTACTATTCTTGTCACTACCTTACAGATTTGTTCAAAGAGTCTATATTTATAGAGAACTGTATCCGATGTTCCTAATACTATTGTTGTGATTCTGTTGTGAATAGACTGTGAATTCTGATGAGAAAGGTATACGCCTCCACAACTCATTTTACTTCCACTCCTCAGCCGATGTTGCTTCTGATCCTATCGTAACAGATCGAAAATTAGTAATTCAGGTCTTTCATGAGAAATTCGGGCGAGGCACGTGTTTGTAAACTGCTTATGTTTAATTTCACGTATACGTTTTGGGGCACTGCCTTGAAAAACAATACTCCATCGTTTTTTATGTGTCCACGGCAAAATTTCCCACAGTTTACAATTGATGAATGAGTGTCGATGATAGAGCACTACTCGTTTCATGAAGATGCAAAAATGCATTGAATGTATTGTACAACAGAGTGTATTGCTCAGAAAGCCGAACGGTGATATACTCAAAAGTTTCGCAACAGGTGTCATTCTAATATGGAAGAAATTTGTTAGTGTGCATAGATGGCCAGTATTCCAGACAAACAACTGTTCACACATAGAATTTGAAGGAATAGAACTAGATCGATAGGAGACGATTCGTCAATACCATCCGTCAATGCTCACGTGGGATGCTCAGTTCTAAGAATACAGTGCCGAGGGCGCAAGTGGAAAAGCAATTACTCAACGATCGCAAACGATATGTGCAAGCAATGAGTCCAAAATATTTTGAACATTCAGCTCATTTCCGTCATTTAGTTATCTTGTAATGTATACCATTTTGCATAAAATGGAAATAGGCGGCCTTATGGACAATATCAAATGAATTAAAATATCTAATTATTGCAAAGCAAAAAGAATGAATTCTAAACGAACAAACAAATATAAAAAAGACAGGTTTCTCAACATCTTTCAAAATATTATTTCGTATTTCGACGTAAACGCACCTTGCTCCTTAGTTAGCATCAAATTATTCGACCTGGTATGAACGATACTAAGAAATCATAAGCTTAAGTGATGCTTGCAAAATAATGATGCGAATTACTTACAGAAGAACGGATGAAAGCCAATCTCGGGGAAGATCAGTGTGGATTCCGTGAAAATGTGTCAACACGACTTATTTTAGAAGATACACTGAAGAAAATCAAGCTTATGAATATAACATCTGCAGATTTAGAGAAAACGGTCGACAATGTTGACTGGAATACACTCCTTGAAACTCTCATGGTAGCAGGTGTAAAATACAGTGAGCGATAGTTTATCTACTGCTACTACTACTACTACGGAAACCAGACTGCAGTAAACCTGTAAATGTCGCGTGGCGTTGTTGCCTGGGATATCCCAGGAGGTAGATTCATCCGCCTGTCGTAAAAAATGTTCTTCCCCCACGCGCGTTGGCCCCTTTCCTTGAGGATATGCAAGGGCTCTGCCTCACGTGTTTCGTAGAGTGCAAGCGAGCAATGGATTACCTCCCCATCCGACGGATCGATCACCACCAACAGTGTCACATGCCCTCACTTTAGGAGACACTGTGGAGAAGCTTAGAATTTAACGCAGGACATTGGCACAAAGGCTGTTGATCAAGAATTTTAGGCGACCAGCTCTCCTCCTCTTGCCGGCCAAATTGTGGCAGTGAAAATTTCATCCAACATCAGGATTCGAATCAGCTTACCTCTGAGTCGAGCGCCACAGCACATCCATGCATTGGCGACCTCGGCTACACAGGCGGGGGAGACTAGTTATTAGAGTCGAAGGACACGAAAGAGAATCGGTAGCGGTGTCGAGAATGAGGCAGGTTTGAAAACGTTCCCCCACACTATTCAATCTTTAGTTAGAGCAGGCTGTAAAGTAAATCTTGGGAATTAACGTCCTGCCATAAGAAATCAAAGTTTGCAGATAAAACAGTAATTGACCAGGGCCGCGAAAGGACTTGGTTCAAATGGCTCTGAGCACTATGGGACTTAACAGCTGTGGTCATCAGTCCCCTAGAACTTAGAACTACTTAAACCTAACTAACCTAAGGACATCACACACATCCATGCCCGAGGCAGGATTCGAACCTGCGACCGTAGCAGTCGCACGGTTCCGGACTGCGCGCCTAGAACCGCGAGACCACCGCGGCCGGCCGAAAGGACTTGGAAGAGCTGCCGAAAGAAATGGGAAGTGTTTTGAAAAGAGTTTACAAGGTAAATATCAAACAAAGTAAGCAATGCTAATGGAATACAGACAAATTAAATCATGCGAACCTGAGGCAATTAGAATGGTGGAAGCGTTTTGCTATTTGGGCATCAAAGTAACCGACGATGTCCAAAATAGGGAGTAAATAAAACGCAGATTGTCGATAGCGATAAAATAATTTCTGAAAACAGAAATTTGTTAACATCGAATATACATTTCAATGTTAGGAGATCTTTCCTGAAAGTGCAGGGTGTTTCAAAAAGAATATACGTATTACGAAGTATTATTTTGCCCAAACTATCGATCTTTGCGCAACGGCTTGGCTATTGAAGAAACGAATACACAGTCTAGCTTATATTAACAGCCGCTAGATGTCAGTCCTCTTCTGTTTTGTTTGGTAACCGTCATATGTTTAAAATGGCTACTACGCAGCAAAAATCATGTTGTGCTCTCGGGTTTGCGAAGTGCAATTCCGTGACTACAGTGCAAAGACGTTTCAGGTTGAGGTACCAAATTGATCCTCCGAATGGGTGGAACATTCGCAGATGGTATCGACAGTTTCTATATACAGGATGAGTATGCAAAGGAAAGAGTCCTGGCCGCCCTCGTGTTCCTGAAGAAAATGTTGCACGAATTCAAACTGCTTTCAGCGTAGTCCTTCAAACACAAATCGTCGTGCCAGTCGGGAGTTACAACTGCCTACAACAACAATTTGGCGAGTTTTGAGACGTAGGTTAGTTATGAAGCCGTACAAGTTACAGCTGTTACAAGCTCTGCGTTCTGATGACAAACGCATGCGTGTGGCATTTTGTAACGAGATTCTTGATGCTATTGACAATGGTAACACTTTCGCACAACGCGTCGTGTTCAGTGATGAAGCGACTTTCCATGTTAGTTGTCAGGTAAACAAACCCACTGTTTGAATTTTTGGGCCTACAGAACCCACTCGCAGCCATTGAACACGTACGAAATTGTCCAAAGTCAATGTGTTTTCTGCGATATCCCGATCATCTGTTTACGGCCCATTCTTCTTTGACGGAAATACAGTAAGCGGTCAGCAGGATCTCGCTATGTTACAAAGCTGGTTGTTTCCGAGGCTGCACGAAGACAACTTCATTTTTCAATAAGAGGGGTCACTCCTCACTGGAGTCACCAAGTGCTGCAATATTTGAATGAAGTTCTACAAACCGTTGTATTGGTCGTCAAGGAGCTTGTGACTTAGCGTGTCTCAGCTGGGCTCCACGGTCACCGGATTTCTTACTGTGGGGTTTCGTTAAAGACAACATTTATGTACCAACACTCCCACAGAACCTTGAAGGTTTAAAGAACACGATCCGTACTGCCGTAACATCAGTGACGAAGGACATGCTTGCCCGAGTATGGGAGGAATTTGAGAATCGATGTGATATTGTTCGTGTCGCTGATGGAGGACATATTGAACATCTGTAATCTGAACTTGAGAGGTTCGTAAATATGTGTGTAATGTTTCATATTCGTATGTCGTAGAGTTTAATAAATATATGCATTCTAAATACGTATATTCTTTTTCAAACACCCTGTATAGCTACGAGGATTCGCCCGTCAGAATGCACAGTGGACATGACTGGATGCAGATGGTCAGACAGAATGCTTACATACGTGTCACCCGTCAGAGTCGTATCTAGACGTATCAGGGGTCCAATATCACTCCACCTTCACTCCGCCCCACACCATTACAGAGCCTCCACCAGCTTGAACAGTCTTCCGCTGACATGCAGGGTACATGCATTCATGACGTTTCCTCTATACCTGTACAAGTTCATCCTTTCGATAAAATTTGAACCGAGACTCGTCCTACCAGGCAACATGTTTCCAGTCAGCGACAGTCCAATGTCGGTGTTGACGGGACGCGGCGAGGCGTAAATCTTTGTGTCCTGTAGTCATCAAGGGTACACGAGTGGGCCTTAGGCTTTGAAAGCTCATATCGATGATGTTCCGTTGAATGTTTCGTACGCTGGTACTTGTTGATGATGATCCATCACTGAAATCTGCACCAATTTCAGTCGTCGTTGGTCCCTTTCTTGCAGGATCTTTTTCCGGCCACAGCGATGAGATTTGATGTTTTGCCGGATTCCTGATATTCACGGCACACTCGTGAAATGGTCGTATGGGAAAATCCTCGCTTCATCACTTCCTCGGAGATGCTGTCCTATCACTCGTGGGCTGACTATAACATCACGTTCAAACTCATTTAAATCTTGATAACCTGCCTTTGTAGCAGCAGTAACCGATCTAACATCTGTGTCAGACCTCAGATTTCAGACCGAAAATTAACATAGAGGAATTTTTCTCAACCTTTCATTTTTATTTTTCTTTATTGTTGTTTTTTGACAACAAAAACGCTTAATCTTTCTTCGACAGCTTTGTTTCCTGAGCTCATTCTTCCAGATTAAAATACTGACGTAACTGTTGATTGTGTGATGGTTTCTTCAATATATTGAAGAACTGACGATAGAATATTGTTAATACTGAACGCGTGGAGGCCCCTGACGGTGAGGAGACGATTTGGATGCGACGGCTTGAAGAGGAAGATTTGTGGACACCGCCAGCTCGTGGAAGGGATGGGTCCAAAAAAGAAGTGAACCTATGAAACATTATTGACATCACGTGATAGAATAAGGAAACAAAGCATAATAAATGGAGAGGAAATTGCACTCGGTAAAAGGGCACGCGTAACTGAAATTTCTGGCTACAGGAAGGTTTTTTGAGTGATGTTTAATGTTGTTGTGTCAGTAAAGATCAGCAGTTTAATTGCCATGCAAAGATGGAACGCTACTACATCTGTCGTGCAATGGTGGTTTTAGTTTATTAAAGAAAATTAAGAAAAAAACAAATATTTTGTGATTTGTGATTATTAACTTGTATGGCATGAAGATCAACACTACTTTAGCGCAAAATGCAAAGACAAACAAATTGAGACTAAACTGTAACATATATACAGATGGGTATTTTGATCAGCATGTAACTATGTATTGCTGTACAGCTGGATGTCCTGTTTCATTAACCATATGTGATAATTTCATGAGACTGAATTGCACGTTACGGACTAGTTACTGTATAAGTACTCGAAATAGATGCCGTTTTCTGTATCTGCGTTGTGAAATACTGGAGTGATTTGACTCTCTTTTTGTGTTCGTGGCCGAGTGGGAACGACATGCTACTGGATATGAGCCTGGGTAGCCAGAACAATAGAACTTTATGAAGTCAATGAACAAACGTAACAATAGTCTCCAGGTGCGTAACTTGATGGAAACATAGTCACTGTACACTGGAGTCGTTGTAGGTGGCCGCTGTCAGTGGTGGAATGAAGTCCCAAAGGCAGATAGGTTAAAGACGAAGACGGAAGTGAAATCCCGCGAAGTGGTACAGAGCAGGCACTCAACGGGGGGCAGCGGTTCGACACCCGATCGGCGAAATGCCCCTCTGTCTTCGGCGGTGGACTCGACTTCAGGAACCGCGAAGTGAGGTCGGCGTTGGTCATAGAGTGACTGGTGCGCTCGGCCTCGAAACTGTTACCGATATGAGCTGCCGCAGATCTGCCGAGCGGTGACCGATGTATCCGGGTCGCGGTTTGATACAGAGAACCGTGCTTGGAGGCACGCGACTCGCGGCAGCGATGTGCACTCAGGTGACAAAAATCATGGGATGCCTCCTAATATCGTGTCGGAACTCCTTTTCCCGGCGTAGTACACGAACTCGACGCGGCACGGATGCAACAAGTCGTTGGAAGTCCCCTGCAGAGTAATGAGACATCCTGGCACAAATTGCCGTCCATGACGGCGAAAATGTTGTCAGCGCAGAATTTTGTGCATGAGCTGACCTCTCGATTATGTCCCATAATGCTCGATGGAATTTATATCTGGAGATCTGGTTGGCCAAATGATTTTCTCGAATTGGCCAGAACATTCTTCAAACCGATAACAGCGGAAGCTGAAGAAGTGAATTAAAATTTGTGCTATGGCCGGGACTCGTATCCAGGTCTTCTTGCTTACTAGGCAGATATGCTGACCATCACACCACCGCAACATTATGGCCATCACAGCTGCCCGAACTACCCAAGTCAAATACCCTCCCCAACACAAACTCCAATGCACATCTCCCCTATTACCAGGACTCTCCGACATTAGAATAGCGCCCCAGCATTGGACGTAATTCCAATGTCGGAGAGCCCTGGTAATAGTGTCAATATAAGGGGAGATGTGAATTGGAGTTTGTGTTGGGGAGGGTATTTGACTTTGGTAGTTCGCGCAGCTTTGTTGACCATAGTGCTACGATGGTGTAAATGGTCAGCATATCTGACTAGTTAGCAAGAAGACCCGGATTCGAATCGTGGTCACAGCACAAATTTTAATTCACTTCTTCAGCTTCCATCGTTGTCGTAGATAAATTAGAGACTTAAATGTCTCAAGGGAAAGTTCTTCAAGCAATCGCGAACAGTTGTGGCCCGCTGATATGACACATTGTCATCCATAAGAATTCCATAGTTGTTTGGGAACATGAAGTCCCTGAATGGCTGCAAATGGTCTCCAAGTAGCCGAACATAACGATTTCCAGTCAATGATCCTCTCAGTCGCACCAGAGTCCCCAGTCCATTCCATGTAAATATGGCTCACACCATTATGGAGCTACCACCAGCTTGCACAGTGCCTAGTTCACAACTTGTATCCATGGCTTCGTATTGTCTGCGCCACACTCGAACCGTGCCATCAGCTCTTACCAGCAGAAATCGGGATTCATATGAGCGGGTCACTGTATTTCAGTCCATAGTAGTATAGGGTC
Organism: Schistocerca piceifrons; assembly: GCF_021461385.2. Taxonomy (NCBI): domain Eukaryota; kingdom Metazoa; phylum Arthropoda; class Insecta; order Orthoptera; family Acrididae; genus Schistocerca; species Schistocerca piceifrons. The sequence goes on along the minus strand of NC_060139.1, from coordinate 316,167,502 downwards.
CAACCGATATGGTCACGAGCCTATGAGAGGCGCTGCAGGCGATGCCGTGCTATTGGAAAAGGCACTCTCATATATCATCTGCTAACATAGCCCATTAAGGCCAGATTTCGTCGCGCTGTCGTAACGTTCGTCATTCTCCGTACATCCCACACTAATTTCTGTGATTATTTCTGGCAGAGTTCCTCGTCTGTAATCACTCTACGCAAACTCCGCTGCTGTCAGTTATTAAGTGAAGGTCGTAGGCCACTGCGTTGTGCGTGGTGAGAGGTAATGCCAGAATTTTGGTATTTTCGGCACACCCTCATCACTGTGGATGTCAGAATATTGAATTCCCTAACGGTTTCCGAAATGGAATGTCCCATAATTCTAGCTCAAACTAACATTCCGCGCTCAAAGTCCGTTAGTTCCCGTCGTGCGGCCATAATCACGGCAGAAACCTTTTATCATAAATCACCTGAGTACAAGTGACGGCTCTGAGTCGATTGCTTGCATTGGTAGTTTGAGTGCAATATATTAGCCGAAGGTATACGTACCGTATGTGAGCTACGATGGTAAGTAGAAGGGGCTTCTAGAGATATTGGCTTTCTTCCCGGGTGCCTTAAAGAGGTATTAATAGTGTCAATAAAATCACACGGCCCTATTGCCTATCAAGTAGGTCCATGGGCCGCTTAAAGCGGTCAGCTGCTTCATTACGCCGTCTTAATCTCCGTATGAGGGAGCATGATGATAATTGTGCCTTCTGATACAGCTTTGCTGAATGTCCCTGAAATCACGCGATTACAGTTGGTTCCTTCGCTGCCAGCCGAAGATAGACTGGGAAATTATGTGGTTCATGGAAAATGTGCCGAAGTGTTTTATTCTGGAAATGGTGCTATTTCGCTATATGGTTGTTCGCAGCTAGCCTCCACACTGGGTAGGCATAGTCATTGATAGTCTCGATGGACGCTCTGTATGTGCGAAGGCAACACTGCACCGGCAATGTGGACCGTTCATTCAACAGGGTGTAAAGAGCAACGAGATCAGCTGACGCCTTCTTCCAGGTGTCGACGATGATGCTTCCAGGTCGAATGCCGAACAGGGTGACTCTCAAGGTATTTGGCTTTCAGTGCCCAAGGAATGGGGGTGTCGCATAACGTGATGTTGTCCACTACCACACGCCGTCGTCTCGTAAGTAGTAGTGCCTGGATCTTAGCAGCATTAAACGAAGTGCTCCAGCTATAATTCCTTTCCTCGATGACGCTGCAGGCAGCCTGGAGACGGCGATGCGCCGCCACTGGACTTCGGAGACGACAGATTAGGACAGTGTCGTCAGCGTAGATATGTTTTTCAACTCGAGGTGAGGTACGTAAATCCATAGTGCAGACACTGTACAGGACTGCGCTCAACACCGATCGCTGCGGGACTCCAGCAAGGACATGGCGACTCGCGGAGGTGGCATCTCCATCTCACACAATGAAGGTCCTACCATCCAGATAACTAGCAAGTAGGTGCACTAAGTGGCTCGACAAGCCATACGTGAAAACCTTACGAATCAGCTCGGTGTCACACGATGTCAAAAGCTCGTGAGACATCCAGGAGAATCATGCCGCAGATTGTTATAAGCCTGGATGACGTTCTCTACCGCCCATAACAGCTGGAGAGGGATGGAATGCCCGTCACGAATCCCAAATTGTTCACCTGGCATTACTGCTTCTGCAGTGAAGTATGCGATTCGTTGGGGCAGCAGAACTCCCTCAAATATCTTACTAAAAGAGAAAGCTAATTGGCAAATAGATGGCTAGTTCTGCACGATACTGTTCCGGTTTGGCCACCACAACAACGACTGCTTTCATTCAAATCTTTGGATGCTTCTTCTGGGTCAGTAGAGCATTGAACAAGCGGGTGACTTGCACGATAGCTGTCGGTGATGATTCTTTGAGCATTGGAGCAGTGATGAGGTCGGATCCGGAAGCCTTCTGTTGGGAAAGACACTGAAATGTCCTTACTGGTCGTGTACTTCTGCCGCCTCAAGGTCTGCTGCGAGATAGACATGAAATCTGTGTTCACTCATCTGGACGTTGGCCTTATTTATGGGCTCCTCCAAAGGCGTGAAGTTTCGATCGAATACATTGTCATATGGTGCGTGGACGTGCCCGTTGGCAGTTACTAGTGGAGGAATACTGGTACGCCTCTTCGTGAAAGTTCGAACTAGATCCCTGTGGCCAGTGGTTGGCGGGCTCGATGTGAGATTGTCTGTTCACCGATTATTACGGTATTTGACGAGGGCTGCCTTAATGCACGTTGTTTCGTGAGGACGCCACTTTTTAGTCAAATGGTTCTTTTCTCGTATAAGAAGAAGGACCTCCTAGGGAGTTTTGCGGGAGGCGGCCTGCGCCCATCGTGGGAGGCTGAAGCATGGGTAGAATGACAGCTTCTGTGATGGCCACTGTGATGCAGATAGCGGCAGCATCAGTATCAGCGTCGGCTGGTAATGGATGTGTTGTGAGAGTACAATTTAGTCTCTGACCATAGTCGCTCCAGTCAGTCTTGATGGCGCTAAATTGGATGGCGATGGGCAGAAGTTGCCCCGAGCAAATGAGGAGAGCACATCGACGGCTTCAGTTGTGACTACTACCGGGATGCTCTTGACTATGCAGAGTTCCAGAACGTCTGGCTGGCTACCATTCTTGGGATAGCTCGTGGGTTCAGGAGCGCTGACCTGGGCTCGGAAGCAGTCAGCTACCTGGCGTAGTGTACGACAACTGTTGTTTATCTCAAAGGAATTCTGTGTCACGTGTTTGTTACTGAGGTAACCAGCAGAAATGTGCTTTTCTCCATGCCGGATGAGATTTACAGCGTCCTCTTCTTGGAGGTATCCTTCGGCTTGTCTGTAGGCAGCCGCAAATGTCAAGACGCCGTGGATAGTTTCCACTCTTACAGAGGTGGATTACACACTACAGAGCTGCAAATGCCAATTCCGTACATAGACGGCCGTCCAACCGTCCAAAGTAAGGCGATCTGCGCGGTAGCACGTATAGTTCGCAATATTGACTCTTCAACCTGTCTTCAGGTGAGTCTCATTGACCACACAAATGTCAACATTCTTGGCGCGCAGGAAAAGTTCAAACTCTTTCAGTTTGTAGAATATGCTTGCAGCATTCGAAGTTGCAAAGGTGATGTTCGTCATGCATGTAATCTTGGACACACTGGTCTGTGTGGTGGCGCTGGTAATATGGAAGAGTTCTCTGACGGCTTCTTGAACAGCCGAGATAATGAGTGCTGGTAGAGCGACGAGCGTTTCCTTAGGTTCCGCGATAGTCTGCCTTAGCACAGGAAGCAACACAGAGAGATCTGTAGTGTCGTCGGAAGGCCAGACTACTTCCTGGGGGCGCTGACTGGTTGAGATGCCCTTTATGGTCTGCAGATTCGTCCGCTGGTCAGGAGAAATCCCACGGACTACTTCTGCTGCTACCAAGTTCTATCTGATTTTAGCAGATCGTCCATTTGCGACTGTATTCCCTCATTTCTGTGGCGCCGCGAGGCGAAAACAAGCTTTCGCTGATGGATGGAGGTCAATGACGTCTTCTAGTCGTGTGCGGAGGAGCGCAACCTCTGTAGCTGACTCGATGGTTGCCTTGACAGAGGCAGCACACCGCCGGTGACTCTCGCACTTGCCACTTTCATGTCCCTTGCCGCACTTAACACATCGAGGCGTCTTTGTGCAGAGACATGCCGTGTCATACAATCACTGACAGTTACGAGATCCAGCAAGGTTCTCCGTTAGCCAGTTCTTAACAGCTTACATTTGTCCCTGTACTGCAGGGGTGGGAAATTGCCCCTAAAGGCGGAAGAATCAGCAATGATCAACGACATGAGGATGCAGAAGGCAATGGAAACCACTGCATTAAAGACACGTAACGTGTATCCACAGGACATGTGGCCTGTAATTGAAGAAGTGTCATGATGATCTCTCCATTGGCAAAAGATTCCGGAATAGGCCCCCATTCGGATCTCCGGGAGGGGACTGCCAAGGGGGAGGTTACCATGAGAAAAAGATTGAATAATCAACGAAAGGATAACGTTCTACGAGTCGGGGCGTGGAATGTCAGAAGCTTGAACGTGGTAGGGAAATTAGAAAATCTGAAAAGGGAAATGCAAAGGCTCAATCTAGATATAGTAGGGGTCAGTGAAGTGAAGTGGAAGGAAGACAAGGATTTCTGGTCAGATGAGTATTGGGAAATATCAACAGCAGCAGAAAATGGTATAACAGGTGTAGGATTCGTTATGAATAGGAAGGTAGGGCAGAGGGTGTGTTACTGTGAACAGTTCAGTGACCGGGTTGTTCTAATCAGAATCGACAGCAGACCAACACCGACAAAGATAGTTCAGGTATACATGCCGACGTCGCAAGCTGAAGATGAACAGATAGAGAAAGTGTATGAGGATATTGAAAGGGTAATGCAGTATGTAAAGGGGGACGAAAATCTAATAGTCATGAGCGACTGGAATGCAGTTGTAGGGGAAGGAGTAGAAGAAAAGGTTACAGGAGAATATGGGCTTGGGACAAGGAATGAAAGAGGAGAAAGACTAATTGAGTTCTGTAACAAACTTCAGCTAGTAATAGCGAATACCCTGTTCAAGAATCACAAGAGGAGGAGGTGGAAAAGGCCGGGAGATACGGGAAGATTTCAATTAGATTACATCATGGTCAGACAGAGATTCCGAAATCAGATACTGGATTGTAAGGCGTACCCAGGAGCAGATATAGACTCAGATCACAATATAGTACTGATGAAGAGTAGGCTCAAGTTCAAGACATTAGTCAGGAAGAATCAATACGCAAAGAAGTGGGATACGGAAGTACTGAGGAATGACGTGATACGTTTGAAGTTCTCTAACGCTATAGATACAGCAATAAGGAATAGCGCAGTAGGCAGTACAGTTGAAGAGGAATGGACATCTCTAAGAAGGGCCATCACAGAAGTTCGGAAGGAAAACATAGGTACAAAGAAGGTAGCTGCAAAGAAACCATGGGTAACAGAAGAAATACTTCAGTTGATTGATGAAAGGAGGAAGTACAAACATGTTCCGGGAAAATCAGGAATACAGAAATACAAGTCGCTGAGTAATGAAATAAATAGGAAGTGCAGGGAAGCTAAGACGAAATGGCTGCAGGAAAAATGTGAAGACATCGAAAAAGATATGATTGTCGAAAAGACAGACTCAGCATACAGGAAAGTCGAAACAACCTTTGGTGACATTAAATGCAACGGTGGTAACATTAAGAGTGCAACGGGAATTCCACTCTTAAATGCAGAGGAGAGAGCAGATAGGTGGAGAGAATACATTGAAAGCCTCTATGAGGGTGAAGATTTGTCTGATGTGATAGAAGAAGAAACAGAGTCGATTTAGAAGAGATAGGGGATCCAGTATTAGAATCGGAGGACTTACGGTCAAGTAAGGCAGAACGGATAGATAACATTCCATCAGAATTTCTAAAATCATTGGGGAAGTGGCAACAAAACGACTATTCACGTTGGTGTGTAGAATACATGAGTCTGGCGATATACCATCTGACTTTCGGAAAAGCATCATCCACACAATTCCGAAGACGGCAAGAGCTGACAAGTGCGAGAATTATCACACAATCAGCTTAACAGCTCATACATCGAAGCTGCTTACAAGAATAATATACAGAAGAATGGAAAAGAAAATTGAGAATGCGCTAGGTGACGATCAGTTTGGCTTTAGGAAAAGTAAAGGGACGAGAGAGGCAATTCTGACGTTACGGCTAATAATGGAAGCAAGACTAAAGAAAAATCAAGACACTTTCATAGGATTTGTCGACCTGGAAAAAGCGTTCGACAATATTAAATGGTGCAAGCTGTTCGAGATTCTGAAAAAAGTAGGGGTAAGCTATAGGGAGAGACGGGTCATATACAATATGTACAACAACCAAGAGGGAATATTAAGAGTGGACGATCAAGAACGAAGTGCTCGTATTAAGAAGGGTGTAAGACAAGGCGGTAGCCTTTCACCCCTACTCTTCAATCTGTACATCGAGGAAGCAATGATGCAAATAAAAGAAAGGTTCAGGAGTGGAATTAAAATACAAGGTGAAAGGATATCAATGATACGATTCGCTGATGACATTGCTATCCTCAGGGAAAGTGAAGAAGAATTAAATGATCTGCTGAACGGAATGAACAGTCTAATGAGTACACAGTATGGTTTGAGAGTAATTCGGAGAAAGACAAAGGTAATGAGAAGTAGTAGAAATGAGAACAGCGAGAAACAACATCAGGATTGATGGTCACGAAGTCAATGAAGTTAAGGAATTCTGCTACCTAGGCAGTAAAATAACCAATGACTGACGGAGCAAGGAGGACATCAAAAGCAGACTCGCTATGGCAAAAAAGGCATTTCTGGCCAAGAGAAGTCTACTAATATCAAATACCGGCGTTAATTTGAGGAAGAAATTTCTGAGGATGTACGTCTGGAGTACAGCATTGTATGGCAGTGAAACCTGGACTGTGGGAAAACCGGAACAGAAGAGAATCGAAGCATTTGAGATGTGGTGCTATAGACGAATGTTGAAAATTAGGTGGACTGATAAGGTAAGGAATGAGGAGGTTCTACGCAGAATCGGAGAGGAAAGGAATATGTGGAAAACACTGGTAAGGAGAAGGGACAGGATGATAGGACATCTGCTAAGACATGGGGGAATGACTTTCATGGTACTAGAGGGAGCTGTAGAGGGCAAAAACTGCAGAGGAAGAGATTGGAATACGTCAAGCAAATAATTGAGGACGTAGGTTGCAAGTGCTACTCTGAGATGAAGAGGTTAGCGCAGGAAAGGAATTCGTGGCGGGCCGCATCAAACCAGTCAGTAGACTGATGACCAAAAAAAAAAAAAAGAAAAAAAAACTGCAGAACGATATAAGGCATCTTTTGCTTCTGTTGGTGCGATTGTTGCTGCTGCTGATGATGTAGCTTCTGGTCCTTTGTTGCAGGATCATCATCTCGGACTGCTGAGTTTGGAATCGGTAGCACTGGCGGCGTAGACGCCGCTTTCGCCTTAGCAAGCCGAATTTGCCTTCTCTCTGGCGGCAAGATGAATCCCCTTTCGCCGGCGTCGGTGACTTGGGAAGCGTCACTCGCTGTAGTGGCTTCTCTTTTTCTCTTTGAGAAGTTCGCAAATTGTTTGCCATCCATGTCCTTTTGTTCACTGGCTTCCGGACCTGTAATCCTTTGGTGATGAGGTCCCATACTCCGAGGGGCGTAGGGCACAATGCGGGAGATCCCTACCGCTGTGCTAGGCAAGGTCCTAGTGGAGGTGGTTTGCCATTGCCTTCCTCCGAGGTGAATAATGATGAAGACGACACAACAACACCCGATCATCACGAGGCAGGAAAAATCCCTGACCCCGCCGAGAATCGAACCCGGGACCCCGTGCGCGGGAAGCGAGAACGCTACCGCAAGATCACGAGCTGCTGACTGCAAAGTCCAGTCCAGTAAAACTTGCATTGTCGTCGTAGAAGGAGCGACCGATGGGGCCGCCGACGTTGGGAACCCCTTCGGACAGCGATCGGCCGATTCCTGTGCGATTGGGGCAACTGCCTCGACCGCGCACGTAAGTAACGCGTTCTCTCGCTCCGACATTCAGCTCTCGAGAGAACTGTGTCGCTGAGCTTAACTAAATGACGGCTCCGCCAATGTACTAGCCCTGTAAGAGGGACATGTCATTTTGATTTTTGTATGTTATTGATGTGCTTGTTAGAGAGCGAGCAAGTTACGTTACTGTTAAATAATCTTTGATCTTGTCGTGGCACAAACTTGCCTTAAATTGGGCCTCAAAAATTGGAGTCAATTTTGTTGCTACCTGATGTCTGATACCTTTCAGTGACATGTTAAGTGGTAAAGAAACCACATCTAGCGAGGGCTTAAAATATCGCAGTACGAAACTAAACTGTTCCTTCTGTTAATTTCGTAATTTCTATCGCTTAAATAAATCAACGCAATGCCACAAAAAATTATCGTTAGTCAATTTTAAAAGAACGCTGCCGTTATACAAACGTTTCCCAGCCTTTCACCGGCCTACCAAAGACATCTCACTACAGCGACATTTAGGTATTTTTTAGAGTTAATCCGTCCTTGGCTTCACCACACTACATGATTCTACGTTTCTTGGTTCACCTAGCACTTTCATCGCAAATACTTCGAACATGGAAGGCACTATGGGTGCACAATTTTCACAGAATTGAATTGTAGGCAGGAGCTCGCATTTGCATTTGCATTTACACAGATTGTGCAGCGTTGATGAAAGTGCAGTTTTTTACAATAGTTCCAAATTTTTAAGTGGTATAATGCCTATTGACAATAAAATACTAAAAGTAGCGTAATTGGTGTTTGTTGCAAAAAGCAGGTGCAAGTTGTTTACGGATCTTCGTATTGTGAACATTGCAGAAACCGCCAGCCGTTGGTTCTACCCTATTGCTTAGATGCTAGGCGACGGTGTTATGTTTGTTTATATTGTGTTGTGTATACACTGCGATTCCACTGCGACGGCCCTGTCACATTTATTGCGGTAGTGGACGAAGGAGGACGTGCTTTGAAGACCGTATTTCCCAGTGCGAAAAAACGGATATGCTCATAGTTTATAGGGAATGTAGGAAGTATGCCGTTCGGTCGTGTACCGTGTACGCTGAAAGATATCCCAGCAGACGTCGACCTCTTCCAACAATTACAGATGATATGAAACGGCGTTTTATTGCGCTGCAATTTCCGATGAATTGCTACGATGTGGGGAGCTATCGTTACATGCCAGAATGCAAGCTTGTGTTGGCACTGTGATGGTCATTTTCAGTAGAGGCCTCGAGGGTACACTGTTTCTTTACGTGTCAGACCCCACAGATTACTGCATTCATCTTTGTTTGTATTTCATTTGTCCTAGGCAAGTCCCATTTAACGACACGACACTTCGGGAGGTTTACTAACATCTGTGAAGGACTACACATAGCACCCACGTGAAATTCACATTCGTTTGTGCTACAACATAAACAAAGAACTGTCGATGTTACAATGTTCGAACTGCGATATCTCGTAAACTATATGCACTAGTCTCCTGTAACAAACACCACTGACGTTCTGATGTAATCTACTTTGATTGCGATCTACTTTCAGTGGGCATTGTCTCATTGAAATATTTGTACCTTTTTTGATCAAATAAGGATTTGAAGTTCGTAACAGTCTGCATATGGGCTGCCTACCATCTATGAGACCTGTATGTCAATGACGCCTTCCATTATCGCAATATTTGCGGTGCAAGCTTTAGGTGATTCACCCTGTATAATAATGTCGCGGCAAATTTTTGCTGTGTGTTTTTATCGTGCAGATTCTTACGCTGATTATCAATCGACAGATAATCCATCAATCTATAACGTGACAAGCTCGGCTCAACACAGCTTATTCATCAAATTAAACGAAGACAATGCAGTTAACCAATAATTCAATTTACCAATGGAAATACTGACAAATTAAAGTTGATAAGTAATACCAAATTTACATACATAGCTGCGAGAATGTTGCAGCTTGCTCTGTCTTTACTTTTCTGCTTGCATTTGTGTGGGTGTTCAATATTTTTGAAAGATATGAATATTTACTGCCATAAATACGTATGCGATTGATAGTAGTACGGTATATGTATCATAAATGTTTATGTGGTATACCCATACTTATAATATGCTGCCGAAAAAAGCCATGAAACCCGATGCTGGTGCAGTGTAATAAACTGTAGAAATCTTAAATAACCTCTAAGCAGCTGATACCGACTTTGTTACCAGGAAGTTCCTTTCAGTGTACATCGACACCTCGATACATACCCATCAAGTCATCGTATGGTGCATGGCGCAGGGTACCTTCTACCATTGCTAGTCATTCCCTTTCCCGGCTCTCTACATGACTCCATACGAATCCTAATTTCTCTTCTTTTGTCTTTGCGGTCCGTACGCGAAATGTATGTTGGTGACGGTAGAGTCGATATGCAGTCAGCCGCAAATGCCGGTATTCTACATTTTCTCAGTAGTGCTTCACGAAAAGAACGGCGTCTTCCCCGCAAGGAATCCGGTTTCAGTTCATATAACATTTCTGTTTCGAAAAAGTGATATTTTTTGTGCAGTGTACAACTTGGTTTTGTATTCACAGTTGTGGTAGAACAATATTCTTGCACAAAATATGGAATATACATTTTAGTGACAGACAGTAGTACCAGAAACATTAGTTTCGTCTTTGGTAATGTCCAGCTGATTTTTAAGTTAGTAACTTTAGGATAATGGAATGTAGTCTAATTAAGTCGGGTGATGCTGAGGGAATTAGATTAGGAAATGAGGCACTTAAAGTAGTAAAGGAGTTTTGCTATTTGGGGAGCAAAATAACTGATGATGGTCGAAGTAGAGAGGATATAAAATGTAGGCTGGCAATGGCAAGGAAAGCGTTTCTGAAGAAGAGAAATTTGTTAACATCCAGTATTGATTTAAGTGTCAGGAAGTCATTTCTGAAAGTATTCGTATGGAGTGTAGCCATGTATGGAAGTGAAACATGGACGATAAATAGTTTGGACAAGAAGAGAATAGAAGCTTTCGAAATGTGGTGCTACAGAAGAATGCTGAAGATTAGATGGGTAGATCACATAACTAATGAGGAAGTATTGAATAGGGTTGGGGAGAAGAGAAGTTTGTGGCACAACTTGACCAGAAGAAGGGATCGGTTGGTAGGACATGTTCTGAGGCATTAAGGGATCACCAATTTAGTATTGGAGGGCAGCGTGGAGGGTAAAAATCGTAGAGGGAGACCAAGAGATGAATACACTAAGCAGATTCAGAAGGATGTAGGTTGCAGTAGGTACTGGGAGATGAAAAAGCTTGCACAGGATAGAGTAGCATGGAGAGCTGCATCAAACCAGTCTCAGGACTGAAGACCACAACAAACAAACACAACTTTAGGAATAAGTTATTCAGTTTGTTGTCGCACGGCTACTTCACCAACTAGCCCTAGCACTTTCGCAACTTCTGACATGCGATGTACAGATCAGTTCACAACGAATATAGCTATTGGAAATGGTCTTAACCATTTAATACATAGCAATACATCAATAATAACAACAGAGAATGTAATAGAAAGTGCTGTAACTCCCTTTCAGGCTTTTTGGTTGTTTAGCGAATACTGGAACGAGGAACCGATGCGGTTCGTGGACAGAGATTTCAGATATTAATTTATTCTACATCTGATTAGTAAAAGTAATACCGGGTGGTTATAATTAAACTGTCCCTATTTAACATGCTATAACAAGGGAACTAAAGGCCGTACGAGTACCAACGTTCATGGCATTAATGTCCAAAGTATGGGGTGCATGATTTACATCGTCACAGTGCCACCGTCCTGTTCCAACTGTGGCCATCAGTCATCGTGATTCATAGTCTCGCACACCTGACTAGTCACAGTGCACTTATTGACGTGTCAACATGAAATTGGACAAAAGGAACACGGCATTATTGGTGAAGCTATATTATCAAAACAACAGTAATATTGCAGCTGCCCTTCGAGAATATCACTGGCTGAAAAGATTACGGAAGGGTCCTCTTTCTCCACCTGCTGTATGGAGCGTGACGAAGAAGTTCGAATGAACTGGAGAATTGGGCGTCTCTCCGCGAAGAGGCCGACGACCGGTTGCACCACAGCTGGTTGATGAAATCGCTGTTGCTACGGCAGACAACGCTGCGAGCAGTTCCCGGTCGTCATCCAGTGCGAGTGCTGTGTCACGACAGTTGAACATTCCTTGGTCCACCGTACGAAGATACTTCGAACCATTCTCAAATGGTATCCGTACAAGATCCATATGGTACAGCAGCTTGCACCATAGGATGCACAACGACATGTTGACTTTGCTCTCTACATTCTCGCAAGGATTGAAGTTGAGGAGGGACGACACTGGACCATCCTATGAACAGAGAAAGCCCATTTTTCTCTGACGGGTGAGCTGAACACTCAGAATTGGCAAGTGTGGGGATCTTCACCTCCATTCACTGCGCATGAATTTCCTCTGTATGGTGAACGTGTCACCGTATGGTGTGACTTCACGGTTACATTCATGATTGACCTATTCCTTTTCGAACAGGCTGGCGCCCAAGGATCAAAGACGGGGAATGTGATAGGCCAGCGCTACTGCGATATACTTTACCAGCATGTCATGTCCGCCCTACAGGAGAAAGATGCATTGAACTCAATAGTTTTCATGCAAGATGGGACCCCACCGCACATCGCTTCTCCGAAATACATTTGGTAACGATCGAATTACCAGCCGATCGTTTCCAAATGCTTGGCCGGCACGCTCACCTGATCTCACTCTCTGTGATTTCTGGTAGTGGGGCTACCTGAAGGATAGTGTTTACCAGTTCATTCACACATGTGCTGATCTGAAGCGCAGCATATCAAGAGAGGTGGCCAGCATACCTATGAGCGTGCTCCGTTCTGCTGTGGAGAATGCAATCCTGCTCTTTTCGACTCTTCTGGACAATGATGGGCGCCATTTTGAGCCCCTTTTGCAGCAGTAATGGTACCGATATGTAATGGTATGATGTACCGTGACAGTACATTAAAAGTGTTTCTGTTGAATTGATTCTACATTATTTCTCTTCCCCATCTCCTTGACATTAATGCTACAACGTTTGGTAACCGTGCCGTAATTAGTGTCCGTGTTTAATAGGGAAAATTTAATTATAACCACCCGGTACATAATTTAGTTTGCAGTAGTTGCAGCGTCAGTTGCTTACAGTGTATCTGATGTTGCGTTGTATACAGATATAAAAGTTTACAATGCAATCAGTCTTCAGTGAAATGATTATTCCGTAGATATCGAGTCCTGACAGCTACGAAACTTTGTAAATGTTTGGAAATGGCATACATACGCAATGGGCTCTGTGCGTCGATGTTTGAACTAAAGTAGAACCGCCGCTGGAGCTCCGGAGAGGAGATCCTTGCATGTCATTGGTAGTGGCGTAAGCATTCGTGGCAGCGCCATCATGCCATGGTGGAGGCTGTATTAAACACGGCCGCTTGTTTTGAAGTGCGGCCGACCGGATAACGGCCGCCACCACAGAAAGTCTAAAATTTGGATCGTTACTTAAGGGTAATGAATCGGAAACCTGAGCCTACATGGTGCCGCACAAGCGAAAAGTTCCTTGTCGCAGACGAAAAGGCGGATTCCAATCGGTAGACATTCAGCAATTGTTGCTCAATAATCACAGTTCAGAGAAGATTCGTCTGCCATGCAACCACGCGCCTCCAAACAACAATAAAATTCGTAGGTGACATGGCCAACATGTTGAAAGAGGATGTTTGTGCGAAGGAAATAGTTCCGGCCGGCCACTAGCATATTACCACGCTGTGTTAGGCTCTTGGCCACCCAGATCTCCGAACCTGACACCCATGGATCACTTTTTATGAGGTTTTGTGAGATACCGTGCATAAAACACGTCCAGAATTGCGCATTCCTAAAACACACATATGCTTCTGAATGAAAGGTTCAGATGGTTCAAATGGCTCTGAGCACTATGGGACTGAGGTCATCAGTCTCCTAGACTTAGAACTACGTAAACCTAACTAACCTAAGGGCATCACACACATCCATGCCCGAGGCAGATTCGAATCTCCGACCGTGGCAGCCGCGTGCTTCCGGACTTAAGCGCCCAGAACCGCTCGGCCACAGCGGCCGGCTTTGAATTAACCTGTATGGAGAATACCAGTCTTTACCAACACCGGCACCACTGTAAAAAAGGCTTCAACATTCTTGAAATTATTTCTCATAGCTTTGCTTGTACTACGAAATAGTCGGGAACAGAAAATATTTGGAGTAAGGTGAGATTCAGCGTTATCAATTACGGTTCTGATCGTCATGGTGACAACATAATAAGTCGTGATTTGTAAAATTTTGTTGTCCATAATGACTCACAACGTCTAGAAATTTGCCCCTGTGTAAGGGGCGCTCAAAGAACGCGTCCCTAGCTCTCTAAAGAACATTGCCGGCGGCACCTCAATGTCTGCCTGTCATTAGCGGTTTCCTTTCATGTACGACCGTTCCAGAACGCCTATTCTGAACTCTGGAATTTTCCAGAGAAGCCCTTTGAGACATTGTAAGGCCACGCAGTCGACATTCGCCAACCACCTTCGCAGGACGCCTACGTACAATTTCTTAGAGGACTACTGCTCTGCGAATGAGTTTATGCCATCAGACGGTTTCACTTATAGTCATTAAAATCTTGCTCCTCAGCTCCTGTATTCACTAGGCTGGTATTTTAATCTTGATTGCATCCTCTGTTGTTAACATCTCACAGTGTTCTGGAATTTTGTTATTTTTTGTTGGAATTAAAGAAAATTATTTCGGTGTCATGACTTACAATGCTATGATGTAGATAATGTTGTGTAGCAATGTAGATAGACTGTTCAAAAATGTTTTCTTCAATCGTCATGATTTGCAGAGTTGTTTTTCTTTTTTTGTGTGTGTGAAAGGTCTCTGTTGGATTCCTTTCATGTTAATTTCTGAAATCTGTTGTCATTTTCGACATAAATTCCTCTTCTAAATTTACTGTGGTGTTTCTGACTATCTGGGAGGAGACTGAGCAGTGAAACGTGTTACTTTTACACATAAACAAGAACGATCTGTTACACTACTACACTTTAAAACACAGTTTATATGTAATTCATGTCACACAGTCTCATACGGAACCTACATCCGCTTTCTTTTATATACTGTATATGATAAGATACTGTCATCCCCCTTCCCTTCTGTGTGAGAGAATGAATGAGCAAATGTATTTGTATTTGCATGCTGGATGGTAGCAGACAAGCCTGTCTGCTAGAGAACAGTAGGACCAACGTCGGAACAGGTAGCTACGCTTTCTAAAAGCAGAGAGGTTTCTATTCTTAGTATGGTCCTGTCAGTCCCTTGTCATGTTGGTATAGGGAACTGCCTCTCTGGTCACTTCCATTTGTATCTGGGGAGCACGCGCGGTAGGAGCGCAGGTCAGTCTGTCCGCGGCGAGCGTCTGAAGTGGTAAGATCTCCGGCTAAGCGGGTGTCTGCTAAGTCCGTAGGACAATGGATTTCTTAAGTTCAGCCTAACTGAAAATTTAATCACCTTTATTTCAGGTTTAGCTCTAAAATATCTAATGTTATCTTAAATTGCAACGCATTGTATTTCGAATGTGAAGTTCAGAATATCTTCCAGTAGTTGCTTTTTCACTACTTTGTGAATAAAGTGGAACCACGTGCTGATCAGTAACTCTAACTAAGATCATCAATCTTAAATGCGAATGTGCGTGAGATTATAACGTCTCGTCTTGACAATATTTTTCAATATAGCAACTTTTCTTTATGTTCAACCCACGTGGGGTGTACTTTGTGAGACCAGTACCATGTTCTTATACAATTGTTTGACCCATCAGGTTAATAGTAATTTATTTTAATTGTCAAAATTATTGTGGAGTTACACTCTTTGTGTAAACCAAGTTGATCACGTGAAGCATGAGGTGTAATCAAAGTAGCCCTCAGCTATTCTTTTCGGGAAGATTTCACAGAGAGTTAGTATGAATTTAGTATACCAGTGTGTGGTAATTGCATGACGGACAGGATTGCGCTACGAACGTAACTTCTTTGGGTGAAAATTGAATCGGTTGGTTGTGGTTAATTTCCTCTTGCATATGTTTCAACGTTCTTCGTGTGTTATTTTATGAATGTAGTGTTGTATGCAGTCTCCCAATCTTGGCTCCATATTTGATGTGTTCTGTAAGATTACAAACCCACATTTTCACAATCCTAAATAAGGCACCAGTTCAGTTATGAATCAAGTTTAATATGCTGAAATTTCAATGATCAATGTTAAAGTAAATTTCCAAATATAAACTTATTTATTTCTTTTTATTTAAATTCTCTCTTTATATATATATATATATATATCACCGGTTGTCGTATGACGATTAAAAGATTATAATTAATGTTAGTCTGGTTGGGAATTTGGTAAGCTAGACTGGATACCTGGTGAAACAGTTGCGCAGTAATGCAAGGTTAACTTCCCCACATAGCTCACAGCTTTTAACCTACTTTTATGGTCTTGAATATCAGCACCGCTTACACCTCAAAATTAAAGCAACAACATTAAATGTGTTCTACCTATTTCTCAATACTGTATTGACTATAGCGGAGTAGAGACGTGGACTTGTATTCTCACAAGATAGGAACCCCGACACAAACAGCTACAACCGACGAGCGTAAAATATAACCTTCCATCTACAATAATACGGTAGCTATCAAACCGACTGAGCTGTACAGCAACGTGTGCGGCCGCTAGCAACATCTGAAGGTCGCTGCATCGTAGCTGTACATATAGTATGAGAGAGAATGTTATTGTTGGTACTGAAGTGCACCTGTTAAAAGCAGATATGAGCAGGCTGAACCCAATTACCCTGCAGAAGTCGTTAAGCTGGTGCACGAAGAGGTACGTCGATTTTACGCGTTGGATAATGCAGACGAAATTGGAGGATATAACAGGATATCGTATTGCAGTAATACCGTATGGACTCGGATACATACCGGTACATTGGAGAGGAATATTGTCTGAGAGTCTGACAGTGGAAAAGGCATAATGGGTGTGAGTGTTCCAGCAGCTCTGAAATGTCGGATCTACGAACTGCAGGAACTCTTCACAGATAATGTGAAGCCAATACCGCGATTGAATGCCGCGCGTTGGTGATGAGAGACGTGATGCGGTAAAATCGGAGTAGAAACGAATGGGGAGTCATTCTAGCGATGATACGAGTCGGGTATAGGAAAATATGCTGGCAAAAGGGAATTCGACAAAGGGCAGATTGCCATGTTCTGGCACTGAGAACGAGCATCTCACAAACGGCATATGTGCCACTGCCTATGTGCCACTGTCTCGAGCACCTACTGATAATGGTTGGAGGACAGCCAAACCGCGAGTGACAGGCTGTTGGACGTCCACACTCATCACAGAACGTGGAGATAGGATGTTCACCCGCTCCGTAAAGCAGGAAAGGCAGCCATCTGGGACACATCCTACGGCAGTATGCAGTGCTGGTGCAGGCACAGGTGTGACGGTGCACATCGTCCAGCGTATATTGCTGATCACGGAATTCCGCAGCGCCCCCGCACTTTCATGTTGGCCATACTAAGTCGTCAGTTACGATTGCAATGGGCACCGAATCAGCGATATGGAGGCTGACCAATAGGAACGCGTCGCCTGGTCGGGAGAATGACATCTCTTGTTACACCAGGTCGATTTTTGTTTCCGAAGACGCTCCTCAGGGCAAATGAATGATGAATCATGCACCGCGTCCCGGTCACGGGCCTGTGGGGACAGTATTTTTCCGTTGGAGAGGTTTAGCTGGACTTCAAAGGGACCTGTGGTAATAATCGGAGGCACCCTGACAGTTGTGGACTGCGTGGAGATTATTGCGGAAGACCCGCATCCCTTCGTTCTTGATGTCTTCCCGTACGTCGTTGGCAACTTCCAGCAGTGTAATTGTCTGAGTTACGAGACCAGGATCCTGCTTTAGTGCTCTGAGGAGAACGATGCTCAGCTCATGTTTATGCCTAGACCGCAAATTTGCCTCTTTGGATCCCAACGGGACACAGCTGGGAAGCTATAGGGTGCCAACTCCGCTCTCGGAATCTCCCGATCAGTAATTAATGGGGACTGCGTGACCTATGCATGGACGTCTAGTGTCGTATATCTCTGAAACCTACTAAGGGCTCGTAAAATGTATAGCACGCATAACGGCTGTTGTATCGCGTTTCAAAGTGAACCAACACGATGTTAAGCGGGTGGTCACAATATTTTGCCTCAAGAGCACGGGTAGAAATGGGTATGTAACTTCAGCCTCGAAAATAGCACAGACAAGTGTATTACGAAGTCATTATGACAGAACGTTGGACTTGCATACTCAGAACTGTCCTTATGGAGCTACAAGTACATCTGTTTGAAATCTTGCTGAATAGCAATTTATGACTCAGATCAATTCAAGGGAAAAAAAGATCAAAATTCAATGCTTTAAAAGAATTTATAAGAGGACAGCTTGCCAGAACTAGAGACAATTGATCAGTAATCCAATATGGCAGTGTGGGCTTTAGAAGCTGCTAGAGTAGCTGCTCTGGAAAGTTTTAAAGGTTCTTTGCGTGTCTTCATCTCTCTCAAAGAGCACTATGTCAACTCGTACAGGCATACGACTACGTTCACGACTCACAGAGAGGCTGATAAAGTCCGTATGGTCATCCAGACATCAGACATATAGTAACAGATGTGAACGTCTACAGACGAATATATATGTAAGGAAAGCGTGTGGATATTTATTCATATGAACTATTATCTTCTTGAGTAGAATCACACAGAAGAGAACTGTTAACGGATGATGTTGTACTGTCACTTTATAAATCCATATACAATTACACAGTAGCAGACAAGCATTATATACGTTTGCAGCAAATACAGGAAACGTTGCAGTTTGCAAAGCAACCAGGAGATACCTGTACACGAAACAAACAGTAAGAAAAGTGCACATGAAAAGCTTTTTAGATTCGGTTTTAGGTGTGCATATTGGCAGCATGCAAGGCTTGCAGGACGATAGGAGAATGTTTATCAAGGGTACTACGTTGAAGACACTGCTACAATGGATTTATATTTTTGTAGACAGAACAAACGCTATGACAGACGTCTTGGTGGTTTACTACACTTGTATATTAACAAACGGCTTGTTATATAGTTGCTATTTCGTCATCCGTCTTCATTATATTATTTATAGACACGTTTTTGCATGGAGTTACGGAACTATGATTTTCCTGTTACAAAATTTGATAAATTGACCACTGCGGCTTTGATATTGGACTACCTAAAATGATGTAGCATTTCCAGTTGTTGCCTTGAGAAGTGCGCATGCTGTTTCATTCCGTTGTGTTGTTATCATCGAAACTCCCCATTTTACAACTACAATGACGAATAAGGGAGGAATGTATGACAACACAGCAACTTCTGTCTTCGGAAATATGCCTCTCTGAGTACTGAGTGTGTTAACGTAAGTTGATGCAAATTTTTATCTCCTTGCGAAATAGTACCTCATTTAAACCTGTTGTGAATCTGATGACCAGAATTGCCTGTTTGATAGCATTGTTTATTCAATGACTTGTATTTCTGTACACCACAATCTTCAATCTTCAAATATCAATCTGTTAAATATACAAAGCAGAAAGTATGTGTGTATGACCAGGATCTTCTCTCAAACCGCTGGATCATTTTCAACAAAATTTGGCACAATAGCAGCAGACCTCACCAGTGGTGTTCATAACCTCCTAGCTCCAATAGGAGCAGAGACTTGGGCAAAAAATTTTCGTTCACACATTGGCGTATAGTCTACAATGCACGACAGACATGTTGTGTGGAAACAGTCTCAGCCTACCAAAACACACTGTTTGCAGGCCAGCCCAGATGTCTGGGACATGAAATGGTTTTGCGGGCCCCGACATATAAGCTGCCCTCTATGATAGATATTTTGTGTTGGAGTAGTGTTGGCCTACTTTATCGACCTGCTTTGCTTGCGCTAATAAATAACTGTGGGTCTAGTATCGACGTGCTTCATTGAACTGTACTGCAGGGTCTATACATGCTGATGAGCATGGCTGGCGACAGGTTGAGATGGTTAGGGAAGGGGATGAACAGAGTGAAGGAAGAAAAAAATGGGCAGAGATGGAGAAAGAGGTGGACATAAGAGGGAGAAGAGCAGATATGCTCAATGTACACCTAAGGCGCACATGTGGGCGAAACTGTGTGAAAAAAGGCAAGTTGTGCATAAATGCAAATGCCTAGAGATAAATGATCTTAATGAACGGTATAAGAAACGTACATAAGGATTTAAAATTAAGTTTCATTCAGTTTTAGCCATTTCGAGCTGTTGCACTTCTGTTGTCAGAAGCCTCCAATTGTAAATTGGACATCGTGATATGTCCTCACTATTCAACCTTTCATCGCACGTCAGACGGATATTTCAAGCTTATACTGTGCACGCATTGTCACATTATGGCAGTATGGATTATCAGCATAGCAATTTGACCGCCGAACTGGAGTACACCAAGGTGACTTCATTCAAACATTCAGCCGTTATCGTGAGATGATTGTGGCCTACCGGGACCATCCGACCGCCGTGTCATCCTCCATCCTCAGTGGAGGATGCGGATAGGAGGGGCGTGGGGTCAGCACACCGCTCTCCCGGTCGTAATGATGGTATTCTTGACCGAAGCTGCTTCTATTCGGTCGAGTAGCTCCTCAATTGGCATCACGAGGCTGAGTGCACCCCGAAAAATGGCAGCAGCGCATGGTGGCCTGGGTGGTCACCCATCCAAGTGCCAACCATGCCAGAATTAGGAACTTCAAACAATTGCAGAATGATTGTATACAAACCCCGTTGAGATTAAAATTCATTTCACTCACTATTATCCTTCATGGAAACTTATCATCTTCATACAAAAATATCATCTTGCTTGTCATGAACTATTTGAATTTAGCATTATGTGTCCGTAAACTACAGTGTGTCCAGCGAAGAGTCCATGATTTCACAATATACGAGTGTAACAAAAGGTATATTTACTGTGAAAGCTGTAAGAAATTTACACAGAACTGATACAAAAGTTACTAAATAGTTCCAAAAGCTGCTAACAGATCGCGCTGTACGCTGTCCAGCTCGTACAGTATCAGCGTACATAGCTAAACTCGTTCTCTGTACGCAGTCTTTGCAATCACTTCACAGTCTTCTTGAAACGTGCATCAGTAGCAGTACAATGAAATCTGTTATCGCATCTTGTTGTGTCTTAACGGAAATGGATTCAGACGCCATGCAGATCGACGATTGAACCTCATCCAGCGTGGTAGGATGGTTCTGGTAGACACTGTTTTTCAATGTGCCCCATAAAAATTAGGCACAATGTGTGAGATTGGGTGAATATGGAGGCTATTCCATGCCTGCGACAGCAAATTTTCAACAATCCAACACTATGCCTCTATCCCCGAAGTATTCATCATAAAAGCAAAACAGCCATTTAGTGCGATGTGTTCTGGCCCCATCTTGGATGAACCACTCGCAGCCTGGTCGATCCTCCAACGCTAGCTGTCTGGCGACAAGTTGTTCCAAAATTGGAACGTAAAGTTCACTAGTGATCGTTTCCCGCATGAAAAAAACGGCCAATAATATCTCTGATGTCTACTGCACCCCAGACAGTAACTTTGGGGAAATACAGTGGTTTTGCTTCACACAAATGGGGATTTTCGGAACCCTAAAATCTATTCACGACTCCATTCAGTTGAAAGTGTAATTCGTCTGTGAACAAGATGCAATAAACATTAATCGTTCATTACTAATCATTGTGAGAATCTGCTTCGAAACGTCAGCCTTCTGTCGCACTGTTCGTACGGGTCTGGTGACTTTGGATTTAGAACGGAAAGTTGTGTAGGCTCTACCTCAGTATTTTCTGGGTGCTGGAACGCTTCAAACCAATCTCTGCTGCAATTCTTCGGACGGATTTCCATGGATATTGCTGAATAGTTCCAGAAACCGTCGTGACATTTTCAGGAGTAACTACAGTTTGCCTGGGGCCAATATTCCCCGCTAGATTATCAACGACTCTGCCTTACCATTGTAATTTGGAGAGAACCTTGCGATTGGTTTTCGCACCAAGTCCCTTTGGAACATTAAGGGGCTCCGGAACGCCCTATACTTGCAATGTTAAAATAACGCTTATAAATTACATCTTTCCTCACAAAGTATTTGAGGTAGGAAGTTGAACTTTTTACAGATTATTTATTGGAATATGGGCTACAACTTAACACAGGGATTTTACAAAATTTTAGTTCAGTTATTAAAGATGATTTTTTTTCAATTGTAATGAAAATTCACAACATTTTTTTGTAATTTTTCATTTATATATTCAAAAGTATACAGTTTTTCTTTTTTTTGGAAAAAGGCTGTGTTAAATTATGCAGAAGGTACTGTGTAACATTTACTGAAAGTTTGAAACAAATATGTTTGGAAGATCCTTAGAAAACATGTAATTAGTATGAGAAAATAAAAGTTTTGGGAATCGAGCGACAAAGATTGGATTAACTTTTTAGTGCATTCCAGGTCCATAGGATGGATTATCTTCATCCTCTGCAAACTCCTCCTCCAGCTTCCTCTTGTTCCTCCTCCTGTTTACTCTTGCTTGTATTTCTAGACTCTTTACAGCCCTGTCTGCAGCCCGAAGGCGTTCCTTGTCTAAAGCAAGCATCGCTCGTTGTTGTGTTCGTAGATTTTGCTACTATTTTCTTCAGTTGCAGTTACTGCAACACTGTTCCAAAAGGTGGTCATGTATGAACACTTATCACATTTCAGTTGTATTTCACTAGCAAGTCCTACGTGCTTTATTATGGAGAGTTCCAGACCAACTTCACTACAATGAATACATCTTACACAGTTTGAAAAAATTCCTTTGAGAACTGACATATCAAATATTTCATTCACATCCGATTCGCCCATAAAACATTCATAGTTTTCACTCATTGAACCAAGCTTCTTGTGTGAAGTATTTTCTTTCCCACTTTGACTGCTATGGGCAGGTGTACTTGAGAGGTTAGGTTCACTCACTTGGTTATCGTCTTTATTGTTTACAGTAATAACACATACCTTTGGCTTTCCAACATTTCTCCTTTTCTTAAAAGCCTTCAGAGGATTTCTAATAACTTTACTTTTACTCATTATTATACTTCAACAAAACAGAGACTCAAGAAACAGAATTAATTACGAATATTTTCGAGATCACGACAGAGTAAATAAACATGAAACAATCGACAATCACACCAGCGATATATATTGAACCATCACAGGTTAGCCACAACACATACTTTATCTCACATCACTAAAATGTACCTGATGAACACGGACGTTAATAATAAAACCATTTGACAGCAGTTTAACAGCGCCACAATGGGTCACGCCCATGTAGAACACATTTCAAAAAAAAATTTAAAAATAGTTGTAGTCTTCGGAATTGAATAAATTATATATCTATTAAAAGGTAATAGTCTGCAGATTCAGAAAACGCAAAAAAGTAAAAATTGAACTTTCCATGATTTTGAGCCTTTCCGGAGCCCCTTAAATCCTGTTTGAAAACTGCAGCTTTTTTGCCGTAGGCCTGCGTTATGACCTGTGATACTCCAGTACCAGAAAACCATGTTGTTCAGCGAAATACATGATTTCAACCTCTTCCTTCGGTAGGCTAACTTCCTTTCACGTTTCAGCGTTGGAACTGATCACTCCTCCGAGCTGCGGCACGCTGTTCATAGGCACTATGCATTGCAATTACAGCGCCATCTGTTAGCAGCTAGTACGGAAGTACTAGACAATAACACGACTAATAGCTGCAATGCACACTCGACACTACTAACTCAACCCTACCACTGCAGGTCCACGAACACGTGTAGGCGAGACTTGAATCCGCTGCCAAGCTTAGACGCTCCGCAAGGCGACACACGCGGAGCTCGCAGCTGCGGACGCAAGGTATCATCATTAAACATCAACTCTTTATTTTTTTCTCAAAAAAATTCCATCGGAGAATAACATTTCACAGCTACAAACAAGGATAGCTACTACTGACAAAACATAGCTCTTCCTTTCACATCAGATAATACACGCTTTAATCAAAACTCTATTTCACTCTATTCAATATATATTTCTTCTGCTGAAGGCCATATTGTGACGAATTTTGTTCTTGAGAACTATTATTATTGTTAACACGACTTATTTTACTTAATGTGAGCGCAGAATGCTAGCAATATTTTTGCTTACTTACACAGTTGTTACTGACAACAACATATTGAAGACTTTTCTACCACTTCTACACACATTTCTGGTAATCATGCGTAATTACAGTTCTGTCTTTTTAGTTGAATGTTCTGATGAACAATATATACTCTCATCTTTTTTGTCTTATCTCAATATTTTATTAATTTTAACTCAAGGAGATTCATTATTTTACCAACAATGGATTTTTGAATTTATTACATATTTCACTGCTTCCACATGCGCATTACTGATCATCTATTATTTACATGCAAAATACCACTTGTTTTTACATTATAAATATGACTGGTATTACATAGTTGAATTATTCACAGCTCCCAACTAAAAATTTTGTAGTATAAAATCTTGTTATCTCATCTGAATGAGAGAGAATAGAAAAAAAATATTTTCTCTTACAATCTACAAACACGATATTAAGAGAAGGGAGTGAACCAAGAAATGAAGTACAGATTAATCCAGTTGGTGAAGAACTATTTGCCTGATAGTGTATTCACTAAAGAGCAGTTAACCACCTATTTGCTTTCTTTCTCTAAATTTATCTAAACTCCTGCTTCCCAGCCTACTCTCAAAGCATTGGATGGAATCCTATATTTATTGTTTAAACCAGCTGCATGTATAACACAACACATATCAAAATCGCAGAATATTTTGCAATCCACAAACGTCATTCCACTGAACACTGCAGACATATTGAATGTTACCTTCTGCACGTTGTTTACTTTGTTGTTCGTTTCGAAAACTTTGGCTTTATCTATTGTGGGAAGTTTGTAAAATTTCCATTCTATTTATAAACGTTTTCATTTTTTCTGAGTGTTGACTCCCCCAGCGTATGCCGGTGATGAAAAGCTCTCTGGTTTCCAGCCAGGTGGCAGTGCTACAAAACCGCGACGTTTTGACGAGCCACATATTCATCATCTTCTGGACATGAGGTTTTTGCTGATGCCGTCCTACTTCTATCTTTACTGTGCCCCCCTTCCACGTGGCTCCGGGAGGCTATGTACAGAGAGGCCGGACTGTGGGGTGGGGTGGGAAGTCGCGATGGTGGGGGTAGGGGGCGCGCTGTTCGCATCTCTGGCTCAGCATTCCGACCCTGCGTCGCGTGGATGACGGTGGTGGGCGCGCTAATTTCCACAGTCGCTTGATTCCATGCCGCACTCAGTTGGTACCCTTCGTCTCTGTTTACAAGATTCTCGTGAATCCAAAGGTCGACGGACCCATTTATGACGCCATCTCAATAGCCGGCGGTTCGGCAGAGCATCTCGGTGTTCTCGAAGTCAAATGTGCGATCCTCCTCGATGCTGTGTTCTGCTATCGCCGATTTCTCTCTCTATCTCTCCCAGTCGCACATGCCTGATATTTTCCACGCAGCTTTTAGAAATACATCGCAGCGTTTTAACCCACGTACTGTTGACAGCATTCGCAGGCGTTGCTGTAAATTTTTCGTATGTTGAGCTTAAGTGGGTTTTTCGTAGAACTAAGCTACTCTTTCGTCTTAGGTGGTCATCGGAAGACAGTTTTTATGTTCGATTTTTCTAGAATCCTCCCAATTTTTGGCTGACAGCGGTCCAAAACGCGAAAGAAAATCGAGTTTCTTGTCTTCTTCTCCCTTTTTCCGATTTTCCGCAATCGTCTTGAAGACCCTACTAACATGCGGTTCGCTTTACCCTATTTTGCGAAATGCCTCCTTTAGGTGCTGTAGCTCGTCTGAGAGGCTTTCTTCGTCACAGATCGACGTGCGTCCTGTGAATCAAGGTGGACAGTAGTGTTTGCCGCTGCAATGGATGGTGGGAGCTTGTTGCATGGGGGTACAGGTCTGTGTGAGTCTTCTTTCTACACAATGAATGGCCTAGTGTGCAAGCTGTCATCTTCTGTATTACACTACAGGCCATTAAAACTGCTACACCAAGAAGAAATGTAAATGATAAACGGGTATTCATTGGACAAATATATTATACTAGAACTGACATGTGATTACATTTTCAAGCAATTTGGGTCCATACATCCTGAGAAATCAGTACCCAGAACAGCCACCTCTGGTCGTAATAACGGCCTCGATACGCCTGGGCATTGAGTCAAACAGAGCTTGGATGGCGTATACAAGTACAGCTGCCCATGCAGTTTCAACACGATACCACAGTTCATCAAGAGTAGTGACTGGCGTATTGTGACGAGCCAGTTGCTCGGTTACCATTGACCAGACGTTTTCAGTTAGATCTGGAGAACGCGATGGCCAGGGCAGCAGTCGAACATTTTCTGTATCCAGAAAGGCCCGCACAGGACCTGCAACATGCGGCTGTGCATTATCCTGCTGAAATGTATGATTTCGCGGGGATCGAATGATGGGTAGAGCCACGGGTCCTAACACATATGAAATGTAACGTCCACTGTTCAAAGTGCCGTCAGTGCGAACAAGAGGTGACCGAGACGTGTAACCAATGGCACCCCATACCATCACGCCGGTTGATACGCCAGTATGGCGATGACGCGTTATCGCCAAACACGGATGCGACCATCATGATGCTGTAAACAGAACCGGAATTCATCCGAAAAAAATGACGTTTTGTTATTCGTGCACGTGCACCCAGGTTCATCGTTGAGTACACCATCGCAGGCGCTCCTGTCTGTGATGTAGCGACAGGGGTAACCGCAGCCATGGTCTCCGAGCTGATAGTACTTGCTGCTGCAAACGTCGTCGAACTGTTCGTGCAGATGGTTGTTGTCTTGCAAACGTCCCCATCTGTTGACTGAGGGATCGAGACGTGACTGCACGATCCGTTGCAGCCATGCGGATAAGATGCCTGTCATCTCGACTGCTAGTGATACGAGGCCGTTGGGATCCAGCACGGCGTTCCGTATTATCCTCCTGAACTCACCAATTCCATATTCTGCTAACAGTCATTGGATCTCGACCAACGCTAGCAGCAATGTCTCAATACGATAAACCGCAATCGCGATAGGCTGCAATCCGACCTTTATCAAAGTCGGAAACGTGATGATAAGCATTTCTCGTACTTATACGAGGCATCACAACAACGCTTCACCAGGCAACGCCGGTCAACTCCTCTTTGTGTATGAGAAATCGGTTGGAAACTTTCCTCATGTCAGCACGTTGTCGGTGTCGCCACCGGCGCCAACTTTGTGTGAATGCTCTGAAAAGCTAATCATTTGCATATCAGAGCACCGCCTTCCTGTCGGTTAAATTTCGCGTCCGTAGCACGTCATCTTGGTGGTGTACAATTTTAATGGCCAATAGTGTAGAACATCCAGAAATGGGAGACTGCCATCCTCCTCTGTTCCTATAGTGAAGGTGATGTTTTCATGGATGCAAACCACAAAAGTATCTTCAAGTGCTGGGGTTTTTGGCGAGCAGTTTGAAGGGCCACTACCTCAAAGTATTCCGTGAATAGAATTTCGATACCTGGAGCAAGAACAGATCCCATGGCCACTCCATCTGTCTGTTCATAAAACTCTCCAATACACTTAAAGTAGGTTGTCGTTAGTGCATTTTCAAAGATTTTTGCTATTTGAGGCTTGAAATGTTGACTCAACAGAACCAAGGAGTCTTGCAGAAGCACTTTCATGAAGAGGGAAGTAACGTCGAAGCTCACTAGTAAGTCATCTCTGTGTAATCGCTTACCCTTAGGCATTCTTATCAAAAACGTAAACTCAACGTACCAGGAATTTACAGCATCGACTGCGGATGCAGTCAAGAGTATACTGGAAAAACGAAGCGATGTATTTCTAAACTCTGCGAAGAACATATCAAGCAAATGCGGCTGAGACGGAGGAACTGGCGATAGCAGAACACAGCAACAAGGAAGACGACGCATTTGACTTCGAGAACACATGTGTGCTCTGCTGAGCCGCCGGCTATTGGTATAGTGTCATAAAAGAGTCTATCGAAATTCGGATTCACAGAATATTGTAAACAGAGACAAAGGATACCGACTGAGGGCGATAGAAAGAAATGTTTAAGAATGTGCTTCTGGAACACCCTATCGTGTAGAAATGAGCCATGCATGGTGAGGATACCGGGAAAGATTAGAATCAAAGCGTCTGAGATACGGTGTTAGAGAATCTTGCTAAAAATTAATTGGACTGATAACATAAATGAAGAGGCTCTCTTCAGAATTGGCGAGGGAGCGACTATGCGAGAAAGATTAATTAGAAGAAGAAAGGATTATAGAACACATGTGAAGACATCTTGGAGTAACTGTCATGGTAGCAAACCGAGACATAGTGCGCAATAACGTGGAACTGAAGAAATACATTGCAGTATATACAAGAAATAATAGTGGATGTTGGTGCCATTCTGAAATGAAGAGATGGACACAACGAATCGTGGGGTGTGCATCAAACCATTCAGAATACTTCCCCCCTCACCGCACTCCTCCCCCCCCCCTCCCCTACACACAGGCGCTCGCGCGCGCGCGACTCACTCACTCACACACACACACACACACACACACACACACACAGACAGAAAGTGTGCCTGCTCACTTATTGTTATTGCCCGCCTGAATTTACGAGTGATTTGATTATAGACTGATCCAAATCCGTGGAAGTGGATAATGATCCTTGCGTTTGTCACGCTGCTGTCCACAACAGCTTTGCAAAGAAAAAAATTGGAATCACGACAAAGGATAGATTACCCGTGATTAAACTGTTATTCATTGTTTTTTCGTAGTGAAAGGGCCGAAACAGATGGTAAAGACCATTAATAATGCAGATGAATGTGGTAATTTGTGTAAGATGTTAAAATCTCTGAGGAATTTTTTGTTTTTCTTGTTTCTTGGAGATAGATGGCAGATACTCTGAAAACAGAAGTAATCCTTTTGGGCACACGCGAAGTAATGGCAGAGCATCTCTGCGAAAGTTGGAGGGATTAGCGCACCTTCGTTTCCTGGAGGCCAGAATCTCGGAAACGGCGAAAATTAACGGCCTCCTAGCGGCGACGGCGTTTCCTGTGGGACACTGAATATTCATTAGCGGCGCCATAAATAAGGTTGCCGCCATTCCTGGAGGCCCAGCTTCCTGGAGGGCAGGAGCCCACAAGGAGATGTGGTTACTTGGCGATGCGACGCCGCGTAGCATCCATCGGCAGTGGAGCGGGCTGCGACCCACGCCACGACTCTGCAAGCAGGAGGAATACGAAGTGGAACTGTCAGACCAAAAGAATGGCTGTAGAAAGGAGTTTGCTACTGCCGTAAACTGCGTCTGAAACGTAATGCCCGCAAGATTCTTTTAGGTGTATTTGAAGGCGTCTCCAGGGTGGTGAATTCATAGCGAATGACACTGGCTGTCACCTTGAATGAGCTCGCTAAGAGACGAAAATATTGCAATCATTATGGCGATCAATTCCTAACCTTTCTGGAGTGAATTGTGACGCAGGGTCTTTGCCTTATAATACTCTATATATACACTGAAGTCGTTAACATCGAGTATAGATTTGAGTGTCAGGAAGTCGTTTCTGAAAGTATTTGTATGGAGTGTAGCCACGTATGGAAGTGAAACATGGACGATAAATAGTTTGGACAAGAAGAGAATAGAAGCTTTCGAAATGTGGTGCTATAGAAGAATGCTGAAGATTAGATGGGTAGGCCATATAACTAATGAGGAAATATTGTATAGGATTGGGGAGTAGAGAAGTTTGTGGCACAACTTGACTAGAAGAAGGGATCGGTTGGTAGGGCATGTTCTGAGGCATCAAGGGATCTCCAATTAGTATTGGAGGGCAGCGTGGAGGGTAAAAATCGTAGAGGGAGACCAGGAGATGAATACACCAAACAGATTTAGAAGGATATAGGTTGCAGTAGGTACTGGGAGATGAAGAAGCTTGCACAGGATAGAGTAGCATGGAGAGCTGCATGTAACCAGTCTCAGGACTGAAGACCACAACAACAACAACAACAACAACAACAACAACACTGAAGCCTCCAATAAACTGTCATAGACAGGCGTATTCAAATTCAGTGATATGTAAACAGGCAGAATATGGCGCTGCAATCGGCAACGCATATGTAGAACAACAAGTGTGTGTCACACTTTTTAGATCGGTTACTGCTGCTATTATGACAGGTGATCAAGTATTAAGTGAGTTTGAAAATGGCGTTATAATTGGAGAACTAGTGATGGGACACAGGATCTCTGAGGTAGCGATGAACTGGGGATCTTTCCGTACGACCGTTTCACGAGTGTTCCGTGAATATCAGGAATACGGTAAAACATCAAATCTCCGACATCGCTGCGGTCGGGAAAAGATCCTGCAAGAACGGGACCAACGACGACTGAAGAGAATCGTTCAACGTGACAGAAGTGCAACCCTTACGCAAATTGCTGCAGATTTCAGTGCTGGGCCATCAATAAATGTCAGCGTGCGAACCATTCAACGAACATCATCGATATGGTCTGATGACTACACGACACAAAGCTTTACGCCTCGCCTGGGCCCGTCAACACCGACACTGGACTGTTGATGGCTGGAAACATGTTGCCTGATAGGACGAATCTCGTTTCAAATTGTATCGAGCGGATGGACGTGCTCTGCATGTCAGCAGGGGACTTTCAAGCTAGTGGAGGCTCAGTAATCGTATGGGGCGTGTGCAGTTGGAGTGATACGGGACCCCCCAATATGTCTGGATACTACTCTGAGAGGTGACACGTACGTAAGCATACTCTCTGATCACCTGCATCCATTCATTTCCATTGTGCATTCCGACTGACTTGGGCAATTCCAGCAGGACAGTGAGACACTTCAAACGTCCAGAACTGCTACAGAGTGGCTCCAGGAACACTCTTCTGAATTTGAACACGTCCGCTGGCCACCAAACCCCCCAGACATGAACATTATTGGGGATATCTGAGATGCTTTGCAAAGTGCTGTTCAGAAGAGATCTCCACCTCCTCGCACTCTTACGGACTGATAGACAGCCCTGCAGGATTCATGGTATCAGTTCCCTCCAGCACTACTTCAGACGTTAGTAAAGTCCATGTCACGTCGTGTTGCGGCACTTCTGCGTGCTCTCGGGGACCCTACACGTTATTAGGCAGGTGTACCAGTTTCTTTGGTTCTTCAGTGTATAAAAGACAATGTTGCGACTGACTGACTCACACACTCACTGAGTCATCATCTCCCAGACGAAAGTGCTGTGGATCGAAACTTCAAATTTGGAGAGCGAGTTGATCTCATACTGCAGCCGTCGTTTAACACCCTAAGGGGATGAAACAGGGGATGTATGGTATTTGGTTTCTCAGCAGTAAATCAGCCTTTTGGGGAACTCAAAGACAAAGGGGGTAAAACAGTGGGTGTTTTAAGATATCAATACATCATCATTAAAGTACATCTGAAGCATTTTTAAAGCTACATCTCTGAAAATAGGTGTTTGATTTCTCTGATGCAAAGTAAAAAAATGCGTGTTTCATTGTTTCTGGAAATCCGGTCCCTCGGGTGGTGAAATACAGGATCAAAATTTTTAAGAAAATATTTCATTATATTAAAACATTTTTAAAGGAAAATCAATTAAAAGCGATATTTTACTTCTCGGTTGAATACGAGGAAATAGGTTTTATGGGATGAAAGTTCCTATGAAAATATCACCGCAAGAAGTCAAAAGGCATGATTGACAAACACCTCGGACTCGCTGTACCAGAATTGCTTACGGTCACAAGTACGTTGGGAAAAGACCATGCTTCTTAGGCCTTAATTAGCGTGAGAAGTTTGGAAGGGCTTGCTACCTTTGAGCAACACAAAAACTTGATTAAGGAAACAAAAAGTGTGTGACGATCATACAGTAAACGTGAGCGAAGCAGCGGGTGCTAAGTTAATCTTCAATACATAATAAAGGTAGGTTAATGTGTTAATATTTTACTTTAATCGTGGGCAACTAGCACTCCATTTGAAATAGAAGTTAGTTTATCATGCCTCTGAATGTTTATAAGATCATATATCTGATAAACTACGTGTCGTAAAACTTTACAATTTTGTAGGCACATTCAGTGATGTATATAAATACTGTCTGCAAAGCGTGTTGCGAATAGAGTTAGTAATAAAGATACAGTCAGTTGAAAGGTCATGAATAAATTTGAAGTTCTAGTGCACTTTTAAGCGAAATTTTTCGCGCATATAAATGTTTATGACGTTATATATCCCGACCCGTGTGTCGTGCAATGATACAGTTTTGCAGGTAGATTCAGTGGTCTATGTGGACACTGCCTGCAAACTGTCATGCGAATACAGCCGGTAGAAGTAGTAAATGGAAATGTCGTGGATGATGCGGAAGTCTGAGTGCATGAACAGCGATAAATATTTTTTCAGTTCATCAGTTTGTGGGGGATGTCAGCGGGAAAAAGCTTCGTAAACATTTAAAATTATGTGTATAGTTTGTTGGAGGTTCCCAGCTGCTGTCATTCTGCAACACTGGATGAATATAGTTCGGGTATTCGTACGCCGCCAGCTACGCTGCCCCACGACCAACACACAGTTTCTAACTGTATTGTCTGTCTTATTGTGTGAAACTTTTGATATGAGATTATATTTGTTAATGAGTAAATTATGACAGCATTTTAAATTTTTAAATTCGGTAAAAATTACGTGAAATAGTGAAAATCAAAATTTTTGTTGCCCATGGAAGCCGTCTGATAGACCACGTGCAGTTGGTTTTAAGTTCTGCGATCCATTAATATAGATAAACACCGTGCGCTAAAATCTTGCTCCAAATCCGAGGGAGGTGTTAGGAGTACAAACTGTGGTCGCAGCCAATGATAAGAGACCGTAAGAACGCTACCTCCAGTGTCCAACACTAGTTGCTTTGCCACCAGCTGCAAGTGTCTCTACGAAAAGAAAACAGAGGAAAATTATCTACGAGTACATCTACATACACACTCCACAAGCCACTGCACATTACATATGTACCGATATTAGAGACTTCCTTTCCTCTTCCATTCACGTGTTGAGCGAGGGAAAACAATGGACAACATACATCTGTCCGCTCGTTAATCTCTCTCACCTTCTTCTAAAAGACACCTGTATCAGACCTACGATGTTGTCAGCATAGTGGTCACACAGGCTTCTCCGAATATTTTCTTCAATTTCACCAAACTGGATTTCGCTAGAACTACGTCGCCCTTCAAGCCCCATGAACCACAGACCTTGCCGTTGGTGGGGAGGCTTGGATGCCTCAGCGATACAGATGGCTTTATTGTAGGTACAACCACAAGGAAGGGGTGTCTGTTGAGAGGCCAGACAAACGTATGGTTCCTGAAGAGGGGCAGCAGCCTTTGCAGTAGTTGCAGAGGAAACAGTCTGGATGATTGACTGATCTAGCCTTGTAATTAACCAAAACGGCCTTCCTGTGCTAGTACTGCGAACGACTGAAAGCAAGGGGAAACCACAGCCGTAATTTTTCCCAAGGGCATACAGATTCGCTGTATGGTTTAATGATGATGACATCCTCCTGGATAAAATTTTCCGGAAGTAAAATAGTCTCCCATTTGGATCTCCGGGCGGGGACTACTCAGGAGGACGTCGTTATCAGGCGAAACAGATCTGGCGTTCTACGGAACGGAGCGTGGAATGTCAGAGCCATTAATCGGAAAGGTACGTTAGAAAATTTATAAAGGGAAATTGATAGGTTAAAGTTAAATATAGTGGGAATTAGTGAAGTTAGGTGACAGGAGGAACAAGACTTCTGGTCACGTGAATACAGGGCTATAAATTCAAAATCACAAAGGGGGAAATGCAGGAGTAGGTTTAATAATGAATAAAAAAATAGGAGCGCGGATAAGCAACTACGAACACCATAGTGAACGCATTATTGTAGCCGAGATAGGCACGAAGCCCACGCCTACCACAGCAGTACAAGTCTATATGCCAAGTAGCTCCGCAGATGATGATGAAATGTATGATGAGATAAAAGAAATTATTCAGATAGGGAAGGGAGACGAAAATTTAGTGGTCATGAGGGACTGGAATTCGATAGTAGGGAAAGCAAGAGAAGGAAAATGTAGTAGGTGAATATGGAATGGGGGTAAGGAATGAAAGATGATGCCGTCTGGCAGAACTTTACGCAGGGCATTACTTAATCACAGCTAACAC
Source organism: Schistocerca piceifrons (assembly GCF_021461385.2). Classification (NCBI taxonomy): domain Eukaryota; kingdom Metazoa; phylum Arthropoda; class Insecta; order Orthoptera; family Acrididae; genus Schistocerca; species Schistocerca piceifrons. The sequence continues at coordinate 316,133,482 of NC_060139.1, read as the reverse complement.
TTGGTTTAAGAATCATGAAAGAAGGTTGTATGTGTGGAAGAGGCCTAGAGACACTGAAAGATTTCAGATAGATTATATAATGGTAAGACAGAGATTTAGGAACCGGGTTTTAAATTGTCTTACAACATTTCCTGGAATAGATGTGAACTCTGGCCCAATTTATTGATTATGAAGTGTAGATTAAAACTGAAGAAACTGCGTAAAGGTAGAAATATACGGAGATGAGACCTGGATAAACTGGGAGAACCAGAGGTTGTAGAAAGTTTCAGAGAGAGCATTAGGGAACGGCTGACAAATACAGGGAAAAGAAATACAGTGGAAGAAGAATGGGTAGTTTTGAGATATGAAATCTTGATGGCAGCAGAGAATCAAGTAGGTAGAAAGACGAGGGCTAGTAGAAATCCTTGGGTAACACAAGAGGTATCGAATTTAATTGATGAATCGAGAAAATATATGAATCAGGCGAAAAGGAATACAAACTTTTCAAAAATGAGATAGACAGGAAGTGCAAAATGGCCAAGCGAGGATGGCTAGACAAATGTCAGGATGTAGAGGAATATATCACTACGGGTAAGATAGATACTGCCTACAGAAAAATTAAAGAGATCTTTGGAGAAAAGATAACCACCTGTATGAATATCAAGAGCTCAGATGGAAAATCAGTCTTAAGCAAAGAAGGGAAAGCAGAAAGGTGGAAGGAGTATACAGAGTGATCTGTTGATAGTCACCGGGCCAAATATCTCACGAAATTAACATGAAACGAAAAAATGATAAGAACAAATCTGTTCGAGCGTGACGAGGTAAAACAGATGGCCTATGACTGGCCCACTAGATGGCGCTGCCGTAGGGCAGATTGATATAAACTACATTTTTTTAAAAATAGGTACCCCCATTTTATTGCATTTTCGCATAGTACACAAATAAATATGAATGTTTGATTTCGAATATTTGTTTCGCTTTGTGATGGATGCCGATGCAATATTCTCACAAACGTAGCAACGCACCCGCTAGCACTGTGTGTAATTCATTACTTAAATTAGGTATGATAATACGCTTGTCCAGTCATAACATTTACGCGGAAGACGTAATCTTAGTAACATGGAACGTTCAACAGTTGCAGAAAAGGTAGATATTGGGTTTGTTTATGGCTATTGTGATCAAAATGCACAACAAGGTTGTGCTATTTATGTTTATCTTTCTCCCGACAGACAGCATCCAAGTGTCCGGACCTTTCGTCGGATAGTTAATTTATTTAAAGAAACCGGAAGTGTTCAGCTAAAGAAGAAGACGCAACCAAGAAGTGCGACAAATGAAGATAAATATTTTAGCTGCACTTGAAGCTAATCCGCCCATAAGTAGCAGAGAAATTGTGCGGGAATCTGGAATTTCAAAAACGTTGGTTTTGAGAATTCTACATCGTCATACATTTCCCCTTATCATATTTCTGTGCACCTGGAATTGCATGGCGATGATTTTAACGTCGTGTAAATTTTTGCTGCTGGGCACAAAATAAATTACGAGACGATAACAGGTTATTTGCAAGAGTTCTATTTAGTGATGAAGCGTCATTCACAAACAGAGGTAACGAAAACGAATATAATGTGCACTATTGGGCAACGGGAAATCCACAATGGATGCGACAAGTGGAACATCAGCGACCCTGGCGGGTTAATGTACGGTATGGAATTATGGGCCTTATTTTATCGATGGCAATCTAAATGGTGCAATGCATGTCTATTTCTTAAGTAGTGTTTTACCGATTCTACTACAAGATATTTCACTTCATGACAGAATGGTGATCTAGTTTCAACATGATGGATGTCCGGCACATAGCACGCGTGCGGTTGAAGCGCTATTAAATAAAATATTTAATCACAGGTGGATTGGTCGTGGACGTTCACCGGACCTTACATCTCCGGACTTCTTTCTTTCTGGAAATTTGAAAGGTATTTGCTATCGTGCCCCACCGACAACGACTTAAAACATGCGTCAGCGCCTTGTCAATGCATTTGCGACAGTTACTGAAGGCGATCTACTCGCTGGTGAGAGGAATTTCGTTATCCGTATTGCCAACGCATTGAGGTTTAACGACATCATTCTGAGCGTTTATTACATTAATGAGGTTGTTACGGTTGCTCACGGAGTAACAGCATGCGTTTCATTAAGTTATGATAACGTCACAAAAGTAAATGTATCACATAGGAACAACAGAAATAAAGTTGAAACCATAACTACTTTTTGTGTTTTAATTTAAAAAAACACATTGTTACCAACTGTTCTTCTGAATTGGTTATGCATATTATGTGTGTTAGAATATTACAGCGCCATCCACCACAAAGCGAGACAAATATTCCAAATCATTCATATTTATTTACGTACTATACGAATATGCAATAAAAGTGGGGGTAAATATTTAAAAAAATGCAGTTTCTATCAATTTGACCTATGGCAGCGCCATCTAGTGGGCCAGCCATAGCGCCATCTGTTTCCCCCGTCTCTCTCGAAAACATTTGCTTATTTCTTCGTTTGCTAATTTCGTGAGATATTTGACCCGGTCACTATCAATGGACCACCCTGTATAGAGGGTCTATACAAAGACGATGTACTTGAGGGCAATGTTATGGAAATGGAAGAGGACGTAGATGAAGATGAAATGGGAGATATGATACTGCGTGAAGAGTTTGACAGAGCACTGAAAGAACTAAGTCGAAATAAGGCCCCAGGAGTAGACGACATTCCATTAGAGCTGCTAACTTTACCATTTGGTGAGTAAGATGTATAAGACGGGCAAAATACCTTCATACTTCAAGAAGAATATAACAATTCTATCTCAAAGAAATCACGTCCCGACAGGTGTGAAAATTACCTATCAGTTTAATAAGTCACGGTTGCAAAGTACTGACACGAGTTCTTTACAGACGAATGGAAAAACTGGTAGAAGCCGACCTCAGGGAAGATCAGTTTGGATTCCGGAGAAATATTGGAACACGTGGGGCAATACTGACCCTACGACTTATCTTAGAAAATAGATTAAGGAAAGGCAAACCTATGTTTCTAGGATTTGTAGACTTAGAGAAAGCGTTTGACAATGTTGACTGGAATACTCTCTTTCAAATTCTGAAGGTGGCAAGGGTAAAATACAGGAAGCGAAAGGCTATTTACAATTTGTACAGAAAGCAGATGGCAGTTATAAGAGAAGGGGCATGAAAGGGAAGCAATGGTTGGTAAGGGAGTGCGACAGGGTTGTAGCCTATCCCCGATGTTATTCAATCTGTATGTTATTGAACAAGCAGTAAAGGAAACAAAAGAAAAATTCGGAGTAGATATTAAAATCCATGGAGAACAAATAAAAACTTTGAGGTAATTCTGTCAGAGACAGCAAAGCACCTGGAAGAGCAGCTGAACGGAATGAGCACTGTCTCGAAAGGAGGATATAAGAAGAACATTAACAAAAATAAAACGAGGATAATTGAATGTAGTCGAAATAAATCACGTGATGCTGAGGAAATTAGATTAGGAAATGAGAAACTTGAAGTGAGTTTCGCTTTTTGGGGAGCAGAATAACAGATGATGGTAGAAGTAGAGAGGATACAAAATTAGACTTGCAATGGCAAGGAAAACAGGTCTGAAGAAGAGAAACTTGTTAACGTCGTGTATAGTGTTAAGTGTCAGGAAGTCTTTTCTGAAAGTATTTGTATGGAGTGTATCCATGTATGGAGTGAAACATGGACGACAAATAGTTTACAGACGAAGCGAAATGTGGTGCTACAGAAGAATGCTGAAGATTAAACAGGTAGATCACGTAACTACTGAGGAGGTACGGTATACAGTTGGGAAGAAGAGAAATTTATGGCACAATCTGACTAAAAGAAGGAATCGAGTGATAGTACACGTTCTTAGGCAGCAAGGGATCGCCAATTTAGTATCGAAGGGAAGCGTGGAGAGCAAGAATTGCAGAGGGAGACCAAGAGATGAATACACTATCCAGATTTAGAAGGATGTAGGTCGCAGTAGTTATTCGGAGCTGACGAGGCTTGTCCAGGATAGAGTAGCACGGAGAGCTGCATCAAACCAGACTGTAGACCACAACAACAACAACAACAACAACAACAACATGACGTCCCTGTTACAATTGTTGCCACTGATCTTCCCCAAACATTTGTGTGAGAACTTGGGTTGTCGGGTGTTCTGCTGGATATCAGCGTCGTACTTGCACGATATTTCGGTCACGTAGCTCGTAACCTTCATCAGGTGCGACCTGAGACTGCTCCTCGAGTGGACCTGGTCCAGTACTTATGCCTATGGCCTTCCCCCTCCACCAACGACTACAGGCGCTTCCTCTGTGGTCCGCGCCCATTCCCTGCGACCTGCTGGAGCGTTGCTGCTTCGTTTTCCGTCCGCTGCGGTTCTAGGTGTTCCCTCTGCGGTCCGCGCCCACCAAACTCGCTCCTGGGGGTTTCATCTACGGTCTGGGGTACCAAGCGTTCCCCCTGCGGTCCGCGCCCGCTCACCACGACCTGTTGGAGCGTTGCCGCCCCGGTTTTCGTCCACTGCGGATCCGGATGTTCCCTCTGCGGTCGGCGCCCACCAGTCCCCCTTCTGGGTGTTCCATCTTCGGTCTGGTGCGCCTGGCAGTCCGTCAGGGGCTCGTTTTCCATCTCCATGTCTCTGGTTCTTCTGTTTGTGTAGTGTTGCAGCTGGCCCCGTTGCTCCTTTAACAATTCCAGAGCCGGATCCCAGGCTCTGCTTAGCTGGTACCCTGTGTCACGGTTCATAACATTGTCAGCCATTTTAATTTCTATCGATTCTCTTATAACACTGTCCCAAAATCTGGGTGTTTGTGCTAGAATCTTGGTATCCTCATACTTCATGGCATGATCTAGTTCTAGACAGTGTTCAGCAATGGCTGACTTAGTCACCTGTCTTCATCTAGTGTGCCTCTGATGTTCTTTGCACCTGATCTCCACAGTTCTTGTCGTCTGGCCAATGTAGGACATGGCACATTGACAAGGTATATTGTAAATCCCTGGTTTTCGTAACCCCAGGTCGTCTTTGACACTCCCCAGCAGTCCCCCAATCTTGTTGGATGGACAGAAAACACACTTGATATTGTGTTTACGGAGGATCCTACTGATTCTGGCAGAAATAGAGCCAGCATAGGGCAGATATGCCACCTTCTTTGCTTCATCTTGGTCTTCTTCAGGAACCTGTGGTATAGTGGCTGGTTGGAGTGCCCTCTCAATTTGTCTGTCCGTGTATCCATTCTTGGAGAAAACTGTTTTGAGACGTTCTATCTCTATAGGTAGATTCTCTTGGTCTGACAGGGCATGTGCCCTGTGGACCAAAGTCTTCAGAACCCCATTCTTCTGTGCAGGGTGGTGACAGCTGCTGGCCTGCAAATATAAATCAGTGTGTGTTGGTTTTCGGTTCACACTGTGGCCAATTGATCCATCTGCTTTCCTCTGGACTAGTACATCCAGAAATGGCAGCTGGCCATTCTTCTCCAGTTCCATGGTGAACTCGATATTAGAGTGGCATGAGTTAAGATGTTCAAGAAACTCATTGAGCCTGTCCATCCCATGTGGCCAGATCACGAAGTTGTCATCCACATACCTAAAGAACCATGTGGGTTTAAATGTGGCTGTCTCCAATGCCCTCTCCTCAAAACTCTCCACAAACATGTTGGCAACCAGAGGGGACAGTGGGCTGCCCATAGCTACACCTTCAGTTTGCTCGTAATATTGGTTTCTGTACAGGAAATACGTGGATGTCAGTGTATGAATGAACAGGTCCAACAGAGCACCGTCAAATTTCTCTGCAATCAGTTCTAGTGAGTCCTTCAGTGAGACCCTGGTGAACAGCGATACCACATCAAAACTAACCATGATGTCCGAATCTGTGATGTGCAGTTGCTTGAGGCGTTGCAGGAAATCTTCTGAGTTGCGGATGTGGTGAATACACTTCCCCACATATGGAGACAGGAGACCTTTCAAGTACTTGGCTGTTGTGTACGGAGGTGCCCCAATATTACTGACAATTGGACGTAGGGGCACGCCCTCCTTGTGTATTTTAGGCAGACCATACAGTCTAGGTGGCACTGGCGCTTTTTCCCGTAGTTGTCTGATGATCTTATCAGGCATCCCTCTTTCTACAGAGAGGAGATGTATCAGAATATCAAGAAGCTGGACAAGCTTCGGCAGGAGAAAGGGAAGATGCTGAGTTCTCTCAGTTTTTTGCTGAGGTGTCGAGATGGAGAAGTGGTACCAGTATTTGCCAGAATTAAACATCACATCAACTCCAGAGCGGCGAACAAGATAAAACGCAGAGCCAGCATAACACTGGTGAGAGAGAGGATTCGAGATATGCGCCACAGGTTACATGTTGTGGCCAGTGAGCTGTTACACATTCATCTGTACATGGCAGCCTCCTTAACAAGAGAAGATTGGGCTTGGGTAGACCGTGCCTCCTGGTCTTTAGCTGAGTGTGCTAGAAGGAATGCCTCATCTTGCCAATCTGCAAAGTTTGACCACATGAGTAAGAAAGCACAGCAGATGGAAGAGACATGCACTGTGACGAATCTGAGTGGCATACAGTTTGATGATACAACCTTAAAGGTACTCAGCAAGGGTCTCAACTTTGCTACGACCCCTAGAAACGTACCCATTTCAGGTTCCGTCAGTGTAGTAGAGAAAGTTGCAGCCACACTTCCACCTAATGTGGCAGAGGAAGTCCGCCGAGAGATCTGCAGATCTAATTTCAAGTTCACCATGGAACTGGAGAAGAATGGCCAGCTGCCATTTCTGGATGTACTAGTCCAGAGGAAAGCAGATGGATCAATTGGCCACAGTGTGTACCGAAAACTAACACACACTGATTTATATCTGCAGGCCAGCAGCTGTCACCACCCTGCACAGAAGAATGGGGTTCTGAAGACTTTGGTCCACAGAGCACGTGCCCTGTCAGACCAAGAGAATCTACCTATAGAGATAGAACGTCCTAAAACAGTTTTCTCCAAGAATGGATACACGGACAGACAAATTGAGAAGGCACTCCAACCAGCCACTATACCACAGGTTCCTGAAGAAGACCAAGATGAAGCAAAGAAGGTGGCATATCTGCCCTATGCTGGCTCTATTTCTGCCAGAATCAGTAGGATCCTCCATAAACACAATATCAAGTGTGTTTTCTGTCCATCCAACAAGATTGGGGGACTGCTGGGGAGTGTCAAAGACGACCTGAGGTTACGAAAACCAGGGATTTACAATATACCTTGTCAATGTGCCATGTCCTACATTGGCCAGACGACAAGAACTGTGGAGATCAGGTGCAAAGAACATCAGAGGCACACTAGATGAAGACAGGTGACTAAGTCAGCCATTGCTGAACACTGTCTAGAACTAGATCATGCCATGAAGTATGAGGATACCAAGATTCTAGCACAAACACCCAGATTTTGGGACAGTGTTATAAGAGAATCGATAGAAATTAAAATGGCTGACAATGTTATGAACCGTGACACAGGGTACCAGCTAAGCAGAGCCTGGGATCCGGCTCTGGAATTGTTAAAGGAGCAACGGGGCCAGCTGCAACACTACACAAACAGAAGAACCAGAGACATGGAGATGGAAAACGAGCCCCTGACGGACTGCCAGGCGCACCAGACTGAAGATGGAACACCCAGAAGGGGGACTGGTGGGCGCCGACCGCAGAGGGAACATCCGGATCCGCAGCGGACGAAAACCGGGGCGGCAACGCTCCAACAGGTCGTGGTGAGCGGGCGCGGACCGCAGGGGGAACGCTTGGTACCCCAGACCGTAGATGAAACCCCCAGGAGCGGGTTTGGTGGGCGCGGATCGCAGAGGGAACACCTAGAACCGCAGCGGACGGAAAACGGAGCAGCAACGCTCCAGCAGGTCGCAGGGAATGGGCGCGGACCACAGAGGAAGCGCCTGTAGTCGTTGGTGGAGGGGGAAGGCCATAGGCATAAATACTGGACCAGGTCCACTCGAGGAGCAGTCTCAGGTCGCACCTGATGAAGGTTACGAGCTACGTGACCGAAATATTGTGCAAGTACGACGCTGATATCCGGCAGAACACCCGACAACCCAAGATGTCATTAGATCGCCGGGAAAGCCTGAAGAGTTACATTTCTGTGACAGTTCCGTATGTGCCCCACCGACATGTTAGGATCCTAGCAGCGCGTTCCGTCTTTACAGTTACACCATCATGTTAAAGAGTCTTCACGCAGGAACAGTACTCCATAATTGATACCACATGCGTCTTGCATTGTAGATTCATAGAACCCTTCCAACAAACCTGTCTTTCATTTGTCTTCCTTAGTACTGGTTATCGCGATATAAGAGTCGTCTGGTGTATTTTTTCTGATGTTTCGGCAGGTATCTGCGATTTCTCTTTCGCAACGTGTTGCTGGTGTCAGACCAACAAATCCTACCCTCACGTCTCTCATACGACACCTAGCGTCGACGGAGAGCGTCGATTTGTTTCCCATTACAAACAAAATGAATTTTAAAGTGAAATCGTATGAGCCCATTCTATACAGTGATTCCACATTAGTCTTTTGCGTTATTTGTTTTGTCGATATATTTTAAGAGCGACAGTAAAGCACGAAGAAGAACGAGTACTGCAGCACTGACAGCACCACAGTGGCCCAAGATGACTGCTGCCGCCACGCAGCAACGCGCTGTTCCGTTGCTGCTGGATTACTGGTTATCATCCGCGTTTTACTGTCCCTGTTGTCACATATCGACAAAACGAATAATGCACTAGACTAATGTGGAATCACTGTATACAATAGGTTCGTAAAATTGCACTTTAAAATTCATTTTGTTTTTAATGGGAAACAAATCGACGCTCTCCGTCGGCGTTTGGTGTCGTTTGAGAGATGTGAGGGTAGGATTTGTTTGGGCTACACGTAGCAAAAAATAAATTGAATGTATATACCGAAACTCCAGACGAAATGTGCCTGATGACCCATATGTCGCACAGCTGGTATATTTCGCAAAGCACAATTAATATACATATATAAATCATTTATAGACCGCCAGCTGAGGAAAACTTGCTTCGCACTGTCTTTATTTTCGTTTGTTTTCTGCGAATATTTCATATCACTCGGGACCATTCGAGAACGTAATAAAATTGAACATTAAAAAAATGGTAAAAATGTTAGTTTACCGCGTTAAAAAAGTTCTCTCGAATACTCAGAAATAATTACTCTTAAATCCACTGTAATATCCAATACTACTCTAATTTGAAGTAAAAGTACTCTTCCTCATAGAACACCGAGAACATGCAATACAGATACTCTAACACATACACTGAAGCGCCAAAGAAACTGGTATAGACATGCGTATTCAAATACAGAGATATCTAAGCTGGCAGAACACGGCGCTGCGGTCGGTAACGTCTATATAAGGCAACAAGTGTCTGGCGCAGTTGTTAGCTCGGTTACTGCTGCAGTGGCAAGTTATCAAGATTTAAGTGAGTTCGAACGCGGTGTTACACAGCATCTCCGAGGTAGCGATGAAGTGGGGATTTTCCCGCACGACCATTTCACGAGTGTACCGTGAATATAAGGAATCCGGTAAAACACCAAATCTCCGAGACCGCTGCGGCCGGGGAAAGATCCTGCAAGAACTGGACCAACGACGACTGAAGAGAATCGTTCAACGTTACGGAAGTGCAACCCCTCCGCAAATTGCTGCAGATTTCAATGCTGTGCGGATTTACACGCTACCCAAGTCTAAATATCTTTCACGAAGTCCGATTACTGTTTTGTTGTATAATGCAAATCAATTTGTCGCATTACACTCCATGCTACTATGCTCGGCCGTCGCCAAACTTATCAGCTCCACAATAACGACTCTGAACCTCACAACTACGAAAGCAGGTAACGTAAGAAGCATATAATTATTATTTCTAATTTACAACGAACAAATTTGCAGTACGCAAGACGACAGAAGAAGATCAAGGTAGGCGTTTTGTGCCTCAGTTTTTTATAAAGTTCAAAGGGAAAAATCACAGCAACGATTGCTTCAGGCTAATGATAATGGCAATGTACAATTTTATCTTTGCATTGTCATAAGAAATCAGTTAATTACACTTGAAATTCAGAAATTATGTACTAAATCATGATATTCTCAGTACAGCTGCATTTAATTTACTCAAAGAGTACGTTGCTTTGTTTTTGCTGTATTTAATACTTCGTTTAACTTATTCTGCCACAATATTTGCTTATGAGCTTTGTAACGGAACTGAAATGATGGTGGGCTGACAGTAATTTGGAGCCCGCGCGTCGGAAACGGGCGCGCTGGTGTGAGACTGCCAGGGAGTGCACCCTGATGCCATCTATTGGCGAAACTCAGAATTAGCGCTGCCTCTCAGACAATGCACTAAGCTCTCGGAGTCAAATGTATTCTTTTTCTTGGTAATTATAAGTTATTACTGTATAATTTAATGTTATAAAGCGCTAGTAGTAAATTATTATGACTGGTATGAACTCCAGGGTAATAAATATAAATATTCTTAAATACTAAATGATTTCAGTGAAAAGGTGGTAGGGGAACGCCCCCACTCTTGGTGATATGAGCGTAGCTAGAGGTAGCTGGAGACACAGGGACTGAACAATGGAATGGCCTGGGGAGTGTTGACGTGACCGGACGTGTGTAACTGTGCTCACGCAAAAGTGATTGTGCAACAGCGAAGAGGCGAATATCGTCGCCGTTTGTGGAGTAGAACGCGACGAATGGTTGTCGAAGCCGTCTCTATGCCACTGGGGCTGATTGTAAGAGTTCCTGCGCCCAGATTTTATGGCGGACGTGCAGTAGCTTATACGAGTGCTACAGCTCGTAGTTCCAGCCGCCATTGAGGGCATGAGGCGTGAAGAGCTGCGTTAGCCACATGCATCTCACCACCAGCACCGACACGTCTACCCAAGGCAAGACTGCTTGCAATTGTTAAGTCGAACTTTGTGTACATGTAAAAGGAGAATACCAGTTTTCTTTTGTGCAAGTGCAGAAGACAGAATATAGTAATGAGTAAAATTACGACGCATGTTGTTCATTGTAAAGTGTAGTAACCTGAAACATAGTGTAGTGAAATCAGACTGAGGCCACCATCGCCTCTTTCATTTACAATTCTTTTGGGTGTAGAATACTTTAGCGTATAAGAATGTTGAAAAGAGCAATGGTCACACCAGAATGAGTCGCCTATTTATAGTTACTTAAATTTTTCTGAGTAACCTTTCAAGTAAAGTCACTTAACTAATTCTATATCAATTGTCCAAAGAGTAATATCCAAAATCATTAAATAAGTTGAAGGATAGAATTTTGTTAACCTAAGTTGCATAAGTTGTCTTGGTGGTAATTACCAAGCCAACTCACAGAAATTGAGAGAGTATTTGCTTTGTAGAATCACCTAGAATGATCAGAAATAGTAATATTCAGAATTAAGTTTAAATTCAACTCAAGCCGTTTCACTTTGAAACGAGCCAAAAAACTGATTTATTCTTTTGCTCCTTCAGAGCTGGCGACCGTAGTTATAAGTATTTTCAGGAGGATTCGACGGTAAGTCTGCTGCTCTCGTCGTGCTGATAGGATTACTCACTGCTGCTAGCAGTGGTGATTGGATACATAAGCTCACTACCAAGTTAAGTGGGTCAGGTAGGCAGTGTTACCGTGTGAACTGTAGGGCACTGTAGGCCGTGGATCGAACCCGTTCAATCATCACAGCTCTTTGGGAAATAGTCCGGTTAGGAGTGTACTAATCATTAGGTAAATACTGGCGAGTAACGGTCAAAAATGTATACGCAAGTGAATTTAGCAAGGTCCATGTAGCACCTAATTAATGTGGTGCAATGGCGAGGGTAGGAGTGGAGTAAAAGTGAGCTGAGCTTGTGGCAGCTGTGCTGTCTTCAAAGATTAATAACGTGAATTCACTACTACCTCTTACCATTAGGGCTGAACTATTTACGGTTAAAGTACGTAGCAGTAAGCGCAAAGGCGTGACAGCTACAAGTCCGTATTGGCTTTATACATACGGAAGTAGGAAGCGGGTCATTCCGTCAGTGGAGGGGTTAAAACAACCGAGTCAGTTGAGAACATACCCCATTTACTGATGGAAAGATTCGGCGGTTCGGTCGCAGCTTCATTTGTCAGCTTGTTATTTGGTGAGCAGATACATAAATCCTTAGGGTCTCCATCCTATATACAGGTATAGCTGATGGTGAGAAGAGCACGATCCTTTCAAATTAACATCAAAACACCTTAAAATTTGCCTTTGTGCCTTATTTGTAGTGATACTTAATGCTATTCTTACTGTAAATTTCAGTCTTTTCAATTGAAACAATAGTTTGGTATATATGAGCGAAATTCTAGGAACACATACTCTTTTCCCTTCATCTTTTCCTGACATTATTTTTGCTTCAGTTATATTTTTGACAACTTTTCACGACCATTTTTTGTTTTGAATTTTTAAATTAATACCGTCAACTACTCCATTCCTTACTACAAAAGTGCCGTTTGCAAATAACCAACATGAGTAATTTCGAACAAGATTCGGAAAAACTTTATCTATTAATTAGGCTGTTGACAGTGTTACATAAACGATTTGTAACTTCCAGTTTGGCTAATTAATCAACTGTGTGAGTGTCTTCTCTAATTTGTGAGAGTTTTTCGACAAAATGTTCCGTTTCTTCATCACTGGGAAGTTGAACTCTCATATTTGTTCGCAACTGCACTTTCCTTATTCGTGAATAAAGAAAAAATTTATTTAAATGTGCATTGGTTTAATCTATTGGAGTTGATTGTGTAATAACTGGAATCATATGGCAAGAAAGGCGAGAACATGTGAGTCATACACCATCCGGATTATCTATGGGGTGTGGAATATTCTCGAAACTTTTGGAAGATTCTATAACATTTCGGAACGCTCTAAAACATTCCCCAACATTCTAGAAGTATCAGAACTCAATTGCAAGCTGCTTCACAACGATCCCTTAAGAAATATAGTTATGCAGTTCCCCCTTTGGCACTCACATCTTCGAACCCAACTCATGCAGATCCACTTTTTCATGGATGTTGGATGGAGGGCTGCGGTACTATACAACTTCCAAGCGGCTGCAGGAGTGTGAGCCGGAGTTATGGTGACAGCCATCGACTTTTTTTTTTTACTTTATTGTTATTTTAAAGCCTGTACAACAGGCAGGCTGTCAGCAGCACACTACGCTGCTCTTCAGCCATAGAAGACACAAGCAGCAAAAACAGTGAGAAGACACAAGTTACAGAACGGTGGGCAATAAAGCAGGAGACACATAGAGACAAACACGGAGCCGTTCACACTCGTCGATAATCCACACTGCTAACTGATGAGACGACGCACGAACACTGAAGATGACGATGGCACTGGTGAACGAGGGAGTGTGACGGTGAACACTGAACACTAAACACGACGGCACACACGAAACACTGATGGCGGTGATCTCCGGCGCGCGAATGTCCACGTAGCGTGTGCGAGTCCGGGGACCTGCCAAGAGGTGAACAGGGGTGAGGTGGGGGAGAGGGGAGAAAAAGGATGCCAATGGCTGAGGAGACGGGGGCAGGAGGAGAGGGACAGGGGAGGGGAGGCCCGGGTAGCTATCGACAGACTTCGCTCATATTTATTATGTCGTCGCGAACAAATGCCCTCTTCAGGCACCCGTATCATTGTAACTAATCCCTGGACTTCCAAAACAAAACTTTCTTCCTCGATGGGGGATGATACACAACGTTATCTTCAGAAGGCACTACTCACCAGTCAGTCGGAGCGTGGCGCCTCACAGTATGAGCATTCGTCTCCAAAGGCCCTCACACTAAAAACTCCTTTGTGCTTCCACTCCCAGACATTCAAATAGGCCATGTATCTGCCAATACTTACGTATATCACCACAGATGGCGTTAAAACCCGGAACTATTTGATGTATTCGCCAAACAGTTCATGTGATGACATTCATACGCCGAACGCAACATTTAAGCGATTGCACGTTGACAAAAAAAATGGTTCAAATGGCTCTGAGCACTATGCGACTTAACTTCTGAGGTCATCAGTCGCCTAGAACTTAGAACTAATTAAACCTAACTAACCTAAGGACATCACACACATCCATGCCCGAGGCAGAATTCGAATCTGCGACCGTAGCGGTCACGCGGTTCCAGACTGAAGCGCCTAGAACCGCACGGCCACACCGGCCGGCCGCACGTCGACACTCGATCAGTGTCTCAGCATTCACCGCTGTAGTTCAGCAGTTCCTATTGTTGGCCAGTGTCATACATTATTCCAAATCATAATCGACGTGTTTATCTCTTTGAGAGACCGAATTTTAAAACGGCAGTTCATCCCAACTTCAGATTAGTTAGCAATCTTGTGCTGTGTTAGGACAGATCAGGTACATCATTGCCACATTTTGTCACAAAGCAGAAGTTGAGTATGCTACTTCGCTGTACATATTTTCAGTAAATGATTGTTCTGGTTTCTCATGTGTTACCACAGTGATTCTATTTCAGAGATTTTGCCCTGTGAAGAATGTGTATCTAGCGTGCCACTTTCATTTAGCTACCTATATCTGTGGCAGGGATTTTGCTTCCTGTAAGTCAGCTACTCAAGTACAAAATACAGATGCAGAATTTTCTAAAGATCGTAAATATTTTGAAGGATATATTGACATGACTAATCTTGTTTCAACATCTGTGAAACCGTGTAGCTTTTTGTAAATATACGACATATTTTTTATTTTTTTTAAATCGCATTCGGTAGCAGCGCTACCATCAAAAGACATGGTTCCGGACTCTATTTCCGCTTTGGCATGTAGTTTTAATCTGCTACGAAATTTCAAAACAGCACTTACTACGCTGCAGAGTGAAAGGCTCATTTGGGTAATGAAAATTCTGATTTGTCAAAAGTCTCCAGACCATATTGACTGTTTTGTTTATTTCTTTTAGTGTCCATTTGGCAATTTTATTCGAATGTAATTAATTTAAAAACACATATTTAGTCTACATAGTTCTGACTCTATTAATTTTTGGTAGAGCACTTGCCCGCGAAAGGCAAAGGTCCCGAGTTCGAGTCTCGGTCCGGCACACAGTTTAATCTGCCAGGAAGTTTCACATCAGCGCACATTCCACTGCAGAGTGAAAATCTGATTCTGGATCCATTAATTTTGTTACGCCTTGCTAAAGTTCCGAAGTCTTTTTCCTTGATCTCCCACTTTGTTGCTACCACCTGGATGTTGTTAACAACATAGCATATGTAGTGACGAGCCAAGACATAACCATCACCTGTCCATCTTCGGAACGCAATGTAGTAGGAGTGAGGTAGCGCAGTGGCTAGCACACTGGATTCGTATTCGGGAGGACGACTGTTCAAAAGCGCGTCCGACCATCCTGATTTAGGTTTTCCTTGATTTCCCTAAATCTCTTCAGGCAAATGCCGGGATGGTTCCTTTGAAAGGGCACAGCCGACTTACTTCCAAATGCTTCCCTAACCCTATGGGACTGCTGTTTGGTCCCCTACCCCGAATCAGCCAACCAATAAAGCAGCATTCTGAATGTAGTGGATTCAACAAGTAATTGGTAGGTTTCCGGATGCAATTCCCGTAAACTAGGAGCCAGTGGTTTATGGGCGTTTGTGGCGATAGCGTCCCACATGTATTCCACCTGGTGCAGATCAGGACACCTTGCTGACCGAGGTATCAGTTAACTCCTCAATCCACTGTCCCCCCAGGGGGCTCACCGCTCTTTGGTGAGTACGTGCTTGGCGACCACGGGGCCCCAGCCGTCGCGGCACCGCTTCTCTTTCTGTGCTGCTTGTCTCCTCTTCTCCCGTCCTTTTCCCCTCTCTTGGGGAGATGTCTCGTGCCTCCATGGGCTCTTGAAGCTCATTTGCGTTGGTTTGCTTGTTGGAATATTCTCTCTTGTACTGCTCTTTCCCTGTACCGCTCTTTCCCCACACTGCTCTTTTCCTGTACTGCTTTTTCCTCATTTTTCACTTTCCCTGTTTAGCTCTTTTCCTGTTCAGTTTTTTCCCTGTTCCGCCCTTTCCTTGTTCCTTTCTTTGCTTGTTCCGCTCTTTCCTTGTTCTGATCTCTTTTTCCTCCGCTGCAGCGTCTGAGGCCATTCTCTCCTTCTTCCTTTCCTTCGTATCTTTTCTTCTCCTCCCTGACTGTGCCTGACAGCCACCCACGCGTTTGACGCGTAGCAGGAGACTGGGTAACGGGTAACTCCCAGCCCCGGGTTGGCATGAAGGGCCCGCACGTACCCCCTGATACAAGCAAGGCCCAAAAATGGTTCAGCCGGCCGCGGTGGCCGAGCGGTTCTAGGCGCTACAATCTGGAACCGCGCGACCGTTACGGTCGCAGGTTCGAATCCTGCCTCGGGCATGGATGTGTGTGATGTCCTTAGGCTAGTTAGGTTTTTGAACCAAAAATGGTTCAAATGGCTCTGAGCACTATGGGACTTAACATCTGAGGTGATCAGTCCCCTAGAACGTAGAACTACTTAAACCTAACTAACCTAAGGACTTCACACACATCCAAGCCCGAGGCAGGATTCGAACCTGCGACCGTAGCTGTCGCGCGGTTCCGGACTGAAGCGCCTGGAACCACTCGGCCACCGCGGCCGGCCAAGCCAGGCCCCCGGGAGGGGTGATTGCCTGAGCTGTTACCTTCCTCCCCTGCCGATTGGTCCCTCCGTCTGTCGTTCGGGAAGTGTGACCAAGGTGAGGACAATCACCTAAGGCGGGGGAATCCCCTTTGGCGGGCCCCTGGCTGGAAGGAGCGCGCCATCGGAGACACTGGCAATCATGGGGGACTTCTTCCCAATGATTGACTTTCCTTCTCTTTCTCCGAGTGTTTAACATAAATGAAAATGGAATGAGGCTCCTGCCTCAATGTCTCTTCCTGTTGCGCCTCGATATCTAGTAGTCTCACGTTTAGACGAAAACCAGGCTTTTGCTACTGTTAACCCCTTTGTTATATAGAAAGGCATGGATGGCATCGCCGGCCCTGTGAAGTCATGCTCTCGTCTCCGTAATGGAACTCTGCTTTTGGAAATTGATAGTGCTCTCCAGTCTCAGAAACTACTCAAGGCCCAGCTCCTCCACGACTGTCCTATAAATGTGGAGGCTCACAGGACACTTAACTCGTCCTGCAGTGTTATCTACACCCGGCTGTTGGATGGTTTAACGAAACCACTAATTATCTATCGGATCAGGGCGTTACTGCTGTTCATCGAGGTCTGGAGAAGGAAGATGCCGATTTGGTGCCCACTCGCACATTGTTCCTGACTTTTGATAGGTTAACGCTTCCTACTAGTATAAAGGCAGGCTATGAAGTCATCTCTGTGCGCCATTACATTCCCAATCCATTGAGGTGTTATAAATGCCATCAGTTCAGTCACACCAGCACATCACGTAAAAACGCAGCCAAAAATGTCACTTGTAGCATGGATGCATACGAGGGTGCCTGTCCACCTCCTTCCCCCCGCTGCGTTAATTGTCGTGCAGAACATGCTGCTTTTTCTCGTTCTTGTTCCGTCTATCAAGATGAGCCGGCTGTTCAGGAGATAAGGGTGAAGGACAAGGTACCTTTCGTGTTGCCCGAAAACTGTTGGCGAGCCGTAAACCGTATGCCCCTTCGTCTGGAAGCTACAGCACCGTGTCAGCCTCTCCCCGTCCCATGAAAAACATGGATACGCAAACTTGTGACTTGCACTTCAGTTCGATGGTGGCAAAGTCGCCTCGCCTTCAAGCTGACACTCTGTCTCCTGCTTCCCAGGCTGTAGATTCTGCTACCTGTTCTTCGCCCTCTCCAGCGAAGGTTGCAACGAAGCCAGCGAACCGTCAATTCAAAAAGGATTATTCCTGGGAAGATTTGTTGTGTACCTTGAGTTCACAGCCGTCTGGCTCTTCTACCAATCGCCAAAAGCCAATACAATCATCTAAAGGCAAACAGTCTTCCCCCTCTCCGACTCATCGGTGCTCTTCGACTCGTCGGTCCTTTCAGGGAAGCTCCGTTGATGGACGAAGCTCCTACACCCGTGGATGCCAGTGGCCGTCCTCCTTCGACGGCCCGCCCTAAGCGGCCGTCAAGGTGAGTGTTTCTTCATTCTCCGGTGTTGCTAAATTTTATGGCCCTTTTACAGTGGAATATCCGTGGCCTTCGGTCAAACAGGGCGGACCTCGAGCTGCTCCTGCGATCGCAATGTCCGCTTGTAGTCTGTCTCCAAGAAACCAAGCTCCATCCTCAAGACCATTTCGCTCTTTCCCAAAGTACTTCGATACTGATGGACCTTCCCCCTACGGTGGGAATTGCTGCTCATCTCGGATTTAGGAGGACGACGGTTCAATCCCGCGTCCGGCCATCCTGATTTAGGTTTCCGTGATTTCCCTAAATCACTCCAGGCAAATGCCAGGATGGTTCCTCTGAAAGGGCACGGCCGACTTCCTTCCCTAATCCGATGAGACCGATGACCTCATTGTCAGGTCTCCTTCCCCAAACAACTCAACCCAACCCTCCTGCTCATGGTGGGTTCATGCTGCTTCTACGAGATGATGTTTGTCATCGTTCTATCCCCTTGCACAGCCACCTGCAAGCAGTTGCTGCTCGTGTTTTCCTTCCCGAATTTACCTTTTCCCTCTGCATCATTTACATCCCTTCGTCTTCTGCTGTCACTAGGGTGGACCTGATGCAGCTTGTTGCTCAGTTTCCTCCACCCTTTCTGCTTCTTGGTAACACCAATGCCCATCATCCTCTTTGGGGCTCGCCTGTCGCCTGCCCGAGTGGTTCTCTTTTGGCGGATCTTCTTAATCATCTTAATCTTGTGTGCCTTAACACCGGCGAAGCCACATTTCTCTCTGATTCCACGCACACTTATTTCCACTTAGACCTCTGGATCTGCTCCGCCCATTTAATTTCTGTAATTGTGCTACCTTTCGGTCAAGTTTTTGAATGAAACATTTTATTGAAGACGTAAGAGTTATGACGGTTTGGTTTCTTCCCAAAAAGTTCTTTGTTTCAATCATTTTGTTTAACTGTCATATGAAACCAGATCTAGCTACCAACTGAAATCACATACGGCAGTTGTAAGTAATCCTTCTGTCTTTGAGACACAAAGATTTTGTTGCTGGCAGAACTTCTCTAAATCTCATTAGAACAATACTCCTACTCAGCCATCAAACTTCAGTGTGTAATATCAGGCCTCTATACTGTCTATCCAGTTCTTCTAGTTGTACGCTAAACTTTCTTCTCTTTAGTGGTTGTGAGTGAAATTGATTCACAAATTTTCTGACATTACTCATGACAGGTACCATTTTCAAAAAAAAAAGACCGCAAAGCACTTGCACGATACAATAAAACGTAAAGAAAGGCAGGAAAATACGTCGTTCGCATACACGGTAACAAATCCTTAACGTTTCCTTACCATGTAAGGCGCGCCATGAGTAGTAATAGTTTGTAGCATCTAAGCTGGCAAATCGTATTCCGAAATGAAGGATTTCAACGCACTGTAAAAATCTTCTTACCGTGCATTGTCTCTCATGGTCAAAATTATAAGAATGTCTTCTTTTTTACTGAAATCCGTAAATATCAATCTTAATAAAAATCATAACTTGAGATGAATCTACTGCATCTACATGACTCGTCTAACTGTATTGAGAAATACAAGAAGCGCTGCAAATTTGTTATCAGCCGATCTTTTATATTTTCCACCGTTAATTCCAGTTTTCTTGTTATAGTAGGTCTTGATAGAGACACGTCTCTGATGACTGATATCTTCTATGATTTGTTTTTAAATGTAGAAAGCGTTCAGTAGTTCCCTTTTAAGATATGCCTAAAGTAGTGTAATATATCAAACAAATAGACTTATCTTTATGCACTGTAACAACAATCTGTTCTTCCCACAAACCGTGGAATTGGTATGTTTTTCACTTTATAAATGCACTTATTTTCACCTTGTAGGAGGTAAGACCGGCTTTGTTAAACGCGAAGAAATGCAGATGGACAAGAAACAGGCGGAGGTAGTGTTGTCAGATTTACCACCTACAAAGACGGTATGAAACGCTCATTGTCAACAAAGTGGTATTCTACAAAAGCAGTTCAGTTAAATAGATTTCAGACAAATGATTTCAATGATCCACTTATAAAACCATGGTGACCGCCTGGTCGAGCACCCCTGACCTAGTGTAACAAGAAATCTGAATCATCCGACCAGACTACACTTTTCCTTTGATCCACGGTGCAATATCAATGATCCCTTGCCTACTGCAATAGTGATTATGTCAACGTGGGAACACAAAGGAGCCGTCTGTTGTGGAGTCCCATGTTCAACAGTGTGCGTTGAGCGGTGTGCTGTGAAACAGTTTTGTGTCGTCATATGTGCCACAGATCGCCGTTTATCCTGCTTTAGAGAAAGAGCAAACCTCCGACCTCCACGTTCCACCATGAGGCGTGGACGTCCCACACCTTGCCGCCTACTCCTGCTTTCACCGGCATTCAGACAGTTCCCATACTTTTTTAAAGTTGATTTAATATACATTATTTATTACCATTCCCACTGCTGCAATTGCGACCTTAGGTAATTTTTAAGAGCCTCGGTAACTTACCTTTATACGAGAGCATGCTGAGAAGTAATGACTCCGAATCTTTTTTTTTTTTTTTTTGAAAACTCTTGAAAGTTTTTAAATACACTACTGGCCATTAAAATTGCTACACCACGAAGATGAAGTGCTACAGACGTGAAATTTAACCAACAGGAAGAAGATGCTGTGATATGCAAATGATCAGCTTTTTAGAGCATTCACACAAGGCTGGCGCCGGTGGCGACACCTACAACATGCTGACATGAGGAAAGTTTCCAACCGATTTCTCATACGCAAACAGCAGTTGACCGGCGTTGCCTGGTGAAACGTTGTTGGTTCAAATGGCTCTGAGCACTATGGGACTCAACTGCTGAGGTCATTAGTCCCCTAGAACTTAGAACTAGTTAAACCTAACTAACCTAAGAACATCACACACATCCATGCCCGAGGCAGGATTCGAACCTGCGACCGTAGGGGTCTCGCGGTTCCAGACTGCAGCGCCAGAACCGCGCGGCCACTTCGGCCGGCTAAACGTTGTTGTGATGCCTCGTGTAAGGAGGAGAAATGTGTTCCATCACGTTTCCGACTTTGATAAAGGTCGGATTGTAGCCAATCGCGATTGCGGTTTATCGTATCCCGACATTGCTACTCGCGATGGTCGAGATCCAATGACTGTTAGCAGAATATGGAATCGGTGGGTTCAGGAGGGTAATACGGCACGCCGTGCTGGATCCCAACGGCCTCGGAGACCATGGCTGCGGTTACCCTTGACGCTGCATCACAGACAGGAGCGCCTGCGATGGTGTACTCAACGACGAACCTGGGTGCACGAATGGCAAAACGTCTTTTTTTTCGGATGAATCCAGGTAATGTGTACAGCATCATGATGGTCACATCCGTGTTTGGCGACATCGCGGTGAACGCACATTGGAAGCGTGTATTCGTCATCGCCATACTGGCGTATCACCCGGCGTGATGGTATGGGGTGCCATTGGTTAGACGTCTTGGTCACCTCTTGTTCGCATTGACGGCACTTTGAACAGTGGACGTTACATTTCAGATGTGATACCACCCGTGGCTCTACTCTTCATTCGATCCCTGCGAAACCCTACATTTCAGCAGGATAATGCACGACCGCATGTTGCTGGTCCTGTACGGGTCTTTCTGGATACAGAAAATGTTCAAATGCTGCCCTGGCCAGCACATTCTCCAGATCTCTCACCAATTGAAAACGTCTGGTCAATGGTGGCCGAGCAACTGGCTCGTCACAATATGCCAGTCACTACTCTTGATGAACTGTGGTATCGTGTTGAAGCTGCATGGCCAACTGTACCTGTGCACGCCATCCAAGCTCTGTTTGACTCAATGCCCAGGCGTATCAAGGCCATTATTACGGCCAGAGGTGGTTGTTCTGGGTACTGATTTCTCAGGATCTATGCATCCAAATTGCATGAAAATGTACTCACATGTCAGTTCTAGTATAATATATTTGTCCAATGAATACCCGTTTATCATCTGCATTTCTTCTTGGTGTAGCAATTTTCAAGGCCAGTAATATAAGAAGCGTTATTAAGATTCTAAATTTTCATTCTTATGTCTACATATTTATATCACAATCTAGCCACTTTGTCGAAGAACACATTTCACACAGAGAGAGGTCGGTTTGTTGACACCGAAACTGTAGAATGTTTGACTTTGTTGACGGATCCACAACCTCACCTCTGCTTGCACCGCTTCAGCACTACCGAAGTGAAGTGCTCGAGGGTGTTCTTTAGGTTTGGGAAACAAATGAAAATCGGTAGGGGCAAGTTGTGACCTTACGGAAGACGATCGATGACAGTGAAACCAAAGTGTAGAATTGTTGTAGATATGGCAGTGCTCGTGTGCGATTCGGTATTGTCAAACTAAATATTTAAGAGGGTGCGCCATGTGTGGACGAACTCTTGGTATTCGAAACTCGGTTGCAGCTCGCTGTGTCTCACGCACAGACACCGCCATTTGCGCGCTTCAATTGAAAGTCCTATTGCGGTAGAGGGCCGCAAATATGTAAAATATGTAGAAACGAAGAATAAACATGTTGAATGTTAGTAGCGTTTGTTTTGTTTAAAGAACTTTAAGAGTTTTCACACAAATAATTGGGAGACATTACTTTTCAGCATGTTTCGTATTCTTTTAAGAAACGTTGACTACTGCTGCCTTATCAGAACCTGTAACCACTTGCAGATGACCTAAGTCCGAAATTACATTGGAAGGTACTGTAATAAATAAACAGTCAGTGGTGAATATAAAGTCGTCACAAAAATTCTACTAGACTGCGATCTCAAGAAAAATGCAGCCCTACAGAGGTGATCACGGTCCAACGCCGTATCTGAGAGGTCAGCGCAGATGGCTGTCATGCCGAACACCCGAGTTAGATTTCCGTTTCTGCCAAGGAGCTTTCCTTGGTCGGAGGACTGGTACAGGGTGCACTCAGCTTCATAATGCCGAGTGAGGAGCTACCTGAGCGAGTAGTTGCGGCTCCACCATCTGGGAAGTCCGCAAAACGGGCTGGAGAGTGCTGTGCTGGTCACATGCCTCTCCATACCGCATTTCCATGCGGTTACTTGGTAGAGGACAACACGGCTGCCGGTAAACATCCCTTGAGCCCTCATGGCCTGGACAGGGAGCTTGGTATATTTATTTTCTAGATCATCACGTTAGTAGCACGCTCAGATTCGCCAATTCTTAGACGATCTTCGTCAGATGCTGGGCCATAAAAAACTGCCACTTGTCAAAATCGCTCCTGTCAGTGGATTTTCTCACTTGCGGTCCTTATCGTCGCTGCAATGATTCCCCAATGATGCCTGTTGTCCTTATGTACTTTCCTAACTCTGTTAGGTGCCTGCAACGGCAGCAGGCAGCGTTAGATCTCACGATGGACAGTGGGCACTGTGTTTTGCCCGTTACCATAAATGATATTTACACGCAATGAAAACATAAACCAAGGTGACAAAATTCATGGGATACCTCTTAATATCGTGTCCGACCTCATTTTACGGGGCGTAGTCCAGTAACTTGATGTAGAATGGATGCAACAAATCGTTGGATCGTTGGGGATACCCAACAGAAATAGTGAGGCATGCTGCCTCTATAGCAGTCCATAATTGCGAAGTATTGCTAGTTCAGGATTTTGTGTACAAGTGACCTCTGGATTATGTTCCATAAATATTCAATGGTTTTCTTGTTGGGCGATCTGGGTGGGCATATCATTCGCTCGCATTATCCAGATTAAACTTTAAACCAATCGCAAACAGTTATGGCCCGGTGACAGGGCGCACTGTCATCCATAAAAAATGAAGTCTATCAGTGGTTGCAAATGGTCTCCAGGTAGCCAAACATACCCATTTCCAGTCAGTGAGCGGTTCAGTTGCGTCAGAGGACCCAGTACATTCCATACAAACGCAACCCACACCACAATGGAGCCATCACGAGCTTGCACAGTGTCTTGTTGACGATTTAGGTCCATAGCTTCAGGGGAGTCTGCGCCACACTCGAACCCTCTATTATCAGCTCTTATCAACTGAATTCGGGACTCATCTGACCAGGCCACGGTTTCCCAGTCGTCTAGAGTCCAACTGATACGGTTACGAGCCCAGGAGAAGCGCTGCAGGCGATGTCGTACTCTTAACAATGGTATTTGCTTCGGTCGTCTGCTGCCAGAGACCATTAACGACAAATTTCGCAGCACTGTCCTAACGGATACGTTAGTCGCACGTCCCACATTGCTTTGTGCGGGTATTTCACGCAGAGTTGCTTGTCTGCTAGCACTGACAACTGCACGCAAACTCCACTGCTCTCAGTCGTTAAGTGAAGGCTGTCGGACACTACATTGTCTGTGGTGAGACTTAATGCCTGAAATTTAGTATTATCGGCACACCATTAACACTGTGGATCCCCGAATGTTAAAGTTCCTAACGATTTCCGAAATGTAATGTCCCATGCGTCTAGCTCCAACTACCATTCCGCGTTCAAAGTCAATTAATTCCCGTCGTGTGGCCATAATCACGTGGTCAACTTTTCAGTTGAGTCATATAAGTGCAAATGACATCACCGCCAATGCATTACCCTTTTTTACCTTGTGTACGCCATACTATCGCCATTTGTATACGTGCATATCAGTATCCCGTGACTGTTGTCACCTCAGTGGAAGACAGATTTATCGTACACATGTAGGAGGATAATGACAAGTATCCAACGCTTGATGTTCGCCATGAAATTAGTGTTATGGGTTCCGCCGATATTATCACTCTCATGTACAAGAATATACTACGCGTTCCAGAAATGGTAGATTGTAAAATTTTAGCTTTAATACTATACGATGCTGTGAGGCTTCTTGGAGCTAGCACCGCCTTGCTCGGAGGGTGGGCGGTGGCAGTGTCAGCTGTGACGTCAGAGGACGCCGGGACAGCCACAGCCGCAGCCCCACTTGGCGGCGTCCATTCAGCGCTCTCTCCCCCCACCCCCACCCCTACCCCTCCTACCCTCCCCAGGCTCAAGGGCAGCGCGTCCTTCTCTCCGCCTGGCACCCACGCGTCCCGGGAGAGTCAGTTTGCGTCCCAACGAGGTGGGCGTCGTCACACATTACGACCCAATTTTGTGTCAAGATTTTGTGTAACCAGAATCAAACTTTAACACTAGTGCTCAGCGACCTATTTATGATCAACGTACTCCTACAGTGAAACTGTGCAAGGGATCCTACCAGGACAAATTTTGCGACAGTTAAAAAATAGCATTTTAAAGCATTTCGGGATTTTCAGCCTATAAGGAAGCACTTAACTTTAATGAATTTCAGAACATTTCTCAAGGAGAACAGCAGTTTTTTTAGTGGATTAAAATGGACATAAATATTATCGATCACAAGAAACATTTATTTTTGTGGTTGCCGGTTTTGGTCAGTTTTTAACCGTCTTCAGACCTCATACCATGATGGTTGGCAGTGCTGCTCATTGACGTTCATAGATGAGAGCTGAGTTGGTGACCCTTCACTCTCTGCTCCAGGCAGTGTTGGCTTCCTTCACACAGCTTGAGCCTGCTGCCAAGGGCCATTACTGAGGGTCATCGGACGCGGGGATGCGAGGGATGTCAAGCACGACCCACATGTCCCCCTGTCGAACCGCTGCTGTGGCCGCCCCAGGTACTTCCTGCACTGAGGTTGACCCCTCACCCATGGTCGAATGGGAGATCATTCCAAAGTCTGGCAGGCAGCGAAAGACTTTCCTTGGGGCCGATCGTAGGGCCTCCTCAGTTCGTTTGATGAACAGGTTTCGGGCGTTATCTGCGGCTGACGAAGTCTCTGAGCCGGATGCAGTCGTCCACCCTGTTCGAAAGGAAGCTTTTCGGCCCACATGGTCTGGGCATACACTTAGGGTGGATTTGCTGTAGTTGGGAGCTCCAACGTCAGGCGCGTAATGGGGTCCCTTAGGAACATGGCTGCCAAAGAGGGGAAGGAAGCCAGTGTACACTCCGTGTGCGTACCGGGGTAAGTCATTCCGGATGTGGAAAGGGTGCTTCCAAATGCCATGAAGAGTACAGTATGCAGCCAACCGCCGGTGGTGGCTCATGTCGGTACCAATGACGTGTGCCAGCCGTAGTGGCCGTGCGGTTCTAGGCGCTACGGTCTGGAGCCGACCGACCGCTACGGTCGCAGGTTCGATCCTGCCTCGGGCACGGATGTGTATGATGTCCTTACGTTAGATTTAAGTAGTTCTAAGTTCTAGGCGACTGATGACCTCAGAAGTTAAGTCGCATAGTGCTCAGGGGCATTTGAACCATTTGAACCAATGACGTGTGTCGCATTGGGGGGGTTGGTTTGTTTGGGGGAAGAGACCAAACAGCGAGGTCATCGGTCTCATCGGATTAGGGAAGGACGGGGAAGGAAGTCGGCCGTGCTCTTTCGAAGGAACCATCCCGGCATTTGCCTGGAGCGATTTAGGGAAATCACGGAAAACCTAAATCAGGATGGCCGGACGCGGGATTGAACCATCGTCCTCCCGAATGCGAGTCCAGTGTGTCGCATTGGATCGGAGCAGATTCTGTCTGGTTTGGAAAAGACTGCCAGTCTTGCTTACGAGACAGTACAGCTTTTAAGCTCTCGCGCACACCGGTTGTTTGTTACTGGCTCCGTCCCACTGCAGCCGCGTAATACCCTACTCCGAGTGCTGTACTGCGGAATGAATGGGAGGTTGGTGAAATACTGTTTTGAAACTGGTAGCACGCTTCGTTCATCGTGTCAGAGTTTGCAGTTTCCAACCTATAGCTGCTGCCAGAGACCACGTTCTTTGAACTTTTTTATGTTGCGGTTCACAAGTACAGTTAAGGTGAATGAAACGAGTTTGTGTGTGTAATTGAAGAAGTAGCGTAAAGCTCTTTAATTATTAACATCGCTTTCCCTTTGCATTTTCTTTGCATCTTAAAGCTGGCGTAGATTTGCAGCCGATGCACTATTCTTCAGTGTGATGTGCATGATTAAAATGTAATTCGAAAAATCGTTAACTTCATTTCATAATTATTCTTCAGTTTCTTACGTTTATTAATTCTGATTTTGAGCCTATCTACAGCTACCGAATATCAGTACGAGAATATTGTTAAAATAATATTTGAAACGTATTCGTAGTAGCGAATATGGACAACCATAACTTGTATAATGGAATGATAATTAACAAAAAATTAGCGCAAAGGGTAATAGACACTCAATTACATAGAGGAAAGAATATAAATACGGGCCTCTACCTTGGAAAATCAATACGCCAGCTACAGTCAAGATGGAAAAAGAACTCAATAAAAAGCAAAAATAAAAATGAAAATAATTCAAACAAAATATTCTAATTAGACAAAGCATGGCCGCAGAGTCTAACAAGGGAAGAGTCCAATCCGACATCTCGAAATCCACCCTTAAATGTTTTATGCAGGAAGAATATCACAAACTAAATACAGTATCAAAATTTTAGCTGCTAGGACACACTGCAAGTGGTTTTTTTTTTTTTTTAATTCTTGAATTACTCATTTTTGTTGCACGAAGAACCGCTCGTGGCAGCGGTTGATACAGCACTTCCTGCCTAGCGCGTGATCGATCGTGAGAAGGAGACTGTAACGCCACATAGCGTTAACATCCGGAGTGAGACAAGCGAATGTGAAGCACCTAAACTATTCAAAAAATATCACGTATCATTAATGTTTTGAGTAAGAGACAATTCGTATGGACAGTTAAAATTCTGCATATGTGATTCTGACAAAGCTGACTAGAAGAGGAAAATAAATCAACGGAAAAGTGTGACGTTACATTACAGACGACTTCCATCGATTATGCCTTTAATTTATTGAAATGGTATATTTCTTACACATACATTATTTTATAACGGCTCCTGTTACCCAGTTCTTGTGATAATTTTTGAATAGTTTATATTTCAGTAACAATAGAACAGTTCCTTCTTTATTATCCATAGTCATCACAATAAAGGGAAGTGGCATCTGAATGCCGAAAACAAACATTTTCCTTACACGAAGCACGCCTGACGCAAGAAAAAATGGTGTTTAGGGACATGTCACATTAATTAACATTTTATTTAGACAGAATTGCGCTGGAGCAACAAAAGGTCCTGGGCGTTGTTCTGCTTACTGTGCTGCATACCGAGCATAATTAAAGCAATTCGTAAATTGTTCCGATGCAAACTAATAACTCACAAATGACTAAAATTTAAGAATACTGTTCTACTGATAAACTTCAAATGACACTGAAACATCAAAAATTATATTGTCCAACAGTTTCCTTAAAAATAGATTGCACAGTCGATAAAATTCCGTATCGAGAGTCGTATTGGTTGTTCCAGGTGAAATCTGAATTAAATCAACAGTATTTTCGTCGTCCTCCTGAAACGCAAAGTCATCGTTACGTCAAGGCCAGGAGTCCAGCAAAAGAAACGATTTAATTTCTGCAACTTGTTAGAAACCGTTTCGAATAAAATGTTAAAAATTATTCTTTTCTATTTTTCCAAATTTTTATAGGTCGATTATAAGATCTTTGCCACTTTGCACTTTTAGGTGCTAATGAGCCTTGAGATCCCCGAACACTGATACTGTGAAACTGTAATCCGCTCATACTTATCATTGTCATTGTAGTGTACGAATGTGCCGTAGCATTAATCGATTGCACAAGAGATACGTCTTTTTTCGCTTCGAAGTGATAAAGTGCAGTTTGCTCGAATTTCTTTCACGAAACCTAACTACGCTACTGGCCATTAAAATTGCTACACCAGGAAGATGACGTGCTACAGACGCGAAATTTAACCGACAGGAAGAACATGCTGTGATAGGCAAATGATAAGCTTTTTCAGAGCATTCACACAAGGCTGGTGCCGGTGGCGACACCTACAACGTGCTGACATGACGAACATGTCCAACTCATTTCTCATACACAAACAGCAGTTGGCTGGCGTTGCCTAGTGAAACGTTGTGATGCCTCGTTTAGGGTGGAGAAATGCGTACCATCACGTTTCCGACTTTGATAAAGGTCGGATTGTAGCCTATCGCGATTGCGGTTTATCGTATCGCGACATTGCTCCTCGCGTTGGTCGAGATCCAATGACTGTTAGCAGAATATGGAATCGGTGGGTTCAGGAGGGTAATACGGAACGCCGTGCTGGATCCCAACGGCCTCGTGTCACTAGCAGTCGAGATGACAGGCATCTTATCCGCATGGCTGTAACGGATCGTGCAGCCACGTCTCGATCCCTGAGTCAGCAGGTGGGGACATTTGCAAGACAACATCCATCTGCACGAACAGTTCGACGACGTTTGCAGCAGCATGGACTATCAGCTCGGACACCATGGCTGCGGTTACCCTTGACTCTGCATCACAGACAGGAGCGCCTGCGATGGTGTACTCAACGACGAACCTGGGTGCACGAATGGCAAAACGTCATTTACAGCATCATGATGATCGCATCCGTGTTTGGCGACATCACGGTGAACGCACATTGGAAGCGTGTAATCGTCATCGCCATACTGACGTATCACCCGGCGTGATGGTATGGGGTGCCATTGGTTAGACGTCTTGGTCACCTCTTGTTCGCATTAACGGCACTCTGAACAGTGGACGTTACATTTCAGATGTGGCCGTGACTCCACCCTTCATTCGATACCTGCGAAACTCTACATTTCAGCAGGATAATGCACGACCGCATGTTGCAGGTCCTGTACGGGCCTTTCTGGATACAGAAAATGTTTGACTGTTGCCCTGGCCAGCACATTCTTCAGATCTTTCACCAACTGAAAACGTCTGGTCAATGGTGGTCGAGTAACTGGCTCGTCACAATACGCCCATCACTACTCTTGATGAACTGTGGTATGGTGTTGAAGCTGCATGGGCAGCTCTACCTGTACACGCCATCCAGGCTCTGTTTGACTCAATGCCCAGGCGTATCAAGGCCGTTCTTACGGCCAGAGGTGGTTGTTCTGGGTACTGATTTCTGAGGATATATGCACCCAAATTGCGTGATAGTGTAATCACATGTCAGTTGTAGTATAATATATTTTTCCAATGAATACCCGTTTATCATCTGCATTTCTTCTCGGTGTAGCAATTTTAGTGGCCAGTGGTGTAATTGGCGTTGGCCACGGCAGATTTAGGGATAAAAGCAAATTTTGTCTTTACTTCAGCTACGAATTAATGACATCTGTTCTATGCTTTTACTTCTTTGTTTTGCGACTTCGTATACTGTGCGATTTTCTGAATCTACTTAACTATGTAGAAGATTTCAAATCAGCAATGTTCATATCAGCTGCGATTCTGAGGTCCCTGTCTCCCATTAGCAGCTCTACATGGTTCATATCTTAAGAAAACCTAAGGGGTTGGTTATTAATAGGAGGTAATGGGACTCTGTGGCTACCTTGCACAGTAAATCTTACGGATAGTTTCTTTCACAGTTCCGTGGGTTTCATTTTGGCCTGTTTTTATTATTTCGTGTGAGTCTTTGTCCCATTTACACAGTTCACGGTCAGATTTCACGAAGCAAAACCGGGTGTACATACTGCTTAACATTAGGCGCTAAACATAATGAACATTAATTCAGTCTTATCTCCATTTTCAAAAGTTATGGTACCGAAAGAGAAAATGGTAGTTGTTATGCATATTAAACGAGTTACATATTTGACTGTACAGTAACTGCGGACAATTCATTCAGAGGAAGTACCAACGAAAACTGAAATTCGCTTTACGAACTACAGTCGCATCGAGTTGTGTTATCTGTACCACCTGGCGAGCTTGAATTCGACATTTTCAACTTTTTGTTTTCTTTGTTTTAGCAATGCTTGCGGTGCGCCTTAGCAACCACATTTGACAAATAAAGTAGCCACGCTGCCAACATGCGAAGTCCGGCTGTCTGCACAATCACGCAACACTATAGGCAGCGGCACTTCCTGGAGGAAACCTTTCTTCTGTTCGAGTTGTTATGCTACATCTGCGCCCCTGCTCTAACGCATATTCAAAATACATTATGACACTCTCACCCTCCCACTGCCTGATGGAGGTCTGGGACTTGTTAACGTACGTACACAGGCAGCTGCCCTGTATAGAGGGTGAATGGTATTTAAACCGACAAACTCTGGGAGGTTGTAGGGGACATCAAAACAAATATTTTTCCCTAATGTCATTTTTTCCTATGAGGATTATTTAAACCGGTGGAGGCCGTATTACGCTCTTCAGTTTTTAGAGGCCGTATTACGCTCTTCAGTTGTAGGCAACTGATGTCCACCAGTGTAGTAGTGCATTGTCTCTGTTTACTAATGGAGTGATACACCTGGGGTGAGTACACTGTACAACGTAACGCACCACAACGGACGAGCTTCACAGCGGGTTTATCAACAACAATATCCTAATCGCCGTATCCCGCATCATACGACCTTTGCTGCTGTGTACCAACGTCTGCGTGAGATGGAGTCATTTAGCAGATTACATGGATAGGGACGCCGTCGCACGGTAAGGACGATGCAATTTGAGGCAGCTGTCTTGCAGCATGCGGAGCGGGATCCTTCAGTCAGCACTCGTGCAATTGCACGTAACATGGGGACGAATCAGACGAATGTAAGCACAGTCCTTCGAGAGCAATTGTTACGTCCATTTCACTTACAGCGTGTCTACAACTTGGAACCAGTTGATTATCCACCCAGAGCACAGTTTTCGCAGTGGTACCTGGAAATGCATCCTACATTTCCATCCTCTGTGTTGTTCACCGATGAAGCAACGTTCGGGCGTGATGGAGTCTTTAACATGGACAATTTGCATGTTTGGAGTGAGGATAACCCACATGACACAGTTACTAGCGTCCATCAAGTGCGGTTCTTCGTTAATGTGTGTGTCGGTGTTGTTAGGGACTGTTTAATTGGGCCGTATCTGCTACCTAGGCCATTAAATGGCAGGCACTATTACATTTTTCTTGCCAGAGCATTGGCAGAATTGTTGGAAGACGTCCCGCTCCCTACAAGACAACTCGTGTGGTTCCAACATGACGGGGCGCCGGCACATTTCAGTCGTCGTGTACGTCTATTCCTGGACCGACGGTTCCCAGAAACGTGGATTAGCAGAGGTGGTCCTGTACCATGGCCTGCTCGATCCCCAGATATGTCGCCTCTGGACATTTTTTGTGTGCAGAGAGATGCACAACCTTGTTTACGCAACTCCTGTTGAATCAGAAGAGGATCTGGTTGCCCGGATAGTAGTAGCAGCAGCAGGAACAATTCAGGATACTCCTGGGGTTTTTGCTCGTGTCAGACAGAACATGATCCGACGGTGTAACCTTTGGCCGGCCGGAGTGGCCGTGCGGTTCTAGGCGCTACAGTCTGGAACTGCGAGACCACTACGGTCGCAGGTTCGAATCCTGCCTCGGGCATGGATGTGTGTGATGTTCTTAGGTTAGGTTTAAGTAGTTCTAAGTTCTAGGGGACTGATGACCTCAGAAGTTAAGTCCATAGTGCTCAGAGCCATTTGAACCATTTTTGTAACTTCTGTTTACGTGTCAATGGAGGCATTTTTGAAAATCTACTGTAATTGAAGTTGGGTTGTGTTAACGTGTTGTCTCTTGGTCATAAAAAAATGGAGAAGTGTTTGTTGGTTTAGTTAATGTGCCGCCAGAGAAATCTTCCTCTACCGGTTTAAATACTCCTCATAGGAAAAAATAACAGTAGGGAAAAATATTTGTTTTGATGTCCCCTACAACCTCCCAGAGTTTGTCGGTTTAAATACTTTTGACCCTGTATGAGCGTTATGTGGAAACGATGGACCAGTCAACACGCCTCCCTCATGGGTCGTGTATTGGAGTTCCTGATGCCTTTCTGTCACATCCTGCCGGTGTCGACGGCACACGTCGCGACACAGCTCTCCCATATAAAGACGTTCATCTTGGAATGTAGCTATGTGACCTCGGATCTGACACCAACACTCCCGCCAAAAGCAAAAGATTTTTACACCACTTTCTGCAGTAAGTTCCAAGTAATGTGGTTGAAACCAAGTACCCGACTATCAATTAGCCACGAGTGTGGAAAATTATGCACCTCCACTTTCTGCCAACTTCCGTGCGCGACGTGGTAACAACTCAGATGCGGCGAGACATCGGTTCCACGCTAATGGAGCAACGGACTCCCCACTTTGCCGCGACCCTCGCGTCCTGGACACTGACGAACATCACTTCACGTGCGCGTCGTTGTCCGGCGTCTGGCGACGGACAGAGAAGATTTCAGCTTCTTACCTCCCTGCCACACCTCACGTGAGTGAACCTCGAACCCACCCGCGTCTGGATGGTATTACCTTTCCCTCGCAAAATATCTACCTCTATCATTTATACTCCGCAAGCCACCCAACGGTGTGTGGCGGAGGGCACTTTATGTGCCACTGTCATTACCTCCCTTTCCTGTTCCAGTCGCGTACGCTTCGCGGGAAGAACGACTGCCGAAAAGCCTCCGTGCGCGCTCGAATCTCTCTAATTTTACATTCGTGATCTCCTCGGGAGGTATAAGTACGGGGAAGCAATATATTCGATACCTCATCCAGAAACGCACCCTCTCGAAACCTGGACAGCAAGCCACACCGCGATGCAGAGCGCCTTTCTTGCAGAGTCTGCTACTTGAGTTTGCTTAACATCGCCGTAACGTCATCATGCTTACCAAATAACCCTGTGATGAAACGCGCTGCTCTTCTTTGGATCTTCTCTATCTACTCTGTCAACCCGACCTGGTGCGGATCCCACACTGATGAGCAATACTCAGGTATAGGTCGAACGAGTGTTTTGTAAGCCATCTCCTTTGTTGATGGACTACATTTTCTTAGGACTCTCCCAATGAATCTCAACCTGGCACCCGCCTTACCAACAATTAATTTTATATGATCATTCCACTTCAAATCGTTCCGCACTCACACTCCCAGATATTTTACAGAAGTAACTGCTACCAGTGTTTGTTCTTCTATCATATAATCATACAATAAAGGATCCTTTTTTCTATGTATTCGCAATACATTACATTTGTCAGTTGCCACTCCCTGCACCAAGTGCCTATCCGCTGCAGATCTTCCTCCATTTCGCTGCGATTTTCTAATGCTGCAACTTCTCTGTATACTACAGCATCATCCGCGAAAAGCCGCATGGAACTTCCGACACTATCTCCTAGGTCATTTATATATATTGTGAAAAGCAATGGTCCCATAACACTCCCCTGTGGCACGCCAGAGGTTACTTTAACGTCTGTAGACGTCTCTCCATTGAGAACAACATGCTGTGTTCTGCTTGCTAAAAACTCTTCAATCCAGCCACACAGCTGGTCTGATATTCTGTATGCTATTACTTCTTTTATCAGGCGACAGTGCGGAACTGTATCGAACGCCTTCCGGAAGTCAAGGAAAATGGCATCAACCTGGGAGCCTGTATCTTATATTTTCTGGGTCTCATGAACAAATAAAGCGAGTTGGGTCTCACACGATCGCTGTTTCCGGAATCCATGTTGATTCCTACAGAGTAGATTCTGCGTTTCCAGAAATGACATGATACGCGAGCAAAAAACGTGTTCTAAAATTCTACAACAGATCGATGTCAGAGATATAGGTCTACAGTTTTGCGCATCTGCCCGACGACCCTTCTTGAAGACTGGGACTACCTGTGTTCTTTAGCAATCATTTGGAACCTTCCGTGGACTTGCGGTACACGGCTGTTAGGAGGGAGGCAAGTTCTTTCGCGTACTCTGTGTAGAATCGAATTGGTATCCCGTCAGGTCCAGTGGACTTTCCTCTGTTGAGTGATTTCCGTTGCTTTTCTATTCCTTGGACACTTATTTCGATGTTCGCCATTTTTTCATTTGTGTGAGGATTTAGAGAAAGAACTGCAGTGTTATTTCATGGTTCGAGGGAGTGACCACAGACTACATCTTAGGTGAAGGGGAGAAACTGGAACTAGATGCTGGTGGCACCAGCAAAACACTCACAACGCTCTTGATCGCACACCGAGATATGACGCTCCACAATTAGTGGTTTGGTCTACGAAAACATTTCCCCGCTAGTTGTGGAGGATCAGGCTCAGTGTGACTTTCTGCACATCGTCGTATATAAGACATAATGACCTGAGCTGCAAGCAGTGAGAAAGGAAAGAGGTCGGCTGATTCACGAAACGTTGCGTTAATTGAAGTATTAGGAGTGCAACATGAGTCTGTTGTAGATATTGTAGACGGCATTGCTGGTGATGGCCAGCCGGGGTGCCCGAGCGGTTCTAGGCGCTACAGTCTGGAACCACGCGACAGCTACGTCGCCGGTTCGAATCCTGGCTCGGGCATGGACGTGTCTGATGTCCATAGGTTAGTTAGGTTTAAGTAGTTCTAAGTTCTAGCGGACTGATGACCTCAGAAGTTAAGTCCCATAGTGCTCAGAGCCATTTGAACCATATTTGTTGGAAAACGCCAGTGGCAATCGACACGGAACTCCAGTTGTACCATTTCTTGAAGAAAGTTTCTCTTAGCTGAATTAATGCAAATAATGTACACTACTGGCCATTAAAATTGCTACACCAAGAAGAAATGCAGATGATAAATGGGTATTCATTGGACAAATATATTATACTAGAACTGACGTGTGATTACATTTTCACGCAGTTTGGGTGCATAGATCCTGAGAAATCAGTACCCAGAACAACCACCTCTGGCCGTAATAACGGCTTTGATACGCCTGGGCATTGAGTCAAACAGAGCTTGGATGGCGTGTACAGGTACAGCTGCCCATGGAGCTTCAACACCATACCACAGTTCATCAAGAGCCAGTTGCTCGGCCACCATTGACCAGACGTATTCAATTGGTGAGAGATCTGGAGAATGTGCTGGCCAGGACAGCAGTCGAACATTTTATGTATCCAGAAACGCCCGTACAGGACCTTCAACATGCGGTCGTGCATTATCCTGCTGAAATGTAGGGTTTCGCAGGGATCGAATGAAGGGTAGAGGCACGGGTCGTAACACATCTGAAATGTAACGTCCACTGTTCAAAGTGCCATCTATGCGAACAAGAGGTGACAGAGACGTGTAACCAATGGCACCCCATAGCATCAAGCCGGGTGATACGCAGTATGGCAATGACGAATACACGCTTCCAATGGGCATTCACAGCGATGTCGCCAAACACGGATGCGACCATCATGATACTGTAAACAGAAACTGGATTTATCTAAAAAAAATGACGTTTTGCCATTCGTGCACCCAGCTTCGTCGTTGAGTACACCATCGCAGGCGCTCCTGTCTGTGATGCAGCGTCAAGGGTAACCGCAACCATGGTCTCCGAACTGATAGTCCATGCTGCTGCAAACGTCGTCGAACTGTTCGTGCAGATAGTTGTCTTGCAAACGTCCGCATATGTTGACTCAGGGATCGAGACGTGGCTGCACGATCCGATACAGCCATGCGGATAAGATGCCTGTCATCTCGACTGCTAGTGATACGAGGCCGTTGGGATCCAGCACGGCGTTCCGTATTACCTTCCTGCACCCAGCGGTTCCATATTCTGCTAACAGTCATTGGATCTCGACCAACGCGAGCAGCAATGTCGCGATACGATAAACCGCAATCGCGATAGGCTACAATCCGACCTTCATCAAAGTCGGAAACGTGGTGGTACGCATTTCTCCTCCTTACACGAAGCATCACAACAACGTTTCACCAGGTAACGCCGGTCAACTGCTGTTTGTGTATGAGAAATATGTTGTAAACTTTCCTCATGTCAGCACGTTGTAGGTGTCGCCACTGGCGCCGACCTTGTGTGAATGCTCTGAAGAGCTAATCATTTGCATATCACAGCATGTTCTTCCTGTCGGTTAAATTTCGCTTCTGTAGCACATCTTCGTGGTGTAGCAATTTTAATGGCGAGTAGTGTACAAAGTTATTTCAATTTATGCTTTTAATGACGTTCTTTTATTTTTTTCTTTTTTTGTGACATTCTGGTTTATGGAAATTTCATTTGTAAACATTTACTAATTATAATCTTGTTAAAAAAATTATAGACCCTATCACCTTGGTACATGTTTTGGGAATAGGAACAACGCTTGAACAGGGATAGTTCATTTTTTTATGGTAGGATAAAAGTGGCAAAGCCAGGTAGGGTTACATATGATTTTTATTTTGTGGGGGAGGGATTAAATGTATTTGGGTATGGAGGTAGGTCCATAAAAGAGAGAGAGACGGTAAACAAGATGTCAGCTGAATGCAACGTGGTCGAAACTGCTCGTTGCTTAAATTTTTATAGGGAATTTCGTCGCTGACACTCCGGTAATAACAGTCCTGTCGTTGGCGGTGGAGGCAATGTTATTGAGGGACCTCTGTGTGGAGAAGATGCGAAAAGTTCTCGGCAGATTGTCTGTTTATGAACACCACTCGGTTGTGACATAAGCTCTGGAGAGTATGAAATGCTTTGCTATTCTTGAGTGGTGCTGCACAAAAAATGTGTATTATTATTTGTTATTATTTGCATTTCACGTTCGACAGAAACAGAGGCAGACGGCTTTCTTTTTTTTTTTTTTTAAGTGATGAATATTGCCATGC
Organism: Schistocerca piceifrons; assembly: GCF_021461385.2. Lineage (NCBI taxonomy): Eukaryota > Metazoa > Arthropoda > Insecta > Orthoptera > Acrididae > Schistocerca > Schistocerca piceifrons. Next base: position 316,095,769 of record NC_060139.1, on the reverse strand, counting down.
ACTGATATGCAAGACGTGAGTACGGCTCAAAATTAGTTTCATGGTTTGTGATCCAGTCGTAAAACCTCACTACGTTATTTTATGTTATTATTAACGCTTTCTATCTCGTTCTTCTTTCTTTTGGATGCTATTCTTCCTGCAGTTTTTTCATCAGGAATTCGTATGTATTCGTCAAGCCACAGTGAGTAACAGTGGTATAATGAGTTTTATTGTCGTTGTTTGTTTTCTTACGGTAAATTTATGCTATGAACTGTGTGAATACCTTTCGATGCATGCTCTATAGCAACAGAGCACACATTTTGAGCTCCACTTATGGATTCATGGAGTACTTAAGACTGATCAAAACTGTTATTTAAGGTATTCATATAGATGTAAACCAACAAAACTGCCCGTCTTTAAAGCTATACAGATTGCAAGGAACTTGCTAACGGCGGTGATTGCAATAGTCTACGTGGGTGCGTAATTGCTGTTAAATAGATCTAGCACAGAGGAACTATATTCATTTCATAACTACTCCACCTACATCTACATGGATACTCTGCAAATCACATTTAAGTGCTTGGCACAGGGTTCATCGAACCACTTTCACAATTCTCTATTATTCCAATCTCGTATAGCGCGCGGAAAGAATGAACACCTATATCTTTCCGTACGAGCTCTGATTTCCCTTATTTTATCGTGGTGATCGTTTCTCCCTATGTAGGTCGGTGTCAACAAAATATTCTCGCATTCGGAGCAGAAAATTGGTGATTCGAATTTCATGAGAAGATTCCGTCGCAACGAAAAACGCCTTTCTTCTAATGATTTCCAGCCCAAATCCTGTATCATTTCTGTTACACTCTCTCCCATATTTCGCGATAATACAAAACGTGCTGTCTTTCTTTGAACATTTTTGATGTACACCGTCAATCCTATCTGGTAAGGTTCCGACACCGCGCAGCAGTATTCTAAAAGAGGACGGACAAGCGTAGTGTAGGCAGTCTCTTTAGTAGGTCTGTTACATTTTCTAAGTGTCCTGCCAATAAAACGCAGTCTTTGATTAGCCTTCCTCACAACTTTCAGATTAGACTCATTTATCGTGTAACCGAAGTTTAACGAGTTCCTTTTAGCACTCATGTGGATGACCTCACACTATTCGTTATTTAGGGTCAACTTCCACTTTTAACACCATTCAGATATTTTTACTAAATCGTTTTAAGTTTGTTTTAATATTCTGATGACTTTATTAGTCGATAAACGACAGCGTCATCTGCAAACAACCGAAGACGGGTGCTCAGATTGTCTCCCAAATCGTTTATACAGATAAGGAACAGCAAAGGTCCTACAACACTACCTTGGAGAACGCCAGAAATAACTTCTGTTTTACGCGATGACTTTCCGTCGTCCGCAGCTCGTGGTCGTGCGGTAGCGTTCTCGCTTCCCACGCCCGGGTTCCCGGGTTCGATTCCCGGCTGGGTCAGGGATTTTCTCTGCCTCGTGATGAATGGGTGTTGTGTGATGTCATTATGTTTAAGTAGTTCTAAGTTCTAGGGGACTGATGACCATAGATGTTAAGTCCCATAGTGCTCAGAGCCATTTGAACCATTTTTTGACTTTCCCTCATTTACTACGAAATGTGACCTCTCTGACAGGAAATCACAAATCCAGTCACATAACTGAGACGATATTCCATAAGCACGCAATTTCGCTACGAGCCGCTTGTGTGGTACAGTGTCAAAAGCCTTCCCGAAATCCAGGATTACAGAATCGATCTGAAATCCCCCGACATATAAGTCCTACCTGACGAACAAGACTCAAATTCCTGTCGTTGACGGTCGAGGCAAAGTTCTTGATGGACGTTTGTGTGCAAAAGATGTTTGGTACTCAGAAAGCAGACATCAATGACCATTGACACAGCTCACTGAGTCGATATTGTGAGAAGCGCAATGTGTAAAGATGTTCGGCAGATTTTGTTAAAGTATTTCTTCGAACAATTTGCAGCTCCAGTAAGTGAAATGAGAAGGGAGAACCTAGAGAGCAACTGTCTGTACCGCCATTAGAATTGAGAACTCATGCTACCATTGCATCACAAGACGTGGGAACCACTAAGCTAACGAGAACGCTGGTAGATCAGATTTCTCTCATTGCAGTACTGGTCGCATAGCCTCATAACGCAATGTTAAAGGTAAGAAGAGTTGTTACTTATGTGAAGTACGGCATTCCTGGAGTCCGGAAATTAAATTTTCTGTCTCATTGTCTCGTCTTACACAAGGATTATGTATCACGGGCCATCGAAATGGAAAGGGAATTTAAAATGAATTTAGCAGAACGATTCAAAGCCACGTGTGGAAGTAAATAGACGGACAGAGGGTTATCAGATATTTGCAGCCACGCTGCCAAGTCTTAGTTGTGCTCAAGGGTAGCTATGTAGGGAAATGCTTGTAGTGCTCATCTTATACGGGCTCTTAGGGGAAAGGTGCAAGCGCATTTGGTTTTTATGCAGCGTTATCTCCTGATACTAATATCGCCTTTCAGGCTATGTATATTTAAGACATTCAATTAGAGTCAATCTAGGTACCTGAGTTCTGAAGAGATGCGGCGTGGAAGGGGGCTGTTAATGTCGGTGTAATATAATTTTAACGCAAGTATACCAAACGTAGTGATTTTAGTTTCCTCTCATGGAGCATACAGCATGTGAAATATTGAGGTATTATTTTCCCTACAGGATTACAATTTCTCCAAAATAGAAAGAAATAAACGTTTTCTTTGAAAGTTTGCAACGAAAACTTATTTCAGTACAATAAAAAGTAATTGAAAATCAACCTTCCCTCCACACATCACGAAATAGTAAGACATAAAATATTCTGCACCACCAAATCGGCCGTGTGTCTACCCACTGTAGAAGTCGCTCACGTAAATGGATTTCCACATGCGTGACTCGTATCGTCGCTAGAATGATTCCCCATTCGTCTCTGCGCCACTTATGTACTACGCTACCACCATACTATTAAACTTGGCCTCCCGTGGCCGTTACTGGAAAACGCAGTGACTTTACAGCAAAAAAGTATAGTAGTGACTAAGGAAGATGTATCGCTGAGTGAAATATTTGAAGACGTATGTGCAATATTATCAAGTGCTTCAGCGTGTCCTCGTGAAATATCACGATAAAAGCTCACGAAAGCCGAACGAGGCCCCCTCACTCGCAGGTGCAATAATAGTGTGATCGATTCGCACTTTCGTTACCGCGCCGTCTGCCTGCAAGCCACAATAGCAGCATTCGGTGTCGTGTGGGAGTGGTCATGATGTTCGGCTTACCAGTGTATATTGTGTACACATTGAGGTAACAAAGGTTATGGTATAGTTACATGCGCATATCAAGATATCACCAGTACCACATACACAAGGTATAAAAGGGCAGTGCCTTGGTGGAGCTATCATTGGTACTCACATGATACATGTTAAAAGGTTTCCTCCGTGATGTGAACCCGGGATGGTAGTTGATGCAAGACGCATGGAGCATTCCATTTCAGAAATTCTTAGAGAATTCAATATTCCGAGATCCACAGTGTCAAGAATGTTCAGGCATCACGTTTCACCAGGGACATACGCAGTGATTGACGGTGTTCACTTAACAGCCGAGATCAGAAGCATTTGGGTTGTCAGTGCTAACAGACAAGCAACACTGCGTGAAATAACCGTAGAAATGAGTGTGGGACGTAGTACGAAAGTATCTTCTAGGACAGTGCGGCGAAATTGGGCGTTCATGGGCTATGGCAGCGGATGACATACGCGAATGTCTGCTAATAGCACGACATGGCCTGCTGTTCTTCTCCTGAGCTCGGACCGTATCGGTTGGACCCTAGATGACTGGGAAAGAGTAGCCAGGTCAGGTGAGCCCCAGTTTCAATTCTTAAGAGCTGATGGTAGGGTTCGAATGTGGCGCAGACTCCACCAAGTCATGTACCCAAGTTGTCAGCAAGGCAATGTGCAAGGCGGTGGTGGATGTATAGTGGTATGGGCTGTGTTTACATGGAATGGACTGAGCGCTCTGATCCAACAGAACTGGAAAAGGTCATGTTTGGTTGCTTGGAGACCATTCGCAGCCGTTCACGAAATTCATGTTTCCAAACAATGCCGGAATTTTTATGGATGTATACAGGGTGTGGTAGATAAGTAATGAGACTGGCCGCCGCGCGGCGCCCCAGTCGCTCGCAGGGCGGTCTCCACCTGTACGTCACATGGTGGGGGATCTGAGCTAACAATAGAACCGGTTCGCAGTCGCGTCGGAGCTCTGGTGCAGTGAGGGTCGAGCTTCGCGTATTACGTTGTTTGTGTGCCCGTGACACTTGTGAAAACGCTGAAGATGGATCGCTCGATAGAACAGCGGTATACAATCAAATTTTGCTTTCGCTTGGGCAAAACTGCTTCGGAAACTTTTGCTATGATTACGGAGGCCTACAAAGAAGACTCCCTATCAAGAGCTCAAGTGTTCCGGTGGTTTAATGAATTTAAAAACGGGAGGGAATCCGTTGAAGACATGGAACGATCTGGACGCCCTTCAACGAGTCGTGTGGATGAAACGGTGGCCAAAGTGAAAGAACTCCTGGACTCCGACCGTCGTTTAAGTCTCAAAATGATCACCGATGAGGTCTCCGTGAATAAATTTACGGTTCACCAAATTGTTACGCAAGATTTGATGATGAGGAAAGTTTGCGCAAAATTGGTTCCCCGAGTGCTCACCGCCGAACAAAAGCAATAACGAGTGGACGTTTGCCGTGAGATGTTGAATGATTTGGAAAATAATCCACACTTTTTAGACAACGTAGTAACAGGCGACGAATCGTGGACATTCCAGTACGACCCGGAGACGAAAGCCCAGAGCTCGGAGTGGCACACACCGGCATCCCCGCGGCCGAAGAAAGCAAGAATGTCAAAGTCCCGCATCAAGACAATGCTGATTGTGTTTTTCGACAAGCGGGGGTTAATTCACAAAGAGTTTGTCCCTCAGGGGAAGACTGTCAATGCCGAATTCTACAAAGAAGTCTTTCAGCGATTGCACAGAGCCGTCAAACGGAAGCGACAGGACCTTGCTCAACGCTGGCGTCTCCACCACGACAACGCTCCGGCGCACACAGCGTTCCTCGTGACCTCCTACTTGACCCGAATTGGAGTTGAAGTTTTGCCACAGCCACCATACAGCCCTGACTTGAGTCCTCCTGATTTCTTCCTATTTCAGAAGGTCAAAAGATGCCTGAAGGGTCATCGTTTCAATGATATTCCGAACATCCAACGTGCTGTCACGAAGGCACTAACTGGGATAACTCAAACGGACTACAGTGGGGCCTATGAAGCTTGGAAAACGCGCTGGGAACGTTGTGTCGACGCCCAAGGCGAGTACTTTGAAGAATATTAACGTTTTGCACAAATTGGATCAATAAATTTGTTTTTCTAGACTGAGTCTCATTACTTATCTACCACACCCTGTATGCACCATGTCTGCGGGCCACAATTGTTCGCGGTTGGTTTGCTGAACATTCTGGACCATTCGAGGGAATGATTTGGCAACGCAGATCGCCCGACATGAATTCCATCGAAGATTTACTTGACATAATCGAGAGATCAGTTGGTGCACAAAATCCTCCACCGGCAACACTTCCGCAAATATGAACCGACATAGAGGCAGCATGGCTCAATATTTCTACAGGGGACTTCCAACGACTTGTTGAGTCCACGTCACGTCGAGTTTCTGCACTATGCCGGGCAAAAGGAGGTCCGACAACGTATTGGGAGGTATCCCACAGCTTTTATCATCTCATCGTACACCTATGCGTCTAGTAACCTCCCCGTTCGACCTGATGTCAAATTCACTTTTTCCTCTCACAATACTTCTCTCCAACCACTTGTCGAAGACATATCCAGTCCCATAACAAATACTCCTCCAAAAGAGCTCCAGCTACAAGACCACCAGCAGTCATACCCATTTATTACAGCTTGAGGCCTGAACCTGGAGCCTAGCCATTTTGAGCTATCCGGGTACAACCCTTCCCTCAGTGGTTCAGTTCTGCCACTACTTCCACTTCCCAAGCAAAGCTATTACGGCGTTTCGTGAGCTAAGCCTGGATAGCTCAACAATGAGAACGTTGCCGTTACCTTGGATTCTTCAAATAACACAGTTTCACAGTTTTAATACGTCAGGAAGTTTCAGAATATCACAGAGCGAAGGATTCAGACTGCACTCCTGTTTCGCTCATTAATGCTCCTGTACGTGTAAATTATTCCTGTGTTCAGTTTCCAAGCATGAAGGTTTCACTACATATACAATTACGGTTCCGTAAGACATCCATCATACACAGAGACCTAACATTTTACGAGGGCTTACTGGAAAGTAATTCCTCTGAATTTTTCATTCTATTTCAATATCGGTTAAGTTATTACATCTCATGTATATTACTCGGTCGAATTTCCCACTTCGCAGACGCAAATTGCAACGTTTTTCCGCTAGAGGGCTCCAAATTGTAGCGTGTAACATGGCGGTGTGTAACGTAACTATGTCTGTGCGTGAGATAAAACATGTTGTAATAGAGTTTCGAATTCGAAGAGTTGGTCTACGCAAGAAGAACTCCCTACTTCAGCATGACAATGCCAGACAACACATGAGCGCTGCTACATCTGCAACAATCCGATGCCTTGGGTTCATTGTCATCGATCATCCACCATACAATCCAGACTTGACCCCACCCGATTGTCATCTCTTTGCAAACCTTAAACAGCACCTTCGAGGACTTCACTTTGATAGTGACGAAGCGATGCAAGCAGAAGTGAGTCTCCGACTTCGTCAGTAAAATCAAACAGTCTTCTGTGACAGTATCAACAAACTGAAGTCTCGTTGACAGAAATGTTTTCGTCGTCAGGAAGACTATATTGAGAAATAAATATGTAGACGGGAAGACTGAATATGTAGGATATTAATAAAGATTTTTTTATTTAAAAATCTTTATGCGTTTCACGCAAAAACAAAAATCAGAGGCGGGAGGCATTACCTTTCAGCATGACATTCGTTGTATGTTTTTCAGCTATCTCTGCCAATGGAACAGCCACTTACCACCAAGACAGACTCACCTCCTCTATTTCTTTAAGTAACTCTAGCACAGTTCACTGTTTCCCACAACATACGATCTGTGTTACTGAGTGGCTAAAACGATCACCCGGTCGTAGTTGCAAGTTGCCTGTCTAATGGCTTCCAGTAGCAACAAAAATCGATTTTCAACGTTTCACATAATTCCTGGCGGAAGTTATAAATTTAAAGTAACATCATAGTCTAGTCACTAACAGGTATGACCTAACATTGAAGGTTTGACAAAGCAAATCTGTTACTGAAGTTAGAAACTTTGTGTAAGTCTTGCGGTGGGGCAACTTACGGTGCACAAATTACTCAGACTATCGCATACTACATTTTCGCTGTTCATGGAATAAACCTTCAACACTAGACATGACGTTTTATTACTTCTTTACTATTAACACCATTCACCATATATTTTGCTGATAGTATTCACTTATACCAATGAATATACCTGTTAGATTTTATCACCACATGGTACATAGTCTGGGAGATATGTCGTCTTAAACACTGAGATGCGTGAAAGAAATGGGAATTCTATTCTTTATAGTCATGGGTGGGTGTTGGATAGGGGTTGGAGGGGGGTGCTGGAAATAATCTAAACGCAGAACAACACTGCTGCTCTATAACATAAACTATTCAGCCTCTTACCGAACGCAGTATTTAAGAAACATTACTCGAACTCAAGAGGTTGGGGCTGCAGATGCCCGTCCGGTCGTCTAGTTTTAGGTTTTCCATATTTTTCCTATACTAGTTCAGGATAATAATAGGATGGTGAAATTTTAGATTATCTGTAGCAAGCTGTCTACTTTTGAAAGTGCATTTTTATTCACAATAGTTTCCATTGCGTTGGATAGATTTAAACAAGTTTACCTGTTTCGACAATTAGCAATCGCCAGCTGAACTAAAAGTAACACAAAAAATACAAAATGTAAAGATACTATTATTAGCAAAAAAATTTACAGAGTACTAAATAAAGTTACAAAAGTAATGTGTCGAACCGTGTTCTGATGCCTGTCGCCGGCTGGAGTGGCCGAGCGGTTCTAGGCGCTACAGTCTGGAACCGCGCGACCGCTACAGTCGCAGGTTCGAATCCTGCCTCGGGCATGGATGTGTGTGATGTACTTAGGTTAGTTAGGTTTAAGTAGTTCTAAGTTCTAGGGGACTGCTGACCTCAGAAGTTAAGTCCCATAGTGCTCAGAGCCATTTGAACCATTTGATGCCTGTCTCGGCCCCTTGACATTAACTGCGCCTGAGAGAGCCCACGCACATGCTTCCCTTACATGTACGTATTCAGCCATGTCTGACTATTTAAAGAAACTAGCAAGGGGACCGTGCGTACTCGTCATTACCGGTTTCGTCCAGGTTTGTGGTACACGCAGGTCTTGGAGAGGAATGAAAGTGATAGAAGTGGGAGCTTGCGATGGCCAAGTGTTCCATTACGCATTTACATAACACTGTACCCAGGATGCGTCTGGGGCAGCGGAAAGCGTACAGAATGGTGGGCCGAGGGTTGCTGAGTCCAGTCCCCCTGCGGAAAGCTTTTTTTTTTTTTTAATTTTCATGTTTTACATTCAACTTCAAATAAGACCCAATAATCCTGTATATTGTACTTATTAATGTTCTCATGAAAGGTATCAAAAGGAAAGGCTAAGGAAAACTTTGAACTGCAAATAAATTTCCAGGTACCGATTGTAAGGTGTACCCGAGAACTTCGTATATGAAATTCGATACTTTTATTATTCTATCGTTGATGATTTACACGTGCTGTGGTGATATTCAACGCAAAAGCGAGGGTAGCAGTAATTGTCTTGAAACCTTGCAAACGCCGCGTTTTCACAATTGCATGATTGTTTTAAAAATTCTATAGAAAAACAACCTTGGTTCACATTCGGGAAAAGTTCTCTCTCGTCGCACTTTGCAGCGGCCCCGAGTAAGTCATTGTACCAAATATTGGCGAGGACACCTATTGATTTACATTGTAATGTATTCTCTTACATCTTCTCTGGATCTGATTCCTTTTTCTATCTCGACGAGACAATAGCAATTTTCAAGCTTTCTGATCAAATTCTTTACATTACGATAAAAATAGAAAACTCAAGGTTGCATTAGCGTAGTGCATTTAAGTGAAATCATTTTAATACTGCACGATGGAAATTTTCATTTTATGAAAAATTTCACCTATCTATTTACAGTGTATAAGCCAATTTGTTGACTGACTTATTCACTGACTCATCGTAGCCCAACCTAGACCGCTGAGGTTGTTTGGTTGAATTGTGGGAGGGGACCAACCAGCGGGATCATCGGTCCCATCCGATGAAGAAGGCCGTTTTCCATTTGCGTAATTCCGAAACTGCATCCATTTCGGCCTGTATAGTATCTGTTGAAAGCATTACGATTAATTTTGCAAACACCTCAGCTTAAGAATTTCACCTGCATTATGATGTAATCGCAATTTCAAGCAGTTATTATATTTTTGACCCTGGACTTCCTGAAACATTCCGATTTAGGTGAAATTTTACAGCTGAATGTCATAGCATTATATTTAGTCTTTTCAACTGTCCTTATGCAGTAGCTTGTTTTCATTTATGGACCGTTACTTTTTGTCTTAATCTAAGTATGTACGTATGTGACTTGCGAACTCTTATAGCCATTAACAACGACTATCTGCTCTAAGAAACAAGCTCGCTTTTTATTTCTTTTACCTGTGAGGGAAGTCACATTAACCGATTCATTACAGTGTCGAAGCAAGATTGTTTTGTAACGTAGTACATAACCTGACTGGGCATGTGTTACAGTGTTTGTACTAGTCGGCTGTATGTAAATACTGGCAATATGTTTATTCCTTTTTTACTGTCAGATCTACTTACATGCAGAATTAACTGATTGTGCAGAGTTAATAATACTGGGTGATCAAAAAGTCAGTATAAATTTGAAAACTTACTAAACTACGGAATAATGTAAATAGAGAGGTAAAAATTGACACGCATGCTTGGAATGACATGGGGTTTTACTAGAACCAAAGAAAAACAAAGTATTGCTAGACACGTGAAAGATCTCTTGCGCGCGTCGTTTGGTGATCATCGTATGCTCAGCCGCCACTTTCGTCATGCTTGGCCTCCCAGGTCCCCAGACCTCAGTCCGTGCGATTATTGGCTTTGGGGTTACCTGAAGTCGCAAGTGTATCGTGATCGACCGACATCTCTAGGGTTGCTGAAAGACAACATCCGACGCCAATGCCTCACCATAACTCCTGACATGCTTTACAGTGCTGTTCACAACATTATTCCTCGACTACAGCTATTGTTGAGGAATGATGGTGGACATATTGAGCATTTACTGTAAAGAACATCATCTTTGCTTTATCTTACTTTGTTACGCTAATTATTGCTATTCGGATCAGATGAAGCGCCATCCGTCGGCCATTTTTTGAACTATAATTTTTTTTTTTGGTTCTAATAAAACCCCACGACATTCCAAGCATGTGTATCAATTTGTACCTCTCTATCTACATTATTCCGTGATTGATTCAGTTTTCAAATTTATACTGACTTTTTGATCAACCAGTATATTATTCATATCATTTATAGAGAAAAATAGAGTCATTGAGATTGACAGACAGTACCTGAATTCGAATCTGGACAACGGCCTGAAGCACTGACGACTCGGCCATAGAGGCGGACATTAACGAATACAAACGGTGTTTTACTTTTCTGCACTATCTATGTTATGTTATTGTCGCTTGTGCCTTTACTCCGAACACTGCTTTGTGCAGTTCTCCACACTAGCATTACTGGTGGAAGCATCAGCGAATAACTACTTCATCATACATCCGCTTCAACATGCTTACTGCCTTCATTCCTTGGCCTTGATCTACACTTTTTGCCGGCCTGAGTGGACGTGCGGTTCTAGACGCTACAGTCTGGAGCCGAGCGACCGCTACGATCGCAGGTTCGAATCCTGCCTCAGGCATGGATGTGTGTGATGTCCTTAGGTTAGTTAGGTTTAATTAGTTCTAAGTTCTAGTCGACTGATGACCTCAGAAGTTAAGTCGCGTAGTGCTCAGAGCCATTTGAACCATTTTTCTACACTTTTTACAGCCCACACCTCCCTCAAATATCAAACTGACGATTGCTTGATGCTTTGGAAATTGTCCATCAAAGTATTCCCCCTTTTAGTCAAGTTGTGTCATAAATTTCTCTTATCCTCAGTTAAATTCAGTACCTCCCCATTAGCGACGCTGTCTACTCATCTCATCTTTAGTTCAAATGTTTCAAATGCTCTGAGCACTATCGGGGGTCATCAGTCCCCAGGACATAGAACTAACTAACCTAAGGACATCACACACACCCATGCCCCAGGCAGGACTCGAACCTGCACCCGTAGCGGTCGTGCAGTTCCAGACTGAAGCGCCTAGAACCGCTCGGCTACAACGGCCGGCTCATCTCTAGTCTTCTTCCATAGCACCACATTTCAAAATCTTATATCCCCCTTCTTGTCTCAACTGCTTATAGTTGGCGATTCACTTCCTTACAAGGCCATAGTATAAAGTGTGCGGCTTTTCTGCACTATGTATGTCATACTAATTCTAAATTTGGCATTCTATTTTTGATGTAACTTATAATATAATCCCAGTTAATGACGATAGTGTAGAACATGTAGACTGCCTTATGGTGTGAGAAAGAGTCTTATGGCCCTAATTTCGTTAGGATGAATCTGTATAACAAATTGTGAATCTTCGTTTGTTGTGTGTCACAAATCTCCGAACGCACTTCACCGACTGCTTCAAAATTTTGATATACCGTTGCATTCGAAAACACGCGTTTTTATATAGCTATTTTTAACGTATGTAATACACAAAAATATATAATATATAAGGGGTAATGTCATTAGCAAAAATCTCGAAAATTTCTTGACCGATTTACTTCAAATTTTTACACAGTACTCTAATGAACATTCAGAAGGACATAGATGAAATATTTTCAAAATGTATAGTATGTATGTAAAATTAGGATAGTGCAATATTGATAGTTGCATTTGTGGGTTATCTGCTTATTAGAATACTACGACGGAATCTGAATTTGCAACAACAACAAAGAAGTCTCAAGCCCAGAGAGAAAAGGAGACGGGCAGAAGAGTGCGAGAATATGGAGAGAAATCGGAAAAGAGACGGGCATAGAAAGGGGGCAGCAGCAGATGGAGTGGGAGGGGGGGGGAAGATGGACTAAGGAAGGGGGTAGGAGTTGATGGACAGAGTAACGGTGGAGGATAGAGGGGTCAGGAGGAGACAGAGGAGGAGGAGGAGAAGATGGATTGAGGAAAAGGGGAAGAGGAGCCAAATTCAGAGAGGGTAGATAGAGGGGGTGGACAAGTTGGACAGAGACGGGGGAGACAAAGATTAGTACACGTATGCAGTTTCCACACCTATTAGAAACGAGTGCTTTCTCTTTTCTTTCTTTCTGACTCAACCAGACTAAGCTACACTAACACGTAGCCGAGAACAGCTTGTAAATAAATGTTTATCTGAGAATTTCTACGTCTTTCGTGACTTACATTGTCGAAATCTTCCTCTATGTCGAAAAATGGTATGAAAGTGTCTTGATAATTTGTAAGTGCTGCCTGTATGACCAAGCGCAACGTCTGAACTGCTCTTCATGCAAGATAACAACACCGAGCTCCACTCTGGAAGAAGGCCAAGCAGCCCTCTCTGCTGCTGTGATATTTCTCGTGGGTGTCAGTGCACGTGTCACCAGACGCCAGGCTTCCCTCCCTGCCTCGATAGCAGGGTCCCGAACGATTTAAGCTAGCTCGGGGCCCTGCCATCGGCAGGCAGGGAGGCCAGCCACTAGCTACCAGCACGGCGGTCTCACCACGGAGTGCAGCATGTGGCAGCATCCACTGGAAGCCTGACACCATTCATAGAAGTTGCATTGTGAGACGTATTGCTGGAATAATGAACTTCTGTTTGTATGAACCATGTACATCTTCTTATATCTTTCTTTAAACTTTTCAGTTATGTATCAAGCAGTAATTGTGCAGATTCATTTGAAAAAGGGGTAATTCAAATTAGTAGTATGGAGGTAGCACGCCTATTTAATGTGGTGCAAACCACACCTTGTACTCTAAAGGTTTACATGTTTCGAGCAGCACACACCCTTGCGATGTGTAGAAGGGATACTGTTGATGACTATACGAGTAAAAATGTTTGTTTTAGAGTGATGTGCAGGAGACTCTGTTGTTGTGCAGAATTTTTATTTCCAAAGGAGTGATTTGGACTTGGTTACATTAATAGCCAGAGAACCTAAGGTGAACTTTAGTTTCTGACGATGCTATAGAATAATTTGTGCTATGTGTCTACAACAGGACCTTATACAGTGTTATTAAATCCATTCTGGCTTCTTATTTTAGCATCAGTTTCCACAATTGGAATCTAGTCTAATCCAAACAATCTACTACATCAGGACTTGCAACTGATTACAATTATAACATTTATTATGCCTGTAATCTTTAACAGTTGATAATTCATAATAAATTGCATTATTCATGGAAGTTCTTTGTGTGGCAACATCTGTGCTTACACGTTCTGTGCCAGAATTTGGAGGGCAGACATAAGGTGGGATGTAGAAGCTTGCGTTCAAAGTCCTTACAGTCCAGAATCGGTATGGCAATCAGGCAATATCACCAGGAGCAGCGAGGCAATCACCCCACCGCCGTTTCAGGTTGAATAAACCCATTTCGTTAATCACCATGTCCTTCTGCACTGAGAAGTCTGTCAGGAATTGTCGACCCTTCGAGGCCTTTTCTAAGGGACCAAAAGTATTGGCGAAAGCTGTTCTGGGACAGTCTGCTTTGTTGCCAGATGTATCCAAGAAAGTGGCGATGTCGTCGTCAAAGATGGCGTCATGTACACTTGGCAAAAGCGCATTACATCGACCAAGATGGCGGTGATGATGTCATTCAAGATGGAAAATTTTGACGGGAAGTTTGAATTTTGGTCGTAAGAACATAAATTGGGTTACCTCCACTAACCTAACACCCTCCCCAGAAAAATGGCGGGAAGTTCAAATTCCAACAGGATAATGCATCTCAGCACGGTTGTCTATACTAAGCAAAGAAAATCACGGGACGATAGGTCACTTGGGCTACCTCCACTAACCTAAGTCACCTGACCGCCACTTCCTCCTATCAACTGGTACCAAGTATGAATTTTGGCAGTAAACAAAGGCCACTTGGGGTTTCGCTTCCAATGTAAGAAATTTGTGGGAAACAAAGCTCACCTCCACTAACCTAAGTCACCCAGGCGCCATCTCTTTCTAGGGACTGGTGGGATAAGGACTCTGGCTGCATTGGGCTGTTGGAGAGAGGAAGGAGTGTACTTTATTTATTTTGGAGCAATTTATTTAGGGATGGAGTATATTTATCAGAGTGATACAGAACACACGCTCTGACATGCCCCAAAGCATACTACTCCTAAATAACTCATTTATAATGGTTTACTCACATGCCTGCTAATTGTAAACCGTCAAAACAACGCATTGCAAAGCCTACAGACATGCAAACCACTCGTAAATAATGCAATACATTTACGTACAGAGAGCCAAACAACTCGTAAATTTTCAAAATAATACTCTGCAAACAAAGTTTTAATCGTCAACCATCGAAATCATGCACCAGTCTTTATTTAAACAATTAGAGGCAGCACCACTATCCAGTGTGCTCGCCACGAGATCCACACTGCAACTGACCTAGTACACAGTACAGGCACAGAGGGTGGTGTCTTCCAAGTTGGTGGCCATGACGTCAGGTTATGATGCAGGAACAGTTATCCATCATGGCAGCAAAAAGTGTGTTCACCACAAGGTCTAGTCTCAGTGCCACCAACAGAGGTCGCCATCGTCCGTTTCATGAAGTAATCCAAGATGGTGGGGGGAAATGGCAGAAAAACGACTCTGGACACAAGTGTTTATTTTGCAGGCAGTCTCTTCACCACAAGATGTAGAGTCCAACTGACCTAGTACACAGTACTGCCACCAGATGGTGCTGTCATCCCTCACGTGATATAATCCAACATGGTTGTCTGTAGGGGTAAAATGGCGCGAAAATGATTTAACCTGCTCTGGGCTGCTGGGGAGAGTAAGGAAGGAGTGCACTCTGTTTATTTTGGAACAATTTATTTAGTCATGGAGTATATTTATCACACTGATACAAAACACATGCTCTGACATGCTTGGGGCCATCTCACATAGCCCACAGACCTGTAAATTACTTCTAAATATTGCTCTCCAGACATGCAAACAACTCCTAAATTAACAAAATAATTTCAGTACACACTTGCAGAATCCTCCTAAATAATGCAGCACAGTGATGTGTAGACATGCTCAGTACTCGTAAACTGTCCAAATAACGCACAGCACAGCCTACAGACCTGCTCACAGAATAATGCAATCATTACACGCAAGCACCCTCCGTCACCCTCTGTCCAGTAGAGTAGACAGGTAGCAGCAGCCCCCAAGAAGTGACACAGCCGTCAGCTGTCAAACCACAGACAGGCCACCACTCGGGTCTTGCAAGCATGAGGCGGCGACATCCCATTCATACTTGGTACCTGAGAAACTCATATCTAAATACGTTTTCACCTAGACACTGCAGCCGACGTGAACGGGCGGGAGTGCAGAGACTCCAGTGTGCGTCAGCACAGCTGGGAGTCACTGGCAGATACATGTGAAAGTTGACTCTGTTTCCGAGTATACAGTCACGGTTATCCTGATGTTACAGAATTGCAAAGTGCGATCATGTCAGACACATACGCAGACACCTCCAAGCAGCACTTGTCTTTACCATTGATGACAGAATACCACAGGCTGCTTTCACCCTAATGGAACATATGAGCTGCGTCAGTGACACCTCGCTGCAAAACACCTGCGTGGCGACTCGCCATGTAAAAAGTTCTCAATGTTATTCTTACATCACATGGCTTTGTAAAAAATAACAGCCAAGTCGATCTCTTGGGAATTGAATAGTGTCGCTTTCTTGATGACTCAGCTCGTCTGCACGAAAATTCTTACCCTAACAGAACCTGTTCACGAAAACAACGCAGAATAACCCATTCCATCGTGTATTACCCTTCCTGCTCTCAACATACACAAACGTTCCCTCCACTATCTAGAGGCTCCTATATTCCAGCACAAATGATGTGAATGAAAAAAGATGTGAATGAATCGAGCATTATAATTGGCTCTTATCGAATTTACCCATCAAATTACTAATACCACCAATATCGAAGCACTGTCCGCTTTTTTTCCTTCTGCAGATGAGATTTTACACAGATCGCCATTTGCACTGACAATTAAATCATATACAAACTACCACATATATCGTCATATATTGAGAAATAAATATGTAGGCGTGAAGAATGAATATGTAGGATATTAATAAAGATTTTCTTATTTAAAATCCTTATACGTTTCACGTAAAAAAAATAAGATGAAGGAGGCATTATTTTTCAGCACGAACTTCTTTGCATGTTTTTCAGTTTTCTCTGCCAATGGAACAGCCACTTACCACCAAGACAGTCACCTCCTCTATTTCTTTAAGTAACTCTATCACAGTTCACTGTCTCCCCACCACATACGATCTGTGGTACTGAGTGGCTAAAACGATCACACGGTCGTAGTTGCAAGTTGCCTATCTAATGGCTTCCAGGAGCAACAAAATTCGATTTACAATGTTTCACATAATTGCTGACCGAAGTTATAAATTTAAAATAACATATATTCTAGTCACTAACAGGAATGACTTAACATTGAAGGTTTGACAAAGCAAATCTGTTACTGAAGTTAGAAACTTTATATAAGTTTTGCAGTAGCGTAACTTACAGTGCACAAATTACGCAGACTATATTCAACCAGTTTTTGAGAAAGAGAGCATCTGGCGACTTTCAATAACTTCACATATAACTTCAAATCTTTTCAAAACATTTTCTTGTTGACACTTCCCGCAACATAATGATAGGGAAAAAGTGTATCGCATACAACATTTTTGCTGTTCATGCAGTGAAATATTAGCCATAACGTTTTATTACTTGTTCACTAATAACACCATTCGCCAATTATTTTTCTGATAATATTCACATATACCAATCACTATACCTGCTAGATTGCATCATTATATGATACATAGTCTGGGAGATATGTCGTCTTGAACACTGAGATGCTGAAAAATATGGAAATTCGATTCTTTACAGAATCGTGGGTGGGGTTGGATGGGTGGTGGGAGGGGGTACTGGTAATGATCTAAGCACAGAACAATATTGCTGCTCTATAACATAAAATGAACACCTGTTTATTGGCCTCGTATCCCATTATCAGTTCAATACTTTTAATCCTCAGTGAAATATTTCGACAACTGTATGATCTCCATCTATTCAAGTTCCTATATAATCGTTTCAGCTACCATATCACCCTCATCTTTTCAAACTTCTACACCCTGTAATAAAAATCCTGCGTCTAGAAGCGGGGTTAAAAATGAGTTGTCTGAAAACATCTCAGTTTTTCCGATGATGTTTATGAACGCCCTGTCACCTGTTACAATATAGATTCCTCGTATAACCATTCTATGGAATATGACCCTGCTATTTCATCCTTACGATTTCATCTAGTATGTGGATCAAGTCATACACACAGATATGGCGAGCTCTGACTTGTATATTCACAAAACTGTCGTGTATGTATCACCTCCCAGCCACCATAATTCGCATCCCTAAATACATCAGCAAGAAATTAGCTAGCAACTGTTGTAACTATTCAACCTCTTACCGAACGCAGTATTTAAGAAACATTACTCGAACTCAAGAGGATGGGACTGCACATGTCCGTCCTATCGTCTAGATTTAGGTTTTCCTTAGCTTTCCTATACTAGTTAAGGAAAATGGCAGGATGGTGAAATTTGACATTATCTGGAGTAAGCTGTCTACTTTTGAAAGTGCATTTTTATTCACAATTGTTTCCATCACATTGGATGGATTTAAACAAGTTTACCGGTTTCGACTCTTAGCTATCACCATCAGAACTAAAAATAACACATAAAAGAGAAAATGTAAAGATACTATTATTAGTAAAAAAATTTAAAAAGTACTAGATAAAGCTACAAAAGTAATGCGTCGAACCGTGTTCTGATGCCCTTGACATTAACTACGCCTGAGGGAGCCCACGCACATGCTTCCCTTACATGTACGTATTAGGCCAAGACTGAGTATTTAAGGAAACTGTGCCTACTCTTCATTACCGGTTTCGTCCAGGTTTATGGTACATGCTGGTCTTGGCGAGGAACGAAAGTGGCAGAAGTGGGAGCTTGCGATGGCCAAGCCTTCCAAGCGTTTAGGAAAAAGAAATGCATTTTTGGCGGGGTTCTCGCTGAGTGTTACCCTTTTAGCTAACGTGGTACCCAGGAAGGGGCTGGGGCTTCGGAAAGCGTACAGAACGGTGGGCCGAGGGTTGTTTAGTCCAGTCCCTATGAGGAAAGTTTTTTTTTTTAATTTTCAGCTTTTACATTCAATTTTAAATACGCCCAAATAATTCAGCATATTGTATTTATTAATGTTTAAGGTATCAACAGGAAAGGCAAAGGAAAATTTGGAACTGCAACTAAATTTCGAAGTACGGATTGTAAGGTGTACAATAGAACTTCGTATATGAAGTTAGATACTTTATTATTTTGTAGTTGATGATTTACACATGAAAGCGAGGGTAGAAGTAATTCTGTGGACATCTTGCAAACGCCGCATTCTCACAATTGAATGATTGTTTTAAAGTTCTATAGAACAACAAATTTACATTCAGGAAAAGTTCTCTCTCATCGCACTTTGCAGAAACCCCGTGTAAGTCATTGTACCAAATATTGGCGAGGACACCTTTTGATGTAGACTGCAACGTATTTTCACACATCTTCTCTGGATCTGATTTCTTTTTCTCTCTCGATGAGCCAAAAGTAATTTTCAATCTTTCTGATCAAATTCTTTACCCTACGATAAAAATAGACGGCTCAAGGATGCATTAGCGGGGTGCATTTAAGTGAAATCATTTTAATACTGCACGATGACAATTTATCATTATCTCGAAAAATTTCATCTCTCTGTATACAGTATATAAGCCAATTTGTTGACTGACTGACTGACTGACTCATCGTAGACCAAACTAGACTGCTACGGATGTTTGGTTGAATTGTGGGAGGGGACCAACCAGCGGGGTCATCGGTACCATCTGATGAAGAAGGCCGTTTTCCATCTGCCTAATTCCGAAACTGCATCCGTTTCGGTCTATATAGTATCTGCTGAAAGCATTACGATTAATTTTGCAAACACCTCAGCTTAAGAATTTCACCTATATTATTATGTAATTACAATTTTAAGTAATTACTATACTTTTAACACTGGACTTTATGAAACATTCCTATTTTAGGTGAAATTTTACAGCTGAAAGTCATAGCATTATATTTAGTCTTTTTTAACTGTCCTTATGTATTAGCTTGTTTTCATTTATGGACCGTTACTTTTTGTCTTAATCTTAGCATGTATGTATGTGACTTGAAAACTATTAAAGTCATTAACAACCACTATCTGCTCTAAGAAACAAGCTCGCTTTTTATTTCTTTTACCTGTGAGGGAAGTCACATTAACCGATTCACTACAGTGTCGAAGCAAGATTGTTTTGTAACGTAGTACATGACCTGACTGGGCATGTGTTACAGTGTTTGTACTAGTCGGCTGTATGTAAATACTGACAATATGTTTATTCCTTTTTTACTGTCAGATCTACTTACATGCAGAATTAACTGATTGTACAGAGTTAATAATACATTATTCGTCTCATTTATAGAGAAAAATAGAGTCACTGAGAATGACAGCCAGTACCGGAAATTGAATCTGCACAACGGCCTGAAGCAGTGACGACTCGGCTATACAGGAGGACATTCACGAATACAAACTGTGTTTTTCTTTTCTGCACTATCTACGTTATGCTATTGTCGCTTGCGCCTTCATTCCGAACAATGCATTGTGCAGCTCTCCACACTAGCATTTCTGGTGGAAGCATCAGCGATAACTACTTCATTCTACATCCGCTTCAACTTGCTTACTGCCTTCATCCCTTGACCTCGATCTACAATTGTTACAGTACACACTTCCATCAAATATCTAACTGACACTTCCTTGATCCTTTGGAACTTTTTCATCAAAGTATTCCTCCTTTTAGTCAAGTTGTCCCATAAATTTCTCTTCTCCATGGTTAAATTCAGTACCGCCCCATTAGCGACGCTGGCTACTGATCCCATCTTTAGTTCAAATGTTTCAGATGGCTCTGAGAACTATGTGACTTAACATCGAAGGTCATCACTCCCATAGACTTAGAACTACTTAAACCTGACTAACCTAAGGAAATCACACATATCCATGCCAGAGGCAGGATTCGAGCCTGCACCCGTAGCGGTCGCGCAGTTCCAGACTGAAGCGCTCGGCTGCCACGGCCGGCTCATCTTTTGTCTCCTTCCATAGCTCCACATTTCAAAAGTTTATATTCCCCTTCTTGTCTCAACTGCTTATAGTTCGCGTTTCAGTTCCGTACAAGACTATAGTAGAAAGTTTGCGGCTTTTCTCCACTATATATGTCATACTAATTCTAAATTTTGGATTCTATGCTTGATGCAACTTATAATATATGCCCCGTTAATGACTATAGTGAAGAACATGTAGAATGCCTTGTGGTGTGAGAAAGAGTATTATGGCCCTAATTTCGTTAGGATAAATCTGTATGACAAATTGTAAATCTTCGTTTGTTGAGTGTCAGAAATCTCCAAAAGTTCCTCACCGACTGCTTCGAAAATTTGATATACCGTTGCATTCGGAAACACGCGTTTTTATATAGCTATTTTTAATGTATGTAATACACAAAAATATGTAATATATAAGGGGTAATGTCATTAGCAAAAATCTCGAAAATTTCTTGACCGATTTACTTCAAATTTTTACACAGTACTCCAATGAACATTCAGAAGGACATAGATGAAATATTTTCAAAATGTATAATATGTATGTAAAATTATGATAGTGCAATATTGATAGTTGCATTTGTGGTTTATCTGCTTATTAGAATACTACAGCGGAATCTGACTTTGCAACAACAACAAAGAAGTCTCAAGCCCAGAGAGAAGAGGAGGTGGGCAGAAGAGTGCGAGAATATGGAGAGAAATCAGAAAAGAGATGGGCATAGAAAGGGGGCAGCAGCAGATGGTGAGGGAGGGGGGGGGGGGAGAAGATGGACTAAGGAAGGGGGTAGGAGTTGATGGACAGAGTAACGGTGGAGGATAGAGGGGTCAGGAGGAGACAGAGAGAGAGGAGGAGGAGGAGAAGATGGATTGAGGAAGAGGGGAGGAGGAGCCAGATTCAGAGAGGGTAGATAGAGGGGGAGGACAAGTTGGACAGAGATAGGGGGAGACAAATATTAGTACACGTATGCAGTTTCCACACCTATTAGAAATGAGTGCTTTCTCTTTTCTTTCTTTTCGACTCAACCAGACTAAGCTACACTAACACGTAGCCGGGAACAGCTTGTAAACAAATGTTTGCTTTGACATTTTGATATACCTTTGCATTGGAAAAAAGGCGTTTTTATATAGCTCTTTTTAACGAATGTAATTCACAAAAATATGTAAAATATAAGTGGTAATGTCATTAGCAAAAATCTCGAAACTTTCTTGGCCGATTTACTCTAAATTTTTATACAGTACTCTAATGAACATTCGGAAGGACATACATGAAATATTTTCAATATGTATAATATGTATGTAAAATTATGATAGTGAAATATTGTTAGTTGCATTTTCGGGTTATCTGGTTATGATTAGAATACTACTGCGGAATCTGAATTTGCAACAACAACAAACATTGCTCATGCCCAGAGAGAAGAGGTGATGGGCAGAAGAGTGCGAGAATATGGAGAGAAATCGGAAAAGAGATGGGCATAGAAAAGGGGCAGCAGCAGATGGAGAGGGAGGGGGAGGAGATGATGGACTGTGGAAGAGAGGAGGCGGTGATGGATAGAGTAACGGTGGGTTACAGAGTGGACAGGAGGAGAAGGCGAGGGGGGGGGGGAGATGATGGATAGAGGATGAGGGGAGGAGGAGGCAGATACAAACAGGGGTTGATAGACGGGGAGGACTAGTTGGACAGAAAAAGGGGGAGACAGAGATTAATACATGTAAGCAGTTCCCACACCTATTAGAAACGAGTGCTTTCTCTTTTCTTTCTTTTCCACTCAACCAGACTGAGTTACACCAAAACATAGCCGGGAACAGCTTGTAAATAAATGTTTATCTGAGAAATTCTACATCCTTCATGATTTACATTGTCCAGATCTTTCTCTACATCGACAAATGGTATGATAGTGTCTTGATTATTTGTAAGTGCTGCCTGTATTACCAAGCGCAACATGTGAACTACTCTTCATGCAAGATAACAAAACCGGGCTCCACTCTGGAAGAAGGCCAAGCAGCCCTCTCTGTTGATGTGATATTTCTCGTGGGTGTCAGTGCATGTGTCACCAGATGCCAGGCTTCCTTCCCTGCCTCGATAGCAGGGTCCCGAACGATTGAAACTGCCTCGGTGCCCTGCCATCGGCAGGCAGGGAAGCCAGCCACTAGCTACCAGCACAGCGGCCTCGGCACGGCATGCAGCATGCAGCAGCATCCACTGGAAGCCTGACACCATTCGTAGAAGTCGCATTGTGAGATGTAGTGCTGGAAGAATGAACTTCTGTTTGTATGAACGCATGTACACCTTCATACAACTTTCTTTAACCCTTCAAAGCCTTTCTTAAGGTAACGAAAGTATTGGGGCAAATCCTGTCCTGGGACTCACTCTGCATTGTTGCCAGATGTATCTAAGATGGTGGCGAAGTCGTCATCGAAGATGGCGTCGTCTAGACTTGTTAACCATGCATGATGTCACCAAAGATGGCGGCGATGACGTCATTCAAGATGGAGAATAGTGGTGGGAAGTTTTAATTTTGGTGGGAAGAAGATAAATTGGGCTTCCTCCACTAACCTAAACCCCCTACCCAGAAGAATGGTGGGAAGTTCAAATTCCAACAGGATAATGCATCTCTACACAGTTGTCTATACTAAGAAAAGTAAATCGCAGGAAGATAGGTCACTTGGGCTGCCTCCACTAACCTAAGTCACCTGACCGCCACTTCCTCCTATGAAGTGGTGCCAAGTTTGAATTTTGGCAGTAAACGAAGGTCACTTGTGGCTTTGCTGCTAATCTGAGAAAATGGCATGAAATAATTGACACTTGTACTAACCTCAGTCACCCGACTGCCACCTCCTCCTGCGAACTGGTGCCAAGTTTGAATTTTGGCAGATAAAAATGTTACTTTGGTTTTCACTACCAACCTAAGAAAATAGTGAGAAACCAAGATCACCTCCACCAACCTAAGTCACCTGGCCACCACCTCTTCCTAGGGATTGGTGGGAAAAGGACTCTGCCTGCACTAGGCTGGTGGAGAGAGGAAGGAGTGTACTTTAATTATTTTGGAGCAGTTTATTTAGGGGTGGAGTATATTTATCACAGTGATACAGAACACACGCTGTGTGATGCCCCACAACATACAGACCTGCAAACTACTCCTAAGTAACTCATTTGCAATGCTCTACACATGTCTGCTAATTGTAAATTGCCAAAATAACGCATTGCACAGCTTACAGACATTCAAACCACTCGTAAATATGCAATATATTTACGTCCAGAGTGCCAAACCACTAGTAAACTGTCAAAATAATAAGCCATCTAAAAGACTCTGCAAACAAGATTGATAATCGTCAACTGTCGAAATCATGCACCAGTCTTTATTTAAACAATTAGAGGCAGCTCCACCATCCAGTGTGCTCGCCACAAGATCCACACTCCAACTGACCTTGTACACACTAACAGGCACCAGAGGGCACTGTCATCCAAGATGGCGGCCATTACATCAGGTGATGATGCAAGTACAGTTATCCATGATGGCAGCAAACAGTGTGTTCACTATGAGGTCTAGTCTCAGTGCCACCAGCAGAGGGCGCCATCGTCCGTTTCATGAAGTAATCCAAGACACGCAAACAACTCCTAAATTAACGAAACAATTTCAGTACACACTTGCAGACTCCTCATTAATAATGCAGCACAGTGATGTGTAGACATGCTAAGTACTCATAAAGTGTCCAAATAACACACATCACAGCCAACAGACGGGCTCGCAAAATAATGCAATCAATGCATGCAAGCACTCTCCGCCTCCCCCTGTCCAGTAGAGCGCATAGGTAATAGGGGCAGCCCCCACGAAGTGACGCAGCCGTCAGCTGTCCAACCACGCAAATCACGCACTCGGGTCATGCAAGCATGAGGCGGTGACATCCCATTCACACTTGGTACGTGAAAAACTCCTATCGATACACGTTTCCACCTAGACACTGCGGGTGACGTGAAGGGGCGGGAGTGCAGACTCTTCAGGGGGGATGTCTGCTTTCAGCTGTGGTGGGAGGAGGATCTCCACTGTGTCCCGCTGTGCATGACCATGAGCACTTGCTTGTGTTTACCTTCTCGCAGGGCGAGTTGTATTTGTTCCTAGTTCAGTGCGACTATGGCACACACATGGCGCTACAATACGATCAAAATTACCTTCCAACCAGGTCACACATATCCTTGAGCCTATGAAATAGAACAGTACATATGCAACGATCTATGTTTAGATCTGGCGCTTGTCATGGGAATACATTTATCTATAATGGCGAGCGTGGCTTATGTTTAATTGAGTAGTGCAGAGATCTGCATGACAGTGGTGTCTAAATACGCGAACTCACTCAGATTCAAACATGCTGATGAACATATCAGTACAGTGATGGTGGATCATGCAGGCATGGGCCTGAGGACTGCAAGGGCTTTTGAGCTCCCCTTCGAGATCGCAGAGGAATTTGTCAAGGACACCTTCCAACCATATGGCGATGTCATCAGCCATGTTGCAGAAAAGTGACATACTTTTTCGACTTATAAGGTCTACAATGGTGTGCGCCAAATTAAACTTGAACTCAAGAAACATGTGCTGTCCTATTTGAACATCGGTGGTTGTCATGCAATCATAATGTATGTCAGACAACCGCATACCTGTTCTGGATGTGGGTAGGAAGGCCATGTTCAATTGAGCTGCTTACAACATAGAATTACACAGATACCAGTGGAAGACTACGTTTCCCCGAAGGGGACGACGATGCACATCATAGATGACGACGAAATGGGCAATCTGGCACATCCATCAACGTCAGAAGGACCAAGGGAGTAAGGGGAAGGACCCCCAATGCCAACCCAGATGTCACCTCTCGACAGCAACAATAGCAGCAGCAGTCCCACGGAATCAAGATGCATCATGAAATTCAGGACGATATGGACGCGGACGCGAACATTGTCCTGACCGTGGCTTTCCTAGCGGTAGGTGATACAATGCTAGATTGCCTCCCACATTTGGATATGGATGTTCACGTTCGAAGGCAATGTCGGAGGACCCCTTCTGGCGATTGCCTCCTACACACGGCCTGTCAAGATGGTGACATATCGTCATATGGCATGGAAGCTGCGCCTGCTGAGGATCTAAGTGGTGTAGACGGTTCGCTTACCCATACTACAAGTGCCCAGTTACTTCTTGAACCACAGATACAGCAGTCTATGTCGATGGATGGCCCTCCCTCCACCTCTTCCAAAGACAAAGTGGATGAGGGAAATTTAGGTGCTGATCAGCTACACAGCATCTTGTTGCACCCACTGTGGTTGGACGATGTTCAGGAACTTCCTGGAGAGCACACAGGTGACAGGGAAAGGGGTGGCATTGGGCATGCCACTCCTAGTGTGAAAGACTCATAATCTGTAGTGGTCGCGCAGTTCCAGACTGAAGCACCTACAGTCGCTCAGCTGCAACGGCCAGCTCATCTTTAGTCTCCTTCCATATTACCACATTACAAAAGCTTATATTCCCCTTCTTGCCTCAACTGCTTATAGTTCACGTCTCACTGCCGTACAAGGCTATAGTATGTAGTGTGCGGCTTTTCTGCACAATGTATGTCATATTAATTTTAAATTTGGGATTCTATATTTGATGTAACTTTTAATATAATTCCCATTAATGACTATAGTGTAGAACATTTAGAATGCCTTATGGTATGAGAAAGAGTCTTACGGCCCAAATTTCGTTAGGATAAATCTTTATAACAAATTGTAAAGCTTTATTTGTTGAGTGTCACACATCTCCGAAAGTTTATCACTGACTGCTTTGAAATTTTGATATGCCATTGCATTCGAAAACATGTGTTTTTATGTAGCTATTTTTAACGTATGTAATACACAAAAACAGGTAATATAAAAGGCGTAATGTCATTAGCAAAAATCTCGAATATTTCTTGGCCAATTTACTCTAAATTTTTACACAGTACTCTAATAAACATTCGGGAGGACATAGATGAAATATTTTCAATATGTATAACATGTATCTAAAATTATGATAGTGGAACATTGTTAGTTGCATTTGTGGGTTATCTGCATATGATTAGACTACTACCGCAGAATCTGAATTTGCAACAACAACAAACAATGCTCAAGCCCAGAGAGAAAAGAGAAGAGGAGACAGGCAGAAAAGTGCAAGAGTATGGACAGAAATCGGAAAGGAGGAGGTGGGCATAGTTAGGGGGCAGCAGCAGATGGAGAGGGAGGGAGAGGAGAAGATGGACTGAGGAAGGGAGGAGGAGGTGATGGACAGAGTAATGGTGGAGGATAGAGTGGACAGGAGGAGATGGAGAGGCAGGAGGAGAAGATGGACAGAGAAAGGGGACAGGAGGTGATGTACTTAGTAATGGTGTTGGATAGAGGGGACAGGAGAAGAAGAGAGACAGGAGGAAGAGAAGATGGACAGAGAAAGAGGACAGGAGTTGATGGACCGAGTAATGATGGGCTATAGAGCAGGCAGGAGGAGATGGAGAGGGAGAGGTTGGAGATGGACAGAGGAAGAGGGACTGGGTGATCGACAGAGTAGCAGTGGAGGGTAGAGGAGACAGGAGGAGAGAGAGAGAGAGGAGGCGGAAGAGAAGATGGACAGAGGAAGGCGACAGGAGGTGATGAACCAAGTAATGGTGGGCTGCAGAGCGAGCAGGAGGAGAAGGAGAGGCAGGGGGAGGAGAAGATGGATAGAGGAAGAGAGGAGGAGGAGGCAGATAAAGAGAGCAGTAGATAGACGGGGAGGACAAGTTGGACAGGGCAGGGGGAGACAGAGATTAGTACACGTATGCAGTTCCCACTCATATTAGAAACGAGTGCTTCCTCTTTTCTTTCCTTTACACTCAACCAGAATGAGTTACACCAACACATAGCTGGGAACAGCTAGTAAGTAAATGTCTGTCTGAGAAATTCTACGTCTTTCATGATTTACATTGTCGAAATCTTCCTCTACGTCGACAAATGGTATGAAAGTGTCTTGATAATTTGTAAGTGCTGCCTGTATTACCAAGCACAACGTCTGAACTGCTCTTCATGCAAGATAGCAACACCGAGCTCCACTCTGGAAGAAGGCCAAGCAGCCCTCTCTGCTGCTGTGATATTTCTCGTGGGTGTCAATGCACGTGTCACCAGACGCCAAGCTTCCCTCCCTGCCTCGATAGCAGGGTCCCGAACGACTTAAGCTGCCTCGGGGCCCTGCCATCGGCAGGCAGGGAGGCCAGCCACTAGCTACCAGCACGGCGGTCTCACCACGGCGTGCAGCACGTTGCAGCGTCCACTGGAAGCCTGACACCATTCGCAGAAGTCGCATTGTGAGACGTATTGCTGGAATAATGAACTTCTGTTTGTATGAACCCATGTACACCTTCATATAACTTTCTTTAATCTGTTCAGTTATGTAGAAAGCAGAATTTGTGCATATTCATTTGTGGAAGGGATATATCAAATTAGTAGTATGGAGGGAGCACATCTATTTAATGTGGTGCAAATCACATCTTGTGCTCTAGAGGTTTACAAGTTTCGAGCAGAACACAGCCTTGCGATGTGTAGGAGGGATACTGTTCATGACTATACGAGTATAAATGTTTGTTTTAGAGAGATGTGCGGGAGACTCTCTTGTTGTGCAGAATTTTTATTTCCAAAGAAGTGATTCGGGCTTGGTTACATTAACAGCCAGAGAACCTAAGGTGAACTTCAGTTTCTCACGATGCTATAGATTAAGTTGTGCTATGTGTCTACAACATGATCTTATGCTAGGGTACTAAATCGATTCTGGCAACTTATTTTAGCATCAGCTTCTGCAAATCGAAAATAGTCTAATCCGAACAATCTACTACATCAGGACTTCCAAGTGAGTACAATTATACACTTATTATGACAGTAATCATTAACAGTTTATAATTCATAAATAAATTACATTATTTATTGAAGTTCTTCATGTGGCAACGTCTGTGGTTACAAGTTTTGTGTCTTAATTTGTGGGGCAGATATAAGGAGGGATGTATGGCAAACAGGCAAAATCGCCATGAGCAGTGAGGCAATCACCCCATCGCCGTTTCAGGTTGAATAAACCCATTACGTTTATCACAGTGTCCTGCTGCACTGAGAAGTCTGTAAATGTCTGCAGCACTCTCTTGTCTGACAAGAATTGTCGACCCTTCGAGGCCTTTTTTAAGGGAATGAAAGAATTCGGTCAAGCCTGTTCTGGGACACTCTGCATTGTTACCAGATGTATCTAAGATGGCTATGATGTCGTCATCCAGGATGGCGTCGTCTAGACTTGGCAACAGTGCATGATGTCATCCAAGTTGGCGGCGATGACGTCATTCACGATGGTGAATTTTGGAGGGAATTTTGAATTTTGGGGCGAAGAAGGTAAGTTGGGCTTCCTCCACTAACCTAACCCCCTCCCCCAGAAAAATGGTGGGAAATTCAAATTCCTACAGGAAAATACATTTCTGCACGGTTGTATATACTAAGCAAAGAAAATTGCGGGAAGATAGGGCACTTGGACTACCTCCACTAACCTAAGTCACCTAGCCCCCACCTCTTCCTATCGATTGGTGCGAAAAGGACTCTGCCTGCACTAGGCTGATGGAGAGAGGAAGGAGTGTAATTATTTTGGAACAATTTGTTTAGGGGTGGAGTGTTTTTATTACAGTGATACAGAACACACGCACTGACATGCCCCACCACATACACACCTGCAAACTACTCCTAAATAACTCATTTATAATGCTCTACACACACACCTGCTAACTGTAAACCGTCAAAATAACGCATTGCACATTCTACAGACACTCAAGCTACTCGTAAATAATGCAATACATTTACGTCCAGAGAGTAAAACAACTAGTAAATTGTCAAAACAATAATCCATCTAAAATACTCTGTAAACAAGCTTGGTAATTGTCAACTGTCGAAATAATTCACCAGTCTTTATTTAAACAATTAGAGGCAGCACCACTATCCAGTGTGCTCGCCACAAGCTCCACACTCCAACTGACCTAGTGCACAGTAGCAGGCACCAGAGGGCGCTGTCGTCCAAGATGGCGGCCATTATGTCAGGTGATGATGCAAGTACAGTTATGCATGATGGCAGCAAACAGTGTGTTCACCACAAGGTCTCAGTGCCACCATCAGAGGGCGCTGTTGTCCGTTTTGTGAGTTAATCCAAGATGGTGGGGGGAAATGGTGGGAAAACGACTCTGAACACAAGTCTTTATTTTGCAGGCAATCTCTTCGCCATGAGATTTAGAGTCCAGCTGACCTAGTACATAGTACTGCCACCAGACGGTACTGTCATCCCTCATGTGACTTAATCCAAGATGGTTATCTGTAGGGGGAAATGGCGCGAAAATAACTCAGCCGGCCTTGGGCTGCTGGGGAGAGTAAGGAAGAAGTGCACTATGTTTATTTTGGAACAATTTATTTAGGGATGGACTATAATTATCGCACTGATACAAAACACACACTCTCACATGCCTGTGGCCATCTCACATAGACCTGTAAACTGCTTCTAAATAACACTCTCCAGGCACTCAAACAACTCCTAAATTAACGAAATAATTTCAGTACACACTTGCAGACTCCTCATTAATAATGCAGCACAGTTATGTGTAGACATGCTAAGTACTCATAAAGTGTCCAAATAATGCACAGCACAGCCTACAGACCTGCTCGCAAAATAATGCAATCAACGCACGCAAGCACCCTCCGCCATCACTGTCCCGTAGAGTGCACTGGAGGCAGAGGCAGCCCTCGCCCATTGACGCAGCCGTCAGCTGTCAAACCACGCACAGGCTGCTGCTCGGGTCCTGCAAGTATGAGACAGCGACATGCCATTCATACTTGGTACCTGAGACACTCCTATCTAAATACGTCTTCACCTAGACACTGCAGCCAGGCTGAATGTGCAGGAGTGCAGAGGCTCCAGGGGGGAAGTCTGCTTTCAGCTGCAGTGTGGCAAGGACGTCCACTGCACCATGCCATGCATGACCATGAGTGCTTGCTTGTGTTTACCTTCTCGCGGGGCGAGTTGTATTTGTTCCAAGTTCAGGGCGAGTATGGCACACACATGTAGCCACGATATGATCGAAATTACCTTCCAACTAGATCATTATTTCTTTGGTCCAATGAAATAGGACAGTTCATATGCGACAATCTGCGTTTAGATCTGGCGGCTGTCATTGGAATACATTTATCTATAATGGCGAGTGTGGCTTATGTTCAAATGAGTAGTGCAGAGGTCTGCGCGACAGTGGTGTCTAAATACGTGAACTCACTCAGATTCAGACATTCTGATGGGCATATCGGTGCAGTGACGGTGGATCATGCAGGCATGTGAATGAGGACTGCAAGGGTTTTTGAGCTCCCTTCGATTTCCCAGAGGAACTTGTCAAGGACGCCTTCCAACCCTATGCAGATGTCATCAGCCATGTTGCAGAAAAGTGGCAAACTTTTTCGACATATAATGTCTACAGTGGTGTGTACCCAATTAAACTTGAACTCAAGAAACATGTGCTATCCTATTTGAACATTGGTGGCTGTCATGCAATCATAATGTATGACAGTCAACTGCATACCTGTTCCGGATGTGGGCAGGATGGCCATATTCGATCAAGTTGCTTACAACATAGAATTACGCCACTTTTCTGCAACATGGCTGATGACATTGCCATATGGTCGGAAGGCGTCCTTGACAAGTTCCTCTGGGAAAACGAAGGGAGCTCAAAAACTCTTGCAGTGGGAGACTCCGTTTCCTTGAAGGTGACGGTAATCCTGCCCCTCACTTATGCTCAGACGACGACGCACACCATAGATGAGGACGAAACAGGCAATCGGGCATATCCATCTACATCATAAGGACCAAGGGAGGAAGAGGAAGGATCCCCGATGCCAACCCAGATGTCGCCCCCTCCACAGAAATAATAGCAGCAACAGTCCCACGGAATCCAGATGCATCATAAAATTCAGGACGGGATGGACATAGACGCAAACATTGTCTTAACCATGGCTTTCCTAGTGGGAGGTGATACGACGCTGGATGCCTACCACATTTGGATATGGATGTCCACATTCGAAAAGAACGTCGGCGGACCCCTTCTGACGATTGCCTCCTACACACAGCCTGTCAAGAAAGTGACATCTCGTTATATGGCATGGATGGTGGGCCTGCTGAGGATCTAAGTGGTGAGGATGGTTTACTTGCCCATACTACAAGTGCCCAGTTACTTCTTGCACCACAGATACAGCAGATCATGTCGATGGATGGCGCTCTGTCCACCTCTTCCAAAGACGTGGGTGAGAGAGATTTAGGTTCTGATCTGCTACACAGCATCATGTTGCACCCACTGTGGTCGGATGATGTTGAGGAACTTCCTGGAGAGCACACAGGTGACAGCAAAGGGGATGACATTGGGGATGCCACTTCTAGCGTGAAAGACTCATGATCTCTAACGGTTCTAGCATCTCTTGCGGTTATCTTCGACATGCCATGGCGTCTACCCTAGATGAAGAGGCAAGGCAGCGCACCTTTCGCCTTGCCACAATCAATATCAATGCAATAAGGGCACCACACAAACTGACAATTCTACAAAGCATGCTCGATCCAGTGGACATCGACATGGCCATCTTACAGGAAGTATGTGTCGCTAGTTCCCCTGATTTATACGTATATGTCGCCCCCATCTCCCACGCCTCTTCTACCGATTGTGGTGTGGCTGTCCTGCTATGGGAAGCGTTGGCGGCTACGGACATACAGTACCTGCCGAGTGCAAGAGCCATGGCCATAACTGTCAACGGTGTACGACTTATCAATGTGTATGCCCCTTGAGCATCAGGGAGACGGGGAGATCGAGCCCGCTTTATTTTTCAGAAGATATTACGCGTCTCTATATAGGCCACATAGATGATACAGCGATAAGAGGAGATTTTAACTGTACTTTATCTCCACCTGATCAGCAGCCATATCACGTCCTGTGTGCGGAATTGGGAATGCTAGTGCATGACCTCCACCTGCTCGTCATGTGGCACCACATCCACGGCCCAGCTCCTGGTTACAACCATTATACACGTCATTCGTCAAGTCGATTAGACAGGATTTACGTCACAAGCACCCTTTCGACGACGACGAGAGGAGCAGAGCTCTGGCCCACTGCATTCACCGACCACACAGCCTATATTTGCACCATTGACCTCCAACCTGCACGTGTGTGGTGCAGCAGGTCCCCCTGAAAACTGAACGTCGCCCATCTGGACGAGCCAGTATGTAAAGGTGTTATTGAAGAGTCATGGAACGCATCCTTACAGCGTCGTGATCGTTACCGATCGACCCTCAGTTGGTGGATTTAATGTGAGAAGCCTGCTCTTAGGCGCACCATCATGGCTTATGGCCGGGAAGCGGTGGCATGGAGGAGAAGAACGGAAATCTTTTATTACACCGTCCTACAGGAATGTCTTGCTATGGAGCCCTCACCTTACAGGCAAATCATAGTCAATCACGTGAAAGCGCAGCTCGTCTCTTTAGCATGCCATCATTTACAGGGTGCTGTTATGCAGTTGTGTGCTCCAGACATGATACAATCAGAAAGGCCATCTATGTACCACGTGCTTGTGGAGTGCAGGAGGCGCCGTAGGGCGCTGGTAACTGACATGATAACGGACAACGGTCGACATGTGGTAGAACAAGCAGATATAGCAGAAGCCTTCTATGCGCACTACACTCACCTTTATTCAGCAGTGCTCCCTGATATGGCGACGGTAGACACCATTCCAGCGCATGTCCACGGTACAGTTCCAGCTGACACAGTGCCAACTTTACTGGAAGAAATGACAGCAGAGGAACTGCTCGACGCCATTGGTAAAGGTGCTCCGCATAAATCATCAGGAATCGACGGATTACCATTAGAGTTCTATCGAGCCTTTAAACAACTGTTGGTACCGTGTAGGGTTGAAATTTGTCAGGAATTTATGTCCCTAGGTATACCATTGCCTGCACTGTTCTTGGAAGGACTGTTTGTACCCATCCATAAACCGAAGGGAGGGAATCATGTCAAGGGTTATCGCCCCTTAACGTTATTCAGCAGTGACTTCAAGATCTTTTCGAGGCTGCTATCAGAGCGTATTCACAGCACACTATTACGCGTCCTGTCCAGCGATCAGACGTCCTTGGGGGGACCCAACAACATCAAAACTGCTTTATGTCATTACAGAGATATCTCCCTTGCACGGGTGACACGTGTGCCGGCAGCCCTGGCGTCTATCGACTTTAGCCATGCTTTTGACCGTGTGGGCCACACTTTCCTCATGGCAATTCTACGGCGCATGGAATTACCCCAACCCCTTTATCACAGTGTTGACACGCGTTCTGCATGGTGCTACTTCTCGAGTTCTTGTTAATGGAAGACAGATGGCACCCATTATGATCCGCTGGTCAGTACGACAGGGATGTCCATTATCTACTTTGTTATTTGCATTTGCCTTAGAACCTTCGTTGTGTGGTCTCCAAGACAGGCTCACTGGGATAAAGTTTGGCGGCTCCATCTATCGCTGCACTGCATATGTGGATGATTTGATGACCGTCATACGTGGAGCTGACAATATGGCGGCGACTTTGGACTGCACTGCAACCTACGGTACAGCTTCTGGTACCCAAATCAACGTTGACACGTCCGTCGCCTTGAGCAGCGGGATTGGGCTACCGCAGGAACACATTGCCCCCTTACGTTTCAGTGATACTGACCGCTGCTTGGGCTTAGATTTCATGAACGACATGCGATGTTCGATGACGCTCAATTATCGACGCCTTCTTAACCGAATTCGGGCCGGAATTGCAAATCAGCGCTTGCGATCCCTCAACATCGTTCAGCGGGCGCATTATGCCAATGCATACCTTGCGTCCAGCATACGACATGTCGCCCAAACGCTACCCATCCCGAACCCCTTGGCTCGTGGCATTATGTCAGCGCTGGGATACTTCTCCGGCACTGGTATGTTACTGAAGATCAGATACGTATCTCTGATTCTCCCCTAGGAAAAAGGTGGTCTCGGCCTAGTTAACATGACAGGGCCATTGCCCTCTATGTTAGCTCACATTTATGTCTGCTGCGTCGTTGCCCTACAAGCCTCACGAGTTTGCTTCTGACGGCGCTACGACCTACTTCACCAAGAGCGACGGTGCCGCTACAGGACATCCCAGCGCCCCTCTTTTATATAGGACGTTTCTATTTAGAACAAAGTTATTCTAGTGTAACGCTCACTACACCACGAATGGCCACAACTCGATGCCTATATCACGATATGCAGCAACGCCGACCCCTAAATGTGGTCGAACTAAAATGTCCTGATGTACGCTGGCGCATGGTCTGGAACACTGTACACGATGCTATGCTTGATTACGATGTTGTTTCCTAATGGTACATAGTCGTTAACTGGAAGCTGGTGACGCAAGAACGTCTCTACAATATCCACATGGCAGTATCTCCCAGTTGTGTGGGTTGTAATACAGTAGATTCTGACGAGCACCGCCTCAGTTGTGGAGAGGCGGAACCGGTTTGGCACCTAGTGCGGCTGATGCTGGCTTATCTCTTGCAGGTTACGCCGGAGCATATATCTTCACGCACGTTATTGTTTCTTGATGAGACATTTTACCCCACGACATGGACCAACTGCGTCACCTACTTTTGGCTCTATTTGCAAGAAAGACATCATGCTATTGCCGGTCATACTAGATATCGACAGTGCTTCACAAACTACCGACGGAGTGCCTTTCACAACCCGGTATGTTCCAGGCAGTGATAGATGCCGTCAGAACGAACTGCAAACAATCATACATTGAACTATCTTTATCAATGGGCGCAGTTGCTGGGAAGTCTAACTACGAAGTGGTAACTTTATTTTCGTGTTATTTATGTTTTACTATCTTCGATGGTGTCTTCATTCTGTTGTAGCTTTCCAGGCCTGATTAACTATGACTGTCCACACATTGATATCTACATAAAAAAAGGTAGAGCACTCGCTTAGCATGTGATAGGTACCGGGCTCGATACCCGCCGCCGCCAGGCTTTAAGTTTTGTGAGTACATGGTACAACACACTACACAACCTGTGACATTGATATGACAATCGCTCGTCAGGACCAGACTGTATGACCATGTGATCCATATTTGTAATCTAAGTGATGGATCACGAGCAAAGATGAATCAAAGTGTGCATAAAAAGATGTGGCTATTAAACAGGATGATTGATCGTTGTCCTAGAGCGTAATGATTACATTCATATTGTGTTTTTATGAGCAGTGTTTTACCCTAGAGCACTTCTAGCAGCTTTTTCCCAAAACAAAAATACTAGAATTTAGAAAACGAGCAGTTCCATGGATGAGATGAATAACTGTACTGTGAAATGTATGGCTGACATCGAAAATCAGTATTACAAAGCTTTCACCTGCAGTGCATTGAAAATGAAGTTTTTAAATAATACTAATAATATATTAAAGGAAAAAAAAGAGGGGGCGCGCACAGCCGGGCAAGTTGACTCTTATTTCCGAGTATACAGTCATGGCTATACTGACGTCACAGAATTGCAAGGTGCGATCATGTCAGACACATACACAGACAACTCCGAGCAGCACTTGTCTTTACCATTGATGACAGAATAGCACAGGCTGCTTTCACCCTAATGGAACATACAAGCTGCGTCACTGACACCTCGCTGCGAAACGCCTAAGTGGCGACTCGCCATGTAAAAGGTTCTCAATGTTATTCTTACATCACATGGCTTTGTAAAAAATAACAGCCAAGTCGACCTCTTTGGCATTGTATAGTATCCCAGAAATAGTTAACGCTTGCTTTCTAGATGTCTCAGCCTGTCTGCACGAAAATTCTTACCCTAACAGAACCTGTTTACGAAAACAAAGCAGAATAACCTAATCTATCACGTATTAACGTCCCTGCTCTCAATATATGCAAACGTTCCCCCCTCCCCTCCCCCTCCCCCCCCGTATGTAGAGGCTCCTATATCCTAGCACAAAGGATGTGAATGAATCGAGCATTATAATTGGCTCTTATCGAATTTACCCATCGAATATCACCGATATCGAAGCACTGTCCGCATTTTTTCCTTCTGCAGACGAGATTTTACACATATCGTTATATTGCACTGACAATTAAATCATATACAAACTATCATACATATCGTCATTTATTGAGAAATACATATCTAGGCATGAAGAATGAATATGTAGGATATTAATAAAGATTTTTATATTTAAAAATCCTTACGAATTTCACGTAAAAAATAAGAGGCAGATGGTATTACTTTTCAGCACGAACTTCTTTGTATGTTTTTCAGCTTTCTCTACCAATGTAACAGCCACTTACCACCAAGATAGACTCACCTCCCGTGCTTCTTTAAGTAACTCTACAACAGTTCACTGTTTCCCACAACATACGATCTGTGTTACTGAGTGGCTAAGACGATCACCTGGTTGCAGTTGCAAGTTGCCTATCTAATGGATTCGAGGAGCAACAAAATTCGATCTTCAATGTTGCATATAATTCCTGACCGAAGATATAAATTTAAAATAACATATGGTCTAGTCATTAACAGAAATAATCTGACATTGAAGGTTTGACAATGCAAATCTGTTACTGAAATTAGAAACTATGTAAGTCTTGCAGTAGCGCAACTTACAGTGCACAAATTACTCAGACTATATTCACCCAGTTTTTGAGGACGAGAGCATCTGCAGACTTTCAATAATTTTACATACAACTTCAAATCTTTTCAAAACATTTTCGTGTTGACACTCCCCCCACTATAATAATAGGAGAAAAGTGTATCACATACTACATTTTTGCTGTTCTCTAATGAACTTTTGGAAGGACATAGATGAAATATTTTCAATATGTATAATATGTATGTAAAATATGATAGTGAAACATTGTTAGTTGCATTTGTGGGTTATCTGCTTATGATTAGAATACTACCGCGGAATCTGAATTTGCAACAACAACAAACAATGCTCAGTCACATAGAGAAGAGAAGACGGGCAAAAGAGTGCGAGAATATCGATAGAAATCGGAAAGCAGGAGATGGGCATAGAAAGGGGGCAGCAGCAGATGGAGAGGGTGGGAGAGGAGAAAATGGGCTGATGAAGTGGGAGGAGGTAATATACAGAGTAACGGTAGAGGATAGAGGGGACAGGAAGAGACAGAGAGAGAGGAGGAGGAAGAGAAGATGGACAGAGGAAGGGGACAGGAGGTGATGGACCAAGTAAAGGTGGATTACAGAGTGGACAGGAGGAGAAGGAGAGGCAGGGGGAGGAGTAGATGTTTAGAGGAAGAGGGGAGGAGGAGGCAGATACAGAGAGCGGTAGATAGACGGGGAGGACAAGTTGGACATGGACAGGGGGAGAGAGAGATTAGTACACGTATGCAGGTCCCACACATATTAAAACGAATGCTTTTTCTTTTCTTTCCTTTCCTTTCCACTCAACCAGACTGAGCTACACCAACACACAGCTAGGAACAGCTTGTAAATAAATGTTTGTCTGAGAAATTCTACGTCTTTCATGATTTACATTGTCGAAATATTTCTCTACATCGACAAATGAAAGTGTCTTTATAATTTGTAAGTGTTGCCTGTATTACCAAGCGCAAAGTCTGAACTGGTCTTCATACAAGATAACAGCACCGGGCTCCACTCTGCAAGAAGGCCAAGCAGCCCTCTCTGCTGCTGTGATATTTCTCGTAGGTGTCTGTGCATGCGTCACCAGACGCCAGGCTTCCCTCCCTGCCTCGATAGCAGGGTCCCGAACGATTTAAAGTGCCTCGGGGCCCTGCCATCGGCAGGCAGGGAGGCTAGCCACTAGCTACCAGCACGGCGGGCTCACCACTGCGTGCAGCATGCGGCAGCATCCACTGGAAACCTCACACGATTCATAAAAGTCGCATTGTGAGACATATTGCTGGAAGGATGAACTTCTGTTTGTATGAAACCCGTATACACCATCATATAACTTTTTAAAATCTTTTCAGTAATGTTTCAATCAGAAATTGTGCACAATCAGTTGAAGAAGTGTTAGTTGAAATTCGTATTATGGAGGTAGCATGACTGTTTGGTGTGGCGCAACGCACATCATGCTCTAAATGTTTACACGTTTCATGCAGCAACAGACATTCAAACCACTTGTAAATAATGCAATATATTTGCGTCCAGAGAGCCAAACAACTCGTAAATTGTCAAAATAATAATCCATATAAAAGTCGTTGCAAACAAGCATGCTAATTGTCAACTCACAAATCATCCACCAGTTTTTATTTAAAGAATTAGAAGCAGCACCACCATCCAGTGTGCTTGCCACATGATCGACACTCCATCTGACTTAGTACACAGTACAGGCACGAGAGGGTGCTGTCTTTCAAGACGGCGACCATGACGTCAGGTGATGATGCCAGTACAGTTATCCATGATGGCAGGAAACAATGTGTTTGCCACAAGGTCTAGTCTCAGTGCCACCAGCAAACGTCGCTGTTGTCAGTTTCGTGATGTAATCCAAGTTGGTGGGGGGGGGGGGGGGGGGATGGCGTGAAAACGACTCAGTCTGCTCCGGGCTGTTGGCAGAATATGGAAGGAGTGCACTTTGTTTATTTTGGAACAAGTTATTCAGGGATGGAGTATATTTATCACACCAATAAAAAAAAACCAAGCTCTGACATTCTTGGGGCCATCTCACACAGCCCACAGACCTGTAAAATGCTTCTAAATAATGCTTTCCAGACACGCAAACAACTCCTAAATTAATGAAATAATTTCAGTACACACTTTCAGACTCCTCTTAAATAATGCAGCACAGTGATGTGTAGACATTCTCAGTACTCGTAAAGTGTCCAAATAATGCACAGCACAGCCTACAGACCTGCTCGCAATATAATGCAATCAATGCACGCAAGCACCCTCCGCCAACCCCTGTCCAGTAGAGCACACAGGAGGTAGCGGCAGCCCTCGCAAAGTGACACAGCTGTCAAACCACGCGCAGGTCATCGCTCGGGTCCTGCAAGCATGAGGCGGCGACATCCGATTCATAATTGGTATCTGAGAAACTCCTATCTAAATACATTTTCACCTAGACAGTGCAGCCAACGTGAATGGGCAGGAATGCAGATGCTTCAGGGGGCGCACACTTCTGCAAACCACCGGCGGACCCATGTGAATGTTGACTCTGTTTTGGAGTATACAGTCAAGGTTATACTGACGTCACAAAATTCCAAAGTACGATCATATCTGACTCATATGCAGACACCTCCGAGCAGCGCTTATCTTTACCATTGATGACAGACTAGCACAGGCTGCTCTCACCCTAATGGAACATACGAGCTGCGTCACTGACACCTCACTGCAAAACGCCTAAGTGGCAACTCGCCATGTAAAAGGTTCTCAATGTTATTCTTACCTTACATGGTCTTGTAAAAAATAGCAGCCAAGTCGTCCTCTTGGGAATTGTATATGTCCCAAAAGTAGTTAACGCTCACTTTCTTGATGTCTCGGCATGTGTGCACGAAAATTCTTACCCTAACAGAGCCTTTTTTCGACAATAACGCAAATAACCGAGTCCATCCTGCTCTCAACATACGCAAACGTTCCCCCCACTATGTAGAGGCTGCTATATCCCAGCACAATGGATGTGAATGAATCTAGCATTATAATCGGCTCTTATCGAATTTACCCATCGAATTACTGATACCATGATATCGAAGCAATGTCCACTTTTTTTCCTTCTGCAGGTGAGATTTTACACAGATCGCCATATTGCACTGACAATTAAATCATATACAAACTACCATACATACCGTCATATATTGAGAAATAATTATGGAGGTGTGAAGAATGAATATGCAGGATATTATTAAAGATTTTTTTAAAAAATACTTATGTGTTTCATGTAAAAAAAATGGCAGGAGGTGTTACTTTTCAGCATGAACTACTTTGTATGTTTTTCAGATTTCTCTGCCAATGTAACAACCACTTACCACCAAAACAGACTCACCTCCACTATTTCTTTAAGTAACACCATCACAATTCACTGTTTCCCACATATACGATCTGTGTTACTGAGTGGCTATAAAGGTCACGTGGTCGCAGTTGCAAGTTGCCCATCTAATGGCTGCTAGAAGCAACAAAATTCGATTTTCAACGTTTCACATAATTCCTTACCGAAGTTATTTTAAATTTATAACATATAGTCTAGTCACTAACAGGTATGACCTAACATTGAAGGTTTGATACAACAATTCTGTTACTGAAGTAAGAAACTTTATGTAAGTCTTGCAGTAGCACAACTTACGGTGCACAAATTACTCAGACTATATTCATCCAGTTTTTTAGAACGAGAGCATCTTTCGACTTTCAATAACTTTACATATAACTTCAAATCTTTTCAAAACTTCTCTTGTTGACATCCCTGCAGCAGAATAATATGGAAAAAGTTCATCGCATACAACATTTTAGCTGTTCATGCAGTAAAACATTAGGCATAACGTTTTATTACCTCTTCCCTAATAACACAATTTGTCATATATTTTTCTGACAGTATTCACTTATACTAATGAATATACCAGCTAAATTGTATCATTATATGATACGTGGTCTGTGAGATATGTCGTCTTGAACACTGAGATGCGTGAAAAATAAGGGAATTCGACTCTTTATAGAATCTTGGGTGGGGTTGTATAGGTGGTGGGAGGACGATGCTGGTAATGATCTAAGCGCAGGACAACATTGCTGCTCTATAACATAAAATGAAACGAATACCTGTTCATTGGCGTCGTATCCCATTATCAGTTCAATACTTTTTATCCTCAACAACTGTATGGTCTCCATCTATTCGAGTCCGTATAAAATCGTTTCAACTACCGTATCACTCTCATCTTTTCAAACTTCTACACTCTGTAATAAAAATCCTACGTCTAGAAGTGGAGTTAAAAGTGGGTCGTCTGAAAACAACTCAGTTTTTCTAATGACGTTTATGAATGCCCTATCACCTGTTACAATATAGAAATCTCGTATAACCATTCCATCCCGTATGGCCCTGCTATTTACATCCTTACGATTTCATCTAGTATGTGGACCAAGTCATACACACCGATATGGCAAGCTCTGACTTCAATATTTACAAATCTGTCGTGTATGTATCACGTCCCGGCCACCATAATTCGCATCCCTAAATACATCAGCAAGAAATTAGCTAGTAACTGTTGTAACTATTCAGCCTCTTACCGAACGCAGTATTTAAGAAACATTACTCGAACTCAAGAGGATGGGACTTCAGATGCCCGTCCGATCATCTAGTTTTAGGTTTTCCATATTTTTCCTATACTAGTTCAAGATAATAATAGGATGGTGAAATTTTAGATTATCTGTAGCAAGCTGTCTACTTTTGAAAGTGCATTTTTATTCACAATTGTTTCCATCACGTTGGTTGGATTTAAACAAGTTTACCGGTTTCGACTCTTAGCTATCACCATCATAACTAAAAGAAACAAATAAAAGACAAAATGTAAAGATGCTATTATTAGTAACAACATTTACAAAGTACTAGATAAAATTACAAAAGTAAGACGGCA
Source organism: Schistocerca piceifrons (assembly GCF_021461385.2). Taxonomy (NCBI): domain Eukaryota; kingdom Metazoa; phylum Arthropoda; class Insecta; order Orthoptera; family Acrididae; genus Schistocerca; species Schistocerca piceifrons. The sequence goes on along the minus strand of NC_060139.1, from coordinate 316,053,490 downwards.
ATAAAGTATTTTGAAGGCTAAATCTGTGATAACTGGTATTCCACTTCTCGGTTAGCAATAAAAAAGAAAAACACATTTTTCAGTGCTTTCGTAAAATCAAACCCCAAGGGAGTGCAATAAGGGGTGAAAATATTTAAGAAAATATTTCTTTACTTTAAAAAAATACCTATATTTATGAAAATTGTTGTTTCACTTCTTGGTTAGATATAAAGAAATACTTGTTAGGGGATGAAAGTTGCTATGCAGATATCTCCACAAGAATGAAATGGCATGACTCCAGCTACCAGAAGTGCTCTTTGGTCAGAAGTACATTCACAAAGGATCATGTATATGTGGCCTTAATTAGCATGAAAACCTTACAGGGTGTTGCAGTTTGTGAACAACATAAAAATTCTATTAAATAAATACAAAACAATATCTGCGGGCCATACAGTCTACACGAGCAAAGCAGCGGGCGCTAGGCCAATCGTATAATAACTGTGGATTTGTTTGTCCTCTCCAAGAGTCAGTTAACAGCAAAAATTTGTTCTGCTCCACGTTGGACGTCACCGCATCAGTAAAAGATTTTTGGTGTATAAGTGGTGCTATTCTCACAGATCTTCACGAGGTAATGATGAGGTTCCTACATTTTTCCGGGTACTCGGGTACTCATCCACTGTTTATTGAACCCTGGATCCAAAACCTCCTTTGTCATTCCTTTTCATATCTTTTACGAAAATGGTGAAAAATACAATACTTCAGCTCTGTATCGGCTTATTTGCAGTGTCAGTCACGTAAGAACTGGAAATAAAAATGTTTCCACTTAGGGACTCGATGCTGCTAACGCCAGTAACGTTCTGTAGCCTTCCCACTGTCGACTGCTGCTCAGAAAATATACACTAAAATAAATGGTTCGTGCCTCGACCGACGCGTGTCAAAAATGTCCATTTTTTTAAATTTTTGGTCATCTGAAGCTCCCACACTGTCACTTGCGATTCTGGCGATGCCCTGCATATACCATAAATTTGAACCAAATCGGGGATAACGCATTTCTCCGGTAAGATAAACGATTACCGGCGCCATGGGGAGCATGCACCGACTAAAACGAAATCAACATGTTTGTTCACTACTGCAGTTAGGAGCATATTCAATTATAAAAGCAAAAAAAACATAAGCAAAGCATAACTGTAAAGGGCGCAGTAAATCTACCAGGAAAATAAAATTCAAGACGAACACAATGACAAACGTCATAGTGCAGTCACCTGGGTTCACTATCTGCAGGCAGGCTCTTCTTATTCCTTTCAGTTGGAGTTATGGGCATCGTCCAGGTAGGCTTAAGAGAAACTGCTGTACCACATCCTGCCCGTCCTGGTTGCTGTAGGTCTCTGCCTGTTGCTTCGTCAGATTTTGTGCATCATGGGAGGGGGAGCACATAGTTACATTTATCTTCTTAAGAGACACTACATCAGACAATCGGGAGGACACTAGACATCATCAGGAGACCGACTATTGGAAGATACTGCAGTAACGGAATTAAATCAAAATCCTTGCAGCATGTTATTTTTCGCTATCGAAGATCTCCAGTTCCTCCGCAATACTGAGAAACCTTGTGTAAAATGTGAGTGCTTCGTCCCATGTTTGTAAATGAGTAATTATGTACCGTAGTATACTCGCCAAAAACCGCTTGCTTCTGCAGAAAAATTTTTCCCATTTGCCTAATTCCGAAACTTCGTCCACTTCGGCCTATATAGAATCTGTTGAAATCATTACGATTAATTTTGCAAACACATCAGATTAAGAATTTCACCTATTTATGATGTAATCGCAATTTTAAGTAATTGCTATACTTTTAACACTTGACTTTCTGAAACATTCGGATTTTAGGTGAAATTTTACAGCTGATAGTCATAGCATTATATTTAGTCTTTTTAACTGTCCTTATGCTGTAACTTGTTTTCATTTATGGACCGCTACTTTTTTTCTTAATCTTAGTATGCATGTATGTGACTTGCGAAATATTATATCCATTAACAACCACTATCTGCTCTATGAAACAATCTCTTTCTTTATTTCTTTTAGCTGTAAGGGAAGTCACATAAACGATTCATTACAGAGTCGAAGCAAGATTGTTTTGTACCGCAGTATGTGACTGGGCATGTGTTACAGTGTTTGTACTAGTCGGCTGTATGAAAATACTGCGAATATATTTATTCCTTTTTTACTGTCAGGTCTACTTATATGCAGAACTAACTGCTTGTGCCGAGTTAATAATACATTATTCGTTTCATTTATAGAGAAAACCAGAGTCATTTAGAATGACAGCCAGTATCGGAAATCGAACCTGGACAACGGCCTCAAACAGTGACGACGTGGCTATAGAGGTGGGCATTAATGAATACAAACTGTGTTTTTCTTTTCTGCACTATCTACGTTATGTTATTGTCGCTTGTGGCTTCATTCCGAACACTGCTTTGTGCAGTTCTCCACACTAGCATTTATGGTGGAAGCATCAGCGAATAACTACTTCATCCTACATCCGCTTCAACTTGCTTACTGCCTTCATCTCTTGGCCTTGATCTACAATTTTTACAGCCCACACTTCCCTCAAATATAAAACTGACGTTTCATTGATGCTTTGGAATTTGTCCATCAAAGTATTCCTCCTTTTAGTCAAGTTGTGCTGTAAACTTTTCATCTCCTCGGTTGAATTTAGTACCTCCCCAATAGCAACGCTGTCTATTCATCTCATCTTTAGTTCAAATGTTTCAAATGGCTCTGAGCACTATGGGACTTAACATCGGAGGTCATCAGTCCCCTAGACTTAGAACTACTTAAATCTAACTAACCTAAGGACATCACACACATCCATGCCCGAGGCAGTATTCGAACCTGCGTCCGTAGCGGTCGCGCGGTTCCAGACTGTAGCGCCTAGAATCGCTCGTCCACACCGGCCGGCTGCACACTTAGCGGTCACGCAGTTCCAGACTGAAGCGCCTAGAACCGCTCGGCCACAACGACCGGCTCATCTTTAGTCTCCTACCATAGCACCACATTTCAAAAGCTTATATTCCTCTTCTTGTCTGAACTGCTTATAGTTCGCGTTTCACTTCCGTACAAGGATCTAGTATAAAGTGTGCGGCTTTTCTGCACTATGTCTAAATTTTGGATTCTATGTTTGATGCAACTTACAATATAATCCCCGTTAATGACTGTAGTGTAGAACATGTAGAGTGCCTTATGGAGTGAGAAAGAGTCCTGTGGCCCTAATTCCGTTACGATAAATCTGTATACCAATTTCTAAATCTTCGTTTGTAGAGTGTCACAAATCTCCAAAAGTTCTTCACCAACTGCTTTGAAATTTTGACATACCGTTGCATTCGAAAACACACGTTTTCATATAGCTGTTTTTATCGTATGTAATACACAAAAATATGTACTATATAAGGGGTAATGCATTAGAAAAAATCTCGAAATTTTCTTGACCGATTTACTTCAAATTTTTACACAGAACTCTAATGAACATTCAGAAGGACATAGATGAAATATTTTCAATATGTATAATATGTATGTGAAATTATGAAAGTCAAACATTATTAGTTGCGTTTGTGGGTTATCTGCTTATGAATAGAATTCTACCACAGAATCTGAATTTGCAACAACAAAAAACAATGCTCAAGCCCAGACAGACTACAGATGAGCATACGGGCAGAAGGGTGTGAGACTATGGACAGAAATCGGAAAGCAGGAGATGGGCATAGAAAGGGGGCAGCAGCAGATGGAGAGGGATGGGGAGGTGAAGATTGGAAGGGGGTGGAGGGGATGGACAGAGTAATGGTGGAGGATAGAGTGGACAGGAGGAGATGGAGAGGCAGGTGGAGAAGATGGACAGAGAAAGGGGACAGGAGGTGATGCACTGAGTAATGGGGCTGGATAGAGGGGCCAGGAGGAGAAGAGAGACGGGAGGAAGAGAATATGTACAGAGAAAGGGGACAGGAGGTGATGGATCGAGTAATGGTGGGCTATAGAGCTGGCAGGAGGATATGGAGAGGGAGCGGTTGGAGATGGACAGAGGAAGAGGGAAGAGGTGATGGACAGAGTAGCAGTGGAAGGTAGAGGAGACAGGAGGAGACAGAGAGAGAGAGAGGAGGAGGAACAGAAGATGGATAGAGGAAGGGGACAGGAGGTGATGGACTGACTAAGAGTGGGCTACAGAGTGGGCAGGAGGAGGAGAGGCAGGGGGAGGAGAAGATGGATAGAGGAAAACGGGAGGAGGAGGCAGATACATAGAGGGGTAGATAGACGGGGAGGACAAGTTGGACAGGGACAGGGGGAGAGAGAGAGATTAGTACACGTATGCAGTTCCCACACATATTAAAACGAGTGCTTTCTCTTTTCTTTCCTTTCCACTCAACCAGACTGAGCTACACCAACACGTAGCTAGGAACAGCGTGTAAATAAATGTTTCTCTGAGAAATTCTACGTCTTTCATGATTTACATTGTCGAAATCTTTCTCTACATCGACAAATGGTATGAAAGTGTCTTTATAATTTGTAAGTGTTGCCTGTATTACCAAGCGCAAAGTCTGAAGTGGTCTTCATGCAAGATAACAGCACCGGGCTCCACTCTGCAAGAAGGCCAAGCAGCCCTCTCTGCTGCTGTGATATTTCTCGTAGGTGTCTGTGCATGCGTCACCAGATGCCAGGCTTTCCTCCCTGCCTCGATAGCAGGGTCCCGAACGATTTAAAGTGCCTCGGGGCCCTGCCATCGGCAGGCAGGGAGGCTAGCCACTAGCTACCAGCACGGCGGGCTCACCACGGCGTGCAGCACGTGGCAGCATCCACTGGAAGCCTGACACCATTCGTAGAAGTCGCATTGTGACACATAGTGCTGGAAAACGAAATTGTATTTGTATGAACCCATGTACAACTTCATATAACTTTTTTTAATCTTTTCACTTGTGTATCCAGCAGCAATTGTGCAGATTCATTTGAAGAAGGGTGAGTTCAAATAAGCAGAATGGAGGTAGCACGTCCATGTAATGTGGTGCAAACCACAACTTGTGCTCTAAAGGTTTACACGTTTCAAGCAGCACACTGCCTTGTGATGTGTAGGAGGGACACTCTTTGTGACTACACGAGTATAAATGTATGTTTTGGAGAGATGTGCAGCAGACTGTTGTTGTAGAGAATTTTTATTTTCAAAGGAATGATTTGGGCTTGGTTACATTAACAGCCAGAGAACCTAAGGTGAACTTAAGTTTCTCATGACGCTATAAATTAAGTTGTGCTATTTGTCTACAACATGAATTTATACAGTTTTATTAAATCCATTCTGGCTACATATTTTTGCATCAGTTTCTGCAATTGGAATATAGTCTAATCTCAACAATCTACTACATCAGGACTTGTAAGTGAGTACAATTATAACATTTATTATGCCAGTAATCTTTAACAGTTGATAATTCATAAATAAATTTTATTATTCATTGAAGTTCTTTGTGTGGCAACATTTGTGCTTACACGTTCTGTGCCATAATTTGTAGGGCAGATATAAGGAGGGATGTAGAAGCTTGCGTTCAAAGTCCTGAAAGTCCAGAATCGGTATGACAATCAGGCAAAATCGCCATGAGCAGAGAGGCAATCACCATACTGCGGTTTCAGGTTGAATACACCCATTTCATTAATCACCATGTCCTGCTGCACTGAGAAGTCGGTAACTGTATGCTTCACACTCTCGTCCAACAAGAATTGGCGACCTTCTGAGACCATTTTTAAGGGACCAAAAGTATTGGGGCAAAGCCTGTTCTCGCACACTCTGCATTGTTGCCAGATGTATCGAAGATGGCGGCGATGTCGTCATCACAAAGGGCATCATGTACACTTGGCAACAATGCATTACATCGTCCAAGATGGCAGCAATGACGTCATTCAAGAAGGAGGATTTTGGTGAGAAGTTTGAATTTTTGTGGGAAGAAGGTAAATTTGTCTACTTCCACTAACCTAACCCCACTCCCCCAGAAAAATGGCGGTAAAGTCAAATTCCAACAGGATAATGAATCTCAGCATAGTTGTCTCTACTTAGCAAAGAAATTTGCAGGAAGATAGGTCACTTGGACTACCTCCATTAACCTAAGTCACCCGACCGCTACTTCCTCCTATGATCTAGCACCAAGTATGAATGGCTGTAAACAAAGGTCACTTGGGGTTTTGCTGATAATATAAGAAATTGGCGCAAAAGAAAAGACGCTTGTACTAACCTCAGTCACCCAACCGCCACCTCTTCCTGCGAACTTTCACCAAGTTTGAATTTTTCCAGTAAAGAAGAGTCACTTGGAGTTTCGCTACCAACCTAAGAAAATTGTGGGAAACATAACTCACCACCAGTAACCTAAGTCACCTGGGCGCCACCTCTTCCTAGGGACTGGTCGGAAAAGGACTCTGCCTGCACTGTGATGGTGGAGAGAGGAAGGAATATACTTTATTTATTTTGGAGAAGTTTATTTAGGGGTGGAATATATACATCCCAGTGATACAGAACACACGTTCTGACGTGCCCAACAGCATACTGACCTGCAAACTGTTCCTAAATAACTCATTTATACTGCTCTACACACATGCCTGTTAATTGTAAACCGTCAAAATAACGCATTGCACAGCCTACAGACATGCAAACCACTCGTAAATAATGCGATACATTTACGTTCAGAGAGCCAAACAACTCTTAAATTGTCAAAATAATAATCCATCTGAAAGACTCTGCAATCCAATTTGCTAATCGTCAAACTTTCGAAATCATGCACCAGTCTTTATTTAAACAATTACAGGCAGCACCACCATCCAGTGTGTTCGCCGTGAGATTCACACTGCATCTGACCTAGTGCACAGTACTGCCACCAGATGGTGCTGTCATCCCTCATGTGACGTAATCGAAGATGATTGTCTGTAGGGGGAAAATGGTGCGAAAATGACTCATCCTGCTCTGGGCTGCTGGGGAAAATATGAAAGGAGTAAATTCTGTTTGTTTGGAACAAGTTATTTAGGGATGGAGTAGATTTATCACACTGATACAAAACACATGCTCTGACATACTTGGGTCATCTCACACAGCCCACAGACTTGTAAACTACTTCTAAATAATGCTCTCCAGACTTGCAAATAACTCCTAAAATAATGAAATAATTTCAGTACACACTTGCAGACTCCTCATTAATAATAAAGCACAGTGATGTGTAGACATGCTCTGTACTCATAAAGTGTCCAAATAACGCCAAGCACAGGCTGCAATCATAAGGTGGCAACATCCCATTCATACTTGGTACCTGAGAAACTCCTATCTAAATACGTTTTCGCCTAGACACTGCAGCCGACGTGAACAGGCAGGAGTGCAGATGTTCCAGGGCGCGCGCACTGCCGCAAACCGCCGGCGGACACATATGAAAGTTGACTGTTCCCGAGTATACAGTCACGGTTATACTGACGTCACAGAATTCCAAGGTGCGATCATGTCAGGCTCATACGCAGCTCCCTCCAAACAGCACTTGTCTTTACCATTGATGACAGAATAGCACAGGCTGCTTTATTCCTAATGGAACATATGAGCTACATCACCTTGCTGCGAAATGCTTATGTGGCGACTCGCCAAAAATGCTAATCTTTTTTAAATTTTTGGCCATCTCAAGCTCCCACTCTGTCACTTTCGAATCTGGAGATGCCCTGCATATACCTTAGATTTCGGCCAAATGGGGGATGACGCAGTTCTCCAGTAAGATAAATGATTACTGGCGCCATTGCAACCACGCAATGACTAAAACGAAATGAACATATTTGTTCACTATTGCAGTTAGGAGCATATTAAATTATAATAGAAAAAGAACCAAACATATGTAGAAGCAATACTGTAGAGGACACAGTTATTCTACCAGGAAAATAAAATTCAAGAGCCGAAGACAATGACAAATATCACAGTGCAGCCGCCTGGTTCACTGTCTGCAGGCAGGCTCTTGTTATTCCTTTCAGTTGGAGTTGTGGACAGGGCACATGTAGGCTTGAAAGAAACTGTTCTACCACGTCCTGCGCGTCTGTGGTGGCCGTAGGTCTTAGCCTACTATACTTTTATCTGATACGAAAGTGCAATGAACCCAGTCACAGGCATATGAAAATGTTAAAGAGAGTGCCAACAGTCTTAGAGAAAAACAAACCTATTCTCACCAACACAACAAACACTGATGCACTTTTCTATATTAAATACTTTGTCAAACTAAACAACCTCATTAATACTATTACTGCAATTCGATACTGAATTATAAATTAGGCATGGACAGTTTCAAATTGACAAAAACCAATCTACATAGCATGAATGTAAATATAGTTCACTTGCAAACATTCTCATTGGTCATTAAAGAAAAGCAGTAACTGATTTAATAGATAATAATAATACTTGTGTTAACTATACTCTCAGTAGGCACAAAAACAAAAAACACAAAGCCGGGTGCTCATAAATTGGTATTATATCTCTTAACACACATAATAAGCGTAAATCTCAAGACCAGTTAGCATTTTCTTTTATATAGCAACTTTGAGTATATTGATTAACTTTCAACAGCGGGGGGCCTTTAACTTTACCACAAAAAGAAAATAAATTGACACATTTTAGGTAACACTGACTCACCTCTTGCACTATTTCAGTAGAGTGCACAATAATTGTTTACTAAGAAGAACATTTCAAGCCAAACTTTAGTAAGATTTACTTTGAAACTAACCTGAAAATGGTTTATTGCCAGTCTTTATTACCACAGTCTTTTACTTTAAAGTCAGTGATTAAATAGGTAACTTTGAAAGTCCACAAAACTTTAAATTGGACTGTATCAGTAATTGGGAGGCTTTCACAAAGCTACATTGACTACCTTCCACAATATTACCAAATCCACAGTAAGTATTAATACTTCTTCTTTCCAAATATCAAACAACATTACTTAATTAACTCTTTGGCTTTGAGGTTTTCATTTTTCCACAACAAGGACACTTGGTACTCATAGTTCAAATGAAGAGGAACCTGAGAGGAGATGTAATAAGGAGAAATCAAGGTAGGTACATAAATTCAGGTATGAGTTACCTTATATTTGAGCACACTAAAGGAGCTGATCTATCACTTCACAAATCTGTAATTCTTCCACTTCGTTGCAGTGATTGCGCCATGTGGTGGCAAGTACATCTTGGCAGGTGGATTTGTTGTTGGTAATGGTAAGCTGTGTCATTCTCTTGGTGGCGATGTTCCTCAGATTTTTGAATACGATTTCCAGAAACAGAGCAAGGTAAATCAATCCATCCATCCACCTGAGGCTTTGGCACAGTGGAACCAGACACAAAAAGCCTCTCTCAGCACCAGCACAGTACACTTTTCTGTCATAAGCTGTCAGTGGTTTGGTAGCTCTTTTCCAACTAACTCATTGTAGACCTGTTCCTTCATGCCAACCGCATTTTTCGCGCACTACATGCTTCCGTTCCTGAGGGGAACCACAACACGTTTCTGTCTTAAAATTTACTATAGACCATAAGTGCGGATCAGCAAATACAAACTAGTGAACAAACATTTTATACAAAATATAACATTTGCTCATATTGACAGTTTAATATAAAATTATTTAAGGAAATTTACAGTTATGTATAATAATTTTTGTTTCCCTCCAAGTGAGGCAAAGGGTTTAACTAATAAATAGAGTACATTGCATATGTTTTTACCATGACATCAAAATTTTTACAAAGGAAAAAGTAAACACGCTCATGGCATCGATACAGTCAAATAATATTTACAACAATTTAACTACAGAGTGTAAAACAAAGCTAAAAAGCAAAATAAATTAATAGAGTCTTAGAGCTCTGGTGTTACAGTCTGAACTGATCTTCATGCAGGATAACAGCAGCAGACTCCACTCTGAAAGAAGGCAAGGAGCCCTCTCTGCAGCTATGATGTTTCTCATAAGCATCCATGTATGCGTCACCAGACGCCAGGCTTCCCTCCCTGCCTCCACAGCAGGGCCCCGAGCGATTTCATTTGCCTCGGGGCCCTGCCAGCGGCAGGCAGGGAGGCCAGCCACTGACTACCAGCACGGAGACCTCACCACGGCATCCAGCATGTGGCAGCGTCCACTGGAAGCCTGACACCATTCGTAGAAGTCGCATTGTGAGACGTATTGCAGCAAGAATGAACTTCTGTTTATATGAAACCCTTATACACCGTCATATAACTGACTGACTACCAGCACGGCAGCCTCACCACAGCGTGCATCATGCGGCAGCACCCACTGGAAGCCTGACACCATTCGTAGAAGTCGCATTGTGAGACGTATTGCAGGAAGAATGAACTACTGTTTATATGAAATCCGTATACACCATCATATAACTTTTTTAAAACTTTTCAGTTATGTATCAAGCAATTGTGCACAATCAGTTGAAGAAGTGTTTGTTGAAATTGGTAGTACGGACGTAGCACATCTATTTCATGTGGTGTAATGCGCACCTTGTACTCTAAACGCTTACGTTTCACGCAGCACACAACCTGGTGGTGTGCAGTAGGGCCGCTCTTCGTATAATCATGACGAATTAAGTCTTTGTTTTGGAGAGATGTACAGCAAACCCTGTTTTTGTGCAGAATTTTTATTTCCAAAATGGTGATTCAGGCTTGGTTACATTGATAGCCAGAGAACCTAAGGTGAACTTTAGTTTCTCATAATGCTATAAATTAAGTTGTGCTATGTGTCAAAACCAGACACTGCACTGACAGCAATCCAATTTTTTGTCAGTCACATAGGCATTTATCATAAATCTTGTTCTTGCTGCCTGCAGTAGCATTTGGCAGTCCACATAGTATTAACCACTTAGAAAAATATATAAAAATATTTCAAAAGAATCATTACAAATTCATATTCTGCCCATTATTTTTTTGACAGTCTTTGTATCTAAACATTTAGGCACAGAAACAAAATTTAGAGTAAAAACACGTTTTTTAGTTGACACACTGCCCCATCATTCAGGTTTGGCAGTTCATGATCACTTACCAACTCCTTGCCCCACATTGGCATGTCCTTTAGCTACTGCTCACATAGCAGTTTGGGTAGTTCTCTGCTTGAGAACTACTTTAATTTTTATTAGTTTGGTTTGTTGCCCAATAATACATTTTTGGGTGTTTTATTCCATTTTAAGGCTGCAGAACTTTTATCAATACAGTCTCCATTTCATAATCTCCAGAACATGTTAAACATTCAGTTTAATCATAACTTCTTTTATATTATGTGGTATCTGAAACTTATGCAAAGTCTTTAGATATGGGTAATAAAGAGAAACACATTTCTTTCTTTTGTGGCGGCGTTCGTAGCGACAAACAATTCGCTGTAGAAACGGCTTACGAAGTCACCGCCACACTTTTAATAGCGGGCCGACCGGTCCGCTGGAACAGTGAACAGAAAGATGAAAACCCAAACACTTGGATTAAATAAAAGTCGGTACTTATCTTTATTGACGAAGATACAGTAACACAGTAGTGAACTCCGTGTCTACAGAAATCTGTCTAGTTCGAGTCGGAGCGGCTAGATCAGCGTCGGCTGACGACAAACAACAACTCTGCTGCGATGAACACACAACTGACTAGCAAGTACACAATTCGGTGGCGAGTATACAACTGAGCGGCGAATACAGAACTGTCCTAGCGCTCGCGACTCCAGCGCTTAAGAAGCCAGAAGCCAGCGGTGGCGCGCGCAGACTTGCGGCGATTTCCTGTCTCGCTGGCGCTGCTTATGCGGACGGCGTCCGGGCTTTGATGCTGCCAACCTTTTGGCAGCGGGCTCGGGTGGCATTACTGGTTAGGATATAACACTTTCCAATAAGACAATATTAAGTAGTACGCACATCTCTATGTCATATTCAAAATTAAGTTCAGTATTTTCCTAGTTATTTTTCATTACTTTTTATATACTTATGACATTACATACATCAATTCAGGAATCATTTCATGGCTTATTGCAAATGATTTTATGACAACTTCTGTGGTTTAGGGAAAACGGAATATCTTACTACTGGTACGTAAAGTACACAGATTTCCTCTTCCTTTGACATTAACATTTTTCATTTTTACTTATCCTATATGTACTTATTCATCTTCAGATATTAGTCACATCAGATTATTCATTATAAATTTTACTTTTATTTACTCCCTTGCATCTTTCTGATTAGAATCATTTAAATTATTTTTATTTTTATCCTATGTTTATTGTTATCATTTCAGCACCCACTTTCAGTTTAATTATGCTTAGTCAATTTCTAGTGTACCTGTATTACTTATTTACTTCTGTGTCCACAAATATTTCCACTGTCAACATCAATCAGTTTTTCATAGAAAACAATATTCTGAAATTATAAATATTACTTGAGTTACTTTCTCTTTCCAATCTCTTACCAATTTCACTGTACTCATTACATCTTACACAAAGAATATTCAGTATTATTGCAATGTTTACACATTTTTAAACAATTTTTCATATACCAAAAAAACCTCACATCCTGTATTAGAACAGTTATACCGGTTTAACCTAACAGAGAAGGAGGAAAGAAGATAGTCAAAGTTCTGAATGACGAAGAGGAGGTTGACAACATGAAAAGAAATGGAAGTAGTGTTGGCAACGACTGGGGTACCTGGTGTTCGTCAGACACTTGACAATGCAAAGAGTGCATGTCCCCTGAGGGTTCAACATTTTATTCATTACCGGTTTCCCTACATTCCTGTCGACATGTACTTTTAAGTATACAACATAGTGCACACATAAATACTTCCTAGCCTTGGCGTACACTAGAAATTAATCATTAGCTTGTGGAGTTCCTTGCACTTCCATTAAGTTACCATAAGCATCGTTATTCTTAAAATTTTCAAAACTTGGTAAAAATTTACTTCAGTCCTCATAATTAAGCTGGAACAATAAGCACTCCTCATATGAAAATAAACAGTTTCTTAACAAAGTCATACAGTAGACTACAATAACATAAACAACAACCTGCCCCAGGCCTCAAGATCAACAAAACAATAATTCACTTTCAGGCAAACTTACTAACACAATAATAATATCATGCATTATATTAACAACGTATATACAATATCCTGCTCCCAGTCTCTTTATTAACAAGGCAGTCTTTTATGCTTCACTAAACAGTCACTTAAGTCTGGTGGCTTTTTAGGCCTCCTACTTTCTACATTTTTCACCAAGCTATTCAGATCTTGCCAACGCTTTGTTTCATCAGGTGGCTTTTTAGGTTTTGGAATTTCAAAGTCTTTAGTAATACGCAAGAGCTCCTGTTATGGTATCATTCCATCAGGTGGTTCTTTTTGTTCCTGTAATTCACACTCTTTCAAAACATTTTTAAGGCTTAACCCAGTATAGTATTATCTGGAGGTCACTGAAAATCATGCTCCTGTGCTGTATTACTTAATGGTTCCTTCGGTTTTGGCCGAGTTACACTTCCTGTATCTTGCTTTGGAAAAATGTCACTAATTTTTTCATACCCTCTTTCAGTAAAAGTGTGTTCACTTTCGTTTATTCCTGAGAATTCATCTTTACTGGAGTTATCACTACTCCCTTCGTCACCATCAGATTCACTTATGTACACGACTTTTGAACAATACGGAAAGTTAGTATATTCATTCTTATCTGCATCCATATACCCTTCATCATCTGAACTATCACTGGTTTCAGTTTCGTCATCAGATTCGAGCATGAATGCAACTTTCAGACAGCGGGACAATTTATCATTAGATGTTAATCCACTTCGTTTTTCGGGTTGTTTCCTATACATTGCACATAGTTTGGACACTCAGGCATTTCTATAGTACTACTTTAAACGATTTCAGAGTCAATTTCATACTTTGTATAATCGTCATATACATCGATAACCTTCATTTCACTGTCATCTTTCCTATCATTTTCAGCTAACCATGCGAAATTCCTAACTGACTTTTCTGTATCAGAACCAAGAAGCAGCTTTCCATCAACAATCTGCTTATAACGTCATATTTACTAATGCCCTTCTTTACTTCTTTTTCATTTCTTATTAATTGTGCACACGTCTTTTGCATGGCGTAATCTACTTTCTTTTCATCTTCATTCATCCTAATCTCCCCTACATCTACATCCTTTTTCTCATATAAATTATTACCGGTACAAGTATCTTCTTTCCCAGTCGTACTATCTTTCTCTCTTTTATTCTTTAATAATGCCTTTTCGCACGATTCCGATATTGAGCTATCCTTATTATATGACATATTAACTTTATTTTCAGTTTAATATTCATCTACTGCTGAAACCGGCCAACGGAAGTGTCTGATTCTACCTCTTATGTTTCTCTCTACGGCAGCCAGCTTGTTCTGATCTCGACCATTTAACCTTCTCCCTAAGTGTCCTGTCCAGTACCGCTCTGGATACAAGCGGCAGCCACTTGAACTACCGCCAGCTTCCAATCGGCACACATCACTATGTATTGCTCCGCATGCGTTTATTAACGCAGCGTTATTAAATTTTCTGCCCCATATTTTGCATTCTTCCCTCACGGATTTTTTATTTGGCATCTTTACTCTGATCCCAAAACCGGTTCCCGCGTGAATCTGGCCCTTAACACACGCTGTTCTTAGTTTTCCACTTCTTCCCTATTTTGAAAATTCCGCTGCATGAGTCCTCTTCCGTGCATCAAAAAATTCCCCCTTGCTCTTCCACGACCTCTTTGAATTGTGTTTATACGAAACCTATCATGTTAAGGTCGTTCATTGTGGTTATTATTTTCTCGTGAGTAATCATTATTATTGGGACGAACCTCGCGATTTCCTCGCCAATTGTCTTCGTCTTCGACCCTTTCCAAGAATGCTGCAAAGTTCTTATAGTTACTACCCATGTATCTTTTTGAATCCTGTGGTAATTTCATCCAAAGTTCCCAAATTATTTCAGTTTCAGTGTGTCTGGTTTTCAGGTGTATTAATTTCCTATACTGCGATTCACAAAACTCTTTCATGGTCTACCTCCTTCTAATATCATACAATCTGGCCATTATAAATTCACTGTTTTTGTTCTGACCAGTATTCGTCAATAAATTTTTGTTTCAAACTTTCAAAAGACATCTAGTTGGTATCCAGATTCAGTCCCCACCTTTTCGCATCTCCTGTTAATGCACTCATTATTACATTGATCTTTTCCTGGTCCGTTAAGTACTCAGGAAAGTTCCTTTCGCAATTCTTTACAAAATCAAAGGGGTACCATCCGTTATGCCTTTTTGCAGGATCGAATTTTTCCTCGCCCTCTAATATTTTACCGTAAGGTATTCTTTCAGTAAACTGTATAGGTCTTGCTTGTATTTTTCTTTCCAGGTCGTACGTTTTTCCTTGGATTTGTGAAGTGCTATCGTTACATTTCTTTTCGCAAGTAACGACCTGTTTCACTAGTTCTCTACCTGTTTCTGTCACAGATTGTTTAATCTGTGCAAATTCGATGTTGTATTCTGTCTGTATTTCGGATTTAACACCGAATACTTTTTCGTCCACTTTAGTACTTACTAAGGGTTCTATTTGATCTTGAATTTTAATTACTTTAGTGTCAATCTTTCGCTAATGTCATCGATCTGTCATTGTACGTTGGCAATATTGCCATTGATAACATTGACCTCGCCTTTAAGACTTTTGATTTCATTACTCACTATTCCTACCCTTGAATTGTCTTCTTCAATTTGTTTGTAAGTCTGGTACTTTGCATTTCTATTTGTTTACTTTTTGCAATAATGTGTTGGTTTTGCTCAGCAAGTTGATTATTAACGTTCCGCCCTTGTTCTGAAATTTGTGCATTAATATTGTCACTGTGTGCTGCAATTTGTGCAGACAGTATTTTGAACAAATCTGTCATATCAAGGGCCTTTTCACTTTTAGGTTCTGCTACATTTTCGTGTTCAAATCCTACTTTCCTTTCTGTTTTTGGTGATTCAAACATATCCCTCGATTCATTTGCATAGCCACTGTCTTCGACAACATCGCCTATCTTGTCTTGTTTAGTATGCGCGACATTCATAGTTTGGGTCAGCTCGTTCACGTTTGAGTGAAATTGTATGTAATTCAGTTCGCGCCTAGTGGTATCTCTTGGTGCGCCACACGAATTACTGTCAGTCGCATTCTGTTCTTGCTTGTCTGGATTCGTTTCTAGTTTCCTGTCCATTTTAGTTACTATTAAGTTCTTATGTCTTTTACTTTCAATATTAGCTGACCTTTCACTATCCATTCTGTCAAATAGGTTACAGGTTCGTGTGGCTGGAAGTTTCATGTTCACACCATGTCTGTAAAATGCTTAATACTTTTTTTCAGTCTACACGTGTAAAGTTAACAAAGTCCTGTTACTTTTCCCCACTATAACAGTTACTGCTTACACAGCATATGCCATTTATTACGAAAGTTGGTTTACTACGCGCAAAGTTCCATCAGAACAAATAGTCCTGTCACGGGAAAAGCCACGTGTAACACTCGTACTGCTATTTATTTACGTTCTGAAACAATTTTGTTAACCAATTATGGTATTTAGAAGTTGTGTAATGTTACCCTCTGAAAGGAATATTGTTGTTTAGACCGTGAAACGCCTAAAGGAAGTTGCCTATTGGACATGAAATTTAGAATTACGTAAATACACAGCTAGAAACAGATACTGTTTCTAAACTGTTTTAACTATTCAAACTGCTCAAATGATAAAGAAAACGGTCGCCAACCTAGCTAGGCATAGAAATGTGTAACATATCTTTTCAAAGAATAAGATATACGTAACTTCATTGGAAAGACACAGACTACACTTTTTCTGGCACGGAAGTGCAATGAACCCAGTCACAGGCATACGAAAATGGTAAAGTGAGTGCCAACAGTCTTAGTAAAAAACAAACCTATTCTCACCAACACATCAAACACTGATGCACTTTTATATATTAAATACTTTGTCAAACTAAGCAACTTCATTAATACTATTACTGCAAGTCGATACTGAATTAGAAATTGGGCATGGACAGTTTCAAATTGACAAAAACCTTTCTACATTGTATGAATGTAAATATAGTTCACTTGCAAACATTCTCACTGTTATTTAAAGAAAAGAAGTAACTGATTTAATAGATAATAATAATACTTGTGTTAACTATACTCTCAGTAGGCACAAAAGCAAAAAACATAAAGGCGGGTGCTCATAAATTGGTATTATATATCATAACACACAGAATAAGCGTAAATCTCAAGACCAGTTAGCATTTTCTTTTATATGGCAACTTTGAGTATATTGATTAACTTTCAACAGCGGGGGCCTTTAAACTATATCACAGTAAGAAATCAAATTGACACATATTAGGAAACACTGACTCACCCCTTGCACTATTTCAATAGAGTGCACAATAATTGTTTACTGAGAAGAACATTTCAAGCCAAACTTTAGTAATATTTACTTTGAAACTAACCTCAAAATGGTTTATTGCCTGTCTTTATTACCACAGTCTTTTACTTTAAAGTCAGTGATTAAATAGGTAACTTTGAAAGTCCACAAAACTTTAAATTGGACTGTATCAGTAATTGGGAGGCTTTCACAAAGCTACATTGACTACCTTCTACAATATTACCAAATCCACAGTAAATCTTAATACTCCCTTCTTACCAAATATCAAACAACATTACTTAATTAACTCTTTGGCTTTGAGGCATTCATTTTTCCACAACAAGGACACTCGGTACTCGTAGTTCAAATGAAGAGGAACCTGAGAGGAATTGTAATAAGGAAAAAATCAAGGTAGGTACATAATTTCAGGTATGAGTTACCGTATATTTGAGCACACTAAAAGAGCTGACCCATCACTTCACAAATCTATAATTCTTCCACTTCGTTGCAGTAATTGCGTCATGTGGTGGCGACTACATCTTGGCATGTGGGGTTGCTGTTGGTAATGGTAAGCTGTGTCATTCTCTTGGTGGCGACGTTCGTCAGATTTTTGAATACAATTTCCAGAATCAGAGCAAGGTAAATCAATCCATCCATCCACCCGAGGCTTTGGCACGGTGGAACCAGGCACAAAAAGCCTCTCTCAGCACCAGCACAAAACACATGTTCTATCATAAGCTGTCAGCGGTTCGGTAGCTCGTTTCCGAGTAACTCGATGTCCACCTCTTCCTTAATGCCAACCACATTTTTCGCTTGCTGCATGATTCCGTTCCACAGGGGAACCACAACACCTTTTCATCTTTCAATTTACTAAAAAACCTAAGTTAGGATCAGGAAATGCAATGTAGCGAACAAACATTTTAAACAAAACATAACATTTGCTCATATTGACAGTTCAATATAAAATTTTCAGTTATATATTATAATTTTTGCTGCCCTCCAAGTGAGGCAAAGTGTTTAACTAATAAAGAGAATATATTGCATATGTTTTTACCAGGACATCAAAGTTTTTACAAAGGAAAAAGTAAACACGCTCATGCTATCGATACAGTCAAATAATATTTGCAACAGTTGCAATACAGAATGTTAAATAAAACAAAAAGGCAAAATAAAGTAATAGAGCCTTAGAGCTCTGGTGTTACAGTCTGAACTGCTCTTCACGCGAGATAACAGCACCGGGCTCCACTCTGAAAGAAGGCCAAGCAGCCTCTCTGCTGCTGTGATATTTCTTGTGGGTGTCAATGCACGCGTCACCAGACGCCAGGCTTCCCTCCCTGCCTCGATAGCAGGGTCCCGAACGATTTAAGCTGCCTCGGGGCCCTGCCATCGGCAGGCAGGGAGGCCAGCCACTAGCTACCAGCACGGCGGGCTCACCACGGCGTGCAGCACGTGGCAGCGTCCACTGGAAGCCTCACACCATTCGTAGAAGTCGCATTGTGGGACGAATAGATGGAAGAATGAACTTCTGTTTGTATGAAACCCGTATACACCATCATATAACTTTTTTAAAACTTTTCAGTTATGTTTCAAGCAGAAATTGTGCACAATCAGTTGAATAAGTGTTAGTTGAAATTGGTATTATGGAGGTAGCACGTGTATTTGGTTTGGAGCAAGGCACACCTCGTGCTCTAAATGTTTACGCATTTCGCGCAGCATGCACCCTGGCGGTGTGCAGCAGGATTACTGTTCGTAACTATATAAGTGTTTGTTTTAGAGAAATGTGCAGCAGACTCTTTTGTTGTGCAAAATTTTTATTTCCAAAGGAGTGATTCGGGCTTGGTTACATCAACAGCCAGAGAACCTAAGGTGAACTTTAGTTTCTCACGATGCTATATATTAAGTTGTGTTATGTGTCTATAACAGGAACTTACACAGTGTTACTAAAACCATACTGGCTGCTTATTTTAGCATAAGTTTCTGCAATCTGAATCTAGTCTAATCCGAACCATCTACTACATCAGGACTTGCAAGTGAATACTATTATAGCATTTATTTTGCCAGTAATCTTTAACAGTTTATAATTAATAAATAAATTCCGTTATTCATTAATGTTCTTCTTGTGTCGACGTCTACGCTTAAAAGTTTTGTGCTATTATTTGTAAGGCAGATATAAGGAGCGATGGAGAAGCTTGCGTTCGAGGTCCTTACAGTCCAGAATCGGTATGGCAATCAGGTAAAATCGCCGTGAGTAGCGAGGAAATCACCCCACCGTCGTTTCAGGTTGAATATACTCGTTCCGTTAATCACCGTGTCCTGCTACATTGAGAAGTCTGTAACTGTCTGCTGTACACCACGTCCGACAGGAACTGTCGACCCTTCGAGGCCTACTTTAAGGGACCGAAGGCGTGATACGTGGGGAGAGATCAGGACAACAGGGAGTGTGCTCGAGTGGCTCTCACCTGACTTGGCGTAACTTCTGCATTACGACATTTCTTGTATAAAGACGAGAGTTACCATAAAACAGCAACACCCCTTGGAACACCATTGCACAACGGCGGTTTTCGACAGATGTACTGACCTATCCACATTCTCCTTTCTCCGATGGATGTCTATCGTTGTTTGCTCTTCGGCAGCCAAGAAAAGAATAACTGCACGTTGGTCCTGTTTTGAAGCTTTTGTTAAGAAGATTGCTTATAGTTCACGTTTCGCATTTACTAAATGCACGTCGGGAGGAGACAAACGCCACTCTGATCCCTCGCCGGCATGTCGGTGCTTATACACCGTTATCGGAGTCGCGCTACCTTGAATATATGCTGCAACAGCGCCCTCAAGCTGAAACTATTTAATTGTCCCTTACACAATGAACATTAATTTGCAGACTACGGCAGTCTACTGGTCAGAAGAAGTATAAACGTAATACTGTGTGATCCGAATCTGTGATACCAACGACGAACCATCACTATACAGTACAGATCACACGTTTCAGAACGGCAGAACACGGGGTGAGAGCTTACAAAATGTAAGCATGGTTCGGGATGTGGTTCAGCAGAGCAGAACATTGCTAGACTTATGGAACACTGGTAGGCACGTGCATAAGCGATGGCGGAATCACAGCATCCAGAAGCAGTGGCGGCCGTAGCAGCAGGAAAAACTATTGAACATCGCAGAGACAACTAACGGAGATGATGATATCTGATCGAACAAGTACCAGCGTCGATAGTATACAACTATCCTGCTTTTAAAAACTATTGATCGAACGAGTACCAGTGTCGATAATATACAACTGTTCTGCTTTTAAAAAATATAATCAGTCATGGAAGGCATAGTGTGGTTCGATGGGCTATGCAGTCCAAACTCAGAGAAATAAATTGCAGTAGTAGGACTGTAAGGATCAAGCAAAGAAGTGGAAATATTTTCAGATCAAATTGGGATAATAGAGAATAAAATAAAAACGGATATTGGGAAATATAAGAACGAAAACTAACAGGGTGTGAACGTGAAACAGACATGTTAGCTTCAGAGCAATCAAGTTAACAGTAAGGTCGATAATGCCGAAAAGGTTTTCGAGGATCGATTGAAAAGTGTTTAGCAAGACTTTGAAGTATACGTTGATGCAATCGAGCAACGGCGAACCACGCTCTAGAATCAGATTCGAGTTGCTTACAGAATACTCACACGTGATGTCGGGGAGCGCCGCGACGAAATCAGAAAGTCACAGGTGGTCTTCAAGGCGGAAACGGGTTTGGACGCTATACGATCTGAGCAGCATATTTTTGAAGTACAATCTGTGCCTGATACACGTATTAGCATCAGGAAAAGCTGCGAATTTTGTGGGTGTGAGTGGGTATCATATTAAGGGTGACTGGACAATGTAGAACTGGCGAGTGGAGAGATCAATATAGGCCAGTACTGATTTAATAAGTATTACCTACATAGCAGTAATAACCAAAGGGAGGAAGAGAATTGCCAGCATTTTGATATGCTCATAAATAGGAGACCTCGAAATAATCATAATATACAAAGTGGAAGAGCTGGATCTGATGTCCTTAGATGTTATAAAAAAACACCGAAAAATCAGGCTATGATTTATATGGCTACAATGACTCCTAAGACATTCGTTGGGGTTCAGTCTTGGGAAACATCGAGCATTGATGCCTGGAACAAAACAATAATACAGGAAATAAATCGGGTTGTAAGTTTAACTAGATAACATGGTGACTGATATCAGTGGTTTGTTTGCAGAAACAAAGGGGGAAGAAGACTCTACCATGCTTAAGTGTAATAATTCATATACCAACATGGGTGCAAAGTCCACTTAAAAAAAGAGATGGGTCAACTCTGACAGTGATAGTGATGATAATAGGAGGAACAGGAGTGAAGTAGCGGCGAGTTAAATAATAGATGGAATGGCATGTACGTACGCACACACAGGACTTAGCGTATTGTGAGGAGCATAATTAGAATTTAAATTACTGAGAATAAAGAATTGATAAATTAAAAGTAGCAGAAGGGATGTAGTAGCAGCAGTGGAAGTATTTAAGAAATTGTTTGCAATGGATCTGAAAGTGGAAGCACTTCGGGAAAATAACATTTATGTGCTGGAAGATGATAGCAAGTGTTAAGATACTAAAAAGGATTTGTTACAACAAAGAGATTTGCAAAATGTGGTTGACGTGCAATTAGGGAACTGCAAACTCAACCCCTTCTGGATTCAGGAAGTCTGACATCGGCTTTGGCAGAAGTATTTGTTGGAAGATTTAAGGATAAAAGGGTTGTATATGTCCATGTATGAGAGTCTAAATAAAAACAGCCATTGCAGATTTTAAAAAGCCAGCAAAGAATGAGATCATATTGGAATTTCGTCGGGATAATCATGCATTTAGCGTAAGTTGTTTCATAATTTGAGGATTGGTTACCGATGTAATTGTGGAAACTAGTTTCCTGTCAAAATACAAGGGACCTATTAACTGTAAATAGCATTGTTAGAGAGAGGGGGAGCCGCACAGATTGTCTTAAGCGTGGATGAGCGTACTGTTCGTACCAAACAGAATGAACACTCTTGAGAGGTACCAGGCGTTAGGAAATAAATATGAGTAAAAATCTCTCTGAGATTCAGGAGGAGGAATTGTGTAGTTTACTCTTTGATACGAGGATATGTTTTCATACAAACTCAGTATCATACTGGACATCGAATATGAGCTTAAAGTTGCGCCATTTGTACCTATTAGGTTAATAGCGTACGCTACTGCAACATCAGAAAAGGAGACAGTGTAAACCATACTCTTAACAGACAACAGAGTGGAAGGTCATCAAGCCGTGAAGAAGTGACTACTGCAACCCGATTTTTGTGTTACTAAATAGAAAGGGCAATACGGTGAGGATAACCTTAGACGATCGGAAATTGAAGAATAAAAAGTGTGGGAAAGCTACCAGCTGCCAAACGTGGAGGAGTTGGTACAAAATTTTAAAAATGTGAAGCTAATGTCGAGCATGGACCTCACTTTAGGACTGTTGCAAGTGCCACAGGCGGAAGAGAGTAGGCGGTACACTGCTTTCTTCTTCAAAGAGTGGAGTTACGATTTTATAGTGGTCTTTTGATTTCTGTTGAAGTATTCGTGAGGGCATTGAGCCATGTTCAGGGTACCAGGTTAATGCGCATTTAGCGGTTTACGTAGACATTAAAGCTGCAACAGTGTCATGCTGCAAACATTACAGTCTCATGGAGGAACTGCTTTTAAGATCAAAAAAGGGGCAGTACAGCGCCGAAGATACGACAATGTGAGTTAATGAAGACTGAAATTCACTTCCTAAGGCATAAACTCACATCTAATTTAAATAAGATAAAAGCTACTGCTGACTGCTGAAGACCAGTTACCCAGTAACAGCTTAAGTCGTTTACAGTGCTGTGTGGTTTCTACAACAATTTCAGAAGTGATGAAAGCGTAAATTCCTCCAGTCTCTGCAGATTATTAAAAAAGAACGTGGAATGGAGGTGGAGAGGTACACTACAGAGATAAGATGATGAAAGATAGACTCGAACATCGACATATGGCTTTTGCTTGTAGTATGCTATCTAAACACAAGTGTGGTTACAAATTTCTGAGTGTCGTGTTTTGGTTTCAGAAATTCCGTATATATCTTCAAGTGCATGAGGTTCCAATTCTATACGTACTTAAGGCACCGATTTACACACAGGAAAGCAAAGTTTTGAATGGATGTCTTATGCGATGGGCAGTGTTAAACTTTCTTAGACATAAAAGGCACCGAAAACAAGCTCTCTGATGCATGTTCGTGATAGCGATCAGTGAAGGAGAAGTACACAGAAGTAAAGGAGGGTGACCAGTAACTTCAGATTATTTATCAGAAGGGCTTTGAAGGAGAAAAGAAAATACACAAAATCCGTAAAGACATGTGGAGGCAAAAAAAGTGGAGCACCCACAATGAACTTTATAAAGCTAAATTTAGAAAGACGTGGCTAGGATAAACTGCTACAACATTATGAGACACGAATGGGCATTTTGTTCAAAAAAAGAAAAACTAAGGTATAGTCAGTGCAAAGAAAGTTACATTTCCCGGAGGATCATGAGTAGGCTATAATTGATTACATACATTTGATGTGTGACCACGCTGGAGCAAATAATTGTGCAGAGATATTGTAGGGTTAAGTGTACACTAATACCCTGGCAAGATGAGGATGGAAGAAATTGGCTGAACGCGACTGCTGTCTGAGAGCACAGGACAGCACAATGTCCTGTCAATTTGGTAGGCTAACTATCATTTAAATAAAGTAGAGGAATTGCTACTCATCGGTAAATTTAGATTGCTTCCTGCTAGTATGTATAAAGGGATTGTGTGTTGTAGAAGATTACTGTACTTTACCCAATACAGAATGCTAATAGCAAGAATATGACTGTCAAACTCGAAAAAATTACATGGTACTAGCAGTAAAACCACTAATGGGGTACAGTGTACCTCTAACATGATGAAGGAGTTCATGAGACTACAAGGGATTAATCCTGTCAGAATCTCGGTATTTCATCCAGTAGAAATGCTACTAAAAGATGTACTTAAAAGTTCAAAACACTCAAAGCGGGCGGAATATGAGCATCTTGCCAAAGATGTGATTAACAGCGTCAAGAGTAACGCAGTAGGATTGTCTGCTTTGGGAAAGATGAACATAAAAGGACCAGCAACTATCTTCTGGAGACGAAGAGTATCTTCCAGGAAACAGTGGTACAAGGCCGAATAAGGGAAGTGCTGTATGAAGAAACAAACGCAGAAGAAACCGGTCGAGTTGCAGGAACGGCATGACGCTCGGTGGAGGCCCATGAAGTATAAAATAAAGGAAATGGTGCTTATGAGCACAAAAAAAGTCTAGAGAGATTGACAAAGTCCTTAAGAAATCCTTTGAGTTCTGTTATGGGCCATTCGTAGTAACACAGTTTCCGATTTCCAGCGCGCTTAGCCTACACTGTGCTGCGTTGGAATAACACTGGGACTGCGAAATTTAACCGAATTAGGGTAATATATTCAGAAATAGTGCCCAAGAATGCGGATCTGAATAACTTACTTGTTATAGAGATCTAGAAGGAGCAGTGCGATTTTTACTTCGTCGGTAATATTTCGGTGCATAATTTATGAATGTACTTTATTTAAATTAATGTGTAGGATAAGATCATACAATTCAAATCCGACACGTATATCAATAAAGCTAAGTAGATTTACAGTGCTCTGTGTGTTCTGAGGAGAACTGAATTATAGGTCATGAGGCATCGTTTTTCTTTCAGCGCCCACACACAACTGGTGCAGAGAGGGGGATGTGGTCGTGGGATTAAGGCACTTAGGTGAACTTTTACTTTTAACTGTAGTGTGTGGTTCTTGTCATTATAATCTGTATATCAATGATTATTTACCCACGTAATGCTTCCTTCATGAAATCGTATTGTGTTAAGGATAGTTTTTTGAATTAATTTTATTTTTTCTTGTATAATTAGTATATTGCTGTGTATTTGATGTGAATTTTGAGTAGATCGCACAAAATGAAAGGCTGCCAGGACGGTAACAACTGACACTTTTTTCTCTACGTGAGCACTAAATTACATATTTAAAATCTGTTGTTGGCTAGGTGTGGTTTCGATATTTATTTCTGTCTATACCATGTGCGATAATCATATGTACATGCGAGTCTTCGAAATCCTTTGATTGATCGTGTCTGTTAACCCTTTGAGTCCCAATAATATGAAAAAATACATAATTTTAAAGTTTTTCTGATTTTTTTGTTGCGTTCTACAGTCCTGAGACTGGTTTGATGCAGCTCTCCATGCTACTATATCTTGTGCAATCTTCTTCATCTCCCAGTACTTACTGCAACCTGCATCCTTCTGAATCTGCTTAGTATATTCATCTCTTGGTCTCCCTCTACGATTTTTACCCTGCAAGCTGCCTTCCAATGCTAAATTTGTGATCTCCTGATGCCTTAGAACATGTCCTACCAACCGATCTCTTCTTATAGTCAAGTTGTGCCACAAACTCCTCTTCTTCCAAATTTTATTCAATACCTGCTCATTAGTTATGTGATCTACCCATCTAATCTTCAGCATTCTTCTGTACCACCACATTTCGAAAGCTTCTATTCTCTTCTCGTCTAAACTATTTATCGTCCAAGTTTCACTTCCATACAAATACTTTCAGAAACGACTTCCTGTCACTTAAATCTATACTTGATGTTAATAAATTTCTCTTCTTCAGAAACGCTTTCCTTGCAATTTCCAGTCTACATTCTATATCCTCTCTACTTCGACCATTATCAGTTATTTTGCTCCCCAAATAGCAAAACTCCTTTACTACTTTCAATGTCATCGGCGAACCTCAGAGTTTTTATTTCTTCTCCATGAATTTTAATACCTACTCCGAATTTTTCTTTTGTTTCCTTTACTGCTTGCTCAATATACAGATTGAATAACATCTGGGAGAGGTTAAAACCCTGCCTCACTCCCTTCCCAACCACTGCTTCCCTTTCGTGTCCCTCGACTCTTATAACTGCCATCTGGTTTCTGTACAAATTGCAAATAGCCTTTCGCTCCCTGTACTTTACCCCTGACACCTTCAGAATTTGAAAGAGAGTATTCCAGTCAACATTGTCAAAAGCTTTCTCTCAGTCTACAAATGCTAGAAACGTAGGTTTGCCTTTCCTTAATCTTTCTTCTAAGATAAGTCGTAGGGTCAGTATTGCCTCACGTATTCCAACATTTCTATGGAATCCAAACTGATCTTCCCCGAGGTCGGCTTCTACCAGTTTTTCCATTCGTCTGTAAAGAATTCGCGTTAGTATTTTGCAGCTGTGACTTATTAAACTGATAGTTCAGTAATTTTCACATCTGTCAACACCTGCTTTCTTTGGGATTGGAATTATTATATTCTTCTTGAAGTCTGAGTGTATTTCGCCTGTGTCATACGTATTGCTCACCAGATGGAAGACTTTAGTCATGGCTGGCTCTCCAGAGGGTATCAATAGTTCTAATGGAATGTTGTCTACCCCCGGGGTCTTGGTTCGACTTAGGTCTTTCAGCGCTCTGTCAAATTCTTCACACAGTATCATATCTCCATTTCATCAACATCTACATCCTCTTCCATTTCCATAATGTTGCCGTCAAGTACATCGCTCTTGTTTAGACCTTCTAATCCACCTTTCTTCTTTCCCTTCTTTGCTTAGAACTGGGTTTCCACATGAGCTCTTGATTTTTATACAAGTGGCTCTCTTTTCTCCAAAGGTCTCTTTAATTTTCCTGTAGGCAGGATCTATCTTGCCCCTAGTGAGATAAGCCTCTACATGCTTACATTTGTCCTCTAGCCATCCCTGCTTAGCCATTTTGCACTTTCTGTCGATTTCATTTTTGATACGTTTGTATTCCTTTTTGCCTGCTTCATTTACTGCATTTTTATATTTTCTCCTTTCATCAGTTAAATTCAATATTTCTTCTGTTACCCAAGGATTTCTATTAGCCCTCGTCTTTTTACCTACTTTATCCTCTGCCGCCTTCACTATTTCATCCCTCAGAGCTACCCATTCTTCTTCTAGTGTATTTCTTTCCCCCATTCCTGTCAATTGTTCCCATCATAGTAAGCCACGAATAAAAAATAAACTGGCAAAAAGTAAACAACGGTTTCAAGGGGTTGATTGCACATTGTAATATAATTATAAAATTTCTTACAAAATTAAGATATAGTACATAGTAAGCAAGTAATAAAAGATGTTGGCAAAAAAACAAGGTTTCACTTTCGAACCACTGGCACATACAATTTACAACCACCCATCATTTCATGTGACATATTTGAAAGCAAATGCTCACTTTTCCCAGAGAAATTACTTCTTGTCGAAACTTCTGCCCTCTCATAACGCCTAAAATAAACTGTTGTTCTAAAAAACAAGCAGAAATGAGCCTAAAATTTAATAAAGTGAGGTTGTGGCTCTGTCAACGAAGTCAAACGCTCTGCGGTGAGTGTATCAGCAAACTGATGTCTCGTTGGGAGAAATGTGTTCGCCGCAAGGGTGGTTATATTGAGAAATAAATGTGTAGACATGAAGAATAAAGATGCAGAATGTTAATAAGATTTGTTCTACTTAGAAAGACTTAAGAATTTTCACATAAAAAGTTCGAAAGCATTACTTTTCAACATGTCCTCATATCTCTGCATTTCGTCTATTCTTACTCATAATTCTTGGTTCTTGTACATATTGTCTATTATCCATATTTCCCTATAGACTATTCGACGTCCATTCCTCCTCTCATACCCAATGCTACTAGTGTAAATAATTTAAATCTAAGGACCTGTAATTTGTCTAGATTGTTCTACCTGTAATGAACAATATAAAACATCTTTTCTTCTGCGCTTTTTACGTCATGATTGTTATTAAATATTGGGTTCATTATTTGGTGTAACTTGTAATGTGTTTGTCATAATGAATCTAGCGTAAAAATATAGGATGTAGTTTACATGTAGGAGTGGGCCTGATAGGGCTAGGATAGATAAATAAATAAATAAATATTTTTTATTCAAATTATGGACATCCTGCGCCATTTTTACATTGTTGAGCACTTTCACTTTCTCGATAAATCGTCTGAGACAGTGTTGACATTTCTTAAACCTCGCCTACATCATCAAGTGCAACACAAAAAGCCCTGGAGGTAAGTTAATACCATTAGGTTCCCCCAAATAGATGGCCATGCGGACCCCTCTGCTATTGTACTACCAGTTTTCGACGTCCGTGCACGCGTCACCACACAGCGGGCTTCCCTCCCTGCTTCCTCAGCAGGGTGCCGAGCGATTTGAACAGCCTCGGGACCCTGCAGAGGAGGCAGGGATGCCAGCCAGAGGCCACCAGTACGGCGACTGCAGCACGGGGCATGCAACATTCACGACCAGCACGGCGTACAGCACATGGCGCTCTGTTATTATAAACCGTTCAACCCTCGTACAAAAAGCTCTATGAGAAATCCATGGACACCATTATTTATACAGTCTCATAATGATGAGTGTGGCGCATTATTTGTCAGGATTAATATACTCAAGATCTGCGAAATGAAGTGACATTTAGAATCTCATTTTATATTATGATTATATGTCAAGCCGAAAGATGAATACCTTGACTGGAACCGTGATCTCATGCCGTAGTTATGGTGTGTCATATTAAATGTGTTTAATCGTGTTCGTCATGTAGCTTGTTGACCAATCATTGTAGTCCTTTTATTTACCACCTTTGTAGTTAGATCGCTTTTCTGTTTGTTTGTCTGTTCAGTACAAATATTGCAGTTAATTTTGAGGCTTTCACATAGCTCAGAGCTCGATGGCAATGCAATATTAACTCCCTTTTGTTGTTGATGTGTGGCAGAATAAACTTTGTTTAACTGTCCATCTGTGTGTGTGCGCGTGTTTGTTTCAGGGTATCTGCTCGGTACAGACATTGCAACAGACTCCAAAGAAACCTCCCAATGACCTAGACCCTTGAAACTTTCAGTATGTCTCAAAAGTGGATGGCGATGATACGTTCGTGTGTGGTGTGTAGTGAGGGAACTTTACATTGAGATTACAAAAGCCATGAGATAGCAGTATGCACATATCCATATGATTTGTAGTATTGCACACACAAGGTATAAAAGGACAGTGCAATGGCGAGGCTGTCATTTGTATTGACGTGATTCATGCGACAAGGTTTCAGACGTGATTATGGCTGCACGAGGGGAGTAAGAGGGGCAAGACTGGCGTCAGCACACATGCAGGTTGCCTACGTCAGGGGCAAGTATACATTCTGGGATAAACCCATTGTTGTCTTCTGATTGACAGGTGCTTAACCTATTCTTCTGCTAAGGCGATTATGACCCCTTGGTGATAACACATCCTTCATAGAAACCCCCCACCGCCCCTCCTCTTCCCTCACCTGTCTGAGAACTCCCGTCACTGATACAAACACGCTGTTGATATCAGTTTGATTGACTAATTAATTAACTCTATCAATTCATTATTTATTACCCCTCTGGGAAACCACTCAGCATTGCCACCACCCTCCCTCACCTGGAAATTGGCGGGAAAAAGACTAAGCTGATTGGTTATTAAGCAGCAAATCGATTGCAGTGTATGGAATATTGTTTAAACAATTTAGACAATTTGTGGAATATTGTTTATTTAAACAACTGTTTGATACAAGGCGGTGTACAGAATATAGCTTATTTATTTATTTAAAGAAGTTGCTGGGTATTTGATTGCAATGTATGGAATACAGTTTAAACATTTTTGGTTGACAAGGCAATGTGTAGAATATCGTTTATTTAAACAGTTTATGGGATACAAGGCAGTGTAACGAATATTGTTTGAACAATTTAGATAGTGTGTGGAATATTGTTTAGTTGAAAGATTTATAGGATACAAGATGGTCTATGGAATACAGTCTGTTAACAGAATTTGTCAGGAAATCGATTCCAGTGTATGGAATATTTAAACACTTGTGGTGCTTTTTCATTCCCACTGGGTAAGGAAACGCTTTAATTACACTGTTACAGATTGCTTAAACATATCTGAAAGGCTTTCTCGCATCTCGCCATCTGTGCAAGCTGCGTTGAGTCGCTGTGTACCGAGAGGACTTGGAACTGCCAATGTCCATGCTGACCACTGCAAGTAACAGCTAACTAATCCCTGGGAACAAAAACACACACCCTGTCGGTGTCCTCTGCCATCTTAAATGGTCATGTACTGTTTCTGCATCGGTGAACCAACCTGTTAGATACCACCACACGCGAGAGACACTTTCCTTCAAGAGCAAATACCTGACTGGGAATCGATCCTGAAATACTGCTGGAGTTAATAACTAATTTCCGGTCACATTATTGGGATGTAAAGTATCTATCACTGCGGTAGTCATTTCACACACACACAAATTGATGATGTCACAAAACTAGTGGCAGTCTGACTAGAAATACACTTTAAAAAATATCGTTGCATAGAGAGAGAGAGAGAGAGAGAGAGAGAGAGAGAGAGAGAGAGAGAGCGAGCGCTGTTGTTTGCCTTTCAGCTGTGACACAGGAACTATAATGGGATATTTAAATAATTACACTTTGTCATTTCTCCATGGACTGTAAACTGCCCCTGCCTTCCTGATGCAGTTTCTTGTGCTACACTTCACGAACTGATTCAGGAGTTATTAAATGTGGTGCAGAATATCACACCTTGAAGATGCCACATATATTGCTTCAGAAGATGCACCACAGGAAATATTAATGAAATCGTTAATATGGGTCTTTAAATAATTTGATTCAAACACACATATACACTTTAAAACGACTGAAATAAGATGATAAACTCTCCACAGTAGTTTGCGTGCGCAACATAATGTTAAGTTTTGATGAGATATTTCTTTGAATAATCCAAACCCATTGATATTTGATGACACAACTGGAAGTGATGATGTAAGAAATAATAGATATAAGTTCAAATTTCGACGAGAATTTATACCATCTCAGTTATGGAATTTCCGATCCCTGCAGGTCTACAAAGTGTATTACCCTTTTTAAAGCGCTATAGAATTTCTAAATTCGTCCTCTCCGCTACATTTGGAAGGAGAAGGAAAAGTCCACCATGCGTTGGGAGAGTAACAACAACAACAACAAATACCCTTGCAAGACAGAGTCCACTGTAATGTATTGAGAAACACTAAACATGAAAAGACTGTGATCCAATCCGTAGCAATAAGTTGTCATGGCTAGATGTTGAAGATCACTATTAACTGGGAGTCGGACATCATGAATGGGTTTTTAAAGCACTATACAATTCCTAAATTGGTACTCTCCATTACTGTCTGAAGGGGCAGGAAGGGCGTGAAATGATAGAGACAATAACATCAAAAACCTGCAGAGTCCGCTGACATGTATTGAGAAGCACTAAACATGACACATTTAAACCACAAACCAGACCACAGCAGTATTTGTCAAGGATACATACTTGAGATCGCTCAAAACACTTGCACAACCCATGTGCTTACCTCCCAGATGTCCACATGCAGTGTGCCCATCCCCTCATACACTGCAGGTGGCAATGCTCAGAGGTCGGTGAAATGTGCCACCACGCCCACAGCTATAGTCATGGATGTGGATGTATGCCAGGGTGCACCACTCCTGACCATGGAGCACATCTGGAGATGATTGGAGTGGTAGGACTTCGGATGCTATCAATACATCCGGCTTAAGCACACATCATTGTGAATCTTCTCTCATGTAACACACACATCTGCTTCTATCCCCACTCACCCAGCACACTGGTCACTTCACTAGACCCTGCTGCCGTTGGCAAGATCAGATAGGTCGGCGCATTCTTTGTATATAATCTCCCATCACAGGCTGAGCTAATCCGTTAATTCCAATCGCTGACTCCTTGTGACAACCATTGCTGTATTCTGTAGTGAAAAAAAAAAAAAAGGAAACAGCTGCAGCTGGGATTTATACAGTATTTCTAACCAATTCTGCGCAAAAATAAAATCTCCCCCCCCCCCCCTCCAGCTTAAAAAAAATCAGTTTTACCCAATCAGAGACAGCGAAGTCGTTTTTTACGCGAAATGTAGATTTCTTTTTTTTATAGAAGTCATTTTCGAAGACAAGAAGTCAGGGCATATACGCGTTTTCACATCGCTAACATATCATCACTTGTGACAACCCTGAAACATTCTGGCAAAGGTATAAGTATTCTTTCATCAGGTATAAATAAATTTTTTTATCTGTTATGTCATCCATCACAGGACTAAAATATAAAACTCATTATTGGCTCATGATGGAATGCTAAGAGCATGATGCACCTCTGTCACAGGATGCCTCTTCACTGTCGAAATCTCTTAAAGTAACCAAATGTGTCACCACAAATGAAGACTCTTAAGGTAATACAGCACAGAGAAGATGTAAATATCGGGTTTACGCTATGTATCACGTTATGAATTCGGTAATACATCCGATTTTATTACAATGCTTGTTTCCCCCTGTATAGGTGGCAGATTGAAATTTGGCTAAAAGATATCGCCATAACAAAAAAAAAATCGCCTGATTAACGCTCCAACTAAAGAATCATATCCGTGGTTCCCTAACTACAGCTTCCACCCTCCAGGTGGCATGTCATTTATATCAGATTGTTAGGTTAGTTAATTAAATTGATAATAATTTTTCTTTTTCAGCAATAGGATTACACTCGCCAGGTAGCACGATAGAGATCCCTGGAGGAAAGACAACGTTCTTTTCGAGGAACACTACTGAGAACCAACATTTGAAGTTGACTGTTGAAGAATACTACAGCAAGCAACATACAGTTCGCATAAGGGCTCCATTATTAAAAACATGATCACAACAACTTAGTTACTGTCACCCTCCATAAAAGTGGTCTTTTTTCTACAGGCAAACACAAGAGTTGCTGATAGTGTTAGGTTATCAGGCAGAAATGCTATCTGCAATTTGCAATCAAGTATGTCCATTCAACAACATACTTGCATTGGATCGTAGGAAGATGTCTTTTAATGATTACAGCCACTTATGAATCAAATTCGTGCCACTCTCATATCTCTAAAAGAGTCACCTTTGGCTACTCCACCTGCTAAGAACCCCATACAGAAAATCTCTAGTGTGATTTTTAGACAGTCTCTCTGCAGCTTGTAACTGTTCCCGAGCCTCTGCCCCCCTCCCCCCCCCCCCTCCCCTACCTTTCCCCCAGGCAGCTTTGTCCATGTAATCATTCCAGTTTAAGTCAGAATTGAGTCAGAATTGAATGGTAGTTGGAGAGTGCTATATCTAAGACCTTTCGCTTCCTGTGGAGAAACAGGGCGAGCTGAGCTAATGCGACGGGGCTGTGTTTTGACCACTCGGTGGAAATGGGTGAATGTTGTCGTAGCTCTGCCAACCATGTACAATGTATAAGGCCAGCGCCAAACAAAGCTGTGTAGAATTCTTCTGCAGTCAGCTTCAAATGTTGGTTCTCAGTAGTGCTCCTCGAAAAGAACATTGTCTTCCTTCCTGGGATCCCCCTTGTGGTACCAGGTGAGTGTAATTCTACTACCGAAAAAGAAAAATTGAACCCTGGGCAAAGCGAGTCTCATGATCTAATTATTTAACTAGCCTATCAATTTGATATAAATGACATCCCACCTGGCAGGTGGAAGCCATAACTAGGGCACCACAGATATGATTCTTGAGTTGGAGCATTAATCAGGCTTTTTTCTTTGGTTGTAGTGATATCTTTTAACGAAATTTCAAACTTCCACCTACACACGGACAGACTACCATTATAATAAAATCAGATGTATTACCAAGTTTATAGCGTGATACATAGCACAAGCTGATATTTACATCATCTCTGTGCTGTTACATTAAGAGTCTTCATACATAGTGAGACATTTGGTTACTTTAAGGGAGAGTTAGAAAGTAAGGAGGCATCTTGTGAAGAGATACAGCATGCTTCAGCACTCCATCATCAGCCAAAAATGAGTTTAATATCCTGCTATTGTGATGCACGACGTAATAGGAAAGAAAAAATTTATTTCTACCTGACGAGAGAATACTTTCAGGGAATGTAGCCTATGCCATACTGTTACAGGATTTTCGTAACAAGTAACGATACGTCAGCGATGTGAAAACAAATGTATGCCCCGTTGTCTTGTGTTCGACAATAACGTGTGTAAAAGTGAGAAATCTACATTTCGCATGAGAAATTTGAAGTTTATGGTCTACAGCATCGCTGTCACGGATTGGGTAAAGTGGATTTTTTAAACGCTAATGTGTACATCAGTGTGAAATTGGTTAGAACTACTGTATACATCCAAGCTGCAACTGTTTGTTTTGCAGTGGAACGCAGCTGACGGCAAGGGTGACCATGAGGAGTTGACGACAAGATGTAATGGACGAGCTCACGCTGTGATGGTTGCTTAGTTACAAAGAATTCGCCTGCCTGTCTGATCTTGCCCACTGTAGCATGGTCTAGCTAAGTGACCAGTGTGCTGGGGAGAGGGGACAGAAGCGGATGTGTGTGTTGCATGAGAGAAGATTCAAAATGACGGTTGTTTGCGCTGGATGAATTGACAGCATCCGAATTTCTACCACTCAGTCATTGCCAGATACACTCCATGGCCAGGGGTGGTGAACACTGGCATACATGTTCTTCCACTACTGCAGCTGCGGCAGTTGTTTTCACCGACCTCTGGGCATTGGCGCTGGCAGTGTACGAGGGGAGAGGCAGGCTACGTGTGGACATCTGGGAGATGAGCGCATGGGATGTGCGAATTTTTTCAGTGATCCCTGGCGTCTAACCATGACAGTTACTGCTATGGATTGGATTGTGGTTTAAGTGTGTCGTGCTTTGTGCTGCTCAACACATGGCAGTGGAATCTGTGTTCACAGGTATTTGCTGTTGTTGCCTCTATCGTTTCACGCAGTAGGCCCTTCCTGTTCCTTCCAGATGTAGCGGAAAGAACCAATTCAGGAATTCTATAGCGCTTTAAAAAAGAAAATACACTTAGCAGACCTGTAGTTCAAAAATCAAATGGCTCTGAGCACTATGGGACTTAACTTCTGAGGTCATCAGTCCCCTAGAACTTAGAACTACTTAAACCTAATTAACCTAAGAACATCACACACATCCATGCCCGAGGCAGGATTCGAACCTGCGACCGCAGTGGTCGCGTGGTTCCAGACTGTAGCGCCTAGAACCGCTCGGCCACTCCGGCCGGAAGACCTGTAGTGGTTGGAAATTCCATAACCGTGATGGTATAAATTCTCGTCGAAATTTGAAATTCCAACTGTCATTTCATACATCACCACTTCCATTTGTGACATCAAATAACAACAGGATTGAATTATTTACTGAAATTTCTAGCCTAGAACATAGCACTATTGTTTATGCACACAAACAGCTGTGCACTGTCGATTTTTTTTAGTAGTTTTAAGCTCTTTGTGTGTGTGTGTGTGTGTGTGTGTGTGCGTGTGTGTGTGTGTGTGTGTGTGTGTGTGTGTGCGCGCGCGCGCGTGCGCGTCAATTTATTTCCCGACAAATTCCGGAAATAAACTATATTCCATACACTACCTTATATCCCTGTAATTGTTTAAATAAACGTATCTAAATTGTTTAAGCAATATTCCATACACTGCAACTGATTTACCACAAACTTATTTAAATAAATAAATAAAGTATATTCCACTATACTCCTACGTTCCTTATATGAAATAAATTGTTTATATAAACAGTATTCCACACGTTGTCTAAATTGTTTAAACAATATTCCACACACTGCAATCGATTCCCTGCCAAATAACCAATCAGCCTAGACTTTTCCCAAGAATTTACAGGTGGGGGAGGGGAGTGTTAGCGGTGTGAGGTTTTCCAGAGGAGAAAGGGTTTGTTAATTGATCAATTTATTTAATTCCTCAATCAAATTGATATCAAAAGTGTGCTTGTATCAGCGAGGGGAGTTCCCAGATGGGTGAGGGAGGAGGAGGGAGTTGTGTAAGGGATGGGTGGTTTCTCTGAAGGTTATAATCCACTTAACAGATCAATAGGTTACGGACCTGTGAATCAAAAGGATGAGTTATCCCCAGGGTGTCTTAAACCACAAAGCAGAACAATAGGGTAAGGACCTGTCAATCAAAAGGATGAAGTATCTGAAGGGGTCATATTCCACTTAGCACAAGAACAGGTTAAGCACATGTCAGTTCAAAAGAGAACAATAGGTTTGCCCCTGAATGTATCCTTGTCCCCGATATATTCAACCCACAATGTCTGCTAATGACGGTCTTGCATCCCTACTGATAGGAATTAACAGTCTTTGAATGTGGAATGCTAGTTTGAGCTAGACACATGCGACATTCCATCTCCGAAATTGTCAGGGAATTCAATTTCATGAGAACCACTGTGTCAACTCATAAACATGCTTGTACTTTATTGTTTGTCAGGATAAATCTACCAAAGGTTTGTGATACGAAGCGACATAACAGAATCTTAATTAATGTTTAAAATATCTGTCAAGCCAAAAGATGAATTCCCTGTCTGGAACCGTGATTCCATGTTTTAATTATATAGTATCACATTAAATGCGTCTGGGACGTTTTCTTTTAAGTTTTAAAAGTATTATTGTAGATGTTAAAAATTCACATTTACAAATTTGCAGGGCTATTTATGTGTGATTATGATTTTTTTGTGGCGCTATGAGAAATTATTTCGTTTTCTTTTCAGTCCGTTTCAAACATGTGTTATATTAAAAAAGCTTTTTGATGTAAATAGTTCTTGTTTAGCTGTTGCCAACAAAGAAACACGTAGATCGCACAGGACCTGACAGAATCAAATGGTGGAAATTCAAGGATAAGAAGCCTACATCATATCCCGAATTACTTTGCCACCAGTTGCTACAGTTGAAGAAAGCTGGGAGGAAATGAAAGAGTCCGCTGACGAAGCTGCACATGCAATTCTTGGGGCAACAAAACCAGGACAACAGGGGATCGATAGAGACACGTGGCTTTGGAATGACACCGCCAAAGACGCGGTACACACAAAGAAACGATTGTATCACGAGTTTCTTGCCAATAAAACACCAGAGCGATGGAATGCATATAGAGCAGCCTGAAGAGACTGAAGAGATGCAAAACAGGTTATAGCAGCAACAAAATCCTCACGTTACGCTGATCTGTACGCAAAACTTGACACACATGAAGGAGAGCGAGATTTATATCGACTTGCTAAAGCAATACATCGCAATTCGGAAGATGTTCATCGGTTATACAGAGTCAATGATGAGACCGGTAATCTGTTAGTTGCCTGGAAGAAGGCCAGAGAACGATGGCGCAGGTACTTCAAGAAGATCTCAAAAAAAGAATTGTCCCATCCACCAATACCCACCGGCCTTGTTGTTGACGGCCCGCAAGGCAAATGGCAATCGAAGAGATCAAGACAGCTTTGAGGAAAATGAAGCCTGGGAAAGCCACCGACCCAGATAACCTTCCAGGAGAGTTATGGTGTTCCCATCATTGGAAGGCAGCATCATTGGAAGGCAGCCAAAAGGTTAACAGAACTCTTCAAGAAGATCATTGACGAGGGACAAACACCAACTGATTGGCAATAGAGCACCACTGTGCCTATCTTTAAGAAGAAGGGAGTGCACCAACTAATGTTCAGTTCGACTTCCCTGCCACGCCTTGAAAATCTTTGAGCGTGTTCTGCACCAAAGGATCCGTGAGATCATAGAGATTTCCAGAAACCAAGCTGGTTTTGTGAAGAACTGCGGTACAACTGATGCAATTCATGCTGCAAAACTCTTAGTCGAGAAACATCATGAGAAAGCCAAGCCGCTGCATCTAGCATTCCTGGATATCGAAAAGGCCTTTGATCGGGTGTCACACAGTCTCATCTGGCTATCAATTTGACAGCAAGATGGGCCAGAGCAGCTTATTAACTTGGTGCAGTTATTTTATGCACAGCCAAGAAGTTATGTCTGTGCAACATCACGACTATCCAAGGACTTCACCACCACAGTTGGTATCCATCAAGGTTCTGCATTATCATCACTTCTGTTCATTCTCGTAATGGATACCGTGACAGCTGACCTGCACGGGCCATTGCTATGGAACCTTCTTTATACTGACAACGTTATGCTGGCAGCAGAAAACAAGCTTGATCTGCAGAGCCAAACTGAAAAATGGAGTGACCGGTTGCCGCAACACGGTTTGCTCCTTAATTTGAAGAAAAGCGAGTACATGACATCAGACAGATATGAAATGGGAACCATCTTGATTAATGGTGAAGATCTGACTCGTGTGAGTAAGTTTAAGTACCTCGATTCCACCATCACTGTTGGCGGCCGACTCACCGAAGAGGTCAACACCAGAACTCAGGCAGCCTGTATGAAGTGGCAAACAACAACGGGAGTCACTTGCGACCGCAGGATGAAAGATAATTTAAAATCAAAAATATATCGCACTGTCATCCGACCAGTCGCCTTGTATGGTTGTGACTGCTGACCGACTACAGTTGAGACAGAACGCTGCCTAAGTGTAATGGAAACTAAGATGCTAAAGTGGACAGCGGGCCTCAGTAAGTTAGATCACGTTTCTAATGACAGCATTAGGAAACAGTTTGGTGTTGCACAGATCCAAGACAAGAAGCGTGAGAGTCGTTTTCGATGGTTTGGGCTTGTTATACAGGCCGGTGATGACTCTACTGCCACGGCAGATTACAAACTTGAAGTCGTCGGCAGAAGACCCAATGGACGACCTAAGCAACGTTGGGCTGATACAATTCATAAAGACCTTAAATGCGTGAACATCCACCCAGAAGCAGACCATGATAGAGCGAAATGGAGACAACGGACCCATGTAGCGGACCCCGCAGGCATGCAGGACAAACGCTTTTTTTAGATGTAGTTGCGGAAAATGTATTTCATTTACTTTCATTTAATTCATTTAGTAATCAAATTGGTGCACCCCTTTTAATTAATCTTGGATAAATTCATGCACTACATCACATACTAATTTAAATTAATATTTCATTATTGAGAAACCTGAGGTAAGAAGATACCTTTTCTTATTCAAATCAGGAAATACTAAACGCAAGAAAAGTAGAATATAGGTTACAAAATCCCTCTACATACCTGTTACACATATATACTACCCATAGACATCTATAACCTGGGTATCTAATTTTATCTCATAGTCTAGTAAATCTGATAAGTAAATATTGTTATTTGGATAGAAAGAAGTAACGATATATTATATGGAAGGCTCTTGATTACTAGTGGATGGGAATGTAACTCCGAAATATCCGTCACCTTCAGGGTCTTTCAAAGAGGGACCGACCCTAATTAAAGCATTTTCTGCCACAGCTGAACTATTCTTCAGCAGACTCCTGCAGGTTAATGGGGAGAAAAAGTTGTTAATTATAGGATCTCTAGCTTTCTACAAAACTCAGCTAGTCTAACGAGGACTCAGACCATACCACTGGCAACGTCAATAGCCCAGAACATGTGCAGCATTTCATAGGGTAGATCACAGGATGTATGGAAGGTGGAACTTTCAGTGCGGAAATGAGGAACAAATGTGGATAACGCAATAACACCACTTTTGTTATGTCGCTTCGTTGGGTTCTGGATGGTAGTCGTTTTCCAGAATTTGGCAGCTCTGTTCTTATTTTCCCAAAACATATACTGGATCGTCCGGCTTGAACGCATTTTTTTTTTCTTTTGACAATCCGTAACTTACTGTAAACCCCACGTCACCATGGAGCAGTTGCTTCCGTTATTGTACCCTAGTAACGTCCGTAACGACACTGAACAAGAGAGCAAGAGATTCTAAAGTAGGGGGTCCATTCGTCCCGCTTTTTCCATGGCAGTCCCCTTTTTATCTCAAAATGCCCCGCTGCCCATAAATTGGTTTTACTCTCAAATATCTCGCATTTTTATGATTGCTCTTGGCTAAAGTATTTGTTTGGTTTGCAATGTACTGCGTTCTGCGCAAGTATATACGGTAGAAAGCGTCACTTGTACAACTTGCTCTTCAATGTTTATTTATGTTCTGTTAATGTTTTGCACTGTTGGTAGTACCGATTCATGATGACTGTTTCATAATTCCAAAACGAAAGCGTAATTTTAACAGCAATGTAAAAAATCAGTTTACTTTTACCTCCGGCAGGGGAGAAACTAGAATTTACGTTGCGCTTATCAAACTTTGCTGTTGAAGATCGTGGATAGTCTGACACCGTGAAGAAGTAACCGTATCAGCTGGTCAATTTTTGATATTATATACATTCTAAGACATTAAAAAGAAAAAGAGGAAAACAACGACGAAACATAGCATGTGTTTCTTGAAAATGCAATATTTGATAAATTACCGTGACAGCGCAGCAGAATAATTGTGAAAAGTCACTTGGAATCATCTGAGTGCGTGATGCAAAGGCAAACGTCTATGTTCGTTCAAAATTATCTAGAAAACGTGTGTCCCTTTCTGTCCTTAAGTGCCCTAGATATTTTTTTAAATAAATTTTTAATAAAAGGTAACTCGATATCCCGTCCTGATGGCGAAATGAAGTTACGCTATTCTCGTTTGATAGTCTGTGGATGAGAAGTGGCAGTAAAGAGCAGCACATATTATTTCGTTTGTGGAACGAAATGGGCCTTTAGAAACTCTGTGACTCTTTATACGCGCGTAAAGGGGTAACCGTATCAGCTGGTCAATTTTTGACATTATATGCATTGCAAGACATTAAAAAGAAAAAAAGGGAAAACAACTCACCACGAATAAATTATCCGAATGGAATGGAAATCGGTTTATGTGATGAAAATGTACAGGTAAACAAACGATCACAATTTCAGAAGAAAATGGATTATTTATTCAAGAGAATGAGCGTCCCAAGTCGATCAAAGGCAGTAACTCGTTGGTTCGCCTCTGGTCCTCACGGAAGCAGTTATTCGGATTGGCGTTGATTGATAGAGTTAATGGATGTCCTCCGGAGGGATATCGTGCCGATTTCTGAGCTGATCGCTGGTCCCTACCCTTAATGTTCCAAACGTTCTCAGTGGACGAGACATTTGGCAACCTTGCTGGCCAAGGGAGGGTTTGGCAAGCACGAAGACAAACAGTAGAAACTCTCGCCACGTGCGAGCTGTTGTTATCTTCCTGAGATGTAAGCTCAGGATGGCTTGCCATGAAGGGTAACAAAACGGGGGCCTATAATATCGTCGACGTACCGATGTGGTGTAAGGCTGCCGCGGACGACAGCCTAAGTGATCCTGCTATGAAAAGGAATGGCACCTCAGGCAATAACTCCTGGTTGTCGGGTCGTACTATGGGTTTCAATTCAGGTTTGTATCCCACCACTGTTCAGTGCGTCATCAAACTTATCTTCAGGCTGGATTCTCATTGAATGAACTGTAACTGTCTTGAGTGATGAATCCCGCTTCGAAGTGAGCCCCACCAGTGAAGACGGATCTGTAGACGCCCCTGACAGCAGTGTGGTACCTGCGTGACTGTCGTCCGCCATGGAGCCGGACAAGCAGGAGTGATGGTCTGCCGTGCCATTTCTTTTCACAGTAGGACCACTTTGGTTGCCATCCACGACACCCTTACAACACAGCGTTACGAGGACGATATTCTACGTCCACTTTCGTAACCCTTCACGGGAAGCCATCCTGAGCTTACATTTCAGCAATATAATGGCCGTCCGCACACTACGAGAGTCTACTGCTTGTCTTCGTGCTTACCAAGCCCTACCTTCGCAAGAAATGGCGACGAATGTGTCACTAATTGAGAACGCACTATGGGCAGAACCATACAAATAGCTCGGTATTTTGACAATTTGAAGCTTTGATTGGACAGAATTTGGCACGATATCCCTCAAAAGAATATCTAACAATTCCATGAATCATGGCCAACCCGAAGAACTGCTTGCATATGGGACACGGGTGGCCCAACGCCTTATTGACTTGCCCCGTTTGTGAAGCTCTTTCTCTTGAATAAACCAACCAGTTTTTTTCTGAAACTGTAATAATGTTTGTCTGTACAAGTGCATCGCAGCCGTTTTTCCGTCCCATTCGGATAAGTCCTTCGTTGTAGATAGTCTTATTTTGTCTTTTTTCTTCTTCTTAGAGTGTGTATTCCTGTATGTATGTAATCGTAAATAGTAAATAAATTTTATATTTGAAAGTGAATGGTAATTATTTCTTTCCCCTTATCAAGTCCTTTGATCTATGCCACTTCGAGAATTTCGTTAACTGTCTAATCTTTTTCATTCACCCCGCACGATAACTAAATTGATTTATTCCGCAACTACCAGTTCTGTGTGAAAAATGAAGGGAATAAAAGAATCCATTACGACTTCACTCAACGTAGCCAGAAGACAAAACAAGTATACGGCTTCCCTACGTACCGCATAATACGACCTCAAGAACTGAGCAGCAGGAAGTATGAAAGGAAGGACGGAAGACAGTGGCACTTGTAACACCATTATCGATTGTAGTAGTTTGTAAAGTGTTGTTATGTGTATGTAACTATAGAGTGATTGCTCTGTACTAGTTAAGATCTTTAATTGTCAGAGGGAAAGTGGAAGTTTATGATGTATATATTGTAAAGATTTAGTAATGTTTGAAAATAATGAAACTTTATAAAATATGTATGCTCGTAAAAGAGAAATTGTACTTTGAATACTGGTCCATACTTAGGG
Organism: Schistocerca piceifrons; assembly: GCF_021461385.2. Taxonomy (NCBI): domain Eukaryota; kingdom Metazoa; phylum Arthropoda; class Insecta; order Orthoptera; family Acrididae; genus Schistocerca; species Schistocerca piceifrons. Next base: position 316,010,384 of record NC_060139.1, on the reverse strand, counting down.
AAATTGTGTTATATAAAGGAAAAGGTATAAGGACCCCCCTCCGCTGCGGAAGGGGTAGAGCGTGTGGGAAAAGGTGGGTTTGGCGGTCGATCTTGGCGCAAGAGAGACAGCACGTTACGCAGTCAGTGGCCAGGAGTTGTACAGTCAACACCATAGGTGCCAAGTGAGGCATTCGGAATCCGATTTATGTTGAAATTGCCTCGGATGTGGCTTCGGCTGTAATGTGGTGCTCTTGTCTTATCGAATGGCTCTGAAATGATTAACACGTCGCCAAGAAGAAATCTGAAAAGAGCCTTTAAGCTGCAAGAGGTGAGACCAGATAGCTGCCACGTGCTTGCCGCTACTATTGCACGACTGCTCCGCTAACTTCAGGAAATCAGATATGTACTTTAGAGTGGAGCAGTACATTTGTGTGTGTTTTTTCAACAACAATTGCAGTGATAAAAATATGTGTTTGAACTTTGAAATTGCCCTGATCATGAAATTTATGCAGCGTCCAATCCTAAACGTGCGAAAGACCGAGTATAAGCAGTGATTTGTTTCTACTTTTCATGTGCCAAAGTTTCAGTAGTTTCAGTGCTAAAGTGTGTAAAAGATGATAGTTAAGCCACCTGTTTCACAGGTGATGAAAGCGGCACATAATTTGAACTTTCATGAAACTTAACTTTGTTGTTACTATTACTAGGAACTTATTTCTGGAGTTTTGTTTCAAAATATTAATGGAGTAAATTGCTATATAGAGTTGAAATATAAACAAATTCAAGAGGGGCTAGAAATTCACATTAGTGTAATGCAATTGTCTCTGACACAGTTACAGAATTTACCTATAATGTAAATGATAGTTTATGGGCCCCTGCCATATTCTTCCCCACTATGAGAAAGGCAAACTAAAGATTTGTTTCTGTTGCTATTAAAAGAAATTTGTGAAAATGCTAATAACGAAGGCATAATAAGAATAGGTGTACGATTATTTAATTTCATTTGTGGTATGTATGTGTTAGCTGAAATTAGAACTCTTTCCATGCCCAATTTCAGTCCAGTGTGTCTTTAGTAACATCTTAATGTTGAATTAGTACTGAATTAATTAATGATTGCAAGAGCGTCTTTTATTTCTATGAGTGAAGTATTATTTAGTTCTCTATGTTTGCTGGTTTGTGTAAAAACCTATCTACTGCAAACCACTACGTAGTTAGTTGGTTCGTTCATTAGTTGTGTGCATCCGTTTCACTCTTTAAAGGAGAATTAATGGAAGTTTCTTCAGTAATCCATGTTCATTTTTCTTTAAACTTAATGTTCCCACACTATTATGCCTAATTAGGCTGGCAACCGTTTAGTATTTCATTATTTCCTAAATTAAAGTCTTTCAGCTTTCTATTAATTGCCACAGTCACGAAATTCATGTTCGATACTCTCTATCCAATAGGTAAAAACACAGTCAAATACAAAATTCCTCCAGGAGGGTAACGCTAGTTTTGAGGACGTCATACTTAGCGCTAACTTGCACTAAATACGATATAAACTATTTCATCTGTGTAGGGTGAAGAGGGAATTTGACAGGGATATTGTTAAAGAAACCATTCTGACATTGAACTGGCTCGACTTGGGAGGAACAACACGTAAGCCAAATTTATATGACTAGAAGTCGACTTGAACACCGCTTTTTCTAAAATGTGCGCTAGTGTCTGATCATTGTACCACCTAGATCTGTCTGAAACTTGGAAGTCCTTCGATTAAGAGTCTGTTCTAAAAATTAAATTATTTTACGCTGTTACTGAATGTATCATCAGTACCCAGAACGTTGAGAATGTAATAAGTGGAACCTGTATAAAGTTGCCCAGATGCAGATCGTGCAATAGGTGACCAGCCGTCAGGGAGTACTTCATCAACCAACTCAAGGCCTATTTCACTTCCTCTTCACTTTTCTGAGCTGCTAATATAAAAGGCGATCAAAAAGGTTGCGTTCAAAGGCCGTACAATCCAGAATCTGTTGGACAGTCAGGCAAGACTGCTGGGAGCATTGGCGCATTCATCGCACCGATACCCAAGGTTGAAGATATCCATTTCATAAAACACCGTGCCGTGCTGCGTGAAGAGCGTAACTGCCTGCTGCACATCCTCGTCCGACAGGAGTCGTCTGCCCTTTTTTAAGGGACCGCAGGCGCGATAATCACATGGGGTGAGAGCAGAACTATAGGATGGGTGCTTGAGTGTATTCCATTTGAGTTCTGCTTTACGACATTTTCAAAAATGGTGCAAATGGCTCTGAGCGCTATGGGACTTAACATCTGTGGTCATCAGTCCCCTAGAACTTAAAACTACTTAAACCTAACTAACCTAAGGACATCACACACATCCATGCCCGAGGCAGGATTCGAACCTGAGACCGTAGCAGTCGCGCGGTTCCGGACTGAGCGCCTAGAACCGCTAGACCACCGCGGCCGGCGACATTTTCAATTTAGGGACGCGCAATATAATGAATCAGCACGGAACTTAGCACACCATTCCATAACAATGGTTTTCGTCAGGCAGGTTGGCAAATATACATTCCTCATTGTCCAATGGATGTCTATCGGTGTTTGTCCTTCGGCAGCCAAGAAAAGAGTAACAGCACATTGGTCCTGTTAGGATCCATTTGATAATAACGTCGTCATAGTTCACGTTTCCGTATTTACTGAATGCTCGTCAGAAAGGCAGGATTGGCATGCTAATTCTTTGCCTACATGTCGATGCTTACACACCTGCATCATGATCGCTTTACGTTGCGTGTATGCTGCAGTAACGCTCTCAGACAGATCTTTTTAATGGAAATACATTTTCGTGGATACATACTGAATCTCAGCTTCATCTTCGATAAGAAGAAGAGCTAAAGTAATTAATTAAAATTTGTGCCAAGGCCGCGACTTGAACCTATGCCGCCTGCTTACGAGGCAGGTTTGTTATCCACTACATCACTCTGCAATACTGACTATCTAAGAAGGGTAAAATCAAGACAGGCTGAGGTGTGAATTCAAGGCGGCCTCTGTGGCCGAGCAGTTCTAGGCGCTTCAGTTCGGAACCGCGCTGCTGCTACAGTTGCAGGTTCGAATCCTACCTCGGGCATGGCTGTGTGTGATGTCCTTAGGTTGGTTAGGTTTAAGTAGTTCTAAGTCTAGGGGACTGATGACCTCCGATGTTAAGTCCCATAGTGCTTAGAGCCATTTTTCTGTGAATTAAAGTTTGTGTTAGGGCACTGGAATCAGTAGTTCTTGTAGCTATGTAGCCAGTATGCTAGGATTATGTAGTGGATAACACATGTGGCTAGTAAGCAAGAGAACCAGTTTCAATTCACAACCTTGGCACGTACTTTAATTTATTACTTCAGCTTGTAATCTTACGGACGGCTCTGCTGCATCAAATAACGATTCAAAGGAAAAAATAAGGAAAGCGTGTAAGGAAACAGAAATGGAAAAAAGAGAGGGGAGAATTTAGGGGGAGGGGGAGGGTATTGGGAAAAACGAGAAAAACGGATAGAAGTGGAAAGACAAAATTGAAAGGAAGAAGGAGAATGGGAAAGTAGATGGACTGGATGAAACGTATTAGCAGCACTACCGCAACATGAAGGATTTACGTCACATCCTATTCCCGTTGTCTGCAGCTGACAGCATAAGGTCAGTTGAAACAATGCAGTGGCCGCGACGGCTGTGTTTGAGTCAGTTGCTGTGTGTACTGTCCGAAAGAGTGGGAGACCAGTTGAAATGCCCCAACATTACGTTTAGAAAACACGAATAACGTGCTGGATCAAGTTTTAAGTGGACACGGTCGGAGCACACCACAGTGTTCCTTCTGGCACTACATTCCATTATCTTTCATGACAATGGACAATGCCACACGGCGGACGCCGTGCAGGAGCTCCTGTATACGTGGCTGTGGGAGATACTGGAACATACATCATATTCACCCGATTTGAGTCAGTGCCATTACAATCTGTTCGCCAAAATAAAGGATACCTCTTCGTGGCACGTGCTACAGCGCAAGAGGAGATACCATGTGTGCCATAGGGCGGCCCTTGCAAGACATTGACAGAGATGGACATCTTCTATATCGGTCAAGGAATGTGATCGAAATGCGGCACGATTACATTGAGGGCGTGAGATGCGATGAATGTCTGTCAATAAAGTCTAGTACGAAATATAACTGAGTTCCCACTACTTTTTATCCAACCCATGTATAAGGACAGGAAAATAAAATAAAGAGGAAAATGGAATAATATAAAGCGGAATGAGAAGGAAGGCAGAGGGGTTGGGGGGGGGGGGGGGGGAATAAAAAGCAGAAGCAGAACGTGGAAAGGAAAATAGGGGAAAGGAAAAATAAGGAATAAAGGAAAGTAGAAAAAAGGAAATATAAGTGGGTAAAAAATGAAAGGAAATACGGAAGAGCGACAATGTGAAAGTGTTATGTGAAATAAATAGAATGGGAAAGAAATGAAGAGAACATGAATGAGAAAATGGTATAGGGAGGAATGCAAAACAGAAAGAAACAGAGCACACCAAAGGAAAAAGGTAAGAGAATAGAGTAAGGAGGCGGAAAGAAAACGAATAAGACGAAATTAGGGAAGGAAGTAAAAGAAGAGAGATACGGAAATAGGTAATAAGGCTATAGATTTAGCGTCAACTTTGAGCAGTGCTTCGATGCAGTGGTCATTTCGATCTCGTTACTCTGGGACATGAATTTTCTGTCCTATTTCGTCGCTTTGGCTGCATCTCGCGAGGTACAATGTTTGTTTGTGTATGTGTGTGTGTGTGTGTGTGTGTGTGTGTGTGTGTGTGTGTGGGTGTGGGTGTGTGATGTGTGTGTCTCTGCGTGTTTGTGTGACGCTGTGGAACGGGCTGTTGCAGGCGGACATCGGGCCGAGCAGCACGAGCGACGATGAGACGATGGGTCCGCGGCGCGGCGGTCGTCTGCTGAGCGGGGGCGGCGGGGGCGTGCCGGCTCCGCCGTACAGCAAGCAGGACATCCGCGAGCAGTACTGCATCACCAGCAAACAGCTGGATGTGTTCGAGCGCCACCGCGCCTCCTCCGGCGGCGACTGGCTGCTCGGCTGCCTCTCCTCCTACCAGGTTCGTCTCACCTCACCACGCAATGCATGCTGAACACCTATATCACGATTAAAATTGCTTTATAGTTCACGCTCCACTAACTGCAGCTTGTTTCCTCCAGTCACAGCGCTCAGCGTCAAGCCTGAATCTTTCGCTGTTGCCAAACTGCCTCAACAATTAGTTCACTTCCAATTACTTGTCCGGCATTCTTTCTTGACGTGTCTGGATCACGAATGCTGGGTCTGTCTCTTTTATTTTACAGTTCATCACAGATGATAACCGCACCAAAACAATACACACACACACACACACACACACACACACACAAACCAACAATGGTAACTAAATGCACACGTTTCATACACAGTATTAACCAAACACTACTGGATCCTTCCACACAAGACGTGATTTAGTTTTTAATTTGTACAGTTAGTATAATCATAGAGATTGGTTTCATTAAATACGCTCCGCATGACATTGAGTGAAGCAGAATTTTTGAAGGCTGCAGTTAATCATTGCGACTGGCATGCCAGAGTCTTAAATACAACAGCTTTAGGTTCAAATGGCTCTGAGCACTATGGGACTTAACATCTATGGTCATCAGTCCCCTAGAACTTAGAACTAATTAAACCTAAGTAACCTAAGGACATCACACATATCCATGCCCGAGGCAGGATTCGAACCTGCGACCGTAGCAGTCGCGCGGCTCCGGACTGAGCGCCTAGAACCGCTAGACCACCGCGCCCGGCAACAGCTTTAGGAAGTAGGTATAATGGGATAGAGTAGTGGTTAGCATACAAGACATACGTGTAGAAGAGTTCTGGTCCGAATCTTGTCAAATCTAATCAAAAGACTTTGACTATCATTTTTCTTCAGTTAATTCCCATAAATGTAATTTTTTTCTTTCTAGTACTTTGCCATGTCATTTTCATCATCATATTAACTTTTTATTTGCTCATATTTTTCTTCCTATCGTTCTTTTTTCGTTTGGAATCAGCTTGTGTTTCCTATAATCTGCATCCAGATGCCAACAAGGATTGCTCATCGATTGGTAATGCTGCAGCCCGTGCCGCCAGCGTGAGAGTTATTGGAGGTAATCAGTGACGGCGAGAAATTACAGTTCGCTTTCACCGCCAGGACTGAAGTATTGCTGCCGAAGCTGGCCAATGTTGCTCAGCCTCAGCGTTTGTGCAGTCGCCCGCCTTGTTGGGGTGTCGCCTATAACCGAGTGGTGGACGGTAACGGATGTGGCAACACTGCAGTTGCAAGTGAGAGACGTCAACTGTCAACTAATTTTAATCGGACTATAGTGATTGTCCTCAACACTGGCTTGATACTGCGTCAAGGGAGCGCTCCTTTCCTCAGAGTGAGCAGCAGTCCCGTATTTATGTCTGTTAAGTGATTTACATCAACAAACGTTTTAACCCGCCTGTCCCACCGAGCATCTTGATTGAATATCTCTCCACCAAAGGCCAATTTATAGAGTACGATCTGATCTGACATACTGCCGTCGATGGTTCAGATAAGTACACGCTGATACCGTGTAACCGCCACTAGCCTTGATAATGGCCTGTGTTCGGCGAGGAAGAGAGTCCATAAGATTCTTCAGGTACGATTTATCAAACAGAAATCGGTCATTGATGATCAGATCCCATAGAGTTTCCAAATTTCGGGAATATTGATTGCTTCGTTTCAGTCACGTTCATAGACTTTGACGATACGCTACAGGAATTTCACTGAAAAGTGTTTCAAATAATTTTTCCATTCTTTTATCGATTTTTTCATTCATTCATCAGACATACTATTAGTAGACGAATAAGTTTAACTTTATTTCGCTATACGTAGTAAACATTCGCATAGTAATCTTTTACCGACGTGGATAGATAAATGGAAGACCAAAATACAAAATAAAAATAATAATCAGGTTTTGAATATGGAATACAAAAGTGTGAAGGTGCGATCCACTGAGTGACAGGATGCCTTAGAGTTCGTTCAACCGGAATAGTATCTGTGCAGCCCTGTAAATACGGAAGTTATCTTGGAAAGGGGAGCGTCATGAATGTGTGGGTGAAATGGTGACAGTTGGTTCAAATGGCTCTGAGCACTATGGGACTTAACAGTTGAGGCCATCAATCCCCTAGACTTATAACTACTTAAACCTAACTAACCTAAGGGCATCACACACATCCATGCCGGAGGCAGGATTCGAACCTGCCACCGTAGCAGCAGCGCGGTTCCGGACTGAAGCACCTAGAACCGCTCGGCCACAGCGGCCGGCTGGTGACAGTTGGTCACCGAAAATAGCGATACAAATAATGTGCTTCATGTTCACAGTGTCCGCCTCCATAGCTAACGAGGAGAACACGGGAGGTACCATAACCCTAGTTCCCAGAGCTTAGTGGAAGAGGAATCAAAATAAACGAACACGTGTTTCGGCTTCTCTGTAGACACGCCCATTTCTAAGAAATCGACCGTCAAAGTTTCCACGTCATTTAGATGTAGTTTAGCGAGCAATAAGCTCAGCCCATTTGGTGGCACAGTGGCTAGTTCTGGGTTTCAAAATAAGTGTCATACACTATGTGATCAATAGTTTCCGGACACCTGGCTGAAAATGACTTACAAGTTCGTGACGCCCTCCATCTGCAATGCTGGAATTCAGTATGTTGTTGGCCCACCCTTGGCCTTAATGACAGCTTCCACTTTCGCAGGCATACGCTCAATCAGGTGCTGGAAAGTTTCTTGGGGAATGGCTGCACTGAGGAGATGTATCGATGTCGAGGCCTGGCGCGAAGTCTGCATTCCAGAACATCCCAAAGGTGTTCTATAGGATTCACGTCATGACTCTGTGCAGGCCAGTCCATTACAGGGAATTTATCGTCGTGTAACCACTCCGCCACAGGCCGTGCATTATGAACAGGTGCTCGATCGTGTTGAAAGAGGCAATCACCATCCCCGAAGTGCTCTTCAACAGTGGGGAGCAATAAGGTGCTTAAAACATCAATGTAGGCCTGTGCTGTGATAGTGCCACGCAAAACAACAAGTGGTGCAAGCTCCCTCTATGAAAAACACGACCACACCATAACACCACCGCCTCCGAATTTCACTGTTGGCACTACACACGATGGCAGATGACGTTCACCGGGCATTGTGATTCGTCACTCCATACAACGTTTTTCCACTGTTCAATCGTCCCATGTTTACGCTCTTTACACCAAGCGGGGAGTCGTTTGGCATTTACTGGCGTGATGTGTGGATTATGAGCAGCCACTCGACCATGAAATCCAAGTTTTCTCACATCCCGCCTAACTATCACAGTACTTGCACTGGATCCTGATGTAGTTTGGAATTCCTGTGAGATGGTCTGGATAGATGTCTGCCTATTACACATTACGAACCTCTTCAACTGTCGGCGGTTCGTGTCAGTCAACAGACAAGGTCGGCCTGTACGCTTTTGCGCTGTACATGTCCCATCACGTTTCCACTTCACTATCACATCGGAAGCAGTGGACCTAGGGATGTTTAGGAGTGTGTAAATCTCGCATACAGATGTATGACACAAGTGACACCCACTCACCCCCGAAGACCGTGAGTTTCGCGGAGCACCGCATTCTGCTCTCTCACGACGTATAATGACTACTGAGGTCGCTGATATGGAGTACCTGGCAGGAGGTCGCCGCACAATGCACATGATATGAAAAACGTATGTTTTTGGGGGTGTCCGGATACATTTGATCGCATAGTGTTTATTGATTACGTAATATATGTGTATAATATTTTCAAGGGTTACATTCTTTCTAAATTTTCATATTCTTGTATTCCATTTTTATATCAGTTCTCAGCTCTTACATTATATTTTCATGTTTATTGTTCAGGAAGATTTTTTGCTTTCCCTTGGATTATACCGATCGTAGAAACATTTGAAACGTAGAATTTTGGAACACCACGAGCACTGCGCGAAGGCAGGTTTACCCCAGCGACATTTCTTCGTAGGAATCTGACTCGGGAAAGAGACGCCATTCACACTGCTGAAGATTCCACGCGTTGGCAATAATATTGCGGCAAACCACGAGTGACGAATCACTTTCCAGAAAAGCGGCTCTTGCAATTGATTAGGAAATGCGATGATGTTGTTGTGGTCCTCAGTCCTGAGACTGGTTTGATGCAGCTCTCCATGCTACTCTTTCTTGTGCAGGCTTCTTCATCTCCCAGTACCTACTGCAGCCTACATCCTTCTGAATCTGTTTAGTGTATTCATCTTTTGGTCTCCCTCTACGACTTTTACCCTCCACGCTGCCCTCCAGTACCATATTGGTGATCCCTTGATGCCTCATGCAGCTTCAACACGATACCACTGTTCATCAAGAGTAGTAACAGGGTATTGTGACGAGCCAGTTGCTCGGCCACCATTGACCAGACGTTTTCAGTTGGTGAGAGATCTGGAGAATGTGCCGGCCAGGGCAGCAGTCGAACATTTTCTGTATCCAGAAAGGCCCACACAGGACCTGCAACATGCGGTCGTGCATTATCCTGCTTAAATGTAGGATTTCTCAGGGATCGAATGAGGGGCAGAGCCACGGGTCGTAACACATCTGAAATGTAACGTCCACTGTTGAAAGTGCCGTCAATGCGAACCAGAGGTGACCGAGACGTGTAACCAATGGCACCCCATACCATCACGCCCGATGATACACCAGCATGGCGACGACGAATACACGCTTCCAATGTGTGTTCACAGCGATGTCGCCAAACACGGATGCGACTATCATGATGCTGTAAACAGAACCTGGATTCATCCGAAAAAATCACGTTTTGCCATTCGTGCACCCAGGTTCATCGTTGAGTACACCATCGCAGGCGCTCCTGTCTGTGATGCAGCGTCAAGGGTAATCGCAGCCATGGTCTCCGAGCTGATAGTCCATGCTGTTGCAAACGTCGTCGAACTGTTCGTGCATATGGTTGTTGTCTTGCAAACGTCCCCATCTGTTGACTCAGGAATCGAGACGTGGCTGCACGATCCGTTACAGCCATACGTATAAGATGCCTGTCATCTCGACTGCTAGTGATACGAGGCCGTTGGGATCCAGCACGGTGTTCCGTATTACCCTCCTGAATCCACCGATTCCATATTCTGCTAACAGTCATTGGATCTCGACCAACGCGAGCAGCAATGACGCGATACGATAAAGCGCAATCGCGATAGGCTACAATCCGACCTTTATCAAAGTCGGAAACGTGATGGTACGCATTTCTCCTCCTTACACGGGGCATCACAACAACGTTTCACCAGGCAACGCCGGTCAACTGCTGTTCGTGTATGAGAAATCGATTGGAGACTTTCGTCGTGTCAGCACGTTGTAGGTGTCGCCACCGGCGCCAACTTTGTATGAATGCTCTGAAAAGCTAATCATTTGCATATCACAGCATCTGCTTCCTGTCGGTTAAATTTCGCGTCTGTAGCACGTCATCTTCGTGGTGTAGCAATTTTAATGGCCAGTAGTGTAGTATATGAGTAAGTTCAACGTTATTTCGCTATACGTTGGAAAATATTGGCTTAGTAATCTTTTACGGACATGGATAGATAAATGGAAAACCAAAATACAAAATAAAAATAATAATCATGTTTTGAATATGGAATGCAAAAGTGTGAAGTCGCGACCCACTGGGCCACCACTTCGGTTGATCTACTTACTGGCTTGAAGGTACGCACGGCACCTCTAAGGCTGTGACCGTCGTTTTCCAAGAAACGGTCGAATGTTTACGGATAAACCGACATACGTGTTCCCACATTTCCTTATTTTGACTCTCCTTCCGCTGAGCGAAGTTTCTGGGAAATTTTTTGCAGTTTAAAATCTGGTTTCCAAACCATTTTGAAGTTTTACAGTGTCTTCATGTCTCTTAATTATATATATAACCTTCTTAAACAAAGTGTTAGCAATGATTCAGATATGCACTGTACGGAAGTGCACCAAGCGGCTTTCCTTTTCATTCCTTCTCCCAAGTCCATGTTCTCCTGCTTCTCTTCTGTTTTTCAACTGCCGAATTCCAGTCTCTCATTCCTGTACAACTTTCGTCTTTGTTAACTATCTATATAAATTATTTGATCTTATCATGCAATGTTTCAATCTCTTCATGATCTGCGGAGCTAGTAGGCGTGTAAACTTGTACTACTGTGGCGTGTATGGGCTTTGTGTATATTTTGGCTGCATAATGTATTAACTAAAGTTGGTAATAAAGAATGGAAATGGAAAAATTAACACCGACTAGCTGTTTAAAGAGGGTACAGTAAAGAAACATAGGGAATATTTAGTAGAATAAGAGTCCCGTCGCTATTTTCTCGTCAGGTATGGTGGACTCCGAAGGGCTTCAAGCCATCAATCTCTAATCAACATCACTGGTATTGACAGAAGACGTTCCTGGCGATTCACGGCGTCACTGAAATCATTAAGTCGTTGTGTCGCAGGAGAAGATATTTCCATGTTTTTGAGGCATCCTGTATGTTTGCACAAGTCAAGTCATTCGACATGAATAGAGAAAATGGTTCAAATGGCTCTAAGCGCTATGGGACTTAAAATCTGAGGTCATCAATCCCCTAGACTTAGAACTACTTAAACCTAACTAACCTAAGGACATCAAACACATCCCTGCCCGAGGAAGGATTCGAACCTGCGACTGTAGCGGCCGCGCGGATAAGTAGGGATTCAGTTGGTATTCCGGACGATGGAATGAGAGCAAAAGCATTCTGGTCCCACTCCACATTGACCTTAGATTGACCCTGACTTCCCCTTTTGACCTATCTCTTCCACTCCCTCCTCGTTATCCTTCGTCTCTTACATTTCTATAACCCCTCCACCTTCCCTATCCCATCCCTCGTTCTGCCTTCCCCCTGTCCTTTCCAACACCATACCCCTTCCTAAACCACAGTCACCCGTCATAGCCTCACATCGCCCTCCACTTCCCTCCACGTATTTTATATTTAATACACTCCTGGAAATTGAAATAAGAACACCGTGAATTCATTGTCCCAGGAAGGGGAAACTTTATTGACACATTCCTGGGGTCAGATACATCACATGATCACACTGACAGAACCACAGGCACATAGACACAGGCAACAGAGCATGCACAATGTCGGCACTAGTACAGTGTATATCCACCTTTCGCGGCAATGCAGGCTGCTATTCTCCCATGGAGGCGATCGTAGAGATGCTGGATGTAGTCCTGTGGAACGGCTTGCCATGCCATTTCCACCTGGCGCCTCAGTTGGACCAGCGTTCGTGCTGGACGTGCAGACCGCGTGAGACGACGTTTCATCCAGTCCCAAACATGCTCAATGGGGGACAGATCCGGAGATCTTGCTGGCCAGGGTAGTTGACTTACACCTTCTAGAGCACGTTGAGTGGCACGGGATACATGCGGACGTGCATTGTCCTGTTGGAACAGCAAGTTCCCTTGCCGGTCTAGGAATGGTAGAACGATGGGTTCGATGACGGTTTGGATGTACCGTGCACTATTCAGTGCCCCTCGACGATCACCAGTGGTGTACGGCCAGTGTAGGAGATCGCTCCCCACACCATGATGCCGGGTGTTGGCCCTGTGCGCCTCGGTCGTATGCAGTCCTGATTGTGGCGCTCACCTGCACGGTGCCAAACACGCATACGACCATCATTGGCACCAAGGCAGAAGCGACTCTCATCGCTGAAGACGACACGTCTCCATTCGTCCCTCCATTCACGCCTGTCGCGACACCACTGGAGGCGGGCTGCACGATGTTGGGGCGTGAGCGGAAGACGGCCTAACGGTGTGCGGGACCGTAGCCCAGCTTCATGGAGACGGTTGCGAATGGTCCTCGCCGATACCCCAGGAGCAACAGTCTCCCTAATTTGCTGGGAAGTGGCGGTGCGGTCCCCTACGGCACTGCGTAGGATCCTACGGTCTTGGCGTGCATCCGTGCGTCGCTGCGGTCCGGTCCCAGGTCGACGGGCACGTGCACCTTCCGCCGACCACTGGCGACAACATCGATTTACTGTGGAGACCTCACGCCCCACGTGTTGAGCAATTCGGCGGTACGTCCACCCGGCCTCCCGCATGCCCACTATACGCCCTCGCTCAAAGTCCGTCAACTGCACATACGGTTCACGTCCACGCTGTCGCGGCATGCTACCAGTGTTAAGGACTGCGATGGAGCTCCGTATGCCACGGCAAACTGGCTGACACTGACGGCGGCGGTGCACAAATGCTGCGCAGCTAGCGCCATTCGACGGCCAACACCGCGGTTCCTGGTGTGTCCGCTGTGCCGTGCGTGTGATCATTGCTTGTACAGCCCTCTCGCAGTGTCCGGAGCAAGTATGGTGGGTCTGACACACCGGTGTCAATGTATTCTTTTTTCCATTTCCAGGAGTGTATCTGTGCATTACGCTAATCAGAGAGCTCCTAAGCCAACTGCATCACACATATTTAGCTCGCCCAGTCATACTCCAGCACTTTACTGCCATATTAGCATATTGGCTCACATAACCACATTTCTCGACTCCCCCCACTGGAGGTAGGTCAGTCAGAGAGCTTCATGTGGCGAGAATGGGTGAGGAGGCATGGCATCATTATCCTCCAGCCTACGTGTAGCCATATACTTACAAATGCTCTCTCTGAAAGCTATCATGTGATATATTTATTTAACCTGATCTGATTAGGGCTATCAGGCCCCCACTTACTTCGGACCAGCATTTCACACATACAGTACTTTTTTACATCATAGTTACCAAAGAAATAATAATTTCAATGTGATAAATGGTATTAAGATAATATCAGTATGTCTATAGATAATGTGAGTAAATAACACTGACTATGAACTAATAAAGTTAAGACTGGCAGTACTTGTACTACTGCTATTGCTGCCACTAATAATAATAATAATAATAAATGAGATTTTCGCTCTTCAGCGGAGTGTGTGCTGTTATGAAACTTTTCCTGGTAGATTAAAACTGTGTGCCGGACCGATACCAACTCGGAACCTTTGCCTTTGGCGGGCAAGTGCTCGACCATCGATTTTATTTTATTTTTTATTTTTTTATTGTTTTGTTCGGTATTGTTCGGTGCGTTTGGTCTGGGCGGACGTCATCACAAGATATCCGTTCAAGGTGATCCTTGTTTCCTTTACTCAGTTTTTTTATTACAGAGGGCGAGCAGCCCTCTGACCGAACACGCTGAGCTACCGTGCCGGTACCATCTGAGCTACCCAAGCACGACTCACGCTCCCTTCTCACAGCTTTACTTCCTCCAGTACCTCGTCTCTTACCTTCCAAACTTCACAGAAGCTCTCCTACTAGGTTCTGAAGGAGCCTTTTCATTGCTTCATTAACTAACTAGCCTAATACATGAGGACGCTTAAACTTTCATGGTTTGAAGAACCATGCTCATTAACAAAAACTACACCAGTGTGTACGAGAAATTGTAAGTATTCTTATCAGTGATTATTAATTACGTAAAGCACAACAAACTACAAATCTTTAAATAAAAATTTTGCTTTCATAAGCAGTCCTTTAACCTACTCAAAAATATAACTGGCTGTGCAAATGACAACACAGCATTAAACTCAAGTTCAACCACTTTCTCATAATAAATTAGGAGATTCGGAATTAAAATGATTAGGATAGGATTCCTGTCGAGGTTTGTGATTTGGGATAATCACGGGGTTTTTAGCAACACCACAATTATTATTATAAAATCAACCAAATTTCACAAATGCCTGGTCCATTTACAGAGTGCCAAATACAAAGCAATTTAGTGGAAGGCTGCTGGCACTGGTGGGGTAATTTGCAGTGGCTGTTAACCTGGCGACGATTCAGTCATGGCAATATTGTTGGCGTCGCCCTATTACTGATCTTCTTGGCATCGAAATAATATTTTTATAGGGCCAAAAACCATGCCTTGATAATGGAATAACCAAATGCAGCTTCCGAGGCCCATTAATACTGCCCCTAAGCTCATCTGGCCTCAAAACTCCAGGAATATGAGCCACAATGATCCGGTACTGCTAGCGAGGTGTTAACCACAGTACTGCTCAGCCCAGACTCCTTACCCGTCACAAAGGACGAGTTGCCACCTGCGTGCCAACCACACCTTTTCCGCTTCGCCAGGTTACTTCCATAGCTGGGGGCCTTCCCCACATATTTTACATTCAACCCTATGTTCCCTAACTATGGGCCAAGTCATTTACAGTATATTACATAACAGTTATTCCATTAGTTATTTAAATTCACAAGCAGAATTTAAACATCGTTCAAAAGTTTCACATAACTGAAACATGTATACATATTCAAAGAGTTTCCTTGATAGATACAACATTTTACAAAAGCAACACTACAAACTTACATAGAAATATAGATACAGGTAGAAATAGGTCAAAAATAGGTGTTACAATGTGTCTCGCTGGTTTGATCTATGTTCAATGTTCGTATGTTTGGTGTCTACTGTCCTTCTTCATGTGTTACGTCCTCGATGTCGGTGCTGGAGGAGTCCTAAGTACTGGACTCCCCATCTGAACTAACCTAGTCATTTCTCTGACTTCTGCTACGATGCATGTAACATCTCATTTGTTTATAGATCGGGTGTTCTGTCTTGGAGATGTGATCTCTTAGACCATTTAGTTGTTCCATTTGTGTGAGTCCCAGAGTGTGTGTTGTCGTGTTTCTGTTGTGATTTCTGTTATACTTCGCCATGCGTGTGACCACCGCTCATGAGCTCAGAGGACCCATGTTCACTGCATTGACAGATGCCATCTGCAGAAATTAAGAAGTGCTCTAGGTGCACTGGATGTGGGCCATGCCATGTGCCTTTCAGTAATATATATGTTTCCTTGTGTGCTACAGTTGTTAGTTTGTGTTGAAGTAATTTTGTATAATGTTTAGGATACCACTGCCGTTGTTCATTTGTGATGATCGGTTGTGTGTGGAAACCACTACTAACACATCATTGGTGTATGCCATGACCTTGTCGGTGGTTGCGTCCTCGTCTATGAGATGCAAGTGGGCCACGATTGCGATGTCCCACAAGACAGGTCCGCAAATGCAGCCTTTTGGGCATCCCTTTGTGATATTTTTTGCTACTTCCCGGTTTTCCACCCGCCGGTCTTCCACTCCGTTTATGCAGTAATCGAGAAAACTGTTGGACAGGGATGAGCGTAGCTGAACGTAATTCAGTCGAGCAAACAATTCAGACCACCAAAGATTATCCAAGGTGCCATAAATGTCAATTAATATAGCGATAGCATTCTTAAGTTGAATGTGCACTATTATGTTCTCTGGGCCCATACTGAAGGGGGCTAAGGCCCTAGAGTTCTACAAGTTCCTGTAGGCGGTACATAGGAGCCATTCTCGCACCTTAGCTAGGGAGTTGATGAGGGATACAGGTCTATAGAACACAGGTTCTGATGGTTCTTTGCTTGCAAATTTTTTTATGGTAACAGTATTGGCTGTTTTCCATGATTCAGGCTCCCTCCCAAGCCTCAGAGCGTCTGCCAGCTAAGATGTTATTAGCCAATGCTGCCGTCTCTCGTGCAAACGGGATTGTGACGATTTTAGTTATGTATTCACTATCTAGTTCATCTCTTAATCTTTGTTTTGGTACTGTGTCCGTCGTGGATCATCGTCTGGTAGGAGATTGTTACGCAGAAATTGTACTCTGTTTCTCCATCCTTAGGGGGTGGTACCAGTACTCTCCCTTAACGCGGCCAGAACTAAGGGAGACTTTATGTTTCTAACCAATATTTTATGTGGTTAACCAGAAGTGTCAGTTTTTAATTACAATGGTACTTGTTCCTCCCAGTTCTTTCTTCTTGTCTCGTGAACTTTTTCTTGAATAAGACTTTTGCGTCTCTGTAGTTCTGTGGTCTGATCTGTCTCTTTCTGGCTGTGATTGTCCCGTGCTAACGTCTGCTTTTCTCTCTTGTGTCCTGTCTGAGTCTGGTTACTTCAGTGCTCAAGGGTGCTGTAGCCCTATGCCTATGTGTTACACACGGTTTAGCAACATTTTGCGCTGTTTTAATTTATGTGTCCTGTAGCCAGTGCTGCCAGTAATGTCTAAATCTAATTCCCGCTGTACGTGGGTCCTTAATTTACCCATCAGCTTTACCGAGTACAAATCGGTTGTATGTGGCGTGGTCCGTTGAACATCTATCAGGATGATGTTTTGGTCGCTGGTTGTGGCGTGTGGTATGACTAGCCAAGTCATTTTCATACTAATGCATGTGGCGTTGCCTAATGTGATGTCGAAGTTTATCATTCCGCCACCACATTCTATATATCTTCGCGGATGGTCTCCTTTGTATAACACAAATAAATTAGTTCTCAGTACGGTCTCGTTAACAATTTGTCCTCTGTCATCAATTCTGTCTGCATTTCAGAGCATTGATCTGGCATTCGTATCTTTTATTTTTCGCCTAATGAGCTACATCTCCGAACTTTTCTGTATATGGTACTATGGACTGTGCATATTGAGCGCACAGTGACGATAGCACCCAGATGTGTCCACCACTGTGTGCCTCAATTGTCGCAAGATGCCTATTGCAGAGTTGTCTGAGCTTGATGAGGCTCATGTTTCTATTGACAACAGTAAATGCAGCCATGGAATTGTGGACTTCGATGATTGCTGTTGCACGTCGTGAGAGATAGATCGTTGTTCATTTTTCGTATACAGTTTCTGCAAACATAGAATGTCATCTTTGAGTTCGTTGATGAGTGTTGATAGGTTTGCGCCCACTACACTGCTTCACATTGTGTTTAGCTGCAGGAACCTCAGAGGAGTATCGTGTACACGAAGCATTTTGTTCCTATTTTTTACAGGTCATAGAAGACCCTGCCATAAGCTCTGACCATGTCTTTGTATATCATCTCAATGTTAAACTTCACTTGCTTTTCCAATTGCATAAATATGAAACTAGTTCGTGGAGTTCGGGAGAACTTGTTGGTAAGTTTTCCGTGCGCATCAACATTCGGTCCGTCAGTTCCGTTCTGGTAAGCAGATTGAGACTCCCTTTGGGTTAGATTGACGGATGCGAAACCGGAGCGCAGTTTGACACATGTCCCTATGTTTCAGCCTGCTTAATTTTAAGTTGAGTCCCAGTGTTTCATAATCCTATATGACTGCCGTTCTCTTTGTATGTTGATGTCCGTGTATGTTGTTGTGTCGCTGCATTTTTCGACTCCACAGTCGTGTAGCTGGTCAGTGCATTAGTCAAGAATTTGTCGTTATCTAACAGAGTTAGACTTCTCTTCGCAATTTCATTTTGTTTGTCTCGCGTTGCTTATCGTGCGATTATTTTTCGCAACTGCATTGCTGCATTGTTGCCAGTCTTATCATTATTCAGCTCATCATTGTTCATTGTTTGCCTTTTCATCTTTGTCGGAGAAGTTTTCTTAGTAAGGTACCGTGTAATGCCGCAAGAAAAGAATAGAATAAAATAAAATAAAAAAGTTCTTGCTGATTAGCAGAGCCAGAAGAAGATAACTATAATCGTGAACGAAATTTTGATTTCTGTAGCATAGGGCTTTGTTTTTTAATTATGACGTGTTACGATGCTGAGAAAACTTATGTCTCAACTGATTCTGGCAGCAGAAGCCTATGCAATTACACTTTTCCTGTCTGTCACATGCTTGGCCGTCAATACGCATCACTAACTCTTTTGCTCAGTCTTACGTCTACATCCGTTTTGCCACACGCGTTAGCTTCGTTGTGTGTGTTATCTGTGAGAAACGAGTTTCTGGGGAGTGAAACCACAGCTCAGATACGTTGTGAATAACAGTAACAACACTCAACGCTCAGTAACCATTCAAACTAGCACAAAAAATAACAACTAAGACATTAAGAATGATGAGGTTTTTCCAAAAGCCACATACACCATGTGAGCAAAAGTATCCGGACACCCCCAAAAACATACGTTTTCCATATTAGGTGCATTATGCTGCCACCTACTGCCAGGTACCTCAGCAGTCATTAGACATCGTGAGAGAGCAAAATGCGGCGCTCCGCGGAACTCACGGACTTAGAACGTGGTCAGGTGACTGGGTGTCACTTGCGTCATACGTCTGTACGCGAGATTTCCACACTCCTAAGCATCCCTAGGTCCACTGTCTCCGATGTGATGGTGAAGTGGAAACGTGAAGGGACACGTACAGCATAAAAGCGTACAGGCCTACCTCGTCTGTTGACTGACAGAGACCGCCGACAGTTCAAGAAGGTAGTAATGTGTAACAGGCAGACATCGTTCCAGACCATCACGCAGGAATTCCAAACTGCATCAGGATCCACTGCAAGTAATATGACAGTTCGGCGGGAGGCGAGAAAATTTGGATATCATGGTCGAGCGGCTGCTCATAAGCCACATATCACTCCGGTAAATGCCAAACGACGCCTCGCTTGGTGTAAGGAGAGTAAACATTGGACGATTGCACAGTGGAAAAACTTTCTGTGGAGTGACGAACCACGGTATACAATGTGGCGATTCGATGGCAGTGTGTGGGTATGGCGAATGCCCGGTGGACGTCATCTGCCACCGTATGTGGTGCCAACAGTAAAATTCGGAGGCTGTGGTGTTATGATGTGGTCCTGTTTTTCATGAAGGGCGCTTGCACCCCTTGTTCTTTTGCGAGGCACTATCTCACCACAGGCCTACATTGATGTTTTAAGCAACTTCTTGCTTCCTACTGTTGAACAGCAATTCGGGGATGGCGTCTGCATCTTTCAACACGATCGAGCACCTGTTCATAATGGACGGCGTGTGGCAGAGTGTGGACTGACCTGCACAAAGACCTGACCTGAATCCTATAGAACACATTTTAGATGTTTTGGAACGCCGACTTTGTATTAGGTCTCACAGACCGACATCGATACCTCTCCTCAGTGCAGCACTCCGTGAATGGGCTGCCATTCCCCAAGAAACTATCCAGCACCTGATTGAACGTATACCTGCGTGAGTGGAAGCTGTCGTCAAGGGTAAGAGTGAGCCAACACCACCAGCACTACCGATGGAGGGCGCCACGAACTTGTAAGTCATTTCTCAGTTATGTGTCCGGATTCTTTTGATCACGTCGTGTAGCTGTATGAAGGTGCGTTATTCATAACTACCGTTTTCATGTCAGTACAGACACTTCATCGTGTTTTTAATGGTTATATTTCCATCTACATTATGGAAATGTAACCATTATAAACCTGGACACGCGTCTATAGTGAGATGAAGACGATAGTTGCGAATAAAGCACCTTCATACAGCTATGCGACTTTTGGAAACCCCTCATTAAATTTTTAATTAGTATACTTTTTACGATAATTTGAATGGCTGTTGAGTGTTGAGTGTTTTTATTGTTATTCAGA
Source organism: Schistocerca piceifrons (assembly GCF_021461385.2). Classification (NCBI taxonomy): domain Eukaryota; kingdom Metazoa; phylum Arthropoda; class Insecta; order Orthoptera; family Acrididae; genus Schistocerca; species Schistocerca piceifrons. The sequence continues at coordinate 315,989,946 of NC_060139.1, read as the reverse complement.
ATGATATCTGTAATGTTATTGTCTACGATGGGTGTGCCAAGGCTTGGATACCATTCAGATATAAAGGGCACTGGCTCAATGTGCATTTAGATTCTTGCCGTGTCATATACAGTATTTGGTCTGCATCTTGTTTGTTGGGACTTGTGGTTCTGTTGTGTGGTGTGGTGATTGCTCTTCAGTGTTTCCTGCCGCGTTGACGGTACCTGAGTTTCTTGTCAGGCCTTGGAACTTAGTTCCTTGCATAGGCGCAAAATTTGGTGACCAGTGACAGTACCAGCTCTTCATTCCTTGCGGAACAAATACTGGCTGTGAAAATTTCATCGACCATCAGTATTCGAAGTAGCCATCTCCGAGTCTAGAGCCTACCCGCAGGCGACCTGGTTATGCGGAGGCGGGTTCTTCACGTGTCAGCGTATCGCGTCTAGTCCTAGCAGATCAGCATGGAGAGCCGCGCACTTAGCCCCTCCGGCCGCGCCGGCGTCACGCGCGCGCTCTGCCGGCAGGAGGGCACGTGCCGCGCGGTGAAGCGGTCGTCGCTGCTGTCGGTGTGCGTGCGGCGGCGCGCCCCCAGCGACGAGAACCTGCCCGAGCTGTGCCGCCGCCCCCTGCCGCCGCCCGCCCTCCGCCACCGCGCCGCCGCCACCGCCGCTGACGACGACGACGACGACGACGAAGACTGCACCTACCTGCGCCGCCGCCTCCGCTACCCCTGGATGCCCGAGGACGATGAGCCCGACCGCATGGTGAGTGGGCAACCAAACCAACCAAACAAGTGTCCCCTCGTCACAAGCTGACAACTAGTGAATTGTTACGGTATTACACTGAGCTGACAAAAGTCATGAGATAGCAACATGTACATATACAGATGGCGGTATTATCGCGCGCACAAGGTATAAAAGGGCAGTGCATAGGCGGAGCTGTCATTTGTACCCAGGTGATTCATGTGAAAAGGTTTACGACTTGATTATGACCTCACGAAGGTATTAACACACTTTCAACGCGGAACAGCATTGAAACTAGACGCATGGAACATTCCATTTTGGAAATCGTTATGTATTTCAGTATTCCTAGGTCCACAGCGTCAAAAGTGTGCCAAGAATGTTGAAATTCAGGCATTCTCTCTGACCACGGACAACACGCAGTGGCCGACGACCTTCACTTAACGTCGAAGAGCAGCGTAAAGTTGTCAGTGCTAACAGACTGGCAATACTGCTTGAAATAACCACACAAATCAATGTCGGACGTACGAAGAACGTATCCGTTAGCACAGTGCGTCGAGGTCTGGCTTTAGGCTACGGCACCAAACGACTGACGCAAGTGTCTTTGCTACAGCTTGACATCGCCTGAGGCGCCTCTTCGGGGCTCGTGCCCATATAGTTTGGACCCTACAAGGCTGGAAAACCGTCTCTTGGTCAGATGAGCCCCAATTTCAGTTAGTAAGAGCCGATAGTAGGATTGGAATGTAGCCCTGACCCTACGAAGTCATCGACCAAAGTTGTCACCAAGGAATTGGGCAACCTGTTGGTGGCCCTAAAATCGTGTGGTCTGTGTTTGCGTGGAATGGACTGAGTCCTCTGCTCCAACTGAACCGATCACTGACTGGAAATGGTTGTGTTCGACTACTTGGAGTCCATTTACAGCCATTCTTGTACTTCATGTTCCCAAACAACGGCGCAGTTTCTATGGATGACAATGTGCCGTGTCATCGCTCCACTATTGTTTGCGATTGGTTTGAAGAACATTCTGCACCATTCGAGCGAATAATTTGGTCATCCAGATCTCCCGACATGAATCCCATCGAACGTTTATGGGACATAATCGAGAGGTTAGTGCACAAAATCGCTCACTCGTAGCACTTCCGAAATTATGGACGGATAAAGAGGCAGAATATCCCAGTATTTCTGCAGGGGACTTCCAACGACCTGCTGAGTTCATTGCGCGTCGAGTTGCTGCGCTACGCCGGACAAAACAAGGTCCGCCTTAATATTAGGAGGTATCCCATGATTTTTGTCACCTCAGTGTATTTTCGTTTTTAAAGCTATCATCAGTTATCAACAGTGGCCACCCTCCTAAGAAATTATCGAGTGTTCTCACATTGTTCCATAAAGTTTCGTATTATATACGGCATCATCTCTGTTTGTTTATAAGTTTCCCTTAAAAATTCTACCTTATGTTGTTCAGCTGTAATTCATTGTGGCCTAACCCGTCTCAGCAGAATTTGATGGCCCCCCGAATATTTTTTACACGGTCCATCACGTAGTTAACTAAATCGACTTTTTTACATTACCAAATTGTACAATAGATTTTCTAAGATACGTAATAAACAGTTACGACCAAGTTACCAACCGGGTGATGACCGTTCTGACAGTGTGCGTTATCTTACGCTTGTTTCTTTTAAGAATCAAATGTAAGCTAACGATACTAATTTATCCAATAAAAATACTGTCTACCTACAGTTGCTAAATATAATAATAATAATAATAATAATAAAACAGGAATATGTTACACCCGAAGGGTAACTCATTTGACTGCTAATCAGAATGTTATGGGTTCCGTGTTAGAATCCAGCCCCTGGTTAAATTCTGAATAAAAATCATCAGCAATGGCAGCCGAAGACGTCCAGCATAAGAAGTCACCCTCGTTCTGCCAACGGCCTTGTCAGAGAGGGCGGAGGAGCGGACAGAGGTTCAAAGCACTCTCTTGAAACACAATGTGTATCCACGGTGCTTGTGACGTGTAATTGAAAAAAATGTCATGATGATCTCTGCATTGGCAAAACATTCCTGTTTGTTACCCGATTCGGATCTCTGGAAGACGACTGCCAAGGAGGAGGCCGCGTTGACTCATAGTCCCGAGGTAAATGGGCGTGTTTTAACTCTAATTATAATTTCTCTGCGACGTGGACTCTACCAACAGTGTTAATTCAGCAAGCAGAGCTTCTATGAAGTTTTGAAAGTAGGAGGGAAGTACTGGAAAAATTGAAGCTATGATGACTGACAGTGTGTCGTGGCTGGGTAGTTCAATCAGTAGGAGTATTTATAGCGTAGGGCAGGATTCCGAAAACCCGATCCGACAGTCTGTCCGAAAGATTCAAAACCAGTGGACATACCGCTGCATAGTTGAAGATTCATTTTTATAACAACCCCTAGGCCGTAGCTAATCTATTTGTGTGGGTCGTTGTTTGCTACAGGACTGATTACAAAGGCCAACGATGGAGAAACTTTTTTGCTAAAAGTACCTTATTCTTATGCTTTTTAGGGTGGGAAATCCAAATACGATATTTAAAAAAACTGTATCAACCACCATTTCTTCACATTTTAAGGTTGAATTTATTAAATTAAGCGATTGTTAAAAGAATGTAACAGCTTTTATTTAGTTAAAATAATTTAAAAGGAGGTGTAATGACTGTAGATGACGTTGGTACCACTGACAAAAAACATTTGCTGGCAAAAAAAGGTCGATTCTATTTTTGTGTTGACTGATGGTGTTTTGTTTACTGTCGGCCTAACCTCACTTTCCAGTTTCCTGTACATGTGCTCAGAACAATGTCTAATCGCGGTTGTAAAAACTCTGCTGACAGTTTTTCTTACATTTGTAGTGAATTTGTCATTACAAAACACCAAAGAAACATTAAAAACTTTGTGAAAAAGGTTTGTCTATCATAATTTGGATCTAAACTTGGTGATCAAGATAAATGTTGGGCGCCACATAAGGTATGTTATATGTGTGTTGAAGATCTAAGAAAATGGCCCAAAAAGGACAAAAAAGCCTTTAGATTTGCTGTTCCTATTATATGGAGGGAGCCAAGAAATCATTCTGATGATTGCTACTTTTGCATTGTTGATTTTACTGGTCATAATTCGAAAAACAAGAATTTAATAAGCTACCCTAACCTTCCGTCCGCCATCCGACCAGTAGGGCATGCTGTAGATTTGCCGGTTCCTGAACCACCAGATAATTTTAAATTCACTTCCAACGGAAGTATTTTCTGATGCACAATCTGATTTAGATGAACCAGATGATGATGAATTCCATTGTAATACAGAAAGTTTAGAGCACAAATTGTTTATGATTTGGTAAGAGATCTGTGCATAACGAAGGAAAAAGCTGAATTGCTTGGCTCTAGATTAAAAGAAAAGAACTTATTGGCAGTTGGAACCAGCATATACGTGTATAGAAAGAGAGAGCAGCAATTTTCCAAGTTTTTTCAACAAGAAGGTGATTTAGCATACTGCTCAGACATTCCCATTCAGATGAATGAGTTCGGTATTGAATACAAAAAGGAAGACTGGAGGCTCTTTATTGATTCACCCAAAATTAGCCATGGAAAAACGCTATCAAGGCCGCTGGAACATCAACATGCGGGGCAGTACTGTTGGTCACTTCACCGAGAAGTTCAGCAAGCGACTCATTGTAGAAAAAGCTTCACAAGAAGCTTCAAAGAAAAAAGAGAAAGAAAATACAAACCAATTCCAGCTGACAAGCGAAACTTCTATTAGCACATACCATTGTTTTAAGTAGCTTACTGTAAATACAAACCATGCTTATGTTGTAAGCGTTTCATAAGTTTCCCCGTTTACCGTATAGCATAGGATTATATACTATTTAATAAAAAGCATATTGCTCGAAAACTATGGGTGACACAAGAAACCTAAGGCTAGATTTGGATTCAGGTCATAAAAATCTATGGAGATCAGCTACCAAAGTTAAAAAAGTTTTTCAAAAAAATTTTTCATTGGCCTGTGTTATTTAAAGATCTGGGTGATGAAAAGTATCCGTACAGCCTTATGTAATGCGGATTTCACCAACGGATGTGACGAGATGGAAACCCAGCAATGCAATAGGAGGTGAGGAGCATAGTCTAGTGAGTAGAGTAGAGGTAACAACAGAATGGGTGAGATCAGTGATTTCTAATTTGAACTGGTGGTTGGATGGCACAAAGTAACAAGTCACAAGCGATATAGAAATCCTTTTAATGCTGTCCAAATCGGCTGTGGTGATGTGGGTGGTAAGTGGAAACATGAAGAAACAACATCAACTAACCCAAAACGAGGCAGACCTCGTGTACTGCTGGACAGGATGTTGAGGAAGGTGTTTGTAGATAATCGCATGAAATGAGCGAAAACCGGAGGAAACTTCCAAAGTATACCAGTAGTCCAGTTACGACCATGACTGCACGTAAGGTGATAAAAATAATAGGATGCAATGGTCGAGCAGCTTCTCATAAGCCACACTTGTCTGCGATCAGTGCTGAATTACACTTTAGCTGGTGCAAGGAGCCACGCTACTCGACAGTTGATGACTGAAAATGAGTGATATGGAGTGAGGAATCACGCTATAACCTGTGAGAATGCCATGGAAAGACTTGCATTTGGTAAACACCTGGTAAACGTTACCTGCCATCATCTGTAGCACCAACAGTGAAGCATGGAGGAAGTGGAGTTACGATAGGAGGTTGTGTTTCGGAGATTAAGCGTGTGGTCACCTTATTGTGCTTGAGAAAACGCTAAATTCGGAAGAATATGAAAATATTTTACAGCACTTTTATGCGTACAGTTGTGGAACAGTTCAGAGACGAAGACTGTTTGTATTAGCATGACAATGCACCCTTTCATAAAGCAGTATATGTGAGGCAGTGATTTCTGGACAATAACATTCCTGAAATGAACAGGCCCTCACAGAGTGTTAAATGAACTCAGTGTAATATCTTTGAGTTGAAGTACGAGGTTGGGTCAAATGAAAACCTTAAATTTGTAATAACAAATCGAAATTTCGCGCCGTTATCCTGTAAGTTGGTAAGCGTGCTACAAACAGCGTGCAGAATGGCCGGTAGGTGGCAGCATAGTGCAGATGTAAACATACCATCACAGTATCAGTATAAAGAAGGCCGCCCCACTTGTGACTTGCACCAGGGAAGAACAGCGTTCTGTTATTCGGTTTTTGCGTAGCGAAGGTGTGAAACCTATTGAAATTCGTCGAAGAATGAAGGTTCAGTACCGTGATGCATGTTTGTCACAGCATCAGGTCTACGAATGGAGTAGGAAGTTCGCAAATTGTGTGACCAGTGGAATATGCTCCTCGTCCAGGTCAGGCACAACGAGTTGTGACTCCACAGAACATTGCAGCAGTTGAAGCCATAGTGAAGGAAAACCGCCGAGTGACACTGAATGACATTGCAACATGTTTACAGATTAGTCAAGGGTCAGCACACCACACTGTGCACGATGTGCTCCAGTTTCACGAAGTGTCTGCAAGATGGGTGCCAAGGAAACTGACTCCTGAAATGAGAGAAGGACATGTTGAGAAGAACTTCTTCGGCGCTTTGAACGAGAAGGTTATGGCTTCCTTGCAAGAATAGTTACTGGGGGCGAAACCTGGGTTCACTTCCACCAGCCGGAAACGAAGAGAGCGAGTAAGGAGTGGAGTCATTCCTCACCATCAAAACCAAAGAAGTTTCAAACAGAACCATCAGCAGGGAAGGCTATGCTGACACTCTTTTGGGACGAAAAAGGCGTAATTATGGAGCATTACATGCCTAGAGGGACCACTGTCACCAGTGCATCATACACAGATCTCCTTAAAAGTCATGTGACTCCTGCAATCAAATCAAAGCGACGTGGATTGATGTCAGCAGGTGTCCTTTTGCAACATGACACTGTCCATACAAAAGTTGCAACAATCACAGACCTGCATTTTGAGTGTCTTCCTCGTCCACCATACTCACCAGATCTTGACCCAAGTGATTTCCATATGTTTGGTCCTCTCAAATACGCAATTGGAGTAAAGAAGTTCCGTTCTGATGAAGAGGTACGCCCACGCGGTGCATGAGTGGTTGCGCAGACTACCAAAAGAATTTTTTTCTAAAGGAATTTATACACTTCGTAAGCGCTGGAGGACATGCATTGAGCGTGGGGGAGATTATGTTGAAAAGTGATACAGCTTTGTACCACTGCTGCACAATAAATAATATTTAAAAAAATATTTAAGGTTTTCATTTGACTCACCTTCGTAGATTGTCGCCTTTGCTCCAGACCCCAGCGTACAACATCACTACCTTCTCTCTGTATGTTCATCTTTTCAGAGGTGATTCCGGGACTCGGCTGTTCGATACAGGATGTCAAAGCAAACACCTTTCAGCCGTCTATTTTCGAAACTTATTTTATTTGGCTACCAGTTTCGGCGATTTACTACGCCATCTTCACGCCACTGACCGACGTGTAGGAAGATTCCAGCTCGGTTGTGATCAAAACAGGGGCAAGCAGTATTGGTATGAGTAGATTTCTGCTTGTTATAGTGATCACTATGTTGTTGTGGTCTTCAGTCCAGAGACTGGTTTAATGCAGCTCTCCATGCTACTCTATTCTCTGCAAGGTTCTTCATCTCCCAGTACCTATTGCAACCTACATTCTTCTGAAACTGTTTACTGTATTCATCTCTTGGTCTCCCTCTACGATTTTTAACCTCCACGCTGCCCTCCAATGCTAAATTGGTGATCCCTTGATGCCTCAGAATATGCTCTACCAACTGATCCATTCTTCTAGTCAAGTTGTGCCACAAATTTCTGTTCTCTCCAATTCTACTCAGTACCTCCTCATTAGTTACGTGATCTACCCATCTAATCTTCAGCATTCTTCTGTAGCACCATATTTCGAAAGCTTCTATTCTCTTCTTGTACAAACTATTTATCGTCCACGTTTCACTTCCGTACATGGATACACTCCATGCAAATACTTTCAGTAACGACTTCCTGACGCTTAAATCAATACTCGATATTAACAAATTTCTCTTCTTCAGAAACGCTTTCCTTGCCATTGCCAGTCTAAATTTTATATCCTCTCTATTTCGACCATCATCACTTATTTTGCTCCCGAAATAGCAAAACTAATTTACTACTTCAAGCCTCTCATTTCCTAACCTAATTCCCTCAGCATCACCCGACTTAATTCGACTACATTGCATTATCCTCGTTTTGCTTCTGTTGATGTTCATCTCACTATAACAAGCAGAAATCTACTAATACCAGTGTTGCTTGCCCCTGTTTTGATCATAACCGAGGTGGAATCTTCCTACACGTCGGTCAGAGACCTGAAGATGGCGTAGTAAATCGCCGAAACTGGTAGCCAAATTAAATAAGTTTGGAAAATATACGGCTGAAAGGTGTTTGATTTGACATCTCTATCTTCTCTGGTTTCCGCTCTTGAATTCGATTGGGCTTCCATTCCTCCACAGACCCTCGGACACCTCACTGAAAGTATTCCTGGCAGAGATCAAGCCATCTTAAAGGCTGAGGGTGGATATTCACCATATCAATGTGCGCTAATAGGTGCCTCGGTACTGTTAATCGATTGGGAAAGCATTTTTTCAAAGATTTTGTCTAGATGTTTCAAGTAAACTGGTTTTTCGAAACCATGTAAGAAAAAAATAGCCCGCCTGCGCTGTGCTGTACTGTACGCTCCCGCTGCCGCCCTGCCACCTGTTGCCGTGCGCGCAGGAGCGGCGGCCCATCCGGCCCGGCGTGAGCTCCGACTCGGAGGCGGAGTGCGACGGCCCGGCGGCGCTGCCGCTGTCGCCGGCGGCGCGCTGCCCGCACCACGGCCTGCAGCTGCCGCTGCCGCCGCCCCCGCCGCCGCCGGCGCAGGTGCACCCCTCCGGCCGGCCGCACAAGCACGTCAGCTTCGCGCGCTCGCACACGCTCACCTCGTTCGACGTGGGCAGCTGCAGCCTGGCGCGCTCCAGGGAGCGCCTCGTCGACGGCAAGGAGCGCGCCGCCCTCAGGCCGCAACCGCCCGCGGACGGGCCCAAGGTGGTCGTGCTCGGTGAGTAGCGCGGACCGCCACCACCTGCACCGGCCGCGTTTTACACCGTACAGTGTACAATAGATTGCAGTGCAATAAAGCGGCTGGGGTGGATGAAATTAAGTCGTAACTCATCAAATACAGTGGCTACACAGGATAATTGAAATGGCGTGGGAGTCGGGACAGGTTCCATCGAAAAAGACGATCGTGTGAAACCCAGCTCGCGCTATTCGTCCACGAGACTCAGAGGGCCATAGACACGGGTTCCCAGGTAGATGCCGTGTTTCTTGACTTCCGCAAGCCGTTCGATACAGTTCCCCACAGTCATTTAATGAACAAAGTAAGAGCATATGGACTATCAGACCAATTGTGTGATTCGATTGAAGAGTTCCTAGATAACAGAACGCAGCATGTCATTCTCAATGGAGAGAAGTCTTCCGAAGTAAGAGTGATTTCAGGTGTCCCGCAGGGGAGTGTCGCAGCACCGTTGCTATTCACAATATACATAAATGACCTTGTGGATGACATCGGAAGTTCACTGAGGCTTTTTGCGGATGATGCTGTGGTATATCGAGAGGTTGTAACAACGGAAAATTGTACTGAAATGCAGGAGGATCTACAACGAATTGACGCATGGTGCAGGGAATGGCAACTGAATCTCAATGTAGACAAGTGTAATGTGCTGCGAATACATAGAAAGAAAGATCCCTTATCATTTAGCTACAATATAGCAGGTCAGCAACTGGAAGCAGTTAATTCCATAAATTATCTGGGAGTACGCATTAGGAGTGATTTAAAATGGAATGATCATATACAGTTGATCGTCGGCAAAGCAGATGCCAGACTGAGATTCATTAGAAGAATCTTAAGGAAATGCAATCCGAAAACAAAGGAAGTAGGTTACAGTACGCTTGTTCGCCCACTGCTTGAATACTGCTCAGCAGTGTGGGATCCGTACCAGATAGGGTTGATAGAAGAGATAGAGAAGATCCAACGGACAGCAGCGTGCTTCGTTGCAGGATAATTTAGTAATCGCGAAAGCGTTACGGAGATGATAGATAAACTCCAGTGGAAGACTCTGCAGGAGAGACGGTAAGTAGCTCGGTACGGGCTTTTGTTGAAGTTTCGAGAACATACCTTCACCGAGGAGTGAAGCAGCATATTGCTCCCTCCTACGTATATCTCGCGAAGAGACCATGAGGATAAAATCAGAGAGATTAGAGCCCACACAGAGGCATACCGACAATCCTTCTTTCCACGAACAATACGAGACTGGAATAGAAGGTAGAACCGAAAGAGGTACTCAAGGCACCCTCCGCCACACACCGTCAGGTGGGTTGCGGAGTATGGATGTATATGTAGATGTAAACTGGAAGAAAGCAGTAATCACACCAATCTTTAAACATGGAAACAGAAGAGATTGTAACAACTACAGAGGTATCTCTTTAATCAGCGTTGTGGGTAAAATCTTCTCAGGTATTGTTGAAAGGAAAGTGCGAGTATTAGTTGAGGACAAATTGGATGAAAATCAGTGTGGGTTTAGGCCTCTTAGAGGTTGTCAGGACGAGATCTTTAGCTTACGGCAAATAATGGAGAAGTGTTACGAGTGGAACAGGGAACTGTATCTATGCTTTATAGATCTAGAAAAGGCATATGACCGGGTTCCTAGGAGGAAGTTATTGTCTGTCCTACGAGATTATGGAATAGGAGGCAAACTTTTGCAAGCAATTAAAGGTCTTTACATAGATAGTCAGGCAGCAGTTAGAGTTGACGGTAAATTGAGTTCATGGTTCAGAGTAGTTTCAGGGGTAAGACAAGGCTGCAACCTGTCTCCACTGCTCATATTATTCATGGATCATATGTTGAAAACAATAGACTGGCTGGGTGAGATTAAGATATGTGAACACAAAATAAGCAGTCTCGCATTTGCGGATGACTTAGTCGTGATGGCAGATTCGATTGAAAGTTTGCAAAGTAATATTTCAGAGCTACATCAGAAATGTAAGGACTACGGCATGAAGATTAGCATCTCCAAAACGAAAGTAATGTCAGTGGGAAAGAGATATAAACGGACTGAGTGCCAAGCAGGAGGAACAAAGTTAGAACAGGTGGGTGGTTTCAAGTACTTAGGATGCATATTCTGCCAGGATGGCAACATAGTGAAAGAACTGGAAGCGAGGTGTAGCAAAGCTAATGCAGTGAGCGCTCAGCTACAATCTACTCTCTTCTGCAAGAAGGAAGTCAGTACCAAGACTAAGTTATCTGTACACCGTTCAATCTTTCCGCCCACTTTGTTGTATGGGAGCGAAAGCTGGGTGGATCCGGGTTACCTTATCAATAAGGTTGAGGTTATGGATATGAAAGTAGCTAGGATGATTGCAGGTACTAGTAGATGGGAACAATGGCAGGAGGGTGTCCACAATGAGGAAATCAAAGAAAAACTGGGAACGAACTCTATAGATGTAGCAGTCAGGGCGAACAGGCTTAGATGGTGAGGTCATGTTGCACGCATGGGAGAAGCAAGGTTACCCAAGAGACTCATGGATTCAGCAGTAGAGGGTAGGAGGAGTTGGGGTAGACCAAGGAGAAGGTACCTGGATTCGGTTAAGAATGATTTTGAAGTAATAGGCTTAACAGCAGCAGAGGCACCACTGAATAGGGGATCATGGAGGAATTTTATAAGGGGGACTATGCTCCAGACTGAACGCTGAAAGGCATAATCAGTCTTAAATTATGATGATGATGATGATGTACACACACCCCCAGAACTGGCCCTATTTACGTCGTCGTCGCTCCACCCCTCCCCCAACTTTTTCACCCGTGGCCTTGTTGGCGTTCTTCATCTTTGATTTAAATAAAAGTATTTAAGATTTCGTAGATGAAATCGACGATACCACCAAAACCACCCACCACCCGCTATCAATCACTGGTTTTACTGTCTGGTGCTACCTTTGGTTCCTCTGTTGTGCAGTAGAGCGGTTGTTTGTCGGCAGCTGTTGTAGTTGTAAAGCTATGAGTCTATGAAGTGGTCACAGGCACATCGTGGTCACCAGCACATCTTCTGCCTCTTTCACATCAATGCACACTGTCGAGTCACATTAACGTGACCACCGCTTATGTTAGATGTCCACGTGCAATAGCCACTTGGAGACGGCAGGTAGCAGCATTAGCTGTGGAGGATATAGAGGGTGTTTATAAATGAACATCAGGGTTTTAACGCTTTATAATATTTATTATATTAAACTTACAATTATAAATGATATGTCAAATGAAAGAGCAACTCAGTTTTACCAAGAACCTTATAAATGTTCAATGTGAGCACCATTTGTCACACAGCGCACGTCAAGTCTATAGCCGAGTTCTTCCCAGATGTTGATAAGTGTGTCTTCAGTGATTGTAGCAAAAGCTGCTTCAGTCCGGTTTCTTAATTCAGGGAGGTCTGCTGGTAGCAGAGTCACGTACACACGATCCTTAATGAAGCCCCAAAGGAAAAAATCGCATGGCGTTAGGTCGGGTGAACGTGGAGGCCAAGCAAAGCAAGCCCTGTCAATGGGCTCCTTGCGGCCTATCCAGAGCTTGGGTACTGTGAAGTTCAACAAATCGCGTACTTTGCTATGCCAGTAGGGTGGCTCACCATCTTGCTGGAAAATAAAATTATCTGGGTCATCTTCCAATTGAGGGAAGAGCCATTGCTCTAGTGTATCAAGGTACGAAGTGCCAGTTACAGTAGGTTCACCAAAAAAGAAAGGTCTATAAACTTTCCGCCGGGATACGGCAGAAAAAACAGTCACTTTAGGGAAATGTCGTTGCATTCGTACCACCTCGTGAGGATTTTCTGAGCCCCAGATGCGCACATTGTGTTAACATGTCCACTAAGGTGAAAGGTCGATTCATCACTGAAGACAACATGATCCAGAAAATCTTCATCATCATGAAACAACATTTCGTTTGCGAAGTTGGCATGTAATCCATGGTCTGCCGGCTTTAGAGCCTGTAATAACTGTAAACGGTAAGGAAGTAGTTGTACGCATTTTCTTAAAACTTTCCAAACAGTCTACATGGGAACTTGTAATTCACGACTAGCCTTCCGGACTGATTTCTTTGGGCTGTAAGTGAACGACTCTCTCACTCGCTCAACAGTCTCTTCACTAACTCTTACGCTTTCTGTTCACTAGTCGCCATCTTCGCTACTACCGCTGTCTAGCGGATTGCGGCGGAAACATTGCGCGCTGCGCATGCGCACTGGTACCAAACACATCTGTCTGAGATGCTCTTTCATTTGACATATCATTTATAACTGTAACTTTAATGTAATAAATATTATAAAGCGTTAAAACCCCGATATTCATTTACAAACACCCTGTATAAAGCGTATCAGAAGGGGAATTAGGGAAAATAGTGCAATTGCTGGAGTAATGAGGTAATGGATCGATTTATCTTAACTCGAAAAGGGCTTCATCAATGGGTTTCGGGCCAATGGTGGATGCATTTCCGAAACGACTATCTTTATGAACAGTCGCGAGCAAGTGTCCTTAAGAATACTGTGCATGACAAAATGGTACTACCCAAAACCAGCGCCGGAGCAGCTGTGGTGCACCACATGCCACAGATGACAGGGGTATACAACGGCTGTAGAGATATGTACGGGCGCAGAAACGAGCAGCTGTTGAGAAAATGACCGCCCAGACGAACCAAAGGCGCTGTCAACAGTGTCTCCTCGACGACCCTTCAGCCAACGTTGCTTCGTACGGGTCTCCGCACCAGGCGCCTGGTTCATGCACCGATGCCGACTGCTCTTCATTGGGGACGAAGGCTGGAATTGACACGCTAATGCCGCAACTGGACCTGCAATTAGTGGCGACAGGTGCTGACATGAGAAAAGTTTCCAACCGATTTCTCTCACACAAACAGCAGTTGACCGGCGTTGTCTGGTGAAACGTTGTTGTGATGTCTCGTGTAAGGAGGAGGAATGCGTACCATCACGTTTCCGACTTTGATAAAGGTCGGATTGTAGCCTACCGCGATTGCGGTTTGTCGTATCGCGACATTGCTGCTCGCGTTGGTCGAGATACAATGAGTGTTAGCAGAATAGGAATCGGTGCGTTCAGGAGGGTAATACGGAACGCCGTGCTGGATCCCAACGGCCTCGTATCGCTAGCAGTCAAGATGACAGGCATCTTATACGCATGGCTGTAACGGATCGAGCAGCCACGTCTCGTTCACTGAATCAAGAGACGGGGACGTTTGCAAGACAACAACCATCTGCACGAACAGTTCGACGACGTTTGCAGCAGCATGGACTATCAGCTCGGAGACCATGGCTGCGGTCACCCTTGACGCTGCATCACAGACAGGAGCGCCTGCAATGGTGTACTCAACGACGAAACCGGGTGCACGAATGGCAAAACGTCATTTTTTCGGATGAATCCAGGTTCTGTTTACAGCATCATGATGGTCGTATCCGTGTTTGGCGACATCGCGGTGAACACACATTGGAAGCGTGTATTCGTCGTCGCCATGCTGGTGTATCATCCGGGGTGATGGTACGGGGTGCCATTGATAACACGTCTCGTTGTTCGCATTGACGGCACTTTGAACTGTGGACGTTACATTTCAGATGTGTTACGACCCGTGGCTCTACCCTTCATTCGATCCCTGCGAAACCCTACATTTCAGCAGGATAATGCACGACCGCATGTTGCAGGTCCTGTGTGGGCCTTTCTGGATACAGAAAATGTTCGACTGCTGTCCTGGCCAGCGCATTCTCCAGATCTCTCACCAATTGGTAACGTCTGGTCAATGGTGGCCGAGCAACTGGCTCGTCACAACACGGCAGTCAGTATTCTTGATGAACTGTGGTATCGTGTTGAAGCTGCATGGGCAGCTGTACCTGTACACGCCATCCAAGCTCTGTTTGACTCAAGCCCAGGCGTATGAAGGCCGTTATTACGGCCAGAGATGGTTGTTCTGGGAACTGATGTCTCAGGATCAATACACCCAAACTGCGTCAAAATGTAATCAAATGTCAGTTCCAGTATAAAATATTTCTCCAATGAATACCCGTTTATCATCTGCATTTCTTCTGGTGTAGCATTTTTAATGGCCAGTAGTGTAAATAAATACAAAAGCCACAAGACTGGCAAAGTCATATAGAAGCTCGAAATGTAGCGCGAACTTCAATGTGAGATGGGTTTAATAGTTTCCACAACCAACTCTGTCTCGAAAACTGGCAGAAAATCCAGAGAGATTCTGATGGTATGTGACGTACACCAGCGGCCAGACGCAGTCAGTATCTTCACTGTGTGGTTGCGAAGGTAATGTTACCGATGATAGTGCCCTAAAAGGGAATTGCTAAATACAGAAATGGTTCAAATGGCTCTAAGCACTATGGAAGGTAACATCTGAGGTCATCAGTCCCCTAAACGTAGAATTACTTAAACCTAACTAACCTAAGGACACCAGACACATCCATGCCCAAGGCAGAATTCGAACCTGCAACCGTAACAGCAGCGTGGTTCCGTACTGAAGCGCCTAGAACCGATTGGCCACAGCGGCCGGCTACTAAATACAGTTTTCCGAAATTCCTTGAACTAAGAAGACGAAGTATTTATTCCATACTTGGAATGAAGAACCGCTGCCAACATGAGTAACTTAGAAGCAGATGTCCTTGGTGCAGTAAAGCAGCTTAAATAACTTAATAAAACCAAGTCGTCCGTTCCAGATTGTATAGCAATCGGATGGCTTTCAGAGTTTGTAGATATGACAGCTCTGCTCTGAACAACGCTCGGTGGATGAAAATCAATACCTAAAGACTGGAAAGTTTTGCAGATCACCTTATACTCAAGAAAGAAAACACGAGTTATCTGCTCAATTATGGAAAGAAAATTGTAGTAATCTGCTGAATTAAAGATCCACATCACTGAAGTATTTGCTGTAGGAGCTGGGAACATATACAGTTTTCGAACATAATGAATTACCTCGAATACAAGTGGCTGTTAACCCACACAGTGAACACGGATTCAGAAAAACATCGTTCTTATGAAACACAACTAACTCTTTATTCTCATGAAGTAATAAGCTTAACTATATGATACCTCAGATTTATTCCATATTTCTTGATTTCCAAAATTTTTTTTTACCGTTCCTCACAAGCGACTTACAATCTAGCTGTGTGTCTATAGAGTATCGCCTCAATTGTGTGACTGGATTCGTGATTTCCTGCCTGACTCATCACACTTCGTAGCAATTGGCGGACTGTCATCGAGTAAAACAGAAGTGATATGTGGCATTCCCGAGGGAAGTGTTATAGGCACTCTGCTTGTCTATTCTATATAAACGACTTATGAATAGTCATCTTAAGTTGTCTGTGGCTGATGCTCTAATTTACCGTCAATTAAAGTGATCTAAAGATCAGAACCAGTACCTAACTGACTTAGACAAAATATCCTTATATTGCGAGAAGTAGTTTGCTATAAATAACGAAAGGTGTTAGGTCATCCACATGAACACTATAAGGAATCCGATAAATTTCTGCTAAATAATAAATCACATAAATCTAATCGCTGTCAGTTCAGCTGAATACCTAGGACTTACAATTAAGGACAACTTAAGTTGGAACGATGACATACACAGGGTGAATATTAAAAAAACCGACAAACTGCAGCGAGGGATCCCTGACTGGAAATGCAGGAAAAAGGTCCTATGAACGTGTGTCCGGAAATTGACGTTGTGCTTGCAGCGACAACAAATCTTCCCAGTGCAAATTACAGAGCACAGATGCTCAAAGTGGCCTCCACGGAATTGCAGGTGATTGGGATAATAGCGGCCGTCAAGCAGGATACACGTAATCGTACTTTAGCTAACAGCATGTTGGCGGGCCACTTGCCTGCGGTTCGTCTCAGTATCCTGTAGGGTCCTGTTCTCCAAATCTGGTGTACGCACAGGTAGACACCTTCCTCCACGATCGTCTGCCTGAAGGGACCCATGATCGCACAAGCGCCAGAAAGGGTCTTGAAATGTGTGATGTCATTCATATCTGTGACGGTACTTGTTTTGGTACAGCCGTGCCACCTCCAGACAGTTTCCAACTCTTTGGCCGTACACAAACATCATGTCGGATTGTTCACAACATGAATACCGGATCATTCTGCAGCTTACAGAACGCCGCGTATATCACACAGCCTGCAACACACAATAAAGACATGGCACATGATTAGAGGAACTTTCATTCGTCAACGCATTTTCGGACATGTGTCCATAGGACCTTTTTTCCTCCATTTCTAATCCGTTCCTTGAATTTCTCGGTCTTATTAATGCTCACCCTGTATAATGCTGCGGGAAATCAAACATAAGAATGTGTTTTATTGGCAGAACGCTTAGAAAATGCAGCAGGTTTACTGAAGAGACAACCTACACTACGCTTGTCCAGCCTCTGCTAGAGTACTGCTGTGCGGTGTGGGATCCTTACCAGATAGGATTGACGGAGGTCATCGAAAAAGTCCAAAGGAGGCTAGATCGGTTTGAGTTATAGCGAAATAGGGGTGAGAGTGTCCAAAGGAGGCCAGCTCGTTTTATATTATCGCGAAATAGGGGTGAGAGTGTCACGGAAATGAGGCCCGAGTTGAGGTAGAATTCATTTAAAACAAAGGCGTTTTTCGTCGCAGCGAGATATTTTCACGAAATTTCGGCTTCCAGTGTTGTCCTCCGAATGCGAAAAATATTTTGACTCAAACCTACATAGGGAAAAGTGATCACTGTAATAAAATAGGAAAAATTCAGAGCTCGTACAGAAAGACTTATGTCTTCATTTTTCCCGCCTGCTCTTAGAGAGTGGGACGGTAAAGAAGTAGTGTGAAAGCGGTTCGATTCAATCTCTCCCAGGCACTTAATTGTGATTTACAGTTTAGTCATGTAGATGTAGATGTTCACTAAACGAACACATGTCGAAAAGCGCCACTCATCTTTCTCTTGTCGATATCTACATCTACATCTGCAAATCACACTTACGTGCCTGGCAGAGGGTTCATCGACCCATCTTCACAATAATTCTCTATTATTCAAATCTCCATCAGCGCGCGGAAAAAATGAACACCTAAATCTTTCCGTGTGAGCTCTCATTTCCCTTATCTTGTTACGATGGTCGTTCCTCCCTATGTAGGTCAGTGTCGGCAAAATATTTTCGCATTCGGAGGAGGAAGTTGGTGACTCAACTTAAGTGAGGAGATTCTGCCGCAAAAGAAAACGACTTTTTTTGTGTTAGCAGAAGAGCCGACACCGTGTTACGAGTGGAGGCCGAAATGCACGCGTTTTAGCTCACGCATGCTGGCGTGAGGAGAGAAGAACTATACTGACGTGAGGTCTGGAACACGACAAGGAATGAGAATTCAGAAAGCGGACGTAATTAGTTTGATACTTACCTTTAATCCATTAATGATGAACGTCACTCTTGACGGTACATGATTCACAATATTATCTGTTCAGAATACATTCTTGAAGGTAGTAATTATAGTAACAGAATATGGCGCCTTGCTAGGTCGTAGCAAGTAACGTAGCTGAAGGCTATGCTAAACTGTCGTCTCTGCAAATGAGAGCGTATGTAGACAGTGAACCATCGCTAGCAAAGTCGGCTGTACAACTGGGGCGAGTGCTAGGGAGTCTCTCTAGACTAGACCTGCCGTGCGGTGGCGCTCGGTCTGCAATCACTGATAGTGGCGACACGCGGGTCCGACGTATGATAAAGGACGACGGACGATTTAAAGACTACCACCTAGCAAGTGTGGTGTCTGGCGGTGACACCACAGTTTTAATGATGTCCACCCCTAATCCTGTATCATGTCCGTGAAACTCTCCTCCCTACAGCGGGGTAATACAAAATGTGCTGCTCTTCTTTCAACTTTCTCGATGTACTCTGTCACTCCTATCTGGTAAGGATCCCACACCGCGCAGCAGTATTCTAAAAGAGGATGGACAAGCGTAGGGTGTACAGCCTCTTTAGTAGATCTGTTACATTTTCTACGTGTTCTGCCAATAAAACGCAGTCTTTGGTTTGCGTTCCCCACAGCATTTTCTATGTTCTATTTCCCGTTAAAGCCCTTCGTAATTGTAACTCCTAAGCATTTAATTGAGTTTACGGCCTTTAGATTGACTGATTTATCGTGTAACCGAAGTTTAACGGATTCCTTTTAGCATTCATGTGGATGATCCCAACACTTTTCATTATTTAGGGGCCAATTGCCAATTTTCTCACCATACACACATCTTTTCTAAATCGTTTCGTAATTTGTTTTGATCTTTTGATGGCTGCACTAGACGATATATGACATCCTCATCTGCAAACAACCTAATGCGGCTGCTCAGGCTATCTCCTAAATCGTTTATATACATGAGGAACAGTAGACGGCCTATAACACTACCTTGTGGAAAGCCAGAAATCACTTCTGTTTTTCACGATGACTTTTCATCAGTTACTACGAACTGTGACCTCTCTAACAGGAAATCACGAAACGAGTCACATAGCTGAGACGGTATTCCGTAAACACGCAATTTCACTGCAAGCCGCTTGTGTGCTATCGTGTCAAGAGCCTCCTGGGAGTCTACAAATAAGGAATCAATTTGAACTCTCTTGTCAATAGCAATCAACACTTCGTGTGAATAAAGAGGTAGTTGTGTTTCACAAGAACAATGTTTTCTAAATCCGTGTTGACTGTGTGTCAATAGAGGTAATTTGTAATGTTCGAAAACAATATACTCGTATGTTCCAAAATCCTGCTGCATATCGACTTTAATTATATGGGCCTGTAATTTAGTAAATTACTCCAACTGCTTTACTTGAAAGTTGGTGTGACCTGTGCAACTTTCCAGTCTCTGGGTACGGATCTTTCGTCTAGCGAGCGGTTGTATATGATTGTTAAGCATGGAGCTGTTGTATCAGCATACTCTGAAATGACTGGTATTCAGTCTGGAGCGGAAGACTTATGTTACGAGGCTACGTGTAACTAGTAACTAGGGATAACATAAGAATGTCTTACAGGCTGCAAACTTTGGGTAGTGGAAGGCTCTGAAGTCGTGAAGTTAAGGCCAGCGAAGAGTGCTGACAGGCTCAGAAAACGGAAGCACATTATGTCACCCCTACAGGCGAAATTACGTCATCAGCTGCTTTAAAACCTTCGTGTTGCTTCAGATCACTCTCAGAGTTAGGTCTCTACATCTGCATCACTGTTACCGATGGAAAGCCAGCTCTGTTAGCTGCAGGATGACCTGGTGAATACAGCGAGGCGTCTACAACCGCCGCCGCCGCCACCTTGGAGTCCAGCGGTACAAGTCCGCAGCCGTCTGGCTGTGGAGGCAACTTTGTAAGCTGCGTTCCTGCCAGTCACAACGGTGACTGATTGAAGATGAGGCCAGTGCCCATTTTCTGTGAGTGAAGAGTCCATCTGCCCAACTGTGAGTTGTCTAACTAGGGAGCAGGGACCCTCTGCCGCCACTACTGGGCAATACAAGTACAACACTACTCTCTGCATGCTGGGACCAAGTCTCGGGCTGTCCTTCGTGTCGCTGTTGGGTCTTCCATCCACACGCCGTCTCGACAACCGACATCAGGGGCATGAAGATTTCTGGGGCCTAGTTCGAGCCCAGTTTCAGTCGACGAGAGCGTCGAGGCTCTTACAGACCGGCACAGCCACGCCGGGCAGTAGCGACACACCGGCCGCCAGACCCACCTAAGGCGGAGCGGTGGCACTGGCTTCAGACAACGCCAGAGCGTACGCCTGCAAATTCCTCGCCAGGCGCTGATTTGCTACCCTGCGACTTCCTGCAACGCTGCCAATGATAGGCAGCACCGGGAAGAAGATCGACTGTTAATAACACTGTTTGAAATGAATGTCTGTCAATTGAATGATGTCTCATCAGCGTCCCGGCGCTCCACAGGACTCCACCACCGCAGCACATCCCTTCGCCTAGCCTAGCCTTCGCCCTGGCTCCTACAGCATGTTACTGTCGCGAGCTTCTGTGGAGGGTGGTTGAAGGAAGATGATACCAAGAGTAGGCAACAAGCTGTTTGACATCCACGCCTCATCTAAGATTGTCAATGTCGGAGGCTTTTTTGCTCTGTAAAGCAGGATCGATGGCTATCTGTGGAAGGTGTGACGGTAGAGTAGAATGCTAATGCATGCACAACTTCTTTGGAAAACACCTTTCAGGCCACAGAGCCGAAAATGAGGATCCGCAGCAGACGACGCTTTGTTTTCCCTTGTTGATCCAACGATATCGACAGTTACAGTTATAATGGGCACAGGATAATCGAAATTGGAGCTTCGATGAATGAAAACATGTCCTTCTCTGACGAATTACCGTTCCCTTTATGTCTGGATATGCCACTGTCCATAGCGAACAGATGCTCGAAACATGCACGAATGGGGCAGTATCACGTTATGGGGGACATTGATCTGTGGCAGTATCACGGTATGGGGGACATCGATCTAGGCTCTTGTGGCACCTGTGGTACTAATCGTAGGCATCATGACAACTGTGCACTATGTGAACAATCTTGCGGATAACCTGCATCCTTCCATGTCTTTCTCGATAACTATCCGAGATACAAGGACAAAATCGTGCTGCAGTGGTTTGAGGAGTATGACAATGATGAACCCATTTTCATATCTTAGTCACCAAATTCGCCTGATCTGAACCCCATGGAATACATCTGGGAGACTTCCGAGTGCCAGCTTCGCACTCGCAAACAACTGACCCATAATTTACGGAATTCCGGGAGGTGTGCATAGACATCTGGTACCACATATATCTCTGGGGACCTACCAAGGACTTATCCAAGTGATGACACTCAGAATCTCTGCTGCATTGCTTTGTGGAAATGGACCAATACGTTGTTAAGCAGCTGATAACAACGTGTGGTTTCAGCAGTGTATTGTTACAGTATAGAATAGTAGGGCGTAGGATTTACAAATATTTATCGAAACATTCGCAATGTCATAGGCAATATCAAATTAAGCCAGAAGCATACTGAAGCAGAAAACATACCAGTATGTCGCAAGTGGGTCAGGCCTTCAACACGTTATGACACCATCTACCATGTGGCATATCACAGCCCCGCATTAGCTCCATTTAGATACTCCAGTTTTCCACCTCTCGTCAGCTGATCGTTTGGATCAATGGCAGACGCAGTAATAGCGCTCGATTCTATGATTACAATAGTAAATCTCTGTCCTAGATGCTCCATAATAGCCTAAGAACTGGCTGAAGAAGTCCCCTAGATGATGGTATTCACCGATGAGCTTCATGCTACTCGCCACCTACTATCTACTGATGGAGAAAATGTCTTACGACAACACCACATCGCAGAGTGCTGCCAGCACCGAACTTTAACTTTACCGTGGAAGGCAGCAGTAGCGCGTTTTGGGGTTCACGTACCTGTTCAACACCTAGATGCCTCCAGGTGCTGAAATCTACCAGCCCAGATGGGAGCGCATCAACCGACCACACTACTACCGATACCAGGTATATCACTGATGCGTCATCAAGGCTCATTGTAGAATTCGGAGCGAGACCAAACTTATCCACTGCCAGCCGGCAAACCGCCGCGGTGCAGAGAAAATAACACCATCAACTAGGTGTGCAGACGCTGAGCACACTAAACAGACGTCAGATAGAATCCAATACGCAGCTGAATAAAGCATCAGCCGAGTCTGGTGCGGGAGAGCAACGAATTGTAAACGCAGCGAATAAGCTATTGAACTGTAATAATGATTTACTAGCGTCGAAGGTTCGCAGCAGCTATCATGACCGCACACGGAGGAGTTCCTGCTTACCCCGCCTACAGCAATACCGCCTTTGAAGTTCAGCCATAGTAAATGAAAGTTAACAAGTCTAATTATTTTTGTTTAATATTTCAACTGAAATTCATAGAACTGAGGAAATATATATGCTGATAAATAAAAGTCACGGCTTCAGAGAAATATGTCTTGAAGCTGAGCCAAGTGAATGACTACTCAAAACTATATCCATAGAAAAGAACTTGTGGGAAGTGAACACCATATGATATGGTTGTGGAATGTACTGAATGTGGAATAAAATCAAGTGCGAAAAACAAAATTAGACTAATGTTTGGGCAGTTTTAAAAGAATTCAGCTGATTGTTTCTGCCAA
This sequence comes from Schistocerca piceifrons, assembly GCF_021461385.2. Taxonomy (NCBI): domain Eukaryota; kingdom Metazoa; phylum Arthropoda; class Insecta; order Orthoptera; family Acrididae; genus Schistocerca; species Schistocerca piceifrons. Next base: position 315,966,992 of record NC_060139.1, on the reverse strand, counting down.
TTTGTTACACTGAATACTTCGTGGCTCACAGTTTCGTGCCAGTAACGAAACAGCATTCGGAGTTAATGGCGGAAGCTGATGTCCATAAAAAAAAGGTACCATCTAGTGCAAATGATGCGGATAATGTTCTCGAGGATGCAGAAGATGTTGTTCTTATTGATTACGTTTAGTAAACAGTAAAACAATAACTGGCGAACACTATGCAACTGTTCTCGGATAAATGAAAAAATGCAAGAGAAGAAGCCTGCACTTCTGACGGCGAAAAATAATCTTTCATCAGTAAAGTAAGGCTGTCTGAATGTCTTACGATTGGGAATACTTAAGGACTCAAGTAACTGTCAATTTTTCATTACTAAATTTCATTCGGTACGTCTATAGAAATCGTAACTACTTGTTAGCAGCACAACTCGGTTAAAAAATAAGAGAGGCGCATAGTGCATGGCTCTGCTGAGAGACAGTTGGGGAGGGGCGTAGCTAAAAGTATGAGAACGAATGTTGACCACGGTACAGTATCTCAGCGGCTACGGACACTCTCACAGACTGCAGTGCCAAATACACTGCTTGCCAAAAAACTGATCTGTCACGAAGACCTGGTCGGATATCCACATAAATCTGCACACAGTGATTATGAAATTATTAGCGTTGTAATTCTCTGTGAGCGGCAGAACGACCACCAAAGTGCATTAGAGCTGGTCGTGTTAGGTGTTGTTACCGGGGCCGGCCCGGGTGACCGAGCGGTTCTAGGCGCTACAGTCTGGAACCGTGAGACCGCTACGGTCGCAGGTTCGAATCCTGCCTCGGGCATGGATGTGTGTGATGTCCTTAGGTTAGTTAGGTTTAAGTAGTTCTAAGTTCTAGGGGACTAATGACCTCAGCAGTTAAGTCCCATAGTGCTCAGAGCCATTTGTTACCGGGACTGGTAGGGCATATAAGGAGCGTGAACACACTCAGATGTTGAGCTATCACGGAGGTGCCGCGTTTTCGTTTGAGAGCACTATTAAAAAAACACCTTATAGAGTTTAAAATGTACCTAATAATCGATTTCCATTTGGGTGACTAGTCAAATCACACAGTATGCAGATTTTTGAGGCATTCGGATGTGGCAGTGGCTCGATGTTGGACTGCATGGAAACACAGTGGCAGATGTACGTTGCGTCACATGTACGACAATGTATGACCATCAGATGGGGTGATGGCCACATTGTGCAACAAGCACATTGTAATTCCTTCACACCATCGCCTACCATCCGAGAACGAGTGGTGGACTCACTGCAACATTCTGTGTCAACCTACACCATTGACTGGAGATTAGCAGGAGACGTACTGGGACATTACCGTCCTATGTGTAGGGTGCTGTTAACTTCACAACAAAACCGGCAGCGTTTTGAGTGGTGCCGTCAACGGGAAGCATGCATTGCTGATGAATGGCGTAGCATTGTGTACACCGACGAATAGCGGTACTGCGTTACCCCAAATGATCATCGTCGGCGTGTAGGGCGGCGACCTGAGTAGAGGTCGCTTTCTTCCAACGTTTTGGAGTTACTCCTGGCATCGTGTGGAGAGTCAGGTCAGCGATATCAGTGATTGAGGGAATTCTGACGGCACAAAGTACATCACTGATAATTTGCGTCCTCACGTGTTACCTCTAATATCACAGCATCCTGGTGCCATTTTTCAATAGAACAATGCTCGTTCCCGCTTGGCTTGCATCTCTCTGCACTGCCTGATGTTGAGGTGTTCCCCTGACCAGCAAGATCACAGCTTTGTCCCCGTCATAACATGTGTGGCACCAGGTCGGACTTCTTCCTCCCAGTGCCAGTATCCGAAATGTCAATATCATTTGTGGGCAACCATATCTCAGGAGATGCTACATCAGCTTTGTGACCCCTCGCCAACCAAATCAGTGCATGCACCCACTCCAGAAGCGGTGCAATGTCATACCGATAAAGGGGCTCTTACTGCCAACTTCTTTGTAACCTTGATTCAGTTTTATAATCAACCTCTCAATCCGTGAAGTTTCGTTTCGTTTCCCCCAACCCTTCTGGTACTTCACTTCATCTTTTAGGCGATGTATATACGAGTTTCTATAATCAATTTACGCCAGTCATACGACAGTTTATCCACATTCATAGTAAAATTGGCACATTTGTTCATCTTTCATGAATAGCAAGATTTCTGAGAACAACGGAGCTGGCATCGACTGTTACGTGGCGAGGCACTGCTTTTTAGTAGTGACTGCGTAAGGAAGTTTATTACCTGCATTCCCCTTAATATATTAATTAATTAATTAATTAATCCCCCATGGATTATATGGTGTGGTGAGTGTAGCAAGTCTGTGTTGCAAAAGTAAGTAAAAGTTATTTATGTGTCTGTCTTACTCATCAAACATGACACCACGCGAATCGCAGCTATTTTCTCGCTCAAAGATACGCGTGTCTGCCAAACGCTTTGAGCCTGCCTGAAAGTTTATGTCAGCGGTTGTTGAGTGCTTTGCTCCACTTCGACATCGCAGTTCAGGAAAAGAAACGACTCGCAGAAGACACGTAGAACGAAGTGCATTGGCGTAAAAGCAGCTATTTGGGTAACAGCTACATACTCGACATAAAAGCGCAATCTTTTATTTCCAGACAATGACTGTTTGTTCCTGTCCTTATACCTACAGTATTCTCTTGCGAGATTATGCACCCAACATTCACAAAATAAAGGCAGGGCCGTAGTTCGAAGGACATCAAAACTATAGGTCCACGCAGGGGCCGTTTAACTGCACTGTTGTTTTCCCCCTCCCACCGCTCCCTCCCATGTACAAAGCGTTAAAATTATGCTGCCTATGAAATGTAGACCTGATATATAATGAAACAGTACTGGGAATGTTGGCGTATAATTCACGTCATCACGGTCACATAACGTTGCGTAGCTGAAGCTTTCGAGAATAAACTGATTAGTTTTGAGTCGTCAGACCAGAGCTAAGAGGCCAGATCTCATATTATACGTGGTGTGATGCAATGTTTCCTGTCTGTAACCGATCGAGAAAAAAGTCCAATATTATCCATTTGCTTTTAATTGTTTAACTCATTTAATTCATCGGGTACCGTGGGAGCATATGGGCCATAGCTACTTATATACAGGACGAGTTAGTACGTAATTCACAGAAAGCTGATCTGAAAATTTAAAGATCTAAGAGTAGAATATAGAAATAAAAATACACTCTTATGATTTGCTGTAGTACTTCTTTGTGTCATTTATCGTGTTTAGGGACTGATCATTGACACACATTAATAAAAGCAATATGTGCAAGAGACAACGTTTTAGCAGTCCCTCCGTCCACCTCCCCACCACTCTCACATCAAAATACAATTGTGGAAGTATGGTTCTGCCTTGAACAAAATCCAAACGTGTTTCTGTGAAGCTTCACCAACGTCTGTGGGTTCCATTTATTTGCTGTCAAATAACTTGTGAAGAAATTCCTTTACATGTTATTTGAAAGAAGATAAATGAACCCCATGACATTGGTGAAACTTTACCGAAACATTTTTGGGTGTTAAACAAGAAAACTATGTGTTTGTTCAATGCAGATCTATACTTCTACAACTGCATATTTGGAAAGAAACACAGACTAAATGTAATCTTTAACCACGAGATAAATACGCCATATCAAATCAGTTCGCTGTTTCTCGACGTTTGGTTGGAGCACCGTGCTTCGCATTTTCTACATATGAGGTGAACTGTTGTTCAGCTCTTCCCTAACATCGTGATGTTCCAACTAATGCTAAGGCATAGCATAATCCAAACAGTCGGATATGATTGTTAAATCAAAGAAATACTCAACTACTTATCAATTAACGCTGCAGTTCCTCACAAGCAAAAGAGTAAGTCGCATTTTCTGCTCATGCTCCTGTCCTGAAGGCAAACTGAAATTACGAGGGTCGTCCACAAAGAAAGTCCCGTTTCCGTTTCTGTCCACGGCAGCGCTACGATGGCAGTTCCGAGAATGCACCGCAGTTATTCTGACTCAAGGAGAAGACATGTACGCCATTTTCAGATCGCTGCTGCCTACGTGCGCTTTGTAGTGCTTCTTTATAATGTCAGCCGTAATTGCAAATGCCGCCGCGTGTGTAATCAGATTTGTGATTCCTTTTCTAAATGCAAAGAAAGTTAAACCAAAGGAAATCCACTGGCAATTCTGCGAGGTTTACGGACAAAATGCTATGAGTGATTGAATGGTTAGGAGATGGGTCAGATTATTCAATGAAGGACGTGATCAAGTGCACGACGAAGAACGAAGTGGAAGTCTGTGGTTACTGATGAACTGGTTCACGCAATTGAAGAGCAGATTAAGCTGTAAACCATAAGTTTGCTACGAAAGTTCCGCAAATCTCACGATCACTGATTCATGAAATTATTACTGAAGAACTGAAATTTCGAAAACTTTGCTCACGTTGGGTACCCAAAATTCAACAACGGATGGGCAGTGCACTTCGGTTTTTGAGACGCTACAATGAAGAAGGCGATGGTTTTCTTTCTCGGATAGTCACGGGGGACGAGACTTGGGTACCGTACGACACCCCTGAAACAAAACGGCAGTCGATGGAATGGAGGCACACGTCATCCCGAACGAATGTTAAACCTAATCAAATCTTGACACCTCGAAAAGACATGTGCACCGTTTTTTGGGACAGAAAAGGCATTTTGCTGATTGATTTCTTACCACGAGGCCAAACAATCGATGCACATGGTTACTGCGAGACCATTAAGAAATTGCGCCTCGCAGTACAGAACAAGCGCCAAGGATTATTGTAAAAAGGTGCTTTTTTTTCACGATATTGCCCAACCTCACAAGGCGAATGTGACCAAACAACTGTTACGGAAATTTCACTGGGATGTGTTTGATCATCGTCCGTACAGCCCGGACCTCGCTCCTAGCGACTTTCATCTCTTCTTACACCTAAAGCCTGTCCCTTGTGGTCAACACTTCAACAGTGATGACGAGCTGGAAGAACATGTTACCACATGGTTGAACACACAGGCGGCAACCTTCTATGAAGAAGGCATACAAAAACTTGTGCCACGCTATGACAAGTGCCTACAAAATTTCGGAAGCTATGTAGAAAAGTAGTTTAACAGTTGTAGACTTTTGTACAATAAATGTTTTTTTTTCTGTATCTGTACACGTTTGTTTTATGTAACCAAACGGAACTTACTTTGTGGACATACCTCATATAACATAAAATTAATGTATTGGGATGTGTTAATAGATTATCATACATTTCCTTCTCAAAAGCCTTCGAAAGCGAGTCAGCAAGAGTAGTGGCCTGAAATTATCTACAATATATCTTTTCCGTTTTTATAAAGCGCTATGTATCAGTCCTCTGACTCAACAAGTATTGCTGCTGCTTGCAGTCCTCACTTTGCTGTATTGTATAATATTGCAGTGTGCTGTGTCGTGTTGCAGAGAAGCTGAAGCGTGCGCCTATGAAGACGCAGGCGACGCAGACGGACGTGTGTCTGGGGAGGAGACCTCTCGTGGCCAACTACCTGTCCCTCAGCCCGCGCACCATACACAGGGTAAGTCCATGTGGCAGCGCGTGCGACACCTCACTCACCCGAGAAAAATATACTTGTGTTATACTCTATCAGATGGGAAACAATGTACTGTTCCAAGAGTTAAAAGTATTTCTGTTTATTTAAATGAGGAATAAGTCAGTTTATGATCATAGATAGAGCTGACATTTTACTGCTCCTGACCATCGACTGTCATTAACAAAGTTTGAGTGATTTCCGCGTTACCAAAGAAACATGCAAGCATACTTTCTATGTTCAGATTTTCTCATTCCTGTGTCAATACTGGGTGTAAATGTAATTATGTAAACTGGAGGTCAAAAGGGAAAAAGGAAAGGGAAGACAAAGAACTGATATCAGCTACATCAGGGCTTTATGCGGAATCAGCGGTGACAAGTGAAAATATGTGCCGGATCTGGTGTCGAACACGGGATCTCCTGCTTAGTAGGAAGTTGCGTTAACAACGGCGCCACTCTTTTTTTTTTGTGTGTTCCCGGCCATGTTCTGCATGCTTGCTAATTTTGTGATTCCCGCCGGGGGTCGAATGTAAATGTGCATCCGCACAGAAGGTTGTGGAGTCATTTCCCCTTGAAGTGAATTAGTTATATGAATGCATGGTGTCTGTTCCTTGGGACAAGTCCGAAAGGACAGACACCACTCATTCATGTAAACGATAACTGTTTGCAACACACGCCAGTGGTACAAGGTAGGCCGAGACGAACAGTTTGATATAGGGCACACAGGCCGCAGCTCGTGGTCGTGCGGTAGCGTTCTCGCTTCCCACGCCCGGGTTCCCGGGTTCGATTCCCGGCGGGGTCAGGGATTTTCTCTGCCTCGTGATGCCTGGGTGTTGTGTGATGTCCTTAGGTTGGTTAGGTTTAAGTAGTTCTAAGTTCTAGGGGACTGATGACCATAGCTGTTAAGTCCCATAGTGCTCAGAGCCATTTGAACCATTTGATATAGGGCACTTTACCGTCTAGTAGAATCGTCAGAAGATCAAAATTTATAGCAAAGTGATTTAGACACGACATCTGAATGGTGCTAAAAGTGAAAACTGTCACTCAATGATGGAAAGTGTGACGTCATCCGAAAAGTATAAAAAATAAATCCCCTAAATTTCGATTACACTACAAATCACGCAAATTTAAAGACTGTCAGTTCGACTAAAACCCAGGAATTACAATTGCGAACAACCTAATTTGGAGCGGTCACATAGGTAATGTTGTGGGGAACTACCTATACTACGCCTATTCTGTATTATCGCGAAATTCGGGAGAGACTGTCACGCATATCATAAGCGTGTTGCGATGGCAATCACTAAAACAAAGCCGTTTTTCGTTGCGGCGAGATCTTCTCACGAAATTTCAATCACCGACTTTCTACTCAAAGTGAAAATAGTTTACTGTCGCCAACCTACATAGTGAGAAATGATCATCATAACAAAATAAGAGAAATCAGAACTCGTAGAAAAACACTTAAGTGTTCATTTTTCGCACACGCTTAGACAGTGGAAAGGTAGAGAAATAGTCTGAAGATGGTTCGAAGGACCCTGTACCAGGCACTTAAGTGCAAATTTCATCATAATCAAGTAGATGTAGATGTGGTATGTTCAGCTGGGAAACCATCACAAACTTAACTACAAAAGCCAGCTATGCTACGGTGCAAGAGCGCCATCTGCTTAGTCTATCTGGCAGTTCGTTTGTTCTTTCTCTCTAACATCGTCCTGGAATATTAAAGACACTTAATTCTTGTATAATGAGATTTTCACTCTGCAGCGGAGTGTGCGCTGATATGAAACTTCCTGGCAGATTAAAACTGTGTGCCGGACCGAGACTCGAACTAAAGTTTCACTTTATTCTTGTGTTTATAAAATGTAAAATTGACTTTTGTCTAAATCTTACCTCAAAATTTTGTGAATTTTAACAGTGTAAAATTAACAATTAAATTGTTTTGTTTCTCTGGTCTAATTACTACGAGACTATTATGCTTGTAATACTAGAGCTTACATCGAACTGTAAACGTAATTAGTGCTTGCATAACATTAAAAAGGTCCATTTTCCTTTCTCCGTAACGGTAAAGTTTAAATTACTTAAGTTAACAAAACAAAAGATTTCAAAAATCTGACCGACTAAGTCGGTGACGAAAGAGGTCGAGAGGATATTTAAAACCTCAAGCGGTGTGCACCCGCTGTGGCTTGGGTGGCATTTATAGGCCAATTTTTTGTTTGTCTAGTTGACAGACCTCAAACGTCCTTCATAAAATTGTTCGTCTCTGTTTCCCTCTACCATTGTGGCACTTCGTACACAAGTTTTGCTTACACCCTACAGTGACAAGACAGGCCGCCAGATTGCACAACAGCAAAATTATCTACGTGTGTACAGGAATTTCAAAATGGTTCAAATGGCTCTGAGCACTATGGGACTTAACTTCTAAGGTCATCAGTCCCCTAGAACTTAGAACTACTTAAACCTAACTAACCTAAGGACATCACATACATCCGTGGCCGAGGCGGGATTCGAACCTGCGATCGTAGCGGTCGCGCGGTTCCAGACTGTAGCACCTAGAACCGCTCGGCCACTCCGACCAGCCGGGAATTTCACTCTGTTGACCAGGCACTCAATATAGGACTGATTTTTTCAATGAAACCGAAAAGGACTACATATAGATTAACGCACAAGTACGCTAAAGTACTTAACGACATGACCCATAACTCTGTTGAAATTTCAGTGGACGTAAGGCGAGCTAAACGCAGATATACGAGGTGTGGTTATAGAGTAACGGGACTGTTGCTATAAATCATTTTATTTCAGACAGTTACATACACACATAAAAAAAGTTTAGCATCACCTCGGTTCCGAGAGTTCAGGAACCTGTACAGAAAATTGGAATAGAGATAAACATAAACATCATTTCCACCCTTTTTATTGCTCATGAAAACCACACATTTCATGCTGTATCACCATACAGCTAGACCTTCAGAGGTGGTGGTCCAGATTGCTGTACACACCGCTCCATCTAATACCAAGTAGCACGTCCTCTCGCATTGGTGCATGCCTGTATTCGTCGTGGCATGCTATCCACAAGTTCATCAAGGCACTGGTGGTCCAGATTGTCCCACTCCTCTAAGGCGATTCGGCGTAGATCCCTCAGAGTGGTTGGTGGGTCACGTCGTCCATAAACAGCACTTTTCAATCTATCCCAGGCATGTTGGGTAGGGTTCATGTCTGGAGAACAAGCTGGCCACTCTAAGGGCGTGAATTGTACATGAAGACGAATACCTCTCCAATATGCTGCCGATATGGTTGCACTATTGGTCGGAGGATGGCATTCACGTATCGTACAGCCGTTGCGGCACCTTCCAAGACCCCCAGCGGCGTACGTCGGCCCCACGTAATGCCACCCCAAAACAGCAGGGACCCTCCACGTTGCTGCACTCGCTGGTCAGTGTGTCTAAGGCGTTCAGCCTAACCGGGTTGCCTCCAAACACGTCTCCGACGATTGTCTGGTTGAAGGCTTATGCAAACACTCATCGGTGAAGAGGACCTGAGCGGTCCATTTGGCATGTTGTTGGGCCCATCTGTACCGCGCTGCATGGTATCGTGGTTCCAAAGGTGGACGTCGCCATGGACGTCGGGAGTGAAGTTGCACATCATGCAGTCTATTGCGCACAGTTTGTGTCGTAACACTACGTCCTGTGGCTGCACGAAAAACATTATTCAGCATGGTGGCTTTGCTGTCAGTGTTCCTCCGAGCCATAATCCGTAGGCAGCGGTCATCCACTGCAGTAGTAGCCCTTGGGCGGCCTGAGCGAGGCATGTCATCGACAGATTTTGTCTCTCTGTATCTTCCCCATGTCCGAACAACATCGCTTTGGTTCACTCCGAGACGCCTGGGCACTTCCCTTGTTGAGAGCCCTTCCTGGCACAAAGTAACAATGCGGACGCGATCGAACCGTCTAGGCATGGTCGAACTACAGACAACACTAGCCGTGTACCTCCTTCCTGGTGGAATGACTGGAACTGATCGGCTGTCGGATCCCTCCGTCTAATAGGCGCTGCTCATGCATGGTTGTTTACATCTTTTGGCGGGTTTAGTGACATCTCTGAAAAGTCAAAAAGACTTTGTCTGCGATATAATATCCACAGTCAGCGTCTGTCTTCAGGAGTTCTGGGAACCGGGGTGATGGAAAACTTTTTTTTATGTGTGTGTTTATTTATTGCCACCCTCAATACACTCTCCTACTCTATTATTGCAACGCTCCATGCGAATTTTCCATTAATGGAAACAGAATTGGAAGTCTTCCTCTGCGAACTACTTGATGACGTGGTCACTTTTCCTTTCACTGCTTCTACGGACTAAAGTCGTCTTCCTTTTAATGCAGATAAGATCTTGGTGAATAGATAAAAGTTACATGGTGCTACGTCAGACGAATAAGGCGAGTGGTCTAACAATGGGATGTTGTCCTACTCTAGAAACCTTTTAACAGACAGTGCAGTATGAGCCGGTGCGTTGTCTGTGCACGAAATGGCGTTTAGTTTCTGGACAATAAGAGAAAAAACAAGACTCGTCCCATGTTATCACTCTCGCCAAGAAATTAGGATCATTTTCAGTGGTATTCAAGGAGTCAAAACAAATATTTTCACGAGCTTCATTTTGTTCAGTAGTGAGAATTTTCAGTGCCATTTTCGCACATGTTAAAGTGGTTAACTAAATTGTACCTTACGCGCCCTTTGTCGAATATTACAGTCTCAGCAATCGATCGAATACTCAAACGACTGTCATATCCAAAACAGATTACCCACATTTTCGATATTTTCATCCGTTTTCGATATTGAAGGGCATCCCGGGCGTGAGTCATCTTCAGTGTCTTCTTGGCCATTTTCAAAACGCTCGAACCACTCAAAAACTCGAGTACGTGATAAACAGTCTTCGCCATACACTTGTTTTGGCAGTAGACAGGTTTCAGCAGCAGTATTTCCAAGTTTCATGTGAAACTTCGCGACAGTTCGTTGCTGTATTGTTGCACTTATCATTTTCCCTGCAAAACAAAGTAATAGATCTTTTTACAAACGAAGGCCAGAGCCACAATGGTTTGTCTACAGACACCAGAGATGCCACATTCGACTGAGAAGGCTTCACGCTTCACAGCTACTGGTCGTTCATCTTTAGTGCATGCGTACTCAGTTTGTGATAGCATCACCCCCTTTATTTTATAGCCACACCTCGTATGGTCATAATCAAAAACCAAGAACAGAGGTCACTGACTTACTTGCGCTGAAATAAAGACAGCCTTTTTGTAATCTGACGCGTAGGGTAACAAATTCTTTGGTTAGACTATCATTTTTATCATTGTATGGTCTTCAACCGTACGCATTCAAGTAACGGTCCTGCGTATTTCCTAATGTCATCTATGCACCCTCCATTTGGCTATAATTTTGATCTCTTCTTGTCTACTGGAATCCAAAAAAGAACTACTTTGCAAGATCTACTACCCATCGATTACGCCCTATTTCAAATGGTTCAAATGGCTCTGAGCACTATGGGACTTAACATCTATGGTCATCAGTCCCCTAGAACTTAGAACTACTTAAACCTAACTAACCTAAGGACATCACACAACACCCAGTCATCACGAGGCAGAGAAAATCCCTGACCCCGCCGGGAATCGAACCCGGGAACCCGGGCGTGGGAAGCGAGAACGCTACCGCATGACACGAGCTGAGGACACGCCCAATTTGTTGAGTCCATAACTATGTCATTGGCTGCTGATCGTACCGCGTCAGCGATGTGTTAAATTCGTGAAGGAGTGCAGCAGTTGACCCTACGCTAGTCATTTTTTATACCCCGGTGGATAATCTGAAGAGACTTAAGAACTAGTCAATTTTCTTCTTTGCAGCAATAATTTTTGAAGTGATGGTCTTCAGAGTTCCTCGTAGTAAAGGTCATTATTTTTACCCAGTCCCATTTAGAATACTTTCCCCATTGATCGCTATTTTTTAGCCTTGTAACGTAGACCATACACGTACGCAAAAGGGACAAGAGGTAGCATTTCCCTCCTTTCCTAGAATCTGGAGTGCTAACTACAGTGTTACAAAATGTCGAAACTTGCCAACGCATTTACATTAAAAATTAAAATTTTTCATTCTTACAGTTCCCCACCTCCCATGCGTTTAATGCAGATAAATTAAACAGAAATACCAGTCACCTTTATCAAGGGCTTCATTGACATCACTGTTAACTTCACTGTCGGTTTTTGTATTTTACTTACACTACTATACACTCATTTACCTACATGCAATAAAAGATGAGTTTCGCTGACCTTTAGTAACCGATTTATTTTTTACACAGATGAGTAAGGTAATTTGATCTGAAGTGACTTGCTTTCAACATGATGATAAATTTGTAAATAAAGACTTAATTCTCTAAAATTTTTTCTGACGTCTTATTTACCTGAATTGCAGGGTAAAGCAGACTACAAATATGTTTCCCTCTGCATACCCATTACGAGAGCAGAGATCAGATGTGTTTCAGAGAAACAGATGTGACACTGCATGTGCTGATGATGGCCTAAGAGTGGCATGGTAACGGGTTTCATGAATCTGCTGATAATGTTGTGACAGTGTAGCTTGCCATCGACAACGAATTGATGCAGAGTTTGAAAATAGGCTTCAAAATAAATTACGTTGAGACAAAAATAATTTATAAGCAACAAGTTGAAAGGAAGTAACAGAACGAATTGATGAGTTTTTGTATTTAGAGCAGTTTAAAACAACCACTGGATCGAGAGCAACACGGAAAAGCTCTGGAGTAATAGTAAATTAAGAGGGGTTTTCGATGTGCAGTTTGCAATCAGTGTGGATTACCAGATCATTTTTATCACAACGAAAAAGGAGCCGCTTATAAACTGAGAGGCGCATCTTAGAAATTATTAGCGAAGCTGGGAAAACAAATAAATGGATCAAGAAACAATCTAGACTGAAATATGTAATTAAGAAGAGGACCAAGAAGACGACAAAGAGGATGGATAACATAAGTCAGACATGTAGGAGCAACATTTATGCGTATGACCGAACACTGCTATGTAGGGAATTGTCTAGAGGAGGCGTTTATCCAGCAGTGGATATCCAGTAACTGATGGAGAAACATTCCATAGGTGCCGTTGGGCGCTGCGAACCCTCGGCGGACTCTCGTTGACACTGAGCAGCAGACGCCGTTGTTTGCGGCTGTTGGCGCGCGCACACACACACACAACACACACACACACACACACACACACACACACACACTCGCGGTCAGCTCTCTTCACTCGCGCAGGTTAACTCGAGCCGTTAAAGTCCCCCACCGGCTCCGCGAGCAATCACTGCGGTAAGCCTCCAGTGTAAGTTCTGGCGAGCAGTTAACGCGGGGGCCCGCTTACTGGCTCCCCTTTTTACGCTCCTCCTGTAATTAGTAGCGACTCGCCCTAAACTGAGATCTCTCTAAGACGCTAAACTCGCCTTCACACTGAAGAACATCGCAGCCGTAGTCATGGGGCTAATGCATAAATGCATGAATGAGGGAGAGAGGAGGAGCAACGGAGACTGGTAATTGTGCACGACGCATTCCGAAGCGACAGCGTAATACACTCTTAGGAAAAAAAAAAAAAAAAAAAAAAAAAAGGCCGACGCAACACGATGCAATTATCCTCGAATGGGACCGAAATGCGTAGATGTGATGTACATACACATCTACATCTACGTGATTACTCTGCTATTCACAATAAAGTGGCTTGCAGAGGGTTCAATGAACCACCTTCAAGCTGTCTCTCTACTGTTCCTCTCTCGAACGGCACGCGGCAAAAACGAGTACTTAAATTTTTCTGTGCGAGCCCTAATTTCTCTTATTTTGTCGTGATGATCATTTCTCCCTCTGTAGGTGAGTGCCAACAGAACGTTTTCGCAATCGGAGGAGAAAACAGGTGATTGAAATGTCATGAGAAGATCCCGTCGCAACGTAAAACGCCTTTGTTTTAATGATTGCCACTCCAATTCACATACCATGTCTGTGACACTACCTCCCCTATTTCGTGATAATATAAAATGAGCTGCCCTTCTTTGTACTTTTTCAATTTCATCCGTCAGTCCCACCTCATACGGATCCCACACCGCACAGTAATACTCCAGAATAGGGCGGACAAGCGTGGTGTAAGCAGTCTCTTGCACCTTCTAAGTGTTCTGCCAATGAATCGGAGTCTTTGGTTTGCTCTACCCACAATATTATCTATGTGATCGTTCCAATTTAGATTATTAGTAATTGTAATCGCTAAGTATTTAGTTGAATTTACAGCCTTCAGATTTGTGTGACTTATCGCGTAATCGAAATTTAGCTGATTTCTTTTAGTACTCATGTGAATAACTTCACACTTTTCCTTATTCAGGGTCAATTGGCACTTTTCGCACCATACAGATATCTTATCCAAACCATTTTGCAAGTCGTTTTCATCATCTGATGACTTCTCAAGACGGTAAATGACAGCATCATCTTAAAACAATCTAAGACGGCTACTCAGATTATCTCCTATGTCGATAACATAGATCCGGAACAATAGAGGGCCTATAACACTACCTTGGGGAACGCCTGATATTACTTCTGTTTTACTCGATGACCTTCCGTCTTTTACTATGAACTGTGACCTTTCTGACAGGAAATCACGAATCCAGTCGCACAACTGAGGCGATACTCCGTAGGCACGCAGTTTGGTTAGAAGACGCTTGTGGGGAACGGTGTCTAAAGCCTTCTGGAAATCTAAAAATATGGAATCAATTTGACATCCCCTGTCGATAGCACTCATTACTTCATGAGTACAAAGAGCTAGTTGTGTTTCACAAGAACGATATTTTCTGAAACCGTGCTGACTATGTGTCAATAAATCGTTTTCTTCGAGGTACTTGATAATGTTCGAATACAGTATATGTTCCAGAACCCTACTGCCAATCGACGTTAGCAATATAGGCCTGTAATTCAGCGGATTACTCCTACTTCCCTTTTTGGGTATTGGTGTGACTTGAGCAATTTTCCAGTCTTTAGGTACGGCCCTTTCTGTGAGCGAGTGGTTGTATATGAATGCTAAATATAATGGCATCCGTCCATCCTTGAGGGATGATGGTGTAGCATGCTTGGTTCAGAGTCTGCAGCGTCTGCTGTGGCTAAAAAGTCCCACTCGAGAGTGGCAGTCCCTGCTGCAGTTTGGACATGTGAAATTTGAGGGACTTCGAACAGAAGCCGCTCTGTCTCTCCGCTTTGTCCTCTTCCTGATTTGTTCCTGTGTGCGTTCGTCCTCTGAGAGCTAGCCGCCGTTGCGCACAGTTGCTCGCCACTTGACACGGTCATCTTCAATGCTTTCCCAGCGACTTGGAATGATTCTGGTCTTGGTCAGGTCTCTCTTGCACACATCCTTGAAACGAAGATGCGATCGTCCCACTGGCCTCACACCTTCCTGAAGTTCTCCGTACAGCAGTTGTTTCGGTATCCGTTCAGGTTCCATGCGCCTGACATGTCCCAACCATCTTAGACGTCGATGACTCAGGAGTGCAAAGATGCTGGTTGTGCATGCACGATGAAAGACTTCGGTGTTGGGTACTCTATCTCTCCCAGAGATCTGAAGGATCTTCCGGAGACAGCGGAGATGGAAGCTGTTGAGTCGAGATTCGTGCCTAGAAAGAGTTGTCCATGTCTCACAGCTATAGAGAAGGGTGCTTATAACACAAGCGTTGTAGACTTTTAATTTAGTTTTTGTGGTAAGCAGTCCCTTGTTCCATACTCTGTTTTTCAATCTAGCCATGACAGATGATGCCTTTGCTATTCTGTTAGTAATTTCAGTGTCCATAGACAAGTTGCTACATATCGTGGATCCCAAGTAGGTAAAGTCATCAACTATCTGGAGAGGATTGCCATCAATGCTGATGGATGGAAGGTTCGTAGTGTTCTGCGCCATGATCTTAGTCTTTTGAAGGCTGATGAGTAGACCAAATTTTTCACAGGCATTTGATAATTTGTTGATTATATACTGCAGCTCATCTTCTGTGTTCGCTACTAGAGCTGCATCGTCCGCATATAACAACTCACGGATAACAACTGTATTTCCTTTGGTCTTGGGCTTGGGGCGAGCAATGTTGAAAAGATTTCCATCAGACCTCGTATGTAGATACACTCCCTCCTCACAGTCTTCAAAGGCAAATCTGAGCAGAAGGGGAAAGAAGATCCCAAATAATGTAGGAGCTAACACACACCCCTGTTTCACACCACTATTAACAGGGAATGCTTCTGATGTTTTACCGTTGAAGCAGATTGTTGCTTGTGTTTTCTCATGGAAAGAGACAATTATCTGTAGTAGTTTAGGTGGGCATCCAATCTTCTGCAACAGTTTGAAAAGCCCATTTCTGCTCACTAAATCAAACACTTTAACAAGGTCCATGAAAGCAATATAAAGTGGCCTCTGCTGCTCACGACATTTCTCTTGTAGCTGTCTTAAGGAGAAGATCATATCTACGGTTGATCGGCCGGGCCTGAAGCCACACTGAGATTCTGGGTAGATTCTGGAAGCTAAGATTTGTAATCGCATTAGGATGACTCTTGCATAAGCTTTCCCGGCTACACTTAGTAATGAAATGCCTCGGTGATTGTTACAGTCACTTCTGTTCCCTTTCTGTTTATATAGAGTAACTATCCTCGAATTTCGCATACTCATTGGGACATAACCTTCTTCCCAACTGATTGTGATAAGTGAATATAAATGTTTGAGAAGAACAGACTTGTCATACTTAATAACCTCTGCAGGGATCCCATCTTCACCTGGGCCTTTCCGTTAGCAAGAGAATCTATTTCTCTACTAAGTTCTTCCATAGTAGGCATTGCATCTAGTTCTTCCATAACTGGCATTTGTTTGATGGCGTCACATGCATCCTTGCTAACTTCATTCTCGGCTGCATACAACTCGAGGTAGTGTTCAACCCAGCGTTCCACTTGTTTGCCTTCATCAGTAATGACTTCACCCGTCTTGGACTTCAGAGGAGCTGTTTTTCTGACAGTTGGTCCAATTGCTTTCTTAATACCATCGTACATTGCCTTAGCATCCCTAGAATCGGCCGCTTTCTGTATACCTGCACATAAATTCAGCCAGTAGTTATTTGCGCATCTCTTGGATGTTTGCTGTGCCCTGTTCTTTGCTTTTCGTAGGACATCTCGAGTTCTTTCATTTGGGTTCCTTTTGTAAGCAAGCATGGCTTTCCGTTTAGCCTCAGTGACCGGTTCCGTTTCTTCCAAATTTTGCTCGTACCAGTCCTTATTTCTTTTCCCTTTTATTCCATAGGCCAATACTGCTGAGTTGTAGATTGCAGCCGAGAGTTTTGCACATTTCTGATCAACATTCCTTTCTGCTTGCACGTCTCTTGGGAAAGCACTTTCAAAATTACTGGCAAAATCCTGCTTTCTTTGTGTGCCATGAACACGATCTGTGTTGATACGGGGATGACCTCTCGGTTTAGCGTGGTGACGTTTCTTAGGAGTGAGCCTCAATGTGCACGCCACCAGGGCGTGGTCTGTGTTGCAATCAGCACTATGATAACTTCGTGTCAGTAGCACATTTTTGAGACCAGTACGCCTAGCTATGACTAAATCAAGTTGATGCCAGTGATGAGAGCGCGGGTGTCTCCAAGACTTCTTGTGCTGATCCTTAAGCTGGGAATATATGTTTGTAATACAGAGACCATAAAAGCAGCAAACTTCAAGCAGTCTCTGGCCATTTTCATTCATTTTTCCCACCCCATGATGTCCCAGGCAATTCGGCCATATGTCATTATCTGATCCAACTCTAGCATTAAAGTCCCCTAGAATATACAGTGTCTCGGTGCTAGGTACCTTGGCTATTCTGTCACTGAGTAAGTCATAAAACAGATCCTTCTCTTCCATGCTGGATGATAAGGTAGGAGCGTACACATTTAGGATGTTGACAGTGCCACTTGAGGAGCATATTCTCAAATCAATAATTCGCTCTGTTCCACCGGATGGTGGCACAGTACAGTCCAGGAGGGCGTTTTTAACAGCAAATCCTACGCCATGAAGTCTTGGCTCGTCTTGAGACTTCCCCTGCCAGAAGAATGTGTAATTATCCTCCCTGACAGAGCCCGCGTCTGGAAGCCGCGTCTCCTGCAGTCCCGCGATGTCTACATTCAAACGATGGAGCTCTCTGTCAATTACGGCAGTCTTACGGATGTAATCAACTTCTTGGGCATCGTCAATGTACCTTGGACACATGGTCCTAACATTCCAGGTGGCAATACGAAATAGTGATTTTTTTATTATTTCATTTTTGTTGTTGGTAGGTGTATTATATCAACCCGCTTGTCAAAGATTACTTCTAAGTTCCACACACCCCGTGAAGCAGGCGGATAGTGGCGGGACAGCACCTTATTGGCTGGGGGCTGCCCAGCTTGAGGCGGACGGTAGCTGTCCAATGAGATGCAGTGATCTCTCCCACCGTCGGAAGTGGGCCCTGGCACTCGAGTCTTACGCCAATCAGACAGAGCTTATAACCGGTAACTGCCTCTTCCCGTGTTGTGCCGAAGTCCTTGGACGTCGCTGAAGTGTCCTCTCCAGGATGCTACAAGCCTGAGCAATAAACATGAAAACTCGTGAGTTGCCCAATCATCACTGCCTGCCTCTCGACCTAAAAAAAAAAAAAATTGTTCAAATGGCTCTGAGCACTATGGGACTTAACATCTGTGGTTATCAGTCCCCTAGAACATAGAACTACTTAAGCCTAACTAACCTAAGGACATCACACACATCCATGCCCGAGGCAGGATTCGAACCTGCGACCGTAGCGGTCACGCGGTTCCGGACTGAAGCGCCTAGAACCGCACGGCCACACCGGCCGGCTCGACCTAAATGATAATTTCCAGAGGAAAGGCAAGCCAAAACGTCTGGTATCACTTCGGTTGCAGGAGCTGCCGGAAGGGGACGTAGTGCGCCTTCCAACCGCCTTTGGGACCCCACTCCAGATTTTCTTTCAGGGTTTTCTCCCTTAGCCTTCATCCCTCCCGAGACCAACCACAAGGCAGTGGTGTGTTAAGGTCATCCCTCCCGAAATATGGAGCTATTTTATGAGCATAGTCTGAGAGGAACCTGACTGGTATACAATCTGTACCTGAGGCCTTGCCTTTATTAAGTGATTTAAGCTGCTTCGTTACACCGAGGATATCTACTTCTATGTTTCTCATTTTGGCAGTTGTTCGTGATTGGATTTCAGGAATATTTACTTCGTCTTCTTTGGTGAAGGAGTTTCGGGAAACCGTGTTTAATAACTCTGCTTTAGTGGTACTGTCATCATTGACTTCATCGTTGTTATCGCGCAGTGAAGGTATTGATTGCGTCTTGCCACTGGTGTGCTTTATGTATGATCAGAATCTCTTTGGGTTTTCTGCCAGATTTCGAGACAGAATTTTGTTGTGGAAATTATTAAAATCATCTCGCATTGAAGTAAGCGCCATATTTCGAAAATTCTACAAAACTCTGCCAATCTTGGGGATTTTGAATTCTTTTAAATATACAGAAAAACAAATAATTGGAGTTTCAGAAAAATTTGATGATTTATTCTAAGGAAAGAGCTTCACTAACTGAGCAAATCAATAACGCGCTGGTTCATCTCTGGCTTTATGCGAGCAGTTATCATCTTTACACACGTTTAAAGAGTTGATGGATGTCCTCATGAGGGCTATCGTGCCAAATTCTGTCCAACTGGAGCGTTAGGCCGTCAAAATCCTGAGATGACTGGAGGGCGCTGCCCGTAAAGCTTCACAAGTTCTCAGTTTTGGAGAGAAGCCAAGAAGTAGAAGTTCTCTCCTCTTTTGGGCGGCCTTTATCTTGGTGGATAAGCCCAGGATGGCTTGCCATGAAAGGCAATAAAACGGCGGGTAGAATATCATCGACGTACCACTATGCCGTAAATGGGTCGTGGATGGCAACCGGGGGGTTCTGATATGAAAACAAATGGAAACCCAGACCATCACCTGTCCGCAGCTCGTGGTTGTGCGGTAGCGTTCTCGCTTCCCACGCCCGGGTTCCCGGGTTCGATTCCCGGCAGGGTCAGGGATTTTCTCTGCCTCGTGATGACTGGTTGTTGTGTGATGTCCTTAGGTTAGTTAGGGGACTGATGACCATAGCTGTTAAGTCCCATAGTGATCAGAGCCAGACCATCACCCCTGGTTGTTGGGCTGTTTGGCTGGAGACGTTCTGTCTGGTATGCGGGACGACCCCAGACACGGCTTCACTGGTCATCGGCGCATAGTTCAAAGCGGGACTCATTGCTATAGACAGTTGTACTCCATGTGCGTACACGTAAGCTTCCGCGGCCGCTGTCACAGTCAATTAAATTTTTCTGGGTTTGCGGCCGCATTGTCAACTATAAAATTAACATGTCGGCCTTGTTTTAATTTTTATCTTGTTAATGAATCTGTATTTCATTGTCAAATTAAGAAATATGATATTAGCATCTCCACTCCCCACAACTATCCCGTTGTCGTATCGCTTCGTATAGACCAATAAAGGTGAAACATGTTCGACCTGGAATCTTACCGACTGGAGTAGAATTCAATAAAATTCTTCTGGGTTTGAGCAACATTGTCAACTACAAAATTCTGACGTTTCGGCGACTATTG
Source organism: Schistocerca piceifrons (assembly GCF_021461385.2). Classification (NCBI taxonomy): domain Eukaryota; kingdom Metazoa; phylum Arthropoda; class Insecta; order Orthoptera; family Acrididae; genus Schistocerca; species Schistocerca piceifrons. The sequence goes on along the minus strand of NC_060139.1, from coordinate 315,946,743 downwards.
CAAGACGCCTTCCTCAGGGTGTATTGCTAGAATGAGCACTAGTTTGATTACTTACATACCAAGGAGGAGTGCTGTCATTGGATATGAGGGCGAAGAGGGAGAGTCTTAGGTTTTTTAATTGACTTTTATTTTCTTTCAAAAATGCTATAAAAAAAGCTACAAAGAAAAGCGTGTCTCGGATACGGATCTCATGGTCAGTTTCGACGAATGTACCCGTGGCGGACACCATGAACATTTTAAAGGAACGCATGGCACCTGATATCTGCGAGCTACTGCGCCACTGTTTGACGACCACCTAAAAAAAAATGGTTCAAATGGCTCTGAGCACTATGGGACTCAACTGCTGAGGTCATTAGTCCCCTAGAACTTAGAACTAGTTAAACCTAACTAACCTAAGGACATCACAAACATCCATGCCCGAGGCAGGATTCGAACCTGCGACCGTAGCGGTCTTGCGGTTCCAGACTGCAGCGCCTTTAACCGCACGGCCACTCCGGCCGGCTGACGACCACCTATTTCAGATGGAAATGGCATTCGTATGAGCAGACGGACGGTGTAGCTACGGGTTCCCCTCTATCGCCTGTCGCAGCAGACGTTTTTATGCAAGCTTTCGAAGTAACAGCGCTCCAGTCCTCAACATTACGCCCAGAATGCTGGCTACGATACGTTGACGACGCCTTTGTTATCTGGCCACACGGAGAGGAAGAGCTTCAGAACTTCCACCAACACCTCAATAGGCAGCACAGCAAAATTCACATTACCACGGAGGTAGAAAAGAACTGAGTATTGCCTTTCCTAGACGTGGAAGTTTTCCTTAAGCCTGACGGGAAGCTTGGACACAGAGTTTACAGGAAGCCCACCAAAATGGACAGGTACTTGCTTGCATCCTCACACCACCATCCTACGCAAAAAAATCGGTCCTGCAAACTTTAACTAAGAGAACCTACAGAATCAGAGGTGAACACAATCTCAAAGCTGAACTACAGAACCTCAGGTCTATTTTGGAGCTGATGGCTACGACATGAGAATGATACATTAAACTATGGCGCCGAAGGAGGAGGGCAATAGGGAAATGCAGAACGAAGCACGGAACACCGTGCTGCTACCACACGTCAAGGGGTTACTGAACGTCTGGGCACAATTCTCCGACGGGCAGGTATTAAGCCGATTTTTCGTAGCAACAACAAAATAAAAGACGTTCTGGGCTCGACGAAAGATACAATTGACAAGTTTCATGCCGCCGGAGTTTATGAAATCGGGCGCGAATGTGGACTGGTGTATGTAGATGAGAGTGGTCGTTCAGTAACCACAAGGTTATCTGAACACGAGAGGTGTATCCGTCTTAAACGATACAACAAATCTGCTGTGGCAGAACACCAGAAACAGTGCAGGATGAAGCTTGAATTTCGAGAGGCCCGCATACTTGCGAAACAGCCGTTTAATTTGATGAGGAAGATTAGAGAGGCTATAGAAATAGCCAAGCGACCAGACAACACGAATAGAGAAGACGGGTACCGACTTCCGACGTCTTGGCTGCCAGCAGTGACAGCTTTGCGGAAGCACTGAAGCACAGCTCTCGCAGAGCAACTAGCGCGCGGTACGCCACAGCGGCGGAGGGTATACAGAGCGTTGACGCGCCCTAGCCGGCACTAGGCAGGTAGAAAACAACGCTACGCTGCAGTCGCCGCTCAGTTTCCTATTCGCCGATTTCCACCAATGGCAAACGATAAAGTAAACTGCAATGGAAAACGCCTGTTTCCAGCAATGACAACACGCAATGCAAAGACCAATTAAAAGAACACGTAATACCCTTCCTCCTCACCCTCATATCCAGTGACAGCACTCCTCCATAGTATGTAAGTAACCGAACTATTGCTCCTTCAGCAGTACATCCTGAGGAAGTCGTCTTGCAATAGTAGCCAAAACCTCGGAATTTTATAGTTGACAATGCGGCCTCAAATCCAGAAGAAATTTATTGAATTCTACTCCAGTCAGTAAGATTTCAGGTCGACATGTTCCACTTTATATGAAACGGTACAACAACGGGATAGTTGTGGGGAGTGGAGATGCTAATATCACATTCCTTAATTTGACAATGAAATACAGATTTATTAACAAGATAAAAATTAAAACAAGGCCAATATGGTATTACTTTCATTTACTTACATGTAACATTCAGATAAATCAGCATACCCATATTGATGTAAGTGCTGCAATTCTTTCAAAAACAATTAAAAAAGTGGAAGACTGTGCTCATCACACTGGAACGTCCCCTTAGAAAAATTTATGAATGACTGTGCTGATAAACCTCTTACGTTATTTGATTTTTAAACAGCTGGGCAGAACTCAACGTACTCACACATTTCTCTTTTTACTTATTCTGATCAACACTAAACTGACACACAGTACTTTTAGCGCAACGCAATCTGACTTTCAATAATCTCTACAAAAGAATGGCCCTGACTAACAATAACCTATACCTTTCACGAATCACTTACCTCACAAAAATCTTCGTTACTCGAACTACTGCAATACAGCGAGCGCCAATACTTCCAGTTAAATAAAAGATTCTAACTACTGACCGCTTCAGTCGCAGGTTCGAATCCTGCCTTGGGCATGGATGAGTGTGATGTCCTTAGGTTAGTTTGGTTTAAGTAGTTCTAAGTTCTAGGGGACTGATGACCTCAGAAGTTTAAGTCCCAGAGTGCTCAGAGCCAATTGAACCAACTGATTGATTTTTATTTTAAATTCTATGAAAACATTTCCATTTAAATCAAAACATAGCATCAATCAAATTCTAAAGAAGTTGTAACAGTAAAAAATATAATTCCGCATGTCATTCTAGCTGTGAAATCACACGGGATGGGTTCAGGTACCTAGCGCAAAGGGTGCTCTTACTCCGCCCATTTCCTTGTAGATATGTGAGAGTTGTATCGTATGTGTACTTGTGGTATGTAGGTGGGCGTAATGATCCCGTGGGGTATAATGTTATGTTTATGTTATATGATGATAATGAGAGACGGGAAATGGCGAAACCCGTTGCCGGCACATAGCATGATCCTCTCGAACAGTACCAAGGGACACGCAGAGGTTAGCGCCCCATTCAACGGACTGATGACAATCAACAGTGTAGCATGTCTTGCTGAGAGGTTTGGTATTTAATCCAGGTCTCTAGCGGAAAGACTGGTGATCATGAATTCTAAGCCACTACTTCCCGTACCCCTGCCAATCACTGGCAGTGAAAATTTCCTCCATTACCGCATCATCCCCTACGCTCTGTCAAGGAGCATAGGACCTCATCATCATCATCATCATCATCATCATCTCTAAAACAAGCGCCACCGCATAGGCGTGCGCTAACGACCTCAGCTACGGAAGTGGGTATTGCCAACCGCTAGAATATTCAACAAAACTGAGTACAGCTTGCGCTACTAATAACTACCAGCTGGCAATAACAAATAAGGGGAGATAAGTTACAAGTAACAGGGCTCTCACTCTCAACAGCAGCTAGCGGAACCGAGCGACTCCATTCAAGAACATAATTACTAGTTTTAAAAGTCGGTAACAGCTTCAATAATACGAACGTACCAAACACACCGCTGAACAAAAAGTCAGTCTGATGAGGACAGTAGTATTCCTCTTTCCTGTTGCTGACAATGTCCACAAGCAGCAAAATCCGCCTTGATGCTAATGAGGACCCAGCTGAATCTACAGGTCAGGCAGGGTACTCTATAGCTGCGCAACTTCTCCAGGGGCTGATCATGCGCGCACCATGTCTCCTTTTCCGGTTGCCGCTGCCGCAGCCCTGTTCACCGTCCTGCTGGAAACTCGCTATCTGAGACAATACCATAGTAACGGGAAGTTCTGGGTCTAGTAGAGCACGGGATACAACCCGTCGGCTTTGACCAATGACGTCAGAATTTGACAGACATCATTTATTACACAGATGTAACAGCTGAGAAGGGTTTTCAGTAAAAAAAAAAACGAGAGACAAAAAATATGGTTGGCTTACATCAAGGCAAGTAGTATTTTCACGTTAAGGATATCGCGTGTTTGTATCGTATTATATCTGTGGAAAACGAAGGGGAAAAATGGATGTAAATTTTGGTAGCATAGAATACCTCACGTCACATATATATGGGTTGTATCTCGAACCTCATTCGAACTGTGTTGGTTAACTGCAGTACGGGATACATGTTTAGCGTACGTCGATTTCTTCGTTTTCTTTAGCATTAATATCCTGTTGTTCAGTTGAACTATATAGGTCAACTGAAGCACGGGACACAAATTTTACACGTGTTGTTTCTTTCACCTCCACTACCACTAATAGTCTGTTCTTACGTAGGTAGTAGTATTACCGATGGCAGGAGGAGCTACATTCATAATATTTGTATCCTATACTTCCGTTGACCTATATACAGGGTGAGTCACCTAACATTACCGCTGGATGTATTTCGTAAACCACATCAAATAATGACGAATCGATTCCACAGACCGAACGTGAGGAGAGGGGCTAGTGTAATTGGTTAATACAAACCATAAAAAATGCACAGAAGTATGTTTATTAACACAAACCTACGTTTTTTTAAATGGAACCCCGATAGTTTTGTTAGCACATCTGAACATATAAACAAATACGTAATCAGTGCCGTTTGTTGCATCGTAAAATGTTAATTACATCCGGAGGTATTGTAACCTAAAGTTGACGCTTGAGTACCACTCCTCCGCTGTTCGATCGTGTGTATCAGAGAGCACCGAATTACGTAGGGATCCAAAAGGAACGGTGATGGACCTTAGGTACAGAAGAGACTGGAACAGCACATTACGTCCACATGCTAACACCTTTTTATTGGTCTTTTTCACTGACGCACATGTACATTACCATGAGGGGTGAGGTACACGTACACACGTTGTTTCCGTTTTCAATTACGGAGTGGAATAGAGCGTGTCCCAACATGTCAGGCCAATAGATGTTCAATGTGGTGGCCATAATTTGCTGCACACAACTGCAATCTCTGGCGTAATGAATGTCGTACACGCCGCAGTACATCTGGTGTAATGTCGCCGCAGGCTGCCACAATACGTTGTTTCATATCCTCTGGGGTTGTAGGCACATCACGGTACACATTCTCCTTTAACGTACCCCACAGAAAGAAGTCCAGAGGTGTAAGATCAGAAGAACGGGCTGGCCAATTTATGCGTCCTTCACGTCCTATGAAACGTCCGTCGAACATCCTGTCAAGGGTCAGCCTAGTGTTAATTGCGGAATGTGCAGGTGCACCATCATGCTGATACCACATACGTCGACGCGTTTCCAGTGGGACATTTTCGAGCAACGTTGGCAGATCATTCTGTAGAAACGCGATGTATGTTGCAGCTGTTTGGGCCCCTGCAATGAAGTGAGGACCAATGAGGTGGTCTCCAATGATTCCGCACCATACATTTACAGTCCACGGTCGCTGTCGTTCTGCCTGTCTGAGCCAGCGAGGATTGTACACGGACCAGTAATGCATGTACCGTAGATTCACTGCCCCGTGGTTTGTGAAACCCGCTTCACCGGTAAACAGGTAGAACTGCAACGCATTCTCTGTTAATGCCCATTGACAGAATTGCACTCGATGATTAAAGTCATCACCATGTAATTGCTGATGTAGCGACACATGAAACGGGTGAAAGCGGTGACGATGCAGTATGCGCATGACACTGCTTTGACTCATTCCACCGGCTCTCGCAATGTCCCGTGTACTCATGTGTGGGTTCATGGCAACAGCAGCTAACACACCAACTGTATCCGCTTCTCCTGTGACGGGCCTGTTACGGACCCGTTTGCGTGCTACGACCATACCTGTTGCATACAGTTGGCGGTAGATGTTTTGCAATGTGCGGCAAGTTGGATGCTCTCTGTCCGGGTACCGTTCTGCACACACCCTGCAGGCTTCAGCTGCATTTCGTCGACACTCGCCATAGATGAGTATCATCTCCGCCGTTTCAGAGTTCGAATACACCATGGTCACAGTTCCTACAACACTACACTATCACAGTCGTCTGGTAACACGGTGTACTACGGTTGGTCAGCGTGCGGAGACGAATGCAGAATAACAATAGCAGCAAGCGCTACATGCGGACACTGCGACAGCTAGACCAAACCACAACAGTGCACTACAGCCACACTCGTAAACACGGTCGTCATCGTAAACATGTCCCTGCAGATGCTGCTCGCCGACCGTGGCCCGTGTTTGTTGCAACATGCAACTGAACGTCGGAGGTTTCAAGCGTCAACTTTAGGTTGTAATTAGGATGTAATTAACATTTTACAATGCAACAAACGGCACTGATTACGTATTTGTTTATATGTTCAGATGTGCTAACAAAACTAGCAGGGTTCCATTTAAAAAAACATAGGTTTGTGTTAAAAAACATACTTCCGTGCATTTTTGTATGGTTTGTATTAAACAATTACACTAGCCCCTCTCCTCACGTTCGGTCTGTGGAATCGGTTCGTCAGTATTTGATGTGCTTTACGAAATATATCCAGCGGTAACGTTAGGTGACTCACCCTGTATATGTACACTGCTAACGAAAACGTGGAAATAGACGTACGTTACATTTGCAATCTGTACCTCAGTTGAACTACGCGAAGAGGCAATAAGACGACACATAATTTGTATCCCGTACTTCACTATGGAGTACAGTTACTTTTTTTTTCGCCTTCGATGCTAATAGTATCGACTGGAAGTTGTAGTTTTGATCACAGCAGAGACAAGAGTATCCCATTCTTTAGTTGAGATATATAGCTATACACAACATTTGTAACCTGCTCTCCAATTGACGTGCATAGGTAAATCTCATTAGTGTTACATATGTCGTACTTTTGGAATAGGTAGTGTCAGTGTAAAAGTCAACTGAAGGACGGGATGCAAATTTTAGTTGTGTCGGGCGTTTCGCCTTTACTATTGCTAGTACAGATTCGAAAAAATCGTACTGATGCTAGTGCTGGGAAACGAAAGAAGAACGACAGCTGCGAAATTTCTATTACGTACTGGAGTACAGTAATGGAGTAATAAAATAATGAAATACGTTAAAATAGTCAAATATCGTAAAAGAAAAAAATGGAAAACTGGACTTACCACACGGGAACTTCTTAAAAGAACCGAAGATCGCCTACAAAGACATCAACAAAAATCACATATCCACATACACAACAAACAAAACATTACGAAAACACACACACACACATACACGCACAGACACATACATTCAGCCCACCCCCTCATCTTAATGTGAAATTAGTTAACACATTTCGGACGGTACATTTGCCCCACACGTTTAACAAAACATATAAACGGGCAATATGTTTGGGGAATACTACGCCTCCATGAATATTCGTCTAAGTGACTTTGAAGTGAGGAAATCTGGCGTTTCCCCACCCCTACAAGAGATTTCACACCTGACCAATAACCCTCTATGCTATTTGTGCAAGCCCCTGTGGATAATGATCTGAAATCAAAATTGTGCTTAACTACGAGCTACGAGATGCTGATAACCCCTTTTCCCTAAATCCCTATATGAAGAAAAAACATCTGAAATTACAATGGAACCCTCTGCAACGCGATTTTCAATTAAGCTGACCAAAATTTCATTCCTTCGATTGAGTACTACTTTAAACACTACATCGTCACACTCTTGATCTGAAACCACAGCCCCCCAAACCCATAAACCCATAATCCCACCAGAGATTCCCCCCTTGTTGTACTTGCTTTTGCCAAAATACGACTCGACAATTTCGACCATAACACTCTCCCCCCCCCCCCCCCCCCCCAACGGCCCCATGTATTTCATGTATTCCCCAAAAACTTCCCTACAAAAAGAGTACCAATCCACAACTGTGCGCTTACTCACACGACATTCATGGACACACAGCCACACATGATATCTCAAACACCAACAGTATGTGATTTTCATAATGTCTCTCAAGGCGAGCTTAGATTTTTCGAACCACGTCCCTCGTCTAATGGACCGCCACAACCGATCTTTGCTGCAGCGCCATACGAATAAGTCGTGAGTACGGCGACGAGTTACACTTGTGAGGCGCATATGTTCGCCGCATTCACGACATCGAATATACTCGGCAATGAGACCACACATTTGTAAAAAACAAATCGTGCCCAACATGTCTACTCCCATAGCCTCTCTCAAATCATCCAACTTCATCGGAACAGGTAAGTCCATATCTACCAACGAAAATGAGATACTAAAAATTGTCCTAAAATAAGAAACTAATATTCCAAATTACCTCAGTATCACTAAGAATGAAATTAAGAAATGAATGAATTGCAAACAACCAATTATTTAAATAAATGCACACGAAGAATATTTTGAGCAATATGTAGCGATCTCTTTTAAAATCACATTCAATTATTTTAATGTACAATGACAGCGCTTATCCGGAACACAGAACTGTTTTATTATGTATGGATGAAAGTGAAGACACTGTTATCTATGAGTAATGTATGACGTCATTGGTCAAAGCCGACGGGTTGTATCCCCTGCTTCACTAGACCCGAGGTTCTATACAAAATAAGAGAGATATCTTTTAACTATACACTATTTGATGAAAAGTATCCGGACGCCCCTTCTTAATGAGAAACTGACTAGTAGGTGTCACGTACCGGCATAAAAGGAAGCCAGAAGTAAAGTGTTGTGAAGAGAGAAGTAGTAACAGAAAAATGGGTCGATTGGAAGGTCAGTAACTCTAAACGTGGACTAATCATTGGATATAACCTGAGTAACAGACACATCAGCGACATTTCAGTCCTAAGGCACCCCAAGTCGACTGTCGATGATGCGATTGCAGAGTAGAAACGCGAAGGAACGAGCACATCTGAAGAAAGACCAGGCAGATTTCATGTACTGACGGGCAGGTCAATCGACTGTTGCGGACGGTGGTTGTAAAAAATCGCATGAAGTCAGCGGAAGGAATCACCCGTTAGCTCCAAAGTGCTACCAGGCAGTCCAGCCTGCACAGTGTGCGCATGGAGTTAAAAAGAGCAGCCGAGAATCTTCTCAGAAGGCACACATTTCTGTAGTCAGTGGTAAGCGACGTTTGAAGTGGCGCAAAGAACGATGGCCGAGCGAGGTGGCGCAGTGGTCAGCACACTGGACTCGCATTCGGGAGGGCGACGGTTCAAACCCGCGTCCGGCCACCCTGATTTAGATTTTCCATGATTTCCCTAAATCGCTTCAGGCAAATGTGTGGATGGTTCCTTTGAAACGGCACGGTCGACTTCCTTCCAAATACTTCCCTCATCCGTCCCGACTGATGACCTTGCTGTTTGGTTCCCTCCTCCAAATCAACCAATCGACCAAAGAACGATGCCACTGGACAGTGGATGACGGGAAACGAGTGATTTGAATAGATAAATCAGGTAGTCCGATGGAAGCGTTTGGCTTTGGTGAACACTTGGAGAAAGTTACCCGTCATCATGTATACTGCTAAGAGTGAAGCACAGAGGAGTTGGTGTCACGGTATGGAGGTATTCTTTGTGGTTAGAATGTGGTTTCCTTATTGCGCTGAAAAACTGACAAATGTGGAAAAACAAAAACGCTTCACAGCATTGTGTGCTGCATACAGTAGAGGAACAGTTCAGAGACAATGATTATTTGTATCGCCGGCCGCAGTGGCCGTGCGGTTCTAGGCGCTGCAGCCTGGAACCGCGTAACCGCTACGGTCGCAGGTTCGAATCCTGCCTCGGGCATGGATGTGTGTGATGTCCTTAGGTTAATTAGGTTTAACTAGTTCTAAGTTCTAGAGGACTAATGACCTCAGCAGTTGAGTCCCATAGTGCTCAGAGCCATTTGACCCATTTTTGATTATTTGTATCACCATGACAGTGCACACTGTCATAACGCGGCATCCGTGAAGCAATGGTTTGTGAACAACTACACATCAGAAATCGACTGGCCTGCCCAGAGCCCTGTCATGAACCCAGTGGAACACCTTTGGGATGACTCAGAATGTCGACTTCGCTCCAGACTCGTGCCTCTTGAGGAAGAATGAGCTCCCAATCCTCCACAAACCTTCGTACATCTCATTCTAAGTATCCCAGAAGAGGTCAAGAAGTCACAAAGGCGAAGGGTGGACACACCCAATGTTAAAGTCCACTAATAGGTGTTAGGATACTTTTGTCCAGGTAGTGTACATACAATGGTATGATACATGAAGTGATTCCTGGTAGCACACTTGCGTTGCATTACTACTTATAACTATAAAATTCCGATTTACCGTTTTGTTTTATGTTTCCTAGTCCTTTCGTGTGCCAGTTTCCCCCTGTGTAAATACACTCATGCTCATAAATTAATAATTATGCTGATACATGATGAAACAACGCTTTGGTGGGCGGTTTGCGGTCTTAAATGACCTCGGGGTATGACCATGCGGCGCATTTGACCTGCGGTCGTCGCACGGTGGCGCTGGCAGCAGTACACAGAGGTGTGTTGGTGCATGTCAGAGGACGGTGCAGCGAGTAAGTGCGCAGACGTTTTCAGACGTGCTAAGGGCGACTGTGTGTTGAAAATGGCTCAAAGAACACGTATTGATGACGTTATGAGGGGTAGAATACTAGGGTGACTGGAGGCTGGTCAAACACAGCAGGTCGTAGCACTGGCCCTCTGTGTGCCACAAAGTCTGATCTCAAGATTATAATATTATGGCAACTATTCCAGCAGACAGGAAACGTGTCCAGGCGCTACAGTACGGGACGTCTACATTGTATAACACTACGAGAAGACCGATATTTCACCATCAGTGCCCGCAGACGCCCACAGAGTACTGCAGGTAGCCTTGCTCTGGACCTTACCGCAGCCACTGGAACAGTTGTCTGCAGACACACAGTCTACAGACGACTGAACAGACATGGTTTATTCGCCTGGAGACTTGCAAGGTGCATTCCATTGACCCCTGGTCACAGGAGAGCCCGTAAAGCCTGGTGTTAAGAACACAGTACATGGATATTGGAACAGTGGTCCCGGGTTATGTTCACGGACGAGTCCAGGTATAGTCTGAACAGTGATTCTCGCCGGGTTTTCATCTGGCGTGAACCAGGAAACGGATACCAACCCCTTAATGTCCTCGAAAGTGACCTGTATGGTGGTAGTGGTTTGGGATTGTGATTGGTGCCCATACACCCCTGCATGTCTTTGACAGAGGAACTGTAACAGGACCAACCGTATAGGGACGTCATTTTGCACCAGTATGTCCGCCTTTTCAAGAGTGCAGTGGGTCCCACCTTCCTCCTGATGGATGATAAAGTGCGGCCACACCGAGCTGCCATCGTGGATGAGCACTTTGAAACAGAAGATATCAGGCGAATGGAGTGGCCTGTCTTTTCTCCAGACCTAGGCCCCATCGAGCACGTCTGGGATGCTCTCGGTCGACGTATCGCTGCACGTCTTCAAACCCCATAGGACACTTCAGGAGCTCCGACAGGCACTGGTGCAAGAATGGGAAGCTATATCCCATGAGCTGCTCGACCACCTGATCCAAAGTATGCCAACACGTTGTGCGGCCTGTGTACGTGTGCATGGTGATCATATCCCATAGTGATGTCGGGGTACATGCGCAGGACACGGTGGCATTTTGTGGCACATGTGTTTCGGGACGGTTTTCTCAACTTATCACCAATACCGTGGACTTACAGGTCTGTGTCGTGTGTGTTCCCTATGTGCCTATGCTGTTAGCGCCAGTTTTGTGTAGTGCCACGTTGTGTGGCACTTCATTCTGCGGTTATCCTTAATTTATGTGCATGAGTGTACAAGAAGCACACAAAAGGAAACGAGATAAATGAGAAAAGCAAGTGAACTGTCCGTCATTTCAAAATATTTGCAGTGACTGTTAATACATTTACCCCTCTGAGAGACAAGACGGTCAGTGCCTTTACGGAAAAATGTTCGCGGTTCCCTACAGTACCATAGCTGTACCCAGGTGTGAACCTCTTCGTCCAAAGCAAATCGACGGCCACGAATGTCTTTCTTCGGGGCTCCAAAAATAAGCAAATCACGTGGGAAGAGATCTGGACTGTATGGGGGACGTGTAAGGGCTTCCCAGAGAAACTTCAACTGCGCACTCGGAACAACTTTGCCAACATGTGAGCGGGCATTATTCTACAACAAAATGATGCCATTCGTCAACGCTTTGGCATTTGTACCTATTGTCAAACTTTCCTGTTGACAGAATGTCAAATTTAGACATTTCTCCGGAAATAACCTTGCTCGTTGTACGCTGATCTTAACCTTCCTGCAGTGTTGTCTGAGACGTTATAGCAATGTAGAGCGTACTTGTGAAGTGGTATGTTGGTAGAAGTTTGGGAAAGTGATTGATGTAGCCGTGGAGGAGTGTGTAAATGAGCGCGCGCAGGTGTGCGTACATGCATGTCTGAAAAGTGTCACGAAACAAGAAAGCGTCACTCATGTGAAACGCAGTATGTGGTTTTCCACGTGACTTGTAAGAAATTAGAATTCGAATTTCTAGATTTCCAATGGGTATCGTACCGTACAGGCCAGTGACAACGAGATGCGAGGGAGTGGAGCATTTTAGCTAATAGACTACAAGAAAAAAATATTTGCCCAATGGGACAAGTCCAGAATGACCACGGATGCTGCCTCCGCGCAGAGTCTGTGAAGAGATAAACTTACATATGGTGCCAGAAAAGTGTCAGCAGGATTTTCAGTAGTTCCAATGTAGTTGGCTGATGTGGCTTTGTAACATTATTCAGCGTGCCGTGTTTTTTTGGTACTTCTGCACAGCTGAAAGTAAGGAGATACTTGACTTAAAGGAAGGGTAGATTGACAGGAAAAATCATCACGCTTGTACCAGTCGCTACAGGCCTGGCACCCTCTGCAGTTCGTGACCACATTCAACTTTATATGAGACTCGGTGCGAGTTGTAGTTCCAGTGTACCCGTCCTACCATATCCTCTCCAGCTTCTGCTGGTTTTTCATTCGCCGATCTCAATTTATCCTTTAGGAAGAAAATATTTAGAGCTGGAATCCGATGACGATGATGATGAATTTCTGTCTTGTTTTCTTAGCCTAAGTGCAATTTTAGTCCGTCTAGTGTAGGTAAAAGACTGGGCATGAATTCATCACGCCAATACGAAAGGAATACTGATGCTTCAGTGTACCACAGTGCAGGCAGGAAGTGTTCGTGCTGGTTACCATTCTTAAAATAATTTACCCAAGGGCGGAGAATACTTTAGGTGTATCCCGTCTTAACAGGGGGTGAATTTTTGCAAGCTCTTTTCTGTGCTGTGTCTTTATCACAGTACTGAGCCGCACCAGTTGACAATGTCAAATTCCGACTAATGTTGTCTTTTTGATTGTCAACTAGGACATCTCTATGCCTTGACTGATATATTTATGTGCACTGCTGCATCACCTTAAATATGATACGGCTATTTATTATAAATGTAATATGTGGCACATGAGAAACATTCATATATTATAAGAAATGATAAATGAAACGTATTTCTGGTAGTCGAAGAAAATTTTCGAAAAAGGGAGAATTAATTATCAGCAATTCATGCCCCTAACTTTCTGAGCTACGTTTTGACAATAATGTTTAATTTTCATGATAAAGTATTAACAGGTTGGTGCTGGGTGTGGTTGCAGCTGTGCAGACAGGCCGTCATTGCAGGTGCGGATGGTGTCGCAGTTCGCGCAGACCAACGGCGGTGGCGTGCTGGCCAACGGACGCGGCCGGCTGATGAAGAGCTTCTCGGAGGCGGGGGGCTGCTTTGCGGACGGCGCAGTAGGCGGCCCAGGGGCGGGGGGCGTGGACGACACGTCGCACGAGCCGCTGCAGCGCACACAGTCCGAGGAGCCGCCGCGCTCGCCCTTCCTCGTCACCACGCCGCCCCCGCGCAGCCCCATCCAACAGCCGCCAGCCGCCGCCGCCGCCCCCACAGCCGCGCCTGCCTCGGCCCGCACCACGCCACGACACCGCAAGGCCTACAAAGAGGTAACTCTTCTAGACCTGCTTGCAGTTGCTAGTTCCTCCTTCGTTTTGTACGACATAACTTTTCTTGGGTTATAATACTGCAAATTTTGAAAAGGGCATGAATTATACATTCTAGGACAAAAGTGGAGCCTTGAAGGAGGAGTTATGAAAATTTCTCTCAAACTGGTATTCATATAGGTACCGATGGAAAATGTATGACGCCGTAGAGCAATTTCACTGCACAACTGGTAACGATAGTAAACAGGGGACATGTCGAAAACAGGGCATAAAGTCTTTGCGAATTTCATCTCTTGAACTCAGTTCGACAGTTACTGTGCCTCGTAGACAGGAACCTGAACAATATAAGCAGATGTCAGTATTTGAAAGAGAACGTATAGCTCGGCTCAAAAAAGCCAGTTGGAGTAACCGGTGAATAGCTTGACATTTGAATAAGAGCGAGCCACCATTCGACGATGATGGCAGTATTCGATGAACCATGGCCGAACACTGTATCAAGAAAGAATGCTCAGTGCAGCTCAGAAGACGACGGAGATGAAAGCATCAAATTGACATTTCAAGCTGTTCAAAGGAAAAATACAAAAAAAAAAAAAAAAATCGGGCTTGGTCATGGCAAAGAAAACCAAGGAACAGCAAAGACGAGGTAAACAAAATATTTTACTTGATCTGCCCGGAGTAATCGGACCTGCGAAAAACGTTACTATTATTCTAGAGTCATGGAAATGCCTCATCTCTGACCCAATGATTCAACTTATTGTAGAAAATACAAACAAATTTATTCATACAATACAAGATATCTATTCTCATGAAGGGACGCTCAAGAGACAGACACAGTAGAAATGTAGAAATGAAAGCCTTATTCGAGCTGCTTTATCTCGCTCTGGTGTACCACGCGAATCGTCTGAATCTCGACGACTTATGGCAGATGGATGACTTCCTAACCGTCACGAGTATAAAAATATTTCAGTTTTTAATGCGATCTATTCGTTTCGATGATGTGGAAACAAGAGGAGGACGAAGAAAAACTGACCGCATAGCTCCTATAAGAATCATTTTTGAAGAATTCGTTGTGAACTGCCAAAAATGCTATTCACTTGGTGAAAATGTCACAATCGATGAAAAATCGAGGCTTTTCGAGGTAGAAGCGGTTTCATACAATATATGCCAAAAACGTCAAGCAAATATGGCATAAATTTATGCTTTGGTCAAGTCTCGGCTATATTATACACATAATATTTACGGTCCATTTAGTGTAAGCAATAAACCATCCGACGCTGTGAAAAGGTTAGCAGCACCCACTTTCTGCAGTGGGAGAAATATCACGGCCGACAATTGGTTTACGGATTACGATTTGGTAAAGGAATTGGCATAAAAAATTAATACGTTGGCACGCTACTTAAAAATAAGCCACAGATTCCTCCAAAATTTACAGCGTCCAGAAAGCGAGAGCCCCACTCAACTCTGTTTGGTTTTCGCAAAGAGACAACACTTGTTTCATACGTGCCAAAAAACTGCAAGAATGTTTTGTTGATATCCAGCCTTAACAACGATAGCAAATACGATGACGGAGCAGTTGATCTCAAGAAACCAGAAATCATAACTTTTTACAATCACACAAAAGGAGGCGTTGACACTGTCGACAGATTCTGTGGGTCTTTCAACGTTGCGAGAAATACAAAGCGACGGCCTCTGGTGGTGTTTTTTTCGATTACGACGTTACTACCAAAATTCATTTATGATTTGGAAAGGAAACACCAGCAATCATCTGAAGAGAAGAAAAAATTTCAGAAAGCTTTCAAACGAACTTGTGCAGGAAGATGTAAAAAGGAGAAGTACTCAGGGAGGAACGATCACCACGATAAAATAAGGTAAATCAGAGCTCGTACGGAAAGATATAGGTGTTCATTCTTTCCGCACGCTATACGATATTGGAATAATTGAGAATTGTGAAGGTGGTTCCCTGAACCCTCTGCCAGGCACTTGAATGTGATTTGCAAAGTATCCATGCAGATGTAGATGTAGGAGACCTTCGTACAAAAGTTTTAAATGTGTCACACACAGAAAATGAACACCAACAGCAACAAGGAAGAGGAGAAGAAGATGAACTAAGGAGCCTCTGAAAAAAAAGATGTAGGCCATGTTTAGTTGATAATAAAACGAGAAACACCCGTTTCAGATGTGAAATATGTGGATACTTCATTTGTTTACAGCACTCAAGAAATGTTTGCATTAACTGTATTCCAACTTCTAAATAACTTTAGTACACTGAGAAACCAAAATTTCAAGCGTAATTGTGTATAAATTTGACATTCGTACACTGAAAGTATCGGTACCTCGAAATGCTTTGGGAAGAAAATGCGTATAATGAAAAATAACTTGATTTTTAAATAAATTTTTTACCTTGCTCTTGTTTTATAACCCATAAATAACGGCTAATATTACTTTTACGATAAAAATTTAATGCTTAAAAAGACGTAAAGTTTATTAACAACAAGTGGTATCTACGAGACACGGGCGACGGCGATTGTACGACCAGAAGGCGCACCTATCGGAAGGTTAATCTGAATAACTGTGTTACAGCGAGCTCGACATGCTGAAAGAAATGGTCTGTGTGATCATCGTCCCAAAATCCACTGGCCCTCCACAACACTGCGTTCCGCAGCGTATAAAATGACTTTTTTTATAATAATATGAGTATTTATATATGTGTTTGGAGAGAGAGAGAGAGAGAGAGAGAGAGAGAGAGGTTGATTTTTGATTGAGGTTTTTACTTTAAGTCGTAACTGGTACCTGAATTCTGGTGCTGCCTCTTTGAATTATCAGTTTCTGCATCAGTTGGTGACGTATTACAATTTGGAGGAAGTTATTGTTCTTTAAGGTTTAAAATACAACTCTGTTAGTTACTTGGCCGTATTGCGGATAGCTTTGAGCCTAAGTTTTCGTAGCTTTTCATACCTAAGGGACCACTTTTGTAAGTAAATAAGAGCAAACAGCAATCTGCCTTTCGTGAGAAAAGGAGATTGCTTAGCACACAGACTTCCTTCAAACTACACGTCCTGCTACATCAAAATTGGTCAGAACATAATCAAATTACTGTAATTAAGAAATTATGAGAGATTGTTACTTATTGAATGAAAACTATAGAGACTGCATTTCTTTTCCTGTATTTTAGTGAACTTTGTACACTTACAATTCTGTCGATTGATAGACGGCGACGACAATGAAGTTCACCTCCTTTTACAAAAACAAGATATTTCTATTCTTCACTTCCAGAAAATTTGTATACGTAAATGTTTGGCAACTCTTACACATACTTTACTCGGTTTTATCACTAAAATATCAATTTTCATTAAATGTAACAATATATTCTGAGGGACGGCCTAGCAACACGTCCTCTTTCCACAAGATACAGATTAACAGTCCTCTTTTTTTTTAATAAACCAATTGTCTTCTTTTTTTTAGAGTCCATACTCAAAGATTCTCTAATGCTACCGTTGCGGGGATCGCGCGCTAGAGAGTTTCTTGCTGTCCAGCTGCGCTTCACTTCACTTGAAGTACTTTTTGAATCACATTTACGTTTACGGTATTTACATACATTACTGAGCTTATCAGAATAAAATCAGGCACAAATTAGTTAAAGAAAAAAGCAGTGAGGCACACATAACATTACAAGCGCTGCTTGGAGAAAATCGGATACGTTCGCCTGGGGCAAAAAGACTAAAACGTCGGTCAGTGAGCGCAGCTCGGAATAAAAGCGTATGCTCGATTTTCAACCGACCAGATTCCCGTGCAGATTCACTAGATTTTGGACTTCTTAATAAAGAAAGCCATCAATATCAGGCCTCGTAAACAGAGACGATGACTACCAACTGAACTCCGCTTGGGACCCACTACTGGGCACAACACGCTGCGAGGGCTCCCAGCCGAGAGTTATCCACACCGCATGCGAGTTACCGCCTGACGAACCACGCCGGGATTCGAACGCGGTCGATCCTCTCCCCCACCTCAATCCCACTCGGATTCGCACGCGGTTGATCCCACCCCTACACTCTCACCCGGCCTGCCGCGAGGGGCGGGGGTGACCAGTCCCTCAGAATCGCCTGTGTACTGTTTCGAAACTTCGCACGAGATGCTAGGAGTGACACTCATCGAGATGTCGCACAATTTTGATGGTCTCATCCGGCAAGAAATGAAAGAACTTTTTATTGATTGCATCTGTTTGTCCTCCTGTAGCTGATCACGGGGTTACTTTTAGTGATGTAATGAGCGCTCTGTTCCGGGCTATTACCCCGTGGCCTTACGATGAGTTGTTGAAAACCAACGTCTCGTCCTCGTCTCCTGCGTACGTCTACAAGAGGGTTTGTAGCTTTTTCGAATACGACACAGTTCCCTACTGACTAAGTAAAATTCAATTTCTGCTTGTTCCCGCGTAGAGCGTCGGCGTCACTCGTTTTGAGAACTCTAGCGCAATTGGCTGTTGTCGGTTGCTGTCGTCCGCTGTTGGTATCAACCCGTGGTGGAGAACTGGTACACACCTTCTTCACCACCGGAGTCCAAATACCATTCAGTTTCACACACTCCTTGTTCAAATGGTTCAAATGGCTCTGAGCACTATGGGACTCAACTGCTGAGGTCATTAGTCCCCTAGAACTTAGAACTAGTTAAACCTAACTAACCTAAGGGCATCACAAACATCCATGCCCGAGGCAGGATTCGAACCTGCGACCGTAGCGGTCTTGCGGTTCCAGACTGCAGCGCCTTTAACCGCACGGCCACTTCGGCCGGCACACTCCTTGTTCCGTTCAAAATTATTGAGGTCTCTCTGTATAGCTTTTCATAGTATCCGTTTGCGACTGGCAGTAAACGAGTCTTATCATATCAAATACGGTAGTCCCATGGTTGCATAGCATGTTATGCAACATCTGACCCGTCAGTTTCCGACTTTCTGCTGATGCTTTTATTTTCTTCCAAACGACTTTCGACCCGTCTTTAAGGACTACCCAGTCGAAAGGAAGTGTAGCACTCTTCCAGCACGGGATGATAATAGCAGACGACAGCAACCGATGACAAGCTGAAGTTTACAAAACGTGTTACGTCACAGCTAAGCGAGGGAGATCGCGAAACGGAATTTTGCTTTAGTCACTAGTGAGACAGGGTGCGTATACAAGGGCCTTTGAAAAAGTTACAGTTCCCTCTTCCGCTCTCACCACCCGCCTTGAAGATAGCCCACGCAGACGGGTGCGAATCGTTGGATTTCAAAAAGACATTCATCGGATCACAGCATAATAGCCCACAATACTTAAATAAGTTTGACATTTCTTGGCGTGAAAGTTTACGTTTTACAATTAATGAAAACTGCAAGAATACGTGAAAGGTCTCCTTTCACCTTCTTTCTGATTTCCTAATCTTCATGCTCGTCGACAGCAGAAATCTCTGTACTACTCCCCCAGAGGTTCAGTAGCTTGTCACAACAGCATCCGGCAACTAATGTACGGTTATTTCAATTTGCCGCACCAATTTCGGATGTCCTGCTTATTTTCAAGGAACTATAAACCTTCTTTTAGACCTGTAGCTACTTTGAAGCGCTTTAACAGTTTGTAGTCGTGGTGTAACACCCACGTGTGTTGCCCAATCTTTCGTGTAAGCCTTACTTAATGCCGTACACAGAGCACAAGGATAGAGTACTGCTGATTTAAACACGGTGTCTGTAATGTCATCGTGACCTACTGGTGCAGCTTAATGTGCAGCACTCTAGCTTGCAAGACGGGCCAGGTGAGCAAGATGCAAACCGAGTCCGCACTGCTGAGTTACGACCGTTGTTCCGGTACGCAGACTAGCGTAGTTTTAGGTGCTTTCCCACACTCGTTTAGGCAAATGCTGGGCAAGTCCACAATCTCCACCTCTGAAAATACGACACACAAACAGCTAAAACAAGGTAAAGCACAGCAGAAAGTTTTCAAAATTTGCATACAGGTTGCGCGCATGACACTCCTCAGCTTTGCTGACGACTGAGAAGATTGGAAGCTGAGCTAGCCACAAAGTTTAAACAGATTAATGTGGCAAAGCATCGAAAAGGAGTCGGCACCGTATGGCTGGATAAACTCTAGGAGAGAGAGAGAGAGAGAACTGAAATCGTGTGCGGCAGTCCAACATCAGGAGAGAGCATGCCCGCATGTGAATGTAGGTCAGCTACCTCACGGGATCCTGCTGCGACCGGCTAAACAAACAGCGCATCCACAACTGGAAACAAATGGTCATCAGCCCGTGACGGCACACGCTGTTGCACATGACTTAACAGTCAGTGTAGAGTTTATTCTTCACTTGAATAGCTGACTACAGAAACAACAGTAGTCCACTTTTTGCCCATACTGAGTTAAGAGTTGGTTTCCATACTTTGAGGCTCTCTCCATGGAATGAATGCAGAAATAACTTTTGTTCTGCATTCTTAATGGAAGAAAATAGATGCAAAGGTATGAGTGAGAGCAGGAACGACACTTGTCGAGGACTAGCGCTATTTCAGCAACCGCTGTTGGCATGTGTGCTCCCCCAGTATTGCCGTGATTATGCATTGTTAAACCCCATCGATTATGTATGTGTAGATGTTGGTAGTAAGAGCTTAAAGAGAAAAAAGGGTGTAAAGAATATCGAGAACAAAACTAAATCATAAAAAAGATCACGAATAAAAGTTTTTGAGTACAAAAATTACAGTATCAAGTCAGTTTCCAATGAAAATATCGGTGAAAAAATTCTGATAATGAAGCTTATTTATCATTAAAGTTGTAATTTAACGTTTTATTTTGTGTCTGAATGCTGAGGAAAAAGATGAAACATTTTCAAATTCCTAATACATGATTTCAAAGGATGGACAGGATTCTTATATTCAAGGATGTATTTCTGTACATGATATTCCCAGATGACAGGAAGGGTACCAGATGAGGGTAAGTACCAACGGGGATGCAACAACTTTCAACATTTCGTTAATTCCATCACTGGACAACCAGAGGTATGTAAGTAAGCTTCCTTAGGCATCCACATCGCCACAAGCCAAAGGGCCAGGAGGGAAAGCATTCTACTTACTTATGGAAAATCCCCTGCTGATGAGAGAGGTAAAAATTCATCAGCAAATCAAACCAGTGGTGCAGGAATAATTACGAATTATTGACAGGTAAATTTGTATCCCTATCCTCAAAATAATATTCACTGTGACACAGGAGAACAGCATTACTTAAACTGGCAGCTAAATGTCAAAATCATGCACAAGCAATGCAAAATACTACACCACAAAGAAATTAAAATTAAGTATGAATTTTATTTGAATACCTTCAAAGAACTGTTTTAATTTACATCTGGTCGCCTGCAAGACAACAGACGAACTCAAAAACTGGTATTTTATTTCCCTGGAGAGGACCTATCCTTCAATTGGCCACTTTGCTCTTTAGTAGACACTAAAGATCCTGGCAGAGAATAAGAAACATGGAGACAAGCAGTATTTCACCAAGGGTGTCAATTGTTGGCTGTTTGTTTAGTAGTTACAAACTGATATTCAGAACCTATGATCTAACCTTAAAATAACAGCTTTTGCAGGGACAAACGATGAACCCAGTTTCCCTAACATATTAAGTAACCTTACAAAAATAAACTGATGAGCAACGTAGAATAATTTTTGTGAAAATAAATTTGTTTCAAAAACAATTCATGTTGAATAACTTACAGGATTAAAATCATCTAATAATCTAATCATAATATCAGTGAAAATAAGGTCTGGGTATAATCAGAATCTGTATCATACAGAGTGAAATTTAATTGACAAAGGAAAAAGAAGAAATATACGGAAAACATTATTTTCGTTTTTCTCAAAACAAGCAGGCTTGGACTAGTTAGTGTTGTTACTACAGTCACAGATTCACTTGCATAAGAACCTTTGCATTTGAATGGACAGATAAAATGTTGCGGCCTGTTAATCGAACTATTTCTGAGCAACTTCTGTTGGTGTTTTGTAGCGCGTTTTTGCCCCACTAAAAAAATACCCATTCTGAAACCATTCCTGCATGTCGCTTAGTTTTTTAATGGTGTCGATGTAGACCGAATGTTGTTCACGTCACTGGTTGTTACTTGTCACGGCAGATCCTGATCGACTTCGAGCCGGCGCCGGTGGAGCGTCGGCCGCGGAAGCGCCTTCTGCAGAAGACGTTGTCGGAGGGCGAGATGCTGCGCGTGGGCGTAGGCCCGGTGGGCGGCGGCGGGGGCGGCACGGGCGCCACGCCCCCCGCCAGGCTGCCCCCCGATGAGCCGCTGGAGAAGCAGAAGCGCGCCTTCGCCTCCACGCCTGCCGGTACGTCACCAGCGTGCCTCTTCTATACAAAGGCCACACGACAGTGGGTCACATACTGCGAACGGTGCTACTGCTACAAGCGTTTCGGATTTTCTGTTTGTGTTTGGATAACGGTTGCACTTGTGGAAGCAGTCGATCTTGCAGTGACTGTGGATCGTGAAACTTTATGTGTACGCTATCAGATAAACCCCCTATTTAATGCAGAATTGACCGCTAGATGTCAGCAGAGGCAGACCCGCCAATATAAAAGGAAGCAAAGAGTGTTGCGTTGTAAGCAGAAGCATCGATCATACATCGCACAAGTGGAACTTTTCGGTAAACCAATTCAGTGGACTGTGTCGGTCAAATACCTAGGCGTGATTCTCGGCACTGGACTCACGTGCCAGAAGCCTGCCCAAGAACTTCGTAGCAAGGTGTCACAGCAACTAGGGGCATTATACCCCCACTTAAAGAAAGGTCTGTGCCCTCCATACCCCGTCCCCCACACGGATCCTCTATGACCTCATTCCTTTCCACGATCTGCTCCTATTCTTCGAACATATCCACATACTCTACACCTCCCGCCGTCTTGATCCCCCTCACTCCCTGGTTGCTTCTCTCCTCTCCCATCCCCTCCCCCTGCCACATCTTCACTTTTCTGTCCCCCCTACCCTCCATCTCTAAACCCTTCATCTCCTTTCCCAAGGTGGCTTCCATCAACTCCCCCTCCCGGATGATGCCGTCTCTCCCTCCATTTATCCCTCCTATCAACTCTGATCCTCAATCCCCCTCCTTTCCTCTGTCCTTTTCCTGGGCTCCCTCTCCCCCCCCTTCCATACTCTTTTTTCCCCACCTACCCTCTCTCTGTCCTCCCCTTCTCTCCCCTGAGTCGTTTTGCATTTCCCTCCTCTGTCTTTTCCCATTCCCTCTCGCATCTGCCCTGCCCCTCCCCCCCCCCCCCCCTTATGAGTCCTCTCCCTCCTTTGGTTCTCCCCCTTTCGTTTTTCCTCTCCTCCCTCCTTGTTTTCCCCCTCATCTGTACAAGTCCCTCCCCCCCCCCCCCCCTCCATCAGCCCTTGGCTAGGGTGGGTCATCTTTGTGCCGACATTTTCGTGCAGTGCTTACAGTGAGTGTTCAGTGTTGTGTGTCTTTTCTGAAGTGTTGCGAATGGACATCATACTGTCGCCGGGTGTGATTTTTATATCTCTTGCGAACAGAAACCAGACTGTCGCCATTTTTTTTAATTGTCTGTCTACTATGTTACTTGTCTGCTTCCTGTGTATTTTATTAGCATTGCCAACCCTTTGCTTTATGTTTTAACTTTCTACAATTTTCCGCCGTTTTACAATTTAAGTCACCGTTTTATCGTCTGCTTTTATTGTTTCTTCTCTTCTTCTTACGTTTTAAAAAGTCTGTAGGCTGCAGAGAAGCGTACTAAGCTGCTGAAAGCCCGCCCCCTTTGGGGGGAATCGAAATTCAATAAAGGAAAAAAAAACTCTCCATCCGTTGTGGTCTCACGATCTACAGGCTCTTTCTGCGACTCGGATGGATGTCTGGGGTAATGCAGTGAAATCCCATCTTAACTGGGTGCAAACTCTCCAGAATAAGACATTACGAAGGATTTCTCCCGTGCCTTGCAACTTTTCATCGGCTACCTTCACGATGCCGCTGGCAAACTGGAGGTCATTGACCAGTTTAAAAAGATTGCCCAGTCTTTCTACAGACAGACACGTGCGTCCTCTAACCTACTCATTCCCCTCTTAGGTAGGCCCAACGATCCTCTAGAACTTTAGAAATATCCAGTTGTCTTACTCATCAGGTTGTAAGGCGCAATAGAAGGTGGCTATGGCGCAACACCTACGCACACCCAATGGCACACAAAATAACGAGACGTCCTTACACACTTACACTGATCAGCCAGAACGTTGTGACTACCTACCTAATACCCATTATGTCCACCTTTGGCACAGGTAACCGTAGAGACGCGTCGTGGCATAGAAGCAGGGAGGGCCTTGGTGGGTCGCTTGAGGAAGGCGGCAGCACATCTGCACACACACACACACACACACACACACACACACACACACACACACACACAAGTCACCAAATTCCTGTAAATTCCGGGGACAGGGACGTTGAATCACATCCCAGATATGCTCCATCGGGTTACGATCTGACGAGTTGGGGAGGGCTAGCACATCAATTATAACTCGCCACAGTGTTCCTCGAACCACTCCATCACACTCCTGGCCACGTGACATGGCGCATTATCTTGCTGAAGAATGCCCGCTGCCGTCGGGAAGCATGATCTTCATGAAGGGGTGTACGTGGTCTGCAACCAGTGTACGATGCTCCTTGGCCGTTATGGTGCCTTGCACGAGCTCCACTGCACCCTTGGATGCCCACATGAATATTCCCCCGTGCATAAAGCAGCCGCTGCCCGTTTTTCTCCGTCCTGCAGTACAGGTGTCTTGGACTTGTTCGGCTGGAAGACGACGGATTTGCGCCGTCCTGTCGGCATGATGAAGAAGGTATCGAAATTCATAGATCACGCAACCTTCTGCCACTGCGCTGATGGTAACTTGTCCATTTCAGTCGTAGTTGCCGATGTCGTGGTGTTGACATTGGCACATGTATGGATCGTCGGCTGTGATGGCCATCGTTAGGAGTGTTCAGTGTGCTGCGTGTTCAGCCACCCCAGTATTAAAACCTGGTGGTAGTTCCTCCTCACTTCGCCGCCTGTCCTGTTTTAGCAGTCAGCCCAGCCCACGGCGTCTGAGGTCTGTAATAAGGGGTGGCCGCCAAACCCCACGACGTCTGGACGTGGTTTCACCTTCGCTTCGCCACGGTCGAAGACACTCACCACAGCATTTCTCCAACACCCGACAAGGCATGCAGTTTCCGAAATGCTCGTGGCGAGTCTCTCGACTATCACAATTCGCACTCGCCCTATTTCAGACAGAATGCGCACCTTTCCCATTCTAAACATGAACAGCACGTTCACTGATGCTTCGTGCAGCGTGTGTGTTTCTAACTTCACAAAAGAAGACGAAGTAAATATTTCAGAATTCGAATCGAGAATGAGAAACGTAGAAGTAAATATCTTCGGAATAGTGAAGCAACTTAAATCACTTAATAAAAGCAAGTCTTCTGGTGCAGACTGTATACCAGTTAGGTTCCTTTCGGAGTGCGCTGATGCTTTATCTCCACACTTAGCAATCATATACAACCGTTCGCTCGACGAAAGATCCTTACCCAAAGACTGGAAACTTGTACAGGTCACACCAATATTCAAGAAACGTAGTACGAGTAATCCACTAAATTACAGGCCCATATCGTTAATGTCGGTATCCAGCAGGATTTTAGAACCTACACTACTGGCCATTAAAATTTGCTTCACCACGAAGATGACGTGCTACAGTAACGAAATTTAACCAACAGGAAGACGATGCTGTGATATACAAATAATTAGCTTTTCAGAGCATTCACACAAGGTCGGCCCCGGTAGCGACACCTACAGCGTGCTGACATGAGGAAAATTTCCAACCGATTTCTCATACACAAACAGCAGTTGAGCGGCGTTCCCTGGAGAAACGTTGTTGTGATGCCTCGTGTAAGGAGGAGAACTGCGTACCATCACGTTTCCGACTTTCATAAAGGTCGGATTGTAGCCTATCGCGATTGCGGTTTATCGTATCGCGAGATTACTGCTCGTGTTGGTCAAGATCCAATGACTGTTAGCAGAATATGGAATCAGTCGGTTCAGGAGGGTAATACGGAACGCAGTGCTGGATCCCAACGGCCTCGTATCACTAGCAGTCGAGATGACAGGCATCTTATCCGCATGACTGTAACGGATCATAAAGCCACGTACGATCCCTGAGGCAACACATGGGGACGTTTACAAGACAACAACCATCTGCACGAACAGTTCGACGACGTTTGCAGCAGCATGGCTGCGGTTACCCTTGACGCTGCATCACAGACGGCAGCGCCTGCGATGGTGTACTCAACGACGAACCTGGGTGCACTAATGGCATGACGTCATTTTTTCGGATGAATCAGGTTCCGTTTACAGCATCATGATGGTCGCATCCATGTTTGGCGACATCGCGGTGAACGCACATTGGAAGCGTGTGTTCGTCATCGCCATACTGGCGTATCACCCGGCGTCATGGTATGGGGTGCCATTGGTTACACGTCTCGATTACCTGTTGTTCGCATTGACGGCACTTTGAACAGTGGACGTTACATTTTAGATGTGTTACGACCCGTGGCTCTACCCTTCATTCGATCCCTGCGGAACCCTACCTTTCAGCAGGTTAATGCACGCCCGCATGTTGCAGGTCCTGTACGGGCCTTTCTGGATACAGTAAATATTCGACTGCTGCCCTGGGCAGCACATTCTCCAGATCTCTCACCAACTGAAAACGTCCGTTCAATGAAGACCTAGTAACTGGCTCGTCACAACACGCCAATCACTACTCTTGATGAACTGTGGTATCGTGTTGAAGCTGCATGGGCAGCTGTCCACGCCATCCAAGCTCTGTTTGACTCAATGCCCAGGCGTATTAAGGTCGTTATTACGGCCAGAGGTGGTTGTTCTGGGTACTGATTTCTCAGGATCTATGCACCCAAATTGCGTGAAAATGTAATCACGTGTCAGTTCTAGTATAATATATTTGTCCAATGAAAACCGTTTATCATCTGCATTTCTTCTTGGTGCAGCAATTTTAATGGCCAGTAGTGTATATTGTGTTCGAACATCATGAATTACGTCGATGAAAACGGTCTATTGACATACAGTCAACTCGGATTTAGAAAACATCGTTCTTGTGAAGCACGACGTGCTGAGCGCTATTGACAATGGATTTCAGATCGGTTCCGTATTTCTGGATTTCCGGAAGGCTTTTGACACTGTACCACACAAGCGGCTCGTAGTGAAATTGCGTGCTTATGGAATATTGTCTCAGTTATGTGACTGGATTTGTGATTTCCTGTCAGAGAGGTCACAGTTCGTAGTAATTGACGGAAAGTCATCGAGTAAAACAGAAGTGATTTCTTGCGTTCCACAAGGCAGTGCTATAGGCCATTTGCTGTTCCTTATCTACACTCCTGGAAATGGAAAAAAGAACACATTGACACCGGTGTGTCAGACCCACCATACTTGCTCCGGACACTGCGAGAGGGCTGTACAAGCAATGATCACACGCACGGCACAGCGGACACACCAGGAACCGCGGTGTTGGCCGTCGAATGGCGCTAGCTGCGCAGCATTTGTGCACCGCCGCCGTCAGTGTCAGCCAGTTTGCCGTGGCATACGGAGCTCCATCGCAGTCTTTAACACTGGTAGCATGCCGCGACAGCGTGGACGTGAACCGTATGTGCAGTTGACGGACTTTGAGCGAGGGCGTATAGTGGGCATGCGGGAGGCCGGGTGGACGTACCGCCGAATTGCTCAACACGTGGGGCGTGAGGGCTCCACAGTACATCGATGTTGTCGCCAGTGGTCGGCGGAAGGTGCACGTGCCCGTCGACCTGGGACCGGACCGCAGCGACGCACGGATGCACGCCAAGACCGAAGGATCCTACGCAGTGCCGTAGGGGACCGCACCGCCACTTCCCAGCAAATTAGGGACACTGTTGCTCCTGGGGTATCGGCGAGGACCATTCGCAACCGTCTCCATGAAGCTGGGCTACGGTCCCGTACACCGTTAGGCCGTCTTCCGCTCACGCCCCAACATCGTGCAGCCCGCCTCCAGTGGTGTCGCGACAGGCGTGAATGGAGGGACGAATGGAGACGTGTCGTCTTCAGCGATGAGAGTCGCTTCTGCCTTGGTGCCAATGACGGTCGTATGCGTGTTTGGCGCCGTGCAGGTGAGCGCCACAATCAGGACTGCATACGACCGAGGCACACAGGGCCAACACCCGGCATCATGGTGTGGTGAGCGATCTCCTACACTGGCCGTACACCACTGGTGATCGTCGAGGGGACACTGAATAGTGCACGGTACATCCAAACCGTCATCGAACCCATCGTTCTACCATTCCTAGACCGGCAAGGGAACTTGCTGTTCCAACAGGACAATGCACGTCCGCATGTATCCCGTGCCACCCAACGTGCTCTAGAAGGTGTAAGTCAACTACCCTGGCCAGCAAGATCTCAGGATCTGTCCCCCATTGAGCATGTTTGGGACTGGATGAAGCGTCGTCTCACGCGGTCTGCACGTCCAGCACGAACGCTGGTCCAACTGAGGCGCCAGGTGGAAATGGCATGGCAAGCCGTTCCACAGGACTACATCCAGCATCTCTACGATCGTCTCCATGGGAGAATAGCAGCCTGCATTGCTGCGAAAGGTGGATATACACTGTACTAGTGCCGACATTGTGCATGCTCTGTTGCCTGTGTCTATGTGCCTGTGGTTCTGTCAGTGTGATCATGTGATGTATCTGACCCCAGGAATGTGTCAATAAAGTTTCCCCTTCCTGGGACAATGAATTCACGGTGTTCTTATTTCAATTTCCAGGAGTGTATATAAACGAGTATGGAGACAATCTGAGCAGCTGTCTTAGGTTGTTTGCAGATGACGCTGTCGTTTATCGACTAATAAAGTCATCAGAAGATCAAAACAAATTGCAAAACGATTTAGAAAAGATATCTGAATGATGCAAAAATTGGCATTTGATCCTAAATAACGAAAATTGTGAGGTCACCCACATGAGTGCTAAAAGGAATTCGTTCATCTTCGGTTACATTATAAATCAGTCAAATATAAAGGCTGTAAATTCAACTAAATACATAGGAATTACAATTACGAACAACTTAAATTGGAAGGAGCACACAGAAAAAGTTGTGGGGAATACTAACCAAAGACTGCGTTTTATTGGCAGGACACTTAGAAAATGTAACAGATCTACTAAGGAGACTGCCTACACTACGCTTGTCCATCCTCTTTTAGAATACTGCTACGCAGTGTGGGATCCTTACCAGATAGGACTGACGGAGTACATCGAAAAAGTTCAAAGAAAGGCATCACGTTTTGTATTATCGTCAAGTATGGGAGAGAGTGTCACAGAAATGATAGAGGATTTGGGCTGGAAATCTTTAAAACAAAAGCGTTTTTCGTTGCGACGAAATCTTCTCATGAAATTCGAATCACCAACTTTGTCCTCCGAATGCGAAAGTATTTTGTTGACACCGACCTACGTAAGGAGGAACGAGCACAACGATAAAATAAGGGAAATCAGAGCTCTTACGGAAAGATATAGGTGTTCCTTCTTTCCGCGCGTTATATGAGATTGGAGTAATAGAGAATTGTGCAGGTGGCTCGATAATCCTCTGCCAGGCACTTAAATGTGATTTGCAGAGTACCTATGTAGATGTAGATGTAACTAGCAGTCATTCATGCCTAGTGACGTTGCTATCGCCAAGACCGGTTTATATCGATAGTAGGTCGGTGGTCATAGTGGTCATAGTGTTGTGGCTTCCCTACGGATATAGCAGTAAATGCCGTGAAAGTTAACAGGGCACCTAGCACGTACTTAAGAGAAGCTGAGATGCTGCTGTTTTATTGTCAGCAGAGGAAAAGTGTAGGGCGTTACATTTCTGCATTCAGCGCTAAGCGATGACTCGGTGGTGTGAAGAGTGATGCCATTGGATAATGGATGATTGGAAATCAGTGATTTGGAGCGATAAGTAATGCTATACAGCTTGTGTTAGTGCGATGGAAAGGTTTGTGGTCACGAATGCCTGGAGACCGTTACATACCATCGTGTGTAATACCAACAGTGAAGTACAGAGCAGATGGTGCTTCGATTAGGGGACGGTATTCGGGGTTAGTGTATCTTCCCCTTAATGCGCTTATGCAAGCGCTAATTGTGGAAGTATATGAACACATTTTACAGCATTATTCACTGAGTACAATTAAGGAACAGTTCACCCTATCGTAAAGCACCATCTGTGAGGCAAGGGTTTGTGGACAACAACATTCCTGAAATGGACTGGCCTTTCCAGAGCCCCGACCTGAACACAATGAAACACTTTTGGGATCATTTATATTGTCGCCATCGCTCCAGACCCAAGGGTCGGACATCACTGTTATCTCTTGTTTCCGCTCTTGAGGAAGAGTGGACTGCCGTTTGTCCACAGACAATCAGGCACGTCACTGGAATTCTCTTCAGCAGCGTTCTAGCCCTGATAAAAGCGGAGGGAGACGAGCCCCGCATTAACATCCAGTAATATGTGTCCGGGTACTCTCCACCAGATAGTGCACATCACGCAGTATCGAAATTTATTGAAATTTACGACTTATCCACAGTCGTAAAGATGATTGAGCGACTTTGCATCTGCAAACTGTTGCGTAGCTTTAACTGAAACATTAGTTTATCAGGATGCAGCCTCAGAAAATCCGTTCCATTAACTGATATTTCGGCCATGTCGCTTTCAGTCCATCTTCCGTTCATGCAGCCAGACTGTTGTCCCCTAGCTCGCAAGGT
The DNA here is from genome assembly GCF_021461385.2 of Schistocerca piceifrons. Classification (NCBI taxonomy): domain Eukaryota; kingdom Metazoa; phylum Arthropoda; class Insecta; order Orthoptera; family Acrididae; genus Schistocerca; species Schistocerca piceifrons. The sequence continues at coordinate 315,915,925 of NC_060139.1, read as the reverse complement.
GGGCTAAAGATATACGGCCGAAACAACTAGCTGATAAACTCGGCATTGCCCGGGTATTCATTTTGCCAATTTACGGGGGCAGTTCAATAAGTAATGCAACACATTTTTTTTCTCGGCCAATTTTGGTTGAAAAACCGGAAATTTCTTGTGGAATATTTTCAAACATTCCCGCTTCGTCTCGTATAGTTTCATTGACTTCCGACAGGTGGCACCGCTGTACGGAGCTGTTAAACTGGCGTCTGTAACGGATGTGCGTTGCAAACAACGGGCAGTGATCGAGTTTCTTTTGTCGGAAAACCAGGGCATCTCAGATATTCATAGGCGCTTGCAGAATGTCTACGGTGATCTGGCAGTGGACAAAAGCACGGTGAGTCGTTGGGCAAAGCGTGTGTCATCATCACCGCAAGGTCAAGCAAGACTGTCTGATCTCCCGCGTGCAGGGTGGCCGTGCACAGCTGTGACTCCTGCAATGGCGGAGCGTGCGAACACACTCGTTCGAGATGATCGACGGGTCACCATCAAACAACTCGGTGCTCAACTTGACATCTCTGTTGGTAGTGCTGTCACAATTGTTCACCAGCTGGGATATTCAAAGGTTTGTTCCCGCTGGGTCCCTCGTTGTCTAACCGAACACCATAAAGAGCAAAGGGGAACCATCTGTGCGGAATTGCTTGCTCGTCATGTGGCTAAGGGTGACAATTTCTTGTCAAAGATTGTTACAGGCGATGAAACATGGGTTCATCACTTCGAACCTGAAACAAAACGGCAATCAATGGAGTGGCGCCACACCCACTCCCCTACTAAGAAAAAGTTTAAAGCCATACCCTCAGCCAGTAAAGTCATGGTTACAGTCTTCTGGGACGCTGAAGGGGTTATTCTGTTCGATGTCCTTCCCCATGGTCAAACGATCAACTCTGAAGTGTATTGTGCTACTCTCCAGAAATTGAAGAAACGACTTCAGCGTGTTCGTAGGCACAAAAATGTGAACGAACTTCTCCTTCTTCATGACAACGCAAGACCTCACACAAGTCTTCGCACCCGAGAGGAGCTCACAAAACTTCAGTGGACTGTTCTTCCTCATGCACCCTACAGCCCCGATCTCTAACTGTCGGATTTCCATATGTTTGGCCCAATGAAGGACGCAATCCGTGGGAGGCACTACGCGGATGATGAAGAAGTTATTGATGCAGTACGACGTTGGCTCCGACATCGACCAGTGGAATAGTACCGTGCAGGCATACAGGCCCTCATTTCAAGGTGGCGTAAGGCCGTAGCATTGAATGGAGATTACGTTGAAAAATAGTGTTGTGTCGCTAAAAGATTGGGGAATAACCTGGTGTATTTCAATGCTGAATAAAACAACCCCTGTTTCAGAAAAAAAATGTGTTGCATTACTTATTGAACTGCCCTCGTATATTACGAATGAAATCCAAAAGTCAACCGTGTTTGTAGCGTAATATCCTTGACAGTTTCTTAGGGCATAGGGCAGCTATTTCGCTTGTCTGCAACGCAATTTTGTAAATATCTCTATGGCAACATCTCTTCACAGTTCTGTAAATGCGATTGTTTTTGCCTACAGCCGTTTGCACTTCATAGTTGAAAGCTGTCAAAAGTGCTGCCATGTGTCAGGAATTTCCTTAACCTAACTCGACTGTAGAACTTTCATAGTAGGTTAGAATAAATGTACTTCACCTTCATACACAATGAGGAATTTTTTCACACATCTCAGTGTTTATGACGTCATATCCCTTGAATTATTTCTTGTAAAATTATATATATCAACGAAAAAAATCACAAAACCAAAAAGTAATTAATGTATAGTAATGAAATTTTGGGAGTAAATTTCTTTAGCTAAGATAATTAAGTGATCACTTGCTAATGTAAGCGCGCAGGAAGTCACTGCAAATGTGAAATTCTGGTTCAGTAATAACCGGTGTAATCACCAGAATGTTGAGTGCAAACATGTAATCGTGATTGCACTGTATTGTATAGGTGCCTGACGTCGGTTTGCGGGATGGAGTTCAATGCCTGTTGCACTTGGTCTGCCAACACAGGGAAGGTTAATGGCGGTCGTTGTAAGTTCCTATGGGACCAGACTGCTGAGGTCATCGGTCCATAGGCTTACACACTACCTAACCTAACTTAAACTAACTTACGCTAAGGACAACACACACACCCATGCCCGAGGGAGGACTCGAATTTCCGATGGGAGAAGGCGCATGAACCATTGCAAGGTGCCTCAAACCGCACGGCTACCCCGCGCAGTTAATGGTGTTTGTGGATGACGCTGGAGTTTTCGTCCGATGACGTTCCAGACGCGCTGGATTCAAGACAGATCTGGTTATCGAGCAGGCCAAGGCACCTTGTCGACACTCTGTAGGGCATGGTCGGTTACAACAGCGGTATGGGGGCAAGTGTTATCCTGTTGAAAAGCACCCCCTGGTATGCTGTTCATGAATTGCAGCACAACATGTCTAATCACTAGACGGATGTATAAATTTGCAGTCAGGGTGCGTTGGATACCGACAAGAGTACTCCTGCTGTCATACGAAATCGAACCCCAGACGATAACTGCAGGTGTAGCTCCAGTGTCTCCAGCAGGCAGACAGGCTGGTTGCAGGCCCTGAACTGGTCTCCTCCTAACCATCACACGACCATTAGCTGGCACCGAGGCAGAACCAGCTTTCATCAGATACCACAACAGACCTCCACCCTCTCCTCCAAAGAGCGCCAGCTTGACACCACTGAAGTCGCAAATGGCGGTGGTTTGGAGTCAGTGGGATGCATGCTACAGGGTTTCTGGCTCGGAGCTGCCCTGAAGTAACCGATTTGTTACAATTCGTTGTGTCACTGTGGTGCCAACTGCTACTCAGATTGCTGCTGCAGATGCAGTTGCGCCAGAGCCATACGCTGAACACGATGGTTTTTCGTCTCGGTAGTGCAACGTGGTCGTCCGGAGCCCCGACTTCTTGCGGCCGCGCGTTTCCGTGACCACCGCTGGGATCAATCATGTTCAGAGGCTACATTCCTGCCAAGTCTTTCTGCAGCATCGCAGAAGGAACATCTAGCTTATCGTAGTCATGTTACACGACGTCGTTCAAAGTACAAGGTGCCATCACCCATCCCAAATCACTAGTGGGCTTAAAACCCTTGTACACAGAACGCAACAGTATCGGACGCAGATGGTTTGCCTAAAGAGCTTGCACACTTCAAGGCAGTGTTCAGAGACAATGGTTATTGTACCTGGCGAATTAACAGAGCATTCTCATCTAAAACAAAAAACCGGGAAGTGGATAAAGTGCAGAATGTGCCAGAAAAGTCTCTAGCTTCTCTTCCCTTCGTTGGAAATATTTACTTCAAAATAGCAAGAATCCTTAGTAATTTTCAGGTGAAAGTGATTTTCCGCCCACCATCTAAAATTTCGGACCTGCTGGAATCAGTGAAGTATAATTTGTTATTGCGGAATTTGGGATTTACATAATACCTTGCCAGTGTGGTATGGTGTATATAGTACAAACAACCCGCACAGTGGAAGAACGCTGCACGGCACATAAACGTTGCACTCCCCTTCTGCAACCCAGCAACTCTGCAATTGCGGAGCACTGCACCTCCAATGGACATTCAATGGAGTATGATAAAACATTAATTTTGGCCGCAGCAACAGCTTTTCAAGCTCCATTATAAAAGAATCCTTTAAAATACGCATCACGAAAAATGTAATGAACTGTGACAGCGGCTCCCAACTGGATAACTCGTCGAATCCCGTCACCTCCGAGATTTGCTGCAGACGAAGGCGCCAGAATACTCCGATGACTTTGGCGAGCGGCAACGCCGAAGACAGCTGATCTTTGCAGTTCCATCAGAAAGCGCGCTGCCGCCGGGCGGTGTGGTCCTTCTCTCACTGTGACTGACGCATGCGCGGCAATGTTATAAGTGCGCTATGTAAGGCGATGCGGAGAACGTCTTTGTCAGTCTTCGATGGCTCACCCGAAGATGACTGGCAGGTGCCCAATCGAAAAATCTTGGAATGAAGTTTAAGACGACAGGTTGCAATCCAGAAATCTCTTCAAACTGCAACATCCTCGTGCTGCAGGAGAATTTCGTCCGACAGCATTCTTGGGCGTTTTGACTTCATGACGCGTGGCTGTTTCTGCAAAGTATCTTTATAGTGGCGCGCCCTGATGGTTGTTCCACACTCGAGGGACTCGACTAGCACAGGGGCCCTGCAGTCGAAGAAGAAGGTCATCATGACCTTACCGGAACTTGTGTGAAAAGCTTTGGACTTCTTTGGCGGGGAAATGTGAGATGTTTCCACTGTTGGCTTTAGCGTCTGCCCTTGGACTGCCGGAATGCTATCGGACGAAATCATCCTGTTGCACAATGACTCTCTCTCCCAGACTGCCAATCGATCGGAGGCTACGCTTGAGCGATTTGGTTGGGAAACACTGCAACATCTCCGTACGCCTAGATCTTTCACCGTGTGATTTTGATATCTTTGGCGAACTGCAGAAAGACATGCGTGGACGTCGGTTTCAGTCGGACAAGGAATTGCAAGAGTGGGTGCAAGTCTGGATCCGTCAGCGGCTGACCACGTTCTACGAAATAGGAACTGATCGTCTTATGTACGGCGATTTAAGGGAGAAATACTGTTCACTGATCCCTTAATCTCCTCCGCAAATGACAAGTTACAGATTCCTTTATCTCTGCGAATCCATTACGCGCGAGGCGTCTTGCTGCTTTCACCGCTCTGAGTTAAATGCATAGGGTTCAAATGATTTGACCAACCTGTGGGGTTTTATAATGAAGGCAGCCCTGTGTGACCAGCAGCACGTAGGTCCTAGATCCGTCGTCTTGAGGCTGTAAGAAACCGTTAGCGAGCAACACATGTTACGTAATTAGGTAATTTGTTCGCTTCTTTTTTCATGGATGCCACTCGTATCTTTTTTAGCAGAATACGAGAAACGTTATTAGCTGCATTTAACAAGTCACACTTTATAAACATATTTACAAACTTTATCTTGCGACACCAGTAACTGGTTACATGTTACGGCTTCTTAAACTGTTCTAGGCTCCTTATCTGCACAAAATCAACATCTGACTAAGCGCACCAGCCAACATACCTGTCCACCATGACTACCACTTCATATTTGATTAGCATTTTACTGTATTCGCATAAAACTGAAATATAACTATCCGCGTCCGACTGCACGTCTGCCTACCACGACTGTCCCTTCCTGTCTCATAGGCAGTGCCCCTACCTCGCTTGGGAGCCCGCTTTAGGGCTCCATAGAGATGCCCAAAGAGCTTCGTCTGCCTTTTCGTTTAGCTTTTGTTTTTATTTACGAATGTAATTCTGATCTTCCAAACAAGTAGGCGATAGCGTGATATTCCACTGTCTTAAGTAAGTTTAATGCACAATATTAATGAAAGAAGCATTTTGGAGCGCAGACTACGAACGTATCAGCCAATCACATTGCTAGAATAAAATTTCGGCGGGCTTCCCGCAAAGAAACTGGTCCTCACACCACTTATTACGTCATATTCATAATGCTGCAGCTTGTACTGCTCTGAGGAAAGACTCTGGTAGCTACGTATAATGGCTGCTAAATCCAGAAATATCACCGTCTCGTATCCCAGCTAGATAAATGTCTCACCACGTGTCGTGGTCTAACATTCTGCGTGGTGTCTGTTTGTTCTATATCGTGTCTGCCTACCACTTTCGCGCAACGACGCTCTGAGCGTGTTTTTTTAGGGAATTGACTAGTTTGAACCTGGGACCTGTTGCTGGTAAGGAGACACCAGACCACACATGACATGTAGAATTCAGAAGAATTCAGTGAGACTAGCGATGATATAACCAAATACTTAATGATTTCAGCGTCAGCTCCAGTGCACTCCCTGTAAAAGAATCTTAATACTAACTAAATTTAGTGGAAGGGATTCAAGGCTTTCCTATTTTTAGTTAGCTGGTAAAATAACGTCGAAAAAGCAGTTAAGTTTACCATTGGAAATTTTATTCTACTCACAAAACATTGTTTATAAATTGCACTATTGATAAAAGGAAATGTTTTAATACAGGATGGTAAAAACCAACTGCGTTCAACAAAAATGTGAACGAAAATTCCCTGAATGGGTTTCCAAGTTCTACAATGGATCGAAGGATGACCTATGCCATATCACATCCATAATCTAGGTTTAAATTAAGTTTCACAAGATAGAAAACTATCAAAATGGTCTACAGTGACCCTCAATTATCTTTAATTACTTGTACTTGTCGTAAATTACAGTGGCTGATGTGGCTTCTCAATAACTATATAACAGAAAAATCATCGCATTTCAGATTTTTACTTCAAGTGGCAAATGTGAACACCATGAGCTTTAATTGACGATCGACTCTGGTATTACGCAAAAAGGGGATGTAACAGATGAGACTTCTGCAGTTCTGAGTGAAGCCTTATGCGCTCAAAAATGCGGCATCGCGTGCGTTCATTACCTTGTCGGTGTTCGTCAGGGGGCGGCAGGCAGCACAGCTCCGCTCACCTCGCCGCCTCTGAAGCAACTCTGTCCAAACTTCTCCTTACTACAATTTACCGACGTTGGTTTAAAAAAAACTATCTGGCTGTGTTTTCATCTGACCAATCAGGGTCTCAATGTTAACCTTAAGCTCCGCCTACAAAAATTCTGTCTATCCAATGAGAAACGTTATACTTCTCGTGGTGCGGCAATGTTTTTAAAGTTTGCAACGTAACAGAGACGCGAAAAAGTCTCACGCTAAAACTTGCAGCTGGTGTGGTCCTTTTAGCGTTATCGTAAGATCTATACTGTTCTTCTGGAGGGCTCTAACTTTTAACATGGGCTGGGGGGGGGTGGTCCTGATGTAACAGAGACGCGAAAAAGCCTCACGCTAAAAACTTGCGGGTGGTGTGGTCCTAGCGGTTAGCTGGCGACGTGGGTGTCCGTCCGTCCCTTATCCTAGGGCCTTCCAGCTTAACACGGTTCTGCTCTCGGCTTCCGTTCTCGTTTCTCCCCTCGGAGCTGCGTCTGTCTCACGGTGGGAAGGCATGACATGCATTTAGGCATTCTTGTGTTAGTCTGTGATATTCCATTTTTTCACTCGTTACTCGTATTACTTTGGTTAATTTAATGTCACGATTTATTCGGAGCTATGTGACATACTACTGGATTTGCTTATCATGTCAGGGTTCTCATGGAAGGTGTTGGATTTGCCTGACACCTTACAGTGATTACCTTTGAATGGAAATTCATATGTCCCGTTGTGACGAGTGTTCCATTTTCATCTGACTGCCCCTCATTTTGCGTGGCAACCTCCACACTACACCGGTTGGTTTTTATCTGTAGCCTCTGTGCAATAATGGTTGCTATAAAAATATGCTTCTTGTTAGAGAGCACAATAAGGCCTGCTGCTAACGACACCTACATCGCAGAGCAGAAATGTTCATCTCTAAAGTGAATTAACATTGGAAAGCAAGGTTGCGACTGTCCGACACGAAGAAAAAAGCTAATTTGAAATTCAAATAAGGATCGTTTATTTAACGATATACTTAAAACATTAGCATGTGAAACGTAACTTGCAACAAAAACCAAAACTGTCAATAGTGACATAAAACATTGCTTGAATTATGCGTCAGTCTATGCGACTTAGTTTAGATCAAGTACGACGAACGGAATCTCAGTACTCATAAAATATTACCAGTTAAATTCTAAAAGTGGCCATCATATTCCCAGACTACACAGGGAAGACATTTTTACGCTCTGAAGCTTGGAAAGTGATAGAACTTGTTTCACTAAAAGTATTTGTTCCTGGGCCGCAGGAGGTTAAATTTTGCCCATCAGCGGGTAGTGTTCCTTCGGACAGTCTTTCCTTCCATTTATTTCGCAAATAATATAAAATTTTAATTGAATGTAACATCTTGTACTGTCTTCAATTTAAACCTATATTTGACAATTAATCGACCGTGACGGTAACAAAAATCTGAAACGGTTTTTCAGAAATCGGTATCAGTCTCAAAATTTTGTTGACTTATTTAAGTTATTTAATGAAGCGTTATTTTTCGCGGCACAAGCTTCAGCATCAGGTTAGAATACCAATAAAAAGAAAACATTTATCAAAAAAACACCTAGATATTTTGTACAGTGTTAGTACGTGCTGCGGCAAAAGAAAAGGGTAACCTAACAGCAAGGAATATTCACTTGGTTTGTTGGTCTGCTGTTCATATAAAAAAATTTGAAACAGTCACTTTGTTCATATGATATTGCTGTCTTCCTGTGGTGCTGTGTTCAGTTACCTCGATTGCTATGATTCTTTCGATCTTGCTACTCGTTGTTCAGAAACTTCCGGTGGACACTTAAAACCTGTCATCATAATCAACTCTACTCTGTAGTAGAAATAAGATGATGGTCAAAACAAAACCTGCTTAGACTCAACTGGCAGTGTGTTGATCTAGGTGTTGAATGTCACTTGAAATGTCTTATTCATATCTTGTCGCATTTCTGATGTTCATCCACGATATATATTACAATACGAGAGACTGTGATAGTTTGATGCTAATATCGACATTATAAAAATTATTGTAAAGAATTACAAAGCTATTGCTACTGGGGAACAGATTTATAAGCGATAGATAAAAACTACAACAGTCTACGACCGCAAATATAACTTTTATTCGGTGTCTGGTTTCAGTCGTAATGATCATCTTCAGATTAATCTATAAATGAATGCGCATATTAATGAATATCAACAACAGTAAAAGTAGTAGCATGACTCATATTTTTTGAGAGGGAACTTGGAAACATACCTGTGCTCCTGAAGCTAAGAAAAGATATAAGCAAAATATGTAGCCATGACTGGCATCGTCACATGGTATAAAAACACGATGAAGGGGGCTCGAAATTCAGCGTGATCTTCAGTGTGAAATTCTTTTCATAGTTTCATCAGTGAAACTCTTGTCTCGAAATCTGGCAAAAAATCCGAGGAGATTCTGGTCGTATGTTAAGGACACTAGCTGCAAGATACAATCAAAACATTCACTGCGCGATAGCAATCGTAATTGTACTGATAACAATGCCACTAAAGCAGAGCTGCTAAACATAGTTTTTCGGAATACCTTCACCAAAGAAGACGTAAGAAACATTCCAGAATTCGAATCAAGAACAACTGCCAACGCGATTAACTTATAAATAGATATCCTCTGGGTAGCGGAGCAGCTTAAATCGCTTAATATAGGCAAGGCCTCCGGTTCAGATTGTATACCAGTTAGGTTCCTTTCAGAGGCGTAGCTCCATACTAAGCAATCATTTCTTTTCATAGCTTCATTAGCATTTCTCTGTCTCGAAATCTGGCAGAAGATCCAAGGAGATTATTCAGTTGAAAAATTCGTATCTGAAGACTGGAAAGTTGCACAGGTCTCACTAATACTCAAGAAAGGAGTTATGAGTAATCCGCTGAGTTACAGACTCGTATTACTAACATCCATTTGCCATGGGAGACTGAAACGTATACTGTGTTCGGACATTATGAGTTATTTCGGAGAAAACCATTGATTGACAAATAGCGAACACGTATTCATAAAACATCGTTCTTGTGAATTTCAATGAAGGGCAGCTCGTTTTGTATTATAGCGGGGAGAGTGTCACTGATGTGATTCGCGTGTTTGGGTGGCAGTCATTAAAACAAAGGCGTTTCTCGTTTCGGCAAGATCTCTACAATAAATTTTAGTCTCCAAGTTTCTGCTCCGAATGCGAAAATATTTTGTTGACACCCACCTACGCAGGGTGAAATGACTACCATAATAAAATAAGTGAAATCAGAGCTCGCTTGGGAAGATTTAAATATTCGCTTTTGCCGCACACTGTCCCAAAATGGGACGGTATAGAAATAGCTTGAAGGCGGTTCGAGGAACTCTCTGGCAGACACGGAGTTGTGAACTGCAGAGTAATGATGTAGATATAGAGTTAGGATACGCCCCGTAATGCAGGACCGTCGTTAGCAGACGGTGCTTATAGACGCTGTACAAACAGCTTGGACGTTAGGTGTCCTTAAACATGAGCACTGTTTACAATGGTGCGCTACGAAGTCAGGTATATTATCTTTAACATTCTGTGTGGAACAAAATAGGACAGGTTAAAATTCAATTAAAAGCAAGTTAATGCTTGGTTGGTTGATTTGGGTGGAGGGCACCAAGCAGCTAGGTCATCGGTCCAGTCGGATTAGGAAAGGACGGGAAGGAAGTCGGCCGTGCCCTTTCAAAGGAACAATCCCGGCATTTGCCTGAAGCGATTGAGGGAAATCACGGAAAACCTAAGTCAGGATGGCCGGACGCGGGCTGAACCGTCGTCCTCCCGAATGCGAGTCCAGTGTGCCAACCATTGCGCTACCTTGCTCGGTCAATCTAGTGCTTAAAAGTGAGTCCCAAGTAATATATTAGTTCAAATCATAAATGCTAGTTCTTAAATGTGGCGTATACAGTACAGAATAAAGTCAACTGATACCAGTAGCTCAAAACCACAGGAACAACGGGCTTGCAGAAACAATGACAAGAAAACATGGGAGGGGTACGTCTAGGGCATAAAAAAATGGACAGAGTCACAGCACCAAGACATGCAAGAGCTACATCGACCTGTCATACAATGAAAAATAGGCGTTGGATGTAATTTCGTTTCGTTCATTCAGACGTTTCGTGTGGTGGCGCTTCTTATTCAAGGTTCAACAGGCGGCCCTGTGGCACAGTGTTTACAGCTTGCATTTTGTAATCTATGTTGGTTACAGTACGCTTGTGTTCAGTCAGATGTTGTCCTAATGCAGTTTTGTTGTGCGTATGTTCCCTACACCTAGTATTGAAATTCCTGCCTTTCCCTCCAGTATAAAATTTCCAACAGTCACCGAAACGTATTTAATAGAAGCCCGCACTTGATAATTTATTACGTTTGTCATCCATCTTGTGCCAAAGCCGCAGTGTCAGGGTATTATTTGTTTGAAAACGGCATCTGACCTCTTTTTCTTTTCTTTTCTTTTTTTTTGTTGCTTCTCTAGCTATTGAGAAACATTTCTCAATAAGTCATCAGGACAAATTTCTTGTTATATTCCGTTTCTTCCTGTGCTCGTGTGTTTCTTTTTTCTTTATTCTATTGTCTGGTCGTATGGCAAAGCTCTCTGTGTACCCTTTTTCGCGGCTATTTACTTCTTTACGTATTGGCTGTCTAATGATAAGCAAATAAGCCTGTAAATAATGGAAGAAAAATGCTTTTTCTTATTGCACTGGGTGGCAGGACTTGGCATGAATAATGTTATCTATGTACGTGGGTTTTCTATAAATGCTGAGCGTATGTCTGTCGTTAGTTTTAGTGTTCGTTAAGTTTAAATAGTCAATAGAGCTATTTTTCTCTATTTCATTGATGAAATTAATTTTGGGATGAAAGAACAAAAGCGTTTCCCCCTGATATCGATGTGGTTTCCGCTACCTTTTAGCGTCACCAAGTTGTCGTCTACATATTTACATTAGATGCCTTGATCTTTACAAACCGGGAATTTATTAAAAACATTGTTTCTAAGTTATCGACAAAAATGTCAGGAATGGTGCCAGCTAAGCTATTTCCCATTGAAAGTCTTAATTTTTCGTAATATATTTTATTATTAAAAAGAAACAGTTGTAGTACAACGAGAGTTCAAGAATTTCAACGAGCTCTATGTTTTCGGCTGGGATAATTTTCTTGTGAGACATCCAATACCATTTAGTAATATCGATAGTTACCTCCATATATCCAGGAAAGGGAGCACGTAATTCACCCAGGAACAGCGGCGAATATGATCGTTTCCATTGTTCAGGTGTTACGCTGCGTAGAGGCTTAATGTTCCGTGGCGTATTAACCTCCAGATCTGTGAAGACATAAACTCGCCGGTCGAGGTTATTGCGACACAGTGCTCCTGTCCCATGTGCGTCTTTTCTGCGGTGCATTCGGCATTGACTTTGTTTTTATACCAGACAACGTGCGACAGCACTGAACAGTGAAAATGGAGGACCTCTTAGAACGAGTGTGTATTCGGCAAGTGGACTTGCCTACCCGTTCCCTCGACTTAAATCCCATTGAGCACATGAGGGATGTGTTGGGTAAATGTATTGCAACACATCCACAGGCGTCAACGACCGTCCAGCAGACGGCAACCGCGCTGGTGGAGGAATGGATCACCCTGCCACAAGAGCTTCCTACCAACATTGTAGGCAGCTTACGAGCACGTTGCAGAGCAAGTTTTGCCGTCCGTTGTGATCATACCTCTCATTAAGAACTACACTGAAGCACCAAAGAAACTGGTATAGGCATGCGTGTTCAAATACTGATATATGTAAACAGGCAGAATACGGCACTGCGGTCTACAATGTCTAAATAAGACAACAAGTGTCTGGCACAGTTGTTACACCGGTCACTGCTGCTACAATGGCAGTTTATCAAGATTTAAGTTAATCTGAACGTGGTGTTATACTCTGTGCACCAGCGATGGGACACAACATCTCTGCGGTAGAGATGAAGTGGGGATTTTCCCGTACGACCATTTCACAAGTGTTCCTTGAATATCAGGAATCCGGTAAAACATCAAATCTCCGACATCGCTGCAGCTGGAAAAAGATCCTGCAATAGCGGGACCAACGACGATTGAATAGAATCGTTCAACGTGACAGAAGTGCAACCCTTCCGCAAACTGCTGCAGATTTCAGTGCTGGGCCATCAACAAGTGTCAGCGTGTGAACTATTCTACGAAACATCAATATGGGCTTATGGAGCCAAAGGTCCACTCGTGCACCCTTGATGACTGCACGATATAAACCTCTACGCCTCGCCTGGGCCGGTCACCACTGACATTGGACTGTTGATGACAGGAAACATGTTGGCTAGTCGGACGAGTCTCGTTTCAAAGTGCATCGAGCGGATAGATGTGTACAGGTATGGAGACAACCTCATGAATCCATGGACCCCGCATGTCATCAGGGGACTGCTCAAGCTGGTGGAGGCTCTGCAATGTTGTGGGGCGTGTGCAGTTGAAGTGATATACGAGAACCCCTGATATGACTGACAGGTGACACGTACGTAAGCATCCTGTCTGATCACCTCATCCACTCATGTCCATTGTGCATCCAGACGTATTTGGCCAATTCCATCAGGACAATGCGACTGCACACGTCCAGAATTGCTACTGAGTGGCTCCAGGAACACTCCTCTGAGTTTAAACACTTCCGATGACCACCAAACTCCCGAGACATGAACATTATTGAGCATATCTTGGATACCTTGCAACGTGCTGTTCACAAGAGATCTCCACCCCTCGTACTCTTAATGATTTGTCTACAGGCTTGCAGGATTCATGGTGTCAATTTCTTACAGCACTACTTCAGACACTAGTCGGGGCTATTGCCACGTCGTGTTGCGGCATTTATGGGTGCTCCCGGGAACCTTACACGATATGAGGCAGGTGCACACAGTTTCTTTGGCTCTTCAGTGTACATCCCACCTTTTTCAGAGTCCAGGGACCATCATAACTCATGGTGGCGTCAGTGTAATTATTTTCTTTGAATAAAAGTGTCATTTCTGTGCGTCTCATTACATATTTCCTTCAGTTCACTTCTGTCTTTCACTGTAGCAGCTCTTTCTATGTGTGGTCCAGGCCTCATCGAGTCATGTTACTTGGCCATGACACTTCACGCAAAATCTAATTTCGTCTTCAAGTTCTGCACAACGTTCTGTATCATGTAAATGAAGTGATCGGCATCATATTTATTCATTCAGATACAGTCGAAATTTAATTGCAACTCCGTCCTGCGTAAAGTTTCAGATAGATAACTCCACCTCCAACCGTTACCGCTTTCTTTTCAGTTTCGAATAAATGATGTAATCTGCGTCGTCTTGCAGAAAGTGTAGCAGCCTATTACAAATCTAAGGGCGTTCCAGTAGCTGCCCAAAATTCAGCGCTGAGGGATGTTGTATACGTAGTGGGATTTATAAATGAACAACAAAACACAGGTAATGTTCTACAGTATTACATACAACCTTTTAGAAAATCGGTGTTTCGTAGCTGCTACACAATTAAATAAATCCTTATTGAAAAATGTTGCTAGCAGTTTCGATTATAAATGATCATCCTAAGGAATAGACGCTGTCGCCTCAACATCCCTTTGTGTAAACAATGATGACCTCTTAAAGGATCGTACTGTATCGAATTAGTAGTAAAATGTCTAAGTTCCATGAGAAAATTTTACCTTCGAAAATAACTTTTACAATCAGTCACAAGTTAAAACTGTGTCATGTCTGTCATTAACTTCTGTCTGATTCTGTAACGAAACGTACCTATAACCAACAAGCTGCAATCATGAGAATGTTTTGTTTTGTTTAACTGCGTAACCAACAACAAACAGTTATAGAACTTATCGTCTTCAACAATGAAACAGAAATTAATGCTAATGGCACTATCTCCATTTATATTTGACTGCAAATGATATTTCGATGCTAAAATTTCTTGTAATATATCTGACCTTATAAGTAATTTGACACAGTATTTTGGCATATAAAGGCAACCAACCACAATCAGAAACTGGTTTCATGTGACGCAGAGAAACGCTCGTAGCTTAGCGAGAAACCTTGGCAGCTGTATTTATGTCTCAGTCGGGCTAGCTGCGCAGTAGTTGCCACAGAGCACCGAATTCCAACACAGTCTTGTAATCACACGACAGTTCACTCCAAGAAAAAGTTTCATCTTCGCTGTTCCATACGGGTCAATATTCTTTTGTGGCCGCCTCTCATTACAGAACATGAATAGGTTCCAACAATGCCAGTGAGAAACAAAGGCCAAGTTCATCATAAAAGCTTTAGCTGGCTAATCAGCCTGTTGTTCTCGGTACTTACAGCGCTTTCTAAGTAAGTGGAGTTAAAGATGTCCATTCGCTGCAACAGTGTTAGAGAGAACTGGAGAAAAGTTTTCGTATAATCAATATTCCAGAATGCAGAGGTTAAGGGAACTGTGAGAAAGATACATAATTTGAAACACTGATATTAAAGGGTAGCATTTAATCTTAAGTGGTGGTTTTCAGAATTTATGTACAATTATTACGCATTGAACTATTTCAAGATTTTAAACATGGCTGAAACAGCAACTGTTGAAATTCTTCACGGTAAATGATGACAGCCAAAACAGTTACAGGATAAAGATTTATTAAAATTCTTGACCAAGGTTTCAGTATATATAAATATACCTTCATCAGAAGTAAAATATCTAAAATTACATCCTGCAAAGGAGATTAATAAAACACTTGTGCCAAAGGCGTCGTCAGTAATGGAGAAGATGTCTTAACTACTGACGACGCCTTAGGCGCAATTGTTTTATTAATCTCCATTGCAGGATGTAATTTTAGATATTTTACTTCTGATGAAGGTATATTTATATATACCGAAACCTTGTTCAAGAATTTTAATAAATCTTTATCCTGCAACTGTTCTGGCTGTCATCATTTACCATAAAGCATTGAACTATAATTCTTCTAATACTAGTTATAAATAGTTGTTTTTAAATGTATCTACAATTATTTGAGAAATTTACAGATAATATTTCACTAGATACACCGTTAGTTCAGTAGACCTATAGTGGGAAGATCCTCAAAGATGAGGTAAACGCCAGAAAATAAAAATACACAAAATATTTTTAGAAAAGACATAGATGCTGACTTTCTTTCCGCATCATAGATGACACAGTTCCCAACGATACAAAAAATGTTAAGAATTTTGTACATTTCTTTCATTTACACATTAGTTAAAATTTTTCATAAACATTTAAATGTATGCATACCAATGTACATAAGATAATATATAGACCATTTTAATCAAGTATCCACAAAACAAAAATTATTTTAAGGCTTAGATTACATTAGGTGAGATATATCTTTTATTCCATAGACCCATTACAAAAATGACATAGGTGTATCTCCCTTCCACAGATGCTTTTATTTAAGAAGTGACAAAATTGTCGCCAACATACACATGTACAATATAATCAGATGCACGTGATGATTCTTATATATTGTAGCCACACTTCATCAAACAGAAAATCAGTTTATGATACTTCATTGCATTGAAGATGCAAGAATGTGAGACTTAACCTAATTTCCACATTATTCCGAATTCTGAATAATATAAACATCAATCAGTTTTACTAAGAAATTAATCAGTAGAGTAAAGGGAAGTGGCAACTAGTAAAACCTTTGGGCTGCTTTTAAGCCGAACTTTATTGATATTTCATTTTTTTATGGTTACTCGTAAGTTATGTAAAATGTGTGTTCTTGAATAATGAAAATCCTTCTGTACCAAAATGAGGGTCTTACAACGTTTCTGAAGACTTTCGTGTTTCTAGCATTAATTCCATGAACTCAGCTGTTGGTTTTGAAAACAGATACATTACTTATAATAACTTTCATTAAAAAATATATAATGGTAAGTAGTGATTTTATCCCCAGTTTCTTGAAAAGTTCAATCACAACACTCTTGAATTGAAGCCAAAAGTAATTCATCTTACACGCTTTTGGACTATGAAAATTGTAGCTTGGTTTGATGAGTTACCCAAAAAAATAATCCTGTATGATACTATGGAATGAAAGTAGGCAAAATATGTTAACTTTTTTTAATTTTTATTTCAGCAATGCCTGACAACAATCACTGTGTAAATGAAAATTTGGTTAGGTGTTTTGAGAGTTTTGTGGCCTGCTTCTCCCAAGTGAATTTATTATACAATTATAATTCCCATAATTTGACACAGTCAAGCTCTTCTATCTGCTCATGGTGACGTCTTAGACATATACTGACAGGCAAGCTCTTACTAGTTTTGAAATTCATAGAGTGCGTCTTTCCAAAGTTTAGTGACAAAGAATAGGCTAGTAAACATTCATTAATGACCATGAAAGTTTTTATTAAACAATATTTCCATAATTATACCTCATTTGCTATTTATTGCAATATTATTACCATCTGCAAACAAAAGAAACGCGGCATCTGGTAATGTTACTGATGACGCTATTCATATACACAAGAAAAAGTAAGGCCCCTAAGATGGAATCTTTTGGAACACCATATACAATTAGTTTCCAGTTGCATGATGAGTGATGGATTAGTGTAGGAATCTCTCTTATTGATGTCCTTTGTTTTCTGTCTGACTGATATGGTTTGAATCATTTTGTAGCTTTTTAAGCTGCACCATGATATTCTAATTTACTTGAAAGGATATTTTGACTGCATGTAGTAAGTTTTTCAAAGATTAATTACAGTGAACTGTCCATAAACCAGTTATCAATGTCAATGAAAATTTCATTAATATGTTTTTTCTGACTTACGTTACATTTGCTATTTATCACAATGTTTGTAAAGCATGCAAACCAAACTAAATTTAGTACCTGGTAATGTTGCCATTGAAAGGTCATTAACGTACACAATAAGGTTAGGGCCTAATATGAAAGCCTCTGTTGCATCATATTAATTGCTTCTGAATCGGAAGAAATTTGAATGGATGAAAACGCAATCATATATAAAGTAGAAAACATCAAATAAAGTGATTGCCGTTTTGTATAAGACGATGGCAACTTCAGATCATCCCAAAACTTGTAGCTACAAGAGCGTGTCACTATTGATTCAAAAGTCACAGCACAGTAAAAGCAAACAGCTGAGGACAGCCATAGCGACACTGCTACTACTTCTTTGCGGATAACTGTTATACGCCCAGCTAAAGTCATAAGTCATAAACTATGGATACTGCTGCTGTCGTATCGTACACACTTATGTTTCAGCCCGGGGGGGGGGGGGGCGGGGATCAAAGGTGGCGTGTAATATTCCGATTTCATTAACACAGGTTTTCGATAGTGTTTCTAACCTTTCGTATAGTGTTTCGATGTTAGAGCGAAGTGCTTAGAACAGGGAAGCAAGGCTACGGTACATGATAGGCAATGTCGGTTGTATATTAGGACTTGCATGAACCCTGTGCTGTTAATGTAGCCAAGTGTTCTATTGACGAAATAGATTCATGCTTTAAAATTAAATATACAGACTGAGTCAGGAGGAAAGGTACGTGTTTTGACAAGTGATTCTGAACAAAAAACTTTATGTGGACATATGCCCTATTCCGAATGGTTTCCGAGATAGAACACTTTTAATGTACATTTATATTTATTTTCTGTATTGTTCATTGTCATTGTTTACAACGTGCCACAGTAGTATAGAGGAATTTGAGATGAACATTGTGATACAGGACGCTTGTGGGCCATCAAGTCGGAAAACTACGTCAAACTGGCCTAAAAAAAGTACTTAAGCTACAGCGCACGCGCGTCGCGCCATGTTTCCAATATTCTCGCGATCTCTTCGCGCGAACTGTTAGTCCTAGACAAAAAATAAATTAGACCTTTTATGTTGCAAATTTAATTCACTTTAATTGTGCACTGAGACACGTTTTCGTTGGAGTGTGCGGTTTTGATTTATTAAAGAAAAATTTACGAAAGTGATATTAAATGTGTTCTATCTCGGAAACCATTCGCAATAGGGCATATGTCCATATGAAGATTTTTGTTCAGTATCATTAATACTATCACGTCTCAAACCATACCCTTTCCTCCCCACTCACCTTGTATTAATGGAAGTTCGGCTATAAAGAACTGATCAGTAATTATGATTACAGCTAGCAACAAGAATTGTCTTGAAACTCAGTTTTCAGTATTAGATGGCACAAAAAAAAAACTGCACTTGGAGTTTATTAAAATTCTGTGACAAATTTCCTTAGTGTTGTGGAAACATAAACGAGTATAAAACTAAATATGTAATGAAGCGTTGTATAACGTTAACATTGAAAATGGTAATTACATCGACAAATATAGCACAATTCGCAAGACGAAAGCTGGAGATTTTGCTTATTTTTAGAAAACCTGTCATTTGCTATGGCTTCTAAATTCACGTCTTAAATCTTCTGTCTATTCGAGGATACTAAATAAACGTCAGAAGAATTAATTTCGCGAATAATTAAGTCACAAATACCGAAGGTGGGTTGTAGTTCTCCATGGGACATATTCGATTATATAAATGTGTCGTACATCCGATAGCAAACTACGGAATAGAAATGCACATAAAACTGAGATTATCCATTTTTGTGATGGGTTGGTTGATGCAGCAGCTGGATGACTGTTAATCTCTCAACAGTGAAATGCTTCGCCAAGATAGCTGTTTAATCAGTTCTGTATTGCAACTAGGCAGGTCTGAACGAGACACAGTGGTACAAGGATCAGGTCAATTTTTGACTGCTAGAGTTTCAAAAAAATTGAGGTAAACTGATGTTTGTGGGGGTGAGTTGCCGATGGGGTGGGGGAGGGGGGGGGGAGACCTCGTCTCGAGCACCCTTCCATGCGGGCCCCACCACGGTCCCTCTTTATGGGTGTTCCCGAGCAGTCAGTTTTTATTCTCTAGTATTTTGCTTTGGAGACGGCTACTGTTGAACTGGAAGATAAGCCTGTAACTGTCAACGAGTGACTATGATGACGCAGCAAGCGTTGCTGACAAGAGTACTTGTGCTTGGTTACAGTAAAGTGGTTCAAAACGTAAAGCAACAAGTCCTCTGGGAGAAAAGTCTTATTCGGGAAGTCAACGAGGCACTAGTAGGCTACATGCTAATTTTCCAGGTAATCGTCATGCTTGCTTACGCACTTCTTCCGTCGGTAAACCAGCCTGTCGCACTCGACATAAGGGAAATGAAGGTCCAGGTCCAGGAACCGCTTAGCAAGAGCCTCCTAGTTGTCAGCATCGGTTCTGATGCGGCGACAGACCAGGTGCTTATTTAACAGTCTGAAGAGAAGAAAAGTGCTCGGTGCGAGATCCAGGCTGAATGAAACGTGATCCAGCACGGTCCATCGGAACCGCCGGACCAAATCACACGTGATCAGTGTCGTGTACAACACGATACTCTTCGAAAACAATCGCTGTCATTTCGTACGAATAACCTTTATAAATAATTTCAGCATGGAAAATTAAGTGGTGGCATGCACGGTCTGTCCATGGGTGCGAAAATACTGGTATTAATGATTTACACCCTTCAGGAGCTACAGGTCGAGCTCACGTTTCCTCCCGTGTGGCGCTACGTGTATAAATGTAACACACTCCGCGTTATGTGCTGGAGAGAGAACCAATTCACGTGGCTCTAAGCGCTATGGGACTTAACATCAGAAGTCATCAATCCCTTAGACTTAGAACTAATTAAACCTAACTAACCTAAGGACATCACACACATCCATGCCCGAGGCAGGATTCGAACCTGTGACCATAGCAGCAGCGAGGTTCCGGACTGAAGCAGACAACCAATTCGTTAGGTCTTCATCTTGTCTGATAGCTGTCGCAGTACCCAGCGAGAACACGTCCAATGCGTTGTGTCCGATATTCATTACACTGTCAATGGAGTTAGTTCGTTTGCAGTGTGCCTCTCATGAGTGCGACGACGGGTTTGACTCACACCTTCTGCACGATAACTGTATGCCTGCCTGCCCTGACCTTGATCATCTTCCACATCCGTCCTGTTTTTTATCAAATTCTCATCACCAAAACCATCTACTTCCGTGACGGCACACTGGCTCCGTAAACTTCCGGTAACTGGCGATCCAATGTATCCGGAGATGTTTTCTTTAATCCCGAAAATGTTACTACACTTCGCAATTCAGTCGCGTGCAGTATACTATCCAATGAAACATATCCGGAAGCCCATACGGTAGACATTAATATGGAGTGTGTACACCTTCCATCTTTATATTGGCTTGAACTGTGCTAGGGACATTTTCAGTGAGGTGCTGGATGTCTGTAAGGAAATCGTAGCCCATTATACCTCAAGAGCCGAAACCAGAAAATGTCGTCATATTGGACGCTGAGGTCTGTAACGAAGTCAACGTTCTAACTCATTCCTAAGCTGTTCCATAGGGTTCATATCGGAACTCTGCACAGGGCGCTCTACACTGATCAGCCAGAACATTACGACCACCTACCTAATGGACGATATGTCCACCTAGAGCACGGATAACTCCGGCAACAAATCATGGTATGGGGGTAATGAGGCCTTGGTAGGTCGCTGGAGGGAGTTGACACCATAGCTGGTCACACAAGTCACCTAATTTCCTACATTCCTGGGAGGAGGGCGATGAGATCTAACGCCGCGTTCAATCACATTACACATGTGCACGATCGGGTTCAGATCTGGCAAGTTGGGGAGGCATCATATCAATTGAAACTCGCCACTGTGTGCCTTGAACCGCTCCATCACACTCCTGGCCTTGTGACACGGAGCATTATCTTGTCGAAAAATGCCACTGATGTCGAGAAACATGATCGTCATGAAGGGGTGTACGTAGTCTGCAACCAGTGTACGATACTCCTTGACCGCCACATTTCGCCGCCTGTCCTTTTTTTACCAGACTGCCGAGCCCACGGCGTCTGAGGTCTGTAATAAGGGGTGGCCGCCCAACCCCACGACGTCTGGACGTGGTTTCACCTTCGTTTCGCCACGGTTGAAGACACTCACCACAGCATTCCTCGAACACCCGACAAGTCGTGCAGCTTCCTAAATGCTCGTGCCGAGCCTCCGGGCCGTCGCAAAGTGCCTTCGGTCGGATTCACATAGATCGCACGCCTTCTCCATTCTCCATATGGACAGCACGCTCAGTGATACTACATACAATGTGGGTGTGTCTGACTAGCACTCATTTCTCCCCAGGTGACGCTGCTGTCTCCTGAGCAGGTTTATATCGATGGTAGGTCGGTGGTCACAATTTTCTGGCTGATCAGTGTATTTCAAGAATGTTACTGATCTCAAACCACTGCCTCAAACATGGTGCTTTCTGACAGGATACGTCGTCATGTTGATACAGTCATCGTCTCCAAACTATTCTTTCACTATAAGCAATACACAGTGCTGTAAAATGTGCTCGTACCATTTTTCATTTAACGTTTGTTTTAACTGCAATAAGGAGAATACCTCCTAACCATGAAAAATACCCCCATACCGTAACACCACCTCCTCCTTACTGTTGGCGCTTACAGATGACGGCAGGTAACTCTCTCCGGACATTCGCCAAACCCAGTCCCTGCCATCGGACTGCTACACGCTATAGCGTGTTTCATCACTATAAATCACTTTGCAGTCATACACGGTTCAGTGGCATTGCTCTATACACTACCCCAAGCAATGCTTAGCTTCGACTAGAGAAATGTTTGACTTGACTATTACAGCCCATTCTTTTCAACTCCATACCCACAGTCAATGTGCTAGCTGGTCGGGTGGTAGCACTCTAGAACGCAAGAGTGATTTCTTCCGCTGATTTCATACTATGTTTTTAAACCCACCCTCAAACGTTGTACGGTCCCTGTCCATCAGTGCATGAAGACTGCGTGGTCTTGGTTTAGCTGTGGTCGTTCCTTCGTGTGTCCACTCCACACTGATATCACCAACGTTCAACTTGGGCATCAGCAGAATGGACAAAATGCCAACTCTGGATTTTTTACCTAAGTACCATTTAATGAGTAGTTCACGTTCGAAGTCACTGAGCTCTCTTGACCGAGCCATTCTGTTGTTACTGCTTCTCTACTGACAACACAATGCTTTCCGCCTCCTATTGTTATGGCTTTCACTGCCTGCCCTGACATCTGCACTGAAGAGCCAAAGAAACTTTTACACCTGTCTAACGTCGTGTAGGGCTCCCTCGAGCACGCAGAAGTGCCGCAACGGGACGTGGCATGGACTCGGCTAATGCCTAAGGTAGTGCTGGAGGGAACTGACACCATGAATCCTGCAGGCTGTCCATAAATCCGTAAGAATACGATGGGGTAGAGATCTCTTCTGAGCAGCACGTTGCAAGGCATCCGAAACATGCTCAAAAGTATTCCTGTGTGGGGAGTTTGATGGGCAGCAGAAGTGTTTAAACTCAGAAGAGTGTTACTGGAGCCACTCGGTAGCAATTCTGGTCGTGTGGGTGTCGCATTGTCCTGCTGGAATAGCCCAAGTCCGTCGCAATGCACAGTCGACTTGAATGGATGCAGGTGATAAGACACGATGCTTATGTATCTGTCACCTGTCAGAATCGTATCTAGACATATCAGGGGTCCCATTTCACTCCAACTACACACTTCTCACTCCATTACAGAGCCTCCACCAGCTTGAACAGTCCCCTGCTGACGTGTAGGGTCCATGGATTCATGATGTTGTCTCCATGCCCGTACACGTCCATCCAGCCTACACAGTTTGAAACGAGACCCGTCCGACCAGGCAACATGTTTCCAGTCATCAACAGTTCAATGTTAGTGTTGAGGAGCCCAGGTGAGGTGTAAATCTTTGTGTCGTGAAGTCATCGAGGGTACACGAGTAGGCCTTTGGCTCCGAAAGCTCGTATCGATGCTGTTTGGTTCAAATGGCTCTGAGCACTATGCGACTTAACTTCTTAGGTCATCAGTCGCCTAGAACTTAGAACTAATTAAACCTAACTAACCTAAGGACATCACACACATCCATGCCCGAGGCAGGATTCGAACCTGCGACCGTAGCGGTCGCTCGGTTCCAGACTGTAGCGCCTAGAACAGCACGGCCACTCCGGCCGGCTCGATGCTGTTTCGTTGAATGGTTTGCACGCTGACACTTGTTGATGGCCGACTGCAGCAGTCTGCGGAAGGGTTGCACTTATGTCATGCTTAACGATTCTCTTCAGTCGTCGTTGGTCCCGTTCTTAATAGGATGTTTTTCCGGCAGCAGCGATGTCGGAGATTTGATGTTTTACCGGATTCCTGATATTGACGGTACGCTGGTGAAATGGTCGTACAGGAAAATCCCCACTTCATCGCTACCTCGGAGATGCTGTGTCCCATCTCTCGTGCGCCGACTATAACACCACGTTCAAACTCATTTTAATCTTGATGACCTGCCATCGTAGTAGCAGTGATCGATGTAACAACTGCGCTAAACCTTTGTTGTCATATAAAGGCGTTGCCGACCGCAGCGTCGTATTCTGGTTTTTTACATATTTCTGGATTTGAATGCGCATGCCTATACCAGTTTCTTTGGCTCGTCTGTGTAGGTATCACTTTCGCATTGCATAGGGTGTCGGGGTACTTATGATCAGATAGTGTACATCCGTCTTTTCAGCCAAAAGCCATGAACTGTGTTCTGTGGCAGAGGATCCCTATTTGGAAATTAACAGGAGGATTTTACCATTTACCTGACAATCAAAGGCACTTTCTGGCAGATTAAAACTAGGTAT
This sequence comes from Schistocerca piceifrons, assembly GCF_021461385.2. Classification (NCBI taxonomy): domain Eukaryota; kingdom Metazoa; phylum Arthropoda; class Insecta; order Orthoptera; family Acrididae; genus Schistocerca; species Schistocerca piceifrons. The sequence continues at coordinate 315,891,620 of NC_060139.1, read as the reverse complement.
TGTAGCGAGACTAGCGAGCAAATGGTCTACTGATGAGGTATCCAGATATGACACACGATCCCTCCTATTCCTCCCCACCGTACCTCCCGTTCGCAGCTTTACTCACCCTTACTTTCCCTACTTCAAAGAAGTTATGCTGCGTACCTTGCGGGACAAACACTCGTGCAAGAAAGGATACCACGAAGAATTGGCTCAGTCACAGCGAAGGGAATCTACATCTACATCTACATCTACATTGATACTCCGCAAGCCAACCAACGGTGTGTGGCAGAGGGCACTTTACGTGCCACTGTCATTACCTCCCTTTCCTGTTCCAGTCGCGTATGGTTCGCGGGAAGAACGACTGTCTGAAAGCCTCCGTGCGCGCTCTAATCTCTCTAATTTTACATTCGTGATCTCCTCGGGAGGTATAAGTAGGGGGAAGCAATATATTCGATACCTCATCCAGAAGGGCACCCTCTCGAAACCTGGCGAGCAAGCTACACCGCGATGCAGAGCGCCTCTCTTGCAGAGTCTGCCACTTGAGTTTATTAAACATCTCCGTAACGCTATCACGGTTACCAAATAACCCAGTGACGAAACGCGCCGCTCTTCTTTGGATCTTCTCTATCTCCTCCGTCAACCCGACCTGGTACGGATCCCACACTGATGAGCAATACTCAAGTATAGGTCGAACGAGTGTTTTGTAAGCCACCTCCTTTGTTGATGGACTACATTTTCTAAGCACTCTCCCAATGAATCTCAACCTGGTACCCGCCTTACCAACAATTAATTTTATATGATCATTCCACTTCAAATCGTTCCGTACGCATACTCCCAGATATTTTACAGAAGTAACTGCTACCAGTGTTTGCTCCGCTATCATATAATCATACAATAAAGGATCCTTCTTTCTATGTATTCGCAATACATTACATTTGTCTATGTTAAGGGTCAGTTGCCACTCCCTGCACCAAGTGCCTATCCGCTGCAGATCTTCCTGTATTTCGCTACAATTTTCTAATGCAGCAATTTCTCTGTATACTACAGCACCATCCGCGAAAAGCCGCATGGAACTTCCGACACTATCTACTAAGTCATTTATATATATTGTGAAAAGCAATGGTCCCATAACACTCCCCTGTGGCACGCCAGAGGTTACTTTAACGTCTGTAGACGTCTCTCCATTGATAACAACATGCTGTGTTCTGTTTGCTAAAAACTCTTCAATCCAGCCACACAGCTGTATTAATGATCCACTCTACAGCGAAGTATGCGCTGATTTGAAACGTTAAAACATTAAAACATATGATTTGACGGAAGTAAAGATATGAGGGCGGATCGCAATCTCTTCCCGGATAGCTATGTCAGTAGAGCATTTTTTCCGCGATAGGCAAAGGTTTCGAGTTCGAGTCTACGTGCGGCACACTGTTTTAATCTGCTAGAGAGTTTCAGATCTTCTCACACCCTGCTGCGAAGTGAAAGTTTTTTCTGGAAACATTGTCCGAAACAAACAAAAAATACGAGAGACGTTCAGTAAGTAATGCAACACGTTTTTCCCGACCAATTTTTGTTGAAAAAAACTGAGGAATTTGTTATGAGACAAAGTGGATTTTCCAGCTTCAGCACCTGTAGTTTCATGAAGTTCCGATAGATAACGGCGCTATATGTCCTCTCCAAAATGGCGTCTGTAACGAAGGTGCGTTCCTAGCAGGGAGCCGCCATTGAGTTTCCTTTGGCGGAAAAGTAGAGCGTCGCATATAAACATAGGAGCTTGCAGGATGTGTACGGAGATCGGGCAGTGAACAAAGGAACGGTGGGTCGTTGGGCGAGGCTTCTGTCACCATTGCAAACCTCTCCGATCTTGCGCATGCCGGCCTTCCGTACACAGCACTGACACTTGCAATTTTGGACACTCTCATTCGATGTGACACATACACTCATCTAAAAGTTGGCGTACCTGAAAGGTGTCTGGCAGCTGGGTTCATCGCTGCCTAATAGAAGACCATAATGAGCAACGAAGGGCCATCTGTAAGGGATTACTTGTGAGTTACGAGCCTGATTGTTCAAATGTTCAAACGTCTGTGAAATCCTATGGGACTTAACTGTTACGATTATCAGTCCCTAAGCTTACACACTACTTAACCTAAATTATCTTAAGGACAAACACACACACCCATGCCCGAGGGAGGACTCGAACCTCAGCCTGATTGTGAACAACTCTCAAGTGTATTGTGCTATCCTCATAAAGCCGAGCTGGCCGCTGTGGCCGAGCGGTTCTAGGCGCTTCATTCCGGAGCCGCACTGCTGCTACGGTCGCAGGTTCGAATCCTGCCTCGGGCATCGATGTGTGTGATGTCCTTAGGTTAGTTAGGTTTAAGTAGTTCTAAGTATAGGGGACTGATGACCTCAGATGTTAAGTCCCATAGCAGTCAAAGCCATTTGAACCATAAAGCCGAAAAAAATACTGCAGCGTGTTCGTGGCCACAAAACGAACTTCTCCTTCTCCATGACAACGCTAGGCCTCACTCAACTCTGCACTCCAGGAAAGACCTCGCAAAACTTCATTTGATTGTTCTTCCTCATCCAGCCTTCAGCCACGATCTCGAACCCTGCGACTTACATCTGTTAAACCGAATGATGGATACACTCCATGGGAAATAGTACATAATGGAGAGGTTATTCATCCAGTAAGACGTTGACTCCAACATCGAGCAGTAGAATGGTACCATGCATAAATACAGGCCTTCCCAGTAAGATGGCGTGAGTTCGTCGCATTGAACACAAATTATGTTAAAAAATAGGGTTTGCTAGCCGAAAGGATGGAGAATGTATGGTGCATTGGAATAAGGAATAAAATTAACCTGCTTTCCGATTAAAAACTTACAGAACGCCCCTGGTAAAATGATGTGAATGTACTCCTATTCAGACATGGAAATTACCTTTATACCCCGTGCGACCTGCCGACACCTTACTCGTCGAAGCATGCTTGTACGTGTTTCACTGCGGCAGGCCTGTCGGCGGTGGCGGACGAGGACGAGTTCCACGAGAACCTCATCTTCCGCGGGCTGTTCCGCAAGCGGTCCGTGTCGCTGGAGGACGCGGGGCCGGCGTCCCTGGGACCCCTCGACAGCCCCGCCGCAGGGGAGTTCCACTCGGCGCCCGCCTCCCCGGAGCCGCCCTCGCCGCCCCCGACCGCCGCCCCCGCGACCGCCGCCCCCGCCGCCAGCAGCGTGGCCGGCCGGCCGCAGCTGCCCACGCCCACGCCCGCGCCCGCCCCCGCGCCGCGCACCCAGCGCTCCTCGCCGTCCGCCTCCTGCGACTCGCTGGCCGGCGAGCTGCGCACCGACCACAGCGACGGCATCTGGAACGAGTCCCAGGCCACGGTGAGCGCCTGCGTCTCCCCAGCGGTGAAAGACCGGGGGCGGAGGACTCCCTAAATCTTGCCCGACAACCACACTGCAGCTGTAACAGTCGCAGGACGTTAATTGGGGTTATAACACCCCGCTGCTTCCCGGGATTTGCGAAATTACAAGTTAACAATGACTGTGAATTATGAATTTTGACCTGTGTTGGGATGAGGCATCCGAATCCGAAGTAAATAATGATTATTCCGCGGGAAACAGAAGACGTTATAACTTGATCGTTATTGAATGAGTAATTTCATTCAATAACGATCGGTAAATGATATAATGGAAATAATTTGGAAATACATTTTGCCAGTGGAAATTTTCCCGAAAGAAATAATTAAGTCGTAAAAGCAATTAAAAATCGGTCGCCAGCTCAACTGATGAGCGACAGTACTGTTAAGTACGTGAATAATTGTGTCAAAAATAAAGTTTACCTGTTTGTAGCGCAGCAGGTGGAACGGGGACTTTTACGTAAGTGCCGTGTCAGGCTCAGTAGTCATATAAAATAATGTCATAACAATCTAACTACACTTAAACATTAATGGTTAACTTTCAATAAGTATTTTGATAGTTATTTTGTTCATAATTTGTCAGCTAAGTGCAATGCTGACAACACAGATAATTATCTATCGAGATTTTGAGTAATGGACTGTCATTCTGTCTTTAGAATTACGTACTTTGCACAGCTTAATCTACTGATAATGAAATAGATTGCCAATAATTGATTAACTATGTTTTGAATCATAATAATTCATTAATTGGGCGATTGTCAGGTGGAATAAGCTTTATAGTTTCATGAAATATCTTTGAACTAACTTCAGCTGAATATGCATTGAAATAAATCTTAATAATCAAATTTATTACTTCAGTCTATTATTAAGTTACTACGGTTGGTGTAAGCTTAACCAATCGTTCAAAACAGTCTGAAATTTACTCTTCATCGTCTATGCAAATAATTTCATAATTAACGTATTTTCTCTTGACAATGACGTGACACACTGGGTTCAATAAGGTAAGGATCGGAAGGAACCTACTTGGTATTATTGTCAGGTTGAATGTAACTGCAACACTTCGATTATAAAGTGCTTGTTATAAATTGTTCGACTTCAGAGAAAAGCACAGTCACTGGCAAGCCTTCTACAACTTTATCCTACGAAAATTACGTAGATCTTACATCCCTCGTTGTCGGTGGATCGACGGAAGTCCACGGCGGCGACACAATGTGGCAGCGGGCTTTTACTGTGGCGACTTGTGCCCACAGTGCGCGTCACACTTAAGCCCTCGTTTCTTCAGCACTATGCCCATTAATCCATAACAACTTGCCCGGCCATGCTTCCACTTATGCCGACCATTACTTTCCCGTCGTACTTAGATCCACACACTAGCCTTTAGATGCAACACAGCTAGGAGTAGCAGCACTCGACTGTACGTCTTACTCCGAGCAAAAGCGTCACTGCTACTACTGCCCGCTGGTGCGCTCCCGCGCCCAGCGGCACGACAAAACAATCTCTTTGACTTCATCGTAAACTAAATATGCCCCGACTTGCCAGTGTTAAATATTACATAATTTAAACACAGTATTTGCAACACATATTTACACTAGACAATACATCGATACAAACAGTTTCATGTGTTAAGTAAGCGAAAAAATTCATAGCAAGGACTGCGTTGTAGCGTCACAGGGTCAGTAATTGAAAAGGGTGTGACAAAGGGTTGTAGCCTATCCGAAATGTTATTCAAACTACACAATGAGTAAGCAGTAAAGGAAATCAATTTTGTAAGTTAATTGAAGTTGAAGTGGAAGAAATAAAGACTTCAGCTTTTGCCACTGACCGTGTAAATCTGTCATAGGCAGCAAACGACTTGAAAGGACGGTTGAGCGGAGTGGATAATGTCGCGACACGCTGTTATAACATGCACGTCGAGGAAAGTGGCACAAGGGTGACGGAGTTTAATTGAATTATATCAGGCGAATTTACGGAGCAATAGGGGAGTGGCGAGTCTGGATTGATTAAATGCACTAAACACTATGTTTAGCACACTGCCCTGTATAAAATCAACGTTGCAACCGCCCTTAATTCCTGAATGAGATACACTTCGAAAATAATAACCAGAAAGATCATATCGCATACGAATCTCTTGAAAGGCCTAATAAGTTTACAAAACAAAACTTATTGTATGATGTTTATGTATGTCATCAACACCCAGTCAAAATGCATGTTAATCAGATTCAGTAGAAATTCTGTTCGCCAATAAATATTTTTTTCACAGTTTTAGCAACTGACCTTGAAACCTGCCACTCCTTCTTTAACTTCCCACAACGGTTCATACACCAATATCAGCATTTTTCATGACATGCAATATACCCCAAACACGAAATGTGATTTATGTACAGCGTGATCTGTCTTTTGACTACAAATAAGGAGATGGTCAGGTTTCCGCAATGCGTAAGAACTGTGGAAATTTACTACATTATAATACCATTTGAACATCCAATATGTAGGGATGCTGTAAATTCCACTCCAAATGTAGTCAAAGTGTGATAAAATGCACCTTGTAGATGCAACTAACTCCAGTGATATGCCTTACTATCAATCGGCTATCAACGCCTAATAAACTCTGAGCGTAATTCCTACTGGCGAAAGTCAACAGTTGCAAATTTGTCGTCTCCATCGTCAGATGATCTTGGAGTGCTCCATCAGCATGAAACTGAAAATCACTGCTGATAATCAATTGCAAAAAAGAATTCTAAGGGAAGACGCGAGTGCAATGTGACCCTTAAGCAAAGTGCTGCGTATATTCAAAAGATACGTATTTCCATGGACCAAATTCTGAAATTCCATTATGGATACAATTACACGTATAATAATATCAAGAGAAGTGGAGTGAAGTAATGAATTACCATAGACAAATTAAATATGAATCCACATAATTGACAAAGAAGCCGTGAATACAGATTTGAAATGGACTGTCTTTAGTTCTCTTTAGTATAGTACCTCAGAACGACGCCACAAAATTAGCAGCTCAAGAACATAAAACATCATTTAAAGCTGAAGGAGCTCCTACAAATCGCTTGAGATTACAAATGCCTAACATTGAAATAGGTAAGGATTATTATTTGTTATAAAGGGTGAAGAAAGACTCACACACAGAATCCGTAATTTTCACGAGAGTAGCAACTTGAAACAGCGACAACTTTCTCAGAACATAAAAGTAATCTGAAACTAATTCATATGAAAGCGATTGGAACGTACGCGGGTATGCGCATCTCACCACTTGCATCGACGTGTGCCGGTCAGAAGCTTCAGTATGGCACGTGAGATAAAAGAGCTCCTGTTTGTGACCAGAGTACTATCAGAGATGCAGACATTCCGCTTTTAATCTACCCCTGCTTGTGTGTTAGCCAGGCAGGCAAGGTGCCGCATGTTAAGAGCAGAACGGGCGAGATGCCTTGCTCCCATTCAAACCAAGCTGTGTCCAACCGAAACAGGCTAAGGGAGTCTTGCCTGTCTGGCTGCCCGCCCGTCTCCCCGCAGTGCTACGCTACGTAGCAGTTTATTCTGTACGCCTTCACTGTAGTGTTATGGGTAGCATTCAGAACTTGTTGAAAATACCCTAGTATCACACTACAAGGTTTAATTCAACATATATTTATTTTGGATCAATGTAGGCCAGAAAATGGTGGATTTTGTTTGACCTTTTTTTCTTTCTGGCATATTTGGGGCTTAGTTATTTGTTTCTGCATGAACAGTTCTCTCTGCAACTTCACCCTCTTTCAACCAATGGAAACTGATGGTGAAATCTGCAAACATTTCGTAACATACACGAGGTTCCAGAATAAGTGTTTAGTAACTTTTTACACAATCTGCGTTGCGAGACACCTACCGTTTAATTTGAAGCTGCTCATAAGCGCAATACAATTTTCCCCTGCTGGAATGGCACTCGCAAGTGAGATATGTTCCCCAGTTGTTGACTCTTCCTCAGTCTATATTAAATTTAGTTTGTTAATTTTGCTGCTCTCACCGTTATAATAAATGAGCTGCAGCGCGAGTACTTACGCAGACGTATGTCTGTCTACTCTAGTCACATTGGACTGACAGCGCAACCTGTTGTCAGATGCAGCAGGCTGAACGGGTCCCATGAAGCTTGTCAGGCTTGGGGAAATCCAAGCTGACCTGCCTTAGCCACTGTGCTCTCTGTGTCTCGGTTTCGGCAGCTTGACCTGCTTTAATGGTGTGGTGTGCGTACTGTAAGACCTTGGGTACACACACCATCAGATTATATGACTTGTCGCTCTAACGAAGGAGGCGAGTGTCAGCAATATGTCTCGTGGTCTTATCGTGGCGTGTTTATCTTCTGCCGTTAGGTCAGACGATAGAAATGCCACTTGCACGCTTAGAGTAGCAGATTGACGGTGACCAGCTTTGAACAGAACTTCATTAATTTTCGCACACATTTATTAAAATAATAATAATCATAAACCTTACTTAACTTGATTCTGGATGCTATTTACAATTGGCAATCTGAAGTTCCTTTGATCTTGGTACGTTAATCTTGTTCTCACATATCTCTGATACTTGACAAAGTGTCTATACATTTCTCTTCATGGCTATGTACAGGAATATGATAATCTTATTAGGCGCAGACTGAAACTTGACTACAGACTAATGCAGACCGACTTATCAGAGGTCTGTACACTCGTTCTAATACCTCGAGCGTTCAGGTATCACTGCGCGAGTGTGATCCGCGAGAAGAAAAGGTTCTACGTTAGCAGCAATCTCATTGGCTGCGTTACATATTAATACGCGGATCGGCGGAAGCAGAATTTGGTCCATCTTTATGGCAGCGCCATCTCGTAGAGCGGAGACGGACGAGCGCTGAGCCTGCGCTGTTGTGCTTAGCGGGGCGGGCTCTAGTGGGAAAGTTATGTACGCGCTGACTACGCGGAATTATGTACACAACAAATGGTTGCGGCAGAGATAGGGGCAGGTAAGCTGGAAGGAGAATTTGTACATCTCTGGGTACTGCCCGGCGGAAGACTGGATGAAAAATGCTGAATCCTCTGCGGTTTAGACAGCATGCTGGAATCAACTGAATGTACACGGGCTTTGCGTTCCTCTCGATTGCCACGGGAAGAAATCCCTACATTTCTCCATTTGACAAAGATTCTTTACGTGATCGGACAAGTTGACGCGCGCATCAACTCTCTGCTATCAGCAAGTGACTAACTCGGAGCGTGTTGCAGACCTGTCATATACGAAAATGAGCTCGTAATGAAATGGCCTACTTCCACCATGACTAAGGAATGAGGGCGGTAAAAATTATAGAGGGAGACCGATGCTGGACTGCAGTGATCTGGTTAGAGTTGAACGTAGGTTGCAGCGGTTAAGCAAAGATGAAGATCGTAGCACATGCTGGGTACAAGGTTGTTAAGATATTCTTGTGGTAGGGAGCTGGTTGGGGACTTTAAAAGTACTGGAATCACAAAATAATGTGTTTTTAAACAATAATTTATTAAAAACAATTAAATTCACACAATAAAAGGTAGACCATGAAGAGGATCACAATCACAAGTACTTAACACGGAATTAAACCAAGAACAGTCAGATAAATAGCGCAGCGGTAAATGACACGCGCCTCACACAACAAAATTTAAATTCTGAAGTGTCAAAGCGACAGACAACGAATGACAAATCAAACTGCTGCTAAATAGTTTATCGCCTAAGGGCTTTGTTCATAGGCAGGTAAAGGAAGCCAAATGACAAACTTTGGAACTGTAAAAATGCCTTAAAGCCCAGTTAACTGTATGATTCTTCGAAAAGCCAGCCAAAAATTGTTACAAGCAGATATATTAAGTTAAATCCAAAATTATTCGTAACTACTGTACCGACGGTTTAAGGTCCAATTATAAAAGCGTATTATGATAAGATATACAAACACAAGGAACAATTACAGATTAAAACCAAGAAACCTGAAACAATTGATTTACACTTGATAATTTCATCAAAGGGCATATGACTCAATAAACTTAGTAACTACGTTAAAGCAACACCGTATTTTAGAAACACTGAACTTTACTAGTATTCAAGTACTGTAAGTCAGAACATGAACCGGTTAACTGAGTTAACGACATTTTACAATTATTGAAGGCATTTTAAGGTTTGCCTCAAATTCTCCAAAAATAGAAGAAATCCTTTAGTAACTTCTGTGAGATTCATAGCGCACTGACCAAGCAAACAACAGGCGGAGCTTATATTAAAGGTTCCCTCTAAGAGGCTCTCTTTACAAAAACTTTTTTATTTTATTTTTAATTTTTTAAGTGAACATTTTCATCTAATAATGTAGTATTTAGATCACGATTAATTCAAGTGACGTAGACTGTTGCAGTTAGCATAGCAAGAACAGTTACAGGTTAAGAACATAGATACCAAAAGTAAATAATGTAGCCAGAAACAAATCTTGAGATTTAGAAAAAATTTTAATAGCACTACAAAAGAAAGTCGTACACTAGCGGCCGGCAGACACTTAAGCAAGCTTTACGATTGGTGGAGGTGCCCGAGAATTTGCGCCGAAATTTGATGAAAACACAAGAAGTTCGTAATTAATCGTACAAGAAGTTCTTACAGCCTGGTGCCAAGCATTGTAGTACGCTAAGTTTATACTACAGGAGGATCGTAGGCGAAACCAAAGATTAACCTCAGGATCAGCAAACAACGGCAGTAGCCTCTTAGATCTGCCGACAAACTGAGCAAGGCCCAGGCAACATGATCGAATAAGCAATCGACAGATATTGATAGACGGAGGCCTAGTTCACAAACGTAATAACGGCGACTAATACGTATGTAAAGTACTCATTGGCTAGCTGTTTAAAAAAAAACTGAGCATTATTAATGAACGTATTACCAAATACGTATGTCGTCTGTCACTGCACTACTAAAGCACACAGTCAGGTCCATGCTAATATACACGCCTGGAAATGGAAAAAAGAACACATTGACACCGGTGTGTCAGACCCACCATACTTGCTCCGGACACTGCGAGAGGGCTGTACAAGCAATGATCACACGCACGGCACAGCGGACACACCAGGAACCGCAGTGATGGCCGTCGAATGGCGCTAGCTGCGCAGCATTTGTGCACCGCCGCCGTCAGTGTCAGCCAGTTTGCCGTGGCATACGGAGCTCCATCGCAGTCTTTAACACTGGTAGCATGCCGCGACAGCGTGGACGTGAACCGTATGTGCAGCTGACGGACTTTGAGCGAGGGCGTATAGTGGGCATGCGGGAGGCCGGGTGGACGTACCGCCGAATTGCTCAACACGTGGGGCGTGAGGTCTCCACAGTACATCGATGTTGTCGCCAGTGGTCGGCGGAAGGTGCACGTGCCCGTCGACCTGGGACCGGACCGCAGCGACGCACGGATGCACGCCAAGACCGTAGGATCCTACGCAGTGCCGTAGGGGACCGCACCGCCACTTCCCAGCAAATTAGGGACACTGTTGCTCCTGGGGTATCGGCGAGGACCATTCGCAACCGTCTCCATGAAGCTGGGCTACGGTCCCGCACACCGTTAGGCCGTCTTCCGCTCACGCCCCAACATCGTGCAGCCCGCCTCCAGTGGTGTCGCGACAGACGTGAATGGAGGGACGAAAGGAGACGTGTCGTCTTCAGCGATGAGAGTCGCTTCTGCCTTGGTGCCAATGATGGTCGTATGCGTGTTTGGCGCCGTGCAGGTGAGCGCCACAATCAGGACTGCATACGACCGAGGCACACAGGGCCAACACCCGGCATCATGGTGTGGGGAGCGATCTCCTACACTGGCCGTACACCACTGGTGATCGTCGAGGGGACACTGAATAGTGCACGGTACATCCAAACCGTCATCGAACCCATCGTTCTACCATTCCTAGACCGGCAAGGGAACTTGCTGTTCCAACAGGACAATGCACGTCCGCATGTATCCCGTGCCACCCAACGTGCTCTAGAAGGTGTAAGTCAACTACCCTGGCCAGCAAGATCTCCGGATCTGTCCCCCATTGAGGATGTTTGGGACTGGATGAAGCGTCGTCTCACGCGGTCTGCACGTCCAGCACGAACGCTGGTCCAACTGAGGCGCCAGGTGGAAATGGCATGGCAAGCCGTTCCACAGGACTACATCCAGCATCTCTACGATCGTCTCCATGGGAGAATAGCAGCCTGCATTGCTGCGAAAGGTGGATATACACTGTACTAGTGCTGACATTGTGCATGCTCTGTTGCCTGTGTCTATGTGCCTGTGGTTCTGTCAGTGTGATCATGTGATGTATCTGACCCCAGGAATGTGTCAATAAAGTTTCCCCTTCCTGGGACAATGAATTCACGGTGTTCTTATTTCAATTTCCAGGAGTGTAGCTTTAAGTAATGAACTAACTACATGTCCTGCAACATACAAATAAAATTAAACAGAATGAGATTCAAAGCTAATGTGCAAAGTAAGTTTGAAGAAGCGCTTAAAACACCAGCGAAACAAAGTGAATAAACATCATTTTCATAAAAAAAACAGGACACGGGATAACACAAGAGACAAGCAAACTAGAGGTAAACTTAACAACAGGCGCCTATAATACTGTTTAAACAAATAGCGGTAATTACCAAGAATGATTGCCTATCGAAGTTGGAGGGCTCCAAACGATGTATATCGAACGGGCAATACTCAATCGATTATGGAAGTCTCGTGGTGCGCGTGACGAGTATGTTTCAAGTTGTCACTACAGCAAAGACAAGAAAAGCGTTAGAGAAGCACTTGTAAATTTAAAGGAGATGACTTACCTTACTCGTCGTCGGTGTTATCGTCTTGTGACAGTCCGCGTGATGTATAAGCTGCAGGGACAATTCCTTTTTTCCCGTACCCAGGTTAAACTCTGCCAATATCGCGCAGAAATATCGGCAGAGAGTCGCATGCGTCGACTTTTCCCTGCAAACGGAAGTTGTGAAAGTACAGGTATTGAAACAAATACAGTTCGTCCCTCTGTCCTGGACGCCCTTCTCTTTTTATGGTAGACTTGACAGATTTCCACAGCCGTTCTATATTCTGGGTGTGGACACTGGTGTCATACAAAGAGACGAACTCCACAGAGTGGTACACGAATTCTTGGTCGAAGCCTTCAGCTTTCAGAGACTGGTACGACTGAAAACCGTCTGTGATGACTTTTGTTCCAGGCAGTATGAAGTGTTTTATGAGACCCACTAACGTCACCTTGTCTCAGGACAATACCCTCACAACGAAACACTTGCGTGACTCCCTTTCTGTCCCACCAAAAACCCAAATATGATCTACTTCACTTTTAGAAGGTCGTCCTCTCTGATTCTTTCGTCTAGCAATATGAGATTCGCTACTTCTACTATTTTATTCGGTCCAGCAGTTGGCACACTGTCATTTGTCACTATCACGTAGCACACTTCTCGGCAAAACCCGAAGTAGTCACACACGGTATTTGCCGATAAGTCAGTTTCTGATGCTGTGGCTTGCTACGTATAATCTCGAATCCCACGACACAAGAATTACCCTCGTCTGTATCGATAATTTGGAGGACTCGAACCACGTATTTTTCCTGATGCTGGTTCGTTTTCCGCTAAGTCCTCAATGAAATTGCAACGGAATCTCTGTGGTCACACTCCTCTTACGGAGTTTCGCAAACTTCGCAGCATCACAGACAACACAGTCCCCCCTTTCCTCGTCCGGCAGAAGTCCATATTTCCGGCAAAAAGTCAAACATTTGTTTATGCTGGATATGCATGGAATTAGAGTTTTCCATGTGAGGCAATCCGCAGAAGAAAGTTGAGGAGCAGCACACACTACACTCACTATCAAGAGAAACCGTGTCGATTTCCCAATGGAATCACAAACAATTACGGCGGGAATGTAATGGACACACGCCGGCCGCGGTGGTCTCGTGGTTCTAGGCGCGCAGTCCGGAACCGCGGCACTGCTACGGTCGCAGGTTCGAATCCTGCCTCGGGCATGGATGTGTGTGATGTCCTTAGGTTAGTTAGGTTTAAGTAGTTCTAAGTTCTAGGGGACTGATGACCACAGAAGTTGAGTCCCATAGTGCTCAGAGCCATTTGAACCATTTGTAATGGACACGAACTGAAGGAACAACGCAAAACTGATACAAATGACGATCGCAAATAATTTACCATAACGCGCGCCACGAGACTCCCATAATCGATTGACTATCGCACGTTCGATATGCATCGTTTGGAGCCCTCCAACTTCGATAGGCAATCATTCTTGGAAATTACCCAAATAGCAGACATCTTAAAACACCGGCAACAAGAGAAAAACGGCAGGTAATCTACCAAAGTACATAACCAAGTACCCGTTTCGCACCAAAAGGCAGTCACACTGTTCAGTAAATTACAATTTTACATATTTAACGCATGCTCCCACAAACCGTGAGAACGTGCTTAGTTATCAGGAACAAACGGGCGATTTGGTCCACGATATCGCGTGGGAAGGAGATGCATGAGGAACCAGGGCGGATGAATTTAAAGCCAGAAATGAAGCACCTCACCGTAGGCCACAATACGTGCAGGCAACAGTTCCACAAACAGGCTCGCTTCCTCCAGCGATGAGTTAGAAGTAGTCCAAGTTCCCAGCCAGTGTGCTGCCTTCAGTAACTCTTCACAAGCGAGGCCGCCGCCTTTCAGCAACGTTCGGCCAGTACCGGGGGCTCACAAGTCCTCCATCAAAATGCCCCTCCAATTACCGTTGCGGCAAGTCAGCCACTTCACTTGTCACCAGCCGAACGCGGGAATATATCTTGTCCGCTGCCGCTCACGCGCACCATTTCGCGGTCCATCATTCTCTCGTCGCCGAGCAACGGCCAGAGGTAAAGGAAACGAGAGAAGCTTCCATACCAGCAAAGATATCATGCGTGCGTGGCACGAAGTTCTTGTGGTCGGGCGTTCCATTTCTCCAGTGGCACTGTTGAAAACTGCTGGATAATCATTGGTGCACGTCGACACGCCGCAATACGTGTCCCCAACGTAACCGACGTGTGCTGGATGAGACTTAAGTGAGTGAACGGGCAGGCCAGTCCTTTCGCTGCAAGAGCCCCACCACTTGGGCAGTTCGGAGAGGTTGCGGGTTGTCATCTATAAACATTGGCGAAGGACGAGTAGGACTTGCGCACTGAGGATTCTGTACAAATTTAATCATGTACGTATATGTCGTTCATCTATCTTGAGAATCGAGGTTCTGAACCATTTTTGTCAGTTTCCGATATAGTTACCAGTAAGATATCGGGCCCAGTAATTCCAATACCGTATCAAAATCTCTACAGTAGTTGCTCAGGCTAGCACGGACATGCGAGTAGAAGCGAGTATGGTGCATCAGTTTATACATACAGATATAGAAAAGTTTAAAAATACTTTGCTTGGTTACTAAAACATAACTACAACTTACATTTTATGTTTACATGCACTAATCTTCGTCTATTATTGTTCTAACGGATGATGAATGCAATGTATGTTCTAATGGCAAAAGGATATTTTCTGATATAATTACAGTCTAACAATTTTCATACTCTTTTTACTTTACTCGTACTGTGAGACCCTGCTTCTTGCCAAATTTGATGAATCTACATCAACGAGAAGTACCTTATAGGTTTTGAACAGTGAGTTCGCGATTTTCAAAACACGTGATATAAATGGCCAGATCATTTGATTCCATTGAGATAAACTACATCCGAACAGGGCTCGGAAGGCCCCACGGTACCGACCGACTGCCGTTCCATCCTCACCCGTTAGTCCTTACTGAATGCGGACATGGAGGGGCATGTGGTCAGCACACCGCTCTCCCTGCCGTTGTCAGCTTTCGGAAACAGAGCCGCTATTTCTCAATAAAGAAGCCCCTCGATTGGCCTCACGAGAGCTGAGTACTCCCCGCTTGCTGACAGTGTTCGTCAGATCCGGAAAGTCACCCATCGAAGCACTACCCTAGGCCGACAGCGCTTAACTTTGGTGAGCTGATTGGAACCGGTTTCACCAGTGTGGCAGGGCCGTTGGTGATTGCATTAACTTATAACCTTAAATTTTATACACCGCCAAGGAACCATGGACCTTAGTATTTGAATTTGATACGCCAACCTGTTCATGAGACAAAACGGTCTTAACAGACGGACAGACAAATAGACAGACGGATAAAAATTGACCAAAAAAGTATTTATTCGTGTTATATAATTACAAATTAAGAATTTTCGGATTTTTTTTTCCTTTACCTGTACTGTTAGACCTTGATTCTTGACGAATTTCATGATTCCAGATCAATGGAAGGTACCCTGTAGATTGTGACGAGTGGGTTTGCGAGCTTCAAAATATGTGACATAGACGGCCGAATCTTTTGACTGAATTGACATAGAACTTTAAATATTTCACATCAACAATGGATCATAGACTTTAGCAGGTGCCGGCCGAAGTGGCCGTGCGGTTAAAGGCGCTGCAGTCTGGAACCGCAAGACCGCTACGGTCGCAGGTTCGAATCCTGCCTCGGACATGGATGTTTGTGATGTCCTTAGGTTAGTTAGGTTTAACTAGTTCTAAGTTCTAGGGGACTAATGACCTCAGCAGTTGAGTCCCATAGTGCTCAGAGCCATTTTTTGAACTTTAGCAAGTGACACAGATTTGAATTTGATAGATCAACCTGTTACGGAGAAAACAGAGTCTTGACAGAGGAACAGGCTGATGAACAAAAATGATGACAAAATCTTTCCATGTGATTTGATTATAAGTTACAATTTTCAGATTTTTTCCTTTTGCAAATTTCATGATTCTAGGTTAACAAGAAGCACCATATAGATTTTAATAAGTGAGTTTTCGAATATCAAAATGCATGTCATAAATGGTCGTATGTTTTGATTAAATTGATTCTGAAGCTTAAAATTTTTCCACTGCCAAGGGACCTTAATATGTAACATAAATTAGAAATCAATACGTCCACCCGTTCCTGAGAAAAAGGGCTTCTAGTAGTCGAACAGACAGGCAGGTAGACGGACGGACAACAAGGCGCTCCCGTAAACTTTTACAGATTGAGGCGCGGAACACTAAAAATGAAGGCAGGGCTGAATGCATCCCTGAAAAGACGCACATGGCGAAGGAGTACGTAAGTCGTAATTACTTGACCACTGTGTGTACCGTGTTCAAAGATTTTTAATCACTGCGGCCTTGAAATGTTATGCGTCCCCAGATTAATAGCTGAACCACGATTACATTCGACAATGGCGGATGTAATCTCATATGATGAAAGGTAGGAAAACATAATGCACCCACCGCAGTTATCGAACTTCAGAATTTTGTGGTTCAGGTGTAATTTGTTGCATGGACGTAGCGACCTCGAAATCGTTAAACACGGAACATTCACCAGACAACGTAATTGTGACACTGCACTCCTTCGCCACGTGCATCTTTTGAGAGGTGCATTCGGCCCTGATTTCATTTTTATGGACGGCAGTGCTTGACCACTTGGAACAGCGCTGATGGATGAATTCTTGGAACGAGAGGACATTCGGAAAATGGATTGGCCTGCCGTTTCCCCGACTTAAATCCCATCGACCACGTGCGGAATACGTTGGGAACACGTGGTGCAGAACGTACACGTGCATGAACGATTCTCACGCAGTTGTCAACCGAACTGGTGGAGAAACTGAACGCTCTACCATAAGGATTCCTCACTAAACTTGTGACCAACACGGGAGTACTTTACACAACTGTCGTTGCCGTCCGTGGTGATCATAATGCGTATTAACAACCATGTCCTGCCATTTGTAATGTCCGAGAGACAAACATGAATCCTGGCGACATCAGTGTAACTATTGTTAAGTGTGATTTCTGTTCGACTCATCGAGTATTTATTTCAGTTACCTTCTGTTCTATACTGTCCTGTTATTGCTGTGTATGGTCCAAGTTTCTTCGAGGTACGTTACTTGGTGGTGACTCATTACGCAACAGTTATTTTCATCCTTAAGTTTTTCCCACCAGTCTATTGATACTGTTTGTCATACTAAAATTATTATTTATTATCTATATTTGACGTAAAAGAAATACTGTGTCTGTGTAAAAATCCTTCTCAGATGTATGTATAAGAGAAAGTCTGAACGTCCTAATCTGATCATGTGAAGTAAATACACTACTGGCCATCAAAATTGCTACACCACGAAGATAGCGTGTTACAGACGCGAAATTTAACCGACAGGAAGAAGATGATGTGATATGCAAATGATTAGCTTTTCAGAGCATTCACAAAAGGTTGGCGCCGGTGGCTACACCTACAACGTGCTGACATAACGAAAGTTTCCAACCGATTTCTCACACACAAACACCAGTTGACCGGCGTTGCCTGGAGAAACGTTGTTGTGATGCCTCGTGTAAGGAGGAGAAATGCGTACCATCACGTTTCCGACTTTGATAAAGGTCGGATTGTAGCCTATCGCGATTGTGGTTTATCGTATCGCGACATTGCTGCTCGCGTTGGTCGAGATCCAATGACTGTTAGCAGAATATGGGATCGGTGGGTTCAGAAGGGTAATACGGAACGCCTTGCTGGATCCCAGGACGGCCTCGTATCACTAGCAGTCGAGAGACAGCCAACTTATCCGCATGGCTATAACGGATCGTGCAGCCACGTCTCGATCCCTGAGTCAACAAATGGGGACGTTTGCAAGACAACAACCATCTGCACGAACAGTTCGACGAAGTTTGCAGCAGCATGGACTATCAGCTCGGAGACCATGGCTGCCGTTACCCTCGACGGTGCATCACAGACAGGAGCGCCTGCGATGGTGTACTCAACGACGAACCTGGGTGCACGAATGGCATAACGTCATTTTTTCGGATGAATCAAGGTTCTGTTTACAGCATCATGATAGTCGCATCCGTGTTTGGCGACATCGCGATGAATGCACATTGGAAGCGTGTATTCGTCATCGCCATACTGGCGTATCACCCGGCGTGATGGTATGGGGTACCACTGGTTACACGTCTCGGTCACCTCTTGTTCACATTGTTGGCACTTTGAACAGTGGATGTTACATTTCAGATGTGTTACGACCCGTGGCTCTATCCTTCATTCGATTCCTGTGGAACCCTACATTTCAGCAGGATAATGTACGACCGCATGTAGCAGGTCCTCTACGGGCCTTTCTGGATACAGAAAATGTTCGACTGCTGCTCTGGCCAGCACATTCTCCAGATCTCTCACCAACTGAAAACGTCTGGTCAATGGTGGCCGAGCAACTGGCTCGTCACAATAAGCCAGTCACTACTCTTGATGAACTGTGGTATCGTGTTGAAGCTGCATGGGCAGGTGTACCTGTACACGCCATCCAAGCTCTGTTTGACTCAATGCCCAGGCGTATGAAGGCCGTTATTACGGCCAGAGGTGGTTGTTCTGGGTACTGATTTCTCAGGATCTATGCACCCAAGCTGCGTGAAAACGTAATCACATGTCAGTTCTAGTATAATATATTTGTCCAATGAATATCCGTTTCTCATCTGCATTTCTTCTTGGTGTAGCAGTTTTAATGGGCAGTAGTGTAAATAACTTACGTAACCAAGCCTCGAAAAGAAATTAATATAATGCAGTTCTGATTCCGATACCTACTATACTTCGACGGTATACAAGTCCGATCGTTCAGTTCAGAAGCCCCAAGGAAAAGAACGCGTACCTGAGTAGAAAGAACGTCCAACAGGATCAGTGCCAACCATAATTATTGGATGGCGTCCCTCCCCTCTATCCACGTACCAGGCTGTTTACCCTTATTATAGTTTTATGTTGCTTCTGAGACAAAATCGTTAACAAGATAACAGTTAGCCTCTAGTTGATCATAAGTGACTATTCCTCCTTAGATAACTTTACTATGTTTAGGTCTCTACTAACTGATCTGTAGCTGTTCGCTATCTCGCTGTGGCGTTTTTGTATTCAAACTTGGCGCCGCTAACATTTAAGGAGGCGTCATCTGCATTTACACACACAGATCACTCACTCAAGCTAACACAGATACACCCTCAGATCATTCGGTATTAGATGTATTGAAATAACTCATTTATACTGCATAGCGAGCAGTGTCAATGGAAAAGAGCAGATTATAGGACGCAGGTTAGAAAATATGAATTAGCACTCCGCTGCTGAGCGGATTTGGAATCCAAGAGCTCTTTGACTTGGGCGTCAAGCGCTACATCTAGCTACATACCCCACAAGCCCCCACACGACGCATGGCGGAGGGTACGTCGTGCCACTGGTAGTCATACCCTTTCCTGTTCTTTCCATCTGAGAATGGAGCTAGGGAAAATCGACTGTCTAGATGCACGTGTTTTGCACGAGGCCTCATTTCTCTTACCTTGTCTTCGCGGTCCTTACGCGAGATCTATGTTGGTGGCAGTAGGACCGTTCTGGAGTTTGTCTAAAATGCCGACTGTATAAACTTTCTCAGTATTGTTTCGCGAAAGAACGTCTACTTCCCTGTAGGGATTCATATTTAAACTGAGAAGAATTTCTGTAATACTGATGTGTTGATCGAACCTACGAGTAACACATCTGAGAGCACGCCACTGAATTGCTTCCATGTATTCCTTTAACCTGACCAGTTGGGGATCGTAAACACTCCTCCAGAGATCAAGTAATACATCACACAAGTGTTCTTTACGCGGTCTCCTACGAGCTACACTCCCACAAAATACAGCGTATATCAAAAAGAATCATCCAAATTTTAAAAAATCGTAATTATTATGTTATTTTGTGAGCGTGATCAACGTACTGTTGGACAGAGCAAACTCTCGAGTTTTACATGGTTTCCATTGTAGCAGCAGTGTGCGCCCATTTCAGTTGTAATACAAATGGAGTCAGTTCTACAGAAAGCGTTTTGTGTTCTACGTTTTGCGCAGTGCGGGTCAATAATAACTGATTAGGTGACTTTCGTACTAGGTATGACGTAGATCCTCCTACAGCATAGAGCATTAAACGATAGCATGAACAATTCCGAGAAACAGGTTATTTGTGTAAAGGCAATTCGCCGGGGGCGTCCTCAAGTGTCTGACACAGACGTCGAACGCATGGATCGGTGGCACTGGACCAAATGATTCAGCCTTACATTACTGCCTCCTAGATCACCCGACCTGACTGTATGTGATTATTTTTTGTGTGGGTTTATAAAATACTCTGTTTACCAACAACAATGAACGAACTGAGACATCGCATAACAGCAGCTGTGGAAGCTGTAACTCAAGACATGCTCGCTGCAGTGTGGGAACAATTTGAATACCGTGTTGACATATGCAGTGCATCTCAAGGGGAGCATATTGAACACCTATGAAAAAGAATGAAAAAAAACATTTTTGAGTTTCCTGTTCATCAAAACACTAAATTCATTGTATATGTTTATTAGTTTCAGAAATATAGACTTGCCAAATCCAATGATTCTTTCTGATATATCTCGTACTTCAAATAAAACGCAGTCAAGCATTCACGTTCCCTACTATCAACCTCACGTGCTGATTCCATTTTAATTGAATCAACTGTGGGTTCTTGGTGAAACATTATAAATTAACTAAAAAGACACTGTTTTTGGCCTTGTCTAACAATTTTATTATTGATGTTAGTGCACAACCTAGGTTTCGGGTTATAAGCCCATTTTCAAGTACATTACTGATTGCCAAAGACGATAAAGCACAGATAAACTATAACACTGGCCCGCGAGTTTGCGCCAAGTACAGCGCTATAGCAGGCCGGAGTGGCCGAGCAGTTCTAGGCGCTACAGTCTGGAACCGCGCGACCGCTACGGTCGCAGGTTCGAATCCTGCCTCGGGCATGTATGTGTGTGATGTCCTTAGCTTAGTTAGGTTTAAGTAGTTCTAAGTTCTAGGGGACTGATGACCTCAAAAGTCCCATAGTGCTCAGAGCCATTTGAGCCATATAACGCTATACTCACAGACTAGTGTTACCCTCTGGGAGGATTTTTGCAATTGACCGTGTGATTACCTAATGGACAGAGGACATCGAACATTAATTTCGTATAAGTGGTAATTAATACAAAGACTTAACAAGCGTTACTTTGGAGAGGATACAAGTAATGAAGTTCATGTGAATGAAACAACAAACGACCGCTAGCCTAATTAGGCATAATAATTTGAAATATTATATTCAAAAAATTTAAATATGATTTTGCATAAGTAATTTTCATTAATTCTCTCTTTTAATAGTGCACTGGATACTCATGAGTACAGGGCGAATTAAGTAGTGAATAGCAGTAGTTATCATTTGCAAAAATCAGTAATCACAGGAAGACACAGGTACTTTACACATGATAATAATGCTTACTATAGCAATCATTAAACAACTCTGCCGTGAGATGTTGCCACAGCACACACTGGACCAAAGTTGGGTATGAAATGAGTCATGATTTAGCTAACATATACATACCACAAATGAAATTAAATTATCATACGTAGTCATTTTTTATACTCTCATTATTAGAATGTCACAGATTTCTTTTAATGTCAATAAAATTCCTAATTATCTTTTAATTTGAGGAAAGATTACTGTGGGGACCCATAAACTGTTACTTTTTCTACAGGCAAACTCTGATTATTTTATAAACAAATTGCAAATGACCCAAACGCTGTAGAAAGTAGTTCATGGTAATTGTAAGCTCAAATTATGTGCCTTTTTCATCACCTGTGAAGCAGGTAGTTTTACATTAACTCTTACACACTCTGACACTGATCTTTTGTACATTTAAACCAAAACCAAATTATCATTTGGTTAGAAACAGGATGCTCGGATTTCTGCACACTTGGGATAGGATCCTGCATCGCTTCATGACTAGGATAACGTCGGGGTTCAAACACAGGTTCATAGCACTTGAATTATTATTGAGAAAAACACTCACACAAATGTACTGGTCCATGTTATTATACATATCTGTGTTCCTGTAGTTGGCGGAGCAATGGCGCAATAGTAGTGGCAAGCAGTGTGGCGGTTAACTGGTCCCACGCTCTTGAACTTGAATATTCTCTACCAATTCTTCTTGGCGACGTAATTTCCTCATTTTAGAGCCATTCCATAATGTCAGGAGCACCATCCGACAGCCGAATCCATATCCGAGGCAAGTTTTCAACATATATTAGCTTCCAAATGCCTCACTTGGCACCCTCAATGTTAATCGTACAACGGCTAGCCACTGACTGCGTAGCGTGCTCCCTCAGTAGCCGCCCAGATCGACCGCCAAAACCACCTTTTACCGTGCGCCAAGCCACTTCCGTAGTTGAGGCGGTTCCCTACATCTTTTATACTACACGATACAAATTCCCTAAGCGTGAACCAGCATTCAAAATACAATTTCTCTTTTATGAGCAGACATGTATTATAGAATTCCATTATTTTTAAATATCCTTTAGCTACAACAATAAATATATTATAAACTTCAACTTTCTCTCTGACACAGTTGCATAGTATAACCTAATTACAATCGATATTGGTGTTACAAAACATGATAACAGGGCAAAGATAAAAAAAATGGCTCAAATGGCTCTGAGCACTATGGGACTCAACTGCTGAGGTCGTTAGTCCCCTAGAACTTAGAACTAGTTAAACCTAACTAGCCTAAGGACATCAC
This sequence comes from Schistocerca piceifrons, assembly GCF_021461385.2. NCBI lineage: Eukaryota > Metazoa > Arthropoda > Insecta > Orthoptera > Acrididae > Schistocerca > Schistocerca piceifrons. The sequence continues at coordinate 315,868,586 of NC_060139.1, read as the reverse complement.
AAACATCCATGCCCGAGGCAGGATTCGAACTTGCGACCGTAGCGGTCTCGCGGTTCCAGACTGCAGCGCCTTTAACCGCACGGCCACTTCGGCCGGCTGGCAAAGATAATCATCTCAACTTCTTAAGGTATCGATCCGTAGCTTAATCTATAATTACGTTAATGACTATTTTTTAACAAATTACATACATTATTACACATTCAGCGAATACACTACAATGACCAGACTTAAGTTATGCATCACCAAGAGCGTTTTAACTACGATGGGCTGGTCCGAAAGTTTTGCGTCTATCAAGGAGTTGTGATCTCATCTAAAAGAGGTGAATTATTGAATTGGATTTGCTCATTTAATAATAGGTGCGGGGATGTACGCGTCTTTCTTTTAATTTCTAAAATTTTTAATTGGTTGAGTTTGGCCCCCTTTTCCTCTGTGTGTAGGACGTGTACATCTATTGTGTATTTGTGGTTATTGTTCAGGCAATGTTCTGCAAAGGCTGAATCAGGCTTCCTCAATCTCCAGCTTCTGTGGTGTTCTTTAAGCCTGGTGCAGACTGACCTCCCCGTCTGTCCAATGTAGCAAAACTGACACGGCACGTAATTTTATAAACCCCACTTGTTCTGACAGCTGGTTGTTTATCGTATCGCGACATTGCCGCTCGCGTTGGTCGAGACACAATGACTGTTAGCAGAATATGGAATCGGTGGGTTCAGGAGGGTAATACGGAACGCCGTGCTGGATCCCAGGACGGCCTCGTATCACTAGCAGTCGAGATGACAGGCATCTTATCCGCATGGCTGTAACGGATCGTGCGGTCACGTCTCGATCCCTGAGTCAACAAATGGGGACGTTCGCAAGACAACAACCATGTGCACGAACAGTTCGACGACGTTTGCAGCAGCATGGACTATCAGCTCGGAGACTATGGCTGCGGTTACCCTTGACGCTGCATCACAGACAGGAGCGCCTGCGATGGTGTACTCAACGACGAACCTGGGTGCACGAATGGCATAACGTCATTTTTTCGGATGAATCCAGGTTTGGTTTAGAGCATCATGATGGTCGCATCCGTGTTTGGCGACATCGCGGTGAAAGCACATTGGAAGCGTGTATTCGTCATCGCCATACTGGCGTATCACCCGGCGTCTTGGTATGGGGTGCCATTGGTTACACGTCCCGGTCACCTCTTGTTCGCATTGACGGCACTTTGAACAGTGGACATTACATTTCAGATGTGTTACGACCCGTGGCTCTACCCTTGATTCGAAACCCTACATTTCAGAAGGATAATGCACGACCGCATGGTGTACATCCTGGTCAGGGCTTTCTGGATATAGAAAATGTTCGACTGCTGCCCTGGCCAGCACATTCTCCAGATCTGTCACCAATTGAAAACGTCTGGTCAATGGTGGCCGAGCAACTGGCTCGTCACAATACGCCAGTCATTACCCTTGATGAACTGTGGTATCGTGTTGAAGCTGCATGGGCAGCTGTACCTGTACACGCCATCCAAGCTCTGTTTGACTCAATGCCCAGGCGTATCAAGGCCGTTATTACGGGCAGAGGTGGTTGTTGTGGGTACTGATTTCTCAGGATCTATGCACCCAAACTGCGTGAAAATGTAATTACATGTCAGTTCTAGTATAACATATGTGTCCAATGAATACCCGTTTATCATCTGCATTTCTTATTGGTGTAGCAATTTAATGGCCAGTAGTGTATATAGAGAACGACAGAGCTCCTATCACACTTCTGTGGGGCATTTCAAACGGTACCCTTGTATCCGGTGAACACTCTGGCTTTGAGTTGTATTATTTAAAACGTCTTCAAGCTACTCACGTATCTGAGACCCCATTGCATATGCTCGGACCTCTGTTCACAGTATGATCCTAGCATTAGTATTTACGATTTGGGTTCCTATGTGGTGCTTTGACGACCAGAGCTCAACGTAGCACACAGAAGAAGCAAAACCGTTTAACACACTGTGGCACTCGACGTTTGCAGGTACTGCAGGCGGGCGAGGGGGGCGGCCTGGGCCTGGACACAGAGTGTGGGGCGGTGCCGGGCAGCCCCGGCAGCTTGGCGATGACGCCGTCTTCCCGGCGGAAGCACCTGCTGCTGCTGCAGCACCAGCAGCGCTCCTCCATGGACACCGACGCCCTCGACGAGGAGCTCGACCTCTCCGACGTCACCCAGGTACGGCCCGCAACACGCTGTATGGCGCGCTCACACATTCATTAGGACGCCGTGTTGCTCCTCTTGCGGCACCTCAACGGGGCGTGACTCACAGTGTACATCGAATGAAATTTTCTCAGTTTCTAGGACACGTCAGTTCGAATAAAATGCTCGACCTTTCGAGGGCCACCTCCGCTGTCGTCGTCAGGAATAAAACCACTGACTACGGGGACTGACTCGGTTTTCCGCTTATATAGCCATTACTGCGGCCTCTGGCACCAACCAGAGAAGGCTGCAACGAAGCATGCGCAGAGGGTGAGTTGGGTAGCTGATAGCAGCTCCGGTCCGCCGAGGGACGGAGGCCCACGAGAAAGATAGCACGCGGCGCCTACGTCACAGCACGTGACACTGCAGATCTGACCATTGCCAGCAGCAGTCTCCGCCGGGAATCGAGTAACTATTTCAAACGGGTTTCACAATTCTTGGCCGTGTATTTAAATGCATGCAAGTTGTCGACAGCACACGACAAAATAAAGACCTTAAGTGTTTATTTTTTCAATCAAATATTGATTTCGCATGGTTCCTGCACGTAGCCGAGCGTTCGCGGATGCGCTTGACAATTCGACTAGTGTGACGCCACAAGTTGGTTTTAGGGCCCGTGTATCTCGTTGGCCCTTCGCGCCACCTGACGTCACTCGGTCCCGTGTGGACCGGAGCTGCTATGAGCTGCCTAATCAGCTTCCGCGCATGTGTCGTTTCGGCATTCTCTGATTGGTGGCAGAGGTCGCAATAGTTGGTATATAAGGAGAAAACCGTGACAGGGCCGCAGCCAGTGGTTTTACTCCTGACGACGATGGCGGAAATGGCCATCGAAAGCTCGAGAATTTTATTGGAACTGACACGGCTTGAAAACCGAAAAGATTTTATTCAGATATGCCGCTGCGAAAGACTCCAAGAATACATTCATGACTGTTAATGTCGATCGTATAACGGGTAATATACCATGCTGTATAACATTTTTCTTAAATTTCAACACAATAATATAAATCTAATAGTAAATAGTTGACGTGAATAATGAGAATGTAGATACGCTATGTGATCAAAAGTATCCGACACCTACTAGTGGACATTAATATGCGTTCCACACTTCAGCCTCATGACGGCTTAAGCTCTGCTGGGGACACTATCAGTGCTGTGTCTGGATGTCCGTCGAGGAATGGCAGCCCATTCCTCCTCAAGAGCCGAAATCTGAGAAGGTAGCCTTGTTGGGCACTAGGGCGTAGAGTGTAGTCGACGTTCTAACTCCTTTTAAAGGTCTACCATTGAGTTCAGATCGCGGCTCTAGGCAGCTTAATCCATTTCAGGAATGTTGTTGACAACTAACCATTGTCGCACAGACGAAACGATTCCATCTCATGTTCATACAGTCAGTCATCACCTCCGAAATATTCCTCTGTTCTATGTGGTACACAATCCTATTAACTGTGTTCACAACTTTCCGCAAATAGAATTTTCTTAAGCTCATGAAGGGCACCTGTCCCTTACCACAATAAAACACCCCATTTAGTAGCACCAACTCTTCCATACTTCACTGTTGACACTACACATGACAGCAGGTGATGTTCTCGAGGCATTCGCCACGCCAAATCTAAACATTTCCATCGGACTGACACAGGATATAACTTGATTCATCACTCCAAACTTGTTTCTAGTCATCAATTGTCCAATAGCGTCTCTCTTACACCACCTCAAGGGTTTTTTCTTATTGATTGAATAAATGTATGGCTTATGAGGATCTCTTCGACCACTGCACTCCATTCTTTTTAATTACTCGCACAAATGAAACGTGCTGTCTGGACTTCTGGTAGCACTTTTAATCTCAAGAGTGATTCCTTTCATTGATTTCATGCTATTTTCTGCAATAGCTTCCGCAATACTCGACGGTCTGGGAGCGTCAGCACATGGGCCTACCTGGTTTTCGTTTGGCTGCTCCATAGCGTCCCTGTCACAGTCACATCGCCACCATTCGACGAGGGCGGCTTTAGAAGGGTTGAAAAGTCCCTTATGGATCAGGTGACGTCAAACAACTTGTTCAAATTCACTGAGCTTTTCTGACCCACCTACTCGCTTTTACTGCTCCTCTACTGGCAACACAATACTCACCGCCTCCTTTTACGCTGGCGGGTCGTTCCTTCATGAAATGATCAATTTAGCATTGCATCGGGTAGCCCAGATACTTTTATCGCATAATGTACAGTTGAAAAAAAAAATCGGTTATTCATTTCGGACGTGTTATGGCGTATTGCATACTATCAAGGGGTATGCTTATAATTCCATTATATACTCCTTTAAAATCCAGTTAGAGATAGCGTAAGGCATCGTACTGATAAGGCGCTCCATACTGGTGTATTTTTTCCCGGCCAGTTGGCTTCGGGAATTCTACTTTTTCCTGAACGTGCACACTAAACTGCCACCGTATTTGGAAGTCACATGGTAGCTCACACTGTGGCGCCCATTCTCAGTGTGCCGCAGTGGTTTGAGGGAACGCGACGCAGAAAGCTGACAGGGCCCACAGACGGGAGCGCTTTGTCTCGCACTGTATCTGCTGTTAGACTCGCGTTCTGTCGACTTTCCGAGAGTCGTCAGCTGCCTCCAATCCGGATGAGTTTCAGACAGGCGGCACGGCTGTTCTACTCAAAGTTCGCTCATTCCAGCACACTCATTTTCCCAGCAGGGAGCCTTGTGCAGCGATTAAAAACTACCAGATCCCGCAAATTCTTCTCAGGTGATAGACTGACAGCAGCGTGAGAAACTACGTAGCGTACACTAAAACAAAACCAGAAGTGAGGCTGAATGAGCCACATTACAAATTCTAGGGTTACCACAATCTAATTTTAAATCCATTGAATGGTGAGAAAGTACGATATCCCGCCGTTCCGCAGATATTAGTGGGTCAGATGGTGTCTGCAAGACGCAGTGACTACAACGGTACCGAGGGCGTGCAAAGTTTTTCATGTGTTCCTGTCTCAAGAGTGTGGTTCTGCAATAACGTAAACTGCGCAGTACGATTAATGGTTCACATTTTGGAAAACCATTAATTGTCTCCCACTGCAAAGTTTGAAATTTGGCTCAAAGGTGCCTACAGCCTTTCTCTATTATGCTACAAAAGCTTGGCGCCCTGCGATACCGCCCTTGTGTTCGGCCACGCTTCAAACGGCAAGGTGTCAATACACGCTAAAAAAAAAAAAAAAAAAAAAAAAAAATAGGCCAGAGCTCAAAAGTTCATGTGAGGTGTATGGCGGATTAATGATTTCGCATCGGCATCGAATTTCACCACAATTATGCTCAATGCCACCGCTCACCTGTCACAAGATGGGAAGGTCCCCACTAACCCTCTCACCTACAGTTCGCCCTTTCTTCTGATACATCAACGATGGAGAAACGAACTGCGACGTCCAGTGTTGAAAGCAGCTGGTTTTCTTATGGATCTCCAAGGAAAATATTTCAAACATACTGCATCCAGAATCGACAAGAAAAGGCTTGAGTGGGTGGCATAAAGGGCAGCGATGAAACCACCCCTTCCCCTGGGGCGTAGTTTCCCACACATTTCGTGGTTGATGCCCACACGATTTTGATCTCAAAGGGGTGCGACATTGACGCATGCGTGATTAAAATAGCGAAGTCTCTGTAAGACCATCCAGTTCTGCAACATCTATGGTTCCACCCACCCACTTTTCTTGAGCGCCTTAAAAATGTATCTGTACCGGCAGAATATTTGACGAGAGTCCTGGGGGCCTGCAGACAGGCTAAGTTGCTCCCCCTGCGCTTGTTCGTAGGCCAACCGGAGTGGGTACGGTGTCAAAGGCATTATTGCCTGTCTGCAAGCGCTTAGTACTTCGTCACGGCTCGTCTGTGTTCAGCTACATTTTTAAAGTGCTTAATAAAGGCCGAAATGGGGTCTTAGAAGAAATCTCACCCGTTTTATTCACATACGTGACAATGTCGCACCTCTCTGTGAACACACCACAGGAGAGTGCGAAACAGGGCTGAAAAAGCATGAGCACCCTCTGCTGCTACTGATGGCGTTCAAATTTCGTCAAACGGTTTTTGAACGATCCTTAGTGGTTTCATCCTGTACACCCGAGCAAGAATTGTGGTCAAACTGCTCTCCAAACGGGTGCGATCATGTTCAGTGGGGTTTACAATATTATTTGTGATCTTTCTTTGCCACTTGTTAACAAAATTCCTGGCTGGGGTGGTGACTTGCCAGTTTGTGCGGCTATCGGTCCGTATGTGTTGGTTTTCGATACACGCTGTGTTGTCACCAGCAAATCTAGAAAGCGTAGCCGTTTGTCCTTTTCCACTTTGGTGGTAAATTTTATGTTGGCATGGAGGCTGTTCAAATGTCTTAGGAAGTCACCGAGCTGTTTCTCACCTGGCTCCATACAATAAAGGTATCATCGACGTATCTGAACAACACCTTACGTTTACAAGGTGTCAAGCCCATTGCCTGTGCTTTGAAATGTTCCATGACGAAGTTGGCCACCACTGGACTAGGAGGACTACCCATGGTGACGTTTTCCAGCTGTTCGTAGAAGTTACCATTCCAAGTAAAATAGCTCGCGGTGAGACATTAATGAAAGATCTTGGTGATGTCTCGCAGCAAAATGAAGCCGATGTGCTTTAGAGAGTCGCTGAATGGCTCTTTGGTGAACAGAGAAACATCATCAGAGCTGACCAGGATGTCGTTTGGTCTAAGTTTTAGTTTCCTCAGCTTCTGAGTGAAATGTCCTGAGTCCTTTATGCATGTGTCAGTCTTTCTCACGTGCGGCTGGATAAGAGCGACCAAGTGTTTTGCCGGTATATACACTCCTGGAAATGGAAAAAAGAACACATTGACACCGGTGTGTCAGACCCACCATACTTGCTCCGGACACTGCGAGAGGGCTGTACAAGCAATGATCACACGCACGGCACAGCGGACACACCAGGAACCGCGGTGTTGGCCGTCGAATGGCGCTAGCTGCGCAGCATTTGTGCACCGCCGCCGTCAGTGTCAGCCAGTTTGCCGTGGCATACGGAGCTCCATTGCAGTCTTTAACACTGGTAGCATGCCGCGACAGCGTGGACGTGAACCGTATGTGCAGTTGACGGACTTTGAGCGAGGGCGTATAGTGGGCATGCGGGAGGCCGGGTGGACGTACCGCCGAATTGCTCAACACGTGGGGCGTGAGGTCTCCACAGTACATCGATGTTGTCGCCAGTGGTCGGCGGAAGGTGCACGTGCCCGTCGACCTGGGACCGGACCGCAGCGACGCACGGATGCACGCCAAGACCGTAGGATCCTACGCAGTGCCGTAGGGGACCGCACCGCCACTTCCCAGCAAATTAGGGACACTGTTGCTCCTGAGGTATCGGCGAGGACCATTCGCCACCGTCTCCATGAAGCTGGGCTACGGTCCCGCACACCGTTAGGCCGTCTTCCGCTCACGCCCCAACATCGTGCAGCCCGCCTCCAGTGGTGTCGCGACAGGCGTGAATGGAGGGACGAATGGAGACGTGTCGTCTTCAGCGATGAGAGTCGCTTCTGCCTTGGTGCCAATGATGGTCGTATGCGTGTTTGGCGCCGTGCAGGTGAGCGCCACAATCAGGACTGCATACGACCGAGGCACACAAGGCCAACACCCGGCATCATGGTGTGGGGAGCGATCTCCTACACTGGCCGTACACCACTGGTGATCGTCGAGGGGACACTAAATAGTGCACGGTACATCCAAACCGTCATCGAACCCATCGTTCTACCATTCCTAGACCGGCAAGGGAACTTGCTGTTCCAACAGGACAATGCACGTCCGCGTGTATCCCGTGCCACCCAACGTGCTCTAGAAGGTGTAAGTCAACTACCCTGGCCAGCAAGATCTCCGGATCTGTCCCCCATTGAGCATGTTTGGGACTGGATGAAGCGTCGTCTCACGCGGTCTGCACGTCCAGCACGAACGCTGGTCCAACTGAGGCGCCAGGTGGAAATGGCATGGCAAGCCGTTCCACAGGACTACATCCAGCATCTCTACGATCGTCTCCATGGGAGAATAGCAGCCTGCATTGCTGCGAAAGGTGGATATACACTGTACTAGTGCCGACATTGTGCATGCTCTGTTGCCTGTGTCTATGTGCCTGTGGTTCTGTCAGTGTGATCATGTGATGTATCTGACCCCAGGAATGTGTCAATAAAGTTTCCCCTTCCTGGGACAATGAATTCACGGTGTTCTTATTTCAATTTCCAGGAGTGTATACGTCGGTGAGCCAGGAGCGCTAACAATCAGTCTTAATGGAACATTATTCTTACAGATCTATGGTAATTGATACAACCGAGGTAGTAGTGTTTCTGTGTTGCGGAGGTTCCTGTGTATGTCCGACGAGAGAGATGACGCCTTCATTAACCGATTCGCATTTCGTGTCATCCGCTGCGTCGGATCTGCTCTTAGTGTTCGGCACGTCGGATCTAATAGGACCAGGATATTTTGCTCATAATGTTCGGTCTTCATTACGACAGTCGCATCACCCTTATCGGCAGGCAGAACCAATATATTCTTGTCGGTGTTAGTACTCTTGATAGCTTGTACCATTTCTTTCTTCAGTCTGAAAGCTGGTGGTTTTGCTTGGTGCAGTATCCCGGCTGTTTGAGTGCGTATTCCCTCAGCTCTTCCACAAGGAATAGTCTGAGTGGCGGCTTCGGTATTAGCAAAGATGACCTCCGTGATCCTGGGTGCCCGTGCTGTAGCGAACTACCTTTTCAGGTAGCAAGAGGAGAACGGCACCGGAAATGACCACAGAAAAGCCCTTGGATGTTGATGTGCCAGGTATAAGTAATCTGTGGCAATGAGCTCGACTCCGGTCCACCACAAGCAATGGTGGGAGAAACTTTGTCAATGCCAGCCTTTTGTGCTGACGAAGCGTCAGAAAAATCATCAAACGAACGTCAGCCAAAGAGAGAGAGAAGTGAATAGGCAGTTTGTCTATCAGGTTTGCTGGCCCATGAGGTCCTTAGAGTACGTTTGAACCATCTGGGGGTGTCAGCAGTGTCAAAGCTTGTCAAGAACATCACCCTGTCGCGTATCGCACTGCGTACTGTAGCTTTAGACTGCAAAATGTATGGTACATTTGAGCCCCGAGTGAAGAGGGGGTTCATTGACGCTCCTTATGCCAACCCCTATGGCCATTTCGTGTCGAATCGGAGCGGCGGTGAGTCTGAAATCTTTTTCTCGGCCAGCTAAAAGACAACCTGTGACCTCCATCGCACAGACGTAAAGAAAAGGGGGGGGGGGTGAAATATGGGTGCGAAAGTGTGTGACGACCTTGCCATCGTGTTGCGCGTCTACAGTACTATTGAGCATATTTGTTGTGAAATTCGGTGTCAATGTAACATAATTAATTGACCTTACATCTCATAAGAATTTCTGAGCTCTTGCCTTTTCCTCGCGTATGTCAACATTTTGCTGTATGAAGCGTCGTCGAGCCTTTCTCATAAGAATTTCTGAGCTCTTGCCTTTTCCTCGCGTATGTCAACATTTTGCTGTATGAAGCGTCGTCGAGCCTGAGGGTGACTTCGCAGGGTTCCACACTTAAGTACCATTACAGACGATAGTCAAGGCACCTTTGCTCCAAATTTCAAATTTATGCGACGCGATGGGAGTCAATTACGAGCTTTCAAAACAATGATCCTTTAATTTTGTTCTGCAGTGAACTATCGGAGCCTTCTGCTTCGGGCAGCAACATAGTTGATTGTATCAGTGGAAGAAAGACCAATGTAGCAAATCATGCAACTATTTAATGCTGGGTTACAAGCACAGATGAACTACCATACCAATTTTCCGAACATATTTGCAGTATGGGATGTACTGTAGAAGCCATTATGAATTAGGCTTATCTCGGCTCACCAAACGTCACAGTGCACAGAGACTGGCGTGGGTGATCTCCACTTTTGTATGAGCAAAACTGGCCCTGGTTGTATTATTACCTTCACAGAGGCAAAGATAAGGCAGTGGGTTGTCGGCGGGATGACGATCGACTATTGTTCAGAGAAACATCATTAGTTGTCATACACTTTAGTGAAAAATAAACTACAACACTATTAGTGACGGTTTGTAGTGGGAACGCCCTCCTGGGTGTGTTCGGTGAAGACAGCGAGTGGGGGAGGCGCTCGTGCAGCAGGCAGCCCGCGGCCTGTTTTGGCGCCAGCGGTTCCACTGAAACATTGACTCGGGGGATGTGTGGCAGTGAATGTGCAGTCTGAATGCAGTTTAGCAGCTCAGAGCAGGATCCACCGAAATGTGCGGAACCCCACCATGGCCCTTGTAGAAGAAGACAGCCCTCAGCAGCAGTGGCCGCCCTTGAGAGGTGTTCAGCGACAGTATGCATGCAGAAGCATAGGTGTTTGGATGGCTGCATCTTCTCGGTCTCCATCAGCTGCCCTCCAGAGCAGAAGCCTAGTAACAGCTGGAAGTAGGCCCAGAGGTGGCCCACTAGCTGGAAGGTGCTACGTCCGTGGCATTGGACTTAGAGCCACCAGTGGTCCCAAAGTGAAGGCCAAGTCTCTTGGTGGCTGCTAATAGAACCAAGTCTATCCGAAGACTGGCGTAGACTACTCCTTGCTGACAGTAGCTGCCTGACTGGAATTCTTTTGACTAAACATGAGGGTTGATTGTACTGTCTTGGTAAACACTCATTTTGCTACTACATTGGGTGTGGTCATGTAGGCCACACCAAGTCTGCGGCTCTGGTGTGAAGTAACCAGGCCATCTAGACCATGGTATATTTGCGTTTCTGCTGCATCGAAATTATTTGCGCTCCTGGCTCCTCCACTTGTAGATATGAGGTAACCACCCAGACGTTCGGCAGGTAGCTCTGGAGTATCTCCTGTCTAGCAATCTGTTTTGACCTGCTTCTCTGGCCCCTGCATTAGCCAAGGAACTTGTCATAATTCTTCCCAGCCACATCAAGTAATTTATTTGCGGCGCAGACTATGAAAATAGATTGTTTGGACTGATAAATCGCTTTGATGCACAACAATGGAGGGATACCTGTGCCTCTAAAACCGATGAATCCAACTTACTGACAGTGCAGTGCTCACCTAAATGGTGGCGGTATTCCCGTGTGGGGGAATGCTTACAGGAGGTGAGGTAGGCTCCCTGACAGGTCTGTCTTCGTCTCTCGGCATAGGAGACAATGTTTTGCCGTTAAGTCAAGTGCATTCGTATTTTATGCTTTCGCCTAGAGCATCTTGCAGTCGACAAGTACATTCAGCAAGAGAATGCACGATCCAGCGTTCCCAAATTGTTGCAGGCCCTAGCATGTTTTGAGGAACATCCGATATTGCTTGTGTGACCACCTAGTTCCCTTCAACTACATGTCATTGATCCTATGTGGGACGTCACGTGGAGGCATTCTACAACACGAAGGAATTGGAGCTAAAATAGTGGTTTACCGTCATGCTTCCCATGCGCCATTCGGAAGTAGAACGGGGAAGAGAGGAAAAGATAGTGGAAACAAAGGTACCCTCACTACACACCGTACGGTGGCTGGCGGAGTGTAGACGTACAGGTATCTGCAGATACGTTCCCGCCGTGGACAAGGCTCTGTCTATCCTCCATGAGCTGCAGGCATGGACTGAGTGGTCATCCATCACAATACCTTCCCAACGCATCCAGTGTGTCGTGGAGTCCATGCCACGACAAGTCACCGTAGTCATCTACGGGTGCTCATGTGTGTTTCTTACGCTGTACTCAGATTTACCGGGCGACAACAGCACTATCCTCGAACGTTTTCGGCTAACGTATGCAGCAAGTAGACTATATCTATGTCGTCCCAGGCTTAAAATTTCATTAACAGCTGAGCACCACACTATTTGGCAAGCAATAATACCTTGCTGAACCACACATCATTGTTGTTCCAGCTCCCGTAGGGTGGTGGGAAATCCGTATAGGATTTCAGACTTACGGTTCGCATGACATTACACACATCCTTCGTTTTTAGTTTGTACGTCATATTCGGTATTAAGCTGTGGAATACTTGGAGAAAGCCATGCTACATACATACAGTCAAATTTTAGGTATACAATCTCATTCCAAAGAAATTATTAACACAATTAATCTGCTGAAAAGCTGAAATGGGTATGGGGTTGTGGTATTTCAAGTACACGACTAGAAATTTGTTCTTTCTGTATAGGAATTGTAATCATTATACTCTTTAACAGTGCATATTGGAACGATGCGGGGCATATACACACACACATATATATATATATATATATATATATACATATATATATATGATTACTATATATATATATATATATATACATTATAATTAAAGTCAAACTTTCAAATCGCTGTAGAAATAACACCACTGGTCAGAATGACGTCAAATTGCAACGGAATGTTATCGGAGAAGGGGGAAAACGTATGGCAGAAGAAAAATAAATAGTTACAAAATGTAGCAACAGATGGCGCTGTAAGCATCATAATTTAATAGTGGTCGACTACAAATGCTAAACGAATCATACAACAATGCCTAAGGTGTACGTTTGACGTTAAACAAACTGTACTAGTCAGTGTGCATGAGTGTACAGGTGTGATACTGCTAGTTACGTAAGCACATCCATCATGGCAAGGTCATATCAAGTCGGTTTTTAATTGTCCTAAGGGCAAAAACCACATAAAAAGCGTCAATCGAAATCAAATCAGATTATTAATTTCCGTGTGACTGGCACAAAACATGTTCAATATGAGATTATTAATTTCCGTGTGAATGTCGTAAAACATGTTTAATATGCTATACACCGTTTTCTGCAACAAGTTGAAATCGAGAAACAGCATGTTCCACAACTGATCGAAGCGTTTCCGAGGTCACGTTCAGAATGTGTTGCGCATTGCGTCTCTTCAACTCAGTTAAGTTTGCAGTCGGAACACTGAACACAACATCTTTCAGATAGCCCCACAGCCAGAAGTCACAGATCAAGATCACGTGATCGGGACGGCCAGGTTGTAGGGAAATGGTGGTTGATAATTCTAGCAATTCCGAAACGGCGCTTCAGCAGCTGCTTAACTGGATTTGCAATGTGCGGAGGTGCGCCATCTTGCATAAAAATGATCTCATCCACACATCCACGCTGTTGGAGAGCTGGAATGACGTGGTTGCGCAAAAGACACTCATGGCGCTTACCAGTGACGGTACAGGCAACAGAAACGGAAGCACATGTCTCTTCGAAAAAATATGGCCCCATGATAAATGATGCCGTAAACCCGCACCACACAGTGACCTTTTCAGGATGAATTGGTACTGGTTGATTTGGGTGTGGATTTTCCGTTGCCAATGTTCGACAATTCTGTGTATTGACATATCCTGTCAGATAGAAGTGGGCTTCGTCTGTCCAGTGTTTGGGCAGCTGTCCGTGGACTGCACGTTTGCACACCACCACTCGTCCCCTGCTGCACTGCTGTGGCCATTGCTTCCTATGACGTCGAATCAATTCGTTTCCTCCCTCTAACGGGTTGCACACCAAAAGAACCCGTCTTTTCGAATTTCCAAATCATTTTCTCCAGATCCACGGCAGTCATCGGTCCAACTGCTTTTTTCAAACCCTTCAGTGTGCGGAACTTCTGCAGAGCGACGTGTGCACAGTCATCATTCTTGTAATACAGCTTTACAAGCAGAGCGCGATCCTGCATTCCGACAGTCATGGCGAACGTCGCAGACGCAAAAGGAGGAAAAGTCGTGTACCGGGTGTGTTTATAGCAACTTCAATGGATCGTGCTCATGACTGGTATTTTCGTTTACGTATTCTGTTACATACAGCGTCAACTGTTGATCAATTTTCACACTATTTCTTTTTCTTCTGCCATAAGTTTTCCCCTTCTCCGTTAATATTATGTTGCAGTTTGACGTCATTCTGACCAGTTATGTGATTTTACAGACTTTTGAAAGTTTAAATTTAATTATAATCACTCTGTATATATATTTATTCGTTCATAAAAAATGATTTTGCCTTGCAGAAGTGAAAGGGTACATCTGTATGATGACCCAAGATATTATAATCAATCTAATGGAGATCTGTCAACTGTAAGAGAAGTTAATGAGATTTTCTTGAATATCACGAAATAACTATGTGTTCACTGAAATTGCATAGTTGACAGTATATTCAGTTCTTTTCTGCGTCATTTTTATGTCCACCTTAACAATAGTGCGCGGGGGAAATAAATGAACAATATGCACATTGCACAAAAACAACATGAAGTTTCCAGTTTTTTAATGTGTACGTTGATCATAACTGTACCAGAGAATCAGACCTTGCAGCGCAGTGACTTCTAAAATACTGCCGATAACAGCCTATGAAACTGTCACAATTGAATCACATCACTTTAGACAACTGTTCATGTTGACAACAGTCTCACAATACACTTACTTCCTTACGAAGCTTGTTATCAACGGTCAATCACAATTCAAAAAAATAACCAATAACATTCACGAATGTAATGATTAAAGAAAAAATCTAGCGCACTTAAACAATTTGTGCATATAGAACTGAAATATGCAGCAACATTTTAAATTTTTTATTAAATATGTCGCTGGTGATATGAAACTTTTAATAAAAATTAAGTATACATTAAATTAAACTCACACGTCTTTGGCAACTGTTTCTACATAACAGAAAAATTTCATGGTAGATAATATTAATGTGTGTGTTCTGTAATGATAAACCTAGAATGTAATTCAGTTTGACAGTCATTGACTAAGTTCAAATGGTTCAAATGGCTCTGAGCACTATGGGACTTAACATCTGTGGTCATCAGTCCCCTAGAACTTAGAACTACTTAAACCTAACTAACTTAAGGACATCACACACATCCATGCCCGAGGCAGGATTCGAACCTGCGACCGTAGTAGTCGCGCGGTTCCGGACTGAGCGCCTGAACCGCTAGACCACCGCGGCCGGCCATTGACTAAGTAGACGTAGGTTCAACAACTGTAAATGTCTTTTGTTTTGGCATGCAAACACTTGCAAAGTGAATCTGACTTTCAGACTGTGTAGAATATGGCTCATGCAGTAAGATTATGACGCATTTCGCGTATGATCATTACAAGCAATCATACCATAAAAACTAACGTTTTATCAAGTTTTTCGAGACGAGAACACTCGTATATCGACTGCATGAATGTCTGTCGACAGCTTACGATGAAATGCATTGCCATGGTAGCCAATGCCGCGCGAACTGGTCGCGCGGTTAGAGGCGCCATGTCACTGATTGCGCGGCCCCTCCCGCCGGAGATTCGAGTCCTCCCTCGGGCATGGGTGTGTGTGTTGTTCTTAGCATAAGTTAGTTTAATTAGTGTATAAATCTAGGGACCGGTGACCTTAGCAGTTTGGTCCCTTAGGAATTCACACACATTTGTAGCCACCACGACTTTGCGACTGAACCCCACGGAACATTTCTACCGCCTTGGTATGAATGTTACGTCCATATATTCGAAATACCATTGTAAAGCAGTCACATATACTCTAACAACACGTGATTCATTTCTTTAATATAGTCATCTCATACTGAACATATTCCACATTCTTTTACTAGAATGATAATCTCTCTCTGTCTCTCTCTCTCTCTCTCTCTCTCTCTCTCTCTCTCTCTCTCTGTGTGTGTGTGTGTGTGTGTGTGTGTGTGTGTGCGTGTGTGTGTGCTACTACATCATTAGTTTCTCTGCATTTCGTGTTGCAGCCGCAGCAGCCCCTGTCTCCTCGGATTTGCATCGACGCTCCGGTACAGCAGGCTAATAGTGGGGCCAGTACCTGCAACGAAAGGTTCGTATCAGCACTCACTGACTCACACAGGGCGTTAGTTGTGGAAACCAACATAACCTATGTGATTTCTGAATTTGCTTGGCAGATTTAACTTTTTCTTCTGTCTGTCCTTTTATCTGAGAAGTCATCCATTTGAATATGTCTGGGATTTCGACGGTGTACGTTTTGGTACTGACAATCGGCCAGTAGCTAACACAGCACGTCCTTGGATTAGGACAAAAATTATCGGAAATACCACTCCTCTGGAACACATTCAACAATATGTAAGAATGTATGGGCTCTCCTTGGTATCCATTAATAAAATCTTCAAAAGTTTCTTACTGCGACAGGCGGTTGAAATTCCACGAGCTTTTGGTTGAATTCTCCACTGGCTTTGTCGAAGAAACAGAGTGCCGAGCCGTCGGTGGCTCGTATTTAGCTGTACAGTGTGCTGTGATTTTACTTGTGCTCAGTTCAGTGCCATATAAGGAATTACAAACGTCTCGCCCCAGCTCTAATCTCCTGGATCCCGCAGTGTACTGATCTGTAGACCGCCATTTTTTTAAGATTTTAGTTTCAATCTCTTCTTTTATTACACTACCTCCGAAACAATTCGTCTTCGTAAAGACAGAAGCTTTTTCGAAGGTGATTCGGTGTCCATTTTCTAAAGCGCGCTCTGCAATTGCTTATTTTTTCGTGGTATATTTGACGTAAAAATCTTATGTTCTACCTCTCGTCGCTCCCGCAAGTGCACATTGTTTGTCCGGCGTAACTGTCACAGACGGTACTGAAGCGTGAACAAGTATTTTTCTACAAGGCACTCGTCCTGCTGTTTGATTCGTCGCTTCTGCGGTTTCCCTAAACCGTCTGAGGCAAGTACCAGGACGGACTTTAAAAAACGAAATGCCAGATTTCCTTTCTCGTCTTCTCTTATTAATTTATTTGATATACCTCACTCGATTACCATCGATTCTTTGAATTTAAACCAAATCTGGTCTACGCTTTCATAGTCAGATTGGAAGGCGTGAAGACTGTCTCTTAGGAAGATACCAAGCGAATTTTAATTTGCTTTTTAAATAGATGTGTTTTATGGGTTTTTGTGGGTTTGGATGCTATGATATTCAGCCTAGCTACAACAACCAATCCTTGTATCTGTCATGGTGCTCCCTATATGATCAGGATTATTCGTTGCTAAGAGCGCAGTCATTCACAGTCTGTGGGCTCCTGCAGTAATTGTTCAAAATAATTTTCTGAGAAGGCAGTTAATGTGACTTCGGACGACGTTTCATGTATTTTTGCCAACATATCGAGGGCTGATTGAAGTCACTACCAGCTATAATTGTATGAGTGGGGTATCTATTTGAAATGAGACTCAGGTTTTCATTGGACTGTTCAGCAACTGCATCATCTGTGTCGGGGTTCGGTAACAGAAACCATTATTAATTTATTCTGGTCGTCAAGTACAGCATCTACCTGTACTAACTCACAGCAACTATGTACTTCAAATTCACTACAAGGTAAACTACTTCTAACAGCAATAAACACTCCACCACCAACGGTATTTTATCAGACCTTCCCGAAAACAGTAGGTCCTTTGTAAAAATTTTGGATGAACTTGTTTCTGGCTTTAGCCAGCTTTCCGTCCACCACCATAAACCGCAAGTCGAGCAGTCTGCAACCCACATGGTCGCAGAACCATCTGCGCCTTTGATTCAGACCTTCCACCCGGCTCTATACAAAAGATCAAATCTCAGTATATCCATTGTGGATGACGAACTGCGATTGTGTTGTAACTGGAGTTTAACTGGTAATAAATATGCAACCAGTCGCTTTTTTACAATTTATTCAACCATGAACATGTTTTCGAGCCACTGCAGGCTCATCTTCAGATGGAGGTGTTACAGAAACATTATCTTCGTATTACTTCTGGTGAGCCAGTGTAAAACCAAGTGTAGCTACATACTGTGTTTATTTGTGTACATAGCTAAATAATGCACGTTATAAGAAATAATCTGATGTGAATGCCAGAAGGCAGTGCACTCAGCACTAGCACTGCATCTAGCTATACTTGGTCCACAAGATAATGTTTCTGTAACAGCTCCATCTGAAGATGAGCCCGTAGTGACTCGAAAACGTGGTCATGGTTGAATAAATCGTAAAAAAGCGACTGGTTGAATATTTATTACCAGTTAAACGCCAGTTTAAAGATCAAATCGGTCTGTCAATGATGCTATATGCTCCGCCTTCATCTCACAAGAAAGACTGGCAGTTTTTAGTATTTCAGCTAGCCGCCAGTAACCAGAGAGAATTGTTTTGTTCCTAATGTAAAGCAACACACATCGTTAGTACCACACGAACCACCATCTACAGTCGAGCAGTCAACTGTAGGTGGTGGTTCGTGTTGGTACTAACGATGTGCGCTGTCCTCCTCACGGCATCCAGAAGCCACCATTCCACATCAGAAATGACTCCTCCCGGAATGCAGAAAGAGTGCACACTGGATTTCTTCCCCTCCATCGCAGCCATATCCCTAAGGGGCCCCTTACGCACCTAACTACCAGTAATACTAGCCAACGTGAATGTCCAGACCTTGCAGGCTGACAGGTTTCCTCTGGAACATAACGAGAGACTTCATCTGGCTCAGGGACTTCGTCAGCCACAGATGGCGCCCCAAATCGTGGAGTCCCTCCGATCAGCCCCTCAAAAAATCTATCGCTGCCGGCCACACCGTGGAACGATGTCCCTCTCGATCAGACGTGAGGGTCAATCCCAGCGCGGGCAGTAGCCGCGTTGGCCACGATAGTGAACCGATCAGGTGACACGTGGGTCGTGCTGGACGTCCCTCGGATCGTCCCGCGTGCCTCCCCACAGCGATGCCCATTGGCAACAGCCTCAAGCTTCCTGACCGTAACCAACACTACCTGGAACTGTAAGCGAAGAGTCACCAATTCGGCTCGCGCCTGATCACAGCAATCTTAGTTCCTGTCCATACTAAACACGCACGAAATAGGGGAATTGAAGCTAAAGAACACTAACGAAATTTAAAATAAGTCGCTTCTTACGGGAAGCTGTGTCAACTGACAGGACTGCTGCTGCTGACGTGAGAGCTGCCACTCGACTGCAGGACCTAACTATTACACAAGTTGCTCTGGAAACACAAAACAAATGCCCGGCCCTATACAAACAGCAGTTCTTTGCACTACACAGTTAATAAAGCGTAGAACTGTGCCTGATAAACAGTCAAACACTCACAAAATATAAGAGTTGAAGCTAAAGAACAGTGACGAAATTTAAAATAAGTCGTTTTTTATGGGAAGCTGTGTCGACTCACAGTGCTCTGACGCCCTGCCGCTACTATGAGAGCTTCAAAAAGAAATGGTTCAAATGGTTCTGAGCACTATGCGACTTAACGTCTGAGGTCATCAGTCGCCTAGAACTTAGAACTAATTAAACCTAACTAACCTAAGGACATCACACACATCCATGCCCGAGGCAGGATTCGAACCTGCGACCGTAGCGGTCACGCGGTTCCAGACTGAAGCGCCTAGAACCGCACGGCCACACCGGCCGGATATGAGAGCTTCACTCAGCTGTAACATCTAACTACTAAAAGTGGCTCTTGAGTTCGCAGATCTTGGATGGGGTAAAACGATAAGGAGCTTGACGGACAAGTATTTCATCCGTCAGCCTAATTCCGTACTGAAATTTTTTGCTGATTCATAATCGGTTGGTCACAGCCTCTGGTAAGTCTCTCAACAAATCTAACAACCGCTTAGACTCCTATGTGGGCAAATGCTCAACATCAAATGCTACTCCCTCCGCTTGAACAAGCCCCATCGTAGATGAGACCTGGTGTCCACAGAATAGATGCCTGTTCCCAGGACAAAACTGAAAATACCTTCCCCAAATAATCCAATAAACACTGCATCCCTTTAAAAAAAAATCACATCTTAGTATCAGCTCGCTTGAGAGACCCCTAACCATCAAGAATTCTAAAGACCAAGTAAAGCTTCCAATTCGGAGCTTACATCCCACCTGTCCGACCACTTCCAGCAGCTCATAAGACCTGGAGCGGGAGGCTTGCCTAACTTGTTGCAGCTGTGGCACCCTAGCTACTTGTTTATGTTGATAGTACCAATCCAAAATCAACCAGAAAAACAGTGCTACCTGAGTGAGTTAATGCACATAGTCGTTCAAAACCAAGTGTGGCGCATACAGATGGCACCTGTGTGAGGTAGACGGCGCACAGACTACGGTAGCCGTGCCAGGGAGTGCGCGACCCACCCGCGGATGCCATCCTCTGAGAGCACCTGATCAGACACCTTTTGCGGAGTTCCACACAATCTCTAACTAGGTGCTCTCTACTCCCGCATCGAAGACACCAGCGCCGCGTGTGCTCCTTCATACTTGACTCCACCACATTTCTCCAGAGCCCTAAGCGTACTTTACCCAGTAGCCTGACCTGACTACGTTTCTCGTCCGTATGTTTTACACTTTCAATGCTGGTCACCATCTTGTTGAAGTCAGAGAATGAGAGCGGCTTATCTATGAACATGATGCAGGAAAGATCTCGTGGCCGCACTTCCTGTAAAATATTCATGACTCCTTCACCTTCCATGCTCTCTATACATAGAGTAATTTTTACCACCCACTCACGCACAATGTAATCTGCCACGACTTCATTTGTAGTTTGTTCTTTACAAAAGCATCCATCAACTAAGTCTTTCCGTCTGTGTGCACCTAGGCACTCTGACAGGATCCTCCCACGAAGAACACTGAGAGGTCATCCAGACCACATAACTTCCGTTATTAATCTACACACATGGTCTTCCACGAAAGGGTAAATCACTTGAAGTATTATATCACGTGGAAATAATAAGATTACAGCCTTGCCTTGCAGCTGGACAGTACCCAGATACCTTGGATGACATGAGAAGAGGTGTCGGTATGTTACTAAACTGATTCCACACATTTATTTGGCTACTGGACCTTCTTGCACCACCAGATTCCTGATTCTCGCCCACTTCACTTCCCTCTGATAGTCTAAAAAGGGACAATTAGCATTATATAGTCAGAATTTTGTCCTGCAATTTAGACATATCCACCGTGTACTTAATGTAGTGTTGGCAGAAGAGCCAACACTGTTTTTCTAGAGGAGGCCGAAATGCAAGCGTTTAATTACACGCTGACTGGCGTGAGGTCTGGAACAGGACAATATCTTGAGAATTGCAAATAAAGTACGTAGTTGATGTAATACTTAACTTTAATCCACAATTGTAGAACATCTCTCTTGATGATACATGCTGCACATAATAAATATCAATTGAATACGGCACCTTGCTAGGTCGTAGCAAATGTAGCTGAAGGCTATGCTAACTATCGTCTCGGCAAATGAGAGAGTATTTGTCAGTGAACCATTGCTATGAACGTCGGCTGTACAACTGGGGCGAGTGCTAGTAAGTCTCTCTAGACCTGCCGTGTGGTGGCGCTCGGTCTGCTATCACTGACAGTGGCGACACGCGGGTCCAACGTATACTAACGGACCGCGGCCGATTTAAAGGCTACCACCTAGCAAGTGTGGTGTCTGGCGGTGACACCACATTCCTCCCCCGCAAATCGGCGAACGGTTGTGTTATAAGGCTTCCGCCCGCCGTGGGGAGGACCCCATGTTGACGTATGCGGCGAGGTGGGGAGCCTAACAACAGGCGAGGCTGTGCCACCCGCACCCGGCCATTCGGTCCGAGGGGAGCTAGGAAACGCCTGAAAACCTAGTCCAGGGTGCACGCCAACATGCGGTGTATGCGCCCGTAAAGAGACAGGAGGGGCCGAAGATTCGACCTCCATTGGGGCGGGGCAGCCGACGGGCGAAGACGACATCTGGTCCGGAGCGGGCAAGAGTTCCATGTCGGAGGACAGCTGGTCACGGGAAGCGATCGGCGGCGCGTGACCCAGGGAGGCGCCTGGCGGTTGCAGCGAAGCGTCCACTGCGGGCGTCGCCGGCGGGAGAACAGGCGGCGGCGCGTCGCCATGGGGCAAAATGGAAGGCAGCGTCGGTAACACCTGGGGATGAGGCGAGCCAGTAGATGGGTCCCCAGGGCGCTGACCGGACGGCACCGTCGCTGAAAGCAGACGGGGAGCGGCAGAACCCGTGCGACGACAGAGGCGCAGCTGATTGAGATGCCGACGCACCTCACCAGAGGCCCCCAAAACCAAATACATAGCGCGGCCGAGGCAGCGAAGAATGCGCCCTGCGAGCCAACGCCGTGAACCTCGATAGTTGCGATAGTATACAACGTCGCCTGGAGCAAAAGCAGGTGGCTGCCGCTGCACAGGAACCTGATGCGGTGGATGCAGCAAAGACATCAAGGTTCGATGAGGACGACCGTGGAGCAACTCAGCCGGCGAGCGACCATCTCGGGGCTGAGAGCGATACGAAGACAAAATGAGCAACAACGCGTCCTCCCGAGAATGCGACTCTTTCAACTTCAACATCTGTGACTTGAAAGTCCGGACCAATCGTTCAGCGGCACCGTTTGACTGAGGCGAAAACGGCGCGGATGTCAGATGTTGAATACCATTGGCCTTGCAGAATGACTGAAATTCTGCGGACATGAATTGCTTGCCATTGTCGGAAACAATAGTCTGTGGAAGATCTTCAATGCAAAAGATAGCGGATAACGCTTGGATGGTGGCAGATGACGTCGTGGAAGACATCTGGACAACAAAAGGAAAATTACTGAATGAATCTACCACAACCAACCATCGATCATTCCAGAATGGACCAGCAAAATCGATGTGTAAGTGTTGCCAAGGGGAAGTGGCTTTCGGCCATGCAAAGAATTTCCGCGGTAGTGCGGATTGTTGTTCGGCACACGCCATGCAAGAAGAGCACATTTGCGTAATCACAGCATCGATTCCGAACCAAGTACAGTGCTGACGATCAAGTTGTTTCGTGCGCACTATACCCCAATGTCCTTGGTGGAGAAGCCGTAAGACAGAGGACTGTAACGAACGTGGGACCACGACCCTGGACTGATCATTATCAGAACGCAACAGCAAAACACCACATCGAACAAAAAGTCTCTCCTTGTGAGCAAACAATCGGCGAACCAACGGATCCTCGATCCGTGACTTTGACAAGGGTCATTGCGTAGCAACAAAACGCAAAACGGTAGCAAGGACAGGGTCAGCAGCTGTCGCTGTAGCTACACGACGAAAATCAATCGGAAACGATTCGACCACGTCATCGGTTTCCGAATCAATGAACATGAAAGCAAGTTCGGAGGAATCGAATGCTCGATCCTCAGCAACAGGCAAACGGGACAACGCATCGGCGTTTCCGTGCTTAACAGTGGACCGATACAAGATATCGTAGCGGTACTGCGAGAGGAAAATAGACCAGCGAATGAATTTCTGCGCTGTACGTGGAGGTACAGGCTTGTTCAGATGAAAAAGCGATGTCAAAGGTTTGTGATCTGTGATGATGGTAAAGTGACGACCATACAAGAAATCGTGAAACTTAGTAACACCAAAGACGAGAGTCAAAGCTTCTTTCTCTATCTGTGAATAATTTCGTTGCGCAGACGAAAGCAATTTGGACGCAAAGGCAATAGGGCGATCATGCGATCCATCTTTGTGCGCAAGCACAGCACCGATCCCGAAATCCGGTGCATCTACCATCAACAAAAGGGGTTTCTGTGGATCGAATGGCGTAAGGCAAGTATTTGAAAGCAACGCCGATTTCAACTGGCGAAAGGCGCGTTCGCATTCCGTCGTCCAGACGAACGGAACACCTTTACGGCGTAAGCGATGAAGCGGAGCTGAAATGGAAGAGGCATTGCGCACATAGCGATGGTAGTAATTTATTTTACCCAGCACACTCTGTAGCTGCTTCAAATTCTGCGGCGAAGGCAAGTCTTGTATGGCACGGAGGTGCTCTGGACTGGGATGTATGCCTTGGGCATTGATTACATGTCCCAAATATGCTAAGTCACGAGCAAAAAACACACATTTGTCCTTCCGCAAGCGAAGACCATTTTGTCGCAAGACCTGAAACAATGTTCTGAGATTGGCTAAATGTTCTTCTTCCGTCTTTCCGGAGATCACAATATCGTCCAGATAGTTTGCTGCAGTAGGGACCGACGCACAAACAGTTTGCAGGTATTGCTGAAACAATGCAGGGGCGGATGCACACCCGAATGGCAGTCTTTTGAATCGATACAAACCAAGATGCGTGTTAACCACCAAGACGCACTGGGATTCGTCGTCCACTGGTATTTGCAAGTACGCATCTACTAGGTCCAACTTCGAAAAGTATTTACCCGTGCACAGTTTGTCAAAAAGATCTTCCGGGCGGGGTAAAGGAAAAGTTGCAATCACTAGTTGTGGATTCACTGTAGCTTTGAAGTCCACACAAAGTCTCAATTTTCCGGAAGGTTTTGGCAAAATTACTAAGGGTGATGCCCAGAGAGAAGCCTGCACACGTTCAATCACACCTTGTGATTCCAAGTCGTGTAATGTTCTTGCGACCTCATCACGCAATGCGTGGGGAACATTGCGCGCTCTGAAAAATTTCAGTTGCGCGTTGACTTTCAGTTCCAAATGTGCTTTATAGTTCTTAGCGCAACCAAGGCCCAGTGCAAAAATGTCTGCAAATTCTTCACATAGATTAGAAACACTGGCTGAAGGCACAGTCTGGTTCACTGATAGGACCTGATTTACTATAGACAAGTAAAACAACTGAAATAAATCTAAACCAAACAAGTTCACTGCAGAAGAAGAACGAAGTACGTAAAATGACACAAGTTTTGTTTGTCCCTTGTATGTGGCAAGAAGGCTGCACTGTCCTAACACAGGGATATTCTGACCGGAATAACTATTTAACTTAACATTTGCGGCACGCAACGGAGGTGCGCCCAGTTGTTTGTACGTGTCTTTATTGATCAATGAAACTGCAGCTCCGGTATCGAGCTGGAATGGGATCACGTTGCCATGAATGTCCAAATCTACAAAAAGTTTATTGTCCTGCTGACGACAAGAGTGACTGTCTCGTGCAATTTGAACAGACACTGGTACAGAATCACTTGCTAATTGACGTGATTTCCGGCGACGTCGATGCACACTGTTTGTGGGACACACACAGTCACTTTTAGAGAGAGTGGCACTGGGCAGAGTGGAATTAACTACATGAATGTCCGTGGGCGAAGGTTCATGAGCCTGAGTATTCTTGGTTCGATTCCGATTCCGGCGTGAAGCAAAGGGCCTGGAATGGTTGTGAGTGTCCGATCTGAGCTTTTTCTGGCAAACACTCTGAACATGTCCTTTTTTATTACAGAAGAAGCAAATAGCTTGGCGTGACGGGCAATTCTCACGCGAATGTCTAGTAGCACACCGCGGGCATGATTTCACTGCATTTGCTTGCTGCCGCAGGACACGTGGTTGAGATCGTGGCGGCAGCTGCGCGGACGGGCGCGAGGGCTGTTTACAGTTCCGTGCAGCTCGCCCGGCGGGCCGGTTAACGTGACACACGGCTGGTGAAGTTGCAAATGATTCCTGAGCAAAGTCAAGTGTGTCTTGCCTATCCAATATGTCGATCACTTGTTGAAGGGAGGGATTGACTAGTTTCAAAATTTGCTCCCGTATACGAACATCAGAAACGTTCTGTGCAATTGCATCACGTACCATAGTATCTGAATAAGGGAGTCCACATTCACACTCAAAAGCACAATCCCTAGTAAGGCCTTGCAAAGTTGCAACCCACTCCCGATTAGTTTGACCGGCCGTACGTTTTGTACGAAAGAACGTATACCTTTTTGCAACTACATTGACTGATTCCTTGAAATATGCATCTAATGCAGACAAAATTTCTTCGTAGGACAGAGTTGCTACGTCGCGGCGGGGAAATAATTTCACTATCACTCGGTACGTCTGCACCCCTACACACGCCAATAAGTGAGGCTGCCGCTCGTTAGTTTGAATTCTGTAGGCGGCGAGATGGAATCCAAATTGGCGTGACCACTCCGTCCAGCTTTCCAGTGCCGCATCCAAATGACGAAAAGGTGGTGCAACTGCGTGTTGTGGCTGTGGTAGCGGTGGAGCGGCGGCGGCCGCATCGTTTTGCATCGCACGTTGACCCTGAACGAGCTGTCCAAGGGCATCCAATAAGGCCTGCGTCTGCTGATTCTGTAAGCGATAAAATTCGGACAGTACATCTGGAGATTGTGGCGAAGCCATGACAAGTAAATTAGAGCAATACAACCTTTAAATCTTCGTCGCCAATTTGTAGTGTTGGCAGAAGAGCCAACACTGTTTTTCTAGAGGAGGCCGAAATGCAAGCGTTTAATTACACGCTGACTGGCGTGAGGTCTGGAACAGGACAATATCTTGAGAATTGCAAATAAAGTACGTAGTTGATATAATACTTAACTTTAATCCACAATTGTAGAACATCTCTCTTGATGATACATGCTGCACGTAATAAATATCAATTGAATACGGCGCCTTGCTAGGTCGTAGCAAATGTAGCTGAAGGCTATGCTAACTATCGTCTCGGCAAATGAGAGCGTATTTGTCAGTGAACCATTGCTATGAACGTCGGCTGTACAACTGGGGCGAGTGCTAGTAAGTCTCTCTAGACCTGCCGTGTGGTGGCGCTCGGTCTGCTATCACTGACAGTGGCGACACGCGGGTCCAACGTATACTAACGGACCGCGGCCGATTTAAAGGCTACCACCTAGCAAGTGTGGTGTCTGGCGGTGACACCACACTTAACATCAGTATTAACTAAATTAATATCATTAACCATATGTGCTACATGATCCACCAGAGCATGCAGCCGTGTTATCTGAGTGGTCGATGGGGAGGTGCCTTCTACTAAAGCAATCCCTACCTGAATTACAGAAAGCAGGTAAGAACATGCAGCACATGCGATACTCCCCTACCAAGTTTCCACCACATCCTACAGTCGCTGGCACAACTAAGCCATGCCACCTTCCTCCAACTCACCACAGATTCTTAACTCGGACTGTGCTAACACTTCAACCCCAGGAGACTTCGCCGACCGCGGTGGTCTCGCGGTTCTAGGCGCGCAGTCCGGAACCGCGCGACTGCTACGGTCGCAGGTTCGAATCCTGCCTCGGGCATGGATGCGTGTGATGTCCTTAGGTTAGTTAGGTTTAATTAGTTCTAAGTTCTAGGCGACTGATGACCACAGCTGTTAAGTCCCATAGTGCTCAGAGCCATTTGAACCCAGGAGACTTCGTGCTATTATAGTTGGAGGAATCTGCAAACACGCAGAAAACAAAACGGTAAGAGACACTAAATGTACACAACACACATTCTTGCCTCAGTTTTTACACATTAACTGCACTGTACCAAGGTCTGCCTTGTAGCGTAAATTAACCATGCTCTTCTACCAGCTGTAATCGGCAGGATAGGGATAAGGAACTGGAGGTCATCTTTGGAGCAGGTCAGACCAGAATACAAGTGTTCTTGAGTGGATAGCCTCTGAGCACTATAATATAATATTTATTCAATAACCTATTTCTTTTACTCAGGCACACTTTGGCAGAAATAGGGACAATTTAAATAAGAGATACACTTAGTCAGGGGGCCATAGCCCCTTTGGCAGAGATTAATAACACTTGAGCTACTTTATGGACACCTGCCTCGGGTGATACGATAATTCCAATTTTAATATTGACTTAGACATTGGGTACTCCTCCTTCTTAAGAAAATACCTTGTACTGTCAAATGCACAATAGGTACACCAGATAAAAAATCATATTTACTTTTAACCAACAGGTCTTAGCCTTTTAACAAATATTATTTCACGTTGGAATACTCCACGGAACCACGATGGTTCCAAATTCAATCTTGTCCGAGACCTCGGTCTCTGCCCCTTCACAAGAAATTCATTTGTACTATTAAAATACACAAGACATCGGTAAGATTTTACGCTTAATCATAGGCTGATGCCCATTTAGGAAAATACTTTTAAATTTTGAAATACTCCAGTAGACAATTAACTTAGGCCTAATGCAATGCACTGCCACGTCTTTAAGACATTAATTGTACAGTCAAATTACACAAAAGGTACACAGCAGGTAGATAAGATTTACACTTAATCATGTGCCGAAATCCTGTTAGCAAACTAGTACTAAACATTGAATTACTACATAGGCACATGCTCCTTTATCAACCAGTGGCCAATCCCGCTTCAGAAAAGGCTCTAATTCCAGGAAACAATACTCATCGGGCACTAGTCCTTGCTTACAAAACAATCGAATAATTAGAGCTTCCAAAATATACCCCTAAGTTAGTGGGCGTTGTCCTTAAAAACACTGCAAATACTAACTTAAACGTCGGTCACTGCCCGTTCTGAGCAGTTAAAAATACGCAACAAACACAGGGGCATTCACTGAATTAATGGACCTTACCCTTTCTGCTATAAAACAGTATAACAGTCATAATTTCCAACACTATAAACCCCTGTATAACAAGCGACTCAGTGGACGTCGCCCTTTCAAGAACAAACAGTCAATACTGAGCTAGACATAGAGCACTACCCTTTCTCAAGAAACTAATGAGAGCAGTTATAACAAACAAAACGTGCTAAGCTACCATCAGCTTAATTCAGCAAATAATTCACAGGTGAATAGATAGGAAAAAAATTTACGGACATAGCACTGCAGGAAACTTGATTACTTCTAGACAAAGATTTAGCAAACAGTTTAACGCTGAGTGAGTTAATCAGTGCAAGCTTACAGTGGTAGGCACTCAAGACAAGAAGAGCATGCTACAGAATTCGCTTTGCCATCCAAGTCACTGAGTACATACATAGATATACATTAATACGAGCTGTCCTGAACCTGGACGACGACTTAAAACAGCTTTAAATTTCCACGGTACGCAACCGGCAACTGGGGACCCACCGGTTACATAAGACCACAGGACTTGAACCCAGCAAGTGACTTCACATTCTTGCACCATGCCCACACTTAATAGCAGCTGAATTTTCACAACGGAGGAAACATGTAGTTAACTACCACAGAATTTTTATGTTGTCTGAGAACACCACAACCCGGCCATATTCAGCCACACAAACCACCATAAGCACAAGGCGCTCATGCCTTTTTAAAACTACACAAACTAGAGCAAGCACTCTTGCAGTACCTCAAGGCTGTTCGTCTCAATTTCACAGTAAATTCTTAAAACTGCACACAGAACAGTCGAAAATCTTCTGAAGCAGAGCGTGCATCGGCACAGGAATCTCCCAGCCAAACATAGTCGGACGGTCTGTAACCTCAAGAGCCTCGGTCCAAACAGACGGAACAGATAGGCTGACCGAAATCAGAATCTAAGTCCAGGTTGTTACTTCACTTCCCGAGCGGGCAGCAACACAGCAACCTGCTGATCCACAGGTGACTTATAAGCCGTCCTGACAGCTCCACCTCAGCCGGGTACACAGTGTTAAACTACCAGGAAGTTTCATGTCAGCACCCATTCCGCTGCAGAGTGAAAAAATCAACCTGGAAGCAATCATCCAGGCTGCGACAGAGCCGTTTCTCTACAACATCCTCCCTTCCAGGAGAACCGTGGAAGGTGTTAAATGGGGTACTCGCAGTAGTAGAGCAGTGAAGGCGGGCCGTGAGTCATATGGATAGCTCAGACGACACAGGGATACAGTGCTACGGATACGGAATACCTAGAAAAGACAGCATCGTCGTAGTAATGGTATTGCAATAATAAGATCATTACGTGTGCGAGTTTTCTTCCTTTTTTAATCTATTTTCACCCTTTTTTTGATGGCCGGAAGAAAATACTTTTCATTAATGGAACGATATCAAAAAACGTTAAACAATTATTTTACGTGTTACACGTACGAAAGATAGTCATAGGAACTGCATTTAGTTTTAAAACATTTTATTTAACATGCAAGAAGGGAGGTTTTTAGTTGATAGGCCCTCTACATAAAAAAATTACTTTTAGAATACGTTCAAATGACAAAGGGAATACGGAAATAGGAATCACATTGGATTATTCTCCTTTTTATTTATTGCAGCATACAAATATTGTAATTCCACAATAAAGAACTGTTTCGCCTTTATTTTAGCGTTCATTAGATGTAGCTGTTGAAGGTAACTGAAGAAGCTAAAAAGGAGAGGAATGAATGGGTTATATGGGGAGATGCGAGGCCCATTAATAAAAAAAATAAAAAAGAACACAGTAAAAAGGAATATAAACTAAAAAAGCGTCGGTAGAGCACCTGGTGAAAGACAGGAGTCATATGCTCGAGTTCCGACCCGTCACATTGTTTTAATCTGTCAAGAAGCTCCAGGAAAACTATATTTTTAATTTTGTAGTCCTCGTAGTTACAAACCTTACCATCCAACACTAAAGGTACTTTCGAGAAGACAGTCTGCCGTAGGAGAAAAAAATGACACATTAGTTTCAACTGATTTTCTGCCCAACTAACTTCATTCAGGAAAAACTCCGGATGAAAGGGGAACACGTCACTCAAAACCGAGAGCGATCGGCTAGATTTTTAACCTGCGATGCAGCCGGCCGCGCTGACTGAGCGTTTCTAGGCGCTTCAGTCCGGAACCGCGCGACTGCTACGGTCGCAGGTTCGAATCATGCCTCGGGCATGGATGTGTGTGATGTCCTTAGGTCAATTAGGTGTAAGTAGTTCTAAGTTCTAGGGGACTGATGACTTCACATGTTAAGTCCCATAGTGCTGAGAGCCATTTGAAACTGCGACGCAGTCCTGCTGAAACCCCCTCATACCATTCAGTTCTACGCAGTTTTATCAGCGGAAAACACAGAAACAAGTCGCAGTATCTTTCCAAGGGTACTGCCATTGCCATATCTGTTCGTCCAAATTGTAGCGCAGAAGAAAAAAACGCGGGAACTGCACAAGAGGCGTCAGCTAAAATCACCGCGAGGCAATTACCGCCTAGTAACGATGTATTTATTTATTTATTTTTGGTGCCTCACAATGGGAAATATGACCACATGTTCGACGACCATAAGTGGCTGCGTATAGAAAATCAACTAAAATATTTAACAAAGGAAAGACAATTGGGCCTGATGAAATGCATACATCTACGTGCAGTATACAAAAGAACTTGTACCTCTTTTAGCAGCCATTTACCGTAGGTGGCTGGAGGAACGAAGCATTTGGAGTGACTGGAAAATGACCAATCATTCTCTTTTCCAAGAGGGATCGTCGAACACAATCTCATAACTGTGGGCCTACATCGCTGATTTCAACCTGCTGTAGAGTGTAGGAGCACTTACTACTGTCGCATTTTTTACCTTTCTGGAGTAGGAAAATCTCGTCTACAGTTATCAATATGGAGTCCATAAACAACGACCGTGTTTGTTCGCGAGATCAAGAAGGCAGTAGCTACATGCTCCCAAGTTAATGCGATATTCTATGACTTTTGGAAATCATTTGATACAGATCCATACTTTACCATAACGAACAAAATACGAGAGTACGGAATATCACACAAGCTTTTAGACTGTATTGTAGAGTACTGAGCAAACAGTACACTGTATGTCTGTTTAAATGGAAAGTAATCTTCTGGTGTAAAAGTAATTTCGAGCGTACAGCGCGGAAGTGTTACAGGATCGTTACTGTTGACAATGTATATAAATGTCCTATTGAGTGACGGTGGAAACTCCATTTGGCTGTTCACATACGGTGCTGTTGCAGATAGAGAAGATGCAACGCTAGAAAATTGTTACGAAATGCAACAAGACCTGCAGAGGATCGATGCTTGGTGCAGAGATTGTCAGCTCTCATCATAATCAAATGTTACGTACTGCGCGTAAACAGGCGGAAATACTCATTGCTATATGATTGCACGATTGACAAACAATTACTGAGAGCAGTCACATACATAACATATCTGGGAGTTTGCGTACGGAGTGATTTAAAGAGGAGTCGCAGGTAAGGCAGATTTCAGATTCAGATTCATTGGAAAAATTCGCAGGACGTGTAGCCCATCCACGAAGGAAGAGGTAGTTTATAAAATTATAGTTCAACCGATACTTGAGTATTTTTTGTCAGTCTGGGACGCTGACTTGATAGGACTAACAGTTTAAACATATATAATCCCAAGAAGAGCAGCGCGGTTTGCCACAGGTTCGTTTAGTAAGCGTGCGAAAATGTCACTCAGATGCTCACCCAAATCAATTGACAGACCGTCCAAAAGCGCGGTTCGTCACGGAGTGGTTTACTGTTAAAATTTCGAGAGCGTACGTTCCTAGAGGAGTCAGCCAGTCTATTGCTGCCCCCCCCCCCTCCCCTCCACCATATTCGACCACGAAGGCAAGATCAGAGAGATTCGAGCTCGCACGGAGGCTTGTCAATAATCGCCATTCCAGTGCAGACGCAAAAGTAGTCTCTTTAGGTCATCAGTCTTCCTAGTGGTTGGTGCAGCCTGCCATGTGTCCCTCTCCTGGTCCAAAGCCCTCATCTCCGAACAGCACTGGCACCCAATGTCCTCTACTATTAGCTCGATATCATCCGATCTCTGTATTCTTCTACAGTGTTTGGCCTCTACAGATCCGTGTAAACTATTCCCTGATGTCATCACATGTCTTCCTCTCCCTTCTTCTAGTCAGTCTTTCCAACGTATTCCTTTCTATGCCCATTAAATTGCATCCCAACTCCATGCAACATTACTAACGTTTCTAACAGTTTATCCTAAAAATTGAGAAAGAAAACAATTTTATATCCTATATATACTAAAATATACAGGATGCCCCGGGTATGATCAATATTCAGGGATATGACAGCTACGCTCATTTGAAGCAAAAAACTCCATCTGGACATATACTCTATTCCGAATGGTTTTTCGAGATAGAACATATGTAATGAGCATTTTTTTCCGGCTAGTGGCGAGCATGTATGCGTCTCTTTCACTAAACCTCTTTGATGTTTTATTCTATAGCAGCTAGCTCCTTTCGTTTAATCTCTTTGTTTGTAATGTCTGTCTGCCCTTAAACTAGCCCATTGAAGGCGCACTAGCCCATGGTGTGTTGTGACTGAAATAGTGCGAGGGATTGAGAGTGTATCAGAGAGAAGCATCGGTTAACTGTATTTGTAAGCGCGCTGGCCAAAATGCCACATACACTCCTGGAAATGGAAAAAAGAACACATTGACACCGTGTGTCAGACCCACCATACTTGCTCCGGACACTGCGAGAGGGCTGTACAAGCAATGATCACACGCACGGCACAGCGGACACACCAGGAACCGCGGTGTTGGCCGTCGAATGGCGCTAGCTGCGCAGCATTTGTGCACCGCCGCCGTCAGTGTCAGCCAGTTTGCCGTGGCATACGGAGCTCCATCGCAGTCTTTAACACTGGTAGCATGCCGCGACAGCGTGGACGTGAACCGTATGTGCAGTTGACGGACTTTGAGCGAGGGCGTATAGTGGGCATGCGGGAGGCCGGGTGGACGTACCGCCGAATTGCTCAACACGTGGGGCGTGAGGTCTCCACAGTACATCGATGTTGTCGCCAGTGGTCGGCGGAAGGTGCACCTGCCCGTCGACCTGGGACCGGACCGCACGACGCACGGATGCACGCCAAGACCGTAGGATCCTACGCAGTGCCGTAGGGGACCGCACCGCCACTTCCCAGCAAATTAGGGACACTGTTGCTCCTGGGGTATCGGCGAGGACCATTCGCAACCGTCTCCATGAAGCTGGGCTACGGTCCCGCACACCGTTAGGCCGTCTTCCGCTCACGCCCCAACATCGTGCAGCCCGCCTCCAGTGGTGTCGCGATAGGCGTGAATGGAGGGACGAATGGAGACGTGTCGTCTTCAGCGATGAGAGTCGCTTCTGCCTTGGTGCCAATGATGGTCGTATGCGTGTTTGGCGCCGTGCAGGTGAGCGCCACAATCAGGACTGCATACGACCGAGGCACACAGGGCCAACACCCGGCATCATGGTGTGGGGAGTGATCTCCTACACTGGCCGTACACCACTGGTGATCGTCGAGGGGACACTGAATAGTGCACGGTACATCCAAAGCGTCATCGAACCCATCGTTCTACCATTCCTAGACCGGCAAGGGAACTTGCTGTTCCAACAGGACAATGCACGTCCGCATGTATCCCGTGCCACCCAACGTGCTCTAGAAGGTGTAAGTCAACTACCCTGGCCAGCAAGATCTCCGGATCTGTCCCCCATTGAGCATATCTGGGACTGGATGAAGCGTCGTCTCACGCGGTCTGCACGTCCAGCACGAACGCTGGTCCAACTGAGGCGCCAGGTGGAAATGGCATGGCAAGCCGTTCCACAGGACTACATCCAGCATCTCTACGATCGTCTCCATGGGAGAATAGCAGCCTGCATTGCTGCGAAAGGTGGATATACACTGTACTAGTGCCGACATTGTGCATGCTCTGTTGCCTGTGTCTATGTGCCTGTGGTTCTGTCAGTGTGAAAGTTTCCCCTTCCTGGGACAATGAATTCACGGTGTTCTTATTTCAATTTCCAGGAGTGTATCTACGTCAACGAAGAATATGTTGATATTGCGTATGTTCATGTTTTCTGGAATGTTTGTGCTTCTGGTGATGTTGAAGAATAATATCGGTGCTTTCCGACACGTTGATTACCTGATCGTAGTGTGTTTGCCAGAGTTTTCAGCCATTGTGTGAAAAGGGTATTCTTTCGAGTTTCCATTTTTCTTCTGAACCTATAGTTGAACAGCCTGTGCAGGAACAGCAACACACAAAGGTGCAACTAGTGACGTGTACGATAATGCTTAAATTGAATACGTATCTTTCATTCGATACTTTGTAAAACGAATGTTGTAATGTTTACTAACTACTGTTGTACATGTTTAAATTGGTCAGTGTGCTGAATAATGCAGAATAACAATGTGTATTTTAATGTGTTCTATCTCGGAAACTATTAGGAATAGGACATACTAATTTTTTGCTTCAAAGACAGTTCCTGTTAAATTCCTGAATACTGACCATTCCTACCTGTACAAGTACCGCCATTGTGATCAGGGACAGGCTGACACGGACCGACTGACCTCCACGTCATCCTTTGCATTGGCGTCATTTGTCGTTTTAGTAGCTCTGGTGCCGCTACCATTCGGTCGAGTAGGTACTCAATTGGCAATATAAGGCGAGTGGACCCCAGTCCGGAAGCGCCCCCCCCCCCCTTCGCACCATGTAAAAATTGCTGGCGGCACCGGGAATTGAACCCTGATTCTCTACATGGCAGATAACCGCACTGACAACATTTTTCTTTTTTCGTTCTTTCTTTTTCCCTTTCTTTTCTCCCGCTTTTTTATACAAAAGTTTGGTATATCTGATTTAATGATTGGAAAGTTTATCTACACTGACGCCACAGTACACTGAATATATTGATTCTTTTTGATTCTGTCTTCTCTTGGGTCATCGGATATGCATATTGTGTACAACTTCTTCTACCTACGAGTTTAGCAATCATGAGAATAGTAACTGTACAATTCAACATCTCGTAATCGAAATCCAACCAGTGTCATAAACGAAGATCCTATAACCTGTGGCATTTCAATCCCTGTTGAACATTGCGACCACTTCTTGCCTTATACTGTTGCTGTCCTCTTTTTCTTCTTCTGTTGGGGAGCCATAGTTTCAGCTGAATCTCTCCAGCAGTACCAGTTTTCTGCGTTTCTTTTCGTCTACGTATTTGGAGGCACCGCGTTTCCTTATACCTATCTTCTGTTTGCTTTGCCAGTGGGTGTTCCTTCTTCCCTACTGCTCTGCATTCTGATGACATCGTCAACTCGAAATTACTCAGCCACGCAGGATTACGTGCTTTATACACTGAAGAGCCAAAGAAACTGGTACACATGCCTATTATCAAGCAGCGCCACCGCGAGCACGCAGAAGTGCCGCAACACGACGTGTCATGGACTCAACTAATGTCTGAAGTAGTGCTGCAGGGAACTGACACCATGAATCTTTCAAAGCTGTTCGTAAATCCTTAAGAGCACGAGATGGTGGAAATCTTTTCTGAACTGCACGTTGCAAGGCGTCCCAGACATGGTCAATAATATTCATGTCTGGACAGTTTGGTGACTAGCTGAAGTGTTTAAACTCAGAAGAGTGTTCCTGGAGCCACTCTGGACGTGTGGGGTGTCGTATTCTCCTGCTGGAATTGCCCAAGTCCGTCGGAATGCACAACGAACATGAATGGACGCAGGTGATCAGACAGGAGGCTTACGTGCGTGTCACCTGTCAGAGTCGTAACTAGACGTGCCAGGGGTCCCATATCACTCAACTGCACACGTCCCACACCATTACAGAACCTCCACCAGGTTGAACAGTCCCCTGCTGGCATGCAGGGTGCATGGATTCATGAGGATGTCTCCACATCCGTACACGTTCAATCGCTCGATACAATTTGAAACGAGACTCGTCGGACCAGCCAACATGTTTGCAGTCTTCAGCGGTCCAATGTCGGTGTTAACGGGCCCAGGCGAGGCATAAAGCTTTGTGTCGAGCAGTCATCAAGGGTACACGAGTGGACTTTCCGCTCCGAAACCCCATATCGATGATGTTTCGTTGAATAGTTCGCATACTGACACTTGTTGATGGCCCAGCATTGAAATCTGCAGCAATTTTCGGAAGAGTTGCACTTCTGTCACACTGAACGATTCGTCATTGGTCCCGTTCTTGCAGGATCTTTTTCCGGCCGCGACGATGTCGGAGATTTGATGCTTCACCGGTTT
This sequence comes from Schistocerca piceifrons, assembly GCF_021461385.2. Classification (NCBI taxonomy): domain Eukaryota; kingdom Metazoa; phylum Arthropoda; class Insecta; order Orthoptera; family Acrididae; genus Schistocerca; species Schistocerca piceifrons. Next base: position 315,831,828 of record NC_060139.1, on the reverse strand, counting down.
CCTGACATTCACGTCAAACGGCCGTACGGGAAAATCCCCACTTCATTGCTACCTCGGAGATGCTGTGTCCCATCGCTCGTGCGCCGACTATAACACCACGTTCAAACTCACTTAAATCTTGATAACGTGTCGTTGTAGCAGCAGTAACCGATTTAACAACTGCGCCAAGCACTTGTTGTTTTATATAGGCGTTGCCGACTGCAGCACCGTATTCTGCCTGTTTACAAATCTCTGTATTTGGATACGTATGCCTATACCAGTTTCTTTGGCGCTTCAGTGTGTAAACAAAAATGATTGTTTGTGTTTGTTACTTGGTTAAAAAGTGGAAACGCTCCCTTTGATTGTGTGCATAATTTTTGTTCTTTTGGACTGGAATAGCGAGTGTGTGATGAACAGGGCAGTACCGGTGCGGTGTTGCAGGCTGGAGCGCTACTCTCAGGACTCGGCAGGCCTGTCGCCCCGCCGCAGCCGCAGCCCACTGGGACACCGCACCTCAGAGGCCTCCGCCGCCTCCTCTCTGGAGTCCTGCGACCGCTTCTCCAGGAACGGCACAGGTCAGTCGCGCTCGCGTCGTCGCCCGCAACTGGTCACTAATCCAGCGCCCAACGTCGCAGAGCGTATGAACGGGATCGTGTTAAATAGTGTGCCGTCCATGATGGTTGCAGAACTTCAGCACTAAACAGAAATACGCTCATGAGCAGCTGAATTAGATTCTGTATTGGAGAGAAAGTGCTCCTGCTACCAAGGCGAATGGAACAGTTCGGCGTGTCTCCTGACTCGATAGAATCTCGGATGAAGGACCATAGGCAAGGATTTCCGGTAAGGTTTTGATAGGATGGCCCACTGCAGACTGTTAACGAAGGTACGAGCATAAGGAATAGGTTCCCAGATATTTGAATGGCTCGAAGATTTTTTAAGTAGTAAACCCAGTACACTGTTCTCGATGGCCAATGTTCATCAGCCACAAGGGTTCGTTAGCACAGTACCTAAGGAAGTGTGATAGAACCGTTCTTGTTCTCTATACAGGGTGTCCCAGGAGGAACGGTCAGTATTCAGTGTTATGACAGGAACAATCATTCGAAGCCAAAAAGTCTAGTAAACGTGGAATCTAAAGCCCGTACCTTAAGAGCTGCAAGCACTTCCTCACCTTCGATACTGCGCTACAAATCTGTTCTACTACAAGCTCTTTGCTTTCCATAATTTGAAAGGTGCAGCATGGGCCAAAACAAAATAAAAATGTTCAGTAAAAGTGGGCTCTAATGTGTCTACCTTTACAGATATGAGCACTTTTTCATCTTAGCTACTGTGAAACTCATCCCTTCTACTGAACAAGTGCTGATTACTCTTAAGATGTAGAATTTATTGACCATATTTATTAGACAACATTGCCTTGCTTTCCTCTATAATTCCTACTAAAATATGGAAAGCAAAGAGCTTGCATAAGAAGCAATTTGTTACGCAACATCGAAGATAAAGATGTGCCTATGTCTACTAGGCTTGTTTGCTTCGGATGATCGTCCTTGTCATGTCCCTGAATATTGATCATTCCTCCTGGGACAACCTGGATAGATAAATAATCCTATGGATAGGGTGAGCAGCGAGCATTGATTGTATAGTGATGTGCTGTAGTATACGGGAAAATATTGTCTTTGAGTGAGTGTAGCCGGACATAAGATGATTAAGACAAAATTTGTATTCGATTTTATGAATGGCAGCTTATTTTAAATTACAAATAGGACAGTTGATGAGAATAAGAGGACAAAGCAACCTGTAGTGCTTCAATACAGCATTAGCAGTGTGCTGCTTGATACAGTCACGTCGATTAGATATCCAGCTGTAACGTTGCAAAGCTACATGAAATGGAACGAACACGTAAAAAAGGCGAATGATCGACTTCGGTTTATTTGGAGAATGTTAGGAAACTGTGGATTATCTGTAAAGGAGGCCGCGTGTAGAACACTAATGCGACCAATTCTTGAGTAATGCTCGAGTGTTTGGGATCCGCACCAGGTCGGAGCAGAGCGAGGTGGCGCAATGGCTAGCGCACTGAATTCGCATTCGGGAGGACGACGGTTCAAACCCGCTTCCGACCATCCTGATTTAGGTGTCCCGTGATTTCCCTCAAATCGTTTCAGGCAAACTCCGGAATAGTTCCTTTGAAAGCGCACGGCCGACTTCCTTCCCCGTCCTTCACTAATCCGGTGGGACTGATGACCTAACTGTTGGGTCCCCTCTCCCAAATCAACCAACTAACCACGTCGGATTAAAAGAAGACATCGAAGTAATTCAGAGACGGGCTGCTAGATTTTTTACCTGCAGGTTCGATCAACACGCAAACATTATGGATATGCTCGAACAGTGCACGGGTATACTGCCGGTTCATGGTGCCCAATGGGCACAATGGATATGCTTCGCGAAATCAAATGGAAATGCCTGAGGGAGGAAAGTTATTTTCACGGAACACTGTTGCGAAAATTTAGAGAACCGGCATTGTACGATTCTGCTGCCAACAACATACATTTCGCGCAAGGAACACGAACATAAGATAAGTGAAATTACTACTCGTACGGAAGCACATACACCTAAACACTCGTTTTTCGTCTCCGCTTACGAGTAGGACAGGAAACGAAACAACTAGTAGTGGTATAAAGTATTCTCCGCCATGCACCAAACGGTGGCATGCTAAGTTTGTATCTAGAAGTAGCTTAGATGTAGACCTCTTCACTCTGTATCAGAATATACGCTGATTTGAAACTTTTTGGCAGACCGTAGTGCGCCAGACCGAGATTCGGACCACGCACCTGGGCTGGTCAAGAGTCGTCGTAAGGAGGCTACACATGCAATCATCTTTTGGTGTGCGCAGGATAAATTTGCACAATCCTTAGAACTGTGCAATACAGGGTGTTCCATTGATCGTGACCGGGCCAAATATCTCACGAAATAAGCGTCAAACGAGAAAACTACAAAGAACGAAACTTGTATAGCTTGAAGGGGGAAACCAAATGGCGCTATGGTTGGCCCGCTAGATGGCGCTGCCGTAAGTCAAAAGGATATCAACTGCGTTTTTTTAAATAGGAGCCGCCATTTTAATTACATATTCGTATAGTACGTAAAGAGTCGCGCTACGTTACATATGCGGTGCAGCAACGGCCTCAGACTTTTTGATCGGTCATTATGGTAATAAGAAAGATAAATTCAGTGAGATGAAATTTCCGCGACGAAAAGAAAAACATGCTTTTCGCATATAGTCCTCAAAATAGAAGCATGATGTGGAGTTCATTAGGTCATTTCTGCTGCGCTGTAAGTTGAAACCCGTTAATGTGTTAACGCAGGGACTGGCAACACTACGATGACGAACACGACGACGACAACGACGAGCTCGGAGCTGGCCCGCACCGACTCTGGCCGCACCAACACCGACCTGTCGGAGACGAGCGAGGACTACGTGACGGCGGACGGCAACTCGCACACCGACACGGCGGGCTACGTGGCGTGGCCGGTGGGCACGCCCGTGTCCGCCCCCGGCGGCGTGGGGGCGGCGGGGGCGGGCGCGGGCCGGCGCGGCGAGGGCGACGGCAGCTCGTTCGAGAGCGGCTCCTCGCTGTACAGCGTGCCCGCCGCCGCCGAGGAGACCTCCTCCGAGCTGCAGACGACCACGACGCCCACGCCGCTGGTCGACAGCGAGGACAACGGCGACGCGGACGCGACGCGCGCCGGCTCGTCGACGCCGCGCGTCTCCGTCGACATGGGCTACGGAGCGCTGCGCCTCATGGCCAACAGCCCCAGCGACGAGAGCAGCAGCTCCTCCGGCAGGTCGGTAGCTCCCGGCACGGTCGCCACTTCGTACGGTACAGTTTCCTGCAGCAACCAAAACTACACCTATCATCATTGGATTTTACAAATGAAAACACGGTGCGATGTAGGCTGTGTATATCAATCTTCTATTTTCAATTTGTGCAATTATCTAATTTCGAGACTGCATCATTTTCAAACACATGAGTGACACCACCTTACGCACATCACGTTTTACATTCTGTAAATATTGGTTACATGTTATGTATACATGGCTACAAGTCATACTCCACAAATACCTGTGGATAGAATCCAAATGATAATGCTGCACCATCACATGTCACGTAATAGTAGCTGTAACTAACTGTACTACAACTATAGTAACTGCTAGATGTAACTTCGAGTACTGCAGCTATTATTGTGTGACATGTGATAGTGTAGCATAATTATTTAGATTCTCTCCACATGTATCTAAGTACTGTAGCCATGTACTGGGCGTTCAAAAAGCCTCTCCGTAATGCCGTATGATTGTTAGCCTCGCGTGCCGTATGCCGCAGTGAATATACCGAAATGAAACTCACTGAAATACAAGTTATTAATTTATTGAATATTCATTTTTAATTACAAATTTTCGCATTAAATGTTGAAAGTTTCCTCTCTGTTGTTGAATACACAATTCAATTCGTCTAATCATGTTTCTAAACACAAGCTGTAACGTTTCTTCTGTATCAGAAGCAGGGAAAGTGGATATTGCAGTTTTCAATTCATCGATGGATTTTGGACGGTTTTTATAGACAGTTACTTTCGCTGCAGCCCAGAAGAAAATGTTTGGTGGTGTTAGGTCAGGCGATCGTGGAGGACAAAGTCCCTGTGAAATCGTGCGATCACCAAAAACATCAGCAAGCAACGACATCGAAACGCGAGCTGTACGGCGGCTGCACCATCATGTTGAAAATAACCGTTCAGTATTTCACTTAACACAAGCTCTCGTATGGATGGGTACAGAATATCACTGCAGTATCGTTGTGCGTTTTTTGTTTCGTTGAAAAATATGGGATCCACAAGCCGACGTCCAGAAATTGCAATCCAAACTCCTATTTTCACAGAACGAAGTGGTTCCTGAGGAATACACAATGGATTTTCAGTACTCCACATACGAGAATTTTGCGAGTTCATGAACCCGGATGAATGAAACCACGCCTCATCAGTGAAAAACGTTTCGTTAAGAATATCCCTTCCATTTTGTTGAACGAAATTTTTGAACCATTGACAATAATGCAGTCTCTTGCCATGATCAGTATTTTTCAGTTTTTGCACAACTGTCACTTTGTATGGTAAAAGTTCTAATTTTTTCCTTACAGCTGTCTGGTCCGTTCCGACACTAACATCGATTTCCTGGACGAGTTTTTTACTGACTTTTTCGCACTCATGGACATTTTATCGGAAATATTGAGTAGTTTATCCTCATACAAAATGCTAGGACGACCACTTCTCGGTGAATCTGTCACTGAACCCGTACTTCGAAATTTGTTAATCAAATCTCGCACAGTATCGCGGTGTGGGAGTGTTGTCTCCAAGAAAACTGAATTAAATGTGTGACTAACTGAAACTGTGTATTTACCGCCAGCTTTCAACACTTGTTCGACTAAAAACACACATTCTTCAATGGTTAGCATTTTTAACAGAGACAAAAACGAAACAAACGAGCAAAGGAGCTAAACTTAAACGTTCACGTCAACGCGTAACGACACACACCAACGATACTACTGACGCTGGCTGAGATAAACGAAACAGTGGAATGTTGGCAAAGTCCACTTGAAGGGCAGTAACCCAGGCAGGCGAACAATCATACGGCACGCGCGGCTAAAAATCGTATGGCACTGCGGAGAGACTTTTTTTACACCCCGTATGTGTAAGATGAATTCGATATTTATATTTACATAATGTAAAACATGATGTACATAAATTTTTCATATATGTACTTGAAAAGGATGTAGTTTCGAAACTAGCTAACTCCACAAATTAGATGAATAACGTTAACGTACAGCCTGCAGCGGACCATGTTTTCCTTTGTAAAACATTTAGAGGCAGTGAACCCACACTGAAACAAAATTTTAGGAGCTATGAATCTCACCTTGTCAACTCCCTCCCACCATTCACAATCCACTCCATGTTTCGTGATTTAATTCGAAGATCATGACTTCCACTGTTGTGGTTGACGGACCAACTGAAAAGCATACGAATATTTGGAGGCTGTATCATAAGGTGGATTACAATGTAGTAAACTTCCTTTGTCTATTATTTTTTGGACAGCCACGTGGCTTATAATTAGATTTAGACGGTAGATTTGATTGGTTACTCATTTACAATATTCTGTTAGACAGGACAGTCTATCCACTATGTAAAATCTATGTAATTTTACTTCAATTTAAAAAAAAATATAAGTAGTGGTTTCAAATTATAAAGTAAAATGTTCATAATTCTCAATAGATATTGAATACTAAATTTGAATGCAGCATCCTCTCATATCCCTATCTCTCCAAGGTATGCTACAGGTTTCTAACACAATTACTTTTCTTTCCAAATGATGTGTCATATTATGCTAAGTTTGATAGATTGAGCTGCTGGGGGTTCACTGTCACTCTTTGCCCAGCAGCAGCTCTAAGGCTGCTAGGAGCATATCACCCTAACACGTGAATTAGCTTTGAGTAATTTGAGAATTAATTTCGATTAAAATTATCCGTCGTACCAGAATCACGCTTATTTTTACATTTCATCCCCTTACTGTCCCCACGTCGTCTACGGGGAAGTCGGGATATTTTATCCCTGTGTTATTTTTTTAATTACTATCTCAAAACCTTACGAAGTTTGGTTGTAACTGTTCCAGGCGATACAGAGTAACGCTTGCTTCTACATGTCACCGCTTTCTCATGCTAGTCACCACTCCTAGACGACAAAAGGGCTGATAACATCATAATGTTTTTCAGGACAGTATGTCGTGTAGCACATGTACAGTGAAACACGTGTTGATGGAAAATCGTCGAATACAGGCTGCATATTATGATACTTATTAACCATTAAACTAAATGGAATCGAGGATCTCCTCATCAACAGCAGTTTGCAGTGGAAGAAAAGAAACAAAGCAAATAAGACTGCCCCACAGAAGTGTAAGCCAAACCAAAATTTACAACACTTGCGGTGAAAATAACATCCATGTTCGTAAGAAGATTTCGTCCATACTCTTAGCTATAAAATTAAATAACTTGAAAACTTCCCTGTTAAGGCTGCGATGAGCAAAGAATGCAGTCATACTTTTGATCACTACCTCCCTACTACACTTACACGAATCTCTATGTTTAATAACGCAACTTTAAAAACAAAACCATATTGAAAACGGAATAGAGTAATATTACGCATAGACAAGAACGTGGAAATAAGACATTTTTGTGACTGAAGGCACTTATTTAGATTGTGTGATTTTAACAAGAGAGAAGCCGAAAATGCAGTTATGGCCTATTGTGTTCAAAGCTGACAAATACCTTTCACATTCCTGCAGAATAAATACTAGCAAACACTTTAGATGGGAGGAAATTTGTCGTCTGTTGAATAAGGGCGTGGAGTGGCGCCATAAAATGATCAGTTATTAGAACAGTGAAAGTTGTATGTTTCAATTTATGACGCATATATCTCCTCTTGCACAGATGCAATAGTGCTGCCGTAAAATTTCTAGAAATCTTTCGGAAATTCGACCTTCGAAATTTAATTAAGTTTCTGTGTCATTTAATACTGAAAGTCTAAGATTATTATGTACGTGGTCAATAGTCCATTTAATCTTCTACAATAAAACGAAGGACGTTGGTACACACACCGGAAAAAAGGGGTCGATACACAGCACTACAGCGAGAAAATGATATACGATTAATATCTTATGTAGCAAGTGCATCTTACACAACAGACACCAAAAAGACGTAAACGCGAGTTCGGTGTCACTTCTAGTGTTTGGTTACCTAAATCGCAAAGGGTTACTCCTGTATTCGCCTTATTTGGCCACATTTCCATTGCGAAACGTCATTGCTATGAACTAATTATGACATTTGTCTGTAGACAAATGCGGTGAGTGCGCATGTACACTATGTGATCTACGAGGCATTAACAGTGGGTTTCCGTCGTTCACTTTTATGACAGCTTGAACTCTGCGGGGGACACTTTCAATGACGTGGCTGAATATCTCTGGAGGAATGGCGGCCTTTCTTCCTATAGAGTCGAAATCACAGAGCAATTGGACGCTGGGGTCTGATCGGAACTCGACTTTCTAACACGTCCCAAAGTTGTTCCATTAGGTTCAAATCGGGACTCTGAATAGTCCGGTCTATTTCAGGAATGTTATTGTCTACAGACCATTGCTTCACAGATATTACGTTATTACAGGGTGCACTGTCGTGCTGATAAAATCAGTCCTCGTCTCCGAAATGTTCCTTTACTCCACACATGGTATAAGGCTGCAAAATGTGTTCATATCCTTCCGCATTTAGCGTCTTTTTAAATGCTGTAACGATACCATACCCTAACCACGATAAACACTCCCATACCGTGACACCACATCCTCCTCACTGCCAGGTTGACACTGCACATGAAAGCAGATAATGTTCCTCAGCATTTCGCCAAACTCAAAAGCTTCCATCGGATTACCACAGTGATAAGCGTGATTCATCGCTCTAAATCACTCGTTTACAGTGGCGTAGCTCTTTACACCATCTCAAGCGCAGCTCTGCATTGATTACAAAACTGTATCCCATTATTTTTAAGTCCCGACGCACACTCTTTGTGTTAGCTGGACTGCATTTTGGAGCTCACGAGTAATTCATTTCGCTGATTTTACGCAATTTTTTTGCAGTCACCCTCCACAATGCTCGGTGGTCCCAGTCCGTTAGTACATGAGATCTGCCAGGTCTTGGTTTAGCAGTAGTTGTTCCTTCACGTTTCCACTTCATAGTCAAGTCACCAGCTGTAGGCTTGGGCAGCTATAGAACGATTGAACGTTCCCTGACGAATTTGTTACACAGATGACATCGAAGTCACTGATCTCTACTGACCGACCCATTCTGCTGTCACTGCACCTTTTATACTGGCGTGGCCACCTTTCGTTATATCTGGTAGTCAATTCTGCATTACATAGCAGTGCCCGGATGCTTCTGATCAGACAGTGCTTGATAGTGGTATGATTGTGTTGTTGAAACTGAGAGAGAAACCGAAGAGATAAACCTTACCACCGTAACGTAGCCTATGTTGTAACGGCGACCATAACGGTCGCTGGGTAGTAGTGACGGAAACGCGGCGGGACCTGCGGAGCGGCCAGCGAACAACAACACAACGGGAGAGGACGGACACGGCCAACGGAGGACCTTACGACACAACAAGAACAGACAACACAGTAAAGAACCAAACGAGACAACCACGTCCACTGGAATAGAAACACGAAGTCAATACGCAGTCTGAGACGATATGTCCTGAGACGCAACGCGATGTCAGACTGCTGGCTGAGCTTTTTTTTTTTCTTTATTGTTCACCTCATAGAAAGGTGGGCTGGCAGCGGACAAATCTACTCCGCTCTTCAGCCACAAGCATACAATAAATGAGACAAGGAAGACAGAAAGTAATAGATGGATGGTGTTAAAAACACAATAGGTACAAATTAAAAAAAACACGAAGCCATTCACACTTGAAAAACACGAAAAACTGTCAGCACTGCGCACAGACACTGAGATGGAACAAGTGAACGAAGGAGCGTGGCGGCGAAAAACACTCAAGCACAACACGATGGCATACACCCGAGAAACTGATGGCGATGATCTCCGGCGCGCGAATGTCCACTGAGCGTGTGCGAGTCCGGGGACCTGCCAAGAGTGGAAGAAGGTGGTGGGGAGGGAGAGGGGAGAGGAAAAATGCCAATGGCAGAGGAGATGGGAGAAGGAAAGAAGGTATGGGGTTAGGAGAAGCCTGGGGGAGGAGGGGGGGAGGAGAAAGGGAGGAGGGAGGGAAGGGGGAGAGAAGGGAGAGAGGGTGCCCATAGGAACAGATACAGGAAGAGGGAGGGAGTATCATAGTTGGTAGGGAGGGGTAGATGGAGGGGAGGAGGGCATCATCAGGGAGGGGGAGGTGGCGGAAGCCACCTTGGGAGAGGGTATGGAGCGTGGAGAGACGGAGAGCAGGTGGGACGTGGAAATACAGGCGGACAGGGTCGGGAGAGGATGGGAGAGACCAGCAGGTGAGGAGGATCGAGTTTACGGGAGGTGAAAAGGATCCGTATCCGTTCGAGGAAAAGGAGGAGGTGTGGGAACGGAATAATGTCGTACAGGATCCGCGTGGGGAAGGGGAGACGGATGCGATAGGCGAGGCGAAGAGCATGGCGTTCTAGGATTTTAAGGGATTTGTAAAAGCTAGGGGGAGCGGAGATCCATTGGCTGAGCGCGAGGCAGGCGCTTAAGTATGCTGTCGGGGGCGCCGCTATTGGCCGCTGGACCACGTGTTCCACTGTGGCGCCCTCACATTAAATGCGGGCCAGGAGGCGCGCGCCGCCACGGCTTATGGCGCGATGGTGCAGAGACCTCTATGGGTCTTCGACGTCCATGACGTCTGGCGTGGATTCAAATTCCGCGGCCCGCGGTACCAGAGCCTACCTCTTTCAAACAACACCAAGGGATTGGATGCGCTCAACTCTCTCATTTATCCGACTGCTTGCTATTAATTCTGCGATATCCCCTCCTTCATCTAGACATTGAGGAGAGGTACGTGACTTAATTTAGGAGAGTGGAGCACACAGTCTGGTGATCAAGAATTGGACACTTCTACGTCTCCTTTCGTGGTGGCCAAAGTTGGTAACAGTCTCGTCTTTCTCTAATGAGTACTAGGCGTCTTGGAATGGTTTGTGCCAAACATAAAACTTTTAATCGTATGTGACAGTATTCATTACTAACTTTTCTTCTGCGAATGAAACGTGTTGAACAAATTTTTCATACTCCACATACTAAACATTATCACAGGATGCTGCTACATTTGCACCATCTGGTCTAACAAGGGACGCCTTTGACCTCGAATGTTCGAAACCGCACGAAACCGCTTTTGGACTAACACTCGGTCATATGCAAAAACAGAAGTCTGTGTCATTTTCATGCAAAACTCCGCGTTCTACCATAAGTCACATTTTAATTGAGAAACAAAGAAACAAGATAACAATATCATAGGAGGGAAATTATACGTAATTCAATGGCGTCAATGTATCATTACATTTTCAATCAACAGTGACAAAAAGTCTCTGCTTAAAGTAATTATAATATGGCAAAATACACATGTCCTACACACCTGGTAGTGCCTTTATTAGTCGTCATATTGCAGATGCGGGATTTCTCTGAAGTCGTTAAAACGAAATGGAGGACTACAATTTGCATACCTCAATAACGCCACATTTTTCCATTCAGAAAACTTGCGCATTCAAGCAGTCCAATATCAAAAAGCACACTAATTTCATTTTCAGGTGATGCTATGGTTATTCATTGTCATAACCTGACTTTCGCCAAGCTTATTACAACATAAGCGTATACTTTGGTGCAGAAAATTGATTGTAAATCATAGATGATGATATGGGTATTCATTGTCATAACCTGACTTAGGCCAAGCATGTTATAATAGAAGCTTTTAATTTGGTGCAGAAAACCTATTGTAAATGACACAGTGAAATTTGATCATGAAATAACGATGATATACTTGAATATTCGATTATGGTATGGCATATTTCACTCTTATAAAATCAGCACTCATTGTGATATAGAGCTTATATTGCCAAAAGAAGTAAATGTCAAGGGGTTGGCAATATTTTCTTGTTTTTCTTTGGAAACAAGAAAAGAATACGATCTGTATGACCTGACCAGGAATCACACAGCAATAGGCTCTTTTCAGTTGTTACATGTTCGCGAAGACTGAAGTTAGAAAATGTTTCGTATGTTTAGTAGTTTTTCCACTTTTGCTTGCCTCGACATGAATGTTTCGTGGGCACGTTTTTTCAAGTTTCTTTGAAATATTTGGGCTGAAAGTTTCTTTTTGCTTTTGAAAACAGATGTGCAACTACTCTGATAGTCTGTCTGTCACTGATGAAGCCACATCAGTTGTGTAGCTATGACCAGAGCTATGTACAGACTGCAACACACAATCTGTAGTTTTTTTGTCTTCTGTGAGACAGTGTTGATGATGAAGACATTTCATACTGAAATTTATTCTTGTCACTGCTCCAAATATTTTCTTTCTTCACACCCATTGTTGTGCCTTGTGGCGGACACTAGTATCGTCTTCTGTGTCCTTACGTGTGACAAATGTAATAATGTGCCTGGATGAAATGCCAAATTCAGCCTTCAGAGTGTGGTTAAAAGAAGCTTTTAAATTGTCCAAGCCAAACATTTTAGACGCTTCTGGTGCTGACATTTGCCGATATCCATGGTGAACTGTAGATCCATACGACCTCGCTCTATCAAATTGCGATATTACAACCTGTTTTATAGTTTTTAATTGCGAAAATCTGTTTCCTTTGAAACGAGCTCCTGCTCGCCTTTTGCTACACACATAATTTAGAATTAATGGTTCAAATGGCTCTGAGCACTATGAACTTAACATCGGAGGTCATCAGTCCCCTAGAACTTAGAACTACTTAAACCTAACTAACCTAAGGACATCACACACATCCATGTCCGAGGCAGGATTCGAACCTGCGACCGTAGCAGCAGCGGGGTTCTGTATTAGAATTAACCTGCTGTCTGATTTACTTTTAATGCACTTACAGAGTCACATTAGTTTGCTACATGAGTTGAAGACACAAATGTTACAGTCTTCATAAAATGTTCTCTCAGATGCTGTCATCAACATCTTCTGACGCATTAGTTTTTGACTGTTTGGGTGGAGATAGTTCGTACTCACTTTGACTGGTCTTTTCCAGTTGCTCTGGAAACGAACGTCGTGTACTACTGGAACAGCCATCTTCAGATTCAGCTCTTTCTGTTCTTCAAAATCAGTATGTCTATCCAGCGTAACATCATGTATTTCTATGTCATCCTCATTATATTTCTGAATTATTACATTATGTCAATGAACTCTCTATCCTCGGCACCGATTTCATGTACATACACTCCTGGAAATTGAAATAAGAACACCGTGAATTCATTGTCCCAGGAAGGGGAAACTTTATTGACACATTCCTGGGGTCAGATACATCACATGATCACACTGACAGAACCACAGGCACATAGACACAGGCAACAGAGCATGCACAATGTCGGCACTAGTACGGTGTATATCCACCTTTCGCAGCAATTCAGGCTGCTATTCTCCCATGGAGACGATCGTAGAGATGCTGGATGTAGTCCTGTGGAACGGCTTGCCATGCCATTTCCACCTGGCGCCTCAGTTGGACCAGCGTTCGTGCTGGACGTGCAGACCGCGTGAGACGACGCTTCATCCAGTCCCAAACATGCTCAATGGGGGACAGATCCGGAGATCTTGCTGGCCAGGGTAGTTGACTTACACCTTCTAGAGCACGTTGGGTGGCACGGGATAAATGCGGACGTGCATTGTCCTGTTGGAACAGCAAGTTCCCTTGCCGGTCTAGGAATGGTAGAACGATGGGTTCGATGACGGTTTGGATGTACCGTGCACTATTCAGTGTCCCCTCGACGATCACCAGTGGTGTACGGCCAGTGTAGGAGATCGCTCCCCACACCATGATGCCGGGTGTTGGCCCTGTGTGCCTGGGTCGTATGCAGTCCTGATTGTGGCGCTCACCTGCACGGCGCCAAACACGCATACGGCCATTATTGGCACCAAGGCAGAAGCGACTCTCATCGCTGAAGACGACACGTCTCCATTCGTCCCTCCCTTCACGCTTGTCGCGACACCACTGGAGGCGGGCTGCACGATGTTGGGGCGTGAGCGGAAGACGGCCTAACGGTGTGCGGGACCGTAGCCCAGCTTCATGGAGACGGTTGCGAATGGTCCTCGCCGATACCCCAGGAGCAACAGTGTCCCTAATTTGCTGGGAAGTGGCGGTGCGGTCCCCTACGGCACTGCGTAGGATCCTACGGTCTTGGCGTGCATCCGTGCGTCGCTGCGGTCCGGTCCCAGGTCGACGGGCAGGTGCACCTTCCGCCGACCACTGGCGACAACATCGATGTACTGTGGAGACCTCACGCCCCACGTGTTGAGCAATTCGGCGGTACGTCCACCCGGCCTCCCGCATGCCCACTATACGCCCTCGCTCAAAGTCCGTCAACTGCACATACGGTTCACGTCCACGCTGTCGCGGCATGCTACCAGTGTTAAAGACTGCGATGGAGCTCCGTATGCCACGGCAAACTGGCTGACACTGACGGCGGCGGTGCACAAATGCTGCGCAGCTAGCGCCATTCGACGGCCAACACCGCGGTTCCTGGTGTGTCCGCTGTGCCGTGCGTGTGATCATTGCTTGTACAGCCCTCTCGCAGTGTCAGGAGCAAGTATGGTGGGTCTGACACACCAGTGTCAATGTGTTCTTTTTTCCATTTCCAGGAGTGTATTTATCAGGTCACCACCTCGTCCCTAATATTTGGACCACATTCGTAGCTTTAATTCATTTCATGATATCACTGTAAACAGTTTACACAGTAACTCGCATTCTAACACACCGAGAGACTCATTCGTACTGCAGCTATACTATTCACACAACTTGACTACTTGTTAGTGCCGCTACAACATGTCACCGTCTAATGGCGCTAGCAGTGTGGTAGCAAGGTTTATCTCTCCGGTTTCTCTCTCACTTTCAACAACACAATCATACCACTATCATGCACTGTCTGATGGAAATGACTCAGACCACTGTTGTTTTTGTCTAAGCATGGTTTAGTACGGTCTGAGCGCTCAAAGTCAAAGGTGTCCTTAGTAACCGCAAAACTAGAACTAGATTCAGTCCAATGTACCGTACTCATGGAATTACAGAAATCGTACAAAGGAAAAAACATACTGACTTCAGACAGAAATATATTGCAGTTTTTAGCAACGGAAATCTTTTAGCAGCCTAGGAACACAGTCGAAGAGTAAGGATACAGGTTCCCGACTTAATCCCGGTTCGACGGGCCGACTGTGATCGCCGAGCAGTGAAACTCACCGGACAGCGCCATTAACGAATAGAAAAAACAGCGGATGCAGTACTGGTGGCGTCGTTTGGATGTTTTGACAGCGGGCAAGAAAAGGGTTATATTTCCGTGATTAGCACCAGAATCACATGACCAGCCATAAGCTTGTCTCCGGTTCTCAGTGCACTACTAATTACCGGAAAGTGGCATAGCCTGCTAACAGTAAGCCACGCATACGCTCTTTTCTTGTCTTATAACGGCAAGTCGTGTTTTATGGCCAATAAAATCTTGGAAAGTTTACTCGGATAAAGTAGTATCTGCTCCGAGGAAAGCCACTTAGACGCGGCGGAAACATCGGTTATTTAAGTATTCTAGTATTTTAATTTATAAAATGGGGTGGCAGTATAGCCAGAAGGATTTTAATCAGACATTGTGCGTGACGTTTGCGCCGTCGTTTCGTATCGTATGAATGTGAGAAGACAAGTGCAACGAAATGTTTCCCAAGCTGTAACCTCGTCTCAAATTGTACTAAACGCTTGATGTTTTGCTGCGTAAACTGTTGTAGAGTACTTGATAATGTCACATTTTCTTTCTGCTGTCAGATGGTGACTATAACATTCCACATAAACAGCGAGAGTGTGTAAACAGCCTTGGTCGAAATAGGCACCAGCGTCCGTTAACGGGAGTTTCTGGCCGAGACCGATGGAAAAATGTATTTTTTTTTTGCATAATTTTCATCCCTGTTTATATAGATTATGCCTGCAAACGGACTTTTTTATTGTGAAAGTAGTTAAGATGTTATAGCGTGTTGAATGTAACCGTGCGCCAGCCGAAATATATTCAGCTGAATTACATGAATTAGTTCAAGAGATCAGATGAATTAGTTGAAGAAAAGATATGACCAGTATAGAAATTTCTGTCCAATGAAAATTTGCTTGAATGACGCACCGGTGGTAATATTCAAAATGACAACCAGTACTTCAAGGTATACGTTTGAAAACTGGTACCGAAAGAACTTTACTGTGGGGCAATAACAGTTGAAATAGCAGAATACATAGCTGCAGCTATATCTAGCGAACGTTATTCATATATTATGAAGACCACAAACGTGTTAGAAGTCGTCACAGGGACGAACAGCAGAAATTCGGCGGAGTTATCTGGCAGGAAACGCGTGGCAGCCGCCGAGCAAGGAATGTTTCAGTTTGTTAAAAGAGCCCGGATTGAAAAAATACGGCGCCAAATTTAAAACCACAGCATGTTTGAGAGAGAGGAAGAATGTCTCTATGGTCCTGTGATAGCCGTACCGTAGGTGCAACCACAACGGAGGGGTATCTGTTGAGAGGCCAGACAAACGTGTGGTTTCCTGAAGAGGGGCAGCAGCCTTTTCAGTAGTTGCAGGGGCAACAGTCTCGATGATTGACTGATCTGGCCTTGTAACACTAACCAAAACGGCCGTGCTGTTGTGGTACTGCGAACGGCTGAAAGCAAGGGGAAACTACAGCCGTAATTTTTCCCGAGGGCATGCAGCTTTACTGTATGATTAAATGATGAAGGCATCCTCTTGGGTAACATATTCCGGAGGTAAAATAGTCCCCCATTCGAATCTCCGGGCGGGGACTACTCAAGAGGATGTCGTTATCAGAAGAAAGAAAACTGGCGTTCTACGGATCGGAGCGTGGAATGTCAGATCCCATAATCGGGCAGGTAGGTTAGAAAATTTAAAAAGGGAAATGGATAGATTAAAGTTAGATGTAGTGGGAATTAGTGAAGTTCGGTGGCAGGAGGAACAAGACTTCTGGTCAGGTGACTACAGGGTTATAAACACAAAATCAAATAGGGGTAATGCAGGAGTAGGTTTAATAATGAATAGAAAAATAGGATTGCGGGTAAGCTACTACAAACAGCATAGTGATAGCATTATTGTGGCCACGATAGATACGAAGCCCACCCCTACCACAGTAGTACAAGTTTATATGCCAACTAGCTCTGCAGTTGACGAAGAAATTGAAGAAATGTATGACGAAATAAAAGAAATTATTCAGATAGTGAAGGGAGACGAAAATTTAATAGTCATGGGTGACTGGAATTCGTCAGTAGGAAAAGGGAGAGAAGGAAACGTAGTAGGTGAATATGGATTGGGGCTAAGAAATGAAAGAGGAAGCCGCCTGGTAGAATTTTGCACAGAGCACAACTTAATCATAGCTAACACTTGGTTCAAGAATCATAAAAAAAGGTTGGCGATACTAGAAGGTTTCAGATAGATTATTTAATGGTAAGACAGAGATTTAGGAACCAGGTTTTAAATTGTAAGACATTTCCAGGGACAGATGTGGACTCTGACCACAATCTATTGGTTATGAACTGTAGATTAAAACTGAAGAAACTACAAAAAGGTGGGAATTTAAGAAGATGGGACCTGGATAAACTGACTAAACCAGAGGTCGTACAGAGTTTCAGGGAGAGCATAAGGCAACAATTGACAAGAATGAGGGAAAGAAATACAGTAGAAGAAGAATGGGTAGCTGTGAGGGATGAAGTAGTGAAGGCAGCAGGGGATCATGTGGGTATAAAGTCGAGGGCTAGTAGAAATCCTTGGGTAACAGGAGAAATTTTGAATTTGGTAGATGAAAGGAGAAAATATAAAAATGCGGTGAATGAAGCAGGCAAAAAGGAATACAAAAGTCTCAAAAATGTGATCAACAGGAAGTGCAAAAGGGCTAATCAGGCATGGCTAGACGACAAATGTGTGGATACAGAGGCTTATCTCACTAGGGGTAAGATAGATACTACCTACAGGAAAATTAAAGAAACCTTTGGAGAAAAGAGAGCCACTTGTATGAATATCAAGAGCTCAGATGGAAACCCAGTTCTAAGCAAAGAAGGGAAAGCAGAAAGGTGGAAAGAGTACATAGAGAGTCTATACAAGGGCGATGTACTTCAGGACAATATTATGGAAATGGAAGAGGATGTAGATGCAGATGAAATGGGAGATCCGATACTGCGTGAAGAGTTTGACAGAGCACTGAAAGACCTGAGTCGAAACAAGGCCCCGGGAGTAGACAACATTCCATTAGAACTACTGACAGCCTTGAGAGAGCCAGTCCTGACAAAACTCTACCATCTTGTAAGCAAGATGTACGAGACAGGCGAAATACCCTCAGACTTCAAGAAGAATATAATAATTCCAATCCCAAAGAAAGCAGGTGTTGACAGATGTGAAAATTACCGAACTATCAGTTTAATAAGTCACAGCTGTAAAATACTAACGCGAATTAATTACACACGAATGAAAAAACTGGTAGAAGCCGACCTCGGGGAAGATCAGTTTGGATTCCGTAGAAATGTTGAAACACGTCAGGCAATACTGACCTTTCGACTTATCTTAGAAGAAAGATTAAGGAAAGGCAAACCTACGTTTCTAGCATTTGCAGACTTACAGAAAGCTTTTGACAATGCTGACTGGAATACTCTCTTTCAAATTCTGAAGGTGGAAGGGGTAAAATACCGGGAGCGAAAAGCTATTTACAATTTGTACAGAAACCAGATGGCAGTTCTAAGATTCGAGGGACATCAGACGGAAGCAGTGGTTGGGAAGGGAGTGAGACAGAGTTGTAGCCTCTCCCCGATGTTATTTAATCTCTATATTGAGCAAGCAGTGAAGGAAACAAAAGAAACATTCGGAGTAGGTATTAAATTCCATGGAGAAGAAATAAAAACTTTGAGGTTCGCCGATGACATTGTAATTCTGTCAGAGACAGCAAAGGACTTGGAAGAGTAGTTGAACGGAATGGATAGTGTCTTGAAAGAAGGATATAAGATGAACATCAACAAAAGCAAAACGAGGATAATGGAATGTAGTCGAATTAAGTCGGGTGATGCTGAGGGAATTAGATTAGGAAATGAGACACTTAAAGTGGTAAAGGAGTTTTGCTATTTGGGGGGCAAAATAGCTGATGATGGTCGAAGTAGAGAGGATATAAAATGTAGACTAGCAATGGCAAGGAAAGCATTTCTGAAGAAGAGAAATTTGTTAACATCGAGTATAGCTTTAAGTGTCAGGAAGTCGTTTCTGAAAGTATTTGTATGGAGTGTAGCCATGTATGAAAGTGAAACATAGACGACAAATAGTTTGGACAAGAAGAGAATAGAAGCTTTCGGAATGTGGTGCTACAGAAGAATGCTGAAGATTAGATGGGTAGATCACATAACTAATGAGAAAGTATTGAATAGCATTGGGGAGAAGAGAAATTTGTGGCACAACTTGACTAGAAGAAGGGCTCGGTTGGTAGGACATGTTCTGAGGCATCAAGGGATCACCAATTAACTTTTGGAGGGCAGCGTGGAGGGTAAAAATCGTAGAGGGAGACCAAGAGATGAGTACACCAAACAGATTCAGAAGGATGTAGGTTGCAGTAGGTACTGGGAGATGAAGAAGCTTGCACAGGATAGAGTAGCATGGAGAGCTGCATCAAACCAGTCTCAGGACTGAAGACCACAACTACTTTATGAGCGTTTTTCTCGATACAATATTTTTCAGCGTGCGAAGCACTCTAGAGTCTCGACAGGTTAACCGATTCGTTTGATTTTTTTAAAACTGAAAGATAGTTAAATTTAAGGGGCATTAGGGAGAGCTTCTTTTGATCCGAATTTTAAATACTCTTTTAAAAACAATGAGATTTTCACTCTGCAACGGAGTGTGCGCTGATATCAAACTTCCTGGCAGATTAAAACTGTGTGCCGGACCGAGACTCGAACTCGGGACCTTTGCCTTTCGCCGGTCAAATACTCTACCGACTTTTTTTTTTTTAATCTCATTCTGTTCGCTTTTGTTCGTTGTATCTGCTCTGGGCGGACATAGTAAGACATCCGTTTAGGTTCGTTGTTGATCGATTAACTCAGTTATTTTATTACAGAGGGCAGCTAACCCTCTGACCGAACACGCTGAGCTACCGTGCCGGCGGTGATCTACCGACTATGCTACCCAAGCACGACTCACGACCCATCGTCACAGGAGACGACGTACTGGCAGAATTGAAGCTGTGAGGACGGGTCGTGAGTCGTGCTTGGGTAGCTCAGTCGGTAGAGCACTTTCCCGCAAAAGGCAAAGGTCCCGAGTTCGAGTCTCGGTCCGGCACTCAGTTCTAATCTCCCACGAAGTTTCACTCTTTTAAAAACTTTTGAACTGATAATAACATGCCAAACCATTGACGTGTTTTAAAAATAGGTGCTTTTTTCCGAGGAATTTTTCAAAACCCCATCTTGATCATCCCCAAGTTTCGTTCTGATTTAAGAATTTTCTATTTTTATGGGTATCGGAAATGGCCATGAGTCTGTATAAGGTTTCGCGCAAACCAGGACGCGCCACGAGGAGCATACTTTGTCGAGGGCTGCAGCCACCTAATTGTTCTGAAATAAAAAACGTTTTCCGTACACGAATGTATGTACAGGGTGTTTCAAAAATGACCGGTATATTTGAAACGGCAATAAAAACTAAACGAGCAGCGATAGAAATACACCGTTTGTTGCAATATGCTTGGGACAACAGTACATTTTCAGGCAGACAAACTTTCGAAATTACAGTAGTTACAATTTTCAACAACAGATGGCGCTGCAAGTGATGTGAAAGATATAGAAGACAACGCAGTCTGTGGGTGCGCCATTCTGTACGTCGTCTTTCTGCTGTAAGCATGTGCTGTTCACAACGTGCAAGTGTGCTGTAGACAACATGGTTTATTCCTTAGAACAGAGGATTTTTCTGGTGTTGGAATTCCACCGCCTAGAACACAGTGTTGTTGCAACAAGACGAAGTGTTCAGCGGAGGTATAATGTAACCAAAGGACCGAAAGCGATACAATAAAGGATCTGTTTGAAAAATTTCAACGGACTGGGAACGTGACAGATGAACGTGCTGGAAAGGTAGGGCGACCGCGTACGGCAACCACAGAGGGCAACGCGCAGCTAGTGCAGCAGGTGATCCAACAGCGGCCTCGGGTTTCCGTTCGCCATGTTGCAGCTGCGGTCCAAATGACGCTAACGTCCACGTATCGTCTCATGCGCCAGGGTTTACACCTCTATCCATACAAAATTCAAACGCGGCAACCCCTCAGCGCCGCTACCATTGCTGCACGAGAGACATTCGCTAACGATATAGTGCACAGGATTGATGACGGCGATATGCATCTGGGCAGCATTTGGTTTACTGACGAAGCTTATTTTTACCTGGACGGCTTCGTCAATAAACAGAACTGGCGCATATGGCGAACCAAAAAGCCCCATGTTGCAGTCCCATCGTCCCTGCATCCTCAAAAAGTACTGGTCTGGGCCGCCATTTCTTCCAAAGGAATCATTGGCCCATTTTTCTATCTGGACATTCTTCGTGAATTTGTGGCGGTACAAACTGCCTTAGACGACTCTGCGAACACCTCGTGGTTTATGGAAGATGGTGCCCGGCCACATCGCACGGCCGACGTCTTTAATTTCCTGAATGAATATTTCGATGATCGTGTGATTGCCTTAGGCTATCCGAAACATACAGGAGGCGGCGTGGATTGGCCTCCCTATTCGCCAGACATGAACCCCTGTGACTTCTTTCTGTGGGGACACTTGAAAGACCAGGTGTACCGCCAGAATCCAGAAACAATTGAACAGCTGAAGCAGTACATCTCATCTGCATGTGAAGCCATTCCGCCAGACACGTTGTCAAAGGTTTCGAGTAATTTCATTCAGAGACTACGCCATATTATTGCTACGCATTGTGGATATGTGGAAAATATCGTACTATAGAGTTTCCCAGACCGCAGCGCCATCTGTTGTTGAAAATTGTAACTACTGTAATTTCGAAAGTTTGTCTGCCTGAAAATGTACTGTTGTCCCAAGCATATTGCAACAAACGGTGTATTTCTATCGCTGCTCGTTTAGTTTTTATTGCCGTTTCAAATATACCGGTCATTTTTGAAACACCCTGTATTAATAAGGTGGTAAAACCACGATCGTAATAAAAACTATCCTTGTGTGAAAAAATTCTGAACTTGATCCTTTTTTCGTGCCTCTCGACCAGAATCTCCTTTTAAGAGGCTATGCCTTCTGGAAGGCAATGCTCGAAAACATTCCATAGCGCCACTGGAAAACCTCTAACGTTGTTATAGAAAAGTAGAATGGTCATCGCATGTAAGCGCGTCATCGCTTTAGCCTGCTTCCTTCCAACTTCGCGAGCCTCGCGCGAGAGAGTGTTTCGTGCCGGATTTTAGGCGACGTGATCTTAAATAGGCGCTCTCCGGGCAGTCCCACGCTGTCGGGGATCAGACGCACCCTCTGTTCCTGGAACCCTCACTAAGACCTGTCGCTCTAGTGGCGGTAAAAGAGTGACTTGTGCCAATTACGAACTGTTCCATCCTGCGTTGTGTAGTCTCCACCGAAACGAAAATCGAAGAACTTGGTGGTAACGATGACCGATGGAGCCCCTTCGCTGCCTAACAATAGCAACCGTTTAGTTTATCCAACAGGCAATTAATGATAGAGAAGAAACTTTTAAGGGTGATATCAATAAATTCTCTTTAAGCATTAAAACGCTTACTCAGCAGCAGACACACCGCTGGCTGTAGCGAGTTCATATCTTTGAAAAGGGCGACAGAAAACGTTCAGATGAACTGAAGGAGGGTTCACTTGTACCAATCTGCAAGCTAATGCAGTGAGGCATTATAAAAAAAAATCCAGTTAAGTGCGAGTAGTACTCGCTCACGGAAGATTCCGTACACACTTGATTGTATATATAGGTGGTTCATCAATCCCGGAAATTGTCAATTTCGACGGATTTTGCTTGTTACCGGAATATATATTGGCAAAATATCAAAATATACTACATAAATGGCCGTAACATTTGATCCCATTGACTTTGAAGGTTAAAGTTTTACACGGCCAAGGGATCATAGACCTCAGAATGTGACGTATTTCAACTTGATACGTCGACGGTTTCCTGAGAAAAAGGGTTCGTAACAGACTCACTGACAGGCGGTCAGGTAATAAATGATGAGAAAATATTTTTGTGTGATATTATTACGAATTAACCATTTTCGATTTTTTTCCTTTACTTGTATTTGTACTCTTTCATCCTGCCAAATTTCATGACAGTAGCTGAACGGGAAGTAACCTGTGGGTTTTAATGAGTGAATTACGTGTATCAAAATATGTGACATAAATGCCCGTATCTTTCGACTGCACTGAAATAAAAGCCTAAATTTTTTATACGGCCAAGGGACCATAGGCCTTACTATGTGACTTAAATTTCAACTTGGCACATCTACCCGTCCCTGAGAGAAAGGGTTCTTAACAGGTAGACAGACAGACAGACAACAAAGTGATCGTAGAAGGCTTCCGTTTTTACCGACTGAGCTACTCCTCCGGAACAGGCCATGAAGGCTCAACGATACCGATAGGCCGCCGTGTCATCCTCAGCCCATGGGCGTCATTGGATGCGGATGTGGAGGGGTATGTGGTCAGCACACCGCTCTCGCGACCGTATCTCAGTATCCGAGACCGGAGGGGCTACTTCCCAATCAAATAGCTCCTCAGTTTGCCACCCAAGGGATGAGTGCACCCCGCTTGCCAACAGCACTAGGAAGACCGGATGGTCACCCATCCAAGCGCTAGCTCAGCCTGACAGCGCTCAACTTCGGTGATCTGACGGGACCTGGTGTTACCACTGCGGCAAGGACGTTGGCGACTGAGCTACGGAACACTAAAAGGCTGGTAGTTATACAGAGGATATACGATCTGGTATGTGAGTTACTTCCATGTCGAGATCATTACTTATTAATATGTTTTAACATCTCATCAGTGTGGGGGAGCAATTTAAGCATAAACATACTTTCGCTACCAGTACGTCACTGACATGAAGATTACTGCAGTTCAGGGCGTTGCAATCACACAAGTGAGCAATCACCCTTGCGTCCTAAGGCCACCACCACTTTGTGTATCCACACCTTCTTCGGTTCCATACATCGACGCTTTCTCACCAATGCTCTGTTGCCATGAAACTGAACTGTCCCCTACCGACTTCGAAACGTACATACTGGTATGTTTGTTTCAACGGTCTTGTAAATTCGCCTTTAATATGAGACTACTAGCAAAGCGTGGAACTGGCAATAATTTGTACAGTATTTATTTATATTGCACATCGATTATCTGTACATCACTGACCATTCAGATGTCAATAAAAAGTAAGATCCTGCCGCTTCAATAACCAGACGTTGCAGGTTATCTATGGCAGCATATTTCACTCAAGCACTCAAGTCCTTAATACTATAAATGTACATCATGTAATGTTATACGTAATGGTTACAGGGTATTGAATGAATAATATAAATATGGCTACACTTCAGAAAGTAATGAACAGCGAAAGAAACTAGTCTCAACTATTGCCGTACATTCTTTGTTAGAGATCAATTTTCGGGATTGATGAGACTTTGGTAGCACTTTCTGTTACTCAGCTCTTCCGCAATATTGAGAACGTGTTGGTGGTGGATCTGTGATGCAGCTGTTTGATACATTATTGCATCATTGGCATGGCCTCTCTGTTCTTTTTTCCCGTAGCTTGGCTGTGGACAACGTAAGCCAAGGCGACGAGAACACCCTGGCTTTCGATTTTGGAAGTCACCTCTCGTGGTCTTACGCCAGTAGCCCAAGGATCAGCGACAGGTTTTTGATACTATACAGAAGCCCCTTTTTATTTCATTGCACTATATTATCTCCCATAAACCCTACTGTTGTGTGTGATTTTGGTACTTTAACTACAAATTTTGATTCCACGCAGTCTCTTTCTTTGTGTTACTGCATATCGTCTGCCCCCTGTAGGATAATGGTTCCTACGTATATTTAGAAAAATCGTTTTATGCATCTTCTGTTATATTTTAGTTGCAAGATGGATTGTAAGTATCTTCTTAGTGCACAGATCCCCTTTCTTTACGGCTAAATAAAAGGCTGTTTATTTGGTTTCCAGATGAGCTTCGCATCTTTTACTTCCGAAGTAGCTTTATTGGTGATTTCATATGCTCCTTTTCTTACATGTACTGTGATAGATATATGTTTGATTGTTCTACACAGCACAGATGTGCTATTCTTCACATTTGCATCCACATTCCACATTTCAGAGTTACACTTCGCAGTTTCGGCACTGTGGATTTGAAAGAGTAAATACACGTTCTAAAAACACGCTAACGAAAATGCGAAGTGTATGTGCGAAATGTACATGTAGTTGCCATGAACAGGACATCCTGAACTATATGGAAGAATCAAACAGTTCCATCGAAGTAAAAATATGATAAGGAACACATTAAATCGTCATTCAGGATAATTCGAAAAAGAAAACAAACGCGTATGCAAACCAGACAGCTTTTTATTTAGTCGCATAGTCGTAATTTGTACCCTAAGAAGATGCTAGAATAATGTTGGTTCTCGCTCTAATATTTTATGTCTCCCTCAGTCTTACACGATTCTTGTGAATAGCTGTGGTGTTCTTAACTTTATCTCCTTTTGTAATATTCATACCTCACCGTATGGTATAAGACTGTAATAAATTTTATCTTCCGACTATTAGTTAACTCTGATATTATTTGTACAGTATGTATCCATTTCAGTATCACTCCACTTTCTGGAAACGATCATATCAGGTGCGCTTTTAGTAACACATGTTATTCGATGTGTACGGAAAGTTCCGTTGATTAGAATTTTTCATTTGGTGAAATTTATAGTGTAAAGGCTATTTTTATGTCTTCTTTTAACCAAAATAGTTTCAAATTATGAAAATCTTACGAGCATAAGTCATTTAATAATGTGGGTTCACTTTATTTCGTTGCCCTGCTGGAGCATTATATAGGCTGTTGTATACATTCAGTTCCTTATTGAAAACCGATTATTATTTTTTTTTCTTTTTAGTTCGAGCATCACCCTGTTCAGATTTTCACCATACCACAAAGAGCTTCAAAAGACTCAAATAAAAATGTGACCATTCTGACTGCTCTTGTTTGTATACGCTCAACTAACCTAGTTCGATTTCATGTGAATATCAATCGCGTTACCAAGAATTCAGCATAAAGTGAAGAAACAACTTCTAACCAATACCTGTCGTAGAACAAACTGCAGTTTTTCAGTAGCATTAAAGTTAACCAGTCACGAGACTTACCACATTATCATCGGTTTACTAAGTCTGATTCTTGGAACTAGAAAAAAAATGTATTTAACAGAATTCTGATACATGTATTATTCTGTTGGACAGTAGATGAGATATAGAATTTACGGTTTGTAGCTATAACTGCAAACACAAGCTTATAAATACAAGAAGTCATTGTATAAAAGCGCGAAAAATACGAACAAAAAATGATTAGTTTTTCTTAAATAGGGAACATGGTGTCAGCAAACCCATTTACAGAGAGGGGGATTATAAATATGTCAGCAAAGTCGTGTACAGTTAGCAGTATCACTTTATTTCATTCAGTTGTAAATTACTTTGATGAGGCCGTATTATACATTTATTTCCATACCATTACATAACAGTACAATTACATTACATAACAATACATTTTAATTACAAGCGAAGAATATTGTGAAATTGTACATAACACTGGGGTAACAACTTATTATTTCGTACAGCACAACAGATAATTCATCAAGCTTCATATAATACACATTCCCTAAATCATCATTTTCTGATGTATACTTTGAGTTGTGTATCTACTTGTAAATGTAATACTTTTCTGCCAAAACTATTAGCTTATTGAAATTATCCATGCAATTATTTCATGGATTGTCTGGAAAATCCCAATGTTTCGTCCTCGTCTGCGAAATATACCATCAGCGGATCGTATCTTTGATGTGCGAACGAATACTTGTAACGGACCGTTAATGACTGAAGTGAATTTTCGTTACAGAATGCATTCGTACAGAACGGTGACCTATTTTAAACATTTAGTATGTTTTTGTTCCGTGTTTAGTACTTGCAAACGACCTCAGAATGTCGTGTCGTAGGATCAACAACTGCTTATGTTTCGTTTACCGTATCGTGCCATTTATAATAACAGATAATGTTTTCTTCAATTCGTGTTCAACCTGAACAAAAGATGCTTGAAGAAATTACAACTTTTTTCATAAACCTATTACTACGAGAACTACTGCCTAAGCAACCATAATTTCTGCAAAATGTATGGCATGAAAGATTCGAAGTAAAACGTAATGTAATAAAATATCTCTCCACAAACATTTTCAAGAGAATTTGGAGAAAATGGTAGCGTTTCATATTTGAAGACATCTGTCGTACAGAATAATGAAAATCAAAGTAGTCAAATACACAACAAACTGAATGCGTATACTGAAATGAGATTTCCATCTCTTCCTTCAAAGAGACTCAAACTTCGATATCAAATGTTTTGAGTGTCCTAAGACGTTCTTCAAGTTGTCATTTTTATCGCACTTGCAGGAGAAAGAACGAAAATGACAATGTATTCAAAACACATGCAGAAAAACTTTCATTTTTATAATACAAAAAGACAATAGTTATACGTTTTTGGACCATGGGCGAATGGAGTAAGATAATTATTCTTCCGAAGATTTTCGTAAGTGTTGAGAAAATTCTGAAGCTAGTATTTAGATTTGCAAAATTAGTTCACGAAATTAATTCTCACTTCTAAAAATATGCGCATATACCCATTTTTTCGCGTCCTGTAACTACATATACAGTATGAATTTTATGACATCACGATGGTTTATCTTACATACAACACCTACTTACAGTTTAGAACAATTTCGGTTCATAATCATCACTCTGAAATCGATTCTACTGAGCTAGTTTGTTCAAACTTCATCCTTAACGGGATAGTCTCATCCATTCTCTTAATTCTGGTTATTTATTGCTTAGATAACTATTGTACAAAATACTCTCAGTACGGGATACCCAATTTTGACTTTTACAAATTGTAAAGTTGTATATATTGTACATAAGAGTTGGATTTATATATCAAGTACTTGTACTAGGAACCGCGAAGCACCAAAACAGCTTTTCAGTAGTATAATCATGTTCCTTTCTGAAGTAAAAGACTGTTACAATATTTCATTCCATTTTCTTTCATATGGACTTCTATAGTACTACGCAAATTGTATATAAAATATTCCTCAAAGACTAGTACATTCTATATTATTTAACATAACTTCTAGCTTATAAGTTTTTCGTGTTATGAAAAATAGCTTTTTGTTCCATGATCAGTAAATGAAAGTGTGTCGGATATAATACCTAAGACTAGTCTGCAGTATATTCGGCGTCACATTAACATTACATTATAAATGTTATTGTTTAAAATGAAGTGATCAACATACTCCAGAATATTTATTTTTGATAAAATCTTAAGCAATAAAGTCTACAGTGTATTTATCCCTAAGTGTTTCCATATACGAGTGTGATAGAACAGTAAACAGTAAACTTACCTTGTCTGCATTTCATTTTAGTGATATTTCATCGTTAACCCGTAACCTTGACTTGACTGATAATGTGATGATACTAAAAACGATGTGTGCTGCTATTGGATTTAGATCAAATATTTGGAAAAAGACCATGTCCTGTTGCATGAAGAAGACAGTAACTGCCTGCTGGATATCCTCTTACAAAGTAAATCGTTGTCCAATTTCTTAGGGACCGAAAGCGTTATAATCGCACTGGGAGAGAACAGGACTGTTGGGTGGGTGCTCCAATGTCTCCCACTTGAGTTGGTGCATAATGGATGATGAGGCTGGCCTCCCAGAGGGACCGGCTTCTTGGTTAGAATCGCGACCAGCATTGTATTTGGCGCACCATTATATACGCACACCGGAGTCGCGCTACGTTGCATATACGCTGTAGCAACTCAATCAAATCGAAATATTTTGATTGCCACTTATATTATACAGACTCACTTACGCATAATAATTTATTAAAGTTCGAATTCAGATAACATGCATCCATTATCAAATTACCTAAAGGAATATAAATTTAAAGATACTGAAAATAATTTTCAAAACGCACAAGAAATGTACATAAATAACTACACTCACAGAATCCTTGCAAATAAGGATGAAGGTAGTACTTCGTCATAGAGTTTTTAAAACGAGTTGACAGAGGATTTACCATCAATTTTTCACAGTGTTTATTCGTTCCACGCTGCTTCAACGCTATGCTAAAGTTCATCAAACGTATCGGCTGGCGAGTGGCGGCGTGCCAGTTTTTCGATAACTCACGACCAGATGTTTTCTGTTGGTGAGAGGTCTGGTAAATTTTCTGGCTAGAGCAACAGTCAAAAACACTCTGTGTTGAGGCACATCTGGGCAACACAGGCAATTTGCCGCTTGTGTTATCTTGTTGAAAACGTTACGAAGACCTCGAACCACGACATTAACATGTCGAAAATGTAACACAATCTGTCCAGATTAGCAGCTGTGCGACAATGGGACGATCTTGTTGGACACCCAATGGCACCCCTCACCGTCATGAACAGTCCTCTGGCCGTATGACAATCACGAATGCAATCTGGCAACGTTAGTTCTCCTCGAAACCTTCACACGTGGATGAGATCGCCTTGATGCTGTACCCAGAACCAGGACTCATCTGGAAAGACGTCGTGTCCAGTGTTGTAGGGTGCACCAGTGTCGATGTGCTTCCCTCTGCTGCCACATCAAGACAGGCTGCAATTATGGCCCACATGCTGACGGTCCGTGGCCCTCCCTTGGATACCTGTCTTGCTGTAAATAATCCCATTTCCCGAACACGATACAAGAAGTGGGTTTACAACTGAGGCGGCCGAGAATTCTGCTCGCGCGCTGCGCCCTGGCACGAGTGCCATAACAGCCTGACTGCACATTTCCCCGACTGCTATGGCACGCTGTCTGAGCGTAAGGAGGGGGAAACCACGAACACGCCCCATCTAAATGGCAATGTAGTCGCACTGCACATGCATGACTTTGTTTTATATTTCCCATTTCTCAACAAATACATTAAAAAGCTAATTATCAGTATTTAATTATTTTTGGGGCACTGAAGTTATAATATTTATCTGGTAGAACTACTGGCGGTACAGACAGTCGCAGACGATGTCAGATATTCGCTCTCTGGGTGCCACATTATATATTGTTTCATTCTCGAAAAATGGTTTTCACACACATATGTTTATCTAAATGTTCTATCACATTTGCAAGCTCTTTTTGGACACATGGAAACTCTGCCTGAGGTAAACGATCTAGATCTCCTTAACTACTTTAACGTGAAAGGATTTGTAATTAAAACAGGAATTAAACTGCAGATCGACCACTTATATCTGTACATGCAGATCGGTGCCTTGAACTGAAACGGCAAATTGTCTTGAAAACACCTTGAAAATAAATGTAAGATTGTCAGTGTCCACAAACCGCTTAGAAAACTCTCCTTGTAATTCTTTCAAGACCACAATGAATTCTTCAGACCTGACGTATTCTTTAATACCAATGGAGTTAGCTGTGTTTTCTGCCAGAATTTTCCCTACTATAATGTGATTTTCTTTTTAATTTTACCACCATCAAATCAGATTTAATTGGTTTCTCACCTTTCAGTATCTTGCTGCGGTCAGTGAGCAGTCGGCGCTCCTTTTTCCTTCATAAATTGAGCAATATTGTTAAAAAATGGTTCAAATGGCTCTGAGCACTATGGGACTTAACTTCTGGCGTCATCAGTCCCTTAGAACTTAGAACTACTTAAACCTAACTAACCTAAGGACATCACACACATCCATGCCCGAGGCAGGATTCGAACCTGCGACCGTAGCGGTCGCGCAGCTCAAGACTGTAGCGCCTAGAACCGCACGGCCACTCCAGCCGGCGAGCAATGTTGTTGTTTTGGTCTTCAATCAAATGGTTCAAATGGCTCTGAGCACTATGGCAGTTAACATCTGAGGTCATCAGCCCCTAGACTTAGAACCACTTGGAACTACCCAACCTAAGGACATCACACACATCCATGCCCGAGGCAGGATTCGAAGCTGCGACTGTAGCGGTCGCGCGGTTCCAGACTGAAGCGCGTAGAACCGCTCAGCCATACTGGCCGGCGGTCTTCAGTCCAGGGACTGGTTTGATGCAGCTCTCCATGCTACTCTATCCTGTGCAAGCTTCTTCATCTCGAAATACCTACTGCAAACTACGTCCTTCTGAAACTGTTTAGTGTATTCATCTCTTGGTCTCCCACAACGATTTTTACCCTCCACGCTGCCCTCTAGTACTAAACTGGTTATCCATTGATGCCTCAGAACGTGTCCTACCAACCGATTCCTTCTTCTTGTCAAGTTGTGCCACAAACTTCTCTTCTTCCCAATTCTATTCAATACCTCGTCATTAGTTATGTGATCTACCCATCTAATCTTCAGCATTCTTCTGTAGCACCACATTACAAAAGCTTCTATTCTCTTCGTGTCCAAACTACTTATCGTCCACATTTCACTTCCATACATGGCTACACTCCATACAAATACTTTCAGAAACGACTTCCTGACACTTAAATCTATACTCGATGTTAACAAATTTCTCTTCTTCAGAAACTCTTTCCTTGCCATTGCCAGTCTACATTTTATATCCTCTCTACTTCCACCGTCATCAGTTATTTTGCTCCCCAAATAGCAAAACTCCTTTACTACTTTAAGTGTCTCATTTCCTAATCTAATTCCCTCAGCATCGCCCGATTTAATCGACTACATTCCATTATTCTCGTTTTGCTTTTGTTGATGTTCATCTTATATCCTCCTTTCAAGACACTGACCATTCCGTTCAACTGCTCTTCCAGGTCCTTTGCTGTCACTGACAGAATTACAATTCAGCAATAGCGAGTTTTAAATCGAAAAGCCGTTCCAGGCACGCTTCTTTACTTAACCAACGTACTCTTCAGTAATATATGAAGTCTCCATACTCTTTGTTCAGTTCCGTTGGAAAAAGTTGCAACTGACAGTGCAATACTGCAACTTCAGGAATTGTACTGTTCATACCACCTATTTCTTATGGTGCTTCTGCAAATTTAATGCAAAGTGCACAATTTTTTGCTGTTTGCTTGTCAGCTAAATCTTTAAATTATTTCCACATAGTACTGAAATATCATTTCATAGAAAATTTGCAGCACTCATCTATTATTCGATTGCATAATAGTTACTGAGAAGTCTCATCCTTCTAGTCTGTCATTTCCATTCAGTTTTAAAGGCTTCTCACGATACAGCGCTAGACGTCCTCTCTTTGTGCAGAAAGCTGCTGCACCAATGAACGTACTTCATACCACGAATAAATAAAAGTAAACATTGATGAACCATGATCTGCCAAACTGAAAAGATGCGTGCCGACCTAAAATGTCACACCACAATACTAAATGGAATATCGCCCTTTCCGGGTACTTCTGAGAAGGACCGAGCAAAGTCGAGACTGGCCCAGCCTCGACGTTCACGGAGCAAACACATTTGGCTCACGTGCTGTTTGGCACTCCATGGCCTGCCCTGCTCCACGGTTCAGCTCGGCCATGCGGGCAACATGTGTGCCCCCTCTGACACTAGTCTCGCGGGGACGCCAAGATTTTACGGTGCAGAGTATGGTCCTCCTAAATCCGTTAAGTCTATATTCGCATGACATTAACGGGGACCTGATCAGCACGAGCAGCAGTTTTATGCAACAGTAAATCACAATCTCGAATGGTCAGACTGTTGCCACTTTCGAAATCGGAAGCATGCTGGTAGATTTTTCTCTTTCTTGTATACGACATAATATGACCTTCTCACAAGCAAACAACATTCCAGTAAGTTTTCTGAATGATAAATCCACTGTATAATCTCTCCTTACAGACAGTATCTCAACACCTCCCTACCTTGTGCGGTTTCGCTGAAGTGGTGATATCCAAGCATGTGGTACATTCATTCCTATCTGATATTTGTTGCATGCCATCTTCCTCGTGTTATAATTTTAATGGCAGTCAGTAAATATTCTGAGCACTTGCTGCAGATCTGTATTTCCATAGAAAATACGATCCTCATAATTCGTACCGCCCAAGTTGTTTCATGCCGCGTCTGTTGTGTTCGGCCAGCTACAGCGTAGAGGGCAGCCGTGACGATCTGGACAAGATGCTGGACCAGCACCCACTGTCGCCCGTCCAGAACCACAACAGTAGCAACCACTCCAACCATTCCAACCACGCGGGCGACAACCACGAGGAGGTGGAGGCACGAGCGGTGGCCGGGGGCGACGAAGAGGAGGAGGAAGAAGAGGAGGAGGAGTACGAGGAGGAGGACGAGGAGGCGGAGGACGACCGCCCCCCCGCCGCCGGCCACCACGACGCCTCCGCCTCCGGGGAAGATGAGGAAGTGGACCAACAGCACAGCCGCGCTTCCAGTCTCGGCTCCCCCGGCGATGCTAGGTGAGTATTCGTACTTCAGCTCCACCTTCTATTTCGTGTTTATATCGCAACATGTCTTTCATCGTTCTCCGTTCTCTTCGTAACGGCTTCTGTTACGTACGCTCGCAGAACAAAATGTTAGTCAACCGCTTAAAAAAGCACAGGTCGCGTTTCAATGTACAGAAGGTGTAGGACTGGTACCAAGCGTCACGTGACCCTCCACCTTTGACCAAGGCAAGGCAGCACAGTGGTATTGACACTACATGTATGAGGCGTATTTGGAAAGTAACGTCCGATTAGACACGAAATGGTTTGTGAAAATCCGATTGAACTTGACAGAGATGTGTTGGGCAGCGCCTTTAGTGTGCCTGTCCATCGCTTCACGTCGCTGTTTTCAGTTCAGAGCGCAAAGTAATCAGGTAGAAGTGCCTAAAACAACAGTGCCTCCCGCCTGGTGAGAGATTTCGCCTCAAGCTATGCAACCTGCTTAACATATATGTCATGTGTTTCTTTCAATGAAGACGATCCTGCAGCGTTTTCGGTGGGAAGGGTCTGATCACCCCAGATACAATCATTAATTGGTTCCCTTCGCTGTTCATCTTTGCTCTCATGAACCGCTGGCTACAAAGACAACATTTTGGCACAAACAACGAAAGGCATAAAAACGTAGAGAACAAGTGGAAAGCACAGGCGGCTGTTTTCTGTGACGAAGGTGCTGGAACGTTTGTACAACGCCACGACATATGTCTGGGTCGGAGCGGCGACTATTTGGAGAGGTAGCTGGAAGGTGTGGCTATCTGTTGCGTACAACAATTTTTGATTTGCATTGTAGTTACACTACTTGACATTAAAATTGCTACACCACGAACATGACGTGCTACAGACACGAAATTTAACCGATAGGAAGCAGATGCTGTGATATGCAAATGATTAGCTTGTCACAGCATTCACACAAGGTTGGTGCCGGTGGCGACACTTACAACGTGCTCACATGAGGAAAGTTTCCAACCGATTTCTCATACATAAACAGCAGTTGACCGGTGTTGCCTGGTGAAACGTTGTTGTGATGCCTCGTGTAAGGAGGAGAAATGCGTACCATCACGTCTCCGACATTGATGCAGGTCGGATTGTAGCCTACCGCGATTGTGGTTTATCGTATCGCGACATTGCTGCTCGCGTTGGTCGAGATCCAACGACTGTTACCAGAATACGGAATCGGTGGGTTCAGGAGGGTAATACGGAACGCCGTGCTGGATCGAAACGGCCTCGTATCACTAGCAGTCGAGATGACAGGCGTCTTATCCGTATGGCTGTAACGGATCGTGCAGCCATGTCTCGATCCCAGAGTGAACGGATGGGGACGTTTGCAAGACAACAACCATCTGCACGAACAGTTCGACGACGTTTGCAGCAGCATGGACTATCAGCTCGGAGAACATGGCTGCAGTTACCCTTGACGCTGCATCACAGACAGGAGCGCCTACGATAGAGTGCTCAACGGAGAACCTGGGTGCACCAATGTCAAAACGTCATTTTTTCGGATGAATCCAGGCTCTGTTTACAACATCATGATGGTCGCATCCGTGTTATGCGGCGTCACGGTGAACGCACATTGGAAGTGTGTATTCGTCATCGCCATACTGGCGTATCACCCGTCGTGATGGTATAGGGTGCCATTGGTTACACGTCTCGGTCACCTCTTGTTCGCATTGACCGCACTTTGAGCAGTGGACGTTACATTTCAGATGTGTTACGGCCCGTGACTCCACCCTTCATTCGATCCCTGCGAAACCCTACATTTCAGCATGATAATGCACGACCACATGTTGCAGGTCCTGTACCGGCCTTTCTGGATACAGAAAATGTTCGACTGCTGCCCTGGCCAGCACATTCTCCAGATCTCTCACCAATTGAAAACGTCTGGTCAATGGTGGCCGAGCAACTGGCTCGTCACAATAAGCCAGTCACTACTCTTGACGAACTGTGGTATGGTGTTGAAGGTGCATGGGCAGCTGTACCTGTACACACTCTTCAAGCTCTGTTTGAATCAATGCCCAGGCGTATCGAGGCCGTCATTACGGCCAGAGGTGGTTGTTCTGGGTACAAATTTCTCAGGATCTATGGACCCAAATTGCATGAAGGTGTAATCACATTTCAGTTCTAGTAAAATATATTTGTCCAATGAATACCCGTTTATCATCTGCATTTCTTCTTGGTGTAGCTATTTTAATGGCCAGTAGTGCATCATTTCGCGACCTATCGGATCTTACTTTCGTAACAGTCTTCGTATAAAGTATACGGACTGTAGACCTCACCCTCTTCCGCCTTTATGGAGGCTTGACCTCTGCTGGGGACGCTTGTTGTGAGACGTCTGAATCTCTGTGGTGGAATGGCGGCCCATTCTTCCTCAAGAGCCGAAATCAAAGAAGGTAGTGACCTAGGATGCAGGGGTCTGGTGTGAAGTCGACGTTCTAATTACATCTACAGCATGATTATTATTAAACTTGCTACCTGAGGCAGTGTAGACGGGAAACTGTTTACCGTATGGGTACCCAACTTTATCGGAATGATGTGCAGATCTGGAGCTACGGGAGTTTTGTTGTTAGTGGTGTTAGTGACATGATTTGCTGTTAGGCGCCAGTACTATGCGTGGCAACATGGACTTACTCGTAAATCTGTTTTATCAAAACAACAACAATAGTCCTGATGCATTATTCGTGAGGTCACACGGATACTCCGTAACGCATGATTGGCCCATCGTTCCAGACTATGTGGCCACCAAGATCATGAGATCTGAACCTCTATTTATCGAAGGGATACTAACAGACGTTGGATGTTGAGGACGAGCATACCGACGGCGGTAGCCATCAACCAAGCAGCAATGTTTCGGGCAGCGTAGAGCAGTCTCTTGTGTGGTTCCAGGCTATCGTGGAGACAGATGGTCGTCGCAATGAACAACGTTTGTAACCTAGAATGTAAACATGGTGCGCAAATTACAAATATTACCCTCTCATGCGGAAATTAAAGTGTGTTTATTTCTACCGTTTATTCGTTTTCTCTCTTTCTCATGACCTTACAAGTATTTTCACAAAGTTTCAGTGTCCTACTAGCCGTCGTTTTGGGGGCCCTCTCATGTAACGAAAGTTTCATTGTAATCACCCTGTACATCTACATCAATACCATGCAAGACACCTCATGGTGGGCGGAGGAGGGTACTTCTCGTATCGCTATCTGATTCCCCCTTCCCTATCCCATTCGCGAATGGCGCGTGGGAAGTGTAATTGTCGGTAAACTTCTGTATTAGCTCTACTTTCTTGAACTTTCTCATTGCAGCCATTTTGTGGGAGCTAAGTGGGAGGAAGTAATATGTTGCGAGACTTTTCCCGGGAAGTTCACTCCCTAAATTTCAATACTGCACCTCTCCGTCATGGACAGCGCCACACTTGTAGAGACTGCCAGTGGAGTTGTTGAACATCTCTGTAACGTTTCGCGTCGACTAAACGATCACGTGACGGAACGAGCTGCTCTTCTTTCGGCCTTCTCTGCCTCTTCTATCAGTCCTACCTGGTAAGCGGCTCAGATCGGTGAACACAACAACCGGTCGAAAAAGCGCCTTGTAAGGCACTTCTGTAGTAGATGAATTACAAAAAAAATGGCTCTGAGCACTATGGGACTTAACTTCTGAGGGCACCAGTCCCATAGAGCTTACAACTACTTAAACCTAACTAACTTAAGGACATCACACACATCCATGCCCAAGGCAGGATTCGAACCTGCGACCGTAGCGGTCGCGCGGTTCGAGACTGTAGCGCGTAGAACCGCTCGGCCACTCCGGCCGGCAGATGAATTACATTTCCCTAAGATTCTTCCTATGAATCTCAGTCTGACACCCGCTTTTCGTACTGATACGTGGTACTTACTCGAATTAAGGAAACCGTGGGAGAGAGGACCCTCCTATATAACTTTCTTTTCACACAACCTCGTTATTTAACAATATATAAACGGCATTTTACAGATAATTGAAGCACTTAATCATAAAACTTTCTTTAACAAAATGAACAATTTGCAGAATTCTTTTGACCTTAAATCCTAAGTTGAATAAGCTTTTAACCTTTGCAAAAGAAATCTGAAATGCTGTTTTGTAAAACAGCAGACAATATAACAGTGAGAGGGCCGGACCTGCAGCCCGCCCATTATCGGGTGAAACAGCGGTGTCTACTACCGCGCTGGAAACAGTCTGTTTTATTAAATGCCCTTCTGCAACACCTGAAAACTATATCATCACCACTGACGACAAGACTGATTCAATTGCTCAGAACAGGTAATGTAACTTTTAATTTGAAAGCTGTATGTCGAAAGGTTGGGGTTAAGATGAGAACTTGTGCTTAAAGTTTAAAGAGATTAGCAATCAATATAACAATGCTAAGGCTTACTTCAAAGCAACAAACCTCTTAATTTCAATCGGCAGCCAAGATGCGACTGGATTCCAACCGGCCCTTCTGACAATTTTATTTTGACTAAAGTCCTGGCGACACTACGGCATGTTGATGATTTTCACTTATGGACCGTCTGACAGCAACTGAATAAAACACAATTTTAGTGCCATACGCGTTTCGCCTTTATTTTCTGCAAGGCAAAAGCGTTCAGTGCATAGTGCTGTGGAATGCAGAAAAAACAGCAAATTGGCGCTCATAGGAAGAAGAACAAGACCAAAAATGCAACAGGAGCGTAATATGTAAGAAACTGTCTACGCAACCTGCCACTGATGATGCCTTGCAGAAAATAAAGGCGAAACGCGTATGGCACTAAAATTGTGTTTTATTCAGTTGCTGTCAGACGGTCCATAAGTGAAAATCATCAACATACCGTAGTATTACGCGCAACTGAGGAGGACAGGACCAAAAAAATCCTGGCGACAGTTGGCTGTTAATATTTTCAAAGTTAAACGGGTTGTCAGTTATTAAGAACGCTCTGAAGGAACGTCTCAAAACATTTCTAGTGAACACTTATTACAAGAGAACTCACTCGGCGGAACCACAAGATCCAAGGAAAATACACCAATAATGACCGGTCTTTCAAACACAGAAGCGAACAGCTTAGTACAACAGGTTGTTCAGATTATAACTAATGACTGCGAAATGCAATCACAATCAAAGAATTGAACTGGTTAATAGCTAAAATCTAACCACAAGGTCCCTCTTTTGTTTAACGGCAACCTGTGCCTTGGTTCTGTAGAATTGTTCCGGCTGTATTTACAACCAAGAGCTGATTAATTAGAACGGAGTCTGTCCAAAAGTGTGTCTACAGTGATTGGTGTACCACTCGCAGTCATGTTTCGAGACGTAAGAAGTGTCGTAAAACAGTCCTAACCGACGGGTAGCGGAGACGACTTTCACGGCTTATCAATAACAATCGGTTTAAAACCGGCAAGAATTGTTGCTGTCTGAATGCAGGTACGACTCAAACAGTCTTCGAGCAATGATTGCGGAAGGAACTTTATGCGGTGGACATATGGAGTCGGGGTACCTAGAAAACGCCATTGCTCGCAGCACTCCATAAAGCTCCGCGTCTTCAGTCTACATGTACACCGACCAGTCAGAATATTAAGACCACCGACCTACTATCGATATAAACCCGTGCAGGCGCTACCAGTGTCACCTGGCGAGGAGTAACATCCGGTCAGACACACACACGGTACATGTAGCATCAGTGAGTGTTCTGTCCGTGTGTAGAGTGGGGAAGGCGCGCGAAATGTCCGAGTTTGACCGAGGGCAGATTGTGATGGCCCGGAGACTCGGCACTAGCATTTCGGAGCACTGCATGTCCTGTCGGGTGTTCCAGGAGTTCTGCGGTTAGTGTCTTCAACACATGGCGAAACCAAGGTGAAACCACGTGCTGACGGCTTGGGGTTGGGCGGCTACCCCTCATTACCCGATATCGGACGTCGTAGGCTGTGCAGGTTGGTAAAACAGGACAGGCGGCGAGCTGTGGCAGAAATAACATCAGACTGTAATGCTGGACAGAGTATTAGTGTGTCTAATCATACAATACACCGAACACTCTCAACGATGGGCCTGCGGAACAGACAAGCCATGCCTGTGTCAATGTTAACATCACGACTACGACTGAAATGGGCACGTGACCATCAACACTGGACGGTGGCGCAGTGGCAGGGCGATGCCTGGTCTCATGAATCCCGATACTTTTTCATCATGCCGATGGGAGGGCGCGAATCCGTCGTTTTCCAGGGGAACAACTGCTTGACATATGTAATGCGGCACGGAGACAAGATGGCGGCGTCTCCATTATGCTCCGGGGAACATTCACGTTGACGTCCATTGGTCGAGTGCAGCTCGTGTAAGCCACCATGACGGCCAAGGAGTATCGTTCTCTATCATCCCGACGGTAGTAGCATTTTGCAGCAAGATAATGCGCCACGTCACAAGGCAAGGAGTGTGATGGAGTGTTTCGAGGAACACAGTGGTGAGTTCCAATTTATGTGCTGGGCTCCCAGCTCGCCAGATCTGAACCCTATCGAACACATCTGGGATGTGATTGAACCTGGCTTCAGAGCCCATCCACTCTTCCCCGGAATAAGAGAATTAGGTGATTTGTGTGCGCAGATGGTATGTCAGCTCCCTCCAGGGACCTACCAAGGCCTCATTACTTCGAAGCCAAGACTCGTCGCTGCTGTTATCCGTGTCGATGGAGGGCATGCAGGCTGTTAGGTGATTGGTCATAATGTTCTGGCTGATCAGTGTACATGTCTGCATTTATATCTACATGACTGCTTTGCAGTTCGTAATTAAGTACCTGGCAGAGGATTCATGGAACACCCTCACCTTCTTTCTCCACTGTCCACTGTCGAACAGAGCGCAAGAAAATCAACGCTTAAACCTCTCCGTGCCAGCGCAAGCTCTGAATTGTCTTATTTTATTATGATGATCATTTCTTCCTATGTAGGTGGGCGCCAAGAAAATATTTTCACACTCTGAGGTGAAGTTGGTGACTGAAATTTCAGGAGAAGATCCAGCCGCAACGAAAAACACCTTTGTTTTGATGATTATCACCCCTGTTAGCGTATTATATCTGTGCCATTCTCTCCACTATTTCGCGATAACACAAAACAACCTTCCCTTCTTTGAACTTCCTCGATGTTCTCTGTCAGAGCTAATGAAATAGTGGCGTAGTGTGGCTAACAAAGGAACATTCACTGGTGTAACTAAACGATCTTGATGAAAGTTTGCGGGTGTGTAGGGAGATAAAATAATGCAATATGAATTTTTTTGTTTGTGCCTAGCTTAACTTTTAAGGATAAAGTACACCCCGTAAGGTAATTTGCCATATTATATTTACAGGGAATAATTTCGAAACCATGAAACACAAAAAAAATGTGTATCATATAAAAGTTGAAATGCAGTGAACGCTCTTGTAAACGGTTAGTTAATTTCTGTAATGATTTGAAATTTTGCAAAATACGCCACCACCAATAATTAATTTTGCAAATGATAACTTTTCTTCCAGCATGAATTAAAGAAGCTTTCACGCCACATCCATCTAGGTGTAGTTAGCTGATTTCAGAAATACCATTTTTCGAAAATAAATTGTACACAAGTTGCTGCAGGAATATTTTTAACATAGATAATTAAAATATCTAAACGTTCATTACTTTTCTAACAGTTTTATTTATATTTATTTTGTGTTTTAAATTGTTATTTTACGTTGTAAATTCGTTCTTTTTAGTTTATCGTTTCCCATACGTGTATTTTGTTACCTGAAAATAATAAGTAACTGATTATTATGATACAAAATCATTACGATAATGACAATCGCTAAAGAAATTATTAAAATATAACGCTTTAAAACAAAACGTTTACACCATGCACACAAAATTAACGAAATTTCTTCACATAATACACAGAATATAAAA
The DNA here is from genome assembly GCF_021461385.2 of Schistocerca piceifrons. Classification (NCBI taxonomy): domain Eukaryota; kingdom Metazoa; phylum Arthropoda; class Insecta; order Orthoptera; family Acrididae; genus Schistocerca; species Schistocerca piceifrons. The sequence goes on along the minus strand of NC_060139.1, from coordinate 315,790,559 downwards.
CAAAATTCAGCAGGAGTCTCAAATTGTGTTGGGCGATCCTCTAAATACTCTGTTTTGTACCAGACATATTTCAGTACTTCGGAAAAACCCGACGAAGAGAACTAATTATGTACTGGTGACTGCAGCTTGATTGTATTGTTTCTCAAGAGGAGGTTCTGCTTCCTGCTTTCTGCCACCAATCACCATCTATGGCAATCTCCAGCAGGTTGCCATGGATTCCATTCCTCCACCTTCTATTTGGTCTGCCTAGCGATCTTCTTCCGCTGGGAGTAAAATCCATGGATTTCAAAGGCCATCGATGCTTATCCATCCGAGCGACTTGACCTGCCCATACATCAACGGTTATGAAAATATTCTGTATGGTTGTGAGCGAAGCAAAATCTAAAGCAACCAAGGAAATAAGCTACTTCCTTTACATAGCTGTTCGATGAGCACTAGAATACACAAGTTAACATACGCCCTCTACACTCTGCAAACAACGTAATGCTAAACAAATAAAAAATTGCCGTTTATCTTGGATGTTTGCTTAATAATGCTTTCAGAACAAACGTACTTTCTGATTATCAGTTGAATTCTAATGAACATTACGCAACAAACAAATTCGTAGTCCTTTTTAACTAGACTAAATCGTTAAATAGTACTGAAGGATAACAGAAATTTCTGTAAGTCTTTGTTAAGAAAATGAGATAAGTTTCTCTTCGTTATCATGACGCTGTCGTAAATATTATCATTTGGGCCAGGGACCTATTACAAATGTGACTTGAATGAATTTAGTTAATAATAGTCTATACGCAGCAGTAAATTCAACCATATTGATAAAAGGACACACAAAAATACGGACCCATGTGATTTACAACGTTAAAGAAAATAGTATAGCGCCTGGATGTGGCAATGCGAAGCATTATTCTGCCATCGTCGCATATTATGTAGTCTCAGCCTCTGCATTTATAAGGCAGAGACAGCGCTCTTCTTCTAATACTATGGGAGGGGTGGGGGGGGGGGGGGGAAGGGGGGCAGCAGTTTAAAAATTTCTCGCCATTGCTGTCGGATCCAACAAACATCCGAAGTAATATTTTCGACAAGCTATATAGATTTTATTTAGCCTCGTATATGACATCCGAGATGTGCTGATTATGACGGTGACTATTTCACAGATTACACGTGATGTGCAGAAATGTTCATATTTGCTACATCTTAGAAATAAACACAACATATGCCGCTGAACGTAAATATACAAATATTCGTATGTCATTGTCTCGGATAATTCAAGAGACTGACGAGATAAACACTGAGATTCGTGAAAAGATGCCACATCACGCAGGACATTTTTAATACATTTACTCTTTACTACTAACACACTCCCACAGTAGAGTCAACTTAAGAAGATCCCTGACACCTGGCAGTGCTTCTGACAACTTTCAACTGCGAAGCGCAAACGGCTGTAGGCGAAAACAATAACCGTCTATGGAGCTATGAACTGGCGTTGCCACAGGGACGTTTACAAAACTGCGTTGTACAACGTGAAGCAGCTGCGCCCACCGTACAGAAACAGTTAGGTAGTTTCGGAGGCGTTTTCACGAATACATCGAAATGAAATTTCTTCGACATTACACTACAAACACAGTTCATTTTTTATTGTCGTTTCTTATAGATAAATGGTAAAATGAATACCTGGGCAATGCCGTGTTTTGTCAGCTAGTTATCTATAAACGTTTGAAAATTATGAATGACATAAGTGTTGGTAGTACATGCTAATCACCAGGCACTCGCTCTTCGAATCATTCACCAGGAGTTCGATCTTGCTGTCTGCCACCTCCACGCTGTTGCTCATCTCCATCTGCAGCTGCAGGACTATTCTGTAAACGATAGTTAACTGCTTGGCAGAGGACTCACCGAACCTACCTTCGCACTATTTCTCTACCGATTCTCTGTCCAATAGCTCTCCGGAAAAACGAACGCTTAAATATTTCCGTGCGAGCTCCAGTTTCTCTTATTTTATCACGATGATTATTGCTCCTTATGTAGGTGGGCATCAACGAAATATTTTCACATTCAGAGGAGAAATTGGGTGTTGAAAGTTCTTCCTTAGATCTGGATAACAGAACGACGTCGGCGACATATGCAATATGTTTAATTTTCTCACCTTCGATCTCGATCCCCTTAAAATTTTATGGAAAGGTTCCCCCATTATCTTTTCGAAAGCCAGGCTGAACAATATCCATCTCGTCTCAGCTCTGTAATTACACTATGTGATCAAAAGTATCCGGACACCACCAAAAACATACGTTTTTCATATTAGGTGCATTGTGCTGCCACCTACTGCCAGGTACTCCACATCACCGACCTCAGTAGTCATTAGACACCGTAAGAGAGCAGAATGGGGCGCTCCGCGGAACTCACGGACTTCGAACGTGGTCAGGTGATTGGGTGTCGCTTGTGTCATTCGCCTGTACGCCAGATTCCCACACTCCTAAACATCCATAGGCCCACTGTTTCCAATGTCATAGTAAAGTTAAAACGTGAAGGGATACGTACAGCACAAAAGAGTACAGGCTGACCTCGTCTGTTGACTGACAGGGACCGCCGACAATTGAAGAGGGTCGTAATGTGTAAAAGGCAGACATCTGTCCAGATCGTCAGATTCCAAACTGCATCAGAATCCACAAAATACTATGACAGTTAGACGGGAGGTGAGAAAACTGGGATTTCATCGAGACGGGAGGTGAGAAAACTTGGATTTCATCGTCGAGCGGCTGCTCATAAGCCACACATCACGCCAGTAAATGCCAAACGACGCCTCGCTTGGTGTAAGGAGCGTAAACATTGGACGATTGAACAGTGAAAAAACGTTGTGTGGAGTGACGAATCAGCCGGCTGCGGTGGCCGAGTGGTTCTAGGCGCTTCAGTCCGGAACCGCGCGACTGCTACGGTCGCAACTTCGAATCCTGCCTCGGACATGGGCGTGTGTGATGTCCTTAGGTTAGTTAGGTTTAAGTAGTGTGGCGATCTGATGGCAGGGTGTGGGTATGGCGAATGCCCGGTGAACGTCATCTGCCAGCGGGTGTAGTGCCAAAAGTAAAAATTAGGAGGCTGTGGTGTTATGGTGTTGTCGCGCTTTTCATGGAGTGGGCTTGTACCCCTTGTTGTTTTGCGTGGCACTATCACAGCACAGGCCTACACTGAAGTTTTAAGCACCTTCTTGCTTCCCACTGTCGAAGAACAATTAGGGGATGGAGACTGCATCTTTCAACACGCTTGAGCACCTGTTCATAATGCACGGCCTGTGGCGGAGTGGTTACACAACAGTGACATCCCTGTAATGGGCTGGTCTGCACAGAGTCCTGACCTGAATCCTACAGATCACCTTTGGGATGTTGTGGAACGCCGACTTCGTGCCAGGCCTCACCGACCGACGTCGATACCTCTCCTCAGTGCAGCACTCCGTGAAGAATGGGCTGCCTTCCCCACGAAACCTTCCAGCAGTTGATAGAACATATGCTTGCGAGATTGGAAGCTGTTATCAAGGTCAAGGGTAGGCCAACACCATACTGAAGTCCAGCATTCTCGATGGAGGGCGCCACGAACTTGTAAGTCATTTTCAGCCAGGTGTCCGGATACTTTTGACCACATAGTGTATGTTAAAGCTATACGTAACTTGACTCCCGAGTTTCATTTTCCTTTTGAATCAGTGAGACAAACTCTAATTAGGCAGACAAGTTTCCCGAATATTCCGGTCTCGCTTTGGCAAATTATCAGTCTCTCCCATTGAATACACTCACAAGTCTTGTTAGAATCTGCCAAGAGCACATGAATGTCTTCACCATACTATCACGTCTTCTAGGTGAGCTGTCGCAGTACATAGACGTTGTGTACAGTCCAACGACACTTCCTTAAATCTCCTCATATCCACCAATCACTTCTCCTGCAAACGGCTGGATTCTGTCCAGTATACTGTTGGACAGGATCTTGTTGCAGACATGAAATGTATTCGCAATTGCGAATATGGACAAGCAAGAGCTTCATAATGGAATTTCAGCAATGAATATTTGTGTAGGACCGGGCTCGAACCTAGATTTCCCACTTGTCGCGAACGGTAGCCTTACAATAAGGCTATCCAGGCACGACCCACGGCCAGACCCAAACTTCCAAATGTCGTCAACCATGTGTCTACAACTTGTGCTCCTACACCCGTTATGTACATTCCCATAAAGTCGAGACATTTTACTTTTAAGTCATTGCTCGCGGTAAGCGGCAGATTCGAGTCCGAAGCCCGGGCTAGCACAATCTTTCATTGTCGTCATTCCATTATACAGCTGATGGTTGTCCATATTCGCAATTTCGAAAACATTTCATAACGGCTGTAGTCGCTGTAGTGCCTGTTCCTTTGGACATGCATGCATGTTCAGAAGAACATTGCATCGTAATTTGGAATAACAGAGGCCCTGCAATATCGTACTTACTGTAGATGTTCAGAAGAGCTGCAGTTCATTTAGTCACATTTCTTGTGTATAGGGGAGACGATTGCTGCTAGAACACTAGCAGTAGTGGGCACCAAAAAGATCCTGAGGAAGATCCCAGCAGAGGGGTCGAAACGTCGACCATTTTAGAAGAAACATGACGCGGCCTAATAACCCAGAAGATTTTAACTTCAGTGACAACGGCCACGAAAGCCTGCAGACTTACATAATCTATATTCTCTTGATTAGTTGGGGGATTCTCTAGTAGTCTTCCTCCCTCCAGCTCGCTTAAATGACTGTTGGGATTCTACCGTCTCTGGACTTTGATTCTTCTTCAGCCTCATTATCTGATTCTTCATTTCCTCTGGTGCAGGCAGTGGCTAATATAAATCTGCAGTGTCAGAAGACTGGAAACCGAACAGGCGATTAGGTTTATCACAGTTGAGGAGCTACCTGCAGCCTTGTTTGCTACTCTCAGAGATATAGAATTTATTGGTGAGTGTGGTACCTATGATATCACCTATCTATACCACCCCATGGCGTCATAGCAACGGAACTTCAAGTTTCCGTTAGACGCCAATAGCTGTTGTGCGGCATCCGGCGGATGCAATGGAGTACGCCTGCCGAGCCACACCTCTCTAGCGGCTCGGCGGCCCCTGACGCCGCGATATAGGAGGGCCGGCGGAAGCGGCTCAGCCGTCTCCCGCTCGGAGCCTCTTACCTACGGGACTCCATGCAGACGCCGCCCGGTCGCGGCTCTGGCACCACCCTTCGTGTTTTAGTGCAGATAGACATTTCCTCGCGGGCATTGAGACAGCTGGACCTCCTTTCTTCCGCATTATCTGTAATGAGTCTTAATGTGTTTGGAGAAATACAAGTTAAGTAAATCTTTTGTTTATTGTGTTAATTTTCTCGCTAGTCATTTCTGCTACTGTGCAGTTTTCCTACTACCACAGTTGTCGTACCACTCATTATTGTCCTTGACGAACTTTTGTCGGCTCTGGTATCCTTCCTTAAAAATGTTAACTTTATAATACGTCTTTTGAGTTTTTTTACCCAACTAATCTTGTTGAACCACCTTCATCATTCCTTTTACTTACATACTCTTTGCTTGGGAAGTTCTCCTTCGCACTGTGCTTTTCCTTGTCCAAAATATGAGACTCGTAACTAGCTCTCCTTGGCTTCTCTTCTCTTCGCTAATGCCTGGCGGACTTCAAAGAATGTAAAATGTACAGAGGCGCTCGAGAGTTAATGCGGTTTTCGATGTGAGATGCTTTTAACAGTTCTCGTAACGAATCTCTGTCTCGAAGTCTGGCAGAAAATCCAAAGACGTTAAGGTCCATTAAGGCCATAACCAAAGATACAATTAATACCTTCACTGAGTGGTAGCAATAGTAATATTACCGACACCAGGACCACTTAATCGAGGTTCTTGAACGACGTTTTCCGTAATTCATTCATCAAATAAAATGCAGCAAATAGTCCGGAATTGGAATCTAGAACAGCTGCTAAAATGAGCAATTTAGAGGCAAATACCCTCGGTGTAGCGGAGTATAGAAGCAAAATCTTTGAGTACAGAATTTGTTCCAATTACGTTCGTTTCAGAATATTATTATGAAATAGTTCCATGTTTAGGAGTCATACACAACGGCTCGCTAGATTAAAGCTCCATATCCAAAGACTGAAAAGTTGCACAGATTACACCAACCCACAGTAAGGAAAACAGAAGTTACCCGCTGTATTATTAACTCATATCGTTGATATAGATTTTTATTAGTACTTTGAAACATATACTGTGCTCAAAAATAATGAAATGCACTGCCTGACAAGAAAAGTGACACACAGAAATGATGTTTGGATATAGAAGTAACTATCAGCGGGTACGTAAAGGATTAGTGTTAAAATTCTCTGTGACAGGTAGAACAACAACCACAGTACTTTAACGTTGATCGTGTTTAGTACTGTTGGCTTGGTCGCCTGTATACGAGGTGCGAATAGCGTCAGATGATGAGTTTTTACTGTGAAGTACTCTGAGATGTCGCTTATTCATGTGAAACAGCATTATCAGCACCTGACAGAGTTTAAAAGGGGCCTCATTATGGGTCTCCATTTGGCCGGCCGGTCGAATCGCGCAATATCCAGATTTGTGGGGTATTTGGATGACCGATGATAGACTGCGCGGGATCGTGATGGCGGGTGCTCTCGTCGTCACGGTTACGGTCGATCACACCTGCCCCCACAAAGGAGAGTAGTCATACTGTGTACAAGCACACAACAACCCTTCAGGTATGCACCTGCAATCTGGGAACAAGTAATGGAGTCCCAGCAACATTCTGCTGTTCCACACCGCTGGTCGGAGACTGACAGCAACTGGACTAGGGAATTACCGAGCCCTTCCGTTGGCTACCGTTGACACCACGACACAATCGGCTGTGTTTGCAGTGTTGGCCTGACAGAGACACATGTCCTGCTGATGAATTGTATCACACTGTGTTCAGTGGGGAATTCTGCTTCTGCACTATTCTGAATGATCATCGTTTGCGAGTATGGTGGCGATCTTGAAAGAGATCTCATTTTTTCAATGTTTTGGAGAGGCACAGAGGTGTTACTTCCGTCGTCACGGTGTTGGGAGGCATCGGTAATGGCTTCAGATCGCGGCTGGTAGCGACTGAGAAAACTCTGACAACGCAGTGGCAAGCCACGGACGATCTGGGTCGTCACGTGTTCCCACTCACACGACAGTACCGTGGTGCCATTTTTCAATAGAACAATGTTGAAGGATGGTTGCTTACCGTTTTTGGACGTCTTGGTTATTAGGAAAGTGGAGGGGTCATTAGGGAATTTCGTCAACCGTAAGCCCACACGTACGGACCTCTGTCTACAAGCACCGAGCTGCCATCGACCTTCACAACCTACTGGCGTCATTTGAACGTTCGAACACCTGTCACATGCTCCTTCTGATGGAGATAGCCTCGCAAAGGAGCTAGAACAACTGCGGTCGGTGTCTCCATATCAGATTCAAATGGCTCTAAGCGCTATGGGACAACATCTGAGGTTACATCAGTCCCCTAGACTTAGAACTACGTAAACCTAACTAACCTAAGGACATCACACACATCCAAGCCCGACACAGGATTCGAACCTGCGACCGTAGCAGCCACGTGGTTCCCGACTGAAGCGCCTAGAACCCCTCGACCGCAACGGGTGGCCAACATCAGATTAGTACAGCGCTGAGGAGGAAGATATGTGACCACACACAATATACAGCGTGACAATTATTGAATTATATGAAAAAAACGTAAATTAGTTACACACTACGGCATGCAAACACTTTATTCAGCATGTAAACATCACTACAGATGTTCGATATGCCTGCTATCACTGGCGGTTTCGTGGCGCAAATGAGTAGCGAAATCCTGCATGACGCACTGAAGCGTCGGAACATCGATGCAGTCGATGACCTCCTGAATGGCTGTTTTCAGCTCAGCAGTGTCTTCAGTGTAGCCCAACAAAAAGGAGTCGTGTGTGTTCAGATCCGGAGAATATGGTGGCCAATCGACACCTATGATAATGGCCTCTGGATACCCCAGGGCCAGACTGCGGTTCCCAAAGTGCTCCTCCAAGATATCACTTTCCAAATTCGATGGGCTCGAGCTCCGTCCAGCATCAACCGCATATTGTCGAAATCAAGGTCACTTTGGGTAACTGGTATGAAATCATCTTCCAAAATCTTCACGTACCGTTCGGTAGTCACCGTTCCATCAAGGAATATCGCACCGATTATTCTGTGACTGGTCGCGAAATGCGGATTCTCAGTCCTCCAAATGCGCCAATTTTGCTTATTGACGAACCCATCCAAATGAAAGTGGACTTCGTCGCCAAACCAAATCACGCGCATGTGTATACTAATTCTCCCATCATGCCCCGCGGCCAACCGTGCAGTTTGAAAACCCTAACGGAAACCGTTCAGATTGGCTCTGAGCACTATGGGACTTAACTTCTGAGGTCATCAGTCCCCTAGAACTTAGAACTACTTAAACCTAACTAACCTAAGGGCATCACAAACATCCATGCCCGAGGCAGGATTCGAACCTGCGACCGTAGCGGTCGCGCAGTTCCAGACTGTAGCGCCTAGAACCGCTCGGCCACTCCGGCCGGCAAACCGTTCAGAAGTTACGACTACTTTATTTCATATAGTTGAATAATTGTTCCCTTTAAAGAGGATAAGGAGGTGTTAAAGTCCAAAGCGTTCCTTCTACACATCGGCAACCTTTCGTCTAAAGGAGGCGGGTTCCTAAGGAAACATCAAGATAAAGCAATCTTCCGGACACTGTCGCTGATTAGCGCTCTTCTCGGTTCGGTAAAGGACGATCTGGGACTGTGGAAGGCCGGAATTTACAAAATTCCTTGGGAGTGTGGCAAAGCTTGAGTAGGTCAGATGATGCGCATAGTACATGAAAGGTGCATTGTACATGAGCGCCACACTCGCCTTTTGCAGCCCCATAAGTTGCCCATAGCTAAGCGCTGCATTGTCACAAGATATTCTATGGATTATTGTGCCATAAAAATCTTGGCCCCCGGCGAGATTCTTTCGGGAATCGCTAATGAAAGAATATGCGGAAATAAGCCTAACACAAGATCTTATAAATCGTGACGGCGGCTTTCAGCTGGACGAGGCTTGGGACCCGGCCATCTTTTTAATTTCTTCTTAGCGAAAATATTTATTTCATAATGACACGTATGGCGATATCTGACGTTTGTTTGTTTTTTGCGCCATGAGCAGGCGTTCCGACAGAGGGCAGACGTGTAGTTTCACTTTTACGCATGCGCCTGCGGCCCACAGATGGAACAGTATTTGCAGAGGGCGGGGACGTCAATAAAGGACCCTCGTGTGACGGCCGCCAGTGCGTATGCATCTCAGAGCCAATTTTTGCTATAAACTCGACACTGTGAACTAGCGGTGTCCAGTGGCTCAAGATGGCTGAACGGTTGCCAGCCAAATATTGTGGCAAGAAGTCAAACTGATCCGGCTGCAATCCCGAAACATCATAGAACACGACATTACTCGTTCACAAGGGGCATGCCTCTCCATAAAAGTGTCTCCTTTATGTTGAGGTGCTCTCGTGGCCAGCAAGATCTCCAGATCTGTCCCGATAAAACATGTGTGGGACCTGCTCGGACGTCAAATCCGCCGCAGTGTTACTGTCGATAATTTCGAGAACCATTTACAACAGTTGTGCGCCATCTTGTAGAGGATACAAAGGCTACAAGACACCCTTCCCAGCCGAACCAGTGCATGCATCCAGGACAGATGGGTGCAACGTCGTACTCATAACCTCATACTGCCAAGAGTGTTCTAAATTCGATTTGATTTTGCAATCACTTAAATAACTGCACATACCCTGTCAACCCGTGAAGTTTCATTTCATGTTCTCTTCTCCTTCCGGGTGCCCCGCTTTCTTTGTCAGATGTAAAAGTAATATCCAGAGTACCACATGGAAGTGTGATAGTACCGTTGCTGTTTGCAACGTATATAAATGATCTAGTAGAAAACGTCGGGTGCCCTTTAAGGCTATTCGCAGATGATGCAGTTGTCTACACCAAAGCAGCAACGCCAGAAGGTTGTAAGAATTTGCACGACGACCTGCAGAGAATTCATGAATTACGCAGACTCTGGCAGTTGACCCTGAACGAAAACGTATATAACATATTGCGCATACATAGGAAAAGAAATCCACTACTGTACAGCTACACCACTGATGACAAACAGCTGGAGACAGCGTCTTCCGTAAAATATCTAGGCGTAACTATCCAGAGCGACCTTAAGTGGAATGACCACATAAAACAGACAGTGGGAAAAACAGACACCAGACTCAGATTCATCGGAAGAATCTTAAGGAAATGAACTCATCCACGAAAGAAGTGGCTTATAAGGTGCCTTTTCGCCAGATTCTTGAGTATTTTTTATCTATCTGGGATCCCTGACAGGAAGGATTGATAGAGAAGATAGAAGATGATCCAACGAAGAGCGGCGCGTTTCGTCACGGGACCGTTTAACTGGCGAGAGAGCGTTAGAGAGATGCTAAATAAACTCCATTAGCAGACGTTACAAGAGAGGCTTTGTGCATCACGGAGAGAGATACTATTGAAATTTCGGGGCAGCACTTTTCAGCAGGAGTCAGACAACATATTACTTCCCCCCACATACATCTCGCGTATTGACCACGAGGAGAAAATTCGAGAAGTTAGAACCAGTACAGAGGCTTACCGACAATCATTCTTCCCACACACTATTCGCGAGTGGGACATGGTTGCAGGGATCAGACAGTGGTACCGAAAGTACCCTTCGCCACACACCATTATGTGGCTTGCTGGGTATGATGCAGATGTAGATGTAGTGGTCGTCGAAGTAATCGATCTATTATAATCAGAACGAATAAGACAATATCGTTCTTGTGATACCAATCTGGCTCTTTATTCGCACGAAACAATGGGTGCAATCGAAAGGGTATCACAAGTTCATTCCATTTTTCTACGTTCTGACGCCGTGCTCGCGTCATGGAACACAATCAACGCAAGACAAACAGCGTCTTTGTCACGTAAACTAGTCCTACCTGTTATGGGGTAAGCCTTGGTTGCCACGCAGTTTGGCTGGATCACTATCTGAAAGTGCTGTAGTAGGATTTATCCTTAAAATTAATAGGCAGACATGTCTTTTTAAGCACAGAATTGGAAGTTTACCAGTTTTCAATCACGTCTATAAGATCCTACCAGTGATGAGAACCTCTCTTACAGTGTCTAATGTCTACAAACAGGTAGACAGTTCGGATATAAGAGGAGCATAATAGTTCTGATTTCTTCAAAAGTAAAAGTAAAGTTTCACACAGTACAGATGAACATAATTCGATTCACAAGCAATTAAGCATGAAAAGCCACAGAACTGTTATTAGTCATGTTGAAATGACCCAACGCATATTTTGATTGTCTGTAAAAACTAGTTCTCTCAGTCCGGTTTGCACTAACTGAGATGCAACTCATAACGTTCTCGAGGCTGGGATAACGAACAGACGGATGCAATATTTGTCCTGTATGTAGCCAGTTACATGCCTGAACGAAACCTAAAGTAAGACTGACTGAAATGGCGCGATTGTTGGCCTTTTAAGGATTCTCTCTCCTGGATGTTACTGGACTTTGCTAATTTATAAAAGTTTACAAATTCTGTAGATCAGGAAGTTAATCTTTTACTGGGTACTGATTTTGTCATATGTTTTGTTTGTATATTATTTATCATGAGTAGTATTTATTGGCCGGCCAGAGTGGCCGAGCGGTTCTAGGCGCTACAGTCTGGAACCGCGCTACCGCTACGGTAGCAGGTTCGAATCCTGCCTCGGGCGTGGATGTGTGTGATGTCCTTAGGTTAGTTAGGTTTAAGTAGTTCTAAGTTCTAGGGGACTTATGACCACAGCAGTTGAGTCCCATAGTGCTCAGAGCCATTTTTGAATTTTGAAAAGAAAATTACCGAAAATTTCATATAAACTTAACACATGAAACAGGAGTGCATACAAACCAGGATGGTGAGGGTCAACCTCCTCTGTTCTATTCGACATAATGCTTCGATCTCTCACATGGGGCTACAGTTGCTTACAAGGGAACCTCCCCATCGCACCCTCCTCAGATTTAGTTATAAGTTGGCACAGTGGATAGGCCTAGAAAAACTAAACACCGCCAATTGAGAAAACAGGAAGAAGTTGTGTGGAACTATGAAAAAAAATAAGCAAAATATACAAAATGAGTACTCCATGCGCAACATAGGCACAAGGGTAGTGTGAGCTCAGAAGCTCCGTGGTCCCGTGGTTAGCGCGAGCAGCTGCGGAACGAGAGGATCTTGGTTCAAGTCTTCCGTCGAGAGAAAATTTTACTTTTTTTATTTTCGCAAAGTTATGATCAGTCCGTTCGTTCATGGACGTTTCTGTTCACTGTAATAAGTTTAGTGTCTGTGTTTTGCGACCGCACCGTAAAACCGTGCGATTAGTAGACGAAAGGACGTGCCTCTCCAATGGGAAACGCAAACATTTGATCGCAAGGTCATAGGTCAACCGAATCCTCCACAGGAAAACACGTCTGATATATTCTAGACGACAATGGTGACGGCATGTGCGTCACATGACAGGAAAATGTTGTCGACTCACCTAACTTGTACACTTGGCGAATGGGTAAAAAGATTCTTCTACCTTGCCCGAATTAGGTTTTCTTGTGGATGTGATAATGACTCCCAAAAAAGTGGTGAAAACATAAGAGTTTGTCACATAAACTGCAACAAATGAATGCAAGAGTTTCACAGTCGCACAGTTTTCCCTGTGCTCTGTCAAAACGTATGTTTTTAACGTTTTCAAATTTTTCCGTGTGCGGACGGACGGACAGATAATAATTGCCTGAAAATTAAAACTTAAGCTTTTCGCGCGAGGGAAGACTTGAACCAAGGACCTCTCGTTCCACAGCTACTCACGCTAACCACGGGACCACGGCGCTCCTGAGCTCACACTCTCCTTGATGTTGCCTATGTTGCGCATGGACTACTCAGCTTGTATATTTTGCTTATTTTTTTCATAGTTCCACAGAACTTCTTCCTGTTTTTTCGATTGATCTGTGTTCAGTTTTTCAAGGCTTATCCACTGTGCCAACTTACAACTAAATCTGAGGGGGTGCGATGGGGTGGTTCCCTTGTTAGAAACTGGCATTGCTTCTATGAGTAACTCGGCTTCGTCGTGTGTTGCAGGCGAGAGTGGACCGAGGAGGAGCGCCGACGCCGCAAGAAGACGTTCCGGCTGGACTTCTCGCCGCTGGGCGCCGGCCCGCACGCCGACTGGGACTCCCCGCCGTCCACAGGTGCGTCGCTGGGGAATCCCCCTGTCGTACGGCATCGGGCTACAGCCTATAATAAGCACAGGCCGTGACTGTGCGAGCAAACCAAACAGCAAAGTGATACATAGTAACTCAGTCAATTCGCGTAATTCCGAGACTAAATTCTAAAATTATCTTTCCTTCTTCATTTCAAGTAATAGGTAAAACGACCATCCGTCACACGATCTGTCTGCTCTTGTCATACTTAGGTATCTATAATTTTTGGATCTTAGGAGTAATCTTCCAGTCTCCACTTTTTTTAGTAGTTCTACGTCGACCGGTCCTAGCCTACTTTTTCACCGAGACTAACTACTTTTATATTACTTCATTCTCCGTTCCGGTTGTTCTCATAAAGCTGCCACAATTCACAGAAATGTCATTTCTTGTGCCAATTTTTTCCTCCCCTAGAAAGTGCTCTGCATTTGCTTCCGTGTATTAGTGTGGGCACAGCAATCCGTCGTATAATATTTCATAAATGTCTCTTAATGAACTTCGTTTCTTAAGTTTCTGCTATTTCTCCCACATGTGACATTTAATGTGTTTACTTCCCGGTCATCGTGTTCGGTATATTCTTGAATCATATCGCATCCCAGATACGTGCAACGTTTTGCTTTTTCAGATATTTCATTGTCAATTAAATATGCGGCGCATGTCTCTTTCGTCCTGTTGCTGTAATTACATTCTTGGAGAAAATTTTTATACATACGTGCGGTGTCAACACTTGCTTGACAATTGGCCTTGGCCTCGACGAATAGATCTGATATGAAAACAGCTCGTCCATTTAGGTACATGCTTTTATAAAATACCCCAAAATTGTCAAATTGTGCCCATTAAAATGCTCAGAAGTGTTGACTAATGCAACATTATTGTCTTGCTCTGTTAAGCCACATTTTTTCTGACAATTATCTCGCAAATGTAATAACATATTTCTACTTTCAAACATGTAAGTATCTCTGCACGACACTACACAGTTTCTTCCTGGATATATAATGAAAAGCCTTCTTGATGTTTACAAATGAAGTATGCGATTCTTTGTTATATATATGTGTGCTCAATGAACAGTTGCATTACACGAGTGCTTAAAAAGTTTAGCATCCTCCTAAAACCCATTAATTCTTCACTACTCACCAGTTCTGTATGTTGCTAATCTTTCATGAAGAATTCTTGCAAATACACACACCAAAAAAATTTTTGCATCACCCCGGTTCCCAGAACTTCAGAAGATAGACGTTGACTGTGGATATTGTACCACAGACACAGTCCCTTTAATTGTTCAGAGATGTCATTAAACCCGCCCAAAGATGTCAACAATAATACATGAGCAGCGCCTATTGGAGGGGGTCCGACAGCCGATCAGTTCCAGTCATTCGACCACGAAGGAGATATACGGCTCGTGTTGTCGGTAGTTCAACCATGCTTAGACTGTCAATATCGCGTCCGCATTGTTACTTTGTGCCATGAAGGGCTATCAACAAAGGAAGAGTCCAGGTGTCTCGGAGTGAAGCAAAGCGATGTTGTTCGGACATGGAGGAGATACAGAGAGACAGTAAATGTCGATGACATGCCTCGCTCAGGCCGCCCAATGGCTGCTACTGCACTGGATGACCGATACCTACGGATTATGGCTCGGAGGAACCCTGAGAGCAACGCCACCATGTTGAATAATGCTTTTCGTGCAGCCACAGGACGTCGAATTTCGACTCAAACTGTGCGCAATAGGTTGCAAGATGCGCAACTTCACTCCCGACGTCCATGGCGAGGTGCATCTTTGCAACCACGACACCATGCAGCGCGGTACAGATGGGCCCAGCAACATGCCGAATGGACCGCTCAGGATTGGCATCACGTTCTCTTCACTGATGAATGTCACATATGCCATCAACCAGACAATCGTCGGAGACGTGTTTGGAGGCAATCTGGTCAGCCTGAACGCCGTAGACACACAATCCAGCGAGTGCAGTAAGGTGCAGGTTCCCTGCTGTTTCGAGGTGGTATTATGTGCGGCTGACGTACGGTGCTGGTGGTCATGGAAGGCGCCGTAACGGCTGTACGTAACGTGAATGCCATCCTCCGACCGATAGTGCAACCATATCGGCAGCGTACTGGCGAGGCATTCTTCTTCATGGAAGGTAATTCGTTCGCTCATCCTGCACATCTTGTAAATGACTCCCTTCAGGATAACGACAACGCTCGACTAGAGCGGCCAGCATGTTCTCCAGACATGAACCCTATCGAACATGTCTGGGATAGATTGAAAAGGGCTGTTTATGGACGACGTGACCAACCAACCACTCTAAGGGAGTGGGACAATCTGGACCAACAGAGTCTTGATGAAATTGTGGAGAGTATGCCGCGACAAATACAGGTATGCGTCAATGCAACGTGACGTGCTACTTGATATTGGGGGTACCGGTGCGTACAGCTATCTGGACCACCACCTCTGAAAATCTCGCTGTGTGGTGATACTACACGCAATGTGTGGTTTTCATGAGCAATAAAAAGGGCGGAAATGATTTTTATGTTGACCTCTATTCCAATTTTCTGTACAGGTTCCGGAACACTCGCATTTAGGTTATGCAAAACTTTTTTTGATGTGTGTATATTACGGACTGAATCTAGATTGTTTGCACTTCTATGGTATCAACGACTTTGTCAGCTATAATACAAATTCTTTGAATTTTTTCCATTCACGGCTTATTATTGTACATGAGCAGTTAGACAGTAAAAGACCTCCATATTTCCACATTTATACATTTATACTGTCTATACCTGGCGCTGTTTTGCTTTTAATGGATTTGAGTGCTTTTGTTCGTTCTTCCCTGTACGTGCTATCCAGTCTATACTTTTTAGCTTTCTCTCATACGTAGAGACTCGTAGCTCGTTTTGAAATAGTGAAGGAAATGATATATTACTTACATATTCCTTCTATGGCAAGTGTGCAACCACCGCTTCAGTAACCTTGATCCTGACCATTGGGAGAGGAGGAACAGGAGAACTTTGTGTGTAGTCGACAGTAGGGTCATTAGAGGTGGACAAGGGAAAGAATGAACCATGGAGTTGTCACGGGAACCATCTTACAATGCACCTTAAATAATATGGTGAAAATAGAGAAAGGGGAACTGAAATCCTGTCGTTGTTTTAACGATTTCGCCATGTGCATTTTTGGCAACGGCAATCATCAAGCATAAAACTAAGAAGACAACACACGGTCTATAGACGTATAAGTAAATGCGAAAAAGAGGGAGCCACTGTTACTACAGATATCTTCTCAGCCAACGATGAAAGTATCAGAAGCCGCTTCATATTGATCTGTGGCAATTATTTACTTCCGTATGCAACAGATCACTTAAGCTATCCGACCCAGCCGAAGTATTAACTGCTAACATCAAAAGTCAAAGTTCTACCAGTGTCATTGACACGGAATAGCACAGTGATAAGCGCACTATAAATATCCAAAACTTCTCATTAGTCGAAAATATTTTGGAGCGTAAAGCGAATTAAGTGATAATATTATGTTTTATACGAAGCATTACCCTTACAGTCCTGCTACATGTTGTCCTCTCTCTG
Organism: Schistocerca piceifrons; assembly: GCF_021461385.2. NCBI lineage: Eukaryota > Metazoa > Arthropoda > Insecta > Orthoptera > Acrididae > Schistocerca > Schistocerca piceifrons. The sequence goes on along the minus strand of NC_060139.1, from coordinate 315,773,634 downwards.
AGGACAACACATGAGGTTTCAGTCTTATCAACTAATATAAAATCGTGTTATAAATATACCAAGGTGCAATTGTTTGTGTCATTGATATCAACGTCAAACTCTTTGGGAAATGAACACGAACTCATTTGTCCCTCTGGCATTTCAATAGCTTCTATTCGTCCCTTATCTGAACTGCTTATCGTCCACGTTACTCTTTCGTACAAGATTAAACTCAAAATGAATGGCTTCAGAAAAGACATTCTAACATCAACAATTATATTAGATGTTAACAAATTCCTCTTTTTCAGAAAAGCGTTTGTTACTGTAGCCAGTTTACATTTTATATCTTCTCTACTTCAGCAATCATCAGTTACTTTGCTACCAAGATAACAAAATTTCTCTTCTGCTTCTAGTCTCTCTCTTCCTGATCCAATTCCCTCAGCTTCGATTGAACTAATTCGACTACTTTCCATCACCCTTGTTTTACTTCTGTTGATGTTCATTTTATAACCTCTTTTCATGACACAACCCATTTCGTTCAACTACTCTTCAAAGACCTTTGGTGTATGTGACAGAATTACGTTGTCGGCAAACCTCAGAGTTTTTATTCCATCTCCCTATGCTTTAATTAGCTTTCCAAATTTCTCCTTGGTTCCTGCTTGCTCAACGTGCAAGTCAATACGGGCATGGACTACAACCCTGTCTCGCTTCCTTCTGAACCAGTGCTTCCCCTTCATTCGCATTGACTGTTGTAACTTATTGCCAATTGAGGGCCTGATGACGGAACGCTGTAGCACCGAAACCGGTCTCAATGAATAAAGGAATTTAAAAAAAAAAACACACTGCTGAAGGTGCTACCATCAGTCCTCACATACTGACCACCCATCGTCCCGGTTTCCACGGAAGACGGTTGTAGGAAAAACAGACGTTGTAATCGCAGCCAGATCTCTCATTCCAAATAAAGAGCTAGCCGGTTTCGTAGTTAAGTATTCGGGCAAAGAGAACGTCAGTCCTTATCCGGCTATCCAGACTGAGAGTTCCCGCGACTCCCCAAAATCAGTTAAGGTGAATATCGATATGGTCCCTCCAAAACCGCCACTACCGATTTCCTGCCCTTTCTTTGTTCGACCCAAGATTTTTCGACGTCTTTAACGATTTCGAATACACGGTACGCTAATCTTTCTCACGAACAACTGAGCCGTCTTGCAACGATTGTGTCAGTTCGTATGATACTTGATAACATGCTAGCGACAAAAATAACATTCCAACCTGGCGAACCCATAGTAGTCGAAGGGAGAAAATTCTGCTAGGTAGGGAGCAAGATTAAGAAGAAGCTGGGAAGAGGTAATAAGCTGACTAGCACTGGAAAAGAGTGGGGTCCTCGCCGAAACAAGTCTACTAGTAACTACATAGGCGTCCATTCGGGACAAAAAATTTTGAGAGTGACCATCTCGAGCACAGCAATATTTTCGGTGAAACTACAATGAGGAGACAATCGACGCATTGATAAGTAAATGTACCTATAAGAGAATAAATGAAGAATATTCAGCAAGGGAAGGAATATGTAGAAAATGCTAACCAGAAGAAGGGACTGCATGACGTGACGTGTGTTTTGGCATGAGGGAAGTCTTTTAGTTTCATCACGCCTAAGATCTAAGCCCCTTTTGTGTCCGTAGCCGAGGAGTATGACAGCCACAACTGAAATGCACACAGGTAGCAAAAACAATACTTTGTTTAATACCTAAGAAACAGAACAATACACAATTTGTGGGAACGTGTGTCCACACCACTTGAATCAAATTCAAAAGTCAGTCCTTTACGTTGCCTAGAGGATGCTCATAGTGACGAGGTCCACAAAAGCAATAGTCGGCGGGGAGCAAGTCAGGTCCTCACGGACGATTATCGATAGACTCCAACGATGCTTGGGCTCGAGGCCGGATGAGACGAAAATCCCGCGCAGCAAGCCTTAAGCCGTCGTCACAGGAGTTGAGGCAGCTTACCCTGACATGCCAGCAGACGAAATATACAACGTCACGAGAGACAGCGCCGTCGCCACCGACGACGATCTGATTAGCGTGATTTTGAGCTCTCAGAGCTCTCCAGCGGCAGTTGTCGGCTTTATTTGGATCATAAACAGTACAGTTTGTTCACGAAAATGAACGCGCTTAAATTTCCTACTTTATCTCTATTAAGGCGCACATTTCCTCTCTTGTCCATATGCTAGACATGTTGTTCTTTCTGTGGGGTAAGTAAATAAAAACATCAACATCTGTGAACAAGAAGTAAGACAAAAAGGAAAGATACATGTCCATCTAGGACATCAGCTTGTAAAAGTTCACCAAATCGAACAAACGCACTCCTGGTAGAGGATTCACTTATATTTACACGACAGTAAATATTACAGAAATTATTTCTATTAATTTCTTAAGAAAGTCCCCCAACCTTTTAGAAAACGCGAAGCTGAAAAAAAATTAGTAACACCAGAACGGGGACCCTCTACTATTCTATCATCTGTTCCATAACGTGCCTACTAAATACGCATGCCAAAGGTCTGCTATGAGCAATCATGTATTTTATGTTACGGTCTTCTAAATGCTTTAATCGCCGAACTGTTATTAATTGGCATTTAATCATAACAGATGCTAACTAGAACGACATTTTTTCATGAATCTTCAATGTGCCGATGCCTCAATACGGCTTACATCCATAACATGGCGGTTATAACGTGAAATAAGTAAATACAAAAATTCTTTAACCACCGATACGACGTTTCCAGTTTTTTATTGCAATAAATCGTACCAATAACGATTCGTTCTCCGTACGTTCAATGTGATGGTGCTTAGAAAGAGAATAAATTCATAGGCTGTAAGGCATAACATAAAACCTACCGAACACAACAAATACAATACGGCGTCGCGGTTCTTGCTTGTAACGTACGGAACGTTTTCCTTTCTACCGGTTTTACTTTGCGTGGCTTGTTGCTGAAATAACGAAAAACTTACTTCGTGTTTCACGCTACGAAATGACGCCTCAACGTGAAATAGCAGAAAGTGACGACACAAAACTTGTAGATTGTCACGTAAACGCTTGCTAACTCGTCCCCTGTGACGTCGGCTTTAGGGTGGCTGAGACGCAGGTTCACCACAGGGTGGGACTGGAGGCTGGCTGGCGGAAATCCAGTGAGAGCTGAAAGGCAGTTTCGAAGACGAAGGCTGTTATAAGCACAATATAAAATAATATCAAATGCTATGGCGCCTTGCTAGATCGTAGCAAATGGCGTAGCTGAAGGCTATGCTAACTATCGTCTCGGCAAATGAGAGCCTAGTTGTCAGTGATCCATCTCTGGCTAAGTCGGCTGTACAACTGGGGCGAGTGCTAGTAAGTCCCTCTAGACCTGCCGTGTGGCTGCGCTCGGTCTGCTATCACTGACAGTGGCGACACGCGGGTCCGACGTATAATAATGGACCGCGGCCGATTTAAAGGCTACCACCTAGCAAGTATGGTGTCTGGCGGTGACACCACAAAGGCGACTTCATTTGATGGACACTGAGCCCGGAGCGTATACTGGCGGCATAGTAGTTGTGTAGTGGCCCTAAGCACCAGCCAGTGCATGGATACTGGCGTGGCCTTTAGTAGGCACGTGTTAGTCGATCGTAATATTATTGCACCTGCGAGTGAGAGTTTTTCTGTCGGCTTATTGTTAGTTTTCAAGAGGACGCACTGAACTACTTGATAGTGTATGCACAATTGTGTTGAAGTCATTCATAGCGCGATGCCTTTTCCCTAGCCACCACTGCACTTGTTTACTGCAACGCGATGCTTTTTCCCTAGTCAGCCGGCCGGAGTGGCCGAGCGGTTAAAGGCGCTACAGTCTGGAACCGCACGACCGCTACAGTCGCAGGTTCGAATCCAGCCTCGGGCATGGATGTGTGTGATGTCCTTAGGTTAGTTAGGTTTAAGTAGTTCTAAGTTCTAGGGGACTTATGACCACAGCAGTTGAGTCCCATAGTGCTCAGAACCATTTGAACCTTTTCCCTAGTCACCACTGTACTTGTTTGCAGTAACTTCGCCACGTGTTTCCGATGACGTCCACGGGAGGTCAAGTGCTATAATGTCGTGTAGGAAAGTGAAAGTTGTGAAGTGGTGCCCGCGACTGCAGCGCTATTTATTCTGATCTACACGCCGCATATCTGTGAGCCTGGCGCGCTCCCACCCCACCCCCCTCCCCCCGCCCCACCCGATGGAGGCTGTGTGATTCTTGGCTGAAACCAGCCTGACGAGTTGTGATGATGTCTGCTGTTTCAGTGCGATCTCCTGCGGTAATTTTACTAACGGGTCAGGGATTCGGCTACTCGTCGTATACATCTGTAAAAGTGATTATTGGAAAATCTCATATAAAGATGTGAAACAAATACTAACAAAGAGATAGAGGGGCTGATCAGTACTTACCTCAGCTCAGTACAGACGATAGATACACAAAAAACAGAACCGAAAATTTACGTTCCTAGCTTTCGGAACAAATGTTCCTTCATCAGGGAGGAGAGAGGGGAAAGAAAGGGAAGAAGGGAAAGTGGATTCAGTTACTCACAACCCAGGTTATGAAGCAACAGGGAAAGGAAAACAGGGAGGCATGGTTGTCAGAGGGAAGCCAAAGATATTCTACTGTAAGTACTGTGCCAGCTTCAAACCAAAGACGATGCATACAGAAGTAAAGAGGTATATAGTATAAAGATAAACACAACTATGTAGGATGGAAAGACGCGTGAATGGCTAAAGAGGAAAGGGAAAGAGGAGAAAACTGAAGAGTAAATGGGAGTGAGGTTGTTTAACGTAGGTTCAGTCCAGGGGGATGGTGGGATGAAATTTTTTCGTCACCAACTGTGCTAGTTTCATTTTCCTGCTATTATCTTGTTCCGTTTATAGTCCACTTCTCTTTTTTTATTTATTGATTTATTTATTTAATATTCCATAGTTTTAACGTTCGTTATTCGCTGTTTTCCAGCCAACAATCACTGCCAACAATCTCTTCCACACCTACCAGTATCATCCATTTCCGTCGATTTCGGGTTGATGGCGATATTTTTGTGCCATTGGCTATCTTTCTCTGCCACAGAAAAAAAAATTTTTGGGACATTTCTGCGCCACCCGCGAACTTTTTGCGGCACGCGCGATCTTTTTTGCGACACGCGCGATCTTTTTCCGCCACTCGCTATCTCTGTTTTTGAGAAACGTATGTTCTTTTCCCTGATCTGGACATACTTGTTTCGTCTGGCCAACTTTTTCCGTATTGTTCTTATTTAGTGGTCTTCCTTTGGTATTGAACATTACCAACACAATTTCTTTCTTTCTCGTCCTTCCCTCCGTGTTTTATTCCTTCTTATGATTACTATTTTAACTTTAGTTATCTAATTTCCCTACCCACCAGTTACCCACAATGTACCCTAATCCTATACCGCATTATTTACATTCATTCCGGAAACATGCATTCACCGTAGCAAAACTGCAATCCCACATACTTTTCCTCCGGTCCTGCTTAACCTTTCGAATTACCCCTAAAGGACTTACCTTAAAAGTTCCCATCTCTGGGTGCAATTCCTCCTTCCACCAGTCTCTTCTGGACTTCCAGAACCTTCAATCCTTAGCCCTTACCCAACTTGTCCTGAATCTCTACACTACTTCATGTAACCACCACTCCCAACAGCTCCTATCTCTCTTCAAAGTCCTCCACCTCTCAAACCCTTGCTTGGAGAACTCACTCAGGAGCATCATCCTAGAAGCCATCTGCAAACTTGAGTTCCATGCCACACACCACCTGAAAAAACTATCCACAGTGCTAGTGCAACACCTAAGAAGTGGGGTCCCTCTCCCTATCCCTCACAAACACCAACCACAACAGAACCTTCAACAAACCCCCCTCATAGCCAACAAACCTAGCCTAGCCACCCTACTCAATCTCCCCATCCCAGCACATACCCCACACAGACCAAATCTCAACTATAACCACAGTCAAATGTCACATATCACCAGTCCCAATTCAGTTCTCATCCAGATCCCTCTCTCCTCCAGAGACATCTGTTCTATCAAAAGGCTTAACCTTTAGCCCCACGCCTAAATTCAACCACACTGCCCTGGTTAAAGATCTCCTTTCATTCACCCAGAACCTCAACTGGAAATATCACTTCACTACCCAAACACAGCCCCCAAATACTAGGCCCAGTGTTGAACCCTGTCTAGAACAGTTTCGACCGTCTTCTCAAAGGGATCAACCTCCCCTCCCCCATAATCATCCCTTGCAGACATTTCAGGAATTCCTCACATCCAGTGTTGCCTCCCAGTCCTTCTTGAAGAACATCCCAACAACCCCCAACATCACCCCAGCTGAATCCCATGCCATTAAGGAGCTGAAAACAGACTGCTCTATTGTCATCCTCCTGGCGGATAAAGGCTCCACAACTGTGGTACTTGACCGTGTGGAGTATGTGGCAGAAGGACTGCATCAACTCTCCGACACCTCAACCTACAAAGCTGTTACCCAGGATCCCATTCCCTCCATTCAGACTGAGCTGCAGAAAATCCTAAAAATCCAAGGTCCCTCACATGGCCTCACAACGGCTTCCATAGACTTACTCACTCCACATGAGCCACGTACTCCTACCTCCTACCTATTACCCAAAATCCACAAAGAGATCCATCCTGGCCGTCCCATTGTAGCAGGCTTCAAAGCCCTAACAGAACGTATCTCAGCTCTGGTAGACCAACACCTCCAACCTATCACCCGCAGACTCCCATCCTACATCAAAGACACAAACCACTTCCTAGAACGCCTCAAATCCATTCCCACTCCTCTCCCACCTGAAACCTTTCTTGTCACCATAGATGCTACATCCCTTTACACAAACATCCCACATATCCATGGTCTCTCTGCCCTTGAGCACTACCTCTCCCAACGCCCACCCGAAGATCTTCCAAAAACCTCGTTCCTTATCACATTTACCAACTTCATCCTCACTCATAATTACTTCACTTTTGAAGGCCAGACCCACAAACAAATCAGGGGAACGGCCATGAGAACCAGGATGGCTCCGTCCTATGGCACCCTCTTCATGGGCCACATGGAGGAGGGTTTCCTGAAGACCCAACAGCTGCTTCCCCTCGCCTGGTACAGGTTTATAGATGACATCTTTGTGGTCTGGACTCATGGTGAAGAAACACTCCTTAATTTCCTCCATAACCTCAGCTCCTTTTCGAATCTGAATTTCACCTGGTCCTTCTCCAAAACCCAAGCCACCTTCCTGGATGTTGACCTTCATCTTGTTGAAGCTCACATCCACACCTCTGTCCATATCAAACCCACAAACAAACAACAGTACCTTCACTTTGATAGCTGCCATCCATTTCACATCAAACGCTCCCTTCCCTACAGCCTAGGTATTCGTGGCAAACGTATCTGCTCCAGTGACGAATCCCTCAACAATTACACCAACAACCTGATCAGTCCTTTCCTCTCCCGCAACTATCCTGCAGACCTTGTCCACAAACAGATCTCCCAAGTAATACATTCCTCCCCATCCAACAACAATGTTCCTACCCCCAGATCACACAGAAGCATCCCCCTTGCCACCCAATATTATCCTGGCCTCGAATACATCAACAAATTACTCCGCCAGGGATATGACTTTCTCAAGTCAACCCCTGAAATGAGATCATCCCTTGACAAAATTCTCCCCACACCTCCCAGAATTGCCTTTCGTCGCCTCCCTAACCTCCGTAACATCCTTGTTAAACCCTACAATATTCCAAGACTACCTTCTCTACCCAGCGGCTCCTACCCCTGTAACCGACCCCGCTGCAAAACCTGCCCCATGCATCCCCCCACAACCACCTACTCGAGCCCCGCTACTGGTAAAACATACACAATTCAAGGCAGGGCCACGTGTGAAACTACACATATCATTCATCAGCAGACATGCCTGCACTGCACAGCCTTTTACATCGGTATGACAACAACTAAACTGGCTGGGCGCATGAACGGATACAGACGAACTGTCCGCCTAGGAGATGTCCAATACCCAGTAGCGGAGCATGCCCTCCAACATAATTCTAGGTACCTAGGAATCTGCTACACCGTGTGTGCCATTTGGCTTCTCCCACCCAACACCAGTCCGTCTGAACTGCGGAGATGGGAACTTGCACTCCAACACAGCCTTTCATCCCGCCATCCCCCTGGACTGAACCTACGTTAAACAACCTCACTCCCATTTACTCTTCAGTCTTCTCCTCTTTCCCTTTCCTCTTTAGCCATTCACGCATCTTTTCATCCTACATAGTTGTGTTTATCTTTGTACTATATGCCTCTTTACTTCTGTATGCAACCTCTTTGGTTTGAAGCTGGCACAGTACTTACAGTAGAATATCTTTGGCTTCCCTCTGACAACCATGCCTCCATCCTTGCTACCCTCCCTGTCTTCCTTTCCCTGTTGCTTCATAACCTGGGTTGTGAGTAACTGAATCCACTTTCCCTTCCTCCCTTTCTTTCCCCTCTCTCCTACCTGATGAAGGAACATTTGTTCCGAAAGCTAGGAACGTAAATTTTCGGTTCTGTTTTTTGTGTATCTATCGGCTGTACTGAGCTGAGGTAAGTACTGGCCAGCCCCTCTATCTCTTTGTTAGTATTTGTTTCACATCTGTGAAAGTGGTTGCCGCGTCGCTAGGCAGCAGGACGGCGTGTACAACAGCTGCCAAACAGCTCGCTTTTACGCGATATGGTACGGCTCTGCAGGTTCCAGTCACAGCCAGCGTTTGCCAAACGACCAGAAATTCCTATAATTTCAATTAAAACCGTGTAAATTGATTATAGGTTGCTATATGATATTGTTTTCTTCGAAGTGCAGCATCTTCCAGTGCAACTAAGGAAGAACGCTAAGCCGACCCATGTGACCGAGCGGTTCTAGGAGCTTCAGTCTGGAACCGCGCGACCGCTACGGTCGCAGGATCGACTTCTGCCTCGGTCATGATGTGTGTGATGTCATTAGGTTAGCTATGTTTAAGTAGTTCTAAGTTCTAGGGGACTGATGACCTCAGATGTTACGTCCCATAGTGCTCAGAGCCATTTGAACCATTTTTGAAGAACGCTAAGGCTGATAAAATATGTCTGACAAATCATACTTTTGGTACTGATTTAAAGTCGTATTAACCATTACTCGAACGTGACTGTTTCAGAAATATGAAATGGTTTTTCAGAGACAGCTACCAGTCACAAATTTTGTTGAAATTCGAATTATTTAACGAAGCAAAATGTTTCGAGGTGTAATCCGCATCTTCAGGCTAGAATGGCAAAACAAAAACATTTCATGAAAGTACACACAAATATTAAAGTCGTTTTCTAAAGTCTTGGCATTTGCTGTGGTCATCCAGTGTAGAAAGTTAAAGACAACCTAACAAGAAGGGATCTTCACTTTGCATGTTGCTCTGCTGCTTACATAATTTTTTAAACAATTACTCACTATATTCATGTGAAATGGCTGTCTTTTTCGGGTGTGTTCAGTTACCTCCATTACTGTGGCGCCTTAAGCTATTATTAACAAGTTCCAAGGAGCTAACTGAATACCCCTCAAGCAGGCAACCGTTTCATATGAAAAAGTGAGTGATTATTTTTTAAAAAATGAGAGCAGTAGAGCAACATACGAAGTGAATATTCCCGCTCAGTAGAATATCTTTTTCTTTCTCCACAAGATGACCACAGCACATGCTAAAATTCTGCTAAACAACTATAATAGCTGCTTGTACTTTTGCTAAATGCTTTTGTATTGCCATTGTGTCCTGAAGACGAGATTTATATCTCGAAGCATGTTTCTTCATTAAATAATTTGAATGTCAACAAATTTTGTGAGTGGATGCGGCCACTGAAAATCTTTTCCAACTTTCTGAATGTTCTGGGACAATACAAAAAAGCTATCCGTGTCAAGAGTTTGATTTAAAACCTTCACATAACCTTGGTATAACTTCATCATACGCACTGGGCTACACTGAGCTCAAAAATGAGCTTTACACTTAAATTATTTCCAGTATTTAATCTAAGTAGGTTTTTTAGAAAAGGGACACACAAACAGAAAATTATCTGATTTTAATATAATAATGAGTAACAAAGTTTACTGTAATGACGTGTTTTTCTAAAGTATTAAAAATTCAGACTCCTGTCCAACGTTTAAGTGCCCTTAAAAACCTTTAATCGTTGACAATCATCACATTAATTAGTCAGTCACGATGAACAAAATGATGTGAAAAAAGTACGGGGACCTGTATCTGTGGCTTTTTGTGGTGACGATTCCATCATATAGCATCAGTAGTATAGCTTATTCGCCTGTCCCGCAAATGCACATAGCACGGGGACGTCCTTTTCTAACAAGGGGAGGTCGCCAATTGTGAAATTCAGATTCAATTCATACTGCGCATAATAAAAGCTCATGGCCAGAGGTGTAATGTGGCAAAGCACCAAGATGCACTTCTCAGCCGTTGTCGAGAAAATCGACAGTTAAAATAAACCGATGCGGTGAAATACTCTCAACGATTAATAATTATCTACAGCGTCGTGGCGCAGCGGTAAGCGCCCGGGTTCGTGATCCGAAGGTCGCCGGATCGAATCTCGCGCCATGCAATTTTTTTTTTTTAGTATTTGTTTTTTGTAATTCAAATGTGTGTATATATATACACACACACACACACACACATATATATATATATATATATATATATATAATTCCCGGCAATCAGTTGCAACAATTATGCATATAGTAAGTTGTTGAAAGTCGTTTGTCGTGGAAAAACTGGCGACTTCGAGCATCATTATGTTTTCCGCAAAGTTGTATTTCACAAATGTTATTAATTGTCTTCATAATGTTAACAACGCATAGTTAACGGAAGACGTAGAAACGATATTCCGAAACGAATACGTATAGCGTAAGTCAAACGTTCGAATTAGAATAGAAACCCCACGAACAAAAATTTGCTGTGGCAGGTATGAAATATAAACTCCGTTACTCGCTCGTTACACTTGAAGGACAGATGTTGAATGGGCCGAAACGAGCCGCCGCATAACAGCGTAGTTGCCTGCGAACTTCGAAAGAAGGTAGATGCGGTCCCTAGCGCAACTTATAACATCGTCGAAAATCAGAGCGGACGTGAGAGCTTTGGTACACCATGTTAAACAAACGGAGAAATGGAGGCGGTACAATTGGAGAGCGATCCGCCTTCACCAACATGCATAAGCGATTCATATATATATATATATATATATATATATATATATATATATATACATATATATATATATATATATATATATGAATTACAAAAAACTAATAATAAAAATAATGTTACATGGCGCGAGATTCGATCCGGCGACCTTCAGATTACGAACCCGAGCGCTTACCGCTGCGCCACGACGCTGTATAAACTTATTAATCGTAGAGAGTATTTCACCACAACGGTTTCTTTTAACTGTCGATTTTCTCGACAACGGCTGAGAAGTTCATCTTGGTGCTTTGCCACATTACACCTCTGGTCATGAGCTTTTATTATGCGCAGTATGAATCGAATCTGAATTTCACAATTGGCGGCCTCCCCTTCTAAGCCGCGGGTAAATTCCTAGCTCGGTCGCGACCATATATGCTTATGCGTCACCACCTGGTGGCGCTAGCATGCACTGGTGGCAAGATTCTGGGACACCTTACAGTGGCTGCCGTGAGAGGTGCTCGGTTTAGTGAGTGTTTGTGTCTGGTGTTGCAGGCTCCCGCACAACCCCAGATGGCTGGCGGCGCGGCGGCACGCCCCCCGGAGCTCCGACACAAGCACCCTCCGCCACTTCCACGGCGCCGCGACGATCCAAGGTCGCACAGGCGCACCGCCGACAGGTAAGCCATAGTCCTGGTGACAGCTTGTAGCCTCCCCCTTACTAATCGGCCTGTCCTGCTTTGCGATATAAAACATGACCGTGGATCGCGTGTAAACCTAATGGAATTTTTCTAATTTGTTAAGGCTATCTTTCCAGAAGAAGTAATACCGATAAGTAGTCGAAAGTGTACAACCGATCTTTCTGATAGAAAAGTCTACTAAAAATAAAAAAGTAATTAAACCGAATAGGGCTACAATCTGGAAAAATGAAAGTTATTTTGTGCATTCACTCACGAACAACACTGGACAGAAAAGGGGTACCACTCATCGTGAATCCTAGAGTTACACTAATGAACGAAAAGGAAATAATTACGGTCGCCAGCCCACTAGGGCGATTTACAACCAAAATCCTGTACAAGATGATGGGAAAGAAAAACATTTATTATTAAACACTGACGTGGCAACTGAAGGTTGTCACGTTTTTTGACACTAATTTTAAGTGAGTATGTAATGATAAAGAAAACTGAGAAGTCACTTTTACGTTAAGTTTGTCATTAAATTTTGAAAAAGGCAATCGAGTAATGATTTGAAAATGTGCACTTAAACTGTATGTTAGTATTGAATTTCGTTAGGTGAACAATGACTTTCAGAGACCTCAACATAACGTCATCAAAGAAATTTAGAGAAAGGCAAGCACTTTTTACTTTGCAGTTACTTAATTTTCAAATTGGATTTCATATTATTGTCTGAACAACTGAGCCTTTTTTACTGACTTGAACATAATTAAATACTAGAATACGTACCAAACCAAACAGCCATGTGCTCCAAGCTATATGTAAAATAAATAAAACTTCCGCACTCTTAATTTGTGCATTTTCTTTAGATTTGGATTGTTTCCAGTGATAGATTCTCAAGCTTCGGGTAGCATATAAGGAAAAAAGGGAACAAGGACCCTGCTTGGTAACAATGTCTGGGGGCAATGAAGACACAATCGCCCTGAATTTAACTGATTATTATTTTAAACAATGTTCATTAATCACATCACTTTCAGTTGTGCTGCTGGGTTAGCCGTTAATACTTTCTACCAATGAACAGTCTTACTTCAGTGCCGTGCGTACGACGGAACTCGGAGCCGACGACGAATCTGTGTTACTGGAACTGCTGCTGTTGTTGAAGTCGGTAGCATCTTGTGGGGCCACGGCTAATTACAAGAACAGGCAATCGTAATTAATACACCCTCTTCCGCCTCTCCACTGTCCTTCCTCCTGCTACTAGTCATCTGGCCGGCGCGCGTACATGATGCCGCCGAAATGGTACTCTCTACTGCGAGAACGTTAACACCACACTTCCGCACACTACAAGCGCTGGAACCCGTTTCCGTCCCCCACCGCGCGCTCTGCACAACAACCCCCTACCCAAAGATTTTACAATGCACAAGCACCATAGAGTAGAAATATCTCTGGAGTGAGCATTCAGAAGTGCAGAATTGATTTTGTGTTGTCAACATACGTTGCCACAATGGTCACGTGATATCGGGACGCCGTAGATTTGTCCGACATTTGTCCTATAAATTTTGAATGTTCTCATATCGCTAGTAAAGACAGATTCCCTTCGTAAGTGCTGTGGATTTAGTATAGACGTTTTGCAGGCACCGTAGCAGTTTACGTCTGATATTTGAAATAAATTGAGCTCTTAGCTTTGAAGAGCAAAATGAACGAGCATGACGTCACAGAAGCTTCACGTCAGCATGTATTTATAATGTCTTTCATGTCACATCTCCTCAAGTCGCTTAATACAGTACTGAACGGTGAAATTGGGGTTTTGAGTCACCATCCCTAATATGCATAAAATGTTAGAGTATAGTATCAGAACTGAGGAGCTAACAACGACAAAATTTGTCAATGGCCTAAGCAAACCTTATAACCTATGTTCTTGATCAATTATGTTTGGTAAATTACTGAGAAGTGAGACAACGTTTCAAAACATCGACAATTATTTGCTAGGGAAAATATGTACGTTCATAGATATCAAAGAAAGCTTCAAACGAATTAATGAAGCCTGTCAAACTTATCCATTACGTTTTTTCTTACGTAATTAATAACGTCATAAACAACTGTGTTTTACTCCTTCATTAATGCCGACTTTTTTGCTTAAAATGTCATATGGTGGAATTTGCTTCGTCTACTTATGTTCTTATATATATACACTCCTGGAAATTGAAATAAGAACACCGTGAATTCATTGTCCCAGGAAGGGGAAACTTTATTGACACATTCCTGGGGTCAGATACATCACATGATCACACTGACAGAACCACAGGCACATAGACACAGGCAACAGAGCATGCACAATGTCGGCACTAGTACAGTGTATATCCACCTTTCGCAGCAATGCAGGCTGCTATTCTCCCATGGAGACGATCGTAGAGATGCTGGATGTAGTCCTGTGGAACGGCTTGCCATGCCATTTCCACCTGGCGCCTCAGTTGGACCAGCGTTCGTGCTGGACGTGCAGACCGCGTGAGACGACGCTTCATCCAGTCCCAAACATGCTCAATGGGGGACAGATCCGGAGATCTTGCTGGCCAGGGTAGTTGACTTACACCTTCTAGAGCACGTTGGGTGGCACGGGATACATGCGGACGTGCAGTGTCCTGTTGGAACAGCAAGTTCCCTTGCCGGTCTAGGAATGGTAGAACGATGGGTTCGATGACGGTTTGGATGTACCGTGCACTATTCAGTGTCCCCTCGACGATCACCAGTGGTGTACGGCCAGTGTAGGAGATCGCTCCCCACAACATGATGCCGGGTGTTGGCCCTGTGTGCCTTGGTCGTATGCAGTCCTGATTGTGGCGCTCACCTGCACGGCGCCAAACACGCATACGACCATCACTGGCACCAAGGCAGAAGCGACTCTCATCGCTGAAGACGACACGTCTCTATTCGTCCCTCCATTCACGCCTGTCGCGACACCACTGGAGGCGGGCTGCACGATGTTGGGGCGTGAGCGGAAGACGGCCTAACGGTGTGCGGGACCGTAGCCCAGCTTCATGGAGACGGTTGCGAATGGTCCTCGCCGATACCCCAGGAACAACAGTGTCCCTAATTTGCTGGGAAGTGGCGGTACGGTCCCCTACGGCACTGCGTAGGATCCTACGGTCTTGGCGTGCATCCGTGCGTCGCTGCGGTCCGGTCCCAGGTCGACGGGCACGTGCACCTTCCGCCGACCACTGGCGACAACATCGATGTACTGTGGAGACCTCACGCCCCACGTGTTGAGCAATTCGGCGGTACGTCCACCCGGGCTCCCGCATGCCCACTATACGCCCTCGCTCAAAGTCCGTCAACTGCACATGCGGTTCACGTCCACGCTGTCGCGGCATGCTACCAGTGTTAAAGACTGCTATGGAGCTCCGTATGCCACAGCAAACCTGCTGACACTGACGGCGGCGGTGCACAAATGCTGCGCAGCTAGCGCCATTCGACGGCCAACACCGCGGTTCCTGGTGTGTCCGCTGTGCCGTGCGTGTGATCATTGCTTGTACAGCCCTCTCGCAGTGTCCGGAGCAAGTATGGTGGGTCTGACACACCGGTGTCAATGTGTTCTTTTTTCCATTTCCAGGAGTGTACATTGTGGGCGTCAGCGCCGTTGTGTTATCGTAAAACCTAAATAGCTTTTCGTCTTCAGATATACAACCTCGGTTGTGTAAGAAAGTGGAAAAAATATCCTAGTCGTCGTGGAACATCTCCAGTTTGTCACTAAAACAAAGCGCTATTATAAAATATAAAGATTATGAATATACAACAGTATAAAATCCACTATTATAAGGCGAATGAGCGCGGCGAAAATAGGTTAACTTAAGATGTGAACAGACTGGTACCGTTAAAATTTTCTTCCCGAGAAACCTTGCCGTGCCGTGAAATGACATGACGTTCCGTTGACGACCTATGTGAATGAATCTATTCTAAAGGTACTGTAGAATGTTTTGGTGTTACGTGACGAGACGTGACGTTACCTGATGGCGGACGCGAATTGACGTCAAACAATCGACGTCGTCCCTAGATCACGTGACAATTCCAGTTTAATGTTGACAACATGCGCAGGACGCAATGCTCACTCCAGAGACATTTCTACTCTATGACAAGCACTGCTATTATCGTTGCTAGTCGACGCAAATAACAGTTCCTTTGGCTTTTTCTCAGAGCTTATAAGTTTCACAGTACAACACAGATAAATACAATAAAACGTCAACAGACTTCTACCTAAATGTACACATACAGTGAAGCAATGTCCTTACTTATTAAAAGAAAGCATTTAAATTACAAATATTTACATACATTTAATATATCGGTAGCAGGTGCCATGCATCCTGCATTTTCGGTGTTACAGGCTGTGTTGGGAGAGCCTGTGATAATACTGTTGACGCTGTATAACTGCGCTAGAGCGTTGATACAGGCTACGCCTCACTGGCTGCGAATATGTGCCTGCGCTGTTTCAAACTCCAGTGAACACTGGCAGATCCAGCATATTTTTCTGATTGATCACAATGATAACAGTGATTAACGCATTGAACACCAATATGAGGACAAAAACCATTGGTGATAGTCATCCTTTCATTGAATGTTGATAGTGAATTTCCCATTCTCGATTGATACTCCATGATGGAAGCAGTTAATTTCCCTTCAATGTCACATCCCTCTGTAACTGACAATACACAACAATCTTTCCACTGTGTTATCATCCTGGAACATAGTGAGCATCCTGCAGATGCGCCTTTTTGGCAGGGCTGCTATAGGTTGTGGCAAACACATTCGTAATCCGGGTTGCTAAGCGCTGCAGGGTAGGTAGTGTGGAGGGAAAGCGTGCAACATTTGCCGCCTCCAGATGCCTTCTATATGTGCCTTTGAAAAAGGGCGGGCAAAGAGTTTCGTTTGAGGGTGTTGCTGGAGCGTATATGCAACCCAGCTCGACTCCGATGTGGATTTATGAGCACCGACATGTAGCCAAAGTGTTAGTATTGCATTCGTGTCATTCCGATGTGCTGGCGGTAAGCGCAGAAACGTGAATTATGGAGATATTATTACCAAATGCGCACGTGGTGCATTTCAGTGTTAAAAGCAACGCGTTCCTTGACCACACTATGGCAGACAACGAAAGCTGGTACTGCCAATGGGAACCGGGATCGAAAGCGTCGACGATGCAGTGGTGTCATCTGTCGCCTCTTCGGCCCAAGAAGTTCAAGAGCGAGGCCTATGCCAGAAAGGTGATGCTAACACAGTTTTTTAATCACCAGGGCTTACTGCTTATTAGTTTCAAGACACCTGGTGCCTCCATCACTGGAGAACGTTAATGCCCAACGCTGAGGAAATTGCGGCGTGCAGCTAATGTGAAAAAGGGAAAATTGCTAGATGATAATGCATGTACCCAAATCATAGCAACGTAGAAGTTACGCCAACTCAAGTGGGAGAAACTCGAGAACCCATACTATAACTCTCATCTATCACTATGCCATTATCCCTGGCTGTGAAACTTCAACTATTCCTGTCGGACAAGGTTACACAACGGGCAGTTACGGAACTCTACACACAACAGGACACGTTTTTTTAGCAAACGGGTATTTTCATCTTGGTGCGTTGTTGGGATGACTGCCTCAATGTTCACGACGATTTTGCCCGATTGGGATACCGTTTCTGGACTGTACGGGATTCGAAAGGAAACTTTTTGATCGCCCCTTATACATTAGTAACATATCCACTCCCTTCATCACAGGAAAATCAAGGTCGTAGGCCACTGTTGACTACAACACCTCCCGCGAGATAGCTCACCTACATATTTGGAAAGGCATTCCGTCCTCTCGCACAATGGTAGACGCTACATAAAATAACTTAGGCCATACGTGCCCAAACGGAACGGTAGCGGAGGGGACAAAATTACACTCCTGGAAATGGAAAAAAGAACACATTGACACCGGTGTGTCAGACCCACCATACTTGCTCCGGACACTGCGAGAGGGCTGTACAAGCAATGATCACACGCACGGCACAGCGGACACACCAGGAACCGCGGTGTTGGCCGTCGAATGGCGCTAGCTGCGCAGCATTTGTGCACCGCCGCCGTCAGTGTCAGCCAGTTTGCCGTGGCATACGGAGCTCCATCGCAGTCTTTAACACTGGTAGCATGCCGCGACAGCGTGGACGTGAACCGTATGTGCAGTTGACGGACTTTGAGCGAGGGCGTATAGTGGGCATGCGGGAGGCCGGGTGGACGTACCGCCGAATTGCTCAACACGTGAGGCGTGAGGTCTCCATAGTACATCGATGTTGTCGCCAGTGGTCGGCGGAAGGTGCACGTGGCCGTCGACCTGGGACCGGACCGCAGCGATGCACGGATGCACGCCAAGACCGTAGGATCCTACGCAGTGCCGTAGGGGACCGCACCGCCACTTCCCAGCAAATTAGGGACACTGTTGCTCCTGGGGTATCGGCGAGGACCATTCGCAACCGTCTCCATGAAGCTGGGCTACGGTCCCGCACACCGTTAGGCCGTCTTCCGCTCACGCCCCAACATCGTGCAGCCCGCCTCCAGTGGTGTCGCGACAGGCGTGAATGGAGGGACGAATGGAGACTTGTCGTCTTCAGCGATGAGAGTCGTTTCTGCCTTGGTGCCAATGATGGTCGTATGCGTGTTTGGCGCCGTGCAGGTGAGCGCCACAATCAGGACTGCATACGACCGAGGCACACAGGGCCAACACCCGGCATCATGGTGTGGGGAGCGATCTCCTACACTGGCCGTACACCACTGGTGATCGTCGAGGGGACACTGAATAGTGCACGGTACATCCAAACCGTCATCGAACCCATCGTTCTACCATTCCTAGACCGGCAAGGGAACTTGCTGTTCCAACAGGACAATGCACGTCCGCATGTATCCCGTGCCACCCAACGTGCTCTAGAAGGTGTAAGTCAACTACCCTGGCCAGCAAGATCTCCGGATCTGTCCCCCATTGAGCATGTTTGGGACTGGATTAAGCGTCGTCTCACGCGGTTTGCACGTCCAGCACGAACGCTGGTCCAACTGAGGCGCCAGGTGGAAATGGCATGGCAAGCCGTTCCACAGGACTACATCCAGCATCTCTACGATCGTCTCCATGGGAGAATAGCAGCCTGCATTGCTGTGAAAGGTGGATATACACTGTACTAGTGCCGACATTGTGCATGCTCTGTTGCCTGTGTCTATGTGCCTGTGGTTCTGTCAGTGTGATCATGTGATGTATCTGACCACAGGAATGTGTCAATAAAGTTTCCCCTTCCTGGGACAATGAATTCACGGTGTTCTTATTTCAATTTCCAGGAGTGTATATAAGTTTTATAGGGGAAGTGGCAACAAAACGACTATTCACGTTGGTGTGCAGAATGTATGAGTCTGGCGACATACCATCTGACTTTCAGAAAAGTACCATCCGCTCGATTCCGAAGACTACAAGAGCCTACAAGTGTTAGAATTATCGCACATCAGCTTGCCAGCTCAGCATCCAAGTTGCTGACAAGAATAATATACAGAAGAACGGAAAAAACTGAGAATCTGTTAGATGACGATCAGTTTCACTTTAGGAAAGGCATCAGAGAGGCAGTTCTGACATTGTGGTTGATAATGAAAGCGAGGCTAAAGAAAAATTAAGACACATTCATAAGAGTTGTCGACCTAGAAAAACCGTTCGACAAAGTAAAATAGTGCAATATGTTCGAAATTCTGATGAAAATAGGGGTAAGCCATAGGGAGAGGCGTGTAATATACAGCATGTACAAAAGCCAAAGCGGAATAATAAGAGTGGAAGACCAACAACGAAGTGGTCAGATTAAAAAGGCTGTAAGACAGGGAAGTAGTCTTCCGGCCCTACTCTTCGATTTACACATCGAAGAAGCAATGATGGAACCTTCAAGACTGTAAGTAATATTCACGGTGAAAGGATGTCAGTGATAATATTCGCTGATGACTTGCTATCCTGAGTAAAGGGAGGGAGAATTACATGATCTGCTGAATCGAATGAACAGTCTAATGAGTACAGAATATGGATTGAGAGTAAATCGAAGAAAGACGAAAGTAATGAGAAGTAGCAGAAATGAGAACAGAGACAATCTTAAAATCAGGATTGATGGTCTTGAAGTAGATGCATTTAAGGAATTCTACTAAATAGGTAGCAAATAATCAATGACGGAGGAAGGAGACATCAAAAGCAGACCAGCACTGGAAAAAACACCACTCGTGTCGAAGAGAAATCTACTATTATCTAACACAGGCCTTAATTTGAGGAAGAAACTTCTGAGATCGTACGTTTGGAGCACAGCATTGTATGGTAGGGAAACATGGGCTCTGGGAAAACGGGAAAAGAAGGGAATAGAAGCGTTTGAGAATGTTGAAAATTAGGTGAACGGATAAGGTAACGAATGAGGAGGTTCTGCACGTAATCGGGGAAGAAAGGAATGTATAGAAAACACTGACAAGAACACTGACTAAACTACACTACTGGCCATTAAAATTGCTACACCACGAAGTTGGCGTGCTACATACGCGAAATTTAATCGACTGGAAGAAGATGCTGAACTGTTGCGTCTGAAGTTATTTTGTCTCCCTTGATAATAATTGTTTTGGTTTCCATATTGTCTGTTTCTATGGTTATCTCTGTCATATTCATAATTACGGAAGTGCGATCTTTCTCTGTAACTATTACTCTGCCAGTGGTTGTCATATGGGTGGTGTCTGTTTTGGTCACGATTTGCGTTGTAAGAATAGACCAGTCGTGTCCGGTTATTGTTTCTGTTGTCACGGAATTGTGACGGATGTGACCTGTAATTGTTGTGTTCTTGTTTTCGCGTTCCGCGATTATCAGTGTCAATTTCTAGTTCTTGTAACAGTCCCTGAAAAGCTTCAATGTCGTCTTTGCAACGTCCTGCTAAAATAATATGCCGTAAATGTTCAGGTAATTTGATTAAGCAAATGCGGATGAGTTCTGAGGGGCTGTGTGGGTTTGACAGGTACTGATTCTTGTGCAACATGTCTTCAAAATATTTCACAAGACTGGAGAATTCAGATTGTTCGAAATGTTTCATCATTATGATACCATGTTTTACTCGGTCTTGTGTGGCTTGAGACCAATATGCTGAGAGGAAGGCATGGTAAAATTCTCCTTCACTGTGGCAATCGTGAACGACCGATGGCATTCTTACAGCTGGTTCATTCTCTAAGTAGCCACACATAAATTCTAATCTGTGTTCCAACGACCAGTTGGGAGGAAAACAATGAGAGAATTGATGGAGCCATGCTTGTGGATGAATGTCGTTGCCAGAATTCTTAAATGTTTTGAATTTACGTGTAGTAATGAACAGCTTATAGTCAAAGTCATCGTGTCGGCGAGTAGCATATCGATCATTGTTACCTCGCGTCGGCGGTTCCATCTCAAAATTCGGTCCACCTTGCCAATTCCTTTCATAATTACCGAAATACCCTGTGTTATTATTTTGTGGCTGTTCCGTATTTCTATGTCCCTCTTCCCGTATTGGAGCGCCAGTGTCCTCTGAAATACGTAATTCTTGTATTACCTGTGTCAGCTGATCTTGTACTTCCCGGATTTCTCTTTGGTGTTGTGTATTAATTTGATTCTGATTTTGTTTGAATTTTCTTATTTGTTCATACTCTTCTGTGTCAGTGAAGGCTACGGGTCTTGTGTCATTCAGATCATCATCTACCTTTGTAGATAAGTTAGTGACCTGATCCGAAAGTTCGGCTACTTTCTCCGATAGTGTACTTATTTCTTCAGTGTGTTTTTCTGAACCAAGTTTCAGAGTATCTACTGTGTCCTTAAAGTTTTCCTGAGTTTTTGCAAGTTGTGTAACCGAATCGGTAGATGCAACTGAGTCAAATTTAGCTTGCAAGGTCTCATGATTTTCATGAACAATAATTTGCAGTTCTTTTATGGCTGCTTCGTGATTCTGTAATGCATTTTCATGCCGCAAAAAAATAGGTTGAAAATGCTCACAAATTTGAGTTTTTACGTCATTACAGACTTTTTGACATTTCGATTCGATGTTATGTAACTCAGTAGTTAAATCTTCACGTGTTTGTTCAAGTGTTTGTTCCAATGAGTCAAACTTTTTAAGATTTTGTTCCATTGTGTCTAACTTTTGAAGCTTTTGCTGTGTTTGTCTCTGATTTTGTTCCATTGTGTCTAACTGTTGCTGTGTTTGTCTCTGATGTTGTTCCATTGTGTCTAACTTTTCAAGCTTTTGTCCCATTTGTTGCATTAATTGTAATAACAATGCACTGGTGTCTGAAACATGTTCCTCAGTGCTTTTCGGCAGTGAAGTTGCACCGGCAACATTCACATTTTGACAAGTGGAAAATGTGTCTTGACTCTTTCATACAGAGAGCGCTACGTGGCGGCGGCGTTACCAATATAAGAACCTAAACAGCCTACTTACATAAAGAAAACATAAACAGCCTACTTACACGTTGACTTGTGTTCGCTTCAGTTTGATGATGATGTTTGGTTTGTGGTGGCGCTCAACTATGCGGTCGTCAGCGCCCGGTTCACTTCGGCGTAAAGCGGGCTTCAGAAGAGCGTCACTGTTGCAGGCGAAGAAGTGCCTGGCGGCGGGCATGGTGCGCAGCCCTGCCATGCACGAGGGCTTCCGCGCGGACGACTGGGCGGCGCCGCTGCAGCGCTCCACGCCAGGCCACAGCCCGCCAGAGGGGGCGGCGCCGGGGGGCGGTAATGGCGGCGGAGGCGGAGGGGGCGACACGGCGGTGGCGGCTGCAGCTGTGGCGGCGGTAGCGGGGGCCGCAGTGGCCGGCGGCGGCACGTCGGACGAGAGCAGTGGCCGGCAGGAGGCGGCGGGGGCGGGACCGGCAGCGGGGGCGGCGGCGGGGACGACGCCCTCCGGTAGCTCGCCGCGCCGCGTGCGCCGCATCCGCGAGCGCAAGGCGGGCGGCCGCAGCCCCACGCAGGCCAGGTAGGCCACCCACTGGCCTCTCCGTTCCACCCACCCTGACAGATCAGCACTCCATTTCTGTACCAGCCGAGTACACGCCGTTTCTTGATCTTTTGATATGGAACTGTAACCGTGTTTGTCACTGGAGTTGATCTGTGGATTCTTACGGTCTCATCCCACGTCACTACATCCTACTACCACTTTGTGCTCGCCTCACGGACTAACATCTTCATCTGCAAAAAAATCAGCAGATGGATTTGTCAGCGTGAAAACCGGATCTAATTCATCATACAACATTCCCGGGAGATAAAATTTTTGAAAACATTATTAGCGATCTTTTAAATTAAAATTTAAAGAATAAAAACAGTCTTGATCGAAACTTTTTATTTTTGTTGGAGTGACCGGTTTCGATTCTATTCAAGAACCTTCTTCAGTCTCTGAAAAAACGTATTACCAGATAGAGGGATCGTTATAATAGTAAGTATATATAACAAAATGTAGAACTAATAAATAAATGTAACCAGAACGGTGGGTGGACTCCATGGAGAAAGTTGCGCCGACCCTCGACGCTGGAATAACTGCTAATCGGACAAGGAGGGAACGGTTATTAAATAGGCTTAGTCCAAAAAGTTTCCTGATTGAATTAATAGAAAGTAAACTTTAAGAAGGTGGCTCATAATACTTTAGCTGTTCTACACCGGCTCCTCCAATCTACTACAACAACGTCCATACAGCTATGTGACACCGTCGAAAAAGTCAATCTTTGAGTTGTTGTTTAGCTTCCGCATTACGTTGGCTTGAATGTCAACTTTGTCTTCAGACACCTCTTGCGAATTCCGGCATTTTGTCGTTTTATGGTGGTTCCGTCTTTTTTTTTCTTTTACTCAATGATTTTCAAAATTCATTCAAGTCGCAGCAAGCTTATAGTTTTTATCAGAAGTCTAGATCTGCGGGACAAACTTCGCACCCACTTTCCTCTCCTTTGAAACATTTTGGAGAATGTCTTCAATATCTAATTTAGAGATGTTACTCCATCCGATTTGCGACACCACAACGTTGACGCACTATTGTCGCACGTCCACTTATTAAAACTGCCCGCTCACAACTGACTGGTGGAATGCACATCGATTGTTTGCAGTTGTTTAGTTCAAGCTGTTCAAGCTGCCACCGTAATTTCTGCGCTGATGTGGATTATACGCCACGAATAAATCCAGTCTCGGAACGTTTCGGACGGGCAGTGTATGTGCGTTACTGCTGCTCGGGCTCACCATTCCAGTATTACCGTTGGTTGCGCTCTGTATCTTTCATCTTGTTGGCACAATCCGAACCAGTTATCAGTTGAAAACAAATTCTGTCAGAAACTGTAATTTCACATACTATTTATTCTACGTCTCGTGTTGCACACATTGACTAACCTTTACATAACTTTCAGAGTTTACATTATTTTTATTACTTTCCTTGAGTTATTTAAGTCACTTAAGAGAACAGAAGAAAACTACCATACACAAAGATCCACAGCAAGAGGAGGAGGAATAATGAATGAATACACAGCACCCTGCACTGGAACCCTGTTCTCAGCTATAAAAGAAGTGTCATAAGATCAAGGCACACACACACACACACACACACACACACACAACACCAAAGCATACTGCAATTAAAAATTTTGAAATTGCCGCCGCCCAGAAGAAAGGAAAGTAGATGGCGGAAAAAGCGAATATCTGATTAACACTGGCAATGCATGTTAGTAAGCGTAGTTTACATACCCTGTAGAGCCATCGAAAAGATAAATTAACAAAAATTAGGTACACATAATTTACATCCACAACCCACCACTCCTATTAGCCAGTTTACAAAGCCCATCAATAATCAACAAATCTTCACAACATTTTCGAGAATTGTTACTTCAATTTAACAAATGATAGTTAAAGACCAAAACAAGAAATGAATGTTAACAGCATTATGTAATCTAATGACAGTACTACAATCCAATACTATCAAAGCGGTCAAAGGCATTTTTTTCGTTTTAGGTCTAACATGTTGGTAAATGCATGTAGCATTATGTTGAAAAATCTTGAATAATTGCAGATGACAGACTGGAACAAATATAAGCTTTACTAAAAATGTGAGACAGTCACATAAACATCAATATGTGATACTAAGTTACATAAACTGTGTTCCAGCAGGAATGGTCAATATTTAGGGATATGACATCAACGTTAATGCTAAGCAAGCACGTCTAGTAAACATGCACTCTAAACTGCATACCTTAAGAGCTATGAGCACTTGTTCTGTAGAAGAGATCTGTTTCACGTTAGCAAAGATGAACAGGTGCTCCTATCTCTTAAGGTATGCACTTTAGAATCCTGGTTTAGTGGATATTTTTCTCAAAATATGGAAAAAAAGGGCTTGCAATGGAAGAGATTTGTTTCATATTATGAAAGTTGAAGAAGTGCCCACAGTTCTTAAGGTATGTGTTTTAGGTCCTATGTTTACAAGACTTTGCTGCTTCAAATAGCCATTCATATCATCTCTCAGAATACTGACCATTCCAATCTGGGCACCCTGTATTTTTTCTGTTAATCTTGTGTGTTATATAAGCACATCTCCTCCCAAACCTGCGGGTCAGTTTCAACCAAAGTTGGCACAGAAACAGCAGGTGTCTTGAGTATTAGCACTGTAGGATTTGTAAACTCCAAGTTCCAATTGGAACGAAGGTACAGGGAAAAACGTGTTTTTTTCAGCCTCTAGTGTATAGGCTACCCCACATGAATGCCATGTTGTGTGAGAACTGTATCAGTCTACCAAGTGACCTGCTTTTTTTTGGGGGGGGGGGAGGGGGGAGGGCTACATGTCACGAGCAAGAAACCGTTATTCGGACCCGATATGTAGACTACCCTACATTAGAGACTTTTGTGTTGGAGTAGTATCAGTCTACTTTATTGATCTGCATTGCGTGACGACCTGTATGGCAGGGTCAGATAGATGATTTTCAATTCCGTGATGTATAACCTGCCCTGCATGCTGTGGGACCAGTATTCGCCTGCTTTATTGAACCATATTTCAGGGGCTATACATGCTGATGAGTACAGCTGGGGACAGGTTGACGTGGGGCAGGTGAAAATAGAAAGAGAGAGGGAAAGGAAGACATGGTCAGAGGGAGGAGGGAGAAAGATAAGGTCAGAGGGACAGGATGGAGGAAATGGACAAATTGAGGGAGAGGAGGAGGAGGAGGAGGAGGATGGAGAGAGAGAGAGAGAGAGAGAGAGAGAGAGAGAGAGAGAGAAGATAGGAAGATGTGGACAGACAGAGGGAGGAAGCTGTGGAAAAAGAGAGGGGGGGGGGAATAGGTGTGTTCGATATGTGTGTTGATCGTATATGTGAGTGAAGCTGCAGGGAAAAGGCTACTAATTTTATAAATGTAAGTGACTTCATCTCAAGACTTCATGTATAATACGTACAGTTTTTTGACATGTTATTTATTAGAAAATAAATGAACCCCGTGATGACGGCGAGACTCCACAGAAACATGTTTGGCCGAAGTGGCCGTGCGGTTCTAGGCGCTGCAGTCTGGAACCGCGAGACCGCTACGGTCGCAAGTTCGAATCCTGCCTCGGGCATGGATGTGTGTGATGTCCTTAGGTTAGTTAGGTTTAACTAGTTCTAAGTTCTAGGGGACTAATGACCTCAGAAGTTGAGTCCCATAGTGCTCTGAGCCAGCCAAACATGTTTGGATGTGAAACAAGAAGAATTTGTGAAACTTCCTGGCAGATTAAAACTGTGTGCCGGACGGAGACTCGAACTCGGGACCTTTGCCTTTCGCTGGCAAGTGCTCTACCAACAGAGCTACCCAAGCACGACTCACGCCCCGTCCCCACAGCTTTACTTCTGCCAGTACTTCGTCTCCTACCTTCCAAACTTTACAGAAGCTCTCCTGCGAACCTTGCTGGACTAGCACTCCTGAAAGAAAGGATATTGCGGAGACATGGCTTAGCCACAGCGTGGGGGATGTTTCTGGAACGAGATTTTCACTCTGCAGTGGAGTGTGCGCTGATATGAAACTTCCTGGTAGATTAAAACTGTGTGCCGGATCGAGACTCGAACTCGGGACCTTTGCCTTGCCTCAAGAAGAATTTGTGTTTGCTCAAGATGTAGTAATATTTCCAAACTTACATAACACACAAAATTTCTTTAAGAATCTTTTCATTATTAGCAATGATTCTCATGTTATATGTTGTATTATGCTGTGTGATAGGTATTTATATACTTTGGTAAGACGAGTGGCTCCAGCACGCTTTCCTGAGAAGCACACTTCCAATAGTCGGCTTACGCTGCAGGGTGCGGCGGCGAAGCAACAGCGGGGATGCGGGTCGGCGGCGGTCGTCGATCGCGGTGCCCACTGCCAGCAAGACGCCGCCGCCGGACGCGGGGGCGGAGGCGGACGCGGAGACGGCAGCGGAGGCGGAGGTGGAGGCGGAGGGCGGCGCGCGCAGCTCCCGGCTCAGCCCGCTGCGGTACACGCGCAGCCCGGCCGGCAGTCCGTCCAGGCGGCGGCGCTCCAAGGGCTCCCCTAGCAGGAACACGGCGGCCGCCGCGGGCGCGGACGCCAAGGTGACGTCTAACAGTCGTCCCATTACTGATTTAAGTTAACTGATTCCGTTTATGAAGTGTAAGATAACTGTACTTGCAATTAATAATACAAGGGATTTCTAAAGTTGTTTTACTAATTTGAAACTTCATACAAACTTATTCATACGACTTATAGACCTAGTCTTGGCGTAATTTTGTAACAAAATAATTGAATGTTTGTCTCACGTAGTAAGCTAGGACAAGTCACACCACCGCGAGCGCTAGCGACAGTTGTAACAAAGATGGCTGCCTTCACTAGTCCCGATTGTGTTCACTGTGTCTTTTGATTTGAAGAATCGAAATCTGCGACAACTGTGTGGCGTAATTTTCCAACTGAATACGATAGATATCCTCCGAGTAGGGCTGCCGTTGATATTGGTTACCCGGTAACCTATAAGAAATACTCAATCGACTGCTTCCGTCTGACAACATTGTAAAACAAGTGAGGCAGAGTTTCGTCGACAGTTGAACAGAATCGACCTAAGCAGGGCTTCTCACATCTGACTATTTGTCGTTTGTTAAGAAGACTTACGAATCCCAAACTGTACAAATTAACAACGGCGCATGAACTGAAACACACTTAGGATTCATGGAGGACTGGTAGTAAGGACTCTTCTTCAGAAATGTTACCTCGATAGGATAAAGATAAATAACTCATTGGATACTTCTTCGGTGATAGTCGACTTTTAAGTTAAGTGAGGTGGCACAGTGGCTAGCACACTCGACTCGCATTCGGGAGGACGACGTTTTGATCCCGCTTCCGGCCATCCTGAGTTAGGTTTCCCGTGATTTCCCTAAATCGCTCGAGGCAAATGCCGGGATGGTTCCTTTGAAAGGGCACGGCCGACTTCCTTCACCGTCCTTCCCTAATCCGATGCGACCGATGACCTCGCTGTCTGGTCTCCTCCTCCAAACAACCCAAACTCCATAAACACGACTGTAGGATTTGGGGCAGCGAAAATCTACTAGCCCGTAAGCTAACTTCTTTTACACAGTGAGCAAAAACAAAGTTTTCGACGCTTCCTGTTTCCAAGAGAAACAACAAAGTAATATACTTACATATGCTGGCGTGTTTTTACTGTTGCAGATTGACCGGGTTGACAAGAACGGAGCGTACAGTTCAAGATGGCGCACCGTCGCGCTACATCACTAATGTCTGAGATTTCCTCAACAGTCGCTTTCATGGGAAATGTATTGGATGACGTGCGCGTTTGGTTGATTGTGTGTGTGTGTGTGTGTGTGTGTGTGTGTGTGTGTGTGTGTGTGTGTGTGTGTGTGTGCGCGCACTTTATAAGTTTTTACTACCTGATGAGCGCATTGTCACTCTAAACGCGCTGTTAAGCTGCATTGCAATAGCAGGACAGAAATGCTGTTGAAAGGGAGCGCTTTACCAGCTTAGACACATGCACCCTGAGAGACCAGATGAAGGCGATATCGAATGCACTCGCCGTGGCCACTTTCTGGTCAACCATTTACCACACTGGACTCGCATTCGGAAGGACGACGGTTCAATCCCGCGTCCGGCCATCCTGATTTAGGTTTTCCGTGATTTCCCTAAATCGCACCAGGCAAATGCTGGGATGGTTCCTTTCAAAGGGCACGGCCGACTTCCTTCCCCGTCCTTCCCTAATCCAATGAGACCGATGACCTCGCTGTTTGGTCTCTTCCCCCTAAACAACCCAACTGGTCAACCAATGTATCAACTGATGTCAACGATCGATTTCCTTTTGTTGGTTATATACTTTGCACTTCTCACACGATAATAAATAAATCTCTGGCACTGATCGATGATATATTCTTAGGACGCGACTGAATGTATTGCAAGGCTCGACTCTGCAGTTCTGACTCCACTGCAGTGAAGGTTAGAGCATGCTGCTATGTAGCGTAGCAGTAGACTGCTGCTGAAATGGACAAAGAGAGGAAACGAAAAACGAATGGGAAACGGCAAAGGAGTGGAAATGAATGAGGCAGAGCAGGGGGTATCCGGCAGTTTCATAAGTGGGGTAGTGCGTTTCCCCTGCTAAAAAACACAGTCCACATTGCCCACCATGTAGGGACGCTGCAATGTCTACCCTGCTGCGTCTTTATGGCGGACGCATCGTCTCTACGTGGGGCCACAACGAGGACACGTGGACAAAGATCTCCCTGCGCAATCGCGTGAATCGGAAACACCTTTTCCTAATGGCAAATACCGTGTTGAGATTTTTAATCAGTGTGATTTTTGGTAATCACATAGTTATTCTGACATCACAGTCTGATACTCCTATCCTTCCACAACACATTGGTAATTTTAGAATTTCGCAATTAATTTGCCGGCAGAATTTTGCGTATTAAATGTATGTACTTGCTCAATATGCACGTACGCGACCTGTGATTACTGTCATTCGATTCGTAATTTCACCAGCTTTTAGGATCTTTGATAGAAATTTGGGTGAATTGGTTTATAACATGCTCTTCCTTTATGTGGGCTAGATGCTGTGGTCAAACTGGTCTCGCCACCGTGAGCGTAAATCGCCCAAGAAAAGTTTGTGATCTACACGAACAGTTACCGTTAACTCCAACTGTCAACTATGGAGAGTTTTCTCTAGTTGTGTCGTGTTGGATTACATCGCAGTACTTGAGGTCCGGGAGATCGAGTGATTGTACAAGTGTACGTTTCACATCCTGTGGAGAGATTTTCGAAACTTCTGGAGGGCACAGAAGCAGATGGGAGACTTCCTGTTCGTGTATTATCTGCTCATCCAAAGTTACACGTAAGTTCTTCGTTGTTTTCTGCAGTGGTACTGGTATACGATCGAGAAGAACGTCAGGCAATTGTTCGTGGTGTTCTAACTAAGTTGGTACTGATCATCATAATCATCATCATCATTTAAGACTGATTATGCCTTTCAGCGTTCAGTCTGGAGCATAGTCCCCCTTATAAAATTCCTGCAAGATCCCCTATTCAGTGCTAACATTGGTGCCTCTTCTGCTGTTAAGCCTATTACTTCAAAATCATTCTTAACCGAATCCAGGTACCTTCTCCTTGGTCTACCCCGACACCTCCTACCCTCAACTGCTGAACCCATGAGTCTCTTGGGTAACCTTGTTTCTCCCATGCGTGTAACATGATCCCACCATCTAAGCCTGTTCGCCCTGACTGCTACATCTATAGAGTTCAGTACCAGTTTTTCTTTGATTTCCTCATTGTGGATACCCTCCAACCATTGTTCCCAGCCATTGTACCTGCAGTCATCCTAGCTACTTTCATATCCGTAACCTAAGCCTTACTGATAAGGTAACCAGAATCCACCCAGCTTTCGCTCCCATACAACAAAGTTGGTCGAAAGATTGAACGGTGCACAGATAACTTAGTCTTGGTACTGACTTCCTTCTTGCAGAAGAGATTAGATCGTAGCTGAGCGCTCACTGTATTAGCTTTGCTACACCTCGCTTCCAGTTCTTTCACTATGTTGCCATCCTGTGAGAATATGCATCCTAAGTACTTGAAACTGTCCACCTGTTCTAACTTTGTTCCTCCTATTTGGCACTCAATCCGTTTATATCTCTTTCCCACTGACATTACTTTCGTTTTGGAGATGCTAATCTTCACACCATAGTCCTTACATTTCTGATATAGCTCTGAAATATTACTTTGCAAACTTTCAGTCGAATCTGCCATCAGAACTAAGTCATACGCATATGCGAGACTGCTTATTTTGTGTTCACATATCTTAATCTCACCCAGCCAGTCTATTGTTTTCAACATGTGATCCATAAATAATATGAACAACAGTGGAGATAGGTTGCAGCCTTGTCTTACCCCTGAAACTACTCTGAACCATGCACTCAATTTACCGTCAACTCTAACTGCTGCCTGACTATCTATGTAAAGACCTTTAATTGCTTGCAAAAGTTTGCCTCCTATTCCACAATCCCATAGAACAGACAATAACTTCCTCCTAGGAACCCGGTCATATGCCTTTTCTAGATGTATAAAGCATAGATACAGTTCCCTGTTCCACTCGTAACACTTCTCCATTATTTGCCGTAAGCTAAAGATCTGGTCCTGACAACCTCTAAGAGGCACACTGATTTTCATCCAATTTGTCCTCAACTGATACTCGCACTTTCCTTTCAACAATACCTGAGAAGATTTTATCCTCAACGCTGATTAAAGAGATACTTCTGTAGTTGTTACAATCTTTTCTGTTGCCATGTTTAAAGATTGGTACTTATTTGCGTGTATTTTAAGTCCTTGGTGTTGCGCGATGACAGCATTGATTTTTCAGGTCTATCAATTAAGTGAAGTTGGAGGCCGTTGGTATAGAAATAATATTGATAGGAGGACATAAGTGACTAGATGTCATTGACATACGGGGAGAACAATAGTAGGCTCAGGTCTGATTCCTGCGAGACTCTTGAGAAAACATGCTTTCAGGACGACTCCTCTTTCCACGGATAACACCCTGCTGTCTGTTTCTGAAGTAGTTTTCAGATTTCATCAGGACAATATCTAAAAATTTTAGCTCTCACCATTTTCTGAACAATATATCAAAGTTGCTGACAGTTCAGAAGTATCGGTAACATGGCCTGTGTTATCTACGTAATATTCCAGGTAAATAGTTACCTTAACATAACTGCAGTAGGTGCCACTTAAGCTGAATTTGCGTAACTGCTCAGTAATTTGTCGTGGACGATATAATTCAGGTTTTGGGCATAGCGAATAAGATGCTAAATCGGCTTGTAAGGTGACTGCTGGTTTTTGTTCTTAGGAATAGGTCGGACTATGCTTATTTTCCGTTGAATGAAGTGTATCCCACTTACAACAGAAAAATATGTCTGTCAAGACTGGTACTAAGGTATCCACAAAGTTCTCGATCATGGAAAGGTCACGATAATACTGATACAGTCGTTGACTATCGCTTCATAAAAGATTGTAATCACTGTTTTCTCGTTTATTGTAACGGATTTTGTGTGGAAAGTGTCAGGGTTAGACGTGAAGACTGAGTGTTCTTGCGTGTGACAGTTGTTTGCAGTATAGAGACGGAAAACTGGTGAAAACTTCATGCAGTTTGACAGCTTAGACGAGAATCATAATATTTGATTTTTTCTGTCCTACGCCCAAGTTAACGAGATTCTTGCACACAAACGCAGGGCTCGTTTCGCTGCAGACAACGGAACGAGCGGATCTGTTCTTCACATTACAAGATTAATTCTTCATTCTTCAAAAAATGGTTCAAATGGCTCTGCGCACTATGAGACTTAACATCCGAGATCATCAGTCCCCTAGACTTAGAACTACTTAAACCTAACTAACCTAAAGACATCACACACATCCATGCCCGAGGCAGGATTCGAATCTGCGACCGTAGCAGTCGCGCGGTTCCGGACTGAAGCGCCTAGAGCCGCTCGGCCACCGCGGCCAACAATTCTTCACTCTGTTTCACGTCTTCTGTGCCTTTTATAGTGCCCAGCCTTCGGATTTAACGTGGAACGTCTATGAGCAACATCACTGTTGTTCATTATTTGATGTAATTCGGTTGTCATCCAAAGAGCAGGAGCTTTCTGTTCGATTCGTACGTGTAGGAGTATGTTCGTTACAGAGATAGCCATGAAATTCTCAGATTCGTGATTTTGAAGCTCACTGGTTATTTTGTGCCAATGAATTTCTGGACAATCAGCTCTCAGAATATGACGATCTAATATGTTCAATATTCTTACAAGTTATGCGACGCTATTTAATGGCTGAGGGAAGCAGAACACGATAATTACGTCATGCACTGAGGGGCCTCGAGGCGGAGTTTGATAGATGTCTCTTACTTCAGTCTTTTTCGTTGCGATTACGTCTGCAAGAGTGTGATAGTGTTCAATATGGTATGTGGATTTGAACAGATGACTTCTCTTATTGTTGCAATTTAACAACTTATTGTGGACGGAGTGTCTTTCAACAAGACTTTTTACAAAAACACGCTGCCAGACAAAAAAAGTGAAACACCCAGGAAAGGAGAAGGAAAAGAAATGAAGATTCGCTGGTTGAGAGGATGCATGATGGTATTTCGGTGATTACAAAATCAGGTCAAATTAAAAAAGAACTTGGCAGTGTGAGCCCGCTTATCAGTAAGACATTATACCCCCTCAGTCATGGATGCGTGCGCTGATTTGGTTGGAAAGGTTTTCATTATGCCGTTGTGTCGTCGCCTGAGCCAAGCTGGTCTATAACTTTTGGCACTGGGACGAAGTTGACGTCCGAGTTAATCCCACACATCTTCAATCAGGGACACAGCTGAGAATCATGTTGGCCACGGGAGTACCTCAGCATCTCGCAGACATTTCATTGAGACATGCGCCATGTGTGGACGAGCATTGTCCTCTTGAAAAATGACAGCATAATATTGTCGAATGAGAGGTAAGACATGAAAGCGCAGGATGTCTGTGACTCACGATTGTGTCGTCAGAGTCCCTGCCACAAACAACCGCGACCTGAAGCCATACCTGATGGCTCCCAACACCATGGTGCCAAGAGTAACACCACTACGACTCCCCAAAGCATTGAAAGAATGGGACCTCTCTCCAGGTCGCCGCCATACTCGCCGACGATGGTCATCCGAGGTAGTGCAGAAGCGCGATTCATCACTGAACATACAGCGACATGCTTCCTTGTCACCGTACCACTCTAAGCGGCAGCCGTTTATGTTGTGGTGTTAACGGTACACTACATAGGGCACGGTAATTCCCTAGTCCGGCTGCTGCTAGACTCCAGTCAGTGGTGCAGGATGACCAGACCGTTGAAGAGAGTCAATTTCTTTTGCTCGGGTGGCAGGAGCAGATGTGAAAGGTTTACGATGTGCTCGGTGCACAGCACAGTGATACTCCCTTCTGGCGATCAGACGTGGTCTGTCTTACCGTTGACGACGAGTATGCATACCCCCACGTTCCCAGGCAGCCCAACATCGGGCCACTATCACAACCAGATGCCCTACACATCTGGATATAGCACGATTCAACCAGCTGACCTAACCGAGATTGGAAGTTCTGTCCATTTCAAGTTTTGCTAGGTGCTAATAACGCTGTATCGCCGGCGTACGAGATATCTCCTTCATATTAATCACTCAACGACTGACGCCCCTTCTATACCCAGTCAGGCCTGATAACAACACTAATTCACTCTGGTGACTGCCCCAGAGAACTGCAACTCTAATCATCTATAAGGGGCATTGAAATGAAACCAGGTCGCTAGTGTAAAGTCACGATAACAATTTTATTAACTCAAAAATTGAGTTATACACAGGACACATACTCAAAAATAGTCGCCAGAAATGTTGGCACATTTATCCCATTGCGACACTAGCAGATCGATTCCATCCTTGAAGAAGCTAGTAGGCCGCTGTCGGATCCAGGCCTGAACCCTGTCACACACTTCGTCGACCGTTGCGAATCGATAGTGTTACAGGTCCAAACACCGATCGATCTCGTCCGCGGTTGTTCAAGACTAAAGCTTTCACTTCCTCGACCATTTCCAGTGTGACGACACGATGAGCCTGTCCAGAACGAGCATCGTCTTCCAGTGACTCGCTCCCATCAAGGAATCGTCTGCGCCATTCCACAACACTTGAACAACTCAGACTGTACTCACCATACACAGCCTTCATCTGTCGATACATTTCACGACCTCCAGCTCCCTCCACCGTCAAAAATTGAATCACTCCTCGTTGTTCCTGCTTACTCGCCTGCTTGTTCGGTAGTGGACGATAACTTGTGTTTGATGATGATGTTTGGTTTGTGGGGCGCTAAACTGCGCGCTTACAAAGTCCCAATTTTTACACAGTCCATTTTCTTTTCACAATCCAATCTAGTCACTCTCACAAATGATGATTATGATGATGCTGAGGACAACACAAACACCCAGTTTCCGGGCAGAGAATTGAACCCGGGATCCCATGATCCAGAGGCAGCAACGCTAGCCCCTAGACCACGAGCTGCGGGCGATAACTTGTGTGACCGCTCCCTCTTCTGCGTGAAACCACACTGCCGCTATGCAAAATCAAACCGTGCGCACGCGTCAGTCTCTGCCAATAGATGGCGCCACCATACCCGCAGTTACGTGGTGTCACGTTACGTTTAAGGAAAAGGTAGACGCACTGACCAGCTTTCATTTGAATGAACTTCACAAATAGCTGCCGATGATGTATACATGTATGAAGTTACATTAATATCTGATCATATCTCCTGCGCGCTTCAATTTTATTTATTTATTTATTTTTATTATTCTTATTCTTTTTTTTTTTTTTTTTTTTTTTTTTTGCCGGCCGTATACATCGTTTTCGACCACAGAAAGATTTCAATTGCCCTTTATAAAAACACAGTTATGAAACAATATTTTTCCCTTTCCATCAGAAAGCTTTAATGTGTTAATAAATTTCTGAGGGACACTTTTTCTTGGGTTCTGATCATAAGACGAATTCCAAAACTAAGGTCTGGTGACCAATACTTAACTGATGGTAGGCTTCCA
The DNA here is from genome assembly GCF_021461385.2 of Schistocerca piceifrons. Taxonomy (NCBI): domain Eukaryota; kingdom Metazoa; phylum Arthropoda; class Insecta; order Orthoptera; family Acrididae; genus Schistocerca; species Schistocerca piceifrons. Next base: position 315,737,661 of record NC_060139.1, on the reverse strand, counting down.
TGAAGTTTCACGCATGCAGCGCTGTCTAACGACTCTTTAGTAAACTACTGCAATGTTCGTATGATTCGCTAGTCGTTTGCCAGTGCGAGAGCAGGTTGCAAATGGCCGAGATAATCGTAGGTGACACCAGTTGTGAAGTGTGCTTTGTGACTATATTTTTGCTGCCAAAAGGATCTGCAGCTGCTGAAATATACCGTGACTTATGCCTGCTTTATGGAACTGAAATAATGAGAGACAAGCAAGTTCGAAAACGGTGTCAAGAAATTCAAAATGGCAGCACAAATGTTCATGATGAACGGCGGAGTGGCAGGCTCAGTATTAGGACCGACGATATCGTTGATCAAATGAATCAAAAAGTTCTAAGTGATCGGCGACTGACGATTAGTGATTTGCTACTGAACACAGTATTGCTCGAACCTCAGTTTACTGGACTTTCGTTGAACAGCTTGGATATCACAAACTGTAGGCGAAGTGGGTTCCAAAAATACTCACTAATCATCACAAAGAGCGTAGACCGCGCAGTGCACGATAGTTTCTGGAGCACTATAGAGAGGATAGATATTACTTGTTTTCCCACACTGTCATGGCCGACGAGACATGGATATTGTACACCAACGCAGAATCTAAACGACACTCAATGCATTGGTGCCATTCAAGTTCGCCCAAACCAAAAAAACTTTAAGCAATATCCTTCCTCGAATTGAAAAATGAAGCCTACAGTTTTTTTACGATGAAAAGGGCATCCTTTCGATTGATTTCACGGATCGCGGTTTAACAGTTACAGCTGACATATACTGTGAAACGCTAACCAAACCGAAACGTTCGATCCAAAATCGACGCCGCTCGAAGTTGTCGTCTGGCATAATCCTCCTTTACAAAGCACGCCCTCTAAAAAATGGCTCTGAGCACTATGGGACTCAACATCTGAGGTCATCAGTCACCTAGAACTTAGAACTACTTAAACCCAACTAACCTAAGAACATCACACACATCCATGCCCGAGGCAGGATTCGAACCTGCGACCGTAGCGGTCGCGCGATTCCAAACTTAAGCGCCTAGAACCGCTCGGCCACACCGACCGGCAGCGCACGCCCTCTACAGTGCGACCTTGCACCAAGCGACTGTTTCCCCTTCTTGGATTTGGAGAAGTGGCTGGATGTGCAAATGGCGCGGTTACTATGTGCTCGTGCTACAGAAAGTGTCCACTCGCCTTGCAGTGATTTCTTTTTCTGCAGTCCAGTCCACACGCCTTTCTTGTTAAAAACAAGCTGCAGTAGAACCAGTAGCACTATACGAAACCAGCGGGTGCAATAAATGTTTTTTTAGTATAAGAATTTTAGCCAAGATAGATACGAAGCCCAAGCCTACTACAGTAGTAAAAGTTTATATGCCAACTAGCTCTGCTGACGAAGAAATTGAAGAAATGTATGATGAAATTAAAGAAATTATTCATATTGTGAAGGGAGACGAAAATTTAATAGTCAAGGGAGAATGGAATCCGGCAGTAGGAAAAGGGAGAGAAGGAAACGTAGTAGGTGAATATGGATTGGGGCTAAGAAATGAAAGAGGAAGCCGCCTGGTAGAATTTTGCACAGAGCACAACTTAATCATAGCTAACACTTGGCTCAAGAATCATGAAAGAAGGTTGTATACATGGAAGAAGCCTGGAGATACTGACAGGTTTCAGATAGATTATATAATGGTAAGACAGAGATTTAGGAACCAGGCTTTAAATTGTAAGACATTTCCAGGGGCAGATGTGGACTCTGACCACAATCTATTGGTTATGACCTGTAGATTAAAACTGAAGAAACTGCAAAAAGGTGGGAATTTAAAGAGATGGGACCTGGATAAACTGACTAAACCAGAGGTTGTACAGAGTTTCAGGGAGAGCACAAGGCAACAATTGACAGGAATGGGGGAAAGAAATACAGTAGAAGAAGAATGGGTAGCTTTGAGGGATGAAGTAGTGAAGGCAGCAGAGGATCAAATACGTAAAAAAACGAGGGCTAGTAGAAATCCTTGGGTGACAGAAGAAATATTGAATTTAATTGATGAAAGGAGAAAATATAAAAATGCAGTAAATGAAGCAGGAAAAAAGGAATACAAACGTCTCAAAAATGAGATCGACAGGAAGTGCAAAATGGCTAAGCAGGCATAGCTAAAGGACAAATGTAAGGATGTAGAGGCTTATCTCACTAGGGGTAAGATACATACAGCCTACAGGAAAATTAAAGAGACCTTCAGAGAAAAGAGTATGAATATCAAAATCTCAGATGGAAACCCAGTTCTAAGCAAAGAAGGGAAAGCAGAAAGGTGGAAGGAGTACATAGAGGGTCTATACAAGGGCGATGTACTTGAGGACAGTATTATGGAAATGGAAGAGGATGTAGATGAGGATGAAATGGGAGACCCGATACTGCGTGAAGAGTTTGACAGAGCACTGAAAGACCTGAGTCGAAACAAGGCCCCGGGAGTAGACAACATTCCATTAGAACTACTGACAGCCTTGGGAGAGCCAGTCCTGACAAAACTCTACCATCTGGTAAGCAAGATGTATGAAACAGGCGAAATACCCTCAGACTTCAAGAAGAATATAATAATTCCAATCCCAAAGAAAGCAGATGTAGACAAATGTGAAAATTACCGAACTATCAGTTTAATAAGTCACGGCTGCAAAATACTAACGCGGATTCTTTACAGTCGAATGGAAAAACTAGTGGAAGCAGACCTCGGGGAAGATCGGTTTGGATTCCGTAGAAATGTTGGAAAGGCAAACCTGCGTTACTAGCATTTGTAGACTTAGAGAAAGCCTTTGACAATGTTGACTGGAATACTCCCTTTCAAATTCTGAAGGTGGCAGATATAAAATACAGGGAGCGAAAGGCTATTTACAATTTGTACAGAAACCAGAAGGCAGTTATAAGAGTCGAGGATCATGAAAGGGAATCAGTGGTTGGGAAGGGAGTGAGACAGGGTTGTGGCCTATCCCGATATTATTCAATCTGTGTATCGAGCAAGCTGTAAAGGAAACAAAGAAATATTCGGAGTAGGTATTAAAATCCATGGAGAAGAAATAAAAACTTTGAGGTTCGCCGATGACATTGTAATTCTGTCAGAGACAGCAAAGGACTTGGAAGAGCAGTTGAATGGAATGGATAGTGTCTTGAAAGGAGGGTATAAGACGAACATCAACAAAAGCAAAACGAGGATAATGGAATGTAGTCGAATTAAGTCGGGTGATGCTGAGGGAATTACATTAGGAAATGAGACACTTAAAGTAGTAAAGGAGTTTTGATATTTGGGGAGCAAAATATCTGATGATGGTCGAAGTAGAGAGGATATAAAATGTAGACTGGCAATGACAAGGATAGCGTTTCTGAAGAAGAAAAATTTGTTAACATCGAGTATAGATTTTAGTGTCAGGAAGTCGTTTCTGAAAGTATTCGTATGGAGTGTAGCCATGTATGGAAGTGAAACATGGACGATAAATAGTTTGGACAAGAAGAGAATAGAAGCTTTTGAAATGTGGTGCTACAGAAGAATGCTGAAGATTAGATGGGTAGATCACATAACTAATGAGGAAATATTGTATAGGATTGGGGAGAAGAGAAGTTTGTGGCACAACTTGACTTGAAGAAGGGATCGGTTGGTAGGACATGTGTTGAGGCATCAAGGGATCACCAATTTAGTAGTGGAGGGCAGCGTGGAGGGTAAAAATCGTAGAGGGAGACCAAGAGATGAATACACTAAGCAGAAGGATGTAGGTTGCAGTAGGTACTGGGAGATGAAGAACCTTGCACAGGATAGAGTAGCATGGAGAGCTGCATCAAACCAGTCTCAGGACTGAAGACCACAACAACAACAACTACAGTATAAGAATAACTGCACAATTGATTGTAAGGTAGTTTGTGAGTGAAAACTTTGATGTATTGGTGCTTTTCTTAAACAAAAACACTACCAAGCCAATGCAAATCTTAAATTACTGATTAGTCTTTCACACGTAGTTTATTCACTTTTAATAGCCAGCTTATGATAATCAGTGAAACCCGTTACCGAAAGGATTAACAAACGGATTATCTGTGACAGAATGCTCGCCCAATATTACACAATTTGACCACTACAGATGTCCAGTATGCGGTCGCACCTTTTTCAACACGCCACGCGGATTTTAGTTAATGAAAAGTGACAGTTTACTTATTAAAATCGGAATTTCACCTGTTCGTCGCCGGCCGGTGTGCCCGTGCAGTTCTAGGCGCTTCAGTCTGGAACCGCGTGACCTCTACGGTCACAGGTTCGAATCCTGCCTCAGGCATAGATGTGTGTGATGTCCTTAGGTTAGTTACGTTTATGTTGTTCTAAGTTATAGGGGACTGATGACCACAGATGTTAAGTCCCATCCCACGCCCGGGTTCCCGGGTTCGATTTCCGGCGGGGTCAGGGATTTTCTCTGCCTCGTGATGACTGGGTGTTGTGTGATGTCCTTAGGTTAGTTAGGTTTAAGTAGTTCTAAGCCTAGACACAATGAGAGGAAGCCGAAAGGCACACGCTTAAACTCACGCAGGCTGGCGTGAGGTCTGAAACAGGATACGTAATGAATGCTATAAAGAAAAGTACGTAGCTTCTGGAATACTTAACTTTAATCCACATTTGTAGAACATCTCTCTTGATGATACATTAATAGAAACTCAATATTAATTGAATACGGCGCCTTGCTAGGTCGTAGCAATTGTAGCTGAAGGCTATGCTAACTATCGTCTCGGCAAATGAGAGCGTAGTTGTCAGTGAACCGTTCCTTGCAAAGTCGGCTGTACAACTGGGGCGAGTCCTAGTACGTCTCTCTAGACCTGCCGTGTGGTGGCGCTCGGTCTGCGATCACTGACAGTGGCGACACGCGGGTCCGACGTATACTAATGGACCGCGGCCGATTTAAAGGCTACCACCTAGCAAGTGTGGTGTCTGGCGGTGACACCACACTAAGTTCTAGGGGACTGATGACCATAGCTGTTAAGTCCCATAGTGCTCAGAGCCATTTGAACCATTTTTTTTGTTAAGTCCCATAGTGCTCAGAGCCATTTGAACCTGTTCGTATTTGTCACATGCTCGCGCCCACTTTGCGCCACTTCACACTCAAGTTTCAACCATTATTCAGCAAAATGTTTACACGTTTTCAGTGCTCCTTACATCCACGTTCGAATGTGATCAAGGCTGAGATCAGAATTCAACTTGAGTTTCACAAAGCAGTTCTTTAGCCCACAAAATACGCGTGAATGCACTGTCTCTTATTGGCTGATACACATCATACCCAATCCGGAAAATTGGAAATTTGTGGTAAGTTCTTAAGAGACCAAACTTTTCAGGTTATCGGTCCTTAAACTTACGCACTACTTAATCTAATTTAAATTAACTTACGCGAAGGACGACACTCACAACCGTGCCCGAGGAAGGACTCTAAACTCCGACGGGGGGAACCTTGACAAGGCGCCCCTAGACCTCGCGGCTACCCAATCCGGTATTAGTATTAAGCCGCGTAATCCCGCGTCTTTTATATTTGACCAATCGTAACTTAATAGCTTCTATGAATAATTTAGTAAATAAACAAATCTAAAAACTCCAGAATATCAAAATAACTCCCTCTTTATATAACAGAATCATCGTAAACTGTGTCTTGTTTTTCCCAGTCCCATGAACTGGCTAGCTGCACTTTATAATTTCCGCTGAACGTCATTCAGTCTTGCAGTACACAGTTCTCACGCTAACGTATACTTAGTTAATAGACATACCAATATTCATTTATTTACTACTTCGTATTCACACCATCATTCACCCATTAATTAAACAATTTAGCAATAATTAACGGAAGTCGCAATAATCGCAATAAATTGAGTTTTGTTTCCCAAATATACGGTTATAACCACATAATGATTTCATAGACCGTAAGATGCTGACACCTTTCGTTTACAGCCGAAACTACTTGCAGCTAGTACCGGATCCGGACGCATCTGTTATGCGAGACATGGTTCGTGTATGAAGCTGTCTGCGTGCTAACATCTCTTACTTACAGTGTCGCGGTACAAGGCGCTGTACCTCAGATCGACAACGAAATCAGAAAGACGATGAACTCAAGACTGACATTACCAGATGGTCAATTCCCAGGCGGCAAACTTCTATACAGAGGGGTTAGAGAAGCTGGTGCAGCGTTACAGAAAGTGTATAGATGTGAACGACGATTACGTAGAAAAGTAAAGTAGTTGTGTAGTTAAATATCACTGTTAGTAGAAACCTTTTGTCATGAGCTTATTTTTTATGACCAAATGGAGCTTTGTTTTGGAATACGCCTCGTATTAATCTGAGGCAAGCAGAACACTGTCAGTCATACTTTAAATGGAGTTCTTTAGTCCAAATCAGAGAGAGAGACTACCACTTCCGAGTAAAAGGATACGCCGATTAAAACAGAAGACATTTACGCCGCTCTGTTAGTTGAAGAACTGAAGACGATACATGTATATCAATCGATACAATACGATCTTTTATTCTCTAAGCAAATGCGAACTACTTTGGAATTACAGCTACTGGTAGTACTGCACTTCTTTTTATGTCTCCACCCTCCCCCTCGCACTGTCCACCTTTTCTTCGTCATAATCGTCGTCTTCTTCCTTTGATTCGGAGAAACATCCCTGCGACAGAATGCTGAGTCTTGCTGAGGAGAATTGGAATTCGAAACCCAGTCGGCCTAGTTTAGGTCTTAGGTGATGTTACACTGCAGCGGCCTTTCACCTTCCTGACGGATCTGACTGTATCAACATGAGTGTTAAAAGAGACATAAAGCCCAACACATAAATAGGCTGAAAGGAAAGAGCACATTTTGACTGTCAACGTTTGCTGACGAGTCGCGTTCACATTTTATGAAGCCCAGATTTCATAGTATTTCTGCTGGGGAAGTAAATGTTAAAATCTGAATTTGTTGTTACCCAGCCGTAGAGCTGACTCAAATGACCTCAAATAATGCGCACACTAATTAATCAGAAGCTTTATCGTAACTAGTAAGCGCTGTGAGGTATTTACTCTCCGCTGTTATACCCTATGACGCGATTACACGCCGCCCAGAAGCTTTGATGGCGACTGCAGCTCCCGGCTCACCTGTTGCCGCTGTTTAATCGGCGGGTCCCTGAACTTTGCCCTCTTTAGAAGGAGCAAACAGCAACGTGTTGAGTCTTGGGAGCACAATTCCTCCGTCTGAGAGTACTTGTTGCTGCTCCACAACAGGTACAGTCTGTGATTTCAGTACATTATCTGTTGTTAGCGGACAGCTGTCAGATTACCTCATCTGCGATGGATCTCTACATCTCTGCCACCAGAATTGTGCCCCACTGACGGAACAGATCACCGTCTCTCTCTCTCTCTCTCTCTCTCTCTCTCTCTCTCTCTCTCTCTCTTTCATACACACACACACACACACACACACACACACACACACACACACACACACACACACGACTTGCTAATATCTCTGATGGCAGTTTTCCAACGCATCGTATCTTGACATGTACAAAGTGTCCCAAATTCATTATAATGAACGTTCTGTAGCTCTGTAGTTGAATATTATTTTCACCACATTACATTACCTTTCCCTATTTGACAACTAGCTTTGAACTTTAAATTTTACATAGAGTAACAAATATTCATTGCAAGAAGAAAATGAGGAAGCGTGAAGAGGAGGATGGGCGTGGAGAGAAGTAGTGCTAAAAAAAATAAATACTGTATTCGTTACCAGGCAGCCGCGTGGCTCTGCATAGCTACTCGACAAAGTTCACTGTTTCCCTTGCGGCCGTTTGGTATTGATTTCCAGTAAGAGCAGGAATTTAAACGGGGCAGAGGAAAGTAATAGCACGCAGCCTCCCGAGGAATTCAGTAAGATTATAAGAGCGGCTATAACGCACACCCCCCCACCAACGCCTCCCCCTCCACCCCCCCCCCCCCACACACACCACTTTCCAGCTTAATCTGAATGTAAAACATTAGTAAAAGACCCATTTCAGTTATTTAGATATGAATAGAAACGTTTCCAACACATGAATGTGACTGTCGCTCTAAGGTCTGATATGTTGTAAATATTAGGCCTACAACTTTCTTTCCGCCGTTTTGCAATAGATGTCGTCAGTGGCAAGTGGTGGTGTAGATGGTAGGTTGTAAGTGTATATAGTAAGCACACGACAACATAACACCATCGAAATGTTAATCGATTTGTGATTGCATCATAAAGTTATTCTCGATTGAATTTGCCAACTTACGAGCCCAGTTCTCACCATTTGCGAGAAGTTGTAATTTTCTACTTTAACATAAACAAATCTGCGGCTAAGGCTCATAAAAAACTGGGTAACACTTATGGTGAGGCACCTTTTAGTGAAAGAACGTACAGAGAATGGTTTCAACGCTTCGCGAACGGTGATTTTGGCGTCGAAAACCGGCGTGGGAATGGCAGAGAGCAGGCTGAAATCGGCGGAAACAATCAAAGCAGACTGGTATCGAGAGAAACTGATGCGTCTGAGCTGAGCCTGAAAGACAAACTGCGCGAATACAGCGGTAGACATGAGAAAGTCATCTTGTAGCTTGACAAAGCTCGACCTCACGTCGCAAAAGCCGTCAAAATATACTTGCAAAACGTTGAAATGGGAAGTCTTACACACCCGCCGTATCATAGAGATATTGTTCGCTCTGACTACCACGTTTTTCGATCAGTGGCACACGGCCTGGCTGACCAGCACCTCCTATCATATGATTAAGTGCAAATTTGGATCGATTCATGATCTCAAAAGATGCCCAGTTCTTCCGCCGCGGGATTCGTTTGCTGTTCGAAAGATAGGAGAAAGTAATGTCTAGCGATTGCCAATATTTTGAATCGTAAATTATCTGTACTTAATTTTGGAATGGTTTAATATTACATAGCAGCATCATATGCTGCTTAGCACTACTGATAACTGGAAACAAAATAATAAGTAACTTTCTTCTTTCTAATTCGGAAACTATGCTGTAACCTTATAGAGACTGTATTAAACCTCTTGATGCAACCTAGGCGGGGAAATGCGTTATGAGTAATCTTACCCAGAATGACGGAGTTTTATAAATTAGATTAAAAGGAATAGTAAGAAGACGAGATACTGTAAGAGTAGGACGTGGCTGCTGGGCTTTACCGGAGTAACTGCAAATGTCTTCCGCCACGCACGTTAGCATTCTTAACTATAGGTATAAATCTCCTTTCGGAAGTCCGACTGCTTAGCTGAGTGGTAACGTGCATGCATCCCATGCAAGCGGACCCGGGTTCGTTTCCCGGCCGGGTTGGAGATTTTCTTCGTTCGGAGACTGGGTGTTGTGTTCTCATCATCATTTCATCCTCATCCCTGGCGTGCAAGTCGCCCAGTATGGCGTCGACTGAAATAAGTCTTGCATTTGGAGGCCTAACTTCCCCGGATGGGGCCTCCCGACCGACGATGCTATACGCTCGTTTCATTTCATTTCCTTTCGGAACTGTGGCCTTTTAGCGTAGACATCCTCAAAATCGAAAGGGTTCCTTAAATTTGTATAAAAGATATTTTCTATTCAAGAAAATCATCAATTGGAGAAATTGGAAATTTTCAAGATGTCCACTGGACTGACAAGAAAGGAAGCTATTTCATCTATATTATTTACCCTCATCTTATGTGAGCGTTTTAGAATCAAAGAAGAAGGGAACTTGGGGCCTAAAGTTTCCTCCAAGACGAAGTAATTAGAGAGGAATCACACGTTCGAACTGGGCAAGTATAGCAAAAGAAATCAGTCGCGTCCTTTAAAAAAACTATCGCTTAAGCGATTCAGAGAAACCACGGATACCAAAATTTGGATGGCCGAACGCGGATTTGAACATCCAACCTCCCTAGTGAGACCCCAGTGCCTTTCCACTACGCCACCTGATGTAGCAGTTATATTAAGATTCTAATCAGAGGTCGCTCAGCACCAACTTCAAAAACCACTTGCATCAATCTACTGTAACACTGCTAAAATTATAGAACCCTTTTTTTTAGGGGAAGGGAGTTTCAATTGATGAAGATATCAAGTTTAGAGGATTAGAAAAAAAAAAACGAAGTAGGACATAAATTGTTTAAATACTGCAGTGTCGAAGATTAACCAGGTTTCGTCATACAGTAAGAATGTTAGAGGATAGACCTAATACAGCATCCTCTGGAAAACACGTGGAATGCTAGGAAGAGGAGGACGCACAACTAGACGGCGAGGCAACGACCAGCACATTGCAGCAAGGCTGTATACCAACAGCGACATGACAACTAGCGCACCAGGGCAGGAAGAAACAGATGGGGCTGGTAGACCAACGAATAAGGCTCTTCCCATATAAATGAAAAGAACTAAATAATCGTGATCGTTGCATACTACACTTCTGGAAATTGAAATAAGAACACCGTGAATTCATTGTCCCAGGAAGGGGAAACTTTATTGACACATTCCTGGGGTCAGATACATCACATGATCACACTGACAGAACCACAGGCACATAGACCCAGGCAATAGAGCATGCACAATGTCGGCACTAGTACAGTGTATATCCACCTTTCGCAGCAATGCAGGCTGCTATTCTCCCATGGAGACGATCGTAGAGATGCTGGATGTAGTCCTGTGGAACGGCTTGCCATGCCATTTCCACCTGGCGCCTCAGTTGGACCAGCGTTCGTGCTGGACGTGCAGACCGCGTGAGACGACGCTTCATCCAGTCCCAAACATGCTCAATGGGGGACAGATCCGGAGATCTTGCTGGCCAGGGTAGTTGACTTACACCTTCTAGAGCACGTTGGGTGGCACGGGATACATGCGGACGTGCATTGTCCTGTTGGAACAGCAAGTTCCCTTGCCGGTCTAGGAATGGTAGAACGATGGGTTCGATGACGGTTTGGATGTACCGTGCACTATTCAGTGTCCCCTCGACGATCACCAGTGGTGTACGGCCAGTGTAGGAGATCGCTCCCCACACCATGATGCCGGGTGTTGGCCCTGTGTGCCTCGGTCGTATGCAGTCCTGATTGTGGCGCTCACCTGCACGGCGCCAAACACGCATACGACCATCATTGGGACCAAGGCAGAAGCGACTCTCATCGCTGAAGACGACACGTCTCCATTCGTCCCTCCATTCACGCCTGTCGCGACACCACTGGAGGCGGGCTGCACGATGTTGGGGCGTGAGTGGAAGACGGCCTAACGGTGTGCGGGACCGTAGCCCAGCTTCATGGAGACGGTTGCGAATGGTCCTCGCCGATACCCCAGGAGCAACAGTGTCCCTAATTTACTGGGAAGTGGCGGTGCGGTCCCCTACGGCACTGCGTAGGATCCTACGGTCTTGGCGTGCATCCGTGCGTCGCTGCGGTCCGGTCCCAGGTCGACGGGCACGTGCACCTTCCGCCGACCACTGGCGACAACATCGATGTACTGTGGAGACCTCACGCCCCACGTGTTGAGCAATTCGGCGGTACGTCCACCCGGCCTCCCGCATGCCCACTACACGCCCTCGCTCAAAGTCCGTCAACTGCACATACGGTTCACGTCCACGCTGTCGCGGCATGCTACCAGTGTTAAAGACTGCGATGGAGCTCCGTATGCCACGGCAAACTGGCTGACACTGACGGCGGCGGTGAACAAATGCTGCGCAGCTAGCGCCATTCGACGGCCAACACCGCGGTTCCTGGTGTGTCCGCTGTGCCGTGCGTGTGATCATTGCTTGTTCAGCCCTCTCGCAGTGTCCGGAGCAAGTATGGTGGGTCTGACACACCGGTGTCAATGTGTTCTTTTTTCCATTTCCAGGAGTGCATATGGCGAGGACAAAAAAAGTTTCCGTTGGAGAGCGTTGCTGCGACGTATAAGCAACGTAGTGCGACTCTGATACGAGAATATAAGCATCGATATGTAAGCAAGAGGTCTGCCATTCGCGTCTTACTGACTTGAACTACGGTGACGTTATTACCAATGCGTCCAAACAGGACCAACGTGTTGTTATTTTTTTTTTCTTGGCTGCCGAAGGACAAACACCGATAGACATTGATCGGAGAATGAAATTAAATTATCGTATGGCATTGATGGCCGGAAGTCACACCTAGGGAAGATCGGGCACCAATTTGCAAGTCTTTTAAGTTGACGCCAAAGTGGGCGATAGAATGATGACGAGGACAACACAACACACAGTCCCCAAGCAGAGAAAAAATCATTGGCTCGCTCGAAAATCGAACCTAGGTCTGCTGCGTGGCAGTAAGTCGCTTTGACCCCTATTTTTTATTCGTTGAATTTGTCCGGGGCAGACGTCCGTGACACTCGTTCAGGTTGTTCGTTGATCCGTTCACTACCATTTTTTTATTACAGAGGGTAGCTAACCCTCTGACCGAACACGCTGAGCTACCGTGCCTGCTGTCCAATCGGCTAAGGAGGCGGACGTTCGGAGAGTGAAGAATGTGTACGATGTGAAAACCAGAGTTATGGAATGGTGCGCCAAGTTGCGTGCTGGTTGCGAGAAGGCACAGGTCTATCTGGGAGGCCAACCTCACCCATCACCCTACCTGAAATCGGAGACACTGGAGCACCCGCCCTACGCCCTATAGTCATTTTTCGACATGCGATTACCTCCCATTCGGTCCCTTAAAAAAGGCCTTGATTAGTCGACGATTCCTGTCTGACGATGGTGTGCAGCTGGTAGTTAAGGACTTCTTCACGTTGTAGCACATCATGTTTTACCAAATGGGTATCTTCATCCTGGTGCGTCGATGGGATGATTGCGTCAGTGCTCACGGCAATTTTGCCTGACTGACATACAGACACTAGACTGTGCAACCTGCGAACGGAAACTTTTTGATCGCCCCTTATACATTACTGTGTCTGTATGTTGAACACAGGATGAAACTGATATACACACATCAAAAAATATTTGCATCACCTCGGTTCCGAGAGTTCCGGAACCTGTACAGAAAATTGGAATAGAGATCAACATAAACATCATTTCCGCCCTTTTTATTGCTCATGAAAACCACACATTGCATGTTGTACCACCATACAGCGAGACCTTCAGAGTTGGTGGTCCAGATTGCTGTACACACCGGCGCCTCTAATACCCAATAGCACGTCCCCTTGCACTGATGCGTGCCTGTATTCGTCATGGCATACTATCCACAAGTTCATCAAGGTTCTGTTCGCCCAGATTTTCCTCAACGGTGACTCGGTGTAGATCCCTCAGAGTGGTTGGTGGGTCACGTCGACCATAAACAGCCCTTTTCAATCTACCCCAGACATGTTCGATAGGGTTCATGTCCGGAGAACATGCTTGCCACTCTAGTCGAGCGATGTCGTTATGATGAAGGAAGTCATTCACAAGATGCGCACGATGGGGGGGCGCGAATTGTCGTCCATGAAGACGAATGCCTCGACAATAAGCTGTCGATATGGTTGCACTATCGGTCGGAGGATGGCATTCACGTATCGTACAGCCGTTACGGCGCCTTCCATGACCACCAGCGGCGTACGTCGGCCCCACGTAATGCCACCTCAAAACAGCAGGGATCCTGCACCTTGCTGCATCGCTGGACAGTGTGTCTAAGGCGTTCAGCCTGACCAGGTTGCTTCCAAACACGTCTCCGACTATTGGCTGATTGAAGGTATAAGTGACACTCGTCGGTGAAGAGAATGTGTTGCCAATCCTGAGCGGTCCATTCGGCACGTTGTTGGGCCCATCTGTGCCTCGCTATATGGTGAGTATAATCAATGGAATTTATGCTACACGATAAAACACAGACTGTAAATCCAACTAGAGTCAGAGGTTACCGTTACGAATAACTTAAATTGGAATGATCACATAGATAATGTTGCGGGGAAAGGAAGCCAGAGACTGTGCGATTTATAGGCAGAACACTTACAAAATGCAACAGAGACTGCTTACGTTACGTTTGTCCGGCATCCTCTGGAACATCAGTGTGTGGTGTGGGATTCACATTAAATGGGATTGACAGAGGACATCGAAAAAGTTAAAAAAAAGGGGCATCTCGTTTTGTGTTATCACAAAATAGTGGAGAGATTGCCAATGATAAAATACGCGAATCGGAGTGGCAAGCAGGCCAGTGTGGCCGAGCGGTTCTAGGCGCTTCTGTCTGGAACCGCGCGACCGCTACAGTCGCAGGTTCGAATCCTGCCTCGGGGATGGCTCAAATGGCTCTGAGCACTATAGGACTTAACATCTGAGGTCATCAGTCTCTTAGAACTTAAAACTACTTAAACCTAACTAACCTAAGGACATCACACACATCCATGCCCGAGGCAGGATTCGAACCTGCGACCGTAGCGGTCGCGCAGTTCCGAACTGAAGCACCTAGAACCGCTCGACCACCACGGCCGGCCCTTGGGGATGGATGTGTGTGATGTCCTTGGGTTAGTTAGGTTTAAGTAGTTCTAAGTTCTAGGCGACTGATGACCTCAGATGTTAAGTCCCATAGCGCTCAGAGCCATTTGAACTATTTGTTTTAATTCAGATGGCTTTCCACCTTTATGACTCATTGTGCTCTATAGCGACGCGCTTTACCTCATTCGGTGAATGACTGGAAGGGACATAGCCGAAATAAGTGCAAATGAAATAAACTAAGCGGAGTACATACGCGATATCTCGTCGATTTCTATGAAAAACCTATGTCGGGCGTTACTGCCAAGTAAATGAATTACCTTTAGTGGATTGCTTACGTCGCATGTCGAGACGCTCTCTATGTTTTATGATTGGTCGTGAATATTCAGGGTATAAGAAAACGATTCCAACAAATTTCAAGGGATTGTACAGGGGCTCTCCAAGAACAAATTGAGGATATGAACCTAAGTGCCGTAACGACGTCATCCAATGACCTGGACGATCTGGCAGTGTCGGCAGGCGCTGAGCGTATGGATACCACGGTGAAGAAGTGTTACCCCTGACGTGGAGCGAGAGGTTTGAAGAAACCTTAGATCCCGTGCAGTAGTCTCCACCGTTAGCGGAGGCAACCAGCTGACGTCAACTTCTGCGTCGTGCGTGCGTGGGGCGCCGGCAGCGCCTACTGCTGGCTGCCCCAAAATCTTCACAGCAGCAGGCTGTAGCCCTAGACCTCGCTGGGGCACAGCTCCAGGCGTACTGTATCGTGACACTGAATGCCAACGGCACCCGCCCACCCGTCGAGATCCAGCTCCTGAAAGAAATGATATCGGCTCGATACTGGACATTTCACTGTTACAGAAGGTGCAGTAAGTAGCGCTACCACGGATAGCAGTTCCATGCGGCTTTTCACGGATGATGCTGTAGTATACAGAGAAGTTACAGCATTAGAAAATCGCAGCGAAATGCAGGAAGATCTGCAGCGGATAGGCACTTGGAGCAGGGAGTGGAAATTGACCCTTAACATAGACAAATGTAATGTTTTGCGAATACATAGAAAGAAGGATCCTTTATTGTATGATTATATGATAGCGGAACAAACACTGGTAGCATTTACTTCTGTAAAATATCTGATTTGAAGTGGAATGATCATATAAAATTAATTGTTTGTAAGGCGGGTGCCAGGTAGAGATTCATTGGGAGAGTCCTTAGAAAATGTAGTCCATCAACAAAGGAGGTGGCTTACAAAACACTCGTTCGACTTATACTTGAGTGTTGCTCATCAGTGTGGGATCCGTACCAGGTCGGGTTGACAGAGGATCTAACATTCTGCGTGGTGTCTGTTTGTTCAAAGTCGTATCTCCCTACCACTTTTGCGCAACGACTCTCTGAGCGTGTTTTTTAGGGAATTGGCTAGTTTGAACCTGGGACCTGTTGCTGGGAAGGAGACGCCAGACCACGCATGACATGTAGAGTTCAGAAGAGTTCAATGAGACTAGCGATGATATAACCAAATACTTAATGATTTCAGCGTCAGCTCCATTGCACTCCCTGTAAAAGAATCTTAATACTAACTAAATTTAGTGGAAGGGGTTCAAGGCTTTCCTATTTTTAGTTAGCTGGTAAAATAACGTCGAAAAATCAGTTAAGTTTACCATTGGAAATTTTATTCTACTCACAAAACATTGTTTATAAATTGCACTATTGATAAAAGGAAATGTTTTAATACAGGATGATAAAAACCAACTGCGTTCAACAAAAATGTGAACGAATATTCTCTGAATGGGTTTCCAAGTTCTACAATGGATCGAAGGATGACCTATGCCATATCACATCTATAATCTAGGTTTAAATTAAGTTTCACAAAAGAGAAAACTATCAAAATGGTCTACAGTGACCCTCAATTATCTTTAATTACTTATCTAACTTGTCGTAAATTACAGTGGCTGATGTGGCTTCTCAATAACTATGTAACAGAAAAATCATCGCGTTTCAGATTTTTACTTCAAGTGGCAAATGTGAACACCATGAGCTTTAATTGACGATCGACACTAGTATTACGCAAAAAGTGGGTGTAACAGATGATACTTCTGCAGTTCTGAGTGAAGCTTTAAGCGCTGTTATGCGGCATCGCGTGCATTCATTACCTTGTCGGTGTTCGGCAGGGGGCGCCGGGCAGCACAGCTCCGCTCACCTCGCGTCTCGGAAGCAACTCCTCCTAACTTCTCCTTACTACAATTTACCGAAGTTGGTTTAAAAAAACTATCTGGCTGTGTTTTCATCTGACCAATCAGGGTCTCAATGTTAACCTTAAGCTCCGCCTACAAAAATTCTGTCTATCCAATGAGAAACGGTATACTTTTCGTGGTGCGGCAATGTTTTTAAAGTTTGCAACGTAACAGAGACGCGGAAAAGTCTCACGCTAAAACTTGCATCTGGTGTGGTCCTTTTAGTGTCATCGTAAGATCTATACTGTTCTTATGGAGGGCTCTATCTTTTAACATGGGCTGGGGGGTGGTCCTGACGTAACAGAGACGCGAAAAAGTCTCACGCTAAAACTTGCGGCTGGGTTGTGGTCCTAGCGGTTAGCTGGCGACGTGGGTGTCCGTCCCTTATCGTAGGGCCTTGCAGCTTAACACGGTTCTGCTCTCGGCTTCTGTTCTCGTTTCTCCCCTCGGAACTGCGTCTGTCTCACGGTGGGAAGGTATGAAATGCGTTTGGGCATTCTTGTGTTAGTCTGTGGTATTCCATTTGCTCACCCGTTACTCGTATTACTTTGGTTAATTTAATGTCACGATTTATTCGGAACTATGTGACATACTACTGGATTTGCTTATCATGTCAGGGTTTTCATGGAAGGTGTTGGATTTACCTGACACCTTACAAGGAGATAGAGAAGATCCAAAGAAGAGCGGCGCGTTTCGTCACAGGGTTATTTGGTAAGCGTGATACCGTTACGGAGATGTTTAGCAAACTCAAGTGGCAGACTCTGCAGGAGAGGCGCTCTGCATTGCGGTGTAGCTTGCTGTCCAGGTTTCAAGAGGGTGCGTTTCTGGATGAGGTATCGAATATATTGCTTCCGCTTACGTATAGCTCCCGAGGAGATCACGAATGTAAAATTAGAGAGATTCGAGCGCGCACGGAGGCTTTCCGGCAGTCGTTCTTCCCGCGAACCATACGCGATTGGAACAGGAAATGGAGGTAATGACAGTGGCACGTAAAGTGCCCTCCCCCACACACCGTTGGGTGGCTTGCGGAGTATAAATGTACATGTAAGGGATACGACATCTATGCCTTCATGGCGATCACCTTGGCAGTGGAGTGGTGGTTTATGTACGAGAAGCCATCCTGATTAACGATATTATGTATCTCCCGTCTGACAGGGGTGCTGCATTTACGGTTCACTCCATGCGCCTTTTGAAATCGGGTGACGGCGTGAAAGGGCACGATTTTATGCGGAGGAGGTTGCCCCACTGTTCTTAGATCACGTGAACAGGTTTTGTTTGGAGGAAACTTTACTTGCGTACTCGGCCGGAAAGTTCAGTGCTCAAATTTTGCAGGAGCTACATCTCATTGTTTGCGAATTAACCTTACGCGATACCTCGAAGGTACAGCTCGCGGACGATCCGGGATAGATGTTTCTCACGAGTCATTCGGCAAGTCGGTTAGACTGCATTTAAGGTCTTCCGTGGGCTGGTTGATTCGGTGCTTGATGTCAGCGCTGGCCTTGGGTGTTTGACTATTGCGCGTACAGGTGCACATTACTCCTTTCCCGCCAGGAGGTTTGGAGGAGTCGGTCGCCATGGAAACCCAACTCTCAGCAACTACAGGATCCTGATTGTTACTGACGTATCACTGATACGTGGACAAGGTGTGAATGGCGTCTCCTATACTGTGCATCAGTAGTGGAGTTGTTGTTGTTGTGGTCTTCAGTCTTGAGACTGGTTTGATGCAGCTTTCCATGCTACTCTATCCTGTGCAAACTTCTTCATCTCCCAGTACCTACTGCAACCTACATCCTTCTGAATCTGCTTGGTGTATTCGTCTCTTGGTCTCCCTCTACGATTTTTACCCTCCACGCTGCCCTCCAGTGCTAAATTGGTGATCCCTTGATGCCTCAGAACATGTCCTACCAATCGATCCCTTCTTCTAGTCAAGTTGTGCCACAAACTTCTCTTCTCCCCAATCCTATTCAATATCTCCTCATTAGTTATGTGATCTACCCATCTAATCTTCAGCGTTCTTCTGTAGCACCACATTTCGAAAGCTTCTATTCTCTCCTTGTCCAAACTAGTTATCGTCCACGTTCCATTCCATACATGGCTACACTCCATACAAATACTTTCAGAAACGACTTCCTGACACTTAACTCTATACTCGATGTTAGCAAATTTCTCTTCTTCAGAAACGCTTTCCTTGCCATTGCCAGTCTACATTTTATATCCTCTCCACTTCGACCGTCATCAGTTATTTTGCCCCCCAAATAGCAAAACTCCTTTACTACTTTAAGTGTCTCATTTCCTAATGTAATTCCCTCAGCATCTCCCGACTTAATTCGACTACATTCCATTATCCTCGTTTTGCTTTTGTTGATGTTCATCTTATATCCTCCTTTCAAGACGCTATCCATTCCGCTCAACTGCTCTTCCAAGTCCTTTGCTGTGTCTGACAGAATTACAATGTCATCGGCGAACCTCAAAGTTTTTATTTCTTCTCCATGGATTTTAATACCTACTCCGAATTTTTCTTTTGTTTCCTTCACTGCTTGCTCAATATACAGATTGAATAACATCGGGGAGAGGCTACAACCCTGTCTCACTCCCTTCCCTACCACTGCACCACAGTGGAGTAGTGGCTGGAATATGCTAAGCCGATGCTCAGTCGCACATTCATCACTTGCACCAGGGAGGTGGCCGCTTGGCACAGGCACACTGCAGACTTCTACTTCACCGCCGTCCGCAACCTTGATGCTGAGACACTTTTCACGGAATTGAAAACTGAACGCAGAGTGATCAAGAAGAAGCTACTAGCGACTACTCACAGAAAACAATAGTGCGTTGCGGTGCGTGCCTGCAAAACCTAATGTGCTGTGGTGGGAAAATTCTTCCATGCATCATACTGTGCACGATCACACACACCGCAGATGAAACTTAGTCACCGAACTCGCCCATCACCTTGCCTAACGGGTCATCTGCCAAGCGGACATACTAGATAGTTTTATCGAACATTGTCATCGAGTCTGCCGTTCCGATGATGGGGCCGTCTTGGACTTAGATACTATCGCAGTGGACTTTCCACACGCTCTCGCGGTTGAGGCGTGGGTTAGGTTAATGGAACCTTTCACGTTCGAGGAGGTCACTAACGTTATCTTCAGTAAATACTGCGGCCCACTACCGCCCTATCACCTTATACATACGGATTATCGTTATTGGCGGGTCGCTGAAGGCCCCTCTTACCTCCTGTCCTCTCCGCCGAGTAAACGACGCCAGGCGGCACAGTTAACTTCAAGACAGCCAATGGAGCCTGTCGTGACGTGACTGTACTGGCAGAGGCGTGCAGACTTCATGCGGCGATAGCAGCCGAAGATTTTGACAACGAGTTTGTCTCGATGCGCCATGTAAAAATTTTTTTTAAATCTGTGGTAAGATCTTGCGGGACCAAACTGCTAAGGCATAATTCCCTAAGCTTACACACTACTTAATCTAACTTAAACCAACTTACGCTAAGGACAACGCACACACCCATACCCGAGGGAGGACTCGAACCTCCGACGGGGGGAGCCGTGCAAACCGTGACGAGACGCCTTAGACCACGCAGCTACCTTGCTCGGCGTACGCCATTTATTTCCACATTCTGTCTTAGAACGGATGGGCTCCCTGCCCGGTTCATCCTCGTCCTTCGGCGGCTCCTTGGCAGCGGGCGTTTGTTGGTCCAGGTGAATGGGTGTGTGGCGGGTGCGATACCGATCCAACGCTCGGACCGCCAAGGCTGCCCCCACTATACGTGTACCTTCATGCAGTGGCGCTGGAGCCGCTCGTAGGCTCGCTGACGGCGCCTTGTCTGGACTCTCCTTATGCGGTTACACCTTATGGTGTCGCGCATACGCGCATGACCTACAGCTGCTGGTTCGTTGCCGGGTAGAGGTCGTATAGATCATCGAGACCATTTGCGGTCATTGCAGGACGGCTAGAAGTATGACGAATGTGTGCAAATCTACGGCGCTGTCTATTAGTCGCGGGCTTCCCCGGGAGTATCTGGTGCCCCTGCCCTGTGTTCGGCGTCTCCGCTATCTTGGGATCACTTTTACGTCACCGAGGCGCCGTACAGCGGCGGTCAGCTTTCGTAAAATTTTGAGAATTATCCGTATAATGATCCGTCACATCCCCCTAAGCCGCCTCTATAGTTTTCAGCGTGTTGTCTATCTGGATGCCTATATGGCATCCAGAATGGTCCATACTGTGCAAGTTGTACCGATGCCGATTCCCGTAGGACGTTGTATTCAAGCGGAATTCGCATATTTTCTGACTGCTCGGTCCATCTTCTTGTGACACATTTATTCGCTGCCCTCGTGCAAGAGGGCTTGGTCTTACGTACGTGCCACTCTACATCGCCACAATGTATACACAATGGTGCGATGTCGAGGCCTCCATTACGCACCACTTATTTGCCGTCCTTGTGCCAAAGTTCCTCTCCCCGCTGGTGCCGGATCGGTAGTATCATGCCGGCGTTTCCACACACAGCGTTGTGGAACTCAGTCATCCTCGCGCCGAACTCCAATGAACGCGCCAGCCGCCACAAAGGATTTCTACGTCTTTTCCCCCGCGCAGTGTCGCCAGTAATGTCGTAGAAAGCAAGTTCCCATTGTTGCGGTGGATTGTGGTTTGACGGCACATTCATCACAATTTTTTGCCGACTCGTATCTCGTCGACTTGGTATTGTGCGACCTGTGGGAAGTATCCAGCTAATTAGCTGTTCCATGCCATAGGATTGGCGGACTCACCACTCTGCGCCGTCTGTCATAGTGCCGACGATGATCATCATTGATTCAACTGTTTAGCCGTTGCGGATGTCCGGTTGTTGGGGCGACAAATGGTCACTTGTTTTTGAGAGGCCGCGGATGTTATCGACCCAGAGTTCTTTCTTTACCCAGAGGTGGAATAGTTTCCTGCCTCAACGTCTCGGGCAGTTCTCTACGTAAAAGACTGGACCTTGGCACACCTATATGGGGATGCTCATCACTCGCGCCTTGACTTTTGGCAGTTCTTGCAGACTGCACATGCGGAGGTTGCGCGCTGTTCCCGTTACCGCGCGTATTGTTCCAGTTATCTTAACAGCGTTTGTACCACGCCACCACTCAGTTGTCGTGTTCCCGGCGTGGCAGGCGAACGCCCGATTCGGGACGAAAAATGACGCACCTACACCTTAGACTCGGCCGGCCCGCCAAGCTTTATCGCCTTACGGGTTTTTCAGGATTCCGGATGAGTTTGTTTCCTCAGTGTATACACCTGCAAAAACTAAGTAAATAAAATAAAAATGAGCAGTTTCAGGGTGCAGCACAGCGATAGGAGGGGAGAGCTATAGCATCCGGGCCCTGGGGATTCGACCCTGTCCACCTCGTCTCCTCCAGCCTGTAGCTGACTGTGACGCTAAAAAATAAGTAAAAAAATTACAATAAATAAAAAATAAAAAGACGGTAGACCACATTAATGTGAAAGGTAAAGGTACCGGGTTGGAATCCCGGTCCGACACACGGTTTTATTCTGTCAGGAAATTTCACCCTGTATCCTTTTCTGTCTGAACTGTTCATTGTCCTCATTTCACTTCCATGCAAATGCCTTCTAGACAAATACCTTCAGCAAAGATTTGCTGACTCATAAGTTTATATTCAATGTTAAAAGACTTATCATGTCACTAACGCTTTTCTTGCATTTGTAGGTGGCCATTTGATATCTTCTCTACTTCGGCCATCATCAGTTATTTTGCTGCCCAAATAGCAAAGCTCATGTACTACCTTTAATGTCTCACTTCCTAATCTAATTCCCTCCGATTAGACTGATTTAATTCGGTTACCCTCTGTTACTGTTGTTTTACCTTTGATGATATTCATGTTATAACCCCTTTCGAAGACAATCGCCATTCCGTTAAACTATGCCGCCAAGTTCTTTCCGCCTCTCATCTAACTACAAAGTCATCGGCAAACCTTATTCATTTCTTCTCCCTGAATTTAATCCTCTTTTGAAATTTCTCGTTGGTTTTCTTCTCTGATTCTTGAATGTGCAGATTGCCTTCCCAACTACTGCATTTTCTTCATGTCTTTCAATTGTTGTAGCTGCAGTCTGGTTTCTGCGTAAGTTGCAGATAACGTTTCACTCCCTGTATTTCATTCGTGGTTTCTTAAGAATTTAAAAGAATATACATAACATAGGGTTCCATACTCAGGGGATGAACGTTGGGGAGCAGAAGCAGGAATAGTGCAACGTCGGCCTCGGCAAGATTCTGGTGGCAGTGGTTTGCCATTGCCTTCCCTTGTCGTGGGTGTATCTGTGTTGTATGTATGACTGTGGTGTGTGTTTTTGGGTGGTAGGTTTGTGTTGTTATAGATAAAAGGAACTGAGAGGGTGAAATCTGGTGCCGGCACATAGCCAATTCTTTTAGAATTGCACCAACAGAGGCGCTGAGCTTAACGTCACGATCCAACGGGCGGATAACCAACTACAGCGTCATATGGCTTCACTTCATTAGACTCTGTGGAGAGGTTTGGGATTTAATTCAGTGCAAATGGTGATCAGGATGTTTACCCAACCACCTCTCCTCCCCGTGCCAGCCATATATTGGCACACTACATTTTCCATCACCAGCATTCGAATCGGCTTACCTCCGAGTCGAGCGCCACTGCACTAGCGTACGTAAACGTCCTATGCTAGGGATATATTTTAAAGTAAGAATTGTGTAAAGCTATCTCTAAATGTGCAAATGCTATAGACGTATGTTCGGCTTTCTTTAGCCTATCTTCTGAGGTAAGTCGTAAGGTCAGTATGGCCTTGTGTGCTCCTACATTTCTCCGGAACCCAACATGATCTTTCCAGGTGTCAGCCTCTATTAGTTTTCGCATTCTTCTGTAAACACAAGGTTTATCAAAAAGAATCATCCGATTTGGCACGTCTATATTTCTGAAACTAATAAACATATGCAATGAATTTTGTTTTTTGATGAACGAGAAACTCAAAAAGTTTTTTTATACCTTTCCAAAGGTGTTCAGTTTGCACCTCCTTGAGATGCACGGCATATTGCAATGCGGTATTCAAACTGTTCCCACACTGCAGCGAGAATGTCTTGACTTACAGCTTCCACAGCTGCTGTTATGCGATGTCTCAGTTCATTCATTGTTGTTGGTAACGAAGGCACATAAACAGAGTCTTTTATAAACAGCACAATAAATAATCAGTCAGTTGCGGTGACCTTGCAGACCAGTGATGTAAGGCTGAATCATTTGGTCCAGTGCGACCGATGCGTCGTTCAGTAATCGTATGATTTGAAAATTCACACACTTCTAGATTTCATTGTGGCGGTGACACATCCTGTTGGTAAATGAAGTCGTTCGAATCGGTATCCAACTGTGGAAAAAGAAAGTTCTCAAACATATCGAGACATGTGCTTCCTGTAACAGTGTTCTCAGCGAGGAAAAATGGACTACACACCTTTCCCTGTGAAATTGCACAAAACTCGTTAAATTACAGTCCCTCTCACGTTGTACAACTTCATGTGGTTGTTCCGTATCCCATAATCTCACATTATGACGGTTCACCTTTCCATTTAAATCGAATGTTGCCTCGTCACTAAACAGCGTGGAAGAAAACTGTCATCCTCCATCTTGTTAAGAACTAAATTACAGAAGTGGACGCGTTGTTGTTTGCCACCCTGACGAAGAGCTTGCGGTAGCTGAATTTTGTATGGTTTCATGTGTTAACGTCGACGCAACACACGCCAGACGGACATCGGGGTCATTTTGAGCTGTCGAGCTGCACGGCGAACGGATTTCTGGGGACTCCTTGTGAAACTGTGGCTGATGTGTTCGACGTGTGTGTCAGACGCTCGGGGACGGACCGCTGATTTGCCGTTACACAAAAAACCTGTTTCTCGTAATTGTTGATGCCATCGTCTAATGCTCTGTGCTGTAGGAGGATTACAACATACCTAGTACGAAAGTGACACTGAATAGTTAATACTGACTTGCAATGCGCAAAACGTAGAACACAAAACGCTTTCTGTGTCGCGAACCCGTTTTTACTAGTGAGCGCCCGCTGCTGCTACCTAGCGGGAACCATGTAAAACTTGAAAGTTTGCTGTTTCCAACAGTACCTTGTTCACGCACATATCTCAACTAATATTATAGTATGTTGTTGTTTTTTTTTCGGATGATTCGTTTGATACACCCTGTACAAATGGTTGAAATGGCTCTGAGCACTATGAGACTCAACATCTGAGGTCATCAGTCCCCTAGAACTTAGAACCACTTAAACCTAACTAACCTAAGGACATCACACAGATCCATGCTCGAGGCAGGACTCGAACCTGCGACTGTAGCAGTCGCGCGGTTCCGGACTGAAGCGCCTAGAACCGCTCGGCCACCGCGGCCAGCACAACCTGTACACTTGTTGTGATGGAAATCCGCTCCTGACTGAGTGCAAGTGCAGCTAGGTGCTTTATCTACGTTAAGACAGTATGTTTGTTGGCGCCGCCGCCGCAGGAGGGCGTGGCCAGCCCCGAGGCGCAGCGGCTGAAGGCGCTGAGCGCGGAGTCCCTGCGCTCGGTGAGCCCGGGCAGCGACAGCGTCTTCTACTCGGAGGCGGGCGAGCTGAGCAGCAACACCATGACCGCCGCCACCGACACCGCCGCCGGCGTCGTCTGCCACCACTGCGGCCGCGAGGTCGCCGTCCTCTCCGGGCCCGAGGTGCGTACCTCGCCTCGCCACCACTCACCGCGAGTCCACTAACGCGAGTACGGTTCAGCTGGCGTTCGGCCGAGATCGGTAGATTCCGTCGTCCTGACAGGCTGATCTGCAGCATAGGTTAAAAGGTGATAACTCTGTAAGTTGGCGAAGCCAACGAATGTAAATTACAAATAAATTTCGTGGAAACAGGTTAACCTGCAGTTTAACCTACTGTTTACGTTCGCAACTTATCTATTTGTTAGATTTCAGCCGAACGCCAGTTGAACCGAACTGCTTTTAGTTGCTCTGGACGTTTGTCTGCCATACATCTACTCGCACAAAAGCTGCTGAAAAATACCGGAGCCACTTTGCAGGATACAGTACATGCTCTTAATATGGACCACCCTTTACATATTTATTATTGGTAGTAGAGACACAGCCCGATTGGCACAATACAAAACAACATCTCAGTCAAACATGAAGTGAGAAATAAAAGTTGAGAATTAATGTTACTTGTAAATACAAATTTCTGCAACCAGTCACATTTATTATGTTGTAGATTCCCTTACGTGCTTTGGAAAACTGTATCTCCATTATCAAATGTATTATTTCGATTAACAAGGCATCTATATATTGGCTGTACAACCTTTGAATAACTTGTAATACTGACTGGAATCAGAAGAGAAAAAAAAATAATATTTCATATTTATCTGTATATTGATGTCATACACTATAATTCTAAGTAAACTATATCCCTTCTTCTCTGCCATTCTTTTGCACAATTTACATTATACTGGGTGCAAACGAATACTGTTTCACAGTGGTATAGTGTGAGTCCAGACATAAAATTTCACGCAGGACACTTGTCGTATGTCAAGCCGGGAAGCAACCTCAAATTGGCCTACAAAGGACATTCAGCTATCTCGCAAGTGTGGTGCAAGATTTTGGAATATCCTCTCGCCCTCTTACGCTACCGGCTTACTCGTGCACTTACCAATCGTAAAAACGACGACTGTGTAAACTTTTGCTCACTACTTTGTTAATTTTGATAGCGTAAAATTAACAAATAAATCTTTTTGTGTCTGTGGCCTTCTTACTGTTTGACCAATATGGATGCAAGGGTTAAGGTTAGGTCGAATTACAAAATTATTTTTTTAATAACTTATTCAAGATTCATTGTTTATTTATTACCCTCACAGGAAAGGTTATGTTACTCATGTTAAAGAAAGCCGTGTGACGCACATGCTCTGTAGCTTTAATTTCGGCGAACCACATTCCCACCTAGCGCCATCTATCCGCATTCACCGTCCATGTCCTTCATGCTTGCTAATTTTAGATTCCTGCTTCAAGATCGAACGATATTTTACATCCGCAGTGAAGATGGTGGATCCATTGCCCATCGAAGCGAATCAGTTATATGAATGCGTGATGTCTGTTCTTTCGGACGGGTCCGAAAGAACAGACACCGCGCGGTATCCGAGGCTGTGATCCATATTACGTAATTTCAGGTGAAAGGGGGACGAAGGAAAGAAAGAGAAGGAATTGATGATGTTAGCCGCATCGGTACTTTATGCGGAAGAATCAGCGACAACAAGTGAAAATGTGTACCGCAGATGGACACGAACCCAGGATCTCCTCCTTATTATGCGGTTGCGTTAACCACTGCGCCGCCCAGATACATTGTTTATGGCGTTTGGGCGGACTGTCTCGGCACCCTTCGTGGCCGACACACATCCACACCTAGCGCCACCTATCTGCAGTCCCTGTCCGTGTCGTTCTTTCTCGGTACACTGAGGTTCCCGCAGAAGGTCGAAAGAAGTTGTACATCCGCATTGAAGGTGGTGGATTCATTACCCATCGAGGCGAATTATAATATGAATGCATAGTGACTGTTCTTCCGGAAATGCTGATTCGCCTCGATGGGTAATGAATCCACCATCTTCACTGCGGATGCACAATTTCTTTCGACCTCCTGCAAGAAAATCAGAGTAGCGAACATGGAAGACTTGAACACGGATTGCGAATACACTATGTTATCAAAAGTATCCGGACACCCACAAAAACATACGTTTTTCAAATCAGGTGAATTGTGCTGCGACCTACTGGCAGGTAATCCATATCAGCGACCGCAGTAGTCATTAGACATCGTGAGAGAGCAGAATGGGGCACTCCGCGGAATTCACGGACTTCGAACGTGGTCAGGTGATTGGGTGTCATTTGTGTCATACGTCTGTACGCGATATTTCCACACTCCACTGTTTACAACGTGATAGTGAAGTGGAAACGAGAAGGGATACGTACAGCACAATAGCGTACAGGTCCACCTCGTCTATTGACTGACAGGGACCGCCGACAGTTGACGAGGGTCGTAACGTCTAATAGGCAGACATCTATCCAGACCATCGCACAGGAGTTTCAAACTGCATCAAGATCCACTACAAGTACTATGCCAGTTAGACGGGACGTGAGAAAACTTGAATTTCATGGTCGAGCGTCTGCTCATAAGCCACGCATCACGCCGGTAAATGCCAAACGACGCCTCGCTTGGTGTAAGGAGCGTAAACATTGGACGATTGGATAGTGGAAAAACGTTGTGTGGAGTGACGTATCAGGGTGCACAACGTGGCGTTCCGACGGCAGGGTGTGAACGTCATCTGCCAGCGTGTGTAGTGCCAATAGTAAAATTCGGCTTGTTTTGAACAGTAGCGCTACGGACAACATGACTTGTGCATATGATGTTATTTATATATATTTCACGATGCTGGTGCTGATTTTGCATTTAACATTTGACGATGCCACTATGGCTGCAGTACATTAGGATTTTGTTTTTATAAAACAGGTATACCTTTTCATACTTAAAGCGCACGAACGCATATCAGTAGTACTTTTCATTATTGTCGATTTATTGTTTTTAAGCTGTAGACAATCTGCGAGTGTGTTTATGTTTTTTCTCATTTTTTGCTGCAGATCTGATGATGGTCATTATAGACCGAAACCGGTAATCTGTTAACAAAAAGTTTGTGACCATAGACGTAAATTAAAGGAAAGTCAAACTTCTATAAATTCATTGGTGAAAATTGGCAATGGAACCTAAATAATGAAAAGTGTGAGGTCGTCCACATGAGTGCTAAAAGGAATCCGTTAAACTTAGATTGCACAATAAATCAGCCAAATCTAAAGGCCGTAAATTCAGCTAAATACCTAGTAATTAAATTACGATGAAGTTAAGTTGGCAAGAACACATCAAAAATGTTGCGTGGAAGGTGAACCGAAGTCTACTTTATATTGGCAGAGCAGTTACAAGGTGCAACAGATCTCCTAAGGAGACTGCCCACACTACGTTTTTGCGTCCTCGTTTGGAGTATTACTGCTCGCTGTAGGATCCTTACCAAATAGGATTAACGGAGTACAGCAAGAAAGTTCAGAGAGTGGCAGTACGTTTTGTACTATCGAGAGATAGGGGAAAGAGCGTCACGGACATGATACACGATTTAGGATGGTAATCATTAAAATAAAGGCGTTTTTCGTTGCGTCAGAATCCTCTCAGGAAGTTTCAATCACCAGCTTTCTCCTTCTAATGTGAAAATATTTTGTTGACGTCGACAAACATAGCGAGAAACGACCATCGTAATGGAATAAGCGAAATCAGGGTTCGCACGGAAAGATACAGGTGTACCTTTTTTTCCGCGCTCTGTTCGCCAATGGAATAATAGAGGATTAGTGTGAAGATTGTTCGATGAACCCTCTTACAGGCACTTAAATGTGATGCAGATCTAGATGAAATTTGCATGGGAACAAATGACATTTATTGGCGTGAAATAATTGCAAAAAAATCCGTTACATTTATGGAACACCACCGTTAGCCAGCTGATGGCTTGACACTCTGGCATGAGATCTCTCTCTCTCTGTAACGAACAGGTTCACACTCAGTAATCTACCACAGTCTCCGAGGACACAGGAAGATGCTAAGTAGGACTCCACACCTGGACCCTGGCACGCATTTCTCGTTCTCTCAGTCTTGGGTATTGCGCTAAGTCATTTGGCTGATGACGAAGAATCACCTACTCCCGACTTCTTACGTACACACGCCGGTCGGGGTGGCCGAGCGGTTCTAGGGGCTACAGTCTGGAACCGCGTGGTCGCTATGATCGCAGGTTCGAATCCTGCCTCAGGCATCATGGATATGTGTGATGTCCTTAGATTAGTTAGTTTTAAGGAGTTCTAAGTTCTAGGGGACTGATGACCTCAGAATTTAAGTCCCGTAGTGCTCAGAGCTATTTGAACCATTTTTTTCTTACGTATACAACGAAGACGCCACCGCCCCTCCAGAGGCCACTCAAACTCTCCACCGCACAGTGGCTGTTGGCCAACTGCCCGATTTCGGCAACTCCCTGCCACTCGCGAAATTGTTCAACAAATAGGGTTTTTAGCCAGTCAAAATAAGGAGCAGAATGTAGAAATTTTCATTGGCCATTCCCTTCACTCGCATACTTGCCGCGCTTCTGTAAGTTGCAGCCCCCTAGTGGAACATGAAGAACGTTTTCTGCAACAGCCGGCTTGGGGAATTTCTCTTCGTGAAAACCAACCTAGTCGGCTCCAACAAAAAAAAAAAAAAAAAAAAAAGGTTCAAATGGCTCTGAGCACACATCCATACCCGAGGCAGGATTCGAACATGCGACCATAGCAGTCGCGCGCTCCCGGACTGAAGCGCCTAGAACCGCTCGGCCACCTCGGCCGGCGGCTCCAACAGGAACCCGCATAGAAGCATTAGCAAAAATTCAGCCCATCTTCTAAGGGCCGAACAAAAATCCCTATTCCCCTGCCGCCGGAAACTGGCTGAGACGGATAAGACTCTTCCCGCAAACGTTACGCCATTCTGACGTCACACACAATAGAGACGACTGTAGGAGCTCCTATCGACGTTTCGCCAAGGAATAGTTTGGGTGTTAGATCCACTTCCAGCAATTTAAGCTGTCTTCTAAGGTTTCTGCCTAACCACGCAATCGGAGGTCACCACATGTTCGGAAGTAAAGAGTCAAATGTTTATAACAAAGAAGAAAGTGAATTTTGTTGGTGCTAGATTCAGTCGCAACAATTTAAGCTACCGTCTTAGGTTCCTGTTTAACCGCACACTCAGAAATCGCTAAATATTGATGGCATTCTTCGTTTTCTAATCAGACGGAAATGTAAATAACATCGAATACTGGTGAACTTACTTCTGTTACATTCATAATACAGTCCCAGAATCCCTTAACAACGCTAACATGAAATAAAAAGTATTTGCATGTGGCGAGTTGCAAACCTACAGACCTTTTGACTCCAGAAACCATGATGTTATCGATTACTCTAGTATTCTGTCATGTGAAATTAGTCCCATGTCTTGGTTATCATGGTAACTATTGCAGGCTTATATGACTGGCGCCTTGCTAACTGAGATTCAATTACAATGGTGACGTGCCTGTGATAAATTTACAGTGTTTAGTTATCTTGAGACGGCATACTGCAAATTATAATGCAAGGCGGTTTCATGCTTTATTTCTAAATCATTGATAATTGCAACTCACTCCTGAGAGAACATTCTTATGTGAAGGCATTAACTGACGATAAATAATTATGTGACTTTTAGTTATAATAATAATAATAAATCATTCCAAGAATGACGTGTGTTTTATAAATATTCGCTGTATGTGCATTAAGTCTTGTGAGAGGCCCATATCGAACGCTAATGAAAGTCCATATCAGGCCCTGCTGTTGTCGATATTGCGCGTGACGTCAAAATGACGTCACGTATGCGAGAAGTGTTATGAAACGAGCGGTACCCGGGTGAAACGATAACAATACCGGAAGAGCACTCGAGCTCTTGGACATCTAGGAGAAGATGCGCTACCATTGTAGCAGGCACGTCGAGCGCACTTGTCTATTGTACTCATTTTGCGCACTCCAGGCAACAGCTTCTTAAAGTCTTCGAGTCGGAGATTTTTAGGGCCGCTGCACATCTCGTTCGAGTCGAAGTCGCCGCCGTAGAAAATCAAACGGTTCGTTTGGTGCAAGGTTCAAATGGTTCAAATAGCTCTAAGCACTATGGGACTTAACATCTGAGGTCATCAGTCCCCCTAGAATTAGACCTACGAGGGTGAGTCAAATGAAAACTTTAACCTTGTAATAACAAATCGAAATTTCACGCAGTTATCCTGTGAGTTAGTATACGTGCTACAAACAGCCTGGAGAATGGCCTATAGGTGGCAGCATAGTGCAAATGCACACATACCGTCGCAGTATCAGTATAAAGATGGCCGCCCCACTTGCGACTTGCACCAGGGAAGAACAGCATTTTGTAATTCGGTTTCTGCGTAGTGAAAGTGTGAAACCTATTGAAATTCATCGACGAATGAAGGTTCAGTACGGTGATGCACGTTTGTCACAGCAGCAAGTTTACGAATGAAGTAGGAAGTTCGCAAATGGTGTGACTTCAGTGGAAGATGCTCCTCGTCCAGGTCAGGCACAACGAGTTGTGACTCCACAGAACATTGCAACAGTTGAAGCCATAGTGAAGGAAAACCGCCGAGTGAGACTTAATGACATTGTAGCATTTTTACATATTAGTCGTGGGTCAGCACACCACATTGTGCATGATGTGCTCCAGTTTCACAAAGTGTCTGCAAGATGGGTGCCACGGCAGCTGACTCCTGAAATGAGAGAACGACGTGTTGATGCTTGTGAACAACTTCTTCGGCGCGAGGAGGTGATGGCTTCCTTGCAAGAACCGTTACTGGGGGCGAAACCTGGGTTCCCTTCCACCAACCGGAAACGAAGAGAGCCAACAACGAATGGCGCCATTCCTCATCACCAAAACCAAAGAAGTTTCGAACAGAACCATCAGCAGGGAAGGTTATGCTGACTTTCTTTTGGGACGAAAAAGGCGTCATTTTGGAACATTACATACCTACAGGGACCACTGTCACCAGTGCATCATACACAGATCTCCTAAAAAATCATCTGCGGCCTACAATCAAATCAAAGCGACGTGGATTGATATCAGCAGGTTTCTTTTTTCAACATGACAATGTAAGGCCCCACACTGCCTGTACAAGAGTTGCAACAATCACAGACCTGCATTTTGAGTGTCTTCCTTATCCACCATACTCACCAGACCTTGCCCCAAGTGATTTCCATATGTTTGGACCACTCAAAGACGCAATAGGAGGACAGAAGTTTCGTTCTGACGAAGAGGTACCCCACGCGGTACATGAGTGGTTGCGCGGACTACCAAAAGAATTTTTTCTAAAGGAATTTACCCACTTTGTAAGCGCTGGAGGACTTGCATTGAGCGTGGGGGAGATTATGTTGAGCGAGTGATACAACTTTGTACCACTTCTGCACAATAAATAATATTTTAAAAAATATTTAAGGTTTTCATTTGACTCACCCTCGTACTTTTACCTAACTAACATAAGGACATCACACACATTCATTCCCAAGGCAGGGTTCGAACCTGCGACCGTAGCAGCAGCGCGGTTCCGGACTGAAGCGCCTAGAACTGCTCGGTCACAGCGGCCGGCTTAGTGTAAGGAAGTACACTACTGGCGATTAAAGTTGCTACACCACGAAGATGACGTGCTACAGACGCGAAATTTAACCGACAGGAAGAAGATGCTGTGATATGCAAATGATTAGCTCTTCAGAGCATTCACACAAGGTTGGCGCTGGTAGCGACAGCTACAACGTGCTGACATGAGGAAAGTTTAGAACCGATTTGTCATACACAAACAGCAGTTGACCGGCATCGCCTGGTGAAACGTTATTGTGATGCCTTGTGTAAGGAGGAGAAATGCGTACCATCACGTTTCCGACTTTGATAAAGGTCGGGTTGTAGCCTATCGCGATTGCGGTTTATCTTTTCGCGACATTGCTGCTCGCGTTGTTGGAGATCCAATGACTGTTAGCAGAATATGGGTTCAGGAGGGTAATACGGAACGCCGTGCTGGATCCCAACGGCCTCGTTTTACTAGCAGTCGCGATGACAGGCATCTTATTCGCATGGCTGTAACGGATCCTGCAGCCACGTCTCGATCCCTGAGTCAACAGATGGGGACGTTTGCAAGGCAACAACCATCTGCACGAACAGTTCGACGACATTTGCAGCAGCATGGACTATCACCTCGGAGACCATGGCTGCGGTTACCCTTGACGCTGCATCACAGACACGAGCACCTGCGATGGTGTACTCAACGACGAACCTGGGTGCATGAATGGGAAAATGTCATTTTTTCGGATGAATCCAGGTTCAATTTACTGCATCATGATGGTCGCATCTGTGTTTGGCGACATCGCGGTGAACGCACATTGGAACCATGTATTCGTCATCGCCACACTGGCGTCACCCGGCGTGATGATATGGGGTGCCATTGGTTCCACGTCTCGGTCACCTCTTGTTCGCATTGACGGCACTTTGAGCAGTGGCCAGCACATTCTCCAGATCTCTCACCAACTGAAAACGT
Organism: Schistocerca piceifrons; assembly: GCF_021461385.2. Classification (NCBI taxonomy): domain Eukaryota; kingdom Metazoa; phylum Arthropoda; class Insecta; order Orthoptera; family Acrididae; genus Schistocerca; species Schistocerca piceifrons. The sequence goes on along the minus strand of NC_060139.1, from coordinate 315,703,826 downwards.
CTGGTCAATGGTGGCAGAGAAATTGGCTCGTCACAATACGCCAGTCACTACTCTTGATAAACTATGGTATCGTGTTGAAGCTGCATGGGCAGCTGTACCTATACACGCCATCCAAGTTCTGTTTGACGCAATGCCCAGGCGTATCAAGGCCGTTATTACGGCTAGAGGTGGTTGGTCTGGGTACTGCTTTCTCAAGATCTATGCACCCAAATTGCGTGAAAATGTAATCACATGTCAGTTCTAGTATAATAAATTTGTCCAATGAATACCAGTTTATCATCTGCGTTTCTTCTTGGTGTAGCAATTTTAATGGCCAGTAGTGTAGCTCTTATCAATTGTTGTGAGGTGTCGTTCATTGTTTTGTTATGTTTGTTACCCAGTATGCCAATACAAGATCCGGCGACATTCTGGGTACACTGTGTGCATCGGCGCCCCCACGACTCGGCTGTACGTAAAGGTTTCCACTGTGCCGACAGGAGCTGGAGAGCACGGCGGCGGACGGCCCGTCGCCGGACATCGTGCAGCCGCCGGCGGGCTTCGCAGACTCCCCGGAAGGCCCCCGCCAGCAGGCGCAGCAGCAGCAGCAACAGCAGCCGCGCCTCTACAAGAAAGCGGACCGCCGCTTCCGATCGGAGGAGCGCCACGGCGAGCGACGACACACGCACTCCACCGGCCGCTACCGCTGCGACGGCGCGCGGGCCAAGTCCGAGGAGCGGGGGCGCGGCCGCGAGGACCGCGTGCGCCTCAGGTTGGTAGCCCTGACCGTAGCTGCCTCCTACATTACGAACTATGGGCGACTGTCTGAATGCCGAGTACGAGGAGCTGAGTTCGGTCACCCTACTACACATTTCCTTGTAAGTGACCAACCGCAGAACAGTACAAAACGGTAGCTCTGAAGAGTGGGACTCCAGCCTCTAGAATTGCGTGCGGATCAGACTGATCTCCCTGTTTCACACTGCCTCATACACTGTCTGACTGAAAACGTGAAGTAGCCAGAACACGTGGTCGGTTGCCTTACAGGCTCTACATCTACATCCATACTCCGCAAGCCACCTGACGGTGTGTGGCAGATGGTACCTTGAGTACCTCTATCGGTTCTCCCTTCCAGTCTCGTATTGTTCGTGGAAAGAAATATTGTCGGCATGCCTCTGTGTGGGCTCTAATCTCCATGATTTTATCCTCATGGTCTCTTCGCGAGGTATACGTAGGAGGGAGCAAGATACTGCTCGACTCCTCGGTGAAGGTATGTTCTCGAAACTTCAACAAAAGCCCGTACCGAGCTACTGAGCGTCTCTCTTGCAGAGTCTTCCACTGGAGTTTATCTATCATCTCCGTAACGCTTTCGCGATTATTAAATGATCCTGTAACGAAGCACGCTGCTCTCCGTTGGAACTTTTCTATCTCTTCTATCAACCCTATCTGGTACGGATCCCACACCGGTGAGCAGTATTCAAGCAGTTGCCGAGCAAGGGTTCTGTAACCTACTTCCTTTGTTTTCGGACTGCATTTCCTTAGAATTCTTCCAATGAATCTCTGTCTGTCATCTGCAATACCGACGATTAATTTTATATGGTCATTCCACTCCTAATGCCTACTCCCAGGTTGTAGAAGGGGCTTAGTGGATCACGTTTTACGTAGGAATCCATTTCCAGAAGCGTCATACAGCGACCCTACAGGGCTTCAAAGATATAGGCGCCGGCGCCTGTAAATGTAAGCCTACGCATATACAGGGTGATTCTGTGATGATGATACAAACTTTGTAGGATGATGGAGAAGCGTAATGTATCAATTTGAAATAAGGGTCCCTGTAATGGAAACGATCGAGTCGAAAGTTGTAACGGAAAATCGTTCTGCTACTTCTTACATTTGAATACATGCACCGATACGGTTGTTGACAGACTGTAGGGTAGACAACTTTCGGGGGTGGTAGTATGTACCAAAACCAGAAAAAATGTCATTTAAACATGGGCTTCAAAATGTGTGTCCGCCCCGATAGCTGAGTGGTCAGCGCGGCAGTCTGTCACACCAAGGGGCCAGGGTTCGATTCCCTGCTGGGTCGGAATTTTTCTCCTCTCAGAGACTGGGTATTGTGTTGTTCTCATTATCATTTCATCATCATCAGTGGAAGGCAACGGGAAACCACCACTGCAATCACTTCCCTAGACGCTCATGCGGTGGACCTCTCTGACGAGGCTGCCCCATGACAAGACCTGCCGTAAGGCAGAACACAAAGTTTTAAAATGTATACATTAAGAGCTCTGAGCACTTGTTGAATAAGGAGATGTGTTTGACGCTAGAGAAGATGAACAAGTGCTCGTAGCTCGTCAGGTTTTAGAGCCCATGTTTACTACACGTGTTTTTTCCCGTACTACCGTCTCTGAAATTTGCATACCCCACATTCTTAGCAACAATAGTACCAGTACATGTATTCCACTATCAGAGGTATCATCACGGTTTCCGCTTATAACTTTCGGCCTATTTGTTTCCGGAACAGGGGCCCTTACCTCAAATTGATACAGTTACCTTTGGTTCAAATGGCTCTGAGCACTAAGGGACTTAATATCTGAGGTCATCAGTCCCCTAGAACTTAGAACTACTTAAACCTAACTAACCTAAGGACATCACACACATCCATGCACGAGGCAGGATTCGAACCGGCGACCGTAGCGGTCACTCGGTTCCAGACTGAAGCTCCTAGAACCGCTCGGCCACATCGGCCGACACAGTTATCTTTCCCCGACATCCTAGGACTTCCATAACACCGTCACGGAATCCTCCTGTATATACATACATTTATTGGCACCGGTGCCTATGACACCGACGCTGCGTAACGACGTTCGGTGACATTTTCGGACAAAGGTTCGTGAGTAAGATTTAATGTATTAAGTCAGCTCCAGAACTTCCAGAAGTGTGTAATCTGAATTGTGAAAAATTGCTATATAATTGACACGAACAGGGTCACATGTTAAAAGATCACTGTGAAGGACACGGAGATACCGCATATTATCGTGGAACAGCGTTATCAGCAGCTGACAGAGTTGGAAAGGGGCCTAGCTGAGGATCTCCATTTGCCCGGCAGTTCGAATCGTGCAATATCCACAGTTGCGGGGCGTTCTCATATGACAGTTACCGGGTGCTGTACTGCACAGGAACGTCGCGGCAGGCATATTCGTCGTCAAGATATCCGGTCAATTGACCCCAGCAGTCGAGACTAAGAACATCAAATTTCCTTCACATTTGCGTCCACCGTCCAAGAGCAAGTGATGCAATTCCTGTAAGAATCTGTGTCCTCTCGCACCACTGGTCGAAGTCTTATTTATTACGTTCCAGTCTATTACTTATCATCTAAACAGGTACTGCATTATCCTCACACAAATTGTTACTGTCAACAGCATGTTTATCTATACGTCGTCATCTAATTATTCAACATACATTATTATATCCAACACAATACTGCATAATGCTGCTACTGGCAGGAGCTAGACTAGGAATTACCACCCCATACGCAGGCTGCCGTAAACAACACAAATGGCTATGTTTAGAATGGTTCCGTGACAGGGAAGCGTGGTATGCTGATGAGTTTCCCGCACCGAGCGAGGTGGCGCATTGGCTAGCCCACTGGACTCGCATTCGGGATGACAACGGTTCAATCCCGCGTCTGGCCATCCTGATTGAGGTTTTCCGTGATTTACTTAAATCGCTTCAGGCAAATGCCGGGATGGTTCCTTTGAAAGTGTACGCCCGACTTCATTCCCCGTCCTTCCCTAATCAGAAGAGACCGATGATCTCGCTGTCTGGTCTCCTCCCCCAAACAACCCAACCCAACCCAGTTGCCCCGCAATGAGTTCAGTTATCAGCCGCGGTTCCGGGCTACCGCGGATGACCGGCGTCGACGAGTACGACGGTTACCTGGAGAACTGTCGCATTCTTCTAGTGTTCCGGGGAGGAACAGTGGTGTTAAAATCCAGCGTCATGTCGTGGGGAGCCATCGGGTATAAGTTCATTTCACGGCTGGCAGTGGTTGACGTAAAGCCTGACGGCACAACGGAATGTCACAAACATCCTGCGTCCTCGTGTGTTACTTCTAATGGGACAGTAACAGTCGCCAGTTTTCACCAGGTCAGTTCTCCTTCACAAATGGCACATGTCTCTAAAACCAGCCTGCGTGATGTCCAGGAATGGCCGGGAAGATCCCTAAAGCTGTCACCGATAAAACATGCGTGGAAGCAGTTCGGACGTCAACGTCCCAGAGCCAGCATCCGGGATATGAAGTAGCAGCTACAACAGTTGCAGACCACCTTGCCTCGGGAGAGGATACTAGGCTTTGTGATACCCTTCCCAACCGAATCAGTGAGTGCATCCCGACCAAAGGGGTTCTAACGCTATACTGCTAAGCGGGCTCATACTGTCAACCTTTTAGTAAACATGACTTGACGCTCTAATCACTGAAATAACACCACAGACTCTACCAATCCGTGAAGTTCCATTTCGTTCCCTCGTCCCCTGCTGGGTGCTTCACTTTGTTGTCAGGTATGTATTTTGAGAATCATGAGCAAAACGCGAGACACATTTATGTGACTCATTTCAAATCTTGCAACTCAAGTAGGTCATGAGGATAAACTCTCCAAGGTCATGGAATGTCTCAGTGTATGAGATTACAACATAGAAGTAATAACAGATAAAATAAAATGTTTATGAACCCAAAAAAGTCAAGCCATAAATTTAAGTAAACGAAATCAGCAATATAACATAGGAATCAGCTTAATTTTTCAAATAACTTCTCGACAGAATAGAAGGACTGACCCACGAGGAAATTCTCCAGTTTCGATTCGAAAGCGCGTGGATTACTGCTAAGATTTTTGAATTCTTCTGGTAGCATATTGAAAATGGATGCAGCAGTATACAGCACATCTTTCTCCACAAGAGTTAAGGAAGAGCGATCCACATGCAGACTGGATTTTTGCCTGGTGTGTTCCAAGTTATATAAAATGACGTACAAGTCAAAACATAACGGTACGAGATCCTTCCATACAGCTGCCGTTACCGGAACACCGACAATTTCCCACAAGCCATCTTCACGCGGCCGAGCACCTTGCACGGGGTGCTGCATACATGGGAGATACGCGTGTCGTCTCCGTTCTTGTTCTCTTTTCTATTACTAGCTGCAGATGGTGCACTAACTGAAAAGTGAGACAAGAAGAAGTATCCTGACTTTCTGCAGAAGGTGTCGCTGATAAACGAAATTAGATATCTGCAGTTCCATTTCGGAAATAAATTGTAGAAAAGATATTGGCTAAAGCCAACGAATTGCAACATTCCGAAATTACAAGAAAATAATACTATTTTTTTCCTGTGCAAATACATTAGCACAATTAGAACAAAATATCTACGGCGCATAATAATACTGTCCGAACCCACTCTGAGCGCCGACTCGACCATTACTTTTTTGAGTGCTGACGCAAGTGACACTCTGCGGCCAATGGCTTGTCGTAAATTTTCAAAAGTGTTCGGTTCATAAAAAGCAATAATCCAAACGACAGTTGGTTCATAAATTAACAAATCTCTTGCATTTATAAAGGTCCGCAACAGCATATCTCCCCCTAATATACTTCCCCTTGGTCGTCCTAACTTATCATCATTACGTTGTCGCTGTTTTCTTTCTATTCATCGGGCAAAAGTCTAAAATTGTCAGTTTTTATATAAATGACATGGTTATTTTCAAGAGATGCTATGTTTGTCCTAAGGAATTGATCGTTACTCGGGGGGGGGGGGGGGGGGGAGGGGGTGTTGGTAAGTGCCCCCTCTTGCCCTTGCAGACGCCTATGATCGCATTACGTACAACCTTCGAGAAATTTAAACTCAGTACTTCAGGAGTCCACTTCTTTCTACATGGATCTGGATATTCTCTTAAACTTAGATATGTCTATTTCACGCTACTCTTTACCATTACTAAAATCCCATCCGAGTCTATGTCCGCTCCTGGGTACGCACTGCAATCCGATTATCTTATTGCGGAATCTCTGTCTGAGCATGATGTAATCCAACTAGAATCTTCCCATGCCTCCAGGCCTGTTCTAAGTATGCCTGCTCCTCTTGTGACTCTTTAACAGTGTGTTAGGTATTATTAAATTTTCATCCCGCCCTTCAAAGTGAGTTACCTCTTCGTCTTCTGCTAGCGACATTGGCATGTATACCTGAACTATTGTTGCGGGCATTTGGATGCTGTAGATTCTATGAGAATATATCTTACACTGAAATGTTCACTCTCTACGCTACTGTCCTGTTCGTAATGAATCGTATTCATCTGATCATTTCGTGCTACTGTTGTTATCGCTGTATGTTCGTATGGCCAGAGATAGTATCTTCTTTCGATTTCTCTTGACCGGTCCCCACTAGATCAGGACTGAAGTTTTGCCTTTTCCGTTCCAGATTTTCATATCCCCTACGACATTCAGACATTTCACACTGCGGCTTTTAGAGGTTAGGTTAGTGTTTTTTAACGTCCCGTCGACAACGAGGTCATTAGAGACGGAGCACAAGCTCGGGTTAGGGAAGGATGGGGAAGGAAATCGGCCGTGCCCTTTCAAAGGAACCATCCCGGCATTTGCTGAAACGATTTAGGGAAATCACGGAAAACCTAAATCAGGATGGCTGGAGACGGAATTGAACCGTCGTCCTCCCGAATGCGAGTCCAGTGTGCTAACCACTGTGACACCTCGCTCGGTGCGGCTCTTAGAATGAACCCTTTCGTTAGTTGTTCCACATTTTTCTCATAGTCACTTCCACCTTGACAGTCTCCTCCCGCAGTTCCGTGTTGGGGGGCAAATTATGAATTCAGAGATCACCACCACACTTTTTTTCATCACAGGCCACGTATCTTGTGGACATTCATTATTAGTCTTTAATGCAGTCGTTCCATTGCCTTCTGTATCCCCACGCCTTTGATCGTTGCTGATTCTTCCGCCTTCAAGGGTAGTTCTGGAGCCGTTACTACTCGGTCACGTAGTTCCTAGGTGGACGAGGCTCAGTACACACCGTTCCGATCTTCCAGCCATGAACAAATTCCTGGAAATAAGGCGAATCGAACTCAGGTCCCCCGTATAGTAGTCTGCTGCAATGATCAGTCACCTACGGAGGCGGACTGTATTAGCTTACCTGGTTGAGCAATATAATTGCTCGTTGCCTAGTCTTAGGCAGTACACGAGCATTCACCTTAACAGATTTAGGGAAACCTAGTTAAACCTAACTGTGGAGTGGTTGGCGGAGTTTTTCACCGTACTCACCCTGAATGTGCTGTAATTATCTCAAATACTGCATTGTCGCACTCGGTAAATGGAGTCATTATTTGTTGTTGTTGTTGTGGTCTTCAATCCTGAGACTGGTTTGATGCAGCTGTCCATGCTACTCTATCCTCTGCAAGCTTCTTCATCTCCCAGTACTTACTGCAACCTACATCCTTCTGAATCTGCTTTGTGTATTCGTCTCTTGGTCTCCCTCTACGATTTTTACCCTCCACGCCGTCCTCCAATGCTAAATTTGTGATCCCTTGATGCCTCAGAACTTGTCCTACCAACCGATTCCTTCTTTTTGTCAAGTTGTGCCACAAACTTCTCTTCTTCCCAATTCTATTCAATACCTCCTCATTAGTTATGTGATCCACCCATCTAATCTTCAGCATTCTTCTGTAGCACCACATTTCGAAAGCTTCTATTCTCTTCTTGTCCAAACTATTTATCGTCCATGTTTCACTTCCATACATGGCTACACTCCATACAAATGCCGGCCGGAGTGGCCGTGCGGTTCTAGGTGCTACGTCTGGAACCGCGGGACCGCTACGGTCGCAGGTTCGAATCCTGTCTCGGGCATGGATGTGTGTGATGTCCTTAGGTTAGGTTTAAGTAGTTCTAAGTTCTAGGGGACTGATGACCTCAGGCGTTGAGTCCCATAGTGCTCAGAGCCATTTGAACCATTTTTCCATACAAATACTTTCAGAAACGACTTCCTGACACTTAACTCTATACTCGATGTTAACAAATTTCCCTTCTTGAGAAACGCTTTTCTTGCCGTTGCCAGTCTACATTTTATATCCTCCTACTTCGACCATCATCAGTTATTTTGCTCCCCAAATAGCAAAAGTCGTTTACTACTTCAAGTGTCTCATTTGCTAATCTAATTCCCGCAGCATCACCCGACGTAATTCGACTACATTCCATTATCCTCGTTTTGCTTTTGTTGATGTTTATCTTATATCCTCCTTTCAAGACACTGTCCATTCCGTTCTACTGCTCTTCCAGATCCTTTGCGGTCTCTGACAGAATTACAATGTCATCGGCGAACGTCAAAGTTTTTATTTCTTCTCCATGGATTTTAATACCTACTCCGAATTTTTCTTTTGTTTCCTGTACTGCTTGCTCAATATACAGATTGAATAACATCGGGGATAGGCTACAACCCTGTCTCACTCCCTTCGCAACCACTGCTTCTCTTTCATGCTCCTCGACTCTTGTAACTGCCATATGGTTTCTGTACAAATTGTATATAGTCTTTCGCTCCGTGTATTTTACCCTGCAACCTTAAGAAGTTGAAAGTCATTATTTAGACTGTCTAATTTCAATATACACAATGAGCAACATTTCGTTATTTGCTATCCTTGTTGGTGTTGGAGTAAACCTTTTTTCTGTACCGAGCGAGGTGGCGCAGTGGTAGCACACTGGACTCTCATTCGGGAGGAGGACGGTTCAATCCCGCGTCCGGCCATCCTGATTTAGGTTTTCCGTGATTTCCCTAAATCGCTCCAGGCAAATGCTGGGATGGTTCCCTTGAAAGGGCACGGCCGACTTCCTTTCCCATCCTTCCATAATCCAATGAGACCGATAACCTCGCTGTTTGGTCTCTTCCCACAAAACAACAACAACAAAATTTTTTCTGTAAATAGCGCTCCTAGCTGCCTCGGTTTACTACCATTTATTATTGAGAATACATACAAACAGCATGAGTCAAAACATCGCTTATGTATCGAAAAGTCTCTTTCATGTGACGTCTCAGACCTAGTCTTGCGATGTGTGGCGCGGCTGAGCTGCTGAGGCACAGTTTGTACAGCCGCGGCTGTGCCCTGGCCTGCGTTTTAGGTGAGTCCTGCAGACAGGTGCGGCTGTTGCAGGCCCCTGGCGCGCTCCACGGACGCCAGCATGGAGACGCTGCGCGCCGGCGACGCGACGGCGGCTGCTGAGGACGCGGGGCCGCCCGACGGAGCGCCCGCAGCGCCGCCGGCCGAGGGCGACGAGGACGCGGGTAACTAAGCACGCGCTCCCACCAGCAGCAGCACAGGCACTGCGCTTTGGCCAGTCACGTAAAGTAGGAAAATGAGACGGGTGTTACGATTAATCAAGGAAAACCCCCAGTTCGGAAACGGGGCCAAAATTAGTTGGTTCCTGTCGAGTTGCAATTTACAATTTCTTTATTGATTACTTCAACCATTAAAAGTTATTTCTTTACCACTTGACCAGGAACAGATCCAAAAAAGCTAGCAGGCATGAGTGCCTTTTCAAAACGATTTACTTTACCGTTAATAGCCAAGCCATTTTACTTAAAACAGACTTTGATAAAGCATTTAATAACAAAATTAAAACTTTCCAAGTAATGAAACAAAACACCAATTTGCATACAATTTCGCTACCGAACATGTAGGGAGCCACTTCTTTTAAATTTTGGCACAACAAGATATTAAATTGCAAGGGCTCGCTAACAGGGAGGCAGAACTAGCATTTTCGAAGGATGCCAAGTAGATTAAAACAGTCAAAGTAAAAATATATTCACCTTTTACAATAATTAACAATTTTAAAGCCACGTAATTTTAAAAAACCCACCAATGAAAGGCAAACTTAACCTTTTTAAACAGGGCCCAAAAACAATCAGAGTAAAACACAACCATTTAACATTTTACAATAACTAACAACTTTAATACCACGTCCTGCCACCAAAATGTCCTGGGATGGAAATAATTAACCGACCGTGTGTAAGGGCGGCCACAATTGTCTCCCGAAGGATGCTCAGGCTAGAAGCGGACTAACAGACCCACAACGCCTCACATTCAGCAATCACACCGACCTCACGCGGGGCCAGGGGAGGAGGAGGAATCAAATCAGGAACCATAATCCCTGCCCAAAAATACACTTCCTCCCAGGCAGTACTAATAAGAAGTCAAAAGATAACTGTCTATAACTACACCGGCGACAGCGACAGGAAATCCGAACGCAGGAGGCCACAAGGGAGAAAAAATGTAATCTAAAACAATAATCCCTGCCCAAAAATACATTTCCTATCGGGCAGTACTAATAAGAAGCGGGGAAGATCACTGTCTATAAATACACCAGCGACAGGGACAGGAAGCCCAAACTCACGAGGGCACAAGGCAGAAAAGACGCTGGTTGCACAAACCAAAATTCTTCAATTAACATCTAAACATTTAACCAACTTAACTTGCAGTTTATCAGAGAAACAGCAGGTGAACTCCGATGCAAAGGTTCCTCACACCCGACCGTGTCCACGTCGCCAGCGTACCCAACTGGACACAGTCACGCAGCCACGCGCTGTCACCGGAGCCCTCGTCTTGTCTGCACCCACGGCGGCGAAATACCATTCCTCAGGTTAGGCGAGTTACTAGTCCATCATTTCCGCCTCCAGACGGACAATATAAAGACATTCGTTGCCGCTCCCACCACGTAGTGACTCGGAACCATAGCCGTAGCCCCCGGGTGTTCACAGCAAGAGCTTACAGCCTTGTCCCGTCAACTCGTCCCACACGAGACCGCACCGCCAGGATAGACCACGCGGCTTCTCGGAACAACAGCCAACTCTCCACCGCCACGCCGCGGCCTCATTGCACGATATTCACAAATTCCCGATTTTAAAAACAGACCGACCGACTCTTCACCGCTAGGCAACCAACCGGCCATCCCTCCAAAGATCTTACTCCCTTACACAAGGCTAACAGGAAGCAACGACTCGAAGATCGATAAGGCCATACACGCATCCAGAGGGGAATCTCAACAGAATCGTACGCAGCATAGCGATAAATATGAAAGAATCAATTAACGATGGAATTGAAGGGCTCAGAACAATCTTAACAGCGCGATGTATGTTGAGAGCCGACACACGGCTCAGAAAGTATGCGTAAGTAGGATACGTTTGTGTTGCATCTGAGATGAACGACAAGAGCGACACTACTAGCGCAGCTGCGGAAAGTGTGAACAGCATTCCCAGAGGTTCACTCTGAGCCACGTTTACAAAGGGACCACCCGGCAATCGGATTTTTAAAATTTTTTGTCGTATGTGAAATTCAGAACTTAAGTAATAATCAACCAAAGCAGTTCAACGTAATTCTCAAAAATTCTCGAAAAAATTGTTTTGGATGATTTCCGAACATCTATAATGACTTAAATTGAGGCGTATATTTCGGCAAGCTGCTTGGTTCTGCGGTAGAATTTGGGAGACTTGCATTGTGTTCCCGGGCGATTCGTTATTTTAAACAGAGATGCATGTTCTACGAGCAGTTTCGTGACATCTACAAAACACAAAGATAGAAAAAATCGGTAGCGCACGAGACTGGTAACAGCAGGATCGGTGGTTCGAGTCTCATTTCCGCCATTACTATTTCTCTTTTTTTTCCGTTCCATTCCAACACCTACTTCAAATAAAAAAAATCATCATCTATATCCTAATTAACACTTATATAACACCCATTTTAACGAAAATGCACCTCTTCTTGTTTCTAATTACATATCGTTGACTAAAATCTTGTTCTATTGTAAATATAAATTGATAGTTACCGGTTGTTTATAAAATTGTTCCAATGGTTCAAATGGCTCCGAGCACTATGGGACTTAACATCTGAGGTCATCAGTCCCCTAGAACTTAGAACTACTTAAGCCTAACTAACCTAAGGACATCACACACATCGATGCCCGAGGCAGGATTCGAACCTGCGACCGTAGCGATCGCGCGGTTCCAGACTGCAGCGCCTAGAACCGCTCGGCCACTGCGGCCGGCTATAAAATTATTAATAAAGATTGCTTGAATAAAGAAAACATTACATCGTCATGATTACGCCTAGCAACAGGGTGCGTCCGCAGTAACAGCGCACGTTCCAGTACTTCTACAAGCAGACTGCTGTCAAACGCTCCACGTCTGCATGCGCCACGGAATAATGTTCCCATTTAGAAAAATAACACATACAGGACGAACAGTACATTTCACGTTGGCTGGTCAAGACGCTTCGCTTGTAGTACTCGTAATACCACCTTCCCCGGTGAGGTCGATAGTTTCCACACCTGCGTCTTTTGGTTCGTCATCTGCTGTTTCACTCGCAGATGATAATGCTGACTCTTTGCTTGAACGTAAGCAGACTGGTTATTATATTATCAGTTTCCTCGTCCCACGCATTATCTCTCCTCCCAGTGGTCATCGCACACTTTTCTTTGCTTGATACACAGCCTTTCCAGTCTTGTAATGTCCCAATAGTAAACCCTCATCTCACGAATGTGAATGCAAACGGTCCGCGCGGTCTAGCAAGTCAGCCGCTTTGGTTCTTAATGGCGAGGCCCCTGATTTGATTTTGTATGGTGGAAAGATCTGGAAGGAGGTCCACTCAATCTTGTGGGGCCACCTAAAAAACTGAATATAAATGCGGCGAAGATGACACGCAAGTTACATCGAGACACTTGCACCCGGCTATATGACACACAATTATTTATTTTTTAACAACGAAAGCACCAGCAGCTATTTTTTTGGATTAGTGAGCGAGATGATTGACTTATTATGGCTACAGATCTCTGCAACACTCCAGGCAAGTTTTATAGGATTTAGGTATATATAGTTAGGCGGAGTAGAAATGGAGTAAAGAGGGGAAGTCTGGTGCTCCTTAATGAGCCTCTTCGTATTTTTAATGTTATTCTGTCCATTTCTGCACGATAGTCAGAAGCATTTCCGTTATAGTCACAGAGGAGAAGTGAACACAAATCGAAACTTTGCGTTCACAACAATAAAACGTTGCCTAGCACTGTTGTTTGGCAATACTCGTCGCACACTGTCACTTTGCAACACTTATTCACATAAGAGTATGAAATCACAGTTCGTGTAACTACGTTACGTCACTGGCCGCCTTTTTCCGATGCTTAATTTGTTCATAAAAAGTCAAATGCTCTTTTTGCATGCATGTTCTCTAATCCGCACATAATGACTCTTTTATTCTGGCACCTTCATCAAAGCCCATAGCTGGAGCAGAATTTTTTCGATTGTATTTGATTGTATTTGCTAGCCTGGAAATCCAGTTCTGTGTCAGTAAAATCAGTAGCGTTTACAAGTTGTCACAGCTACACGCGAAGATGCTTTACATGGCTATTTTTCGCAGACGCACTGCGAGTTAACACCACACATTGCTTCGAACTGTCACTTACCGTACGTAGCCACGTCACTAAATTAGTTATGGCGACGGCCAGCTAACCAGTTCGCCTTGCCGAGTAATAACCGAGCACCGTAAATAGCGTCCACAATCCCTCCTTGCATTTTCTTCGCTAGTTTAGAGCACGGTTGTCGAAAGTAATATTACCAAAATACTTGCCAGGCCTGCAATGCCGGGCCGGAAAGTCAAATCCCGTCATAATTAGTTTAGTTTAGGACAAGTTTTGCAATGAAACGAGACATATTGAAAACAACAGCCATACGACAACGTTTATTTTACCAATCATTGCAATAAGTACTCGATACATTGGATAGTTTTTGAAGAAATTATGAATATTTGCGGCCGCTTGGTTAAGCTACACATTTATTGATTGTGAAGTTAGTTTTCCCGTACGATGATGTTCAACATCTCTTACAACTGTTAAATTATGAAGTAAGCAAATGCTTTTAATAACATCGTCAGCCACATCTGCCGAATCTTTTATTTTCTTGGCTAATATTCTTCGTTTACAGTACATTACAACAAGGATACATTTAAAAATTCTTCGTGCTGCTGATAACCTAATGTTGAAGTATTTTTTGTTAGCTTCTTACTGGTGCTCCTTCCCTTAAGTATTCACAAAATGGATAAAAGTGATTATCACTTTTGTCCTTCACAGCCTAGAATAACGTAATACATCCTTAGTTATCAATTTGGCTAAGCACTAGCATCTGGATTTTAGATTCTTTCACGTGCAGTTCACAATTAAATGCCTGGCAGATGATCTTTCTCTACCATTCCACTCTCGAACGGTGCACCTAAATATTTCTATGCAAGCTCCGATATCTCTTATTTTATTGTGGCGATCATTCCTCCCTATGTAGGTGGGTTCCAACAAAATATTTTAGCAGTCAGGGGAGAAAGTTGCTGACTGGAGTTTCACGAGAAGATCCTGCCGCTACGAAAAACGCCTTTGTTTTAATGATTGCCACCCCAATTCACGTATCCTGTCCGTGGCGCTCTCTTCCCTATTTCGCAGCCCTCTTTGAACTTTTTCGATGTCCTCCGTCATTCCCATGTGATGCGGATCCCATACCGAACAACATACTCCAGAAGATGGCTGACAAAAGTGGTGTAACCAGTCTCTTTAGTAGACCTGTTGCACTGTTCCGCCAATTAATGGCAGTCTTTGCTTTACTTTCCCCACAGCATTATCTGCGTGACTGTTTCAGTTTACGTTTTTCGTAACTGTAGTCCCTAAGTATTTAGTTGAATTTACTGCCTTTCGATTGTGTGGTTTATCGTTTAACCGAAATTTTAGCGAGTTTCTTTTTGTGCTCATGTGGATGACTTGACACTTTTATTTGTTTAGAGTCAATTGCCACTTTTCACGCCATAAATATATGTTATCGAAATGATTTGGCAGCTAGTTTAGATCATCTGACGACTTTGAAAGACCGTAATGACAGGATCATCTGCTAATAATCTAAGAGGGCTACTCAGATTTGCCCCGGCGGAGGTTCGAGTACTCCCTCGGGCATGGGTATATGTGTTTGTCCTTGGGATAATTTCGGTTAAGTAGTGTGTAAACTTAGGGACTGATGATCTCAGCAGTTAAGTCCCACCAGATTTCACACACATTTGAACATTTTTCTACTCAGATTGTCTCCTATGTTGTTCATGTGGATCAGGAACAGCAAAGGGCCTATATCGCTTCCTTGTGAAACGCCAGATATTACTTCTGTTTTCTCGATGACTTTCCGTCAATTACCACGAACTGTGACCTTCTTGAGAGGAAATCACGAATCGAGTCGCACAACTACATAGGCTCGCAGTTTGATTAGAAGTCGCTTGTGAGGAACTTTGTCAAAAGCTCGGTAATCTAAAAATATGGATTCAGTTTGACATCCCCAGTCGATAGCACTCATTATTTCATGATAATAAAGAATTAGTTGAATTTCAAGAGAACTATGTTTTCTGAATCCATGCTGAATATTGGGCAATAAATCGTTTTTTCTTTCGACGTAATTTATAATTTCCAAACACAGTATATGTTCAAAAATCCTACTGCAAATCGACTTTACTGATATGGGTCTGTAATCAGTAGATTATGTCTACTTCCTGTCCTGGGCATGACTTGTGCAACTTTCCAATCATTATGTAGAGATCTTCCGAAGAGTGAGCGGTTGTATATGTTTGCTAAGTATGGAGATACTGTATCAGCATACTCTGAAAGGAACCTGACTGGCTTAACTAATAAAACATTATCTTCGTATTTTTTAAACACTGGCCTAGAGCCAGAATGTGCAGGAAAAATAACGCAAATGCGTTTTTTGTCTACCATTCCTAAACATAAGGGAAATCATACATGTTGTTGTCCCTAACCATGATTTTTCTGAAATCATCGACGTTTACAATTCTCATTTTTGTTAGTTTTACAATCTTCTCGTTAAACTATAGTTACATCTCTTAAGATTTTCGTAAACAGCTCGAAATACCTGGAAAAAATGGGAATTCTGTAAAGTACATGCAATTCCTTTCCAATTTCTTGTTATTTATAGTTACGCGGTGTATTTAAAGGCGTAACGTTTGTTAATCGCGCATCGTTAGATTTATCACCACGAAATAAACGAAAAAGTTCACGTAGTAAATTTAGAACTACCTTGCCTTCCATTCAAAAGCCTTCACTGTTCAGTAGTCCACTCAAAGCTGCTATGAAAGCTCCATCATGAACGGCTCATAACAACTAAGAACCACACTTCACTTTAATCGTTGCTCTGTCCGACGCTCTTCTCGTTCATCGCACGTTCGCCATAAACGTACACTTAGACATGAGCGATCTAGATGCGCTAGCTGGCGTGGGAGTCATAATTGGGACTCCTTATTCCCTGACATTTCCGGTGGCATTCAAACGCCCTTTATGCCTCCAGAGTCTATGGGCAGTTGCGCCTAAGAAATCCATGGACAGGCGTGTACTTTTTCCCCAGTTCTGTCAATACGGGATGTGATACGTAGAGCGATGAAACAATTTAAGAAATTCCAGTTCAATATTTCGCCCTTCCCTCAATCATCGTACGTACTAGTGTGGTCACTGACTGACTGAGTAGATGCTTTTGAATCGATTACCGATCCTACGTACGATCAAAACCTCTTCGAGTCTCTAGTCAGTTCGGTTGGGAAAATTTTACTTTCAAAGTCATTGAACGCTTCTGTCATTGCTCACCTTTCGCTCATTTTCGATTCGTTCAGTTTTTGTTTATCAGCTAGGTTTTAACTTCTCTTACATCTGTGATGAAGCTCTTTTTTACGTAGCAATTGTCTAGCACGGCTATTAAACCACACTATTTGTTTCTCATCGCTTAAAACCGTGATTGGAATATATTGTCTTAGGAGCAATGAAATTTTCCATTGGTGCTCCACATCTTTGTCCTCAATACTGCATTTTTGATGTTAACTACTCAGATATTCAGATGTTTGTATCCTATCACTCTTGCTAAACAAAAATATTCTTCTACTTTTCTTAACAGTCCTTTTAACAACCATAGTCATTGATGCTACCACAGCTTTATGATCGCTGATTCATTACTATACGTTGCCTGGTTCGAATAGTGCGGGGGTCTGTCGCTAGGAAGTCTAAGGAGCTACCTTCACGAATTGGCTCTCCATCTGCTCGAGGTAATTTTCCGATAGGACATTCAGAGTAGCATAACGGGAATCCTTTCTCCGGAACCGGTTCTGATCGCGTAACTCTTTCATTCTGTACTGTCAAGAGGAAGTCTCGCCGCTATTACAATAGCATGATCGCGAAACTCGCTCGTGAACCTCTGGTAGTTCTCTCAGTTCTACCACTACAGCTCCTGACGAAAGCACTCTATAAAACCATTCGATCGCTATTTTTAACCCACATTCGGTGCTTAACTTCAGCCACATTAATTCACATTCGAAATCTGAGATAACCTTACTAGATATCATAGAATTCTTTACTGCCTTCTAAGCTATCTTTACGCTAAATATTGCAATCTGAACTTACGAGGTGAAAACATCAAATGCCATAACTCGGTTTCCCAGAAAGTTCGTTCAGTGGTAGAGGTGTCAGAATAACCGATCACGTTTCTTGGTGTATTCGTAAACATTCGACCGTTTCTGGGAAAACGGCTATCAAAGTTTTCGAGGTACTTTATACCCTTTTACTGAACAAAAAATTCAACCGAAGCGGTGGCACAGTGCCTAACGTCACTTTCGGCGTCCCGTGTTCGAAACCCGACAATTATTATTATTTTTGGTTTTCATTAGCCTACCCATATCCATAAAAGATTACTGGACGTTGTTGCCCAGTGTATAATGAAATAACATTGTCCTTATTCGTGTAACAATTGAATGTCTGATGAATGAATTAAAAACAAAAAGCAATAAAAAATTCTTTGACATTGTTTTCGGTAAAATTCTTGTAGTGTAACTTGATTCATAGTCAACTGCAAGCGCAAGTTTTCGGAGAAATGATCCGTTATGCGTGGTTTGCCGCGAATTTATTGCCAACGCGTGGAAATCTTCAACAATGTTAACGGCGTTTCTTTCCCGAGCGAGTCCATACGAAGAAATGTCGTTGTGGCAAACCTGCCTATATTAGATTAGATTAGATTAGATTAGATTAGATTTACTTTCACTCCAATTGATCCGTAGTGAGGAGGTCCTCCAGGATGTAGAACATGTCAGAAAAACAACAGTACATGACAAATATTTACAATTCAAACAAATAACCTAATGCACCATTCCACAGGTTCCAAGTGTAATGATCGTCATTTTTTAATGAACACTATATGAAAGAAATTATTTTACAAATACTAATGCACTGAATTTAAAATAAAAAAGTTTTTTATTTATTTATTTATAAGGTAATAAAAGTGTAATACAACTACTATAATACTTATTTGCAATGGACACATTACTGCACTGAAATAGCGCAGAAGTTAGATTGTACTTGCACACACACACACACACACACACACACACACACACACACACACACACACACACACTTATTTACAATGAACACATTACTGCACTGAAATTCTGCAGAAGTTATATTGTGTATATATATATATATATATATATATATATATATATATATATATATACAAATCAGTTGGCTCTTCTGAGAAATTCATCAGTGGAGTAGAAGGAGTTGGCCACCAATAAATCCTTTAGGCTTCTCTTAAACTGAATTTCATCGGTTGTTTAGCTTTTTATGGCTGCAGGCAAGTTATTGAAAATCTGTGTTCCTGAATAATGCACACCTTTTGTACAAGACTAAGTGACTTTAAATCCTTGTGAAGATTATTCTTATTTCTAGTATTGATTCCATGAATTGAGCTGTTGGTTTGAAAAAGTGATATATTTTTAATGATAAATTTCATTAAAGAATAAATATATTGGGAAGCAGTAGTTAGTACCCCTCGTTCCCTAAACAGGCTTTGCAGGATGTTCTTGAGTTCACGCCACATATAACTCTTACTGCACGTTTTTGTGCCCAGGAACCTTTAGCTTGGCTTGATGAATTACCCCAAAAAAGAATCCCATATGACATTATGGACTGAAAGTAAGCATAGTATGCCAGCTACTTAATTTTTATATCCCATATGTCTGACGCAGTTCGCATTGCAAATAGAGATTTGTTAAGACGCTTCAGCAGTTCTGTGGTGTCCTTTTTCCAGTTGAATTTATTATCAAGCTGTAATCCCAAGAATTTAGCACTGTCCACTTCTTCTATCTGCTAGTCATCATATGTTAGGCATATACTCGTGGGACACTCCTTACAAGTTTTGAACTGCATGTAGTGTGTTTTTTTTTCAAAGTTTAGTGACAAAGAATTGGCTGGGAACCAGTGATTAATGTCCACAAATATTTTATTAGCTGATCTTTCTAAGATTACACTTGATTTGCTATTTATTGCAATGTTTGTATCATCGGCAAACAAAACGAACTTGGCATCTGGTAATGTTACTGATGAAAGGTCATTGATATACACAAGAAAAAGTAAGGGCCCTAAAATGGAATCTTGTGGAACCCCACATGTAATTAGTTCCCAGTTGGATGATGCCTGATAGCTTAATACATGTTTCTTTCCTAATAACACCCTTTGTTTACTGCCAGAGATATAAGATTTGAACCATTTTGCAACATTTCCTGTTACACTGTAATATTCTAATTTACTTAAAAGGATATTGTGATTTACACAGTCAAATGCCTTTGACAGATCACAAAATATACCAGTTGCCTGCAGTTTTTTATCTAATGAATTAAGCACATTTTCACTGTACGTGTAGATAGCCTTCTCAATATCAGAACGCTTTAGAAATACGAACTGTGACTTTGACTATGTTATTTGAGATAAGATGGTTATAAAGCCGATTGTACATTACTTTTTCTAAAATTTTTGAGAATGCTGGCAAAAGTGAAATTGGACGAAAATTTGATGCTATTTCTTTATCTCCCTTCTTAAACAGTGGCTTAACTTCAGCATATTTTAACCATTCAGGAAATATTCCACTGATAAACAACTGGTTACACAGATAGCTTAATATGTTACTTAACTCAGAATCACATTCTTTAATTAGCTTTGTTGATACTTCATCATACCCACTAGATGTTTTTGATTTTAAAGATTTTATGATTGACATTATTTCTGCTGGGGTAGTGAGGGTCAAATTCATATTATGGAAGTTACTTGAAATGTCTGGTCTGAGGTATTCCATAGCAGCATCCACAGAACCTGACAACTCCATATTTTCAGTAACAGTTATGAAATGTTTGTTAAAAAGTTCTGCAACACGCGAAGGTCATGGTATTCGAAATTTCTCTGTTTCGAGTGTTTCTACGTTCGGTATCATCCAAGAAAATGCACCAACTCTTCCTCAAGAATAAACATAAGAATAAAATACAAGAATTAATATAAGAATTGATATTAGAATGAAATAAAAGAATATGAGAATTTAAAAAGATTATAACACTTGAAAATATCATACACACTTACATTACATAATAAATATATGACACATATTGTAAAACGCGAGTTGTAATTTTATAATCAATATAACGCCTTAAAGTTTTAAACATGGCTGCATGATCAGCGACCGTTTACAAATTAAAGTTAAAGAAATTACAGCCCTCGGTCGCAAAAATAAAGTCTTTTGGCCTGGTTTCGACACTTCTATGAGTGCCTTCATCAGGAAATTAAACATTCAAATTGACATATAACATAAGTACAAAGAGTGCGGGAAAATGTTTTTTAAAGTGTAAGTACTGACTAACAACACAAGAAAGAAACAGTACTTACATGTCACGTATAAAAATAAATATCAAGCTATAAAGCTTTAGTTGCAAAATTTTAAAATGAAACACATGGAAGGCAAGCCACTATTGTCTGGTCACATGTGTCAAGCCACAAGTAGCAACAGACTGAGGCGCCCGCATTAGCAACTTCGGGCAGGTGAGCATTACACCAAGAGCGCCATCTAGTAGTCTCGAATATAAGTAGGCTACTTAACATTTAAACTATAGACAGACGAATGTTAAGATGAACACTATTTAGTATATGAAGTAACAGGCAATGTTTTATTTGACAGCAGCAGACATAGTAACTTTTGTCAATGTAAAAGCTTAGAAGTACAGTTTTTAGACTGAAAACTGCCTAACAGTACAAAAAGAAACAGTACTAAGATGTCACGTATAAAATAAATGTCAAGCTATAAAGCTTTAGTCACAAAATTTTTAAGCAGTATGCATGAAAAGCAAGCCACTACGGGCTGCTCACGTATGTCGAGTTACAGGTAGCATCAGTCTGAGGTGCCCGCATTAACAACTGCGGACAGGTGAACATTGCACCAAGAGCACCATCTAGTAGCCGCATATACAAATTTGCTACTTAACTTTCAAATAAAGACAGATGAATATTATGACGAACGTTATTTAGTACATGATGTAAAAGGCAATATTTTGTTTAAACGCAGCAGACAAGGTAACATTTTCAGAATGAGATTTTCACTCTGCAGCGGAGTGTGCGCTGATATGAAACTTCCTGGCAGATTAAAACTGTGTGCCCGACCGAGACTCGAACTCGGGACCTTTGCCTTTCGCGGGCAAGTGCTCTACCAACTGAGCTACCGAAGCACGACTCACGCCCGGTACTCACAGCTTTACTTCTGCAGAAGTAAAGCTGTGAGTACCGGGCGTGAGTCGTGCTTCGGTAGCTCAGTTGGTAGAGCACTTGCCCGCGAAAGGCAAAGGTCCCGAGTTCGAGTCTCGGTCGGGCACACAGTTTTAATCTGCCAGGAAGTTTCATATCAGCGCACACTCCGCTGCAGAGTGAAAATCTCATTCTGGAAACATCCCCCAGGCTGTGGCTAAGCCATGTCTCCGCAATATCCTTTCTTTCAGGAGTGCTACTTCTGCAAGGTTCGCAGGAGAGCTTCTGTAAAGTTTGGAAGGTAGGAGACGAGGTACTGGCAGAAGTAAAGCTGTGAGTACCGGGCGTGAGTCGTGCTTCGGTAGCTCAGTTGGTAGAGCACTTGCCCGCGAAAGGCAAAGGTCCCGAGTTCGAGTCTCGGTCGGGCACACAGTTTTAATCTGCCAGGAAGTTTCAAGGTAACATTTTGTCTACATAAGAGCTTAGAAGTACAATTTAAAGGATGAAACCGCCATTATAAAATTACAAAGAAGGCTGAATGACAAAGCCTGTAGAAAAACAATATAACATGAAATGCAGCCAATATAAATCATTTAATAAGCGAAAAGTTACATGTCGGCTTAGGTAGAAGAAATATTCCGGTAATTGCACGAGGGAGCCCGAAATCAAATGTCAAGTAACTGCTTTATACCGTTTTAGAAGTTTTTGTTACGTAATTGTAGCTGTTCATTAAGAATGAGGCTATCATTTCGAGAAAGATGTTTAAAGGTTTCTAATTCTTCGAGAATATCCAATCTACGCCATTTCTTCTCGGTGTGCAAAACGTTAATATCGTGAACAGCTTTAGGCGCGTGACCTGTAATCAAAAGGTGATTGGAAAAAGACGAATTTTGGGTGCTAGTACCATTTTTTCTTAAAATATGTTCTTTGTATCTGGTTGTAAAGGCACGTCCTGTTTGTCCTATGTAGTAAGAAGAGCAGGTGTCGCAGAAAATCTTACAGACGCCAGAGTTTTCCAAAGGCGAACGAGTCGATTTTAAATTGTGAATAAAGTTTTTTTTAATTGTTATCGGTAGAAAAGGACTATTACAGTTGCATTTATTACGAAGAATGCGTTGAATCTGGTAGGAGATGGGCCCCAAGAAAGGAGTAGAAAAAAACTTCTTTGGGTTAGATTCAATAATAGATGTGCCGAGTGAAGTAACTCTTTTAATAATTTTCTTTTTAAGGATGTGATCCACTATGCCTGGTTCATATTCGCCATTAACTGCTATTGTTTTGATTAAATTAATTTCTTCGTTGAATTTTTCTGTAGAGAGTGGAATAGGAGTAGCTCTATGAATAGCAGAGTGAAAGAAAGCGTTTGTATGAGACTGTGGGAGCATGGAAGACGCAGGTACGATTTGATCAGTATATGTTTCTTTACGAAAAACATTGAATGAGATTTTATTTTCTTCTACTGTAACCGTAAAGTCAAGAAAGTTTAATTGAGGGGCTTCGTTTTCGAGTTTGCTGGTGAAGGATATTTTCTCATGAAGTTAATTAGAAAAATTGAAAATACGGTCAATGCCATCGGTAGGTCCTTTGTAGATGACTGAAATATCGTCAACATATCTGAAATAGGAGAGAATGCCTAGTGCTGTAGCTGAGAAACAGTTGAAAAACTTTTCTTCTGGAGAGTTAACGAAAATATCGGCAAGGATACCAGCTAACGAATTTCCCACAGCGAGACCGTCGGATTGGTGATACGATTGTTCATGAAATTCAAAATAGTTGTATTTGACTACGACTGTTATTAGATTCATAAAGTCAGTGAATTATTCGTCTGGAAGTTCTTTTTTAAATGACGTAAATTTTTCCTACGGTCCTAAGAGTTCCTTGTACGGGAACGTTAGTGTTAAGATTTTTGATGTCTAGTGAAAACAACTTGGTATCTGGATTACATTCTAAATCTTTTATTTTATGGATTAAGGCGTGACTGTTGGGTATGGAATAATTTTCTCGAAGAAGAATGATTTTTTCAGAGATTCATGCACAAATTTCGCTAAATCATGGTACGCGCTATTCATACTATTAAAAAACGGGCGTATCGGATGGTTAGGTTTGTGAATTTTGAATTGAGAAGTAAGTTTTGGGGGCTGAGGCATCATGTTGATAATCATTTTCTTCTGAAAAGGTTTGATTAAAAATTTTGCGCCATTGATAGCTGACCAGACTTCTTTTTGTAATTCCGGAGTCGGATCCTCATGCAGTCCCGAAATATTATTTTCGTTAAAAAAATCCAAGGTTTTAGAAATATATTCAGAACTGTAGGCAATAACTAAAGTGCAACCTTTGTCAGCTTCTTTAAGTTTACTATTAATGGATTTAACCAATTTCCTATCATTATGCATAACATTTTGAACACTGACTGTGTTTTTACTGAGAATGTTAGCTACGTCAAAAGCAATTCTAGTTTGACATTAATTATCTATTTTTTATAATCAAGACCCATTTTTATGTCGACAAGCATCTTTTATATTACATTTTTGTCTGCCAAGTTGGGCATGACATTGTACTTTACGCCTTTTTCGAGTAAGACAGGCTAACTGAATGTCTAATTTTCTGATGAAGGCACTCATAGAAGTGTCGAAACCAGGTCAGAAGACTTACTTTTTGCGACCGAGGGCTGTAATTGCTTTAACTTTAATATAACGCCCTTGTATCCCATAACTTGATAAGAAACATGCGTTGTAGTAACCTTCTACGGACATGAGTAGTTCAATGAAAAAGAATTAAATAAATAAAAGGAATAAGCGAGTTACGAACACGGAGCTCAAAACTGAGAGCCCACGCCACTAGCCGCTGTGCGACAATTTCAGCTCAGATTAATGCGCGCTAAAAGGCATCTACATTACGTCGAAAGCTTTGACCGTCGTTGTCGTTACCTCATAAACAGTCGAGTATCTACGGATAAGCCGAGACACGTGAGCGTCTATTTTGACTCTTCTCACACTGAGCGAAATTCCTGGGAAAACGGATTATGGCGCTTGCCGTGTTCTCCTCATTAGAATTTCTTTGCTGTCCGCTTACGGTTTCAACCAACTTTCCTGTTCCTAATATAAGCTGAGCGTTATTGTGTTTAAATTAGAGATACTAATTTTAGGACCTTAGCAGGTCATGCGCAGATCGCTGCCTGCCTGCACTGGTATCGTTTTCCATGCAACGCCATAGGTAGCACTTGCATAGACAGTAAACACTCTCTGACTCTGACCTACGTCCACTCATGCTATACTATTAAATTTACCCGAGTCCAGTTCAGCAAGGTCCTTGAAAAGCGCGGGTTCAGGGATTTTCTCTGCCTAGTGATGAATGGGTGTTGTGTGCTGTCCTTAGGTTAGTTAGGTTTAAGTAGTTCTAAGTTCTAGGGGACTGATGACCATAGATGTTAAGTCCCATAGTGCTCAGAGCCATTTGAACCATTTTCCTTGAAAAGCCATGTAGATTTTCTGCCCTTCACAGTTATTTCAATGGTCCTACAGGAGTAACGGTAGGCGAAGTGCCGCTGTTAGGGAGGGTCATATATCAGTTCTGTCTCACTTCAACCGGACATCAAAGTCCAAAGACTTGACAGTCAGGCAATGGCCAATGGGAACTAAGCAAGAATTCCACATTGCGTTCCTGAGCAAGATCCTAGTGGAAACAGTTTGTTCATGCCATCTCCCGTTTTTTATAAGTCCATAGCTCGTATCTGTATCTGCGAGTGACTATGATAAGTGCTTATGCAGCGTAGTACTGTTTCTATGTTTGTAACGACTTCTAGGAAAATAGTGAAATCGTTTTCTGTTTTGGAAGTTGTGTCAGTACGAGTACTGCAAAATATCTGCTTTATGCAGAATTATTCTTAAGTCCTTTCGGGATTTCAGAAGACGACAAGACATACAGAAAAGCCACACATATACTATGTGATCAAAAATATCTGGACAGATCTGAGTAATGAGGAACTGTGCACTAGATGTCGCTATAAACGGACCAGCCGGTATAAAACGAGGCACAGAGTATTGTGTTGCCAGTAGAGGCGTAGTAACAGCAGAATATGTCGATCGGGAGAGCTCACCTCTGGTGGCGTCCATTCAGGAGTCCATCTATAACCTGGAACAGTCCCGCCGTTCCGTGGTGTTTGTGTGGACCCCAGGATATGTCAGAATCCCCGGCAACAAACTTGCCGACAGGATGACCAAAGAGGTGACGCGGAAACCGCTTCTGGAGATAGGCATCTCCGAAGCTGACCTGCGTTCTGTCTTACACAGCAGGGTTTTCCGGCTTTGGGAGACGGAATGGCATAACAGCACGCACAACAAACTGCGTGTCATTAAGGAGACTATGAATGTGTGGAAGTCTTCCATGCACGCCTCTCGCAGGGAATCAGTTGTCCTCTGCCGGCTCCGCATTGGCCATACATGGCTAACGCATGGTTAGCTACTCTGTCGCGAGGACCCACCTCAGTGTTGCTGTGGCTCCCAAATGACAGTCGTCCACCTCTTGCTGGACTGCCCACTTTTAACCGCTCTGCGGCAGATGTTTAACTTTCCCAGCACCCTGCCTTCGGTGTTGGGCGACAATGCCCCCACAGCAGCTTTAGTTTTACGTTTTATCCGTGAGAGTGGGTTTTATACTTCTGTGTAGGTTTTAGCGCATGTCCTTTGCCCCTCTGTGTCCTCCACCCTAGTGCTTTTAGTGTGGAGGTGTTGCAGAGTGGCTGGCTTTCCCTTTTTATCCTCGTGGTTGGCCAGCCACTGTAATCTGCTTTCATGTTTTAGTCTCTTCTGTTTCAAGCGTCTCTCGGTTGTTTTCTTGTCCTCTTTTGTTCCTTTTAGTGTTCGTTGCCTTCCCTTCTTTCTTGTGGCTTTCCTTTCTTTCCGTTTTGTTTTATATGTTTCGTCCGTTTTATTCTCACACTTGCAGCATTGTTTTATTAGGAACAAGGCACCGATGACCTCGTAGTTTGCTCCCTTCTCCCGCCTTTAAACCAACCAACCAATCAGGAGAACTCAGTCACTTCGAACGTGGACTAATCATTGGATGTAACGTAAGCACCAAATATACCAGGGACATTTCGACTATTTTAGGGCTACACAAGTCGACTGTTGATGATGTGGTTGTGAAGTGGAAACACGAAGGAATAACCACAACTAAACGAAGACCAGACAGACCTCATGTACCTACGGACGGGACTGTCGAATCCTGCAGAGGGTGGTAGTAAAATATCGCATGAGTCCAGCGGAAGGAATCATTCATGAGTTACAGAATGCTACCAGGAGTCCAGGTAGCACAGTGACTGTGCGTATGGAGTTCAAAAGAGTGGGGGACAGTGATCGAGCAGCTCCTTATGAGCCACACATTTTGTGGTCAGTGCTAAACGTCACTTGGGATCGTGTAAAGAGCGACGCCATTGGTATCTGGATTACAGGAAACGAGTGATTTTGAGTGAAGAATCACTTCATACCTTCTGGCAATCCAACGGAAAGGCATGAGTTTGGCGAATTCCTGGAGTACGTTGCCTGGCATCATGCATAGTTCCGACAGTGAAGTACGGAGGAGACGGTGTTACGGTATGGCAGTGTTTTTCGTGGTTAGTGTGTGGTCCTCTTATAGCGTTTAAGAAAACGCTAAATGTGGTATGACATGATCACATTTTACACTATTGTACTGCGTTCAGCAGGGGAACAATTACGAGATAATGATTGTTTTTATCAGCATGACAATGCGCCCTGTCATAAAGTAGCATTTGTGAGGCAATGGTTTGTGAACAATAGCATTCCGGAAATGGTCTAGCCTGCCCAGAGTTCCGATCTAAATCCAATGGGACCAATTTGGAATGAGTCAGAAACTCGACTCCGCTGCAGATTCCAGCCTCCTACCTACTCTGGTTTCGGTTCTTAAGGAAGAATGGTCTGTTCACTCCAGATTCCAGCTTCCAATATCATTATCCATTCTGGTTTCAGTTCTTAAAGGAAAACGGGCTGCCATTCCTCCGCAGACGTTCAGACAATGAAAGGAGTTGAAGCCGTCATAAAGATGAAGGATACATATACCCGATATTAATATCCACTAAAAAGTGTCGAGTTACTTTTTAATCAGATAGCGTACTAGTGGATAAGGCACCTCTCCAAGTTCGTTTCGTAATACGTGCCATGGCCTAGTTCCACAAGTGGGCAGGTATGTCAAGAGAATTTAGGCAAACCATCCACTGCGTATTGTCGCACTGAATTAGTTTGCACCTGCAGGTGAATAGATTTCCAAGGCTGAGAGCTATCGCCCATTCCCGGGCAATTTGTGACATCGATTTCAATGAATTTTGACATTTGTCACGTCACACATGGCGCCCATATTGAGCAACTGTAATGTAAGTTAAAAACCTGGAGATATACTCTGTCCACTGACGTATGTCTGTTTTCTGTGTGTCGTAGAGTTTTCGCACATACTTCTGAAATCCTGGAGGTTCTTTTGGATAACCTTGTATTAGAGTATCTCTTGCGTCAGTGAATACAGCGATTTCTGGCCTACAGCGGAAGAGACAGGGCATATATTGCTTTGATTATCTGTTCAGGTGTGTACGCGGAAACGTACAAGAAAGCAACGTGGATCTACATTGGCGAAACTGAAGAGGTGCACGTGTGGCAGAAACCGGAATCCAGGTCGCAGGACAAAGGTAAGTGGCTTAAACTACCCGTCCTAATGTTTGGACTTCCTATCATTTATAAATACAGTACATCCACACACATTGCCTGCCAGTGATTGGAAAATAAAGGATGCTGACAAAAGTATGGAAACACCAAACACATTACCATGCGTAAGAAACCCATTGGCGTTCGAAACAGCTTCCAGTGTTCTCGAAATGGATAAATACGGTTTTCAAGAGAATTTTAGACCATTACGCCTGCAAAACAGTGTTTTTATTATCCATACTAATCTGGGTTTACGGATGGCCGGGGTGTACCAAAGTCCGTGTCACTGTGGGAAAACATACGTTGGACAAACTGTGCGCACCATACAAGATCACTGCCGAGAACACAAGCGACACACTGGGTGTTGCATGTCAATACGACTTTTCGCTGAAATTTTGTGCGCACTGGACAGTGTAAACAGGTGTACACCCTTGAATTGTTCGATTAATACCAGGGTCGTTGTAAATGTAATGAACTTTTGCTCTGCCTCCAACCACGCCGTTGCTTCACAGACCTTCTAACCGCTGGCGCCAGGTAAAGCTAATACTGAAAGGAACGGTCGTTTACTGTGCTATTTTATAATGTGCGACAAAATTAACAGTCCTGCCAAATGTCAAATTCGTATTGTAATACAGTTCCTGAGTGCGTAGAACGATCGCCTCATCGAAATTTACATACAGATAACCGAAGTTAATGGAAACATGTTGAATGTTGCATGAATTTCAATGGCACACAAATGAATGACGAACGATCAGCCCACCTTTCTGTTGTGAGCGACGAAAGCAAATCAAGGATTGAGGAAAAAATGCAACAGAATAGTCTGGTAATTCTTTTATTTAATGTGTTTTATTGATTTTGTTTAACTAAAAGATCTCCCTTTTGCGAGAGCTAAATATCACAGATAATATTGTTCTTAATTGTCCTGGCTCGCTTCAACTGTCCACCAAGAGGGGCCTACCACGAAAGCGCAATGGATAATTATTTAAAGTTTCCTTGGAGCCCTAAATGTGCATTTTACATCTTACACACGAGTAATTCCCACATAATGACTTCAGACGGTTAAGAACTCAGTCTCAGAATAATTATCACTCCCTATAACAGAACTCTCACTTTAAATGAAAACACGTAATAAATTCAAAATAACTTCATCTCACAGTCATACACATCCTCCCATAAAAATAAAAGTCCCATCATAAAACTAAACTTGTGGCATGTATTCTGAAAACTATTTTTACATTCCTTGTGGCTTGTAATCCCACCCCAAGTTATTTTTCATATGATGCAATTAATATGAATTTCATCCAGTGACACAGCCATGGCGCGGGGTGGGGGGGGGGGAGGGGGGGGTGGACTGCTGTGGCCCGTTGTGGGGTTGTGAACCACTGAGGGCTACGGCGGGGCGAAGCCACCTGTCGTTTCTATGTCCCCATTTCAATACACGATACACAAGCATTTCGTGCGTGTTTCCATAATTTTGTCTGTAGTCGGACAGTTACAATAGTCATTTCACTATAGATGAACTGAGCCTGCGATTTTTTTTAAATTTCAAGATCACATCTTTATCAAATTGCTAGTGGTGATTAGGGCTATGGAAAAGTGTATGCCAGATGGGTACCTCAATTTTTGATACACAAACACAAAAAACAGTGAACGGTAGCTGCAATTAATTTTCTCGCCCGGCACGGCAAGGATGACGAGGAGTTTTTGAACCACATCTTTATAGTGACGACATCTGGATTTGCAGAAAAGTCCAGAAACAAAATATTAGGCTGTGGAATGGCATTACCCACAATCCCCAGTAGATCAAAACAAAAAAATCAAACAAATTCCAAGCACCAAAAAGTTTATGACCTCAGCGTTTTGCCTAGAGGGAAGACCGAAAACGAACTGCGTGGATTGTTGTGCACAAGCATTGTACTTCTTCACGATAACGCTCGGCCGCTTTCTGCTTCGCTGACAGATTTCATTCTGCATTTTAAGTGTAAAGCTTTTCAACATCCGCGTTATAGACGGGACTTCTCCCCGACTGATTATTTTTCGCAAGCTAAGTGGTTTTTCAGAAGGAAAGCAATGTGGAGATGATGGCAAACTGAAAGAGGACGTTAGTGACTGTTTCAACAGCTTGGCGGCAACTGAGTATGCAGAAGGCAGCATAACGCTTCGACAGTTGTTTGAAATTTAAACGGCGGCGACGCAAAAAAAAAAAAAAAAAAAAAAAAAAAACAGCTAATAAAGATATGACACACGGCAATCGTATATTTGTAATTTTTAATATTCATGGTACGTCACGCTCAGAACTTAAATATCAGTCAAAGAAGTTAAATGAAACTCAAATTCTTCAGGAAATAGACTTTGAAGTTTCCCGAATATTTTTAATACCTTAAAAAATCGCTTATTTTCTACGGGTAGTGTGACTCTGTGGTAGAATGCTCGCCTGCCCCGTTAGGGTCCTGGGTTCGATTCCTGGCTGATGCTGATTTTTAAAGGTATCTGCATGTTCTACAAGCATCTCCGTGAAGAAGTAAAGGTGGAAAGTATCAATAGCACTCAATGCTAGTAATTGCTTATTAGAATCTGGTTCCCGTCATTATTTATTTATTTTCGTTACAGCCATCTAAGGGCTACGTTACATAACTTCCCTCACTTTCTAAAGTTCTCTTCCTTCCTCTTTCCCCAGTATTCCTTCATCCGTTGGCTCACTCGTGCACTTTCTTCTGCCGAGAATACTCTGTTCTTCCTCGTTTTCTCCTCGAAGAAATCCTTCACCTCCGGAACCTTTTTCCTAAAGATCTGTCTGTTCACAATTTCTTCTGCCATGATCCCGCATTTTTCTAGATCCCAGTGCACTTCTTTCACCCATGGTTTTTCTCCGCGTTTAATTTGATTGTCTACTCATTTAAATATAAAATTCACCAAGCACATCGTAATTAACACGTGTCTAACAGTCATTTACACGAAAAATTCATGTCTTCTTATTTCTAATTACATCCCACACAAAAATCTGTACTGTCCACTCACATTAATGTGACCACCGCCTTTGTTCGACGTCAACGAGCAATTACCACTCAAGGGTGGCAGGTGGCAGTACTTGCGGTGCAGGGTACATAAATCGTGTCCGGAGGACGCGGAAAACATTGCAGTCGTTGTTGTAATGTACGAACAGAGAAAATAATATGACGTCAAAAACGACATGAGCATTGGCTTTCGGGCCGAAGATGTAAGCATTTCCGAAATGGCTACGTTTGTGCACCGCTTGCGTGTCGCTGTGGTTAAAGTACACCGTGCATGGCAAAATGGCACTATTCAAAATGACACTAAAACAATTGTGGTGTGCCACGAATCATAGATGACAGGGGTGAATGATGGCTGCGAAGACGTGTACGGGCGAATAGACGTGCAGCTGCTGAGCAGCTGTCCGCCGAGAGAACCAAGGCGTTACCAACACTGTCTCCTCAACGACCGCCGGCCGTGATGGCCGAGCGGTTCTAGGCGCTTCAGTCCAGAACCGCGCGACTGCTACGGTCGCAAGTTCGAATCCTGCCTAGGGCATGGATGTGTGTAATGTCCTTAGGTTAGTTAGGTTTAAGTAGTTCTAAGTTCTAGGGGACTGATGACCTCAGATGTTAAGTCCCATAGTGCTCAGAGCCATTTGATTTTTGAATCCTCAAGGACCATTCGCGTACGTTGCTGCGTATTGGCCTCTGCAGCAGGAGCGTGAGCAATGCAACCATGTTGACTGCTGTTCATCAGCAACGAAGACTGGAATTTGCACGCCAATACCGCAACTGAACGTCCACTGAGTAGCGAATGGTGGGCTTTTCAGACGAATCACGTTTTATGCTGCATCGGACGGGTGGCAGACATCATGCAACTATCGCCGGAACGGTCTAGGCCGAAGGAGGAAGTGTTACTGAGTGAGGAATGTTTTTGTAATTTCCCCTGAGTGATTTCGAAATTCTGGAAGGAACAATGGATCAACACAAGAATGCTTCTAGCCTCTGGTAGCATGTCCATCCCTACCCGTTTGTTTTT
The DNA here is from genome assembly GCF_021461385.2 of Schistocerca piceifrons. NCBI lineage: Eukaryota > Metazoa > Arthropoda > Insecta > Orthoptera > Acrididae > Schistocerca > Schistocerca piceifrons. The sequence continues at coordinate 315,671,467 of NC_060139.1, read as the reverse complement.
CTTCTGCACTGAACTCAGGACAGTGCATTGTGTGGTACAGCTCGCAGTGTACGTGTGTGGTTCGATAAACACTGGGATGAGTTTACTGTACTCCCATCACCACCGAAGTCCTCGGATTTAAACCCAACCGAGGATCTGCGGGACCACCTCGCTCGAGCTGTACGTGCCATGTAACGTCATCCGAGAAACCTGGCGCAGCTGGCCACAGCGTGACTCCACGACCCTGTCGGTACTTCCCAGAACCCCATTGACACTCTTCCTCTATGTCACACAGCTGTCCGCACTGTAAAAGATGCTTATTCAGGCTTATGACATGTGTTCAGATTAACGTGATAGAACTGTGTAGTTTTCATTGCAAATATAAAATCTTAATTACCGAGCTTTTGTAAAAGATTGTTGATAAAGATGTTTTAACGTCAAAAGAAGTTACAAATTAATTTTTTTTTACTCATTATGTATTTTTCACTTCACGGAAATTCTCATGAAACATGGACCTTTATTTAAAAATCTACCACAACTGTGAATCGTAGCTTGGGTACCCATGTGGTAGGCAAGCAATGTACCACAAGGCCACATGAGCCATCAAATAACAACTTGCTCTAGGGTGTTAAAGACGTTCGGATAGCTACAAAGTCGATGTTCTCGAGAATTTTTGAAAGTTGCGTCGAAGTGCTTTTGGGACTGATATTTGAGTTCTGAACTTAACGTACAACATGTATAAAACGTTACAGAAATCCGGTAGCCGTATGGTCTCCTTGTAAGATATCAAAATATGTTGAAGCTTTTTTAAATTGTTGTTGTTATTGTTGTGGTCTTCAGTCCTGAGACTGGTTTGATGCAGCTCTCCATGCTACTCTATCCTGTGCAAGCTTCTTCATCTCCCAGTACTTACTGCAACCTACATCCTTCTGAATCTGCTTTGTGTATTCATCTCTTGGTCTCCCTCTACGATTTTTACCCTCCACGCTGCCCTCCAATGCTAAATTTGTGATCCCTTGATGCCTCAGAACATGTCCTACCAACCGGTCCCTTCTTTTTGTCAAGTTGTGCCACTCCTCCCCAATTCTATTCAGTACCTCCTCATTAGTTATGTGATCTACCCATCTACTCTTCAGCATTCTTCTGTAGCACCACATTTCGAAAGCTTCTATTCATGGAGTGTAGCCATGTATGGAAGTGAAACATGGACGATAAATAGTTTGGACAAGAAGAGAATAGAAGCTTTCGAAGTGTGGTGCTACAGAAGAATGCTGAAGATTAGATGGGTAGATCACATAACTAATGAGGAAGTATTGAATAGGATTGGGGAGAAGAGAAGTTTGTGGCACAACTTGACCAGAAGAAGGGATCGGTTGGTAGGACATGTTCTGAGGCATCAAGGGATCACCAATTTAGTATTGGAGGGCAGCATGGAGGGTAAAAATCGTAGAGGGAGACCAAGAGATGAATACACTAAGCAGATTCAGAAGGATGTAGGTTGCAGTAGGTACTGGGAGATGAAAAAGCTTGCACAGGATAGAGTAGCATGGAGAGCTGCATCAAACCAGTCTCAGGACTGAAGACCACAACAACAACAACTATTCTCTTCTTGTCCAAACTATTTATCGTCCATTTTTCACTTCCATACATGGCTAGACTCGACTTTCAATACTTTTTCATTATTTGGATTAAAAATGTCTGAGATGACTCTGAAATAAAGTGTTCAGCTTTCCAGCCGGGTGAGTTTTTGACTGCTCCAGAAGATGATGGGAGTGACATTCATCTAAAGCTTACGACCTTCTGATGAGCTCAGCCGGCTTGGACGCTGATACCTTTCTTTTAGTTTGGTGAAACGTTTTCTAGTTTTTACATCATGCAGTGTTAGGCACGTCGCAGGTTTCCAACACTGTCACATTTCGTTTCACAGACGACAAGGCAAGCGACGGGACGAGCGAACGCCGGGACTCGCTCGAGTCGACCATCTCTGAGCGAGACTTCCGCCGCAAGTACCAGGCCATCACGCACCGCATGGTGCACAGGAAGGCCACCGTCGAGATGTACCGACGCCTCGCTAACGACTCCTTCGGTGAGTACTCTGTTGCATGACCACGCCAATGGGACGCCACTTTCCTTGAGGAAATCAAGTAGATGGTTGAAAATTGGAATTAAAGCATTCACTCGTCGTCTGAAGGGCTTAGCTAATATTAAAGATGTATGGATGATCCTGGAACTAACCCTACATCTCCACTTTCTATAGTTGAAAATCTTTCATTGGTAGCATAAGGTCTTTTCACACACTTTGCGCGAACTAGTAGTCATATTCAGATATAGTGGGTTTCAACTAACCGCCCAGACACCCACATTATGCTTTCCGTGCTTTCCCCCAATCGCTTAATACTGGCAGGTTCCTGTGATGTAGACACAGTCGATTTCCTTCCCCTTGTTCCATCCAAGCCTGAGAATCGACGCTGATTATCTCATCGTCGGCTGAATATCAACCCTCAATGCTGGATTTTGTTCATCTTCATGGTGCCTGTGGTGGCCTGCAGCTGAAAAAATTTGGGAAGACAATGAACAACCGTTGCGGGGTAGCCAAAAATTACGGAAAGTGGTGCAATGCAGCGGAACTATTACACTGACGGAGTTTTCCGTTGGTGCTTGACAGAACACAGCATTATTTAACAGAAAACGCGTTCTTACTGGTTTGCAAAATTATATTTACTTGTCACCGGACAGGCTTTCGGCTTCTTCAGTCCATCATCAGGTGACCACTGAATTTCACACAAGCCAGCCGTGGTGGCCTAGCAGTTCTAGGCTCGGCCGCAGGTTCGAATCCTGCCTCGGGCATGGATGTGTGTGATGTCCTTAGGTTAGTTAGGTTCAAGTAGTTCTAAGTTCTAGGGGACTGATGACCACAAAAGTTAAGTCCCATAGTGCTCAGAGCCATTTGAACCATTTGAATTTCACACACATAGATACAATGACGTGCGACTTTCACAAATGTTACACTCAGGTGACATAAAAATGGTTCAAATGGGTCTGAGCACTATGGGTCATCAGTCCTCTTGACTTAGAACTACTTAAACCCAACTAACCTTAGGATGGCTCTGAGCACTATGGGACTTAACAGCTGTGGTCATCAGTCCCCTAGAACTTAGAACTACTTAAACCTAACTAACCTAAGGACATCACACACATCCATGCCCGAGGCAGGATTCGGACCTGCGACCGTAGCTAACCTAAGGACATCACACACATCCATGCGCGAGACAGGATTCGAACCTGCGGCCGTTGCAGCAGCGCGTTTCCAGACTGAAGCGCCTAGAACTGCTCGGCCACAGCGGCCGGCCCAGGTGACATAAGTCATTTGATATTTCTTAATATCGTGTCAGATATTCTTTTACCCGGCGTAGTGCAGCATCTCGATGTGTTGTGGACTCAACAGGTCTTGGAAGTCACCTGCAGAAATAGTGGCCATGCTGCCTACGCAGCCGTCCTTAACTGCGAAAGTGTAGCCGGCCGGGGTGGCCGAGCGGTTCTAGGTGCTTCAGTCCGGAACATCGCAACTGTTACGGTCCCAAGTTCGAGTCCTACTTTGGGCATGGCTGTGTGTGATGTCCTTAGGTTAGTTAGGTTTAAGTAGTTCTAAGTTCTAGGGCACTGATGACCTCAGATGTTAAGTCCCATAGTGCTCAGAGCCATTTGAACCATTTAAACAAAATTTACACTGTCGTGTAAAGATGTACAGTGTAATTGAGGTAAGAAATCAAACGACAAACAAAAATGGCACTACGTACTCACAAGCTGAAAATGTTATGTCCTAGCCAGTAATGCCACCCGAGCCCGCTGCCAAAAGGTTGGCAGCATCAAAGTCCGGACGCCGTCCGCATAAGCAGCGCCAGCAGGACAGCAAATCGCCGCAAGTCTGCGCGCGCCACCGCTGGCTTCTGGGTTCTTAAGCGCTGGAGTCGCGAGCGCTAGGACAGTTCTGTATTCGCCGCTCAGTTGTATACTCGCCACCGAATTGTGTACTTGTTAGTCAGTTGTGTGTTCATCGCAGCAGAGTTGTTGTTTGTCGTCAGCCGACGCTGACCTAGCCGCTCCGACTCGAACTAGACAGATCTCTGTAGACACGGAGTTCACTATTGTGTTTCTGTATCTTCATCAATAAAGATAAGTACCGACTTTTATTTAATCAGAGTGTTTGGTTTTTCATCTTTCTGTTCACTGTTCCAGCGGACCGGTCGGCCCGCTATTAAAAGTGTGGCGGTGACTTCGTAAGCCATTTCTACAGCCAAGTGTTTGTCGCTACGAACACCGCCACAAAAGAAAAGATTGTGGGAAAAAAGTTGCAGAGGACAACGGGAGCCATAATGTGACGTTGGTTTCTTGTTGCTAGGTGAGGTCGCTTCAGAGATATGAAAGTCAACTTTTTCTTAAAAAAAAAGAGAATGGGATGCTATAGTATGATACTGATTTTTTGATAGTGGCTATCGAAACGAATCCAATGATGCGTAACAGTAAGGTCTTTGAAGGCCAACGAAGGTCTCTCTCGCATATCTTCAGGAGTAGTTGGAACGTCTTCATAAACAATGTCTTCTACGAATCCCCACAAGAAAAAACCCAGAGAATTGTCAGAGAACGTGCTCCGATAATTGCCGAAGTGATAAGGAATACCACTCAATCCATGATAAGAAGACTGCAGCACCGCATTGATACCAATGGTCATCACTTCGAACACCTTCTGTAAATGGACGTTCATGCCACCTTTTTTACCTTCGTTGACCTTCAAAGACCTTACTGTTAAACATAATTGGATTCGCCTATATAGCCGCTGTTAGAGAATAAGTACAAGACTATAGCATCCCACTTAAAAAAGGAAACAAAATTGGCCTTCATATCTCTGGCGCGACCCCACCTAGCAACAGAAAACTAACGTCATATTATGATCCTGTTGTCCCATGCAACATTTGTCCGACAAACTTTTCAGCTACTGTCATACTTTCGGAGTTATTTTAGGTGCAATAGTTAGTGACTCACCCTGTAGAACTGTAGCTGTGAGCTGACATCTGTTATTATCCTGTGCAGACCAGTGGTGCCCTGAAAGCACCACTACACAGGGCACATACGTTTGTTGACAAAGACCAGTTACTAGGTGAGCTCGAAAATCTCTAAAAGTTTTTGTCTGTAACTGCTGTCCACCATGGAAGATCTACAAGGCTTTGCAGTTCAATCCGAAGGCGCATGTCTCATCTAAAGGAGCTGGTGAGGATACATTCTAGTCCATGGCCTTCTTACCGTTCATAGGGAATCTTTGTTCTGAAATAGGTCACACCCTCTCCAAACATGAAGTTAAGGTTATCTTTGTGCCAGCTGCAATGATAGCCACGGCCGTTGGAACTGTGAAGGAGTACTTCATTCTACGGAAGGCAGGCATGCATAAGACTCCGTGCCGGCGTGATTTACGTAATAATGGACGTACTTTAGATACAATTCTGTAACTGCGTGTGGAACATCGACGCTATCCCACTTGCTGCAACCTGACAAATCAACCGCGGCTGGGCACTGTATACAGAAAGCCACACTACAGTTTATGAGAACGCCTTGATAATAATATCTGCTTCATCCTTCTCAGACAAGCCACTGAAATAGTTTGACGGCTAATTTAATTAATCGTGATGACGGTTTTAATCTTGAAAAAATATGGAATTCACCACTGCCGACAGTTAGCTCTTACAGACGACGGCATGGTTTCTCTGCCGACCGGAATTTCTGAAGCCCCATCCTTCACAAAGGGATCACGGTGGCGTATATTTCTGCAGTCTACTCATACATACTCGCCCCACTATACAGGGTACTCCAAAGTCTTTGCGTCAGACATCATGGGGAACAAGTTTTTCGCTGATACTTTCCAGCGCCGTTAGGCGTCGTTATGCATTGGTTGTGCCCCTGAGAGGCGGCAGGCCGTAGGCAATCTCCATCGTGTGTATGCCTGGTGTGTTAACTGTAAACCAGTCATCTGCTCCGTGTGAAACTTGGTATGCCCAGTAAAACCAAAGTTCTTCATTTGTTTCTAAAATACCAGGTAGTTATAATTAAAGCGTAGCTACTTACGGAGGCCCAGTGTGGGCTGTAATTTTCGTGTGATAGCGAAACTTGGTAGATATGCTACTGCGTTAAGGCGGAAACCGATTTACTCTGGGAACAATTAGTTCCAATTTTGGCCACTAGGTTCAAATCTGGCGCTGTAGAGCATTCCGTCGAAGTCTCCGACGCTAATACTTAACAAATTGCGTAAGCATCAGTTAATAAAAAAAGAACATTATGCCTTTCTCACTTGTTTGGCCCTTTCTGCCCATGTCTCATCCCTAATCCATTACATTTGGAAACACTTCTATACATCTTCCTTGCATTCACAGCGCCAGATGTGTACCTGATGACCAAAACAGGAACTAATTTTTTCCAGCGTAAATCGAGTTTGCATTAACTCATTAGATTATCTACCAAACCATACGATAATTCCAGTTCACAATGGACCTCTGTGAGAAGCTGCACTTTAATTATAACCACCCGGTATCTTTCTCTACTTACAGATACTGATTCTTAAGGCTTTCTTGCAGAAAATAATTCTATCATTTTACTGGGGTAGGTGGTACGCAGCACATCTTGTTAGAACACCCTGCTACTTCGGTGAAATCTCGTTGTCCCGAGGTCGGAGAATACTGAAGGACACCTTAACTTCGCCAGGAAGCGTAAACAAACATTTTGTCTCTAAAAAAAGTTGTTCCCCAGGCATAATGTATCACTCTTATATGTTTGATTTAAAGACTATGAAATACCCTGTGTGAGGTGTATAGGAGCGCTTTACAGTCTATCTGACTTTTCCCAAAGATGGCTGGATCATTTACAGCTGAAATACTAGGAGCTGTCATAGTCACAACTGAATTCCCGTTACTTTGTGGACTGAAATACAGTTACTCTGTACTGAGCCACTAGAAATCAGGGGTCTACTTTCCGAAAATACAAGCAACTACGCCCTTGACACAGCCGTAATAGATCTAGGAGTATATCTTCAGAGCGATTTAAACTGAAATGGTAACACTAAACTAACTGTAGAAAAGGCAGATGCCGGACTGATACTGCAGGCTAAAGATCTTCCAATAAGTATCAGTACATACCTAGTCGTCCTGTTAATTGCCAGGAATTTCTTGACCAGTGAGTTTGTAATCCCTAGAGGGCAGATATAAAAGAGAGGTAAAGAATACCCAAAGAAGAGCAACCAGTTTCTCACCGGCTTATTTAGAAAGCGCGAGTGTGCTGCAGAATCGCTCATCGACGATGTAAGAGGTACGTGCATCACGGAGTGTCTTACAGTTAAAATTAAGATAATGTACGTTTCAAGAAGAGCCAAGCAACGTGTTAAATACTTCCACATATCCCTCACAAAATGTTCATGAAATTAAAATTAATGAACATCGATCTCGTATGAACGCTTACCTAGACTTGTGAATGGATGAGAAAAGGAAGAAGTCGTAAGGATTCACGAAATGCTCTCTACCGCAAACCGTGAGACTACACAGAGTATAGTTAGAGATGTAGATATAACCACAAATTTGGGTCCGAGTTTTTAGCTAAGCACGAATAAATTTTTCTTCGAACAGACTAGTTGTTGGAAAACCTTAGCGGCAAACAGCTTGGTGGGAAATATGTCAAGTGCGCGTTGAATAATGACAGAGCACAGAGAGAGGTGAACGGGGAAAACTGCAGAGAATAACTATGTTGGGATCATACAGCACAAATCATTAATGACAAAGATGTAATAGATAAGTAGAAGTGAAGACATGGAAAGGAAAAAATGGGATACAATCGAGCAGTCGAAGGAAATTTTATCATTAAAATATAACAATAGCAAGCCTGCCAAAAACACCGAAGTATTTTAACAACAGCATATACAGGAATTTACATTTATTCCAAATGTAAAATATAATAAACACATGCGTTGGTCATATATACGTGATAGTTTGTTATATTGTTTATTCGGATCAAAACTGTTAACGCGCTAGAATTAACATGCAGAGAGATATTTCACTGTTTAAGCCGGCTAGGAAACCAAACGAGCGACCCACAGAGCCAAAGACAGCACAAAGGGCAGTAATTTTGGATGCCGGGTGGTATGCGGTCTTCCTGTGATCCGTGGCGCCGCTTCCAACAGCACTCGCGACGCAAGGCTTTAAGAATAACTCCTCCGGTTGGCAAACGCCCAGAAGCACCAACCGTAGTACGGCCGCTGTTGTTTTGGGCAACTGAAAGACTTGTTATGGAACTTGCCCTATTAACAACTACCTTTGTCCTAGAGGTAAACTTGGAAAATGAAAAAACAAAAAGTTAAATAAAAGGTAATGTCAGTTTAGAGACGACATGTTCAAACAAGATTCGGGCGTGCATCGTTTAATTCATCGCACCACATTTCGACTGGACACCTGCCAGTTATCTTCAGATGAGGCAGTGAAGACTGAAGAAGAGCTCCTCCGTTACGCAGTATATACAGGGTGGTCCATTGATCGTGACTGGGCCAAATATCTCACGAAATAAGCGTCTAACGAAAACGCTACAAAGAACGAAACTTGTCTAGCTTGAAGGGGGAAACCAGATGGCGCTATGGTTGGCCAGCTAGATGGCGCTGCCATAGGTCAAACGGATATCAACTGCGTTTTTCTAGATAGGAATCCCCATTTTTTATTACATATTCGTGTAGTACGTAAAGAAAAATGACCACTTTTTTCGCTTTGTGACAGATGGTGCTGTAATAGTCACAAAGATATGGCTCACAATTTTAGACGAACCGTTGGTAACAGGTAGGTTTTTTTAAATTAAAATACAGAGCGTAGGTACGTTTGAATATTTTATTTCGGTTTTCCAGTGTGATACATGTACCTTTACGAACTTATCATTACTGAGAACGCATGCTATTACAGCGCGTTTACCTGTAAATACCACATTAATGCAATAAATGCTCAAAATGATGTCCGTCAACCTCAATGCATTTGGCAATACGTGTAATGACGTTCCTCTCAACAGCGAGTAGCTCGCCTTCCGTAACGTTCGCACATGCAATGACAATGCGCTGACGCATGTTGTCAGGGGTTGTCGGTGGATCACGACAGCAAATATCCTTCAACTTTTCCCACAGAAAGAAATCCGGGGACGTCAGATCCGGTGAACGTGCGGGCCATTTTATGGTGCTTCGACGACCAATCCACCTGTCATGAAATACACTATTCAATACCGCTTCAACAGCACGCGAGCTATGTGCCGGACATCCATCATGTTGGACGTACATCGCCATTCTGTCATGTAGTGAAACATCTTGTAGTAACATCGGTAGAACATTACGTAGGTAATCGGCATACATTGCACCATTTAGATTGCGATCGATAAAATGGGGTTCAATTATCCTTCCTCCCATAATGCCGCACCATACATTAACCCGCCAAGGTCGCTGATGTTCCTCTTGTCGCAGCCATCGTGGATTTTCCGTTGCCAAATAGTGCATATTATGCTGGTGAATGACGCTTCATCGCTAAATAGAACGCGTGCAAAAAATCTGTCGTCGTCCCGTAATTTCCTTGTGCCCAGTGGCAGAACTGTACACTACGTTCAAAGTCGTCACCATGCAATTCATGGTGCATAGAAATATGGTACGGGTGCAATCGATGTTGATGTAGCATTCTCAACTCCGGCGTTTTTGAGATTCCCGATTCTCGCGCAATTTGTCTGCTACCGATGTGTGGATTAGCCGCGACAGCAGCTAAAACACCTGCTTGGGCATCATCATTTGTTGCAGGTCGTGGTTGACGTTTCACATGTGGCTGAAAACTTTCTGTTTCTTTAAATAACGTAACTATCCGACGAACGGTCCGGACACTTGGATGATGTCGTCCAGGATACCGAGCAGCATATATAGCACACGCCAGTTGGGCATTTTGATCACAATAGCCATACATCAACACGATATCGACCTTTTCCGCAATTGGTAAACGGTCCATTTTAACACAGGTAATGTATCACGAAGCAAATACCGTCCGCACTGGCGGAATGTTACGTGATACCATGAACTTATACGTTTGTGACTATTACAGCGCCATTTATCACAAAGCGTAAAAAGTGTTCTAACTAAAACATTCATATTTATTTACGTACTACGTGTTGTCTATCTTGTGTAAGCCATACCCCGTTGACAATGTATTCTGTAAATTCCAGCCTTCCTCAATAACAAGTCATCTTCACTGATCCCAAAAGGTCTACAATTTTAGATGGTGGACGGAAAATCAGTTTCACGAGAAATTTGTAGAGGATTCTTGCTATTTTAAACGAAATGTTTCCTATGAAAGGAAGAACAGCTAAATGTTTTGCCCGCGTTTTCTCCTCTTTTTTCACTTCCTGATTCTTGGTATGGTTTTTTTCTGATCTAGACAGTTTGCCAAAAGAGCTCGCACAGTGTTCAGAAAACATGAGCATTTCACCCAGAAGATTAACAGGGCACTGTCAGTTAAAACCAAGAATGAGGAAGTGGGGAAAAGGGAGAACACTCCGGCAAACTTGATTTTGATGCATGCGCGGAATACTCCCAGCGCGCTATACGGGGTGTTTCCGTAAGAGCGTGCTAAAATTTAACAAAATATAGAGGATGCTCCACTGAACAATTTGAGGTAGGGAATCTGGGGTCGGAGAACACAAAAAAATGGTTCAAATGGCTCTGAGCACTATGGGATTCAACTGCTGTGGTCATCAGTCCCCTAGAACTTAGAACTACTTAAACGTAACTAACCTAAGGACATCACACACATCCATGCCCGAGGCAGGATTCGAACCTGCGACCGTAGCAGTCGCACGGTTCCGGACTGCGCGCCTAGAACCGCGAGACCACCGCGGCCGGCTCGGAGAACACAGCTTGAGGAGATAATGGGAATAAAATCTGTTTTACCGTGTACTTTTCTATTTGCATTACTTACAGTTAACTTCAAGTACCATCACCGATACAATGAACGTACCGTTTGTACTGTGTCTTACAAAGTGTGCTGAAACTGACGGCAATCAACCTCAATACAAGCATGACATCGTCGAACTGGATTCTGACACACCCTGACAAATATGCTTGGTGTGTCTCGAATTACATCACAGGCAGTTACGATTCTGTTAACTAATTCTGTCTCCGTAACCACTGCGATCTCGTACACAAGTGACTTTACATAGGAAAAAAATGAAGGTGATTCAGGACAGGCCTGAATTATGTGTCGTAAAATGATATAATTTTGCTGTCACATTCAGTGGCACAGTGGCACATCCGAATACTGTCTGCAAATGCGTTGGGAATAGTTGGTAGTAAAGAAACAATAAAGTAAAATTTCACGTCTGATGTTGAAGTTTCACTGCATGAGCAGCTGAAACGTAGTACACGATAAACTTTTTTCTTTAATTGCCTTGCAGGGAGAGATACCGATGAAAAGTTTCTTGAAGGTTTGAAATTATGTGTAAAGTTTCTTGGAAGTCGCTAAGTGCTCCCTTTCTCAAATACTAGATGAATGTAGCCTGGGTAATTTGCGCGCCATGAGCTATGTGGTCTCGAGATGCGCACACAGTTTCTAACTGTAATACTTAGGAGTGTTGTGTTAAACCTGCAACGTAAGGTTATAGCTGTTAATGATTAGATTGTGACAACATTTTAAATTTTTAAATTCGGTCAATAATTACCAGCGGAAAAATGCTCCTGTCGGAGCACAAAACTTGCGGATATGTTCCTCTTTACCAGGTACCAACTACCTCATTCTATCTTCCTCAGCACCTTCAAAACTTTTCCCTAAAATTTTAGCATGAGGTCACACTCACGCTTTTTTTTAACATGCAACACCTCAAACTCCGACAAGCTCCCATAACTGTAACTCACTCACACTCACTAGCCCATCACTAGTCCTTTCTTCCCATTGCTGCTTTCTCTTTCCGGTCGCGGTGGTCTCGCGGTTCTAGGCGCGCAGTCAGGAACCGCGCGACTGCTACGGTCGCAGGTTCGAATCCTGCCTCGGGCATGGATGTGTGTGATGTCCTTAGGTTAGTTAGGTTTAAGTAGTTCTAAGTTCTAGGGGACTGATGACCTCCGCAGTTAAGTCCCGTAGTGCTCAGAGCCATTTGAACCTTTTTTTTTTTGCTTTCTCTTCTCGTTGTCAGTATTTCTTCCTCCTCGTTGTCCCTGTCATATACTGTGTCTCTCTTTATCACTGGCCCTCACTCATAGCCCAAGGGCTATCCGCAACACCTGACCCTAACTTTCTCTCACCAATAGAACCCTAGATATGAGCACAAAAATCCTGTTTTTTTATGCGTGGCGTTTACGTATTAGTAACGCATGCTGTCACAAGCATACCGGTATGAAACAGATTTTTATTGCCCTCTGCAAGCCGTTAGATAAGCAACCTGCTACTGGCATCGTGATCACTTTAGCCATTTTGTTATATGGATACAGTGATGCGCCAAAGAACCAAAGAAACTGGTGTAGGCATGCATATTCAAATACGGGGATATGTAAACAGACGGAATACGGCGGTGCGGTCGGCAACGCCTATATAAGACAATAGGTGTGCAGCGCAGTTGTTAGATCGGTTACTGCTGCTGCAATGGCAAGTTATCAAGATTTAAGTGAGTTTGAACGTAATGTTATAGTCGTCGTACGAGCTATGGGACGTAGCATCTCCGACGTAGCGAAGAAGTGGGGATTTTCCTGTACGACCATTTCACGAGTGTTCTGTGAATATCAGGAATCCGGTAGAACATTAGATCTCCGACATCATTGCAGCCGGAAAAAGATCCTGAAAACGACTTAAGAGAATGGTTCAACGTGACAGAGGTGCAACCCTTCCCCAAATTCCTGCAGATTTCTGTGCTGGGCCATCAGTAAGTGTTAGCGTGAGAACCGGTCAACGAAACATCATCGATACGGGCTTTCAAGGCCGAAGGCCCACTCGTGTACCCTTGATGACTGCACGACACAAAGCTTTACGCCTTGCCTGGGCATTGGACTGTTGATGACTGGAAACATGGTGCATGGTCGGACGAGTTTCGTTTCAAACTGTGTCGAGGGGATGGACTTGTACAAGTACGAAGACAACCTCATGAATCCATGGACCCTGCGTGTAATCAAGCTATTGGAGACTCTGTAATGGTGTGGGACGTGTGCAGTTGTAGTGATATCCGACCCTTATACATTTAGATACGACTCCGACAGGTGACACGTACGTAAGCATCCTGTCTGATCACCTACATCCCTTCATGTCCCTTGTGCATTCCGACGGACTTGGGCAATTCTAGCAGGACAATGCGACATCCCACACGTGCAGAATTGCTACAGTGTGGCTCCAGGAACAATCTTCTGAGTTTAAACACTTCCACTGGCCACCAAACTCCCCAGACGTGAACATTATTGAGCATATCTAGAATGCCTTGCAACGTGCTGTTCAGAAGAGATCTCCACCCTGTCGCACTCTTACAGATTTGTGGACAGACCTGCACGATTGATGGTATCTGTTCCCCCAGCACTACTTCAGACATTAGTCGAGTCCATGCCACGTCGTGTTGCTGCAGTTCTGCATGCTCGCGGGGTTCCTTCAAGATATTAGCCAGTTGTACCATTTTGTTGGTGGGGTCTGTCTTCTCGCTGCAGAACGCACATCGCGACGCATCACCGCTTTCACCAGGGCGAAAGGGGTTTCCACTACACGCTACTAGGTGACTCAAAGTGCTCATGAATGTCGCTACGTCGGTAGTCCACAAGTGATATGCTCCGCCTGGTGGGTGCCACATCTACACTCATGCTCATAAATTAAGGATAATTGGAGAATGTGGTGCCACACAACGTGGCACTACACAAAAGTGGCGCTAATAGCATAGAGACATAAGGAACACACACGACACAGATCTGTAAGTCCACGGTATTGGTGATAAGTTGAGAAAACCGTCCCTAAACACATGTGCTACAAAACGCCACTGTTTCCTGCGCATGTACCCCGACATTTTTTGTATCCCGCCTGGAAGGCGGCGCGTGGGTTGGATCAGGAAAAGGTAAAACACGTCGGTACTGCTGTATGAATTATAATCCCCTTTACTCAAGCAATAAGAACACATAACTTGCAAGGTGGTGCGAAGCTGAACCGAAGTGTCCTGGCTGGCTGCACCCGATGAAATGGGTTGAATCTGTAGCGGAGCTCGTAGAGCTGCACAGCAGCAGCTAGAGGGCGCTGCCGTCGGTGTCTCGTGGTAGTGCCAACCTGAGAAACTATTCCGTGGCATCGTTATCTATACCACAACATCACTATGGGACATGATCACCACACACACGTACACAGGCCGCACAACGGGTTGGCATACTCTGGATCATGTGGTCGAGTAGCTGCTGGGGTATAGCCTCCTGTTCTTGCACTAGTGCTTGTCGGAGCTCCGGAAGTGCCCTAGGGGTTTGAAGACGTGCAGCCATACGTCGACCGAGAGCATCACAGACAATGGGGTTTAGGTCGGATAACAGGCAGGCCACTACATTCGCCTAATATCTTTTGTTTCAAGGTACTCATCCACGATGGCAGCTCGGTGAGGCCGTGCGTTATCATCCATCGGGAGGAAGGTGGGACCCACTGCACTCCTGAAAAGGCGTACATGCTGGTGTAAAATGACGTCCCGATACACCTGACCTGTTACAGTTCCTCTGTCAAAGACATGCAGGGGTGTACATGCACCAATCATAATCCCAACCCACACCATCACACCACGACCTCCATACAGGTCCAATTCAAGAACATTAAGGGGTTGCTATCTGGTTCCTGGTTCACGCCAGATGAAAACCCGGTGAGAATCAGACTATACCTGGACTCATCTGTGAACATAACCTGGGACCACTGTTCCAATGACCATGTACTGTGTTCTTGACTCCAGGCTTCACGGGCTCTCCTGTGACCAGGGGTCAGTGGAATGCACCATGCAGGTCTCCAGGTGAATAAACCATGTCTCTTCAGTCGTCTGTAGACTGTGTGTCTGGAGACAACTGTTCCAGTGGCTGCGGTAAGGTCCCGAGCAAGGCTACCTGCAGTACTCCGTGGTCGTCTGCGGGCACTGATGGTGAGATACTGTGAACGTCCCGTACTGTAGCACCTGGACACGTTTCATGTCTGCTGGAATCTTTGCGATAATCTTGAGTTCACACTTTGTGGCACACGGAGGGCCTGCGCTACGACCTGCTGTGTTCGACCAGCCTCCAGTCGCCCTAGTATTCTACCCCTCACAACGTCACCAGTGTGTGTTCTTTGGGCCATTTTCGGCACACAGTCGCCATTAGCGCGTCTGAAAATGTGTGCACACTTAGGTGCTGCACCGTACTCTGACATGCACCAACACACCTCTGCGTATGTGGACTGCTGCCAGCACCAACGTGCGACGACCGCAGGACAAGTGCACCGCATGGTCATACCCCGAGGTGATTTAAACCCGCAAACCGCCATCCAGAGCGTTGTTTCACCATGTATCAGCATTTTCCTTAATTTACGAGCATGAGTGTAGAAGGTGGTCGTATTGGTGCGAACCCGACAATGTACGTTAGCGTTGGAATTGGCTTTAAGCGCCGGTGTCACCCCTCTCCCCCACCTCTGCCGCTGGCGTTCCCTGGGAGTGGCGGTGCTGGTGCTGACGTGGCAGAACTGAATCAGGCGGGCGGCGAGCCGTGTGACGGCGACCGGCGTCTCTCTGGTCCGCCGCAGCCGAGAATAGCGGGCAAGGCCGCCCCCCCCCCCCCCCCTCCTCTGCCAGCCTTCAGCTGGACCGTGGCCAGACCTGCCCGCCGCCTCAGTTCAATGCAGCGACGCCGCGCGACGAACGTCCATCCGACGAGTCGCGAAGCCGGCAACGACCGTATCGACAGCGAGTGCGACTGCGACGCGAAATGGTCGCCGGTACGTACGCCGCGACAGCTGCGTGTTGCCGACGTGCCGATTGCTGCTCCCAAAAGGCTCCACTGTGCAGTAGCTCCTTCTTAACCCCTCTGTATACCCGCTATCTCCCGACTGCTCGGGCCATAGTAAGCAAGAAGATCGGTCGTGCTTCGAGCCATTGAACTGTTCATCCGTGTGCTCGACCCTGCGGAGAAAATATGTTACGTATGACATGTATATTTCCGCGCACCGATAGCAACTATGAAACAATAGACAACAATGTTGACAAAACCAATAATTTTAAGATGTCTGCGAAGTAAATACGACCGATTCATCAGTGAAAAAAAAAAAAAAGATTTCATATTTGCAAGTGGATAATGTATCAGTTGTTGTTGTTGTGGTCTTCAGTCCAGAGACTGCTTTGATGCAGCTCTTCATGCTACTCTATCCTGTACAAGGTTCTTCATCTCCCAGTACCTACTGCAACCTACATCCTTCTGAATCTGTTTAGTGTATTCATCTCTTGGTCTCCCTCTACGATTTTTGCCCTCCACGCTGCCCTCCAATACTAAATTGGTGATCCCTTGATGCCTTAGATTATGCCCTACCAACCTATCCCCTCTTCTAGTCAAGTTGTACCACAAATTCCTCTTCTCTCCAATTCTGTTCAATACCTCCTCGTTAGTTATGTGATCTACCCATCTAATCTTCAGCATTCTTCTGTAGCGCCACATTTCGAAAGCTTCTATTCTCTTCTTCTCCAAACTATTTATCGTCCATGTTTCACTTCCATACATGGCTACACTCCATACAAATACTTTCAGAAACGACTTCCTGACACTTAAATCTATACTCGATGTTAACAAATTTTTCTTCTTCAGAAACGCTTTCCTTGCCATTGCCAGTCTACATTTTATATCCTCTCTACTTCGACCATCATCAGTTATTTTGCTCCCGAAATAGCAAAACCCCTTACTACCCTAATCTAATTCCCTCAGCATCAGTCGACTTAATTCGACTATATTCCATTATCCTCCGTTTGCTTTTGTTGATGTTCATCTTATATCCTCCTTTCAAGACACTGTCCATTCCGTTCAGCTGCTCTTCCAAGTCCTTTGCTGTCTCTGACAGAATTACAATGTCATCGGCGAACCTCAAAGTTTTTATTTCTTCTCCATGGATTTTAATTCCTACTCCGAATTCTTCTTTTGTTTCTTTTACTGGTTGCACAATATACACATTGCATAACATCGGGGATAGGCTACAACCCTGTCTCACCCAATTACTGCTTCCCTTTCATGCCCCTCGACTCTTATTACTGCCATCTGGTTTCTGTACAAATTGTAAATAGCCTTCACTCTCTGTATTTTACCCCTGCCACCTTCAGAATTTGACAGTTTCAGTAACAATTTATAAATTAATACTTAGTTTAAATACATTATTTTCTTGCAGTATGGGTCCACAGCTCCTATATATTTTTTAACAGATTTCATCTTGCTTTCAGCTGTTAGAAGTACCTTTTGCGAATGCAATTTCGGCACTAAGCCATTTTCAGGCATACACAAAACATAACAGAAGGTAATGAGGACAATTTACAGTGGTATAAACAATACGTACAGATTTGTAGTTTATTGACGATCGTATAACGCACTTACAACGTTTTTATATATAGGGCAGAAATAACAACGTAATTTACACAACTGCACATCAAAGGACAATTAGTCAGCGATACTGGTCAATATTCCATTTTATGTGCTGCCATTTTAAGTGTATTGTATATATCGCAAAACAACGAGTGAGCACTTACAGTACCTTAGAGTAAATGTCTGTTTGTTCATTGAGTACGTATTGTGGTTTTTCTATGAAGGCGCTATAAATTTTAGTTTCTTCCGGAGCGTCCATTAACCTGTCTTTCTCTATCCTGTGTAGTGCCTTTACATATTCCTCGATGCTGCTGGTGTTATGATTACAGTTTCGTAGATCTGCAGTGAAGAAGAATTACAGTGCTCGCTTATGTTTGTGTGCTCTCTGAATTTCGTGGTGAAACATCTGCTTGTTTATATGAATGCGTGCTGTCTGTTCATTCGCACGTCTCCGAAATAACAGACATCAAGCAGAGACTGTAAATTGTCCCCATTACGCTCTATTATGTTTTATAGACGCTTGTAAATAGCTTAATGCCGAAATGAAAATCGCAAAATAAAGTTCTAACAGCCGAAAGTAACATGAAATCCTTTACATAAATTGTTCTGAGAGTACTTGCAGACTATTAGTAATCTTCAACTGTGTGAAATTTTTCGAAACAGTGATGTTTATTTAAACGGAAACCGAAAGTTTTTGCATTCTCGAGATGTTTCTCTCCGTTCCTTATTTTTTGTACGTAGTTTGCAAGCTCTTGTTGGAGGGGTTTAAGTTTCACAATTTGGCCTCAATGTTGCGTGTACAGTCTCATCGGTATATGTCCCGTCGGTAATGGTCCTCGCCAATCTAAACTTGTGACGGAACGTTTTGTAATAATTCTTCGGCTGTTTGAAGTCTTTCTTATACTCGGCATGTTTCTGTTTCTTTTTCATATTTTTGTGTTATATAGAATATATGCATTATGAAGTGCTAAATGCCGGCCGGAGTGGCCGAGCGGTTCTAGGCGCTACAGTCTGGAACCGCGCGTCCGCTACGGTCGCAGGTTCGCATCCTGCCTCGGGCATTGATGTGTGTGATGTCCTTAGGTTAGTTAGGTTTAAGTAGTTCTAAGTTCTAGGGGACTGATGATCTCAGAAGTTAAGTCCCATAGTGCTCAGAGCCATTTGAACCATTTTTTTAAGTGCTAAATCAAATATGCAAAATAAACTTTTCGGTACGCTTCCAAATATTTCCTCATAACAAGGATACCCGATGATATCTGATCTTGGCGCTGAATAACAGTCATTCCCTTGCTGTAACCAACAATACATTTTCCTTTGAAAGGAGAACTTCGTTCACTTCCGTTTTCTTTCGTGCTTTATAGAAATAATATGGACGGCTCGTTTATCCTTCCACTTTAACGCTAATATGCCATTTGAACTTCTCATTGTGCATTCCCCCATTTTTTAAATTTTACCTTAATAAACTCTCCCGACATGTTTTTCTATTAACCCTTAAATCGCGAGGTGACTTTTCTGTAACGCATACCACGAGGTGGGGTCTCTGGGACCTCTATGTTTAAGACGAGATTTAAGGCAAAATTGAAATATTTAATTTAAGCAATATAACATTTATTTTCACAATTACTTAAGTATTGTTTAAATGCTTCTAGTTTATTTTATAGCACTATACAAAGTCAGCAGCATTTTACTATTTATCACACAAGACCACGTAATTTTGTGTGGTTCTTTTAAATAGTACACACAGATAGACTGTTAGAGCACTGAATTTTACGTTCTGAAAAATTATACAATCTGTAGCAAATAAATTTCCAAATAAAACTACATTCCAAGATTTAAATTTGCTCATAAAAATTCCACCCGATAGGTACAAAAAGAAAGTCTGTCAGATTGACGTCCATTGCTGGGAACTACATTTTTCTTATCACCACTCAGGACACATTCGATTTTGACAGACACTTTAAGTAATTCATTGAAGAAACAGACAGATCCGTATCACAACGTTCCTGAAGTTCTTCCTCTGAATGATACTCTAGGTCGACAGCAGAACTTTGATCACTGGCTGATCTAAAATCGTCGTCTTTTTCGTTTATTTCTGAGACCATAGACCGACTAACAATTTCATCAAACTCGGGAAAGTTAAAAATGACACATTCGTGCCAAAACATTTTGAACTATATAAGGTACCATGCTGAAGAAAACAGGTACGTAGTTCTCGAGGCGCAGTCTAGCAGAATGGTTCAAATGGCTCTGAGGACTATGGGACTTAACATCTAAGGTCATCAGTCCCCTAGAACTTAGAACTACTTAAACCTAACTAACCTAAGGACATCACCCACAGCCATGCCCGAGGCAGGATTCGAACCTGCGACCGTAGCGGTCGCGCGGTTCCAGACTGAAGCGCCGAGAACCCCTCGTCCACACCGGCCGGCAGTCTAGGAGATTCCAACACCTATCAGTAACACGTGTCGACAATGAACACAGAAGGCGGTAAAGCAACCGACGACAAAACATCGTAGGTTCGGCAATTTGAGGAGGGTAGGGGTAGTATAGAAGCATTCCACCACAATTGGCCTTGGAGAGCGAGTCTGAAAATTTTCTCGCGGTCTGAGAGACTATACCTCGTGACCTCGAGAATTAAGGGTTAAAACGTACTGTCTCAACAGCATCCGTTCCATTTTCGTCTAAAGTTACAAGCGCTTTCGGCGAATATTACTAATTATCCATCCACAAAGAGTGTCCTTTATTTTGAATTGACTTTGATATCTCCATCACAATCGTTTCAGATGCATTGCAATTACGATCTGTTTTACCTTTCCTGAATATATTTTAAAATTATAGCAATAGCACTATGCTGACTTACAAAGTTTCCAATATTTTATCCCAAATCTCGCCCTCTTCGAGGAATTAAAATGTTTATAAAACGTGCGTCTCTTAAATTTCATTAACGATACTTCGATCGCGATGTTCTCTTCCATTACTTCTTTGAATTTTTTATTAAAACAGTTTAATACAGCTGCAAGTGTAATGTATTCATCTTGTTAGTCATATCGTTATTTCCATAATGTAGAAACATAGCGATTTGCAAAAATCTTTTCATTGGAACTGTTTTCTTGAGTATCGACGTTTCTGTGATGAGTCTTTTAGACCAGTACCTCTGTATTTTTCAGTTTTTGTTACTTGAGCTGTAATTATGCACAAAGCAAAGTATATTATAATTCCATTACAGCCGACAGGGATCCATGTCTCATCAAGTTTCTTTCTTGTATTTTCATTGCTAATTTTTTGTCTGCGTTCCGAATCGTTTCAGTGATAATATTATTCCAAAACACACTGATGAACACTATATAAAACGTCAAACACTGTTGCACTTCCACCTAACCGGTCAAAAATTCGTGACCGATGGGGGTAACGCAGGGGATTAGTACACTGGACTGGCATTCGGGAAGACGACGATCCAAACCCGCGTGCGGCCATCCTGATTTAGGTTTTCCGTAATTTCCCTACATCGCTTAAGGCAAATGCCCGGATGGTTCCTTCGAAAGGGCACGGCTGCTTACATTCACCATCCTTCTGTAACCTGAGCTTGTGCTCCGTCTCTAATGACCTCGTTGTCGACGTGACGTTAAGCACTAATCTTCTCCTCTTCCTCTAAAATTGGTGCTAGTATGCCAGGACTCTGGGTGTACTCCCACATTTTTCGCTTGTTATTTTCTTCTATCCAAATCCATTGCGTCGGTTATTCATGATTGATAGTGTCTTTACCATGCGTGTCACCTTCAGTGATTAATCTTCTTGGATGTTTTCGTGCAGAAACATAATACCGTTAACATCACTGTCATTATCGGCAGGATCTACCGAATCACTGTCGGCAATAGTAACACATTTTCACTACCATCTTCGGTAATAGATATTATTGTTACCAACAAGATAGGTATATGGGTTGTCTAATTCTTTTATGGAATTACAACCGACACGTGGTGTGTGAATGCAACGAAGGAAACTTCCTGCCAGATTAAAAGTGTGTGCCGGACCAAGACTCCAACTCGGGACCTTTGCCTTTGCCGGAAAGTTTCATATCAGCGCACACTCCGCTGCAGGGGGAAAATCTCAATCTGCAACGAACGAGTTCACGTAATTGACTAAATAGAATATTGAGAATTGTTGAACCACGACTCCGAACTGTGTTACTGTCCTTTGTCACGAGTGACGTATCACGAGCCAAGCTCGTCTTGTTTACGTGTGGTTCACACGAAGAACTGCGAGGCATGTTCGTACTTCTCCGCCCCTGGCAGCTGAGTGGTCAGCGTGACGGAATATCATACCTAACGGCCCGGGTTCGATTCCCGGATAGGTCGGAGATTTTCTCCGCTCAGGGACTGAGTGTTGTGTTGTCCTTATCATCATCATTTCATCCCCATCGACACGCAAGTCGCCGAAGTGGCATCAACTCGTAAGACTTGGCCAGGATAACGGTCTACCCGACGGGAGACCCTAGCCACACGGCATTTCCATTTTCATGCTCGTGCTTGTTGCTTATAGCCTAACTTGCTTACCACGAGTCTTGGTTTTAGGCCAAGGGCTTAATGCTTCTTTCTATAGAAATGTTACTACTATCGTGTCATAAATTTGGACCGTTTAAAGTTTCCTTACTATAGCTCTCAACAGGTGAAACAACATGTTTCTCACGGTTAAGCTTAACTTCTGAAAATTTTTCAGGAATTATAAAACATAGGTGTCAGTGGCCTGTTGTGTATCAGACAATAAATTCAAAGTTTCTGACTTGAATTCCATGTCTATCGTAACGTTGATCACACGTGATGAATTTGAAGTATATACCAGATAAAGATTCGAACACAGGTCTCCACTTTTCGCGAGAAATGCGTTTCCATTTACGCTATGCAAGGATGACTCACGGACTGACTGACAGCTCCAAAGGAAGTAGCCCCTGATTGACAAGTTGGAGCTTTGAGTCGGTTCGTGAGAAGTGCTGAGATGTATATTATGTTCAAAATCAAATGTCTCTGAGCACTATGGGACTTAACATCTGAGGTCATCAGTCCCCTAGAACTTAGAACTACTTAAACCTAACTAACCTAAGGACATCACACACATCCATGCCCGAGGTAGGATTCGAACCTGTATTTTATGTCTTAATCCTGTTGCACACAGCGTACACAGAATCTGGACAGGTCAGTTTCATCTACAAAAAAATTTGACCATATCGCCCAGATCGTCAAAATAAATATCACATGGCCACTGTCTTGTAGTACATGTGAATTTTTAGGCTAACGTATATGCTGTAGCAAACGCTGAAGTTCTGCAGTTTAACTTCTCTAATATATATCTAAAAGCAGTTCAAATACTGCACGAACATAGGACAGAGAAAATTATCTACAAAAACAAATTAAAATTAGGATACTGATCGAAAAATTTATATTTTTGCGTATTCAAAAATATCAGCTGGAGTTGTCACTTTTTAAAAAAAAATTTCCTTCTCTGTGTAACATAAACAAGTAGAGGATATTTTGATAACTTTTAAGCTTTTTACGCGGGGTAACTCAATTTATTTAAACTGAATAAAATATTACAAGAAAAATAACGTCGTAGATAGAACATTGCCAGTAGAAGGCAGGGATCCTAGTACGAATCTCGGTCCAGTACATAGTTTTGTCATGTATGGTCAACGTAGCATATATTCTCCACAGAATAAAATATTTCCTTCGCTCATCCAATCATACTTTCTAGGATTCCATACCTCAGTCGGTAAAAACGGAACCCCTATAGGATCGCTTTGTTGTCCGCCTCTCTGTCCGATTATTATGACCCCCCTTTCCTCAGGAACGGCTAGAGTTATGAAATTGAGATTTACTCGTATGTCAATGGAAATGAAATGAGCGTATGGCATCGCTGGCCGGGAGGCTCCATCCGGGGAAGTTCGGCCGCCAAGTGCAAGTCTTATCTCAGTCGACGCCACGCTGGGCGACTTGCGCGCCGGTGACGAGGATGAAATGATGATGAGGACAACACAACACCCAGTTCGCGAGCGGAGAAAATCTCAACCCGGCCGGGAATCGAAAGCGGGCCATCTTGCATGGGAGGCGAGTATGTTACCACCAAGCTAAGCAGGCGGACCGTATGTCAACTACTGAGGTCTACGGTAAAACATTTACGCTGTTAAGTCAATGTAGTCAAAATATACGACCATAAATGTCGCGTATTTTTGATACTCGCAAACTCATTCATCAAAACCCACAGGCTGTTTCCCGTTGGCCTAGAGTCACGAAATTGGACAAGAAACATGGCTTCCAAGGAAAAGGAAGGGAAAAAAATCCGAAAATAGGTAATTTGCAATTATACCAGATAAAAATATTTTTCACCGTTTATTGTCCGTCTGTCTGCTGTCTGTTTCTTTAAGACATTTTCTAACGAACGGGTAGAGCTATCAAGTTAAAATTTCGAGTTAAACACTGTCGTCTACGACCTCTTAGCGATGTCAAACTTTGAAGCTTCGAAGTTAACTCAATCAAAAGATACCGCCATTTTTGTCACGTAGTTTGATGCAACGTCACTCATCAAAACCTATAGACGAACTATCTACATGCATAATCACTTTTGTACGGTACCCTCAGAGCGCGAGTCCTGTTCCTACAACTGAGACTTTATCGTCATTTGAGATCCCTTTCACGCAATCTGTAGCTCCATCGCTCCGATTACACATTAAATTGTAGGTCCCCTAGTAAATACATACACCAAAAAAAGTTTTGCTTCACCCCGGTTCCCAGAACTCCTGAAGATAGACGTTGACTGCGGATATCGTATCACAGACACAGTCCCTTTGACTGTTCAGAGATGTCGTTAAACTAACCTAAATATTAAACAACCATGCATGAGCAGCGCTTATTAGGCGGAGTGGGTCCGACAGCCGATCAGTTCCAGTCATTGCACCACGATGGAGGTACACGGCTCGTGTTGTCTGTAGTTCAACCACGATTAGACGGTCAATATCGATGTTCGATCTCGTCCGCATTGCTACTTTGGGCCAGGAAGGGCTCTCAACAAGGGAAGTGTCCAGACGTCTCGGAGTAAACCAAAGCGATGTTGTTCTGACATGGTGGAGATACAGAGAGACAGCAACTGTCGATGACATGCCTCGCTCAGACCGCTCAAGGCCTACTACTGCACTGGATGACCACTGACTGCGTATTGTGGTTCGGAGAAATCCTGACACCAACGCCACCATGTTGAATATTGCTTTTCGTGCAGCCACAGGACGTCATGTCACGACTCAAACTGTGCGCAAGATGTTGCATGACGGGAAAATTCACTCTCGACGTCCATGGCGAGGTGCATCTTTACAAGCATGACACCATGCAGCGCGGTACAGATGGGCCCAACAACATGCCGAATGGACCGCTCAGGATTGGCATCATGTTCTCTTCAGCGATGAGTGTTGCATATGCCTTCAACCAGACAATCGTCGGAGACGTGTTTGGAGTCAACCCCGTCAAGCTGAATGCCTTAGACACACTGCCCAGCGAGTGCAGCAAGATGGAGGTTCCCTGCTGTTTTGGGGTGGCATTATGTGGGGCCGACGTACGCCGCTGGTGGAAGGCGTCGTAACGGCTGTACGATACGTGAATGCCGTCCTCCGACCGATAGTGCAGCATATTGGCGAGACATTCGTCTTCATGGACGGCAATTCGCGCCCCCATCGTACGCATCTTGTGTATGGCTTCCTTCAGGATAACGACATGGCTCGACTATAGTGGGCAGCATGTTCTCCAGACATGAACCCTATCGAACACGCCTGGGATAGATTGAAAAGGGCTGTTTATGGACCACGTGGCCCACCAACCACTCTGAGGGATCTACGCCGAATCGCCGTTGAGGAATGGTCCAATCTGGACCAACAGTGCTTTGATCAAATTGTGGATAGTATGCCACGACGAATACAGGCATCCATCAATGCAAGAGGACGCGCTGATGGGTATTAGAGGTGCCGGTGCGTACAGCAATCTGGACCACCACCTCCTAAGGTCTCGCTGTATGGTGGTACAACAAGAAATGTGTGGTTTTCATGAGGAATAAATGTGGCGGAAATGATGTTTATGTTGGCCTCTATTCCAGTTTTTTTTACAATATCCGGAACTCT
Source organism: Schistocerca piceifrons (assembly GCF_021461385.2). Taxonomy (NCBI): domain Eukaryota; kingdom Metazoa; phylum Arthropoda; class Insecta; order Orthoptera; family Acrididae; genus Schistocerca; species Schistocerca piceifrons. The sequence continues at coordinate 315,645,731 of NC_060139.1, read as the reverse complement.
TGGAACCGAGGTGATGCAAAACTTCTTTTAGAAGTGTGTATGATACAGATAGCCGTGACATGTGGAATACTATACCTAACAAACACGGAGCAGTTCCACCCTAGCTTCCTGGTTGGTGAACACTTTTAAAACGTGTAGAATATCACGGAAAGCTGAATTTCCAACAACAGTGACATCAAACTTCCTGGCAGATTAAAACTGTGTGCCGGACCGAGACTCGAACTCGGGACCTTTGCCTTTCGCGGGCAAGTGCTCTACCAGCTGAGCTACCCAAGCACGACTCACGCCCCGTCCTCACAGCTTCACTTCTGCCAGTATCTATCAGTTGGTAGAGCACTTGCCCGCAAAAGGCAAAGGTTCCGAGTTCGAGTCTCGGTCCAGCACACTGTTTTAATCTGCCAAGAAGTTTCATATCAGCGCACACTCCGCTGCAGAGTGAAAATCTCATTCTGGAAACAGTGACATCATCAAGGAAAAATTCTCGTTTTCGAGTTCGCCGCGACTGTACGCCTTGGAGTGTGTACTTTTATCTGTACGTTTCTCGTCATCGTGAGATCCTGTATTCCACAGCCTCCACCGGAAGCCATGAAACGTCCCCTTTGAACAATTTATACATGACTGTGCTTAAACTGACACACAATATTTTGTTAGCGCAACGCAATCTGACTTTCACAATTCCCTACAAAAGAATGGCCCTGACTAACATTGAACTATACCTTTCACAAATCACTTACCTCACAAAAATCTTCGCTGCTCAAGCTACTGCAATACAGCGAGCGCCACTACTGCCAGCTAAATAAAAGATTCAAACTATGGAAGGCACTAACTACTGATAGGGATAGTTAGCAAATGAAAGATATTAGTAGAGAACAAACAATGTATTTACCTTGATATCATCATATATAAATATAGCAGTTCATGACAATTTACAAATCTCAGCCATCTCTCTCCCCACATCCACCACTGCTGGCGGCTCACCTCCAACTGCGCAACGCTACGCGCTGTTCACATCCAGCTGCCGCTGCCCAACACTACAATGGCAGACAACAATGCAAACTAGCCACAGACTGCACACAGCACAGCCAGTGATTTTCATATTGAGCGCTACGTAACGTTGCCAATAAGAAAACATAAACAGCCTACTTGTAACGTTGCCAATAAGAAAACATAAACAGCCTACTTACATAGAGAAAACATAAACAGCCTACTTACATAGCCCCCATGCTCCCCACAAAAAATTTTACAAAATATTTTTGGGCAGTGGCCAATACATATTTGTTAAAATTTTTCACCATCGTAATTACAATAACAAAGAAATCAAATGCACACACTTATTGATACAATGTTGGTCAAAAGCTAAAATTTTCTCACAGTCCATAAAGATAGTCCTGATCATTCATTACAGTAGAATATCAGTGTTTTTCTCAAAGTCTGAGCAGTGAAAGAAAATGCACACGGAAGTAGTGGATTTCCATGCAGTCTTGAAGAAGTAGTGTTGTCCTTCCAACGGAAAGACAGTGCTGACTCTCGACATGCAGACAAGTATTGGGTCACAACAGAGCAAACCCACTGCAGAGTCAGTCGAAGTTTTGATGAATATTGGTAGGTAGGTCATCACAGAGCAGACCCACTATAGTCCTGGTAGAGAGTATGGTATTGGTGGGCCACCAGAGGTGCAGACCCACTGCAGTCCTTGTAGAAATAATGATATTGATGGATCATCAAAGATGTAGACCCACTGTAGTCCTTGTAGAGATAGCCAGCAGCCATCTGTTGTGACTGTGCAGGTGCACAATCACCATTGAAGAGTCTTGCGGATAATATAGCAAGTCCATAAACCACCACTTGTGCACTCACAAAGTTTTTGGAATTGTCCTTAGAACCAGCAATGCTGTTATCCAGTCCCTTGCTGAATTATTAACACACGTGCAAACACTAACAGTCCCTACTTCTCACATATTGTCCATATACTATGACCAACAGAAACGTGTGCAGTGAAATGTAACTTAATTTGAAGAACTGGTGTCTGTACAATTATAAATTTACAACATGAAAATACAATTACAAAGGTACAAAATACATTATTAAAGAACATAGCAATATAGATAACAATTGTAGTAACACAGGCTTTACAAAAGAATAGAAATAAACATATACATCAGTGTTACAGGAATTATGAGATAAGTAGATACATAAAAGATCAGAATAACTTTTGGAACACCAACTTTACACATGAGCATTAAAACAAAACAGAATAAATAATGTCTAAGCATATTTACAAGGTAAATAACATATTATTAATGCCAATTATATTTGAGGATAACAGTATTCCTCATCATAGTGAATGTAGCTTAATATTAAAAGAGGAAAAAATTCTATGAAACTACACAGAGACAGGAAGAAAACAACTACACAAGGGTACACAAACACATAGTGGGATAACACCAATAGGAAAGGATAGGGTTCGTTTTCAGTGTAACATTTGGTACTGCAGTCCAACCCAAAACTTCATATATCTTTCCTCTTATTTCGTCCTTTGTTTCCACCAAAAAAATTCTATCTAAGCATGCTTTCTGTATTTATATGTTCACACATTTCTCACCTCAACATTTATTTCTAAGAAAATCCTACCTAAACCTGTTTTCTGTACTTTTTTTGTATAACTTCTCAATGCATTCTTTACCTATTCTCCATAGTCAGTTTCTTATATAGTCTACCCCCTCTTAAGCTAACTTAAATCTACTGAGCTCAGATGCTAAACTAAGGGACGAGGCAATGGAGCAGCACATAAAACAATTAATATAAACAGCAATGGAAAAAAATGGAAAATAGCAAAGCAAGCTACAGTAAATCTAAATTACCAAGCAATTCAACATTACAACTAATATGAGGCAATGCGCAGCAAACAAAAAAATAAATCTGGCTTAGCAGAGTAACACAAATTAAAGTTCAGTAGCACTATGCCTGGCAAACAGCAGCTTATATCTAAACATGACATAGCTCAAGCAAAAAAAATAGTACACTAAAGATAACAATGCAGATAAGGGAAATGTATAATCACATCTTAATGTCAGAGTAATTAAAGTGGTGCACCACAACAACTTATTGTAAAAGAAATATTACCATGTACTTGAAAAGAATATTATGTATGCAGTTACTAGTTCCTTCTTATTGTTCTTTCCTTTCCAAGTGCTCCTTTTTTAAAGAATGTGGATCATAAAATAATTATTTAATAGATCTGTTGACAGAAAGTGTTCACATTAGCAAATGCAATTTATTTTATAAAAGCAATGCTGCAACACAGCTGGAAACCAGATATCAAGTGAAATAAGCAATTACGCAAACCAAAGCATAAAAACATCATTCAATAGTCATGTGGCATTTCGTAAGTCAGTAGCTCTCAACTCTCATAGAAAGACACTTGTCATAATCAGGTGTGCAGATGTACGAATATTTCCCATCAATTCATAAGCATTGCAGTAATTAGCACAAAGTACGAGTAATCATATGTTTTCAGGTAATGAGCGTGTAATATTTGCGATGCTTTCTACAAAGGAATGTCAATAGCAAGGTTAATGGAAGTAATGAGGGTGTCGCATTTGCAATATTTTCTCTAAAGGAATGTCAATGGCGAGGATAAAGGCCTGCCTTTTTTCCTTTTTTTTTTCTACCTGTGCTTCCGGAAAGGCACACCCTAATGGCTTGTTCTCCAGGTGTTTGACACAGCTGCGTGCCCACAAGGCATTACGTGCAGGTGGTCACTTAACTTTCTTACAGAAATATTTACGACACCAGTTTCCGCTACTGTGACAGTCTCACATAAAAATATTTCACAGGTCAAGAATTAGCGTTGCAAATCTGTAGAAAGAAAATCCTATAAATATAAGTGTCCAAATAAAATATTCGTCAGTATTGTGATACAGTCACGCATTTACGCACATTTCATAACTCTTAAAGTACGATTCTTGGTTTCCAACATACTTCTTATTCCTCATATACGGTAGCATCATCTTATTGATCATAAACATATCTCAACAGCATAGTACACATCGTCGTCGTAATAATAACATCATAACACCTCAGTCAAATCTCAAAAACGTCGTAGCTTTCTGCAATAATTTCAAAACCTAAAAAAAATTCTCTGCTCATTTCAATAGTGTCATCTACCTCAAACGTACTTTAAAATCATGCTCCCTTACCAAATATATCATTCAAAGCTCTCATAGTATCACAATGGTTCCGAAAAAATATGAACAGATCACACAGTACAGACAAAATACAATTTCATAAGTGTGAAGTTATCCAACTCTGTAATTGCGTAAACATATGTCACTGATGTAATAAAAAAAGTTTATCTCTCAGTTACATGATCAGATAGCTGTGTAATTTGTGTGTTAGAGAAATATGGTACCGATGTGTAAAGTTGTATAAGCAAATACCATAATAGCTAGGGTTCCTTGTGGTTGCCACACACATGGTACACAAAGTAAGTGTGTACCCCCCTGAGGATTAATGTAATTATACCTCAGGTGTTACAGATTACAGCAATGGAATGAAATGGATCACGGAAAACTTTCTTTGTAATTCAAAAATCTTTAAAAATAAATGTTTTAAGTACAAAATTAATCACTCAAATACGTGTACTGTAGCGCTAAATGTGCGTCTTGTTGCAACATAATCTGTGTAGAAGTGTCGTAGTTATCGTCCTCCGAAAGCTAAGTTCTGCAGAAGTCAATGTACTTACCTCATGATAAACAAAAGTGAAATGCTTTGTGAATAGATATCTTAGTTATTACGCTTATTGCCGTGATGAGGAAAGTACTGTGCTGTAACGTATTGTTGTGCTACGGAAAAGGCAGTCTCATTGTAGCTATACCACAAAAGTTACTACTAAAACCTGTTTTACTTTCCAGAATAAAACAGAAAACTGTGCAGATATAAAACAGAAACACTGCAAAAGCAACATTGTAAATTGTCACTCATTGGTAGCGTCGTGATAAAATCGTGTAGCTGTCACATAAACTAACCACTGTGCCATCTGGTATCTCACTGAAAGTATTTTAAATCCAGAATATATTTTCAAGTAAACCAAAATGTTGCATTAAAATCTCGTTAGCAGTACTGGTAAATGTTATAAGTATGTAAGCCTTATAGTCGTTCCATAATTGTGCAACTAACAAGCAAGAATGTACACACACAATACCACTGTGACGTCTGTTCACTATAACAATGCATTCGTCATTTCTGTTTCAATAAGTTCTCTTGGTTCTTGACTGGATATTTAACTTCAAACATTGTTGCATGTTAACAGATTCTAAGTCTGACAAGCATACTAGTAATGTAAAGTGAAAAGTTTTATGGCAATGACAAAGTTAAAAAGCAGATTATCTTTCAATAAACGGTTTTACATGTGAAATGTGGTGTAAACCTTTACTCTTCCTAGTACGCAGAGTTTCAACTTCAACGCAATTATCATGCGGTATACGTCGGTAAAGAATACTGGAATTTTTCTCAAGGTTAGCGCCTATGTTATTTTTCTCTGAGCCAGCCGGCGCACGCGGCTGCCTGCGGCGCGAGTCATTGTCTGTTTCTTTGTTGGCGCGCGTCGTTATTGGGATTAGGAGACCTAACTTCTACTAATTTACCTTGACGAGAAGGCCCTGCCCTGTTTGAAGCTCGCCAGTTCTGATGGAATTCAGGTCTGTCGTTTTGTCGGTAGTTTACATAGTTTCTTGTTTGTCGGTCATGTGGTGGAGAATTTCTCCCAGAATCGTAACTGCGCGCTGAACTGTTGCGTCTGAAGTTATTCTGTCTCCCTTGATAATAATTGTTTTTGTTCCCATATTGTCTGTTTCTATGGTAATATCTGTCATGTTCATTACTACGGAAATGCGATCTTTCTCTGTAACTATTATTACTCTGCCAGTGGTAGTCATACGGGTGGTGTCTGTTTTGGTCACGATTTGTGTTGTGAGAATAGCTTTGTCGTGTCCAGTTATTATTTCTTTCATCGCGGAATTGCGACTGATGTGATCTGTAATTGTTGTGCTCCTGCGTTCCGCGATTGTCAGTGTCACTTTCCAGTTCTTGTAACAGTCCCTGAAAAGCTTCAATGTCGTCTTTGCAACGTCCTGCCAAAATAATATGTCGCAAATGTTCAGGCAGTTTAATTAAGCAAATTCGGATGAGTTCTGAGGGGCTGTATGGGTTTGAAAGATACTGATTCTTATGCAACATGTCTTCAAAATATTTCATAAGACTGGAAAATTCAGATTGTTCGAAACGTTTCATCATTATGATGCTATGTTTTACTTGGTCTTGTGTGGCTTGAGACCAATATGCTGAGAGGAAGGCATGGTAAAACTCTCCTTCACTGTGGCAATCGTGAATGACCGATCGCATTCTTACCGCTGGTTCATTCTCTAAATAGCCACACATAAATTCTAACCTGTGCTCCAATGACCAGTTGGGAGGAAAACAATGAGAGAATTGATGGAGCCACGCTTGTGGATGAATGTCGTTGCCGGAATTCTTAAATGTTTTGAATTTACGTGTAGTAATGAACAGCTTATAGTCAAAATCATCATGTCGGCGAGTCGCATGTCGGTCATTGTTACGTCGTGTCGGCTGTTCAATCTCAAAATTTGGTGCACATTGCCAATTTCTTTCATAATTTCCGAAATGCGCTGTGTTATTATTTTGTGGCTGTTCCATATTTCTATGTCCCTCTTCCCGTATTGGGGCGCGAGTGTCCTCTGAAATACGTAATTCTTGTACTACTTGTGCCAACTGATCTTGCACTTCCCGGATTTCTCTTTTGTACTGTGTATTGATTTGATTTTGATTTTGTTTGAATTTTCTAATTTCTACATACTCTTCAGTGTCAGTGAAGGCTACAGGTGTTGTGTTATTCAGATCATCATCTACCTTTGTAGATAAGTTAGTGAACTGATCTGAAAGTTCGGCTACTTTATCCGATAGTGAAATTATTTCCTCTGTATGTTTTTCTGAACCAAGTTTCAGAGTATCTACTGTGTCCTTTAAGTTTTTCTGAGTTTTTGCCAGTTGCATAACTGAATCGGTAGATGCAACTGAGTCAATTTTAGCTTGCAATGTGTCGTGATTTTCATGAACAATGGTTTGCAGTTCTTTTATGGCTGCTTCATGATTCTGTAATACATTTTCATGCCGTGAAAAAATGGGTTGAAAATGCTCACAAATTTGTGTTTTTACGTCATTACAGACTTTTTGACATTTCGATTCAATGTTATGTAACTCACTAGTTAAATCTTCACGTGTTTGTTCAAGTGTGGTGTCTAACTTTTGAAGATTTTGTCCCATTGCGTCTAACTGTTGCTGTGTTTGTCTCTGGTGTTGTTCCATTGTGTCTAACTTTTGAAGATTTTGTTCCATTGTGTCTAACTTTTCAAGCTTTTGTCCCATTTGTTGCATTAATTGTAATAACAATGCACTGGTGTCTGAAACATGTTCCTCAGTGCTTTTCGGCAGTGAATTTGCACCGGCAACATTCACATTTTGACAAGCGGAAAATGTGTCTTGACTCATTTGAGAAAACGGTGAGGACGCAAAACCTGAATCTACAGTATTTGCAAAATTGTGTCCTGTCATTTCGGATTCCTGAGGCGAGCTGTTGTCGACCGATCGATCGATAATGCTTCCCTCTTCACTAATTGTTTCACTGTCCACACCATTGTTTTCCGCCCGCTCCATTTCCCTATGCACAATTACCAAATTACTACTTTGAACATCAGTTAATTCATTACTCGGTGGTGCTAACACACTGCTTTCATTTTCACTGTCATTTCTCAGTTTACTTTGGAGCCTAGTATTACGTTTTTCACACGCCATTATTGTCACAGTATTTCACACGACAACACAGAAAAACACAATTTGAAGATCAAAAATAAGAGAACACATTAACATAGCACTGAAAATAATATCTAGTTCATTGCAGCTGCGGAATACTTGATGCAAATCTACATGCATGCCACAACTGTTTTACTGTACAACAATGAAAGTCTGCAACTACAAAGGAGATTTTCTCTACAATTACGCGCTAGCAATAAACAAAATCTACACTAATTACACAAACGACAAGAAAAAAAATCAGAAGATTCCAGTGAGGTATCCTCGGCTAAGGGTCGACATATGAAACGTCCCCTTTGAACAATTTATACATGACTGTGCTTAAACTGACACACAATATTTTGTTAGCGCAACGCAATCTGACTTTCACAATTCCCTACAAAAGAATGGCCCTGACTAACATTGAACTATACCTTTCACAAATCACTTACCTCACAAAAATCTTCGCTGCTCAAGCTACTGCAATACAGCGAGCGCCACTACTGCCAGCTAAATAAAAGATTCAAACTATGGAAGGCACTAACTACTGATAGGGATAGTTAGCAAATGAAAGATATTAGTAGAGAACAAACAATGTATTTACCTTGATATCATCATATATAAATATAGCAGTTCATGACAATTTACAAATCTCAGCCATCTCTCTCCCCACATCCACCACTGCTGGCGGCTCACCTCCAACTGCGCAACGCTACGCGCTGTTCACATCCAGCTGCCGCTGCCCAACACTACAATGGCAGACAACAATGCAAACTAGCCACAGACTGCACACAGCACAGCCAGTGATTTTCATATTGAGCGCTACGTAACGTTGCCAATAAGAAAACATAAACAGCCTACTTGTAACGTTGCCAATAAGAAAACATAAACAGCCTACTTACATAGAGAAAACATAAACAGCCTACTTACAGCCATTGCTCCACTCATGTAATCATAGAGGCCGTGTGTTCTGCAGACGCACTCATTCACCTTCGATTGTTAAGTTCCTGTCCTGCGTAACGTATTTCTAGCCCTCGTGGCGTGCACGTCACTAGCCCAACAATCTCCCTACTGTCAGTAAGCCTATTACGCGTGCGTAGTTCGGCGCTTTTCGAAAAAAGAGAGCCTGCCATATTCTGTTATGATTAAAACGAACATTTTCGTTTAGAATACACTAACGTTCATGTGAGGAGCATGATACTGCTGCTCGTCTGACCGATCTTGTGAGATTGATTTCTGGTTGCGAAAACATATATGATGAAATCTGCGAGTGCTTAAATTATGATGCTTAAGAACCAGGATCGAGCTACCCATTATCACACAAACTAACGCACTGAAATGCATTGATCTGTTATGAGAGTATTCAGTACAAAATTCGTATGACTATACCATCCTTTTGACACTCAGAGAAAAGCGAATGAAAAACAGAAACCGAAAAAATTGGTAGATCATTTCCCGAAGGAGAAATGAAAGCAAGTGACATAATCTACAGTACGTTTTAAGTGTAATTTCGTATATAAGTTATCGGTTTTCGGCAGTAAGGCGTATAAAGTGCAGTTAGCTATCAAATTTGTCAGGTAGTATGCTTTGTAAAAACAGTAAACAGCAGTTTCTGGTAACAACTTGTGTATTTTGGATTATACGTGTTTGTCGGTTATGTGTGCAGTCTCAGGTCCGCATTAACTCGAATAGTCGGAAGCTTTCTGTACTTCGGAACGGTTCAAGATATTGAAACATAATGTAACGTAGAAACTGCCAGCCATGCCAAAGTTTGAATTTCATTGATACGCTAAAAGCCTTGTCACTATGTGAACTCACACCAACGAAATTATCGTACTGAAAATTACTGCATTTCCCTGTCATCCTTTGCGCAATCTCTTGCTATTCGTAAGATTATATTTATAAAAATAGTTTCTTTCTATCTCTTTACAAACAATTTTGAGCAAACGCGTTGTCGTCTATTCACAGTTTGCGACACACCCTACTTTGATTTCGCTGACACACGAATCTAGCAGTAAATGGGGTATGGCTGCCCACATCGCTTCGCTACTTAGAGGTCGCGCAGTTTTGATACATTGTACAGGGCATCAAAAACTCACAAGCATCTACGCTTTTGTAGGTGCGCTGTATTACAGCGTGCCCTTTAAGTACGTTGGGGTGCCCATACCTTTAATTAATGTAGCCTTAGGCATTCAGCTCTTCGGCTCATACCGAATAATAGGACAGATCGTTAAGCATTTGGAAATGGGTTGCCTTTGTTGTTCTACATTCATCTATTCGATATACTTTAAAAATAAATTGATATCTATTAGCAGGCAAAAGGAAATAAGGAGAAAAGGAAAGGCTGGTGCAATGCTGTGAATTATACGAAACAAGTAAGAGCATCTGACATTATCTTCAGTGGTGGCCGGTTCTTGTACACCTTCCGCATCTTCACTGACTGAATGACGCAGCAATGTATATACACTATGTGTTCAAAAGTATCCGCACACCCCCAAAAACATAATATTTTTCATATCAGATGCATTGTGCTGCCACCTCCTGCCAGATGCTCCATATCAGCCACCTCAGCAGTCATTAGACATCGTGAGAGAGCAGAATGGGAAGCTCCGCAGAACTCACGGACTTCGAACGTGGTCAGGTGATAGGGGTGCCAGTTGTGTCATACGTCTGTACGCGAGATTTCCACATTCCTAAACATCCCTAGGTCCACTTTTTCCAATGTGATAGTGAAGAGGAAACGTGAAGGCACACGTACAGTACAAAAGCGTACAGGCCGACCTCGTCTGTTGACTGACAGAGACCGCCGACAGTTGAAGAAGGTCGTAATGTGTAAAAGGCAGACGTCTATCCAGATCGTCATACAAGAATTCCAAACTGCATCAGGGTCCACTGCAAGTACGATGACAATTAGGTGGGAGATGAGAAAACTTGGACTTCATGGTCGAGCGGCTGCTTATAAGCCTCACGTCACGCCGGTAAATGCCAGACGTCGCCTCGCTTGGTGTAAGGAGCGTAAGCAGTGGACGATTGAACGTTGGGAAAACGTTGTGTGGAGTGACGCATCACGGTACACACAGTGGCGATCCCATGGCAGGGTGTGGGTATGGCGAATGGGAAAATGTCATTTGCCAGCGTGTGTAGTGCCAACAGTAAAATTCGGAAGCGGTGGTGTTATGGTGTGGTCGTGTTTTTCATGCAGGGGGCTTGCACCCCATGTTGTTTTGCTTGGCACTATCACAGCACAGGCTTACATTGATGTTTTAAGCACATTCTTGCTTCCCACTGTTGAAGAGGAATTCGGGGATGGTGATTGCATCTTTCAACAGGAACGAGCACCTGTTCATAATGCACGGCCTGTGGCGGAGTACTTACACGACAGTAACATCCATGTAACGGACTGGCCTGCACAGAGTCCTGACCTGAATCCTATAGAACATCTCTATGATGTTTTGGAACGCCGACTTCGTGCCAGGCCTCGCCGACCGACATCGATACCTCTCCTCAGTGCAGCACTCGGTGAAGAACGGGCAGCCATTCTCCAAGAAACCTTCCAGCACCAGATTGAACGTATGCCTGCGAGACTAGAAGCTGTCATCAAAGCTAAGGGTGGCCAACACCATATTCAGTTCCAGTATTACAGATGGAGGACGCCACGAACTTGTAAGTCATTTTCAACCAGGTGTCGGGATACTTTTGATCACATAGTGTATGTTGTGCCAGTCCATCGTCACATGGCTATCCTCGTAACAGTCTACATCGACATTACGTACACTCTGGAAGGCACATTATGATGTGTGACGAAATTACTTTCTGTGCCTATGTCACTTCCTCCAGTTTCTGTTCGTAGCGAATGATGCGCGAATGAACGATTGTTAGTACAGTAAGTCGCCGGGTGAGCTCGAACCTCTGTAATTTTAACTTCGTACGCATAGGACGAAGCAGTATATTAGCTTACTCTTCTAGGATCGTACCTACTCTGAATTTTAACAGTAAACAACACCTTACTTGTAGCGTATGGCAATGTATTTGTTTGCGCAACTCGGTCACACTTCCGAGCTTACTGTGATGAAATGCGCGGTATTTCTTTAGATCTTAATCTGTGATTCCTGTCTGGTAAGAATCTCACAGTGGTGAGCAATACTCAAGTAGCGGTCGAAAGAAGTTTTTCTAAGCCACCTCATCCATAGGTGGCCTACACTTCTGACGAATCTTCCAATGAATCTCGATTTGGCATCTATTTTTCCCACGATTGGTTTTATGTGATCTTCGGACTTCAGATCGCTCCGTCCGCATACTCTTAGATTTTTAATGGATGTGTGTGCTTCCAGTGATTGCTCGGCAACTAGTGGCGGGAACAACAGAACGAAAACAATCGATGCAGTCGGACGTTGAAAAACAGTCGATTCATTTGATTGTGGTTTTACATATGGGTTGAATTATTAATTTTTTTTTCTTTTGAGTGAAACCAATCTGTGGGAACAACCGAATGAAAACATTCTAGCCAGTCGGTTGCAGCTTTACGTGTCGGTTGGATTTTTCATTCACTCTTTTGAGAGAAAGCAGTCTGTGGGAGCAACTGAGCGAAAACAGGCAAAATACACCGGCGCATTCGGTCCTGAACGGAAACATTTGATCGCGTTTAGGCATTATTAAATCATTACCGTTGACTGCACTCAGTTATCGCCTGCAGTCGCTGTTATTGCCATTCCGATATCTGCTTTTTATTGAGTGCCAGTAAGTAGCTTTTAGTTCAGTTTGTCGTTCATGTTTATTAATAGCCGTTTACTTAATAATGAACTCTGATCTGGATTATAATGACGAGATATACAACACCGTGGGAATGGAAGCAGTCATACGACTGAATAAAATATGATCCTCGAGATACTTCCATTGCGATACGCAGTATCTATGTAAGGATGATTCATGTTATGAAACTAAACGGATTAAATAAATTCAAAGAAAATTAACGAAAGAATATTTCTCACAAAAGATAATTCCTACAAAAGTTTAAAAAGCAAATGATAATGTCAAACAATTAAAAATAAATTATCTCTTATCCTTTCTGGTCAGCTCACATCAGCATTTATCGAAATAAAATTATCGGTGATGGTTGTAAACTAGCGGGAAAGGGAGAAACAGAGTTTCAATAAATATAAATAACGAAACAAATGTTCATTATTGTAAATATAAATTTATAATATACGAAAAATTCACATTAAAGTAAATAAATTTATAAATTTTGAAAATATTTTATTTTTAGAAATAAACTTTTTAATCACTTCTTTTTTAAATAGGTCACATTATTTGTGTCTAAAAATGTTGGCAGCCCTAGTCGTTGTCCACGTATAACAGGAAAGTCTGAAAAAGTGCGTAAATGAAGTCATTCAAACCCAGAAATTGAGTGAAAAATATTCATACACCTCTCTGGCTGGAGACTACTTTCACTCGACTGAAAAAAATCACCTAAAGGAAAAACAATCGACTCACCAAACGGTTGTTAACAGCAGTCGGTTTTTCCATCACCATCATCAAACTGTGTAATCATACAACAACTGGTTTTGTCCTATTTCGCAATACGTTACACTTGTTCATGTTGAGAGTCAACTGCCAATCTACATCTACATCTACATCCATACTCCGCAAGCCACCTGACGGCGTGTGGCGAAGGGTACTTTGAGTACCTCTATCGGTACTCCGTTCTATTCCAATCTCGTATTATTCGTGGAAAGAAAGATTGTCGGTATGCCTCTGTGTGGGCTCTAATCTCTCTGATTTTATCCTCACGGTCTCTTCGCGAGATATACTGCTTGACCTCGGTGAAGGTATGTTCTCGTAACTTCAACAAAAGCCCTTACCGAGCTACTGAGGGTCTCTCCTGCAGAGTCTTCCACTGGAGTTTATCTATCATCTCCGTAACGCTTTCGCGATTGCTAAATGATCCTGTAACGAAGCGCACTGCTCTCCGTTGGATCTTCTCTATCTCTTCTATCAACCCTAAAAAATGGCTCTAAGCACTATGGGACTTAACATCTGAGGTCATCAGTCCCCTAAAACTTAGAATTACTTAAACCTAACTAACCTAAGGACATCACACACATCCATGCCTGAGGCAGGATTCGAACTTGCGACCGTAGCGGTCACGCGGCTTCAGACTGAAGCGCCTGGAACCGCTCGGCCACAGCGGCCGGCCTATCACCCTATCTGGTACGGATCCCACACCGCTGAGCAGCATTCAAGCAGTGGGCGGACAAGTGTGCTGTAACCTACTTCCTTTGTTTTCGGATTGCATTTCCTTAGGATTCTTCCAATGAATCTCAGTCTGGCATCTGCTTTACCGACGATCAACTTTATATGATCATTCCATTTTAAATCACCCCTATTGCCTACTCCCAGATAATTTATGGAATTAACTGCTTCCAGTTGCTGACCTGCTATATTGTAGCTAAATGATAAAGGATCTTTCTTTCTATGTATTCGCAGCACATTGCACTTGTCTACATTGAGATTCAATTGCCATTCCCTGCACCAAGCGTCGTTTCTGTGGAGGATTCCCCAGTTACTGTACATAGTCTGAGGTTGAAAGGTTCCACTCTGCGATGCCACAGCCCTGTCGATAGTACGTGAAATAATGAGCCTACTTCGGCTGTTTAGTACTTGACGGAATATAGAATGTCGAGGTGGCACCATTATTTTATACGCGCTGAGGTTCTCTTCAACACGATCAAAAGCCATAGCTGTAGTTTCTGCAGTTTGTGACTGTGTAAATCAGAAAACTTGTGGTTACTGTACCAAAATACTGCCGAGGTCATTAGTCTGATTGCCGGTGGTTGCGCAGCCGACCCACCGCCAGCGGGGCGGACGTCCCTGCGCCGCCACCTGGAGGAGCTGCTCAAGACGATGCTGAGGGTCTGGGCCAAGCAGGTGGTCGCCGTCTCCGTCACGGGGGGCCGACAGTGCGGTAAGGCCTGGCGCCTAACACCGTGTGTGTGCTACTCACCAGCTAACACCCCACTAACCGCACGGAGTGTGTCAACAGTGTGTGTAGAACGAGGCTTTTGTCTAGGCGCCTAATGACACTGCAAGACATGAATTGAACCCGTGGATTTAATTTCAAAGAATATTCTTAATTTTTTTATTTACTAGCGATTCATCGAGAACATTAACACATTTCATCACACTATGTGAGCGTGGAAGTAGTTGCCATGGAGTAACTGATGAAATCAAAGTGAAATTGCTTTTAACAAATGGGAATTTTATTCCTAAAAGCTTTTTTTTTAAGAAACATATTTTCAAGAAACAAATTATAATCTGAAAGCACCATCTAAATATGAAGTTACAATTTATTCAGAGATAGAAACACTTTTTTTTTTACAGTGTGAGCTTTCGGGCTGAGAACCTTGCCGCTCCCTTTTGATACGGCCGTAGTCACGACCGCTCACAACAACCTCTGAAACACTACACAGGTGCAAACCTGCAACACACCACATTACCTTAAAGTAAAAGTTTTAACAATTCACACAAGCACACAAACTGTGCACCACGTACGAGGGATGCAAATGGTACAAAACACTAAAGTCACTAAAATTAAAAGATTAACTTGCCACCGAAGGTGCAACTTGATTTTAACTTCTAAAGAAAAGTCTTACGGTGGAAGGGTGGCAACTTTGTACACTAAACTGACCGTTTAAATAAAATCCCATGAAATGCAATCTTACATAAAATTATATAAGGTTGGCCAAACATGCTCTACAGTACACATATACCGCCTCTCAAAATGATAGACAAGATAAAAACACATTTCAGGAACTAGGCCGTTACACTTCGAGCAATAAATTCGTTAACACACCGAATCCGACAAACGTGACGGAAGCAGCTGTTAACGTACGGCAGATTGATAGGGAGATTACCGAACAACCCGAACCGCAGCTTGCTCTAACCAGCCCCTACTCCACAAGGGAAAAACGGATCACCCAACTCATAAATAACCACCTTCCCGCGGGTGGGCAAACGGAGAAGAATGGTGGGCGACTCCAAAACAAAGCGACTGGTGACCTCACCAAGAAAACAAGTAGAATTTAACAAGTAAAGGAAACAACATATCACGAATCACTTAACTTCTAATAAACTGCGATTTCTGGCGAAGACCTGTCGCAGCACCCTCAAAACGATCTCCCGAACCGTCCGCTGCCAGCCGCTTCAACGGACGCAGGAAGGCGCGCCGATCTCCCATCTCACGGCGTCGCAGCTCGCACCGGCCAGACCGGTGTCGTGGGTCGACTCCTGTTGCTCTCGTCTCGGCCGCGAAGCCACTACGCCTCGCTATACGGCGCGGCCCATCGGACTCGCGTGGCGACCTCACATGCGCCGACTCAGTGTGCGACCGACCAACTGATCGATCCAACCGCCAATTACGGTTGCCTGAGCAACTCGAGCAGACTGGCGGCCTAACGCGCAGACTCAGATGCAGGAACTAAGCCCCCGACCGGGCGACCAATCGTCGAGTTCTCTCACTGCGCCACAAATTCGGACGAGAGACCGACCCCAGACTGACTCGAGACTCACCCAGACTGACAAACTCACGAGCTCATAGCGCCCCTTAAATGTACGTGAACAGGCAACCTTACCCCTTTCCCACCAGAGGGAGACACCAACGCTGCGATTACCACAGCGGCGCCACTGCCAGAAACGGAGGGCGACTGCTTCACACAACGCGCTGCGGCGCGCTCTTCAAAACAGCAATTTTTTACCACGGCTCATGAATATCACGTGACAAATGATTACCGTGTGCCGTACTGGGACTCGAACTCAGATCTACTACTTGTCTCGAGCAGTCATTTTACCCACTGGAATATTCGAGTGTGTGAGAATGGGACCATCGGATTTGATGGAGGTATCGGGGTTCACCACAGACGTAAAGCTCTCCTTGTGGTATTCAGAAATTTAGTCTTCTGCAGCAGACGTCACACTATCACCGTGTAACATCATCTATAGTCTTGATAATGGTCTCAGTTCGGCGATGAAAAGTGTCCACAAGTTTCTTCATGTAAACGCTACCGAGCTGAAGCCACTCATCGATGACCAGGTTGATCGCTGTTTTCCACTTTCTGTCAAAATAGTTCCTAACATTTCTTAAGAGAATTACATTTTCCTGGAGACATATTGAGTCTCAACTTTATCGTCTATACGGACGTAAGTTATGAATTAAAATTTGTTCTAAGGCGAGGACTTGAACCGGTATCTCCGGCTTGCTGGGTAGATGTGCTATCCAGGCATTGTGGACAACACAGTTGCATAGTTTTAGGGAGGGCATTGGACTAGGGTAGTCCGCGCATCTGTGTGCTAAAGTTACATATTGGACTCCCCCTGAAATTTTGGCTGCCGTGACAGCGCAGCCCGAGATCTAGGTTAGTCATCGAATGTGAAACCAGGAAATACGATTGCGCTAACAAATTGACCGCTAGTAAAGCCCAATGTTTACGTCCACGCCATGTTGAGCAGTGCAAGGGGGAGTCCAATACGTAACATTTATCCACCTGTGTCAGCCACAATGCCAGGGTGGTGTGTGGACAGTCAGTGCCTAGTAAGCAGCAAACCTGGGTTAAAGACTCAACCTTGGCACATGTTTTAATTCGCTACTTCAGCTTCTGTCCTTATCGAAGATAAAAGTTGACACTCATTATGTCTCCAGGAAAATGTAAGTACATCAGATCAACAGATCACCTAAGCCTCAGATACATACAGGACTTCCCCATCACATGCAAAGTTGGGGTGCTGTTCCAAAATTGGAGAATCTCGGCTATTCTAACGATTTAGGAAGGGGAAAGTCAAGATGGAAAATTCAAATGGCTCTGAGGACTATGGGACTTAACATCTGAGGTCATCAGTCCCCTTGAACTTAGAACTACTCAAACCTAACTAAACTAAGAACGTCACACACATCCATGCCCGAGGCAGGATTCGAACCTGCGACCTTAGCGGTCACGCGGTTCCAGATTGTAGCGCCTAGAACCGCTCGGCCACCCCGACCGGCAAAGTCAAGATGGACTGAGGTGTGAGCCACTCGGAGTGGCCGTGCGGTTTGAGTCGCCATGTCACAGATTGCGCGGTCTCTCCCGCCGCACGTTCGAGTCCTCCCCAGGACATGGGTGTGTGTGTGTTGTTTAAGTTAGTTTAAGCAGTGTGTAAGTCTAGGGACCGATGACTTGAGCAGTTTGGCCCCTTAGGAATTCACGCACATTCGAACGTTTGAACTGAGGTGTGAATTGATGTTTGTGTTAGTGAGGAAACTGGAGTAGGGTTGTCCCTGCAGCTGTGTTAGCCGCATTACCGGGGTTGTGTAGTGGATAGCACGTCTGTGTAATGAGCACCGGCACTGTAGCTCAGCGTGTTCGGTCAGAGGGCTAGCTGGTCTGTATAATAAAAAAAACTGTGTGAAGGGTTCAACAACGAACATCAGCGGATGTCATGTGACGTCCGCTACGTCCAAATACAACGGACAATAACGAACAAAAAATGCAAAAAATGAAAAGAAGAGTAGGAGACCCAGGATCAAGTCCAACCTTGACACAAGTTTTGATTCATCACTTCAGCTTCTACCCTTATCGAAGATTTCCAAAGGAATTACGATTGGGGTCTATGGTGGGCCAATCGAGCTGTGATAGGATGGCAGAGTGCTCCTCAAACCAAGGAAGTATGTGTGCCGCTCTGTGAACACAGCTTTTGTCATCTCGAAAGACTGGACTGTCGCAATATTTACTCACCGTCAACTTACAGAAGGAAGAGCAACAATGATGAACGAGAATGTTGAAATAAACTGCCTGGTTCATCGTCGCGGTAACCGAAATGAGTTGGCTCAACTCACCGTTCGAAAAACGCACTCAAAACATCACGTATCCACCTCTAACCTGAACTATAGCCTCCGCAAAGTGCAGGTTAAATGCCTCATTGCGCCATCCAGGGGTTCGAGGCCATACATCATTTGAAAAGAGGCAAAATTTCGATTGCCTGACCACACAACACTCTCCCAGTCGGCTACTGCCCACTTTCTGTGTCGTTTGGCCCACTGAAGACTTGGAGCTTTATGTGCCGCTATGAGTAATGGCCTTTAGCAAGGTATCCTATTCCACATGTCCACTGCAAGCAGTCCTCCTCGCGTTGTTCACTCGAAAACTGGTTATCGTGGAGCTGCATTCACAGACAGCAGCACTTCCTGTCGGATTTGAAACCGATTGACGTTGACACACTTGTCTGCAGTAACTGTAAGTTAGGATCTTTTCACAACCACTGTTGTTGCGACGTGTTACACGGCTGCGAGTAGTTCTCCATTTCTTGTAGCCACGTTAGGCACCAACAAATTGGGTAGCTAGATGCAAGGTGTGATCATAGGCGCGTCCGGACACGAAAGATCCTTTCTGCCATTCTGATATGTCTCCACATCGACCCATCTTGCTGTGGTGATCTCATACAACCAGCTAGAACACACACACTACTTCATTGTTGAGTGTCGTGGCTAACTTCAGCGGTGGATGGACACATGATCGTCTCGTACTAGTTCTACACCATCCACAGTGTTCCAAGGCTACCAGTGTGCTATAGCAGTAGGGTGAGTAACACTTTGTTCGGCGAACTTAGTGCGGAAACATAATTTAACGTAGCGATGTGTCTCGAAGTGGGCTCAGTCAGTCTTGCATCTTGGACATCATCGAATCTCCTGTCGACGCACGCCTTTACAACTGACGTTGTGAACCCGTTTGTTGTGGTGATCGACTCGAAGGGAGTCAGTTCGAAACCCTTATTGAGCCAGGTGGCAAAGTGGCTGACACAATTGGCGGATTCGCACTGAGAGAAGTGAGCTTAGATTCCAGGCCGATCTTTCGGATTTAAGTTGCCCATAGTTTCCACACAATCCACGAAAGGCCAATGCCATTATAGTTTCCGCTTGACGCGAACGAGGCCCTAGGCATTGCCGAAACTTCTATAAATTTTACATTGATTACGCTGCGAAATTACCTGATTCCCAGATTCATATCTACCCACAGCCTCTCGCGCAGCGAGTAGTCCGGGATCACTGGAAGAGCGCACAGATCGCTGCTGTTCACATAAAAATAGGTGACCCTACGTCCGTCTGTTTCGGGATCCAACGGCGTTTGCTGGCCTTGGAAGTTTTGACGCTCCTAGAGCAATAAAAGCTTCTCTGTAAGAATAAGCACGCGTGCAACACAGTTAGCCTTTTTATATAAACGATAGTAGATGCAAATGAACACGTCGATTCCGTCTTCATAGTGTTATACCGGAGCCAAGGTAGCCCCTGCGGGACGGCAACCCATATACATCACAGAGGACGAGGTTGTGAGATTACGTCTTCGTCTCGGAAATGGACTGTTACTAGTGTGTGAGTGTGTTACCACGAACCATCGTGGAAAATTAGAAGTGAACATTTGTTTGCCTCAATTAGGAGACTTTGTTCGTTATTGTTATCTTTCGTTTGTATGTTCAGTCATCAACCCTGTGAACTTACATCAATAAAAGTTGTGTTTGTGAAAAATTGCGAATTGTCAGTCACAGCACATAGATTTTCTAAGAGAGCTCGACAGTTTACCACATTATCGTTTCATAACAACCAAGACATTATCATCATAACTATCTTCACAATTATGTGGTTCACTAGAGGACTAATGTACTACATCGACATACACCCCATGACAAAGAAGTGAAGCACGCAGAAGACATGGTCGGATGTCAATGTAGCTTCGTACATGTATACATCTTCGGTCGGCACGTAAATGATTTAGAGTTCCAATTCTCTATAACAAGTACGAGGGTCGTTCAATAACTAATGCAACAAACTTATTTTCTCGGCCAGTTTCGGTTGAAAAAATGCATAATTTATTGTGGAACATCGTGGAATATTTCCGCTTGAGCCATGGTAGTTTCATGAAGTTCCGATAGGTAGTGGCGCTGTACGTAGTCTTTAAAATGGCGTCTGTAACAGAGGTGCGTTCCAAGAAGAGAACTGTCATCGAGTTTATTTTGGCGGAAAACCAGCGCAGAATGTCTGCGGAGACCTGGCAGTGAACAAAAGGACAGTGAGTCACTGGGCGAGGTATCTGTCGTCATCGCAACGAGGACGCGCAAACCTGTCCGGCATCCGGCGTGAGGCCAGCCGCACACATCTGTGACTATTGCACTGTTGGAACGTGCGGACACTCTCATTCGTGCTGATCGACGTATCACAGTGAAACGCTTCAACTGGATGTCTCTGCTGGTAGTGCTGACACACCCGTCCGCCAATTGGGGTACTGAAATGTGTGTGCCAGCTGGGTTCCTCGCCATGTAACAGTAGACTATAAAGAGAAACGAAGGACCATCTGTGCGAAATTGCTTGCGACTTACGAGGATGATCGTCACTATTTTTGCTGTAACATCGTCACAGGTGATGAAAAATGAAACAGTAGTCTATGGAGTGCGCCACAACACCTCCTCTGACGAAAAAGTTCAAAGTCGCACCTCCCCCCCCCCCCCCCACTCCACAACCGATAAAGTCGTGGCGAGGGTCTTCATGGACTCTGAAGGGGTTATTCTGTTTGATGTCCTCCCTTACGGTGCTATGATCAGCTCGGAAGTGCATTGTGCTATCGTCATGACACTGAAGAAACGACTTCAGCGTGTGTTCGTGTGCCACAAAAATGCAAACAACCTTTCCTTCTCCATGACAGCGCAAGCCCTCACACAAGTCTGCGCAACTGAGAGGAACTTATAAAACTCCCCCGATCTCGCACTTTCCGACATCCATCTGTTTGGCCCAATGAAGGATGCACTCCGGGGTAAGTAGTACGTGGATGATGGGGTAGTTATTGATGCAGCAAGTCGCAGACTCCGACATCGACCAGTAGAGTGGTACCATGCGGGTATACAGGCCTTCCCAGTAAGGTAGCGTAAGGCAGCCACACTGAACAGAGTTTATGTTGACATATAGGGTTTTGTAGTGAAAAGAACGGGGAATAGCATTGTCTATTGGAATCCTGAATAAAATTAACTTGCTTTCGTTACGTTGCGTTACTTATTGAACGCCCCAGGTAGAACAGCCGCCTTAATGCTTTAGTGTGTTTCCTGTTTTGCGTTTTTACTAGGCATACTACAGCACAAAAAAGTGTTAGTTGTTGAGTGATATCTTTCAAGAGATGCCGTGTTCTTGTGTGAGACAGCTTTATCAGCACTTGTCAGAGTTTGAAAGGGACCTCTTTATCGGTCTCCATTCGACTGGCTGGCTGAATCGTGAAATACCCAGATTTGTGGGGTATTCGGATGTGACGGTGGCCCCAAGTAGGACTGCGTGGGAATGTGAGGGCAAAATCTTCGCCAAAGTTCCCGTCGATTATGTGTTACCACCACAAAAAACAATCGCCGTTTTGTGTACCAAGCACGTCGTTACAGCTTTGCATTTACACATGACATTCGGGAACAAGTAATGGACTGGCTGCAACATTCTGCGTCATCACGCGTCACTGGTCGGATATTAGCAGCGGCCTGACGTACGGAATTACCGCCCTATGCCTAGACTGCCGATGACACCAGAACTCAAACGGCTGCGTTCGGAGTATTGCTGTGACCTGGAAGCGTGGACTGTTGATGAATGGTTTCGCACTGTGTTCAGCGATGAATCGCGGTTCTGCACTACCTCAGATGATTGTCGTGGGGGAATATGGCGGTGACCTGGGGTTAGGTCCCATACCTCTAATGTTTTGGAGGGGCACAGCAGCGTTGCTTATTATAGCTGGTTCTCGTGACGTCATGGTGTGGAG
Organism: Schistocerca piceifrons; assembly: GCF_021461385.2. Classification (NCBI taxonomy): domain Eukaryota; kingdom Metazoa; phylum Arthropoda; class Insecta; order Orthoptera; family Acrididae; genus Schistocerca; species Schistocerca piceifrons. The sequence goes on along the minus strand of NC_060139.1, from coordinate 315,623,061 downwards.
TAATCGGGCATGACTTCAGATCACATCTATTACTGATTGTGAGAACTATGGCGACGCAACCATATGTCACACATACCGCGTTGTCCTAAGTCTTAATTCTCATGCGACAGTATAGTGCTGTCATTTTTCAACGTGACAGTGCTCGTCTATTCGTGTCATGAACTGTCTGTGTGATGTCGAGGTGTTACTGCGGCCAGCAACATGTCAAGAGGTGTCCCAGGTAGGACCTACTGTGAGTGAGCAGCTCAGATGTCAACTCTGGCCCAGCTGCAGCATCCAGGGTATCGAGGACCAGTTAAAACATTTTAGGGCCAGCTTGTCTCAGGAGATGATACAAAGATTTCATGACACCCCTCCCAAAAGAATCAGGTCATGCATCCAGATCAGAGGGGACGCTATACTATACTCATAAGTGGACACATATTGCCAAGTTCTTTGTTAATATGCCCCTATTTTGTAATCACTGAAATAACATTAAACACTCCCAAAACCCATGAATTTTCATGTCATTTATTACTCCCCTTCTGGGTGCTTCATGTTTTTTGCCAGACCTTGTAACAGACTGTGCAAGACACTGTGAAAGGCGGACGTTAGTTCTAACCCATTAAAAAATTTTATGCCCTGTTCCATTCATGTACTGAGCGAGGAAAAAAAGGCCTACATATCTCTGTACGCGCCCTAGACCACTCTTGTTCTATTGTCGGTCCCTAAGGGAAGTATACGAATCGCAGCAGAATGGGCGCACTCTTCCTCGAATATCGGCTCTTTAAGTTTACCGAACAGAATATCGCATAAAACAACGTCTCCGTTGTCACAAAAGTTCTCATTTATTTTCCCCTAGCGTATCTGTTGTACTTTTATATGGGTTCTACCGAACTGCTGCTAACCTAGTCGAGCGTCTCTGAATTTGTTCGATGTGATGTGCTCGACACTCTCTCTACTAATGTTGCAATCGGATCTATCGGGTCTTTTTTTATAGGTCCTAACTCCCACTCATTCACACTTCAACAGAACTGCCATTGATTATAGGAAATGTAACTTTTGCCCATATATTTCCGCATTTCTTTACGATCGTTCAACGCTGGCAGACAACAGCATCAACAACGAACGTAATGATATTCCTGACAGTCCTACCTGATAAATGTTTTAAGAATATTGAGAGCATTAGAAGGCACATTATATACCTTTGGAGAACAAGCGATGTTACTTTCGTTTCTGTTCAGTATTCGACGCGATTTACAACTTACTACGTACGACTAATTAAAACTTCTTCACGTTAATCACTCGTCTTTAAAGCTATTCCTTATGAACGTGTCCTGGTTACTAGTCGCAAATGCACTGAAGAGCCAGAGGCGTTTTGGAAATCGAGGAAAAAGGCTCTGTCTGCTCATTTGCATCTTCTATTTACAAGATATCGTACATGTAAAAAAGTGAGATCTGTTTCACACCAGAGGTTTCCCTGAACCCGTGCTGATTCTTTACCTCCAGCATAATATTGGAGCACAGCAAACATTGCAGTATTACGTAACAAGACTGACATTAGAGTTAGTTGTCTGCAATACTGTTCATCTGTTCGTTTACCCTTTATCTAAATAGCGGTGATGTGTGTTCTTTCCACTACCGTACTATTCATTGCTCAAGGGATTCTCGATAAATATGAACTTGGAAAGGAGCTAATTCTGAAGCATACGTTAAGTAAAATAGTGTCAGAGACAGCTAGGGAACTGTAAGAGCAGGTGAACGGAATGGACAGTGTCTTAAAAGGAGGATATAAGACGAACATCAACAAAAACAAAACGAGGATAATGGAATGTAGTCGAATTAAAGCAGGTGACGCTGAAGGAATTACATTAGGAAATGAGACACTTGAGGTAGTAGATGAGTTTTGCTAATTGAGGAGCAAAATAACTGATGATGGTCGAAGTAGAGAGGGTATAAAATGTAGACTGGCAATGGCAAGGAAAGCGTTTCTGAAGAAGAGAAATTTGTTAACATGAGTATAGATTCAAGTGTCAGGAAGTCTTTTCTGAAAGTATTTTTATGGAGTGTAGCCATGTATGAAAGTGAAACATGGACAATAAATGGTTTAGAGAAGAAGAGAATAGAAGCTTTCGAAATGTGGTGCTACAGAAGAATGCTGAAGATCAGATGGGTAGATCAAATAACTAATGAGGAGGTACTGAATAGAATTGGGGAGAAGAGGAATTTGTGGCACAACTTGACTAGAAGAAGGTATCGTTTGGTAGGACACGTTCTGAGGGAGCAAGGGATCACCAATTTAGTATTGGAGGGAAGCGCGGAAGGTAAAAATCGTAGATGGAGATCAAGGCATGAATATACTAAACAGATTCAAAAGGATGTAGACTGCAGGAGGTACTGGGAGATGATGAAGCTCGCACAGGATTGAGTAGCATGGAGAGCTGTATCAAACCAGTCTCTGGAGTGAAGACCACAACAACAATGTAATGTAAAATTTCGCGAAATGAGGCCGTTTGGTTTGGCGGAGGTGCTTGTTGACCTTTGTAAACTATTAAATAATGCAAATCAGCATCTTGGTCACGTATTGGTTTATTAAAATTCATGGCCGGTTCCAGGCTTCCACCTATCATCAAACAAAAAAATGTCAAAAAATATAAACGAAATACAGGTCAGTTTGTATCTATAGATATTGCCCGCATCATTGTTTGTGTGTGAAGGGTAATCTCAGGAACCAATTTAGGGTTTTGATACAACTTTCACTAATAGACAGACTGATTCACAAGGAATATTCCTGTATGCATTGTATTACCGACACGCCAGACAAATCATCCGGCTTCAGATACTTTGTACTATCCGTGCGATGACGGGGCGAGTCGGTGGTAAGTCTATACAACGGGCGTATGAACTTAGAGTAAAGAAGTGAACAGTTTACCCAACGAGTACAACAGCTGCACGTAAGTGCATATTCAATGCATATTAGAGTAAGAACAGGGAGTGTCTGCTCAAAGATAAAGTAAAAGCCACGATGTTAGGCATTCCTAAAATACGAGAATTGACTCTTATTCATTATTAAAATATGACATAATCTATATTTTTAAAATGGATAGTAAATTTAATATGAATAAAAGCCATACATCAGCCCCTTTCACATGTGATAGGAAAAGGTAATATATGATACAAGGTAAAAGTTAGGAGCATAAAATCATTCTAAAATGTGTCCGAAGTCTTCATTCAGAGCTGGATCACAAATTTATCACATGAAAACTAGCATATCGAATAGCAGGTAGAAAGCGCAATGTGATAATATACAGTGATGGAGCGTGTAAATGAGATGAATTGTGTTTCTCTCAATCTTTTCGCCCTGTGTTTGCGAAGTTAGATTTTTTTCTAAGGTTATCCCTTTCAATCTTGCCTTACTTAATCTCCTTTGGTTTACAAGTTCTCCCTGTGAACTCATTTCCGAGACTTGGTTTCCATCCTATTTTATTCTGTGAAAGTTAGCTATGAAATTTGGGAATTACTATAGATTGTGTGTTCAAAAAGGAACGAGAATTTTGTAATTTCGCTTGTTGTATAGATACTCGCGATGTTTTCTTTATTGTGTTGGTAAACGTGTCTGAATAGTACCTGTATGTAGTTAGCCATGTAGGGTACTAGCGAAACCCGGTAGACGCGTATATTTATTTACGTTTGCATATACTTGTTGTGGTTTTCAGTCCAGAGAGTGGTTTGATGCAGCTCTCCACGCTACTCTATCCTGTGCAAGCTTCTTCATCTCCCAGTACCTACTGCACCCTACATCCTTCTGAATCTGCTTAGAGTATTCATCTGTTGGTCTCCCTCTACGATTTTTACCCTCCACGCTGCCCTCCAATACTAAATTGGTGATCCCTTGATGCCTCAGACCGTGTCCTACCAACCGATTCCTTCTTCTAGTCAAGTTGTGCCACAAATTTCTCTTCTCCCCAAATCTATTCGATACCTCCTCATTAGTTATGTGATCTACCCATCTAATCTTCAGCATTCTTCTGTAGCACCACATTTCGAAAGCTTCTATTCTCTTCTATTTATCGTCCATGTTTCACTTCCATACATGGTTACACTCCATACAAATACTTTCAGAAACGACTTCCTGCCACTTAAGGCCGGCCGAGGTGGCCGAGCGGTTCTAGGCACTACAGTCTGGAACCGCACGACCGCTACGGTCGCAGGTTCGAATCCTGCCTCGGGCGTGGATGTGTGTGCTGTCCTTAGGTTGGTTAGGTTTAAGTAGTTCTAAGTTCTAGGGGACTGATGACCTTAGAAGTTAAGTCCCATAGTGCTCAGAGCCAGTTGAACCTGCCACTTAAATCTATACTCGATGTTAACAAATTTATCATATTCAGAAACGCTTTCCTTGCCAGTAAATAGCAAAACTCATTTACTACTTTAAGCGTCTCATTTCCTAATCTAATTCTCTCAGGATCACCCGATTTAATTCGACTACATTCCATTATCCTTGTTTTGCTTTTGTTGATGTTCACCTTATATCCTCCTTTCAAGACACTGTCCATTCCCTTCAGCTGCTCTTCCAGGTCCTTTGCTGCCTGTGACAGAATTACAATGTCATCGGCGAACCTCAAAGTTTTAATTTCTTCTCCATGAATTTTCATTCCTGCTCCTAATTTTTCTTTTGTTTCCTTTACTACTTGCTCAATATACACATTGAATAACATCGGGAATAGGCTACAGCCCTGTTTCACTCCCTTCCCAACCACTGCTTCCCTTTCATGCCCCTCGACTCTTATAAGTGCCATCTGGTTTCTGTGCAGATTGTAAATAGCCTTTCGCTCCCTGTATTTTACCCCTGCCACCTTCAGAATTTGAAAGAGAGTATTCCAGTCAACATTGTCAAAAGCTTTCTCTAAGTCTACAAATGCCTTTAATTAATCTATTTTCTAAGGTAAGTCGTAGGGTCAGTATTGCCTCACGTGTTCCAACATTTCTACGAAATCCAAACTGATGTTCCCCGTGGTCGGCTTCTATCAGTTTTTCAATCCGTCTGTAATAAATTCGTGTTAGTATTTTGCAGCCGTGGCTTATTTGCATGTATAGTATAAAAAAGGGTGATCTGTATCTAATCTCGTACCTATAATTCGTTGTATAAAAACGTAGAAAAATGGTAGTTCATATTGGTGAGATTCCATTACCTTTATTGGTATAAATTGTTTGATGAACTACAAACATTTTATTAATAAATCACGTGAATGAACAATATGTTTTATTATTCCATTCGCTGTGTAATAGAACCGACTTTAAAAAATTGAAATTAATGCTAATATTTAGTTAACTTGAGTAGATAAAAAATTTTTGATTTTCTGTTTTGACCTAGAGATGTACAGAGTTTTTAGAGTTCCCACTCTGGAGGTAGCAACTTGTAGGTCACCACGAAAAAAAAACCTGGCTTTTCTAAATTTCATCCGCCAAAGCGCAATGACTGCCCTTGAGCTGTGTTGATTGTCATCGCGAAATCAAGACGCACAAGAAACTGAAGTCGTTTGAACTTTAAGGGAAAATCAGACGAATCACTGGAATGCGTGGAATCAGCACACCTTGTGCTTTACATGCGCCCGTAATTGTTGTTGCTTCAGTCACATTCGACACCAGTATTCTCATAGAAAGTCTGGTTCCGTTGCACAACTTTGAACTGTTGAGGTTCCGAAGGAGCAGTATTGGTGAGCCAACATTCAATGTGAATATTAATATTGACATTCCAGGAAATGTACTGAGAAATTCTAGCGAATTATCGTCAGATTAATCTTTTTCTGCAGCTGTTTCAGTGGATTTGTATTTCGAAGGCGCACCAGGAATTTTGAATCGCATCTTATCACTGATTCTATTGTCATCATCATTCTTTGGAGGTAAGGTAGCTCACTGACATAGCCAATCGTGATTCCTGAAGTTGATGACGATGTTCCGAAAATCCTTCTTTTCAAGGTCTTCAGCTGACGCCCGAAGTTCACAGAAGTTCGGTGGGAATGGCATGTCCTATTTTTCAGGAAGGACGGGAAGTTTGCCGTTGTCCATGTCCAAAAGCTGCTTGGAAAATGTTTCTTTTTTATGCAGAAGCTTCTCCAAGTAAATACCCACATATATCGGTCGATGATGTAATTTTTTTCAATTGTCTCCACAGAGCCCAATTATTCAGACATCCGTTCAGTTCGTCTGTTGCTGCTGATCTTGAAATGACAGGCAAACTTTGACGGAAAGGAGCGGTGAGCAATATCAGGGCTCCACCCATTTGGCTCTGATCGCTTTGAAAATTTCACGGACTGTGATGAACTGCCTCAAGTCTTTCTTACATGCCACGGTTCACTCACCCCAAATAATGATTCGGCACCCTTCATTAAATTTCAGCTGTGCAGCCCATAAATTTCGCATCTTCTTCTACTACTACTACTACTACTACTAATATTTCGACTGTATATCGTTCAGTAACCCTCACAGTGAGCCGAAAGACTGACTCTCCGGCACTCGCTCCGTCATTTTAAACTCACAGACCGGGCCACTGCACATGCACACACAGATACACAAGCGCCAGAGAGGTTGATCGACGGCAAAGAAGTACAATATGTATGAATTAGAGCTATGGCTACACAGTCGCTCCACACTGGGATGTATCACTATCAGTGACACTGTGGCGTCGCCTTTGTATGTTGAGTTCGGAAACCGTCGGATTCCATAATTTATCCAAGCTCAAGCCGCTATCTCTATTAATTCAGCTCGTCACCAGGGGAATTTTAATCGCCTCTTTCACTACTGAGTCCCAAAAAGATAAAGTAGACGCTTAAATTTCGACGTTTTCGTAGAAGATAGAGTGACCAGTATCAATACAGTGCTCTGCAACAGCCTATTTATTGGGCTTTAAGAGGCGTGTGTTCCGTAAATATTTCGTGGATTGTACGAGTCGTCTGTCCGATGAATGAAAGGTGTGTCGCCTCCTATTGCTGCCTACTGGCGCTCCCACAATCAGCGAAGGCGTAGTGTCCTTTTTCTATGCCCAGCCAGTATTCTTAACCTCGTCGAGATACCTGAAATCTAGGTGACACAACACAGTCAATATTTGTTGCTCAATAAGTTGAAATTCAAATTATTACCATCGGCTAGCGGCGTCGTTTAGCAGTTGCCACCAAAGATGCTCATTAATAGTCACTAGGCGGCCGATTTGTGTTTCAGAATGAATTGATATCTTTGATTTTGCATAGCATAGCTAGACCGAATAAATTTCTTCAAAAGTCACAGGTTCATTTAACAAAGTTTATTGATATGATCCACTACAAGTAGTCATACTAAAGCCCGATAATGAATGTCCAAACAGGGTCTGTAATCTAAAGTCAAAGAAATTTACTTTTAATTAGTCTGGCTTCCAATGATGTTAACTATTTCGCGCAGTGACGCATGGACTTAAAGGATCGCGAATATTCAAAAGTCCAACGCTACAAGCTCTGACACTAAAATCTCGAACACAAAGATACCCAGACGCTAAAGACTCACAGACGCTCGAGACTAACAGACGCGAAAGACGATAACAATACGTGCGTTGGTTTATATAACAGTTATTAAACAAACGGGACGGTTATTAGAAACTCTTTCAGTGAAGTCACTTGCTGCTTTGCATGAAATTCTCTATATCATTGACTCTTATTGTACTTCTATTTAATTTTTCTGCTTTAAAACGAGAATTCGTGATTTTATATGAAATATGGGAACTGTTCATGACCAGTTCGAATAAACTTTAGTTTAAAGAAAGACCAGATATGTAACGAGGGTTCACAAAGGCCACGTTCACAAGGGATCTGGTAAACTCCAGCCTTCCGCAGCATCACGCCATCTTCATTTGAACCCAAGAGTGCTGCTGTCTTCGGTGGAGGACGAAAAATCACTTTCACTTTGTGCTTACTGAGGATCCGTCCTACTTTTCACGACAGGCTTCCCACGTGGCAGCAAATTCACGAATTTAAATCTTTTTGTGCCTTTTTCTGCATTCTTTATGATCATCTTTGGTTTAATTCGTAGTGCTTGCTGCGGATAACACCCGCTGGCTTCAAAAACTCTCTTTAAGTGTATATGGTGGTCCTGCAGACTGCGCTCGTCATCAATGGTGTGTGCTCCGTGTACCAGAGTTCGGAGAACGTTCATCATTTGGGAAGAATGGTGGCAGCTATTTGCATTCAAATATAAATCTCTACGTCTCTGTTTCCAGTACACTGGCATGTCCCAAAGTGCCATCATATGTGCGTCGAACCAAAACATCCAAAAACGGAAGGCATCCCTCATTTTCCATTTCCATTTCAAACTGGATTTCTGCATCGATAAAAGTCAGATCGTTTAAAAATTGTTGTAATTTATCTGCACTCAGGGACCACACCACACACCCTCGTCTCCAGAATACTGTGGCCCTTAAGTTAGCGTCTTTTCCTCGAAGTCCCCCAATAAGAAGAGTGACGAAGTCGTAACAGATTTTAACAGAGCTGTAATCTCTTTATCAAAACTTCTGCCGGTAATTGATAAGGATTGTGAAAGAGGAACCTTAATGTACAAAGAAACCACAGTATAGCGCCTCTAGCCCATCACAGGTGAAAATGTCCCAACTCCAGCAGACGAGTGTCTCCGCAAGTGCGACCGATGCGATTAAGGCGACATACTGGCGGCTACCGCCTGTGAGTGTGGAAGGTAAACAGGTTCTCAAAAGTTAATCAAAGCTAGAGCACGACATGCTATGGATACCACGCCTTAGGACAGGTTAGTGGTAGTTAAAACTTTGTGATTTCCCATAATATGCCTTAAGCTGTCTTCGTGACCACTACGTGAAAATCCTCAAAAACGTCTCCAGAGGACTGCGTGAGAGTCAGAACCTCATAAATACAGACGTTTTCAGACCATAAAACTTATTCGCATTTATTGTATTTGTTTGTATTTGCACTGTTTAGAAGTGCAGTCCTCTGATCATTTATGTGATTATAAGCTGCGGTAGTGTCCCCTACAAATTGATAAGTTTAGTAAGGAAATTATCGTACGTGTTGTGAGTCGTGTTGGCAGAAAATGAGGGTCAATGGCAAGAAGAGACACCAGAGCGTCCGCTTGAAACATTTCTAGTGCGTCGTAGACGGAGGAATCTTGGCAGGAGGCGACGTGGCTGCTGCCAGCTGTTCGCGTAACCCACTCAGTCTGCGGTCTGACATCACACCCGTTTTATAGCGTCCAGAGCATCTAAGAATAAATACGTTCAAGTAGGTATTCAAAACAAAACTTCTTGCTTTGTCATTCTCTTAATACTTTATTGATTTCACTAACTACGACACAAACTGAAATCCAGCTATAACTGCCTGTAGCAAAGCGAACAGTGTCGTTACGAATCCAGCAAACTATAGTCCGTGCCAGAGCTGTTCAGAAATATGATCTCTCAACCTCTTAGGCCTCTCGGCTACTACCTTATTCGATTATAACCTTTCAGTGATGATAACCCTTTACCCTGTACATCGATCCACATTATGCAGACAGAACTAAATGTGTATTAGATGTACGTAACTAGTGATCGATAGTCATTTCTAAATGAAATCTCTGACATTGTCGACATATTGTCAGCGCTGAAAGTTTTCTGTATGAATGCTTTCGTTATATTGTAAATTATCGAACGACAGCGAGATTTAAAATGATCTTATACATTGGAAATACGCCATATTTTAAGTCCCAATAAATATATCCACCCTAAAATTCGAATTGTTGTTGTTGTGGTCTTGAGTCCAGAGACTGGTATGATGCAGCTCTCCATGCTACTCTATCCTGTGCAAGCTTCTTCATCTCCCAGTACCTACTGCACCCTACATCCTTCTGAATCTGCTTAGTGTATTCATCTCTTGGTCTCCCTCTACGATTTTTACCCACCACGCTGCCCTCCAATACTAAACTGGTGATCCCTTGATGCCTCAGAATGTGTTCTACCAACCGATCACTTCTTCTATTCAAGTTGTGCCATAAATTTCTCTTCTCCTCTATTCTATTCAATACCTCCTCATTAGTTATGTGATCTACCCATCTAATCTTCAGCATTCTTCTGTAGCACCACATTTAGAAAGCTTCTATTCTATTCGTGTCCAAACTATTTATCATCCATGTTTCACTTCCATACATGGCTACACTCCATACAAATAGTTTCAGAAACGACTTCCTGACTCTTAAATCTATACTCGTTAACAAATTTCTTTTCTTCAGAAACTCTTTCCTTGCCATTGCCAGACTACATTTGATATCCTCTCTACTTCGACCATCATCAGTTATTTTGCTCCCGAAATAGCAAAACTCATTTACTACTTTAAGTGTCTTATTTCCTAATCTAATTCCCTCAGCATCAACCGATTTAATTCGACTACATTCCATTATCCTCGTTTTTCTTCTGTTGATTTTCATCTTATATCCTCCTTTCAAGACACTGTCCATTCTGTTCAGCTGCTCTTCCAGGTCTTTTGCTGCCTGTGACAGAATTACAATGTCATCGGCATCCTACTATAAATTTTTCTTTTATTTCCTTTACTGCTTGGTCAATATACAGATTGAGTGACATCGGGAATAGGCTACAACCATGTCTCACTCCCTTCCCAACCACTGCTTCCCCTACATGCCCCTGGACTCTTATAACTGCCATCTGGTTTCTGCACAAATTGTAAATAGCCTTTCGCTCCCTGTATTTTACCCCTGCCATCTTATATTTCGGTAAATATGTTTTCGTAATGATTCGTGATAATGATGCTTTACGAGTGAAAATGGATGAAACAAAAAGAGTAAAACTATTAGAAACATACGAGGGCGTGCTGAACATTTATGCCTCCGAATTTTTCATTTGAAAACTGTTACTGCTTTTTAAATAAAACAAACTAACAAACTTAACATTCTCCATCTTTATTCTTGATGTCTACACATTTATTTCCCACTGCAGTCACTCTGGCAGCGAGCACATTTCTCCTAACAAGAGACCAGTTTGTTGATACCGTCACTGTAGAATGTTTGACTTTGTCGACGGAACCAAACGCTCACCTCGGCCTGCACTGCTTCATCACTATCAAAGAGAAGTCCTCAAAAACGTCTTTAAGGTTTGGAAACAGATGAAAACCGAATGGGTCCAGATGGGACTGTATGGAGGACGATCAGTGGCAATTAACCCGAGGTATCGGATTATTGCAGACGTCGCAGCGCTCGTGTGAGGTATGGCATTTTCATGCTGACGGCGAGTGTGCTCCATGTGTGGAATTCGTGCTCTCACTTTTCTGAGGGTTTCGCAGTACATTGCAGAGTTTATGGTGGATCTTTTAGGCATGAATTCCAAATGCATCACATATTAAACATTCCAGAACACTGTGAGCATAACTTTGTCTGCTGATGGAATGGTATTGATCTTTTCTGGCGTCGGTGATCCTTTGTGGCGGATCTCCATTGATGCTTCTTGTTTTCGGGGTCAAAACAGTGAGCCCAGTTTTCGTCTTCTGTCACATTACTGATGTCGATATAATCATCGCCCCACCAGCTTTTATTCTTCTATGTATTTCAATTGGAGGTTGTCTACAGTTAGAAACTCGATTACAGCACCCACCGACAAGTTACGTTACACACCTCCATGTTATACGCTGCAATTCGGAGCCCTCTACCGGCGGACTGCGTCAGCGAAGCGAGAAAGTCAACCGAATAATATGCCTGACGTGTAATACCACAACCGATATTGATAACAGAATAAAAAAATTGAAGGCATTACTTTTCTGCACGACTTCGTACATGTCATGACAGAAATTAAAAGTGTTCCGCAGTTTTTGCTTTTTTAAAACTGTGTGTTTTGTATAATCCAAGATATATGGGTAGTAAAATATTACAAAGAAAAGCATTCTCAGTAAATGAGGGTAAAAACTAAAAATATAGAAATGTACTGGTTTATGGACCAAACCGGATACGCAACACTTTAAGTCACTTGTGAAAAAGTAAACTGCTGCAGGGTGTAGCTTTGAGCAATATATAAAGAACTCATTGGAAAAACATGAAACACACGCTACAGGAACAAAAATATTTTCGAAAACGTTCAAGGACAACTTGTTTAGCGTCAAAGATATTGTGTCAATATCTTTCAACACATCACTTCGAATTAATACAACCATATTACTACGCGAAAGCAATGAAGTCACAACGAACTGACATAAGTGAATAGATCTTGATGGCGACCTGAAATAACGGCGAGCACGGTAACACTCCATACGAGTTACTCTGCTTTGATAATGGCCAAGAATTGTCGAGTCCGACTGCTACTCTTCTCTTGTCGTCCGTTCCAGACGTGTAGGCTCCTCACCACGCGTGGAAATGTGTCAGGCTGGTGCTGCATTGACCACGCATAAAATTATTAAATCACGTCTGAGCAGAAGTTCACAACATTTATTACTGACGAAGTATACAGGGTGTCTCAGGAGGAATGGTCAGTTTCAGAGGATATGACAGGGACGATCAATAGAAGCAAAGAAGTCTAGTAAACGTGGGCTCTAAAGCTGATACCTTAAGAGCTATGAGCACTTTTTCTGCTTCGATACTGTGAAACATATCACTTCTAGTGCAAGCTCTTTACTTTCCATAGATAGTATGGATCGTAACAAGAAAAAATTGTGTAGTAAATATGGACTCTAAAATGCATACCTTCAGAGCTACGAGTACTTGTTCAGTGTCCGCCCCCTCAGGTGAGAGGTCAGCACTTTTGACTGGCATGCAGCGGGCGCGGGTTCTATTGCCGGCCGGGTAAGAGATTTTCGCTGCTCGATGACTGGGCGCTGTATGTCCTCATCATCATTTCATCATCATCGACACGCAAATCGCTCAATGTGGCGCCAACTGAAAAGACGTGCAACTCGGCCACCGAACTTCCCCAAGTGGTGACTCCCGGCCATCAATACCATGCGGCCAAGCTTATAGCTTTTAAGGTATGCCTTTTAGAGCCCATGAGCTTTGATTCGAATGAGATTTCCTATCATATCCCTGAATATTGGCCGTCTCTCCTGGGACACCCAGTATACAATACTTAATGCTCTTCTTCAGAGCACCGATGTTAGCCAAAATTTTCACTAGTAATCGTTTTGTGTCGAATCAGGTTAAGTTAGACTTCCAAGATGTTCTCACTCCAGTCGTTGATCAATGTATCTGGTGGGCGTCCGGTGGCCGTTGAAGACGAGTGGTGGTGCTCGTCGTACTAGCTGGCAAGGCGTTGGTGTCGGAAGTAGATTCGCTGACTCTCCAGTTGGACTCCAGCTGCCTCTCCACTTCGCTCTGCTGTCGTCGGGTCGTGCGACCTCCCTAAATACTTGGCAAGCGACAGGTTTCTAAGCAAAGCTCTAGTCGTTTATTTGACAGGAGCAGCAAAATAGTGCTCTCTCCGTACACCGAACCGGAACTATAGTGTCGTCTCGTCACATAAATCTGCTGTGCAGGCAACGCCGCTGACTGCTCTACCGCATGGAGCCTCTGTGCCCCGTGGATACAGCCGTTGACATCTGCCTCTCGATTTCTGTAGCAGTCAGCACCTACGTTTATACATAGACATTTACCGCAGTGAACTGTGGACTTGACGCTAAACATCTCAGTCAGAAGGATCCCATTCACAGCTTCTTGCCGGCGCTGTAGCCGAACGGTTCTAGGCGCTTCAGTCCGGAACCGCGCTGCTCCTACGGTCGCAGGTTCGAATCCTGCCTCGGGCACGGATGTGTGTGATGTCCTTAGGTTAGTTAGAGTTAAGTAGTTCTATGTCTAGGGGACTGATGACCTCAGATGTTAAGTCCCATAGTGCTCAGAGCCATTTTTTGAACAGCTTCTTCGATTTGGTTCCACTGAGTACAGATGTTATTGGAGCATTTGGTAGCCTGATTCTTACTGGTAGTATGAATTAACCCAATATTTAACCTTTTTTCGTATTACTATACTGTCAGCAACTTTTTGCCGCGCGGAGTGGCCGCGCGGTCTAGGGCGCCATGTCACGGATTGCGCGGCTCCTCCCGCCGGAGGTTAGAGTCCTCCCTCGGGCATGGGTGTGTGTGTTGTTCTTAGAGTAAGTTAGTTGTGTGTAAGTCTAGGAACCGATGACCTCAATCGTTTGGTCCCTTAGAAATTCACACAATTTGAACATTTGTCAACATTTTTGATAATTCCCAATTGGGCTACAATTTTCTCTCTCAAGCGCTGTTTTGTAATCGTTTTTCTGTGCTTTACCTTGTATCATGTGGATCTGCTCTAGAAATCCAAATATAGTTTTTACACAAGGTATTCTGCTTGTGAGCCTCCGGGCTACAAGAGGTGAGATTCGGCGGCAGCTCGTCCCAATACAACGGAGAACGCGTACCAGAGAACACATACGGATGCTGGAGGTTTACGCTGCGCTGTTCCAGACTGCGACAAGACGGTGGTAGTGCGGCGGCAGTCCGGGGAGTTCGGCTTCCGCATCCACGGCTCCAAGCCGGTGGTGGTGTCCGCCATCGAGCCCGACACCCCTGCCGAGTCGTCGGGGCTGGAGGTGGGCGACATCGTCATCACCGTCAACGGCCACGACGTGCTCGACGCCTCCCACTCAGAGGTCGTCAAGCTGGCGCACGCAGGTCAGTGTGCGGTGCGTTTGTCTGCTGTCTCTGTGCCTGCCTGCTCTATAAAGCCAACAAAAAAAGCTCTGTTCAGAGTGAGAATTTTCGTTGTGGACAAGCCAACTAGCTAGGGAAATCTCTGTAACATACAATTCACACAGTTCTCTAGAAAAACAAGGAAAAGAAAAAGACAGAATGATTTACTGACTTTACGCTAAAGGCAAAGGTTCCAGGTTCGAGTTCCGGCCCAGCGCAAAGTTTCAATCTGTGAGGGAACCTCAAATCAGCACACACACCGCAGTACAGTGAAAGATACATTCTGTAAACAAATCCACCGGCTGTGGCTAAGCCGTCTCTCCACAATATTCTTTCTTCCAGAAGTGATAGACCGACAAGGGCTGCAAGAGAACTGCTGTGAAGTTTGGAAGGCTGGAAACGAAGTATTGGCGGACGTAAAGTTGTGAAGGAGGGGTGGGGGATCGTGGGATCATCAGTCGTGCACGGATAGCTCAGTCGGTAAAGCACTGGCCGTTAAAATTGCTACACCAAGAAGAAATGCAGACGATAAACGGGTATTCATTGGACAAATATATCATACTAGAACTGACATGTGATTACAATTTCACGCAATTTGGGTGCATAGATCCTGAGAAACCAGTACCCAGAACAAACACCTCTGGCCGTAATAATGGCCTTGATACGCCTGGGCATTGTGTCAAAACAGAGCTTGGATGACGTGTACAAGTACAGCTGCCCATGCAGCAACAACACGATACCACAGTTCATCAAGAGTAGTGACTGGCGTATTGTGACGAGCCAGTTGCTCGGCCACCATTGACCAGACGTTTTCAATTGGTGACAGATCTGGAGGATGTACTGGCCAGGGCAGCAGTCGAACATTTTCTGTATTCAGAAAGGCCCGTACAGGACCTGCTACATGCGGTAGTGCTTTATCCTGCTGAAATGTAGGCTTTCGCAGGGACCGAATGAAGGGTACAGCCACGGGTCGTAAAACATCTGAAATGTAACGTCGACTGTTCAAAGTGCCGTCAATGCGAACAAGAGGTGACCGAGACGGGTAACCAATGGCACACCATACCATCACGCCGGGTGATACGCCAGTATGGCGAAGACATGCTTCCAATGTGCGTTCACCGCGATGTCGCCAAACACGGATGCGACCATCATGATGGTGTAAACAGAACCTGGATTCATCCGAAAGAATGACGTTTTGCCAATCGTGCACCCAGGTTCGTAGTTGAGTACACCATCGAAGGCGCTCCTGTCTGTGATGCAGCGTCAAGGGTAACCGCAGCCATGGTCTCCGAGCTGATAGTCCATGCTGCTGCAAACGTCGTCGAACTGTTTGTGCAGATGGTTGTTGTCTTGCAAACGTCCCCATTTGTTGACTCAGGGATCGAGACGTGGCTGCGCGATCCGTTACAGCAATGCGGATAAGATGCCTGTCATCTCGACTGCTAGTGATACGAGGCAGTTGGGATCCAGCACGGCGTTCCGTATCACTCTCCTGAACCCAAGTATTCCGTATTCTGCTGACAGTCATTGGATCTCGACCAACGCGAGCAGCAATGTCGCGATACGATAAATCGCAATCGCGATAGGCTACAATACGACCTTTATCAAAGTCGGACACGTGATGGTACGCATTTCTCCTCCTTACACGAGGCATCACAACAACGTCTGACCAGGCAACGCCGGTCAACTGCTGTTTGTGTATGAGAAATCGGTTAGAAACTTTTCTCATCTCAGCACGTTGTAGGTGTCGCCACCGGTGCCAACCTTGTGTGAATGCATTGAAAAGCTAATCATTTGCATATCATAGCATCTTCTTCCTGTCGGTTAAATTTTGCGTCTGTAGCACGTCATCTTCGTGTTGTAACAATTTTAATGGCCAGTAGTGTATTTAGTTACAGCAGACCTCAAATTTCGTGATCAGTTTCCCTATAGCCACATAACTTCTTCTTGAGGATTACTGACCCACGTCGTGATGGTACAATGAATACTCCCAGATCTGCCACAGCCGAAAAATGAGTCGATGAGTAAATAAAGCATGATATACGCGTTCAGTGTTGCAGAAAGTATTTTGAAAAGATAAAATAAATGAAACTGTATTACAAAATATTTTATAGTATCATTTCTATAAATATTTTCCGTATTTTTGCCAATTTAACGTATTTCCCATTTTATGAATCATTTCTGCATAAAATTTTGTGCAATTATTGCAGTTAATTTTGTAAATTCTAGAGTTTAAGTACTTCGGGAGTGTGGCTTTTCCTGAACGTAGTTTTTTGCTACTATTATTTGTTGTTTTGAAAGCTAATTTCACGTTTGTATTTTTTATTGGGGCGTTTATTTTAGCGAATAGTTCTCCCATATAGTTTCTTGGTATGTAGATGTAGAACAGACGGAAAGAAATTTCATCTTCAGATTCAGAGAATACACGAGACAAACAAATAACAATCAATCCACCTTCTTTACACACTGCAAAAATTAGAAAGAGGAAGTTGAAAACATTGAAAACGCACTACTAATACTGCACAAAATCCCAAAAGGTTGAATCATGAATGCTTTGGAAGAATTGGAAATATACTTACGGACTTATGATTATCACCACGATTTAGTAAATGAACAAACCGATTTCAAACATACAAAGTTTTAAAAATTTTGAGTCAATACTGAAAGAATGTTTCTTGAATTTAATTTTGTTGCTGTCTTGTAAAAAATTTCGAAGATATTAGAAGCAGTTTTTTTTGGCTACAGTCCTAACGTGTAAACGGCCCTGCCTCAGTGGTCACACCACTTTGCGTCAGATCACCGAAGCCTGTTTTACTTGGCTAGCAATCGGATGGGTGATCGTTCGGGCTGTCGACGGGCTGACGAGTGCTGTTGGCAAGCGGGGTGCACTCAGTCCCTGTGGCGCCAACTGAGGAGCTACTTGACTGAGAAGTAGCGGCTCCGGTCACGGAGCGGCGTGCTGACCATACGTGTTTATCCAGTCACCCCTGTCGTCGAGGATGACGCGGAAGTCGGTCGGTACCACTGGGCCTTCCGAGGCCTATTCGGACTGAGTTTAGTTTAATTTAGTCCTGGCAGTTAAAACATTTATTAAGTATTTATATAAAGTATTTTTATACTATTATTATCACAAACAAAAACGTAGCGTCCCAATATTAATGTAAAAACTTTCTTACTGGTACTTATAATCAGTCGATTCCCTAGTAGGATATTGTTGCTCAATCATTTATCGGTGCGCATGCAACAGTATGTGCTTTGTGCTATTTCCCAAAAGGCGCTCATACCTCGGATTCTGTTGGTGGTAGAAAGATAGGCTCAAGTGCTGCCGGCCGCGGTGGTCTAGCGGTTCTAGGCGCGCAGTCCGGAACCGCGCGACTGCTACGGTCGCTGGTTCGAATCCTGCCTCGGGCATGGATGTGTGTGATGTCCTTAGGTTAGTTACGTTTAAGTAGTTCTAAGTTCTAGGGGACTGATGACCACAGTAGTTAAGTCCCATAGTGCTCAGAGCCATTTGAACCATTTTTTTGCTCAAGTGCTTTGGATAACCCTTAGGCTGAGGATCGTTTACATACCCAACAAAAGGACCGTCTTAGTGTCACTATCCTACAGAACAGGGTCAAAGTACGGGTATTAGACACTTGCTTCTGCTAAGGCAAATGAAGAAAATGGTTTTTTTTTTTTTTTTTTTTTTGCGGCTGGTGCGATCTACGGCGGAGCTTGAGTTAATTATGGAGGTACCATTACTTCACGGGCAGTTCCTCAGAAAACCTCAAAAAAAGGAGTTTTACCATCTTTTTTCGTGCAAAAACCACTGATTCCTCAGCTGTGCACAGAAAATGGCTGAAATTTTTACGATATATACCTAAGATCCCGATGTCGAACAACCTTGGAAATTTTAGTGATACGTTTACCCGTTTCCGAGATGGAGAGTTTCAAAGTTACCCTACTTCTGCACATAAACAACGCGCGTAACATCCGGAGTGAGGCGAAAACTTAGTTTACAAAATGACTTAGAACGGAGACATATGGTGTGAAGTGTCTCCGTTGCCATTGAAAGGGTTCTGATAACTCCATGTTTTAGTACTGAAACAAATGCAAAATTTTCGTACACATAAAAATTGGTGTGACGTGTAAAACTACTTTTGCGTTATTTCAGTTTCACAGAAGCAAAGTATCAAAATTTTAGGAAACTTTCTGGTAGAAACAGAGATCGATGTTCACAACTGTTCTTAGAAAAACAATCTAGATCGCATAAATCACACTTATTGGTGAGCAGGCCAGAGGCGAGCCATCTTCAGATCGTATTCCAGTGTTGGAGACGGATCCACGGAGCAGCAACTATAGAAACCTCCACGTGTGCAGTTGACATCATCTGGAGGGTTCTGCAGTTCATGGTCCGAAGATCCCCCTCCTCAACTCAACTTTGGAGTACAATCTGAAGATGGCCCGCCTTTGGACTGAAATTGGTCACCAATAAACGTGATTTCTGTAATCTGGACTGTTCTTCTAAAAGTACAATTATCAAAATTTTACTGATCCTTAAAATTCTTTCTATATGAGTGACATGCCCTGCTGTGGCAAGGGAAAGCATGGAATAGTGGAAACATATTTTCTCTGAGCATATAAAAAAGGCGAATATGCTGCTGTTTAAAAGACTCTGACTGAAAAGTGGGGTACCAGGTGCCTCATTCAACCGTCCTCAGTATGCGAACATACTCGCGCTTTTTTATGCTGAGAGAGAAGGAAACACTGGCAGTGCGAAAGAGAAGAAAAGGTAATAAATACTGGAAGATATTTGACGGTGGTTGTGGTATAGAAAGAGCAAGGTGAGAGAAAAAGAGGAACACATTGCCTGTGGAACGTAGTTGACAGTGACAGAACAGTGCTGGGAAGAAAGTGAAGGAGATAATGCCAGTGGGAAGAGAATAAAGACAAGGAGAAAGTGGTACTTGGTGAGAGCCAGTGATAATAAGAGGCAGAGAGTCTATAATGATGACAACGACGAAGAGAGAAATAGTGACCGTGAGAAAGAACTAGAAAATGACAGTGATAGTAGTAGTATGATAGATCGAAGGAGACTCTAGCTGTGAGACAAGAGACAGTGTCGGAGGGTCACGAAGGAATAACGGCGATGAGTGGGGCTGAATGAGTGAGTGAGAATAGGCAAGTGGTAGTAGATGGGTATGAGCGACTTGCAGCGATGGACTTTGGGCGGAGTGAGTTACAGTTTGGAGGGTTTGTTGGTGTGAGAGGTGAGCTGCATGTTAAAAGCAGATCAAATATGTTGACATGCCAAAATTTTGGGAAGATTTTCTAAAGGTGAGGAAGACAGAATGCGGCAGTGGGTACCTCACTTTTCAGAGTGTTTATCACAGGAGCTTATCTGCCTTTTTTTGTGCCCCGGCAGGAGCACTTTTCCGCTGTTTTTCGAATTTGTCTCTTATTCTTCGCAATGATGAGGCGAGTAGCACAATTTGATGCTATCAGAATACCTTCTCAGTTTTTTGTATACAAGTAAGTTACATAGAATATGCTATACATTGTTTTTTTGATTCTCCTGAGATTTGGCACCTGGAATTTTTGACATTTCTAATCTTCAATAGACTGCAGTACTTATTTGTCCACCCAATCCATCATCGATAGTCTACAATAGCTCACAGAGTCCAGAAAACTATACCCAGGCCGCTGAAACATGTCACTTCAAGGTCACTCCCCAAGCGCCGTAAGAGTTGGTAGTATAACAAACAAACAAGTGAGGAACGGGAGGCGCCGCGTCTACTGAACCAATAACAGCACCGAACAAAAGCCGGTTCCGGCGTCGACGCTACCACGTTGCCGGCTTCCGTGTAAACATTGTATATCAGTGCGCGAACGCCTGCTGTTGTGTTGTGTTACCGCATCGATTACAGTTTTTGGTTGTTATACAATGTCATCAAAACGATGTAGTTCACCAAGCGACAATCCGTTGCGCCGTGGAGTGCCATTAAATAGTCAGACTTCGGTATTGCTACGAAGGACGCGTGAGTTTTACGAGCAACAAAAAGAATTTTTTTCTGCTCATGGGCATGCGTCGATTCCTGCCGATAAAGTTTTAGAGCGTACCTCGAAAACTCTAGGACTCAGTGAAAGAACAGCTATAAGGAAAGGGGTGCTACTTCAAGACGTACAAGATAGTGAAGTAAACAGTGTGGAAGAAAGCCCCTATGAGAGAAACAGTGTGTTTTTCAGTACTCCGGGCAAGAAAAAAAAAGCAGCGTCGTCCTGTTACAGATACTGATTCTTTTCAATCCGATGCAATTCGTCACCACATATACGGATACTATAAAAGGAAAGAATACACCAAAATAGCGAAGCTGCTAATTTCTTTAAAAGAAAGTGAACTTTTCTCAGGGGGGAAAAGAAGTTGATATTAAAAAACAGGGGCTTCCGTTTTAAAAAGTTAGATGGACGAAAACTGTTACTTGAAAAAGCTCAAGTCGTTGCAGTTCGTACCATTTTCTTACACAAAATTGTAGGAAAGGACATACATTCAGTTATATGGTTAGACGAAGCCTGGGTCAACGCTGGAGAATCAGTTGAGAAATGCTGGACAGATGATACTCCGAATAACAACGGTCATCAGCCAACAGGAATAGGATCCAGATTGTGCCCCATGCAGGATCTTCAAACGGCTTTGTGCCTGAAGAACTTTGAGTTTTCCGATCTAAAAAAACTGGTGACTATCATGATGATATGGACCACCCACAGTTTCTACAGTGGTTTAAAAATTTGTTGCTCCAGTTTAGTTTTCAGACAGTGTTTGTGATGGACAATGCACCATACCATTCCGTGATTTTAGGTAAAACTCCCACCACTAGTGACCGTAAAGAAACTATGGTGCAGTGGTTGCAGGCGAGAGACATTGCTGCGGCCACGAGCATGACTAAGCTGCTTTTATACTCGCTCGTAAAACGGCAAAATAAGCCTGTGACGCCTAAATACGTTGTAGATGAAATTGCAAGCAAACAGGGTCACTTGGTAATTAGGCTACCGCCTTATGACTGCCGTTTTAATACAATTGAATTGGTTTGGAGTGAATTCAAGGCGTACATGAGAAGTAACAATAAGATTTTTACTATAACAGAAGTGGAAGGACTGGTACGTGAAGATCTTGCTACCGTAGACGCCACCTCATGGAGGTAAAAAGTAGACCATAAGCACAGATTATAGACGGCATTATAAATGGAAACGAACAATTAATGATTTCTCTTAATGATGATGAGGATGATGATGACCAAGACAACGGTTTTGGCACCGATTCCGATGATACTGGAGGAGAACTGGATGGAATTGCGCTGTTGACATCGTAAATTGGTGAGTGTAAATGTATACAGAATTAATTCTTTCTCTCTGCAATCGAGTAGGCTGTGCATGTTTTGCTTTATTTCTTTCTATGAGTGTGGATAGCGTGTTCTCTGGTATGCTTACGTTTACATTATTATACGACGTTTTACGTGCAGGTATTACGGTAACAATTTGGAACGACTTTTCATAGATATTGTCATTAACATTGGGTGTTTTTATTTCCCAGTTTCGTATACTGTCAAACGCTTAGTCTCCGTCGTCGTTCTCTCCATTGTTAGCAAAAAGGTACTTTGTTGCACTTAACGTAAAAACGTTTATTGTACACTACTGGCCATTAAAATTGCTACACCACGAAGATGACGTGGTACAGACGCGAAATCTAACAGACAGGAAGAAGATGCTGTGATATGCAAATGATTAGTTTTTCAGAACATTCACACAAGGTTGGCGCCGGTGGCGACACCTACAACATGCTGACATGAGGAAAGTATCCAACCGATTTCTCATACACAAACAGCAGTTGACCGGCGTTGCCTGCTGAAACGTTGTTGTGATGCCTCGTGTAAGGAGGAGAAATGCGTACCATCACGTTTCCGACTTTGATAAAGGTCGGATTGTAGACTATCGTGATTGGGTTTATCTATCGTGACATTGCTGCTCGCGTTGGTCGAGATCCAATGACTGTTAGCAGAATATGGAAGACGTGGGTTCAGGAGGGTAAATACGGAACGCCGTGCTGGATCCCAACGGCCTCGTATCACTAGCAGTCGAGATCACAGACATCTTATCCGCATGGCTGTAACGAATCGTGCAGCCACGTCTCGATCCCTGAGTCAACAGATGGGGACGTTTCCAAGACAACAACCATCTGCACAAACAGATCGACGACATTTGCAGCAGCATGGACTATCAGCTCGGAGACCATGGCTGCAGTTACCCCTGACGCTGCATCACAGACAGGAGCGCCTGCGATGGTATACTCAACGACGAACCTGGGTGCACGATTGGCAAAACGTCATTTTTCGGATGAATCCAGGTTCTGTTTACACCATCATGATGGTCGCACCTGTGTTTGTCGACATCGCGATGAACGCACGTTGGAAGCGTGTATTCGTCATCGCCATACTGGCGTATCACCCGGCGTGATGGTATGGGGTGCCATTGGTTACACGTCTCGGTCACCTCTTGTTCGCATTGACGGCACTTTGAACAGTGGACGTTACATTTCAGATGTGTTACGGCCCGTGGCTCTACCCTTCATTCGATTCGTGCGAAACCCTACATTTCAGCAGGATAATGCAAGACCGCATGTAGCAGGCCCTGTACGGGCCTTTCTGAATACAGAAAATGTTCGACCGCTGCCCTGGCCAGTACGTTCTCCAGATCTCTGGCCAATTGAAAACGTCTGGTCAATGGTGGCCGAGCAACTGGCTCGTCACAATACACCAGTCACTACTCTCGATGAACTGTGGTATCGTGTTGAAGCTGCATGGGCAGTTGTACCTGTACACGCCATCCACGCTCTGTTTGACTCAATGCCGAGGCGTATCAAGGCCGTTATTACAGCCAGAGGTGTTTGTTCTGGGTACTGATTTCTCAGGATCTATGCACCCAAATTGCGTGAAAATGTAATCATATGTCAGTTCTAGTATAATATATTTGTCCAATGAATACCCGTTTATCATCTGCATTTCTCCTTGGTGTAGCAGTTTTAATGGCCAGTAGTGTAGCTTTCATTTACACAATGTATTTCGGTGTTGTGGGCGTGTTCGGTGGCAGCTATTGCAATCCATTGTCAACCATACGCTAGCTGTCAAGTGACATGTTTCACCGGTCTGTTATTAGGATGAACACTGCTTATTCCTTTGTTGGTGATCGTGAATGAGATAGGTGGGACTTTGGCTCTTTGTTTGTCCCTCCCTTTGGATGCATGCGCCTCCAGTTCCCTTCTCCCGCTGGCTGTTTACCTGTCTGTCTGATGCGGCTTGTGTGCGGCAGGCTCTGAGACGCTGAAGCTGGGCGTGGCCCGCACGGCCAACGTGCTGACGCCGGTGCTGCGCGAGCCTGGCGCGGGCAAGGCGCTCTACTCGGGCTTCCTGTGGCGGCTGGGCGGCGCGGGCGGCACCACCTGGGTGCGCCGCTGGTTCTCCCTCAAGCGCGACAACTGCCTCTACTACTACAAGACTGACGCGGTGAGTACACCACGCCAGGGCCAGTCGTAAGGCTGAGGCCGCGAAACTTAGTGGTGGTGTCAGCTCCCTCTCTACATATTCACCCCTCAATACGACACATATTTCCCATCTTCCTGAGAGGTCCGGACAAGCGCAGAGGGTGGGATTGCTTGTCATTGAGAGCTCCAAAGTTAGGCAGGTGATGGAGCCCCTTAGGGATATGGTAGCTAAGGAAGGGAAGAAAGCCAAAGTGCACTCCGCGTGCATACCGGGGGGGGGGGGGGGGGGGGGGGGAGTCATCCAAGATGTGGAAAGGGTCCTTCCGGGTGCCATGAAGGGTACAGGGTGCTGTCAACTGCAGGTGGTGGCTCATGTCGGCACTAATGATGTGTGTCGCTATGGATCGGAAGAGATTCTCTCTGGTTTCCGGCGGCTATCTGAGTTGGTGAAGACTGCCAGTCTTCCTAGCGAGATGAAGGCAGAGCTCACCATCTGCAGCACCGTCGATAGGACCGATTGCGGACCTTTGGTACAGAGCCGAGTGGAGGGTCTGTAGCAGAGGCTCAGACGGTTCTGCGACCGTATAGGCTGCACATTCCTCGACTTACGCCATAGTGTGGTGGGGTTTCGGATTCCGCTAAATAGGTCAGGTGTCCACTACACACAGGAGGCGGCTACACGGGTAGCAGGGGCTGTGTGGCGTGGACTGGGCGGTTTTTAGGTTAGACAGTCTTGGGAAAGATAAAAAATGGCTCCAGTCTCAAAGGGTACAGGGCAAAGAAACGACGAGAATCGACCAAGCAACAGTCGGTATTGTAGCTGTAAATTTTCGTAGCTGTGTTGGAAAAGTACCAGAGCTTCAAGCGCCGATAGAAAGCACTGAAGCTGAAATCGTTATGGGACCAGAAAGCTGACTAAAGCCGGAGATAAATTCTGCCGAATTTTTTACAGAAGCGCAAACCGTGTTCAGAAAGGATAGATTAAATAAAGTAGGTGGTGGTGTGTGTGTGTGTGTCTGTTGGTAATAGTTTATCTTGTAGTGAAGATGAAATATATAGTTCCTACGAATTACTATGGGTAGGGGTTATACTCAACATCCGTACCAAAATAATAATTGGCTCCTTCTACCGACCCCCCCGACTCAGATGATATAATATCTGAACTCTTCAAAGAAAACTTGAATCTCATTACAAATAAGTACCCCACTCATACAGTTGTAATTGGTGGAGACTTCAATCTACCCTCGATTTGTTGGCGAAAATACATGTTCAAAGCCGGTGGAAGACAGAAAACACCTTCCGAAATTGTACTAAATGCTTTCTCTGAGGATTACTTTGGACAATTAGTTCATGAGTCCACACGAATTGTAAATGGTTGCGGAAATACACTTGACCTCTTAGCCACAAATTATCCTGTTCTAATAGAGAGCGTCATGACGGATACAAGGATTAGTGAACACAAGGTCATTATAGCGAGCATTTTGGAGCATATACTGTACTCGAACATTATTAATCACTTTGAAAAAAAATGACTTATTGATACATAACCAACACGGATTCAGAAAATATCGCTCTTGTGCAACACAGCTAGCTCTTTATTCACATGAAGTAATGAGCGCTGTCGTCAAGGGATCTCAGATCGATTCCATATTCCTAGATTTCCATAAGGTTTTTGATACCGTTCCTCACAAGCGATTATTAATCAAATTGCGTGCACTGGAGTATCGTCTCAGTTGTGTGACTGGATACGTGATTTCCTCTCCGAGAGGTCACAGTTCGTAGTGATAGACAGTAAATCATCAAGTTCCGCAAGGTGGTGTCATAGGCCCTCTGCTGTTCTTGATTTACATAAATGATCTAGGTGATAATCTGAGTAGACCCCTTAGATTGTTTGCAGATGACGCTGTAATTTACCGTCTAGTAAAATTATCAGACGATCAATTCCAATTACAAAATTATCTAGAGAGAATTTCTGTATGGTGCTAAAAGTGGCAATTAGCACTAAACAAAGAAAAGTGCGAGGTCATCCACACGGGTACTAAAAGAAATCCGATAAATTTTGGGTATACGATACATCGCACAAATCTGAGGGCTGTCAACTCGACCTAATACCTAA
Source organism: Schistocerca piceifrons (assembly GCF_021461385.2). NCBI lineage: Eukaryota > Metazoa > Arthropoda > Insecta > Orthoptera > Acrididae > Schistocerca > Schistocerca piceifrons. Next base: position 315,596,789 of record NC_060139.1, on the reverse strand, counting down.
GAATTGCTATTACGGGCAACTTAAATTGGAAAGACCACATAGATAGTATTGTGGGGAAGGCGAAACAAAGACTACGCTTTGTTGGCAGAACACTTAGAAGATGCGACAAACCCACTAAAGAGATAGCCTACATTATTACACTTGTCCGTCCTCTGCTGGAATATTGCTGCGTGGTATGGGATCCCTACCAGGTAGGATTGACGGAGGACATCGAAGAAGTGCAAAGAAGGGCAGCTAGTTTCGTGAGGGGTGAGAGTGTCACTGATATGATACGCGAATTGGGGTGGCAGTCACTGAGAAAAAGGCGGTTTTCTTTGCGGCAAGATCTATTTACGAAATTTCAATCATCATCTTTCTCTTCCGAGTGCGAAAATCTTTTGTTGACACCCACCTATGTAGGGAGAAATGATCATCATAATAAAATAAGAGAAATCAGAGTCGAACGGAAAGATTTAGGTGTTCCTTTTTCCCATGCGCCATTCGAGAGTCGATTGGTTGAGAAGTAGTATGGAAATAGTTCGATGAACCCTCTGCGAGGCACTTAAGTGTGAATTGCAGAGTAACCATGTAGATGTAGATGCAGAAGATGGATGACTTGGCAGAGGCGTTAGTTGTAGGAGCCTGTATTTTGGATGTTTAGGAAAAACGTTCTCCCTCGGAAGTCATCTTGTCGCCATTCTGGAAATGGCTACCACGCACTCGTTGCTCGACCTGGGGAAGAGGACGAAGTCACTGTGTATGCTGTCGGGACAGTTCGGGATGTGAGGCAATAATTGATACTCCAGTGAAGCAGCGTGTGTGAGTCCATCCGGTACAAAATGAGCTCGGCACGCTGTCGTGGAGCAAAAGCGGTAACCCTGTTAGTAGAGTTCTGGTAGTGTGCTCCTGTGGCGGTTTGCCCTTTACGACCATCATAGCAACGCACGATGGTAGTCTCCAACAACACGTTGCCTGAAGATGGTTGGGTCTTCGCCTTTGCCAAACCATATCTTCCGCAACTTACTTTCCTTCTTTCTCCAGGGATCGTACTCGATGTTGATCAGGCGACTAAATAAATCATATAAATTCGGCTGACACAGCTGCAACATTTCCGCTGCTGCCTCGGTTCGGCCTAAATTTTGAATAGGCGCGACGAGTTCTGGAAAACAGCCGAGCGCGATCTTTGTTATACTCATATTGTCGTGTGAGCTTTTGAAAACTTGTCCATGACTTATTTTCACTTTCTTCACTGTCGCGTCAATTGTAATAAGCTGGTCTTCGAGCCCCATGCCTTTTCTTCTATTGCACTTGCCTGTTCTTCAGTGCCACTTAGTTCCTTGTGATTTAGATATATTTGACCAAATAGCAAAGTGTTCCTTTATATTGGTCTTCAAATCAGGTGGAGACAGAACGTGTCCCTAGTAAACCCATTCCTTTAGATATCCCCAAAGTCAAAAGTTATATGGGTTCAGATCAAGTGATCTTGCTACCTAATCAAAGTCTCATATGATGCTGCGTTATCGCCGTATACTTCCCAACTCAGTATTGATTGTTAAAGCGTTGTTCTCCTTCAAATACGGAGAACGAATTAGCCCACTATAGTGCTCTTCTTCAGTGGGCGGTGTCATTTTGTTTGGTTCATCAAACGACGTGCTACGGCAGCCTATTTCGATGTGTAGGATGACTACGCATATATAGCAATAAATCAAAGAAGAATTAATCAAGTGCCTTTATTTTTCGAGGCTATACTTAAAACCGTATGACTTCCCTAGTATATGTGTGCCGTCGCAAGGCTACACCTAAGAATCAAAAAGTATGTTTTGTTAGTAATGCTGATTTCATGACATATTTTTATTTATTTGTTATATTATTTCATATCTATCTATAGTATCTATGTTGATGACGATAGGGCGCAAAGGAACATCCTTTTTGTGCACCTTTGGTAACCCATAGAGCCTTGGGGGGTGCAGCAGCTCGAGGTCGGAGCTTCTTGAAGATTTCCTTCGGCAGGCAAATAGGCGCTCCATCGTACCAGCTAGCCAAATACACTCCTGGAAATTGAAATAAGAACACCGTGAATTCATTGTCCCAGGAAGGGGAAACTTTATTGACACATTCCTGGGGTCAGATACATCACATGATCACACTGACAGAACCACAGGCACATAGACACAGGCAACAGAGCATGCACAATGTCGGCACTAGTACAGTGTATATCCACCTTTCGCAGCAATGCAGGCTGCTATTCTCCCATGGAGACGATCGTAGAGATGCTGGATGTAGTCCTGTGGAATGGCTTGCCATGCCATTTCCACCTGGCGCCTCAGTTGGACCAGCGTTCGTGCTGGACGTGCAGACCGCGTGAGACGACGCTTCATCCAGTCTCAAACATGCTCAATGGGGGACAGATCCGGAGATCTTGCTGGCCAGGGTAGTTGACTTACACCTTCTAGAGCACGTTGGGTGGCACGGGATACATGCGGACGTGCATTGTCCTGTTGGAACAGCAAGTTCCCTTGCTGGTCTAGGAATGGTAGAACGATGGGTTCGATGACGGTTTGGATGTACCGTGCACTATTCAGTGTCCCCTCGACGATCACCAGTGGTGTACGGCCAGTGTAGGAGATCGCTCCCCACACCATGATGCCGGGTGTTGGCCCTGTGTGCCTCGGTCGTATGCAGTCCTGATTGTGGCGCTCACCTGCACTGCGCCAAACACGCATACGACCATCATTGGCACCAAGGCAGAAGCGACTCTCATCGCTGAAGACGACACGTCTCCATTCGTCCCTCCATTCACGCCTGTCGCGACACCACTGGAGGCGGGCTGCACGATGTTGGGGCGTGAGCGGAAGACGGCCTAACGGTGTGCGGGACCGTAGCCCAGCTTCATGGAGACGGTTGCGAATGGTCCTCGCCGATGCCCCAGGAGCAACAGTGTCCCTAATTTGCTGGGAAGTGGCGGTGCGGTCCCCTACGGCACTGCGTAGGATCCTACGGTCTTGGCGTTCATCCGTGCGTCGCTGCGGTCCGGTCCCAGGTCGACGGGCACGTGCACCTTCCGCCGACCACTGGCGACAACATCGATGTACTGTGGAGACCTCACGCCCCACGTGTTGAGCAATTCGGCGGTACGTCCACCCGGCCTCCCGCATGCCCACTATACGCCCTCGCTCAAAGTCCGTCAACTGCACATACGGTTCACGTCCACGCTGTCGCGGCATGCTAGCAGTGTTAAAGACTGCGATGGAGCTCCGTATGCCACGGCAAACTGGCTGACACTGACGGCGGCGGTGCACAAATGCTGGGCAGCTAGCGCCATTCGACAGCCAACACCGCGGTTCCTGGTGTGTCCGCTGTGCCGTGCGTGTGATCATTGCTTGTACAGCCCTCTCGCAGTGTCCGGAGCAAGTATGGTGGGTCTGACACACCGGTGTCAATGTGTTCTTTTTTCCATTTCCAGGAGTGTATTTAACGGCGGAATTAAGCCCTCATGTCGGTAAATGTCAGCATCACATCAGGAATTCTGTACATTTCATTCAATGGCTGCAGGAGCTGCGCCCCCGTAACCAGGACCTCATGGTGAGCTTCGATGTGGTCTCGCTTTTGAGCAGAGTAGTCTTGATTAGGGATAAATTCAACCCGACAATGACTAATCTTTTCGAATTTGTTCTCACATCAACATTCTTTCTCTTCGATGGAAACTATTACGAACAAACGGATGGTATTGACATTGGTTGTCCCCTGTCACCAGTGGTAGCAAACTTGTTTATGGAGGACTTCGAAGAGAAAGCACTGGAAACTGCAGCACTGAAGCCTATGTGCTTTTACAGAAATGTTGACGACACATTTGTGATATGGCCACCTGGAAGAGAAAAACTTCAAAGTTTATCCAACACCTGAATTCTCTGCATCCTAACATCAAATTCACCTTGGAGGTGGAAGAGAATGGTCAACTCCAGTTTCTGTACGTCCTAGTCAAGCGCAAAGCGGATGGCACCTTGGGACACAGTGTATACAGGAAAGAAACCCACACTGATCTGTATCTCCACGCTACCAGCTGCCATCATCCTTCACAGCGTGAGGCTGTACTGCAAACACTGGTACGCAGGGCCCGCGCAATATCGGACGAGGAATGCCTACAAGGAGAACTTAACCACCTTAAGGACGTTTTATGAAGAACGGATATAACGAGAGTCAAATTCGACGTGCTTTCAGGCAGAATGCACAAGCCCAGCAGAGAGAGAACGAAGAGGACGAGAAGAGAACGGCGTACCTGCCTTACGCCGGCAAAGTATCCAACAAAATCGACAGAATTCTGGCTCGGTGTAACATAAAATGTGTCTTCCGCCCACCTCCGAAAACGCGTGCTCTGCTAGGTACAGTAAAATATGACCTGAGGCTCCGCAAACCGAGTGTTTACCGTATTCCGTGTAAATGCGGTAAGGCATACATCGGGCAAACTGTACGGGCAATCGAAGAAAGCTGCCAGGAACACAGAAGGCACACTGAACGAAGTAGCTTACAAAGTATGCGGTTGCGGAACATTACATGGATACTGGAGATACTATGGAGTACGCGAAAACGGAAGTTTTACGGCAGGCCTCGTCTTTTTGGGACAGTGTTCTGAATAAGGCGATTGATATACGTGTAGCTGATGGGCTGATCAACAGAGACGCCGGGTTCAACCTCAGCAAAGCCTGGGACCCAACACTCGGCCAACTAAAAGCACAGCGCCGACCCAGAGCGACTTCCGCGACCGACGAAGGCCACAGGACATCTGATGGTCCACAGTTCGCATCCAGCAGCCAGCAGCCCGCCCCTCCCCACCACCACTCCACGCAGCGCTGCGTGCGGCATGACGCGGGGGAAGGGGTGGGGTGCGATCAGAGTATAAAGGGGAGGAGATTCAGCGGAGACGCTCAGTCTGCAGGTATCACCTGAAGATGACGCCAAGGAACGCTGTCGAAATATCGTGGTTTGAAAACGACTGCACCCGGCTGGAGACCCGAGAACAGTACAAACAGATATTTGTAGTCTTCAATCCGCTCCAGTTCCATAAAGATCGGAAATCGGACACATGTTCATGGAACTTTGACAGTTTATTTTGACATGTGGGATCGCCTCACAATTTATGTGACATTCCTTCTGAATTATCCTGTATGCTTCATACAAGTTTGAGACTTCAAAAGGTGTCTAGGACTATATAGTTTCATATGATTAAACTATTTTTGTGATGCCAAAATATATGCCATAACGGCCATGCAGTGAGTGCCATCTGGAAAACTCCTTTCCTTAGGGTTTTAGGGAGTACATTTTAATCAGTTCCCACTCACATCTCACGACATTAAGACAGGCAACCCACTATGTATTTATGTATATTGGATATGTTCATTTTTGCTATTTTTTGATCCATAAGATATTGTATGTCATATATTTCGTCATGTGCTACTTTCATTCACTTGTCATGGTGTACTGACTAGATGTCATGACATATTTCTCCTGTATATGCATTTTACTGTGGATCCTTTGAAAATGGAGTAACGCCAAACATGTAAGGTGTAACAAAGGCAATAAAAACTATAGATGAAATGTATTCGCAGTTGCGAATATGGACAGCCATCAGATGTACGAGGGCAGTTCAATAAGTAATGCAACACTTTTTTTTCTCGGCCAGTTTTGCTTGAAAAAACCGGAAATTTCTTGTGGAATATTTTCAAACATTCCCGCTTCGTCTCGTATAGTTTCATTGACTTCCGACAGGTGGCAGCGCTGTACGGTGCTGTTAAAATGGCGTCTGTAACGGATGTGCGTTGCAAACAACGGGCAGTGATCGAGTTTCTTTTGGCGGAAAACCAGGGCATCTCAGATATTCATAGGCGCTTGCAGAATGTCTACGGTCATCTGGCAGTGGACAAAAGCACGGTGAGTCGTTGGGCAAAGCGTGTGTCATCATCGCCGCAAGGTCAAGCAAGACTGTCTGATCTCCCGCGTGCGGGCCGGCCGTGCACAGCTGTGCGAACACACTCGTTCGAGATGTTCGACGGATCACCATCAAACAACTCAGTGCTCAACTTGACATCTCTGTTGGTAGTGCTGTCACAATTGTTCACCAGTTGGGATATTCAAAGGTTTCTTCCCGCTGGGTCCCTCGTTGTCCAACCGAACACCATAAAGAGCAAAGGAGAACCATCTGTGCGGAATTGCTTGCTCGTCATGTGGCTGAGGGTCACAATTTCTTGTCAAAGATTGTTACAGGCGATGAAACATGGGTTCATCACTTCAAACCTGAAACAAAACGGCAATCAATGGAGTGGCGCCACACCCACTCCCCTACCAAGAAAAGGTTTAAAGCCATACCCTCAGCCGGTAAAGTCATGGTTACAGTCTTCTGGGACGCTGAAGGGGTTATTCTGTTCGATGTCCTTCCCCATGGTCAAACGATCAACTTTGAAGTGTATTGTGCTACTCTTCAGAAATTGAAGAAACGACTTCAGCGTGTTCGTAGGCACAAAAATCTGAACGAACTTCTCATTCTTCATGACAACGCAAGACCTCACACAAGTCTTCGCACCCGAGAGGAGCTCACAAAACTTCAGTGGACTGTTCTTCCTCATGCACCCTACAGCCCCGATCTCGCACCGTCGGATTTCCATATGTTTGGCCCAATGAAGGAATCCGTGGGAGGCACTACGCGGATGATGAAGAAGTTATTGATGCAGTACGACGTTGGCTCCGACATCGACCAGTGGAATGGTACCGTGCAGGCATACAGGCCCTCATTTCAAGGTGGCGTAAGGCCGTAGCATTGAATGGAGATTACGTTGAACAATAGTGTTGTGTAGCTAAAAGATTGGGGAATAACCTGGTGTATTTCAATGCTGAATAAAACAACCCCTGTTTCATAAAAAAATGTGTTGCATTACTTATTGAACTGCCCTCGTATAATGGAATTACGACAGTGAAAATTTGCGCAGGACCGGGAATAAAAACCGGATTTACCGCTTAGGCCTGTATTACTGTATCAAATTTCTTTGTCAAATTTGGTATGTCAAATATTTTTGTCAGAGAAGTTTGATGGTGTAATAGGACACTTTGTCAAATCTCGTCTGTCGTCAAATAAATTTGATCAAATCTAGGGCCTCGCTGTAAATTTGATCATAAAAGTCGCTTGTCTTCTGTTCACTGCAATATGACATGTTACGACGTGGAGCGCTAGCATTGCTGCAACGTTCTGTCATCTGTAGTGTGTTTATAAACATGGCCGGTAAATGCAATTGGTTTGTACTGACAATTACAAATTTAATAGAGATGTATGAAGCTGATTAGGCGCTTTGCAACGCGAGGTACCCTGAAAACAAAAATAGATTAAGAAGATTGGAGACCTAAACTAACCTAACCTAACTCTCTCCCGTAGCAAGGAATCGGAGTGTTACAGTGAGCCTGTCTTCTGCAGATATAGCAGATCGTAAGTGAGTATTGTGCTTTGTGATATGAGGATACACTTCATTGAGCCATTACTGAAATGTATGCTCCTCCATTCTTAAGTAATTTATGTACGACTTGACGTCCTCCACCACAAGCTCAGGTAACAAGTTTTGTTGAATGCTTTTATCGTCTCGTCGTAAAACCCACGGCTTCACCGAGGTACGTTTCCTTTTTTTCCCCCCTCTTCTCTTCCACATGTGCACACAGTGCAATTGTGGCACATGCAACTGCTGCGGTTAATAACAAGTTGTTGTTGTCAGCCATCTTGAACTTTGACGAAAAATTTGATGAGAGTGTAATACCCCTTTTTAGCGCCACATCAAAGATCTTTGTCAAATAAATTTGATGAGTGTTTCATCATATCTTTGATCAAATCTTTGACAAAGAAATTTGATAGTGTAATACCGGCCTTATCGCGAGCGGTTGCCGAACACAACTCACTGCCAAATCCAAACTTCCATATGTCGTAAATCATGTGTCTACAACCTGTACTCGTACATCCGTTGTGTATATATCCGTACAGGGGAGACATTTTACTTGAATATCGCTTGCCCGGTGTCTGCGGACAAATACCAGGTTGCAGTGCCTGTGTTTTTCCTAATTACGTGCATGCATGTCCGAACGGTCATTGCATCATAATTCGAAATAACACAGGCACTGTAATATCGTAATAAAAACTACGGTCCAAGACAAAAAGTGTTACTATAGTATTTGACTTACTGGGTTAAACCTTCAAGATTTTCGCTCTTAATGGCTAGATTATGACAGCATTTCCAGTTCTTAAATTCGACCAATAACTGTATGAAATCGCGAAAATCGAATTTTAATTCCCGACAGTTAGCCGTTTAGTGATATATATAATTCAACGGATTATTTCTGTTTCCTTTCTTGTGTACTTGTGTGATCTGCGTAAGTTTCTATTCTTTGGGTACGAATGTTTTGTCTAGGGAGCGAATGAATATGATTCCTAAAAATGGAGCTGTTTCGTTAGCATACGGCACATCTACATCTACATCTACATGGATGCTCTGCAAATCACGTTTAATTGCTTGGCAGAGGGTTCATCGAACCACCTCCACAATTTTCTATTATTCCAATCTCGTATAGCGTGCGGAAAAAACGAACACCTACATCTTTCCGTACGAGCTCTGATTTCCTTATTTTATCGTGGTCATCGTGTCTGCCTGTGTAGGTCGGTGTCAACAAAATATTTTCGCATTCGGAGGAGAAAGTTGGTGATTGACATTTCGTGAGAAGATTCCGTCGCAACGAAAAACACCCTTTTTTTTAATGATGTCCAGCCCAAATCCTGTATCATTTCTGTGACACTCTCTTCCATATTTCGCGATATTACAAATCGTGCTGTCTTTCTTTGAACTTTTTCGATGTACTCCGTCAGTGCTATCTGGTAAGGATCCCACACCGCACAGCAGCATTCTAAAAGACGACGGATAAGCGTAGTGTAGGCAGTCTCAGTAGTAGGTCTGTTACATTTTTTAAGTGTCCTACCAATAAAACGCAGTCTTTGGCTAGCGTTCACCGCAACATTTTCTATGTGTTCCTTCCAATTTAAGTTCTCCGTAATTATAATATCTAGGTATTTAGTTGAATTTGCGGCTTTTAGATTAGATTGATTTATCGTGTAACCGAAGTTTAACGAGTTCCTTTTAGCACTCATGTGGATGATGTAGCTGAACCGGTTTATAGTATTTCGTGACTTTAATTACTTATAAATGATATTTCCGGTATCTCAAAAAAAATTTAAAACCAGTTACCTACTGTCAGCGTAACAATTCGTTTGATCTCAGAAATGATTATCCCGGCTACTATTTGTCACTCTGCTAAGATCTGCTAAGGAAATCTCCACTTGACGTTGTGGAGAAATGTTGTCTGTAAAGTCCTGTGAGTGACATTAAATTGCATATCATTTATCAGACTTTACACAACTGTTGCTTAAGATGGAAGCACTTTTCTCTAGCAAAAGGAACAATTAGTCACAAAGTACTACCCGCACACAACACTGACGTATGTCTCCTATTAAAATATTTCGTGTAAATCGGCCGAAATAATTAGGCTTCACACATCAGCAAATAAGAAATTGATATTCCGTAACGTGCTGTGAGCACTATTTTTAAATATTCAATCTGAGTTGAATTCTGTCTTTTAAAGTAGGTTCGGGACCACAGGTGAACATTTATTTGCATTCATTTCTATCTAACAACATTTATGTTTGTTAAAATTCTCAATTCAAAACTACCGCGGAGACATTTTTGCTAAGATGGCAGGGGACGGACGATAGTCAATTTGTCTATTGTTATTCTCGATTCCTTTTATATCAAGTTAATATATTCAGATAAAAGTCTTTAAGCCTTTTGTTCTCTATTCTTTAGCATTTAAAATTATTCTCAATGAAAAATGTTTTATATTTTTGATACCAGCTACTAGTAAACTCCGCTGGAAGTTACTAGCGCTAATGGCTGCGCTCCTAATTGCGGGGCTGAAAATTAACACTAAAGACATTGATTAGATTGGATTACTATTGAAATAAATACAAATCCACGTCTAGACAATAGCGACTTTATTTTTCAAATAATAATTAACAATATAGTTACAGGTTTTCTCTTTACAGACCTCACACGTCTCACGTCCGAACAGTTTAACGGTTAGGGCAGGAAGAACAACTGAACCGCAGTTATCACAGATAACAAAAAAATTATAATTGTCGTTGTCCATCAATGTAGTTCTCTGATAATAGTTTTAATGCACACAGAAATTAAATTATTATAGTAATAATGAAATAATTAACGTCATTTTTATACGATAGGCATTTTTTTACGTAGTATCGATAACATTTGTTGAAGTTTGTACAGTTAGTTCATTTTAACATCTATTGGCTGTAACATAGTGTCGTGATATTACAATGACCTCACACTTTTCGTTATTTAGGGTCAATTGCCACTTTTCGCACCATTCAGATATCTTTTCTAAATCGTTTTGCAGTTTGTTTTGATCTTCTGATGACTTTATTAGTCGATAAACGACAGCGTCATCTGCAAACAACCGAAGACGGCTGCTCAGATTGTCCCAAATCGTTTATGTAGATAACGAACAGCAAAGGGGCTATAACACTACGTTGGGGAAATCACTACTGTTTCACTCGACGACTTTCCGTCAGTTACTACGAACTTTGACGTCTCTGATAGGAAATCACAAATCTAGTTAGCGCCGGCTGGAGTGGCCGAGCGGTTCTAGGCGCTTCAGTCTGGAACCGCGCGACCGCTACGGTCGCACGTTCGAATCCTGCCCCGGGCATGGATGTGTGTGATGTCTTTAGGTTAGTTACGTTTAACTAGTTCTAAGTTCTAGGGGACTGATGACCTCAGGTGTTAAGTCCCATAGTGCTCAGAGTCATTTGAACCATTTTTGAACAAATCCAGTTACATAAGTAGGACGATATTCCACAAGTACGCAAATTCACTACGAGCCGCTTGTGTGGTGCAGTGTTAAAAGCCTTCCGGAAATCCAGAAATACGGAATCGATCTGAAATCTCTTGTCAATAGCACTCAACACTTAATAATTTGGAATAACACAGGCACTGTATTATCGTAGTAAAAAGTACGGTCGAAGACCAAAAAGTGTTAATAGCATCTGACTTACTAGGATAAACCTTTTAACTAAGATTTTCGCTCTTATTGAGTAGATTATGACAGCATTTTCAGTTCTTAAACTCGGCCAATTAGGCCTACTGTATGAAATCGCGAAAATCGAATTTTTTTTTGCCCGGCAGTTAGCCGTTTAGTGATACATATAATTCAACGGATTATTTCTGTTTCCTTTCTTGTGTACTTGTGTGATCTGCGTAAGTTTCTATTCTTTGAGTACGAATGTTTTGTCTAGGGAGCGAATGAATACGATTGCTAAAAATGGAGCTGTTTCGTCAGCATACTCACTCAGCATACGGTACTTTGAAATGGTGCAGTAGACTTCCTCGCTATGCTTGGTACGCGCTGAGCTCGAGCCCCGCCTGCAGTGACTCGGCCCTTACGGACGCCGTGGCCTTCCTATCTTTTCCGCAGGAGAGCCTGCCGCTGGGCGCGCTCATGCTGCACCGGTACGCGGCGTCGCGCTGCGAGGCGGCCGGACGGCAGCACTGCCTGCAGCTGGCGCGCAAGGGCGGCCTGGGGCTGACGCTGGCCGCAGACTCGGAGGAGGCGCTCACGCGCTGGCTCGCGGTCCTCTCGCACGCCATCGAGCGCAACAACCACGTGAGTAGCTGGCCCGCACTCCAACTACAACCACTGTACATGTCACTCAGTCGCCTAAACCCATCACACATTGTTTTCTACTCGTAACATAGTTATGTACCACACTAAAGCATCCAAAAGAAAAAAAGTGAAATGCCAAGACAAAACAGTGATTGCTTCCGAAACAGGGACTAGGCGACAACCAAGTAACAACGCCAGGAATTGAACCGGGGTCTCCTCCTTATTAGGCAGGTGCACTAGCCACTAAGCCACCCTGGGAAAGCGGTTCAGAAAACTGCACGGATTACCCTGGCACGCTTCCCACCTCGATCCAGTCTCACTGACTCCCCAAACTACCGGGTGATCAAAAAGTCAGCATAAATTTGAAAACTAAATAAATCACGGAATAATGTAGATAGAGGGGTACAAATTGGTAATCCGTGCAGCTATGCGAACCTATATGCCAAGGTGGCTTAGTGTCCAGCGCACCTGTCTAATAAGCAGAAGACCCAGGTTCGATTCCTAGCCTTGGTACAAATTTTCACTCCCTGCTTCAGTCTACATACAAAAAGAATCATATCTGTATGAGACCAGTAAAGTCACTGAAACTGTATCATTTCATTTGTAATCAAGTAACACTTGCTCTACAGAATTACGTTCAGAACACCTGTATCGTAAATCTCTCCCAAGCCAAAGTCCACAAACACCAAAATGTTGAGCTCTGACTACGCAGTTAGCGTCTTTAGTTCCTGTGGCGCTGAAGTTCTGCCTCACATTCCCGATAAGCACTTCGGAATATACCAACAACAAACTAAGAGGTTAGTGAACAGTAATTAAGACCTTATATGGAGTTAAATGTTGATGATCTTGATACGTAGCCACGCTGATAGATGGCCCGTGAACCAAGAAAGAAAAGCGAAGACAGTGACGCCTGCACCGTGGCGTCCTTCTTTCTGTGACGTAGGACGATTGCGTAAAACATCCACCCACATCTGTACGCTTGTATCCAGATAGTGTGTAAATGAAACCCCACTTAAACGCACTTACCTACATATTCTACATCTCCATCTACATCCATACTCCGCAAGCCACCTGACGGTGTGTGGCGGAGGTCTGATTTTATCCACGTGGTCTCTTCGCGAGATATACGTAGGAGGGAGCAATATACTGCTTGACTCCTCGGTGAAGGTATGTTCTCGAAACCTCAACAAAAGCCCGTACCGAGCTACTGAGCGTCTCTCCTGCAGAGTCTTCCACTAGAGTTTATCTATCGTCTCCGTAACGCTTTCGCGATTACTAAATGATCCTATAACGAAGCGCGCTGCTCTCCGTTGGATCTTCTCTATCTCTTCTATCAACCCTATCTGGTACGGATCCCACACTGGTCAGCAGTATTCAAGCAGTGGGCGACCAAGCGTACTGTAACCTACTTCCTTTGTTCTCGCATTGCATTTCCTTCGGATTCTTCCAATGAATCTCAGTCTGGCATCTGCTTTACCGATGATCAACTTCATATGATCATTCCTTTTTCTGCTTGTAACATAGTTATGTACCATACTAAAGTATTCAGAAGAGCAAAGTGAATGCAAATAAAAAACAGTAATTGCTTCCGAAACAGAGAATAGGCAACAATCTAGTAACAACGCCAGGAATTGAACCCGGGTCTCCTCCTTATTAGCCAGGTCCACTAGCCGCTAAGCCACCTTGCAAAGCGGTTCACACAGTTGCACGGATTACCCTGGCACGCCTCCTTCCTCGATCCACTCTCACTGCCGCCCCAGCCTACTTTAAATTCCCCCTTACACACGAATGGAATTGCTGAGGCTCTCCATGTTCTGCAACAGCCACTCACCACCCTTGGTACTAATTTTCACTCGCCGCTTCAGTCTACATACATAAAAAAGATCATTTCACTACGAGACCCTTAAAATCTCTGAAATTGTGTCATTTTATTTGTATAACTGCCTACACCTGAGTTTCAGGCTGGATCCCACATTTACGTTCGATTCCGAGATGCTATTCCAGAAGATGGAGAGTCTCGGCAATTCTGTTCGGAATTTAAATTTGACTGGAGGGTCGGTCAGAGTGGCCGAACGGTTCTAGGCGCTTCAATCTGGAACCGCGCGGCCGCTACGGTCGCAGATTCGAATCCTGCCTCGGGCATGGATGTGTGTGATGTCTTTAGGTTAGTTAGGTTTAAGTAGTTCTGAGTTCTAGGGGACTGATAACCTCAGATGTTAAGTCCCATAGTGCTCAGAGCCAACTAAACCATTTACACTGGAGCGGCAGTGAGAATTTGGATCGAGGTAATCCGTGCAGCTGTGCGATCCGCTGCCCCAAGGTGGCTTAGTGTCTAGCGCACTTGTCTAGTAAGCAGAAGACCCAGGTACGATTCTTGGCCTTGGTACAAATTTTCACTCGCTGCTTCAGTCTACATACAAAAAGAATCATATCTGTATGAGACCAGTAAAGTCTCTGAAACTGTATCATTTCATTTGTAATCAAGTAACACTTGCTCTACAGAATTACGTTCAGAACACCTGTATCGTAAATCTCTCCCAAGCCAAAGTCCACAAACACCAAAATGTTGAGCTCTGACTACGCAGTTAGCGTCTTTAGTTCCTGTGGCGCTGAAGTTCTGCCCCACATGCCCGATAAGCACTTCGGAATTTACCAACAACAAACTACGAGGTTAGTGAACAGTAATTAAGACCTTATTTGGAGTTAAATGTTGATGATCTTGATACGTAGCCACGCTGATCGATGACACGTGAACCAAGAAAGAAAAGCGAAGACAGTGACGCCTGCACCGTAGCGTCCTTCTTTCTGTGACGTAGAACGATTGCGTAAAACACCCACCCACACCTGTACGCTTGTATCCAGATAGTGTGTAAATGAAACCCCACTTAAACGCACTTACCTACATATTCTACATTTACGTCTACATCCATACTCCGCAAGCCACCTGACGGTGTGTGGCGGAGGGTACCTTGAGTACCTCTATCGGTTCTCCCTTCTATTCCAGTCTCGTATTGTTCGTGCAAAGAAACATTGTCGGTATGCCTATGCGTGGGCTCTGATCTCTCTGATTTTATCCTCATGGTCTCTTCGCGAGATATACGTAGGAGGGAGCAATATACTGCTTGACTCCTCGGTGAAGATATGTTCTCGAAACTTCAACAAAAGCCCGTACAGAGCTACTGAGCGTCTCTCCTGCAGAGCCTTCCACTGGAGTTTATCTATCATCTCCGTGACGCTTTCGCGATTACTAAATGATCCTATAACGAAGCGCGCTGCTCTCCGTTGGATCTTCTCTATCTCTTCTGTTAACCCTATCTGGTATGGATCCCACACTGCTGAGCAGTATTCAAGCAGTGGGCGACCAAGCGTACTGTAACCTACATGCCCGCATCTCGTGGTCGTGCGGTAGCGTTCTCGCTTCCCACGCCCGGGTTCCCGGGTTCGATTCCCGGCGGGGTCAGGGATTTTCTCTGCCTCGTGATGGCTGGGTGTTGTGTGCTGTCCTTAGGTTAGTTAGGTTTCAGTAGTTCTAAGTTCTAGGGGACTTATGACCACAGCAGTTGAGTCCCATAGTGCTCAGAGCCATTTTTTTGTAACCTACTTCGTTTGTTCTCGGATTGCATTTCCTTAGGATTCTTCCAATGAATCTCAGTCTGGCATCTGCTTTACCGATGATCAACTTTATATGATCATTCCATTTTCTACTTGTAACATAGTTATGTACCATACTAAAGTAATCAGAAGAGGAAAGTGAAATGCAAATAGAAAACAGTAACTGCTTGCGAAACGGGGACTAGGCAACAATCAAGTAACAATGCCAGTAATTCAACCCAGGTCTCCTCCTTATTAGGCAGGTGCACTAGCCACTAAACCACCTTGGCAAAGCGGTTCACCAAACTGCACGGATTACCCTGGCACGGCTCCCTCAAGTCTCATTGCCGCCCCACTCTACTTTAAGTTCCCCTTACACACGAACGGAATTGCTGAGGCTGTCCATGTTCTTGATCAGCACCCTTGGTACAAATTTTCACTCGCCGCTTCAGTGTGCATGCATAAAAAGATCACGTCTCTACGACACCCTTAAAAACTCTGAGATTGTATCATTTTATTTGTATAACTGCCTGCACCTGTGTTTCAGGCTGGATCCCACATTTACGTTCGGTGCCGTGATGCTATTCCAGAAGATGGAGAGCCTCGGCAGTTCTGTTCGTGTGTAGGACGGAATTTAAATTAGACTGGGGCCGTACAGAGAATTTGGATCGGAGTAATCTGTGCAGCTATTAGAACCGCTATGCCAAGGTGGCTTAACGTCTAGCGCACCTGTCTGGTAAGCAAAAGACCCAGGTTCGATTCCTGGCCTTGGAACAAATTTCCACTCGCTGCTTCAGTCTACATACAAAAAGAATCATAAATTACAGTTTTTTTCAAAGAAAATGTGTTTTTCTCTCTGTTAAAAACAGTTCCTAAATCTATAACCTACATGTGAAACCATAACCTATGTGAAAAAAGGACAAATCATGTAATATTTCAGGACACCCACTGAAGATGCATTGTAAAAAAGGCGAAACGCGTCTGGGTGCATAAATAAAAATAAAAAGTTTCAATGTGCAGCGTTCAAAAGGCATTTTCTTTTAAAACAACTGTAATTTATATACAGCTGCTGCGAAAATGGCCACTACAAGAAACGTGTTAAAAAGAATCATATATGTATGAGACCTATAACGTCTCTGAAATTGTATCATTTCATTTGTAATCAAGGTACACTTTCTCTACAGAATTACGTTCCAAACACTTTCATCGTAAATCTCTCCCAAGCCGAAGTTCACAAACACCAAATTGTTGGGCTCTCACCCCACAGTTAGCATCTTTAGTTCTTGTGGCGCTGAAGTTCTGCCTCACATTCCCGATAAGCACTTCGGATTTTACCAACAACAAAGTAAGAATAAATTTCCTTTAATTTACGTCTATGGTCACAGACTTTTTGTTCACAGGTTACCGGTTTCGGTCTGTAATGACCGTCTTCAGGTCTGCAGCAAAAAATATAGGATAACGTAAATACACCCGCAGATTGTCTACAGCTTAAAAACAATAAATAGACCATAATGAAAAGTACTAGGCCTACTGACATATATATGCATTTGTGCGCTTTAAACAGTGTCCTAATGCTCTACAGCCATAGTGGCATCGTCAAATGATAAATGCAAAATCAGCACCAGCATCGTCAAATATATATAAATAACAGCATATGCACGAGTCATGTTGTCAGTAGCACTACTGTTCAAAACAAGCTGCCGTGGCATCTTTAGCTATTTGTTTTATAGTTTTTATATTATTTTCTGCACTATGAACGATGTTTACTACTTATGTCATTATCTACAATATTGGCACTTGTGTATATGTCAATTACTGTCTCGTAACTCTTCCTCTTTTGAACAAACTGACTTTTGTCGTTTTCTATTTCATTGCTTTTTATTACTGTAATGAATTTAATACGTTATAAGCTCATTACAGACGTCAACCATTGTATCCCCCCCCCCCCGCCTTTATTTTACCCTGTTCAATTAATCACTCAAAACTAGTGTGTGCCTACAGTAGCGACATCACGTGAACTTGCAACACAAACATCTTGTGGCTAATGTACGGCAGCTTGTTTTGAACAGTAATGCTACTGACAACATGACTCGTGCATATGCTGTAATTTATACATATTTGACGATGTTGGTCCTGATTTTGCGTTTAGCATTTGACGATGCGACTAAGTACATTAGGACACTGTTTTTATAAAACACAGGTATGCTTCTTCATACTTAAAAAGCACAAATGCATATATTGTAAGTAGGCTGTTTAGGTTTTCTTATTGGTAACGCCACGTAGCGCTCTGTATGAAAAATCACTGGCTGTGCTGTGTTTGTTTCTGGTGTTGTTACATTGTGTCTAACTTTTGAAGATTTTGTTCCATTGTGTCTAACTTTGAAGATTTCGTCCCATTTGTTTCTGATTTTGTTCAAGCGTTGTGTCTAACTTTTGTAGCCTTTGTCCCATTTGTTGCATTAACTGTAATAACAGTGCACTAGTGTCTGAAACATGTTCCTCAGTGCTATTCGGCAGTGCATTTGAACCAGCAATATTCGCATTTTGAAAAGCAGAAAATGTGTCCATTTTGAAAAGCAGAAAATGTGTCTTGATTTATTTGAGAAAACGGTGAGGACGCAAAACCTGAATCTACAGTATTTGCAAGATTGTTTCCTGTCATTTCGGAGTCCTGAGGCGAGCTATTGCCGACCGATCGATCGATAATGCTTCCCTGTTCACTAATTGTTTCACTGCCTACACCATTATTTGCAGCCTGCTCCATTTCCCTATGCACGATTACCAAATTACTACTTTGAACATTAGTTAATTCATTACATGGTGGCGCTAACACACTGCTTTCGTCTTCACTGTCATTTCTCAGTTTACTTTGGAGCCTAGTATTACGTTTTTCACACGCCATTATTGTCACAATATTTCACACGACAACCCAGAAAAACATAATTTGAAGAGCAAAATAAGAAAACACATTAACATAGCACTGAAAATAATATCTAGTTAAGACTGCAACTACAAAGGAGATTCTGTCTACAATTACGCGCTAGCAATAAACAAAATCTACACTAATTACACAAACTACAAGAAAAAAATCAGAAGATTCCAGTGAGGTATCCTCGGCTTAGGGTCGACATATGACACGTCCCCTGTGAAAGATTATACATGACTGTGCTTAAACTGACACACAATATTTTTAGCGCAACGCAATCTGACTTTCAAAAATCCCTACAAAAGAATGGCCCTAACTAACATTAACCTATACCTTTCACAAATCACTTACCTCACCAAAAATCTTCGTTACCCGAACTACTGCAATACAGCGAGCGCCACTACTGCCAGCTAAATAAAAGATTCAAACTACTGAAGGCACTAACTACTAATAGGCATAGTTAGCAAATGAAAGATTTTGATAGAGAACAAGCAATGTAGTTACCTTAATAGTCTTCAAAAGTCATAATGTATATGGCAGTTCACGACATCCAGTCTTACAAATTTCAAAACTCCGCCATCTCCCTCCCCACATCCACCACTGCTGGCGGCTCGCCTCCAACTGCTCAACGCTACGCGCTGTTCGCATCCATCTGCCCAACACTACAGTGGCAGACAACAATGCAAACTAGCCACAGACTGCACACAGCACAGCCAGTGATTTTTCATACAGAGCGCTACGTGGCGTTACCAATAAGAAAACCTAAACAGCCAACTTACAATATATATATATATATATATATATATATATAAGCTGTAGACAAGCTGCAAGTGTATTTAGTTTTTCCCACATTTTTGCTGCAAATCAGAAGATTGTCATTACAGACCGAAACCGGTAATCTGTGAACAAAAAGTTTGTGACTATAGACGTAAATTAAAGGAAATTTATTCTATATACGGGTCACAGTTTTATTCGCGACAATGTCGCAGCTTATGGAACAAACTAAGAGGTTAGTGAACAGTAATTAAGACCTTATTTGGAGTTAAATGTTGATGATCTTCGTATGCAGCCACGCTGATCGATGACACGTGAACCAAGAAAGAAAAGCAATGACAGTGGCGCCTGCACCGTAGCGTCCTTCTTTCTGTGACGTAGGACGATTGTGTAAAACACCCACCCACACCTGTACGCTTGTATCCAGATAGTGTGTAAATGAAACCCCACTTAAACGCACTTACCTGCATATTATATGTCGCCCCGCTGATTTGATGGCTGGAGTACTGCAGCACCAACCTTCTTGTTTTTATGCTGCTGGCCTCTGCATCACAATGAAATACGTGTAGTAGTACTACATGTCGCGGAAACAAGATATACATGCGGGTTCAGTCCTTTCGATAGCTGAGAAGGGAATCATCAGACATTTTAATCAGGAAAATGGTGGATCTTTGGTATGTTTTAGAGGGCCGTCAGTACCTGGCTAGTGGCTTTACATACAACGGCCCCTCCTACCTGTGAAAATCATGTTGGAGTTTTACACTTACCGTCTGCACCTCTAACGTTAGTCACGTTACAACCAAGCGAAAATAATGCAGCGGCTAAGATTCACACTCATGGCTATCAGGCTGGCGGTACAGGTTCACACCCTACTTTCTTTCAGTTTCAAAGTACAGAATCCCATTAAATAGTATATGTCACAGAAAATTACTCAAAGATAGTCATTTTCGACGTAGTAATATCATTAATAAGTGAATCATTACTGCAAACGTTCTTCAAACGTATATTCCGTATGTGGTTCGCAGTTAAAATGCCAATTCGAAGGGAGGGCAAACTGATAAGACACTCAACGATCAAACCTTTGTACGTGAAATAAAAGCAAGCACCTGTACTGTAAAAATTATCTCCTCTTAGCCAACTGTGTGATGTTTATTTTTAAAGGCAGATTAAAATTTTCACGAAAAAAAATTCAAAATGCTCCCAATTTGCTACAGACTAATAGAAAAATCGCTTCGAGCGAAGAATCCATAAAAAAATTCTTTTAGTCTGCATCAGGAATGATGAAATACGCGTGGTTCGCATTGAATTTAATCGAAGAATGAACCCGTTATCGCTTCTTAAAAATCCGTGTTCCAGCAAGGCAGCGACTTTCACTAAATGTGCGTGATGCTCAACCATTTTTTGTTTCGGATGCTTCTACTATAAATAACATCCGGAATTCCATTGCAGTACAGTAAACGCTGCAAGCCGTAGCGAGTAAGACGATTCTGTAACAAACGGTATACACGTTCGAAGAAAGTTTGCGGTGGTGACTGATTCATTAATGAGCATTTTTGAACAATTTTGCATGACACATATTATTTAATGATGTACTGTACAGTGAAACTGAGAAAAAGTACACTGGCTGCATTTGAACGTGTACCGTCAGCGTGATAGCCATGAATTTAAACCGCTGCTCTTCCTTCGCTTGATTGTAGCATCATTAACGCTACACATGTAGGAATTATTGATTTTCACGGAAACTAGGAGCCGTCGCATGAAAATCCGCTAGCCAGGTTCTCTACAGCTCACCTTAAAATCACTAAAATGCGTGATTAACAGGCCTGATGGTCCACTTGTGAGCCTAACTACTGGAGAACGAAGCCACAAAAGTCTTCGAAACGGAGTGCAAATAAAGAAAACAACGAAAGCATCGTCGAGCAGAAACTTATTGATAAAATAGCCTGTGCGCTCCAAAACAATTCAGAGCTTAAGTCCCCATTCTGCAGCGTTATGGAAGCAACAAGACAAACTGTTGGCTTGTCTTCCCATCGCATCCCTCTCAGATTTAGCTGTAAGCTGTAAGCCTGATGGACAGCCCGTCAAAAACTTCACACAGGTCGAGCATGAAAACAGGAAGAAGATGTAATGAACTGTGAAAAAAGAAACAAAATAGAAACAGTGAAAGGTCCAAGCTCAAGACGTACAATATCAAGCTGATTCGAAGAGACTCGGCGTGGCGGTAAAGTGGTCACAGTGTTGGGCTGCAAATCTCCCTCGTGTACCTTTTTTTCGCAAAATTATGGAGAGTCCGTTCGGTCATTGAAGTGTCTGTCCTCTTTCTGTGGTCATGGCAATTGTCATACTGTAAATTGGTTATAGAGTATAATACATGCGGTAAGAAAATATTACCGTCGCAAGTACATGTTATGAATAGTGAGATCAGGCGAGACGCCACGTAAATGAAAACAACATGTAAACGGGAGTCAACTATGTTACAACACAGAAATCCAAGAATCAAAACTTCCAAAACGGAACATAAGAGCCATAACATGTGGTACTTGTGTAGAAAAAATAGGAAGTACTTACGTCTGGAGGCCCGTAGCCTTGTAATCATGGGATCTGGTGAAAACGCACGTCTCAGATACACACCGGCTAGTGGTCGGGACCCACTGTAAGCAGTAGATCCGATGCAAGATAACCGCGCCGTGGTACATTGGAGAGGCGGAAAGCTTTGTGTTGTGCAGTCACCAAGTGTACACGAGCAGGTGAAGTGAAGTGTGAATTTCTAAGGGACCAAACTGCTGAGGTCATCGGTCCCTATACTTGGGCACTACGTAAACTAACTTAAACTAGCTTATCCTAAGAACAACATACACACGCATGCCCAAGGGAGTACTCGAACCTCCGGCGGGAGGGGCCGCGCAATCCGTGACATGGCGCCTCAAACCGTGAGGCCATTCCGCGCGGCTACACGAGTGGGCCTTTTGCTCCGAAAGCCCATATCGATTATGTTTCTTAGAATGGTTCGCACGCTGACACTTGTTGATCGCCCAGCACTGAAATCTGCAGCAATTTGCGGAAGAGTTGCACTTCCGTTACGTTGAACGATTCTCTTCATTCGTCGTTAGTCCCGTTCTTGTAGGATCTTTTTCCGGTCAGCGATGTCGGAGATTTGATATTTTAGCGGATTTATGATATTCATGGTACTCTTCTTCGCTACCTCCGAGATGCTGTGTTCCATCTCTCGTGCGCCGACTGCAACACCACGTTGAAACTCACTCAAATCTTGATAACCTCCCATTGTAGCAACAGTAAGCGATCTAACAACTGCTGCAGACACTTGTTGTCTTATGTAGGCGTTGCCAACCGCAGTGCCGTATTCCGCCTGTTTACATATCTCTTTATTTGAATACGCATGACTTTGGCGCTTCAATGTATGTTATACGGAATCAACTTCCATTACAAGACCGTTCCATACACCTAGCTGTAGCAAACGGACGTTACGCCACGATACAAACTCAAATTTGAATACATCTATCAGACACATCAATGATAGGACGGAAAGTTCATAATTTTATGAAAAAACGGACACGAGAGACTTTCGAACACGCATCTCGCGCTTTTTATCCCAACACCGTGACCAGATAATCACCACGCCGTGGCTCTTCCAGATCAATCGATGTTGCATATCTTGAGTTTGGACCGTTAACTGTTCCTACTTTGCTTCTTTCTTCACAGTATAGTACACCTTCCTGTATTCATGCTTCATGTACGCCCTGTTTTTGACGGACTCTCGACTGGGCCATCTTACCATTAAATCTGAAGGACCTATATGTCCATTTTTTCATAGACTGTTGCAGGATTCGGCTTTTTGACACAAGAAGTAAAATCAAACACCTTTCAGCCGTCTAGTTTCCAAATTTATTTTATTTGGCTACAAGTTTCGGCGATTTACTACGCCATCTTCAGGCCCCTGATCGACGTATAGGAATATTCCACCTCGGTTCTAATCAAAACAGGGGCCAGCAATACTGGCATTAGTAGACTTCTGCTTGCTATAGCGATACCTTGAACGATCATCTGCCGACCTAGGTATCGCAATAGCAAACAGAAGTCTACTTCTATCAGTATTGCTGAACCCTGTTTTGATCTTAACGGGGTTGGAATCTTCCTACACGTCTGTCATGGAGTTTCCCTTGTCAACAAGTCATTGGCTTCCCTTGCCCCACGACCAAGCCGTGAAGCTGCTGCGGAGAAGTAACGGCCTCAGCTGCCAGAGTGTGGCTACCTGTTGCAGGCGGACGAGTGGCTGGAGGCGACGCAGCGAGCCCTGCGGCTGCCCGCCAGCAGCGTGCTGCAGCCCGACTGCGCCGGCTACCTCACGCAGATAGGGCCGAAATGGCGGCGCCGCTTCTGCGTGCTCAAGGACGCCTGTCTCTACTTCTACCAGGACAGCACCGCGGACTCCGCCATCGGTGAGGCGCCTCACCCCTCCTCCCTGCACCACCTGCATGTTTGTGAATCAAAGAATACGCCCTATGAAACTAAATAATAATTTAAAAGATGCCCGTTATTCTTACTGTAATACGAGGTATGTCCATTTTGGTTATATAAAACGAACGTGTACAGATACAGAAAAAATATTTATTGTACAAAAATCAAAAGCTGTTAAACTACACGACTGGCCATTAAAATTGCTACACCAAGAAGAAATGCATATGATATACAGGTATTCATTGGACAAATATATTATACTAGAACTGACATGTGATTACATTTTCACGCAATTTGGGTGCACAGATCCTGAGAAATCAGTACCCAGAACAAACACCTCCGGCCGTAATAACGGCCTTGATATGACTGGGCATTGAGTCAAACAGAGCTTGGATGGGGTGTACAGGTACAGCTGCCCATGCAGCTTCAACACGATACCACAGTTCATCGAGAGTAGCGACTGGCGTATTGTGACGAGCCAGTTGCTGGGCCACCATTGACCAGACGTTTTCAGTTGGTGACAGATCTGGAGAATGTGCTGGCCAGGGCAGCAGTCGAACATTTTCTGTATCCAGAAAGGCCCGTACAGGACCTGCAACATGCGGTCGTGCATTATCCTGCTGAAATGTAGGGTTTCGCAGGGATCGAATGAAGGGTAGAGCCACGGGTCGTAACACATCTGAAATGTAACGTCCACTGTTCAAAGTGCCGTCAATGCGAACAAGAGGTGACCGAGACGTGTAACCAATGGCAACCCATCCCACCACGCTGGGTGACACGCTAGTACGGCGATGACGAATACACGCTTCCAATGTGCGTTCACCGCGATGTCACCAAACACGGATGCGACCACCATGATGCCGTAAACAGAACCTGGATTCATCCGAAAAAATGACATTTTGCCATTCGTGCACCCAGGTTCGTCGTTGAGTACACCATCGCAGGCGCTCCTGTCTGTAATGCAGCGTCAAGGGTAACCGCAGCCATGGTCTCCGAGCTGATAGTCCATATAGTCCATGCTGCTGCCAACGTCGTCGAACTGTTCGTGCAGATGGTTGTTGTCTTGCAAACGTCCCCATCTGTTGACTCAGGGATCGAGACGTGGCTGCACGATCCGTTACAGCCATCTGTATAAGATGCCTATTACCTCGACTGCTAGTGATACGAGGCCGTTGGAATCCAGCACGGCGTTCCGTATTACTCTCCCGAACCCACCGCTTCCATATGCTGCTAACAGTCATTGGAACTCGACCAACGCGAGCAGCAATGTTGCGATACGATAAACCGCAATCACGATAGGCTACAATCCGACCTTTATCAAAGTCGGAAAGGTTTGTCCTCCTTACACGAGGCATCACAACGTTTCACCAGGCAACGCCGGTCAACTGCTGTTTGTGTATGAGAAATCGGCTGGAAACTTTCCTCATGTCAGCACGTTGTAGGTGTCGCCACCGGCGCCAACCTTGTGTAAATGCTCTGAAAAGCTAATCTTTTGCGTATCACACCATCATCTTTCTGTGGGTTAAATTTCGCGTCTGTAGCACGTCATCTTCGTGGTGTAGCAACTTTAATGGCCAATAGTGTACTTTCCTACATAGTTCCTCATTAAACTTAATGTGGTTTCACTTACAGTTGTTGACGATTTGTTGTATATACACTCCTGGAAATGGAAAAAAGAACACATTGACACCGGTGTGTCAGACCCACCATACTTGCTCCGGACACTGCGAGAGGGCTGTACAAGCAATGATCACACGCACGGCACAGCGGACACACCAGGAACCGCGGTGTTGGCCGTCGAATGTCGCTAGCTGCGCAGCATTTGTGCACCGCCGCCGTCAGTGTCAGCCAGTTTGCCGTGGCATACGGAGCTCCATCGTAGTCTTTAACACTGGTAGCATGCCGCGACAGCGTGGACGTGAACCGTATGTGCAGTTGACGGACTTTGAGCGAGGGCGTGTAGTGGACATGCGGGAGGCCGGGTGGACGTACCGCCGAATTGCTCAACACGTGGGGCGTGAGGTCTCCACAGTACATCGATGTTGTCGCCAGTGGTCGGCGGAAGGTGCACGTGCACGTCGACCTGGGACCGGACCGCAGCGACGCACGGATGCACACCAAGACCGTAGGCTCCTACGCAGTGCCGTAGGGGACCGCACCGCCACTTCCCAGCAAATTAGGGACACTGTTGCTCCTTGGGTATCGGCGAGGACCATTCGCAACCGTCTCCATGAAGCTGGGCTACGGTCCCGCACACCGTTAGGCCGTCTTCCGCTCACGCCCCAACATCGTGCAGCCCGCCTCCAGTGGTGTCGCGACAGGCGTGAATGGAGGGACGAATGGAGACGTGTCGTCTTCAGCGATGAGAGTCGCTTCTGCCTTGGTGCCAATGATGGTCGTATGCGTGTTTGGCGCCGTGCAGGTGAGCGCCACAATCACGACTGCATACGACCGAGGCACACAGGGCCAACACCCGGCATCATGGTGTGGGGAGCGATCTCCTACACTGGCCGTACACCACTGGTGATCGTCGAGGGGACACTGAATAGTGCACGGTACATCCAAACCGTCATCGAACCCATCGTTCTACCATTCCTAGACCGGCAAGGGAACTTGCTGTTCCAACAGGACAATCCACGTCCGCATGTATCCCGTGCCACCCAACGTGCTCTAGAAGGTGTAAGTCAACTACCCTGGCCAGCAAGATCTCCGGATCTGTCCCCCATTGAGCATGTTTGGGACTGGATGAAGCGTCGTCTCACGCGGTCTGCACGTCCAGCACGAACGCTGGTCCAACTGAGGCGCCAGGTGGAAATGGCATGGCAAGCCGTTCCACAGGACTACATCCAGCATCTCTACGATCGTCTCCATGGGAGAATAGCAGCCTGCATTGCTGCGAAAGGTGGATATACACTGTACTAGTGCCGAAATTGTGCATGCTCTGTTGCCTGTGTCTATGTGCCTGTGGTTCTGTCAGTGTGATCATGTGATGTATCTGACCCCAGGAATGTGTCAATAAAGTTTCCCCTTCCTGGGACAATGAATTCACGGTGTTCTTATTTCAATTTCCAGGAGTGTATGTTTATTGCAAAGATGATAGTACACAGTGGCACCCAAAGGTAATCATATGCAGCCTGAAGATATTTAACATTAGTAGTCATATATCTTTGACATTTTGTCATTTTAGTATTCAGCTGTTCTATTATCGATACTCTTTGATTTCACTATCATTACAACTCAAGGACATGCGTTCGTCTTTTGTATACCAAAGTAAACCTGGTTTTCCTAAATATGACGAGCCCACGCGACTATTTACTGATCTTTTTTCAACCTGATGATTTTACGTCTGGCATTTCGTCTGGAGCCAATATTTTTCTTAATTTGTGGCCAATTTTGAGCTTGGGGTGCCCTGCAATATACGTTAATGACATAAACTGTAAGGACATATTTCGTAGTTATACACTTATTTATATTCATTGTTTAAGACATTTTACATCTTTTGAAATAGTATGTGATATTATTGTACGCAATTTTTGCTTTTAACAATCACTTGGAAATGGTACAAAAGGCAGAAACCTGGGTCTTAATTCAATAAACAAAAATGCAATGACGTCGCGGTGTGTTAATTTAAAAATTATTGTATGACTGTTGCTCAGAAACATCATAAATCGATTTCCAATAAGGTTGTCGCTCCGTGAGACCAGCAAATTCACATCTCGTCCCCAGATCGTTTAGAAGGTATACCGATCTGTGCATTCAGGAATGTTCTGTGGATGTGAGCAGCAACACCATCGATTGTGCACCATAGAAACAAGCGTCACTTTAATGCCGCGCTACAATACGCAGTGTACAAGAAAACCCACCCGTTACAAACGCGTCTAACAAACCTTTAATTTCGATGCTTTAATTACGAGGGTGGTCTGATAAGTCTGGTACATTTCTTTGAAAGAATGGAACATTTTCGATGTGCCTTCATGTTGGTAAGCTTGATTAGTCCAAGGGTCGTATTAAGAATTTCAACAATGTATAGCGTACAGTTCACTGTTGACAGATGTCTGAATTGGTCAATGTGTCGACTGCGATTGAAAATGTTGTTGTTAAACATTTTCATTTGAAAGGTTGGACTGCCGCAGAAATCAAAACCGAGTTGGATGAAGTTCACGAGGACTCTACACCATCTTGAAGAGCATTTACTTTTGGATTAATGAAGTTAAACGTGGTCAGGAAGCACCGAAAACGAAGCACGCTCCGGCCGTCCGACTGCTGAGACTGTAGGCACCTCAACTGAACGACTGTTTAATATCCTGCCCAAAGAATTGGCTATGGAGAAGCTGCGTGTGAGGTGGATGCCCCAATTCCTAACAGTCGATCAAGAGCGCATCCGGCATGACGTTTCAACACACAGTCTGGCGATGTTTAATAGCCGTACGCAAGACTTTTTGCGCCAATTTATGACTGTTAATTAAACTTGGATCCATGATTACACATCAGAATCAAAACGGTAGTGAAAACAATAAAAAAACTTGTGAAGGTGTAGCGAAGAAGGCAAAGACCATTTTGTCAGCTGGTAAAGCTCATAGATTACCTGGAAAATGGCAGAACCAGAACTGGGTACTATTGTCCTTCATTGATAGACCGTTTGAAACATGCGTTGACTTAAGGAAGACCAAGATTGACACGCGTAACAGTCCTCTTTCATATGGATAATGCACCATCTCACACATCTCTAGCAATCCATCAACGAAAGTGGGACTGCAGCCGGACAGCGGCGGTATTTGAATCTAACGTCGTTTATTGTTTTTAACATAAGCTACCAGTTTCGACACCACATGGTGTCATCATCAGGACCCGAACGTAACCTGCCATCCACAACTGTTTTCATGTGCAATGAACAGAATCGCATGCAGCGGGCCGAAATTAACCGGATTCCATACTTTCTGTGGCAACAACAAGCCCATCATGGTCGTCTGACCGTGGTAGCATGTAGAATAAACAACGTTAGATTGAAATACAGGTGCTGGTTTTGTTTCATTATTCGAGTATCTCACACATCAGCGATAGCAACGGCGAAAGTGCGTTAATCGCGCTTTGAACTGATTCCTCATCCATCGTACTCACCAGACCTACGCCCAAGCGACTGCTGACTCGAAAGTTTGGCTTGGAAAGCGATGATTGCAGTCAAGGAGTATTTTGCAGAGTTTGACAGAACTTATTTTTCCGATGGTATGAACAAGCTGGAGGATCGTTGGATCATGTGTATATTCCCCAAAGGAGACTACGTCGGGAAGTAAGGTGAGATGTTTACGAAACTCGTTTTTTCTTGCTTTTTTACCAGACTTATCGAAACACCCTCGTAAATTCATCGTATGTTTCCGTCTTCGTTCGTGTAGAAGATATGTGGCAGCATTTTGAAACGGGACGAGTCTTTTAAAACACTCTGTATTCTTCCCAGTGTATGAGTTTCTATGTATGCGTCGCATTAACAGTGTAACAGCCAGGTGAGTTACTTACAGGCCGCGCGTGCCTTGTGCAGGAATGGCGTGCCTGCACGGCTACCGGGTGCAGAACTGCGGCACGGGTGAGAAGCGCTTGTCCTTCGAGGTCCTGCCGCCCGATGCTCGCCAGCGACACTTCTACTTCCATGCAGAATCGGAGCTCGACAAAAAGAAGTGAGTACATACCCTGCTCATTACATACAGCGCAATACACGTCCGTCACTGCACCTTGCAAGGAAAAACTCTCCCATGTGAACAGTTGCTATTAAATTTGTGAAGCAGCTCATCGAGAAGTAAGCATCTCCATTACCCATTCTTGCACATAACCATCTGGCAAACAACAAGGCGTGAAGTAGGCTGTGGAAACAGTTCGATGTGTCCGTTTCCTTATGTGAGCACAAAATAGAGAAGAATGGCTGCAGCTAATGCCGAACCATCAGAAGAATAAGACGGAGGAGGAGGCGGAGGATGATGCAAAAAATTATTCAAAAATTGGTGATCAAAAATATACCCTAAAATGCCACGACTGATCTTTATTCACACTACGCAGCACAGTTAAAAGCTCATTCTTTCGAAATCCCGTAATTGTTTCCCACTGCGACGTAGAAGTTTGAAATTTGGCTCGGTGGAGCCGACAATCTTCCTCTTTAGCGCAGCAAAAGTGTGGCGCCCTGCGGCATGACCTCCGCGAAGCTTCAAACAGCAAGGTACTCGCACACGCGAAGAAAAAGGCCACAGCTCAGAAGTTCACGTGGTGTGTAAGATGTCTTAACAATGTCATATTGGCATCAAAGTGCATGACAATTCTACACAACACCACTGTGGACATGTCACAAGATGGGAAGGTAATGAAACCCCTCTTACCCACATTTCACCCTTTCTTTTGACGCTTCTCCTATGGAGATCAGAACCGCGACAACCAGCTTTGAAATCACGCAGTTTTCTTATGGTTGGCCGAGGAAATATTTCAGACACACCGCCGCTCAACATCAACACGAAAAGGCTTCGGGGGGTGACATAAAGGACGTCAAGGAAACTACCCTTCCCTTGGAACGTTGGTTCCTACACATTTAATGGTCAAAAACGACAGTTTTCAGTACCATGAACAACAGACAGGACGACTTTCTTGACAGCCCTTCGACACAGGTAGGCAATTAAACTTCTCTAAGTGTTGTCTAAGGCTCAGGCGCTAGAGCAGACGCGAGGCTGAGTGGGTGTCGAAGTTAGTGTGAGATCACTTTTAACATGCTCAATAAGGGTGAATGGGTTTGAAAGTAATGGATCCAACTTCAAGAAACCTCGCCCTCTTGACGTATTTTGATAGTAACTGAATGGTGAATGGGAAAAAATGTTCGAGGTCTCAACCCGATAGTCTGTTATGCAGCCATAACATCGCTACCGTTTGCTGGCTCGAGAAAATTGGTTTTTATATTCAAATTGATTGATTTAATTAATGTGCTTTTTAATTACGTAGTTGGTAAATCCGTGCTTGGAACCAATAAACTCGTTATCTTGTAAACAAGATGAATCAGTAATCAGTTTTCCTGGATTAATTTTAATTCTCTCTTTCTCTGTCGTTTTTCTTGTACTGGAAAGGGCAGTCTGTATGACTTTGCCATGTGCTGTGTCTGTCCACAAAAAGTTTATGAGTTACAGTGTGTGGAACAAATCACTCAGTAACCTCAAAGAGAAGATTAAAAAAAAATGACTCTGAGCACTATGGGACTTAACATCTGAGGTCATCAGTCCCCTAGACTTAGAACTACTTAAACCTATCCAACCTAAGGACATCACACACATCCATGGCCGAGGCAGGATTCGAACCTGCGACCGTAGCAGCAGCGCGGTTCCGGACTGAAGCGCCTAGAACCGCTCGGCCACAGCGGCCGGCTAACCGCAAGAAATAAAACTAAAATACCCACTTCAAACAGTATATTTTCCCACAGTAAAAACCCTTCGTAAATCGTAGACAGGAGTCTACTACCTAATCATACCTTTTAGCACTCGCTTTACGGAAGTCATGACATTGACGTGAAAGCGTCAGTTTGCTCGTTGATCGAACTTTCTTGTGTGGCAAAATACTGTCAGATTTCAATTGTCAGTAAGCACGGGACTAATAAAGCGTAAATAATGGGTGAGCGCACAACGGATAGATGGTGTCTCTAGTGGTTGTCACGCAGTATTTGTTTTGCCTGTGACGTCGTCTTACCAGTGTAGACGCATGCGCGTGACTGTTTGTGTGAAGTTATATATGGCTGTAACGTGTGAATTCGTTTAGCTATGCCACTGATTCTTTGTGAAGAACTTGCGGTACACTACTAGGTCCCAAAGGGTGACAAAAAATATTCGTCGGAATGTAAGTGAAAATTGGTATTAAGTTGGCAGTCAAAAATAACGAAAGATGTCGTCTCATATGACTCTTAAATATTACCGGAATCGTGAAAACGCAAGTCAGAGGAAAGCTCACGCCCGAAGCAATCCAGAAATCCTAAAAAGTCCAATGCCGAGCGAATGCTACAGCAAGGAAACGTAAAAACGGCCAAAGCGATTACGCAGCTGGCCCTCGGGCGAACAGCGACCAGGGGTAGTCGTAACTTATGATTTATCTATTGTATAATTATTGTACTAACAGTCTGAAGTCAGCCGTTAAAAATATTTCGGACCTCAAAACCAGACATTTATGCCATAATTTAAAAAAATACTCTATCTTGGTACATCTTAAATGGTAACACATAAAAAAGAACCAAGCTGCAAGGTTCATTTTTCATATGTATTTTAGTTCTTGGCTAGATCACAAATTTTACAATAATGATGATAGAAAGTATAATTATATTTCAAACTTTTTAGGTCGTTTCTTGATCAGTTTCACACGTAATTGGCATTTTTAAGCAAAAGTCTCTGACAGAGGCTCTGCGATCAGGTCAAAACCAGTTTGTTTCTTTCCTGGTCGTTTTTTCAGTAAATTTTTTTGTTTTCTCCTAACAAATCTTGTAAACTCGGATTGCATGCTGCATCCTCGTGAGATTCATGTGTAAAAAATAGGAGATGAAGCGAAATAAAATGGAACTAAATTGTAATTACAGCAGTAGTATGTGTAGTAACAGTATTAACGTCGAAAAATTGTAGCAGCCGCAACTTATTTGAATATGAATCTCCATCAAACTGTTTGCAAACAGATATTTCTCCCTCCGATTCAACAATTTAAAACATACAACATATGTAAGTAAAATAAATAAATAGAATAGTAATGAATGTTTAGATATTTTAACTATGTATGTCGAAAATACTCCGGCAACATACTGTATAAAGTTTATTTTCCAAAAAACGTATTTCAGAAACCTCCTTTATTACATATGGATTTATGTGGCTTGGAAGCTTCTTTAATTTATTTTGTAACAAAAAGCTTTCATTTTTGAAAGTAATTAGTTACGGCGGGATATTTTGCAAAATTTCGAGTTATTGCATAGTTGAATACACAGTTTTCAAGAATTTTTATTACATATCAACTTTTATATGAAGCACATTTTTATATATCATCGTTTCGAAGATATTCTCTCTAAACGTAATATGCCAAAATACCTTCCGAGATGTGTTTTGGCTTTTAAAACTGAAATTGGGTACAAACAAAAAGTGTGTATTGAATTATTTTGCCTCCCCTACACACTCGTCAAGTTTCATCACGAACATTTATTTACAACATAGGAATGTTCCCTTGTCAGTGGTTCGCAATAGCAGATCTTACATTCGCTACTGTTTCTTTCGAAGTCGTCGTCGTCTTTGTTTCTCCTTTATCCAACATCTGGCCTGGTTGAGACTTTTATAGTATTTCTCCACTTTCTTCTGTCTTTCCATCACTCTTCTTCTGAAACTGTTTTGCTCCAGTACAGATTCCTTCTTCTTAATATGGTCTTTATTGAGTCAATCCATCTTGCTCTAGGTCTCATTCTTGCCCTCAACTTTGGTCTCTATCATTCGTTTTGGTAGTCTCCCATCTTGTATTCTCTTAACATGTTCAAAGCATTTTCACCTGTTCTCCTCTCATTCAGCTTTTGTACTGTAATTTCGTTCCTAATATCTTCATTAGTTACTCACTGTCCCCTCGTTTACCCTAGCATACTTTCAGGAATTTCATTACACTGTTTTGGTTTCTACTTCGTCGCTGTCCAGGTCTCCAATGCATATGTCAAATGGTTGTAAAGTACGTGTAGTAGAACACTTCCTTACAGCTGATTGGTCCTCCATTCCCCAGACTAAGCCCCTCTCACACTGGTAAAATGCATTGCTCTTTCGTATCCTTTTACTAACTCTCATCCCCATACTTGCATCCCTTGTTTTCACACTTTGGTCACGCGGGATTAGCCGAGCGGTCTCAGGCGCTGCCGTCATGGCCCGTGCGGCTGGTCCCGGCGGAGGTTCGAGTCCTCCCTCGGGCATGGGTGTGTTTGTTTGTCCTCAGGATAATTTAGGTTAAGTAGTGTATAAGCTTAGGGACTGATGACCTTAGCAGTTAAGTCCCATAAGATTTCACACACTTTTTTTTTTTTTTTAACATTTGAGATTTTCACTCTGCAGCGGAGTGTGCGCTGCAGAGTGAAAATCTCATTCTGGAAACATCCCTCACGCTGTAGCTAAGCCATGTCTCCGAAATATCCTTTCTTTCAGGAGTTCTAGTTCTGCAAGGTTCGCAGGAGTGCTTCTGTTAAGTTTGGAAGGTAAGAGACGAAGTACTGGCAGAAGTAAAGCTGTGAGGACGTGGCGTGAGTCATGCTTGGGTAGCTCAGTTGGTAGAGCACTTGCCTACGAAACGCAAAGGTGCCGAGTTCGAGTCTCGGTCCGGCACACAGTTTTAATCTGCCAATTACGTTACTTATTAATACGAAACAGTTTATAACGCTTTTGTCCAGGCGTTTTCGTAAAAATCTGCGGTGCGAACCCGAGTTGCGCCCGCAGAAATGTTTTGCCTCTTGCGGCAGGTGGTTGGCGGCCCTGGAGTACTCGATCGACCGGTGGATCCGCGTGGGCTGACGGCGGTGCCATGCGTGCCGGCGGCGCGCCCGCTCCCGCTCGCGCTCGCGGCTGCTGTCCGAGGCGGCGCTCGCGGACGCAGAGGCAGACGCAGAGGCCGAGGCCGACGCCGACGCGGACGCGCGCCAGCGCCTTTGACGGCGTCCGCGCGCACTGCCGCCCGGCAGCCCGCGACGCCGCCGGCGCCGCCGCAGGCTGCGCAACTGCTGACCGGCGCGCATCTGTCCTCCTCTCTGTCGAGTAGCAGTAGCAGCTGCCCCGGGGCGGAGCCATCTGCGCACGTACTCTCTGCCTGTGCCTGCAGGTTTCCGGCGTCGCCTTCCTGGCGGGAGATCAGTGTTGTCGACGTACGAGACTAGCGGCATAGCTGCTTTTCATAGCGGTGTTGGACCTACGCTGTTACAGTACCGAGCGAATAGCTGAACGTCACAGTGCGTGTTGCTCATGGTTAGCGAACACAGACTATGTGAAAATAGCATGTAACTATACCTGCCACGATCCAGTCAACATTTTACAGACTACTGACAAGTACGTACAAAAGCTCTCGGAGGTATACAGGGCACTGAATTGCATTCCGATTCAAACCAAACCGTAATTATTCTGGACATTTTATAAAAAAGTTAAAAAATTAATTCTTTGATAGTGAAGAGCAGCAAACCTGCAAAAGCAATCACACATAATTCCGCTTGCCTGAGTGTATCAAATTCTTTGTGCCCGACAGTGAATCTAGATGCTAGTCATTTTTGCGTCAGGCTTCCCACTTCATATATTCTGTTGCTTTTCATTCGAATGACAGTTTCCAACTAAATTCGATTCTTAAACTGAGGAACAACCGAGCAATATCCATACTCTCATAGCAAGGAGTGGGGTACAAATAGCCTTCCTGCCAACACAGCTTCAGATTTCCTTTAGTATCCGTACATCGCCCGCCCGGTTGGCCGTGAGGTCCAACGCACGGCTTTCCGGGCGGGAAGGAGCGCCTGGTCCCCGGCACGAATCCGCCCGGCGGATTTGTGTCGAGGTCCGGTAAACCGGCCAGTCTGTGGATGGTTTTTAGGCGGTTTTCCTTCTGCCTCGGCGAATGCGGGCTGGTTCCCCCTATTCCGCCTCAGTTACACTATGTCGGCGATTATAGCGCAAACAAGTCGTCCACGCACGCGTACACCACCATTACTCTACCACGCAAACATAGGGGTTACACTTGTCTGGTGTGAGACGTTCCTTGGGGGGTCCACAGGGGGCCGAACCGCACAATAACCCTGGGTTCGGTGTGGGGCGGCGGAGATGTGAAGTGGTCTGCGGTAGTCGTCGTGGGGTTGTGGACCACTGCGGCTGCGGCGGGGACGGAGCCTCTCCGTCGTTTCTAGGTCCCCGGTTAACATACAATACAATACAATCCGTACATCGCTCAGTGCAAAAGTAGGGATAGATCCTTGTAATTGGACACAGTTGATTTCTTCCCCTATCTTGTCCGTCTCTAACGACTTCATCGTCGATGGAATGTCAAACCGTAATCCTGTTTCCTTCCGATGAAGAAAGTTCAAAGCCGGCAAAGCATCTTATGAAAAAAGTTTTACCAGTATAGCAGTTCTGACGAAGCAACGTAACAAATTTCTTACTGTACTCATTTATCACTGGCAAATGAGGCTTCGCTCTTTCGTCGAATTCCTTCCACTAAATTTTGCTTATTTCTGTGCAAAGAAGAGAGTATATTTAGAACATTCGCCATTGTGTGCGTCCTGTAACTAGACGAACACCTATTTCATAGTTTGCCATAGATCAGTAGTCTCACCATTAGTCACAGTTTGAGAGCTTTAATACTTCCCACTCTGTTGCTTAGGGGCCGTTCCTCTGACTGTGAACGGCTAGCATCTAAGGACAGGTGACTTGATTTGCAACATCTAACGAGCAGGCTATGTTCAGCAGTCAGTTCCTGTGTCGTTCGTTAAGAAGAGCAAAGAAGGGAACAGTTCCGAAATTTTTTACTGGTGATGCTTTGGGAGGGCAGGGAGAGCGCCAAGAAAGCAATCCTCAGTACTTCTTCCGACTTCTCAGCACTTGCAAGTTCCAGTGAATCACTGCAACATCCATGTCGACAATGTTTTATCATTACATTGCGGTTGTTTCACCTTTATTAATAAGTGAATAAACCGGCAGTTCCGTCTTAAAACCCTACTCCTACCCCTCTCGATTTCTTCTTCAACTTAAGCCTGTTAGATACAATTTTCCCTTTTTTATTTTTCGCTATTCTAGACCATCTCCTGGATTTCTGACTTCTGTTTCATTCTAAATCATCACCTCTCTGTCATTGTATAAATTTCTAGTCTGTTATTTTGACATATTCTCAGCAATTCGTACGAATTTCTCAGATACATACACAGATGTTTTTACATTGGTCTGTCCTACCTTATGTTTGTT
The DNA here is from genome assembly GCF_021461385.2 of Schistocerca piceifrons. Lineage (NCBI taxonomy): Eukaryota > Metazoa > Arthropoda > Insecta > Orthoptera > Acrididae > Schistocerca > Schistocerca piceifrons. The sequence continues at coordinate 315,560,351 of NC_060139.1, read as the reverse complement.
GCCACAGACCATTAAAGGAATATTTCCAGTAGACAATCACTTCTCCTCAAAACTCAGTTTTCTAATAACATCAATGAAACTTGTACAGAATCCGCCAAATGCATTCCCAAAGATTTCTAATGTAAAAAACCTAAAACCCTCTTTATAAGTGGCATGCGCATCCACATGAATTTTTTATACACTTAGCTGAAGAAGATGTAACTATTTACAACTGTTCCTTTTGACATGGTTTCACAATAGTTCATAGACCGTAAACTTCTGTGTAAACCAGCTTTTTGCTGTCTTTCTGTTTTAATGGGATTCAGAAAACACAAGAACTAAGACTGGATGAGATAGCACAAATTTTTAACAAAAATGTAACTAGATTAATAGGTGTGTTTCACATTTCATGATATTTCTAGTATCTGGTTCAATGTCATTTATAATATGTATGTGACTTTTCTATGGCAAAACAGATACATATGCTAAAAATGGTGAGCTCAGTTTCTGAAAATAAACTCCTATAGATTACTTTGTTTCTTACTGCTCTGTTCTGACAGCGCCAATATTCACTTACCCAAAGCTTTCTCATTACTTTGCAAATATGACATATTCTTCATGAAACTGTCCATCAGTTTTTACATCTATTCCAAGTAGGATGTCTTTTTTGTCAAAGCTAAATATTATTGGCAAAACAGATAGGACTGTAGTTCCATGGATTTCATTTGTTTTCTTGTTTTCTGAACATTAACAAAAGTTTTACTACATTTAGTTTTGTGAATTAATGTATTAGGCTGCCAAGTGCATCTGAGAAATAAATATTTTAGTTAGATGCATTAGAAATGAAAGTTGCCAGTGGCAGTCAGAAGCGCAACAGGAAAAATTCGGTACTTTTCATATGACTTTGTATAGCATCCAGGTTCTGTGCTATCAAAATGATTATCTGTCACACACGTTGTGTACAGCCCAGATACATTGAAGTAATTGTCAGTTGCCATAGTCCTGTACTTTGTAATTTTATGAGAAAGGTTATGAAGTACTGTCGCATGAGTGAACAAAGCAATTCAGAGCTCTGTATTACCACAAAGAAACTATAATATCACACTAGTGACATTAAATCTGTATTACATCAAAATATTTAAGAATGCTTTTCCTTAATTACATAGACTGCTGACATTTTTTAAAAAAAACAGACAAACGTCTTGCCTTCTCTTTTTCCGTGTTTGCTACAAACTAAGAGAATTGCTAGTTTTATTTCTTTCTCTTCTCCTCCTGTTTCAATTAACCTATTCATTTTCATATGCATCTTAGAGCACTAATTGTTTGTTTCATCTTGGCCAAATTTCAGATCTCTCTACTTTTGAATTCAGACATCTAATATAAGTTCAAATGATTATTAACTACTACAGTAGTTAAAGATGGTGAGCAATCACACCCTTTTACAGCTTTAGCATTAAGAACACGAAGAATGGTCTTGAAAAGTCTTCTATTTTTCTTCTCTTTCATGCTACATTATGCAATCCTTGTATTCATTATTTTTAAATGCATACATACAATTAAAGAAAGTGGCATGTTTATTTCTATCATATGAAAACGCTGGTTCCTTCTTCTAAGACTTATTCTTAGAACAGACAACACAAGAAATTCATTAAAACACAAAAAATTTCTGAATGAACATTTCAAACCCATAACTATGATTTCTTCCCATCAGCAAAACTTCTGTACAATTAAATCAGCTTTGAATAAAGTGTAATAATGACACTTCTGCAACTGATTTTCGGAACATTCAAATTTAATTAATGTACATGATACTACATTATTTTTTTACATTCATGGGACTCCAACTGGTGTGGCATGGGTGAAATTGCTCCAGAAGCAAATATGTACATTTTACACTACCATTATCAACAGAAGTGTTGAATTTCATGAACTGACATGTGCAAATCCCGACTGTTAAGGAACAGTTATCATAATGTATGAACTATTGTATTTCTGTATTCATGTCTGTCTTTGTGAGACGTATTGCTCATATGCCATCTCCTGTTACGGTACACAATTAAAACTATAAGGACTAGTTTAAATTAACATTAAGAGCAAACAATTATTTGTAGCTCAAATGAAGCCAACAGATAATTATTACAGGAGAATCTTTCTGTTACTTTTTTCTTTCATGAAGTTTAATACTCATTTATGTCTAGCATCACTGGTTTCTGCTATGTTTTCAAGCAACACTCGTGCAAAGGGTAAGAAGTAATATGACAACAAACAATTATATATTCCATTTCCCTCAGAACTGCAGTACCAAAACCATATTCAGATCTCAGATCCTCTTTATAAACACTACTATGTATGCTCCACAACCAAGCAGGTCTGATATTTGTTATTTCATAGGTTTTTCATTACATTTCTCTAGAAATTTACAGAGTGCTGAAGACATTTTGAAACATATCAGGAGTAAATTTTTGCATGAATGTGAAAACAAGTCATAACAATTTTATGTGTTTACATGTGAAAGTGCAGGATACTGTGTGTTTTGTCTAGGCAATTTCTGTAGTTGAATGTTCCTGAAAGTAAGCAACAAATAGAACGCAGGAGTCTGTGATCTCTCTTAACGTAAATTCTCATACTTGTGAAGTAAAACTATCTGTGGTTTTAGAAGATGTTAGCTTTAGACTCTGTGGAACTGCAAGCTTCTGTAACTACATGTATTTGTGTTATGACCCACTGTAATTTTTAATTTAATGTCACATCAGAAAAGTATGTGTTGTAAAATCTTCTAAATAATTGTCTCATTCACTTTTAATTTTTTGCTGTGATGTTATTGGAGATATGAAAAGAAAAATCGAGACAATATTATAGTATAATCAGCTTTGCTAATGTACTAGTAATTAAGCTACTGCATGTCTAGGGGTGCTAGGCAGAATCATACATACACTTGTTATGGGACTTGTCCATTCTAGATGTGCAGGCAATGTGAAATTCAGTGTACTGGTATAGACTTTGAACTGCTTCTTTTCTACCCACATATGATATACCAGTAATATTTTATGTGAGCTGGTTGTCTGAATTTCAGTGTTCCAGTAACTTGTAGAAGCACAAGAGACAGTTCATGTCATGCAGATAATTCAGACATGCAACACTTTTCAGAGTTGTTCGTCTGATACAGAATGTTCCAATTTGTATGTGACATTAGTCTAACACTGTGCTATGTGGCAACTGCTTTCTGTATGGCTGAATATCTAAAGTCAGAGTAGGGGGTGTAGATTTCCTGATGCGAGAATTAGAAGTACAGTTGAAAATATTAAATGGGAATATTATTGTTGCTGTTGTTAAATAAGGAAAGTCATTAATTAATGCAAATGTTGTATAGATTTTAAACACAGATTTTAAAAATACCAAAGTGCTTGCTTCATGAAGAAGAAGCAACGTAAATAGAACGCCAGTAATTTACAAAAGTAGTGAGATATTTAGAATGAGTGAGCACTGATAACAGATGAAACTAAAAATAAATTTCTAGTTTTGTCTAGAAAGAATTTAATTGTTTCTAAAAGGAAAAGCTCATATAAACTCATAAGACTTGATATAATAAAGCGGGTTGAAATAAAACTAATCAAACATTTAATAATAATAAACTAAGATGTTCTTAAAAAACAGAGGCTCCTTGTCTTTATTCCAAATTAATGCATAACCCATCCATTTTGGCATGGTATCTGTAATTTGTAAGCAAAGTATATTTTTAAAGAAATAACTATTTAATTGTTTAGAGGAATAAACCAATATTTATAAGAATTTGTTTTTTGTTTGTTGAATAAATGTTTGAAATGAATAATTTTTTTATAAATTGAAGCTAAACTTTGTTTTGTAAAACTCATTATGCAATATACATGTTTCAAGGGTTAAGACATGGCATTTCAGTTAAATGTCTTCTTGAACATGTAGCTTTGCATTCCTTATTGGCAGTTGTCTGATGCTTACTTCATGTCTCATGTGATAACAGGAATTCCTACTTACAGAAAAATACAGATATCAGATGCCATCCTGAAATGCTGTTTATTTGTGCTTTCCAAAATAAGGAAATTTCTAAAGCATTTCCCTGTCAGAGTAAGCTTTGAATGTTTAACTGTATTTGTAATATGTCACCATTCATCTTAGGTTGGCATCATTGATAAACTTGTGTGTTGCTTTATTCATTTGTATGTGAACATTATACTGCTTATAAAAACTTACTCACTGTGCTTAAAGGAAAGCATCCTTAAGTGTCCAAGAATAAGCTCTTCTAATCATCTTACACAAAAATGTTTTTAAACCTATAATCCGTTCACACCATATCCAGTGATTTTTAGCTCTTGACTGCAATCTGTTTCTTGCCAGTACAAATGTACACACAACATATTGAGTGAATGTTGGTAACAGTGTAAATTACAGTACCATTTGCTTATATTCTTCTCTGGTTTGCACTTAGAGAATGCTCAAAGTGCACAACAGTTTGGGGAAGCAGGTACTGTGATCATATTTACAAAAATTTAAGAGTTCAGCTCTTATTTAAATTTAACATACATCGCCCATAGCATATAATTGTATTTTGGAATAGACTGGCCATTATTATGTCTAGTTCTTGATTCATTCAGTTGAGGTTAGTATGTACCACACCTCTTTAATTAAAACATGAGTCATACTTCCACTAGATTTTCCATACTATATTTAGTTAAAACTGGGTTATGATATGCAGACATCTTCAATCAAATATTGTGGACTCTTGACATGATTATCTACTTCAAACCTATGAAGAATATAAAAGAATTTTCACTAGGAAAATTTTGAAGTGCACATTATCTTCTGGTTGATTATACCTAAGTTAAGAAACAGAAGCGGAGTAATTTTCAGAACATGTCGGCAAATACTAAAATATGAATTAATTTCGTGATGGAATCCTATAATACCAAATGCAAAGCTTGCAGTTAGTAATTTTCTAGTGTAACAGCAAATTTTGAGAATACATTCGCTGTACAGCATGAGCTGTCAGAATGAGCTGTAAAACAAATACCTCAGCATCAAATGGAGGCCTTTTCAATAATCTTGATGTTATTAAAATATTCCACTGCTTATTTCAGTGGTATTCATGCTCAGATACACACATCATCTTTTGGTAATTTTTGATGTACATATTTATGAAACTACCAAAAACTAATTTTTGAATATTTCAACTTTTGGTAATCATATGGAGAGCTTCATACAGTCTTCATTGAAGTGGTGCCAGTTGCTAGCAGTTGTGTAACAGGAAATAACACACTTGTATACAGCCACATACTATATAGAAACTAAGGTCCTGAAATCTGCAACAATGATTTTTTATCTGCAAGACATTATGGTAACAAAAGTTTAATTTTCAAACTAAGTTTAAACATCTAGAGTTTAACCACTTCAGCCTCATAACTTCAGGTGAGTACCAGGATAGTGCCTCAGACAAAAATGAACTCTGTGTTAATTAGACACAAAAACCAAATACTTTTTAGAAAATTCTTACAATTTTCCTCAAATATTTCAGAAAGTGACTTACGTAATATAAATTATGAGTGAGTTTGTAGAACAAGGAAACTATGAGAGTCTGCACCAGTTATAGTCACTGAAACATCGTGGAACATTTCCAAAGTTCTCAAAATAATATTTTTATAGAAACTGAGGTACAATGGCTTTAACTTAACTGTTATGGAATTAATGGTTCATTCATAATGTACTTTGAATTTTGTTGTCATTGGAGTACAGACAAGTAGATGAACAGATGAAGGATAAAAATTAAGATTGGTTTTCTACAGACTCAGCCAGAACACGTGCTTGTGGTCTGTCAAAGGTCTTACATACTATGACAGCAACAAACACATAAGTTAATGAAATATTGCTCTCATTCAGAGCACAGAAACTCAAAAGCGTCAAGTGAAAGATGTTAATTTACTAAGTCATCAACTGTTAACAGACAGCTTACTTTCACAGAACTTCAGTTCAAGCAATAGCATATTAATAACTGACACAATGTTGAGGAAACGAAAATTAATAGACACATACTCAATGAAACATTGTCGATCAAATGACAGGTATCAATATCTTGACTTGTACTGCCTGCTATTACGCCCAAACTCTGGAAAAATCACTGTGTAGGATATGGTAGAAGATATTTTCAATAGCACTGTGTATTAGGGAGTCTCCCATTCCCATTCATATTTGGAGTTAAGGAACACCGACTGCATAAATGCCTCTGTATGCACTGTAAACGATCTAATTTTTTCTTTGCAGCTCACGTGAGAGTTATATGGATGCGTGGTGCCTTATCTTTCGGAAGGGACTACTGATGTCAGTTGCATCAGGACTTTATACGGACATCTCTGAAAGAACAGACACCTCGCATTCATACAACTGATTCGCCTCGATGGGCAACGAATCCACCTTCTTCAGTGCGGATGCACAAATACATCTGACCTTCTGTGGGAACCTCCAAGTAGTGAACATGGAGGACATGGACAGGTGCTTCGGATAGTTGGCGCTGGGTCAGAGTGTGGGTCGGCTGACAGGTGTGCCGAAACAGTCCACACAGTTGCACCAAACATTCTGTCTGGGTGGCACTGTGGTTAACGCACGTGCCTAGTATGCAGCAGAGCCTACGTTCAAATCCTGATCTGGCACACATTTTCCGCTAATTCTGCGTAAAGTCCTGATGCAGCTGACATTAATATCCCTTCCCTTTCCTTCCCCTCCCCCCCCCCTACCTTTCATTTACATCAAATGAGAGTAATACATAGAGGCTGTATGTATTCCAAGTATTCTTAGGCTGCTCACTCAGTACTGGTTCTCGGAGCCTAGTAAATACACTTTCATAGCATAGACTTTGATCATTTTCAAATGTCTGCCTGTTACCTCACACTCTTCCATGAGTCAAAGAAACCTGTGACACACATGCTGCCGTTGCGAAAACATCGTTGACCTCTGATCAACAGATAATCAGTACCAAATAGAGAGCATCACGAAAGGTACAGGCATTAGTGACCACAACGTTGTTGTAGCTAGACTGAAATCTGTCAGAAAACCCAAAGACATTCTGGTCATATATAAAGTACACATGTGGCAAGACGATTAACGATGGTGACATAATTGATTTATTTATTATTTATTTATTGCCAAATTATAGACCTGTTACCTGATGTTTAAAACAGGTCGTACATCTTACAATTTTCGTTTTTCATCTTTTTACAGTTTTCTTTTCTTTTGTTTTATCTACAGCTTTTCAAAATAACAATAATTTAAGGTTGAAATATATATAAAATTTTGTTTTGTTTTTTTAAGAAGAGTATAAAACGATGATAGGATAGAGGAGAGATTCGTTAGTACCATCACCGAATGTGACCGACGGTGAATACCTCGGAATGGTTTCTTCGAGCCGTTGACCGCCAGTCGCATACGCACAGAAACACAGGCGCGCGCGCGCACACACACACACACACACACACGTACACACACGAATGGTTATTAGTAGTGAAATAATATTGCTTATCCTATTTATTACTAATCCTATGTATTAACTATTTTAGGTGCCCATCCATGTACAGCATTTGGTGATTTCTTGGCTGGATCGCCAGCACTTTATGCTTATTTACTGTCACATATCAGCTTCCTCCTCCTGTTCCTCCTCATTGTCACTATTTCCGCTGTCGCTGTTGGTATCGCTGTCCACCCTCTGGAGATTGTTGTTACGTTGGCTGCAGATTCCTTGACTTGCGCCATAGGGTGGTGGGGTTTCGGGTTCCGCTGAATAGGTCAGGAGTTCACTACACTCAGCTGGCGGCTACACGGGTAGCGGAGGCTGTGTGGCTGGGCGGCTTTTTAGGTTAGAAGGCCTCGGGAAAGTACGGGGTGGGCTGCAATCTCAAAGGGTGCATGGCAAATACAGGACGTGCTTGGATCAAGGAACAGTCGGAATTGTAGTTGTAAATTGTTGTAGTTGTGCTGGAAAGTCCCTGGGCTTCAAGCGCTAATAGAAAGCACAGAAGCTGAAATCGTTATAGGTACAGAAAGTTGTCTAAAGCCTGAAATAAGTTCTGCAGAAATTTTTAAGAAGTCTCAGACGGTGTTCAGGAAAGATGGATTAGGCAGAATTGGTGGTGGAGTGTTTGTGTCTGTCAGTAGTGGTCTATCTTGTAGTAAAGTCGAAGTAGATACTCTGTGCGAATTGGTATGGGTGCAGGTTATACTTAACAGCCGAACTAAGTTAATAATTGGCTCCTTCTACCGACCCCCAGACTCCGATGATATAGTTGCTGAACAGTTCAGAGAAAATTTGAGTCTCGTAACAAATAAATACCCCACTCATACGGTTATAGTTGGTGGGGACTTCAACCTTCCCTCGATATGTTGGCAAAAATTCTTGTTCAAAACCGGTGGTGGGCAGAAAACATCTTCCGAGATGGTCCTAAATGCTTTCTCCGAAAATTATTTCGAGCAGTTAGTCCACGAACCCACGCGAATTGTAAGTGGTTGCGAAAACACACTTGACCTCTTAGCAACAAACAATCCAGAGCTAATAGAGAGCATCATGACTGACACAGGGATTAGTGATCAGAAGGTCGTTGTAGCTAGGCTCAATACCGTTTCTTCCAAATCCACCAGAAACAAACGCAAAATAATTTTATTTAAAAAAGCAGATAAAGTGACACTAGAAGCCTTCCTAAGAGACAATCTCCAGTCCTTCCGAACTGACTATGCAAATGTAGACGAGATGTGGCTCAAATTCAAAGATATAGTAGCAACAGCAATTGAGAGATTCATACCTCATTAATTGGTAAGAGATGGAACTGATCCCCCATGGTAAACAAAAGAGGTCCGAACGCTGTTGCAGAGGCAACGGAAAAAGCATGCGAAGTTCAGAAGAACGCGAAATCCCGAAGATTGGCTAAAATTTACAGATGCGCGAATTTTGGCACGGACTTCAATGCGAGATGCCTTTAATAGGTTCCACAACGAAACATTGTCTCGAAATTTGGTAGAAAATCCGAAGAAATTCTGGTCGTATGTAAAGTACACAAGCGGCAAGACGCAGTCAATACCTTCGCTGCGCAGTGCCGATGGTACTGTTACCGATGACTGTGCCGCTAAAGCGGAGTTATTGAACGCAGTTATACTAAATTCCTTCACCAAGGAAGACGAATGGAATATTCCAGAATTTGAAACATGAACAGCTGCTAGCATGAGTTTCTTAGAAGTAGATACCTTAAGGGTTGCGAAGCAACTCAATCGCTTGATAGGAGCAAGTCTTCAGGTCCAGATTGTATACCGATTAGATTCCTTTCAGATTACGCTGATACAATAGCTCCCTACTTATCATATACAACCGCTCGCTCACCGATAGATCTGTACCTACAGATTGGAAAATTGTGCAGGTCGCACCAGTGTTTAAGAAGGGTAGTAGGAGTAATCCATCGAACTACAGACCTGTATCATTGACGTCGGTTTGCAGTAGGGTTTTGGAGCATATACTGTATTCAAACATTATGAATCACCTCAAAGGGAACGATCTATTGATACGTAATCAGCATGGTTTCAGAAAACATCGTTCTTGTGCAACGCAGCTAGCTCTTTATTCGCACGAAGTAATGGCCGCTATCGACAGGGGATCTCAAGCTGACTCGGTATTTCTAGATTTCCGGAAAGCTTTTGACACCGTTCCTCACAAGCGACTTCTAATCAAGTTGCCGGCCTATGGGGTATCGTCTCAGTTGTGCGACTGGATTCGTGATTTCCTGTCAGGCAGGTCGAAGTTCGTAGTAATAGGCGGCAAATCATCGAGTAAAACTGAAGTGATATCAGGTGTTCCCCAGGGAAGCGTCTTGGGACCTCTGCTGTTCCTGATCTATATAAATGACCTGGGTGACAATCTGAGCAGTTCTCTTAGGTTGTTCGCAGATGATGCTGTAATTTACCGTCTAGTAAGGTCGTCCGAAGACCAGTATCAGTTGCAAAGCGATTTAGAAAAGATTGCTGTATGGTGTGGCAGGTGGCAGTTGACGCTAAATAACGAAAAGTGTGAGGTGATCCACATAAGTTCCAAAAGAAATCCGTCGGAATTCGATTACTCGATAAATAGTACAATTCTCAAGGCTGTCAATTCAACTAAGTACCTGGGTGTAAAAATTACGAACAACTTCAGTTGGAAAGACCACATACATAATATTGTGGGGAAGACGAGCCAAAGGTTGCGTTTCATTGGCAGGACACTTAGAAGATGCAACAAGTCCACTAAAGAGACAGCTTACACTACACTCGTTCGTCCTCTGTTAGAATATTGCTGCGCGGTGTGGGATCCTTACCAGGTGGGATTGACGGAGGACATCGAAAGGGTGCAAAAAAGGGCACCTCGTTTTGCATTATCACGTAACAGGGGAGATAGTGTGGCAGATATGATACGCGTGGTGGGGTGGAAGTCATTAAAGCAAAGACGTTTTTCGTCGCGGCGAGATCTATTTACGAAATTTCAGTCACCAACTTTCTCTTCCGAATTCGTAAATATTTTGTTGAGCCCAACCTACATAGGTAGGAATGATCATCAAAATAAAATAAGAGAAATCAGAGCTCGAACAGGAAGGTTTAGTTGTTCGTTTTTCCCGCGCGCTGTTCGGGAGTGGAATGGTAGGGAGATAGTATGATTGTGGTTCGATGAACCCTCTGCCAAGCACTTAAATGTGAATTGCAGAGTAACCATGTAGAGGTGGTACCGAAGGTTCCAGATAGCCAAAGCAGGACTCTTCTCTGCCCTCGTCTGACCGATGCATTGTTGGTGACAACGTTCAGTCTATGTGCCCACGTGCTAGCTGCGAGGCTCAGTACTGGTTCGAAGAGCGCACAGTGGTATGTCCGTATGCCTGGTAGAGGTACTCAGTACCGTTTTGTATTTAGTCTCACCAGTTTATGTAGTATTTTTTCTGCTTTGTCTGTTGATGATAAAGTTACTAAACGCGGTTTTCCGAAATTCCTTCACGAAAGAAGACGAAGTAAATATTCCAGAATTCGAATCAAGAACAACTGCCAACATGAGCAACTAGCTTCGAACACTTAAGAAAGGCAAGGCTTCCGGTCCAAATCGTATACCAATCACGTTCCTTTCAGAGTATGCTGATACAATAGCTCCATATTAGGAATCATATAGAACCGCTCGCTCGTTGAAAGATCCGTACCCAAAGAATGGAAAGTTACATAAGTCACACCAGTACACAAGAAATAAAATAGGAGTAATCCGCTGAATTATAGACCCATACCACTAACGTCGATTTGCAATAGGATTCTGGAAGATATACTGCGCTCGATGAAAACTATTTAGTGACAAATAGTCAAAACAGGTTGAGCAAATATCGTTCTTGTGAAACACAACTAGCTCTTTGTTCTAACCAAGTAATGAGTGCTATCGACAGGAGGCGTCAAACTGCTTCCGTATCTTTAGATTTCCAGTAGGCTTTTGACACCATTCTTCACAAGCGACTTCCAATTAAAGTGCTTCTCTATGGAGGATCGTCTCAGTTGTGTGACAGGACTCCTGATTTCCTGTCAGACGTCACAGTTCGCTGACGGAAAGTCATCGAGTAAAACAGATGTAATATCTGGTGTCCCCCAAGGAAATGTTATAGGTCCTCTGTTGTTCCTGATCTACATAAACGATTTTGTAGACAATCTAAGCAGCCCTATTAGATTGTTTGCAGATGATGCTGTCATTTACCGTCATGTAAAACCATCAGATGGTCAAAACGAATACAAAATGACTTAGACAAGTTATCTGTTTGGTGTAAAATTGATTGAAAAAGCTGAAGTCATCCGTATGAGCACAAAAAATAATCCGCTAAATTTCAGTTACACGATAAATTACACAAACCAAAAGGCTGTAAACTCAACTAAATACTTAGGGATTACAATTATGAATAATTTAAATTGTTAAGATCCTGTAGATAACGTTATGCGGAAAACAAACCAAAAACTGCGATTTATTGGCAGAACACTTAGAAAATGTGACAAGTCTGCTAAAGAGACTGCTTGCACTATGCTTGTCCGCCCTCTGCTGGAGAACCGCTGTTTAGTGTGGGATCCGCATCAGACAGGACTGATGGAGGACTTCGAAAAAGTTCAGAGAAGGACAGCACCTTTTGTATTATCTCGAAATAGGGGAGAGAGCGTCACGGATATGATACACGAATTGGGGTGGCAGTCATTGAAACAAAGGAGTTTTTCGCTGTGGCAGAGCCTTCTCAAGAAATTTCAATCATCAACCTTCTCCTCAGGTGTGAAAATATTTTGTTGGCGCCCACCTGCATAGGGTGAGAAAATTATCATCATAAAATAAGAGAAGTCAGAGCACGCACGGAAAGATGTGTCTGTTTCTCCTGCACGCCGTTCGAGAGTGGAACGGTAGCATAAAGGTGGTTCGATTGAACCCTCTTACAGGCCCTTAATTGTGAACCACAGCGCAACCATGCAGATGTAGATGTAGATGATCAATGAGCTCTTGTTAGTCCTATCTTATATGGGCCACATACATCTGATCAGTAATCCAGGAGGGCCACACTATGTGACATAGCAAGGTGGAATCTCTGCCTCTCTTATGTTTCTGTAGCTCTCACATTACTAAATTTTTGATTGTGATTATTGCTCACTATTTATACTGTCATCTACGCAATATATGTGTAACATATATACAAATATTTCAAGTCAATAATTAGGTTGAGTTGCACTTACGTTTCTTACCTAATTATTATTTTTAATGTTCTGATCCCATTAGTGAGTGTAGTTTTCGTGAGAACTCTCTTAATTCAAAGATGTGATTAATGGCAAATAATGCTACAGTGCATCGTATGCTAAATCTTGTTCGCTATTCGACGTATTTATTTCTATCGGTTAGTGTACACATTAGAAAGTCTTACACCCCAGCTTTGACGTACAATAACTTAATTTTCATAAAACTAATGGACTTATGGGATAACTGACACAGAAAGTCCAGACTGTCACAATTTTCAGTTGCCAGTTCCGCTTTATGCTTTTTAAATTGAGAATTTTGACACTGTATTTTTTGCCGTAATTTTTATGAACACAATAACATATTTTATTGATTGATTCAGCCACTAATTAATACTTAACATCATTTATAATAGAGTAAAACAATTTTTAAGAGCATAACAGTAAATAGTGTATTCCCAACGCAGCCGCGTAAAATGTTTTATACGCTTTTCTAATATCTCAAGCCTTAAAAAATTTTATAACCACATTAATACATTAGTATATAGTGCATTCAGAATAGCAAAATTTAACCTAGTCCTTTTTCAAATGATTATATAGCCGCTGAAAGCAATACAAATCTTTACGCCGGTATTTAAACGGTCAAACTCCACCGATAATCCTCAATCGGGGCTCATATACAGCAACGGTAACATCTATGTCCAACTACCTCGTAGAAGTCCGCAATCCAAAAACCCACGGACCACACGTATCCTGAAAGAGCCCACGCCAACAGCTCTTTAAAAAAGTGCACTTGAAAGTTTTGGGGCTAAAATTAAAGCATGTAATATCATGCAGCAAATTCTGGAATAGGGAAGCCACAACATAACTTCTATGCAGCTCAGTCGAGAGTGCACTAGCACATGTGTAATATCTCCGAGTAATTCTTACGAGAAAGGTTCGTACTCGGAAAGTAGACAAGAAACAACAAAGTATAAGTCTCCAGACACCTCTTCGTTGATCATCAGGGATCAGTTCAAAGCGAGACTCAACAATGAAGACAATTCTACTTCCGCCAATGAGATTCGAGGCCGAAGACATGTCTCGAGACGCCCCAGAGAGCAGTGGGATACCAACCTGAATGTCGCCCGCCATACGGTCCGTCAATCAGGTGTCGTGTGTACCTTTTCTCATCATAGCAGAACCCCTTCGGTTATATCCGCGGCATTCTTGTTGCACAGCGGTACGTAGACGATATTCTACGCCCCGTTTTGTTGACCTTCGTGGCAAGACATACTGAGCTTACATTTCGGTAAGATAATCCACGCCTCCACATGGCGAGATGGCGAGAATTTCTGTTGCTTGTCTTCGTGCTTACCAAGCCGTACCTTGGGCAGCAAGGTCGTCGGATCTCTCCCCTATTGAGGTTTGAGCATAGTGGGCAGGGCCGTCAACCAGCTCGAAATTTTAACGATCTAACTCGTCAATTGGACAGAACTTGGCACGATACCACTCAGGAGGACATACAACTACTCTATTAATTAATACTAAGCCAAACAACTGCTTGCAAAATGGCCAGAGGGAACCAATGCGATACTGACTTGCTCAATTTGTGAAGTTCTTTCTCTTGAATAAATCATCCAATTTTTATGAAATTATAATCATTTGTTTGTCTGTACATATACGAAGGTTGAAACTTAAATGGTAGCAACTATTTATTCACAACCGATACAAAAGAGTTACATGTTTGCACCTGTTACTGTCCTTCAAAGTAGTCACCAGCGTTGTGTAGAACCCGTTGCGAGCCATGTGGTAGGCGTAGTATATCCACATGAGTGGCTCTGAAAGCCGATATATACGATGTTTCATTGAATGGTTCACACACTGACACTTGTTGATGGTCCAGCATTGAAATCTCCAGCAATTTGCAGAAGGGTTGCACTTCTGTCACGCTGAACGATTCTCTTCAGTCTTCATTGGTCCCACACTTGCAGGATCTTTTTCCGGCCGCAGTGATGTCGGAGATTTGATGCTTTAGCGGATTCCTGATATTCACTGTACACTGTGAAATGGTCGTACGGAAAAATCCCCACTTCGTTGCTAAGCAGCAGTAACCGATCTAACAACTGCGCCAGACAGGCGTTGGCGATCACAGTGCCGTATTCTGCCTGTTAACACATCTCTGTATTTGAATCCGCATGCCTATACCAGTTTCTTTGGCGCTTCAGTGTATTTTACATTTCTCAACAATGTAGATCAAAAACGAAACAAATTTTCGGTATTATTTTTGGCGGGATGAAGACACAGTATAATTTTTATCTGTTACAAACTGTCGGCATACGGAGGGACGCAAACAATTCTACAGATTTTTGCACTCAGGAAGTCAGGTAACAGTGGCTTATTTAGTTTCTTAATTAAAGAGACGAGCGAGGTGGCGCAGTGGTTAGACACTGGACTCGCATTCGGGAGGACGACGGTTCAATCCCGCGTCCGACCATCCTGATTTATGTTTTCCGTGATTTCCCTAAATCACTCCAGGCAAATGCCGGGATGGTTCCCCTGAAAGGGCACGGCCGACTTCCCTCCCCATCCTTCCCTAATCCGATGAGACCGATGACCACGCTGTCTGGTCTCCTTCCCCAAAACAACCAACCAACTTAATTAAAGAGCGGTCTTTCACACACATACGTTGGTCGAAATATTGTAGCACTTTTGCAACCTCACTATGGAAACATGGTAACTCTAACCGAGGAAAGCAGTGTAGACAATCCTGGACAGATTCATCGTTAAAGAGATTTGTCTTTAAGATGAGAATTACCTTGCAGCTCGACCAGCTGCATCTGTACATGCACAGCATAGACCTGCTTTCAGTTGAAACGCTAACTGTCTCCAGAACAGCTCAAAAACAAATGTGAGATTGGCACCGCTCTCAAAACCCTTAGGAAACTATCCTTGTAATTGTTTCAAGGCCACAAAATCCTTTAAACCTCGCGTTTTCTTTAACGCCAGTAAACTTAGGGAACTGGACAGTGTTAATGTGTCCCTCTTACAACGCGATTTTCTTTTTAAATTCATCCCCATCAAATCAAAAAGAAGCTGTTTCTCACCTTGCAATGTCTTACTGTGGATAGTGTGCAGTCAAGTCCACTTAAATGCGAGGTTCTAATTTTCGTTCCTGCACTCGTTTTTCTTTCATAACTTCAAAAATAGGGTTGTTTTAAAACGAAAAATCGATCCAGGCATGCCCCTTAACATAACCAACGTACTTTGCAGTAATATACAAAGCATACTCTTCGTTCAGTTTTATCGAAAAGCTTTTGAAGCTTACATTGGAATAATGAGTGCGATTTCAGATATTTTACTACTCATACCAGCAATTTATTCAAGTGCTCCATGCCTGCAAATTTAGCACGATGTGCTTCTTGACGTACGTACAATGAATCACGTCTGTTTTTCTGAACGTTGTAATTGTTTGCTCTTTCATTATCAACCAACAGCTAAATCTTTCAATTCTTTTTGCATATTATTGTAACGTCGTTTCATAGAAAATTTGTAATACCCGTGGCCGCGCGCGGTATCCGGTCTGAGGCGCCTTGCCACGGTTCGCACGGTATAGGCGCCTTGCCACGGTTCCCGCGGGTCCACCCCCCCCCCCCCCCTCTCGGTCGGAGGTACGAGTCCTCCCTTGCGCATCTGTGTGTGTGTTGTCCTTAGTGTAAATTAGTTTACGTTAGATTAAGTAGCGTGTAAGCCTAGGGACCGATGAACTCAGCAGTTTGGTCCCATAGAACTTACCACAAATTTCCCAACTTGTAATACCCGTCGCTTGTGCCACTGTGTAATAGATACTGGCAATTTTCATACCTCTCTTGTCACTCCCATTCATTTTTAAAGGCTTGTGACGACAAATCGCTAAACTGCAAACTTTTATTGCAAACAGCCGTAGAACCTGTGAACGTCCTTCATATCAGGAAGCATAAACAGCGCCGATGTCACGATTCTGATGAACTGAAGAGAGTTGTGCCGACCGAAAAATGCCAAGCTACGTTGCTAAACAAAATGTCGCGCTGTTCCGGGTATTTCCGCGAGGGAAAGCCTAGACAGGCTGGCTCTCGGTCAGCATGCGGCCCGCACTCTGTGCACGCGTGCAGTGTGGCACGCCGTGGCCACCCCTGACGTATACCACTCAATAGGTGTGAAACAAAGCGTAGTGCTATAGGCAGAGTGATGCTGGACAAAATGCGTTTGGGTGTCAAGAGCGCAATGCACGAAGCCTACAAATAACTGCCTTAACGGAAATTATCACAAAAGCCAAAGACGTTTTGATCATTTCGAAGCCTGTTCGTCATGCCAGACTAGGCGTAGGTAGTAGCTAAATACAGAATTTAGTACGCCTCTGTAGCTAAGTGGTTAGCTGCCATGTGAAGGACCTAGGTTAGATTGCCGGTTCTGCCAAGGGTTTTTACGTGGTGGAAGAACTGATATGTGATGTACTCAGCCTCGTCATGTCAACTGATGAGCTAGGAGCTACTTGACCGAGCAGTGGCCACCTCATAGTCTGGATAAGTCTGCAGAACGGCAGGGAGAGCGGTGTGCTGACATATCCATACCCCATCCGCATGACGGCGCAGGCAGTGGATGACATGGCGGCCGACAGACATTTCTTGGGCCTCATTTATCACAGAATTTAGACAATTAGGACGCATTTCGCGTTTTTCCCACACAGATCCAAAAAAAATGTTCAAATGTGTGTGAAATCTTATGGGACTTAACTGCTAAGGTCATCAGCCCCTAAGCTTACACACTACTTAACCTAAATTATCCTAAGGACAAACACACACACCCATGCCCGGGGAAGGACTCGAACCTCCGCCGGGATCAGCCGCGCAGTCCATGACTGAAGCGCCCCATACCGCGCGGCTAATCCCGCGCCGCCCACACAGATCCACATCATTACAGTTAACGTGGCTGTACCTTGAAATGCAAAAAATGCAAAAAAAGGAAACAAAAGAAAAATTCGGAATAGGTATTAAAATCCATGGAGAAGAAATAAAAACTTTGAGGTTCGCCGATGACATTGTAATTCTGTCAGAGACAGCAAAGGACTTGGAAGAGCAGTTGAATGGAATGGACAGTGTCTTGACAGGAGGATATAAGATGAACATCAACAAAAGCAAAACGAGGATAATGGAATGTAGTCGAATTAAGTCGGGTGATGCTGAGGGAATTAGATTAGGAAATGAGACGCTTAAAGTAGTAAAGGAGATTTGCTATTTGGGGAGCAAAATAACTGATGATGGTCGAAGTAGAGAGGATATAAAATGTAGACTGGCAATGGCAAGGAAAGCGTTTCTGAAGAAGAGAAATTTGTTAACATCGAGTATAGATTTAAGTGTCTGGAAGTCATTTCTGAAAGTATTTGTATGGAGTGTAGCCATGTATGGAAGTGAAACATGGACGATAAATAGTTTGGACAAGAAGAGAATAGAAGCTTTCGAAATGTGGTGCTACAGAAGAATGCTGAAGATTAGATGGGTAGATCACGTAACTAATGAGGAGGTATTGAATAGGATTGGGGAGAAGAGAAGTTTGTGGCACAACCTGACCAGAAGAAGGGATCGGTTGGTAGGACATGTTCTGGGGCATCAAGGGATCACCAATTTAGTATTGGAGGGCAGCGTGGAGGGTAAAAATCGTAGAGGGAGACCAAGAGATGAATACACTAAGCAGATTCAGAAGGATGTAGGTTGCAGTAGGTACTGGGAGATGAAGAAGCTTGCACAGGATAGAGTAGCATGGACAGCTGCATAAAACCAGTCTCAGGACTGAAGACCACAACAACAACAACAACAACAACCTTGAAATGCTGGTTAGCTTTTGTGGCACAGGTTCGTCACGCGCTTACTGCATGCGCGCGCAGGTCGAGATATCGTCCAAGCAAGATGCATGTGCATGTGCATCTCACGCAGCGGGTGCAGCTTCGGCAGCGCACGCGGCCAGAAGAGGCGACGGCAGCGCCTCCCATGTCCCACGTGCCTTCCGGAGTGTGCTCGCTCGTGTTGTGCAGCATCAAGCGTGTCGTGGGTGCGCCTCGAATTCCGTGCAGCACTCAACATAAGGACGAGTGTGACGGATCGCCATCTGCTGGAACTCGTTTACTATCACACGGCAGTCGCATTTTTGTAATTTTTTATGTGTATGGTGCGTGAAGCTGAGAGCTAAAATATGTCACCCAAAGTGGGTAGATCAAACTCTCAAAACGGCTCGAGAAAACCAACTTTACGAGCACGTTTAATTCACTAAAATTAGGACTTTTTTTACAGTTGGTAGCATGGCTGTATGGTAGAATGCTTACCTGACGTGAGGGTAGCCGGTGTTCAACTCCCGACCGAGGTAGAGTTTTTAAAGAAAGGTGCATGTCCTATGAGCACTTTTGTGAAGCATAAAATACACTGGTACCCAAAATCAAAGCAACAAACGGAAATTCTGCTATGTTTCGTTTATTCTACCTCAAAACAGCATAAACAGGTGAAAGTAAAGTAGAAACACTGCAAACAATGTGGAACGTAAACAACTGCAACATGTATAACGATAGGCAAAAATGTTCTTCGTTTTTTTTTTCAATTTAACGGGTTTCGACACACATTCTGAGAACTGATTAATATGCACGACGTGGGATATGACTACCTCAAGCAGAAATACAGCCATGGCAACGACGGGGCATGCTGTGACTTATGTAATCAATCTCATGTTGAGGTAATAACGCCCGTTTTTCCTGCAGAGCTGCTCGCAAGTCTTGGAGAGTGATTGGTGGAAGCGGACGTGATGCAACCCGTCTCCCCATGCATCCCAGATGTTGTCTATGGCATTCAAATCGGGAGAGTGAGCAGACCACGCCATAGGTGCAATATCTTCCGTTTCCAAGAGAAAATCAACCACCCATGCTCTATGAGGCCCAGCATTGTCGTCCATCAGAACAACATCTGGGCCCATTGGCCCACAGCACCTCGCAACAGTCAAACATGAGGTCCCAAGATCTTGTCACGACGCCTGACAGCAGGTAAACCTTGGCACTTCACCTGTATAATTTGGCAAAGAGGTGTTTGGGTGCTTAAAGTAATCCCTGTCCACACCATTAGGGATCCTCCTCGTTATCGGTCTTTTTACACAGTGTTTGGGTCACGAAATCGAGTTCCACATTCCCTCCAGATGTGAATCCGATGATCAAATTGGGACTCATCTGCGAAAAGTACACTGGCCCACTGACCGACCATCCAGGTGGCATGCTCACAACTCCGCTCTAGACATTCCCTTCTGTGAAGACACATCAGGGGAACACATACAGAAGATCTCTGACAATTCAGGCCACTCTGCCAAACCCTTCTGTACACCGTTTGCCTCGATACCACATGTCCAGCGGATGCTGCGAGTAGTGGACCAAAGAGAGCGTCGACCCACTCTTCATTGTTGCCAAATTTGTTCAAGATGGCCGGCCGGAGTGGCCGTATGGTTCTAGGCGCTACAGTCTGGAACCGTGTGACCGCTATGGTTGCAGGTTCGAACCCTGCCTCAGGCTTGGATGTGTGTGATGTCCTTAGGTTAGTTAGGTTTAAGTAGTTCTAAGTTCCAGGGGACTGATGACCATAGTGCTCAGAGCCATTTCAACCATTTTTTTATTCAAGATGGTAGATCCAAGATGGTGTCGATAATTATGGCAATGTCGCAATGACGTCATGGCAGAAAGTTTAAATTTTGGCTGGAAGATAGGTCAATTGGGTTACCTCTACTAACCTAACCCCCTCTCCTCCCGCTCCCCTCCCCTCTCCCAGAAAACGGCAGAAGTTTAAATTCCAGCAGGACAATGCAACACGCCACAGCTACCTCCACTAACCTAAGCAAATGGCTGGAGAATAGGTCACGTAGGCTACCTCCACTAACCTATGTCATGTGATTGCACCTCTTATTAGGAATTGGCTGGGAAAGGACTCAGCCTGTGCTGGATAGGATGGATATAAGTCTTTACTTTTAGTCTTTATTAAAACAGTTAGAGGCAATAACGCCATCAAGTTAGTTCAGCACAAGGTCTGGAGTCCAACTGAACTAGTACACAGTACTGACACCAGAGGGCACCATCACCCCTTCCGTGACATAATCCAAGATGGCCGTCTGGAGGGTAAAATTGGTGGGAAAAAGACTCAGCCTGTACTGCGCTACTGGAGAGTGGAAGGAGTATACTTTATTTATTCTGGAACAATTTATTTAGGGACAGATTTAACATAGTATATTTATTACAGTGATACAAAACACTCACAATACACAGTTTACAGACCTGCAAACTACTTGTAAATAATGCAGTACACTGATGTACAGACACGCAAACAACTCGTAAATTACCGAATTAATGCAGTACACAGCATACAGACATGCAAGCAACTAGTAAACTGTCAAAAAATAATGCCTGTGTAACGCTATGCAAACACGCTCACAATGCTTAAACAGCCGAAGATAATGCAGTACACAAACACTCATTGCACTAAAAAGCACTTTCGAATTATCATCAACTGACACATATCAAAGGCTCCAACATGCGCATCCATCGACGACGACACAAGCCACTGCTGCTGCCAATGATAGCCAGCATGTGAAAGTCGCGTCTACAGTTAGAGTTCTTCGAGTGTTATACTGACATCACAGGACTCGAACACACTCACGCACCGCCCACTGTACCCTGTCCTGTGGACTGCACAGGATGCAACTGCACATCCTCCTAGTAGTTGGGATGCACCAGTGGCCCCTTTTCACCTGAGAAGTTCCTGTCAAAATACGTGTTCACCTAGGCACCATTGCTGGTGCGATGTCGCTTAGCTGCAGTGTGGGTCCAGTGCCGAGAGAAATGTTTGCGCAGAAGCTAAAAGTTTCTCAGTGTTATACTGATGTTATATGTCTATGTAAATAACAGGCTTGTCCTCACCCCTGTCTGCACACGCTATAGAAATCTGTTCCAGAATAACATAGACTACTTTCTCACTAGCAATCCTAAGGGGACAGCCTGTTTGTCACTGAATTTACCCATCAAACTGCTGCCGGTGTGGGAGCACTGTCCGCCATTGTTTTCTGCAGATGAGCCTTTCAGTGCCAAAGAACTATTTTGTACAGATCGCCATATTTCACTGACAGTTAAACCCTACAAAAGTGCGCTACATATCGTCGAATCTGGAAAGATTCTTACTCAATTACACTGCTCTGCCAATGAGGACAGGAGCTTGAATGTTAGAGCGTAAAACTGATCTCCAGCCCGGAAATATATCACCATGTACGATGTCGATGTAGTAACCATACAATTCGTATCCTGCACCATACAGAATCACCCATTTGCATCATTCATATAGCTATCGATAGCCAGACAATGGTACACATACCGTGAAGACAGATAGCATAAGCACATGCACCATGGCACTCAATTACACTGCTCTGCCACTGAGAACAGAAGTTTGAATATTAGAGCATGAAACCGATCTCCAAAACTGCAATACATCATCACATATCATGTTGATGTAGTAAATATACAATTCGTACCCTGTACCATACAAAATCGCCCCTTTTGTATCATTCGTATAGTTGTTGACTGCCAGACATTCGTACATATACCGCAAAGACAGAGAGGAACCGTATATACTCCTCGCAGCACTAGATATTTTACCACAGCCAATGGTCGCAAGTCACCCACATCGATAAGAAGAGCTAACCTTCTCAACATGGGCGCATCTGGAGAAATCTTGAGCACTTGGATGGGTGAGGACTCAGCAAGTTCCATTCATTCACAAGATGTGGAATGTAGTGGTCTACTTCTGATCGGCTGCAGGTTAAATAAGTAATGGTGCTGCAGGGTGGGTGGGTCAAAGACAGTGCGAGTGGGTATTTCAATCTCTAATTTTATTCTAAGACTGTGAGAATGCTTTGTGACTCCCATCCGCATAGAGATATATTGTAAATTATGCACTATGCTGTAGGTGTCAGAAATATGTAGAGCATTGTCTGGTGAACCTTGATGATGTATGTGTTCGAGAATTAACAATGAATGGACGTACTGCACAGTCATCTATCTACACTCGCAATGACACTGGCAAAGTAGAGAAGGGGCAGTTTGGCTATGATACTGAAATTGGGGAAACATGCTGTCGCATCATTGGTTGGTTTTGAAATTACTGTAAAATTGCTAAAATTGTTCACACTATCAACTGTGATGCATCAATAGTGTCTTTTCCATCCCATCCATCCACTGGTACACTGTTGGTTACCATATAATGATTGACTGACATCGCTTGTTTCAGTTGGAAAAACAGTTTTGGTAGAGGGACAACAACTTCTGAGGATGGCTAGCAACGAAACAGTGATCGCACCCATGGCTGCAATATCAGGAATCAGTCGAAACGAAATGCAGAACCATCAGCTATGCTGTCACTGTGACAGATGAGTTTAAATGTGGAGGCTGTCAATCACCTTCGGACTGCAGTGTCAAAACTCTCCATAACGCCGCCAAACTTTCCCAGTTTCCTTAAGTTGTAACTGTATTTTATTTAAAATAATCCAGTGTGAGATTCAGAACGTGTTAATGTCAGTTTAGAACCTGACAAAGACCTCGAAGTCATGAGGGAAAAAACAAAATCTATGGCAGTGTACAAAACAGGTTACAGCAGAAAAAAAAATAATGTTTCAAACAACGATACAGTGTCACAGGGAGGGTCTCTTTGACTTGTGGGATACATCCTCCTAAGTACATATGATGGAACTTTAAACTGGTCTGTGCAGTGGATCAATACCTGTATATTTATAATAATAGTATCGTCACATGTGCTCGATGCTCGCATGCAGACGGTATTTGTTTTTGATATTTGGGAGGATAGAGATGTGGTATAAATCTTATCGAGTTCTCTATCGGATGTAGTTAGTGGAGCTTTTATAGTTTGTAATTTTTCTCAGTTGGGTGGTTCAGAATAATGAAGATAACATGTTTGGCTGATATATGTGAATGGGTCTGAGGGACGTGGATCTGCTTCAGAATGTAGTATCTGTATGTAGTTTGGGGACACACCACAATGCAGTAGCAAAATACTCGTCTTTCTCCCATTTCCTGTACTATCTAGTCCTATATGAGCAGGCTTCATTTGCATTGGCCTTACACGTCATACACTGTTGGCAGTGCTATGACAACTTGTTCCCATTGCCACTCAATGATCGAAACATGGATCAGTCGCACTAGCTCAGGTCACTCTGTTTCTACACGGGTTGCAGAAGGTGGTGGATATGGCTCCGTCCAACTTTCGCTCAATTCCGACTTAAATGGAATGATAACATGCACAAAGCTGCAGAAATGGCAGCAGTTGCAAGGTGTGTAGGGACAATCTAAAACCACGTTGGAATTTTACTGTAGCAGACAGGTTTTGGAAAGGTGAATCGTTACTAGATATGAGAGTGCCAGAAATATGATTCACTAGTGCCTGTAATCATTAAAGGACTTCTCCATAGGATCCAATTGAGACATGCAGTTGAATGGAAAGACTTGATTCCAAATCATAGACATCATTTCTAGCAGATGGCATAACACTAAATATCTGAGAAGCCTATGCACATTTCTTATGACCTCAATAAGCACGCCATCTACTGTTTGTGATCCTTCTCAATCAACCATCACCTATAATCCAGTGGATATATCGTGGAACCTCTGACATGGTTCCAAGACAGAATACATTACAAATACTGGGGAAATATCTAGGGGCAGCATGAGGGATTTGCAAACTGTGGTTTCATAAGACGTTCCTTAGCCGAATCACTTTCAAAATTCAGCGATTTTATCACGAGGTTGCGTCGGGGGCTATTTGTAACCACACTGCTAGTCTGATAATGTACACACCTACACTCACTGACTATATTTAGTGTCCTGGTATTTGTCTGGAAAAACCAATTCATTCGGTGGTAATGCCATACCTAGATTCATAAAGCTTTTAACATGGATACTTCTGTGCACCTGTAGAACCATGACCGCTTATGATAACAATATGGTAGTGTTTTTTAATATCAGGCGGTTTGTAAGACGATTACGTTTCCCTTTCTAAGACACAGTGGTACCACTAGCAAGAAAAACCTATGAGACATGTCCAACCATCGTTGATTTTCGGTCAGTATTATTTACTATTGCCAGCAATCAGTTATTGGCGAAGTATTATGCTTAGTAGGAAATGACTATGTCCAGTCATGAGCAAGGTATGGATTTGACGTGGAATACTGTGATAGCAAAGGGAAGAGTATGTCAAGTCATAAGAATGCTACAGATATTTCTATTTCCAGAGCAACACCCATCAGCAGTCCATATTTCCAATACTTCGCTCATTGTCGAATGTCGTTCAACTGAGACCATAGTCGTAATATTTAATTGTAAGTACAGTGATTATATATATATATATATATATATATATGATCGGTTTCCTAGAATGATTGTCTGAATGGGTGTGCGTGCCGCGCAGCACCAGTTGCCTGTAGCGGGAAGGATTCACGTTTCTGGCTAATGGTAGGAGCTGTCCGAATGGAGTGACCTGTTGGGATGCAGGAATGTAGCTGACTTAACCATGTCGTCCTCTAGATGGCCGAATAGCAAACTAATACTTAGTTTGTGTTGGACAGCTTTCGTGATCGTGTGGAAATTTGAGAAGATTCAATATGGACATGTGTTTGTGCTGGACCATTATTCCCTCCCATGTAAATCATCCGATTGACTGCCTCTTCACATTTCCAGTCTTTATTTAGTTGAGAGAACATCGATTGTTGTGTGCGCATCTAGCAGGTGAAAGACAGGTGGAAGACACGTTAGCTGGTTCTCTAGTCATGAAAAACACCTTAGTTGACTTTGTAAATTATAGGGATGATTTGTAATCTGTTACATCACTGACATCGGTATTCGCTAGTGAAAATATCAGTTTCTCCTTTTTTTTAGTTTTCACGTAAAGGTTTTCGCATACAGGATAAGTTTCTAGTTACTCAGTGGTTTACAGCAAGTTCAACCTTGCTTAAGTTTGGCATTCTAGAGAAATAATTTAAAGTCTATTTCCTAGGAATTATGTTCCACAAGCGATACTGCTATGCAAACGATGTTTCCATTTGCTTGATATCGAGAAGTATCTTGTAAATGTTATATTTTGACAAACCATGTGTGAAAATACATGTGTTATTGTAATACCCAGAGTATCGAGGTTGGTGTAGAAACGGACTTGTATTTGTACAACAGTTCAGTGAGTGACTTCAGTCCGTCGAGGGCGCTCTGGTCACACGTCAGAAGTGGGTCTCTTGTGGCCGTCGGCTGTAGGAAAATATCTAGTGCTGCAAGGAGTATATACGGTGCTGTCTGTCTTCACAGTATATGCACGGGTGTCTGGCGGTCGATAGCTATATGAATGCTGCAAAGGAGCGATTTTGTATGGCGCAGGATACAAATTGTATGTTTACTACATGGACACAGTAAGTGGTGATATATTGCAGTGTTGTAGATCGCTTTCACACTCTAATATTGAAGCTTCTGTTCTCAGTGGCAGAGCAGTGTAATTGAGTGCTATGGATGATGTGCTAATGCAGTCTGCCTTTGCGGTATATGTACGATTGTCTGGCAGTCGATAGCTATATGAATGATGCTAAAGGGGCGATTTTGTATGGCGCAGTATACGAATTGTATGTTTAGTACATTGACATCGTACGTGCTGATATATTTCTGCGTTGGAAATCAGTTTCACTGCTCTAATATTCAAACCCCCATCCTCAGTGGCAGAGCAGTGTAATTGAGTAAGAGTCTTTCCATATTTGACGATATGTATGGCACTTTTGCAAGGTTTAACTGTCAATGCAATATGGTGATCTGTACAAAATAGCTTCCTGCCACTGAATGTCTCATTTGCAGAAAACAAGAAAACAATGACCGATGGTGCTCCCACACTGGCAGCAGTTTGACGGGTAAATTCAGTGATGAATGGGCTGTCCCATTAGGATTGCTAAGGAGAAAGCAGTCAACGTTATTCTGGAACAGATTTCTTCAGCACATCCAGGGGGGGAGGGGGGGGGGGGGTGGCGGACGTTCCTTTATTTACATAGAAATGTGACATCAGTATAACATTGAAAACCTATTAGCTGCCATGCTAACATCTCTCTCGACGCTGGACCTGCACCGCAGCTATGCGTCATCACGCCAGCAATGGTGTCTAGGTGAACTCACATTTCAACAGGAATTTCTCAGGTGCCAAGTATTAAAAGGATGCCGCTGCCTCATGCTTGTGGGACCCCAACGGTGACCTGTGCAGGGCTCTGCAGCTGAAGGTTGTGTCGTCAGTTTCTACATCTACATCTGCATTTATTCTCCACAAGCCACCCAAAGGTGTGTGGCGGAGGGCACTTTACGTGCCACTGTCATTACCTCCCTTTCCTGTTCCAGTCACGTATGGTTCACGGGAAGAACGACTTTTGCAAAGCCTCCATGCGTGCTCGAATCTCTCTAATTTTACATTCATGATCTCCTCGGGAGGTATAAGTAGGGGGAAGCAATATATTCGATACCTCATCCAGAAACGCACCCTCTCGAAACCTGAACAGCAAGCCACACCGCCATGCAGAGCAACTCTCTTGCAGAGTCTGCCACTTGAGTTTGCTAAACATCTCCGTAATGCAATCACGCTTACCAAATAACCCTGTGACGAAATGTGCCGCTCTTCTTTGGATCTTTTCTATCTCCTCTGTCTACCCGAACTGGTACGGATCCCACACTGATGAGCAATACTCAAGTATAGGTCGAACGAGTGTTTTGTAAGCCACCTCCTTTGTTGATGGACTACATTTTCTAAGGACTCTCCCAATGAATCTCAACCTGGCACCCACCTTACCAACAATTAATTTTATATGATCATTCCACTTCAAATCGTTCTGTACGCATACTCTCAGGTATTTTACAGAAGTAACTGCTACCAGTGTTCGTTCTGCTATCATATAATCATACAATAAAGGATCCTTGTTTCTATGTATTCGCAATACACCACATTTGTCTATGTTAAGGGTCAGTTGCCACTCCCTACATAAACTGCCTATCTGCTGCAGATCTTCCTGCATTTCGCTGCAATTTTCTAATGCTGCAACTTCTCTGTATACTACAGCATCATCCGCAAAAAGCCGCATGGAACTTCCGACACTATCTACTAGGTCATTTATATACATTGTGAGAAGCAATGGTCCCATAACACTCCCCTGTGGCACGCCATAGGTTACTTTAACGTCTGTAGACGTCTCTCCATTGAGAACAACATGCTGTGTTCTGTTTGCTAAAAACTCTTCAATTCAGCCACACAGCTGATCTGATATACTGTAGGCTCTTACTTTGTTTATCGGGCGACAGTGCGGAACTGTATCGAACGCCTTCCGGAAGTCAAGGAAAATGACATCTACCTGGGAGTCAGTATCTAATATTTTCTGTGTCTCATGAACAAATAAAGCGAGTTGGGTCTGACACGATCACTGTTTCTGGGGGCCGACGGTGTATCCCGACTCCTGGGAGCGTGAACGCTTGTGTTCTGTGCAATCCAGTAGTCAGGGGACGGTGGGCGTTGCTTGTGTGTGTTGGAGTGCTGTGACATCAGTATAACACTCGTAGAACTCTAGCTGTAGACGCGACTTTCACCTGCTGGCTGCCATCGACAGCAGCGATGGCTCGCGGTAGCGTCGACCCATGTGCGCATTGGAGCCTCTGATACATTGCAGTTGATGATAGTTCTAAAGCGTTTTTCACGTGCAATGAGTGTTTGTGCAATGCATTATTTTCGGCTGTTTAAGCATTGTGAGCGTGTTTGCATAGTGTTACACATGCATTATTTTTTGACAATTTACAAGTTTCTTGCATGTCTGTATGCTGTGTGCCGCATTATTTCGGCAATTTACGAGCTGTATGCTTGTCTGTACATCAGTATACTGCAATATGTGTGTGATTTACGAGTAGTTTGCGTGTCTGTACATCAGTGTACTGCATTATTTGTGAGTAGTTTGCAGGTCTGTAAACTGTGTATTGTGACCTCAAGAACATCATAGCGAGTGCTTTGTGTCTTTTTAATAAACATACTATGTCAAATCCGTCCCTAAATAAATTGTTCTGGAGTAAATAAAGTACACTCCTTTCTCCCTCCAGCAGCCCAGAACAGGGTGAGTCCTTTTCCCGTCATTTTTATCCTCCAGACAGCCTTCTTGGGTTATGTCATGGGAGGTGCGAAACACCCCCTGGTGTCCTTACTGTGTACTACGTCAGTTGGACTCCAGACCTCGTCGTGAACACACTTGATGGTGGTATTGCCTCTAACTGTTTAAATAAAGACTGAAAATAAAGACTTATGTCCTTCCCATCCAGCACAGGCTGAGTCCTTTCCCAGTTAGTTCCTATGAAGAGGTGCAATCAGAGGACTTTCATTAGTGGAGGTAGCCCAAGGGACCTATTTTCCCGCCATTTTCTTAGGTTAGCGGAGGTAGCCGTGGTGTGTTGCATTGTCTTACTGGAACTTGAACTTCCCACCATTTTCTGGAGTACAGGAGGGGAGGGGGAGGGGAGGAGGGAGTAGAGTGGGGAGAGAGGGGGTTAGGTTAGTGGAGTTAACCCAGTCTATCTTCCCACCAAAATTTGAACTTCCCGCCATGACGTCATTGTGACATTGCCATATCTATCACCGCCATCTTGGAACCGCCATCTTGAATAAATTTGGCAACAGTGGAGAGTGGGGCGACGATGTCTTTGCCCCACTACTGCTGTGAGGTCAGATGCCAGTTGCTGTGCAGTACGTACACAGTATCGTCGTGCCCTTACAGCCAAATAAAGGTCCTCTCTTTCTGGTGTCGCAAATGGTGAGCCCTGACCTAGTCTTCAAGATACAGTTTCAGTCTCTATGAACTGACGCCACATCCGACAAACAACTCAGCGATTCACATTAAGACATTGGACCACATTAATTTACGACCGTCCTGTTGCATTCTTCTTAGACCCTCCATCGCAGAGAGTTTTGTAGGCGACTCGTATGTGCCATAGTGCACCCTCTGTGACTGTGTACGCAGTAGCTGCAAATGAGGGACTGCTAGGCAAACACTACCCCGTTTGATAGGTGCCCTGACGTCACCACTGCCGCTGTCATCCATTCACCGAAATTCCACCTTCCGTTCCCAATACGATCGTGCAGACATGTTAACAGATTGTATGTTTATATCGTGAATTAGACACAGAATGAGGAAGTAGCAGTTTGTTGCTTTAATTTTAGACACCAGAGTATATAAAAACGGAAAACTTCCGAACCGTTCGAGACTGATAATTACTGGTTCGAGTCACATTTGTGGCTTTTTTTTCGTTTTTCGCCAATCATTTCAAATACCTATATCATTGAAATATAAAGTTCATTAAATGTACACCAATTAACATATACCTAATTATCTTTCTCTTAAATGTAAGTTTTCTTATTTGTAATTACATACTGGAAGCAAAATTCCAGTTTTCGTTGCAAACATAAAACCTAAATTACTTATATTACTTATTACTTATATTGTTAATAAATATCGTTTAAATTAAAAAAATTAGAAAGTAAATTTTTGGCGCAAAAATGAAAAACCAAATACTCTTTATTTCGACTGTGTCCATTGTTTTATACCACAACTGTGATCTCACATGAGTCAGACTGATTAGCGTAATAAAACACGGACAATAATAATTTTAACGGCATCGAGCACGCCATACAGATGTGTGTTTTTGTGTTTCTTCTCAATTCACATGCAATTTTTATGAAAGTGTTACTTAAATAGATGTTAATTATCATATATTTGATGCATGTTATATTTAAATGATGATTATTACAATTGAAAGGGAAAAAGCGAAAAAATTACAAAAACAAGAGTGGAACCATTGATTACTACTCTCGAATGCTGCTAAATCCGTTTGCATGTTTATGTACTCATGGAACTTCTATTTTTGTTTAAAATTTCTCTTTCAGCTGCGAATTGAGCCCGGGCCATCCACTTGCAGACATGCATTCTACCACGCAGTCACATAGATCACCACACAAATTTCATAATTTTAGCGAATTAAAGACACACGGATAACTTCAAAAAATGATTAAGACTGAACTCGCAAATTGTGATTATGGTTCCGCATCAGATGTAGAACATTTCAGAACAAATGAAACTTTGCGCCAGACCAGGACTCGCACATGTATTTCTCACTCGTGGCGAGTGGTCGCCATAACCAATTCGGCTATTGGAGCACACTTCCAGAAGTGGCTCAAATGTCCATGTGTCCTGTTGTTTACTCTTCCTTGAGCTCGCGCTTTATTAACATGATTCCTGCACAGGACGAGACACTGTTTTCTCTAGTCATTGCCTTGTCATAGCAGGAAATACCCCACTGTTGTGTCTGAGACACTCCGTTGACGATCAACAGCCGCATTAAATTAAGAAAGTAGTCGCAGATTATAAACATGGATCTACATCAGCGACAAACGGGAAATGCAGGTTCGAATCCCCGTCCGGCACAAATTTTCATTTGATCTGATATATCCCACAGCTAATGCAGAACCATAATCGCAGTCTGCGAGATCATTCTTATCTGAATGCAGCTATTGGTTTCAACACAGTGTCTCAGACACTGCCCTGCAAGAATCCGACTACTATACTGTCTCCTTGTTAGTCTGGCCGTCCCCCAGTTACAATGACGCATCCAGACTACACTGATATGGACATGGATGAAGAAGACGCGAAAGACGATGACGCAAAGCCCCCCCCCCCCCCCCCCCCCCCACGATCTCCAATGTGGCATACCGGCACTCAAAGATCCCAGAAGGCGTGTGGAACAGACGAGAGGCAGCAGCGACGCTGCACCGCCTTAAGAATAAACGGAGAGGCCGCTCCATGGCTGGGGGGCAGCCTGCAAACAGCAGACGCACACCCCCAGAAGAGCAGGTAACTGCTGTCTGCACCACAGGTGGAAAGAGGCGAGCTATGGTAAACACAAGCGTAGTGGACCGTGCATGGACGTCTGTGGTGTTGTGTGTGTGCCCTCTTGTAACGTTTTGTGGTTCCTGGCTGGATGAGGAGAGGGTAGTATTGGAGCTGGGTGGCCGGTTTCCTCTCACCACAACGCAAAATGCACTCGTGATTAAGATGCACTTTATTACAACTGAGTACTTAACTTCTATGATGTTCAATCTGAAGTTCTATGTTGTCAGTGTCCATATCATAACTATATACAATGATTGATGAAATGTATGATGAGATAAAAGAAATTATTCAGATAGTGAAGGGAGACGAAAATTTAATAGTCATGGGTGACTGGAATTCGACAGTAGGAAAAGGAAGAGAAGCAAACGTAGTAGGTGAATATGGAATGGGGGTAAGAAATGAAAGAGGAAGTCGCCTGGTAAAATTTTACACAGAGCATAACTTAATCATAGCTAACACTTGGTGCAAGAATCATAAAAGACGGTTGTATACATGGAAGAGGCCTGGAGATACTATAAGTTTAAATGCGAACATTTGTAGGTTAGGCTTTACCGTGACTGTTACTGACATTAAATGAAACAACAAGTTTACTGTTACCAGTCACCGTTTTATTTTTTCCACGACGCGTTTCGAAGGTTTAAACGTCCATCATCGGGTGGATTTACGTTAGTTAGTGTTACATATGTGTGTATGTTGTGTTACAACATTTGGAGGAACTTGTGGCACTGCGTAGTGGAGAAACAAGACACTATTTCAGAATATGGTTTTGGATAACTTTTGACAAAAAATTAAACTGATATTTAACGGTAAACTTTAATAAGTAAACTAGAGTACCTCCAGTGGTGACAGGTTCCCCCCACATTTGTAAACAAATATGGCGTCTGGAATCAGCTGGGTGCAAGGTTCGTACAGCAGAAGAGAAGACATAATCGCAAAGTGCAAAGAATATACATTGTAACAACATTATTACAGAATAATCGTTTAAACCATTTGGAGGTGTTTGTTTTGACGTGTCAAATATATGTGTGTGTACTTCAGGTGGTATATAAATCCAATTTTGAAAGGTTAAAACAGCTAAACATTCGTACTCGTTTATGCAGTCAGGTGAAATGTTAAAATGGCTTAAATTTCATACTTGCTAATAACAATTAGGTAAAATGTTACAGGCTTGAATTACAATGATCATATTGGCTACAGCAGTAAAATCATACATAGATGACACTCTTTGAAGAAAAAGAGAGAGAGAGAGAGAGAGAGAGGAAGGAGTGATTATATGAGAGCAAACATTTACATGGCAAGGAGTCTTAAGATTACATGTTGCATATATTGGCTGCCTAAAGGTTGGGGTAATACACTGGTTAATGTTATAAAATATGCAGATAGATATACATTTGTGCCAGTAGTTGATGTACATACAGTTTTAAGCTGACAGGGGGTACAAGCTGTTGGTGTGATGAATTATCTGTGAATGAGGTCAATCTCTTGTACTCTTGGCGGCTGTCAACATTTATGGTAAATATTAGGATATGTGCACGTGTGTGTGTGTTTGTGTGTGTGTGTGTGTGTGTGTGTGTGTGTGTGTGTGTGTGTGTATTTTAAGAGTGTAGGCAGTTGCGGAAAACAGAGATGATACTATTGTATATATTGTCATTTTTGTCATTTAAGATGGATTCTGGTTGTTTCATTTGGTGTTTGTATATTTGGAGTGTTTCAAGGATGTCTAGTTTTCTGCCTTTTCGTTGGATGTGTAGGATGCTAATACTTGTGTTGTTAACATTGTGTTTTGTTTCATGTAGGTGGGTAGCTATTGCTGATGTGTGGTATTTTTTGTTTTTTAGTGCTGCCGTGTGTTCCTTGAACCTAATCTCAAATGATCTGCCTGTCTGGCCTATGTAGAAGCAGTCACAGTCCAAACATTCAATTTTGTACACACCTGTGTGATGAAGTGGGTTTCGTGTGCCGATGTTGTGGGGTAACTTCTGTCCAATCTTGTTGTCTGTTGTAAAGGATATGCTTATGCCTTTCCGTTTGAAGACATTAGCAATCTGGTACGAAATGTTACCCAGAAAGGGGATTGTATGCAAGACATTATTTTCTTTTTGTTTTTTGTGTTGTGATTGCTTTGCCATTATTGAGTGTTTTAGAGTGTCTATTATGGAGTTTTTATAGCCATTTTCAATAGCTGTTTGTTTTATTATTTCAATTTCTTGATCACGTTTATCTTCTGAGAGTGGTAGTTGGATAGCTCTATTAATCATGTACCGGCATGCTGCCATTTTGTGTGCTGTGGGGTGGCAAGAGGAGTTGTGGAATGTAGTATGTATTGTGGTAGGCTTCCAATAAATTTCAAACTGATGTATGTTATTCTTTATTGTAATGGTAAGATCTAGGAAATTTATACTGTCATCTTTTTGGTGTTCAACTATGAATTTTATGCTTTCATGGCAGTTGTTGAAAAACTGATTCAATCTACAAACAAACAGATGGTCTGGCAATGGGCTCAAATCTTTCCGGATTGTTAGCAGAAATATTTATAAGTAACCTAGAAGACAAAATCTTGAATTCCAATCACCACCTCCTCAAAAATATCATCTACTACTACAGATATGTAGATGATATCATAATTTTAATCAAAGGCACTAAAGATGACATCAGTGAGTTGAATCAATTTTTCAACAACTCCCATGAAAGCATAAAATTCACAGTTGAACACCAAAAAGATGACAGTATAAATTTCCTAGACCTTACCATTACAATAAAGAATAACAGACATCAGTTTGAAATTTATCAGAAGCCTACCACAACACATACTACAATCCACAACTCCTCTTGCCACCCCGCAGCACACAAAATGGCAGCATACCGCTACATGATTAATAGAGCTATCCAACTACCACTCTCAGAAGATAAACGTGATCAAGATATTGAAATAATAAAACAAACAGCTATTGAAAATGGCTATAAAAACTCCATAATAGACACTCTAAAACACTCAATAATGGCAAAGCAATCACAACACAAAAAACAAAAAGAAAATAATGTCTTGCATACAATCCCCTTTCTGGGTAACATTTCGTACTAGATTGCTAATGTCTTCAAACAGAAAGGCATAAGCATATCCTTTACAACAGACAACAAGATTGGACAGAAGTTACCCCACAACATCGGCACACGAAACCCACTTTATCACACAGGTGTGTACAAAATTGAATGTTTGGACTGTGACTGCTTCTACATAGGCCAGACAGGCAGATCATTTGAGATTAGGTTCAAGGAACACATGGCAGCACTAAAAAACAAAAAATACCACACATCAGCAATAGCTACCCACCTACATGAAACAAAACACCATGTTAACAACACAAGTATTAGCATCCTACACATCCAACCAAAAGGCAGAAAACTAGACATCCTTGAAACACTCCAAATATACAAACACCAAATGAAACAACCAGAATCCATCGATTGACCTCATTCACAGATAATTCACCACACCAACAGCTTGTACCCCCTGTCAGCTTAAAACTGTATGTGCATCAACTACTGGCACAAATGTATATCTATCTGCATATTTTATAACATTAACCAGTGTATTACCCCAACCTTTAGGCAGCTAATATATGCAACATGTAATCTTAAGACTCCTTGCCATGTAAATGTTTGCTCTCATATAATCACTCCTTCCTCTCTCTCTCTCTCTCTTTCTTCAAAGAGTGTCATCTATGTATGATTTTACTGCTGTAGCCAATATGATCATTGTAATTCAAGCCTGTAACATTTTACCTAATTGTTATTAGCAAGTATGAAATTTAAGCCATTTTAACATTTCACCTGATTGCATAAACGAGTACGAATGTTTAGCTGTTTTAACCTTTCAAAATTGGATTTATATACCACCTGAAGTACACACACATATATTTGACACGTCAAAACAAACACCTCCAAATGGTTTAAACGATTATTCTGTAATAATGTTGTTACAATGTATATTCTTTGCACTTTGCGATTATGTCTTCTCTTCTGCTGTATGAACCTTGCACCCAGCTGATTCCAGACGCCATATTTGTTTACATGTATACATGTGAAGTGTTACGACAGAAAAAGGAACCTGTGACCACTAGAGATACTCTAGTTTACTTATTAAAGTTTACCATTAAATATCAGTTTAATTTTTTGTCAAAAGTTATCCAAAACCATATTTTGAAATAGTGTCTTGTTTCTCCACTAGGCAGTGCCACAAGTTCCTCCAAATGTCATAACACAACATACACACATATGTAACACTAACTAATGTAAATTCACCTGATGATGGAGGTTTAAACCTTCGAAACGCGTCGTGGAAAAAAAATCGGTGACTGGTAACAGTAAACTTGTTGTTTCATTTAATAAAGAAACTATAAGATTTGAGATAGATTATATAATGGTAAGACAGAGATTTAGGAACCTGGTTTTAAATTGTAAGACATATCCAGGGGCAGATGTGGACTCTGACCACAATCTATTGGTTAAGAACTGTAGATTAAAACTGAAGAAACGGCAGAAAGGTGGGAATTTAAGGAGATTGGACCTGGATAAACTGACTAAACCAGAGGTTGTACAGAGTTTCAGGGAGAGCATAAGGGAAGAATTGACAGGAATGGGGGAAAGAAATACACTAGAAGAAGAATGGGTAGCTTTGAGGGAAGATATAGTGAAGGTAGCAGAGGATCAATTAGGTAAAAAGACGAGGGCTGGTAGAACTCCTTCGGTAACAGAAGATATATTGAATTTAATAGATGAAAGGAGAAAATATAAAAATGCAGTAAATGAAGCAGAAAAAAAAGGAATACAAACATCTCAAAAATGAGAGCGACAGGAAGTGCAAAGTGGCTAATCAGGGATGGTTAGAGGAAAAATGTAAGGATGTAGAGGCATATCTCACTAGGGGTAAGATAGATACTGCCTACAGAAAAATTAAAGAGACCTTTGGAGAAAAGAGAACCACTTGTATGAATATCAAGAGCCAGTCCTGACAAAACTCTACCATCTGGTGAGCAAGATGTATGAGACAGGCGAAATACCCTCAGACTTCAAGAAGAATCTAATAATTCCAATTCCAAAAAAAGCAGGTGTTGACAGATGTGAAAATTACCGAACTATCAGTTTAATAAGCTACGGCTGCAAAATGCTAACACGAATTCTTTACAGACGAATGGAAAAACTGGTAGAAGCCAACCTCAGGGAAGACAGCTTTGGATTCCGTAGAAATGCTGGAACACGTGGGGCTATACTGACCCTATGACTTATCTTAGAAAATAGATTAAGGAAAGGCAAACCTACGTTTCTAGCATTTGTAGACTTAAAGAAAGCTTTTTACAATGTTGTCTGTGTAAGTAGGCTGTTTAGGTTTTTTTATTGGTAACGCCACCTCTGTATGAAAATCACTGGCTGTGCTGTGTGCAGTCTGTGGCTGCTTTGCATTGTTGTAATACTCGCCATTGTAGTGTTAGGCAGCTGGCTGTGAACAGCGCGTAGCGTTGCGCAGTTGGAGGTGAGCCGCCAGCAGTGGTGGATGTGGGGAGAGAGATGGCGGAGTTTTGAAATTTGTCATGAACTGCTATATTTATATATGATGATATCAAGGTAAATACATTGTTTGTTCTCTTTAATATCTTTGATTTGCTAACTATCCCTATCAGTAGTTAGTGCCTTCCATAGTTTGAATCTTTTATTTAGCTGGCAGTAGTGGCGCTCGCTGTATTGCAGTAGCTTGAGCAGCAAAGATTTTGTGAGGTAAGTGATTTGTGAAAGGTATAGTTTAATGTTAGTCAGGGCCATTCTTTTGTAGGGAATTTTAAAAGTCAGATTGCGTTGCGCTAACAAAATATTGTGTGTCAGGTTAAGCACAGTCTTGTATAAATTGTTCAAAGGGGACGTTTCATATGGCGACCCTGCCAGGATTCGAACCTGGAATCTTCTGATTTTTTTTCTTGTAGTTTGTGTAATTAGTGTAGCTATTGTTTATTGCTAGCGCGTAATTGTAGAGAAAATCTCCTTTGTAGTTGCAGTCTTTCATTGTTGTACAGTAAAACAGTTGTGGCATGCATGTAGATTTGCACCAAGTATTTCGCAGCTGCAATTAACTAGATATTATTTTCAGTGCTATGTTAATGTGTTCTCTTATTTTTGATCTTCAAATTGTGTTTTTCTGTGTTATCGCGTGAAATATTGTGACAATAATGGCGTGTGAAAAACGTAACACTAGGCTCCAAAGTAAAATGAGAAATAATAGTGACGACGAGCGTAGCTTGCCAGCACCACTGTGTAATGAATTAACAGACGTTCAAAGTAGTAATTTGGTAACTGTGCATAGGGAAATGGAGCGGGCGTCAAATAATGGTATAGACAGTGAAACAGGTAGTGAACAGGGAAGCATTATCGATCGATCGCTCGGCAACAGCTCGCCTCAGGAATCCGAAATGACAGGACTCAATTTTGCAAATACTGTGCATTCAGGGTTTGCGTCCTCACCGTTTTTTCAAATGAGTCAAGACACATTTTCCGCTTGTCAAAATGTGAATGTTGCCGGTGCAAATTCACTGCCGAAAAGCACTGAGGAACATGTTTCAGACACCAGTGCATTGTTATTACAATTAATGCAACAAATGGGACAAAAGCTTGAAAAGTTAGACACAATGGAACAACACCAGAGACAAACACAGCAACAGTTAGACACAGTGGAACAAAATCTCAAAAAGTTAGACACAGTGGAACAAAATCTCAAAAAGTTAGACACAGTGGAACAAAATCTTAAAAAGTTAGACTCATTGGAACAAACTCTTGAACAAACACGTGAAGACTTAACTACTGAGTTACATAACATTGAATCGAAATGTCAAAAAGTCTGTAATGACGTAAAAACACAAATTTGTGAGCATTTTCAACCTATTTTTTCGCGGCATGAAAATGCATTACAGAATCACGAAGCAGCCATAAAAGAACTGCAAACCACTGTTCATGAAAATCATGAGACCTTGTGGGCTAAAATTGACTCAGTTGCATCTACCGATTCGGTTACGCAACTTGCAAAAACTCAGGAAAACTTAAAGGACACAGTAGATTCGATTTCAACACAAATGGACACTCTGAAACTTGGTTCAGAAAAACACACTGAGGAAATGTGTTCACTATCGGAGAAAGTAGCCGAACTTTCGGATCAGGTCACTAACTTATCTACAAAGGTAGATGATGATCTGAATGACACAAGACCTGTAGCCTTCACTGACACAGAAGAGTATGAACAAATTAGAAAATTCAAACAGAATCAAAATCAAATCAATACACAGTACAAAAGAGAAATCCGGGAAGTACAAGATCAGCTGACACAGGTAATACAAGAATTACGTATTTCAGAGGATACTCGCGCCCCAATACGGGAAGAGGGACACAGAAATACGGAACAGCCACAATATAATAACACAGGGCATTTCGGAAGTTATGAAAGAAATTGGCAATGTGCACCGAATTTTGAGATGGAGCGGCCGACACGACCTAACAATGACCGATATGCGACTCGCCGACATGATGATTTTGACTATAAGCTATTCATTACTACACGTAAATTCAAAACATTTAAGAATTCTGGCAACGACATTCATCCACAAGCATGGCTCCATCAATTCTCGCATTGTTTTCCTCCCAACTGGTCGTTAGAACACAGATTAGAATTTATGTGTGGCTACTTGGAGAATGAACCAGCTGTAAGAATGCGATCGGTAATTCACGATTGCCACAGTGAAGGAGAGTTTTACCATGCCTTCCTCTCAGCATATTGGTCTCAAGCCACACAAGACCGGGTAAAACATAGCATCATAATGATGAAACGTTTCGAACAATCTGAATTTTCCAGTCTTATGAAATATTTTGAAGACATGTTGCATAAGAATCAGTATCTTTCAAACCCATACAGCCCCTCTGAACTCATCCGCATTTGCTTAATCAAACTGCCTGAACATTTACGACATATTATTTTGGCAGGACGTTGCAAAGACGACATTGAAGCATTTCAGGGACTCTTACAAGAATTAGAAATTGACACTGACAATCGCGGAATGCGGAAACAGGAACACAACAATTACAGGTCACATCCGTCACAATTCCTCGATAATAACTGGACGCGACAAGGCTATTCTCACAACACAAATCGTGACCAAAACAGACACCACCCGTATGACAACCGTTGGCAGAGTAATAATAGTTACAGAGAAAGATCGCATTTCCGTAGTAATGACTATCACAGAGACAATCAGAGAAACAGACAATATGGGAACCAAAACAAGTATTATCAAGGGAGGCAGAATAACTTCAGACGCAACAGTTCGGCGCACAGTCACGATTCAGGGAGAAATTCTCCACCACGTGACGGACAAGGAAGAAACTACGGAATCTACCGACATGACGACAGACGATACATTCGTAACGACAGACCTGAATTTCATCAGAACTGGCGGGATTCAAACAGAGCAGGGCCCTCTCGTCACGGTGAATTTGTAGATGTTAGGTCTCCTAATCCCGATAACGACGCGCGCCAACAAAGAGACAGACAATGACTCGCACAGCAGGCAGCCGCGTGCGCCCGCTGGCTCCGAGAAAAATAACATAGAAGCTAACCTTGAGAAAAATTCCAGTATTCTTTACCGACGTATAAAACATGACAATTGTTTTTCAGTTGAAACTCTGCATACTAGGAAGAGTAAAGGTTTACACCACATTTCACATGTAAAACCGTTTATTGAAAGATAATCTGCTTTTTAACTTTGTCTTTGCCATATACCTTTTCACTTTACATTACTAGTATGTTGTGTCAGACTTAAGAAACTGTTAACATACAACTATGTTTGAAGTTAAATATCCAGTCTAGAACCTAGGGAACATTTTTAAACAGAAATTACGAATGCATTGTTATAGTGAACAGACGACACAGTGTTGTATTTGTACATTCTTGCTTGTTAGTTGCACGATTACGTAACGACTATAAGGCTCACATACTTAGAACATTTACCAGTACTGCTAATGAGATTTTAATGCAACATTTTGGTTTACTTGAAAATATATTCTGGATTTAAAGTACTTTCAGTGAGATACCAGAGGGCACAGTGGTTAGTTTATGTGACAGCTACACGATTTTATCACGACGCTACTAATGAGTGACAATTTACAATGTTGCTTTTGCAGTGTTTCTGTTTTATATCTGCACAGTTTTCTGTTTTATTCTGGAAAGTAAAACAGGTTTTAGTAGTAACTTTTGTGGTATAGCTACAATGAGACTGCCTTTTCCGTAGCACAACAATACGTTATAGCACAGTACTTTCCTCATCACGGCAATAAGCGTAATAACTAAGACATTTATACGCAAAGCATTTCACTTTTGTGTATTATGAGGTAAGTACATTGACTTCTGCAGAACTTAGCTTTGGGAGACGATAACTACGACACTTCCACAGAGATTATCTTACAGCAAGACGCATGTTTAGCGCTACAGTACACGTATTTGAGTGATTAATTTTGTACTTAAAACATTTATTTTTAAAGATATTTGAAGTACAATAATACAAAGGTTTTCCGTAATACATTTCATTCCATTGCTGTAATCTGTAACACCTGAGGGTATAATTACATTAACCCTCAGGGGGGTACACGCCTACTTTGTGTACCATGTGTTTGGCAAGCACAAGGAACCCTAGCTAATATGGTATTTGCTTATACAACTTTACACATCGGTACCATATTTCTGTAACACACAAATTACACAGCTGTCTGATTATTTACCTGAGAGAGACAAGCATTTATTTTACTACATCACTGACAGACGTTTACGTAATTACACCGTTGGATAACTTCACACTTACAAAATTGTATGTTGTTTGTACTTTGTGAACTGTTCATATATTTTCGGAACCATTGTGATACTATGAGAGCTTTGAATGATGTATTTGGTATGGATTCATGATTTTTAAAGTACGTTTGAGGCAGATGACACTTTTGACATGAGCAGAGAATTTTTTTAATTATTGGTGGAAGCTACGACGATTTTGAGATTTGACTGAGGAGTTATGATGTTATTTTTACGACGACGATGTGTATTATGCTGCTGAGGTATGTTTATGATTAATAGGCTGATGCTATATGAGTTATTTGATTATGCTACTTATCTGTTATGATGCAATATTGAAGAAGTGTCGACGAATAAGGTAAGGAGTAATGAAAGAAGTTAAGGACTCTTGACTTGTGAAAAAGGATGTTGGAAACCGAGAATCGTACTTTAAGAGTTATGAGATGTGTGTAAATGCGTGAATGTATCACAATGCTGACGAATATTTATCCTCGAATATAATTGGCATTAATAATATGTTATTTACTTTGTAAAGATGTTTAGACATTATTTATTCTGTTTTGTGTTAATGCTCATGTGTGAAGTTGGTGTTTCGAAAGTTATTCTGATCTTTTATGTATGTACTCATGTCATAATTCCTGGAACACTGACGTATATGTTATTTCGATTCTTTTGTAAAGCCTGTACTACAAATGTTATCTGTATTATTATGTTCTTTAATGATGTATTTTGTATCTTTGTAATTGTATTCTCATGTTATAAAATTGTAATTGACACCAGTTCATCTTATTATTAACTTGTAAGTACATTTCACTGAACACGTTTCTGTTGGTCATAGTATATGGACAATATGTGAGAAGTAGGGACTGTTAGTGTTTGCACGTGTGTTGATAATTCAGCAAGGGACTGGATAACAGCATTGCTCGTTCTAAGGACAATTCCAAAAAACTTTGTGAGTGCACAAGTGGTGGTTTATGGACTTGCTATATTCTCCGCAAGACTCTTCGATGGTGAATGTGCACCTGCACAATCGCAACAGATGGCTGCTGGCCATCTCTACAAGGACTACAGTGGGTCTGCACCTCTGGTGGCCCACCAATACCATTATCTCTACAAGGACTACAGTGGGTCTGCATCTATGACGACCCACCAACGCCATTATTTCTACAAGGACTACAGTGGGTCTGCACCTCTGGTGGCCCACCAATACCATTATCTCTACAAGGACTACAGTGGGTCTGCATCTATGATAACCCACCAACGCCATTATTTCTACAAGGACTACAGTGGATCTGCATCTTTGATGACCCACCAATACCATTATTTCTACAAGGACTGCAGTGGGTCTGCACCTCTGGTGGCCCACCAATACCACAATCTCTACCAGGACTACAGTGGGTCTGCTCTGTGATGACCTAACTACCAATATTCTTCAAAACGTCGACTGACTCTGCTGTGGGTTTGCTCTGTTGTGGCCCATTACCTGTATGCATGTCAAGAGTCAGCACTGTCTTTCCGTTGGAAGGACAACACTACTTCTTCAAGACTGTATGGAAATCCACTACTTCTGTGTGCAATTTCTTTTACTAATGAGAAACTGTAATTACTATTATGATGAATGATCAGGACTGTCTTTGTGGGCTGTGAGAAAATTTTAGCTTTTGACCAACGTTGTATCAATAAGTGTGTGCATTTTATATCTTTGTTAGTGTAATTGTGAAAAATTTTTGTCAAATCTGTATTGGCCAGTGCCCAACACCATTTGTAAAAAATTTTTTGTGGGGAGCATGGGGGCTATGTAAGTAGGCTGTTTAGGTTTTTTTATTGGTAACGCCACCTCTGTATGAAAATCACAGGCTGTGCTGTGTGCAGTCTGTGGCTGCTTTGCATTGTTGTAATACTCGCCATTGTAGTGTTAGGCAGCTGGCTGTGAACAGCGCGTAGCGTTGCGCAGTTGGAGGTGAGCCGCCAGCAGTGGTGGATGTGGGGAGAGAGATGGCGGAGTTTTGAAATTTGTCATGAACTGCTATATTTATATATGATGATATCAAGGTAAATACATTGTTTGTTCTCTATTAATATCTTTGATTTGCTAACTATCCCTATCAGTAGTTAGTGCCTTCCATAGTTTGAATCTTTTATTTAGCTGGCAGTAGTGGCGCTCGCTGTATTGCAGTAGCTTGAGCAGCGAAGATTTTGTGAGGTA
The DNA here is from genome assembly GCF_021461385.2 of Schistocerca piceifrons. Taxonomy (NCBI): domain Eukaryota; kingdom Metazoa; phylum Arthropoda; class Insecta; order Orthoptera; family Acrididae; genus Schistocerca; species Schistocerca piceifrons. The sequence continues at coordinate 315,516,519 of NC_060139.1, read as the reverse complement.
AGTGATTTGTGAAAGGTATAGTTTAATGTTAGTCAGGGCCATTCTTTTGTAGGGAATTTTAAAAGTCAGATTGCGTTGCGCTAACAAAATATTGTGTGTCAGGTTAAGCACAGTCTTGTATAAATTGTTCAAAGGGGACGTTTCAACTGAAATACTCTCTTTCAAATTCTGCAGGTGGCAGGGGTAAAATACAGGGAGCAAAAGGCTATTTATACTTTATACAGAAACCAGATGGCAGTTATAAGAGTCGAAGGGTATGAGAGGGAAGCAGTGGTTGGGAAGGGAGTGAGACAGGTTTGTAGCTTATCCCCGATGTTATTCAATCTGTATACTGAGCAAGCCGGCCGAAGTGGCCGTGCGGTTAAAGGTGCTGCAGTCTGGAACCGCAAGACCGCTACGGTCGCAGGTTCGAATCCTGCCTCGGGCATGGATGTTTGTGATGTCCTTAGGTTCGTTAGGTTTAACTAGTTCTAAGTTCTAGGGGACTAATGACCTCAGCAGTTGAGTCCCATAGTGCTCAGAGCCATTTGAACCATTTTTTATACTGAGCAAGCAGTAAAGGAAACAAAAGAAAAATTTGGAGTAGGAATTAAAATCCATGGAGAAGAAATAAAAGCTTTGAGGTTCGCCGATGATATTGTAATTCTGTCAGAGACAGCAAAGGACCTGGAAGAGCAGCTTAACGGAATGGACAGTGTCTTGAAAGGAGGATATAAGATTAACATCAACAAAAGCACAACGAGGATAATGGAATGTAGTCGAATTAAATCGGGTGATGCTGAGGGTATTAGATTAGAAAATGAGACGCTTAAGGCAGTAGATGAGGTTTGCTATTTGGGGAGCAAAATAACTGATGATGGTCGAAGTAGAGAGGATATAAAATGTAGACTGGCAATGGCAAGGAAAGCGTTTCTGAAGAAGAGAAATTTGTTAACAAAGAGTATAGATTTAAGTGTCCGGAAGTCGTTTCTGAAAGTATTTGTAGGGAGTGTGGCCACGTATGGAAGTGAAACGTGGACGATAAATAGTTTGGACAAAAAGAGAATAGAAGGTTTCGAAATGTTTTGCTACAGAAGAATGCTGAAGATTAAATGGATAGATTACATAACTAATGAGGAGGTATTGAATAGATTTAGGGAGAAGAGAAATTTGTGGCACACCTTGACTTGAAAAAGAGTTCGGTTGGTAGGACATGTTCTGAGGCATCAAGGGATCACCAATCTAGTATTGGAGGGCAGCGTGGAGGGTAAAAATCGTAGAGGGAAACCAAGAGATGAATACACTAAGCAGATTCAGAAGGATGTAGGTTGCAGTAGGTAGTGGGAGATGAAGAAGCTTGCACAGGATAGAGTAGCATGGAGAGCTGCATCAAACCAGTGTCTGGACTGAAGACCACAACAACAACAACATACGATGACTAACGGTCCCTCGTTGCTAGCTAAGCTAGGAGGCGACGACTGTCACTGTGGAAGACTATAGCACAGAGCGACGTATTGAGGTACAATGCGAACTGAGTCCCGTTGCGACGGACTGAGGTACAGAGACTGAGAAATTAAGAGATGAAGAGTCTGAGACAGCTCGGTCGGCGGCAGCGGCGGCGACTGCGGCGGCGGCCTGTATCCACGCTGTCTCGGGGGCCTTATCGGCGCGTAGCCTGGGGCCGTGTCTTGGACTTCTCTTGCCAATGGCACACCTAGTTCAGCGCCTGCTATACAATGTTTCCTAGGGCCGGCCGGTCCGCTGGTGAAGGTGTACGCCAGCACGTATGGCGTCCAAAAACGTTGTCCCCTCTGCGTAACCTGCAGCTGACATCAGCACTAAGAGCAGTTGGAAGACGGTGAAATCTAGACACTCGAATTGTTATGCGCAAACTGCCAAGGAAACAAGTGTTCTCCAGGCTACAACCGGCTCTCGCTTCCTGGTGCCGTCGGTGGCGGGGAGGGGGGAGAGGGAGCCGACTAACAAGGAGGCCACAAAGCGGTCGGATTTTTGCAGTGCATTGCGTTGACGATCAACAGCCGCATTCATTTAACAATGAGCTTCTTCCACAATAAGTATCTAGGAGTTCTGTCATACCTGCAAACTCAGAGTGCCAGTAACTTCCAAATTTCGTGTGTGTTGTAACGTAACAAATTATTAAAAGTTGTCACCTTACATTGAAAGCGTAGCTTGCCGCGGAGCCGGGAGGGGAGCAGATTTTGGTTCTCACGCTCGCACAGCTTGTAAGTAGGCTGTTTATGTGTCTGTATGTTGGCAGCGCTACTAGCGCTCTGCATTTATAACTCTGACAGCGCTGTGTGCACTCTGTTAGAGACTCTGTGGCTGGTCGGACTAGCAGTTGGAAGTTAATCGCCAGCAGTGATGGATGTTAGAGGTCAATAAAATGTTCAAATGTGTGTGATATCTTATGGAACTTAACTGCTAAGGTCGTCAGTCCCTAATTTTTTTTTTTTTTTTTTTTTTTTTTGTCATCAGTCTACTGACTGGTTTGATGCGGCCCGCCACGAATTCCTTTCCTGTGCTAACCTCTTCATCTCAGAGTAGCACTTGCAACCTACGTCCTCAATTATTTGCTTGACGTATTCCAATCTCTGTCTTCCTCTACAGTTTTTGCCCTCTACAGCTCCCTCTAGTACCATGGAAGTCATTCCCTCATGTCTTATCAGATGTCCTATCATCCTGTCCCTTCTGCTTATCAGTGTTTTCCACATATTCCTTTCCTCTCCGATTCTGCGTAGAACCTCCTCATTCCTTACCTCATCAGTCCACCTAATTTTCAACATTCGTCTATAGCACCACATCTTAAATGCTTCGATTCTTTTCTGTTCCGGTTTTCCCACAGTCCATGTTTCTCTACCATACAATGCCGTTCTCCAGACGTACATCCTCAGAAATTTCTTCCTCAAATTAAGGCCGATATTTGATATTAGTAGACTTCTTTTGGCCAGAAACGCCTTTTTGCCATAGCGAGTCTGCTTTTGATGCCCTCTTTGCTCCGTCCGTCATTGGTTATTTTACCGCCAAAGTACCAGAATTCCTTAACTTCATTGACTTCGTGACCATCAATCCTAATGTTAAGTTTCTCGCTGTTCTCATTTCTACTACTTCTCATTACCTTCGTCTTTCTCCGATTTACTCTCAACCATATCGTGTACTCATTAGACTGTTCATTCCGTTCAGCAGATCATTTAATTCTTCTTCACTTTCACTCAGGATAGCAATGTTATCAGCGAATCGTATCATTGATATCCTTTCACCTTGTATTTTAATTCCACTACTGAACCTTTCTTTTATTTCTATCATTGCTTCCTCGATGTACAGATTGAAGAGTAGGGGCGAAAGGCTACAGCCTTGTCTTACACCCTTCTTAATACGAGCACTTCGTTCTTGATCAAATGGTTCAAATGGCTCTGAGCACTATGGGACTCAACTGCTGTGGTCATAAGTCCCCTAGAACTTAGAACTACTTAAACCTAACTAACCTAAGGACATCACACACATCCATGCCCGAGGCAGGATTCGAACCTGCGACCGTAGCGGTCGTGTGGTTCCAGACTGTAGCGCCTTTAACCGCTCGGCCACTCCGGCCGGCCGTTCTTGATCGTCCACTCTTATTATTCCTTCTTGGTTGTTGTACATATTGTATATGACCCGTCTCTCCCTATAGCTTACCCCTACTTTTTCAGAATCTCGAACAGCTTGCACCATTTTATATTGTCGAACGCTTTTTCCAGGCCGACAAATCCTATGAAAGTGTCTTGATTTTTCTTTAGCCTTGCTTCCATTATTAGCCGTAACGTCAGAATTGCCTCTCTCGTCCCTTTACTTTTCCTAAAGGCAAACTGATCGTCACCTAGCGCATTCTCAATTTTCTTTTTCATTCTTCTGTATATTATTCTTGTAAGCAGCTTCGATGCATGAGCTGTTAAGCTGATTGTGCGATAATTCTCGCACTTGTCAGCTCTTGCTGTTTTCGAAATTGTGTGGATGATGCTTTTCCGAAAGTCAGATGGTATATCGCCAGACTCATATATTCTACACACCAACGTGAATATTCGTTTTGTTACCACTTCCCCCAATGATTTTAGAAATTCTGATGGAATGTTATCTATCCCTTCTGCCTTATTTGACCGTAAGGCCTCCAAAGCTCTTTTAAATTCCAATTCTAATACTGGATCCCCTATCTCTTCTAAATCGACTCTGTTTCTTCTTCTATCACATCAGACGAACTTCACCCTCATAGAGGCTTTCAATGTATTCTTTCCACCTATCTGCTCTCTCCTCTGCATTTAACAGTGGAATTCCCGTTGCACTCTTAATGTTACCACCGTTGCTTTTAATGTCACCAAAGGTTGTTTTGACTTTCCTGTATGCTGAGTCCGTCCTTCCGACAATCATATCTTTTTCGATGTCTTCACATTTTTCCTGCAGCCATTTCGTCTTAGCTTCCCTGCACTTCCTATTTATTTCATTCCTCAGCGACTTGTATTTCTGTATTCCTGATTTTCCCGGAAGATGTTTGTACTTCCTCCTTTCATCAATCAACTGAAGTATTTCTTCTGTTACCCATGGTTTCTTCGCAGCTACCTTCTTTGTACCTATGTTTTCCTTCCCAACTTCTGTGATGGCCCTTTTTAGAGATGTCCATTCCTCTTCAACTGTACTGCCTACTGCGCTATTCCTTATTGCTGTATCTATAGCGTTAGAGAGCTTCAAACGTATCTCGTCATTCCTTAGTACTTCCGTATCCCACTTCTTTGCATATTGATTCTTCCTGACTAATGTCTTGAACTTCAGCCTACTATTCATCACTACCATATTGTGATCTGAGTCTATATGTGCTCCTGGGTACGCCTTACAATCCAGTATCTGATTTCGGAAACTCTGTCTGACCATGATGTAATCTAATTGAAATCTTCCCGTATCTCCCGGCCTTTTCCAAGTATACCTCCTCTTCTTGTAATTCTTGAACAGGGTATTCGCTATTACTAGGTGAAACTTGTTACAGAACTCAATTAGTCTTTCTCCTCTTTCATTCCTTGTCCCAAGCCCATATTCTCCTGTAACCTTTTCTTCTGCTCCTTCCCCTACAACTGCATTCCAGTCGCCCATGACTATTAGATTTTCGTTCCCCTTTACATACTGCATTACCCTTTCAATATCCTCATACACTTTCTCTATCTGTTCAGCTTGCGACGTCGGCATGTATACCTGAACTATCGTTGTCGGTGTTGGTCTGCTGTCGATTCTGATTAGAACAACCCGGTCACTGAACTGTTCACAGTAACACACCCTCTGCCCTACCTTCCTATTCATAACGAATCCTACACCTGTTATACCATTTTCTGCTGCTGTTGATATTACCCGATACTCATCTGACCAGAAATCCTTGTCTTCCTTCCACTTCACTTCACTGACCCCTACTATATCTAGATTGAGCCTTTGCATTTCCCTTCTCAGATTTTCTAGTTTCTCTACCACGTTCAAGCTTCTGACATTCCACGCCCCGACTCGTAGAACGTTATCCTTTCGTTGATTATTCAATCTTTTTCTCATGGTAACCTCCCCCTTGGCAGTCCCCTCCCGGAGATCCGAATGGGGGACTATTCCGGAATCTTTTGCCAATGGAGAGATCATGACACTTCTTCAAATACAGGCCACATGTCCTGTGGATACACGTTACGTGTCTTTAATGCAGTGGTTTCCATTGCCTTCTGCATCCTCATGTCGTTGATCATTGCTGATTCTTCCGCCTTTAGGGGCAATTTCCCACCCCTGGGACAAGAGAGTGCCCTGAACCTCTATCCGTTCCTCCGCCCTCTTTGACAAGGCGGTTGGCAGAATGAGGCTGACTTCTTATGCCGGAAGTCTTCGGCCGCCAATGCTGATTATTTATCAAAATTTAGGTAGTGGCGAGGATCGAACCCGTGACCTTTTTTTTATGTCCTTAGGTTAGTTTTTTTTATTTTTTTATTTTTTTTTATTTTTTTCGATGGCCGGGAATCGAACCCGGATCAACTGCTATTTTTTTTTTTTTTTTTTTATTTTGGATCAGGTAGTGGGCTGGAGGAGGCAAGGTGGGCAGGGGTCGCGACCCGAGGCCTGTCCTCCAATCCTGGGGAGGTGAAGTGGTACAAAGGACGCAGTTGGTGTATTATTGTGATTTTTTTAATTTTATTTATTCATTTATTTATTTTGAATTTTTTTTAAATTTTTTTTCATTTTTTAAAAATTTTTTTTAACAGTAAGGAACTGAAAACTAGTAAGTGCACTCTTTGCGTCGAGTTGGGGACGCACATAACTAAAACCATGCTAATAGTTGTAGAAAAAGGCATAAAGAAAGAGAGCAAAGTGCGGGGCGAAGGAAACCATGAAACAAAACTGAAGGGTGGAATCCATACCACCATTAACCAGTGCTACATCTTGCACCGGATGGGGAAACTAAAACTGCGAAGACCTTTTCGCACCGGGGACAAAAAGAGGAAATGGGGCAAATACTGCTACAGAGTGTGAGGGTTCACAACGAAACTCTCCATCTGCTGTATCATCCAGGTATGACTTCTCGTAATGATGAAAGTAGATCCCACGTCGTACCGTGTAGTGTTCTATCATCGTATTGTAATTTTAGCTTCTCTTACCCGTGATGTTCCAGCTACGTGGAGGGTCGTGGAACGCACTCCACAAAAAATTGGAAAAATATTGTCGATACTTTGGGTTACGGAGGATCTTGCAATGTCGTTCCTCCAAGTAGTTCCAAAAGTCTAAAGTGTCCTTAGTGCCGTCTTGAAACAAATAATACACTGCATGTCCACGAAGCCACGTCATTGCATTAGTTTTAGTACGTGGGTAATACGTTTCATCCGGGAATAAGATAGTCTTGGGGTCGATATGATTCGGCGTTACCCGAAGGAAGTATGCTGACATTTGCCTCACTAAGTGCCACACTGCCGTAGACTCGCCACAGCTAAGACGGTGTTCATCGTCGTCTTGAACGCCACAGTTCGTGCACGTGGGTGAGTCCACCATGTGGATCGCATGTAGCCTTGATCTGGTCACCTGCTTACCGTTGACAGTGATATACCACATCGCCGTGACGTCAGTGTCCAGTGTTACGTGGTGAATTGTCCTCCACACTACTCGCCAGTTGACGTTCGGGTGCTTACTCTCCACGACGTTATCGGGTCGTCCACGTTGCAGGACCCTATAAACCGTCTTTGCCGTCGCCAGTTGAGTCGCTGGTAAGGCAAGTCGAACGTAACTGAGTTCGAGGTAAAAGACACCGATGTAGAAGAGCGAGGAGGGGACATGGTGTATCGGCACAGGCGGCAACAGGGAGGGCGGTGCTAGTTCTTCTATTAACAAACTGGTCAGACTGTCCGGACGGCGGTGCCGTAGTTTGACTAATGTGCTCACAAATAGGGCGACCGCTCTGTCATAAAGGTGATAAAGGCCAAGCCCTCCCCGATCCGGAGGAAGGGTGAGAGTCTCATATTTGATCTTGAAAAGCATTCCTGAACTCACGAAGGACCCAAAAGCCGCATGTATACGGCGTGCTAACATCACCGGTATAGGTAATATCTGGGCGATGTGCGGAATGCGTGACGCTAAATGTGAGGTAACATACTGGGTCCGTTGGACGATGTCCAGGGCTCGTAGGCGGTTGTTGGCAATTCCAGTCCGAACATTCCGTAAAAGCCGTCGAAAGTTGTGAGCAGCGGTCCGTCGTATATCGTCTGTAAAGTCAATGCCGAGACATTTCAAACTATCTCTGAGCTGTAAGGGGGTGACACTGTTCTCAGACAATCCGACCCCGATGTTCATCGCCACCGATTTTGCGACGTTGATACGACTACCAGCTGCCATGCCATGTTTCGTTATCCAATGTAGTGCGCTAGCGGTGTCGTCACCGTGGCGGATGACAATCACCAGGTCGTCAGCGTACGCTTTACACCGGAAAGTGTGGCCTCGTAACGTCATACCCGTTAGTCGTTGGCGCAGGCCGCAGAGGAGAGGTTCCATGGCCACAGCGTAAAGTAAAGTGGACAGAGGGCACCCTTGGCGTATCGATCGAGAAATGGTGAGGGGCTGCGAAGGTCGGCCGTTGACGATCACCTTGGACGTCGCGCCACGGAGGAGTCGCATGACGACAGTGACGAATGGCTGTGGGTACCGCATATGTTGGAGGACCGCTTCCAAATAGTTGTGGTCCACTCGGTCGAAAGCTTGACTAAAATCGATTGCCGCCAGTGCACCCTTCAGACGACATGCCCTCGCCAGTGAGATCAAGTCACGATATTCACTGAGTGCTGTTTGAATATTATTGTCGCCTCCTAATGACGTTTGATCGGGTGAGATAACATTTCGTAGGGTCTGGCGTATCCGCGCCGCCAACAGTCGAGAAAAGATCTTAAAGTCGCAGTTCAATAGCGTCAACGGGCGGTAGTCCTGCAGTCGTGAGCCACCGGACGGTTTGTGAATAGGAATAATCATCCCTTCCACAAGGGCCGCAGGGAGCGGCACGTCCGGGGATAGGAGTTCGCGACAGATGTCCGTCCATCGGGAGGCTAATAAATATTGAAAAGTCCGGTAAAATTCCAAGGGGAGGCCATCAGGACCCGGAGACTTGTTGACAGCACCTTTTCGAAAGGCGTCGATCACTTCTTCTTCTGTAATTTCTTCCATCAAGGCTGCTTCCATTGCCGGGGTGACGGTGCCGTAAATCGTCTGAGAGACGTCCTCCAGTGCTGTCGGATCAGAGGTCTGAGCGGAATAGAGTTGGGAATAATGATTGTAGAACGCTGTGTTTATGTCTTGTTGCGTGGTGAGGCGATGACCGTCCTCCGTGTCGATGAAGCGTATCAGCGCTCGTTGGCGTCGTTTACGTTCACGAAGGACGTGGAACATTGACGGGCGTTCGCTCGGTATCCGATCCTGCGTCCTCGAGCGGATGACTACCCCCTCTAGGTGGCGTCGCATATGAGCGAGGATCTGAGCCTTAGCACGGTGGACCGCCGTTTGTCGTTCCGGAGACGGCGCCATAGCATCGCAGTCGCGCAGGACCCGGAAGTAAAAGTCGAGTGTATGTCTTCGCCAGGTAGCGTGGTCACGACCGTAGGTTATCAACGTTCGCCTCAGTGCCGGTTTGGCGCAGTCCAACCACCAGCGGATCGTTGTGGGATATGCACGGAGGCGATTTTCACACGAATGCCACGTATCCTCAACGGCTTGGCGGCAATCCGGGTACGACAGGTGAGCGATGTTTAATTTCCACGGGCTGCGGCTTCTCCACACTTGTTGCCGCCGCAGGGTGACGGCACAAATGTAAGCTGAGTGGTCCGAGAATGCTGCAGGCCACAGTTCCGCATCCTGTGTTCCAGCGGCGAGAGAGCGTGAGACATAAATCCGATCGATACGACTGGAAGAGCGACTTGTGAAGTGCGTGAATCCCGGTCGGTGGCCGTGAAGATGTTCCCAAGTGTCCACCATCTGCAGGTCTCGAATTAGCGTCCCGAGTTCCGGGCACGGATTATGTCGTGGGAGTTGATCTCTGGGCGCCAGTACGCAATTGTAGTCACCTCCAAACACCAGATGGTCGTGGCGGCCTTGGAAGAGCGGGGCGACGTCTTCCGCAAAGAATCGTGAACGTTCGCGACGTTTGTCCGTCCCGGAAAGTGCGTAGATATTGATAAGGCGGACCCCCAGTACTGTGAGTGCCATTCCTCTTGCCCCAGGCAGAAACATGATATCGTCCGCCACTATCCCTTCCCGAAGAAGTACAGCGACACCGCTGCCTGTTGGGGAAGCTGGAGAGACGCAAGCATCGTAACCGTACATGCCTGGGAAGTCGTCGACGTACACTTCCTGGAGAAGGGCTATGTCGATGGAAGCAGAGTTCAACATATCCTGAAGCAAGGATAACTTAGCGCGCGTCCGTATAGTGTTAATGTTTATAGTTGCAACGCGATAAGTTTGAGGTCTATCCACAGCATCTGTGTTGGCCATCAATATCCTGGTAAGGCTGTCTCGTCACTGTAACTGACGGCGGGAAAGGATCAACACTGGTGGGGTAAATTTCCCCCCGTGTCGTCCGACACGATGGGCAAGGAGTGTTCCTCACAGTCGTCCGCCCAGTGGCCGTGGAACACCATCGGCTGTTGGTGGCTGTTAGTGGCTGCTGCGGCACTCGGCGCTGACTCCATCGGCTCTGCTGGCTGGGAATCGGCAGCGGATGTCTGCTTGTCATCCTGCTGTGCTGTGGGGTCTGAGGGGCTGAAGCCGTCACCACGGCGATCTGTTGAGTTTGAAGTTACAGCGGCCTCTGTACCGCCGGTACCGTCGTCAGAATTTCCATAGTCCATGTCAGACGATCGCTGCAAACACTCGTCCGATGGAGCACGCCGCCGTCTCTTGTGTTTTCGCGGGGAACGCTGTTTACGGACGTGTGTTTCAGCATCTGAATGTGGGTGGATTTCGTCAGCTGCTTCGGTGTCTGGAAGAAAAGCCGCTGTCGGCACAACCCGAGGGTCAATGTCCATTCTGGCATCCACGCCTTCTTGCAAGGTCGATCGGTGATTATCTTCAGGTGGGGACGCCGTTGTAGAGGCCGGATCCTGTACTGCAGAAGCCATTTTGGTCTCTCCATCGGGGGCGGCTATCGGACTACTGTCGTCAGCATCGGAAAGAGTTGCTGCCCGTGTAACTTCGGCGTAATTGAGAGGAAGGGTCGTCACCGTAGAAGGAGTCATAGATTCACCTGTCGGGATTTGAGTAAGCCGTCGTCGGAGACAATCCGACCGGACGTACCCTTCTTGGCCACAACCAGAACAAGTGCGTGGCTGACCGTCATACATAATGATCGCCCTACATCCGCCGATGACAAGATATGACGGAACATGTTTAGTCAATTCAATTTTAATCTGTCGTACCCCGTTAAGAACGGGGTACGTTGTAAAGGTGGTCCATTTTTCGGCCATATGGCTGATCACTCTGCCGTAGGGCTGGAAAGCCGCGGTGACTACGTCCGGTGGTACTTCGAAAGGGAGTTCGAAGACGCGTATCGTACGGAGGCCAAGCCCCGCGTGATCGATAGAGACCGCCCCAATATGGCCATCAGAATGTTTGAATTTAAGATCGTTCGCATGTGCGCTCACGATTCTGTTGCACACCTCGTCACTTACTAGTTTGACGTAGACAACACTGCTCGTGATAGAGAGATGGATACCAATTATGTCTCGCGGGTCAATTTTAACGTCGTCACGTAGAAAACGTTCCACTTCAAAAGCTCGCGGTCGTGCATGATCGGTTTGAAAACTGATCTTGATGGTGGTTTGTCTGTATGAATGTGCCATGTTGCGTCGGTAGTGATGGACTCTAAACTAGCGGCGACGAAGTAGTAAACAACTACGGGCACTCGCGACCGCGCGGACGGGACGTAAACAAGACGTCCTCGCCGCAGCGCTGCGGAAAGCAGACTGTGACCTAAGACGTTTTGATTATGAATCAAAAACGCTACCCCTAGACCCTAAGCTTACACACTACTTAACGTAAATTATCCTAAGGACAAACACAAACACCCCTGCCCCAGGGAGGATTAGAGGTCAATAATTAGCTGTGTTGGAGGTTTGCAGTATTAGTGCTAGCGGACGATCTGGACGTTTGTCCGTCATGGAAATGTAATTTGAAGATGATTATATAATTTTTGGAACTGGATGTCATGCACGATTATATAATTTTTTTAACTGGTTGTCATATTATTAAGGTAAATACATTGTTTGCTCTGCAACAAAATGAGTAGTTAGAGCCTTCAGTAGTTAGAATCTTTTATTTAGCTGGCAGTATTGGTGCTTGCGGCATTGCTGTAGTTCGTGTAATGAAGATTTTTGTAAGGTAAGTGACTTATGAAATGTATAGGTTATTGTTAGGATTTCTTCTTATTCAGGGCCTTTCTTTTGAGTTAATTTGAAAGCAATCAGATCGCCTTACCGTTGAATATTGTGGGTAATTAATGAATAGGAAGTCTGAGTTGTGATTGTCGGAGCAAATTCTGTAGGTCAGTGTCGAAATGATAAGAATAAGTAAAGAGAAAGCAGGCTCAGTACGTTTAGTTTCACTCAGCAGTTTCAAAATCAAATAATGTAGAAGTTTCGCCTTCTCAGTGATTTCTACACTCCTGGAAATTGAAATAAGAACACCGTGAATTCATTGTCCCAGGAAGGGGAAACTTTATTGACACATTCCTGGTGTCAGATACATCACATGATCACACTGACAGAACCACAGGCACATAGACACAGGCAACAGAGCATGCACAATGTCGGCACTAGTACAGTGTATATCCACCTTTCGCAGCAATGCAGGCTGCTATTCTCCCATGGAGACGATCGTAGAGATGCTGGATGTAGTCCTGTGGAACGGCTTGCCATGCCATTTCCACCTGGCGCCTCAGTTGGACCAGCGTTCGTGCTGGACGTGCAGACCGCGTGAGACGACGCTTCATCCAGTCCCAAACATGCTCAATGGGGGACAGATCCGGAGATCTTGCTGGCCAGGGTAGTTGACTTACACCTTCTAGAGCACGTTGGGTGGCACGGGATACATGCGGACGTGGATTGTCCTGTTGGAACAGCAAGTTCCCTTGCCGGTCTAGGAATGGTAGAACGATGGGTTCGATGACGGTTTGGATGTACCGTGCACTATTCAGTGTCCCCTCGACGATCACCAGTGGTGTACGGCCAGTGTAGGAGATCGCTCCCCACACCATGATGCCGGGTGTTGGCCCTGTGTGCCTCGGTCGTATGCAGTCCTGATTGTGGCGCTCACCTGCACGGCGCCAAACACGCATACGACCATCATTGGCACCAAGGCAGAAGCGACTCTCATCGCTGAAGACGACACGTCTCCATTCGTCCCTCCAGTCACGCCTGTCGCGACACCACTGGAGGCGGGCTGCACGATGTTGGGGCGTGAGCGGAAGACGGCCTAACGGTGTGCGGAACCGTAGCCCAGCTTCATGGAGACGGTTGCGAATGGTCCTCGCCGATACCCCAGGAGCAACAGTGTCCCTAATTTGCTGGGAAGTGGCGGTGCGGTCCCCTACGGCACTGCGTAGGATCCTACGGTCTTGGCGTGCATCCGTGCGTCGCTGCGGTCCGGTCCCAGGTCGACGTGCACGTGCACCTTCCGCCGACCACTGGCGACAACATCGATGTACTGTGGAGACCTCACGCCCCACGTGTTGAGAGCAGTTCGGCGGTACGTCCACCCGGCCTCCCGCATGCCCACTATACGCCCTCGCTCAAAGTCCGTCAACCGCACATACGGTTCACGTCCACGCTGTCGCGGCATGCTACCAGTGTTAAAGACTGCGATGGAGCTCCGTATGCCAGGGCAAACTGGCTGACACTGACGGCGGCGGTGCACAAATGCTACGCAGCTAGCGCCATTCGACGGCCAACACCGCGGTTCCTGGTGTGTTCGCTGTGTCGTGCGTGTGATCATTGCTTGTACAGCCCTCTCGCAGTGTCCGGAGCAAGTATGGTGGGTCTGACACACCGGTGTCAATGTGTTCTTTTTTCCATTTCCAGGAGTGTATTTGAATAAAAATATTTTGTAAAGAAGGTTCAAGCTGACGCTGGCTACTGGGCCAGGCTAGACGTCTACTTGCTGAAGGTCCGCCACACACGTTCCGATATACCTGTCAGGTAAACCTGCCAGGTATACCGGAAAGGTATTAAGGCTGGAGCACACATACACTATGGCAAACCGGAAGATTTTAATTCAGTCTGTCGATAAATGGTGAGCACACAAGAAGACGACGCGATCTCGTTAGTCGGTTTGTTAACGGCCATGAAGTGTAAAAGAAAGCAAAAACGAAAAACGTGGTGTAGAGAGCGGCCTACAAAGAGAAATGAATACACTCATACGATATTAGTAAGAGAATTATGTTCAGATCCTTCCGATTACCGTAATTATTTGCGGATGCATGAAGATGCCTACCAAAAACTATTGTCACTTGTGACTCCTTTAATACAAAGGAAAAATACCGTTGTGAGAACTTCTGTTTCTGCCCATGAAAGACTGACAGCTACTCTGAGGTTTCTTGCAACGGGTCGATCGTACGAATGTCCCCAATATTCTACTATAGTATCACCCCAAGTTCTTGGCAAAATAATTCCAGAGACATGTGACGCCATTTACAATGTGCTGAAAGAAGTGTATCTTCAGGTATGTATAATAAATACACACTTCTTTTAATTTTTTTATTCTTAGTAACTCTTTTTACAATTCAAAGATAAAATTTTAATTGAGGCAAAGTAATGAGTAATACATGAAATTAGAAAAATAATTGAAAATTTGGTAGTATTTGTCAATTAAGACCATAGAAAAATTAAAAATGCCTCAAAAATCGTAGGTAAGTAAGTAGCTGCTGAGTGTGGAAGTGGACGTTCTTGATTGGTTGCAAGTCCTGCAGGCGCTGTTTGTTGTGTAGGGTGGGACTTGGTGAGCTCGTACTTGAGCTGGGTCTGCTTTGATATTCGAAGCTATATGAACTCGGTGACAAGTGAAGCACTCCCATTTCAGCTTCATGCAGGAGGTCACTGATTCTTTTTTTCAACAATCAAACGCTGGCGTTTTTCCTGTGTCCTCATTCTCATTTCGATAGATTTTCCCAATAGATCATACTTGTCATCTTGGGGCGAAGGCTTTTTAAAATGATCTCTCACTGGTAGCAGAACATCATTGGTCAATTTCACACTTTTTCTTTTTTTGTCAAATTAGGTCGTGATATCGGGAGTTCTTTGGAATTTTGAGGACTCACGTTTTTCTCTGAGGGTTCTTCACTTCTGGGTGTTTGTGGGGCAGCATCCTCGAGTCCACCCTTAAGGAAGTATTTCATTAGACCCTAAAAGTCATTTACCCTGGTTTTATTGTTTATATCACGAATATAATTTAAAATAGGACAAAACTACAAGATAAAGACAACACAAACGTTCTTTAAAAGCTTTTGAAGAAATAGTTTCACTGTAGTATTGTAAAATACTATTTCTTATTTTCTTTATAGCCCAACCTTTTAAACAAGCATTGGTTCTGTGTTATTTAATATGTTATTTTTATTTTGCTTGTAAAACTAAATTTATAAAACCTGTTGCAATCATCATAGCTATACATTCACAGTGTGAAAAAATTTGCTGTTGTTTCAGTTTCCTGACTCCGCTGAGAAATGGAAAGTTATTGGTTCAAATGGCTCTGAGCACTACGGGACTTAACATCTGAGGTCATCAGTCCCCTAGAACTTAGAACTACTTAAACCTAACTAACCTAAGGACATGACACACATCCATGCCCGAGGCGGGTTGCGAACGTGCGACCGTAGCGGTCGCGCGGTTCCAGACTGAAGTGCCTAGAACCGCTCGGCCACATCGGCCGGCGGAAAGTTATTGCTAAAACATTTGAATACAGATTGTCCTGGTGCCATGGATGGTAAACATATAGTCATAGTTACCACAGCGAATACCGAATCTTTTTATTTCAACTACAAAGGCAGACATAGCGTGATACTTCTTGCAATAGTGGATGCTAATCATCGGTTCCTTGTAGTGGGTTTTGGAACTAATGGACGTGTTTCTGAAGGAGGCGTTCTTCAGAATAATAAATTTTATGGACAGTTAGAGAGTAATGAGCTCAAACTTCCAAAGCCATGCAATGTTACAGAAAATTTGGAAAATGTACCTTACGTTTTTGTGGAAAATGACGCCTTTCCTCTTACTCATAATATCATGAAGCCTTTTCGACAAGCGCAACTAGATCCAGCTAGTAAAGAAATTTACAACTACCGCATTTCAAGTGCAAGACACGTTGTCAAAAATTGTTTTGGAATACTTGCATCCAGATTCCGTATGTTCCACACTCAAATCAATTTGGAACCAGAGGACACAATAAAAGTGGTGATGACAACATATGCATTGCGTAATTTTTTGATGGAACAACATCCAAGCTTTTATGATCCTCCAAACAGTACCTATGAGGAGACGTACGATGCAACTACTGCCATTACATGTTTGGATACCTCGGAATCAAATATGATCGCACCGAAACGTCTGAACCGCGGGAACTTAACATCTGCTCATAAACAGCTTGAAATGGGTTCACTTCATACTTCATGAATGAAGGCAAAGTTCCATGGCAAGACAATAGGGTTCTTCGAAACAAAAAATAAACTAAAAGAAGAAGTTGGTCTTAATATTCATAAAGTTCAAAACATTTTGCATTAATTAATAAAAATGTGAACTCTAAATATAAACTTTCCATTTGTAAATACACTCCTGGAAATGGAAAAAAGAACACATTGACACCGGTGTGTCAGACCCACCATACTTGCTCCGGACACTGCGAGAGGGCTGCACAAGCAATGATCACACGCACGGCACAGCGGACACACCAGGAACCGCGGTGTTGGCCGTCGAATGGCGCTAGTTGCGCAGCATTTGTGCACCGCCGCCGTCAGTGTCAGCCAGTTTGCCGTGGCATACGGAGCTCCATCGCAGTCTTTAACACTGGTAGCATGCCGCGACAGCGTGGACGTGAACCGTATGTGCAGTTGACGGACTTTGAGCGAGGGCGTATAGTGGGCATGCGGGAGGCCGGGTGGACGTACCGCCGAACTGCTCAACACGTGGGGCGTGAGGTCTCCACAGTACATCGATGTTGTCGCCAGTGGTCGGCGGAAGGTGCACGTGCACGTCGACCTGGGACCGGACCGCAGCGACGCACGGATGCACGCCAAGACCGTAGGCTCCTACGCAGTGCCGTAGGGGACCGCACCGCCACTTCCCAGCAAATTAGGGACACTGTTGCTCCTGGGGTATCGGCGAGGACCATTCGCAACCGTCTCCATGAAGCTGGGCTACGGTCCCGCACACCGTTAGGCCGTCTTCCGCTCACGCCCCAACATCGTGCAGCCCGCCTCCAGTGGTGTCGCGACAGGCGTGAATGGAGGGACGAATGGAGACGTGTCGTCTTCAGCGATGAGAGTCGCTTCTGCCTTGGTGCCAATGATGGTCGTATGCGTGTTTGGCGCCGTGCAGGTGAGCGCCACAATCAGGACTGCATACGACCGAGGCACACAGGGCCAACACCCGGCATCATGGTGTGGGGAGCGATCTCCTACACTGGCCGTACACCACTGGTGATCGTCGAGGGGACACTGAATAGTGCACGGTACATCCAAACCGTCATCGAACCCATCGTTCTACCATTCCTAGACCGGCAAGGGAACTTGCTGTTCCAACAGGACAATCCACGTCCGCATGTATCCCGTGCCACCCAACGTGCTCTAGAAGGTGTAAGTCAACTACCCTGGCCAGCAAGATCTCCGGATCTGTCCCCCATTGAGCATGTTTGGGACTGGATGAAGCGTCGTCTCACGCGGTCTGCACGTCCAGCACGAACGCTGGTCCAACTGAGGCGCCAGGTGGAAATGGCATGGCAAGCCGTTCCACAGGACTACATCCAGCATCTCTACGATCGTCTCCATGGGAGAATAGCAGCCTGCATTGCTGCGAAAGGTGGATATACACTGTACTAGTGCCGACATTGTGCATGCTCTGTTGCCTGTGTCTATGTGCCTGTGGTTCTGTCAGTGTGATCATGTGATGTATCTGACCCCAGGAATGTGTCAATAAAGTTTCCCCTTCCTGGGACAATGAATTCACGGTGTTCTTATTTCAATTTCCAGGAGTGTACAAAATGTAGTTTAATAAATTAAATTAAATGAGTATTATAAATAATCTGAGTACTTGCTTCGTCTGATCTCACATCCATCCAGGAGTATCTTGATCGCCAAGAAAATCGAACAAATCTAAGTACCACAACATTGCCTGTTGAAGCTCCCGATTTCATTGACATGTCACGTTTCTTCTTCTCTTTACATACATGACTTTGTAAATTATTTAGTTTTTTAACTGCAGACTGCTTTGTAGCACCGGGTTCTAACTCCTTCAGTTTAATAACAAGTCTTTCATAGGCTGCATCTCTCTTTTCACGATCGTGGTACTCTTTACTTTTCACCTGCCACAGACAAGGTTCCAACCTACACATTTCGATAAAATCGTCTGTCACTTGGTTACGTTTTCGATTTGACATGCTGATCACAAGAGTTGAGCATTACCGTGCTTGTAGTCAGTAGTTAACATTGTTATACACGTAAATACAAAGACAACTGACGCTCCCTACTCCGGTTGCTAGCCCCAGCTAACCACAAACCTGTACAGGCGTGTCGGAGTGACACACATACACACTCAAGTCTACACGTCCGCGCAGTTAGAAAGAATTTAATTTTGATTCTTTTCGGTCTCCTGCGCAGGTCGCTACGCCTGTACAGTTTGGCCTGCGGCTGGCACACATGCTCCGGTTTCGCTGTACAGGTCACCTGTACAGGTTTACCTGAGAGGTATACCAGAACGGGTGTGGCGGGCCTGAGCGATAATACGGGACAAAAGCTTTACCGGTGCATTTAACTTAAGACAGCATTGGCCAGTCAGCTGGCCCATATAACCTGCAGCGATGTGAAGAGCTGTAGCTACAATCGCACCAAAAAGTATTGGCACAGTTACATTTTAGTAGTTTTGGGTTAAACGAAACATATATTTCAGCACAGAACCCAGACAGGTGCCACCTTACACTAGGTAGGTTACAAATATGCCCAAATCACCTGTCCATAAAGTAACATACAGTGTTATTAGAATAAACATCGCTCTTCTGCACACGCGTATGAATCGGACAGTGTGTTCTTTTCTTCATTGATGTTCACCTTCTAATAGCTGGTGTGCGTCCCTTTAGCATCTATAACAGCACGTAAACGCCTACGAATGCTTTGTATTAAATTCCGGGTGATATCAGGGGTAATTTTCGACCATTCCTCCAACTCGTTTTTACCGGACGGTCGCCATTTTGTGACTTGTGTGTCAAGATGAGCCCACAGGTCCGTAAAGGGGTTCAAATCAGTGCTCTGAGGTGGTGTCAGAAACCTTCTGGGTGCATTGTACAGTAACCACTTCCGGGTTTTCATGGCGGTATGCCGGCCCGTGTGGCCGTGCGGTTCTAGGCACTTCAGTCTGGAACCGCGTGACCGCTACGGTCGCAGGTTCGAATCCTGCCTCGGGCATGGATGTGTGTGATGTCCTTAGGTTAGTTAGGTTTAAGTAGTTCTAAGTTCTAGGGGACTGATGACCACAGATGTTAAGTCCCATAGTGCTCAGAGCCATTTGAACCATGGCGATATGTTTTGGGTCGATGTATCTCATATGATCCATTGTACCGTGGCTTACAGCTATATTTCCAACGCCGGACGCCACCATACAGCCCCTGACCATGATACCGCTCTCACCGTCTTTGACTGTGGGATGCATGTGTTTGATGTCGAGGTGCGTATTTGACTTGGGCCAAACTCTTTCTTGCATCAAATCCAAACACAATGAACTTCGATTCGTCGCTAAATATCACAGTGTTCCAAAACTCCATCGGCTTGCTGATGTAGTCCTTGGCAACTGCAGGCGTTTCTGCCGGTTAATTTCCGATATGTATGGCTTTTTCCTGGGAGAACGTCCATGCATGTCAGCCTCATTCATCACATTTCGTATAGTTTGAACACTAACCGTCTTGGAGGACGTTGTCTGAACAACCTCAGCAATAGTTGCTGCACTTGTAGCAGGTCCCTTACGCGCAAGTGCGATGATACGGCGACGCTCTCGGGTTGCAAGCACTTTTGGACGTCCAGGACGACATTTATTCACTATTGCTCCAGTTACTTTATGAATGATGGCTCGTACCGTGGTGTAGCTAACAGACACCTCTGCTCCGCTTTATCGATAGCTTCTCCCTTGTGAATGGAGCAATACCACTCTGTCACGCAACGCCAATGAATGTCCCTTTTTTTCGGCCCCATGCTGACCACTATCGCGCAATACAGCAACATACTAGCGACTGGGCCGTCAACAACACGCAGTGTCTATTGCGTCAGCAGATGGGGTTACGGTACCTGAAAACCCAGCAATATACCGAGAAGCCACACACTGTGCCAATACTTTTTGTGAGCAGAGATACATGTTTGCCCTTAACACTGCATTTCTTTGTTAATGTTAGACTGTGGGCAGAATTGTAATGTCTGGTATGTGAGGTAGCACGTACATGTGCTGTATACCGGAAGGTGCGCCGTTTGTAACCAGCAACGATAAATACGCACGTGTGCCAATACTTTTTGGTGCTATTGTAGTTAAGACGTAAAAAGAGACGAGTAAGGAAACACTAAAGCTTCGAATGTAATTTATTTTTTTAACAGAACGAAATAATCGTGGAAAAATTCTTTTTAGGGGACCTGACGGAAACCATAACATGATTTTATTCTTAGCTAGCATAGTATTGTAATTAAAAACGAGAGTGATGAAAATTCCCTGCTTAAAAAAAGGGTAATTTTTCTGCGTGAACTACATGTGACGCAAAAGCGTACTGCAGGGATTTCACAGTATAGTTAGATATTGAAGTCATTGAAGGTAAACACGTACAGTCAGTTGTCTGGTAATCTCTGAGCTCTCTCCATACCTGAAGCCGAGGAATACATTCCAGTACTGGAACATTCATCTGCTATATTGAGAACGAGGCGCTCAACAATAGAATCCACGAAGCCATCGAAACGCCACTTTTTCATCTACTTTTTTAGGACATACTGTTGCACATCACGCCAGCGTTCGGCAGTGACGTGTGACAAAACTTCGTGCATTAGTGCAGTACGTCTGGCAGCTTAAATGTATTGTTATTTCTCGCGACAAATCCCTTAAGTCGATCCAGATCGGTTCTAATCGCTTGATATTGAAGTGGTACGGTAGTAACTGTAAAAATGCAGCCTTTGTACGGTATGCTGGACGCAATGAAAATTGGTTTCCATGTTCCTGCGACGCTTGTCACATTTGACTCGTGTAAGATCACATCTGTGGTACAGAACAATGGACATTACGGGTAGCAGAAACTGTCTAGTTAAAACCGACAACGATATTTCAGTTCTGAATGATTGGTGTTTGTTTGGTCTCGTTTACAACAGGCGATTTATTATTTTTAACTAATAACCGAGTAAAAAACCGAAATATTAATTGGCCATAGCGGCACTGCCAAAATTTCTCGTTTGTAAATAACACTTTTTTTTAAAAAAGGAGTGATTTTTATTTGTAAAAGTTGCGTTGGTTTGAAATATAGCGTTTATGATAAAAGCGATTAGTGCTATTTTAATAACAATGACGACAGAAACGAGCAACAAACATAGGGCGTGAGAATTGTTACAGCATTGCTGAAACAATAATGTAGGTCTCGGGACATTAATTGTATTGCGGAACGCCACCAACCGAGGTCTGGAAATGTTTTTACGAAGTGATGTAGCAATGAAGTGCAACGCTTGATTTACTTCAAGAGATTAAAGTTTGTCTGCCATTTCTAGAAACAATAAAGGGGAAAATTCGCTGCTGGTTTACAATGAAACCAGAAAGTAGCTGATCGGCTGCTCGTGCCTGCCTTTATTTGCTTGTAAACGGACAAATTAAATTGACTATTCGTAATTCCCAAGTAGTGGTATGGTCCCCGATTACAATACAATTTTTGAGCAGAGTTTCAAGAAAACTAGAATGACAGGTAAATACTGCTAATTTTTTGTCATATTCAATCACTTTTCGAGTAAAGCAGCGAACGGTGGATTGGCTAAATTTTCTTTTATTTGCCTATTTAATTTGATATTTTGATTCTATGTATCTTGAAACTGAGTGAGTCAATTTTTTTTTAATCTTGGTTCGACTCCTATGTTTGTTACGGGAAATAGTTTGAACAAAACGCCGAAAATCGGTTATCTCAGAAATTGAATATTTTGAGGCGTCTCATAGTCAAGTTAAACTGACATCAAAAGAAAAACGATTTGACCGAAAACCAGTTCTTTCAGCGATAACCGTAATGGCAATTGGACATAGACCAAATAATGGTACAAGATTTTTCCTTTTTGTCCCAAAAATTATTAGTAATGTTTTCTTAGTTTAAATAATCTTTATTACCGATCTTTTATAACATTTCGACAGTTAAGGATTTATATTTGCAATCAAAACTGGAATTTTTGCGCGCAATATGTAATTAGAAACAATATGTTCATTTTCCATAAAAAGTGATGATTAGATATCTGTTAACTGGCTTACATTTGGTGAGCTTTTTATTTAAATGATGTAAGTATTCGAAATAAAAGAAAAAATAAAAAAACCGCATTTTCATTTGCATTGATTCTCCTTTCGTCGTCGTGGCTTCCTCCCAGCTCCGTTTGAAGTTTTATTTGTGTCTTCGTTATCCACATTCGTCCTGCTATACTATCGAGAACGAAACTGGCAGACTTTGCACCGTCGTCTTCCGTCCTGTTCTGCATCCTCACTCTCTCTTATCGATTTTCTGGCACGAACAACCATTCCCTTTCCAACCCGTTTATGTTCGTTTTGAAAGTATATAATTCCTTATTTTTGACAGAATACATGTATTTTGAATATTTATTTGCTTTGTATACGTCTTTCTTTTGAAGTTCATAGTTCTTTCTCATAGAACACAGATTTACTTCAAAACCATTACAACTTTAATTTAGAACCGTCTGCTACATCTAGATCTTCAAGCGCAACATTTTGCTCGCACTCTTCTAGTTTGCACGTATTTGTGGATAACATTTCAAATAGTGTTACGATGTTTTTCATGTTCATATCTCGTATCTCTTCTTTAATTACAGTTTAAAGTTCGAAAAATGCTATTGTTGAAGTGACATCTGTTTGCCTTCCGCGTGCGTATCCGCTACTACCTCAAACAATATTGGAAGGTCGCTCAGTGGCTCAGAATTGGAAATGACTGATACTTCTAATACGGTATCTTCTGATTCTCTGGATAATTTCCTTCTGCATTTACTGCTTCCTCTCCTGAGTCGTCATAACCATACTATCATTTTTCAATGGCTGGATTATATACATAACTAATGAGGAGGCGCTAAATAGGATTGGGGAGAAGAGAAGGTTGTGGCACAACTTGACTAGAAGGGGGGATCGGTTGGTAGGACATGTTCTGAGGCATCAAGGGATCACAAATTCAGTATTGGAGGGCAGCGTGGAGGGTAAAAATCGTAGAGGGAGACGAAGAGATGAATACACTAAGCAGATTCAGAGGGATGTAAGTTGCAGTAGGTACTGGGAGATTAAGAAGCTTGCACAGGATAGAGTAGCATGGAGAGCTGCATCAAACCAGTCTCAGGACTGAAGACCACAACAACAACATATTGTTACCAATGGGTTTCGTCACTTACTGTATTGTCACGTGTTGCGTTACTACTCGCTAACTGCTTTTGAACCTTAATGCATATTATTGCCTAATTTTTGAACTTTTTTCGTCTGATTTTTGTGTTATGTCTCCCGTTTTTTATAATTCGGAATTGCACATTTTGCACCTGTGTTCCATGGCGGGGACGAGCTGAAACTAATCTAATACTTCTCTGGACCCTATCCTCTGTCTACCGTTTTCGCACCATGGTCTAGGCATTTCTTCCTCCTCTCGGTGTGATGTATTGTCTCTCATCGTGCATAAAATTTCTGCGCTGTCATCTACATACTGCGTTTATACTCTTATTAATCGTTTTTCTCTCACTGGCCTGTCCAAATAAATGTTTAATTCTTGTGAATTTTCCAACTAAACAACTAATAACCCTTCCGTCTGTCTACGGTATGTTCGTAGGCTCAGTTTATCCCTGACCTTTCCTTGCGTTTCCGCTGACCAGCATTTCTTTACGAAAGATTCTTCAAACTCGTTGTACGCCATCCCTGTCTAAATTCAGAGAAGCTGCCCAGTTGGCTGCTCCTTCCATCTGCATCACCGCGATTTTTTTTTCTGGTGTTGCTCTTTTAAGCCTGCTGATCTGCCGGCCGCGGTGGCCGAGCGGTTCTAGGCGCTTCAGTCCGGGACCACGCGGCTGCAATGGTCGCAGGTTCGAATTCTGCCTCGGGCATGGGTGTGTGTGATGTCCTTAGGTTAGTAAGGTTTAAGTAGTTCTAAGTTCTAGGGGACTTATGACCTAAGATGTTGAGTCCCATAGTGCTCTGAGCCATTTGAACCATTTGTTTCAATATCCCTTGTTGATTTTATTGTACTAAATAAAGCCAGCAGTATTTTATTTTTGTATCACGCAAAAATCACATACTTTTGTGAAGTGTTTTCAATAGTACAATAAACGAACTGTTAGACTGCTCAATTTTACGTTCTGAAAAATTATGGTATCTCTGTGGAAAGCAAATTTTCACATAAAACTAATTTCCGGGGTTTAAACTCGCATATAAAAACTGAACTCGACAGTCAGAAAAAGAAAGGCTGCAAAATTAACATTCAGTACTGAGATCTACATTTTTTCTTTACCACCACTCAGAACACATTTAATTTTAACTAACACTTCAAGTCTTTTGTTGGAGAAACAGAAAGGTGCTCATCACCATTGTTCTGAAGTTCTTCCTCTGAATGGTCCTCTTGTTCGCTAGCACAATTCTGATCACTAGCTATTGAAAAATCGTTATTTTCTTTGTCTACTTCTTGTTCTGTGTAATTGACATCATTCTCCATTTCATTTCATCGAAGTCAGAGTGCGTAAAATTGTCACATTCTTGCGAACACATTTTGTACTGAACTGACGAAAACAGGTGCGTAGTTCACGAGGCGCGGTCCAGGAAACCCCATCACATGTCAACAAGAAGTCAGTAACAATCAAATAAGGCGATAACGCAACTGACAATAATAATTTGTAGGTTGGTGATTAAAGGAGGCTAGGTGGTGTATTAAACCATTCCACCATAACTGACCTACGAGAGCGACTCAGAAAATTCTGACGTGGTCTGAGAGACCACACCTCGTGAGTTAAGAGTTAGTCATTAGTATTGCCAAGAGCGTCTGCATTATGTAAACCCCCATTGGCCTCTAGTACAGGAATGTGTAGGTTCTCGTTCTATCTTAACTCCCCTTATCTTGTCAATTTTCTTGCCGCGCACACGAAACGAGTGCACTTCTGTCTTGCAGTTCCCCTATCTCATGCAAAAAATAAGATTATGTTGGCACTAATTCCCGACATTTCTGCAATTCCTGAATCTGCTTCTACCGTTGTCTTAGCCACGACAATTTCGGTTCCCAGCTTGTATAACTTAAAAGTAGTCTCACTATCCGTATCGATATTTTTCTACATATACATCTATACCAACCACCATACGATGCGTGGCGGATAGCACCCTTCATCATAGAAATAAACCTGATGTAAAAAAAACATAAGCGCGGTGATTGATCAGCAGCCGTAACTCTCGTACACTGGTGTTACTCCGCTCTTGGAGCAATTCCAACTTACTTATTACTGTGCCATTGTACACGAAACTTTAAGACATTCTGATGTACTAACAGCTATCATTATTTTTTCTTAATCATACTTAAGCTACGTAATTTTTATTTCAAAAATCGTGTACAGTCAGTGTCTCCGTAAACGCTGCTTGTGCAGTGATTCTCACTGTTAATACGTACCGTGTAAATGAACGACAGTGCTTCCCGCTTCGTAATGAAACATGCGCGCGGAAAGCCGTTAATGGCAAGAAACTAACTGTTCGTAATGTTTATCACAAGCTAAAGAGAAAAATTACGCCTACAGTTTTCCGAGGAAGAGTATGAAAAGATATGCATAAGCAGTTGAGTTTCTCATCTTACCCTGACTGTTTTGCAATGCACAAATGTGTCCAGATCGGTGTGCACATTGCACCCATTGTGGAAAGGATGGGCATCTTTGAACTGTCTGCCATCAAGTATTGGGACAGTCAAACCCCACTCCCCACTTGCACAGGCGATGGTGCATGAATTCCAGGCCACTGTTCCTTAGAGCAATCCTGCTACCAAGTTGCTTACTGATCTCATGACTAACATCAGCATGTTCATGTCCAAGTAGACACAAGAGCGACAGTTTCCCTGGTGAACCTCCTAATACATGCCCATCTGTGTTACCCCAGCACTGGCCCCATCCTCCTATAAGTTGACTTCATATGGTAATACCTCAATTCCCCTCAGAGGTCAATCCACAACTATGGCAGCATATAAGAAGGTTACATGACCTACAATACTGTGTGTTGTCAATATTCACTCAGCTGGCAGCATTTCTAGCCTGGATATTTTCTCACTGTTTGCATTTCTCATCATGGACAAAGGTCAGATCATCTTTGACACAGTTCCACCACAGGACCTTGATGACCTTTGTGTCTTTGATCGAACCTGGCCCGGAGGTCCCACCAATTTCAAGGTATATATTTCTCTATGTCCAGATGCAGTGCCCCATTTCTGTCAGACCTGTCTGCTAACAGTCTTGATATGGATTTGGTTAAGCTCAGACTTAATCACCTTCATGAAGCTGGGGTAATTGAACCTGTCAAAATTAGTGCTTAGGCCACTCTGTGTAGGGTCAACAGTCAGTGCCTAGGCACACATGGAAACCTGCCCCATATCGCATCTGAAGGGCTTCCTCACTAAGCTTGTTGACGGTAAGTACTTTTCTAAGACAGACCTTGCTGATTCTTATTTACAGATCCCACTGGATGAGTAATCACAATGCATTATGGTCATCAATAACCCCTTTGACTTGTACAAATACAAAAATTTGACCTTTGTGATCTCTTCCACGCTTACAGATACATGGAACAGTTAACCATGTCCATTCCAATTACCTAGATGACTAAATAGTTACTTGTGCCATACGCCAAGACCACCTACGTAACCTCTTTACTACAATGCATGACGCAGAGCTCAAGTGCTAACTCCACAAATGCCAGTTTTTTCAGGAGCAAGTGGAGTACCTTGGTCACTTGCTCAACAAAGATGGGATTCAACACACAATTGCAAATTTGCAATTTTGACTCTCTCCCATGTCCCCAAAACCTACAAGAACTGCAGGGGTTTTTGGGTAAAGTGAGTTATTATTCTAAGTTACTCCTGCAAGCTGCTGGTACTGAGCAACCCATCTCCTATGTGTCAAACACACTGATGCCTGCTCAAAAAAACTACTCACAGTTAAAGAAAGAGACTTTGGTAATCGTCTTTGCTGTTAAGAAATTCCATGTATACCTCTTTGGTACTAAGTTTGTCCCCATTACTGACCACAAAACATTGGTAGTGCTCTCTCTGGGCCATATTCACAGTTTCCAGAGCAGCTTGCTGTTCCTTAGTTCTTACAGTTACACCATTAAGTAAAAGCCTACAGTGCAACACACAAATGCAGATATGCTCTCTCGTCTACCCTCAGGACCAGACCTGGCATTTGACAAACAGGAGATTTCCTGTTTCCACACTGACATTAAATGGCAATGCACTGTGGGTGGGTTCCCATTACCGCTACTCACATCACTGCAGACACACGCTGTAAATTTATCTTATGGCACATCGCACACTGTGTGCTTCTTAGGTGGCCCACTTATTTTTTCCAAATCAGCTGATCCAGAACTCTTGGCAGTGGCTCACCTTTCTCATCTTTTGTTTGTTGTCTCTGATGTTCCCCTGCTGGATGTGGAATCAGATTCTCACTGTCTTGTCATTCCAACTACCTTACATTTCATGTCTTGGAACTCCTCTTTTGTGGACATTGGGGTATGTCACAGATGGAAGCTCTTGCCAGGTGATATGCCTACTGGCCAAGACTGAAAAAAGACTTGGTGGTCATGATGCATAGCTGTTCTGCACGTCCCCAACATCAGGCTCCTCCATCACAGTCTTTTGCCCCCTGGCCAACTCCCCCTCGCCCCTGGGACCACATTCATCTGGACTTTGCAGGTCTCTTTCTGGGCTCTATGTGGCTCAGATGTTGTTATTGCTTATTTCAAATACCCATATGTGGTTAGCATGGCATCTACCCCTACAGCAGCCATGCCCAATGCATTTACCCAGATTCTCACAATCAAAGGACTTCACGAGACACTCATGGCCGACAACATGCCCTAATTCATGGCAAGAGCTTTTGAACAGTTCTGCAAAGACAAAGGCATTAAACACCCGTTTATCGCACCTTTTCATCCAGTCTCCAATGGTGAAGTGGAGCGAATGGTATGTATATTTAAACAACAAACGTTGAAAGCAATGGGCACATTCACCACTGTAGCAACACTCACAATGTTCCTGAGCACCTACTGGACCACCCATGTCCATGATCACAGTCTCACAGAGCTCCTCCTTGTGCAACAGCAACATACTCTCCTCACCTTCTGGTACCACAGCTCTCGGAACCCCAGATCTGACATGCTGGACAATACCCCCCAGGTATCCTTCGCGGATGCCAACTACAGTGGTGGCCCCCCATGGGTGGCACCTTCTGACAGTTGACAGTTTGAAGGAACTGGAGTGTCAGCACACCAGCCAACTTCTTCCTCGTCTACTGACTGTGCCACCATTGAGGGACTCTCAGAGTTGATGTGCCCACCCTTGCAAATCACTCAACCACATGTATATTATTCAGCCTCCAGACAATCATCGGTGGTTCCCATGGATGTGAGTATGGAGACTGAGTCCTCACCATAGTGTCTGCCCACTCAACAGTCATCTCCCATGCCGCCATTACCCGGAGCATTGCCCAACATCCCACATTCCTTTTCCCAACTGGTGAGCTCCTCTCTTGGAACATCCAACCATGCCTCCGGTTCACCTTCCAAAACGTAATCTTATGTGCTTATGTGCTTCAGGCCCAATTTCAGGGGAGGGATCAGGTATTCCAGCCCATGAATTTGAAAGCCTGCCAGAACACATGGACCTAGATGACAGCTCCTAGGCAGCACACCCCGTACATGTGAGCACTGCTGTCACTGACTCTGCACTACATGTAGGCTGTACCGCACATGCCAGCCTTTTGGCACCCATGGCCATACTATAAAGCTAGCAGGGTAGTTGTCTGAACTTCAGTCATGTTCCAACCACATTTACTTATCTTTCCTTGTTCAAAGTGTTCCTTGGTTTCACATATTGCTATGTCTAGGCTCTTTCTTTGGTTTACACTCTGGACTTGTCATTCAATCATATTTTCTGGTTGTTCACCCATCATTGCTGTAGTCTTTGGTGTTTTCAGAAACTCATTGTCAACACCATCAGCCAGTTATGCAGTGTCTCTGGGACATGTCAGATTCCAGTTACTTTAGTGTGCCTGGCCTTGCCAGACAGTGAAACATTTATCACTAAGCATGCAGCAGTCAACGTGTTAGAAGATGTATTAACATATACATTTTAATTCAATAGCTATAAGCAAATTATTTAAAACCACTTTGCCTGATTATCATGTGTACCACACTGAATTTTATTTTTAGAAATTTTTATTGCTGTTGAGAAATCTGCGCAGCCACAGTTACTGGAAAAAGCTAATGAAGAAGATAATGGGAGAAGTGGAAGGAGAGTAATTTTCAATCCATCCAATCAGAAAAGACAGTGTTAAAGAAAAAAGACATATAGCTTACCATACAATTTACCAACTGATGTGCTGAAACTTATGTATATTTGTAGAATGAAGTGCAACAGGAAGTCAGCCAAATATGAAACTTAAAGATTTTTGGAACACACCACCATTCCCCAATCAACAAGATCAAACAATTGTGGGCCTAGTAAAATAAGAACAGAAAAATATACACCATTCCATCAGAAAACTAACCACATAAGAACAATGACTAAACTACACACACTCATGACTGAACTTCAAATGTTACCACTTTTTAGATATTTTTAATACATTTTATATGTCAAACAAGTTTGTTTGTTTCGCTCTTATAAACAAAATAAAAGAAACTGTGCTATGTGGACATATAAGGAAAATGAACCTCTGAACAAAATTTCCAAATTAGTTAATGACTTTGCACACCTTATATTTCAAAATACCCACAGAATGAGTGCCACTGCTCCAGAGAAAGGTCACAGCAGACACCTCTTGTTTCTGGATTTAACATTTACATTACTTGTACAGTATACATGACAAAGGAAAATGTTATTACTCCAAATAATATACCAAGGGAATAGCTTTACATGAATATTGTCAATGAAGGGTCCAATCTGTTGTCCACTTCTCAAATCAGGACATGTATGATGACTGAGATAAATTTCAGAAGCATCTGAAGGATGGCTATTGTGAAGAAGAGGACAAGAAGGTAGATCTTGCTGTACCATCAGGAAGAGGCTGCACAGGGGTATTCACAGAAGAAAGATGACAAAGAGATAAATATATTAGACAAAGATGGTAATTAATGAGGCCTTGCAACATCATGTCTTGCCGAAGCCAAACAGTTGTATGTGCACACTTTGCACCTCCTCTCAATATCATTTTTAGACATACATACCCCATTTTTCCTGCTTTACATGCTGCATTTATATATTCTCCCCTTTCATCAATTAAACTTAACAGCTCATATGTTATTCATAATATGTTAGTTGTTCCTCAGCTGTCTTCACTACTTCATCTCTCAAAGGTACCCATTCACTTTTCTTTTGTAATTGTTCCACCTATTTGAATTAGATATTGCCTAATGCTACCTGTGGATCAACTAATGAGGACATAATAATATTGTTAAAATATTAATGAGGTTTAAATGATTGTTTCTCCTTATTTCACTTTCTTGCCATGGCATTAAATCTCTGTGTTAGTCAGAATTAATAGTGGATGGCTGTATGTAAATGAAATTATTCTTTTTAAGTATAAGTAAAAGGTTAAATAATCTTGGATTTTCTAAGTGAATTTTTTGTTGATATTCAAATTAAGTTTATTTTTTGTGTTGTTACAAATGTATTTTTACGCTACAATAATTCATAACATTAAGAAATTATTGTCAGACAAAACTGTACAGTGAATAAATACTGTGACAGTAAATAAATAATAACATTCCTACAGACTAGAAAAGTACCTGAAGAACTGTGCATATGCAAAGAGGTACAGGTTATCCTCAACATTCTTCTGATCCATTTGTCCTGGATACTAAAAGTTTCCAGAGAATAAATTTATCATGGGACCACTGAGTTGACACATCAGTGTTATGAAAATATTGTTGTGGTGTTAGATGAATGCACCTCAGTGTATTACCTGTACTGATGGACATTCTAAATTGGCAGGATACAGTAGGAATTAAATCAGTTAAAAACTATAAACTGCATTCCTAAAATAGATGTTGTTCACTGTATTTGTAGACAAGTCAGCACAAATATGGAGATTGTAGTTCTCTAGCACATGGAAGTATCAGTGTGGACTTATGCCTGGCACACTGTCTTATGGAAATGCTACTACTGAGCCATTGGAGATTGTCTCACAGATTGACTAAAAGTGTCACAACATCAGATACCAGTGTATAGGAGGTGTAATGTAGTCATCTGCTGACTGAGACTACTTGTTTGCACATCTTGAGAGGAAACAAGACTCTAAAATGTGTTTTAATAAATAGTTGTCAAGTAAAATTAATTAAGAGAAAAATTAATGTTTGTTTGTCACTGATTATCAGAGGGCTGAAAAGGCAAATTTTACTGTCATGAGTAACAGGAGCAGACTAGGTATACAACACTGTGAAAACAACTTAATATTATGATCAGTACAGAGAAAGTGAATTTTCTTCACTGACAGACTGACAAAAGTGACTGTCTCCCATGGCACACATCTTGTGTTTATTTTTATTTCTACTAAACATTAATCGTGTAATAGATTTGGCAACTTTAATAAGTAATTCATAAGAGGTACAGGTACTTAATTAAAGCATTAGGCACCTATGCAGAATGCAAGTAACTAACAGTCTGAAGAAAATGAAACTTAAATGAATTTGAAAAACTGCTGGTATGAATTACATGAGAATGTTGACACTGTTAGACCTACACAGCATGCACAGACATATTATGTATATATACAAAGAAGGGGAGTATGAGTAGTAACATTTGATTTAACTTATGTGACAGTGCCATCGAAATGCTGAAAATTATGATTTGTCTAGCCACTGAAAAAAGATAGCAATTATTTCATGAAAATCTATTTTCAAAATTTCAGGAACAGGTTTTTGCTAAGTTATATCCTATAAATAAGGATACATTAATTACACCTGCCACACTCACCAAAGAAGTGATTTTTTGTAAGTTTCATCAGTCAATAAAATTTTTAAAAAAATTTCAGAAAGAACAACAGAAACATCAATTACTCAGTTCATTGTTTTTAAGGTAGCACCTTTCTATGCAAATAACATTGTAAGTTATGGACAACATGTTCATTGAGATTTCTTTTTTCTCCAACCACATATACGGAAAAACTTGCTGAAATCATACAAATTATCTTATGTTGTCATAAGTGATGGGTGCAGAAATTTACAAAATTATGTGTCACAAACTATTACTCTCTTTTAACAGACTTTCTCAATTATGAGAAGTCAGTGTCAGTTGTGCAAGAAGACAGACAGAAGTAACTAATTCATACCAAAAAGGACAACTGCATTTGTAACACTTGATGCATCAGCCTTAGAGTAGAAGAAAAATATTTATGAGAAGCACCTACAGCACAAGTTTCAAACAGCTTGTCATCACAGACATCTACAAGAAATAAATACACAGCTGAAAGTACAAATGACAAAATTATAAACAGCACAGAATATTTCTTCGCAGAAAATTCTGCAAAAACTCTTGTGTTCTAAACTAACATATTTCAGAAAAATAATTATAGTTGTGACCAAAGAAACAATAACTAATTTTCAATAACAACTCCATAAATACTTTGCAACCAACAACAAAATAATCACATGGAAAAACTGAAAGTAATATTGTATTTAACCTCGATTTTCAACAGTTGAAATTCTGCGATGGAATACAAAAAATGGCTCATTTCTGAAAGTGATATGGCTTTTGAGTGACAAATATGAGAAACATACAAAGGAAATGTAATAGTTTGCTTAGGTTTGTTGCATAGTAAGTTAGTACACATTTGGGTGTTGAAACTTCCTGTTTTGAAAACAACTGAGAGTTCTTTTGAGAAATACATTAAATTTGGCACAATACTGTAGCAACAGTCATACATTCAAACAGCAAATGATTCAATAAATACACAGAAATGCATAGAAAAAAATACTTCATATACGTAGACACACAAACACACACACACACACACACACACACACACACACATCACAGCTGAATGTTGAAACATATACAAGAGGATCTTAAAGGAATCTCACTTACATTAAAAGCAACAAAACAGTATGAGTGTTCAATAGGTTTCACCTTTCCCTATTACACAGCATCCTCAGCATATTACAAATTTCAGGAATAACTTACTGGTAGTCAAAACAAGTGAGTAGTGCTTTAAAAATTATCCTACAAAAGTTACGGAAATTCCTCTGGTGGATGGACACTGATGATCCATATAACACACTATCTGGAACCTGAAACTGAAAAAAGAATGTGTTAAATGTCCATATAGTACATGGTCTACAGAAAGAAACTGTTATTCATGATACCTGAAGTTAACTCTTTTTTAATTTAATTTCAGCAAATTATTTACAAAAGCAGAAAAATAGAAGTCTTCCTTCAATTGTAACAATATCTGAGGCAGATGAGGAGCAGCTAACTGTAAATCAATAGAGCAAGAATGAGTGGAACAAGGTGGGGACGATATATATATATTAATAGAGAATATTCAGCTGTGGTTGCAATAAAGATAGATTTATTAGTTCTTCATTTGCGGCATGTTTTACCTGTACTGAAAGGCATCTTCAGATAATCATATAGAGACAATGCCCCTTAAACACAAACTAGGGCCTGTTTACATCTGTTATTATGTTGTACATATATGATACATAAGTAGGCCCTATTTTGTGTACATGTGAAATGCATTACAAATGAAGAAGTAATAAATCTATCTTTATTGCAACCATTACTGAATTCTCTCTATAACATTACCATGGTTGCTGTACCAGTGCCATAGACTTTGGGAATAAAATGGGGTGGTATTTTTAAATGTATTGTTGTCTCTCAGGTTTTCAAAACTTTTATTTTTTAACCCAATTTCCTTCCTTTCCCTTTGGTCTTCACTAATACATTCTATATGGCTTTGTCACCATCCGCACAGCTTAAATTTTCTTGGCTTTCTATATCCTGACGGAGAAGTTATTCAAAAGTTTGCAAAGGCAAGATTCTAAAATTTCTCTTTTTCTCTCTCTCTTTAAATATAACAGTCCAAAACCTGCACTACACTAATTCTCAATTTTGTTGTTATTATGCAGTCACTCTTCTCCTGAATCAAATAGTACAAAAAAGCTGTTGACATTGTTAGTACATAAAAAATGAAAAAACTATGAAAAAGCAACCAACAACAGAAAAATCGGAGAAGATACTGTTGTTGGATATGACTACCATAGTTAGTACATAATTTCTGTTGTTGAGCAGGTACAATAATATAAAATACAAAATGAATAACTGAAAATGAAGCAACCTGAAAGTTATTAATACACACAAGACCACAGACTGAGAAATACAGTTGTAGAAACTGATTCTTTCTTTCATTCATTCACAGACAGTGTTCAATAGACCCCATCACAAGGAAATCCAGAATGAGTTAAACAATACATTACAACAGATGTGTAGCTATAATATATTGCTTCCGTAGAATAAATTTATAGCCTTAATTAATGAAGTGGCTTATGATATTTACTAAAGATACTCGTAAAACTTTATTTACTCTTAAAAGGACTACAAAAGGTATCTAACTTCCCAGCAGATTAAAACTTTGTGGCAGACCAGGACTCAAACTTGAGATCTTTGTCTTTTGTGGATAAGTGTTCTACTGACTGAGCTATCCCAGCACAACCCACAACCTGCCCTTACAGCTTTACTTCTGCCAGAACCTCACCTCCTACCTTCCAAACTTCACAGAAGTTCTTATGCATACCTTGTGGGTATAGCCCTCCTGAATGAAGGGATATTGCAGAGACATGGCTTAACCAGAGTGTGGGGGATTGTTTCCAGAATGAATTATCACTGTGCAGTTGAGTGCATACTGATTTGAAACTTCCTGGCAGATTAAAACTGTGTGCCAGACCATGACTTGAACTTGTGACCATCACCTTTTGCAGGCAAGTGCTCTACTGACTGAGCTATCCCAGTACAGTTCACAACCCATCCACACAGCTTTATTTCCAGCAGTACCTCATCTCCTTCCTTCCATACCTGCAAGATAAGCAGAAGAACTTTTGTTGTGAAATTCGGAATGTAAGAGATGAGGTACTGGTGGAAGTAAAGCTGTGAGTGCAGGTTGTGAGTCATGCTTGAACAAGAGTGGGAGGGAGTGGGGGTGGGCTGGGGTGCTAGACCTGGGGTATGTAAGTAGCCATAAAAAATCACCAGTTTCCAAGCTGTTAAAAACCTGCATAATAACGACCTTTAAATCATTTTCTTGAAATATAAACACCTGACTACACTATATTTTTCCTTTCCCTGTGAACTAGGGGTGGAGGTAAGAGGCCCAGATCCCCCTTTCACCTGAGCAAGGGTGCCCTTCTGCTTGGATAGCTCACCTGGTAAAGTACTTGCCTGCAAAAGGTAAAGGTCCCAGGTTCAAGTTCTTGTCCAACACATAGTTGTAATCTGCAGTTGCAGGCACAGTTTGCCATAATTTTTATTTTATTTGTAATATCTTCACTACAGTAACATTTTTATGTCTTTGACTATACTACATTCTTGAATGGTTTTATCAAGAGTAGTGAACTATCATGTCAATGTCTCACATGGAAATGATGTATTTCTACCCTTACAAGTCTACTCTGTGTGTTGTATTATGAAGACCATCCCCATATTTTTTGTTTGTCATGCCAAGTGTTCCTTTCAGTATTTAATTGCTTTTGATTAATTATTACTGCTGAATATACAGAATTGTGAGACATACTTACCAAACAGTTGTATTGTGTACACAAAGCTGACTAGCAAGTGCCATATGGATTATGACGTACAAGGAAGCTGCTCATATCTCAGGCACATCCCAATGTTGTCATCAGGGGACTCATTCTCTTTTCCAGGACCAAACTGCACACGGATGTTGAATGGTGTTGTGCTACCTATGAAGACCATATGTCCATGTATTTTATCACAAACCATTGTTGCCAAGTTACCTATATTTGAGATGATTTTCCAATGTACAAGTATTTCTGCAGAGTGTTTTAGAATTTGAGAGCTTATTTTGTCAATACATATGAATAATGCTGTCTTCAATTACTAAACACATGTAGCATTTGAAAACATAATGTTTTCAGCCAATAAAATTAAGATAATGCAAATTTTAGCTTCCAAGTACACCTCATGGACAACTTCAAAGCGACAACTTCCCAAAAGCTTCTCACCATCCCTTCCAACTAAATCAGTTGATGAAACAAACTACAAAAAAGCGCACTGACAGTGCACTGGCCATGAAAGGCAGGTATCCAAGTTTGAGCTGCGTGGGATAGCCGCCGTTGGATAAGCAGCTGCCACCAGAAAGTCGTATACTCCTTGCTCACTTATTTCTTACATAGTTTAATTCTTAATTTCTTTGTATATTTTTGGTACTTGCATTGTTTAATTCATAAATTTCGGGCGTATTATAGTATTTGAGAGTTGTAGCATCGCGTTTTAGTACCTGAATAGTGTAAAATCGCGTAGTCTCCTTTCGCTGCCGAGCAGTGTGTCAGCAGTGTGCAAGTAGCAGCATTACTGCATTTACTAGGCAATCTTGTATTTTAATAACAGTTTAAATTTTGTGTCAATTTGTTTGTGCTGTCTGTAGTTTAGTTCAGACGTTCTTTGCACAACAGTTTTTAGCATGGATAGGGACTGCAACTGCTGTGTTCGGATGCAGGCTGAGTTGGCATCCCTTCGCTCCCAGCTTCAGGCAGTGTTGGCTTCGGTCACACAGCTTGAGGCTGTTGGCAATGGGCATCACTGTGGGGGTCCGGATGGGGGTTTGTCAGGGACGGCCATCTCGTCCCACGCATCCCCCGATCGGACTACGGCTCTGGCTGCCCGGGATACTGCCCACATTGAGGCTCATCACTCACCTGTGGTAGAGTGGGAGGTGGTCTCGAGGTGTGGCAGGGGGCGAAAGACATTCCGGAGGGCTGAACGGAAGGCCTCTCCAGTTTGTCTGACGAACCGGTTTCAGGCTCTGTCTCAGGCTGATACTTATCTTCGGCTGGACATGGCTGCTTGTCCTGTTCCAGAGGTTGCCCCTCAGTCTGCAAGATCTGGGCAGTCGCAGAGGGTGGGCTTACTGGTAGTTGGGAGCTCCAACGTCAGGCGCGTAATGGGGCCCCTTAGGGATATG
The DNA here is from genome assembly GCF_021461385.2 of Schistocerca piceifrons. NCBI lineage: Eukaryota > Metazoa > Arthropoda > Insecta > Orthoptera > Acrididae > Schistocerca > Schistocerca piceifrons. Next base: position 315,479,141 of record NC_060139.1, on the reverse strand, counting down.
GCAGCAAGAGAGGGGAAGAAAACCAATGTGCACTCTGTGTGCATACCGGGGGGAGTCATTCCAGATGTGGAAAGGGTCCTTCTGGATGCCATGAAGGGTACAGGGTGCACCCATCTGCAGGTGGTCACTCATGTCAGCACCAATGATGTGTGTCACTATGGATCGGAGGAAATCCTCTCTGGCTTCCTGTGGCTATCTGATTTGGTGAAGACTGCCAGTCTCGCTAGCGGCAAGAAAGCAGAGCTCACCATCTGCAGCATCGTCGGCAGGACTGACTGCGGACCTTTGGTACAGAGTCGAGTGGAGGGTCTGAACCAGAGGCTGAGACGGTTCTGCGACCGTGTGGGCTGCGGATTCCTCGACTTGCACCATAGGGTGGTGGGGTTTCGGGTTCCGCTGGATGGGTCAGGAGTCCACTACACGCAGCAAGCGGCTACACGGGTAGCAGGGGTTGTGTGGCATGGACTGGGCAGTTTTTTAGGTTAGATGACCTCGAGCAAGTACAGAAAGGGCAACAGCCTCAAAGGGTGTGGGGCAAAGTCAGGACGTATGGGGACCAAGCAGCAATCGGTATTGTAATTGTAAACTGTCGAAGCTGCATTGGTAAAATACCAGAACTTCAAGCGTTGACAGAAAGCACCGAAGCTGAAATTATTATAGGTACAGAAAGCTGGATTAAGCCAGAGATAAACTCTGCCGAAATTTTTACAAAGGCACAGATGGTGTTTAGAAAGGATAGATTGCATGCAACCAGTGGTGGTGTGTTTGTTGCTGTTAGTAGTAGTTTATCCTGTAGTGAAGTAGAAGTGGATAGTTCCTGTGAATTATTATGGGTGGAGGTCACACTCAACAACCAAGCTAGGTTAATGATTGGCTCCTTTTACCTATCTCCCGACTCAGCAGCATTAGTGGCAGAACAACTGAGAGAAAATTTGGAATACATTTCACATAAATTTTCTCAGCATGTTATAGCCTTACGTGGAGATTTCAATTTACCAGATATAGACTGGGACACTCAGATGTTTAGGATGGGTGGTAGGGACAGAGCATCGAGTGACATTATACTGAGTGCACTATCTGAAAATTACCTTGAGCAATTAAACAGAGAACCGACTCGTGGAGATAACATCTTGGACCTACTGATAACAAACAGACCCGATCTTTTTGACTCTGTAAGTGCAGAACAGGGAATCAGTGATCATAAGGCCATTGCAGCATCCCTGAATATGGACGTTAATAGGAATATTAAAAAAAGGGAGGAAGGTTCATCTGTTTATCAAGAGTAACAGAAGGCAGATTTCAGACTACCTAACAGATCAAAATGAAAATTTCTGTTCCGACACTGACAATGCTGAGTGTTTATGGAAAAAGTTCAAGGCAATCGTAAAATGCGTTTTAGACAGGTACGTACCGAGTAAAACTGTAAGGGACAGGAAAAACCCACCATGGTTCAACAACAAAGTTAGGAAACTACTGCGAAAACAAAGAGAGCTTCACTCCAAGTTTAAACACAGCCAAAACCTCTCAGACAAACAGAAGCTAAACGATGTCAAAGTTAGCATAAGGAGGGCTATGCGTGAAGCATTTAGTGAATTTGAAAGTAAAATTCTATGTACCAACTTGACAGAAAATCCTAGGAAGTTCTGGTCTGCCGTTAAATCAGTAAGTGGCTCTAAACAGCATATCCAGACACTCCAGGATGATGATGGCATTGAAACAGAGGATGACACGCATAAAGCTGTAATACTAAACACCTTTTTCCAAAGCTGTTTAACAGAGGAAGACCGCACTGCAGTTCCTTCTCTAAATCCTCGCACAAACGAAAAAATGGCTGACATCGAAATAAGTGTCCAAGGAATTGAAAAGCAACTGGAATCACTCAACAGAGGAAAGTCCACTGGACCTGATGGGATACCAATCTGATTCTACACAGAGTACGCGAAAGAACTTGCCCCACTCCTAACAGCCGTGTACCGCAAGTCTCTAGAGGAACGGAAGGTTCCAAATGATTGGAAAAGAGGACAGGTAGTCCCAGTCTTCAAGAAGGGTCGTTGAGCAGATTTGCAAAACTATAGACCTATATCTCTGACGTTGATCTGTTTTAGAATTTTAGAACATGTTTTTTGTTTGAGTATCATGTCGTTTTTGGAAACCAAGAATCTACTCTGTAGGAATCAACATGGATTCCGGAAACAGCGATCGTGTGAGAACCAACTCGCTTTATTTGTTCATGAGACCCAGAAAATTTTAGATACAGGCTCCCAGGTAGATGCTATTTTCCTTGACTTCCGGAAGGCGTTCGATACAGTTCCCCACTGTCGCCTGATAAACAAAGTAAGAGCCTACGGAATATCAGACCAGCTGTGTGGCTGGATTGAAGTGTTTTTAGCAAACAGAACACAGCATGTTGTTATCAATGGAGAGACGTCTACAGACGTTAAAGTAACCTCTGGCATGCCACAGGGGAGTGTTATGGGACCATTGCTTTTCACAATATATATAAATGAGCTAGTAGATAGTGTCAGAAGTTCCATGCAGCTTTTTGCGGATGATGCTGTAGTACACAGAGAAGTTGCAGCATTAGAAAATTGTAGCGAAATGCAGGAAGATCTGCAGCGGATAGGTACATGGTGCAGGGAGTGGCAACTGACCCTTAACATAGACAAATGTAATGTATTGCGAATTCATAGAAAGAAGGATCCTTTATTGTATGATTATATGATAGCAGAACAAACACTGGTAGCAGTTACTTCTGTAAAATATCTGGGAGTATGCATGAGGAACGATTTGAAGTGGAATGATCATATAAAATTAATTGTTGGTAAGGCGGGTACCAGGTTGAGATTCATTGGGAGAGTCCTTAGAAAATGTAGTCCATCAGCAAAGGAGGTGGCTTACAAAACACTCGTTCGACCTATACTTGAGTATTGCTCATCAGTGTGGAATCCGTACCAGATCGGGTTGACAGAGGAGATAGAGAAGATCCAAAGAAGAGCGGCGCGTTTCATCACTGGGTTATTTGGTAACCGTGATAGCGTTACGGAGATGTTTAGCAAACTCAAGTGGCAGACTCTGCAAGAGAGGCGCTCTGCATCGCGGCGTAGCTTGCTCACCAGGTTTCGAGAGGGTGCGTTTCTGGATGAGATATCGAATATATTGCTTCCCCCTACTTATACCTCCCGAGGAGATAACGAATGTAAAATTAGAGAGATTCGAGCGCGCATGGAGGCTTTCAGACAGTCATTGTTCCCGCAAACCATACATGACTGGAACAGAAAAGGGAGGTAATGACAGTGGTACGTAAAGTGCCCTCCGCCACAGAATGTTGGGTGGCTTGCGGAGTATAAATGTAGATGTAGATGTAGGTGCCTTGTCACAGTCCATGCAGCTCCCCCTGTTGGGGGTTCGAGTCCTCCCTCGGGCGTGTGTGTGTGTTGTTTTTAGCATAAGTTAGTTTAAGTTAGATTAAGTAGTGCATAAGCTTAGGGACTGATGACCTCAGCAGTTTGGTCAAAATTTTCAAAATTTTCCTAGTTTGAGTTCCACACCAGCATACTGTATTAAATTATCATGCACACACAACTCAGAATTACTCTGTAAAAGAGTAGAGCAACTCTTCTCAAGAAAAATGTCATCTTCAGATTCGGGATAGAATGTGATACTTGCAAATATTAAATTAAGGTGAGAGATTCTGATGTTGCAAAATCAGTAATATGAGAGAATGTGCTTGAGCATTCTTCATCTGACTGAGTTATGCTCCTCTATACAACACTGAACCACTCTTTGCCTCTTTCACTTTAAAGAAAGAAAGTTCTACCATCAAATTTGCTGAATGTTCCAGTCAATCAGGCATCAATCTTTAACCAAGTGGCAAAAAGGCACTTTTATCCTTCACAGTGTAGCCACAAATTAATTAGTGCAGTGATTATTGGAGGAATTACGATGAGAAATGTCTTACAAATATTTCACTCCACAATAACTTGCAATAAATCCAGTTTCATTATAATATGTACCAGCTTTGCAGTCTCTCTTACAAAATACAATAGTTTTTCCATATGAGCACAGATAGTTGTGGGTAATCTGATGCTTCCCATACATCTAGATCTACAAGCCACTATGAGTTTGATCGAGGATATATAGTGTATCAGACTCATTTTACCAATTCTTGTTCTGATCACAGTATACAATAAGAAAAACTGTTGATAACCCTCACTACATAGTCAAATTTCTCTGATTTTACTTTCGTGTATCATTACACAAGATCTAAATCAGAGGAATTAATGTGTTTCTTGTCTTGTGGGATCTTCAAATTTTTTTGAAGATTCTCCCTGCTACAATAGTGCTTTGTTGTAGCACCCCACTGAAGTTTGTTGAATATTTTGGTGATATGCTCATGTTAACCAAATACATTAACACCAAATTGTATCATTCTTCTCTGAATCTTTCCTATCTTTCTCATTAATCTAAATAGTGTAAGTGACCCTGATCCATAAACAATACTCAAAAATTGCTCAAATGTAGGACCTGTAAGCACCTTGACACAAGCAAGATGGAACAGCTCCAACTACTACAACTGTACTCTTTAAATAATTCCCACAATGCCCCCCCCCCCCCCCATAATACACATATGTGTAGACTATGTGCACATAAAATTACCAAATTTTTATTCATTCAAGTATTTCATTAAATTTAATTATTTGTGGGATAATTTACAGTCTGCTGATGAAATTGGTGTAAACAGTTCGTGTAGAAACAATTTATTCAAAGAAATATTCATAATTTACAATACCTGTAAAGTGTAAATCATGTGCACATTAAAATTCAGCTCCACTAAAAATTGTTTGTTTTAAAATTAACGTACATTGTTTGAAAGCCCTCATTCTCCTCTTTCAAGCAAATGTTTTACTTTTTGTGAAAACTTAATATTTCAAAAATTATCTTATCCAAACTTTTCATATTCCAAAACATTCCAGTCTTAAAATGTGATCCCATCAAAATTCCACTGTTATAGCTGCGTAACCCAAATTTTCTGATCCCAAAAATGCATAACTCTCCTAAAATAATACATTAATTTACGAAATATCCAAATTAAAATATGTAATTTTATAGAATATTCTGGCTGACATTGAAAATCCCAGCATATTTTAAGACTTCCACATCATAAAATAGTACCTACAATTTTGCCACTTTCTGATTCTACATATTTTACAGCTCATATTTAATCAAGATAAATTCATTGACTAAGTTGTTTTTGTATGTTTCACTGTCCTTGTCTTTTATGTTTATATCTAAAATGTAATAGCTCTGTATTTTATATTTTTGACATTTGTAAGTATATAAGTGGCTAGCACTTGGATGGCTGACGTCCGGGTCTGTTGAATGCTGTTGGCAAGTTTGTGGGAGTGGGGGGGGGGGGGGGGGGGGGGAGGGGGGGGGGACGCCTCAGCCACTGTGAGACCAATTGAGGAGCTAGATGACTGAGAAATAGCAGTTCCAGCCACAAAAACCAACAATGGCCAGGAGAGTGGTGTAATGACCCCTCCATATCCACATCCAGTGATGTCTGTCAACTAAGGATGACACAATGGTCAGTCAGTATTGTTGGGCCTTCTGAGGTCTGTCTAGATGGAGGTAGTTTAAAGTCATTATGCACCAAGCAAAAGTCAGTTTGAGCCCAGCAGTGAACTAGCAAACTTATAAGTCAGTTCTATGTTGGTAACTAGTCATCAAGCATACATCTTATGTTCAGTATTTGATTTTCATCATATAATTATCAGTGTGCAATGTGTATCCAATCTGCAGTGTTCCACAGTCAGTGCTCAGTAGACAAAACATGAATCTCCATGATCATCAGTCTTTGCCACTTTTTAAATTGTGTGAGCAGTGTCAAACTAATCAGAGCCTATGGAGCTTACTGATCTTTGTTACCAAACGTATGTTAATACATTACAATCAAGCCAATCATGAATAGTGCATTTAGTGCCAATAAATAGGAAGAGAATGAAAATGTGAATTCTATAGTGACATGTGTACATTTATTCAATAACTGTTCATCACATCAAATAATCACAAGAATAATATTAACGGAGAAGTTCCATGAGACTTATGTGGCATCAAACAGGTCAGTAGCACTTCAGTCTTATTTTTGGATGAATTACACTTCAACAACATTCTCAGTGAGGCACAAGCCTTCCTCATGACCAGTTTTATATGTGGTCATACTACTTACAGTCACTCCAGACAGATACTTCTATATACTTGATCAATGTGAGCAATTCTAGAGATTGATTGCTAATATATATTCAAAATTATCAGACTTTTTTCACCTATTTGCCCAAATTACATTCACATTTATTTATTTTGAAGTTCAGCTGCCAACCTTTGCCACAAGTTCTGATCACCTACAAGTCTTCCTGTATTTTGTAACAAGTTTCTAAGTGTCACATCCCTCTACATTGCTGCATCATCTACATATTGTTTTATAGAACTATGAACATTACCTGCTAGTTCATCAATATTGTTAATGGTCCTTATCAGACTTCCTTGAAGTATTATACAGGGCATTTCACAATTCATCTTACACACTTCTAGAGGTTGAGGAGAGGACTTAGTAGACTAAGTTTTACATAGGAACCCCTGTCCAGAAACAGTTCATTTCCACATTGCGAGGAAAACAAGAGCTGCTCGACTCTGCACTAAATGTTTCTTACACAGTTCACCTGTTATGGCATGCTACCCACATTCATGAATGGTATGATGATGTGATATCCTCTGTTTCCATCTGCCTTGTCTTCATGCTTCCTGGTGGTGCATCAGTTGACATTACAGTGATAAGTATTGCAGTAACAGGATGCCTGAATATACATTTGCAGAGTACAGCAATATATTGTTACTATGATGAAGCTTGCCATAGTGGAAGAGAAGCTCAGAGTCTGTACCATGAGTACTTTCCAAATCATGTCACCCGGACTCATGTTTGTCAGAGCAGAACAACAGTTGCAGGATGAAAGTTGGAAATTCACAAGTGACTGAGCAAACTGTAGTGCCCCAAGAAGATGGTAAACTGTTGCATTGGAAGAGGAAGTGCTTCATTAAGTTGAAGAGAACCCATTGACAAGTTACTTTTGAATGCATTACAGGAACAGCAGTGATCAATGTCTTACAAATAATTACTATTAAAAACAGTCTTGATCACAATTTATTTAATAATAAATCGTGATCAAGACTGTTTTTAATAGTAACCATTGACAAGTGCCCAAGCCATTACATGTGACTTGCATGTGCATCACTCATCTGTCTAATGTGATCCACATGAACAGTAACTCCACACATATCACTCTCAGAAAGTACAGATTTTGTGCAATGTATTTTCACAGGGAAGATGTTCTGAACACTCGAAGTAGCCACATCTGGGATCATGAAAACCCCAAAGCCACATGTACATGAATATTTCAGCACACCATCAGCCTCAACATCTGGGCAGGTATCTGCAATGGTCGTGTTAATGAGCCATCCATCCTTTCGCCCCATCTAATGGGTTTCAGATACCTGATATTCCTGTAACAATTGCTGGCAGAATTTTTGAAAGATGTGCCATTGGACATTCAGCATGAATTATGGTTCCAGCATGATGTTGCAGCAGTACATTTTGCAGTTCATGTCCAAAACTATATGAACGTAGTCTAAATGGTTAGTTGGATTGGTCAAGATGGACCACGTGCTTGGCCACCTAAACCCCAGATTTAACCCTATTTTTACTTTAACTTGTAGGTATACATGAAGAGTCTTGTTAATGAGACCTGTGGGCAGTCAAAGAAAGTCTGGTTGCATGGATCTTGGCTGTGGCAGAAGTGATTAACCATCCAAGGACAGCACTAAACAGCAAGGACATCACACTTCTGAAAACATTACAGTAAATAAATATGTAACATGAACAAAATTAGTTATATTTCTGTGGTTACCATCAACAAAAAGTGTAATACACAATCTGAACACTGCCATATTATTAAAATAGAATGTGAAATATGATAATCCAGTTGAATACTAGGTAGTAGTAATGATTGTTTGCATGGTTAAGGACTGTTTATGCAATGCAGAAGTGTGCTCAAAAGAAGGATGCAAGGACATAAATCTGGAAATTAATTAAAGCTGTATAAAGAATATTATGCCTTGACATATGATGAGCACTTCATTCACTTGTTAAAATATATGGATATAGGCATTGCAGCTGGACTAAAAGAACGTATGACAGATGATACTTATGGAAACAAGCTATTTTCCAGTACACAGTACAGTCGAAAGAAGTGTGCCAAAAAACAATACTTGACATATTCTGCAACACTCAGTGATGAATACGGACTCTTCAACATAAATTAAGTGGTGGAATGACCACTCCTACAAATAGTCAAGGAAAACATTTCAGTAGGCCACATGCCATATCACATGACAACAGGGCTCTGATTCGGCAATACATTTTGAGTTTCTCAAGGTAGATGAACCATTACACCAGGAATAAATTGTCAAAAGGATGTCTGCACCCTGATCTCAACCTCTGCAGAATGTAATGACTGTTAACTGAAAATTTTCTTGGTAAATCAATAACCAGTCATATTACCAAAGCATGTTTCAAAAGATTTTAACTGGCATTTCGAAACACCTAGGTCAGATACTTGCAGATATAGTGATTTGTTGTTTAACAAGATGATCATAGCTTCAGACAAAATAGAATTACATAACATAGAACTTGAGTCTGTTGCATAGTGCAAAAGCAGACCAAGCACACAAAATGCTAAAAAACAATACAGAAATGGCTAAAAGGAACAACAATATACATGTTATGTGTGTTCACCTACAACAGGTTTTACTTTGTCCTACATTGATGCATTCCATGGTATTCTACCAGAGATGGCCTTCATCATATAGTTTCATGGTTCATGACGTGTACCAGAAACATCACAATAAATCTGTAGGATGAATCCAGTGCAAGAAGAGATTCACTTGAAATAGTTTCCTATCTGCTTAAATTTGTGATGTACGATTACAACATGCTTGAAGGAGGTATGGAATGCAAACCAACTGTACAGTTTGACCACTGTGTTGGTCAGAACAATAACTGGAGAGTTTTAGTGTTTTATTTCTATCTGGTCAGCTGCCAGTACTTTACAGAAATACATCAAAAGTTTTCATGTTCTGGTCATAGTTTCCTACCTTGTGACAGAGACTTCGCAATTATCCAAATGAAAGAAAGTGTCATAAGTTATGGTTCCTTGAGAATGGAAACATGTCATTGCTGAGGCCTTTGTTAAACCTTCAAAACTGACCACTCAGGAGACAGTGATGATGGAAGATATCAAGGATGTAGGATCCATTGAGTTGGTTTTCAAGAAGTCACCTGCTCTGAAAATTACTGATGAACTCTGGCTGAAGCTGTGTAGCCACAGTCCTTGAGGTGTAAGCATGTGTCATAATCAAAACGTGCTTTGCCCTTGAGAAAGAACTGCATTGTAAAAATTGGTTGTGAACATCAAGTACAAAATTTTTCATTGCCTTCTGGTTTTCAGCTGCTCTACAGTGGTGCACTGAAACTTCATAAGGAGAAGAAAAGGAGTCTATTGGATAAAATGAAATACATGGGGCCAAAATGCAGGCTTTTCTACAGAAACCTGCAGTATGACACCTGAGTTTAATGTACCAGATTTGTGTCTCAACTTGATAAACTCATGTTCTATTACTTTTCTGAAGACCAAAGTAATCAGTTTACAATAAATATTATTTTATACCCTGTTATAATATTCTTACTTACAACTTTTGGATTCTAAACAAATTTATCACTACAGCAGAGTACAGAATGATCTGGAATAATGCTAAACAGTATTTTTCCATTTTAATACATACTTATTTTCAAAAGAATGATTCTTAGTGCAATTTTAAAAAGCACAACCAAGTATTTTCAACAGTCCGTGTGCACAAACAATACATATCTGCTATTACATTATTATTTTGCAACAACTCTCTGTAATTAACAGTTTTTGTCAATTTCCAAAAAATTGCTAAACATGTCATACAACATTATTTGTGCACAAGCTTCAACATTAAAATTATTGATCTAAAATCATACAAATGAACAAGTATAAATGGTAAAACTAAGATTCTTTTGATCCCAAATTTTACTTTTCAGCAAAAGTTCTTCTGCACTCATTGTGAAGATTTTATTAACTGACAAAGGATTGAATGGAGGGGGCAGATAAGTCAGCAGTCAGGGGGAAGCAGACATACAGGGAGAACCAAACAAATGGTAAACAATAATTAAAGGCTAGACAAGTGATAAACAATAATTAAAGGCTAGAGCAGAACTGAATTAAATTGTGGAAATAGTTTAGTGTGATAGATAAAAGTAAGAGCAATGTCCAATTATATGAAAGGGGAGTCAAATAATAAGGCATGAAAACAAACCCAGACAAGCTGCACCATAGGAAGTGAACACGTTATCATGAGAGGGGAAAGGGTCAATGTAGAGAAGCAGATGAAGCATTATGGGAAAGAGGATGGAACTTTGTGGTAAGAGGGGAGACAGAGGAACACTCCAATGAAATATTTTGCACATAAAATATGGCTTGCCGTCAGTCTGGTACTACATATAATACCCTAGTTAACCAACATACTTCAAGCAGTTCCTAACTCCTCTACTGATCTTTGGTCCTAGGCTTGCTAATAACCTCTCTATAACACCTATTCCTCAAACTTATTATAACTGCACAGTCTATAGCTTTTTGTGGGCATCTCACAGTTCATAAGAGGCAATTTTTATAATAGCCAAACCAGGCAAAGTTGCAGCGTAAACACTGCTCTGCATTAGATGTTGGCATGAGAAATGACTGACTTTCCTCCACAATGAACTACTGCCACCGAATAGTCTCTAGTGCCGTATTGGATTATGTTTCAGCACAGTCTGCTGCTCAGCACCATCTCAGGGCAAAATTTAGTAAAAAATGCAGAGGGTAATAAAATACACATTACTTAAAGAGTATGACATGATCCACTGCATAGACATTTCAAACTGATGGAAAGCATTGATTGACACATTATTCTGAGCTAATAGTGTCATATATATTATCAGTGGACTTACTCTCTACTCTGCATGGTACCTCCCCAGGGCTGCAGAAGGAGCTGCCACAATGAAGTAAGTCACACACTCCACCCATTCCTCCACCATTTTGTTTTGGCTAGAATAAATTAACACAAAGAAAGGACTATTAGCATTCATATTGTAAACTTACTGCATCATCTTTCTTAGTACAGGACCAACAGTATAAAGTGAACAGAAGTGTAAGAGTAGGTACCAGTCAACAATCCCCAAGACGCTATTAAACATTACAACAAAAGAATTTATTACATGCATGTGATGGATTCTGTGGCCAACATCTATAAAAACTATTCTCTATTATTGCAAAGATTCTGAACAATAGCAAAGCCCTCCTTGCCCAGAGCACAGCAACTTATAAAAACTTTAATTTTAGAGGTGTTTTAAAAACAAAAGCTAAATTTTAGTTTAATAATAATAATCTGTAGATTCAAAGTAATGACAATTTACAGGTGTCTTTAGCTATGCAATATTCATACAAAAGTCATTGTAATGATCACTTTTATCATTTGGTTCTGATGAGTTATTCTTATGTTTCATTGAAGTTTTAAAGAAAATAATAATTGGTCACCAAGGGGATTATGAAATCCTCCAAATAAAAAGACCTAGAGGTTCCAATTGCTCTCAAAAATACTAAAGAATATACATGAATGTGTTGCTAGCAGCAAAGAAAGCCAAAAATGACAATGTCCCATGAAATTTTGACAGTAAAATCAAAGCAATTTGGACAGTTTATATTCAACAATAATAGAAATTATGATGAAACACAGACTTGCCTGCTACTTTAATAAATACAACTTTCTAATAAATCACAATTTGGGTTCATGCAGGGCAGTGATACAGAAGCAACGGTAGCAGAATTTTCCAAAATCATAATGGAGGACCTGGATGGAGATGATTGTGTAGCAGATTTTTTTTAGATCTGTCCAAAGCATTCAACACAGTAGATCACAAAGTACTCCTCCAAAAACTAAAGATGCCAGGAATAAGAAGAGTGGTAAACAGGTAGTTCAGTTATATCTCATGGAAAGAGTACACAGCGCACAAATTTAACATACCAGAAGAAATCTCAATTGTACATTAAAACCTCTTTCTGGTTCTAAACATAACATTGCCAACATCGTAGTTCCACAGGGGAGTATACTGAACCAAATTCTATTACACATCAATATTAATAACTTGCAGGGAGACGAAATTTTGTTTGCTGGAAACAGCAGGGCTACTACTGTGCAAAGCTCATGGTATGCTAAAAGATGTACATAAATGGTCAGAGGAGAATGAAGTAACCCTTAATGTAAAGAAACCAAACAGCATGGATTTCAATATAAACAAAAATAACAACAATACCAAATTAATTTAAAAGTGACTCCATAAGCTGTGTAATTGACATAAAATTTTTGGAGCTGTATATAGTGAAGCTAATGAAGTGGAGAGAACATATCACAAATACAGCAAAAAGAATATCATCTGCATGCTACGATTTAAGGGTATTAGCATCAGTGTGTAATAGTAATGGCCTAAAAATAACTTCATATGCATATGTTCACTTAGTCAAAAGACATGATATAATTTTCTGGGACTCTAGCAAACAGAAACTCTGAAAAATTTTCAAATTTCAAAAGAGAACTCTTAGTGTAATAATGAAGAAGAATAAGTGGATTTAGTGCCATGAATTTTTTAAAGAGCTAGGAATCTTGACTGTCACTTGTGAATGTATTTTCCAAACATTAGAGCAATTCAGGAAAAAATATGTTCACTATACCACAAACTGCTCTATACACAAACACAACAAAAGAAATAGTAAATGCCTACACCAAGAAAGAAAACACGAAGTGAGAACTCAAAACAATATTGAATATCTAGGGATTAAAATTGAATCATGAATTACCTCAAGACAGTAAAGACTGCTTTAAAAAACTATTGAAGCATATCTTCTTACAAAAGTGATTTTACAATGAAAGATTATTTAAATGAAATGCAACTAAGATAGCAGTTAACAGCAATGTGAAAAATTAATGTACTGACAAGTGACTAGTACACAACAATCAATATTCTCATTCATGAAATTAAAAAAACCACTACTCTTAGACAATAAAGCTGTTCTACAGTTATCAATGAGTGAAGATGAGTATTAAAACTATGTTATATTCTTTTTGGAGCACTTGTTTTCCCAGTGAAAATATCAGGCACCATACTAGTGTCAGACCTGCAAGAAAGACACTGCCAACAGCTGACACTTATGCACTGTTTAATTTCTTTGTATAATTTCTTTGCAAGTTTTATTTATTTTTTAATGTAGTGGAATTAATGGCTACTGGAAAGTTTAAGTGTTTCAGTGGTAAAGAGTATACTGGTATATGTAGTATATTGTGACATATATTTTCATTCTGTTAACCCATTTATTAATATTGTTTACTGTGTTTTACATAATGTATGTTTGCCACTTATGAATGTATCTAAATATATTTATCTGTTACATGTACATACCTGACAAAAACCATTACATGTACATGGTCAATGGTTGATAAATAAATATGAATATGAATTACAACAATATGGAAAGAATCAACTGCTACTCAGCACACAGATACGGTGTCAAATAGTGGGCAGGCACATTGAAAAAAGGTTGTTAGATAGTAAACAAAACATAAATATTCAAAGATTCACACATGCGTGCACGTGCGAGCGCCCACACACACACACACACACACACACACACACACACACACACACGCGCGGCCAATGTTGTCCCAAAGCACTATGGCCCTACCAATCTTTGCTAGGGCAGTTAGTGGTCGTAGAGAAATGTGGGGAGGTGGGAGGATGGATGGGAAAAGGAGAAAAACAGTAAAGGGAAAGGACTATGCAGGTATTCTTTTGGGACAGAAGGCATGTGTAGGACTGGAGTAGAAGCAGGGGAGAAAGGCAGGTGGGGGATAAGGACTAGCAAAGGTTGAGGCCAGTGGGGTTACAGGAAGGGAAGAATACATTGCAGTTATAGTTCTCGTCTGTGAAATTCAGAAAATCTTGTGTTGCTGGAAGAAATGCAGATGGCACAATCTTTGAAGCAGTCACTGAAATCAAACACGTAGTTCTTCACGGCATGCTCAGCAACTAGGTGGACCAGCTGTCTGCAGTTTGGCAGTGCTTGTCAGTCCCAATCATTAAGTTGTCAATGATGAATCTGAACCAGATGAAGGGTTTGGAATTCTGGTTGCTTAGGAAGGATTCCTCTATATGACCCCTGAATAGGATGGCAAAGGCTGGTGTCAGATGAGTGCCCACTGCTGCACCATGGATTTCTGTAGTCAATGCTTTGAAAGGAGAAGCAATTCTGAGTGACAATATAGTTGGATGTGGTGACAAAGGAAGGAGGTCATACATTACCATGGTCATTGCAGCTGTAGTCACTAACAGTCTAACAGTCCCTCTTTATGTATGCAAGGTCATCACAGACCAAAATTACCTTCCACTTCTTGTCCAGAAAAAGATCTCCCATGCCTTGTCTCCCCATTCATCCATTATGCCCCATATACCCACTGTCTTTCCATATAAGAACTCCTATTTCATAACTCAATATTACCCAGATTGGAGCAACCGAACCACATTCTCTGCTAGGATTTTAACTACCTCTTGCCACACCCTGAAATGGGGAATTATTATCCTTCCTCCCCTCCCACAGTGGTATTCTGCAACTCACCCAACCTAGACAATTTCCTATCTACCCCTGTTCCATCCTTGCTCCCAATTCCTTGTCCCATGGCTGATACCCCTGCAACAGACGTACAGTAAATGCAAGCTCTGTCCCATACATTTGCCCAGTACCACCTACTCCAGCTTGTCATAGGCACTTTCTATCTCATAATAGGCAGGGCTACTTCTGAACGCAGTCGTGCGATCTACTCTGTTGCTGAAACCAATATGCAGCATTCTGTGTGGGCATGACCACTAACAAGCTATCTGTATTCAGAAATATAATAGGAATAACACATAAATATATTATGTTATGCTGTATCTATATACCGATTTTGAAGAACAGGAAGAACCTGAGTCTGAAGGCATGTGTTCAATCAGTACATGACACTCATCTCCAAAGTAACAGGAACAGTCCAATCAAAGTGAGTATGGACTATTGCCACCCAAAAAGTCAAGGCCCAGGGTATTAGAAGACACTGATGAGAGTGTACTAGAAAACATTTATGAAGACTATTACAATCATGGCTTTGGTTCCTGTAGCAAATTACCAAGGTGCTGTACATGCCTTATAAGTAAATCAAACTGCAGATTAATTCTAAATTATGTGTCTAGCAATAGGTAAGCAGAAGCTTATTTCAGAAGAAACAGACAGACACAATTACAAACTATAAAGGATCATTAATATCTCAATTTGATAGAGCAAGGTCATATGGATCTACAATTCACTACTGGCATCTGCAAATGTGGACACTAGAACCATCTAAAATGGCTGGCTTGAACAATTTCAGAGGTTCAATTTTTTTTATCAATAATCTTAAGGCTGAATATGGCAGATCATCATCTTAGTCTTTTCTTACACTATGGAACAATGAATTTGCTACTGGGTGAAAATAATGTGATTGTTATGTAAGTGTGATAGAGTTTGTGTATGTGTGTATATTCACAGGGTTACTGTACTTTATGTATCACTGCAAAGATACATGTGCAGACACTCTTGGGCAATCTAATTAGTCCACGACAATTTCTAACTTGTCTGCAAGCTACAGCATGCACACAGGTTTCAATTAGTTTTATGAGGTTAGCTCCCATGCAGTTTCTCCTGTTAGTACATCAGCCTGATTTGGAGTTGACTAGAGAATAGTTCATGCTATTGTGGTCCTGTGTTTTGTTAATCAACAGTTGCAGTAATATGTATTTAAGTGAGTTCGTATAAGTCATTCCATAATTCAGTGTGTGGTGATTCAATAAACGAAAATTGAACAGGTGCAGTTGTTTGAATTGTCCGGACTGCTTTTGCTACATTTGTGACAAAACAACATCCAATCAGGGCAAGAACATGTCCAGAAAGCTACGTGCAGCTTAAAAACATTACTTCAGATGTGAAGTCAGAGATCAAACAAAACGCTAGGCTCCCCATCCCTGCTGCAAAGTCTGTTACTCTTGACTAACCCAGTGGTTGAACAGCGAGTGAAATTGAATGCCTTTTGCTGTTCCGATGTTTTGGCGGGAGCAGAGAGAACACCACTCAGATTGCTATTTCTGCTTGACCAACATATCTGGGTGCAGCAAGATGAACAAGTCAAAAATCATGTATCCAGATTGTCAATCTGTTCTAAAGCTTGTCGCACATGGTACAGATTAACCAGTGCCAATTCCTGCTTCATCTGATGCAATTAACAATGAAGAAAGTGATACTGAGGGTAATGACAGTGATGCTGAAGCTATAGAATACATTAATGATCCCAACAATATCATTAAAAAGCGACATTTGATCAGCCAAATTGAACTGGATGACCTGGTTCACAATTTGTCCCTGTTCAAAGAAAAGTCTAAATTGCTGATTTTCAGACTGAAAGAGTGGAACTTACTTGAGAGGGAACTACTGTTATGTATTTTAGAGATTGCCACATGAAATTCGCAGCATACTATGTTGTTGAACATGGTGTTTCTTTCTGTCATGACCTGACAGGACTCATAAAGGAACTAGATAACATATATGTTGCAGAAGAGTGGAGACTTTTTATTGACTCTGGCTCAAGTACTCTCAAAGCTGCACTACTACACAATAGCAACCAGAAACCATCAATTCCTATTGCTCATGTCATGGGAATGAAGGAAACCTACAAAACAATGAAGACTCTCTCGATACTGATTAAGTAATCTGAGCACAACTGAAATGTTAGCAGTGATTTGAAGATTGTAGCTCTTCTGTTAGGAATGCAGACTGGGTATACAAAGTACATGTGCTTTCTTTGCCTATGTAATAGTCGCGATGACAAGACTCACTACACAGTGAAAAACTGGCAACCCTGAAATTTACCTGTAGCTGGACAGCACAACGTGCAACATATAACTCTTGTGGATCATAATAATATTTACCTACCTCCACTCCACAACGAACGGAGACTTATGAAACAGTTTGTTGCAGTGATAGATAACACAAATCATGGTTTTCAGTACCTAAAAGATGAAAACTGACGTAAAATTGAAAGCAGGAATCTTTGTTGGACCAGAAATATGACAGTTGATTCAAGATCCACAATTCAGATTGGAACTCACGGAATGAGAACCAGCAGCTTGGGACACATTTGTCCTTGTCGTGCACAACTTTCTTGGGAACCACAGAGCAAACAACTATGCAGAAATTGTGGACAACTTGCTAACAGCCTTCCAGCACCTCAGTTGCTGAATGTCACTAAAGATGCATTTCTCAGATTCACATCTCACCTACTTTCCATCAAATATTGGAGCCATGAGTGACAAGCACAGCGAAAAATTACACCAGGAGATGTCACAATGGAAGCAAGATATTAAGGCCACTTAAATCCAAACATGATGGGGAATTACTGTTGGTTATTGCAGTGAGGCACAGAAGATGTTCACAGGCAGAAAGCAAGAAGTTCTACACACTTTTAAACCAATCACTTATCAATCTTAGTGTAACTAAGGGTCTCTGACTCATTTCAGAGTGGAATAAACATTTATAATTCACTTCTTAATTATTATATTTAGTGTTTTCATCCCAAAGCACACGCATTAATTTTCCTAAAATTTCTCACATTCGCAGTTCAACTTAGTTAATAGCATTATCCTTGATAACCTTTACATGTATGTAATATTTTTTCCTGATATGCCAGAGCAAATCTGACTGCAGTTCTGTATTCAGCACATATAAATTACTATAAGGAAAATATCTTCAATCCAGTAGCAGTGAAAAAAATATTTTGTTGCATAGTGTTATCTCTTGGAATCCAGCAAAGATCTTTCTTCTCAAATCTTCATGCATCTGTCAGGCTTCATATCACATCCACTTGTATTAGTGACTTATGGGTCATGTATACAGCAACTGAAACTAACTCATTGCCTTGTGACTATTATTAATCCAAAGATATCCTGCAATTGAGTGAAATCAGTTATCATTGTGGTAGAAGTGTGAGAGCAAAGCAGATGAATTATCATGTGTAGAATGAATTCACCTACCATCTGAATGTTAATTGTACAGGTACAGTGAGCAAACTACACATTTATTAACTTTCATGTCAGTAAAATCAAGTGTAAGTTACACAATTCAAACATTGTGTAACGGTCATGAAGCGTAAAAGTAGCCACCGAGTTCATTTTTTGGAATCCTGAATATAGGAAGCAAAAGAGACCTGCAATTCAACAAAGTAGTACTAAAGCACAAGACTTCTCTGAAGCAGTGTTGTTGTACACATTCTAGTGCTAATCAAACACATAACTAAAAATAACACGAGATGTGATACATGTGATTTTCAGATATTGCCGTGCCTTTGAGATAATATGTGAATTTAAAGTGTTTTGATATTTTATTTCCATTTTCCATGGAACATCCAAATTTCTCATATCACAATAAAGTGGAACAAAAATCAGTTTCAACTGAATCACAAGATCAGGAATCTAATACAAGATATAACAATCCAGTTCCAAAATTTTCAGCCAAGTTGACAGTGAAGAATAAAATTATAATACATTTATGAACTGTTTGAAATAAGACTCACCATAATGAAGTCTTCTGAATCACATGGCATCACAATGCGATCATCACATTCTCTTGCATCCCCACCTCCAGAGCCTTCATCTGAAAAATGTTATGAATTGAGATGAAAAAAGGACGTTATTTTCATATTTTCATGGCTGATAATTTTATTTTGGTAAATTACCACAAAAATTTCATAATATAGTATGACAAAAGTATTTTCATATAGTCTGCAGGCAGTTATGCATTTGTCAGATAATATACACCCATTGTCTAGGGGTAGTGTCTTTGACTAGTAACCAAACGTCTTGAATCCCAAGTTTGAACCCAGCTGCTGCTAAAATTAGGAATAACAATCATCAGTAATGGTGGCCAAACGCATCTGGCATAGGTGGCCACCATCACTCTGCCAACAGCCTTGTCAAAGAGGATAGAGGTGTGGACAGAGTTTCAGGGCACTCTCTCGCCACTGGGGTCAGAAACTGCACCAAAAAGGCAGAAGAATCGGCAATGATAAATAGCATGAGGCTGTAAAAGGCAATTGAAAACAATGCATTAAAGACACATAATAAGACATGCAGCCTGTAATTGAAAAAGTTTTGTGATGATCTCTTCACTGGCAAAAGATTCCATGTTAGACCCCCATTCAGGTCTCTGGGAGTGTACTGCCAAGGGGGAGTGACCATGAGAAAGAAATGGAATAATCAACAAAGGAATAACATTCTATGAATAAGAGCAAGAAATATCATAAGGTTGAATGTGGTAGGATAGCTAAAAACTCTGAAAAGGGAAATGCAGAGGCTCAATCTGGGTGAAGTCAGGGTCAGTAAAGTGAAATGGAGAGAATATTATGTTTTGTGGTCAGGCAAATTTAGGGAAATATCAACAGTAGCAGAAAATGGTACAACAAGAGTAGGAATCATTATAGAAAAGTAGGCCAGGGAATGAGGTTTTCTGAAAAGTTCAGCGATAAGATTTTTCCAAGAGCGAACTACTGTGAACCATTCAGTGTTGTGGTTCTCCTCATTGGGTTCAACAGAAAACCAACACAAACAATGATAGTTCAGGTATACATTCCAACATCACAAACAGAAGATGAAGATATGGAGAAAGTACAGTATACGAGATACTGAACAGGTTATTCAGTATGTAATGGGAGATGAAAATCTAATGTCATGGGGAACAGAATGCAGTAGGGGAGGAATAGAAGAAAGGGTTATGGCAGAACATGGGCTGCATAATAGGAACAAAAGAGAAGAAAGACAAATTGAGTTTTGCAATTAATTTTAGATGATAACAGCAAATATTCTGTTCAAGAATCACTAGAGGAGGAGGTATACTTCGAAAAGATCTGGAGATACAGGAAGATTCTAGTTGGATACATCAAGTTCAGACAGAGATTCTGAAATCAGACACTGGACTGTAAGGCATACCCAAGAGCAGATACAGACTCAGATCATAATTTAGTACTGATGGAGAGTAGCCTAAAGTTTCTACAGAAGAATCAGTGTGGAAAAAAGTGGGTTACTGAAGTGCTGAAGAATGATGAGATATGTTTTAAGTTCACTAAGGATGTGGATACTGCAGTAAGGAGTATCACAGTAGGTAGTTCAGTTGAAGAGGAGTGAACATCTTTAAAAATGGCAATCACAGATGTTGGACTGTCATACGTAGGTACAAGGAAGGTAACTTTGAAGAAACCTAGCATAGCAGAAGAACTACATCAGTTTTATTGTACTTATTGTTCCCTCTTGTCTACAAAAGCATCTTTTGTATAAGCCACTGGACAAGTCAAGTTATAAGTATACTTATGAAAGTCATTTCTAGGCTTACTTATTTAAGATTACAATAATACACTTTATACATAAAGAATTTAGAAAACACTCTTCATAAATTTAAATATTCATCAATGGAATACAAGCATGGTGCTGTAAATATGACTTTAGAGATTTTCCAAAGGTTTTAATCTCAGTAATAGCTTTTATGTTTTCAGGAAATTTGATAAAGTTCAACTTCCATGTGGAAAGTACCTTTTTGGGACATAGGTGTGTTGATATGGGTTACATGTAAATGTTCGTTTTGTCTGGTAAAGTGACCATGTATATCAGAACTGTTTTGCAGTTTTCAGTCCTTACCTATTACATTTATTTTAAAGAATATAATGGTTTCCATAATGTATACCCATGGTAATGGGGGAATGCCAGGTATTTTTTAAGAGTCTCTAGGTTTGCATCCAAACAAGTTTCTAATGGCCCTTTTTTGTAGTTTGAAAGGGCTATTAGCTGTTTTAGAGTTTCACCAGAAAGTGACTCCATACTTAAGGTACGACTGCATGGAATGCATTCACTACTGTTTTGTCACTACAGCATGATTTTGGTTAGCAAAGGAGGTGACATGTCTTGCACAGCTCTGCATTTAGGTATTAAATATGCTTATTCAATTTTACAATGCTCTGCAGCCAAGGTCCTAAGAATTTGGTTTCAGTACCATTACCAACCAGTTCATTGTTGATAGAGACCAATAGCATAAAAATGTTCTTCACTCTGGAATTTTAGTACAATGGTTTTTTTACTATTTATTACAAGCTGATTATTCTCTGCCCAGCTGCTAATCTGTTTTGTGACAATGTTTACTGATTGCTGTAGCCATTCACTGCTGTCTCCTTTTAGTAAAATCGTGATGTCACATGCAAATATGACTGTTTTCTGTGTATCCACATTTAGGCTGAGATCCTTTATATAAAGAAGGAATAAAAGGGGTCCCCTTACTGATCCTTGGGGTACATCATATCTAATTTGTTTATAGTCTGATAAGTGTTCAGATATAATTTTTAGGTGGATATTTGTGTGCTTGATGCACACTGCTTGCTTACAAATGCTCGGGAAGGAACTGATTGCTGGACAGATCTCGAATACCATATTGTTCAAGTTTTGATGGCAGAATCTTACGGTCAATCATGTCAAAAGCTTTTGAAATATCAATAAATACTCCTATTGATTCCAGTCTCCTGTACCTCAGGCTTAATATGCAGTTGCTGCACTAATTATAAATACCAGTTATCGCTGACTTCTAATTTCTGAATCCACATTGTTCATTATATAGATTATTGTTTTTATTTACAAAGTTCATAAGTTTTTCATACATAACTTTTTCTAATATGCTTGAAATGCAGGAGGAAATTATGATGGATCTGTAGCTATTTATTTAAATTATCTGTCTCACCTTTTGTATATACTGGAATGACAGGATGTTTTCAATACTTGATTAATAAAAGGAGGGCATGCAAAAATGTCCAGGGAAATACATGATTACAGCAACATAAACCACTCAGGAATGAAATACATAGGAAGTGCAAGAGAACCAAGGTGAAATGGCTGCAACAAAAATGGGAAGAAATCAAAAAACAAATGACTGAAGGACTTACTCAGAACATACAAAATTCTTCAATTAAATGAAAATCAAGGCTGGTAACATTAAGAGTGCAATGGAAATTCCACTATTGAACACAGAGGAAAGAGCAGATAGGTGGCTCTCAAATGGCTCTGAGCACTATGGGACTTAACTACTGTGGTCATCAGTCCCCTAGAACTTAGAACTACTTAAACCTAACTAACCTAAGGACATCACACACATCCATGCCCGAGGCAGGTTTTGAACCTGCGACCATAGCAGTCGCGCGGTTCCGGACTGCGCACCTAGAACCGCTAGACCACCGCGGCCGGCGCAGATAGGTGGAAAGAGATCATTAAAGGCCCTATGAAGGGGAGGGCTTGTCTGATGACTTTGTAGAAGAAGGAACTGGAGTCAATACGGAAGACATAGGAGATCCAGTCAGAACTTAAAAGAGTTCTGGAAGACCTGAGATCAAATACAGCAGAGGGGATAGATAACATTCCATCAGAATTTCTTAAATCGTTGAGGTAATGGCCTATTCAAGTGTTTGTATAATTTATGAGACTGGTGACATACCATCAGACTTCCAGAAAAATATCATCCACAAAATTCTGAAGATATCAGGGCAGATAGGTGCAAAAACTATCCCACAGTAAGCTTAACATCTCACACATCCAAGCTGCTGACAAGAACAATATACATAAGAACAGAAA
Organism: Schistocerca piceifrons; assembly: GCF_021461385.2. Classification (NCBI taxonomy): domain Eukaryota; kingdom Metazoa; phylum Arthropoda; class Insecta; order Orthoptera; family Acrididae; genus Schistocerca; species Schistocerca piceifrons. The sequence continues at coordinate 315,456,202 of NC_060139.1, read as the reverse complement.
AGAAAATTGAGGATCTGTTAGATGATGATCAGTTTGGCTTTAGAAAAGGTAGCACCAGACAGGTAATTCTTACTTTGCACCTGATAATGGATGCAAGACTGAAGAAAAATCAAGATACATTCATACAATTTCTCAGTCTAGCAAAAGTGCTTAACAATGTGAAATGGGGTGCTAGATGTTCAAAATTCTGAGAAAAATAGGAGTAAGCTACAGTGAAAGATGGGAAGTACATAATATGTACAAGAGTCAAGGGGGACCAACAACATCTTAAGACAGAGAATGAAGTGCTAGGATTAAAAATGATGTAAGGCACAGATGGAGTCTTTTATTATTTAATCTATATACAGAAGAAGAAATAACTGAAATAAAAGAAAGGTTCAAGAATGAGATTGAAATTCAGGGTGAAAGAATATCAATGATCAGATTCGCTGGTGACATCACTATTCTCAGAGAAAGTAAATAAGAATTACACAAACTGTTGAGTGGAATGAACTGGGTATTGAGTATGGAATATGGATTGAGAGTACACCAGAAAAAGACAAAAGTAATGAGACATAGCAGAAATAGTGTGAAACTGAATATCAAATCTGGTGGTCACAAATAAGTTGTAGTTCAAGAATTCTGGTGCGATGGAAGAAAAACAACCCATGATGGATGAAGCAAGAATATAAAAATCGCACTAAAACAGGAAAAGGTGGCATTCCAGGCCAAGAGAAGTCTACTGATAAAAAAGATAAGCCTTAATTTGAGAGTGAAATTTCTGAGAATGTGCATTTGGAATATAGCATTGTATGGTAGTGTATCATGGACAGCAGGAAAACTAGAAATGTAGAGAATTGAAGTGTTTGAGATATGGTGCTACAGAAGAGTGTTGAATATCAGATGGACTACTGAGATAAGGAAGTAGGAGGTTCTGCACAGAACGGACAAAGCAAGAAACAATGGAAAATACTGACAAGAAGAAGGGACATGACAATAGAATATGTGTTGAGGCATCAGGGAATAAACTCCATGTTACTAAGGGAAGTGTCGAAGGTAAAAGCTGTAAGGGAAGACAGAGACTGGAATATATCTAGCAAATAATTAATGATATAGGATGCAAGTGCTGTCATAAAATGAAGAGGTTGGTATTGTAGAGGAGTTTGTGGTGGGCCAAATCGAACCAGTCAGGAGACAGATGACTCAAAAAACTACATCCAGAGGTATGTCTCCACATATTAAAAATTGATGTGATACTCTTGTTAGAAACAGGCTCCTCTTCAGTTACAAACTCATGTTACTCATTAATAGAACTTTTAATTCCACAGTTGTGCACCTTAAATGTACCAGTACAACCATTGGCACAAGTCGGTCTCTTTTCATATAACCCACAAGCACAGAAAATTTGACAAAATGCGTTAAAAATTTGTTTATGAGTTAGTAGGTTGCCTGCCTCCTATATGTTAATGGCTGCCTGCTCATTATTTCATTATGTAATGATGGATGAAGGGATTAAATATGTCAGTGCACCCTGATATCCCATACACTGGTTTGAATCTTCTATGCCTGTATCTGCCTCTAAATTAGGTTTCAGGACAGATGCATAAGAGGCATGTTTGAAAGCAACTAGAAGGAATTAAAGCACTTACAAGGAAATAAAATAAATATTAACACAATGGATTAAGTTGCAAGTCACACCATCACAGACAGAAAACAGTTACACTTTCTTTATAAGGAAACCATATGATGAGTACTGTTCAGCCTTGTGGCTACTATAAGTAACAAGGTGAGTCCAGAGATCTGGAGTCCCCCCCCCCACCAAAAATCATCTAAATGAAATTATATATGACCGAGTTGCTGTGGAGTGAAACTGAAAGATATTTTGATTTTCAATTATACAACAAAAATGGGATATGCACTATCAATAGTCGGCAAGGTCAATGATAGATTTAAACTGTCCATACATCTGTAGCACTGCTGGCCATCACCCATACCTATTTTAGCAAAGACAATTGTTGGCCTTGCTTGAGCTCAGTTGTTGTTTTGTTAATCAGTTCAGTTCTTATTTGCTGTTAAATTTAAAGTAAGTACTATCATTTATTGTTTTTGTGCTGTGTGCTGTTGTGGTAGTTTCTAATTATGGATAGGCTTGCAACAAGAAAGAAAAGGAAAACAGATTTTGATTCACCTGCTAGTGTTATGGTATGTTAAAAATGTGTACACACCACTGTAAGAGCTTAATTACCCAGCTGTCTATCTATGTATCTACAGCAGCACTGGAGTTGTTATGTGGAGCCTGGAAGAACTTTGGAATTGCAATATTTCAGTATTTCACAAGGCACTGAAGTGGTAAATATCATTACAAATAACATTATATTAAAATTAGTGCATACAAATACACTTGGATTTGTCTGTGTTGCCCAAAAATCATGTTTATCAACAAAAATATCACACAAAAGGTGATGGGTGTATTTCTTTAAAATAGTTACTAAATATTCTATCATTAGTAGCCCAAATGACAAAACATCACCCAGTCTGGTTATCCAGATGGTACTCAATTATGAAAAACAGTTCCGATACATAATGATGAGGATGGGTTTGTGGAGATAGAAAGGAGTATTTGATGGTAGTAAATTATATAGTTCATTCATTTCTAAAAGATTTTTTCAGTGGGCTGATTGAATACATCAAAGCTGACTGTGCCCTGCATTCATCTCTCCCCCTTTCATGCAAAATCAACATACACTATTGTAATACTATAATAATTGAAGCCAGAAAGTCCACGCACAATTAAATCTTAAAATATGCATCCATTCATGCCCTACCAAATAACTAAACATGCACAATTAAAGGAAGAACATGCAACGTCAGAATTCAATATTTTGTTGTGGTGCATTTTATTTTATTTTAAAACAATGTATAACAACCAGTTTTTCCAAATTCTCCACCGACTTGGGGTAACGCTGCTTGTTGAACCACTGAGCTACCAACCTTTCGATTCAGGAGGCGAAGGGGATTCAAAATGGTTTTCAGTTTAGCAAATGCTATGGTTGGTCACTTACTATAGGCCACAACCAGTTCCTTCCAAATACCTTTCTTTCTCAACAGATTTCAGTTCCAATAAAGATCCAACTATTTGCTTAAATGTGAAGTACTGCATCAAAGGTAAGCCGAGCATCTCTTCAGAGACTCCTGGCACTAAAAGCCATATAATAAATAAATAATAATCAAGATTCTCCTCGTTTAGGCACACATGTTTGTATGTTGCGATATTCTTTAATGCAGAAAATGATCTTTTGTACACTGCAAGAAGTGAGAGATGCATACTTAAATGAGGAAATTTGGGTAAATGTAATGTTGAATAACTCAAAATCCTTTGCATTTTTGCTACCAAAAATTGTTCTAGATCCCCTGTCAAACAGAACTCTCTTTATTCCAAAAGCCCTGTTGGTAAAAATCATGGTGTTGCAAAATATTTGCACTCAAACATTTCTGATAACTCCTCAACTCAAATCAAGACTGAAAGAAGAAGAGTGTAAAATGACCTGAGAGGGTGAAGGAAGATTGGAGATTGAATGCTTGTTAGTGGTTTGCCAAATATAGCAGTCCTAAGTAATGAGATCATATCTCCCCTTGGTGAAAACTCCAAGATCATTGTCGAATAAAATGGTTTCTCATACTTTATGGAAATTTTCAGAATAAATGAAGAAATGAGTTTTTTTAAGGTCATCTTTAACAAATCAGACCCTGCCACCCCTCCCCCCCGCCCTCCCCCTCTTTTTTGATCAAATCCTGGCTACATCCTTGTATGCAATACTCGTGTAACATTATATTCATTACTTGTGACATTTCTGTACATGTGGTCACCCTAATAGTGTACAGAATATTATGATAAGTTTAATTTTCCACATCTTTACTCAGCAAGCCTCCTAATGGAATGTGGGAGGGAGTACCTCTGGTACCACTACCTTGCCAGTTCCATTCACAAACTGGGGATGGGAAGAATGAATGTCAATATCAGTAAACCTCTGTATGAGCTCTAATTTATTTAATTTGCATGTAATGGTCATTTTGCAAGATGTAGATAAAGAAAAAGAGGCAGCAGTATACTCATCTTAATAGGGAACCTGAAACATTTAGCTCTGGAAAAGAGCAGTTAGAAGAACTGTGGCTCAAGTTCACAAGAATAGTTGGTGGTGAACTTGATTGATAAGTACCTAGTAAAACAGTTGCAGGTGGGAGGGGCTGTCTTTGGTATACAGTCACTATAAAGAAACTTCTAAAGGAATAGAGACTACTACACACTTGGTGCAAACAAATCATAGAGAGATGCTGAATGAAATTCATTTGGCTGTCAAGAAAGCAGTGCCTGAAGCCCTCAGTGACCATTGTTGTAGAATATTATTGAAAGATCTCTCACAAAACCCAAAGAAATTCTGGTCAAGTGTAAAGGCTATTTGTGATACCAAAGCAAGTATCTAGAAACTAATGGATGAAATAGGCACTGAAACCGAGGGTAGCAAAGCAAAAGCAAAAACACTGAATTTTATTTTCAAATGTTCCATTATAAATGAAAATCCTGGTGTACTGCACTACTGGAAAGATGAGTGGTAAAGATATTATTACGTCATTCACAAAACTACCATCCAACATCCATTTGCTGTAGAATCTTAGAACATATTCTGAGCTCGAACATAATGAGGTCTCTCCAACAGAATGACCTTCTCCAAGCCAACCAAGATGAATTCTGAAAACATCAGTCATGTGAAACTTGACTCTCACTTTTCTCGCATCACACCCTGAAAGTCATGGATCAACACCTTTGCTGCTCATGTTGTACATTAATGCCCTTGTAGATTATATAAATAGTAACCTCAGACTTTTCACAGCTGATGCTATTATCTATAATGAAGTTTTGTCAGAAAAAAGTAGCACAAATATTCAGCCATATATTGTTAAGTTGTCAGAGTGATGTAAAGATTAGAATCTTGCTATAAATGTTCAGAAATTTAAAACTGTGTGCTTCACAAAATGTAAAAATTTAATGTCCTATGACTACAGTATCAAGAAGCTACAAATCAAATTGGTGAACTCATACCTATGTGCAAAGGTTTGCAGAGACAGGAAATGGAATGCTCACACAGGACCAGGCATAGGACAAGCAGATGGCAGACCTCAGTTTATTGGTATAATGCTGGGGAAACCAGTCTACTTACGAGATTGCTTATAGATCAGTTTCAAATACTGCTCAACTGAGCACGATTCATACCAAATAGGACTAACAGAGGCTATTGACCATATATGGCAGGAATGATCACAGGTTTCTTTGACCCACAGGAGAGTGTCACGAAGATGCTGAAGAAACTGAAGTGGCAGATAGTTGAAGAAATACACAAACTACCCCAAGGAAGCATGCTTAGAAAATGTTTAATTTCTAGCCTTACATCATCAATCTAGGAATATATTATAAAGGGAGTGGTAATATATTCCTAGATTGATGATGTACAATCATGAGAACGAGATTAGATTAGTTACAGCACACACAGAATCATTTAAAGTCATTCTTGCCATACTCCGTAAATAAGTACCCTGTGCCATGCCCTCCACAGTGATTTCCAGAGTATGGACATAGATGTGAGAGGAAGCATTATGTTGCCCTGACTTCTCAGAACACATGCTTTCACAATTTCAACAGTAAACCATTTCATATTTATTTATTTAATTTGTATATATATATATATATATATATATATATATATATATATATATATATATATATATATCTAAAAACAAAGATGATGTGACTTACCAAATGAAAGTGCTGGCAGGTCGACAGACACACAAACAAACACAAACATACACACAAAATTCAAGCTTTCGCAACAAACTGTTGCCTCATCAGGAAAGAGGGAAGGAGAGGGGAAGACGAAAGGAAGTGGGTTTTAAAGGAGAGGGTAAGGAGTCATTCCAATCCCGGGAGCGGAAAGACTTACCTTAGGGGGAAAAAAGGACAGGTATACACTCGCACACACGCACATATGTGTGGATGGATATGTGCGTGTGTGCGAGTGTATACCTGTCCTTTTTTCCCCCTAAGGTAAGTCTTTCCGCTCCCGGGATTGGAATGACTCCTTACCCTCTCCTTTAAAACCCACTTCCTTTCGTCTTCCCCTCTCCTTCCCTCTTTCCTGATGAGGCAACAGTTTGTTGCGAAAGCTTGAATTTTGTGTGTATGTTTGTGTTTGTTTGTGTGTCTGTCGACCTGCCAGCACTTTCATTTGGTAAGTCACATCATCTTTGTTTTTAGATATATATTTCCTACGTGGAATGTTTCCCTCTATTATAACTATATATATATATATATATATATATTTTATTCATAATGCATAATGTCTCTCTTGTAGCATATGCCATTGGAATTTGTTGAGCATCTCCATAACACTATCACACTTAATAAATCAGGGCTGGCCATGGCATGCCAAACTTCGTGCATGCAGTATGTGCAGGCCATGGGCAAGCCAGGGCCCAAACATGGCTTTGCTCGGTCCTTCTTGGAAGTACCTGGAACAGTGTGACATTTCATTTAGCATTGCAGTGCAGCATTCTTTGGTCGTCACAACTCTCGGAGTTCAGCAGAACAGTTCTGTCAGCATCTTTTAATCTTCAATATTTGTTTATGGTATGAGGGACAGTCACAGGTCCAGTGACAATTTGCACAAAAAGAGGCAGTTCACCAATCTTTCATCACAATCTTTTAAAATAAGTGACTGGCATTGCATATCTGCTATGAAATGGCATTACCTTACCACGCAGAAAGAATTTAAAGATTTAGTTGACAAGGAAATAGCAAAAAATTACAATGATTGACAGACAGTATTCAGTGTTTTGTACATTAAAAAGCACTTTGTGCAAAATTTGTAGGTCTGGAGCACGTGAAGAAATTGGTGATACAAATTATTGCACACATTATTCTATTGACAGTTGGAACAGGTTTCAACTGAACTCAACAAAGAGTTGGAGACTTCATACATTAATACAAAGTATTTTGGTTAAGTCAAGAGGTCCATCAGAGATGATTTTTTTTTTATTTAAAACTCACTATTGTTAAATTTATGAAGGAAAAAGGAGTGCAGGAATGAAAATTAGAACATCCAGAATGAAATGCAGACTTCACATTTTAACTGGACTGCATGCTGCCCACAGTAAGAAACTGCAAGGTACCTTCTCTTTGATTGATGGGGGATGCATTTTAAAAGAAAATCACATTGTAGAAGGCACACATTTTGATAAAGACAGTCTAGTTCCCTAAACTGACTCACCTGAAGAAAACACAAGGTTTGAAGAATTCATTGTTGCCTTAAAACAATTACAAGGATAGTTTTATAAAGATTTTGGGGACGCTATCAACATTACATCTGCTCCTGAGCTTTTTTGGACACCATTTGCCATTCCAGTTGAAATGGCTCCTGTGCATGTGCAGATGTAGCTGATTGATCCGCAAGGTAATTCCAGTTTTAATGGCAGATCTCGTGACATGAAAACTGCCCAGGACATCGACATTGCTTTCCTCAGGTAGAGTACAAGTCTTCATAATAAGGTTGCAAAAGTGCTACAATATTTCAATTGGCATATTTGTGTTAAAGGCCTTTTTTGATCATGAAACTAAGTAAGTTATGATTATGTGACAACTTGAGTGCAAAACTCTGTGAAATTGTCTGCGTCTGTTTGTATGCCAGCAGTTTGTAGCAGACAAAAATTATATTGTGTCTTTAGTGTGCAAAAAGTAGTTGAATATTATTGAAAATATGTTTTGTTAGTGAGAAATATAAATTCAGAATCAAGTAGTATGCAGTGTGCCTACACTGCAATTTAAATGCGGCACATTCGTTGTTTCCCCCTCTTCCACGTCCTTGTAGTAAGTAGCATGGTATTGTGGTGGGGGAAATGTGAATTGAGGCTGAGGTCCTTGGCATTCATTCTCTGGGCATGGCTCGTGAGCCGAAATGTTGGCTGCTCCTGTACTAAAACTACCCATGACAAAATGTTAAAAAATGTTTTGATGGTTCTCTTCTAGATCTTCTATTAATTCAGCTTCCTGAGAGCACCAGAGTGATTGCATTACTCGAGAATAAGTCCAAAAAATGTTTTTCAAGCTACTTTTTTCACAGATGAATTTCGTTTTAACATTCTTCCAATTAATCTCAGGTTGGAATCTGCACTTTTCATAATTATTTATATGTGTCCTTTCCATTTTAGTTCATTCTGTCTTAGTACTCAGGGGTATTTTATGAGTCATGGTTTATTGCCAATGGAATAACTGGACAGTAATGGACCTTTTGGTTTATTGACACACATTACATTTATTTACATTCAGGGTCCACTGGCAGTCACTGCACTAATTAGCAATCCTTCACATATATTCTTGCATTTTTCCACTGAAATCTGATGCAACCCTTCCTCTATTCAACAGCATCATCTGCACATAGCCTCATGATGTTTCTGAATTTATTCACTAGATCATTTGTGTACACTGCAAACAGTAACAGTTCTGCAACACTCCCTTGGGGTACTCCAAAAAATTATCTTTACATTTCTAAGTTCATGTTTTGTTCACTGTGCAACAGTGTGGAAAAGTATCAGATGCCCCGCGGAAGTCAAGAAACATGGAATTACCTGAATGCAGTTGTCTACTGCAATCTGATTCCCACGGACAGAAGGTGCTTGCAGAGTCTATGTTGATTTTCTTACAGTATATCTTCATTCTCCAAAAATTTTATTATTTTCTAATATTTCTGATTCTTGGTTAATAAAAAATCATTTTCAGTGATGCAGGATTGTTATAATTCCGATCATCTGGCCCAAGTCTACATTTTTGTGGAATAGATACAGTGCTAAGACTACCACAATTTGCACAACTTAAATGAACATCTGACCTGTCTGCATGGTGAATTATTAACAAGAAATTAAGAGAGCCTCTGCAAGTTCTTTAGTTTAAATACCTACAGAAGCTGTATTTTCAAAAGCCAATAATCTACTGTCCACCTGTGTGCTGCCATTAGGATGGCACTTTTAAGTACAGATCAAGTGTATGAGGAACTGGTGAGAGGATGATGTCAGATTAAACAATGTGATTTTCTGTGACAATGTTGTACAATTTAATTATGCTAATTTGCCTCCAATCAACTGTGACTCAAGTAAGCAGGGTGTTTTATTCTCTATCTAATCATTTGTACTGCTGACAAAATTTCTATTCATTTCCTTGAAATATATATATGTATATAGTTCTGCTACTTGGTACAGGATTTAAGAGCCAGACAGAAAAATGTTCCTTGTTCAAAATGAAAATAAAAAAGAACAAAAGAAAATGATGAAAAGAACACTTCATTTCTGTTTATTATTACTATCTTGTGATAAAAGAAATTACCTGCCTGGTTTTCTGGTGGCCCAATCCTGAATGAGTTCTCATCACATGGCTCATAGGCTATGGAGCACATACCTGTCAAAAATAAAATGCCACTGCATAAACAATCAATTCTCGGATCTTGCTTTTGAAATGATGATGACAATAATTGTACCATACCTGATTCCTGCCTGACACAAATCAGGTAATCCTGATTGGCTAAATGTCTTCCATTGTCAGCAAAGTTCATTGTTCGTATAATACCTGTTAATAAAATATTCACAAGATATAATACCAGTAATAATAATCAGAAGAAAATCAGAACAAGTGTCCAAGTGGATGAATACTAGGATAACTTGGTGATGGTCAAAAGAATAAAAGATTTTAAAAAAAAAATCCAGAGGAAAATAAACAAATTACATTACTTTTTTTATAACTTACAGAGGTATTTCAAATATAGGCATAGCTTGAAATAACATACGTCAGTCATCACCAAAATTCATTAGGTTGTTACCAAGCCAGTGTTGCACAAAATACAATATACATGCATGCTGGTAGCACTGCAATATGCTTAATTCATCTGTACATGATATGTTTGAAATTAGAACAGCCATTAGTGCTAGTGAGTGAGAATGAAATAGCTCAGGCAGCCAACTTGGTCATACAGAGCCACAGCATCATCTGGCAGTTGAACTTATTGTAAGTAGATTTGAAGAGATAGTCTGGTAATAATGTGTAACCACAAGTCTGCTTACTTATGATTCAACTGACAGTTACAACATCCATCAGTGAGCAAAATTTTCTACTATTCAGTCAAAAGAATAGGACTGCAACTCTATTCGAAGTATGATTCTTCTATAGTCACCAGGAGTATATATTATTTATTTTTCACATATTGCTTTATGTAGGTAATACATATACAGTTTTACTCTACCTTACATCCACCTTTTCCGGTCACAGCCAGAAGCCCATATGCACATTGCTAAAGTTTCCTCTAGTATGTTTCTTCTATATAATGACCACCTCAATGTAATGTTCATATTTCTGGAACCCTAGCCAATTATTTCCCTATTCATAGCATTTAAGACACTGGTGTAGATGCTTCATTTTCCATTTTGTAGATCTGTACAGCTCCGAAAGTCTGTGCTCAGCATGAGTCACACATCAGTGTCAATGTCTGAGTCACAAGAGATGTGGCCACATCATACTTGTCACTTGTCTCATTGGTGCTACTTTGCTTTTTCTTTTCCCCGCATAAGAAAATGCTGAACACCTGTACAGTGTGTTTAATTTTATTTATTTTATTTATTATAAAATATTATATATAACAAAGATGATGTGACTTACCAAACGAAAGCGCTAGCACGTCGATAGACACACAAACATACACACAAAATTCAAGCTTTCGCAACAAACTGTTGCCTCATCAGGAAAGAGGGAAGGAGAGGGAAAGACGAAAGGATGTGGGTTTTAAGGGAGAGGGTAAGGAGTCATTCCAATCCCGGGAGCGGAAAGACTTACCTTAGGGGGAAAAGGGGCAGGTATACACTTGCACACACACACACATATCCATTCACACATATACAAACACAAGCAGACATATTTAAATACCAAGTGTGTGTGTGTGTATATATATATACACACACTTCTATAATTATCAACTGGAGGTCTTCCTCCTTATAGTGTCTTCCTCCATACAGTGTTCAGAATTCATGGTCCCTTAAAAAATCTTGTGTAGAGGTTTATCGTTTTATACAGTATATCGCTCATCACAGAATGAAGTATTTTGGGTGAGTTCCTTGGAATGTATATTGACCTGCAGGTCTGTGAATGACCATTCTCGCCATGGATCAGTCAAATGGACTAGTCAAGGTCTGTCTTGTAAAGTAGTAATAGACAAGTTTCAGTTCAGTGAGAAGTCAGATTTTGGTTATTCATCAGACTTTTGTGTAAGGTATAGTTATTCATCAGACTTCCATGTAATGTATGCCTACTGTCAAATTTCCTGGACAGTGCCTATGTTGAGAAAATGGAACTTTAGGCAAATGAACATAACTCTATGAGATTCCACATCAATTTGTGACTGACAAGTATACAGACAGGAGTCAGAAAAAAAGGGAAATTTTTAAATTTGTGTTGGTAGCCCTGGACGATTGTTTATTTATTTATTTATGTAGCACCCATATTATCACATTCATGATATTGGACTTGTCAAAGTACAAAACAGTATAAAATATTACATATCTGTATTATGTACAAAAATCTTATCATTCGTATTGTGGCATCGATAGGTCATAGTGACCATAGACAACATTAATCTTTGGGACTAAGGTCACTCATCTGAGACACCATATTAATTCAGTCTGTTCCTATACCTTGTACTGTGTGCACGTGTATGACAATTGTCAAATTATATGCATGTGCAGATATTAGTGAGGACAGTTTATTCCATATACCACTATTTGTATCCTGTTCCCATAGTATCAACACATCTTTATAACAAAAACATTATTTTGTTTAATTAGGTTATAAAATTATATCTGTACACACAGATAAAATAAAAGCTAGTGAAGTACCTTGGTTGATTTTACTAAAACTATTAAATACCAATACTTTAGTTAAATAGACATAGTAACATATGGCACAAAAGTTAGGTGCATAATTAGATACATACAGGGATAAAAGAAGTTTAGTTTTATGTAGGAATGGTTTGATAATTATAAATTTTTGTTTAGAGAGTTATGAAAGACCTACAGATTTGAGCAAAATTCCAGGTATTCATTAATGGTGTAGAAGTTGTTGTTTATTAGTAGAGTTTTAGTTCCTTTTTTTGTATTAATGTTTGGCATTTTTTTGATGTTATCTAGCAATGCAATGTAAAGGATTTTTAGCTTGTAAACAGCATTGTTTATGATATATTGATTTTCTGTGAACATCCCTATGATAATCATCCCTGTTCCTTGTTAGATAATTGTGGATCTCACTATTCGAAGCTGATACTTGATGGTTTTTAATGAAGCAGTACTTTCAAATATAAATATAAATGGTTAGGTCATGATTTTTAATTACTTGAAGTTACCTCTACATGATGCTCTGTAAGCAAAATCACTTATTAACCTTACAGCTTTCTTTTAAGCTTAAAAGACTGTTTGGTCAAATAGGTATTTCCCCACAATACTATACCATACCTCAGTAGACTATGCATGTATGCATAACAAATACTTAACCCTATTTCAGTATTGCAGCAATCTTTAAGCATTCTTAATATGTAATAGTACTTGCTTAACTTTTTTGCTAAGCATTTCTAAATGTTTTTCCCATCTTAGATACTCATCCACCCATAATCCTAAAAATTTTGTGTGATACTTTGCTGAATTTGGCTCTTTGATAATGTGAATTTTACATTGATTCTGTTTTTGTTCATTATATGGTTGAAGTTCATCCATACAGTTCTGTTGTCATTGACAACTAGACAGTTATCTTTAAACCATTTTTCTGCCACTTCTGCTGTTCTGTCAAGATTTTGCTGCACCTCCTAATTATTCTTTCCTTTTATAATGAAGCTGGTACCATCAGCAAATAATATAGTATCTGCTGTTGAAAACTGTTGTGGTAGATCATTAATAAAAACCAATAATAACAATGGTCTCAATACTGAGGCCTGGGGCACCTCCCAATTAACCCTTTTATGTTCAGAATGGTACACATTCCCATCCTGAGAAATTTGCACTCTTTGTTTCCTATCAGTTAAATATTACTTGAACCACTCATAGGAAATACCACAGACACCAAAATTATATAGTTTTAACAGTAAAAGATTATGATTTATGAGAGAAAACGCTTTAGAATGGTCAAAAAACAACCCACAGATCAGTTCCTTGTCCTTAATAACTTTGTAAACAATATTTAGGAAATTGAAGAGGGCTGTTTGTGTAGATTTGCATCTAGCAATCTGTCATACATTTCTCTTTCAATTATTTTCAAAAACACAGATAATAATGATAGTGGTCTGAAATTTTTAATTTCAAACTTGTTACCACTTTTATAAACTGGTGTTACTGTTGACTGCTTAAGTTTACTTGGAAACACACCAGTTTCAAAGGAGTCATTGACTATGTCCACAAGTTGAGAGACAAAATTATCATTACTATATACAGGGTTATTACAAATGATTGAAGCGATTTCACAGCTCTACAATAACTTCATTATTTGAGATATTTTCACAATGCTTTGCACACACACACAAAAACTCAAAAAGTTTTTTTTAGGCATTCACAAATGTTCGATATGTGCCCCTTTAGTGATTCGGCAGACATCAAGCCGATAATCAAGTTCCTCCCACACTCGGCGCAGCATGTCCCCATCAATGAGTTCGAAAGCATCGTTGATGCGAGCTCGCAGTTCTGGCACGTTTCTTGGTAGAGGAGGTTTAAACAGTGAATCTTTCACATAACCCCACAGAAAGAAATCGCATAGGGTTAAGTCGGGAGAGCGTGGAGACCATGACATGAATTGCTGATCATGATCTCCACCACGACCGATCCATCGGTTTTCCCTTACAGAGGCATCCACAAGCTTTAAACTGCGCATACCATCGCTGAACGGAGTTAGCAGTTGGTGGATCTTTGTTGAACTTCATCCTGAAGTGTCGTTCCACTGTTATGACTGACTGATGTGAGTACATTTCAAGCACGACATACGCTTTCTCGGCTCCTGTCGCCATTTTGTCTCACTGCACTCTCGAGCGCTCTGGCGGCAGAAACCTGAAGTGCGGCTTCAGCCGAACAAAACTTTATGAGTTTTTCTACGTATCTGTAGTGTGTCGTGACCATATGTCAATGAATGGAGCTACAGTGAATTTATGAAATCGCTTCAATCATTTGTAATAGCCCTGTATAATAATTTTGTCAGGGATACCATCAAATCCGCCGGTCATTTTACTCTTTAGTTTACTAATAGTCATTTGTACTTCTTTGGATGTTATGGGATACAGGTACATTGTCCTTTCATTTATTGGAGTTATTACCTTTGACTGTGATTATATTTAGTTGTGATTATGTTTTGGGCTACATTAATATAATGATCATTAAATATATTAGCGTTTGCCTATATGATTATTAATAAACTTTCCACACTGATTTCATTTTGTTGTTATCCTTTCTGATATATGATTCATTGTGCTTCTTTTCTGCAGCAACTATAGCTTCCCTGTGCTTTTTCCTATAAAACTGTATATATGGTTTCGAGGTAGTACTTTTCTTTGCACACTTATACAGCATATTAAGACTTTCTGATGACTCTGATTTCACTTGTTATCCATGAATTGGATTTTTTGTTTATTTTCATTCTCTTCAGAGCCAATGAAATGCCATAGCAGTATTTATAATTTGACAAGAACTTGATGAATTTTATATCTACAGAACTCTTGGTTCCCATGTTCCAATTTACATTTTTAACATGAGATGAAAGACCCTAATGCTGTTATCATTAATTAATCTTCTCTCAATATACCTCCTGTTGTCACTTTTCTCATGAGATTTCCTTAAAGTCAATTTAATTGCGTGATGGTCAGAGAAACCTGTATCCCATACCTCAGATTTAAAGCCACATTTTGTTTTGTCAATGAATTTTCGGCCAATAGTATTTTCACTTTTGCTGCCGTACCTGGTGATATCTTCTACACATATATCCCTACTGTATGTTTTTAGTAGATTAACCAGTTTCTGCCCTTAATGCTGAGTAATATATAGAAACCAGCCATTTAGTTGACATAGACTTTTGGGGTGCTGCACAAGATACATTTGCCACCAGTTTTTTTTTTTTTTCCACCCCAAAAAACAGTTACGATGTGGAGGCTGCATGTAGAGAATTTGCCATTATTACAATTTAAGAAGCCCTAATCACCTAATCATGTTCCATCAGCACGTGGAATAAACTATAAACTTGTGGATACATAACTTCGAGGATACATGTTCAACAACAAAAAAAGAAACCTTTTGACTGGGTGTAAACTGTTCATACACCACAGACAATATCAAAGCCATCTGAGACACTGTCATAAGAAGTCCACACTGTTCACTTCATCAAAAGGCATCATCTTTACAGTTGTATAGTTCAAGTGTTTGAAGAATATTGGTACAGGACTTTCATTACCATCCATTCAAGTTGACAGTTGTCCAGGAACTGAAATGCAATGATCCACCTAATACAATGACAATTCTGAGAACTAATGGTTGAAAAGATAAACAATGAAAATGAGTTTGTTAACAACATGTGGATGTCAGATGAAACCAATCTCCATCTGAGGATTTGTTAAAAAACAACATTTCCATTACTAGGCACAAAAGTATCCTCCTCACTGCACCAACAACCACTGCACAACAATGAATTTATCGTATGAGGTGCTGTGACACCATTTGACATAAATAGGACCTTCTTTTTTATTTTTTTGTTAGGATGAAAGTGGTCTAGCGAATACAGTCACATTGGATCAGTAGATTGTGATGCTCAAAATCTACAGGTATTTCCACATATTACTGACAATGGCTGGTTTCAGCAAGTTGGATCAATGTCACACAGCATAAATACTGATGGCTGTTGTAAGCCAGTTATTTGGAAACCATATAATTTCAAGAGATTGTGTTGTGGCGCTGATGAGGTCGACACCAGCATCGAGATGCGTTCGTCTTTGGATTCTGAGCATCATCTTTAGACTCTGAGCATTGTCTTTGGGCTGTTCCGCCATGTTCAGTTCTTTGTGAGCCTTGCATGTGTTTAGATGAGTAAATGAACTACTGCAAAATAGGTGTTGTTTGGTGTAACCAACCCGAACTTCCCCCTCACTGGTGACCCCGACATGACCCAGTGAGGGGGAAGTTCGGGTTTGTTACACCAAAGCTTAGAGTCCATAGACGAACGCATATCGATGCTGGTGTCGACCTTATCAGCACCACAGTGTCATTCCATGGCCTCCTGGATCTCCAGATCTATCAGCATGAAATTTTTTCTTTTGAGGTCACCTTAAATGCAAACTGTATCATAATTAACCTGCTATAACAGAAGAATTGAGAGCTAAGATCCAAGAAGCAATTGCCAAAATTCCTGTTGAAATGTACAATTTATCCAAGAGACTGCTCGAATGTTTTCACAAAAGTGGAGCTCACCTGCAAGATGTCATCTTCAAGAAATAAATTCATTTAATATAGTCTTAAATTGCATGTTTTTGACTGTGATATGAAATGATCATGTGGCATTGTTAGCCAGGAGGCCCCATCCAGGGAAGTTCGGCCACCCAGTGCAAGTCTTATTTCAGTTGACGCCATACTGGGTGACTTGTGTGACAGTGATGAGAATGAAATGATGATTAGAACACCACAACAACCAGTCCACAAGTGGAGAAAATCTCCAACCCATCCAGGACTCAAACCCAGGCCCACTGCATGGGAGGCAAGCACGTTACCACTCAGCTAAGCAGGTGGACTTCTTGACTATAATATGACACAAATAAATTTACTTAACACATTTTTTTCATAAAAATATTTAATTTTTTCAATTTCCCATTTCTCTTAATCAGCTTGCATAAGAGATGAAATCCTCTTTATGCTGGTCCAATGAGTGATGAATTGTTCCTACAAAATATCAATGACACAGTGCTTGGAACTTCACATGTTGATGAATACCTTTCAGCAAACAAATCATTATACAAAGTGGTCAGGTCAATTTCACATCCTAAGTAACATAGAGCATGTTTATGAGGCTCTTTGGAGCTAAACAATTTTAAGAAAAATGGAATTTACCACCTCTGAAGTGTCCATATGTGCAGTATTACTAGGGACAACCACACATTACTTGTGCAATAATTGGCTGACATTTCTTTAAATTAGAAGCCTTGTTACTGTTTACCACATTTGCAAATTAAATATGGTATTTAATGACTCCACCTCTAATCATCATCAGTGGTCTCATTTTAATTCTATAAATTATTATTCAAACTTTCAGTAAGTTTTCTGTTTTAGGCCTAAAATCTATGACATTTATCTCACTTTGATGTGATTTCGCACTTAAACTGGATTAATTCTAAATATTATACTGTACAGGTTGGCCTGCTTTTACGCATTTTATGACCTGGCAGCATGCTGTCTCCAAAGTAGTCAAAATATATCCTCCTTTGTCAAAAGGCCACTGTTTTCAACACTTTTCCTAAGAATGAAGTAGAACATGCTCTATAGCTATATTTCGCATCATGTTATGCATCCTGTGTGTGGTTTGAGGGTTGTATTTTTGCATATTGTTCTTCACACCTTTTTCCATTTCACTCTCACCTTGTATTACAGATATTCACAAAAAAAAAGAAATTTTGAAAAATGAATGTTGCCACACTCGCTGTGAGATGTTATTCATTTTTTTTAAAAAAAGAATTTTCCTGGTTTATGTAGAATGGTGAAATCAATATGGTTAATGGATACTCACAGCAGACATTATAGACAGAGTACCATGAAATGTCAGTTATTGTTGATTTATTGTATCTCATAGTGATAGAAATAATGTGTTACAAAACGTAATGACAACATTTGATTTGATCAAATTTGCATGGCAGTCAGTTGAACTGTAAGTTGCAATATAGATTCCATGCCTTTAAACTGGAAACAATAGTCTGAAATTACAGCTGTGACTCAGTTCTCTGTTCCACTACACTGACTCTGTACAAAGGCAAGAAACTGATCTAAATAGTAATATAATCATTCATCCACTGTAACCTGTAACGGAATTAGCCTACGACAAGAAGCTTTGACACTACACTACCATTTGACAAATTCTGAATACTGGGTCCAGCAGAACTGTAGAGAATTTAGTAACACACATTTCTATATGACTTAACTTGTGGAAAATAGTTAAAAATATGCAAGTATGTAGATGCTTGCGATGAAATCTTACCAGTTTCTCCCTGGTGGTACTGCAAACATCCAGCTGGAGCCCTCTGGTTGAAAACAATCTGGGACACCTGCACTATCAAACAATTCATTTACTATCACTTCTACTGCTTTTCTTTCAATGGAAGTTGCATTTCATAGAATTGTTTAGTAATTTGCTGTTATATTTATATGTATTATAAGAAACTCACAAATAGTACAAAAATACACTACTTTTATGTGACTTAGTTTTTCCCTTACTATCTCAGTTCAATGGCAAAATTAATTAACAATTCATTTTAGTTCTTTGCAGCACAACATATAATTTTAATGTCTTTTTCAAAAGGAAACTGAAAACTATTAGTATCTGAAGAGAATAGTGATAAGCTGGAACAGGGCTGAAATATTTAAAATAGACTTGAATCTTAGTTTTAAGTACAAACTTCTCCATGAAACTGAGGTTGGGGAACACAAAAATAATATGCAAGAACCTGCAAGGAAAGAAAAGTTGCTTCATGTCAAGAGAGAGATAAGAGGATATCTTTATTTTCATTTTTTTTTTAACATGATAATAGTCTCTTGTCACTTTCTAGTCATCTTTACCTTGTATCATTCCCAATATCTTGTATCATTCCCACTCAATTGGAAGCAATGTTTTCTCACTCTCAACAGTCTAACCTATTCTGTTGAAATTTTAATGTTACCGGTATGCAATACATATGGTTTCTACAGATGTCGCTATGTGTATGTTTCCAAATCAACTGTTAGTAGTTTTGTGTTATTCTCTGAATATTGAGTTGTGAATGAGGTTTTTCTGTGCTTATATGTCATGCCTGTATGGTCAGACCACTTCCCAATAGGTTATGGGCCCAGGTAATGTGATCAGCAAAAACATTTCTCAATTAGATGAAAATTTACATCCATAAGCTTAAAAGTTTGGAAACTGATAAGTCACTTAACCCTCTGAGGCACAGTGGCTCTGTTTCAGTCCACCTAGCCTCTTCTTTTTCAGCCAAGTGACATTGTGGCTTCTCAAACCTACATAGTGCTGTCATTGCAGGAATTTTTGTAAATAGGACCAGAGTCTGCTTCTTTGGTGTAAGACAGTTTCTAATGCTAGTATTTACTTACATTGTGTTGCCTGCTGTTCAATTCACTCATGCAAAACATTTCTTGTGCATATACAAGGAATATATATATATATATATATATATATATATATATATATATATATATATATATATATATATATATATATATATATATATATATATATATATACACACACGAAAGTGCTGGCAGGTCGATAGACACACAAACAAACACAAACATGCACACAAAATTCAAGCTTTCGCAACCAACGGTTGCTTCGTCAGGTAAGAGGGAAGGAGAGGGAAAGACGAAAGGATGTGGGTTTTAAGGGAGAGGGTAAGGAGTCATTCCAATCCCGGGAGCGGAAAGACTTACCTTAGGGGGAAAAAAGGACAGGTATACACTCGCACACACACACATATCCACCCGCACATACACAGACACAAGCCATGATATTTAGATATATTTTTCCCACGTGGAATGTTTCCCTCTATTTTATATATATACAAAGATGATGTGACTTACCAAACGAAAGCGCTGGCACGTCGATAGACACACAAACAAACACAAACATACACACAAAATTCAAGCTTTCGCAACAAACTGTTGCCTGATCAGGAAAGAGGGAAGGAGAGGGAAAGACGAAAGGATGTGGGTTTTAAGGGAGAGGGTAAGGAGTCATTCCAATCCGGGGAGTGGAAAGACTTACCTTAGGGGGAAAAAAGGACGGGTATACACTCGCGCACACTCACACATATCCATCCACACATATACAGACACAAGCAGACATATTTAAAGACCAAAATAAAATATGCGAGCGTAATTTGGCTAGGGTGAAGGCATGTTTTCGGAGGGAATGTAAATAAAACTTAATGGGGTCGTTGGGGGGGGGGGGGGGTGTTGTGAGGGTGACATGGTATTAGAAGGTGGAAAGTGTAACGTGAGGTTGAAATGAAAATGAAAATGACAATAACTGGAGAAAGTAACTGGAGATCTGTTGTGAAAAAAGGCGAAAAAGTGTTGGTTAAAGCTGGGCTATGTTGACCCTGTTGTGAACTTGGGTTGGTAGACAACGATGTGCACAGAGGTTAGCTGGTTGTGTTGCCGCCAAAACACGTTAAAGGATGGAGAAATTCGGGAAAATTTCGAAAAAACGGCGTGTAAATGTATTAAAAAGAGTGGTTTTGTGGTGGCAGATTATGAAAATGAGGCTAACAATTGTCTGGCGAAGAAATAATGACGTTAAAACCTGTGGGAAGCGGCTAAAAATTATCAGTGATGTGGGAAAAACGGAAATGGAAATAAAGCGAAAGTTATCAGAACTAGACGAAATGGTTGTTTAATAGGTGAAAGGAACTATTTGTGGACCAGAAACAGTGGATTTTATAGCAGCGGTAGTGTTGAAGGCGGAAAAAAAAATTTTTTTTTGGTTATGGTTTGGAAGTGGGTGACGTATTATTGGCATCATTTGGGGCCACTGTGCTTGACTATGTGTGTCCAGACCTAACTTATATATTTTCCTCCCCAGAACACAACGTCTAGGAAAATGCTGTATGAGAAAGGAATATTAGAAATTTTGGATGAAGTTACATCTGAACATGAATTAGAAAGTGATGAAAGTGACCTTGATGCCAATCCTGATTCTGTTGTGGACATTATTGTTGAAGAAAGTGGCATTAAGAAGCCTCCCATTTAAACTCCTGGGAGTCCTAATAATTTCTGAGAGTGAAAGTGATTATGATGACAATGATGATGATAGTTTTAGTAGTGATTATGATGTGCCTTCATCTTCTCTTGCCACTAACACATGGAGTCAAATTTTTAGTGGTGGTATAAAGTGTCTTGTTGTAAAGTGCAAATTGAAAGATGAAGGTAACACATGGCACCACATAGTTTCTTTTCAGTGATTTTCTGTGATAATTTGATTGAAGATTTAGTGTTTCAAACAAACTCATACACCACTCAAAAAGCGAAACCACTTAACCTCTAACCAAAGACGAAATGTTAGTTTTTCAACCAATAAATTCTTTCATGGAATTAAAACAACCTCATAGTTACTATGACTGTTGATCTTGTCATGAAGTGCTAAGACACAATTATGTAAGTTCACTCATTACACTAAATAGATGTGTTTGACTACTATCACATATTCATTTCATTGATGCCAAGAGGGGATTCTCCTAATTACAATAAGCTTTATAAGACCAATGCTTGACATATTGACCAATAATTAAGCATGGTGAAATTCAATGATAGAATTATTTAATAAGCAGTACATTTCCAAGAAACCCCTCAAAAGAGGATATAAGGTATGGCTTTGAGCTGATAAATTAGAAATTGTTTACGGGTTTCAAGTGTACACTGGGAAAGAAAGATTCGTCTGAGGTTAATTTAGGACAAAGAGTTATATTTGATTTATGTGAGGGTCTGGAAGTGAATTGTTACCATACACTTTTTGATAACTACATCACAAGTTTGTCATAAGTAGAAAAGCTAACACAACATGAGATGCCAAGTTGTGGTATTGTCAAGCATGATCGCAAGGTTTGCCACAACCGGAGCATGAGAAAGAGCTCAGTAAAGGGGACTCTGATTGATTAGTGAGGAATGATGGAGCAACCTGTATAAAATGGAAGGAAAAAGGAACTGTAATGGTTTTATCTACCATCATTTCTCTAGGTGACATTTCTGTTGTAAGCAGAAAGGGTGCTGATGGTAGCATAAAGCAAATTGCCTGTCCTAACATTGCTAAGGCATATTGTGTGAATATGAGATGTGTTGACATAGCTGATGTCCTAACATTGCTAAGGCGTATTATGTGAATATGGGATACATTGACAAAGTTGATGTGATGATCATTCTAGACAATTGACAGCAAAGCAAAAAGATCCTGGATAAGATTGTTTTGGTATTTTGTTGATGTATCTGTTGTGAATTCATTTATTTTGTACACACTGTGCAACACTGGTAGGAGTTTATGACTCAATGAATTCAGAAGGAACGTCGTAACTGATTTAGTAGGTATTAGAAAATTGAGAGATTTATCAGATCCATTACGTAGTACACAATTCCCTTAGAGATTCAGCCATAGGTCCCCATGGAAAAAGAGAAAGGTGGAATCAAAATGTGCACCATACTATGGGGCTCCAAAACATTGTGCATACTATAGTATGAAAAAAAAACCCTTATAGATCCAGATGAAGTTGTGAAACATGTGATGTAGGCTTATGCTTGTCATCTAACAGGAAACATTTCATTCCTTTCCATAATTAGCTGCATATTTGAGTGTATGTAGGATATGTTGTGCATGTTTTATATATTGTGGATCTTGCTAAGATTTGCTGCAGCGGCTTCAAATGAAGCCACCTCCTAACTTTTATGCAAACGTAAAAAAAAAAAAAATTAGTAACTTGCTATTTTCATTTCCTTATTGGGTAATTGATTTACTTTAATCAAATGCAGTGGTTTTATGCTCTGTGCCTCAAAGGATTAACATGACGCATATAGAGCATATGACTGATACATAGAGATGGAGTAGAAATGCTCTCATTTGATAACTACAACACATGGAAAATACAAATTGAAGCACTACTCACCAAAAACAACAGATGGGGATATATATATACGAGCTGCTCGCAGTTGCACAAGCTATATAGAAAGCTTAGCTAGGAGCAGACAGAAAAGGAAAAGCATGCTTGATTTAATCCATCAATCCCACTGACCTGAAGAAAGTACAGAACTGCACTACATCATGTCTGGTAAGGCTTAAACTTGAATCTTCCTACGCATACAAAAAGACATGCTCACAAAGCAATAGTGTGCAAAAGCCTCACACTTCCCAGAATGCAATCTAGTAATAACCTGACACATTTTACTAAATTCCTCGATGCTGTGCATAAGTTACAAGCAATGGATGTTGAAATAAACAATGATATGATGTCAATAATGCTGCTCTATAGCCTTCCATATAGCTCCAACAATTTTACATGTGTTATTGAATCTACATTTACATCTGTAATCTGCAAAATCATCATGAAGTGCATGGCAGTGGGTACATCCCACTTTACCAATTACTATGTATCAATTACTATGGTTTCTTCTCATTCCGTTCACATATGGACCACGGAGAGAATGACTGTTTCAGTGCCTCTGTGCATGCTGCAATTATTCTGATCTTGTCCTCACAATCGCTGTGTGAGAGATATGTAGAGAATTACAGTATATTCCTAAAGTCGCCATTTAAAGCCAGTTCTTTAAACTTTGTTAGAAGACTTTCTCAGATTAGTTTACTCATATCTTCAAGAATCCACCAGCTCAGTTTCTTCAGCACCTCGATAACACTCTACCATAGATCATACAAAACTGTGACCATTCATGCTTCCCTTCTCTGTATATGTTCAGTATCCCCTGTTAATCCAATCTGGTATGGGTCCAACCCATTGAGAAATGTTCTAGAACTGGTCATGTGAGTGTTCTGTGATCAAGACCCTATGTAGACTGACTGCACTTCCCCGGCTTTCTACAAATAAACTGAAGTCTGCCAATTACTTTATCCGTAACTGAGCCTGTGTCATCATTTCACTTCATATCCCCACAAAGTGTTACAACCAGGTATTTGTGTGAGTTGGTCGATTCCAGCAGTTACTAATTGACATTAGTCATAGGATACTACATTTTTCCATATTGCGAAGTGCACAATTTTACATTTTTTAACATTTAAAGCAAGTTGCCAGTCTTTGCACCAATTGTGACTCTAGCACGCGTCACACGGGTGGACCATATTATGAAATAGGTGGGCCTAACTTCGAGTTCATGTTGATAAATATGAAGGACAAAATATAATTTAAAATCTTAATTTATGCACCTTACAAAATTCTGTTAATAAATTCATAGCAGACATCATGAAATGCCAAATTTGATGTGTAATGCAGAGCTATTTTAATTTTATAAAATAAAGTTTGACTTTGAATTTTGATTCTGAAATTGGTCTGTTACCAAATTACCTGAAGTCTTCTCTAAAGTTTTTAGTTACATCAGGAGATGAGTCCAATTATCGTCCTATAACTGCCTCTCACACTGAGTCTTGTCCAAACAATCTCACACACAGCTTCAATTTCTATCTCTGTGGATGGATTTGAGTTTCTTGTCTGCTGTGGTAAATACACTACCTCTACTTCCCATTTGCCTAGATTAGATTAGATTAGATTAGATTAATACTAGTTCCATGGATAATGAATACGATATTTCGTAATGATGTGGAACGAGTCAAATTTTCCAATACATGACATAATTAGGTTAATTTAACAACATACTTAAGTTAATATAACAACTTTATTTTTTTGTGTTTTTTTGTTTTTCTTTATTTTTTATTTTTATTTTATTTTTTTAATATTTTTGGTTTTTTTCTTTTTTTCTTAATTTATATCTAAAAATTCCTCTATGGAGTAGAAGGAGTTGTCATTCAGAAATTCTTTTAATTTCTTCTTAAATACTTGTTGGTTATCTGTCAGACTTCTGATACTATTTGGTAAGTGACCAAAGACTTTAGTGCCAGTATAATTCACCCCTTTCTGTGCCAAAGTTAGATTTAATCTTGAATAGTGAAGATCGTCCTTTCTCCTAGTATTGTAGTTATGCACACTGCTATTACTTTTGAATTGAGTTTGGTTGTTAATAACAAATTTCATAAGAGAGTATATATACTGAGAAGCTACTGTGAATATCCCTAGATCCTTAAATAAATGTCTGCAGGATGATCTTGGGTGGACTCCAGCTATTATTCTGATTACACGCTTTTGTGCAATAAATACTTTATTCCTCAGTGATGAATTACCCCAAAATATGATGCCATATGAAAGCAATGAGTGAAAATAGGCGTAGTAAGCTAATTTACTAAGATGTTTATCACCAAAATTTGCAATGACCCTTATTGCATAAGCAGCTGAACTCAAACGTTTCAGCAGATCATCAATGTGTTTCTTCCAATTTAATCTCTCATCAATGGACATACCTAAAAATTTGGAATATTCTACCTTAGCTATATGCTTCTGATTAAGGTCTATATTTATTAATGGCGTCATACCATTCACTGTACGGAACTATATGTACTGTGTCTTATCAAAATTCAGTGAGAGTCCGTTTACAAGGAACCACTTAGTAATTTTCTGAAAGACAGTATTGACAATTTCATCAGTTAATTCTTGTTTCTCAGGTGTGATTACTATACTTGTATCATCAGCGAAGAGAACTAACTTTGCCTCTTCATGAATATAGAATGGCAAGTCATTAATATATAATAATAACAACAAAGGACCCATGACTGACCCTTGTGGAACCCCATTCTTGATAGTTCCCCAGTTTGAGGAATGTGCTGATCTTTGCAAGTTACGAGAACTACTTATTTCAACTTTCTGCACTCTTCCAGTTAGGTACGAATTAAACCATTTGTGCACTGTCCCACTCATGCCACAATACTTGAGCTTGTCTAGCAGAATTTCATGATTTACACAATCAAAAGCCTTTGAGAGATCACAAAAAATCCCAATGGGTGGTGTTCGGTTATTCAGATCATTCAAAATTCGACTGGTGAAAGCATATATGGCATTTTCTGTTGAAAAACCTTTCTGGAAACCAAACTGACATTTTGTTAGTACTTCATTTTTACAGATATGTGAAGCTACTCTTGAATACATTACTTTCTCAAAAATTTTGGATAAAGCTATTAGAAGGGAGATTGGACGGTAATTGTTGACATCAGATCTATCCCCCTTTTTATGCAAAGGTATAACAATAGCATATTTCAGTCTATCAGGGAAAATGCCCTGTTCCAGAGAGCTATTACACAGGTGGCTGAGAATCTTACTTATCTGTTGAGAACAAGCTTTTAGTATTTTGCTGGAAATGCCATCAATTCCATGTGAGTTTTTGCTTTTAAGCAAGTTTATTATTTTCCTAATTTCAGAGGGAGAAGTGGGTGAGATTTCAATTGTATCAAATTGCATAGGTATGGCCTCTTCCATTAACAGCCTAGCATCTTCTAACGAACACCTGGATCCTACTATATCCGCAACATTTAGAAAATGATTATTAAAAATATTTTCAACTTCTGACTTTTTGTTCGTAAAGTTTTCATTCAATTTGATGGTAATACTGTCTTCCTCTGCTCTTGGTTGACCTGTTTCTCTTTTAATAATATTCCAAATTGTTTTAATTTTATTATCAGAGTTGCTGATTTCAGACATGATACACATACTCCTGGATTTTTTAATAACTTTTCTTAATATAACACAGTAGTTTTTATAATTTTTGATAGTTTCTGGGTCACTACTCTTTCTTGCTGTCAGATACATTTCCCTTTTCCGGTTACAAGATATTTTTATACCCTTAGTAAGCCATGGTTTGTTACAAGGTTTCTTACGAGTATATTTAACTATTTTCTTGGGGAAGCAGTTTTCAAATGCATTTACAAAAATGTCATGAAATAAATTATATTTTAAATTGGCATCAGGTTCACGGTACACCTCATCCCAGTCTAACTGCTGTAGGCTTTCCCTGAAATTTGCAATTGTTAAATCGTTGACTGAACGTACTACTTTGGAGGACTGTTTAGTATTGCTGAATGGAGCTATGTCATATATTGTAACTAGCTGTGCACCATGATCAGAAAGACCATTCTCAACAGGCTGAGCATTTATCTGGTTAAACTTATCTTGGTCTATAAAGAAGTTATCTATCAGTGAGCTGCTATCTTTTACCACCCGAGTAGGAAAATCAATAACGGGTGTCAAATTGAAAGAACCGAGTAATACTTCAAGGTCATTTTTCCTATTACCCTCTTTCAGAGAATCTACATTGAAGTCCCCACAAATAATAATTTGCTTCCCCCTGTATGACAGATAGCACAACAAGGAGTCCAAATTTTTCAGAAATAGATGAAAATTTCCTGATGGGGACCTATATACAGTTACAATTATAAATGTGCCTTTATTTAATTTAAGCTCACAGGCACATGCTTCTATATGTTTCTCTACACAAAACTTTTTTGTTTCTATACTTTTTGCACAATGATAACTTTTGACATATATGGCAACTCCTCCTTTCTCCATATTTTCTCTCATTACATGTGCAGAGAGCTTATAACCACTTACATTTACCTTATCCATATCAGTAACAATGTGATGCTCAGACAGGCATAGTATATCTATTTCATTCTCAGCTTCTAAATCTTCTAAACAAACCAGAAGCTCATCTACTTTATTCTTTAAACTCCCAATATTTTGATGAAATATACTTACATTATTTTTAATTATACTTTTATGAGGACCTTTCCTTATTCTAACATTTGCAGTACTCTCCTGTCTGAGTTTCTCATTGTGCTTAGGCCTAGTTCCAATACCAGTGGTCACATGGTGTTCAGAGAGGCAGATTATGTCAACTGGGTTGGGTGACTTTAATTCATCAATGCAATTACCTAGGACTGAGATACAACTTGGTGGAGATGAAATTTCTGGTGATTGGTGAAAATTTATAATTGATAGCTGTGATTGGTGATCCAATGTGCTAGAATTGTGCTGTTTAATTTCTTTCCTAAACTGAAGATTTGTTTCAATCCTGACCTCTCGTAGAACTTGACATCTTTCTGTCTTACCTATCCTAAAAAAGGTGCTGCTCCAACACCTGTAACCACTGGTATTTTACCATTCATGGCAGTGCCTCCCCCCCTTAAATTTCCTGCTATTACCCCAGCCAGTTTCCCCTTCCCTTTCCTGTTGAGATGTAGGCCGTGCCTGTTATAGTCCCACCTACTGAGATAATCAACAGGAACCACACCAATATGAGCCCCCCACCCGACCCAAGCAGCCGTTCCAACTCCAAATTAACTCTCCCAACAGAAGAGTTCAAATGAGGCCGGTCATGGCGTCTCAGGACAGATACAAATTCAACATTGGTGTGTCTTGATGACGACGCAATCTTTACCAGGTCACACTCTATACTGTACCCAGGATCTCTGTCGATGCTGTTCCCTGGCCCTCCCACAATAACCACGGTGTCTTCCCTGGTAAATCCTTTACAGAGTGAACCTAAATCCTCTGTCACCTGATCCAGACTAGCACCTGGTTTGAAAAAATTTGTGACCTGGTATTCTGGTCCTAATTCCTTCTGCAGAAGTTGGCCTACACCTCTGGCATGAGAACTGCCTAACAACAAAACTTTCTTCCTTTTCGATGACTTTCCTACATTCTTTTTCAATTTCCTATCGAAAGTTTGTTGTGTCCTAGCTTTTTGTTATACACTTAAATTTCCTCAAAAATTCTGACTACTATCAATTTCAGGTTTCAACCAGCTTTCTGAGCCCAGTATTATGCGAGCTTCACTGCTTTTCAAATGGTTCAAATGGCTCTGAGCACTATGGGACTTAACATCTATGGTCATCAGTCCCCTAGAACTTAGAACTACTTAAACCTAACTAACCTAAGGACATCACACAACACCCAGTCATCACGAGGCAGAGAAAATCCCTGACCCCGCCGGGAATTGAACCCGGGAACCTGGGCATGGGAAGTGAGAACGCTACCGCACGACCACGAGCTGTGAACACTGCTTTTCAGGAGTGCTTCAAACTCTGCCACTTCCTTGCGAATGCATCGGCAGTTGACCGTTAGGATTTTAATACTCTCACCTGTTGGAGGCATTTCTTTTGATCTTCTTCTGGATTTCCTTCAGCTGTCATTATCTGGATTGGATGGTGAGTTGCCTAATCTAAAAACACCCGTACATGGATCCCACACAAGGTCAGCTATGTGAGTAGCAGCTTCTGGTGTGTAGTGCACACCTGACCCATTTAGGGGACCCTACAGTTCTCATACCTATGGCACAAATTCAGGAAGTCACAGCCTAGCTTGCCATAGAACCTTCAAAGTCTCTGGTTCAGTCCTTCCACTTGACTCACAACCATAGAGCCACAATTATTCTGGGGATAATGCTGATAATTGTGAGCTTCATTGAAACTCTATGTGCCAGGTTATTCTTCTCAACCTTCTCTGCCAGTCAGTGAAATGACCCAAGTATGACCTATGGGGCCCAACGACATAGCATCATTTGTTCCAACGTGTTTCACAATCTGCATTTGGTTGCATCCTGTTCCCTCAATGTTTGCCAAAGTAGCCTCTTCAACATGTTGAGTGAGGGCCCCCAGTCATACACACTGAATGCACCTGGTGACCTTTCCTGTCTCTTGCTGCCATTTCCCTAACGGGTACCATCTTTTACCATACGGTTGAATTGATGACAATTAACAGATCCCTACCCTTTTGCGTTTGCCTCCTCTTGACACCAGACAAAACAAATTCCCCCAAAACAGGTGAAGTGAGTCCTATTGGCTCAGTTTCAGTTTCTGTGAAAGACAGCACCTCAAAGTTAGGGGGATTAGTGCGACACCCTGAGTCCTCCACGGTTCCCATCCACCCAGTACAGGACGCCTAGATCTACCATTGAAATGCCACCCACAGTCAAGCGGATGAGTAATGACAGATCCCATACGTTCTGCAGAGGAGATGGGATCCACAGGAGTGGATAGTAATTGATGTGCTTATGGTACCAGTACCACAGTTACTTAACTCTTGGGAGCTCTTACAACGCAACAACCTTCAGCAGCTGCCAATTATTTGACAGTAGTCAGGGCAATTTCCAGCTCCTTGTCTATTAGCTCATACCATGTTCAAGAAAGGCATTCACAATGCCGCTGCATTTTAACTAGTGCAATGTATTATGGGATAGTGAACAAATAACTTTAAATTAAGATCAATGATTATCTTTTAATCTGTTGAACGAAAAAGTCGCTAATTGCCAATATGAACTGAAGTAAATACACAAAGTGAGATTTCTATTAAGGCAACAGAAAAACCTGTGGTAAAATTTATTAGTTTCCCACAACTTTTCGAGATTAATGTAGGTGTTAGCAAACTCGAGGACAATGTTAATTTACGATAAATATAGATAATATATAGAGCTACTCCCCTTTAAGGTAAAACTAGATGTAACACAAGTCTTGCGCATAATATGTAAAAGAGGCCATAGGGAGCACTGTCGTCCTCTTTTTTCCAGACTCAGAAAACTCACAATTATAAATTTATACATCTATGTGTCTGTACTCTATATCAAAAACAATATTTCAGAGTTTATTGCCAGAGGGGAAATACATGATAACAACACCATGGCTAAGGGTAATTTAGACATACCACGCCACATATTAGCAAGAACAGGAAATTCCCACAAAGTTAACCCTCTCAAAATGCCAATTTATGTTCAGTCTATGGATATAATTTTTTTTAAAATTAAGTGGTACAGATGGCTGTCAGATCATCCATTCTATGACATTAAAGAATTCTTTGAGGTGCCTGAGGAGGATATTAGCATTTCAAAGTTGTCTGTAGTTAAACATATTATTGTGTGCTGTGGTTAATTGTGTGTAATTACATAGTGTATACAATAAACAATACAATAGTATATTATATTATAGTATAGCCTATTGCATTAACTTCTAGAAGCTATCCTGGTGTAATTTGGTACATTGCCATGCTTGAAATGTATTCTCTAATGTACTGACACTTGTGTATTTTATTATTCTGTATGTACTAGTACATCCTGTATGACGAAGCCAATATCACTGTAAAATGATCTATGGTGAGTAAAATTCTTGATTCTTGATGCTATCTCGTACAGTCACTAAATCACATACGCCGTTTTGTTACAAATTAGATTATGCAAATGTCAATGATAGCTTCCGAAACTTTAAAAAATGCACGTTCGTGTGCATCGATACCAGGCCCGGATCTGAGGACGGGAAAGGGAGGGGTGCAAGTTGGGGTATTTCAGGGGACACCAAATTCATACTGTTGAAAAAAGCCTTGTGTCACAAAGGACCTAGAATCCAGCTGAAAAAAGCCTTGTGTCACAAAGCACCTAGAATGCAGCACACGCTGGCCTATTATCGATTATTCATATGGATTTTGAACATTTTTGAACATATTCTAAGTTGATTTATGAACAAATCATAAGCTGGTTTTTGAATGCATGCATAGTGTAGGTGATGTCTCTGCCAGGGGAATTACGATCGCAAATAGATATAAAAAACTTTCCCGCAGACACAAGGGACTGAGCTATACGAGCTGAGCTGAATAAAACCGAACCCGGGAATGCCAATCGCTGTTTGTTTATGTGGTTGATTGGGTATGCGAATGATCAGCGTTGTTATAATCAGCGAAATCCATGGTTTCAGAGTGGAAATAAACAAATAACATGAATAACGGATAGGAAAGATTACATATTATCTTCTCCTTGCATCCAAGAAAATGAAATTTTGACAGAAAATAATGTTTGCCAGATCGCTACACTACCCGCCGTACAGTACCCGATTAGTGACCGCTTTACGGTCTATTCTGGGAATAGCGCGAAAACGCTTTTACGAACACGTAGTAACGTCTAACCAGCGAATAAGCGCGGGATAACTGAACCTGTGATTCCGGCAGGGCTCGTGAATTTTCCGGAGAATAAGTTTTTACAATGGTAGGAATAGTTACAGAGTTAGTGATAACAAGATTGCTTGTTAGAACGACGAAGAAGAAGAAACGGGGATATCACACAAATTATACGAAAGAATATTACGATTCCAAATTTATATAAAAATTTCGTACTACTACTTTTCGATCTTATGCTTGAGAGACTGGAGCATATGAATGAAATGTGAAACTATTTCCTATCATAAAATTTTTTGCTTGTAGTAGGCCTAACAGGCATTTGATATTGGTACTTCGTGAATTATGTTTTGTCGTATTATTTATGTAAATGAGGTATATAAATATGATCATTTGTGCCAAAAGCATCTCGCTTCTTTGGCGTTACATTAGCTGCATTATTTGAAGGGCCTATTTCGTTTTATCTAACAGTGACAAACGTAATCAAATCTAGAAACCTCACCAGTCATGGGTAGCCTACTATTCATGTTAACAGCCAACAGTGGTTGTTTTTGAAGATCACTGCCCTTCAAATGATAGAGGCAATGGTAAGAAAATCGGTTAAAGCATTTAATTATCCAGACGAGTCTCATTCGCATCCTGCATCAACAGAATTTCCATGCCTATCATTTGTCACTACATCA
Source organism: Schistocerca piceifrons (assembly GCF_021461385.2). NCBI lineage: Eukaryota > Metazoa > Arthropoda > Insecta > Orthoptera > Acrididae > Schistocerca > Schistocerca piceifrons. The sequence goes on along the minus strand of NC_060139.1, from coordinate 315,423,666 downwards.
GGCACTCGGTGACCGTGATTTCTAACATCGTACAGAATTTTATCGCTTGCCATTCAGCAACTAAGAGACGACCTTACGTTTTTCCAACATGTGTTCTTTAGTAATGAAGCAACGTTTACTAATTTAACTGGCCGACTGGGAGCGGGAGAGGCATCACAGGACGTTTTAATTTCCTATGTCCTCAATATAGGCTTGATGGCTTCCATTACAAAACATATACGTTTGAAATACAGTGACGTGCGATAAATAATGCTGTGGGCAGTGCACTTTGGCATACTTAAGACCTAATAACATGTCTTACATTTCCCAAACATACATGTTTAAAAAAAACACACTCTTCAGAAAGATGTGCGCTACAAAATGAAAATATTTTTGAAAAGTCGATTTTTTTTTAAATTTTTACGTCTTCTCTCAAACGCTTCAGTGGGCAACAGTATGCAAAGAGCTGTGTAAATGTCCCAGACGAAAATGTAGTAGCTAATGAATATCGCAATTTCATACATTCGTGGAACTAGTTCATCAGTTTTCTTTCCAGAAGTCTGAAGTGCCGATCAACAACTTCTTTCATTATATCGACGACTAGTACACCTTGAAAATGTTGAAGGGTGCTGAATGTCGTCAACAAGAAGAAATAACTATCGTAGTCACATGGAACTTCAATGACTTGATTCTTCTCCGTATTCTAATCCGTACTCTAAATTATGACGTAATCCAGATCGTTGCTCAAAAAGAATGGTTTCTCACAGGAAAGAGATAAGTTATCAGGTCGAACATTTCAGATTTTTAATGAGTACATGTAAAGAAAGCGCGTTACGGAACACTTTTCTCTGGCTAGCGCTTCCATCTGAAATCAAAACTGAATCTTTCCACGTATTTTTTTTTCAAGTAGTGAAACAATAAAGCAGTTACTTCGTTCTGAACCCTCTTGGTAAGTCCTTCATGATAAGCGATCACCATAACTCCATCAATAGAAAAAATTGCCTCTCACAAAATTATCCTTCATATGGTTTCCTAAAGAAAGTTCACAAAACTAACCTCAGTAAATTATTTTGTAGAAATAAATTTGTTTTAGTAGAAATTTTTGAGCTGCAACAGTTCAAGACAGAGGTTTTAGCTGTATTTGGCTAATGAAAATAGTTGTGGGTTTCGGTCATGGCTACCAAAACGCATCAGAATCACAAAAAAAGATTACATTTAATTTTTATTTTACTTGAGGGACGTTGCGTTAGACATCCTGCTTTTTTCTTAAATTTTGGTTATCTATTTGCGTACGCAAGGTACTACAAAGCTGCAATGTGACGAGTATTTGATTTATGTGTAATTAATATCCACATGTGTACAATATGTTACGGTCCAAGAGACATTATATTACAAACACGACAGCATTAAACTGATAACGGTCCGTTGCACACAATACGTTCCCGATATCAAACCACTCAGCTAATATCCATGAGCAACTTCGAATAATTTGACTGTAGGTTTCATGTCCACCCCGCATATTCCCAGAACAAGCAAAAATGATACATTACGTCAGCGCCTACTGTCGTGGCTGGGTCATGTCAGCTGAAAGTGAAATGGTGTAAAAAAAACTGAGTGTGAGTGTGAAGCAGCGGAAAAATATTTATATGTTTTAGTGCCCTTAAAGAAAAGGTTCTTGAGACACAAAGCTGGAATGAAAATATTACATGATTAGAACCTCTGCATATCAGGTATCCAAGTAACTAAAAATCCATCAGCTACAATTGATGGTGTATCATTTTTGAGAAGAAAAGATCACAAAGTGCTATGAACTACAAGTAACAACAAAGGAAGACCATTCTACGGTATTTCATAATATGGCATACAAACCTTAATTTCCCATATTCGGCTCAGGTCGCTTCTGCTCAAATTCATAGTAATACTGATTGGGTCTCTCACGCTGTCCACGTCAAAGTACACTGAAAACAGAAATCAAGCATGATGATCACTGAACATAAAGATATGGAAATAATTAGTCATGTAAACCATGAAGCTGCTGTTTTGTTTAAATCCACGTTCCAAGGTTTTTACACTATTTGTATCGGAATTGTGTGGAACGAGCCTGTTTACATAATGCAGTACCTCCGTTGCAAGTGGCAATGGCCCGTCAAGTTTGCAAGTCTATATCGTGCACTTCGCCTCGATGCATAAATTCTCAACTTCACTGGGCTGAATGTAGCTGTGCCCACTGAAACAATGGGCATAGGATTTTCTTTTCTTCGGGTTATTCATACGTAATGTATAGCCTATAAGGTGAAATGGCGATTTAAAATGCAGTATGCTGCCTAAACTCCCCATTGAAATTATAAGGAGGAGATTTTGAGAGGTCGGGTAGTGGCTGGTTAATTCCAAATATTGCGTTATCAATCAGCATAATACATTATTACATTAAAGGTTAGCCGTTTATAATTATTTGGATCTTGCTGTATTTCACGTGTGTCTAAAAATTACCACATTATAAAATTTACATAGTTCAAAATGGTTCAAATGGCTCTGAGCACTATGGGACTTTACATCTGAGGTCTTCAGTCCCCTAGAACTTAGAACTACTTAAACCTAACTAATCTGACGACATCACACACATCCATGCCCGAGGCAGGATTCGAACCTGTGACAGTAGCGGTCGCGCGGTTCCAGACTGAAGCGCCTAGAACCGCTCGCCGCCGCGACCGAACCCAGTTCCCTCTGAGCATCCATAGCGTACGGATCTCCGTGCCGGCACGTTCACAGGAGCTCAGTCCGTCAGTTCACCTGATGATGGCGACATGTATGATCGCCGAAATATTGTGCCCGTTGGACACTGTAGACCGGCAGTACAGCCGTGGATATTTTGATTATCAAATACGCCGGGAGAAACTCAAGAATCACACTATCTCCCCTACTTCGCGATAATACAAAGCGAGCTGCTCTTCTTTGTACTTTTTCGATGTCATCCGCAACAAATGCAAGCTTGGACATAAATGCAGACGCTAGCCAAGCTTGCAGGATGGGCTGTTGTATCTGACCACGAACGGCACCAGTGCAGTGTCCTCAATACGTTGCACGTGTCATTCATAGACGTAACAGTGTTTTGTGTAATTTTGTGTCGGAACTACGTGAATTAGAATGTGGGCAAATTGTTAGTGCTCGTATGGTGGGGGCTTCCCGAAACCATGGTAGCTGAAGTGTTTTATGCTTCAAGAGCCACCTACCGAAGATTTATACCGCATACAAGGAAAGTGGAAAAACAACATCCGCTAAACCACCACGCGGAAAAAGTGTGTTTCGAGTGATCGAGACAGACGGTCATTTAACAGAACTCTGACGAAAAATAAGAGGACGACAGGTGCAAAAATCACTGTAGAACTGAAGTCTAACTAGCAAGCCCTGCCACCACCAAAAGAACAAGAAGGGAGCATCATAAGCAGGGAATGGAAGGGCAACTGGAATTCCAGAATCACTCGTCAGTGATACAAATACCCGTAACGGGAAAACGTGGTATCTAAGCCATAAAAACTGGACTATGGCATATCGAAAGAAGTCATTTGGTCGGATGAGTCTACTTTCACACTGTTCCCAACTAATGGATGGGTTTGCGTCCCAAGAACGACACATGGCAGAAATTCGGTTATGGTTTCGGCAGCCATATTGCGGCATTCCGTGAGGCCCATGGCTGCACTGCTAGGTCGCATTACTGCCAGGGACTATTTGACCACTGTGGCTCATCAGGTCCATTCCATAGCACTTTGTTTGTTCCCCAATGGCGACGCTGTGTTCCAAGGCGACAGTGCCACTGTTCATACAGCTCGCATCGTCCGGGACAGGTTCTGTGAGCACGATGATGAATTAACGCATCTCCCCTCCAACGTTACTGACTCTTTGTGGGCCGGCCAGTGTGGCCGAGCGGTTCTAGGCGCTTCAGTCTGGACCCGCGCGACCGCTAAGGTCGCAGGTTCGAATCCTGCCTCGGGCATGGATGTGTGTGATGTCCTTAGGTTAGTTAGGTTTAAGTAGTTCTAAGTTCTAGGGGACTGATGACCTCAGATGTTAAGTCCCATAGTGCTCAGAGCCATTTGAACCATTTGAAGTGTTTGTGGTCTACTTTGGAGAGAAGGTTGCGTTATCGCTATCCACCTTCGTCATCAGTACTTCGACTTGCCACTATTTTGTAAGAGGAAAGGTCTAAGATTCCCTTTAAAACCATACAGGAGCTGTATTTATCCTCTCCGAGACGATTGGAAGCTGTTTTGAATGCCACCGGTATTCCTACTGCATATTAGGCATGGTAATGTGTTTCCATTTTTCGTACACCTCCTATATGTACTGGGTAGGTTGTAAAAGGGCTCCATTTATGAACATGCATAAGGAGCTGCTTGTCAAAAAGTCCTTTGATTCATTGTTAAACTCTACTATGTCACTCACAATAGATTTAATTTGATGTGGCAGGTTGTTCAATACATGTGATCCCAATTAGCTCATACTTTCTGTAACAGAAGTAAATCTTAGAAACTTTTGTAGAAGTTCCTGAAGACTTAATGTTATATTCATGATTTCCTCTATTTTTAAAGAATTGTTAGACATGATAAAGGACATTAATGAATGTGCTGTGAGATAGTTGTCAAAACACAAAATTTTTCGAGGAGGTCTCTGAAGCTGTTCTGTAACTGATGTTAGCAGATGATGTTCTCATATCACGCCATTGCATCCTGAAATCAAGCTGGTCCAGAAAATGATTCTGTAACTCATTAGCGAATGGAAATTTTTAGAAAAAACTGATTTCTTCACTTCGAAACGTCATATAGCAGTAATCAGTCGTCGAAAGCATTTTTGTGACTCAGAAAGTCAAAGTTGTGTCTTTAATTCGAAGCAGCCTTTAATGTATTGTTTTTATTATGACTGTCCACCCCGATAGCTGAGTGGTCAGCGTGACGGATTGCCGTCCTACGGACCCGGGTTCGATTCCCGGCTGGGTGGGGAATTTCCTCCGCTCAGGAACTGGGTGTTGTGCTGTCTTCATCATCATTTCATCCCGATCCGGCGGGCAGGTTGCCCAATGTGGCGTCGGATGTAATAAGACCTGCCCCAAGGCGGCCGTACCTGCTCCGCAAGGGGCCTCCCGGCCAATGACGCCAAACGCTCATTTCCATTTCCATTATGACTCAATACTGCCAGCTACAGCTTACTCGGTAACAGCTGTCACCATGTTGAACATGATTATGATGTTTCTTACACGGCTAGGATTAATTGCTCTGTGGAACCGTTCAATGGTTGGTTGGTTGCTTGATGATTTGGGAGAGGGGAACAAACAGCGACATCATCGGTCCCATCGATGTAGGGAAGGACGCGGAGCGAACTGTGCAGTGCCCTTTCAAAGGAACCATCCCGGCATGTGCCTGAATTTCGGGAAATCAGGGAAAACCTAAATCAGGATGGCCGAATGCGAGTCCGGTGTACGGAAGTCTCTTCATGGATTTTTGGATTATCAAAAAATGGTTCGAATGGCTTTGAGAACTATGGGACTTAACTTCTGAGGTCATCAGTCCCCTAGAACTTAGAACTACTTAAACCTAACTAACCTAAGGACATCACACACATCCATGCCCGAGGCAGGATTCGAACCTGCAACGGTAGCGGTCGCGCGGTTCCCGACTGTAGCGCCTAGAACCGCTCGGCCACCCGGCCAGCTTGGATTATCAAAATTGAGTGACAATTAGTTACTGTCTGAATGAATCCGTGTTTGATTATAACAGCGAATTTAGGATTAATTGCCAAATTTCCAACCACAAAAACAGGAGTAAAAATAATTTCCATATATTAGTTTCTCCATATTTGGATGACGCTGACTACGCAACTCGCTCTCTCTCTTTGCTTGTGTCTGTGTCCTGCACTTCGCAAGGTCGGCAAAGATATCATCTGATTTGGCAAAGTTAATTGAAGGGGTGGCCGGATGCTCTTCCTGTCACCACCCCGGTGGATGAGCCGATGAGGAAGATAACACAACAGGATGACGAGGACATCACAACACCGAGTCCCTGAGCGGAGAAAAATCCACCACCCAGCCGGGAATCGAACCCGGGCCACCTTGCGCGGCGTTCCGTCGTGCTAACCGCTCAGCTATCGCGGCGGACATGCTGACTACGCCACTATCGTTCAGTTAATGAAAATTCGCTCCGGTTGCTTAATTGGAGCTTTATTAAGTGCACACACGACCGGTTTGGGCCTTTATATTAAGTCATTATCAAGTTTATCTGAAACTGCCATATATAATATATGGTATATAGATATTCTTGTAAATAATAATAGATAAGAGACAATGCTTATATAATAAAAGTACAAGTACAGGGAGAATATACAATTTACTTTATGCTGTAAAGAAGCAGCGTCAAATGATAAAACGTAGAAGTTAAGTGGATTTAAAGAAAAATCGCTCCCAATGATATCTTGAGAAAAATGGGCTTGATGTAACTACAAAAAGCTGTACAATCCAACACCTTGAGACTGTTCCAATGGTTAAGGTAAAAAGGGTTATTTGACAGATTTCAAAATTACATTACATTTTTTTCAGTTTAAATCCTAACAGTAAAGGATAAAACTGTAAAAGTCAAATAGATTTAAAAAAATTCGTGCCCAGTGACGTCATGCGAAAAATGGACGTGTCGTAATTATAAAAACGGTACAATCGGATACATTAAACTTATTAACATGATTAAGCTAAAAGAGTTATTTTCTGACGTGTTTCAGAATTACAAGTGTAAAATACGACTAGTTGCAATGAACGAGGCGTCCATGTCGAGCGTAAATTTTACTCGTTACAGAGACGAGGACGCCCCGTTCGTAGCAACTATTTTACAGTTTAATTAATTCCAAGTAATTACTTTTAGCATTTAATATGAGACACATGCAGCTTCATTCTGAAACACATCAGCAAGCGAAAGCATGTTAACAATTTTAATTCATCGTATTGTACAGTTTTTATAATTACGACACGCCGGTTTTTCTCGTGACGTCATTAGGGGCGATTTTTTAAAATTCACTTGACTTCTACTGTTTTTATCGTTTGACTGTGCTTCTCTACAGCATAATGCGTTAAGTTGTATATCGTTAAGTTGTATATCCCTTCTCTACTTATACTCTACATGTACAAAGCATTGTCTCTCTTCTACTGCTATGTAAAGGAATATCTACACTGACGGAAAAAATAGCAAACCAAGAAGGAGTTGTGCGACATAAACGAAATTGGCTGGCGTGTTTCTACATCTGAAACACGAAATCTATTCAGATTTCGTGTCAGTCGCTAGTAGCGCCACTATGAGGATGAAAATCAGTTTTGCTTTAAAATACACGCTGTAACGATCGCGGGCGTTAGTTACGTTTGAGATTTCACATGGCGAACTGACGTTAGTCAAGAATGCCTTTAATGCGACAAAGACGCCATTAACAATACCTCACTGTGCTTGAACGAGATCGTGTAATAGTGCTACGAGAAGCCGGATGTTCCTTCAGCGATACAGCACAAAGACTTGGCAGGAATGTAGCCACCGTACATCGATTGCTGGCAACGGTGATCATGACTATGTACGGTCGCAATAAGACCGGTCTCCGGACGCCCACGTGGCACTACTGAGAGGGAATGCCATCGTGTTCGGCGTAAGGCTTTGGCGCATCGTACTGCATGTGTAATAGCAGTTTGAACAGCAATTGGCACCACAGCGGCACAACGAACTGTTGCAAACAGGTTACTTCAGGGACAGATCCAAGGCGCCCTATAGGATGCATTCCACGGACCCCAAACTATCGCAATTTGCGATTTCAGTGGTGTCAAATGAGAGCTCATTAGAGGACAGTGTCGAGCTCCTTCGTGCTTTATAATGAAAGCCAGTTTTCTCTGGGTGCCAATGATGACTGTGTGTTGGTTAGAAGGAGGGCAGTTAAGTGACTGCAAACAACTTGTCTGCGTGCTATACGCACTGTACCTACACCTGGAGTTATTGTCTGGGGTGCGATTTCGTATGACAGCAGGGACACCCTCATGGTTATCCTACATACCCAGATTTCAAATCTGTGCGTCAGTCTGGTGATTCGACCTGTTGTGCTGCCATTCATGAACAGCATTCCAGTCGGTTTTTTCCAACAGGATAACGCTCACCCACATACCGCTGTCGTAGCCCAACATGCTCTAGAGAGTGCCGACATGTCGCCTTGGACTGCTTAATCGCTACATCTGTCTCCAATCGAGCACATGTGGGACACCATCGGACGACAACCCCAGAGTCATCCAGAAAACAGCGTTAAGCGTCCCTATATTGACCGACCAAGTGCAACAGGCATGGAAGTTCATCCCACAAACTGTCATCCGGCAGCTGTACATTAGCAGCTGCACATTTGCTTGCTTAGTTTCAACATTCCGGCGGTTACACCGGTTATTAATGCATCAGCATTTCAGATTTTCAATGGCTTATCTCGCGCTTACATTAACCTGTGCCGGCCGCGGTGGTCTCGCGGTTCTCGGCGCTCAGTCTGGAACCGCGCGACTGCTACGGTCGCAGGTTCGAATCCTGCCTCGTGATGACTGGGTGTTGTGTGATGTCCTTAGGTTAGTTAGGTTTAAGTAGTTCTAAGTTCTAGGGGACTGATGACCTCAGATGTTAAGTCCCATAGTGCTCAGAGCCATTAGAACCATTTGAACCATTAACCTGTGATCTTGCGACGGTAATCACTTAAACATGTTACTTAGACAAATGTATTTCCGAAATTTCATTACGCTACGTTAATTATTTTTTGTGATGCGATTTTTTTCCCTCAGTTTATATACCCATAATAATATATCCAGAAGTTTCAGATAAACTTGACAAAGGCCTAATGAAAAGGCCGAAACCGCTCGTGTGTGGTCTTAATAAAGTTCCAATTAGGCAACTGGAGCGGCTCTTCATTAGTTCCCATGTAGACAATGCACCCATGTCTTGCGTCCAAGTGGCAGTGCGGCTCTAGGCGCTACAGTCTGGAGCCGAGCGACCGCTCCGGTCACAGGTTCGAATCCTGCCTCGGGCATGGATGTGTGTGATGTCCTTAGGTTAGTTAGGTTTAATTAGTTCTAAGTTCTAGGCGGCTGATGACCTCAGAAGTTAAGTCGCATAGTGCTCATAGCCTCTTGAATCCAGAATGGAGTTTTATAATCTCCTGCACATGCCTGTAACAAGTTGTTGGTAGAAATAAGCAGGAAACTGGAATCACCAGGTATTCAAAAACAAAGTGAAATGGTATTTTATTAGTCGTACCTTCCTTATCAGATCGTTAGGACTCGGGGATGGAAATTCCACCTAAAACTAATGTTCATATTAAAAATGTGTTTTAACTTTTCCAGTACTGGTACAGAGACAGCTGTAGTGATTTCTGAAATGATTAATGTTACTGAAATGCTTAGCAGATCAAGACAGCAGCTGAGCTGCGTAAGAGGAACAGTGGTTATCTTCAGTGTAGCTACTTTTCTCCTCATATACAAATAAAGTAATCTAAAAGTGACTCTCATGTTTATCAGCGTGAGTGAATTAGCGCTAGGCATAATTTGTAGTTACTGTGCTTCAGAAAATTTGCTTGCAGTGGTTGCGTCTGTCTTTTAATACATAAACTGATTCTTTCCACATCCCTGAACGTTATTCTTAATGATGGGATACACAGAAAACGATGTATCAACAAACGAATATATGAATTATCTTTTTCAAAAGCATAAAAACTAAATATCGAAAGTGTTTAAAGGCTTACTGTGTTGTCCACTGTTCTGGCCGCATAGCGTGAGCTGCCTCGCTGGTCCTGCAGACATGAGGAACACGTCGGAGTCACACACGCCAGTGCGCCGGTTTGGTTGGCCCTGCAACCACACACACTTGTCACACTGATCGATTGTTCGATCAACACTAAATACTGGATTGTTACAATTAAAGTACAGCTATTCACGGAGGTCCAGTCTGTGTTGTAATTATCATACGGCAGAGGAACTTGGTAGATACGCTAACGTGTTAATATGGAACCGATTTACGCTGGAAAAAAATTGGTTCCAGCTTTTGCTGCGAAGTGCAAGTCTGACGCTGTACAGCATCTCGTCGATGTCTCTGGTGCTCATACTGAATAACCTGTGTAAGTGGCAGTTAATTAAAAAATCAGCATTTTGCCTTTCTCATTTGTTTTACCTTTCCAGTCCACGTCCCGTTCTTAATCCATTGCAAATAGTAACATTTCTATATGTCTTTCTTGCATTCACAGAACCAGATTTGGAAATGACGACTGAGACGCCAGGTACCGCACCACGCAGGTTACATTTAGCAAATAAAAATAAATACACCTCAAGCCGGAATCAAACCCACAACCTCCTTCACGCTAATCAAAAACGCTACCCACGGCATCAGCTGCACAGCACTGCAGCCGCTTCCTGACTGAGATAGTTACCGTGGAGGTTATTACAGTGTTGCCAGATTGCCCGTCTTTAACGACCATTTACTGCCGCAAATATATGCAGGACGAAATTTTGTGAGAAACGTATGTGTATTGCTAGTATGTGAGGTATTACGCTGCGAAGTCCGAGTGCACAAAGTTTTCTTCACCCTGTAGATTAGATTAAGTCATGTGGCTGGAATAGTAGACGGAAAACTACACTATGTGATCAGAAGTATCCGGACACCTGGCTGAAAATGACTTAAAGGTTCGTCGCACCCTCCGTTGGTCATGCTGGAATTCATTATGACGTTGGCCCACGCTTAGCCTTGATGACAACTTCCACTCTCGCAGGCATACGTTCAATCAGGTGCTGGAAGATTTCTTGGAGAATGGCAGCACATTCTTCACGGAGTGCTGCATTGAGGAGAGGTATCGACGTCGGTCGGTGAGGCCTGTCACGAAGCAGGCGATCCAAAACATCCACAAGGTCTTCTATAGGATTCAGGTCAGAACACTGTGCAGGCCAGTCCATTACAGGGATGTTTTTGTCGTGTAACCACTCCGTCACAGGCCGTGCATTATGAACAGCTGCTCGACTGTGTTGAAAGATGCAATCGCCATCCCCGAATTGCTCTTCAACAGTGGGAAACAAGAAGGTGCTTAAAACATCAATGTAAGCTTGTGCTGTGATAGTGCCACCGCAAAACAACACAGAGCGCAAGCCCTCTCCATGAAAAACACGACCACACCATAACACCACCGCCTCCGAATTTTACAGTTGACAGTACACACGTTGGCAGATGACCTTCACTGGGCATTCGCCATACTCACACCCTGCCATCGGATCGCCACATTGTGCACCGTGATTCGTCACTCCACACAACGTTTTTCCACTGTTCAATTGTCCAATGTTTACGCTACTTACACCAAGCGAGGCGTCGTTTGGTATTTACCGGCGTGATGTGTGACTTATGAGCAGCCGCTCGACCATGAAATCCGAATTTCTCGCCTCCCGCCTAACTGTCATAGTACTTGCATTGGATCTTGATGCAGTTTGGAAGTCCTGTGTGATGGTCTGGATAGATGTCTGCCTATTACACACTACGACTCTCTTCAACTGTCGGCGGTCTCTGTCAGTCAGCTTTTGTGCTGTACGTGTCCCTTCACGTTTCCACTTTACTATCACATCGGAAACAGTGGACCTAGGGATGTTTAGGAGTGTGGAAATCTCGCGTACAGACGTATGACACAAGTGACACCCAATCACCTGACCGCGTTCGAAGTACGTGAGTTCCGCGGAGCGCCCCATTCTGCTCTCTCACGATGTCCAATGACTACTGAGGTCGTTGATATGGAGTACCTGGCATTAGGTGGCAGTATAACGCACCTAATGTGAAAAACGTATATTTTGGTGGTGTCCGGATACTTTTGATCACATAGTGTATTTACCTTGTGGGCAGCTAACTTTATAGGAACGATGTTCAGATTGTGCGGTGCAGGATCTGCGTCGTTAGTAGTGTCAGTGCCACGGTACTGGTCAGGTGCCGGTACTGCTATGGTACCAGTCAAGCCACAAATTCCTGAAGAAGTTACAGTTGACACGCCTGAGAATGCTGGACGCAGTGTGCGACATTCAAGGAGTGCACAGAGCAGCGTCACGGCAGGTGAACATTCCATGGTCCATCGTTCGAAAAGTGCTGCGAACAATTGTCAGATGGTATCCCAGCTGTTGTGGATGCAAATGTCGTCGCACTCAGCAACATTTGCAACCTGGAAGGTAAATCTGGTACACAATTAACAAATATTATCCTCTCGTGTGGAAATTAAAATGTGTTCTTTCAACGCTTTAATCGTTATTTCTCTTCCGCATGTCCTTACAAATGTTTCCAATAAAGTCTGTGTCCCACGATCACTCATTTTTTAATGGGGATCCGCTCAAGTAGCGAAAGTTTAATTATAACTACTCTGTATTCAATCATGAAAGTAAAGTGCACGTGGTAGAATTTGTGAGCAAAGAAACCAAGTGATGTAATGAATTCGCGAAGCCCAATTATATGAAAAATCCCATATGAGCGTAAACCAGTATGCTAAGCAAAACCATCCTTTATCGTTAGGAACAAACATCGAATTAGAACAGTTGACATCCCCTCCAAACATCATGGCAAGAAAGCACATACAAATAAATTTAAAAGCTGTTGATAAATAATCTTGCGAGTGAGAGTATATGTTTGTAAATCACTCGAATTTACAGATGGTTTACCCAGTGATGGATATCAATCACCACGTGTTCTGATGATACAACTGAAAATTAGAACAAAGGGACAAAATTATGCATAAATCCAAATGAAAAATGCAACGCGAAAAGAGTAGGACATGAGTACTCCCTGCTTCGAATATGCGAGTGGTTATAAGATAAGGATAAGAACTCTCAGTCGTGTTTTCACTGTCCATTGCGAGCACAGAATATCGTCGATGAAACCGAAATTATATTATGTGGTTCCGTGAGTAGGTCGATAGCGAGAATGTGGATAGATGTCAGATTGCGATTACACGGGCTTGGAGTTCAATCCTCGGTTGGTCCTATGACTATTTCTGTCACATCGCTTTCACATCTATATCTGCATGACTACTCTGCAATTCACACTTAAGTGCGAGGCAGACGGTTGATTCAACCAATTCAGACCATTTCTCTAGTGTTTGTGCCCCATAGGTTGTGTTGTTCAGCATAGCCCTGGATGCTATAGTCTGATCTCTGATGACCCACAGAGAAGGGGAGCACGCCGTATGATCACTCAAATTAATTTAAAGGAAATGATAATCTTGTGCAAACGGATACTTCTTACTAAAATGACAATTAATAGGAGTGATCCAATCAGGCATGAAAATATAGGTACCACGCAACGCACATAGACTTATTAATGAAAGAAGGGATCATCTATCTATATTGGAAACAAGTGTTCATTATAACAATCAGGTTTATTATCATAAACATCAATATATGAGTTAGTTAGTTAGTTACATGTTAAACAGATCATTCCTACGATTCTTTTAACGAAATGACGTATTGTGACAACGAAGTTAAAACGCCGAACTCCTGGAAGTGGTACCTAAATGACATCCATGGGTGAACACTACATATTATTCTAACTGTATATAGTCTGTTATCGCAAAGCAACGTAAAACATATAGTATTCAGAACTGCGTTTAGGACAAAACCTGCCATGTAACACATTCCACTCTGGAACAACGCTCGGGGAAAACGGACACTCAAATCTTTCTGTGCGAGGTCCGATTTCTCTCATTTTATTACGATGTTCACTTCCCCCCGAGTGGGTGGCGTCCCCAATTTTTTTATACTCGGAGGAGAAAGTTGATGATTAAAATATCGTAAAAATATTTCGCCGCAACGGAAAACGCCTTTGTTTTAACGATTGCCACCCCATCTCGTGTATCACATCCATGGCACACTCTCTCCCAATTTCGTGATAATACAAAACGAGCTGCCCTTCTTTGTATTTTGTCGATGGCCTTCATCAATCCTATCTGATAAGGATCCCATACCACACAGCAATACTTTAGCAGATGACCGACAAGCGTAGTGTAGACAGGTTTTTTAGTAGACCTATTGCATCTTCTAAGTGTTCTGTCAATAAAAAGCAGATTTTGTTTGCTTTCGCCACAACATTATCTACATGATAGTTCCATTTTTAATTGTTCGTACTTGTAATCTATTGGTATTTAGTTCAGTTGAAAGCTTTTAGACATGCGGGATTTATCGTGTACCCGGAATTTAATGGAGTCCTTCTATACTCGTGTGGACGCCCTCACACTTTTCGTTAGAGTCAATTGCCACATTTCGCACCATTCAGGTATCTCGTCTGTATCATTTTGCAATTGGTTTTGATCTACTGTTGACTTTACTAGATGGTAAATGACAGCATCGTCTACAAACAATCTAAGAGGTCTGCTCAGATTATCTCCTAAAATGTTTATACGAATCGGGAACAGGAGAGGGCCTCTGACACTTCCTTGGAGAGCGCCAGATATTATTTCTGTTTTACTCGATAACTTTTCAGCAGTTATTACGAACTGCGACCTTTCTGACAGGAAATCGCAAGTCTAGCCGCACAACTGAGGCGACACACTGTAGGCAAGCAAAGTCATTAGAAGCCACTTGAGAGGAACGCTGTCAAAAGCCGCCTGGAAATCTAAAAATATGGAATAAATTTATGATTCTCGTGAGAACAAACAGCTAGTTGTGTTTCACAAGAACTACGTTTTCTGAATCCGTGCAGACTATGTGCCAATAGACCGTGTTCTTCGTAGTAAATTCATAATGTTAGAACTCAGTATATATTCCAAAATCTTACTGCAAAAACGACAGTGATATGCGCCTACAATTGAGCGGATTACTCCCAGTTTCTTTCTTAGGTATTGGTGTGACTTGCGCAACTTTCCACGCTTTAGGTACTGATCTTTCATCGAGCGAGCTGTTGTATATGATTGTATATATGGTTGGTGTATTAATCTTTCACGTTTGACCACGATTTTTTAACGTGAAAGATGCCAAGCTTTACTGTGATTCGTAGCCCACGCCAAGCTGTAAGTTCCCCCAGTATACGTAGTTACCAAAATACTAACCTTCGGGATGAGAACTGATTTGGACCTTGTTTCGAAAGCGAAATCCTCAGCTGCCTTGAACTGTTTCAGACAGTGGCCGCATTCTCAGTAACGCTCAATGTTCCTCAGAGTGAGATTACAAGAATTTGCCAATAGTTTTTAGACACAGAAAACATTCAACGTACGTCGGAATAAGGTCGACAAAAAGCAACCACACCACAATAGTAATGATATCTAAGCTTAACAGCACGGTTAAGTTCGGTGATGCACGCGAGACAATTGGCTGCAGAGCAGACAGCTGCTTCTGAGTTTTCCGATAAACTGTGTATCAAAGGGTGTAGGCCGGACGTCCGGTAGGCTGTGTCTCGCTCACAGCTGTGCGGAGATCCTCCTTTTACTGTACAGTCAGTAACATCGACGTGGACCGCGAACAAATGGTTGAACGCGATCTTCACAGGTGAACTTTAGTTTACTCATCGAATCTTGTCTTACAACCGTCTGAAGAAAAAGTGTTAGGAGCATCTCGAAATTTTCCCACTGTATCATACAAGCAGTCCAATTTGTTGGTGGTAGGGTCATGTGTGTGAATGGTAGAATGCAGTGTGACAGTACAGCCCTCTGAGCTGCGAGTGAAGTCGCGCACCTGAGTGCACCAGGCTCTCTGAGAAAAGGCTCCGTCAACAAAGACTGACATTTTACAGCGAGACAGTAGCAACAAATTGGTCTGTCGCTGTGATAAATGTGTTCGTCACCTGGGTGATTATGTTCAAATGGTTCAAATGGCTCTGAGCACTATGGGACTTAACATCTGAGGTTATCAGTCCCCTAGAACTTAGAACTACTTAAACCTAACTAACCTAAGGACATCACACACATCCATGCCCGAGGCAGGATTCGAACCTGCGACCGTAGCGGTCGCGCGGATCCAGACTGAAGAGCGTAGAATCGCTCGGCCACGACGGAGGGCTGGTGATCATGTTGAGAAATAAAGAAGAATAAAGATGCAAAATTTTAATAACGTTTGTTTTAAGGTATTTCACATACGGAATTCGGAGGCACTACTTTCCAACACGCCCTCGTATGTAAGGAATAGTCTAATGAAAACGATACAAAGGGATAAAAATAAGTAAACAGGGTTTCCAATTGCCTGCGGAACCATGATTGTACCCAGGGGGGCACCTCTTCGTCCGAAGCAAACTGACGACCAAGAACGTCTTTCCTCATGGCTCCAAATAATGGAAATCGCATTGGGAGAGATAGGGACTGTATGGAAGGTGCCTAAGGGCTTCTCGATGGAACTTTTGAAGCCTAGTCGAAACAACATGGATGACATGTGGCTGGGGATTACACTACAACAGAATGATGACGCTCGTCAGTATTCTTGGGCGTTTAGACACTATAAATTTTTGCAGAGTGTTCACCTAACACCTTGCGTTAATTGTGGCGGCATGTTCCAGAAAGTTGACGAGCAGCGGGTCTTGCAGTCAAAGAAAAAGGTCATCATGACTTTCTCGGAGCTGGCGTGCACTGCTTTGGAATGAATCCATGTGTTTCCATTTTTTGCTCTGACGCTTGATCTCCGACTCAAAATGATGACACCATGTTTCATCTCCAGCAACGATATTTACGATATTACTGTGTCTCTGTTATTCCGAATTACTATGCAATGTTCCTTTGCACATGCATGGTTTGAGGCACATGGTTGACGACATATGGAACTTTGCGTCTAGCTTTAGTCGTGCTCGGATAGCCTAATGGTAGATCACTCGTCGTCATCCCGTTATACATCTGATGGTTGTACATATTTGCAATTCCTAATACATTTAATGGAAATGATATTAATCATCGTGATACCATTCCAGGTGCTGCAGTGACGTCGACAACCTGTTTCACTTCCGCTTCTCCGTCAGGCTATGGGAAATCTATTACATACGGATTTTCCAGAGTTTCAGATGCTCTGCCATGACGACGTAAGCGTTACCGTGCTGCTACCCAAAAAGAACCGAATGTCTTCCACCTTGTGCCGTCTGACGGCAGCACCCACCGCAGCAATGACCGAAGAGGTAATGACACGATGATGCTGTCCTGGCCGACTGCTCTCTTTCAATTAACACGACATTCACGAAATCGTTTATTCCAAGTAATCATACGCACCCGTGACATACTGTGTTCACCATACACAGCAGAAACTCGGGCATGAATTTCATTACTGCCACTGCTTCCGCAGTCAGAAATCGCACTACATCTCGCTGTTCCTCTTTCCCGGCCTCCTTAGTGAAGTCGGATTCACACACGACTCCCTAACCTCACGTCGAGCGCGTCTAACAGACAAATGGCGCAGAGATGAGCGATCGCGCTTTTCCTTTCTCTCCTACACACACACCTACCTACCTGCGTTACCACTCGTTATACAGTCTGTCTCATTTTCATTTGACTGGCGCTTTAATATCAGCAGCTCATGGTCTTGTGGTTAGCTTTGCTGACTTGGGGCCCCAGATTCGATTCCCGTTCGGAGCGGGCATATACTCCGCTCGCGACTGGATGTGTGTGTGTGTGTGTGTGTGTGTGTGTGTGTGTGTGTGTCTTCGTCACCATCGACACGCAAGTCACAGCCACAGGTGGCTGAACTCCCCAGAAGGGACTCAAAGCAAACAATGCCATATCCACATTTCATATACAGGGGGTTCCAAAAAGAAACACATACTTTACGAATTGGTTCCTATCTTCAAAACAAGAAAAAAGTCTAGAAAACAAGTCTCCAAAGCGCGTACCTTAAGAGATATGAGCAGCTGTTCTTCTTCGATACTATGAAATACAGCTCTTCAATTGCAGGCTCTTTGCTTCTCATATTTTGGGAGGAGGTAGTACGGACCAAAACAAGAAAAACAGTCTAGTAAACACGGGATCTAAAGTACATACCTTAAGAACTATGAGCACTTTTTAAGTAGAAGAGTTGTGTTTCACACTAACGCAGATGAATAACTGCTCAAAGCTCTTAAAGTATGCATTCTGGACTCCATGTTTACTAGACATTTTTTTTCTTATTTTGGTCAATACTTTCTCTTCCCAAAATATGGAAAGCAAAGACCTTGCCGCAGAAGAGATCTGTTTCATACTATCGAAGATGAACAAGTGTTCTTACCTCTTAAGGTGTGCATTTTAGACCCCCTGTTTCCTTGGCAGTTTTTACTTATTTTTTTATAAGCAGCCTGTTCCTAACGTTTTTTGGGACACCCTGTATGTAGGGTATTAAGGCTATAAGTGCAGATATTTTTCGTGGTGACGGAGGACAGTTTACTAAACAATATTACATCAGTATTTACTTCATTTGCAGACTAATAATTACAGCTATTAGGAGTAGTATGTTTTTAGGTTAGTAAGTACCTCCAAGTACATGTGACAAGAGCAAGTCATTAATGCTTATTTTCCCCTAGGCAGCTGGTCAAGTGACGAAGTGTAGACAAGTGGATGCAAAACGCTCATTCTATAATGACAGATGTAGCCCACTTACTGTCGCAGTTACGACCGTGGAGAAAACATCTGGTAGTAAATTACGTGACGTGTTTGTGAGAAGACTATTAGACGCAGAGATAAAACAACCAAGACACTGATGTTTGTATGCATTAAGGTTCCACATCTAAAAATATCTACACTTACATGACCGTCACGCTATACAGGGTGAGTCACCTAACGTTACCGCTGGATATATTTCGTAAACCACATCAAATACTGACTAACCGATTCCACAGACCGAACGTGAGGAGAGGGGATAGTGTAATTGTTTAATACAAACCATACAAAAATGCACGGAAGTATGTTTTTTAACACAAACCTACGTTTTTTCCAAATGTAACCCCGTTTGTTTTGTTAGCACATCTGAACATATAAACAAATACGTAATCAGTGCCGTTTGTAGCATTGTAAAATGTTTATTACATCCGGAGATATTGTAACCTAAAGTTTACGCTTGAAACCTCCGACATTCAGTTGCTTGTAACAAACACGGGCCACGGTCGGCGAGCAGCAACTGCAGGGACATGTTTACGATGACGACCGCGTTTACGAGTGTGGCTGTAGTCCACTGTTGTGGTTTGGTCTAGCTGTCGCAGTGTCCACGTGTAGCGCTTACTGCTATCGTTATTCCGCATTCGTCTCCGCACGCAGACCAACTGTAGTACACCGTGTTACCAGACGTCTGTGATAGTGTAGTGTTGTAGGAACTGTGACCATGGTGTATTCGAACTCTGAAAAGGCGGAGATGATACTCATCTATGGTGAGTGTCGACGAAATGCAGCTGAAGCCTGCAGGATGTATGCAGAACGGTACCCGGACAGAGAGCATCCAACGAGCCGCACATTGCAAAACATCTACCGCCAACTGTATGCAACAGGTATGGTCGTAGCACGCAAACGGGTCCGTAACAAGCCCGTCACAGGAGAAGCGGGTGCAGTTGGTGGGTTAGCTGCTGTTGCCATGAACCCACACATGAGAACACGGGACATTTCGAGAGCCGGTGGACTGAGTCAAAGTAGTGTCATGCGCATACTGCATCGTCACCGCTTTCACCCGTTTCATGTGCCGCTACATCAGCAATTACATGGAGATGACTTTAATCACCGAGTGCAATTCTGTCAATGGGCATTAACAGAGAATGCGTTGCAGTTCTACCTGTTTACCGATGAAGCGGGTTTCACAAACCACGGGGCAGTGAATCTGCGGAACATGCATTACTGGTCCGTGGACAATCCTCGCTGGCTCGGACAGGTAGAGCGACAGCGACCGTGGACTGTAAATGTATGGTGCGGAATCATTGGCGACCACCTCATTGGTCCTCACTTCATTGCAGGGGCCCAAACAGCTGCAACATACATCGCGTTTCTACAGAATGATCTGCCAACGTTGCTCGAAAATGTCCCACTGGAAACGCGTCGACGTATGTGGTATCAGCATGATGGTGCACCTGCACATTCCGCAATTAACACTAGGCTGACGCTTGATAGGATGTTCGACGGGCGTTTCATAGGACGTGGAGGACGCATAAATTGGCCAGCCCGTTCTCCTGATCTTACACCTCTGGACTTCTTTCGGTGGGGTACGTTAAAGGAGAATGTGTACCCTGATGTGCCTAAAACCCCAGAGGATATGAAACAACGTATTGTGGCAGCCTGCGGCGACATTACACCAGATGTACTTCGGCGTGTACGACATTCATTACGCCAGAGATTGCAATTGTGTGCAGCGAATGATGGCCACCACATTGAACATCTATTGGCCTGACATGTCGGGACGCACTCTATTCCACTCCGTAATTGAAAACGGAAACCTCGTGTGTACGCGTACCTCACCCCTCATGGTAATGTACATGTGCGTCAGTGAAAAAGACCAATAAAAAGGTGTTAGCATGTGGACGTAATGTGCTGTTCCAGTCTCTTCTGTACCTATGGATCATCACCGTTCCCTTTGGATCCCTACGTAATTCGGTGCTCTCCGATACACACGATCGAACAGCGGAGGAGTGGTACTCAAGCGTCAACTTTAGGTTACAATACCTCCGGATGTAATTAACATTTTACAATGCAACAAACGGCACTGATTACGTATTTGTTTATATGTTCAGATGTGCTAGCAAAACTAACGGGGTTCCATTTAAAAAAAACTTAGGTTTGTGTTAAAAAACATACTTCCGTCCATGTTTTATGGTTTGTATTAATCAGTTACACTAGCCCCTCTCCTTATGTTCGGTCTGTGGAATCTATTCGTCAGTATTTGATGTGGTTTACGAAATATATCCAGCGGTAATGTTAGGTGACACACCCTGTATACAGGGTGTTACAAAAAGGTACGGCCAAATTTTCAGGAAACATTCCTCACACACAAATAAAGAAAAGATGTTATGTGGACATGTGTCCGGAAACGCTTAATTTTCATGTTAGAGCTCATTTTAGTTTCGTCAGTATGTACTGTACTTCCTCGATTCACCGCAAGTTGGCCCAATTGAAGGAAGGTAATGTTGACTTCGGTGCTTGTGTTGACATGCGACTCATTGCTCTACAGTACTAGCATCAAGCACATCAGTACGTAGCATCAACAGATCAGTGTTCATCACGAACGTGGTTTTGCAGTCAGAGCAATGTTTACAAATGCGGAGTTGGCAGATGCCCATTTGATGTATGAATTAGCACGGGGCAATAGCCGTGGCGCGTTACATTTGTATTGAGACAGATTTCCAGAACGAAGGTGTCCCGACAGGAACACGTTCGAAGCAATTGATCGGCGTCTTAGGGAGCACGGAACATTCCAGCCTATGACTCGCGACTGGGGAAGACCTAGAACGACGAGGACACCTGCAATGGACGAGGCAATTCTTCGTGCAGTTGACGATAACCCTAATGCCAGCGTCAGAGAAGTTGCTGCTGTACAAGGAAACGTTGACCACGTTACTGTTTGGAGAGTGCTACGGGAGAACCAGTTGTTTCCGTACCATGTACAGCGTGTGCAGGCACTATCAGCAGCTGATTGGCCTCCACGGGTACACTTCTGCGAATGGTTCATCCAACAATGTGTCAATCTTCATTTCAGTGCAAATGTTCTCTTTACGGATGAGGCTTCATCCCAACGCGATCAAATTGCAAATTTTCACAATCAACATGTGTGGGCTGACGAGAATCCGCACGCAATTGTGCAATCACGTCATCAACACAGATTTTCTGTGAACATTTGGGCAGGCATTGTTGGTGATGTCTTGATTGGGCCCCATGTTCTTCCACCTACGCTCAATGGAGCACGTTATCATGATTTCATATGGGATACTCTACCTGTGCTTCTAGAACATGTGCCTTTACAAGTACGACACAACATGTGGTTCATGCACGATGGAGCTCCTGCACATTTCTGTCGAAGTGTTCGTACGCTTCTCAACAACAGATTCGGTGACCGATGGATTGGTAGAGGCGGACCAATTCCATGGCCTCCACGCTCTCCTGACTTCAACCCTCTTGACTTTCATTTATGGGGGCATTTGAAAGCTCTTCTCTACGCAACCCCGGTACCAAAGGTAGAGACTCTTCGTGCTCGTATTGTGGACTGCTGTGATACAATACGCCATTCTCCAGGGCTGCCTCAGCGCATCAGGTATTCCATGCGACGGAGGGTGGATGCATGTATCCTCGCTAACGGAGGACATTTTGAACATTTGCTGTAACAAAGTGTTTGAAGTCACGGTGGTATGTTCTGTTGCTGTGTGTTTCCATTCCATGATTAATGTGATTTGAAGAGAAGTAATAAAATGAGCTCTAACATGGAAAGTAAGCGTTTCCGGACACATGTCCACATAACATATTTTCTTTCTTTGTGTGTGAGGAATGTTTCCTGAAAGTTTGGCCGTACCTTTTTGTAACACCCTGTATATCAGCAGCTCGTGGTGTGGTTAGCGTTGCCGACTTGGGGCCCCAGGTTCGATTCATGGTCGCAGCGGGGATATTCTCCGCTCGCGACTGCATGTGTGTGTGTCTTCGTCACCATCGACGCGCAAGTCAGCCACAGGTGGCTGAACTCCCCGGAAGGGACTCACGGCAAACAAAGCCATATCTACATTTCGTATACAGGGGGTTTCAAAAAGAAACACTGAGACACTTTACGAACTGGTTCCTTTCTCCAAAAGAAGGAAAAAAGTCTAGAAAACAAGGGCTCCAAAGCGCGTATCTCAAGACATATGAGCAACTGTTCTTCGTCGATATTATGAAACACAGCTCTTCTACTGCAAGCTCTTTGCTTTTCATATTTTGGGCGGAGGTAGTATGGACCAAAACAAGAAAAAAATTCCAGTAAACATGGGCTCTAAGATGCATACCTTAACAGCTATGAGGACTTGTTAAGCATAAGAGATATGTTTCACACTAGCGCAGATGAACAACTGTTCATAGCCCTTAAAGTATGCATTTAAGACTCCACCTTGCAGTAGAAGAGGTTTCATACTATCGAAGTGTTCGTACCTCGTAAGGTATGTATTTTAGACCCCCTGCTTCCGCCGGCCGAGGTGGCCGAGCGGTTCTAGGCACTACAATGTGGAACCACGCACGCGCTACGGTCGCAGGTTCGAATCCTGCCTCGGGCATGGATGTGTGTGATGTCCTTAGGTTAGTTAGGTTTAAGTAGTTCTAAGTTCTAGTGGACTGATGACCTCAGAAGTTAAGTCCCATAGTGCTCAGAGCCATTTTTGAACCCCCTGTTTCCTTGACAGTTTTTACTTATTTCTGTATAAGGAACCTGTCCCTAACGTTTTTGGGACATCCTGTATGCAAGGTATTAAGACCTTTTTTGGAACAACCTGTATGCAGGGTATGAAGGCTATAAGCGCAGATATTTTTTTTTGGTGACTGAGGACAGTTTACTAAAGAATATTACATCAGTATTTACTTCATTTGCAGACTAATAATTATCGACATTAGGAGTAGTATGCTTTTATGTTGGTTGGTACCGCCAAGTACTGTACATGTGAAAAGAGCAAGCCATTAATGCTTTTTTTCCCCTGGGCAGCTGGTCAAGTGACGAAATGTGTTGATGATGGGACTGATGATCTCAGAAGTTAAGTTCCATAGTGCTCAGAGCCATTTGTACCATTCTGAATGATGACGCCCGTCAACTTTTCTGGGCGTTTGGACTCTATGAATTTTTGTGAAATGTAGACTCTTGGACGCAAAACGCTCAATCTATACTAACATATGTAGTCCACTTACTGACGCAGTTACGACCGTGGAGATAACATCTGGTAGTAAATTACGTGTCGTGTTAGTGAGAAGACTGTTAGATGCAGAGACAAAACATATATATATATATATTAAGGTGCCACATCTAAAAATATCTGCACTTATATAACTGTTGCGCTGTATATACAGCTCAATTGGGCTGTTCGTAGACGCCCCCAGGGGCTCAGCGTTCCTTTGCTGGGTACGGGCTTGGCGACCCCGGGGTTCCTGAGCTGGGGACTGGTAAGCGCCGCCCGTCCCCTGTCACCGAAACCTCTGAGCATGCTTCAGCGACCACCGTGCGGCGCGGCGGTGGAACGTTGTGTGTCTCAGGGAATGGGGATCTTGGTTTGACCGCCCGGATCGTGAGGATGGAATAAACCTCTATAAAAAAACCCTCAATCTCAAGGTGTGCTGCGCGCTGATGAGATGCATGGCTGTTGAGGTGGAACAGTCGATAGCGGGCAACCTCTGGGGAACCTGCCGCACCTCAGTTGTATAAGGCTTACCCAGGCATGCGGGGCTCTGTCTGGGCTGACGTTTCGTTCCCTAGCTGCTCGTGGGACGCACATGGCAACCACGTATTTCCCTACACCAACTTCGCAATCAGTCAAGCGCATGAGGGAGGCTAGTCCTCCAGATATGCAAATGGAAAAGAGTAACAGGGCTCATGGAGTCGTAAATGACAATGTTTTCATCGTGATTAAGAGGAAGGAGGGCTCATTTGAAAAAGTGTCTCCTTTCTACATACATAAAGGTTTAGAAGGACTCGCAGGTACACTGAAATCTATCAAACGCCTGAGGAATGGTACCCTGTTAGTTGAGACTACTAGGGCATCGCAAGTGGAGCTGCTTCGGAAGTCACCCAAGTTAGGCGAGTATGATAGTACTGTCGAGTTGCACAATTCCCTCAACTCCAGTAAAGGCGTTGTCACCTGCCGTGATTTAATGGATATCGATGTCGACGAGCTGAAGCAAGAATGGGCAACACAGGGGATTGTAGACGTGGAACAAAGGACACGTAGAAATAATGGCGTCACGGAGAAATCTGCCACTTTCATTGTGACTTTCAATTCGCCTGTCTTACCTGAATACGTTCTGGCTGGTTTCCTCAGACTTAGGGTTCGGCCTTATATACCTAACCCTATGCGCTGTTTCAAATGTCAGCGATTTGGCCATACGACGATGAGTTGTGGGGGTGAACCAACCTGCGGTATCTGTGGCAAGGCAGCCCATGAAGCTGGGACCAACTGCACATCTCCGGCGCTGTGTATAAACTGCTCTGGGAGCCATCCCGTCTGGAGCAGAGACTGCCCCGTCTTTGCGGAAGAACGAAAAATTCAGGAGATCAAGGTGACAAAGAGGCTACCTTATGTGGAAGCCAAAAAAGAGTATAGGGCTACAAAACCCCCTGTCTTTGCCACGTCCTGTGCCTCCTTGGTGCACAACCGTGCGTCGCGAGTCGACGCTTCGACGCAGACCATGTCCAGCGTCGCAGTATCCTCCACCAATACCTGTACCTGTGTTTGTACTTGCCAGAGCACTCCCACTAACGATATCGCTATTCAGGCTGCTCCGCCTGCACCCACCGCTATTGCAGAGACAGCTCCAGTGAAACCTTCGAAGGCCCTCCAGAAACAGAGTGCCTCTCCACTTCCCCCATCCCCAGCTTCCACAAAGAAAACAGGACCAGGGAAAGGGGCACGGCGTTTGACGTCACGCCTGCCAAAGGCACCATCGGATGTCGTCATGGCATCCCTGACTGATGAGGAGGACATCGTCATGGATTTTGATACCTCTTCCCCAGAACCTGGCAGCCCCTCTGTTGCCACTCGCTCTACAAGTGCCTCACCAGCGCGGCGCAAAGACAGGGGGAAATCTAAACCGAAACGCTGATATGGCTCCCATACTTCAGTGGAATCTGAATGGAGTCAGACCTCGCCTTGCAGAATTGCGGCTGTTAGTACAGGCAAACCCCATTTGCATCTCTTTGCAAGAGACACATTTTAAAGCGACTGACACGCCTGTACTTACGGGATATCGCATGTACAGGCAAGACGACCTGACTGGTAATAGGGCTCAGGGTGGGGTGGCAGTGTTCATTAAGGACACATTCCACTACTCACCTGTGACCTTAACCACGACGCTACAAGCGGTTGCAGCTCGGATCCTGGCCCAGGTTCATGTTACAGTGTGCTCCGTGTATTTACCACCCGCTGAGCTCATTGACAGTGAAGCCCTCGCACGGCTCATTGATCAGCTACCCCGTCCCTTTCTCATTTTAGGAGACTTTAATGCTCATAATGCATTATGGGGTTCCAACAAAACCTGCCCCAGAGGCCAGATGATTGAGCAGTTGCTCAGGACTTCCGACGTCATACTGCTGAACACAGGTCAGGCCACGCATTTTAGCACCGCTTCAGGTTCGTCTTCTGCCATAGACCTCTCTATTTGTTCGCCTGTGCTTGCGGACATTGCTCAGTGGGTCGTCGACGACGACCTTCATGGCAGCGACCATTACCCTATCTGGCTCCATCTGCCAGTTGAAATGGGTCGTGTCGCACAGCCGCCGAAATGGTTGTTCCGGAAGGGGAACTGGACGCTCTACCGGCAGTTGGCTGTTTTTGAACGGTGTGAAGGCGTCCAGGATTGGGTGGATCACATTACGGCGGTGATGCACCATGCCGCTGATGTATCCATACCAAAGTCAAAGGGAACACCTGTGAGGCAGCCTGTCCCTTGGTGGAATGACGACTGTCATACCGCCATCAGAGACAGGCGGGCGGCTTTGAGGAGATTCCGTCGGTGCCCCACTGCTGCGCATCTGACAACTTTCCGGATAGCACGGGCGCGGGCGAGGAAAATCGTTCAGGAGAGTAAACGGAGGTCTTGGCGTGAGTTCCTGAACTCCATCAATAGGTCCACATCTTCAAGCAAAGTATGGGAAGCCATTAGGAGGATCTCAAGGCGATACTGTCGACCGCCACTAGCCGCTATACGTGAGCGGGGGTGTCTCCTAACATCTCCGAGAGACATCGCCCGGGCGTTGGCAGAATCTTTTCAAACTATTACGGCCGATTCTAGCCAGGACCCCGAATTTCTGCGCTATCGGGGTACACAGGAGAGGGCTGGTTTTGATTTCCGTTCACAGAACACTGAGGAATACAACCAGCCTTTCTCTTTGTGGGAGTTGGACTCTGCACTGTCCATATCTCGGGATACCGCACCAGGTCCAGACCTGATATCGTATAGCATGCTGCAGCAGTTGGATCTGCGGTCAAAGAAAGTCCTCCTTCAACTTTTTAATGAAATTTGGAAGACAGGCGACTTTCCTAGTTCGTGGAAAGAATCGATTTTAATTCCGCTTTTAAAACCAGGGAAGGATCGGACCGAACCCAGTAGCTACCGTAGCATTAGTCTCACGAGCTGCGTCGGAAAGACATTTGAGCGTATGGTCAATAGGCGCCTGGTGTGGGTTCTCGAATCTAGATCCTTACTTACCCGCTGCCAGTGTGGATTCAGGAGGTATCATTCCACCCTAAATAACCTGATCCTACTCGAAACAGCAATATAAGATGCTTTCCTCCGTAAGCAACACCTTATCGGGGTTTTCTTCGACCTGGAGAAGGCGTACGATACTACCTGGAGGCATACCATTTTGCGGCAGCTTTATGAGTGGGGTTTCCGTGGGCGTTTACCCACACTCATCCGATCCTTTCTGTCAGACAGGTATTTTCAGTATAAGGTTGGGAATGTCCTGTCTGACCGTTTTAAGCAGGAGAACGGTGTCCCTCAAGGAAGTGTCCTCAGTGTGACAGCTTTCGCAATTGCCATCAATAGTATTGCGTCCACAGTGCGCCGGCCCGTGCAGTGCTCCTTGTTTGTGGACGATTTCTCCATTTTCTGTGCGTCTTCCTCCGTCACAGCTGCTACACGCCAATTACAGCTGACACTCGTGCGATTGGAGAAGTGGACTAAGACCACGGGCTTTAAATTCTCTTTGGAGAAGACCATTTGTGTAGATTTTAACCGTTCCCGTTCTCTTTTTAATCTCCGTTTTAAAACTAGGAGACACTGTTCTCCCCTTTATGGAAAAAGTGAAATATCTCGGGCTTATTTTTGATGAGAAGCTCACATGGTTGCCACACTTAAAGGATCTAAAGGTCCGCTGTTTCAAGGCTTTCAACGTCCTTAGATGCGTCAGTCATAGATCCTGGGGCGCTGACAGGGCACGTCTGCTCCAACTTTATAAGGCCTTTGTGCGACCTCGACTGGAATACGGATGTCAAGCTTATGGCTCTGCAAGACCTTCCTACCTCCAAATGTTGGATGTGATTCACCATGAGGGTATTAGGCTTTCAACGGGGGCTTATCGCACGAGTCCGGTTGCTAGTCTGTGTGTCGAGGCGGGAGAGCCTCCGCTGTCCATTCGGCGTCTTCTCCTCGTGGTACGGCACGCGTACAGGACCAAGTCCACTCCTCTTTCATTGGCGTCCGACACTTTTTCCCAGCCGGCACTGGCACGTCTCTTCCGCCACCGTCCGGCGGCGACAAAGCCGTTTGGCATCCGTGCAAAGGAGAGTCTCGAGTCGGTACACCTGGAGGGCATTAAGGTCCTCCACCAGGGATGGAGTAGGGGATCTCCCTGGCGACTACAAAGGCCAAGATTACTTCTTGATCTGGCTGCTTACAGGAAGTATTGTACCCCGGACCACCTTTTTAAAATTAAACTTACTGAGATTTTAGAACGCCATTCCGATTTTACTCCTGTTTACACGGATGGTTCTAAACAGGGGGATTTTATGGGCTGCTCTGCTGTGTTTCCCGATACTGTCCATCGGATAGGGCTCCCAGAGCAGTTCTCAGTTTACTATGCAGAACTGTTTGCCATTCTGCAAGCATTAGAGCATATGCGCCGCAATCGTGGCACGAAATTCATCATCTGCTCCGATTCCCAAAGTGCTCTCCACGCTCTTCAACAAATGTACCCAGCAGATCGGATGGTGCAAGAGGTGCAGGACGCACTCCTGCTCTTGCAACAGCAGGGTAAGGATGTGATTTTCTGCTGGGTTCCAGGGCACATAGGGATTCCTGGAAATGAACTTGCAGATGCGGCTGCCAAGGAGGCTTGCTCCATCCCACCTCCTGCTCGCTGTTCCGTCCCCCTGCAGGCCATTATGTCTTTCGTGACTCGGAAGGTCATGCGTTGGTGGGAGGCTCAGTGGCTGGACGTGAGGGATAATAAGTTGCGAGCGGTGAAGGATTCTGTCCGACCGTGGCTCACCTCCTTCCGACAACGACGCGCTGAGGAAGTAGCCCTTACACGGCTTAGAATAGGACATTGTCCTTTGACACATGGTTTTCTGTTACGTCGTGAGGAGCCACCAACGTGTCAGACATGTGGGGCACAGTTGTCGATACGGCATATTTTAACTGAGTGTGTTTTATATGCAGGTTTGAGGGCAGATTTCAGTTTCCCACCAGACCTCCACTCTCTTTTAACTAATAATGAGGCGAATGTCACTAGGGTTTTACGTTTTTGTGTGATGTCTGGCCTTCTTCCCAAAATATTGGGATTGAAGTCCTAATGTGCTGTCCAGTGGTTTGGTCACCCATTATTTGTAAGTGGTCACTCAGCCACCGTTACTTATTTTTCCCTGTTTGTACTGCTATTTCATTTTTAGTTTTATCTCTCTGTTTTGATGTGCTGTGTCCAATCTTGCAATTTGAAGAATACCACTTCTCTCACGATTCGGCTCTGAATTGAACTTTTGGGAACGGGCGCTGATAACCTCGCTGTTGTGCGCCCTACAACACAAATCATCATCATCACCTGTTCGTAGACGACGCGTTATTTACAGGACTGCAACAATGCCAGACGACTGTAAGGGGCTTTAGGAAGAACCGCAGAGGCCCGAAACACGTGTTCGACCGAACCTTAAAGTATTACAAATCAGTCCCAGGTCCTTACCGAATTGAATTAATAGAAGGAGTAGAGAAGATCCAATGAGGAGTGGCGCGTTTCGTTACGAGTTCGTTTAGTCGGCACGAGAGCGTTACACAGATGCACAACAAACTCTAGTGGCAGGCGACACAAGGGGGGCGATGTGTATCACTGGAAGGTTTGCTGTTGAAAATCCGCTATTATAAGTTACAGCAAGAGTCGGGCTACACATATTTCCTCGCACAGACTTCTCGTGAAATGACCACACAGAGAAATTTAGAGAAAATAGCTTTCATATAGAAGTTTACCTGCAATCATATTCCCCACCCACCGTTCGTGAATGCAACAAGGTAATGACACCAGTAGTATCTTCCGCGGTGTTCCGTGACGTGGATTCTTGAGCACAGATGTGGAAAGGACTTTCACCTTTGTTTCATTTTTAATACGTGTTCATATTTTCAAGATAGTTGTAACTCCATGTTTCACATGCAGTTGTATGCCAAATGTGTTGTCATTAAGTTTTACCCTTTTACGTACCCTCCCACTAACTTGTTGCTCTCATTTCTTAGTTCTACGTGAAAACCCTTAAAGCTTTTTAATTTAAAAAAAAAAACGTTATTAACGCTACAGTCGCAGGTTCGAATCCTGCCTCGCACATGGATGTGTGTGATGTTCTTAGGTTAGTTAGGTTTAAGTAGTACTAAGTTCTAGGGGACTGATAACCTCAGCTGTTAAGTCCCATAGTGCTCAGAGCCATCTGAACCATTTTATTCTTCATATTTACTTATTTACAGACTTCTGCCGCTGTTTTAGGGCTCCGAATTGTAGCGTGTAACATGGCGGTGTGGAACGCAACTATATCGGCGCTTGAGAAACAGAGTGCTGTACTGTAGTTTCGAATGCGAACAGTTCGTCACAAATGGAGCATCCTTTCCTTCTGCATGACGACGCAGAACCTTGACTCTAATAGTGATGAAGCAGTGCAAGTAGAGGTAAGATTGGGGCTCCGTCAACGAAGTCAAACAGTCTACGGTGACGATATCAACAAAATGGTTTCTCGTCATGAGCAACGCGTCGGTTGCCAGCGTGTCTATGTCGAGGAATAAATATGTAGCCTTGAAGAATAAAGATTTAGAATGTTAATATAGTTTGTTTTAGTCAAAAAACTCTAAGTGTTTCAATATAAAAAAAAAATCGGAGCCATTACTTTTTAGCATGCCCTCGTAAGTTTCAGTATGCACTTAATTTTCTTAATGTACTACTTTTTATTCCTGAAACAATAATAGCGCAAACTGACTGTATTTTCTAAACACTTGTTTTCTTTATACGAAAAAACATTTATCAGCTGGGTTTTCAAAATGTACAATAATGCGTAAAGTTGTATTTCATTTTCGTTCCAGAATTACGTTATTTCTTTTTTTTTCTGTGCAGGATAAAGAAGGGAAATATAATTCAGTGCAGTGCTAAACGTTTGCGACTGTAATGTGAATTTTGGACAATAACAAATTTCTAAAACTGTTGTGACTCCACGTGTACCAACAATTTTGTTTTGCATTTCGGGACTGAAATGTATAATTTTGGTTTGGCATTTACTATTTCACCTGATTTTACGGATCGTCTCTTGTTTCAGATGTTTGATGAGTCAAAATGAATGTTTATTCATGTATTACACAGATAAATACGCATTGAAGTCAAAAAGTTTTAGTTATTTCCTCAAAAATAAAATGACGCAGTTCATATTTTGTTTGTTTGCAGGTACCAGGTAGTCATAATTAAAGTGCAGCTGCTCACAGACGCCCAGTGTGGGCTTTAATTTTCGTATGGCAGCAAAATTTGCTCGATATTCAAATGCGTTAATGCGGCTCCTATTTACGCTGCATAAAGTTAATTCCAATTTTGCCCATCGAGCTCAAATCTGGTGCTGTGCATGAAAGAAAGACGTACAGAAATGTTTACATATATAATGGTTTAAGAACATGACGTGGGTATAAAAGCCCAAAAGGAGTGAGAAAGACATAATGTTGATGGTATTATTAACAACCACTTACACAATTTGTTCAGTGTGAGTACCGAAGACGTCGAAGAGATGCTGAACAGCCCCAGATTTGCACCTGGTGGCCAAAACTGGAACTAATTTTTTTTCCGCATGAACAAATTAGCATATCTACAAAGTTCCACTGCCATGGGATAATTACAGCCAACACTGGACCTCCGTGAGTAGCTGCACTTGAATTATATCCACCTGGTACATGTCTGCAGTCAGGTACACATTAAAATCCCGTCGCCACAGTACCTCAGCACGCCGCTTGAGGTTTCCAATACAAAATGGCGCAGCCAGCTGATCCCAGTTTCCAAGTCGTGGTGCCGATATCTTCACTGGTAAGCCCCTTATTTTGTTCTTCTCCTAATCTGTTTTTCTTTTCCACCATCGTCCACGCACAACATTCATAAATGCAACAGCTGATGTGTGGCCGTTAGTAATACGCGACAAGAACGAACTGGACAGGGTACTAACCATGCTGAAGTGTACGAAGTCGAGCCGCAGCTGACTGACGTTGGGTACCACCTTCTTGATGGTGATTGTACACGTGGAAGAAGACGACGACAGGCCTGGGAAGTGCGGGTTCACGAAGTACGTCACGTTGTTGAAAATCTCCTGGCCGCAAGTCGCAGTGACTGCAACACAAGCAATTACACTGCTCTCCAACTGCTGAGGAACAATCACATACTGAGTTACAGTTTTTAGGTATTGGGTAACATAATATCAAAACACAAAACAAAAGTTTATGAAATACACTCTAAGACAAAAAAAGACAGATATATATAGATGTGACGTATATGTGCAGACAAATAAATGTTTACAGTTTCAGAAAAAATGCTTGGAATCTCTCTGACTGGAGTAGAATCGTCTTCAGGGATGAGTCCTGTTTCGAACTGAGCCCCAATGACCATCGAACAGGTGTCTAGAGACTTCTCACACAGCCGTGGGATACCATCTCTATGCGACCCGACAACGAGGAGTAAAGGTCTGGGGTGCCATTTCATTTCATAGCAGCACCTGTTAGTTTGTCATCCTCGGCACCGTTACATCACCGTGGTAAGTCGACGATATTCTGCGCACCCTTTGTTACCCTTCATGACAAGCCATCTTGGGCTCACATTTCAGCAAGATGGTGCCCGCCCGCAACGGTGACAGTTTCTACTGCTTATATCCGTACTTGCCAAACCCTACGTTGGGAAGGACAGTAGCCGGATCTCTCCTCAGAATGGTTCAAATGGCTCTAAGCACTCAGGGACTTAACATCTGAGGTCATCAGTCGCCTAGAACTTAGAACTACTTAAACCTAACTAACTTAAGGATATCACACACATCCATGCCCGAGGCAGGATTCTAACCTGCGACCGTAGCGGTCGCGTGGTTCCAGACTAAAGCGCGTAGAACCGCTCGGCCACAGCGGGAGGCGATCTCTCCTCAGTTGAGAACGATTGGAGCATTATGAGCAAGGCCCTCCAACCGGCAAGGGATTCTGACGATCTAGCGAGCCAGTTGGACAGAATTTGGTACGACATTCCTCATGAGGACTTCCAACAACTCTATCAGTCAATGTCAAGCCGAATAACTGCTTGCACAAGGGCCAGAGGTGTACCAATGCGTTATTGATTTGCTCAACTTGTTCTTTCTCTTGAATAAATTATCCATTTTTTCTGAAATTGTGACCATTTGTTTGACTGTACGTGTACATCACTTCTACCGGTTTCCGTCCCATTCGGAGAATTTCTTCATGGTACAGGGCTTTTTTTCGTACAATGTGTATCGACATTATTAACACGAAAGTTAAAAGGACAGCAAAGACCAACTACCACATTTGGAGCAATGTGTTACATTGATAAGAACTGTCATTAACATACGGATGCCAAATCAGTAGGAAATATGCTCACTGGGCAGCAATGCACCTCTTTAGTATAGCTTCAGCGCTGCTTGTCCCATCTTTGCCTTGATACAATTTGTGGGTCCCAAAAGATCCTCGAGTGTAACACAGATTTATGTCTATGGGATTCAAGACCTGCGAGTCTGCAGGCGCTTACATTCAATAGAAGTTCTCATTTTGCAGTATGTCAACAAAGCGGGCAGTTTTTGTGGAACGGAAGTTATGGTCTGTGAAAATTAAGTCCGAACCTAAAGCGCCACGGAAAAGTCGTTCGTTTGTTACTGATCCTTCTGCAAAGATATTCAGTGGTGTTCTTGAGCTGTTGAGGTTGCATATAAAGAATTTAATTCTTGCAGAATTGCTGTGGAGGCGCAATTCTTCAGACACAGGTATTGACGTCAGACAACAAAATTCAAATGGCTCTGAGCACTATGGGACTTAACATGTGGGGTCATCAGTCCCCTAGACTTAGAACTACTTAAACCTAACGACATCACACACACCCGTGCCCGAGACAGCATTCGAACCTGCGACCGCAGCAGCAGCGCGGTTCCGGATTGAAGCGCCTAGAACCGCTCGTCCACAGAGGCCGGCACGTCAGACAACAGTTTGAGCTAAAAAAAGGCCAAATATCTACTATACATTTAGAGAAAAAGAGGACATTGGTACGCAACATTTTTTAGCCGAGGCTGCCTCAGAAAAATTAAGGTGTAAGTATAATCGACATACAGCACAACGAAGCTGAGGAAGGCCAAGAAGAACAGGGCACGAGAAACGTGACGATGTGACGAGGCACTGGACTCGTATTCGGAAGGACAGAGACTCAAATGTCCGCCCGAGAAACCTGATTTAGGTTTTCCGTGATTTCCCTAAATTGCGTAAGGCGAGTGCTGGAATGGATTCTTCGAAGAGCGCGACCGATTTCCTACCCTATCCTTCCAAGTGGCGTATTAACCGAAGGCGGAGATGGGGGGAAGGGGTGGGGGTGGGAGCAGATACGGTTTCTGCTTCCCAAATCCCTTTGAATATTTACGTGATCCACAGTCATAACGACACTGAAAACATGGGGGGCATTGAACAGTTTTAGAAAATCAAACAAGTGTTACTTTAGAAAAGATTTGTTTTGTTTTCCAAGATATTCCCCTTTGACATCAATACATTTTTACATCCTTAAAGCAATGATGTCAGTCTTGCCGAGTAGTTCAGGAACCAGGTTTTTATAATGTTGCACTGCTTCATCCGATGACGAAGAAGCGATCCCATGCATTTTATCTTTAATTTTTTTTATACAAAAAGAAATCACAAGGTGCTAGGTCAGGGCTGTAATGTGGAGGGTCAATGGTGCTGACCTTCAGGGCATCCATCTACTGAATTGCTGATTTGCTGAATGCGATAATGCGTTGGCGTGATGGACATTTTTTTCACGAACTTGTTCAAAAATTTGGGGTAAACAGACATTTGCGTACTATCCGGCAGTAATAGTACGTCTATCTTTTAGTGCTGTGCTAAAAATAAACACCGTATTAGAAAAAAAATTAGTAACCGTCTCCTTACCAGCATTGTGAAATCGTCGGACCTTTTTAGGCTTAAGATCTGTCCGAAAGACAGTTGAGATAATTCAAGATCCATCACCACTAACGGTATTCCAAACAAAATTTGAAGTGCGACCTTGAAGTTTTTCCAGAGTTTTTCAGTACCAATCAGTGTGTTGTTTTTGTTCGGGGGTAAATCTATGTGGAATCCAATGGCAACAAAGTTTTCTCAAGTCCCACTGTTATTGCAAAACATTTTGAATTTGACTCGTACCAATGCTCAATGTCGCCCGCATAAATTCATAAGATGTCGGTCGATCTTCCTCAAGCACTGATCGAAGAGCGACAACATTTTCATCAGCAACAGCAGTTCTTGGCCATACTTCAAGGAATTCATCACTAAGAAACATACGATCTCTTTTGAATTCACTATACCAATTGTAAATTATTTCTTTAGAAGGGGCTTCTTCCCCAAAGGCATTTCAAACCCGATCTTCACAGTGTTTAGACATTAGTGACGATTTAAAATAAAAAAATCATAGCCCTAAAATGTTCTCTAGCCAAATTAATCTTTCGGTTGACGCAAAATCTTTAAATAATGATAATTAACAAACTGTTAAAGTAGATTGAACAAACTACACTGCAGACAACTAGCAAAACATTAACAAGTAGCTGCCAAATATAAACAAATTTCATTTGTTTTTAGACCCACAGTGTTCCAAAAATTTTCAGAATCTTTCTCGTACGTCACCAAATATGCTGTTAGCATTTTTGTTTCAGCCATTTTTGCTTATAGCTAGATGAAACTGTTGAATCCTTGAAGAAACTATATTACTGGCCATTAAAATTGCTACACTACGAAGATGACGTGCTACAGACGTGAAATTTAACCGACAGCAAGAAGATGCTGTGATATGTTAACGATTAGCTTTTCAGAGCATTCACACAAGGTTGGCGACGGTGGCGACACCTAAAGTGTGCTGACATGAGGAAAGTTACCAACCGATTTCTCATACACAAACGGCAGTTGACCGACATTGCCTGGTGAAACGTTGTTGTGATGAATCCAGGTTCTGTTTACAGCAGCATGATGGTCGCATCCGTGTTTGGCGACATCGCAGTGAACGCACATTGGAAGCGTGTATTCGTCATCGCCATACTGGTGTATCACTCGGCGTGATGGTATGGGGTGCCATTGGTTACACGTCTCGGTCACCTCTTGTTCGCATTGACGGCACTTTGAACAGTGGACGTTACATTTCAGATGTGTTACGACCCGTGGCTCCACCCTTCATTCGATCCCTGTGAGGCCCTACATTCCAGCAGGATAATGCACGACCGCATGTTGCAGGTGCTGTACGGGCCTTTCTGGATACAGAAAATGTTCGACTGCTGCCCTGGCCAGCACATTCTCCAGATCTCTCACCAATTGAAAACGTCTGGTCAATGATGGCCGAGAAACCGGATCGTCACAATACGCCAGTCACTACTCTTGATGAAGTGCGGTATCGTGTTGAAGCTGCATGGGCAGCTGTACCTGTACACGCCATCCAAGCTCTCTTTGACTCAATGCCCAGGCGTGTCCAGGCCGTTATTACGGCCAGAGGTGGTTGTTCTGGGTACTGATTTCTCAGGATCTATGCACCCAAATTGCGTGAAAATGTAATCACACGTCAGCTGTAGTATAATATATTTGTCCAATGAATATCCGTTTATCATCTGCATTTCTCCTTGGTGTAGCAGTTTTAATGGCCAGTAGTGTAGTTGAAAGACTATGTAACCGTCTTGTACACGACCCAAGATATTAATGCAAACAGCTACCAAAATAACCACTTTTTGCAACGTGGACGTGCAACAAGAGAGTCAGTGAGCTTCTGGAGGGTACCGACAGAGATATGGAGCAATACCGAGTCCAAGGTCGTGATCAGCCGCGCTGGGGTTCTCGATTGAGGATCCATGGTGCGAATAGCCCGATCTGTGTAGTCCCACGGTTTCGTGACTGAGTTTAAATCCGAGGGGTCTGGAGGCAAGGGAAGTACGGTAAACTCATCCTAGTGCTCTTAGAACATACACGCACACAGCGAGCTGTTTGATACGTTGTATTGTCCTGCTGGTAGATGCCATCGTGCCGAGGAACAAACAAACTGTATGTAGGGCTGGACGTGGTCCCCAATGACAGATGCATTCATATGTCGATCCATTAAGCCTTCCAGAATGACGAGATCACCCAGAAAATGACACGAAAACGTTCCCCAGACCATAACGATCCCTACTCCGGCCTGGACCCATTCCGACGATTTTGTAGGGTGTTTGCTTTCAGGTGTTTCACGCCGTACACGCCAACGGCCACGTGTCATCCGAAAAGGCCGCTTGTTCGCAACTTAGTGGCGTGCGAATTCCAGCCATCATCGTCAGCATGTGTTCACAATCCAGGCGCCTGCTGAGGGGCCCATACGCAGGAACGTTCACTGAACGGTCGTTGAGGAGACGTTGTTAGTAGTCCTTTGGTTCATCTGGGAGGCCAGTTGCTGAACAGTTGCACGTCTACTCGGCCGAACACAACCCCGCAGCCGTCGTTCGCCCCTGATATCTATGGCCCATGGTGCAGCACCGTTGTCTCGGCGCCGTTTTTCGATAACGCCATTTTGCCATGCACAGTGTACGTTAACCAAGTCGGCACACGAACGGTTTACAAACTTAGCCGTTTCGGAAATGCTTCCACCGATGGCCAGAAAGTTAGTGATCGTGTATTTTGGACGTCAGGAAAATCGCTCTGCTTCCGCATACCACTATGACTGCGTTGTTGTCCGCGTCCCTCCCTCACACTTTATGGACCCTCCACTGCCGGTGCTGCCACCTTCCGTCAATGAGTGGCTATTGCACGTTGACGTCGAACATAGGCGGTGGTCACATTAACGTGACTGGACTGCGTAACTCCAACTGCATTCTGTCCCGTCCTGTCATACGTTTTCGCGGAGGGTAGAAACATCTTATAAAATGGGAATGATCTGTGCCTGCCTTATCCGTGGCTGCATTACGAAGAAGCGAGTGACGTTGTGCTCTGCTATGGCTGTACTAGGTCTATTTACATAGTAAGCAATAGGAGATCAAAGAAAAAACAGCTTTTCTTTAAAAAGGTTTCTCTGACTGCAAAAAAGACACAGAAAAGTCTGTCGCCGTTATTCAACAACGTGAAAACAGCACACCCGAGAGCGGCGAAAGCGCGACACGTCAGATAACCGATTATGAGAAAGCTAGAACAGCTTTACTGGCTACTCAAGTGTACCAGACCTTGGTTGTCGTCAGTGACAGAAAACAAAATACTGGAAACTGCTGCTCACATGAGACGCTTAGCAGCAAATGAAAATTTCTTAATTTTGCGAAACTATGGCAGATCCAATGACGGATGTGACTGGCTAGCGAAACTTGGTTCTCGCCAGTGATACGAAATTAAATACTGGAAATTGATGCTCACATGAGAGACTGCAGCAGATGAAATTTTCTTCATTTTACGGAACTGCAGCAGGTTCAACGACGGATGTGGCTGTCCAGGGCCTGTTTACTGTTTATGGATGTTGCCTTTAGTCAAAAATGTCTCTGAGCGCTATGGGACTTAACTTCTGAGGTCATCAGTTCCCTACAACTTAGAACTACTTAAACCTAACTAACCTAAGGACATCACACACATCCATGCCCGAGGCAGGATTCGAACCTGAGACCGTAGCGATCGCGCAGTTCCAGACTGTAGCGCCTAGAACCGCTCGACCACCCCGGCCGGCTTGCCTTTAGTCGCTTGAAGTAAAAGAACTTTTTCAGAGTATATGGTGGCCAAGCCACAAACGCTGGCAACGACCAGTAAACACATCCTTCTAAGACTCTCAGTAGGAATTAGTTTCTACGCGCCCATTGTTTCGATGGTGCAGCTAATATATATGGGCGGAACAAGGGTGTGAAGAAATCTTTCTTCGATACCAGCCAAAGAGCTTTTGCATCCACTCCAGTAATCATTGTTTGGATCTTCCACCAAAGGAAGTTTCAAAAGACGTGATCCATTGTGCAATGTCTTGGTGACTATTAATGACGTTTCAAATATAATACCGGAAGCCGCAAAAAAGAGAAATGCGTGCGTAGATGCTGTGCTACCATCTGGTGTCGACAAAACGAATCCAAACCGACAGTTCAGCGGCTGATGCCGGTGTGTGCGACCTTATGAACTGTGATTGTTAAATCTGTGAAACATTTCAGAGAAAACTGTTAGCTGCTCCAGAAAAAAGTAGCCGAAGTACTGAATGCATCCAGCTCAATTACAGACAAAAACGTTCAGTTCTGCAGGGCTACGCGAAGCGGCTCGAAAAGTTTTTTTTACGTGACAGTCGCCATTGAAATTTTTAATTTACTTGAAGAGCTGGTCAGATCAGTACAGAATCCAAAATTTAATGCGTCCGGTGTGAAACGATCTGTAGACGTTTTAAAAGCAGTTCTTGCGAAACGTAGAACTGCGGAAGCGTTTGATAGGCTATTGCAGAAAGCCAAATATTATTCTGAGAACCTAAATCTGAAAGACCCGAATATCTCAAGGACACAACAAATACCAGCGACATTGAAACGTACACTCACCGTCCGCTTCTTAAGAATTATCACGTGAACGAAGATTTAAGAAAGATATGTTTGAAATTCTATCTCCGAATGAGATTCAACGACGGTTCAGCCAAGAGCATCAGAAGCAACTATCCCACCTCGAAGAGATACTTGTTACTTTCTCCCAATCCTCCATCTGCACGACCATTGGAAGAGTTCTTTGCAGTACACACACAAAACTTTAGTGGGGACAGGCTTTATGCAATGTTCGAAATGCTGCAAACCGTTACCAATGGTGCAAAACCATGTAATATAGACCTTATTCAAGGACAACTTATTGCTGACCGTGGCAGGATTGAAGAACATTTCAGGATAACGTTCGCCTGACCATTCTTTTAATGACAGGGCCAGTATCGTCAGCATCCTCTCGGAGGTCATTCAACCCATTGGGACTACTTAAATCACAGTCCAGACTAATTCATCTACACCACCTTGATGTTAGGACTCGGAAACTTATTCTTGTCATGAAAGAATTTGTTTCACCAATTATGGAAAGGAAACTACGTTAGGAAATTGTGTGTAAATACCTTCTTTTTCGAAGCAATTATGAATTAATTTTCCTCATTAACCCTTTGTTTGGCACACTGAGAAATATTTGAAGGAAAAGTATTAAGTTACTTAAATTAGACGTGTATGGTCATGTGAACAATTTTACATACATTGCTTCAAACTACAATAAGCCGACGTATAACTGCCAAAAAAGGCGCATGCTACAATAAAAATATTACAATGTCGTTCCTGCGACTGAAACAATTGTTGCATTTTGCAGTATTGCATGTGAAGCGTCTTAAAATATTTGCAACAAAACACAGAACAATTCCGCATTTTCCGCGTTTTACAGTCGACCATCCCTGAGGGGCAAGTCTACATCTTCGCTTTTGGCCCATATTCTGGCCAGTGACCAAATCTGTCATACTGTACATCATTCACTGGCAAAAGAGCTGCTGTTTACTTCTCCTTCTGGTCTTCTTGTCCATCCAGCACTCAAAACCAGGCTGCCTCTTCCCACAAAGGCAAGTCCACTTGCAATGTCCCCATGTAAGAATTCGGAAACACATTTGTACAGGGTGTTTCAAAAATGACCGGTGTGTTTGAAACGGCAATAAAAACTAAACGAGCAGCGATAGAAATACACCGTTTGTTGCAATATGCTTGGGAAACAGTACATTTTCAGGCAGACAAACTTTCTAAATTACAGTAGTTACAATTTTCAACAACAGATGGCGCTGCGGTCTGGGAAACTCTATAGTACGATATTTTCCACATATCCACCATGCGTAGCAATAATATGGCGTAGTCTCTGAATGAAATTACCCGAAACCTTTGACAACGTGTCTGGCGGAATGGCTTCACATGCAGATGAGATGTACTGCTTCAGCTGTTCAATTGTTTCTGGATTCTGGCGGTACACCTGGTCTTTCAAGTGTCCCCACAGAAAGAAGTCACAGGGGTTCATGTCTGGCGAATAGGGAGGCCAATCCACGCCGCCTCCTGTATGTTTCGGATAGCCCAAAGCAATCACACGATCATCGAAATATTCATTCAGGAAATTAAAGACGTCGGCCGTGCGATGTGGCCGGGCACCATCTTGCATAAACCACGAGGTGTTCGCAGTGTCGTCTAAGGCAGTTTGTACCGCCACAAATTCACGAAGAATGTCCAGATAGCGTGATGCAGTAATCGTTTCGGATCTGAAAAATGGGCCAATGATTCCTTTGGAAGAAATGGCGGCCCAGACCAGTACTTTTTGAGGATGCAGGGACGATGGGACTGCAACATGGGGCTTTTCGGTTCCCCATATGCGCCAGTTCTGTTTATTGACGAAGCCGTCCAGGTAAAAATAAGCTTCGTCAGTAAACCAAATGCTGCCCACATGCATATCGCCGTCATCAATCCTGTGCACCATATCGTTAGCGAATGTCTCTCGTGCAGCAATGGTAGCGGCGCTGAGGGGTTGCCGCATTTGAATTTTGTATGGATAGAGGTGTAAACTCGGGCGCATGAGACGATACGTGGACGTTGGCGTCATTTGGACCGCAGCTGCAACACGGCGAACGGAAACCCGAGGCCGCTGTTGAATCACCTGCTGCACTAGCTGCACGTTGCCCTCTGTGGTTGCCGTACGCGGTCGCCCTACCTTT
Source organism: Schistocerca piceifrons (assembly GCF_021461385.2). Lineage (NCBI taxonomy): Eukaryota > Metazoa > Arthropoda > Insecta > Orthoptera > Acrididae > Schistocerca > Schistocerca piceifrons. The sequence continues at coordinate 315,381,692 of NC_060139.1, read as the reverse complement.
CCAGCACGTTCATCCGTCACGTTCCCAGTCCGTTGAAATTTTTCAAACAGATCCTTTATTGTATCGCTTTTCGGTCCTTTGGTTACATTAAACCTCCGTTGAAAACTTCGTCTTGTTGCAACAACACTGTGTTCTAGGCGGTGGAATTCCAACACCAGAAAAATCCTCTGTTCTAAGGAATAAACCATGTTGTCTACAGCACACTTGCACGTTGTGAACAGCACACGCTTACAGCAGAAAGACGACGTACAGAATGGCGCACCCTCAGACTGCGTTGTCTTCTATATCTTTCACATCACTTGCAGTGCCAACTGTTGTTGAAAATTGTAACTACTGTAATTTCGAAAGTTTGTCCGCCTGAAAATGTACTGTTGTCCCAAGCATATTGCAACAAACGGTGTATTTCTATCGCTTCTCGTTTGGTTTTTATTGCCGTTTCAAATATACCGATCATTTTTGAAACACTCTGTATAATAACTCAACTTCAAGAATTCCTTTTTCCGTTTATAAACAGCTTTCGTTGTACGAGAAAAACAGCGCTGTAAAATCGAATGAAAGTCTTACACTGGTTACTAATGCTCACATAACCTTGCAAGATGTCTGCAAAGACGTTTTGGAAGCCTAGCGATTTTTACCTCATATGGGAATAAATAGTAACAGTCTAAATTGCAATTTCTTTTGTATCTACTCACGCCGGCCGGTTTTGGCTCCCATAACCGTTATAGATCCAAACTTATTTTACCCAGACCGCATGAGCAGCCGGCGCTCGCAGTCAAAAAGTAGACGTCAGTGATTGTTCCGGCAGCTAGGTAAGTATGACGACGCATCGCTCATGCGAAACTCAGCTTGCCTTCTTTTCACATGATATCCTGCGAACTATGGATGAAAGGCAACAGACAGGTTCCATATTCCTAGATTTTTGAAACGCATTTGACACTGTGCACCTCTGCGGGCTATTAACGAAGGTACCAGCATACGTAGCATGTTCCCAGATACGTGAGTGTCTCAAAGACTTCTTAAGTAACAGTACCCAGAGGTAGTTCTGGACGGAGAGTATTCATCAGACACAAGGTTATCGTTAGAGGTGCCCCAGGGAAGTGTGACATAACTACTGTTATTTTCTGTGTACACTGCTGAAAAATGTCGCAACACCAAAAATAATTAATGTAGGGTAATTAAATTTCCGGAATAATTGAGTGATTAATATTGCAAGATCACAGGATAAAGTAAATCCATTGCAAATCTGAAATGCTGGTACATTAATAGCCGGTGTAGTCGCCAGAATGTTGAATGCAAGCGTGCAAACGTACGTGCATTGTGTTGTACAGGTGTCGGATGTCAGTTTATGAGACGGACATCCAAGCCAGTTGTGTTTGGTAGGTCAATACAGGGACGGTTAACGTTGCTTGTAGATGACGCTTGATTCGTCGTCGATGATGTCCCACATGTGCTCGATTGGAGACATTTCTGGTAATCGAGCAGGCCAAGGCGACAAGTCGATATTCTCTGTAGAGCAGGTTGGGTTGCAACAGCGGTATGTGGGCGAGAGTTATCCTGTTTGAAAACATTCCCTGAAACGCTGTTAATGAGTGGGATCACAACAGGTCGAATCATCGGATTGACGTACGAATTTGCACTGAGGGTGAGCTGGATAACCACGAGGGTGTTCCTGCTGCCATCCGTAATCACATCCCAGACTCTATGACTCCATTTATAGGTGCAGTGGGTATAGCACGCAGACAGGTTGCTCGTAGATCCTCAGCTGGCCTCCTTGTAAGCAACACGCGGGCATCACACATTGTAGAACTATCTTTCATCAGAAAACACAACAGAACCTCATCCTGCCTCGCAATGAGATCTCGCTTGACACCACAGAAGTCACAAATGGTGCTGGTTTGGGGACAGTGGAATGCACGATACGGGGCGACTGTCTCGGAGTTCCTTGAAGTAACTGTTCATCTACATCTACATCTACATGACTACTCTGCAATTCACATTTAAGTGCTTGGCAGAGGGTTCATCGAAGTAACTGTTCATCTACATCTACATCTACATGACTACTCTGCAATTCACATTTAAGTGCTTGGCAGAGGGTTCATCGAAGTAACTGTTCATCTACATCTACATCTACATGACTACTCTGCAATTCACATTTAAGTGCTTGGCAGAGGGTTCATCCAACCACAATCTCTACCATTCCACTCCCGAACAGCGCGCGGGAAAAACGAACACCTAAACCTTTCTGTTCGAGCTCTGATTTCTCTTATTTTATTTTGATGTTCATTCCTACCTATGTAGGTTGGCCTCCACAAAATATTTTCGCATTCGGAAGAGAAAGTTGGTGACTGAAATTTCGTAAATAGATCTCGCCGCAACGAAAAACGTCTTTGCTTTAATGACTTCCATCCCAACTCGCGTATCATATCTACCACACTCTCTTCCCTATTACGTGATAATACAAAACGAGCTGCCCTTTTTTGCAGCCTTTCGATGTCCTCCGTCAATCCCACCTGGTAAGGATCCCACACCGCGCAGCAATATTCTAACAGAGGACGAACGAGTGTAGTGTAAGCTGTCTCTTTAGTGGACTTGTTGCCTCTTCTAAGTGTCCTGCCAATGAAACGCAACCTTTGGCTCGCCTTCCCCACAATATTATCTATGTGGTCTTTCCAACTGAAGTTGTTCGTAATTTTAACACCCAGGTACTTAGTTGAATTGACAGCCTCGAGAATTGTACTATTTATCAAGTAATCGAATTCCAACGGAACTCATGTGGATCACCTCACACTTTTCGTTATTTAGCGTCAACTGCCACCTGCCACATCATACAGCAATCTTTTCTAAATCGCTTTGCAACTGATACTGGTCTTCGGTTGACCTTACTAGACGGTAAATTACAGCATCATCTGAGAACAACCTAAGAGAACTGCTCAGATTGTCACCCAGGTCATTTATATAGATCAGGAACAGCAGAGGTCCCAGGACGCTTCACTGGGGAACACCTGATATCACTTCAGTTTTACTCGATGATTTGCCGTCTATTACTACGAACTGCGACCTTCCTGACAGGAAATCACGAATCCAGTCGAACAACTGAGACGATACCCCATAGGCCCGCAGCTTGATTAGAAGTCGCTTGTGAGGAACGGTGTCAGAAACTTTCCGGAAATCCAGAAATACGGAATCAACCTGTTTTGTAACGGTTCGTTGTGTCGTTGTGGTGCAGACTGCTGCTCTAATTTCTGCTGCAGATGCAGTACGATGCGCCAGAGCCATACTCCGACCACGACAGCCTCCCTTCTCAGTAGTGCCACATGGCCGTCAAGAGACCGGTTTTCTTGCGATCGTACATTCTCGTGACCGCCGCTGCTAGCAATCATGTGCAATATTTACATTTTTCTGCAGTATCGCAGAACAAACATCCCACTACTCGTAGCCCTATTACACGACCTGGTTCAGACTCAGTGAGGTGTTGATAATGACGTCTATGTCGTCTTAAACACATTCGTGACTAACATAAACTCACAATGTCCAATCTCAAAGGTAATTAGCGCTCACGACCGTTACAGCGTGTATTTAAATCAGGCAAGATTTGCATTCCCATTGTCGCGCTACTAGCGCCACTCTAACGCGACTGGCGAGAAATCAGAATAGACATCATCTCTCAGATGGGAAAACACGCTTACCAACTTTCGTTTATGTCGCACAACTCTTTCTTGGGGTTGCGATTTTTTCCGTCTGTATATACAGGGTGAGTCACCAACTATTGCCACCAAGAATAACTCCGAAAGTATGATAGTAGATGAAATGTTTGTGGGACAAAACTTGCATGGGACAATGGTTTTTTGTTGCTAGGTGGGGTCGCTTCAGAGATATGAAGGTCAACTTTGCTTTTTGTAATGGGATGCTATAGTTTGGTACTTATTTTCTGATAGCGACTATCGAGATGAATCCAATGATGTGTCACAGTAAGGGTACAAAGGTGACATGAACGTCCATTTACGGAAGGTATTCGAAGCAGTACTGCAATCTTTTTATCATGGATTGAGTGGTATACCTTACCACATCGGCACTTATCGAAGCACATGCTATGATAGTTCATTCTCGTATATCTTCAGGTGTAATTGGAACGCCTTTATAAACAATGTCATTTACGAATCCCCACAAGAAAAAATCCAGAGGCGTCAAGTCTGGCAAACGAGCCGGCCACAAGACACCTCCTTTGCGTCCAGTCCAACGATTTGGGAATTGTCTCTGCAACTCATTTCTAGCCATCAGCGAAAAATGTGCAGGACACCCATCGTGTTGATACCACATTCTGTTCTTTGTTCCTAAAGGTATTTCTTCCAATAACAGATCTAATGTTTCTTGCAGGAATGTGGTGTACTTCCTACCATTAAGATTTCCTTCGATGAAATAGCGACCTATAATTCTGTCCTCCAAAATCCCACACCATACATTCACCGACCGCGGTTTTTGGTATTCAACTTGTCGTACCTAACATGGGTTTTCAGATGCCCAATAATGCATGTTATGCAAATTAACATTTCCATGGCTCATGAATGTAGCCTCGTCAGTAAATAAAATCAAATCAATAAATGTGCAATTCCTCTGAATCTGAAATTGAGCCCATCGTCAGAATTCAATGCGACGCATACAATCCGTACCAGTTAATTCTTGGTGGGGACTGATATGGTAAGGATGATATATATGGCGATGTAGAACACGAACAACACTACTCGGGCTCATGCCAGACCCTTAGCGATTTGACGCTAACTAACACAAGGATCTCGAACCTCAGTGGTAAGAGTACCAATCTCCGCTGCCTCGTTAGTAACTTTCCTTTGCCGGATGTCTTTCTGGTGCGTTAAAGACCCAGTTGTTCTCAATTTATCACACACATATTTAAATGTACGACGTGTAGGGTGAGTTCGTTGAGAATATCTTTCAACGTTTAAGTCTCTAGCTCTCGCTGAATTCCCTTGGCATTCTCCGTAAATGAGAAGCATATAGACTTGTTCTTCGAACGAATACATCATTCACATTCGCTTGATTCGACGATACTAGTCTTACCGTTCCTATTAGTGTTGTATTGCGAAACCGTCGAATGGTGTTTACATGTCAATGGCACGTTAGATGGATACGCCGTATTCGGCGAATATTTACTATTTGGACGATAAACGAGAGAGAATTGTCAGAATATGTGTTTCGATAAGTACCGAAGTGATAAGGAATACCACTCAATCCATGATAAGAAGATTGCAACACTGCATTGATACCAGTGATCGTCACTTCAAACACCTTTGTGATCTTCGTTGACCTTCAAAGACCTTACTGTTACACATCATTGGATTCGTCTCGATAGTCGCCTTCAGAAAATAAGTACCAAACTATAGCATCCCATATAGAAAAAGAAAGTTGACCGTCATATCTCTGACGCGACCCCACCTAGGAAGAAAAAACCAACGTCATATTGTGGCCCCCGATGTCCCATGCAGCATTTGTCCCACAAACGTTTCAGCTACTATCATACTTTCGGAGTTATTCTTGGTGGCAATACTTAGTGACTCACCCTGTATAAATGATCTGGCGGATAGGGTGAGCAGCAGGTTACGGCTTTTTGCTGGTAATGCTGTGGTATACAGGAAAGCGTTGTCGTTGAGTGTCTGTAAGAGGATACATGATGGCTTGGAGAAAATTTCTAGTTGGTGTGATGGATGGCAGCTTGGTCTAAATATACTGTAATTTAATGCAGATTATCAGGAAAAAACAATGCCTCAATGTTAGAATACGGCATTAGTAGTGAGCTGCTTCAGTGAGTCACGTTGATTAAATATCTAGGTGTACCTATGTAAATCAGCATGAAATGGAACGGGCATGTAAGGATTGTAGAGGGGGAAGGCGAACAGTCGACTTCGTTTTACTGGGAGAATTTTAGAAATGTGTAGTTCACTCGTAAAGGAGACTGCATACAGGACAATAGTACGAGTCATCGTTAAGTATTAAAAAAATGCTTGGGATCCATACCAGGTAGGATTAAAGGAATACATCGAAGCAGTTCAAAGGCGGGTTGCTATATTTGTTACCGGTAGGTTCAAACAATGCGAGTTACGGAGATGCTTCGGGAACTCAAATGTGAATCCCTGGAAGGAAAGCGACGTTCTTTTCGAGGAACGTTACTGAGAAAATTTACGGAACCAGCATATGAAGCTGCCTGGAGAACGATTCTCCTGCTGCCAACGTACATTTCGCGGATGGATCACTAAGATAAGAGAAATTGCGGCTCGTACAGAGGCATATAGGCAATCGTTTATCCCACACTCTATTTGCGATTGGAACGGGAAAGGAAATGCCTAGTAGTGTTACAAAGTACCCTCCTCCACATACCATATTGTGGCTTGCGGAATATGTATCTAGTTGTAGAATGCAACCTGGCAACCTTGATTCTCCTCCGAGCCATCACACAGGGTTACGCTCATCGTGGTACTGTACAAGAAACTAAGCATTTCAACGAACCCGCACAAATCAGAAATGTGTAACGCCATCTACACTAGTGCACATTCCTCATTTGTGCGGATTCGTTGAAATGCTGATCATTTGCATATCCAAGCATACCGTACACTTTACTGCAATTTCCTGTTTATTGGATGCCACCGTCACTATGTTCCAGTTTTAATGACCAGAAGCGTACCTCGGCAGTGCACACACACATTACCTACGATACGGGTTAAACCGTTGTAGACGTCGGACGTAGGACAAGGCGTGGGAGTGTAACTGTAGTGTGTCATGGGCTCAGGTAAAGGATTTGAAGATCGAAATGAGGATCGCAGTGCCGAACATTGACACTCACGTCGAGCCCTCGCGTATGCTGTGATGTTTTAAAGAGACACTTTTTTTTCACTGCTGCTACTCTTTGTAATAACCCGCCATTTTTATACATAACACGGGTCCTTTCTAGCCTATGGGCTGGTCTCTTAACCGACACACAGAGCGATACGACTATATGCTGTGTGTCGTTGCCCGTGCCCCACCAACGTGGAGGTGGACCACTATGCCCTCTTTCTGAGAATTTATTTGCAGCCATAAAATGAATATACAAAGATTTGACAAAATTATAATTATAGAGTAAAGAGGCAGCAGGATGTGAGTGCGACTGGGCGTTTCGCCCGACACGCAGTTCCGCGCCTGCCCCGGTCGGCGCGGTGCCCTTGGTGGCGGGTGCTGGTGAACGCGCGGCCTCGTGACGTAGAACCAGCGATCGAGTGTTAACCTGTTGCGACTCCCAGCGGTCAGTGCACCGCGAACAGGCCGCACATGCAACAACAAGCCAGGCTCCGAGAGGGAGGGGAAAGCGACAGGTTGCGTCGGCCTGGCGCCTTGTGAAAATCAGTCCAGCTGCAGCCCACAACGAAGTAAGCATTGCACTACAGACTGTGCCTCTGTAAAGTCAGCAAAGTGTGCATATAGAACTACGCGTAAGACTGTAGAAGCAACTTGATATCAGTTTAAAGTACGTTAGATTCACCGTTAATTCCAGAGACCAATACTGTGTAAACCCTCATGGATGTGAAACATGTCGGCATAATACGGCAGATAACACCTGTTCCACAAAGCGTTTTTTTTTTTTCGTCTTCAGTCTTCTGACTGCTTTGCTGCGGTATGCCATGAATTCCTTTCCTGTGCAAACTTTTCAGCTCAGAGTAGCAATTATTTGCCGGATGTATTCCAATCTCTGTTTTCCTCTTCAGTTTGTACTCTCTACAGCTCCTTCTAGTATCATGGACTTATTCCCTGATGTCTTAACAGGTGTCCTGTCACCCTGTCCCTTCATCTTGTCAGTGTTTTCCATATATTCCTTTCCTCACCGATTCTGCAGAGAGCCCCCTCATTCCTTACAGTAAGTTGGTTCAAATGGCTCTAAGCACTATGGGACTTAACATCTGAAGTCATCAGTCCCCTAGACTAGATCTACGTAAACATAACTAACCTAAGGACATCACACACATCCATGCCCGAGGCAGGATTCGAATCTGCGACCGCAGCGGTCGCTCGGTTCCAGACTGAAGCGCCTAGAACCGCTTGGCCACAACGGCAGGCTTACAGTAAAAGTCCACCTAATTTTCAATATTCTTCTCTAGGACCACATCTCAAATATTTCGATTCTCTTCTGTTCCTGTTTGCCCACAGTCCATGTCCATGTTTATAATTAATGTAAATTCCACAAACATCATTTATAGCTTTTTGTCATGGACTTGCTTCGGGGTATCTAGAGTTATTAATATGCAAAATAATGACCAAATCCTTAATATTCAGCATTTTTCATAATTGCCACACTATTGGCGAAGAGCAGTAGTTAGTTTATTATTTCCAACAAAAAGTTCCAGGCGCTCAGTCCGGAGCCGCGCGACTGCTACGGTCGCAGGTTCGAATCCTGCTTCGGGCATGGATGTGTGTGATGTCCTTAGGTTAGTTAGGTTTAAGTAGTTCTAAGTTCTAGGGGACTGATGACCATAGATGTTAAGTCCCATAGTGCTCAGAGCCATTTGAACCATTTGAACCAACAATAAAGTTTTTTTTCGTGTGAGATGCCCATCTAAATTTTTCAATCACTAAATCGGTGTCGACTAAGTCATTTTTGGCCCATGGCTACTTCTTGGCGTCTACGTCAGAATATGATTTACGCAAGACTCCAACCAGATGACCCAGTGTGCCAGTATGGTAGGAGCCTCACGTAAATAGTGACCTGTCGTATATTCTGAGTCAGCCTTACTCCATGTTTTATGTATGGGCTGTTGTAATTGAATCATAAGCAGAAACCGATTTAGGCACTGAAACAGTTACATGACGATTTCACTGCAATACCTTTTATTGATACTAAGTATTGCAAATATACGTGGCATCCAATAGGCGGTCTAGGTGAAATGGTGAAGATGGGGCAGGTTTACCGTTATCGGCGAATGGCTATCTGTATCTTCTGAGTGAATATAGTGAGTGCATATGCAGTGTCTCATTGGGGATTGTCGTAGAAGTAATAAGACGGAAGAGAGTGAAACTCAGGACACTTCTGTCAAATGTTATTGACGGTGCAATCCAACTTAGTCTCCTTCTACAATCACATAACTACCTACTGCGTCACAAATGCCTACTCGACCAGATCCTATTAAAAATTTCAGATTTAATTCAGGACATTTAGCACACAGCCTGCTAACCAAGAAGTGTATGCTATCATTATTTCTTTCATTATTAACTAGATAGCTGTAACGATCATTTTTTACCACTGAACCTTTGTCACGCTCTACCCGTGAAACAGATATCTTTCCTAGGTTCACATTTTTCTTCTGAACGTGTAGTTCAACAACCTGTGCAGGAACAGCAACACGTTGTTGAAACAATGCATCGTAGTGCTACTACCAGCACACTGCGACTTTCTGCACCTATCGGTGTCCCACGAATAGGTGTATGACGATCATTACGTGCGGGACAGTTTTACCCGTTTAATGTAGAATATGCCCACAATCTTCACACTGGTGGCAATGCCATAGGGCTTGAATTTTATCACTTACTTCCATGAGTATTATTCACTGATGAAGACATGTGTACACGGAATTGAATCAACAACACCGTAATAATCATCGACGATCGCAGGAAAATCCACACGCTACAGTGGAAGCCAGTTTCCAAGTTCGTTTCTCGATGCGGCAATATCAGATCCAGTCAGTTTAGAAGAGCAAATGACGAGACATAATTACTTGCATTTTTAGGAAAATAGTTTGTTGTACACCCTAAGGACGTTCCTTCGGGCCAGGCGGACTGTAGCGAACTTCCTGCATCACGGATCCCCTCCACATTTTACCAGACTTGTGAGGGAACATCTCACCCGTACTTAACCTAACCGCTGGATTGGCCGTGGTTGTACATTTACCTTGGCACCGAGATTGCTGCGCCTTACTCCATTAGATTTTTGATTGTGGGTTGGATGAAATCTGAGATGTACAAACGAGAGATGAATTTGTGAGATGAAGTGCTTGGTCTCATCATGGAGGCCGCTGCTTTCATTAGGGAACGTGCTGAGGCTCAAAGACAAACAACATAACATGTTCTTACATATTCGTGTGATCGCCAGCGCAGGCCATCTGCTCTATGATTTTAATACCTTCCTCGACTTTTCCTTTTGGTGTACGTTTTCTCCTTGTGGTTCGCTTTTTTCATTTTCTCTTTCGACGTGGTTCTCCGTTAGTTTTACGCCCTTTTACTTTCCCCAATTCCTTCTGGGAACTGTTTTACCTTAAGACTTGTTTGTATGAGGAATAAGGGACTGATGAGCCTGTAGTTTGGTCCTTTTATAACCCAAACAAACCAGCCAAGCAAGAGTACACAAATGCATTTAAGACGACCGTGGAATATTTGAACATTTATTGTTAACTGTACAACAGGTGCAATGTGACGTGTACGATAATGCTTAGAAATTAATGTGTTAAAAAATAGATATTTTTCAGTTGATTGTAAAACGCATGTTGTAATCTAGCTTTCCTCTGACACCGTGTCATAGGTAAGCATACAATATCTATCTGTTTATGTTGTATACATTCTTTAACTACAAAACAGTCGCATTATTATTCAAATCCTCCTTTTGTAGTAGAAAAATTAGCTTCAGTGAAAGTCTGCAGTCGGCCGCTGTGGCCGAGCGGTCCTAGGCGCTTCAGTCCGGAACCGCGCGACCGCTACGGTGGCAGGTCCGAATCCTGTCTCGGGCATGGATGTTTGTGATGTCCTTAGGTTAGTTAGATTTAAGTGGTTCTAAGTCTAGGGGACTGATGAACTCAGATGTTAAGTCCCATAGTGCTCAGAGCCATTTGAACCATTTTGAAAGTCTGCAAAATGGTCACTCTACTGGTTAGGAAGGGAAAGATGGCCACAGACATAGAAAAGGGAAACAAAAACTCAGATGAAGTGGAATCTGGTTTTCTAAGCCTTATGTTTGGATGTCTCTTCCTAAAATGTGTCGCCCAATCCTTTTTTTCTTTTTTGAGTATGTAGATCATTCCGCTCAGCAAGCTGAAATGCCAAGTGGCACAAATTAATTACTGATCAGCAATAATATCTTACTTCAATGTAAAAAGCATGGTTAAGGGTTCTTCCTCTTACTCATTGTTGAATACACATTTCAGTTCCCAAGAATCTACTCGTCTGCAACAGTGTCACAATTTTCTTACAAGGACTCTCCTTTTAAGTGTTTTACTTGAGACACTGAATAGTTTGGCTGCTGTAGCAAACGGTATCTTTTCTTTTTTTACAGCATCCAAAGCCTATTGCATAACATCAGAATCCCAAGATTTTCGTAGTGTTCTGAAATAAATTGATGGCCTCTTAGCATACACCGGTAATAAGAGAACGTAGCTTTTAGCCAAGTTGTTAGGACACTACTACCTTTGTGTACCTATTTTATGAAATACTCTTGTCTTATAATGAGTTCCCTCGTCTTGAAACAAGGTAAATACATTACAAAATATACGGCATGTGACCACATTGCCCCGTCAGGCGGCTGTCCACTATGCCCGACTGGGCGCCGTTACGCTAAATCTTGCTTGAATATGAAATTGCATAACCTAGGTAATTCATAAGCAGGTGGTTTCGAAGGCTAAAATACAACGTTTTACCAGCGTTGAAGCAATTAACCGACTTGCCTCACATCAGACGTAGAGAAAAAATAAGATATTCCACTGCAGATGAGCGCGTGCTACTATCCCCACTAAACTCGCTGAAAACACCAAAGAAGTCTCTTTCAATACTTTCAAATGTTCGCCACTAGGCTACAGAAAACTGCAAAATAATATAACGAAGAGGCCGCTTTACCCGCCCTGGCCACTACAGCCGCCCTAACAGTTTGCAAAATCCACGGTCTTCCTGCCGTTCATTAAAAACGGTAATTACACTTAGGAAAGATCTTGTGAGAATTAAATATCGTTGTGATTTACAAACCCGAAAGATATGGGCCACCTAAAGTCGACCAAGGATGCTTGCAGACCACAGCAAAAACCAGGAACTCCAAGATTCTGTGTAGTTATACAGACATGCAAGTGGGTACTAAAAGAACAGTCGAAGAACGATTATAACACAAAGGCAACTGTAGAATTGGAGAAACAATCATTTGTCTTGCATACTGGAGACCTCCGGATTCGATCTGATAGGACATACGTATTGGCAGCCACAGTTGGATACTGCGAAAAACTATGTGAAGAGACAGGAGAGATTATTAAATTCCCCAATGATTTTAATCCGAAGGAGGTGGTTGTAAAACTGAATGGCACCTGGATTACAGCGTAGCAGAAGATGTGTACACGTCCTCCACCACTGGATGACAGCAATTGCGGACGACAGCAGTCGACAACAGCCAACTGCGTTCGAGTTTTCAAAACATGTGACATCACACCTCTGCTCGGTAGCACTCGAAAAAGGTAATTTTTGTTCACCCAGTAGCAAACCAGGGTGTGCATCGGGCCTTCGAAAAAGATACAATATGTCTTGATGTTCTTCAGAGATGGGAACAAAACGAGAAATTCATTGGACCACAGCATAATATCCTGGAACCCACTTCTTCATCCATACTTACTATGAAAACTAGATGAGTACACGGCATTGCCCGGTATGTATTTATTTCAGTCTCTGATTAGCCCATGTCCTCCTTTTTCCTCTCTCTGCTCATCTCCTCCTTCACCTCTTCTCTGTCCATCTTCTCAAAACCCTTCCTGTCCACCTCACCCACTTCCTGTTCTCTGGTCTTCTTCTGTCACTGTCTCTGTCCACCTCCTCCTACCTCCTCTCTCTGTGTCGAAGTGCTCTACTCCCCTTTATCTATTTGATCCTCCCCACTCTGTCCATTTGATCCTTCTTCCTCCGTCCATTTCCTCTTCTCCCTCTCCATCTCCCTCCTCCTACCCTCTCTTTGTCAATATCTTCCTTCCCCTCTTTCTCTGTCCATCTCCTCCTCCCCTCTCCCAGTTCATCTTCTCTTCTTTTCTTTCTGTGTCCATCTCCTCTCTCTCTGTCCTTCTCCTGCCCTTTCTATGTCCATTTCCTTCTTCTCCTCTGTCTGCCTATCTCTTCCTCCACCTGTCTCCGTCCATCTCACCCTCTCCCCTCTCTCTGTCCATATCCCCCTCACCTATATTTGCCCATCTCCTCCTCCTCCTATCTGTGCCTATCTCCTCGCTCCCCCTCGCCATCTGTCCATTTCTTACTCCGCCTTCTCTCTCCACATTATCACACACACCCCAATAGGAGGCTGGTGGCTCTTATCCCTACAGTATTTCTTTCCAGGTTGTAAATAATATTTGTACCAAATATGATTTAAATAGTTCCAGGGGTTTACGATGAGCTTTTCCTCCATGACTTTGCAGCCATATTAACAAGTGAAATATATTTCATATATTTTTTAACATATTTCTTCCGTTTTGTACACATATTTCACCTGCATGTCTAGCGAATTTCATCCTGCAATTTGATTTTCACGTAAACTTTCCGTCCGAACAGGCCCTGGGAGGTCCAACAGAACCGACCGACCGCCGTGTCATCCTCAGCCGATAGCCGTCACTGGATGTGGATATGGAGGAGCACGTGGTCAGCACACAGCTCTCCCGGCCGTTGTCAGTTTTCGCAAACGTTATTTTTACGCAGCCCATTTCTCATGACGTATCTCCTGAACTATGTGCTGCACAATGATATAATTTTGCAGGTACGTCCGGTGTTATAAATGGCAACTGTCTGCGAGATGTGTTGTGCATAGAGTTAGTAGTAAAGAAGTAATAAATTAAAGCGTCATGCCTGATGCGGCGGTCTTACTGCATGTACAGCGAAGATGTAGTAAGCGATAAACTTTTTTCCTTTCATCATATTGTAGGCGTCGTCAGCGACATAAAGTTTCGTAAGGAAACTATCAAAGGTGTGGGGGTGAAAAAGGAGTGCGCCCACAACACGCGAGTACCCAGACTTTACTCATCCAGTATTTGAGAATGAGAGCAGTTAATGGCTTGCAACAGACTTTACACATAATTTCAAACCCTTACAAAACATTTCCTTGTCGACAATCCACACAATACGATGAAAGGAAAAACATTTGGCGCTTACTGCATTTTCGCTGTTCATGCAGTAAAACTGGCGCACCGGGCATGACGCTTTAATTCATTACTTCTTTACTGCTAACTGTATTCGCAACACATTCGGTACATAGTCACTATTCACATATACCACTGGAAGTACCTACAGAATTATATCATTGTACGACACATTGTTCAGGCGATATGACGTCATAAACACTGATCTGGCTGAAAACGAAACTGCAGGGCGAAATCGAAACTGCAGGGCGGAATTCGATATGTATAAAAAGGTGAACTATGCACACAAATATGTGGGAAATTAGTTAAATATTTGTGATACGTGTGCAAGCGGGCAAAGTGATAGGTAAAAAGCTCATCCTAAATCGCTGGATCGATTTCAGCGAAACATGATACACATACGAGTATTACTTACTATCTGGAAAGAGATACCGTGAGGGTAAGAACCAGAAACTGCATATTTGAGCAGGGGTGGCTGATAACGTAGAGAGAGAAAGGGGTAGGAGAAGGTGGGTAGATACAGAGGGGAAAGAAGGGGATGGACACAGATAAGGGGAAGAAGGAAATGGGCAGAGATGAGGGATGGCGGAAATGAACAGAAAGGGGAGGAGATGGACAGAGAGAGGAAAGAGTTGGAGATGCACAGAGAAAGGAAACAAGAGCAGATGGACAGAGAGAGGAAAGAGGAGGCGCTGGACAAAGAGAGGGGCAGGAAGAGATGAGTGCAGTATATGGGAAATAGGCGTATGTGGGCGAAGCCGCGAGTAAAAAGCTAGTATTTTAATAAATGTGGACACTCAGCTACCCTATTGTTCTTTGACTGGCCCACTAAATCCTACCGAAAATCTCTTGTGCTGTATGGAACAGAGGTTGAAACGGAACCATCAACATTACCGTAATTTCCGGGATATAATCACCAATGAGTGGCCCCTGCTGGATATGGTAAACCTGTAGAAACTCGTGGTCTCTCTTCCTCAACCAGTTTAGGCAATTTTCAAGGCAAGAGCCAGTGTTACCCGATATTAGCGCGAAATTTCTCTGTGCTGACAATTTTTTTCCCAGTGCACTGTTGTCAAAGGAGTAGCCTTAAACAATCGCAAGCATTGGCTGTATTGCACTGTGTGCCTGGTACTTACAGTGTGCTTCGATACTTACAGACACAGCAGACGCCAAAGCCGAGAGCACATGGGCCGTGGGAGGCGCCGCCCTGGATGCGGCATTCGTACGTGTTGAGGCACACCCCTGCAAAACAGCACGCCTGAGCCACTCGTACCCGCCTCTAGGAAATCATCCCTCGTAAATCATACACTCAACACAGCACTTCATCAGAACTCAAAAAGAGCACAAATACTCTACGTACAAAGTAAATACCATACACTAGTAGAAAATGAAAGATGAACTTCTCTTATGATGTGACATGACGATAATGGTGATGATGGTGACGGTGACCCTCTTCAAAGTATCCATTGACGGTAACTTTATAGCTCGTCATCTGGAAAGCGCAGGAAAAAAATATTTCTTGTACGTTTGGATGTTAGACGAAAAACTGGTTGCTTTCGTTAACAGTGGCAACACATGCCCAACGGTCGTCTTCCAGTCAGAAATGATTTTTGACTAATTCGGTTCTTCGTGTTTCGAGATTTAAATTCTCATCCTCAGGAAGCTCTGGTCTTGAATGTGGTATACAGCATCTGATTGACATTCTTATCAAATTATGTGCTTGGACGTATCTAATAATGTAAAGTAGAGCGTGCAGCATATGCAGTAAATATGAAGTTGAACAAAAACAACTTGAAAACGATTGTTTAAATCTCGAAACGCGGAGTCCAGAATTGATTAAAAAATGTCATTTGTTGCTGTCAATCATTTTTTGTATTGTGGCTCCATACTATAGGCCGAACTAAAATTGTAAAATTGTCATGAATTCGAATTTTGTCTTGAACACCACAGCGCTGTGCTAGGCATGGTCCATCCTCGACCTTTGAATGAATTATCCAGCAAGTTATACGGGAGCTACTGTTTAACGGCGAGTACGAACCACAGTACAGCTCGGCA
This sequence comes from Schistocerca piceifrons, assembly GCF_021461385.2. Taxonomy (NCBI): domain Eukaryota; kingdom Metazoa; phylum Arthropoda; class Insecta; order Orthoptera; family Acrididae; genus Schistocerca; species Schistocerca piceifrons. The sequence continues at coordinate 315,365,526 of NC_060139.1, read as the reverse complement.
TTTTTCATATTAATAAATATTGCTAGAAGTGAGAGAAGTGATAAGTGCAAGATAAGACCTACCGGGAACGTATGCTTCTTGAAGTTCCTCTAGAGTGATTTAGAAAAAAAACATATGGAACCGTAATTATGATGGTCAGATGGGGATTTGAGTACTGCTCCTTCCGAATGCGAAATATGAGGAATTGGAAGGATGAAGTGTAGTTGAAGACATGTGAAAATTTGGGCCTGTGAAAAAGGGATTATTTCCTCTGCGATGGGCGTTCCAGGAGCCAATTATATTCACCCTTGGTTTCAAACATGAAAACATTATTTAAAGAAGCTTATGTTTGGAAGCAGCAGAGTCTTCTATGGAATGCTGAAGCATATTCAAAACTTTTTACTGCCGTCTCGCGTACGCCGCAGCCACTGCGGACACCGTCAACACAATAACTTCGTCGCCACTCTGTAGTTTACCGTCGTAATTCCCCCCATTCTGCTGCTTATGACACATCTCACTCTTTTCAGTTAATCTGCAAATCACACTAGCTTTTAAACAGCACTAACCGTTGTTCATGACACCGTTACACCAAACTGTTCCTACTAACATTGTTTTAACAACAGGTATGACCACCGGTTGACGGCCGGGAAGATGGACTATTTATTTCCTTTCTGAGGGCAAGCTCGATTCTTTTCAGGTAAATCCCGAAGAGTTGAGAGTGAGTCAGTGAATTTACATCTGGGAATACTTGGGAGAGGAGTTCGATAAGCTATAGAGAAAGTGCGTATAGCGCAAACACGATTCGGAAAACAGCCTGTGACCACTGAAAGACAGTGCCATAGATCACCCAGAAAGGTCGTACATACAGGTATCTGTTGATCTGGAATCCGGAAGGCACAGTACACTGTTCTATACATTATGCGGCATTGCTAAATCACTAATTTTGTAATTTATAATTTTGGACTACACTATTACAACACTGTAGTACACAGCACTACACTACACAAAACTATTGCACTTGGTATTAGAACCAAGCTGGATCTCTCGCTGGTTTGGATGGTTAGTCCCCTGTGCACTGAGGTGCAACTCAGGATTCACAGGACTGTGCTGCTGTGCCAGCCAAGTTGTAGAGACTGGGAGATGGTTGTCAGGGTCTCAGGAAGTCCTCTTTGGTCCTCCCCGAGGCTCGTCTCATCACTGCTTCCAGACGGTTCTTGTAGGTGGGTGATCTGCCGTGGCATGTCTTGTTATCATGGTATAAGGCCTCATCTTGGCTGTCTCTCAGCCTTGTAGGCTTGCAATTCATAAGCTGATATCTTAGCCAAATGCGAGCTCAAGCCGGTCAGAGTGGCCGTGCGGTTCTAGGCGCTACAGTCTGGAGCCGAGCGACCGCTACGGTCGCGGGTTCGAATCCTGCCTCGGGCATGGATGTGTGTGATGTCCTTGGGTTAGTTAGGTTTAATTAGTTCTAAGTTCTAGGCGACTGATGACCTCAGAAGCTAAGACGCATAGTGCTCAGAGCCATTTGAACCATTTTGCGAGCTCAGTTTATGTCAAAGTTCCTCATTCCTTATTATAGTATAGACTGTTGCATTTCCAAATGCGTTTCTGTTGTGCTCCGTAACATCTTGTCCAACAGGACACTCCCAGACGATGTGATTCGGGGTACATATTGCTCCACGTTCACAAGTGTCTGTAGTGCGCTGTCGTATTTTTAGTAATTAGCTGGGATACGGACCATGTCCCGACAGGTAGTGTATAGCTCCCTTGGTTGAAAGGAAGTATGTCATTCTTGTTCTTTCTCTTATGCTTGGAAGGAAGAGGTAGGTCCCTCTCCGTGTCTCTACCCTATCCCAGATTTCTTGCCATTCTCTATCAATGCATGCTTTTATTTCCTTATTCGACACGGCTCTTATGTCCAGTATCTCCTTTACCTTATCATATTTGCACTTTTTGAGCCAATACTGTGCACCTCTCTTTCTTACAGCTAGATATAGAGGTAGCAAGTCTAATAGCACCAGCAGCGCCTCAGTAGGTGTAGTTCTGTACGCGCCGTCCGCAGCTAGTGGTCTAGTGGCTAGCACTGCTGCCCCTTGATCACTAGGTCCCGGGTTCGATTCCCGACCGGGTTGGGGATTTTTCTCTGCGCGAGGACTGGGTATTTGTGTTGTCCTCATCATTTTATCATAATTAGTGAAATTGGCGAGATTGGACTGTGTAAAGATTGGGATAACCGCGCAATTTAGCGATCCACAAACCAAACAATATCTATACGCGCTTGCCAGGCGTAGGAGTACACATCTGTGCGCTCGCTGTGGAGCCTGTGCTATCCTCACCTTTCTGGTTGTATGAGTCCAAACACAACCCATAGCCCACAACAGCGAGTAAGATTGCGTTGTGGTACGTTCTTATTGCACTTAGTGGCAGCTGAAAACTTCTCTGGCCAATTGTAGCTATTTTATTTAGGATTTTAATATCTCTCTGGCAGGCGATTTCTACATGTGCATGACAGCTTTGCTTTTCGTCGATATTAATTCCAAGCTAACTATATATTTATTTTCACAGTTTCGCCATTTATTCTGGCTGTGGGGTTTCTCGTTCTTGATAGTGTTCCTTTTACTAACATATAGACCGTTTGTATTGTTAGTTAATTTTCTACGCACGAGATGCTTAGTCTTTCAAGAACTACCTTACTGTTTAATTTAGCGCCACGCGGGATTAGCCGAGCGGTCTGAGGCGCTGCAGTCATGGACTGTGCGGCTGGTCCCGGCGGAGGTTCGAGTCCTCCCTCGGTCATGGGTGTGTGTGTTTGTCCTTAGGGTAATTTAGGTTAAGTTGTGTGTAAGCTTAGGGACTGATAATCTTCGCAGTTAAGTCCCATGAGATTTCGCACACACTTGGACACTTTAATTTAGCCCTTGTGTTAGCAGATACTGTAATTAGCAGACCGTGTGAATAGGCGATCCAGCCTCTAGTGTTTGTGACACTCTGAAGCTGGTTCCGTGATAGCTCTTTGCCAACACCCCAGAAGCCAGGACCACAAACAGCCTTCGATTATGTCTTTCACAATTTTTTCCCCGGTACATTCTAATTGCACCTGCTTGTCTGTGCAGTAATCTCGTGGACTTTTATAGAGACACCTTGGACAGTCTGTCTGTTTCAGTATTTTTAACAGGGCAGGCTATCACAAATTATCAAACGCCCCAGCAATATCGGTCTTTATGTCTATAACATACTTGTTGTGTGAGATATTCACTGCATGATTTATCGCATCCTGGTGGATTTCCCTTTCCTAAAACAGTGCTTCAGGGGGCTCGTGCCTACTAACTGTCTGTGGTCCCTCAGGCGGCGACACAGAAGCTTTTACTGTATTGGGGCTAGAGCATTACCAAACAAATCGACCTGCAAGATTTCGGTTCTCTTGGGTCTTTGTCTTCCCCTTCTTCAGTATAATGATATCCGAGATTTTCGAAATTCTGAGAACCAGACCCTGCAAAAGACATTCGTTTAATAACACTGTTATATATGGCACAATTTGGCCCACCAGCTGGCGCAACAGTTCTGCCAGTATTCTGTCAGGACCTGGTGCTTTCTTCTTCTTTAACTTCATTATTGCCTGTCTCACTTCCTCCTGGACAAATGGAATCACAAATTGTTATTCACATGCTGCTCTTGTGATTCAGAGCGAAAATGCTGATGGAACTCTCTGTCTTCCACCGTTGTATCGTCCGGCAACATAGTTCAGAGTAGGTACTGAAGTGATGTTTGCTGTCGTCATCGTTCCGTCGAATCTTCTCAGCGTTGATAATACACTGGGTGATCGAACCTTATTTGTTACAAGTTTGTCTGGAAAACCCCAAACATCTGTTACCATATGGTCCTTAATGTACGCCTCCCATTTTTCTACTCTTGTTTGATGTAGTAGCTCCTTACATTGTTGTTTGACTGTTCGGTAGAAAATCAGCCTTCTTTGTCGTTCTGTTTCCCCTAAGGGTCTTTGGTAGTATTCCCCTTCTCTGCCTTGCTCTACGTCTTAAGGACTGTAGGGTGGGAATCCAGGGAATTTTAAGCCCTTTTGACTTCCTAACAAATGTTAGGATCGCCATCTGCAGCGCTCGCAAAAATTCGTCCGCTTTGGTGTCAACATCAATCCGGTTCCTTGCGGTGGCTGTATCTTGAGTTCTGCCATTAAAAGTTCCCAGTTCTCTCTGTGTAGACTGTATAGTCGCTCGGCCTGGATGTTAGTGTCTAAGTTATTATCTGTGTTTGTAACTGTGAAGCAAAAGAGTTTATGGTCACTTGTTCTAAGTCTATCACAGACCTTCCAGTTGGCAATTCGGTCACTGACTTTCGAGTTTGCGAAGGTGATATCTATATTTGCTGTCACACTCGCGCGATTTTGGAAAGTAGATGAGCTGAATGGCCTATTCATGAGATAAAGGCCAAATCCTTGTATAGAGTCCTGAAGGTACAGTCCTCCTCCGTCCATTAGTCTTCTATACCACATTGCTGATTTCGCTTTTGCGTCCATTACGAAAATATTTCTGTCATTTCGACCCAGAATTGCTGCTGTTTTTAAGTTTTCTACCCGTGGTCGTACCTCCTGACTGTATTGAAAATATTGATTAGTTAGCTAAAATTCCACATCTGCCCCTGGAAATGTCTTACAATTTAAAACCTGGTTCCTAAATCTCTGTCTTACCATTATATAATCTATCTGATACCTTTTAGTATCTCCAGGGTTCTTCCATGTATACAACCTTCTTTCATGGAAAAACTAGTAGAAGCCAACCTCGGGGAAGATCAGTTTGGATTCCGTAGAAACACTGGAACACGTGAGGCAATACTGACCTTACGACTTATCTTAGAAGAAAGATTAAGGAAAGGCAAACCTACGTTTCTAGCATTTGTAGACTTAGAGAAAGCTTTTGACAATGTTGACTGGAATACTCTCTTTCAAATTCTGAAGGTGGCAGGGGTAAAATACAGGGAGCGAAAGGCTATTTACAATTTGTACAGAAACCAGATGGCAGTTATAAGAGTCGAGGGACATGAAAGGGAAGCAGTGGTTGGGAAGGGAGTAAGACAGGGTTGTAGCCTCTCCCCGATGTTGTTCAATCTGTATATTGAGCAAGCAGTAAAGGAAACAAAAGAAAAATTCGGGGTAGGTATTAAAATTCATGGAGAAGAAATAAAAACTTTGAGGTTCGCCGATGACATTGTAATTCTGTCAGAGACAGCAAAGGACTTGGAAGAGCAGTTGAATGGAATGGACAGTGTCTTGAAAGGAGGATATAAGATGAACATCAACAAAAGCAAAACAAGGATAATGGAATGTAGTCTAATTAAGTCGGGTGATGCTGAGGGAATTAGATTAGGAAATGAGGCACTTAAAGTAGTAAAGGAGTTTTGCTATTTGGGGAGCAAAATAACTGATGATGGTCGAAGTAGAGAGGATATAAAATGTAGGCTGGCAATGGCAAGGAAAGCGTTTCTGAAGAAGAGAAATTTGTTAACATCCAGTATTGATTTAAGTGTCAGGAAGTCATTTCTGAAAGTATTTGTATGGAGTGTAGCCATGTATGGAAGTGAAACATGGACGATAAATAGTTTGGACAAGAAGAGAATAGAAGCTTTCGAAATGTGGTGCTACAGAAGAATGCTGAAGATTAGATGGGTAGATCACATAACTAATGAGGAAGTATTGAATAGGATTGGGGAGAAGAGAAGTTTGTGGCACAACTTGACCAGAAGAAGGGATCGGTTGGTAGGACATGTTCTGAGGCATCAAGGGATCACCAATTTAGTATTGGAGGGCAGCGTGGAGGGTAAAAATCGTAGAGGGAGACCAAGAGATGAATACACTAAGCAGATTCAGAAGGATGTAGGTTGCAATAGGTACTGGGAGATGAAAAAGCTTGCACAGGATAGAGTAGCATGGAGAGCTGCATCAAACCAGTCTCAGGACTGAAGACCACAACAACAACAACAGCTAAAATTTTCCTAAGAAAGTCATTATTTCTGTTGCCACTGCTTGTTCGTCACAGGGTTGATGTACCTTTGTCAGTGCTACGTCTCTACCTGGAACCACAATCGCGGCCATTGGACGTTGACCTGATATTATGATGTGTGGTGTAACTGGCAAGTGGGGTAATCCCTCGTTTCTGGTATGTGGTACCTGTATACACAATATGCGTAAGTCCAACTCCTCTGACACTTTCCCGAGTTCTTGCATGACCATGGCATTTCGCATCGCACTTATCTGGCAGATTTTAGTCACTTGCGTCTGTTCCACTGGCCTTGGAGTGTGATCTGAATGCTACGGGAACTAGCGAGCACATATGTGGCCAGTGTAACCTGTAATCATATACGTTTTGGCTCTGTGTCATCACTAATTTCCTGTACAGATGCTCAATATCAGGTGTCTTCTGTCTCCTCTTAAAGAAGACGTCAAGTACAGTCTGCAGTTCCCCTGTACTTGTAGGTAGGTTGTTGACACTTGGCTGAATACGATCAAATTTCTCCGTGACAGGAAAATGTATGGTAGAGCCTCTTGGATGACTGTGCCTAACCAGGTGTCTTATTGCTACGGTTAATACATGCATATCCTCAACCTTAGCCTGTCTCATTGCATTGTCACACATTTCGTAAATAGGCTGTGGGTCCGGCCATTAACTTCGTCCATATTTCATGACATGTCCATCACTGTTTGTATCCTTTTAAGGCTTAGCACGAAACGGGGTTAAATATCGTGTGGTACCAAAACAACTAAATCGGCAGAAAACAACGCATTACAAAGCCGGATGGCACAAGACTGAACTCACACACAGCAAGAGCACGCACTGGATTGTGTACTAACAGGTGGTGCGTTAAGATGCAATTGCGGAAACGCCAAACAGAAAAATGAAGAAAGGGGTCATGTGGAGCGCGCGTGTGCATTCGCGGATAACTATACAAATAGAATGTTTAGCTGAGCTGATGGGAAGGCTGGGTAATTCCTTAAAGTGTATTAGAACACACATAAATTGGAAAAAAAACTATTAGTAGTGAAAATGTTGTCATTCGAAAAGCAGTACGTTGATGGTTGCAACTTGGTTTCAACACAGCAGCTACTAAAAGTTCTAAAATATGACACACAACGATAATTTATAATTAGAACTTATAAAAGCCATTTTCGTGCTAAGCCTTCAAACAGGTTTTTTTGAGGGGGGGATTAACTATAATTTAAGATTAAAGAACTAGAATTTTCAATTCATTGTAGGTAAATGAGGGACCGTCCGCCCCTCGTGGTCTCGCGGTAGCGTTCGCGCTTCCCGAGCACGAGATCCCGGGTTCGATTCCCGGCGGGGTCAGGGATTTTTTCTGCCTCGAGATGACGGTGTTGTTGTGTCGTCTTCATCATCATCATTCATCCCCATTACGGTCGGAGGAAGGCAACGGCAAACCGCCTCCATTAGGACCTTGCCTAGTAAGGCGGTGCGGGTCTCCTGCATCATTCACCTATGCTCTGTAAAGAAGCATGGGACTTCATTTCATCACAAATGAGGGACCGTGAGCTGCTGAAATTTTACATTTCCCGTAGATGATCATATACGGTCTGTGCTTTCGGTACATGGAGACCCTTTTAGCTTACCAGACACTGTTACTCATGGTAAGTGGAATTTTTAGTATTTTATCTATCTGATGCTCTTTTATTAGGAATTTCTTTCTATTAGCTTTCACCCTTTCTAGGTGTCACGGGAGCGTTCGATGTTATTTTATGTCTGACGTCTGCTACTTAGCAAAAAATGCTGGGTCATCCCATTGTCTTTTCTCGATCGGAATATGACTTAATTTTTTGAGTGTGTTCATCCCGTATAGACCTTTACCTTTAGTTGTGTTCTCTTGCCTTATGTGAGTCTTTGTCTATCATTCTGAACAGATTGCACCTGATGATGCAGCTAAGATCTTGCGAAAATAAAGGACTTACAGCTAAGGCGGTCTTATTTTCTCAATGCGATACATCCAGGCTGTGGCTGTCCTGACTACAAAGTCTGTTACCTCTGAATTTACCCAACCAATTCATTCAGTGTCTGTTGTCACGCCTACTTGACAAGGACTACAACACTGCACCAACACTCTAGAATCGGTCGCACTAAAGTCTAGCATGATATTTCCTTTACAGGTGCGTTACATTTTCACAGAAAGCTTGAACAAATCTAGGCCTTCCATTTGTGTCTCTAATACCAGCTTCTCATGATCGTACCATTTCATATCGCTTATTAACATCACCCTTCAATACCTGTATGCTGTGATGCTGAAGATGCTCACCACTAATCTTGTAATCAGATACTATACCGATATTTCTATTTGCTACAGCTGTTAGCTCACATTTATCAGCATTTAAAGGGAACTGACATTCGTTACACCAAGTGGAAATTATGTACAAGTTTTTCCCCAATTCCCTACCATCGACCAACAACGACACTTTGCTGTAAACAACAGCATTATCAGTTCAAATGGTTCAAATGGCTCTGAGCACTATGGGACTCAACTGCTGAGGTCATTAGTCCCCTAGAACTTAGAACTAGTTAAACCTAACTAACCTAAGGACATCACAAACATCCATGCCCGAGGCAGGATTCGAACCTGCAACCGTAGCGGTCTTGCGGTTCCAGACTGCAGTGCCTTTAACCGCACGGCCACTTCGGCCGGCGCATTATCAGTGAGCAGTCTGATAGTGTTGCTGATCCTATATGATTAACCGTCTGTGTATACTGAGAACATTAGAGATCCTCTTAAGACGTCGGCACACGGGCGGTGCTGTCGAACGTCAACGTTGAGCGTCCTAAGTTGAACGTGCTGCTGAACGCTCAGAAATGATGTGACTTGCGCACACAGTACGTGGGCCCGAACGTGGTATACGCGATCACAACGCACTCCAGCGGCAGTTGCGGGATGTTTCTAGTTCGTAAATCAGACTGTTTACTAAACGGACGCGAGCAAAATTCCCACGTTAGCTCTATTAAAACGCACATTTCCTCCATCGTCCACGTAAAGGAAAGTACCATGTCCAATCAATAAGGACAGAGGCTTACCAAAGCTCCATTACAAACAGTGCAATACAAATTTGCAATACTTCTCCACATAAGATAAACATTATTCCATCATTCCCACATTTTAGTAAAACACCAAGGTGAGCCTTACTTGATCACTGTTCCTACACAGTAGCAGAATCTTTGCAACAAGTGAATTTCGAAGCGTAAAAGAAAAAGAAGTAAAATACACTCCTGGAAATTGAAATAAGAACACCGTGAATTCATTGTCCCAGGAAGGGGAAACTTTATTGACACATTCCTGGGGTCAGATACATCACATGATCACACTGACAGAACCACAGGCACATAGACACAGGCAACAGAGCATGCACAATGTCGGCACTAGTACAGTGTATATCCACCTTTCGCAGCAATGCAGGCTGCTATTCTCCCATGGAGACGATCGTAGAGATGCTGGATGTAGTCCTGTGGAACGGCTTGCCATGCCATTTCCACCTGGCGCCTCAGTTGGACCAGCGTTCGTGCTGGACGTGCAGACCGCGTGAGACGACGCTTCATCCAGTCCCAAACATGCTCAATGGGGGACAGATCCGGAGATCTTGCTGGCCAGGGTAGTTGACTTACACCTTCTAGAGCACGTTGGGTGGCACAGGATACATGCGGACGTGCATTGTCCTGTTGGAACAGCAAGTTCCCTTGCCGGTCTAGGAATGGTAGAACGATGGGTTCGATGACGGTTTGGATGTACCGTGCATTATTCAGTGTCCCCTCGACGATTACCAGTGGTGTACGGCCAGTGTAGGAGATCGCTCCCCACACCATGATGCCGGGTGTTGGCCCTGTGTGCCTCGGTCGTATGCAGTCCTGATTGTGGCGCTCACCTGCACGGCGCCAAACACGCATACGACCATCATTGGCACCAAGGCAGAAGCGACTCTCATCGCTGAAGACGACACGTCTCCATTCGTCCCTCCATTCACGCCTGTCGCGACACCACTGGAGGCGGGCTGCACGATGTTGGGGCGTGAGCGGAAGACGGCCTAACGGTGTGCGGGACCGTAGCCCAGCTTCATGGAGACGGTTGCGAATGGTCCTCGCCGATATCCCAGGAGCAACAGTGTCCCTAATTTGCTGGGAAGTGGCGGTGCGGTCCCCTACGGCACTGCGTAGGATCCTACGGTCTTGGCGTTCATCCGTGCGTCGCTGCGGTCCGTTCCCAGGTCGACGGGCACGTGCACCTTCCGCCGACCACTGGCGACAACATCGATGTACTGTGGAGACCTCACGCCCCACGTGTTGAGCAATTCGGCGGTACGTCCACCCGGCCTCCCGCATGCCCACTATACGCCCTCGCTCAAAGTCCGTCAACTGCACATATGGTTCACGTCCACGCTGTCGCGGCATGCTACCAGTGTTAAAGACTGCGATGGAGCTCCGTATGCCACGGCAAACTGGCTGACACTGACGGCGGCGGTGCACAAATGCTGCGCAGCTAGCGCCATTCGACGGCCAACACCGCGGTTCCTGGTGTGTCCGCTGTGCCGTGCGTGTGATCATTGCTTGTACAGCCTTCTCGCAGTGTCCGGAGCAAGTATGGTGGGTCTGACACACCGGTGTCAATGTGTTCTTTTTTCCATTTCCAGGAGTGTATCTTTATACAAGTAGCGCAAGCTGTCGTATAGTTTAAGCCAATCGAACAAAGTCACCCCTCTAGAAAAGGTGAACTTATATTAACATGACATCAAATATTATATATACTTATATTAAACTAATAATAAAGTATCAGAACCTAATAAAAAAGCAAATGTTAGGAAAAAAATTTGGAAGTGTCGAGTCGCGAACCACTGCCATACGAAGCAGTGACGCTACTCACGTCGCTAAACCAACAACACATTGTCACTCAATCATAGCTTGTAAGGAGTTGCTGAACACCTTAATCGTAGATGTGTTACTAATTGAAATTTAATTATAATAAATTATACCAAGAACAATGCGTTTTGGGTGGATATTCAGTGTGTCGCTGCCTTCAAATAGCATCCTCTCATAATAAGCGAGTTACAATAATTCTTTTGCCACGAATATGATGTTTCTCATTATTTTATTGGACCGAATCACACAGTTAACTACGGGTTTTCTAGTGATTCTCTCTTTGCTGGTGCCCAGAAACGGTATGTATACGTATAGGCTTGAAATGAATGCCAATATGGCGCCAATAAATATTCGGAAAGACTCCCGAACGTGATATTCCACGCTGTGACGTCAGAAACTCGGTGCGCTCAACGCTCAACGTTCGGTTGCACGGTCCGTGTGCCGACGGATTTGCACTTCCAACGTTCCGACGTTCCTCTCGTTTCTGTAGAACACTCACTGGCGAGCAGGACGTACTGTATTCTGTTAGTCAAATACTCGCCGATCCAATCGCATATGCTTTCGAAGACACTATGTATGATTATACCTTGGTCAGTAGACGACGATGTGCAATAGTGCCAAACGCCTATCAGAAATCTAGGAAAACAGTACCCGCTCCTTCACCTGTATATGTCGTTTGAAATATGTCGTGTACGAACGAAGCAAGTTGCGTTTCGCATGGGTCGAACCCGTGTCGATTCCTTGAGAGCAGCTTCCCTGCCACGAGGAAAGTAGCTCTAAAGCACTATGGGACTTTTAACATCTGAGGTCATCAGTCCACTAGAACTTAGAACTACTTAAACCTAACTAACCTAAGGACATCACACACATCCATGCCCGAGGCAGGATTCGAACCTGCGACCGTAGCAGCAGCGCGGTTCCGGACTAAAGCGCCTAGAACCGCTCGACCACAGCGGTCGGCCTGAGGAAAGTCGCTGTCTCATCGATGTCAGCGTCAGCTGCCTTGCTTCTGTCGCAATGCAATACTCCTCTGATATTAGTGATGACGATGACAATGGCAATTATGATGATGAGGACGATGGTGATGGGCGTTACGAAGACAACGAGGCGGCAACAGTGGACTCACCTGAGCGGCGTCCGTCGTCCGAGAGGCACTCGTCGTCTACGGGCACCGGAAAGAAGTTGAGCACTGCGGACATAACGGAAGTGGCAATGAGTCGCAAATAAAGGCAGGCAGATCAGCTATGAAACTATGCAATAAAAGTATACAACAGATGAAGCACAGCCAAGTTTAGAAATACGTGTAAGTAAATGAGCTACCTCTGCAACTGATGCAGGGCAATGAGATGGTACGCTACTCGGAGGTAACTAACTCGAATCCCTTGCTGAAAAAAAATTATCGTCACTGGTATCTGAACGGCAAGGAGAGAGGACACAATGACGCACAATTGACGAGGCTGTGTTTCTCAGAATTGGTTCCTACAATTCGATGGCAATTTCTGTAACACCACACACACTCTCATTCAATCGAGACTGTAAACACTCCAGGTTGCGATTTTGTAAGCCATTAATATTTCCAATTTCTAAGTGAGTAAAATTCATTTCCGGCATGACAAGTTACGCATGCTAGCGTTTGATAAGCTGTGAACTGTTCTTTTTGGATGAAAGCTGCAGCAGACACTATATTCAGCTTTGACAACTGTCGAACATGTGTTTGATTGTTGTTGAACATTTCTACATCTACATCTACATTGATACTCCGCAAGCCACCCAACGGTGTGTGGCGGAGGGCACTTTACGTGCCACTGTCATTACCTCCCTTTCCTGTTCCAGTCGCGTATGGTTCGCGGGAAGAACGACTGCCGGAAAGCCTCCGTGCGCGCTCGAATCCCTCTAATTTTACATTCGTGATCTCCTCGGGAGGTATAAGTAGAGGGAAGCAATATATTCGATACCTCATCCAGAAACGCACCCTCTCGAAACCTGGACAGCAAGCTTCACCGCAATGCAGAACGCCTCTCTTGCAGAGTCTACCACTTGACTTTGCTAAACATCTCCGTAACGCTATCACGCTTACCAAATAACCCAGTGACGAAACGCGCCGCTCTTCTTTGGATCTTCTCTATCTCCTCTGTCAACCCACACTGATGAGCAATACTCAAGTATAGGTCGAACGAGTGTTTTGTAAGCCACTTCCTTTGTTGATGGACTACATTTTCTAAGGACTCTTCCAATGAATATCAACCTGGCACCCGCCTTACCAACAATTAATTTTATATGATCATTCCACTTCAAATAGTTTCGTACGCATACTCCCAGATATTTTACAGAAGTAACTGCTACCAGTGTTTGTTCCGCTATCATATAATCATACAATAAAGGATCCTTCTTTCTATGAATTCGCAATACATTACATTTGTGTATGTTAAGGGTCAGTTGCCACTCCCTGCACCAAGTGCCTATCCGCTGCAGATCTTCCTGCATTTCGCTGCAATTTTCTAATGCTGCAACTTCTCTGTATACTACAGCATCATCCGCGAAAAGCCGCATGGAACTTCCGACACTATCTACTAGGTCATTGATACATATTGTGAAAAGCAATGGTCCTCACTCCCCTGTGGCATGCCAGAGGTTACTTTAACGTCGGTAGACGTCTCTCCATTGATAACAACATGCTCTGTTCTGTTTGCTAAAAACTCTTCAATCCTGCCACACAGCTGGTCTGATATTCCGTAGGCTCTTAATTTGTTTATCAGGCGACAGTGCGGAACTGTATCGAACGCCTTCCGGAAGTCAAGGAAAATGGCATCTACCTGCGAGCCTGTCTCTAATATCTTCTGGGTCTCATGAACAAATAAAGCTTGTTGGTGTTTACCAAGTCAATTTTCCTTCGTACATTAATTCATTTGTGAATTCATGAAAAACATTTTCGATCAATATTTCTCATACGTGTCTATGAGCAACTAAATTTAAAGCCACCGAATAATATTAATGAAATTTTGTTACTTCTGTTTTTTCAGTGGTGACCAGCTGTTGTGATTTTTTGAGTAAGAGCACAGGGCAAGAACATGAATAAAATTCCATGTATTTTGAGGAGGACATTAAAGTAATTTTTTGTTTTTTTTCTGCTATGTTACACGTGGGATTACATATTTGGCCAATACGTGTAGTTACAATCAATTCCAACAAAACCATTTGTTTTAGGTTGACCACCCCCGTTTTGTTACAGCCTCTCCACTGTGTCAAAAGAAAAAAGAGCAAGTGAAATTTTAATGATCATTCGTCAGCTGGAGAAATGGATCTCTAGATGCTCTTCGGGAAGAGCAGCGTATATGTTATCACTGTGTGTTATTGTAAACGAACACTTTACTTCTCGGCAGTAGGTCTCACCGTATCCCTTTTTTTCATTCGACATGGTGAACCAGAACTCCACCGACAAACTTTCGGTGGTTGTTCTGTGTATTTTGGTATGAGGGACCCATGTTACGGATGGGTCGAAACAGGGGGATCCCGTTGCTTGCTCTGTTGTTTTTCCGGATAGTGTCCTCAAGGTCCGACTGTTTCAAGCGTTTACTGTCTTTGATGCAGAGTTTTCTGCGATCTTTCGGGTACTGGAGCAGATGAGACGCTCTTCCCGTCCTAAATTTCTTGTCTGTTCCGATTCACTAAGTGCCCTTCACTCATTGGAACGTTTGTATCCAGCAGATAAAATAGTCCAGACCATCCAGGACGCCCTCCTCCAACGACTGGGGAAGTAGGTGGCTTTCTGCTGGGTTCCAGGCCACGTCGGCATTGCTGGGAACGAAAGGGCAGATATCTCAGCCAAGGAGGCGTGTTTCGATCCGCAAGTATTTCAGTGTGCCATCCCCTTGCACGCGCTCACATCGCTGTTGAGTTCACGAGCCATGCGTCGGTGGGAGGATGAGAGGCTGGAAATGACTGACAATAAGCTCCGTTTATTCAAGCCCACACCGCGTGTGTGGTGTACTTCCTTCGAGCCACCTAGACGGGACGAGGTTCTGCTCACTCGGCTTCGGATAGGCCACAGTCCTATGACGCATGGCTTCCTGCTCCGGCGAGAGGACCCTCCAATGTGTGGTACTTGTGGCGTCCAGGTCACTGTGCGAAACGTTTAATTGGATTGCGTTTTATTTTCTCACCAGCGGGCTGCGGCTGACTTGCCGGGGATCTGTCATCTCTTTTAGGAAATACTCAAACGAATGTCGCTAAAGTTTTAAAGTTCTGTGACTTGTCCAATGTTTATACCAAGATTTTAGGGAAAGGGTCTTAATTTGTTCACAGGGTGACTGGCTCGCCCATATTTTACGTAAGTGGCCAGCCAGTGACAATTTCCAGTGGCATCCTTGACGCTCTTTTCTCGTTTCCCTTGCGTTTTATTTTCTTATACAGCATTTTACATCTTTTCCCGCTTTCTATTCGTGTATGCTTCCATTTTACTAAGTTTGTCCACATTCATTCCTTTTAATGTGTGTCAGGGCGCTGATGACCTCGACATTCAGCGCCAGTAAGCCCTAACATACACACACACACACTGTTCTCCGGTGGCTCGTTACAGAGTAATTGCGTTTTGTTTTATTTCTTATCCCTTCTTCTTTTTGCATTGTTATTGCAACGAAAATACCTGGCAAGAGTTCAAATATCAACAGTTTCTCTGTGACTCTTGTTTGGGGCCAAACTTGCTCCATTGCCTCACGGCACTGGCTGTAGACAACAGTAACGCACTGTTCGCCCTCAAGCCTGCGTTCATTATTGCTCGCTTCTGTCAGTGGTTTGTTTTTCCAGCATCGTTAGTTGAACTTTAACACTAATACACAACATTATGGATAGATTTACTGGTGAAGAGATGGCTGGATTGCACGCTGTGTGCGGGTTCACCGAACGCAATAGAAGACCAGCACAACGGCACTACGCTAATCTGTTCCCGCAGCATTGTCAGCCACATCACAGTGCCTTTACTTCTGACAGTTGGTGAATTACTCTGCGTTTCGTGTTGTAAGCTGTGGTGTACAGACTTCTTCACTGTTGTGGTGGTATTTCACAGAAACAAAAGCTATTTGTGTAACAAACCGAATCAATCCTAATTACATTATTACTACGTAAGGAGCCACCGAAGACCATGTGGTCCTCACATCGAAAATATTCCTGGACACCCTTCGAAAGTTTGTCCCTGGGTTTCGGTACACTCACCCATTAGAACACAGGCACCATTCTACACTGCACATGCACTCACAACAACCATTCACACGAAGCATTTTCACATCTGACACATCATCTACGGTTCGTCAGAAGGCAAAGGCATACAGTGTCCTCAACGACCTTACCAAAAGAACTCTGTGTCATATACCACACACCCACGCTCATTAATGTTGTTCCACGTCCACTAGAGTGTCTTCATGGTGGAACTGTGGAATATCACTAATCATAATTTAAGGGATTCCCTCAGTTGTTTAGCTGAGTGGATGATTGTTTATCAATGAAAAGCGCGGCGAATAAAACGTCGGAAATCCTACCACAGGTCTAGCGTGAGATCATTATATATTTGTATAGCGGAGATATATGTGGATCGAAACTGAAGTGTGAAAGATTGTTGTGAAAATGGTTTTTCTCCAGCAAGTCAGTAACAACCACAACCCATAGTCACCTTGAGCAGAAATTCTCGTTTGGCAGGCAAAAAAAAGTCACTCATACTTGTCCCTAGCGGCGAAAACCTGCTATTTTTCTAATTTCTAACTGTGTATCTACATCTACACTTCACAAACAACTTTAAGATACACTATGTGATCAAAAGTATCAGGACACCTGGCTGAAAATGACTTACAAGATCGTGGCGCCCTCCATCAGTAATTCTGGAACTCAATATGACAGGTTCCACTCTCACAGGCATACGTTCAATCAGGTGCTGGAAGTTTTCTTGAGCAATGGCAGCCCATTCTTCACGGAGTGCTGCACTGAGGAGAGGTATCGATGTCGGTCGGTGAGGCCTGGCACGTAGTCGGCTTTCCAAAATATCCCAAAGATGTTCTCTAGGATTCAGGTCAGGACTCTGTGCAGGCCAGTCCATTACAGGGATGTAATTATCGTTTAACCACTACGCTATAGGCCAGGTGTTCGATCGTGTTGAAACATGCAATCGCCATCCCCGAATTGCTCTTCGATAGTGGGAAGCAATAAGGTGCTTAGAACATCAATGTAGGCCTGTGCTGTGATAGTGCCACGCAAAGCAATCAGGGCTGCAAGCCCCCTCCATGAAAAAACACTGCCACACCATAACACCACCGCCTCCGAATTTTACTGTTGGCACTAGGCACGATGGCAGATAACGTTCACAAGGCATTCGCCATACCTCCACCATCCCATCGGATCGCCACATAGTGTACCGTGATTCGTCACTCCACACAACGTTTTTCCACTCTTCAATCTTCAAATGTTTACACTCCTTACACCAAGCGAGGCGTTGTTTGGCATTTCCCGGTGTGATGTGTGGTTTAAGAGCAGCCGCTCGACCATGAAACCCAAGTTTTCTCACCTCCCTGCTAACTGTCATACTACTTGCAGTGGATCCTGATGCAGTTTGGAATTCCTGTGTGATGGCCTGGATAGTTGTCTGCCTATTACACATTGCGACCCTCTTCAACTGTCGGCAGTCTCTATCAATCAACAGACGAGGTCGGCCTGTACGATTTTGTGCTGTACGTGTCCCTTCACGTTTCCACTTCATTATCACATCGGAAACAGTGGACCTAGGGATGTTTAGGAGTGTGGAAATCTCATGTACAGACGTATGTCACAAGTGGCACCCAATCACATGACCATGTTCGAAGTCCGTGACTTCCGCGGAGCGCCCCATTCTGCTCTCTCACGATGTTTAATGACTAGTGAGGTAGCTGATATGGAGTACCTGGCAGTAGGTGGCAGCACAATGCACCTAATATGAAAAACGTATGTTTTTGGGGGTGTCCGGATACTTTTGATCACATAGTGTACGTGGCGGAGGGTTCTTCTGATACCACTATTACTTACCCCTCCCCTGTTCCATTCGGAAACGATGCGTGTGACGAATGACTTGGTAAACCTTGGTGCCAGCTCTAATTTATCTCATTTCCTCTAGGTGGTCGTCTTGCCAGAGACATATGGGAGAAACTAATATATAGCCAGGTTCTTGTTTGTGCGTACACTCTCGGAATTTCAACGGCAAACCTCTCCGAGACACAAAACACCTCTCTTGTAGCGTATGCCACTGAAGTCCGTTTGGCACCTCTGAAACGCTCGCGCACTATATAAAAAATCTCGTGACGCAACTTGGTGCTCTGTATTGCATATTATCCGCCTCTTCTTTTAATCCCACAATACTCGAGACTAAGTCTTACAAGTGTGATTCTTCAGTTTTTCCCGACATATTTGTTGATCGATCAGCCGACTGGTGTGCTCCCGCTTCATAGAGTCCAACGGCACAATATTTCGGCGAACCGACGTGTCGCCATCGTCAGCTGCTCTGAAGAATTGACCTCTTGGGACGCACGGTCGACTTCTATCCCCTTCCCCGAGAGCCGTTCTCTACGCGCTCAGCGAGCCATAGCGCATGTCGTCGCGGCTGCGAAAGACGTCGGTATCTGTGGCCGGCGGCTGACGGCCTTGATACGCCTGTCAGACAGTATGGATGGCGTGTACAGGTACAGCTGCCCATGCAGCTTCAACACGATACCACAGTTCATCAAGAGTAGTGACTGGCGTATTGTGACGAGCCAGTTGCGCGGCCACCATTGACCAGACGTTTTCAGTTGGTGAGAGATCTGGAGAATGTGCTGGACAAGGCAGCAGTCGAACATTTTCTGTATCCAGAAAGGCCCGTACAGGACCTGCAACATGCGGTCGTGCATTATCCTGCTGAAATGTAGGATTTCGCAGGGATCGAATGAAGGGTAGAGCCACGAGTCGTAACACATCTGAAATATAACTTCCACTGTTCAAAGGGCCGTCAATGCCAAGAAGACGTGACCGACACGTGTAACCAATGGCACCCCGTACCATCACGCCGGGTATTACGCCAGTATGGCGATGAATAATACACGCTTCCAATGTCCGTTCACCGCGATGTCTCCAAACACGGATGCGACCATCATGATTCTGTAAACAGAACTTGGATTCATCCGAAAAAAATTATGTTTTGCCATTCGTGCACCCAGGTTCGTCGTTGAGTACACCATCGCAGGCGCTCCTGTCCGTGATGCAGCGTCACGGGTAACCGCAGCCATGGTCTCCGAGCTGGTAGTCCATGCTGCTGCATACGTCGTCGAACTGTTCGTGCAGATGGTTGTTGTCTTGCAAACGTTCCCATCTGTTGACTCAGGGATCGAGACGTGGCTGCACGATCCGTTACAGCCATGGGGATAAGATGCCTGTCATCTCGACTGCAAGTGATACTAGGCAGTTGGGGTCCGACACGGCGTTTCGTATTACCCTCCTGAACTCACCGATTCCATATTCTGCTAACAGTCACTGGATCTCGACCAACGCGACCAGCAATGTCGCGATACGATAAATCGCAATCGTGATAGGCTACAATCCGACCTTTATCAAAGTCGGAAACGTGATGGTATGCATTTCTCCTCCTTGTACGAGGCAACACAACAACGTTTCACCAGGCAACGCCGGTCAACTGTTTGTGTATGAGAAAACTTTCCTCATGTCAGCTCTTTGTAGGTGTCGCCACCGGCGCCAACCTTGCGTGAATGCTCTGAAAAGCTAATCATTTGCATAACACAGTATCTTCTTTCTGTCGGTTAAATTTCGCGTCTGGAGGACGTCATCCTCGTGGTGTAGCAATTTTAAGGGCCAGTAGTGTAGTAACTAGATCAGCGCTGTAACAACCAGGACGACCCGCCAGGCATCGCTGGCCACAGATGCCGGCACAGTTCGCCTCGATGGCCGCGTTGACGTGAGCACTTGGGTGAGGACAGCGTAGAGAAATTATCGTTGGGGGACGGGATACAAGTCGGATATGCACCCCCAGTAGGTCGATTCGTCAGCGAAGTCTGATCGCTGAAATGTTGTGCCCTTTGGGCACTATGAATCGGCAGCCCATCCACTCCCTGTTCCATCAAGTCTTAAAAGTGTTTTCCTAGCCAGAACTTCCGTGGATGAATTACATTTCCAGAGTAGTTTAGAGAGTAGAAGACAGTAGTTATGTTCATTGCTCTGAAGGTACGCTGAGAATGAAGAGTGAGTTACGAAATACTCTGGAAAGCTCGAGATGACTAAAAATAACTCCATGAACTGCACCTCAGGGAGTGTCATTTTCGTGACATGACGAAAGACAATCATTAGAAATATTTCCAAAATTACTAGGAGGTTGTGCTTCTATAATGTCGTGGCTTCATCAACTGGCTTAAATAGAGGCACATTGACCATGTGGTATGACAGTAGGACATGCGTCATATTAGTTATGGAGACAAGGTGTGAGATAAGACGTCATCGGGCAACCTTTTTTTCCTGGCTAGGAAACACTTATTTTGTAACGGTGCCCAGCCTCTGCCGAATCCTTCGGCAGATGACCAGTTTGTGGATGTAAAGGAGACATCACGTAGTACTGGAGTAACTGCGATATTCATCGAGTTGTCAGTGAGATGCGAAGAACAGTAGTGGTTGTAGGAACCACGCATGCCGTCTCTAACTTTGTAAGATGCTGGACAAAAAATTATAAACGTAGTTGTGGTTAATACATTACGTCCATTGTGGGTAGCAAATTACAACCTTCCAAGTCAAGATAGTAAGCATACCTTCCCGATATATGGAAAATCGATTACCACTGATGTTGCCATTAACAGTACCTCATGTCAGCTGAACCAATAAAAAATCGCTTTCTTCAGGTCAACTATGAACCGTATGCTTCGCATCCCTATCAGTGAAGCAGATGCACGTAATGAAATAAACATACTTAGACCTAGAGCTCAAAATAATGGTTAACTTGCTCACGCTGATTATTAAGGGGCTATCTGTAAATATTCAACTTTAAGAAAGACATCGTCTCAGCCAAGATGGCATTTGTAAAAACTTTATTTTCGATGGCTGGTTTTTTGTAAGCAAAGTTACCATCATCTGTTTTGTTAATAGTGTATATAAAGTGTGAAAGGTATTACGTTACGAAAACTAGTGTACATGTCATCAACATAATAGAGTGAATTATTATTACACACACTTCTACAGGTTAATACATGTGGCCGATTCATGCTACAAATATACTCCATATCTTAATTAGTTGGTCAATTGACGTTAGATGCATTGTCATCCATTCCAGTCATTCATTTAATGTTTAACTACTTCACATCGCTCTGAGCACTATGGGACTTAACACCTGAGGTCATCAGTCCTCTACAACTTAGAACTACTTAAACCTAACTAACCTAAGGACATCACACACATCCATGCCCGAGGCAGGATTCGAACCTGCGACCGTAGCTGTCGCGCGGTTTCGGAATGAAGATTAACTACTTAGCTACTGTAATAGACCGGTGGTCCAGGGTTAGCGTCTTGGACTATTAATCAAATCTTCCTGGGTCGCGGGTTCTAACTTCGCCACTGCTTAAATTTTAAATAAAAATCAACAGCAATGGTGGCCGATGACTTCCAGATAAGAAGTTACCCTGTTTCTGCCAACGGTCTTGTCAAAGGGGACAGAGATTCAGGGCACTCTCTTGCCCATGGGGTGGGAAACTGCCCCTAAAAGGCGAAAGAATCAGCAGTGACCGGTGACATGAGGATGCAGAAGGCAAATTAAAGACAAGTAGGGCGTACGCACAGTACATGTGCCCTGTAATTGAAAAAATGTTATGATGATCTCTCCAATGGCAAAAGATTTCGGACTAGTACCCCATTCGGATCTTCGGGGAGGACTGCCTAGGGGTATGTGACCATAAGAAAAAGATTTATTAACTAACGAAAAGATAACGTTCTGCGAGTCGGGACGTGGAATGTCAGACGTCTGAACGTGGTAAAGAAGCTATAAAACCTGAAAAGGAAAATGCCATTGCTCAATCTGGATGTAGCGGGGGGCTGTGAAGTGAAATAGAAAGAAGGTAAGGATTTCTGGTCCGGCAATATCAACAGCAGTAGAAAATGGTATAAGGGGAGTAGGATTCGTTGTGAATAAAAAGGTAGGGCAGAAAGTGAGTTACTGTGAACAGTTCAGTGAAGGGGTTTTCTCATGAAAATCGACAGCAAACCAACACCGACAACAGTTCAGGTATAAATGCCCTCGTCGCAAGCTGAAGGTGAAGAAGCACATAAATTAGACGAGGATATTGAACGAGTTCAAAAATGGTTCAAATGGCTCTGAGCACTATGGGACTTAACTTCTCAGGTCATCAGTCCCCTAGAACTTAGAACTACTTAAACCTAACTAACCTAAAGAGATCACACACATCCATGCCCGAGGCAGAATTCGAACCTGCGGCCGTAGCGGTCGCGCCGTTCCAAACTGTAGCGCCCAGAACCGCCCGGCCACTCCGGCATTGAACGAGTAACTCTCTTTGTAAAGAGAGATGCAAATCTAATAGTCATGGTTGACTGGAATGCGACTGTAGGGGAACAAGTAGAAGAGAGGATTACGGAGAATATGGGCTTGATAGTAGGAATGAGAAAAGAGGAAGACTGATTGAGTTCCGCAATAAATTTAAGTTAATAACAGCGAAAACTCTGTTCATGAATCACAAGAGGAGGAGGTGTACTTCGAAAAGGCCCGGAGATATTGGAAAATATCAGATTATATCATAGGAAGGCAGAGATTCCGAAATCAGATACTGGATTGTACAGCGTACTCAGGAGCAGATGTACATTCAGATCACACTTTAGCAATGATTAAGAGTAGGCTGAAGTTTAAGATACTAGTCAGGGAGAATCAGTGCGCAAGGAAGTGAGATAGGGAAGTACTAAAGAATGAAGAGA
Source organism: Schistocerca piceifrons (assembly GCF_021461385.2). Classification (NCBI taxonomy): domain Eukaryota; kingdom Metazoa; phylum Arthropoda; class Insecta; order Orthoptera; family Acrididae; genus Schistocerca; species Schistocerca piceifrons. The sequence continues at coordinate 315,342,679 of NC_060139.1, read as the reverse complement.
CACGCTTAAAGTTCTCTCAGGTTATAGATACTGCGATAATGAATAGCTCAGTAGGCGTTTCTGTTGAAGAGGAATGGGAATCTCTAAAAAAGGCAGTCACAGAAGCTGGAAAGGAGGAGATAGGTACAAGAAAGGTTAACAGCAAAGAAACCATGGGTAACAGAAGAAATACTTCAGCTGATCGACGAAAGAAGGAATTACAAAAATATTAAGGAAAATTCAGGAATACATAAGTACAAGTCACGTAGGAACGAAATAAATAACAATTGCGGGGAAGCAATGATAAACGTGAAGAAATCGAAAAATATATGATTGTTGGAAGGACAGTTTCAGCAGATAGCAAAGTGAAATGAAACTTCTGTGAAATTAAAAGCAAAGGTGGTAACATTACGAGAGCAGTGGGAATTCCGTTGTTAAATGCAGAGCAGAGAGCGGATGGGTGGAAAGAGTACATTGAAGGCCTTACGAGGCGGAAGACTTGTCTGGAGACGTGGCAGAGGAAGAAACAGGAGTCAACAGGAAAGAGATGGAGATCCACTATTAGAATTAGAATTTGAAAGAGCTTTGAACGACGTAGGACCAAATAAGGCCGAAGTGATAGATATCATTTCATTAGAATTTCTAAAATCATTGGGGAATAGCAACAAAACCCCTATTCACAGTGGCGTGTAGAATGTATGAGACTGGCGGTATACCATAAGACTCTCCGAAAAACATCATCCACACAATTCCGAAGATTGCAAGAGACGACAAGTGCAAAAATTATCGCACTATCAGCTGCATCCAAGTCGCTGACAAGAATAGTATACAGAAGATGGAAAAGAAAATTGAGAATGTGTTAGATGACGATCAGTTTGGCTTTAGAGAATGTAAAGGCGCCAGAGAGGCAGTTCTGCCGTTGCGGTTGATAATGTAAGCAAAACTGAAGGAAAAATTAAGACGGGTTCATAGGCTTTGTCGACCTGGAAAAAAAGTTCGACAATGTAAAATAGTGCAATATGTTCGAAATTCTTAGAAAAATTGGGGTAATCTACAAGGAAGGACGGGTAAAATACAGTCTGTACAAGAACGAAGAGGGAACAATAAGAGCGGAAGACCAAGACCGACGTGCTCGGTTTGAAAAGGATGTAAGACAGGGATGTAATCTTTCGCCCCTGTTGTTCAGTCCATACACCGAAGAAGCAATGACGCAAAACAAAAGAAAGTTTCAGGAATTGGCTTAAAACTCAGAGTGAAATGGTGTTAATCGTAAAATTCGCTGATGACCTTACTGTCCTCAGTGGAAACAAAGATCTACAGGATGTGTTGAATGGAATGAAATCTAATGAGTACAGAAAATGGATTGAGAGTAAATCGAAGAAAGACGAAAGTAATGAGAAGTAGCAGAAATGAGAACAGCAAGAAACCTAACGTCAGAATTTAGGATCACAAATAGAAAGAGTTAAGTAATTCTGCTACATAGGTGGCAAAATAATCGCTGATCGACGCAGCAAGGAGGACATAAAAAGCAGGCTAGCACTGGCAAAAGGAGCACTCCTTTCCAAGAGAAGTCAGCTAGTATCAAATATCGCCCGTAATTTGAGGAAGAAATTTCTGAGAATGTACGTTTGGAGCACAGAATTGTGTGGTAGTGAAACAAGGATTGTGGAGAAACCGGAACAGAAGAGAATCGAAGCCTCTGAGGTGTGGTGCTGCAGATGAATGTTGAAAACCAGGTAGACTGATGAGGTAAGGAATGAGGTTCTCCGCAGAATCGGCGAGGAAAGAAATATATGGAAAACACTGACAAGAAGAAGGGACAGAATGGTAGGACATCTGTTAAGACATCAGGGAATAGCTTCCACTGTACTAGAGGGACCTGTAGTGGGCAAAAACTATAGAGGAAAACGAAGATTGGAATACATCCAGCAAATAATTGAGGACATAGGTTGCAAGTGCTATTCTGATATGAGATGGTTAGCACAGCAGAGGAATTGGTGGTAGCCAGTCAGAAGACTGATGACTTTAAAAAAATCTCAATTTGTTTGATTATTTACAACTTTTCTATTCATATTACTTGTCTACTTTCAAAGTTGGATACACCAGTAGCTTGTAATGCTCACTTGCGTCCATTTTATTCTGTAATTTAATGCATCTCGTGTGCAAGATTACAGCGGCAATGTCAGTATCCTATGAAAAACAATCGTTTCTTTTCGTAAACATTTCCGTTATATTCGCCAGCGCCACGACTCTAGCGCCTAGCCGCACTTGGTCCAAGATATAATGTTCGTGTAACACCTCCATCTGATGGTGAGGCTGCAGAGGCTCGAAAACTAATTAACGTCACAATAAATACGTATCAAATTCAAAAAGCGGCTGGTCGTATACTGTACCAACATAAGCCACCGATAATTGTGCTTATTCTCCGATCCTGAAACGCATTTCCACACCCGTTCCTTAAATTCTCAAGACTAGATGTTACAGCGGATAAGGGGCAGAATTTACGTGCAGACACTGAAGACCCCTGGTTCTCGTTGACCCCGGTGTCCTCCCTGATGATGACAGCGGTGGCCGAATCCACCTGTTGCATCACATGAAACAGACTTCGGAAGTGAGTACCGCTTCCCGTGACCCAAGAACCCGGCGTTCCTCGTTCACAACGGTTTCTCGATAATGAATGTTGTCATTCATGACTTCACAGGCATATGTAAATATATACTGACGATTTTGTGGTTAGCGTCTGTGTATAGCTGAATACATACAATTTCATGTTTTATCATACGCGTTTAGTTTTGGTTTAATAAGAGGCATCTCCAGTGGCCATAAATGTGTATACTCTTTCAGGTGCAACGTTTATTTACTCATAGTTGTTTATGTAGAGTTGTTATGATTATGGTGTGGCATTACGTAGTACAGTAGTACAAAGAAATTCTCAAACAAAGAAGACTTTCCTGTACAGCTTATTGTAGACGCATAAATAAATAATACTTGTACTCGCTTAGTAAGCGTGTTGTTGTCTTGTTGTTACTGCGGCCTTGAGTCAGAAGACTGCTTTGATGCCAGTCTATGCCAGTCTATGCCAGTCTATGCTGTGCAAGCATTTTTTCTTTTTTTAATTGTTTATCTTTCGGACGTGGCCATATAGCCATCTCACCACTGGGAATTTTATACTAAAGTTTCTTTTCACAATTCAGAGTATACATTAATTTAAGTCGTATCCTGGTACGAGGTTACATTGGCTTAACAAAGAACAGATTGCGACATAAAACAAATTTTGCATCCACACAGGATACACAGAGGACAGTATGTTATAAAAATCCTAGTGGTAACACAATAAGAAATTAGAAATCGCCGTTGATACACGCGCAAGCACATTCAACTCTGCATAACTACTGCCACCTACATCCTTCTGACTGTGCATGTTATATGGTTCGAATGGCTCTGAGCACTATGGGACTTAACATCTGAGGTCATCAGTCCCCTAGAACTTAGAACTACTTAAACCTAAGTAACTAAGGACATCACACACATCCATGCCCGAGGCAGGATTCGAACCTGCGACCGTAGCGGTCGCGCGGTTCCAGACTGAAGTGCCTAGAACCACTCGGCCACATTGGTCGGCTGTGCGTGTTATACCGAAGCCTTTGTCTCCCTCTACAATATTTATTCCCACGTTTCTCTCCATTACCAAAATGACACTTCACGACGTTTCCTGGCAACAGGTCCCTTCTTTTAGTCAACTTGAGCCATAATTTTTTCCCCGTATTCGATTCAGTATCTCCTCATCTGCAATACAATATACCCATCAAATCTTCAGCATTCTTCTATAGCACCACATTTCAAAAGCTTCAATTCTCTTCTTGTTTGAACTGTTCATCGTTCACGTTTCACTTACGTATAAGGCTACGAGAGACAAATACCGTCTGAAAATACATCCTAAACATTTAAATTATATTCTGCCTTAATAAATCCCACTTTGCGGTAAATGCTTTTCTTACTGTTGCTAGTGTGCATTTATGTCTTACCTATATCCGTCATCATCAGAATACACTTGCTGTCACGTTGGAAGTTACACTGTTTGACAAAAGGAGTGAGGCATCCTGAAGACATGTTCGGGTGTCAGTGTCAAAGTCTCAAATAGCTCTGAGCACTATGGGACTTAACATCTGCGGTCATCAGTCCCCTAGAACTTAGAACTACTTAAACCTAACTAACCTAAGGACATCACACACATCCATGCCCGAGGCAGGATTCGAACCTGCGACCGTAGCGATCACGCGGTTCCAGACCGAAGCGCCTAGAACCGCACGGCCACAACGGCCGGCTGTCAGTATCATATCGTACACGTGCACACCGAGGGCGGATATGTAAGTGATTTGGAGTTGTAATTCTCTGTGAAAATTAAAAAGGCCACCAGAGTGCGGTAGTGTTGTTCGTGTTTAGTGTTGTTACCAGGTCTGGTAGGGTGTATAAGCGCCGCGTACAGCGACAGGTGTTGAGTGATCGCGACGTCCTCGCTATCTTCATCCTGTCCAAGCTTGTCCTCCGCCACTGATGATCTCGCCGTCGACGGGGCGTTAAACCCAAATAATTCTTCCTTGATTTAATCCCAGCTCAACACACAGGCTCGTTCTTATAAAATGTACTGTATAGTTACAACAATAAATTTCCTTCACGCGTTTACTACAGACAATGGATCCATATCCTACTCTGTTTCATACAATTTGTCAGGAGAGTACCGAATATTTTCAGGGGTGATAAGACTTATCGAAACAAGAACAAGTCCAACAAATGGATGCATACTTTCTGAAATCTGAATGCATGTTCACAGGGAGGACTGAAAGACTTTTGCTTGCAGATACAAGTACAGTCACTGCACTGGCACTCGTCCTACAGTATCAACAAAGTGATCTGACGCCTATCTGAGTACACTTCAGTCGGAGCATTTCCTAATCTGCAGTCACTTGTGTGGTTTGAACTGTGATGTAGCATAGTTTCATTCGCGTTATTATATTCCATTGCACAGTAAACAAAACGCAACTCTGGATATGTATGGGGGTGTCTTACCGACAAACGCAAATGACTTCACTTTTACGTTAACTGATTTTTTTTTCTCTTTTCCACCAATGGACAGCAATGGAAACTCCACGCATGATACGGCTGGTGGTTTTTTAAGGGAAACAACCAATTAGTTTTTTCCCTCTGCGCTGAAAAAAATCTACATGGATGAGTACCACCTGATAAGTTATTCGGCCGACTTTTCCAGCGTATTAGGAGCCAAGACTCTGAATCACACCAAATGGTAAACAGTGGAAGGACTCCCTCGGTTCACACCCTGAGACGGTGGAGCGGTTGTTACATTTAGTGCATCAAACTCATGGCACAATTTGTATAGGTTAATTGCCGTCTTTAGCAACTGTAATAAAAGTCTCGTTAAGATCACATGCGTTTTGCTTTATTTGAAAGCATCTTCAGTGGTCAGTGTAACAATATGGTTTTTTCTCTTACATTTTTGTTTGTTCTGCTCATTAACAGTTCGCGTAGTTTACTTTTTACTTCAACCAGTTTTTATTCTTTTCGTTTCTCACGGTTGTTTTGTTGTTTATTCCATTCTTCCTCGACTTCCACGTGTATATGTTGAGTATTTGCATTTGCACACAGCGATTTCAATGAACTTTTACGCTTTCGTGCATTGTCCTCTCGTCATTTTGCGTGTTTTGTATTGGTATTGCGGGGTGCGTTTTCTCTCTCTCTCTCTCTCTGACACACACACACACACACACACACACACACACACACACTAGATGTTCTATGTCGGATGGAGAGGAAACCGTTGGAAGCCGCCATTATGGCAGTAATCTATGTTTTATGGTATTGAAGAAAATAAATACATATAAAAGCACAAAAGGAGTATCAGGTGTGTAGAATTCATAACCCTTAATCACTTCAAAAGAAATATTCGGTGATTATAAAGACGCAAGTCGTTCGGAAGTGTTGTGTGGTTTGATGATGCGAACCTGCAGTTTTACATGGTTTTGGGATTCGTCGAGAATATTTCTCCGAAGACCTAAATAATTCCACGAACTAAAGTTGGACGCTACATTCCATACACGTGACACAGCATAGAACTTGGCTGTACCGATCGATTTCCGTAGAGCTATAAATTATCTTTAGCGATTTCAGGTGGAGAAGTTCCAGCAAGGAGACTACTCAATGAGATCTGCTGCTGCGAAACGCATATGGTATTACCGTATTCTTTAACTTACGAAGAACAGTAAGCAATATAGACTCATAACGACCGCAAACATAATTAAAAGGACTTCATTTAAATAAAAGGAGCAAACAGTAAAAAGGAATCACTAAACTGAACGATAAATAAAATTAATTAATAATAATACTCAATCACATTAATAAAACGTTCGTTAAATAATAGAGAGAATAAAAAAAGAATAACTTTAAAACACAAACGCACACACATATGCTTTCTCTGTCCGTCTGTCTGTCTGTCTCTCTTCCTAGAGGAAAACACAATCACAGAGCGATAGCCGACCCGTCTACCACTACATAAACCAACAAAACAAGAACGCATCCCGCAAAAGCAAAACAAAACACGAAAAATGACGAGAGGACAATGCACAGAAGTGTAAATGTGGTAAGTGCAGTGAAACTGCTGTGTGCAAATGGAAATTCTCAACGCATACACGTGGAAGTCGGAGAAGAGTGGAATAAACAACAAAGAAACTGCGAGTAACGGAAAGAATAAAAACTGGTTATAGCAAAAACTAAAGTATGCGAATTGTTAGTGATCAAAACAAACAAATTTGCAACAGAAGAAACCACATTGTTACAGTGACCGCTGAAGATGATTTAAAATAAAGCGAAACGCGCCTGGTCTTAATAAGACTTATATTACAGTTGCTAAAGAAGGAAATTAAACAATACAACTTGGGTACGTGCAACTGTGGAAAAAGAGGCCAAAAACAAAGACCACTGTACGTCATGGTACAATGTGCTATGGTTAACGGTATCAAGCGGTATTGTTTGAAAATTGCTTTATCCAGCGCTAGCTTCAGCATATCCAGTCTCTCAAGGCCACAGGATCACCGCGACAGGTTACAGTTCCGTCAGTAACGGTTGTGTGGTGCAGATCCGCCGTTTACTTCTAAAATTTTCTTTATTTCCTTTTCTTCTCTGTCAACAGAAACTGCATCTAATGATGATACATGTAGTTTAGAAATAACTGTAGCTTTCTTGAATGCTACAAGCATAAAGCTTGTCATGTGGCATATCATGTCAGCTACAAGCAGCTTCAGTTTTACATCGACGGCCATGTCCATAAATAAACAATTCGCAGAACCACGAACAGCATGTCAGAGACAGAATCTCAATAGGGGAAAGCGGTGAGCTCTGAATCTTCACTTCGCAGGTAACAGGCTGCTTTGATACTAGCGAATATCACTACGCGTTGAGAGCTACAACTTTGCCGACCGCCTCATCGTGTGCTCAGCTGAGTGGACAGTACTGAAACTGTACGGTACTTCTTAATAGATGCTACTAAACAATCTTTCACGTTAGCTGAGATATCCATAAATCCTAAAACAAAATGCATTTATAGTTCTTCAAATTGGTTCAAATGGCTCTGAGCACTATGGGACTTAACATCTGAGGTCATCAGTCCCCTAGAACTTAGAACTACTTAACCGAGCGAGGTGGCGCAGTGGTTAGCACACTGGACTCGCATTCGGGAGGACGACGGTTCAATCCCGTCTCCGGCCATCCTGATTTAGGTTTTCCGTGATTTCCCTAAATCGCTTCAGGCAAATGCCGGGATGGTTCCTTTGAAAGGGCACGGCCGATTTCCTTCCCCATCCTACCCTCACCCGAGCTTGCGCTCCGTCTCTAATGACCTCGTTGTCGACGGGACGTTAAACACTAATCTCCTCCTCCTCCTTAGAACTACTTAAACCTAACTAACCTAAGGACACCACACACATCCAACCCGAGGCAGGATTCGAACCTGCGACCGTAGCGGTCGTGCGGTTCCAGACTGACGCGCCTAGAACCGCTCGGCCACTCCGGCCGGCTATGTTTCTTCAAAGTGGATGACAACCGTATCCTTCACCTATGACTGCCGAGACGTGCTTGCGCTCCGCCCCTGAGGCTTAGACATCAAAGACACAAACTCTAATCTTACTGTATTCCCTCACAGAAATAAGAACATCCACAGCTTCCACTAAGTGAAAGTTATCGATGAAAGAGGCTGAATCACAGTGAGATGAGCTAGTTATATTTTTTTTATCGAGTTATCTTCCGATGGAAAGCATACCATTACGACTTTCGTGCTGTGTCGTTGACGTGACAGATACATGCTGCATCTTACACACCTTCTTGTTATGAGAAGAAGTTATCTGAACAGGATAGGAAATGGTGGCGGACTGCATCAGTTCAGTCAGAAGACTGATAATGCCAAAAAATATTCTCCATGATGGTCCATGACCGACCTAGTGCAACTGTTGTACTTTTTTCCCCTGTCATTCAAGAACGAATACGAAAAAGTATTCTTAAAAACGCTCGTTCCGTACTTCCGCACAGACAAGCACATACGCCAATCCGTACATCAAGATACTGTGAATTTCCGTAACGGTTTATTAAGCACACGATGCGGTTGGTGTGATGTATAGGTAGTAAGCAGAGGAATCGATGAAGGGGTCTAGTGGCAAATATACCGCAAGCGCCAAGTCCTACGCGAGCGGGGAAATACCATCCGAGTACGTTGAACCGGGATGACGTACTGGCGATCGACCCGAAGCGTGCTGACTCCGATTCCGGTATGGAAAGGATTTTCGACCTTGCAATGTAGCTGACAAGACGAGAAGGAATGGTAACTTACAGGTGCTCATCGCCGAATAAAAGAAGACAACGATTTCACAGGAAGTACACTACTGGCCATTAAAATTGCTACACCAAGAGGAAACGCAGATGATAAACGGGTATTCATTGGGCAAATATATTATACTAGAACTGACATGTGATTACATTTTCACGCAATTTTGGTGCATAGCTCCTGAGAATTCAGTTCCCAGAACACCCACCTCTGGCCGTAATAACGGTCTTGACACGCCTAGGCATTGAGTCAAACAGAACTTGGATGGCGTGTACAGGTACAGCTGCCCAGGCAGCTTCAACACGGTACCACAGTTCATCAAGAGTAGTGACTAGCGTATTGTGACGAGCCAGTTGCGCGGCCACCATTGACCAGACGTTTTCAATTGCTGAGATCTGTAGAATGAGCTGGCCAGGGCAGCAGTCGAGCATTTTCTGTATCCAGAAAGGCCCGTACAGGACCTGCAACATGCGATCGTGCATTATCCTGCTGAAATGTAGGGTCTCGCAAGGATCGAATGGAGGGTAGAGCCACGCGTCGTAACACATCTGAAATATAACGTCCACTGTTCAAAGTGCCGTCAATGCGAACAAGAGGTGACAGAGACGTGTAACCGATGGCACCCCATACTATCACGCCGGGTGATACGCCAGTATGGCGATGACGAATACACGCTTCCAGTGTGCGTTCAACGCGATGTCGCCACACGGATACGACTACCATGATGCTGTAAACAGAACCTGGATTCATCCGAAAAAATGACTTTTTGCCATTCGTGCACCCAGGTTCGTCGTTGAGTACACCATCGCAGGCGCTCCTGTCTGTGATGCAGCGTCAAGGGTAACCGCAGCCACGGTCTCCGAGCTGATAGTCCATGCTGCTGCAAACGTCGTCGAACTGTTTGTGCAGATGGTTGTTGTCTTGCGAACGTCCTCATCTGTTGACTCAGGGATCGAGACGTGGCTGCACGATCCGTTACAGCCATGCGGATAAGATGCCTGTCATCTCGACTGCTAGTGATACGAGGCCGTTGGGATCCAGCACGGCGTTCCGTATTACCCTTCTGAACCCACCGATTCCATATTCTGCTAACAGTCATTGGATTTCGACCAACGCTAGCAACAATGTCGCGATACGATAAACCGCAATCGTGATAGGCTACAATCCGACCTTTATCAAAGTCGGAGACGTGATGGTACGCATTTCTCCTCCTTACACGAGGCATCACAACAACGTTTCACCAGGCAACGCCGGTCACCTGCTGTTTGTGTATCAGAAATCGGTTGGAAACTTTCCTCATGTCAGCACGTTGTATGTGTCGCCACCGGCGCCAACCTTGTGTGGATGCTCTGAAAAGCTAATCATTTGCATATAACAGCATCTTCTTCCTGTCTGTTAAGTTTCACGTCTATAGCACGTCATCTTCGTGGTGTAGCAATTTTAATGGCCAGTAGTGTAGTTACATTATGTTTTGGATCGCCCATAAGGCTAAAGGTGGAGGGAAATGAAAATGTGCGATTAACACATATCGTCATACTCTCTTTAGAATGGCAAAAACATTTGTGTGTGCGCGCACTGTCAGGCAATAGCTGGGCATACCGAGTTGATTCTAACGACCGGCCACGAATATTTCCAATGGATTCTACAAAATAAGCAGGCCTCGCCTGTTAGTGGAAGCGCGACCTGCATTCCATTACCTTCAGTTCTCGGAACCGGCGATTCCACCGCCCCAGCTGGGCGTACGCGAGCCGATTTCTGCGGCGGGCCACGTTCAGAAAGCCACTGAGTTTTCCTGTGGTTTTCAGTCGACAAAAAGTTTTAGTTGCTGCAAGTATAACGGGCGATCAAAAAGTCTCCGTTTGAGGACGCTGCTGCAGCGTACGTGCAACGTCCGATGTGGGTGTATAAGCACCGACATCTAGGCAAGAGTTTAGTGTTCAGTTCGTTTGTTTCCGACGTGCTTGCGATAAATGTGGAAACGTGAACTATGAAGGCGTTATTACCAAATGTTCCCAGACAGGAGCAACGTGCTGTTATCCTTTTGCTGGCCTGTGTGGCCGTGCGGTTCTAGGCGCTTCAGTCTGAAACCGCGCTACCGCTACGGTCGCAGGTTCGAATCCTGCCTCGGGCATGGATGTGTGTGATGTCCTTAGGTTAGTTAGGTTTAAGTAGTTCTAAGTTATAGGGCACTGATGACCTAAGATGTTAAGTCCCATAGTGCTCAGAGCCATTTGAACCATTTTGTTATTCTTTTCTTGATTTCCGAAGGACAAACGCCATTAGACATCCATGGGAGCATATCTCTCGAAAATCACCGTTGTGGAACGATGTGCCAAGTTCCGCGCTGCTTCTTGATAAGGCACGTCCCTATATCGTGAATGTCGAAATGCAGAAGTTACGTAAAGTCAAGTGGAAGACACACGAGACCCACCTTGTAGGGCTGATCTCTCCCCCATGCGGTTATCACGCCTTCGGTCCCTGAAAAAAGGCTTTAAAGGGTCGACCATTCCTGTCGGACAAGTAAGTGCAGCAGGCAGTTACAGACTGTTTAACAAAATTTTTTATCGCCACTTGCATAATGAAGGAGCAGAGCAGTAACCACATTCAGAAACGTGTATAATTGTACAGCGAAAGACCTTGTATATAGAAACTAACACTTGATATTACACGAACAAGAATGTAAAACGTAACACATACGGAGGGATGGTTGAAATATTGCTAGGCGGTGCTCCGTCTGTGGAGCAAAGTGCATTCAAATCCGAGCTACAAAATTTGAAATCAAGTTTCTGAAAAGAGCTCAAGAAGGTACATGTACCTGACGCGAGAGGGAAAAAAAAGGGGGGGGGGGAAGTGAATTGTATAGACCAACATCACAGTGAGTGCCAAATAAAAGTAACTTGTATGAAGTTCGGTATTGTATTATCTATAACTTTATTACGTCCATTATTTTACAGGCATTACGAATTACTGTGCTTTCCAAAGGATCAATAATGCCCTCTTCCTAGTTCACCAAACCTTCACTATTCTCATAGGAACGCCACGTTTCTGAAGCAGATCCCTATCTGTGTAATGTTACCTTTCGGCAATCAATTTTTGATCTATTTTGTGTGATATTTCTTTAGAGGTATATGTGACCACTTAGCATACATATCACCGGCGATTGCCACAGTTTTCTTCCTCCCATCATGCATACTAAATTTCCATCGACGCTGTAAAATCCAAAAATATACTATAATAAAATAATGTCTGAAAACGTCACGCTGTGCAACGTACTTTTGGTGAGATACATTCGCGACTACTGATGTACGTCGCCTGTGACCTCTGAGCTGTCGAGCATGCCTCGCAATCCTGGGTCCGCGGATAAATGACGAAAATGATTCCAGGTGTGCCGCAGGGGAGTGTCGTAGGACCGTTGCTTTTCACAATATATATAAATGATCTTGTGGATAACATCGGAGGTTCACTCAAGCTTTTTGCGGATTATGCTGTGGTATATCGAGAGGTTGTAATAATGGAAAATTGTACTGATATGCAGGAGGATCTGCAACGAATTGACGCATGGTGCAGGGAATGGCAATTGACTCTCAATGTAGACAAATGTAATGTGTTGCGAATACATAGAAAGAAAGATCCTTTATCATTTAGCTACAATATAGTAGGTCAGCAACTGGAAGCAGTTAATTCCATACATTATCTGGGATTATGCACTAGGAGTGATTTAAAATGGAATGACCATATAAAATTAATCGTCTGTAAAGCATTAGCCAGACTGAGATTCATTGGAAGAATCCTAAGGAAATGCAATGCGAAAACAAAGGAAGTAGGTTACAGTACACTTGTTCGCCCACTGCTTGAATACTGCTCACCGGTGTGGGATCCGTACCAGATAGGGTTGATAGAAGAGATAGAGAAGATCCAATGGAGAGCAGCGCGCTTAGTTACAGGATCGTTTAGCAGTCGCGGAAGCGTTAGGAGATGATAGATAAACTCCAGTGGAAGACTCTGCAAGAGAGACGCTCAGTAGCTCGGTTCGGGCTTTTGTTGAAGTTTCGAGAACATACCTTCACCGAGGAGTCAAGCAGTATATTGCTCCCTCCTACGTATATCTCGCGAAGAGACCATGAGGATAAAATCAGAGAGATTAGAGCCCACACAGAGGCATACCGACAGTCTTTCTTTCCACGAACAATACGACACTGGAATAGAAAGGAGAACCGATAGAGATAATCAAGGTACCCTCCGCCACACACCGTCAGGTGGCTTGCGGAGTATGAATGTAGATGTAGATGTAGAAAATCCGCCCATTTACGCCAAGTGGCCTCTGGGCAGATACGAGAGAATAGGTCCGACGGGCGGGCCCTGACCGATAGTGGAAACCGGCAGGCGTGAGATCGGCCGGCCGCATCCGTCAAGAGCATGAGCGGCACTGACTCGCGATTCTAGCCTGTCACAGATTTCCGCTCGTCTTTAGCTAGTTAATGATATTTGCGCGGCTGCCTGTGTGGAACAGAGTCTTAATCTGTTAGAAAGTACCACAACAGCGGACACACTGCTGCAGAGGGAAAGATTCGAGCTGGACTATGAATAATAACATCACTGTTGTGGGTATAATGAGTATTCCATGAGGTTTCGGGATAGTTTCTGCGTGACGCCGACGTCTAGACAAGATATTCAAGATATTTAGGCCGACCCAACAACCAGGCAACCGTCTATGCGGACGCTGATGCACGGAGGTGGGACGAATGGAGGGAGGAGGGGAATGAGTCCTTAAAAATATTTTAGTGAAAGCTTTTATATATTTAGAAATACCAATTTCCACATTTCTCTGCTAATTTTCGGAGAATAAAACAGCGTGAATACTAAGAGTCAAGGAATTCTAGAAATTCTATGCTGAACAAAAGATACTTTGCAACTGCTTATATGAGGCCCCACCATCATAGCTGAGCTTACGGCCTGGCAGCTGCAGAGAACAGTAACTTACTTGTACGCTTCCTAAACAATAGTGAGACTCATTCTAGAATATTGTTCAAGTGCGTGGGGTGCATTCCAGATAAGACCTCCAGTGGATATTGAACCAAACAAAGAAGGGCAACAACGATGGTCACAAGTTTATCTGACCCGTGGACGAACCCCACGGAAATGTTGACAAACTTAAACTGGCAGACACCTGAAGACAGATGCCAACTATTCGCGAAAGCGTACTTGACAAATTTTCAAAAACTAGACTCTAGGAACATACAGGTCCAATGGCCTTCTACGTGTCGCTGCTGCAGGGATCGCGAAGAACAAAATAAATTACAGAGGTATTTAAGCAGTAATTCTTTCCAGCCATATTACGCTGATGATATGGGGAGAAAATACACAGCTGTTTTCCCAAAAACTGACATTTTGAGCCCGTGGCTGTGTACAAAATATAGGTTGACCCTCACACAGAAGATTACAGTAACCAGACACTTGCTGGTTGCGGTAATCTTCTGTGTAATGGTCAACCTATAAAAATACACTGTCCGATCGCATAAACGTCACCACCTGTCAAAAGCCTGAATGACAACCATTTGCAGTGTGGACCGCTGCGAGACGAGCAGGACTGATGATGGTTCAAACGGCTCTGAGCACTATGGGACTTAACATCTGAGGTCATCAGTCCCCTAGAACTTACAATTACTTAAACCTAACTAACCTAAGGACATCACACACGTCCATGCCTGAGGCAGGATTCGAAACTGCGACCGTAGCAGGAGCGCGGTTCCAGACTGAAGCGCCTAGAACCGCTTGGCCACATCGGCGGGCGGACTGATGATGTTCTGGAAGGTAGCTACAGGGATGTGGAGCAATGCCGACTCCACTGCCGTGGAAAGCTGCTCTAGGTTGCTCGGTATTCTCGATTGGATTTAAATCCAGGGAGTTTGGCGCCCAGGGAATTACGGTGTGCTCATCCTGGTTGGTGCTTTTCGAACCACGCACGTACACTGCGAGCTGTACGACAAATTGCATTGTCGTACTGGTAGATGCCATCCTGCCAAGGAAAAACAAACTGCCTGGACCCTGAGGATAGATGCGTACTTGTGTTGCTCCTTTGTGCCTTCAACAGTGACAGGATCAAGCAGGGAACTCCCCAGAACTTAAGGCCAATCCTTGTTTGTTTTCAGACGTTTTACGCCGTATGCACCCACAGCTATTTGTCCGAGGGATCATAAAACGTAATTCATCAGCAAAGGCCACCTGTCGCCAATCAGTAGACGTCCATTGGTTGTACTGGCGTGCAAATTCCAACCATCGTCACCGACGAACAGCAGTCTGTACGGGTGCGTGAACCACACGCCTGCTGTGGAGACCCATACACAGCGACGTTCGCTGAACGATCGTTCAGGAGACAGTATCGGTAGCTAAACATATAATACGTCAGCCTCAGTTGCAAATAGAAACCAATCTTTACCTAGGTTTCAGCCAAAATAATTTGGCCTTCTTCAGAAGCTATTGACACTAAACTGGCCATGTCAAGTATAAAACTACAGCACCGTAGTACCCAGTCACAAATCTACGTTACTTGGGCTGATGAGAAACAGCAGGCCCCACTGCGCGGACAAGGTCGGTAGGCCGCGAGAGCTGCGCCGGAACTAATCGCAGCGAGCAGGTATGTACCGAGTACCGCTGACAGTCATGCGCATGCGCGCGTGGAAACACAAAAGCATAAACAGTAGCTACCTTTACGTTAGAAATTGGATTAATATAACCATTAAAACTGTTGATGGCGTAATCTGTAACCGAACTTACTTCTGAAGAGAACGAGAACCCTATAAACGGATTCGGTGTCCGTAAGAAAGACTAGCTATTACTCGGCAAAATCATTCAATTTTGAATACAGTACTATTCGACTAAAGAAACTGGAGTCAGGTTCAAATGGCTTGAGCACTATGGGACTTAACATCTGAGGTCATCAGTCCCCTAGAACTTAGAACTACTTAAACCTAACTAACCTAAGGACTTCACACACAATCCATGCCCGAGGCAGGATTCGAACCTGCGACCGTAGAGGTCACGCGGTTCCAGACTGAAGCGCCTAGAACCGCACGGCCACACCGGCCGGCGTGGAGTCAGGCGTCGGCGACTACAAAGGCACCGTAACATCAGGGCCGGTGAAGCAAAGGTTGAAAACCTTCGAAAAAGTTCTTATTTCTCAATTGTAGCTGGTCATTAAGTAGGTATTCTTTATCAAGCAACAGGTGTTTAAAGATTTGCAACTCCTCAAGTATGTCAATCCTAGTGCCTTTAACCTCGTGATTTATTTGGTGGATTGGGAGCATGGGCCAATTGAACAAAGTGCTCGGCAAAAGTCGAGCCACCCGTGCCATCACCACTTTTCGTGGGTATAAGTCCTCTATATCTAGCTTAAGTATTCGTAGCCTTTCCTTCAGCCGGCCGAGATGGCCGTGCGGTTCTAGGCGCTTCAGTCCGGAACCGTGGGAATGCTACGGTAGCAGGTTCGAATCCTGCCTAGGGCATGGATGTGTGTGATGTCCTTAGGTTAGTTAGGTTTAAGTAGTTCTAAGTTCTAGGGGACTGATGACCTAAGATGTTAAGTCCCGTAGTGCTCAGAGCCATTTGAACGATTTGAACCTTTCCTTCATCTGGGCGGGCAGTTGCCCAACAATTGCACGTCTATTCGTCCATACACATCTCCACTGCCGTCTTTTACCACTGTCGTCTATGGCGCGTGGTTCAGCACTGTTGTCTTCGTGCAGATTTTGGATAGCGCCGTTCTGCCATGCACAGTACATTTCACCACGGCGGCACGCGAATGAGAAACTTAGCCGTTTCTGAAATTCTTCCATCCTTGGCCGGAAAGCCAATGACAATGTCCTTTTGGATGTTAGATAAATCACTCCGTTTCCGTATTGCCAACGAATGCAGTGTCTTGTGCGTCTCCCGAAACGCTTTATATAACCTCCACTGCTAGTGCTGCCACCTTCTATCTGTGACTCTTTATTGCACTTCGATGTTGAACATAGGCGGTAGTCACATAAATGTCACTGGACTGTGTGTAATGTGATACAATGGGAGGTACCCTCAGCCAAGCACTTCACAGTGGTTTGCCAGGTATGAATGTAGATACGTTCGAGGAACTGCATAAGTGAGAGGCAGCCTGCTAAACAACTGCACAACTAGACTGACCTGCGGACAGCCAATCACAGCTCAAGTTTCGGGACGTACGCAATGGCTGTTCCTCCAAACACAAACCAGCTTGATGTTCTCACCTGGCGAAGATAGTACCGAACAGCGGGAAGGGTAGCGATGCTACAGGGTAGGTGCGTCCGTCTGGAAAGACTCGGTGTACTTCACATTAAAGTTTTCTGAGTATTCATTGTACGGCGTGGCGTCAGAAGAAGGCCACTGAGGTCACTGTAATCGTGGCCGAAACGTTGGTTTCTCCAGAATACCTTTTCTTTCTTTTATCTTTTTTTTACATTATGACGAGGTACGATATTCAGAAAACTTTTATATCAACTGACTGTCCCGAGTCCGGCCATCTTGATTTAGGTTTTCTGTGAGTTCCCTAAATCGCTCCAGCCAAATGCCGGGATGGTTCCTTTAAAAGGGCAAGGCCGACTTCCTTCCCGTCCTTCCCTAACCCGATGAGACCGATGACCTCGCTATCTGGTCTCCTCCCCCAAACAATCCAACCCAATCAACTGGCTCTGGCCGTGGAACTCTACGTAGTTATATCCGATGTACTTGTTTCGTCATCGCCATGTCATGCTAAGGCGTGGGACCCGATTATTTATTTAATTTATTCAGAGGGTACAATTTTCCATCTAACGCCAGGCAGATCACTATGACCACCTACCTAATACCCGGTATGCCGACCTTTGGCACGGATAATAGCGGCGACACGTCATGACATAGAAGCAATGAGCGCTTGGTAGGTCGCTAGAGGCAGTTGGTACCGCCTGCACACACAAAGTCATCTAATTCCCGTAAATTCTGGGGAGGGAGGCAATGAGCTCTGACGCCATGTTCACTCACATCCCAGATCTGGCTAGTTGTGGGGACAGTTCATCAACTGGAATTCCTCACTGTGTTCTTCGAACCACTCCGTCCCACTCCTGGCCTTGCGACACGGCGCATTCTCTTGTTGAAAAATGCCACTGCCGTCGGGAAACATAATCGTAATGAAGGGATGTACAGGGTTATTACAAATGATTGAAGCGATTTCACAGCTCTACAGTAACTTTATTGTTTGAGATATTTTAAAAATACTTTGCACACACATACAAAAACTCAAAAAGTTTTTTTAGGCATTCACAAATGTTCGATATGTGCCCCTTTAGTGATTCAGCAGACATCAAGCTGATAATCAAGTTCC
The DNA here is from genome assembly GCF_021461385.2 of Schistocerca piceifrons. NCBI lineage: Eukaryota > Metazoa > Arthropoda > Insecta > Orthoptera > Acrididae > Schistocerca > Schistocerca piceifrons. The sequence continues at coordinate 315,324,452 of NC_060139.1, read as the reverse complement.
TCCCACACTCGGCGTAGCATGTCCCCATCAATGAGTTCGAAAGCATCGTTGATGTGAGCTCGCAGTTCTGGCACGTTTCTTGGTAGAGGAGGTTTAAACACTGAATCTTTCACATAACCCCACAGAAAGAAATCGCATGGGGTTAAGTCGGGAGAGCGTGGAGGCCATGACATGAATTGCTGATCATGATCTCCACCACGACCGAGCCATCGGTTTTCAAATCTCCTGTTTAAGAAATGCCGAACATCATGATGGAAGTGCAGTGGAGCACCATCCTGTTGAAAGATGAAGTCGGCGCTGTCTGTCTCCAGTTGTGGCATGAGCCAATTTCCGCGGGCTACGCGTGAAACTTGCCCGCACGCGTTCAACCGTTTCTTCGCTCACTGCAGGCCGGCCCGTTGATTTCCCCTTACAGAGGCATCCAGAAGCTTTAAACTGCGCATACCATCGCCGAATGGAGTTAGCAGTTGGTGGATCTTTGTTGAACTTCGTCCTGAAGTGTCGTTGCACTGTTATGACTGACTGATGTGAGTGCATTTCAAGCACGACATACGCTTTCTCGGCTCCTGTCGCCATTTTGTCTCACTGCACTCTCGAGCGCTCTGGCGGCAGAATCCTAAAGTGCGGCTTCAGCCGAGCAAAACTTATGAGTTTTTCTACGTATCTGTAGTGTGTCGTGACCATATGTCAATGAATGGAGCTACAGTGAATTTATGAAATCGCTTCAATCATTTGTAATAGCCCTGTACATGGTCTGCAACCAGTGGACGATACTCATTGACTGTCATGGTGCCTTGCACAAGCTCCATGGAACCCATGGATGCCCACGTCAATGTTCCCCAGAGCCTAATGGAGCCGCCGCCAGCTTGTCTCCAGCCCGCAGTACAGCTATCAAGGATCTGTCCCCCTGGAAGACGACAAATTCGCGTCCGCCCATCGGCATGATGAAGGTATCGGGATTCATTACACCATGCACCACTATGCCACTGCGCCAACGTCCAGTGCAGACGGTCACGTGCCCATTTCTGTTGTAGTGATCGATGTTGTGGTGTTAACATTGGCACATGCATGTGTGGTCGGCCGCGGAGGTCCATCTTTAGGAGTGTTCGGTGCACTATATGTTCAGAAACACTTGTACTCTGCCCAGCATTAAAGTCCGATGTTAGTTCCACCACAGTTCGCCACCTGTTCTGTTTTACCAGTCTGCCCAGCCTATGACGTCCAACATCTGTATTGAGTAGTGGCCGCCCAACCCCACGACGTCTGGATGTGGTTTCACCCTGGTTTCGTCACATGTTGAAGACACTCAGCACAGCACTCCCCAAATACCCGACAAGTCGTGCAGTTTCCGAAATGCTTGTGTTGAGTCTCCAGGGCGTCACAATCTGCCCTCAGTCAAACTCAGACAGATTGCATGCCATGCCCATTCTACACATGGACACATGCCCCGTGTGTGTGGCTGACTAGCAGTCATTCCTCGCCAGGTGAAGCTGGTATCGGCTAGACGGGTTTATATCGATAGTAGGTCGGTGGTCCTAATGTTCTGGCTGATCAGTGTATATCAGCAATTAACTGTATTGACATTCTTCACGGGTTTGCAGCCGGATCATGTCGTCCTCCAGACACAATATTTCGGCAGAAGTCCGCCTCCGGTAGCTGAGTGGTCAGCGTGACGGAATGTCAATCCTAAGGGCCTGGGTTCGATTCCCGGCTGGGTCGGAGATTTTCTCCGCTCAGGGACTGGGTGTTGTGTTGTCCTAATCATCATCATTTCATCCCCATCGACGCGCAGGTCGCCGGAGTGGCGTCAAATCGAAAGACCTGCACCAGGCGAACGGCCTACCCGACGGGAGGCCCTAACCACACGACATTTCATTTCATTTCATTTCGGCGGACCAGCTGGCCGCCATCTTCTGGTGAGTTAACGCTAGTGCACTGCCTCGCCGGAACTGAATTCCAGCCATAACGACGGAAACCTTTATACACCATGAACAGAGCACCGTGCGTGCGTGAGATGATGGGCAGCGCCTCCTGGCGGCAAGTAGACATACAGCGCGCCGGTGGGAAAAGACGGCAGAAACGATACATCGCAACAGCTCTAGTTGGAAGAATCCAATGATCGAAAAGAAGACCGTTGTTGTTTGATGTCGGACAAAATCGGATTCCATATCTTACTTAGAGGAAAACCTTTATCCCTTTTAATAATATTACTGGATAGTCTAATTTCAATGGATTCTTTAAGAACACATTCCCAATAGCGAGAAGCAGGAAAGATCAATTGTGTCTTGTCATACATCATCCTGTGTCCTTCGTTAAGGCAATGTTCCACCACTGCCGACTTCTCAGGCTGCTTTAAAGAATACACACGGGTGAAGGCCTTACTTTAAAAAAATTTCACGTAAATACTCGGCTGAAGGCAACACACAAAGACATTGAACAACTCAGGGATTAGGGCTTCGATAACAAGTATTTGAGATAGAGCAAATTTTTTGAAAATATTAGTTTTAAACAAATCAATTTTCAAAATTTTAATTTAAGTCAGCTGAAGGCCTTATCTTAAAAATATTTCACGTAAAAGCCCGGCTGAAGGCCACACAATGGTCATTGAACAACTCAGGGCTTAAGGCCTGGATAACAAGAATTTCAAATAGAACAAACTTTCAAAATTTAGATTTTAAACAAATCAATCTTCTAATTTTAATTTAAGTCGGCTGAAGGCCTTATCTTAAAATTAAAACAAACTTAATAGGCAGCTGAAGGCCTCGCAGAGTACATCAGCTTAAAATGAAAATCACAATCTAAAACCAACACAACACTGGTGCTCAGAAGTGTTCCAAGTGTCGGCCTAAGGAGATAGTTCGAACATAAAGTGAGGTGAGACAGGCAGCCAAGAGTAAGGTTAAATAACTGGATGGCAACCCAACCCAGGGATGGCTGAAGGACTGACCAACAACCTAATCAATTCCGTTCCACCCGACCAACGGTACGACCATGGAAAATATCAGCCGAGGATGAAGATACCAGCCATACTACATCTTCAAAATTGGCATCTAAAACAGCCAAGGCACAATAACCACTCTTAAGAACAAAATATGAACAAACAACTAACAGGCTGTCGACCTACACGCCGTGCCAGACAGCATCAACACGGCAAGGAAAACACACTGCCGGAAAACTACGCTAACGACCAGGGCACGTAACTGGAGCATTAACAGCCACAAGGCAGAAAATACCGCTGGTGCACACTAAGAAGTAACAGCCAATTTAATAGTTAAAGACCACACAGGAAGACGGCTGCAAAATTTCGCCTACTCCAACACACCATATGTTGCTGCTAGCCGGAACGGCCCTGGAAGCAACAACTGGCAATAAATGAAGAGATGTCACAGCAGTTGAGGTTTCATAACAGGTTAACTGATCTCTCAACTTCAGTGTCCAGGTTCGGTGGGAAAAGAATTTCGTAGCTCTCGCAGCCAGCCAGCACTTCACAATCTGACCGCACGTGAACCCCGCCAGCGGTCTCGGCCTGACCGCGCGCCGCGGAAACTTCCTCTCTGCTCTGTCCCAACAGACCGTCTGCCACACGGAAATATAGCGGTCACGCCAAAGATGGTAGAGCAGTACTAGTATCGATAAACGCTGTGCTGCCACTGACGGAGGCAAGTCTGCGTCTCGTTACGGTAGTCATTCAAGGAGATATAAGACGCCACACGATTGCGACAAAATGCCAAAGAGGAAACGGCATCAACGCGAGCCGGCCATGGCTCAGTACCTACTAAAGGTCTTAACTCTGTCGTGTGCAGTCGACAGCTTGCATGCATCTAGTATACTCGCTTCCCGCTGGAGAAAGCTGCTGGTACTCGTAAGACCTGCAGTGTCAGGTGCTTTGACGAATGCCCCACGGCCTGTCTTTCTCGGAGGCCTAGCTATAGTTCAGAAACCGCGTTGAATTATTACTGTCGTTATCTTCATCAGAACTTCCGTAAGCTTTCATTATGAGTGGAGTGTTTCTTTTCCACTTTCGCAAGATATTAAAGAGAGCCTGAAAATCTTAACTTGTAATACGTAAATACAATAAGTACGTTAGAAAGATGACAGAGAAGAAATGTTGTTGATAATAGATTAGCATTTTAGTAAAAAGCAAAGGTCGCTAACAATGACAGAGTTTCCATTCGCTACTCATGCTAAGTAGCACTTCGATTGAAAATGAAGTCTATCCTGTCACTCCAAAAAGTTTCGAGACTGGATTAGCAGAAAACAGAAAAAGTTAATATGGTGTTTTTAATGCTTCAAGTCTTGCATACAGACTCCTCCTACTTCAGTATAAGGCACAGGACGTTCATATAATAATTTGAAACTGTCATAAAAGTCCTGTTTTGGGATTTTGTTCCATTCTCACGCCACATTCGCACCTTCTTCGGTCTTCGCGAACCATCAGAGACCCAGTTTACAGGCAGGCGTCTATGCGTCATTGTTTTTGCTCGGTAGTCAAAGTATCGGGGCAAACTTTGTACACATTTTTCTTTTCTTCAAAACATTCTGAAGTATGTCTTGAACACTGATTTACGTTTTTCAAACAGCTTACGGGAATTCAGCCAGGTAATTTTACAGCGACCGCCAATACTTCGGAGGGAGTACACACCACCATTTTGAAGGCACAAACTGCAACGGACAGGCGATGTACAACTAAATTTAAAACCTCGGTTCTTAGAGTAATTCAGGAAAGATAACACACACACACACACACACACACACACTGAACACCAGTGTCACCAAAGATGAGCAAAGTCAGAGGTATCGATAGTGAAAGACTACGAAGTAGCAGGTGAGGTAACATTGACTCTATCCCTCTGGTTTTTGATAAGGGAGAGAGCAGGATTCCAAGCAGAGTTTAAACAAAAACCTCATCCCTTTTTACAAGGAAGCTCGCTAATTTAATCTCAACAGCTGCCTTAATAACACTGTCCCAATAGCTGGACGTGCATGCCAATATCTCGGTATTGTTATAGAACATAGGGTGACCAGTATCCAAACAATGATCGGCAATAGCAGATCTACTTGGCTACTGTAATCGTGTGTGCCGTTTATGCTCAGTACGTCGATGCTCCACGGTCCTCATAGTCTGACCAATGTATGCCACGCCACAGCAACAAGGAATACGACATACACATGCATTACGCAAACCAAGATCATCCTTAACAGAACTCAAAAGTCCTTTAATTTTAGATAGAGGTCGAAAAACACATTTCAGATCGTTATTAACGTAAAATACGACCGATCTTGTTGAAAGTGTTCCTGCGTAAGGCGAAAGGGCAGTAGTAGACTTAGGTGTTGACTCAGTATTATCACCAATCACCCGATGCACAGTTGGTCGATAGCGCAACGCACGTTCAATGTGTTCTTCACTATAATCATTCTGACGAAATGAGCTTCAAGATGGGCCAGCTCAGCTGGCAAATTCTCAGTGTCGGAAATGACATGTGCCCTGTGTACCAAGGTACGAAGTACCCCTTCAAGCTGATCCGGAAGGTGACAACTATCAGCCTGTAAATACAAGTCAGTGTGAGTACGTTTCCGTAAACTGCGTGTCCCAATGATCTATCAACATTCCTCCTAACCAAAAAGTCAAGAAAGGGAAGGCAACCATCCTCTTCCACCCCCATCCAAAAATAAATGTGGCTCGAGTTCAGATGTTCTAAAAGGGCATTCAAATTCTCGCTGCCATGAGGCCAAACAACAAAAATATCATCAATATATCTGAAGAAACAGGCGGGTTTGAAAGGCGCCGACTCCTATGCACGTTTCCCGAAGTATTCCATAAACAAATTTGCAGTCAGAGAAGACAACGGGCTGCCCATCGCAACTCCATCTGTCTGCTCGTAATATTAGTCATTGAACAAAAAGTAAGTGGATGTCAATAAATGTCGAAAGAGATCAGTTAATTCAACACCACACCTAACCTCCATTAATCGCAACGAATCAGACGGAGGAACACGAGTGAAGAGAGACAGAGACCACATCAAAACTTACTAAAATATCAGAGTCATTCAACCGCATTCCCTCCAAGCGACGTAAGAAATCAGCTGAGTTCCTGATACGATGTTCACACCGCCAAACATGTGTGCTTAACAGAGAAGCAAGGTGCTTGGCTACACGATATGTCGGGGTGCCGATATTGCTCACTATAGGATGGAAAGGAATCCCTTCCTTGTGTACCTTCGGAAAGTAGTCCACAATTTGGTCATCTAAGCTGCACTGAACGTTAGCATGCGGAATGTAACGAAAAGGAGTGGAAGGAGTAACGGGTTCCGTCGTGCTCACATTTTCATGCAAACGACCGAGATATTTCAGCATACTAACGGCTTCTTCACGATGGCGGCAGAGTGGACGCGGGGTGTCGCAAGCCGAGTTCAGAATATCGGCAGGGGAGAGGAACGCGCCTGAGCTAGGCTCTCCCGTTAGCCAGCGTCTGCCGGCTCAGACGTTCCACCTGCGCCACACACTGGTTCCAGGCAGCTACCCGAGGAGCCGCGGAAATTCCAGCACCGCGCGAGCACTTCTATGAAGTGACACATCTTAGCAGTAGCAGTAGTAGCAATTTTATTCTTCCGTGGAACACATTTACAATGTCGGTCATGTCATAGCATTACAGTTTATGAACCAAATAAAAATACAGAGTCCAGTCACGTTAATGTGATAACCGCCAATGTTCGATGTTAGCGTGCTGTAACTACACTACTGGCCATTAAAATTGCTACACCACGAATATGACGTGCTATAGACGCGAAATTTAACAGACAGGAAGAAGATGCTGTGAGATGCAAATGATTACCTTTTCAGAGCATTCACACAAGGTTGGCGCCGGTGGCGACACATACAACGTCCTGCTATGAGGAAAGTTTCCAACCGATTTCTCATACATAAACAGCAGTTGACCGGCGTTCCCTGGTGAAACGTTGTTGTGATGCCTCGTGTAAGGAGGAGAAATGCGTACCATCACGTTTCCGACTTTGATAAAGGGCGGATTGTAGCCTATCACGATTGCGGTTTATCGTATCGCGACATTGCTGCTCGCGTTGGTCGAGATCCAATGACTGTTAGCAGAATATGGAATCGGTGAGTTCAGGAAGCTAATACGGAACGCCGTGCTGTATCCCAACGGCCTCGTATCACTAGCAGTCGAGATGACAGGCATCTTATCCGCATGGCTGTAACGGATCGTGCAACCACGTCCCGATCCCTGAGTCAACAGATGGGGACGTTTGCAAGACAACAACCATCTGCACGAACAGTTCGACGACGTTTGCAGCAGCATGGACTATCAGCTCGGAGACCGTGGCTGCGGGTACCCTTGACGCTGCATCACAGGCAGGAGCGCCTGCGATGGTGTACTCAACGACGAACCTGGGTGCACGAATGGCAAAACGACATTTTTTCGGATGAATCCAGATTCTGTTTACAGCATCATGATGGTCGCATCCGTGTTTGGCGACATCGCGGTGAACGCACATTGGAAGCGTGTATTCGTCATCGCCATAATGGCGTATCGCCCGGCGAGATGGTATGGGGTGCCATTGCTTACACGTCTCGGTCACTTCTTGTTCGCATTGACGGCACTTTGAACAGTGGACGTTACATTTCAGATGTGTTACGACCCGTGGCTCTACCCTTCATTCGATCCCTGCGAAACCCTACATTTCAGCAGGATAATGCACGACCGCATGTTGCAGGTCCTGTACGGACCTTTCTGGATACAGAAAATGTTCGACTGCTGCCCTGGCCAGCACATTCTCCACATCTCTCACCAATTGAAAACGTCTGTTCAATGGTGGCCGAGCAACTGGCTCGTCACAATACGCCAGTCACTACTCTTGATGAACTGTGGTATCGTGTTGATGCTGCATAGGCAGCTGTACCTGTACACGCCATCCAAACTCTGTCTGACAGGCGTATCAAGGCCGTTATTACGGCCAGAGGTGGTTGTTCTGGGTACTGGTTTCTCAGGATCTATGCACCGAAGTTGCGTGAAAATGTAATCACATGTCAGTTCTACTATAATATATTTGTCCAATGAATACCCGTTTATCATCTACATTTCTTGTTGGTGTAGCAATTTTAATGGCCAGTAGTGTACTTACAGGCGGCAGGTGGCAGCATGCGGAATGCGTAATGCGGGAACGGAGCGATTTATCTGACGTTCAAAACAGCTTGTTCATTCTCTTTCAGGCTAAGGGTGGAAGCATTTCCGAAACTGCTACGTTTGTAGACTGCTAGTGTTCAGCTGTTGTTACAGTACCCCGAACACGGCAAAATGGCGCTGTCCAAAACCTGCGTAGAGAAAGCTATAGTGACAGGGGTGAACTACGGTTGCGATTATGTGTACAGGCAAATAGACGTGCAACTGTTGATCAACTGACCGCCCAGATAAACCAACAGTGTCTCCTCAACGGCTGCTCAGCTGCAGGCGCGTGGTTCCTGCACCAAAGCTGACTGCAATTCATCGGCGAGTAAGGCTGGAATTTGCACACCATTTCCGCAACTGGACCTCCACTGAGGGGAGACAGCTGGCCTTTTTAGATGAATCACGTTTCATTCTCCGTTGGTCAGACAGCCTCTGGCGTGTACGTCCTGAAACGTCTGAAAACAAACACCCTGCATGCGTTATGGTCTGGGGAATGTTTTCGTGTCATTTCCTGGATGATCTCGTTATTCTGGAACGCACAAGGGATCAACACAAATATGCATATATCCGTGGTGAGCGTGTCCATCAACAAGAAGTTTGTTACCCCTCAGCACGGTGGCATCTACCAGCAGGACAATGCAACGTGTGACACAGCTCTCAGTGCCTGATTTGAAGAGCACCAGGACGAGTTTAGCAGTTTCTCCTGGTCATCAAATTCCTTGTATTAAAACCCAGTCGAGCATCTGTGGGACCACCTTTTTCGGGCTGTAGGCACCATGGATCCTAAACCGAGAAACATAGCGCATCTGGCCACGGTACTGAGCGGAATGATCTACATACTCAAAAAAGAAAAAAAGGATTGGGCGACACATTTTAGGAAGAGACATCCAAACATAAGGCTTAGAAAACCAGATTCCACTTCATCTGAGTCTTAGTTTCCCTTTTCTCTGTCTGTGGCCACCTTTCCCTTCCTAACCAGTAGAGTGACCATTTTGCAGACTTTCAAAATGGTTCAAATGGCTGTGAGCATTATGGGACTTAACTTCTGAAGTCATCAGTCCCCTAGAACTCAGAACTACTTAAACCTAACTAACCTAAGGACATCACACACACCCATGCCCGAGGCAGGATTCGAACCTGCGACCGTAGCGGTCGCGCCGTTCCAGACTGTAGCGCCTAGAACCGCTCGTCCACCCCGGCCGGCGGTACTGGAGTCGGCATGGCTCCACATTCCTGTCGCTACCTCCCAGAACCTCACTGACACTCTTTCCTCACGTCCACAACGGTTAGCGCTGCAAAAGGTTGCTATTCAGGCTTTTGGCTGGTTGTGACATTAAAGGGGCTGCATAGTGTATTTTCTGTATTATTCCATACGTGGTCAGATTTGTACATGTACAACAGTTAGCAAACATTACAACATGCTTTTTGCAAAGAATTAATCGAAAAATACGTATTTTTAACACATTTACATCTAATCATTATCATACATGTCACATTACAGCTGTTGTACAGTTCACAATAAATGTTCAAATATCCCACCCACTGCATTTGTGCACGCTTGGGAGGAATGGTGCGTTGCTTGTCCGAGTGTCTCTCGTTGTTCTCTAATGAAGGCAGCAGCAGATCGATTCATTATTTCTGGATTTCCGGATGGCTTTTGACACTGTACCACACAAGCGACTCGTAGTGAGATTGCGTGCTTATGGAATATCGACTCAGTTATGTGACTGGATTTGTGATTTCCTGTCAGAGGTCACAGTTCGTAGTAATTGACGGAAAGTCATCGAATAAAACAGAAGTGATTTCTGGCGTTCCGCAAGGTAGTGTTATAGGCCCTTTGCTGTTCCTTATCTATATAAACGATTTGGGAGACAGTCTGAGCAGCCGTCTTCGGTTGTTTGCAGATGACGCTGTCGTTTATCGACTAATAAAGTCATCAGAAGATCAAAACAAACTGCAAATCGATTGAGAAAAGATATCTGAATGGTGCGAAAATTGGCAGTTGACCCTAAATAACGAAAAGTGTGAGGTCATCCACATGAGTGCTAAAAGGAATTCGTTAAAATACCTAGGTATTACAATTACCAACAACTTAAATTGGAAGGAACACATAGAAAACGATGTGGGGTAGGCTAACCAAAGACTGCGTTTTATTGGCAGGACACTTTGAAAATGTAACAGACCTACTAAGGAGACTGCCTGCATTACGCTTGTCCGTTCTCTTTTAGAATACTGCTGCGCGATGTGGGATCCTTACCAGATAGAACTGACGGAGTACATCGAAAAAGTTCAAAGAAAGGCAGCACGTTTTGTATTATCGCGAAATATGGGAGAGAGTGTCACAGAAATGATACAGGATTTGGTCTGGAAATCATTAAAAGAAAGACGTTTTCCGTTGCGACGGAACCTTCTCATGAAATTCCGATAGCCAAATTTCTCCTCCGAATGCGAAAATATTTTGTTGACACCGACCTACATAGGGAGGAACGATCACCACGATAAAATAAGGGAAATCAGAGCTCGTACGGAAAGATGTAGGTGTTCATTCTTTCCGTGTGCTATACGAGACTGGAGTAATAGAGAATTGTGAAGGTGGTTCGATGAACCCTCTGCCAGGTCCTTAAATGTGATTTGCAGAGTATCCATGTAGATGTAGATGTAGATGTAGATGATGCTACGAAACATTCATCTTCCGTATTCACTTTTCGTTTGTACACCTCAGACTTCATCGGACCCCATAAACAAAAGTGTAATGGTGTAAGGTCTGGCGATGTTGTTGTCAATTTGACCGTACTACGACCAATCCAGTGAATAGCGTAAGTGAGGTTGAGATGTTCCCTCACACGTCTGGTAAAATGTGGAGGGGCTCCATCGTGCTGGAGGGACATTGCAGTTCTAAATTGCAGGAACACCTTTTCCAAGTAATGTGCTGAAAACGCTGGTAAACATTCTACGATCAGAAATTTGACGTGTCGGAAAGCGCCGACGGTATTCCGCGACGACAATTGAAGCACTATCGTCGCTGAAGCCGTAAACGTACACCTTGCTGCTTATCCTTCATTAGTGTAGATGTGTAGCATTTTAGCCGGCGGGTATACAACACAATTAGCCGATGCTGCTCACTGATGCACTCTGAGTCCCTCGCACCGTTTCACTCACAACATACCATGGACAATTACGAGTTCAATCGGCTACTTAAATTACAGGAAGAGAGCAAAGAGTTTGGTAACAATGAGGTAGACTGGGCTAGAATAAGAGGACAAAGAGGCTGGGCAGGTAAGACACATTAAGTGCGCGCCACTATCCAGGAAACAAACGTACACTAAATGTATTCTATCTCGGTTACCATTAAGAATAGGACATACCTCCATATCGAAATTTTTTGCTTCAGAAAGCGTTCCTGTCGTACGTCTAACTATTGACAATTCCTGCTGGGATATCCCGCATGTTTAGACACAGGTATCACTCTTGCTCTGTCCGTTTCGAATCTAGCCAATGATGACGACCAACCAATAGCAGTAGCAGGAATTTCAACCAATAACCCTTCTCCAGTGTAAATGGGAATAGTGCCTTTCTATCCAAGGACGATGGGCTGCCAATGGTATCCACAGGAGATTAGCTAACAACGCCCCTTCTTCTTCATCAGAGCCTATGACTGTGGCCCACCAATGTTAGCCATATGAATTTAACCAATACTATCACTTCTCCAGCACGAACGCGAGAAAAGTCCCCTTTATAAGAGGACGCGACGCTCGTCTTCTGAGGAAGATCCCAGCAGAGAGGTCGAAACGTCGATCATTTTAGAAGAAATATGACGTGGCCTAATAACAAAGAAGATTGTAACTTCGGTGACAACGGCCACGAAAGCCTGCAGACTTACATAAGAGTTGAAATGTCCTTGATTGATGTGTTACTCAGGTTACATCCAAAGACTAGCCGGAATTCAGTGAACTCTCCTGACTGCCCCTTCCGTTGTTACTACGTCTCTACCGACAACACATTTCCCGCCTCCTATTGTACTGGCGGGTCCGTCTCTCGTGACATCTAGCGGTCAATGCCGCAACACGTAGGAGTAATGGACTGAAATGATCGTACGGCATTGTTGGCCAGGAGGTCCTTGCGGGTTCGGCAGCCAAGTGCAAGTCTTATTTCAGTCGGTGCCACATTGGGCGACTCGCGGCCGATGATGAGGACAACACAACAGCCAGTCCACGAGTGGAGAAAATCTCTAACCCGGCCGGGAATCGAACCCGGGCCCAGTGCATGGGAGGCAAGCAAGTTACCACCCAGCTATGCAGGCGGACTACGTAGGAGTGTCCGAATACGTTTGATCAGATAGTGTATTTTAAGTGTATTTAATTTTTGTTTCGTAGTGCAATTTGCCTCTAGAGAAAGGACTATGGCTATGGCCAGACTATGACAGACATTGTGAATCAATAAGCTATTTGTACCTTCTATCGAATTTTGATTCACAGTGACGTTCTTCAATTTCGTGCGAGCAGCGTGGTCGATACACAAAGTATACGACCGTGCCCGCAAGATGATTTATTAATACAACTGCACCTATGAAGGAGATATATTAATAACCTGGTAACCAAAGTTAATAGTGAACTTGAACATTTTGTGAATGACACAGGTATCTATAAGGAACCACTGTCTGAAAAATACTGCTGAAATACACTACCTGACAAAGATAATGTGAATTACACAAAGGAAAGGAGGAAAAGAAAAGAAAATACGTGGGTTGAAAGGGTATGTGACTTTTTTCAATGATTACGAACTCGTATCCTCTCCTAAGGCAAACTTTGCCACAACGGGTGTAATTCGTCCTTGATATCCCGGACTGATGAAGTTGACGTCCATGCTGGTCCCACACATGTTCTACTGGGGACAGATCTAGGCACCTTGCCGGACATGGGAATACCTCAACACTGCGCACACAGTTCATAGAGACACGTGTCATGTGTCCTGTTCAAAAATGGCACCGCGATACTGTCGCATCAGAAGTAACACATAAGGATGCAGGATGTCTACGACGTACTGCTGTGCCGTCAGAGTTTCCTCAGCCTCTTCCAGCCGTAACCTGAAATTATTTCCTATGGCTCCCCACACCGTAACGCCAGGAATAACACCGTTGTTCCTCTCCTAAACATTGGAAGAATGAGACTTCTGCCCAGGTGGCCGCCATACTCGCCAACGATGATCATCCGGGATAGTGCAGAACTGCGATTCGTCGTTGAACACTTTGCGACATCATTCATCATCAGTCCGTGCTTCTTTATCACGGAATCACTTCAGACGCACATCTTTGTCTTGTGGTGTTTCTGGGAGCCTACACATGGGGCGGCAATACCCTAGTGAGGCTGTTTCTAGTCTCAGACCAGTAGTGAGAATGGCACAGAATGCTGCAGGGTGTCCATTATTTATTCTCGAACGGCAGGCACAGAGGTGAAGTGGTTACGACGTGCGTAGTGCACAACACGGTGACTCTCCATCGTGGTGGTCAGACACGGTCGACCTGAACATTAACGACGACTGTGCCTGCATTCACATTCCCAAGCAGTCCCAACATCGGGCCGCTGCCACACCCAGATGACCCACAAATCTGGATATTGCACAATTCGATCAGCTTGCCAAATGGATATCTATAAAGAAGCCCCTTTCAAACTCAGATGTTGCCAAAGCGGTCTCACTTGCGCGCGCGGTCCTTCACAATGATTATTTAACATTTGACGTTGTGGACGCCCCTTATATAGCCTACCAGACCTGATAACAACCCTAAGCACGGACAACATTAATATGCAGTCTGGTTGCCGTTGAATCTGTCCCTAGGAGTTGCAACTCTGATCATTTACATACACGCCGATGGTGTGTACGTGCGTCTGCGAAGTTACATTGACATCCAGTCCTGTCTCCCGGGTGTTTCACGTTTTGGTCAGGCAGTGTATTCGGTCATATCATGGTAAGATTCGTAAATGGTTTGGACTCTGGCAACTCGCTTTAAGTGTCCAGAAACAATAAAACTGAGCGCTTCACAAAATGAGGAAAACTGACAACAACATCAATGAGTCACAAGTGGACTTAGTCAATTCAAACAATAACTCGGTGTAACAATTTGTAGGCGTATGAAGCTGAGTGATCACAATAGCTCAATTGTAGGCAAAACAGGCATAAGACTGCGGTTCATCGGTCGGATACTGTGAAAATGCAACGGATCTGCAAAGGAGATTGATTACAAAATACTGCGCAAGTATGTGGGACCCATGCTAAAGTGGAATACCGATGGATATTGAACGTACTCGGTGAAAGACAGCAATCTTTTGTGAATGATTTGTTACTCCCACGGGATGTATTGAAAAAACTCGAACTGTTAGACGCTTGAAGATATACGGCAACTATTTCGCGAAAGCCTACTTTCAAAGATTCAAAAACCGTGTGAATTGCGAAATTAGAAATGTACAACGTGACATTAAGTAGCGTCTGTGAAGACAAGTCTAGATTAATCACAGCACGCACAGAGGCAATGAAGCAATCATTCTTTCCGCCCTCCATGTGTGAATGGAACGGGAAGAACTCCTAATAAGCGGTAGAATGGAAAGTACCCTTTGTTATTCTCTTCAGAGTATTTTGCAGACTATAAATACACATATAGAGTTGTTACTAATTAAGAGACTTGGTGTAGTGCGCTCACTAATTTTTCAGTCACATGAATTGACACGAGATATTCTTTCTAGTACACTACTGGCCATTAAAATTGCTACACCAACAAGAAATGCAGATGATAAACGGGTATTCATTGGGCAAATATATTATTCTAGAACTGACATGTGATTACATTTTCACGCAATTTCGGTGCATAGATCCCTAGAAACCAGTACCCAGAACAACCACCTCTGGCCATAATAACGGCCTTGATACGCCTGGGCATTGAGTCAAACAGAGCTTGAATGGCGTGTACAGGCACAGCTGCCCATGCAGCTTCAACACGATACCACAGTTCATCAAGAGTAGTGACTGGCGTATTGTGACGAGCCAGTTGCTCGGCCAACATTGACCAGACGTTTTCAATTGGTGAGAGATCTGGAGAATGTGCTGGAAAGGGCAGCAGTCGAACATTTTCTGTATCCAGAAAGGCCCGTACAGGACCTGCAACATGCGATGGTGCATTATCTTGCTGAAATGTAGGGTTTCGCAGGGATCGAATGAAGGGTAGAGACACGGGTCGTAACACATCTGAAATGTAACGTCAACTGTTCAAAGTGCCGTCAATGCGAACAAGAGGCGACCGAGACGTGTAACCAATGGCATCCCATACCATCACACCGGGCGATAGGCCAGTATGGCGATGACGAATACACGCTTCCAATACATGCTCACCGCGATGTCGCCAAACACGGATGCGACCATCATGATACTGTAAACAGAACCTGATTCAAAAAAAATGGTTCAAATGGCTCTGAGCACTATGGGACTGAACTGCTGTGGTCATTAGTCCTCTAGAACTTAGAACTACTTAAACCTAACTAACCTAAGGACATCACACACACCCATGCCCGAGGCAGGACTCGAACCTGCGACCGTAGCAGCACCGCGGCTCCGGGCTGGAGAGCCTAGAATCGCACGGCCACCGCGGCCGGCTAAACAGAGCCTGAATTTATCCGAAAAAATGACGTTTTGCCATTCGTGCACCCAGGTTCGTCGTTGAGTACACCATCGCAGGCGCTCCTGTCTGTGATGTAGCGTCAAGGGTAACCGCAGCCACGGTCTCCGAGCTGATAGTCCTTGCTGCTGCAAACGTCGTCGAACTGTTCGTGCAGATGGTTGTTGTCTTTCAAACGTCCCCATCTGTTGACTCAGGGATCGAGACGTGGCTGCACGATCCGTTACAGCCATGCGGATAAGATGCCTGTCATCTCGACTGCTAGTGATTCGAGACCGTTGAGATCCAGCACGGTGTTCCGTATTCCCCTTTGAACTCACCGATTCCATATTCTGCTAACAGTCATTGGATCTCGACCAACGCGAGCAGCAATGTCGCGATACGATAAACCGCAATAGCGATAGGCTACAATCCGACCTTTATCAAAGTCGGAAACGTGATGGTACGCATTTCTCCCCCTTACACGAGGCATCACAACAACGTTTCACCAGGAAACGCCGGTCAACTGCTGTTTGTGTATGAGAAATCGGTTGGAAACTTTCCTCATGTCAGCACGTTGTATGTGTTGCCACCGGCGCCAACATTGTGTGAATGCTCTGAAAAGCTAGTCATTTGCATATCTCAGCATCATCTTCCTGTCGGTTAAATTTCGCGTCTGTAGCACGTCATCTTCGTGGTGTAGCAATTTTAATGGCCAGTAGTGTACGTTCCATCCTTACGCACGCCATATGTGACTTATTACCGAGCCGTTCCAGTTGTTTGTGAAGGGCGGGACACGATACGAGAACGTTTCTGCGGCCACGCGCTCGCTAGCCTCGGCCTGCCGTAACTCGTGTCACCTGGCAGTGGGCGCCCATGACCTCGACACTGGTCCGCCGGAGTGGGCTGCAGCCGGGCGGCAACAGCGACCGCCGTTCGCGGCTGGCAGCGCGTGTTCCGTGCAGTCCGAGCGACACACAGAGAACACCCGAGATAGAAACATGCCATCACCTCTGGTTCTACTAAGGACGTCTCTATAAAAAAAATCTTATCAGGTGATCAGCCGAGTGGTGGTGTCGTCTTGTCGCAACATTTTGATGGATTTTGTACACATCATCTACGCCTGAAAATGATGCTTCATGGAAACTTTGAGGTAAGACGACACTGGGATGATCAACCGAGAAGATTTTATCACTAAGTGCTGCTATTTTGTCAGGGTATAAACCATCTCCCAGTCGCACAGATCGAATTAAGTAAAGTAATGAAAACAGTAAGTGGGGTAGTCATGAGGGCTTAACTATCACTTAGAAAATATAAACCAACGTAATCGATTTTTTTCTTTATTTGCAGGTACATTTCTGTAGCCTAGGATCACAACGTCTCTAGCATTTGTAGACTTAGAGAAAGCTTTTGACAATGTTGACTGGAATATTCTCTTTCAAATTCTAAAGGTGGCACGGGTAAAATACAGGGAGTGAAAGTCCGTTTACAATTTGTACAGAAACCAGAAGGCAATTATAAGAGTCAAGGGACATGAAAGGGAAGCAGTGGTTGGGAAGGGAGTGAGACAGGATTGTAGCCTCTCCCCGATGTTATTCAATCCGTGTATTGAGCAAGGAGTAAACGAAACAAAAGAAAAATTCGAAGTAGGTATTAAAATCCATGGAGAAGATATAAAAACTTTAAGGTTCGCCGACGACATTGTAATTCTGTCAGAGACAGCAAAGGACTTGGAAGAGCAGTTGAACGGAATGGACAGTGTCTTGAAAGGAGGATATAAGATGAACATCAACAAAAGCAAAACGAGGATAATGGAATGTAGTCGAATTAAGTCGAGTGATGCTGAGGGAATTAGATTAGGGTAGTAAAGCAGTTTTGCTATTTCGGGACCAAATAACTGATGATGGTCGAAGTAGAGAGGATATAAAATGTAGACTGGCAATGGCAAGGAAAGTGTTTCTGAAGAAGAGAAATTTGTTAACATCGAGTATAGATTTAAGTGTCAGAGAGTCGTTTCTGAAAGTATCTGTATGGAGTGTAGGCATGTATGGAAGTGAAACGTGGACTATAAATAGTTTAGACAAGAAGAGAATAGAAGCTTTCGAAATGTGGTGCTACAGAAGAATGCTGAAGATTAGATGGGTACATCACATAACCAATGAGGAGGTATTGAATAGAATTGGGGAGAAGAGAAATTTGTGGCACAACTTGACCAGAAGAAGGGATCGGTTGGTAGGACATATTCTGAGGCATCAAGGGATCACCAGTTTAGTATTGGAGGGCAGCGTGGAGGGTAAAAATCGTGTGGTAATTCGTTTCCTGCATTTTGAAGAGCACAACGCTCCTTCAACCCGTGCTGAGTTGTTTGAAGTGTACAACAAAAATGCACCATCATATAACACAGTGGTTATGTGATGCAGCCGCTTCCAGTGTGGTCAAGTAAGTATGAATGATGAAGAAGGAAGAATCACACAGTTTCTTGAAACTTCCTGGCAGATTAAAACTGTGTGCCGGATCGAGACTCGAACTCGGGACCTTTGCCTTCCGTCCCGAGTTCGAGTCTCGGTCCGGCACACAGTTCTAATCTGGCAGGAAGTTTCATATCAGCGCACACTCCGCTGCAGAGTGAAAATCTCATTCTGGAAACATCCCCCAGGCTGTGGTTAAGCCATGTCTCCGCAATATTCTTTCTTTCAGGAGTGCTAGTTCTGAAAGGTTCGCAGCAGAGCTTCTGTATAGTTTGGAAGGTAGGAGACGAGGTACTGGCAGAAGTGAGGCTGTGAGGACGGGGCGTGAGTCGTGCTTGGGTAGCTCAGTTGGTTCATCACTTGCCCGCAAAAGGCAAAGGTCCCGAGTTCGAGTCTTGGTCTGACACACAGTTTTAATCTGCCAGGAAGTTTCATATCAGACAATTTCTTGGCGAAGAAAAGGAATCAAAGGAAGAAGACCTTATGCTCGGTGACCAGCGTATTCCGATCGAGATGACAGTGGAAAAAGTGAAAATCAGATATGGCTCAGTTTTCAACCTCTTGTACGACCTTTGAATATCACAAAAGTCGCCGACGGCTAGGTCCGCGACTGATCACACCCATTCAAAACGACCGCTTAATTCAAACAACAGCGGAAATGTTGAAGTTGTGTCAGGGCAGTCCAGGTGACTGACCTCTGTGGCCTCCTAATCATCACGGGAGAGCGCTGGATGTATCACTATTACTCAGAGATTAAGAAGCAATGAAAGCAGTGAAAGAATGCGGAGACCTAAACATCACCGGGTAAGGTTTCGCTGAGTGTGTCTTAGAGCTGCCACTGAGTGACGATAGCAGATGATGCTCATAAGAGGCGACCGTCACAGGAACACAATACTAAAGTCTTCTGGTAAGATGTGAGGGTACAGCTGAGCTTACAGCACATCCTTGTGGATGTTAGAATCATCTGCGTTGCGTAGACTGGTCGATAGTCAGATCACTCACCATGGAACCGTGTGTTTTAACTACAGGTGTTGTGTAATGGATAACTAATAAGACAGGGGAGACCCTAATAACATCTACATCTACATACATACTCTGCAATCCACCATACGGTGCGTGGCGGAGGGTACCTCGTACAACAACTAGCATCTTCCCTCCCTGTTCCACTCCCAAACAGAACGAGGGAAAAATGACTGCCTAATGCCTCTGTACGAGCCCTAATCTCTCTTATCTTATCTTTGTGGTCTTTCCGCGAAATTTAAGTTGGCGGCAGTAAAATTGTACTGCAGTCAGTTTCAAATGCTGGTTCTCTAAATTTCCTCAGTAGCGATTCACGAAAAGAACGCCTCATTTTCTCTAGAGACTCCCACCCGAGTTCCTGAAGTATTTCCGCAGCACTCGCGTGATGATCAAACTTACCAGTAACAAATCTAGCAGCCCGCCTCTGAATTGCTTCTATGTCCTTCCTCAACCCGACCTGATAGGGATCCCAAACGCTCGAGCAGTACTCAAGAATAGGTCGTATTAGTGTTTCATAAGCGTTCTCCTTTACAGATGAACCACATCTTCCCAAAATTCCACCAATGAACCGAAGACGACTATCCGCCTTCCCCACAACTGCCATTACATGCTTGTCCCACTTCATATCGCTCTGCATTGTTACGCCCAAATATTTAATCGACGTGACTGTGTCAAGCGCTACACTACTAACGGAGTATTCAAACATTACGGGATTCTTTTCCTATTCATCTGTATTAATTTACATTTATCTATATTTAGAGTTAGCTGCCATTCCTTACACCAATCACAAATCCTGTCCAAGTCATCTTGTATCCTCCTACAGTCACTCAACGACGACACCTTCCCGTACACCACAGCATCATCAGCAAACAGCCGCACATTGCTATCCACCCTATCCAAAAGATCATTTATGTAGATAGAAAACAACAGCGGACCTACAACACTTCCCTGGGGCACTCCAGATGATACCCTCACCTCCGATGAACTCTCACCATCGAGGACAACGTACTGGGTTCTATTACTTAAGAAGTCGGTTCTATTACTTAAGAAGTCAAGGACGTTGCACTTCACAAAAAGTAACAAACAGGGGATCATCTATTTATGAAGCGAAACAGTGGTCCACATTATCCCCTGTTTATAATAAAGTTCCCTGCTAACACACAGGGTGTTAAGGGTTGGAGGTGGGGGAGGGGGGGGGCGGGGAGGGATGTCCGACTCGTCCACCTGTCAGTG
The DNA here is from genome assembly GCF_021461385.2 of Schistocerca piceifrons. NCBI lineage: Eukaryota > Metazoa > Arthropoda > Insecta > Orthoptera > Acrididae > Schistocerca > Schistocerca piceifrons. Next base: position 315,303,910 of record NC_060139.1, on the reverse strand, counting down.
GGTGGCTTAAATCACTGCCCCACTGCTGACCTTGACTTACCATGATCCCAGCTGAACTACAGAAAATATCACATGCAAAACAGTCACAAGGAGAGAAATCGAATTAACATCAAAAGAGATGGCTTAATCCTAGCAATCAGTAAAATTATTTATTCCAGCGTTAAAATCTATTATTACTTGACACAGATGGAACTCAGATCGTAATTCATTTAAATCGTTTATAAATGACACATGAGACGTGCCAGTCCGGCAATGGATTGATGCGTACCAAAAGTTACATGATACTGTCAAGACCAAGTGTTGGGGGAAGCTGTTAAAAGAGGTGTTTTCGCTCAACAATAATGTCCTGGCTCATTCTACACAGTTCACAGTAAAATATGTTGTTTCGTTAAAGTATCAAATTTTACCTGATCAGCCGGCCTAGGTGGCCGAGCGGTTCTAGGCGTTACAGTCTGGAACCGCGCGACCGCTACGGTCGCATGTTCGAATCCTGCCTCGGGCATGGATGTGTGTGACGTCCATAGGTTAGTTAGGTTTAAGTAGTTCTAAGTTCTAGGGGGCTGATGACCTCAGCAGTTAAGTCCCATAGTGCTCAGAGCCATTTGAACCATTTTACCTGACCCTCCGTATTCTCCTGGGATGGCGTTTAGTTACGTCTAGCTCTGTCCTGGGATGAAGAAACTATTGTGTAGTAGTCATCTCCAGAATAACAACGATGTGGTTTTGAAGGTAGGACGTTCCCCGAATAGCCAAAATCCAGACTTCTACAACCGAGCTATATGTAGAGGACTAATACTGTCACCAGGGCTCATGCTCGTAGCTTGATCATTTCAGAGTGATGATTAAAACTTTATGATAACTGCTCTTACACGCTGATGTAGAGGTACTAATATCAGAAGTAACTGATGCTGTCTGTTGGCCTGGGGTTTATTCAGTCCACAAGAAAGCTATTTTGAGTAGCGGACCCAAACCCCCAGACACGCCCATGTAAAACGAACTACTGATATTTACTGTCGGGCCACTGTGGTTGCTCATGCGCCTCCCACTCTTCTTTAGCTGCCACACGTTTCAACAGCGAACTTCAAAATTCAGATTTGTTTTTACATTACATACTCTCGCTTACGATATTTGACATCAGAGAGACTGTGTAATTGCCGGCCGTTGTGGCCGAGAGGTTCTAGGCGCTTCAGTCTGGAACCGCGCGACCTCTACAGTCGCAGGTTCGAATCCTGCCTCGGGCATGGATGTGTGTGCTGTTCTTAGGTTAGTTAGGTTTAAGTAGTTCTAAGTCTAGGGAACTGATGACCTCAGATATTAAGTCCCATAGTGCTCAGAGCCATCTGAACTGTGTAATTGTTTTCGTCATTGCTTCCTGAACTCAGTTCGGACACTGCTGCAGAACAACACTGTCTAGTCTCCTTAGTATGAACAGGTGTCAAACGCCTGAATAACCACCTTTAGCAGCGTGGGCCACTGCGAGACATGCAGGAACAGAGTCACTGAGGTTCTGCAAGGTGCCAACAGAGACAAGGAGCCATGCTCACTCTAGTGCTGTGGTCACCCACATTAGGTTTCTTGGTCGAGGATGCGGGCATTCCAAAAGATATGAATTGATGTGAACTGGTGGTGGTGGCCCTCAACTACGGACCCTCCGACTCAACGTTGCAATATTAAAAGTATTGGCTGGTTTCGTTGTCTAGGGGCTGCGATATGTAGTTGCCGCATTACAAGCCAAATACTGCTGAGTCTACACTATACATTATGAATAGACACATGAATCGAATGGTCGAAGGTTCCTATCACTCGGCGATGGCGAATGTAACGTAGAAATTTTGCAATTAAATAAAATCTACAGGTACTATCTTAACGACTTTAAATGATGAGTACGATAGTAGAAGTACTTTTGAGAATGCGGTATATTTCTGCAAAACACTTATTGGTGTCGAGGGTTGGCTCTGAGCACTATGCGACTTAACTTCTGAGGTCATCAGTCGCCTAGAACTTAGAACTAATTAAACCTAAGTAACCTAAGGACATCACACACATCCATGCCCGAGGCAGGATTCGAACCTGCGACCGTAGCGGTCACGCGGTTCCAGACTGAAGCGCCTTTAACCGCACGGCCACACCGGCCGGCGGTGGTGTCGAGGGAAACAATAGATTCCTACTGCACGTAATTAGTTATGAACGACAACGTAGCTCGCGAGATATTCACTTCTAAACGCATACTACGTCTTCACTGTAGAAACCACAGAAATCTCACAAGTTCACAAGTCTGCACTCCAAAGTATTTCTATCTCCCGCGATCACGCGCAAACCGCTCCACACTCTCCAATTCCCCCGCGCGATTGCGCGTCCATCGGGCCGTCGCGTCCAGCACTTTCCATGTCCTGTGCGACTGTCGCTCGTGCCGCACTGTTCCAAACTCCCGTGTGTCCTCTCCGGAAAAGATGCTTCTCCCCCAACCTCCATACGTCTCTCTTAGTAACTAGCGCTGTGATTGGCTAGAACGCTCCCTCCATGTCTCCAAGCCAATGTACACTCACAAATATATTGAAACACATACGAAATACTGGATTTACATTTAAATAATTTGAAATTAAATAAATATTCCTACGGATGGACCATAAACACTCTCTAACACACATTATTAAACATATAAACAAATTAAGTAAACATATATCAAAGGAATAGAAGCAAAAGTAGGCCAGTAGCCTAATGTCTCTGTGCTTTCTAACACACAGTAAATATTTAACCAATTTCTTTATGAATAGTATATATCGGATATAAACAAAGACATAGATGAATAAATATACACTCCTGGAAATGGAAAAAAGAACACATTGACACCGGTGTGTCAGACCCACGATACTTGCTCCGGACACTGCGAGAGGGCTGTACAAGCAATGATCACACGCACGGCACAGCGGACACACCAGGAACCGCGGTGTTGGCTGTCGAATGGCGCTAGCTGCGCAGCATTTGTGCACCGCCGCCGTCAGTGTCAGCCAGTTTGCCGTGGCATACGGAGCTCCATCGCAGTCTTTAACACTGGTAGCATGCCGCGACAGCGTGGACGTGAACTGTATGTGCAGTTGACGGACTTTGAGCGAGGGCGTATAGTGGGCATGCGGGAGGCCGGGTGGACGTACCGCCGAATTGCTCAACACGTGGGGCGTGAGGTCTCCACAGTACATCGATGTTGTCGCCAGTGGTCGGCGGGAGGTGCACGTGCCCGTCGACCTGGGACCGGACCGCAGCGACGCACGGATGCACGCCAAGACCGTAGGATCCTACGCAGTGCCGTAGGGGACCGCACCGCCACTTCCCAGCAAATTAGGGACACTGTAGCTCCTGGGGTATCGGCGAGGACCATTCGCAACCGTCTCCATGAAGCTGGGCTACGGTCCCGCACACCGTTAGGCCGTCTTCCGCTCACGCCCCAACATCGTGCAGCCCGCCTCCAGTGGTGTCGCGACAGGCGTGAATGGAGGGACGAATGGAGACGTGTCGTCTTCAGCGATGAGAGTCGCTTCTGCCTTGGTGCCAATGATGGTCGTATGCGTGTTTGGCGCCGTGCAGGTGAGCGCCACAATCAGGACTGCATACGACCGAGGCACACAGGGCCAACACCCGGCATCATGGTGTGGGGAGCGATCTCCTACACTGGCCGTACACCACTGGTGATCGTCGAGGGGACACTGAATAGTGCACGGTACATCCAAACCGTCATCGAACCCATCGTTCTACCATTCCTAGACCGGCAAGGGAACTTGCTGTTCCAACAGGACAATGCACGTCCGCATGTATCCCGTGCCACCCAACGTGCTCTAGAAGGTGTAAGTCAACTACCCTGGCCAGCAAGATCTCCGGACCTGTGCCCCATTGAGCATGTTTGGGACTGGATGAAGCGTCGTCTCACGCGGTCTGCACGTCCAGCACGAACGCTGGTCCAACTGAGGCGCCAGGTGGAAATGGCATGGCAAGCCGTTCCACAGGACTACATCCAGCATCTCTACGATCGTCTCCATGGGAGAATAGCAGCCTGCATTGCTGCGAAAGGTGGATATACACTGTACTAGTGCCGACATTGTGCATGCTCTGTTGCCTGTGTCTATGTGCCTGTGGTTCTGTCAGTGTGATCATGTGATGTATCTGACCCCAGGAATGTGTCAATAAAGTTTCCCCTTCCTGGGACAATGAATTCACGGTGTTCTTATTTCAATTTCCAGGAGTGTATTTATAAGCATGGTGCTACCGTTTTTTCGTGTAACTGTGGAGTACTTATAGCCCGACGCGATCGATAGTAATTGGCCACTTTGACCTCCAATAACTCATGTATTATTCAAGTTACATGCATGTAATTTATACCAATTTATGTTTACACTAATAGCTTTCTAAAGACATGTAGATCGACGAAATCGGATGCAGCGCTTATATTTTGGAAATTCGTTTCTGGGTGTTACTTGTATAATTTATCGTCGGCCACGCCAACTCCGAACTTAGAATATTTTCGGGGCGCCACGACTCGCTCGTTGCCTCACAAGGATCCATGGAGCAGACAGCCTGATAGGTGGGATCCCACAGATTCTCGAATGGCTTTAATCTGAGGAATTTGGTGACCAGGGGAGACCGGTAAACTCATCCTGATGCTCTTCAAACCACGTACATACACTGTGAGCAGTGTGACAAGTTGCATTGTCCTGCTAGTAGATATCATTATGCCCCAAGGACAGATAAAAAAAAAGCACTCCAGGCCACGAGTGGCCTATCGGGACCATCCGACCGCCGTGTCATTCTCAGTGGAGAATGCGGATAGGAGGGGCGTGGGGTCAGCACACCGCTCTCCCAGTCGTTATGATGATATTCTTGACCGAAGCTGCTACTACTCGGTAGAGTAGCTCCTCAGCTGGCATCACGAGGCTGAGTGCACCCTGAAAAATGGCAACAGCGCATGGCGGCCTGGATGGTCACCCATCCAAGAGCCGACCACGCCCGACAACGCTTAACTTCGGTGATCTCACGGAAACCAGTGTATCCACTGCGGCAAGGCCATTGCCAGATACATACTTGTATTGATCCACTGTGTCTTCTAGACTAATGAGATCACCCAGAGAACGCCACGGAGACACTCTCCACACAATAACGTTTCCTCCTCCCTCCTGGATTATTCCAACGATTGTTGCAGGGTGGCTACTTTCAGACGTTTCTGCCCGATGGAGCATAAAACGTGACTCATCTGAAAAGGCCACCGTCGCCAAGCAGTGAACGTCCAGTTGCGGTATTGGCGTGAAAATGTCACTCTTCGTCACTGATTAACGGCAGCCAGCATGGGTGTATAAACTAGGCGCCTGCTGTGGAGGCCCACATGCAGCAACGTTCACTAAACTATCGTTGGGAAGACGCTGCTGGTAACCCCTTGATTCATCTGGGAGCTCAGTTGCTCAACAGGCACGTCTATTCACCCATACACATCTCTGCAGCCGTTGTTCACCCCTGTCATCTACTGCCCATAGTGGAGCAAAGTTGGATAGGCAGTGGTTTTGGATAGCACCATTTTGCCATGTACAGTGTATTTTAACCACGGCGGCACGCAGACAATTCACAGACAGTCCTTTTGTAAAAGTGTCCACTGTTGGTACGGAAGCTAATGATCACGTCCTTTTGGACGTCCGACAAACTGCTCCATTTCCGCATTACGACAAGGACTGCACTGTTTTCTGCATCTCCCTCCCCCCCTCCAACACGGTTTGTATACCCCCCCACTGATAGTCCTGCCACCTGCCGACTGTGTATAGTTATTGCACATTGACATCGAACATAGGCGGAGGCCACATTAATGTGACTAGACAGTGTATTAATTCCATTTCCTATAACGAATTCTCATCACCTGTATTCACGTACATGTGCATACATAACCTCTGGATAGATAAATTTCTGTGGCTGTAACTTTTATACCACTCTTTTTTACTTTAACCAGTGATCAGGGAGGAATCCTGCAGATCATCTGCCGACTTTACAAATTGCCTCCGCCAGATACTGCCCTGTGGAGCTTACATCCAGTTTGCTGTGAATCCTAGTTGTAGCAGGATGTCTCATAGTATTCTTTACTTTGTCGTTCTCGGGGGTGCTTTCCCTGTGGCTTCCTACCAACATTACTTTTTAAACAGCATCATCTATCGTTCTCGCATCATGTCCTGTCCATTGCAGGCGCTTAACCGTTGCATTTTGTGCATCGGACTGATTACCATAGCGTATATTTCTTCATTCTTCAGTTTCCTTGGCCCTTTTTCTTCCTTCGCAGGCTCAAAAATCTGTCTCATAATCTTCCTCTCAAACACCATCAGTTTTCCTCTGTCTCTCTTGGTGAGACTCAGTGTTTGTGTGCATTATAACAGCGTTGGGGCAATTACTGTATTATATGCTTCATTTTAACTGTCGTTAAGATTACCCTTGATTTCATGATTGGTTTTACAGTCTACTTTTCCTTGAATTACCCTTTAAGATCCTTATGTTTCATAACACAACTGTTGGATTCGTTCTCTTCTATTTTGTGTATATATATGCTTCTTACTCATAGTGTCAATATTAAAGATATGCACCTCCAGAATCTTACCTGTAATATACAGGGTTGTTCACAATTCCTATTACACGCTTCTAGGGACTGTAGAGGGGACTTAGTCGATAAAATAATTTTGATAAAGACCGCATATCCGGAAATATATCATTTCGATATAAGTTTGAAGATGGAACCACTTTAAATCTCCCACTTCATAGTATGCACGGGAAGTGAGCATAGGGCTCCGTCGCCAGTCCCCGCTGTAATTACACCACATACCACTTTCGTCCGCTACCACAACGTCTGCGAGAAACTGATACAGACGCAACTACGGATAGGAGGGTTGGCTGTGACGGTCCACGTACGCTCCACACTCTCGACTTTGAAGAGCAATTTCCTAACATGGAAGACAACACGACGACGAGCAAGGGAAACAGTGTCTTTGCTTTTACCTCCTGAACGGCGCAGAGGTCATTGTCTCCACTCTGTGCTTACGTTAAAGCGGGAAATTTGGAAGTGATCTGATCCTCAAAGTTATTTTACATCCAAACGGTACATTTCTAGACATTGGTTCCTTATCAAAACTTTATCTACGAAGTCCCCACTACAGCACCTATGAACCTGTAATACGAACTGTGAAACACCATGTATATAATGTTTCGACAGCAGCTGATTTTTTACTGAAGAACTACTCGTAGTTACGTTTTTGCTTCTCCAAGTTAAATTTTCTGTCTACTACTTCTGCTATCACATTTCCGTTTTAAAACATTGCTCTTGTCGTTTCCGGTACTAGTGTTGAACTTTGTCTTCCTGTTATTTGTTCTGACGGCTTATGTATTAGTAATGCACAGATTCGGACATGTCCGAAACAACAGACACCATCTATTGTCTTACGCAGCCTTTATATTCATAACTAAAGGGAAATTTGCATGACTTAGCTGCTTTGGGCCTTGAAATGATTTAAAGGCTCCACTTCAAAATTCGTGACCGGACCGGACTCGAACACGGATTCTCCGTTTTTCTAGAACGGTCGCCTTGACCGCCTCGGCCATCAGATATGCCTCCCATCCGACTCAAATTCCTAGCTGCTGCTCACCTCTGATTCTATCGCCCCATTTATTTTCCCCTTTTACTCGCAGCCTCACTACAAGGGGACGAACGATGTTGTGCATCCGCAATGAAATAGTCGTATGCCCGTCGAGGCGTATCTATTCAATCATATGTGTGGTGTCTGTTCTTTCGGACATGTTCTTTCATAATGATAATATGCTGAAATGGTGTGTGCAAAACTGGTCAATGCATACGGTACGTAGGTCTATACAGATGCAAAACTTGGAGGGAAACTCTCCGTTACGAAAAAGTGTAGGCGGAATTGTAAAAAGTGGTCTGCTGCGAAATACTGCAAGAAGTCTTTGTAGTACATATAGTCGGTGGTCAGGATCCATTCAGTTAGCATCTTGTGTCCTAAATGAGGCAAGAATAGCCGTAATATTGGATTAATTACGCCTCTGATACGGGAGTATATTTGAAATGAGATCATGCCCTTTATTGACTGGCTCTGAATCGCAAAATTCCGACGTGAAGAAGATAATTTGCAAACGAATTCTACATCAAGAGCCAAAATCATGTATGATAACTTCATACTTTTGCCACAGAATATCACCACAACCACCACCTTGACAAGTAAAGTTTAGTGTTGTATTTATCTGCATCGACCAAGAAGTTACTTAATGTTCAAATAATAGTGCTTTAACTTCAACTTTGTGTTGAGAATGATTTATCCTCAGTAGTTTACCTGGACAGTTTCCACTTCCTTGTGATGAAATATTCCGAGTGTCTCTGTTTCTATTGAACAACAAAATCATTACTATTGCAAAACTGTTTATTAACTTCGTGGAGAAATAATTTTCTGAAGTGTTAATTAGTCTTTCTTATAAAATGCTCCACGTGATCAGGAAAGTGAAGAGTTAAGGATTTCAAAAGAATGAGAGCTAAGACAAAGGCAAAATGATATTATTTAATTTTCATTCATATTAACATTTTTGCTCAGTACTGAAAGTGATGGAAAGCGGTTGTGATTTGGAGAAGCAATTACAGGTCATTACAATTTAAAGGCCTACACAGTTATTATTTACCTTGCAGATTTGTAATAAAGCTTGCATTCATATAATTATGTTTATGTGTGTATCCTCATTGTGTTTCGTTTGAAGTGGTTGTCCTGAACTCGGTCAGTAGGTGGAACAATTTCTGGATGTACTCCCCCCCATACCCCGCCCTCCCTACCAAATGTTCAAATGTTGAGTCACTTGTTCAGTAGTTCTCTCAGTGAAAGTGTTTATGAAGTGCAATAAATATAAATATGTTAATATAACTGCCAACAGCTCATTCAAACCATAATGGGTTAAGGGTCCCTGTTTCACTTATGTTCTATACAAGGTGATTTTTTTCCACCGTGTACAAACTCTAGGGATTGATCGATGAGAGGATACGGAACAGAAAATGTCTAATGAACTTATGTCCGGAAATGCATGGTTTCCATGCCACAGATCATTTATTCAATCATACACTATTACAGAGACTGCGGTCTAATATGCGCTGTGCCAGGCAGCCAAAGTTATTGTATGTGTTGAACATGATTTCCATGTTCCTCAACGCATGCGTGTAAGCGCTGTAGCATGTACTGTCTCACGTTCACATCGGGCAGGTTGCATCCGAACAGTGTCAAAGGCAGCATGAATACGCTGCTCCTGTGTCTCCATATCTGGAATGGGCTCTGCACACACGATGCTTTTGAGGTGGCACCACAGCCAGAAATCGCACAGGTTGAGATCGGTGAACGAGTAGGCCATGCAACTAGACCCCATCGTCCGATCCATCGACCAGGGAAGACATGACTGAGATACGTCCGGTTCAAATGGCTCTGAGCACTATGGGACTTAACATCTGAGGTCATCAGTCCCCTAGACTTAGAACTACTTCAACCTAACTAACCTAAGGACATCACACACATCCATGCCAGAGGCAGTATTCGAACCTGCGACCATAGCAGCAACGCGGTTTTGGACTAAAGCGCCTAGAACCGCTCGGCCACATCGGATGCGTCCGGACGTTAATGGCGAAGTGTACTGGAGCACCATCACGTAGCAGCCACATAAACCTTCGAATCATCAATCGCACTTCTTCCAGCAGGGGAGGCAAAGTCACCCGCAAGAAACGCCGATAGTTCCGGCACGTTAGACGACATGGAAGGCGACTGGTCCCAAAATACGGTCGCCAGTTATCCCGGCCCATACATTCCGGCTGCACCGATGCTGATGATTCTCTGTCTCCCTACCATGAGGGCTCTGCATACTATCCCACAGATGACTGTTATGAGAGCTGAAGATACCACTCCGCGTAAAGGTGGCCTCCTCTGTGAATAGGATGGATGATACAAGTTCCGGAACCATGGCTGCCTAGTGAAGAAACCAGTGACAAAACTGCTCCCTATGTGGAAAGTCTGTCGCTAGTAAGCCCTGCACACACTGTAAATGATAAGGGTAGTAACAATTGTCATGGAGAATATTCCACACGGTCATCTGGCTTGTCCTGTACTAGCGGGCCAATTGCCTGGTACTGACACGGCGGTCGCCTTCCACAGAGTTAATAATATTTTCCTCCAAATCTGGTGCCCGAACAATTCGGGTCCGTCCCTCATGATTTCCTGCTTCCTGAAATTACCCTGTCGCAGACAAACGGCGAAACACTGTTGCAAACATTAATTGCTGTGGTTGTTGTTGGGGGGGATAGGTCTCCTGATACAACCTGCTGCCCGCCGTCAGTTGCCATTTTCCCTTACGTAAGTAAACACCACGTCAGCAAGCTCTCGATTCGAATGCGGAACCGTTGAGTGTAAAGCAAATATTTATATGCTCTATTTTAAAACAAATAATAACCATGTTCGTTAGCGTGACTGTTTGATAATTATTTCTGTTTTGACAATTTTTTTGAGTCATCAGTCTTCCGACTGGTTTGATGCGGCCCGCCACAAATTCCTCTTCTGGGCCAACCTCTTCATCTCAGAATAGCACTTCAACCTACGTCCTGTCATTTGCTGGATGTACTCCAAACTCTGTTTTCTTCTCCAGTTTTTTTCCCTCTACCCCTCCCTCTAGTACTATGGAAGTTATTCCATGATGTACTAACAGACGTCTACCATCCTATCCCTTCAAAAATGGCTCTGAGCACTATGCAACTTAACTTCTGAGGTCATCAGTCACCTAGAACTTAGAACTAATTAAACCTAACTAACCTAAGGACATCACACACATCCATGCCCGAGGCAGGATTCGAACCTGCGACCGTAGCGGTCGCTCGGTTCCAGACTGCAGCGCCCAGAACCGCACGGCCACTCCGGCCGGCTCCTATCCCTTTTTCTTAGTGTTTGCCATGTATATGTTTTGTAACCGATCCTCCGGAGAGCCTTCGTATTCCCTACCTTATCATTCCACCTAATATTGATCATTCTCCTGCAGCAACACATCTCAAACGCTTCGATTCTCTTTGTTTTTCGGCTTTCCCACAGACCTTGTTTCACTACCAATCAATGCTGTGCTCCAAATGAACATTCTCAGAAATTCATTCCTCAGATTATGACCTATGTTTGATACTAGTAGAATTCTCATGGACAGGAATACCTTTTTGCCTGTGCTACTCTGCTTTCTATATCCTCATTTCTCCGTCCGGCACTGGTTATTTTGCTGCCTATGTAGCAGAATTCCTTACCATCATGTAATTCTTGATCGCCAATCCTGATGTTAAGTTTCTCGCTGTTCTCTTTTCTGCTACTTCTCATTACTTTCATCTTTCCTCGATCTATTCTCAGTACATATTCTGTACTCATTACACTGCTCGTTCCATTAAGCAAATCCCGTAATTCTCCTTCACTTTCACTGAGGATAGCAATGTCATAAGCCAATCTTATCACTGATATCCTTTCATCTTGAATTTTGATTCCACTCTTGACCTTTTCTTTTATTATAGTCATTGCCTCTTCTTTGTATAGATTAAACGGTAGTGGCGAAAGCCCAGATCCCTGTCTTACATCCTTTTTATTCCGAGCACTTTAGCCACTCTTATAGTTTCCTCCTTGTTCTTGCATATATTCTTTCCCTACAGCTTAACTATTTTTCTCAGAATTTCTAACATCTTGCACCATTTGACATTGTGGGTCGTTTTTCCTGGGTCGACAAAATTCTATGAAAGTGTCTTAATTTTTCTTTAGCCTTGCTTCCATTATCAACCTCAACGTCAGAAATGCTTCTCTGGTGCCTTTACTTTCCTAAAGCCAAACTGATCGTAACCTGACACAACCTCCATTTCTTTTCCATTGTTCTGTATACTGATCTTGTCACGAACCTGGGTACACGAGTTGTTAAGCTGATTGTGCGATAATTCTCGCACTTGTCGTGTCTTTCGGTCTCCGGAATTTTGTTAAAGCAATTTCAGGTCTAAATTACCTAAATTGGTTCAAATGGCTCTGAGCACTAGGGGACTTAACATCTCTGGCCATCAGTCGCCTAGAACTAAGAACTACGTAAACCTAACTAACCTAAGGACATCACACACGTCCATGCCCGAGGCAGGATTCGAACCTGCGACCGTAGCGGTCACGCGGTTCCAGACTGAAGCGCCTAGAACCGCACGGCCACACAGGATGGCGTCTAAATTACCTACAATCCTCCTTTATTAAGTGGTACTGTGTAATGAACAATATCTGTCTTGCTTCGAAACAGACAGGGTATGTTAGTGGGAGGGAGTTTGTTGCCAAGACATTTTAAGCTTTTATCTGTTTTGCTCATGAATAGCTACTTTACAAATACTCGCTAGATTCTGCTATCGTTTCGAGTCCAAGTTCCAAAACAGATTTCAGTTCAAAGTAAAATCATACAACAGTTAGTTTTCTTGATTGACAGTATATTTATTGGAATCACTTTGCCTCATTAGGAGGGCGACCGTTTTTCATTTGCGCAACTACAGTTTTACTTATAACTTGAATAACACTGGGTCGGTCCCCGCCATCATAACTACTGTTCCTAGTCCATATATATTGTTTCTGGTGACAAAACGTTGTCTAATTAATTTCCATTAGGTCACGATCGCGATCAACTTTTCATTCCTGTAGTAGGAGTAACATTATCGGGGATTTACTCATGCGGTAATAACTAGAAGTGTTTTGAAGTGAAGCTGTCAGCTGCTGGTGAATCGTGACAGGATAGCTAATTTGGTAAGAGCGTTGCCCGCGAGAGACAAGGTGTGGCCCGAGCCCCAGTTCGGTACAATGTTTTAACCTACTAAAGTGCGCGTCATTTATGTTGGCGGCCGAGTTTAGGTTCGTTCTGCGCATCTGACGTCACAAAACACAGTCAGCCAATGAACAGAGAACGACGTTGCCACATCTCGACTGCAGTGCAGAGCATGGACGAGTGTCTTCAGTTTTAGAAACGTTCAGTCATAAATAAAGTAATAGAACAAAAGCAATGTCTTGATAGCAGCCATTCTTTTATAGAAAGTTTGGAAAAAGCATTCTTAATACCACTTGCTTCATATTCTATTAATTAATTAAACCAAACAAGCAATAAGACTCCTAATTCAGGCGATAGCAAGGAAAGGTGTTTGTATCACTCTCACGAACCGCTTTTTCGCAATAAAGAACAGCGATAATTGTTTATTTCCTATTGTACTTCGACGAAGCGTGAGTAATTCGTAGTCATACTGACAGTGTTTGTCAGTATTTTGCGTGACGTGTTATAGTCCTCATGGTATTATGTAGTCACGTTAGCGTAACGGTTAAGGTGTTGGGCTGCTACGTGAAAGGTTATGAGTTCGAACCTTGTGTGGTGCTAATATTTTCATTATTTAAAAACAATATCGAAATGCCTTACTTCACGAATTATATTCGTTTGAATGCAATTTTTTGAAATTTCTAGTGCTTTGTCTCTTCATTAACCCTTTCGGTGCTGCAGACACGTGCTCGCTGCATTCCGCGCTGTGCGCGATTTTTTCATCACTGCACTGCTCGCCCGTGCAGACACATCGTGTTCCCACTGCTTTGACACACTTATCATCCGATTTCACAAAAACTATTTGGCCCAAAAATTTGATTTTTACACGTCTTCTTGACTGATACCTTCCCCCCATAAATGACTTAATTTTGTTTCGATGTTCAACGCAGTTATTATGCAGCATTAAATGTAGTAAACCATTGCACGAAATTTTGAAGAGTTTGCAGAGGTAGAAGTCCATAGCGTATACTTTCCATATGGTCGATTTTAGTTGCCACAATGTTGAGAATGAAATGTGGACAAGATACCTAAATTTCATATAAAATTTACTGTATAACAATATCTCATTTAATTTAAGTACGACACAGGTGTCGTATGTAATATTGAGAAATATTCCGTCTTTCGCGACTGTAATAAAAGTATTATTTACACCGGACGCGTTTGACTTTATTTTAAAGCACTTCAATCAAGGAAAGGTATGGCACACACACAATGGTACTCATGTTCTCTTTCTTGTTTTTGTTCCACAGTCGCAGTTTTACCAATGGTACTGATATATATTCCTCTTCTGCAACTGTAATAAGGGGTTTGTTTAGACCAGACGCGTTTCTCTCTTTTGAAGCATCTTCAGTGGACAGTATTTTGTCTCCTCCATTGCCAAATCACCTTTCGTAGTTTTGTGCTGCGGTAACACAATATTCAACGTTTGTGTTGGCAGATCAGTGTTTTAGCAAATAAATGATGTTTGTGTGTGCCACACACAAAAATTATATTTGACATAGCTCAGAGCACTTCACTGATAGACGGTATATTCAAGTCCTAATGTTTTTGTAAATACACAGTTTTGGTTAATATATTTTGTCTACTTCCTTTTGATTGATTGAAGTGCTTTAAAATAAAGCCAAACGTGCTCAGTGTAAATAAAACTTTTGTTACAGTCGCGAAAGACGGAATATTTCTCAATATTACATACGACACCTATGTGGTACTTAAATGAGCTATTGTTATACAGTAAATTTTATATGAAATTTAGGTATCTTGTCCACATTTCATTCTCAACATTGTGGCAACTAAAATCGACCATATGGAAAGTATACGCTATGGACTTCTACCTCTGCAAACTCTTCAAAATTTCGTGCAATGGTTTACTACATTTAATGCTGCATAATAACTGCGTTGAACATCGAAACAAAATTAAGTCATTTATGGGGGAAGGTATCAGTCAAGAAGATGTGTAAAAATCAAATTTTTGGGCCAAATAGTTTTTGTGGAATCGATTGATAAGAGTGTCAAAGCAGTCGGAACACGATGTGTCTGCACAGGCGAGCAGTGCAGTGACAAAATCGCGCACAGCGCGGAATGCAGGGAGCACGTCTTTGTAGCAGCGAAAGAGTTAATGCAGCCGTGGTGGCTTTACTTCATGAACTGCGCGCTTCCCCCTAAACGTAAGCTTGCGAACTATGCTATACTATGGCGCTGCTTCTATTGGCGCGTGCGTCGTGTACAACTGGCAACGCAGCAATCTCCCGCGTCTGGGCGGGCATGCGCGAGCCGCCAAGATAAAAGAATTGAACTATAGGACATGACAAACTCTGCTACATAGTGAAAGATTTGTTCTGAAAATCAAAGGTACAGTTTCCAAAAGTGTGGTGGTTCAATTCGAATCATCACCAGGTAACAGATGCCATTCAAATTGAGCAGCAATTTACAAGCACATGCCTCATACGCATTAGTCATTCGTACCGCCTCAGACATTCATTTCCGCACATTGATTCTTCATTCCAAAATACAGTAGTCGGTTTAGCGCCCTATACCCTGTGAGCACTATCGACTCCAAGTATTCGAAACACGTTGTCTATTGATCCTAACAGCAAAGTGGAAAAATCGTACAAGGGAGAGTCAAGAAGACTAAATTATCGCTCTAGACATGTACCAGAAAACAAGTAAAAATTAATGACGTAACTTTACTTTTTTTGAGTTGATAATCAAAATTCTAGAATGAGATTTTCACTCTGCAGCGGAGTGTACGCTGATATGAAACTTCCTGGCAGATTAAAACTGTGTGCCGGACCGAGTTCGAGTCTCGGTCCGGCGCACAGTTTTAATCTGGTCCCGAGTTCGAGTCTCGGTCCGGCACACAGTTTTAATCTGCCAGGAAGTTTCAATCAAAATTCTATTTCTACCTTCGCATACTCGTAGTGATATGTTTGCGAATCACTTTGCTGGCGCAGCATGTGGAGGAGACATCCGTGAGCTGCTGGTGAACTTTCACGTTTTCCGCGGATTTCCGCGCATACCGCTACGCCTTGCATCCTGCCGTTTTTGCGTCCGGTGGCCCGTTATGTCGTTACGAGGGCAACGCGACCGTCTCCTGTCTGCAGCCTCAGGTGTGTGTGTGTGTGTGTGTGTGTGTGTGTGTGTGCGCGCGTGTGTGTGTGTGGGTGGGTGGGGGGGGGGTATTGCTGTAGCCTCCCAGATGCCGGCCTCCCACTACCTTGGCCCTTGTCACGTGCGCCGGCTTCCGCGCACCTAATTGCAAGTCATTACAGTGTTTCTCCTTGCGGTCTGTGGCCTGTGGACGGTCTACCATTAGATGTTCAAACACGAACAGTGACAAATAATGCTAGGGATGCAAGCCAAACCACAAAGATTACACTCTCGAAACTTACCACTAACCATGACCCTTAAAGTCGGCTACTCACGTCCTTCGTGTTGCCATTTGACGTAAATGTTGTTACTTGCAGAAAGCTTGTTCCTTTGCTTCTTTCAAGGGCTAGCCGATTCCGTTGTTCCGATTACAGAGGAAACTGTCCCCAACGTATCCATGGTCTAGCTACGTATCTATACCATTCGATCTGCAGTATTAAATTTCTAACATTCTTCCTTCTCGCATTCAGTTCAGGTGTGACATGCAGTTTTCTTTATTTTCGAAGATTCTATCTTCTGGTGGTTTAAACAACACCTGACCTGTAAACAAAAACAGGCACAGCCATCACTTTATAAAATTCCGTTCCTATTTCTTTTCTCATTTTCCTAGGTAATAGTTTCTGGATTATTCCGCATATGCCCTGGTGCTCATTCGGTTTGGGATCGATATCAAGCTCACTGCCATAAGTTATATTATAGCCAAGTATTGGAAACTGAGACATTTGCTCAGTAGGTCATTTGGCTAGTGCTAGTCCTTTCGGGGCCGGCCGTTGTGGCCGAGCGGTTCTAGGCGCTTCAGTACGGAACTGCGCTGCTGCTACGGTCGCAGTTTCGAATCCTGCCTCGGGCATGGATGTGTGTGTTGTCCTTAGGTTAGTTACGTTCAAGCAGTTCTAAGTCTAGGGGACTGAAGACCTCAGATGTTAAGTCCCATAGTGCTCAGAGCCACTTGAACCATTTTTTTATTCCTTTCGGACTCCATATTTGCCTATAGAAACCATTGTCTTGGTCCTTTATGTAGAGCAGTTCATGTTTTGCCCGAAGCAGAACTGTAGAGATCTCTGAGGTTATCCTGTTCGTTGAATAGTAATCCGATCATCAGCAAACAGATTGTATTTAAGTACGTTCTTTCATTTTAATTCCTGAGCTTCCTCCGAGCTTCCATTTTCTAACTACATAATTTAAAAAGAAAGGGAAATTTGCTGTTTGTAATATTATCTTTCTTCCATGATGTCAGCTTTTTTATGACATCCATGGAGAGGTGATTTTACTAATTTAATTTTACTAATTTAAAAAGGAAGGGAAATTTGCTGTTTGTAATATTATCTTTGTTCCATGATGTCAGCTTTTTTATGACTTCCATGGAGAGGTGATTTTACTGACACACAAATGCATACACGGATTTCCTGAGTATTTTAGAATAAGTAGCTCACGGTCGCCGGCGGCGGCTCGTTACGGAGTAATAAATGATTCATTCAGTTTGTCACCTCAGTTACCTATGCTTCTCTGAAAATACCTTCAAAAGGTGGAAAAGCCTGTAATATGTGATTACCAAAACGTACAGCACAAAAGAAAAGGTAATGCAACAAACCCCAAATGCAAAGCTACTGTGATTGGGCGCCGTCGCTGCAGGGACAGCACAGATAGCGTCGTTCTGCCGCACCGCCACTGCGTTCAATAAAACCACAAACGAGGCGCATATCGGCCACCTCTTCATCACTAAACCTATCCGTGCCGCTGTGTATCACTGTTAGGCTAGGCGCAAATTAAGAGGCGTATAGCACGTGTGACGTGACACGACACTACAGCGCGACATGCACGTGCCGACTGGCGACACTCTGCGCTGACAGAACCGAAGTGCGCGCAACCTGTTATCTTTCTCAAACGATTTTGCAGAAACTATTCACTGAAAATATTTGATTTTTGCCTTACTTGTAGCTTTATATGTCAGCTTCGTGGCGAAGTGCCCATCATCTCGCTAATGACCATTCTTATTGTGATGTACACATTTCAGTAAGACGCTACGGAAAACTCAAAAAGTTTGCAACGAAAATTGGGGGTCGCTATGATTTTGCGTTTGGTGCGTATTACACCATATGTTGCTGCGTATGAAATTGAGCTAACATGTTGAATTTTTGTTTAGACTTGGGAGGAGGTCTCTATCTGCCTCCGATCTCGAGAAAATGGATTCCATGTAGCGTGCTCACTTCCGATCTCACGCCCGCGAGAATGAAATACTCGCAACATCTCTCATATCTCCTAAATCGCTCGAGACATCGAAACGAAAGTTTGGCAAATGATAGCACACAAGGAGGAGAGTGTTTTGCCAATTCTTAAACACATGGAACTTTCTTATCTATGGCGATATATCAGTACTTATACTTCCCTTTTTATTTATTTCACTTCAGTGACTAATTTTTTAAGAGTTATCGACAGCTAGCGAAACAAGACCTTCCTAGTACGAAAATAAACATGAAATTGTTTTCTTTTATGTTACTGCAAACCGATACTATGGGGTTTTTAGTAAGCTTTTGAGCTCTGTGATCGTCAATTACTAGTTTGACGAGGCACCACGTTTCGTAATTGTGTCTCAATAGTTGCTGTGAGATGAGTTTGGCAAATTACACTGTGACGAAGGAAGTACAGTTAAACCAGTCACCAAGAGAAATGTGGCCGTTACTCACAAACGGTGATGCTTCTTCGAATGAGAAAAGGTTAACAACTCACACAAAAATACATTGCCAATTCTGTTGGAATTTTGGTGGAATCCCCGTAACCTATCGTATTTTTAACACTGAGCGACTGGAATGGAAACTTACCAAAGGATTTTATTTCTTCTCTGAGCAGTATTAAAATAATGACGAGCGTTCCTTCAGGCGGAATGATAGGCACATGCCAGGTACTGGTTACTGACCTACCGCTTGCCAAACTGACAATGTGTGATCGCGAATAAAATAGTTGTTATTGAAAAAAATAAACAATTGATCTGTCCCACAACACAATGGTCAGTGTATTGTCAGCAGCGGAAGGTAATGCGCGCGACAGGAGTGCAGAAGCTAACCATGTGTGCCTTGTGAGCCGGAGTTCGAAAAACATTCTCATGAAAATAAAAAAAAATGGCTCTGAGCACTATGGGACTTAACATCAGTGGTCATCAGTCCCCTAGAACTTAGAACTACTTAAACCTAACTAACCTAAGGACATCACACACATCCATGCCCGAGGCAGGATTCGAACCTGCGACCGTAGCAGTCGCGCAGCTCCGGACTGAGCGCCTAGAACCGCAAGACCACCGCGGCCGGCTCATGAAAATATATCTGCCTTTTTCAGCAGTACATTTCAAGAAATTAAATATATCTTAATCATGACACTGTTTTAGGATATTCCTACTTTCATAGTAATACCGATCATTTTCTTCATTTGTGTAAGCTGTTGTATAATTAATTTATTAATGCTGATAATGTGCATGCAACAATTGAAATGCTTCTTGTCATCACGGCGAACCAATGAAAACATTATTTGTGACTGCTTTTCGACTGTTTCTAGCTTGCAGTGAAAAAGTGATGTTCACATGTATGCAATACAGTGTGTCATATAACATTATTACATCCATATCCAAGTAATCACAGTGAGACTTCTATACTTCAGATCTTGGACGCTTTTTGCTAGGAGCACAAAGGGATCACACCGGTGGAGATTATCCCTTTCTAAATTTTTGTAACAGATCGTACAGTTACGCCATCCTACTAGGCAGTGAGAAGATAACCTTGTTTTTCTTTCCGGCCTTGCTTCTTAATCACATGATTTTATAATATTCCTTGCTTCCTTATTCGCTACCCTCTGTCCCTTCTTGCGATCTGAAAACATAGCATATGATACAATTCCAGCGGCCAATGGCTCATCAGTTACTGAAGTATGCATTTCTCTTGACAGAAGACAAACAAAACAAAACTATACAGATATAAATAACAGAAAATTAGAATATACTAACGAAGAAAGCTGGAGCGTTTAAATGGCGAAAAACGAAACACTACCCAAATGCAATAAAATTTAGTACACAGTAAGGCAAAATTTATCGTGTGGGCAATACTACCACGGCTCATATGCGCCGTTCCGATGTGAGCGTATGGCCGGGCTACTTTTCCGCTCCCCGCCTCAAATTTTCCACGGTGCTAGGGAGGCACGCGCGCCGCGCGGCTCGAGAAACTGTGCCACAACCACAACGCCGCGCGACCTGGCGCAGGCGCGTGTCGCGTCCCAGTCGCGTCGCGTCGCAATTTGCGCGGTCCCACTTGAACCTGTGGAGTTACAAAAATGCGCGCTGCGCTGCGTCGCGCCACACGCGCTATATGCGTCTCAATTTGCGCCTAGCCTTAACGTGTGCGCGTAACCAGTTATGCAGTGCCGCCTGGACACAGGAATCATCGGCGAATCCTGAGCCACTAAGAACTTCTTTCAATGGGTTAAGAATGCGATAACCCGAAGATACCAGATCAAGGGAATACGGGGGTTGGGGCAAGCAGACGTTTTCAGGCCTCCCAGCAGATATCCATCAGCCTTTCTTTCATTTCTGATGTCAAATGTTTTAGAACCAACCTTGCACGTACTTCCCTGAACACCACTACCTCATGAACAATATGATGTGCTGATCAGACACTAATGTTCATCGTTGTTGCAATGTCACTCACCGTAACACACCAGTTTTCAGGTGTCAACTCATCTACTCTCGCCATGTTTTTCTCCATGACCGCACAAATTGAGCGTCCTGGGTGTGGAGAATCTTCTACACTTGTTACACCTCATTTGAACTCCTCGTACACTTGTGTTCCACTCAGACAACTTTCACCATATTGCACTGCCGTCTGACGGTTAATGTGGATTGGTTTCAACCCTTCATCTAAAAGAAATGTAATGACACTCCGTCGCCCAAGTTCGTGCAAACCTGCAAGGTTGCCGCCATCAAGTTTCAACGATTCCCAGAATCCCGCTGGCGAGGCAGGCGTGCAGCCCCATCTGATAACTTACAACACCACCAAATAATAAAGAAGCAGAAACTTTGTCGAAGTTTCGTATTTTTATAAAACTTTTATGGTTATTTATTGAGTAGATCTTATATTTTATCTTGGTTGATTCTCCCAAAGGTCTTAAAAATTTTGACGGAATGTGGCCTACTCCAGGGGCTTTGTTTCGACTTAGGTCTGTCAGTGACCTGTTAAATTCTTCTCGCAATGTCATGCTTCTCTTATCATCTTCGTCTGCTTCCTTTTTCCTTTCTATAATATTGCCTTCAAATTCGTTTTCCTCGTACGGGCCTTCTGTGTATTCTTTTCACCTTTCAGCTTGCCCTTCTTTAATTAGTACTGAATTGTCATCTAGGTTTTTAATAGTCACACATGTGCTTCCATTTTCACCAAGGTCTTTTTTAAATTTCCTATAGGTGGCATCTATGTTTCTCGTCGTCATACATGATTGAACAGCTTGGTATTTGTCCTCTAGTTACTCATGCTTCGTCGGTTTGCAGTTACTCCCAGTCACAATTTTTAGACGTTCGTATTCTGTTCCCCTGCCTCATTTTCTGCCTTGTTTGTAATTTCTCCTTTTGTCGATTAAATTAGTGTGTTGCGCGTTATCCAAGGATTTCGAGAGGCTTTTCAAATTAACTTATACTATGGTTAGGTCTTTATCTTATAAATAATTTTTGTGAAAAATTCTGATAATTAAATGAAGAGTACCTACCCAGAGAGGTGCAGCCGCACGGAATCATATTTGGTGCGTAAAGAAATAGTTCCAGTGTTTGTTTTTAAACGATAGTCTACCATAGGTCTTAGATAACTTCCTCCATAGTCAGGGGTGTACTGTCACAACTGACCGTGCACTGATGTTATGCTAATATTCTATGTGTAAAAATCTTCATAATTGCGCCATGGTGAGGAATACTTTGTCTTTGGCAGAGATTTAGGTGATCAGCCGGCTACCTCTACGAGTGATACAAAACATCATACAACCGGCACATAAGCAGCCTGAGCTCCAGTGTGCAGCGCCACAAAGCCAGTAAGTGACTGAGTCTCCCAGAGGAGTAATATGATTCCTTCCAGCAAACTGTTTATCTGGGTATGAACCGACTTTGTTGCTCCGCTTCCCATGAATTACTACCAACTCTGGCCGTGGTGATCTAGCGGTTAGTGCACTAGACTTCGGCTTTGAACATCCCAGGTTCAGTCCCAGCTAGATGTGGGGACTTCCCTTCGTTCCATTCCTTCCAGGACAGCCCCAGACCCATTCACAGTAACATTCTATCAACCTGAGTACTGGAAATCTTGACCTGGAGTAAAAGGCAGCCGGGGCGATACCACCCTCCTGCTCCTAGTACCGGCAAACGAAACGCCACACTCTACCTGCAGTCACACAAGGAACCTGTTCACGGATTGTGAGCTAAAGCTCTTTCTATTTTATTCTTAAGATAAGCCCTACATTGTTTCCACTAGAGAGATCCATAGTTTTCGCAATTTACGTTATAGTGAGTTCTAGGTGTTATACCTCACATTACGTGTAAGAATTTTTGTGACATCTATGGCATTATGTGAACACATTGTACAAGATGTAGACTGCCGGGTTGGACGTAAGGGAGGACCTGAGGGTCCTAATCTTACCAGGATAAATAAATTAATGAATAAAACTAAGTAAATAATGTAGCTTTTTCTTACATTTCATATCGGCATCAGAGAAGACCAACAGAAGCGAAGTCACTAGAACTGGATCAACGTGAACTTCTGAAGGGACGATCCACTGTATTTTTCATAGAAGGGTCGGAGCCAAAGATTCCAGACAGGATGCTCTCGCATGTGTAACGTCACGCACAGGCCAAGGAATTTACACGTGTTACCATAGTTTATGTAGGTGTCTAAGATGGAGGAATATTAGTGGAGCATCCGAACTCCTTGGAAAGTAAGCAACTCTGCATAAGCATCTGTAGCCTCTCGGCACCGAGTGTCCGCTTCCACACACCACGAAGGATATAGCCGAAGTCCTGTTTGCGACTGTTGCTTCCAACAACAGAACCCAAACAGGTCGGTGCATGAGACGAGATGAGGAAGAAGAAGACAGAAACTCTGTTTTCTTCCGTTATCGGGACAACTCTCAGTCAAAACCGCGAGGCTAACCGAAAGATTCAACATAAATACCGCCTTCCAACACCGCTGAAGACAAAAGAGTGGTTTCGATCTGCGAAAGACCCACAAAAATTGAACGTACCGAGAATACACAGCATCGCCTGCGCATGTGACCGGCTGCTCGACTCGCTGCGGCTCACTTCGTTACCGTCGCTCGCCTACGCTACTAGACCAAGAGTTTGGACGCAAGAGGAAGCAGCTAGCAGCCGCGCTAGAGCTACTCGTCAATGTGATGGGTGGCAACCTCGGCCGCGGGCGCCGACGACCACAGCCGAAGCGCACCCAGCGAACACACAAAGATGTGCAATGCTACAAATACCAACAATTGGGGCACACGGCGAGTTGCTGCACGAACGCTGTTGCGTGCTTAAAGTGCGCGGTTCACTCGCGCAGTTGCCGATATCTGAAGGAGTTCCACAGCCAGAACGCCGCAACACGACCTGCGGCGGTGTCTGGTGCCAAGACGGCTGCTCTGCCACCCCTACCACCCCTCCCCCCCCCCCCCCCCCCCCGCCTTGGCGAGGGGTGCGGCCTGTGCCGACTCGAAGCCGCCACCGACGATGCTATGGCCGGCCTGCAAGCAGCCTTCGCGCCCGCCGCACTCAAAGACGAGCTCGTAGCTGTTCACCGACAGCTCCAGCAGCCGCGTGAAGAGCTGCGGGCTCTCGAGAAGCAGGCGCCTGCCCCCGCACCCGCCACCACTGTGGGGCACCCGGTGGGCGTGGACGCCGCAACGCAGACGACCGCCTCCCTGGCCGATGCGGCAACGCAGGTTGCTAGGGAGGTGGACACGGAGTCGGGGGTACCCACCGACAACAAAAAGACGGCACCGATGGAAACGACCGCCCCCTCAGCCTCTGCAGTTACGCAGGCAGTGGAGCCTTTGGATACCGAGGGAGAAGACGACGATGAGCTGGAATTCGAGTGCCTTCCCCTCCCGAACACGAATTATGTGAGGGAGGTACTCACGTAGATAGCAGAGTCATTGCGGGATGGCAGCTATCCCTATCACAGCACTCCCTATCCGTTTACAGCAGCCAATATCCCTCCCTTACCCCACAAACCCTATCCACTGGGGGTGCGAACCCCTGAACCAAAAGGTCAACAGGAGGGAACTCGTCCGTCGTGGAGATCTGGAGTTCATCAATCGATACCCGATCTTCACGGACGAAGACTGGATCTACATGACGGAGCAAGCCGTCCTGTACATCCGACAGAACCCGCCCCCAGTTTACACTTCACGTCGGCCAGGCAATCATAACAAGAAGAAGAAAAATAAAAAGCCGTCAGAGGCATCTGGCCGTTAATTTGTTTCTTTCAGATACACAGAGGCTCATCCAAAAAGAGAGGAAAAAACAACTTCAACCTGAGAGGAGCTGAGGAGGAACAGCTTAATTAAGCTAATACCCCTATATCTGGGGCCGAGGATAAGGCCCATGCAGTTGACAGTGACAGTAACAGTGACAGTACACTGGCAAACACAGCGCTGTTTTTCTAAACGCTGAGAAGAGCACATCAGGCACGTGCGACTGGAACAGACAGGGAAATCAACGATAGCAGGGCAGAGCAGCAAGGTAGACGACACATATGACTTACGGAACATCAAGGTGTTTTGCAAGCAACCAGCTATTAGGCAATTGTCATCAAGGAATCGGATTCACAACAATTTTATCAACAGAGACGAAGGATACCAAGTGTGGAATGGAACCCGGAGTTAGCGGCAATAGGACGAGAGACCAATCAGCACGGTCCAACTACCAAGACGCGGCCGGAACGCCCACACAGAGATGCGGAGTACCCGCTACCACCACCACTGCAGTCCCACCCCCTCCCCTTCCATCAGCCGAACCGTAAACAGCCGCCCGTAGCCAATCTATTAGTATACATACCACAACATCCGCATAATTCGACACTACGCCAGAAGATGATGAGTATGAAATTCGTCGAAACGTCGCGGTATTTTAACACTGCCACCAGACTGGAAACCCGACAGCTTTTCACCAACAGTTTACGCCAGAAAAGTCTACATTTACAAGTGAATAATGTTCTAAAACCATCCAGGGACTTTTCCAACACCGTCTTTTCAATTTTCAATCGGTCTTTGTATTTAGCCAGATATCAACGACTTTGCTTCAATTACGTAGGGACTTCGGAAAGGAAGAAGCACCTGTCGTCCCACAGTAAGACCACTGCACAACAACAGTGGCGCTTTGTCAGAAGAGAGTACGTGTTCTGGATTTCCTGCTGACACAGTTCTGCTGTGGTGCTGTTAACAGGTAGATCACAGCGAAATGACTCGATAGCTGGAAACGTACTTTAAAGTGGAAGTATGTGGGGAAGAACTCTTCTTGTGGACGAAACGTCTAAATTGCACACAGGTTCATCGTGAAAGTCAGGTGGTATATGAGCCAAATGCAGTGTGGGGTCCAACCATAATCAAATGGTGCCAACAATTTGACCAAAGTCGTGTAGACTTCTATGATGCTTTTCGAGAAGTCCAGACCTTGCACCATACAACCTGTATCTTTGCGGCAACCAGAAAGAACACCTGAGGAGGGTAGGGTGGGGATTGATCTTTCCAGAGATGAGGACGGTCACACAGCAGTTCTCGAGTGCTTCATGACCAGGGAGTGGATTTCTATCGTCCAGCAACTGAACAGTTAATAGAATTTTCCGACCGTTGTTTACAGAGACTTGCTGCCTATGTTGATAAATAGTGTTACGCGTCAGTTTGAAGTGCAGAGCAAAAAAATGGTTCAAATGGCTCTACGCACTATGTGACTTAACATCTGAGGTCATCAGTCCCCTAGACTTAGAACAACTTAAAGTTAACCAACCTAAGGACATCATACACATCCATACCCGAAGCAGGGTTCGAGCCTGCGACTGTAGCAGCAGCGCCTAGAACCGCTCGGCCACAGCGACCGGCGAAGTGTAATGCAGTATTCAACAAAAGTTACTTGGGCTGCTATAATAAAATGTAACTTACTTTTCGAAGTCCCCTCGTATAACGAATGGCAGCTGTTTTCAAATGTAAATAAATGCAAGATAATGTCCATAACAAAGAGAAAAGTCTGACAGTATCCTATTACAAAGTTTGGGATGGACACCCTGAAGCACCACATAGTTGAATCATTTAGGAGTAATGCGAAGAAGCCGTAGAAAATGAGATGAAAACATAAAACGAGTAGCAAGGTACTTAAAAGGAATCTTTGGAAGGAAGGCGACGTTACTCGCATGAAACCTTGTTGGATAAATTTAGAAAACCTGTACGTGGCGAAGATTGCGTGATAATTCTGCTGCTCCCTTCATATAAACGGCGTAGGGACCTCGAGGATAAGATAAGTGACATTAGGACATGTGCATGGAACACGACAGAAAATGTCTAATGCTGGAGTGAAAGCACCGAACAGTAACTTGTAAAGTACATTCTAACACAAAAAAGACTCACCACGAAGGAATTATCCGAATGGAACTGAAATCGGTAGATGTGACGTATGTGAACAGTAAATAAACAATTTCACAAAAATTGGATGATTTGTTCAAGAGCATCACAAAGTGAGAAAATCAATAACTCGTTGGTCCACCTCTAGCCCTTATGCAAGCAGTTATTCAGCTTGTCTTTGATTGACAGAATTGTTGCGTATCGTTGTGAGGGATATCGCACCAAATTCTTTCCAATTGGTGGGCTACATTGTCAAAATCCCGAGCTGGTTGGAGGGCTCTGCCCATAATGCTGCAAACGTTGTCGACTGAGAAGAGATCCGGTGACCTTGCTGGCCAAGGTAGGGTGAGGCAAGTACGAAGGCAAGCAGTAGAAACTCTCGCCCCGTGTGCGCGAGCATTATCTTGCCGAAATGTAAGCCTAGGATGGCGTCCCATGAAGGGCAACAAAACGGGGCGTAGAATGTCGTTGTCGTACTGTTAGTTGTCGAACCATATGGCGGGCGACAGTCAGCGTGCTATAAAACCGCTGTCAGGGGCGTCTCTAGACACGTCTTCGCTGGTAATCATCGCTGAAGACAATTCCTTATTCTACTCCAGTCGGTGAGATTACAGACCGAAAACGTGTCTGGAGACGCCTCCGACACCAATGGGATACCAACCTGACTATCGCCCGCCATGGGAAGCCATCCATTTCAGCAGGATAATGCCCGCCCCTACACGTAGAGAATTCTGCTGCTTGTCTTCGCCCTTGCCAAACCCTACCTTGGCCTGCAAAGTCGCCGGATCTCTCCCCAATTGAGAACATTTGGATCCTTATGGGCAGGGCTCTACAACCAGCTCTGGATTTTGACGAGCTATCGCACCAATTGGACGTAATTTGATCCGATATCCCTAAGGAGGACATCCAGCAACTATGTCAATCAGTGCCAAGCCGAGTAACTGCTTGCATAAGGACCAGAGGTGGACCAAGTGTTACTGACTTGCTCGCTTTTTGAAGATCTTTCTCTTGAATAAATCATCAATTTTTTCTGAAATTGTGATCTTTTTTTGTCTGCACATGCAAATTGCATCACGTTTCCCATTCAGATAATTCCTTCGTGGTCTGTCTTTTTTTTTTTGTCTTCGAGTGTATGTATGTATATGTAGCTGTACGCTCAGCATCAGTGGACACTGATGCTCAAGACACCTCTAGGTACCGGCTACCACTGTTGTGACATTTACAATGATCATTTGATAATCAGTACTTTGTCTGCTAACTAATTTAAAGCTTGGGCGAATCCAACATAAAAGTCTACTAAAGTCCTAAAGCACCGTGCAAGTGAGGGAGCTGTAAAATCGAACGCTTTTCATCGAGATAGGTGTAATCATCATGTATCGCTTTCTACATCTACATCCACACTCCGCAAGCCACCTGACGGTGTGTGGCGGAGGGTACCTTGTGTACCTCTATCGGTTCTCCCTTCTATTCGTTCTCGTATTGTTCGTGGAAAGAAAGATTGTCGGTATGCCCCTGTGTGGGCTCTAATCTCTCTGATTTTATCCTCAGGGTCTCTTCGCGAGATATACGTAGGAGGGAGCAATATACTGTTTGACTCCTCGGTGAGGGTATGTTCTCGAAACTTCAACAAAAGCCCGTACCGAGCTACTGAGCGTCTCTCTTGCAGAGTTTATCTATCATCTCCGTAACGCATCTGCGATTACTAAATGATCCTGTAACGAAGCAAGCTGCTCTCCGTTGGATCTTCTCTATCTCTTCTATCAACCCTATCTGGTAAGGCTCCCACACCGATGAGCAGTATTCAAGAAGTGGGCGAACAAGTGTACTGTAACCTACTTCCTTTGTTTTCGGACTGCATTTCTTTAGGATTCTTCCAATGAATCTGTCTGGCATCTGCTTTACCGACGATTAATTTTATATAGTCATTCCATTTTAAATCACTCCTATTGCCTACTCCCAGATAATTTATGGAATTAACTGCTTCCAGTTTCTGACCTGCTATATTGTAGCTAAATGATAAAGGATCTTTCTTTCTTTGTATTCGCAGTACATTATACTGGTCTACATTGAGATTCAATTGCCATTCCCTGTACCATGCGTCAATTCATTGCAGATCCTCCTGCATTTCAGTATAATTTTCCATTGTTCCAACTCTCGATATACTAAGCATCATTCGCAAAAAGCCTCAGTGAACTTCCAATCTTATCCACAAGGTCATTTATATATGTTGTGAATAGCAACGGCCCTACGACACTCCTCTGCGGCACACCTGAAATCACTCTTACTACGGAAGACTTCTCTCCATTGAGAATGACGTGCTGCGTTCTGTTATCTAGGAACTCTTCAATCCAATCACACAATTGGTCTGATAATCCCTATGCTCTTACTTTGTTCATTAAACTGTATCCAACGCCTTGCGGAAGTCAAGAAACACAGCATCTACCTGGGAACCCGTGTCTATGGCCCTCTGAGTTTCGTGTACGAATAGCGCGAGCTGGGTTTCACATGATCGCCTTTATCGAAACACATGCTGATTCCTACAGAGTATATTTCTAGTCTCCAGAAAAGTCATTATACTCGAACATAATAAGTGTTCCAAAATTCTACAACTGATCGACGTTAGAGATATAGGTCTACAGTTCTGCACATCTGTTAGATGTACCTTCTTGAAAACAGGGACGACCTGTGCCATTTTCCAATCTTTTGGAACGCTATGCTCTTCTAGAGACCTACGGTACACCGCTGCAAAAAGGGGGGCAAGTTTCTTCGCGTACTCTGAGTAAAATCGAACTGGCATCCCATCAGGTCCAGCGGTCTTCCCTCTTTTGAGCGATTTTAATTGTTTTTCTATGCCTCTGTCATCTATTTCGATATCTACCATTTTGTCATCTGTGCGACAGTCTAGAAAAGGAACTACAGTGCAATCTTCCTGTGTGAAACAGCTTTGGAAAATCGCATTTAGTATTTCGTCCTTTAGTCTGTCATCCTCTGTTTCAGTACCATTTTGGTCACAGAGTGTCTGGACATTTTGTTTTGATCCACCTTCCGCTTGACATAAGACCAAAATTTCTTAGGATTTTCTGCGAAGTCAGAACACTGAACTTTACTTTCGAATTCGTTGAACGCCTCTCGCATAGCCCTCCTCACACTACATTTCACTTCGTGTAATTTTTGTTTGTCTGCAAGGCTTTGGCTACGTTTGTGTTTGCTCTGAAGTTCCCTTTGCTTCCGTAACAGTTTCCTAACTCGGTTGTTGTACCACGGTGGCTCATTTCCATCTCTTACGATCTTGCTTGGCACACACTCATCTAATGCATATTGTACGATGGTTTTGAACTTTGTCCACTGATCCTCAACACTATCTGTACTTGAGACAAAGCTTTTGTGTTGAGCCGTCAGGTATTCCGAAACCTGCTTTTTGTCACTTTTTCTAAATAGAAAAATCTTCCAACCTTTTTTTAATATTTCTATTTACGGCTGAAATCACCTATACTGTAACCGCTTTATGATCGCTGATTCCCTGTTCTGCGTTAACTGTTTCAAATAGTTCGGGACTGTTTGTCAAGCAGAAGGTCTAATATGTTATCCCCACGACTCGATTCTCTGTTTAACTGCTCAAGGTAGTTTTCAGATAATGCAGTTAAAAAAATTTCACAGGATTCTTTGTCCCTGCCACCCGTTACAAACGTTTGAGTCTCCCAATCTATATCTGGTAAATTAAAATCTCTGCCCAAAACTATAACATGGTCTGAAAATCTACTCGAAATATTTTCCAAATTTTACTTCAGGTGTTCTGCCACAACAGCTATTGAACCAGGGGGCCTATAGAGACATCCAATTACCATGTTTGAGTCTGCTTTAACCGTGACCTTCACCCAAATTATTTCACATTTCGGATCTCCGTCAATTTCCTTCGATACTACTGTACTTTTAATTGCTATAAACACGCCTTCCCTTCACCATCCAACCTGTCTCTGCGGTATACATTCCAATCTGAGTTTGGAATTGCATTACTGTTTACATATGGTTTCAGCCAACTTTCCGTCCCTAGTACAATGTGGGCATTGTGACCGTTTATTAATGAGAACAGTCCTGGGACCTTTCTATAGACGCGCGTGCTGTTTACTATTACCACATTAATATTGTCGTTCCCTGTTGCGTTTTGCTTACTGCTACCTTGTCGCGTCTCAGGAGGCGTCTTGTTTAGGGAGGGAATTCTCTAACCTAAAAAACCCACATGTGCACTCCACACGTACTCCGCTACCCTTGTGGCCGCTACCTGCGTGTAGTGCTTTCGTTGTATGGATAGTCTCTATGAAGAGGAAATAACATAAAACGGTAACATCAGCACGAAAATCCCTCGTACTCAATGTGTTTTTTTCCTTCAGTATTTTGCCACACTTATGAAAAAGTTATATAACTGAATTTGTGTCATACAGATCTATCTACTAGTCAGGTACAAAAATACGCCATGCTCCCCTAAAAAGAACTAAGTTTATACCTCTGTCTCTGTTATTAATGATGTTGTAGAACTAATTGATCTTTCTGTTTCATGTGCCCTGGTCATTATTGCTGTATATGAAAAGCAGATTACATATATCTTTAACTAGTCGAAGTAAGTTATTTAGTTGAAAGCGCAGGAAATAACACGGAAGTACATAGACGTACCTTTCAGTTTCAAGTAGAGCGTTATTTTTGCTCAACCTCTGACTCTGAGCATGAGAACTAGTACAGAAAGACACTGCTGAAAGGCGCATTGCTAGTTAAAATTATTTTTTTAAGGATTTCAGAGTTAAAGGGTGAAAATTAAAGAAATGATAAAGTGTGAACGCGAAAACCTAGTTGCAAAGGGTGTGTACTACCTTTGAATTCCAGACTGATAACCAGTACTCAATATTCGGTCGACAAAGGCTTCGTAATCTACCGCTGTCGTGCGTGAATTACATTTCTTTATGCTTCATCCAATGAATCTCAGTCCAACATCTACCTTACAACGTGTTATGTGGTCGTGCCCTCTTGGGTCGCACCAGATGCATATACCTAGAACTGTTTACAGCCACTGATGGCAGAAGAACAATTCAGTAATAATGGATCTTTCTGCCTATTTATGAACGATATGTTCTTATTATTTATGTTGAGGGTCAACTGCCAGTCCCTGCATCAAAGGTTGGTCCCCTTCAGGTCTTGACGTATTTTACTATAATTTTCTGTTATTGCGAATTTTCTGTACACAACTTTACTGTCCGTGGTCAACCTCTGACATTACTCACAAGATTGCTAACATTAATGCATACAACATACCGTTTTCGCATCGTTATATTTTAAGAAATCGTACATAAACCACGCATTTTTGAAACATCATAAGTACGCGGGAAACTAGAAATAGTTTTTCTTTCGTTGCACACTAGATCCAATACAAAAACATCTACTTAGGATAATTACCTTCACTGGCTATTTTCAGTTGTTTGATATAATTATTTTCGTTTGTTATTCTGTCAGAGTTTGTGAGGTGGTAATGTGAGGTGGTAAACGCAGCACGTATGCGAGGTATGTATATTGAAATTTGTTATAATTTATGGTGAATGAACTGTGAATCATGGAGCTGTAAGTTAGATCGACTAAAAATAGTGTATTCTCGGTGCTTTGGCTGCCTTCCAACCGCTGCACAGGCAACTGATATCGGAAAATTAAGTCTTATTTATTATTATTCTGCCAGCTGACAATGATAGCTCCATCCACCTCTGGTGGGAAGGACGTAGTCGAACGAAATTTTTAAAAGCTTAACAGTGCTCCACTTGGAATAAAAAGAGTGTGTTCAGTTGTATTTCGTATCTCTCTCTATCGGCCTGTCTTTGAACGGCGTTGACATGCGGCAGCGCCACCTGTAAGATTTCAGTTAGTCTTGTCAGAAAATTCAAACATAGATATACATAGAAATAGTTGTGGTTTATTGTGATAGACCCTAATTCTTTGTGATCTATAAAGAGAAATCTCTGGTGCCTGTCACCACGCGCCTTTTGAGCTATCACCACATTGACTGTCTCCGTAATTTAGAGGTTAGCGTTGTTAGTTGCTGAACGCGGAGGTCCTGGGTTCGACACCTATAGAATATCCTACTCATTTATGTGGTGCGAAGGTCTATAACAGGATGTACCCAGCCTAGTATTATCCAGTAAAGGCCCGATTCTTTAAAGAAACCGGCCGAAGTGGCCGAGAGGTTCTAGGCGCTGCAGTCTAGAACCGCGCGACCGCTACGGTCGCAGGTTCGAATCCTGCCTCGGGGATGGATGTGTGTGATATCCTTAGGTTAGTTAGGTTTAAGTAGTTCTAAGTTCTAGGGGACTGGTGACCTCAGAAGTTATGTCCCATGATGCTTAGAGCCATTTGAACCATTTCTTTAAAGAATCTTACACGCAACATGTATAAAACAATTTCAAAAGTCTGATTACTTTACAAACAAGTTAATGTTTTAAGTATTTAACGTTAAGTATTTAAGCGAGAAAAAGTTTAGAAAAGGTCTGAATTATGTTTAAGGTTTGCTGGAAGTCGCTCTCATTATCAAACACTGGATGAATGTAGTCCGGGTGATCTGCGCTTCGTTTTAAGCATAAGCAAGTTTTTCACTTATCTCAGAGTTAATGACGTCTTATCTCCTGAACTATATGTAGTACAATGGTATAATTTTATATGTACATTTAGTGATATATGTAGATACTGTATGCAAAGTGTATTGTGGATAGAGTTAATGAAAAAAAGTAATCGATTGAAACGTCATGCCTGAGCTGAAGTTTTACTGCATGAGCAGCGAAAATGTAGAATGCGATAGCCTGTTGTTTCATCATTTTGTGGGGCGTGGTGTCAGTGAAGAAAAAATTAGGAAAGGTTTGAATTATGTGTAAAGTCTGTTGGAAGTCTCTGAGTGCTCTCATTCTCTAATACTGGATGAATATCATCTGGGTAATTTGCACGTCTTGAGTTACACTGCCTCAAAGACATATACCAGTTTCTGATCGTAATACTTATTTTACTGTGTTGAACCTTATATCTCTCAATGAGTAGATTATGATAGCATCTTAAATTTTTAAATTCTATCGATACTTATACGAAATACTGAAAACCAATTTTTTTCTTCCTCTGGAAGCCGAAGATATAGGCAACTTGCAACTGTAAGAGTGCTCCGTAAACCTGGTTAACCGTTTAGTAATATGGATTACTGTGTGCAGCTCGACATGCAGGTGAAAGTCCTTCAATTGGACACCTCTTGGGCGATTTGCGTGTCCCCAGTCGACCCTAGCTATTTAAATGAAGAAAGGGGACCTACAGTTTAACGTGGAATCCGAACCACGTGCCATTCCCGGCCACTCCTCACATTGCTGATAGGTAAAGGCTAGATTAAAGGCAAACTGAAATTTCCCCATGCGACCTCTCAGTTTCCAGGGACGCGCTGAACCCGCTAGACCATCAGGCCCGACACTCAAGCTAGTGGAGCCAAGTGAAAAACTGATCAAAATAACAACCAACAATCTTGACGTCCATGCCACCGAAATCGTGGCACATCGAAATGCTTGCAGCGAGTGTGGGAACCAACTCCCCCGTATGTCTCGGTATGTCCCGCAATACAGTACTTGTTTTTATCCTCTCGGCTCCATCATTGACTGCCTGTTTCTCCTGTACATTTAGTCAGTGATCACTGTTACAAATATTAATCCCGCTTAGCATTGTCGATAGCAGACCCACGCGGATAGGGAAAAAATCGTGGATGTGGTTTTTAGACGGTTTCCCACAACCCAATAGGTCAATATCGGGCTGGTACCCAAGCCCTGCCTCGGTAACATGATTCGCAAACATTTAGAAAGCATCCGCTCATTTTCAGATCAATAACACTACACGCAAACAGTTGGGGCCCACATATTCCTTCCCAGGGGCAAAGCGGGGTGGCCATAGGAAGGGCCCCTTAAGCAGCCTGCCAAATCCGTTAATGACCATGCCGATCCGCCCCGATACGAGACAAAGGCAGAAGAGAGAAAGAAGGAGTACTATCGATAATTCACATTTCTTGATCGAGAGATCTCTTAACTTTTCGTATATTAATCGTTACTATCGTCGAAAAATAGTCTTCCCTGTTCGTGCTTGTACGGAGAACGATTTGTCTCAGAAGAATGCGTGGAGACTACGTGTGTAGAGGGGTCGTGAGAGGGAGACTGGTTACCTGAAAGGAATAAATACGCCGAGAAGCAGTATTTAGTATATCCAAGTCTTTCAATAGGTTTCGGTATGCTGTTCTTGAACTTATACCACAATGAATCTTTATACATTCTTCTGCATTCTTAAAACTTTCCCTCTGTTTGTGTATTAGCTTCAAAATATGATACTGTGTAACCTGATAGAGTAAAAGTAGGCATAGTACGCCATTTTTTTGTATTTACATCTCCACTGTCACGCATTCGAAGAAAATGCGACACAGTTGGGCAGTTTAAATTTATTGCTACCGAGTCTTCCTTAAACTTCTCTTAAAACCATGCTCAGATGTTGGTTATCTCCCTTACAACTATGATCAAATGTTGGTCGCCCTATGCACAAGGTACTGTTACTACGGGGACTTTCTTTTTTTCATTTTCAACCTCCGATCTGGCGCGGAATGGAAACCACAGTGAAAATAAAAAAAATATTTTGTAATTCATAAATTAAGGTTTCCATCAGAGTTGCTAATAATATTTTTATTAGTGTCTGGTATCGAGCTTTTCGTTCATTCTCAAACCATCATTAGAAGTTGCAATGTTATCAACAAAACATGAAATACAACATTTTCAAACACTTTGCGCACACTGATTACATTAGTGAAATAAATCTTTTGTGCCACACGTGCATTTGTAATGATTCGCTGTACTGAATACATTTGGTTTACATCAGATCAATATAAGATCATGTAACTTGACTGTATTGCGTTTGTCTTGATAGATTCAAAATTCAATAGGCGTCTTTACTTATTCAGATACATTGGTCTGACCGAAAAACAAATGTATTCTGTACAGTGAAATGCACGCATATCACAAAAGATTTATTACACTGCTGTAGTGTCTGGACACAAAATGTTTCTAATGTTGTATTTCATGTTTTGGTAGTAACAATCTTCTAATATAGATAATGGTTTGATAACGAACGAAAAGTTGGAAACTAGTTACTCATAAAAATATTATTTGCGAATCTGACAGAAACCTTAATTCATAAATTTCAGATGTATTGAGTTGCTTATCGTGATACCACCACAATGTTGGAGTTACGTAAAAATGTTCTATTTGTAATATTTAGCTACACCTTCCACATACTTCTCTACATAGTCGTCGCTCCAGCTTTGAGGTATGTCGTAGCGTGGTAGCAAGTTTCCAACACCCTCGTCATAGAAGGCAGCCGCCTGAGATATATGCCAATTCCCTATGCTGTACTGCAGCTCGTTGTCCACGCCAAAATGCTGTCCTCATTGCCTATGGTTCATGAGAGCGAAGAGATGACAATTAGAAGAAGCGAAGTGGATGATCAAACACCTCCTACGGAAACAGTTGCAGCTGTGTCGCCTGATAAACAAAGTAAGAGCCTACGCAATATCAGACCAGTTGTGTGGCTGGATTGAAGAGTTTTTAGCAAACAGAACACAGCATGTTGTTCTCAATGGAGAGACGTCTACAGACGTTAAAATAACCTCTGGCGTGCCACAGGGGAGCGTTATGGGACCACTGCTTTTCACAATATATATAAATGACCTAGTAGATAGTGTCGGAAGTTCCATGCGGCTTTTCGCGGATGATGCTGTAGTATACAGAGAAGTTGCAGCATTAGAAAATTGCAGCGAAATGCAGGAAGAGCTACGGCGGATAGGCACTTGGTGAAGGGAGTGGCAACTGACCCTTAACATAGACAAATGTAATGTACTGCGAATACATAGAAAGAAGGATCCTCATTTGAATGATTATATGATAGTAGAGCAAACACTGGTAGCAGTTATTTCTGTAAAATATCTGGGAGTATGCGTGCGGAACGATTTTAAGTGGAATGATCATATAATATTAATTGTTGGTAAGGCGGGTACCAGGTTTAGATTCATTGGGAGAGTCCTTAGAAAATGTAGTCCATCAGCAAAGGAGGTGGCTTACAAAACACTCGTTCGACCTATTGAGTATTGCTCATCAGTGTGGGATCCGTACCAGGTCGGGTTGACAGAGGAGATAGAGAAGATCCAAAGAAGAGCGGCGCGTTTCGTCACAGGGTTATTTGGTAAGTTACGGAGATGTTTAGCAAACTCAAGTGGCAGACTCTGCAAGAGAGGCGCTCTGCATCGCAGTGTAGCTTGCTGTCCAGGTTTCGAGAGGGTGCGGTTCTGGATGAGGTATCGAATATACTGCTTCCCCCTACTTATACCTCCCGAGGAGATCACGAATGTAAAATTAGAGAGATTCGAGCGCGCACGGAGGCTTTCTGGCAGTCGTTCTTCCCGCGAACCCTACGCGACTGGAACAGGAAAGGGAGGTAATGACAGTGGCACGTGAAGTGCCCTCCGCCACACACCATTGGGTGGCTTGCGGAGTATAAATGTAGATGTAGATGTAGTGTATTTGTTGGACCTGCAGTGTGCGGCCGCGAATTGTCACGGAGAAGGAAACGCACGAGAATTACGTTATCTGGGCTAAACGAAATGAGGAGCAGCCCCCCAACAGGCACTTCGCGCTTGGCGGGAGTCACTATTGTTGTAGGCATTCTTAGGTGCGGACTGTGCCTTCAGAACTGAAAAGTGTGATTTGGTGGGCATACTAGAGACACTCCGAAACATATACGTGCAAAACTTCGCCGTATTTTCACTGTGGTTTTAATTTCGCGACCGCTTGGACATCGAAAAAGAAAAAAAAATCTTGCTCTTGTACTTTGTGGAATAATCATGCCAATGGCTGAAGCACGACTCACCCCTGTCCGTCCTATTGGAGGCATTCTTAGGTGTGGACTGTGCCTTCAGAACTGAAAAGTGCGATTTGGCGGAATAGACTGGAATACTAGAGACATACCGAAACACATATGTGCAAAACTTCGCCGTATTTTCACTGTGGCTTTAATTTCGCGACCGCTTGGACATCGAAAAAGAAAAAAAAATCTTGCTCTTGTACTGTGTGGAATAATCATGCCAATGGCTGAAGCACGACTCACCCCTGTCCGTCCTATTGGAGGCGGCGACAATTGCCGATGGAAGAGCAGCCTCGACATTGCCAGTGGTGGTAGAGTCTGGCGTGGTGGAAGAGCGGTCGACGGCTGTCGCGAAGACGCCGTCGCCGGGGTCGGCGAACACGTCGTCGACTATCGTCACATCGGGGGCGGCTGTGGCGTCAGGGGTGTTGGAATCGACGGCGAACGTGGGGAACAGCGCTGTGGCGGCTCTGCCGTGTTGGAGCACCACCACCACTGCCGCTACCAGCAGCGGCAGCCGTGGCGGCGGCGTGCAGAAGGCGCGCTGGACCATGGCGGGCGCTGTCGCGGGCGGCTGACTCCCGGCTGTGCGTGGCGGCCGGAGGCTGAGCGGCCGGCACCGGCGGCCGGCGCACCGTTAGCGGACCCGCCGCTTGCGAAAACCCGCCTCCTGCCGCAGCCGCGTCCCGGCCACATCCGCTAGCCTCAAAAAACCCATGGAACGGGTTCTCGTCGCGTAAACACGACCGTTTACGATATTCCCCCTACGTCTAGGCTGTCACACTGTGTCGAAACAG
This sequence comes from Schistocerca piceifrons, assembly GCF_021461385.2. NCBI lineage: Eukaryota > Metazoa > Arthropoda > Insecta > Orthoptera > Acrididae > Schistocerca > Schistocerca piceifrons. Next base: position 315,265,523 of record NC_060139.1, on the reverse strand, counting down.
TAGCCTTCTCTGGAGCCTTAAAAACACTGAAGAGCCAGAGAAACTGGTACACCTGCCTAATATCGTGAAGGGCCCCCACGAGCACACAGAAGTGCCGCAACACGATGTGGCAAGGACTCGACTAATGTCTGAAAAACTGCTGGAGGGAAATGACAGCATGAATCCTGCAGGACTTTCCATAAATTAGTAGGAGTACGAGGAGGTGCAGATCTCTTCTGAACAGCACGTTGCAAGGCATCCCAGATATGCTCAATAATGAAACTTCCTGGCAGATTAAAACTGTGTGCCGGACCGAGACTCGAACTCGGGACCTTTGCCTTTCGCGGGCAAGTGCTCTACCAACTGAGCTACCCAAGCACGACTCATGCCCCGTCCTCACAGCTTTACTTCTGCCAGTACCTCGCCTCCTACCTTCCAAACTTAACAGAAGCTCTCCTCGAACCTTGCAGAACTAGCACTCCTGAAAGAAAGGATATTACGGAGACGTGGCTTAGCCACAGCCTGGGGGATGTTTCCAGAATGAGATTTTCACTCTGCAGCGGAGTGTGCGCTGGAGAGCTTCTGTTAAGTTTGGAAGGTAGGAGGCTAGGTACTGGCAGAAGTAAAGCTTTGAGGACGGGGCGTGAGTCGTGCTTGGAAAGCTCAGTTAGTAGAGCACTTGCCCGCGAAAGGCAAAGGTCCCGAGTTCGAGTCTCGGTCCGGCACAAAGTTTTAATGTGCCAGGAAGTTTCATATAAGCGCACACTCCGTTGCAGAGTGAAAATCCCATTCTGGATGCTGAATAATGTTCATGTCTGGGGATTCTGGTGACCAGCGGAAGTGTTTAAACTCAGAAGAGTGTTCCTGGAGCCACTCTGTAGCAATTCTGGGCGTGTGGGGTGTCGCATTGTCCTGTTTGAATTGCCCAAGTTCGTCGGAATGCACGCCGCGCGGGACTAGCCGAGCGGTCTCAGGCGCTGCAGCCATCGACTGTGCGGCTGGTCCCGGCGGAGGTTCGAGTCCTCCCTCGGGCATGGGTGTGTGTGTTCGTCCTTAGAGTAATTTGGGTTAAGTAGTGTGTAAGATTAGGGACTGATGACCTTAGCACTTAAGTCCCATAAGATTTCACACATATTTGAACATTTTTTCGTCGGAATGCACAATGGACATGAATGGATGCAGGTGATCAGACAGGGTACTTACATACGTGTCACCTATCAGAGTCGTATCTAGACGTACCAGAGGTCCCATATCACTACAAATGCACACGCCCCGCTCCAATACAGAGCCTCCACCAGCTTGAACAGCCCCTGCTGACATGCAGGGTACATGGATTCATGAGGTTGTCTCCATAACCATACATCCGCTCGATATAATCTGAAACGAGACTCGTCCGACCAGGCGACATGTTTCCAGTCATCAACAATCCTATGTCGGTGTTGATGGTGTAAGTAGGCTGTTTAGGTTTTTATGTTGGTAATGCCATGTAGTGCTTTGTATGAAAATCGCTAACTGCGCTGTGTGCAGTCTGTCGCTGGTTGGACTCATTGTTGGAATATTCACTAGTGTTGTGTTGGGCAGTTGGATGTGAACAGGGCGTAGCGTTGGGCAGTTGGAGGTCAGCCGCCAGCAGTGATGGATGTGGGGAGAGATGCCATATATATATTATGACTTTTGAAGGCTATTAACGTATACACCTAGTTTGTTCTCTGTCAAAACCTTTCATTTGCTAACTATGCCTATCAGTAGTTAGTGCCTTCAGTAGTTAGAATCTTTTGTTTAGCTGGCAGTATTGGCGCTCGCTGTATTGCACTAGTTCGAGTAACGAAGATTTTTGTGAGGTAAGTGATTCCTGAAAGGTATAGGTTATTGTTAGTCAGGGCCTTTCTTTTTTGGGGATTATTGAGAGTCAGACTGCGTTGCGCTAAAAATATTGTGTGTCAGTTTAATGATGATCAGAGTAAGTTGAAAGAAAGCTGTCTGAGTACGTTCGGTTTTACTCAGCCGTCTCTGTATCAAATAACGTAAGACTTTTTCCAGCACAGTCATTCTTAATTTTTCTAAGGGGACGTTTCAATGGGCCCAGGCGAGGCGTAAAGCTTTGTATGAGCAGTAGACAAGGGTACACAAGCGGGCCTTCGGCTCTGAAAAACGTTCCGTTGAATGGTTCGCACGCTGACACTTTTTGATGGCCCAGCATTGAAATCTGCAGCAATTTTCTGAAGGGTTGCACTTCCCTCACGTTCAACGATTCTCGTCAGTCGTCATTGGTCCCGTTCTTACAAGATCTTTTTTCGGCCGCAACGATGTTGGAGATTTGATGTTTTACCGGATTACTGATATTCACAGTACACTCTTAAAACAGTCATACGGGAAAATCTCCACTTCATCGCTACCTCGGAGATGCTGTGTCCCGTCGCTCGTTCGCCGACTATAACACCACGTTCAAACTCACTTAAATGTTGATAACCTGCCATTGTAGCAGCAGTAACTGATCTGACAACTGTGTCAGATCCTTGTTTTCTTATATACGCGTTGTCGACCGCAGCGCCGTATTCTGCCTGTTTACATATCTCTGTATTTGAATACGCATGGCTATACCAGTTTCTCTCACGCCTCAGTGTAAAATAAGTGTCATATGGCCCCTGACATTGACTTCAATGCACTCTTTCGAATTATAATCAGCGACAGAAAACAGGAAGCAAAATATTACCTACAACTTGTGTATGAAGTAGCCTGACGTTATACGAGGGTTGGAACTTCGATAGTGGCAACTATCTACTTACAACGTATCTACATAAATACAAATAAGAATTTGCGTTTGTTCAAAGTCTTAATCGCCGATTATTTTGAAATTTTGAGACAACGTTGCATTCCAATACGTGCATGTTTTTATGTACCTCCTGGAGCGCCGTCTCTACACTCTAAAAACTGTTCAAATGTCTGTGAGTTCTTAAGGGACCAAACTGCAGAGGTCTTCGGCCCCTAGACTTACACACTACTTTAACTTAAACTAACCTGTACTAAGAACAACACACACACCCATGCCCGAAGGAGGACTCGAACCTCCGGCGGGTGGGGTCTACACTCTAAAACAAAAAAATAAGAATTTGCGTTTGTTCAAAGTCTTAATCGCCGATTATTTTGAAATTTTGAGACAACGTTGCATTCCAATACGTGCATGTTTTTATGTACCTCCTGGAGCGCCGTCTCTACACTCTAAAAACTGTTCAAATGTCTGTGAGTTCTTAAGGGACCAAACTGCAGAGATCTTCGGCCCCTAGACTTACACACTACTTTAACTTAAACTAACCTGTACTAAGAACAACACACACACCCATGCCCGAAGGAGGACTCGAACCTCCGGCGGGTGGGGTCTACACTCTAAAACAAAAAAAAAAGAGGCACCACCATTGAATTATCCGAATGGGGCGCAAATCGGTAGGTGAACTTACATGTACAAACAAATGATTACTATTTCAGAAAAACTGGATAGCTTCTTTAAGAGAAAGAGCTTCACGAATTGAACAACACAATAACGCGTCGGTCCACCTCTGGACCTTTTGGAAGCTGCTACTCGGCTTAGCATTGATTAACAGAGTTGTCGGATGTCCTCCTGAGCGATATAGTGCCAAATTCTGCCCAACTGACGCGTTGAATCGTTAAAATTCCGAGATGTTTGAAGTGCTCTCCCAGTAACGCTCGAAACGTTCTTAACTAGGAAGAGTTCTGGCGACCTTGCTAGCCAAGGTATGGTTTGGCAAGCATGAAGCAAGCAATTGAAACTCTCGCCGTGTGTGGGCGGGCATTATCTTGCTCAAATGTAAGCCCGAAATGGCTTTCCGTGAAGGGCAACAAACCGGGCACGGAATATCGTCGACGTACTGATGTGCTGTAAGGGTGCCGCGGATGAAAACCACAAGGGTTCTGTTATGGAAAGAAATGGCGAGCCAGGCCATTACTCCTGCATGGCCGGCTGCATGGCGTGCGACAGTCAGGTTGGTATCCCATCGCTATCCAGGGTATCTCCAGATACGTTTTCGGCCTGGAATCTCATTGACTGCAATAGATTGTCTTCGTTGATGAGTCCCGCTTTGAACTGAGCCCCGATTATCAACGAAGACGTATCTGGAGCGAGGGTATCTGGAGACGCCCTGTACAGTGGTGGGATGGCATCCAGACTTTCCCCTCCATACATCCTGACAATCAGGACGATCGTCTATAGTGCCATTTCATTTCATAGCAGGAGCCATTCGGTTGTCATACGCGGCACCCTTACAACATTGCAGTACATTCTACGTCCCGATTTGTTGTCCTTCATGGCAAGCCATCCTAGGCTTACGTTTCAGCAAGGTAATGCCCTCCCATGCACGGTGAGATTTTATGCTGCTTGTCTTCAAGCTTCCTGAACCCTACCTTAGACAACAAGGTCACGGCGTCTCTCCCGAAATGAGAACTTTTGGCGCATTATTGGCAGGGCCCTCCAACCGGCTCGGTGTTTTGAGGATCTAATGCGCCAATTGCACAGAATTTAGCACGATATCTCTCAGGAGGACATCTAACAACTCTATCAATCAATGCCAAGCCGAATAACTGCTTGCATAAAGGCCAGAGGTGGACTTACAAGTTATTGACTTGCTCAATTTGTGACGCTCCTTCTCTTGAATAAATCATAATTTATTCAAGAGAAAGAGTTTCACAAATTGAGCAACTCCATAACTTGTAGGTTTACCTCTGGCCCTTACGCAAGCAGTTACTCGGCTTGCCCGCTGCAGTGGCCGAGCGGTTCTAGGCGCTTCAGTCCGGAACCGCGCGACTGCTACGGTTGCAGGTTCGAATCCTGCTTCGGGCGTGGATGTGTGTGATGTCGTTAGATTAGTTAGGTTTAAGAAGTTCTAAGTTCAAGGGAACTGATGACCTCAGATACTAAGTCCCATAGTGCTCGGAGCCATTTGAACCATTTTAAGTTATTCGGCTTTGCATTGATTGATAGAGTTGTTAAATGTCCTCATTTGTTTGCCTGTACATGTACATGACATTTACCGATTTCCATCCCATTCACGTAATACCTATGTTTTGCGTCCTTTTTTTTTGTCTTAGAGTGTATATAAATACATACTTAATATAGATAGGGCAAACTTATCAAAAATCTCTAAAAGTACTTGACCGAAATTTTTACCCGTTAATCCAATGAATATTTGGACAGACGTAAACTGTATAATTTTAATTTGTACAGAAATATACCAACAAAATACCAGTGGCTTTAGAGGATGTCTTGAGGAACAAATCGAGTATAGAACACCGTGTCCGGAAACGTCAAAATTATAGGCATCATCGCCTCTCACTAGGCCACCCTCTCGGCAGCAGACGTGTTTTTGTACGCTGACGGACAATAGACGGAACGTAGCGCAATGCTGTTTGTTATTCATTGATCGCGAATGCTTGTTACGATCACCAGTGGAGAAGATCGAACTAGTGCTGGGTAAGAAAACCTTTGAATGCGACGCTCTGTTACCCTGGCGAATGACAGTTTTGGACTTGGGTTTCCTTGAGCAGGTTTTCTCCTGGAGCCCTCTAAAATCTCCAATGTTGTTCGATATACAGGAGAAAAATAAACTGCAGATGGAAACCTTTGTCCAGAACCGTAATTCACAAAGACAATAGAGTATCGTATTAATAGGAGACAAGGCTTTTCTACGCAGCAGCTTGCTCCATCTTCTCCACTAGCGATCGTGGCCATCAGTCACCATTACTGAATAACAAACAACAATGCGAGACAATCCGCCAACGGTCCGTCAGCGTACAGTCACGTTTGCTGCCGAAGGGGTGGCCTACTGGCAGGCGCCAGCGGCTTTAAATTCGACAGTCTGTAGTGTCATTGGATAATGCTTCCAGACACGAATTCTTGTACCGTGTTTGTTCCTCGAGACACACTCTACAACCCTGCGAAGTTTGTCGCAACATTTCTGGGACACATTGTATAACACAGGGTGACTCAAAAGCTGCGGTACAACTTTTATGTGTTATAGCACATAAACTAATTAAGATGTTGACACCTTGTTTGACTTACATGACACATTATCTCACAAAGTTTTCATGCCATTCAGTCAGTTTCAACATGTGCGCCTCTGGTGACACTATGACATCCAGTCTATATTCAAGCTCTACTCACACTCGGCGCAACAAATTCGCGTCAAGTGTGTCAATGGCAGCAACGATTCGGTACTTTAAATCACATATGTGGTTGACAGGAGTTTGGCAGACTCTGTCCTTGACATACCCACATAGAAATAAGTACATCAGTGTAATGTCAAGCGACCTGGGAGGCCAGCGAACTGGACCATTCCTGCTAATCCAGCGATCTGGAAACACCTGGTCTAGAACATCTCGTACAGTCTGAGCCAAATTAAGCGGGTCACCGTCTTGCCAGTCAGCCAGTGGTGGTAACATAAACAGCTCCAGCATACTACGGTAATTGTCAGAAATAATTGTTTCTTCCGAGAGAAAAAATGGTCTCACAATGTGATCAACCATCAAAAAACACCATGTATTCACTTCTGGCTGTCTTGTAACATTTCCCGTCACATTATGCGGATAGGTTGTACCTCATATGCGAACTTTGTGCTTGTTTACCTTACAACACATAAACCAGTACACGTAGAATTGCATACAGCATGCACCGAGAGCAGATGTGTATCGAACATGAGTACCATTCAGAGGCTACCTGAAGCATTAGCACGATTCGACTTTATGGGGTTTGATGCTTCAGTAAAACACGTGCAAGGAATAATTATGTACTCACAGTCATAGATCATATTTTACGATACGCAGGAATGTTTGCAATGCCAAATTAACAGGCGAGCAGCAACATTGGGACAAGCACTTGTGAATAATTGGATACTGAAGTTTGGAGTACCTGAAACAATAATAACAGACCAGCGGACGAACTTCATGTCAGATCTGTTCAAGTGAGTTACTGAAGCTGAAGAGGTTAAGGACGAGTTCTGTCCATCAACAAGCCAATGGAAGAACTGAAAGAGTGCATGGGACAATAGGGAAGATGCTTGGACACTACACTGACTCACATCACACCAACTGCCATACCTATCTGAAGTACTTTGTCTATTCCTATTACTCAAAGCAGCGTACGAATACAGGATAATCGCTATATGAAGCAGTATATAGTCATAACATCCCATCACCATTCGACATGTTGGAAGCGAAGAAAGGGAAGACTGGAGAGCCTGTTAAGGTACGTGCCAGTGTGATTCGAGAAATTTGAAATAGGGTACAGAGAGCAAATACACGAGCACTGGACAAACAGAAAGAAGCAGTGGGCTGTATGGCAAGTGTGCCACAGTGCAAGATTGGTCAGTGGGTGATGCTACCAGCTTCGTATATGCCGAAGGGAAAGACAAAGAAGTTTGCAAAGTACCGGGTGATCAAAAAGTCAGTCTAAATCTGAAAACTGAATAAATCACGTAATAACGTAGATAGAGAGGTACAAATTGACACATGTGCTTGGAATGCCATGGGGTTTTATTAGAACCAAAGAAATACAAAAGTTAAGAAAATGTCCTACAGATGGCGCATCATCTGATCAGAATAGCAGTAATTAGCATAACAAAGTAAGACAAAGCAAAGATGATGTTCTTTACAGGAAATGCTCAATATGTCCACCACCATTCCTCAACAATAGCTGTAGTCGAGGAATAATGTTGTGAACAGCACTGTAAAGCATGTCCGGAGTTATGGTGAGGCATTGGCGTCGGATGTTGTCTTTCAGCATCCCTAGAGATGTCGGTCGATCACGATACACTTGCGACTTCAGGTAACCCCAAAGCCAATAATCGCACGGACTGAGGTCCGGGGACCTGGGAGGCCAAGCATGACGAAAGTGGCGGCTGAGCACACGATCATCACCAAACGATGTGCGCAAGAGATCTTTCACGCGTCTAGCAATGTGAGGTGGAGCGCCATCCTGTATAAACATCGTACGTTCCAGCAGGTGTTTATCAGCCAGTCTGGGGATGATGCGATTCTGTTACATATCGGCGTACCTCTCACCCGCCACGGTAGCAGTTACAAAACCAGAATCACGCATTTCCTCGAAGAAAAAAGGCCCCATAACGGTAGATGTGGTAAATCCAACCCATACCGTGACTTTCTCGTCGTGCAATGGAATTCCACGACAGTTCTAGGATTTTCGGTTGCCCAAACTCTGCAGTTGTGGGCGTTGACAGACCCTCGGAGCGTGAAATGAGCTTCGTCGGTCCACAACACGTTACTCAACCAATTGTCATCTTCCGCCATCTTTTGAAACGCCCACACCGCAAATGCCCTCCGCTTCACTAAATCGCCAGGTAACAGTTTATGACGCCGATGGATTTTGTACGGATAGCATCGGGGGGCACGCCTTAGTGCCAACCAAACAGTAGTGAATGGAATGCCAGTGTGACGTGCGACTGCACGAGCGCTGACTTCCCCGTGCATAGACGAACCCGCTACAGTCTCCATTTCTTCCTGAACTGTCTCAGCAGCATTACGCCTTGCGCTCGGTCGGCCACTACGGGGTCTATCTCTAAACAACCCGTGGCTTCGAACTTCGAAATCATGCTCGCCACAGCTGCATTTGTAACCGGACCTTTACCCATTCGAATCCCCTTCCTATGACGATAGGATCGTAACGCTGAACTAGCACATTCCCCATTCTGATAATACAGCTTCACTAAATGCACCTTTTCAGGTAACGTCAACATGCTGCGACTGCTGCTGCAACTGATTCTCTCTCTCATTACAGCTCCTTTTATACACGATTGTCATGCGCAGTCACTGACGTTTTGCTGTCCAGCGCCATCTGTGGAACATTTTGTGAACTTTGTTTTTTTTTTTTTGTTCTAATAAAACCCCATGTCATTCCAAGCAGGTGTATCAATTTTTACCTCTCTATCTACATTATTCCGTGGTTTATTAAGTTTTCAAATTTATACTGACTTTTTGATCACCCAGCATCAGGGGCCATACCAAGTGGTAGAGACTACGTTGCCAGTAAATGTCAAGACTCAATTGCCGGCGGGAATGATAATTGTGCATGTTGGGCGGTTGAAACTATGTCAAGGGAATCCAGAAGTTCTTCCAGAGATAGTAGATGCGGATTGGAAAGGGTGAATGAGGCGAAAGGTATTGGAAGGTAAACAAGAGGTTGTGAATGAAAATGTAACGAGGAACCTGTATGGATTAAGGCCTAGGAAATATTCATTTAATATTTTGTTTAGGTTAGGTATAGATTTAGTGTAATTAGTTTAAGCAGCTGCGGAGCACCAATGAAATAAGGGGGAGGAAAGCAATAGGTATACTTGCCCGTAGGTGAGGTTTAAAGAAGTACGTATTGTATAACACTACTACGACAACTGCGTGGAGAAGTAATGCAGTATGCCAGAGCTGCAGAAGAAGCAGTTAATCAGAATATCAGGGAACGACAAACCGAAGTAGAAGTCTTAGCTGAGGATGTACACCTGACAAAATGGTTGCAGTCCATAGAAGCTAGTGTTTGGGAAGCACGAGGGAAAGTAACAGATCTACAGAAGGTTATGCAGCAGGCTGTAAGAGGTGTAAACTTGTCACCAGAGCAGTGTTTGGAGGCTGCAACGAGGGAAAGTCCACATTGAACCTCCCTCAGATTTAGTGGTAAAGTGACCCAGTAGATGGCCCGTCAAAAACTAAACACCAATGAAGCACGAAAACAGGAAGAATATGTACTGAACTATGAAAAAAGAAGCAAAATAGAAAGAGTGAACGGCCAAAGCTCAATATGTGTAATATCGAGGGCAATTTCATAGCGCCGGCGTTGTGGTTATGTGGTGACGGTGTTGGACTGTGCAATGGGGATCTGTGTTCAAATCTCTCTCTCGTTCCCCTTTCTTTCAACAAAATCATGAATTGTCCATTTAGTCACTGACGCTTCTGTTCGCTGTATTCAAATTTGTGTCTGTGTCGTGGTTTAACGACTATTTGCAACAGCGAGGAGTAAAAAAAAGGACCTCCACACCTCCTATTTGATCTACACAAGTATCACAAGTTATGGCTCTTGTGTTCCGTTTTGGAAGTATTGACTCTTGAACTCCTATGTTGTAATATAGTTCATAGCCGTTTCTTTGTTGTTTTCATTTCTGTGAGAGGTCTATGTGGCATCTCAACAGCTCTCAATATTCATCACATTTCTTGTGACAGTAATGTAGTCTTACCACATGGCTCATATTCTATAACCAGTGTATAGAATGACTACAGAAATAGAACAGACGCGTCAATGACCAGACGGAAAGATCATAATTTTGTGATAAAGGAGGGGGGAGGAGAAAGATTTGAACACGGATTTCCTGCTTCGGAGTCCAACACCATAACCACACAACACCGACACTGATTCTTAACAGTCGCATGTCGCATTCGCTCAATGTTTCGTATGTGAACTTCGACTGTTCACTGCTTCTGTTATGCTTCTTTTTTCACGGTTTAGTACACCTTCTTCCTGTTTTCATGTTTCATCTATGTTCAGTTTTTGAGAGGCTATCCACTGAGTCATTTTACCACTAAATCTGAGGGGGATGTGATGGGGAGTTAATCTTGTAAGGAAAGTACAGAAGGAACTACTGGCGGAGTTGAGATTCGTTTTAGAACCCAAGGACAAAAATTACATTTTTATTTCAAGGTAGTCACGGTATCGGTGAGCACTGGATGAGCGATAGTCTACATTTCCTTTTCTTTACCAGTAGCAGGGAAACTAACGCATTACGAGTGCTACATAATTCATGCGTATCCTGTCAAGTGGGGGATACTGAAGAAATCTGTGAGAGTAAAAACGCAATGGCCGACCGCTGTAGCCAAGCGGTTCTAGGCACTTCAGTCCGGAACAGCGCTGCTGCTACGGTCGCTGGTTCGAATCCTGCCTCAGGCATGGATGTGTGTGATTAGGTTAGTTAGGTTTAAGTAGTTCTAAGTTCTAGGGGACTGACGACCTCAGATGTTGAGTCCCATAGTGCATAGAGCCATTTGAACCATTTTTGAAAAAAGCAGTGAGTGCCATTAATTGCAAAAGACAGGGAAAGATATATAGAAATGGAGGAAGCAAAGTTACAAAAATGTCACTGAGCACAAATCACAATCTGTTCGGATGTGATAACGGGAGAGGGCCAGGATTCCTGTCCAGTGAAATTGCTAATGTGACAAAAGGGGGTAAGAGAACGCAATAAAGAAGTGATCGAGCCAGAATTCTACTTTCAACAGATCGATGTGTATTGGTTGTACTCTAGCTTTGATAAGATGGTAGTGGTTAGTCGTTTCGAGCAGGGGGAGCTTACATCAGCAAAGAGGCTACAATTAAATGGGAGTGCTTTGTTATTAAAGGGAACAGTGTGCGAATAATGGGGTGTACTTTCTGTCTGCCTGCCACGATTTCAGGGATACCTCGCTTGAATATTTCGCAGCCTTGTTTGTATTGGCCGAAGGAGCCCCTGGAAGTGCTACCTCCGCATATCTAACCATTTTAAATCAAACTCTAGGGCCAGAATTAATGTATTCTATAAACACGCCTCTGAGCCAGCGGGACGGAGGAGTCTCTGTGGAAACCTTTTTGCACCACATAAATTCACACTGTGCAAATCAGTAACAGAAAGAGGCAACATTTATTACTGCCATATCAACCGCCACAGCGGCACTTGTTCTGCTGAGCATCGTCCTTCTTTTTGAATGTAGAAGACGAAGCACGAGACAGAGCTCGGACCCAGCCGTCATTCAGATTCCAGTGGAATGGATACTTTGAGCATAAAATCAGCAGAAGGATCCTGAACATACAAGGGGTAGTATTAAGAATAATTGAGAGTTAGATATGATTGTGCAAGAAGCCTAGTAATGAAATACGTTCTATGGTGTGTGAGGTAAAAGACAAGGCAAAGGACCCTATTGGAAATGTGTAAGGTTAAGGGAACCAATTGTTAGAATAATTATTAAGAGATGAAACAGGGCCAGAAGGGCCAGCCACCGGGAACTCTAGCGAAAAGGATAAGCTAGTTTGGTCGACCCGAGAAATTGGGTCTTGATAAAAATGAGGGCAATGTAGCGCATTGACCGTATTCGGTCAAAAAATACGACAGAGCGTAAGTTGCAACAGAGCCAGCCGCAGGCGGGCGAGAGTGTTATTCGTTGCCAAGCAAAACATGGCCGATTGGCGTTTTAAAACAGATCTGCCATGGCGCGTATTAGCACTCAGATATTCGTGTACCAAATCATTCTCATCTCATTATCACAACCTACACCATGAGCCTGTAACACCCAGAGTGAATCCCGGAATGCAGAACAAAGGTGTTCAACCACGAGACAGGGCACCCTGCCCTGAAGCACGAAGGAGCCGCCCACTCGCTGGAGGAAGTTCATGGCCGCGCTGACATGATGGTCGCAGCTACAGACGTTTCTGACAGCGACATTTGAGTGATGCTGTGCTCGGCCGTGCTCTTTCGACTGTCATAAATGCCAGACGTCTATTTTTTCGCATGAGAGGCAACTGGACGCCTCCACGAAGCTGTTTCTGATATACTACAGCCAAAGGCAGGAACAAAGAAATTAAGTGAACAAATCTACTGTCGTCCTGCTGCCTCATTTCACTCTCCACAGGTGACAATTCAAGGGTTATTTAACGAATATTACCACTGTAAAACACACATTCCATAATTCTAGATTACAAACTTTATTACCATTCACTTATTTTAAGTCTTTGAAATCATTATAAATGATTATAAGCCTTATTGTTTTGTAGTTATTTTGCCTTCATTCTTTTTGATCATAGATTGTGGATGTAGTCTGTCACTGGGGTTATTGGATATCAGTGATCATTAAAGTGCAGGATTCAATTTTTAGTTTTTTTCATCTTGGTTTTATTGCAACCTTTTTTCTTCAACAACAGTGATCGAGTGCATGCAAAATTAGACCCACACATATCGGTAAAGTATGCAAAAAAAAATTGAGACAAGAATCCTAAGAGTCACCACCATTTCGATCGTTAATTTAAATGAATCAAAAATTTTGCCTCTTCAGCTGCTGATGTATTGTGAACCCACTGTAATTCCCAACTGCAAATAAATAAATAAAAGGTCATTCATCACACAAGCACAAGGGAGTAGCAGCATGGTCCCTTTTTGCTTTAACTTTACTGGAATGGTTCCTGTGATGTGTTTACCAATCTTCATGTCCTCCAGGCTAAATGAGCTGTATGATTCTGGTTCACTACTTTCCATTTAACAACCATCGAGATCTGTTTCTAACAATAAAGTGAGCTTGCTGCATACACACAATTATAAATTAACACAGATCCTGCAGCAGCTCTATTGCCTCAATGCATGCAGCTTTCACGAAACAATCTGCAATCACTCGCATAGTAATGGACTAACCACTCAGAATATTTCTTGCTACCAATTCCAACAGAATAGAAATGGGTCACTATCTAGAATTTATAGTGAATCAATACATTGCCGATAATTGTCCAAAAACGTTTCTACTATAAGTTCAGGTCTTTAATCTGCAATTTCCGTGCACTGTAGCAAACTTTCCGACTTTACACTGGCCACAAAATAATTCTCTCTCAAATTGTTTCCCTACTACTGGCTACTTATTTAACAAAACTACATAACTACTAGACTGTACAAGTCTATTTCGACTCTCGACATTCGAAGCTTACTTAAAACCTTAAACTTCAGATTGATATCAAAAATAGTACTTGGTGGTCCTGTTCACGTTTCCCTACATGGATTCCCCAGCTGAAATCCACTACATAACTTATAGTTTCGGATTCAGTATGCTATAGACCAAAATTGCTCAAGACCTGATATGCAACTTGACAGATCATGGTTCAACGTCAGCTGTCTATATGCCTCATATTAAACCGTCAGGGCACCATTCTACAAAGAAATGTACGAGTCTTTTTTCTCTGAGTGCAAGATAGCGAAAAAAAGGCACCAATGTTCCCAATTCAACTTTCGCTGACCATTTGTTAATCATAGGACACAATCCTAAAGACGTATAAGACGTCCAGATCTTGCACTCAGAGAAAAAAGGCTTTTGGCTTAACATCTTAGAAGAGATAGATATTTCTAAACACTTATTTCTGAAGGACAGTCTCATTCTGGACTAACAGTTTCAATTACACAATAAAAACGTTTTTCAAGGTATAGAGCCACTAATTAAAAATGGGCTGAATTGCGATACTCTCCTCAATGTAGACTCTTAAATATCATTTTCCTTTACAGTTTTATATTTTCCATGTACATTTTGAACTATACTTCATTTATAAAGTAAGACCGTTACAGTATGTTGTAACTTTCGTGCTCTGATTCCTGTTGTTGCCTGTAATGATAAATTGTCTATGCAGTGCCTCGTTACTCTTGTCTGTAATTTGATCACTTCTTGCTAGATGGTGCGAATCTGTTTTCTGTCCATCTCATGGCTGCCTTGGCCTGTTACCCGTCTAGTGTGATGGCAGTTTGATGCAATTTGATGCAGTTGCTTGGCTGTAAGTGACCTCGTGACTGCCATTGTATTTCATTGGAACATTTTATTCCAACTGACAAACATGTTATATTTTCACAGTTTAATTTTTATTCCTGTGGTAATTTCAGTCTGACAAGAGCATTTTTGCTCAGATGTTTTTCACCTATTGTGTAATTACATATAAGCACAATGTTTGTACATTTTATAGAGGTAAACCTATTAAGTATATTGTATTGTTTAGCCATGACATTATATTTTATAGATAATCATATGTAATTTTTAATCTGATGAAGACCGCCTTAAAGCTGTCGAAACCTTGGTCAATATGACAACAATTTTGCAGCCAAGGTGGCTGTACATGTATCCTGTAATTAAGTTAATGCACAGTTGCTGGACTTCAGCCAATAACAATGTTTGAAATCTCACAGTTGTTATATCTGGGAAAACCTCTTACAAGTAGTTTTCGAACATGCATTGAAGTACTTCTAAACAGCTCCAAATCATTTGCACGATCCTGCAAATTTATGTCTCCTGGATGCATTTTAGGGCTCTCAAAACTTCTGCAGGATTTCTAGAGCCTCTTTTGAGATCCTATTTCTTTGTTGCCAACGTCTTAATGTCAAAAATACCACTGGACACATCACAGCAGTTACTGAGCTGCTGAAACCTCTCCTTCAAAGACATAATAGTGGTGTATGCCACAACATGGAAGAAGTTTGCCCTTAAGCAGTTCTGTTCCCTGGAATGGGTTCATCCTCACTCTCATAAAAAAAAACTGCCTTTTAATAGTTACAGATCTGGATTCTGTTCACTCAGCAACATTTCCTAAAAATACAACCAAGTCCCTTGCTTTCTCCTTAGCCTTTTCAAAACTGTTGGCTCTATATTTTTCAATAACACTAAGTGTTGGTTTTATTAATTTTACTGCAGTGTCTAATTGCATACCTTCTTGTTGAATTGATTTATTTATTTATTATTGGAATAAATGTTCACAAGTTGTGCGTAAGTTACATAAATTACAGAGCTTAGTGATATCACACCTTGTTCATCACATTTCAGTGTTCACTGATTAATTGACTCTGTTGGTATGAAGAAGGACATTACACCAAATACAGCACACAAAGAAAACTTAAAATATGATATGTGTTTCAAAAGACTCTGTATTTCAGAGAAATACATTGCATCATTTATGTATGTGTTCTTTAACTCTGTTAATGCATGCCTTATGTTATTAAGCTCAGACCTTACAACCTGAACACTTTCAATCCTAGCCTCCCATCTTGTATCACACAGCAGCTCAGAGTCAGGTTTATGTAATTCTTGAGTGCTTCCCAGCACTTCACAGCTTTATTTTTGTGTATGATATCCTTCATGATAGATATAATCTCATCAGAAAGTATGACAATGATTTCATTTTGTATGTCCTGATTTAAGTAAGTAACCAACCTTCCAGGTTTAGCTACGTGATGAAAATGGTTGTTTAATGCAGGATTGAACTTGGTCATTAATTCTACTTGCCGAAAAAAGTTTCCTTCGACTGGATTTCCCAAAATTTCATGGTCGCCTCTTGAAGGAAAATTTCCTTAGAGAGGAAACAACCTATGGAAAGTAACCTTACCAAAACCGATCTCCATCTCCGCTCCTCCCATCCTCTTGCACATTTCAGTAATATGATTTCGAGACTTTTCATCGTTAATGAGAACTTTTGACAAGTTCCCCAGGATCTTAAACCATTTCTTGTGGTAGTACCAGCACTCGAATTGATCAACTTACAATAAAGTCAATAAACAGCATATTTTGTTGAAGAACATACAACCCACTTTTGCTTAACTTTTTCATCGTTTGAATGATGACAGAAAGCAATGAAAAACGGTAAAACAAATTCTTGTCTCACTGACCATAGGAAATGTGACTTTTTTCATCAATGTCTTGCAGACCTTCCTTCAGTTGTTCCTGTCACACAATTGTCATTTATAATCTCCATCCAGGTTTCCAGATTGCTAAGATCATTGACAATTTGAAAGCTGTTATCTTCTTCAGATGATTTTATTTCGTCTTGGAGATATTGGCCTGCTCCAGCTTCTTCCACAGCAACATTATTATTAGCTATTTCTGCTGTTGGAGTAGTTTCACCAGCCACTAGTTCCTGCTTGCACAATATGTATTATTCTTCATCATTATCAACTGATGAAGCTTTAATAACACTACACTCTTTCGCATCACACTGTACATTCACTGAAACACTGTCAACTCGGTTTAAAAATTTGTTTAATGTCCCCTTTTGCCACAACTGCTCTTTTAGGATGTTATATCTACCTGTTCTTTTTTTTTTTTACACCAATCTACCATAAAACAAGTGACAGGCTCTGAAAGTACTAGACACAGACCACAGACTGCTTTTGTGCTTCACAGCTGACTGAGCTGCACCATCAAGATACCAGAAACAGTACAGTCCTTTACTTGAACAAACCCTTCCATGAACTGGCAGTGGAAATCCCAAACCGCTTCTTGGTCTACATGGCAAACTTTGTTCAGCAGGCAGGGCAAAGCTCTCTTGCCAGTGACATCAAACGTTTCTGGTATATATGCTCAGGCCAGCGACCGATTGGAACAGAAGTGGAAATTCCTATTTTCATTGGTTCACTGGCAGAATGACTGCTGCATCATTTATCAAAGCTGCCTAGTTTAAGAAAAAAAAAACAATGACGATGTCTCAGCAGTGGGATTAGTGAGAATGAAACCTGTTAACATTCTAAAGTTAAAGACTTTTTTATTTTATTTCAACAGAGAACTAGACTATATTAAGAGCAAATATTTACAGGGCTCAAGACGGGGCCCCCAAATTCAGATCCCTCCATGCCTGTGGTACCCTTAAATGGGCCCTGTCTCTGACTGCTCCCAACTTTGACTGGTACTGGTTCTCATCATCCCACCACTAATACTACAACATATACAACACAGATATGTAAGTTACCATATATATATATATATATATATATATATATATATATATATATTAATTACCATACATAAGCCTTGTTTCAACATGCATTAACAATGGACATCGAGCAAGAGTAAAGGCGTGTTAGCGTATATGACACAGTAGGTTTCCCAGCATATAAAGCCAGTCCCACTGGCGCAGCTTCGATGGAAAACAGCACCTCGAAATTGTTGGTTATTCAGATGAATGCAGCATCCTGAGTGCTCCTTGATCTCTGTCTCCCCCATATATGACGCCCAGACCTACTGTCAACACATTGCTCACAATCAGGTGAGCGAGTCTTGTATTTCTTGCCAAAAGAAAGGCTTGACAGTAGTCACAGCAATTTCCAGCTGCTTAAAAATAGTAACTCACCCCTGCCTGGGAACAACAAATGCAGTGGGGCTGCGCTACACCTGGTGCAATATTTTATAGCCAGTAAACAAATAATTTGTCATGTGCAGTATTTTATGGAATAGTAAACAAATAACTTTATAGTAATTTTACCAATTCTTAATTTGTGAGTCTGATATGCTACAAGTATTACCAGTAGCCTTTTGAGACTAAACCAATTTATAACGGAAAGCGAGATATGTATTGCAACAACATCAAACTTGGTACAGGTTTTACTGATCCTCTGACATTTTGCAGGCTATGGCCTCTAAGTGCAATCGACAGTAGAGTTAATTTACGATAAATGTAGATAATATTCGAGGGAAGATGGGAAAATAATGCACAATAATTTGTACCAAGAAGATTAATAGGTAACAAAACAAAAAAATCACAAACGAATTTATATCTTTTCCCTACCTACATATAGTCCCCAACGTCCTCAACACATTTCTCACATCATGGTGGCAGTTTCAATATGCCCTGTTTATAGAAGTCCATTTTTTGTAGTATAGCTGTGAATTGCTGATTTCACTTCTGCATCTATCGCTAACTGTTGACCAGTAAGGAACTTCTTCATGGAACCAAACAGATGAGTAGTATATAAATGAGAGATCTCATGCAAAGAGCATATTGGAGTAAAAATTCCAGCATATAAACCAAGATTCTAGTTCTGCCATATCCCTCCAACAAAAGTGTATGTGTACCCAAAAATTCTCAAAAATTAAATTAAAAAAACTAAGTTCATTCAAATTCACTAACATGAATTGAACGATCTTTATTTTTTTTACCTTGATACATAAAATTCAACCCCATAATTTTCTCTAATTTTTAATCCTCTGAAAACATTTTAGTATAATGATCTGGAAGAGTAATCTTCAACTTATCATCTAAAAGTAATAAAACTTTTTCAGAACATTTAATTGACAAAATTTCAAGTTTGGAAACATTGCAAGAGTTATGTTTTTCTGTATTCAATGAATAATGTTTTTCAAGAATCCTTACTATAACTGTTAAGTTCAGTTACTAGATTTTCAATACTATAAATATTGTCCATTTGGTTTTGATTTTATTTATATAGAAAAAATTTAAGTTTTCAAAAACTGAAATGTTTAAAGAGAGGAACGTTCCTCTCTTTAACATTTTAATTTTTGAAAATCTAATTTATTTCAGTTTTTATCTTCTCTTTTTAAAAGCAATATTACAAAATGAAATGAAAACATGGAGTTAAAACTTCTTCAAATTTTTCCAATTTTTTAATCATTTCTAGAATAAAAAATTTTCAGTTAGCATTCTTTGTTGTGAAATTATTTTACCATATGTAATATCATATGCAAAAGTCTCATTAGAAATACTTTCATAAAAAACTAATATAACATCAATGTTATTTTTTGAGTAGTTACATTCATTCTTCTAGACATATTTATGACATAGATAGTAGAATTGTGAATAAAATTGAACGGACTTACATTTACATCGTTATGTATTCTTTTAAAATCTCTAAAACCATCATAAGTTTTTAAAATTCTTCAGGAAACGCTTCATTTCTTCCATTTTTCACATAGATATTTTGCAATTTAACATAATCAAATAAAGAATAATGATTAACCGATTATTTTTTCGATTAGTTCAGTAAACAACAAAAACAAAGTAGGGCATATCAGATTTGGTAGAATTGTAGTAATTAGTAATATCTAGCTCAAAACTTCTTTTTCCATTTAATCCAGCATATTCAATTGTTAGTAGTTCAATTCAAGCGAACATTCTGGTTCATATTTAACAACAGGAACATGAATTACCACAATTTTTACAAAAACTTTACCTTCTTTTGGAGGTGTACTATTACCATTATCAGTAGTCCAACGAAGAATAGAATCTTCTTGATCATTTCTTGAAATCAATGCAAAATTTTCAGCTGAATCACTGTCCTGCATAATTTCTTTGTAATCTTTAAAAAATCCACCAAGTAATTCTAATGTATAAAGTACTTCATTTTGTTTTGTTTAAATTTTTCCATTGTTAAGAATATGTCCTATATTGAATTCATTTCATAGAGATGAAGTTAATCAAAGAAGAGTTGGGCAAGAAATAAGAGGAAGTTCTATTCTAGTTAAAGAATTGTTTCGTTTTTCCATTGTAATAACATCAAACACTTTTAATACTTAATTATCAATTACTTTAATACTCGATTTAGCATCACATACTGAAAAATATGTTCCATGTGTGTGAATAACATCAAAGGTCATATGAAATTGAGAACAATTAGGATAAATCCAACAATCAACAATATTAATATTAATATTAATTTCTGTCAGTTTATGAAGAAGTTTTAAATTATTTTTTTGGTTTCTCATTAACAGGAAATGAGGAAAACCGATACCTCTCGATATTGTTCATGATTTATTAAGGGAAAGTTTAATAATTCATTTTTAAAATTACTAATACATAAGCACCATCGAAATCAACCACATTATCATTTTCAGCAATTATATTTATTTCTCAATCTGAATAGTATTAAAAATCAGAATATTTATAGGATGATTTCCTTCATAAAAAATTGGCCCCCCAAATTTCTCTATGAAAATGATCATTATGTTTAACAAACATTCCATCAGCTAAATTAAAATATATTAATTCAAACTGAATAACTTTAGGAACATCGTTAGCTACATTTTTTCATTAGCTATAATAATTTCATTAGCTACAATAATTTCATTATTAAATCCTAAAACTTGGCCAATCTCCTTTATGTATAAATAATTTAAAATCACTTTCAATAACAACACTATTTAAATTTTGCCTTCTTTAATGCTTATAGTAGGTTTTTTCAATTGAATAAATTTTTCTTAATTTTTCAAGCTATACTGACCAGCCACGTGGGATTAGCTGAGCGGTCTAAGGCGCTGCAGTCATAGACTGTGCAGCTAGTCCCAGCAGAGGTTCGGGGTCCTCCCTCGGGCATGGGTGTGTGTGTTTGTCCTTAGGATAATTTAGGTTAAGTAATATATAAGCTTGGGGACTGATAACTTTAGCAGTTAAGTCCTATAAGATTTCACACAATATACTGACCAACAGCAACTTCTGCCGTTTTTTCGTCAGTAAACAATCTATTATTTGATGATGTGATATTTGGAGTTAGTAAAGTTGAAAAAAAAACAATTAATGAGACATTAGTATAACTGTCTCCTATAGTTACAGTTAAACTTTTTTCAGAGCAGATGAATTACAGCTCAGTTGAAATAAACTACTCATTAATATTAATAAAAGTTATTTAAGCAAATAATACATTTGGAACCAAAAATAAGAATTCAGGAAAGGAAATTAAAAAATAAAAATGGTTAACATTTACCAAATTCTATTCAATGTGCAATTATAGGACCAGCTGTTTCTCGAAACACAATATTAATCATCAATCAAGCTCCAGGATGGTTATACTGGAAAAAGTTAATCATTTGTATGATTGTTGTAAAAGTTTATATCAATCAAAACACCAACAAATTAAAAAATATGTCAAAAAATGAAGATAAAATTAATGAAAAAATTGCTGCTTTTATTGAAAATAAATATGAAATCATATCGTTAGATGAATGTGAAGATAATTCAGTTACGATTTTGATGACCTTGTTCTTGAAAATCAAGATATAGTTTGGGAATATTTTTACTACAGGTAGATATATAGGAATAGATTGTTTTTGAAAAATACCAAAATATTAGTTAGAGATAATTAGAATTTTTTTAAAATATTTTGGACAAGGTGATACAAATTTTACTCATATTTACCATGAATTTGTTGGCAGAGATTTAATGTGTGATGATTTTGATGGAAGATGTAGTAAATGTTAGAATAAAGATGAAGTTGGCATTATTATGAAAGACATGAAAAGAAAAATTAATAATGGTAAATATAGAGGAAAGATTAAGAACATGCTATATGTTAAATGTATATATTGAAAGTAAATGTTGAACATATATATTGAACATAAATCTTGAAAGTAAACATTGAATGTAAAATAATAATGATTGTTATATTTTCATCCTTAAAAAATATTTACAAAATATGACCCAGAAGTTGTTAAAAAACAGGCCAAATAGAAGAGAAAAGGACAATTAAAGGAAAAGTTTAGAAAATTGAAAAAACAACCATGAACCAAAGATAGGAATTAGAAGATCAATCAATTATTGATGCAATTGAACGAGTTTACCCAGGAATCAGAACATTTGGTGATAATGTTTTGGAAGCAATCGAAGAAAACAGAGTAGTTGATGGATGAATGGTACCTCATAATCAACATAATATAGAAGAATTTAATCGTATTCCATCAATGAAATAATATCATAGTGATAAAAGAGATTATACATTTAGTGAATCAGATATATATAATTTGAAACACATTTATAAAAAAGAAAGAACAAAACTGAAAGGCAAAGTTGTTAAAAAATATAAATGAAGGAACTTTAAAATTGATAAAAAAGAATTTGAAAGAATAGATGTATTAATGAATCTTTTAACTATAAATCAAATTACTATAAATGATTTAGGTACAGAATTCGATTCTGTTGATTTATGAAATTATTCTACAATTTTATTCAACTTAAATGCTGTATACAATGACAATAATACAAATAAAATAAAATCAAGTAAAGGAAATATATATAATATTTTCATTAAAATCATGGTTGTAGTATTTTTCCTAGATTTTTAGAAAGAAATCTTGATGATCGATTAGAGAAAGTTGGTGAATGTTTAGTAATAAAATATTATGAAAAACCGAATGAATATATTTGGATAAATGATGTATGTCAATTAACTAATAGATTAGCAGTAATCTATGGAGAAGAATTAGCTGGAAATAAAAATTATCATAATGAAGAAGTTGGAATGAGACAGATGTTAACAAGCAAATTTAGTAACATTATTATTAATAAACCCAAAGTAGTTACATATTTGACTGGAGTTTCGAGTAATTTCGACATACATTTTGGAAAAGTGAAAACATGAAAAGTATGTATTAAATTATGCTTTAAATAATTTACAAATGCCAGAGATTCACCTACAAGGATATAATTACTGCAGAAAATTTACTAAGCTTGAAGAAACACTAGCAAGTGGTGATCCAGGACTAAATAAATGAGATTAAGAATGTATAAAACACGATATTGTACATAGGAATAATAAAGACTTAGAAAAAATATGTAATGCAGATAAATAACTTCAGTTAGCTGTAAAAGGAAGAATGTATACAAGCAGTGCTTCATTATGAGAAAAATTAACTGCAACTGCAGTTAGAGGAATAATGTATAGAAAATGGAAATGAGGATCAGGTATTGCAAACTGGGGTTTATAAAAAATTCTTTCTTAATTTTTAATCTCTATAAATGAAAATAATACAATTCATAATATCTTGCTACCTAGTGGTAAAACGAAACAAAATTCAGTTAAATGCAAACTCAGTAATGAACAATTAGATAGTATTGAACCACTTTTAACTGAGAAGGTAGAAAAAGAAACTGGTAAAAATTTTCTTGCCACTTCAGGTTTTGTAAAAAAGGTTACTGAATATCTGACAAGAAAAGATGGTAAAGGACTAACACAACATGAATTTTTACCATTACTATTGATTTTTACCATTACTATTGGCAGCTTTACCATACATAACCGCTTTTGGTTCACTAGCTAGTGGATCTACAGCAATTGCTAACGCAGTTATATAAGAGAAAAGCTGATAAAGACTTAGAAGCACAAAAAATAAGTAATTTAACAATAGAAAACAAACGAAGTGGATGGGCAAAAGAATTTCAAAGAAATAATCACAGAATCTATTAATTCTGTACCTAATTTTGAAACAAAAGAATTTGTTAAACCAATAAAAATTAAATATTTTTTTGGCGATTTTATGATTGATGCATTACCTAATGCACCAGACGATTTAGAATGTGGAACAGTAAATATAGACGCTTTTGCTCATGTAGTTACTCACTGGATTTGCAATTATAAATCAAAAAATTTTTAACTTGATTTTGACACACATGGAGGTAATACACCAAAGCAACCAGTAAATTATTGCAGAAAAATGATTTGTGTTGTAACACTGAAAGAGTCGAGAATATTAATGAAAAATTATGTTGACATTTGTGTCTATTTGGTATAAAGGTATTATGAACGAATTATAAGTTAAGTGATATTTTAAATTTAATTAACACAAATTTTTGGAATAACATTATATGCTAAACTCAATAATGATTTAGAAAAAATAAAAGATTTTCAATCATTACAAAGAACAATTAAAGAGTGAGAGTGGTTCTTCATTGCCCTTTTAAAATTTGAAGATTTTTAATCAGAAATATGTAATCATCAGTCATCCCAAAAATAGTTAAAAATTAAATGCCATTTTTAAAGTAATTAGAGGTTATATTTGTTTTAAAAGTATAAGAACAGTGAATGTAAATGCTCCAACATGTAAAAGATATAGTAAACATACAATATTTACAAAATTAGTTATCAACTCTAGTTACAAAACATGAATACAGAAGTATTGTAACACAGCTCATTAATTATATTGCTAAACAAGAACTAAGTAAATGAGAAACAAAAGAAGAAATACAAAAAATATTATCAGAATATTTAATATCAAATGATTATTTAAACAGCTTAAATTTTAAAATACAAAAAATATATATACTTAACAAATTATTGAATTATCATTTGATACTGGTGGTGAACAAAAATACACAATTTCGAGTAAGATTTTATTCTTAATAAGGTTGTTGTTATTGGCGAAAATAAAAATGAATAATGAAATTTTAATGTTAGATATTACACCGAGGGTTTTGACGAATTTTATAGAGTAACTACTAACATCGTATCATTAAAAATGGTGCTTAAATCAAGTTGTCTGAGTGTTAGATTAAAAAATTCTCTTTACACAGTGCCAGTAGATGTAATATAAGTTTTATTTGGTGAATTGCCATCAGAATCAAATGAAAAGGGAAATTAATTAATAAATTTTTATTACATACAAATGGTGAATCATAATCACATTTACTGTTTGAGGTGTAAAAACTTTACTGAAACACATAATCCACACAAATTAAAAATGAAGAATGAAGAACAGAGGATTGAAGGGCTTTGTGCAGTATGTAAAAATTGAAAAGAGTAAATTAGTTTTAAAAAATTTGTAGGCATAGGCCTAAATATCTGTGACGAAATTATTAATAAATCAAATAAAACTTTGAGAAAATTTTTTTAAAAGAAATAATATAATTGCTGTTCGAATAGATGATTTATCGAAAAATGATTTATTCGAAATGGATTCAGGTAATCTGAAAGGAATTTCAAAAATAAATAAAAGATATAATTATTTATTAACTGCTATAGATATTTTTTCAAAATTTGTTTGTGCTATTCCATTTAAATATAAAAATGGTGAAACTATAATTCATTCTTTCTAAAATATATTTAAAAATAGAACAACATAAAATTTACAAACAGATAATGGTAAAGAATTTAATAATTAAAAATTTCAAGATTTAATAAAATAAATCAATATTTATCATTATTCAAATTTTAGACAATAAAAGCCTCATTAATTGAACATTTTAATAGAATACTAAAAAATGCGGAAAAAATTTTCTCTTCTGAGAAATTATAAATGGGTTGACTTATATTGGATATTGGTTGAGGAATATAATAACACAAAATATTCAACAATAAAAATAAAGCTGTAATTTGTTAATGAAGGAAAGGAAGAAATCTTAATGAAAACTGTTTATGTAACAAATTTGTTAGATACTAGTGCTAAATATAAAATTAGTGATAAAGTAAGAATAAGTAAATTAAAAGAATTTTTTTGAAAATGATACACTGACAACTGGTCAACAGAAACCTTTGAAATTGAAGATGTTATTCGTTCTAATCGAATTGCATATAAATTGAAAGAATTAAATGATGAACACATAAATGCAAACGTTTGTGAGCATGAACTAATGATACGAATATTTAGGACTTGATAATACTCACAATAGGTGTGTAAACAAAACTAACGTCATTTTTTAAAATTTTAATAAAAACACTTTATATATAAATGGCATTACTTATTGAAAATTTAAGCTTGTATGGCAGTGAATATACTATTCATTATTAGAATCATATAATAGTTAACAAAAACGATTCAATGTAGGACTTATTTGAAATTTTAGGTACTGAAATCAGTTAGTTTTGATAAATTTTGTTTCCTGTCTCTGTATAAAAATTGTTATGAATGTTATTTAATATTTAATCAGAGAAAAAGTAATAGGAAATTTAGTTTGATATTCTAAGAAACGATTGCTAGACACAGTATAAAGACTGCTTAAATAGTTGCTAGATTAGTTGTATCACTATACAATTGTTCATATGAATACTTATCCAAAGTATTGAAATATGATCGGTGGGAAATAATTCAGAAGATCCTTCCATTCAGTGTAATAGATATGCTGAACTTGATTCATAATTAATTTTTAATTATTTTTCATGATTTAGATGTCTTTTTCTGATAATCTATATATGATTTTGTGCATTTTTAAATTGTGTCTGAACACCGTAATATTCATAATTACATCATGTTATCTTAAAATAACAGAAGTTGGTCTTAAATTTCGATCAGTTATCACAATATGTGGTAATGAACTATTTATTTCCTCATTTCTTCCATAAGAAATTCCTGTAGTTCAAAAATGTATCTCATGTGATATTTTTATACAATTATTCTTAATTTTTTCAGATCTATTAAATGATGTATTTGTTCTTTATACAGTTGTTTTATATTAATCTTTATTTTATATTCAGCATGTTTTCGAATTGATGGTAAAACTTCTTCAAGCACCCAATCTTGAAAAATTACCGCATCTTTCATAGTAATACAATTAATACACTACTGGCCATTACAATTTCTAAAGAAGGAAGAAATGCAGATGATAAACGGGTATTCGTTGGACAGATATATTATACTAAAACTGACTTGATTACTTTTTCATGCAATTTAGGTGCGTAGATCCTGAGAAATCAGTACCCAGAACAACCACCTCTGGCTGAAATAATGGCCTTGATACACCTGGGAATAGAGACAAACAGAGCTTGGATGGCGTGTACAGGTACAGCTTCCGATGCAGCTTCAACATGATACCACAGTTCATCAAGAGTAGTGACTGGCATATTGTGAGGAGCCAGTTACTTGGTCACTATTGACCAGACGTTTTCAATTGGTAACCGATCTGGAGAATGTGCTGGCCAGGGCAGCAGTCGAACATTTTCGGTACCCAGAAAGACCCGTACAGGACCTGCAACATACGGTCGTGCATTATCCTGCTGAAATGTAGGGTTTCCCAGGGATCGAATGAAGGGTAGAGCCATGGGTCGTACCACATCTGAAATGTAACATCCACTATTCAAAGTGCCGCCAATGCGAACAAAAGGTGACCGAGACGTGGAACCAATGGCACCCCATACCATCACGCCGGGTGATACGCCAGTATGGCGATGACGAATACACGCTTCCAATGTACGTTCACTGCGATGTCGACAAACATGGATGTGACCATGATGATGCTGTAAACAGAACCAGGATTCATCCGAAAAGATGATGTTTTGCCATTCGTGCACCCAGTTTCGTCGTTGAGTACACCATCGCAGGCACTCCTCTCTGTGATGCAGCGTCAATGGTAACCGCAGCCATGGTCTCCGAGCTGATAGTCCATGCTGCAGCAAACGTTGTCAAACTGTTCGTGCAGATGGTTGTAGTCTTGCAAACGTCCCCATCTGTTGACTCAGAGATCGAGGCATTGCTGCACGATCCACTACAGCTGTGCTGATAAGATGCCTGTCATCTTGACTGCTAGTGATACGAGGCCGTTGGGATCCAGCACGGCATTCCGTATTACCCTCCTGAACCCACCGAATCCGTATTCTGCTAACACGAGGCATCACAACAACGTTTCACAAGGCAACGCCAGTCATCTGCTGCTTGTGTATGAGAAATCAGTTACAAACTTTCCTTATGTCAGCATGTTGTAGGTGTCGCCACAGGCGCCAACTTTGTGTGAATGCTATTAAAAGCTGATCATTTGCATACCACAGCATCTTCTTCCGGTGTGGTAAATTTCACGTCTGTAGCACATCATCTTCGTGGTGTAGCAATTTTAATGGCCAGTAGTGTATTATGGAATATAAGCCGTGTTCATTAATGAATAAATTAACTGGATGTAGACTTTGCAAAGGCTGTGAAATATTGCCCTTTACTTTTTCAAATGACTATATATATTTTTAGCAAGTGAAGCTCTCGCTTTTTTCTTTTTTTCAAGAATATTACAAACTTTTTAGCTTTACACCAAAGATTATTTTTTCATCAATAATTATTTAAACTTGTTTGTTGTTGTTATATATAAGTTTGTTGTTTTTTAGATCTACAAGCAACTCCATTTATATATAATAAAATTAAATAGATTTTAATTTTTTAATTTCAGTTGATTTCTTCATTATAAATGGAAAGTGAATATAAGTGATTTGTCCATAATTCAATCAAGAAAAAGAAATTAATTAAGAAATAGAATATATAATTAGGAATATGCCTTCAAAAACGTATTGTATTTATTGTATAAAAAGAAACAAATAGAACTTAGGGAAAATACATATGAACTTATAAAAGAACTTGTTAATAACTGGCATATGAAACATTTATTTGTGAAAAATGTAAAAAAGCAATTAAAAATTCTTCTAAGTACATTAATAACTGTGACTATAATCAATTAAAAAAGAGAAAATAGCTCTAAATTCTCAAAAACAAAAAGAATGTTATTATCAAAAAGATAAATGTCTTTGTGGAAAGTTTGTTTCTAAAATTTATCTTAAAACACATCAAAAATTACCATATCATGAAACATTATTAAAAACTGTATAACTTTTAATTATTTAATCTTCTGTGGAACTATTTATCTCCCATAAGCAATCATTGTCAACATCTATTATTTTACTTGAGTTTAGTTTATAATGACCATATGGTACTGTATTAATTCCATCTTGCAACATAACACATTTATCTGAACGTAAAACAATTTTATTCCACTATATACTATTCATGTTTAAATGATGTAATTAAATTAATTTTTCTATATCGTTTTATTTTGTTATCTAAACACCTTTTATAACCATAAAAAATTTCGTTTTTTGATACAGATTTTTAAACTCTTTTACAGTTTTCTCTCTTCTTTATCGTCGATTTTATGAGCATAGAATTTCGATCTTAAACTAAAGTGCTCTAACATAATTTTTCCGCAAATTTTATTTCATTTTCCTGGTATCTCTCTTGTTTACTTGCGGAATTCTGTAAGTATTATCTTTCAACTAATCACCTGCAACAAATTCGTTTATCATTGACTTCATATCTTTATAAGAATCTTTAGTTCTATTTCCATAAATGAAAGAATCAGTACCCATGTAACGGAAATTAATGTTTTTCACCATATTATGGAAACATTACATTATAACGAAAATCGTACATTTTCATTTTCGAAATATTTTGAATACGCACTGCTGTACAAAATGGTTCTTGAATATTATTTTTATGTTTTCATGTGAACTGCTACTGTATTTTCCAGAAAATACAGTAGTATGTTCATAATTTCGTTCTGAAATATAATTTCTATATTTTCTTGGCTCTGTTATTATTTTAAAGTTTTGTCTATATCTAATATTCTCCATACTTTTTCCAAATACTGAAGTTTCTTTTAACTTGTGGAAATCTTTTTCAGAATCGTTAGCTGAATTTTCCTCATTTCTCTATTGAAATCAATGTATTTCTTCTAATGTTCAAATTGATAAGATTCTATCAATTTTCGTTCATTTTAATCCGAGATTTAACATTGTTTAAGTTCTCTATAGTGTAAAACATATTTTTATTTGTTATTTAATGTCATTGATAGTTTATTTCCTCCTGTAGGGAAGCAGCCTACTCATGCCTTATAAAATTCACATCAGTCTCTGACGTCATAAATATTGCGCAATACTTTAAAATGAAGTAAATAACCTCAAACGTTCCTAGCATGTCAGGAGTAATACAAAATCTATATGTGTTGGATATCAGTACAATAACTTCAACCATTTTCGAAATTTGGATGTTTTTCTGTAAAAATCATTGGTGCAACAGAAAAGAGCTAGAAACTTAAAAATTTATATTTAGATTCCTTTTGCATAGTAATTTAGTAGAAACAGTATTCTGGATCTCACAAATTAAAATTTTAGTTGAAATTCATGATTTTTTGGTTTTTGTCTTAGAAATTAAGGAAGCAAGATAGATTAAGTAGACGAATAAATAAAGCTAGGATGTTTAAATATAAGTAGAAGGGAGATCCGCTTCAATCATAAAAATGTGAGAAGTTTCAACAGAATAACTATAAAACTATAGCAATAGCATATCTCGAAAGAGCACGTTCAGAGCTCGTCTACTGTGTGTAGTGTAATTAAATTAATTCTCTCGCCCAAAATGTTTGACTTAGCTACGTCAGACTTTTATTATGATTACTTACCTGTGTGCTGATTGCACATTTAAATTGAGAGCTTTATCGGCCATCAGCAAAGGAAGCAATGATTTATTCGATAACTTAAAGTGGTGCATTACTAGCCCAGCAGCTAGTTGGGAGAGCAGATTTGATCAGGCGTTCCCTTAGCCGTCCGCACTGCGGCTTCATGTGTAAGAACGCTGCACGAGATAGAAAGGCCCCAGTTCTCTCCAGACGCTGATTAGCGCACCACCTGTGCTGGGAGTCGCGTAGCGTCGGTATCGTAGATATGAACAGCCTCGGATGCAGTAATAAGTTACTCGGGATACACGTAACCATGAAATCGTTTTCGAGTGAAGTGTTAATTATGGGATGGCTTTAATGATCTATCTTCAGTTTGCGTATGTCGTATTTTCACGTGCCACCGCAGGACAGACATTCTACCATTATTTCGCGTGGCGTTTGATGAACATTAACATCAAATTATGGCAAGCATTCACTTAAACATTTAATTTGATTAGTTATTGTGGCATCAGCGCATTAGACTCTGAACTGCTCTGGTAGTTGGATCGTGTGGATTCTTTTTGGTCTGTGACTTTCAGAATATAGTGAACATTTTAGAGAGAATGGTTTTTAATTATGAATCCCAGACAATCTCCTAATTCCTCAGAGCTATAAGCTGTAGCTATAAATGTATTTTTCAGATGAAGTGGGCACTAGGAATTCTAATTACAGTCTTCACGTTTTCCTAATCACTTTCTGGTTGCCAATATTGTAGTTAGAGAGCCAGTGTTGAGAACGGCAAACAACAGCACTAAATAAATAATAGGAACATTTAACAACTATTCCACCCACCGCCCCACACTCCTTCTGGTACTAATGGTTAATCTTTATGATATTCATGTAATTCTTTTTATTTTCTAAATCAACTTCTAAAGTATAGCCATATTTATATTATCATGTGACATTATAAGCATTTTTTCAGAATTAATACATTTTCGTTCAAACCAGCTTAAATATTTTAATGGTAAAAACAAAGAATATAAATGAGTCGGTGATTGTAAAAACAACACATGTCCACTTTTTGGCAAAAATTAGATATATGCAGAGAAGCCTTCAGGATACTTAGATGCAGCATCTATGCAAAAATCACACTTGTCCTACACAATTTAATGCTTTTACAGGCATACAGTTTCTCATGTTCTTTGCAGTAACAACATGAGTCCAGGACTTACATTATTATTGCAAGAAATGGCAGATGGCAGCACCAAACAAACATACTCGGATCTTTTTCCATGTAGTGAATATAATGCATGCCAGATGGCAGCATATTTGACGCCTGTGATCTTATTACCTGTGTGCATTGTTGTAGCAACTGTGTATACATTGCTGTTTAGTTTTGTATATAGAACACGTTTCTTTGGATTATCTATGCACAATGTCGAAGAAGAGAGGTGCGTAACCGGAACTATATAAAAGAAATGTCATAAAAGCTGTCAGAATGAAGGGAATTGGTTATGTGAATCACAGTGGAAGAGAAATTAATGCTGTAAAAATAGGACCTGACTGTGGGTGAGTTCAAAGGCTATGTGAATTAATCTCCTGTCTCTGTATTTTTTACTTCTTAGAGGTTCCCATCTGTTCTAAGTTTTATGGTGCGTAAATATCATATGGATAAATAACTCTATCAATAAAAAATAACTGATTTTACGTAAATAACTTTTTTTTGCAACTCTTTTACAATTCCTGACATTGGTATTCGTGTATTAATATGTTTCAGATGTAAGAAAGAGGATCTCTGAACATGAACAGATAGATATATTCACTAAATTTAACGATTTTGAGAGTAAGAACACACAATATGGTTACCTTGCAGGGCTGATCGAAAAAGAAGACGTGGAACGCAGAAGATCCCGGAAAAGTGATGGCCAGCCTAAGCCAAGAGCACTAAATTATCGATATCACGTGGTAACTGGAGATGCTGGGTGGGTCGAAGTGTGCAAAAAGGCATTTTGTAGCCTTTTTAGCATTACAAATGAACGTGTGCGACGAATTTGTAACTGTGTGAAAAATAATGTTCGCCCATGTGACAGTGGAGGATGTACTGCTTCAACCAATGCAACACCACAGGAAGTCCTATCGATAATTGAGGAGCATATTAAAACATTCCCTACGAAAATCTCACATTATTCAAGCAAAGAAATGTATTACTTAAATCCTGAATTATCTGCAAAAAGTATGTACGAACTGTTCATGAAGTTATATCCTCATACCACAGTGTCATACGGAATTTATTTAAGGGTTTTCAATGAGCGTTTTAACTTACGCTTTGGGTGGCCGCAAATCGATACTTGCTGGTCTTGTGAGTCACTTTCAGTGAAGATTAAGAGTCCATCATTGAATGATAGTGCAAAGCGTGTGTCTGTAGTGGAACTCATGGTACATAAAAGAAGAAGCAAAATATTCTATTTAAAGATGGATGCTGTTAAGGAAAAGTGTGCAGAAAATGAGCATGTGGTAGCATTGTGTTTCGATTATTTGCAAAATCTGCAGTTGCCTAAGCTCCCAGTACAGGAAGCTTTTTTTACGGCAAATTAACGTTAATGCATTCTGTATTACAGACCTAAAGAGCAACAAATCCAAGGTATATATGTATCACGAAGGTTCTGCCCACAAAGGACCTAACGAAGTTTGCTCGTGTTTGGTTGATTACATCAACACAGATATACCTGATAGTGTTACTGAATTACACCTGTTCTCGGATGGGTGCCCTGCGCAAAATAAGAACAACACAGTGGTTAGGGTAATGAACTGCCTTGTAAGTTCTGGCAGATTCAAAGATGTATTCCAGTATTTTCCTGTGCGTGGCCATTCATTTTTACCATATGATCGTACATTTGCTTCCATAAAGCAGGTGATGAGAAGAAAACACAGAATATATTCTTTGTATGAGTATGTTCAATGTATGGTGACATCATCCAAAAAAACAAAATATTAATGTAAAGCTTGTTACCTTGGAAGAGATTTTGGGTTACAAAAAATGGTGGCCAAAATTTTATAAGCGATACTGTTTGTCTGATAACAGTTGTGGGACGAATGTGGACAAAAGCAGTAAAGTGAAATTCACAGTGTCCTCATTTATGAGCTTCCATCACAGTGAAATGCTTCCAGGTAAAGTTGACTGTTACCATCATATTGATGGTCTCGTAAAACACCGCTTTTCATTGCAACATTCATTACAGACAGAACCAAAGTTGCCTGCAGAAATTGCATATAATAAGAAAGTTGCAATCGATATCAAAAAATTGAAAGATGTGGGACAATTAATGCAATATATTCCTGATGAGCACAAAGACTTTTATCTGGAATTGACTGAGTGGCCTTCTGTGGACACTCCTGAAGATGATTCATAATACATTTTTGTTATAAAATAACCTGTATAGTGTAGTGTTAATCCTTCATTTTCCTGTTAAGTGAAATACGAAATTTAATTCCTAATGTCACGATTTACATCGTCATATCTTTAGTCTTTCCGTACAGTGTGTGCATACATTAACAATATTTTTCAATTTCTCTGTAAAACAATATTAGACAATGTACAAGTAATATTGTATATTAAATTTATACAATAAAGTAATTTTTGTTAACATAAACAAATGTTGATGTTAAAATGTCAGTCCATAATGTTCATCCTGCAATAACAAAATAAGTCTGTACAGTTAAAAAAATCGTTATTACATTTAAAGTACTTTGTTTTATTGTTAAAGCTTACCTAACATACACAGTCAATATTAAAATTAATGGATGTATCCTTCTGTCCATTATTTAGCCTGTATACATGTTTTTGCTTCTGAAAAATTTACTTTTTTGGACTAATGTTGTTTTTACAATTACTGATTCTAATTATTTGCGTCTAAATATGCAATACTTTCTTATTGCTTTTTGCCTCACATTTTTCATGTTTTTGTTATTTGATTTTGAATGTCTTGTTATACTTACACCTCGAGTGCCTTTCTCAAGAAAGGGAACCATGTCATAATCATTTAATAAATCTAATTGAATTTTTGTCACTTTTAATGTAGAATCATTAGATAATCCTGGAGCTGTAAAATACCAAGATTAATGGAGTTTAAAAGTTTTAATATATATATCTCTAAAATTTACTAAAATAACAGCTGAAATTATAACATCAGATTTATTATGAAGTCTTGTATACTCAACTAAATTTTGAGTATTGAATTTTTTACAAACTGTTACTGCATTATTATAATCTGCATCAGAAATTTTATCTTTATTAAGGCTCCAATAAAAACATTCATTTTTAGGCAATTTGTCTCATAGTATGTATATTCATAAGGATAAACTCCTTTTTAAATCAGTAAATCAAATTGTTCATCTTTAGAATATTTTACTGTTTTTCTTAATTCTTCTTTCTTAGGATTAGAAGGTAATGTATCATTACTTGATGCCATAAATGTAAATGTATATAAGAATCTTAATATTAATCTGTGTTCAACATATTTGGTAAAAGAAATATATCTTTGTTTATTATTTTGAATAGCATCAAATTCCTAATTAGCTGTTGCCAATTCTTTGATAAGCAAATCAACATCATAATTTGTTAAATTATGAATATAAACTGGAATCTCTCTCTCTCTTCTCAGCGATCACAATCCCTGTATACCACACACTGCATCAACTATCTGCTTCAACTGCCTTCTGTCTCTTGTAGTCTCTCTCCACCATGTGATAATCCTAATCCTGTTATGTCCTTCTCTATGTTATCTTTCCACCTTGTATGAGGTCAGCCTAATGGTCTTGCTTACTGGAGAGTTGCATTAAATGCTTTCTTGGTGATTCAGATGTTTTCTTTTCTAGCCACACGTCCAGCACATTGCGGTCTCCTACTTTTTAATTTCTGGAATAAATTTAAGATTTTGATAGTTAACACTTTCAACACTGCCCTCTTTACACCCAGCACTTGGCTGTGAACTGGCATATTTAACGCATGTATGAAATTAGATTGCAAAGAACAGAAAAATGATAGGAATATGGTTCTTGCATCATTTAAAATAAAAAAGTAAGAGCTTTACATGAATGTGAGTTTATTTTACAATATAAAATACAAATGGGTGTTATAATTTAAAATTGGAAACACAAAAATGTCGTGGATAAAAAAGTTTTACATGACCTCTCTCTTGAGTAATGTCATTATTACTGTATCTAAATTTAAAACAAAATATCACTGGACTGTCTAACTGCAGGTACCTGTAAACTAGAGTACTTTAATAGTTCAGATGTAGTTAGCCTTTCTGTGAAATTCCTGGAAACACTGCGCGACGCAAAGGACAACGCCGCAGTCCTTGCACCACCATCTACTTTCCTTCCTGATGCGCTTACCCATCTCTTTCTTCCCCCTGTCTGAACATACTTTGCAATACCTAGTAGTATTCACCTTGTTTGCAGTGAGTGGGACCTTCTCTGGAAAGTGCCTTGCAAATGTCCTCTCTCTTTGTGAGGATGAAACGGCTTGTTGCTGAAAATATTTCCACCCTTCTCAGCCAATTTCTTCCCCACTTTGTCAATAAAGCCTACTAGGGATACATTCTTCCTAGTCTCCTCTTTATATAAAATAAAACTGTTGACAGTTGACATTATAAACAAGTGGAAAAACAGATTTTTTCCATCACTTCAAAGTTTTTTGGGCAAACGGTTAATAGCTGGATAACTGATCTGCTCTGTCAACCCCAACTTTATTCTTATTGTAATCAATAATAACGTCTGGCTTAACAATTTCTACTATTCCAGCTATGGCCCTGCCTTGAATACTAGTGCTAGTAGACTTATGCTTTATGGAAAGACAAAAAACATCTCGTTTTGACTTCCACTTCACTGCCAAGAGATGGCGTTTCCTTTGAAAAACTATCTTTTTTTTAGTTTTAGTGTTTTGAATATTCGTGGCAAACCTTTCCTATTTTTCAATACAGTTCCCACTCCAAGAGCTTTATTTTCCCACAACATGTCCAAAAGGGATGGACTGGTGTAGTACCTACCCATATAAATGCAATGTCTTTTGCCAAAGTGCTGTGAACACAACCTTTTTACAAGGCCCCAGATACTATTGTCAACACTGCCTGCAGAACCTGTATGTGCATCACAGTTTAGCACATAAGTAGTTGATGAATCACAGAGAGCATACAATTTTATTCCATATTTATTGGGTTTGTTTTTTATGTATACTCTGAAGCTTGTTCTACCACGAAAGGGACACATTGCCTCATCTAATGTCAAATTCATGCCTGGACGAAAACTAATTTTACTTTCATTCACAAAGAAATAAAAAAAGGCCTCACTTTGTGAAGTGGGTCGTGCTTTTCTTCGCCTCTGCTAATAAACCTAGCATTGGTATTCAAGTGTAACATCGACAATGTAGCGCAAAATCGATCGTGACTCAACAATTTACTCGCATATCCTGTCTGCGAAAACGGATCTGTTGACCAATAATCACTGATTTTCGGCAATTTGACGACGCACATATGAAAAATAATACTGAGAGACCAGTAAATCTCTTGCAATTTTACTGCAGACCGCTTATGCCAAACAGAGTTTATTTTCAAGCTACCTTTGCGTTTCATTGCCGTAATAACGTTACCAGCTTACCGATTTGCTTCACTTTTGATGAGCTGAATAAGGTCGTCATCAAAGAAATAACTAAAATATTGAAGCTCCTCAGTGGCATCTGAAAAATGCGATGCTACGCCAACTACTTCCTGGAAATCCGGCAGTGCTGGCTGATCGTCTAGTTCCGACCAATCTTGCTCTTTGTGCTCAGTGAGCCACACACGACCAGGTACCACAGATGGTGACTGATGGTCTGTACCACTGTCTGCATAGAAAAAAAATAATGCTAAGATTGGTACTAAAAGGTACTAAATTCAAGGGAAGTAATGAACACTACTCACAATACAAAATGCGGTAATGAACTCTTCGCTTTATAAACAATTGAGACACATACATACCTGAATCATCACTTGTATTTTCATCTGGAGAGTGCGAATCCTCTTTGTCAGAATCGTCAATTTCAGATCCTGCATCTCTATAAAGAATATCTAAGATCTCTGCCTCCGTCAACTCGCTGCGCGATATTTTCACGATCGTAAACGCCTGTGAATGAACTGCAGGTAACTTCGTCTTTGCAGTGCTCACAATCGCTCCCAGGATGAGATAGCCAATAAGTGCTTGCCTCTTGCGGAAGAAGAATGAAATACCTCCACATTAGTTGACGAAACTGCTTAGGAGACTCGCTAAACGCGCTTACGGAGCGAAATAAAGGCTCGCCCGTACGGTATATGGGCGCCGTCGCCAACGTCGGGGGGGCCGCGCCCGTATGGCGTACGGGCACTGTGCTGTAAGTGTTAAGATTACAGTCTTCATGTGCATCTCCTCCATATTTTCCTGTGAAATTATAATGATCTCTTACTTTCTTTTCTCCTTTAGTAAATGTCTTTTTTACAAATAAAACAAGTTTTTGAATATAAAAATTAGATATTTATCATAACTAAATGAATTTAGTGAATGTATTTGATATTTTTCAATATAAGATTTTATCAAGATGTGGTTGTCAAGTTTTAACATCTTTTAATAAACGTTTGAAATCTGCATAAATTACAAAAGGTTCACTTAATGAATGACCATAATTTTTAAATTATATTTTTTAGCATTTAAAAAGCATATCTATTTTTACTTCCTAATGTTCTTTGCAGTCGTTTTAGCAAAGGTTTAATTTTTCTTGTATGTGAAAATATCTTAAACATCTATTACAAAGATAAATTTTTCTATTGTGTTCACTTGTTTGTGAACTAATTAATCAAGATAGATTTTTATCTAAAAATAATGAGAATTATTTTCTTCTTGAATGAAAATAAGATTAACATGTTTTTATTGTTTATTTTTAATATAGTAAAGAGGATATACAATAATTATTACTTCTTCATTTCTTTCATATGCATAAACATTAATTGAAATATTTGATTTCTTTTCAAATTTTGGAATATCTCTTAACTGAACAGGAAGATTGATTTTCTCCTTCTAAAAAATTACATCTAAGTCTAACATAAAGTATTTATATTTACTAAATCTTTCTCTAGTACGATCTGCTGGATATAAAGGTGAGTTTGTTAAATAAAGAAAGCATTTTAACAGCAGTTTTTACACTCCCAGCTTTTTTATCTTTAATTACTTTTGGTAAATCGACATAAGAGGAATATAAATTGGATTGTGTCTATTAACACTTAATTCTAAACTATCTATATAAAATAAAGAACAATTAGATTTTTCCTTTTCATTTCTTCCATTTCAGTTACTAGTTTATTCGCTGATCCTTGATAATAATCTCCTAAATCAGTTGTTGTTCATAAAATTTGATTAGTCGTTTTAAAATTATATACTTATATCCTATTTTGCCTTTTAAAATTACAATAATATTTCATGTTAGCTTTAATTGCTTTTGTTGCATTAAAATATTCTTCAATGAGATTAAAAAATTCTTGTGGTTCTAAATCTTATCATTATTATTAATCCTATAAGTAATTATTCTTGATTTAAAAACTGAAGCTTTCCTATAAAATCGTTTGAGTGATTTTAAAAACTCATCTCGATCTAGAAAATTGAAACCTAGTAAAATGTTTTGATAAATTTTCGTTTAAGTACTTTATATCTACCTACTGGAATCTTTTGAAAATAATTCTCATCGTCATTTCTATTAACATTTTTCTCAGATCTGCAGATAAGCTCTATTGACTTTCGTTTATTAAGATTAGAATAATTTTTTAAAATTTTTCGATTTACAGATTTTACGAAGATCATTTATAGATTTTTTACTCAAATCGATATAGTTATTATTAATTTTACCTTCAGACTTTCGATAAGAGCGATTAACTGTCTTTTATAAAGTTTATAATATTTTTTAATTTTTTCTTTTTACAGATTTTATGGAGATCCTTTAAAGCTTCTTTATTCAATTTATTATCGTTATCAATGTTATAAATATTAAATTATAGGATTTAAATAAGTCTGACTTATCCTTCTTTATCAAGTTTTGAATAATTCTTTAAAGGTTTTGTTTACAAATTGATTGAAGATCTTTTATATTTTTATATTTGACTTCTCTCTTCATCATTTCTTTCTTCAATTCTTTCTTATTGAAGTAAGTAATAAATTCCATCAGATCTTGTCTAGTTACATTTGAATAACCATGTTCTCTACAAAAATTTTCTAAATTGTTATAACTTAATTATTATTTTCCTTTACCATTATTTTCCAAGTTTTAAAATATTGCATTTCTTCCCTCACTTCTTTGTTATTAAAATAATCAATAAACTTTATCACGCCTTGTCTAGTCACATTTGAATAACCATTTGCTTTACAATTATTTTCTAAATCTGGATAATTTACTCCATATTTTCCTTTACTAATGGAAAATATATATTTGCTTTTATTTATACAGAAAAAATAGTTTTTCAAAATTTAAAATGCTTGCAATTTAAATGTACATTTGAGATTTTTAATTTAAATTACAATGGATGATAGATAGACAAGATCTGACAGGGCTTGTTTATAAAGAGAAATATTTATTACAATTCTAATTTTTTAAATAAATATGAATTTCGAGGTTTAGTGGCTCTTATTTGTAAAGAAAATTTTAATACATTTCAAAAATTTTTTAAAATTTTAAATTAAATTGCAATTTCGGTTGTGTGTGTAGATGAGGTTTGGTGGCTCTTATTTGTAAAGAAAATATGAATTAGATTTTAAAACTTTTAGTGAAAATTCCGCTTTTTAGGTATAGATAAATTTTAGGTCAGGGGATAAAGTGAAACTACAATACTGATTTACTTCCTGGAATTCTTATCCCGGTATGCCCTATGCACAAGAACTCTCATATATATATATTACTGACATGAAAGTCTGGCAGTGTAAGGTCTGGACTGAATGGTTGATCCTAGAGCACCTCCTACAGAATTTTGGCAATGTTCCTACGAACAGGAGCAGTACCATGGGGCCCACCATAGTTATGTAGAAGTTTGACACCATCAGCATTAATGTTGTGGCGCTTGTCATGAAGGAAACAATGCAATGCAACCAGATTTTTAATGTAGGCTGCAACATTCACACTGGTCCCATGTTCAGCAAAGTCTACCAGTAACACTCCATGCATATCCCAGAACACTGTCCAAAGCACTTTCCTGACTGAATGGTCACTTTAATTTTTTTCTTTTTTTTTCTACTGGAGAACCAGCGTGTTTCCACTCCATAGCAGCCTTCTTGGTTTCAGGCACGTAGTTGTAGGCCCATGACTCATCACCAGTGACGATTCCTTTCAGAAAGTTGTGCCTTCTGTGGCGTAACGCATTAAGTGATCCAAGCTTGTCATCATTCACTCGCCCTTGTGGTTGTTTGCCAGGTTCTTAGGCACCAAGCAGCTTTAAAGTTATGCAATTTCAATGTGTTGTGAACAATATGGTACACCTAACCATAGTAAATGTAGAACTGCTGCGATAAGGTTCATAGCTACACACGCTGGTAGTCCGAAATTGTTGCCTTAATTACTCCAAGAGACTGGGAACAACGTAGCCAGGATTTTGTCAAAAGGGGGGGGGGTCCAATTTCTTAAAGACTTAAAGAGGACCTTAAAACGGCTCATGTTTCACATTTTATGCTGAAAACACATACAGTTATTTATTAATTTTTTGAACATAATTTACTTTCATGAAGCCTCCATACAAATAGCATTCAGTCCATAAGGTTAACCACGTAATGCTTGTCTTAAGGAAATTATGACATAAATTCTCAGTATATATATAGTAACTGAAGACATTGAAATATCTCAAAAACTACTCATTGGATGAAAAAACTTTATGATTGCGATTTGTTTATCTCAGAGAGGTATATCCAATGATACCACAGTCGACCCCCCACCCCACTCTGTACGTGGGTGGCGGGGGCCAACTTAAAAATCTTCAATGAAAACCACCGTTTTTTACTGCAGATTACGATTCTATGACAAAATCTACATTCATTTTGTCTAAAGCATTTTCTTCGATTCGCCGTAATAGGAATAGTAGTGGGTACACAATCATAACTTACGACATGCTACTCAATGGCCCTTGAATATCCAGTGGCACATGGGCCCCATCTCCATGTTGCGAGAGCAGTACAGGCCAGTATTCGATAACTTATAATTGGAAACACCGTAACGTTGTATTCCTCCAACTTATCGAACGGGGGACTACTCGACGCGCCACTGTGGCCATGGTTCGAAGCGAATGCTACTCTACTTTTCCAAGTGTTCAAACGTAGTATTGCCAATTTCTATACACTTAGTGATCCACTCTTCAAATGAACGTACACACGACAGAAGCGTATCTACACGAACGTCAGCACAGGTGTTTCTGATTGGGTCAATGATGTCTTCATGGCCTGTTGACACTTGCTGGTACACCTTATCTTTTAAAAATCCCCTTAGAACGAAATCCGGCGACGTCAAATCCGGCGACCTAGCCGGCCAATTAATAGCGCCACCTCTACCGATCCACCGACAAGTGTAAACACTGTTTAATACCTCCTGTGCTTCAATTGCATAGTGCGCTGGGCAACCATCATGTTCAAGCCACATACGTTATCTAATGTCCAGACAACATCCTGCAGTAGTACCAGTAGTTTCTGTTCAAAGCGTTCGATAGTTCTGTCTTTCAACGTGCCATCGATAAAATGCAGACCAATGAATTTGTTCCCAGTGATGCAACACCATACGTTAATCTATCAAAGACGTTGATGGTCAACTTGGCGTAACCAGTGGGATTGCCCACACTCCAGTAATACATGTTATGCCAGTTAACGCTATCATGGTTTTTGAACGTAGACTCATCAGAAAATATGGGGGTTGGAACTTAATTAGTGGCAACTATTTATTCACAACCAATACAAAAGATTTACATGTTTGCACCTGTTACTGTCCTTCAAAGTAGTCACCAGAGTTATGTGGAACTTGTTGCCAGCGATGTGGAAGGCGTAGTATACCATTAGCAGCGCCTGTTCTGCTGATGGTGTGAATGTAGCGGTCTACTGCCTGTCGAATCTCTGGAACAGTTCTGAAGCTAATGCCACAGAATAGTTCATTCATCTTCGGAATCAAATCAAAGTCTCAAGGACTTAAGTCCAGGGAGTATGGTACAGTACTTCCCAGTCCCATCGACCAAACAGAGCATCCACAGCTTGCGCTGTATGCGCCCTCGCATTGTCGTGCAAAATGATGGATGGGTTGTACAGAAAGTGTCGCTGCTTCTTCCACAAAGCCGGTCACAGGTGATGCTCCAAAAACGAACAGTAACACGACTTAAATCCGTGTGACTTTGATTTGTTTCCGAAGATGAAGGAACCACTTCGTAGAATTCGCTTCAGAACTGTTCCAGAGATTCGACAGGCAGTAGACCGCTCCATTTGCACCATCCACAGAACAGGCTCTGTTTAGGGTATACTACGTCTTCCACATCGCTGGCAACGGGTTCTGCACAACACTGGTGACTACTTTGAAGGACAGTAATAGGTGCAAACATGTAAGTTTTCGATGCAGTGACATGTTGTATGGATAATATTTATGACGATGCAGTATTGTGACAATATTACCTACGGACTTACTGGAATTGGAGTGCAATTACCAGACGCCTATCAGTGGGTTGTAGTGCATTGCCACTAGTGCAGCTATTTCATTAGCTTCTGCTGTAACATCTTTGCTTCGTTTCCTTTTGCCGGACTCTACGCTGCCATCAGATATAAAGGCGTTCACAACCTTCTAAGAGAAGGAAGCAGAGCAAGCTTTCTCTGGAAAACGCTTGGCATACAAGGCAACAGCAGCCTCAGCACTTCTTCTATATTTTCCCTAAATCAGGATCATTTCAACTTTACCTTCTGTGGTTGCAGCGTTCATTGTCCACTTTCACATCTGCTCTCCAAACAATAGGTAGATGCGCAGGCAATAAACACTGTGCAAATATTGTAATGTTTAGAGCCACTATCTGTTCTATGCCTGAACAATACGTGAGCTCTGGTCACAGTATACTGTCTGTGATGATACGTCGTAGTTCGCTACATGGTCATGGTGGCGCATCGAATAGTTCCTTGCTTGCTAAGTCGGAGGAATAGAATGTTGCAAATAGGGTTTCGAATTAGAAGTTATCAAATACTGACCTGTCCTCCACTTGCAGCTTGAAGGGGGGGGGGGGTCCCATGTGCCATTGTGTACCCATTTCTGTTCCTCCAATTGCAGCGCCATCTGTGGAGAAATGAAGAAAATGGTTCAGACAAACGAATGTAGACTTTGCAATAGAAACACAATCTGCAATAAAAACGGGGGTTCACATTGAAGATTTCAAAGCTGCTCCTCCGCCATCCAAGCATGGTGAGGGTCTGGGGGGGGGGGGGGGGAGGATGGTCGAGTGTGCTATTGTTGCATGTCCCCATCCAAGGCAGACAAATTGAATCATAACTTTTTTTAAATCTGATCTGTAGTTTTTGAGATATTTTAGTGTCTTCAGTTAAAATGAACACCCTGTATATATGTAAGAAATACCCAAGTACTCTATTGACAAACGACTTAAAATTCGAATGTTATGTATTGCCTCTTTGCTAACAAAACGCAGCTGTCTTCTAATATAAAGTTCACCGTCGCAAAGCAGAAAAATCCTGATGTTGGGTTGAATAACTTACAAAGTTAAACAGGTTTAAATCTGTTTTGGCAAAATCTATCTTCCTCCTACAACAATCTTATATTTAAATTTACGATTTATCTGAAACCAAGTCATAATTTCATCAGCACACCAAAGCATCCCATGTTCCTCAATTCAGTCTCAAATTTTATTCAAGTTTTAGGTTGGCATGTAAGTACATAGCCTTTTTCCATAAGCTTAATAAACACAATAACAGAGACTTTAGTCATCTGTTATATACTCTCTTTCACTATTTACAACATTCTTCCAACACTGGGTAACTTTTAGACTCTGTTCCTGTAGAAAACACGTTGTCTGAGGTGAAGAATTCGTTGAGGCTTGTTCATAACGCATTTTCATCTGGAAAGGATGTTCCTTGACGGTTGTTTGGTA
The DNA here is from genome assembly GCF_021461385.2 of Schistocerca piceifrons. Taxonomy (NCBI): domain Eukaryota; kingdom Metazoa; phylum Arthropoda; class Insecta; order Orthoptera; family Acrididae; genus Schistocerca; species Schistocerca piceifrons. Next base: position 315,220,958 of record NC_060139.1, on the reverse strand, counting down.
GAGAGCAGTGAAGGTGAAAATCTGAGGGCTCAAGATCAGGTGAATAAGGTGGGTGCAGAACAGCTTCCCAACCCAATTACTGAGTAGTGATTTTCTCATTCTAGCAGAATGCAAGCACACATTATCGTGGAATAGCATCACTTCACACAGTGTTCCTGGTCATTGTTCTTGTACTGAGTCTACAAGACATCTCAGTTGTTGACAATGAATGTCAGCAGTGATGGTTACACCTCGGAGAAGCAATTCGTAGCAAACCACACCATTGTGTTCCACATGCATAACATTACCTTTTGTGTAATCTCTTAGATATTTGTATGGGTTAGTTCCTGCTTTGTACTCAACCATTCCTTTCTTTTTCTTATGTTGGCATAAAGACTATTTCGCAGAACAGGAATGGTCTGTGTTGCTCACTAGCCAATTTTATGTTGAACAAGCAGAGATGCACATATGGCCACCTGCTGATTTTTGTGATTCTGGTTTAGAGCATGCAGTACCCATCCATCCGATTTTTGAACCTTCTCCATTGCATACAAATGTCGCATGATGGTAGAATGATCACAGTTCATCACATCTGCCAGTTCTCAGGTCTACTGACATGTAGCATTGTAGATTAATGTGTTTAACCAGTCCTCATCAAACTACGCTGGTCTTCCTGAATGTGGAAAATCACAAATGTCAAAACGATCCATCTTGAACAAGAAATTAATTTTATTGCCATGTTCTGTCCAATGGCACTACCCCATACACAGTGAAATGTTTCTGACAGCCTCTGCCGCTATCACCTGTCAACTGAACTCAAACAGAAGAATATGTCGGAAATGTTCTGATATCTCCACTTGGTGCTCCATTTTCTAGTGTCCACAGCTCCGCTCACTATCTCCAAATCACAAAATGACAATATGTAAAATCAGATAGAAACAGTGAACAACAAATAAAAAATGGCAATCGATAAATAAAACCACAGCAACCGGAATACCAACATGCAAAACAAAAACTGCTATGAACTTATGCACCAAACAAATATCTTTCATTTCATTAAACTTCTTCAGTTTTCTAAAACAATCAAAACTTCTTTTTAAAAAAGTTTGTTTTAATATCAACTTGAAACTACAGCAACAAAATTTATTTATAAAACAATACGAATTACATAAACACTATGAGCTACAGTTTTTGGATATAAAGATTGATTCACTCATTAATTTCAACTAGACTTTTGATGTTTGCGACCTCATAAATGAGCTTGTATTTATCCATGATAATATGGTTTACAGCCTTTGATGCCAACAAACTTCTCTGCAGAATACAACATAATTTGTTGTTTACATGATGTTCATTGACAAATACATTACTGTTTTGATGGTCAGCATCACTGTTCCAAGGATGTTAGGAATAAGATGTCTGGCAGTTGAACATCATTCTTGTAAAACCTGGAGACATGATACGTCACTGTCTCACAAGTGAACCATATTTATGCACAGATACACAGTACAAAATACCGATCGCTAGCTGCCTTCCAATGTAAATATGGCTTTTTGTATCTGAAGTCTCCAAAGAGATGTTCGTTTCGCCTTCGATGCAGCTCTTTTCATTCAAATAGAGACACTGCATCCTCAAGGGAGTTGAATCTGTCAGTAAAGAAAGGAATTTGGAAAGAATTAGCAGTGACCTACAGTAAGGGTCGAATCTCAGCATTGCCTACACTGAAAATTGGAAACAACAGAAAACCATTTTCAAGGTTGCGAGCGGATGGACTCGAAACATCTCGCCTCCTGAATCCAGGGTTTCCTATCTCAGCACATCAAGGTGCAGAGCTACCCCACTTGGTGGAGAATCTGGAGAAACTGGTTGTTGTACACTGTTTCCATACAAAATAAAATGTACCACAATAAAAGATGGTATTTTGATATTGCATGTTTTTTTCTTCAATCATACGTGTTTCGTCATCTGATATTACGTTAATGCAAGCGTATGTTAAGATTTAATTGTGCAGGGAATTCGTGCCTTCAGTTATTGAAGTGTTACAAAAGCGTAACTTGCCGAAAGCAAGTGGGATACAGGCCACAGTCAGCTCGGACGAATTCCAGCAGATTGATGAAAAAATCTTTTAGAAACGAACGAGCTAGAGAATGTACTATCATCACATATACTCCTTCCACTCTCCACAAACCCTTTCCCATCGTTCCGTACCAGAATAGATTTTCATAATTGAGTACTGCCTGGGTGACCAGATTGGGCGATATTTTGCAATTGTACTAATAATGATAGACTTTTGAGCAATTTTTTAAAACGAATACAACCTTCAGCGCTTGGGCGATATTTCTGTTGATCAACGCGCTTTTTGGGGTACAAAGGAAATAGAAGTGTATTTTTGCACTGATTCTAATTTAATGTTACTTGTAATCGTGTTTACCACTCAGCTGCATTGTGAAATACTGAAATATTGGAACCCCAAAGTTCTACCTCTGTCCAAATAACGTTTCATATGCTAACATCAAACTGCTATAGATAGGTATTTAGCCTATTATAGTCTTGTTACAAACTTATCCAAAATTAGAAGCTATCAGCACAAAGTGCAGAGCAATAAATGGCAGCACTTACAGTATACACAGATATTGCAAACCCAAAGTTCTGCCTGTCTCCAAATACTGATTCACATGCTAACATCAACCTGCTATTGATACGTAATTAGGCTATTACAGTAGTGTCTAGAAATTTGTAACTTACCATAATGCTATTGGACGAATCAAAATCGGTTTTCCTCTTCTTTCTTGTTGCAAACTTATCCATGATTAGAAACTATCAGAAGAGCACAAAGCACAGAACAATAAAGGGCAGCGCTTACAGTAAATTCAACTGCAAGTACGAACTGACCTGGTTAACAAAACAATTGAACTCCAGTAAAGCCAACAATGTACAATCGTTGGTCTTGACGAAAATAGGGCCACTCGATAGTCAATAGTACTACCGATATATCGAGAGTTTAAATCTATCACTGGCCTTGTTGACTATCGATCGGGCATATGCTTTTCTCGTCGTACAATTTACATTGTTGGCTTTAGTACAATAGTTGGTCTTGACTAAAAAAGGAATGGGGAATAACTGATGGATTACGATATATCTAGTGTCTAAATCTAACGATAGTCTTGTTCACTATAAATAGTGCACATCACTTTCTCGTCGTAGGATTGCAAATCAAACTGCAAGTGGCGATCAAAAAGTTTCAATTTTCAGGTCATGCAATCCAGAATGGGTATGCCACTCAATCAAAATCGCTGTAAGCACTGAGGCAATCACCACACCGACACTCCAGACTGAAGACATCCGTTTGGTATAACACTGTGTCCTGCTGCATGAAGAAGTCCGTAATGCCTGCTGCACATCCTTGTTCGACGGGAATTGCCTACCCATCAAGCCCCCCCCCCTCTTTTTTTTAAGGGGGCGACGTGTTAATCGCTTGGAGAGAGATAATGACTAGAGGGCGAGTGGTACAGTGTCTCCCCACTGAGTTGGCATAACTTCTGTATTGCGACATTTGTGGTATGAGGATGTGTGTTATCATGAAGCAGCAACCATAACGTTCTTCATTCTCCTATGGATGTCTACCAGTGTTTGTACTTCGGCAGCCAAGAAAAGAATAACAGCATGTTTGTCCTGTTTGGACGCATTTGGTAATAACTTAGCCATAGTTCAGGTTTCCCCATTTACCACATGTATGTCAGAAAGACATGAATGCCACATTAATTCCTTGCACACATGTCGGTGCTTATTGCTTGTATACTTGTATCAGAGTGGCACTAAGTTGTATATATGCTGCAGCAACGCCCTAAAACGTAAATTTATTGATCGTCTCTTGTATCTTTCAGTTTCACTTCTAGGTCATGTAGGTGATATGGGGGGGGGGGGGGGGAGTTCCAGACTCACCGGACACCCCACACCCCTCTTTGTGTACGTACTTGACTACGCAGTTGCAGCTGTTACCGGTTGGCTGGCGAATGGCGAATCACTAAGGGTCACATGACCCTCTTGGAAGAATGCATACCATCTGGAGACACTGTTGCAGTCAATACAGTCGTCTCCATACAGGCCATCCATATCCTTATGAATTTCACTCGGTTTATGCCCTTTGGCCCACAAATATCGAATAATACTTCGCTTCTCTTCACAAGTTAACAACAATAACATACACATCTTATGTGTTTCGTAGTTCTCGCTTCTCTCACTAGGGCTGCACATGAAAAAATAACATTGTAGTACAAACTTCAAACTATAGCGTCGTGTAATTTCAACGTTCCAGCTACAATAGCAGGGGAGAAAAAATTATTGTGCTTTACTTTCCGATCCTCCCTGGCACACGCCTGTTACTGGAGAGAACTAACATGACAATGATATGTTGATTATTTTCAGTAACTGTAAATCACTAACACTGGTTTATTATGAAATAAATTATGTGAACCATTCGCGATTTACGAAAATCCTTGCAAGCTTCTGAAACTTCTCAAAAAATACGTTTTTCGAGTATATATATAATGAAATTTGGAAACTGTTTGTCGTGAATGAGGATACTGTGTTCAAAATTTCGGAAAAAACAGTTACGTTTACAGTTGAGGTTTTAGTACTACACAATACATCATAACTCTTATAGTAGTTTTGACAATATCAACACAAAGAAAAAAAAACATTTACATTTTACGTCAATTTCTTGTCACTAAGTTTTCGGAATGAATTTATGTGACACGCGTGATTTTACTGGAAGTCATAGGAATTCCCTGGAGTTGGCTTACGTAGCCAAGTATAAGTAAATAAATGTTTGAATTGCACAAATTTTGGCATTTAGCTTATTTTGCACATTAGTGTGCCAAAGATGAACACTTCATCTTCAGTGTACCTCAAAAAACGACGTAAAATGTAGAGCATAACAAACACACATTCGCATGGGGTGGGTAACATTGTAACTTGTTTCTTTGATTTTCTAATGTAATGGTTCAGTCGCTCCGTATCCTCCATGGTGAGCTATGTAGCACATGAAATGTGGACATGAGAGTGTCGCCAGTAGGAGCAAATGTAACCAGAGTGCCATAATCGATTACTGATTTAGTTAGAGAACAACATGTGCAAGAAGCATAAATCACACAGAGCTAAATTATAACTCATTCAAATGTGAATATAAACAGTTATCAAAATCAAACCGCTAGGTATCAGGTTGATGTAGTTGGCCCTTTTCATATGTTTAACAATGGGTTTAAATGTTGGTAAATGCCATTCCATCACTCTGGGAAAATTAATGTTCACCTCAGACTCTGAATATAAAAATAAAATTACGAATCTCAATATTGCTGGAAAGAACAGGATCTGAATTCGTTTGTCTACAATGGTAGCTGAAAGTAAATTTGTAGAAGACGACCCTCTAGGTCACAAACAGATGGTAGCATACATACCAAATCACATAAATGACTGCCAGGAAGCTATAAGGAAAGTATATGCTGATCTGTCAGAGCTAGAGCTGAAGGAAGCTATTCAGTTTAAAATACCTGGAACACATATACGCTGGATGTTCAAATGAGTAAGTCATTTGCATAAACTTAGCAACGTCCCTTGACAAACATTTGTTGTCACATTTTCATCATAGATTTTGCCAGATTATGTTACAATATATGGCATGCGATGTACAATTAAGCCATACATTCCATTTGCCAAATAGTGCTTCCATTGTCTACAACTTAGTTGCTTAAGTAATCAGTGCCAGTCAGATATAGCGTCCCCATTGAAATAATAAGAAAAGACTTAAAAAACAGTATTTATAAAGAAGAGACATTTAAAATTTGAATAATAAGTGGACACTAGCCGCTCGCACGAACATACATTTTTCTCCATAATATAATAATTTCTCTGTGTAAGTTTTGAGGGCAAAGAAATATAACAAAATGATCTAAAGAGACGACAAGATACGCTCTTTTGATAATTTTTTTGTCGTCTTCACTTCTTCTCTTGTCTTGATTGCGTGTAGACGGACGTCTTGCGAGTGGTGACAAATGTATGCATATTTGTACTATTTAAGGAGATAAAATATTGATTTAATATCATTGTTCACTTTTAATTTGTAAGAGGTGATCCCGATTTCATGTCCGCCTTCCTTGAATTAACCTGCATTCAAGTAATTTACAGTTCAACAATCGCAGCAGCTGATACAGCCAATGGCGCCACTACGTGGCGATATTAACTTATAAAAAATTAGCGGAAGCGAAAAACTCGCCCGCTATTACCATAATATTCATTTTTCTCCACAGCCGCACGAAGCTGCAGAAAATATGTAGCTTTAAGATTCTTATTTTCAGTACCATAGCCGAGAGCCAGAGCCAGGATTCCGACTACAATGCAATGGCTAACGAAGGTAAGAAAAAATACTCTCATGCGTGTGTGGGCTGTAATTGTAATTAATAACTAAAGATTTTTTGCTTTAAAGTGAACTGACTAGCCGAGGAAATTAATGTGAAAAGTTTATTCCATTGTTCAACTTATATGCTCTTGTTTTAAGATTCAGTAAGTCTAACATTCATTAACGTAACAAATAATTTAAGATTAATATTGTTAAAAAGGAGAACTTCACAAAACATTTAATCATAAATCAAAATTGAATGAAATATTTTTATTAAGGCCCACCACGTAAGTCGGCAACAATCAAAATAATAATGACAATAATAATATATTAAATTACGATGGCCGACGGACGCGAGACAGAGTTTAGCGTCGCAGCTATTACGCAGTAAGTTTGTTAAGTTATGGCAAGCTGTTTTGGAAGCTTGGAGTATAGTAGCGTTAGGTGGCGGCTGGCATGAGGCCTACCGTATGCATCATAGCCAAACCTGTCGCTACAGCGGACCATGAGAATGCTCACTGTGGTGTGTTCTAAAATCACTTATTCATCTCGCCTAAGAACCTAAAAAACTATGATAAATATGATCTGTTTGTTTTCAAATCTGGTATAGGAATTTTTATAATTTACAAGAACAGTGTGTAAAATTTTCATGCGGATAACTTTAATAGTTTTGAAAATATAAAAAAATCTATTAAAAAGTACATAATCGACACTTAGTAAATTCATATAGGAATCACGGCAGTTTAAGTTTCTTTGTCATTTGAAAATACTAACAGCACTCTCAGTGCACACAAGCTATTTTTAAAGAATTTTAATTCTCAACTTTTAATAATTTTGCTTTCGTAAGGAAAATAATAGTTTAAAAGTTGATATTTATATTTTGTGTTAGGGTGGGAGTAGATGAGAGTGAATGTGAGTGTGTATGTATGGACATACGTCAAATTTCAGTTTTATAATGTATTACACTATCCGTAACTAGCAAGTGTTATGTAACCAGGATGTCCTCAAAACGGTGAATCCCTGTAACTGGTAGATGACGTATGTCTAGGAGCGTTTGCTTTTGTAATAAGGCAGCCAGAAAGATAGTAAGAGGATACTTAGTTCTAAAGTTTATTTCAATCATAGTTTTCTTTTGATTTTCGTTTTGTTTTGTTTTGTGGAACATTTTGTGAAATTTTGCAGTATGAAAAGACGAAGATGCATGTGCGAATGGTGAGTGGAGTAAAGCGGTTTGCGCGTGAAATTGATCATGAAAGGTTAATCTGACTGGACGATCAATTTGATCAACCAATGAGAGAAAAGTCTTTCCCGTGTAATTGATTGAGTTATATGCCCTGTGAATGGCGGCATTCAGGAAGTCGTGGACCCACTGTCGGACGTGAAGGTCATGTTAAATGAGTCCGAAAAAATTATCTGTGAGATGAAGAAATGATGGTTAAATCGCGCTCGGTTTATATCGCCGTGCTTGCAGATGCAATTACGGACATTTCGGTGAAGTTTTGAGAGGTTTCGGAATGTTGGTTGCAGAATAAACCGCGTGTGAAACTATCGGCCTTTGTGAATATTCTGCGTGGCATGTTCCGTATGCATGTACAGAACATTTTAGCGAGAATCTTCTTTCGAAGAATCCACTGAAAAGGACCGCGCGTGAACTCGTTTTGTAACAGTGTGTTGCCTATGTGAATCTCGTAATATTTCGGGTTGGACTTAGTACTTTTCTGGCTGTTTTACGTGTGATATAAGCTGCACGAAATAGTAGTAGATGTACTACCAACGTAAATGTGGGACCATAATCAAACATCAGTATCTACGAACAAACATTTTCAATGAAGGGAGGAAGCACACACTTTGCCCGTTATTAATAGAGATTGCCGGCCGGTGTGGCCGTGCGGTTAAAGGCGCTTCAGTCTGGAACCGCGTGACCGCTGCGGTCGCAGGTTCGAATCCTGCCTCGGGCATGGATGTGTGTGATGTCCTTAGGTTAGTTAGGTTTAATTAGTTCTAAGTTCTAGGCGACTGATGACCTCAGAAGTTAAGTCGCATAGTGCTCAGAACCATTTGAACCATTAATAGAGATTTACAGGTTTATTTTGTTACTGGAGTTACGCTGACTTTGTAATCGTAAGTATGGATGGTGGTTGTCTTCAGCGCTGCTTTTCTCATCGTGTTCATAGTACCTACGAATGCAGAGCAACTGGTGGTGAATCGACATTACACTGAGGTGGGTGGATATTAAATAAATCGCAAAACCAGTCCTGCCAACCCTGCCCTGCCACAAGAGATCAATTCTAACACAAATGGTGGTAACCATGTGGCATCACTTTGAACAAGCTAAACCACTTGGGTTCTTCGCAAAGGAGATCACACATCGAGAGATAAAATTTGTCCCATGTAGCTGAAACAGCATGAGGTTAAAAAACTTCACCTACGCCCAACATCTTATTGAAGGAAGTTGAAGAGTATGTAAACTGCAGACTGTATTCTATAGTGGCAGGGAACCACAGTACAAGTAAATTGGATTGAGAGAAACAATTTCCTCTCCCACAAAACACACAGCACAGATTCAAGACAATCATACACCCTAACAGACCAAAAACCTGTGAAGCCTATGCTGACTTCCACCTTCTCTTTGGCAATATTAATTTGCCTGCTTATCCTATTACAAAGATTCCTTATGCACTGTGTACTCACATTGCTGTTCCCCAACATTCAGACACATCTGGTCAACTTCTTGGAAAGGAAGACAAGAACACAGAAATGATTGTAAAGCCAATGTCTGGAATATTAAATTTTATAACACAGTTAACCTCTTCTGATAAAGACAACATGGAGCACATAGACATCTACAGTACAGCTGCCTCAATTTTATTCAAGAAATAAAATATGGACCTGAACCAGATAGAAGCATCTTCTCATCTCAAGATAGCTCTTAATGGATTACAATAGAATGCCAGGTTGGAAATTTTGAATAGAGAAACCCTGACAAAAAAATTGAATAACAACATCACCATTGTTTGTACTTTTGTCGGGTCTCCAGACATGTGTAGTCGTTTTCATAAAACGATATTTTGGCAGCATACCTTGACTTTAGGTCCCACCTGAGACCTGTAGAATGAGCATCATTGCTACACTCCACCTCGTTTATAATCTTGTTGCCACCCCACCCCCCTCCACTCCTTCCTCCACTGCCAGTCATGCACAGGTATAGAGGTGGAGGGGAGTGGGGGAGGGGGGGGGGTAGGACAGTGCCGTAAGATTCTGGGGGCAAACTCTGGTCCCTAAATACTCCCTGCGTTGCACACTGATGTCTCACTCAGCCGACGCTTTGATTTTAGATGGCTGATTGCTAGGTCCCAAGCTTTGCTAAGATGAATTGGGTTTTGACAGTGGAAACACTATTGGCCGTAAAGAATGCCTCTATTTAAGTAAAGGAAACAAAAGAAAAATTCGGAGTAGGTATTAAAGTCCATGGAGAAGAAATATAAACGTTAAGGTTTGCCGATGACTTTGCAATTCTGTCAGAGACAGCGAAGGACTTGGTAGAGCAGTTGAACGGAATGGGCAGTGTCTTGAAAGGAGGATTTAAGATGAACATCAACAAAAGCAAAACGAGGATAATGGAATGTAGTCGAATTAAGTCGGCTGATGCTGAGGGAATTAGATTAAGAAACGAGACACTTAAAGTAGTAAAGGAGTTTTGCCATTTGGGGAGCAAAATAACTGATGACGGTCGAAGTAGAGAGGATATAAACTGTAGACTGGCAATGGCAAGGAAAGTGTTTCTGAAGAAGAGAAATTTGTTAACATCGAGTATAGGTTCAAGTGTCAGGAAGTCGTTTCTGAAAGTATTTGTATAGAGTGTAGCCATGTATGGAAGTGAAGCATGGACGATAAATAGTTTGGACAAGAAGAGAATAGAAGCTTTCGAAATGTGATGCTACAGAAGAATGCTGAAGATTGGATGGGTAGATCACATAACTAATGAGGAGGTATTGAATAGGATTGGGGAGAAGAGGAGTTTGTGGCACAACTTGACAAGAAGAAGGGACCGGTTGGTAGGACATGTTCTGAGGCATCAAGGGATCACCAATTTAGTATTGGAGGGCAGCGTGGAGGGTAAAAATCGTAGAGGGAGACCAAGAGATGAATACACTAAGCAGATTCAGAAGGATGTAGGTTGCAGTAAGTACTGGGAGATGAAGAAGCTTGCACAGGATAGATTAGCATGGAGAGCTGCATCAAACCAGTCTCAGGACTGAAGACAACAACAACAACAACATGGCTTGTGGTGGCTCAGGGAGCCAAATACACCTCATTCTGCTGTCCCTGGCTGGCGCTCGCGTATTTGTGACGGCTTCCGCCTTGGATGTTGGGTAGGCGTCCCGCGATGCTAACAGTAGGCCTATGGCAGGCTGAGGACCTACAATACTAATGAATAAGAACCTTGATCCAAATTTGGCTTTATTAAAGGTAGAGGAACGTTGTGCAATACAATAGTTTTGTGCAGTGACAGTCTCTCAGCTTTCCGAGAAAAGAAGTTCTTAACATCATTACTCTTAGATACGATGTCAGCTTATAATAATGTCCACGTCTCTATCCTGTATAAAAGTTGAAGCAAACTGGGATTATGGCATTAGTATTTTCCTCACAAAGATCACGATTTATGTAAGACATCAGCAACAGTTTATTGGACCTATAGCTCTATCCAAATGCTTACTCCAGGCAGCAATTCTTATCTCCTTTTTATACACAATTAACCCTAATGATCTCGAAGAAATTATTGCTCCAAATGTTCATATATGTTCATATTCTGCAGTAGACTGAAGATATACGCTTATGCTCGTCTGGTTTCATAAAGAATTCTGCAGACAGCGAACTAATGAATGCGGTAATAGAAGTTGTTTGGTTACATGGAAATGACTTTGAAATATCTTCTTTGGAGACTTCAGTTATTATTTTTTCAAGATGACATGTGCGTTGTAATGAAACTTAAGTGAAGAGTTTTTCATTCCAAATTAAACCATCAACCAAATTCTTGGGAGTGTAGTTTGGTTCCAGACCTAGTTAGATTTCTCACATCAAGTCAGTTATTAGTACCTGTTTGCCAATAACGAACACCATCAGACCTTTTACCAAAGTTTGATAGGGTACAAACCCCAATGTTTTATTGACCATATATATGACATTAATTAGATACTGTACAATACAGCTGTACCTGGACTTGTCTTAGGACAATGAGATCAACCCATACCAATGCACTCTTAGTAGAAGCACTGGAAATGTCCCTTCATTTTAAGCACCAATGGCTCGCCAGCATGTAAACTCTTCTGGAAAAAATGCAACACCCTAATGGAAAATATCATTTCATTAACAAGTATTTCATCATTGTAGGAATATATGAAGACAAATTTAGAACAAATAAAACACACGTCACAATAAAGGGTGGCCAAACTGTCGCATCAGTGTAGCCCCCTCTAACAGCAATACAGGCGAGTATTATCACATACAAGTGATGATAAAGGTGCCGAATGGCATCTTGTAATAGGCTGCCCCAAGCATCTTGCGCCTTTTGTTGCAATTCGATAATGGCTCTGGCAGGCTCTGGTGAACATATAAGTTTCTGCTTCACAATGTCCATAGGTGTTCGATTGGCAAGATATCTGATGATCTTGGCCAGGCACTTGTTGTACACCACAAAGAGCATGTTGAATTGCAGCAGTCATAAGTAGAAGTGCATTCTTCTGCTGAAGAAGTAAATCACCTGTCTCTCAAAGAAATGGCGATAGCACGAGCAGAAAAACCTATGAAATGTAGCAGGCACTGGTTGCTTTACCCTACAGGAACACCAAATGTGACCACAAGTTGTAACTGATGGCCACCACTCCATGAAGCCTGAGGAGTGACCTGCATGCGACGATATTGATGTGCATCTGTACTATGTGGACATACAGAACATAGTCTACAGCTGTAGAAATATTCCGCAAATTACTGCTGATAGCAGCGACACACCTATGATACACTGTGTGCAACATGTACAGCAATCCATTGGTACATCCACCGAGTTCCCCTTAGGCCCACAAAGAGATCCTGTTCAAATGGCTGAAGCTGTTCAACAAGAGTACATACCCATCGGCAAGGCATGGTAGTACCCTGGAATGAATGCTGCGAACACTGTTCACCTCCATACTTGTGCATAGTTAGTGCTTGCAGAGAGAAATCAGAAGGTGCGAAGACAGGCCTCCTCAGCACCATCTGATTGCCGATGACTGTGACAAATGAATCACTAACACTACAATCCCTCAGTATACACATGTCATACCCTGGTGCCACTAAACATAGTCATTGACGGTGTTGCATTTTTTTCCAGCAGTGTATATGTGAAAGGATAGAAGTAATGGCTCATTCGGTAGTTAAGAAATGTAAAAGGTTATACACTATTTTAGATAACAGAATATTATATCAATCTATAGATTTCTTTAGCAGCTCTCAGACTTTGATACATATGTATGAAAATATTATCACAGCAAGAAGGCTTCCATGTATGAAGGCCTTTTTGCCTTTGCATGTCCTCCACTCTAGTGCTTTATTGAAAATGTGTAGTGTACAGGGGCCTACATTGACAGCAACTTTAATGTGATAATCAGCACATATCCTCATGGAAAATGGGCCGAAGCTCTCCAGATACACATTTATGGTTCAGGAATCGCATCAGAAGGTAATGTTGGGTGTGCTACCTTATGTCCAAGAACGGATTAATTTGAACTTATAAACTTACTTCATCAGCTTCTTCTTACAAGACAAAACCAGAAGCATTCATGGACGCCATGAAGAACCCTTTAACCTAGAATGATGAAATGATTTTGATAATTTCAGGATCATAATGCATTCTCAGTGCCATAGAGAATAGGAATTGTGATAAACACAGCAGAAAACTTGTTATCGACATATGTCAAGAAATAACAGAATTCTCTTGAAGAAATAAACATATTTGTTCACTTTGTATTAAAGCTCACACAGGTATTTTGTATAACGAAACTGTAATCCAATTGACTAAGAAAGCTGCTGTATCTAAAGCCTTCTCAGATATAGGATTATCTTTCGCAGCTTGTTGTTGTGCGGTAGCGTTCTCGCTTCCCGTGCCCGGGTTCCCAGGTTCGATTCCCGGCAGGATCAGGGATTTTCTCTGCCTCATGATGACTGGGTGTAGCGTGCTGTCCTTAGGTTAGTTAGGTTTAAGTAGTCCTAAGTTCTAGGGGACTGATGACCACAGATGTTAAATCCCATAGTGCTCAGAGCCATTTGAACCATTTTTGAACCATCTTTCACCGACTTCTTACATCAAGTAAAAATCAAGTCCGATCGCAATGGACAGAAGAATGGGAAGCATCTACTTACTATAAATAAAGGAAAATATTACAACTGGATACAATCTCACATACCCAGCTTTCCTTGGTTTCAAACATTTCTGTATACTGCAGAGCTATTTCTACAAACACAAGGATGAGATTTAATCACGGCAGCTTTCTATCTCATTTATTTCATCTACAACTTAATAATTCTGACACCTGTGATTGCAATAAGTCAAATATGTGAGCCTGTGCAGGGTATGATAAACACAGAGAACAGTTCCTCTCAGAACTTAGAAATCTCAGGTTTACATTCCCAACAAGCTCTGTTAGTCTTCTAATAAAGAATGGAAGATCAGTGCTTCGACATCTGATGAGATTTAGTTTATTGAGAAATTTAAAATCTTGCCACAGAACAATAGATAAGGTGGAATTATAATTTTACTTAAGAAATTGTTTATATGTTAAAGAGTAGTGACTTTACTTCAGTTTTAAAAAATTAAATTTTTCTTTGTTTGCCTAGTAGCAAAGAAACAATATTTACTTATTTTAATGATTTTAATGAAATATGTTCTTGTCTAATTTAAAGAAATTCCAATTATTTTTGGTCTTCAAATAAGAGCCACAGTCACCAACCATGTCATCTTATGATAAAATTGCACCCAAATTTTTTAACTGTTAATCGTTAAATAATGTACTCACACTGAAGGCTAAATAAATAAAGTACTTGTGGGCAATAGTCTACAATACTTATTTTATTTTTTATACCTCGATGACATGTCCATGGCCATGGAGGAAAAAAAGAAGGGAGATTGTTCTATAGACTTTCACCATACGTTGTTTTGAAGCCATAGTGGGCGGGGCCTGCCGCCTTCTTAAGTAACCCGAAACATTAACAGACTACTATTTGCATTTGCTTCTTGTTCATTATCTCTGTTGAGAGGATGCAACAACTGTTTTAATAATTAGAAATTACGGTACTTACATGAATAACATAGTGCCAGGAGGGCAATTTCGATCTTTTTTCTGTGCTTGAATGCGTATTTTCTGTAGTAATATGACACATGTGACCTCGGTAATTTAGCTTGTTTTTTGTTGACATATTTCGAATAACGAAGAAGCGAAGGAAGGGATTTGAAAAGCGTGTTTTCCTAATTCATTTAATTCCACTTTTACTGTATTTGTATCGGTAGCAAATGATGCTTGAACTCTGAAACCAATACTTGTTTGCTTACTGGTAATGTTTCTTATTTGTTACATTTTCTACTTTCAACTCTTATGCAAAAATTTTCAAAATTCACGTTTGCGAAAATCTTACCGACATGTTCTTCGTTAGCCCATAATCGCGTACAATGAGGAAAGAAGCAAGGTATGCTGTCGTATGTTGGGCATGTCAGCAAAGTGCACGATTATGCCAGACAAAAGTTAGCAGTTTAGTTTCAAATTTGACTTTGCTGTGTTTCAGGCATTTTATATCACTGAGTAAGTGATCAAAAATTTTGGTTGCTGCTCTGTGAACCCCTGTTTCTGCTACAAACAAACTTTTTTTTCTTCTGGTTTTGTAACCCTCTGCATCATTGTTCCTTCTGAAGTGCAGTGGATTATCTACAGCAAACTTCATAAGGGAATAACTATACAGTGAGGTGGATAGGTTACCACTAACACTCTGAGTAACAAGCGGTAACGACGAAAAGAGTGCTCACATACGTTTTCGGCCAAAGTCTTCTTCACAAAGGAAGTAATGCATACACACACTTTGAAGCAATCATACACACAAAACACACACACATGAGGCAGTAGACTCTGGCTGTTCTAGCAAGAATCTTTTTTTGTATTTAAAGAGGAAGGAAATGTGGACAATAAGCAATTATCGGTGGGAAGAATTTGAGGCATGAAATGCTGCACCAACAATCAGCGCGGTCATGTAGCCGTGTGTTGTATGAGGACGAGGCCGTTGATATAGTGTGGCTCGGATGTGAGAGAGTTTGCGGTTTGGAAAGCAATGAAAACCACAACAAAGAATAAAAGTAAATAGAGCAGACGTAATTCATGTATACAAAAGAAAATATTACTTGAACGGCTCCACTTAAGAGTGAAATGTGGCATTTTTAAACTTTAGATTATGATCGGATCGATTAGTACACCCATAAACCACGCAAGCTGGCATATTTGATAAAACAACTACGTCTCCAGGTAGTAAGAGAACCAGATGCTATTTGATATTTGGGAAACGACCACAAAAGCCCAACAGTCGAAACTGGGCATGGGCATATCAGAATGACATCATGGGGAAGTATTACCGCGGTGAACAATGGAAGCATAAATGAAGTGAAGAACCTGATGTTTTGGGCTACATAAGTTGGCGGACGTCGGCTTCACGTTTGTGACGTAAAGACAACCCCCTTTTTTTTCTGACCAACGTGTTCGCTACGATACTTCATGAAAATATTATCTTTGTATTGTTATTGTAGTTTGTGTGGTTATCTTTGTGTTGTTATTGTTTTTATGATTTAGTAGCGGGTGTTAAGATTGGTTAAGGAAATTAGTGACTAAGTTTAACAACGACAACGGCCAGCATGAACAAATTGTTGGTAAGTTAAATTGATCCATACAAGTTGTTGTGTGAGTGCGTTGGCAGATTAAGGATTTGTACTAGAACCGCGTTCGTACTACCACAAAAAATATACATCTTTTATGCTCTTCACGTTATTTTTTTCGAGCTAGTTATCCTAATTCGCAATTTAATTTGACCTACATACTGCAGTAGAAGCGGCATTTTATTTCCTTTGGTATTTTGTTGTGGTCTTCAGTCCCGAGACTGGTTTGATGCAGCTCTCCATGCTACCCTATCCTGTGCAAGCTTCTTCATCTCCCAGTATTTACTGCAACCTATATCCTTCTGAATTTTCCTTTGGTATACCGTAACATTATTTCTACAATGTATTGTGATTCATGCAGTGATTATTTTCTGTGTGCAACCGAGTAGTCAGTTCTGCCCATATTATTGCTGTTAAATGTTGAAGTGGCTCCGTTTTATATTTCTGTTAGGATGTATCGACTGCCACTATGTGGAGTAAGGGAAAGAGTTTATGTAAGTGTATATGTTGACACATCTGAACATACTTTCAGGGATTATGTGGTGTTCCCATACTAGAAATATGTTTGTTGTGTTAAAGTAATAATTCCCCTTGAAGCCTTGTACGTCTATTTCAGGCAGTAGCAGCACTTGCTGGCAAGTGTAAGCAACTACTGATGCCCCTTCAACATGATGTGCAAGTTTCGATTTCCAGCAGATTGAACTTGAGTATTATTAGTAGCTTCTGTACATCAACAAATCCTGTAACTACCAAATCAGCACTACAGGTAAACATTGGCGAGACAGCATACATTTATCTCGAAATAAATTTGTTTGGTTGCTCATTGTTATTTCTTGTGTGCTTACTTGTATCAGGAAGAGGAGCTAGACAAACTGTATAAAATTTTGGAGATAGAAGTTCGAGGAAATGACCCTGCAGTTCTAAAGAGCTATGAGACCTTTGCAACAATGGCAGCTCGTGAATTGGGAATCACAGTGGGAGAGTGGCAAGTACAGTACATATGTAAAATATCATGACTTAAGTTTTGATTGTTGTAATTTTCTTGTAACCTAACAGTTAACATGGCAAATCGAATTATGAACAGTTAGAATGATACTTCTTATATATGGAAATGTTTTGACCACGTACCATTATCAGTGAATACTTTCGTATCTTTTTTAAAAGTTAACTATTGCATATTCTACTATAACTTTTGCTTCGGGGGGGAGGGGGGGGGGGGGACAGTCCTTTGTACACTGCAGATAATCAATGTCTGACAGCCCAGTTAATCTGTTGCTTGACTTGTTCCACACCCCTAAAGATTCTCGGTGAGATTAACAGAAAGAAGAATTGAATGTTATCTCCTTTTTTTGACAAATTAACAAAAAACATATTTTCAAAAAAATTTGCTTGCTCCAGGTGCAGTGTAGTCCCCTTTTTGTTGGTTTGAGAACTGTATACAGGAACAAATTTGTCATTTCAAACATGTACATTATTTTGTCAGTAATCCACTGTTCATTATTTGATAGCGAATGAGAAGACTTAGTTAGGTCACAAAATATTCCCAGTGGTATTAATTTCTGACTGACTCTAATGTGTCATCCATCAAACTAAATATTGTGTATTCTATTGACAGCCTTGATGAAATAAATCCAAACTGTTTTGTTGCGAACAGTTGCCTTGTACATTGTTTGTGTTACATACTACAGGGAAATAGCACAAAGAAATTTCAGAATGAAATATTACTTCTATATATCAATGGCAGGCAATGAAACTCTTGTAACTCCATTTTGTTAAATTTTGCAGGTGAAGCAAAAACAGTTTCTTAAAAAATAATATAAAGTGATATGGAAAGTTGCTACATGTGTAACACTATAGTAGAAGCCTAGTTGTTGTCAGAGAGAAATCCGTGCACTTTCAAATCTCTCATTAATTATGGAGTTACTGGAATTATGAATTTTTGTAGACATATGGAGTTATGAGGTTTTCATTGCCTACCATTCATATTGGTTTTCCAGAAAAGCTTTTACTGAAGAAATTTAGGTCTCTTGAAAGAATAATTCTGTTTCTTTCTGCCTCTTGTGTGCCATTGTGAAGTATTACCTCTTTGTCTGCTTAACGCATTATCGCTATTTTGCAAAACGGAGGTGAGTTGAGCTTACTGATACCGAATGCCAGCTTTGATCCATGACATACTGTTGCAATGCCCTTAAACAGAAGTAGAACAAAACACTGAGAATATTTCTTTTCTGTATTAATTACGTGCAAGATATTTGTGGCAAACTGAACTGCAATGTAACCCAGTGTCTAGGTTGGTTTGGAAAGTGAGAGTTCCGTTATAAGTCAGTGAAACCGCCATATACATATGAAATCTTAGTTGTGTTGAATGTAGATTTCACTGTGTGGTTTATGTCTGCCATTTTGATGATGTGGATTGAAGCAGATGGGTGGTATGTGTAGGTTCATGTTTACTAGAATTAAATCTCAGTTGTATCTTTATTTACTCGTTTTCACATGTGATACTTGTGGATTATATCTTCCAGCAATTAAAATAATTAACTGGAGAATACTCACTAGTTTTCTCTAATACCTGCTGGCAGTGTGCTTAAAGGTGTCAAAGGTGTAAATTGGGAAGGCAGTTATGTAGACTTATTGCTATCTAACTTTAACTTGCTTAGAGTTGTGATGCTCTCAGCTTGCAACAGTTTCTTGTTTAACACAGATTCCTTATCAATATAATGGAAGGAAACATTCCACGTGGGAAAAATTATATATAAAAACAAAGATGAGGTGACTTACCGAACAAAAGCGCTGGCAGGTCGATAGACACACAGACAAACACAAACACACACACAAAATTCAAGCTTTCGCAACAAACTGTTGACTCATCAGGAAAGAGGGAAGGAGAGGGGAAGACGAAAGGAAGTGGGTTTTAAGGGAGAGGGTAAGGAGTCATTCCAATCCCGGGAGCGGAAAGACTTACCTGAGGGGGAAAAAAGGACAGGTATACACTCGCACACACGCACATATCCATCCACACATACAGACACAAGCAGACATATTTGGTCTTTAAATATGTCTGCTTGTGTCTGTATGTGTGGATGGATATGTGCGTGTGTGCGAGTGTATACCTGTCCTTTTTTCCCCCTGAGGTAAGTCTTTCCGCTCCCGGGATTGGAATGACTCCTTACCCTCTCCCTTAAAACCCACTTCCTTTCGTCTTCCCCTCTCCTTCCCTCTTTCCTGAGGAGGCAACAGTTTGTTGCGAAAGCTTGAATTTTGTGTGTGTGTTTGTGTTTGTTTGTGTGTCTATCGACCTGCCAGCGCTTTTGTTCGGTAAGTCACAGATTCCTTATCATTTGTTTAAAACTGACTACACTAGGGATGAGAAAAAGTAGCATCTAGGAGAGGTAGGTCAGTCCCCCCCCCCCCCCCCCCCCCCCCCAAAAAAAAAAAAAAAAAAAAGAATCATCTTCCCTTCATTTCTCATTGCCAGTGAGAAGCATGGCTGGGTCAGTGATTAAGTACACACTGTTTCCACAGCTGCCATCAGGTACAATTGTAAGAAACAATACAGGGTTTCATATGGCAACAGTGCACACCGTGTTCTCATCTGGGATTTTTAAAGGGTGGATTTTGCTTTATCTGTAGTTTATTATCAGCTTATTATTGAAAAACAATTTTCCTAGTGTGAGTTCCTTGAGCAGCATTTTAAAGATTCATTCTGTCCGCTATGAGAGTCGAAAGGTATGAAAAGGACCCGGTAATTGAGAAGAAGGGAGCCAGGCAGGATCCTGGCTTATCCCTCATATTATTCAATCTGTACATAGAACAAACAATAAAGGAGACCAAGGAGAAATTTGACAAAGGAATTAAAGCTCAGGCAGAAGGGAAAAAAAAACTTTTGGCAATGACATCATATCGCTATCAGTGGTGCAAATGATGATAGATAAGTTGAGTGAAACAGATAGTGTCATAAAAAGAAGTTATAAGGTGGACATGTATCAAAGTGAAATAAGAGTAATAGAGCATAGCTACATTAATTCAGACAATGAAGAGAGAATCAGACAGTCATACTCTAAAAGTAGTATAAGTATTTCACCAAATCGGCAGCATCAAAGAGGATATAAAAAGCAGAATAGCAACAGCAAGATAAGCTTTTTTGAAAAAGGTGAAATATTGTAATATTGAACATAAAAGTAAAGTATTGAATCTACCGATACCACCCATAAGTGCTTTGACCCAAGGGCTTCATGGCACAAACTTGACTAAAAGCAGAGAGAGGGAGGTGAGTGAAAAATGTGACTTTTGTTTGTAGATTGTTGCTGCAGATGTGTTTGTGTGTTTTGTTTACAATATGTGATTTAGTTCTTGTGTGTGCCACATTGGTCATTTGATTTTGTGGTTGTTTTGTATTTGATTTGTCATGTGTGTTCGTGGGTCGACGAAAGCGTCTGATCCCACCCGTTGGCTTTGACCCGTGATGTAAGGCTGTTGTGGTGTGTGACATCAGGATGGCACGGAGTTTAGTTTGTGAGAGTGGTGTGTTTGTACGTGTCATTTTGATGTCATTGGTGGTGCTCTTTGGTGGTGTGTTTATGTGTTGTGTGTTAGGTGATGTTTTTGGTTTAGTTTGCGTGTGTGGCGTGTTTATAGGTGGCATATTGTTGTAGTCGGTGGTTCGCTCTGGTGGTGTGTTTATGGATAGCGTGGTAAGGTCAAGGGAAGTGCTTGATTCCAGTGGATTTTGTGTGTAGTGAAATTTGGGGAGGTTGTGGGGTCTTGTTATTTTAGTGTTTTTTTGTCGTTTGGTGTAGTGGTGAGTGTTTATATTTAGTTTGTCCCCACCCAAAAACCCCCAGTTTCCACGCTTGTCTTGTTAGTTTGATTAGGTTTTTTGTGGAAGGTGTGTGTGTTGGTTTTTCGATGTATTTTTGTGTTTGTTGTCGTGTTTATGTAATGACGTCATAGGCGCCATATTGGAGTTGTAGTGGATGGTCGTTTCTGCCACATTTGTGACGTCATGGGTCAAAGTAGACAGGTGGAATCGGACACTTCCGTATTTCCGTGTTCGTTATGTGTAAAACTGATGTAGTGTTGCTACTGTCATGGAGCACGTGTGTAGCACTAATGGATTTTGTTGTACCAGTTCATGGGGTTGGATTATGTTGTTCACATGGTCTATACGGTGGTCAGAAACAGTCTGAAAAGATTGTAATGGCATTGCAGGGCAATCTGTGCTGAGAAATAATTGTTAAGAAAAAATTGGATGCATTGTGCCATTTCTGAGTTAATTAACATTAAGTTAGTCAATCAGGTCATTGCATATACGAATACAAGCAGCCTGCCAGATACAACTAGTGTCAGTTTTTCACATAGTGTAGATGATAGTGCACAAAAATGCTCAGCTTTTATCTCAGGCTCAATCCTTACTACTGTCCCATTTTCAATTTTTGTATCAATCTCTTGTTCAGTCCATGGAAACCAAATGAAGATCACAATTTCTGTGAGGGAGGGGGGGGGGGGGGGGTGCTTGAATTTGGCAATGGCCTTATTGGCTAAATGCAGTGCTAATTAACTTGGGAGTGGTGCAACATATCCAATTCTTTTTGTTAACAATTATTGCTCAACACAAATACCCTGCAACTCCCTTACAAGCTTTTCTGACTGTTTCTAACCTTCCTGTATATAGGTCTAACAGAAATTTTGATCCATTTAGGGGATGTGGGTGGCAGCTTGAATCATATTGAATTTTAAACCTGTATAGGTTTACCGGAGATAACAGTCTCTATGAAATTATTTGATGACTTCTGCAATTTTTTATTCAATTTTTGTTTGTTTTCATTATTTCAATTTTTGTGTTACCCACCCTGATTCCCAAAAAACTAGTTTGTCAGTTTCTATTTCAGTAATATTTTCATGGTGTTGGTGATGTCGAACATTTGTTGTTCTGTGAGGCCTGGATCTCTGCCATTTTGATGCTGTTTCTGGCTTATCAGCACAGTATTGTATGTGCAGTTCCTAAGATGAAGAGACACCCACAGACTAGACAAACATGGAGAGATGCATCAAACGTGACTACCACTACTAATTAACAGGATGGATTTCTTTTGGTTTATACCACTAAGGTTGTCAATATAGACCAAGAAACATGGTGACCTTCACTAACTTCCTAGTGCCATACTCTTTAGCATCTGATGTTTTTACTTTCTGATATTATTGCCAATTATAGGCTTAAACTTAATTGTTCTCTTTTAAAAATTCTGAGAACAGTAGACCTACTCTTGTTCAAAACAATGATTCTCTAACTTCATTGTACATTTACTTGAGAAACAGGTTATTTATGAGAATTTTCGAACACTTACAAAACTATATTTGTGTAAGTTACCGGCACAAGTGCTTTGAATATGGAACTTATTTCATAGCAAACCAGAATTTCTGGTTCACAGTTCTGCCAAAGAATACATCACCCCTGAGTTTCATTGTATATCAATGGAAATAAACATGCATTTTTGAGAATTTTCGGAGGCTACCATTGTCCTGTGCATAATATATGAGCAACTTTTAGGAAATTGGTGTGCAGATATTTTAACAAACATCTTGTGTTACATCTAGTTGTCCCTTAAATGGAAATAACCCTATATATTATGTGGAAGTATCGTAAATTAATTCAGTTTTCGATTTTGCCAACAACTGTAATTAACCTCAAAACATTTTAAGAAACTAGAAATTCTATCACAGGTTTTTGTGTTGTTTTAATAGAAATCTTGTTTTGTGTATTTCCTTCAATTCTTATAGGGAATTAGCAACTTTCTAGCTCAAAAAATTAAAAGATAATCAGCAGCCTTAATTTAAAGTTATTTGTTCACTGTCTTGTAATACACTGCGTCAGCCAAAATGCAGCCCCCCCGTGAATGCTGCTCTCGAACACGGGATGTGTTGTTGATGTCCATAAGCAGCTGGAAATTGCTCTGACTACTGTCAAGCAGTTGGCAGCTGCAGCAAATCAGTGTGTTGGAAGAGCACCCAAGAGTCGTGTACCTATACCTCAGATACTATCCGCTTCTGTGGATCATATCTCCTCTGCAGAAAGTACAAGATCTGCCTTTACTTGTCCACTTGACTGTGAGTGGTGAGTCAGTGGTAGATCTGGGTGTCCTTTACAGGGGAGGACTCAGGGTGTTGCGCTAATCCCCCTAGCCAGCAAGTTTGAGGTTCTGTCTTTCACCGAAACTGAGCGAGTGGTCCTCACTTCAGCTGTTTTGGGGGAATCTATTTTGTTCAGTGTCAAGAGGAGGCATACGCAAAAGGATAGGGTTCTATTAATTATCAACATGCGGCAGATGATGGCGTCCCTTAGGGAAATGGCAGCAAGGGCAGGAAATGACACCTTGTGTGCTCAGTGTGCAT
Source organism: Schistocerca piceifrons (assembly GCF_021461385.2). NCBI lineage: Eukaryota > Metazoa > Arthropoda > Insecta > Orthoptera > Acrididae > Schistocerca > Schistocerca piceifrons. The sequence continues at coordinate 315,197,253 of NC_060139.1, read as the reverse complement.
ATCTAGGAACCTCATTCAACATGTTGAAGATGCTATTCTGGCAGCCGTTGAGGGAACAGGGTGCAGCCAAAAGCAGATTGTGGCACAAATTGGAACACGATACCTGTTGCCTGGACTGTGAGGTCAGACTTGGGTCATTCCAGCAACTGGCAGAGAAGGTTAAGAAGACCAGTCTTGTGCATAGAGTTTCAGTGAACCTCACAAAGTGCAGCATTGTCCCCAGAACTAATTGTGGACCTTTGGTCCTGAGTCAAATGGAACGACTCAACCAGAGGCTTCAGATGTTCTGTGACAAGCTACGCTGTGACTTCCTGGACTTGCACCATAGGGTTGAGAACATCAGAGGCTGCTATTCAGGTAGCTGACTGTGTGTGGAGTGCACACGAGGGTGTTTTTTTTTTTTTTAGATTAGGCAACTCTCCATTCAGTCCAGATAACGATAGCTGTAGGAAACCTGGAAGTATTAGTGTAAGACTGAAAGAAGTGCCTCCAACAGGTGAGAGTATTAAAATCCTAATGGTAAACTGCTGAAGCATTCACAATAAAGTGCCACAATTTGAAGCGCTCATGAAAAGCTATGAAGCTCACATAATACTAGGTACAAAAAGGTGGTTGAAACCTGAATTGATAGCAATGAGAGTTTTTGGGGAAAATTTAAGTGTATATTGAAATAATAAGCAAATGGGAAATTGAGGCAGTGTATTTTGTCACAGTAGACAAGAAACTCATATCCATGGAGACGGAAATCGAAGCTGCATGTGTGATTGTTTGGGCAAGACTCAGTATCAAGGGTGGTCATAACTCGATAATTGGAACCTTCTATCGCCCAGCAGACTCATCTCATGGTGTAACTGAAAACTTAAGAGAAAACCTCTTTTTACTTGTACATAAGTTCTCCAATCATACTGTAATAATCAGTGGAGATTTTAAGCTTCAACAATTAACTAGGGTGCACATGATAAGGCATCCTCCGAAACATTACTAAATGCCTTCTCTGAAAACTACCTAGAACCAATAGATAAGAAAGCCGCTTATGAGGACATACATTGAATCTAACGGCAATAAATAGACCTAAAAATAAAATAGTGAGCTCCATTTTCAAATGTTCCATTACAAAGGAAAACGTAGGAGAATTGCCTCAGTTTAATTCTTGTATCACTGAAAAGATGAATGAAATAAATATTAGTGTCAGTGGTGTTGAGGAACATCTGAAATCGTTGAAATTAACAAAGCTCCATGGCCCAATGGAATCCCTGTCAGATTTTATACTGAATTTGTGGCTGAGTTAGCTCCTCTTCTAACTACAATCTTTCATAGAGCCCGTGGACAAAAAACCGTGCCCAGTTCTTGGAAAAAAGCACAGGTTTCACCCATCTACAAAAAGGGTAGTAGAAGTGATCCACAAAACTACCATCCAATATCCTTGATATCAATTTGTTGTAGAATCTTAGACCATATACTGAGCTCAGACGTATCTTGAACAGAATGACCTCCTCATTACCAACCAGCACAGATTCTGAAAACATCAATAATGTGAAACCCAACTTGTGCTTTTCTCACATAAAATACTGAAAGCTTTGGATAAAGGCAGTCAGGTAGATGCAGTATTTCTTGATTTTCGAAAAGCACTTGACTCAGTACCACTCCTACATGTATTGTCAAAAGTATGGTCATATGGTGTATTAGAGAAATTTGCGACTAGATTGAGGACTTTTAGGTTGGAAGGACACAGCATGTTATCTTGGATGGACAGTCATTATCAGATGTAGAAATAACTTCAGTTGTGCCCAAGGCAAGTGTGTTGGGACCCTTGCTATTCATGTTGTATTAATGACCTTGCAGACAGTATTGATAGTAACTTCACATTTTTTTTTTTTTTTTTTTGCAGATAATGCAATTATCTGTAATGAAGTACTATCTGAAAGAAATTGCATAAATATTCAATCAGATCTCGGAAAGATTTCAAAGGAGTGCAAATATTGGCATCTTGTTTTAAATGTTCAGAAATGTAAAATTGTGCACTTCACAAAATGAAATAAATGTAGGATCTTATGACTATAATGTCAGTGAGTACTGTTGAAATCGGCCAACTCATACAAATAGCTGGGTGTAACACTTTGTAGGGACATGAAATGGAATGATCACATAGACTCGGTCATGGGTAACGCAGGTTTTAGACTTTGGTTTATTGGTAGAATATGGGGGAATTGCAGTCAGTCTACAAAGGAGGTTGCTTACAAATCACTCATCCTACTGGATCTAGAATATTGCACATGTGTGTGGGACACATACCAAATAGGACTAACAGGGAATATTGAACCTATACAGAGAAGGACAGCATCCATAGGTTTATTTGATCCATGGGAGAGAATCACAGAGATATTGAAGGAACTGAACTTGAGGACTCTTGAGAACAGACGTAAACTATCCCAAGAGAGTCCATTAATGAAGTTTCAAGAACCGGCTTTAAATGATGATTCTAAGAATACATTACAATTCCCTATGCATTGCTCACAGAGGGATGCGATTAGAATAATTCCTGCACACACAGAGGCATTGAAACAATCATTCTTCCTGTGCTCCATATGTGAATAGAATGGGAAGAAACCCTAATAACTGGTACAATGGGGTGTAAACTCTGTCATGCACCTTACAGTGGTTTGAGAGCACAGGCATAGATGCAAAATATTGTTTTATCAGTCTGTGTGCAGATTTCCAGTCTATAGAATTTTACTCTTTCCAGATGTACTGTCACCATATTTATATGGTGCTCCCAAACCAGGTTTCCAAATACCGCTTATGGTTATTCAGGTAAACACACCATTATCAGTTCTGGAAATGTGATTCTAGCTGCCGGATTTCCATTTCCGCAATCGATTTTTGCTCCAATATAAACACACAGCCATTTTTGAAACATACATGAGTTGTCAGGTTACATCTTGGATTTAAAAATTGAGTGACCTTTTGTGCAGTGAAGGAGCAGTAGAAACATTAAACTAAGGTTGAAGTTCTCTACCACTAATATTTAATTGAAGAGAAACAGAAATTGTGGTGACTAAATCAGAAACCAGAACAGCTGAGGCCCAGATACCATATTTGGCTGGTCTGACAAAACCACTTTAGGCCTTAATATTTAAAAAGAAAGCAAAAAAAAACAAACTCCAGAATTCAGTTTTTGTCCTCTGGAAGTTATGTCACATGTAGTCATAGTGTGTATCTCTTAATTCACCAGATCCAAGGCTCACCAAATGTGCCAACTGTTGTGTTCTCCCTGTCTAAGTATTGTATTTAAAAATAATGTCAACACGTACCTAAGCTGCTAAAGTTGTGGATTGTTGTTTTAGTCCAAAGGGTGGTATATTGACAAAAGAAAAGAACTTTATTGATTTTTTTATGTTGTGTGCATCCAAAGATTTGAAAAAAATGTTTTTGATTTTTTTCACTTATTGTTTCAGTATACTTATTGTCCTGTCTGATGGTTGTAATAAAACCCATGACAGACGTATTATTTGAAGTAATTTGTGTAAAGAAATTTACTGTATGATACAAGTTGTGTAGAATCAGTGGTGATAAAAGTTCATCTTCTCATTTGGATTCTTTAAGATTCAAATTTCTACAGAGTATATTTTATAACTGCCTTTCCACATAATATTATTAATGTACTAGCTAATTCTCTATATATGTTATTGGACTACTGTTAAGTGAAAAGTTAATGCTAATAATAATGATAATAATAATAATATATGGCATAATCCTTTTCAATTTTGAATTGCATTAGGTAAACTCTGTTCTTTATCACATTTGTCAAAACATTACTTTAGATCCATTCGCCTGTGACCATTTTATAAGCTAATATTTATTTCTCTTTGGACTGCAAAAAAGAACTTCTTGTTGATGAAGTTAGTGTTCAGTGAAATTATTTGGCTATTCAGTTTTTAATAGCATTTACACATGTGAAAGTTCATATGTTAAAGATTAAGTAATTTGATACCTGATTACTACACTCATGCTCATAAATTAAGGATAATTGCAGAATGTGGTGCCACACAACGTGACACTTCACAAAACTGGTGTTAATAACATAGGCACATAAGAAACACACACGACACAGTTCTGCATGTCCGCGGTATTGGTGATAAGTTGATAAAACCATCTTGAAACACACGTGCTACAAAACGCCACTGTTTCCTGCGCATGTACACAGACATCAATATGAGATATGATCACCATGCACACATACACAGGCTGCACAACGGGTTGGCATACTCTGGATCAGGTGGTTGAGTAGCTGCTGGGGTATAGCCTCGCATTCTTGCACCAGAGCTCCTGAAGAGTCGTAGGGGTTTGAAGACATGCAGCGATACGTCAACCGAGAGCATCCCAGACATGCTCCGTGGGGTTTAGGTCTGGAGAACAGGCAGGCCATTCCATTCGCCTGATATCTTCTGTTTTGAGGTATTCCTCCATGCTGGCAGCTCGGTGGGGCCGTGCGTTATCATCCATCAGGAAGAAGGTGGAATCCACTGCACCCCTGAAAAGGTGAACATACTGGTGCAAAATGATGTCCCGATACACCTGACCTGTTACAGTTCCTCTGTCAAAGACATGCAGGGCTGTATGTGCACCAATCATAATCCCACCACACACCATCAAACCACGACCTCCATACACGTCCCTTTCAAGGACATTAAGGGGTTGGTATCTGGTTCCTGGTTCACGCCAGAAGAAAACCCGGCGAGAATCACTGTTCAGACTATACCTGGACTCGTCCGTAAACATAACCTGAGACCACTGTTCCAATGACCATGTACTGTGTTCTTGACACCAGGTTTTGCGGGCTCTCCTGTGACCAGGGGTCAGTGGAATGCACCTTGCAGGTCTCCAGGCAAATAAACCATGTCTGTTCAGTCATCTGTAGACTGTGTGTCTGGAGACAACTGTTCCAGTGGCTGCAGTAAGGTCCCGAGCAAGTCTACCTGCAGTACTCCGTGGCCATCTGCAGGCACTGATGGTGAGATATCGGTCTTCTTGTGGTGTTGTACACTGTGGACATCCTGTACTGTAGTGCCTGGACATGTTTCCTGTCTGCTGGAATTGTTGCCATAATCTTGAAATCTCACTTCGTGGCATACAGTGGGCCCGTGCTACTACATGCTGTGTTTGACCAGCCTCCAATCGCCCTAGTATTCTACCCCTCATGACATCATCAATGTGTGTTCTTTGAGCCATTTCAACATGCAGTCACCATTAGCACGTCTGAAAACATCTGCACACTTACTTGCTGCACTGTACTCTGACCTCTGCGTATGTGGACTACTGCTAGCACCACCGTGCGACGACTGCAGGTCAAATGCACCGCATGGTCATACCCCGAGGTGATTTAAACCCGCAAACCGCCTAGCCAAGCATTGTTTCACCATGTATCAGCAGTATCCTTAATTTATGAGCATGAGTGTAGTTTATTTTTCTTTATAATAATTCATCATTTTCATCACTCATTTTCCATTACCTAATACCAGATGTTTTAGTTACTCCTCTTTTATTTCCTAGGTATATTTTGCTGCACACATTGAAATAAAAGAAGTCTAATAAAATGTGAATGGTATATACTAGTACTTTCCAGTTTGCTGGATATGTTTACTTGTTGGATTAATGACATTTATTATGTCTTCTTTGCTACCAAGCTTTTCCAGAATGATTAGTGTAACAGCACTGCATAGATACATTTCATGTAGGGCAGCAATTTATTCAGAATAGGTGCATCAAAATTATTCTGTAGTAATTAAATCCTTGTTAGTTGTCTTCCACTTGCCAGTTTGCTAGGAGTGGGTTCTCAGATAGTATTAGCATATGTATAATCACATTTATTCTTGTTGCTTAACCTTACTTTTCACTAGTAAAGATGTGTGTTCTCTTAAAATTAGCACAGTGAGTGCTTACAGTGTGTTCCTGAAAGTCTCTCTTCATATTCTACACGTATAAAGGCTGATGAAAGTACTGTTTACTTCAGAGAACTGTGGCTCTAACCATGAAGGAATACTAGCTTCAGGACGTACGAAATTTGATTCAGTATTGTAATCTCAGAAATAACGTCACGTACCCTCTCAGTCTATGGAGTTTCATTTCATTTCCTCCTCCCCTTCTTGGCCCTTCACTTTTTTGTGAGGCCGAGAAGAGAGAGAGAGAGAGAGAGAGAGAGAGAAAGAGAGATGTTGTTTGACTTATCTCATTTAGAAAATAAACAGAAATTACTACAATTAACCATATGAATGGCACTGACACATGCAACAGACTAGAAAACTGCCTTTCTGACCTGTTATATGTCTGTATGTATCAGCCATCAGTGACATGCAGCTGAATGTTTTGTTTTCCTCTCTTTTGTTCATTTCCTCAGTCCTGGGATTTCTGTTATTGAAATACTTTATCACCGTGCCTTTAGAAGCAGTACATAGAAGGCTGTTGGACATTCTTAGACTTTCAAAATGTCTGTTTCTGTAATTTTATAAGCTGACTTCTTTGAGTTGCCAACGTCTTTTACTGAATGTCTGCTGTAAGGTTTTTCAGTATTTCTGACACTGAACACTATGTCAGATAAATCTGTGACTGTTTGCAGTCCTGTCATTGTATCCTCACTGTCTCCTGTGTGTTGATGTGGTAAGAATTTTGCAGTTTGTGCCAATTTCTTTACCTAGCTTTGGACATCAGTGATCATTCTATGATCATAAAACTTTCCATGACACATCATTGCTGTTTCCACTGCCTAGTTGAGTAATAACACACAGTACCAGTTTGATATATATTTTTTAATGTGTAGGTGTATGGAGGAGCATAAGCTTTCTGAAAGTTAACAACAGTACAGCATGTGATCTCTTGACATTATCGATTAATTATGTACTTCTGAGTGAACACTTGGAACAATACAACCTAGTTATCCTGATCTGTTGCTCACACAATTTTGTGTGAAGAATGGGAGTTGGATTTTCATGTTTGGAGTTTTCAGAATCCATTTGGTTGTCAGAAAAAAGTAATTTGATTCAAATTAGGTCAACATATTTATACTTGGATATTCTGCAATGATGTATATTAAGAATATCCAGGTTGCGCCTTCATGGGATGAAAATTATCTGTGTTATCTTCCAATTGTTGAGAACAATTTTCTGTTCAGGGGATCTGCAGAAATGTACTGTCAAGAGAAAGTTAAGTCAATTGCAGATTATGCATAGAACTTTCTGTAATTGACTGACAAATTCTTCTAATCCAGCACATCTACTTTTAATTTTTCAATTTTTCCCACCTAATAACTGAGTTCAATGGAGACATAATTAGTTAAATTGTAGTTCAAGGAATAAATTTAAAGTCTGCTTGACCAAATAAAAGAGTAACTATGAAACTTTTTTCATACATTTTGTAAATAGATTGCATATATGGTTGAGGGGTGTATGGCAGATCTTTCTCCTGCATGAACTGCAGTTGTATCCTGTTGAATGATATTGTAGTTCATAAAATTGTAGTTCTTTGATGCTATTCTTGTAGATAGAAAAATTAAATTTCCTTGCACTCGAACTGCTCAGCAATGCTGGTCAGTTGCTGAACTGAAGATGTTAAACTTTCTGGTATATGTAATAAATGCTGCAAGTACACTGAACCATGCAAACTTGCAATTTATGGATTTATCTTTCATTGTCTTGTTTTGTACTTAGACCGGACAGCATACTGTCTAGAATGTTGCAAGCTTTCTGGTGTAGCCAAACAACTTGTTTGTTACAATTAAAAGAGATGAAGCCATATTTCAGATAAGATATACTGTGCAGGTAACAGTTGTAATTTATCAGAAGAGACTCGTTCCTATACATATTGCAAGAGGCAACTATTGCGAGGGCAGAAGTAGTGATGGTTCTCTGTCAGTGGGCACTCTCCCAGTTTGCTCCTTGCCAGTTTTCCTCAAAGCCTGGTAGTGACCTGTTGTCATCGGTTGGTGCAGTCAAAGAAGATGCATAATTAGTTATTTACTTCCCTAAGCTATAATTAGTCTCTTGACATCAGTTGTCAATGCCATTGACGATTCACATCATAAGCAGCATTCAGCCCACTCAGGGTAACTGTTCTTAGTCAGCTGTTGCTATGATGGTTTGCCATGTGTGGTGACTCCAGCATACTGCGACGCTGCAGCATTGAGTGAAGGTGTCCTGTGTTGGATATGCCACCATTCTTTTCCATCTATCAAAATGCAATGACAGTTGTTGTGTAGGCATGTAGTATGATGATCTGGGCCTGCCATTCAGTTATGCTCTGGTCAATCCACCGAAATATCAGGAACACTAGTGTCCTCAACCGAGGCGGTAGGGAAGGCACCCAGATCCTCCCATCTGTGAAAGCGGCAGGCTGTGGTATTGAACTCTGTGACTGGTGATTATGACGAGGTAGTCCTCTCTCCCAGTAGTGGCTGTTGTTGCTCAGTAGCATGCAAGAAATCTACAACAGACTTGTGCTAGACATCACTTTGCAGACCAAGCGAGGTGGCGCAGTGGTTAGCACACTGGACTCGCATTCGGGAGGACGACGGTTCAATCCCGACTCCGGCCATCCTGATTGAGGTTTTCCGTGATTTCCCTAAATCGCTTCAGGCAAATGCCGGGATGGTTCCTTTGAAAGGGCACGGCCGATTTCCTTCCCCATCCTTCCCTCACCCGAGCTTGCACTCCGTCTGTAATGACCTCGTTGTCGACGGGATGTTAAACACAAATCTCCTCCTCCTCCTCTCACTTTGCAGTAATCAGAAGATTGTGTGCGAGTGTCATGTAGGCCATTGATCTGTCTGACCGACTGCCTTGTGAGCTAAAATGCTGGGATATTTATGGAGCAAAGTAGTGGCTAGGCATAGGCATAGGTCTTCCTATTATGAAGGTATCATTGACCACTATGTCATGCTTGGCTAACGAGTTTGTTGTAGTATAGGACAGGTTCGTAAAAGCTCTTGGTACATGTTATTGCCTTAGAAATGGCATTTCTTTCTTCACATAACGAACATGACATGATCCTGTCCAGTTGCTATGCCCCACTGCATTTCTACTTACTTACTTTCACTGTCTGGTTCACCAGAAGCACTGATGTCTTTTCCCCTGACCCAGTGTCCATGGTGAAATGCTACTCTTCGTGTCCACCTTCTGTCAACACCGCCATAATGTAAGTGTGGTAGCTTCATTCTGGGACTTTGAAAATTTTAATTATCTGCTGCCTTGTACAAGGTTGACATACAACAGCATTACATTTCTCAGTGCAAACTAGTATTCAATAACTTTTTTGGTCATGTCATTCTACGTACAATGAATTTTTCAAGATAAAAAAGTTGGAAATGTCAAATTAAACATCTTTCAACCATCAAATTTCCAAACTTATTTTGTTTGGCAACCAGTTTCAGCATTTTACTACGCCATCTTCAGGCTCCTGACTGATGAGTAGGAAGAATCTACCTCAGTTGTGATCAAAACAGGGACCAGCAATACTGGTATTAGTAGATTTTTGCTACATTGATCACTTCAACCATCACATGCCAACCTGAAGTGATCACTATAGCACATATTACTAATACCAGCATTGCTGTCCCCTGTTTTGATCACAACCAAGGTAGATTCGTCATACATGTTTATCAGGGGCTTGACGATGGTGTAGTAAAATGCTGAAACTGGTTGCCAGAAAGGTGTTTAATTTGACATCCTCCATCAAACAGCCAAGTTCCTCAACCATCTCTAAATGGACAGTCAGAGAAAAAAAATGGGGTAGGGAGGCAGCTCTTTGTTTCTTAACGTATGAGTTGGAAGCAAAATCTGTGAAGACTGTAAATTGAATAACAAACCACTTGCAGTCTTTCATTATTATACAGTAAGTAGGTAGTGATATGCTGCATTAATTTTTTGGTGAGTCGATTTATTTAAGAGATGTGAACAAAGGTTTATTTCAGATATATTATTCACTTAGTTGTGGCACAGTCCATCTTCCGTATATTTTCAGTTCAGACTAGCATTTGTTGTTTAGCATAACTTTACCTTCTCAGAAAAAATAAATAGATACTCTATCAGAACTATCTTGTGTTATCTTGGATGAGAGAATGCTGTACTTGTTATAGGGAGGAACAAAAAGATATAAATGAAAATAAGAATAGGCAAATCTTATTACTGTAACTTTTCGGTGAATACCATATGGTCTTTTTACTGCTACTTGCACACATGAAATAATTAACCTACATTGATTACATTTCATTGTGTTGGTTGCACACAGTTATATGCACAGGCGTTAGTCTAAAGGCACACACTTTTAACTTTTATATGCAACGTGTCATACATTTCAATGATTTCTGCTAGTACATAATGTTTCCATAAAGTAAAAGTATAAATTCTCATTATGTGTTTTGCAGCTGGTCACCACGCAAGGCACACCATGAGAGGCTGACTCTGCTGAAGTCAATACATATCTACAAGAAACACCGTGTTCAATATGAGGTTCGAACATACTTCCGTTTCATGCAGTTCCTACGGCTCACCGGTTCTACTGCAGACACGTTTCTTGAATACATCCAGCGTAACCTTCCAGAAGGTGTAGCCATGAAAGCAACTAGAGTTGAGGTGCAGCAGCTACCTACACATTTACATCCCACTGCAATTCTGAAAAGTCTTCAACAGCAGCAGCAGCAACAACAGCAGCAGCAAGAGACTCAACAGCAGTAGCTGTAATCTTTGGTGGTTACATGGTTTTGTAGTTGAAGTGTATGATGTTTGTGACATAACAGACATCTTTGTTTTAAGTGTGTCATGTCATTCTGTGTTTAACACTCCGTGTGATTACTGTTCTGTAGTGTGTCATTGAATGGAAACTTTAGTTTTGTTGAACCAGTTATCATTCCTTAAAGTTGGAACTATAATGAACACTCACAGTGTTAAAAAAAAAGGTGTTGATTGACTGAGGCCATGCATTATTTATAAGCGTGTTCTGTGTGTTCAAATTTTTAGGCAGTAAACTGTTCAAGTGAAATGGAACAGGGTATTATTTTATCTCTCGTTACTGCAGTGGTGCTAACTGTGTTATGTACTTTATATGGACGACAACAAGTGTTATTTAGTTATCTGTGATACATATGGAATTGTGTCTTTTCCCACTTGAATGTAATGTAGACAGAACTGAATTACAGTGTTACAGCTGCTGTTTCATTCTGCAAAATGTATAACTTCAGCCAGTTCTCCGACTGGAGAGCCAGAGGCTTCAAAAAAGTACAAACCTGATTGCAGAAAGTTAAGAGGAGTAAAGATGATTCCAAATACTTTAGGATTAAAGGAGACCACTCACCACAAAGCAGAAGTATTTATTTTCAGTAGGCACACACAAGAGAAGGAAAACTTGCTAGCTTTTCGTTAAAGGGGGTACATTTTATGAACTTATAGATGTGTCCAGATCTTTGTAAGATAGCCATCAATGTCTGTCCTCTCCTCCATATCAAGCTGCATAATAAAAAAGTTGTTTTAATTGTCCTTTACCGGTCTTTATTCTAGCTGTCAGTTTTAGACAGTTTTTACAAGGAATTTTAATGATGTCTCTTTGTTTAGTATTACGGGTCCTTCAGTCATTTCGTACAACTCTCTTTGTTATTTGGACTTTGTGTGATTTTTTAGATAAGTGTAACACTTGAAAAATTACGTAGAAAGCAATTCAGATGTACTGCATGAATGACCTTATAATTGTTTGGCGCTTATATTTATGAGCGGACAATAGTAGGAAGTATGAATAATGCATACTTGGGTGTCACCTCTGGGGTCACAACATCCTGTTCGTATGTAAAAGCACATACTCGCCTTCATTGTTCTGTAGTGGCAACAAGGAGTGGAGTGTGCAATTGGCCCAGCATACCAAGATGGAAATACCGTAAGTGTTCTTATTCATAAGGATGGGTCTATATAACAAATAATTTTAAAAGCATGTTATTTCAACACATGCTCCAACAGGAAACTGCAAGTTTACCTGGCAAGCGTATGTGTTAATACTAAAATCATTGCTGTGCAGTCAGATGCAAAGTTTCTCTGAGCCTCCAGTACATTTCTCCCTACCTCTCTGTTCTCAGCTATCCATATCATCTTCAAAACCTGACTTGTTTACAATATTTTCTGTATCTTTTGCTCACAGTTTACCAGCTTTTCTCCCTTCTGATTTTCCCTTGAGCACAGTCTTCATTAATCTTGCTTCTTTTATACATGCTCTGCCCACTTCAGTCTCACTTGTTTTAACATCTGCAAGTATTTCTAACTCTCCAGAGAGGTGTTTCAGTGCTTCATTCTGTCTACATCGCCATTCTGTTCTCATATACTAGTCCACACACTTTCTGTTACATTTTCTTCTCAAGCTTTTGTAGTATCTTTTCCTGTCTTGTAGTTAGTATCCATGCCCTGGTTACCACTGGTCAGATTATTATCATATATTCTTGTCTTTCACACCAGATTCTATGCCTGCAGCTTAGACTTACTGGAGTACATAAAGCACTGGATACCAGTAGCTACTTGTTGTCGTAGTTCCTGTAGCACCACATTATCTTCCATTATCTGAGTTCCAAAATATTTAAACTGTTCCACTTTTTCACTATCCCTAATGAATGCTCTTATCTCAATATTTAATCCCTGTTTCTTTTATAGTATTTTGCCTTCTTCTTCTTCTTCTTCTTATTCTTCTTCTTCTTATTCTTCTTCTTCATCGTCTTCTTCTACTGCTGCTGCATATCCATTAATGGATGTTTGCGATCATATTTGCTCAGTCTTCCTATCTCTTCCAGTATGGCTCAAATCCCCCACATTTCTTATTCTTGTGCACTGTGTAATGTTGCAAAGCCATGATATCTGCATCTGGTTTGTAAATGGGTGGATTTGCCTAATTTTTGGGTGCCGAATACACTGGTAAAATCAGTCTTTCTCTATGTCTTCATATTTCCTAGATACAAAGCAGAATAAGAAATGGCAATAGTGAAAATTGACACAATTAAGTCAAACAAAAATACACATTCAGAACGTTTGAAATCAATACTATTTTGTATGTGTATATGGGCATGATGCCAATAAAAGGTCCAAAATTAGTTCATAAGATATTTTCACCTTTAATTATCTTTGGTTTTTGAAAAATGCAACGACTGAGCTTTTCTTTTTTTGTTTGCCATTTCATCACTCTCCCTAAGAAGACCCCAGCAGTAGTCACCCATCCTCGAAGGGCTCCAATGGCCTTGGTAATGGTGTTTCATGGTAAGAATGTCTTGGTGAAAGCATTCACCATGCTCATCACTTACACTCCCAAATTTTCCGGGAAGAAATCAAGGTGAGAATGCAAAAAGTGAATTTTAAGTGACATTCTACACCCCATGTTCTTATAGTTGTCCAACAGATCATTCACAATGGTAACAGTTTTTGTTGTCTTTTCTGTTACCCAAAAAGCCCTTCACAATTGCTTTTAAAAAAGACCAAGCAGCTAATTGGGTATCTGTGATTTTGGTATCAAAGGTTGGATCTTACAGCAATTTTCTTATTTGTGGCCCAACAAATATATCCTCTTTTAGCTTTGTCTCACTAAATTTCAGAAACCTACTTTATCCAGAGCTTTTACAAAGTTCTTGATAAGGCCCAACTCGATATGAAGGGGAGGCAAAATGATTTTATCGGGCTCAACCAATGGGGTACTGTCATATGACTTCCTTGTAGGCCATTCCTTGATTGTATAGTAGTTCTTGGTGCCACAGCTGTCCCAAAGGCACAAAAAGCAGCAGTATTTTGTGAATCCAGCCTGTAAACTTGTAAGGAGTGCAGCAACTTTTAAATCACAGCAAAGCTGTTCACTCATTATCCTTATATTTGATTGCCTCTAGCAGCAAAGCCATGGTTTCATAAGTTTCTTTCATATCTACTGCATAAGCCAAAGGTACCAATGGAAATGCATTGCCATTATGCAGTAGTACTGCTTTCAAGCTGGTTTTAGTGGGGTCAATAAATAGTTGCCACTCCTGTGGATTATGTTGTACACCTAGCTGCATCATCGGACCATTAACATCTCTACATACACACATTGAATTCTGCATATCAAAATATTGAGCAAAGGAAGCACCTCTTGATCTGAAACAGGAAATTTTTTCCCCTGGAGCTAGAAGGTTCTGTTGCAGTCTCAACCCCAAGAGTTCAGCTTGCTGTTTCGAAAGTTTTAGATCGCGAACCAAATTGTTCAGTTTCTTTTGATTAAAGAGCTGAGGCAAAGTGTCATGATATTGAGGGAAGTACTCTTCTATATGTTCAATACTTTCTCATTCACTCGACATGGTGTCTGGTTCCGTGGCTTTCAAGCTACAGAGAGGAACAGGCAACACCTCATTATGGGGCACAGGCAAATGCACTGATGATACGTTTGGATACCTTATTTTGTGTCTAGTTTTGCTCGAATGTCCCGAATAATTTATAAGACAGAAGTAACAGTCTGAATAATGGTCATTGGGCTCACACCACACCATCAGAACAGCAAATGGCATGGCTCGGCGTTTTCCTTTCAACCACTCGGTTAAGGTTGTAGTACGTGTTATGCAGGCAATATGAGGTGCAAAAATTTTATCTTGATCACCCACAGAACAATCAGAATACAATTTATATGCCTTCTTAACATTATCAGTGATCAGTGGTGATACCTCTCAATTCAAACCATGTGACCTAAGTAAGTATTTCCTTATGTCTGATTGTGGTTAACAGTTCTCAGTCTCGTTTTGCTATTCTACTGATCACTTCATTTCTTTTCCTTGCTTCCATGGAATTTTAAGGATTCTTTGACGTAACCACATCTCGAATGTTTCCAACTTGTTCATAACGTTTACTTTCAGCATCCAACTTTCCGCGCCATACCAAAGTATTGACCACACATAGCTCTTTATAAATTTAATTCTGAGATTAAGATCGAAGTCAGTGCTTGTAAACACTTTGTTAAATTTCATGAATGCACTGCTGGCCTTTCTATTCTACATCTGATTTCCACATCAGATGACCGGTTTTCACATAACCGCATCTGTAAGTAGTTGAATCTGTTCTCCCTTTCTGTGGATTAATTGTTATGCATTAGTTCTACATTTTGATGTTTGTTTGAATTGTGAATGACTATCATAAATTTTGTCTTTTTGGTGTTGATATTGAGGTCCATATTTCTTCTGTGTTCTTGCAGTAAGGAGGCCTTCCTGGTTGTTCATGTAAGCAGCATTAAGACTGTGTCATCCACATATCTTATGTTGTTAATCCATATCCCATTTACTTTAACACCTATAACACGGTCTTCAAGCGACTCCTGGAATATATGTAATACAGAGGAATGGTGAGAGCACACATCCTTGTCTAATTCCTCTACAGATTCTTTGTGCTTCTGTCACCTGACTGCCAGTTTTAACCTCAACTGATTGATCCAATAAATATTTTCTATGCAATGAGTATACTTTCCGTGTATGTAGAGTCTTCTCAAAATTTGTATGGGTTTTTTGGTGTTGCACTCTGTCAAATGCCTTTTCGTAACATATTAAGCACAGCATTATATCCTTCTTCTGATCATAGCACTTCTGAACCAATAACTGAATTGTGACCAATGCTTCCCTCTTACCTGGACCCCGTCTAAATCCAAACTGTGAAGATCCCATATCTCTTTCACACTTCACAGTGATTATATATTGAATGATCTTGAGAAATATCTTTAGGATATGAAGGCTTATTAGGCTAATTAGTCTGTAAACTCTGCATATTGTTGCATTGCCCTTCTTGGGCAAAGGGATGAAGTATGACATCAGCCATTTGTCAGGAAATTTACCCATTTTATAAATCTGATTAAATACTTTGTGGAGAACTAAGATACTGTTATCTAATAGTTTCAGCATTTCAGTTGGTATTTGATCTGGACCAACTGCTTTCCTGTCTTTTGCTGTTCCTATTGATCTTCTGATGTCAACAGTTGTGATGACTTGACACAATAGATCATCAGTTTTATTTTCTATTTCAGGTCTTCCATGTGCAAAAACATTGTTAATATAGTCTGCATTATAGTATACCTAAGTTACATATTACACACTAAAAGTGTTCTTCCTGGGAAAAGAATGAATTTTCACTCTGTAGTGGAATGTGCACCAATTTGAAACTTCCTGTCAGATTAAAACTGTGTGTCTGCCTCAGTCCCAGGTCTGAGTCCCAGTGCGACACACAATTTTAATCTGCCAAGAAGTTCCCTCCTAGAATGTTTGTCCATGCTTCCATCCTACGTATTACAAGACATATTTAAAAAGAATTTCATTGACTGGCTGTTCTGCCAATTCTTGTTAGAATACCTTATATCTTATGAGTGATAACACATATGACACTAGTGTAGTATTCTATAATATGTATTATATTACAAACAGTTGTCGGCTATTATGCCATAATCATGTATTTTGTTCAGCCACTCCCTCGGAACACGCCACCAAAGTCCATTGTTCAATTTATTTTCTTCCCACAATAATTGTTGTCATTTGTTATATAATTCATTATTTAATGTGTCACATATTTTATCAATGGTCAGTAATTTTACATAGCATTTTCACTCATTTCATTCCTAAGAATTGTAATCTTTGGAAACCAATTGAGATACTCTGCAATGCAGTAGTCCAAAACCTTTGATCGTACAAAATTCATAGCCACACATATTTATATTTGTTCCTGATGATAGTATAACAGCCAAAAACCAGTTTGTAAAATAATAAATGTTATATAACATATTACACCAGTGCTATGTGATTTTCCTTAAAAGAATTGTTAAGCGCACATCTCTTCGGTACAGTGCACGTAAAATTTCAAAATTGTTTGATACATTTCCATCGGTCATGATAGGACTACAAATTTGTGTCATCCTTTTGAGATTTATCAATTCTCTTGGAACTTACCTTTTCTCATTGGTTTCTGTAGGTCTTTCCTGTTTGCTGAATCATGTTTTTGCTTGAAATTGGCTTACATTTAGTGTGTATTTTGATATTGAATTCACACCCAGGTTTCAGTAGTTCTCTGAATGTGAAGATCTTACAATGATTCGCAGTGTTGGAATACTCCTTGGTCTGAGCCCGCTGTGATCTTCATCCACGGTCTTATTAGTTGTGCTAGGATTTCGGTTAGAGAGCACACCGCATCTACAGGGTGTTTCAAAAATGACCAGTATATTTGAAACGGCAATAAAAACTAAACAAGCAGCGATAGAAATACACAGTTTGTTGCACTATGCTTGGGACAACAGTACATTTTCAGGCAGACAAACTTTCAAAATTACAGTAGTTACAATTTTCAACAACAGATGGCGCTGCGGTCTGGGAAACTCTATAGTACGATATTTTCCACATATCCACCATGCGTAGCAATAATATGGCGTAGTCTCTGAATGAAATTACCCGAAACCTTTGACAACGTGTCTGGCGGAATGGCTTCACATGCAGATGAGATGTACTGCGTCAGCTGTTCAATTGTTTCTGGTCTTTCAAGTGTCCCCACAGAAAGAAGTCACAGGGGTTCATGTCTGGCGAATAGGGAGGCCAATCCACGCCGCCTCCTGTATGTTTCGGATAGCCCAAAGCAATCACACGATCATCGAAATATTCATTCAGGAAATTAAAGACGTCGGCCGTGCGATGTGGCCGGGCACCATCTTGCATAAACCACGAGGTGTTCGCAGTGTCGTCTAAGGCAGTTTGTACCGCCACAAATTCATGAAGAATGTCCAGATAGCGTGATGCAGTAATCGTTTCGGATATGAAAAATGGGCCAATGATTCCTTTGGAAGAAATGGCGGCCCAGACCAGTACGTTTTGAGGATCCAGGGACGATGGGGCTGCAACATGGGGCTTTTTGGTTCCCCATATGTGCCAGTTCTGTTTATTGACGAAGCCGTCCAGGTAAAAATAAGCTTCGTCAGTAAACCAAATGCTGCCGACATGCATATCGCCGTCATCAATCCTGTGCACTATATCGTTAGCGAATGTCTCTCGTGCAGCAATGGTAGCGGCGCTAAGGGGTTGCCGCGTTTGAATTTTGTATGGATAGAGGTGTAAACTCTGGCGCATGAGACGATACGTGGACGTTGGCGTCATTTGGACCACAGCTGCAACACGGCGAACGGAAACCCGAGGCCGCTGTTGGATCACCTGCTGCACTAGCTGCGCGTTGCCCTCTGTGGTTGCCGTATGCGGTCGCCCTACCTTTCCAGCACGTTCATCCGTCACGTTCCCAGTCCGTTGAAATTTTTCAAACAGATCCTTTATTGTATCGCTTTTCGGTCCTTTGGTTACATTAAACCTCCGTTGAAAACTTCGTCTTGTTGCAACAACACTGTGTTCTAGGCGGTGGAATTCCAACACCAGAAAAATCCTCTGTTCTAAGGAATAAACCATGTTGTCTACAGCACACTTGCACGTTGTGAGCAGCACATGCTTACAGCAGAAAGACGACGTACAGAATGGCGCACCCACAGACTGCGTTGTCTTCTATATCTTTCACATCACTTGCAGCGCCATCTGTTGTTGAAAATTGTAACTACTGTAATTTCGAAAGTTTGTCTGCCTGAAAATGTACTGTTGTCCCAAGCATATTGCAACAAACGGTGTATTTCTATCACTGCTCGTTTAGTTTTTATTGCCGTTTCAAATATACCGGTCATTTTTGAAACACCCTGTAGTATGGTAATCCCTTTTTCTACTTGCATGTTGTTTACCATTTTTTTGTGTATATGGTATACCATGCCAGTTTTCTAATCTTGTATTTTTTTTTCAGTAAGTATTCCTACTTTTACACAGTCAGTTACAACATCTTTTCCTGTGGTCTAGTTATTGTTTAAATCTACAGGAAGCTAACTTATTTCTTCCTGTGTTGGGTGTCGCCATCCTTGTTCATAAGGAGAATCCATCTTCGTATTCAAAAATTTACATTCCCATGTGGCTTTATTCTTCCTCTTTGTGTTTGAAAAGTTCATCAGAGAACTTTTTCCACTGTTTTAGGACATCTTCCTTATTATCTGTTAAATTTCCACCCTATGTCACACTTTGCAAGGTATTCTTCTTTTTTCTTTAGATTCTTCAGAAAATGTGTGCCAATAGGCACAATTATCAGGTCATAAATGTACAGATTATCTACCATGAATAAATTATATAGATGTCAAAAGGAATAAAGCTGTTACTTGAAATTATTCTTAGAACATTCCCTATAGACCTGAATGTCTTGTAATGCCAACAACTACACTTCAAGGACTGTTGTAAATGCAGCATGGCAGAATTATCAATTTGTGGAATGATCATCAGAAAAGAAATCATGGAGGGCCATCTCCAGGAGTATATCTGTAGACCTTCATTCTGTGGTCCAATCACAGAGCTATTATTCAGTGTTTTGTAGGGAGTGATATTTTGGATGGAGTCATTACATTTTATCATTTACTTAGAAATGAAGGTGGAACATAGGCTCTCACATTAGTAGATAGCACAGGCAATCAAAGTTATTGTGAATAAAGCCTTTCATTTTGTAATAAATAAACAAACACCATCTGGATGACTTTTTTTTTATTACTGATTACTGGTTTCAGTTTATGCTGCAGATCATCTTCAAGCCTGGCACCACAAAGTGCAGTTTTTCAACTAATGTTAGTCAACATACTGTACTTTGCTGTGCCAGATATGAAGGTAATATGCAGTACAGATTGAAACTGTAGTCTGTCATAAAAGAAGTGATCCAAGCAGTGTTTTTTTTATTCATTGTAACAACGAATATCATGGTTTCCTACAACATGAGGTTAATTGTATTCTGCTTTGTGTCAAAAGAAAAGTTTCAAGAACCAGAATAATAGTACAAAATTTCACAGTGTTCCTGTCACAAGATGAGAAAGTATATGGTCATCTTAATTCATAAAGGCAAGAAGTTTAGGCCACAAATAGTGACTATTTTCTCAAAAGAATCCTTCGGCATCAACTTAAATGAGTCATAGTTCCCAACTATCGGAGATTGTTGAAAGGTGTAAATCCACACACTTAGCCTTTATAGTCCTTGCATGATCCTGTTTCAGTCACTGACAAAAGATCACGAGAGTACCCTGTGGAGAGACAGGAAAAAATGATCTTCACAAACAAACTCTTGCCTTGTCACACAGTTTGACATGTCAGTCCAGTGTAAGTTCAAAGAAAGTGAGAAGATATCATGGATAATGACTAGTTACATGTTTACTCAAAACCATTTTTCATGAAATCTCAAAACTATGTTGCCATTCACTACAAAATTAATATGAGTTGCCCCTGCTGGCTTCCCCTAGTTAATCTCTTGTTCAATATGCAGATGTCTTCACCAAGAAGAATATAGCATGTTTAGTATTTAAGTAAATATGGTAAATAACCATTTGTTTTGTTGTGGTGGCTCACTTATCAAGGCCACAAACCTATACAACCATAATGTGCTTTGTTCTGTGTTGTTAAATTGTTGTCTACCAAATTGTTATTTTAGCATGATACTTGACATCAGTAAATCAGAATTGTTCACCATCATTACTCTTGAAACAGAGAAGCTATCTGGTTATAGCTTTTATAAAACAATTAACAAAGAGTGTGAGTTAGGTTGCCCTTGATCAGAGTTTTGAAATACGTCAGTCAGACACAATATTCAAAATCTGCTCATCAAACAGTGGCAGTAGAAAACACAAAAGATGTGGAAACTCACAGAGTTTGAGAGCCAATGGCTTCTTCTAGTAGAAGGGTTGAAGAGAAACGAAGAGCAATGAAGGAAAAGCATGGACGAGTATTAGGAAAGAGAATCATGGAAAACATGCTCAATACCCTGAGTCAGGGGAGACGTACTGGGTGGGATGAGAAAGAAAGATTAATTGCTGGTGGCTGCACCAGATGAGATTTGAAATTGCAGGCACTAACAGTCAGACTTTGCTTCTCATCCCATCCAGTAAGTCTCCCCTGACCGAGGGTTCTGGCTGACATTTCCATCTCTTCTCTCTCTCTCTCTCTCTCTCTCTCTCTCTCTCTCTCTCTCTCTCTCTCTCCCTCTCCCTCTCCCTCTCCCTCTCCCTCTCCCTCTCTCTCTCTCTCTCTCTCTCTCTCTCTCTCTCTCTCTCTCTCCCTCTCCCTCTCCCTCTCCCTCTCCCTCTCCCTCCTTTCCTAGATCTTCACAGTCCATTTCCTCCATCCCTCCTTGTTTCTCTTCAAACTTTCTTGAAGAAGAAGGAGACACTGACTCTAAAAGCTTGCACATGTCCATATCTTTTACATGTGTTATTATAAAATATTTTCAAACATTGATTATTTTGGTAGACACAATTTTCAATATGACAAACCTGCAGCGAATGAAGGTTTATGTTAAAGAGAGAAGTACAAGAAGGGACAAAATATTATGAACACTTGTTTACTGTGGTGTAAGATCTCCTTTTGCTCATCAGACCGGACTGTGATAATACCAGCAATGTGGGTGAGGACTTAACTATTTTGTAAGATAGAATTCCATGCCAGAAACAATACATTTGCCACTAAATGAACATGGTAATCTAAAATGGTTGCATCAATCTTAACAGTAATCCTTCCTCTCATTCTGATCATACTATCTACACACAGGCTTTGCAAAGAATTTTTATGGAACCAGCAGCTACAGCACAGTAGGTGTGAATCGAAGGATAGAGCTGTAGATACAGAGTTGCTAAATGAAACATTTGTCTTTCAAAAGGGACACATGGGTAAAAGCTTTCAGTGATTCCAAAATTAGTGTCCAAATACACGTCCATGACACAGGGAATGGAATTGAAGGTAGCAAAGTAAGAAGCACATTTGCTGAAACAAGCTTTCAAATGTCCCTTCATAAAGGAAAATCTAGGACTGCTATCACAGTCCCTGTCTCACAGCAAAGGCAGTACGTATATTAGTTTCAGTAACATTATGAACAGCTAAAATCTCTGAAAATAAATGAAGCTACATTGTGTGGAATAATCCCTATCAGGCTCTATACAGAATTGTCATCCGAGTTAGTCCATCTTTGACCAGCAGTACCTATACAGAATTGCCGGCTAAGTTAGCCCCTCTTCAAACCGCAGCACATTGCAGATACCTTAAACAAAAAGCTGTGCCCAGTAATCAGAAAAAAGCACAGGGTTAAATTTATCAAAGTAGGTTAACAGATGTGAATAGCAAAGCTACTGTCCAATTTTTTTTATACCTGTGCATTGTTGAATCTTATAATATATTCTGAGCTCAAATGTAATGAGGTATCTTGAATGTAATCACCCTCCATGCTAACAAGCATGGATTATGGAAATGTGAATCACGTTTCATCCAACTTATGCTTTTTTCACATGACATCATGAAAGCCATGTATTGATCCAATGATGCAGATGCTGTATTTCTTGACTTCTAGGAACCAATTAACTCGGTACCATAGCAAAATTTATTAATCAAAGTATGATCACATTGGGTATCATGAAATTTGGGACTGGACTGAGCATTTCTTGGTAGTGAGGGTGCAGCATGTTATCTTGGATAGAGGATCATAAACAGATGTAGAAGTAAGTTCAGGGCTGACCCAAGGAAGTGAACTGGAACCTTCCCTGTCCTTGTTTTATATTAATTAGGTAGCAAATAATATCACCCGTAAGTCAGACATTTTGCAGATGATGCTGTTATCTAAAAAGTGGCAAAAATATTCTAGTTTTAAATGTTGAAAAATGTACAATTGTGCATTGAATAGGACTATTAGGGGATATTGTATGTATAGAAAGAAGGGCAGAACAAATGGTCACAATTTCAAGGAACACTATTAAGTGAGGTTTCTGTGAATCTACCGCAAACCCATAAGTTTCTCTTCTGTAGGGATCATGAAGATACAATGAGCTGAATTACAGCGTGCACATAGGCATTTCAAGTCATTCTTCCCACATGCAGATGGGATGGGAAGAATCCATGATTGGTGGTATGATGAGAAGTACCCTCTACCATGCACTTCACATTTAATCAGCACCATTTTGTTTTCTCACTTCTGGCAGCATTTTACAGTAGTACGGCAGGGGATTTCAGTATTTATCAGGGCTGCAGACAAACAAACAAAAATATTTTTCAAGGTTGCACTTAAAAATTCATGACTACCCCCGTTGGAAGCGGAGATGGAAATGGATGGGAATGTAACATGATGTACAACTGACTCATTGCAAACAGCTTAAAATTTCATTTTACAAAGACTCACATTATGCCATCCCAAACAAATAAAATATTTTACAGGCATCAGCTGGGTTACTGGTCAAAGAGTACACACTAAATGAAAAACAAGGTATGAAGCTTTTAGACATCCAGGTCCATATTAAATAACACAAAAACTCAGCTCTGCCTGCTGTGCACTTGAAAAACTATTAGTATGTGTTGACCATCAGAGGGTATTGCTAGCGTACTTCCACTTGATACTGACCTGTGACATAATCTAGGAAAATTCAGTGTCATATCTAGCCGCAGCATTCCAGATGATATAATAATCTCACATGAGCTGGGGCAACATATGCCGGGACTCTGGACTACCGAAGGCACAGAGGGTGCATCTATGGTCATGTTGCTGTGAGCGTGTTGTGCAGTGGCTAGCGTGCCGCTTTCAGGCAACATCCATTTGGCAACAGTGCAGTCAACATGCAGCTTTAGTGTGAAACTATCAACTTCTCTCTCTCACTTTTAATGGCAATTTAGACTGTAATTTCCGATTCCTCTTAACATCACATGCAAAGCCATCAGTAAGGTATCTGTTGAGAATGGAACATATCATCATATAAGTAACACAATGCAAGGTGGAAAAACCAAGATGATTTATTTTGTTTTCAAAATATGCACCTTCCATAGGAAACAGATGAAACGGTTGTCACATTTAGTTCTGAGTTTGTAAGAAATTTCTATTTAGTTAGCAAAATTGTCAAAAAATGTTTGTGGTACGAAACTCATTGCAGAATTATTTTGATAGTCATATGCACATTAATTAAATAAGTTGGTGTGTGAAAGTTGGGAAGGGTGAAGTAATGGAAATGAGCGTACTTTGGTGGCACATCCGTGATTTTCAGGGGTGTTCGACTCATTGTTGACTGATCCAATGATATTTCAGCCCTGAGGGCAGGGTAAAAATGATCTAAACTAGAATGTTCGAGCTCCTTAAGCTGATGGGTACAGCCATAATTATATTTCAGTCCAATATAAGAAGGGGTAGGTAAGTACCCAGACAATGCTGGATGAAGACAATTTTTTATGATGAGATTTATGAAACACAATGTTTAGATGAACCTACAACCCAAAATTTATTACCAAGAAAGGTGGTGCGATGGTTGAGACAATAGCCTCACATTCAGTAGGATGGCAAATTGGAGTGCCATCCAGCAACCCAGCTTGAGATTATCCCTACTTTCTGTCAAACTGCAGACTAATGAAGGCAAATGCTAGGAAGGTCCCTTTGAAATGGCATGGCCTTCTCCAAATCAATCTTGTGCTCTCTCTCTCTCTCTCTCTCTCTCTCTCTCTAATGACCTCATTGTCAATGGGACCATAATCCCTAATCTCCCTTGTGACAATTTGTGCCAGTCTCAAAGGATATATGTGTTGCTCCAATAAAACATTGTTCCTCTTGCCATTGATGTAGTTGAGTGACATTCTCCGTAAGACAATATGCAGATGATAAGCCTTTGACATGTAAAAACGATTTTCAACTTAATGATGACTCTACAAGGAAATATTTTATTTTGAGCATACCGTAACTGAACTTCAGCATGCGTCACCACAACTTGATTTGTTCATAAAGAATGTCTATTCTCAAAACCAGTTCCTGTAGTTCTAGTAATGTTCCGCTGCACGTGATACAACCTCCCTTGCAGTACAGTTCTGATAACCTGTTTTTCTGTTAAAAGCAGTTAGTGCACTGTTTGAGACAAAAAAGAGGAATCCCAATTATAAATGAATTTTATTTAATACTGCAGGATTTACTGTCATATCAATGAAACTGATGTCACATCATTTTGGAATCATCAGACAGTAGAGTTTCATTTAACATGCCAAAGTCAACCACTGTACCTACCATCTACTTTTAAAACAGACAGGATGGAAGTGCTATCAACACTACCAAATATGAGATGATGTAATGAAATTCCAAAAGAAGATTGAAACATTAATACTATGAGGGAGGATCTGAAAGTAATGCACAATAATTTCTTTCTCCCCTGCTATTGCAGCTGCAATGTTGAAATTTCACGACGATGTAGTCTGAAGTTTGCACTACAGAGGGAATTTTGTTTTTGTGTACAGTTCTAGTGAGAGAACAAACATGGCATGCATTATTGTCATCAACATGTGAAGGACATAAACCAAGTGAGATTCACAGGGACATGCGTGGCTTGTATGAGGATGACTGTATGGACATATCAATGTTTCCAGATGGTGTGCATTCTTCCAAGAGGACCATGTGCATCTTAGTGATTTGCCAAGCTCCGGGTGGCTGGTCACAACTGCAACCCCACAGAATGTCAGAGCCATTAAGGCAGCCGTTTTGAATAGCTGGCATGTGCAATTGCAAACTTTATTGCAGCTGTTCAACATTTCCTATGGCACAGTGTATAATACTGTTCATGACACATTGAAATTTCATAAAGGTAGTGCTCACTGGGTGTCTAAGACCTGACAGACAACTAAAAGGGCTGGCAAATGATGACAATCTTGGGTCACTTAACGCATTACCCGCCAGAAGGGCATGGTTTTCTGAAAGGAATCATCTCTGGTGATGACTCATGGGCATACCACTACATGCTCAACACCAAGCAGCCCTCAATGGAGTGGAAACATGCTGCTTCCCCAGAATTAAAAAAATTCATAGTGACAATCTGCTACGAAAGTGCTTGTGCGGTATTCTGGGACACACATTGTGTGTTATTTGTAGACTTTGCTGAGCACAGGATCACTGTGAATACTGTAGCCTATATGAAAACTTTGGTGAAGTTGCATAATTCCCTTCATGACACATGCCACAACATTAATGCTGATGCCCCAATGTTGCTGCTCCTGTTTGTGAGAAAATTACCCCATTTGGGTGGTAGGTGCTACAGCAGCCACCATGAAGTCTGGACCTTGGAGTCAGAGACTTTCATTTGTTTGGTCCCATGGAGAAGTCCCTCGCCGTCCAATGCTTTGCAACAGATGCAGAAGTGAAATCAGCAGTCCACAGATGGCTATAGGCTTACTCCTAGCAAACTGATTTCTATGAACAGAGCATTATTGAAACTGGTGAGTATGTAAATGTACAAAATTGGGTAAAACATGTAAGTTGTTTGGGTGATGTTGGTCCTATCACATTTTCATGGGGGCACACCGGAGATGAGTTCTGTCCTTATAGTAATGAGGTGTATTCTGAATATGCCTATCAAGGAGTCTTCCGTATTGTCATAAACCTGGTGAGATGTTCACTATCAACATATTATCCTAAGCATGAATTAGTGTGGCACTTAGCATGTTAACTGGCATGAGACCACAATGCAGAGCCTCACACCTGTCACCATGTGCCTGCTGGTGACCACAAACTCCACTCTGTTTAGTACCTTTAGATGGTGTGTTTGTCGTACAATCAGTCACATGTGGCTTGTTAATGAAACATATACTGTGGATGAATGTGGCCTATAAATGCAATCGACAGTGCGCCATACTGTAGTAAAAAGAGTGGAGCGTGTCACTGCTGGTGGACACAGCAGAGCCTCACGCAGATGCCAAGTCCTTATCTGCGATAACATGCCCTACTGTAGTTTGTACAGTTTATAGTGTATTTCAGAGCATTAATGTGTATTTCATGATTGAGTTGCTGCCAGTGTACAGGAAAGCAGGTACACTATCTTGCTCAACATTTTGAAATCTGTTTTTTGCAACATTGCCTTCACCATGGGTTTTATTGCTAATTATTATGGAATTTCAATGACACTCTACATTGATTATTATTGCTAATTTATATTTAGGTGGCCATGTATGGAAGTGAAAATTTGGATGATAAATAGTTTGGACAAGAAGAGAATAGAAGCTTTTGAAATGTGGTGCTATAGAAGAATGCTGAAGATTAGGTGGGCAGATCACATAACTAATGAGGAGGTATTGAATAGAATTGGGGGGAAGAGAAATTTGTGGCACAGTTTGACTAGAAGAAGGGGTCGGCTGGTAGGACATGTTCTGAGACATCAAGGGATTACCAATTTAGTATTGGAGGGTAAAAATCGTAGAGGAAGGCCAAGAGATGAATACACTAAGCAGATTCAGAAGGATGTAGGTTGCAGTAGGTACTGGGAGATGAAGAAGCTTGCACAGGATAGAGCAGCATGGAGAACTGCATCAAACCAGTCTCTGGACTGAAGGCCACAACAACAACACAATATTTTAATGTGAACAGTGAGATTTACTTCATCATATAATATAAGAATAAATAGTTTTAGCTCATATGGATCCCTTACCATCAACTGGTGAGATGGCACAACATTGTAAACATAAAAAAAAAGATTGGTTTCACCAATGAAGAATTACTGAGGATGTTTTAAAAATCAGATTTTGAAGTCAGTGATTCAGTGCAAAGATGCATTTGTGGATTCCACTGATGCTGACAGCAGTGATGATGACAATGATTGTGCTGATAACGGTGATAGTGGACTGCAAGAAATGTAACATCATGTAGAACTGCGTGAAGCCACAACTGCAATCAAGGCCAAACTGATAATACCTCACCAGTCCAATACCACATTCACAGGCCATGTTCGTTCACAGTATATGTTTTATTAACAAGCCTCATGTGATTGTGATTGTATGACAAACATGCCATCTAAGGATATACTGTACTAAACAGAGTGAAGCTTGTGGTCACCAGTGGACACATGGTGCCAGGTGTGAGGCTCTGCTGTGTCTGCCATCGGCCTTGTGGCAGTCAACATGTTAAACTGAAGGTTTTGGAAAGATTAAAAATGTAGAATCTTGGATGGCTTCCTGTACCTGTAACTTTTAGATACTGTTTAATGGGTGTGAGTTGGTTTTCTGTTGATTAATGTTTTGTGAATGGTAAGTGGTTGCCACAAAGACTTGACTTACTTAATTCCTTTGGCCCCTATGGGGGCATAGGGCATCCAGGAGAACTCGCCATCCATCTCTGTCTTTGGCCATTTGCCTGAATTCTGCCCAGGTCTTGCCAACTCTTTTTGCTTCCCCTTCCACTGTCCTCTTCCATCTGCCTCTTGGTCTTCCTCTCTTCCTTGTTCCCTGGGGATTCCATTCCAATGCCTTTTTCTCGATGGCTCCATCTGGTTTTCTCAAGGTGTGTCCCAACCAACCCCACTTTCTCTCTCGTATCTGGTCTTCTATAGGTATCTGGTTTGTTATTCACCAGAGCTCCTCATTACATATTTTTTCTGGCCCCCAGATATTCATGATGTGTCGAAGACATCTATTTATGAGGCTTTGTAACTGGAATGTTATCTTTTTATCCATTTTCCAGCTTTCACTGGTGTACAGGAGGACAGCCTTCACATTTGTATTAAAAATACGGATTTTTGTTTTGTACATGATATTTCTATTTTTCCATATTGGATACAATTGTATGAAGGCAGCATTTGCCTTTTTAATCCAGTTTTTCACGTCATCTCCGGCTCCACCATCTTCCGTCACTATACTAACCAGATACAGGAATTAGTTGACAGTCTCCACCCGCTGCTCACCTATTAACAGTGACACCTCCATGTTCCCTGAATTTACTCTCATTTCCTTTGTTTTGTCTCTATTTATCTTGAGGCCAGCAGTCTCTGCTTCTTCTTTCAGCAAGTTTAATTTAGCTTGCATGTCAGTCAGCCTTTGAGCTAATAAAACTATGTTGTCTGCAAAATCCAAATCCTCCAGACGTTCATGGATCCCCCATTGGATTCCTCGTCTCCTGTCTGCTGTGACTCTTCTCATAACAGAGTCTAGAACAAGTAGAAAAAGTGTTGGTGATAAAATGCAACCCAGCTGAAGTCCAGTTTTACTTTTATGGGCTCTGTCATATTTCCCTTATGGAATACACAACATTTGTAGCCATCATATAGATCTTTTATGATGTTTAAGATCTTCTGTGGTATACCATACTTCTGCAACACCTGCCAGAGCACTTTATGTTTCACGGAATCGAAGGCCTTTTGAAAATCAATCAATGTCAGGTACATGGTTGCTTGGAATTCTTTGCTTTGCTCTAAAATGATCCTAAGAGTGTTAATAAGATCAACACAACTGTGTTGTGTCCTAAAACCAGCCTGTTCTTTACGCAGTCGTTTTTAAAGGGATTCTTTAATTCTGTTTAAAATAATTCTGGTGAGGACCTTACTGGGCACTGACAACAATGTAATACCACGCCAGTTGTTTCAGTCTGACAAATTTCCCTTTTTTGGGAGCTTTACCACCAACCATTTTTCCACTCCTTCGGAGATTTCTCTTCAAGCCAAATATGCTTCAGCGAAGGATGGAGTATTTTAAGAGTACTTTCAATATCGTCTTTTAAGAGCTCTGGTGCTATGTTGTCTAGGCCTGGAACCTTTGTATTTTTTAGTGTTTTCAAGGCAATCCTAATTTTGTCCATAGTGGGGCACTGCAAATTTATATCTTGATCTTCTTCAAATTCCTCTGGAACATCTCTTACCTGTTCCTCTTGGTCGTCTTCACAATTTAACAGTTCCTTGAAGTTCTCCTCCCATCTCTGTAGCTGTGCCTGTTGAGTTGTAAGCATCACCCCATCCTTGTTCTTAACTGGTCCTTCATGTCTGAAGTTCTTCATTGACAACCGTTTGGTAATACTGTAGAGCTCTTTCATATTTCCTTGTCTTGTCGCCTCTCCTGCTAATTTTGCTTGCTCGTCTATCCATTTCCTTTTATCTCGACGTAGCCATATTTTCACTTTTTTGTTGGCTTCCGTGTATTCTTTATGCGCTTCGCTCTTCTGCGCTCTTGGCTTACAAAAATTTAACTTAAGTTTTAGTTCTTTCCTGTGGCTGATTTCATACCATGTAGCATTGGAGATCCATTCCTTCCTTTGGTGTGCCTTAAATGCTAAGATTTTTTCTCCCACATCTAAATAACTGTCTTTGATTTTTTGCCAACATGTTTCAATTCCCTCTTCCATAAAGTTTTCTTCAGAGAGGACCTGGAATTTGTTTTGTAGTTCAAGGGCAAATGTTTCTTTGATCTGTTGGTCTTTTAACTTTGCCACATCTACTTTCTTGCACCTGTGATTGAGCTTGGTTCTATTTGCCACTATCTTCAGTCTGAATTCCGCCAAAATTAGGTGGTTGTCACTTCCAGTGTCTGCTCCTCTTCTATTTCTGACATCTAACAGAGAGTGTCGGAACTTGCGGCTTATGACTATGTGGTCTATTTGATTTTCAGTAACGTGGTCTGGAGAAACCCACATTATCTTATGGCAGTTACGATGTGGAAACAACGTGCCTCCAATGACCAGGTCATGTTCAGCGCACGTATCTATCAACAGTTCACCATTTACATTACTGATCCCCACACCGTGCACGCCCATGATATGTTCAAGCCCTTCATTTTCTGAACCAAATTTTGCGTTCAAGTCACCCATTGAAATTTTTATGTCCCTAGAATTTGTTTGTCTAAAGACTCCATTAAGCTCTGTATAAAATGCATCTTTTCATTCTCCTTTAGCTATTTCAGTAGGTGCATAGCATTGAATTACAGTGACATATCGCACATTTGTTTTAAAGCGTGCGGTTATTATCCGTTCTGAGACTGGTTTCTACTCCAGTAAGCTCTTCTTGCTGCTTTTAGATAGTAAGAGCCCTACGCCATTCCTGTGCATTGTGTCCTCACTTGAGTGACCCGCATACAGCAACACTCCACCATTTTGTGTTTGGAATTCCCCAGATTCTGGCCACCTTATTTCACTTAGTCCCAATATATCTAGTCGATAGTTCTCCATCTCTCTTTCGACCTGTCTTAGCCTCCCTGCCTCTCTCAACATCCTTACATTCCAAAAACCAATAGGGTTTTCCTTTTCAGGTCAAAGGTCATATCCTTAAGATCCATCCAGCTGTTTCTCCTTTTAGTTTCTGTGATATGTGTTTTTTGGTGGTGCGGGTTATCAGGCCACAGCCCTCGAGTGTCCTGGTGGGGCTGGACACCTGCCAAGGTTTTATTTCAGGGCCTTACCCCTTAGATACCTTGTCTTCACCATGACTACAGAACGCTATCCATCCCTTCGCAGTAAGGCCTATGTGCATCAGTGTTGTCCTGGTTTCCAAGGATCTTCCGCTGTCCACATTAGGGGACTGTGTCTGCTGCCACACAATCACAGGGAGGAAAAGAAAAGGAAGGGAGTGTATAGGATGGGACAGGACAGAATAGGACAAGACAGGACAGGACAGGACACTAGACAGGACGGTGTGAGACACACTTTGTCTGGATCCTCTATGGAGACCTGTCTGGCTTGGGGGCCTGCTGGTAGTTACACCACTGCCGGCATAGCCCTCCACTTTATTGGATCACACAAACCCCCTTGCCCACACGGACAGGGTTTCGTTAAGGCGGTGTCTCCTGAGAGGGTTGCCACAAAGAAGATAGTTATATTACCTGCAGATTATCACGTCTAAGCTCCAAATGTAGTCTAGTACATTGCTACAGGTGGAGAACCTTGATGGACTACTGAAATTCTGTGAACTAGTTAAGTATTCTGTAGAAGTTTGGGCTTTATTCCAGCCTGTGAGGACAGATCTCATTTCAAGAAGTCTGTGATAAACTTCGTTCAATAGTGCATCTGATTCAGCCTCAAAATGTGTGGACAATCATGAGCAAATGAATAAGATGCTGCTACCTAGCACTGTGTAGAACTCCCCAATGTCGGTGGCTACATGTCATGGCATGGAGTCTGTGGGGCACGGTAGGCAGTTGAAAGCCATCCTGTTCCATGACCATTCAATCATCATCCATGACTGACGGTAATCACTCAGAAGCATGTCATCAGCTCCAAATAGGATTGAAGTCACTTGACCTGGGGCCACTCAGGCATCCTCATGTCTGTGGAATGTTCTCCAAAGCTTTCTGATGCTACTCAGTAGTGATACGGTGGTGCATTGTCTGTGAGTTGCAGTAAGTGAATAAATGGGTGCACATGATGGGGCAGTACTTTCATGTATCATTTA
Organism: Schistocerca piceifrons; assembly: GCF_021461385.2. Lineage (NCBI taxonomy): Eukaryota > Metazoa > Arthropoda > Insecta > Orthoptera > Acrididae > Schistocerca > Schistocerca piceifrons. The sequence goes on along the minus strand of NC_060139.1, from coordinate 315,165,027 downwards.
CAGGAAAGAGGTGACAGCAAACATATCAGCAGCACCATCATTTTCCCTTACACAAGAATATCTCCTCCACCTGCTTGAATGGCGCCTTTTTTGCAAGTGGGATACATTGTCTCCCTTGGTTTTTGATGCAGTTGTACACTGCCACTGGTTTGAGCAAATGATGGGATGGTTCCTTTTCAAGGACACAGCCAATATCTTTCCCCATCCTTCCCTAAGCTGATAGGACTGATGACCTCGCTGTTTGGTCCCCTCCTCCAAACCGACCAACCAACCACTGGAGTGTAGTGCCTCACCTTGAGTGTCCAATGGTAATGTTCCCACACTCATTATAATTTCTGTTCTCTGTGGTGTGCAGCAAGCAGAGGCACACAGGCTGCATCAATCATGAGATGCCTCATAGTTAGGACATGGTTATGGTCAGTGCAGTTGTTCGCTGGTGGTTTTTGTTGCCTAGTATTGTAGTGATGAATATCTCTCTCTCTCTCTCTCTCTCCCCTCCCCCTTTCCTTGTTAGTCAATGGTGACACTTGTCATCAACACGTAGTTGCCAATAGCACTTTACTGTGGTGGGGCAGTTTTTACCAAATCGCGATGGTGTCAGCACACTATTGGCATACAAAAAGCAATGTCTTTGCACTAGCTCATAGATCGTGTGTACGCTTCAGGCTCCAAAGGTCTGGAGCAAACAAATTCACTGATATCAGGCGTCTTGTCTATAGTGCACTCATTTGTCACCCAAATGGTTAGTACAATATCTGGTGACATCTTAGTTACTTGACACACGCAACTATTCTGGTTGCCATGGCTAATGTAGCACTTCTCCTCCAACTGAAGAGCTATTTCTGAAACAGCTACACACTGGTTCCTTGTTTGTTTGTTTTTATTGAGGTTTAGTGGTTGTGCTTTTCCACACCACTAATACTTAAAATGTTTCTGTTCTCTGAATGGAGTATGAATAATTATCTGTCCTTTTGTTCATTTGGTTCAGATGATGTGTGATGTATATTATATAATTACTGGTTGCAGTAACTCCATAGAGAGTAAGGACAACATCTTATGCCAATCAAGCTATTTTGTAAGGGTAATTCTAAATGATTTGGAAAAGGTTTAGTTATTCTCTAACCCTGAATTACTTATTTGGGTCCTGTTGGTATCTGATTTCATTCATACAACACCTGATACCACCACTGAACCAAAGTTAGTGTCTGCTTGCTGTCTCCACTTAATCATCCACTGGTTCCAATGAAAGTCTGGAGAGAAAAATCCCACAATAACAGTTAAAAGTGTGAGAGACTACCATTAAACAAATTCAAACACCATACTTTCAACACAAACCACAGTATTCACTGTCACTTTAGTCATATCTAGCCATGTCTGTTCATTCACCAAAGCCTTCTTCATCTGGATGTTTCATCTACACACTAACATAAGGCTGCCACCAAAAAGTACCACACATCAAAGCTAATATACATTAAAATCTCATCATTGACATTTTCGACATCAGGCGTCTTTGAATATAATCGTTTATGTACTGGTACTTTTCACTTATGGAACATGTTTCACTAGATACGGACTGGTCAACAGTAGCATAGTCACATATAGGCTGTCAAGAATCACACATCACAATTGTGAAAAAGCAACAAAGATTTACATTGAACTTGCAGGCAGGATAGTCTATGTTTGATTAACAGGCCTGTATCCAGTTACTCCCAGCTTAAATATACCAGTGTGACTGTGTTTCGGGGGAAGTGCACACCATATACTTTTGAAAAATTTTGCATTTGATGTTGGTGCACACATTTCATTACAAAGAGATGGAATCCCAGCTTGCTTTGAACACCTTGTCTGTGAGCATCTGTGTTAGACTTTTCTGAAAAAGAGGATAGGAAGAAGTCTCCTGTATTGTAACCAACACATTCACCTGACATGATGCCAAAATATATTTCACTGGGAAAAGTGTATCATTTATCTTAAGGGACTGAAAAGGTCCCACTGCATAAGACACTGCTGCCTTAGATTGCAGCTGGCCATGTTCTTGAGGAGCCAGAAATCACTTGGATCCAAGTCTGGGGTGAAGGCAGATGTTCAGAAACATCCCATTTGAACCGACACTGCACTCTTTGGTCTTCTGGACAGTATATGGCCAACAACTGTCATGCAACCTTTGACAACCATTGAGAAACTTAAGAATGGTGCTGCATCAGTCATTTGTTGGAAGAAATACAATATTAACTGTACAGTATGTAGACACTGCCTCTCAGCTCACTCTTCTGGACCTAGTAGGAACTGGCGGTAGATCATAGTTGCAATTCCATCTCCTGCTACTAAAACACATCCAAAGAAATAGTTCGAATTGGGAAGAAATATTATAGCAGTTCAGTGCTATGTGATCATTCATTTACTTAGTATCATGAAACAGATCTTAAAAGCAGATTATTATGAGTTTCTGTGGTCTTTTAAGTATGGTACCCTAAAGGAGAGGATCACAATTTGTTGTGGGCTGTTAGATACTGGCACACAAATTACCAAAATGAGAGTTCACACCACTACAGTTAGAAAAGAGAGAGTTCGTATTATTGAGTCTCTGCCATGCAGATTTCATTAGTTTCTTCAGAAGACAGAACTTAGGAAATTTAGCTTTGGATGGATGCCATCCACTTATACATGCAGTTCAGGGTCCCTGTCCTAGCCACTTGGGAGTTACGTAAAGCATGCTCAGCACAGAGAAAGAGCGTAAAGCTATTCCTCTCCCTTCAATACCGAAATCTGTAGCTATGTCAGACTACAGCTATTTGCTGTGCTCACCCCACATGCAAGGGAAGGTCACTTGTTTTGTATGGCTTTTCTCAATTTTCTTAATGTCTCACAGCAGGCTTCCAAGTTGATTATGTTCAACATTACTAAAACCCACAAACAAATTTATTTTAGCATTCCAAATGAAAGAAAATCATCTGGCTGAGTTTTGCAAGCATTCTTGGTGTTTGCGTGAGATGGTATCACCAAGAAACATTGATTGCCATTTAGTCTCGATTTTAATAACATGGGAAACCCATGACTCATCACCAGTCACTGTTCTGTTGAGTAGGTCTTCTCCTTTACATCGTAAAGGAAAGGGGAGCTCAATGAAGCAGTCTTCTGTTTAGTTTTATGATTCTTAGAAAGGAATCTGGAAACCCATTGTACACACACGACACATACTACCTTACAAGTTAGTCATGATAGCATGCAAAATGATGCAAGAAATCTGCCAACAGTTATCCAGCAGTTCAGAAGCCTGAAACAGTGGTTTTACAAATTTTGTCAACTTTCTGTACCAGTTCCGTCTACAGACGGACAACCTCTTTTGTCACCTTCCACACTGCATACACACAAAATTCAAGCTTTCGCAACAAACTGTTGCCTCATCAGGAAAGAGGGAAGGAGAGGGGAAGACGAAAGGAAGTGGGTTTTAAGGGAGAGGGTAAGGAGTCATTCCAATCCCGGGAGCGGAAAGACTTACCTTAGGGGGAAAAAAGGACAGGTATACACTCGCACACACGCACATATCCATCCACACATACAGACACAAGCAGACATATTTAAAGGCAAAGAGTTTGGGCAGAGATGTCAGTCGAGGCAGAAGTGTAAAGGCAAAGAAGTTGTTGAAAGACAGGTGAGGTATGAGTGGCGGCAACTTGAAATTAGCAGAGATTGAGGCCTGGCGGATGACGAGAAGAGAGGATATACTGAAGGGCAAGTTCCCATCTCCGGAGTTCGGATAGGTTGGTGTTGGTGGGAAGTATCCAGATAACCCGGACGGTGTAACACTGTGCCAAGATGTGCTGGCTGTGCACCAAGGCATGTTTAGCCACAGGGTGATCCTCATTACCAACAAACACTGTCTGCCTGTGTCCATTCATGCGAATGGACAGTTTGTTGCTGGTCATTCCCACATAGAATGCATCACAGTGTAGGCAGGTCAGTTGGTAAATCACGTGGGTGCTTTCACACGTGGCTCTGCCTCTGATCGTGTACACCTTCCGGGTTACAGGACTGGAGTAGGTGGTAGTGGGAGGGTGCATGGGACAGGTTTTGCATCGGGGGCGGTTACAAGGATAGGAGCCAGAGGGTAGGGAAGGTGGTTTGGGGATTTCATAGGGATGAACTAACAGGTTACGAAGGTTAGGTGGACGGCGGAAAGACACTCTTGGCGGAGTGGGGAGGATTTCATGAAGGATGGATCTCATTTCAGGGCAGGATTTGAGGAAGTCGTATCCCTGCTGGAGAGCCACATTCAGAGTCTGGTCCAGTCCCGGAAAGTATCCTGTCACAAGTGGGGCACTTTTGTGGTTCTTCTGTGGGGGATTCTGGGTTTGAGGGGACGAGGAAGTGGCTCTGGTTATTTGCTTTTGTACCAGGTCGGGAGGGTAGTTGCGGGATGCGAAAGCTGTTTTCAGGTTGTTGGTGTAATGATTCAGGGATTCCGGACTGGAGCAGATTCGTTTGCCACGAAGACCTAGGCTGTAGGGAAGGGACCGTTTGATGTGGAATGGGTGGCAGCTGTCATAATGGAGGTACTGTTGCTTGTTGGTGGGTTTGATGTGGACGGACGTGTGAAGTTGGCCATTGGACAGGTGGAGGTCAACGTCAAGGAAAGTGGCATGGGATTTGGAGTAGGACCAGGTGAAACTGATGGAACCAAAGGAGTTGAGGTTGGAGAGGAAATTCTGGAGTTCTTCTTCACTGTGAGTCCAGATCATGAAGATGTCATCAATAAATCTGTACCAAACTTTGGGTTGGCAGACTTGGGTAATCAAGAAGGCTTCCTCTAAGCGACCCATGAATAGGTTGGCGTACGAGGGGGCCATCCTGGTGCCCATGGCTGTTCCCTTTAATTGTTGGTATGTCTGGCCCTCAAAAGTGAAGAAGTTGTGGGTCAGGATGAAGCTGGCTAAGGTGATGAGGAAAGAGGTTTTAGGTAGGGTGGCAGGTGATCGGCGTGAAAGGAAATGCTCCATCGCAGCGAGGCCCTGGACGTGCGGAATATTTGTGTATAAGGACGTGGCATCAATGGTTACAAGGATGGTTTCCGGGGGTAACAGATTGGGTAAGGATTCCAGGCGTTCAAGGAAGTGGTTGGTGTCCTTGATGAAGGATGGGAGACTGCATGTAATGGGTTGAAGGTGTTGATCTACGTAGGCAGAGATACGCTCTGTGGGGGCTTGGTAACCAGCTACAATGGGGCGGCCGGGATGATTGGGTTTGTGGATTTTAGGAAGAAGGTAGAAGGTAGGGGTGCGGGGTGTCGGTGGGGTCAGGAGGTTGATGGAGTCAGGTGAAAGGTTTTGCAGGGGGCCTAAGTTTCTGAGGATTCCTTGAAGCTCCGCCTGGACATCGGGAATGGGGTTACCTTGGCAAACTTTGTATGTGGTGTTGTCTGAAAGCTGACGCAGTCCCTCAGCCACATACTCCCGACGATCAAGTACCACGGTCGTGGAACCCTTGTCTGCCGGAAGAATGACGATGGATCGGTCAGCCTTCAGATCACGGATAGCCTGGGCTTCAGCAGTGGTGATGTTGGGTGTAGGATTAAGGTTTTTTAAGAAGGATTGAGATGCAAGGCCGGAAGTCAGAAATTCCTGGAAGGTTTGGAGAGGGTGATTTTGAGGAAGAGGAGGTGGGTCCCGCTGTGACGGAGGACGGAACTGTTCCAGGCAGGGTTCAATTTGGATGGTGTCTTGAGGAGTCGGATCATTAGGAGTAGGATTAGAATCATTTTTCTTCGTGGCAAAGTGATACTTCCAGCAGAGAGTACGAGTACTATCCAATCTCCTGGTTTCCCACCTCCGGAAAGGCAACTCACTCACCCTTCACAACCTTTCCAGCAAACCTCAATCTCCTCTCATTGCACACAAACCCAGTCTCTCCCATCTACTCAATCTCCCACTTCCAGCTCCACTCCCTCCAAAACCTCAAAATTCCGATCAACACAATCTGGAACCACAACACCCTGATTCAGTAGTTAACCTTTCCTCCAAACCTCTCTCCCAATCCGAAACCTCTGTCCTATCCAAAGGCCTCACCTTCAGCCCCACTCCCAGATTCAACCAAACAGCCCTCGTCAAAGATTTACTATCCTACACTCGTACTCTCTGCTGGAAGTATCACTTTGCCACGAAGAAAAATGATTCTAATCCTACTCCTAATGATCCGACTCCTCAAGACACCATCCAAATTGAACCCTGCCTGGAACAGTTCCGTCCTCCGTCACAGCGGGACCCACCTCCTCTTCCTCAAAATCACCCTCTCCAAACCTTCCAGGAATTTCTGACTTCCGGCCTTGCATCTCAATCCTTCTTAAAAAACCTCAATCCTACACCCAACATCACCACTGCTGAAGCCCAGGCTATCCGTGATCTGAAGGCTGACCGATCCATCGTCATTCTTCCGGCGGACAAGGGTTCCACGACCGTGGTACTTGATCGTCGGGAGTATGTGGCTGAGGGACTGCGTCAGCTTTCAGACAACACCACATACAAAGTTTGCCAAGGTAACCCCATTCCCGATGTCCAGGCGGAGCTTCAAGGAATCCTCAGAAACTTAGGCCCCCTGCAAAACCTTTCACCTGACTCCATCAACCTCCTGACCCCACCGACACCCCGCACCCCTACCTTCTTCCTAAAATCCACAAACCCAATCATCCCGGCCGCCCCATTGTAGCTGGTTACCAAGCCCCCACAGAGCGTATCTCTGCCTACGTAGATCAACACCTTCAACCCATTACATGCAGTCTCCCATCCTTCATCAAGGACACCAACCACTTCCTTGAACGCCTGGAATCCTTACCCAATCTGTTACCCCCGGAAACCATCCTTGTAACCATTGATGCCACGTCCTTATACACAAATATTCCGCACGTCCAGGGCCTCGCTGCGATGGAGCATTTCCTTTCACGCCGATCACCTGCCACCCTACCTAAAACCTCTTTCCTCATCACCTTAGCCAGCTTCATCCTGACCCACAACTTCTTCACTTTTGAGGGCCAGACATACCAACAATTAAAGGGAACAGCCATGGGCACCAGGATGGCCCCCTCGTACGCCAACCTATTCATGGGTCGCTTAGAGGAAGCCTTCTTGATTACCCAAGTCTGCCAACCCAAAGTTTGGTACAGATTTATTGATGACATCTTCATGATCTGGACTCACAGTGAAGAAGAACTCCAGAATTTCCTCTCCAACCTCAACTCCTTTGGTTCCATCAGTTTCACCTGGTCCTACTCCAAATCCCATGCCACTTTCCTTGACGTTGACCTCCACCTGTCCAATGGCCAACTTCACACGTCCGTCCACATCAAACCCACCAACAAGCAACAGTACCTCCATTATGACAGCTGCCACCCATTCCACATCAAACGGTCCCTTCCCTACAGCCTAGGTCTTCGTGGCAAACGAATCTGCTCCAGTCCGGAATCCCTGAATCATTACACCAACAACCTGAAAACAGCTTTCGCATCCCACAACTACCCTCCCGACCTGGTACAAAAGCAAATAACCAGAGCCACTTCCTCGTCCCCTCAAACCCAGAATCCCCCACAGAAGAACCACAAAAGTGCCCCACTTGTGACAGGATACTTTCCGGGACTGGACCAGACTCTGAATGTGGCTCTCCAGCAGGGATACGACTTCCTCAAATCCTGCCCTGAAATGAGATCCATCCTTCATGAAATCCTCCCCACTCCGCCAAGAGTGTCTTTCCGCCGTCCACCTAACCTTCGTAACCTGTTAGTTCAGCCCTATGAAATCCCCAAACCACCTTCCCTACCCTCTGGCTCCTATCCTTGTAACCGCCCCCGATGCAAAACCTGTCCCATGCACCCTCCCACTACCACCTACTCCAGTCCTGTAACCCGGAAGGTGTACACGATCAGAGGCAGAGCCACGTGTGAAAGCACCCACGTGATTTACCAACTGACCTGCCTACACTGTGATGCATTCAATGTGGGAATGACCAGCAACAAACTGTCCATTCGCATGAATGGACACAGGCAGACAGTGTTTGTTGGTAATGAGGATCACCCTGTGGCTAAACATGCCTTGGTGCACAGCCAGCACATCTTGGCACAGTGTTACACCGTCCGGGTTATCTGGATACTTCCCACCAACACCAACCTATCCGAACTCCGGAGATGGGAACTTGCCCTTCAGTATATCCTCTCTTCTCGTCATCCGCCAGGCCTCAATCTCCGCTAATTTCAAGTTGCCGCCACTCATACCTCACCTGTCTTTCAACAACTTCTTTGCCTTTACACTTCTGCCTCGACTGACATCTCTGCCCAAACTCTTTGCCTTTAAATATGTCTGCTTGTGTCTGTATGTGTGGATGGATATGTGCATGTGTGCGAGTGTATACCTGTCCTTTTCTCCCCCTAAGGTAAGTCTTTCCGCTCCCGGGATTGGAATGACTCCTTACCCTCTCCCTTAAAACCCACTTCCTTTTGTCTTCCCCTCTCCTTCCCTCTTTCCTGATGAGGCAACAGTTTGTTGCGAAAGCTTGAATTTTGTGTGTATGTTTGTGTTTGTTTGTGTGTCTATCGACCTGCCAGCGCTTTTGTTCGGTAAGTCACCTCATCTTTGTTTTTATATATAATTTTTCCCACGTGGAATGTTTCCTTCCATTATATATATATATATATATATATATATATATATATAGACACACACACACACACACATTAATTATTGTTGGTACACTGAGGACATAATACACTTTTTCTGATACAAACTGTCAGCATACAGGCAGACATATACAATTTCACAGATTTTCACACTCAGGTTGCCATGTAATTATGACTTCTTTAGTTTCGTAACTGAAAAAGATCTTTCAAACACTTCAGACGTTAATCAGTACATTTTATCACATTTGCATCATGATTATGGAGGCGTGGAAACTTTTCACAAGGAAAACAACATAGATCTCCTGGGCAGTTTAAATATAAAATATTTTGTCTGTGAAATGGGAATTATGATGCAGAGAAAACATTTTGATCTGCACATGCACAGGGGCACTTCCAAATGAAATGGCAAATTGTCTCAAAAACAGATATAAGATTGGCAGTGTGCTCAAAACATTTAGAAAACTATCCTTGTAATTCCCTCAACGCCACAATCACAATGAATTCTTAAAAACTCATGTTTTCTTTAGTGTCAGTGAGCTTTGGAAAATGGACAGTTTTTTTGTCAGAATTTGTCCCTTCCACAATGAAATTTTCTTATTAAGTGCATCTCCATCAAATAAGAAATAAGTTGTGTCTCACTTTGCAGTGTCTTTCAATAACAGTAGGTTTTAAATAGAAAAATCATTCCAGGTATGTCCCTTGACTTAACCAACAAATTTCACTGTAGCATGTACAGTCTCCATACTCTTCATTCAGTTCCATTAAAAACTGTTGCAATTGACAGTGGAATAATGCATGCAACCTGAGAAAATTTGCTATTCATACCACCAGTTCATTGCATACTCCAGGCCTGCAAATTTAACACAAAGGGCTCTGTGCTGTATAGAATAATCAGGTCTATCTGTTGATTGCTGTAATTTTTTTCTTTCATTATTAAGTAAATCTTTAAATTCTTTCTGCATGGTGTTGTAATGTCATTCCATAGCAAATTTGTGGTAGTCATTGATTACGTGAATGCATAATAAATATTGAGAATTTACATCCTTATCTTCTGTGATTCCCATTTATTTTTAAAGGTTTGTGACAAAAATCAGTAGATGGCCTCTTTTGGTGCAAACAGCCACTGGACCCGTGAACTTTCCTTATACCACAAACAAATAACGAAGTGTAAACAGTGCTCGCACCACAATTCTGGTGAAGTGTAAAGTGTCGTGCAGAATATAAAATGCCACACTGCAGAGCTCAATGAAATGTTGCACTACACAGAGTCCTTCCAAAGAGGGCCGAGCAAAGCCAAGATAGGCTGAGCCTCAGCCCACATGCATGTTGCAATTCGTGCTCATGTGGAGTTTGGCATGTCATGGCCATTCCTGCTTTATCAGCTTTAGTAATGCTCTACTCAGGTGGTGGATGCAACTAGACAGTTTCAGAGAAAATGGTAAGTAACTGAAAAGAACAAAGTGAAAGACAGCAAGCCAAGCACCAATCCAAAATGCTAAAACTGAGAGGAATTCAAACATAAGGCTCAGACTCATCAATTGAATACGAACGAAAACTAAACAGCCAAACGAGAGAAATAACCAAGACAAGTGCATCACTGTGAGTGAATAGTAATATCAGTGGAAAAATTCAGGTACATAACACAACTGGCTGAAGAATGCACACTCACTTTCCTAATAGCCTATACCACCAGATGGTCTTGTCAACTCATCAGTGTTCTTACTGCCCACAGTGTGGATGTAAAAGCATACATCTCTGCATAGCTAATGCTGTTGCATTCATCTCGATATTGATGTCTGAATCTGGCAGCAATGCTAAATCACTCTCCCTTTTTATGCTGCACATAGGATCTGAAATGACCAGATCAGCGCTTCATCTGCCGAGACAAGGGGAAGTTTTGTGCCACCCTATCAGTGGCTCCAATGGCATGTCATTGTCGAGTGTTCCCATCCACTTGGTGCCCTATTCAGTCACTGCCTGATCCACATGAGGCTGTGGTTGCTGCTGAGGCATCAATGGTGTCCGCAAATGCAGTATTGGAGAAAATCATTCAGCTTCCATGATTTGCCAGTCCTATGCCAATTCAGTCTACTGCTGCTGCTGATAATGATGGCATGGACACAGGCTGTAATGGCACAGTGGCCAAGCCAAGCAGCACAGGCAGGCTGTGGAGATGGCCTGAAAATGTGGTTGCCAGGAGGGGTGGCACAGGAAGCCTCCTATGTTAGGTCAAGGAGTGAGAATGGTTCTTGATAAGTCGTGACCACAACCGATTTTGATGATAGAGCAGGTGCTCCTGCCCAGTGGCAACAAGGAATCTTTGGCACCCTTTTTAGCCCAGACTGATGCCTGCCACCCAATCTGGCTTCCAGCCAAATGTGCATACCCACACAGCAGTAGTGCTCAGGGTTTGTGGGGCAGGATGCAGCAAATCCAGGTGCATGCGTGGCTTATACCTGTGGAGTACATTGGCTGGGCTTCATCCATTGACTAGTGTGGACTGATAGGTGACAATAAACACTGTTAAGACCTCATCATCAGGCACCAATGCCATTTTCTTCCACATTTTTGAGTTGAAAGTGCTGACCGTCTATTCCACTTTGGAGTTCAACTTGGATGGAAAGGGGCAGTGAGGGAGGGGGGATGCCCTCAACGGTGAAAATGGTAGTGAGCACTTTGATCATAGTATGTGCAATTATAGAAGAGATTGGTGCCACATATGGAGAATTAGAGAGTGCATCCACTTACAGCAGCCACATTGCACTCTCAAAAGGGATGACAAAGTCTGTGTGCTCACTCTCCCAAGGTTGCTCAGGCTGGGGCCACAGGGAAAAATTGTCTGCTGTGGAGGCTTGGTTGTGAATGTAAGCCTGTCACATAAGTACTTGATGCTTGACTGTGCCGTCTGTCCCTGGCCAGCAAATGTGGTGCGTAGCTAAGACTTTCATCCATCACACCCCCCCCCCCCCCCCCCCCCCCCCGCCACCCCAGTGGGATGTGTGTAGCAGCTGAAGGATACAACCATGGAGCAGAGGTGCAACAATGATGTGACATTCAGCATCCTCTGTAGACAATAATACTTCTCTCTGGATGAAGTTCAGCTCATGTTTCATAGAAAAATAATTGCACAATACCAGATCTGATGCTTTTGGGTGCCTCTGGCCAACCACTTTGTACTGTTGACATGACTACAGGCAGGAGGGTGTCCTGAACAGTAGGCACTTCTCATTTACGAGAGGTGATCGAGAAATCTTGTCAGATGTGGCACATCATCTCATCTAGGGCAAAACACACTGTGTCCTGACAGTCAAATTCAATGTTGGTGCCAACGGATATGTGTGATAATGCATCGGTGTTAACATTCTGAGCAGTAGGCTCTAAATGAATGTCATAATGATAATTGTTCAAGAACAAAGCCCAGTGCTGCAACACACTTTAGTTTTGTCTGAAAGGTGAGAACATGGGCCAGAAAAAGAAAAAGGGGTTTATGGTCTGTAAGTAACTGAAACTTATCCCAAATAGGTAAACGTGGAGTTTTTTAAATCCATACACAATGGCCAATGCCTCCTCAATTTGTGGATAAATTTGCTGTGCCCGTGAGAGAGTGTTAAGACACAAAAGCAGTTGGTCACTATGTACCATCAGCATTCTTATGCAAGAGAACGACTTCAATTCTTTCTTGTGATGGATCAGGAGCTTGTCCATTGTGAACATTGCTAAGCATGGGTCATCCCCAGGTGTGTTTTCAACTGCAAAAATTCTTTTCAATAGAGAGACCAAAGAAATGGAACTCCTTTCTTCCTCAAATGGTTCGGTGGATGAGAGAGGTGAGCTGCCTGGGGAATGAATTTTGTGTAGTAGTTCACTTTCCCAAAAAAGACTGCAATTCCCTTACGTTTTCTTGTGCCTGGCAGCTTCTCGATTGCATCAGTGTGCTCTACCATCAGTATGATCCTTTTGCTGCTTAACACATGCCCCAAATGTTACTAAAAAATAACTTTTATCTGTCTAAGTTACAAAAGAGTCCATTCTCCAGCAGTCTCTGAAATAGTTATGTAGAAGAAGGTGTAACTAGATGAATGAAGGTTTTTTCAGCACTTCCACATAGAAGAGCATGAAGCGAACTGCCTCCAGCCAGAATACATATTGTATATATAGAGCTACAGAACATTCCAGTACAATGATTCTTGCCATTTGTGGATGCTTCTAGAACATACTCGAACTGAATATAGAAATTAAAGTCTTACAGTTCAGGTGGGTTTTGAACTCATGACCCTCCATGTAACAGTCTAGTATCATAGCTTCATAACCACTACATTACAGTGACTGGGCTACTGAGCTTCTTCTGCGACATTGTTCCCTCCTTAAGAGAACAGCGTCTTGGTGTTACGTCCTCCTAGCCTGGCAACGAGTCATCGCTCCTGCATACTCTGACTCCCGATGACTGATGTTCGCCCTGGCGGTGATCTTCTTAGAACTTCCCTTGCCACTATGTTCTTCGTCACTTTTCCACTTGTTGCCTGTCGCCAGAGCTTCGAATTTATCCTGGGTTTCAGGATCCTTGTAGGGCTTCATTTGAAGGATATGGACCGTATCTCTGATCTCTCATCGTCTTGCGTCGGGGTCGAAATCTTCAACTTCATAAGTAACATCAGACAACTGCCTTACAACCTTATAAGGTCCAAAGTAGCGCCTGGGGAGCTTCTCAGTGAGACCAACCTTCTGAACAGGAGTGAAGATCCAGACGACGTCACCAGGCTGGTAGACAACAGGGCGGTGGCTCGCATCATACCTTCGGCGATCGTTTTCTTGAGCCTGCAGCGTTCGAAGTCGAGCTAACTGCCGAGCTTCCTCAGCTCTGGACAACGCCTGGCCGATGTAGTTGTCGTCCACATCATCAGGATGTAACGAAAAAAAAGTGTCCATCTTCTTCGTCGCCTCACACCCATGCACCAGGAAAAATGGCGTAAATCCTGTGGTGTCTTGTTTGGCTGTGTTGTAAGCAAACGTCACGAAAGGCAGCACCTCATCCCAGTTGCTCTGCTCAACATTGACGAACACTGATAGCCTGTCAGCCAAGGTCTTATTAAGGCGTTCAGTAAGCCCGTTAGTTTGTGGATGGTAGGCAGTCGTTATGTGATGAGTAATGTTGCATCGATGGTTTATCTCTGTCACAAGATTCAATTGAAAAACTTTTCCTCCATCCGTAATTAACCACCCTGAGGCACTGTGTTTTAATACAATGTCTTCTACGATGAATTTGGCTAGCTCGAATGCTTCGGCTGTTTTCACGGTTTTTGTAATGGCATAACGTGTCAGATAATCAGTGCAAACAATAATCCATCTATTGCCACTAGCAGACGTTGGAAATAGTCCGAGGAGGTCAATCCCAACACGCTGGAAAGGCGTTTCGGCTGCCGGAATTGGTATGAATCGGCCAGGTGGTTTCTGAGGGACTGCCTTTCTCATCCGGCATTCTCGACAGTGTGACACATAGTGACGGACACTCCTAAATAAACCTGGCCAGAAAAATCTCTTGCGGATTCGATCGTATGTCTTAATAAATCCTGAATGTGCAGCCTCAGGTGTGTCATGGAATTTCTGCAGAACATCCAAGTGCATTTGTTTAGGAATAACTGGTAGCCACCTCTTTCCAAACTGATCAAAGTTTTTCTTGCAAAGTAATCCACTAACTATCTTAAATTGTCCTTTCACATCCTCTGACCTATTTAAGGCAAGCATAATTTGAGATATCTTGGCGTCCTTCTTCTGCTCAGCAGAGAGCTCCTGGAGTGCAGCGAGACAGTCACTATCTTCATCAAAGTCTTGATAGTCTTGCACAGGGTTTCTTGAGAGACAGCATCTTGGTGTTTTCTTCCACTTTCGTACACTATGGTAATGTCATACTCCTGAAGACATAGTGCCCACCTGGCGAGTCGTCCTGTTGGATCCTTAAGACCTGTCAACCAACAAAGTGAATGATGGTCTGTAACAACTGTGAATGGCCTTCCATAGAGATACTGTCGAAATTTGCACATGGCCCAGATCACAGCAAGACATTCTCTTTCTGTAGTTGAGTAGTTTCTCTCGGCTTTTGTAAGTGTCCTAGCAGCATAGGCTATAACCTTTTCTTTTCCATCTGTAATCTGCACCAGAACAGCACCAATCCATACCCACTGGCATCTGTGTGTAGTTCTGTAGGTGCTCTCTCATCATACAGGCCAAGTACAGGGTCAGTCGTTGGAGCTTTTCGTAACACATCGAAAGAATCTTGTTGAGCACCACCCCAGATAAATTAAGCATCAGCTTTTAACAACTCTTGGAGGGCTTGGCTTTGATGCAAAAGTCTTTGATAAAACGATGGTAATAAGAACATAATCCGAGGAAGCTTCTCACATCTCTAATACTTTTAGGAATAGGAAATTCCGTTAAAGATCTCATCTTTTCTGGATCTGGCCGCACACCTTCGTTTGACACAAGGTGTCCAAGTATTATGATTTCTTTTGCTGCAAAGAGAGACTTTCTTGGATTAATTTTCAGTCTGGCTTGTTGGAGACACAACGGCTCTCAGTCTTTTTATGTGTTCATCAAATGTCTCTGAGAACACTATAATGTCATCTAAATAACAAAGACACATCGTCCACTTCAGGTGCCTTAGAAGATTATCCATCATCTGTTCAAAAGTTGATGGTGCATTACACAAACCAAACGACATTACCTTAAACTCATACAGGCCCTCAGGGGTGATGAATGCAGTTTTCTCGCGATCAGCCTCATCTACTTCGATTTGCCAGTATCCCGAGTACATGTCCATGGTTGAGAATAACTTAGCCCCCTTCAGACAGTCTAGCGTATCGTCAATTCGTGGAAGAGGGTAAACGTCCTTTTTAGTTATCTTATTGAGCTTTCTGTAATCAACACAAAAGCGCCAACTGCCATCCTTCTTCCTGACGAGAACCACCGGTGAAAACCATGGGCTGTGCGAAGGCTGAATGATGTCATTCTTCATTATTTTCGCTACCTCGTCGCGAATTATTCGACGTTCCATTGCTGACACACAGTATGCTCTCTGGCTTATTGGTTGATGGCCTCCAGTGCTAATCCGGTGCTTCACCGTCGATTATCTAATTTTCTTTTCACCTGAGGATTGAAGCATTCAGAGAACTCTTGAAGAATGGCAAGTAGCTTCTTCTGTTGTTCCTTTGTGAGATCTGGTGATAGTCGAGCTAGAAGATGTTGTCTCATAGTGGTAGTGCTAATTTCGCCTACAGACTCGGCATGGGAGGTTTCTGTGACACTCAGCTGTTCTGCAATTAACGGCTCAGCATTTGCTGTGCACATGCGTCTTGGAAGGATCTGTGGCTCTCGGCGACAGTCAACTATCCACAATTTACCGAATCCGCTTTTAAACGAGATGACAGAGGCTGGGACGACCAAATTATTCTTCAGTGGTACGCTTCTCTTACATTCCACTACAAGATGCATGGGTTGATGCATGGCATGACACACGACAGTAACCTTTCTAGTACTGACTGCAGGAATGATTACTTCATCCAGCACACATAGTCTCCACACACTCGGATGCCCATCTTCCTGTCCACAGTATCTCATCTCATCTAGCACAATCTTCGAGCAACCACAATCTATAACTGCCTGAGAAGCTTTCAAAAAGTCCCATCCGAGAAGACACCATGACTACACTTTTGTAAGACGATGAATTCTAAGGGCTGTGTATGGCCACTTATACCCACACGAATGACACATCTTCCTGTAGGTTTTACACATTTCCTATTAGCCACCTTCAGCAGAGATGTTTCGCTGTCGAAGAATACGGTTTTCTGCAACTGGTGACGGTACTTCTCCGAAATGACTGAATATGATGCTCCAGAGTCCACAAGAGCTTGGGCAGGTCAGCCATCCATGAGGATGTTGACGTAGTTTCCTATCATTTTTGTAGTGATCGACAGTGGAGGATTTTTCTCTTCTGCGGCCTCGCCTCCAAGGAAGGTCGCACCCTTTAGTTTTCCAGGTTGCGGCAGCTAAGTGATCGGCTGGAGCTTCTAAACAGCGATGGAGACCTTGATCGGCGTGTTGGGGAGCGTCCCCTCCAGCAGTTAGCTTGCAGCGATGGTGACCTACGTCGTCCTGCACCCACATCTTCTCGTTTATCTTCGTCGTCCCGGAGTTGGCGTCGGATAAGATCGGTCTGCTGTCTTCTAGCGCGGGCGTCATCAAATATTCGCCGCCTTTCTCGACAATAGCGCACCACGTGTCCCGGCCGTCCGCAGTGGAAACATAATGGTTGCTTATCTTGGAACCCCCAGACGTCAGTCTTCCTTGGTGCCCAAACAGGTTCCTCGTGCGGCATTGTAGGTACGTAACTTCGCCTGGGTCTCGACTTTTTTGCCGTTTTAAAGGGAAATGAAGGACGAGAGATTGGGGTCAATGCCTGTTCCACTTCCTCCCTTACGGCCCCTTGAAGCGTGTCAGTTTTTTGCTCGCTGAGCAATCCAAGTGCCTTCTGAACTTTTTCTCTCACTATCTGACAAAGAACACTTGTAAAATCAGTTTCTTCCTCCATCACATACATCGATACGACGTTTGGAAGCCGTTCAAACTTCTTGCATATAATTCGTTTTTGATGCATTGTCTCGATATACTCGCACCATTTTATGAAGTCGTCTGCTGTCGAAACCTACTTCAGGAGTAGGGCTTATACATGTCCTCAGCAACACCCTTCATGAGATGAGCAACGTTATCTTCGTCCTTAATTCTAGGATCCACTATTTTATACAGATCCAAGACGTCTTGAATGTAGGATGCTGTCGTTTCTCCTGGACACTGTGCCCTGCACTTTAATTTATCTTCAGCCTTGCACTTCTGTCTTTGTGTGTCGCCGAAATACTTGCGCAGTTCCGCCTGGAATACTTCCCAGCTTGTGAACTTCTCCTCGTTGTTCTCATGCCATTGCTTGGCAGTGCCCTCCAAGTAGAAAAATACGTTAGCCAGACACACTGTGTCATCCCATTTCATATACCTTCAGCCACTTGTTTGGGTCTTGGCCATCGTCACCAGAGAACCCAGAAGGATGTCTCATGTGGTGGCACACAGTTGCTGTCATAGTAACGTCTTCTTCTTCTTCTTCTCCTGTCTCCGATAGATTGCGATCTGTTGAATAAGGCTCGAACTCGGGTTTTTCGCCATGTAAACGGCGGTTCTGTCGTGGCCTGATGGGAGCCACTGTGTCGCCGATAATGTGCGGTATCACAAGTTCCAATACCCTGCGTCTCCATCAGAATAATGTCACATAGAAGAAGGTGTAAGAAGATGAATGACGAACACTAACTTCCCTTAACGAAGGTTTATTCAGCACTTGCACATACAAGAGCGCAGAGCGAACTGCCTGCGGCCAGAACACATACAGAACATTCTAGTACAATGAGTCTTGCCATTTGTGGATACGTACTCGAACCGAATGTAGTTCAGGGGGGTTTTGAACCCACAACCCTCCATGCAACAGTCTAGTATCATAACCACTACACTATGGCGACTGTACTACTGTGCTTCTTCTGCGACAATATTGTTTGTAAATTTTGCATGTGTTATTTCCTGGTAGCATCCATAACCCCAATGCCATCCAAATAGTTTACACACTTTGGAATACAGTGTGTTAGTCACTCTTTGTAGCTTTGAAAAATTCATGGCGCTGAGGCAACCCCAAAAGGCAACCTCTTGTGATGATACAATAGGCATATTTAGTACCAGGATTTTGTGTGTGTCTGTGTCTAGAGATAACTGCAAGTACGCATCCTTCAAATCTATCTTTGAAAATCATTGGCTCCCGCTAACTTGACTAAAAGTTCCTCTGGCTGAGGAATTGGGTGCATTTTGATCCTACTTTGTTCGTTAATCAAGGCCTTAAAATCACCACAATTTCTGGTGGACAAATTTGCTTTCTTCCCAATGAATATGGGAGTCACCCACTGATAAATTGAGGACGACGCAACAACCCCCAATTTCTGTAACCTATCTTAACTCAGCCTTCACTGCATCAACAGAACTGGCCGTGCATGGCAAAACTCAGGTTGCCGGAGTGAAATATGTGCTTCAAACTCCTTGACCCAACCCTATGTTCATTGGAATAACTGCTCATAATTCTCTAACAATGACTCTAAATCGTGGAACAGTAGTGATGAACCCATCTAAACCAAAAATATTTATAACCAATGGAGAACTTACAACCAACAAAGTGGTTTGCCAGTTCATGTCCTTGTATTCTGTCCATACAGTCATTTGCGATCTCAAAGGGATCTTTAGCCAGCTATATGACATAATATGCCGTTGCAACGGCTGCAGACAGGGGGCATCCAAACACAGATGGGTT
Organism: Schistocerca piceifrons; assembly: GCF_021461385.2. Classification (NCBI taxonomy): domain Eukaryota; kingdom Metazoa; phylum Arthropoda; class Insecta; order Orthoptera; family Acrididae; genus Schistocerca; species Schistocerca piceifrons. Next base: position 315,145,987 of record NC_060139.1, on the reverse strand, counting down.
CCCTGATTAATCAGAGAAACTACAGCCCCTGTATCCACCTGGAATTGGTCCAAAATACCATTGATATCCAACTCAGCCAAGAGTTAGGTGCTTGGCCAGTTTCTGCTGAGACTGGAGTTAAAACAAGCACCAATGTTTGGTCAGGTTCTGCTGCCCACATTGTATTGAAGAACACTGGTACATTAGCTAGGGGTGCTGTTATCCTGCACAAGCACACAGCTGCTAAGTGCCATTGATTGTGACAGACATAACATCTGCCAAATGAATTTGGGCACTGGCAACATTTGTGATGCATCCAAACATCTGGACAGAACTTAAGTATCAATGTGGGGAATCCGAGACTGAGAGGGAAATTTTATTATTATGGTGTCTAAAGTATGTGATCTATGTCGAGAAACCTAACTAGTCAACTAACTCCACTGAAAACTACTTGGGAGCAAGAAGCATTTCCTAGTGCAAGACTCACATTCTGAGCATCATCCAGACGACTAACTTGCAGGCATGAGGTGAAAAACTGAGTTATTAACCAGCTATCAAAAATGTATGTTGAGCTGCTGCCACCATCTGAAACATTTTGGCAATATTTGTGACTGTGCTTAATGTAGGGTCTGATGATTCCAAAGCTCTAGACTTCCTTGTCTGGCGTTAATCTAACAACTATGTCACTTATTATGGAATCAGTGAATGAGACCCCACAGGCTGTTGAATTGGAGGCCTTGCAAATTTACTATCCAGGATGCATGAGACTGTTTGCTGCTATGTTTCCTGCATTGGCTAAACTGTGATCGTGTTTCTAGAGTATGAGTATTTTGGCAGAAATTTCACTCAGGAGGTTACACAGTTCAGTAAATTCTAATGTCTCAGGGTTTGTGTGTGGACCCAGCATTTGAACAGTTTCATAAAGACTACTAGTGCTGCTAAGTAACAGAGTGCTCTGGACAATGAGATCTGATTGTTTCTTACCTTGCAATACAGCATAAATCCACACAGGTAACCTCCCCACCACTCTATAGTGTTGTCAACCACAGCAAATGGTGAGAGACGTGGTTGCCCCCACAGGCACTCAACCAGCAGATTGCATGCCCACAGTTAGAATCAGCTTTGCATTCTGGATGATCAGCTTCTGCATCTGCTCCTACTTTAGTAGTTGTTGCATTTGAATCTGTACTTGTTGCTGTTCCTCCAACATTATTTGACAGTGCCAGAGTTCCAATAACATTTGATCCATCACTATAAGCTATTATGCATGCAAGAGTCACCTCATCACCACTTTCGTAATGCACTACCCAGGTGAGGTTTGCAGCAAGGTGGCTTCAGAGAAAATTGTAAGCATCTGAAAAGAACCGAGTGGACGATGACAAGCCAAACGCCAATCCAAAAAGAATAAAACCGAAGGGTTTCAAACGTGAGGCCTAGGATTGTCAACAGCATGTGGAAAAAAAAGCACCAAATGAGAGAAATAACCAAGACAAGCATTTCACTGTGTGAACAGTAATGGTGGCACCTGTAAGGCATCAGATACATAAACACAATTGGCCAGGGAATGTGCATTCACTGTCCTCATTGGCTACAATACCAGAGGTTCTTGCCAGCTCACACAGTGTCCATGCCACTCGCAATGTGGCTGTAAAACCGTACAACTCTGAACGGATAACACTCTTGTGTACATCTTGATATCGATGCCCAAATCTGGTGATGGTACTAAACCAACCCCACCACTTCCGCCTTCTCAGGCATGGATACAGGGTTCAGCTGTGAGTGAAGTGTTACAGTTAGTTACTATCTCGATGTTCGTTTCCCTCCCCCAAGTATAACTTGACATCACCCTCATTTCTGACATGCCATAGATGCCTTTGAATTTTGTAAGAAGAACAATGAAATTCGTTAAAACATTTAATATAGTAAAAACAAATATTTATTTGTTTAAATTACGGCTTAGTATGTTGCTTTAGTAAAATGTCCAAGAATTTTCAGTACAGAGACATACATCCAAAAATTTGAGAAGTATATTATAGTGATGCCTTTAGTCTTCTGTTAAAAAGAATGATAGGGAGTCTTTCTGCTGTGATACATTATTGCATCTAAATATGCTAATACCATAACTTGTGCCTTGCATGAAGTTGCTAAGGAGGGCTACAAAGGATACACTATGAGAGTAAATCCTGATTGCTTGAGGAGAGGCCTGCATACCTAAAGTCTTTGAAAGATGTTTCATTGTGTCCCATTGGAATTCTACTCAGTTATTTTCAACAGCAAAATTCTCTGTGGCCATAAGTATTGCTACTATTGTCACTACAATGATTTTCAGTCTTTGTTTTAAGAAAAACTGATGCCACCTCATTCACTCAAGTGAAATAAAGAACATATCTGTCTGTCGATATGATAAAATCAGTGTTGCATGAGAACCAGTGAAATACATGCATCAATGTTACTGATGTGTTGTCCAATTTTAATAACAAGGTCCGCAACTATAGTACCTAACATCACAGTCTTTTCTTGTGGGTAATAAAATCTTAAACCAAACCTTCCCCCAGGCAATTCTGACAAATATGCCGCTTCCTTCTATAAAACTATAACACGTACCTCCTACAATGACTTACATTTACACATCTCCATGAGCTGAGTTAGACAACTTGATGAACACACTTAACCATTTCTCACTTGTCTGAACTGGAATTATATCCTTCAGAGATCGGCCATCTCTGCCAATATTAATTACGTTATGGTAATCTGATTAATTTGTTATCTTCAAAAATTAATTTTTAATAAATAATATTTTATTTATGGAACTTCAGTAAGAGTATATGTGATCAGGTTTATTTTTAATAGTGTATTTATTAATATCCCTATGTGGTGTCTGATCTTTCTGACATGTCCGAAAGAACCACATTTATAATCTGGGCAATGACTGCCAATGTTCCCTTCAGTGCAGATACACACCAAGTTCAAAATCTTACCAGAATCAGCTAGATACTGTGGGTCATAAGGCTAATGAGCAGGGTCACTACATCGGTTCAAATGGCTCTGAGCACTATGGGACTTAACATCGGAGGTCATCCGTCCCCTAGAACTTAGAACTACTTAAACCTAACTAACCTAAGGACATCACACACATCCATGCCCGAGGCAGAATTCGAACCTGCGACCATAGCGGTCGTGCGGTTCCAGACTGAAGCACCTAGAACCGCTCAGCCATCCCGGCCGGCACACTACATCGGTAGAGTGTGGTATAAGCTGAGAATTTGGGTCTGACGGGAGGTGTGTTAGGGTAGTCAATGAGGCTGTGATCACCGTGACCAGATGGCATAGCGGTCAGTGTATCTGCCTAGTAAGCAGGAGACCCAGATTCAAATTCTAGCCTGGCAGCTAACATCTTTAATTCCTTTGTGCCTTATTTATTAATTATCACTAGTTGAAGTTACTCATCATTCCACCAGTTTGTACGAGAATTCCTACAGTCTGTTGTAGCTCAAAAAATGTAACCACAATCTGGGCCCAGCTGTCGATCATGTAATATTAGAGTGGGAAGTCCACCTCTTTTCTTACATGGACAGAAAGAGCAGGGAATGTTTCTGTATTGATATTAAATCATGACCCACAATGAACCATAAAAATCGTTATATGTGTTGTGTAATTAATTTAAGAACCATCTCGCAACTTTGACAATATCATGATCTGCACAATATAAAATAGAAATGTGCACTCAACATTAGCAGCACTGCCCTAAACACTGTGACTGAACAGGTTCGCAGACTGTGGCTATACAGATGTTTAAATAATGGGGAACATTGCTTCTTTCAATCATTTTGGTGCTGTTTTGGCGAAGTCGGCATTTCTGTTATTTATTTCTTAGTAGAGGGTTTTCCACACTCCGTTTTCGCCATACTACGCTTTCTGTGGTTTGCCAGCTCTATTTGTGGAGTCTCAGACTGTGTCAGATTTGTACACTGAGGTGACAAAAGTCATGGGATAGCGATAAGCACATATACAAATGGTGGCAGTATCACGTACATGAGCTATAAAAGGGCATTTCTTTGGCAGAACTGTCATCTGTACTCAGATGATTCATGTGAAAAGGATTCCAACATTATTATGGCTTCACAATGGGAATTAATAGACTTTGAATGTGGAATGGTAGTTGGAGCTAGACCCATAGGACATTCCATTTCCAAAATGATTAGGGAATTTAATATCCTGAGATTCTCATCGCGGACAACACAGTGGTTGACGACCTTCACTTAACAAATGAGAACACCAGCATTTGCGTAGAGTTGTCAGTGTTAATAGACAAGCAGCACTGTTGAAGTAACCTCAGAAATCAATGTGGGATGTATACCGAATGTATCTGTTAGGACAGTGCAAGGAAACTTGGTGTTAAGGAGCTATGGCAGCTGATGACTGACATGAGTACTTTTGCTAACACCATGATATCGGCTTCAGTGCCTCTCCTGGGCTCATGACCACATCAGTTGGGCTCTAGACAACTGAAAAACTGTGGCATGGTAAGATGTTCCGATTTCAGTTGGTAAGAACTGATGGTAGTGTTTGAGTGTGGTGCAAACTGCATGAACCCATGGACCCTAGTTGACAACAATGCACTATGCAAGTTGGTGGTGGCTCCATAACAGTGCGGACTATGTTCACATGGACTGGACTGTGTCCTCTACTTAATTAAACTCATCATTGACAGGAAGTGGTTATGTTTGGCTGCTTGGAGGCCATTTGCAGCCACTCATGTTCCCAATCAACAATGGGTCACAGTTGTTTGCAATTGGTTTGAAGAACATTCTGTGCAATTCAAGCAAATGCTTTGGCCACCCATATCATCCGACATGAGTCCCTTCAAACATTTATAGGACATAACTGAGAGGTCAGTTCGTGCAGAAAATCCTGCACCAGCAACACTTTCATAGTTGTGGACAGATATAGAGGCAGCATGACTCAATATGTCTGCAGAGGATTTCCAAAGACGTGAGTCCTCGCCATGTTGCACTGCTGCACTACGCTGGGTAAAAAGAGGTTGGACATGATGTTAGTAGGTATGGTGGTTGGTTTGTGGGGGTTGAAGGGACCAGGTTAGGAGGTATCCTATTACTTTTGTCACCTCAGTGTAATTCGCAACAGGTATAATCAGATGGTAAATATGCATCTTTCCCTGCTGGCATGTTATAGGTCAGGCCGCAAACCCATCTGTGTGGTCACGCATTCATGCAAACAACTGAAAACTATCTTGTGTTAAAGGCAGATTGTAATTTCTGGAACTGCCATCCGTGACACCATTAGTAAAATTCAGGTATACATCCTACAGCCATTGGTTTATTATTTCAGTTCATAAAGCTTTTACTGATAAAACTTTGGGATATAATGGCTGTGGTAGACAAAACTCTTCTGTTCCTACCGTTTCATCCAGACCTGCGCCGAGGTGTTGCTCCCCATTGAGTCTTGCTGACTGATGGGTCGGACATCTGAGAGCAACATATATTCTTTAGAAAAAGGGATATGGCCAGAGTTACACTTGATAAAGAGAGGTGAACCTTATCAAAGATAAAAATCAGCTATCGATTGTCATCTTGTCAAAGACAGAAAACTGTTTAGTGATTCTGCAAGGCTCTTGTCCATATGTCACTAAGTTTCGAGGTTTCTTGTTTTCTATTAAAATTATCCCTATGTTTACATATTTCAATGGCTTCTCTGCATAGCTGTGGATAATAGTTCATCAACATAGATAAAAATTTTTGTTTCAGAAAATTTCACTTCGTGACTTCTTGGCTGAAGAGCATGCTCTGCTATAGCCAACTTGTCTACTGTTGGCAAAGACTTTTGTGTTCCTTTAACCATGCATTCAGACTTCAAAAAAAAATAGTTCAAATGGCTCTGAGCACTATTGGACTTAACTACTGTGGTCATCAGTCCCCTAGAACTTAGAACTACTTAAACCTAACTAACCACCGAGCGAAGTGGCGCAGTGGTAGCACACTGGACTCGCATTCGGGAGGACGACAGTTCAATCCCGTCTCCAGCCATCCTGATTTAGGTTTTCCGTGATTTCCCTAAATCGTTTCAGGCAAATGCTGGGATGGTTCCTTTGAAAGGGCACGGCCGAGTTCCTTCCCAATCCTTCCCTAACCCGAGCTTGCGCTCCGTCTCTAATGGCCTCGCTGTCGACGGGACGTTAAACACTAACCTAACCTAACTAACCTAAGGACATCACACATATCCATGCCCGAGGCAGGATTCGAACCTGCGACCGTAGCGGTCGCGCGGTTCTGGACTGCGCGCCTAGAACCGCTAGACCACCGCGGCCGGCCCATTCAGACTTCTCTTGGTTGTTCCAATTTAAACTTTACCACACAAACATGGAACTTTATATACACCACAAGCTGACAGAGGAGGGCGTTTATCATTCCCAGGTTGGATTGCTTGACCTGCTTTCTTTGTTGGCCTAAAAGACAGTTTAATGTCATACTTCTATAAAATATTTCCGATCTGATTTGTTACTCTTTTAATAAAAGAGAGAGAAACTGTATTCTTCCAACGCTGCTGTTCATGCTATATAGAGAAGCCACTGAGATATATAAACACAGGGATAATTTTAATAGGAAAGAAGAGACCATGAAACTTAGCGACATATGGACAGTAGCTCTGCAGAATCGCTAAACAGTTTTTTTTTTATCTTTGACAAGATGATGATCGATAGTTAAGTTTTACCATTGACGAGGATCATCTCTGCTTATCATGTTTAACTACGGCCAAACTCCTTTTTCTACAGTGTATATATTTCACTCTGAGATGTCCGACACGTCGGTCAGTTAGACTCAATGGAGGAGCAATGCCTCTGAAGATGTCCAACGCAGTTCTGGACGAAACTAATCATTGTATTTTAACTTATTGTTATTTCTGCTCTCTTTTGGACTTTCTTTGAACAGTCTTTCCATCTTGGGAAAGAATGCACAGTACATTGAGCATTTTAATCATCTTTACCTCTCAACATTCATTATTTAGCATGGTTTCCATTTATTTTTTTTTCACTGGCATTTCATTTGTTTTGCTATCTGAGTACGAATCCAGTGGAAAAAATTGAGGAAGCGAAAAGTGCAAAGTAACAACAACCAACAGCTGTGATCGAATTCTGACTGGCTACTGATGGTGTGTATGACCTGCGGCAGCGACAGGACTCCTAGCGGTCGGGAGGGGGGGGGGGGGGGGGGGGGGGACTATTCGCGCATGCGCAATTCGAGTTTGCGCTGCGACGCACGGCTGGCGCGGATGACACCGCAACACTGCACCAGTCACAAGTACTGCAAAAGAAGCCGTGGGAAGCATTCTTCGTAGTGTTGTCGCATGATGCCTATTACAGTGCTTGCAGAAATTTTAAGGATTTAAAATTTCGTTGACTCCACATGTGTTCCTAAGGTAAAAGCATTTCAGTCAATGTTTCACCTGATGTTATTAGACATCTTAATAGCGGGTTTTCACTTTAAATTTCTCTACCCGAGTTATAATACCTTTGGAGATGTAGTATTTTTCCGGTTTGCAAACAGAGCTAAAAATCCTGTTTTTCTGACTAAAATGTATTTTTTGTTGAAAACTGCTTGTCCTTCAGCTACGAATTTTTTACTGCCGCTTTATTACAGCATAGAAATCACACAAACAGTAATACAACGCGGAATAAAAAAAGTTCCTGCTCATTAGGCCGCCTCTCACACAAAATTTTTTCTCTGATAAATTCGGTGGCTAGAATGGTCAGTTTCGTTTCGCGGTAGCTCCTGATCGGGAACTTTGTGTGTGGCCTGGAGCCGTACCTTAGGAAACAGCGTCTGCTGCGGACAAAATTCGGCCACGTCGCTATATTCCTGAGTGACGAAAGACAGTTATCTCCCATCACAATCGCAGGTAACAGCCGCCCAGTTGTACTATGCATCAAGTTCGATGTAACTGCTGTTCAATCCAAGGTTTGCCAACATAGCTCCCTTCAGGCTAAAAACAAAGTTTTCAGTTCCAATCACATTTACAAGAGAGCCTCTTAATTTATATTTTACTAGCAGAGAAATCCAGCGTTGCTCAGGTATTCATTTATAGGTGTGCTTCCACGCCCATACCATGCAGCGTCTCCCGTTGTTCTTAATACAGAGTGATTCAAAAAGAATACCACAACTTTAAAATGTGTATTTAATGAATGAAACATAATACAACCTTCTGTTATACATCATTACAAAGAGTATTTAAAAAGGTCTTTTTTCACTCAAAAACAAGTTCAGAGATGTTCAATATGGCCCCCTCCAGACACACGAGCAATATCAACCCGATACTCCAACTCGTTCCACACTCTCTGTAGCATATCAGGCGTAACAGTTTGGATAGCTGCTGTTATTTCTCGTTTCAAATCATCAATGGTGGCTGGGAGAGGTGGCTGAAACACCATATCCTTAACATACCCCCATATGAAAAAATCGCAGGGGGTAAGATCAGGGCTTCTTGGAGGCCAGTGATGAAGTGCTCTGTCACGGGCTGCTTGGCGGCCGATCCATCGCCTCGGGTAGTTGACGTTCAGGTAGTTATGGACAGATAAGTGCCAATGTGGTGGCGCTCCATCCTGCTGAAATATGAATTGTTGTGCTTCTTGTTCGAGCTGAGGGAACAGCCAATTCTCTAACATCTCCAGATACTGTAGTCCAGTTACAGTAGCACCTTCGAAGAAAAAGGGACCAAAAACTTTATTGGCTGAAATGGCACAGAAAACGTTCACCTTAGGCGAGTCACGTTCATACTGAGTTGTTTCCCGCGGATTCTCAGTGCCCCATATACAGACATTGTGACGGTTGACTTTCCCGTTAGTGTGGAAAGTTGCTTCATCACTAAACACAATCTTTGAAACGAAAGATTCATCTGTTTCCATTTGAGCTTATTATAGAAGTAACACAATCAGCAGAAGTTGACAAATTGTATGACACTTGTATAGAATATCTATTCACCATTACTGTCGGTGGCTGATTCGATATTATTGAAGATAGTGCCAAAATGGGGGAAGTGTTACAGACGTAGTTTCTTATTTGAAGGGGAGGTAATAAAAATCGATGATTCCTCTCACTTTGATTAGTTCGATATATCGACATATTTCTTTTCAGAAAATCTTCATAAGTGGAATGATGTAAACGAGGCACCATTGTAGTATCATGAGAAACGTGTGCGGTTTTTTTACGGTGACCATCTTCAGCGGTACGCGAAGGTAGTAATAACTGCAAGAAATTTGTTTGCAATACCAAACCCATAATGCCAATGCAGAAAGAATATTTTCGTTCGTGAATATTTAGTGGACTGACGAAAGGAATAGAATGTAGCTGGACTCTCGTGAAGCAATCCTGAAAATGAAATAAGATCTTCTTTCCTCAAATTTATTTTTATTTTCCAACATAACCTTCCCCCAGCGATGCTCCCATCTCGTTAACTCGTCACCGTATGGTGACTCGGTGCTAGATCTTGTGAGTGAAGGAGTCCGCCGATGTGGCCAAGCGATTCTAGGCGCTTCAGTCTGGAACTGCGCGAGCCCTACGGTTGCAGGTTCGAATCCTGCTGCTTCGGGCATGGATGTGTGTGCTGTCCTTAGGTTAGTTAGGTTTAAGTAGTTCTAAGTTCCAGGGGACTGATGACCTCAGACGTTAAGTCCCATAGTGCTCAGAGCCATTTGAACCATTTTGGTGAGCGAAGGGGGTGGTCAAGCGGATGAAACCACAATACGTGGATTTTTGCCATGGCAACCGCTGATGTGTGAGACGACGCAGACTGGGCAACCGTGGCACCCAGTTCGCGGTCAGCTTTCTCAAACCTAAATTTTCAATTAATATTAGATAGACACGCTCTGTAGGTACTCTCTTAGCCTCTGCGATCTCTCACACCCTAATTCGACAGTTCTCTGACAACACTTGGTGCACTTGAACAACATTATCGTCAGCGTTTCAGTTTTCGACCGTTCCGAACATTCATCGTCACCCAAGTTGCTACAGGCACGTTTAATTTCAGCTGCCCAAGATTTCACGGTGGTAAATGATGGTGCAGAGTCCCCATACACGGCATCCATCTCGTGTTTAATTGGCGTAGGCGTTTTACCTTTCAAAAACAAAAATCTAATGACAGCTCGACACTCGCTTTTGTCCACTCTTCCTATTGTATATACACTCCTGGAAATGGAAAAAAGAACACATTGACACCGGTGTGTCAGACCCACCATACTTGCTCCGGACACTGCGAGAGGGCTGTACAAGCAATGATCACACGCACGGCACAGCAGACACACCAGGAACCGCGGTGTTGGCCGTCGAATGGCGCTAGCTGCGCAGCATTTGTGCACCGCCGCCGTCAGTGTCAGCCAGTTTGCCGTGGTATACGGAGCTCCATCGCAGTCTTTAACACTGGTAGCATGCCGCGACAGCGTGGACGTGAACCGTATGTGCAGTTGACGGACTTTGAGCGAGGGCGTATAGTGGGCATGCGGGAGGCCGGGTGGACGTACCGCCGAATTGCTCAACACGTGGGGCGTGAGGTCTCCACAGTACATCGATGTTGTCGCCAGTGGTCGGCGGAAGGTGCACGTGCCCGTCGACCTGGGACCGGACCGCAGCGACGCACGGATGCACGCCAAGACCGTAGGATCCTACGCAGTGCCGTAGGGGACCGCACCGCCACTTCCCAGCAAATTAGGGACACTGTTGCTCCTGGGGTATCGGCGAGGACCATTCGCAACCGTCTCCATGAAGCTGGGCTACGGTCCCGCACACCGTTAGGCCGTCTTCCGCTCACGCCCCAACATCGTGCAGCCCGCCTCCAGTGGTGTCGCGACAGGCGTGAATGGAGGGACGAATGGAGACGTGTCGTCTTCAGCGATGAGAGTCGCTTCTGCCTTGGTGCCAATGATGGTCGTATGCGTGTTTGGCGCCGTGCAGGTGAGCGCCACAATCAGGACTGCATACGACCGAGGCACACAGGGCCAACACCCGGTATCATGGTGTGGGGAGCGATCTCCTACACTGGCCGTACACCACTGGTGATCGTCGAGGGGACACTGAATAGTGCACGGTACATCCAAACCGTCATCGAACCCATCGTTCTACCATTCCTAGACCGGCAAGGGAACTTGCTGTTCCAACAGGACAATGCACGTCCGCATGTATCCCGTGCCACCCAACGTGCTCTAGAAGGTGTAAGTCAACTACCCTGGCCAGCAAGATCTCCAGATCTGTCCCCCATTGAGCATGTTTGGGACTGGATGAAGCGTCGTCTCACGCGGTCTGCACGTCCAGCACGAACGCTGGTCCAACTGAGGCGCCAGGTGGAAATGGCATGGCAAGCCGTTCCACAGGACTACATCCAGCATCACTACGATCGTCTCCATGGGAGAATAGCAGCCGGCATTGCTGCGAAAGGTGGATATACACTGTACCAGTGCCGACATTGTGCATGCTCTGTTGCCTGTGTCTATGTGCCTGTGGTTCTGTCAGTGTGATCATGTGATGTATCTGACCCCAGGAATGTGTCAATAAAGTTTCCCCTTCCTAGGACAATGAATTCACGGTGTTCTTATTTCAATTTCCAGGAGTGTATATATATATACATATATATATATATATATATATATATATATATATATATATATATATACTACTCACGTCGACCCACTAAAATGATTGTCAAACAACAACTGCGTGCCCAAAATGGATGAAATTTTGGTGAGTGCCTTGCTACACATACGCAAACAAATTCCCCAACTTTTGCTGACAATATTCACGTTGAGGTCGAAAACTTTTGAGACCACAGTCGTAAGCTCGTTTTTCTTTGGTAAAGGATTTTTGCTACTGCAATCGAAATTCCAAAAACAAGTTTCACTCATTGCCAAGTGTGGCACACTGAGGTGACAAATGTCATGGAATAGTGATGTGCACATATGCAGTTGGCGGAGCTATCGCGTACACAAGGTGTAAAAGGGCAGTGCCTTGGCGGAGCTATCATTAGTACTAAGGTGAGTCATGTGAAAAGCATTCCGACATGATTATGATTGTACAACGGGAATTAGCAGATGGAAGCTGGACACATGGGCCATTCCATATCGAAAATCGTTAGGGCATTCAATATTCCAAGATCCACAGTGTCAAGAAGAGCCAAGAATACCAGTTCCAGACACTATCTGTCACCACGGACAACCAAGTGGCCGGCGGCCTTCACTTACCGACCAAGAGCAGCTGCATTTGAGTAGGGTTCTCAGTGCTAAGGGACAAGTAACACTGCGTGAATTAACCACAGAAATCAATGTAGGACATACGATGAACGTATCTGTTAGGAGAGTGCTGCGAAATTTGGCGTTAATGGGTTATGGCAGCAGAAATGTGTGTGAAATCTTATGGGACTTAACTGCTAAGGTCATCAGTCCCTAAGCTTACACACTACTTAGCCTAAATTATCCCAAGGACAAACACACGCACCCATGTCCGAGGGAGGACTCGAACCTACGCTGGGACCAGCCGCACAGTCCATGACGGCAGCGCCTGAGACCGCTCGGCTTATCCCGCGCGGCTATGGCAGCAGACGAGCGACGCGACTGCCATTGCTAACAACATGACATCGCCTGCAATGCATCTTCTGGGCTCATGACCATATCGGTTGAACACTAGCCGACAGTAAAACTGTGGCCTGGTCAGATGAGCTCCGATTTCAGTTGATAAGGGGGGTGGTAGGGTTGGAGTGTGGTGCAGAGCCCATGAGGCCATGGACCCGAGTTGTCAACAAGATACTGTGCGAACTGGTGGTGGCTCCGTGGCTCCATAATGGTGTGGGCTGTGTTTACAGGGAATGGAAAGAGTCTTCTGGTCCAGCTGGAGAGATCATTGACTGGAAATGGTTATGTTCGGCTACTTGAAGACCATTTGCAGCCATTCATGGAGGTCATGTTCCAAAACAACAATGCAATTTTTATGGATGGCAATGTACTATGTTACAGGGACACAACTGTATGCAGTTGGGTTGATGATCATTCTCGGCAATTTGAGTGAATCGTGTGGCTATCCAGATTCCCGACATGAATTCCATCGAACATTTATGGGACACAATTGAGAGGTCAATTCGTGCACATAATCCTACACTGGCAACACTTTCGCAATTATGGACGGCTTTAGAGACAACATGGCTCAATATTTCTGCAGAAGACTTCCAACGACTTGAGTGCATTGCACATCGAGTTGCTGCGCTACGCTGAGCCAAAGGAGGTCCGACACGATATTAGGAGATATTTCGCTCATCATATTATATATTTTTGGAAAGTCTGCAATTTTGACATTCAAGATTGAAATAGTGAAAATTGCACTAGTTCCTTATTTTTTGCTTCTTAACACAACACGTTTCGAGAATTTATTCTCATTTGCAAGTGCAATTTGTACATTTGTTCACAAGAATACACTACTGGCCATTAAAATTGCTACACCACGAAGATGACGTGCTACAGACGCGAAATTTAACCGACAGGAAGAAGATGCTGTGATATGCAAATGATTAGCTTTTCAGAGCATTCACACAAGGTTGGCGCCAGTGGCGACACCTACAACGTGCTGACATGAGAATAGTTTCCAAGCGATTTCTCATACACAAACAGCAGTTGTACGGCGTTGCCTGGTGAAACGTTGTTGTGATGCCTAGTGTAAGGAGGAGAAATGTGTACCATCACGTTTCCGACTTTGATAAAGGTCGGATTGTAGCCTATCGCGATTGCGGTTTATCGTATAGCGACATTGCTGCTCGCGTTGGTCGAGATCCAATGACTGTTAGCAGAATATGGGATTGGTGGGTTCAGGAGGGTCATACGGAATGCCGTGCTGGATCCCAACGGCCTCGTATCACTAACAGTCGAGATGACAGGTATCTTATCCGCATGGCTGTAATGGATCGTGCAGCCACGTCTCGATCCCTGAGTTAACAGATGGGGACGTTGTCAAGACAACAACCATTTGCACGAACAGTTCAACGACGTTTGCAGCAGTACGGACTATGAGCTCGGAGACAATGGCTGCGGTTACCCTTGACGCTGCATCACAGACAGGAGCGCCTGCGATGGTGTACTCAACGAACGAACGTGGGTGCACGAATGGCAAAACGTCATTTTTTCGGATGAAACCAGGTTTTGTTTATAGCACCATGATGGTCGCATCCGTGTTTGGCGACATCGCGGTGAACGCACATTGGAAGCGCGTATTCGTCATCGCCATACTGGCATATCACCCGGCGTGATGGTATGGGGTGCCATTGGTTACACGTCTCGGTCACCTCTTGTTTGCATTGACGGCACTTTGAACAGTGGACGTTACATTTCAGATGTGTTACAACCCGTGGCGCTACCCTTCATTCGATCCCTGCGAAACCCTACATTTCAGCAGGATAATGCACGACCGCATGTTACAAGTCCTGTACGGGCCTTTATGTATACAGAAAATGTTCGATTGAAAACGTCTGTCTGGTCAATGGTGGCCGAGCAACTGGCTCGTCGCAATACGCCAGTCACTACTCTTGATGAACTGTGGCATCGCGCTGAAACTGCATGGGCAGCTGTACCTGTGCACACCATCCAAGCTCTGTTTGACTCAATGCCCAGGCGTATCAGGGCCGTTATTACGGCCAGAGGTGGTTGTTCTGGGTACTGATTTCCCAGGATCTATGCACCCAAAGTGCGTGAAAATGTAATCACATGTCAATTCTGGTATAATATATTTGTCCAATGAATACCCGGTTATTATCTGCATTTCTTCTTGGTGTAGCAATTTTAACGGCCAGTAGTGTAAGTAACTGGTGCAGTTTTCATTATTTAAATCACTAGGTGCTATCCCATCACTTTTGTCGCCTCAGTGCACGTTTTAGAGTCTGCTGCTCTGTACGCAGGAAGACAGCCGACCAGGGGGTGGAGCTGTTCGGGATGACGGCTCGCGGCAAGCAGCTGGCTACGGCGAGCGGCCGCGCTGAGGCGGACGGCGGCGACAGCGCTGAGCAGTGGGAGCCGCGAGAGACCGACTGGGGCCGCGTGGTCGCCGTGCTGCACATTCAGTCCGGCGCCATCTTGTCGCTCGCCTCCATCGTCTGGAAGGCCAGCCTTGTTACCTGGCTCTGGGGTAAGTAGCCACAGTACTCGTGTCAGTCGGACTCAGTGGCTGAACCGGACACATTTACGTGGAATTCTTCTCGGAACTTTTTGGCTAGATTTATCGTGTTTAAAACTAGTCTTACAACATGAACTCGGTTCGCTCTGACCAGCCACAATATTATGACGGCCTACCTATTAGTCGATACGTCCACCTCTACATCTACATCTACATTTATACTCCGCAAGCCACCAAACGGTGTGTGGCGAAGGGCACTTTACGTGCCGCTGTCACTATCTCCCTTTCCTGTTCCAGTCGCGTATGGTTCGCGGGAAGAACGACTGCCGGAAAGCCTCCGTGCGCGCTCGAATGTCTCTAATTTTACATTCGTCATCTCCTCGGGAGGTATAAGTACAGGGAAGCAATATATTCGATACCCCATCCAGAAACGCACCTTCTCGAAACCTGGACAGCAAGCTACACTGCGATGCAGAGCGCCTCTCTTGCAGAGTCTGCCACTTGAGTTTGCTAAACATCTCCGTAACGCTGTCACGCTTACCAAATAACCCTGTGACGAAACGCGCTGCTCTTCTTTGGATCTTGTCTATCTCCTCTGTCTACCCGACCTGGTACGGATCCCACACTGATGAGCAATACTCAAGTATAGGTCGAACGAGTATTTTGTAAGCCACCTCCTTTGTTGATGGACTACGTTTTCTAAGGACTCTCCCAATGAATCTCAACCTGGCACCCGTCTTACCAATAATTAATTTTATATGATCATTCCACTTCAAATCGTTTCGTACGCATACTCCAAAATATTTTACAGAAGTAATTGCTACCAGTGTTTGTTCCGCTATCATATAATCATACAATAAAGGATCCATCTTTCTATGTATTCGCAATACATCACATTTGTCTATGTTAAGGGTCAGTTGCCACTCCCTGCACCAAGTACCAATCCGCTCACATTTGTCTATGTTAAGGGTCAGTTGCCACTCCCTGCACCAAGTGCCAATCCGCTGTAGATCTTCCTGCATTTCGCTGCAATTTTCTAATGCTGCAACTTCTCTGTATACTACAGCATCATCTGCGAAAAGTCGCATGGAACTTCCGACACTATCTACTAGGTCATTTATATACACTCCTGGAAATGGAAAAAAGAACACATTGACACCGGTGTGTCAGACTCACCATACTTGCTCCGGACACTGCGAGAGGGCTGTACAAGCAATGATCACACGCACGGCACAGCGGACACACCAGGAACCGCGGTGTTGGCCGTCGAATGGCGCTAGCTGCGCAGCATTTGTGCACCGCCGCCGTCAGTGTCAGCCAGTTTGCCGTGGCATACGGAGCTCCATCGCAGTCTTTAACACTGGTAGCATGCCGCGACAGCGTGGACGTGAACCGTATGTGCAGTTGACGGACTTTGAGCGAGGGCGTATAGTGGGCATGCGGGAGGCCGGGTGGACGTACCGCCGAATTGCTCAACACGTGGGGCGTGAGGTCTCCACAGTACATCGATGTTGTCGCCAGTGGTCGGCGGAAGGTGCACGTGCCCGTCGACCTGGGACCGGACCGCAGCGACGCACGGATGCACGCCAAGACCGTAGGATCCTACGCAGTGCCGTAGGGGACCGCACCGCCACTTCCCAGCAAATTAGGGACACTGTTGCTCCTGGGGTATCGGCGAGGATCATTCGCAACCGTCTCCATGAAGCTTGGCTACGGTCCCGCACACCGTTAGGCCGTCTTCCGCTCACGCCCCAACATCGTGCAGCCCGCCTCCAGTGGTGTCGCGACAGGCGTGAATGGAGGGACGAATGGAGACGTGTCGTCTTCAGCGATGAGAGTCGCTTCTGCCTTGGTGCCAATGATGGTCGTATGCGTGTTTGGCGCCGTGCAGGTGAGCGCCACAATCAGGACTGCATACGACCGAGGCACACAGGGCCAACACCCGGCATCATGGTGTGGGGAGCGATCTCCTACACTGGCCGTACACCACTGGTGATCGTCGAGGGGACACTGAATAGTGCACGGTACATCCAAACCGTCATCGAACCCATCGTTCTACCATTCCTAGACCGGCAAGGGAACTTGCTGTTCCAACAGGACAATGCACGTCCGCATGTATCCCGTGCCACCCAACGTGCTCTAGAAGGTGTAAGTCAACTACCCTGGCCAGCAAGATCTCCGGATCTGTCCCCCATTGAGCATGTTTGAGACTGGATGAAGCGTCGTCTCACGCGGTCTGCACGTCCAGCACGAACGCTGGTCCAACTGAGGCGCCAGGTGGAAATGGCATGGCAAGCCGTTCCACAGGACTACATCCAGCATCTCTACGATCGTCTCCATGGGAGAATAGCAGCCTGCATTGCTGCGAAAGGTGGATATACACTGTACTAGTGCCGACGTTGTGCATGCTCTGTTGCCTGTGTCTATGTGCCTGTGGTTCTGTCAGTGTGATCATGTGATGTATCTGACCCCAGGAATGTGTCAATAAAGTTTCCCCTTCCTGGGACAATGAATTCATGGTGTTCTTATTTCAATTTCCAGGAGTGTATATTGTGAAAAGCAGTGGTCCCGTAACACTCCCCTATGGCACGCCAGAGGTTACTTTAACGTCTGTACACGTCTCTCCATTGAGAACAACATGCTGTGTTCTGTTAGCTAAAAACTCTTCAATCCAGCCACACAGCTGGTCTGATATTCCGTAGGATCTTACTTTATCAGGCGACAGCGCGGAACTGTATCGAACGCCTTCCAGAAGTCAAGGAAAATGGCATCTACCTGGGGGCCTGTATCTAATATTTTCTGGGTCTCATGAACAAATAAAGCGAGTTGGGTCTTACACGATCGCTGTTTCCGGAATCCATGTTGATTCCTACAGATTAGATTCTGGGTTTCCAGAAATGACATGATACGCGAGCAAAAAACATGTTCTAAAATTCTACAACAGATCGATGTCACAGATATACGTCCATAGTTTTGTGCATCTCCTCGACGACCCTTCTTGAAAACTGGGACTACCTGTGCTCTTTTCCAATCATTTGGAACCTTCCGTTCCTCTAGATACTTGCGGTACACGGCTGTTAGAAGGGGGACAAGTTCTTTCGCATACTCTGTGTAGAATCGAATTGGTATCCCGTCAGGTCCAGTGGACTTCCCTCTCCTCTGTTGAGTGATTTCAGTTGCTTTTCTATTCCTTTTATTTCGATGTCAGCCATTTTTTCGTTCGTGCGAGGATTTAGAGAAGGAACTAGCGAGAGTAACAGCGGCGACGCATCGTGGCGTGGAAGCAATGAGGCCTCGGTAGGTTGCTGGAATTGGCACCACATCTGCACACACAAGTCACCTAATACTCGTAAATTCCATTGGGGGGCAACGAGCTCTGACGCCACGTTCAGTCACATCCCAGTTGTGTTTGATCGGGTTCAGATATGGCGACTTGGGGGGGGCCAGCACATCAACTGGAACTCGCCACTGTGTTCCTCAAACCACTCCATCACACACCTGGCCCTGTCACGTAGCTCACTATTTTGTTGAAAAATGCAGCTGCCGTCAGAAACATGAGCGTCATGAAGGAGTGTATGTGGTCTGCAACCAGTGTACGATACTCTTTTGCTGTGATGGTGCCTTACAGGAGCTTCACTGGATCCGTGGATGCCCACGGAAATGTTCCTTAGAGCATAATGGAGCTGTCACCAGCTTGCCTCCGTTCCGCAATGCATCTACATCTACATCTACATCTGCATATATACTCCGCTAGCCACCAAGCGGTGTGTGGCGGAGGGCACAATTCGCGCCTAAGTCATATTTCCCTCCCTCTGTTCCACTCACGGATCGCGCGAGGGAAAAACGACTGTCTGAACGCCTCAGTACCAGCTCTTATTTCCCTTATCTTTGAATGATGATCATTACGCGATTTGAAAGTTGGTGGTAATAATATATGCTCTACATCCCCGGTGAAGATTGGATTTCGGAATTTAGTGAGCAGCCCCTTCCGCTTAGCGCGTCGTCTATCTGCAAGTGTGTCCCATTTCAAGCTTTCTATGAGATTTGTAACGCTCTCGCGATGGCTAAAAGTACCAATCACGAATCTTGCCGCTCTTCTTTGGACCTTCTCAATCTCTTGAATCAGACCCAACTGGAAGGGTCCCATACAGACGAACAATACTCTAATACTCGACGAACTAACGTATTGTAAGCTATTTCATTTGTTGAAGGACTGCATCGCTTCAGGATTCTACCAATAAACCGCAATCTATAGTTCGCCTTACCCGTTACTTGTGTAATCTGATCATTCCATTTGAGATCATTTCGAATAGTCGCACCCAGATACTTGACGGATGTTAGCGCTTCCAAAGACTGATCATTTATTTTGTACTCATACATTAATGGGGATCTTAGCCTTGTTATACGCAGTAGGTTATACTTACTAATATTGAGAGATAACTCCCAGTCATTACATCACGCATTTGTTTTGTGGAAATCCTCATTGATTTGTTCAGAACTTTCGTGTGATACTACTTTCCTATAGACTACAGCATCATCGGCAAACAGTCTAAGGCCGTTGTCAATACTATCAACCAGATAGTTTATGTAAATCGTAAAAAGCAGAGGACCTATTACGCCACCCTGGAGCACACCTGAACTTACTTTTGTTTCTGTTGAAGTTACCCCGTTCAGGACTGTCTGTTAGAAAACTTTCTATCCAACCGCATATGTCATTGGATAGACCGTAAGCGCGCACTTTTTGTAGCAAGCGACAGTGCGGAACTGAGTCGAACGCCTCTCGAAAGTGGAGAAATATGGATTCAACCTGGGAGCCGGTATCTAGAGCCTGTTGTATATCATGCACAAAGAGGGCCAGCTGTGTCTCGCATGACCGCCGTTTCCTAAAACCGTGCTGGTTTCTGCAGATGAGCTTCTCAGAGTCTAGAAAGGTCATTATGTCTGAACACATAATATGTTCCATGATTCTACAACAAATCGATGTCAGTGAAATTGGCCGGTAAATATGTGCATCCGATTTTCTACCCTTTTTATAGATTACTATGACCTGGCTCTTCTTCCACTGCCGTGGAACTTTCCGCCGTTCCAATGATCTCTGATAGGTCACGGATAAGAATGGAGCTATAGTTGTAGCATAGTCAACATAAAATCTTACAGGGATACCGTCTGGGCCAGATGCCTTTCTGGCGTATAAGGATCTTAACTGTTTTACAATCCCAGATACACTAAACACTGTCCGCAGCTCGTGGTCGTGCGGTAGCGTTCTCGCTTCCCACGCCCGGGTTCCCGGGTTCGATTCCCGGCGGGGTCAGGGATTTTCTCTGCCTCGTGATGACTGGGTGTCGTGTGATGTCCTTAGGTTAGTTAGGTTTACGTAGTTCTAAGTTCTAGGGGACTGATGACCATAGATGTTAAGTCCCATAGTGCTCGGAGCCATTTGAGTCACTAAACACTACGTCAGCCATCCTTTCGTTTCTTCGATAATTGAAAGGGGGAATGGTGCTGCAGTCCTCTATCGTAAACGAGTTTTTGAAAGCTAGGTTTAGAATTTCGGCCTTCTGTTTATCATCATCAGTTACATTACCCGTACTGTCAGCAAGAGAAGGTATTGAATTATTTGTAGCGTTCATAGACTTTACGTACGACCAAAATTTTTTGGGGTTATTTTTAGAATCTGCAGGTAAAATATTGCTTTCAAATTCGTTAAAAGAGTCTCCCATTGTCCTTCTGAAACCTGCTTTTATTTCGTACTGAGCTGTTTCCCTGAAAGTAGATGGCTTTGCGACCTCCTATCGGCGTGATGAAAAAGGTATCAGCATTCACCATTCCGTGCAATGCTCTGCCATGCGCCAGCGCCCAGTGCCAATGGTCATGTGCCTATTTCAGTTGTAGTTACCAGTGTCATGGTGTTAACTTTGGCACATGCACGTAGGTTGTCGGCTGCGGAGGCCCATCGTTAGGAGTGTTCGGAGCGCTGTTTGTTCAGACACACTTGTACTCTGCCTAGCATTAAAGTCTGATGTTAGTTCCGCCACAGTTCGCCGCCTGTCCTGTTTTACCAGTCTGCTCAGCCTACGACGTCCAACATCTGTAACGAGTAGTGGCCGCCCAGCCCCCCAACCTCTGGCTGGGGTTTCATCTTGGTTTCGTTACATGTTGAAGACACTCGCCACAGCACTCCCCAAATGCCCGACAAGTCGTGCAGTTTCCGAAATGCTCGTGCCGAGTCTCCAGGGCATTACAATCTACCCTTGCACAGGGCAGTGTCTTGGCTCCAATATTATTTAACATCTACACCAATGATCTTCCCATCAGCCACCAGACACGAATGTTCATATATGCTGATGATGCAGCAGTGGCCACACAGGATAAAACCTTTGAACAAGTGGAGGAGAATCTCACAGGAGCCTTAACAGAACTTGCTACCTATTACGACGGCAATAATCTCAAACCAAACCCCAGTAAATCTCAAGTATCCGCCTTCCATCTTAGGAGCAAACAAGCCAAACGGAAACTCCGAGTCATGTGGCAAGGGGAAGAGCTGAAACATACAAACAGCCCAAAATACCTGGGAGTAATATTGGACAGAGCACTTACTTTTAAGCAGCACTGTCACAACACTAAAAAAAACGTCTGTGCCAGGAACAACATACTGCGGAAGCTAACAGGTTCATCGTGGGGAGCTCAACCACATGTTTTGCGCACCACAGGTCTGGTGCTGAGTATCTCAGCTGCGGAATATGCGGCGCCAGTTTGGAGGAACTCTGCCCACGCTAAGCAAGTTGACGTCGCCGTAAACGAAACTGTACGCATTGCCACAGGATGCCTCAAACCAACTCCCACAGACATCATTTACCCCATCATAGGCATAGCACCACCCACTATCCGCAGACAAGTAGCCGCCGAGATCGAAAGATCAAAACAAAAGAATGATCCTCGACACCCGATGTATATGCACCGAAAACAACGTGTCCAGCTGAAATCCCGCAGGAGTTTCATGGAAACTGCTGAAGAGCTCGCCACCAAGCCCGTCGCAAGGCGGCTATCTCTCTGGGAAGAAATGGTGCCACATTCCACAATGGAACTACTTGACGAGGGATCGGCAGGATTTCAACTACCTTTTACAACTTGGAGGTCATTAAACCGGCTGCGCACTGGAGAAACTGGGTGCAAATCAAACCTATTTAAATGGGGTTACAGTGATAGCGATAGGTGTGAATGCGGAGCAATACAGGACTTGGACCACCTACTGATCTGCCCAGATATGTCTATAACATGCACTAAAGATGATATTTTGAAAGTCAATGACAAAGCAATCTACGTTGCTAATTACTGGGAAGGGAAGATATAATTGGTGCATCCGGACACGGAAGAAGAAGAAAAACAATCTACCCTCAGTCAAACTCAGATAAGTTGCGTGACATTCCCATTCTACACACAGGCGACATGCTTAATGATACTAGATGCGCCGTGTGTGTGTCTGACGAGCAGTCATTCCTCACCAGGAGATGCTGCTATCGCCCGGACGAATTTATATCGATAACAGGTTGGTGCTCACAATGTTCTGGCTGATCAGTGTAATTCCAACTCAACATCACATTTAAGAAAGCACTCCGTCTTCACGCCACGAGTAGCTTACCGGGACCATCCGTCCGCCGTGTCATCCTCAGTTGAGGATGTGGATAGGAGGGGTGTGGGGTCAGCACACCGCTCTCCCGGTTGTTATGATGGTATTCTTAACCGAAGCCGCTACTATTCGGTCGAGTAGCTCCTCAATTGCCATCACGAGGCTGA
Organism: Schistocerca piceifrons; assembly: GCF_021461385.2. NCBI lineage: Eukaryota > Metazoa > Arthropoda > Insecta > Orthoptera > Acrididae > Schistocerca > Schistocerca piceifrons. Next base: position 315,123,068 of record NC_060139.1, on the reverse strand, counting down.
GTGTACCCCGAAAAATGGCAACAGCGCATGGCGGCTGGATGGTCACCCATCCAAGTGCCGGCCACGCCCAACAGCGCTTAACTTCGGTGATCTCACGGGAACCGGTGTATCCACTGCTGCAAGGCCGTTGCACATTTAAGAAAGCAAAATAATTTTATGTAGCATCAAGTCGAGTGCATAAATATGCCTAGTCTGTAGGGCAGGTTTACACTCCTATGGGATCATGTTTAAGTATATCGTAGAGCACAATAATGAGCAAACAAAACACACTTCTAAACTTTTCAAAAAAATTGTCCAGTCACATGAACGTGATCACCTGTCTAAACCCTGAATAACAACCTTTTACAGCACTTATTGCTGCGAGACATGCAGGAAGAGAGTCAGTGAAGTTCTGGAATGTACAGACAGGGATGTCGGGCCATGCCAGCTCAAGTGCTGCACTCACCTGTGCTGTTTCTCGGTTGAGGGTCCATGGTGCAAATTAAGTTTAAATCCAGGGAGTGTGGTGGCGATTGATGCACGGTAAATTCATCCTGGTGCTCTTCAAACTACGCCCATACACAGCAAGCTGTTTGACAAGTTATATTGACCTGCTGGTAGACGCCATTGTGCCAAGGAAAAACAAACTGCATGTAGAGACGTACAAGGTCCCCAGTGACACATGCATGTTTGTGATGATCCATTGTGCCCTCCAGAATGACGAGAACATCCAGGGAATGCCACAAAATCATTCCTCAGACTATAACACTCCCTCCTCTGGCATCTGTCCTTCAGACGATTGTTGCAGGGTGTTTGCTTTGGGACATTTAGCGCTGTATATGCCATCTGTCGCCACTCAGTGGACACCTACTTGCGGTATTGCCATGAGAATTCCAGTCTTCCTCACTGATGAACAGCAGTCAGCATGAGTGCATAAACCAGGTAGCTGCTGCAGAGGCTCATACGCAGCATTGTTCACCAACTGCTCATTGAGAGGATGCTGTTGGTAGCCCCTTGGTTCATGTAGGTCACCAATTGCTCAACAATTTTTGCGTGTCTATACGCCCAAACACATCTTCGTAGATGTCGTTCTCCCCTGTCATCTGTGGCCCATGGTGCACTACAGTTGCCTTGGCACCGGCTTTGGATTGTGCCATTTTGCCATGTATAGCTTACTTTAACCACAGCGACACACAAACATTTAAAAAATGTAGGCATTTAGGAGATGCTTCCACTCTTGGACCAAAAGCCAGTGATTATGCATGCCCTTTTGAACATCAAATAAACCATCCCATTTCCACTTTACAACAATGACTGCATTGTTTTTCACATCCCCTGACATGCTTTATATACCTTCCGTTGCTAGTGCTGCCACCTAGCATCTGTGAATGGTTATTGCACGTTAATGTCGAACATAGGCAGTGGTCACTTTAATGTGTCTGGATCATGTACGTTTTGTTGGCAGTAAACTACATGACACGTGTACTCACACAAATTAACATGGTTTATTTATTTATTTTCTGTATTTAGAATACTATACATTAAAATCTAGTGTAAGTCAATGCTCAATGATCAGCTATCCAGATGGCGTAGCATTAGCTAGCTGTCACTGTAGTGGGGTAAAGCTTGTGCGGAGGTTTAGGTGCTGGCCGCAGTGACCGAGCGGTTCCGGGCACTGCAGTCCGGAACCGCGCGACTGCTACGGTCGCAGGTTCGAATCCTGCCTCGGGCATGGATGTGTGTGATGTCCTTAGGTTAGTTAGGTTTAAGCAGTTCTAAGTTCTAGGGGACTGATGACCTAAGATGTTAAGTCCCATAGTGCTCAGAGCCATTTGAACCATTTTTTTTTTTTAGGTCTGGGCACGTCATTAGGTGGCCGTCCATTTTGGGTATTCCCACAGTTATGTAGTGGTTCCTCATCAAAGTAGCCTCATTGGGCAAGATTACACTTGCAGTTGGAGATCTTAGGTCTCAGCCTGTTGAGAGCCTTCCAGGTTTTGAAGGATTTGTTACTTCCTGCCACAAATTCTTCCTTCAGCTCCAGCCTAGGATTTGGTATTACCTCTTTCCAGAGCTGGAGTCTCTCCTTTTCGATGGGGAATTTGATTGGCTCTGACGTCTAAAGGAAGCTTTTTTTTTTTTTTTTTTTTTTAGCAAAGCTGCTTCGGCTGTTGTTGGTGCCTGTGCAGAGGGTGACGATTATCTGTCATCTGTTCCTTCCTCTCCATCTCAGCTGTACAATGGGGAGAGTTATTCCTATTAGAGGATAAATCTTATCTGTCTGCATGGGCCTCAAACATCCTGATATGAAGGAAGATGACTCATTTACAGCCACATCAATGTGTTACACATGGGCTGAATTCTTCCGCACAGATGTGGCATATTCAGCTGCCAACAAACTGAGTGCAATGGCTGTTGTTCAAAGCACTTGTGGGTCAGCACCACAGTTTGTGTTGGTCAGTTTACAAATAATATTATTCCTAGCACTGAGCTCTTACTTAAAGTCCAAACAGTGATGTTTAAGTGACAGATGTCTGTCCAACTTCATGCCTAAGTATTTGAGAGTTGCTCCAGCTCTCGCTCTTTCCATCTCACACGGAGTTTTCTTTAAGGCTCCTTATTCCTCACGTGGAAACTGCAAACTTGCGTCTTTGATGGGTTTGGTTTCACATGGTTTTGTGATAGTAATCCTCCAGCATTTCAAGGCTGCTAGTTAATGTCTCCTCCACTTCCTCGAAGGTACTCCTTTGGGCACTTACGGCCATGTCATGAGCATCTATAATCTGCCTACCATCAGAATGCGTTAGCTGGTCGTTGGTGTATATGCTTCTATATTACCATGCAAGGAAAAAAAATAGTTGGCAGAGAAACCAAAAATATAGTCTCGCTCAGGGCAGCATATTAGCTCCATTGCTGTTCAATATATAACAGCTATGGAACTAATATGCTGTCCTGAGCGAGGCTATATTTTTGATTTCTCCACCTACTATTTTTTCCTTGCACGGTAATATAGAAGCGAAGTGCCTATTCTGTAGTACACACTACACAATTCTTGAAAATCCAAAAGCTTTAGTCACATGGTAAACCTTATATATCAGCATGCTGTGGTTAACAGTACCATAGGCTGCGCTCAATCAGTGAAAGCCACATCAGTCACCTGCTTTCTCTCATACCCATCTTCAGTGTGCTGGGTTAAATTCAGAACTCGCACAGTGCAAGAGCGACCTGGTCTAAAGTCGGCTTGTTGAGGCCTTAGGACCCCATCTACAGATGTGGATATTATATTCAGCACCATTCTTTCGATGAGCTTGAACAGGAGGCACAGCAGAGATACTGGACGAAAGTTCTTAACATCTATTGTATCCTTGCCTGGTTTTGATAGGGCTACCACTCTTGGTTTTCTCCAGATTCTGTGGATCCACGTGGTTTTGATGCAGTTGTTCCGTTAGTCATCTAAAAGTTTTTGGCCCAAAGCATTTAATTCGTTCGATCCTTAAATCATCTTGGCCGGCTGCCTTATCATTTTCCATTTCATCGATTACCGTCTGCAGGTCCTCAGCTGTGAAATGTGCCTCAAGTGAATGGTGTTCAAAAAATGGTTCAAATGGCTCTGAGCACTATGGGACTTAACATCTGTGGTCATCAGTCCCCTAGAACTTAGAACTACTTAAACATAACTAACCTAAGGACATCACACACATCAATGCCCGAGGCAGGATTCGAACCTGCGACTTAGCGGTCACGCGGTTCCAGACTGAAGCGCCTAGAACCGCAGGGCCACACCGGTCGGCAATGGTGTTCATTTTCCAGGTCTCTTATGACAGAAATACGGGACAATCTGTGGGTGACTTTCTCACTGAGTAGAAGCTGATGGGCGATTTGGTTTGGCGAAACACCAGTCTGAAGTGTCCTGGAGCTTGTTGAGGCATTGCTGAGATTCCTGAGCAGACTGGAATTTTGTCTGCTGTTCTGTTTCATATCCAGTGGTGTGATTAAGTCACACCACTTCTCCCCTCTATTAGTGGTTAAGGTTCGGAGCAGCTCCTCTCCAGTCTCCAAGGTGCCTTCAGAGAAAGGATCGGTATTGCTTGTACTTTCCTAGGATTATTTGTATTTTGTCATTAAATCCAGCTAGGTATTCCTTCTTAAAGTCTCAAGGGATGTGTTTTCGAGACATTCGTCTCGTAAGCTGAATAAATGTGTCATAGGAGCTAGTGCCTGCAAGATTAAAATATCGCATTTACATTTGCTGCACATGTCAGAGAGTAAAAGTTCTTCATTTGCAGACAAACCTTCAATGTTAACTGAAGTCATTCTTAAGATTGGTTCTGAAAAGAATCTTTTGTTCACATAGACGTCCCTCCTTGGTATATTGGTTTTAGAAAGATTAGCCGGCTGCATGGCGTTTCCAGGGATGCCCGATTTTTATTCGATCTTCTAGGGGGCTCCATTTGTGTCCCCAATTAACACGGTAAAACACAATAATTTTACTGGCAATAAACAAATTTTTTGGTGAGCTTCCACCTGTTAGCAAAATGTGATCTACATAGAGGTCTGAATGTTAATTAAAGGCCTATTCGATATTGTCCGAGTTGCAGTTTACGCACAGACACACACACACACACACACAAAATGTGGTTCCTGTGGCGCAGTCGCCGTGACCCCACCTTTTACGTAGAAGATACTGGACCCATTCTTGATTTCTTTTTGAAAGGTTGTATCGTTTCTAGCAGTAAATACAATGGAAATTTTCAGCCTCTTCATCAGGGTGCTGCAGGTTGTAAGAGAAAGGTAGAATAACAGGATGGGACATTTGTCGAGACGGGAGTGCTTGCTAACAGACGCTTTGGAATATTTAGTTTGTCGGAGAATATTGAGAGGAAGTTGGAGATGCAAAAAGATAGATGACAACGGAAAAGTTCAAAGAAGGGCAGCTTGTTTTGTATTATCGCGAAATAGGGAAGAGAGTGTCACGGATATGATATGTAAATTGAAATGGCAGTCATTAAAACAAGGGCATTTTTCGTTGCGGAAAGATCTTCTCGTGAAATTTCAGTTACCAATTTTCTCATTCGATTGCGAAAATATTCTGTTGGCGTCCACCTACATATGATGAAATCATCATCAGGGTTAAATAAGAGCAATCAGAGCTCGCACGAAAAGATTTAAGTGCTCGTTTTTTCCGCGCGCCGGTAGAGAATGAAATGGTAGAGAAATAGCTTGAAGTTGGTTCGTTGAACCTTCTACCAGGCACTTAGTTGTGAACTGCAGAGTAATAATGTAGATGTAGATGTAAAGGGCAGCGGAAATCACGCGGACCTGAAGAGGATGGCAGAAGACAGGAGAGCATGCAGAGTTACGACGTGAAAACCTGCCTTTGGGCAGACAACTAATTGTGAGATCAGAAGTAGGCCTATCTCCATTTTTCCTTGTTCTTGTTTTTACCAATTTCTTGCCCCTATCAGTCCTTGCTCTCATAGAATTAATTATTTCTGTTAGAGTTTCATTAGGTTCAAATAGCTTCTTTTAGCAATGTCTAAGTTCAATTTTCCGGGGACTTCGTTCTTTTATATTGCGTTTCCAAATGCTGTTGTGTTAAAGTTTCCTTGACTGGAGTATTAGTTAGGATGGCCATGCAAAATAGTGCGTAAATGTGCCCCATTGCCATGTTAGAATTAGTTTCGAAACTACAGTAGTAACTTTCAGGCTTTCAAATAATACAAATGCACCTTGTAAGGTCGAATAATCCATTGTAAACGAACATATATTCATCCATTTTGGGTTCTGCGAGGGACGTTCAATAAGTAATGCAACACATTTTTTTCTGGAAGCAGGTTGGTTTTGTTGAGGATTCTAGTATCCAGTATTATTCCTCATTCTTTTGGCTACAAGATCCTACTTTTCAGCATAATCTTTGTTCAATGTGACGGCCTTATGCCGCCTTACAAGGCCTAGATGTCAGCATGGTACCACTCTACTGGTGGACGTTGGAGCAAACGTCCTGCTGGATCATAACCTCCCCATCATTCGAGTGCCGCTTCCCTCACAGTGCATTCTTAATTGGGCCAAACAGATGGAAGCCGGGAGGTGCGAGATGCGGGCTGTATGGTGGATTAGGGACAACAACTGGTGGACGAGTGTGTCAGCAGTACCAACATGGACGTCCATTTGAGCAGTGAGGTGTCTGATTGTCATTAATAGATCACCTCGAATGAGAGTATCCGTTCTTTCCAACTTTGCTGGAGTTAGCTGTGTGCGGCCATCCGGCACGCGGGGTATCGGACAGGTTTACGAGACCATGTTGCGATGATGACGGGCGCCTCGCCCAGCGACTCACCGTGGTTTTGTTCACTGCCAGGTCTCCGTAGACATTCTGCAAGCGCCTATAAACATTTGCGCTGCTCCGGTTTTCCACCGAAAGTAACTCTCTGCTTGGAACGCACCTTCGTTACAGACGCCATTTTGAAGGCTACGTATAGCGCTGCCACGTACCGGAACTTCCTGGTGCAGATGCAGTAATATTCCACGACGTCCTACTACAAATTGTTCTTTTTCAGCCGACAGTGGCCGAGAAAAAAAGTGTTGCATTGCTTATTGAACGACCCTAGTAATCTTCGATATTTGAGTGCCGGCATTTACTGATCTTGACCAAAAATGTAAATATGTTTTTTGCTCTAAGACATTCACTCAGCTAGAAACCTTACCGTGAAGTTTGTGAGAGCCAGGATGGGGGTCTTTTGTGTTTTCTGATGAAAGCTGGTTCTGCCTCGGTGTCAGTGATGGCCGTGTACTGGTTAGAAGGAGACCATTTAGGGTCTGCAACCAACCTGACTGAATGCTAGACACACTGGATCTACATCAAGAGATTTGGTCTGGGGCGCGATTTCCTATGACAACAGGAACATTCTCGTGGTTATCCCAAGTAATCTGGCCGCAAATTTGTATGTCAGTCGGGCGATTTGACCTGTTGTGCTGCCATTAATGAACAGCATTCCAGGTAGTGTTTTCCAAAAGGATAACGTTCGCTCACATGCCGCTGTTGTAATCCAGTACGCTCTAAAGAGTGCTGACATGGTGCATTAGCATGCTTGATCACCAGGTCTGTCTCCACTCGAGCGTTGTCGGACAACTCCAGCATCATCAACAAACTGCATTGATCCATCATCCAAAAATAGCATTAATCTTTTCTTTGCTGACCGACCAAGTGCAACAAGCATGGAACTCCATTTCACAAACTGACATCTGTACGACATAATGCACGCACGTTTGCATTCAACATTCTGGCGATTAAACCGGTTATTAATGTATCAGCATTTCACATTCGTAATGCCTTACCTTGTGTTCACATTAACCTGCGATTTTGCTACGTTAATCACTTAAATATGTTACCCAATAATACACTACTGGCCATTAAAATTGCTACACCACGAAGATGACGTGCTACAGACGCGAAATTTAACGGACAGGAAGAAGATGCTGTGATGTGCAAATGATTAGCTTTTCAGAGCATTCACACAAGGTTGGCGCTGGTGGCGACACCTACAACGTCCTGACATGAGGAAAGTTTCCAACCGATTTCTCATACACAAACAGCAGTTGACCGGCGTTGCCTTGTGAAACGTTGTCCTGATGCCTCTTGTAAGGAGGAGAAATGTGTACCATCACGCTTCCGACTTTGATAAAGGTCGTATTGTAGCCTATCGCGATTGCGGTTTATCGTGTAGCGACATTGCTGCTCGCGTTAGTCGAGATCCAATGACTGTTAGTAGAAAATGGAATTGGTGGGTTCAGGAGGGTAGTACGGAACGCCGTGCTGGATCCCAACGGCTTCGTATCACTAGCAGTCGAGATAACAGGCATCTTATCCGTATGGCTGTAACGGATCGTGCAGCCACGTCTCGATCCCTGAGTCAACAGATGGGGACGTTTGGAAGACAACAACCATCTGCACGAACAGTTCGACGACGTTTGCAGCAGCATGGACTATCAGCTCGGAGACCATGGCTGAGGCTGCCCTTGACGCTGCATCACAGACAAGAGCGCCTGCGATGGTGTACTGGCCGGCCGCGGTGGTCTAGCGGTTCTAGGCGCTCAGTCCGGAACCGCACGACTGCTACGGTCGCAGGTTCGAATCCTGCCTCGGGCATGGATGTGTGTGATGTCCTTAGGTTAGTTAGGTTTAAGTAGTTCTAAGTTCTAGGGGACTGATGACCACAGATGTTAAGTCCCATAGTGCTCAGAACCATTTGAACCATTTGATGGTGTACTCAACGACGAACCTGGGTGCACGAATGGCAAAACGTCATTTTTTCGGATGAATCCAGGTTCTGTTTACAGCATCATGATGGTCGCATCCGTGTTCGGCGACACTGCGGTTAACGCACATTGGAAGTGTGTATTCATCTTCGTCATACTGGCGCATCACCTCTTGTTCGCATTCACGGCGCTTTGAATAGTGGACGTTACATTTCAGATGTGTTACGACCCTTATCATCGTACAGTATAGGTGTCCATTGATTGTCACAGCTTGTCCTGCCTAATCTTCAAAAAATAGGGGCTGATGACGCTGCCCGAGCAAAAGCGGCACCAAATTGTCACTCGTTGTGGGTGAGTGTCCCTGCCTACAATCATGCAAGGGTTTTCTAGCCCCCAGATACGGCAGTTCTGCTATTCGAAAAACCATGTAAGTGGAAGTGTGCTTCATCACTGAAGATGAGTTTTTGCGAAGCTGACGTCCTCTCAGAATCCAGTCAGCAAACTGCAGTCTCTTCTGATGATTTATCATTTTCATCTGCTGCGTCAACTGAATTTTATAGGAGTGGTAATGGAAATCATACCGGAGAATTCTCCGTACTGAAGAACAGCTTAAACCCAATTGTTGGGAACAGTGACGAATTGATTTAATTGGGGTAATAGCCACACAGTCACGAACCACCGCAATACTCTGCTCACTTCGGCCAGAACGACGACGCCAACGACTTTTAAGGTTTACTGTTGAATCTGTCTCAAAGAACCTTTTCACAAGTCTACGAACTGTTGATTCATTCAGTGCCTCATTACGCCCTAGATCCGCGGGAAGTCGCCTGACAGTTGCTGCTTTAAATTTCTCCATTCTGATAAAACGTTCTCACGATTAGCATACGTTGCGCACAAGTGAACTGTTCCATGGTTAGACTCCGAATGTGAGAAATGTTCCTGGAAATAGAAACGAATCAAAATAATGTCACCAAACGGCAATCAAAAACTTACCAGCCGTTTCAAAACAGGCGCTCTTTTTGAAACACACTTTAGTTTTTTCTTGTGTCGAAACGCATAACAGAAACAAAGTTACATTAACGAGGCTAAATGCGTGGTAGTAGGAGGTGAAACTGCACTTAATGCCAAAAAACGTCTGAAAATGCTTAGGGGCATCCAATATGGCAGCGTCGGCTTCAAAGCAACGTACAGGATAAGTCTGTAGCGACATCTTCCCTTAATTATGCCTTCATGGTGAGAGCCCTCAGGGAATTACTGACCTTCCGTTGTCAGATAGCAATAATGATTCTAAACAAAAGTACTCTGCGTACAGTCAATTGAGGTAGCTTTGTAAGCTTTTTTTCCATTTTTTGAAAATACTGGATAAAAATTAAGTTACATATCACATCAGATATTGTTACAATTTGCATCTATAGTTAGTTAATGCTTGGCAAAGTGAAAATGTACGCTAAGTATGCCCTATTAGAGTAAAATTTCTATTTTAATATTGTTACAAAGTTGTACTGTCATTTAGGGTAACTCTAGACCAGTATTAAAAAACGTAGTATATGTAATACTCTGGGTAAATTTAGATCATCCAAGGAGAAAATCAGGTGCTGACAGGAACCAAAAACAAAATAGTGTTGATTCAGTATTGCAGGTTTACTTTGAAATACCAAGATATTTGTATAGACCTGGCTCTGTTCAAGTTAAATCACTGTCGCCAGAAACTCTCTTCACAGCCATTGCAATTAAAGCATAATCACAAGCCTGAGAGCTTGTAAGAAGATGGAAGGACAACTGAAATACGAATTAGAAACCACAGAGGTAATAAAACTGAAACTTTTAGTAATAAATAGTACAAGTAGGTGAAGCAGCAATGATTTGAGACAAAAGTAATAAGTGGTACAAAGATATCCTGACTGGTAACAAGTTACCCTGATTGTCTGTAAACGAAGCCCCGTGCACGAACGAGCCCCATCTCCGTTCCTGTGTACAGTAAATACGAGGGTTGAGAACTTTAATAGTGGCAACTATTTACTTACAGCTCGTACAAAACAGATGCGTGTTTCAAAGTTTTACTGACCTTCAAAGAAGTCACCAGCATTATGTATAACCCGTTGCCAGCGATGTGGAAGTCGAAGGATACTCTTGGCAGCGTCAGTTGTGTTGACAGTTCGAGCGGCGCGGTCTATTGCCCGACGAATTTGTAGCAGTTCTGAAGCGAATGTCGTGTAGTGTTTCCTTCAGTTTAGATGGTTCAAATGGCTCTGAGCACTATGGGACTTAACATCTGAGGTCATCAGTCCCCTTAGAACTTAGAACTACTTAAACCTAACTAACCCAAGGACATCACACACACCCATGCCTGAGGCAGGATTCGAACCTGCGACTGTAGCAGTCACACGGTTCCGGATTGAAGCGCCTAGAACCGCTCGGCCACCGCGGCCGGCTTCAGTTTAGAAATCGAGCTGAACTGACGAGGGCTTAAGTCAGGAGAGTGCAGTAGGTGGTATAGCACTTAGCAGCCCCATCAGTCAAACAAATCAGTAACAGCGTGCACTGTACGTGCTTGAGCATTGTCCTGCAAACTGATGGTCAGGTCCAGCAGAAAGTGCCATTACGTCTTTCTCTATGCTGTTCATTTTTGGAACACAACCTACGACCAGCTTAGAGACAGAAGTTGATGACACTTTCTGCAGGACCTGACCATCATTTTGCAGGACAATGCTCAAGCACGTACAGTGCAAGCTGTTACTGATTTGTTTGACTGATAGGGTTGCTAAGTGCTATACCACCTACTGCACTCCCCTGACCTAAGCCGTCGTGAGTTCAACTCGATTTCTAAACTGAAGGAAACACTTCACGGCATTCGCTTCAGAACTGCTACAAATTCGACGGGCAACAGACCGCGCCGCTCGAACTGTCAACACAACTGGCACTGCTAAGAGTATCCTACGACTTCCACATCGCTGGCAACGGGTTGTACATAATGCTGGTGACTACTTTGAAAGTCAGTAAAACTTTGAAACACGTATCTATTTTGTACGAGCTGTAAATAAATAGTTGCCACTATTAAAGTTCCAATCCTGGTATTTGAAAAGTCGGTCGCCAGTGTACCGAGCCGAAAATCTGTGTCCAAAAGTAAATAAGGCGAGTTTGCTGTTAGTAATGTGGTAATAATCCCCCCCCTCTCCCACCAATAGGAGGATCTTTTCGCCTCCAAAGTACTTCTTTCCACATAAAGTTTCGTTGAAGTCGATCCAGTGGTTTAGATACCTGTATATTTTTCAGCAAAACGTAAAGACGAGATAGATAACAATCCATAACATGTGAATTACTTGGCAGAAATTAATAAAGTGCGGAAGCATGTTGCTCTGTTGCTGGAGGTCTCCCAGTCGTGCACAGAAAGCATTGATGTCACATGGCTTGTGCTAAGCGTGGCTATAGCGCCAAATGAGGCAGGCTCCACAACACGAGGCAGTTGAAGGAGGGGAAAATACAGTCAATCAGCAAGCAGTTACGGTGCACTGTGGTGGTGTTCTTCATTATATTATGATCCAGAGACAACTTTTGTATGAATTCACATAGAGAGGAATCTTCGGGACATTGTCCGCCCCCGGTAGCTGAGTGGTGCCGACACGGTAGCTCAGCGTGTTCGGTCAGCGGGTTAGCTACCCTCTGTAATAAAAAACTGAGTGAACGGATTAACGAACAACCTGAACGGGTGTCATGAGACGTCCGCCCCGAATATATACAACGAACAAAATAGAACAAAAATGAGATCAACAAAAAAAAAAGTGGTCAGCGCGACGGACTGTCAATCCTAAGGGCTCGGGTTCGATTCCCGGCTGGGTCGGAGATTTTCTCCGCTCAGGGACTGGGTGTTGTGTTGTTCTAATCATCGCCATTTCATCCCCATCGACGCGCAAGTCGCTAGAGTGGCGTCAAATCGAAAGACTTGACCCAAGCGAACGGTCTACCCGACGGGAGGCCGTCGTCACACGACATTTTTTTTTTTTAATCGGAAAATTGCAAGAAGAACGAAGTGTGAGGAGTGTAGCCCAGGAGTTTGGTATTTCTGACAGCATTGTTTCACGTGGTTGGGGAGCGTTTAGAACCAGTGGCACAGCTGCCTAAAGGACAGAAGGTGGTCGGTCAGAGTCACTTTCTGCAGCAGATGAACCGCGCTGAAGGACGAATGGAATGTCTAACCACAAAAACTCATCACCAACTTGGTTTCATTGAATAAAGGTGTCATTTCTGTTCGTCTCACTGCGTATTTCCTTTGCCTGCTGCAAGAGAGGATCCACAAAAAATAGCGGGTGCAGTTACAGCTAAAAAACTGGCCATTAAAATTGCTACACCACGAAGATGACGTGCTACAGTCGCGAAATTTAACCGACAGGAAGAAGATGCTGTGACATGCAAATGATTAGCTTTTCAGAGCATTCACACAAGGTTGGCGCCGGCGGCGACACCTACAACGTACTGACATGAGGAAAGTTTCCAACCGATTTCTCATACACAAACAGCAGTTGACCGGCGTTGCCTGGTGAAACGTTGTTGTGATGCCTAGTGTAAGAAGGAGAAATGTGTACCATCACGTTTCCGACTTTGATAAAGGTCGTATTGTAGCCTATCGCGATTGCGGTTTATCGTATAGCGACATTGCTGCTCGCGTTAGTCGAGATCCAATGACTGTTAGCAGAAAATGGAATTGGTGGGTTCAGGAGGGTAGTACGGAACGCCGTGCTGGATCCCAACGGCCAAGTATCACTAGCAGTCGAGATGACAGGCATCTTATCCGCATGGCTGTAACGGATCGTGCAGCCACGTCTCGATCCCTGAGTCAACAGATGGGGACGTTTGGAAGACAACAAACCTCTGCACGAACAGTTCGACGACGTTTGCAGTAGCATGGATTATCAGATCGGAGACCATGGCTGAGGCTACCCTTGACGCTGCATCACAGACAAGAGCGCCTGCGATGGTGTACTCAACGACGAACCTGGGTGCACGAATGGCAAAACGTCATTTTTTCGGATGAATCCAGGTTCTGTTTACAGCATCATGATGGTCGCATCCGTGTTTGGCGACATTGCGGTGAACGCACATTGGAAGCGTGTATTCTTCATCGTCATACTGGCTATCAGCCGGCGTGATGGTATGGGGTGCCATTGGTTACACGTTACACGTCTCGGTCACCTCTTCTTCGCATTGACGACACTTTGAACAGTGGACGTTACATTTCAGATGTGTTACAACCCGTGGCGCTACCCTTCATTCGATCCCTGTGAAACCCTACATTTCAGCAGGATAATGCACGACCGCTTGTTGCAGGTCCTGTACGGGCCTTTCTGGATACGGAAAATGTTCGACTGCTGTCCTGGCCAGCACATTTTCCAGATCTCTCATCAATTGAAAACGTCTGATCAATGGTGGCCGCGCAACTGGCTCGTCACAATACACCAGTCACTACTCTTGATGAACTGTGGTATCGTGCTGAAGCTACATGGGCAGCTGTACCTGTGCACACCATCCAAGCTCTGTTTGACTCAATGTTCAGGCGTATTAAGGCCGTCATCACGGCCAGAGCTGGTTGTTCTGGGTACTGATTTCTCAGGATCTACGCACCCAAATTGTGTGGAAATGTAATCACATGTCAGTTCTAGTATAATATATTTGTCCAATGAATACCCGTTTATCATCTGCATTTCTTCTTGGTGTAGCAATTTTAATGGCTAGTAGTGTACATTTAACAGGACTGCAAGGCAATGGCAATCTCACTGTTCCCAATGGCTCTGCGACTGCATAGGAGTGGCGTCTGAGCCTGACGACCAGTACATTGTGTTCCGTCGACACCCGCACGTCGACGGCACCGTTTGCGACAGTACCCATAGCAAGGGGACAGGTCTGACGAGGCGTGGAATCGCGTGCCCTTCCGGGATGAGAGCAAATTCAGTCTGAGTAGTTATTCTGGACGTGCCCTCATACGGCGTGAGGTAGGAATACGTAATGCATTCAGGAACATTGACGGACGTGATTGTTTTGGTGGTCCACGTGTTAGGTGCATAGAGAGGTGTATAGAGGAATAGTGTTTCATTGGCGTACTGACCTCGAAATCTTTGAATACGGTACACTCACCATTGGAAGTTATTGTGGCAGTGTTCTCCTGCCTCATGTGCGTCTTTTCAAGGGTGCATTCATTCATGACTTCATTTATGTGGACGACAGCGTGCGACTGCATCGAACAGCGCACTCTGAGGAGCTCTTGGAACGAGAGGATATTCGGCGAATGGACTGGCCTGCTCATTTCCCCGCCTTAAATCTCATCGAGCACGTCTGGGATGCGTTGGGGAGACGTACTGCACCAGCGACCATCGAGCAGTTGGCAATTGCGCTGGAGGAGGACTGGAACCCCTAATCGCAAGAACTCCTCACCAGCCTGGATTCATTGTAATTAAGGTATTTGGATAAAGGCGTCATTCCTGTTCGCCTCACTGCGTATTTGTTTCAGTTACCTTCTGTTCTATACTGTAGCAGTTCTGTCCATGTATGTGGTTCAAGTTCCATCCAGTCGTATTACTCGGCAGTGACCTATCATGCGAAAATTATTTTCTAATCTTCCGCATTCTTCTGCAGCGCCATGTTTTTAAACCTTTTATTCCTTTCTTGGCAGTTTAGCGTCCACATTTCACTTTCATATAAGGCTACTCTACAGTCAAAACTATCAGAAAAGACTTACTAACACTTCAATCTAAATTCGATGTTACTGAATTTATCTTTTTCAGAAAACCTGTTTTCTAACCTCTCTGCTTCAGCCACAGTCAGATTCTATTGTCTACATAGCAAGATTCGTCTACTGCTTTCTGTGTCTCATTTCCCAATCTACATCTACATATACATCCATACTCAACAAGCCACCTGACGGTGTGTGGCGGAGGGTACTTTGAGTACCTCTATCGGTTCTCCCTTCTATTCCAGTCTTGTATTGTTCGTGGAGAGAAAGATTGTCGGTATGCCTCTGTGTGGCCTCTAATCTCTCTGGATTTATCCTCGTGGTCTCTTCGCGAGATATACGTAGGAGGGAGCAATATACTACTTGACTCCTCGGTGAAGGTATGTTCTCGGAACTTCAACAAAAGCCCGCACCGAGCTACTGAGCGTCTCTCCTGCAGAGTCTTCCACTAGAGTTTATCTATCATCTCCGTAACGCTTTCGCGATTACTAAATGATCCTGTAACGAAGCGCGCTGCTCTCCGTTGGATCTTCTCTATCTCTCCTACCAACCGTATCTGGTACGGATCCCACACTGGTGAGCAATACTCAAGCAGTGGGCGAACAAGTGTACTGTAACCTACTTCCCTTGTTTTCAGATTGAATGTCCTTAGGATTCTTCCAATGAATCTCAGTCTGGCATCTGCTTTACCGACGATCAACTTTATATGATCATTCCATTTTAAATAACTCCTAATGCCTACTCCCAGATAATTTATGGAATTAACTGCTTCCAATTGCTGACCTGCTATACTGTAGCTAAATGACAAAGGATCTTTCTTTCTATGTATTCGCAGCACATTACACTTGTCTACATTGAGATTCAATTGCCATTCCCTGCACCATGCGTCAATTCGTTGCAGATCCTCCTGCATTTCAGTACAATTTTCCGTTGTTACAACCTCTCGATATACCACAGCATCATCCGCAAAAAGCCTCAGTGAACCTCCGATGTTATCCACAAGGTCATTTATGTATATTGTGAATAGCAACGGTCCTATGACACTCCCATGCGGCACATCTGAAATCACTCTTACTTTTTGAAGACTTCTCTCCATTGAGAATGACTTGCTGCGTTCCGTTATCTAGGAACTCTTCAATCCAATCACACAATTGGTCTGATAGTACGTATGCTCTTACTTTGTTCATTGAACGACTGTGGGGAACTGTATCGAACGCCTTGCGGAAGTCAAAAACACGACAGCTACGTGGGAACCCGTGTCTATGGCCCTCTGAGTCTCGTGGACGAATAGCGCGAGCTGGGTTTCACACGATTGTCTTTTTCGAAACGCATGCTGATTCCTACAGAGTAGATTTCTAGTCTCCAGAAAAGTCATTATACTCGAACATAATACGTGTTCCAAAATTCTACAACTGATCGACGTTAGAGATATAGGTCTATAGTTCTGCACATCTGTTGGATGTCCCTTCTTGAAAACGGGGATGACCTGTGCCCTTTTCCAATCATTTGGAACGCTACGCTCTTCTAGAGACCTACGGTACACCGCTGCACAAGAAGGGGGGGCAAGTTCCTTCGCGTACTCTTTGTAAAATCGAACTGGTATCCCATCAGGTGCAGGGGCCTTTCCTCTTTTGAGCGATTATAATTGTTTTTCTGTCCCCATATCATCTATTTCTATACCTACCATTTTGTCATCTGTGCTACAATCTAGAGAATAAACTACAGTGCAGTCTTCCTCTGTGAAACAGCTTTGGAAAAAGACATTCAGTATGTCGGCCTTTAGTCTGTCACCCTCTGTTCCAGTACCATTTTGGTCACAGAGTGTCTGGACATTTTGTTTTGATCCACCTACCATTTGACATGAGACCAAAATTTCTTAGGATCTTCTGCCAAGTCAGTACGTAGTACTTTACTTTCGAATTTATTGAACGCCTCTCTCATAGCCCTCCTCACACTACATTTCGCTTTGCGTAATTTTTGTTTGTCTGCAAGGCTTTGGCTATGTTCATGTTTGCTGTGAGGTTCCCTTTGCTTCCGCAGCAGTTTTCTAACTCAGTTGTTGTACCACGGTGGCTCTTTTCCATCTCTTACGATCTTGCTTGGCACAGACTCATCTAATGCATATTGTACGATGGTTTTGAACTTTGTCCACTGATCCTCAACACCATCTGTACTTGAGACAAAACTTTTGTGTTGAGCCGTCAAGTACTCTGAAATCTGCTTTTTGTCACTTTTACTAAACAGAAAAATCTTCCTACCTTTTTTAATATTTCTATTTATGGCTGAAATCATCGATGCAGTAGCCGCTTTATGGTCGCTGATTCCCTGTTCTGCGTTAACTGTTTCAAGTAGTTCGAGTCTGTTTGTCACCAGAAGGTCTAATATGTTATCGCCACGAGTCGGTTCTCTGTTTAACTGCTCAACGTAGTTTTCAGATAATGCACTTTAAAAAAATTCACTGGATTCTTTGTCCCTGCCACCCGTTATAAACGTTTGAGTCTCCCAGTCTATATCCGGCAAATTAAAATCTCCACCCAGAACTATAACATGATCGGGAAATCTACTCGAAATATTTTCCGAATTTTCCTTCAGGTGCTCTGCCACAAAAGCTGCTGAGCCAGGGGGCCTATAGAGACATCCAATTACCATGTTTGAGCCTGCTTTAACCGTGACCGTCACCCAAATTATTTCACATTTCGGATCTCCGTCAATTTCCTTCGATACTATTGCACTTTTTATCGCTATAAACACGCCTCCCCCTTCACTGTCTCTGCGGTATACATTCCAATTTAAGTTTAGAATTTAATTACTGTTTACAGCTGGTTTCAGCCAACTTTCTGTCCCTAGTACTATGTGCGCATTGTGACCGTTTATTAATGAGAGCAGTTCTGGGGCCTTTCTATAGACGCTCCTGCAGTTTACTATTACCATATTAACATTGTTATTCCCTGTTGCGTTTTGCCTACTACTACCTTGTCGAGCCTCAGGAGGCGTCTTGTCGGGCCTAAGAAGGGAATTCCCTAACCTAAAAAACCCACACGTGCACTCCACACGTACTCCGCTACCCTTGTAGCCGCTTCCTGCGTGTAGTGCACGCCAGACCTGTTCAGGGGGACCCTACATTTCTCCACCCGATAGCGGAGGTCGAGAAATTTGCCCCCCCCCCCCCCCCCCTGATCTCCGCAGAATCGTCTGAGCCTCTGGTTTAAGCTTTCCACTCGGCTCCAAACCAGAGGACCTCGATCGGTTCTGGGAACAATACTGCAAATAGTTAGCTCAGATTCCACCCCTCGAGCGAGACTTTCCGCCTTCACCAACTCCGCCAGCCGCCTGTACGAACTGAGGATGACCTCTGAACCCAGACGGCAGGAGTCATTGGTGCCGACATGAGCAACAATTGGCAGTCGGGTGCACCCAGTGCTCTCTATCGCCGCCGGTAGGGCCTCCTCCACATCTCGGATGAGATCCCCCGGCAAGCAGACAGAGTGAACACTGGCCTCCTTCCCCGACCTTTCCGCTATTTCCCTAAGGGGCTCCATCATCCGCCTAGCGTTGGAGCTCCCAATCACTAATAAACCCCTCCCCCCGTGTGCCTGCTCGGACCTTGCTGAAGGAGCGGCCACATGTCCATTCACAGGCAGAGCGGGCGATGCCACACGGCCAGCCTCCACATTGACCCTCCGCCTCGTGCGCCGCGAACGCCGCTGAACCCGCCACTCCCATTTGGTTGAGGGTGGCCCAACCGCGCACGGTACCCGCGAAGATGTCTCGACAGCAGGGACCGTGGGTGAAGCATGTAACACCCGGGGTGTACCATGCGACGCACCAGACTCGCCACTGCCGCTACACTCCGAGGCAGCAGCCTGAAGACGGCTGACCGCGGCCATCAACACGTTCAGCTGTTCGCGAACAGTGGCCCACTCCTCCTGCGTCCGTATACAGCAGTCACACATCCTCTCCATCCTAAGAAATCAACAATTTACTGTAGAGAGTTAATCAACTTTTAACTAGACTGATAATTCACTAAAGGCGGCTGATAGCTGACTAAACTGTGGTTACTAGACACTTCTTGTCTCTGGACTGTATTCAAAACAAACACTAGCACTACTGGCACTACAGCTGACTAAAGGGACTCTCTCTGACTGTATTCAAAACAAACACGAAATCTATGGAACGCCATTACTAGTACCCGAAAATTAAAGCTTCCTAAAAGCAAAAACACACGGAAGAAGAAGTGACAAGTAAGAGAACTACAGTTAATACTTAAATTCCGTCAGCATCATCCGATTTAGTTTCACTACATTCCTTTATTCTCATTTTTCTTCCGTAGATGTTCACTTTACAGCCTCTTTTCAAGACACTATTCACTGCATTCAGTAAGTATCTAACCACAAATTTAGTGATTCGAGGTCCAATCCTCAGTCATTCATAGTGCTTTTGTTGTCACTTGCCGTTTCTTTTCACCTCTAGAATGATTTGTGCATCGGAAAATCTCAAGTTTACAACGCGACCGTCGGCATTTATTACAAAAGATGTTAATTTATCGACAGTTAAGACCATGAATACACCAGACCGCACAATGTTGTGCTGTAACGAAATTGCAGTATGCGCAGTAATATTATCGCACTTTTGTGTACCTGTACTGACAGTTTGTAATTAACATGAAATGAAACAACTTCGACAAATGGAAGGTCGACATCGATCACGTGTTATGTTGCACTGCTGGCTCGCATAACAATCTAGTAACGTAATAATTACAATAATAATTCACACCTTTACCCAAGCACATTAAAATACACTATTCGTGGACTAATCAATATGACTAGTCATACAGATGACATAATGCAGTTACTAAACCGAATAATTTACTGCAATGACGAAACAGTACGCTCCTAATAAACTTTATTTTCGAGTGCCAATTTTTTTGTAATGGAGGACTGTGAAAATAGTTAGAAAAGGAAGTCAGTTGGTTAAACTGTCTTTAATTCTTTACTTTCAGTGTGTGAGCATAAACTGTTTGTAGGAAGCTGCTCTTTGCAAGTAAATACCACTTACCTAGATTGTTGTTATGACGTTGCGATTCAGTGACACGTAAATAATTTCCATGTCTTTGCTCGTTTCTTTTACTACAATGTTACTTTAATTATTACTTACTCGCCCATTTCTTGCTATAGCATTTCAGCATATGGCCACGTTATAAATATTTCTTCTACATGTATTTCATCGATCAAAATTTGGTGGCCCAACCCGGATGGGACCTCCCGGCCAACAATGCCATACGATCATTTCATTGTATCACAGAATACTCACAGTTGTACATATAGCGCACACCATTTTCACCACGAAACAACTGCCACAGACTGTTCTCAAAGTTGTTACGATAAAGAAAGTCTCTGTCTAACTAGTGCAGTTTCTCATACAATAACAATAAATGTCTTACATACTTTGTTTGCTTTTAACACCCATTGTGCTTTTCTGTACAGTTTAACTTTCGAAATAATTGAGAATCAAAAAATATTATCCGAAAATACTAAAGTCCTGAGACAAAATTGACAATATTTACGCAGACAGTTCCTTACACTACCAACACATGGCGCCACCATTTACAGTCTCACAACAGTGGCGCATATTTTGAAATATTTCTGATCATATTATGGATTAAAATTGATAAACCCACAAATAAACTTTACGCTGTGCTTCTTCGAGGGTGGTTTGATAAGTCTGGTAATTTCTATGAAAGAATGGAAAGTTTTTGTTCAACCTTCTTGGTTGGCAAGTTTGATCATTCCAAAGATCGTAGAAAGATTTACAACAATGAGAAAGGCCGGTGAAAGTGCACTGGAGAAGGGAAAGACCATTTTATCAGCTGGTAAGGTGAAGGCCACTGTTTTTTCGATTCCCAAAGAATACTCCTCATACACGAAGCCCAAACACACCTCAATAGTATAAGTCTAAATACCTGCTAGTTCCGCAGATGACGAAGAGATTGAAGAAATGTATGACGAGATAAAAGAAATTACTCAGATAGTTAAGGAAGACGAAAATTTAATAGCGACAGGGGACTGGAATTCAATAGCAAGAAAAGGAAGAGAATGGGGATTGTGGGTAAGGAATGAAAGAGGTAGCCACCTAGTAGAATTTTGCACAGAGCATAATTTAATCGTGGCTAACACTTGGTTTAAGAATCATGAAAGAAGCTGTATACATGGAAGAGACCTAGCGAAATTGGAAGGTCTCAAATTGAGCTGCATCAAACCAGTCTCAGGACTGAAGACCACAACAACAACAAGACAGAGACTTAGAAACCAGGTTTTAAATTGTAAGACATTTCCAGGGGCAGATGTGGATCCTGACCACAATTTATTGGTTATGAACCATAGATTAAAACTGAAGAAACGGCAAAAAGGTAGGAATTTAAGGAGATGGGATCTAGAAAAACTGAAAGAACTACAGTTTGTAGCGAGTTTCAGAGAGAGCATTAGGAAACGACTAACAAGAACAGGGGAACGAAGTACAGTAGAAGAAGAATGGGTAGCTTTCAGAGACGAAATAGTCAAGGCAGCAGAGGATCAAATAGGTAAAAAGACAAGGCCTAGTACAAGTCCTTATATAAAACAAGAGATATGAATTTAATAGATGAAAGAAGAAAATATGAAAATGCAGAAAATGAAGCAGGCAAAAGGGAATACAAAAATTTTCAAAATCAGATTGACAGGAAGTGTAAAATAGGTCAAATGTCTCTAAGCACTCCTAAGGACATCACACACATCCATGCCCGAGGCAGGATTCGAACCTGCGACCGTAGCAGCACCGCGGTTCCTGACTGTAGCACCTAGAACCGCTTGGCCACATCGGCCGGCTGTAAAATGGCTAGAAGATAAATCTACGAGAGGGTACCTAAAAATATCAGAATTATTTTTTAAAAGCTATATATTTTCAAATTGTTTGCAAAACAACCTTATCCCCTTCCAAATACTCTCCATTACAACTAATACATTTGTTCCACCGATGTCTCCACCATTCAAAAGGTTTTTTGTAATCATCTTTAGAAATGAAACTTCCTGACTGATTAAAACTGTGTGCCGGACCCAAGTTCGAGTCTCTGTCTGGCAGACAGTTTTAATCTGCCAGGAAGTTTCGTATCAACGCACACTCTGCTGCAGAGTGAAAATGTCATTCTGGAACTTTAGAAATGGCTGGTAACTCCTCCCTTGTTTGTTTCTTGACTTCTTCATAATTGTCAGATCGGTTTCCTTTCATGCCCCTTTTCATGTATGGAAACAAGAAAAAGTTGCACAGAGCCAGGTCAGGCGAGTGAGGTGCGTGGGGCAGTGAAACCATGCCATTTTTAGCTAAAAACTATGTAACAGGGATAGCTGTATGTGAAGGTGCATTGTCACGGTGGAAGGACCAATCTCCTGTCTGCCACAAATCGCGTCTTTCTTGACGAACACTGTTGCGCAATCTTCTTAAAACTTCCAGATAAAAGGTCTATTTGACAATCTGCTCTGGGGGAAGAAATTCTGATTGAACTACGCCCTTGGACTCAAAAAAGCAAAACAGCAATGTTTTGATCTCTGATTTGACTTGACGACATTTTTTTAGATGGGGTGACGATGACGTCTTCAATTGGCTATGCTTGACTGTTGCTTTGTTTCTAGTGAAAAATGCTTCTAAATCCTTACGAGGGGGATACCAAAGAAGCCTGGAATACCGTTACCTTGGGCGAAGCTTGTGTAGTACGCACTCCTGCTGTGGTGTCACCGCCAGACACCACACTTGCTAGGTGGTAACCTTTAAATCGGCCGCGGTCCGTTAGTATATGTCGGACCCGCGTGTCGCCACTATCAGTGATTGCAGACCGAGCGCCGCCACACGGCAGGTCTAGTCGAGAGAGACTCACTCCCTAGCCCTCGCCCCAGTCTTACAGCCGACTTTGCTAGCGATGGTTCTCTGTCTACATACGCTCTCATTTGCCGAGACGACAGTTTAGCATAGCCTTCAGCTACGTCATTTGCTACGACCTAGCAAGGCGCCATATTCAGTTACTATAATCTGAACAGATAATGTTGTGAATCATGTACCGTCATGAGCGACGTTCATCATTAATGGATTAAAGTTAAGTATCAAACTAATTTCGACCGCTTTCTGAATTCTCATTCCTTGTCATGTTCCAGACCTCACGTCAGTATAGTTCTTCCCTCCTCACGCCAGCCTGCGTGAGCTAAAACGCGTGCATTTCGGCCTCCTCGAGTAACACGGTGTTGGCTCTTCTGCCAACCCAACACCTACTGCAAAGCGAATATAGCGCAACTCATTGCCAGGCTTCTTTGGTATCCCCCTCGTAAGGATTTAGAAGCATGTTTCACTAGGGGAAAGATAGATACCACCTTCAGGAAAATGAAAGAGGTCTTTAGGGAAAAGAGAAGGAGCTGTATGAATATCAAGTGCTCAGATGGAAAACCAATCCAAAGCAAAGAAGGAAGCTGAAATATGGAAAGGGTATATAGATGGCCTATATAAGTGAGATAAACTTGAAGTGGATCAAGATAAAGATGAGATGGCGTGTAAGATTCTGCGAGAAGAATTTGACAGAGCTCCAAAGGATCTAAGTCAAAAAAGGCCAAAAACTCTTCCATCTGGTGTGCAAGATGTGTGAGACAGGCGAAGTACCCTCAGACTTCAAGATGAACGTAATAATTCCTATTCCAAAGAAAGCAGTTGCTAACTGATGTGAAAAATACTGAACCATTAGTTTAATAAACCATCCAGTAAAGGAAACCAAAGTAAAATTTGGAGCAGGAATCAAAATTTAGGGAAAAGAAATAAAAACTTTAAGGTTTGCCGATGACGTTATAATTCTGTCAGAGACAGAAAGGACTTGAAAGAGCAGTTGAATGGAAGGACAGTCTTGAAAGGAGGATGTAAGATGAACATCAACAAAAGCAAAACAATGATAATGTAATATAGTCCAATTATATCAGGTGATGCTACGGGTATTAGTTTAGGAAACGAGACACTTAAAGTAGTAAACGAGATTTGCTATTTGAGCAGTAAAATAACTGAGGATGACCAAAGTAGAGGGGATGTAAAATGTAGACTGGCAACTGCAAGAAAATCATTTCTGAAGAAGAGAGATTTGTTGACGTCGAATATAGGTTTAAGTGTTAGGAAGTCTTTTCTAAAATTATTTGTCTGGTATGTAGTCATGTATGACCAAAAGAAGAGATCTGTTGATAGGACGCAAGGAATCACCGGTTTAGTAATGGAGGGATCTGCGGGGGTGGGGGTAAAAATCGTAGATGGAGACCAATAGATGAAAACAGTAAGCAGATTCGGAAAGATGAAGATGCAGGTTGCATCAGTTATTTGGAGATGAAGCAGCTCACGCAAGATAGAGTAGCATGGAGATCTGCATCAAACCAGCATTCGAACTGAAGACTACAACGACAACTCCTCACAGGTTACTTGGAAAAAGAAAGAAGCATAACTGGAGTCTATGTTGCTTCATTTTTGGATCGTTTGAAACTTTCGTTGGCTGAATAAAAGCCAAGTTTGGTGCGCAAAAAAGTGCTCATTCACCAGGGTAGTGCACCATCCCACACGTCAGAAATATCAATGGTGAAATTGCGTGAATTGGACTTTGAATTGGTTCCTCATTCACTCTATTCACCCAAATTAGCCTCCGGTTACTGCTTTCTGTTCCCTAACAGGAAACTTTGGCTTCATGGGATGAATTTTTATCAGATGATTGAAGAGATAGTTGCAGTAAACGAGGATTTTGCAGAGTTCGACAGAACCTATTTTTCCGATTGGATGAAGAAGTGTATATCCCTCAAAGGAGACTATATAGTGAAGGAAGGCGAGCTTTTTACGAAGCACACATTTTTCTTGCTTTTTTACCTGACCTGCTGAGCCACTAGCAAATGTTACCCTCGTGACATAACTGTGCCGTTATCTGTACAAGTTGCACCATGGTTCAGAGCTCACATCAAACGATACGTTCCGCGTTAGGTTGCTGCGTAATCCACTTCAAAGGTAGGAGAAAGGCAAGGATATACCACTTCCAATAAGACGATGTAGCATTCAAGCCAACCATTGAATTCTGGGAATGAATTCTCAGGTAACTTTTACAATATCGATTCCTTTACTTTATTAATGCTTATCTGCCAATACATGAAGTACTTGTAGGCGTTTTATTTCTTGAGAATTACGCTTGTCTGGGCTGACAATTTCACAGACAGACAACAGATCAAAACGTGCCGAAGGATACCATTAACTTGATGCAGGTTGTAAAAGATGACACAAACGCCACCTAGGACAGAGTTCACCAAAGGCTGCTGTGTGTACTGGAGAGGATAAAGGGACAGCAGTCGCGAATCGACACAATGCAGACAACAGGTAACGCTGCGCCCACCCGGTCGACCCCAGAGGAATTGGAATTCTGCATGAGATGACTGCCACTTCCACGTTCCTAAAGAGTTTTTCTGCAGTGAGGGCGCTGTAAACTATAGTAAAAATCCCAGAAGGAGGGTAACGCTGAGCCTTGGGCAGAGAACGGAGAGAAGATGGCACTAGTCTTCCGATAGGGAACAATATACTGGTGGATACTACGCAGGTTCTGTGAAAGCTATATGTATTTATGGCTCTATGCTCTCAGCAGGAGACGGCAAGAAATTTGATTGGTCAGCCTGGCCTGCAGTTTTGGAAAATTATTGAGAAGTGGAAGGACGCTCCAGGAGAAGTGATATTTGTCAATGGATGACTGCTCATTAGAAACTAGGCCTAGCTCTCGAAGAAGGGGCGAATGTTACGAGGGAAGACAAGACGAATTAAGGTCACTTCGTCTGCTGCTAGTGAGAGAATCACTTCGAATTCTGCTCTCAGAATTCGGTGTGAGAGGTAGTCATTTCATCTTGCAGCTTCATTTGTAGCATGATGTAAAGTTTGCATTAGGTAGCTTTTGGGGATTCACAGGCATCGACCGACCAGCGGCTGCGGACAGCAGCACTGGCGGACAACACAACGATGCTGTTTAAAAAAAAAATGGTAGGATCTGCAATAGGCTGCGGCATATATAGGTCGCAATGTTCTCAGTAAACGTTAGAGTGTTAATGAGTTGGAGGAAGACGTACATCTGGCGTGCATAATTTTACTAACTCAAATTTTGGCAATCACTGTCGCAGATTGCTAATAATGTAGTCTTGAATCTCTACCAACCTAGATTACTTGTAACTGTTTCATGTTCTTGTAATAATTTGTCAGTGAATACGATGCTATTAAACACGTTTGTGTGTTACTTCAGTGCAATTACTGCACTTGTTTTGTGTACGGATTTATGATGAACTATAGATCTTATGGTAACTTTGACTTTCATTACATATGTATATCACCTCGTCACAAAATTAAATTACAGTGTCACTATTCCACCACCCTTTTGAAGCCTGTAGGGCCATAATTTAATGTTAATAACTAAATCCTTGCATAACAAATAATAGTTTACAGTCTTCATAGGGTATCTGCACTGAAGAGCCAAAGAAACTGATACATCTACCCAATATCGTGTAGCGCCCCCGCGAGTACGCAGAAGTGCTGCTACACGGCGTGACATGGACTTAATTGATGTCTGAAGTAGTGCTGGATGGAATTGACACAATGAATCCTGCAGGGTTGTCCATAAATCCGTAAGATTACGACCGGGTGGAGATTTCTTCTGAACACCACGTTGCAAGACATCCCAGATATGGTCAATAATGTTCATGCCTGAGGAGTTTGGTGGCCAGCGGAAGTGTTTAAACTCAGAAGGGTACTGCTGGAGCCACTCTGTAGTAATTCTGGACGTGTGGGGTGTTGCATTGTCCTGCTGGAATTGCCCAAGTCCGTCCTAATGCACAACGGACAGGAATGGATGCAGGTGATCAGACAGGATGGTTACGTGTGTGTCACTTGTCAGAGTCGTATCTAGACGTATCAGGGGCCCCATATCACTCCAACTGCACACGCCCCACACCACTACAGAGTCTCCACCAGCTTCAACAGTCCCTTGCTGACAAGCAGGGTCCATGGATTCATGAGGTTGTCTCCATACCCGCACACGTCCATCCTCTCGACACAATTTCAAAAGAGACTCGTCGGACTAGGCAACATGTTTCCAGTCATCAACAGTCCATTGTCGGTGTCGATGGGCCTAGGAGAGGGGTAAAGCTTTGTGTCGCGCAGTCATGAAGGAGAATGAGTGGGACTTCGGCTCCGAAAGCCCATACCGATGATGCTTCGTTGAATGGTTCGCACGCTGACACTTCTTTATGGCCCAACAATGAAATGTGCAGCACGTCACGGAAGGGTTGCGCTTCTGCCACGCTGAACGATTCAGCGATGTCGCAGATTCGATGTTTTACAGGATTTCTGATATTCACGGTACACTCGCGAAATGGTCGTTCAGGAAAATCCCCTCTTCATCGCTACTTCGGAGATGCTGTGTCCCATCGCTCGTGCGCCGACTATAACACCGTGTTCAGACTCAAATCTTGATAACCTGCCATTGTAGCAGCAGTAACCGATCTGAGAACTGCGCCGGACACTTGTCTCATTCAGGCATTGCCGTTCGTAACGCTGTATTCTGCTTCTTTACGTATTTCTATATTTGAATACGCATTCTTATAGCAGTTTTTTTGACGCTTCAGTGTGCATACCGATACAGTTTACTTACTTCAAGGCAGAGGTGGTGGGGTAGTGCATTTTTGGACTCTTTGTTGTCCTCCTTATGCTCTTCTATATGATAGGCTTATCACAGAGAACACACTAGCTAAACCTTGCTCGTGCTGCCTGCCGACCCCTTACCTATTTGAATGCTTGTGTGTTGCAGGAGGCCTGCTTGCGTGGCTTGGTATGCTGGGACTGACGGCGGGCACGCATCGACTGTGGGCGCATCGCAGCTACGAGGCCTCTGCGCCACTACGAGCTTTCCTCGCTGCCTGCCACACCGCCGCTGGACAGGTACTTGCCCTCCTCTAGCACGCATACGAGGGTGTATCCAAAACAAACCGAACTTACTTTTTAATTTATTATTCAAATTTTTAACACAAATCTTTAATCACCTTCGAAGTATTCTCCACTTCCACTTATACTCTTCTCTAATCTTTTATTCCATTTTTCTAAACATCATTTGCCTTTTGTGCTGCTTTACAGCGTTTCCTGTCAATATTTTCTTCACCTCAGCAACTTCAGCAAAACGCTCTCCATTACATTCTAGGAATTCTCTTTATATTCTAGGAAACAAAAAAATGTCGCACCTGGCAAGGTCGGATGAATATTGGGGGGGGGGGGGGGAGGGGGGGGAAGGGGTGAGGAGCAGGGGTCATACTATTTATGGTCAAGAAATGTCGTACAGTTCTTGACCAAAAGTTGTATGACCCCTGCAGGGCTGTACACGCAGGGGCATTGTCATGACGGAAAAGCCAGTCACCTGACTGCCACAAATCATGCCGCTTCCGCCGCACACTGTTGCGCAATCTTTTCAAAACCTTCAAGTATAAAGCCTGGGTAACTGGAATGGAATTTTCACTCTGCAGCGGAGTGTGCGCTGATATGAAACTTCCTGGCAGATTAAAACGGTTTGCTGGACCGAGACTCGAACACGGGACCTTTGCCTTTCGCGGGCGAGTGAGCTACCCAAGCACGACTCACGACCGGTCCCCACAGCTTTAATTCCGCCAGTACCTCGTCTCCTACCTTCCAAACTTCCAAACTTCGCAGAAGCTCTCCTGTATGCAGAACTAGCACTCCTGGAAGAAAGGATATTGCGGAGACATGGCTTAGCCACAGCCTGGGGGACGTTTCCAGAATAGAATTTTCACTCTGCAGCGGAGTGTGCGCTGATATGAAACTTCCTGGCAGATTAAAACTGTGTGCCGGACCGAGTTTTAATCTGCCAGTAAGTTTCAGCCTGGGTAACTGACGCCACGGAACAGACTTGAATGGACAACTGCTTTCACATCTAAAAAACAAACGAGCATTGTCTTAATGTTCGATTTCACCTGACGAGCTTTCTTGGGGCAAGGCGACTTGGCTGTGGCTTTGATTCAGGATCGTAAGCATAGAAACAAATTCGTCATCTGTGACAATTTTTGAAAAATCTTTGGGTCAATTCGGGACTCTTCTTTCAGTGCACAGTATACTTCCACGCTACCACGTTTTTGTTCAGCAGTGAGCAGTCGTAGCACGAATTTAGTAGCCATCCTTTTCATTCCCAAATCTTCTGCTACAATTCGCTGCAATGAACTCCAGGTCACTCCCGACAGCTCCACAATTTCTTTAATAGTCCGTCGCCCAGCTTCGTTGGGTGATTGCACGAATGTTTTCAACGTTTTCATGTGTTCGGGCCATGGAAGGACGACCAGAACGACGTTTGTCATCAATTGACATTGCATTATTTCTGAAACCGGATAACCACTCAAACGCTTGAGTTCTCCCCATAGCATTGTCCTTGTATGCCGTTTTTAACGTTGCAAGAGTTTCTGTTCCATTTTTCCGAGAGAAGAGCAAAATTTCATCGCCGCACGCCGCTCACAAAAACCAGCTATTGCAAAAACGACAGTGACACAAATCATACGAAATAGACGTCGCTATAAACTTTTCCGAAACCAGTCCTGATCTCCTTCGGCAACGGCACTCGGCTTATGACTGTGGGAGGTTCGCTCTATGCGCTCGTGGCAAAACGCGTAAGCCGGCCGGTGTGGCCGTGCGGTTCTAGGCGCTTCAGTGCGGAACCGCGCTGCTGCTACGGTCGCAGGTTCGAATCCTGCCTCGGGCATGGATGTGTGTGATGTCCTTAGGTTAGTTAGGTTTAATTAGTTCTAAGTTCTAGGCGACTGATGACCTCAGACGTTAAGTCGCATAGTGCTCAGAGCCATTTGAACCAAAACGGGTACTACAAAAGCTTTGCCTACCAAAAAATTAGTTCGATTTCTGTTGGATGGTCCCGATTGGCCACTTGTGGCCTGAAGACGGAGTGCTGTGCTTTTGGGTACCCCTCGTGCTTCGCGACACAGTTAACAACTTTTCCGCGACTGACACCTTGGATAAAAAGTTCTCCATTACCTTGCTGCGTGAAAATTCGTAGAAATGACTCCCCCATTGGACTAAGACTCCACTGCAACTAACAGGGAAACCTCATCTACTATCCATCGACCAGAAAGTCCATAATAGACTGAGACATCCAAAACTACTAACTGGGCAAACATGGATATATTGCCCCTTCCACTGTACTCCACACATACGGAACGTTGATCCGCTGTATCCTCTCCTACGCCATAGTTGGATGATATCTGCTGCACTCAAGTTCTACCACTCCTTCCAAATCCTTGAGCGCCATGCTTTCCACATCAGTTTGCATTCTCCCACATGGGTCCTCTACCATCTCATCAAACTACCATCCCTAATCACTGACAGTGAACACCTCTGCATATTCTGCGCAGTCCAGAAACTGGATTCCAACAGCTCAACTGTTGCCCTCAGATCACAAATCCTGGTAGGATTACCAACAAACACCACCGTCCTTACACTTACACACACACTCCATACCTCATTCCAACGCAACTTGAACTGACTCCTCCTCTCAGTCAATGAAACCTTCTCCAGTGTTTACCTGCCCTGTCAATTATAACTCCTCCATAACAATGCCACTCTACATCAACGCTTCCCCTTGCTGTCCATCTTCCCCAGCCCTTCTTCTCTTTATACTAAGGCCCTGCCTTACATCAAACTACTCCTCCTTTTCTGTCTTCCTACTATCCACCCCAACACCTACCTTCGTTTCCATCGATACCACCCAACGCGTCCCTATATTTGCACCCTCAGCCTTCAACCATACAGAACACCTAACATTTGCCCTAATTAAAATAACTTTTTCCCCTCTGCCGTCGTTCAACTTTTTAGTGAAAATTCAGTGCTTCTTTTTAAAGAACATCACCATCATTTCAACGTGTTGTATAAACGTTTTAGTCTTTTTATTTTATTTTTAAAAGCAAAACAAAACCATCAGTGAAATTTTATGCAAGTAGCATAATAATCAATACTTTTATATATTTAAAATATCTGTAAATTTTTCACCCATTAATCATATGTGTAACGTCTTTATGTATATTTTAAACTAGTATGCTGCAGAGGAGGATATTATAACGCCGGCAGCTCATGTCCTACCCTTACAAGGCGGGGGGGAGGGAGATGACATAACAACAACAAAGGAGAAATATGACTGTCTCCATCATCGTCGTCAGGGGCTAAGTCTGACTGTCGTGAAACTGGCGAGATTCTTACATTTATGCCCAAAGGACAGGATGGGATTGGCTGGATTACTTCTTTATAATATCTCGAACATAGCGAATGCTCAACTGGTGACATTTGCGTCCACATGTTACATTTGTGTTCGCTGTCCATCGTCGCATGCAGCACCACCACTCTTATCAGCTAGTAAACCATGTGAAATCTTCCTTGTGATCTTTCTTTGTCAAGCGCACGCTTCCGTGAATTGCTAAGTGTACATTTAAGTTGCTATCGCATAGTCTAATTTCCAGGGCCTCCCTACTCACCGAATCCCAATAATCCTAAGCGTGAGCGAGAATTCTCGTGAGTTCAAACTTAGTCTTCTGTTTCTTCATTAGACTGTGCGGCCCAATGCATTTTCCCCAAATATCTGTACTGATGGTGACGACGTTCAACACAGCAATCCGGCTATAGTCCGTATAGACTGCACCTCTTAACTTATCGGCAAATTTAGAAGGAAGAATCAGTAAATGAAGAGGAAGGGTAAAACTCTATCCTAGTATCAGAAGTAAGGCATTGGAGGATATGAAAAAGAGCAAAGCACGTGGTGGTGACAGTTTCTCAGCAGAAACCTTAACGGATTAAGGAGAAACAGGCGAGGAGTCGACCTCTCTTCGGAAGTACTTCTACTACAAGAGAAATGGCCAGAGGACCTCCTTATGCTGTCTTAGCGTTTTGAACAGAAGGCTGTAGGAAAAGGTCGAGCAATATGGATTCAGAAGGGGAAAAGAGACACGAGACGCCATTGGACTTCCAAATGCTATTGGTGAAAGATATGCAGAAACAGACAAAGAAATACTTGCGGTCTTCATAGACCTCGAAAAGGTCTTTGACAAAGTATAGTGGGATAAGCCGATGGATAGTTTGAAGAGGAAAGGAGTAAAGTGGAAGGACAGAGGACTAACTGCAAATCTGTGCCTGAATCAGAAGGCAAGGGTACGACTAGAAAATAAGACCTTGAAAGACAGTAAGATCGGGAAAGGGGCCATCAGGACTGTTGTTTCTCGCCAATCGTATTTAACATTTATTTGGAGGAAATAGTTAAAAGTTGTTTGGATGGGAAAAGAGGCGTCGGGATAGGCGGACGGAAAATGGAATGCATAAGATTCGCAGACGGAATACAGATTATCGCAGAAAATGAAGAGACCCTGATTCGAATTCTAAATATCCTGAATGAAGCCTGTGTAGCGGACAGTATGAAAATAAATAAAAATAAAACGAAAGGCATGGCTGTAGGCTTAAAGAAAAGAAGAGCTACGTGTAAGTTAGTTCCAAGCACTTTGATACAAACAAACGTTGCAAGATTATATTCGTCATCGTCATAAGGGACCCAGCACCTACTTTGATGGTGTGGGCTATTGGAGGGTGTACACAACACAATTGCCTCTGGTTTCCATTGCCAGTAATTTGGACAACATGCGTCATATCGCTAAAGTGTATTGTTGTTTGAGGATTTCATGACGTTATCTTTCAACAAGAGAATGGAAGACCACATGTCTCCTGTGCTGTCCTGGCCTACAAAAGGATGTCCTGGACAGCACGTTCTCCGATCTGTCACCCATTGAAGACATCTGGTGGAGAGATGTCTGGCCGAAAGACTGGAACACCACTACTCTCCAGCAACTACTACTGAAGAACTCTGGCACAGAGTTGAAGCACCACAGAATATCGTAATTTTATCTGTCGCCTAGGCTCAGCTGAACTCGGTGTCCCACCAGGTCAGAGTCGGTGTTGCTGCCACACGTTGCATTCTTTCTGCTATAGCATACGTGCAAAACAAGTAAGATTTCGTTATTTGCTATCCTTCCTGATGTTGCAGTTTTAATGGTTATCGGTGTAACGGGTGAATCACCTAAAACTTTTACCGGAAATATTTTGATAAGGAAAGGCGCCATTGATATGCAGGTTTCACAGATTGGAAAGGTAGGCAGGGGCCCGCCTATGCAGCCCATACAGAGAGGGTTACGAGTTTCGGATGTGTATTTATTAAAATGAAGATACGAATATTTCAATGGAAAAGTGCCTTTTGATTCTACTACAATCAGAGTACACTAAATTAGTGTTTGTTGCACGAATCTATTGCAAGTAGTTCATGAGATATCGTAGTTTGAACATTGTAAACACGACAGTTCTTTGTTCCATGTTGTAGAACAAACGAGTGTGAATTTCAGTTGGGTGCATTATGTGCAATCCTACGCAGATGTTGATAAGTCTCCAGAGGGTTCATGTTGTTAAATGAGACACTTCCTAGGACAAACGAAAGACAAACAAAAGTAAATGGAATACCTCTGGGAGGGGGGCGGGGGCAAACGTGAAGAACAAGGACACCCTCAAAGCCTGTGGTCAAAATGACCACTACCAGCGTCAGTACAAACTTGGAGTCTGCCATCCAACGACTGCTGCATACGGTCTAGTTTCTACGTTCACTATCAGCTACGAGCATGTCCGCTTTTTTCGCTTTGGAAAATACTATATTCCAAGCACATCTCACTACGTCCACTCACACAATAAGTGACAGGACCGACGCGGTGAAATCTCAGTGTAACACACAACACAATGTAAACGAACAAAACATCATCGCCTCTAATTTAGCAATGTTGTTGTTGTTGTTGTTGTTGTGGTCTTAAATCCAAATACTGGCTTGATGCAGCTCTCCATGCTACTCTATCCTGTGCAAGCTTCTTCTTCTCCGAGTAACTACTGCAGTCTACATCCTTCTGCATCTGCTTTGTATACAACGTGGTCCATTGATAGTGACCGGGCCAAATATCTCTTGAAATAAGCATCAAACGAAAAAACTACAAAGAACGAAACTCGTCTAGCTTGAAGCGGGAAACCAGATGGCGCTATGGTTGGCCCGCTAGATGGCGCTGCCATAGGTCAAACGGATATCAACTGAGTTTTTTTTTTTTAAATAGGAACCCCCATTTTTTATTACATATTCGTGTAGTACGTAAAGAAATAGGAATGTTTTAGTTGGACCACTTTTTTCGCTTTGTGATAGATGGCGCTGTAATAGTCACAAACGTATAAGTACCTGGTATCACGTAACATTCCGCCAGTGCGGACGGTGTTTGCTTCGTGATACTTTACCCGTGTTAAAATGGACCGTTTACCAATTGCGAAAAAGGTCGATATCGTATTGATGTATGGCTATTGCGATCAAAATGCCCAACGGGCGTGTGCTATGTATGCTGCTCGGTATCCTGGACGACATCATCCAAGTGTCCGGGCCGTTCGCCGGATAGTTATGTTATTTAAGCAAACAAGATGAGTTCAGCCACATGTGAAGCGCATCAACCACGACCAGCAACAAATGTAGATGCCCAAGTAGGTGTTTTAGCTGCTGTCGCTGCTAATCCGCATATCAGCAGCAGACAAATTGCGCGAGAATCGGGAATCTCAAAAACGTCGGTGTTGAGAATGCTACATCAACATCGATTGCACCCGTACAATCTCCGGGAATTGCAGGGCGACGACTTTGAACCGTGTACAGTTCTGCAACTGGGCACAAGAGAAATTACGGAACGATGACAGATTTTTTTGCACGCGTTCTATTTAGCGACGAAGCGTCATTCGCCGACAGCGGTAACGTAATCCGGCATAATATGCACTACTGGGCAACGGAAAATCCACGATGGCTGCGACAAGTGGAACGTCAGCGACTTTGGCGGGTTAATGTATGGTGCGGCATTATGGGAGGAAGGGTAATTGGCCCTCATTTTATCGCTAGCAATCTAAATGGTGCAATGTATGCTGATTTCCTACGTAATGTTCTACCGATGTTACTACAAGATGTTTCACTGCATGACAGAATAGCGGTGTACTTCCAACATGATGGATGTCCGGCACATAGCTCGCGTGTGGTTGAAGCGGTATTGAATAGCATATTTCATGACAGGTGAATTGGTCGTCGATACCATGGCCCGCGCGCTCACCGGATCTGACGTTCCCGGGTTTCTTTCTGTGGGGAAAGTTGAAGGACATTTGCAATCGTGATCCACCGACAACGCCTGACAACATGCGTCAGTGCATTGTCAATGCATGTGCGAACATTACGGAAGGCGAACTACTCGCTTTTGAGAGAAATATCGTTACACGTATTGCTAAATGCATTGAGGTTGATGGACATAATTTTGAGCATTTGTTGCATTAATGTGGTATATACAGGTAATCACGCTGTAACAGTATGTGGTCTCAGAAGTAATAAGTTCACAAAGGTACATGTATCACATTGGAACAACCGAAATAAAATGTTCAAACGTACCTACGTTCTGTACTTTAATTTAAAAAACCTACCTTCTACCAACTGTTCGTCAAAAATTGTGAGCCATATGTTTGTGACTATCACAGCGCCATATATCACAAAGCGAAAAAAGTGGTCCAACTAAAGCATTCATATTTCTTTACGTACTACACGGATATGTAACAAAAATGAGGGTTCCTATTTTAAAAAACGCAGTTGATATCCGTTTGACCTATGGCAGCGCCATCTAGCGGGCCAACCATAGCGCCATTTGGTTTCGCGCTTCAAGCTAGACAAGTTTCGTTCTTTGTAGTTTTTTCGTTTGACGCTTATTTCGTGAGATCAATGGACCACCCTGTATTCATCTCTTGGTCTCCCTCTACGATTTTTTTTTTTCGCCGGCCATGGTGGCCGAGCGGTTCTAGGCGCTACAGTCTGGAACCGCGCGACCACTGCGGTCGTAGGTTCCAATCCTGCCTCGGGCATGGATGTGTGTGATGTCCTTAGGTTAATTAGGTTTAAGTAGTTCTAAGTTCTAGGGGACTGATGACCCCAGAAGTTAAGTCCCATAGTGTTCAGGCACTCACTCTACGATTTTTACCCTCTACGCTTCCCTCAATACTAAACTGGTGATCCCTTGATGTCTCAGAATGTGTCCTACCAGCCGATCCCTTCTTCTAGTCAAGTTGTGCCACAAATTCCTCTTCTCCCAATTCTATTCAGTACCCCCTCATTAGTTACGTGATCTACCCATCTAGTTAGTCTTCAGCATTCTTCTGTAGCACCACATTTCGAAGGCTTCTATTGTCTTATCGTCCATGTTTCATTTCCATATATGGCTACACTCCATACAAATGCTTTCAGAAAAAACTTCCCAACACTAAAATGCATACTCAATGTTAACAAATTTATATTCTTCAGAAACGCTTTCCTTGCCATGGTCAGTCTACGTTTTATATCCTCTCTGCTTCGACCATCATCAGTTACTTTTGCTCCCGAGACATCAAATCTCATCTACTACTTTAAGTGTCTCATTTCCTAATTTAATTCCTTCAGCATTAGCATTTGGATGGAGCAAACAATTGTTAGTGTTTACAAAGTTCACAATACGATCTCTCGTAAACTACTTCCACGAGGTTCCTGCAGCAAGTACCACTGGCATTCTCATTTACGCTACTTTTAAGTTTTACTGCCAATAACCACTGTCTCGTTTAAAAATTTGTTATTGTTGTAAAAAACTAAACTTTCATCAAAGTTTCAAAATCTATGTATTAGCTGAAAATAAGCGCTCTTGCCTACAACTAAGTTCTGTGAAAACCGCGTATCGATAGTGCCTTCCATGTCTTAAATATCTGTGGTGATAGTGTTAGGCGATTCGCCCTGTACATCCCTTACTGGATGTTTACGAGTTTCTTAACAAATTTATGTCCTCCTTGAAAATATTTTTCTGTATTCAAATTGTCCACAATATTGTGTTTCGAACAAACCAAACGATATGGTCTTGTGTTTTGCTCTCAAATCCGTTAAGCCAACTTTATTCCCAGTATCAAACAAAGATTAGTAAGATGGATATGTTGTTGTTGTTGTGGTCTTCAGTCCTGAGACTGGTTTGATGCAGCTCTCCATGCTAATCTATCCTGTGCAAGCTTCTTCATCTCCCAGTACCTACTGCAACCTACATCCTTCTGAATCTGCTTAGTGTATTCATCTCTTGGTCTCCCTCCACTATTTTTACCCTCCACGCTGCCCTCCAATGCTAAATTTGTGTTCCCTTGATGCCTCAGGACATGTCCTACCAACCGATCCCTTATTCTAGTCAAGTTGTGCTACAAACTTCTCTTCTCCCCAATCCTATTCAATACCTCCTCATTAGTTAGATAATCTACCCACCTAATCTTCAACATTCATCTGTAGCACCACATTTCGAAAGCTTCTATTCTCTTCTTGTCCAAACTATTTATTGACCATGTTTCACTTCCATACATGGCTACACTCCATACAAATACTTTTATAAATGACTTCCTGACACTTAAATCTATACTCGATGTTAACAAATTTCTCTGCTTCAGAAACGCTTTCCTTGCCATTGCCAGTCTACATTTTATATCCTCTCTACTTCGACCCTCATCAGTTATTTTGCTCCCCAAATAGCAAAACTCCTTTACTACTTTAAGTGTCTCATTTCCTAATCTAATTCCCTCAGCATCACCTGACTTAATTCGACTACATTCCATTATCTTTGTTTTGCTTTTGTTGATGTTCATCTTATATCGTCCTTTCAAGACACTGTCCATTCCATTCAACTGCTCTTCCAAGTCCTTTGCTGTCTCTGACAGAATTACAATGTCATCGGCGAACCTCAAAGTTTTTATTTCTTCTCCATGGATTTTAATACCTACTCCGAACATTTCTTTTGTTTCCTTTATTGCTTGCTCAATATACAGATTGAATAACATCGGGGAGAGGCTACAACCCTGTCTCACTCCCTTCCCAACCACTGCTTCCCTTTCATGCCCCCTGACTCTTATAACTGCCATCTGGTTTCTGTACAAATTGTAAATAGCCTTTCGCTCTCTGTATTTTACCCCTGCCACCTTTAGAATTTGAAAGAGAGTATTCCAGTCAACTTTGTCAAAAACTTTCTCTAAGTCTGCAAATGCTACAAACGTAGTTTTGCCTTTCCTTAATCTTTCTTCTAAGGTAAGTCGTAAGGTCAGTATTGCCTCACGTGTTCCAACATTTCTACGGAATCCAAACTGATCTTCCCCAAGGTCGGCTTCTACCAGTTTTTCCATTCGTCTGTAAATAATTCGTGTTAGTACACTCCTGGAAATGGAAAAAAGAACACATTGACACCGGTGTGTCAGACCCACCATACTTGCTCCGGACACTGCGAGAGGGCTGTACAAGCAATGATCACACGCACGGCACAGCGGACACACCAGGAACCGCGGTTTAGGCCGTCGAATGGCACTAGCTGCGCAGCATTTGTGCACCGCCGCCGTCAGTGTCAGCCAGTTTGCCGTGGCATACGGAGCTCCATCGCAGTCTTTAACACTGGTAGCATGCCGCGACAGCGTGGACGTGAACCGTATGTGCAGTTGACGGACTTTGAGCGAGGGCGTATAGTGGGCATGCGGGAGGCCGGGTGGACGTACCGCCGAATTGCTCAACACGTGGGGCGTGAGGTCTCCACAGTACATCGATGTTGTCGCCAGTGGTCGGCGGAAGGTGCACGTGCCCGTCGACCTGGGACCGGACCGCAGCGACGCACGGATGCACGCCAAGACCGTAGGATCCTACGCAGTGCCGTAGGGGACCGCACCGCCACTTCTCAGCAAATTAGGGACACTGTTGCTCCTGGGGTATCGGCGAGGACCATTCGCAACCGTCTCCATGAAGCTGGGCTACGGTCCCGCACACCGTTAGGCCGTCTTCCGCTCACGCCCCAACATCGTGCAGCCCGCCTCCAGTGGTGTCGCGACAGGCGTGAATGGAGGGACGAATGGAGACGTGTCGTCTTCAGCGATGAGAGTCGCTTCTGCCTTGGTGCCAATGATGGTCGTACGCGTGTTTGGCGCCGTGCAGGTGAGCGCCACAATCAGGACTGCATACGACCGAGGCACACAGGGCCAACACCCGGCATCATGGTGTGGGAGCGATCTCCTACACTGGCCGTACAACACTGGTGATCGTCGAGGGGACACTGAATAGTGCACGGTACATCCAAACCGTCATCGAACCCATCGTTCTACCATTCCTAGACCGGCAAGGGAACTTGCTGTTCCAACAGGACAATGCACGTCCGCATGTATCCCGTGCCACCCAACGTGCTCTAGAAGGTGTAAGTCAACTACCCTGGCCAGCAAGATCTCCGGATCTGTGCCCCATTGAGCATGTTTGG
The DNA here is from genome assembly GCF_021461385.2 of Schistocerca piceifrons. Lineage (NCBI taxonomy): Eukaryota > Metazoa > Arthropoda > Insecta > Orthoptera > Acrididae > Schistocerca > Schistocerca piceifrons. The sequence continues at coordinate 315,083,639 of NC_060139.1, read as the reverse complement.
GACTGGATGAAGCGTCGTCTCACGCGGTCTGCACGTCCAGCACGAACGCTGGTCCAACTGAGGCGCCAGGTGGAAATGGCATGGCAAGCCGTTCCACAGGACTACATCCAGCATCTCTACGATCGTCTCCATGGGAGAATAGCAGCCTGCATTGCTGCGAAAGGTGGATATACACTGTACTAGTGCCGACATTGTGCATGCTCTGTTGCCTGTGTCTATGTGCCTGTGGTTCTGTCAGTGTGATCATGTGATGTATCTGACCCCAGGAATGTGTCAATAAAGTTTCCCCTTCCTGGGACAATGAATTCACGGTGTTCTTATTTCAATTTCCAGGAGTGTATTTTGCAGCTGTGACTTAATAAACTGATAGTTCGGTAATTTTCACATCTGTCAACACCTGCTTTCTTTGGGATTGGAATTATTATATTCTTCTTGAAGTCTGAGGGTATTTCGCCTGTCTCATACATCTTGCTCACCAGATGGTAGAGTTTTGTCAGGACTGGCTCTCCCAAGGCCGTCAGTAGTTCTAATGTCTACTCCCGGGGCCTTGTTTTGTCTCAGGTCTTTCAGTGCTCTGTCAAACTCTTCACGCTGTATCGTTTCTCCCATTTCATCTTCATCTACATCCTCTTCCATTTCCATAATATTGTCCTCAAGTACATCGCCCTTGTATAGACCCTCTATATACTCCTTCCACCTTTCTGCTTTCCCCTATTTGCTTAGAACTGGGTTTCCATCTGAGCTCTTGATATTCATGCAAGTGGCTCTCTTTCCTCCAAAGGTCTCTTTAATTTTCCTGTAGGCTGTATCTATCTTACCCCTAGTGAGATAAGCCTCCACATCCTTACATTTGTCCTCTAGCCATCCCTGCTTAGCCATTTTGCACTTCCTGTCGATCTCATTTTTGAGACGTTTGTATTCCTTTTTGCCTACTTCATTTACTGCATTTTTATATTTTCTCCTTTCATCAATTAAATTCAATATTTCTTCTGTTACCCAAGGATTTCTACTAGCCCTCGTCTTTTTACCTACTTGATCCTCTGCTGCCTTCACTACTTCATCCCTCAGAGCTACCCACTCTTCTTTTACTGTATTTCTTTCCCCCATTCCTGTCAATTGTTCCCTTATGCTCTCCGTGAAACTCTGTACAACCTCTGGTTTAGTCAGTTTATCCAGGTCCCATCTCCTTAAATTCCCACCTTTTTGCAATTTCTTCAGTTTTAATCTACAGTTCATAACCAATAGATTGTGGTCAGAGTCCACATCTGCCCCTGGAAATGTCTTACAATTTAAAACCTGGTTCCTAAATCTCTGTCTTACCATTATATAATCTATCTGATACCTTTTAGTATCTCCAGGATTCTTCCATGTATACAACCTTTTTTTATGATTCTTGAACCAAGTGTTGGCTATGATTAAGTTATGCTCTGTGGAAAATTCTAACAGATGGCTTCCTCTTTCATTTCTTAGCCCCAATCCATATTCACCTACTATGTTTCCTTCTCTCCCTTTTCCTACTCTCGAGTTCCAGTCACCCATGACTATTAAATTTTCGTCTCCCTTCACTACCTGAATAATTTCTTTTATCTCATCATACATTTTGAGAGGCACCCACATGCCTTGCTCATACTGTGGCATCAAGCAGTCAGGCCTGCAAGATGACTGGTCTGCCAAGCGAGTGGATTCATTCTTATTTATTGGGTAACATGAACTCTCGTACTCACAATTTAGTTACAAATTATCCTCCTATATGAATAATACGTAACGGAAACACTCATCTGACTATCAGTAATTTACAGAACTCTGACTGTACACTACGCACTGGCAATGCCACATTTTCTTTTTGTCTTTTATTTAACGGCTTTTGTCAACACGTGGCCACCGCACTGAATATGAATGGCGCACACATTATAAATTTGGGACATTATGACAACATATAATTCGAAGGAAAAGTCCACCAATCTTTTTCTTTTAACTATCTTATTTATTCCGATAAATTCTCTAATCTAAACACACAAATTCTACAGCCTACAACAATAACACATGAGAAATTCCGTCCAGTGGGCATGGCTTTACAATGGTGAATCTCTATATTATGGTCTCGTAATTATTTAACGCTACAGTGCACTTTCTGGATAGGATGGTGGATCTTTTATTATACCTCACACTTCGACTCTCACAATCATCATCACGAAACTTTCCTCCAGACCGAGCGGTACCGAAGGAACAAGCATAACCCACAAATCTTTTGAAACTACCTTGCTACTCTCCCATGCAAACCACACATACCCAAATTACATGACATACATCACACTGCAATAAGAAATATAAAACACTAAATAGTCACAACACTATCACTTTCAGCTTTCCCACTTCAATTAATATTTATCCCAGTTTCACACGACACTGCCCCACTTCGTAATTCTACTTTCCTACCATGAACTCTGGAGATATATGCACGTCTTCCTGTGCAATGCAAGCCAAGTGGCGTTGCTGGATAGACGGCCGACTCACCTTGCTTCTCTCTCAGAGTTTGAATCTAGGGTCACACGGAATTATATCATGCAAGGTAATATTAAGAACGTATTCATCACACACGCGAGTCCTCAACTGATACCATGGACGAGTACTTCTCTTTATCCTTTGTCTCATACACAGTTTGAGACTCACACAGTACTCATCACGTGGAAGTACTCGTCTCTAATTTCAAGTCCTGCACACGCCATTTCTTAAATATTTCAACTTATGGTACACACGCTATTTCTTAAATATTTCAACTTATTGTACACACGCTAGTAACTCAGCTTAACTTAAGCACACGGAAGTATTTCAACTTATTGCTACACGTGGTTTCATTGTGACCGTTAGTCACTTCCGAAGATTACTACAATCCCTTTAATATTACCTGCCTGACATTTAATTCTCCCCACAAAAGTTCCTGAAATAGAGAAATTATTATTTCAAACTACTCTTAAATATTCCACATGCATACCATCATTACGGAGCACAACTAAAACAGGTCTTAACAGCACAAGATCCAGCGGCAGAGTGCCGAAATATGGCCGTTCTCGAGGTCCTCTCGCACCTTTGTCGAGGTGGGGGAAGACCGTGCTACCATATTGGTCCGCCACATTTCAGGCGCTCAAAGCTCAGGTAAATTTCATCTCTTTGGTCCCACCAAAGGTGGCCAAAGGATCGTCTCAAAGATGATCATATACTCACATTCACCATCTGCGGTTAGCAGACGACCATACATTCATTCATTTCACGGATCTCACCAAACTGGATGTAGGGATTTACTTTGTGAGAGTGCACATGTGATGAATTAAATAAATAAATTGTCATTCTTTCCCACACTGGTATCCGGCTTCGCTGTATTAATTGAAATTGAGTTAGTTTTACAAAAAAAAATGTGTTGTTCTGACAAAAATAATGAAGTATGTTGTACCTATTTTCAATGTCGGGCGGTGCTGTACCGTTTCACCACCGGCTACCCATGCAGAAAAAAATGGCATGGTACTATCCTTGCAATGCGAGGGTAGTTCCAAACATTTTTTTTAAGAAAACTGTATTAGAACAAACATAGCAAGTCATCAAAATAACCAGGAGGAGACCTTAGCCCCTGGTGACCTCAAATAGACGACCAAATGCTGTTACTTTACCAAATTACTGACACAGTTGTTGCATTATTGTACTCTCCACAATCCGGAGTAACGTACACATACAAATTTACATCAATCCAAATGACAAATAAAACATTACATCATACAAATAAAAAAAATAATGTTGAGATAAAAATCTGCTTAGTTACTGGGATATTCGTTATTTTTATGAGTAATCCAAACTTCACTGATTCTATGACAAATAAAAAAATACTAATTGTACTCATGAAATTTTAAATAGCTCACCGTCCAAACACAGAACAAGTAATCTGACATTCATAAATAGCGTTGTAATAATCTTTACACGGCAGTGTCTAAATACAAAACAAAATCAACAAAAGAAAAAAATTTCGTACACTAGTTACATGTAGAAGTCAGGCTCCATATCAATACACGCAATAAATAGTTAGCAATAAGTGCTTGAATCCACCAGTAGCTCTCGTATCTTACTCTACTGCTCATTTCTTTGTTGTTACACATTTGGACGACAAGAACTTGCATTTCGACTAGCCTTCATTACACTTTAATGTGAAATATCACCACTGTGATAATGCAAATAAGTGGCTTCAGCCAACACACCAACAAGATTATTACTGTCCACGACATCAAAATACATCAGTTAATTCCGATATTTTGTTGTGCAATGCAAACTCTTGTCCCCTGTGACAACCTTACTGAACAATGCAACAAGAGCCACTACGTTAGTATTACGCCACTGGCTAATAATTAAAGCATCATTGTACCAAATATTCTAATAAACATGCTACGTGAACTTGATAACCCAGAACAAACAAACAAAAAAAACACTAACTATTCTAAACACAAATGTTAATGAAATACAATTACACTTGCTGTCCCTTCAGGAATGAAACATATATAAAAAAAAAACATTTACACAGTTACAAATACATTATTCCCTATCTTGCGAGTCACACGGAAACATTTCATTCTGTGATTTTCTTGGGGTCAAAAAGTTGCTGATAGTTTTCCTAGAAACACTGTCTCGGTGTCAAAGCTCTCCCATGGTTACCCGGACGAAAGTCTTTAAGTCACTCAAATCGGCATTTTGAACACGCACTGAACAGTAAACTGTATCTCACATTAAACACAAATGTCATAGTCACTCTCAGCGTACCATCCACACGAATCTGGTCGTCCATAAATGGCCCTACAACTACTATTACCCACGGCTCTGTCCTTTCAGTTCATGGTGTAATTAAAAGTCGTAAGTTCCAACAAACAGCACTTTATTCCCGCACCAATTCAAGAAATGTCTCCTACTACAATTGCAAATGTCAATGTCCCACTTAAGTTTCTTGTGTTCATACAATAATTAGTCACCAAACGACAACTGTCCTCTTTAAGTATACCAAGCGTCCCACATGCAATTCACAAAGCACACTTAACAAGTCACTGCCAAAAGTTTATGGATCCCACCATTCAGTGGTCAAGACAAAACAAAATGATCGTCCTGTCTGCTAAAGACACAATCTTTTCCACCACTCACAACGTGGAAACACCAGTCCATCACTTTCCACCGTATGGAAAGTCGCAGTCATCCTGTTTCACGGCTCCACAGTCCAGTACTAGTTAATAGCTGCTGGTAAAAAATGCCCGCCGGACTCTGTGCCGCGTCGTTCATTCTGCCGTGGCGCCGCCGCACGACCCGTTAAGCAGAAGAAACCACCCGCTGTTGCCTCTGCGGGATACTTTCCCCAGTCGTAAGGGTGGCAGAACTTATGAATGGCCAGTGGTACGTGCGTGTCGCCCCAGGCCGTTGACCTGCTGCAGCGGGCGCGTGGAGTGTACCCCGACTGGCAGTGGAGTGGGGAGTGCCGCGGCTCTGTCGCCCGTCGCCATGGTGACGTCAGCTCGGCCCGCTAGCGGTATGGGCGTTACGACACCCAATCAGTCAGACCCTTCCGTGCATCTCGCAACATTACAGATAAAAGGATATATTTAAATACTCATTGATTACATGTATGATCTATTAGATACATTGGTAATAAAAGAATCTTTGTTCTAAAAAAAACATAAAATCATACCCCCTAGTTTTCTACACATGCAACATCAACAGTTATCCCTTTTCTATATACAGCCTACACGTGTGTTATTGATTGTACCTGTCGTCCCTCATACAAAACATGAAAGTGTAAAAAAAAAAAAAGGAATAATAAGCAATCTATACAGCCCATAATTACAATATCAAATAGTAGACTACTCTAACATCCTATCACAGTGAAAATATTAGAAACTGTTGATTCTAAAACTACAATATGCAATGAACCTTTGTGCTTGTGACAGACTGAAATTAATACCCCTTGAAAGTGTTCTAACAAAAAAAATAAGAAATAATCTACACAGCTCACAATTACCTACCACAGGTTATTAAATATTAAACTACTTTAACATCCTAACACAATAAACATTTTAGAAACTGATGACTCTAAATCTACAACATACAATGCACCTTTGTGCTTGTGACAGACTGAAATTCGTATCTCTTTATATATTTTACCTTTATTATATACAAAAACATTTCTAGGACATGTATGAACCATCCACATGTCAGATCCTGACCTGCCATTGAGGTTCATCCCAATCAAACAATAAAACACAATAATGTTTTAGTTATGGATCGGTAGCATTGATCACACTACTCTACGACCCTCACTCACCAGACATCACATTTTCCTTCTCATTCAATCCATTAATACACTAACAGAATAGGTCTAGAAGTCAGCTAACCTTAACACCACCACACTCACGACAACATACCATAACTTTGCTCCCTTATACTCAACCACATAACACATGAAGCTGTTTCGGAGACAGCTTTCCAGTCTCCGAATTCGTCCTTTCACTCTGGCACCTCTCTCCATCGGCTTACCTCTGCATTCACTTCACCGATTATTCATCCTGCTAAATATCACTTAGATTTGCGACATTTCATCTAAGAACAAAAATACACAAATTATTCCTCCTGCAAAATAACTGTACATATTCTTGGTACCGTTTTGATTAGTTATACTGGTACCAGGCTTCAACAACAACAACAACAAAAATTATTTTTTTCACATAGCAACTGTTATGGTAAGAATTAGATTTACACTTATATTACATCTTACGTCAGTATTCCACAACGTTCACCATCTGGATCTCATACTCCCTTTATGTCCTTTCACGTTGTGCAGTTGTCCTCATCTCTTCATTCGTATTTCGGCTCTCTGTCCGTCCATTACTCCATCATTTCCTGGTCTTCCTTCGCCATTCGCATCTATCTCGATTGCAGCATACACTGGCCTCTCTGTAACATACATCTAAGACATCTCCACATTATTCAATTCTACTCACCTTTATTTACCACTGTTTCATCACGTCGAATCTCTCTTTGTTAATCACACTGCTCCACGTCGCTTCTCTCCTTATATATCACCTTTATCCACTACTATTTATCACGTCGCTTCTCTATCTACCATCTTTATCCACTCATTAATCATCACGTCGTTTCTGCTTGATCCTTATTCATATGACAAAAAAAATACGTACATACACCACTCTGTCGACTCCTGTTCATGACTCATTCGACCAGTCTATTCCGTCATACTTCCTGACATCCCGCCTGAAAATTCTTATGTTCGATTTTGACCCTGCACAACATTACACACCACAAATAAATACACTGACTATCTACCATAAATTGCCTACTTTAGATCTGTCCTTAACTTTTCTATAATTTGATGTTAGAAATGTGATGAAGCCCACGAGATTGTTTTCCCTTGATCGTCTCAATCAGTACAGCATTTTCATGGACAATCCGCCTCACTCTGAATGGTCCACTATACACCGTAAAGAATTTGCTAGTTAGGAATCTGTGCTTCTTTGATAATCGATGAGTTTTATTAGAACCTTGTCTCCTACTGCCAAGTCGATCTTACGGATCTTTCCTTTCTGCTTCTCCTGCCTATCCTTAGCTGCTTTCTTAATACGCTCTATCGCAACCTTGACAATTTCTGTGTGCCTCTGCTTTCCTGATCGCGGAAAATCTACCAGCTCCCTGACTCGATCTGGTGGTGGTTCATTCTTTAGTACCGTAATTCGTGATAAACCAGTTGCTCCATGTGGTAGCTCATTGAGGATGTCCTGAAAATCTTTGAGAAAAATACTCCAACTTCTGTGTTGCCTATGGCAATAGATCTTACACAATTTTCCCAGTTCTTTTACCACTCTTTCACTGGGGTTACTTGCAGCATGGTATCGGGATATGAACACTGGTTTTATCCTTCTTCTCTTCAGTGTGGTTAGCCATTGTCTGGATCTATATTGTGGTCCATTGTCAGCTATGAACTTTTCTACAGTTCCTACTTCTCGCAAAAAGTTTTTAACGATTGCTGCTGCTACTGTCCTTCCCGTCGCACGTTTCAATGCGGTAAAAGTCACATACTTTGACACCAATTCCACTGCTACTAAAACATATCTATATCCTTGCACTGACTTAGGTAGCGGGCCAAACAAATCTGTTGCTCCGAATTCCTTCAATCTACCTGGCACTATCGGAAAAAGCGGTGCTTTGCATGAGATAGTTAACGATTTTGCCTTCTGGCACAATTTGCAACTACCAAGCACGTTCTTGATCCTCCTCTCCATACTAATGAAATAAACTGATTCCCTTAACTTCTTACAGCATTTCGTTGCCCCGTAATGCCCGTAACTTAGGTGCGTGTACCAGATCAACTTGTTGACTATTTCATTTGGTATACACAACACCCAGTCCTGTGTGTTCGGATTTCTACGGTAGAAAAGGACCCCTTTCATTAATAGTCCTGGTTTGTACCCGCCTATCATGTAGTCACCTTCTTGTCCCTCCGTCATTGTGACAGTGATTGTCCTGTCGTGAACCCAATGACTGCCTATCCTCTCTTCGCCTATCATTTTCATTTTCCCTTCTTCTTCCATCTCTGTCCCATCTTCTATTTTCCCGGTTTGCTGGGCGATATCCCCATGAATTCTGCCCCCTATTTCCTCGCCATCTTCCATTTCCGTCATTCCTCTGATTCCATGCTCTCCTGTCATTCTGATAGTTTCTGCCGTTCCTATCCTCGACTCTGTCTGACCTATGAGTCGTGTCGCCGTTCACAATGTTGCTCTCATTACTCAGTTCCTGTAACAAGTGCTGAAATGACGTGGAATCGTCTAAGCCTCTGCCTGCCATCACTATATCTCTGCTCAATCTCACTGGCAACTTAGTTATACAGATTCTAATGACCTCCCCAGTTTCGTATGGCACATCCAAATACCTATTTCGTCTCAGCATTTCCTGATAGCACGACACTGGACCTCTTATACCACCTTCGTTACAATTTGGCATCATCAATATGCTTTGCTTAACCTGGTCCTGCTTACTTTTCGACCAGAATTCATTTAAAAACTTGTCACAAAATATCATGTAGCTACTACAGTCTTTAATAACTTCCTGCATTTTCGCTCTAGCCTCGTCCCTCAAATGGTTACACACAAACTTCATTTTGAGGAGCGGTCCCCACGATGAAGGTAATGAATCTTGAAATTGAGACAACCACAGGCATGGATGTTGGTAATTATCAGGATCCGGAAAACAAGTGTACGTTTGTACCGACACAAAGTGCCTCCTACATTCCTCTTCCGCATTTATGTTTTCCGACCTTGGACTATACCCAGTTGGGTTTGCCACCTGTTTTATCCGACACAACCGTTCTTCTAACTTTCTGAGTTCGTCTTCCTCTTTCTGCCTGTTTTCGTTTTTTGAATTTATCTCACTCTCCCTCTGCAGTCTACCTGGTGGTGTTTCACCTTCGCTTCTGCACGCTAATTGCAACTGTGCTAGTTCTTCCCTATGTTTCCTATTTGTTTCTAATTGTGCCTCTTTAAACTGTAATAGTGATTGTATCTCCTCCTGGTCGGCATAAACCTCTCGCTGCGTACTGTCAGAGCCTGTTTCGCCTCTTATACTGATCTTTTCTACATCTGCGCTAATCGTATTCATTCTGACCACTACCTCCGCAACTTCATCCCTGTGTTTATTTAGCGCCACTTCCTGCCGTGTGACTTGAGCTTCCACGCTGTCTAATGCCCCTTGTTTATCTCCAAGTAAGTCCTCCACTATCTCTTTGATTCGCTCATCCGGCCACACGCCCCTATGTTCTGTAATATCGCTCTCTATTGCACTTATTCGTACCTCCAAATTATTGGCTTTTTCTTTCACGGCATCACATACTTGCTTCAACGCACCCAGATTCTTCTCCCCCTCATCTAACCGATTATTAACTGCGGACAGACGCTCATCGATAACTGTGTGTAGCTTCCTCATTGCCTTTTTATTTCCCTTATCCATTGCCTCCAATCTTTCCTTATTTGCTTCCAATCTTTCCTTAGTCTCCCTATCTCTCTCCTTAGTCTCCCTATCTCTCTCCTTATTATCTCTATCCATCGCTTCCAATCTTTCCTTATTTGCTTCCAATCTTTTCTTAGTCTCCCTATCCATTACTTCCAATCTTTCCTTATTCTCCCTATCTCTCTCCTTATTATCTCTATTCATCGCTTCTAATCTTTCCTTATTATCTCTATCCATCCTCTGTAAAAACTGCAGTAGCACACTGTCATTTGCTACTATCGGTGCGCTCACATTGTTCGCCTGAGAAACCGTCGCTTCGCTAAGGGTAGCTGCACTTTCACTGCATACCTGACCTAGTCCCGGCTCGCCCGCGTCGTCGGGAAAAGCCCCCGATTGTGAACAATGCCCGCCGCTCAAACGATCACCTAGCAGCGGTCCACTGAACAATTCAGCCCCTTCCGAGTGTTTGCCGTTCCCGCTCATTAACCCATGGTCAACAGCTACTTCCTGCTACACTGCTACGTTCACCCTAGAATCGCTATTCTCCATGGTGACTACACTTTTCGACTGAGACCTAGTTACTACGGACATTACGCAAAAAAATTATACAACGATCTTCCAGCCTCGGACGATATAGCAATTAATTACATAAAAAAAATAAAAGATCCTCACCAATCCAGAAAGAAATTGCAAACAGAAAAAATTTTACTTCGTAGCGCTATCACAATATATTCCATCAAAATAAAAAAATCTTAACAGCAAACCCTAACAGCAAAATATCCTGGCAGGGTCGAAATTATGAGAGGCACCCACATGCCTTGCTCATACTGTGGCATCAAGCAGTCAGGCCTGCAAGATGAGTGGTCTGCCAAGCGAGTGGATTCATTCTTATTTATCGGGTAACATGAACTCTCGTACTCACAATTTAGTTACAAATTATCCTCCTGTATGAATAATACGCAACGGAAACACACATCTGACTATCAGTAATTTACAGAACTCTGACTGTACACTACGCACTGGCAATACCACATTTTCTTTTTGTCTTTTATTTAACGGCTTTTGTCAACACGTGGCCACCACACTGAATATGAATGGCGCACACATTATAAATTCAGGACATTATGACAACATATAATTCGAAGGAAAAGTCCACCAATCTTTTTCTTTTCACTATCTTATTTATTCCGATAAATTCTCTAATCTAAATACACAAATTCTACAGCCTACAACAATAACACATGAGAAATTCCGTCCAGTGGGCATGGCTTTACAATGGTGAATCTATATATTATGGTCTCGTAATTATTTAACGCTACAGTGCACTTTCTGGATAGGATGGTGGATCTTTTATTATACCTCACACTTCGACTCTCACAATCATCATCACGAAACTTTCCTCCAGACCGAGCGGTACTGAAGGAACAAGCATAACCCACTAATCTTTTGAAACTACCTTGCTATTCTCCCATGCAAACCACACATAGCCAAATTACATGACATACATCACACTGCAATAAGAAATATAAAACACTAAATAGTCACAACACTATCACTTTCAGCTTTCCCACTTCATTTAATATTTATCCCAGTTTCACACGACACTGCCCCACTTCGTAATTCTACTTTCCTACCATGAACTCTGGAGATATATGCACGTCTTCCTGTGCAATGCAAGCCAAGTGGCGTTGCTGGATAGATGGCCGACTCACCTTGCTTCTCTCTCAGAGTTTGAATCTAGCATCACACGGAATTATATCATGCAAGGTAATATTAAGAACGTATTCATCACACACGCGAGTCCTCAACTGATACCATGGACGAGTACTTCTCTTTATCCTTTGTCTCATACGCAGATTGAGACTCACACAGTACTCACCACGTGGAAGTACTCGTCTCTAATTTCAAGTCCTGCACACGCCATTTCTTAAACATTTCAACTTATGGTACACACGTTATTTCTTAAATATTTCAACTTATTGTACACACGCTAGTAACTCAGCTTAACTTAAGCACACGGAAGTATTTCAACTTATTGCTACACGTGGTTTCATTGTGACCGTTGGTCACTTCTGAAGATTACTACAATCCCTTTAATATTACCTGCCTGACATTTAATTCTCCCCACAAAAGTTCCTGAAATAGAGAAATTATTATTTCAAACTACTCTTAAATATTCCACATGCATACCATGTCTCCACTCTTTCATCATTACAGAACACAACTAAAACAGGTCTTAACAGCACAAGATCCAGCGGCAGAGTGCCGAAATATGACCGTTCTCGAGGTCCTCTCGCACCTCTGTCGAGGTGGGGGAAGACCATGCTACCATATTGGTCCGCCACATTTCAGGCGCTCAAAGCTCAGGTAAATTTCATCTCTTTGGTCCCACCAAAGGTGGCCAAAGGATCGTCTCAAAGATGATCATATACTCACATTCACCATCTGCGGTTAGCAGACGACCATACATTCATTCATTTCACAGATCTCACCAAACTGGATGTAGGGATTTACTTTGTGAGAGTGCACATGTGATCAATTAAATAAATAAATTGTCATTCTTTCCCTCACTTGTATCCGGCTTCGCTGTATTAATTGAAATTGAGTTAGTTTTACGAAAAAAAATGTGTTGTTCTGACAAAAATAATGAAGTATGTTGTACCTATTTTCAATGTCGGGCGTTACTGTACCCTTTCAATTTCTTCAATTTCTTCGTCATCTGCAGAGCTAGTTGGCATATAAACTTGTACTACTGTAGTAGGCATGGGCTTCGTGTCTATCTTGGCCACTATAATACGTTCACTACGCTGTTTGTAGTAGCTTACCCGCACTCCTATTTTTTTATTCATTATTAAACCTCCTCCTGCGTTACCACTATTTGATTTTGCATTTATAACCCTGTATCCACCTGACCAGAAGTCTTGTTCCTCCTGCCACCGAACTTCACTAATTCCCACTATATCTAACTTTAACCCATCCATTTCCCTTTTTAAATTTTCTAACCTACCTGCCCGATTAAGGGATCTGACATTCCACGCTCCGATCCGTAAAATGCCAGTTTTCTTTCTCCTGATAACGACGTCCTCTTGAGTAGTCTCCGCCCGGAGATCCGAATGGGGGACTAGTTTACCTCCGGAATATTTTACCCAAGAGGACGCCATCATCATTTAACCATACAGTAAAGCTGCATGCCCTCGGGAAAAATTACGGCTGTAGTTTCCCCTTGCATTCAGCCGTTCGCAGTACCGCAACAGCAAGGCCGTTTTGGTTAATGTTACAAAGCCAGATCAGTCAATCATCCAGACTGTTGCCCCTGCAACTACTGAAAAGGCTGCTGCCCCTGTTCAGGAACCACAGGTTTGTCTGGCCTCTCAACAGATACCCCTCCGTTGCGGTTGCACCTACGGTACGGCTATCTGTATCGTTGGGGCACGCAAGCCTCCCCACCAACGGCAAGGTCCATGGTTCATGGGGTAGGAAGATGGATATAAAACGGATAAATCAAATGCTCAACACCTATCAACAGGATATGTCTGTACTTCCGATGTTACGACGTTTACAAACTGCAGAGCGCCGACAGAAAAACCTATTCCGTCTCGAAGGCGACAAGGACGGCAATGTGTGCTGCGGGCCTATTCTACACACCCGAAGCATCACTCGGCAGATATTTAAATCCTATAGGAGTCTCTGACGGACCCATCTCGACATTTTTAATTGGCGAGGTACAAAAATATCAGCGTACAACCGCTCGGCAACACTACCGTTTTCTGCAACAATGTACGTATTTGTCGGTAGATGAAAAATTCTATCGAATGTCACAGTAAAAATTTCAGCTTCCCATCTTTGTTACAGCTGTGAGATCATGTTCAGTTTTAGTCAAAATTACAAACCTGATGAAGTCGTTCAGTAACGTGCAGTCATTGTGTATGAGGGTCCGCCCAGATAGCTGAGTGGTCAGCGCGACGGATTGCCGTCCTACAGACCCTGGTTCGATTACCGCCTAGGTCGGGCATTTTCTCCGCTCAGGGACTGGATGTTGTGTTGTCTTCATCATCATTTCATCCCCATTCGGCGCGCAGGTCGCCTAATGTGGCGTCGGATGTAATAAGACCTGCACCAAGGCGGCCGGACCTGCCCCGCAAGGGGCCTCCCGGCCGATGACGCCAAACGCTCATTTCCATTGTGTATGAGGGAATGCATTTGTTCTTGGGTGAGACAGCCGCACATTCGAGGTTTTCATCGGTAGCGAGACATACTCGCGTGATGTAATTGGTATGTTTAACTACAGAGACTGCAATCGGACACAGACACTGAAGTAAAATGTATTTTGCCATAAGTGAGTTTACTACAGGTTTTCCAGGTTAAACATACAACAATGTAATATATAGTGACCTGATAAGTAACTGAGATATTTATTATTTATTGACGGTACATTTCTACAAATATGGTAACAAGCTGATAAAAAAAATTACACCTCGATATGCGCTCCGTTAGTGGTGCGACTGACATCTAATCTGTATTCCACTTTTCTGCAAATATTTTGCAGCATTGCAGGCGTAACATTTGCGATAGCTGCACGAAAGCGATGGCGCAGATCTGGTATGAGTAAATTACGAACTAGTGTCTGGTACATTTGATTCTTGATAAACCCGACAGAAAAAAAATCACGTGTTACCAACTGCCGCAAGCAAACACAGAAAACATTTTCAGTTGCCATACTTGCAGAAGCAAACCGCCAAGAAATATCTCAGTTACGTCTCAAGTTGTTACATTTTACATTATTATATATTTAACCTGGACACCCTGTAGAACTTAGCTGTACGTCAGGAGCAGTCTTGTTTGTGACTTTTAAATCTTTTATAATTTTTCTTGGGCTATACCCAAGTTTAGCTCCATTCCATGTAAAAATGAGCTGTGTGAAATTTTGGCTCAGTAGGATTAGGAGAACGGGTGACCCTCAACCTTAGAAGAAGAAAAATCCGTAAAAATGAAACCAACTTTACAATGTTTTACTTCTGCAACATCGGATTCGTTCATTACCCAATGTAGGCATTTTGTTTACTTCCGACTCCTTAACTGAATGTATTTTCACGTCACAAATCACAGTGGGTGGGTGACATGGTGGCTCAGTGACCGAAAGACAGGTAGAGAGAGGGCAGAGTGAGTCGAGCCCTTTCCCTGTTACTACCCATCCCGGACCGCCCCTTTATGATATAATTGTAAATGTGTAGTTACGAACTGCTACTCGTCTTCAGTATCAAAATCTCTTAAATTTAAGTTCTCAGATTAACTCCCCATCTAATTGGGCTCAAATTTCACCCATGGCGCATGGTTGACGGATATAGTAGATGCATAGTGGCATTTTGCCAGAGACATCTGATGCGCCAGTACGGTCCACGATAGGTAGGTCAGCAGGTCTGTACCTTGCCCCCCCAAGGCTACCTTTCCTCATTACCCTGGATTTTCCTGTCTAGGGTCATCATAGAAGTGAAGAGTGCAACACCATCGTTCAAACGTTTGAAGAACTTGAGCCGCAAACTGTACAGTTTTCTCATGATTTACATGATGTACGTGGCTCGTTTGAAAGAAGTTCGTAATTCACTGCAGGGACGGGTGCAGTACTGTATCTAAATGAGAGATGACACGTGAAATAGACCTTTAACATCTGTATCTACATCTGAATTACGCAAACCACCTCACGGCGTGGGACAGTGAGTAATAATTTGTGTACAACTCTCGCTTCCCTCTTTTTTCCTGTTTCAGTTGCGAATGATTCGCAGGAGGAGCGATTACTGATAAGCCCCCCGCGTGGGCCCGAAGTTTTCTAATTTTATCTTCATAGTCTTTTCTCGAGATGCGTGCAGGACGAAGCAATATATTGATTGTCTCTTCCAGGAACGTATGCTCTCGGAACGTTGACAGTAGATCATACTGTGATGCAGAACGCCTCTCTTGCACCGTCTGTCCACTAGAGTTGACTGAGCAATTTCGTGACGCGTTCACTATAATGATTCATTCTGCTTTTCTTTGGTTCTTCTCCACTTCCTCTATTAATCCTATCTGGTACGGATATCAGACGGACGAGCAATATTCAGGTACTGTTCAGAGGAGTGTTTCGTAAGCTACCTCCTTTGTTGATGGGTTAATTTTCCTGGGGATTCTTGCAATGAATCTCAATTGACATCTGACTTACAAGTGATTAATTTTATGTGGTCGTTCCACTTAAAATCCCTCCGTGCGCGTACTCCTACATGTTTTATGGAAGTATCTGCTTCCAGTGATTGTTCTGCAATCGTGTAATAGTACGATAATAGGTCTGAAATAGTAGGGAGTTTAGATCTGGGAGTGGTAAGATGCTGACCATTAAAAAAATAATCAGTTTCAAGGTATTTATTTGCTACAGAGGCCAGATTCAAAATAAACAATGATAAAAAATTAAGCTCAAGGGAACAACACAATAAGTTAGCAAAACCTTAAATAACTGTCCTTTGAATGTTACAGAAATTCCCTTTTTTCCAGTTCATGTCAAAGCAAAACCTCTGAATTTCAAAAATATTAGAAAATAGCCCCCAGACACTCAGTGGATTTAACAATTATTTTAGCTACTTGAAAATCAACATTCAAATAATCACAAGATGAATAATACTTTAAACATTTATAAACCTTTGAAGATAGCAAATTATTTAATTTCTACATTGACTTTAAAATAAGAAAGGGGGCATTGACAAATCAACAAGCAAAAGCAATTATTCGCAAGAGCAAATTAAGCAATTATAAAAGGGCTGAAACACATGGATTAGCCAACACAAAGACAAATTCGAATTTGGCTCACTCCCCAAACGGCTGCTCGATTCAGTAAGATTATAAAATACGTACACACACCGAAGAGCCAAAAAAGCTGGTACACCTGCCTAATATCGTTAGGATCCCCTCGAGCACGCAGAAGTCCCGCAACACGACGTGGCATGGACTCTACTAATGTCTGAAGAAGTGCTGGAGGGAACTGATAACATGAATCGTGCAGTGCTGTCCATAAATCCCTAAGAGCACGAGCGGGTTGAGATCTCTTCTGAACAGCGCGTAGCAAGGCATCCCATGTATGCCCAATAATGTTCATGTGTCGGGAGTTTGGAGGCCAGCGGAAGTGTTTAAACTCAGAAGAGTTTTCCTGGAGCCACTGCGTAGCAATTCTGGGCGCGCAGGGTGTCGCATTGTCCTGCTAGAATTGCCCAAGTCCGTCGGATTGCTCAGTGTACATAAATGGATGCAGGTGATCAGACAGTATCCTTACGTACGTGCCACCTTTCAGAGTCATATCTAGACGTATCACGGATCCCATATCACTCCAACTGCACACGCCCCACATCATTACAGAGCCTCCACCAGCTCGAACAGTCCCTTGCTGACATACGGGGTCCATTGATTCACGAGGTTGTTTCCATACCTATACACGTTCATTCATCGATACAATTTGGAACGAGAGTTGTCCGACCAGGCAACATGTTTCGAGTCATCAACAGTCCAATGTCGGTGTTGACGGGCCCAGGCGAGGCGTAAAGCTTTGTGTCGTGCAGTCGTCAAGGGTACACGAGTGGGACTTCGGCTCCGAAAGCCCATATCGATAATGTTTCGTTGAATGGTTATAACGCTGACACTTGTTGATGGCCCAGCATTGAAATCTACAGCAATTTGCGGAAGGGTTGCACTTCTGTCACGTAGAAAGATTCTCTTCAGTCGTCGTTGGTTCTGTTCTTGCAGGATCTTTTTTCGGCCGCAAGGATGTCGGAGATTTGATATTTTACAGGATTCCTGATATACGCGGTACAGTCGTGAAATGGTCGTACGGGAAAATCCCCACTTCATCGCTACCTCGGAGATACTGTGTCCCATCGCTCGTGCGCCGACTATAACACCGCGTTCAAACTCACTTAAATCATGATAACCTGCCATTGTAGCAGTAGTAACCGATCTAACAACTGCGCCAGACACTTGTTGTCTTATGTAGGCATTGCCGACGGCAACCCCGTATTCTGTCTTTTTACATAGCTCTGTATTTGAATACTCATGCCTATACCAGTTACTTTGGCGCTTCGTGTATAATATACAGTAAATTTACATAACAAATAAATGGCAAATGGCGCACGGGCCTCCAGCTATAAAAAAGAATACCAGGACAGGCAACTGTACCCACTTGAGCCACAAGCGCTTCAGATTAACAGAGTGAAATTTACAATAACAAAGCAAATTAACCTTTTAATCCTGCCTGAGGAAATCAAAGCAAGCAGCTGGCCCTATTTGGTCCATTACTTTAAGTTATCTGACAGTGAAGAAATATTGAAGACTCCTTAATGTATGAAATATATGTATTATAAGCGGAGATAAAAGCAAAAATTTTTTGATTAAATACACGCACAACAAAACTAGGTAAAGTGCAAGCCCTCTTAGAAATGAATTGATGTTTAACTCACATAAGTTCTTATCACTGGGATGCTGTCCATGTTAAGGGCATCAGCCAAAATAACGGCTAGTAGTATAAGCCAGACCAGCTTAAACTAAGAGCTCCAAACGAAACTCAGTAACAAAAACACAGAAGTTTTCACGAACTATGGCAGTCACTTCACCGCACACAGGATATGAAGCCTCTGTCACACCTGGAAAAATTAAGGATGATGTATATTGCCGCGTCCGCCAACCAAGGCAGCAAGGAACTGGCCTAGTCGAACTCCAAAAGTCTGTGAGAAATAGCGACTCTCCAGTAGGCATAGCCACGCCCCCCAAAGTATAAATCTGCCACCTAAATGCAGTGAGATTACCTGCACAGGTAAAAAGTTCAGCCAGACTCCTTCACTGACAGTCGACCTCTAACAGACCTCTAGCGCAAGCTGCACGTGTGCTTATATCCCGGCCGAGACCCGCAAGGCCGCCACGTGCTGAGCAGCCAGAGGAGCTGTAACTAGGTAACGAAACATAAAAAAGTTCCACAGGTGAAAAAATCGATATGAGCGCGCATGCATCGCTCGGGGTGTTTCTGTCTATGTACACGAAACATGTCACATTTGTTTATGCCTTCTCCTACACCAAATGTCGATCCTCTGCAGGTCTTCCTGCATTTCACTTCAATTTTCTACCGTTGCGACTTTCTGCATACAATAACGTTATCCACCAACATCATGGAACTTCTGACATCTACTAGGTCATTTATGTACACAGACGAAAACAAAAAACGCAACAACAAAAAGTAGTGGTGCGACATAAACGAAAGTTGGTAGGCGTGTTTCTATATCTGAAAAATGATGTCTGCTCAAATTTCGCACCAGTCGCATAAGAGTTGCGCTAGTAGCGGCACAACGAGGATACAAATCACTTGCTTTAAATACACACTGTAACGGTCGTGAGCGTTAGTTACCTTTGAGATTAGATATGGTGAGTTGATGCTAGTCAAGAACGCCTTTATCACGCTATTATCAACACCTCCCTGAGTTTGAACGAGGTCGTGTAACAGGACTACGAGAATCTGAATATTTCTTCTGCGATAGTACAGAAAGACTAGGCAGGAATGTAGCGACTGCACATGATTGCTGGCAGCGGTGCTCACGAGAACGTACGGTCGCAAGACGATCGGGCTCTTAGACGGCCACGTGGCACTACCGAGAGGGAAGACCATCTGGCCTCTGGATTGTTTCGATATCTTAATGTAATCCGACCTGGTGGGGATCCAACACTCTCGACAAGTATTACAGAATGAATCGCACTTGTGCTTGTTTATACGTTGTCTTCTTTGTAGAAGAGCTACACTTACCTAAAAATTCTCCCAATAAACCGAAGTCGACCATCCGCCTTCCCTGCTACCGTCCTTACGTGGTCGATGCAGTTCTTATGGCTGTGCAACGATATGCCCGGAAGTACAATCGACGAGATTGTGGCAAGCAGCACACTGCTAACGCTTTATTTCAACATCACGGGATTGTTTTTCCTGCTCATCTGCGTTAACTTATATTTTTCTACACTTAGGGCAAGCCGCTACTCATCACAGTAACTAGAAATTTTGTCTAAGTCATCTTGTATCGTCATAAAGATACTCAACGACAATCCTTCCCGTACACTACTGCATCATAAGAAAACAGTTGCAGATTGCCGCTCACCCTGGCAGTTAGATCATTTAAGAGACTAAGAACGGTTCTATAACACTTCCGTGGGGGACTCCTGATGACAATCTTGAAATAGCGGCGCGAGGTCGATAATAGTTCACAATCTGGTTCGAGTACACACAACAGCACAACTCGAAGCACCTGAAGAAGAGTACTGGATCAGTCATCGAAATATTGTCCATAAAGTGCAAGTGACAACTCGCCAGAACATTCGAAAGCCCAACATTACTTTTTGCACATTGGCTCTGGCTGACGCCAGTTACAGTGCGTTCGCTGGGCTCTCCAGAAACCTTCGGATTCACAGCGCAGATTGCTTAGAAAACTGGACTCTATTATGTATGAAGTGGAAAGGACCTTCCTCCTGGGGGCGTAAGTAGCTCTCCAGGGGAGTGACGTTGTGTGTCTGCACCTGTTGCAGGGCAGCATCTACACGTGGGTGCTGGAACACCGCGTGCACCACAAGTACCACGGCACTGACGATGACCCGTTCAACTACCGGCGCGGCTTCCTGTTCTCGCACGTGACCAGCCGCCTGCTCAAGCCACACCCACGCTTTCAGGAGGTCGCCGCCACCATCGACATGAGTGACATCGAGGCCGACTCCATCGTCATGTTCCAGCACAGGTGCGCGCGCCGGCCGTTCGCCGCAGTGCTGTTATCCTTCCGCCGATTGCGGCTGTTCGGATTAGAGATAGATGTTTTCGTTCCATTTATTCATTTGAGATTTTCAAGAATGTAGAACATGCTGTTGTTTTGGTCTTCAGCGCAAAAACTGTTTTGCTGTAACTCTCCGTGCCAGTCTATCCGGAGCAGGCCTTTTCATCTCTGCATAAGTACTACAACCTACACTTATTGACACTTTCTTACCGTAGTCAAGCCTTGCTCTCCCTCTACAATTCTTACTCCACCCCCACCCCCAAATTTCTTCCATTACCAAACTGGTGACTCCTTGAAGTCTCGGAATGTGTCTATATCAACTGATCCCTTCATTTCACCAAGCTGTGTCATAAGTTACTTTGCTCCCCAATTCTGTTCAGAACCTCCTCCTCATTTATTCATTCTATCCATCTAATCTTCAGCATTCTTCTGTAACACTATATTATATTCTTGTCTTAACTATTAACTATCTCTGCCTCGGGCATGGATGTGTGTGATGTCCTTAGGTTAGTTAGGTTTAAGTAGTTCTAAGTTCTAGGGGACTGATGACCACAGATGTTAAGTCCCATAGTGCTCAGAGCCATTTGAACCATTTTGTTAACTATCTATATTTTACTTCCGTACGAGGCTACACTCCAGAGAAATACCTCCACAAATTACTTTCTACCACTTAAATTTATATTCGATGTCAACACACTACTGGCCATTAAAATCGCTACACCAAGAAGAAATGCAGATGATAAAAGGGTATTCATTGGACAAATATATTATGCTAGAACTGACATGTGATTACATTTTCACGCAATTTGGGTGCATAGATCCTGAGAAATCAATACCCAGAACAACCACCTTGGCCGTAATAACGGTCTTGATACGCCTAGGCATTGAGTCAGACAGAGCTTGGATGGCGTGTACAGGTACAGCTAGCTGCCCATGAAGCTTCAACACCATACCACAGTTCATCAAGAGTAGTGACTGGCGTATTGTGACGAGCCAGTTGCTCGGCCACCATTGACCAGACGCTTTCAGTTCGTCAGAGATCTGGAGAATGAGCTGGCCATTGCACCAGTCGAACTTTTTCTGTATCCAGAAAGGCCCGTACAGGACCTGCAACATGTGGCCGTGCATTATCCTGCTGAAATGTAGGGTTTCGCAGGAATCGAATGAAGGGTAGAGCCACGCGTCGTAACACATCTGAAATGTAACGTCCACTGTTCAAAGTGCCGTCAATGCGAACAAGAGGTGACCGAGACGTGTAACCAATGGCACCCCATACCATCACGCCGGGAGATACGCCAGTGTGGCGATGACGAATGCACGCTTCCAATGTGCATTCACCGCGATGTCGCCGAACACGGATACGACCATCATGATGCTGTAAACAGAACCTGGATTCATCCGAAAAAATGACGTTTTGCCATTCGTGCACCCAGGTTCGTCGTTGAGTACACCATCGCAGGCGCTCCTGTCCGTGATGCAGCGTCAAGGATAACCGCAGCCATGGTCTCCGAGCTGATAGTCCATGCTGCTGAAAACGTCGTCGAACTGTTCGTGCAGATGGTTGGGTTCTTGCAAACGTCCCCATCTGTTGACTCAGGGATCGAGACGCGGCTACATGATCCGTTACAGCCTTGCGGATAAGATGCCTGTCATCTCGACTGCTAGTGATACTTGGCCGTTGGGATCCAGCACGGCGTTCCGTATTACACTCCTGAACCCACCAATTCCATATTCTGCTAACTGTCATTGGATGTCGACCAACGCGAGCAGCAATGTCGCAATACGATAAACCGCAATCGCGATAGGCTACAATCCGACCTTTATCAAAGTCGGAGACGTGATGGTACGCATTTCTCCTCCTTACACGAGGCATCACGACAACGTTTCACCGGGCAACGCCGATCAACTGCTGTTTGTATATGAGAAATCAGTTGGAAACTTTTCTCATCTCTGCACGTTGTAGGTGTCGCCACCGGCGCCAACCTTGTGTGAATTCTCTGAAAAGTTAATCATTTGCATATCTCAGCATCTTCTTCCTATAGGTTAAATTTCGCGTCTGTAGCACGTCATCTTCGTGGTGTAGCAATTTTAATGGCCAGTAGTGTACATTTCTCTTCTTCAAAACCGCTGCCCTTGCTGTTGTCATTCTGTATTTTATAGCCTCTTTATTTCAGCCATTGTAATTTATTTTACTACCAAAATACCAAACTGATCTACTACTTTACTACCCAAATACCAAACTGCTCTATTACTTTTAGTGTCCTAAACCAATACCCTCAGCATCGGCTGATTTAACTCAACTATATTCCATTACCCTTGTTGTACTTCTGTCGATGTTCGTCTTAATCATTTGCAAAATGCCTTCTGTTCCGTTTAATTTCTCTGCCAAGCCCTTTGCAATATGTGAAACAATTATAATGTCATCAGGAAACCTCAAAGTTTTTATTTCTTCCCCCTGAACTTGAATTGGCTTTCCAAATTTCTCCTTTGTTTCCTTACTGCTTGCTCAATTCACAAATTGAATAATATTGGGGATAGACAACAGTGCCTCAATCCCATATCAGCTATTGCTTCTCTTTACTGTACTTAGACTCTTATTTTAACGGTAGCATGGTTTCTGTACAGGTAGTAGACAACCATTAGCTCTCAGCGTTTCTTCTCTGCTACCTTCCGAATTTGGAAGAGTGTATTCGAGTCAACATTGTACAAAGCTTATCCTAAATCTACAAATGCTACCAACTTAGATTCGGTATTGCCTCGTATTTTCCAAAACTTCCTTGAAACCCAAATCAATTTTCCGTGAGGTCTTATCGTATCAGTCTTTCCATTCATCTGTAAATAATTCGTGTCTGTATTTTACAACTACTACTTATTATCCCAAAATATTTGCTCAATGCGAATTTCATAACGTCAGCTGCAATGGGTATTGCCCAACTGTTACATACGAGAATTTGTGCCGGACCGGGAGTCAAGCCCAAGTTTACCACTTATCGCAAATGGTTGCCTTAAACATTTCGGCTATCCATGCATGCTTTCCAGCCTGGTGCAAACCTCCGTATCTCACTGTTCACTTCCTTATATCGTAGTCTTATCTACGTCTCCCTTTAAGTTCGCAACATTACTTGATTTCCGCTTAGGGAGAATGACACCACCACAAGGAATCGAGACCACGTTTATCTTGTGCGCTCCGTCTCGTCTTACGATACTTGCATGTGATTTGAAGATCAGCAGCTGTATGAAATACAGGGTTAGTCAAAATTATGTTAATTCACATATGCCACAAACAATTTATTAACTTTATATACATGTACAAACGAAACACATCGAATGTGTTAGATGATACGCTGCAAGTGTTAAATACTTGCGAACTCAACCTGTTCGCCATCGCGTTCAGCACGTAAAAACCAACGATTAACAGCAGCATTTAAAACCAGTACACACATTTCACTGGGAACTGATAATATCATACCCAATATACGGTTCTTTAGGTCACTGATGACGCGAACTTTCCTGCAGTAAACGCGCTCCTTTACCAAGTCTCATAACCAGAAATCACATGGCTTTAAGAAAGGAGATTGTGGAGGCCAGTACAATGGTCCATCACAACCAGTCCATCGTCCAAGAAACGTAGCATTGAGATAGTCTCTAACAGTACGGGCCTAGTGCGATGGAGCGCCATTGTGTTGGAAATTTCTAGACCTAGCTCATCAATGATGTACTGCTGCAACATCTGAAAGTAGACGTCAGAAGTTACTGTTGGTGTATCAAAAAAAGTAGGGTCCAATTACTCCAGCGGCGGTCACAGCGCACCAAAAATTCACTTTGGGGGAGTCACGTTCATACTTCCGGATGACTCGTGGGTTTTCGGTGGTCCAGAAAATCGTGTTATGTCGGTTCACAAGTCCACTTGTGTGAAAAGTAGCTTCATCGCTGAATGCCATTACATTCAGAATATCTTTCTGGATATTCGTAATTTCAGCTAAAATCTGACAGCATACCACTCGGTTACGTTTCTGCGCCATTGTTAAAGCTGGGCGGCTTGGATGTGGCATAGTCTCATCCCAAGGTCGTGTTCCAAGATCCGCCAAAGTGTTTATTGAGGAATTCCTGTTTCCAAAATGCAGCGAAAGACTCTGCAGCACTGCTTCTTGTGCGGCAGCGATGTTTTGCTCACATCTTCCTGTTTTTAGACGTCCTGCATTGCCACGATAGTTGTTAGCTACGGATTCAGCATCCACAAACTTCTTGTAGATGCGATACACTGTTCAATGGCTTGGTGGTTCATGTGAAGATCGCATTCTAACGTTTTCATGGACAAGAGTCAATGAACCGTACACTTCCACCAATCTTGCTGCAAATCTTTTCTCCAGTGTAATTCGTTCAGCTACTGTGCAACTAAAAACAGAAGAGATTGAAGACGTTACAATGATCAGTTGTACGACAGCTAAAAAAACGATATAATACATGGTACAATATATTTCAATAAATTATTTCTGCTCTCTACGTGTTATGTCCACTTCAGTGTCAACATATTTTTGATTAGTCCTGTATTATCAGGATGAAATGTTCGCTCTGCAGCGGAGTGTGCGCTGATATGAAACTTCCTGGTGGATTAAAATTGTGTGCCGAACCAAGACTCGAACTCAGGACCTTTGCCTTTCGCGGGCAAGTGCTCTACCGCCAGTGAAAGGCAAAGGTCCTGATTTCGAGTCTGGTCCGGCACACGGTTTTAATCTGCCAGGAAGTTTCAACCCTGTGTTATACCAAATTATTCGCTGAATGCGTATGTCATGACTGACTGTCAAAAATATGTATCGTAAGCCGAGTCGGGGCATACTACGAAAAGAATGGTCTTGATTCCTTGTGGTGGTGTCGTTCTCCCTGAGCGGGAGTCAAATAATGTTGCGAGCTTAAAATGGTTCAAATGGCTCTGAGAACTATGCGACTTAACTTCTGAGGTCATCAGTCGCCTAGAACTCAGAACTAATTAAACCTAACTAACCTAAGAACATCACACACATCCATGCCCGAGGCAGGATTCGAACCTGCTACCATAGCGGTCGCTCGCTTCCAGACTGTAGCGCTTAGAACCGCATGGCCACTGCGGCCGGCACGAGCTTAAAGAGAGACGTACATTAGACTACGATATAAGGAAGTTCACAGTGACGTATGGAGGTTAGGATCTGGCTGGGAAGCGTGCAAGGCCAGCCGAAATGGTTAAGGCGACCACTTCTCGTAAGTTGGAAATCTCGCCTATAGTCTCAATTTGGTACAAATTCTCGTATGTCACAATTGGGTAATACATCTGTACCCATTGTATCTGATGTCATGGAATTCGCATTCAGCGAATAATTTGGAATAATATTTCATAGCCGGCCGCGGTGGTCTAGCGGTTCTAGGCGCTCAGTCCGGAGCCGCGCGACTGCTACGGTCGCAGGTTCGAATCCTGCCTCGGGCATGGATGTGTGTGATGTCCTTAGGTTAGTTAGGTTTAAGTGGTTCTAAGTTCTAGGGGACTGATGACTATAGATGTTAAGTCCCATAGTGCTCAGAGCCAATATTTCATACAACTGCTGATCGTCAAATCATTTGCAAGTTTTAGTTATTAAATTGATGGTTCATAATATTCGTACCTGTCGGCGCCTGCCTTCTTTGCAATTTGGAATATACTGCATAACCCAGGAAATTGTTTTGTTATGGTATGTTCTCCCATGAACCTCAATAATTCTGGCGGAATTTCAGGGAGCTTATTTCGATTTTAATCTTGTATTGTTCTGTCAGATTTGCTCGCCGTATCGTATCTCCTGTTTCATTTTCATGTATTTCCTCTTCTCTCTCAATAACATGATCTTCAAGTTTGTTTCCTGTGAACAGCTCTTATAGATGTATTCCTTCCACCTTTGAGCCTTCCCTTTTTTGTATACAGGGTGTTACAAAAAGGTACGGCGAAACTTTCAGGAGACATTCCTCACACATAAATAAAGAAAAGATGTTATGTGGACATGTGTCCGGAAAGGCTTAATTTCCATGTTCATTTTAGTTTCGTCAGTATGTACTGTACTTCCTCGATTCACCGCCAGTTGGCCCAATTGAAGGAAGGTAATGTTGACTTCGGTGCTTGTGTTGACATGCGACTCATTGTTCTACAGTACTAGCATCGAGCACATCAGTAAGTAGCATCAACAGGTTAGTGTTCATCACGAACGTGGTTTTGCAGTCAGTGCAATGTTTACAAATGCGGAGTTGGCAGATGCCCATTTGATGTATGGATTAACACGGGGCAATAGCCGTGGCGCGGTACGTTTGTATCGAGACAGATTTCCAGAACGAAGGTGTCCCGACAGGAAGACGTTCGAAGCAATTGATCGGCGTCTTAGGGAGCACGGAACATTCCAGCCTATGAGTCGCGACTGGGGAAGACCTAGAACGACGAGCACACCTGCAATGGACGAGGCAATTCTTCGTGCAGTTGACGATAACCCTAATGTCAGAGTCAGAGAAGTTGCTGCTGTACAAGGTAACGTTGACAACGTCACTGTATGGAGAGTGCTACGGGAGAACCAGTTGTTTCCGTACCATTTATAGCGTGTGCAGGCACTATCAGCAGCGGATTGGCCTCCACAGGTACACTTCTGCGAATGGTTCATCCAACAATGTGTCAATCCTCATTCCAGTGCAAATGTTCTCTTTACGGGTGAGGCTTCATTCCAGCGTGATCCAATTGTAAATTTTCACAATCAACATGTGTGGGCTGACGAGAATCCGCACGCAATTGTGCAATCACGTCATCAACACAGATTTTCTGTGAACGTTTCGGCAGGCATTGTTGGTGATGTCTCGATTGGGCCCCATGTTCTTACACCTACGCTCAATGGAGCACGTTATCATGATTTCATACGGGATACTCTACCTGTGCTGCTAGAACATGTGCCTTTACAAGGACGACACAACATCTGGTTCATGCACGATGGAGCTCCTGCACATTTCAGTCGAAGTGTTCGTACGCTTCTCAAAAACAGGTTCGGTGACCGATGGATTGGTAGAGGCGGACCAATTCCATGGTCTCCACGCTCTCCTGATCTCAAACCTCTTGACTTTCATTTATGGGGCCATTTGAAAGCTCTTGTCTACGCAACCCCGGTACCAAATGTAGAGACTCTTCGTGCTCGTATTGTGGGCGGCTGTGGTACAATACGCCATTCTCCAGGGCTGCATCAGCGCATCAGGGATTCCGTGCGACGGAGGGTGGATGTATGTATCCTCGCTAACGGAGGACATTTTGAACATTTCCTGTAACAAAGTGAATGAAGTCACGCAGGTACATTCTGTCGCTGCGTGTTTCCATTTCATGATTAATGTGATTTGAAGACAAGTAATAAAATGGGCTCTAGCATGGAAAGTAAGCGTTTCCGGACACATGTCCACATAACATATTTTCTTTCTTTGTGTGTGAGGAATGTTTCCTGAAAGTTTGGCCGTACCTTTTTGTAACACTCTGCAGTACTGGCTTGCCATCTGAGATCTTGATATTGATGAAGCTGCTTCTTTTTTCTCTGAAGGTCTGTTTATTTTTCCAGTTGGTGGCATCTATGTTGCTCCTAGTCATGTAAGCTTCTATAGCTTTGCGTTTCTCCTATAGCCATTCTTGATTTGCTGTTGTGCCCTTTCTGTCAATCTCAGTTTTGTGATATCTGTATTCTCTTTTGCTGGCATCATTTGCTGTCCTTTTCCGTTCTCTCGTTTCATTAATTACATTTAGTACTTCTTGTGTCACCCAAGAATTTCTACTGGGCTTTGTCTGTTTACATATTTTGATCCTCTGCTGCCTTAACTATGTCACCCCTCAAAGTAGGCAATTTATCTTGTAATGTATATCTTTCCCTTGTTTCAATCAATCGTTACCTAATACTCCATTTTAAAATGTCGGTAATCTCTTGTTCTATTAATTTATCCAGGTTCCATCTCATTATTTTCCTACATTTCTGGAATTTACTACGTTTTAATCTGAAGCTCATAAACAATAAATTATCACCATCTGCCACTAGAAATGTTTTTCAATTTAAAATTTGGTTTCGAAAACTCTGTTTGATCATTATACAATCTATTCGAAACCTTCTGTGTCTCCAGGTCTCTTCCACTTAGAGCCTACTTTCGTGATTCTTAAATCAGCTATTTAAAGTGATTAGATTGTGCTCAGTCCAAAATTATTTGTACCAGGCGATGTCCTCTTTCATTCTTTTCCCCCAGTCCATGTTTATCTACTATTGTTTTCTCTTCCTTTGCCTATTGTCGAATTAAGTCAGCTGTTACAATTAAAGTATCGCCTCCCATAACTATCTGAATAATATGTTTTATCTCATAACACATTCTGTCAATCTCTTCGTGATCTACTAAGTTAGTAAACACATAAGCTTGTATTATTTTAGTAGGTTTAACTTTGTGTCTGCTTTTCCTACGTTAATGCGTTTACTATGCTATTCATATTAACTCATCTGAATTCCTGTATTCGTATTCATTACTAGACTTTCTCGTGCATTTCCCCTGTTTCATTTTATGTTGATCAATCAGTACTCACATGACCAGAAGTTCTGTTTCTCCTACCACCATACTTCATTAACTCCCACTATGTCTAACTTGAGCCTACCGATTTTGCCTTTTATATTTTCTGAATGATCTCCACGAATAAGAGATTTAACATTCCATGCTCCGACATGCAGAACCCCAGTTTTGCATTTCCTGATAACATTATTTTGGTTACTCTCTCGTCAAGGATGTGAACGAGAGGTTATTTTAATCTCGTAATATTTTACCTATATTTCATATATAAAGCTGGTAGTTTCCCCTTGCTTTCAGCCATGCGTATTAGCAAGCAAGAACATGTTGGATAATGTTGCAATGTCATATGAGATTAATCATCCAGACTGTTGCCTCTGCAACTAATTGGAAGGCTGCTGCTCCTCCTCAGTAACTACATGTTAGTCTGGCCTCTCCACTGGTAAGTCTTCGTTGCACCCGTACCTAGGGTACGGCCTATTTATTCGAGGCTGTCTGGAACTCGAATGCGTCTTGAACTGTTCTCTGTCTGGAACTCTACCTTGCTCGATGTATGAGGACCTCTATATCCGACATTCGGAGCTGTTTGCTTAGTAACGGTTCATGAGTGCGTCGCTTTTTACCTCCAATTTGTAATCAGTGAGCGTGAAATCAGTAATTTTCCGATGCGTGTGACCTTTTAATGGACTGAGCGACTTGCACTGTACATCTCCACCTAAGTTACAAGGCTTACAGCTGATATTCATACTTAGACGATGTTTCTTTCTTTCTGGCAGCCCTTCTTGATTACGATAATTACAGTGATGATAATGATGAAGATGGTGGTATTGGTGAATTTCTTCACGCTCTTATTTACAACGTGATTTTCTGCTGGATGTCTATTGACATTGACAATAAATCTTTAGTAATGCGCAAACTAATTAGGCTTGCTGTGCATCTGCTGGAAGGTCATTTTCGTACAGTTGAAACAGTAGTGGAGCTCGAATTGAACCTCGTGGCATTCTGCTAATTTCTCCAAATAGAGAAATATCTGCCCTGTCTACATTTTTATAATTATGTAGCAGAACGTTCTGCATTCTTTTTGTCATACGCGACGTTAGTTGTAGTTAGTTATGTTCCATAGGTCATTTGAATGATACTTTTGTCGAAAGGATGTGGAACTAGTCAGTTTACAGGATACTTTTATCATTTATGAACACATTACTATTTTTAGTCCTACTCATGCAACTATCCTTTTTTATGGCTACCAGTTTTTATGTGAAACTTTGTCAGTGGAATAGGAGGAGCTGTCCAGGAAAAATCATTTTAAATTAGTTTTAAAAATTGCTTCAATAGCTGTCAGATTTTTATGTTATTGGGCAAATGATCAAAAATTTTTGTTTCTACATATTACATTCCTTTCTGAACCACTGACAGCTTCAACAAGATAGTAAATGTCATTTTTCCCTCTAATGTTGTAGGTATGGACATCACTATTCTTCTGAAATTGTGATGGATCTTGCATACATTCGAAAGAGCGTGGCAATCCATGTTGCGACCTGCGAACACTTGTATTGCATCTCAAGGAGGTCACTTTGAACATTCATTGTAATGTGGATGCTAAGCAAGTTTGCACTGTGCTCTGGGACGATTTGTTGTTCTCGCACATACACCGTCCATTTCCAGACACGTGTTCATAGGACCTATTTTCCTCCATTTCCAACCATGAATTCGTCTCTGCAGTTTGATGGTTTTACTAATGGTCACCATGTGTAGGGAATAGGAGTGGACAAAAAAATTGAGCCCTGTGGGATTTCCTTTGTGACTTTTTCTCTCCCTCCCCTAGTCATTAAAATTATCTACCTTTCCGATATTGTCTGAATTAGTCAGAATAACATTTTGTATTCTGTTTGTAAAGAATTATTCAAACCAGCTGTTCCATAAAACCATTAGCTCCATAAAACTTGAGTTTTTCTATGAGAGTACTTTATCTACACAATGAAACGCCTTGAAAGGCGAAGACAGCTCACTGTATGAATAGCGACTGTGAAAAGAGAGCTGTTGTTTGTGGACGGGACGGCGCAGGTACTGGGCGCCGCTGACGCTGCTGCTGGGGGTGGCGCTGCCGCTGTGGCTGCCGCTGCTCGTGTGGGAGGACGTGCCGCTGCCCGCCGCCGTCATCACGGTGATGCTGCGGCTCGCCATCCTCTGGCACGTCGCCGGCCTCATCAACAGCGGCGAGCAGATCTGGTCACTCTCCGCCAAGAATAAGTGAGTCCTGCCTACCTCTTACCACACGCTCTTGACATGTTGTTAACACTTTGGAGACCGGCAGCTTAGATGAATATCGGGCCTAATGAACCGGCCATTTATGCCATTATTTTAAGCGTTACTGGCACATATGTAACTGATGAATCCTAAAGAGTAATACATACCAGTACTAAAAAAAATACCAAACTTCAAGATTTGTTTCTCACAGCTACTTTAGGTCTTTGATAGAACACAAATTCTAAGATAATTATGCCAGGAAGAATTTTCTTTTCTTTTTAGTCTTCTGACTGGTTTGATGCGTCCGGCATTATCCTTAAAAGAAGTGCGAGGTGAGTTATCGAGAAATTTCTTCCGTTTGACCTTCCAAAATTTCTTGCTGGCTCAAAAAACATTATGTGTTTGTGCTCAGCCACTCGCGACAGCAGCTGTTAGGTTCGCTAACTTTTCTTTCAAAATAATTCTAGACTCTGTCGACAGAAGCAGCGCCAGTCATAGCGAGACGCCCGTACAGTGTTCTCATGCTCAGTGAGTTCAGTTTTCGAGCGACAGATGGCTCGCGCATCGAAGAAATCGCGGCCCCACTTATACTCGGGCGCGATTTTTTGGCGAATAATCATCCTACTGACATCAAACAAGTCTTGTGGATACGAGTCAAAGAGAAGGCTCTTAATTAAAGACGATATGGGCTAAGCAAAAAATTGGATTTCGTTTGTGACCTATCGCACCTCAACATTTATGCCTTTATAGCAGTGATTCATCTCTTCCCCATTGTAGCACTCCAGCACTCCCCCCCCCCCCCCCTCCCCGCTACGAGAAGCTACCCAACATTTCTGAGAATGTCCCCTCAAAAATTATAAAACTCACCTTACATCTTAATTTCCACCATCATCTCTAAAGTAGCCCCTCGCGCTTGTATACAAAGCTTCTAGCGTTTTTCCCACTGTTGTTTGCAGTCAGTGCTTAATTTCTAAAATTTTATGTGCCGTAGCTCGCCTCTTCAACCATACACCCCCACATGCCTGTGAAGACTGCGATTCTGCCCTGTCGCTAAGTATCGCCAAAATACCCGAAAAGTACCGTGTTAACTAATGCAGTCAAAATCAAGTCGTATCTAAGTAGACGTTTCTCCAAATTTTACTTCCCAACACAATTTCTGACCGTGCATCTATCCCAGTTTAGCATAGAATAACCATATTAAATAAGATTTAATGACATTGACAAAAAAAGAGAAAAAAAACCATTTGCTTCTAACATCAATAAACAAAAGAATACCAAAGTTGAGTGAACGACTCTCATTCAAAGTAATCACAACCCGTGTGGTTTGACAGCTACCCACCTTTGAATAACCCACTATAGAATGTTAGAATCTTATCTTGTGTGTTGTGACGATGGTCGCGATATCGACGTCAGCTGGGTGGTCCTGGTGAAAGGCTGAGATCTGTTCCCACGGTCGTGTGATTGTAGCTGATGAATTTTCCCCGTAATCGGGCGGGCGGTGGTATTCATTAAGCTGCAAATCTGATTACAGTGGCGTTTTGCAGGCCACAGGCTGGTCGATGTAACTGTTGTTACAGATGTCCGTATGTGCACAGTATTAATGTTTCTGGCGCAAACAATTTAAGTTTACTTATGCCACACACAGTTTATAAAACTTGCCGACCGCGAATTCTGTAGAAAGTCAATTCGTATTATGAGTGCCGCGATCGCGAAAAACCGTCATGGGCGGGAATCTACTCACACACAATAGACAGTTCGCATAAGCTCAGAACGACTGTTACTGATTATAGGCGTCCGGTAGTTCATCGAAACGCGAATAAATACGTAAGTTCACAGTACTTGAGTGTACGAAAACACAGTCAAAATACAAGCGCAGTTCAATTCACAGACACAGAGCTACAATACCGTCCATTCTCGGTTGCATTGTCATAGTTACTTCGTCTCACGGCACAGTCTCAGTATTTACTTCTCCCAGTTTCTACACTCACTATTATCATATCACTTCCTGGTATAAAACAATCATTAAAAACGTACATCGCTTGCCACTAAACTCAATCTTCACCAGCTCGTAAAAGTCACGACTCCCACAGTAAAACATGTGTCCGCCTCTCTAGCTACCCAAAAACACACACCCGCTTTGTTGGATCAACCATCGATATTGCTCTCCCTCAATACTCTCGCCCACAGTTTATACAATATCAAAGTAAATTACGTATATCTTTACACAACTATTTTCTACCAAACTTATTACAGTAAACGATAAACAAAAAAATTTAAAGCTTTCCACAATCAATAAACTCTAAACATATTTATCTACTTACAAAAAAGAAATAATTTCCAGTTACATATTACATCTAGAAAACAACTTTTATCTCTATGTTACAGGACAAACGAAAAATGCTCTACAACATCAAAGATATATGAACAGACGGAAAAAAAGGAAAAAAAAACAAGATAAATATATATCTATCGCAAATAACGATGTCTTCACATGTTGTATCTTTTATAGCCGATGATGGTCTGTTGCTTGGCCGAAACTTATATCTTTAATAAAATGACATACAACTGTTGTGACAAATAATGTAGGCTGATGTTAAGAACGCAACCTTATAATATTCTTAACGGCTCTGCGGCCGGGTCATAACATCATCTTCAGGTGAGGTGCTAAATCTCGCCAGAACGTATTCCTACTGTGAGAGAACATCGGCACTTTTCCTACCATATACTGGGAGCGTATCTACAAAGATAGGACGGACATGAAGAATATGCAGCACTAGAAGTGTGTTTTGTCCGCCAACCAGGATTAGAGCTTGCTTTGGCTTGGTTAAAGATAACCTAGAATTAAGGAACTCTCGTATTTACAAAATCCATTTCCATTGTGGGAAAACGTATATTGACCAGACAGTTCGCACCGTTCATAACAGATTTGTTGAACATTGTCACCACACACTATTTCTACAACCCAATAAAACTGCGGTATTGGAGCACTCTCTCGCCGAGAGACACAGAATGATATATGACGAGAAACTGGTAGTTGCTCCTGTGTCTCACTGTTGAGGTTCTGTATTAAGTGAATCAACTGATATTAGAATGACGATGTTTTTGTAAATGGAGACAAAGGCTACTCTTCAAGTAAAATGTGGAATCTCGTTTTATCTGATATTAGAAAACGACGGTCTTTGACTCGACTGGCAGAATCGGGATGTTGCGACATACATACTCGGTAGCGAATTATCGTTTTTGCGCCTTTACCACAGACGTGCTGTACTTTCACTTTGCATTAGGTGGCAACACGATGATTTTTGGCGCAGGCGCCGTTGGTTTCCCGCGGCGTATAAAAGTACCACCCAACTGCGCTTGTGCGCTGGCTCTCGTCTCAGAGATAAGCCGGTTCCACTCTTGGTGGTAGAAAATTTTCACTACCAGTATTTGGCCGGCCAGGGGAAGAGAGGTGGTGAGGTAAAACTCCTGTCACTAGTCTTTGCACCAGCGTCTCCGCAATCACTACGTTTACAAGCGACACAACCTCAGAAGACGAAAACCGAAATTCTAAAACCATTTTCTGTTGTGTTTGCATGTTAAAGGATGAAGCTGTTTTTCTAGACCGGTCAAAGATCAGTTTTTCGAGCGTCAGTTGTTTTAAAAAAATTGCATCTGGTAATCAGCTGTTCCGGCTTCTGATTTAGTCAGCACAACGACTGTCTCTTTTCAGTCAAACGTATCAGAGGTAGGCAATTTCATGCTCAGTTTAATATTTCTATTTCCCTTTAACTGCACAAAATGTCACTCCTTCCAGATTAGCTCAAATGGCTCTGAGCACTATGGGACTTAACATTTGAGGTCATCAGTCCCCTAGAACTTAGAACTACTTAAACCTAACTAACCTAAGGACATCTCACACATCCATGCCCGAGGCAGTATTCGAACCTGCGACCGTAGCAGTGGCGCAGTTCCGGAGTGCCTAGAACCGGTCGGCCACCGCGGCCGGCTCCAGATTAGCCAAAAAATTTTAAAAACAAGATGTAACCTAACAACACAAGCACGTTTCAAAACCAGTTGTGTATTTAAATGGCAGCGAAATTCGATTATCGAAGTTGTAATGTTATCTCAAAAAAATAAAAGAGGAACTGGATTTTGAATTGAAACGCTTCCGAAAACTATTTGGTCGAAGTCGAAACACATTACTGTGACCACAGTTCGAGTAGAACAAGGAAAGATATCACAATATAAAATCTACTCTAAATGTCATATCCAGTTAATGGCTAAGTAAGACTTACTTTTTTACCTACTTGCGTAGTCATCAGGTTCAGAGTCTTTGTTGATTAGCAGGTATATTTGTTGACGGAGGAGTGTGATAACGTGAAGTATAATGCGATAAAATATTTTGCATTAAATTATAAAAACATTAATCGGACTTCTTGAAAGAAAATTTAGACTGCGTGGTTCGACTTTTGTCACGTGCACCCAGCACATAAAGGCGCGCTAACCGACACGTCACAAAACCAGTCACTTCCAACGTAATTAGAGCTGAAACATTTAAAAGAAGCTATACATATCATTAGTAAAGGATAGTGGCATCATTTCAAATGAATAAAAACATTTAAGAAGTTAAAGACAACTGTTAGTACTCAATGTTTACAAGGAGAAAATAATATGGCGTGCTTACAGTATGGAAGACGACAGACAACAGGCAGATTCTAGGATGTGATTCGTGACTCAAACTTTTTACGTCTGAATACCGTCATTCATCTCAGAAATTATACGTGATGACAGTATTACATGAAACAAGGAATTTTTGTTTTAAATAAAATACGTTAATTTATAAAACGTGGAAATCAAGCAGCTAGAACCGCATTCACAGAATTGATATTGGAGTGTTAACACGACCGACCAGAAGCGGCATTGGGAAACTGATTTATGAAATCTGGTTTTGGGAGCTATATGTAAACATAGTGATTGTGATTGTCACATGAAAAAGATAAAACAGTGCTAGTTGTATTAGGTCGGGTACTTATCTGTACGTGGCCAATCTAGAATTCTTGAACGTTGTACTGAACTGAAATATACTTAGGATTTTAAGTGACGCATTGATGTATTCGTTAGCAGAATATATAGAGACGACAGTTTTGAATTATGCGGGAAGTGATTAGTCGTTTGGGCTGTAGTGGTTTGCACTGAAGCTTAGTTAGAAACATTCTTGATGTAGAACTGAAAGTAGTTTACGCCAAAGTAAATTACAGTGGTCGCGACAAGCGGCCCACTGTAGACGGTGATGCAGCATTCCTGCATCTGCTCTCCTGTAACTCGTTCCTTGATAATGCGACTCTATCGGGACGCGCGTTCCAAAACGCCGCGCATGAAAACGTGATTTTTCTGTGATTCATACCTTGAGTTCTATTGGTGATACAAAGGTAGGCTCAAGTGTATCTTATAGCTCTTGTGCTAGGGACCATTTTTATACGCAACAGAAGGATCTTTTTGCTGTAACTATCCTGCGATACACGGTCAGACTATAAATATTGCACACGTCCTCCAGCTTAGGGAAATGAAGCAAATCGGCTGGTTCTTTTTGCATCACGGGTGGCCTATGGTGCGTCTTAAGGGGTTTATGGAGACAACATTTAGTTCATGGACGGCTCCTGAAAAATCCCGAAAAACATGGTTTCTGGGTACCAATCCGAGCCGCGGATTCCAAGATGGCTATGAACAGCAAATGTCTGAAATGTTTACGATACATTCCTAAGATCCCGATCTCGAACAACCTTGAATATTTTCTCGATATATTTCTCTGTTTTAGCGATACAAAGGTTCAAAGCTACCCTAATTGTATACGTAAAATACGCACCAAAAATCCGATGTGAGTCGAAAGCGTAGTTTATAAATTGACTTAGCACAGAGAAATATGCTGTGAAGTGTCTCCATTATCATCAGGAGCGTTCTGGGAACTCCATGTTGTAGTACTGAAGGACATGTGGAATTTTTTATCTCGTAAAATCCTATCCGAGTTGTAAAAATAAGTTCTACATCTACATATATACTCCGCTAGCCACCAAGCGGTGTGTGGAGGAGGGCAAAAATTCACGCCAAAGTCATATTTCCCCCCCCCCCCCCCCCCCTCTGTTCCACTTGCGGATCGCGCGAAGGAAAAACGACTGTCTGAACGCCTCAGTACCAGCTCTTATTTCCCTTATCTTTGAATCATGATCATTGCGCGATTTGAAACTTGGTGGTAATAATATATGCTCTACATCCTCGGTGAAGATTGAATTTCGGAATTTAGTGAGCAGCCCCTTCTGTTTAGCGCGCCGTCTATCTGCAAGTGTGTCCCACTTCAAACTTTCTATGAGATTTGTAACGCTCTCGCGATGGCTGAATGTACCAGTCACGAATCTTGCCGCTCTTCTTTGGACCTTCTCAACCACTTGAATCAGACCCAACTGGTAATGGTCCCATACAGACGAACAATAGTCTAAGACTGGACGAACTAACGTATTGTAAGCTATTTCCTTTGTTGAAGGACTGCATCGCTTCAGGATTCTACCAATAAACCGCAATCTATAGTTCGCCTTACCCGTTACTTGTGTAATCTGATCATTCCATTTGAGATCATTTCGAATAGTCACACCCAGATTCTTGACGGACGTTACCACTTCCAAAGACTGGGCATTTATCTTGTACTCGTACATTAGTAGGGATTTTCACTTTGTTATATGCAGTAGGTTACACTTACTAATATTGAGAGATAACTGCCAGTCATTACACCACGCATTTATTTTCTACAAATGCTCATTGATTTGTTCACAACTTTCGTGTGATAATACTTTCCTGTATACTACAGCATCTTCGGCAAACAGTCGAAGGCCGCTGTCAATACCATCAACCAGATCGTTTATGTAAATCGTAAAAAGCAGAGGAACTATTACGCCGCCCTGGGGCACACCTGAAGTTACGCTTGTTTCTGTTGAAGTCACCCCGTTCAGGACGATGTACTGCTCCCTGTCTGTTACAAAAATTTCTATCCAACCGCATATGTTATCGGATAGACCGTAAGCGCACACTTTTTGTAGGAAGCGACAGTGCGAAACTGAGTCGAGCGCCTTTAGAAAGTCGAGAAATATGGCATCAACCTGGGAGCCGGTGTCTGGAGCCTGTTGTATATCATGCACAAAGAGGGCCAGCTGTGTCTCGCATGACCGCTGTTTCCTAAAACCGTGCTGGTTTCTGCAGATGAGCTTCTCAGAGTCTAGAAAGGTCATTATGTCTGAACACATAATATGTTCCATGATTCTACAACAAATCGATGTCAGTGAAATTGGTCGGTAATTACGTGCATCCGATTTTCTACCCTTTTTATAGATTACTATGACCTGGACCTTCTTCAAGTCCCGTGGAACCTTCCGCCTTTCCAATGATATCTGATAGACAACAGATAAGAATGGTGCTATATTTGTAGCATAGTCAACATAAAATCTTACGGGGATACCATCTGGGCCAGATGCCTTCCTGGCGTCTAAGGATCTTAACTGTTTTACAATCCCAGATACACTAAAAACTATGTCAGCCATCCTTTCGTTTGTTCGATAATTGAAAGGGGGAATGGTGCTGCAGTCCTCTATCGCAAACGAGTTTTTGAAAGCTAGGTTTAGAATTTCGGCCTTCTTTTTATCATCATCAGTTACATTGCCCATACTGTCAGCAAGAGAAGGTATTCAATTATTTATAGCGTTCACAGATTTTACATACTGTAAGGTGTCAGGCAAATCCAACACCTTCCATGAAAACCCTGACATGATAGCAAATCCGACAGTATGTCACATAATTCCGAATAAATCCTGACATTAAATTAACCAAAGTAATACGATCAACGAGTGAGCAAATGAAATACCACAGACTAACACAAGAACGCCTAAATGTATGTCATACCTTCTCACCGTGAAACAGACGCATTTCTGAGGGGAGAAACGAGAATAGAAGCAGAGAGCAGAACCATGTTAAGCTAGAAAGCTCTACGATAAGGGACGGACACCCACGTCGCCAGCCGACCGCCAAAACCACCCCCCCCAGCCCATGTTAAAAGATAGAGCCCTCCAGAAGAACACTAAAAGGGCCACACCAGCTGCAAGTTTTAGCGTGAGACTTTTTCACATCTCTGTTACGCTGCAAACATTAAAAACATTGCCCCACCACGAAAAGTATAACGTTTCTCATTGGATAGACAGAATTTTTGTAGGCGGAGCTTAAGGTTAACATTGAGACCCTGATTGGTCAGTTGAAAACACAGCCAGATAGCTTTTCTAAAACCAACTTCGGAAAATTGTAGTAAGGAGAAGTTAGGAGAGAGTTGCTTCCGAGATGGCCAGATGTGTGGAGCTGTGCCGCCCGCCGCCCCCTGACGCTGCTTAAACACCGACAAGGTAATGAAAGCTCGCGATGCCGCATTTTTGAGCGGATAAGGCTTCACTCAGAACTGCAGAAGTCTCATCTGTTACATCCCCTTTTTACGTAATACTAGTGTCGATCGTCAATTAAATCTCATGGTGTTCACATTTGCTACTTGAAGTAAAAATCTGAAACGCGATGATTTTTCTGTTATATAATTATTGAGAAGCCACATCAGCCACTGTAATTTACGACAAGTTAGATAAGTAATTAAAGATAATTGAGGTTCACTGTAGACCATTTTGATAGTTTTCTCTTTTGTGAAGCTTAATTTAAACCTACATTATAGATGTGATATGGCATAGGTCATCCTTCGATCCATTATAGAACTTGGAAAACTTGGAAACCCATTCAGGGAATATTCGTTCACATTTTTGTTGAACGCAGTTGGTTTTTATCATCCTGTATTAAAATATTTCCTTTTATCAATAGTGCAATTTATAAACAATGTTTTGTGAGTAGAATAAAATTGGAAATGGTAAACTTAACTGTTTTTTCGACGTTATTTTACCAGCTAACTAAAAATAGGAAAGCCTTGAACCCCTTCCACTAAATTTAGTTAGTATTAAGATTCTTTTACAGGGAGTGCAGTGGAGCTGACGCTGAAATCATTAAGTATTTGATTATATCATCGCTAGTCTCACTGAACTCTTCTAAACTCTACATGTCATGTGTGGTCTGGCGTCTCCTTACCAGCAACAGGTCCCAGGTTCAAACTAGTCAATTCCCTAAAAAACACGCTCAGAGCGTCGTTGCGCGAAAGTGGTAGGTAGACACGACTTAGAACAAACAGACACCACGCAGAATGTTAGAATATGACCAAAATTTTTTGGTGTTATTTTTAAAATCTGCAGATAAAATATTGCTTTCAAATTCGTTAAAAGAATCTCTCTTTGTCCTTCTGACAGCTGCTTTCATTTCGCGTGATTTCTGTCTGTCAGCGGGGCAGTGACTATGTTGCATGTTGTTTCATTTAGATATGAGTAAAATATCAAAATTTTACAAATCATTAAGTTCTTTTCATATGAGTGACTTGACCTGCTGAAAGGGGGTCAAAGAAGGGAACCAGTGGAAAGATGCTCCAATGGGAGTGAATATGCTCCTGTTTGAAAGACTCTGACTGAAAGGTGGGGTACCGGCTGCCTCATTCAATCTTCCTCAGCACATGTAAAAATTTCCCCCAAAATTTTGGCATGCGAATATATTCTCCCTTTCTCATGCCAAGGCGAAAGGAGACAGTAGGAGCAGGAAAGAGGCAGAAATGTAATAAATACTGAGAGATAGTAGACAGTAGTTGCAGTACAGAAAGAGTGTAGGGGACAATGACAGTGTTAGAGAAAGAGAGGGACACAATGGCATTGTAACATAATTGGCAGTGACGGAACGGTGCTAGGAAGAGAGTGACAGAGATAGTGCCAATGGAAGAGGAATAAAGAGAAGGAGAGAGTGGACGTGGATAAGAGCCAGTGCTAATGAGAGACAGAGTCTATGACAAGAAGGAAGAGAGATATGATGATAGTGAGAAGACACAGCAGCAGTGGATAAGCACGAATGACATAGCAGCAGTAAGAGAGAGCAAGACAGAGTTAGTGACAGTGAGAGGGGGCAGTAGGAGCAGAACAGAATGGAGGAGGGAGTGACTGTGAGACAGGAGTCAGTGACATTTAGTGAGACACAGAGAGATAATGATAATCAGTAAGCCTGAATGACTGAGTGAGAATGGGCAAGTGGGAGTGGATGCGTATGAGCGACTTACAGCGATGGACTAGTGGGTGTGAGTGAGTTACAAGGGTCACTCCAAAAGAAATGCACACTATTGCAGTAAAAATACAGTTTTCATTCTCCATGTGTGAAAGTTTTACAGTGTGTAGATACATTCTTCCTGCTTGTTTTCAAACTTAGTTCAACCTGTTCCCGTGAGTGGCGCCATCACAGCACGTCTTCAAGATGGCTGCTGCACTTGACGTTCATCAGAAGCTATGTGCTGTCATAGAATTCCTGTGCTGTGAAAACGAGACAGTGGGAAACATCCACAAGAGGTTGAAAAGGGTGTATGGAGATGCTGCTGTCGATCGCAGTACAGTTAGTCGGTTGGCAAGCAGGTTACGTGATGAAAGCGGGCACAGCAATATTGAGGATCGTCCTCGCAGCGGCAGGCCTCGTACTGCACACACTCCAGACAATGTGCAGAGAGTTAAAGAAATGGTGACTGCTGACAGACTCATCACAGTGAACGAATTGTCACGCTGTGTTGGGATAGGGTAAGGAAGTGTTTGCAGAATACTGGAAGTGTTGGCATTAAAAAAGGTATGTGCCAGGTGGGTTCCCAGGTTGTTGATAGTGGTTCACAAAGAAACAAGAAAAACGGTATGCAGCGAACTTTTGGAACAGTACGAGAATGGTGGAGATGAATTTCTTGGAAGAATTGTGACAGGTGATGAGACATGGCTCCATCATTTTTCACCAGAGACGAAGAGGCAATCAATGGAGTGGTATCATGCAAATTGACCCAAGAAAAAAATAATTAAAAACCACACCTTCTGCTGGAAAAGTTTTGGCTGCGGTGTTTTTCGATTCCGAAGGACTCTTGCTTGTGGACATCATGCCAAGTGGAACCACCATAAATTCTGATGCATATGCGACGACACTGAAGAAACTTCAAGCTCGACTGAGTCGTGTTCGACCACATCGGCAAAAACAAGATGTTTTGCTGTTGCACCACAATGCACGGCCACATGTCAGTCAAAAAACCATGGAAGCGATCACAACACTAAAACACCCGTCTTACAGTCCTGACCTGGCTCCATGTGACTATCGTCTCTTTGGAAAACTGAAAGACTCTCTTCGTGGAACA
Organism: Schistocerca piceifrons; assembly: GCF_021461385.2. Classification (NCBI taxonomy): domain Eukaryota; kingdom Metazoa; phylum Arthropoda; class Insecta; order Orthoptera; family Acrididae; genus Schistocerca; species Schistocerca piceifrons. Next base: position 315,040,709 of record NC_060139.1, on the reverse strand, counting down.
AGGTTTGAAGATGATTACTTCCTTATGCACACTGCCAAACAGTGGCAGCAACAGGTTGGTCCAGAATTTTATCTTGCGGTTATAGAGGCGCTGGTTCCAAGATGGCGTAAGGCAGTTGAGAGGGATGGTAATTATGTGGAGAAATGAAAATATTCTTCCTAAAGGATGTATCTACACACTGTAAAACTTTCAAACATGTAGAATAAAAGATGGATTTTAAAAAAATAGTGTGCATTTCTTTTGGAGTGAACCTCGTACAATTAGGGGAGCTTGTGGGAGTGAGAGGTGAGTTGCATGTTAAATAGAGCGCCAATATGTTCTGAAGCCAAAATTTTTGGGAAAATTGTTAAAGAAGCCGAGGGAAGTAGATTGAGGCACCTGGTGCCTCACTTTTCATTCAGAGCATTCAGATGTGAATTAGCCTTTTTTGTGATCCGATAGGAGCATTTTCCGCTGGTGTTTTAAAAGGTTCGCCGCGTGCTGTAAGAGTCAGTTGCGGTGAGATTTAGCAAACAGCGTTCTCACCTGAAGAAAAATTGCTGAAGTATCGTGTCAAGGTGATTGTACGATCCGGTTGCAGAGCTGACGAGAGCAATGGGAAAGTTTACGTACCCATAGAACCGCCGTATGTGTGACATCGAGTTAGTTGAGCAGTGCTCGAGTTAGAGACACTGAAACCTACCCTTAGAAAAATTTTTTGAATGATTGTGCTGATAAGCCCCTTTCGTTATTTGATTTTCAAACAGCTGAGCAAAACTGAACGTACTCAGACATTTCTCTCTTTACTTATTCTGATCATCACTAAAGTGACACACAATATTTTTAGCGCAACGCAATCTGACTTTCAATAAGCCCTACAAAAGAATGGCCCTGACTAACAATAACCTAAACCTTTCACGAATCGCTTACCTCACAAAAATCTTCGTTACTCGAACTACTCCAATACAGCGAGCGCCAATACTGCCAGATACATAAAAGATTCTAACTACTGAAGAGACTAGCTACTGATAGGCATAGTTAGCAAATGAAAGATTTTGATAGAGAAGAAACAATGTATTTACTTTAATAGTGTTGAAAAGTCATTATATATATAGCAGTTCGTGACATCCAGTCTTACAAAATTACTCTCTCTGATGGACACATGTCCAAATCATCCATTCTCAAAACTCCGCCATCTCTCTCCCCACACCCACCATTGCTGGCGGCTCACCTCCAACTGCGCAACGCTACGCGCTGTTCACATCCAGCTGCCCAACACTGCAATAGCGAATATTACAACAATGCCAACCAACCGCAGACTGCACACAGCACAGCCAGCGATTTTCATACAGAGCGCTACGTGGCGTTACGAACATAAAGCCCTAAACAGCCTACTTACAACAGGAACGTGTGTGGCCTGCCGACAGGTACTCGGTGGACTCTAACCTGGTGTTCTTCCTGAACCGGACGCACTGGCCGCAGTACCACTACCTGCTGCCGTGGGACTACCGCACGGGCGAGTTCGGCTCGTACGACGACGACTGCGTGACGACGGCGATCCGCGTGTGGGTGGCGCTGGGCTGGGCGTGGGGGCTGCGTACCGTGGGCCGCGACGCTGTGCGCCGCGCGCTCGCCGCCTCCGACGACGTCGTCTCCGCGCTCGAGGAGGAGGGTCGCCGCGTCGCCAAGCAGTCGCTCTTCCTGCAGTAGGGCGGCCCGCCTCTGCTCTGTCCAGGTGGGTTCCAAACGCTCGTCACTTAACGACGCTGTGGCGAGGTCTGCGAGGAAGACTGGCCGCGGCGCATGCGTTGCAGCACGTGACACTACAGGTCTACATCTACATCTACATCCATACTCCGCAAGCCAGAGGGTACTTTGAGTATATCGGTTCTCCCTTCTATTCCAGTCTCGTACTGTTCGTGGAAAGAAAGATTGTCGGTATGCCTCTGTGTGGCCTCTAATCTCTCTGGATTTATCCTCATGGTCTCTTCGCGAGATTTACCGAGGAGGGAGCAATATACTGATTGACTCCTCGGTGAAGGTATGTTCTCGAAACTTCAATAAAAGCGCGTACCTAGCTACTGAGCGTCTCTCCTGCAGTCTTCCACTGGAGTTTATCTATCATCTCCGTAGCGCTTTCGCGATTACTAAATGATCCTGTAACGAAGCGCCCTGCTCTCCATTGGATCTTCTCTATCTCTTCTATCGACCATATCTGGCACGGATCCCACACTGGTGAGCAGTATTCAGGCAGTGGGCGTACAAGTGTACTGTAACCTACTTCCTTTGTTTTCGGATCACATTTCCTTAGGATTCTTCCAATGAATCTTAGTCTGGCATCTGATTTACGACAATCAGCTTTATATGATCATTCCATTTTAAATCACTCCTAATGCCTACTCCCAGATAATTTATGGAATTAACTGCTTCCAGTTGCTGACCTGCTATATTGTAGCTAAATGATAAAGGATCTTTCTTCCTGTGTATCCGCAGCACATTACACTTGTCTACATTGAGATTAAATTGCCTTTCCCTACACCATGCAGACCATTCGTTGCAGACCCTCCTGCATTTCGGTACAATTTTCCATTGTTACAACCTCTCGATGTACCACAGCATCATCCGCAAAAAGCCTCAGTGAACTTCCGATGTTATCCACAAGGTCATTTATGTATATTAAGAATAGCAACGGTCCTACGACACTCCCCTGCGGCACACCTGAAATCACTCTTACTTCGGAACACTCCTCTTCATTGAGAATGACATGCTGCGTTCTGTTATCTAGGAACTCTTCAATCCAATTACGCAATTTGTCCGATAGTCCATATGCTCTTACTTTGTTCATTAAACGACTGTGGGGAACTGTATCAAACGCATTGCGGAAGTCAAGAAACATGGCATCCACCTGGGAACCCGTGTCTATGGCCCTCTCTCTCTTACGAGAACCAGCGGCCGACACGAGCGGGGAGCGAATTACGATTTCAGACGTGTTTTTAAATGCATGCAAACTCTCCATAGCACACGACAAAGTTAATACTCCTAGCGGATACCTTTTCCTAGACATATTGATTTCACGTGGTCCGAGCGTTCGCTGTGCTGCCGGGCAAGGCGACTTTAGTTCAATTCTTTTATCTTGGCGGCTCGCGCATGTCCGCCCAGACGCGGGAGACTGCTGCATTGCCAGCTGCACACGACGCACGCGCCAAGAGAAGCAGCGCCATAGTATAGCATAGTTCGCAAGCTTACGTTTAGGGGGGAGCGCGCTGTTTATCAAGTAAAGCCACCACGGCCACATGAACCCTTTCGCTGCTACACACGTGCTCCCCGCATTCCGCGCTGTGCGCGATTTTGTCACTGCACTGCTCGCCTGTGCAGACACATGGTGTTCCCACTGCTTTGACACTCTTATCATTCGATTACACAAAAACTATTTGGCCCAAAAATTAGATTTTTACACATCTTCTTGACTAATACCTTCCCCCATAAATGACCTAATTTTGTTTCGATGTTCAACGCAGTTATTATGCAGCATTAAATGTAGTAAGCCATTGCACGAAATTTTGAAGAGTTTGCAGAGATAAAAGTATACTTTCCGTATGGTCTATTTTAGTTGCCACAATGTTGAGAATGAAATGTGGACAAGATACCTAAATTTCATATAAAATTTACTGTATAACAATATCTCATTTAATTTAAGTATCACATAGGTGTCGTATGTAATATTCAGAAATATTCCATCTTTCGTGACTGTAACAAAAGTTCTTTTTACACCGAGCACGTTTGGCTTTATTTTAAAGCACTTTAATCAATCAAAAGGAAGTAGACAACATACATTAAACAAAACTGTGGACTTACAAACACATTAGGACTTGAACATACCATCTGTCAGTGAAGTCCTCATGTCAAATATAATTTTTGTGTGTGGCACACACAAACAGCATTTATTTGCTAAAACACTGATCAGCCAGCACAAACGTTGAATATTGTGTTACCGCAGCACAAAACTACGAAAGGTGACTTGACAATGGAGGAGACAAAATACTGTCCACTGACGATGCTTCAAAAGAGAGAAACGCGTCTGGTCTAAATAAGTCGCTTATTACAGTTGCAGAAGAGGAATATATTTCAATACCATTGGTAAAACTGCGACTGTGGAACAAAAACAAGAAAGAGAACATGAGTACCATTGCGTATGTGCCATACCTTTCAGTGATTGAAGTGCTTTAAAATAAAGCCAAATGCGCCTAGTGTAAATAAAACTTTTATTACAGTCGCGAAAGACGGAATATTTCTCAATATTACATACGACACCTATGTGATACTTACATTAAATGAGATATTGTTATACAGTAAATTTTATATGAAATTTAGGTATCTTGTCCACATTTCATTCTCAACATTGTGGCAACTAAAATCGACCATACGGAAAGTATACTCTATGGACCTGCAAACTCTTCAAAACTTCGTGCAATGGTTTACTACATTTAATGCTGCGCAATAACTGCGTTGAACATCGAAACAAAATTAAGTCATTTATGGGGGGAAGGTATCAGTCAAGAAGACGTGTAAAAATCAAATTTTTGGGCCAAATAGTTTTTGTGAAACCGAACGATAAGTGTCAAAGCAGTGGGAACACAATGTGTCTGCACAGGCGAGCAGTGCAGTGATGACAAAATCGCGCACAGCGCGGAATGCGGGAAGCACGTGTCTGCAGCAGCGAAAGGGTTAATGAAGAGATAAAGCACCAGAAATTTCAAAAAATTGCATTCAAACGAATAAAATTCGTGAGGTAAGGCACTTCAATATTGTTTTTAAATAAAGGGAATATTAAGCACTGCACAAGGATTGAACTCACAACCTTTCGCTGAGCAGCCCAACACCGTAACCACTACGCTAGCACAACTCGTCTGTCAAAGTAACTCCATGAGAATCTTAACACGTCACGCAAAATACTGACAAACACTGTTGGTATGACTATGAATTACTCACGCTTCGTCGAAGTACAGTGGGAAATAAACAATTACCGCTGTTCTTTATTGCGAAAAAGCGGTTCGTGAGATTGATACAAACACCTTTCCTTGCTATCGCCTGAATGAGGAGTCTTATTGCTTGTTTGGTTTAATTAATTAATAGAATATGAAGCAATTGGTATAAAGAATGCTTTTTCCAAACATTCTATAAAAGAAAGTCTGCTATCAAGACATTGCTTTTGTTCTATTACTTTATTTATGACTGAACGTTTCTAATACTGAGGACACTCGTCCATGTTCTGCACTGCAGTCGAGATCTGGCAACGTCGTTCTCTGTTCATTGGCTGACTGTGTTTCGTGACGTCAGATGCGCAGAACGAACCTAAACTCGGCCGTCAACATAAATGACACGCACTTTAGTGTGACATCACAAGTTCGTTGCGCGGACCGTTTTTCTCGAGGGGCCCCATGTTAAGGCGTGAAAACTCATGTTTGCGCAGTTGGAGATACGCTGAAGAGCCAAAGAAATTGGTACACCTGTCTAATATTGTGTAGGGCCCCCACGAGCACTCAGAATTGCAGCAACACAATGTGGCGTGGCCTCAACTGATGGTTCAAAATGGTTCAAATGGCTCTGAGCACTATGGGACTTAACATCTGAGGTCATCAGTCCCCTAGAACTTAGAACTACTTAAACCTAACTAACCTCAGAACATCACAAACATCCATGCCCGAGGCAGGATTCGAACCTGCGACTGTAGCAGTCACGCGGTTCCAGACTGAAGCGCCTAGAACTGTTCGGCCACATCGGCCGGCCTCGACTGATGTCTGAAGTAGTGCTGGAGGGAACTGTCACCATGAATCCTGCAGGGTTGTCCCTAAATCCTTGAGAGTACGAGGGGGTGGAGATCTCTTCCGAACAGCACGTTGCTAGCCATCCCAGATATGCTCAATAATGGTCATGTCAGGGGAGTTTGGTGGCCAGCGGAAGTGTTTAAACTCAGAAGAGTGAGTGTTCCTGGAGCTACTCTGTAACAATTGTGGACGTGTGGGGTGTCGCATTGTCCCGCTGGAATTGCCCAACTCCGTCAGAAAGCACAATGGGCATGAATGGATGCTTGCGTACGTGTCACCTGCCAGAGCCGTATGTAGACTTATCAGGGGACCCATATCACTTCAACTGCACACTCCCCAGACCATTCTAGAGCCCCCACCAGCTTGATCCGTCCTCTACTGACATGCAGACACATCTTTGGGCGGGTTTAGTGACATCTCTGAACATCAAAGGGACTGTGTCTGTGATACAATATCCACAGTCAACGTCCATCTTCACGAGTTCTAGAAACTGGGGTGATGCAAAACTTTTGTGGTGTGTGTAATTTCAAAGCTCATTCTATATATTTTTTTCACTTGAATTCTTAACATTTAATATTTTACACATTAACTCATTTGTAAAGTAATCAAACATTTGAAGCTGTTTTATATGTGGAACATCGATTCTTTAAAGAATCGGTGGCGCGGGGGGGGGGGGGGGGGGGGCGGGGAAGAGAGGGGTGACGTTACTGCTATTTATGTAAACGACGAATATTACATCTTTCACTTGAGAATGGCATAACACTGAACAACAAATTTGAGGTGAAAGTGAGTAAATTGCACGATTTTGAGTTAGTTGTGTTTATTTCAGTATAAATCGATACAAAATCATCATCTTCATAAATGTGATTCTTCAGTTTCTCCCGGCGTATTTGTTGCTCGAACAGTCCACGGGTATACTGCCGGTTCATAGTGCCCAACGGGCAGTACACCCGTGGACTGTTCGAGCATCTTCTTAAATATTTAGCTCTAATTTTTTTAAAGGTAATCTACATTTTTGTATAAATAACTCATTAACTAAATATGCATTCATGTTCCAAGATTCAGCATAACAAATTTTAAGTGAATAATTACTTGAATTATGTTATGTGTTATGCACTGATAAGTTTCAGTGTCATTCTGGAAGTACAAAAGTAAAATATTACGAAAAATTGAAGATACTATTACACAAATGAAAATACTTTGTAAGTCTACTTTGTACCGAACTATGAAAACACAAAAGAAAATATATGAATTAACTGATCACAAATGTATATAAAGGATTACAAATGTTAAATGTTCATATGTACAGTATATACAATTACATATTTTGTTCAGAGATAAATTCAGAAGATGACCGTTTTCGCTTGGTTTGACGTTTATACACATACTCGGGAACATCCCTTGTGAAAGTCCAGCAATAATCTGCTAAAATAGTAGGGCTCCACTTTCCGGCATACTTCTTCTCAAATATGGCAATATCTGCTCATGACTTACTGCACCACAATCTTTGGGGAAGAAGTCCAGATGACTATATAAGAAATGCGTTTTCAATGACATGTTGCAACCAAGTTTTTCATAAGATGACTACATGATATCTACAAACTCCTTGTTTTTCATTACTCGTTTGTTCACTAAGAACTGTAAACAGACTGTCTTAAAACATTCCCATGCATGCTTCTCATCACATTATATGATTGCACCAAAAGTATGGTCTCCAAAAAGTTCTCAGAACAGTGAGCCTACAAAGATGCCCTCCTTTACTTTGGCATCATTTAAGTAAGGGAATTCTTGCCTTGAATACTTAAAGGTGTCACCATCTTTGTTCATTTCCTTAACAAAGTTTTTCATGAGACCCGACTTCATGTGCAAGGGTGGGAGCAGAATCATTTTAGGTTGTTCTAGAGATTCGCTCTTAATGTTCTTTATACCTGGTTGAAGAGATTTTCTGATGGGCCATTCATGTTTATTGTAATGAGATGCATGAGCTCGGCTATTCCATTCACAGAGAAAGCAGCAATATTTAGTATACTGTAACTGCATATTGTAGGCAACTTGCCTACAACATATAATTGCATAGCCGTCCGGTATAATGAGTTAACGAAAAAATATTTATTCGCAAAAACTCACAATGAGAAGAAACTAAAAAAACAACAGAGAAGTAACAAAAACTAGGAGACTCTATAGTCTTATGGCAAAGATAAAAAAACAACACATGACCAAGAAAAAAAATATCTCTTGTGCACTTTTGATATCACATTGCACCAGACATGAAAAATATCACTGCCACACTATCTAATAGTAGAGCAACCACGTTCAAGTCACCACAGATCTGGCATTGAGAGTCATTATACTTGATGATTTCTAGTAAAATTTTCACGTTTTGGTATGACTTTTTCATATACACACTATGCCCAACCGGAATAGAAGGAAGCTCATTACCAATATGTAAAAGCTCTGCTTTTAAGCTCAACTTTGATGAATCAATAAATATTCTCCATTTCTCACCATTGTAATTAATTCTGAGAGCCTTCATTAGACCATTTATGTCTACAAGTGCCACAAGACTATCCTGCGTGTTAAAAAAAGCAATGAATTGTTGCTCTCTTCTGCGGTAGAATGGAACATTACATTGCTTTCCAGAAAATTGCGCTGCTGCAATCTTGATGCTAAAATCTCAGCCTTAGCTTTAGAGAGCTCCAAATCTCTAATGAGCTCACTTAACTCATTTTGATACAATTTTTGAGGATCATCAGTTGATGATATATTTGGAAGAAACTCTGGATCTTGTGATGTACATGGTTCAGGACGTTCAGAGTCCCCATCAGAAGTAATCTCATACTCTGTCAGTGGTTCAGGTATTGGCAATCCTTCCCCATGTAGAACTGGACATATGGCAAATGGAATGTTAGGGTAGATCACTGTCCGCTTCTTCTTCTTATATATTCCCTTTTGGATAGGAGGAACCATACAAAAGTAGCAGTCACTGACATGGTTGGTTGCCTCACGCCATATCATGAGCACTGTAAAGGGCATTGAACGTCCTTTCCCATGCATCCAAGTCCTGAGGTTGCTGGCACAAGTATTGCAGATCACATGTGGAGCCCAGGATTTATCCTGATCACCTATTTTGCACCCAACATAACAACTGTAAGCTTTTTTAATCAATGGAGTTATTTGCTGTTTTTGTGAAGCAAATGTCACTTCTCCACACACATAGCAAAATGTGTCAGCACTGTAAACACAAACTCGTGGCATTTTTGTTCACTTCAGCAGCAGTCAACTTGAACATCTGGTAGTTAATCTGGAAACAAATGTGCAAAACTTGTTACATGCATTAATAAAGTCACTGAAATTGAAGAAGAGGGAGAAAAAAAAGACCACTAAAATTGGTATCAGAATGTTTATATCCAAAATATAGACCAGGGACAATAATATAATCCATTGTTACTAGTTATTATGCCTTTGACAAACCATTATAATATTTGATTTTAAACTTAACATAAAAATCCGTATATAATGATCTCATCGTAATAAAACAGTGTAAAATGAAAACTAGAGCTAATTTTGAATTTTCTTTGTGATACTCGCGATCACCACATTAGAAATGATAGGAATTGGCTATTTTCGTACGATTTACATTTTCATTGTTGCACTGTGTAATAGGTAGAAATCGTGATTGTGAATAAATATAAGGGGCGATCAAAAAGTTTCCGTTTGAAGAACGTACAGCCCAGTATCGGTACGCGAATCAGGCAAAATCTCTGAGAGCACTGAGGCAATCATCCCACCGACGCACCGTGTTGAAGAAACCCTTTTGGTATAGCACTTTGTTCTGCCACTTGAAGAAGTTCGTAACTGCCTGCTGCATATACTCGTCCGACAGCAATCGTCGACCCTTCAAGGCCTTTTTTAGGAGACCGAGGTCGTGATAGGCAACGGCTTTGCCGCATTGGATCCACCGGTTCCCGTGAGATCACCGAAGTTAAGCGCTGTCGGGCGTGCCCGACACTTGGATGGGTGACCATCCAGGCCGCCATGCGCTGTTGCCATTTTTCGGGGTGCACTCAGCCTCGTGATGCCAATTGAGGAGCTACTTGACCGACTAGTAGCGGCTCCAGTCACAGAAAACCATCATAACGACCGGGAGAGCGGTGTGCTGACCACACGCCCCTCCTATCCGCATCCTCAACTGAGGATGGCATGGCGGTCGGATGGTCCCTATGGGCCACTTGTGGCCTGACGACGGAGGTCGTGATAATCGCGTAGGGGAGAGGTCAGGACTATAGGGTGGACGCTCATGTGTCTTCTACTAGCGTTGGTGTAACTTCTGCGTCATGACACTTGCGACACGAGAACGTGCACTATTATGAAGCAGCAGCACCCAGCATGAACTTGGAGCACCACTTCACAATGGTAATTTTCGACAGACATGCTGCTCCATACACATTCTTCATTCCCCGATGGATATCTACTGGTGGTGTTTCTTCGGCTGCGAAGAAAAGCACAACAGCACGTTGCTCCTGTTACAACGATACAAGTGATAGATGCAAGATAGATAAGAGAGAATGACGAAATTCAAATGAAGTATGCATGCGATCTCTTATGGGCTTCAACAGGCTCGTAAAACTTCCAAACCTAGATTTCCCAACAAGGCTTGAGAAACGCATCGTACTAGTGTATTTGTTACAGCTAAGTATCTATCAAAACCGTGCGAAAGATGAGCAAAATCTGTGACTCGTTGGATGGATGCATCCCTTGTGAGTGTCACTGACTTCTAGAATAGCAGTTCACACGAAATGCACTAGAGTAATGAGGGATGCCCAACTTCCAGACAAACACCTACTCATTTTCCACCGAAAAATGCGATTTCTGTGTCAATGGTTAGAATTAATGTTTACTACGAAGACGATCTGTTTTATTGCTTCTTGCATGCTGTTTCCTAACATACCATGCTAACTTGCTTCAGGTCCAGGGTTGCAAAGTTCTTAGCAATTTTAGTCTAAAAACCCTTGTTTAATACAGGGACTGCAATCACCGTAACACTGTTTTGTGCTGTAACGTAGTTTGTATTTGTTGTTTTTCTTGCGCGCGAATTTCCATTGCTCTGTAGCTGGTTGTTTCGAATTTATCGTTGAGTAAAACACTGCAAGTTGGCACATTTCGGGCTGACTAGCTTCCTCGAAAACCGTTTTACAGTCTCTGCTGTTCATGTTACCCTATTTACGCCTTCAGCGAATCGGCTCATATCGATTTCACCTATAATAATGAAATAACCTGTATATTTTCTATCGGATTTATGTTGGTGGGTTCGTTCCGGCATAGCTCTGGTAGTCGCGGAGAAAAAATTGGTTGTTTGAGATTTGCTACCTGGGGCAAAATTTTTTAGGCGTATGACTCCACTAACACTCTTGTTGTTCTGGACGGGATGGAAACTATGAAACGTTTCAAGGAACTTTGGGCTACTAACTGTCAGGGGCACTAAACTAACGTTAGAAGAATATGTGTTTTGCAAAAACAGACGGTACCCAATCTCATAACAACACATCCATGTGCCACTCTCTTCTCAAAATGCATATGCAAATGTTACCAAACATAAGAGAAAGGGGAGATGTAACAGAGGCAAAATCTATGTCACATCCGTGGAATGTAATCTACTTATTTTGTTTCCCGTGTCTACAAACATGTATCACGAATTATTTGGGGTGTGGACTAAAGAACCTCATGCAGACGCCTTTTCATGGGATTAGATACTATGTACCGCTTCCCCAAATACACTCTGAACCAAAAAGACGACGCACTATAAAGAAACTATCCGAATGCAATTGAAATCCGTAGATGTGAAGTACACTTACAGACAAACAAATGATTACAATGTCAGAGAAATTGGATGACTTATTCAAGAGAAAGAGCTTCACAAATTGAGCAAGCCAGTAACATGTCGTTCCACCTATGGGCATTATGTAAGCAATTATTCAGCTTGGCACTCATTGACAGAGTTATTGAATTTCTTCCTGAGGGTTATCGTGCCCAATTGTGTCCAATTGGCGCTTTAGATCGCCCAAATTGCGATCTGATTGGAGGGCCCTGCCCATAATGCTCCACATGTTCTAAATAGCAGAGAGATCGGGCGACATTGCTAGCCAAGGTAGGGTTTGGCAAGCACGAGACAAGCAGTAGAAACTCTCACCATTTGTGGGCGGGCGTTATCTTGGTGAAATATAAGGCCAGGACGGATAACCATGAAAGGCAACAGAACAGAGCGTAGAAAATCATCGACGTACCACTGTACTCAAGGGGTGCTGCAGATAACAATAAAGTGTTTCAGCTATGAAATGAAATGACGCCCCAGAGCATCATTCATCATTGTCGGGCTGTGCAATGGGTGACAGTCAGGTTGGTATTCCGCTGCTCTTCGAGGCGTCTCCAGACACGTCTTCATTGGTCATCAGAGCCTGGAATCTCACTGACTAGAGTAGAATTGTCTTCAGTGACAAGTCCCGCTTCGGGCTGAGCCCCAGTGACCGGGAAAGACATGTCTGGAGACGTCCTGGGCAGCGGTGGGATTCGTGGTGCGTCACTTTTTTTCACTTAAGGGGTATTTACTCCTTAATGAAATTTGTGTTGTTCAATCGAATAACTCAGTTCATGGAATCAATACTATAAATACGAATAATCTACATAACGACTCAGAATCACTTACATTTGTCCACCAAGCTGTCCTTTATTCAGGAACACGAATTTTCAGTAACTTGCAAGCAGCCATAAAAAGTTTAAATAATTGTAGGATGAACCTAAGGGATTTACTCCACTAACTAATTTCTTAGTATAAGCAACTGATATAAATATTATAAATAAATTCAAATAACTGACAGTTACATAAAATGTGTTCTGCACAAATTGAGTGCAGTAATGCGACCAATGTAGGTAAGTTTTGCAAACTGTTTTCTGTTAGACTATGCGTGGCTAAAGTACGCTAAGAATTATCATATGCATCTCAGTATATTATACATTTATATTTTTGTGGCCAGTTTGTTACTGATCCTTAAAAAGAAAACATAATTCATTTTTTTTACTTATTCCAGATGCGTGAGCAACATTTCATTTAGGATATGTTGAAGGAACATTTGCGTATTTCTTTTTTTGTGATTATGTATTATGTATTCTTGTTTTATGACATATTCTACATTCTTGAATATCTCCTCGCTATACATGTTTGGAACAAAACGTACGTCTAATCTGTGTAACATACTTCTTACATTCATTGCTTCGTGTTTCAGGCTGACAAAGGATGTCATCAACGAGGTAGCTGGAGAATTCACTGGAAACAGCGGACACGATTACTGGTTATCGTCCAAGTGTATCGAGGCAATGGTCTGTTTGCTGGAGACCATCAACAACTTTAGAACCTCTGCTTTTGGCCCCCATGCCCTAACTTTTTTTTGTGTAAAACCGTATTGCCGTCTCTCTCCTTCTGATTAAGTTATAATAAAAATATTTTGACCTAGAATTTTAGAATTGCTTTTACTTTTTAATGTCACCCTTCACATTTCCTGTAGTGTTGGTCTGGCTGGTGCCAGAGGTGTGGGAGTCGCCTTGCATTGTTCAAGATGCATGTTCCTGAACTATCACATTGCTCCACATTTGCAAATAGAATGTGCACGAACACAGAAAAAAATGAGACGGTCCTGCAAATATCTGGTTGCCTTCATCGATTTCCGTCATTATTATCTGAATTTCTGTTTGTAATCGTAAGTGGTATATCTTTGTTCCTGGTGGAATTGATCGCGATTCTGCACTCACAAATATGGTGGTGAGGTTATAGAAGCAGTTAAAAAATTAGAAATTACATTGTGGAAAAATAGGCAATTGATGCTTCCGTACTGGCAAAAAATACAGATAAGTGAGGATTGCTCGATTTATAGACCTTGTTTATGATAAAGAAACTGCTGTATGTGTTGCTATATCCGTCTTCAGATACACACAAGCTGTTAACTTTTTGTTAGTATGAACGAATCCTTCAAATCTATTTAAATGACTTGCTTTATTTGCTATCGATTTAGGCTCTGAAAAGGACCATCTTTAGGCCTCTATTGAGGTGTATTATGACAGTAACTGTGGAAGTATCCAGTTTATCATAGAGAAGTCTGATGAAGGTGCATAACGGCACCGAAATCAACAGTAAATAATACAAGACCTTCAAATACAGTTGAAGGCACCACCCATACCAAAAAAGAAAAAAGTTGCTGTACATGCCAGGTTAGTTAAGTCTTTCAAATGTTTGCAACTACATTGCTTCAGTGCACTGCATGGTATAAAAGATTTGGTAAGTCACCGGCGTGAAAGTCTGAGCAGGAACGCTACCAACAGTAAAGGCATAAAGACTTCAAATTACGTTCTGTCTCTAAGGTAAAAACCCTACTATTTGTACATTAATGAGCTTTTATCAGATTTATGCATATGCTGCAGTCTCACCTGATGTGAAACAGGTAATTTATATAGCTTCTGTTGAATTCTGTGTATTAAACTTGCTGTTTTTCAATGCAATCAAGTGAAAAAGATTGATAGATTAGTTTCGAGATGATTCCTCAGGATTAGTCCGTGAGAACGAATTATTACCCCTGTCTGTCTGTCTAGTAGCTGTTGGGGGCACTTTTAATAAGGTATCAAAAAGTCTACAAAGGAATGGCAGCCCATTCATCCTTAAGAGCTCAACAAGAAAGGTGTGATGTGGGAAACCAGGGTCTCGAGCAAAGCCACTGTTCTGACTCATGCCAGTGGTGTTTCATTGGGTTCAGGTCAGGATTTTGTACAGGTCAATCTATTTCAGGAATGTTATTGTCCACAGACCATTGCCTCATGTACGCTACTACATGACCGGTGCACTGTAATGCTGATACAGTCACCATATCTGAACTATTACTCTACGTTACACAGAACACAATGCTGTAAAATGTGATTATATCTTTCCTCATTAAGCGTTCTCTTAAGAGCAATAAGCGGATCACATCCTAATCGTGAAAGACACCCCCATACCATAACACCACCTCTTCTGTACTTCACTATATACTTCACTTTCATCAGTCAAATGTGTTGTGGACTCTTTCCACTACTGCAAGAATGTGTTAAGAAGCTGCCTGATAATGGTCATATGTTGGAAGACACTGTGTGCAGCTTTGCCAGAAAATCTATCTCTTGGACCTTTCATTTCATGACCGTAAATACACCATAACAGTTTTGGGTATTATTTACCAAAATACTTACAGATTTGCTCGAACAATCCACGGGTGTACTACCGGTCCATAGTGTCCAACAGGCACAATATTTCGGCATCAGACATGTCGCCATCGTCAGGTGCGCTGACGAACTGAGCACCTGAAGGCGGGCACCTGTCTTAAATCCGAGACTTTATGGACTCCCTAAAGTCCACAAAGAAGGAGTCCCGTTACGCCCAATTGTCAGCAACATTAGGGCACCAACATATTTGCTGGCCAAATACCTGGCAGAATTACTAAGCCCTAACGTGGGTAAATGCCCTCATCACGTTCATAATTCTGTGGATTTCGTAAAACGTCTCGACAACCTGAAGCTGAAAGACGCAGATATCATGGTGAGTTTTGACGTTGTTTCATTATTCGTCGGGGTGTCTCTTCGAGAGTCAGTCGAGCTTATTGCACAGAAATTTGACGAGAGGACGACCGACCTTTTCAGGCACGTCCTGACGTCCACGTATTTTCTCTTTAATGGAAAATACTACAAACAAACAGACGGAGTCGCAATGGGGAGCCCACTCTCGCCTGTGGTCGCGAATTTCTATGTGGAGTACTTCGAGGAGGAAGCTTCGGCGTCATCCAAATGGAAACCTACTTGTTTTCTCCGTTATGTGAATGACACATTCGTGATCTGACCCCATGGAAGGGACAAGCTCCTAGGCTTCCTTACACACCTGAGCTCCATACATCCGAACATCAAATTCACTATGGAGACCGAAGCAGAAGGAAGATTAACATTCCTGGATGCCATGATCAAAAGAAGAGCAGATGGCACCCTGGGCCACAGGGTATATAGGAAGAAAACGCACACCGACCTGTATTTGCTTGCGGATAGCTGCCACCACCCTTCGCAGAGGAATGGGGTGCTAAAAACACTGGTGCACAGGGCGCACACCGTCTCTGATGCAGAGTCTGGCCATGAGCTGGAACACCTCAAAACTGTATTCCGGAAAAACGGGTACTCGGAATGGCAGATCAGACGCGCTCTCCCCCACCCCCCACCCCCCACCCACCCCTCCCCTCACCTCTATAGTACAGCATGTGGAGATGGAAGAAGTCACAGAGGAAGAGATAGCCACTGCCTATACACTGTATACTGCCGCACTATTGGGGAAAATAGGACGAATATTGAGGAAAAACAGAGTAGGAACTGTCTTTTGCCCACCCAATAAAACACAGTCATTATTGGGAAGCGCCAAGACGATCTCGGTTTGCGGAAGGCCGGCATATACCAGATTCCGTGTCAGTGTGGGAAGACTTTTATTGGACAGACAGTGCGCACCATCGAAGATGGTTGCCGAGAACATCAGAGGCACACTCGACTTAGGTACCCCAACAAGTCGGCGGTCGCAGAGCACTGTTTGTCCGAAAACCACGAAATTGACTACCACCATACCAGGGTGTTGGCACAGACATCTAAATATTGGGACAGCGTCGTTAGATAGACTGTCGAAATTCGTACCAGGGACGGACTCATCAACCAAGATTGTGGCTATAACCTAAGCAAGGCGTGGGAACCAGTACTGAGTCTAATTAAAAAGACGCTCAGCAAAGAAAACGAACGGGCGACCAGGGCAGACGAGGCAACTACACCGACGCCACCACAGATGCTGACACCAGTGTCTCAGCCATGGAGGTATAAGGAGGGGAGATGGCACTATGGCCGTCTGCTGTACGTCTGTTTGAAGGCGGTGGGCGTGGTCGGCTGCCATGTTTGATTGGTCAAAACAGTGACAGGGCTCTTGTTAGAATTACGTATTCTTCATACACTCCTGGAAATGGAAAAAAGAACACATTGACACCGGTGTGTCAGACCCACCATACTTGCTCCGGACACTGCGAGAGGGCTGTACAAGCAATGATCACACGCACGGCACAGCGGACACACCAGGAACCGCGGTGTTGGCCGTCGAATGGCGCTAGCTGCGCAGCATTTGTGCACCGCTGCCGTCAGTGTCAGCCAGTTTGCCGTGGCATACGGAGCTCCATCGCAGTCTTTAACACTGGTAGCATGCCGCGACAGCGTGGACGTGAACCGTATGTGCAGTTGACGGACTTTGAGCGAGGGCGTATAGTGGGCATGCGGGAGGCCGGGTGGACGTACCGCCGAATTGCTCAACACGTGGGGCGTGAGGTCTCCACAGTACATCGATGTTGTCGCCAGTGGTCGGCGGAAGGTGCACGTGCCCGTCGACCTGGGATCGGACCGCGGCGACGCACGGATGCACGCCAAGACCGTAGGATCCTACGAAGTGCCGTAGGGGACCGCACCGCCACTTCCCAGCAAATTAGGGACACTGTTGCTCCTGGGGTATCGGCGAGGACCATTCGCAACCGTCTCCATGAAGCTGGGCTACGGTCCCGCACACCATTAGGCCGTCTTCCGCTCACGCCCCAACATCGTGCAGCCCGCCTTCAGTGGTGTCGCGACAGGCGTGAATGGAGGGATGAATGGAGACGTGTCGTCTTCAGCGATGAGAGTCGCTTCTGCCTTGGTGCCAATGATGGTCGTATGCGTGTTTGGCGCCGTGCAGGTGAGCGCCACAATCAGGACTGCATACGACCGAGGCACACAGGGCCAACACCCGGCATCATGGTGTGGGGAGCGATCTCCTACACTGGCCGTACACCACTGGTGATCGTCGAGGGGACACTGAATAGTGCACGGTACATCCAAACCGTCATCGAACCCATCGTTCTACCATTCCTAGACCGGCAAGGGAACTTGCTGTTCCAACAGGACAATGCATGTCCGCATGTATCTCGTGCCACCCAACGTGCTCTAGAAGGTGTAAGTCAACTACCCTGGCCAGCAAGATCTCCGGATCTGTCCCCCATTGAGCATGTTTGGGACTGGATGAAGCGTCGTCTCACGCAGTCTGCACGTCCAGCACGAACGCTGGTCCAACTGAGGCGCCAGGTGGAAATGGCATGGCAAGCCGTTCCACAGGACTACATCCAGCATCTCTACGATCGTCTCCATGGGGGAATAGCAGCCTGCATTGCTGCGAAAGGTGGATATACACTGTACTAGTGCCGACATTGTGCATGCTCTGTTGCCTGTGTCTATGTGCCTGTGGTTCTGTCAGTGTGATCATGTGATGTATCTGACCCCAGGAATGTGTCAATAAAGTTTCCCCTTCCTGGGACAATGAATTCACGGTGTTCTTATTTCAATTTCCAGGAGTGTATTTAACGTTTTGTCTGCGAAATAATTTCAGATGATGTTGAGTGTTACAATGTTTACATGCATAACACAACGTCAGAATAGCTTTTTCAGGCGTTTTCGTTTTGTTTTTAATGCGTTTTTGCCCCAGCTATACAACTGATTTGGTCTCGTTAACTTAAGTGTTTCTTTTGGATACGAACTTCGAATGATGAAAAATAATAATGTACAAAGCTCTTTTCAAACTCAAATCACCTTTTACTGTATTTGTGTCGATGTAAACTGAAAGCAGAACCCGAAAGCTATGCTAGTTCACATACCAGATGATATTTCTTACTCGTTTACACACTTATACAAAATTTCATTTGTAAATACAAACATCGTTTGTGCTTCGTCAAGAAAAATAAGCGTATGATAGTGCTTTTGTGAATGTCAACACAGCAAACTTGTACAAGTACACACAATGGGATTTCCAGTACCATTGTAGTTTAAACATCTGAACACTATGAAATCACAACTGTTGTTCTGTGTGTGATTATTAATAGCACAATAGGCCTATATGTCAGATGATAATTAGGAAACCTTCCTTTAGTGTATAAGTCAATACATCATAAAGTAGCAGTTTTGATGCTAATCATGAACTGCTAAACAAATCTCAATTACACAAATTTGTGTAAAGGACAACACTGCTATTAAAATCACCAATAGTTAAATTAGGATGCCCTGCAAACATGCATGCATGCTCAAATTTCAACCTGCAAATCAAGCTGAACACTTGCTGATTATAGGTACTTATGTGCAATAGTCTGAAATTTCACTGCAATGTATAAAACATAATGGAAAAGAGTGAGGCACCTTGACTGTTTCAACCTACTTTTTTTATTTGCTTCAATGTTGGATCGAGCAAAATATCTTAAACCAGTGCTACACTTGGAACCATTTCTTGCACATAGCATCTAAACTAGCATTAGATTTACACAATAATGTTTTATCAATCACTTTTTACAATTACTGTAACATACCACAGACTTCCATATACCACAGACTTCCATGGGATAAAGTTGCAAAAGTAAAGGATAATATAGGAGAGAAACAATAAATGATGTTTTGTACATTTCATCTCACTAAAACACATATTAAAGTACAAATTATCAAGCTGTGTTCTTGCATTATCAAATTGTCAGTGTTTCAATCTCATTATAGCTTATCCACTAACATTCCATATAATCATATGTGAAGTGTGGGACTAACAAAATTTTTGGGAAAGTCAAACAATGTAGTTTTGAAAAACATTTTAATCTCTTGGGATATAGTACAATATTAATATTGACATTTGGGTTACAACAAAGCACTTACATATGTTCAATGTCCTCAGGTTACACAATATGTTTTGTGCCAATAACAAGCCAACAAGACAATTATATATGGACAGTGTTATAACAAATGTAAAAATAAGTAAATATGGAATGGGCTTTTTAATATTATGTATCTATCAGAACATGAAGTAGTATGGCTAGAATTGGTGATAAAAAATCCCACAGAACAATGTGAAAAAAAACCACTTTCAGATCACAGCTGTGTATCATAGGAGTGGTCCAATTTCCTGGATCAATTTACAAACGAGCCCTTGAAAGCCTTAGTGGTGTAAGTCAAGAAACATAATTTTCCTTCTGAAACCACTAAACTCTCATTACAATGAACTCCATTACTAAATGCAGTACTTTTTAAACTACATGTAGCTACAAATTAAGGTAATCATTTCATCATCAAAATACACCACAAATAAAAATTGGCCAGCCCTTTACAAAATTCACAATGGCTATATATACCCTGGAGAAGAAACTGTTTAATGCACTCCCACCAGAAGCACACACTACCTCATTAAAATTCTTCAGAAATGTTCTCCAAAAGGGGGTAAAGCCTTCATATGTACCCTCAAACACAGCTTTAAAAGGGAAAATTAAATAACAGAGGAAAGAAGTGTGGAAGCAAAGTTCACAAATTCATTGACCTTTAAAAAGAACTAATTTGGTGTATGCTGTTCTCAATTTCTTTTCATGGAGTGAATCTGTTACACATTTTGCAGCATGTTTCTGACGTGTCAGCAGGTACCTTTTCGCAATAGCTTTGATCAGCAGTACCAAGTGATTATTTAATGGGTGCTGATCCTTCATGTGCTCTCCCAATTCCTCAAACACAGACTTGAACAGAAAAGCGGCAAGTACCTCTGACACACATTTAGTATTAAGATCTTTCACAGGAACCCTCCTATTTCCAGCACTGTATTTTCTAAATACTTTTTCAGAACACATACAAATGTCCACAACATCGTCAGATGGTGAAATCAAACCACCTCTACTCTTTCTGTGTATAAGAGAATAGGCAGTAAGACTCCCTTCCCCTCGCAACACTGACAAGCATGTTTCACACTGTAAAGTTCTCTCTAAGTGACGAACCACAAATCCTGAAATATAAACAACAATATGGGTTGCCACTTCAGAGAGAATCATTTCAGCTTCAACGTAATCATGATCATGGCTCACCAAATGGGTTTCCATTTCTAATAATTGCCTACATTCAGTGGTGAAATTGATTTGTTGTTCTATAGTCTGACCACTGTATGTCAAAATAGGGATCTCTTCCAGGGCTATACAATTGCCTCTGTCTGATTCACGAATTTCATTGTGAATCAGGAGTCTCTTATAGGCAGATATGAACTGTCGAGCTGTTGGATTGTTATTACACCCACTACGACTACGGATTACACTAAAAAACATCTCAAAATGATCTTGGGAGCACTTATAAATTGGGAGGAACTTCAACAAAGGTGCAGAGGATTGTGGTCCAAGCTTTGTATAGAGGTGCAAGACACTAGAAATACACACTAGGAAGCCAATGAAACCTGTTTTCCTGTTACTGTCCACAACTCTTTGTCCCTTACACACAGTAAGTGTTTTGATGTATGTCTGAGCCTCCATTAAAAATTCTTTAACAACCTTGAAATTATGAACATTCAAAGGCTGCTTCCACTTATTCTGCAGAAGGCTTCTGGAATTTAATATATCGAACAGGCAGTTGAATATCCTTATAAATTTTATCGTAGCAGAAGCATCTTCAAAGCCTGATATCTTCATATCGCAGCAGTACTGCATTGCGTCTGCCACGGAAGTGCTGAGCAGCTGGGCTGCTAACCTAACTTTCATTTTGTTATTCACAAAATTGATGTGGCTACTCGTAATGCTGTTGCCTAAGTGGAGACCTTCTTTCACTTGTAACTTATGCAGTAGTTCAAATAGGTACCATGAAATTACATTACCTTGCCCATCCCAAAAATGTTATCTCTCCCCTAATGCATTTCTTACAAGTTTTAGCATATGGGGTGGATCTAACACAAATGCAACTTCAAAATTGTTACCCTGAACAAAAAAGGTGGTCTTTAATCCATCAACATCAGTATTGCATCCCAAGCATTTGGCCATAGACATATTGGAGGCACAACCGTCACACGAGAGCGACACTACTTGAATGCCACTGGCACTGGCAAGGCTAATGCATTGTTTAACCAAATGAGCTTTCTGCTCCCCAGTCAATCCACATGTCAAAAAATACCCTACTGGTAACTTCCATGACACATTAATTGCGACTAACATTAATACAAAGGCCTCTTTAGATACAGGTAAACTGTCCATAGCAACAGAGGACCCCATATCTATGTACCCATAATACTGTCTTCCATCAAATTCTATGTGTTGCCTGATTGCAATTTCATCCATTAACAAACTGCATAGAATTTTATTAGTCTGGTCCTGATGAGAAGCTTTTGCTTTAATAACGGCAAATGCCTCCGTGGTAAAGCCAGGAGCACCATCCACACCTTGGTACCACCTTGCTAGTGTTCTTGGATGTGGCAGACACGTGTCGTAGCAGCGTCTAACATATTTATACGCTTGTGGGGAATAAAAATTTAATGTAAGAGCAAACGAACGTAGCTCAGGGCTGTAAGTTCTGGGTACACTCTTACAGTTTGCCTTTGCTGCCTGTCGTTGCAACAGCTGCTTGTGCATTCCAGGTATGCTTGCAATAGCACTTAGACTGTCTTCATCCACAAAATGTTTTTTTCTCAGTTCTTCCATCACTGTACTCAAACATGCCACTTTTTTTATTAAACGGCGCTTGGATTGCTGAAGAACTTTGACTTTCTTTCTATAATTTTCATTTTTTGTCAGCAGCACAGACACATCCCTCTTAAGGTTCCTCACTATTGGTGTATCTTCAGGATTTACATCCAATGGTGTGGTGGGATTAGCAGGATGAGAAGCTTCAGCCTGAAAGCCACTGGTAGTGGCTTCATCTTGAGTTCTGCATGTAGAAGTTAAATTAACTGTACATTTAGATGTCTGCTGCCTTTGTGTTGGTGGTCGTCTCTTCTTCTGTTCCTACAGAAAACAAAGATTGAAAACAAATAAAAACTGTTCAATTACACCTTACAGCCTACTTATAATTATTTGCATTCCATAATGCATTTACAATATCTGTAGATTCTGATTGGACTTGTTACTATTTATTTGCACTACAATGACAGTACAGAAACACCTGTGGATGTGAGGGGGTAAGAAACCTGCCTTTATGAAAAGCTGCATTTGGGGGGGGGGGTCGATGTACTCTCAGTGCAGTAAGAAAGTGCCAATTAGGTGGTTTTGATCCACTGTATGTTTTGAAATTGTAGCAATATACACTTGAACATATATTAGACAAACTATCTTACACAATTAAGCACTTTTTTCCAATATGATAATTTGTCACTGCCCATAACAAGAGTAAATGCAATGCTGTTACTGGGGCATTTAAGTAGTGATCTTTCACTACAGACACCAATGCTTACAGGTGTGAACCTATTATCAAAGAATACTGATTCAACTTGTTGAATTTTCCAAAATGGATGATTACGTAATTAACGAACGAAAGAAGTAAAATTAAATATGACAAAGAGGAAGAGCAGATTATGGCAGTTATAACTTGAGTTAATGCCTGAAGTCTTATTACACACAAATAAAATTACACAAAACACAGAAACTCTCATGAAAAAAATAGAAATTTACGCCCGAAAATGTGATAAAACTATGAAAATATTGTTACATGGAATAACTCCACTGTAATCCGCACATGTTATTGGTTATAGACAAAAACACAACTGAAATTAGAGGCCTAATTAAAACATTCATACTTTCTGGCATTGTACGTTTATTTCCTAGTTTTACAGGAATTCAGAATCAATATGCTGATTTCACGTAGACTACCTTTTGTAAGTGAGGTGGTAAGGCAGGAAAATTTGATGGTACAGCATTTTCCCTGATCCGAACACTCGAAACTGAAGTTCGGTCAATATCTTCTTCTCGAAAATGCTGGGAACATATTTTGCTCCATTTGTTAGGTATCCAGTCTTTCCTTCTTACCATATGAACCCACAGAGCTCTACAAGCTTCATTGATCGGAAATCTGAAATAAAATGAGAAGAAAACAGTTTCACGAAACGTAAACAAGGCCGCACGTCTCACGAATATAAACGACAAATATTTTACGAACGGGGCCACTTACGCATGGAACGTGATTCCTTTTAACTTGGTAGCACTATTCCAACGGTTAGTACACCCGTAAACAACGCAAACCGGCATTATAAAATGAAAAAAACTTCCGCAGCTCTACACAGTAGCACAATCGGAAACGAGTCTTTTGACCAAACTGCAATGGCGGAGCTCGGTTTCTGTCGGCTTCAAGTTTGTGACGTCATGGCATCTCCCCTCCTTATACCTCCATGGTCTCAGCGACCCCCTCGCAGGGGAAGGGAATTTAAGAACGCCGCCCGCCCTCAGGAGCTCAGTTCGTCAGCGCACTTGACGATGGCGACATGTCTGATTGACGAAATATTGTGCCCATTGGACACTATGAACCGGCAGTACACCCGTGACTATTCGAGCAAGAAAGACGCCAGGAGAAACTGATGAATCACACTTACAGATTTGTTCAGTAACATTCCAGAGCACACATGGGACTGCTACTGATCTAACTTACAAGTTACAGAGCACTTGTCAATGACTGTCTTATGCTGTCACATAGTGAAAACTACATAGCACTTCGATGAAATAGCATGCTACACATCAGTAATGCACACTTGTATAGGAAGAAAATGATGGTTGTCATACTTTCAGTTATTCATTTCTGACTATTTTCAAAATCATCCAAATATTGTAATGTTTCAATGCTAGGGTATTTTAACTATATCTGTCAATACAAAACATTTGTCATCTTCTGCAAATAATGCTAAATTACTCAAATGCTCACTTGTGACTACATGACACTTAGCTTCCTCTACAGTGACGTGTTATAGCGAAATTATAATAAAATGACCCTTTTACAATGAAATTATAAATAATAATACCTTGTTACTGTGAAACTGAAACAAAATATCTCTGTAACAGTAAAATTTTAATAAATTACCCCATTTTACAGATAAATAAAAAAAGTTGTCTGATATTACAGCAAAAGTGTAACAAAACACCCTGTGTTGCAGCAGAATTGCAACTAACTAACCCATGTAGCAGCAAAAAAGTAACAAATTGCCCCACGTCACACTGAAACTGTAACAAAATTCCTCTTTTACAGCAAAATTGTAACAATATGCCCTTTGTTACAGCAAAAAATTGTAACAAATTGAGTCATGTAGGGGTAGAAATCCTAGTAGGATGAGTGAGCATCTTTAATTCTTCATTTAGTCCCAGTGGTTAGCTTGGATACTTAACATACATAACCTACACTCACTGTTACACCATAGGAGATAGTAAATCTGTCAACTATGCAAGCTGCACCGTCTGTGGACTGTTCATTAACGAGAAGGCTGATGGAATATGTCACAGGGCCATCAAGTATGTACCTGTAGAGTAACGTCATAAAAATAATTTTACTCTGCTAAGTGATTTACTGTGCTACATTCCTGGTAAGTGAGTATAATCTTTGTAGACTTGAAATAGTGCAATAATTGGCATCATATCTTTGGAGAACAAATTCACAATCTGACATAATTAAATTTTCATTGAGGCATTTGGGTCTCAACTTCACCTATGATAATGATAGAAGCTGAAGGAATGAATTAAAATTTGTGCCATAGCCAGGACTTGAACCCAGGTCTCCTTATCTCGAAGCCTATTCGGAAAGTAAAATCCGATCGGTCGCAAAATGGAAAGCACTGTGAAAACCGAAAACGTTTTATTTGCAACAGATAGCTACACCTTCCAGCTATTTCTCTACATGGTTGCTGCTGCTATTTAGACATTTGTCGTAGCTTTGTACCAACTTTCCAATACCCTCGTCAGAGACGCCACCTGTGCTTTCTGCCAATTCTCTACGCTGGTCTACAGCTCTTTGTCTGTTCCAGAACGTTGTCTTCATTGTCAGCTCTTCATGTGAGCAGAAATGAACGTCAGAGCGAGATAAGTCCGGGGTGTATGGAGAGAGAGCAAAGACTTCCCACTGAAAACTCTGCGGAAACGTCTTCGTTGCTCCTGCAGTGTGCTGTAGAGAATTATCATGGAGAAGAAAGCGTATTATAGTTGTGTTATGTGGGTTACGTGACATCAGACGAAATATCTCACCAGGGCCTCATACCTTGCGGAAGACATTATTGTTCTAGGCATCTTTACGTGCTCACTGTGAGCTCAAAACTGAAAAGAGCGACGTGACGCGATCGATGGGCATCCTAGAGACACTGCCCAACACATCTTTGCAAAGCTTCATCGGATTTTCAACGTGATTTCCATTTTGCACTCCATCGGACCTTACTTTCCGAATAGCATTCGTATTATGCAGGTGTGCTAAACGTTACACCACTACAGCAGTATAGGTAACAGACCAGCGTGGACTACCCTAGTCCACTGCCCTCCCTACCACAAACTTCAATTCCCCTCTTCAGCTTACTTTTCTCTTCTTGAATCGTCAATAGTGCCAAAGCTCTCTGGTACTGGAATAGCACCCTAGCACTGGATGTAATGGGGAAATCCTGCCTGTACCTCAGGCATAGGCGATCTACAGATCTGACATAATAAAATTTCTCAACACAAATTTAATTATATCAGATTCACAGATCATCTATGCTTGAGATACAGGCAGGATTTCCCTGTGTAACCTCCCCACAAATTTTTTTCAAATGACAAAAATTTGAATGACAATGAAAATCGTGCTAAGTGTAACCTCCCCACAAAATTTTTTCAAATGACAAAAATCTGAATGACAATGAAAATCGTGCTAAGTGTAACCTCCCAGCAAATAAAATAATTTATTGACAATGACAATTAAATGAGAAATAGCAATCTGAGCCAAATGTAAGCTGCCCACAAAAATGTAAGACAATTCAATGATATTAAATCTCAGTGACAGTTAAAACGCAAATACACCGAAATGTCGATCTTAGGCCCTGTTCTTACCTCAGTAAAATTGCATCTGCTCTTATTTTTCGCCATAGCTTGGAGGAAATGCATCGCAAAAATTCTTTGAACTCAAGTGAAACTTTTCTTTAAGGAAATGCATGGGAAATTTTCTTTCAATAAAATGTTTGTTTTGTTAAAATGCATGGTTTGAAAACAAAATTATTATTGGGGCGATTCCTGAACAAATTAATTACACTTAAGATGCATTACATTATCAGATGAGCGCAATGCTGCTTCATTACCTTATTTAAAAAATGTATCTCGTCCTGAATCTTGACCAGAGTCCCATGTCGACGCCCGCCGACTCCTCACACACAACTGCGACTGTCTCTCGCGCGCTACTACAAGCTCTCGCGACTCGCTACGTACAACTGAACTCTCTCGCAACTCGACCGCAACAGCACCTTCCGACTCCCTACATGCAACTGAACTCTCGCGCGGTCAAGTGCAGACTAGCAACGATAAATAACTCTCTGGTCAGAGATTCTGCCATGCCTCGCCATCGCTGTACAAAATACATACGCGTTTCACCTGTTACGTTCAGCATTGGGGTGCTATTCCAATACCGGAGAGCCTTGGCAATAGTGACAATTTAAGAAGCTGAAAATAAACTGAAGATCTGAATTGGATTTTCTGTTAAGGAGGGTACTGGACTAGGGTAGTCTATGCAACAGTGTTATCTCTACAACTGTGGTGGCATAATGGTTTGCACAGAAGCATAATAAGTAAGGAGACCCAAGTTCAAGTCCTGGTCATATTACAAATTCTAATTCATTTCTTCAGCTTTTATCATTATTGTAAAGTCACAATCACTACTTTTAAAAACAGGTTTATTATCTGTTTTGATTGTTTTAATTTTTTTAAATGACCAGTTGCAGTTCAGCTTGAAACATCCCCAGATCTGATTGAATTAGAAGAATAACTAGTCCAACTCTCAGCAAATTTACATGCTACATCACATAACAAATTGTTTAATTATGTGACATAGCAAATAAAGCAGCAAATTTGCATGTCACATCACATAAAAAACTCTTTTGTTATGAAACATAGCATATAAATTTGCTGATAATTGGACTCTTGTAACTGATATCATTACATCAGAGGATGGTTCATGTCAAACCAAAACAGATCACTTAAAAAAATTAATATAATGTAGTGGATTATTATTCTGTTCCTAAGACTCAAGTGGTATTGGAGGAAGTAGTCACAGCTACAAACAGATGATGGGATGTGCTTGTAGCTCAGACATCGCCATGCTGGTTACTACCTACAGGATAGTGGCTCTGAGCACTATGGGACTCAACTGCTGAGGTCATTAGTCCCCTAGAACTTAGAACTAGTTAAGCCTAACTAACCTAAGGACATCACAAACATCCATGCCCGAGGCAGGATTCGAACCTGCGACCGTAGCGGTCTTGCGGTTCCAGACTGCAGCGCCTACAGGATAGTGGTATAGAGCAATGTAGACCAGAAATAGCATCACTTGTCTAATGGATTACAGTGCTGGAATGTCACATTCCTAGCAAGTGAATGATATGTCAGAACGTCAAAGCAAAAATTTGTTCTGAAGTGTTCTGATGCATGAGCTTTACCAAAAAAATCCATAAAATTTGTACATATAACCATATCACTTATTGGATAGTTTTGTTGACATATATAAAGTTTCTGAATATGGATTCCTGAAAGAGAATGCACTGAGTGGTATTCTCATTGGAGATGCATATTTTCACTGTTCACGGGTAGTCCTTATACATGTTATATGGTAATCCAGTAATATTGCCAGCATTTGAAAGTTGGATATCGACATTATTTGTGCTGAATTCTTTCATAGGTGATACCAACCACAATGTGACAGCATTATTTTTATGTCAGTAAATCGTGAATTTTCAAAAAATTAACATTACACTGAAATCTCGATCTGATGACAACCCTAAAACAACATGATTAATGCAGTAGAAAATAACACTACTTTCTTTGGTGCACTATGCAATGCTAGTGACACAGATGTTGTAGATAATGCAAACTCGAAGTCTGGAATCAATTCTCTGTGTCCTGCTCCAATAAATCAAGCAGTTTGTCTGAAAATATTTTGGCTGTTGCTCCAATATATCAGATGCTGCATCAGGTAGTTTACCTGTGTGCTGTGTTGATTTTTGCTTTTTAGTTATTCTTCCTATACTACGTACATTTAGCATAGGAAGTTTGCCCGTGAACTGTATATGTTGCGTAACACTAGATACAGTTTTTCTGTAAGCATCTAACAAATTTGTAATGCTTTTCATCTTTTTTGCTTCCAATCATGTCTGTTAGGTCTGATATTGCAGTGGCAGATGCATCAACAATTGCAAGACCAAGTCTTCACCTAACTGGTAATCATAAACTACAGTCCAGAGAAGAGGTCGACTATAATCAACTATTATAATTCACTGTATGCAATAAGTTAACTTTTCCTCTAGTACAGATGGAAAATGTTTCGAATGGTATGGTTTTATGATGTCTCAAACTCATTCCATACACTTCACACAAAATGACAATAGAATCTGGAGATTTCAGATCAAACTGTAGTAATTCTTTGAGCATTATGGAAGCTTTATCTGCTCAAAATTTCATTCTATTGAGATGTATGACATTGCCGTACATCTATATCTACATTTATATGTACTCTGCAAATCACAGTTAAGTGCCTGGCAGAGGCTCTCGTCTCTATGATGCAGCTACATCCTTCCAGAGACAGAGGACATTCTGTTTTCATCCATGTGATATAATATAAGACTTTGCTGTCTGATATCACATACCACTTATCACTCTGGTGTTTCTGAGAGACACATACCACTTGGTGGATATGTACTACTAATCAGCGCTTCTTCTAACTGCTAACTTACAACACTTGTTACTGTTCATCTAGTATCCATTAAGGCAAGACCTTCACTGATCAAAACACTACTTTGCTCATCTAGAACTATTTGTAATATTTACTTCTGCTAACTGACAAACTGTCACCTTAGAAAAGTGGCTATGTGTGTCATGATTGTTTCAGGTTAGATACAAATAATTTTCAATGTAAAATTCCTTGACTTCAATAAAAAAACTGAAAAATTAAATTTCATTCACTACTGAAATGATGACTGTTAAATGAATAAGTGAATGTGTGATGTGACAACATACTGTTATTTTCAGACATCAAATGTACTGATAATAGTCTGTTTTCAGAGCTATACAATTACCACTGCAATTACATAGGAAAAGTAATAAAATTTACTGTATGTATGCACTATAGTTCCACATTTCCAGAAAGATTGTCATCTGTTGTATGGGGCCCAAGTCATGCTACATTGGTTTGAAAGTGTATATAGGTCAGTGTAATAGCAGTCTAATACATGAAGACATGAGATAGCTACAACCCAGTACATGACTGTGTACTATTGGGTATAGAGTGTTTCAGTTAATATAGATGAATTGCAGGGAATACCCTAAAGTGAAAAGCTGCATTGGTTTCGTAAAGGAATCTTCTCTGTCACATGTTATATACTCACTGTTAGTTTGGAGATAAACCAAGTCATTTAGATCCATAGCTGTAGCGATTCTAGGTCAGTGACAGGATTTGGCGAGATTCTGTCAGCACCATGTGCACATTTATCTTGGCAGTTGATGCACGACACAGATCAGAGTGAGCTAGTGTTCTGTTCATGAGGCTCAATATCAGCAGAATACAGTTAAGTTCATATCCCAGTAGATATATCTTGTATGTTCTTGCTCAGTTTCCAAGAAAATGAAAAATCACAGAAATTCTAGATAAAAATTATTTCCTTTTTTTACTATGATAAAATCAAACAGTTATTAAATTAGATTTATTAAATTTTTTCATCATATTTGGATAATCTGTTCCATCAGCTGTAATAACTCTGAAATTCATGTACAACTGAGTATGATATAACGGCAGCCAGCTATTGCCAATATTTAAATTAATTTCTGTTTCTAATATTTAGATTATTTTTACTTTTCCCACTCACAGGTAAAGTATAAAACTAATACCTCCCAATCTTGTTTGTTTCTAAGTTCTAAATTTTTTGATTCATATCTGAAATAACTGTTACAAGAGCACCTTTGAAATCAATCAAACTATCATTTTCGTCAGTAACATTTATTTCTAAATCTTGAATTTTATCATGAACAGGAAAAAAAGGATAATTCATAATTTCATAAATTATAGGTGCACCAAATTAAGTATTAGGTTTAAATGAAGGAATAATATTAGTTCCCCAATGAAAATAATCATCATTTTTTACAAAAATTCCATCAGTTAAATTAAAATTAATAATAATTAATGCAAATTGTATGAATTTCAAAATATTATTTGCAATATTATTTTCATTAGCAGGAAGAATTTGATTATTAAATCCAAACACATTTCTGATACTATCTTTTATGTCCATATATAATTAAATATTGCTCTCAATATTAACTCAATTTAAATTTTCATCTGCTTTAATTTATATATTAGGATTTTTATATGAATAAATTTTTGTAGACTCCTTAAACTTTATTGACTAAAAGAGATTTCTATTGTTCCTCCTTCACAATATAGCTTAATATTTTTTGATGTAACATTTGTAGTTAAAAATGTTGTATAAAAACCAACTAGGGACCTCTTTTATAACTATCACATTAAGGTGTAGTTAATCTTTCCTTGCGAACTGATGAATTACACTTAATTGAAATAATCGATTCATTTATTAATGATAGACTGCTACTAATTAAATGAGAACAGATTGAGATCGTAAGATAAGAATTTGAGAGAAAAAAATAAAAAATAGACATGATAAACTTTCATCTAACTCAATATTATGCACAATAATTGGACCAAGTGGATGTACAATATTGTTATTAGTCATCAATTATTTATATTTTAGCACAAGGATGGTTAAATCAGGATAAAATGAATCAATTAGGTATTTATTCTAAAATATTAGGTCAACAAAAAATCAAGAATTTATGAAAACATCTAAAAAAGAAAAATAATTAGAAGATTACTACTTTTCCTGAAAATAACGCCAAAATTATACCACCAGATGAATGTCAACATTATTCACTAATTGTATTCGATGATTAACTCTCGAAAATCAGAGTGTTGTTAGAGAGTACTTTAATAGGTATACATACAAAGGAATATATTGTTTTATTTAGCTCAGACATACAAAGAAATACATAAGTAATTAGTCAGAGATAATCTAAATTTTTTAAATTTATTTCGACAAGACGACGCAAATTTATGTAATATTTACACTTAGTTTGTAGGAGGATGTTTGAAATTTGATGATTTTATGGAAATATGTAGTAAATGTTGGATTCAGGATCAGTCTGGATCTTTTACAATGGAAATTGCAAGAAAAATTAATGATGAAAAGTATCAAAAAAGTTTAAAAATTTTTAAGAACTGATGTTTTTTATCTTAATTAGATGGACTTCAAAATATTATTAAAATCCATTAATCAAACATACTGATTGAATTATACCCAAACATTGATAACTTAAAAATATGAAGCATTAAAAAAAATTATAAACATATACAGTTTGTCTATGGTCTAATAATGAAGCTAAATATGGGCAGACACATGTGTTTTTCTTGATAAATGTAAATCTAAAATACTACACCTTATTAATTTTTGTAAAATTATAAATGTCATTTAAATCAATCATAGTGAAGCTTGTGCTTGTTATAAATTATTCTGTCATTAAACATAAACATAACATGAAGACAAAACAAAAATATCTTAAAAATAAATGAGAAAGTTAAAGATGAAATATAATAATTAGTAATGTGTTTAACTTAATGAAATGCTAGTAAAATATTAACTGAAGTTTACTTCACTCGATTCAGAGGTTGTTAAACAAGTTATGTGAAATAGAAGAAAAGATGAAGAATTTAAAGAAGAATTTTTAAAAATGGAAGAAACAATCAAGAATAGAACATGACAAATATAAAAAAGAAGATCAACCTGTTAGTGATACAAGTGAAAAAGTTAATGAATAAATCAAGGGTTTAGGGAATAATGTATTAAAAGCTAGTGAAGAAAATAGAGAAGTTGGAAAACAAATTGTTCCTTATCATCATCAACATTTAGAAAAATTTGAAGATATACCACCAATTGACTATACAATAAGACACCCAGAAATAAAAGACATATTAAATAAATATTAATAAAAATGGAAAAGAAATAGCAACTGCTACAACGCTCTTCACTGCATCAAACGTTAAAAAAAGTGAAAGAATGTTGAAATATATCAACAATACAGTTTTTAGTTTAAGAGCCACTGGTATGTTTAATATATTAGTAATTTATGAGTAAAATTTGATGGTGATAAATTAATTTGGGAAAGCGAAAATGAAGATACAGAAGGATTAATAAATTTCTTAACTAAAAACATCTACATCTCATCTACTTCTACAAAGATCTTCCGCAAGCCACCACACGGTGCATGGTGGAGGGTACCCCGTATCAATACTACTCATTTCCCATTCTGTTCCAATCACAAATAGAGTAAGGGAAAGACTACTATCTATATGTATATCCTAATTTCTAGTACCATATTTTCATGGTTCTTATGCACAGTGTATGTTGGTGGCAGCAGAATTGTTCAGTGGTCAGCTTCAAATGCCGGTTCTTTAATTATCGCAATAGTGTTTCCTGAAAAGAACATTGCCTTCCCAAAGCATCTCTGTAACAATTATGTGTTGTTCGAACCTACCAGTAATAAAACTCACAGCCCATCTCTGAATTGCTTCAATGGCTTCCTTCAGTCCTACCATAGTACAGAATGCAAATACTTCAGCAGTACTCTAGAACAGATTACACAAGTGTCCTATATGTGGCCATAGTTACAGATGTACCAATATTTCCTAAAAGTTTCCCAATAAACAGAAATATTCCATTCAACTTCCTTACGTCAGTTCTCAGATGCTCATTCCATTTCATATCACTTTGCAATGTTATGTCCAGATATTTAAATGACTTGACTGTATCAAGCAGGACACTAGTAGTACTGTAACTAAACATTAAAGGTCTGTTCTTCCGACTCATCTGCATTCACTTACATTTTGTTACATTTAAAGATGGCTGCCATTCATCACACCAGCTATAAATTTTATCTAAATTGTCTTGTATCTTCCTACAGTCACTCAGCTTCGACATCTTACCATACACCACAGCATTACAAGCAACCAACCCCGGATTTCCATACCTTCAGTAACGGTCTGCACTATGTCAAATGCTTTCTGGGTATCTAAAAACACGGATGCATGAGTGACCCTTTCAAACACCATGCTGATTTGTGGACATAAGCTCCTCAGCCTCAAGAAATTTATTACATTCTATCTGATAATATGGTCAAGGATTCTGCAGCAAACAGAATTTAAGGATATTGGTCTGTGCTTTTCTCCTACCACTTGGGACTATGTGCTGGACGAGAGATCGCGATAAAAGCAGGCTAGGTAAGGGGCTGATGCAGTAGAGTACTCTTTCTAAAATCTAACAGGGATTCCATCCAGACCTAGTGATTTAGTTGCTTTCAAATCTTTCAGTTGTGTCTCTACGCCAAGGATGCTTATTACTGTGTCGTCCATACGGGAGTCTGTTATGTATGTTTGTACGATTCTCCTGTGTGAACGATTTCTTCAGCTCTTCAAAACTTCAGCTTTTGTTTTGTTATCTTCAACTGCCACCCCACATGGTCAACAAGGGAATGAATGGAAGCCTTAGACCCACTCAGCGATTTTACATAAGAGCAGAATTTTCTCAGGTTCTGTGCCAGATCTTTTGCTAAGATGTGACGGTGGTAAGTGTTGTATGTTTTCACATGTTTGTGCATTCTCTTTTGAACCGAGAAGTGGCAGGCTCTGCTGTTTCACAATCTTCCGAATTTCGTTATTAAACAATGGTGGGTCTTTTCAATCCTTTATCCAGTTACTAGGTTCATAAATCTCCAGACCACGATTTACAACCTGCTTAAAGTTTGCCCAAGATGACCCCCCCGAGTGAGATCACAGGTATTTTCTTCATCTGCTAAAAGAAGTTATTTAACAGGAAATAGTGTCAAATTTAATTTTCTTTCTTTTGTGTACTTGTTGTAGTGTCCGTTCTTGTCACACAACTGAATATTAAAGTCCCAGTTGAGGTTGTTCTTGAAAAAACTTGTTCTTTAGCTGAAGCCCCGATAATCGCGAAATAACCCGGAATTTTGCGTGACATAAACACAAAAAATTCTATTCAAGTTTTCTTGATAGTGCAAAATTTGTTAAAAAAGACAGATACTAGTTTCATCAGTGTCTCTTGTCCAATGAAAGTGTAATTAAACGTTTCTAAATCCTATTTTACTAACACATTTCGTATTGTTTACTAGTTGGATAGAAGCGATCCAGGCCTAAATTTTCCGAGTTATAAACGTTTAAAAACCTAACCAAACACGTCTGATAACGTAAATTCTCTAAAAGCAAAGTAATTAAAAATTCATTCTTCTGTCATTGTATCTCTAAATCAGTACAAAACAACAAGAACCACCCATAAGATCTTTGTGTCATTTTTTTTTTACACACTGCCAATCTCACATCCTTGACAAATTTAAAACATTCTTTAAACTTAATTATTGTCTCGAAACTGACCATGAGTGAGAAATTTGGGAGCTGTTATAGGGTAGTGAGTAGAGTGATTTGCTGCCAATCTTGTAGGAAATATTTTCACAGGGGGGGGGGGGGGGGATCTCTGTCAAAAAACAACAGTAAAATCAGCCATCGAATCATTCCCTAAACTAGAAGCCTGCAAACAACATCTATCAGAAATCAAAATAAAATTTTTTTTCAAAAGAACTGGAAAAACAAAGCTGGGATGAAGTGTATAAGGAAACCAATGTGAATATGAAATTCTCCAAATTCTCCACATTGTTTAAATTGCACATTGAAAAGGCATTTCCAAAAGTATGCATGTCTGTACCAATGTCTCCCAAAAACAGATAGCTAACAGCATGTATTAAGAACTCCTTTCCAAACACTTAACAACTCAGTTCCATAAAAAAGATTCGCAATGATGCAGAACTCTTAAATTTCGATCATAGTTACAAAAAGATCTATAGAAAGGTGCTGATTGCTGCAAAAAAGTCATTTAATGGCAAAATAACATATAATGCAGAGAATAAAAGCAAAGCAGACTGGGATGTTATAAAAAAGGAAACAGGGAGAGGCAAAAAATGCAGAATTACATAATGCTAATTATGGAAATGAGCATTTTTCAAGTATTGCAGAGAAGTTACAGCAAAAATTCCCCCAACAAATATAACACCTGTACATAATGTTGCACTAAATACAATGATGTTACTTTCAACCACAGAGAATGAAGTCGATAAAACTGTTCAAGAACTAAAAAATAAAAAGTCAGTAAGCTTAGATGAAGTACCAATGTGAGTACTGACATAATGCGTAGGGATTATACAAGGCCCCTTAACAAACATAATAAATGAATCCTTCACATCAGGGACATTTCCAGAGCAGTTAAAACAGGCAATAGTTGTACCTTTGCTTAAGAAAGGTAATGCAGAAGACACAGAAAACTACTGGCCCATTTCCCCGCTGTCAGCATTCTAAAAAATAATAGAAGTAATTATGAAAGACAGATCATTGAATTACCTGAATAAATACAATATTTTAAGCGAATGACAGTTTGGTTTCCAAAGAGGAAAAAATATGGAGTCAGCCGTAATGGAATTCACAAAAGTTGTACTTGATGCTCTTGATAAAGACGAGTGTGTCACAGGCATATTTTTGGATCTTTCTAAGGCGTTTGAGACAGTCGACCACAAGATTCTATAAAATAAATTGAGGTCATACCAGACAGATAGGGTACAAAGAGTAGAGATAACACATACTTCAAATAGATCTAAACATTTAGTAAAACACTTATCAGAATCGAAATACATTAATATAGGGGTTCTACAAGGCAGCATATTGGGACCAATATTGTTCCTAACATACACCAATGCCTTTCCCAATAGTGTTACTCATGGTGAAAAAATTCTCTTCGCTGCTGACAGCAATACTATACTCACTGAGCAAACCAGAGAACTCCTTGCTGAGAAAGCAAATGAAACGCTCAAGGAAGTGTATGACTGGCCAATAAACAATAAAGTGACATTGAATATAAAGACAACTAATGCCATGAATTTATCAGTTTGAAGAAGAAAAATTAAAACGTTAAATTAAAAGTAGATGGCACCCCTATAGACTGTGTAACAAATGCAAAATCTCTAGGAATGAATTATTTAAAAAAGCAGCTAAAAAGTACCAGTTATGCAATACATTTGATAAATTGAAGGATTACTTAGATAAAACAGAGTATGGGTTTGATAAAAAATGTTATACAAATAAATAATAATAATAATGATTATAAAACATCAAACATTCCACATAACACCTTTACTTTATGTTTTTGCTTTGTTTTTTCCTTTCTAGAAATACTTACACCCAAGCTAAGCATAACACAATACTAACAGTTCTTCCTCTTTCTGAGCTCAAGTCATTATGGAGGGATACTGGCTCAGTTTTTCAGGATAGCAAATGGGAAGTTGCAGTACAGAAAATGGCCCAGAGATCACCACAGTGTGTGTGTGTGTTTATGTGTGTAGTGAGTGAAGTGTTATGAAACGATGTGTGTATAGTGTGTGCAGTGACTGATATTGAGGTATAAGTGAACAGTGTGGCATTACATTATTTAATAAGTTATTTGTAAAAAATTATTGTGTACCAGGACTAAATCTAATGATTGTCTCTAACTAGAAGTCTGTAAATATATGTGCATACGAATCAGCTTATTTTAAATTTATCTAAACTTGTAAATACATTGACATGTCCTGTATTCTTGTAAAAAGAGATCTACAGATGAATAAAGCTACTACTACTACTACTACTACTTCTATGTCTCTATGTCCATCTCACTGAAACTAAGTGATGTCGGTTCACAGTCTTAGTGAGATGTTAACAACTGCTCTGTCTAGCAGAAACACTCTCCTAGCCTTCTTCACTGAGTTATTAACTTTCATACTCAATAGTTGCTGTAATAACATCATGACCACTGATCTTCGTTTGTATACTGATATTTTCGATAAGGCTGAAAGGTCTACGAAATGTCCATTGTGTGTGGGCTGCTGTGCTAGCTGCTCAAGATAGTTTTAGGAAAACATGTTCAAAAGTACTTCACGTGAGTGTCTGCCTGAACCCCCCCCCCCCAACCCACAGTGAACCCATAGACATCCCAGTCTATACTCGGTAGGGTGAAGTCGCCCCCAACTAGCATTCCTTAATCTGAGTATTTATGTGCTGCTGACCTGAGACTTCCTTCGAATTACTTTAGAAATGTCACAGCGGAATCGGGTGGCTGATAAAAACATTCAACAATTAACTTTGTTTCACTTACACCTACCAGTTTGTGACCATATAACTTCAATGTCACACACTACTTCGACGTAATTGAATATAACATTTTTGTGAACTGCAATGAACACTCCCCAATCTATGGCATCTAATCTGTCTTTCCAATATTCGTTCCATGATTCACGAGATATATCAGAGTGGTCCCAAGAATAATTTAATCGCGAGAACTTTGCGGGAGGGCAATAAATTCGGGAACTTTATTACGAATACTTCAACAATTAACTGATAAAACTTTGACAGTCAAAGTGTCTTTATTCTGAACACTGTCTGATTTCCCTTGCTATGGATCGAGTGGCGTTCATGAGTGCTCCTCAAACTACCACCTAGCCTAAAAAACCCTCATGTGCACTCCACAAGTGCTGTGCTATCTGAGTAGCTGCTTCCTTTGAATAGTGCAGCACTGTCCCATCAAGGGGAGTCCTACAGATCCACACACCATAACACAGGGCTAGAAATCTGCAGCCAAGACTGTTACAGAGTCGATGAAGCCTTTGGTTTAGTCACTCGACTCAGCTCCAAACCAAAGGACCCCAATCAACTCTGAAAACAATGTTTCAAATAACGAGTTCTGCTTGCAAACTGTATGGGAGGCCAGCAGTCTTCACCACCTCCACCAGCCTGCAGTATAAACCCAGGATGGCCACTAAACTCATGCAGCAGGAGTTATTGGTGCTGATGTGAGACACAACTTGCAGATGATTGCACCCTGCATGCTCGATAGCTGCAGGCAAGGCGCCTCCACATCTCGGATGAGCCCCCCCCCCCCAGCAGACATACCAACTACACATTGGCTTTCTTCCCAGCGCTGAAAGCTATCTGCCTAAGGGGCTCCATAATGCGGCAAATGTTGGAACTCCTGATAACTAGTAAACCCTTCCCCCATGTGCTGGTCGGATCCTGCTGCAGGTGTAGTCACCTGTCCAATCACAGAGTGAATGGATGAGGCCAGGCAGCCAGTCTCCACATTGGTCCTCCACCTTGAGAGACGCAAATGTGTTACCATCTGCCACTCACACTGTGGTGAGGGTGGATCCAAATCATTGGGTGCACTAGGGGGTGCCTCAGAAACAGAACCTGTGGGCCAAACAAGTGACACCTGAGGTGTCTCATGTGATGGGACAGATTGCTTGTCACCACTACATCCTGAGACAACAACATGAAGGTAATTGACCATAGCCAAAAACACATTCAGCCTGCTTGCAAACTGTGACCAGCTCCTCCTGTGTCTGTACAATGCATTCACATAACCTAACCATCCTAGAAAGACTAATGGAAGAATTAAAATAAAAGCAGACAGAATTCTAGATATGCAATATGATACCCTCCTGATGTGTTACCAATGAACGCTGATTCGTTAATGAGCCATGTAGCTGGCTGTTCAGTGAGTAACTATTGTGTTGAGCCTCTTGAACAGAACAACACACATGAAATTTAATAAATATACCACAAGGAAAACACATAAAAAGTTAAACACTTAACTTACCACTCTGTAGGTTTGTTTAAGTCGAGAGCTGGAGCCTACTGTACTGTAGATGACAAAAATACCAAATTTGATTTTCTTGACATCAGATTACGCAAATATATTATTTGATTCATGAGGACTACATTCTGAAAAGATCGATGTAAATTAAAATCAACTACAGGAACTAAATGTTATATTTTGATAAAATAAGTTTATTTTCCGAAATTAAGACTATCAAGTACAGATTATTCAGGAAGTAAGAAGACAGCTGAAGGATTAATGAATGAATATACAAAAAACAGCTGAATAAGTTTGGATGAATGATGTTAGAGATTTACTCGATTGGTTAGTGGTAGTTCATGTACAAAAATTTGTTGGAAATAAAAATTATCATAACAAAGAAGTTGCTATATCAAAAATGTGTACTAATAAGTTTGAGGATTTTATTATCAACAGTCTAAAATGTATACCTTACTTAATTAAACTTTTAACCAATTTACTGATGGATTTAGAAAAAATGAAAAATATAGTAAATGTTAATTAACACATTAACACTTTCCACAGTAAGCCCATACACAATGTGTTCTCACAAATGCACTTCCTTGGTTGGAGCATGTATGCCATATGTTGCTTTGTTTCCTGTGCATTTTTAATGCAAAAACGTGTGCTATACGTTTCGCAATTGAACTGACAGAAAAAGTAGTTCAATTACTTTTTGACAGAGGTCACTATGAGTTTGGAGCTTGAGCATAGGCCACATATGATCGGTTCTCACGGACACAGTCGCATAACTTCCGATATGAGCCTAGTGCACTTTGTGTGTTTGTGTTGTGTAAGGAGAATGGATGTTTTTGATGGTTCTTCTGGATCATAGGAGGAAAACTCCGACGTGGATACTGATTATGAACCTTCAGATGTATTTTCTGAAGCTTTCAACAGTTCAGATATGGGTTTACAATATTGAAAATATCGTTACGAAACAATATAATGTTACTACAAAAGCAAATATTGACTCAAATTATTTTGATATTTTTACAGTGGTTTATATGTGTATTTGTTTATTTATGGACAGAGAAATATAAGGGTTCTACTATATCTGCTTGCCCTGATACATCGCAAAACGTGATCTCTGATGTAAGCAACTGGTCAAGAGTTGACAACCGAACTGATTTACCAATCTTCAATACTGCTAGTAGTGAATTAGTATTCTTCCCATTGTTTCTCGACAATGAGATGATAAAAACAATAAAATGTTAAACAAACAGGTCAGCAGGACGAAAAATTTATGAAATGAATAAAGAATTTATAAATACTTCATGTGTGAGCAAGGTAATGAGTAGAAACAGATTTACTTCAATTTTGTTTATGTTGCACTTGAATGATAAAACGAAATTAATAAAACGAGGTCAGCTAGGACATGATTCACTGCACAAAATTAAGCTTTTCGTCAGTTCTTTTGTCACCAAGTGTAAGAATAACTTTACACCACACAGACTATAACAAGGGTTAAACTGGAGTAGACAGGGTTCACCAGCTATCAAGCTATTATCCTGTCTGTCAGAAGACACTGAAATGGTGGAAAACGGTTTTCTTTCACTTATTTCTTTTAGCAGTAGTGAACAGTTCGGTTGTGTACAAAGAAACAACTAAAGAGACATCATCTCTGTTGTGCTTCATGAAGGCCTTAGGTAAGTAGCTAGCAACTCATAGTGGTGTGGACAGGTTTCAGGATTCACAGGGTGCACCATCACCATGTGTGGACAGAGTATTTGGGCGACATTTCCCAGAGAAGACACCAGCTACAGCATGTAAACAAAATGCAGGAAAGTGCTCTAAAGTTTGTGCATTAAATGGAAAAAAGAAACTGGGAAAAGAGTAGGAAAAGAACCATGATGGCGGTGTAAGCAGTGTAGTGTGGGTATGGCAAAGTAGGAAGAAGAAGTTGCAAAGTTTAATGTAAATTGTTTACTGTCTTTGTATTTTCTTCATGTCTTCTATAAAAAGTCCATGGAACTGAAGTCAGTCTGCAGGGACAAAACATGTCTAAATGGCTCAGAGTAGAAAGTGTTAGTTAGCAAATTACCATTTGAAATTCATCTTCTTGGCTATAATTATTGTGGTTTAGTAACAAAATTAGAAGAAAGATTAGCTCAAGGACATCATAATATGAATAAGTTAGACAACTCTTGTAAAAAACATGTTTCGTTAAAAAAATAAAGATTTAGAATCTAGACAGAAATCAGAGAAACGACATGTAACAATCGCAAAACAAAGAATTATGTTAAAGACTCATCATATAGAGAAAAATTAGCTGCAACAGGAGTTAAAGGGATAATCTATAGCAAAACAAAATAAGGACTAGGATTAGAAAATGGTAATAATGGTTGATGATTATAACATTTTTTATTATATTTAAGTAACACCCAATAAGATAATTTTACTAAATTTTTATAAAATTTTAATCTATAAAAATGAACAATTTCAGCACCGATATGAAAAAATTATTGAATATTTAAGAAAAAGGAAAAAGGAAGCTAGTTCAAGAAAACATGAGAGAAATTTTTTACCAGCTATATTAGCAATGTAAGGAGCTATTGGTTCATTTGCTGCCACCACTGTCGCTATCACTAAATCAGTTTATGATAACCAAAAAATGACTTTGGAATTAGCAGAATAAAAAAGATACAATTTAGCAAAAGAAAATAAGGGTAAGAGAATAAAAAATTAGAAATAATAATTAATATATATCCTAATGCACCAAGTAATTGTTATATAGAAAATCCAGTTAAACAACTGAAAATCAAGCAAATTTTCTGGTGTTTTTATAATTAAGGAATTACCTAATAAACCCAAAAAATTGAATCCTTAACAGCTATTTTAGCTACTGAAAATCATGTATGTCCATAGTGAATATGTTATTATAAAACAAATAACACAAAAATTGTATTTGGTCCACTTGATGGCATTATACAAAACAACTACTAAAATTTTTAGTTCATAGAGGCTTAAATTACAATATTGAAAGAATAAAATGTTATGATGAAGTTTTGTGGTTATTTGTTTAATTTGTTCTAAAGCTATTGTCACATACATATAAGTTTCAACATTTTTCATCTAATGAATGGACATGTTTGGAAATAAAATAAAAGTGCATAGTACTACAAAAATGAAACCAAAAAAATTAGAAAAAATGAAAAATGAGATTAAAAAAGGATTTCAATAAAAAATGAAAAATTTCAGAAACAAATTTATAGTGAATAGAATAAGATTTTTCAAGCAACTAAAAGTTACATTGATTTTAATGATAGAAGATTAGTAGATGAAGTGATGTAACTGAGAAAACGGATATTTACAAAATGAATTAAATAATCAGGTTACAGAAGCTGAAAGCACAAGTATTTTAACACAGTTCACTAACTGTATCATTAAGACATATCTTAGTGAACAAGCTAATTAGCTCATGATACATATGTCATTATAACAAATCTCAACGAATAAATCAACATATAATTGGAAAATTGTGCAAAGGATGTCATGAACGTTTTATAAAGATAAATATATGACAAACAAAGAAATGAAACTTCATTTCTGACAGAAAATAAGCAACAAATGCGCCATTTTGAGCCTGATTTTACTATGAAAACTTGTTGTCATTGGTAAAAATATAAATACAGATCTAACATTTAGTGATTTTGATACTACATTTCGTGTATATGATAATCTATATGAAATAAATAGTAATGATCAATCAATAATAGTAAAAAATCATGTTTTCTAACTATAAGAATAAAAGATAAAATGAAAAAGTACCATTAGATGAGAATATAATTTTATTTGGTGAAATTTGATCTATATAAAAGGAGAATAACAGTCATATTTGGTGTATTAAGAGTAAAAAATCTACAGAAACTCAAAGAACAAAAACGATAAATGGACAAGGAAGAAGTGAAGGCATTTGTACAGTTTGTACAAACAACAGCAGATTTGTTAAGGAAATTATAAATGTTCTGGAGATAACTGTTTATAAGGTATTATTAATGAATTACAATAGCAAATGAGAACAATTTCTAAAAGAAGGAAGGTTGTTTCACTTAGATTATTTATGGCAAGCTGATTTAGTAGGAACAGATTCTGGCAACTTAAAAGGAATTCCAAAAATGAATATAGGACCAATATTTATTAACTGTAATTGATGTTTTTTTTTCAAAATTTGCTTGGGCTATATTAGTTAATGATAAAACAGGTATAAAACGTTTCAGAAAAACGTCAACAAATCTTAAAAAGATTCGACAATAAAAATGGAACTTGAAAAATGTAGATAGATTTAATTAAAATTTGATTATAACTGAGTGGAGGCGTAAGACTGCTTCAGCTGTCGCAATATCAAACGATTATAAACCAAACTTTAAAACAGGTGATAATATGGAGACAATGAATCGAAGGAATGTTTTGAAAAAAAGCTATACAGCAAAGTGATCAATAAAAATTTTTGATATCGAATGTTTTATATTTTCAGATATGATTACATACAAATTCAAAGACATAAAAGTCTATAATTCTAAAAGAACTAAAAAAACCCAGTAAATATCTATTTGAGAAAATAGGCAATAAAGTTTGTTAAATGTCTAGGATTTGATAATTCGCATAATAGATGCGTAAATAAAGAAATAATTATTTTATAAAAGCTTTTTATAAGTAAATTGGTCTCTCAACAAAGAAATTTGAATTGTCATTTTTTACG
This sequence comes from Schistocerca piceifrons, assembly GCF_021461385.2. Lineage (NCBI taxonomy): Eukaryota > Metazoa > Arthropoda > Insecta > Orthoptera > Acrididae > Schistocerca > Schistocerca piceifrons. The sequence continues at coordinate 314,996,317 of NC_060139.1, read as the reverse complement.
TCTATTTTTTTATTGTGACTGTGATTTATCATTATTCCTAAATCAGTTGAGTGATGATTGTGTCAGTCATTTATTTAATCTGGAAAGTCATAAAATATGTATTTTTACGACTATTTTAAGTGACAGCTAAAGGAGTATTGAATGTGTAGTGAGGGACTAATACACAAACATAATTTTGTCCTCGGATATTGTAATGTCTGGCTCAGTTGCAAGAACGTTTACTGCTGCTAATATGGCAGGTTATCAAGATTTAAGGGCAGTTAGAATGGGGAAAAAATGTCCACATTTTCGGATTTTTATCTCATTATAAAATTTGTAATTTTCCGAATAAAATTATATATATATATATATCATAAACTCACGTGGGAAGTATTTTATTTTAATTTTTAAATATAATTTACACCAGTTGGAAACATTAAAATTATTTATATAGAAGGCTGTGGATTGCTGTGTTATAAAGGTTAAATTACATGTTTGTATTGGTAGTACTGTCAAAAACAGTATCGTATCGTTTCATAGTATAAACACCAGTTGTATGTCGAAGTGCTAGCTTTTTCTGAGGAAAAGATAAGAATATCTTTGTAAATCTCTCAAAAAGTAAAGTGTGACACCAAAACGAAGTGTTTTAAGAAACTTACGTTTCATGGTAATAGGCTTTCGAATAAAGGGAAACATTGTGTTCAACATGTGGCATGTGAAGTTACAGGCAATGAAATACAAGCAAACTCGTCAGTATCTAGGGGAACACATATTAGTGCTTCGAAGATTAAATTAAAACTATGAGATACACAGTTTTCCCAAAACGAAAGTGATGTAAATGGTAGGTTAGGTTATATTATGATAGATTTACACATCCTAACAAGGGTGTTAGGTGAATGTGTGTGTTGTAAAATATCTGCAGGGCCAATTAGTTTACATAAAGACAGTGAGGTATAAAATGGACTAGTCAGGAAACTTAGCATTAATTGTGCCAGTTGTAAATATACTCATTCATTCTGGAATTCTGATAAGTGTAAAAATAATTATTTTGAAGTAAATATTAGGTGGTTTTATGGGTTGAGAGCTATTGGCATAGGACACACTGTAGCAGAAACAATATGTGCCATGATGAATATGCTACTCCCACATTGTAAAATCGACAAGTATGCAGGACTTATTGGAGCTGCTGTTGCACGTGAATCAATGAAGAGTGCTGCAAACGAAGCTGTTGAAATAAATGATGGTATGACTGACACACCAGTAGCTTTTAATGGCACTTGGTAGAAGCAAGGGTACAGTTCTATGAATTCTGTTGCTATGGTAACCAGTTCGGATACTGGAAAGGTAATAGATTTCCAGATTTTAACCAAACATTGTTATAAGAGTAAATCATAGAATGAAGAAGGGAATATCTGTGACAGAAATTATGAAGGAACAAGTGGTGGTATGGAGGCAGGCTGCTATTGAAATTTTTAGTTGATCTGTGAACAAAAGGGGAGTGTGTTACACTTAGTTCTTAGATGATGGAGACTCTAAAGCATGTAACAGTATAGTAGCTGCTCAGCCTTATGGTGAGAAGATTATCACAAAACTGGAATGTATTGGTCATGTCCAGAAGAGGATGGACACCAGGTTGAAGAAGTTGAAACAAAGTTTGAGAGAAAAGAAACTTTCTGATGACAAAACTGTTAAAGTCAGGCTGACAGACAAAATGATTGATGAACTACAGCAGTATTATGGTATGGCCATTAGAAATAATACTGAGAAATTGTTGAAAATGAAGCAGGCAGTATTGGCCAACTTCTTCCACAGACTATCAACTGATGAAAAGCCAGTACACCACCTTCGCCCCCCCCCCCCCAGACCTGATTCATGGTGCAATTACTGCAATGCCCAGTACTCAAACAGTTCATACAGCCATACACATTCCATCCCAGCAGCAGTCATGGATATCATAAAACCTATTAACACAGACTTGGTGAATCAGGAACTACTGAAGAAGTGTCTGTATGGTCAGACTCAAAATCCCAATGAATCGTTCAAAAATCTTATTGGACTCACTTAACCAAACAATGCTTTTGTTGGAATGAAGACACTAAGGTGGGGGGGGGGGGGGGGTCACTGATGCTGTTATTGCTTTTAATGATGGCAACATTGGCAGGCAGAAAGTGCTACAGCATATGGGAATTAATCCTGGAGCAAACTGCATCAGAGAACTCGAACAGATGGACAAGGTTCGAGGTTCGCATTGATAAAGCAGAGTACGCAGCACAGTTGGCCACAAAGGAGTCCAGAGAGAAGAAAAGAAGAAAAAACTCGGAAAAAGATCATGAGGATGATATATAGTATGGTGCAGGGTGATTCTGAGTGACTAAAAATAAAAAATTAAGCATATATTAAGTGAGTTATAGTCTTTTGAAACTTTAGAAACCGTTCCTGAAAATTTACATTTTGTGTTGCATTTTGCCCTAAATCTCAGAAACCACTTCAAGTAGAGTATTCAAATTTTCAGGGCGTAATAAGATATATCTGGAGTCTACTGAACTAAAAGAAGAACATAATATTATGTATAATTTAAATTATTTAGGATAATGTACAAAAAAGTACGCAAAATTTTAACCATGTAATTAAAGAATTGTATTTCCGAAAACAATGGCTGAAATGCTGTTATTATAGTTCAGTAGGCTCAGAACATACAGTTTAATGCCCTGTAAAAGTTTCATGTCAATGGCTACAGTGGTTCCTGAAATACAAAGGAAGCCAAGTCACTAAATTTAACATTGTTGGGATAGGGCGCTCCAACTCCCCTTAAGTGAGTTTGAACGTGCTGTTATAGTCGGCCCACGAGCGATGGTACACAGCATGTCTGAGGCAGTGATGAGGTGGGGATTTTCCCGTACGACCATTTCACGAATGTACCATGTATATCAGGAATCCAGAAAAACATCAAATCTCCAACATCACTGCAGCGGGAAGAAGGCCCTGCAAGAATAGAACCAACGACGACTGAAGAGAATCATTCAACGTGACAGAAGTGCAACCCTTCCGCAAATTGCTGAAGATTTCAATGCTGGGCCATCAACATGTGTCAGCATGCAAACCAATCAAGAAAACATCATCGACATGAGCTTCTGAGGCCAAAGGCCCACCCATATACCCTTCATGACTGCTTGACACAAAGCTTTACACCTGGCTTGGGCCTGTCAACACCAACATTGGACTTTTTAAGACTGGGAACATGTTGCCTGGGCAGACGAGTCTCGTTTCAAATTGTGTGAGCGGATGGATCTGTACAGGTATGAAGACAACCTCATGAATCCGTGGACCCTGCATGTCAGCAGAGGACTGTTCAAGCTGGTGGAGGCTCTGTAATGGTGTGGGCCATGTCCAGCTGGAGTAATATGGGACCCCTGCTACGTCTAGATACGACTCTGAAAGTGACAAGTACATAACCATCCTTTCTGATCACCTGCATCCATTCATGTTCATTGTGCATTCTGATGGACTTGGACAATTTCAGTAGGGCAATGCGATACCCCACACATCCTGAATTGCTACAGAGTGGCTCCAGGAACACTCTTGAGAGTTTAAACACTTCCGATGGCCACCAAACTCTCCAGACATGGACACTATCAAGCATATCTTAGATGCCTTGCAATGTGGAGTTCAGAAGACATATCCATCCTCTTGTACTCACACAATAGTCAGGCCCATGCACCGTCGTGTTGCGGCAGTTCTGCGTGCTGTTGGGGGCCCTACACGATATTAGAGCGGTGAGCCAATTTCTGTGGCCTTCAGTGCATTTCCAATGGCATAAAATCCGGCGACTCTGTCCTCGGCTCACTGACCAATCATTGAGCATATATTTGTTTATATACAGGTTAAACGACGAATACAGTTTCAAAACGTTTCGTGACACTGATAACAAGAAGGGAGTTGTGCTACTCAGCTAGGTTGAGTCTGTGTTGTTAGCCCATTTCATCTTAAGTGACGTATTATTTTATTTTATTTATTCGTCAAGTTCCATAGGACCAAATTGAGGAGCAAATGTCCGAAGTCATGGAACGTATCAGTACATGAAATTACAACATAAAAGTAATAACAGATAAAAATAAATGATCATGAACCTGAAAAAAGTCAGTCCATAAGTTTAAGTAAACGCTATCAGCAATACAATAAGAATCAGCTTAATTTTTCAAGGAACTCCTCAACAGAATAGGAGTGACCCATGAGGAAACTCTTCAGTTTCGATTTGAAAGCGCGTGGATTACTGCTGAGATTTTTGAATTCGAATGGCAGCTTATTGAAAATGGATGCACGAGTATACTGCACACCTTTAGCACAAAAGTTAAGGAAGTCTGAACCAAATGTAGGTTTGATATCTACTGAGTATTAACCGAGTGAGAGCTGCTTATTCTTGGAAATAAACTAATATTGGTAACAAGAAACGGCAATAAGGAATATACAATATTGAGAGGCCAATGTCAAAATGCCCAGACTTGTGAACAGAGATCGACAAGAGGTTCGTGAACTCACACCACTTATTTCCCAAACCGCCCGATCTTGAGGCAAAAATATCCTTGTAGAATAGGAAGAGTTACCCCAAAATATAATACCATACGACATAAGCGAATGAAAATAAGGAAAGTAGACTAATTTTCGTGTCGAAGTATCACTCACTTTTGATACCATTCGAATAGTAAAAATTGTAGTATTAAGTCTTTGAACAAGATCCTGAACGTGGCCTTCCCATGGCAGCTTGCTATCTATCTGAACACCTAGAAGTTTGAACTGTTCAGTTTCACTAATCATATGCCTGTTCTGTGAAATTAAAACGTCAGATTTTGTTGAATTGTATGTTAGAACTTGTAAAAACTGAGTCTTACTGAGATTTAACGTTAGTTTATTTTCTACAAGCCATGAACTGAGGTCATGTACTGCACTGTTTGAAACTTAGTCAATGTTGCACACAACATCCATTACTATCAAACTAGTGTCGTCAGCAAACAGAAATATTTTACAGTTCCCCATAATACTAGATGGCATGTCATTTACATAAATAAGGAACAGAGGCGACGTCAACACTGATCCCTGGGGCACCCCCCACTTGACAGTACCCCACTCAGATCCCCCATCACAGCCGTTATCAACATTGTGAATAATGACCTTTTGCTGCCTGTTGCTAAAGTAAGAGGTGAACCAGTTGTGAGCTACTCCCTGTTTCCATAATGGTCCAACTTCTGGAGCAATATTTTGTGATCAACACAATCAAATGCCTTAGTTAAATCAAAAAATATGCCAAGCGTTCGAAACTTTTTCTTTAGCCAATCCAGTACCTCAAAGGAAAAGAGAATATAGCATTTTCAGTTGTTAAACGACTTCTAAAGCCGAACTGTACATTTGATAGCAAATCATATGATATAAAATGATCGATTATCCTTACATATACAGCCTTTTCAACAACTTTTGCAAACACTGATGGCATAGAAATAGGTCTAAAATTATCTACATTATCCCTTTCTGCCTTTTTATAAATCAGCTTTACTACTGAGTACTTCAATTGCTCAGGAAACTGATCATTCCCAAAGGAAAAATTACAAATATGGTTAACTACAGGGCACAGTACTTTAATATTCTGCTAGACACTCCATCATAACCATGAGAGTCCTTAGTCTTCAGTGATTTAATTATTGACTCAATCTCCCTCTTGTCTGTATCACAGAGGAGTATTTCAGACATCAATCTCAGAAAGGCATTTGCCAAGAATGTTATATAATTTCCTGTAGAAGCTAAATTTTTGTTTCATTCACCAGCAATGCTCAGAAAATGATTGTTGAATACTGTACATATATCTGATTTATCAGTAACAGAAATATTTTTACTGCAAACTGGCTTTATATCGTTGCTCTTGTGCTGCTGACCAGACACTTCCTTCACAACTGATCATACGGTTTTAATTTTATCCTATGAATTAGCTATTCTATTTGCATACCACATACTCTTTGCCTTCCTTATAACATTTTTAAGCACCTTATAATACTGCTTGTAATGGGCTACTGTAGCTTGATTGTGACTACTTCTAACATTTTGATATAATTCTCACTTTGTTCTACATGATATCCTTATCCCTTTAGTCAGCCATCCGGGCTGTCCATTACTGCTAGTACCCCATTTAGAATGTTCTAATGGAAAGTAACTATCAAAGAGCATGAGAAATGTGTTATGGAAAGCATTGTATTTATCATCTGTATTATCGGCACTATAAACATCCTGACTCTCTTGTTGCTTGACAAGTTTTAAAAAACTCTCTATTGCTATTGGATTATCTTTCCTACATAGTTTGTAATTAAATATGACATTGGTTTGATTACAAAAGCCCTTTGGCGTTAAAATTTGTGCATCATTGTCTGAAAGGCCATTCACGCTTTTACTAACAGAATGCCCATGTAGCCATGAAGAATGAAGAATGAATAAAAATATCGTCTATGACTGTGTAATTGACAGTGAGTTTTTTATTTATACGCTCCTGGAAATTGAAATAAGAACACCGTGAATTCATTGTCCCAGGAAGGAGAAACTTTATTGACACATTCCTGGGGTCAGATACATCACATGATCACACTGACAGAACCACAGGCACATAGACACAGGCAACAGAGCATGCACAATGTCGGCACTAGTACAGTGTATATCCACCTTTCGCAGCAATGCAGGCTGCTATTCTCCCATGGAGACGATCGTAGAGATGCTGGATGTAGTCCTGTGGAACGGCTTGCCATGCCATTTCCACCTGGCGCCTCAGTTGGACCAGCGTTCGTGCTGGACGTGCAGACCGCGTGAGACGACGCTTCATCCAGTCCCAAACATGCTCAATGGGGGACAGATCCGGAGATCTTGCTGGCCAGGGTAGTTGACTTACACCTTCTAGAGCACGTTGGGTGGCACGGGATACATGCGGACGTGCATTGTCCTGTTGGAACAGCAAGTTCCCTTGCCGGTCTAGGTATGGTAGAACGATGGGTTCGATGACGGTTTGGATGTACCGTGCACTATTCAGTGTCCCCTCAACGATCACCAGTGGTGTACGGCCAGTGTAGGAGATCGCTCCCCACACCATGATGCCGGGTGTTGGCCCTGTGTGCCTTGGTCGTATGCAGTCCTGATTGTGGCGCTCACCTGCACGGCGCCAAACACGCATACGACCATCATTGGCACCAAGGCAGAAGCGACTCTCATCGCTGAAGACGACACGTCTCCATTCGTCCCTCCATTCTCGCCTGTCGCGACACCACTGGAGGCGGGCTGCACGATGTTGGGGCGTGAGCGGAAGACGGCCTAACGGTGTGCAGGACCGTAGCCCAACTTCATGGAGACGGTTGCGAATGGTCCTCGCCGATACCCCAGGAGCAACAGTGTCCCTAATTTGCTGGGAAGTGGCGGTGCGGTCCCCTACGGCGACAACATCGATGTACTGTGGAGACCTCACGCCCCACGTGTTGAGCAATTCGGCGGTACGTCCACCCGGCCTCCCGCATGCCCACTATACGCCCTCGCTCAAAGTCCGTCAACTGCACATATGGTTCACGTCCACGCTGTCGCGGCATGCTACCAGTGTTAAAGACTGCGATGGAGCTCCGTATGCCACGGCAAACTGGCTGACACTGACGGCGGAGGTGCACAAATGCTGCGCAGATAGCGCCATTCGACGGCCAACACCGCGGTTCCTGGTGTGTCCGCTGTGCCATGCGTGTGATCATTGCTTGTACAGCCCTCTCGCAGTGTCCGGAGCAAGTATGGTGGGTCTGACACACCGGTGTCAATGTGTTCTTTTTTCCATTTCCAGGAGTGTATTTTGTAAGAGTGAAAGTTATTAAAAATTGCATTAATTTAAACATACTAACCTTACATGACAATACATGTAACTATTGTATCAGCCATTCAATATTAAGGTTAGGAGGGCATTGCCATTTAAATACACCACAAACAATCTGTTTCTAGTGGCCTTTTAAACACACTAAAAATGAATTTAATTCCGCAGAAGACAGACCTCTCTGAGGAAAAATACACTAAGAGAGTAAATGTGACTTCAGAAAGCAACACTGTCAGAGAAACGTTGGAAGGAGCTACAGACACAAGAGGAGAACTGCAAATTCTGAGGTCTGATGCTATAAAAATTTTCAGGGCCGTTTTTGTGAGAGCACCTGAAATTAGTCTACAGCTGGATATCTCAGTCTTTGTTTGACAAGTGATTAAGATACAGTTTAATAGACCAAACTACTTGATGCACGATCCTGAAGAGTATTATTGAGTGGCAGTCTTTGTCTCATTCTGAGATTATTTTGTTACAGCATTAAAGTTTGCATAACATAAGAAAGAGCTGTCCAGATTTTCTTCACTGATCCCGATTTCAACTCTTAAATAGTGAAGAATGAGAAGAGTTCATGGCCTTAGTTATATTGAAGGTATGGAATGTGGAGTTGATGTTCTTGCTGAATTACAATTATGGAGAAAGAAATCTGTGAAAGAAGATTCCACAGATCCATCTGCCATGGACACACTGAATTTATGGAACAAAGACTTGTATCCAAAAATCAACAACCTTCTGAAGATATTGGCCACACTTCCTGTAACTACAGCCACAGCAGAGAGGACAAATGGTTCAAATGGCTCTGAGCACTATGGGACTTAACTTCTGAGGTCATCAGTTCCCTAGAACTTAGAACTACTTAAACCTAACTACCCCAAGGACATCACACACAGCCATGTCTGAGACAGGATTCGGACCTGCGACCGTAGCGGTCGCTCAGTTCCAGACTGTAGCACCTAGAACTGCTCGACCACTTCGGCCAGCCAGAGAGGACATTCTTCACTTTATAGAGAATGAAGGCATGTCTGCGAAATTCGATAGGATAGACAGATTTTAGGTAGTGGTTGGCGTTCATACCATGCAGTTGCCCATAGGAAAACAGTTTCTGCCAACATGCAATGATTGGAACTCTCACACTGACTGGCCCAACCACAGGTTATGTATTACCAAATACTATAATTCCATATACCTGAAGATCAGAATTTAAAATCTCAAAACCTGTCATTGTTTAAATAAATATTAGTACAATTGAAGTGGATATCTCTAAATGAATTATCAAATAATATAACAGTAATTAGTTTATAATTTACTATTTTGTATAAGGTTTAAAAATAAATAATATAAGTTGCTGTATCATTTGAATTAAGTTGATAATCGTGCTTTATCATTTCAGACGAGACTAAATGTATTACCTATCGTGTCCAGTCATCATTCATTACCTATTACACCACTGGCAGTGATAGAAAAAGTCCCCAAGAGAAAGAAGAAGGCAGATATGTCATTATTGGGAAGATACTTATCATTTCCTGGTACATTTGTTTTAGTTTTTATTATTTTAAAGAGTAATTAATTTATTTGTTCGTCTGTAAGACTATATATGTGGTAAGGACGTCATCAATACTTCAAACACTGGTTCTTACATTTAGTTCTAAAACACTTTTCAGAAACCCCAATCCTCAGCCTGTCAGTGATTTGCCCCTTTCTTCAAAAGTGTGTTATGTTTTGTAAAGGGCTTTTTTTGCAGATCAGGTATGCTGAGAAAGGAAACATCTGAAGTGGACTGCCGTGTAACAAGCAGTTTATAGACGCTAAATACTCGTGATTAGCGTCAACTCCGATCCACTTCGTAATTTTCCCACTGAAGTGCTTACATCTCAATTGATTTGTGTCCATGACAATTCCATTGCGTCACTTCACCGAGACGTTTTGAGCAGCCACCGAAAGGTTGTGGTGCATCTTGCGCCCACCAACGAAGTGCACAAACTCGTCGCAATGTCTGAGGGCGCTCTCCGAGGTCTGCTCCAGCGGGCCGGGTTTCCAAGCGTGCTGCCCCCTGTCGAGCGTTCACTATGGAAGCAATGTCTGTCATCACTCCTATTGCCCGTGGGTTGAGTGTGCCTAGCGGGCTGTTCCATGTGAATCGGAAATCTTGTATCTTGATGACCATCATATTTTCTTCTATTGCTGGAGCAGCAGTCTTGGTTGATGACATCCTACTTTGTGGATACAAAAGAAGATTCCAGATATACTAATTTTATTTCGTATGTTAAATGAATAAGATGTTGCAGCCATTTGAATTCACATTAAAACTGTTTTATTCCACACTTGTAATATCTTTGAAATAAACCCAATAATGAAAAATGCTTAAAATAAATGCCTTCAGTTCGAAGAAACTCCTACACCACTCACCTGCAATGAAGAACCAAGATAATGCAAAAGCTGGAAAGGTGCGAGTAGCATACATGCACTGAAGCTTCTGTACGTACTTCATTGTGTACACAGACAGTTCACCCACTCTGGGAAACGAGGATTTCGACGATTTTCGCGTTTTGTCCACATTGATACCGGCAAAATATCGGTCCAAGTGTTTGCAAGACTTTCTAGAATGTTCTAAAAGAATGTCTGAAGTTAGATAACAAATGACAAAAGAAATACAGAATGAAATTTTCTCTCTGCAGCATAATTTTTTTGAGGAAAGAAATATTTTTGTGTGATATATTCACTAAACAACGTTTTTCCGATTCTTTTCTTTATTTTTCCTGTGAAAGCTTGCATCTTGCCGAACTGGATGATTCTACATCAAGAGCAAGTGCTTTATAGGTTTTAATGGGTGAGTTTGCGAGTGTCAAAATATACGACATAAATGGCCATATCTTTTGTTTGCATTGACTTATAAGCTCCAGTTTTTTACATCGCCCAAAGACAACTGACCTTGGTATGTGACAAATTTCGAATTGATACATGCACCCGCTCCTGAGAAAACAGGGTGTGAACAGACAGACAGACAGACAAACTGATATAATTACAAATTAATAATTTTCTCATTTTTTCTTTTGCTTGTACTGTGAAACCTTTATTCTTCCCAGATGTCATGATTCTGTGTCAAGGGAAACTACTAAATAGGCTTTCAAGATTGAGTAATTTTTGGGAACATTTATTGTGGAGGGATAGCGATCTGGCTAAAATACTTTAAAAATGGATTTCAAACAGTCTCGACCTCAAAAACGTTTGTTTCGTTGGTAACTGGTTTCAGTCAATACTTGACTATCCACTGACTGTCATACAGAAATATGAAGATAGAATGGGTTTAGAAAGCTGCCTAATAATAGTAATAACGTATAAAATTTACCATATATTACAAATATTAAAAGAAGAAATTATACCCATGATGGTAGATGATGGTGACGAACAGAGTGGATGTTGTAACTCCACTAATGTCAACTGCAAAGGAGAGCATTTTTTTTATTGTTATCTCAATTCTCCCAATATGAGTGGATTGAGAGATGATAAAAACCGACCTTCAGCCAAAGGTAACATTAACTGTAGTTAAAGGTGGTTACCATTCATTTGGTAAAAAATATTTAGGTGGACGATATTGATGATTTTTACACAAAAATGAGTGGCGGTAAATAAAATTTTGTAAAATACACATAGATGGAATATATTGATCCATTTTAAAACTCGTTTCATGATTTATATTACAGTCAAAATATAGTCAGTGACGAATGTGAATGATGCTGTGGTGTAATGATGATGTTAGGTGACAATGAAAAAATTGGCATTAAGAAGTTATGATGATGACTATGACCATGGGGTCCTGTAGGACTGCAGGTATCGACTAGAAGTCAGCAACTTGGATGAAGGAGGAAGGAGAAAATGGATGGATGGTGTGAGGTGGAGTGTTGTGATTAGGGTTGGAAAGAGGGGTATATCCCAGGACGAATTTTATCATTGCGGAGTGGGAACTGGTTAAAATTCTGGTACAAGAGGGTGGATAAGGAATGGAGGGGGATGAAAAATGGAATATGGAGGGTACTTGGATTGATTGTTAATGGGTGGGAGACTGGATGTTGGAAATGGGTTTTGCGATTAATGTCTTGGATCCGAACGTGCTCTATGAAGAGAAGAAAGTGTGAAAAGTGGATGAGTTGGTAAAGGAAGCGAGTTGAGGAAGGCAAGCAGATGTGGAAGGCAAGGTAGAGTGCATGTCTTTCCAGGATTTTAAAAGACTTACAGAACTTAGGTGAGGCAGAAATCCAGACAATGTTGGTGTCATCTAGGATGGGGCATATGAGGTATTTACAGGTGAGGATAATGGTAGTAGGAAGTAGACCACAAATGCAACCTGTTAGTAGTCTTAGTCTGTTTCTGGCTTTATGTTAAATGATAAGAAGATCCACATTCCATGTTAGTTTTCTGTCGAGAGCTAGTCCTCAACATGCTAGTTGTTGCATGTTTTTGACTACCTCAATGGCTCAATGAAATCTTGTGTAGTAATTCTTTTGATGTAGGTCATTTTTCCATGCTTTAGATATTATGAACCCTATTTTACTTGTTATCTTGTTAGTTACTTGGTCCATGTCATCTGGGGCCTCTAACACATATTAGAATATATTATAACAGTACTTGCATACCAGTATTTAGAAACAGATAGTCGCTGTCTCAACTTCAAATTCGTTTTCTGTTGAAACATTCACATTGACACATTGCATGGTAAATAACAGCATCACTCAAGCAGCATTCTCAAGGCACTGCTTGGAGCAATTCCACATGTCTGTTTACATTTCAGTACTTATTTACCATGTAGTCACTGTCACAGCTTTGAAAATGTCTTCTGCTGGAATCTGCATATCGATACGACAATGCATGGGAATAATTGGCATTCCTTAACCACTATCTCTGCTAGCATACAATCTACGAGTTAGCAATAAATCCCCACAGATGACTATATTCCTCTAATCCATTGTGTGTTAATACTACAGCAGGAGGATCGGAGAATGATTAAATATTGACCAAAACAGTTACCTTCGAAATGAATGTTTTTGCAGTTGACACTGATTGTAATCCATTTTTAAATTTAATGAATGAATTTGCGGGTATCAAAACATGTGATGTAAATGGCGTATATTTTGATTGCATTGACATAGAAGATTAACATTTTTACACCATCAATGGTCTACAGATCTCACTATGTGACATAAATTTTAACTCCATATGTCTACCATTCCTGAGAAAAAGGGGGCTTAGTAGATGGATGGACAGAGAGATGGGCTGCTAACAAATGACAAAAAATTTTTGTTCGTATGCTATAATTACAAATTCACAATTTTCGGATTTTTTTCCATTTATTTGTACAGTGAAACCTGGCTTGTTGCCAAATTTCATTATTCTACACCAATAGGAATTACCCAACAGATTTTGATGACTGGGTTTGCGGGTATCAAAATATTGATAGAAATGGTCAAATCTGTTGATTATGTTGAATTAGAAGCTTTACTTTCTTACATCGCCAAGGAACCATAGACTTTAATATGTGGCATAAATTTCAGCTTGATATGTATACTCATTCCTGAGAAAAAGCGTTTATAACAAACAGACAGACGGACAGACAGACAACAAAGTGATCCTATAGGGGTTCCTTTTTTGCCGACTGAGGTACACAATCCTAAAAAATAAACAAAGATGTACCTCTTGATCTACAAAAACATTGATATTCAAATATCGATTGTTTACATTTACAGCAATTTATAAATGATTTATAATTTATGTCGCAATTAATTTTCAGAGATAATAAGACTTATTCTTAATCCATGTTTTACTTCTCTTCACAAAAAAGACCATTTTAATAAAGTTACCAAAAGAATACTGAATATAAGTTTACCATTTGTGCACTACTGGACCATACTATAAACTAATATGTATAAGATTTTCAGTACATGATGAAAGAAGGATGCACTGATCAGTTCCATAACAATGTGACAAACAACAGTGACACTGCCAGTACATTCCTGCTGTGACATGCTACCTGCAGCTGAAAGCAGCTGATGTGATCCGAGCAATTACACACACTTGTGAGAATTATGTCACTAGCCTCCAACATGAGGGCTATGACCTTTGGCCAGCCACAACTGCCATTACAGTAGCTAACAACAACATTCCTCACATTTCCAGACCGCTCTGAACGCAACTGTGTTGATTTCGCACTTTGGCAGCAGGGCACATAACTGCTCCATGCCATGCAACCACCCAAACTCAAGACAGGTTCCGGATTGATGCAATTACTTAAACTGCCTACAGCCAAAACAAGTTCGCCAAACTAGTTTTCCCAATTTTTGAGTGAGAGTAAAAGACTGTACATGTTAGACAACTCAACAAAAAGTCTATACCTTCTCACTGACACCAGCTTGAAAGTGAACACCATTTCAAGAGTGAAACCACAAACAGAGCCTGCAATGTCTGCCATCCAACTACATGTTATGTATTTTGGAACTGTCTTGCATACCAATGAGCTCAATTTACATGAGAAATTTCTATGGCGGATTCTGGTCACAGATGGAGAACCGATCGTGGGCTCAGATTTTCTCTGTTGATCTCTCCCCAGACCTCAGGCAAACCAGCAGTAGAGGGTCGTTGGCTGGATTCATCAGCAGTCTGCCACCACATCCACAGGCAGTTCTGAAGGAGGTTCTTCCACAAGCACCTCCATCACTCTCTAGACTTGACACTCGTCTGCAGCTGCTTAGTGAGAATCAGGTTTTAGAATTAGAAATACAAAAGATGTTGGCGAATTATGAAGAAGTGAAAAAGGAGAAGCTCAGGCTATACGAAGAGAATCTCGAATTGCACACAAAACTGCTTTGGTTAGGAAGTGACTGGATGCCACACATTCTTACTCTTGGCACTTAAAGCAGGAAATACCCAGTGTGAACGAGGCAGTACCTTATCATGCCAGTAACACACATATACAGTCGGGATATACCGCATTGCACAACTCATCACAAATACAGATCAGTAGGGTGAACTTCTGTAACAGTCTGCATGCGTCTACCAGATGTGTCCCCTTGTTCCCCTGACAACGAATGTGACACTGCAACAGGGAGATGTTAGACAGACACTGTGCACAAAGTTAATACTACACCAGGTTCGCCAGTCTGCCACAAGGATCGCAGACTGGCATCAGGCAATGAGCAGCTAAAACTGCTACTGATGAATTACTGCAGTTGACGTAGCCAGGTAGTCAGATAGCCCCCAAGAAAGATGGAACATACAGATAAATCGGCGATTATTGGGCCTTCAACACTCACACAGTACTCACCAGTTGTATATTACTGAACATCCAAGATTTTACTAACACCTTAGCAGGTGCTTCCATGTTTAGTGTTCTAGACTGTAAAGAAGCTTACCTTCAAATTCCCATGACTACTGAAGCATATCCAAAACAACAGTTATAACAGCGATCAGATGCATCCAAAATATGGAAACGCTTCACTGATAACATTCTCTTCACATCTCCCTTATGCTATGGATGCCTGTACAATGTTCTAGGTTTTTTTTGCGTCTCTGGAAGAACATGAGAACATCTAACACTCATTTTCGAGACCCTTGAACATTTCAATGTTGTGATAAACAGCAAGTGCTAACTTCAACGAACTGAAGTAACATTCATGGTTCTGTTAGTCGAAATAGGTTTCAATGCATGACCAAATACATAAAACTTATCTGTCAGTTTCTATGGCTCAGAAATTATCTTGAGCTATGGCAATTTCTCAGCATGATTAATTTCTACAGAAGCCACTTGCCACAAATGGCAGCCAGATGGGTACCATTGGCAAACACTTGACTGGCAAAAACACATGCAGCACACAGATTCTGACTTGCAACTCTCAAATGTAAGAAGCATTTCATCAAATTAAGCTCAGCTTATTACATGTTGAAACGTTAGCCCATCCAATCATGACAACTTAATGCAAGTGATATTGCAAACAGAGCTGTTCTTCAGCAGATAGTTGCAGGTGAGCAACAACTGTTATGCTTCTTCTCAAAGAAGCTAACTGAGTCTCAGTGTGGGTGGTCAGCTTATGATAGAGAACTGCTCACTGAATACAAGGAAGCGTGGCAATTCAAAGATGACATCAAAGATAGATCATTCAATACTTACGTGGACCACTACCCACTGGCAGATTCCATATGTAATCCAGCAAAAGATTGTTGTCAATATCATTTCTGCCACCTCAATTATGCTGTACAGTTTACAACTGACGTTCAGCATCTCAAAAGTGCGGAAAATGTTGCGTTTGATTTCCTATCTTGAGTAAATACACTATCAGTTGTCAGTTACGACAAACTCGCCCAGCCCCAACAACAGGATATGCAAATCTATAACCACCTACAAGATACTACGACTGATTTGAAGCTTGTGCGGCACACTATCCCTGTTTTCCACACACAAGTCTGGTATGACGTGTCGCAAAACTGCACCTGTCCACTAGCCCCACTCACTAGGAGGAAGCTTATTTTCGATAGCTTGCATGGGCTGTCAGACTTGGGAGTATCCCCCATTACTAAACTTGTTACAGGAGGTTTTCCTGGCCATATGTCAAGCAAGACCGCAAACCATGAACCAAACCTACACAGCTTGCCAGCAGATTACCATTGCAGTGCCCCTGTCGTTATGAGAAGAAATGTAACCTCTGTGAGCTGCGACAATGTGTAGCTAAACCTCTCAGATAGGGTGTTACTCGTTTTGAGTACACATCGCGCCAGCCCTAGTTGTCTTTCAGAATTGGCCAGGCTCATTAAGTTAAAGGTGTGTAATATCTGTTCGGCCGTGTGCGTGAATAACGTTTAACTTTAGCGCAAGTGTAGAGAATGTCGTACCAGAAGGACTCATTTCAGAACGCAAGGCTTTGTTAGAATCTTGTAGTATGATATCATTATTTTTATTTCAGACCTGATGTCTACAAAGGCGTTAATGAATCAATTGTTGCAACCTAAGTCTGTTGTATCTTCTGAACTTCATCCACCAGTAATAGAATGTTATTAACTAGTCAACAAGTCATCCTTAGAAAGAACAGGTGTTATTATCAAGTGAGACAAAGAAGAGGAAGGTCTCACAACCGGCGACCCGCTTGTTGAACAATGATTTCTTCCAGACAGCAGCGCTTCGTTTAGTTAAAACCTATGTTGGAAAGGAATGATGATTTATCAACAGTAAACTGCGTATAGCTGTGACTTTTAGAAGTAAGAGCCCACATGTTGTAATTGACAATGAATACTAATGTTAATTGTGACGATACAGTCAGGAGTGTAGGAGATATCAATATGCAGGAACATCCAGCCGAAAACGTTCATTCCGAGAATAAACTGGGAAGTTTGGTAAGTAACAGCAACATAAATAGTGAGAATAATGAACATTGCCGTCTGCTAACTGGCTAAACAATGGAGGTTGCCACACCAACAATTAGCCATCGACCAGTAACGGTGGGACTAAATCAGGTGTTTGCACACATTAAGGAAGTGAGCAATGATGTTATGCAAAAAATTATGATCTTAAACAGCAGACTGCCGATGTTCTTAAGCAACAAACTGTTGAAATTATCTGTCACATGGAGGATCAGGTAAAAAAGAGTGCACACGAACTTCGAGAAGCGTTAAAAAAAGGCGCAAAAGGAACTCATCAATATGTTCACAGTTAACAGGAAAGCACAATGAGTTCCATAACGAAGTCTAATAAAGTCGCATTCGGTCTGGTTGAAAATAAAATTAAAGATGAATCACGAGAGTAAAGGAGGACTGTTCACAGCACAAGGAGACACACTTTAAAGTGATAATTGGTATAGGAACAATGTGTGATCCTGGCCAATCAAGTTTAAAACATGCAGAAACCCACTTCAGTTGAATATTGCTAGAAGAAAAAAATCAGTGATCCGATACAAGAGAAATGTCGCGTTATGTTGCGTGCAGCACCAAGCATGATTGTTGATACCAGTACTGTCACACGCTAATTTCACGAATTCAAGCCGAGTCAAGCATTGCACCCCATTGCGTTCGTACGTCAGTTTAAGCATGCTTTCTAAACATTGAGTTCCGAGAAATAAAAAATAGGTATTTATGCGAGTAACCTTAAAGACAGTGCACAAGCTTTGGACACGAGAGTCGTAGGTAATTACAGTCGTTTCGGTGGATTTCAGACGGCGTTCTTGAATAAATTTTGGTCTGTCGAACAACAGTGAGTAGTCTAAAGTCAAAATTATTTACACCGCCACCTTATGGCTGCAGTGACGGTGCCATTCGTGACTTCTTACAGATGTATTGGGATGAACCCGTGAAAGACACAGAATTCATAGAAATTCTTATTCGGCATTTTACCACTGGACGTCTGTCAGAAATTAGCTCTCTCAAGATACAAAGCCATCGATGATATATATTTGGTGGCAGAGCGAATTGAAGCTCGTGGCACCAAGAAAATAAGGCGTGAGAATAATCATTCCGACGTTAGAAACCAAGCCAATGAGACATGGCGAAATGGGTACCATAGTGGACGGAATTTCGGGGCACCGAATCTGTGAAATGATCGTAACGGATCACGGATGTACGATGACCATTTGACAGACAGCAAGGATATCGTGAAGTTCGAAGGAGCGACAACACTGAGACTTGTGATCGATCCCCAAAACAGGGGATATACCATAACGCAGTTTAATTTCAGACACGACCCACTACGAAACTGAATGTACCGACATGGGTTCACCTATTACAAGACAAACAATGCAGACAGACAACGGAGGCGACGTTATGGAAGACGAACGCCGTCAGACCGATTGTTACAGTCGATGTATGCGGGGTTGATGTTGATATCTTATTAGATCCTGGCTTGCAACTGCAGAGAAGTTATTTCATGAACTCGGTGATAGTGCGACTATGCCAATTTTTCCGGTGGATAGACGCAGAATTGTAACCGTGGTTGGGAATCGAAGCAAGCCAATCTGAGATCAAGTTCTGTTGAAGTACGGAATTGGGAGAATAGATTTTGAGCGGCCAATTTTTGTTGTTCCATTTTTGAACCTTCGAATCATATTCGATACCCAGTGGACGATATAAAGATGTTGCCGATTAGATTTTGTAGAAGGATGGGCTTACATAAAGAATTAGGAAGAAGAGATGAAGATTTGTTTTAAAGGCATTGTAGATGAGGATTCTGAGTGCACTGTGGGCGCAAACTTTCGTTACGTTAGCATGAAAGAAGAAGTGGCACTTGTGACTCCACGAATTCCAAGGGTAGATAATAACATGAAATCGCTGTATGACGTTAATGATGCTGCACCAAATATTCAAACAAAGCTAAATAAATTAACAGAAGTGACCGAACGTCAAAGTGAATAACTGAGAAATATTCTGGTTACACTAAGGTGTATTTTCGTCTCATAATGGGATAATGAGAGGATGTGTTTGCAAATTAAATGTACATTCTCATGAACCAATTCATGTGAACTCTTACTCTGTTGCATCAAACAAGAAACCTGCAGTTGAGAAATAAATTCAAAGAGTGTTAGATAAGAGAATCATCCAGCAATCAGATAGTGAGTAATTTAGTCCAATACGTCCAGTAACAAAGCAAGATGGTACCACCAGTGTTGATGTGGATGCCAGAGGAATCAACTAAGTAATTATTCTGCAAAGAGATCAATCCAAAAATTTAGAAGAAGTGCTGTAGCTATTTAATGGCGTTAAGCACCTGAACAGTTTAGACTTCACCGGTGTTATTGGCAACTTTTACTGCAGGCAGAAAGCCGAAAATGCGGTTTTACAAAATGGGAGGATCTATCAACTGTAGGGGACCCCTTTTGATTTAACGTATCTTCTGCCACCTTTATGAGGTCAGCTGGTCAAGTATTAGGACCAGAGCTACTTAAGTACATTATCGTATATGTGGATGATATTATACTCAGTTCAGCGTCGTGGGAAGAACTTTCTATACTTAAGAGAAATGGAGTTACTATAAACTTGGTGAAGTCAGAGTTTGGAGGAAACAGGTAAGCTTTCTCGGATATCATCACACAAGATGGGATTGATCCCAACCAACAGAATATGGAGGCATATTAGAACTTCCCTGTACCAACGTGTAAAAAACAATTGAAGATGTATTTGGGAGTGGCTGCTTTGTAGCGTCCCTTTTTCACTGGACACAACCTTTCGTCACCTCCTCTATTGAAACTACTAAAGAAAGACACAGTCCAGACATAAGGAGAGGAACCGCAGAAGGCTTTTGAAGATACTTCTTCAGACTTGTTATCTACACCAATTTTGCGCCAACTGGATCTGTCACAACCATTTTACTTAGGCTCAGATAGTAATGAACACAGCATCAGAGCCCATCTGTTTCAAGTTTACAAGGTCGATGGTAGAAATGAAACGCATATAGTCGCATTCACCAGTAGAGCCTTAGGGATACAGGGTACTTATAAATGGTGGAAAAATTGAAATTTTTAATGACTTTATTAAATTCTATAGTCTTTCCTGATTACATTGATATATACGTTATTGGGTTTCAAATGAAAAATAACCTATACATACCAAATTTTAAAGTTACAGTCATGTATGACTCCACGCCCCCTTTATTTCTGTTACAGAAACCAGTATTATTTCAATAAGAACTGTGAACCTTCTGTTTCCAGCGATTATACGTATGATACATTGTATATGTTGGTAACAGTGCAGGCTTCTAGTGTCTGTAAATGATTATCATTTCTAGTATTTACCTTTGTTTCGTTGAAGCACTTTATTCATGTGTTACTGAATGTTTGTTGCCCAAATGCTACATATATTTGTGGAAGTACATATCCTTTAGTGTGCAATAAATACGAACTATACCATGCATCAAGAAATTCAATAAAAGGAAATTCCGTGGTAACCAGTTCACAAACAAAGCAAATCACACTGTTGCAAGTAACCTATGTATCAGCTCTTCAGGAAAGAAACTCCCACATGGCATGTGATTCAAATTTTTGTGGTAACAATGACGCTGTTTGTAGTGAATTTGTTGTTGTTGATGTGGGCATTTTATCTTCTTTGGTAAAGGAAGTGGCGAAATGAAAACAATGGCTGTCTGGAAATAACTGGAGAACAAAGTAACAGGAAGAGTTTAGCGTCAAAATTAGTTGTTCTGTGTAGATCCTGCAATAAATCTACTTGCAATAAATGACTTCAAACATTGTGCATAATTCACATTATGTGAATTTGTAGTTAGTGCATGCAATGTGTGCAATAGGAAAAGGAAAAAAGGCTGCTCAAACGTTTTGTGGTTTGATGGTCCTTCCTCCTCCTCCCAGTAGGTTCAACAAGTATATAAAAATACTTTTAGGTGCATTGACGGTTGTGTCTAAAGCATCTATGGAACGTGCAGTAGAAGAAACTGTAAATATTAGTGGAACCAGGGACATTGCTGTTGCACTTGATGGGACATGACAATGTCAAGGACATCGTTCCTTGAATTATGTTGTAAGTACCACTTCGCTGGAGAATGGAAAAGTTATTGATGTTGAGTGCTTATCTAAGTACTGCCACACCGGCCATGGTAACACTGAAGGACATATTAAACATTAGTGTTCTAAGAATTATCATGGTTACAGAGTAGGTATGGAATGTGATGAAGCTCTAAAAATATTTCAGAGGTTGGTGCCCGTTTATAACGTTAGATATATGAAGTACCTAGGCGATGGGGACACTAAAGCTTTCAATAAAATTAAAGAGTTCAATGTTTATGGTGATACCTCGGTAAAAAAACTGGAGTGTTGTGGACATGTGCAAAAGAGGATGCTAGACTGAGGAAGCTAAGAAGAGAAATGAAAGGAAAGTTGCTATGTGATCGTAAATCTCTTGGCCATTAGATGAACTGTACCTCTTGGTGTGGTTACCAAAAAGCAAAAGAAAGTGGTCAAATACACCATCATAAGCATTCTCTTCCTGAGCCTGTCCTGAATGAAGTAAAACTAATTTTTAGAAACCTGAGTGACTGTGCTTTGCTTAGTAAATGTCTTCATGGGGGCACTCAGAATACAAACGAAAGTTTCAACCATTGCATATGGGAAAGATTACCCAAGAATGTTTTTGTAGGACTAAATACATTAAAAGTTAGTGTACTAGATGCAGTGATATGTTTCAATGATGGAGTTATAGGAAGGTTGGATGTCCTGAGATATTTAGGCATAAAATGTGGCTCTAATATGGAAGATCAGTTGCTTGCATGTGACAGACAACGAGTGTATGAAGCTGAAAGATTCACTCTTCAAGTTAGCAAAGAAGCAAGAAGTGTTAAAATGAATGCCAAGAGGAAGCTTGAAGATGAAGAAATGTTGCAGGATGAAGACTATGCTTCACAAATGTTCTGAGGCATAGTTTAATTAGACTCACATCTTCAATAGCAATTTTCTGCAGGTTGTATTTTGCAGAATTGAGGTACAAATGTTTCCTAGAGTTTATAATGCATTGCTCTAATTTTTTATGTAACTTGCAATAGTCCATACTTATGTAGTAGACCTAAGCTTTATTGCAGAATCAAATAAATTATAGAAAAAATAACATTTTTATTAGGAAGAAAATTATAAAAATTAAAATGTAACGTGATTTTTTTATCCTTGTATCATACATAATAGGTGGAATTAAAGAGGTCTAGTACTTCAGTCATAATATCATGCATATCTGGCAAAAATATGGTCTCCTTCAAATGTATAACATTGGATTAAATGGTACCTCAATTTGAGGAAGCATTTTGGAAAAAAATTGCATCAATTTAATTGTATTTTTTTAATAACCCTAAGCAGGTTCGAAGATATTCGAAATACTTCTAATTTGTTTAGAGAGTGTGTTGCATTACCTGATATCAACCAAAA
This sequence comes from Schistocerca piceifrons, assembly GCF_021461385.2. Taxonomy (NCBI): domain Eukaryota; kingdom Metazoa; phylum Arthropoda; class Insecta; order Orthoptera; family Acrididae; genus Schistocerca; species Schistocerca piceifrons. Next base: position 314,973,583 of record NC_060139.1, on the reverse strand, counting down.
ATCTGTAAAACATATACATTATAAACAGTGCCTGAAAGAAATAGGTGTTGATTTTTACATAATATTGAGCCAGAAAAGTACCCTGTATCCTTAACTGTATGGGAAAGAAAATACACCATTACTGAGAGAGAACCATTGACCATTGTGTAGGGTTTGAATAACTTCAGATTTTATTTGCTTCGAAGACATGTCATTTTACACAAAGACCACAAAGCATTATCAGTTTTAATAAAGTGTAAACTGATGCACAACTACCTGACAAGATGCGCCCTCAGAATTCAGTAAAACGACTTTGAAACTGAATACATGCAGAAATAGATAATATTACTCCTGACACACCTTCACGATTACCACAAAATCTGGGAGAAGCAAATACTACCCAACCAATAGCTGAGGAGATTTGCACAAGCCATATCAAGGATGTCGCAGGTGAAAAGACTAGAAGAAGCTGCTGAGGATTATTAGCATTGAACAGGATGAAGAAGAAATCTTGAAGATGGGCAAAGACATTTGTGACAAATCCTTACAAGTAAAGACCTGCACTTATTATTGAAACATAAGAATGTGTTATACTAGAGGACATACGCAAATTCTGGTCACTGGAGGCAGAGTATGCCCAGAAATGCAGTGGATAACTTCATCAACTACATACACAACAGTTACGGTAATTTTGGACAAGAAAATGTACACTGAAGTTGCAGGAGCACATGATTTTTAATAACATGGCTCATAGGGTATGTGCAGTTTTAAATGTGCGATCTTTGTCCAAAAAAACACAACTGCAGAACACAAGGAATTCATGCACCACGTGATACCTGATAAACCAGGATGGTTGTTCTCACTGTATCTCGTCGGCCCCCTATCAAACTCGAAAGGAAATTTTTCATAAGTATTGGTAATTTTAGAAATATTCTCAAAATAGGAAGATAATGATCAAAAAATTAATGGAAAACTATTTCGTACATACTATCAAACCAGATAGTATTTCGACAGACAGTGGCTCTTAGTTTAAATCTTATGACTGGAAAACATTTTTAGAAGAGAAAAGATAAGAAGATTGCAGCACTGCATTGATACCAATGGTCATCACTTTGAACACCTTTTGTAAATGGACCTTCATGTCACCTTATGATCTTTGTTGACCTTCAAAGACCTTACTGTTACACATCATTGGATTCATCTCAATAGCCGCTATCAGAATATAAGTACCAAACTATAGCATCCCATTTTAAAAAATAGTTGACCTTCATATCTCTGACACGACCCCACCTAGCAACAAAAAACCAACATCATATTATGGCCCCCATTGTCCCCTGCAGTATTTGTCCCACAAACTTTCCAGCTACTATCACACTTTTGGAGTTATTCTAGGTGGCAATAGTTAGTGACTCACCCTGTATAGTGCACCATGAAAGAACATCGATATAAAAAGTCAATTTACAAATGTTGAAGGTATTTTTGAACTATTTTCTAACCTTATTTTAAACTTAATGATCCCAATTTTAGTATCCCTTTCTCTGTTGAGATAGTATTATCTAAATACTGTATAACATAGGATTTAATAATGTTGTGTTTACATCTCTGTTTATTTTCTTCTACCATGATTTCTATATACTAAACAGTGTTCTCTATAATTTTGACCTCTTTTTTAACATAGTTAACTATTTTTCTTCGAAAGTATTCGCAGCTCAACTGTTATGTCAAAACATTTCTCCAATTGATAAGAGTCATAAACCAGTCAACCTAACAGAACTTTATAAGTTTTTGAATATTTGACACTGATATCATTTTAATTAATTGTCAGAGACAACAAAGTTGTGATTTTTGGCAACCTCCTTTCACCAGTGCTTAGTTTAAAATCTGGTTTTGAAATTTATGTCTTACCATTTTTTGTCACTCTCAAACTTTTCAATTTCATCAAGTTTCTTCCATGAAATTGTGATTGACATTTATACAGTTATGTACTTGTAACATAAGACAATATATACATATAGTAGTATACACAGTAAATAAATATAATAGCTTGCACAGCACACACATAGTGTTACATAATGCACAATGATTTACTATACAAGAGTTAAAAAGACACAATTTTGTGACATAATATTATCCTTGATTGTATATGAGTGGTACTAGTTGTAATTTAGTTTATAACACTAATTTCTAATGCTAGGCCAAACGTGGCAGCCACATGGTCTGGGGCACCTTGCCACGGTTTGTGCGGCTCCCCCTGTCGGAGGTTTGAGACCTCCCTCAGGCATGGGTGTGTTTTTGTCCTTAGCGTAAGTTAGTTTAAGTTAGATTAAGTAGTGTGTAACCCTAGGGACCAATGACCTCAGCATTTTGGTCCCATAGGAACTTACTGAAAATTTCCAATTTTTTCTAATGCTAGTTTCTTTCAATGTGGTACATAAAATTTATCACTCACACGGTAGACATTTGCTCACTGTCCGCTCATGTACTCAGTGATGCTTTAATATCGACCTTCTATTAGAAAATTTTTGGCATTGCAGGGATCATGCTCTCAGTTTTGAGCTTGTGAATTTCTCTTGGTATTGTTTATATTAACCTGATAAGGATTATTTAGGTCCTTTTTGAAAAATCTGTGGTCTACATGAAATGCACTGCAATTGTTTTCTGTTCCTTGTATTATGAGAATTAACAGTCTTATTGGTCTCCAGTTTTGTAGGATCTCATAATGCAGACACAACTGTCTTGACTGTATACAGTTATGGAAATGTCAAAATATTCTTCCATAGTATGAATATTCTTTTCATTCCTGAGGTGGTGATGTTTCCTCGTTCTATGATTCCATATTGCATACATGCCTCGAAAAGTCCATGATAGACAGTGCAGAAGAGATCTTGATGTGTGTACTAGGAAAGCTGTTTCATTGCGCATATTGCTTAGTAAAAGTATTTATCTGGTGTTTCCAGTTTAACTAACTGTCTATTGTTACATCTAAAAACTTATTTTAAGCTATTTCTTCCAGTCCTTTTCCATATAAAACTGTATATGCATTTATTGTTGAAAATCAGATTAATAGGTAGCTCATTTTCTTTGAGCCATTGTGCTGTATTTTGATTGCAGTGCTTCAGAATTGTTAGAAACATTTAACACTGTCATATCATATGCATACAGTATCTTATTTTCATTTTCATGTGTTTGTACATTATTTACAAATAAATTGTACAGTATAGGCCCCATTATAGATCCTTGAGGTACACCATATTTAACACCTGTAACTTTAGGTCTGTGTAAGTTGTCAGTGGTTACGTATTGCCCTGTGTTATTGAAATATGATGTTATCCAATCTGTTATATGTCTATGAATACGAGTATTCTCTAGTTTCATTATTAGGACTGCATGATTTTGTGACACGCCTTGGATAAGTGAAAAGAACTCCACACACTACCGTCCTGTAGTTCAAGATCTGTACAATAAATTCTGGTAATTATTCAATTGCTGTTTCCATTGATTATCCTTCCTGGTTTCCTTGCTGTGCTGGATTTATTACGTTATGCTTTTCCAGGTAAGCAGATGCACTGTTGAGCATAAGGATTTCTAGTATTTTTGAGAAGCCTGAAACTAAAAATAGTTGTCTGTAATTGTGACATCATTATCCTCTCCCTTTCTGTACACAACCTGCTACCACAATTCTTAAATCAAGTGTTAGCTATGATAAATTATGCTTATGTAAATTCTGCTGGTCAGCTTTCGCTTTCTTTAATATCCCCCAGTCCATGTGCTACTATTTTTCCTTCTGTAACCTCTCCCTTCGAAATTTTTTATGGACTGTGTACCTACTGTTTGGTGATCAGATTCTTCAGGGAGACAGTTAACAATGCATCATGTATGACAGAGGAAAAAAACCATGTATCTATTGTTCATTAATAGCCATCGACTTGGTAATTACACATTATCAGGATCGGTTATAAAGGGCAACACTATGTATACAAACTTGTTTATTGGTTCCCAGCAATGAAAATTCTTAACTGTGCCTTCCACACCCACATTTTTGCAACTCACACTGACAATTTACCATTGTGGACAAATCACTATTTAAGTGAGCTTGATTCTTTCATCTGTACCAGTTTCTAATTTTACTATAGTCTCCTACAGGTCATTAATACAAATAAATACTAATCAGTAACTTCAGTTTAACTCACACTAGAAAGGCTAACTCTCACTCATCATGATTAACTTTCATATATGTAATTATTAAAGAATAACCACTTGTTTGTCCTCTCAACATTGCCTTCAACTTTTACCACAGCCAATCCCTATCCTATTGTCCAATCTACATTTCTATCTTCCGAAGCCAGCCTGCACGTTATGCACTGAAACAATGTTGGAATGACTCGACAATGTTTCCCCACAAAAACAGGCACCTAGCATACTGAAAGCTCCAGAACGTCAGACTCGCTGGTTAGCTTGTACTGACGAAAGAGTGCAAATGTAACAGACAGAGTACTCCAAAATTTCACTTCCTTTTCATATGGAATTCCAGTCTCCCATCACAAATAAATTTTCGTCTACTTTAACTATCTAGTTAATTTCTTTTATCTCATCACACATTCTTTCAACCTCTTAATGGTCTGCAGAGCTAGTTGGCACATACACATGTATTACTGTAGTAGGTGTTGGTTTTGCATATATTTTGGCTATGATAATGCATTCACTATACTGTTCATAGTAGCTACTATCGTTCCTACTTTCTTGTTCATTATTAGACCTACTCCTCCAATACCCCCATTTTGGTTTAGTGTTTATAACCTTATACTCACCCGACCCCCACAGTTCACTAATTACCTAACTTCAGTTTATCCATTTCCCTTTTCCGATTCCAGATTAAGAGATCTAACATTCTCTGACCAGTAGAATGCCTGTTTTGCTTTTTCTCATGACAGCATCCTCCTGAATAGTCCCCAAGTGGAAATCCAAATAGCAGACTATTTGAATGAAAAAGTTCTATGTTTCTGCCTGGAGACAAAGGCAAGTAATCATGGTGCACTGAAAAAGTTCCCAACTGTACTTCAATATTTTGATTACGAAACCAGCGGTATTCAAACAAAGGTCGATGACTTACGAGGCTGTCCAATCGAAACTCCAGAAAGTATTGCCAACTACACCACCACAATAAATTAGTACACCTGACAACACCAATTTTGATGTGATGACAGACTGTGTCACCTGGGGGATAGCAGATGTATTGATAATGGTTTCAACGTCGTTTTCAATAGATAACGTAGGGGCATAGCTACAAGAGCGCCATTTTTGTCTACTCTATAATAGAGAATGCTCGCAACCAAGAGTCTCTGTGTGGTGCAAACATGTGAAGCAAGTAGGCAACCATGTCCCAGAGATGCACTACTGCTTCCTACAGCCAACTGAGCGAGTTTGAAAGGGGTCAAATTGTGGCCACCCGAATGGCGAGATGGTCCTTTCAGAGAATTGCCACACAAGTTGGACACTGCATCAGTTGTGCAACGATGCTGGTATCCGTGCTCACATCAACATTCTCACAGCCGTAGATGAGTTCCTGGACGTCCATAGAGCAAAGACACCTACCAGGATCGTCGTATTGTAAGGGCAGCAATGGCATATCATACAGCTACGAGTACCACACCACAGACAAAAGGGCTTGTGAGCCCAGACGTGTCAAAACCAACAGTTGTCAAATGGTTATTAGCAATGGGACTACGGGCACTCATACCTTTAGCTCGTCTTCCACCTAACGCCACAGCGTCGTCGTGCATGCCTCAACGGTTGCTACAAGAGGATCACTTGGAAGGTGTACTGGTGCTGACCTCTCCTTTCGAAATTCGAACAAGCGAAAGTTGCTGAAACTTACGGGCGTCAAGCTAGTAATTTAACTTCTCGGAATATCTGGCCAGTTGGCATGGTAGTGAGGCAGTACGATGTTTCCTCAGGCAAACTGTCTGGCACGGGAGGCGATGGCGGTAATCATGTGCAAGTTTTTATTGCCTATGGAAGCCCAGATTCAGTCGATTTCACAAAATGATCGATTATTACAATGAATAAACAAAAGTCTTGTTTTTTTTTCCTACGATGTTTGGTTGGAAGGTTCCGAAATTAGAAGAAACTAGACAGCTGATAATATTTAGGTTAATGTAAACGTAACTAGGAATATTTATATGTAGCTGATACAAGTTATTTAGGGCATTTGGTCGAAGTGTGTTTTAGAGAATGACGTTATACCATTTTGGAAACTGCGTTGCTCTCGTTTATGTTCCTTATTATCTGACTTACAAATATTCCGGACTGTGAGTGTACACAATGTTTTTCTTTGTATTGATTAAGCCGTGTTACCGGTAGCTGTTAACTTACATGAACAACCACTACATAAAATTCTGCCACAATAATCTATATCTAATATAGTACGTATTTCTGAAAGTATGGAAACTTGAGAGTACACAGGAAAGTGTACCGGTTCCTTATTGTTTTCACCCTTACTATTACCTTGCGAATGCAGTCTCATTTCTTGTGTTACAGATCCGAATATGGTGCCTTTTGGAAATGTGTTCAGGCAGGAGGCATATATGTGTTTACTCAGCTTTGTAAAATGCTTGTGTTGGCTACCTTTTTCCCAGCTAGCGACGTTGGTGGACAAGACGTGATAGCGGTATGTGGAACTAATTAATTCCAACCAGATCTGAGCCAGTTTTCTAACGAAAAACACCGTAATGTTTTCTTGACAATACGTAAAACAACTTGAAATATTAATTTACGAGAATAAACACTATTGGAAGAGACTACCTTTTTGGAAAAAAATGGTTTCATGTTCACGTAGTGAACCAAATTAGTTGTGCAAATGGGCATAAAGAGCCTATGGAATATCGTCGTGGCCGTATTGGAAAAAATTAAATTTATCAGTAATATTTACTGCTAGTTACTGCAATATGAGGACAGTGTAAGAGTTCCTTTTACTGACAAATGTATTGGTGACTCATCAGTACCTTAAAGTTCCTTTTTATATTATTTATAGCAATATTTTGTGTACCATACATCATTATTCAAAGCTAATGATGAAAGACCCTTCTATTATAAAGCTGTCGAAACATTTAATGAAACAATTTTATTGTCTGTTCCAACATTCAGTTGTTATAATTTTAGATCTTACAGGCAATTTTCTCTCAAGTGCCAAAACTTTTTAGAAGCCAACAAATTAATGTGCTAAATGGTTCTTTGAAGATTATCTTCATTTTCTTGATATGTTATCTGATCAAATGAGTGTAACAGATGTTTTTATGCCATAGACAATAATTTTTTTCCAAGCCCTATTTATATCATGTCTGTGGTTCTTGAATAGAGTTGGTGACACACCACATCCTTTTCTAATTACCTGTGTCGTCTTTAATTGTTTAGATCTTCAATTTAATGTTTAAAATTTTTTAAAGAGCTTTTACAGAGATATTTTCTTTCATAATCTGCTACTGTAGGTGTATATTGACTTTGTTATAAGCTTTTTCATAATTGACAAACACTATGTGTGTCACTAGGTTGCAGTTATTAATTTTCTGGAATTGTTGTTTTATACTAATATCATGAATGTGGGATCATCTGTTTCAAAATTGTATTTGTTCCTCAAGTAAAACTGTATCAGAGGTAGGATGCAATCTTTTAATACAGTGCTGTAGATTTTATAGCCTGTGTTAATGAGGCTGATTCCTCTACAGGTGTTTGGGTTACTTTTCTTGTCTTTCTCAAATATGGAGAACATTTTAACCAGGTAACTCCATGTTTAAAAAGTTTGATATTTATTCCATCTGTCCAACTTGCAGATAAAGAAGAATATTCAATATGAGCTGTCAGATTTGACCACTGACATAGGAACTACTCGACAAAAGTCATTAACAACATGGCAGTTTAAAGTGATATAGATGGCTGTTTCTTCAACTGAGCCAAGATACAGATCAGTCTGTCACTACAGCCAGGCTTTTTGAGTTTCACATTCATTGGCTTCACCAACACACTACCAAACTGTCACCTCCCAACCTAACCAAGACCTCAGGCAAAGCACAGAACAGTCTTTCCGAACAGCCAAGTTTCTTTGCTTTCACTCTTTTTGGCTTCACCTAGTAACAACAAAACTGAGTATACACTCCAAAATGATTGCAACAGGCATTGTCACTCGTATCCAATATTCCTCTTGACCCCATTGCTTTTCTGTCCTTCAATTTTTGCGTTGCTATGTCTAATTCATATATTTCAGTGACATTTGTTTTCTTTGATTGCACAATTTTCGCAGTATTTCTCTTCTGCTGAATTGTCAACCCAGAATTTTGATAATGGCGTTCTCATTATTCTAGAGTCATTATATTTATTGTGCCTGTATCTTTCTCATTTAATTCATGTATCTTATTAATTTGTATTCTATTTATTGTCCCCTATGAATGTCATATTCAGTTTTGCTAATGAAATATTCCCACAATTCTGTTTCTCTTTTTTTTTTTTTTTTTTTTTTTTTTTTTTTTTTTTTTTTTTTTTTTTTTTTTTTTTTTTTTTTTTTGTATATTTCTAGCTATATTTCTTTTCCTGCAGTATATTAAGGCAGGCACACATGTAACTCTATGCTTGACAATCACATTTGAGCAAGCATGCACAAATTCCTAGCACCTCCACATGGTTCTAGTATGCTTGTACAAGTGTTAGTTTGTTTACCAGAAAATGTCAAGCTCAGATGACGAGGTGCTGGCTTTACATTTAGGCCTACATTAATGCTCATACTCTGCAAGCCACCATATGGAGCATGTCGGGGGGGGGGGGGGGGGAGGTGGGCACCCTGTACTACTACTACTACTACTACTACTACTACTGGTCATTTCTTCTCCTCTTCCACTCACAAATAGAGCGAGGGAAAAACAACTGTCTATATGCCTCTGTATGAGCCCTAATGTCTCATATCTTTATCTTTGTGGTCCTTATGTGAAGTGTGTTGGTGACAGCAGAATCTTCTGCAGTCAGCTTCAAATGCCGGTTCTCTAAATTTTCTCAGTAGTACTCCTCGAATTGCATCTTCCCTCCACTGATTCCCACTTAAGATCCAAAAGCATCCCAGAAATACTTGTGTGTTGTTTTAGCCTACCGGTAAGAAATCTAGCAGCCCATCTTTAAATTGCTTTGATACCTTCCTTTAATCCAACCTGGTACAGACCCCAAGCACTTGAGCACTATTCGAGAATAAGTTGCACCAGCATCCTATATGTGGCCTCCTTTACAGATGATCCACACTTTCCCAAAATTCTCCCAATAAAGTGAAGTCATCATTGACCTTCCCTACCACAATTCTCACATGTTTGTTGCATTTCATATTACTTTGCAAAGTTATGCATGGATAAATCTGAACATTACGAGTTTGTTTTTCCTACTCGTCTGCATTAACTTACAGTTTTCAACATTTACAGCAAGCTGCCTTTCCTCACGCCAACTAGAAATTTTGTCCAAGTCATCTTGTATCATCCTACAGTCGCAGATTGCTGCCCACCCTGTCTGACAGATTATATGCAGCATTTCTCTTGGGCACTCCTGATGATACCCTTGTCTCTGACGAACACTCACTTTCGAGGACAACATACTGGGTTCTATTACTTAAGAAGTCTTTGAGCCATTCACATATCTGGGAACCTATTCCATACTTCGTACCTTCGTTAACAGTCTGCAGTGGGGCGCCATGTCAAATGCTTTCTGGAAATCTTAGAACATAGTAGCACGAGTGATGCTTTCAAAAACAATGCTGATTCACAGACATAAACTTCGAAGTATCAAGAAAATTTATTGTATTCTAACTGAGAATATGTTCAAGAATTTTGCAGCAAACCGATCTTAGGGATATTGGTATGTAATTTTGCCGGTCTGTTCTTATTGTCCTTCTTATACACAGAAGTCACCTGTGCTTGGGACTTTGCGCTGGGTGAGAAATTCACGATAATTGCAAGTTAGGCAAGGGGCCAGAGTTGTAGAGTACTCTTTGTAAAACTGAACGGGGTTTCTGTATGGACCTGGCAACTTATTTGTTTTCAACTCTTTCAGTTCTCTGTGCCAGGGATGCATGTTACTGTGTCTACTATTACTATGGAAATCTGTTCGATGGTCAAACAACAGAATGTTTTTATGATTCTCCTGATGGAATGATTTCTGAGGTGTAAAATTTAAACCTTTGGCTTTCGGTTTGCTATTTTTATTATTATTATTACTTATGCTAGAAAGAGAGAGAGAATATGATATGTGGAGTATAGAGTGGCTAAAAATATGAAAATATGGCTCCCATATTAACTATTCATGGTAGAGACATTAGACTGTGGTAAACACACTATGTAAACTGTGTCACAATACTGTTGATTTACTTCTTTGTAATCTTTGACTAGACCTATGTTACATTACGATCTTTGTACAGATATAATGTAACAGGCCCAAATAAGTATTAAATCAAAGCAGATCACTGAAAAATGATTCCACAAGCCTCCCTATTCTTGGTACAGATGCTCAAGCATCACATGCTTACGAAACTTGATCAAGCATCAAACTGTGTGTGCAGTGCCGATTCTTGCGCAGATTTATCCTACACGTACTCAAGCATGCTCGTCAAGCCTCTGAGAAAGCTAGTCCAGCAGTGAACACATTGGACTGGGAGGAATAGGGCTTAAATCCCCATTTTGGTCCTCCTCAGTTATGTTTTCCATTATTTTGCTGAACTGATTAAGGCAAATGCTGGTACAGTTCCTTTGACAAGGACATGACTAATAACCTTCTCTATCATTGGCCCCTCAGAGCTTGTGCTACAGCTTTAATGGTGTGGTCATCAATAGTATGTACAACTACAATCTTCTTTGTAAATAGATCATCAGATATCAATTTGAGTCAGCCACAACAAGTTTAAAATGTTAACAGGTTGCATCAAGAACAGGAAGTAAGATGACAGAGGCAACAAATTTAAGATTTTGAAGCCATTGGCAGAGGCATGCATCGAGCCTGTGTGACCCAAGTGCGGCTACAGCCGTGACAGCTGGACGAGCCTTGCCTCGCACTTCCTGGTTAGGTGGTGGATCTGCACTGAGACCCACCTAAATGCACAGTATCATAGCCCGGGTTCACTCAGAGGCCCATGTGGCTTGGCTGCTCATTGACTCGGGTGACCACCAGACAGGGAAATACAAAATTCTCTGTGGCCCATTTGCAAGCAGTTTTTACTTCGCACACTACTTTCCAGTGCAGTATTTCAACTCTGGTCTTGTATTAAATTGTATTTGTGTGAAAAGGCTTTCTTCCTTACACTTATATAAACAGGAAAGTCAGGAACAGTGTGATTCCTTAATCTTCTCCACTGCTTGTAATTGGTGTAGCAACATTTTGATACATTTGTGTGAAAACAACTTTGTACATCAGTAGAAAACAGATAATTTTGTTATAGGTGATCTGACTAATTATCAAATTTTTGCAGTACTGTGTAAAGAATTAAGTTTTTATTGACACACATGGAAGTTAGGTGCTTATCTCATGGCAGAATTGTTCTCATATTGTATGAAGTTATCATTTTCTCATCAGCTACATCTTTCTGAAGCCAGACATGGACATATTTGGCAGGTATTTTCCTAAAAATCAACAGTTCAAATTTATTACTTCATGGACCTAACACAAGTCTGTGCAAGACTTTATCAATCATTAGTTTAAAAGTTAACAATGTAGGTGATCTGTATAAATTCCGATCAAAATCAGTTCTTTGATACCATTCACAATTTTGTAGTAGAAATTGATCTTTCTTGGGATGAAAATGTCAGGAACGTAATTAAAAAACATTTGAAGAGACTTGGAAAGTTTTCCCCAAACGATTTCCTATCAGATAAAGCCATAACAACTATGCTATGTCTCATCTGCATATTTGTGTGAAAAGTTTCTTTTTTCTTACACTTAATAAACAGTAAATACAGAAACAAACTTTCTGCTGAAAGTAATTTCAGTGTGGCTTTAACGTCCGTGAATCCCGACTTCGGATTTATGTACCAGGCAAAGTAGATGGATCCTTCTCACAGAATTCCAAGGACGGGTTGAGCAAGTTAATCCCCTGTGGGTTAACAGAGAAGTGTACAATATTTTAATATTACCAACTCAACCTACCCATTGTGCGAAAGCCTTCATCAGCTCTTCTGATGTTACACAACTGAAATATAATCTGTATGAAAGCAGTAGAACTATTAAACCATTTGCTTGTACTTAAGTTATTTGCATGATATAGTAAGTACAATTGATTTTATAAGTCGGGGTTTCGCACATACTAGATTTTTGTGAAAGGGGGTCGCTGGTTGAAAAAAGTTAGGAACCATTACTCATAGATATTTGCAAAGAATATCAGCATGACATAATAGTAGTATGATACAGCCACTAACTTATCCGTTGGGTGCAAATACATTTGTTAAAATTAAAAACTAAAGTAAACAATGAACAAGAAAAGGATACAAAGTTTTAATGTTTAGTTGTTTATCTTATTCTTTCTTCCTCAATGAAGATTATTTTTGCTAGAAGCAAATCATTTTAAATTCATGTACTTCTGATGAATCTGGAGTGAGAAAGAAATGCAAAAATATAGATTTTCTGATAGGGAATATTTGTTTGGCTTGTCTAGGAGATTTGTCCGGATTCATTTTCTTTTAGTAAAGCACAATCACACCTGAAAAAGCATATTTTGCCAGGAAAATCAAAGGTTTGTCAACAGGTGAGCAGTTTAGCAGCCAATTGCAGACATGGCAGCAACCTGTAGGTGTCATAGGATGAAACCAGTTCCAACCCAATAAATGTATAATAAATGATTAATGGAAAATCTCATACAAAGATGTGAAACAAATACTATCAAAGAGATAGAGGGGCTGGCCAGTACTTACCTCAGCTCAGTACAAACGATAGATACACAAAACAGAACAGAAAATTTTTACATTCCTAGCTTTCGGAACTTTGTTCCTTCATCAGGGAGGAGAGAGGGGAAAGAAAGGGAAGAAGGGAAAGTGGATTCAGTTACTCACAACCCAGGTTATGAAGCAACAGGGAAAGGAAAACAGGGAGGGTAGCAAGGATGGGGGCATGGTTGCCAGAGGGAAGCCAAAGATATTCAAAGATATAGAGGGGCTGGCCAGTACTTAGCTCAGTACAGCCGATAGATACACAAAACAGAACAGAATATCTTTGGCTTCCCATGCGTCCATCCTTGCTACCCTCCCTGTTTTCCTTTCCCTGTTGCTTCATAACCTGGGTTGTGAGTAACTGAATCCACTTTCCCTTCTTCCCTTTCTTTCCCCTCTCTCCTCCCTGATGAAGGAACAAAGTTCCGAAAGCTAGGATTGTAAAAATTTTCTGTTCTGTTTTGTGTATCTGTCGGCTGTACTGAGCTGAGGTAAGTACTGGCCAGCCCCTCTATCTCTTTGATAGTAAATGTATAATAATATAGCTGAGGTGGTTTTCACTGATCATTAGAATTAGCTTCAATTCAGCTGTGTTGCTCAACATAATGAAGTAAGAAAGTTTTCCATAAATATTCTTGCTTCAGATAAATAAAAAATATTTCTCTTCTCATAACACTTTTACAACCTTCTGGATGAATTGCAATTGCAGGCTTTCTCGGCATATTCCGGTGATGACCTCTTCTTGGGTGACCAGTCAAGTGGTGGCATCTTGTTGCAACTTTTCAGTGGGTTTCGTACCCATCATCCTCAAGCGAGGTGTTGGGATGTTGTGCCGCACATATCTATATAGATGCTTGACCACAGTCCTCTTTTTGCAGGCGGGCCAATCACGTGCCTCTGGAAAGGGGTGCCGAGCGGCTTGGCCGGTGGTGGGGGATCACGGCGCAGCTCTAGTGTGGGTGTCAAGTCCTGGTTGCTGTCCATTCTGTCCATGGACGCCGCCACCTTCAGAATGGAGCATTCCTGACGTATCTTCCCAATTTCAAAATCCCACGCTGTGCTAAGCTGAAATCCACTATTCTGGTTGACGATTGTTGTGGAGACGTATTTCCACTGCCTCCTTGAAGATGGAGTCCCAGAATCCATTGTGGCACTGCATATCTTCTTCGTTTCTTCAAAGTTGAAGGTGTGCCCCTTGTTAACGCTGCGCTCTGCTACTGCGGACTTGCTTACTGGTCCTCAGCACATGTTTCTGATTCGCTTTGTACAGTGCAGTGGTATACACCATTGTATTTGTCCGATGTACTGCCTTTCACATTCACATGGGATACTGTAGATGCCCCGCATCTGTAATCCTAAAGGTTCTTTGGTTGAGCCAAGTATGTCCGTTACGTTGTGTGGAAGATGGCTATAATACCGTGCTTTTTCAGTATTATTGGATTTTGGCTGTTGGCGGGCCAGCATAGGGCAGGAATGCCACACAATTTGCTTCATCTTCTTCTTGCTTGTCTCCTCCCTCTGGTCTATCAATAAAACAAGTCTTATCTGCGTCCTGCTGTAGTCGTTTTTTCAGAAAGTTTCACGCAGATGATGCAACTCCTGTGGCAAACTCCCTCTGTCACGAATGGACCTGGCTCTATGTACCAACATGTTTAGTACCGAGTTGCATATTGCTGGATGGTGGCAGCTCTGAGCATTGAGATAAAGGTCTGTTGTAACGTCACCGGTTTTTCTAGTTGATAGTTGATAGATTAGTATTGATCAGCCCTGGCTAAAATTCGGCGATAGTCTGTAGAGCGATGATACTGTTATTAGGTAAAGATGACATTACAGAAAACAGTGCTGAACTGAACTCTCAACGTGTTCGTGACATTTACTTCACCAATTGTGACTAATATTATGCTACTCGTCGTAATTAACTCGTTTATATTTGATGGTTTAACAGCTTCTGTAAAAACATTACTGATGAGTTCAATTTAGTTCCACCGACACCAACCTCCCCATAGTTTGGTTGTAATTTCAAATCTCTAATAAGTCATAACATTGTGATTACTTAGTCAAAATATCCACGGGTGTGCTGCCGGTCTATAGTGTCCAACGGGCACAATATTTCGGCGATCATACATGTCGCCATCATCAGGTGAACTGACGGACTGAGCTCCTGTGAACGTGCCGGCACGGAGATCCGTACGCTATGGCTGCTCAGAGGGAACTGGGTTCGGTCGCGGCGGCGGCCGATTTAAATACCCTCCGCCCGCGGCGCGCTCCCTCCGCCGTCCGCGCCCCGCGCCACGGTCGCGCGGTGGAACAGATTGCGACGGCGTCTGAGATGACGTCGGAGTGGTGGCTCTGTCCGCCGTGGTCGTCACAACTATACGTTTGCTCGATTTACTCTTGATTAACCCGATCGCTGGTTCCCAAGCCTTGCTAAGATTATAGCCACAGTCACGGTTTATGAGGTCGTCATTGGTGCGAATTTCGATGGCCTCTCTAACAACGCTGTCCCAGTATCTCGACGTCTGTACCAGAATCCTCGTGCGGTCATATTCCATGGCGTGATTTTCCGACAAACAATGTTCAGCGACCGCCGACTTGCTCGGATACATCAGGCGAGTGTGCCTCTGGTGTTCACGGCATCGATCCTCGACGGTACGCATCGTCTGACCAATATACGACTTGCCACATTGACACGGAATCTGGTACACGCCGGCCTTCCTCAAACCGAGGTCATCTTTGGCGCTCCCCACCAGTGCACGAGTTTTATTTGGAGGACAAAACACAGTTCCGACCCGGTGTTTCTTCAGAATGAGAGCGATTTTCCCCGAGAGTGCACCTGTGTATGGAATAAATGCAGTGCCTACCTCCTCCCTCGTGACTTCATCCATCTCAAGAGGTTGTGCTGCAGTGGTTGGGCGGAGAGCACGTTGAATCTGCCACTCTGAGTACCCATTTTTCCGAAATACAGTTCTCAGATGTTCCAATTCCTGGGGTAGACTCTCTGCGTCAGAGATAGTGCGCGCCCTATGTACTAGAGTTTTAAGTACCCCATTCCTCTGTGAAGGGTGGTGGCAGCTGTCTGCGTGCAAATACAGATCAGTGTGCGTAGTCTTCCGATACACCCCATGACCTAGGGTGCGATTACTTCCTAACATCAAAGAGTTTCTATATATGCGCCGAGCACTTCAGTCAAATATTATCGCAGCACGCGAAAGATCACAGTTATGTCTCTAAACAATTTTGTAATTTGGAATAACAAATGCGTAAATTGGCATGAAAGGGTGGTTTATTTCACAATAACAATTACTTCCGTGAGGAAGATGCTCCCCCAGGTGGGGGGAGGGGGGGGGGAATTTATAAATTATCTGCTTTAAAACTATTGCCAAGTTCCAGAGTCCATTTATAATTACGAATGAACTTAATTGTCTATCACTGTTCAATGCCTATCTAGAGTTGAGTTCGAGTTATCTAATTAAAAAGTTCACTTCAGTCTTATACAAGGTAGTCCTCTATCTGAATTCTAAACAATGTTATAGTTGAAGTCAATGTTTCGTTTCACTGCATCATAGTAGATCGCAATTATCTATCCTTGAAAAATAATCTAACCATGCCTACATATACGAGTATTCAAACAAGTCTGACCAGCTTCGGCTAACTCCCGTAATGTAGTGACAGTGGGTAAAATTTTCCTTAGCCGTTACTCACGATTCTCGAAGAGTACTCACACAAAGCATTCTATGTGATCGTTGGTTCTACTTTGCTAATTTTAATTATAATGATTTTGCGATTTACTATGATTTTGAGTTTTATTTTACTGAGATTCTATCTTTCTTTTGTAAGTTGATAAATGACTAAGTATAAGGTTCTTCTTTCAATTACTGGTTATTGTCCAAATAATAGTGTTAAATGGAACTTTGGTTACTTGTTCACTTTTCATAGAATTTTTATCTTTTTTGGGGGAAAATTTTGGGGTATTGGTTGCTATTTTTTCATTTTTCGTCCGAGGAAGTGTCATTACACTGTGTGCGACTTTTTACTGTAGACAGTGTGTCCCAACGTACCATCCAGGTTTCTCCTGGTTAAAATGTGCAGGAAGGGTAGGCATCCATTCTCTTCTACTTCCATGGTGAACTTTAAATTCTCATGTATGCCATTGAGATGACATAGAAACTCCTGTAGGTTTTCTTTGGCATGTGGGCACACCACAAAAGTGTTGGTAACGTATCTATGGAATGCCTTTGGTTTTAGGCCAGTGCCACATCTTCAAAGTGCTCCATGTAAAGGTTGGCAATACTCGGAGCTAAGGGGGAGCCAATGGCAACCCCATCTATTTGTTCATAGAATTTCCCCGCCACATTTGAAATAGGTGGTAGTTAGTCTGATTGTGTCTTCAGTGAAGTGTCCCTCGAGAAGTGCTAAGGAATCATCCGGTGGCATGTGGGTGAAAAGGGACATAACATCAAAGCTGACTAGTAGGTTCTTCTCATCAATGCACAGCTCTTGGAGTACGTTTACAAATTCTGTCGAATTCTTGATGTGGTGTGGGCGGTGAGCCTCAAGTAGTTTAGGTAGTTGTGCTAGGTGTTTGGCTATCCCATACGTTGGTGCATTTGCGGTGTTCAGACAAGTACACCATCAGAAGGCTTTACCCCATGGCACCAACGTCTCCACAATTATATGGCCTCCCGAAGATTCTTAAGGAGAAGATTCCACTACATCTGATACTGAAAAAGCACGGTATAAAAGCCATCTTCCACACAATGTGAGAAGTAAAGGACGTACTTGGCTCAACCAAAGACGTTTTAAGGTTGCAGGCACCAGGCATCTACAGTATACAGTGTGAATGTGGGAGGCAGTACATTGGACAAATGCAATGGTGTAAATCACAGCACTGTAAAGAGCACATCAGAAATGTGCGCTCAGGACAAATAAGCAAGTCCGCAGTAGCAGAGCATAGCGTTAATGGGGGCACACCTTTAACTTTGAAGAAATGAAGATGATATGCAGTGCCAAATAATTTTGGGACTCCTCTTTCAAGGAGGCAGTGGAAATACGTCTTCACAACAATCTGGTCAACCAGGATAGTGGATTTCAACTTAGCGCAGCATGGGATTCCGAAGTTAGGAAGATGTGTCAGGAACGCTCCAGTCTGAACATGGCGGTGTCCGCAGACAGAAAGGACAGCGACCAGGATTCAATGCCCACACCAGAGCCACGCTGTGATCCCCCCCACCACCAGCCATGCCGCCTGGAACCTGTTAACAGAAGAGGACAGCGGTCAAGTAACTACACAGATATGTGCAGCACAGCATCCCGACACCTCGCTTGAGGATGATGGGTACGAAACCCATTGAAACGTTGCCACAAGATGACGCCACCACTTGGCTGATCACCCAAGAAGATTTCTGGATGAATTTATTCCTGAAACAAGCAGTTAAGAAATTAGAGATATGTTATGACAGAAATTGGATGCTATGGAAAGGTATTATGAAACTTACAATGATATTGCAGGTAGCTCACATACTCCATAGATATTCCACTATGTTCATTGGTAATGATACCCAGCTCTACTAAATACCCTTTCATTATAGACACTGCCCATCTACTAGAGACAGTCTTGGGTAAGTTTTTACTCTTGACTTTCACCACTCCGGAAGTGACTTTCCCTTATCTGGTCTTTTCCATCATCAGATACATGGAAACTTCAACAACAGTTTCATCCTCCTCCGCCCACTATACAGAGGCACTCTTTGCACATTTAGAAAGTATCAATGCTGTGGCTTCATCCTCTGTATGCAATTCTGGTAGTAATACAACATCCTGCATGGAAGATGAATGTGTTATGTTGCATAGCTGATAATAAATTTGTTGCAGTTTTCATATGAATTTATTTCTTTCCACTATTACAGACTCAACCTTTGAGGATGATCCTACTGATAAAATGTTTACTTAGAAAACCTACTTGACATCATATATATACCTTGAAGAGCAGCACATCTTGAATGTGCTCCAACATAAACTTCATCTCTCTCAATTAGAAAAAGCTGCTTCAGATGAGGCACATGTGGTACTAGAAATAATGCAAGCAAGCGCACTGGCTTTGTTTCGATCTCAAGAAAGGTGCTTTTAGCAATGCTATTTTCTGCAAGTGATATACTGAGAAACACTGTCTTCTCTAAATACAATCTCTCATCCAGTTCTTAGTGTTTAAAATGTATAACAAAAAGTTTAAAATATATTTGTTTATAAATTCATTGTTTTATGGGAGTGTTTACTGCATTGTCTGCATTCTTGTCAGTGTTCCTGTAGCTGGTTCACCCATGGCACCAGCAGCTGCTGTGTTGAACCACTGTCAGCTTCCATTGCCTTGATGGCCTCATGAAATAGTTCAAGGAGCTGAATTAATATGTCAACTATCTACTGATCCCAATTCCCAAACAAGTTTATTTTCTGAATTCATGTAAAACTTCAGTTGTTTGTCCATGCTGCATAAACACAGATTTTAGCATGTGATACAAAGTATTCCAGCGAGTATCAACATGCTGCTTTACAATAAACTGCAACCACAAGCCTTTCTCAGGGCCACTCCTTTTTAAATAAATAATGGCATTTTTCATTGCTTCCAACAGTGTCTGAACATTATGACAGTATTCCAACATTTTGACAGTATTCCTGCCACCATTTATCATCAATGGTGTGGTCTAGACCAGTGCCAGGGCAGTAGTTTTTGCACAGAAGGTGGTGATGGTTCTCAAGTGCCTTTTCCACAGTTGCGCCACCCGCCGCCACCCAGCCACGGCTCCCCCCACCGACCCGCCCACCCATCGATAGATGCGATAGATGGCTTGTACATATCCTAACTTGCACATGTTAATTTCAGTTTCCTCCTATATATTTGCAGCACTGTTTTTCACATCATATGGGAACTCTGCAACAAACAGAACCCAGTTTTTCCGCTTCAACTCTTGCAATATTGAATGTGCAGTGAGAGCCAACTAATGTTTTTTAGTGTGTGTGTCTGTCAGCTGTACAGGCACATGCACCATCCTTCATATCCTGCAGCACTTGGGGGGTGGGGGCATTGCTGTGCAATATTAGTTTGCAATTGTTGTTAAATTATAATGGATAAGGAAGCACATCTCTCTCACTTGCAGTGGAGTACTGTACTCCTACTTTTGGGTATCTGCGCAAGCTTTCTCCTGCAACTGTGCTGAATGGCTGCAGATCTCTTGCACACATTCTTACACAATTCTCCAAGACAATTGATTTTTTGCTAGTACTCGTGATCTGGCTATTAGAAACAGTTCTGTAGATATTGAAGTGTCACAACATACTACTAGTACTGCCACCATCACAGGAAGCTAATAATGCATGACAGCTAGTACACTTTAACAAAACGTGCAGATTTATTTTGAATATTTATAATTTGTGTAAAATTTTGCCATACCATGCTACTTTCTCAGTTCTTCAGACTAGTGTAGGTTCCTTCGTCCAGTTTCAGGGAACCTTCGTTTTTCTCTCCCATACATTTTTTTACCCCTTTGCTGTGCAATATGTATTTCTGACAATAATAATCCCCATGGAGGCCCGGGAAAAGAATAGGCCTCCGGTATGTTCTGCCAGTCGTAAAAGGCGACAAAAAGAACAAACCACTAATAGGGCTAACCCCCCTTTTAGTGTGATTAGTTGGTTCAGGGCAGAACTAAAGAAGCCTCGGATAAGCGCCGTCATGGTCGGGGACGACGCTTGAACCCTATGCCCGCCCACAGTGATAACGACACTGCTAGCCAACTGGAAAACGATTTAAATCCAAATAGAGGTGTTTTGCAGGATATGCTTCCTGCAGCCACCCTAGAAGGAAAACAAAGACAGAGGATGAGATGGTCAGATGAAGTTAATCGACACCTCATGTTCTGTTATTACCAAGCAACAAACCTAGGAACCAACACAACTGGATACAGATCACAAGTATACACAACATTTATTACCAGATACCCAGAATTAAAATTTTTAACAGAACAACGACTAGCTGATCAGATCCGTGTAATAATCAAAAATAACAGGATACCCCAGTCAGAATTAGAAAACATCAAACAAGAAGTACAACAAATACTGGAACAAAATAATGTGCAATCAGAAGAAGAAGAAAATACAGTAATGGAGTCAAACATCCCAGAGCAAACAAACAAAGAACAACACGCATCAATTAAACAATCAGAGCAAAATGAAATCTTAAGACAGCCACCAGAACAAGCACAAATAGAACATGAAGTGACACACATGTTAGATATAGAAGAAAAATTTCAGCTGACATATATAGAATACAAAGACACAAATACAGACATTAGACCATTCTTGCATAGACCGCCAAATAACCCACAAGTCGAAACAACAATAAAAACTATCAACACAATCATACACAACAAAATAAATGAAAACACAACTATGGAAGAGTTACAACTACTGGTTTATATAGGAGCACTCACTACACTAAATATACACACTAGGCAGAGATCAGAACCAACCAACACACAGAAGAAACCCACAAAACCAGCATGGCAACACAGGCTACAGATCAGAATAGAAAAACTGAGAAAAGACATCGGACAGCTAACACAATTTATAAGACATGAAATGTCAGAAAAAAAATGAAAAAGGTTAGGTAAAATCTCTCAACAAGAAGCGATAGAGCAATTAGATGAAAAGAAGCAGAAATTACAAGCGTTGGCCAAACGACTTAGAAGATACAAAAAAAGTGAAAATAGAAGGAAACAAAACCAAACATTCAACACAAACCAAAAGAAATTTTACCAGACAATAGATAACACACACATTAAAATAGACAATTCACCAAACATAACAGACATGGAACACTTCTGGAGCAACATATGGTCAAACCCGGTACAACATAACAGGCATGCACGGTGGATACAAGCAGAAACAGACACATACAAGATGATACCACAAATGCCTGAAGTGATAATTTTGCAACGTGAAGTCACCCAAGCAATTAATTCTACACACAATTGGAAAGCCCCTGGAAAAGATAGAATAGCAAATTTCTGGCTAAAGAAGTTCACCTCAACACGTTCACATCTAACCAAATTATTTAACAGTTACATTGCAGACCCATACACATTCCCTGATACACTTACACATGGAATAACTTATCTGGAACCTAAAGATCAAGCAGACACAGCAAACCCAGCTAAATATCGCCCCATAACACGCCTACCAACAATATACAAAATATTAACTTCAGTCATTACACAGAAATTAATGACACATACAACACAGAACAAAATTATAAATGAAGAACAAAAAGGCTGTTGCAAAGGAGCACGAGGGTGTAAAGAGAAACTGATAATAGATGCAGAGGTGACATATCAAGCTAAAACTAAACAAAGGTCGCTGCACTACGCATACATTGATTACCAAAAAGCTTTTGATAGTGTACCCCACTCATGGTTACTACAAATATTGGAAATATACAAAGTAGATCCTAAATTGATACAGTTCCTAAACATAGTAATGAAAAATTGGAAAAGCACACTTAATATCCAAACAAATTAAAATAATATCACATCACAGCCAATACAGATTAAGCATGGATCCATCTTTCTGTGAAGTTTGTGGCATGCCGCTTTCAGTTCAGCATATTGTGGCTACGTGTGCCTGTATACTGATAATAGGGCAGTCCTTGGTCTTGCTGGAGATCTGCCCACCGTCCTCGCAGATACTGATCCCAGTGTTAAAACAGTTGTGAAATTTTGTGAACTATCAGGCCTCAGCCCTAAACCGGTGGGGAAGGGCGGCAGACTTACAAACTACTCTGCATGTGGGGCAGCCTTTGTCCCTACCCATGAGATTTCATGTTGACTTTTCGTCAGGGCACTGATGACCGTGATGTCAAGCGCCCCCTCAACCCAACTCATCATCATCATCATCATCTCCCCCCCCCCCCCTTTTCACCTCCTTCAAACAGCTCACATAAAGTGCTGCCAACATTGCTTTAAAAAACATGTAGTGGCATTGCTTCTGTTTGTGTCTTTTGATAATATTGCTATGCTTGTTACAATTTGGCAATTGGCTGTAAGTGCTCCTTTTCTGTTCTAATTTTTTAAATTTTTTTTTTTTAAATTAAAAGCAACAGGATGATGAAACTGCCCTCTTTTTCCCCCACAGGAATTCCTTAAGGCATCTGTTGAGGTTGCAGACCTCTGTGGAATGTATGCTGTGCTGGCAGGCATACCAGGCAAAGGTCATGCTAAGGTGTTGACAGCTGGTATTGGTTGGGCAGGTGCTGATGTACTGCTGACACGTCTCCTGCTGCTTTGGGTAGGAGCTCGTGGTGCTGAATTTGACTGGACTTATATACGTGCCTCTCTGGACTCAAATATCAGTCTAGTAAGTAGTCATCTCCATGTAAAATCTGTAAAAAATATGTTTAACAATATCGCTTATATTAAGTGGCAACAGCAATATATGCCTTAAGTCATTATTATTCTTTAGTAGGTGACGATACACTAGTCCTATTACTGTTCTGATGCTTGGTACAGTACAGTGACAAAGTTTGGGAGTTCCAGATGTCTTTGATTCTTTGAACTTAATGTTGCATTTCCCAGAATTTTTCTGTGATCTGCTTGAAGGACGGCACCTTAAAGTATCATAGCTGAGTAATGAGGGCTTAGGGCTTGTGGTAGTTAAAAGAAATGTAATATTTTAAATTTTTTTGGTATCATTAACTGTATTGTCACCCAAAAGCTGCATGATGTACTGACAAGAGTGCTTATGATGTAATGACTGACTGAGTCCTTATACAAAGGGATAATATGGCAAATTACACATTCAGTTTTTTGCAGCTGGTTTGCTGTTGCCTTCTTGCAACTTACAGATGGTATTTCTAGAAATGATTGCATGATTATCAGAATGAAAGTAAAGGACAGGGTGAAACCTTCAGCTATAACATACAATGCTTCTTTCAAGACATACTAATAGGATGCTGGTACTATCAAACTCATCTGACAATCAGACTTTGTTTCATCACAGAGGTATTGGGGCCTTTGTCTGCATGTAGGCTGGTAGACTTCAGATCTGTTTTGACACCATGGATTATTGCTCCTTTACCCAGTTTTTGAAGGTAAGTGCTATTGAGAAGGCTCCTAGGAATGGAGGTGAGAAATTTCTGGAAATTTAGGAGGGTGTATGGTAACTGGCAGGTGATCTCAAATGGAAAGAAATGAAATGGGTGATGCATTGTGCAATATGGGCATAGGATCAGTTTTGGTTCTTAAGTTAGATGGCAAAGCAATATCTCCACTGTAGGAAGTGCAGATCCTTGACTGGTGCAGCAAGGTTCAATTTAGGTATGGGAATAAAGGGGAGGCTTCCTATTGGGTCTGAAACTTCTTCCCAATCTACAAAATTTTGTGTTCCACTTTCACTGTTAATCCCATTCATCTGGGGCATATCCCTACTAAAAACAAAGTTGCAAGATTTCCACATAAATCCTCAGTACATCCTATTCAAGCCTGTTAGTGGTGTATTCTATCACATCCATGGCAAGGTTGCCTGTGAAAGAAGCCATCTACATATAGCAGCTTCTCTACAATCATATTTTTTAGAATCCATCTACCCTGAATCTCCAGTAATTTCCATCCTATACTTGACTCTGCTCCTGACTATCTCCATCTCCTTCCCCAACTCAATCTGTTTACTACTCTCTGTTAGATTTGTATTTTTGTGGATTCTTATCACCCTAGTTTTCTCTGAAGTCTTCCTTTTTCGTACTCCCTTCTCAAGGAACTTCTCTCCTATTACCCCTTATGTATGAGTGTTACTTGTTGCTACATATGTGTACGTTGTTTCAGGTTCGGCATCTTACAAGTGCAGTGTTGGTTTGGTTGTGGTCTCGTCATGACCTAAAACGCTCACTACTTCCTGCTGTGTCTGCATTGCTGCTGCTCTGTGCCTACCAACTCCCACTGTGTGATGTGATAGCAGCCACTGCAAATGTGGGACCCTGGATGGCACTGCTGGTTCGTGCCGTGTCTACACTATGCCTTGCAGCTGCAGCTCTTTGGTTTTATGCAGGACTTGCTGGGGCAAATACGTAGTGTAATTACACCTACACAGTTTTCAGTTTGTTTTGAGTACACAACTTGTGTGTGCTGTCAGTGAAGCTGAACTGCTGTGCAGCAGTTTCATCATATGGACTCAGACAATTGAGCTTGTTTCTCCCTGCAGTTTCAGAAACAATAATGAACCAAACTTTCATGTACTCATGTTGCTAAACGATAGAAAAAGGTAATGAATTGTGTGATAGTTGTATTTGATGTAAATTAAATGAGGAACCTTTCAGTGGAAACACTCAACTTCACACCTACTTCCTGTTTTCCGTTGTATACTAAAAATTCTACACAAAATTACAGTCTCATATTTTCTGCATATTAAGTTTGACGACAGCGGGTAGTTTATAATTGTTTTGGTATAGCTGAGGAAAGTCATTACTACTTGGTGTTTTTGTTCCTTGTCCCTTCATCCCCTGTTTATATGTTATAGTTGTGAAAATTATCACCAAGAAGAGGAATGATCTAAGTGCAGTGTGATTTTAGAGTGAAATAATATGCTTGTGAATTTGAGATATTCCGTTATCCAAAAGGTTTTCATAGACTTTTTTTTGTGGCGCCTTTTAAATCCAGATATATAACAAAATTATTATTTTGGCACCTTTGTAACAGAATAGTGTTTGCTAGATTTGTACATGTCATGAGGAGAAATGCCATGAAATGTATGCAGCTTTGGTTGATTTATTTCACATTACTCTTAGTTTTGTGCAAAGATAATTTATGCATCAGGAGAATAATACTGCTACTAAAAAGTCCTTTTTCATTTTATTTACTTATAGTGCAGAAAATCTTGAAGTAAAATTTATTGCCCTTGTGCTGGTAGTAAACTATGAAAATGGCTGACATTTATAGACAAAATTGATTTCTAGTCAAAGTTTAAAAATTGCTTGATTTGGCTGTACAGTTTAATCTACACTCAAAAGTGCCCCGTGGTGCATTTTGAATCCTTAATCATTTCCTTTCCTAGTATGGTGCAATGGTAAAAATGAGTGTTCTCTTGCATTACCTTTATATGTAAATCCAGCTTTTCATCTGCAGCTTCACCCACGCAAGCTCATGTCACATATATTGCATACCGTATATGTCTGAACCCCCTTCTGTTTTCCTATACATGACTCCAAAGAGGATGTTAAATTTATTTGTAGAATTCAGCCTTGTTGCATGATTTTTGGTACCAAAACACATTGTAAAACTATTAGCTCCCAGTAGGGCCAATTCTTGTGACCTGGTTGATACACTTTACACAAATTACGCTTCATACTGCTAAAGTACTCCAATTAAATACAAGGAAAGGAATGTCAAAAGCTGTTTAATACGTACAGACTGTTTCAGAATGTTGTTACAGATCAACCCCCTCTTACTCTCATTCCTGTTCCTGGGTAGTAGAAGTATTTCCACATTACTTTTATACAAAATATGAGTCATCAGTTTATATATAGAATTATGTGAAATGCTTTCATAAAAATAATCAGGAAAAGTTTAAATCTCTCTCTTCTAATTTGAAATCCCCCCCCCTGTGGCCCCCTCTCTCTGCTCAGCTGTGCCCATCCACTCGTACAGTCTCTGGAACACATTCCAATACTACTGTTGTGCTGAGCAACCTAGATGTGAGAGGTTACCGACTGTACTACCTCCACCCCGATGGGAGCTAGGTGATTCTTATCCCCACAGTACTTCTTGCCAGCCAATAAGCAGTATGTGTGCCATATTTGGCTAAAATCAGTCCAGTTTCTGTCACCCGGCATGGATAGTGGACATTCTCAAGATGTTGATTCGTCCAGCCTATACCATCTGAGATGCTGATGGAATTGGGAGATTGCCAAACTGTGGCACAAAATAGATATTCATCTTGTCAGATACTGAGGGTGCTACAGATGTATGAATGGCAGAACACGGATGAGAATGAGGTCCGCCAAGTCAACAGCTTACCTTCCAAATGTCGTGAATATATCTGCAAAAATAGAGTGCTCAGGAAACATCATGTTAATGTGGTCTTCTGTCCTCCATGCAAGTTTTAATTCTTGTATAAGGCAAACTGCATGTACTATTTAGAAGTGCATTGTGGAGCACCAGCAGTATACTTACACCCTCCAAACTAGGCAATTCTCTATTGTCACTCACTGTGTTTCTGCTGGTCATTAAATGAACTACAATGAATCAAAAATTGTTGCCATAATCGAAATTCTGGGACTCTATCATATGGAATCGATGGAAATACAACTACCTGAGAACTTGATTGGATCAAGACTGTGATTTAGTGTAACAGTACATGTAAGCCTGTCATTGGGAATCTTCCAGTGCTGCATTGCTGTCTTTTTGTGAGTTCACTGAGTAAAGATGGTTGATCAGAAAATGATAGGGCAGTAGTAGAATTTTCTGTGCTCAAATATTGTCTGCATACCAAGTTAGAGTACACCAGGGTAGTTTACTTTTGCCAGTATACATCTGAAAATGGCCAGAAAACTTATGAACTCGAGTTGCTGTTATGCAGCAGTCCTTCCAAAATTGGAACTCTTATGTAGTGACTAAAGTTAGTCAGTCAGAATTAGGCATGCGCATTTCTCAAAAGCTACCTCTGTAACTGACGCATAATTGTGCAGTGACACTCAACCCATAGAAAGCAGGTTAAAATCCTAATGGTAGAAGAAATCATCACTATTATTCAACTGGCAAGGAGAAGTGATGGTGTAGAGTTTGTTATTACAAATCTCATTGCCACTGTCTGGAGTTAAATTCCAAACAATTCCACAGTGCATCACAAAACTGTAAACAGTGATCTATCCATTACCGTATTTACTTGAATCTAAGCCGCACTTTTTTTCCGGTTTTTGTAATCCAAAAAACCGCCTGCGGCTTAGAATCGAGTGCAAAGCAAGCGGAAGTTCTGAAAAATGTTGGTGGGTGCCACCACAACTAACTTCTGCCGTCGAATATATGTGGCGCTACACAGGCATGCTTTGTAGGCACAGAGATAAATACTGGCGCCAAAACCTCTGCGTCAGTTAATAAATTTAAAAAAAAAAAGAAAAAAAAAAAGGTGGAGACGAGCCTTTTTTTTTCTCTGCCCCGAGTTTCGACCACTGCATTTTCATACATTATCCAACGAAGTAAATACAAATTCCGTATTGTTCATCTTCGAAAGTAGTAAAATTTCAATATACTACGAAAATCCGACTGGCAAGACTGTTGCTAATAGGAACCTGATGAAATGTGAATCACGTGCAGTTTTCTCTTCACCTTAAGAATAATACGAATATAAACATTTTGCCATGTATTCTTTCGTGTTTGCTGCTATCTCATTTAAATCCTGTCTGCCTAATAAACTACGAAACTAGAGTGAGACAACAGCAAACGCGGAAGAATATACGTATCGTGTCATGTTTATATTCGTATTATTCTTATGCCTAATAGTGATACAGTCATAAATGAAGCACGGCAACTGACTAGATTTTTAAATCTAAAATGACTAATTTCTATGCAGAATTTGATATACTAAAGAAGCGGCCGCAAAGATTTTCAAACGGAGAAAAACCGAGCGAGGTGGCGCAGTGGTTAGCACACTGGACTCGCATTCGGGAGGATGACGGTTCAATCCCGTCTCCGGCCATCCTGATTTAGGTTTTCCGTGATTTCCCTAAATCGTTTCAGGCGAATGCCGAGATGGTTCCTTTGAAAGGGCACGGCCGATTTCCTTCCCAATCCTTCCCTAACCCGAGCTTGCGCTCCGTCTCTAATGACCTCGTTGTCGATGGGACGTTAAACACTAACCACCACCACCACCACCAAACGGAGAAAAATTTTCGCCTAACTCTCGTTCAGAACATGTTCTATCAAACGCAGTCTATTATTTGGTTCTTGTTGATCATTATCAAAGAAAACAGCAGTGTAAGTAACAACAAGTAGCAGTCACTTGCCATTGTTTCGCTAATGAGACAATTCCTCTCTTTTTTTTAATTGTAAGCGGCGGTAGCGCGCACAAAAGCAAGCCATGCCGCAGGCGGCGACAGGCCGTAAACACGCACTATCAGAATGCGACAAACAATGCATGACGCAGTACAGTAATGCATTTACAGCTTAGAGTGACGTAAACGCCTATAACAAAAAAAACGGTACTTATCATATCAAAGCAAAATAAGCAATTGATTCAAACCACACGAAGCACGTGAAAAAGGAAGGGTACCCGTATAAATACGGACGGAGCGCCTGACGCATAGCAATGGCTACCTGGTAAAGCTTAACTGCTAAGCTTCCGACTTGAACCATACTATTGTAGCTGTATCGTCTTTCATTCGACCTAAATTGTGTCTCATATTACAATGGACCAACTTTGTTTCGATTTGAAGGTGCGGCCTAAAACTTTTCTCTCCCCTTGAATTTCGAGTCTCAAATTTCAGGTGCGGCTTAGATTCGGGAATTTTTTTTTTCCTTGATTTCGAGTCTCATTTTTCAGGTGCGGCTTAGATTCGAGTGTGGCTTAGATTCGAGTAAATACGGTAGATACGAATGTTAAGCTCAGTAGTCCCCTTGATCCAACACTACACTATACAATCAATCATCAGTTATCCACAGTCAGGGGGTGGGATCCCTGCTCAATGAAAAATGGTGAGGCCTCACATCACACATTCTTGGCATACAGCCACGCTACAATTTGTGGCAGCACTTTCACCCCATTAATGCCCATGTTGCATTATAGCAAGCCATACTATACACATCACTGAAAATTAAACAGTATACCTGGATGTGTAGGATATCGATAGCAAAATAAATAGTGATTTGATTGGTAGCACTAGATGCGGCCTGAAGAAGGTGTTCACATTGCTGTGCAAATAGCTCCGGGTCAAAGTGACTAATATTCTCAACATTCTTCAGGTAACTCAATATTCCATGTGGTATCTCTGAGAGTATTTAGGGCCCTATAGGCCTACACACCCATTTGAATTGGATAATGTCAAGCTTTCAAGTAAACTGTGCCAAAGAGCAGAGAAAATGGAACCTGTTTCAGGCAGAGAATTGCAGTTTGCACAGATAATTGCTCAGTTGACTACCTGCCATGACTCTGGTATGAGGGGTGCTTCTTGCATTAAAGAGCTATGGAGGTCTACCTTAAGTCTGGAACCTAGAACACTCTCACTATAGTAATAACAGCAACCTATGACTGTCTTATACATAAGCTGATGGTAACTGATGTTCCCATGCGAAGGGGGAGGGGAAAGCCTATAACTTCTGCTTAACACATTGATCGCCGCACACTTAGTGATGAAATGTTTCACCACCCGGCCATACACACAGAGTTGGGCATGAGGCTCTGCTGTAGCTGCTGCCACCCACAAGGCATCAAGTGTGCAGTTCTGCTGTGAACACCAGGGACCACACGGCATTCAACATGCCAGTATTTTGAAAGGTAAATTATACCAAAGAATTTGGGCTGCCAGAAACAAAGTGTACATTGCTTCACTATGTTATTTCAAGGACATGATGTTTGTCAACCAAGAAATGTCAGACCAAAATGTGTCAACATTCCAAGAAGGCTGAGGATCGTGATTCCCTTCTGATCACACTGTTGTTTGATATCCTACCATTAGTACTAACATCAGCTAAGAGGATTACACTACGAATCACTAACAAAACAATGCAGTATGTACCTTTGTAAATGTAATTCATAGTCCCGGATCCTAGACATTGTGGAAATTACCATACCGTGCGGAATTCCTCCACTTAGCCATTTCCATTGTTCTTCATCATGTGGAATCTGATGGTACACATTTAATAGATGTCAACATGTTGTATGTTTAGTTTCCAGGTTACACTTCATAAGAAAATCTCTCTCCAAAGCATGAAATTGTAAAATAATACTAAACAGAGAATAACCAAATAGAATACTGTGTAAAGAAGTAAGTGCTGACCTGTCCTCAGTGTAATATCGTACTCTGCAGTAAAATGTCCCAATGCAGACTGAAAAACAATTTTTGGAAGGTGTTGGAGGGCATTTGTGACACATCACTGCTCCAAAAACTGCCCCAACCAGTTGGTTTAAAAAAAAAAAAAAAAAAAAAAAAATCTTGGTCCTATCTATGCACAATATCTTTCTATGGCTACATCATATCTACAGAAGGAAGATTTTTTCTCTTCATATAATAAATGAAGCGTTATTGGATGCAAAACTGAAGAATTGAGCAGGTGGACATTAACATCCTCAACAACTCCAGTCAATCCATTGTCAAGCCAATCTTGGAACAATTACTCTATGTTCATGAAGGCATTGTCCATTTTTGTAATTATATTTCATTTCCTACTGTCAGTAAATTTCATTTAGTTGCAAAGATGCAAAATGGACAAGATGATGCTTACTCAAAGTTAAACAGTTTCTGAAGCTGAAGGACGCACACAATAAAACACTAATAATTTTCTTGAAACATTGTAAAGCTAATAAGAATTCAATACGCTCCTTTAATGGCTTAAATGTGTTTATTTTCACATGTGTTCTACAATTGTAATTGGTTGCCATTTGAAATGCACACTCACCTAGATATAGCCTTTCAAACCTTTGCATATTGTCAAACACATCTCTATTAAGATTTCTCCAAGTTCACATGCAGATAAAGAGCTAAGGTCTTTCAAAGCTGCTGTCAGTTGCTAGGTATCAGAGTACAGCAGTGAGTTATTTTTGGTAGTATTGCCCCTCTGAACATTTAAAAAAAATGTATTGCGATATAGAGCAACACATCAAATGTTTCTTTATTCGTTCTTAAATAGTTCTCATAGTTTTCAGCATCTGTTTCTCACAATTTGTTCAACATATAATTGCATGACATTCTCCTTTACAAATACGGTCTACCTAAATACCAAGTGAGGTGGTGGAGTGATTAGCACACTAGACTCTCATTTGGGAGGGTTGTTGTACAAATGCTCCTTAAGTTATCCAGAGTTAAGTTTTCCTTGATTTGTATAAATCATTTATGAGCCTGTGCTGCATCTCTTATTCTCACCAAACATCATTCCCATATAGTAAGTCTGTGTGAACTGTTTTGTTTTTCAGCTCTTCCAGTACATTATTCCGTGCCTCTATTCAGTAGGGACTGGGAGAGAGTGGGTGTGATTTTTATCTCAGGTGGCTTTTGATTTCTGTTGCATTTTCTACACACACACACACACACACACACACACACACACACACACACACACACACACACACGCAAATATTGGTTTGAGAAGCACGGTCCTGTTGGAGATGGTATGCCCTTGCGTTCCTTCAAACTGTTAACTGACGTACCCAATCAGTTAAAGGGTGGCAATAGTTTAATGTGGGCTTAGAACTACATTTCAACTTTGCAATTTTCATGTAAACACATCATTGCCAGAGGTAAAAAACTCATTTTACTGACCAGAGACTGAACCGGGGATCTTGGGATTAGAAGTCTGCGACCTACTCATTGAGGCACCAAGCCACACTCCTCTCCATTATGAATTCTAATTTAGTATGGAATTATTTAACAGTCAAAACCCATACTTACAAACAAAGCAAGAGTGCCACAATAACTTCATGATGAGTGAACTTCTTGATAAGCTTGCAAGGGAAGATGTTTGCTCAAGCCCAGGCAGCCACTGAACTGGTTCAGCTCCAGGGGTAAATCACATTAGCATCTGACTCATGATGAACCAAAATTTCTCAATTTTCTGAAATAGATAAACGCTTCTATGATATAAAACTGACATGACACTAAAAGAAACAGAAAAACAGTATGTGTTTGCTGATTGTTGAAATAGTAGTGGCCATAATGAGGCTAACAAATACACAGACAGAAAATTTGCAAAGAACTTTACTCTGTTTTTCCTCACAATGTTACAAATATTGTTAAGATCTCTCATTTTCTCAGCTTGGTTGATAAATAGTATACTTCAGGTTGGAGTCCAAGCAGTGCGTATATGTAACAGCACATCTTGCAGCACCTGAAGATGAATGGATCGGTCATTGAAATAATATGCATAAAATGGAAACAACTCAGCTGGACACTCGGGAGGACACTATTAAATACTGTTAAGCCTCAATAGCTCAAGATTTTATTTGTCCTTTTCCTATTCAAATGTTATTCAGCTCTAATGTGGTTGTTATTGTGTTAGTCTTTTTTTCTTTAGATGATTTTTTTTTTCCTTCCTGATTATCACTCCCAATAGCAGAAGCTTCGCATTGACAGCTGCCACATTTCTTAAGCATCCTCTCTCTTTCATTCTATCTCCTGAGTTCACTCACATTCTTTTGTAAACTTGCACAGTGATTTATTGTATGCCCAGTTAATGTTTCAGTTTGATACCCATATTAAAGTTCATTAATTAAGCAAATTTAAGTTGCATAGGCTCATGTCGAAATGTGATGAGCCTGTCTCTGAAGAACTCCAGTGAGTTTCAAGCTGTCCAAATAATTGTGCATAAATAGTTACCAAATTCTTCATGAGTTGATAAACTGTTTTTGTTTCAGTGCGTGGGGTCAATAAGGCTCCTATCCACTGAATTACAAAGTCTGCACATTATAAAACATACTGAAGATGTATTGCTTTTAATTAGAACACACAATATTCTAGAAACAGCTAAGGACAGTGGTGCATTGGTTAAGTATGGCCATCCTTTGGGGGGGGGGGGGGGGGGGGAGATTGTGTTAAAATTTCTGTCCAACCACCCAGATTTAAGTTGCCTGTTGTTTCTTAAATTGCTTAAGGTGAGTTACAACACAGATTATGTGAAAAGAACACAGCTAGGCCTAAACATTTTATTTATCCACATCTGAGCGTAATCTACAATAATCCAGTTATCAACCCTTCTTTCAGTCTTAGTATATATAAATGCAATAAACAATGGGCCACACACACATCAAATGCTTCAGTGTCTGCCAGACTATAACTTTTCACTATTTAATGGAATTGAGTGTACATACATGAAATATAAATGCATTTAAATTTAGGAAAAAAAATAAAAGAAAGTCTCAATTTATTTTTCCAAACAAACATTCACAAGCTAATGTCCTCTGTGAATGGATTTAACTTGCAAACTATGCAATACAATCTTGGCATCTGTTATCAGTCCAAGTTGTGTCAGTCCTCACTAATATGTTATCAAGCAGACTCCTTCACTTAACATTCCAGTAATTCCCTGGGCACCTTAGCCTCATAGATGAAATTGTGTGCAAACATCACACTGGCTCTGAGATTCAGCCGAAGCCAAAAAAGAGAAGAATGTACCCTTCATTTCACAACACAGTCTAACCCATTAATTAGTTGCTGTGTTAGAAATTTGAATTCTATGAGTCATGTTTTGAAATGAGGCCGACGTTAGTGAAAACCCATACCTCACAGAGTTGCAGAGATATCCAACCTTGTCACATATGCAAGGTATATGTAATCTTTCTAATGTGTTGGGGAAAAGGCAACTGAAACTAGTTGAATTCTTACAATAATGCCATGGACTTGTAAAGGAAGAGGTGTCCATGGCCATGAATATTTCAGTTCTATGGTGCAAAATTTAAGTGGGGGTGTAATATCTGTAGGGGGGGGGGGGGGGCGTGTGCTTGAAGACTATCTGTTAAAGAATAGTTCTTGTTGGACAGCAGGCAAGAGCACTATTAGAGGAGTACTGGAATGGGCGAAAATTAACGTCTCTAACTGGGTACCCAGAACAAATGTGCTTTCAGATGGTGAAAAGATCCCAATACCTGGACAAATGGAGAGACGGACCTGTTAGAGACAATCCTGGAGAAATCAAGTCATATTCCAATTTTGCCTTGATAATAAAGTGAGAAGCGGCAATATCTTTCCATGAGAATACAGATATTTTGAGAAGATAGTTGATACTAGAAAGTAGGAGTGTAGTAAAGAGAAACTGGCAGCCACAATGAACATTAATTGATTATTGGAGATGGGGAAGCCTATAAGACAAGGCCAGGTCCAAGAAATTAGCAATAGACAGCTCGCTGGTTTCTTGGTAATCCACTTGTGAAGTTATTAGAAGGGGCTGGGAGGCCAATACTAGTAAACAGAAGTCAAGATGTCAGAAAAAGATGGACTTCTGGACACTGGTTTAACAAAAGGGTAGAAAGAAACATATTGAGACTTTTCCTGTAGTAAAAATGGAGCTAATAAGCAGGCTGACAATTATGCAGATGTATTGCCAAGTGGCAGATGAAGAATAGATATGGAACATAGAGCTGGAATTAAGCTTTCATAGATAGTTGGCATCTATCTTTAAGCATCTGCCAATTCAGTATTTCCAAGGCATTTTCCCATGGTTCCAACAAACTTCTGACCATTCATGCCACCCTTCTGTGCATACATTCATTATCTGCTGTTGGTCTTATTTGGTGTGGATCGTGCACTAGAGCAATATTCTAGAGTGGGTCGCATGGGTATTTTGTAATCAATCTCCTTTCATGACATTGCATTTTTTCAGTGTTCTACCAACGGACCGAAGTCTGCCACTGCTTCACCTTCGTCTGACGCCATGTCATTACTCCATTTCATATCCCTACAAATTGTTACACTCAAGTGTTTGTATGAATTGAATGATTCCTCTAGTACTAGAGGAATTAACCAGTCCCTGTAATTCTTGGTGCCAAGTGGAAGAATAGAGCCAAAGTAAGTCTTGACTTTAACAAGATAGCACAAGAGCAGGTGGGGGTGCTGAATTAATTTTCTTATGAAGTGAAGTGAAGTGAAGTGAAGAGAAGAGAAATGGACAGATACTAGGGCCAAGCTACAAGGATGAAATTA
The DNA here is from genome assembly GCF_021461385.2 of Schistocerca piceifrons. NCBI lineage: Eukaryota > Metazoa > Arthropoda > Insecta > Orthoptera > Acrididae > Schistocerca > Schistocerca piceifrons. Next base: position 314,937,793 of record NC_060139.1, on the reverse strand, counting down.
TATTGTGGCAGGAAGAGAGTATAATTGAAAATGGAGAACAAGAATTTCAGAGGAAGAATAATTGCTGGAGATGTTTGGAACAGGAGGAAAAATAACCAAGAGCTAGAGATGACCATTTCAATACATTCTGGCACCCGGAGGAATAGTTTCACATCACCACATTAACCTGAGTAGAGTGGAGTGTTACTCCAGAATAGATATAATACCATCTTTGCCAGCAAGCAGTGTGGTATCCTACTCAGATGGAGGGAAGCAGGTAGCCAGGTAATCAAACAGATTTGATTCCTCTTGCAGCAATAGATGAAGATAATAGGGAGGTGAGACTGATGTCAGGTGCAACAGAGCTGAATCACTACATCTGTGTGCAATGCTGCCAATGATGGGGTTATCACTAAGAAATTCAAAGGAACCAAGTTCTTTTCTCCACAGATTTGACACAATGCTATTGGCAGGTGAGTGTAAATAAAAATCTCAAACACTTTTACATTCGGGTGGAGAGCTTACATATTTACATCCTTTTTTTGGCCTTAATCTTTCAGTATTATCCTTCATTTGAGCTCTAGATAAATTGCTGGGTCCTGAGATGAGACACATTTAGTGTTGTGTAGGTGCTATTTTAGTGGCTTCTCATACTTTTGAAGAACATTATGAAGTAGTGCGAAAGTTAAGTTGGAGAATGGAGGCAGAGGAGGTCAAGACGATTAAAATAAGGAAGTGCCATTTTATTAGAAAAGAAATCATGAGCAGCAGGCATCTGAGCTGATAAAGAACACCTCCAAGCCATTAGAAATTAGTAGCAAAGGTATATTTACATTGGATTGGCTGTCAGTGCGCATGTCATTGAACTCTTCCAAAATTACCATTGATCCACCTCTCTGAGAACATTAAAATGCAATGAAAGATTGACAGCACAATATGGTCCCAAAGCACATTAGCCTAGTTAATGAGACAGGTGCTAGAGGAGACAATATAGTTCCCAAAAGGGAGGAATAGACAAGAGAACTGCGTATTGTGCTTGGGTCAAGGGCATCTTGAGGTGGTAGACAAATGGAACCTACTTTTATGCTGTTGGGCATGTATCAGCTGTCATCAGGTCTATCCTGTGCTACAAGTTTCAATTTTTTCCACATATCCTTAACCTGTTTATGTTCCATTGATTTCAGTGATTTATTGGTTTCTTTATCCATGATGTTTTTATAGGTAGGTATGGTAGTTGCTGTAGGAGTTCTAAGATAGTCTATTAGTCGGGCAGGAAGATCATCACACTTGTCAGACAGAATTAACATTAATGTTATTTTTAGAGTATTACCATGGAGCATTTTTAGTTTACAGCATGCTACAGATGCAGGGAGCATTAGTAACTTCTTATATTGCCCAATGAAGAATAGTATCTGGGAGATTCTGTGCCTGCCACAGATCTGCTGACACTGCCTCACCCCCCCCCCCCCCCCCTCCTCCTCCTCCTCCTCCTCCTCCTCCTCTTCTTCTTCTTCTTCTCCATACTAACAAACTATTTTCTGAATTCTTTTCTATGCAGATGCATCCAATATTATAACTTTGTAAGGGGTTTTATTGAAAAATAACTCTCCCGTGAGATTTGATACAAGAACTACATGGGTTACACATTTAGCACAGTGATTAGCAGTGAAACTAAGTGTCAGAGTTTGATTCACAGAAGAATAACAACAAAATACCTAACACGTACTTGTAAGTAATGCCTAATTCCACCAGTCTTATGACACCTGGTGCTTGAACAATGCAGTCAGTGACCAATGGCAACACACAATTATTATTATTATATATTGTTCAAACTGAAGAAACAAGTGGTCTTTGCTCACACAAAGTTTTGTATGGCTGGTCAACATATCAGAACTGAATTACATAAAGTAACACACTCACCTTGAGACTTTTAGGTATAGAGGTTTATATGTTTCTCAAAACCTACATATCACTTTCTCCTAAGATGATTTCCATGCGCCACAGTGCCACCTGTGCGGAGCAAGATGAAGATATTCGAATCAACTGGAGAACTGGGTGTCCCTCCATGAAGAGACAGAGGACCAGTCGCACCACAGGAGGCTGATGAAGTCACTGTTGCTATGGCAGACAACGCTGCATGCAATTCCTGATCTTCAGACAATGCACATGCTGTGTCATGACAGTTGAATATCCTGTGGTCCACTGTATGGAAGGTGCTGCACCACAGGATGCGCAATGACGTATCGACTTCGCTCTCCACTTTCTCGCAAGGATTGAAGTTGATGAGGGCTGGCCCTGAACCATCTTATGGTCAGACGAAGATCATTTTTCTCTGACGGGTGAGGTGAGCGCACAGAGTATTGCTGAGTATGGGGATCTTCACCTTCAGTCATGTGCGTGCATGAAGTTCCTCTGTATGGTGAATGTGTCACCATATGGTGTGGCTTCACGGCTATGTTCGTCATTGGCCCATTATTTTTTGAACAGGTTGGCTCTCAAGGACCAAAGACATGCAGTGTGAGTGAAGTTCACCCGCTTCTCCGAAACACATTTGGAAATGATCAAATTATCAGCTGATCGTTTCCAAATGCGTGGCTGGTACGATCATCTGATCTAACTCCCTGTGATTGATTTCTGGTTGTGGGGCTACCTGAAGAACAGGGTTTACCAGGGGAACATTCACACATGTGCTGATCTGAAGTGCAGCATATCAACAGAGGCAGCCAGCATACCTAAGGAGATACTTCATTTGCTGTGTAGAATGCAATCCTGCACTTTCAGTCTCTTCTGGATTATGATGGGTGCCATATTGAGCCCCTTTTGTAGCAGTAATGGTACCAGTATGTATTGGTATGATGTACCGTAGCAGCACATTAAAAGTGTTTCAATTGAATTGATTTTGCATTATTTCTCTTCCCCATGCCCTTGACATTAATGCTACCAAGTTTGATCCTCATACGATAACTAGTTTCTGTGTGATAATGTGTTAAATAGGGCAAGTTTGATTATAACCACCCGGTATTCTTTTATTGTCTGAACTGCATATCATCCATGTTTCGCTTTTGTACCAGGCTACACTGCAAACAAATACCCTTAGAAAATACTTCTTAAGATTTAAATTAATATTAGACGTCAAAAAATTTCCCCTTTTTCAGAAATGCTTTTCGTGCTATAGGCAGCATGCATTGTACATCTTCTCTAATTCAGCCATCATGTTATTTTGTTGCCAAAATAGTAAAACTTATCTACTACTTTTAGTGTCTCATTTTCTATCTAATTCCTTCAGTGCCACCTGATTTAATTTTACTACATTCCGCTGACCTTTCTACTTTTGTTGATTTTCATCTTATAATCTTTTATTCAGGAAACTATCCATTACATTCAACTGCTCTTCCAAGTCCTTTGGTGACTCTGACAGAATTACAATGTCATCAGCAAACCTCAAAGCTCTTGTTTCTTCTCCCTGAGCGTACATTCCCTCTCCTCATTTCTGTCCAATGTACAAACTGAATAACGTCAGGGGCAACCTACAATCCTGTTCCCTCCTCTCTCAACTACAACTTCCATTTTACATCCTCCAACTTTAGTCTGCAGCCTGGTTTCTGTATAAACCGTAATCACCTTTTGGTCCCTGTGTTTTATCAACTGCTATTTTCAGAATTTCAAAGAGTGCATTCCAATCAAGACTGCCGAAAGCTGCTTCATAATAATGTACAGCCATATATGGCACATGTTCTAACAAAGAACTTATGCCAATTCAAGTGGGAAACACTCAAGCACCTGCTCTATAGTCCCGATCTTTCACCATGTGATTGTCACACCTTCAGTCCCTTAAAAAAGGCCCTGAAAGGTCAACAATTTCAGTCAGATGAGGATGTACAGCAGGCATTTATGGACTTCTTCATGCAACAGGACACAATGTTTTATCAACAGATATCTTAGAACTGGTGCATCGGTGGTATGATTACCTCAATGTTCACAGTGATTATGTCCAATTGGCATACCAATTCTGGACTGTATGGTCTTCGAACAGTTCTTTTTGATTGATGCTTACATATAACATGTCGAATTTTTTTTAGCAAGATAACCACAATAAATACCAGTTTTTACATAGATGTTTTTGGTGTAAGATAGCCACAAGCCTAATATAATATTGCTTAGTGAGAAAACTACAAATAATGTCAGTTCTTATTCTACATATATACTACACAAAATTTCATTGAGAAGAAGACATCTAAAATATATCTGGGAATATGATCACTCTCCGTGACAATCAGTCCATACTTGGCACAGCCTCCCATTTGGAGCCCTTGTTCATTGCTTCCTACTGTGCAGATTTCTAATGATATTTGCTTACGTCCCTTAAAATGTACCTGTCAGGTAGAAACTAGAAACAAGTTAACCACTATAGATTACTGTTTTCCACATGTTATGACAGTAGCCCATATCTTTCTGCACCACTGGGATTATGGAATTCTCATAACAGTAACAGTGTCCATAAACATGCAGGTAGAAATTTTAAGAAACTGGCAATTTTGTGACTATCAACCACCCCCATTTTCAGACAAAAATACTGGCTAACCACTGATAAGTTATAATAAACTCACTTTCTACCAAGTGGTTAAATTTACTAACATTGGGTGTAATATAGTTTTTCCTTTAAACATATTGATCATGCTCTCCCTACCATGGCCTTCTGAATACTCACTTATGCACAGTGCTCTGTATCTTTTAGGGAAGGCTTAATAAATCTCAGAACCTAAGGAATCAGTTACTCCCTCAGTCTTTTCTATTTGTGTACAATTATGATTATTATTCTATAAAACAAGAATAATGTTTTCTCTAACTGTGAAACTCAGTTTAAAGTGCTACACTGTTAGTAAAATATACTGAACTTGGTTCAAAGGAATTCTTAGGTTAGTGTCACATAGTGACGCCTTAGATAGAAAGAGAAAAACACAAAAATGCATACTACGGTAGCCCAGTGTCCTGAGTATTACTTTGGAATTTTGCTCTAAATACATGAAATCACATAAATTCCATGAAAGCCAACCCTATTTCATTCCACCAACTATTCACATGTACAAATACACCATTTATGGAGTGTAAATTTATCAAACAGTATCATATCTGGAGATATCAAAAGTTTACAATAACAGCAGACACCATGTGACTAAAAGTCTGTTTAATACTGTTCATTTGTAGTCATTACATGTAAAGTTTCACAAGACATATATAAATAAGACCAGCAATGTGAATAAACTTTTATTAAAATCTATGCACAATCATCTTGAAAGTCACAGTTCACAAAAATTCACAATGATGTTCATTAGATTCATACGTCTTGGCACAAATTTTCGGTGCACACCTAATAAATACATACTCCTTCCTGTACAACACAGTGTAGTTTTGAATGTTTGGGACATTGATTTATATAAACCCACTATCAAAATGCTTTTTGTGCTTGTCAAGAACAAACTGCTCTTACACAAATCAGTTACATGTAGGAAAGTATCCCAGTGCTTAGTCTGCAAATTTGAATATATAAACTGTGTCAACTGATTAACAATTCTAAAATGAGACACTACATGAAAAATTATTCCCAAATATGCATATAGTTCACCACATTACATTCTTACAAATATAATCATGATCACACAACTACATATGCAGTTCTTTCTTCCCCCCCTCCCTCCAAGACTTAGTTATCAATGGGATGCTAACTAGTTCCCTCCCATTTCTATTTATGAATTTAGAAATGAAATTATAAACGTGTTTTCATATTTTCCATAGTTGTGAAATTCATATAACTAATGAAGGAGAAAGTAAGCTTTTGTAAGTACAAATAATCACTGTGATATTTTTTTGTTGCCTTCAAAGAGACAACGGTTTTCTAGGTCCGTGTACTTGTGTCTTGTGTAAGACCATATGATTCTGCTGAAAATTAGGTTTCCATATGTTGAGATTTCTTCAGATATATTAATTGTGTATATTTTTCTTGAAAAGTAGTGTGCATACATGAAGTACAATTACACAAGAAACATATTGTTACAGTTACCATGAAAGTACAGAGAGAGACAGCAGTAATGCTAAATATAGTTGTGAGATAGTTTATCAAAAGAAACATAATGACAGTCTACGAAAATTCAAGGGAAGAAGAAACTTTAAAACTGTCTGTAACTAAAGGTTGGTTTGAGCACCACAGTGTTATCACTGGGTATAATTCTGGAAGAGTTTGGAACCTACCACTATTCTTGTTGGACAGAGAAAGAACATCATTCTTCAAAGAGGTTTATCAAATATTTATAATGCGGCTGGATGTCATAAAAAGAAATGTTAGAGATGATGTAGTTATGTTTGCTACTGAACAAAAAATTTACCATCCTTGGTATTTTGTCAGCTGTTTCATTAAAAATATATGGATGGAATGTGCTAATATTTTGTATCCTAATATTTTGTAATGTGGGAAGGCAGAGAGAGACCTTCTTATCATTTGAAAGTACTTCACACAGCAATTATATTGATTTCAATGGAGCATGAATTCAAATATTATCTTAAATGTCTGCAAACACACTGATTCCCTGTAGGAACAATAAATAGCAGGCACACAATGCTGTAAACATACCCTGATACGTTTGTAGATAGTGGAAGACCTCCAGGCACCTGATACTTCTCATACAAAGAACTTCTAATACACAGCTCTATGAAAATACAAAATGTTGTTACATGCAAGTAGTTGCAACCATCACTGGGATTAGAGCTTCTGGGTAACAGTCAAAATTTCTAAGTCTTTAACGACATGTATTCTTCCTTCTGAATATCTCTTTACTTCTGAGTATCACTTAAATAATGATTCTGCATTTGATTTACCTGTTACGTATAACTTGACTCATTCCACATCCCTCAATAACACTTTTGATGATGGGATTTATGGAACACAATGCATGAAAGAATGAATGATTTCTTTGTTGTATTTCTCAGCAACATTAATATACTGCTTTTTCACCTTCAATAATTGTCAAATGAGTACTAAAAAACAGCTAAACACATCATGGTAGAGGAAATTGCTTTCCATTGGTAATAAGAAGAAAAATGATGAAATTTATTTACACTACAGAATAATTGCACAATGAATAACCATAATTTGAAAACTGCTTTTATGAAGTCTTTACTTTCATTTTAATCTTTTATGAAGATATGTTAACGTAAACATAGACAAAGGAGACCATGTGCACCAATACTTAATGTCAGTCTTTAACAGCAGGCATTAAAAGTGAGCTTTCAGACACAAAGGTTCCTCCTCCTAAGCTGATGTACAGGGAGTGGGGAGAGGTAGGGGATCGGGGTGGAGAACCTTTCACACTGCATTCCGGCACACGATAGACCAAAGTAATAAAAGTCGTATGTCTACTCCAATTTGTGTTATCACTCCTCTTTTGCTCTTTTATCAGTTCCCTCTCTTTTTTAAAAAAAAAAAATAAGTAAATAAATAAATAAATAAAGATATTGAAATTCAGCAGCAGTTGCAGGTTAGATATTTATGGTGGTCTTTCTCCATCCTCGTGCACTTAGAATTTTGTTGTTCAGTGTATCATCTTTATGTATATTTGCAATGTACATTAATAATTAAAAGATAACATGGTATGCATGCTGAGAAATGTACATGAGAAATCAATAACATGGAACTGAATTTAGATGTAAACTTTTATTGCACTTGTGTAAGACATACCCGTCACATGTACAGTATTTTTAAATGATCATTCAGTTAAAAGTCATTTCCCTTCATAAGAGCACTTTATGTGAGTGGTGGGTGCCTTGTATGTCCTGTCAGCAACCTATAAGTTTGTGTCTCTCAAGAGCGCGTTTGTAGCGTTTACGCATTCAGTAAAAATGTTGGTGCTGAAAGTCACCCGCAGTCCTGAACGACAGACATCAACACAATGGTTTGTGCACTATCATCAGTCTATTCAATGAATCATGGCATTAAAAAATAGCACCAATTTTTGGCACTCAACAGTCATTCACAAGGCAATATTGCTGCCAGTCAGAAACGCTGGAACGATGCTTGCGGTTGTGTGTTTGCAGTGGATGTATATATCATGGCAGCAGCAGCGACTGCAGCTGCTGCTGCTTGCTGTTGTTGCTGTTGCTGTTGCTGCTGATGAAAATCTGCCTGTTGTTGCTGTGCCTGCTGCTGCTGTGCTTGTTGTTGTTGCTGCTGTTGGGCTTGCTGCTGTTGCTGTTGTTGCTGCTGTTGCTGCTGAGCTGAGAGCCCTCCTGCACCTGGCTGCTGAAGACGTACACGTTTTGCACTTGGCCCATGGCCATTGTGGTGGTTGTGATTGCCTTGGTCTCCTCCACCACCTTGGTTGCCCTGAAGAGAATCCTTCATATATGAGCACATTAGAGGCACCACCTTTCTTTCTTAAAAATACATTTTTCCAAGCATCACAATTACAGAACACAATAAAGACACACAAATATAAAGTTTTATATTTTTTTAAGAAGGGTATAATTTATGCTTGTTAGCAAGCTTCAGTTTCACACATGCAGTTTTTGTTTCTATTTTCATTTCATTCTCTCAAACAGTGGTGAGGATTGATCATTTTAATGTGGAATCCTGTCTGTTTTTTGCTCAATCCACTTTTCCCATGTTCTGGTATCTCCTCAATTCTTCCCTTCAAAGCTGTCATAAGCAAATTTACCAAGCCCTCTTCTGGTACATGCTTCACTGAATATTTTTCTGGAAATCTTATTACTTACAATTCCATTTATCAGGAATATAGAGAACATGTAACACCAAGACAAACTCTCATGCACTGGAAAAAGCATCTTATCTCCTTCAGAAATTACTTAGAACAAAATAATGGCTTATCATTTATGAGGGAAAAAATACAAGGAAAATGACTGGGAAACAGCTAATCAAAGGCAAAACCACAACAGATGTAATGACTGGGAAATCAAGAGGAAATAAAGGATTATTACATTTCCAATTTAACTGGTGTCAGTTCAGCATGTTATTACACTAGTGTCACGTATCTTCAAGTTACTGCAAACTTATGCCTTACACCAGAGGTGATTCACTTATTTCATTACACTTGTGTTGCTGCTTCAAGGTTCACACAATGACAATATTTCATGCTGTCTCCAAAAAGCCCTCAGCTCACTACACACCACCTTTTGGCAAAATAACCTTATGCAAATCTTTTTTTTCAAACTTTCTTCGTTTCTGCTTATAACTCCTTAAAAAATCGTGTCTTGACACTATATTAATGTTTTATAATATGAAATTCTCACTTCTGTATTCAGTACCTCAGGGAACAATATATAAATTCTTTTCCAACTTAAAAAAGAAATGAGAGTTCAAATTGTAAGTATAATCTTTTTTATATATAAATGATACTTAAAAAATATCTACTGCTGGTCTCTCAATAGTGACACCCTTCCTCATGTTGCCTTCTGCACCATTTTCACAAACCAGGGTCTCAGTGGCTCTTACAAGAGCCTTTTTTTTTTTTTATTTCCCTTGCATTCTGACATGTGCTCAATATCATCTTCACAATTTCAGGCAGCCTTCATATGGTATCCCAAAAACAGCTCTGAGTTCAAGAACAATAAACTGAACAACCTAGCTTTTCTGGCTTTTTTTATCAGCATTTGCTTGAAACTGATCCATGATAGCACTACATATTTCTTGCCCAAATTGAATGATTCTATCTCCTGTCTGAGGAATGAGGAAATGTCTTGTTTATACATTTAATGAATATATTGGGGGATGGTTAAAATCTCGTTCAACTCTTCTGGTTCCTTGTGGGAATGTAGGTATTAGTGTATTAAGGCTTTCCACAACATTCTCAGTTACATCTAGAAGTTAGTCTAGAAGTTGACAGCTTAATGAAATTACAACTTCTATTCTTTTCTTGATAACTGTATACATGCAATGCTGTGAATACATCACCTTCCATCCCCTTGAATCTTTTTTGATCGGAAAGATTCCACTACCATCAGTTTCTGCTACTAACCAACTCCCATAATTGATTATTATGTGAACTCCATATATTTCCAATGGTGTTTCAAACTCTAGTGCACAGTGAGGTGGCATGGCGGTGGACTCGCATTCAGCAGGAGTGAGGTTCAAACACTCACACAGCCATTCAAATTTATGTTTTCGGTTGTTTTCTTACATCACTTATGGTAAATAACAGAATGGTTCATTTGAAAAGACTGTGCTGATTTTCTTCTCTATACTTGTCCAACCCAAGATTGAGCTCCATCCCAAATCATCTTGTCAGTGATGGCGTATGGTCCTTTTGCAACTTGTGCACTTTTTTACTCTTGATTACCAATATCTTACTATTTTTACCAACTACACATATTCCCTGGAGTCTGGAATGTGCATTTTGAAGGCCTCTGCAGCACTGTTTATAGTGACTGGAATCTAAAACATTCTTGTGTCCATTCCTTGCACAGCTGCTTTGGTACCTGACTCGAGTGTTTAATGCCCTTTAAGGTAACTATGTAACCCTGTGCTATGTTTGCTCTAAACAGAACATGATGTATATGCAAGTCTCCACGGCTACAGCATACACAACAAGAATACACCAGATACTGCATGGCCAAGGGACACTATGAAGAGTGTTTCCCGTTCATAGTATGAGCAGCACTAGAGAAAGAGACTACTGATAAGCAACATCACATGATAACTCGCCCATGCTTGTATGGGCTATAAAACAAGCGTACAGCAAGGAGGCGGCACATTCGCCATTGACTCCACTTCCTGGACAACGCCAAGTCAACACGCTGACCTCTGACTGATTGCTATTCACCTGTACTATGACTGGAACACTGACGTGTATTCTTTAACACTGCTGAAGATGACCTGGTAACAGATTGTTCAATGCTCCACTTTAAGTATACAACAGCCAGGGTGTTTCATATACCAAGCGATAGCTTTTTCACATCAGCTTCACTGACATGTGGAACTGTGCTGTGCACTGTCATCATTGCGTTAATGAATCCTTTGTGTTTACTAGTTATGTTAGTGACTCCAATTAAAATCCAGATACATCATATATACAAAATATTGTATCAGAACAAAGATGAGGTGACTTACCGAACAAAAGCGCTGGCAGGTCGATAGACACACAAACAAACACAAACATACACACAAAATTCAAGCTTTCGCAACAAACTGTTGCCTCATCAGGAAAGAGGGAAGGAGAGGGGAAGACGAAAGGAAGTGGGTTTTAAAGGAGAGGGTAAGGAGTCATTCCAATCCCGGGAGCGGAAAGACTTACCTTAGGGGGAAAAAAGGACAGGTATACACTCGCACACACGCACATATCCATCCACACATACAGACACAAGCAGACATATTTAAAGACCATGTCTGCTTGTGTCTGTATGTGTGGATGGATATGTGCGTGTGTGCGAGTGTATACCTGTCCTTTTTTCCCCCTAAGGTAAGTCTTTCCGCTCCCGGGATTGGAATGACTCCTTACCCTCTCCTTTAAAACCCACTTCCTTTCGTCTTCCCCTCTCCTTCCCTCTTTCCTGATGAGGCAACAGTTTGTTGCGAAAGCTTGAATTTTGTGTGTATGTTTGTGTTTGTTTGTGTGTCTATCGACCTGCCAGCGCTTTTGTTCGGTAAGTCACCTCATCTTTGTTTTTATATATAATTTTTCCCACGTGGAATGTTTCCTTCCATTATATAAATATTGTATCAGGTTTCATAACAGCTGGTATCACATTAACATTTGTTATGCTAAAGATGTAAACCTATGAAGCCACACAAAAATATTTATAATGTGGAAGGAGAATAATCTTTGTCAAGTAGCAGCACACAGAACCGCTTAGGAAGGCAAAATTGGCATTTTGCATGCTTTCAAAGGAAGGGGTGCCTTCTTTTTAGGAGGATGGGAGAAAAGTGTTAAAGCAAGAGACTTGTAAGCCTAAGGACATTGTAAAAGTCAAAAACAGTCATTAAGGACCCAGAAACTGTATTGTCAACCTCATGTACTTAGATAATAGTACCAGATTTTAATTTGGTGATGCAAGTGAGCAACATGTCACAGTGGATAAGACATTGGATTCACATTTAGGAGTAAGGCAGTTCAAATCCGTGTCCGACCGTCTAGATTTATGTTTCCTGCAGTTTCACTAAATCGATGGTTTCTGCAATAAGAACATGGCTGATCTCCCTACTCATAATTCCCCAAACTGAGCTTGGCTCCATCTCTAATGAGTTCATCATCTTAATCTTCTTTAATTAGTTGACAAGATGTGTTCAGCTTAGATTTTATTAAGACATTGTTCACTGCTGGAAATGATCAGATCTGATCATTATAGTATGTGGCGTGGGACCACCATAGTACAGCACTCAAAATTAATTTGCTCATGAAAAAATGATCGTGGGCAGAAACATCCCTCAGTGTACAAACAATTCAAGTAGTTTCTTCAGAAGCAGTCTTTACTGCACAACAGGTACGACCAATGACATATCTTCTAATGGGTATACATTACATGCCTGGCTAACAAATGGACACTGTGCAAAGCCTTCAGCAATAATTACAACAATATATTTTCGTCTATCAGGTTTTCTTGGAGTGACTGATTAGTGGGGTTCTGTGTGTTTTGCCAAGTTGTTGTTTCCATTTTATACACAGTATTTCGATGACCAACTGAGCCGTCTTCTTCAGACACTGAGTTCCACTGTTAGGTGTACCTGAGAAAGACGTTGATACTGAGTCCAAGTGGGAGAAGCCAAATATCACTTATCTACATTATGCTGGCCCAATATCTGAAAAGATTGGACAGATTCCTACGGGAACATGCCCTCCAGTGTTATTTTGCTCCCTTCATCCAATATAAAAAGGTATTCTTTGTAATGTTAAAGATGATCCAGGTCTCCAACACCTGGGCATGTATCGCATTCTATGCAAATGTGGCACGTCTTACTGGGGCAGACAATCAGAACAGTCAAGAGGAGATGCAAGGAACATCAGTGACATACCCGTCCAAAACAACCAAGCAAATCAGCTGTCACTGAGCACTACCTCAAATATAATCTTGAGATACAATGAGACCAGTATCGTGGTGCAAATGCCAGGTTTCTGGGACAGCATAACTAAGGAGTCTATCAAAATAAGCATGTCAGAAAACCTAATAAACAGGAATGGCAGCTTCAATTTAAATAATGCTTGGGGTCCAGCACTCAATATATTAAAATCTCACCAGTTATCATATTCACCAGATTGGAAAACAGTAAGAGAATCTGTGTTTTATGGAATATCAATGCAAGCTCTGGAAAACAAAAGACCATCAAAAGGCATAGTGTATGGTGGGAACTGAACCGGGCTTTAAATAGTGGTGTGAGACCAACAACAGTCTGCAGACTGCTTGAAGTCCAGCAAAACTCACAGCACCTAAAGAAGACAGCTGGGTTGTTCATCATCAAAATTTGTGCATAAAATGGAAGCAACAACTTGGCAGAACACCCAGAAACACACTGTTAATATATAACCACATAAACTCTCCCCAGAGCCTAAAAATTTTGTCCAATGTGAAGATCGCCAGTAGAACAAAAATTAGTGCCCACACACTTGCAGATAATAAAAATATATAAAACTGAAATGATAGATCAAGTGAATTCTGTCTTAAACATTTCCTCGCAGAGAAAAATTGAAATATCTTATCCCATTCATTTTTTTCTACTTTGGCAAAATTTAGATGGCACAATATTCAATAGTAATGAAAAGGAGCTGAAATCATGTAAGTTCAACAAAGTATCAGAGAATGTTAGAATTCTTTTCAAGTTCTACACAAAGCTGGATTTACTAAGATGAAAAATTGACATTTAGGGGTGATACCATTTACTTTTACATTTTTGTAGGTGCTGCAAAATTATAATATGTACTGACTGACAGGAACACAAATGAGCACTGTCATGTGAAGATCACCATTGGTCAATAAACAACTAAACAAAAAAAGATTATATTTTTTTAGCAACAATAATGAGTATGGATTGCAAATACTTTTAAAAAAATCATGGTGATGTTCCTGGACATTTAGAAGGACTGTATTGATGTTTAAGGAGGGCAAAGGAAAATATGTCTGCAAAAAGTGGGTGTAGGATTATGGAGAAGAGGATTCACATAGTAATATGAAAAAAGTATGACGACAATAGGATAACAAGAAATGAAACTCATTTGTTTATTGCTCTAAACAACATGGCTTCACTGTTTTATTTGTGGGTTGTAGGAGGACAGAAAAGGAAATTGGGCACATCATTTTCAAACGAACGATCCTTCTATTTGCTTTGATCAATTTAGGGAAACCATGGAAATGATAAACCTGGATGGCAAGACAAGAATTTGAACCACCATTCTCTTGTGACACGTCACTTCCTACAAACTGGAGATGAAAAATACAATGATGACTGATGTATGAACTAACATGTACGTGTTACTCAGCAACAAACATGAAATAAAAATTAAAGACGCATATGTCATCACATTTATTGAAGCTGAATTAAGAATAACATGAGTGTTATACAAATTGCTGAACTCTCACACAATTATTGTTTCACAATAAACCCAGAAGCAAGGAACATACATGGCAAGCCCATGCAAGAGACTCTACTTACATTGGGCGGCTGATTCTGTCGAGCCTTGTTGTCTGACTTATCCTCGTTGTCATCATCAGTCAAGAATTCCCTCTTTGGATATGGAATTGCACAGCCAGCAAACACACTAAACATAAGATAACAACATTATCTAAACACAGTATTCACCCCACATACTTATGTGATAAGAAAGAAATAAACAAAAAGTTACAACTCCTGAAATTTTCCTGGCATATTTCTTCTTCTAATTATTTTCAGGTGTGTGGCCAGATCTCGTTGACATTCTGCCACTATATTTCAGCCCAGAGATATCCAGCCATCTTCAGATGAGTAGACAAGTACTGAAGAGCCTAGGTACTTTCCCGCTATTTATACCAAATCTCGTGCTTGCATCTTTCAGCATATGTGTATGCGACGGGGTCATTCGATAATCAATGATTAGATCATCTCTCACTTTCACTACCAAAGGCAGCACACACAACATGGCTGTCCCACACATGTCATCATCACCTGACGCATGCACCAGAAGATGCCAGAATATTTCGCATGCTTGAATTCGGCATAAATACCATGAATGCACCTGGGCTCTTTGGTAGTTGCTTACTCACCTGAAGATGGCTGGATGTCTCTGGGCCAAAACATCATGGCAGAACGTCAACAGGATGTGGCTACACACCCAAAAACTACTAGAAAAACAAAAAAAATGTTTCTTGCTTGTGAAAACTGCCGCTTTCATTTTTAACCTCATCCAAAGTGTTTTCTTCTGCAGATACAAACGCACACAACAGAAAACTGACACTGAATTAGTACTAACACATTACAGCCCAGCTTTACATTTAGGACTGAACTTTTCCTGAAGTTTTGGACCACAGTGAACTTCTATAACCCTGCTATGGCTATTTAAGGATTGTTGAATATCCATTCTTTGTTTTCTGTTAGTAGTAATTAAAAGCACACCATACTACTGGAAACAATTCACAAATGAATTTAAACATTTTTTCAATGACTAGAATCTCTTCACATCATGGATTTTGGGTATGCATAATAATCAAAATATTTTATCATTTGTTCCTTAATAAACAAACAATCACACATGTCATTTATTGACATTTACGCAACATTATTTGAATGTCAGGGACACATACTACATTTTCAGTGTCACATAAAAGTAATGCCAACAACTAATAAAAGCACTTTTAATAATTCTTACCTCAGTTTTGACACTTTTTCTATAAGTCTTGATTTGTTAACTTTTTTGTGGCGAATAAGGTTTCAAGGGCACTGGGACTTTGAGAGAAAACTGTATCCCCCAAAACTCCTCTCTTCCAAAAGAGGAAATATGGCAAGATGAAAGAGGTACCACTCATTCTGCCTTACAAAAGAAAAAAGTGGTCTGTTGCTGTATGAATGGCATGACAATTCCATTGTTTCTGCAGCACCAAATACGAATGGTATGAAAACCCAGTAACTAATCTTAAAAGGTATTCTCAGCAGTCAAGGAAACACACTGAAGTTTCTTGACACTCTATCCTGACTGAATGCAAGCATACTGGGTAGAACTGACTGAATGGCTAAAAACGACAAACAGAACAGGATAAATACCCATAAGAGGAAATGGTACCATATTTGACAGACTATAAGAGACACTTTTTTCTTCAAAAAATTGCCTTCAAAATTCAGGTGCATCTTATACTCGAGATTAATGTAATAATTACCTATATTTGATTTAAAATTCCTGCCACTCTTAAAAATGGACACATATTAGGTGCCACAGCCATGGAAGTCTATCTCTATCTGGCAACATTGGATTCAACTGGCAGCAGCAGTGCACTGATGAAAACAACATGAGTTGCAGGGATTAACAAGCTTGTTCTCTCCTGCCGTGCCATCACAAACTGAGAACATTGACTAGCCTACGATGTGTCACTGCAGTCTATGGTGCCAGTGTACTTGAATTCAAAGTCATTTGTGTTATTGGGAACAGTGCAATATTTTTATTAGTTGGTAGTTTCGTAATAGAAAAAAATAAAAGATATTCATATGATGTGGGCTATAAATTGAAAGTAATGTATATGCAGAAGAACATGGAAACAGAACTGCTGAGTGGTAATTTGGTCCTCCACCAACAGAAAAAAAAGTAAAGAAGAACTGAAAAAAATGAGGAAGACTAAATGTGCAAATACAGAACTGAATGCAAAATGGCCAAAACTAGATAGTGGTGTATTGAAATGGAGTCAAGGACATCGTCAAAATGGCACTGGAATTGATACAAAAATTATTCAAAAACACGCTAGTAAGCTAGTGCAAACAGTGGAACTTAACAGACTTTAATGATGGAGTTAGTTGGTACTACAGGTTTATGAAGTGACATGGACTTAGCATGTGAACCAAAGCCAAAATACCTTAGAAAATGTCAAAAGAGTATGAAGAGAAAATATTATCTTTCCATTGCTTTATTATTCAACATCGAAAGAAAACCACTATGGAATTAAGACAAATAGCGAATATGGACAAAACTTCTCTGACATTTGATGTGCTGAGTAACAGAACTGTTGCCATGAAAAATGCTAAAACTGTAACTATAAAAAGAAGTGGACAAGAAAAATTGCACTACGCTGGTTTCCTTTCATGTTGTGCTGATGGTACTAAACTTAATTCAATGATAACTTTCAAATGTAAAACAATGCCAAAACCTTTTGAAATATCACCAGATGGTGTTGTTCACGTACATGACAAGAGTTGGATGGACATGGGAGGTATGAAATTATGGATTAAAAGAGTGCAGGAGAGAAGGAAAGGTACTTTATTGGAAAAGAGTTCTGTTCTTATGCTAGATCAGTTTGGTAGTCATTTGAAAAATTCTGTGAAAGAGAAACTGAGACAGGGAAATACAGAGCTTTCTGTTATTGCAGGAGGACTTACTTCACAATTGGAATCTCTTGATGTCTCGATAAATCAACCATTTAAAGTGCATATCAGAGAGAATGGAACAAATGGATGATGGATGAAACACAACATGAATTCACACGAAAGGAAGCTTTAAAGTGACCTACAATCAAATAAGTGTGTCAGTGGATAAAACAGTCATGTTCTAGAGTAAGAGAAGACATTACTGTTAAATCTTTCAAGAATTGTGATGAATGTAACACTCTTGATGGCAGTGAGGATCATCTTATATATGAAGAGGACAACGGTGATAACAAAGTGGAAGAGGAGGAGGAGGAGGAGGAGGAGGGAGGAGGAGGAGGAGGAAGAAGAAGAAGAAGAAGAAGAAGAAGAAGAAAATTTAGATGACAAGTTTCAGGGATTTTAAAGGTCAATTCAGTTTTATAAACTAAGAATTTTTTTAGTTTGGCTCTGCAGTCTAATAACAAAAATGGTAAAAATGTTCTTTCCTTAAAAAAAATTGCTTCAAAATTAAAGTGTCTCTTACAGTCCATAAAATATAGTACTGGCCTCTTTTCAGTTAGTTATTGGATACCACTGTACACAGTGCCTGGATACTCTACCACAACAGTGGAAATATAATGTCATATAAATTTTCAAAGATAAATTGTGCAGTTATACTTGGGGAGTTATGCGACGGTACCAAAAGGACTTGGACGAACACTGCACTCCAGTACTGTTAGCAGATGAGCTGCAGACTGATGGAATGAACCATCTGATTGTGAAAAAAACTCAAAACAAGATGATGTGTTGGAATAAACTGTACGACATCAGGCTTGTACCCAAGCAAAAAAATGTAATGTGGGACACTGTGTTGAATATTTCATTGCTTGTCATATCAAGTAATTTGTTATACTTTTTTTTATTTGTAATTTGTACTCATTTTTAACTTATTTCATTCAGTACAAAAATGTGTAACTTTTTCATATAAATTTATGTTTTGCTCTCAACACTGCTTAGCATTACATATTTGGTATGATAGATTAAATTAAATACTTCTTTTTCAATGTAACAAACGTGGTAAAAGTAATAAATTTAAAAAAAGTTTATTTGGGCACTAATGGGTTAATGCAGCAGTACATTGCCAAAAAAATATGATGAAGTTTTTCAGCATTACATTTTTAGTTGTTCTTTTTATAACTATTTGCTTGACTCTGTCTTTATAAGTTTTATCCATGTAGCGCCCCCCCCCCCCCCCCCCATTCATTTAATCATTTCTTATTGTAGCCCAACAGTTTTCTCACACTGATGGCAACATTTCTGCAACACTGCACTGTTTTGAAGTAAGAAGAATGGAAGATTTGGGTTTAACATCCTGTCAGCAATGAGGCCATTAGAGATACAGCACAAACTCCGATTGGGATGGATAGTGTGGGTAACTGGCTGTATCCTTTCAAAGGAACCACACCGCTTGCATTCACCTTAAACTATTTAGGAAAATCACAGACAACCTAAATCTGGATGACCACTTGGGGATTTGGACCACACTGCTGCGAGGTAATTATTCAGTTATAATTTTCAAAATTTGTGTCTCTTTTATTTTGTTTCATAGTCTGTAGGATTCATCACCATATTAATGCACTCACACATAGATGCATTTCAGCAGAAGCTGTATTCACTCCTATGGTCTACGAATTACTGTCAGCCTGTAAACATCCAATGCTTGCTGTTAGATTTTGGGGAATCTGGATCTTATGTAAAAGTTTGCTCACCCAACTACATATTGCATGGAGAGGTGTCTGAAATTACATGCCCAGAGTATTTTCATTGATTGCAGAATTTAGTTGCTAAATGCAAATAGTTCAATGTCAGAATTCATGAGCAATTCTCTGAAGTCTTATAATCTGATAATGTATTACAGATGTTGGTATTCTCTTTTGTTCAGTAATTGAATAATGACTACCTATTCAAAAATGTCAGTGTGTGGCTGAGGATGTGTGATAAACTAGTTTTCTCCCTACACAATTTTGTTTTGTTATTGTCATTCTCGTCCTTATATGTATAACCTTCAATACAAGATTCCTCTGATAATACAAAAATGAAAATGAGGATGGGCTGTTAAAGAAAGCAGTAAAAAGAAATTGCACTCCCCCCACTTGAAAGCAAAGTTGGCAACATTCCACTTCTACATTTACAACTGCATCAATAGTCTGCAAGCCACCTAACGGTGCGTGGTGGAGCGTGCTTCCTGGCACTGCAGACTGATCCAACCCTTCCCTTTTCATTCACAAATGACATGTGGAAAGAATGATTATCGGTAAGGTAACCTCTGTATTAGCTCTAATTTCTTGAATTTTCTTGTTGTGGTCATTTTGCACGACACAAGAGGGAGGGACTAACATGTTATCTGATTCTTCCTGGAAAGTACTCTCTAGAAATTTCGAGAGTGAACCTCTCCGTGACATACAACACCTCTATTGTAACATCTGCCACTGGAGTTTATTGAGCATCTCGGTAACATTCTCATGTATACTCAGTGATGCTGTGACAAAATACGCCCACCACTACTACTTGGTAATGATCCCAGAGAAGATGAACAATACTCATAATCAATTGCAAGCCACTTCCTTAGTGGATGAACTGCATATTTCCTACATTTATTAACATTCTGGGTCAACTGCTAGTTCCTGCACCATTCATGAATCCTCTGTAGGTCCTCCAAAATGTCATAAAACATGTTGCATAATTCTACAACAGACTGATGTCAACAGTGTAAGATTATAAGTATGAGCATGTATGACCCTTTCTGCAAACGAGATTGATCTGTGCTTTTTTCCAGTCACTAGGTACCCTTTGTTGCTCCATCAATCGATAATAAACTCCTGTTAGAAGGAGAGTAAGTTCTTTCACACAATTTCTGTAGAATCTTACAGGTATCTTATCTGGTCCTGATATTTTTCCACTACAAAGGGATTGTAGCTGTTTTTCTATTCCATGGTCAAGTTATCTCTATATCTGCCATTATGAAGTTCGTACAATGACTGAAAAGAGGGACTGTACTACGATCATCTGCTGTGAAACAATTTTTAAAGACTAAATACAGTATTTCAGCCTGCTCTCTGTCATTTTCCATTATGGTTCCATTGTGGTCACTGAATGACTGAAAAGATGATTTTGAACCAGTTATTGATTTTATGTAAGACCAAAACCTCTTACAGTTTTCACTCGGATCAGTTGACATAAATTTACTTTCAAAGTCATCGAATGCTTCTCCCACTGCTCTCCTTATGCTCATTTTTGCTTCATTCAGGTTTTATTTGTCAATTATCTTTTGATTCTCTTGAATCTGCACTGAAGCTCTCTTTGTTTACACAGCAGTTTTCTAACACAACTATTAAAACGAGATTGATCTGTGCTTTTTTCCAGTCGCTAGGTACCCTTTGTTGCTCCATCAATCGATAATAAACTCCTGTTAGAAGGAGAGTAAGTTCTTTCACACAATTTCTGTAGAATCTTACAGGTATCTTATCTGGTCCTGATATTTTTCCACTACAAAGGGATTGTAGCTGTTTTTCTATTCCATGGTCAAGTTATCTCTATATCTGCCATTTTGAAGTTTGTACAATGACTGAAAAGAGGGACTGTACTACGATCATCTGCTGTGAAACAATTTTTAAAGACTAAATACAGTATTTCAGCCTGCTCTCTGTCATTTTCCATTATGGTTCCATTGTGGTCACTGAATGACTGAAAAGATGATTTCGAACCAGTTATTGATTTTATGTAAGACCAAAACCTCTTACAGTTTTCACTCGGATCAGTTGACATAAATTTACTTTCAAAGTCATCGAATGCTTCTCCCACTGCTCTCCTTATGCTCATTTTTGCTTCATTCAGGTTTCATTTGTCAATTATCTTTTGATTCTCTTGAATCTGCACTGAAGCTCTCTTTGTTTACACAGCAGTTTTCTAACACAACTATTAAAACATGGTGAGGGCTTTCCTAGCCCTTGAAGACCTTGCTTGGAACACACTTGCCAAAGGCATACTGCAGGATGGTTTTGAATTTTCTCCATTTGTGCTCCAGCTTAGCCAAAATATTTTCTTACTTTTTTTTTAACATTTCTTGTAATACCTGTAGTCACAGATACTGTCACAGCCTTATGGTCACTGATACCATCTTCTACGTTAACTGATTCAAGAAATTCAGGTCTGTTTGTTCCTAGGAGCTTTACAATGTTACTTTCACAAGTTGGTTCTCTAACCATCTGCTCAAAGTACTTTTCAGACAAGACATTCAGAATAATGTCCTGCAAATCTCTGTCTCTGGCACCAGTTTTGATAGCATGACTCTCCCAATCTGGCAAGTTGAAGTCACCCTTATTACAACAAGTGCTCTACCACTACAGCTCCTGACAAAAGTGGTCTAGAAAAGCATCCAGTTTCTTCACCTATATTAATTCACATTTGGAATCTGTGATAACCTCAGTATATATTATCAAATTCTTTACCGAAATAAATGTGTTACCATTGTTGGTGACTAACCTATCCATACAATAAAAATTCCAATTTTAATTTAAGGATTTCATTGCTATTCACTTCTGATTTCCACCAACTTTCTGTCCCTAATACTACTTAGGCATTATAACCTTCAATAAGAGAAACAAATTCCAGGACCTTACTATGGGTGCTCCTGCAGTTTACTAATATCATATGAACCTTTTCTGTTCCTGATCTGTGGGGACCAGAATTCTCTGAGAATACTGTAGCTGATGTACTTTCGATTTTGGCAACAATTCATCTTTGAACTCAAGGGAGGTGGCGGGGATGGTTCTCTAATGTAAAAAGCCTCCATGTTCATGCAACACATACTCCACTACCCTAGAAGCCCCTTCCTAAATGTAATGCATAAAACTAAACTCTGTTCCAACAGACCTTGGAAGGCCCAAAGGTACCGATCACCCACCATGTCATACTCAGCCCATAGGCCTCACTGGATGCGGACATGGAGGGGCATGTGGTCAGCATACCGTTCTCCAGGCTGTATGTCAGTTTACGATAATGGAGCCGCTACTTCTCAATCACGTAGCTCCTCAGTTTGTCTCACAAGGTCTGAGTGCACCCCATTTGCCAACAGCGCTGCAGACCGGACGGTCACTCATCCAAGTGCTAGCCCAGCCCGACAGCACTTAACTTTGTGATCTGACGAGGACCGGTGCTACCACTGCGGCAAGGCTGTTGGCTTCATGCAGTGCATGCTTGGCCAATTAAGAGGGACCCTAAAACTTTCCACCCAACAGCGGAGGTCAAGAAATTTGCATCCAATACTGTACCAGCATCACCTGAGTCTCCAGTTTTGATCTTCCACTCAGCTCCAAAACAAAGGACCACAATCACCCCTGGGTACAATCTACAAATACTGAGCTTAGCGAGCACTCTGTGTCTGATGATGGCCGTCTTCACAAAATTAGCCATCAACTGCAGGAACGGAGAATGGTCTCAAAACCCAAGCACTGTGCCAACATAAGCCAAGATTTGCAGCCATCTGCAGCAAGTGTGCTTGACAGCCAGTGATACAGGTTCCTCCAAGTACCGGACGGGAATTCCCAGCAAACATACCGAGTGCACAATGGCATTCTTTCCCAAACTGTCCACTATTTTCCAGACTGGCTCCATTACCTGCCTAACACTGAAGCTCCCAATGATCAGCATACCTGCACGGTCTGGACTGCATAGGAAAATCAGACACTGATCATACCTGATGCTAAGTTAAAAGGAGCAACCACGCACCCACTTCCCTCTTTCATCTTCCGCAGAGTGATGCACAAACCCACTAATGTCCGCCACTCACTCTTGACCGAGGACAGACCAGTCAGATGTGTTTCAGAAGTTGCAGTGACAAACAGGTCACCAACGGATTCCAGTGGAACCAAAGGTCTCGTTTCCAGTGCCGCAATCTCATCACAGCTTTGAGCAATAGCAAGAAGCATGCTGACTGCGGCCAACACAGCTTCCAGCTGTTTACAGAGAGCAGGCAATTACCCTTGTGTCCGCACATAACAAGCACACCACTATCCATATCAAACTGTGTGAAAACTGTATGAAATCTCATAAAATACAAACAAAGCAGTCTGAACTAACTGAGAAAGAACAAGTAGACTCCAGCAAAAGAGAACATTACATGGCTGTGGAGCAAGTTGGGACACATGCAAAATATAAACTAGAAGAATAAACAAACACTAAAATCTGCTCTTTAGAGTTCTCATTAAAGTCTAGGATCACATGTGTCTATCATTTGAACAATTTTCTTTCTAGCATCAATAGAATCCTTCTTTATCTTTACCTATTTTCTTCTTGCTTATGTCTGCATAAATCATCCTGAAAGCTACACAGTCATGCATCAAGTTCATTTCATGTTTGGGTAACTGTCACCCAGTTCTTGAGAAAGAAAGGAACGTAACAAGACGTACCACCTTTGCAGTACTCACTAATCAGTTTAGAATTTCTCCCAAGGGCAAATGAATATCTCCAAAGGAAAGATGGTGGTTCACAATGCTGTTGGCTTAATCATGATGATGGTTTGTGGAGCACTCAACATCGGGGTCATCAGTGACCATACAAGTTCCCATTCTTTTTAGTCCCAATCTCGCCACTTGCCGAATTATGGCGAGATTATGAGGGCAACACAAACACCCAGTCCTCGGGTGGAGAAAAATCCCTGACCCAGACGGGAATTGAACCTGGGACCCTGTGATCCAGAGGTAGCAACGCTAGCCACTAGACCATGAGCGGCGGACTGTTGGCTTAATATCTAATAAACTATGAGAGAGAACGAACTATATAAATACAAGAAAACATCCACAAATTAGCACTGATATGTACAAGATGGTTTGAATATCTGAGTATCAAACAATGGAAAATCCAGGGTGGAATAAGACACACACACACACACACACACACACACACACACACACACACACACACTTGCATGCACATCCATATGCAACTCACACACGTACATGATCACAGTCTGGCCGCCAAGGCATGTAACATGGACATTTATGCTTGGCAGTTTTTATACAGGAATTTAACTTCAAAATGCACTCAAGAACATGAGCAATCAAATAGTCAGCTGTACATACACATTACTAACTACGAACATTAACCATAATGTGAACAGTATTTGATAAATTAAGTAAAGAATCACACATGACACTTGAAGGTAATTAAATAAAAGAAAATGGCATTTGAAACAGTTTAGAGCACTCACTCAGCTGTATGAAGTGGCTCCTCCTGAAAATAGGCATCCTGCATAGCCTGCTCAGATGTTATCCTCTTTGTTGGGTCCATCAACAGTAGCTTTTGTAACTACAAAAATGAGAAACATTTTCGTCAATGGCAACGGAAAATTAATCAAATAACTCAGTCAGAAACATTAACAAGCCATTTGACATCATTCATATTTACTTACCAAATTTTGTTTGTTCTTAACATACGGTATTTTTTGAGTATTCATACTTCACACATCACTATTCTCACCAAATAAGGGAAGTGATTTGACAGTAAATCTCATTAATTTGAGTTTCTCACGGTTTCCTGATGACTCAACCCTTAAACCAGTTTTGGCTAGTTGGAAACTAAACTCATGCTCATAAATTAAGGATAATTGCAGAATGTGGTGCCACACAACATGGCACTACAGAAAACTGGCTCTAATAGCATAGACAGATAGGGAACACACGCGACACAGATCTGCAAGTCCACAGTATTGGTGATATGTTGAGAAAACCATCCCAAAACACATGTGCTACAAAACGTCACTGTTTCCTGCGCATGTACCCCGACATCAGTATGGGATATGATCACCATGCACATGTAAACAGGCCACAAAAGGTGTTGGCATACTCTGGAACAGGTAGTCGAGCAGCTGCTGGGGTATAGCCTCCCGTTCTTGCACCAGTGCCTATCGGAGCTCCTGAAGTGTCATAGGGGTTTGAAGACTTGCAGCGATACATCGACCGAGAGCATCCCAGACGTGCTCAATGGGGTTTAGGTCTGGGGAACAGGCAGGCCACTCCATTCACCTGATATCTTCTGTTTGAAGGTACTCCTTCACGATGGCAGCTTGGTGGGGCCGTGCATTATCATCCATCAGGAGGAAGGTGGGACCCATTGCACCCCTGAAAAGGCGGACATACTGGTGCAAAATGACGTCCCGATACACCTGACCTGTTACAGTTCCTCTGTCAAAGGCATGCAGGGGTGTACATGCACCAACCATAATCCCACCCCACACCATCAAACCACGGCCTCAATACAGCCCCCCTTTCAAGGACACTAAGGGGTTGGTATCTGGTTCCTGGTTCACGCCAGATGTAAACCCGGTGAGAATCACTGTTCAGACTATACCTGGACTCGTCCGTGAACATAACCTGGGCCCACTGTTCTAATGACCATGTACTGTGTTCTTGACACCAGGCTTTATGTACTGTGTTCTTGACACCAAGCTTTAAGGGCTCTCCTGTGACCATGGGTCAGTGGAATGCACTTTGCACATCTCTGGGTGAATAAACTGTTCAGTCGTCTGTAGACTGTGTGTCTGGAGACAATTGTTCCAGTGGCCGTGGTAAGGTCCTGAGCGAGGTTACCTGCAGTACTCCGTGGCCGTCTGCGGGCACTGATAGTGAGATAGCGGTCTTCTTGTGGTGTTGTACACTGTGTACGTCCCGTACTGTAGCGCCTGGACATGTTTCCTGTCTGCTGGAATCGTTGCCATAATCTTGAGATCACACTTTGTGGCACACAGAGGGCCTGTGCTACGACCTGCTGTATTTGACCAGCCTTCAGTCGCCCTAGTATTCTACCCCTCATAACATTATCAATATGTGTTCTTTGAGCCATTTTCAACACACAGTCACCATTAGCACATCTGAAAATGTCTGCACACTTACTCGCTGCACCGTACTCTGACATGCACCAACACACCTCTGCGTATGTGGACTGCTGCCAGCGCCACCGTGCGAGGACTGGAGGTCGAATGTATCGCATGGTCATACCCCGAGGTGATTTAAACCCACAAACCGCCCACCAGAGCATTGTTTCATCATGTATCAGCATTATCCTTAATTTATGAGCATGAGTGTAGTTCACCTCTTATTGTCTTCTCAAAACAGCCCACAGATTTTCAGTCTACATCTGCACCCATACTCTTAGCTACTATGCAGTAGCACTGTAGCATTCACATATGGAGTGAGAGAAGAGTAACTTCTTAAACGACTCTGTGAGCATTGTAATAAGTCTAAGCTTGTCGTCAAGACCCCTAAGGGAGTGATATGTAGCGGGTGGTTGTACATTCTAAGAATCATCATTTAAAGTTAGTTCTTGAAAGTTCCTAACAAGGGGACCACACCTACTCATCATCATCAATTTTGTCCAAATTTATGGTATATCCAGGGCTTGCTCACAAATAAAAGTGACAGAGGTGGGAGCTCCAAGTGTTTAGAAAAAATAGTAGTTTTGGCACAGGTCGGATGAAGCATGAGTCATTTATGTTAGTGTAGACTCCAGGCAGTAGTTGCTGAAGCAGAAAGAGTGCAAATGGTAATCTGAGGGGCGTGGGATTGAGCTCCTATGCAAAACTTTTTTTTTAATTTTCCATTTTTATGTCACTTACACTGGAAATAAACCAAGACAAGAATCAATATAGTGTATTTGATGTGCTTAAACCCTATTTGTATGAGAACAAATTTCTTCTGAAATTGACTAGTGGCAAGAGAAAACATGATGAGGTTTTTCAAGATGAAGGATTGGCATCTTGCACTATTAAAGTGATTCCTCCTCAAATGTACTCCACTAAGTGCAACCCTGCAATGTCCAATTTTATCATCAGTTAAAGAATTTTATGGAAAAGCTTCAAAATTACTCTTATCTCATCAAGAGGAAAAAAGAAAGCACATTTAGAGAAGACTGTGTCGAAATACATTCCACTGTACATCAACAGCTATTCTTGCCAGTATTTGGCAAAACGATGCATTACACATGATTTGCTGTCAAACTGTGTGATGATAGGGAACCTTTTATGAATATCAACCACGTTTGTTTTTCTATAGAAGCTTTAAAACACTCATGTAATTGTGAAAATAAAGTGTTTATAATGTCTGCATGATGCCAAGAAAATTACTGATTTCCAAATTTCTATGATGACTATTACCTTGGCATGTGTGAATTGTCAACCGTAGAATAATAAAAGTATTCTAAAGTCATATACGAAGTCCTCATGTACACGTTAAATTCCTTTATGGAAATTTACTTGCAATCGCAAATTGTCCTTTGTGTTTTCTTTTACGAAAATATTCATAAATACGATATACTGAGCATTATTTCAGATTATTTGTGTTGTAACTTAAAAACTGAATATTAAAAAAAGGTTTCCACATAGGGACTCAAACTCACACCCCTTGGATTACTGTTTGACTCTTGCTGCTGGTCCAACTGCTGTCTGGAATCTACACTAACATAAACGGCTCATGCCTCATCTGACCAGCACCAAAAATGCCTTTTTTTTTCCCCTTAAACATTTAGCATGTGGAGCTTCCACTTGTAACACTTTCATTTCTGCCCATCTACCATAAACTTGGATGAACTGAGTGATGATGAGTATGCAGAGTCCCCTTGTTATTGTTCTGTGGGACCAAATTAAGGAGAAGTCTCCATGGTCATGGAACAAGTCAATACATGAAATTCTAACACGATAGTAGAAATAGATAAAATGAAATATAAAAAAATATTCAGGCGACAAGTCGTAAGTTTAAATAAAGAAAATCAACAATGTAACACTGGAATTTGCTTAATTTTTTAGCTCTTCCAGGAGCTCCTCGACAGAATAGAAGGAGGGAGCCATGAGGAAACTTCAGTTTAGACATAAAAGAGTTTGGGCTACTGCTAAGATTTTTAAGTTCTTGTGGTAGCTTATTGAAAATGGATGCAGCAGAATACTGCACTCCTTTCTGCACAAGAGTCAAGGAAGTGCATTCCACATGCAGATTTGATTTCTGCCTAGTATTAACTGAGTGAAAGCTGCTAACTCTTGGAAATAGGCTAATATTGCTAACAACAAACGACATTAAAAAAAATATATACTGTACGGGCAATGTCAGAATCCCCAGACTATTGAATTGGGGTCAACAAGAGGTTCTCGTACTTGCTCCACATATAGCTCGAACAGCCCGTTTTTGAGCCAAAAATACCCTTTTTGAATCAGAAGAATTACCCCAAAAAATAATACCATACGACATAAGTGTATGAAAATATGCGAAGTAGACTACTTTTCGTGTTGAACTGTCACTTATTTCAGATGTTAAGTAGTTTGCATCTGTCTTGAAGTGTTTGCTGGTTCATTCCGGAGGTAAAATAGTCCCCCATTCGGATCTCCGGGCGGGGACTACTCAAGAGGACGTCCTCTTGGGTAAAATATTCCGGAGGTAAAATAGTCCCCCATTCGGATCTCCGGACGGGGACTACTCAAGAGGACGTCGTTATCAGGAGAAAGAAAACTGGCATTCTACGGATCGGAGCGTGGAATGTCAGATCCCTTAATCGGGCAAGTAGGTTAGAAAATTTAAAAAGGGAAATGGATAGGTTAAAGTTAGATATAGTGGGAATTGGTGAAGTTCGGTGGCAGGAGGAACAAGACTTTTGGTCAGGTGATTACAGGGCTATAAATACAAAATCAAATAGGGGTAATGCAGGAGTAGGTTTAATAATGAATAAAAAATAGGAGTGCGGGTTAGCTACTACAAACAGCATAGTGAACGCATTATTGTGGCCAAGATAGACACAAAGCCCATGCCTACTACAGTAGTACAAGTTTATATGCCAACTAGCTCTGCAGATGATGAAGAAATTGATGAAATGTATGACGAGATAAAAGAAATTATTCAGGTAGTGAAGGGAGACAAAAATTTAATAGTCATGGGTGACTGGAATTCGTCAGTAGGAAAAGGGAGAGAAGGAAACATAGTAGGTGAATATGGATTGGGGGGAAGAAACGAAAGAGGAAGCCGCCTTGTAGAATTTTGCGCAGAGCATAACTTAATCATAGCTAACACTTGGTTCAAGAATCATAAAAAAAGGTTGTATACATGGAAGAATCCTGGAGATACTAAAAGGTATCAGATAGATTATATAATGGTAAGACAGAGATTTAGGAATCAGGTTTTAAATTGTAAGACATTTCCAGGGGCAGATGTGGGCTCTGATCGCAATCTATTGGTTATGAACTGTAAAATAAAACTGAAGAAACTGCAAAAAAGTAAGATTTTAAGGAGGTGGGACCTGGATAAACTGAAAGAACCAGAGGTTGTACAGAGTTTCAGGGAGAGCATAAGGGAACAATTGACAGGAATGGGGGAAAGAAATACAGTAGAAGAAGAATGTGTAGCTCTGAGGGATGAAGTAGTGAAGGCAGCAGAGGATCAAGTAGGTAAAAAGACGAGGGCTAGTAGAAATCCTTGGGTAACAGAAGAAATATTGAATTTAATTGATGAAAGGAGAAAATATAAAAATGCAGTAAATGAAGCAGGCAAAAAGGAATACAAACGTCTCAAATATGAGATCGACAGGAAGTGCAAAATGGCTAAGCAGGGATGGCTAGAGGACAAATGTAAGGATGTAGAGGCTTGTCTCACTAGGGGTAAGATAGATACTGCCTACAGGAAAATTAAAGAGACCTTTGGAGAGAAGAGAACCACTTGTATGAATATCAGGAGCTCAGATGGAAACCCAGTTCTAAGCAAAGAAGGGAAAGCAGAAAGGTGGAAGGAGTATATAGAAGGTCTATACAAGGGCGATGTACTTGAGGACAATATTATGGAAATGGAAGAGGATGTAGATGAAGATGAAATGGGAGATACGATACTGCGTGAAGAGTTTGACAGAGCACTGAAAGACCTGAGTCAAAACAAGGCCCCGGGAGTAGACAACATTCCATTAGAACTACTGATGGCCTTGGGAGAGCCAGTCATGACAAAACTCTACCATCTGGTGAGCAAGATGTATGAGACAGGCGAAACACCCACAGACTTCAAGAAGAATATAATAATTCCAATCCCAAAGAAAGCAGGTGTTGACAGACGAGAAAATTACTGAACTATCAGTTTAATAAGTCACAGCTGCAAAATACTAACGCAAATTCTTTACAGACGAATGGAAAAACTGGTAGAAGCGGACCTCGGGGAAGATCAGTTTGGATCCCGTAGAAATGTTGGAACACGTGAGGCAATACTAACCTTACGACGTATCTTAGAAGAAAGATTAAGAAAAGTCAAACCTACGTTTCTAGCATTTGTAGACTTACAGAAAGCTTTTGACAACGTTAACTGGAATACTCTCTTTCAAATTATGAAGGTGGCAGGGGTAAAATACAGGGAGCGAAAGGCTATTTACAATTTGTACAGAAACCAGATGGCAGTTATAAGAGTCGAGGGGCATGAAAGGGAAGCAGTGGTTGGGAAGGGAGTGAGACAGGGTTGTAGCCTCTCCCCGATGTTATTCAATCTGTATATTGAGCACGCAGTAAAGGAAACAAAAGAAAAATTCGGAGTAGGTATTAAAATTGATGGAGAAGAAGTAAAAACTTTGAGGTTCGCCGATGACATTGTAATTCTGTCAGAGACAGCAAAGGACTTGCAAGAGCAGTTGAATGGAATGGACAGTGTCTTGAAAGGAGGATATAAGATGAACATCAACAAAAGCAAAACGAGGATAATGGAATGTAGTCAAATTAAATCAGGTGATGCTGAGGGGATTAGATTAGGAAATGAGACACTTAAAGTAGTAAAGGAGTTTTGCTATTTAGGGAGCAAAATAACTGAGGATGGTCGAAGTAGAGAGGATATAAAATGTAGACTGGCAATGGCAAGGAAAGCGTTTCTGAAGAAGAGAAATTTGTTAACATCGAGTATAGATTTAAGTGTCAGGAAGTCGTTTCTGAAAGTATTTGTATGGAGTGTAGCCATGTATGGAAGTGAAACATGGACGATAACCAGTTTGGACAAGAAGAGAATAGAAGCTTTCGAAATGTGGTGCTACAGAAGAATGCTGAAGATAAGGTGGGTAGATCGCGTAACTAATGAGGAGGTATTGAATAGGATTGGGGAGAAGAGATGTTTGTGGCACAACTTGATTAGAAGAAGGGATCGGTTGGTAGGACATGTTTTGAGGCATCAAGGGATCACAAATTTAGCATTGGAGGGCAGCGTGGAGGGTAAAAATCGTAGAGGGAGACCAAGAGATCAATACACTAAGCAGATGCAGAAGGATGTAGGTTGCAGTAGGTACTGGGAGATGAAGAAGCTTGCACAGGATAGAGTAGCATAAAGAGCTGCATCAAACCAGTCTCTGGACTGAAGACAACAACAACAACACAACTACCAATATACCAAAGTCTGACAGCTGCTTTACCTGTGACTGATGCTATGTGATCATTCCATTTCCTATTCCTACAAACTGTTACACCAGATATTTGTAAGAGCTGACCAGTTCCAAGTATTACTCTTTGACATTTTAGTCATAGGATGCACCGTTTTTTCTTTTTTTTTTTTCATTTTTAAAGATAATAAAGTACTGCTCTAGAAAATAGAATTTTTTCACCTCCTGTAGCATATGGCATCACTCTAAACAACAATATATGTTTCTTTTTCTGCTTGTTTTCCAACACTTTTCAATAGTACCAGTGGTTCCCATTTGCTTCAACAACATATATTTCCACCCAGCCAAGCTATTACACCACAAACCATACTGTTAAGAAAGACAGATATATTTCAACTTACATAGACAGCTGAGACCAATGGTTCTCCTGCTCTGAATTTGATATATTAACCATGCTGGAAACTAGAGATGATGGTTACATTTGCTTTAAATTTGTATAGCTGTTAACCTGTAACTAGTATTTAAAAACTGCAAAGACACCTAATTTGTCATTTCCCTTGTATCCTATGACACCTTAAGAGTCCAACAATAAGTTCATCAGATTGTCATTCATGAGAGAAGGTGTTAGCATACCATACCACAATATGACAGGGATGTCTAGAACATTGACAGTGCTGAGAATTAAAACGAATTTCCATAAATGTATAAAGGCACTTAAAATCACGCCAGCAAGTTAGTCTGAACCAGATGAAGGCCGCTCAGGGCTCATCTGTGGTGAGAGATACCCCTCTCTCCCATGCCAATCCTGACCCCCCCCCCCCCCCCCCGCCAACACGAGAGGTGCGTAAAACCGTGATCTAATAAATAACAATCTTCCACACAGACAAAGGAGAATATAAGGAATAGATGTCAGGAACTCTGACAATGCTAAGAGCTAAAAGCAGTTTCAGGAAATGTAAAAAGAGGCAGAAAATCAGGCCACATGTCAGTCCAAGCGACATGTAGGGCTTTCAGGACTCAATCGCAGAGAGAAGCTCTCCCCGACGCACAACACCAACTGACACGAGGTGTGAGTAAACAATAACACAGTAAACAACTCCCTTCTAAATACACAAAGGGGAGGTGTGTGCAAGTAAAAGGGGAAGAGAGTTAAGACTGTAAAAATATCAGAAAAAAGATCATGAATAGTCATATTTCCAGAAACTTCCTGTCACAGATCATACAAGTAAAAGATTAACAATATTTGTCACATATAAGTGCTTACCAAATGGAATGCTTTGCTATCAGGTTTAATTTTGTGTCGATCCATATACTTCACCAATGAGCAGTTTGAATAGCTGGAAACAAAAAGTACATTATTAACAACTGAAAATTATTCGGACACATTAATCAAGAGGAAAATTATACCACAGATCCACATACTTGGCTCGTTTAAAATCTTTAAGAAGTGTTGGATGTTCTGGCATCTTCTTAATATCTTCCCAATCCTTCTCCAATGGAAATCCCATCACATTAAATATTCTGTCCAGCTGATCATGATGATACGGGTTACTTGTTTTGATATCCTCTTGCCGGCAATGGAAAATTGGTTCTGATGTTAACAACTCAGCAAATATGCAGCCTATTGCCCATATATCTACAACAAAATAAAAACATGTCATGCCTCACAAAAATGCCAAGAATATTGCAGCATTTTTACATTAAAGCGTACATGAAAAAATAAAATGTATGATACATTTTTCATTACACCCAAGACCGATACGTTTTATCAATAAGAGTGTGTGTGTGTGTGTGTGTGTGTGTGTGTGTGTGTGTGTGTGTGTGTGTGTGTGTGAGAGAGAGAGAGAGAGAGAGAGAAGTAAGGATTTTCACAGAAGATGTTGGACAAATTACAGTCAAGCTGTGTGTGTGTGTGTGTGTGTGTGTGTGTGTGTGTGTGTGTGTGAGAGAGAGAGAGAGAGAGAGAGAGAGAGAGAGAGAGAAGTAAGACTTTTCACAGAAGATGTTAGACAAATTACAGTCAAGCTGTACATTAACTTATTGTTTTCACAAGAGTAGAAATTTAGTTCTTAAAACCCACATCCTTTCGTCTTTCCCTCTCCTCCCCTCTTTCCTGATGAAGCAACCGTTTGCTGCGAAAGCTTGAATTTTGTGTGTATGTTTGCGTTTGTTTGTATGTCTATCAACATGCCAGCGCTTTCGTTTGGTAAGTTACATCATCTTTGTTTTTAGATATATTTTTCCCACGTGGAATATATATACGAGGTGCGGCTAGAAAAAAACCGGACTGATGCTGGAAAAAACATTTATTTACAATTTCATGATATCTCCTTCAATGTACTCTCCTCCTCGGTCTCTACATTGCTCCATACGAATTTTCCACTGTTCATAGCAATGCTGCAGATCATTTTCGGTAAGTCCATACATTACTTCCGTCGCTTTTTCTTTTACTGCTTCAACAGTCTCAAATCTAGTTCCTTTCAAAGCTGACTTGACTTTAGGGAAAAGAAAAAAGTCACAGGGGGCCAAATCAGGTGAGTAGGGTGGATGATCTAAGATGGGAATGTTGTGTTTTGCCAAAAACGTCTTCACTGACAACGCACTGTGAGCTGGGGCATTGTCTTGGTGAAGGATCC
Source organism: Schistocerca piceifrons (assembly GCF_021461385.2). Lineage (NCBI taxonomy): Eukaryota > Metazoa > Arthropoda > Insecta > Orthoptera > Acrididae > Schistocerca > Schistocerca piceifrons. The sequence goes on along the minus strand of NC_060139.1, from coordinate 314,903,242 downwards.
ATGACTTTTTTCTCCACAAATCGTTCCGTTTTCTCCGTACTCGCTAACGTAGGGTAGCCAGGACGCTAATGTAGTAATGCTGATTCACTGTTTGTCCCTCTGGTACCCAATCAATGTGCACAATCCCTTTGATGTCAAAAAAAAACAATCATCATTGCCTTGAATTTAGATTTTGACATTCGTGCTTTTTTTTGTCGTGGAGAACCAGGAGTTTTCTAATGCATCGATTGGCGTTTAGTTTCGGGATTGTAAGTAAAAAACCACGATTCATTGCAAGTAATAATATTTTGTAAGAAGGTGGGATCACTTTCAATGTTTTCCAGGATGTCAGAACAAATCATTCTTCGGCGTTCCTTCTGTTCAATTGTGAGACACTTTGGAACCATTTTTGAACGCACTTTGTTCATGTTGAAACTTTCATGAAGAATCCGCCTAACACTTTCCTTGTCAACTCCTGTTAACTCAGACACTGCTCTGATTGTTAAACGGCGATCTTGTCGAACAAGTTTACCAATTTTTTCAATGTTTGCATCAGTTTTTGCTGACAATGGTCTGCCAGTGCGAGTGTCATCACTGGTGTCTTCGCGGCCATCTTTAAATCGTTTAAACCACTCAAACACTTGTGTTCGCGATCAACAATCATCGCTGTACACTTGTTGTAACATTACAAACGTTTCACTTGCAGATTTTCCTAGTTTGAAACAAAATTTGATGTTAACATGCTGTTCTTTCTGTACACTCAACATTTTCCGACCCACAGACAAAACGTCAACTACTTAAAACAGACGCCACGGGCAGACTGAGTGCAGGAGGCAGATGAAACTCGAGCAGTAGGCGGAGCGAGAGTCACGTGACAGGCCACGCGACTTTCAGCCTTATTGCATTCGTTTTATTGTTTCACCAGTACTAGTCCGGTTTTTTTCTAGCCACACCTCGTATATCGCAAAGTGAACTGTTTAATAACCTAAAACTAACAAAACTGTATCATTATAGATCCCACTGATGATGCCTTAGAACAGGAGAAGGTGAAATGCGTATGGGATAAATAAAGCAACTAACAGCAATAAAAGGCAGTTTTATCTACAAAACAAGTATTTGTCAAACCTTTTATGTGACTGCCATAATTCTAGTACATTTTAATGGAAGTGGTGTACTTAATCTCTGCACCAAGTGTCATTGACATACATGTATTGTTTTCAGAGAAAATTGTATCTAAATCTAAAAATTTCATACTTTCGGGGATATATATTTAAAGTTTCTATACAGTCTTTTCAATTGATACTCAAAGTTAAAACTCGCCAGGTCAATAGCTGTCATCACTGTGGGTTTCTGTATCCTCCAGCATATGTTTGGAGGCCCTCTGTTCAATTCTGGATTCTTTTTTTTAAGTAGGGCATTTTTCTCAGCATCTCGCACCCTCAGCAGGTCAACTGATAGAAGTGCATTCTTCATGTTCACCACAGGTTCTACACCCATACCAGTAAAAACTTTCAGCCTATTGGCTGACCCATCACTGAAACACAACACTGCATCCATGACACCAGTTTTTTGGGCTGTGAGGTCCACAAATACTATTTTAGGTAAATGTTCCCACACACAGCTACTAAGACTTTTATTGGGAATTTGAGTTCTCCCATGGATACATTTGGCAATCAAGTTTTTGGTAGCCAACTTTCTATAGATAAGTTTTGTAACATCTACTATTGACATTGCTGGAGGATGGTTATCTCTATATCCATCACCAGTTATACCAGCGCTCTTATAGACCGTGACTCGGGGTTCTTTGGACAGAGAGAATGACAAGGGCCCTCTGTTACCTTTAAATTTACTACTACTGTTAAACTTTGTTAAACTGTTCATATTCACAATCTGCACAGATTAAATATGTTCAAATGTATATGAATTTCTAAGGGACCAAACTGCTGAGGTCATCAGTCCCTAGACTTACCCACTATTGAAACTAGCTTAAACTAACTTATGCTAAGAACAACACACACAGCCATGCCCGAGGGAGGACTTGAACCTCCGGCGGAAGGGGCCATGAAATCTGTGACATGGCACCTCTAACCGCGCGGCCACTCCATGCGGCAGATAAAATATAACTATAAACACAATAAGATTACTTTCTAAACTTAAGTATTACTTCAAATCACTATGATGCATAAAACAAAAACAGAACACTGAACTGATGTTTAGCTGTTACCTACATTCACTCAGCATCAGGTTAAACATTTTCCAAAGTAGTGGTCAAATAATATATATAGTAAAGACAAAGATAGGCTGCTGCAACCGGGATAAACACAGCTCAATTGACAGGTGACAGAAGGGGGCATGTCATTGTTTAGAAATGCTCTTTCTCACCAATTAATATATACCAAACATAAAAAGCCATACATATTCTGGTTCAGGAAGGAATGAGGTATAGCTTAACACAATAAAAAAAATTGTTATTTTGGCAGATTTTCATTTCCTGATTCCCTTAAGTGGTATTTGAGTGATGTATTGCATCCTTTTGTTTAATTTCATTTATTATTTTTGGTAATTGACTGTTTCTGCAAATATGTCAAGATCAAGAAGAAATACTTTTTTCTGAGTTGTCAGACAGTTTGTGATTCAGAAGTAGACTCTACCAAACCAGAGAGTTTTGTAGTCAGTAAAGAGGCAATTACATGCAAAGGAGAAAACCATGACTGAAATGCCATCCCACAGTTTAGAACACATGGTGCAAATAATAATAGGCAGTACTATAGAGTCGAAGAAAGCTCTAAATGGGGTGGAAAGTAACTGTACAGCTGAAGTGGAGGAAAGGAAGTTGAGTATAATGGGATTACCCATGCAGCTGGTGGGGGTGAGAGGGGAGTGTGACAGGAAGCATACAGGAATCTTACAGATATGTACAGCAGTACTACAGGTAAATAACAGAATGGAGGAGGAAAAGTATGAGCAACTTGAAAATTACAGGAGAAAACAGGTGAACATGTTGACTAAAAACAGAAACTGATGCAACAAGGAAAGAAAGTAGGCAGTCTCAGTCATAAATAAAGTCCTGCGAAATGGTACCTTTCAGAGACTGCAAAAAACGACAGACATCAGACCAACACACTTCTCAAGGACTACACTGATTTTTCTTCAGTCATTACATCTGCTTCCATTGATGCACTTCATTTTGCAATGATAGAATGCAATTGTGAAAAACTTCCACACTTACACTTCAAATAATGAAACAGTTTATTTCAAACAATGGAAAATCCAGGATGGAATGTAGCAATATTATGATATTATATGTAATATAATGTAATGTAATATAAAATAATATAATTATATATGAGTCACGTGTGCGTGTGCGTGTGTGTGTGTGTGTGTGTGTGTGTGTGTGTGTGTGTGTGCGCGCGCGCGCGCGCCGTCATTTTTGACGCAGGCCTTACGGGCCAAAAGCTTTATTTGGAACAGTCTTTTACTTGTGCCTATCTGCAACTCAGCATCTCCGCTATATGGTGAGAAACAGGTTATTTATTTCATTTACCCAAAAAGTAACACCCAAAAACATCAAAGTAGTCCTTGATAGTGGAAATGTAGTTCCCAAACGTGTTGGACTAAAATAGAAAAATAAAACTTTATGACTAAAGACAGTGTAGTAATAACAAAAATGTTTTTATAAGTTACAGTCACTGACAGCCTGTGATGAAATGTCTGTCAATAATGATAAGAAAGGTTCAAAGATGCAACCAGAACAACCAAGAGCTCTGATCTGGTGAAATGGAAGCAGAGTTCCAATTTGTGTGGGTGAGATGTGCTTGCTTGTTTGTGTCTGAATTGTGTGTGTGTGTGTGTGTGTGTGTGTGTGTGTGTGTGTGTGTGTTTTCTGATGAAGGCTGTGGCCAAAAGCTATATGTGAGTGCCTTTTAATTGTGCATGTCTGCAACTTGACATGTCATCTTTATAGTGAGCAACTAGCTTAGCAGATTATGAAGAAACTGAAAGAACTTATGAGATATAGAAAATGATTTAGATAGTTAAATGTGATGAAATTGTAATCATGAAGGATGAGTGGAACTGGGTAATAGGAAGCGGAAGAGAAGGAAAAACAGAAGGAGAAAATGGACTGGGGGAACGGAACAAAAACAGGAAGCCACCTGTAGCACGGAGCATAATTCATAACACTTTTTTTAGAATTTTGAAATAAAGTTGTATATGTGGAAGAGGCCAGGAGGTACTAGAAAGTTTCACAGCGGTTATAAAACAGTAAAGCACATATTTCAAACCAGATTTTAAACTGTAAGACATTTTTGGAGGCAGATGTGGATCCTGACATAATTTACTGTTTATGAACTGAAGACTGAAACTGAATAAACCACAAAAAGGTAAGAAATTCAGGAGAAAGGACTTAGATAATCTGAAGGAAACAAAGACCGCTGAGAGTTTCAGAGGGAGCATTAGGTAACACTGGACAAATCCTCGGAGCTTGAAAACAATGAGGTTCAAAATGGATGTAGGTTGTGTTAGTCATGCACACGACAGACTAGCACGGAGAGCTGTTCCAACCACTCTTTGGACTGAAGACCACAACAATGACATAACTCTAGCTGTAAAAAGGTCTCCGAGAGAAACCACTCACACAATAAAGAATAAATTGAACAGCAGCTTAAAAGTGTTACACGATGTTATTGCTACATCCTAAAACTATAGATAATGTCTATGTAGACACATTAGTGAAGTTCTATCTCCAGGGACACACTGACTGCAAGACATGTGAAAAAAGCTAAGAGTTATTTTATAAATTACAGTACACCAAAGTGTGTTCCGACAAGCAAGTCAATTTGTGTAAAAACATTGGGAAATTATGCTATCAGAGAAATACATTAGGAAATATATACTTCCATGTACTCCCCCACCCCTCCCCCAACTCCAATCCAATGAAAGAGTAAAGCCAGAGTTACGAAGATTTTGCAGGATATATTGCCGTGAGAGACACAACATAAACATACAGGAAAAGTATTAAGAATACATTGAGCTCATAATTAATAATATAGGCCACTCACTAACAGGATTTCTACTGTGTCGACATTTAATAAAGGAAAGGCCCTGGAGTATATCAATAAATCAAGTTGCATACACTCTAGACAGCAAATAGAGTTGGCAGAGAAGTTACATGCTGCAGGCTGAAACCTATGGAAAAAGAACTGAACATGATAAAAGAAAATACACACATCAAAAAAAGTTTTGCCTCACCTCAATTCTGAGAGTTCCGGAAACTGTACAGAAAATTGGAATAAAGATCAACATAAACATCATTTCCACCCTTTTTACTGCTCATGAAAACCACACATTGCATGTTGTACCACCAGTGGGACCTTCAGAGGTTGTGGTCCAGATTACTGTACACACTGGTACCTCTAATACCCAGTAGCACGTCCTCTTGCATTGACACATGCCTGTATTCATCGTGACATACTATCCACAAGTTCATCAAGGCACTGTTGGTCCAGATTGTCCCACTCCTCAACAGCGATTCGGCATAGATCCCTCAGAGTGGTTGGTGGGTCACACATTGTCCATAAACAGCCCTTTTCAATCTATCCCAGGCATGTTTGACAGGGTTCATGTCTTGAGAACATGCTAGACACTCTAGTCGAGCAATGTCGTTATCCTGAAGATAACACAAGATATGCACGATAGGGGCACAAATTGTCTTCCATGAAGATGAATGCCTTGCCAATATGCTGGTGATATGGTTGCACTATTGGTCAGAAGATGGCATTCACATATCGTATGGCCGTTACGGCGCCTTCCATGGCCACCAGCGGCATACGTCAGCCCCACATAATGCCACCCTAAAACAGCTGGGAACCTCCACCTTGCCGCACTCACTGGACAATGTGTCTAAGGCGTTCAACCCGACCAGGTTGGGTTGTTTTGGGGGAGGAGACCAGACAGTGAGGTCATCGGTCTCATCAGATTAGGGAAGGACAGGGAAGGAAGTCGGGTGTGCCCTTTCAAAGGAACCGTCCTGGCATTTGCCTGGAGCGATTTAGGGAAATCATGGAAAACCTAAATCAGGATGGCTGGACGTGGGATTGAACCATCGTCCTCCCAAATGCGAGTCCAGTGTGCTAACCACTGCACCACCTAGCTCGGTCAGTCTGACCGGGTTGCCTCCAAACACATCTCTGATGACTGTCTGGTTGAAGGCATATGCAACACTCATCGGTGAAGAGAACGTGATGCCAATCCTGAGCGGTCAATTCGGCACATTGTTGGGCCCATCTGTACTGCACTGCATGGTGTCGTGGATGCAAAGATGGATATCGCCATGGACGTTGGGAGTGAAATTGCGCATCATGCAGCCTATTGTGTACAGTTTGAGTCGTAACACAATGTCCTGTGGCTGCACGAAAGGCATTATTCAACATGGTGGCGTTGCTGTCAGTGTTCCTCCGAACCATAATCCATAGGTAGCAGTCATCCACTGCAGTAATAGCGCTTGGGCAGCCTGAGCAAGGCATGTAATCGACAGTTACTGTCTCTCTGTATCTCCTCCATGTCCGAACAACATCACTTTGGTTCACTCCGAGATGCCAGGACACTTCCCTTGTTGAGAGCCCTTCCTGGCACAAAGTAACAATGCGGACATGCTCAAACCATGGTATCGTCCATCTAGGCATGGTTGAACTACAGACAACATGGGCCGTGTACCTCCTTCCTGGTGGAATGACTGGAACTGATCGGCTGTCGGACCCCTCCATCTAATAGGTGCTGCTTATGCATAGTTGTTTACATCTCTGGGTGGTTTTAGTGACATCTCTGAACAGTCAAAGGGACTGTGTCCATGATACAATATCCACAGTGAACATTTATCTTCAAGAGTTCTGGGAACCTGGGTGATGCAAAACTTTTTTTGATGTGTGTACTTATCAAAAAGAGGATTTAGAATTAGTGCAATCGCATTTTAATTCTGCTAGTACCAATACAGGAAAATAGAAACTATTCCATATTTATATAGGTCCTTGCAGAATTAGGGATCTGAAAAGCCCCAAATAATGCAGCAGTAAATTGAAAAGAACATTGTGAGATATGTGGAAGATGTATACAAACTTCTAAATTAATTTGTGCATAATTTATAATAATAAATATTTAAGAAAGCATCAATAATTTTAATACAAAACAACAAATTTCTAATGCAAGATAATCCGGGAATCATAATCTTAAAGTGGAAGCATTAAAAATGTGACAAAAAAAAGTAAAGTGTGCTCAACCCAAATGTTGCTTTGAATATGAATATCACAACACATTACTTGACGCAGTCTTATTGGAGGCGTTATGCCCTTGCTTTGTTCTAACTTCAGAATAGGATCACCCAGTCAGATGTAAGGAACCCTTTTATTTATATGAATCCATTCAATGGTGTGATCCAACTATTACTTATCAACAAGCAATCAATCATAATGAATAGTCTGAACCACACACTAAAAAAACGTAAAACTATCTTTTGGAACTGTTGGTTGCTTCGTTGTAAACTGTAAACAAAACAGAAAAAGCTGAAAACCTCTCAAACTCCAGGTCTAGAGACACCTACCAATATGTGAAAGAAGTGAGATGTAAAAACAATTACTTTTCTGTTTTGAAATTGTCTAACTCTTTCAAAAACATTTTCCTTTTCCTTATTCAGTATTTTGTCACAAGTTCTTGTTATAATCTATCTCAGTTAACAAAACTAATACAGCCTGTCCTACATTCTTTTGAAGAAGTTGACTGCTTTTTTTATCAAAATTTATGTCAGCTTGACATACAAGTCAAGTGAAGAAACCCATGACAAATGAATTACTGAAGTATCTTTTACTACAGTCTAATGGTGCACTATAGATTACAGTACAACTCAATTCAACAAAATGATCATTAAGTAGACACACATTAATGATCTAAAATTTAATGAGAACCGTCTAGGTTGTTAGAATTACTGTCTCACACGAGGTACATTTACCAACTTCAAATCTACTGTTATCTGGAAGGTACTGTTTTCTGACATATAGATAATCTTTATTTCCAAGTAAAAGTATGAGCACTGAATTTCTAAAATGCCTTTCATGTAAATGCAGTAAAAATTCTAGAATAACTTGATTCCTGGCTATGTTACACACAAATCTTTCTGCAATTGCATGGGTAGGTAAAGTGATAGAAATTCTAAGTACAGAATGCAGAGGATGCACAAAGACAAGGCACAAAACTGATGAAAACAGTTTAAGAACAAGAAAGTTACAAAATAGTTCTGTAGATGGAAAGTCGTTAATGCTGAAACATTACAAGAACTTCAAATATAATTTAGACTATCACTACAAATAAGGTGGAAGTAGGTTAGAGTTAGACATTTTGCTGAGGATAATATTATAAACAGAGACCTGTCCTTTGGTAGGGCAAGGTGGGAGAAAAAAAATTCACTAAGGAAGTACTGCAATTTGATCAGTTTCAACAGAACAATTGAGAAACATATGTTTTCTGTAACTGGGTTTTTCACTGTGATAAATTTCTACTTCAGATTTTTTTTTTCCTACAGCACACTAAGTTTTAGACAGAGAACAACTCAGCATTTACCCGAAATGATACAATGAAGATGTAACGCAACATCCAAAACATGAAGTTTCAAAATACAATTGCTGAGAGAAAGACTCCAAAATGCTGGTTGGTGTAGCAGGCCTCCTTCAGGGAGGGCACAGAAACAGGTGCCCCTGCTGTTGAGAAGTGACTGAAAGAGTTGGAAACAAATAAGTTGTCAGGTCTGGATGGAATCCCAATTTGGTTTAACAGAGGGTACTCTCTGACTATGGTTCCTTAATTAGCTTGCATTTATAGTGAATCTCTCGCCCAGTGTGAAGTCCCAAGTGAAAAATTGCAGGTGACCCTTAGATACAAAGAGTAAAAGAGCAGAGCCACAAAATTACAGACCAATCTCCTTAATATCAGTTTGCTGCAGAATTATCCAGCACATTCTAAGTTTGAATACAATAAATTTCCTTGAGACAAGAAAACTTCTGTCCACAAATCAGCATGGATTTAGAAAGCATCACTTGTGCAAAACTCTGCTTGGCCATTTCTCTCATGATATCTTACATCAGGAACAGGCAGATTCCATATTCCTGTATTTTCAGAAATCATTTGATACAGTGCTCTACTGCAGACTGTTAACAAAGGTCCAGGAATATAGAATATGTTCCCAGGTATATTAGTGGCTAGAAGACTTCTTTACTGATAGAACTCTGTATGTCAGACTGGATGGCTGTGTTCACCAGAGATGCAGGTATTTTCAGGAGTTCCCCAGATAACATAAATGATCTGGTGTAGAGAGTGAAAAGAAATCTGTGACTCTTTGTTGATAATACTGTATTGTACAGGAAAGTGCTGTTGTTGAGTGACTGCAGGAGGATACAGGATGACTTAGACACAATTTTTGTTTCCTGTGATGCTTGCTCTAACTGTAGAAAAATGTAAGCTAATGCAGGTGATTGGGGAAACACAATTTTCAAATGTCAGAATACAGTATTAGTGGTGTGTTGCTTGGCACAATCATGTCAGTTAAATTTATATGCTAAATTCTTCAAAGCGACATCAAATGGAACAAACATGTAAGGTCAGGAGTAAGAAAAGTGAACAGCCAAGTTCAGTTCATTGGAAGGATTTTAGGAAAGTGTAGCTAATTCCCAAAGGAGACTACATACAGAATACCAGTGTGACTCATTCTTGAGTACCTCTTGAGTGTTTGGGATCACTACCATGTCAGATTAAAAGAAGATATCAAAGCAATTCACATATCAACAATTCTACTGCCACCAACATACATTTTGCTTAAGGACCGTAAGGACAAGATAAGAGAAATTAGAACTCATACTTAGGCTTATAGACAGTCATTTTTTCCTCACTCCAGTTTGAAGATGGCTAATGAGCTCTGCAGTCACTTTAGCCACCTTAGTTTTGTGTTGTTGTGACACAATTCGTGTTAGCATACGATGATCTCTGTTATTTGGTTTCAATTTGTGCCCACTATTACGTTTATATGATGATGTTTTTCCATGTTTTGTGTAGGCTGTCATGACTGTTGAAACAGTTGCTTTTGAAACATTCAATAAGTTGGCTGTCTTGGTTACTGATGCTCCAGCTAATCAGGCCCCCACAATCTGACCTCTCTTATGTCTTTCATTGCACATTGACCTCAACCTCTGAATGCAAATACAAAGTGTGCACTACTCATTAACAACCTGCACTGATGCCTAGCCTGTACTGAACATGCACAGTCCAGTGTGACACGTGCCTTACCCGTGTTGTTGACCATCAAACACGACCATCCCATTACTACCACTGTTCGCATTATTTTGCCTATCCCCTGTAGCTCATTCTGTGGATGCCTTATCATATATCTCCCACTTTGTGCAGATGTAATCAATGTCAGTACAAACACTGACAAGAGCCTTGGAATATATTTTAGGCAAAGGTGGGTTACAACAAATGATAATCTCCAACAATGGGACTCAATTGCATGCCACACATTCACTATCATTTGCTGATTAAATGACTTTTGCCATCTCTTCTCATCTTCATTAAATCCTTCACTGAACAGTTTAGATGAAAGACTTTGTGGTATCTTCAAGGTAAAAATGGCAAGAGCACTACAAGAGGCAAATTACAATATCCTAGTTATGCAGTTCACAAGCACACAATACCAATGAATATGAAGAACACAAGTACTCAGAACCCGCACAAGTGCTAGTCAAGGACAATATTTCACCTCCTCTGCCTAGAGGAGCAGCAGCACTTTTCTGATGCAATACTGTTTCTGGCTGTAGTGCCTGTCTATGGGCACGGGTGCCGGTCGCAACCAATACCTGGCACTATCCTCAAACTCCAAGTTTCAATGATGGTGGTACTGTAGACATACTTGTGAACAGTGTTAGGCCACAATAGGTTGATGTGGCACTTCTACTTTCACATACACACCATCTACTTGTCTGTCATTTTGCATATCCATTCTTTTAGCTTCTGTATAAACTGGAGTGACCGATGTTCCTCTTCCTGTCACACTGAACTATTAACAGCATACTCAATGTAAAACCTACTAGAAATTTTGCCTAAGTCAGCTATTTTGCCCACTACGATTAGTATTAACAGTTTTTCAATAGCACAATTGCTTATTTTAATATCTCACTTTTGAGTGTGAACAGTGACCAACAATGGAAGGAAGTAAGGCAGGAAGATTGGGTTTAATGTCCAGTTGACACTGAGGCCATTAGAGACAGCATAAGCTCGGATTGTGCCAAGGACGGGGAAGGTAATCAGCCGTGCTCTTTCAAAAGAACCATCCCAGCATTTGCTTGGAGCGACATAGGGAAATCACAGAAAACCTAAATCTGGATGGCCGGATGTGGGTTAGAACCGTCGTTCTCCCGAATGCAAGTCCAGTGTGCTAACCACTGTGCCACCTTTCTCAGTAAGTTCAAAAATAGTTCAAATGGCTCTGAGCACTATGGGACTTAACATCTGTGGCCATCAGTCCCCTAGAACTTAGAACTACTTAAACCTAACTAGCCTAAGGACATCACACACATCCATGCCTGAGGCAGGATTCGAACCTGCGACCGTAGCGGTCACGCGGTTCCAGACTGAAGCGCCTAGAACTGCACGGCTACACCGGCCGGCTTTCTCGGTAAGTGACTAACAATGAAACAGCTAATACTTACTTGAAATCAATGGCTCCTTTGACTCCAGCAATGCTTAACTAACTATGGTTTTTATTGGAGTTTGTATGCCCTTACCTTACTTCAACCTGTGACACGACTTAACCAGCTAGTTACATGGAAAAATAAGTTAAACATGGACTTGAAACCATGGTGCAATTGCGGATTTTTCACATAGACAAATAATCTATAAAGTTGAAATAAATCATAAATAACACAAAAATCTTAGGATTCAGTAAGAACTGAACCACGGATCCTTGGATTTGTGGCCTGATACTTACACACTTAGCCACAATTAACAATGGTATGGCAGTACTATTCTCACGCGTGAATTAGCTTTTAAATGCCATCTGACAGTACTATTTAAAATTTGGTATGAAAGAGTTTGTTGGTATTTCTTATCCAATCAGGTGGCACACTGCTTAAGACACTGCAACCATATACAGGACAAGAGGGTTCAAAGCCATGATGATTTTTATGATACAGTAATGGAAAGTCTTTGGTGGAAAAGAAATAATGAAAGGAGCATATGTAAACCTAACATACTCTGTTTAATAATATTTCAAAAATTTAAGCTACAGATTTATTGTTTTACATTTCCTAAAAACAGTGCTAAATCAGAACAGTGAACCCATTTCACCAAGCATAATGAATAAGTTTCACTTACACGTTTGAATTTTTTGTGTGTATTTAGTGTGTTTTATATTAATAAAACAGGAAAATATTAAAAATAAGAGTTTCTAATAACTGTTTTAACATATTGGCAAATGTTCAGTGACATAACAGAAACAGATGAACATAAATGCCAAATCAAGGCACAGATATATTGTCATAAACATAAGAATTTGTGCCTAACATCATTTTTCCTGAAAGTAAAAGTACCACAGGCACTAACATAAATAACATTAATGGCTGTTGAGTTTTAGTGTACTTACATCCGGCAGAGCTCCTTTGGCTCATACTGGTACATTAACTTGGCCAATAATCATCCTAAAGCAGAAAGCAATTGATAACTAGAACTCAAACTAGAGTACCTTTAGTTCAAATAACTACATAGTTTTTAAACATAAAGTTTAGCTTACAAGTGCAAAGATTTGTACCAGAAACATGATCTACAAACATTGTCATTTTACAGTTAGAATAATTCATACAAGTGTGGAGGAAAAATGTTAGCTATGTTTCAGTCATAGTGCCACAAAGCCATAATCCAAAAGCACAAAATAAAACCAAATAAAATGGCTCACCTAGTTTCAGTAGCTATCAAATGTGCTTCACAAGTCAATATAACTTGTGGCTTCAAGTGATAAATAAATTCTCTTCATGAATCATGATAAAGGTGTTGGTCCATTTCTTCTACCACCATTTGCTCACAAACACAATTCATACAGGATGTATCAATTTGATTTCTGTACTCACAAGAATGAAGACATTTACATTGTAATATCTGGTCTCACTGTTGGAAATAGTTTATGGCTCAAGCAGCTAAAATGAACACATTTTTGTCTACATTATTTTATAGGTGGAATACCCAAAAATGTAGTGGGATGATCGACACAATACCAGCTAAATTACAGAAGAGAGGTGAATGAACAAAATGTGATGCAGTGTAGATGATTGAATCCATACAGCAACACATTCAAATAGATGACGATGGTGTGGATATGTCCTGGTCAAGAGAGGCAACAGATTTGCATTCCTGCTGTTACTAACCATAAGCAATATCTTGTATATGGATACAAAACATACATACATACATAAAGGTGATATAACTTTATACGATACTATGTAGAGATTTAAATATTTATGTGTTTCGTAGAATATTATGAAGAGTCTTCTCGGTCTGGGTTCAGCCACAAGTCATTTCATCCATAACAGTATAACAAAGATGGGAAGATTAGGGTTTAAGGTCCCACCAACAATGAAGTCATTACAGATATAGCTCAATCCTGGATAGGGAAAGGACTGGGAAGGAAACTGGCTGCACCTTTCAAACAAACATCTGTCTTAAATAATTTAGGTAAATCACAGAAAACCTAAATCTGGATGGCCAAACAGGGATCTGACCTGCTATCTTTCCTAATATGAGATCAGTGTCTTACCACTGTGCCATATCATTAGGTTACAACAATATGTTCATTCTGGTTGGCACAGGACACAACCTTCAATCACTTTACGATGAATGTCACTGATCCCTAATTCTAGACAAAATGTTGTGTTTGTTTTGTTCCCTAGTCAATAAAAATGGCCACCACAGCAGACAATGATTACAAATAGAAAGTAACAAAATAGGAAAAAAGTGTATATATTTTGGAAATCAGCATAGAGACCCCTCGAGATGGTGTCAACATTCATGACATTTCACATTTACCACCACTTGTGTTGAAGCAAAACCATTTCTAGTCATTCAAAACAAATGCTTAGCTGTTTATACGAACTGCTACAAGAAAGCACACTTTTGAATTATTTAACTTAGTTTGTACATTTTCTGGTAATTTTAAAAGTTGCAATTTATTACAAAGTTAACATAAGGTACAAACCTCCCCTCCCTCATAAGACTCACCAGCATCCCAAATTTACTTTCCTAACATGTAAGTCATGTGGTGAAGTTCATGTAAGTGTACACACCTCCCTCACCAACATGGCCCATCTGTAGTTTCAAAATTTAGTTTCGTAATGTGTATGTCATGAGAAACACCTAATTCAGTACCTCTCCTTCTGTGCAGTGAAGTTCAGTTAGCGTCGTTTGTTGTCTCTTGTACCAGGAATCTACAGAAAGCAGACAGTTCTAGACTGCTCAGTAAAATTTTCCACAAAACTGATTTCGTGTTATGTCAATTGCTTATTATATTTCACAATACTTCATTTATAACTTGGCCTAAGTAAAAATGTGTACATCTAGTGACTTGGTTCAAAACTGATTATGTCAATTCTACTTTCAGTAGTTATAAATACAGCCTGTGTTGTAAGTAGAGCAATACTTAAAGTTATTTCCTCATTAAGCAGGTAAGAAAGCACAACAAACAAATAAGTCTAACAAGTAGTGTACCAAGAGAACCTTACCAATGGCTTTTGTGTAGTGGCGTGCACCCAGTAGCAGCTCAGGAGCTCTGTACCAAAATGTGACTACCACAGGGTCAAGGTCAGCTAGAGGCTTGAGTGGAGCATTAAAGAGACGTGCAAACCCCATATCAGCAATCTTCACACGGCCTCGCTCAGGTCCTTCTCCCATTACAAGGATATTTGCTGGTTTCTGAAAATAAATTATTAAAGAAAGATCAGTTACATACACTTGACTTTTCTGCCTAATGTACAAGCAAATACAATTGATTATAGCCACAAACCAATATGCAGCTAGAAGCTATATGTATGTTTCACACATATCTTACTGTTAAACATCAAACAACTGATTTAAGACCACAGCTGACAATCACATAAATTGAAAACACCTATGGTGTAGCCAACATCAAATAAAAGTTACAGAAAATTCTCAAAGTTTTCCCATTTTCCGGGAGTTAAGACACATGTATTCTGGAAAAGAAAGGAAGCTGCAATGAAATGTTGTTGCTGAAAGAGAGATATTCAGAAAATAACAAAGAGAGATGTTCCAAAACAAAGAGAAAAAAATGAAAATTACTTCAACAACAGGCAAAAAGAAGTAAGGAAGTGTGACCTATGGAGAGGTGTTGCACGCACACTACATCACAAAGTAAGTAGCAATAACATCATGGGATTTACATTACATGTTCCAAGTGTTTTGAAACTCACCTCCTTCTCCTGCCATGTTTATGTTCAGAGTTCTACTAAGGTCAATCAGCTTTACTTACTTTAAGGAACTGCAGTGTCGATGGCATCTTCATTACCTGCATGTGGGGTGCTGCTCACAGCCATGTGGGAGACAGATTTTTAAACTTCCTGTCGGCCCTCCACCGGGCGGATACATGTTTCCGTCACTCACTGTTCTCCATCAGGTGGCAACATGCACACACACCACCAGGGGACACTAAACTGACATCACTTCACTGCACACAACTCTGACTGGCTGACAAATTCTTTTAAGCAGCTACACTTCAGAGCTTGTCCCCAGATTCGATGACCTATAGACTCTTTTGTCCTACATCATTACAATTTATCATGCAAAATGATGAATGGAACATGCAACTGACTGACTGACTGTGACTGACTGACTGACTGACTAAGTAACACACTAACTACATTATCAACATGAGTACGGAAAACTGCTGTGAGGAGATTACATCAACACAGTATAAGGCTACTAAGCCTTACATAATTGTATCAGCATTCGAGACTATTTGTTACAATCAAAAACTTTTATACCCTTGGAATATAACTCAGCATCACAGAAGAACCTACAGCACTTCAAAGTTACGTGTATCTCAATTATTAAGTGTACATATTGTAAGGAAACTTATATAGGTATTTCCTTGAGAGGATAAAGCCTCTGTCGACAATCAGCAAGGTTTTAGACACTATCGCTAGTGCAAAACTCATCTTGCCCTTTTCTCGCATGAGATCCTGTGAACCATGGATGTAGGGCAACAGGGAGATCCCATATTCCTAGATTCCAGTAACGCATTTGACACAGTGCCCCACTGCTGACTGTTAATAAAGGTACAAGCATACAGAAAGGGTTCCCTCGTATTTGAGTGGCTTGAAGACTTCTTAAATAACAGAACTCAGTATGTTGTCGTCGACAGTGGGTATTCATCAGAGACAAGGGTTTCATCACGAGTGCCCCACAGAAGTGTGATGGGCTCATTCTTATTTTCTATATGTTGTTTGTTGTGGTCTTCAGTCCAGAGACTGGTTTGATACAACTATCCATGCTACTCTATCCTGTGCAAGGTTCTTCATCTCCCAGTACCTACTGCAACCTACATCCTTCTGAATCTGCTTAGTGTATTCATCTCTTGGTCTCCCTCTATGATTTTTACCCTCCACGCTTCCATCCAACACTAAATTGGTGAACCCTTGATGCCTCAGAATATGTCCTACCAACCGATCCCTTCTTCTAGTCAAGTTGTGACATAAATTTATCTTCTCCCCAATTCTATTCAATACCTCCTCATTAGTTATGTTATCTACCCATCTAATCTTCAGCATTATTCCATAGCACCACATTTCGAAAGCTTCTATTCTCTTCTAGTCCAAACTTGTCTAAACTATTAATCGTCCATGTTTCACTTCCATACATGGCTACACTCCATACAAATACTTTCAGAAACGCCTTCCTGACACACAAATCAATACTCAATGTCAACAAATTTCTGTTCTTCAGAAACGTTTTCCTTGCCATAACCAGTCTACATTTTATATCCTCTCTACTTCGCCATCATCAATTATTTTGCTCCCCAAATAGCAAAACTCATCTACTACTTTAAGTGTCTCATTTCCTAATCTAATTCCCTCAGTGTCACCCGACTTAATTCGACTACATTCCATTATCCTCGTTTTGCTTTTGTTGATTTTCATCTTATATCCTCCTTTCAAGACACTGTCCATTCCGTTCAACTGCTCTTCCAGGTCCTTTGCTGTCTCTGATAGAATTACAATGTCATCGGCAAACCTTAGAAGTTTTTATTTCTTCTCCATGGATTTTAATTCCTATTATGAATTTTTCTTTTGTTTCCTTTACTGCTTGCTCAATATACAGATTGAATAACATCGGGGAAAGCCTACAACCCCATCTCACTCCCTTCCCAACCACTGTTTTCTTTTCATGCCCTTCAAGTCTTATAACTGCCATCTGGGTCCTGTGCAAACTGTAAATAGCCTTTCGCTCCTTGTATTTTACCCCTGCCACTTCCAGAATTTGAAATAGAGTATTCCAGTCAACATTGACAAAAGCTTTCTCTAACTCTACAAATGCTAGATATGTAAGTTTGCCTTTCCTTAACCTATCTTCTGTGAGAAGTCGTGGGGTCAGTATTGCCTCATTTGTTGCTATATTTCTCCGGAATCCAAACTGATCTTCCCCGAGGTCGGCAGGCTTTCCATTTATCTGTAAAGAATTCACGTTAGTATTTTGTAGCTGTGACTTATTAAACTGACAGTTCAGTAATTTTCACATCTGTCAACACCTGCTTTCTTTGGGATTGGAATTATTATATTCTTCTTGAAGTCTGAGGGTATGACACCCGTCTCATACATCTTGCTCACCAGATGGAAGAGTTTTGTCAGGGCTGGTTCTCCCAAGGCTGTCAGTAGTTCTAAAGGAATGTTGTCTGCTCCCGGGGCCTAGTTTCGACTTAGGTCTTTCAGTGCTCTGTCAAACTCTTCACGCAGTATCACATCTCCCATTTCATCTTCATTTATATCCTCTTCCATTTCCATAATATTGTCCTCAAGTACATCGTCCTTGTATAGACCTTCTATATACTCCTTCCACCTTTCTGCTTTCCCTTCTTTGCTTAGAACTGGGTTTCCATCTGAGCTCCTGATATTCATACAAGTGGTTCTCTTTTCTCCAAAGGTCTCTTTAATTTTCCCGCAGGCAGTATCTATCTTATCTCTAGTGAGATATGCCTCTACATCCTTACATTTGTCCTCTAGCGATCCCTGCTTAGCCATTTTGAACTTCCTGTCTACCTCATTTTTGAGATGTTTGTATTCCTTTTTGCCTGCTTCATTTAATGCATTTTCATATTTTCTCCTTTCATCAATTAAATTCAATATATCTTCTGTTACCCAAGGATTTCTACTAGCCCTTGTTGTTTTACCTACTTGATCCTCTGCTGCCTTTACTATTTCGTCCCTCAAAGCTACCCATTCTTCTTCTAATGTATTTCTTTCCCCCATTCCTGTCAATCATTCCCTAATGCTCTCCCTGAAACTCACTACAAACTCTGGTTCTGTCAGTTTATCCAGGTCCCATCTCCTTAAATTCCCAAATTTTCTATATACATAAATGATTTGGTTGACAGACACGCAACAGTCTGCAGCTGTTGCTGATGATGGTGGGGTGTATGGGAAGGAGTCGTTGACTGACTGTAGGAGGATACAAGATGACTTAGGCAAAATTTCTAGTTGGTGTGATGAATGACAGCTAGCTCTAAATGCTGAAAAATGCCAGTTAATGCAGATGAATAGGAAAAACAAACCCGTAATGTTAGAGTACAGCATTATCAGTGTGCTGCTTGACATGTCAATTAAATATCTAGATGTAACATTGTGGAAGAACATGAAATGGTACAAGCATGTAAGGTCATTAGTAGGGAAGGCAAATGGTCGACTTCAGTTTATTGGGAGAATTTTAGGGAAGTGTGGTTCATCTGTAAAGTAGCCTGCATATAGGACACTAGTGCGACCCACTGTTGAGTACTGTTCGAGTGTTTGGGATACACATCAGGTTGGATTAAAGGAGGCCATTGAAGCAATTCAGAGGTGGCCTATAGATTTGTTAACAGTATGTTCAAACAACAAGCAAGTATTACGCAGATACTTTGGGAACTCAAATGGGAGTCACTGGAGCGTACACAACATTCTTTACAAGGAGCAATATTGAGAAAACGTAGAGAACTGTCATTTGAGGTCGACTGCAGAATAATTCAACTGCCACCAATGTATATTTCGTGTAAGGATTATGAAGATAAGATTAGAGAGATTAGGGCTTGCGTCGCAGAGTACAGACAGTTATTTTTCCCTTGCTATACAGCGTGTCCCAGCTATCTTGTCCATCCAAAATATCTCTGGAACAATAACAGCTATTGGAAAACGACTTTCACCGGTATCAACGTAGGGCTGGGGCCCATGAATGTACGTATTTGGAAACATTCTAAAACGAAAGCATATGTGTTTTTTAACACAAACTTATGTTTTTTTAAATGGTCCTCCTATATTTTTTCTTCAGCAATCCATAGCATGACAAAGCACATACACAATGGCATTGATTGCATCGCAATATTCCCATTACATCCCGATATATTATGACGCGAAGTTGACACTTGAGACACCCGACATGCGCTGCTAGTGCACATCCTGAGGCTCAAGCGTGAATGATTACGGGCAGCATGGGGTTCACGCCTGAGCCTCAGGATGTGCGCTAGCAGCGCATGTCGGGTGTTTCAAGTGTCAACTTCACGTCTCAATGTCTTGGGATGTAATGGGAATATTGTGATGCAATCAACGCCATTGTGTATGTGCTTTGTCATGCTATGGATTGCTGAAGAAAAAATATAGGAGGTCCATTTAAAAAACCATTAGTTTGTGTTAAAAAACACATATGCTTTCGTTTTATAATGTTTCCAAATATGTATATTCATGGGCCCCAGCCCTACATTGATACCGGTGAAAGTCGTTTTCCAATAGCTGTTACTGTTCCAGAGATATTTTGGGTGGACAAGATAGCTGGGACACCCTGTATATGCAAATGAAACAGAAAAGGAAATAACTAGTAGTGATACAAGGTACCCTACACCACGCACCATATGGTGGATTGTGGAATATGCATGTAGATGTAGGTGTAGGTGAAGATACATGTGTTACCTTTCCATAGCTGTCTAACTGTCTATTGGTCGCCTCCACAACAGACATCAATTGGCAACAAGTCTGATTCTTTCCACCTGTTGGTGATTTGTCTGGTGCTTGAGTTGGCAGTGTTCAGAAAATCATAAAATTTTTTCATAATTTTTTGTGTGTAGAACTGAAATTTATTTCAGGTGTCTTTAAACAGTGTGTGCAATGGCAACTTCTGGAGAGCAATCCCTGGACTTATTTACTTTCAGGGTCAACAAATGAGATCATTATTAGCAGCTATTGGCATACTGATGGAAGCACAATCACCACAGTAAACATCACCAACGTAGCACAGAATATCTGTGGCCAGATGCCGCTTCTTCAATCCTTCCCCTATTTTGATGCACAACAAGAACACAGAGTACCACATGCGGCTAGAGCAACACACTGCTGGATACAACATATCAGGTGAATCACAGCACTCTTTCTCTTTTCATGGGTAACAGTGCATATTTTCCAACTGTGTCACAAGTTGTTCACTCAGTTAGAGCCCCAAACCCTACCCTATGAAAACATCATTTGAGTATTACACAACTTCTTCAAAATTCAGATTCATGTAGCAGCTGCCAGTTTGAAATGTTTTTGTACGTCACCATAACAATCAATCTTATAAGGAATGGATCGCTGAACTCAAGGGCATGACTAGGAACTGTAAATTTAACTGCTCCTGTTGAATCTAATTTCAAGATGAAATCCTTCGCGATGCCATTATTCAAAACCTTGGTAAATGAATACAGGCTGAGATTTTAGAACATTGCAATCCTCGTCGCATGAGGTGCTTAAAATAATTGAAGCTCAAGAAGTTCAAGACACATGTAATTCAGTTCCACATAAATCTCCACTTGAGAAAAAGGAAATAAATACGATATTCTGAATCTGTACCCCCTCCTCCTGCCAACGCACACAGAAACAGTGGATGAAGGCAACAGAACTGTACAGCCAAGTGCTCAGTGTAAAACATGCGACATTCTAACCAATCCTCCTCCAACAGACATACAACTAAAAGCTTCATCAATCACAATTTGGACAAAGACAGTCTTCTGCAAATAAAGACAGGTAGTCCCATTCAGAGGACAGACTACAATCTGTTCATCTGTCTGCAGATTTGCAATATCGCTGTTTGAGTAACACTGGTTAATCAAGATACTTATGAGCATTTGGGACACACTCAACTACAAAAATCACACCTTCACATGGCTATCCCAGTGCCATTCACAGTAGTCCAGTCACATTATGTCCCGTATTTGGTTTAGATATCATGTCAGTACTCATCAAGTGTGTGGAAAATATGGACATTTGTTTCTTGGCACATCTGGACATGCAAACCATTTTTCACATATATTACTCCCACGGTCATTGAAAAACCTAAGTTTTATCACACTTGTCCGGTATCCTATGCCATTTGTGATGAAGTTGATTCTGAACTCAGCAGCGTAGAACAAATCTGAGTTTTGGAACCTCTGTAATTTCCAAGAACACTTGCAGGTGACATATATTGAATATGTGATCATCACGGCCCCAGATAGCAATTTTGTTTCGTAACATTGATATCTGGTGACATGGTAGTCATGATTTGAGATATATCATTTGCAAGTGTTCTTGGAGATTAATGAAATCTATTTCTGCAAGTCAGTGGGCATCTCCCCTTGTGATCACAAGAAAAAAGAATGAGAAGATCAGAATTTGTGCTGAGTTTAAAGCTACAGTTAATGCTCAAACAGTGGCTTATTCCTTCACGCTTCCATGAAATGATGAGTTTATGGATAGCCTAGCAGAACAATTTTTTCAACAATTGCTTTAGTCAATGTTTATCCTCAACTTCCCCTTGATGAACAAACAAAACCATTTGTGGTGGTAAATACACTGGTCAGATTGTATCAATACCAGCACCTCCCCTTCAGAAATGCCTCTGCTCCTTCATCGTTTAAGTGCTTCCTGCAACAAATGACATCAAAAGTTCCTCCCTGTTCAAACTATTTAGATGACATAGTTTTATCCACACAAACACCAGAACAGACTCTCAAAAGTTGGGAGTCTCCCTTTCATGTTTTGACTGATGCAGGACTCGAGTGTAATGTTCATTTTTCAATACTGAAATTGAATATTTGGGACATGTCATTGGCACCCATGATGCTTGTCCCTTGATTAAGCAATTGGAGACCATGTGGAGATTACCTTGTCCTAGAAATGTAAGACAACTCCAAGCTGTTCTTGGCACGACATACTACATCAAATTCATTCTGAACACAGCACAAATTGTTATTCCTCTGCATTGCCCCTGATGTAAAAGTGTTCCGTTTAAATGGGCTTGAAATGCAAACCAATATTTTCATAAACTGAAACATGCACTGCTTAGTGACCCATGTCTTACGTATTTTGACCCACAAAATCCAGTAGTCCTTGCAGTTGATGTATCACCATATGCAACAAGTGCACTTTTATCCCACAATGTTGACAACATGAAACAGACCATAGCTTTCGTGCCTAAAATGTTGAACAAAACTGGAATCAACTACAGTCAGCTGGAAAAGGAAGTATTAGCCATAATTTACAGTGTCACAGAGTTGCATCAATAACTGAATGGAATCATTCTGAGTCAAATCAACACAATTTTGAATGAAAATTTACCTTGACCCCTTAGATTTTGATGAAACTTAGTTATCTTGTGTCCCTACATAGTTATGAATGGAAACCACAAATTTTTTTTTCGTAATTTAACTAAACATTTATGAAGCCTTGAATTTTCAATTTCTTTTGTTTAAATTGCTGCATCCTGGAGTAGTAAATTGCCATTTTCTCAGGAATCAGATGAGATACAGAATTTTAACGCTCTTTAGATGTGCTTTTATTTGATATGCAACATGATGGTGCTTAAAAATTTCTAAAAGGGTCATATTTTTAAAATTTTGAAAAAAAATCATAAAATTTCCTTGCACTATACTCTTACACCTCTGAAAGTTTCATTTTGGGACCATCATGGGATCAGGTAACAGAAGGAGTACATCTACTACATTAACACATGCCTGAATCATGTCAGGTGAGACGGATGACACCATTTTGCAAATTGCACTACTACATCATAAAATTTGCACGGCCTGTGTGAACGGTACCTCACAGCGTCACTGCAAAATGTCACGAGTTCTACATCTACATCTACACTCTGCAAAACATTGTATCAGTTATTGGGGTTTCTTCCTGTTCCATTCACATATAGAGTGTTGGAAGAACGATCATTTGAATGCCTCTGTGCAATCAGAATTATTCTAATCTTATCCTCACGATCCCTGTGTGAGCAATGCATAGGGGTTGTTATTCCTTGAGTAGTCATTTAAAGCTGGTTCTTAAAACTTTGTTAATAGACTTTCTCAGGATAGTTTACGTCAGTCTTCAAGACTCTGCCAGTTCATTTCCTTCAGTATCTCTGTGACACTCTCCTATGGATTAAACAAACCTGTGAACATTCATGCTGCCCTTCTCTGTATACATTCGATATCCCCTCTTAGTTCTATTGGGCATGGGTCCCACACACTTGAGCAATATTCTAGGATGGGTCGCACAAGTGATTTGTAAGCAATCTCTTTTGTAGACTGATTGCTCTTCCCCAGTACTCTCTCAATAAAGCAAAGTCTACCACCTGCTTTACCCAAGACTGAACCTACGTGATCATTCCATTCCATATCCCTACATTTTTTTCATTTTGCGAAGTGCAAAATTTTATATTTCTGACTTTTAGAGCAAGTTGCCAATCTCTGCTCCATGTTGAAATCTAATCAAGATGATCTGACTGAATACTTGTGCAGCTTCTCTCAGATAGTTCTTCATTATAGATAACTGCATCCTCTATGAAAAACCTGATTTTACTATTAATACTGTCTGCAAGGTCATTAATATACAACAAGAACAGCCATTGGTTCCAACACACTTCCCTCGGGCACATCCGAGGTTACTTCTATATCTAATGATGAATCTCCATCCAACACAACATGCTGTGTCCTCCCTACCAAAAAGTCCTCAATCCAGTCATAAATTGCATTTGATACCCCATATGATCATACTTTTGACAAAACGCATAGGTGCTGAACTGAGTCAAATGCTTTTTGGAAATCAAGAAAGACTGCATGTACCTGGTTACCTTGATCAAAGCTTTCAGTATGTCCCGTGAGAAAAGTGAAAGCTGGGTTTCACATGATCGATGTTTTGACAGTTCCAAGATTCTACAACATATTAATGTCAAGGGTATTGGACGGTAGTTTTGTGAATCACTTCTACTACCCTTCTTGTAGGCGGGTGCGACCTGTGCCTTTTCCCTAAATCTTGGAACAGTTCTTTGTTAAAAGGATCTTTGACAGATTATTGTGAGAAGAGGGGCTAACTCAGCCACAAATTCAGTATAGATTCTAAGAGGGATTCAATCGGGGCATGGAGCCTTGTTCAGTTTTAACATTTCAGCTGTTTCTCAACATCACTGACGCTAATATTTATTTATTTCGTTTTTTCAGTGGTACGAGGATTAAATTGGGGCAATTCTCCTGGGTACCTCTTTGTAAAGAAACATTTGAAAACAGAGTGAAGCATTTCGCCTTTTGCTTTGCTACCCTCAATTTCAGTTCCCGTCTCATTCACTAAGGACTGGACACTAACTTTGGTGCTATTAACCACCTTTACATATGACCAGAATTTCTTTGGATTCTGTGAAATGTCATTTGATAATACTCTGCTATGGTATTCACTGAAGGCATAACGCATTGCTCTCTCAACAGCACAATGGGTTTTATTCAGCATCTCTCTATCTATAGCCCTACACTTTATTTTACACCTATTATGACCGAGAGAGGTGGTGCAGTGGCTAGCACACTGGACTCATATTCGAGAGGATGATGGTTCAATCCCGCATGCAGCCATTCTGATTTGGGTTTTCTGTGATTTCCCTAAATCACTCCAGGCAAATGCCAGGATGGTTCCTTTGAAATGGCATGGCCGACTTCCTTCCCTGTCCTTCCCTAATCCAATGAGACCGATGACCTCACTGTCTGGTCTCCTCCCCCAAACAACCCCCCCCCCCCCCTCACCACCACCAACACCTATTATGCAGTAATCTCCATTTCTTTAGAAGATTCTTTAAAGTGGCTGTATATTACAAGTCACAGTTGCAAAATACTGACATGAATCCTTTACAGAAGAATGGAAAAACTGGTAGAAGCTGACCTCGAGGAAGATCAGTTTGGATTCCAGAGAAATATAGGGACAAATGAGGCAATACTGACCCCACGACTTCTCACTGCAGATAGGTTAAGGAAAGGCAAACCTATGTTTATAACATTTGTAGATTTAGAGGAAGCTTTTGACAATGTTGACTGTAATACTCTATTTGAAATTTTAAAGGTGGAAGGAGTAAAATAGAGGGAGCAACAGGCTATTTACAATCTGTACAGAAACTAGATGGCAGTTATAGGAGACGAGAGGCCTGAAAGGGAAGTAGTGTTGAGAAGGTAGTGAGACAGGGTTGTAGCCTATTCCCTAATGTTATTTAATCTGTATACTGAGCAAGCAGTAAAGGAAACAAAAGAAAAATTTGGAGCATGAATTAAAGACCCAGGAGATGAAATAAAAACTTCTGAGGTTTGTTGACGACATTTTAATTCTGTCAGAAACAGTGAAGGACTCAGAAGAGCAGTTGATCAGAATGGACAGTATCTTAAAAGAAAGATATAAGATGAACATCAACAAAACCAAAATGCGGATAATGGAACATAATCAAATTAAATCAAGTGACGCTGAGAGAACTAGATTTGGAAATGAGACACTTAAAGGAGTAAATGAGTTTCGCTATTTGGGAAGCAAAATAACTGATGATGGTCCAAACAGGGAGGATATTCAATGTAGACTGGCAATGGCAAGAAAAATGTTTCTGAAGAAGAGAGATTTTTTAACATTGAGTATAGATTTAAGTGTCAGGAAGTCCTTTCTGAAAGTATTTGTATGGAGTGTTGACCATGTATGGAAGTGAAACATGGGCAGTAAATAGTTTAGACATGAAGAGAATAGAAGCTTCTGAAATGTGATGCTAAAGAAGTATGCTGAAGATTAGATGGGTAGATCATGTGACTAATGAGGGGGGTTCTGAACTGAATTGGGGAGAAGAGAAATTTGTGATACAACATGACTAAAATATGAGATCGGTTGGTAGGACACATTCTGAGGTATCAAGGGATTACCAATTTAGTACTGGAGGAAGCGTGTGTGTGTGTGTGGGGGGGGGTTTGTAGAGGAGGGAGGACAAAGAGATGAAATGAAAATTGTGAGCAGATGCAGAAGGATGTAGGTTGCAGTAGTTACTCAAGAGATGGAGAGCTGCATCAAACCAGTCTCTGGACTGAAGACAACAACGACAACATCTACAGGACTCATAAGCTGGAAATTCACTGTAATGAAACAAAAAAGACATAATCCTACAAATGCACAGAAAAAAGATAAAGTCACATTGAGTAATAAAAATATATCATCACGTGACAATCGATTGCCTGCAATCGAGAGAACAGACGATAGCCAGAGATAGCTGCACATCGACGCCACGTGACGTGTGGTGGCGCCCCCTACGATCTCTATATAAGCGGCGGCCCCAGCTCCTAGCAGCCAGTCGTCGACTCACCTCGGAAGATGTTCTCCGTAGTTGAGAACGAAACGTCAGGGAGAAGAAGTTCTACAGATCGACCACGGCAACTTAGCCCGGAAGAGTTTACTGATAAAGACGCCGGCCGTGAAAGCCTACATGGAATGAATAAAAATATAGTTTTGCCATATCAAGATAACATTTGCCTTAACATGACACAAATATTGCTTAATGGCTGGTTCAGCAGGTTAATTACAAGGTAATAAGGTACTGCTGCCATAAGAAGCGAAAAGCATGGAGACAGAACTGGATGGCTTGAAGTTGTAGAAGCAAGACTGATTGGAGGTTGAAGTAGTTGTGTTATGGCTTTATACGAAATGTATGTGTGTGTTTATAGACAATGTTTAAAAAGAGGAAATACATGGAGATCTGTTCAAATTCTACTGAAATATTAAAACATTCATTTGCAAAGAGGCAGTTACTGATTTGAACTTCTGAAACACTAAATCACTTAAAAGTCGCAATCTTCTTTGGAGTTCTGTCATTTGGACACATACTAGAATGCACCTATTGGGACCGGGCGAAGTGGTACAGTGGTTAGCACACTGGACTCGCATTGGGGAGGACGACAGTTCAATCCCATGTCCAGCCATCCTGATTTAGGTTTTCTATAATTTCCCTAAATCGCTTCAGGCAAATGCCGGGATGGTTCCTTTGAAAGTGCAAGGCCAACTTCCTTCCCTAATCCAATGAGACTAATGGTCTCACCGTTTGGTCTCCTCCCCCCAAATCAATCCAATCCAATGCATCTATTGGAACGGCACACAGCAAAACTCTTGTATTGCAAATAATATTTCTCTTGGTTTAAACTGTGTCCTTTAAGTGGATTTTTCCGGTTGAGGAATAATCAAAATTATAGTAGAATAGAGAATTTGACAAATAACAGCAAGGCTTATTTGGTCTGAATTAAGTCCAAAGAACGAGTAAATGATTTATGGAAATGTGAAGACTGAGCTGCTTTGTTTCACCTCAGTACAATGTAAGTTAGAAGAAAACAGAATTCCATGTACTTTTTTATATATTCATGTCAATATGCTACTCACCAGATCTCTATGCAGAACCCAGTTCGAATGTAAGTAGTGAATACCATCCAAAATTTGATACAACAATGATTTAACCATGCCCTTTGGTACCATTACTGGCTTCTTATTTGCTTTCGCTGCACGATGATACTTTATTATATGCTGAAAAACAACAATTATTAGTTGTTTGTTTTATTAGTTGTTTGTTCGATATAATGGAATCATTGGCATTAGATCAAATCTCTAAAATATTACTGCGCTTACTCACCCACAAATCATGTTCCGCATAATCAAACAACAGCCATACCTTACGATCGTTATGAGAAAGGAATACTCGAATAAGATTAATGACATTTGAATGCTTCAGTTCACGTAGAAGCTGAAAGGAGATGCAACAAAGCATAAACATTGCAACAAAATTGAAATATAACTTTGGCTATTCATAGACCTAAAAAAAACTAGTAAACAATAAGCGGCATAAGATGTATCTCCCGAACAGACGGGCTGTACTTACCGCTATTTCTCTACAAGCCGACATAGATAGACCTGTTCCTTCGATTTGTTTTAAGGCGTAGTCTTTGGTATCTGTCCTATGTAAATTTAAAGAAAGAACAATGAGAAAGTGTTGAGAACTAAGCAATACAATACAATACAACAAATAACTGTAAACAAAAAATTCGTTATTGGCAGACGAACTACACAATATCTGAATTGGAGACAGCACAGTCTGATGTTTTGTCATCTTTAAAGTGTATGGCTAATCCAAAATATTTATCTGTTACAATTACAACACTAATAGCTGAATGTTAATACCCGTCTTTTCTCCGTGCTTTGTAAACATGACCGTATGTCCCTCGCCCGACCTTACAGCCTTCAAATTCGAATAAATCTTCTACTTTGATGCGCTCCGCTGCCGTTTTAACTTTAAAATCGTAATCCATCGTTCTCTATTTTCCGACGCGCACTTCGCTAACGATGACAGAAAAAAATGCATAAAGACGTAAAATATATTTCATTCATTGCTTCACACCGGACGCAAATCTTGTTTACATATTGTTTGGTAAACTTTACAGTTTACATGTTCACATTAAAACCTTTGAAAGTAAAATAAAATCTTTGACATGCTCAAACCTACCTATTCGTCTGATGTATTTATTTTTTCCTGAATGTAATCTGAATAAATAAATAATTAAAGGTACAAGTTAGGATACAATATCTCTCTGTAGTCCATGTGGCAACATCAATAACTCACTTTAAAATACAACTGTGTCATATCGCAAGAAAGCCGAGGCTCTATGGAAACTGGGGTTCTCTGTTTTATAGACTTTGATTGCCAAAGATGATACAACCTGCACACGTACGTTTTGTGTGATGTGTCAACTGTGTTTGTAGCTGGTGAAGTAACAATGTTGACGAAGTTCGAAACTAAATCAGCTCGTGTGAAAGGCCTGTCATTTCACCCGAAGAGACCATGGGTCCTCGCAAGCTTACACAGTGGCGTTATTCAGTTGTGGGATTATCGTATGTGCACGCTGCTGGACAAGTTCGATGAACACGACGGACCGGTAAGAGGTATATGCTTCCATAACCAACAACCGCTCTTCGTATCCGGAGGTGATGACTACAAGATTAAAGTATGGAATTACAAACAGCGACGTTGCATATTTACATTACTAGGGCATTTGGATTACATCCGTACAACTTTTTTCCACCACGAATATCCATGGATATTAAGTGCTTCCGACGACCAGACAATACGTATATGGAATTGGCAAAGCCGTACATGTATCTGTGTTCTAACTGGTCACAATCATTATGTGATGTGTGCCCAGTTTCACCCTTCTGAAGATACGGTGGTGTCTGCTTCCCTGGATCAAACAGTCAGAGTGTGGGACATATCAGGATTAAGGAAGAAAAACGTTGCTCCTGGACCAGGAGGACTGGACGAGCATTTGAAGAATCCGGCTGCAACTGACCTATTTGGGCAGGCTGATGCTGTGGTTAAGCATGTTTTAGAAGGCCATGATCGTGGTGTCAACTGGGCTGCATTCCACCCCACAGTGCCGCTAATTATCTCCGGGGCTGACGACCGCCAGATCAAGCTTTGGCGCACCAACGATGCAAAAGCATGGGAAGTAGATACATGCCGCGGTCATTACAATAATGTGTCATGCGTACTGTTTCACCCCCGTCAGGAACTGATACTTTCAAATTCCGAGGACAAGAGCATCCGCGTTTGGGATGTCACAAAGCGAACATGCTTGCACACTTTCCGCCGAGAACATGAGCGGTTCTGGGTGCTGGCTGCACATCCATCACTGAATCTTTTTGCTGCAGGACATGACTCTGGCATGATAATTTTTAAATTAGAGCGTGAACGTCCAGCATACGCTGTCCATGGAAATGTGCTCTTCTATGTTAAAGATCGTTATCTGCGCAAACTTGAATTCACTAGCACCAAAGATGTAGCAGTAATGCACATGAGAGGTGGAACCCGTGCACCAGTCCACAGCATGTCTTACAATCCTGCAGAGAATGCTATACTGTTGTGTACTCGCAGTGCAAGTGTTGATAATTGCACATATGAATTGTATACGATACCCAAAGAAACTGATAATCAAAACCCTGATTCACCAGATGGTAAAAGATCTTCAGGTGTCACTGCAATATGGGTTGCAAGGAACAGATTTGCTGTGTTGGACAGAACACATTCACTTCTTATCAAAAATCTGAAAAATGAAGTAACGAAGAAGATTCAGACCCCAAACTGTGATGAAATATTCTATGCTGGAACAGGCATGCTGTTGCTTAGTGATGCAGATGGGGTGACATTATTTGATGTGCAGCAGAAAAGAACACTAGCACAGGTAAAAATAAGCAAATGTCGTTATGTTGTATGGTCAGTGGATATGACTCATGTTGCCTTGCTTGCAAAACATACTGTCAATATATGCAACCGCAAATTGAAATCATTGTGCTCTATTCATGAGACAGCACGTGTGAAGTCTGGGGCATGGGACGACAGTGGTGTTTTTATTTATACTACAAGCAATCACATTAAGTATGCCATATCAAATGGGGATTATGGAATAATACGTACATTGGATCTCCCTATCTATATAACTAGAGTGAAAGGTAATCAAGTATTCTGCCTTGATCGAGAGTGCAAACCACGTGTTTTGAGCATTGATCCAACAGAGTTTAAATTCAAGCTTGCACTGATTAATCGCAGATATGAGGAAGTGCTTCACATGGTTAGAAATGCCCGTCTTGTTGGTCAGTCAATCATTGCCTACCTTCAACAGAAGGGATACCCGGAGGTTGCTTTACATTTTGTAAAAGAGGAGAAAACTAGATTTGGCCTAGCTTTGGAATGTGGCAACATTGAAGTTGCACTGGAAGCAGCACGAGCTTTAGATGATAAAGCTTGCTGGGATAAATTGGGACAGGCTGCACTAATGCAAGGTAATCACCAAGTGGTTGAAATGTGCTACCAGAGAACTAAAAACTTTGATAAACTTTCATTTTTGTATTTAATTACCGGAAATCTTGAAAAACTTCGCAAAATGACAAAGATTGCTGAAATACGGAAAGATTATTCTGGCCAATATCAAGGAGCTTTGGTGCTGGGAAATATTGCAGAGAGAATACAAATATTAAAGACATGTGGGCAAAAAACTCTAGCATATCTTACAGCAGCAACACATGGATTTACTGCAGCAGCTGAAGCTTTGGCGACTGAATTTGATCCAGAGAAAGAACAAATACCAGATGTCTTACCAAATGCAACTTTTCTCAAACCACCAGTACCAATTCTACAAGCTGAAACTAATTGGCCACTTCTCACAATTTCAAGAGGGTTCTTTGATGGGACAGCTCTTTCACGTGGAAAGACTGTCTCTGCTGTGGTAATGCAAGATGCAGCAGAAGAACCTGTGCATGCAGGTGGTTGGGGTGCTGATGCTGAATTGGGCTGGGAAGAAGAGGAGGAAGGTGCAGGTGGTGAAACTGATGTAAAGGGACCAACAGCCACAGAGGGTGGTGGATGGGATGTTGGTGATGACGATTTGGAACTACCGCCTGAACTTGAAGAAACTGGTCCATCTGGTGGAGAAGGCTATTTTGCTACACCTCACAGGGGACTTGCTCCACCTCAGCATTGGTTGAACAATTCTGGTTTGCCAATGGACCATTTGCTCGCAGGAAACTTTGAGTCTCTTTGTAGACTCTTATTCGATCAGGCTGCAATTGTAGTCTTTGAACCCATCAA
The DNA here is from genome assembly GCF_021461385.2 of Schistocerca piceifrons. Lineage (NCBI taxonomy): Eukaryota > Metazoa > Arthropoda > Insecta > Orthoptera > Acrididae > Schistocerca > Schistocerca piceifrons. The sequence continues at coordinate 314,871,031 of NC_060139.1, read as the reverse complement.
GTACTGGGTGATGAAGTCCTACGCTTGTCGACGTACATCATATGCTGCATTGCCATCTCTGCAGTCTCTCAGTGCTTACCCACAACGTAACTGGAAGGATGCGGGACCCAGAAATGGGCTTCCAGCAATAGGCCTCAAACTTAGTACTCTCGTATCTGCACTGCAAATGAGCTACCAACTTGTCACCCTGGGAAAATTTACAGATGCTATACAGAAGATGCGATCCATCATATGGAGGGTCCCACTGCTGGTTGTTGACACTAAGCAAGAAGTGGCTGAAGCTGATCAGCTTTTAGAGATATGTAAAGAATATATTACTGGAATGCTCATGGAACTAGAACGTAAAGAACACCCAAAGGAAACATTTGAACAGCAGAAGAGGGTTTGTGAAATGGCTGCGTACTTCACTCACTGCAACCTTCAACCTGTTCACCAGATTTTGACCCTCCGTACAGCATTGAATTTGTTTTTCCGTCTCAAAAACTACAAGACAGCTGCATCTTTTGCTCGACGTCTCCTCGAGTTGGGTCCAAGGCCTGAAGTGGCTCAGCAAGCAAGGAAAATATTACAAGCATGTGATAAAAATCCTGTCGATGAACACCAACTGGTGTATGATGAACACAACCCGTTTTCGCTCTGTGCACGCACATTCCAGCCAGTATATCGTGGGAAACCTGAAGTTCGATGCCCACTCTGCCAAGCAACGTTTATGCCACAATTCAAGGGCACTATATGCACTGTATGTACTATTTCAAAGGTTGGTCACAGTGCCAGTGGTCTAAGAATATGCCTCAGTCGGCGTTGACTGTAATTTTGTCAACTGTTATGAGTTGGTTGATATTATTTTGTATTGGTACACCTCTGTTGGGGTGTGTGTGTGTCATTTTGATGAAAGCCATGAAGAAGTAAATGTTTGTATCTCATCTGAACACTAGCTGCCGGAGTGTGTCACCACAGTTAATTAGAGGCACTATGTTCTTATGCTGCCATAATAGCCTCACCAGCTGTCACTGACCTTGTTTTCTTTTTATCTGATGTTGTTGTTCTCTTGTAAGGGGGACTAAAATTTATTGTGACCTATCTTTGCTACATTTTGAAGTTGTTACTTATTGTCATATCTATGTATGTATATTTCATTTATAGAAATTATGTTAGTAATTATATAGTATATTGTTCACTGTTATTATGCTCACAATATCATTCTTGTCACTACCAGTCAGTTTATTTTCCACGTCTGTATTCAAATGCTACCTTCTTGTCATGATGACATCATAAAATTATTTCAGCAAGAACATCAGTCTGTGTAGTCAAATCAAAATATGTAACTGTTTGTGCACCAAAAGATACTTTGTAAATTTTTCAATGCTGCGTGTCACAATAAACTTCTGAAATCTAGTGATTCGTTAAGAGAATAAAATGTTATAAAATAAACATAAATGTAATATAATGTGAACAACTTTGTGAATACTTCAAAATATCATCTTATTGTCACAAGTGTGGAACTTTTTGCAAATTATGTTGCCATTATATTTCCAGTGGAAAAACTGTGACTTCAGGAAGTGACTAATGTGAATGTCTGATGAGTGAATATGAGTCAGGTGTACAAAACATTTCAGTTTCCATGAATACTTCATATCAGTATTTATTCTGTATGCTACTTTAGTTTCATAAATGGATAAGAATGAACATTTTTATAACATACTCTGCCAATAAACAATTATTTTACATGCCTGTGTTTCCTTCACATTCTTGCTCAGACATCTTGTAGTTTAATAATATCCAAGAATGTTACTTTGTTACACTAAATGGTATTGTTTGTTTAATGAAAGGCGCTATTCGTACTTGATTGATTTAATTTCACAAACCCTGTAATTTTTAAAACTTTGCATGCAGTTGTGCTGTCTGTGTTGTTTGGTTCACATGTTGTTAATATTGTATTCATTGTGGAATTCTTAAGTTTTTATTTTCTTAAGCTGCTATTCCAATGGCAAACACATTAAAAAGTATAAGGTAATGGCATATGAATGGTTGTACGAACAAAATGTCAGTATAATTATGTAAGGGCTGAATGGAATGATTATGGACCTGTATTGAGATTCCATGTTGTAATCATTGAGTCCAAGTGTAGTGTGCTTTGCTACAGAGTAGGATGGAAATAATATTTCAGCTTTACAGGTATCAATACATGGTTTTCTGTTAACATTTGTGTCATAGTAGGCCTACTTTCTGTTGAGAATCCTCTTCATTGTTTTCAGTAGTAGCGTGTTATTGGGCTGTAATATTTTATTTTAATATCAATCACTGTGAAAATTTTTGTGTGCATATTAATCTGTATTGGGCCAAATGTTTTGCAATGCTTTAAGTTTCTTCTGCTCTTTCATGTGTACCCTTCGGTTGTAAGACAAGTTGTCTGTTCATCCAACATTCTGCAAACTACAGAATGTCTTCACACATCAGCAGCTTTGTTAGATAAATTTTATTAATACAAATGTTTCGTACACTAACATTAATTTCTAATGCTCACAAAAATATTCCGTATTACCAAGAGCTGTTGTTTGTTTACGGCTATTGTTGGTGTCGTCGTCGTCGTCCTCAGTCCAGGGACTGGTTTGATGCAACTCTCCGTCCTACTTTAACCTGTGCAAGCTGCTTCATCTCCAAGTAACTGCTGTAACCTACATTCTTCTGAAGAATCTGTCTAATGTATTGATCCCTTGGTCTTCCTATACGATTTTTACCCTCCACACTTCCCTCCAATACTAATTTGGTGATCCTTTGATGCCACAGAACGTGACCTACCTACCGATCCCATCTTCTAGTCAAGTTGTGCCACAGATTCTTTTTCTCTCCAGTTCTATTCAGTACCTCCTCATTAGTTATGTGATTTACCCATCTAATCTGCAGCATTCTTCTGTGGTACCACATTTCAAAAGTGTCTGTTCTCTTCTTGTCTAAACTATGTATTGTCCATGTTTCACTTTTATATGTGGCTACACTGCATACAAATACTTTCAGAAAAGACTTCATGATGCTTGAATCTACGCTCGATGTTAACAGATTTCTTTTCTACAGAAGCCCTTTCCTTGCCATTGGCAGTCTACATTTTATATCCTCTCTATTTCAACCATTATTAGTTAAGATATTTGACTTAAATTGAACTGGTATAATCACTTTAGTGTTCAATTAATTGACTGAACGTGTATTTTTTTTGAGAACTCAGAAATAGTAAGCAGGTTTCAACTTTATCTACTGACAACTGATGGTGTTCTGTGTAAAGTTACATGAATGTTTAGAGTGAAAAATTCAATGAAAGCAGCAACCAATATGTGCCAAGGACAAAAGCAATGGCTTTTTTTTTTTTTTTTTTTTTCAATAAGCTGCTTTTATGTTAATTAAAAATTTATGTAAAATTTATTCCCAAAATTATCATTGTACACTTTACAGAAGTAGGCTACAGTTATTGCATTTGCCAGTTCATATATAATTTTACTTGTTCCACATCCCTGAAGCCTCTCTTATTGATGAGATTTACAGAATGTGACATATGAATGAATGAAATTTGAATGCCCTTAATTTGGCTGACACTGATGTGGTTTACATATCGGGAATACATTTTGTGTTCTGTTGTTCAGCAAAATATGTGGAAAGAAATAAACTTATAGAAAACTGAGAGAATAATTCATACGGTGCAATATTGGCTTGTGTATTTCCATAAAGTTTTACCATTTTTTCCAGGAGGTACGAAGTAGAGTATTTCAGTAGTGTTAAAGCCATTGTCTTACTTCTATTGGTGGTTTAAATTTACATATTCTGTAACTGACAGGAGTCGTCAGCAGCGTATCTAATGTTCTTCTTTCTGTGTCTCATTCTGAAATACGATAAACTACGTGTAAAAGTGTCACAACCTATCTTACCATCTTATCAAGTATTATGAGAAAGTTTTGTCTTTTTTCAGAAACTGTCATTTTTTTTACTTTATTAGACAGTATACTTTTGGTATTTTGCTCTAACTCAGAAAACACTCCTTTTCCTTTCTTTAACAATTTGAATGCTCATTAGATGCTTAGATAACTTGCTTTTCGAATTGCTTGTAAGAGTCAATCAGTATTATTATTGAGTGAAAGCTGTATGTTTACTAATAGTTTGAGCAGTTCGTGCCTGTTTAATACATGCAGATAGAAATGAACTGTAAGCCTATTTATGATGACTACACACTGTTTATTAAGCAATTGATGATCAGTGACAAAAGATTGATGGTATTACTACATTTTTAGTAGACTCTCATCCTCACTGAAGGTGGGTCTCTCATCCTGTGGTCTGTGTCACTATCCATATTTCCTCCCCAAGGAAGGAACTAATAGTTCTGAAAGTTGTGATTATGTTACTTTTACTTTTATATGTTGCTATCAGCAGTGCTAAACATTTTGGCTCCTGAAGGTATTACTGTCCACCAATTCTGTCTCATAATTTATGTTTAATTAGATGCCCATTCTAATGACCATTCAATATATCATAGTGATTGGAAAAAATTAGTTTTATGGTTTTAAATAAAAATAATTCATGTTTAAGTGTTGCTTAACTGCTCAGTGGTTAAGGCAGTGGACTTTGTCAGTAGTGGGATTCTCATCTAGGTTTAGGCTCCCTAAATTTCCTTCTCATCTTTGTGCATCTTGAGACTGTGCTCTGTCTCCAATGAAGTTATTGTTGACAAGGTGTTAAATCTAATCTCAATTCCTGCCATTAAATATAAGATTTTTTTTTACACCTTACTTTCAAATTTAGTTCTTGTGGTGGCCGAGTGGTTCTAGGTGCTACAGTCTGGAACCGCGTGACCGCTACGGTCGCAGGTTCGAATCCTGCCTCGGGCATGGGTGTGTGTGATGTCCTTAGGTCGGTTAGGTTTAAGTAGTTTTCAGTTTTAGGGGACTGATGACCTCATAAGTCAAGTCCCATAGTGCTCAGAGCCATTTTTTGTATTTCGTACAATTTGAATCAACTGAAGTATTCAAAGGTTTTATTAGCAGCAGTATTCATATGCTGCTGGAGTCAGTTATAATGAAAGAATGCTTCGAAGCTGAAGTTAAGCACTTAACTTTGTAACCAGGCAGTGTAACATATGCACACATTCCCTCACAGTAATTCTTCATTATCCCTTCCCAAGGCTTGTTGTTACAGTCTGCTGTGTATGTGAAGGTAAACTTCTTCACCTGCCAGTCTTTCATTGGTTCTTATTTTGCACACTTATTTCAATTGGTTGTGTTTTCCCCAGTCAGTCTGTAACACATTTTAGATTGTTTAGCATGAAAAAAATGGTGCAGCATAATTCATCCCATTTTGGGCTCGAGCAGTTCTAAGAAAGACTAATACAAGTCATTTTTATGAAGTGTTAAAATAATATACATTATTACTCATCATTCATTATAGAGGATCTGTACTATGAAGCTGCTGTCCAATCTTCACACATGTTTAAATTGTTTGGAAAGTTACTGGCAGATTAAAACTGTTCATTGGACATGGACTAGAACCCAGAACCTTCCCTTTCACCTGCAGTGCTCTTGGTTATTAAGTTATCCAGGCACAATTCATTATCTGTCCATACAGCTTCAGTTGTGTGAGTACCTTTCTTCAGAGTGGTCACGTATAAGGCACTGTACATTAATGCCATGTCAAACTTTTGTACAGTGATAATGTTCTTTAAGATGAGCTATGCCAGAATATTCTGTACATTAGAGAGTGTAAGTAGGCAAAATATGTTGATACATTGATTTTGTTTGTTTTTGAGAACCCAGCTGCTGGCCAACGTGTGTAAAGGAAATGTGCGTTTGAAGGTATTACTGCACACAAGTTCTTATGCTTGTCTCTATTAAACTGTCATGATCTGTCACAGAGCACAAGAAGCTTTCAAAGAAACATCAGTGGCAAAATGGCACCAGAATTTTATGCAGGAACTGGAAGATGCTGTCTTGCAGCAAAGTCAACTATTAATTATCCTACTAGTGTGTATGAATATGCAGTAACATATTCTGGTGTAATCCATTTAGTTTTGAGCTGATTGTTTGATTGTTGAAGTAAGGTGTCACATGCTCAGTGAAGTTACAGGTCCTAGTTATTAATCCTTGAAATGACGAAAGGTTTTTTTCCAGCACAACAATTAAATTCGTGTTGGTATGCATTCTATGGGAATAGTGAAGAATAAACCTGCTCAATTATGACGTATTATTAATTCAAACCATGAGAAATAAACAGTAATTCCAGGTGTTTACCAGTTTATATTGACCAGTGTCATAGGATTAACAACTTTTGTCTCTCAATGGAGTTAAGGACAGGAGCACAGGAACAATGTGGTAAAATTGTGTTATGTTGCCAGGAGGTGTGATTAACTACAGAAAATTTGTTCATGGAAAGAAAACTGACAGTTCCTGCATTTAAATGAATACCTTGCACATGCCAGAAAAAAATATAAAATTTGTGGAGTTGTGAGAGAGAAATTTTAATGCATTGACTGCCATAAGGTCACCGCCAGACAGAGCTGTGGTTCATGCCTGATGTTGGCTTCCATAATCAAAACTATGTTTAGTATAGTATATACTGCAGTACTATGTGTTGATTTGTATGTTTTCATTGAGCTGACTTCGGTGTATAGGAAATCCGGTATGGTACTTTGTTCAAGGAATTGCACTTTGTTTTTTGCAACTTTACACACCATCGAAATATACACTGTACTAGACAGTGTAGTGCATGGCCACAAGCGGACATACAGTGTCAGATGTGAACCTCTGCTGTGGCTACTAGCAGCCTCATGACAGTCGGCATGTTGACGATTAGTTCACTTGTATACTGTAAAAAACTAAAATATCTTTACAGTAGTAGCAGAGACTGATACAGCCTGACCATTTTGATGAATATTATAAAGCAGCAAACAAAAAAGTGGGAACATTATTGCTCAGTTATCAAACAGTCTTGAGCATATAGAAGGTAGTTAACAAAGAAACAGGAAAATCATCAGATAATAGTAGAAAAAGCCTAAAGCTCAAAATAAACAATAGAGTAATATAAGATCCTGTAGTAGTTAGTATTACTTTCAGCAAATTTGTTATCAGTATGACGGAGACACACACACACACACACACACACACACTAACAAAAGTGATCCTCTGCAAGCTCAATAGCTGGTTAAAGATAAGCAAGTCTCCTCCATCAAGTCATGTTATTTGTATCCTACAACTGATAATAAAACCTCCACTGACATAAGTGGGATTTCAAATATAAATTAAAACTTAACAATAAATGAAATGGGTAAACCTCTCTGCCACGTAATTTTCCAGACAGAATGGAAAAAAAGGGCCAGTTTTACCACTGTCCAAAAGAGGAGATCCAATGTGCTGCAAAAACTATGGACCATGTGGCCTACCACTCATTTTCTCAAAAGTTCTTGAAAAAATAATGTATATTTTGAAAGAACTGGTACAGTCTGGATTCCTGTAAAAAAAATAAATAAAAAAGTAAGTTTCAACTCCATTTGATGCATTAATACAATCTTGCAGGGATTAGATCAAGACCAGAATCCTCTTGGCATATTTTGTGACTTACCAAAAGCTTACAACATAGTTGCCTGTGACATTTTATTAAGGAAACTTGATCACTGTGTAATATGAGGAGCAGCTCATAGTATCATTAAATCATAAATGATACTACAATAAAAAATCAAGCAGTACAAATACAATTCAAACAAAAAGCTTATCAGAATTTCAACAAATAAGTAACAGTATATCGCAGAGTAGCATATTTGGATCTCTGTTGCTATTAATGTATATAAATGTAGCATATTAGGACCTCTGTTTTCCCCAATATATTAAAATGATTTACCTTTTAACACTGAAAGCAAAATGATTCTTTTTGCATGTGATACCAACAGCATTACCATTGACACAAATTAAAAAGATACCATAACAAAAAGCAAAATGACACTTCTTACCAAACCAAAAGGCTAATTCTCAATAGTGAGGAAACTAAAATCAAACTGTTCAGGAACAACAGCTGGAGCAGAATATAGGACTGCTGGATATAAGTGTAGAAAACACAAAATTCTTAGGACTCACCACAGATAACTGTTTACTGTGGAAAGACAACATTCCTACAGTAAATAGTAAAATTAAGTTCAGCCATTTTTGTTCTCTGAAACATTAAATCATTATTGACAGATAATACTATGTGAGTGATGCACTGCTCATGTTTTAACGCAGTAGGAAAATGGAGTCAGTCAAGTCGAGCAATTAATATCATCAAACTGCAAAATGTAATAATTTGCAATAATGGCTAATGCAAGAACAACAGACAGATGTCGGCCAATATTCAGAAAACTTTGAATTACATCTTTCTACAAAATGTATGTATATAAAATACTACTGCTTGCATTGCAACATAAAAACAAGTTTCAGTTCAAGTGAAGACACATAGCCATGCTATTGGAAACTGTATAATGTTAAGAAGCCAGTTGCACTAGGTTTCTCAATTGAGGATTCATGGTGCAAACAGCCTGATCGAGTTGGTCTCCCAGATTTTCAACTGGGTTGAAATCCACAGAGTTTGGTGGCGAAAGAACCATGGTAAACTCATTCTGTTGCTCTTCGAACCACTCATGCACACTGCAAGCTGTATGACACATTGCATTATCCTGCTAATAGGTGCCACCATGCTGAGGAAATACAAACTGCATGTAGGTGTGGACATAGTCCCCAAGGATAGATGCTTACTTGTGTTGATCCATTGTGCCTTCTAGAATTATATCAACCTCTGAATGGAATGAAAGCATTTCTCAGACCATAATGCTTCCTCCTGATTGCAGCATGTTTACATACCAATGGCCATTTGCCCAATCAAGCATAAAATGTGATTCATCTGAGAAGGTCACTTGTCGGCACTCAGTGGATGCCCAGTTGTGGTATTACCATGCAAATTCCAGCCTTCATTACCGTTGAACAGCAGTCAGCATGAGTGTATGAACCAAGCACATGCTTCAGGGTCTATATGCAGCAGCGTTTGCTGATCAGTCATTGAGGAGACACTGTTGGTAGCTCCTTGGTTTATCTGGGTAGTCAGTTGTTCAACAGTTGCACATCTTTTCACCAGTGCACATCTCTGCAGCCGTCATTCACCCCTGTCATCTATGGCTCGTACTGCACCACTGTTGTGTCTGCACCAGTTCTGAACAATGACATTTTGCAATGCACAGTATACTTTATCCACAGTGGTACGCAAACAGCTTATAAACTTAGCCATTTCAGAAGTGCCTCCAATGCTGGCCTGAAAACCAATGATCCTGCCCTTTTGGACATCAGATAAATCAGTCAGTTTCCACATTGTGTCAGTGATTTAACCCTCCCAGACATGCTTTATATACCCTAGTGCTGCTTCCCACTGTCTGTGTGTGGTTATTGCAGTTTGACATCAAGCATAAGAAGCTGTCACATTAGTGGGACTTGATCATGTAGAAAGTACCTTCTGTTCATTCAGTGAATACATGCTAAGTCCAAAACACATGTAATGGAATGAAAATGTGTATATGAAGATTGTACAGCAAATACAAAACATCTTGCTATGTATGGTGTTACTATATTTGAAAACGATATATCTATGATAATTAAACACTGTATGCAATTGGAGCAGACACATATAGGTATATCCAAAGCTGCTAAACAAATAAATAAAGGATGTCCATAGGTACTGAAAGTAGCACACTGCTTATGCTGGTAGTTATTTTCCACATGGCATAGATTGGGTCCACTAATCATGTTACACATATTTGTTAACTATGAGCACTATGAAGGGCTGGTTTAGGCCATTTATGTTTGCATCCTGCCCTATATTGTGGAATATTCTGTGACAGCCACAGCCGTAGTCTTGAATAGAAACTAAGAGAAAAAGCTAACATAATTTGTGTGTTAGAGTGAAACCTGGAGCCTTTCCTTGTGAAATTAAAAAAAAGAAGACTGCATTGACATAGGTAAAAAAATCTACACAATTAACACTGTCACACTTTTGTCACACATCATATACAAAAATGAAATGATCTTAAACAGTGTCTTAAAAAGTCTCACTCATGCAAATGTCGTAATTGTGAATATTTAGCATTACCATGATCTTATGAGGCAATAATGGGTTAATACAATGTGCCAATAATCAGTTTGCTAAAATCTGCAGACATTTTAAAAATTTGAAAAGTATTTACATGAATAATATACGACATAGAGTCCACACACAACAAGGACTACACCTGAATGGTTTGGGCAAAAATATCTGGCAAACCTGTTAATGAAGGTAATATAAAAAAAAGAGACACTAAAATAATTTCAAAACCAAACCCAGTCACAACTACATCATCAGACCCAACAGGAACACCTAAAAAATATTTAGAAGTGGTAGAACCGTCAGCAGTAGCAGCAAAACATGTAAAAAATGCAAGGAGTCAGCAGAAACAACAGTGGATAAGAAGTGAGAATGACAAGAAAGCTATAGCGCCTCATCATCCAAATGAGTTTTTAGACAGATATAACAAACACGAGAAGTCTCAAGGTAAGAAGTGCTCAGTGTTTCTCAGTTCTCCACAAAAATATCTGGTATATAACAAATAAAGGTCAACGGCTAGAAGTAGAACTGCAGACTATTGATAGCTCACTTGTTTGCATAACAGGGGAGTGGTGTAGGGGATCTGAAATTACACATGTAGTTGTAAGCCTATATAATATAGCACACTGTTACAGTAGAAACACTGTATGAAAGACGGTGGATCATGTATATATGTAATGGAAGGGAAGTTAGAAATTATATGATTTCACTGAGTGAAGTAAAGTGTGTAGAAATATTAGCTATGGAGATAAGAAAGCCACATATGTCCTGAAGACTAACTGTACTATGTACGAGGGCAGTTCAAAAAAGTAATGCAACACACTTTTTTTCTTGGCCAATTTTGGTTGAAAAAACCGGAAATTTCTTGTGGAATATTTTCAAACATTCCCGCTTCATCTCGTATAGTTTCATTGACTTCCGACAGGTGGCAGCGTTGTACGGAGCTGTTAAAATGGCGTCTGTAACGGATGTGCGTTGCAAACAACGGGCAGTTATCGAGTTTCTGTTGGCGGAAAACCAGGGCATCTCAGATATTCATAGGCAATTGCAGAAAGTCTACGGTGATCTGGCAGTGGACAAAAGCACGGTGAGTCGTTGGGCAAAGCGTGTGTCATCATCGCCGCAAGGTCAAGCAAGACTGTCTGATCTCCCGCGTGCGGGCCGGCCGTGCACAGCTGCTACTCCTGCAATGGCGGAGCGTGCGAACACACTCGTTCGAGATGATCGTCGGATCACCATCAAACAACTCAGTGCTCAACTTGACATCTCTGTTGGTAGTGCTGTCACAATTGTTCACCAGTTGGGATATTCAAAGGTTTGTTCCCTCTGGGTCCCTCGTTGTCTAACCGAACACCATAAAGAGCAAAGGAGAACCATCTGTGCGGAATTGCTTGCTCGTCATGTGGCTGAGGGTGACAATTTCTTGTCAAAGATTGTTACAGGCGATGAAACATGGGTTCATCACTTCGAACCTGAAACAAAACGGCAATCAATGGAGTGGCGCCACACCCCTCCCCTACCAAGAAAAAGTTTGAAGCCATACCCTCAGCCGGTAAAGTCATGGTTACAGTCTTCTGGGACGCTGAAGGGGTTATTCTGTTTGATGTCCTTCCCCATGGTCAAACGATCAACTCTGAAGTGTATTGTGCTACTTTTCAGAAATTGAAGAAACGACTTCAGCGTGTTCGTAGGCACAAAAATCTGAACGAACTTCTCCTTCTTCATGACAATGCAAGACCTCACACAAGTCTTCGCACCTGAGAGGAGCTCACAAAACTTCAGTGGACTGTTCTTCCTCATGCGCCCTACAGCCCCTATCTCGCACCGCCGGATTTCCATATGTTTGGCCCAATGAAGGACGCAATCCGTGGGAAGCACTACACGGATGATGAAGAAGTTATTGATGCAGTACAACGTTGGCTCCGACATCGACCAGTGGAATGGTACCGTGCAGGCATGTAGGCCCTCATTTCAAGGTGGCGTAAGGCCGTAGCATCGAATGGAGATTACGTTGAAAAATAGTGTTGTGTAGCTAAAAGATTGGGGAATAACCTGGTGTATTTCAATGCTGAATAAAACAACCTCTGTTTCAGAAAAAAAAATGTGTTGCATTACTTATTGAACTGCCCTCGTATTTACTGTTCTCCCAGTGGTGACATAGATACATTCATTGCAATACTAATCCAATTATTGGACATGCTTACTAATCCTAAGGGCAAAATTCTCATTTGTGGAGTTTCAAACATCAACACATTGAATCCAGATGGGTTGTGCTACACATTTTTGAACATTATGTGCAGCTATAGAATATCACTATTGATTAACACAGCCACAAGGGCAACTGAACATTCAGCATCAATCATTGACCATATACTGACTTGGAGGAAGAAAATTTTGATGTGGTAGTAGGTAACCTGGGCATCTCAAATCATTCGTCACCTCTTAAAATTAAGCATAAACAAAACTAAAGCACTCACATATAGAAGGGTCTTCTCTAAGCAAGAAAGCATTGGATTTACCATGCAAATGAAGAATGAAACATGGGGAGAAGTGTACATGGAGACTGGTACAGATGGGAAGCTTTCAAAGTTTCTACTAAAATTTAAATTCAGGTTTGAAAAAGTGTTCCCAAAAGTACTATGAGTCACTAAAACACAAAACAAAAATAACTGGGTGACCAACAGGATACAACATTGGATAGTGAAGTGAATGAGAAGAAAACTGTAGCTCCTCATCATCCAAATGATTTTTTAGACCACGACAAGAAAGACGAGAAGTTTTCAGAGGTGTAACAGCAAACACCTCAGCAGCACAAATAACAACCAATATACCCTGCATTTCAAAAATACTACCAAACATTTAAAAAAACATATACAGAAAAACATATGAACAGCAAAAAGGTCTCAAAATGATTAAATTATAGAATAGGCAGAAAACAAAATAAAAGCAGCCTGGAGTGCCACCAAACAGGAGACAGATAGAAAAAAGATAAAACAGGTAAACATACAACTACAGCACAATGGTACCCCAATATCTGACCCCTCCCCCCCCCCCCCCCCCAAAAAAAAGTAAACTTTTTAAATCAATATTTCAGCAACATAGCTACCAAGCTACATCACAAATTTAACAAAATACAGCCTGCCAAAACATTGAATTATGTTCCAAATGCAATGATGCTGTGCCCCACCAATTCAGAAAAAAATAAGCAATGTTGTTTGGAACCTAAAAAATAAAACCTCAGCAGGGGTAGATGGAGTGCCTGTGAGCTTGCTGAAGGACTCTATAGGCAGTTTTAAAAACCCTTTAGTGCACATCACAAATGAATCATTCACAACAGGTTGCTTCCCAGAGGCACTAAAACATGCAAAGGTCCTGCCCCTACATAAAAAAGGACACCCCAAAAATACAGAAAATTATAGGCCCATCTCTTTACTGTCATCATTTTCAAAACTATTGGAAACTATAATGAAAATTAGACTCATGAGGTACCTAACAAAGTACAGTCTTCTGTGTAAAGAACAGTTTGGATTCAGGCCTGGTAAAAGCACACACACAGATATAGCTCATTTTTACTAGATAAAGGAGATCATATAACAGGCATCTTCCTTGACATCAGCAAAGGTTTCAGTACAGTAGACCACACAATTCTGTTAAATGAACTGGAAGCTCTAAGTATAAGAGGGATAGCAAATAAATGGTTTTGTTCAGACCTAAAAAAAAACCTAGTGCAGTGGGTAGAAATTACGCAAACAAACTCCAATCATATCATAAAATACCTTTCTGACCCAGAGTACATTAATATTGGAGTCTCCAATGGAAATGTGCTTCGCCAAATACTCTTCTTGATATACAATGATTTTCCCTGGAGTGTCAAACATGGTGGAACAGTATTGTTTGCTGATGACAGTAACATTCTAATCAGTGAAGAATCACCATGTGTACTAAAGGACAAAGCTGAAGAAACACTCATGCGTGTATGCAGATGGGTAGATAACAAGGAATTAACTTTAAATGAAAAAAAAACATCAATAGTAGTTTCCACATAAACATAAAACCCAAGAATAACTCCTTAAAAGTGGAAGGTCAGCTCAAAGATTGTGTATCACAAACAAAATTCTTAGAGATGCATGTTGATGCACAACTAAAATGCACAGAGCATGTTACTGCCCTCAGGGAATGAATAGCTTCAGCATCCTTTGCACTGAGTATAATAAATTCTACATGTAGCAGCTCAGGTGCCAGAACAACATATTTTGCATATCTTCATTCTGTGATAAATTATGGGATAATGTTCTGGGGAATAAGTGAGACAAACAATCTTTAAGCAACAAAAAAGGGCTGTATGAATTACAACAAAAAGTAGCAAGAGAACTTACTGCACTGAACTGTTTAAATCTATGGGAATCTTGACCGTTTCATGTGAGTGCATTTTGAAAATAGTGATCCACATTAAAAAAGACATTGATCAGTACCCAGTGAACAGCTCTCTACATGAACATGGAACCATATCCAGCCACCACTTGTATCTCAATAGAGCAAAAACAAAATAATTTGCTGTATTATGGAATTAAAATATACAATAAATACCACAAGAGATCAAAGACAAAAGTGAAATACATGCCTTCAGGAATACCATAAAAAATAATTTGTTTGAAAAGTGTTCTTATACCACAAAGGATTATCTGAAATGATGAGTAAATTTTTTTGACAACTGTGCTAATGATTAATTACTGCAATTAAGAGGTATTTTACAATATATCCACTAGAATAGTGAAATACAATGTCCAGATGGGTAACTCAGTGAGGCAAGAAATGTATACATGTATTTACATGTGTAATTGTGTACAATTATGAATGTCTGTGACTGCATTTTATGGATTTTATGTTGGCAACATCCATACAATTTACATTGTTTACAGATGAATAAATAAATATGAGATAATGCTCTCCCTTGTAGCAAAGAAGGTGTCCATACTTTGACTGATAAGTATTTGGGAGAATTCCAATATATGTTTGTCTAGTGTAAACCAAAATTAGGAAATGTGTTGGCATTATCTCTGCAAATGAGATAGAGGTCTTCTAAAATCTCACATAAAACTGTTAGCTGTCAAAATGACATGGTTAATATTTTTGGTGCATCCTTTATTCAATTTGGTGAGATGACCTTACATCAAAATGTTGCATTTTCCTGAAATATAGGGATCCTTGGCATGTTATCTACAAACTCCACCCCTTTCATGCTGTCATAACAGATACCTGTCAAAAAATATGGCACACTAGACTATTTAAATACTTGCTCCGTCATCCTGTGCAAGTTTTCTGTGATTCCTTTTTATTTTACAGGAAGGCATTATGTTTCTATGAAGAAAACTCTTTGACTGTTATCCACATCAATTTAGTGCTGAAGCATCATCATGTATCAATACATTATTAAACTCTAAAGGACATAATTATACACAGAACAAATACTGTGATTCAGTAATGTCCCCCTTATTGATAAACTTAGGAACATATTTTTTCCCAGTTTTACTGCCATCATTTCACAAGCAAAATAAAATTCTAAATATATTTCTTAGTAAAAGTAATAACCACAGCTGTCCTGTGAAATATCTTTAATGGCAGCACCCATAGGTCATTTCTCAAGGATACAGAAGTAACATTGCATACAACAGAAATACTGCAAGTAATACGGAAGATTAAACTTGCACCAGTCTAGTAATAAAAATGTAATATCAACTTGCCCGGTGGACTGAAAACATCAGGATTTATTATTATAGATTTATAAGTGGTGTCTTTTGATTTAAGTACACAGAAGTTATTTGAACATTCACACTGTTCTGGAAATCATACCTGTATATTGTCCAATGAATAAAGCACTGATACAGTGTTCAGATATCCAAAAATTTTAAACTGTACTGTGTGGGCAGTAGTCAAGAAGACTGTGAATGTATGTATAATGTGGTTGTAGATTTTTGCACAGTTCTGGAGATCTGCTGCCTGCTGTACACTCCTGCTGGAGGCTTCTTGGCAAAGATTCCATACTGTGGACGTGTCTGAATTCACACCACAGGTGCTTATCCAGTCTTGTTAGATCCATGAAATCTTTAAGGGAGGGCAGAAAATTGTCTCAAAATATTGGTTGTGTACTTCTAACCATTTCCAAACTTTTCTTTCTGAGAATTCCATTATGAGGGAAAATGTTTACAGGTTATATTATTTAATGATACATTCATAACAACATTTGTGAAAAGTTTCTATTAGAAAATTAATTTGTGGGAATATCAGTTTTGACACAGTCTCCAGGACCCTCCACATTGGAAGTGAATAGTCTTGGATTGTGCAGTGAGAGAGAGAGAGAGAGAGAGAGAGAGAGAGAGAGAGAGTGTAGTGTGATCTGAGTCCTCTCTGAGGCAGTAGTATGTATTTTTGTTGACTAAAAAAGTTTATTTAGATGTATCCATTCCACTCATTATTTAGGTTAGTTGTAAATAAAAGCCTCTACAATGATCTATCCTCCTTGGCGAACCCACGCCAGTCGTGAAATGCGCTATTCACCATTTTTCATTGTGACAGTGTAGCCATCACACAACATTTTGACCAGTGCAGCACTTCTGTATTGCACTGAACAAAGGATTGCAGTGCGCATTGTGAAGTGTTCTCTGTGTGCAAAAACAATGTCGGAAACTGAGTGCACCGATGACTCAAGACACCCCTACCAACATCATTGAACCTTTGGCCCATCAACAATGTCTACCACTTATGAACCCATTCTCACGTCATGAGTACAACTCTGCTATTAATGGTGTTACCTGTGTACAATGATCCCAGAGTGTTTATAGGAACATTTTTGTGTCATCCATGCCTTCTGCTTCGCATGTGCATTATGAACATTCACATATGCCCCACAATCACCATTCATGTGTCATGAAGAATCACTGGGAATATTGTCTCAAACTAAAGCCTTGCTTTTAGGTTTGGAGGATAGTGCATTTTCAGGTAATGCTCCCATTTGAAACCAGGTGTAATATACATGTAACACAAATTGTGTGTCTCCTGCACCTTCTGTGTCGTGAAATGCAACGCCCAGTTGTTTACTGTTTCATCACAACAAACCAGGCTTCATGCACAATCTGCAGCCATCTTTCCTGCTACAAGAGACCGTCCTGCAGATTTGGTCTTCGGTTCATGTCCAAAGCTTAGTACTCGCCTCAAATAGCCCACTTTTGATGTTGTGACAGTTGACAATTTTTTTACAGCGACAGGAGTCCTTGGTGATAATTATACATACACCAATTTACTCTACCACTTTGCAGGTGAAGCAGAAGTCATCAGTAACATCAACTGTCACCATATCAAACAAATAAGTATGAGACAGAGAATTTCACGCTCCTATGACATCTCTCACATACCCCTGAATAACAAGTACAGGAGGCAATGTATAACCAACAGCTACACGACAACACTATGTCACACCTCTGATGACATCTCAATGGAACCGTCAACTATATTCTCATGCGAGACATGGTACTATGGACGTTATGATTGCTTAAACTACTGACGGAACTACAACTAGTGATGATTACGCATGAGCCTGAACCTCTTGACAAATGACTCATGCTAACAAACTGTATGTTCTTCATCTAATGTCACCATCAGTTAATAAATAACCAGGACAATGACACACTAGGTAGCCCAAAGGCATTATCATCTTCAGCATCAACCACTACCAGCCGAGCCAGCGTGACACAATCTGAGGGTGACTTTACACACACTGCAGTGAGAACACCTCACTCTTGACACAGGACAAGGACAGGCCTGGCAATGCGACCTCTTCATGGCAATCATTCTGCTTGTTTCATACTACCTTTGGGCAGACAGCTTGAAAAAAATAAAAAACTGTACAAGTTCCCAAATGCCTTTAGTGCACTGAAATAGATGCTTCAGCCCACTCAGTACCACATAGTTTCCTAACACCCTCCCATGTTGCAAAGACTCAAGTCAGTTTTATGACACCTGTGGATGATCTCCATCCATGGCACCACCTTGTGAGCTGTTCAGATTCCACTAGATTTACAATGCACCTGGATATTTTATATCATCAACTTGTGTGTGCCAGTTACAGCATGGACTGCCTACACCACAACAACCTTTTGCCCGACGTAGTGCATGCAGCATTAATGCGCCACATTACCGGGGCTCAGGTTCAAGGATGATTCTCTAAGATTACATTCACTGCACCTTGTTTTGCCTGATGTGCTTCTACTCATGAGCCTATGACAGAACAAATCCATCAGTGCGTTTCTATGATTCAAAGTGTTCTCTCCATTCAGCAGCAATACCTTGACTGCTTCATGGAAGCATGATAACTTCACAATGAAAATTCTGACCTCTGCCACCACATCAACGCATCAGAAGTCAAACTAGCAACAGCACACACACACATATACGCAAGCCCTCTTTGCAATGACCACCTGTGACAAACACTTTCATAGGCATTCTGCCATGCTACACACAAACACCAGATGTCAACAATCATTTAAAACCAGCAGCTGCAGTTGAGGTGCCTCCCTCCTGTCACTGCCTGTCTCCACACCAGTCACAGCACAGTGCTCACCTCAGCCACTGTCACGTACGCCTCACAAGAAAGCACACTTCAAGGTCAGTATGCAGCTACCTGCAGTATTAGTACATGGTGCACCAACTCCACAACCCCCTGGACTTGCGCTAATGCATGTGCAGTACGCAATGGTAAAATGCATAGAAATGTGATGACAGATGGCCTCCCGTCACACACAAGCTTCATTGTCTGTGTCCTACAGCTAAAACTGCCATTGTACAACCATTAAACAGTCCCTGGGCGTCACAGATTAAAGTTATTCCCAGAAAGATGGTCAACAAGACTGTGTGGCGACTACTGAGTTCTTAACTCCGGAACAGTCCATGACAGCTACCCTGTCAAGAATCTCCAAGGTTTTATATGTGTGTTTGCAGATGCAACAGCATCCAGCGTCATTGATTACAGCCGCATGTATCTACAGATTCTGATGTACCCTGATGCTATACAAAAGACTGCCATCATAACACCATTCAGATTTTACTAATACCTCTTTGTGCGTTATGGCTTAAGGATTGTTATGTAAATGTGGCAGCAGTTTGTGGATGGACTCCTCTGCTGCTTCCCATTTTGTTATGCATGTCTTGATGATAGTTTGGTTTTCTCGCATTTCTCAGAGGAGCACACATACTTCACCTAGAATAAGTTATAGCTACTCTGCAACAGAGTTGTGTTATCATCAATGATGCCAAGTCACAGCTACATCAGTTATAAGTAACACTTCCTACTTCATCCAGCATTAAGCCAACCACTGAACGAACGGACGTAGTTAAAAATTTGCCTCTTCCTGAAACTTACCACAACTTATGTTATTTCCTTGGGATTCTCAGTTTTTATTGCAGACATCTTCCACATGCTGCTGGGCTTCTGTCTCCCCTTACAGATGCCTTATCAGGCAAGTACAAGCAGCTCAAGAGAAAAATCGACTGTGCAGCAGAGATGTCTGAGGCATTCTGTAACATAAACAAAAAATTTTGGGCAAGCCATCACTTTCTCTCTTCGCAATCACGAAGTTGACCTCACACTCACCACTGATGCTAGTGACTCCACAGTGGGTGTGGTACTTCAGCATGTTGTTGATGGTGTTCCTCAGCAATTACAGTTCTTCTCAAAGAAACTCTCATGGTCTCAGTCTAAATGGTCACCCTTTGACTGCAATCTTTTTGAAGGGTATACAGCTGTCAAACATTTTCAAGAAGACATCAAAGGATGTCAGGTGACTATATACACTAACCACAAGCAGCTGGTCGCTGGTCCCAAGATGCCAGACCTCAGCAGTACAGACACTTAGATCTCATTGTGCATTGCACTACTGACATGCATCACATTCAAGGTGCAGATAACGTCATCGTCGATTGCCTGTCCTGAATCAGTGCAATATCCCTGTATTATGATTATGAAATTATGGCAGCTGAACTAGTAAAAGACTCCATCACCATCTCAACGATGTATGCCTGTTAGCTGCAAAGATATGAAGAGACTGAAATAATGTGTGATGATATAAAAGAAATTATTCACATCATTAAGGGAGGTGAAAATTTAATTGTGATGGGGGACTGGAATGTGATAGTAGGAAACAGAAGTGAAGGAAAAGCAGCAGGAGAATGTGAAATCGGGGAAAGGAATAAAAGGGGATGGCACCTGATAGAATTTTGCACAGCTAGCACTTGAGCACAGAATCATAAACAGCTGTTATATATGTGTGGAAGAGATAAGGAGGCACCAGAAGGTTTCAGATGGATTATATACTACCAAGGAAGAGATTTTGAAACAAGATTTTAAATTGTAAACTTTTCACAGGGGCAGGATTGGAGTCCGAGAACAGTATATTGGCTGCAAACCACAATTTAAAACTAAAGAAATGGCAGAAACATGGGAAATTAAGGAGACGAGACCCACCTGGATAAAGTGAAATGATTAGAGCTTGCTGACAGTTCAAAGGGGTCAGTAGGCAATGGTTAACTGAAACAGGAGAAAGAGTACAACAGAAGACGAAGGGCTTTGTGAAATGAAATAGTGAATATAGCAGAGGATCAAATAATCACATAACCCAGGAGACATGGAATTTAATTGAAAAAAAAAGGAATAAATACAACAATGAAGTAGGCATAAAGGAGTACAGACCTCTAACAATGAGACTGACAAGTGCAAAATGGCTACGAAGAAATGGTTAGAGAAGAATTGCAAAGCTTTAGGTGATCATTTCTCCCTATGTAGGTTGGTGTCAACAAAATAATTTTGCATTCCAAGCAGAAAGTTAGTGATTGGAATTTCGTGAGAAAATTCCATCGCAACAAAAAACGCCTTTCTTTTAATGATATCCAGCCCAAATCCTGTATCATTTCTGTCACTCTCCCATATTTCACGATAATACAAAACTTGCTGTCCTTCTTTGAAGTTTTTCAATGTACTCCATCAGTCCTATCTAGTACGGATCCCACATCGCGCAGCAGTATTCTAAAAGAGGATGGACAAGTGTAGTGTAGGCAGTCTCCTTAGTAGATCTGTTACATTTTCCAAGTGTCCTGCCAATAAAACACAGTCTTTGGTTAGCCTTCCCCACAACATTTTCTATGTGTTCCTTCCAATTTAAGTTGTTTGTAATTGTAATACCTAAGTATTTAGTTGAATTTACAGCTTTTAGATTAGACTGATTTACCTTGTAACCGAATTTAACGAATTCGCAATTTGAAGAAGAAGAAAAGGCAGAATCTTTACAGTGTCAGCAACAAGAAAGTACAAAGGTAAATAGTGCAGCAAATCCACTACATGAAACTTTAACAGTTGTATATAAAAATGTGCAAGGACTAGAAAGTAAATTAGCTGAAATAGAAGTTCTATTAACTGACTATCTAAAAGACATTAACATACTATGCATAAGTGAGCACTGGGTAAAAGAAATGCAAGCGTCTAGCATAATTATTCCAAATTTTGAAATGATTAGCAAATTTTGTAGAATCAACCACAAAGGGGGTGGGACATGTATTTATGTTAGGACAGGGGTAGAATCAAAAGAAATTAAATGTAAACTAAAATGCATAGAAAAAGATTTTGAATACAGTATATGTGAGCTAACCAAATTAAAAATTACTATTGTGTGTTTGTACCGATCACCACTGGGCAACTTTGCCATTTTTACGGAAAACCTTGAGGGACTGCTGAATGAACTTAAACATAATGTAATTGTTCTTGGTGATTTTAATGTTAACTTTAAGAATGATTGTAGTAAACAACAGCAACTGTGCAATCTGTTTTTGTGTCATAATATGATAGCAACTGTAAATGAAGTTACCAGATGCGGAAATATGTCTGAAACTATAATAGATCAAGTATTTATAAACAAGGACAAGTGTGAATATAACACTGAAGTAATTGACACTGGTTTCTCGGATCACAAGGGTATCAAATTGAGTTTAAATGTCACATCTTACAAGGACCCTGTTATCAATAACAATTACAGAGAAAGGAGATTTATAAATGATGACAGCATAAGAATTTTTAATTACATTCTGGAAAATAACAACTGGGGTAGTGAATCAAGTGGTGATGTCAACAGAAAGTTTGACTCATTTCTTGAAAGCTACAAACACTGCTTCGATGTTGCCTTTCCTATAAAAAGAGTCAAAACTAAACATAAAACCAAAACATGGGTTACACAGGGGATTAGAAAGTCATCAGACACTCTCAGAAAGTTAAATAAATCAGCCAGGAAGAATGTAGTACTGAAAGCACATGTGAAATGTTATAGAAGCCTGTACAAGAAAGTAATAATTGCAGCTAAGAAGCTTGATAATGATACCTATATTGAGAAAGGTAACAACAAAATGAAGTCAACTTGGAAGGTAATAAATAAAAATATAGGTAGACACAAAAGAAAAGATAACAGCTTTGTCATTAAAAGTGGGGGTAAAACTGTTAAGGACCCACTTCAGATTGCTAACATATTTAATGAACATTTCACAAATATAGCCATAAATTTAATTAAAACTAAATGCAATTCCAATAGGAAGGTAAAAATCCCCATGAATGACATGACAATGTTCCTTTATCCAGTAACTGATTCAGAGGTACTAAATGCTATAAATAAGTTAAAAAATATAATGTCATGTGGGTGTGATGGGATTCCTGACAAAGTCATTAAGCAAAGTGCAAGAAACATAGCCTCGCATCTCACTGAAATTATAAATGAATCTTTTAAGACAGGGGTGTTCCCATCAAAACTTAAAATGTCTACTATAAAGCCACTTTACAAGAATGGTGATAAATATGATGTTAGTAACTTTAGGCCTTTATCAGTGTTGTCAGGTTTCTCAAAAATAATAGAAAGGATAATGTATCAGAGACTATACAAATTTCTTATTAAGAATAGAATATTGGTTAATGCGCAAAATGGTTTCTATAAAAATAAATCAACTGAAACAGCTATCTTCAATTTTTTGCAACTTGTTCTAAATTCCATAAACAGAAAGGAATTAAATTGTGGATTGTTTTTAGACTTATCAAAGGCCTTTGATTTCATCGACCATAAGTTACTGCTTAGGAAGTTATATGCCTATGGGATACGTGGAGTTGCCCACAAATGGTTTGAATCATATCTGTCAGACAGGTATCAGAAGGTGGAGATAAGCCAGGCAGATAGGACATATTCATCAAGATTCGAGAGAGTTTTGTATGGAGTACCCCAGGAATCTGTATTAGGGCCATTACTGTTTTTAATATTTATCAATGACCTACCAAGTCAACTATCTGAAGCAGAGGCAGTACTGTTTGCTGATGATACAAGTTTGTTTGTTAAAGCAAATAGTGAAGCTGACTTACAGGAAAAAGTCACATTAGCAACAGACGAAGTAGACAGACGGTTTAATGAAAACAGACTCATTGTGAATGCCAAAAAAACAACGTGGATCAACTTCAGACATATTACAAATAAAATAAAAACTAACCTTACAGTAGAACAGGGTAAGTGTAAGATTGAACAAGCATCATACACTAAATTCTTGGGAGTATGGTTTGATGAACACTTAAGATGGGAAAAGCATGTAATATCATTGAACAAAAAATTAAGTCAAACATGTTATATACTTAGAATGCTTAAAAGCTCATGTAATATTAAAACAGTGTTATGTGTTTATTTCTCATTCATGCACAGTTTATTAAGATATGGCGTACAGTTTTGGGGGAACATCAGTCTAACAAAACACTCATTTAGACTACAAAAGAAGGCAGTCAGAATAATAAAAGGTACAGGATATAGAGACTCTTGTAGGCAAGCTTTCAAAGAATTAAAAATCATGACACTACCATCTTTATACATATATGAAAGCATATGTTTCTTAAAAGAACACGAGGAATTTTCTACATTAAACAGAGAATTTCACAACTACGAAACAAGGAATAGGAATGATTTCCACAGAGAAATTCATAAAACAGCTATGTATCACAAAAGTGTACTATACCAACCCAAAATCCTCTACAGTGCTCTCCCCAAAGAACTAAAAATAATACCAAAACTGTACATATTTAAAAGAGAATTTAAAAACATGTTATTGAGCAATAGTTTTTACAGTATTGAAGAGTTTGTGAATCGTTGACAATAAAAGCGCAGTTAATATTTCCCTGACATAATAAATATGTGTAATTGCTCACATTTAAATACATGCTGTTTCTATGAAAGTGTGAAACTGTTAATGTAAGAATGTAAATAATCTTTGATGTGAGAATCACAAATTTTTTTTTTTTTTTTGTACATTGTTATCCTACTTGTATATTTTTATGTTAATGTTCTAAAAGTTCTATTAAAATTGTAATGTCTAAGTGACAAGTAAATTCAATTACAAATTTTCATGTATATGTATTTTAAATTGTAATGTTTATTGACAAGTCCTATATCATTTAGATGATGTACTACAAGGACGCTAATAAATTGAATTGAATTGAATTGAATTCCTTTTTGCACTCATGTGGATGACCTCACACTTTTCGTTATTTTGGGTCAACTGCCAATTTTTGCACCATTTGGATATCTTTTCTAAATCATTTTGCAATGACAGACTCAAGACCCCAAAACTTCTGTTGACAGCATTCAGAGAAAGATTTTGAGAATGTTGACTGGAATAATCTTTTTGAAATTCTGATGATAATAGGGATAAAATGTAGGGAGCCAAAGGTTATCTACATATTTACTTCAGTTATAAGAGTGGAAGGTTGTGAAAGGGCAGCAGTAGTTGAAAAGGGAGAGAGACAAGGTTGCAACTGATCCCCTATATTATTCAGTCTGTAGATTGAGGAAGCACCAAAGGAAAAATTTGAAAAATGAATGGAAATTCAAGGAGAAGAAATAAAGACTTCAACATTTGTCAACAATGTTGTAATTTGATCAGGGACAGCAAAGGATTTTGAAGAACAGCTGAATGGGATGAATAGTGCCTCGAAAAAGTTTATAACATAAGCACCAACAAAAGTAAAAGAATGCTAATGGAATGTAGTCAAATGAAATCAGTTGTTGCCGATGGAATTAAATTAGAAAATGAGACGTAGTTGAGAAGGTTTGCTATTTGGGCAGCAAAATAACTGATGATTTCCAGTCTTTCCGTTGTGCTTGTCAGTGTTTCTCCTACATCGTATCTGTCTAGAGGAAGAGGTATTGAATCTATGGGAAACGGGAATACGGATAACTGTATACACAACAACCTGTTCCCATAAATGTCTATACATACACATTTTTTAGCACAAAGAAAGATACATGTGTACACTGTACAAGGTACAAAGGCTGACAGTCACATTAACATGGCGGCTTGTCAGAGCAGTTAGAGTTCAAAGATCATGCTTTAAAGTTCAAAGACAATGCTTTAGAGTTCAAAGATCATGCTTTACGTGGTCGATGTGACCTGTCGACGCCAAACAGCCCTCCCCCCCCCCCTTCCCGCAGTACGGAGTATGGCCTGAGGGGTGATCATGTGGGCGTCAGCATCAGATTGAGTAGTGTGAGGTAGCAGGCGCACGACTGGAAGCTCCATCTCAGTCAGGGCGGCATGCGGAGGCGCGGTGACAGGCTGCAGGATCACATTGTAATCAGACAGCCAGCGGGGGCGGGCGATGCGCCGGAGAGCCCGGGAGTAGAGGTGTGCGGAGGGGAGCGGCATGCGAGCATGCCTGCCCCTGATGCAGATTGAGCCATCTAAGGAGATGAATGCACGAACTCTTGATGGATCACACTCTTGGGGGAGGGACAGGCTATGCACTATCTTGATACCTAGTTCCTCACTGAGTGTCGAGTCTGCAGTGTCTGTAAGGAGCACGAGTACATGGTCATTGAAAGCGACAGTCGACATGGTTAGGTGGTATAGTGCAGTGCAAGCTGAAAGTCGGGGAGCAAGTCTCTCCAGTAGATGAAACGTCATCAAAACCTACACATGGGGTTGATGACGACATGTTTGGGAAACCTGCAAACTGTGGTGGCGAATCATCAAAAGGAGAAGACACTACCATGGGATAAGCTAACTCATTATTGGGCTCGGCAATGGAAAATTCATCCGGATGATCTGCCTGGGATGGCAGAGGGGCATCAGAGTCCTCGAAAGCAGGCTTGAGCCTGTGTAGCGAAACACTCCTGCGTGTGATCTTTGGTGTGACGTCATAAGCGAGTGACTGCATGTGAGATTGCTCTCTAAGTTTTTATATATTTTTAGGTTTCAGTTACATATTTTAACGGTTTTTGTGATAATATTTACTATATAAGTGACTTATTAGTGGTTTCTTAATTCACCTCTGCCTTTCTTGTGTTGTGACCTGATATTTGTGAGTGTTTCGTATCAAGCAACATAACCTTTTACCTGTGTTTACATTCCGCGCTGACCAGTTGCAGCTGTAGCGGCGCATCGAAAGCTAAGTACTAATTAATTGTTTGTGTATAGTTGTTTATTTAGGAACTTTAGTAGTCTTCAACCGGTGTTTTTTGTGTTTTCTGGTGAAATAATTTCAGAAGAACCTTTTGGGAACTGTTTTCAGCTTCATTACTGTGTCATTAGATGTTTGATTCTCTTTCTGTATTAGTTTTTTGTTATATTCACATTTGTTGTTTATTAATACTGTTAATAATAGTAGTTACTTCCCTTGTAGAGTAAGTTTGTGATTATTGTAGTCAGGTTTTTAACATCTTCTTATTGTAGTAGTGGAACTTAGAAAAAGTAAAATTTTACCATGAGTGAGAAGTGTGGGCTTTGTCGTAGGTTCGTGAGTAGTGGATTGCGGTGTGAGACTTGTTCGAAGTATTTTCACTGGGGGGAATGCAGTGGGGAAGCCAGTGGGCATTCTGGTGAGATCCTCTCCTGGAACTGCAGGTTATGTAGCAAGAGTAAGTTGATAGAGGAGCAGGAGCTTAAGATCTGTGCCCTTCAGGTGCAGTTGAAAAACGCACAGGAGGAGCTAGATAGGATGAGGAGGGAGAAGGGGGTTGGGGAATGGGAGTTGGCTGTTGGCAAGAGATCTGCTAGGAGAAGAAGATTTTCAGATAGTTTTACTATTGGTGTTTACAATAGATATTACCAACTGTCAGAGTCTAGTGGAGAGGAATCTCTAGTAGCTGTAGATGTAGGAAGTATGCAGCAGACCTCAGTAGTTACGGTGGCTAGAACAGTTGCAAAGTCAAAGAGGAAGAAGAAGGTTCTGCTGTTAGGTACTTCTCATGGCAGAGGTGTAGGCCAGCAGTTGCAGGAAGTGCTGGGGAGTGAGTACCAGGTCACCAGCATTGTGAAGCCTAATGCAGGATTGGCTCAGATGACTGTTAACATAGGAGGGTTATGTAGGGATTTTACTAAAGAGGATCAGGTAGTGATTGTGGGTGGGGCTGGTAATAGTATTGATAGGGATGGGGAGTATGACATAGATGGTGACCTGGAAAAGATAGCCACTCAGACTGGCAACACGAATGTGCATTTCGTGGAACTGTTTCAGCTTCACGATCGGCCTCATCTTAATACAGCCGTCAGGCGTAATAACATGAGACTTGGGGGTGCACTGATGACAGAAAGCATAGGTCACATTTCAGTGGTGTCGGTGGAGTCTATCAGCAGGACGGGTTTCACCAGACATGGCCTGCACCTCAACAGGTATGGGAAGGGAAGGTTAGCAAAGCTTATAGGTGACAGCATAAGTGGGGTTGGTGGGATCACTCATGGGAAAATTCCTGCAGTAGTGGGTGTTAGAGCTGCACCTTTTTAAGATTGAAGTCAGCTGATAGGTATTCCTGCTTAAGGGAAGTCTCTCTAACAAAGGAAGCACTTTTGACAAAGCTTGGGTATCCGAGTAATGAGGGAATTAATATATTTCATCAAAATATACAAGGTATTAGAGATAAAGTTAGTGAATTGCTTATAGATGTTGACTCTGAAATTATTGGTATATCTGAACACTTCTTAAATAAGGAGATAATTCAGAGGCTTCCTTTACCAGGATACAGGTTGGCTGGCAGCTTTTCGAGGAGCTCTTTGCGGTGTGGGGGAGTAGCCATGTATGTGAAAAATGGTATCCCATTTGAGTCAATTGATGTTTCAAAGTACTGCACTGAAAAGGTGTTTGAATGTTGTGGAGGTGTGGTTAAATTTAATGGAGCTAAACTTCTAACTGTTGTTATTTATAGATCCCCAGACTCCGATTTCACAACATTTTTGGTAAAGCTAGAGGAGGTTCTTGGTTCACTTTATAGGAAATACAAGAAGTTAGTTGTATGTGGTGACTTCAATATTAATTGTATAAGTGATTGTGCAAGGAAGAGGATGCTGGTAGACCTCCTTAATTCATATAATCTTATGCAAACCGTATTCTTTCCAACGAGAGCGCAAGGGAACAGTAGAACAACCATAGACAACATTTTTGTTCATTCCTCATTACTAGAAGGGCATTCTGTTATCAAAAAGGTGAATGGCCTTTCAGATCATGATGCACAAATTTTAACTCTAAAAGATTTTTGTGCTCCAACACGTGTTAAATATAGTCATCAGCTGTTTAGGAAAGCTGATCCAGTTGCTGTAGAGACCTTTGTAAACCTTATCAAGGAACAAGAGTGGCAAGATGTTTATAGTGCTGATACAGTAGACGATAAATATAATGCTTTTCTCAAGACTTTTCTCATGCTCTTTGAAAGCTGCTTTCCATTAGAACGTTCAAAACAGGGTACTAGCACAAACAGGCAGCCTGGGTGGCTGACTAGAGGGATAAGAATATCTTGTAGAACAAAGTGGCAATTACATCTACATCTACATCTACATCTATACTCCGCGAGCCACCTTACGGTGTGTGGCGGAGGGTACTTATTGTACCACTATCTGATCCCCCCTTCCCTGTTCCATTCACGAATTGTGCGTGGGAAGAACGACTGCTTGTAAGTCTCCGTATTTGCTCTAATTTCTCGGATCTTTTCGTTGTGATCATTACGCGAGATATATGTGGGCGGTAGTAATATGTTGCCCATCTCTTCCCGGAATGTGCTCTCTCGTAATTTCGATAATAAACCTCTCCGTATTGCGTAACGCCTTTCTTGAAGTGTCCGCCACTGGAGCTTGTTCAGCATCTCCGTAACGCTCTCGCGCTGACTAAATGTCCCCATGACGAATCGCGCTGCTTTTCGCTGGATCATGTCTATCTCTTCTATTAATCCAACCTGGTAAGGGTCCCATACTGATGAGCAATACTCAAGAATCGGACGAACAAGCGTTTTGTAAGCTACTTCTTTCGTCGATGAGTCACATTTTCTTAGAATTCTTCCTATGAATCTCAACCTGGCGCCTGCTTTTCCCACTATTTGTTTTATGTGATCATTCCACTTCAGATCGCTCCGGATAGTAACTCCTAAGTATTTTACAGTCGTTACCGCTTCCAATGATTTACCACCTATGGCATAATCGTACTGGAATGGATTTCTGCCCCTATGTATGCGCATTATATTACATTTATCTACGTTTAGGGAAAGCTGCCAGCTGTCGCACCATGCATTAATCCTCTGCAGGTCCTCCTGGAGTACGTACGAGTCTTCTGATGTTGCTACTTTCTTGTAGACAACCGTGTCATCTGCAAATAGCCTCACGGAGCTACCGATGTTGTCAACTAAGTCATTTATGTATATTGTAAACAATAAAGGTCCTATCACGCTTCCCTGCGGTACTCCCGAAATTACCTCTACATCTGCAGATTTTGAACCGTTAAGAATGACATGTTGTGTTC
Source organism: Schistocerca piceifrons (assembly GCF_021461385.2). Classification (NCBI taxonomy): domain Eukaryota; kingdom Metazoa; phylum Arthropoda; class Insecta; order Orthoptera; family Acrididae; genus Schistocerca; species Schistocerca piceifrons. The sequence continues at coordinate 314,841,075 of NC_060139.1, read as the reverse complement.
TTTCTTCTAGGAAATCCTGAATCCAATCACAAACCTGGTCCGATATTCCGTAAGCTCGTATTTTTTTCACTAAACGTAAGTGCGGAACCGTATCAAATGCCCTCCTGAAGTCCAGGAATACGGCATCAATCTGCTCGCCAGTGTCTACGGCACTGTGAATTTCTTGGGCAAATAGGGCGAGCTGAGTTTCACATGATCTCTGTTTGCGGAATCCATGTTGGTTATGATGAAGGAGATTTGTATTATCTAAGAACGTCATAATACGAGAACACAAAACATGTTCCATTATTCTACAACAGATTGACGTAAGCGAAATAGGCCTATAATTATTCGCATTTGATTTATGACCCTTCTTGAAAATGGGAACGACCTGCGCTTTCTTCCAGTCGCTAGGTACTTTACGTTCTTCCAGCGATCTATGATAAATTGCTGATAGAAAGGGGGCAAGTTCTTTAGCATAATCACTGTAGAATCTTAAGGGTATCTCGTCTGGTCCGGATGCTTTTCCGCTACTAAGTGATAGCAGTTGTTTTTCAATTCCGATATCGTTTATTTCAATATTTTCCATTTTGGCGTCCGTGCGACGGCTGAAGTCAGGGACCGTGTTACGATTTTCCGCAGTGAAACAGTTTCGGAACACTGAATTCAGTATTTCTGCCTTTCTTCGGTCGTCCTCTGTTTCGGTGCCATCGTGGTCAACGAGTGACTGAATAGGGGATTTAGATCCGCTTACCGATTTTACATATGACCAAAACTTTTTAGGGTTCTTGTTTAGATTGTTTGCCAATGTTTTATGTTCGAATTCGTAGAATGCTTCTCTCATTGCTCTCTTTACGCTCTTTTTCGCTTCGTTCAGCTTTTCCTTATCAGCTATGATTCGACTACTCTTAAACCTATGATGAAGCTTTCTTTGTTTCCGTAGTACCTTTCGTACATGATTGTTATACCACGGTGGATCTTTCCCCTCGCTTTGGACCTTAGTCGGTACGAACTTATCTAAGGCGTACTGGACGATGTTCCTGAATTTTTTCCATTTTTGTTCCACATCCTCTTCCTCAGAAATGAACGTTTGATGGTGGTCACTCAGATATTCTGCGATTTGTGCCCTATCACTCTTGTTAAGCAAATATATTTTCCTTCCTTTCTTGGCATTTCTTATTACACTTGTAGTCATTGATGCAACCACTGACTTATGATCACTGATACCCTCTTCTACATTCACGGAGTCGAAAAGTTCCGGTCTATTTGTTGCTATGAGGTCTAAAACGTTAGCTTCACGAGTTGGTTCTCTAACTATCTGCTCGAAGTAATTCTCGGACAAGGCAGTCAGGATAATGTCACAAGAGTCTCTGTCCCTGGCTCCAGTTCTGATTGTGTGACTATCCCATTTTATACCTGGTAGATTGAAGTCTCCCCCTATTACAATAGTATGATCACGAAACTTCTTCACGACGTTCTGCAGGTTCTCTCTGAGGCGCTCAACTACTACGGTTGCTGATGCAGGTGGTCTATAGAAGCATCCGACTATCATATCTGACCCACCTTTGATACTTAACTTAACCCAGATTATTTCACATTCACATTCGCTAATAACTTCACTGGATATTATTGAATTCTTTACTGCTATAAATACTCCTCCACCATTGGCGTTTATCCTATCCTTGCGGTATATATTTCATTCTGTGTCTAGGATTTCGTTACTGTTCACTTCCGGTTTTAACCAACTTTCCGTTCCTAATACTATATGCGCACTATTTCCTTCAATAAGAGATACTAATTCAGGAACCTTGCCCTGGATATCAAAGCGTTAGAAACAGTCAGAATCTAAATGCAGCAGCCCATTACAAACAGTATTGTAAGGTGCTTAAAAATGTTATTAGGAAGGCAAAAAGTATGTGGTATGCAGATAGAATAGCTAAGTCTCAGTATAAAATTAAAACCATATGGTCAGTCATAAAAGAAGTGGCTGGTCTGCAGAGACAGGTCGAGGATATAGAATCAGTGCGTAGTGGGAATGTCCGTGTTACTGATAAGTTGCATATATGTACAGTATTTAATAATCACTTTCTGAATATAGCAGGTGAGCTAAATAGAAACCTAGTCCCAACAGGGAATCATGTAGCGCTCTTAAAAAAAAGTGTTCCGAGACTGTTACCTGAAATGCTCCTCCATTATACTGACAAGAGGGAGATTGAGTTAATAATTAAATCACTAAAGACCAAGAACTCTCATGGATATGACGGGGTATCTAGCAGAATACTGAAGTATTGTTCTATGTATGTTAGCCCAGTACTTAGCCATATCTGTAACTTTTCCTTTAGGAGTGGTCGGTTTCCTGACTGATTAAAGTACTCGGTAGTCAAGCCACTTCATAAAAAAGGAGACAGAGATAATATTGACAATTATATACCTATTTCTATGCCATCGGTGTTTGCTAAAGTTATCGAGAAGGTTGTAGATACAAGATTACTGGAGCATTTAAATTCACATAATTTGCTGTCAAATGTTCAGTTTGGTTTTAGAAATGGTTTAACAACTGAAAATGCTATATTCTCTTTTCTCTGTGAGGTTTTGGACGGATTAAATAAAAGGTTGCGAACGCTAGGTGTTTTCTTTGATTTAACAAAGGCTTTTGACTGTGTTGACCACAAAATATTACTGCAGAAGTTGGACCATTATGGAGTAAGGGGAGTAGCTTAAAATTGGTTCACCTCTTACTTTAAGAACGGAAAGCAGAAGGTAATTCTCCACGATATTGAGAGTGGTAGTGATGTTCAGTCCCAATGGGGCACTGTTAAGTGGAGTGTTCCCCGAGGGTCGGTGCTGGGGCCATTGCTGTTTCTTATTTATATAAATGATATGCCTTCTAGTATTACAGGTGATTCAAAAATATTTCTGTTTGCTGTTGACACCAGCTTGGTAGTGAAGGATCTTGTGTGTAATATTGAAACAGTATCAAATATTGTAGTTCATGAAATAAGTTCGTGGCTTGTGGAAAATAATTTGATGCCAAATCACAGTAAGACACAGTTTTTACAGTTTCTAACTCACAATTCAACAAGAACCGATATTTTGATCAGACAGAATGGGCATATTATAAGCGAGACGGAACAGTTCAAGTTCCTAAGCGTTCGGATAGATAGTAAGCTGTTGTGGAAAGCCCATGTCCAGGATCTTGTTCAGAAACTAAATGCTGCTTTATTTACCATTAGAACAGTATCTGAAATAAGTGACACTTCAACACGAAAAGTAGTCTACTTCACATATTTTCATACGCTTATGTCGTATGGTATTATTTTTTGGGGTAATTCTTCTGATTCAAAAAGGGTATTTTTGGCTCAAAAACAGGCTGTTCGAGCTATATGTGGTGTAAGTTCGAGAACCTCTTGTCGACCCCTATTCAATAGCCTGGGAATTCTGACATTGCCCTCACAGTATACATTTTCTTTAATGTCGTTTGTTGTTAGCAATATTAGCCTATTCCCAAGAGTTAGCAGCTTTACTCAGTTAATACTAGGCAGAAATCCAATCTGCATGTGGAATGCACATCCTTGACTCTTGTGCATAAAGGATTGCAGTATTCTGCTGCATCCATTTTCAATAAGCTACCACAAGAACTCAAAAATCTTAGCAGTAGCCCAAACTCCTTTAAGCCGAAACTGAAGAGTTTCCTCATGGCTCACTCCTTCTATTCTGTCAAGGAGCTCCTGGAAGAGCTAAAAAATGAAGCAAATTCCAGTGTTACGTTGTTGATTTTCTTTATTTAAACTTACTTGTCACCTGAATATGTTTTTTTTATATTTCATTTTATCTGTTTCTAATATCGTGTTATAAGTTCATGTATTGACTCGTTCCATGACCATGGAGACTTCTCCTTAATTTGGTCCCACGGAACAATAAATAAATAAATAAACAGTCTGCGAGCAATCTTTAACCATAATGTCGAACATCGTCTCTCCTCTCCGGAGTAATTCGAAGGGGCCGAGGTATGGGGGTTGCAGGGGTTGTCTAACGGAATCGCCCCTGAGCATAACGTGGGAGCATGTGTTGAGTGCGGTTGGCACGTAAGTGTCCAGCGGGGAATGACTGACAGGCTGGTGTAACCACTCGTGTCTAAAGTGGATGCGCATTCTACTAATAAAGTCTGGGGAGGTGGGGAAATCCTCGGGTGCTTGAGGCAGGATAAGTTCCCCAGGTAGAACCAGTTTCTCGCCAAAATCGATTTCAGAGATGGTTCCCTGTAAGTCAGGTTTAAAGGTCGAACGGAGACCTAGTAACACCCAAGGAAGCGCCTCAGACCAGAGGCAGTCATGGCAACAGAGAGCTGTTTTAAGGGTGCGGTGCCATCGTTCCACTAAACCGTCGCTTTGCAGGTGGCAGGCTGTTGTATGGGTTTTTTGATACCGCAAAGGTTAAACAGAATCGTGAAAAGTGCAGACTCGAACTGTCAACCCTGGCTGGTGCTGATGGTGGACGGGCAACCGAACCAAGTGGTCCATGATGCGATGAATCCCTTGGCCACGTTTTCTGCTGTGATGTTGGGTAAAGGAACAGCTTCCACCCAACGAGACATATGGTCGATTGTGGAGAGGATATATCTGTGGCCCTCTGACAGTGGCAGAGGGCCGATAAGGTCAATATGTACATGATGAAAACGTCCTTGCGGAATGTCAAACTTGCCAAGGCGTCGAAGGCATGTCGGCGCAACATGGGAGGGAGCAGCGGCTGCAGAGTGCTGGCAGAAGAGCCGCACTACACTTCGTCCGAAACGCTGGGGAACTTGGCTTTGGTAAACACAGGTGATGTTTGAGGATCCATGAGGAGAGCTTGAGATTCCTCGTCAGTCCTGAAGAGCGGCGAGGTCGGATGAATCGACGATGCGTGAGACAGTATTGATCCGCAAAAAGAAATCAGCGGGGATGTTTTCCGTGCCTTTGATGTAGCGTACGTCTGTAGTAAATTCAGAGACCAGGTCGAAGTGGCGGAAAGGCCGAGGGGGTGAGTCCTCAGGAGGGTTGCAGAAGGCGTCCGCCAGTGGTTTGTGGTCAGTAAGGATGAAGAAAGAACGGCCCTCGATGTCAGGCTGAAAGTGTGTGACGGCTTCATAGACTGCCAGAAGTTCTCTATCAAAAGCAGAATATTTCTTCTGTACTGTAGACAGTTTTTTAGAGAAGAAATGAAGGGGTAAAACTGAGTCGCATTTGCGTTGTTGTAATACTGCCCCAACCGCGATGTTACTGGCATCTGTAGTGATGAACAACTCTGCAGACGGATCGGGGTGGGTGTGTACGACAGCGTGAGCTAACGCTGTCTTTAGAGCCCTGAAGATTCAGTTCAGCGAACTGGCTTAAGGCTCAAAGTCTGTTTGCTGGACAGCGAGTCCGTCAGTGGGGCCTGCACGGTGACGCTAGAAGGTAGATGTCGGCGGTAGTAATTTATAGTACCCAGGAAATGTCGGAGTTCTTTGTACACAGCCAGGGCTGGCAATGACGTGATAGCCTGCACGTGGGATTTGGGAGGCTGTACTCTGTCTCCGGAGACAGTGTAACCCAAAAATGTCACAGAACACTGGCGCAATTGGAATTTATCTGTGTTGACCTCGACACTGTTGGAGTCAACGTCTGGATGATCTAGGATAAATGATCTTCGTGGTCCTCAGTCGATTGGCTGAAAATGAAAATGTCATCCAGGTATACAAAGCAGAACTCGAACTGTCGTAAGATTGAGTCAATCGTTGCCACGTTTGTGCCACATTCTTTAAGATAAATGGCATGAAGTTGCATTGGGACAAACTGAGCGGCGTGGTGATAGCAGTTTTTGGAATGTCTTTCGGCCCTACGGGAATCTGGTGATAGGCACAATTACAGTCAATCACACTGAAGATTCTGGTGCTCGATAACATATGGGAGAAATCGTTTATGTTCAGCATTGGGTAATTGTCCACGATGGTACGAGTGGTTAAGCACCTGTAATCACCACACATTCAAAAAGAACTGTCGTGTTATGTGACGAGGTGAATCGGTGAAGACCACTTGCTGTCGGATGACTGTAGAATGCCCGCCTCCAGAAGTTCGTTAATTTGCTGGCGGGCCGCACGCAACTTAATAGGGTTGAGGCGTCTAACCTTGTGCCTAATAGGACGGTTCGCAATGGTAATTATCTTGTGTGTCGTTCCGTCAGTGACGGAAGAGACTGAGAACTGCACACGAGTCTGAGTAACGTCCTGACGTGAAGTTTTGGTACGAGTGGGGCGCGATGAGGCGTAGCACGAAAGTCACATGCCTATTACGTGAGCGCGGCGTACACTTGTTTGGAGAGGTCGGCTGCGTGCAGCACAGAGCAGATCGAGGTGCACAGTGACAGTCTGTTGTTAGCTTTGCCTTGAGTAACTGGTGCTGGTGAGAGAGGCATTGGCCTTGTGCGGGGAACAATGATGGCCGCTGAATCGCGTACTTGGCATGCGAGAGAGGGGGTTTGTTTGCCAACATGTGGGGTGGCTGCCTGCACGGTGGGCGTGTTCGCATCACAAGCGCGATTGTCATTAGAACCACTGTTTGAAACACATGGCACTGCACGTAGCAGGCGTGTGGCGGGTGCAGAGATCACTGAATGCAAAACGTCACATGCAATGAAGGTTTTTGAACTAACCTGATGAGTGTCCATGCTGGTGTCTGCTGATGAACGTCAATCAGGTGAAGGAACTGTGGAGTGCAGTTGTAGCAGCGAGGTATGGGCCTCGGTGAGCTCGTCGAAAGTGTGTGCAATCCATTGTTTCAACTCGTCGTTTTGCCGACGGAGTTGTGTCACTGCGTCATACTCTGACAGTAGATTAGTGATGCAGGTCAAAATTTTGTCAGCGAGGGTGGAGTATTCACGAACCATATCACATGTCACGATGGAAATGGAACAACAAGCATAAGTGCCTGAGCACAGCATCTGAGTGTCAGAATGGTGGTGTAGCACTGAACCTTGGACTATGTTCAGGGAGAGTTTGTAACGGGACAGGAAGTCCATACCGAGAATTGGTTCGTCAACGTCGGCGATGTAAAAATTCCATGGGAAATGTAGAGAAGGAGATAGATGCACCATAACTTTAGCAGAGCCAACAGTTTGTAATGCTGATGTGTTGACAGCGTGTAGAAGCGACTTTGTCGGTGAAAAAACGGGAGGAGCCAATGATGTAGGTATGAAAGACATGTCAGCACCTGTGTCGACTATGAAAACAAGCCACGCAAAATGTCGGTCATGTATAAATGACCTTTTGGTCGAGAGGACGAGTGGACGGAGTGCAATGTTTGAGGATGCCTGTGAAGTTCCCCACAAAACTCGGGGTCTTTTAGATCCTGTGGGTGCTAGCAAGGTAATTTGCACTTCTTGGCCTCATCCCCGAAAATCTTGTGGTACCAACAGTACGGATGAGCCATATGTGGTGGTGATGGTGATTGTGACAGCAGAGGAGGTTTTCCTCGCTGATCTGTTCCGGAATGTAAACTGGGATGTATGGTGCATGTGCAGTTCTTGAGTGCTCGGAAAGAGGAGAGAGCGAACGAGTACTGCCCGGTGGTGTAGATGGCGTGAAGGCAGAACGACCCTGCCTCTGCCTGCAGACATGTGGTAAACAGGCGCCATAGTTTCCAGAATGAGATTTTCACTCTGCAGCGGAGTGTGCGCTGATATGAAACTTCCTGGCAGATTAAAACTGTGTGCCCGACCGAGACTCGAACTCGGGACCTTTGCCTTTCGCGGGCAAGTGCTCTACCATCTGAGCTACCGAAGCACGACTCACGCCCGGTACTCACAGCTTTACTTCTGTCAGTATCTCGTCTCCTACCTTCCAAACTTAACAGAAGCTCTTCTGCGAACCTTGCAGAACTAGCACTCCTGAAAGAAAGGATATAGCGGAGACATGGCTTAGCCACAGCCTGGGGGATGTTTCCAGAATGAGATTTTCACTCTGCAGCGGAGTGTGCGCTGATATGAAACTTCCTGGCAGATTAAAACTGTGTGCCCGACCGAGACTCGAACTCGGGACCGCAGAAGAGCTTCTGTTAAGTTTGGAAGGTAGGAGACGAGATACTGACAGAAGTAAAGCTGTGAGTACCGGGCGTGAGTCGTGCTTCGGTAGCTCAGATGGTAGAGCACTTGCCCGCGAAAGGCAAAGGTCCCGAGTTCGAGTCTCGGTCGGGCACACAGTTTTAATCTGCCAGGAAGTTTCAGGCGCCATAGTGCCAACCAGCTGTGAGAGGTATGCTGGTTGTTTTTGGGCAGTAGTGCATACAGCTGATCTGTGATGTGAAGGCAAGAGCCGATAGACTCGAAGGATTGTGGCAGTAGGTGTATCTGCAGGTTGGTAGGTAACTTGGCAGACCATACCACCCACAGTGCATTGTGTGTTCACTCACAAGTAGCTGAAGGCGGCGCCAGAGTTGTGATGGAGTGTGGTCCCCCAGGTGTTCCTCGTACAGGATCTCAATTATTAATTCCTGTGGCGAGTAGGCGAATCGGTCCAATATTGTCTTCTTGGCGAACTCGTTGGCAGCGGCGGTGGCGGAACGAAGTTACAAATTAAATCTGAGTGGTCATGACGAGACATAGAAATTTAGAGCTGTCATGGGTCACCTGATGTAACTCGAAAAGGTGCTCCACAAGCGCGAACCATGAAATGGGGTTGTCCTTGTATAAAGGAGGTAGCTTCGGCAGACGGCTAGAGGGGGTGGTGGGGAAGAGAGTGGCTTCAGCGTATCTTGGAAGGCCTGCTGTCCCATGGTAGGATAGGCTGTCCTGTAACCCGGCACTACTGGCGAGGACATGTTACTAGCAAACACATCCTGAACAACAGCCAGTTGCAATGTCCTTGATGAGTCATGGAAGCACGACACGGCAGGCACGGTCTGTACCGTGGGAACAAACAGATGAGTGGTGTGTGAGGTAGGCCCGTAAACTGGACCGGAGGTTAAAGGCACAGTAGTTAAATTGTCCGTCTCGGAAATGACGCAGAAGGCCAGTGCGGCAGGTGCAGATGGTACTGCGGAAGGAGTGAGTCTCTGTATGGTCGGGATCAGGGTCCCCCGTGAGTGGGAGGAGGGGTGTAGAGGAGGGAGGGGTGGTTTGGCACTTGGTGTGGCCACAGCGAGAGTTTTCTGCGCACATCGGAAACACACCCTGTGTGGTAGGACCATAAATCAGTGGTGAAACCTGCTGGCGGTCACATTGTCATGGTACAACGTTCCTGGATGGTGAAGCGCCATTGCATGTGCTCGAACCCACGTGGTCGAGAAACTGGGCGACAGATCTGGTGGTTGAGCCTGTATAAAAATGTCCATTATTAAATGATGAGGGAGGCAAAACTGGCATAGCTTGATAGCAGTTGACCATGTGTGTGTTTTGTACAAATGGCAGAGTTGCACACGACACAACTGTAACTGATGTTGTGGCGCATGGCGGATCAAAGCATGTGTGCAAATTTTGGTCCCTTTGAACAATACACGAGCGATCAATAGTTACACAATTCTGGAAATTGTCCACTTCACCTTTCACATGTTGGTGTGCACAGTCCAGCAACATGAAACCTGAGTCCATTGTTTGAGGTAACGGCGTAACACTTGGCCATTGTAGAGCTGCAAAGTTTGAGGTTAACTTTGTTTGAGATCGCGAATTACTGTCCATTAGCGGCGAAACAACTGTTGTCAGGGGTTTGGAGTGGCCTAGTGGTAGTAGCTAAGCCTCAAAATCCTTGTATAAAACGTTGGGTGAGGCAGCCATGGTGTTAAACGTAAAACCTGTTGATCCACAAGGCTGTTGCGGATGTCACGGAAGACAGAAACTTCGGGGTCACCAATATGGGAAATGGGAATACGGATAACTGTACACACTGCAAACTGTTCCTATAAATGTCTATTCATGCATATATTTAGCACAAAGGAAGATACACATGTACACTTTACAAGATACAAAGGCTGACTGTCACACTAACATGGCGGCTTGTCAGAGCAGTTACAGTTCAAAGATCACGCTTTACATGGTCGATGTGACCTACCGATGCCACAAATCAAATTTGAGATAAAAAACTGTCACACCTAAAATGAGGTATCATTTGATAAGAGATCTTCTGATACACGAAGGAATGGTAATTTGCTAATGGTATTAAGTGTGGAGGGTAAAAATTGTAGAGGGAGATCAAGGTTTGAGCACAGTATACATATTCAGACAGGTATAGGTGACAGTCATGTGGAGGTGAAGAAGCTTCCTAACAACAGAGTAATGTGGTGAGTTGCGTCAAAACAGTTTTCAGACTAAAGAGCACAACACTAATGCAAGCAAACTTTCCTGTACAGTTTACAGTTATGTTTTATCCATCATGCAAGCTCTGGAAACATAATGTACTTAATAGGTTATACAAGAATGACAGTAGATGTGAAAGGTACTTATAATAATCCCTTTGACAGTGTAGTATGCCTTGCAGACTGCAGATTCACAATTTTTAAATACATTATTTTGTTGAAGGTTTGAACTACTTTATTACATAAAATGTTCTCTGTATCAAAGTAAAATTCAATTTAGTAAACAAATAAATTATAGTGAGGCAGAATTTCTGGCCAGTATTCACCTTCGGGAGCCGAACTGTATCTGATAAAACACATATAAAAGTAAAAGGAACACACTACCTAACTTTCAGAACTAATAGTTTTTTCATTTGCGAGGAGAGAGTGGTATGTTAGGAAGGTTGCTCAAAGCGAAGCATTGAAATATGTGGGTTTCTCTTAACTCATGTCCTAAGTGACCTTCTGTATTCTTCATTCACAGGGTCTGAATGACCTTTTGTGCTATTCATTTATGACAGGAGTGTACAGACAAGCTAGTACCGTGTGTCACAAATCCCTCACAGAGGGCTACACAGATTTATCTGTCAGATATTAACTCTAATATTTTTTAAGTTATCATACACAACTTCCTAAACTTTCACGTCCTCAAGCAGATTACTAATTTTCAGTTTGAACATATGGGTGCTTTTCTGAATTCACTAATTTCCATTGAGAATTTTGTGCATCCAAACAAAATGACTTTTATACATTATTTTTCATTTCACAGGCAAGAAAACAGATCCACCACACCTCTGCAAAACAAATTTTTCTCACAGCAATTGCTAATAAATTTCTGTCTCAAGGTAGATGCTGAAAATATATTGTAAGATATAACACCATTGTCATCCCTGATTCTTTGGTTGTATGTGTCTATAGTTTTGTCCTTCCTATGTTGTCCCATTCTTCTTTTTCTTTGATTTTTGTTTTAAGCATGACGTGTAATCATAAATAAAATAGGAATCCCTTCAGTACCTCTGTTACAGATCTGCGTGAGCATTTAAATGCAAATATTGTATATGTGTAACCATAAGGAATACATGTCACTCTATATCTTGCTAAAAAGGAAAACTTTTTTCTCCAGAGAAAGCCTGTGTTGTCCATATTATTGTGATATCCTGTAACAACATCAAAGAAGTAACAAACTCCATCATATCAACCATCCCCAGTTCCTGTATAAGACATGATACCAACATACAGCTGTACGGCTACTTTAGCCCTTTCAAGAGAAAGCTGTCCTGCTTATTTACAGCTCAAGGGCATTTTTTATGACATGCTGCTTGCTTTGCTGACTCCTTCATGACCAAGACACATATACAGCATTTCTACATCAACTACATTTGTGAAACAGCAGCTCCTTATATTTCAAATTACTTTCTGAGCTCACTTATGACACAAGTCTTTATGCCAAGTCCTTCAGTTCTTCAAGTACTGCTGTGGAATACCCTTCCCTATTACACCAGAGAAATTTCACCACTTTCAAATATAAACTAAGAGCTTAGCTTTCCTTTGCATTGTGTTCATATACATTGTGGCGATTATCGATAGTGGATCAAATATCAAGAGTCTGCCTAAATTGCTGTAAAGCTCAGTGATATCATCTTTGGCCCAGTCTATTTTCTCCCACCATTGTGATCGTTAGTAAACTATGACTTTGAATCAGTGTAGCACAATAAATATGTTTCATTACACAAAATAGTTGCTTGGCATTATTTTCCCCAAGTATAGTGCCTCGATCCCACACTCATGACTCCGATTCATTTTACTTGTCCGCAAAATATGTATTGTAATTTACCAGTTTTGTACCAAGATCTGTGGATCACTTACTGCATTGTGACTCAAACTCTACATTCTTGGCTCCTACAGTCAACTTTGACTGTGAAGCACAAACTCTGCTTTTGTCACATTTTCCAGATTTGTGGACACATGTACATTCACTTCACACTGGTGCCCCAGTGCCTACTCACTTGGCTAATGCCGCCAAACCACATGAACTCAAGCCACTACATCCTGAAACACAGGTTTGTTTCCAGGCTCCCTGTGCCTAAACAGAACGTATGTTGCAGGATTTGATGCACAAAGCCACATCACCACATCAGCTTGTCGCACCACCGCCTCCCTCATAACTGACTAAGCACTCTGTGATTTTATTTATCTGCAAGGGGTGCAGCATTCCGTTTGCTTGTCCAAACTGTTTCCTACAAACTTTCCAAACCATCCTCCGGAGACCACAGTTGCCCAATCTGCAATGGTCGAGTTACCTTCCATGCCAGCCGCGCCATGTCTGATATGTGCACAGGACCAGCCCACCCTTCTCAGGCAGGTCTCGGGCGATGCACCACATCTTCTGCCTACTTTGTCCACTGCTCTAGATCACAGTTCTGTTGCCAACGGCATCTTTCCTCAACTGCCTATCTCTTCACCATCTGCTCACGAACCCACGTTTTACTCTGTTCCACTGAAGCACATTCCTGCATGCAGATTCCCGAGCTGCAGAAAAAGAACCCAAATACAAGGTTTGCCTTTATGGACATCTTAGACATCACGAGAACAATGTCCTCTGCTCCAGTGTCCTTCATCAGCTGATTACCTGTGTCAGTCAAAATGGTGCATGCTCTTCACATAGTCAACAACCTCCCCACTTCAAGGCCACTTCACGTCATGGTTCCGCCTTTGTGGCCACTGCTCCCTCACCCCTAAGAATACTTCATACAACTCAGGTCAGTGACACTCAGACTATCAATGTTTCGTGTGATCAGGTATTTCCATCTCATATTGATACACATTTGTGCACCCCGCACCCTCAAAATGCTCCAGTTGGCGCAATCACAAACAGTACCTGCCATATGTTATCCACTACAGAAGACCGTCTGGTCTGTTTCAAGACCCAACACGTAACATCTAAGAAACTACATTATGTGAAAGCAGCCACTCACAAACTCTTAAGTGCCAGAATTGTGCATCCATCGGACAGCAATTGGTATCACAAGACACCGGATTATACACATCGCAAAAATCTTTAAATATAATTACTATTAAAAACAGTCTTGATCACGATTTATTTTACAAGGTGACCGGTTTCGACCACTACTGTGGTCATCTTCAGACCATTGAGTAGGAACCCCTTTCTGTTGGAGTTGTGATTCTCCAACAGAAAGGGGTTCCTACTCAATGGTCTGAAGATGACCACAGTAGTGGTCGAAACCGGTCACCTTGTAAAATAAATCGTGATCAAGACTGTTTTTAATAGTAATTATTTACAAGACATTGATCACTGCTGTTCCCATAATGCATTCAAAACCTTTAAATATGCATACAAATATGCATGAAAATTGCTTAAAAACGGATGAAAAATGTCAGAATATGCAAGATCAAATAATAAAAAACATTGTAGTTACTGCATGCATTATATCTCGAAGTCGAATCTGTGCATATCAGTTATGTGGAAGAGCTCCAGCCACGCGAAAAATCGGTACATTTAGAACGTTGATATCATTTTCTAAATACTTTCTAGTAGAAGTTAGGAAGGGGGCCTTTCTGGGATCGTTTTCTAAAAATTTGCAATATAGGGATGCATACCGTGTTTCAACAATAATTGTTCCTTCTTGCTATTGTTGTTGGTAACAAGCCGATACGATGCGAGTGAGTCGCAGCGAAACAATCGGTATGTACAGGACTAACTTCGAGATATATCGCACGCAGAACATTTAACATAAATTGTTGGTATGTAATTTTTACGCAATGTTGATTTATTTGGTATATTTTGATTTAAGCAATATTTGTGCGGGAGGCCTTTGAGGGTAGGGTTTGTAAGTTTCTTAAGATGAATATTGCTTGCAATGAATGCTGCATATTGATCCATGTTAAACCGACGCTTTTAGTTACCTTTGGACAAATTCCTGCTACTGTAACTAGCTGTTGTTAGAACTTGTTGTCGTGGTCCTTTCTGCTGCATTCCTGCGATATGAAGACTTGTCTTAACGCGCTGGTCTATTTGAAACTATTTTTTTTTTTTTTTTTTTTTTTTTTTGCAGAAAATATTTTTCTCGCAAACTCGACAATATAAAACAATTCTGTCATATGTAAATGTTCCAGGATGGTCAGCTGTCTAAGAAACGATGTTTCTTTTTTCGAGTGGCATGGTGCACAACATGTTACACACTACACATCAAAGCACGTTCAACCGTGTACAAGTAGATAGAAAGCAAAACTGAAACAATGGACGTGCAACTAAAAGCTTGCATAGTTTAATTTAACTGTTGCCGACGTGTACGTTATGACAGCGGAGGGCATAAACCGGGGGCGCGAGCGCAGGAGAATTGACCCTTATCTGCCTGACCCTGTTCCTCTGTTGTAATGATTTCACAAGGCAGTAGCCTCTCAGTTAGTGATTGCACGCAGTTCTAGATCGTGGTCAACCTGTGAGACACCAAAACTAGAGACCACCCGGCAAAATTTTTAAAATATTGTAAACATAGAGCGAAAATATGCATCGTCGTAAATTTTTAATTAAAATATGCAGTAACCAGTGAAAAGGAGCCAAACATGCAAATGTATATAATCCGGTCTCTGGTCATCACCCATTCGTCTAGTCCCTAAGAAGGATGGTTTATTCCAGTTATGTGGGGACTATCGCAAGTTCAAAGATTGTGCCTTGTGGGAAACTACCCTATTTCTCACATACAAGACTTTGCTCAGCAACTCAACAGCGCACGGATTTTTAGAGTAACTTATCATTGCAGAGCAATCATCAGATCCCCGTGTACTAAGATGACATATTGAAAACAGCCATCATTATGTCATTCGGATTCTTTGAATACCGGTTTATACCATATGGTATCAAGAACGCTGCCCAGACTGACAATGATTTATTGACTCTATACTTTTTTCCCTACCTTTCTGCTATGCCTATCTCGATGGCATTCTCATCTGCTTCACTTCTGCCAAGGAGCATGAGCGACACTTACCGTAGGTCCTTAAAGCACCTGGCGACCACAGTGTGGAGATTAACCACAACAAACCACAATTTTGCAGCTCTAGTGTTACCTTCCTGGCTCACACCATCACCGTCCAATGTCAGACAGCATCACATTTATCAATGACCTGCCATTACCAGAGACCTATCACAATCTGCAACAATTCCTCAGAATAGCAAATTTTTTTCTGGTACATGCTGTCTGACATTGGACGGTGATGGTGTGACCCAGGAAGGTAACACTAGAGCTGCACTGCTTTTCTTCATAATCCATTGACGGCATGGGGTGGGCGAGAAAACTTCAGGGACATGGAAAGTGTGGTCAGCATTCTACTGGGAACTCCTCACAATCTGTGAGACTGGGTGATATTTCCATGAGGACACTGAAAGATGTGAAGTCACAATCGTTACTGATCATGAATTTCTCGCAGGTGCACTCTGCAACCCTGTCAATGATCATCCCCCACAACGTTTCCATCATAAGGACCTCATTAGCCAATACACCACCACATGTCCGCTAGAACAGGGGGGCTGATAACATTGTCACTGATTATACATCACACGTGCACAACATTTCTTCTCCCTTGGATGAACTAGTTTGCCTGCAAATGGATGACCCCGACATTCAAACTCTGCAACAAGACACTGCCTCTCCATTGACAGTGGAATCCCACTGTCTTCCTGGCTCATCATGTCCAGTGCTGTGTGATAACTTTATGGCTACTCTCCCCCACTCTCTATGACATAAATTTTTTTGGCCATTCACGACCTGGCATGCCTGGGAATAAAGGCTACCAAGTGCCTTGTGACAGAATATTTCACCTGATCTAGAGTAAAAAACGACTTGCTCTTGGACACACGCATGATTATCTTGCCAGCATAGCAAGGTTAGTCAACCCCCTCTAGGACAATTCAAATAATGAAAGTACTGTTCAGTCCCGTACACCTTGACCTCATGGGTCCCCTTCCCCCTTTGATATGTTTTAGGTACATACTATTAGTCATCAATCACGCCAACAGACAGGTGAAGGCTCTTCCCCTCTCAGAGAAATGTGATGATTTGGTTGCATGACCGTTTCTCATTACATGACTCTCCCACTTTGGTTGTCCCTCTTCTATCAGGACTGACCAAGGGAGAGAATTTGAGTCACTCTTCTTTACCATGTTATGTGCCCTATGTGGTGT
The DNA here is from genome assembly GCF_021461385.2 of Schistocerca piceifrons. Classification (NCBI taxonomy): domain Eukaryota; kingdom Metazoa; phylum Arthropoda; class Insecta; order Orthoptera; family Acrididae; genus Schistocerca; species Schistocerca piceifrons. The sequence continues at coordinate 314,824,557 of NC_060139.1, read as the reverse complement.
CAGCAAATTCCACACAGTCGCGTACCACCCCCAGAGTGTTGGTACTAGAAGCAGCCACCATGTGTCACTCAGGCTTCTGGTCAGAAGCTCTTCCGTGGGTGTTACTTGGCATCTGCACAGCCTGTAAAGATAACCTAAACTCTTCCTTGGCCAAAATCTTATATGGCTAGCCTTTGATACTCCCCGCCAAGTTTGTTGAAGATTCCAAGCTTCCTTTACTGCCAAACTCCCGACCTTAACTCAGTGTGTCCCCTCGCACATTGCCAACATCTGCATTGTGCCTCCGCACTCTCATATTTTGCCACAAGTGTTTGTACACAAAGACCTAGAACACAGAGAGTTCATTATGCTTTGAGATGACATGGTTCAGGCAGCATTACAACCTCCTTACTCCAGCCCACACAGGGTGCTTCAGTACACAAATAACACTTTAGACATTTGTGTCAATGGGAAACAGCAGACCATGTCACTTAATTGAGTTAAACCTGCTTAGATCCTTGACAAGAACCCCCAGTTGATATCTGATTCTGAGATGTCATCCATGGCCATACCTTCCTCTGCGCGCATCAACCAATTGTCTTCTGTGCTCACCTCTTCCTGTGTATCCGTTAACGAAAGTGCTCTGTGTGATGACTCCCTGTTGGACGATGTACCCTCTCCCAGTGTGAACTTTATACTGCCTCACCTTCCTCTCTGTGTTGCGATCTTCATGGTTGACATATCTGCATTGAGGATTCCTCTCCTTAACTCTGAGACGGCACCCTCATTGTTCTCCATGTTCCTCCACATACACTCAATGATTCAGCAACTGCCCATATTCTCCACTCCTTTCAGCTTCTGCAACATGCTGATGAAGAGAACATTGCAGCTTCCATTGACAACAACGATGCCTCTCTATCACTATCCTGCTCATCACACACCCTTCCTCTACAGTGTGGGATCCATGATCCCTCTCTCTCAACCAGGCCGACCTCTGCATCCTCCTCAATGGCTACAGGACTACACGGTCTCTGGGAACTGTGACTTCACACCACCTCTGGCCTCAAGAAATGGTACAGCCATACCTCCCTCATGAGTCTGCCACAAGACGACTGGTCACTCAATCTTGCACTCCACGTTGCCACCGCCCCTCCACCCTATTGACTGCAGTGCTGGTCCTTCATTTCGTTCCCTCCGTGCCTACACTGCTGTGAAGCTCAGTGATATCTTTTTTTACTCTGTCTGTTTTCTCTCACCATTGTGATCATTAGTGAATTATGACTTTGTATCAGTGCACTGCAAAAAATACGTTTCATTACGTAAAGTGGACATATGTCATTATGTTCACCCAGTATAGTGCCTTGTTAACACAACACCTTAATGTGCAATCTCAATATAGTTACACAAAGAGATATTTTAATTAATTGTCTTCTTTTCTCTTCCCACTAGTTTCTATTCGCTTTTTACTTCCTCTCTTTATACATTTTCATTGTTTTAATATTCTTATCAGTAAAATAGATATTACAATGAAACTCATTTGAATACTTTTACTGTCTTTGCTACTTAAACATAACATTGACTACACTGTAAACTGTAATGTGTCAAGACTCATGTAACAGAGAGCCTTTAAGATCTACTCTGTCCAGATTAAACAAGCAAATGAAATAAAATAATTTGAGTGTTGGAAGTTTATTATTTACTTTTTCTTCACATACTGATTGTTTTGGTAGTTTTACTGTCTTCCCATTAACTGAATTAATTATCTCTATTAATTTCAGCTTGTTAGCAATTCTCAGAATAATCAAAACATGAGAAATATGCAGATTAGTATGCAAAAAGAGATCTTTAATTTGTATATATGTGTAGCAGAGATGTGGCTGATTGTGTGATCAACATTATCACAATAATATCCTCTGATGCTTTTTCTGCCTACTCTGCTATCATTTTTGTTGCTGCCAGTGAATGTTTATATGATTGATATTGCATCCAGAATGCAGAATTGGGATCTGGATGGAGAAAAAAAGAGATTGATCAAGTTACAGAAAAAGTCACAGATACCATCAGGAAACATTAATTAAATCTTTATGGCCAATTTCATAAAATGAATATCAATGGGCTCACAAAGAAAATTCTGAACTTAGCCCCACCAAAACTGAACCAAAACAATTGGCTCACATAAATTTAGGGGGGCCTAGCAGAAATTAGCACTTCTGAAGAAATCTTTCCAGATTGAACAAAATTTAGAACCATAATTAACAGCTGCAAGTTTGCTGAGATTCCCTCTTGGCAAGCTCCAGGATAGACAGAAGAAAAGAAGAAGAAACTCTGTGAATGGTTTGGAAGCAAAAGAAGAAGGGGAGTCCTCCATAAATTACAAAGCACCACTCAGTTGGGCACAGTAAATCAAAAAATGTTTGTTTTATCCATGTAAACACTTCAGACCACTTACTTAATTTCTGAATCATCACTGTTGTGTTCCCATATGCAACCCCATGTGTGATACTTCTGCAATTAATGGGGTGCCATTGAGGAAGGATCATCATTTCAAACTTGCATGTATGCATAAGTTCAGCTTGCCTTTTTTGAATGCATCCACTGGATCATGAACACTGCTGCATACTTCATGATATCCGAATCACAATTCTAGGGCCATACTGTATTTATTTACATCTGCACATTCTGATTTATAGATTGTAATTTAAGAGGTTTGTGTAGGGCTATACAATTACAAAACATTAATGAGTCTCACATTCAGTTTATTAATTGGGACTTAAAATATACACTACTATTCTGTGTTATTAGCTGTGGTTCGTTGTACAAAGGTGCCAGAGATCAGAGAATTCCAAACATCAAGTTAGATTCCGTTGCTAACAAGAATCTATAGTCGAAGAAAGATTCCTTTCCCAGAAGACATTTTCTTCACAGAGAACCATAATCTTGATTTCTTTTCATTTGGCTTCATTCTGAGAGAAAATAATAATGATAAAAAGTAAGTAACAGATTTAAAATGAAACATTCAGAGTTCAATATCCAGTAGGCCCTAGAATTTTTCTCAGACACTTACCATTTCTTTGACCATCGACAATTATTTATTAATGTGGAAAATACCATGTTGCATGATGCACCCGACATCCTTCTGTAACTGGCAGTGTAAGTCATTTATAGAGCAGAGGAAGGCAAACACCATTTCTAGTAGTACTGATATTGTAACTATACCCATGCTTGTCTCTCAAAGATTTTTTAAATCTATAATAGATTGTATAGAAGATTACTCAGAAGTCAGTAGCAGAGTTTTACCTCTATGTGATAGGTCTCTTTTTGACATATGTCAGTGTTTGTAGGCATAATGTGCAGGTTACCTTGCTGTTTTGTACAGTGACTCAGAATGTTTGAACTTATTGTGTTTTTCTGGCTAATTTCAGATTTTTTTGTTGAACAGTCATATTTCCAGCGTCCTTAGGGCATATAACAACCTTTACTTGTATTTCAGTCAATATGTGCCACATATATGTCCCACTTCATTTTTATCTAGATCAGTATACTCATCAATTTATTATTAATAGTGACAGTTGCCTGTTGCACATTTATGTTTTGTACACTGTGCAAATTTAGAGCTATTGTTTTATCTCTATTTATAATTAGCTGGTTTAAGTGAGGACTGTGGCACTGCATGTTTTTCTCTTGAAGAGTTTAAATTCACTCTAGATTTTATTATAACTTGTGTCATCAGCAAAAACTATTGTCTCATGCGCCCAGGAATTCAAGATCGGTGATTAATACACAGAAGGAAAAAGTGGCCCTTGTAGAGACCCTTGTGTAACATATTCAGAATTTTTTTTGTAAATCTTATGCTAAGTCTATTTACAGTTGCTCATAAATGACTGAATCCACTCATCTGGCACTCCCGTAAAAAGATTTGATGAGTCCTTCTAAGGAAAACAGCATGATCAGCCACGCCAAGCGATTGTTGTTGTTGTTATTGTGGTTTTCAGCCCAAAGACTGGTCTGATGCAGCTCTTCATGCTAGTCTATCCTGTAAATAATCTTGATAAAACTTCGTTCCATTCCCAAATTTCCCTTCTTTTAGTCAAATTGTGCCACACATTTCTTTTTTCTTCAATTTTGTTCAGCACCCCCTTGTTTTTTATTCTATCTATCCATCTAATCTTAAGCATTCTTCTGCAGCAACACATTTCAAAAGCTTCTATCCTCTTCCTATTATCTGCTTTTCACTTGCATACAAGGCTACACTCCAGGCAAATACTGGTACAAGAATCTTATTTTTAGAATTTTTTTTTTTTTTTGTGTAGCCAGTCTGCATTTTATGGTCTCTTTAGTTTGGTCATCATAGCTGGTAATTTGAACTACACCACAAGAGTACATTTGTCAATAAATTGTACACACATAAAATAACATTGATGATTACTGTATAAACAGCTCTGTCCATGACCATGGAACAAACTCTAAACTGAACTGACATTTACCAAGAAAGAACAAACACAAAACTCAAAATAGTATTTCTGCCAAAGAATAAAGTTGTACAATAAATTGCCAAGGGAGAGTAAAGAGATTACTGAAACAAACTTATGTCAAAGGGCAGTTAAAAGTACCTGTTAAGAATACTTTTTATACATAGAAGGATTACTTAGATAATACAGGAGTGGGGATTTGGTAAAAACACACTACTTATTTATTTCCTTTCATTGTTCTCTTTTCTGGGAAATGTTACTCACAAAGCTCTGTGATGTATTACACTAACACATTATTCACTTTCTGAGCTCAGGAGCTCACTTGTTATAGAAGGATGCCAACTCCCTTTTCAGACTGGTAAATGGGAAGTTTCAGTACACAAAATGGTCCTGATGTCAGCTGAAAGAGTGTGTAGTGTTATGAAATAATTTATGCATAGTGTGTGCAGCGACTGTGAGTGAGAAATGAATGAACAGTGTAGCATTAGCCTTTTATATTGTTAAATAACTTCTTCATAAAACAGTATTGTACACAAGAAATAAACCAAATCATGTCACACTGTTTTAAACAGAGCAACACCTTATTCAAGAGGGTGGAGGTGCCAGTCTTCAACTGGTCATTCTGGTTTTAGTTTTCATTTGTTTCCCTAATTTACTTCAGGCAAATCCTGGGATGATATTTATTATAAGACCATGTTTCTCAAGGTGGCATGCTGGTGACCTATTTGAATGTTAACTTCTTCTATGGAGATGTGAGCAACATGCAGCAAGCACTGTGCAGCTGACAAAGACGCCACTGGTACTGCCCCTTTTGCCATAAATAAGTTTTAGAGGAGTTTCTGTTGATTTCTGGCTGCCAAAGCCATGCTGTGAGTTAGTATATCACTTCTGTTAATGAATTTTTGTCAACCTGTAATACATAATATTCTCTAGCATATGACAGCAGTAATTACATTCTTTATTTTTCCATCCCACGTTTTGAATGGGTGTTATTTTAGAGGCTTTTAGTGTTTGTACAAAAATTCTTGATTGGAGTGTGATATTACACATATGTATTAGAGGCTCGGTTATATTTTGTGCACTTTTTTTCTATGATCAGACATTGTATATTGTCAATGCCAGCTGTGTCTAATAATTAGTTCTTAATAGTTTTTACTACTTATTCACTGGTTATATCGGTAACATGCAATTAGTTTGTGTAAGACTGGGTTTTGTTTCTGTTTGGCTTCACATTTCTGGTGAAGTGTTTTTCTTTTAAATTTTCATCTACTGGTGCACCAGGAAGGTAACTATTGATATTGTTTCCAGGTTCTGTTGACTGAAGAGTTTTGTACTCTTAACATTATGCATCAGAACAATGTCTTCACCTTTTCTTATAATTTCTTATTGCCTCCAGATGAAACCCAAACAAGGGTTTTTTTTTTTTTTTTTTTTTTTTTTTTTTTTTTTTTTTTTTTTTTTGCAGTACAGGTACAGGAATCACTATACATTTTTTTAGCTTCCTTAATAACTTGGTGTAATATGTTATTGTATAATTTGTATTATGTACAGTGATCTGTTGAAGTACTTCTTTCTTTACCTGCCAATGTATTCCATGATATCAGTGCAGGTTATTAATAGTGGAGATCTCTTGATAAGGTGTTTATTTTCAATAAGTTCTTGTCTTATTAGTGGAAATTCCTTCTTTACCCAATAGTGTGCCATCAGGCAATTTGGTGGATACTTTGAGGATCATATTATAGGGTGCATGTGTTTCTGTTGGTGATATTTGATATCAAATGTATGTCGTTGGTTTTGGTGCCATAAATTTAATGGTGGTTCTAGCACAGTCACCAGAAGTACATTGGTGTGTGTTCATTCACATCTCCACGCCGTCGAACCATAGCATGCTCAACAATAGTTGAAGCGTGGTCCTATTACTGTCCTACTAAACGTTTAAAACAGAGTACAGTCCCAGTCGCAGGTTGCCTATCTAATGGGTATTAGAGGCAAAAAAATTTTTATTTTTAGTACTTCATATAATTATTTACTTAATTAAAAAGTTAAAATGCTTTTGTAATCTACTCTGTAAAAGGTATGATCTTGCATAAAGGTTTAATATGAAGTACTACAGTTACAATTTGTGTTTATGTATTGACACACCAACAATCACAGTGCGCAAATTATACAGACTACATTCATCCAGTAATTGAGAATGAAAGCAGTTAGGAATCTGTCAAATTTTACACACAATTTCAAACCTTTTCGGAACTTTTTCTCACTGACATCTCCCACAGAATAAAGACAGGGGAGAAATTTATCGCTTGCATTTTCCCTATACCTGCAGTAAAATTCCAGCATCAAGCATGACGTAATAATTTATAGCTTCTTTAATACTAACTCTGTTCGCAACACGTTTTGCAGGCAGTATCCGCATATACAACTGAATATACCTGCAAAATTATATCATTGTACGATACATAATTTAGGAATATGATGTCATAAACACTGAAGTTTCTCAATTCGAACATGGCATGAATTATATTGATCTCATATTCATTCGTTTTTACGTCTGCTTCATTTAATTTTGTTTTCTATTTATAATACGCTCATTATACGCAATTCTCGAATACCTTCACACAAATGAATTTTACCGCCATCTTTGGTCGACTTGGAGTATCGATTGGTCGCGGTTATCGATCACGACTTCGGCGCGTCCTTCGGTTGTCTCCGCCAAGAGACGTCGCCTCGACCTGCGGCTTACCTGTTTCATCAGCCAGTCGCGATGCAGCCGGCTGCAAGTAAGCTGTCAAGCGGCGTTTGAACGCCGCGACTGCGAGAAATGGACAGAATCGCAGCGCTCAAGAAGGTAAGAGCGAAGGACCTAAAAAGAGAGCTGTCTGTTGAGAAACTGCGACGCCACGCTTACTGTTTTAATTTTCGAGAAACACAGCACACTGGGAAAACTTACTCAGTGTAGTAATTTTTTTTTCTAAGAAAAAAATAACATGCTCGCTCGGGACATTGTTAGGTACATCTACTTGATGGATATTTTTGTTATACGCACGTTGCAAATCTGTTTTAATGTAAAGAGTAATGTTTCCATAAAACTGTAGAGGAGCTCTACGTTGATTTTGCTTTATTAACTGTCATTTAAGCCTTAAGGAGATGACTGTAACATAAGTGTGCCATATTTTGAGCATTATCACGACTACGTAAATTTATTGCCTGACACATTACGAAATTCAGAAAAGTCGTCTCTTTTTTTTTTCAGCGCGATGTTGATGTGTTATTGTTAGATCCATTGTGGAACACATGCCGCTTGGATCACTGTTTTTGCCTGCTCTGTTAAAATATAACTACATGATTCTACTGCATTCAATTGTACTTTTTTACGTGCTATAGATTTTGATGTGGTGTTAAATAGTGGCTGAGAACGGTAACATCACTTTAAAATCGAGGCATGCAGGCAGAACAGCATCATACTGTATTTTGGAGTAGTTTGTTACCGGCATGAATATGATACATAAATCTATATCTGCAGTCATAGCCCGCAGACAATTGTGAAGTGCATGGCAGGATACCAGACTCCAGTGTTTCTTCCGGTCCATTCTTGCGTGGACCATGGAAAGAATGACAGTTAAATGTCTCTGTGCACGCTGTAATTAGTCTAATACCGGAATTGTATTTGCGGTGCCTACAGGAGCGCCACTTTGGCGGCTGCATCATATTCTTAAATTGCTCGCTTAACAGCCCCGGATCTACGATATTTCCGAACGACTGTTTGAGACAGCACGTCAAATTTTTAAAAAATCGACTTTTCAGAAATGTGTTCATTTTGTAGCGTACATCTTTCTGAAGGGTTTGATATATAAAACGTATACGGTAAAGGAAATGTAAGACATGTTATTTGGTCTTAAGTGTGCCAAAGTGCAGTGCCACGCCCCTTCACACAGGATTCTTCTATCGCACGTTAGCGTATTTCGTTCTGTGGAATTCAAACGTGTATATTTTGTAATGGAAGCCAACAAACCTATATTCGGGACAGTAGAAATTAAAATGTTCAGTGATGCCTCTCCTGCTCCCAGTCAGCCGGTTTGCCAATCTATCCCCTTAAAAAAAACTCACAATTAGTACTGGGTAGGATTGTGACCGGGAGAATAAGAACGCTTCAGAAAATTTGCATTCTTTACTGCCTATTAGCTAACAACTTTCACTTTCGTGTGACATAAAATTAAATATAGGAAACATAAAACCACTAAAGACAAGAGGAAAGCAAGACAGTACACATTTCTTCAATCCATAGATCCCAGCATTTTTTTCTGTGTAATCTTGGTACAACTTTATACGCCGTGCTTTCCTTTCTGCGGTAGAATCTATTACCTCACCTAAGTTCATCAAACGTTTTGCAACATGAAAAATTAAAATGTCGTTGTCTAATACTGAAAAAGCTGTTAATATGGATAGTACCCAAGACTGGTGTGGTTCTCGATCTGATCACGTCTATTTTATCATCGTCTACTAGATAAAACGAAATAGGCCTTTCCAATATTGCAGCAATTGTAACACACGCCAAATAAGCGAGACTATTGTGACACAAATGGTCATTTTCATGTACCTCATTACATAAACACGACAGAATATAATTCACGAAATACCAATATCAAATGCCTGTTAGGCCTACTACAAGCAAAAAGTTTTATGTTAGGAAATAGTTTCACATTTCATTCATACGGTCCAGTTTCTCAAACGTGAGATCGAAACGCAGTAGTACGAAATTTTTATATAAATTTGGAATCGTCATATTCTTCCATATAATTTATGTGATGTCCCCGTTTTTCTCCATTCTCGTTCTAACAAAAAACAAATGGTTCAAGTGGCTCTGAGCACTGTAGGACTTAACATCTGAGGTTATCAGTCCCCTAGAACTTAGAACTACTTAAACCTAACTAACCTAAGGACATCACACACATCCATGCCCGAGGCAGGATTCGAACCTGCGACCGTAGCGGTCGCCCGGTACCAGACTGAAGCGCCTAGAACCGCTCGGCCACTGCGACCGGCTAACAAACAACATTGTAATCACTAACTCTGTAACTTTTCCTGCCATTGCCCAAACCTATTCCTCGCTTAACTTCGCTAACTCTGCCAGAATCACTGAATCAGTTATACCGCGTTTATTCTCTGGTCACGTGCTATTACGTATTCGTACAACGCGTTTTCCGCGCTATTCCGAGAACAGAACTTACAGGGGCTGCTAACCGTGGTCTGTACAACTGGTCCTCAGTAGTGTAGCGATCTGGCGAAAATTTTCTGTCAAAATTTCATTTTCTTGGGTATATTGAGAAGATACACGCAATCTTTCTTACCTGTTATTCTTGTTAGTCGTTTATTTCCACTCTGGTAGTTTGAATCTATGGATTTCGCTAATAATTATAACAACGCTGATCATTCGTACACTAACAACCACATAAACAAACAGCGACTGGCATTCAACGGTTCGTGTTTTTTCGCTTAGAGCCTACACCCCATCCCCTTTTGTCTGCGTGAAAGTTTATTTCTAGAAGCGACGGGGATTCCCCTAGCAGAGACACTATGCACGCGCTTACGACTCGTTCAGAAATCAACTTAGGATGTGTTCAAAACCAACTGCGATCCGTTTAAAAATCACATGAATAATCGACAGACCAGCGTGCACTGGATGCTAGGCGCTTTATGAAACAAGGTGTTTTTCTTCAAGTATATGAATTTGTCTGAAATTGCGCCCGGGGCAGTTACCCGGTTTGCCCCCCACCCCCCTCTCCCCTCCCCTTCACCGGGTCCGAGCCTCTGCCTTCATACTGGTTCTTGAATCTTCGACAGTAGGCTTTCGTGGGATAGTCGGTGGTTCCCTCCATGCTTTTAATAGTTTACATTTTTTTAGCATTTCTTCGAAGCTCACCCGTTGGTCTAGCACACCTGTCATTCGCGCTTCCCCTTTTTGTACACTTTCAATTTCGTATGGATCACATACGCTTGAGCAGTTTTCTAGGACGGGTTGTGTAAGTGTTTTGTTAGCAATCTTCTTTACACGCTGACTGCATCTTCCCAGCATGCTATCAACGAACCGAAGTTTGTCACCTGCGTTACCTGCCACTGAGCCATTGTGATAGTTCCATTTCATTGTTATTGTTGTTGTAGCGATCAGTCCGAACAATGATTTGATGTAGATATCTCCATACTAGTCTACCCTGTGCAAGCCTCTCCATCTTTCCATTTCATATCCCTACAAATTGTGGTAGTCAGGTGACTTATCCCATTTGTGACTGATATTATGGTCATAGGCCACCACATTATGTGAAGTGCACAATTTTACATTTTGAAAATTTAAAGCAGCTGTCGGTCTTTGCACCACTTTGAGATCTTCTCAAGATCAGCCTGGATACATGTGCAGCTTTTTTCAGGTAGTTCTTCATTGCAGATAACTGCATCATCTAAAGCAATCTGTGGTTATTATTAATACTGCCTGCCAGGTATTAAATGTGCAGTATGGACAGCACAGGTCTCAATATATTTCTGGAGAATGTGTGAAGTTATTCTACATCTGTCGATGCTAGATCCTCCTAACAAGAAGTCCTTCCTAAATTTATTTATACTGCAATCTAGATGATATGGTATGTGTACGAAATGTACTATTGATCATAACAACCTCGCAAAGGCGTGTTGAAGTATCATTTGGGAATTGATGATGCGAGAGATTTCTGCTCATCCATTTTTACACATTGCAAAATTCTCTTAAGAATAGGAGGAGTTATGAAGGAGAAACTTTTCAGTTTGTTTTAAAATTTAACTTTACTGTCTATCAGACGTTTTATCTTACTGGATAAATGATTTTTTTGGTGGCAGTATTTTGAACCTCTTTTTGTACCAAAGACAACGTTAATGTGGTGTAATGAACGCCATTTTTTCTTCTTGTATGGTAATTATGTACATCATTGCTCCTTTCGAACTGTAGTGGGTTATTTACAACTAGCTTCATGAGGGAATAACTGTACTGTGAAGCAGTAGTCAGAATGTCTAACTTTGTAAAAATGTGTTTACAAGATCGTCATAAGTGAGCACCAAATATAATTATTGCCGCACGTTTTTGAGCAATGAAGACTTCCTTTGTTAAAGATGAGTCACCGTACAACATTATCCCATATGACATCAATGAATAAAATATGCAAAATATTTCGACTTTTAATTTACTGATACGTCTCTCTCCAAGATTTGCAATGACCTGAAGTGTAGATGTGGCTTAATTAAGTTGTTTTGGTGTTCCAAAATGTGTTTTCCAGTTTAATTCTTATCAATGTGGACACAAATTTTTTTGAAGTTCCTACCTTAGTCGTAAATGGTCAGAATGTGGCCATATTTACATGTGTAATGTGAATGTAAAGTAACTCGTTCCACATCACTACAGTTAATCTTACAAATGGTTCTTGGAACATGAAATTGATTGACATATCGCTACAAATTGTTACACCCAAGTATTTTTGTGAGTTGACTGATTCCAGCCGTGACTCATCGATATTTTAGACATAGGATACTACGTTTTTCCGTTTTGTAAAGTGCAAAATTTTACATTTCTGAACATTTAAATCAATTTACCAATCTTTAAACCATTTTAAAACCTTATCATCATCTGACTGAATATTTGTACAGCTTCTTTCAGATATTACTTCATTATTGGTAATTGCATCATCTGGAAAAAAAAATCTGCGAGGTCATTCATATACGCAGCTTAAACACAAAGGTACCAACACATTTCCCTGGGGCACGCCTGAAGTTGACAGACAGCAAGGTAACATGCTCCGTCCTGTAATCCTCAATCTAGTCACAAACTTCGCATGATATCTCACACGATTGTACTTTCGATAATAAATACTCGTATATAAGTGCTACTGAGTCAAATGCTGTTCGGAAGTCAAGAAATACTGCAGCTACCTGACTTCTTGATCCGTGGCTTTCAGGATGCCATGTGAGAAGAACATGTCTCATCTACGACGAATTCATTAGATCGACCCCGGACTGGATAAGGATGAAACAGAAAATTCTCAACTAAACCATCCCAGCATTCACCTTAAATAATCATCAATAACCAAGGAAAGTCTACGAATTTTGGAAGACCGAACAGCGATTTCAAGACTGCTTCTCAAATGCAAGTTCAGAGTCTTCATCTTTATTAGTGATGGAGGCAACCGAATGAAAAGAATCGATTCAATCGGTTGTGATTTTACATAACAATTGAATTATTCATTCCTTCTTGTGAGTCAAACCACTCTGTGGGAGGTTACTTACTTAATCCTCGGCTCTACACCTTGAAGGGCCTTGGCCTCCATCACAATATCCTGCCATTGTATTTGGTCCATAGATTTTCGTCTACATCCTCTGACACACAGCTTTTTCATGTCTTCTTCAGGTCCGTCCACCCATCTCTTTCTGGAACGTCCCTTCCATCGTCTGCCTCCAGCCTTGCCATCAAAAATTTTAATGGTGGCGACAAAAAGTTGTTCTAGTTCTGCATTCATACGGATGCACCAACCTTCTTGATCGTATAATGGGCCATTTATCTTACGCAGAACCTTTCTGTCCCAATCTTAAAGGATCCTCTCCTCATTTGCAGTCATGGTCTGTGTGTCGGCACCGTACATAACAACCAGTCATGATTGTTTAGTAAATGATTTTAGATTTTCGTGGTAGAAGCGAGCTCCTAAGCGTGGGTAGTGTGCCAAAGTAGCATCTGTTGCCTACTGCTGCTATTGTAGCTTTAACCTCGCCGCTAATGCCATTCGTCTTTGTGATAGTGGATCCAAGGTACTTGAGGTCTCTCACCCTTTCAAACTTCTTGTCGGCTATCCTGAGATTTGGTAGGTCTCGTTCGTTGGTCATTGACATATATTTGGTCTTTTCGACATTGACTACCAGGCCAAGTTCCCTTGTACATCTCTCCAGTTGTTGATAGGAATCGGTTAGCACAGCAGTGTTTCGTGTGAGTAATGTCACATCGTCTGCGTGAGCTAGGTACTGCAGTGAATGATTAGAAATGGTTCCTTCTATATTTAACTCTGTCTGACTTACTACTTTTTCTAGGCAGACTTTGAATAGCGGTGAGGAGCTATTATCACCCTGTCTCAGTCCCTTCTTCACTTCCGCTTCTCTGGAGATTTCGTCTTGTATTTTTACTTTACAATTGGTTTCACTGAGGATCGTCATAGTAAGTTTGACGAACTTGTTAGGTATTCCAGCTTCTTCCATTACAATCTGCAATGCCATCCTTGACACGCTATCATAGGCTTGTTTAAAATCGATATAAAGCTGGTGTATGTTTATTTGATGTTCATGACATTTTTCAAGTAGTATGCGTAGTGTGAATATCTGGTCAGTTGATGACCAATTTCTTCTAAAGCCACTCTGATGGTCTCCAATTCTCTCTTCCACATAGGGAATGAGCCTTCTAATTAGGATCTTGGAGAACACTATATGTAGTATTTAGCAGGGAGATTCCTTGGTAGGTCTGGCAGTTTAATTTATCACCTTTTTTATGCATGGGGCACATTATAGCCGTCTTCCACTCTAATGGCATGCTCTCGTCCTGCTATACGCTCAGTACTATTTTATGTATTGCTTTCCACAGTGTTTGATTTGATTTGACATGATTTTGGCAGGGAAGCTAAAACAGCTTTGATCTAACCCGCCACTGCCCGCACCGAAACCGAGTTTATTGTGCGGTATCGCTCCCTGTAAATCTAGTAAAGCCAACCAATGCCCTTAAATAGTGCAAGGAGTCTCTTTACCAGTTCTTTGTTAGACACGATTTCTTCAGGTCTAGTTGTCCCGAAAACTATGTGTCTCTTGCTTTCCAACGCAATGCATTCGAAGATTAGGTGTGATTCAGTTTCTTCACTCTTATCACATATCCTACATTTAGGGTCTTCTTCCGTTATACCCATTGTATGTAGGTGATTTCTGAAATTCCCATGGCCGGTCATCAATCCAACCATGAGTTTAATCTCTTTCCTGTTCAAGCCCAGAATTACAGAGCTTCTTTTAAAACACGATTTTGGCATCGTTACCTTGGCATGTTTTTGTTTATAGACCTTGGTCCAGTATTCTACGTGCTGTCTTCTGAGCCAGTTCCGTAGTTCTAGTTTGATTATAGCCTTGATGATTGTCAGGACAGGTTCCGGTCCAATGAGTGGCATCTTTGCCCCCATCCTGGCCATCCGTCGGCTTGTTCATTGCCACCGATCCCTGAGTGGCCAGGGACCCACGCTAGGTTTATCCTATTGCTTCCCACTAGCTCTATCAGAACCTTGTGATATTCTGCAACAATCTTAGATCTTGTTGCAGTAGCTGCCAATGATTTGAGGGCTGCCTGGCTTTCTGAATAGATGTAGATGCTATGATCCTTGCAGCACCTACGCACATTCTCCTCCACAAACGCCCTGATTGCAGTGATTTCGGCTTGGAATACCGAGGCCAGTTTTCCTAGAGAGATGATGCCCCCCAGTCTTGGCTGAACCCCGTACACCCCAGCTCCAGCACCTTGGTCTAATTTCGACCCGTCAGTGAACCAGATAATGTCCCCCATATGGTGTCGAACTGTTTTTTCCCCACTGCTTAGCCAAGCAGGCCACTCTCTGCACCTTTGCAACCTCCTTAGCTGCAGCCAGCTGTTCTACCTTTTTCTCATCTCACTACGACCCTGTAGGAGATCCTACGTCTAACCACTATGGTGTATATCCAGTGCCACAAGCTCTTCTGGTACTCATTAGAGTACATTTTGCCTTGAAGCAGATGCTCTTAATGTGAGGGGTCCATGTTAGTTTCTCATCTAAGGTTACCTCTAGATATTTCGCTATCCCCTTCACAGGTAGATTTTCATCGAAAAGCCTTAGATTCCAACTTGAGTGTTGGATATGCTTCTTCGTGAATGGTACCACCAACTGTCTTCTTAGGATTAATCCTTAGAACCTGTTTCCTGCATCAGTCTTGCACAATGTCCAGCACACCTTGTGCCATATTCTTGACTGTGTCAGTAAATTTGCCAAGTATTACTATGACAAGGTCATCTGTGTATCCTTGGCAAAAGATTTGTCTGGAATTTAGTTCCTCAATAAGTTCGTTCACCACTAGATTCCACAATAAAGAGGACAAAATGTTTCCTTGTGGACAACCTCTAGTGGTGTTAATTACCATCTTTTCATTCGTCATGGTGGCCTCTACCTTCTTTCCACAAAGCATGGCCCTAGTCCACCTACTTGTAGTGGTCCCTATGTCATGCACCTCTGCTGCCCTAACCACGGAATCGAAAGTTATGTTATTAAAAGCACCCTCAATGTCCAGGAAGATGCAAAGGGCTATTTCCTGAAAGTGAAGTGCTTTCTCCACTTCCCCAAAGAGTTGGTGGAGAGTTATCTCACATGGTTTAGCTGGTTGATATTCATGTTGGTTTGAATGCAGAGGAGCCTTAGTTAGCCTCCTCTCCCCAACATGTACATTAACCAGTTTTTCCAATGTTTCAAGACTGAAGGAGGACACACTGATTGGTCTCATATCCTTGGCCTTGGTATGATCAATTCTCCCTGGCTTTTGAATAACGACAACCTTCACTGCCCTCCAGGCATTGGGAATGATTCCTGCTGCTAGGCTAACCCTGAATAACCTGCTTAGGACTCATATAAGATTGTCTCCTGCTTGTTGCAGGAGAGCTGGAAAGATTCCATCTGGGCCAGGTGACTTCAATGCTTGGAATGTTCCCATGGCCCATTGGATTTTACTGAAATCGTCACACTCCTTGGCTGATTCCCAGTCCTCTCTTAGAAAGCCTGAGAACCATTGTCTCTCAGGGATCGCAATCTGGTCTGCGTTATCCGCCAGAGCATATTGAGAGAAGTGAGTTTTGAGGAGAAATTCCAGCGTCTCATGTGCTGTCTTCGTGTCTTCCCCTTCCTCAACGTACCTCCTGGATATAGTTGGTACTCTAGTGAGGATTTTGTGAAGTCTGCCTTGAGCAGCCATGCCCTCCACTTCCTCACAGAATGCCTCCCAGGATGCCTCCTTTGCTTGTGTAATTGCAAGGTTGTAGTTGACAAGGGCCTCACGATATTTTGCCCATTGTCTTTTACGTCACGCAAGGTTAAACAGTCTTAGTACCTGTCTTCTTTGCATTTCCAAATTGTTGTTCCACCAAGGCACATTCATATTTGTGCACTTTATGGTGACTGAGCAGTTGTCCTGGTATGAGGACACTGTGACAGAGGTTACAGCCTCGACTACTTCCTCAAACTTTACTGGATTCCTTATCCAGGTTTTAATTTCTGATAAGCTTAAGTCAACGGCCCTCCTATATCAGTCTGTTTTCCTGGGATTCCTATAGACACTGGTCTGTCTGATTCCCATTTCAACCTTGAATTTAATATACCTGTGGTCCAATGAGGATGGATCTAATGCCACATGCCATTGTTTGACGTAGCTGCCCATCATCATGGAATCAAAGGTTATGACAATTACTTCTTCCCTTCTGATGCTCCTGAATGTAGGTTCATCACTTATATTCAGGACCTCCAAGTTGTTAGACAAGAGAAATTCAAGAAGATACTCACCTCTATCGTTGGTGTCCTTGCTGCCCCACACTAGGTTGTGGGTATTGGCATTGCATCCAACCAACAGTTAGTCCCCTTGCTGATGGCAAGCTTCCATCAGTCTCCTCTCCTACAAAGGAGGAGGAGAGCTGTCTTTGTAAGGAAGGTATGCTGAGGACAAAACAACTTCCCTCGTGATACCTTCCTCACATTACTGTATCCTGATGGTTACCATATCCCTGTAACAGAAACCCATCATTGGCACGAAAGAAATTCCATTTCTCACATAAATGCCTGTTCCAGAGCCTCTTAGATTTCTAGCATAAATCAACTTACTTCCAGTACCACAGAGGCCAGATACACCCCCTTTATATAAGTAGGGTTCTTGTATCAGGGCCACGTCCACTTCCTGTCTCCCCAGGTGATAGGTCAGGGCAGCAGTGGTCCCTTTACTGTGCTGCAGATTAATCTGCAGCACCTCAAGTCTCCATCTTGCTGCCATCATTGCTTTTGATGTCTTTGATTACCCTGAAGGCGACCAGTGAGAACCCTGAAAACAATTTCAGGTCTTGCTCTCAGGGACTTCTGTCCAACCTCCACCACCAGGGTTCGTCCTTCCAGTACAGGCTTCTGGTTGATTACTCTCCAATCCTCTGTCGAGACTTTTGGGTTCTGGACACTTATTTCCTCGAACAGTCTTTGGAGAGACATCCTTAAGGATCTTTGGTACCCATATTGATACCTTTGCAGTCTTAAGGAGTTCAGCTGCCGTCTTGACCAGCAGCTTTGCATCCTCCCACAGGGATATGGCTCAAATGGCTCTGAGCACTATGCAACTTAACTTCTGAGGTCATCAGTCGCCTAGAACTTAGAACTACTTAAACCTAACTAACCTAAGGACATCACACACATCCATGCCCAAGGCAGGATTCGAACCTGCGACTGTAGCGGTCGCTCGGTTCCAGACTGCAGTGCCTAGAACCGCACGGCCACTCCGGCTGGCCCCACAGGGATATCTTGGACACCTTGTTCTTGAGCCATTCCACTGTATGCACCCCCTCACAGACAAAAATGAGGGCACCATGATCTAGATAGACCCTCCTGGATTTGGGTCCTGGACTATCATCCCTCTCCCCCCTCCCCCAATCTTTTCAAAGAGGGCCATCTGCACAAGCTCCTCCAGCTGCAAGGTGATGCTTACCAATGGAAAGCCTTCTTGGATAACCGCCATGCTACAAACCGAGACTGCAGTACTATAGGTCTGTTTCCCTATTTCTTGCCTCAGCTTTTTCTGGACTCATTTATCCTAAGAGGAGAGTCTTAGATTCCTTCCTTATCCTCTTGTTACCTGTCTTTGACGTTGAGGGGGTCTGCATCTCACCTTCAATCTGTGACAGTTTTTTCTTGGGGGCCTTGGGCTCAAGCCCTTTTAATTCCCTTGACTTTTGTTTTGGAAGCCATTCATTTCCTTGGAGGTTGCTCGGTATCCCTGAGGCTCCGTTTGTTACACATCTTCCTATGTGCCACGCACCCCTCATCATGGATCGCATCACACCTTGGGTTGGGGAAGGGATTTCGGTAAGGACTAGGAGTGGATAAGGAAGACAGGACGTTGTGGGGCACTCTTAGTCTGGTCCATCAGCTAAGGCCTTTCTCGCAGTAGGTCCTACCTTCGGCATAGTCCTCAGCTTCATGTGGATACGCAAGCCTCTCCACCTGCATGGACAGTTCGTCAAATTGGAGTCCCCCGGAGAGGTTCCACAGTTTTTCCTCACCAAATTTGGGAAGTTCCTCCTGGATCTGACATTCGCCAGGTGCCTTATTGGTTTTTTAAGTCTTAATAGTTTGTATCACATCTTCCAGTGTGGATTCTGAAGTTACGACCTCTGATCCTTAATAAGTTATTTCCATCAGTTCCTCTCGTTCTAATTCTTCTACTTTTGTGTTCGGTAACTTCTGGAAGATTCTGCCATCTGTCAAATATTTTATTACTTTCCCCTATCAGATCCCCTTCTTTACATATTTGTTCTGGTTTGAAACCCAGTTTGCCGGCCGAAGTGGCCGAGCGGTTAAAGGCGCTACAGTCTGGAACCGCACGACCGCTACGGTCGCTTCGAATCCTGCCTCGGGCATGGATGTGTGTGATGTCCTTAGGTTAGTTAGGTTTAAGTAGTTCTAAGTTCTAGGGGACTGATGACCACAGCAGTTAAGTCTCATAGTGCTCAGAGCCATTTGAACCATTTTTGAAACCCAGTTTTTCCTTCTTTAATCATTTGGTACATTTCACGTATTTGCTTCTCTTTCCCCAACTTTTCAATTTCATCTATTTTTTTTCTTGTGCTCTTTTCTTCTGTCTGCAAACCGTCTTAGCTACATGGAGCTTCTCATTATATTCGTTTAGATTTTCTCTAGTTCTTCTCTGAAATAATTTCATTCATGCTATGTTACACTCTGCAGTTCTTCTCATACATTTTTCGTCAAACCAATCCGCCTTACTTTGAGCCTGTACGTGTCCCAAAACCCTTCCAGCTGCCTCGAGAATTGCAGTCTTATATCGTTTCCACATTATTTCAGTGGGTTCATTTGACGTGTCAGTATCGTTCCTAATCCCCACTTCTATTTTCGTCTGATATGCTCTCTGTATTTATTCTAACTGCAGTTTCTTAATGTCAAAACTCTTTTGTTTGAGGCCTCTTTGTTTACTAAGCAGTGAGATCTTTTGACTATACTTAATTCTCACTAGATGATGGTCTGAATTATAGTCAGCTGCGCGATGGCTCCTGACATCCATTATGTCAAGTCCATGTCTCCAGTCAATCAATATATGATCTATCTGATTTACAGTTTTGTACATCTGGCGACATCCATGTTTCTTTGTGTATCTTTGTCTGTGGGAAACATGTACTGCTGACAGTCGTGTTTTTGCTTATACCGAAATCTACAACGCTAAGTCCATTGTCACTTGATATTTCATGGAGGCTATGTCTTCCTATAGTTGTAGGCCTCTTCTTTTCCTATTTTTGCATTCAAGTCTCCTGTTGGTATCTTAATATCATGTTTGGCAGCCTGTTCATCCATGCCATAAAAGTCGTTCTTCTGTTGTTCATCTGCCTCCTCTGTGGGTGTATGTACATTTATCATTGTTATGTTGAAAAATTTTCCTCTTAATCTTAACATGGAAATACGTTCAGTTATTGGTTTGAAGTGCATCATCGCATGTTTCAGTTCTTTAGCGACCACAAAATCTGTTCCAAATGTATTCGTCCTCCCGCCACTATAGAAGATAGTGAAATTTCCCGAGCCAATTGTCACCTCCCTTCCACCTAATTTTCTGGAGAACCAACATTTTTATACCGTAGTTGTTTACTTGCGTTAGCAGCTGATGTAGAGCTACAGCTTGGTATAGGCTTCACAGATTCCATTTTCCTATGTACATCACAGAGCGAGGAGGCGCAGTGGTTAGCTCACTGGACTCGCATTCGTGAGGACGACGGTTCAATCCCGGGTCCGACCATCCTGATTTAGGTTTTCAGTGATTTCCCTAAATCGCTCCAGGCGAATGCCGGGATGGTTCCTTTGAAGGGCATGGCCGACTTCCTTCCCCATCCTTCCCTAATCCAATGAGACTGATGTCCTCACTGTTTGGTCTCTTCCCCCAAACAAACCAACCCCTATGTACATCTTTCTTATCCTTTTTTGTTTACTGGGATCATCATCAAAATATCTGTCCAGCTTATTCCTTTGTTAGCATTCGCAACAATTGATTTTTACAGGAGAAGATTGTTGATATTCTGCCCAACCGTTTGGGTGGTTGCCCCTTACAGCTCATGGGGTAGCTGGCTTTATTTTCAGAGGAGCATTTGTAGATCCCTCTACTGACTGCAAGGAAGCAGCTGATGATTGGGGGCTCCTCTGCCTTTCTTCCAAGCCACTGGCCTTCATACCTGCTGGTTTTGGTCCGCCCCAGGTATTTTATTTCCCTGGTACGTTCCATATCTGCAGAGTGTTCCCCTCTCCACCACCCGGGTAGTTACCCGATGAGGGACCAGCAACCCCACACAAGACTCTGTGGGAGCAGCCGAATGAAAACAACCAGAGTCAGTTGTTTGTAGGTTTATGTATCGGTTGAATTATTATTCATTCATTTCTTTTGAGTGAAACCACTCTGTAGGAGCCGCTGAATGAAAACAGTCGAATCAGCTGGTTGGACTGCTCATTCTTTCTTTTCCCCAGTCTGTGGGAGCAAACAAATGAAAACAATCGAATCAGTCAGTTGTAGATTTACATACCAGTTGGATTATTATTAATTGATTTCTTTCTAGTGAAACCAGTCTATAAAAGCAACAGAATGAAAACAATCGACACAGTCCTTTATAGTTTTGAATACTGACACAGATGTTCATTCTTTCTTTTCAAGTGAAACAGGCAGTAGTTTTTCTGTCGATTGAACCATGTATTAGTACTCTAAACTGAAGCCTTTCTTTAGCGTTTTAGTTGACTGGTCTATCCATTTATTCGTTGGATGAAAGCAATCTTCAGTACTTTCATTAGCCGAACTAAAGCAGTAGTATTCAGCCAGCGTGTATATGCCCCCAGCGGGTACCCCAAAAGTAAAATAAACGTTATACATATTCATTTAATTATGTAATGAATAGACTAATTCTTCTTTTCATTATTTAAAACTGATTAATGTATTGCTGTGGATTAAATGGCTCTAGATGGGATTTACAAATGGTTCAAATGGCTCTGAGCACTATGGGACTTAACTTCTGAGGTCATTAGTCCCATAGAACTTAGAACTACTCAAACCTAACTAACCTAAGGACATCACACACATCGGTGCCCGAGGCAGGTTTCGAACCTGCGACCGTAGCGGTCGCGTGGTTCCAGACTGTAGCGCCTAGAACCGCTCGGCCACCCTGGCCGGCCTGGAATTTACATGTGACTAATTAAACTTATGTATCGTTGGGTCTACAAAGTTGAACATAAATGTTTCCCAAGGATATCTGAAGAAGGAAGGAACATTACTATATTTTAGCGACTGTTTGCCTTCTGTTTTACCGAAAAGGTGTGAGATGTCAATTAATTACAAACTGTTTGAATTAAGCCCTTAAAGTTTTATTCAGCCATTTATTTGTTTGGAAGGTAAATGCAGGGTGTCCGTTTCAAAACTCACGCTTCAAAGAGCCAAGAAAGAAAAATGGAGTAGATATGATACTGAAATTGTACTATATGCGCGAGCGTCTCAAAGAATTTAGATTCCCGCGTCAGACGCTAGAGTGCAGAATGATGTCACGAAGTGAAAATGGCTACATCACAGCAGTGCAAACAAGCAGCATAGTAGTCTGGTTCGCAGAAACAAAATCACCGATTACTGTGCAAAGAAATTATTGTAGGTTGTGTGGATTATGTAAAAACAATTAAGGAATGGTATCGTAAATCCCTGGCAATTAGAAGTGTTCTGAAACATTCTGGCAGCGCACGTTGTAGTGTTTCGGAAGAGACAGCGGAGGACACCAGACAAGTGTTTCTCAGAAGCCCACGTCAGTCAGTTCGGTAGGCATCTAGACAACTTAATGTACCCGGAATAACAGTGTGTCGTGTAGTACACCAGCGTCTTCGTCTGTATGCTTACAAAGTGCAAATTTCTGCAACATCTGATGCCAAAAGACAAATCACGCGAACAACAATTTGCTACAGATATCCTGCAGTGTACTGACAGGAATGCCAGCTTCATGGAAAGATGTTTATTCTCAGATGAGGCAAACCGTCATACATCAGGAACGGTTGGTCGGCATAATGTTCGAATTTGGGGCTCACAAAATCTGCACACTATGACTGAACATGTTTGTGGTAGCCCTAAATTGAATGCCGTGCGTGAACTAATGCGTGACAGGACTGCTGCACTGTTCTTTTTTTGCAGAAAACACAGTTGAGTGGGTCAGTGTATCTGGACATGTTGGAGCAGTATGTATATTTTAGATAAAAGACTTGCAATCCAACGTCATCTTTCAAGAAGATGGAGTTCCGCCACATTGGTCAAGGACTGTTTTCAAGTTCCTGGATACGATATTTCCCAATCGCTGGATCTGACACGGGGATCAATGCCTCAATGTCTCCACGTCCCCCCCCTCCCCTCCCCTCCCCACGACATTGCCTCACTTGATTTATTCTTGTGGGAATTGGTGCAGAACCATCTCTATGTGACCAAATTGGACCGTAATCTTATGTTAAGACGTGATACCACTGATGCGATTACACCAGTGACAGAGGATATGTTATGAAGAACATGGCAAGAAAATGAATACAGACTCGATATTCTTTGTGCTGCAGATGGTTCGCATGTAGAGGTGCACTAATGATTATTAAATAACTTCTTTGAGATGCTGTAGCAAATGGTGCAATTTCATTATTATATCTACTGGAGCTTTTTTCCCCTGTGCCTTTGAAATGTGGGAGGTTGGAAAGGTTGGTTGGTTGGTTGGTTTGGGGAAGGAGACCAGACAGCGTGGTCATCGGTCTCATCGGATTAGGGAAGGATTGGGAAGGAAGTCGGCCGTGCCCTTTCAGAGGAACCATCCCGGCATTTGCCTGGAGTGATTTAGGGAAATCACGGAAAACCTAAATCAGGATAGCCGGACGCGGGATTGAACCGTCGTCCTCCCGAATGCGAGTCCAGTGTCTAACCACTGCGCCACCCCGCTCGGTAGGTTGGAAAGGGACACGGTGCATATTGTGCAGAAAATTACGTTACTGGGTGCAAATCATGCTGCTGCAGACAGATGTCTGTTTATATTTTACAACCTTTGAAAAGCAGGAGACGTAGTATTTGATGGGCACAAGGAAGTACTACTCACATTCACATATTGTTACTTCAGTTTCAGAGCAAAGGCTGTATGTAGCCATCACTGTAAACTGGGGTTGGCCAAGAATTCAGCTCGTCATCCGTACCCTGGCACAAATGACATATCGCTCAGCGTGACTGCACATTTCCACCACCACCATGGCACACTGAGTGTGAGGAAAGGATAGAAGGGAAAACTACAAATGCATCGCATTTTAATAGCAGTGCTACTACACTGAATACAACTTGATTTTGTATTTCACATTTCTGAACAATATGTTCACCACATCTTCTGATGTTCATGTTTATTTACGCGGCGTTACTATTTTTTGTTTGGTTACGACGTTTTACAATAGGTGTCTAGAAAATGCGTTGCAAAATTTTGCAACGTAATTTGTAAAGAAACAGTATTCATGACACTCAAATAAATAAAAAGATCTTGGACTATCATCATGTAAAAATAGACGCCCGTAAAAGCAACTGGTTGAAGCTAATTCATTATAAATTACTTTCAGTTTTAAGAGTTGCAGTGTTCTAATGCGACCACAGCGGGCAAGAATTAATTGATACGAGAAAGAACAGCAAAAAACACGGCAATGAGATACGACGAACTCTCAGTCGACAAGCAATTAGGATTTTCGTAGCGATTTTTGGCCACTGGCGCGTTATTCGCGTGTTACTCAAATTCAGCGACGGTGAAATGGTATTTCGCGTGCGTGGAGAAAAGCTTCACTGTTCCCCGTTTCGAGCTGCAAATCCGAGGCGAGCCGAGCGTTGGTGCTGTCATCAGAAAATGTGTCCTGGGCAGGGTACAATGCGAACACCTCTCTCTCTCTCTCTCTCTATCTCTCTCTCTCTCTTTCTCTTTTGTCCTCTCTCTCTCTCTTTCCCACGAATTGATTTCGACGGGCTGGATTGAACCCAATCGTGGGCCGCATCTGTCCCGCGGGCCGCCGGTTGCCCACCCGTGACTTACGTCACCTTAATGGAAACACCAGGCTCAAATGTCAAAAATTTAAGAAAAGGATATATTACTACTTACCATAAATATGATACGTTAAGTTTCAAACAGGCGCAATTAAGAAACTTACACATAAGCGTTTGGCCACAGACTTCGTCAGAAAAAGAAAAAGAAACGCACACCATTCATCCACACAAGCAAGCAATGCTGGCCCGAGCTGTCGGAGTTGGTGGTCATGTGTGAATGAATTCTTTGTGGTTCTCTTTCTTTTTCTGACGAAGGCTGTGGTCGAAAGCTAATGTGTGTTTTTTAATTGTGCCTGTCTGAAACTTAATGTGTCATCTTTACAGTAAGCAGCAATCTATTCTTTTCTTATACTGTTTGCATTATCTTAAGTTAGTCTGTGTCGCTTATTGATTCAGCTGTGAAATAAGGGTCCTGTGATGTTGAATGAAAGGTTTTTGGAAGGTATGTTTCCTCCATTTTGGCTGTGTCAACATCTGCCTCCTAGAATGTACTCCCCTGATGGATCTGGTACAGGAAGACGGTCGCCAGGTGGAATTGGATGGACAGACACAAAGTTGGGTATGTGATGTTCAACCTGTTCCTTCTTCAGACCTTTGTGTATAACAGATACTGTGCAGAAATGGCAGCTAGTCGCTTACCTGACTAAATTACAGGGATGGCAAAGGGCACTGAACGTCCAGTTTTATTGATCTATTCACGTAAATTTGAAAAATAGGATTATAGCAAATACAGCATGCCCCCTATTTGTAGTCGTCACCTAAGTTCACACCAAAATCATGGTGGTGGGCTGCCTTTAGTAGTGAAGAAGAGTCCGTGCAGAATTACATGGCCAATAGATGCGCAGTCAATGGCGCACACGTGGAGAGTGGTATGGTGAGGGTTACAGAGAGGCACTGCAGGAGTAATGCCGAGCACTGGAGGGGAAGTGCCGTTGTAAACTGAAGCCTACGCTCACATTTTTTGTAAATATTTACTGGAGCCCCTCCACGCGCATACTTGCTTGGTAACCATTCAAGAATGTCACCATCGCTTCGGTTAGTTGTAAAACGAATTTTGCTGCAAATGCAACAATAGCAGCGATTTATTTTCGCCTGGCATGTTAACCGTTCGTAATCTTGAGAGAAGCGTCATGACTGGCCAATTTTGAGTAAAACCTGCACATTTCTCTTGTTGCCATGTTAAAATTTACTTTTTCCAAAACACCATATAATTGACACCGTGTCACCTAACTGACATCTTGTGCAGACGCAATCGCGAGAGAATTTTGAAACAGTTGTGTATTAAGTTTATAAGTGAGGAACTGAGGAAAAGTAAGGTCAGTAGATTATGAAAAAGCACATCCTCGATACAAAAATAAACGGCTTCATTTATGTTGTTACAAAGCCGACAGCATTTCTCGTTTCAGCATCTATGACCCTTAAAGTTACATTTTTTCATCAAAGATGTCTGTAGCCAGTGGAATAACACGACAGATAATTAAGTTTTGCCTAATAACCATGTGGCAAAATATTCTCCTCTTTTTGCATGCAATCATTTGCCAAACTCTCATTTCGATATCTCAAACTGTACATGAAATATGAGGAATTTTGTGGATATTTCACTCTGGTTTTGGCACTGGCACACGAAGTCGCAAATGAGTGTGCAACGTCAGATCAATTTTCTTGAGGTTGGTGATAGGTAGACCTCCCCCAAAGTCTAAACAAAAATCCAATCTGTTAGCTAAATTTCATACGCAGCAACATATAATATGCAACAAAAGCAAAATCATAACTGTTGTGTTCGCAGTTTTTCACAACACAACTTTTATTGATGTAAGTTCACAAGGTTGATGACTGAACATACAAACGAAAGGTAACAATAACGAAAAAAGTCTCCTAATTGAGGCAAACAAAAGTTCATTTCTTATTTTCCACAAAGATTCGTGGTAACACACACACTAGTAACAGTCCAATTCCGAGACGAAGACGTAATCTTTGACAGTTGCAGTACACGAGGTCGGCATCCGGCGTGAACTGAACTTCGGGCCTGGTTCTAGCTCCTAAATAGCTATCTCCAGCCAATCAGATTTCGGTGTAGTGATACTTCCTGCAGGCCGTGGCTCGAGCTACCCCCGGCAGGAAGTAGTGCTCGGAATGTTTGTTTCCATTATCTTGTGTGTAAATAACCGGTGTTGACCATGGTGATTTTGGGTACGCCTTTGGGCGTAGACAAACTTGTCCTCTGTGGTGTTATATGGGTTGCCGGCCCTCAGGGGATACCTTGGCTCCGGTATAGCAATAACGATTGCTATTTTTCATTGCAAACTTTTCCGAATTTCGCGCAGTGCCTTACTTCCATGCAAGTATCACAATAACTATGACTATGAACGAAATGATTGGCACATTATCATGAAACCGACACATAAAGTTACAAGTAACGCAAAAATGAGTTGTTTTTTGCCAAGCAGTCATGGACTGTGCGGCTGGTCACGGCGGAGGTTCGAGTCCTCCCTCGGGCATGGGTGTGTGTGTTTGTCCTTAGGATAATTTAGGTTAAGTAGTGTATAAGCTTAAGGACTGATGACTTTAGCAGTTGAGTCCCATAAGGTTTCACACACATTTGAACATTTTTTTTTTTTTTTTTCAAATAGTTTCTGTAAAATCGTTTGTGAAAGATTGCAGGGCGTGCGCCTCGATTGCTTCATCACCAACCGACCAAAAGCGCGCAAACACTGTTGGCCTCCCTTTCCGAACGAACGAATGAACTCGCCCAGCGCTTTGGACGAAAACTGGTCACTGCGCATTGGCTACCGAATCCTCTTGTCTTAGACTCTAATATGGCGTTTCTGTCTGGCAAATGCCCACAGATATAGCAAAATTTGTCAGCATGGTTTACACATTTAGGTGACATTATTGCTATACTAGCTGAGTCTGCTGGCGAAATCAAAACTTGAACAACAAAAGGACATTTTTAGTTTCACTACAGACAATCTACAAACAAATAACGAAATCCAAAAAGCTATACATAACGAAATAAGTAAGATGTACATTGATATTTTAACATAATGAAGCATCCCATGCTTACATATTATGAAAACAGTTATGCACTGTATCTCAGAAAAAAAAGCTAACGAAACGTTTTAAGTGTCATATTCGTGTTTTGCATCCCCAGATACATGAGGAATAGTTGTTGTATTCAAATGAGTCACTCCCAAATACATAAGGAAAAGCTGTTGTTTTCAATGTTTCATATTTTCGTTACTGACCTATATTATCTATCTTAGAGTTACAGTTGTTGTTGTGGTCTTCAGTCCTGAGACTGATTTGATGCAGCTCTCCATGCTACTCTATCCTGTGCAAGCTTCTTCATCTCCCAGTACCTACTGCAACCTACATCCTTCTGAATCTGCTTGTGTATTCATCTCTTGGTCTCCCTCTACGATTTTTACCGTCGACGCTGCCCTCCAGTACTAAATTGGTGATCCCTTGATGCCTCAGAACATGTCCTACCAAGCGAGTCCTTCTTCAAGTCAAGTTGTGCCACAGATTCTTTTTCTCCCCAGTTCTATTCAATACCTCCTCATTAGTTATGTGATCTACCCATCTAATCTTCAGCATTCTTCTCTAGCACCACATTTCGAAAGCTTCTATTTTCTTCTTGTCCAAACTATTTATCGTCCATGTTTCACTTCCATACATGGCTACACTCCATACAAACACTTTCAGAAATGACTTCCTGACACTTAAATCTATACTCGATGTTAACAAATTTCACTTCTTGAGAAAAGCTTTCCTTGCCATTGCCAGTCTACATTTTATATCCTCTCTACTTCGACCATCATCAGTGATTTTGCTCCCCAAATAGCAAAACTCCTTTACTACTTTAAGTGTCTCAGTTCCTAATCTAATTCCTTCAGCATCACCCGACTTAATTCTACTACATTCCGTTACCCTCGTTTTGCTTTTGTTGATGTTCATCTTACATCCTTCTTTCAAGACACTGTCCATTCCGTTCAACTGCTCTTCCAGGTCCTTTGCTTTTCTCTGACAGAATTACAATGTCATCGGCAAACCTCAAAGTTTTGATTTCCTCTCCACGGATTTTAATTCCCTCTCCGAATATTTCTTTTGTTTCCTTTAGTGCTTGCTCAGTGTACAGATTGAATAACATCGGGGATGGGCTACAACCCTGTCTCACTCCCTTCCCAACCACTGCTTCCCCTTCTTGCCCCTCGACACCTATAACTGCCATCTGGTTTCTGTACAAATTGTAAATAGCCTTTCGCTCCATGTATTTTACCCCTGCCACCTCTCAGAATTAGAAAGAGAGTATTCCAGTCAACGTTGTCAAAAGCTTTCTCTAAGTCTACAAATGCTAGAAACGTAGGTTTGCCTTTCCTTAATCTTTCTTCTAAGACAACTCGTAGGGTCGGTATTGCCTCTACGGAATCCAAACTGATCTTCCCCGAGGTCGGCTTCTACCAGTTTTTCCATTCTTCTGTAAAGAATTCGCGTTAGTATTTTGCAGCCGTGACTTGTTAAACTGTGATGTGCGGATAGTTCTGGATAAGAATTACGAATTGATTAGGAATAAAGTAGACGACTCACCGAAAGACACAAGTGCTGCTTCGTCGATGGGTACACAAACGGAAGGTACCGAGCTTTGCTAGCTTTCGGAATGCACTTCCTTTTTCAAGCTTGTAGGAAAAACATGCACACACACACACACACACACACACACACACACACACACACACACACACTCACATGCAAACGCCTGTCTGTCTACATTGTGCAGTCGACTGAAAACAATGTAGGGAGACAGGAGTATGCATGTGTGTGTGTGTGTGTGTGTGTGTGTGTGTGTGTGTGTGTGTGTGTGTGTGTGCACGTTTTCTCTACAAGCTTCAAAAAAGAAGTACATTCTGAAAGCGAGCAAAGCTCTGTCTGTGTACCTATCGACGACGCAGCACTTGTGCCTATTCCTAAAATTATTCATAGTTGTTTGTAAGTGATCTGTCAGTAATAAAAAAATCTTACATTCCTTTACCCACACTGCCATTCGATCTGAAGCTGCTCTATCATCACTTAAGGGTTAAAATATGTTAAAAATATTATTAACACAAGACCAGATACAAATATAAATAAATCGATTTCAATTTTAAATAATTCCCCTTACAGAATGCCAATTCTTTTGGTACTGAGCCAGTATTTACAATTTTTTGACTGTCTTGAGTTTGCAATAAGAAGATTGTTTTCAAGGAATTTATAAATAAGAATAACCACTTTTCTGTAAGATATCAAGTGGTCAAAAAAATTTACTGTTCTTCTCATCCACTTGCATTACATGTTTAGATGTTGCTTTCCGCATTGCAAGCGTGCTGTGATGAATGTTCGACTGTTAATTAATGTTTTAATGTTGTTGTTGTTGTTGTCTTCAGCGTGACGACTGATTCGATGCAGTTTGACACAATCACCTGTGGGAGCCTCTTCACCTCTGCTTAGCCACTGCAGCCTGCGTCCATTGGACCTGATTTGTCGCCAAGCCTTGGTCTCCATCTACAATTTCCACGCTCTCCTCTTCTCTCCCCCCCCCCCCCCCCATTCCCCCTCACCCGCCAAACTATTTCTTCATGTTTAAGGATGTGTGCTGTCAACGTATATCTTGTTTTAGGCGAGTTGCACTTTAAAACTATACTAAGGCAGGGCTCGATTCTGAGTGAAGTGGAGCAAGGTCACAGTTCTTTACTATGTCTCTCCCTGCTCCCCCCCCCCCCCCCCCCCCCATTTCCTTCCCAAATATAACTTAACGTCACACCCGCATTTAACTTGCCACAGATGCCTAGGTTCTAATAATGATTATAATGATAAAAATGTATCAAATGTGTTAATATAATCTAATAACTTTTGTACATCAGTGGTTACTTGGTTAGTACAGTGCACGTGCTTTTATGAGGGGATGTCAGTACCTCATGATTCTCCCCGGCCGGCCGCTGTGGCCGAGCGGTTCTGGGCGCTTCAGTCCGGAACCGCGCTGCTGCTACGGTCGCAGGTTCGAATCTTGCCTCGGGCATGGATGTGTGTGATGTCCTTAGGTTGGTTAGGTTTAAGTAGTTCTAAGTCTAGGGGACTGATGACCTCAGATGTTAAGTGTCATAGAAAAGTTCCTGGCAGATTAAAACTGTGTGCCCGACCGAGACTCGAACTCGGGACCTTTGCCTTTCGCGGGCAAGTGCTCTACCATCTGAGCTACCGAAGCACGACTCACGCCCGGTACTCACAGCAAGGTTCGCAGGAGAGCTTCTGTAAAGTTTGGAAGGTAGGAGACGAGGTACTGGCAGAAGTAAAGCTGTGAGTACCGGGCGTGAGTCCTGCTTCGGTAGCTCAGATGGTAGAGCACTTGCCCGCGAAAGGCAAAGGTCCCGAGTTCGAGTCTCGGTCGGGCACACAGTTTTAATCTGCCAGGAAGTTTCATATCAGCGCACACTCCGCTGCAGACTGAAAATCTCATTCTGGAAACATCCCCAAGGCTGTGGCTAAGCCATGTCTCCACTATATCCTTTCTTTCAGGAGTGCTAGTTCTGCAAGGTTCGCAGGAGAGCTTCTGTAAAGTTTGGAAGGTAGGAGACGAGGTACTGGCAGAAGTAAAGCTGTGAGTACCGGGCGTGAGTCGTGCTTCGGTAGCTCAGATAGTAGAGCACTTGCCCGCGAAAGGCAAAGGTCCCGAGTTCGAGTCTCGGTCGGGCACACAGTTTTAATCTGCCAGGAAGTTTCATATCAGCGCACACTCCGCTGCAGAGTGAAAATCTCATTCTGGAAGTCTCATAGAGCTTAGAGCCATTTGATTCTCCCCAAACAGCACTAATGAAGAAAAATTGCTCTGGATCCTTGCCTGTATTAATGTGCCATAAAGGTGTATTAATTAATTCGTTATTAAAAGAATACAGTTTTTGCACTTGCTTTCCAGTGTTCTTACGGAAGTAGGTTGAAATCCCGTGCTGTCTGCAATAGCACAGTCCTCCTAGAAGCGACGCCTCTCGGCTCGAACAAGAATTTGTATTTAAACGTTTGTAGGCAGACCCTTCTCACATTTTTTACTACGACTGCGACGACGTGTGATTGTGTTGCTCTTCGTTTGTCCACAACAGCACTTGCAGTCTTGGGGGAGGGAAGATTAACATGCCATCCGGTCAATTATCTCAGCAAGTAGTTGACGTGTTAAGTATACGTTGGTCAGCATTGTCATTCATATACAGCATAAATGAACGAAACCATTAATGTTTGGAACGTTTTAAATTGTGACATAGAGTTATTCAACGGAAGATGGTGTAGGAGGGGACGATGACACTTTCGAAATGTGGATCTGATTATTCAGAAACATGAATTTTCATTTGACTGCACCGCGCGAGACTAGCCGAGCGGTCTGAGGCGCTGCAGTCATGGACTGTGCGGCTGGTCCCGGTGGAGGTTCGAGTCTTCCCTTGGGCATGGGTGTTTGTGTTTGTCATTAGGATAATTTAGGTTAAATAGTGTGTAAGCTTAAGGACTGATGACCTTAGCAGTTAAGTCCCGTAAGTTTTCACACACATTTGAATAATTTTGATTTGACTGCTCAACTGAAGTTACATTGGGTAGGATAGTGGATGCAGAATTACACTTTATAGAAGATAACACCATTAATAGTGCCCAAGCTTGTAGTGCTAACGGCAGTGATGAAAACAGTACTCCTCATTGAGAAGCTAACAGGTTTGGTGACTACGAACCGTCACTAGACAATAAATCCAATACTGGTAGTACTTTAACAAAATTTTCAGAACATATTGAACGTATTTGTGATGAGTATCATACATCTCCATGTAAAGTTGCGACTTGCAGCTAGGTATTGGAGAGACAGTCATCTGGCTTATAGCTAGTTACTGAAGAGACATCTGTCTATAAAGAGCACGGTTAACATCAAAGTAATATTTGATTATGTGGAGAAATACAGACGTAATGAACATCCATTTCGAGGAAACAAGACAACCAAAGGACTGGAGGTAAAGCAACTCATTCTATTCCAGTTTCGCACAGCAAGGAATGAAGAATAATGTGTCCATTACTGGCGCCTGAAACTATGGGCAACACCAAAAGCAGGCGAAATTGGGCATACAAATTTTAAATGTATTTCACCACTCATAACGCGCCTCAGGAAAGAACAGAGAATATGCCGTAGACACATCGTTGCTTTCATGGGAGCCAGAGACGTACAGTTAAGACCAAGATATTAGACAGTCTGTGACTTATGCCATACACACATCGTTGCTTTCATGGGAGCCAGAGATGTACAGTTAAGACCAAGATATTAGCCGGTCTGGGACCTGTTTTGTCGTAGAAGTAAACAAGAAAACTGCAAGTTTCCAGATACAGCCACGCTGCATTTGGAACTCAGATCAAAGTGGATTTAATTATGAACTAGCTTCTGGTGCGACACTATCTAAAAAAGCGGAAATATCAATAGTTACCTTGATCCAGTCTGCACACAGTAAAACTCTTAATTATACAACAAATGTTCGACTTCCAGTGAGTGGACACCTTGCAAAAAAATTGTATATATATGTTTTCAGGAAAAAACTTTCGGCCCGAAAGTTAAAAAGGCTGTTGAAGACAATCTTCCACCAAACATACATTTGGAGACTAGCACAAGTGGGAAATGTCAAAAGACCATTTAAAATCCTTTTTAGTGAATACTGTTATTGACAGTATCGCAAATATTTAGAAGTATGTACGGCTTAGTGATTCTTGGAGTGCTCACAAGGGCACAATAATAGTTAATGATTCATTTGCCGGTCAAGACATTAAGAACAACAAAATATGTACACCCTTTGGCTTTATATTATATAGGCAAGAATGATAACACTATAAGGACTCTGTGCAGCTACTACGATACTAAATTAGGAAGTAAAATTTTCATAATGAAAATGCGTTTTATTATTCATAACCAGCTGTCTGCTCCAGTTTTTCAGCATGTGCTTCCATATATCTGGCAAGCGGCTGGGTACAACACTACCGCGGATGTTGCTGAACTAAAGAATGTGATTCGAATGACATTTGGTTTTGCAGCTGAGGATTGTCCAGATATTGTTTTCGCCAAATGGGCCTGTTGTGATACTTACGTATGCTATTTCATGCATTTTGTTGAAGAACTTCATGTTCATTTTTAAAGTCCGATAGTGGTCAAACTAAGAGTACCGCAGTCGATTGCTTTCACCATCCTAATCGCAGTGGTACATGAAGCTTTTGCATACAACTGGAACACAGAATTCCTGTTCTAGCCGAGAGACTTACCTTGTTAATACGTCAAACAATCAAAGGATGCATTACAGCTTACACAAATAACTACACACCAAGTTCGACGAAGAATACGAAGTAGTTCGCTGTCTTTCATTAAATGTTACTAAGATTTGGCATGTGTGCAAAACTAAGAACACGATATGTGTTCTGGGTTCGCTCACGATATCGACACGAGTCAGTGTATTTGATGTGTCTGATGTCAAACAAATCAGAAAATTATTAGAAAAATTTGAGTGTAGAGATAATTATACGTTGTAGTCTACTAAACCGAAATTTAACTGAAGTACAGGGAGCTTCAAAAATATTTATCTCATTTCACAACACTGGAAATTCTACATGAATGAAGGTAAAAACTTAGGGAAAATTTTAACTTACATTTCACCCAGGACCAAATGTTTTCGGTCTGGAGAACATAATGGACAGGGTAACATCCAAACATCCTGTGAAGCAGGGTCGGTCATGCGGTCTTATGCTATTTTGTTGAAAGATAATATTCTGGAGTCTTCGAAGACAGGAAACAACCATTCGTCATAATGTGTCAAAAATGTAACAGCCCACCCTTCCAAATTACAAAGTTCGCCATGCTGACAGTCCTTGGTACTCGAGCCGCCATTGCATTGTCCGTGTGGATACTTGTCTTGCAGCAAACATGCATATTTCCTTGCTCTAGGTACGTGACGTGGCTGTTTGACCTAGCACGGCTGACCGAACAATGTTTGCCCTCTCGAGTGCCAGTCACTTTGGGGTGGCTGAGATCGTGCATGGCGTTGAACTCAGCAGCCGTGGAATTCCGACCAATGCAAGCAGCAATATCGTGGACGCAGTCTTGATGGGCCACGATCCTGTCGCTGTCGAATTCTGACACGTTCTCCTAAATGTTTATTCTTCATATTCGATGCCTAACATGATCTTCTCATGTTCAACGAACATTCAAATAAAAATTCTGAAAGAGAAACAAGCTGCGTGATCATTTCTTTCTTATAGAATATATGCTTTGCTCGAAAGTATCCGGACACTTATTAGTGGAAATTGATGTGGGGTGTGTCCACCCTTCGCCTTTATGACGGCTTGAAGTTTGCTGGGCACAGTTTCAGTGAGGCATCTGAATGTCCATGGAGGAATGACAGTCCATTGCTCCTCAAGATCCGAAGCTAGAGAAAGTAATGATGTTGGACTCTGAGGGTATCAAGTGACATCGTCGTTCTGATCCCAAAAGGGTTCCATTGGTTCAGGTTGCGACTATCGGAAGACCAATGCATTTCGTGAATGTTATTATCTACAAACCAACTTTACGACAGGGTGCATTTGCGAGGTGCCGGGGTGGAGAAGAGTTTGTACCTCTCTAATTCTGACGAATTTTGCATGAGAACGAGACATGTACTCGATCCCCCTCCTTATCTACCATCTAATAAATTATGCGCACAACAGCAATGGAAGGAAATGATGGTGGACCCTGCTGGGTGGTAAAATAAGGAGTGCACACTCACAATTTAATAAAAATTGTAATCTACTCACATAAAAAAGAGAACTTTATCATAATAAGCAACAGGAAATGGGATTCTGCATATATCTACGAAATGATATGCGGTTTAAATATTACAATGAGATTTATTATACATTAGAAAATAAAGGCACCTGATTCTCGACACAAACAGTAGTTTAACTGAACTATTATGAGAATAAGAGTTGGCTCGAGAACAATGGGCTCCTAGTCTCTGTGATCCAATAGATTGACGATAATGACTGGAGGACCTAATGAATCAAATATTGCTCTCCTGACTATATTACAGTATCGCGATTAGTAGTGACAACTCAAATGGAATCACATGGAGACACAAGCAAGGTGGACTTGTAGCAAAGCGAGCGCGCGTACTGCTGAGAGCTTCTCTATAAAAATGATAGGTCCTACAATTCCGGAGTCGCAAAATACTTTACCAATCCTGATATAGCAATCCTGATATCTGTAGCAGGTCGTCGGTAGGCAGCGTTCTGATGATGTAGGCGCCGACTTCTGCTGTGCAGCAACTCTGTCTCAACCACTGGCCTCGAAGGCTGTTCGAGAATTTAGAGTTCTGCCGAAAAAGTGCGATTAAGTTACAAGGCCGTCCGATACCGACGAAGATCAGATCCCGAAACACCTGCGCCCGCACAATGCAAGAGTGAAGCCAACATTTCCCAACTCCCTACTCTCCTAGAAAACTGCGAATCAGCGTTCAGTGCTGATTCCAAAATTCCCCCACACTGTCTCAGAATATCATTCGCTCCAATAGCGACCGTTCCCTCCAATTTAGACCAGCTTCAGTTTAAATTGACCAGTCTTGCCTCTGCTATTCAGCTGAGGGCACTGAACTTGCCGTTTGACCGGCTACAAAAACAACCTGCCTAGACCATCGGCCATCCGGCGCCAGACAGTCGCACCCAGCAAGGCACGGTCCACAAGTATTCTCAGAATCAAGAGGACAATGCAGTCAGTCGGTGCCAGGAGTCTTCGTTCTGGACGCGCCAGAACGGTAAACACATAAACTGCGGCGACACTCAGACGTCTCGCAGGTCGTTTCGTCCTGCATACAATAGGCGAAAATCGACGACGTCAGTCGTTCCGCCAGGCGCTTAAGCCCATTGTACGAACCCCTCAGAATTTGGGGAAGTGCAGCCCCCAACCGGAAATGGAGAGGCGACATGCAAAAGAGGGCATGGAACCTCTCACATTGTCATGCTGATGTAAACAATCATTATCTCTGAACTGTTCGTCTACTGTACGCAGTACGCATTGCTGTAAGAGGTGTTCACATCCTTTTCTTAAGCATAATAAGCGCCCAACCACGAAAAACTCTCATACCGTGTCATCAGCCCCTCGATACTTCACAGTTGGCATTACACTTGGTGGTATGTAATTTTCTCCAGGAGTTCGCCAGACCCAAACCCTTGCGTCAGACTGCAACAGGGTGTACTGTGATTCATCTCTCCGGCTCAGTCTCTTCCAGCCCTCCACTGTCCAGTGGCGTCCCTCTTTACACCACCTCAAGCGTCGTTTAGCTCTGACTACACAAATGTGTGGCTAGTCCACCACTTTATCCCATTTTTTAACTCCCTGCGCACAGTAATTGTGCTAGCTGGTCTGCTGGTAACACTCGGGGACTGAAGAGATTCCTCCTCCTTATTTAATGCAATTTTTTACAGCCACCTTCTGGAATGCACGACGGAACCTATCCGTCAGTATAAGACGTCTCCCTGATCTGTTTGTTTCGCTAATTTCCTTCGCTTTTTCGCTCACAATCACACCATCAACACTCGACTTGGGCAGCTTTTAAGCTTGAAATGCCCCTGATAGACGGTTACTACCGCGAAGTCCAATGAGTAGTCCACGTTCTCAGTCAGTTAGCTCTCCCAGCCGACCGATTCTGCTTCCCGCCTGGTTTTACTCTGTATGCTGGCGGGTGTGTCTCGTGATATCTAGTTGTCAATTACGCATTACATACACTACTGGCCATTAAAATTGCTACACCACGAAGATGACGTGCTACAGACGCGAAATTTAACCGATAGGAAGAAGATGCTGTGATATGCAAATGATTAGCCTTTCAGAGCATTCACACAAGGTTGGCGCTGGTGGCGACACCTACAACGTTCTGACATGAGGCAAGTTTCCAACCGATTTCTTATAAACAAACAGCAGTTGACCGGCGTCGCCAGGTGAAACGTTGTTGTGATGCCTCGTGTAAGGAGGAGAAATGCGTACCATCACGTTTCCGCCTTTGATAAAGGTCGGATTGTAGCCTATCGCGATTGCGGTTTATCGTATCGCGACACTGCTGCTCGCATTGGTCGAGATCCAATGACTGTTAGCAGAATATGGAATCGGTGGGTTCAGGAGGGTACTACGGAACGCCGTGCTGGATCCCAACGGTCTCGTATCACTAGCAGTCGAGATGACAGGCATCTTATCCGCATGGCTGTAACGGATCGTGCAGCCACGTCTCGATCCCTGAGTCAACAGATGGGGACGTTTGCAAGACAACAACCATCTGCACGAACAGTTCGACGACGTTTGCAGCAGCATGGACTATCAGCTCGGAGACCATGGCTGCGGTTACCCTTGACGCTGCATCACAGACAGGTGCGCCTGCGATGGTGTGCTCAACGACGAACCTGCGTGCACGAATGGCAAAACGCCATTTTTTCGGATGAATCCAGGTTCTGTTTACAGCATCATGGTGGTCACATCCGTGTTTGGCGACATCGCGGTGAACGCACATTGGAAGCGTGTATTCGTCTTCGCCATACTGGCGTATCACCTGGCGTGATGGTATGGGGGGCCATTGGTTACACGTCTCGGTCACCTCTTGTTCGCATTGACGGCAGTTTGAACAGTGGACGTTACATTGCAGACGTGTTACGACCCGTGACTCTACCCTTCATTCTATCCGCGCGAAACCCTACATTTCAGCAGGATAATGCGCGACCGCATGTTGCAGGTCCTGTACGGGCCTTTCTGGATACAGAAAATGTTCGACTGCTACCCTGGCCAGCATATTCGCCAGATCTCTCACCAATTGAAAACATCTGGTCAATGGTGGCCGAGCAACTGGCTCGTCACAATACGCCAATCACTACTCTTGATGAACTGTGGAATCGTGTTGAAGCTGCATGGGCGGCTGTACCTGTACGCGCCATCCAAGCTCTGTTTGACCCAATGTCCAGGCGTATCAATGCCGTTAGTACGGCCAGAGGTGGTTGTTCTGGGTACTGGTGTCTCAGGATCTATGCACCCAAACTGCGTGAAAATGTAATGACATGTCAGTTCTAGTATAATATATTTGTCCAATGAATACCCGTTTGTCATCTGCATTTCTTCTTGGTGTAGCAATTTTAATGGCCAGTAGTGTAGAATCGTCCGGATACTTTTGACCAGTTAGTGTACGTACACTAAGTGTCGACGCTAGCCCGTACGCCGTGTGTGTGACCCTCGCGCCTCGCGAGCGCTCGGTACGAGCGGCTGCACCTCCTGAGCCGCGCCGGTCAAGGGCGGCCGGGCTATTGCGGACCGTGTCCAGCGGCCGAGGCAGCGGACGTGCCCGCCGCCCGGGCCTTCGGCGGCTGCTGAGCGGCGCAATGAGGTCGTCTGCACGCGCCGCACGCCGCGCTTCACGCCGCCCACGCCAAGGCGCCTGCGGAGCCAACACTACTCCTGCTGTCCGCGGCACAACGCACCTGCTCTCGTTACACGCCCTTGATATACTGGTGTACAATGCTCGCAAGTCATCGGTACTGACCACGATTGCGTCAATGACTCCTAAATACCGACGGCCGATAACAATCGAACCCAAACCTTGATCTTTTTAACATCGATCTGAAATGAATTTATAGAATGGCGTAAAAAGCAAACCATAAAAACTTTCAGTATCATATATATGAATCAATAAATACGGCAGTAATTGACATTACGTGTCCCACAACTTTCTGCCTAAAGTCTATAAGAATAACATACTCGAGAGTAAACTTCTCTTCTGGCCCCACAGCTTGCGTAAGGTCATAGTATGACATCTTTATACTTTTGAGAAAATTAGCTGCGAATTGTTTCTATCTTTTTGATTATACATTGAAGCGCTTTTGGTATGGGCATTCGTAGTCATACACAGAGATATGTAAAAAGGCAGAATACGGCGCTGCGGTCGGCAACGCAGTTGTTAGATCGATTACTGCTGCTACAATGGCAGGTTACCAAAATTTAAGTGAGTTTGAACGTGGTGTTATAGTCGACGCACGAACGATGGGACACAGCATCTCTGAGGTAGCGATGAAGTGGGGATTTTCCTGTACGACCATTTCACGGGTGTACAATGAATATCAGAAATCCAGTAAAACATCAAATCTCCGACCGCTGAGTCCGGAAAAAGATCTTGCAAGGACGGGACCTACGACGACTGAAGAGAATCGTTCAATGTGGCAGAAATGCAACCCTTCCGCAAATTTCTGCAGATTTAAATGCTGGGCCCTCGACAAGTGTCCGCGTGCGAACCATTCAGCGAAACGTCATCGATACGGGCTTTCGGAGCCGAAGGTCCACTCCTGTACCCTTGATGACTGCACGACACAAAGCTTTACGTCTCGCCTGGGCCCGTGTATACCGACACTTGATGTTGATGACAGGAAACATGTTGCCTGGTCGGACGAGTCTCGTTTCAAATTTTATCGAGCGGTTGGACGTTTACGGGTATGGAGACAACGCCATGAACCCATGGACCCTGCATGTCAGCAGCGGACTATTCGAGCTGGTGGAGGCTCTTTAAGGGTGTGGGGCGGGTGTAGTTGGGGTGATATAGGACCCTGCTACGTCTAGATACGACTCTGACAGGTGACACGTACGTAAGCACCCTGTCTGATCGTTTGCATCCATTCATGTCCCCAGTGTATTCCGACGGACTTGGGCAATTCCAGCAGGTCAATGCGACACCCCACACGTCCAGAACTGCTACAGAGTGGCTCCAGGAAACTCTTCTGAGTTTAAACACTTCCGCTGGCCACGAAACTCCCCAGAAATGAACATTCAAAAAATGTTCAAATGTGTGTGAATTCCTAAGCGACCAAACTGCTGAGGTCATCGGTCTCTAGACTTACACACTACTTAAACTAACTTAAACTAATTTGCGCTAAGAACAACACACACACACGCGCCGGCCGCGGTGGTCTCGCGGTTCTAGGCGCTCAGTCCGGAACAGCGCGACTGCTGCGGTCGCAGGTTCGAATCCTGCCTCGGGCATGGATGTGTGTGGTATCCTTAGGTTAGTTAGGTTTAAGTAGTTCTAAGTTCTAGGGGACTGATGACCACAGATGTTAAGTCACATAGTGATGAGAGTCATTTGAACCATTTTTTGAACACACACACACACACACACACACACACACACACACACACACACACACACACACGCACACACCCAATGCCCGAGGGAGGAGTCGAATCTCTGGCTGTAGGGGCCGCGCAATCCGTGACATGGCGCCTCCAACCGCGCGGCCACTCCGGCACATGAACATTATTGAGCATACCTGAGATGCCTTGCAAAGTGCTGTTCAGAAGAGATCTCCACCCCCTCATACTGTTACGGATTAATGGTCAGCCCTGCAGGATCCATGGTGTCAATTCGCTCCAGCACTACTTCAGACATTAGTATAGTCTATGCCAAGTCGTGTTGCGGCACTTCTGCGTGCTCGCGGTTGCCCTACACGATATTAGGCAAGTGTATCAGGTCTTTGGCTCTTCAGTGTATATGCTCAATAACTACCCCAAGTATTATTTCTTTATCACCTTTCCTTCCGCCCAAACAAAATTGTCAAGCAAATCTTTTTTAGGTCATATAGTGCTGTTACCCCTTAATCAAAAGGAATATGGCAGATTATTAATCATCTCGACGCCAAAAATCAAGGTGAACTGCAAAACATGAAGTATTTTTCAACTAGGTCACATATGACGTTCAACATTTCAAAACTATCATGAGTTATTCCATGCAGTTGATTTTTAAGAGAGGATTAAATAGATTACAAAACTTTCAGCAATACTTTGCTTAAAATATCACATTACTACTCTGAAGCTAAGTGATATCAAATGGAATGAACCCACAAAATTGGTAGTAGGGAAAGCAAATGAAAGATTTAGACTTTGTAAGACATGTAGCTTAATGTCCACAGTTGTATTATGCCACAGGAGCCCATATTCATTTGTATCAATGTAGAAATCTGTGCCATTATTGCAGGATTGTACACGAGGCAACTAACGCTGAATGCCAGCATCACTTTTATTCGAGTTCTCTTGTGTGAACTTTCACCAACTGTTGTATTGGCCGGGTATTATCTTGGTTTAACATTAGAATCAGCCTCTGCAGGATGCTCCTTGTAAATATTCATAGGATAGTTGCTTTTCTCTTAAGCAGTTGGTTTATGGCAGACGCTGTGGAGCTGTGTGAGATAAAGGTGTTAATAAACGTGCAACGTGCTGTTCAGAAGAAATTTCCACCCGTTCGTAGTCTTACGGATTTATGCGCAGCCCTGCAAGGTTCATAATGTCAGTTACCTCCAGCACCATTTCAGACATTAGTCGAGTCCATGCCACGTTGTGCTGCGACACTTTACATGCTCGCAGGGGCATACATGATATTAGGCAGGTGTCCCAATTTCTTCGGCTCTTCAGTGAATATGAATCAATAAATAGGGCAGTAATTAACATTACGTAGCCCAGAACTTTCTGTCTGAAGGCTATAACAATGACATATTTGAGAGAAAACTTCCTTGCTGGGCCCGAAACTTGCGTAAGGTCATAATGACATTTTTATACTTTTGACAAAATTAGCCGCTAATTGTTTACTACTTGTTTATTGTATGAGTTCCTGGCTAGCTTGTTTCAGCTGGGTAACTGTTTCGAGATAACAGAAAAACAAGAAGGAACGAACATAACACGATAAACAAAACAATGGAAACATTAAGCTCACACAATAACATAACCCATAATATCTCTTGCAAAAAGAGACTGTCTGACATAAAATTTACTTGTAGAAACATAAAGCATCGTTGGAATGATCTGTCATTTTACAACTGAAAAAATAACACGTAATTTCAATAGAAAGTAAATACGTGACATATGTTAACAACATAGTACATGAAACAACTTATGTTCTAAGACGTAAGTATAAGATAAGATAAAACTCACACTACTATTACATTGACATTAGAACGAGCTATAAGTTTGTAACTGTAAAAAAATAATACGAAATTTCGCTATTATTTTTCTATAAAAGGTAAATACAGGGTGTTTCAAAAATGACCGGTATATTTGAAACGGCAATAAAAACTAAACGAGCATCGATAGAAATACACCGTTGTTGCAATATGCTTGGGACAACAGTACATTTTCAGGCAGACAAACTTTCGAAATTACAGTAGTTACAATTTTCAACAACAGATGGCGCTGCGGTCTGGGAAACTCTATAGTACGATATTTTCCACATATCCACCATGCGTAGCAATAATATGGCGTAGTCTCTGAATGAAATTACCCGAAACCTTTGACAACGTGTCTGGCGGAATGGCTTCACATGCAGATGAGATGTACTGCTTCAGCTGTTCAATTGTTTCTCGATTCTGGCGGTACACCTGGTCTTTCAAGTGTCCCCACAGAAAGAAGTCACAGGGGTTCATGTCTGGCGAATAGGGAGGCCAATCCACGCCGCCTCCTGTATGTTTCGGATAGCCCAAAGCAATCACACGATCATCGAAATATTCATTCAGGAAATTAAAGACGTCGGCCGTGCGATGTGGCCGGGCACCATCTTGCATAAACCACGAGGTGTTCGCAGTGTCGTCTAAGGCAGTTTGTACCGCCACAAATTCACGAAGAATGTCCAGATAGCGTGATGCAGTAATCGTTTCGGATCTGAAAAATGGGCCAATGATTCCTTTGGAAGAAATGGCGGCCCAGACCAGTACTTTTTGAGGATGCAGGGACGATGGGACTGCAACATGGGGCTTTTCGGTTCCCCATATGCGCCAGTTCTGTTTATTGACGAAGCCATCCAGGTAAAAATAAGCTTCGTCAGTAAACCAAATGCTGCCCACATGCATATCGCCGTCATCAATCCTGTGCACTATATCGTTAGCGAATGTCTCTCGTGCAGCAATGGTAGCGGCGCTGAGGGGTTGCCGCGTTTGAATTTTGTGTGGATAGAGGTGTAAACTCTGGCGCATGAGACGATACGTGGACGTTGGCGTCATGTGGACCACAGCTGCAACACGGCGAACGGAAACCCGAGGCCGCTGTTGGATCACCTGCTGCACTAGCTGCGCGTTGCCCTCTGTGGTTGCCGTACGCGGTCGCCCTACCTTTCCAGCACGTTCATCCGACACGTTCCCAGTCCGTTGAAATTTTTCAAACAGATCCTTTATTGTATCGCTTTTCGGTCCTTTGGTTACATTAAACCTCCGTTGAAAACTTCGTCTTGTTGCAACAACACTGTGTTCTAGGCGGTGGAATTCCAACACCAGAAAAATCCTCTGTTCTAAGGAATAAACCATGTTGTCTACAGCACACTTGCACGTTGTGAACAGCACACGCTTACAGCAGAAAGACGACGTACAGAATGGCGCACC
Source organism: Schistocerca piceifrons (assembly GCF_021461385.2). Classification (NCBI taxonomy): domain Eukaryota; kingdom Metazoa; phylum Arthropoda; class Insecta; order Orthoptera; family Acrididae; genus Schistocerca; species Schistocerca piceifrons. Next base: position 314,780,245 of record NC_060139.1, on the reverse strand, counting down.
CACAGACTGCGTTGTCTTCTATATCTTTCACATCACTTGCAGCGCCATCTGTTGTTGAAAATTGTAACTACTGTAATTTCGAAAGTTTGTCCGCCTGAAAATGTACTGTTGTCCCAAGCATATTGCAACAAACGGTGTATTTCCATCGCTGCTCGTTTAGTTTTTATTGCCGTTTCAAATATACCGGTCATTTTTGAAACACCCTGTACATAGCCTCTGTTTACAACATAGCACATAAAGAAATTACGCTCCAAGATGATTTATGGACGTCACTCCACTAGATGTAAGTATAGCATGATAATATTATTACACTGATGTAAAATAAAAAATGATATATGAGGGTTGTCCATAAAGTAAGTTCCGATTGGTTTCGAAATGGACACCACAATGAACACCTGATGAAGCTTTGCACAGATGTGTTGGGTAGTGTCTCTAGTATGACCGTCGGTCGCATCAAGATGCTCTTTTCAGTTGTGAGCACACTGTGAGCTAGTGAAGGTGCCTAGCACAACGATGTCTCCCGCCAAGTAGGAGGGCCCGCTGAGAGGCTTCGCCTTAATGAATGCAGCCCACCTAACACAGCTGCCACGCACTTCCTTCTTCATGGCAATTCTCAGCCACAGTCTGAAGGGGCAGTGAAGACGCTCCTGCAGCCTTTTCAATGGGAAGTGTTCGATTATCCACAACACAGCCCTAATTGGCTCGTTTTGAGTATCGTCTCTGTTCACATGAAACGCAGTATACGAAGACAATACCTGGGCGCAGGCTACGCGCTATAGACCAGTGTAGAGAATTATCGGAAAGCACAGACGGCTGCCTTCTATGACGATGGTGTTGGAAATTTGGTATAACGCTCCGACAAATGTCTAAGTCGGAGCGGCGACTATGTTGAGAAGTATCTGGAAAGTGTAGCTAACCCTTGAAAATAAAGTGTTTTCCTCGTATAAATGTAATGTCAACAGGAACACTCGATATTCCGATACAAGATTATAGTGAACTTACGCAATGAAAAAGAAATAAACAATTTGCAACTAATTTTATCAAAAGTATATAGAAGATACGTGAAAGACGATTCCCGTTCAGTGTCCGCTTCTGTAGTTCAGTGGTCTGTATCTCTGGCTGTTACGCGAAGCTCTCGGGTTCGATTCCCGGTACTGCGAGGGATTTTTCCTTGGTGGGAGGACTGGAACGGGGTGCATTCAACTTCTTGATGGCAACTGAAGAGCTACTTTAGTGAGAAGTAGCTGCTCCAGCGTCAAGAAAGCCGACAACGGCCGGACGAGCAGTGTGCTCATCCAGCGCCGTTCATACCGCATCCAATGGCGCCATTGGCTGTGGATGCCAGAGAATTCGATCGGTCGCGATTGGCACACCAGGGCCAGAGCGCGGAGGTTTAATTCGGTCGCTTTTCCCTTTCACTCTATTGTGTTGTTGATAGGGAGCATATCCTGTGTTTGAGAACAGTCTTTCAGCAATTGACGTTGGAGCTATACAGCTCAAATATTTAACTGCATTTTTTAAACTACGTGTAGGTGGTATCAATGACATGATCCTGTAGCGCTCTGATATTTCGAAGGGATACAAATTAAGAGAATCTGACTGTTACAATTTCTCTGGTACCAGGCAAAAGAATTCCTGTCTGAAAATTTTCCTTCACTGACCGTGGGGGCATCGGACTACATTTCGTACTACGGGGACATCTGTTGTTAGAATAAGTGGTATTGAAAAGGGACGGCGGGAGGAGGGTGGGGGGGAGGGGGAGGGCTACAAACCAGCGACAGGCAGGCAGTTAAAGGATTCAGCATACACTGTCAAAAAAACAAAAATCCCCCTCGACGACAAGATCATTTTCTTGACTAATGAGGTTGCAGGTGGTTCGTCAGCGTATGCGTATATGATAACAAATTCAGTTCCAATGAAACACGCATCACAGTAAAGGTGCCCAAACAGTCGCATTAATTCACAGTGTACCCACTCTGGCGGCAACGGAGGCTTGTATTCTCGTAAGAAAACGATCATAAAGGTGGTGAATAGCATCCTGTGGCACTGTTCCCAACATCTTGCACCTTTTGCTGCATTTTGGTCATAGTTATTGCAGGCCCCGGAGAACGAATAACTTTCTGATTCATCAGGTCCCATACGTGTTCAGTCGGCGATAGATCTACTGATCTTGCAGGTAAGAGCGCTTGTTGTACACCATGAGGAGCACGTTATGTCGCAGCAGTCGTATGAGGACGTGCGTTGTCCTGCTGAAAAAGCGCATCACCTTCCTATCGGAAAAAAATATTGGAGTAGCACGGGGAATATCAGTCTTTGCACTGTAGCGGGGACTGGAAACTTTTCATAAACATCAAATGTGACTGATGGCTCCCCACACCATAAAACATGGAATGGGAGCTGTTTAAAAATGGTTCAAATGGCTCTGAGCACTTTGGGACTTAACATCTGAGGTCATCAGTCCCCTAGAACTCAGAATTACTTAAACCTAACTAACCTAAGCACATCATACACATTCATGCCCGAGGCAGGATTCGAACCTGCGACCGTAGCAGTCGCTCGGTTCCGGACTGAAGCGCCTAGAACCGCTTGGCCACAGCGGCCGGCTAGTGGGACCTGTGTGTTATGGTCGAATACACTCCGGATTAAGCCGCTTACCAGGTCTACTTCATAAATGTGTACATCCATCATTCGCATACAGACACAACGTTCTCTCATCACTGAACATAGTAGGGTGCCATTCACCCTCCAGTCGATTCTTTCACGACACCAAAGTAGTCGTTCTTGGCGGCGTCGTGGTGTCGGTGGCATCCAGGCCAGAGGCACACGAGATCTTTCTAATCCCGCTGCAAGTAGACGGTTCCCAATTGTCCTCATGACACAGTAGTTGCAACATGTGGCTGAGTTTCGATCCTGGATGACGTTCGGTGGATCTTCACCGATCGCCCAATGCGTCGATCCTGACATGTGTTTGTACTGCGCGGACATCCAGAACCTGGTCTGCGGGTGTGGGAGTGTTTCACAGACCACTGTTGAAAGCAGCGACACACCGTCTATACACTGTGCCCAACATGCGCAGTAGTCCGTCGATATGTCCAGCCAGCTTCCCGTAGGCCTACAGTGCGAGCCCATTCAAATGGCTCAAGTCATTCTGCAAGAGTACGTTCTCTTTGTCGGGGCATAGTTGTTACGAACACTGTTCACTTCCAAGAGTCTATTTATCATCAAGGACAGATTAAGCCGGCCGCTGTGACTCAGCGGTTCTAGGCGCTTCAGTCCGGAACCACAAGGCTGCTACGGTCACAGGTTCGAATCCTGCCTCGGGCATGGATGTGTGTGATGTCCTTAGGTTAGTTAGGTTTAAGTAGTTCTAGGTCTAGGGGACTGATGACCTCAGATGTTAAGTATCATAGTGCTTAGAGCTATTTGAACCATTTTTTGAACAGATTAAATGCGAAGTAGCCTTGTTACACAATAGAATAATATCAACACACAATTGTGGATTATTCATTAGTAAGTCGTTCTTTCGTAGGAAAAATTAATAACATAAGAAAAAATAAGAAAGGAATATTAGATTGTCCAGTCTCTGTAGATTCAGTGAAACGAGATGGGCTATTGGGAGTAACTAACAAGAGAGATCGAGGTTCACCATGAGAAATACAGGATCTGGACAAAAAGGCCGGTAAACGTGGTAAGTCTTACCACATCAGAGTCGGTGAGTACGGCGCCACCTGCTGTCTCCCGTAATAACATCAGTCGAAGCAGACACGAGCATATGTTCTCAATTTATGCAAGACCGTTTCGACGGTGATGGAAGCCAGTCCATGTCAAATATACACGGCGGCATCTTGCGCGCTACCGGAGCAAGATCCATAATGAAAAGGTACTGTTTCTGGTCTGCAATGAAATGGGGAAGGCAGGTTGGCAGCTGAATGGGATTCGGGGAGCGTTTCTCTGTGGTTTTATGTAGTAGTAGTAGTAGTAGTAGTAGTAGCAGTAGTAGCAGTAAAATAGTGGTAGTAGTGGCAGTAGCTGTTGTTGTTGTATTCAGCTGTATATCACTTTCACAAGGATATTGTACATGTCTTTCCCCTGCAATTTAAGAACAGCGAAATAATATAATTTTTATATACAGATATTTACATACCAATAGGTCTATTTTGACAGGCAGGGGGCAGTTAGTCGACCGTGGCCTTGAAGGCTGTGTTCACACTGCCGGCCGGGCCGGGCCGGGCTGACGCGTACTGGCTCGGCTCGTGCCTAGCCAGCTCAGGCCGACGAGTAGTGCATTCACATTGCGCGCCGCGCCGAGCCGGGACGGCGAAATGGGGGAAAATCCACTTCTCCGATTTTCATGTTTTAAAAAATTCTTAGCGGTATATAAGACTTCGCCACATCGTTTTATGAACTTATTTTTTCCTTAAAAGCGTTACTTACGTCGTGAAAAAAGAAAAAGTCTACTTTTCGTTTCGCGTGATTTCTTAGTTTCGTAACGCTTCCCAACCGATTTTGAAGAAAGTATGCGGCTAAAGAATCTGATTTTTGTACACGTGGTAGTGCAACATCTTAGCTTCGTATTGAATCATTTATCTTTCCATATTTCTTAACAGTCATTGTAAAATGATGCTATTTGTCAACGTTGTGCACTTGATTTACAAATCTTGTAGTGAAAAAGTTATGTAGCGGGTAGCTTACTGTTAGATCCGTTTTAGACCATACATTGTCGGGAATGAAATGTAGCTAAAAGTACCAAAAAGTTTTTGATATGGTAATGATACTGTGTCTCTGGTCACAAGTAATGCGAGCTACTCAGTGGCGTCAGTGCCGCGTCCGCAAGCCACGGAGCTCGCGCGGTTACAGCTTGGTTTAGTGTAGTCATATAATGCAGGACAGAAAAAAACTAATTACTAGTGATCAGCGCAGACCTAGTGCCGGCCCCTCTTATTATTTTAATGGTCTCATTCTCTAGATAAATCCAAATGTATAAGAATTTTTCCCTCGGCTACTGGACAATCATCTGCTATGCTTTTATAATTGGCCACACGTTGCACCACAAAAGACAAACAATTATTTGTCATCAACATCCTACAATTAGTATGATGTACATTTCGTATTTCGAACTCAAAGATAACTGAAGCGCAATTCTGTAGTCTCGTTGTCTACTTTGACAGAAAAAATAATGGAGAGTTAATGAAACTACTGTAGATCGGCACAGATGTGCGTTTCATTGTTCTTCATTGTTTTTTTTTCTTCCTTGTCGGGCTGCGCTGCACTGTCAAGGTAATCCCCACTCTTTGGCTAAATGGCTGGCCGGAGGCCAAATAAATAAATTTAAAAAGATCCCCACCCTTCGACAGCTGACAAGGAAGTCAGTAGAAAACGCAGCTGCAGTCATCCGTTGCTCGCCTTTAGCTAGTCTGTGCTGTCGTGTAGAACAATGTCTTCACTCTTTTATTGGTATTGTTTTGACTCTGCAGTAACTCGTCGAGTTTTGAAGTGCGGAAGAACTAGGAGGTTATGGATTCATCCCATAAATAGCGACAGACATTTAGGAGAGTTTTTTTCTTTATATGAAGAACTTAAAAACTATCCTGAAAAATTTTATTCAAATTACAGAATGAATCAATATACATTTCAGTATGTGCTGCAGAACATTCAAGACAAAATTTCTAAACAGAACACAAATTTTCCCAGAAGTATAACAGCAGAAGAAAAATTGTGTATAACGATAAGGTAAGATTCGTTAGTACAGACTTTTTGGTTTGCAGTAGAACTTTGTACAGCATTCACTACCTCCAATTAATTGTACTCATGCTTTTGTATTTTAAATTTCACAAACGCTTACCTCTGAGGGGAAGAGAGTTTATGGGACTTCTGAGAATCATTAGGAAGTAATTAGCTTCGTCATTTTGGGTAATGTCTTGCTGTGCCTTCAACGAAGAATCGCAGAAATACTCCTTCAGAATTTTCCAACTTTTTTCTTCTTTTTTCTTCATGATGCAGCGCTTGGCAGTGGTTCATCATGTGGAGCCACTGATGACCTCACAGAATTCTTTTCATTTCCTTGTAAGATAGACAGATTGATAGGCGAAGAGTTTTGAGATAATGCCCTTTGACTCAGTGGTTCTATTTCCACTGATAAGGAACTGCCACAGCATGACTTTACAATGCATTATCATCTGGTAGGCACACATTTCCGTCCCTCAGTGACACTCATATCTGTCCCCGTTTACAAGTAAATGCGAACTATTCAGTGGTGGCAATGCCGCGATCGCTGGCAAGGTATTGTTGTAAATGCATGTAAATACGGTAGATTAAATAAATGAAATAAATTTAATTTCGCATGTATCATTATAATAAATGTAATTTTTCCTCACTGACTGTGAAATGTGAGGTAACATCTTAAAATAAAAGACGTGTGCAGTCACACTTGTGATGAAAGCAGAAGAGAGACGTGTGATGCGTGTACTGCAGAAGCTGTAGTGCTGCTCCACAGGCTCGCGCCTGCGATCGGCTCGCGCCGGCAATATTAAACACGGGATGTCGCCGGCTCGGCTCCGGGAGGCTCACGCCGTGTCGGCGCGGCCCGGCCGCCAGTGTGAACACCGCAATTCAAAACCATGTGTTTGATATCGAAGCGGGCGGCGGCCCGGCCAGGCTCGGCTCGGCCCGGCCGGCAGTGTGAACGCAGCCTTTTTAGAGTAGGAACCATCCCAACGTTTGCCTGAACTAATTTAGGGAACCACGAAAAACCTAAATCAGGATGGCCAAATGAAGACTGGAGACTCCACGCTCGCGGATGTACGGCCAGTATCTTTAAAACAGTGCTACCTCGTTCGGTACATCGCTGGTGTAGAATACTGTTTTATGAAGAAGTTTTTTTTTTCAATTTATTGGCTTTCGGGCCGTGCCCATTCAGCCATCTCAGTAGTAATGTCAATTATGACGACACGGAAGTAAGGACAACACAGCACCCAGTCCATCAGTGGAGAAAATCACAGACACGCCTGGGAATAGAACCCGGGCCCGTTCGCTTAGCAATCAGCCGCGCTGACCGCGCCAGCTACCGATGCGGACCACAAAGAAGGTATTTAAAAACGTAGAAGGCTAGTGCTACACTGTCCACTCATTTCTCAGTCACAGTCACTGCACTCCCCCCTAGACACACCATACTCACATTGTTTCGTAACACAATACTGCACACACTGTCAGCTGATATCGGGGCGCTGGCGACGATGTCTGTTTCAGTTTTGTGTAGTGCAGCTTCCCATTTGCTATCCTGAAAAACCTGAGTCAGCATCCGTCTATAACAAGTGAGATGTCAGAGTTCAGAAAGAGAATATACATAGTATTGAGGGCAAGTTTTTCCGCGAAAAAGGGAAAAATAGTGTGAAATAGGTATGTGAAGTGATACATGTTTTATTATTATTTATGTCTTACATTTTCTTATCAAACCTCTAGTCTGTGTTATCTAAGTAATCCTTCAATGCAGTGCTTTAATTCTAAAATTTAGGCGCCGGGACGCACCTCTTCAACAATACAAGCCTCCTTCTCCCAATTATATCACATAAAAGAAACATTCTCGAAAATCTTGGAATTACAGCTACTGATATCTTGCCGGTATCGATATCGACAACAGGCAAAAATCGTCAAGATTCTCGATTTCCGGGATGAATGAACTATCAATATAAATGATTAAGTTTCTGCGGAACTCACAGAATGCAAGTCCTACTCACACTTAGCCAGTTCTTTCAATTTTTTAAAGAGAGTAAATTTATTTATTTAATCGAATGGCTAGCCCCCCCCCCCCACCCCCCCTCGCGCCGGGCAGACCGTTCGCCGGGTGCTGGTCTTTCAATTTGACGCCACTTCGGCGACCTGCATTCGATGAGGATGATAGGATGATGACTACAGCACAACACCCAGTTCCTGGGCGGAGAAAATTCCCCGACCCAGCCGGAAATCGAACCTGGGCCCAGAGGATTGACAATCCGTCACACTGACCATTCAGCTACAGGGGTGGACGAAGGGAGTAAAGAGACATCCCCATAGATCCTGTGATATCAATTACTTGCCGTATTCGGAAAGAGAAGTAGATTAACCATAATAATTACATAGAACATTCGTCCCTGCAGCTCAGAAGGAGATGTGAATACGGTATTAGTCAACTGCAGTAACCCGCATGGTAAGGTTCCAGACTTAGCGTAATTTAGTAACGGTAATAATTATCTCGTAGTACCAGGAACCGAAATCCGGCTGAAACCAGAAGTGAACAGCAATGAAATTTTATATTCCGGTATGAAAGCTTATTGTAATGGTTCAAATGGCTCTGAGCACTATGGGTTTTAACATCTGAGGTCATCAGTGCCCTAGAACTTAGAACTACTTTAACCTAAGTAACCTAAGGACATCACACACATCCATGCCCGAGGCAGTATTCGAACCTGTGACCATAGCAGTCGCGCGGTTCCAGACTGAAGAGTCTAGAACCGCTCGGGCACCGCGGCCGGCGAAAACTTATTGTAGCTGTTGTTGGACACCAGCAATGGCGGTGTATTATTTGCCACAAAAAAACGTCATGCATACAGAGGTTATTAGATTTTTCGAAAGCAAAATAATTTAGATAAAGGTAAGCGTCAAAATTGGGTCGGTATATCAATCGATGTTTCGTAGACCATTTGCTTTAAAAACCTTGATTTTCAAAATACTTAACAATACTTTTACATTACAAGCGTCTGTTTGGTGCACTGAACTGGCACTGATTTGTGACGACTATGTTAACCTGCAAACTTTGCAGTGTGTCGAAGGATCAGTTATCAAGAAACATCGCTCAACCCTGCAACACATATCGAAGCGACCTGTCATTCGGTAGGAACTAATTGGTACCGTAGGCTATTAAGCACGGGTCGTAAAGATCCAGACTTCTAGCGACGCCTGCTCACAAATAGCTCCATTCGTAAGGCATTCAATAGCTGCTACAGTTGAAAAGTATCAAATCTAGAATAGTGTACACCGTAAGAAGATGACAGGCCTTCGATACAACTAAGGAGGATTGTGACGAGATGAAGCAGCGAGCGGTTCATTGTCTGGTACCAAGAGGAGAGGTAATGTTGCAGAGTGACGACCACCCACTCCATGCCTCTGATGAATATGCGCAGCACATCCGCTATTTTAACAGACAACAACTGCGTCACACATATGTCACGTGGTTTCTTCGGCGGAACCGACTGGGTGGCTGCATCGTGCATGCCAAGTGGTGTGTGTCGAGCCTTGGCTTTTACTTTGTCTCGTGGATGGGTGGCGTTCGTATGCTGGCCGTAGAGGAAGGCGAAAGTGGTTTACGGTATTGCCACCTCCTTATAGATTAGTCGCTTCTGTCGAACTTGCACTACAAACAAAAAAAAAACACTAATCCCTCATTTCAAAAGCATGACATATGTACGCATCAGAAACGTCCTACATAGGAATCATGTAAAGTTAGAGCGTGACTTTCATCACTAGGGTTTGTTCACAGAAAACCCAGCTCTCATAGTCAGCAGCTTCATGAGTTGATGAAATCGACGTCCACGCGATACGATCCATAGTAAATATACACTATAAAGATGACATTGGTGCCCATACCACAAGGGTAGTAACGACATTTCTTCACTCCATTGCCACATCTTATCGCCACAATACTGGAGCCAGCCGCTGTGGCCGTGCGGTTCTAGGCGCTGCAGTCCGGAACCGCGGGACTGCTGCGGTCGCAGGTTCGAATCCTGCCTCGGGCATGGATGTGTGTGATGTCCTTAGGTTAGTTAGGTTTAAGTAGTTCTACGTTCTAGGGGACTGATGACCTAAGATGTTAAGTTCCATAGTGCTCAGAGCCATTTTTGAACAATACTGGAAGCAGATGAGTACTATTGGTAACTTGATCGTCATAAATCAGGATTGTCACTACATGCAATGTCAAAAACATACAAGTACCTGATGGAGCCACACTTGCCTCATTCGACATACAAAACCTTTATTCATCTGTGCCAATAGATACCACACTACAAATAATTAATGCCAACCTACATAAACACAAAAAAAATGCCTTCAACTCACATTAAAGAACTAATGGACCTGCTTGAATTCACACTTTCACACAACTATTTTAAATTTAACAATAAAATCTACAAACAAACAGATGGTCTGGCAATGGGCTCAAATCTTTCCGGATTGTTAGCAGAAATATTTATAAGTAACCTAGAAGACAAAATCTTGAATTCCAATCACCACCTCCTCAAAAATATCATACTGTAGATGATATCATAATTTTAATCAAAGGCACTAAAGATGACATCAGTGAGTTGAATCACAACACATACTACAATCCACAACTCCTCTTGCCACCCCGCAGCACACAAAATGGCAGCATACCGCTACATGATTAATAGAGCTATCCAACTACCACTCTCAGAAGATAAACGTGATCAAGAAATTGAAATAATAAAACAAACAGCTATTGAAAATGGCTATAACAACTCCATAATAGACACTCTAAAGCACTCAATAATGGCAAAGCAATCACAACACAAACAACAAAAAGAAAATAATGTCTTGCATACAATCCCCTTTCTGGGTAACATTTCATACCAGATTGCTAATGTCTTCAAACGGAAAGGCATAAGCATATCCTTTACAACAGACAAGAAGATTGGACAGAAGTTACCCCACAACATCGGCACACGAAACCCACTTCATCACACAGGTGTGCACAAAATTGAATGTTTGGAGTGTGACTGCTTCTACATAGGCCACACAGGCAGATCATTTGAGATTGGGTTCAAGGAACACATGGCAGCACTAAAAAACAAAAAATACCACACATCAGCAATAGCTACCCACCTACATGAAACAAAACACCATGTTAACAACACAAGTATTAGCATCCTACACATCCAACCAAAAGGCAGAAAACTAGACATCCTTGAAACGCTCCAAATATACAAACACCAAATGAAACAACCAGAATCCATCTTAAATGACAATATTTACAATAGTATCATCTCTGTTTTCAGCAACTGCCTACACTCTTAAAATACACACACACACACACACACACACACACGTGCACATATCCTAATATTTACCATAAATATTGACAGCCGCCAAGAGTACAAGAGATTGACCTCATTCACAGATAATTCATCACACCAACAGCTTGTACCCCCTGTCAGCTTAAAACTGTATGTACATCATCTACTAGCACAAATGTATATCTATCTGCATATTTTATAACATTAACCAGTGTATTACCCCAACCTTTAGGCAGCCAATATATGCAACATGTAATCTTAAGACTCCTTGCCATGTAAATGTTTGCTCTCATATAATCACTCCTTCCTCTCTCTCTCTCTCTCTCTCTCTCTCTCTCTCTCTCTCTCTTTCTTCAAAGAGTGTCATCTATGTATGATTTTACTGCTGTAGCCAATATGATCATGGTAATTCATGCCTATAACATTTTACCTAATTGTTATTAGCAAGTATGAAGTTTAAGCCATTTTAACATTTCACCTGATTGCATAAACGAGTACGAATGTTTAGATGTTTTAACCTTTCAAAATTGGATTTATATACCACCTGAAGTACACACACATATATTTGACACCTCAAAACAAACACCTCCAAATGGTTTAAACGATTATTCTGTAATAATGTTGTTACAATGTATATTCTTTGCACTTTGCGATTATGTCTTCTCTTCTGCTGTACGAACCTTGCACCCAGCTGATTCCAGACGCCATATTTGTTTACAAATGTGGCAGTATACATGTGAAGTGTTACGACAGAAAAAGGAACCTGTGACCACTGGAGGTACTCTAGTTTACTTATTAAAGTTTACCATTAAATATCAGTTTAATTTTTTGTCAAAAAGTTATCCAAAACCATATTCTGAAATAGTGTCTTGTTTCTCCACTAGGCAGTGCCACAAGTTCCTCCAAATGTCGTAACACAACATAGGCACATATGTAATACTAACTAATGTAAATCCACTCGATGATGGAGGTTTAAACCTTCGAAACGCGTCGTGGAAAAAATAAAACGGTGACTGGTAACAGTAAACTTGTTGTTTCATTTAACATGCAATGGTGTTTCGCGTAATTAAGTGCAAAACCAATTGTAACATTTTTTGTCTTACAATTTTCATTGAGCTAACAAAATACTTTTCCAACCAAAATAAGAGGAGAAAACTAGCCCATACTGAAGGCGAAGGCATCATCAAAAGGAACAGTTTCATTCTATCGCTATAATCAGTCATGTTAATAATAACGATCATCAGTTACTCGACATCTCCTGCTGAACGTAGGTCGCTTCCACGCTTCTCTAATACACTGCATTACCAAAAATATGAAGCATCGAGACTCACCAGAAAACATACTGCATTCCGCCATTAATATGCACCCAGAGAAAATTTGGAAAGACGGCGCCCTTGCCTGTCACAGACACTTGCAACTCTGATGATTTACACACCTGTCGATGGTGTCTAAGTGTACGAAGTCAACACTGACGTCCGCTCGTATCTGCTGGCTGCTTCACTTTTTTGTCAGGGAATGCATTAGACTGGGCGCACGTTGGGATGCAGTACAGCACAGGAAAACCTAGATCGCACATTGAGACACAGTTTCCTCGTGAAGCACTGCCAGAACTTATGGAACTAAGTTCCGAGTCGTACTCAAATAAGGTAGTGGACATACTGTTGTTCGTATATGACACTTCAAACTGAAGAAATTATAACGGAAAAGTGGAGACGTGAATAAGAGGAAAACTGATTATGGATACTCTTTGACATCTGACTCCTTACAACAGAGGCAAACAAACAAAATATCCAATGTACGTTTTTGTGGAACTGCTTCGGGTTTTCCAGTAAAATAGTTTTCGCGATTCTTCCAGTTTATGTCAAAACAGTAGGAGTTTCGCTTTTGCAATTAAGTTGTAATTTCATACGATCTCATCACGAAGACTCAGCACGAAGAACAACGCCATAGTTTTCAAACGATGTTACATTATACAACGATGTACACTTTGGAGAAATTTGAAGAAATTCATTGTAATGTGATTAAAGTGGGTGAACCAAAATATTCAAACACCGTTATACAGGCTGATTTTTCCTAAATGGGAACAAACTGCAAGGTATGTTCCCTGAGTGGATACGGAGCAAAAAGTCCCATATGGACATATGGTCGAATTCTGTGGTACCTATGTTATAGGCTATTTACGAGGGCTTGCTGAAAAGTAATACCTCCGAATTTTTTATGTGAAACCTTTTAAAGTTTTTTTAAATAAAACAAACGTTATTGGTATTCTACAATTTTTTTCTTCACGTCTACATATTTATTTCTCAACGGGAGACAAGTTTCTTGATACTGTCACTGCAGAATGTTTAGAATGTTGGACAATGTTGATAGAACAACAACATCACCTCTGCTTACACCGCTTCATCACTATCAAAACACGGTTCTCGAGGGTGTTCCTTAACTTTTGAAAACAGATGAAATCGGATGGGGCCCAGTGGGGGCTGTATGGAAGATGATCAGTGACAGATAATATAAGGCGTCGGATTGTTGTAGATGTCGCAGCGCTCATGTGTGTTCTCACGCTGTCATAGTGAAGGAGAGGGTACTCGACACATGGACGCACTCTTCAAATTTTTTCTCCGGTTAGAAGCTCGATTTCAGCACGCTGTTTCCTGCGCGCCGACGTAGTTACATTACGCATCGCCATGTTACACCCTACAATTCGGAACCCAATAGCGGCAGAGAATTGGGCCAGCGAAACGGGACAGTGGACGGAGTACTATGCACGACACGTGACACCTCAACCGATAATGAGAACAGAATAAAAAATTCGCAGACATTACTTTACAGCACACCATCGAATTAATTAATCATGCCAGCATAGTACAGTACAACGCAGTGCTCGACATGCTGTGATGAGACTACCACTGGACAAGGTTTTTGAAGTGGCTCCTACGGGCTTCAGAGCATGCGCGAACAGGTCGCAGCAACGTCTGATGCTCTGGTTCAGATGTGCCATCCTGCCCTCGAATGGCGTCACAGGCAACATGAATGCGTTGTTCCAGTGTGTACACGTCCGGAGTGGGTACCGCATATACAGGGTGAAAAGTATTTAAATCGACAAACTCTGGGAGGTTGTACGGGACATCAAAACAAATATTTTTCCGTAATATTTTTTCCTATAAGGAGTATTTAAACCGGTAGAAATGGTTCAAATGGCTCTGAGCACTGTGGGACTTAACTTCTAAGGTCATCAGTCCCCTAGAACTTAGAACTAATTAAACCTAACTAACCTAAGGACATCACACACATCCATGCCCGAGGCAGGATTCGAACCTGCGACCGTAGCGGTCGCGCGGTTCCAGACTGTAGCGACTAGAACCGCTCGGCCACTCCGGCCGGCTAAACCGGTAGAGGAAGATTTCTCTGGCGGCAAATTAATTAAACCAACAAACACTTTTCCATTTTTTATGACCAAGAGACAACACATTAACACAAGCCAATTTCAATTACAGTATATTTTCAAAAATGCCTCCATTGACACGTAAACAAAGGTTACACCGTCGGATCAAGTTCCGTCGGACACGGGCAGAAACCCCAGGAGTATCCAGAATTGTTCCTGCTGCTGCTACTATCCGGGCAACCAGATCCTCTTCTGATGCAACAGGAGTTGCGTAAACAAGATTGCGCACCTCTCCCCACACAAAAAAAGTCTAAATGGGACGTATCAGGGCATCGAGCAGGCGATGATACAGGACCACCTCTGTCAGTTCACGTTTCTGGGAACAGTCGGTCCAGGAACCGGCGCACACGACGACTGAAATGTGCTGGCGCCCTGTCATGTTGGAACCACATGCGTTCTTGTAAGGAGTGGGACGTCTTCCAGAATTGCTCTGGCGAGAAAAGAAAATTGTAATAGTGCCTGCCATTTAATGGCCTAGGTAGCAGATACGGCCCAATTAAACGGTCTCCAATAACACAGACCCACACATTAACGAAGAACCGCACTTGATGAGCGCGAGTAACTGTGGTATGTGGGTTATCCTCACTCGAAACATGCAAATTGTGCATGTTGAAGACTGCATCACTCCCGAACGTTGCTTCATCGGTAAACACAGAGCATGGAAATGTAGGATGCATTTCACACTGTTCCAGGTACCACTGCGAAAACTGTGCTCTGGGTGGATAAGCAACTGGTTCCAGGTTGTGGACACGCTGCAAGTGAAATGGACGTAACAATTGCTTTCGAAGGACTGTTCTTACATTCGTCTGATTCGTCCCCATGTTACGTGCAATTGCACGAGTGCTGATTGAAGGATCCCGCTCCACATGCTGCAAGACAGCTTCCTCAAATTGCAGCGTTCTCACTGTGCGACGGCGTCCCTGTCCAGGTAATCTGCTAAATGATCTGGTATCACACAGACGTTGGTACACAGCAGCAAAGGTCGTATGATGCGGGATATGGCGATTAGGATATTGTTGTTGATAAACCCGGTGTGCAGCTCGTCCGTTGTGGTGCGCTACGTAGTACGCACCAACCATATCAGTGTACTCATTCCAGGTGTGTCGCTCCATTAGTAAACAGAGACAATGCACTACTACGCTGGTGGACAGCAGTTGCCTACAATTGAAGAGCATAATACGCCCTCTAACAGCTGAAGAGCGTAATACGGCCTCCACCGGCTTAAATAATCCTCATAGGAAAAAATGACATTAGGGGGAAAATATTTGTTTTGATGTCCCCTACAACCTCCCAGAGTTTGTCGGTTTAAATATTTTTCACCCTGTATGACTTCTCTCAGGTGCCTCTTGCCCCCCGCCTTCTCCCCGTTATGTAGGTCGGGCGATGACCACATCGTTCGATCTGTCGGCAGTTGTAGGCGTTGTCGAGATGTCTCCGCACGGAAAAGCGGAAGTGAGCTGGAGCATCGTCATGTAGTAGTCACATTGCCCTTCTAATCACAAAAGACACATCTTCCAGCAGAGGAGGGAGGGTCGCCTGCAGGAAGTGCACATTTGCGTAGCCTGTGAGGTGTTGTGGAAGAGGCGATCGCCAAAAATCACCGCCCTCACATTGAGACTGAACCGATGCGTCTGGTTCGCAGTCACCATACCAACAGCGTTTTCCGTAGCCCTCAGATGGCTGACGCAGAGTTTGGAAATTTGTGGTAAGGTTTTATGGGACCAAACTGCTGAGGTCATCGGTCCCTAAGCCTACACACTTCTTAATCTCACTTAAACTAACTTATGCCATGGACAACACACACACCCATGCCCGAGGAAGGACTCGAACCTCCGACGGGGAGAGCCGCACGGACCGTGACACGGCGCCCTAGACCGCGCAGCTATCCCGCGCGGCCTGCAAAGTTTGTTGATGCCGTCCCTCGTGAAGGTGGCCTCGTCTGTGAATAGGGTGGGTGACAGAAGTCACAGCACCGCGGTGCCCTGTGGGACGAACTAGCAACAAAAGCGGAGGAAAGTTCGTAGGTAGTAAGCCCTGCACGCGTTGTAAGTGATACGGATAGTGGCAGTTTTAGAGAATGTTTCACACGATCGTTTGGCTTGTCCCATGCTAACGGACCTCCAGCCTGGTGCTGATACCAGAGTAATATTCTACAGTTTTCAACACCTGTTCCTCCAAGGCCCTGCATTTATTCAGAGATTCCACCTTTGCTGAACATGCTCTGAATGAATGTCCTTCATATGATGTGAAATGTGATGTTCTCCATAAAAGAACTAAAGGGAGAAAACTAACATTACTTGAAATTCTGGCCATTAATAAACACCAATCAAAGACCATTAAATTTCGAGCATACAGCCGCTCAAATAGAATTTCCTCCACTGACATTTCGGCCGCGTATCGTCCGGCCACCATCAGAGTGAGTATCAAGACTAACGACAAGATGCCAAGCGCGGCCTTATATACTCCACCGCGGCGGTACTGCGCATGCGGGTCACAGATGCTGGTCGGCGGCAAAGAAATAACGCACTGTGACCCGCATGCGCAGTACCGCCGTTGTGGAGCATATAAGGCTGCGCTTGGCATCGTTTCGTTACCCGCTCCTTCCGTCTTCATGATTTGTACCTCACCATTTCTGGACGTCCTATCCACCTCACTCCTTCTCTCAAATACGTTGGCCTCACCCTCGACCGCCACCTCACCTGGACTCCCCAACTCCTTACCATCCAAAACAAAGCTCACAACAGACTCCGCCTCCTGAAACTCCTGTCCAGCTGGACGTGGGGTCTGCATCCTTCCACCATCCTTCACACCTACAACTCCTTGATCCGCCCCATCCTCTGTTATGCCAGCGTAGCTTGGATTTCCGCCCCTCCCTGGTTCTATAAAGCCCTCCAAATCCTCGAACGCCATGCACTCCGCCTCGCCTTCCACATCCGCCTTCCATCCCCCACGCACATCCTCTATGACCTCATCCCCTTCCCCCACCTTCTCCTTTTCCTTGAACACATCTGCACACTATATATTGTCTGTCGCCTTGATCCCCCTCACCCCCTGGTGTCTCCCCCAACCTGTTGCCGCGCCTTTACCGCTGTGTCCCACCCTCTCTCCATCTCCACACCCTCCGCCTCCTTTCCCAATGCACCTCCACCATCTACCCCTCCCAGATTATGAGCTTCGCCCTGTCATCTACCCTTCCTACCAACTCTAACCCCATCTTCCTGCCTCCTCCTCAGGGCTCCCTCTCCTCCCCCTCCCTTCTCCTGAGCGGCTTTCCCACCCTACTCCCCCTCCCTCTCTTGTGCTCCCCTTCAGTGTCTCTGCCTTCTGCTTTGTCTTTCCTCTTCATCTCCTCCCCCACCAGTCTCCTGCCTCTTAGTGTACCTGCTGACGCCCCTACTCTATTCATCCCGCCGCCTCCCCTGCTGCCCCTTGCTCTCCCCTCCTTTTCCATCCTCTCCCTCGGCAGATCCCACATCGCAGTTTTTTTATACTTCACCGTGTGTGCTCCAAGTGGGTTTTAGGTGTGTTGTTATGGAGTGTTTTTAATACTGTGGCCGACTTTTAACCTGTGCATGTGCATTCAGTGTCTTCTTTGTGTTTTAAGACTCGCCAACTGTGTTTTTTAACTTTACGGTGACTTTTTTTAATTGTCCCCCCCCCCCCCCATGAACGTCTCCCTGTCGGTGTATTTTTACCTCCATTATCTCCCCTTACTCTGTTTTATGTTCCCCTTTTTTATCGCCTTACGTATGTATCATTTTATTCTTGTTTTAGTTGTCATGTCACTCGGCTGAAGAGCGGCGGATTGTGCCACTGACAGCCCTCCCCTGCCCACATGGGGCCAGGGAATGAAATCACAATAAAGAAAAAAAAATCTTGTCGTTAGTCTTGATATCCACTCTGATGGTGGCCAGACGATATGCTGCCAAAATATCAGTGGAGGAAATTCTATTTGAGCGGCTGCATGCCCGAAATTTAATCGACTATTCTTTACGTAGCGAGAAGTTCAAAACGCACACCAATCAAAGAATCCTGACCTGGTCCTTAATGAGTAAACACAATTTCATTGCTCACCTCTATTAAGGTAGCAGCCAATTATTATTCCTCTCACCATTCCATGAACGTCTTCCTTCCACACCCTTTATTCGACCTCTTCATCACATTTACCAGTTGGTCCATTACTCACTTGTAGTACATTTCTGTTTAATACACTGACATAGTTTTAGTATTTGAATATACTGTAACGTAAGATTTATTTGTTCAGTGTCTTTTTATGTATTACTTATGATTGTTTTGTATCGTTATAGTCATAAAATGTCATACCTTGGTACAGCATTCTTTGTACAGCTATGAATTCTCACTGAAGCGTTCAACATTAAGTTATCTGACGATCGCCAAAGAAGCCGAAAGCCGGTTCATAACGAACTCATAAATATTATTGTGGAACAGTAATACATTGTGTTCAAGTTATTAATAGTTAATGTTCCTCCAAGAGCCAGCGGAATATTCGATAAATATTATCAAAATTACACTTATTGGAAAGTTCAAATTAATTATCTTAATGAAATAGGCGACTAAGACGGTGGCACAATACCACAGTCAATGAAGATTAAAGAAGGTCGAATACGGGAAAGAATTATTGTAGTCGTAAATTTTTGTACAGTGATAGGAGGGAGAGCCATGAACAATATATAAGGGGTGATAAAAAAATTTCCGTTAGAGGGCTGTACACTACAGAATTGGTCTGTTATTCAGCAAATTCAGTGTGATCATTGAGGCAAGCATCCGACCGAAGCTCCATCTGTAACTTCCTGCTGCACGTCCTCGTCCGACAGCAATCTTCGACACTTCAGTGCCTTTTTTTAGGGGACTGCAGGCTTCCTTGCCTGCATGTCAATGGTTATACAGCAGCATCGCAGTCGCGCTACGTTGCATATGCGCTGCAGCAACACCCTCAGCACACTACTGGCCATTAAAATTGCTACACAAAGAAGAAATGCAGATGATAAACGGGTATTCACTGGACAAATATATTATACTAGAACTGACATATGATTACGTTTTCACGCAACTAGGGTGCATAGATCCTGAGAAATCAGTATCCAGAACAACCGCCTCTGGCCGTAACAACGGCCTTGATACGCCTGGGCATTGAGTCAGAGCTCAGGTACAGGTACAGGTACAGCTGCCCGTGCAGCTTCAACACGATACCACAGTTCATCAAGAGTAGTGACTGGCGTATTGTGACGAGCCATTTGCTCGGCCACCATTGACCAGACGTTTTCAATTGGTGAGAGATCTGGAGAATGTGCTGGCCAGGACAGCAGTTGAACATTTTCTGTATTCGGAAAGGCCCGTAAATGACCTGCAACATGCGGTCGTGCATTATCCTGCTGAAATGTAGGGTTTCGCGCGGATCGAATGAAGGGTAGAGCCACGGGACGTAACACATCTCATATGTAAAGTCCACTGTGCAAAGTGCCGTCAATGCGACAAGAAGTGACCGCGACTTGTAACCAATGGCACCCCATACCATCACGCCAGGTGATACGCCAGTATGGCGATGACGAATACACGCGTTCACCGCGATGTCGCCAAACACGGATGCGACCATCACGATGCTGTAAACAGAACCTGGATTCATCCGAAAAAATGACGTTTTGCCATTCATGCACCCAGGTTCGACGTTGAGTACACCATCGCAGGTGCTCCTGTCTGTGATGCAGTGTTAAGGTAACCGCAGCCATGGTCTCCGACCTGATAGTCCATGCTGCAGCAAACGTCGTCGAACTGTTCGTGCAGATGGTTGTTGTCTTGCAAACGTCCCCATCTGTTGACTCAGGGATCGAGACGTGGCTGCACGATCCGTTACAGCCATGCGGATAAGACGCCTGTCATCTCGACTGCTACTGATACGAGGCCGTTGGGATCCAGCACGGCGTTCCGTATTACCCTCCTGAACCCACCGATTCCATATTCTGCTAACAGTCACTGTATCTCGACTAACGCGAGCAGCAATGTCGCGATACGATAAACCGCAATCGCGATAGGTTACAATCCCACTTTTATCAAAGTCTTCCGGTACGCATTGCTCCTCCTTACACGAGGCATCACAACAACGTTTCACCAGGCAACGCCGGTCAACTGCTGTTTGTGTATGAGAAATCGATTGGAAACTTTCCTCATGTCACCACGTTGTAGGTGTCGTCACCGGCGCCAACCTTATGTGAATGCTCTGAAAAGCTAATCATTTGCATATCACAGCATCTTCTTCCTCTCGGTTAAATTTCTTGTCTGTAGCACGTCATCTTCGTGGTGTAGCAATTTTAATGGCCAGTAGTGTACTTCGTTAGAAGCCTGGCCGGCGTGAGCTGAGCGTGGGAGAGGATGTTCTTTTGTAGGCTACTTTCGTATGTTTTTCTCCAGCAACTCGCAAACCGCAGCCTCTAGCGAAAACTTATTTCAGTAAAAAATGAAATTACGTTAAATTTCCTGTAAAACATATTTTTTTTTTCTCTGTGACTAACAGTTTGCGCGTAGACAACAAGAGGATGCTCAAAATCTGTGCGGCGCTCATGCGCCGAAGGTTAGGTGATTTTCTTAGGGCATTTTGAGGTAGTTTCTCGAATTGATAGACTACACGTCTCCTGTACCATAATGTTCGTCTTGACATTCTCTGCACAGTCGCGGTACTTCGTAAATAGCTATCGTTTACACCCTGTGTATTTAAACTATGTGACGAGCTCCAAAAATCGAGCGTAATGGCGCACTCGTTTGCAGAGTGGACTCTCATTCAGTACCAAACGAGGTGGCGCATTGGCTAACGCACTGAATTCGCTTTCGGGAGAGCGACGGTTCAAATACCCGCCGAGCCATCGTGATTTAGGTACTTCGCGATTCAGTACACCAAACAGAAAAATTATCGAAGTCGTTCTGCATTCCCTTTCGATTGTCCAATAATGTTGCTGATCTTATCTTGTTATTGTTGTTTTGTTGTGGTCTTCAGTCCGAAATGTGATTTATTGCAGCTATCCATTCTATTCTGTCCTGTGCAACCGTCGCTTCGAATAATTACTACACCTACATCCTGCTGAATCTGCTTACTGTATTCATCTCGTGGCCTCCCCTTTGCGATTTTTGTCTCCCACATTTCGCTCCAGTACTAGACTGGTAATCCATTGATGTCTGAGAATGTGTTCTATCAACAGGTCCCTTCTTTTAGTCATGGTGTGCCACAAATTTTTCTCTCCAATTTTATTCAGTACCTCCTTAGTTACGCAATCTACCAATCCAACCTTCAGCGTTCTTCTGTAGCATCACATTTCAAAAGCTCCTATTTTCTTCTTTACTAAACTCTTTATTGTCCACGTTCACTTCCATATAAGGCTATGCTCCAGACTAATACTTTCGGAAAAGACTTTCTAACACTTAAATATATATTTGTATGTTAACAAATTTTTATTATTCAGGAACACTTTACTTGCCATCATCAGTCTACATTTTATATCCTCTCTACTTCGGGCATCAACCATTTGCTGCCCAAGTAGCAAACCTCGTTTGCCACTTCAAGTGTCTAGTTTCCTAAGCTAATTCCCTCAGCGTCACCTGATTTAATTCGACCACATTCCATTATCGTTGTTTTGCTTTTGTTGATGTTAGCCTTATATCCTCCTTTCAAGACACTGCCCATTCCATTCACCTGCTCTTTCAAGTCGTTTGCTGTCTCTGACAGAAGTACAATGCCACTGACAAACCTCAGAGCTCTTATGTCTTCTCCCTGAACTTTAATTGCTAATGCAAGTTTTTCTTTGGTTTCCTTTACTGCTTGTTCAGTGTACTGATTGAATGATAGTGACGATAGGCTACAAACGTGTCCCACTCCCTTTTCAACCGCTGCTTTCCTATTTTGCCCCTCAACTCTTACAGCTGCCGTCTGGCATCTATACAAGCTATAATAGCCTTCCGCTCCCTGTATTTTACTCCTGCTACCTTCAGAATTTCAAAGAGAGTGTTCCAGCCAACACTGTCAAAAGTTCTCTGTCTACAAATCCTATAAGGGTAAGTTTACTTTTCCTTAACGTATCTTCTAAGGTAAGTCGTAAGGTCAATACGGCCTTGCGTGTTCCTACATTTCTACGAAATCCACACTGATTTCTCCAGAGTTCAGCTTTTAGCAATTTTTCCATTCTTCTGTAATGAATTCGTGTTAGTATTTTGCAACCATGGCGTATTAAAGTGATATTTCGATACTATTCACACCTATCAAGCACCAACTTTCTTTGGGATTGGAATTACTTTTTTCTTGGAGTCTTGGATATTCCTCCTGTTTTATACATCTTGCACACCAGATGGGAGAATTTTGTCATGGAAGAGTTTTATCACGGCTGCTCTCCCAGAGTCTGTCCTTAGCTTATAATTCATTTATGTTTTTTATCAACTTTTGTAGAAATGCTACGCTTCCTTTGGATTCACTCGATGTTACTTTTGTTCGTGTTAAACATTGGCTGTCCAGTATAACGTACCCTACTCTGTAGGAAAAAAGTCTATCGAGCCATTGGGATGTCTGCGAAGATACTAACATCATCGTATCCTGCTTCTCAACCAACAGTGTTGTACAGTGTCGAACGTATTTAGAAAATCTAGGAAGACAGGGTCTAACTCTTCACCTGCATCTACTTGTTAGCAAGCTCTGTTTCACACGTCACTCGTGTGGTTCATCCTGAAGCAGAGCTGTTTGTTTCAGAGAGTCGGTTAGTGCACCTGTTCTCGATGTCTAGTGTCCTAAATCATTACATAACTGGACAATACCCTTCTAGGTCCTCCATGATTTAGCTCCCTATACTAGTAATAAATGTCATAAAAGTCAGAGAAACTGACGTCACCTGTTTCCCACTGAGAGTTTCCGTGCACCTGATATTGTAGGCGCATTTGAGCGCAATGGGGAAGAAAATGTCAGAAAATGTGGGACTTTGCGAAAGCAGAAAAACTAACAGAAGCTTCACAAAGCATCAGGGATAACGAGTGATATCCACATAGAACAGTTCTGAGTGCCAGAGGATAAGGTTACAGAATGGGCAGATGCTGGCCCAGCCATCCGCCAGAAACGATGCCAACGCGCTGTCCCTACACCGCTCAGACCTGTGGCGTATTGATCCAGCGCAGACCTGGGCGTGTCTACACAGCCGGGCGTTACAGCACATTCAGACGCGAGCATGCACAGCATGCTGTCGAGGCTATTATAGTTTCCGGCGTGTAAACGATGATGAATGGTATTCTAGACACGTTACTCCTAATAAAACTATGTACGCCTACATGCGTGCAATTGCAGAGTCACTATGCAGCTCAGTTGAGTACTTCGTACCCTTATCAGTCTTCCATTTACTCTCGAATACGCTTATGGGATGAGAAAAAACTGTTTTCGATTATATATTTCAACTTTATCTCACACGAAAGTGTGTATGAGATTTTCATAATACACTACTGGCCATTAAAATTGCTACACCACGAAGATGATGTGCTACAGACAAGAAATTTAACGGACAGGAAGAAGATGCTGTAATATGCAAATGATTAGCTTTTCAGAGCAATCACACAAGGTTGGCGCCCGTGGCGATACCTACAACGTGCTGACATGAGGAAAGTTTCCAACCGATATCACACACACAAACAGCAGTTGACCGGCGTTGCCTGGTGATACGTTGTTGTGATGCCTCGTGTAAGGAGGAGAAATGCGTAGCATCACGTTTCCGACTTTGATAAAGGTCGGATTGTAGCCTATCGCGACTGCGGTTTATCGTATCGCGACATTGCTGCTCGCGTTGGTCGAGATCCAATGACTTTTAGCAGAATATGTAATCGGTGGGTTCAGGAGGGTAATACGGACGCCGTGCTGGATCCCAACGACCTCGTATCACTAGCAGTCGAGATGACAGGCATCTTATCCGCATGGCTGTAACGGATCGTGCAACCACGTCTCGAACCCTGAGTCAACAGATGGGGACGTTTGCAAGACAACAACCATCTGCACGAACAGTTCGACGACGTTTGCTGCAGCATGGACTATCAGCTCGGAGACCATGGCTGAGGTTACCCTTGACGCTGCATCACAGACAGGAGCGCCTGCGATGGTGTACTCAACGACGAACCTGGGTGCACGAATGGCAAAACGTCATTTTTTCGGATGAATCCAGGTTCTATTTACAGCATCATGATGGTCGCATCCGTGTTGGGTGACATCGCGGTGAACGCATATTGGAAGAGTTTATTCGTCATCGCCATACTGGCGTATCACCCGGCGTGATGGTACGGGATGCCATTGGTTACACGTCTCGGTCACCTCTTGTTCGCATTGACGGCACTTTGAACAGTGGACGTTACATTTCACATGTGTTATGACCCGTGACTCTACCCTTCATTCGATCCCTGCGAATCGCTATATTTCAGCAGGATAATGCACGACCGCATGTTGCAGGTCATGTACGGGCCTTTCTGGATACAGAAAATGTTCTACTGCTGCCCTGGCCAGCACATTCTCCAGATCTCTCACCAATTGAAAACGTCTGGTCAATGGCGGCCGAGCAACTGGCTCGTCACAATACGCCAGTCACTACTCTTGATGAACTGTGGTGTCATGTTGAAGCTGCATGGGCAGCTGTACCTGTACACGCCATCCAAGCTCTGTTTGACTCAATGCCCAGGCGTATGAATGCCGTTATTACGGCCAGAGGTGGTTGTTCTGGGTACTGATTTCTCAGGATCTGTGCACCCAAACTGCGTGAAAATGTAATCACATGTCAGTTCTAGTATAATATATTTGTCCAAGGAGTACCCGTTTATCATCTGCATTTCTTCTTGGTGTAGTAATTTTAATGGCCAGTAGTGTAGAAATTTTTTCTAAGACTGGTTTGAGGCTGTTCTCCGAGCTGGTCCATCCTGTGCAAGTCTCTTCGTCTCTGCATTACCAAGGCAGAGTACAACCATTCCACTTTCTCCCAAGAATTCTCATTTAACCTTACGTGTAGGTAAAACACACGTCGTAATGTGCTTTACTGGCCGGTTTCATTCGCAGTAACGTGAAAGCGAACCACATCGACGTCTTCCTTCAGAGCGACTTGATGAAGTCCCTGGAACAGTACTCAAGAACAGGTCTTGTATGCAAACCCTTTTGTAATGCGCTGCAGAAAACTACCAACGACTCGAGATTTTTAAGATGCGTGCCCTACAACGGATGACGAGCGTCCGTTCCAGTACGTACCGCTCCATAATCATACACTGCACTATTTAACAGAATTGACATAGATCATAGATTCAGCGAGGTGGTGTAGTTGTTAAGGGACTGTCCTAGGTCTTCAGGAGAAGCAACGTTCAAAGCCCCCTCCGTTCTGCCAGATTAAAATTTTCGTTGGTTCCCCACATCACTTAAGACGAATTCTGGGTTAATTCCTCAGCAAAGGTCACGGCCAAATTCTGAGCTGCTCTTGTCCTATCCGAGTTTGTGCTCTGTCTCTACAACCTCGTTGCCGGCGGGACGTTACTCCCTAAGAGTATGGAGGTTCTGTACGATAGTCTAGGTTTAGTACAACCCGATGCCATGGGATTTCTTTTTAGTGTATATAAACATTATTTGGCATTTATCCACATTTATAGCGAGCTGATGCTCGCTACCCGAAGTGTAAATACTGTCTTAATCTTAAAAACAAAACAGATCACGTATTTTTATTTATTAGTAACTATCGATTTTGGCCGAATAAGGCTATCTTTAGATCTAGAACTAAATAAATCTGTAATGACGCGCACCAGCTGGCGCTGGCTACGGCACCCATACTCCTGTATTTAGCTTTACATCTGTTGTTGTTGTTGGGGTCTTCAGTCCTGAGACTGGTTTGATGCAGCCCTCCACGCTACTCTATCCTGTGCAAGCTTCTTCATCTCCCAGTACCTACTGCAACCTACATCCTTCTGAATCTGCTTAGTGTATTCATCTCTTGGTCTCCCTCTACGATTTTTACCCTCCACGCTGCCCTCCAATACTAAATTGGTGATCCATTGATGCCTCAGAACATGTCCTACCAACCGATCCCTTCTTCTGGTCAAGTTGTGCCACAAACTTCTCTTCTCCCCAATCCTATTCAATACTTCCTCATTAGTTATGTGATCTACCAATTTAATCTTCAGCATTCTTCTGTAGCACCACATTTCAAAAGCTTCTATTCTCTTCTTGTCCAAACTATTTATCGTCCATGTTTCACTTCCATACATGGCTACACTCCATACAAATACTTTCAGAAATGACTTCCTGACACTTAAATCTATATTCGATGTAAACAAATTTCTCTTCTTCAGAAACGCTTTCAAATGGTTCTGAGCACTATGGGACTCAACTGCTGAGGTCATTAGTCCCCTAGAACTTAGAACTAGTTAAACCTAACTAACCTAAGGACATCACAAACATCCATGCCCGAGGCAGGATTCGAACCTGCGACCGTAGCGGTCTTGCGGTTCCAGACTGCAGCGCCTTTAACCGCACGCCCACTTCGGCCGGCGTTCATCTTTACATCTGAAGGTGATATAATTCGGCACAAACTAATCATTACGTAGTTTTTTTGTTCCTAAGGTTATAAAACAAGGTAACTATTATTTCTAACGACACCAAGACTCGTTCTAGATTTTAGTGTGATTATTTTGTATGAATACTTCTCTGTAGACAAGATATTCAGTGTCGAATTAGGATTTCTGGCGCCGAGATTGGCCTAAGCCCCAATTTCGTGACCATCTGAAAGCAATAGCGATCATAATTTTTAATTAGGAAACTGTCTGCCGCCGGTAGCTGAGTGGTCAGCGCGACAGACTGTCAATCCTAAGGGTCCGGGTTCAGTTCCAGGCTGGGTCTTAGATTTCCTCCGCTCAGGGACTGGGTGTTGTGCTCTCCTAATCATCATCATTTCATCCACATGGACTCGCAAGTAGCCGAAGTGGCGTCAAATCTAAAGACTTGCACCCAGCGAACGGTCTACCCGACGGGAGGCCCTAGTCACACGACATTTGCATGTACCAGGAAACTATAAGACTATCTGGACGCTATTGCTAATTATAAAATAAATTATAAAATAATTAATAATAATAAATAATTATAAAATAAAAATAATTATAAAAGTCTGGAATATAAAGACTGAGGTGGATAAAAGTGTTGCTATTTAGACCTCTCGGCACCCAGACGCCAGTTAAGGGAGTGATATCACGATTTATTCACTTCGACAAATTCCTTGGTGAAGTTACAGTATTTCAGCGATGATGAAGAAGAGTACCCGACCCTAGACTGGAAACGACGGTGACGGAAGATATAGCGCAGCGCTCAGACTAAGGGCCACAGCTTCCGTACCCTGATCGTGACATACAGAATTCCCTCTGATTACACCACAGTACCCTCAGATAATTTCCCCTGTTTGTGGACTATTAACGGCGCACCTAAATTGATATCTGAGAGTCCGAAAATCCTAAGCCCTACGGTACGGTGCACTACAGTTCGGTACATTATAATGAATTCCAGTTGCCCTTACAAGTTTCACAACCTGCGGCATTTACAACAATTATTCAAAATAACATCCTTCAACGTCAGTGTAGACATCGCATCGATGCACAAAATTGTCGTGCTTGTTCTAATATCGCCGGTGTGGCTTGAACCGGGTTGCAGGCAGAGAGAATTCTTGCCAGGAGATCCTCTTCCGTCTCGACAGGTGTTCCGCACACAAAACTTTCCACATGTACCCACAAGAAGAGATAAAGTGGTGTGAAATTAAGTGAACATGCTGACCACGAAACAGGACCTCATCTACCCATCCATTTTTCCGGAAATGTCTGATCCAGGTGTTCACCAAACCTCAGTCCAAAGTGAGGTGGGCTCCATGCTGGAACGACATCCGTTGACGAATAACAAGTGGGATATATTTCAAAAACCTGGATAGTATGTTTCTGATAAACACTGTGTACACTGGTCCGTTTAAATGGGTCTAGTACGTAATCGCTGCCTGTGCCTGCCCACACGTTGACTGATAATCTGTGCTGACGACTCTTCACAACTGTAGCGTCTTCCCAACTGTTGCATCGGGAGTTTCATCGATCCAAACATGACTGTTGCGATTATTTAGCATTCCGTCTCTGGTGAAGTAAGCTTCATCCGTATTAAGTACATACGCAGGAAGTGAGGATTTCTGTACTGCTCTGCAAGAACAATTGACTGAACATGACAAGGAGTCTGAAGTCAGCAGGAGTCAAATCATGCACATTCTGTGGATGCTATGGGTGTAGCCGCATTTCCCGTAATACTCGCCACACAGTAGTCCGCAAGACATTCATTTTATGTGTAACTGATAGACTGCTGGTTCAGGCAACTGATCCACTCTAGCAATCACTCCATATTCTAAGCTGGGAGTCTGCTTAGTTCGTCCTCCTCTGACGTACTGTGGTTCCAAATACTCTACTTCACTTACTCGCTGGAGTAGACATGGAAATATGGCGTGAGCTGGATGTCTCCTGCGAGGGTATTTGATCATGTACAACCTTTCCACTTCTCTTCTGCTTCCATTTGTCTGCCCAGACACGAAAATCACGCCTGCAAGTTCCGTCATTGGGTATAACCCCATTTGGTCAAGACCTATCGACGTTAGTACCTCAACTTGTTGGCCAAGACCTACCGACGTTAGTACCTCAACTTGTAAAGTGAGACTGCAGTCTACTAGCGTACAGGCTTTGTACACCAAGATTGTTCATTTCAGAGCACAATACGCCATATGCACTGAATTAGTTCAGTTGTCACCCAACCTCTACCGGTATGTATCGTCGGGGTTGCCTGCCCTACAATATTAGCAAAAACAGTATCAGTGCATGTATTTCACTGTCAGAGATACCAGAGCGATTTTCACTTATAACTTTCGACTTGGTCGCTTCAGGACCAGGGTCCCTTACCCCAAATTGATACATTTACTCTTCTGCATCATCCCTGAAAGTTTCTAGCATCACGGAATAATCCTATATAATAGAGACAGTTCACTAGTCGCTTGCTGAAATCTGGCATTATAGATGGCACGTCTTATTAATAAGGAATATGAAAAGCTGATTACCAGTTGAAGTACACTGAAAATTTTCAAACAGGTAATCCTGTGGAACTTCCTGGCAAATCGAAACTGGGTATCGGAACGGGATGCCATCACATATTCAGATCTGTCCAGGACAATCTTCTAACCGACCGAGCTATCAAGCGACGATTCTCTACAGTGGCAGTTTTACGAGCGCTCTCTCGTCTTCTTGAGCTCCATTTACAGTGAAGCGAACACAAATGCGCGCAGGCGGATGCACATTCGCAGTGTGTATTGGATTCGCTAGTGCGCACTTTCATTGACTGGCACCTGTAAATAATGTCTCCACGTACGAGTACACCATAATTACTCTATCACGCAAACATCTGGGGTTACACTCGTCTGGCGTGAGACTTCTCGAGAGGGGGTGTCCACTGGGGGCCGAACCGCACAATATCCCTCGGTTCGGTTTGGGGCGGCGGTGGGGTTAGTGGACTGCTGTAGCCTGTTGTGGGGTTGTGAACCACTGAAGGCTACGGCGGGGATGAAGCCTCTCCGCCGTTTCTAGGTCCCCAGTTCCATACAATACAATACCTGTAAATAATCATCTACATTGGAGTGGCCGAAGGAGAACAACAGGAAACGAATATCAAAGCAGGTCCTTTCTGTTGGTTTTTGGAGCTACCGTTGCCACGGTAAAGTTGCTTAACTTATATGCAGTACCGTACATTACAGTCGCGGTGGAGAACACACTCACAACTTGCCATAAGAAAGGAATAATTTAGGTGTCTTAGTTTGTACGTGAACGTGGAATCAGTGGAGATGGTACACGTAACACTGAATTTCAACTGCAGTTTTCTTTAGCTGTAGTACAAAACTAGAGTATATGTCGGTTGATGCTTTTCGCTCGCTTTTCATTGCAGGCCGGCCGAAGTGGCCGTGCGGTTCTAGGCGCTACAGTCTGGAACCGCTAGATCGCTCCGGTTGCAGGTTCGAATCCTGCCCCGGGAATGGATGTGTGTGATGTCCTTAGGTTAGTTAGGTTTAACTAGATCTAAGTTCTAGGGGACTAATGACCGTAGAAGTTGGGTCCCATAGTGCTCAGAGCCATTTTTTTTTTTTTCATTGCAACTGACGAGAAAATTTAAAAGCAGAATACTGATTACCGACCACCAGCATAACCAGAAAAAAGGCTAGTATTTACACTCTGGTTAATAGCACGTGGAGACATTTATGTTAATGATTATTTCCCACGCCCGGGTTCCCGGGTTCGATTCCCGGAGGGGTCAGGGATTTTCTCTGCCTCGTGATGGCTGGGTGTTGTGAGCTGTCCTTAGGTTAGTTAGGTTTAAGTAGTTCTAAGTTCTAGGGGACTGATGACCATATAAGTTAAGTCCCATAGTGCTCAGAGCCATTTGAACCATTTGATTATTTCCCATTTCAATAGCTGTTTGTATTGGATGGTTTCTGATGTGTGCAGTGACATATGTGAAGCACGTCAAGGATTTTATTAAAGTACGTATAACGAAGATAGTTTCTGGAACTGCGTGACCGCTACGGTCGCAGTTTCGAATCCTGCCTCGGGCATGGATGTCTGTGACGTCCTTAGGTTAGTTAGGTTTAAGTAGTTCTAAGTTCTAGGGGACTGATGACCTCAGATGTTAAGTCCCATAGTGCTCAGGGCCATTTGAACCATTTGAATCACTCCATTGCTCAGGCAACTCGTGTTGTCAACAACAAAAGTAGAGGAGGTATCAGACGAAAGTCTTCCGTACAGCTAGCGCCGAAGTGGAGGGAACGCTACTTCCTTTGTTGGTTCGCTGGAAAACCTACAACCAGAGGGACGCGAGCGAACAACTTCGAATGCGAACCGCGCACGACCGAATGCCGTTTGAGCACCCGCATCTAATGACTACATCAGAGGGAATCCTTATTCGCTGTTGCTCGTTGTGTTCTCTTCGGTGTAAAGGGGACTTTAATGTAGCTAGGCGATCGGATGATAGATGCGCCAGGGAAGTTGTTTGTTGGATTCCAAGAAATAAGAAAAAACCGAGAGGACAACCTAATGGAATGTGGGTAGTTGACATTAGGAAACATGCAAGCGCAATAAGTATAGCTGAAGACTTTAACGCGTGGAAAAGTTTAGAGAAGACCTTTATCCGGCAGTCCATGTCAAATGATTGTTGTTGTTGTCGATGAAAATGACACTGATGAAAGTAAAAAAGAAAGTAATCACAGTAAGTTTTTGCTAGTCACAGCTGTAACTATAGGATCGAAGTTTCTCGTGATGGAATTCTCGTATAAAATATTCTTGCTGTTCTTGCCGAGAAAGTAAGAATAAAATCTCGAGATTTCGCCAGTAACGTCATGACCGGGAAGTAGTGACTTATCATGGTGCTAGAGATTATGTCGATGTGTGCGAGGCTAGCGACTCCCGTTGGAACGTAAACTCTTCGCCAAATTTCCCTGTAGTCCCTAAACTTAGAGACCAGGCCACCCTGTACCGGTAAGATTGTACCGGCCGTGTAAGCACGGAGTGTCGGTCGGTAGCTCAGCATAAAATGTTAAAATTTTTTTCTGTTACGCATCGCTTCGTTCACCTCTGGCAATGATTCGGTGACGTGAAAAATGCCGAGCTGTGTCGCTGCTCGGAACCCATATTAAACAATAGATCTTCCGTAACTGGCTTTCTGCGGCAGTTCAAAGATAGTCCGCAGCTCGTGGTCGTGCGGTAGCGTTCTCGCTTCCCGCGCCCGTGTTCCCGGGTTCGATTCCCGGCGGGGTCAGGGATTTTCTCTGCCTCGTGATGACTGGGTGTTGTGTGATGTCCTTAGGTAAGTTCTAGGGGACTTATGACCATAGATGTTGAGTCCCATAGTGCTCAGAGCCATTTGAGTTCAAAGATAGGAGGAAGGCATAACACATCTAATAGGGCCGTGCCTTGTAAAGCTGCATGATGTTCAAATCAACCTTCGGTACGAGGATAACTTCTATGCGTATTACTAAATTAAAGTTCGCCTCCGCGTTTTTCAGTCTGCATGTGAAGGCTAATCGCAGGAACTGCTTTAGGGATTTTGACAAGACTTTCATTAATAGATAGATCCATTCACGAGGAAGGTTTGTTTATGGAATTTATTACCGCTATGCCAGACAAGTCGTCATTACCTCTTTGTGACTCTCTAACCATTACTGACACCTGTGTCTCAGCCAAAGTCTCCTTTGTTGTGTTTTACTGTTACTTTCTTCTCTCACTATCACTGTCTCCCTCTTGCTCTCTCCTATTGGTACGGTCTCGTTCATTCCTTCTCACTGCTGCTCTCTCTCCTCACTGCCACTGTCTTTTTCTTCCTTGTCGTCATTATCATAGACTTGTCGTTCCCAACCTTTCTTGGACCATTACCCGTGAGTGCAATGAGACGTTAGCTAGTAACCCCTCCGCCCCCTCCCCTTCCGCCGCACCCTGCTGTCTATTGTTCTCCCGTGCTATTCCTCATTACCACCAACTTGAGCATATTGCAAGTGCTACTCACAACTCACAAATCCTTCCCAGAAAAGAAAGCTAACCCTCCACAGTGAGAATACCCACTCGTCATAAAATATGCTTCCCCTGCATTACTCCTCTCCATTGCGGCACTTACTTGACGTGCACACTGCAAATCCATTTGAAATCAAACAAGTTCAGATGTATGTACTATACTTACTGTTCGTAAGTCACTTCATTGCTACACTCCTTACTTCTGAAGTGACAGAAATTGGACGACTTCAGGCTGTTAATGATTTGTATCTATTCACTCTAATAATAGTTACACTATGCACAGCACTATAGTAGTCCTTGTGTAGTTAATGCTGTGTTGTGGTGCCAATTACTTTATCTATTTGATTAGAAGCGAGTAATATAGCAACGTCTGAACTACTTCAGGTACTATCTACAACTTGGAGGAGAAATTTTCTTGAGATAATTTAGCATGTGTTACGTACTTGTCTCACTTTTGTCATCAGCGATGTACCGGATAAAGCGCAAAATATATGTGTAAAAAGGGGTTAAATATGTGAGGAACCTTAACCTACACTGCATTAATGCTACAAATGGAGAAAAAATAATTCTTGATAAGTTATACAATCAATATTCGAGCCTTACAATAGTGTGGTAATAGTAATGACCTTTCGAAAATAATGTAGTTTCTTGACTGCAACAGAATAGAATCATTTCGTTTTTACCTCTCGGAGGAAATTACCCCAGGTAGGAAACCACTGTCATAGACACTGTCTCTCATTATCACCAGCTCTCACTCACTTCCACACTCTCCTTTTTATTCCTCTCCCTCTGGCACTGTCACATTCGCTCTTTTCCTAGCACTGTTCTGACACTGTCAACTCTGTTCTGCTGCCGCTGTGCCCTTCTCTTTCTCTCACACTGCCATTGTCTCATTCGATATATTTATACCACTACCACTGTCTACTGTCTTCCAGTATGTATTACTTTGCCGTCTCTTTCCCACTGCCACTGTCACCATCTCTCAGAATAAAAAAGCGCGAAATATTCACATACCAAAATTTTTGGGAAAATTTTTAAAGATGCTTGACCGTAACTTTCTATCACCAATAGAATCCGAGACATGAGCCCCAGAAAAATCCCGTTTTTATGCGCTGCAATTTGGAACATATTGGTAGCGCATGTTGTCGCTTGCGTTCCGATTTGCCCGACAATATTTTTTATTTTTTTTATTTAGACTTTCGGCAAGAAGTTTGTCGGGGTGATCAAAATACATTCGACTCTAAGAGTTTAGATCCACTTTACATGACATGCTGCGTAGCTGTTATAACCTTTTTCACGTTAAAGAAGCAACAATAATAATAATAAAGGTGATAATAAAGACGCTCAGGAACAAAACCAGGAGAGAGACAGTATTTAAATTCTATAATGCTATGACTGTACTTTTACTGCTCTATGAATCCGAAGTATGGACTTTTACGAGCAAATAATTACAGAGAATTGAAGCTGCAGTTCTTTGGAAGATACAATAATTCTTTAGAGGAACAGTGAGTTAAGAAAGGAGTTCAATGGTGTATGAACGGTAAAAAAGATATAACTGTGTAGGATGGAGTGGCACAACCTTCTAGTACGTACCGATCAAAACCGGATACCAAGAAAAACTTTTGACTGCAGATCCAAAGATAGGACGAGGATAGGACGACCACAAAAAAAAAAAAATAAAAATGGTGCGATCAGGTTGGTTTCGGAACAGTCAAAGATGTCTGACTTGTAGATACCCATGATGATGATGATGATGATGATTATGATGATGATGATGATGATGATGATAAAATCTGTTATAGAGCATGTCAGCGTACGTGAAGTGTTCTATCTTTATTATACTGACACAGTAATAATAATGGTGAAGTTAGAGCTCAGATTGTATGTTATTTCAAATTAAGAACTATGTAAATAAATATGTAACAAAAATTGGTGAAAAGTGAAAACAAATATGTAATGGAACAGTTATGTCAAATTCAAAGTTTTATATTTTTGCTAGAAAATATAAGTTCTCAAGTAGCTAGTCAAATATCTATATCAATTCTTAATCAGTTCACTTCTGAAACAAAGTACTGACGTACTAGCTATTCAAGCATCTAACTGGAACAGGATCCACAATTAATTACAATATACTTTTCCAAATGTTCTTTAGACATGCACAATCTTCTGCCTGACAGTACATTTTTATTAATACAGAAAGGTTGCTCAGCTTCGCAAAAAGTTAATGATGCATATTTATACAGAGGGACTGTGCTAGGAGTAATATTCTCAGGGAGTTCTATAGTTTCCCCAGTAAATAAGCGAAAGAAAATAACAAGATTTGAGATCTAGGGTTTTCATTCAGCATAGACTGCAGTTTACTGAAAACTAATCCACCCATTTACCTGGTACAACACTGGTCTTCTGAACTGCTTCTTCCATTATTCCCACAGCCCCTTGGAGAGGCATACTTGAAGTCTCCAGTTTCTTAATACTGACCGCAAGTCAGCTAAAGTGACTTGCGATGTATGAGACTGAACTAACCACTTTAGAACTGTTGAATGCAGACGGGGATTCACTCACACACTGCAGGATCAGAAGAAAAGTTCTCCATCACTGACTTCACAGCTTCTACATCTACCCGGCAAGCCACCACACGGTGCGTGACGGAGGGTACCCTGTCCCACCAGTAGTCATTTCCTTTCCAGTTCCACTCTCAAACAGAGCGAGCGAAAAAATGACTGTCTGTATGCCTCCATATGAGCCTTAGTTTCCCGTATCTTATCTTCGTGGTCCTTACGTGCAGTGTATGTTGGCGGCAGCAGAATCGTGTGACAGTCAGCTTCCCCGGCGGTGTGGCCGAGCGGTTCTAGGCGCTTCAGTCTGGAACCGTGGGACCGCCACGGTCGCAGGTTCGAATCCTGCTTCGGGCATGGATGTGTGTGATGTCCTTAAGTTAGTTAAGTTTAAGTAGTTCTAAGTTCTAGGGGACTGATGACCTCAGATGTTAAGTCCCATAGTGCTCAGGGTTATTTGAACCATTTGAATCACTCCATTGCTGAGGCAACTCGTGTTGTCAACAACATAAGTGGAGGAGGTATCAGAAAGTCTTCCGTACTAATAGCGCCGAAGTGGAGGGAACGCTACTTCCTTTGTTGGTTCGCTGGAAAACCTACAACCAGATGGACGTGAGCGAACAACTACGAATGCGAACCGCCCACGACCGAATGCCGTTTGAGCACCCGCATCTAATGACTACACCAGAGGGTATTCTTATTCGCTGTTGCTCGTTCGATTGTGTTCTCTTCGGTGTAAAGGGGGCTTTAATGTAGCTAGGCGATCGGATGATAGATGCGCCAAGGAGGTTGTTTGTTGGATTCCAAGGAATAAGAAAAAACCGAGACGACAACCAAATGGAATATGGGTAGTTGACATTACGAAACATGCAAGCGTAATAAGTATAGTTGAAGACTTTAACGCGTGGAAAAGTTTAGAGAAGACCTTTATCCGGCAGTCCATGCCAAATGATTGTTGTTGTTGTCGATGAAAATGACACTGATGAAAGTAGAAAAGATAGTAATCACGGTAAGTTTTTGCTGGAACTATAGGATCGAAGTTTCTCGTGATGGAATTCTCGTATAAAATATTCTTGCTGTTCTTGCCGAGAAAGTAAGAATAAAATCTCGAGATTTCGCCAGTAACGTCATGACCGGGAAGTAGTGACTTATCATGTTGCTAGAGATTATGTCGATGTGTGCGAGGCTAGCGACTCCCGTTGGAACGTAAACTCTTCGCCAAATTTCCCTGTAGTCCCTAAACTTAGAGACCAGGCCACCCTGTACCGGTAAGATTGTACCGGCCGTGTAAGCACGGAGTGTCGGTCGGTAGCTCAGCATAAAATGTCAGACTGTTCGTCCAAAGTTCTAGGATTCACTCCCTCATCGGCCCTAAAATTTTTTTCTGTTACGCATCGCCTCGTTCACCTCTGGCAATGATTCGGTGACGTGAAAAATGCCGAGCTGTGTCGCTGCTCGGAACCCATATTAAACAGTAGATCTTCCGTAACTGGCTTTCTGCGGCAGTTCAAAGATTGGAGGAAGGCATAACACATCTAATAGGGCCGTACGTAGTAACGCTGTATGATGTTCAAACCAACCTTCGGTACGAGGGTAACTTCCATGAGTATTACTAAATTAAAGTTCGCCTCCGCGTTTTTCAGTCTGTATGTGAAGGCTAATCGTCCGGAGTGGCCGTGCGGTTCTAGGCGCTACAGTCTGGAGCCTAGCGACCGCTACGGTCGCAGGTTCGAATCCTGCCTCGGTCATGGATGTGTGTGATGTTCTTAGGTTAGTTAGGTTTAATTAGTTCTAAGTTCTAGGCGACTGATGACCTCAGAAGTTCAGTCGCATAGTGCTCAGAGCCATTTGAACCATTTTTTTGAAGGCTAATCGCAGGAACTGCTGTAGGAATTTTGGCAAGACTTTCATTAATAGATAGATCCATTCACTAGGAAGGTTTGTTTATGGAATTTATTACCGCTATGCCAGACAAGTCGTCGTTACCTCTTTGTGACTCTTTAACCATTACTGACACCTGTGTCTCAGCCAAAGTCTCCTTTGTTGTGTTTTACTGCTACTTTCTTCTCTCACTACCACTGTCTCCATCTTCTCAACCTTTCTTAGACCATTATCCGTGAGTGCAATCAGACATTAGCTAGTACCCCCCTTCTGCCCCCCCCCCCTGTTTTCTATTGTTCTACCATCCTCTTCCTCATTCCCACCCACTTTAGCACCTACCTAAACAGTAGAATGAAAAACTTTCATTTGAACGCTTTTATTTTTAAAATGATGAAAGATGAGTGATATTTAGTTTTGTGTGTGTGTGTGTTGTGTGTGTGTGTGTGAGCGGGTGTTTTGTTTTTAGAAACTCGTGGTGCATTGCAAGTGCTACTCACAACTCACAAATCCTTCCCAGAAAAGAAAGCTAACCCTCCACAGTGAGAATACCCACTCGTCATAAAATATGTTTCCCCTGCATTACTCCTCTCCATTGCGGCATTTGCTTGACCTTCACGCTGCAAATCCATTTGAAATCAAACAAGTTCAGATGTATGTACTATACTTACTGTTCGTAAGTCACTTCATTGTTGCACTCCTTACTTCTGAACTGACAGAAATTAGACGACTTCAGGCTGTTAATGCTTTGTATCTATTCACTCTAATAATAGTTACAGTATGCACAGCACTATAGCAGTCCTTGTGTAGTTAATGCTGTGTTGTGGTGCCAATTACTTCATCTATTTGATTAGAAGCGAGTAATATAGCAACGTCTGAACTACTTCAAGTACTATCTACAACTTGGAGGAGAAATTTTCTTGAGATAATTTAGCTTGCGTTACGTATTTGTCTCATTTTTGTCATCAACAATGTGCCGGACAAAGCGCAAAATATATGTGTAAAAAGGGGTTAAATATGTGAGGAACCTTAACCTACACTGCATTAATGCTACTAATGGAGAAAAAATAATTCTTGATAACTTATACAATCAATATTCGAGTCTTACAAATGTGTGGTAATAGTAATGACCTTTCGAAAATAATTTAGTTTCTTGACTGCAACAGAATAGAATCATTTAGTTTTTACCTCTCGGAGGAAACTACCCAAGGTAGGAAACCACTGTCATAGACACTATCTCTCACTACCCCTAGCTCTCACCCACTTCCGCACTCTCCTTTTTATTCCTCTCCCTCTGGCACTGTCACCTTCGCTCTTTTCCTAGCACTGTTCTGCCACTGTCAACTATGTTCTGCTGCCGCTGTGCCCTTCTCTTTCTCTCACACTCCCAATGCCTCCTTCGATATATTTATACCACTACCACTGTCTACGGTGTTCCAGTATGTATCACTTTACCGTCTCTTTCCCACTGCCACTGTCTCCATCTCTCAGAATAAAAAAGCGCGAAATATTCACATACCAAAATTTTTGGGAAAATTTTTAAAGATGCTTGACCGTAACTTTCTATCACCAATAGAATCCGAGACATGAGCCCCAGAAAAATCCCGTTTTTATGCGCTGCAATTTGGAACATATTGGTAGCGCATGTTGTCGCTTGCGTTCCGATTTGCCCGACAATATTTTTTATTTTTTTTTATTTAGACTTTCGGCAAGAAGTTTGTCGGGGTGATCGAAATACATTCGACTCTAAGAGTTTAGATCCACTTTACATGACATGCTGCGTAGCTGTTATAACCTTTTTCACGTTAAAGAAGCAACAATAATAATAATAAAGGTGATAATAAAGACGCTCCGGAACAAAACCAGGAGAGAGACAGTACTTAAATTCTATAATGCTATGACTGTACTTTACTGTTCTATGCATCCGAAGTATGGACTTTGGTGAGCAAATAATTACAGAGAATTGAATCAGCAGATCTTTGGAGGATACAATAATTCTTAAGAGGAACAGTGAGTTAAGAGAGGAGTTCAGTATTGTGTGAATGGTAGAAAAGATCAAACAGTATAGGAAGGAGTGGGACGACCTTCTAGTACGTACGGATCAAAAGCGGATACCAAGAAAACTTTTGGCTGCAGATCCAAAGGTAGGAGGAGGATAGGACTACCACGAAGAAAATGGTGCGATCAGATTTAAACTGCTTGGTTTCGGAAGTCAAAGATGTCTAACATGTAGATGCCCATGATGATGATGATGATGGTGATGATGATGATGATGATGAACATCGTCATCATCATCATCATCGTCATCATGATAAAAACTGTTATAGAGCATGTCAGCGTACGTGAAGTGTTCCATCTTTATTATAATGACATAGTAATAATAATGGTGAAGTTAGAGCTCAGATTTTATGTAATTTCAAATTAAGAAATATGTAAATAAATAGGTAACCAAAATTGGTGTAAAGTGTAAATAAATATATAACGGAACTGTTATGTCAATTCCAAAATTTTATATTTGTGCTAGACAATATAAGTTCAAATAGAAGTTCTCAAGTAGCTAGTCAAATATTTATATCAATTCTTAATTAGTTCAGTTCTTTTACAAAGTACTGACGTACTAGCTATTCAAGCATTTAACGGGAGCGGCATCCACAATTAATTATAAAATACTTTTCCAAATAGTTCTTTAGACATGCACAATCTCCTGTCTGCCAGTACGTTTTTATGAATATAGAAAGGTCGCTCAGCTTCGCGAAACGTTAATGATGCATATTTATACAGAGGGGTTGTGCTAGGAGTAATACTCTCAGGGAGTCGTATAGTTTTCCCAGTAAACAAGCGAAACAAAATAACAAGATTTGAGATCTACGGTTTTCATTCAGCATAGATTCCAGTTTACTGAAAAGTAATCTACCCATTTACCTGGCGTTCTGAACTGCTTCTTTCATTATTCCCACAGCCCCTTGGAGAGGCATACTTGAAGTCTCCAGTTTCTTAAAACTGTCTGCAAGTGAGATGAAGTGACTTGCAATGTATGAAACTGAAGTAACCACTTTAGAACTGTTGAATGAAGACGAGGATTCACTCACACACTGCAGGATCAGAAGAAAAGTTCTCCATCACTGACTTCACAGCTTCTACATCTACCCGGCAAGCCACAACACGGTGCGTGACGGAGGGTACCCTGTCCCACTAGTAGTCATTTCCTTTCCAGCTCCACTCTCAAACAGAGCGAGCGAAAAAACGACTGTCTGTATGCCTCCATATGAGCCTTAGTTTCTCGTATCTTATCTTCGTGTTCCTTACCTGCAGTGTATGTTGGCTTCAGCAGAATCGTGTGGCAGTCAGCTTCAAATGCCGGTTCTCAAATTGTTCTCAATAGTGTTTCTCGAAAAGACTGTAGCATTCATTCAAGGTCTTCCCATTTGAGTTCCCGAAGCATCTCCGTAACGCTTACGTGTTGTTCGAATATACTGGAACGAATCTAGCAGCCCGCCTTTGAATTGCTTTGACCTTTTACGGATCCTAAACAATCGAGCGGTACTCAAGAATAGGTCGCACCAGCGTCGTATATGCGGTCTCCTTTACAAGTGAATCACTGTTTCCTAAAAGTCTCCCAATAAATGAAAGCCAACCAGTCGCCTCCCCTATCCTAATTCTCGCATGCCTGTTCCATTTAATATCGCTTTGCAACATTACGCCCATATATTTAAACGACTGTCTGCTGATGACATGACGGATGCTGTAGGCCATTTCATCGCCACTCTCATTGTGGGCAAGCTGGAGTCTGAGGCTGCATCAAGATCATATTTTATTTATTGTAAACCTTTGAAGGCAACAAACAGTTCAATTGCTAGGTTCATTAATGATGG
Organism: Schistocerca piceifrons; assembly: GCF_021461385.2. Taxonomy (NCBI): domain Eukaryota; kingdom Metazoa; phylum Arthropoda; class Insecta; order Orthoptera; family Acrididae; genus Schistocerca; species Schistocerca piceifrons. The sequence goes on along the minus strand of NC_060139.1, from coordinate 314,738,832 downwards.
ACTTGAGATACTACTGCTTAATGGCGGAAAAGAAGAGAGGATCCTATTGATGTACACTGATGGAGCAGCTCCATACGTGTTGAAATTCTGGAAATCGGTAAATGTATTTTATCCAGATTTAGTGCATGTTACATGTGTGGCACATGCATTGATTATTGTAGAAAATCGCAGCCTCAGTTCATGTTGCCCACCTTGTTACACTACGCTTGAAGCGTTGTATATCATAAGTACATTTCAACAAAAACTTCTTCGTCGCTGACATCAGTGTGTTTACTTCTAGGAATTGATATTTAGCCGTTTCTGCGACTCGTTGCATTCCAAGAGTCCTACATCTAATATGCACCAAGTCTGGATAAAATACGTTAAGCGTTTGCCGCTCTTTCAACATGTATGGAGACGCATCTGTGTACATCAGTAGGATCCCATCTTTTACGCTATATGGCTATAGTATCTTAAGTCCATCATTAATAAATCTAGCAAATGAACTTGTTGCCTTCAAAATGTTGCAATAAATTACATAGGGTCTTGATGCTGCCTCAGACTCCAACCTTCCCACGATAAGATTATTTTTGAAACGGCCTAAGACATCCGTCGTCTCGTCAGCAGAAATCCATATTGTTGATTTGTCAATGTCAGCCCTGATTTTTTTTTAATTTGTCAACATAGCAAGAATCCAGGTAATTCTTTCTGAGAGTCGACTCGGCGGGAACGTTGTGATTGAGGTATTTCTGTAAGAAATGCAAAACAGCTCCTTGCAACTTTCACTGTTAGATGATTTAGGCTGTCCCAGCAGCTGGGTAAAAAGAACCTCTTTCTGTGAAGAAATCGGTTGTTTATTCCTAAAGTGTGGACTGCTTTGTAAATGATGTTCACTTCCAAACTTCATCGTACATCCTATACATTTACCACAAGTCTGACAGAGGACTATTTTACCATCAGTACTTAAAACAGAAATCCATGTTTTCAGCTTTGATGACAACGAAGCCGCAACCGGTGCCACGGTTAACTTAAATGCAAGTGGCTAGTCCATTTTGTGAAGCGTTTGGGAACAAGAAAGGAAACCCTTTAAGACGAGTCAATGTTGTCCGCATCGAACTTGCGCAGTTTAGCTTTGAGTGGAACCTGAGTGACGACAGTATGAAAAACACGATAATAAAATTTAATTTTTTGCCTTTCTTGCCATGTAATGAAAATCTATGGGACTTACGAAAATGTATAATAATTCCACAAGAATATTAAAGTACGAACATTATATAGTATAGTGCCAAATACGCCGAAGAGCCAAAGAAACTGATACACTTGCCTCATATCGTGTAGGGCCCACGGAGCACGTACAAGTGCCGCAACACGACGTGGCATGGACCCGACTATTGTCTAAAGTAGCGCTGGAGGGAACTGACACCATGAATTCTGCAGGGCGGACCATAAATCCGTAATGGTACGAGGGGATGGAGATCTCCTCTGAACAGCACGTTGCAAGGCATCCCAGATAAGCTCAATAATGTTCATGTCTGAGGAGTTCGGTGGCCAGCAGAAGTTTTTAAACTTAAGCATGCAGCTTTACTGTATGGTTAAATGATGATGCTGTCTCTTGGGTAAAATATTCCGGAGGTAAAATAGTCCCCCATTCGGATCTCCGGGCGGGGACTACTCAGGAGGACGTCGTTATCACGAGAAACAAAACTGGCGTTCTACGGATCGGAGCGTAGAATGACAGATCCCTTAATCTGGCAGGTAGGTTAGAAAATTTAAAAAGGGAAATAGATAGTTTAAAGTTAGGTATAGTGGGAATTAGTGAAGTTCGGTGGCAGGAGGAACAAGACTTCTGGCCAGGTGAATACAGGGTTATAAATACAAAATTAAATAATGAATAAGAAATAGGAGCGCGGGTCAGCTACTAAGAACAGCATAGAGAGCGCATTATTGTAGCCAAGATAGACACGGAGCCCACACTTATCACAGTAGTACAAGTTTATATGCCAGTTAGCTCAGCAGATGACGAAGAGATTGGTTCAAATGGTTCAAATGGCTCTGAGCACTATGGGACTTAACAGCTGTGGTCATCAGTCCCCTAGAACTTAGAACTACTTAAACCTAACTAACCTAAGGACATCACACACATCCATGCCCGAGGCAGGATGCGAACGTGCGACCGTAGCAGTCGCGCGGTCCCGGACTGCGCACCTAGAACCGCGAGACCACCGCGGCCGGCACGAAGAGATTGAAGAAATGTATGATGAGATAAAAGAAATTATTCAGACAGTGAAGGGAGATGAAAATTTAATAGTGATGGGGGACTGAAGTTAAATAGTAGGAAAAGAAAGAGAATGAAAAGTAGTAGGTGAATATGGAATCAGGGTAAGGAATGAAAGAGGAAGCCGCCTTGTAAAAATTTGCACAGAACATAACTTAATCATAGCTAACACTTGGTTTAAGGATCAAGGTTGTATACGTGGAAGAGGCCTGGAGACGCTGGAGGGTTTCAGATAAATTATATAATAGTAAGACAGAGATTTAGCAACCACGTTTTAAATTGTAAGACATTTGCAGGGGCAGATGTGGGCTCTGATCGCAATCTATTGGTTATGAACAGTAAAATAAAACTGAAGAAACTGCAAAAAGGTAGGATTTTAAGGAGATGGGACCTGGATAAACTAACAGAACCAGAGGTTGTAGAGAGTTTCAGCGAGAGCATTAGGGAACGATTGATAAGAATAGGGGAAAGAAATACAGTAGAAGAAGAATGGGTAACTTTGAGAGATGAAATAGTGAAGGCAGGAGAGGATCAAGCAGGTAAAAGACGAGGGATAGTAGAAATCCTTGGGTAACAGAAGAGATACTGAATTTAATTGATGAAAGGAGAAAATATAAAAACGTAGTAAATGAAGAAAGCAAAAAGGATTACAAATGTCTCAAAAATGAGATCAACAGGAAGTGGAAAATGGCTAAGCAGGGTTGGCTATAGAACAAATGTTAGGATGTCGAGGCATATATCATTAGAGGTAAGATGGATACTACCTACAGGAAAATTAAAAAGACCTTTGGAGAAAAGAGAACGACTTGTGTGAGTATCAAGAGCTCAGATGGAAACCCAGTTCTAAGCAAATAAGGGAAAACAGGAAGGTGGAAGGAGTATATAGAGGGTCTATACAAAGGCGATGTACTTAAGGACAATGCTATGGAAATGGAAGAGGACGTAGATGAAGATGAAATGTGGGATATGATACTGCGTGAAGAATTTGACAGAACACTGAAAGACCCAAGTCGAAACAAGGCCTCGGGAACAGACAACATTCCATTAGAACTACTGATAGCATTGGGAGAGCCAGTCGTGACAAAACTCTACCATCTGGCGAGCAAGATGTATGAGACAGGCGAAATACCCTCGGCCTTCAAGGAGAATATAATAATTCCAGTGCCAAAGAAGGCATATATTGACAGATGTGAAAATTACCGAACTATCAGTTTAATAAGTCACGGCTGGAAAATACTGACACGAATTCTTTATAAACGAATGGATAATCTGGTAGTAGCCGACCTTGGGGAAGATCAGTTCGGATTCCGTAGAAATGTTGAAATATGTGAGCCAATACTGACCCTACGACTTATCTTAGAAGATAGATTAAGGAAAGGCAAACCTACGTTCCTAGCATTTGTAGACTTAGAGGAAGCTTTTGACAATGTTCACTGAAATACTCTTTCAAATTCTGAAGGTGGCAGGGAGTCAAATACAGGGAGTGAAAGGCTATTTACAATTTGTACGGAAACCAGATGGCAGTTATGAGTCGAGGGCATGAAAAGGAAGCAGTGCTTGGTGAGGGAGTGAGACAGGGCTGTAGCCTATCCCCGATGTTATTCAAATGGTTCAAATGGCTTTGAGCACTATGGGACTCAACTGCTGAGGTCATTAGTCCCCTAGAACTTAGAACTAGTTAAACCTAACTAACCTAAGGACATCACACACATCCATGCCCGAGGCAGGATTCGAACCTGCGACCGTAGCGGCTCGCGGTTCCAGACTGCACCGCCTAGAACCGCGCGGCCACTTCGGCCGGCGATGTTATTCAATCTGTATATTGGGCAAGCAGTAAAGGAAACAAAAGAAACATTTGGAGTAGGAATTAAAATCCATGAAGAAGAACTAAAACTTTGAGGTTTGCCGATGACATTGTAATTCTGTTAGAGACAGCAAAGGACCTGGAAAAGCAGTTGAACGGAATGGACAGTATCTTGAAAGGAGGATATAAGATTAATATCAACAAAAGCAAAACGAGGATAGTGGAATGTAGTCGATTTAAATCAGGTAATGCTGAGGGAATTAGATTAGGAAATAAGACACTTAAAGTAGTAGATGAGTTTTGCTATATGGGGAGCAAAATAACTGATGGTCGAAGTAGAGAGGATATAAAATGTAGACTGGCAATGGCAAGGAAAGCGTTTCTGAAGAAGAGAAATTTGTTAACATCGAGTATAGATTTAAGTCTCAGGAAGGCGTTTCTGAAAGTGTTTGTATGGAGTGTAGCCATGTATCGAAGTGAAACATGGACGATAAATAGTTAGGGCAAGAAGAGAATAGAAGCTTTTGAAATGTGGTTCTACAGAAGAATGCTGGGGATTAGATAGGTAGATCACATAACTAATGAGGGGGTACTGAACAGAATTTGGGAGAGGAGGAATTTGTGGCAAAACTTGACTAGAAGAAGGAATCGGTTAGAAGGACGTGTTCTAAGGCCTCAAGGGATCACCAATTTATTATTGGAGGGCAGTGCGGAGGGTAAAAATCGTAGTGGGCGACTAAGAGATGAATATAGTAAGCAGATTCAGAAGGATGTAGGTTGCAGTAGGTACTGGGAGATGAGAAAGTTTGCACAGGATAGAGTAGCATGGAGAGCTGCATCAAACCAGTCTCTGGACTGAAGACCACAACAGCAACAACAATTAAAGTATGCAAAATTATATAGTACAGTGTGAAATATGTATTATACCTCAAAATATATAAAAATGTGTGCTTTAAAACTTTGAAATAATGGTCCTCCCAGAGAAATTCGTCGACATTTTAGTTTTACTTAGGACGAGAACTGGCGCCGCTGGAGGGAAGCGTTACGTCTGAGGGATGTGAAAGAGGCTACATATGGGCTGTAGCGAAGCCAGCGTGTGCTAGCGGCTCAGGTCGGTGCCGCAGTTGAGCAAGCGTCCCTCACACTGCAGCCTCGCAAAGTGTGCCAGCCGCCGCCGCCGCCGCCGCCGCCGCTGCCTTTTCCTCCTTCGACGCGTTTCCTCAGCAGCTCAGCGGAGCCGCCGTTGCCACTGGCCAAGACCGAACTCCATGTACTCAAGCTTCTCGTAAATCGCCTGATACTTCATGGAGGCCCTCCCCTGATCTTAATCTGTGTAAGCGATTTGGGAAATGATCCGACCTCGAGACCTGTTAATCATGGATTTTGATGAGACTTAAAATTAGTTATCTTGTCCCCTGTACGTGGCTAATGGCTTTTCATGCTACAGTCCCCAGTTTCCGAGAAAATCGATGTTTAAGTTTTATGCGTACCTAAGTCTTATATCTGTAACGTCATCTACAAGTGAGCGTAGTGCCGCAGCTAAGTTTAACACCTGCCATGCCGGCAGTACGGGTTCAAATCCGGCCTGTGTGCATTCCCTTTTTTCAGTTTCATCATATAGAATACCATTAATCAGTATAAGTCACGCAAAATTATTTAGAAATAGACGTATTCGCTGTAGTAATTTCATTAATGACTCAATCATTACAGACAACTTTCTTAAAATGTGTACTCTGTTTGTTACAGAATTGAGGACGGAATCGACTTACTATCACTTGCATCGCTTGCTGTGCTGGAACAGAATTCCAAATGGTATTTGTCATAGACGCAACCGAAACAAATTCGTAGAGGACCACGCACAAGCAGTGAAAACTGCTGTCTTGCAGGCGCACAGATTTTACAGAAGTGATGCCGGGAAACAGTTTTTTTTTAATTAATAGAGTTATTCGTTCTTCTATCAACTGCTATGCGAACCACGCGTATTTGCGCGACTCTCCCCGTCGGAGTTTCGAGCCCTCCCTCGGACATGGGTGTGTGTGTTGTCCTTAGCGTAAGTTAGTATAAGTTAGATTAAGTAGTGTGTAAGCCTAGGGACCGATGACCTCAGCAGTTTGGTTCCATAGGGACTTATCACAAATTTCCCATTTCCACGCGTATTTGATCATTCCTGTGAAAGCAGGTTCACTAAACTGATGCAGAATTAAAGAATGTATTTTTACGGAATCTTCCCTCGAAGCGATTTCTCTGTTAGTCACTAGCAAGGTGTGAAAATTTTGAAATTTTTCATGAAAATGTTAACCTGCGTGTAATAATAAACGTCACAGGTTTGGCAAAATGGAATATATTTCGTTAGGATAATTTTTACGGTGCAAGTGCATGCTTTTCTTTCATCTGCAAAGATCTGATCGTATAGCGTCTGATCAGTTTACTCTCCCCACGAAGCAGCAATGTAAGGAAATTGTTCTTGTCTCACGTTTGGAACAATGAGCATTTTAAAAATCATTCCTACACGACTTTCATGAAGTTCCCGGATTTCGTGCAGGTCACAGTTATATTTTGGAATTTGTGAGTCAACTCGTCAACTCTTTTTGTGAACAATCCGACCAAATTTCCCCGGAAGGTTCTTGCATACCCAAGAAAACGTAATGGAATATCTTTCTTGACTCAGTTACTTACACTGTAGTTAAAATCTTCTGGGTTGTTAGGCCGCGTCATGTTTCTTCTAAAATGATCGACGTTTCGACCCCTCTGCTGGGATCTTCCTCAGCATCTTCTGGTGTCCACTAACGCTAGCAGAGGGGCCGAAACGCCGAACATTTTAGAAAAAACATGACGCGGCCTAACACCCCAGAAGATTTTAACTTCAGTGACAACGGCCACGAAAGCCTGCAGACTTACATACTTACACTGTGTTGTGAAGGATGACTAATCTCTTTCAAATTTTTTTCCTGCACGAGGCCGATTTTCGCTCCTTGTTCTGCAAGGTATCTATTGTGCATCGATTGGTACTGAAGCCGGATTGATCGGTATTAAATACATAATCGATGACAAAGTTAGGGATGAGTATTTTCGTCTGTATCTGGAATCCTCCCGTAGCTGCTATTACTTCGTCCAGCGTTGCGACCTCTTTGGAGCTGTTCAAATGTTTATAATGTTAACTACGAACCACGAAATATACATTTCAAGAAAATGTGCTGTAATGATCCACTTATTAATGAAATTACTACGGTGAATATGACTATTTTTGAATAATCGTGCATAGCATATACTGTTTAATAGTGCTACGAACGGTAAAGTTAGAAAAAAGTACAGAGATAAGACTCGAACCCGTACCACGAGCATGACAATGGCGAACTTTGGCCGCTACGCTACCCTCGCATGGTCGAAACACGGCTAACGTTTCGGGTATAGGAGACGCACAAAACTTCACAACATCGATTTTCTTGGAAAATAGGAGTCCTCGCATGAAGAGCTGCTAACCAGGTACTCAGGGCAGGACCCTCTTCAACATACCTAAGGATCATAAAGGTTCGTGGTTAATCTTGTTAGGTTGTTTGCAGATGATGCAGTCGTAAACTCGTCTGAAGACCAAAACCAATTGCAAAATCATTTAGACAAGATATCTGTATGGTGTGAAGAGTGGAGATTGGTCCTAAACCGTAAAAAGTGTGGTGTGCTTCACATGAATACTAAAAAAAATCCTTTGAACTTCGGCTTCATGTTAAGTCACACGAACTTAGAGGCTATGGATTCAGCTAAATGCCAAGGAATTATAATTACGAAAAACTTGAATTGGAACTGTCACATAGCAAATGTAGTTGGGGAATGCGAACCAAACATTGCGTTTTATTGACAGATAACACTTAGAAGACGCAACAAATCTTATAGAGAGACCGCCCACTCGACGCTTGCTGTAGTCTTCTGGAGTACTGCTGCGCAGTACGTAGGACACCGAAAAATTCAAAGAAGGGCAGCGCGCTTTTTACTATTGAGGAATAGGGGAGAGAGTGTTGCGGATACCATAATAGAGTCGTGGTGACAATCATTAAAACAAAGGCGTTATTAGTTACGAGACCTTTTTACAAAATCATTACCACTAACTTTTTCTCCTATACATAATCTACTTTTCTACATAATTCCCATCACTATTAATGCACTTATCTTGTCGTACAACCAGCTTTTGAATACCTTTCCGCAAGAAATCTGCCACCTCATTAGACAGAAATTGCATAAAGCATACGTCTTGGTACTAGAGAAAGCTCAGCACGTAACTTCGAAATCGTAAAGGGTCTTTCTCACTCTTTCATCAACTTTCAGCACCAAGTCATCAGTAATGACTGAAGGTCTGCCAGATCGTTCCTTATCATACACATTCGTACAGCCATCTTTAAAAGCTCCCACACATTTTCGTACTATCTCATCGCTCATAATGTTTTCTCCACACATTTCACTGATCTGATGATGACCTTCAGCCGCTTTCACGTCTTTAGCAGTAAGAAAACTAATCACACCGCGTGTTTCACAGTCGGCGGGATTCTGATTCGGAGGAAGCATTTCAAATACTTACAGACAAACGTAAACACGCAGACTATTGGTGGGAATTAGACAGAAAAATGGGTTAAAGTACAGGTTTTCGTGTGAAAATAGAATTGCTAAGAAGGGTGTACTTGTTTTATTTTCATTTCAAAATAGCACTTACTTAAAAAAATATATGCCTCATATTAACCTCATATTAACGAATCTGTGGAAATACGTTTGGAGGGAGGTTTTATTAATCGTGATGGCTGCTTTCAGCTGGATAAGGCGTGGGTCCCGGTGGTTTCTTTAATATCTTCAGAAGAAAACACTTTACGACTTACGGCACTTATAGCGACAGTAAGTTTTACACAACTGGCCATTAAAATTGCTACACCACAAACATGACGTGCTACAGACGCGAAATTTAACCGACAGGAACAAGATGCTGTAATATGCAAATGATTATCTTTTCAGAGCATTCACACAAGGTTGGCGCCGGTAGCGACACCTACAACATGCTGACATGAGGAAAGTTTCCAACCGATTTCTCATACACAAACAGCAGTTGACCGGCGTTGCCTGGTAATACGTTGTTGTGATGCCTCGTGTAAGGCGGAGAAATGCGTACCATCACGTTTCCGACTTTGACAAAGGTCGTATTGTAGCCTATCGCGATTGCAGTTTATCGTATCGCGACATTGCTGGTCCCGGTGGTCGAGATCCAGTTACTGAGAGCAGAATATGGAATCGGTGGGTTCAGGAGGGTAATATGGAACGCCGTGCTGGATCGCAACGGCTTCGTATCACTAGCAGTCGAGGTGACGGGCATCTTATCCGCATGGCTGTAACGGATCGTGCAGCCACGTCTCGATCTCTGAGTCAAGAGAGGGGGACGTTTGCAAGACAACGACTTTCTGCACGAACAGTTCGACGACGTTTGAAGCAGCATAGACTATCAGCTCGGAGACCATGGCTGCGGTTACCCTTGATGCTGCATCACAGACAGGAGCGCCTGCGCTGATGTACTCAACGACGAACCTGGGTGCACGAATGGCAAAAGTCATTTTTTCGGATGAATCCAGGTTCTGTTTACAGCATCATGATGGTCGCATCCTGGTTTGAGACATCGCGGTGAACGGACTTTGGATGCGTGTATTCGTCACCGCCATACCTGCGTATCACCCTTCGTAATGGTATGAGGTGCCATTGGTTACACGTCTCGGTCACCTCTTGTTCGCATTGACGGCACTTTGAACAGTGGACGTTACATTTCAAATGTGTTACGACCCGTGGCTCTACCCTTCATTCGATCCTTGCGAAACCCTACATTTCAGCAGGATAATGCACGACCGCATCTTGCAGGTCCTGTACGGGCCTTTCTGGATACAGAATATGTTCGACTGCTGCCCTGGCCAGCACATTCTCCAGATCTCTCACCAATTGAAAACGTCGGTCAATGGTGGCCGAGCAACTGGCTGGTCACAATACGTCAGTCACCACTCTTGATGAACTGTGGTATCGTGTTGAAGCTGCGTGGGCAGCTGTACTTGTACACGCCATCCAAGCTCTGTTTGACTCAATGCCCAGCCGTATCAAGGCCGTTATTTACGGCCAGAGGTGGTTGTTCTGGATACTGATTTCTCAGGATCTATGCACCCAAATTGCGTGAAAATGTAATCACATGTCAGTTCTAGTACAATAAATTTGTCCAATGAATACCCGTTTATCATTTGCATTTCTTCTTGGTGTAGCAATTTTAATCGCCAGTAGTGTAGTATATCAACACCTGAATTTTAACTTCGCGGGTCTGCATTCCGACAGAGGACGTGAATCCCATATCAGCATAATGCATACGCCTGCTCGCCTCAGGTGGGGCAATATTTGAAGAAGTCACTAAACTATACAGAGGGCTCTCATACGGCGGTAACCTATGCGCACGCTTCCCCGCATCAATTTTTGGTATAAACTTAGCGATGCGCTACAGCAATCTCGAGTGCAAAACACTCATCCAAATAGGCTGTATGGTTGTCATCTGTATCGTGGCAAGAAGTCAATGTAACCCGGCTGCAATCCCTGAAATTCTTGGAATACTTAGACTGAGGTGACAAAAGTCATGAGATGGCTCCTAATATTGTGTCGCACCTCCTTTTCCCCGCCGCAGTGCAGCAACTCGACATGGCACGGATTCAATAAGTCGTTGGAAGTTCCCTGCCGAAATATTGACCCATACTGTCTCTGTAGCCGTCCATAATCGCGAAAGAGTTGCCACTGTTCTTCATGCACCAACTGACCTCTCAATTACTTCTCACAAATGTTCTATGAGGCTCATTTCGGGCTATCTTGTTGGCCAAATCATTCACTCGAATTTTCCAGAATGTTCTTCAAACCAATGGCTAACAATTGTAGCCCGGTGACATGGTGCATTGTCATCCATAAAAGTTCCATTGCTGTTTTGTTGCAAATGGTCTCCAAGTGGCTGAACATAACAATTTAAAGTCAATGATCTGTTCAGTTGGACCAGAGGACCCAGTCCTTTCCAAATAAATACAGCTCATTCCCTTATGAAGCTTTCACCAGCTGGCTCAGTGCCTTTCTGGAAACTTGTGTTCATAGCTTCGTGGCGTCTGCTCCACACACGAAACCTACCATCAGCTCTTGCCAACTGAAATCGGGAGTCATCTGACCAGGCCACGGTTGTGTGGTCGTCTAGGGTCAAAAAATGGTTCAAATGGCCCTGAGCACTATGGGATTTAACTTCTGAGGTCACCAGTCTCCTAGAACTTAGAACTACTTAAACGTAACTAACCTAAGGACATCACACACATCCATGCCCGAGGCAAGATTCGAACCTGCGACCGTAGCGGTCGTGCGGTTCCAGACTATAGTGCCTAGAACCGCTCGGCCACTCTGGTCACCCTTGATGCTGCATCATAGACAGGAGCGCCTGCGATGATGTACTCAACGACGAACCTGGGTGCACAAATGGCAAAAGTCATTTTTTCGGATGAATCCAGGTTCTGTTTACAGCATCATGATGGTCGCATCCGTGTTTGGCGACATCGCGGTGAACGCACTTTGGATGCGTGTATTCGTCATCGCCATGGTCAAGAGCCCAGGAGAGGTGCTCCAGACGATGTCGTGCTGTTAGCAAAGGCACCCGCGTCCGTCGTCTGCTGACATAACCCATTAACTCCAAATTTCGCCGCACTGTCCTAACGGATACGTTCGTCGAACGTCCTGCATTGATTTCTGCGGTTATTTCACTCAGTATTACTTGTCTGGTAGCACTGACAACTCTATGCAAACGCCGTTGCTCTCGGTCGTTAAGTGAAGGCCAACGGCCCCTGCCGTTGTCCGTGACGAGAAGTACTGCCTGAAATTTAATATTCTCGGCACACTCCTGGCACTGTGGATCTCGGAATATTGAATTACTTAACAATTTCCGAAAATGAATGTCCCATGCATACACATCCAACTACTATTCTACATTTAAAGTCTCTTACTTCCCATCAAGCGGTTATAATCACATCGGAAACCTTTTTACATGTCTCACCTGAGTACAAGTGACAGCTCCGCCAATGCAGTGCCGTTTTATACCTTGTGTACTCGATACTGCCACCAGCTGTATATGTGCGTTTAACCATCAACTGCCGACTGTTGACCTAACAGTCGGCAGTCGATGGTTGAAGTGATCGCTATATCAAGCAGAAATCTACAGATATCAGTATATGAATGCTGGCCTCTATTTTGACCAGAACCGAGGTGGAACCTTCCTACATGTTGGTCAGGGGCCTCAAGATGGTGTAATAAATCGCCGAAACTGGTAACCAAATAAAATAAGTTTGGAAATTAGACGTCCGTAAGGTGTTCGACATCCAAAAACTTATCACTTTCATTCAGAATGGGAAACAGATTACTTCTTTACCCAGGTAAAGGACAGGTACGTCTGTTTACTGTGCTGAGCAAGTGTACCACTTGGGATGAAAGGGACCGTCGAACGTCACATCGAAACCGTTCACTCATGGATTGAAAAGGATTTCCCACGGGATTCTGCTCTAATTCAAGGAAAAAGATGGCAGCTAAAATCCAAACTTAATGCTCAACAATCTGCTTTTCTGAAACCATTAGACAGGAATAAAGCGACAACTGAGGCATCATTTAGAATTTCAAAAATTATTACAAAGAATAAGAAACGGTACAAAACCTGTAAATCGATCAAAACTGCCTTTTTAGAAGCTGCAGATTCATTTTGACTTTTATCGCTGCAGCTATTTTTCTCTACAACGTGATGAATCGGACGATGTAGCTGATACTTCCCAGTTGGCTGTTTTTGCAAGAGTGGCTTTGTTAATTTCGGATTAGTAGAGGATCTGGTAAAGATTATACCACTAACAGCACGCTCTACGGGACAGGACATACTTTTAGCAATTTAAGATCTTACTAACTCTGAAAATATTCCTGTAAAAATGTTGGTGGGCTTACCAATTGATAGAGCTCCTACAATGGTAGGCGGAAGGAAGGAGTTCATAGCCTTGCCTTATAAAAGCAACAGCTTTCAGAAATTGCAGTCTTATGATTGTGTAATATAGCAGCACTCTCTGTGTGAAAGTTTTTTAGTATGACCAATGTAGTGAAAATAGTCAGAAAAGTAGTGAATAAAGTTAGATCATACGCAATTTAAAGACGTTTGTTCAGAGCAGCTGACTGATGAACTAAACTGCCAGTATGGTGATCTGATGCTTCACAAGGCAGTTAGTTGACTTTGGAGAGCCAGAGTTTTACAACATTTTGAAGATCTGCTTCCTACCTTCCTACAATATTTGAAAGACTAAGGCGAATCCTTCCATGAACTAGAAGATCCGGTTTGGCTGCAGGATTTTGCTTTTTTCTCAGACATCTCCGTAAAATTAAATATTCTTAACTTTCAGCTTCAAGGTAAGAATAAAGGTATTGGGGAACTATTTCAGATGCTGGAACTATGGGAAAGAAAATCTCATCCAAGATGAATAGAAACACTTTTGCCTGCTTGAGACAGACCCTTAACAAACAAGGCTCTTCAACGCCTCTTTACAGCGGCTAACAGTACTTGGAAATTCTTTCATATTTGAGAAGTCAGTTTAACAAACGCTTCCAAGATTTCAAAAGCATTTCAGTTGTGCAGTTTGTCAAATCACCTTTTATAGAAATTAATGCTGAAACTTGTGCCATGGAACATTCTGATTTTCAAAAAGACAGTGCTCCAGCGGAGTTGGAACTGATCGTTTTCCAAAATAATTTGTATTTAAAATCTCTTTCTTCGAGGTCTGAAAGTATTTGGTCGCTTTTTCCTAAAGAAAAATACCAAATTTGGTCCACGTTGGTCCCAAAGTGAAGGCGATGTTCAGATATACATATTTCTTGTGAGGTTTCTTTTTCCGGCATGAAATTAAAAAAAGGAAAAAAAATCCATGTGCAGAAACAGACTGACTGATGAACATTTGGACAACTGAATTCAAATGGCAGCCGATGCCTACTCTTCCAACATTAGAATTACTTGTTGGTGACAAAAAGAGGGCCATCCTTTTCATTAAAGTTAATAAGTTTGAAAAAAAATACCTGTTTTTACATTTGTAATTTATTACTAAGTGCACTTCAATTTCTTTCTTACGTGCTATTCAGTTTCAATTTCTTTCTCTTATGTATAAAGTGTAGCTAAAATTCACTTCTTTTTTACTACAAATGTATGTTTATAGGTATAAACAAATACAAGATATTTTTAAAATTCTTATTTCTGTCCTAGTTTACTTTGGTAGATCACAGTATGATTTAAAAACAGTACGGTAGTTAAGAAGCTTCATAAGTTTGGCGACCACTGGTGCAGAGGGTGCAAACTCATGTTTGCTGTCGAAGGAGTGTCTCAGCGGCGAGAGTTGGCAACTATAATATCGACGCTTGAAAGCAGCGTTGGTTGACTTTTCCGGACATCCGGACATAGGATCCTATCTTCAATTTATTCCTCAGTACACCCTCTACAACTACTCGACGTTTGTCGGTACCGCTTTATTACACCCTTCTCTAAATGCGTTTGTACGATGCACATTTTAACCATCACCGGACGGAAATGGACGTATGCATAACAGCGGAAGTCTCTGAGTATCTCGGAAGCAAGACGTAGCATTTCAAGCTGCAGCAACCGAACACACTGTCGATTATATTCTTCCGCCCTCTCTGAATTAAGGAAATCAATCAATCTACTGCGAAAGTGTTTCAAATTAAAACAATTAACTGATCTAAGTTTGTGTGTTTCACTCGAATCTTTTGAATGTGAAAATTATGAAATTGTGTTGTAGTTACTCTCTATAAATATACGCATCCCTGTTGACAACTTGTATCAGTTTTCTGTTTTGATTTGAGCTATTAGACGTAATAGAATTGTCCCTGCATGAGAAGACAATTCTTCATAGAACTAAAGGAATTTTCTCGAAGGTTTTACAATTTTGATAATTTGTTAAACTTATTCAGATGACTTATAGACTTAGATTAGTTTTGGCTCACATAATATGTTGGTACGAATCACACTACCGCAAGCTCTAGCGACAGTTGTAGCGAAGACAGCTGTCCTCATTTGTCTCGAGCGTGCTCGTTCTGTGTTTTGATTTGAAGAATCAAACTCTGCGATAACTGTGGAAAGCAATTTTCGTACCAAGTTAGGTAAAGATCCTTCCAGTGGACCTGCCATTTATCAACTGTATCAGTGCTCTGTGAGACGTAAAAAATCCTCAGGCCGACCACGTGTGTCTAACGTCGTAGAACAAGAAGCGGGGCCCGGAGTTACTAACAGTCTTACAAAATCGACATGGCGTGCTTATCGCGAGCTTGGCGTCCCACAAGTGGCTATTCGGTGTGTGTTAAAAAGACATTTTCTTCTTAAGCCGATAAAACTGGCATTGCTACAAGAACTAAAAGAAACATTAAAGGTTGCTTTAATGACTTCTGTGGGGATGTTTTACATCTATTGGATAAAGACGAAGATTTCATTGGAAGCTATAGTGATGAGTTGGCTCTTCACTTAAGAGGTAGGTAAAGTTAATTCACACAACTGTAGGATTTAGGGCAGTGAAGATCCTCAACAAACCTGGAACATGTTCGTGATAGTCCGAAAGTAACATCTTTTTTCCACTGAGCAAGAACAAAGTTAAAGTCTTTACTTTCTCCAAGAGAAAACAACCAACGAAATAGCGTATTAAGATAAGCTCAAAATTTTTTTAATGCCGCTGATTGACAAGGCTGACCAAGAATGCTGGGTAACACTTCATGCAAGATGGCTCATTAACACGCTACCTTGCCGACGTGCGGTGTTTCCTCAGTAACTGATTTCCAGGTTGTTTACCGGATGTAACACCTTTTGCTTCTTCTTGTGGACATTCATCAAAGATACCGTATTGGTACGAATCCGTATCGGTTTCCTTAGCAGAGTTCAGTGTAAGAATCTACATGGCAATTGAACGAGTTACGCCTGACATGCTGCAACGAGTTTGGCGAGAAATCGGCTTCAGAATGGGTGAGTGCCACATATACAATGGAAGTCGCATTCACCTTTTCTAGCCATAAGATAAAAAGTTGATGAACTGTGCTAGAAAATGACGCCAAAACCCTGTGTGTAATTGATATGAATAAATCTACATGTATTTTCAAAGTTGTTAAGTCCTTATAGAAACACCCCGTATATTGCTACAGTCACGCTACATAAGAGCCAGAACACGTTCATTTACTTCTTTGTACGCACATGTATGAATCTGCTCCCAAATGTTTTATAATTATGTGCAATGCATCTAATTTATATTTGTCTATGTGCATGTAGGCTATATTTCGATTTGTCTCAGGTCTAGTAATATTCTCTTAATATTTCTTTATTATAAGTATTTTTAGATTTTTAAAGAACCTCTGCATGAAATAGTTTATCTTTCCCTTAGGAGGGCTGCCTGTAGCGTATAAATCCTTTTTACACTACTGGCCATTAAAATTTCTACACCAAGAAGAAATGCAGATGATAAACGGGTATTCATTGGACAAATATATTATACTAGAACTGACATGTGATTACATTTTCACGCAATTTGAGTGTATCGATCCTGAGAAATCAGTACCCAGAACAACCACCTCTGGCCGTAAATAACGGCCTTGATACGCCTGGGCATTGAGTCAAACAGAGCTTGGATGGCGTGTACAGGTACAGCTGCCCGTGCAGCTTCAACACGGTACCACAGTTCATCAAGAGTAGTGACTGGCGTATTGTGACGAGCCAGTTGCTCGGCCACCATTGACCAGACGTTTTCAAATGGTGAGAGATCTGGAGAATGTGCTGGCCAGGGCAGTAGTCGAACATTTTCTGTATCCAGAAAGGCCCGTACAGGACCCGCAACATGCGGTCGTGTATTATCCTGCTGAAATGTAGGGTTTCGCAGGGATCGGGATCGAATGAAGGGTAGAGCTACGGGTCGTAACACATCTGAAATGTAACGTCCACTGTTCAAAGTGCCGTCAATCCGAACAAGAGGTGGCAGAGACGTGTAACCAGTGGCACCCCATACCATTACGAAGGGTGATACGCCAGTATGGCGATGACGAATACACGCTTGCAATGTGCGTTCACCGCGATGTCGCCAAACACGGATGCGACCATCATGATGCAGTAAACAGAATGCGGATTCATCCGAAAAAATGACTTTTGCCATTCGTGCACCCAGGTTCGTCGTTGAGTACGCCATCGCAGGCGCTCCTGTCTGTGATGCAGCATCAAGGGTAACCGCAGCCATGGTCTCCGAGATGATAGTCCATGCTGCTGCAAACGTCGCCGAACTGTTCGTGCAGATGGTTGTTGTCTTGCAAACGTCCCCATCTGCTGACTCAGGGATCGAGAGGTGGCTGCACGATCCGTTACAGCCATGTGGATAAGACGCCTGCCATCTCGACTGCTAGTAGTGATACGAGGCCGTTGGGATCCAGCACGTCGTTCCGTATTACCCTCCTGAACCCACCGATTCCATATTCTACTAAGAGACATTGGATCTCGACCAACGGGAGCAGCAATGTCGCGATACGACAAACCGCAATGGCGATAGACTACAATCCGACCTTTATCAAATTCGGAAACGTGATGGTTCGCATTTCTCCTCGTTCCACGAGGCATGACAACAACGTTTCACCAGGCAACGCCGGTCAACTGCTGTTTGTGTATGAGAGATCGGTTGGAATCTTTCCTCATGTCACCACGTCGTAGGTGTCGCCACCGGCGCCAATCTTTTGTGAATCCTCTGAAAAGCTAATCATTTGCATATCACAACATCTTCTTCCTGTCGGTTAAATTTCACGTCTGTAGCACGTCATCTTCGTGGTGTAGCAATTTTAATGGCCAGTAGTGTACATCGAAAATGATTGAGTAGAGCCGTAGTATAAAACGGATGTTTCTTAAACAGTTCGATGAGCTACAGTGTTTTACTTCATGGGCTCATAGTTACGTAATTTCAATGATTCTTACTGCACCATAGAATTAGATTTTGATATTTTTATTGTTTCATTGTATGTGAGTGACATAACTTTTTCAAAATTACTTTTTTTCCTTTGTTGTGAACTGCATGCTAGTTCGTATTGCATTTGTTTTATGGTAATGTGAACTGCATGGAACGTCATTTTTAGCGTATGGTATACCCTGAGCGCCTGGCATTGGACAGTCTGAAAGCATCAATGCTCTGCAGCGAAGGGTCCTGGGCAAACGCTGACAGCCTGGAGAAAGGCACGGACAATCCGGCGCATCAGATATCAGGTCAGGTCAGCACATACACACACACACACACACACACACACACACACACACACTCACACACACACACAACACGGACGGACGGACGGACGGAGGGCGCAAGGGTGAGCCAAGTCATCATTCTGCTGTTTTGGGAAATGGGAAAGAAGCTTAACGTCACTAGTAACTAAACCACATGCATCAGAGGTTTTATCGACAGTTTGGAAGCGAGTTTATTTCATTACTGCATCTAATTTGTTAGTCCTCATTTTTCTGTCCCTCGTGCTGCAGAGCCCTTCTCAGATTGTCAAGTGTGTCGCATCCTCATCGTCTCCTTTTGCTTTTATAGGAATACTTATATCTACAAAAGATCTGACACTTGCTTCTGTCTTAACCAACTCCTGTACCTTTCTGCAAGTTCTTCCCATCCTCTAGCAATTCTCCCCAACGATGCGTTTCCATGTGTTTCCTAGTTTTCCTCACGTTCTCATACGCCTTACAATCCAGTCCAACATGTTCTCACTGCTCAGCAGTACCATATCAGTCTCTTAGTGTTTCTTCTATCGATCGCCTTTTAACTTTTTCGTCTCTAGACTGGCTGATCATTCGTCAATAGTTTTCTACTTGGCTGGATATGAAATCACATCTAACCATCTGACATAAAAGATGTGCCGAAGACAACAGGTTTTTCTTCTGCTTCATAACTCTTTTGACTGGTTTTATGCGGCCTGTCACGAATTCCTCGCCTGTGCCAACCTTTTCATTTCAGAGTAGCAATTACAACCTACATCCTCAATTATTTGCTAGTTGTATTCCAATCTCTGTCATCCTCTACAGTTTTTACCCTTTAAAGCACCCTCCAGGAAGTTATTCCCTGGTGTCCTGACAGAGGTCTTATCATCCTGTCCCTTCTTTTTGAGAATGTTTTCCACATATCCCTTTCCTCTCCGATTCTGCGCAGAACCTTCTAATTCCGTTCCTTATCAGTGCAACATTATTCTGTAGCACCACATCTGAAATGCTTCCATTCCCTTCTGTCCCGGTTTTCCCACAGTCTGTCTCTCACTGCGACACAATACCGTGCTCCAAACGTACATTCTCAGAAATTTCTTCCTCTTCGACACTAATAGACCTCTCTTTGCCAGGAATGCCCTTTCTGCCAGTACTGGTCTGTTTTTGTGTCCTCGTTTCTCCGTCCGCCATGAGTAATTTTGCTGCCTAGGCAGCAGATTTCCCTAACTCCATCTACTTTGTGATCACCAACTCTGATGTTAAGGTTATCATCATTCTCATTTCTGCTACTTCTCATTACTTTCGTCTTTCTTCAGTTCACTCTCAATCCAGATTCTGTACTGATTACACTGTTCATTCCATTCAACAGATATTGTAATTTGTCTTCACCTTCAGACGATAATAGTGTAATTTGCGAATCTTATCGTTGACATCATTTTATCTTGATTTTAATCCCACTTTTGAACTTTTCTTTTATTATCATGACTGCTGCTTTGATGTTTAGATTGAACATTAGGGGTGAATGACTACGTCCCTGTCTCACACCCTTTTTAATCACAGCACTTCGTTCCTGGTTTTCCACTCTTATTGTTCCCTCTTGATTCTTGTACATGATGTATATTACCCGTTTTTCCCCAATGCTTACCCTTATTTTTCTCAGAATTTCGAACATCTTACACTATTTTACATTGTCGAATGCTTTTTCCAGGTCGGCAAAACCTGTGAACGTCCCTTGACTTTTCTTCAGTCTTGCTTCCATTAGCAACTGCAACGTTAGAACCGCCTCTCTGCTGCCTTTAGTTTTCCTAAAGTCAGACTGATCGTCATCTAACACATCATAAATTTTCTTTTCCATTTTTCTGTATACTGTGCTCGTCAGCAACTTGGATGCATGGGTTGTTAAGCTGATTGTGCGAAAATTCTCGCACTTTTCGGCTATTGTTATGTTCGGAACTGTGTGGATGGTAATTTTCCGAAAGTCTGATGGTATGTCACCAGACTCATACATTCTACACACCAACGTGAATAGTCGTTTTGTTGCCACTTCCCCCAGCGATTTTACAAATTCCTATGGAATGCTCTCCATCCCTTCTGCCTTATTTGAAATCTTCCAGACCTATTTCAAATTGTGATTCTAATACTGAATCCCCAACCTCTTCTACATCGATTGATCTTTCTTCTTCTGTCGCATCATCAGGTACATGTATGAAACGTGGCTGATATGTTCAGTGATTTTCCAGAGGGTCGTGAATCGTGCCTTGATAGTTGGAAAGAGCATTGCCTCCAGAGACAAGGTTTCGGGTTCGAGTCTTGGTCCGACCCACAGACTAAGCAACTGACACTCCACTGTAGAGTGAAAGGCTGATTCTAGAAACAATTTCCTATCTTATGGCTACGTCATTTCTGCACAATGCTCTTCGTTGTACACGTGCTAGACGGCAAGGTATCTAGGAGAACATGTATGAACTTTGGAAAGTATAAGATAAAGACAGGCAGAAGTGGAGCAGAGAGAGCTGGTCGAGAGTCTTGCTTGTATACGAGGGGGAGCTATAAGGTTTTAATTAACGCTTTGAAAAAATAAAGCTACCTAACGAAGTCTTGTTTATTTACAGATACATGTCTGCAATTGAAATACGCAGTGCAATTTCCACGCCTCCAGTACCGTAGTACGTTTTGTGCCCATAGAGTAGCATACATTTTGCATAAATGTTGTATAGTATGTTCATGATTACTATTTTTCTATATTTTCATGGGTGGATGAATACGCCATTAGCTTTCTGTATCCGCCTTTTAACTGCCCCCTCTTTGCCTGTTTTCACAACTACGCTTCCAAGGTAATCAAAGGAGTTTTTTCTTCTACATCGTTTCCAGCAATGCTGATAATTATTCTTGAATTGATGTTAACACCGAACTCTGTGGCCTCGTTGGTGATGATTAGTATGTCAGTTTTCGCTTGACACTCTAATTTTTGTGCTTTGTTTACTCAGCTATCTGATATTTACATCATTTTAAATTCGTGCTAGATCATTGATAGTTACGTAAATCTAAGAAACTGCTACATAATGCTTTTTTCTCTTGGCAGTAAACACAACAGCAAGAACGATAGATGGACACGATGTGGAATAATGTCAGCGTTTATTAACTTTAAGGCGATTAGATTGTGTGTACTGAGAAAGCATGACGTGTGACTATGAAGACATCATTAAAAAAAAATTACATACCACTTACAGACGATTGAAGCCGTCATAATAGTTAGCAGAATCAAGACGATCTGGCTCACTCTAGTGCTTAGAAGTTCTTTACATTGTGAAGAACAGATTTGTCTTTCTAAGAATTGGTTAATTTCTTTTTTCTAATGTATTTTCTAACTCACTATCTTGCATGTTTATTTATAATTACTTTAATTATTCTCATTCAACTTTCTTATAATTTTGTATGATGTAGCAGTAGCTGCGTTGCTTCTAAGAATCAATGCTTGACATCCATTAAAAAGTAACTAGGTGCCAATGAAATAGTTGTTCTGCTAAGTCTGCTGACTACTTATATCACATCGCTCAGTTGAGACCTAGATTCTGAAATATACTGAATATATTGCTTATATTTACGTAAATAAGTAATCTGAAATTACCTAAAAATTTCACTCATAGAAACAAATTATAAAAAAGTTCATTAGCATACACGTCTCCATGGTTTCATATAATCGAATAATTCCAGATTGCCTGATATTTCGAATATTAAGATGTAGAACTTTCGCCTTTCCTTAACTCATGCCATACAGGAAGCAAAAATTCCGTTCATCTCTATTCCGGGGGGTGGGTCTCTCAATTTTGCAGCCACGCTGCTTGAGCTAGAAAACAGCCCTCCCACATTATTTATGGGAGAGCTAAAAGAAAGAGACCACTCAATTTTGGGAAAGGTTTCAAAAATTTTTAACTAATTTAATGTAAAAAGTAAATACTCCACTATTTGCACAAACAACAGCCCTCCCACATTATTTGTGAGAGAGCCAGGAGAAAGAGACCATTCAATTTTGGGAAAGGTTTCAAAAATTTTTAACTAATTTAATGTAAAAAGTAAATATTCCACTATTTCCACAAATTATTGTGAATATAACTTGCGGAAGTTAAAAGTTCAAAACTGTGGATGTCCCGCATTGTGTTTTATGATTTTCTTTCTTATATACGAATTAGGTCTACAAATGAGCAACGAAGAATCTATTAATCTTCGGATATATAACTTCTGTTCTGATTAAATGACAAATATTCTTTGAGTGTTGTTAATACTCGAATAATAAATGAACCATACAATAGGTATTTATGAGAGGCGATATCTTGAAGTTTTTAAAAGGCAGTGGTGTGATAAAAACGTTATTTACCATACACTGTACCACACTGGTAAAGAACGGTATAGCTGCTCTGAATTTCTTTTACGATCCAAGAAACGGGATGATATATTCACCTCCAGTGAAAGAGGTCTGAAACAAGCGACGCAACCATGCTTTCTGTCCCTTAATGTCGTGTATTCTAATCACAAACGGGCAAAGCTATTTTGTGCTTATGTGGCGAGAACTCTGTGAGTCTATCGATGCGCACCCAGGACACATTTTGCCACGCTTCAAAAAAGAAAAAAAAAGCCTGCAGTTCTGGATAAGCCGTGGGGAGGTTGGCCTAACTACAGTGCATCTTTGAAGCGAATGGCAGAGATGTCGAACGAGTTGGTGCAGTGGTTAAGACGCTGCATTCTTATTCGCGACCGAGCGAGGTGGCGCAGTAGTTAGCACACTGGACTCGCACTCGGGAGGACGATGATTCAGTCCCGCGTCCGGCCATCCTGATTTAGGTTTTCCGTGATTTCCCTAAATCGCTCCAGGCAAATGCCGGGATGGTTCCGTGGCACGGTCGACTTCCTTCCCCGTCCTTCCCTAATCCGATGAGACCGATGACCTCGCAGTTTGGTCTCTTCCCTCAAACAACCCAACCCAACCCTCTTATTCGCGAGGTGCGATCCGCATGAACAAATGGAACCATTTTCAATTAAGCGAATCCCGTGTCGTTTCCTGTATGAAGACCTGATCCGATCTCATTCCCCATCTTTGTGCAATTCGCGCTGGTGACTTGTCTATAATAATCTTAATGTCGACGGGACGTCCTTTCCTTTGAATAGCAGACACGCTCATTTACTATACAGGGGGTGGGCAAAAATATGGAAACACCGCGAGAAATGCATGTTTGAACATAAATGCAGATGATAGCAAAGCTTACTTACAGGTTGCGCTCTTGTATTTGACCACTAACGGCACCTGTGCGATGTCCTCATTACGTTGTAGGTGTCAGTCGTGGTCGGTTTGTTTCGGGAAGGGGACCAAACAGCGAGGTTATCGATACCATCTTATTAGGGAAGGATCGGGAAGGAAGTCGGCCGTGCCAAGGAGCCATCCCAGCATTTGTTTCAAGCGATTTAGATAAATCACAGAAAAACCAAATCAGGATGGCCGGACGTAGGTTTGAACCGCCGTCCTCCCGAATGCGACTCCAACGGGCCAACTACTGCGCCACCTCGCTCGGTGCTCATTCGTGTTCAGAACGATGTTCTGTGTATCCTCGGAGTCTTTAGCGACGGCATACATGAATAAACGTTCTCGGTTTTCAAGCCGCGTCTGTTCGAATAAAATCCTCGAGCTTTCGAGGACCATCTCCGCCATCGTCGTCGAGGAGTTCACTGACTGCCGGGGCTACGCTACGCAGATTCACGGAGCTTCGTACTCTGGTGTGTTGTAGGGTGAGCGGATCACGCCTTTCCTACTTCTTCCTGGGTGTGTTGGAAGTTGTCCTCTCGTGGGAATCTTCCTCACGGTTACGTTTCTTCTTTTACTTCATCTGGCTCATGTTGCGGCGTGCCTTTACTCCAGCAACAGGTCTGGCCACTTTGTGGTCGGGCGCCAGTGCACTTGGTTCCCCAAGTTGCGTATAAGGTCGTTCTCCGACATCCGGGTGGCCGCGTAAAAACGATGCGCCGGCTGCCGGAATCGGTGTTTGAGCAGCGGGACTCCTGCTACTCTGTGGAGTTCTCCGGTGCTGAAGTCTCGTGGCAGGTGAAGCACTATCCTAAGCGCCTTGTTTTGGACCGTCTGCAGCTTTGCGATGGACGAGTCGGCCGCGTTGCCCCACACCACAGCAGCGTACTCTAACACAGGCCTGATTAGTGTCAGGTACAGAGTTATGCCACAGAGTGGGGGCAGGGTCTTGGCTGGGTTGAGTAAGGGGGACAACAAGCGCAATCTGCCAAGCACTTTACCCCTTACTTCCCTGATGTGCGCCTTCCACGTCAGGCGCCGGTCCAGAGTAACGCCAAGGTAGCGTCCGGTGTTACTACCGGGGCTGCTACGGTTTCTCGCTTATATAGGCATGATGACATCAGCAGCCAATCAGATAGACCCTTGTGGCACGCGCGCGCGTAAGTCGACGCGGGCAGCTAGCAGAGCTATTGCCCGTGGCAGCACCGGTGACGTCACGTGGCGCCAGGGGCAGGCGCCACGTTTGAAACTGCCGTTCCCGCGTCGCGCATCTGTCTTTGCTTTCTTTCGATGTCTAACGCCCGCCCCCATGCCCTGCTGAGTGTGTACCCCTGTCTGGCGTGTATGGTGTACCCTGTGAATGTGGGAGCACGTATAACGGACAAACAATTCGCACGATTGCGGAGCGTTGTTCTGAGCACAAGCACCATATAAAACAGAGGGAGCTTGACACGTCGGCCATAGCGGAGCATTGCCTAGAAAACGGACATAATACAATTCGAAAATACAAAAGTGTTGGCTCATGCATCTACATATTGGGACTCCGTTATAAAGGAAGCGGCCGAGATTCGTTTAAACAACAACAGTTTCAACAGAGACCAGGGGTACACACTCAGCAGGGCATGGGGGCGGGCGTTGAACATCGAAAGAAAGCAAAGACAGATGCACGACGCGGGAACGGCAGTTTCAAACGTGGCGCCTGCCCCTGTCATCATGCCTATATAAGCGAGAAATCGTATCAGCCTCGGCAGTCAGTGAACTCCTGAAGACGATGGCGGAGATGGTCATCGAAAGCTCGAGGATTTTATTCGAATTGACGCGGCTTGAAAACCGAGAAAGTTTTATTGATGTTTTGTGTAGTTTTGAGTGCATTACATAGGAGCTAAGTGAACTGGAACGTGGAAAAATTTGTTATGCTCGTATGATGGGTGCTTCCGTAACCAGGTAGCCGAAGGATTTGGTGTTTTAACAGGCGCCGTGTCGAAGATAAATACCTCTTAAAGAAAAGGCGGAAAAACGTCATCCGCTAAGTCAACACGCGGACGGAAGTGTGTGTTGAGTGATTTTGACGGACGGTCACTGAAGATGGCTGTGACGAAAAATAAGAAAACGACAGCTGCTAAATCACTGCAAAAGTGAATGTCGCTCTTTCGATCTGTCAGTACGAAAATAACACGAAGGGAGCTGGAGGAGCAGGGAATTTCAGGGTGTGTTGAAACTCCAAAACCATTCATCTGTGATGCAAGATGCCCGTAACAGGAAAGTATGGTGCCGCAGCCATATAAACTGGACTATAGAGCAATGAAAGACTGTCGTTAGCTCAGATGAGGCTTGTTTCATACTACTTTCAGCTCCTGGCCGAGTTTACGTCCCAAGAGTGGTACATGACTGGGCATCGTTGACAATTTGGGCGCCGGCGGGAGTGGCCGTGCGGTTCTAGGCGCTACAGTCTGGAACCGAGCGACCGCTACGGTCGCAGGTTCGAATCCTGTCTCGGGCATAGATGTGCGTTGACAATATGGGCGCCGGCGGGAGTGGCCGTGCGGTTCTAGGCGCTACAGTCTGGAACCGAGCGACCGCTACGGTCGCAGGTTCGAATCCTGTCTCGGGCATAGATGTGTGTGATGTCCTTAGGTTAGTTAGGTTTAAGTAGTTGTAAGTTCTAGGCGACTGATGGCCTCAGAAGTTAAGTCACATAGTGATGAGAGTCATTTGAACCATTTTTGAACAATTTGGGCAGCCATATCGTGGAGTTATATGGTTGCCATGGTTAGTCTGCAGGGTCGCATTACTGCCGAGGCTCATGTGGGTTTGTTCCTCAAAAGTGATGCTATGTTCAAAGACGACAGGGCTTCTGTTCACACAGCTTGCATCGTCCAGGACTGGTTTTGCAGACGAGAATGAAGTGTAGCATCTCACCTAGCTTCCACAGTCATCAGATCTCAATATTATTCATATATATGTGAAGATAGTAACTATTCTCGAATGAACAGATACCACTGATGACCGTGCAGCTTCTTTAGAATAAATGATAATTAATTGAAACCCTCAGCTGCCGACATGTGTTGTTGATATACCTCGATAGGGGCAGCTGAAAATATGTGCCCCGACCGGGACTCGAACTCGGGATCTCCTGCTTGCATGGCAGACGCTCTATCTGAGCCATCGAGGACACAGATGAATGGCGCGACTGCAGGGATTTATCCCTTGCACGCATGTGGGTCTCACGGGAAGCGTGCAAGCGATAAGTCCCTGCAGTCACGTTCTTCAGCTGTCCTCGGTGGCTCAGATGGAGTCCCGGTTGGGGCACACATTTTCAGCTGTCCCTATCGAGATATATCAACAACACCTGTCGGAGCTAAGGGTTTCAATTAATTATCATTTAATATTTTCAGTCTTTGTGGACTACTTTGGAAAGAAGTGTACGTGATCGCTATCCACCTCCATCATCATTACCTGAATTTTCCACTATTTTGTAAGAAGAATGATATAAGATTCCCTTGATTACCGTAAAGGACCTGTATTTACCCATACGGAGACGAATTGAAGCTGTTTTGAATGCCAAAGATATTTCTAGACTGCATTATTCATGGCAATTCGATGTGTATTTTGGTGGCAGCTCGTGGTCGTGCGGTATCGTTCTCGCTTCCCGCGCCCGGGTTCCAGGGTTCGATTCCCGGCGGGGTCCGGGATTTTCTCTGCCTCGTGATGACTGGGTGTTGTGTGATGTCCTTGGGTTAGTTAGGTTTAAGTAGTTCTAAGTTCTAGGGGACTGATAACCATAGATGTTAAGTCCCATAGTGCTCAGAGCCATATCTTTTATCACCACTGTTTATGTACTCGCTCGACGTATAAAACTGAGTTAGTGTTCATTAGTTTATGAGAATATGACGCCATGTACACCAGAGAAGCACGTAGATGAACGTATTAGTTGCGTCGACAAGAAAGAACCCTTCTATTTCATCATAAAAGAAATTTTAATTCGGAAATTCACACGTTTATCGAACTGGTGCTGAAGGCCTGAGCATCTTTTATTAATTTATAAGCCCAAGGCTCAATATCGAGAACTGCCCATGTAAGCATGTGGCTCAACAAAGGCACGAACTTCCGATTTTTTTTTCTTTTTTTTAAAAAAATTCTCTATTTCAATAATAATAATAATAATTATACAAACGTAACCCGCTTCCTTATATGATTAGTGGGTCCTGATTTGTTCAAACATCAATTGCAGCTAGTTATGGGTTTAATTAAATTGTGAGCTACAGCTATAACTGATAACAATGGGCAGCTAAATTTCTACTATTATTATTATTAATATTTAATGTATATTATCTTAACTAAAACTCTACTGCCTGCAGCGTCACAGTTGTGTCAGGAATGTATAAACCTACTTTAGTGCCTTGCCCACCGAGCTAATCCCGATGGGCGTGCCCCTGACACTGGGCAGCCAAAGATGTTATTCGCTGCAGGTTCCTAATAACTAATTTCCTAATCTAAGTCCTACTAAGTAGTTCTAAGCTAAGTCAAGTCCGGTGCTTTTGTCTAGTATCGGTGACGTTGTTCCCCACTTCCCCTACTCCTGTACGTGGCAGATTCCAGACTACGAGGAAAGTCGGCCTATTCACGTGTAGGCGGTATAGGAGTAGGGAGCGCATTCAGTATTTATGTCTCAATTTTTTAAGTTAATTTATGCCCCTCAGGTATTCCTTTAACACTTATCGTGATACCTCGTCTGCTAATTTGTTGAGAGTTTGAGAAGCGTCTTCTTGTCTTAGTAACTGGTATGCGTCGCTGTCAGGTAATTGGTCACGTAATGTGGATGCAACATCATTGAAGAGGGGGCACTCGTAGACCACATGATCGGGAGTACCCTCTGATTCACCACAGTGACACGCAATGGGACTTATGTTAGATAAAAAAGTAATTCCGTTTTTTTCCGATGAGTTTTCGTCTTGGTGAATCCACTTCCGATTTCTCACAAATCGTCAAAAATAAGAAATTTGATACCGTTTCCCCTAAATTTACTTCATCTGTTGGCAGTGAATTTACATTATTAATCGCTGAGCAAGGAGATGGTTTCCTTGTGCTACCACTACAAGTGGTAGCAATTCGATCTACACACGAAGTACAGAAATCGCTATTATTCGAGCACACATACAATTACAGTTGAAATACTATAATAATTTCCACAAACATCCAAAAACTGAAACAAAGTTATCAGACACCATCATAGCTCACTTATAAAACAGTACAATACCTGTAGCTATAGCATGACAGAATGTATACCAAAAAGCGCCTGTCATTAGCTGGTCATGCCAAAAGAGAACTTGACTACGGACACTGACTAGTGGTTCCGCTTTGAAAAAAAAATGTGGAAGGAATACCTGTCCAGAGAGACACGACTCGTCCCTCGTCAACATAACTGTGCATGCCACACCAGGAACCTGCCGTGTCGACATTATTAAGCCTCTCCGCTCTTCTGCTTACATTCACAAGTTGGCAAAACTGTTAAAGCAGACTACAGATTTCCGCCACACTTGAAGAATACACATTCAGATCAAACATAGCCATACATTTTGGATTTAATCACAGTATTAGGAGACAGGAAAGAATGTAGGTACATGCAATATAAATGTAACAACTGTGAGCAACGACACTTTTCTCTCTTGGGGGTAGTCACCGTTGCATGTAGGCAGCCAGCTTGAAGCAAGAAAACACAGGAATAGGTGAACATCGAGACTTTATTACATGAAATGGATCCGACAGATCCTTATCAACAGAATCTTTACCGGTGCTGAAGAGCATTCTGAGAGGATGCACTGATAACGTTGGTTAAAAATTTAGTAGCTAAATAACATTTATTTGAAAAAGTGAATATTTATTTCTAACAGAATCTCCATTAAAATTAATGCACTTGGTCCACGGAGGATTACATTTTTTATTAATTTCCTTAGAAAAGAAATGTATTTCCAATTTTTACAGAATTCTCGTTTACAGCATCTTTTTATTCAGAGAGAATTTTCCCGTTAAACTCATCTTCTGACATAGAGAAGTTTACACGGAATTAAATCAAGGGGACTGAATGAGCTGTTAACTACTTCGAACCCAAACTCGTGCACTTTCCCTATTGCATCGGCTGATGTCTGAAGAGTTGCTTAGTCCTGGTGCGAGAGTATTTTTCCGCGATAATCTTTACCAGTTCTGCTCCAGCATCCTCTTGAAGGTATTGACGTCTGATGTCAATAACTACCGCCCAATCTCTCTTCTGACTGCCTTATCCAAAATTCTTGAAAAAGTAATGTATTGTAGAGCAGCTTCACACCTTTGTAAAAATAAAGTTTTAACAAAATGTTAGTTTGGTTTCCAGAAGGGTTTTTCAACGGAAAATGCTATATATACTTTCACTAATGAAATCTTAAATGCTCTGAGTAACTGGAAGCCACCTGTTGGGATTTTTTGTGATCTATCAAAGACTTTTGATTGTGTAAATCATGGAATACTTCTGGATAAGCTCAAGTACTGTGGTATGAATGGGACATTGCTCAAATGGTTTAAATCATACCTAACTGGAAGGGTACAGAAAGTTGAAATAAACAGTTCACATAATATGCAAAAAACTGGTGATTTCTCAAACCGGGGAACAAACAAGAATGGGGTGCCGCAAGGTTCGGTCTTGGGTCCTCTGTTGTTCTTAATATATATTAATGACTTGCCATTCCATATTCACGAAGATGCGAAGTTGGTACTTTTTGCCGATGATACAAGTATAGATATCACACCCAACAGTCAAGAATTAACTGGTGAAATTGTAAACGATGTTTTCCAGAAAATCATTAAGTGGTTCTCTGCAAATGGGCTCTCATTAAACTTTGACAAAACACAGTATATACAGTTCCACACAGTAAATGGAATGACACCATTAATAAATATAGAGTTCGATCAGAAATCGGTAGCTAAGGTAGAATATTCAAAATTTCTAGGTGTATGCATGATGAGGGGTTGAACTGGAAAAAAAACACACTGAGGATCTGCTGAAACGTTTGAGTTCAGCTACTTATGCTATTAGGGTCATTGCAAATTATGGCGATATACATCTGAGTAAATTAGCTTACCACGCCTATTTTCATTCTCTGCTTTCGTATGCCATCATTTTCTGGGGTAACTCATCATTGAGTAAAAGAGCATTCATTGCACAAAAGCGTGTAATCAGAATAATTGCTGGAGCTCATCCAAGATCATCCTGCAGACAGTTATTTAAAGTACTAGAGATCTTCACTGTAGCCTCACAATATATATATTCACTTACGAAGTTTGTTATTAACAATCCGAACGAATTCAAAAGTAATAGCAGTGTACATGGCTATAACACTAGGAGAAAGGATGGTCTTCACTACTCAGGGTTAAATCTAACTTTAGCTGAGAAGGGGGTAAATTATGCTGCCACAAAAGTCTTTGGTCACTTACCTAATAGCATCAAAAGTCTGACAGATAGCCATATACCATTTAAAAGGAAATTAAGAGAATTTCTTAATGGCAACTCCTTCTACTCATTAGATTAATTTTTGTATATAGTAATATGGGTAATTTCCCTACCCCCACCAAAAACAAAAACAAACAAAAAATTGAGTGTCATGTAATATTTTGTGTAATGTAATATCTTGTATAGACACGTTTTATTAACCTGACACGTTCCACATCATTACGAAGTGTCGTATTCATGATCTATGGAACAAGTACTAATATAATCTAACAGTGACACGCAATGAGACTTAGATAAAAAACTAATTCCGGTTTTTTCCGATGAGTCTTCGTCTTGGTAAACCCACTGTTCTGACTGCTGTTTTGTCTCCAAGGTATAATGATGCACCAGGAATAAGGCCTGCTATACGTTGTCTTGCCACTCTCGTCGTTTCTCACTTCAAAACCACCACTTTTGAATTGTTTGAACCATTCTAAACACCGTGTTTTCCCAAGAGCATGTTCGCCGAAAGCTTCGACAAGCATTCGATAGGACTCTGCAGCAGTTTCCTTCAAATGATAACAGAAAACCAATTCTGCCCGCAAATCGTAGTTCGTAGGCACAAAACTCGACACGTAAGGAACATGGTTTTCTACGTCTTGACATTCGTCTTTAGCCGTTACAAGAAGCAGATGGCGCTGCAGATGCGGTCTAACGGGACCTACGCTGATGGCTGGTAGTACCATGTATAATCCGACTTCATACTTCTACACCTCGTACACTCCAATGCTATTGCTACCAAGTGCCGTCCGTGAGTTATTGCATGTCGACGTCGGACGTAGCCGACGGTCACTCGACCGTGTGTTGATGTTCCGTCTAGTGTGAACAGACAGCCATTTGATGGTAATGTGACCTTCTGTTTCGTGTCGTTAACGTCCACTGTGAATCGACATATAACGGGATCAGTTGTACGTTCCTGTGTATAGCGTAGCTTCCCTGCCGGCAGCAGGTGGTGTGAGGTGTGGCGCCCTGTGGTGTTGCAGAGCTGGAGCTGAGCTGCTCACAGCCCGGTCTGCGCGTCAGCAGCTCTGCAGACAGTCTGAGCGCGTGCGCCCGCCAGCCC
This sequence comes from Schistocerca piceifrons, assembly GCF_021461385.2. Lineage (NCBI taxonomy): Eukaryota > Metazoa > Arthropoda > Insecta > Orthoptera > Acrididae > Schistocerca > Schistocerca piceifrons. Next base: position 314,706,591 of record NC_060139.1, on the reverse strand, counting down.
CTCGCCCACCACGGCCTCCCGCTACAGTCCTGCGCCAACACCTGTCGCAGCAGCACTGAGCTCAACGCCATGTGAGTACCCGCCTAGCTTCTGCTGCTCGGTAGTAGTTTTAGTGGCTACCCCAAGCTGTTCTCTCCCGGGACGTGAAAATGCACGAGGTCGAAGAGCTGGTGACGTCACAGCGTGGAATTCCACGTTCCACTGCACCGCGGAGCGGGAAATGTTTTGCCATATCAGATTTTTGCCTTGTGTAGAGGACCGTGGCCAATGAGATGCGACATCATTTTTACTCCACAAGCGCAACGGAGCCGCTATATTACATCTGTGTCATAGACTACGTGCTTTGATTATAAGCTTACGTTAAAAGAAGACAGTCGAGATCGTAATAGTACAGAGGAGTCCAAAAAAATGTATCCACTGTTTAAAAGTCCATAACTGGCAAACTAATTGACGGAGTTGTCTCATCTTTGGCAGAGTAATGGTTTGTAGTTCCGGCAATCGCCACACAAGCGTTGTATTGCGTTGTTTTGTTTTGTCAGATGACAGTCGCCAGATAGTCACTGTTTTGTTCTTAGTTGCACCTAGTTACTCGAGTAAACATGGCTGGCGCAAGGCTTACATTCGATGAGTTTTAGAAGCTTCAGAAATCCATTTTAATGGTTCAAATGGCTCTGAGCACTATGGGACATAACATCTGTGGTCATAAGTCCCCTAGAACTTAGAACTACTTAAACCTAACTAACCTAAGGACATCACACACATCCATGCCCGAGGCAGGATTCGAACCTGCGACTGTAGCGGTCACGCGGTTCCAGACTGAAGCGTCTAGAACCGCACGGCCACACCAGCCGGCCAATCCGTTTTACCTACCATCCGAGACTTGTAAGGAAGCGGAAGAGTTTACCTTCAACAAGATGGTGCCCCAGCCCACTACCAAAATCGTGTTAGGGCGTATCTCGGCGAAAATCTACCAGGAAGATGGATAAGCCGTAGAGGTGCTGTGAAGTATCCACGTTCCGCAGACTTAACTTCTCTGGACTTTTACCAGTGAGGAACGCTAAAGGACGTCCTTTATCGACAAAAGCCACGCACATTGGATGAACTTCGAGAATCCATCGTACATTCGTGTGCATATATCCAACTGAACACGTTGTACTCAGTAACTCGTGCTGCAGTTCGGCGGCATCGTTTGTGTGTGGATGTTAATGGTGACCATTTCGAACACATCCAGCGATATCGTTAAGTTGGACTTTAAGCTACACTTTCGCCAAAAATGAGACAACTCCGTCAATTAGTTTGCAAGTTATGGACTTTTAAACAGTGAATACATTTTTTGGACCCCTCTGTATTTGCTTATTTAGCGGTTTGGGCTTACGTTAAAACCATCTTCAGAATTTTTGGCCGCTATGGCTGTTGCTGGCGGCTCCTCGGTTGACAATGTACGATCATGGTATCACGAGAAACCGGAGAGACGCCATCACCAGAAATAGGGGCCAAAAACTCTGAAGATGGCTTTACGTAAGCCGAAAACGCTAAATAAACAAATATTATTGCGATCTCGGCTGTTGGTTTTACTCTAAATAAAGCAGCTGGTCGCTGTACTCCAACAATGTTGTCTAAATTTATAACCAATATAAGCTGTTTCAAATCATGTGCAAATAAGGATCTCTCGAAAAACGCGACATTCTAACTACGGTTCGTTATAATAATATGACCGGAAACGACATATCGGTAGGTAAAGACTTCCTGTTTGATGTTTTTAGTGTTATAAATTGATTGCTATCACATTATACCGTTTCTGTACTACGGCACAATGGTGATCTATCAAAAGCGCGTCTATTTGGTCAGTTTAACATTAAATATCAAATAATGACAGTTGCAGATACAGCCTTTTGACAGTCTATAACATGTACGGAGACTTGGCTGCTATGTGAAAGCTGTAGTGTAGTTGATAGCGACGTAGGCTATTAAGCTGAGCAGAAAATGGTAGCAGGTTTGCGCGCACCTCCTCCAAAGCATTTTTTTCACCTTGTGTTTTCCAAACGATTCTGGGTCTTTCTTTTTCATTTAATAGAAGTATTATCTGCAATAGTCGATTTTGTTTATTATAAATAATGTATTCGTGGCAATTCTGGTTACAGAGGCAAACGACTAATGTTCCGCCATTGGCCAGAAATCTTAACGTGACTGCGAGTGTGTTAGAAAGTGAACACAAGTTACACACTCGAAGTTTTAAGTTTTACCTAACACGAAACTTTTTGTAATATATTTACATACCTGTCTGTGTGATTATAGACTGACTTGTGTCTGTATCTTGCCGGTAAATATCATTTCCAATGATGGTGAGCAGGTTAAAAAAAATCTCCTCGTGCTCGAATGAAATTACGAAACGAATCTCGATCTTGAAATCTATGTAATGAAGTAAGTATTTCAGTGTTGGTAGTCAATGCAACATCGAGAATATGGTTAGACGCTACACCATGACTATATTCAGTTTAAAACCGCAAATGGGATGAAAATTCAATTGATTTATCGAGTAACTACAAGTATGTATCTCAGATGCTTGTGCAGCATTATGTAAGGTTTTTCTTACCAGTAATTCTCTGTACAAGCCATCGACAAGTCCAAAACCTCCTTTGCCGACGGCAATATTTACAGTGAGGTGGGGTGTCCCGACCGCGTTTACGTCAACGTCAGCTGCCTCGTCCCGTGTGAGAGCCTTTTTTTATATATAAAGTCTGCGTTCACAGTGGCACCGACAACGGTCGCCAGACGCTGTCACCAGAGGTCTCCCGATAACATCGGCCGACAGCTTGCTCGCGGTGCGTCTGATCTCCTACGTCAGTTTTTGGCGGGGTCAAGATTAGATTAGATTAGAACCAATTCTATATATGAAGTAGGGCAGATTTTCACCCCCATGGGTGGGTTGGATACCACAACGCCCCTGGGCTTGAGGAATGTATGTAAATGAGCTATATCTGTATCGAAAAGAACTTGGCGATACCGTACATTCTGGAATCTGTTTCCAGACAAGTTTTACGAATATCGGAGATGTAGGGCACAACACAATGCCACAGAAGTTAAAGACGCTTTAACTTGTGACGCCATTTCCCATCTCCCACTAGCGTCAGAAGGGGCCATCATACAGGGTGGTTCATTGATAGTGACCGGGCTAAATATCTCACGAAATAAGTACCAAACGAAAAAACTACAAAGAACGAAACTCGTCTAGCTTGAAGCGGGAAACCAGATGGCGCTATGGTTGGCCCGCTAGATGGCGCTGCCATAGGTCAAACGGATATCAATTGCGTTTTTTTTAAATAGGAACACCCATTTTTGATTACATATTCGTGTAGTACGTAAATAAATATGAATGTTTTAGTTGGACCACTTTTTTCGCTTTGTGATAAATGGCGCTGTAATAGTCACAAACGTATAAGTTCATGGTATCACGTAACATGCGGTATTTGTTTCGTGATACATTACCCGTGTTAAAATGGACCGTTAACCAATTGCGGAAAAGGTCGATATCGTGTTGATGTACGGCTATTGTGATCAAAATGCCCAACGGGCGTGTGCTATGTATGCTGCTCGGTATCCTGGACGACATCCAAGTGTCCGGACCCTTCGCCGGATAGTCACGTTATTTGAGGAAACAGGAAGTGTTCAGCCACAATGTGCAACCTCAACCACGACCTGCAACAAATAATTATAATGATCCCAAGTAGGTGTTTTAGCTGCTTTTGCGGCTAATCCGCACATCAGTAGCAGACAAATTGCGCGAGAATCGGGAATCTCAAAAACGTCGGTGTTGAGAATGCTACATCAACATCGATTGCACCCATACCATATTTCTGTGCACCAGGAATTGCATGGCGACGACTTTGAACGTCGTGTACAGTTCTGCCACTGGGCACAAGAGAAATTGCGGGATGATGACAGATTTTTTGCACGCATTCTATTTAGCGACGAAGCGTCATTCACCAACAGCGGTAACGTAAACTGGCATAATATGCACTATTTAGCAACAGAAAATCCACGATGGCTGTGACAAGTGGAACATCAGCGACCTTGGCGGGTTAATGTATGGCGCGGCATTGTGGGAGGAAGGATAATTAACCCCCATTTTATCGATGGCAATCTAAATGGTGCAATGTATGCTGATTTCCTACGTAATGTTCTAACGACGTTACTACAAGATGTTTCACTGCATGACGGAATGACGATGGACTTCCAACATGATGGATGTCTGGCACATAGCTTGCGTGCGGTTGAAGCGGTATTGAATAGCACATTTCATGACAGGTGGATTGGTCGTCGAAGCACCATACCATGGCCCGCACGTTCACCGGATCTGACGTCCCCAGATGTTTTCTGTGGGGAAAGTTGAAGGATATTTGCTATCGTGATCCACCGACAACCCCTGACAACATGCGTCAGCGCACTGTCAATGCATGTGCGAACATTACGGAAGGCGAACTACTCGCTGTTGAGAGGAATGTCGTTACGCGTATTTCCAAATGCATTGAGGTTGACGGACATCATTTTGAGCATTTATTGCATTAATGTGGTATTTACAGGTAATCACGCTGAAACAGCATGCGTTCTCAGAAATGATAAGTTCACAAAGGTACATGTATTACAATGGAACAACTGAAATAAAATGTTAAAGCGTACCTACGTTCTGTACTTTAATTTTAAAAACCTACCTGTTACCAACTGTTCGTCTAAAATTGTGAACCATATGTTTGTGACTGTTACAGCGCCATCTATCACAAAGCGAAAAAAGTGGTCCAACTAAAACATTCATGTTTCTTTACGTACTAGACGAATATGTAATAAAAAATGGGGGTTCCTGTTTTAAAAAACGCAGTTGATATCCGTTTGACATATGGCAGCGACATCTGGTGGGCCAACCATAGCGCCAGCTGGTTTTCCCCTTCAAGCTAGACAAGTTTCGTTCTTTGTAGTTTTTCGTTTGACGGTTAAGACAGGTGTCTGACGCTGTTGTTAGATCGGTTACTGCTGCTACAATGGCAGGTTATCAAGATTTAAGTGAGCCTGAACGGGTTGTAGTAGTCGGCGCACGAGTGATGGGATACAGCACATCCGAGGTAGCAATGAAGTCCGGATTTTCCTGTACGACCATTTCACGAATGTACCGTGAATATCTGGAATCTGGTAAAACATCAAATCTCCGACATCTGTGCCGTCGGGAAAGATCCTGCAAGAATAGGACCATCTACGACTGAAGAGAATCGTTCAATGTGACAGAAGGGCAACCCTACCGCAAACTACAGCAGATTTCAGTACTGAGCCATCAACCAGTGTCAGCGTGCGAACCATTCAACGAAATATCATCGATGTGGGCTTTCGGAGTCGAAGGTCCACTCGTGTACCCTTGTTGACTGAACAACACAAAGCTTCACGACATTGCACTGTTGATAACTGGAAACATTTTACCCGGTTGGACAAGTCTCGTTTCAAATTGTATCGAGAGAATGGACGTGAAAGAGTATGGAGACAACCTCATGAATCCGTGGACCCTGCATGTCAGCAGGGAACTATTCAAGCTGGTGGAGGCTCTGTAATGGTGTGGGGCGTATGCAGTTGGAGTGGTATGGGACCCCTAATACTTCTAGATATGACTTTGACAGGTGACACGTACGTAAGCATTCTGTCGGGTCACCTGCATCCATTCATGTCCATTGTGCATTCCGACGAACTTGGAAAATTCCCATAGGACAATGCGACACACCACACGTCCAGAATTGCTACAAAGTGCTTCCAGGAACACTCTTCTGAATTTAAACACTTCCGCTGTCCAGCAGACTCCCCAGACATGAACATTACTGAGCATATCTGGGATGCCTTGCAACGTGCTGTTCGGAAGAGATCTCCAGCCCCTCGTACTCTTACGAATTTATGGACAGCCCTGTAGGATTCATGGTGTCAATTCCCTCCAGCACTACATCAGACATTAGTCGAGTCCATGCTACGTACTGTTCCGGCACTTCTGTGTGCTCACGGGTGCCCTACACGGTACTAGGGAGGTGTACCAGTTTTTTTTTGGCTTTTCAGTGTATTATTCTTGAGCGCTGGCGCCCGTGTCAGTGCACGGCACGTCTCCCGTCTGACCACCTCTGCAGCGTCCCTGGGCAGTTTAAGAATTCCCTGTTCAACAGAGCTAATGATATCCATAGCGGGTGGCGTCCTCGAGATGGGCGCAAAGTTAAGCCCCTTCTGCAAGACCGAAACCGCCGCGTAAGGCAGAGATTCGTCCACGATCCGTCTACGAAGTTAAGTTTTCTTCTTGTGGTAAACGGTCACTGAAGCAATGCTGTGCCGTGTAGTATTGACACTTCCAGTCTGAGAGCGCCCACGGGCGCTATCAACCGATGCCCAAGAACCTCCTGAGAATCGTGACGAAATCTGCAGATGAAGGGCCAGTAGGTCTTTGGATACGAAGTCCAGTTCCCGCCGAATGTGACGAATCCTCTCTCTCACCAGAGCGTGGCCGGCTCGCTTTTTAATTCTGTTGTCGGCTGCAGAGTTAATAGAGTGCGAAACCTTCGGGAAAGTTGGAATAATTCGAAGATATCGGCATCTTAATAAGAACGTAAGTGCGCAAAGCAATCTGCTCCTCTTATTCCGAAGTTTATCAAACTTATTAACTTCTTTCACCATATCCTCCCCGTACAGGTGTAGGATGTATTGCTTGAGGCTTTCCCGACGGACTAGTTGTAAATACGCTTCTCGGGCGATAGGTCGGATGTCGTGAGAGCTCCACAATATTTCGTCGGCGCAACTGACAGACATCTTCAGGTGCGACGAACACACTGCTCAGGCTGTGACACATGGCGCGTTCACGTCTCCGCAGTTTCTTCTCTAATTGTCATAAATAGCAGGCTACGGTCATAGCCTGAGTAGTGTGTTTGGCGCCAGTTGCGCCGACGAAATATTGTAGAGTTTTCACAACGACATCTGACGTCTCGCCCGCGAACCCTGTTTATAAGATATTGCCTACTTGCGGTTTATAATAAACATGCAATTCCGAGCTATATTGCAATTATCATATTTTTCATCGTCAGGCTGCCACAACTTTCTTCTTTGACTAAACGTATCAGTTTCTCAGGTCCATGTTTCGTGTCGTCTGAAATCTGTAAGTTCGGGCGATGAGATCTGGTACATTGTGACTGCATATGTAGTGGCGTGCTGATTTAATATCATCAGTCTTCTTCGTCCGATGTCGGTCGTCGGCGGAATCCAGCGATATCGGTGCCACTGCAATACAGCATAAGTTCTCACCTCTATTCAGCTAGAAAATGGGAAGTGAGTGGTTTCTCATACCAGACCGTGGTTCGGAAGCAGGTGCCAGCTGTCGTGAGCTGTGTAGTGATGCTGTGATATGCAAATGGTTAGCTTTTCAGAGCATTCACACGAGGTTGGCGCCGGTGGCGACACCTACGACGTGCTGACATGAGGAAAGTTTCCAACCGATTTCTCACACACAGTTGACCGGCGTTGCCTGGTGAAACGTTGTTGTGATGCCTCGTGTAAGGAGGAGAAATGCGTACCATCACGTTTCCGACTTTGATAAAGGTCGTATTGTAGCCTATCGCGATTGCGGTTTATCGTATCGCGGCATTGCTGCTGGCGTTGGTCGAGATCCAATGACTTTTAGCAGAATATGGAATCGGTGGGTTCAGGAGGATAATACAGAACGCCGTGCTGGATCCCAACGGCCTCGTATTACTAGCAGTCGAGATGACAGGCATCTTATCCGCATGGCTGTAACGGATCGTGCATCCACGTCTCGATCCCTGAGTCAACAGATGGGGACGTTTGCAAGACAACAACCATCTGCACGAACAGTTCGACGATGTATGAAGCAGCATGGACTATCAGCTCGGAGACCATGGCTGCGGTTATCCTTGACGCTGCATCACAGACAGGAGCGCCTGCGATGGTGTACTCAACGACGAACCTGGGTGCACGAATGGCAAATCATCATTTTTTCGGATGAATCCAGGTTGTGTTTACAGCATCATGATGGTCGCATCCGTGTTCGGCGTCATCGCGGTGAACGCACATTGGAAGCGTGTATTCGTCATCGCCATACTGGCTTATCACCCGACGTGATGGTATGGGGTGCCATTGGTTGCACTTCTTGCTCACCTCTTGTTCGCATTGACGGCACTTTGAACAGTGGACGTTACATTTCAGATGTGTTACGACCCGTGGCTCTACCCTTCATTCCATACCTGCGAAACTCTACATTTCAGCAGGATAATGCACAACCGCATGTTGCAGGTCCTGTACGGGCCTTTCTGGGTACAGAAAATGTTCGACTGCTGTCCTGGCCAGCACATTCTCCAGATCTCTCACCAATTGAAAACGTCTGGTCAATGGTGGCCGAGCAACTGGCTCGTCACAATACGCCAGTCACTACTCTTGATGAACTGTGGTATCGTGTTGAAGCTGCATGGACAGCTGTACCTGTACACGCCATCCGAGCTCTGTTTGACTCTATGCCCAGGCGTATCAATGCCGTTATTACGGCGAGAGGTGGTTGTTGTGGGTACTGATTTCTCAGGATCTGGCCGCAGCTCGTGGTCTTGCGGTAGCGTTCTCGCTTCCCTGTCCTTAGGTTAGTTAGGTTTAAGTAGTTCTCAGATCTAGGGGACTGATGACCATAGATGTTAAGTCCCATAGTGCTCAGAGCCATTTGAACCATTTTTTTCTCAGGATCTATGCAACCCAAACTGCGTGAAAATGTAATCACATGTCAGTTCTAGTGTATTTGTCCAATGAATAGCCGTTTATCATCTGCATTTCTTCTTGGTGTAGCAATTTTAATGGCCAGTAGCGTATTGTTCTAGCGTTCAACTCTCGAACAGCGTGCGGGAAGAACCAGCACTTAAATCTTTCTCTGTGAGCTCTGATTTCTCTTATTTTATCATGATGATCATTTCTTCCTACGTAGGCAGGCGTCAATAGACTATTTTCGCAATCGGAGGGGGAAGTTGGTGAATGAAATTTCACGAAAAGTTCCTGGAGCAACGGGAAACGCCTTTGTTTTCATGTCCGCCACCCCAATTCACGTATCGTGTCCGTGACACTCTCTCCCATATTTAGCGATAGTACAAAACGAGCTGCCCTTCGTTGTACTTTTTCGATGCCCTCCGTCAGTCTCATTTGATGCGGATCCCTCACCACACAGCAGTACTCCAGAAGAGGGCGGACAGGCGTTTTGCAAGCAGTCTCTTTAGTAGACCTGTTGCACTTACCTAGTGTTCTGCCAATAAATCGTAGTCTTCGTTTTGGTTATTCAGAGCCCAAGGAAGTCTACATGCAAATTGGTCCTACAGGCGCTTGTAAGTAGGAGGAGTTGCCAGCGGATCTGGAAAAGTCTTTAATTTGAAGCCATATCGTGTGACGGTTGTGCAGCAATTATGGGAGGATGGCAGCCATAAACGTGTAGATTACTGCACGTTGCTTTTGAATAACATCAACGATCGTTTGTTAGACTCTTTCCTTTGCATCATGAGTGATGAAGCGTGCATTCATCTTTCCAGTCATGTGAATTCACACAACACGAAGTACTGGGCAACGGAGGACCCTAACATTGTGTGTCAGCAACTACTCCATGAAGGACAGATCGGCTTTTGGTGTGATGTAACAGAAATGCCCATCACTGGACCGATATTTTTTGACACTGTCCTCAACACGGTTGCATGTATGGTAATTTTTGGTACATTTTGTGCTCAACTCGTTGAATATTTAAGACAATACTGCTTGTTCCAGCAGGGTAGGACAACATGCCACATGTCTAAGGTGGTCCTGGAACGAATGTATGATGTCTTCGTGGAGAAACGAACTGTCAGCAAACATTTACGGCTACCACGTTCGCCGGATCTGACAACATGTGATTTTTTCACGTGGGGACACCTGAAGAGCAAGGTCTATGAAACAAGTCCACACACAATACAGGAACTGAAAGGCAACATCAGCCGTGAGATTGCTCCATCGATATCCGAACTTTCCGCCGGATGTATCTGAATACGCTTAGACATGCACAGCTGTGTATTGGTGTTGCAAGGGATCACTTTCAACATCTGTAAATCTATTTTTCACTGAAAATAAATGGTAAGTCCATTTCAGCTCTTCGTTTCTATAACTTCACTACATTACCTTTATACTTAACCGGGCTACTTTTAGATGCGCCACCCTGTACAACAAAGCGGCAAGAAATAAGCCGAACACGTGAGATCCTATTGAAACGGAATGGAAGACTTAGATTTATTGGAAGGCTTCTGGAAAGGATCAGTGTATCTCTAAAGAAATATGCTGCCATTGTCATACACCTATATCTCTAACGTCGATCAGTTGTAGAATTTTGGAACACGTATTATGTTCGAGTGTAGTGACTTTTCTGGAGACTAGAAATCTACTCTGTAGGAATCAGCATGGGTTTCGAAAAAGACGATCGTGTGAAACCCAGCTCGCGCTATTCCTCCACGAGACTCAGAGGACCATAGACACGGGTTCCCAGGTAGATGCCGTGTTTCTTGACTTCCGCAAGGCGTTTGATACAGTTTCCCACAGTCGTTTAATAAACAAAGTAAGAGCATATGGACTATCAGACCAATTGTGTGATTGGATTGAAGAGTTCCTAGATAACAGAACGTAGCATGTCATTCTCAATGGAGAGAAGTCTTCCGAAGTAAGAGTGATTTCAGTTGTGCCGCAGGGGAGTGTCGTAGGACAGTTGCTATTCACAACATATATAAATGACCTTGTGGATAACACCGGAAGTTCACTGAAGCTTTTTGCGGATGATGCTGTAGTATATCGAGAGGTTGTAACAAAGGAAAATTGTACTGAAATGCAGGAGGATCTGCAGTGAATTGACGCATGCTGCAGGGAATGAAAATTGAATCTCAATATAGACAAGTGTAATGTGCTGCGAATATATACAAAGAAATGTCCTTTATCATTTAGCTGCAATATAGCAGGTCAGGAACTGGAAGCAGTCAATTCCATAAATTATCTGGGAGTAGGCATTAGGAGTGATTTAAAATGGAATGACCATGTAAAATTAATCGTCGGTAAAGCAGATGCCAGACTGAGATTCATTGGAAGAATTCTAAGGAAATGCAGTCCGAAAACAAAGGAAGTAGGTTACAGTACACTTGTTCGCCCACTGCTTGAATACTGCTCACCGGTGTAGGATCCATACCAGATAGGGTTGACAGAAGAGATAGAGAAGATCCAATGGAGAGCAGCGCGCTTCGTTACAGGATCATTCAGTAATCGCGAAAGAGTTACGGAGATGATAGATAAACTCCAGTGGAAGACTCTGCAAGAGAGACGCTCAGTAGCTCGGTATGGGGTTTTGTTGAAGTTTCGAGAACATACGTTCACCGAGGAGTCAAGAAGTATATTGCTCCCTCTTGTGTATATTCGCGAAGAGACCATGAGGATAAAATCAGAGAGATTAGAGGCCACACAGAGGCATACCGACAATCTTTCTTTCCGCAAACAATACGAGACTGGAATAGAAGAGAGACCCGATAGAGGTACTCAAAGTACCCTCCGCCACACAGTCAGGTGGCTTGCGGAGTATGGATGTGGATGTAGATGTAGAAATAGCCTCCGCCATGCGCTGTGCAGTGGCTAAGTGTATACAATCAGCGCTAGCTTCATTTTTATCTCTGATGCATAGTTCTATCTACGACTGACTCTATTTAGCCGAATGTCTTATCTGTGACGCATGTGCATTTTACTCTACAATATACACTACATGATCAAAAGTATCTTGATACGTATTACAGGGCAATAATATAGAGTTTGTCCACCCTTCGCGTTTATGACGGGTTGAACTCCGATGAGGACACTTGCAGTGAGGCGTCTCATTGCTTGTGGAGGAATGGGAGCCCATTCTTCTCCAAGAGGCGAAATCGCAGAAGGTAGTGATGTTGGATGCTGGGATCTGGAGCATAGTCGACGCGCGAACTCATTCCAAACGTGTTCCATTGGGTTCAAGTCGCGACTCTGGGCAGGTCACATGTCAGGAATGTTCATGTCAACAAATCATTGCTCCTCATATGATGCTTTTTGGCAGGGTGCATTGTTATGCTGATACAAAATTTAATTATCATCTCCGAACTGTTCCTCTACTGTATGCAGTGCACAATGCTGTATAATGTGTTCATATACGAGGTGCGACAATAAAGTAATGAGACTGATGGAAAAAAAAAAGTTGCTTACCGTTTTAGTCAAGTTTAGTGTTGTCTCCTTGAAAGTAGTTCCCTTCTGATTGCACACACTTTTTCCAGCGCTTCTGCCATTGATGGTAACATTTCTGGAACTCATCTTCTGTAATATCCTCCAAGACCCTTGTCACAGCTTTTTGGACACTTATGTTGTTTGAAAATGGTGTCCCTTGACCGCCGTTTTGACTCTTGGAAATAGAAAAAAGTCTCATGGAGCGATATCTGGTGAATAAGGTGGCTGTGGTAGTACTGAAATTTGTTTTGAGGTTAAAAATTGCTGTACAGACAGAGCAGTATGGGATGGCGCATTATCGTGATGCAGAATCCAATTATCAGCAATGTTGACACGGACACGAAGAACTCTTTTAGAAAGTGTTTCTAAAATTTCTTTGAAGTGATATTGGTTAACTGTTTGTCCAGGAGGCACTCACTCTTTATGAACAATTCCCTTGGAAGCAAAGAAGCACACAAGCATGCATTTCACTTTTGACTTTGACATGCGAGCTTTTTTTGGTTTGGGTGATCCCTTTGAGCACCATTGCGAACTTTGGCGTTTTGTCTCTGGATCGTACTGGAAAAAAAACAACTTTCATCACCAGTGATAACATGGCTCAACAATTCTGGACTGATTTCCGTTTGCTCTAACAGATCGGCTGCCACATTTTTCCGTGTTTCTCGCTGTTGTGGTGTGAGATTTTTAGGGACCATTTTGGCACAAATCTTTCTCATACCAAGATCCTCAGTTATTACTAGACGAACCATTTCTCGATTGATGTTCAGTTCTTCTACGATCATTTTCACGGATAATATTCAATCAGATCATACGAGTTCACGCACCCTGGTCAAGTTGACATCCGTCCGTGGGGTTGATGGTCGTCCACTGCGGTCTTCATCTTCAACATTCGTTCTGCCTTCACTAAACATTTTATGCCAACGAAAAACTTGAGCTCTTGACATAATCTACTCTCCAAAAGCCTTCTGAAGCTTACCGTAAGTTGTCGTCGCGTTTTCACCCAATTTAAGGCAAAAAGAAATGGCATACCGTTGCGCAATATTATGCGGTTCCATTTCCGTGACGAGACACACAAACACGTGTTAACTTATTACAGCAAAACTCACGACTGAGCAGTTGCATGAATGTGCCGCTTGGACTATAAGCAGCTTATAGACCAAGGTCAAAGATAGTGTGCCTACACAAGCCTGCCAGGGTTGCCACATCTTTCAAAGAAAATCAGTCTCATTACTTTTTTGTCGCTCCTCGAACTTCCACATTTAGCGTTTTAAATTCAACAGGGGGCCATACCGTAACCACTAAAAACACCCTTGCACCCTAATACCACTTCTCTGTACTTAACTGAAACAAAATGTCGTGTGGCTATGGCCTCCAATCGGGTAGACCGGGCGCTTGGTGTAAGTCTTTTAGTTGACGCCACTTCGACGACTTGCATGCCGATGAGGATGAGATGATGATGAAGACAACACAACACACAGTCCCACAGCGGAGAAAATCTCCGACCCAGCCAGGAATCGAACCTGGGCCCTTTTGCATGGCATTCTGTCGCGATGCAGTAGCAGCACAGAGGGCAGGAGGCAGCACTAGCGGTATATTCTGTTAGAATATAGATTAGTTCTGTCCTTCAGACTAAAAGTACTTTTTGATAATTTTGTTGACATATCTTAAGCTACATACTTTACAAATTATTTCAGTTGCTTTGAAAATCAAAGGCTTAACGTTACGTACATTTGTTTTACAGATTGATATTAGCAATTCACATGTTATTTGGGCTGTTTTTGGCTAGGAGACGAAAATGTGGATAACATTGTATTACATGATTTCATTATATGGTTCAAATGGCTCTGAGCACTATGGGACTTAACATCTGTGGTCATCAGTCCCCTATAACTTAGAACTACTTAAACCTAACTAACCTAAGGACATCACACACATCCATGCCGAGGCAGGATTCGAACCTGCGACCGTAGCAGTCGCGCGGTTCCGGACTGAGCGCCTAGAACCGCTAGACCACAGGGCCGGCGATTTCATTATATGTTAATTATAACATAATACAATGATTTCCGTCGATCAGTGCTGTATACTCCCTGAACTGGTCTGTTACGTATTATGACACTCTCCATTGATCCACTGCCCAACCTCGGAGATCACGTAGCAGAGAAGTCTAAATTTTCTACATCGTTGTTTCAACGTGGGAAAAGTAGAACCCCTGTTCAGCAGCGTGACTTCTGAAACACTTGTCCCTGTACCAGCATTGTACTCTGTCGTCATATTTTTCATATATCACCGCCTATCCTGCCGTGCAGAGCGGGCAAACCTCCAACCTCAGCGTTCTGTGATGGAGCGCGGACGCCTAGCACCTTGTCCATTGCTCGTGGTTTCTCCATTCTCCAACCGTGTTTAACGGATGATCAAGACAGCAGCACAAAAATAACTGGCCGGCTTTCTCGTTTCCGAGGCACTCGTTCCCAGGCTCCAGGCCATTGTTACCTGCGTTTTGTCAAAGTAGCTTATGTCAGTGAATAAAAACATTTGCAGCCCGCATCATTGATAGACTAGTTTCTAATTCGTGTCTTCTCCACTCATATACCGGTTGGTTATAACTGAAGGGATTAGTGACCACAAGGCAGTTGCTGCTAGGATGAATACCGTAACACCTACAACCATCAAAAAGAAACGCAAAGTATATCTATTTAAAAAGCTGATAACAATGCTCTTAACGCCTTTTTAAGAGACAGTCTTCACTCCTTCCTATCTGATCATTTAAGTGTAGAAAATTTTGGAATGTTTTCAAAGAGATAGTATCGGCAGCAATTGAGAGATATATACCACATAAATTAACAACTGAACGTATTGATCCCCCATGGTACAAGCAACGAAAAAAGCACGCCAAATTTAAAAGAACGCAAAATCTCCAACACTGGCAAAGTATTGCAGTAGTTCGAAATATAGCGCGTACTTCAATGCGAGATGCTTTCAGTAATTTCCAAAACGAAACTCTGTCTCGAAATCTGGCAGAAAACCCAAAGAGATGCTGGTCATACATAAAGCACACCAGTGGCAAGACGCAATTAATACCTTCACTGCGCGATAACAACGGTGAAGTCACTATTGAGAGTTCCACTGAAGCAGAGTTATTAAACACAGTTTTCCGAAACTCCTTCACCAAAGAAGACGAAGTAAATATTCCTGAATTTCAGTCAAGAACAACTTCCAAGATGAAAAATCTAGAAGTAGATATCCTCGGAGTAACGAAACAGCTTAAATCACTAAATAAAGGCAAGGCCTCCGGTCCAGATTGTATACCACTCTGGTTCCTCTCAGAGTATGCTGATAAAATAGCTCCACATTTAGCAGTTATATACAACCACTCGCTCACAGAGGGATCCATACCTAAAGACTGGAAAATTGCTCTAATCACACCAATAACCAAAAAGGGAAGTAGGAGTAATCCTCTGAATTACAGGCCTACATCACTAACGTCGATTTGCACTAGGGTTTTGGAACATATTCTGTATTCGAACATTATGAAGTATCTAGAAAAAAACGATTTATTGACACATAGTCAGCACGTTTTCAGAAAATATCGTTCTTGTGAAACACAACAAGCTCTTTATACTCATGAAGTAATAAGTGCTATCGACAGGGTATGTCAAATTGATTCCATATTTTTAGATTTTCAGAAGGCTTTCGACGCCGTTCCTCACAAACGTCTTCTAACCAAACTGCGTGCCTGCGGAGTATCGCCTCAGTTGTGCGACTGGATTCAAGATTTCCTGTCAGAAAGGTCACAGTTCGTAGGAATAGACGGAAAGTCATCGAGTAAAACAGAAGTAATATCGCGTTCCCGAAGGAAGTGTTATAGGCCCTCTGTTGTTACTGATCTATATTAACGACATAGGAGACAATCTGAGTAGCCGTCTTAGATTGTTTGCAGGTGATGCTGTCATTTACCGTCTTGTTAAGTCATCAGATGATCAAAACGGCTTGCAAAATGATGTAGATAAGATACCTGTATGGTGCGAAAAGTGGCAATCGACCCTGAATAAGGAGAAGTGTGGAGTTATTCACATGAGTACTAAAAGAAATCAGCTAAATTTCTATTCAGACAAATCTGAAGGCTGTAAATTCAACTAAATACTTATGCAATACAATTACAAATAACCTAAACTGGAACGATCACATAGATAATATTGTGGGTAGAGCAAACCAAAGACTGCGATTCATTGGCAGAACACTTAGAAGGTGCAACAGGTCTACTAAAGAGACTGCTTACACCACGCTTCTCCGCCCTATTCTGGAGTATTGCTGTGCGGTGTGCGATCCGCATCAGGTGGGGCTGACGGATGACATCGAAAAAGTACAAAGAAGGGCAGCTCGTTTTGTATTATCGAGAAATAGAGGATATAGTGTCACAGACATGATACGTGAATTGGAGTGGCAATCATTAAAACAAAGGCGTTTTTCGTTGCGACGGGATCTTCTCATGAAATTTCAATCACCTGTTTTCTCCTCCGATTGCGAAAACATTCTGTTGGCACCCACCTACATAGGGAGAAATGATCATCACGATAAAATAAGAGAAATCAGGGCTCGCACAGAAAAATTTAAGTGCTCGTTTTTCCCGCGTGCCTTTCGAGAGTGGAACGGTAGAGAGACGGTTCTACGGTGGTTCATTGAACCCTCTGCCAGGCTCTTTATTGTGAATAGCAGAGTAATCACGTAGATGTAGATGCAGATGTAGAAGTGCAGCTACTCACGGAGGCCCAGCGTGGTCTGTAGTTGTCGTATGGCAGCGAATCTTGGTAGATACGCTAGTGCATTAATGCAGAACCAATCTACACTGGAAAAAAATTAGTTCCAATTTTTGCCACTGGGTGCAAATCTGGCTCTGCACTGTCTGTTTGACGTTATGACATCTACACTGTCTTCTGACAAGCCGTAATGTGAGTGAACAAGTATGGCTATCGAGAAGAGAGACACTGTGCACTGCTAGTGAAATAGTTTTATTCTGAATGACGTCAATTATAGTGCTGCATTGAGAGAGTGTCGCCGACTTGAAGCTCTGAAGAAATGCCTGATTTCAGTATATGGTTTAAAGAAGATGATAATGAAATTTGTAAACATAGATTGAGCTTGGTGTGGCACCTGGAAGAGAGAGGCGTCCTATCCCAGTGGAAGTTATTGCTGTTGCTATGAGTGGCAATGGAGCACGTGCCCTGCGTGGTGATAGTGCTCGTGACATGTGACTAGAATTTTCCGTACCATGGTCAGCAGTACAGAGAGTTTTGCAGTCTGTTTTACACAGGTATCAAATGTTCAAATGTGTGTGAAGTCTTACGGGACTTAACTGCTAAGGTCATCAGTCCCTAAGATTACATACTACTTAATCTAAATTATCCTAAGGACAAACACACACACCCATGCCCGAGGGAGGACTCGAACCTACGCCGGGACCACACAGGTATCCATACAGAATCCAGATAGTGCATCAACTGAAAGCTCACGATCTGCTGAAACGTCTGGATTTGCTCTTCACTTTCTGGCACGGATTGAAGTTGGTGACATGTGGCTGGGCGGCATTCTGTGAACCGACAAGGCACATTTTACACTACAGTGTGCAGTGAACACACATAGGTCTAACTGCCGATTTGGGGTACTTTCATTCGCCGTATGTGACTGAGTGGTGTGGATTCACAAACACTTTTATACTCTCTCCGTTGTTCTTTGAAGATCATACTCCCAGAGGACCTGCCACGGGTAATTTGACGTCTGCAAGTTGTCGAGACCTCCTTATAGCTAGAGGACGTGAGTCGTTCTTTGCAAGAGCGCAACTATGTGAAAAACATTGTTTTCAGGCAAGACGGGGCAACACATAATGTCGCTCACCCTCTGAACGAACTGAATAATGCAACCTACCGTGAACGTGTTATGTCTACAGGTTTTCCAGATGTATGGCCTGCAAGATCTCCTGATCTGAATCCTTGTGAGTTTTGGTTCTGGGAATATCTAAAAGAACGCGTTTACCAAGGACATATTCGGTCTCTACCTGATCTGAAGGCCAGTATACAGGACCAGAACTGCTGCGAGCGTTTTACGTCGACGTCTCCCGTGCCCATATTGAATAATCTATGTAAGTGGCAGTTAATACTAAAATCAAAATTATACCTTTCTCACATGTTTGACCTTTCCTGCCCACATCCCGTTGCTAATCCATTATGTATGGAAACATTTCTATACTTCTTGCATTCGCTGCGCCAGATTTGCACCTGGTGGCGAAAATTGGAACTAAATTTCCGCATCAACACATTAGTATATCTACAAAGTTTTTGCTGCTATACGATAATTACAGTCCACAGCGGACCTACGTGAGTAGCTGCGCTTTATAACCACCCGGTATGTCTCTTAGGGCGTAACATGCGCGCAACTCCACCAGGTGGCATTAAATGTGGCGGTGGGCAGTGGCAATTATACACCACTGGCCATTAAAATTGCTACACCCCGAAGATGACGTGCTACAGACGTGAAATTTAACCGACAGGAAGAAGATGCTGTGATATGCAAATGATAAGCTTTTCAGAGCATTCACACAAGGATGGCGCCGGCGGCGACACCTACAACGTGCTGACTTGAGGGAAGTTTCCAACCGATTTCTCATACACAAACAGCAGTTGACCGGCGTTGCCTGGTGAAACGTTGTTGTGATGCCTCGTGTAAGGAGGAGAAATGCATACCATCACTTTTCCGACTCTGATAAATGTCTGATTGTAGCCTATCACGATTGAGGTTTACCGTATTGCGACATTGCTGCTCGCGTTGGTCGAGATCCAGTGACTATTAGCAGAATATGGAATCAGTGGGTTCAGGAGGGTAATACGGAACACCGTGCTGGATCCCAACGGCCTCGTATCACTAGCAGTCGAGATGACAGGCATCTTCTCCGCATGGCTGTAACGGGTCGTGCAGCCACGTCTCGATCACTTAGTCAGCAGATGGGGACGTTTGCAAGACAACAACCATCTACACGAACAGTTCGACGACGTTTGCAGCAGCATGGACTATCAGCTCGGAGACCATGGCTGCGGTTAGCCTTGACGCTGCATTACAGGCAGGAGCGCCTGCGATGGTGTACTCAACAACGAACCTGGGTGCACGAATGGCAAAATGTCATGTTTTCGGATGAATCCAGGTTCTGTTTACAGCATCATAATGGTCGTATCCGTGTTTGGCGACATCGCGGTGAACGCACATTGGAAGTGTGTATTCGTCATCGTCATACTGCCGTATCACCCGGCGTGATGGCATGGGGTGCCTTTGGTTTCACATCTCGGTCACCTCTTGTTCGCGTTGATGGCACTTTGAACAGTAGACGTTACATTTCAGATGTGTTACGACCCGTGGCTCTATCCTTCATTCGGTCCCTGCAAAAACCTACATTTCAGCAGGATAATGCACGACCGCAAGTTGCAGGTCCTGTAGAGGCCTTTCTTGATACATAAATGTTCGACTGCTCCCCTGGCCAGCACATTCTCCAGATGTCTCACCAACTGAAAACGTCTGGTCAATGGTGGCCGAGCAACTGGCTCGTCACAATACGCCAGTCACTACTCTTGATGAACTGTGGTATCGTGTTGAAGCTGCATGGGCAGCTGTACCTGTACACGCCATCCAAGCTCTGTTTGACTCAAGGCCGTTATTACGGCCAGAGGTGGTTGTTCCGGGTACTGATATCTCAGGATCTATCCACCCAAAGTGCGTGAAAATGTAATCTAGTATAATATATTTGTCCAATGAATACCCGTTTATCATCTGCATTTCATCTTGGTTTAGAAATGTTAATGGCCAGTAGTGTATTTTGGCTCATTAGTGTGAACGCTTGTACTGCGCTGTTGCAGCCTCCAGCGTGATGGGCAGATGGTCATCCAGCGGCGGCTGCGTGAGCTGGTGAGGGCGTTCGCGGAGCGCGCGCTGCGCGTGCGGCGGCGCCTCGAGCTGCCGCCCACGCCCTCCACCGACAGCAGCGGACAAGGTGAGTCGCAGCTCCTCACTCCAGTGTCTACAAAAGCAGTAGCAGTCGCGAAGTTTAGCTGTTTACACGTCAGAATCTTTCTCTGTGAGACACTTCAGATTTGGTTCAAATGGCTCTGAGCACTGTGGGATTTAACATCTGTGGTCATCAGTCCCCTAGAACTTAGAACTACTTAACCTAACTAACCTAAGAACAGCACACACATCCATGCCCGAGGCAGGATTCGAACCTGCGACCGTAGCGGTCACGTGGTTCCAGACTGAAGCGCCTAGAACCGCACGGCCACACCGGCCGGCTGACACTTCAGAGACAGCCGATAAAAAAGTGTGACGAATATTTGCAACTGCAAGGACCAGTTCTGTCTACTGGAATATTTGTGAAGGTAAACAGGTGCGACATGAAGAAACAGCCCTCATCTGCCGCAGAAGATACTTTTCAGTTGATAATAAAACAAAGTTTGTAAGCAATTCTTGAAGTTGTCAAGTACATGCACTGCGTGACAACTGCTAAGGAACAGAGACATTGTTGGACACAAATAATGACAAGCAGTGAATGACGACACGAAACACAGTACATACTGGTGTGTAATGGAGGTGAAGTCGTATATTTATAACGAAGAATGGTACAGATTTCCACGCAGAAAAGTAGGATAACAGAAATATGAGGGTCACTCCAAAATAAATGCGCACTATTTTTGTAAAAATACAGTTTTCATTCTGCATGCGTGAAAGTCTTGCAGTGTGTAGATACATCCTTCCCACTTGTTTTCAAACTTAGTTCAACCTGTTCCCGTGAGTGGCGCTGTCACAGCATGTCTTCAAGATGGCTGCTACACTTGACGTTCGTCAGAAGCAACGTGCTGTCATAGAATTCCTGTGCTGTGAAAACGAGACAGTGGGAAACGTCCACAAGAGGTTGAAAAAGGTGTATGGAAATGCTGCCGGTCGGTGGGCAAGCAGGTTACGAGATGGAAGTGGGCACGGCAATATTGAGGATTGTCCTTGCAGTGGCAGGCCTTGTACTGCTCACGCTCCAGACAATGTGCAGAGAGTTAATGAACTGGCTACTGCTGACAGACGCCTCGCAGTGAACGAATTGTCACGCTATGTTGGGCTAGGGGAAGGAAGTGCTTGCAGAATACTGAAAGTGCTGGCCTTAAAAAACGTTTGTGCCACTTGGGTTCCCAGGATGTTGACAGTGACTCACAAAGAATCGAGAAAAACGGTATGCAGCGAACTTTTGGAACAGTACGAGAATGGTGAAGATGAATTTCTTGGAAGAATTGTGACAGGTGATGAAACATGGCTCCATCATTTTTCACCAGAGACGAAGAGGCAATCAGTGGAGTGACATCATGCAAGTTCACCCAAGAAAAAATAATTCAAAACCACACATTCTGCTGGAAAAGTTATGGTTACAGTGTTTTTAGATTCCGAAGGACTCTTGCTTGTGGACACCATGCCAAGTGGAACCACCATAAACTCTGATGCATATGTGATGACACTGAAGAAACTTCAGGCTCGACTGAGTCGTGTTCGACCACATTGGCAAAAGCAGGATGTTTTGCTGTTGCACGACAATGCACGGCCACATGTCAGTCAAAAAACCATGGAAGCGATCACAAAACTCGGATGGACAACACTGAAACACCTGCCTTACAGTCCTGACCTGGCTCCATGTGACTATCATCTCTTTGGAAAACTGAAAGACTCTCTTCGTGGAACAAAGTTTGAAGATGGTGACTCCCTTGTGCACGCTGCCAAACAGTGGCTCCAACAGGTTGGTTCAGAATTTTACCGTGCGGGTATACAGGCGCTGGTTCCAAGAAGGCGTAAGGCAGTTGAGAGGGATGGAACTTATGGGGAGAAATGAAAATATTGTTCCTAAAGGATGTATCTACACACTGTAAAACTTTCAAACATGTAGAATAAAAGATGGATTTAAAAAAAATAATGTGCATTTCTTTTGGAGTGAGCCTTGTAAATAACTTTCGTCTCTGACACAGGTCAGACACCCAACATTAAGATCAATATCGGACTCTCAAGCACTAAGGTACATTTTGCACGCTGACTACCAAACTGTTGTGGAGTCCTTGGGGGATATTGTCCCATGGCTCTTTCAAGGCGGCTTCCAGTTCTTGCACAGTTCGGGAAGGGGATGTTCATTGAGAAACACGTTTGCCAAGAGAATCTCAGGCATAAGCTGTAGGATCAGGTCCGGAGAGTATAAATGCCATTACATAGGTTCAGTTTCTTCACTTTCCAACGTGTTTGACACGTCAACAGCCCTGTGAGGTCGGACATTGTCATCCATAAACAGAAAGTCAGGACCTACCACACCTGTAAACAGATAGATAAATCCAGAATGCAATACCACTGTGGAAGTTGATGATACCCCTCGCAAAAATTTGCAGCTGTGTTTGGTCATTCTGCAAATGCCTTCCAACACCATAACGCCTACGTCATACCGATGATGTTCGTGAACATTCTGTGATGTTTAATGTGTTCCCCTCTCTCTCCACATGAACTGGTGGCCAGAATCGTTTGCCACTGTAAAGTGGGATTCGTCATCACTCTGACCAGTGTTGCTGGCCCCAACCAGCGCGCTCCATACAACAACAATTTCTCGGTGATGACGTGGTTAAAGTGGGATGCATGTAACAGGCTTTCAAACATACAAATCAACTTGATTTTACCACCACAAAATGGCTGTGTCACTGACGTGTGTACCCATAACTGTTGCAAAGTCTACAGTGATCTGCCTACAAGTGAGATATCCATTCCTCTTTGCCACTGGGCCTACATATGGATCTCCTTGTGGTGTGGTGGTCCATCTCCGATCGCCAGCATGCTTTCACTTAGTATTTTAATCATGAGATGACATTTTTTGACACACCGATTACTGTGACCACAGTAGTGATACTTTGACAAGCTTCAAGCAATCGCAATCGCAAGCACTCAAATGACGTCTTTCAGACATGTTACCCACACCAAATATCTGAACTGTCAAATGCATAAAGAGCATTCATGCACATGCTCCACTGCAACTGAGTCATCTCATTTCTACATCTCCATTTACTAGCAATTGTCAGTTGTTTAGTTACAGTAGGGAGTTCTTCCTTAGAAAGTGTCAGTTGTTCCTTAAAAATTGTCAAGCAGTGTACATAGCTTTAAGCTGGAGTCTGATATTCCCCCCCTGCCCTCCACTCTCCTCTAAAGTCTTGGTCGTTGTGACAGCCTGATATGTAGCTAGACCAAAGGCTAAGTTAGGTTGAAATATAATAGTGGACAAGTCTCTGATAAGGAGGAGGCTTACCATATAGTCGGGATTGGCCAAGACTGTTCTGGTTTTTTAGCACTGTCTGGGATAATGTCCAGAGACGCAAGAGTGTCAGGGATTTGAGACTTTTATGACTGGCAAGGACTTTTTTTTTTTAATTCTAGATCCAGCAGCTGAAGAGGTCTCTCTCTCTCTCTCTCTCATACCACATATACCAATGATCCCAACCCATTTAACCATTTATTTTAAGAGACTTCTATTTCCAGTCAACATTTCCTTTGCAACACCAGTAAACAAGGCTCAAACCAGAGAAAGGGGGAGAAAAGAAAGCAGAAAAAGACGGGAAAAAATTAACACAATAAATGGTTCAAATGGTTCTAAGCACTATGGGACTTAACATCTGAGGTCATCAGTTCCCTAGACTTAGAACTACCTAAACCTAACTAACCTAAGGACATCACACGCATCCATGCCCGAGGCAGGATTCGAACCTGCGACCGTAGCAGCAGCGCAGTTCCGGACTGAAGCGCCTAGAACTGCTCGGCCACAACGTCCGGCAAAAAATAAACACAGAAAGAGGGAAGGAGGAGATGGACAGAGAGAGGGAGGAAGAGGAGAATTACAGAAAAAAGGAGGAGGAGGTGACGGACAGAGGAAGGAGGAGGAAGAGGAGATGGACAAAGAGAGGGTGGGGGGGGAGGGGGGGAGAAGATGCGCAGAGGGAGGAAAGGAGATAGAGATTAGAATGTACATCCAATTCCAATATGTATTTAGCAATTGTGAAGCAGTACTGGGTTTCTTAGTGTTGTATGTAAACTGTGTAAATTAACCTTTACCAATTTTTTTTCTATCCTTTTTATGGCTGAAAAGCTTCAGTCAGCTGAGACACTGGATGCCAAAATAGTTGAAATTGGTTCCAAAATTTCACAGTGTGCAGTCTGGAGTCCACTTGGCAGTAAACTTCAAGAGATCACCAACACTTTTACGATGCATTATTATGGTAATATACATGAACACTACTTGTGGTCTGAAACAGGAAAAAAAAAAAGATCCATGTCAGACTTTTAGAGGTTTTTTAGCTTAACACTGTTTACATTGTTAAGAATTAAGTACTTTTAAAAGTTCCATAAATAACATAGAGTCCATATTACTGAATCTATCTCAGAACTGTCCCACCAATGTGCCCAGAATTTACAGTAAGTATCTCTAACATTTGTTGGCAAATTAACTGCAATATAATGCTTAGTATAAAGAGTTACCAGTTCATCTGCATGACTCTTTCTCATATTCTTTCAAATCAGCAACATTTGATTTTCAACATATTGCAGAATTAATTAGTTTTTGTTATACATTAACCAGTGTCATAAGCTCTGGCTTACAATATATCAAATAAACCATAATGAGAGGGAAAATATCTGCACAGGTATGTAAAATTAAACTGAAACTGACATCTTGCACCTTGACTTCAAACCCACAAGCAGTAGTGTAGGCTTCTTCATTCCACTTCTCATTTCAGTCTATTATCTTCTTGAAAAGTGAAGCTAGTTGACTGCAATATAAGATTTTTACCAAAAGGGATGCAGAACTCCTCTGTGTAACAGACACTTTAGGCAACCGTTTCTTTACTTCCTCATCTAGAGCTCACATTCTTTTCGCTGAATTGGGAAAAAAAGTAGCAGGTCAATTGAAAGTGAGAAAAGAAATTATGATTTCTTCGACCTTTGACATGGCTTGCGATAGCACTGAACTGAGTCTATGAATAATCAGTGCAGTAGAAAATCTTTTTATCCCTCTTGATTGTAATCCATTCAAATGACCAACCATAGCCCCAGCTCCATACTATGAGAACGTTCAAGAATTTTAAGAACTTTCATAGACTTCACCAACAGCTGTGACATAGTGAAGTACTTACGAGAAAATACACAGAGCAGTTGTTTCAAACATAATAACTGAGACCAAAATTTGACTGACTGATCTCCATTCTTCTTTTATTTATGAGGGTATTTGAAACAGGAGTCAACTCATTCTGTATTAGATTTGAAGTTTTTGTAAATACAAAAGAAAGTTCTAAATGATGATTCAGCTTTTCGTCCTGTATTGAGTTCATCATAACTGAATGCAAGACTCTGTTGTAGCTCTACCCAGTTGTATTAAATTCTTCTCCTGTTGGAAATTGCAGGCAGCAGAGTTGTGCAGCAGAATCCCACATTTGCAATGGCATTCCCTTGCTTAGATTTCTACGATTTTGCTGGCCAAGGGTATGATATGCAACAAGCTCAGTTGCTAACCTTCCCACCAATAACACAGTATACCTATTTAGTGTCAAAAACTGCTAATCCTGTTAGTGGCTATGAGATAATGTAAAACTATGTACCAAATGTGAATTATTGATTTTTCTTAACTACGATCACATTTTCCGTAGCACAAGAAATTACAACTTTTAGTTCTTCTAACATCACACAAAGGCCCACTCACAGGAACTGGTATCCTGGGGTAGCACCCTTCCTGGAGCTCCCACTTGTACAACCCTTTCAGAGAACACCGGTCCTTACCTGAATTGTAGAGCATAGTCAGTATGAACTTAGAATTTTGCTGCGATTCATGGAAAATGGGCAATGCTAATCCCAAGATATTCTATAATATCAACAGTTATCACAATTTTCAACTCAATAAGGGATATTTTTATACTTTTAAAGTTACCATTGCCAATTATTTCACCATTGTTTTCAGTATATGCTATGTAAGCAGTGCTATTTTGTGTCTATCAAATACACTCCACTGGCAAGGACAATGTGAAGCCGCCAAGCTATCAAACCATGGCTGTATTATATTTCATTATAAAATTTTTACGGTTATATTGTTTGTAGCTCATCAGTGTTTCATGTTGTTTCCTGCAGCAATTTCTAGACACACTCTCTTTCCTGGCTGAGCAGTTCTTGCACATATTAGCACTTCATCTCTATCTTCAATTCCAGTTTTATTAGATTTCTTATAGACAAGTTCATAGTGTGTGGGGTCTTAATTTTCAGGATGAAATGTATTTATTTAGATTTACACTTGCCTTATTTGGCACTAATAACACTTGAGATGGTCAGTTACATGGAGTACTAAATTTTCAGTTCAAAATTTTTGGTCATCCTTGAATAAATTTACCGTAAAAACAAATTAAATTTTGTATTATAAGCTGTACAGTGTGGTTGTAATTAAACTTTCACTACTAGAACCAGTCTAGAAGGAGTGCTCTAGGGAAGTGTGATAGAACTGTTGTATTTTCTATATACATAAATGATCTGGCAGACAGAGTGGGCAGCAATTCGCAGTTCTTTGTAGATGATGCTGTGGTGTACAGGAAGCTGTCAAAGATAAGTTACTGTACATTGATACAAGACAACCTAGACAAAACTTCTCTTTGGTCTGATGAATGGCAGCTGGCTCTTAATGCAGAAAAATCTAAGTTAATGTGGATGATTTGGAAAAAACAAACCCTTGATGTTCATATAGAGTATTAGTAATGCCCCACTTGACACAGTCACGTTGATTAAATATCTGGGCAAAATGCTGTGAAGCGATATGAAATGGAATGAGCATGTGAGGATTGTGGTAGGGAAGGCGAATCGTTGACTTTGATTTATTAGGAGAATTTTAAAAACATATGGTTCATCTGTAAAGGAGACCACATATAGGACTCTTGCATGACCTATTCTTGAGTACTGTTAGAGTGTTAGGGATCCGCACCAGGTCAGATTGAAAGAAGACACCGAAGCAATTCAAAGGCAAGCTGTTAGATTTGTTACTGGTGGCTCCGATAAGGATGCTTGTGTTACGGATATGCTACGGGAGCTTAAGTGGGAATCCATGGAGTAAAGAAGACTTTCATTTCAGGGAAAATTTAGAGAGCTGATTGCAGATCAATTCTACTGTTACCAACATACATTTCGCATAGGGACCAGGAAGATAAGACTCGAGAAATTTGGGCTCATTCTTAGACATGTAGATAGTCACTTTTACCTTGCTGTATCTGAAAGTGCAACAGGAAAGAAAACGACTAGTTGTGGTAAAGGAAATCCTCTACCACACACCTTGCGGCGACTTGTGGAGTATGTCTGTAGATGTAGCAGTAGAAAACTGTTTATTACTGGACAAGAGGAGTAGGGCTCTACTTGTTAAGCTGTTTTATCAAAACAAAAATAACAATGCTGCTGCTCTTCATGAAAATTGACACATTAAATGAATATGGAGACATCCTCTTACTACACTGGGGCTGAGAAACATGATTCGGAAGTTCACATTAACTGACAATTTGGAAATTGTTCCCGGGAGAGGCCCTTGATAAATTGGGCCACAAATTGTTGAAGAAGTTACTGTTGGCATGGCTATGAATGTCTTTGAGCAGTGCATGAACTGTTTAATGACAACTGAACATTCCATGATCCACATCCCACCTAAGATGTTTCGGGCAGCAGTAGAACAATCTCTAGTGTGGTTCCAGGCTGTTTTGGATGCAGATGATCATTACATTGAGCAAAGTTTGTAATGTGGAATGTAAACATGGAGTGCAAGTAACAAATTAATGGTACGAAATGAAAACCTCGTAACTCCATTTTGCTAAATTTTACAGGAGAGGCAAAACAGTTTCTTAAAAAATACTGTAAAGTGATACAGATAAAGTTGCTACATGTCTAACTACACTGGTGTCCAAAATTAAAGCTACAAACAGTTATTTCCACATCCTGTGTCTAATTCACAATATAGTCATACAAATTGTCAACAGATGTCCATATGATCATATTCTACACAGAACCATGCCAACAATGACATCAGGGCACCTACCAAACAGCGTAGTGTTTGCCAGGTAGTCCCACAACCATAGTCACTGTGTGCACTGTCACAGGCGGTGCAGTATGGCACAGAGAAGATGTCTACCAGTCACACTGCAGTAGAGAGCCGTAGGAAGAATGGATGCAAGACAGTCGCAAACTGATGTGGCCCGATGGCTTAATGTGAATTGTTCTGTTGTTTCTTGGATGTTGCAACAGTTTATAAAGATGAAAATTGTATCCTGAAGACCAGGGCAGGGCTGATCACATGTGACATCATAAAGAGAGGACCATTATTTGGCTGTAAGGACAGGACGTACCACCTTAGTAGTGCACTGCAGCTGGCATCTGACCTCACAGTACCCACTGGAAGTGTTGTACTGAGGCAAACAGTGTACAGATGGCTTCGACAGAGTGGCCTTTATTGTCAGAGACCTGCTTTATGTACAGAGGGGAGTTGCAGGAAGATCTGCAGGGGATTGTCACTTAGTATAGGGATTGGTGATTTGGACTCGACATGAACAGTTACAATGTGCAGTACATAAAGAGGCAGAAAGACCCATTATTCTATGATTGCAGAACAATCACTGAAATGTAGCATGTAATAAGCAGTGATGATGTGGGTCTGGGAACAGACTGACAGGCTCTCTGTTCACATTTCATTCAGTGGTATGATGGGTAAAGGAACTGGCTTCCTAGAACTACAATGGGTGAAGCTCATCAGCTGGTGAGCCAGTGGCACAAGTATTTTTGAAATGATGAACCTTCAGAACTGATCATGTTCTTCACTTTATCAAGATTGGACTAATGGCACATTGTGAGAACTGTAGAGCTCTATGCACCAATGATGTCTGAATTCAACATTGACTTGATGTTTATGTATGCCAACCTACATGCTGCTGTGAAACAGATCATGAAACACATTTATCAATTACAATCCTGTCAGTGAAAATGCTTTGTATGGCTGCCCTAAGTAGTTAGATAGTGCCTGCACACATGATAAATGGCAAAGACTTGAACTTGCTCAACAGGACCAAAACTAACCTGGTGCTGACTGACAACTTGTAGGCCAGAAATGTTTGAACATGGGGCCAAATCAGGGATGCCCACATGTGGTACCTTTGCCTCCAAAGTTGTGCAAGCAATGAGCTTTACAGATATTACCGTATCCAGTTGATGTTGGCAAAAACGTACTGCAGACAGGATCAATGTTGACTGTTGTGGGTTGTAACAGCAGGTAGATTGACAGCTGTACAGCAAATCACATAAGAGTTCACTGCTGAGCCACAACTGTATACAGCTATACCAGTGGGAACAGCTGCCTGGCCAATGAGTAACGAAGCCACTGCATATATATCTGTACTCACAACACTTTTCAGAGCAAAATACAAATTAGCGTGGGCGCACGACTATGACAAAGTTGGGAAAGGTCTTATGGCCTAATGAGTTTGGATATGTATTGGTAAATGCTGACTGCAGGATAGGAGTATATGGGAAACATAAAATGATTCATGCTACTTGCCAAAAAGCCATAGTTTAGGTAAGTGATTGGCGATATCATTGTGTGGGGGCCCCTTACATACCTGCAATAATGTCTTACCAGCAAGTGGTATGAGAATTGATTGAGAGATCCTGTACATCCATTTGACAGCCTACAGTACCTCTCAAGTGACTTACTGGATGCGCATTCAGGAGGACGACGGTTCAATCCCATCTCCGGCCCTCCTGATTTAGGTTTTCCGTGATTTCCCTAAATCGCTTCAGGCAAATGCCACAATGGTTCCTTTGAAAGGGCACGGTCGATTTCCTTCCCCATCCTTCCCTCACCCGAGCTTGCGCTTCGTCTCTAATGACCTCGTTGTCGACGGGACGTTAAACACTAATCTCCTCCTCCTCCTCCCTCTCTCAAGTGACTTCTGACTTAAGCAAGACAATGAACCAGTCTGTCAATATTGTATGGTATCATAATGGTTTGAAGAAGACCTTAGACACCTGATCACAATCATATAGAACACCTTGCAGTGGTACTAATCTGGTTTGAGTCTCATCTTATTGGTAATGCATTATTGAAAACTTTTAGAGTATTGAAATAAGTTACACAATACTGGGCGCAACACCGCTTTTTATTGTTGCACTTGGCCACAAATTTACTAACTTTAAACTGATATTCTGGACAATGACCAGTTTGCTAACACTTCTACTCACATATTAAGAGAACCAGGCTAGACCTCACAATCAGTGGCAACTTCAGTGACAACACTCATCCTGAAACTCTTCATCTCAAAAACACAGTTTATAAAGCACAGCCAGTTGAGCATAATTTGTTATTAACATAAACATAGTTTTGCTCATAACTATGAAAGAAGTTCACAGAGACATTCCACACATATAGATTGTTAATGAGATAAATGACACAGACAGATTAATTGGTGTTAGCAGATTGTTATCCGTTTCTTGATGACACTTGATCTAGATGAACAAAAACTTGCATTGACATGTTGACAGAGCAATTTTTAGGCACCACATTCATTACAAAATTGTAGACACCAGCATTGGGACATTAGCACAATGACTGTGATAGATGGACTTTCACAGAGATGTTAGTCACGTATTATTTCACCTGGAAATCTTTACATACATCGATGTTACTTTTGAGATAGCTCTACGTGGACAGAAAATTCTTGGGTGCCATGGGTTATTTCAAGATTTGCGTATTAAATTTTTGAATTTTAAAAAATATGTATTTGTTTATAAAGCATGTGGTTGAAATTTACTAGAGTAGAGTAGGTCCAGGCAATAATTTGGTTCACATAAGTATTTATTTAGTACATAACAAAAGTTTGCAGAACTACTTTGTGTGTCTGCACTGGGAATTACTCATTTACAAGTACATTTGCCATATTTGACGTTATGATAATTCATGCAAACTCCTAATCGGTGGCTTAATTGATTATCATTCAATCCAGACAAACTAGGGCACCAAAAATATACTGGTAAACTTCAGAATTACACAGTTATAATGGCACAAACGTGTCTGGACTTCAGTGCTAATTATCTCTCAAATAAATTAGTTTCCTGAAAATTAAAATATGTTACTGTAAAGCCAAAACTCATAGATTTCTAATGGTAGCTCTCAATATTTCTAAATTCGCTGTTTAGCTCCAGTAAAATCTACCATTACACACTGTCATGATAATTTCAGTCATTGATTACTTTTAATCAGCATGGTTTTAAGTAAAGGTAAGCATATCACTATAATCAGCATACTGACAATTATCATCTCAATAATGAATTTACATGGAATATGGCCTGAATAACATTTTGATAGATTTGGTCATATACACAACATGGATAACTAGACGTAAAATGAAAAATGAGAAAAATATAGTTATTAAAAAGGGGTGCAACAATAGCCAGTGGAAGAGTTCCAGGTTGCTCTGTTTCAACCTCTGGACTCTTCAAGTCTCCATTGCTTGTGGGCAGAGGTCGAGCAGTCATGGTTCAGGATGGCTCCCTAATGCATTTACTGTGTCAGTCCCATTGTATCCTTTAGAGAGAGAGAATTCAAGACAATGAATGCTCAGTATCTGTTGAAAAATAATATCTGACACAAATTCTCCATCAATCATTGAGGGAGCTTCATTTTGCTCTCAACACAGCTACAAAGGTGAGACAAGCAATGTGCACTGCTTGGTTAGCACAGTATATATGGTGAATGGAAGAAACAATATTGAGCCAGACTAAAAGCAAATATGCTGTGCTGTAAAAACAGGCAGCCTGTGTCAAATATTCAGGTGGTTTCAAACCCTCATATTTTCAAATGATGAATTGGGTCACAGGCTCAGATGTACAGGCATACAAAACATATAAACATATCTTGATATTTTTGCCAGTGTCCACATACTTTAGAAACAGATTGTCACAGCACCCTTCATTCCTACAAAGGCATTGCTTCTTTAGGGTTGACAAAACCTGCTCAGTGGTAAAGTCTTGTCAGACAAGTTATACAGTATATACCTTGTATAATACATGAACAAATTGCCTCAGAGTTTTAATTTTTAATTATCTTATAGTATAATACATTATAGTAGCATGGAGAGCTGCATCAAACCAGTCTCAGGACTGAAGACCACAACAACAATAACAATACATTTTAATGATCATTTACACTTTAACATGTTAGTTACATAACAAATTATGTCTGCATGTTGTGTTGTACTACAGATGTAGAATAAGGAAAATCCAGGATGTTTTAGGTGTAGAATAAGAATGCACCTGATTCATAGCTAGTGCACATCCTAATACTTAATCACATTAACATAATGTAACAGTTTTCAATTTACAAAAGTTAACAGAATTCAAATGTACAGCAAAGTATAATAATGTTACAAATGTACTTGACTGTTTCTGTTTCAGCTGATAGCAATGGTATTTCTTCCCCACCACTGTATGAATGTGTTGAGACTGTCAACAGTGAGGAGCAGGAACAATTACCATGCACATTCAGCCTCAGCTGCAAGTCTTTTTTGAAGATTTTTGATTGTTTCAAATGTAATACAGTCCTTGATCCACAAGGTATGTTGGAAGAGCCATGTCACTTGTGTAGTGATCTATAAACTGTCTGTATGATTATAATGTGGAACATAAAAATGAAGATATGTGTGGGGTTTTTCATCTTGAATAATTTGAAGAGATCAGACATCACATTCTCTCTCTCTCTCTCTCTCTCTCTCTCTCTCTCTCTTACACACACACACACACACACACACACACACACACACACATAAATGTCTGTCCACATGAAAAGTGATAGATGAAGTCTAATTACTCCAGCTCACTAAACAGCATTTAACACAATGTAAGCTGATGTATGTATTATTTTGCATGTCACAGATACTTATCAAATAAAACTACTTTATTTTAATTTTAAATATTTTGACTGTAGGACAAGTATTGGACTGCAGTTTTGTTATACGTAAAATTAAATTTTTGATAGGGTTATTGTTTGAACAAAGTTTTTTTGTACATTGTAAAATAAGCATCTGATTTCGAAACTTGTGCTCTATGATCTGAATAAAAAGTTTAATCATATGGTTTAAAAATGCACTCAAAGTGTACT
Source organism: Schistocerca piceifrons (assembly GCF_021461385.2). Classification (NCBI taxonomy): domain Eukaryota; kingdom Metazoa; phylum Arthropoda; class Insecta; order Orthoptera; family Acrididae; genus Schistocerca; species Schistocerca piceifrons. Next base: position 314,673,056 of record NC_060139.1, on the reverse strand, counting down.
GGTAAATACTTATTCTCCAGGGATATGCTACGTGCTTTGGTTGCTTCTTGTTACTGTGTGCTACTCTTACAACTGCTGGGTGATCCCACTCAGAAGCACATTTCCATATCAAACAGAAGAAAACACACCAGTGTGGTTAGCACTGGATTACTCTGCTGATGCTGTCTATTTGATGGACATTCTATTTTTTAAACCGAGGCTGACCTACCTTAGTGATGGATTTTGGGTGAAAGACACGAAACTTACTCGTCAAAGATACTTCAGAAAGTGGCAGTTCAAGGTATGGTACAGATGTCTAGAAATTGGTGGCACTGATGATTTTCCTGAAATATGATAGTTAGCTAAATGTTGCACAAATAATTTGCATACTTTTTGCAATTATGTAAACTGAGTTGTCTTTCAGGTTGTTCAACATAATTCATATAACATTGCAACAAAAAAACATTTAATATTCATTATTAGTATGTTATTCTATAATAAGTATTTTATTCTTTTACACTAATATGAGTACAGTAATGAATTTACAAACAGAGATTAACTCTGGAATGAAAAAGTTGTCACAAAAAAAACCATCCAATTTAATTTTACAGTTTATTTTGAAATCTGTCAACATTGTATATAACTTACCAAATGACAACAAAAAGGTGTCTTCTGCATTGTTTTCCCCCACCCCCCACCCCCATCTCTCTCTCTCTCTCTCTCTCTCTCTCTCTCTCTCTCTCTCTCTCTCTCTCTCTCTCTTTCTCTCTGTCTCCCCCCCCCCCCCTCCCTTTCTTAGTTAGTCAAACACACACACACACACACACACACACACACACACACACAGTGAAAAAATATAATTTAGTTTGAAATTCACTTAAGGAACTGTTGATGGAAATCTTCAAAGAGATTCTTAAGACTGATCTGTCATCAATTAAAATGTTGTTACGATTTTTGCTTATAAGGTGAAATGGAACTTCAGTACCAATATCACTTACTGAAGTCTGGAGAGATAAAATATCTACTCACCAAGCAGCAGCAGGAGAAATGCATATAAGGATATTAAATTTACAAGCTTTTGGAGGCAGTGTCTCCTTCTGGTGCGAGGATTGAAGGGCAAGGGTGAAGGGAAAGAACTGGCGAGCTCTAGGAAATGAGGAGAGTTTGGAAAAGTTGCCCAAACCCCCAAGTCAGAGGAGATTTATCAGATGGGGTGAGAAGGAAAGACTGATTGTTGACTGTACCACCTCTGAGGAGGAGGAGGTAAGGTAGAGGTTAAGGGGAGAAAGAGGCAGATATGAAGTGAAAACCAGGGTGTGAGAAAGATGTCATGGAGGATTTAGATAAAGAAAGTATAGAAATAAATTTATGAGAACTCAGTTCCTGACATGATACTATCTCAGGCAATGTGAGTTGTAAACTGTTGACTGCTTTTCATTTGCTATCAGACAACATAATATGTCATTAGCTTACGTTGTTGTTGTTGTTGTGGTCTTCAGTCCTGAGACTGGTTTGATGCAGCTCTCCATGCTACTCTATCTTGTGCAAGCTTCTTCATCTCCCAGTACCTACTGCAACCTACATCCTTCTCAATCTGCTTAGTGTATTCATCTCTTGGTTCCCTCTATGATTTTTACCCTCCACGCTGCCCTCCAATTCTAAATTGGTGATCCCTTGATGCCTCAAAACATGTCCTACCAACCGATCCCTTCTTCTGGTCAAGTTGTGCCACAAACTTCTCTTCTTCCCAATCATATTCGATACTTCCTCATTAGTTATGTGATCTACCCATCTAATCTTCAGCATTCTTCTGTAGCACCACATTTCGAAAGCTTCTATTCTCTTCTTGTCCAAACTATTTATCGTCCATGTTTCACTTCCATACATCGCTACACTCCATACAAATAATTTCAGAAATGACTTCCTGACACTTAAATCTATACTCGATGTTAACAAATTTCTCTTCTTCAGAAACGCTTTCCTTGCCATTGCCAGTCTACATTTTATATCCTCTCTACTTCGACCATCATCAGTTATTTTGCTCCCCAAATAGCAAAGCTCCTTTACTACTTTAAGTGTCTCATTTCCTAATCTAATTCCCTCAGCATCACTCGACTTAATTCGACTACAGTCCATTATCCTCGTTTTGCTTTTGTTGATGTTCATCTTATATCCTCCTTTCAAGACACTGTCCATTCTGTTCAACTACTCTTTCAAGTCCTTTGCTGTCTCTGACAGAATTACAATGTCATTGGCGAACCTCAAAGTTTTAATTTTTTCTCCATGGATTTTAATACCTACTAGGAATTTTCCTTTTGTTTCCTTTACTGCTTGCTCAATATACAGATTGAATAACATCGGGGAGAGACTACAACCCTGTCTCACTCCCTTCCCAACCACTGCTTCCCTTTCATGTCCCTCGACTCTTATAACTGCCATCTGGTTTCTGTACAAATTATAAATAGCCTTTTGCTCCCTGTATTTTACCCCTGCTACCTTCAGAATTTGAAAGAGAGTATTCCAGTAAATATTGTCAAAAGCTTTCTCTAAGTCTACAAATGCTAGAAACGTAGGTTTGCCCTTCCTTAATCTAGCTTCTAAGATAAGTCGTAGGGTCAGTATTGCCTCACGTGTTCCAACATTTCTACGGAATCCAAACTGATCTTCCCCAAGGTCAGCTTCTACCAGTTTTTCCATTTGTCTGTAAAGAATTCGTGTTAGTATTTTGCAGCTGTGACTTATTAAACTGATAGTTCGGTAATTTTCACATCTGTCAACACCTGCCTTCTTTGGGATTGGAATTATTATATTCTTCTTGAAGTCTGAGGGTATTTTGACTGTTTCATACATCTTGCTCACCAGATGGTAGAGTTTTGTCTGGACTGGCTCTCCCAAGGCCGTCAGTAGTTCCAATGGAATGTTGTCTACTCCGGGGGCCTTGTTTCGACTCAGGTCTTTCAGTGCTCTGTCAAACTCTTCACGCAGTATCGTATCTCCTATTTCATCTTCATCTACACTCTCTTCCATTTCCATAATATTATCCTCAAGTACATCGCCCTTGTATAGACCCTCTATATACTCCTTCCACCTTTCTGCTTTCCCTTCCTTGCTTAGAACTGGGTTTCCATCCGAGCTCTTGATGTTCATACAAGTGGTTCTCTTATCTCCAAAGGTCTCTTTAATTTTCCTGTAGGCAGTATCTATCTTACCCCTAGTGAGATAATCCTCTACATCCTTACATTTGTCCTCTAGCCATCCCTGCTTAGCCATTTTGCACTTCCTGTCGATCTCATTTTTGAGATGTTTGTATTCCTTTTTGCCTGCTTTATTTACTGCATTTTTATATTTTCTCCTTTCATCAATTAAATTCAATATTTCTTCTGTTACCCAAGGATTTCTACTAGCCCTCATCTTTTTACCTACTTGATCCTCTGCTGCCTTCACTATTTCATCCCTCAAAGCTACCCATTCTTCTTCTACTGTATTTCTTTCCCCCATTCCCGTCAATTGTTCCCTTGTGCTCTCCCTGAAACTCTGTACAACCTCTGGTTCTTTCAGTTTATCCAGGTCCCATCTCCTTAAATTCCCACCTTGTTGCAGTTTCTTCGGTTTTAATCTACAGGTCATAACCAATAGATTGTGGCCAGGGTCCACATCTGCTCCTGGAAATGTCTTACAATTTAAAACCTGGTTCCTAAATCTCTGTCTTACCATTATATAATCTATCTGAAACCTATCAGTATATCCAGGCTTCTTCCATGTATACAGCCTTCTTTTATGATTCTTGAACCTAGTGTTAGCTATGATTAAGTTGTGCTCTGTGCAAAATTCTACCAGGCCGCTTCCTCTTTCATTTCTTAGCCCCAATCCATATTCACCTACTACGTTTCCTTCTCTCCCTTTTCCTGCTACCGAATTCCAGGCACCCACGACTATTAAATTTTTGTCACCCTTCACTATCTGAATAATTTCTTTTATTTCATCATACATTTCTTCAATTTCGTCATCATTGGCAGAGCTAGTTGGCATATAACCTTGTACTACTGTAGTAGGTGTGGGCTTTGTATCTATCTTGGCCACAATTATGCGTTCACTATGCTGTTTGTAGTAGCTTACCCACATTGCTATTTTCCTATTCATTATTAAACCTACTCCTGCATTACCCCTATTTGATTTTGTGTTTATAACCCTGTATTCACCTGACCAGAAGTCTTGTTCCTCCTGCCACCGAACTTCACTAATTCCCACTATATCTAACTTTAACCTATCCATTTCCGTTTTTAAATTTTCTAACCTACCTGCCTGATTAAGGGATCTGACATTCCACACTCCGATCTGTAGAATGTCAGTTTTCTTTCTCCTGATAACGACATCCTCTTGAGTAGTCCCCGCCCGGAGATCCGAATGGGGGACTATTTTACCTCCGGAATATTTTACCCAAGAGACGCCATCATCATTTAATCATACAGTAAAGCTGCATGCCCTCGGGAAATATTACAGCCGTAGTTTCCCCTTGCCTTCAGCCGTTCGCAGTACCAGCACAGCAAGGCCGTTTTGGTTATTGTTACAAGGCCAGATCAGTCAATCATCCAGACTGTTGCCCTTGCAACTACTGAAAAGGCTGCTGCCCCTCTTCAGGAACCACACGTTTGTCTGGCCTCTCAACAGATACCCCTCCATTGTGATTGCATCTACGGGGTACGACTATCTGTATCCCTGAGGCACGGAAGCCTCCCCACCAACGGCAAGGTCCATGGTTCATGGGGGGAGGCTTTAGCTTACATATTTCCTATATCAGTGAAAGTCTACATGCTTTCATTAGCTGTAGAAATATGTACATATGATAGTTTTCTACATTTCTCATAATCTGTGTACCTTTCTCCTCCTTCCCATCAATTTTAAATCATTTAATACAGTAAGGACAATTAATAATTCTTTGTGTTATTATGTTTATTATAATTTTTTCTGGTTTTTAGATGGACTTGCTGTCGCTTTTACCTCTAGACTTGTTCTATCTGATGTTTGGACCCCAGCAATTACTGTTTAGACTCCCAAGACTGCTGAAGGTATCAAAATAATGAGTGTAATTTATTCACTAAGCACTCTTTAGTTATATTGGTCAGTTTTACTTAACATTGTGTAATAACTTCCATACATAATCTTCTTGTCCTGAAGGTACAGACATTTTGGGAGTTCTATGACCGTGTGGACAACATCCTCAAGTCACCGTACATAGTGCGAATGGCGAGAACTCTCTCCTACATGCTCTTCCTAATTCATGTTAATGCCTGTGCATATTATGCATTTTCACTCTGGGAAGGCCTTGGATCTAACAAATGGGTGTTTAATGGCCAAGGAAATGCGTAAGTTATCTTCAATTTATTAAAAAGTTCGAAAAGACTTTCTAAGATTAACATTTAGGGCATTTAATTTTATTAGATGATACTTTTGTTTGAAGAAATTCTTTAATATCTTAAAATTCTACAAAATTATTTAACTACTGTTTTTGAAATTGTAGAATCCATAAAGAGTATGATGTGCTGTGTGGCACAGAGACCACTGGATCATGACACTGATAATATCATTAATCATGTGACTACACAGCAGCTACCTCACAACTATCAGATATTATATAATTTGCCAGTCACTGTGGAAACTACAAGGGATTAAAACAAAATTATCACACAGAATGAGTGCTTTTTCTGTCTTGCCATACCCCACTGCAATTAGGGAATGAGTTATAAACAATACATTAACTTCAAATACAGCATTTTGTTGGGGTATATCTAACTGAAGATTTAATCACTAGTTGTCTCGTGGATGCAACAGCTGACTGGTACTGTCATCTGACCATGGAATCAGCCAGGATGATAGCAAAATCTTTAAGGGAGGGCACTGAAACTCATGGGAGTACCTCTTTTTTAAGCTAAGATCAGTGTCCAATTATTCAAAACTGAATGAAATTAAGCTTAATGAGAAACTCAGACAGGCAGGATTAGAGATGTTAAAATATCATGAGATACTCATTAATGTACAGTGAAAAATAATCTTAGTATGTCACAAGATTCTCATAAGAGTATAGTGGAAAACAATGTTAATATATTCTTTAGAATATTGAGGATTAAACACTGAAGTAGATGAGCTTCTTGTTCGTTTAGGACATTTAGAAACTTAGGATGTGGAATAGATGTGCTATGCTTGTCTGAGCATCAAATAGTCACAGCTATGGGAAAGATAAATGTAGGCGGATATAAGCTTTCAGCTCATGTAAGTAGACACACTTATGGAGAGAGGAGGAGTTACCATATATGTTAAAATTTATCATAATGTGAAAAATTTAGAAACTAAAAGAAACTGTGTAGAACAACATATAGAAGCATGTGGCTGTGAGCTTAAAGAAAATAATGGCACTTTTATAATTGTAGCTGTGTATAGGTCCTCATTGGGAAATTTGCAGATATTTCTGAAAAACTTGGATTCTTTGTTGTGCCATCAGTCAAACGGAGGCAAGTAAATTATTGCTTGTGGCAATTTCAATGTAGATTTTCTCAAAGAGTCTGATAGAAAGTATGATCTTGAAGTATTACTTGGTTCTTTCTGTTTGACATCAGTTATTGATTTATGTACTCAGGTAGTACAGGAAAGCAGCACACTGATAGATAATGTTTTTATAGACCAAGATAAATTTAATCAAATAAAAACTTTTCCCATTAAGAATGGTCATTCTGATCCTGATGCACAGCTCATTACAGTATATAACATAACTCCATACAGTAATGCAAAACAGCCCCAGAGAATAATGCACTCAGTTTATGACTTAACAACTGAAAATTTTATGGAAAGCTTGCAACAGTTCGACTGGGATGAGGTGTACAGGGAACCTGATGCTAATTTAAAATTTAACTTATTTATTAATACCTTTGTGAGTATATTTGAAAACAGTTTTCCAAAGAAAACAGAGAAACGCAATTGTAAGAAACCTTCTGAAAAGACATGGCTTACGAAGGGATAAAAGTATCTTGTAAACAGGAAAGGGAAATGTATCTTATAGCTGGAAGGAGTCATGATCCAGACACAGTCAAACATAATAAAAACTACTGCACTGCATTAAGAAAAGTTATTAAAAAGTCCAGAAGTATGTGCATGAGATTAGGACCTCTGATAATAAGATTAAAACAATTTGGAATATTTTTAAAAGGGAAGCACGGGAAGACAGTATTTCACCATTTTTTTAAGTGTTGTAGAGAAAATGGGATCCAGCTGTTCATAAGAAAATGCAAGGCAGACGCAATACCTATGCAATTTGATAAAATTGAAGTTCAACCCAACTCTCCTACTGAAATTAGGAAAATAATAAATTCACTCAAAAGTAAAAGCTCACGTGGAATTGATGGCATTTCCAATAGAGTATGAAAAACTTGTTCCCAACAAATAAGTAGAATTCTCAGACACATATGTAGTAGCTCACAGAAACTGAGCATTTTTCAGATAGATTGAAATATATTATTGTTATACCGTTGCATAAAAAAAGGAGATAGGTCTGATACTAACAACTACTGCCCATTCTCACTTCTGACAGCTTGAAAAAGTAATGTATTCAAGAGTAGCTTCACATATTTGTAAAAATGAAGTACTAAAAAAAAAAGTCAGATTGATTTTCAGGAAGACTTTTCAACAGAAAATTTTATATATACTTTGAGTGATCAAATTTTAAATGCTCTGAATAACAGAATGTCACCCATTGGGATTTTTTGCGATCTCTTAAAGGCTTTTGACTGTGTAAATCATGAAATTCTCCTAGATAAACTTAACTTTTGTGGTACGATTTGGACACTGCACAACTGTTTTAATTCATATTTAACTGGAAGAATGCAGAAGGTTGAAATTAACAGTACAGACAGTCTCAAAAATCAGCAGTGTCCTCTAAGTAGGGGTTATCAAGGGTTCAGGTTTGGGTCCCTTATTGTTCTTAATATATATTAATGGCTTGCCGCTATTATAGCCTGTAGAGACAGGCTTGCAGAGAATAAAGTAAGCTGAGCCCAATTGAGTTAGAAAGAAGTGATACGTTAAGACTAATACCATCTACATTCCGGTATGATGGAGTCTCACGGAAGGTTTGGTACTGACTTTAGTAGTATCATTACAGATTACTATGTAATTTTTCTGCAACGTAATCCTGAGAACTGAAAGTGGAGACATTTTAATTTTTATAGTAAGTTGTCATTGTTTGGTGGAAGTTGTGTATGTGCTTTCAAAGAGCTCATATTTAAAAATAGTATGTGTAATGCTTATTAATTGTTCTGTTATGTACACAAAGTTATCCTAATTTTGGGCACAACAGAACATACTGGCTGTTTGGCTTACTTAAACAACATTTATTTAGTTATTAGTGCTTCAGGCACACATTTCACTTGGTCACCTTATATGTACTGTCATTTAATTAGGGAATATTATCACTTTTACTTTTCATTTCAGATATATACGATGCTTTTACTTTGCTACAAAGACAGCAACATCAATTGGGAAAAATCCAAAACCAGAAAATGAACAGGAATATTTATTTATGACAGGTAGCTGGCTAATGGGTGTTTTTGTTTTTGCACTCCTAATTGGCCAAGTAAGTATATTTAATTAATTAATGTAATTTGTGTTATGTAGTTTTACAGAGCTGTAGGTGCCAAAATGTCATAATATATCAAAATATTTAGCAGCAGACGTGGAAGTTTTGCATGTGGCACATATACATGCAACTGTCAAATTTAAAGTACAGGGTGTACATAAAGTCCGGGAACACTTTCAGTTATTTATTGCACAATAACTAAACACTGTACAGATGTAATACATATTGCATTTTGAAGAGAAACTCTAAAAGTTTTTTTACAAACAATCGATATGCGAACCATGAGTGACCCGGCAGACGTCAATACAGTAACCGTATTCTTACCATACCTGTCCGAGCGTGGCATCGTCGGCTGTGGCAGTTGCTTCCCATCTTCTCTCCTGAAGCTCTGCTACATCACATGGTAGAGGCAGAACATACACCAGATCTTTAACGTGCCCCCACAGAAAAAATTCACACGGAGTTACATCTGGTGATTGGGTAGGCCATTTCATGAAACAGCTGTCCCCTTCTGTAGCACAGCCACGTTTGCAACTAGCACTGACTATCAGCAAATTACCAAACTACGCTGTTGTGCTATACATGAAAAAAAACTTTCAGGGTTTCTCTTCAAAATGACATATGTATGATATCTGTACAATGTTTGGTTCTTGTGCAATAAATAATTGAAAGTGTTCCTGGACTTAATGTACACTCCATAGAATGTGTACTGAATACAGTAAGGATCATTGTTAAGACTAATATCACATTCTTAGACAATATAAATGCTCACTTTCTTATATTAAAAACCATCTGTCAATTTATAATTGCTAATAGCAGTGACTATGCTGAATGGTAAACTAATAATAATGTTAAGTGCTTTGTTGCACGAGGGAAAAATGTTATTCTTCATATGCTGAATCTAAGTTCATCTGTTAGACACATAGTTAATAGCGAACATTTGTGAATTAGATATGAATTCTGGTACTAAAGATTATCTCCACTGCTGATTCCATGTTTCTTTGTACATGACAGATGCGAGACATTGTGGCTACAGCAACAAAAACCCAGACAGAGTATCAGATGCTCTTGGATGAGACTCTGAAGTACATGCGAAGATTTAACCTTCCTCATAAACTCCAAGAAAGAGTAAAACTCTGGTTCACCTATACCTGGGAACAGCAACATACAATTGGTAATATTACTGAATACAGATGACTTATTTCTTTAGTGTGTTGTGATATTACTAATCAGTATTCAATAGTGACAAGTGATATGTTTGCTTTAATACTTTTTTCCTGTAAATAATATTTCTATTTGTGAGGCATCTAGAAGGAATCTCCTAAACTTCAGTGTAGACAATCAGATAAATTTTAGGAGTTGCTAATCAGATGAGATTTGAATTTTCTTTTGATTATAGGGAGTGTAGGGACTCCCAGTTTCCAGGTATATGTCCATTGGAGATCATCACACCCACAGAACTCTATTCTGAACCATAGCCAAGGGGCAAGATCTACCTAAAATTTATTTTTCTATTTTTCATTTTACTTGCAGTAATCACATATCAGTGGAAGTTTTTTTTAAATACAACAAATGCCATAAAACAGCAAAATAAGTGTAATAACTTCAGGAAGATGTGGTCTTTACAAGATGTACAATTTTCTGCTACATACAATATTCCATTGATGGTTGTTGGTATTGGTATGTTGTAATCCAGTCCTTTATCATTATTGCAGATGCATCTATCATGAGACCAAGATGCACCCGAGGTAAAGAATGGGCTAAATGTGGAGCTACTGCAGATGCATATTTTATGTTGGTGAATTCAATTTCCAGCATGACTATCTGTTGTAACATTTATGTGGGCTTCACATAACCATTATTAATTTCAAATGTTGTGCATCTGGAAGTCCATTATCATTGATGTGACAATGACAGTCTGGACCAGGCCTGGAAGCATACTCAGATACTCTCATGCTTAAAGCGACTGTTTGAAGTATACAGGAAATCTAGATTTGAGTTCTGATCTGGCATGAATTTGTGACTGTCATGACATATTCATTATATCCCAGGTTAGGGATTTCTGAACAGTTTTCAGTGATATCATTTCATGTCATTACATCTTCTCTTATTTCACCCGTACTGATTCTATTCATTTCGTTTCATTGTGTGTACTTCACTATTCTGACGCATTTGAAAATTGGTTAAAACTGTAAATTTTTTGCATTTCCAAAGCTGCAGTTGCCTCCCCTACAATGTTATATTTTAATTATCTATTAAAATAAAATAAGTAGAGGGTACAATTTACATAACAGGTTAAATGAACATAGATTTAGAAATAAATCTTCAATATCCTTTTAAATGCAGCTTGATATTGATGTAATAAAAATCCACTTCAGTTGCCAGTAATTTCATTTTTATTGGACAGCCAGTTCTGAAGCCTTAAACTTCACCTTCAGGTGTCACCAAATAGTTATGGAAATATAAATATGTGGCACTTGGGCTAGTCAGGCATGATGGATCACATCCACGTCAAACAAATGCATGAGAGTGTAGGATCAGCAGCTGGGGTGCTCTCCTTGACAACCAACAAGGCACTTGAAGATAAGCTTCAAAGCCAGTTGTGCAGTTGAAAAATAAATTATTGGCAAAAGAAGTGAAATTTTATTCTGCCAATATGTTTCTCAGCTGGGAATGTTTGCTTGAGCAAATAGTTGGATAGTATATTTGCATGATTGTGTGATTGCTGTGGGTAGTAAACAGTAGTTGCAAGGCTAGAATTTCAAAAATAATACAGTTGTTGTTAAAAACAATATTCCCCCATGGAATAATCATTTAATATTAAATATGGGTAGAAGTACTCAAATCAGAAACATTTGCTGACAACTGATGTGGCACATAGAGGCAATGTTTTGTATTTGTATTTACTAATGTATTGTTATATTATTCGATGCCTTTAAAGTCTTATGAAACATGATAAATGTTTGTATGATACTTTGTTGCATTTTCATGCTTTGTGTAATTTATTACTGTAAGGTAGTAGCTCAGTAGAAAATGTTTTATCTTGTGTTTACTCTCATCCAGATGAAAGCAGAATTCTAGATGCACTACCTCAAAAACTGAAAACAGATGTTGCTATCAATGTACACATTCAAACTCTGAGCAAAGTTCAATTGTTTCAAGATTGTGATGAAGCATTGCTTCGTGATCTGGTCCTCAAACTGCGGCCAGTTATTTACCTTCCCGGAGACTACATCTGTCGCAAGGTAGTGACCTAAGTTTCGCTCAGATTTTGTGATTACTTTTGAATACTTTCTCATTTGTAGATATTGCATGAATTATTGGAAGGACTCTTTCAGTTAATGTGAATTATTACAAATTATTTGACATTGTTTTCTCTACATAAAACTTAATTCTTCAGAGGGCTACAAACAAGGACTTCCTTTTTTACAGGGAGAAGTTGGAAAAGAGATGTATATTATAAAATCAGGCCAAATTCAGGTGATGGGTGGTAAGAATAATGATGAGGTGCTGGCAACACTTACTGAAGGGTGTGTTTTTGGTGAGATCAGTCTTCTTTCTTTGGCAGAAGGAAACAGGAGAACTGCTACTGTGAAGTAATTACTTAAATTTATATCAGATGTTACATATTCTATATGCCTTATATACAGAAATGAATTTATGTGTGAATGCATATATGGTCGGCATGTCCTCCTAAACTACTGGATTGATTTCAGCCAAACTTGGTACACATATTACTTATTGTCTGAAAACAAGTACTGTAGGGGAAAGAACCAACTCACATTGGGGTGAAGGTGAAAGTAGGATGACTTTGGAGATGTGCAGATGAGGGAGGAGGAGATGGATAGAGAGAGAGAAAGTTGGAGGAGGAGATGCATAGAGAGAGGGGGGGGGAGGAGATGGACAGAGAAAGGGGCAGAGAGAGGGAGGAGGAATAGAGAGGCAGAGAGTTAGGGAGAGGAGGAAATGGAGAAAGAGGGGATAGAGTAGGAGATGGACAGAGAGAGGTGGAGGGGCAAGGTTGTGGACAGAGAAAGGGGGAAGAAGGGAAGGTGTAGATGGGAGGTGGAAGTGGATGGGGTTGTAGGGAGGCAGATGGAAGAGGAACAAGTTGTCAAGAGGCATGTGGGAAAGATACTGCATGTGAGGAGGCAGGTGGAAGGTGGCCAGGGCATGGGAAAGCAGGTGGAAGAACTCCACAGTGTGATAGAACAGGTGGAAGTGGGGAGGGTGAAACAGGGGGAAGGTAAAGGAGAGGAGAGATTCAAGTTCTTCTGATTATTTTGATGTAACCATTTCAACAAAATTTGGTGTATACATGACTCATTTTTTGTATAAAAGTAGTGTTGGAGTAAGATACCCCTACTACTCTTAGGGATGGGGGTGAGAATGGAATGACATGAAAAAATTTTGTAACAAATTGCCAGTATCTCTTTTCTGTGCTTAATTGACTTGGAATGCTCTAAAAGTTGCGATGGCATTTTTCTCTTATTTGTGTCATCCAGGTCGCAAAAATGACTGCTGCACTGAGCCGATATTTTTGTCAACATGTTTTGGGGCCAATTATCATGGCACATGGCTGAATACCACAGAAATGAAATATGACAATAGGTGATGTTTGGTTATTCAGAGCATTCAATATTAGAACAGTTAAAGCAAATACAGCATTTTCTGTGAAAAGCCTTTCTGAAAACCAAACTGATATTTTGTTGGTACTGCATTTTTACAAACATGTGATGCTATTCTTGAATACATTGCTTTTTCAAAGCAGACATATTTGTAAAAATGAAGTACTAACAAAATATCAATTTTGTTTTCAGAAAGGCTTTTCACAGGAAATTCTATATTTGCTTTCACTGTTCTAATATTGAATGCTCTGAATATCTGAACATCACACTTTGGGATATTTTGTGATCTCTCAAAGGCTTTTGACTGTGTGAATCATGAAGTTCTTCTAGATAAACTTAACTATTTTGGTATGAGTGGGACAGTGTACAAATGGTTCAATTTATATTTAACTGGAAGAATACAGAAGGTTGAAATTAACAGTGCAGAAGTCTGCAAAAATCAGCAGTGTCATCTAACTGGGGAGGTGTCAAGAATGGTGTTAGGGACTGATGACCTCAGCAGTTTGGTCCCATACGAACTTACTGCAAATTTTAACAGTATCCCGCAGGGTTCAGTCTTGGGTCCCTTATTGTTCTTAATATATATTAATGACGTGCCATACTATATTCATGAAGGTGCAAAGCTAGTTTTTTTGACAGTGATAAAAGTATGGTAATCACACTCAAAAAACCAGAATCATCTGAGGAAATTGTAAATTTCTTTCAGAAAAATATTAAGTGGTTCTCTGAAATGGACTCTCACTAAATTTCGAGAAAATACAGTACATAAAATTCTGTATACTTAGTAGCATAACACCATTAATAAGTATAGACTTTGGACAGAAGTCTGTTGCTAAGGCAGAATAATCAAAATTTCTGGCTGTGTGCCTAGATGAAAAATTGAATAGAAAGAAACACATTGATGATCTGCTGAAAGGCTTAGGTTCAACTTCTTATGCTGAGAAACATATCAGTAAATTAGCCTACTTTGCCTATTTTCATTCACTGCTTTCATATGCCATCATATTTTAGGGTAATTCATAATTAAGAGAAAAAGTATTCATTGCACAAAAGCACGTAATCACAATAATAGCTGGAGCTCACCCAAAATCCCGTGCAGGTATTTCTATAAGGAACTCAAGATATTCTCAGTACCTTTGCAAATACATATATTCACTTATGAAATTGGTTATCAGTAACCCATTACAGTTCAAAAACAATAGAAAAGTGCATAGCTACAATACTAGAAGAAAGGATGATCACTATTCTGGGTTAAATCTGACTTTGGCATGGAAAGGGGTGAATTATGCTGCCACAAATATCTTTGGTCATTTCCCACATAGCATTAAAAGTCCAACAGACAGCCAATCAACATTTAAAAACAAATTAAAAGAATTTCTGAATGACAGCTCCTTCCCACTCAATGGATGAATTTCTAGATATGAAGCAGTAACCATAGAAAAATTATAGTGTGTAAAGAAAACTTTTGTTGAACTGACATGTTACACATCATTATGAAATGTTGTATTCATGATTCATGTAACAAGTATTAATGTAATATAATGATAAATTTAACATACTCTCTGGAGTTGAATCGTGTGAAACAGTAGAGATTCAGACATATATGTCTGTACAATACATGTGATCTACATATACATGCGAAAAGTCATGGGTTAAAAGTCTAGTATATATTCAAAAATGCATGGAAGTGTATACAAATGGATTAATATTCCATATCTCCTCCTAAACCACTGTATCAATTTCAGCCAAATTTCGTACACATTCTTTTGTTATCTGGAAATAAGTACTGTGGTAGTAAATACCACCTACCCACCCATAGAAGTTGGAATTGGTGTGAAAAAGGGTTAGTAATGTCTGATGTCTAGGCTGCCCTGTACAACTGGTATGTACATCCCAACAGGTGTGGCTGTGGAAGGGAACGGAGAGGAGGGTATGGTTAGTGAGTTGGGGAGGAAGAAATACGCAGGAAGAGGGAGGTGGAGGAGGAGATGGACTGACAGAGGGGAGGAGCAGATGGACACAGAAAGGGAAGAAGACAAGATGGACACAAAGAGGGGGAGGAGATGATGGATAGAGTGAGAGAGCGAGGGAGATGGAGATGAACAGTGGGAAGGGGGAGGAAATAGACAGAGAGAGGAGGGAGAATGGACACAAGGAGAGGGGAGGGGGAAGTGGACAGAGACAGGTGAAGGTGAAGTTGCAGTTGGATATAGGTAGGGACAAGGAAGAGTTGGACAGAGTTGGGGAAGAAGGATATGGTCAGAGGGGGTGGAGAGGAGGAGATTGTATAATGTATGTTACATAAAGATATAGATATTTCAGGAATTCCTGGGTTCCCGGGTTCGATTCCCGGCGGGGTCAGGGATTTTCTCTGCCTCATGATGACTGGGTGTTGTGTGAGTCCTTAGTTTAGTTAGGTTTAAGTATTTCTAAGCTCTAGGGGACTGATGACCATAGACGTTAAGTCCCATAGTGCTCAGAGCCATTTCAGTAATTACATTATTTAACCATATTTATAAAGAACTTTTCAGTATGAGACCACTTATAAGCATGAAACTGCACTCTCTCTCTTACCCAGAAGAATGCACGGATTCGGTTGGCAAGGATTCCACAAAGCCACTGCATCATCTCCTGAAGAAATATGGCACTTTACTGTTTTAACTGGTCATTGTTATCCTGTATACTGACACTGCAATGAATTTAACATCCCTGCTAGTCTCACACCTGTTGTATTGGGGACAGATCTGTGGATCTGGCTGGCCATGGGAATATCTCAACATCATGCAGCACTTCATAAAGAGACACACTATGTGTGGATGAGCATTTTCCACTTGAAAAACTTCACAATGGTACTGCCACATGACAGGTAACACTTGGTGGTGCAGAATGTCCTCACTGTACCGTTATGATGACATAGGGCCCTCAATCACTACCAGCTGTGTGTGAAGTCATACCCGTGGGCTCCCCACACCGTGACACTAGGAGCAACATTGCTGTCTCTCTCCAGAACATTGGAAGAATGGAACCTCTTCCCAAGTTGTTGCTATACTCTTCATCAGTGGTCATCCAGTTAGTGCAAAGTCATGATTAATCACTGAACATAATGTGATGCAATTCATCCACAGTCCTTGCTTCCCAGTCTTAGTGCCATTCCAGACACATTGGTTTGTGTTGTGGTGTTAACACTAACCTATGAATTGGATGGTAATTCCCTAGTCATGCTGCTCCTTGTCTCCAACCAACAGTGTGAGATGACACAAAATGCTGTAAACTGTCCCTTACTTGCTCTTGGAATGCAAGTGCAGATGTAAAGCGGTTATGATGTGCTTGGTGCACAGTGTGCCATTCCTCCCATGTGGGGATCAGATGTGGCTGACCAGAAGCTTGACAATGAGCATGCCTGCCCTCCTGTTCCCATGTAGCCCAATATTGGGCCTGTGTCACATCCAAATGCTCCACAAATCTGGATAGTGTACAATCTGACCAACTGGAGACCCTCAGTGAGGCCCATCACAAACTCTGTTAGATGCTGATAAAGCTGTTGCATGCAAGTACAACTCATCTCCACATCCTTTCTTAGTTGTCACTCAATATTTGACTGCTCATGCCTCTTATATACAATACTAGGCCTCCTAGCACTACTTAACACAAAAAACACTAATGCAGCCTGGTTAACACACACACACACACACACACACACACACACACACACACACTCTCTCTCTCTCTCTCTCTCTCTCTCTCTCTCTCTCTCTCTCTATCTCTATCTCTCTCTGGACTCGCATTTGGAACCCATGTCCAGCGATCCTGATTTAGGTTTTTCATGATTTCCCTAAATTACTTCAGGTAAATAAATGCTAGGATGACTAGGATGGGTCCTTTGAAGGGGCATGGCCAACTTCCTTCCCTAATCCAATGGGACCAATGACCTTGCTGTTTGTTCCCCTTCACCAAATCAACCAACCAATCACTGCACTCTGGTGGCTGTTCAACTTGTCATTGAGAACTGGAACTCTAATCATTTAATTACCTCTGATGGTGTGTATGTGAATGAAATTCACTTTTTTATCAGGCAGTACATATGTATCTCATTTTACAGTGGTCTGTCAGTAATTCATGATAATGTAGAGCAGTTCTGTTCAGGAGGCAGATTGAAAAGCACAAATAATTACTTTCACTTGCTGCATTAGATACGAAAAGAGCTTGAAATAAATGTAGATGAGTTAACAGAAATGTGATCATTGTTTTATTCCTCTGTATCATTTTTTCCTTTCCAAATATTCTCTGCTCGTCATAAGTCATCTCACTCACCAGCATGTGATTGAATTGGTGTATCCCTGAACAGGGATGGTTTGCATCTGTTTGAGTTCAATAACTGAAAGAATATAAAACAATAATAGTTTTTTATTATTAAGTGTTTGGCCCAAACCTACCCGGAGAGCCATGTGTGTTAAAGCTCCACTTCTGGGACAGAGAGATGTGCCAGTCTCAGACCGAATCTGTCCAGTGGATTAATTATGAGGTCAGTGTGCTGGCCAGCCTAGATGTAGTTTTTAGGCAGTTTCCCACACCCAATTAGGTATATTGTGGGCTAGTACCCAAGTCCTACCTCAATTACACAATTCACAAACATTTAGGAAACTGCACTTTCTTTCATATAAATGGCACTACACATAGGCAGTTCAGGTACACACATTCTGTCTGGGGGGAAACAAGGTGGGAACAGGGAGAGCATCTTGGCACTGCTTAAACTGACCAAACCAAATCCATTACTAGCCATACTGACTCTGTGCCGATGTGGGACAAAGGCATAAGAAACAAAAGAAAAATGTTTGTTCTGCCCAAGATTAAAGTTGCTAGACAGTTGATATAAGTAGGTTTGATAGTAACAATCCATAAGCATCCCCTGTTCCTTGCTTCTAAAGTTCCACCAATGAAACTTAATCATCTTTTCTCTAATCTGCATATTTTTCCTGTAGTCTTTACTGTTTGTGTTAGACTCATAATTTTTTTTACTTGCTGACACAAACTTCTGAGTAATATTGAAAATCTATTATTATAATTACATAAATTGTTTTTCAACAAAAGCATATATTTATTTTGTTAACTGAGTTATGATTAGACACCTTGATCTGTTCACCATTCAATTTTTGCATCTTCCATTGGATCTTACAATGAAAATAACTAAGAAAATACTGTTTCCAGTGCTTATTTTGCAATAGCTTTATTGGTTATGAATCACTGTGGCTGTTATTCTAATAGTGGTACTTAATTTTTCAGGTCTAAAGGGTTTTCAAATATTTTTGTTCTGAATAAGTCAGATTTGAATGAAGCCATTGTTCATTATCCAGAAGCTCAAGAGATTCTAAGGAAGAAGGCAAAGTAAGCTGTAACTTTATTGAGAGCTTATTATAAATGACACAACAATCATCTAAACATAATCTCAAACTTTTTTTTCAGCTCATTAATGAGACAAAATGCTCTGAGGGAGAAGTTGGCAAAGGAAAAACAGTTGTCCAGTGATGTGATTATTGGCAATTTGCAGTCACAAGAAACACCAAAGCTTGTTCATACAGTTATACAGGTAATGTCCATGAAATGAACAGAATTGTTAAACTTTTCTATTGTCCCATTAAAGTAACAGTTAATATTTATGACCCTTCAAATGAATCTGTGGTACAATTAAAAACAAATACAGCCCTGTTGATATGTTCTGTATACTTACTGAGAGCTTTTATAGTGTGCACTACAAAATTTTACTTGAATAACTAATTATTGCTGTGTTAATGACATGACTTTTGCATAGATTAACCTTCATAAAAAAGCTTAGCCTCATTGGCAGATTTCACTACAGGAAAAAACTAAACCCAAAATGAGTAAGTATAAAACATGGAGACAAACAAGGTTTGGTACTTGGTCCACTCCTGTTCTTAATCTACATAAACAACTTTCCAGTTACGTTTTACCTAAAGCAAGTCCAATTTAAAAAATTATAAAATTACAATGAGATACAATGACTAGTCAGGATTTACATATAGGAGGCAAAAATCCAATTGTGCTTGTAGAAGGACTTAAAAGTAGAAAAAATCATACTGTAATCATCAGTGGAGCCTTTAATCATCCAACAATTAATTGGGGAAAATTACAGTTTTGTTTGTAAAAAATCAGATAATGGAAAATCCAGGATGGAATGTAACAATATTGAACAGTTTTGTTAGTGGCAGACATGATAAGACAAACTGTGAAACTTTACTAAAGGCCTTTATTACTTAGAACAGATAGTTAGGAACCCCACTCATGATGGAAATATGCACATCAAAAAAAGACTTGCATCACCTCGTTTCTGAGAATTGGAATAGATCAACATAAACATCATTTCCGCCATTTTTATTGCTCATGAAACCACATGTTGTACCACCATACAGCGAGACCTTCAGAGGTGGTGGTCCAGATTGCTGGACACACCGGTACCTCTAATATCCAGTACATCATCATCTTGCATTGACGCATGCCTGTATTCATTACGGCATACGATCCACAAGTTTATCAAGGCACTGTTGGTCCAGAATATACCACTCCTCAACGGTGATTCAGCTTAGATCCCTCAGAATGGTTAGTGAGTCACGTCATCCATAAACAGCCCTTTTCAATTTATCCCAGGCATGTTCGATAGGGTTCATGTCTGGAGAACATGCTGGCCACTCCAGTCGAGCGATGTCATTATCCTGAAGGAAGTCATTCACAAGATGTGCATGATGGGATCCCAAATTGTCATCCATAAAGACAAATGCCTTGCCAATACGCTGCCGATATGTTGCACTATGAGTCGGAGGATGGCATTTAGGTATCGTACAGCCATTACGATGCCTTCCATGACCACCAGTGGCGTACGTCAGCCCCACATAATGCCGCCCCAAAATAGCAGGGAACCTCCACCTTGCTGCACTCACTGGACAGTGTGTCTAAGGCATTCAACCCGACTGGGTTACTTCCTAACATGTCTCCAATGATTGTCTGGTTGAAGGCATATGCGACACTCATTGGTGAAGAGAATGTAATGCCAATCATGAGTGGTCCATTCAGCACATTGTTGGGCCCATCTGTACTGTGCTGCATGGTGTTGTGGTTGCAAAGACAGACCTTGCCATGGACGTCATGAGTGAAGTTGCGCATCATGCAGCCTATTGCACACAGTTTGAGTCATAAAACGATGTCCTGTGGCTGCACAAAAAGCATTATTCAACGTGGTTCCTCCGAGTGATAATCCTTAGGCAGCAGTCATCCACTGCAGTAGTAACCCTTGGGCAGCCTGAGTGAGGCATGTCATCAACATTTCCTGTCTCTCTGTATCTTCTCCATGTCTGAACAACATCGCTTTGGTCACTCAGAGACACTTGGACACTTCCCTTGTAGAGAGCCCTTCCTGGCACAAAGTAACAATGCGGACATAATCAAACTGCTGTATTGACTATCTAGTCATGGTTGAAATACAGACAACATGAGCCGTGTACCTCCTTCCTGGTGGAATGACTGGAACTGATTGGCTGTTGGACACCCTCCATCTAATAGGCGCTGCTCATGCATGGTTGTTTACATCTTTGGGCAGGTTTAGTGACATCTATGAACAGTCAAAGAGACTGTGTCTGTGGTACAACATCCTCACTCAATGTCTATCTTCAGGAGTTCTGGGAACCTTTTTTGGTGTGTGTATATTTGATCTAATGGCAATAAATAGGCCTGACCTCATTGAGGATGCCCGAATTGAAACTGGTAGCAGTGATTATGATGCATTTGTGGCAACATTGATTACCAAAGTACAAAGGACAACTAAAGTAAGCAGAAAGATGTATATGTTTAGTAAACTAGATAAAAAATCATTAGTGTCATATCTCAATGTGGAACTTGAAACTTTCAGCACAGTACAGGAGCATGTAGAAGAACTCTGGCTCAAGTTTAACCCTTTAACTGCTCTGGACATGTTAATGTGCGTGCCTTTGTACCTGTCCCTGTGTGCTCTGAATGTGTTTTGCGTGTGCCACCAGTCCTTCTACCTGGTACTCCGAACGTGTCTACATGTGGGTTAACACGTCCAGAGCAGTTAAAGGGTTAAAAGATTATTTGACCATGCACAGGGTAGGTATGTACCCAGCAGAACAGTTCATAATGCGAGAGAACCACCATGGTATACCGTCACTGTTAAGAAACAGATATTACTGCACAATAGGTGTAAAGCAGAGCATAGGGTTATAGATAGAGATGCTGAATGAAATGCCACTGAAAAGATGAATGAAATAATTATTAGTGGCAGTGGTGTTGAGAAACAACTGAAATCGATAAAACTGAAAAAATCTCCAGGTCCCGGTGGAATCTCTCACATTCTATATTGCATTTATGGCTCAGTTAGCCCCTCTTAAAAGTATAATCTGTCATAGATCTCTCGAACAAAAAATTGTGCCCAGTTCCTGGAAAAAGGTACAGGTCACACCCGTCTACAAGAAGGGTAGTAGAAGTGATCCACAAAAACTGCAGTCCAATATCCTTGACATCGATTTGTTGTAAAATCTTAGAACATATTCTGAGCTCAGATATAATGATGTATCTTGAACACATGCTTCTCAATGACAACCAGCATGGATTTCAAAAACATTGATCATGTGAAATCCAACTCACGTTGTTCTCACATGACTTACTGAAAGCTTTGGATGAAGACAACCAGGTAGATGGAGTATTTCTTGACTTACAAAAAGCATTTGACTCAGTACTGCACCTGTGCTTATTGTCAAAAGTACAATAATATGGGGTATCAAGTGAAGTTTGTGACTGGATTGAGGACTTTTTGGGAGAGAGGTAACGGCATGTTATCTTGGATTGAGAGTCATCATCAGGCATAGAAGTAAATTCATGTTCACCTTACGGAAGTGTGTTGGGACCCTTGCTGTTCATATTGTATATTAATGAACTTGCAGACAATATTAATAGTAAAATCAGGCTTTTTGCAGATGATGCAGTTATTTGTAATGAAGCACTATCTGAAAGAAGCTGCACAAATATTCAATCATATCTCCAGAAGATTTTAATGTGGTGCAGAGATTGGCAACTTGCTGTAAATATTCAGAAGTATAAAATTTTGCACTTCATAAACTGGAAAAAATGTAGTATCCTATTACTATAACATCAATGAGTCACTGTTGGGATTGCCCAATTCATACAAATACATGGGTGTAACACTTTGTAGGGATATGTAATTGATTGATCACATAGATTCAGTTGTGGGTAAAGAAGGTGATAGACTTTGGTTTATTGGTAGAATACTGGGGAAGCCCAATCAGTCTACAAAGGAGATTGCTTATAAATCACTAGTGTGACTGGTACTAGAATACTGCTCAGGTGTGTGGGACCTGTATCAGATAGGACTAACAGGAAATATCGAACGTATGCAGAGAAGGGCAGCACAAATGGCCACAGGTTTGTTTAATCCTTGGAAAAGTGTCACATAGATACTGAAGGACCTGAACATGAAGACTTGAAGATATATTAAAACTATCCTGAAGCAGTCTGTTAATAATGTTCCAAGAGCAATCTTTAAATAATTACTCTAGCAATATACTATAACCCCCCATGTATTGCTCACATAGGGTCCGCGAGAATAAAATTAGAATAATTACAGCATGCACAGAGACATTCAAACAATCATTCTTCTTGTGCTTCATATGTGAATGGGACAGGAAGGAAATCTAATAAGTGGTACACTGGGATGTGTCCTCTGCCATGCATCTCCAGTGGTTTGCAGAGTGTAGATATAGATGTAAATGAAGAACTGTACCTAACTTTCAGAACTTGAAAATTTCTTCCTAGGGTGGAAATAGGGATAGCCTGGGGAAAGCTGGAAAAAAGGGGATAGTGAATAGTGAATAGTGTTTTATTCATCTCATAATATACAATTTCTAATCATATGATTAGTGTACAGGAGACATGTCAAAAAAGTGGATAACACAACTTAGGCCCAATTGCTACAAAGAATTTTAACATTAATACAAACTTTTATTTTTCTTTCCTTTCTTTTGTGAAGGACAGCTACATATACACACAAAACTATATGTAAATTTATCCTGCTCAAATGTTCAGTTCATCCTTCATGAACTCCTCAACAGTGTAGTAGCAGCATTTGACAAGTATATCATATAGCTTTGTTTTCAGTGTCTCTAGGTTCTTACTCAGAACATTCTTTCCTTTTAGCTTGTTATGAATTTTCATTGACATATACTGAGGAGTCTGCGCATATAGGTTTAAGTGATGAGTGGGAAGCATAAAATTGTCTTTGTTTCTCGTGTTATACATGTGATTGAAACAGTTTTTCTCGAATAACTCTAAATTGCTGTATAGAAAGATGATATCATAGATGTATAAGGAGGGAACTGTTAATGTTGTTTTTCAAATAGTGGGCGACATGATGTCCCTGGATGGGCAGTACACATGTTCCTTATTATTCTTTTCTGTAACTTTAGTATGCGGAATATATTGCTTGAATTTCCCCAAAAAATAATACCATACCTTACAACTGATTGAAAGTAGCTGTGGTATGCAATTTTCCTTGTGTTCATGTCTGATGCACCAGCTAATATTTGCATAGCAAATGCAAAGCTACATAATTTGTTTAACAGGTAGTCAACATGTTTATTCCAATTTAAATTTTTCATCTAGGTTTAACCCTAAAAACTTCAGAGAATCCACTTCTTCTATATCCTTATTTTTATGGGTTATTTTAATTTCTTGGGGCTTTGACTGTTTTGTTCTGAACTGGACGATGTCAGTTTTGGGGATGATCAGTCTTAATCCATTCAGTTGGAACCATGTTTCTAGTTTGTTCATTGTGTTTATTATGTAGAGAGGGATGTTTTCTGGCTCTTGGTTTTCAATTAATACAGATGTGTTATCTGCAAATAAAATTGATAGAGCATTTATATTGTTCGGTAAATCATTAACATAGAACAAAAACAAAATAGGTCCTAGAATCAAGCCTTGTGGGACACCTTGGCCTACTGTTTTCCATTTTGAATAGTAATTTGCTGCATTTGATGAGACAATCACTCTTTGTTTCCTATTTGATAAGTATGAAGTAAGCCAATTTAGAACATTACCCTTGATCCCATACTTGTCAAGCGTATAGATGAGCAGTGCATGATTTACAGAGTCAAAGGCTTTTGTGAGATCACAAAAGATTCCTACAACTTTATTATGGTTGTCTAATGATGTGCTGATCTTGTCGATAAACTTGTTAATTGCATCAATAGTACTTTTGCCACGCTGGAAACCAAATTGGTTTTCCGTAATAATATCATATTTCTCTATAAAATTTCGTATATGCATAGCAGCAGCATTTTCAAAGATTTTTGGCAGGACTGGAAGGAGGGAGATAGGGCGATAATTCCCCATATCCTCCCTTGACCCTTTTTTGAGCAACGGTTTTACTTCTGCATACTTCAGCACCTCTGGGAAGCTTCCTTGTTCAAAGGATTGGTTTGTTATTTTAGATAGTGGGTATCCTTTTATTTCACACACAAATTTAAGGACTTTTGCTGGTATTCCTTCCCAACCTGCAGAATTTTTGTTTTTTAGTTTTAATATATTTTTTTCTACATATATTGTTGAAACTGTTTTGAATTTTGTGAGGCATTCAGAATTATGATTTAGTCCAAAGGGACATACATTGTTCTCATAATCCGCAACATTAACCTCTGGTATCACTACATTAATGAAGAACTCATTGAAGCATTCTGAAATTTGAGCTGGATTTACAATGATCTCATCTTCAAGCTTAATTGTACTAATTCCATGTCTAGAGGCTTTGATACCTAATTCGTGTTTTACAACTGACCACACTTCCTTTGATTTATTCTCATGTTTTAAGATTAATTTATTATTTGTCATTTGCTCTGATGCTTTGACAACTGTCTTAAATGTACTTTTGTATCATTTAACATATTCAATAAATTCAATTTTTTTATTATGTCTTAGTTCCTTATGTAGCTGCCTTTTCTTAGCAATGGAGATTTTTATACCTTTAGTGATCCATTTTAATTTTGTCATTTTATTAAAATAAGTTTTTTGTTAAACTTTTCATTGAAAACACTTAGAAAATCCCTTAGAAATGCTTCAAAATTTGCTGTGCATGAAATATTTTTATCAAAGGGCTATTCTGTCTCCTTCAGCTTATCATGGAATAGAGTCAAAGTTTCTTTTTACATAAGCTTTTTTACATGGGACTTCTCTACCTGCTCTGGGTAGCTCAATGAATAATGCTGAATGATCAGAAATTCCTAGATCTAGACAAAATTTATATTCATCTTCAAATACGTAATTCGTTAAAATATTGTCAATGCATGTAGCTGACTGAGCATTTTCTCTTGTACAGTCAGAAAAATTTAATCTGAAGCCATATTTTTTTTATTTAGTCTGTAAATTTTGATACCTCACATGTTTCATTCAACACATTGATGTTGAAATCAGCAGCAACTACAATTTTTTTCCTCTTTTCTTTACTGAGGTATTCTAACAAACTCTGAAATTTACATAGGAAATGCTCAGTTGTCACCTTCCATGGGATTCTATAAATTGATATTATGACTACATTTAAATCATTTAACTCAACACAGCAACCCTCAAAAATACACTCTTCATCAAAACAAATGAAGTCACATCTTACATGGTAATCTAAATCAGAATGAATGAGTATGCATGAACCTCCTCGTGACTTATTTATCCTACAAAAGCTGGTAGCTACCTTGAAGTTTTCAGCTTTATTTAAGATTTTTATGGTATCACTACTAAGCCAGTGTTCATTTAAACAAATTACTTTAACATTTAGAAATTCAGATAAAAAAACTTGTAGCTCATCTGACTTAGAGCTTCTGTCACATGAGTATTCAGCACTTAAACCATTTATATTACAATGCATTATATAGTTACCCTTAAGATCATCAATTTTATTTTTTAAAGACCTAATATTTAATAATGACCCATCCTCACAAAACTCATTCAGACTGTAAGTTGAGAGGGTTGCACCTGTTGGGAAGACGAGGGGAAACAAAGATGAATGCAAGGTTTTAGAAGGAGTAAGCCAAAGATATTACGTCGGTAAGCAC
The DNA here is from genome assembly GCF_021461385.2 of Schistocerca piceifrons. Lineage (NCBI taxonomy): Eukaryota > Metazoa > Arthropoda > Insecta > Orthoptera > Acrididae > Schistocerca > Schistocerca piceifrons. Next base: position 314,646,684 of record NC_060139.1, on the reverse strand, counting down.
TGTACCAACTTCAATCCTGAAGTGGTAGAATAACAGGATAAGAAGTATAAGCAGGTTAAAGAGGAAGAGAATTGAGTAGTGTAATGAAGAGGAAAATAAAAAATGTGGTATAGGGATTGGGGAGAGAACAAACAGAAAGATGAGAACAGTAAAGTTTTGAAATTAGTGTACTTTTTAAAAATTTCATTGTCTTTTCTACACTCCTAACTTTTTGTTTCCTCTGTTCCCTTTCCTCTTTCGTCTTAGCTCTTAATTGTACTATTCATTTCACTTTGTATTTACAACTGAAGGATCAACAGCTGTTTTTCTTTTAATCATCATTCTTGCTAATCTTAGTGTGTCAAATTTACACAGAGGAACTGCAAATAGTTTATAGAAAATTTATTACGGTTAAGTATTATTGTAGATTCTAAAAACTCAAGCTACAACTTGACTTGTTTCACCTGACTGAAAGATCAGTTAATTATGAGATTTCTGGAACATGGTGACTGGATAATTTAAATTGTTTGTAGCCCTAAACATAAAAATGAACCACAAATGGCCAATATTATTCATACACAGACGTGTTCATTTTTTGATGTCCCTGAACTACCTTTAAAGGAGATACATTGTAGAGCCATCAATAATAGGATGAACTGTTGCATACAACTTGATAGAGAGTACTTTGAGAAAAAGCAAAAATAAAGGTTAAATCTTTAATTACTTTGCTGAAATTCTCAGAGTGGCTCTCATAATCTTGTGTTCTTTCAGTAGCATTTATTCATAGACTATTCTTAGAACTACCAAGAATTACAAACAATGTTTAATTGAAAAGGGAAAGAGACTTAAGTTGTAAAATAACTGAAAATGTGTTTTAAAGAACTGCGAAAAAGTTAGCTGCAGATAATGGGCTAGAGGCAAGTTGACCTTCATCCAGATGGAAACAGACACCAAGTAAATTCCAAAATGTAACTCGAAAGATGTGTGGAAAATAAATTAAGTATAAAAATACATGTCTTTTCAGGTGATGGGTCATCTTGATATATCAACTAGTCTCATTGGTCGCAGCCCGAAACAGAGTAAAGAGGAATCACAAGAGGCAGTAGTGACAGACAAGCAGCAGTGCAAGAACAGCAACAGTGAGCAGGAACAACAGCCACTGGGGTGCAGTTGCAGTGCAGGCAGTGAGAATGCTGGAGGCTGTAACAGTGTGAGTCCAGCCGACAAGACCTTTGAATGTAGAGTGACTGTACACAGAGAGATGAGTCAGTAGTCCTAGGAGGTGAAATGCATTTAGTACTATACAGTCACTTGGTGACCTCAACCTACGTCATCACTACCAGCAGCATCCTTTTTTATTCATTGCCCATAAAATGCTCTAAAAGAAGATATTGAGCATACAGCGCATATTTGGGAAATGGCTACTCTGTTCCTTTTGCATTGAATTTACTGTATACAAAATTCTATTATTATTGTTTTGCAAATAATAGTATCTCTTTTAGAAGGGACTTTCAACCACAATTTTTCCTGTCATATGTCTGGCATAGCTTTCCTATTCTGTAAGACACATTGTAACTCTGACTGCATGATTGATATATTTTGATCGTATCAACATTTTATTTTAATTCTTGCAGTTCAGTATCCTATTCTGTATGTGTTTATTATACATTGTTCAGCCTTTTACATCATTTGAGGTGTCTAGATGCAGAACCCAAGATTTCCACTTTTGATCAGAATAGGACTTATGTTTCCCCATCAGCTATCAGTGTTTCCAGCATACTGTTTCAGTAAAAGACTATTTCTAAATGAAACTAGGGGAACTCGCTTGGTTTATTCATAACAAGAGATAAATACAGGATGCTCCTCAGAAACTGTGCAAATTATCTTAATTCCATATTATGAAGTGAAGTCCAGTCCAGTCCACCCGTATCAAAGTCTGCCTATGGCAAATAGAGTCCACAATATAAAGACCTTAGACAAACTGATAGCACACTTGCTGTGCATTCCACAAATCACATCACAACTTACTTAGACCAGTCCTGGGCTGGCTTATATCCCGTATTCTGATATAATGTCATCAGTGGGCACTCCCGATGATAAACATCCTCTGGGTAGTAGCATCACAGCAGTCAACACTAATGAGCTAGTTATTCAGCTTCCATAGTAACATCTGGTGGTACTACTACATCCTCCTCCGCCTCTCCCCCCGACCGCCCCCCAACCCCCTCCCCCCACCCTGTCCCCCAAGCACTGACCTCCAAAAGACTCAGTTGGGGTGAGGTCTGGAGGAGCCACCACTGGGAAATGTGCAGGTATGTGTCCATGGGTGTTGCTGTGGAAGGCCGAGGTAGAATGAAGCATGATAGAAAATGCACGAGTTACCACGGTACTGGAGGATACACTGGGGGCAAAGAAGTAAGCAGCTGCTGGCCACAATGGTGGAGGCAAAGTTGATTTTGATGGTGCTGCTGAAGTGCATGGGTGGAGCCCACAATGTACACCATGGACCTGTGGCAAATGGAGATCATTCTGTGGATCCAGGTTGTGTGGTCTCAAACTGATTGGCCCACACCAGGGTGCCCATCCAAAAGTGAGAGGCCTGGGAATAACAGCAGTGGGTTCTGAATATCCAAGAGACTGTTCTGAGAATGACTTTAAAGCTTTTCTGCCAGGCTGTAAGTTGTTAGGAAAGTGCTTATGGCATTAGATGCAGTGTTAGACATAATTTCCTTAAGGAGCTGAGGTGTAAAACATGCTGTATGACTATCAGAGACATGATACAGTATGGTGTGAACTTTTCGAATCCGAATGTGGGTGCAAAATCATTCAAATTCATAGGAGGTAAACATCATCCCGTTACCAGAAACCAAGGTATGTGGGCAGCGTTAGCCTCCAAGGGCAAAGATTTTTCCAAGGCTGCAATAGTAGTGGTTTTTGTGACCTGAGGCATGTAATAGATAAAAGGGAACTGTTACAAGGAATCAGTCATGATCTACCACACGGAGTCCAAAAATGGACCAAATGGATAAGCTCCTGCGACTCCATGGACTGGACCAGGGAGAGAACTCCTGGGGAGGTACAGCTTGATGAGACTGACAAGCGGAGCTTCAGTCGACCAGATCCATGATGCCACCATCAATGTTTGACCACAATATATGTTGTCATACCAAAATTTTCATCCAGGACTTGCATCAATGGCCAATGTGCAGAAGACACAGCACTTACAGCCAAAGAGATGGAGGAATTGGGATGCAGCAATGGTTCTCATCCAAGACCCACAACAGAACCCCTTGGTTTAAGTGTAGTTGATGCTGTCGTGGCCAGCAGGAATGAAATTCAGGTCTGGGAGGTATGTCTTGCCATCCATGTTGTACAAAATGGGCAAGACTGTATAATGTTGGGTTCTTGCAGGTGGCAGCTGCAACATCATGATGTGTTTGTGAAAAGGTTGAAATGAATGAATCCATATCTGTGTCAAGCCAGAAAAACAGCAATTCATGTTGGTCAAAGACTGGGTTGGACCCAAGGGAAATTGGGATAACATGTCTATGTTTGTGTGTTACATTACTGCTCAATAGTGGATAGAATAACAAAAATAAGACAAGAATAGCACTCAACTCTGGAGGCATGATGCTTAAGTCTGAAGATGATGTGTAACAAATGATGATCTGTGTTGAGATAGAATTTCTGTCCACAAAGAAGTAATTTAAGTTTCTGAGCTGCATAAATGACAGTGATGGCCTCCTGCTCTGTTTAATAATGGCATTGCTGGGCAGTGGATTTGGTCTTAGAAGCATATAATATATGACACTCAGTGCTGTTGGGATATTTGAGGCTGGAATGAGCCAATAATATGGGACTGCATGTCAGTTGCTGCTAACAGAGGAGATCAGCAGCGTATGTTGTTTAACATTATGTGCACTTAAGACAATCTTTTGAAGCCTGGAAAGCTTATTCACAGAAAGGTGATCATTCAGAACGTCACCTTGGCATCGTAGCTGGTTCAGTGGGTATGGTAGCTCTGCTAGATCTGCATTGAATCAGGCATAATAGTTGATATTATCTAGAAGTCTTTTATATTTTTGGGAGGCTGCATTTTATCAATCACTGCTGAATACTCTCTTGTTGGTTCTAGTCCATTTGCCAAAGGTTTAAACCTTAAATATTTCAAGGAAGACTGCATGAAAGAACACTTGCACAGTCTGCATTTGAGTCCTTTTGCTGCACCCCTCTGGAGCAAAACCTTGAGATTGTGAAGGTGATCCTCTGGAACTGCACTTGCACTTGCATGTATGCTGCTCAGTTGGGAACACCTTGTAATAACTGATGCATAAAATGCTGACATACGACGGGACTGAAAACATTTTGAAAGGTAACTAATTATAATGGCAAAGACTATATGGCATATTTAGCAGTAAATGCAGTTGTGATGCTGCATCCAAGCAGATTTGAAAATACACCTCTGCAATGTTAATTTTACTGAGTAAAAGTATGATGGCCTAATTTTGAAGAGTTCAACCACGGTCAGAAGAGGATAAGATTCCACTTCAACATGTGTGTTTATCATTACTTTAAAATCACCCCCAATATCTCAACATGTCATTCAGTCATTCATTCACTTCTGTGTCCAGACAGAATTTCCAGAAAATAGCAATTCTGATGACCTTGTTATATGCCTTGGTCAAGTTCCATATTGTGCAAGTCTGTTCCTGTAGAGGGCATATGAGCAAGTGGCCTGAATCTTGTGTTGCTTTGCACTCGCAGGACATGCCTCAATAAGCTGGAAGGATGCCACATTTTTGCATGTAGGTCGTGCAGTGGGAATACCCACCGTAAGATGATTGTGTGATACCCTGACAGATTAGGGCAGATTGCTTCCTGAGGTTAGCTTTTCCTTTGTGGAGATGTGTGGCAGTAGCTTACTCTTCCATCTGGTGATGTGGTTAGACTCCAGTATCCCATCCAGTGGCTGAGTCCTCACAATGAAGCTCTTGATGGCTGAGCAGCAACAGTCCTTCTGACAGCTATTTCAACTATCAGGTAGAGTTTAGCTGGCTTTGTACATCCCCACAGGATTCAGACAGTATCATTGACTGCAGTTTGACCTGTTTGGTGTGAACATTTGCATACTCTATACCTGACACATGTAAAACAAGAGCAGAAGTTCTCAGGATGTGAGGACTAGCTCCGTAGGTGGTGGCTATGTTCCTTGCACTGACCATCAGCCTGGTATTATAGCAATGTTTCTTGAAAGACAGTGTACAGTAAAAGTAACAGCCTGATATACAGGTGTTGGGCGTAGTTGAAGGCTTACCTTGCTGTGTGATGTCCAGTCTACACCAGGATTCCCTATTCCATATGTGCACATCTGAATCTTGTTTGGATTTCACCTTAGATGATTGACCTCATAGAAGTAGTCAACTTTTTTTCTTTGTCTACAAACATTGTCCCATGGGCAGCCACTAGTGTATCATCAGCTTAGATGACTTGCTGGAAATGTTTTTTAATGAGCTGATCATTGGTGTAAATATTAACAAGCACAAGAGTGAGCACACTGTCTCGAAGTAGGCCATTCTTTCGCATTCACCATCTGCTTTTCTTAACCTGGAGAAAGACCCGGTATCTTCTATTCTGCAGGAGACTGCCTGTGAGGGATGTTAGTTGTTAATCTCTGGTGAATTGGTAAATTTTCGTTGCCACCACTTTTGTAAAAGGCAAGTTACATATGGACTAGTGAGAACTCACCTGGTTTATTAACAACTAGAGAAAAGTACAAGATGCTCCTTGAAACAGTGCATGCTATCTTAAGTCTGAATTACATAGTAAAATCCAGTCCACTTTGTTCAAATTCTGGTTATGACAAACAGAGGCCACAATATAAACACTTCAGTCAAAACAGTAACACAATCACTGCACGGTCCACAGATTACACCTCGACTGACTCAGACCAGCCCTGCGCAGGCTTATACAGTAGTCTGGCACAACCTTGTCAGAGAGTGCTCCTGACAACAAGTGTCCTCTGGGTAGTTGTACCACAGTTGTGAACAGTAACATTGGACCAGATATTTGGTTTCCATAGTGACATCAGGTGGCACCATTACTATTGTCATAGGGTAAAATTCCATTTAATTTAGTTATTGTAATGGGCATTCAGTTCTGGTCAAGGCTGTTCAAGTATTTGTTGAGGTCTATATACGGTAATAATATAAAAAGCAAATAAGACAGAATTTTGCAACACTGATTTATTTTACCATGACAAGTGTGGGCCATACCTCTTAAAGATAATGTCATACAATTTGTATAAAAATCACTTTACTGTTATGATAATATTTCTTATCCCAGATGATTACCATCTCCAACTTAATACATAACATAAAATGTGTGGAGTATCTCTCTTGAACTCAAATACACAGTATATTTTATATTACTTTATACAAAGAATACACACTCCACATAATACTGTAGTCATAACCAAGCCAGTGTAACTTGCATGATGTAAGCCACTATCTGTAAACGGAGTTTCTCGCGCAATACATCATTGCAAAATAAGTCATTGATACAAAGAAATTTTGGCTAGATGTGTTTGTTTTCCCCTCTGAGGTCCACAGTCATCAGAGATAAACAAGGGAAATTTGTTTCCACATCTCCTTAAGATCAGTCACAAATAACTTCCTTTGAAATGGGCTAGTTTGGAAACAAATCCAGAATTTTCTAAAATGGAAACAGTTTTCATGAAGCTGCAATATCATCTTATTCAAGCTGCCATGAGAAAGATTTTGCTTAAATATGTGCTAAAATTTTGATCCTCATAAAGCACAAAACTTTTTATTTTTATTTAGTGGTCTGAGATCACCAAGTTTTCTTCAGATATGTCTAGATTTGGGTTGATGGATAATCTATTTGCAGAACTAGCCTTGTTTCTGAGTAACTCATCAATTTAAGTTATAAACAGCTTTCATCTGTAATTATTTCTCCTTATTTATTCAGTTCATTTAAGTATCAATGAATACAGCAAAAGATAATGCTGATTGCCTTCATGCATCTAACTTTTGTTCCTGCACTTCAATTAACTGGTAGACTTGATATTGTGTTACATAGAGATATTGTTATGTTATTGTGTTTACTTTGTGTTACTGCTCTTCTAAGATGCTAATCAAATCAAATATCCTTCCATTTAAAATGAACTGGTTTCTTCTAGATCAAATACACAGAAATTATGAAAATTATTATCTTGTTGGATCACTCATAAAACAATAGTAAGCACATAATGGCTTTTTATTCTGAGAAAGACATGTTTCATGTTGAAACATATATAAGCAATGCACTGATTTTATCTATGAAGATTAGTGTACAGAGGCAAGGTGAAGAATTGCAGAATACTGACACACAGACTTAAGTTATGGTATCACAAATCATAACTTTTACATCATAAGCAAAAAAAACTGTAAGAAATATATTATGCTGAATTATGAGGCATGAACATATGACATTGTAAATTGCAGACAGGAATAAGCAAATGTATGGTGTTACCAATATTAATGGTTGTTGCATGGAAAGTGCACTGTGTAGCAACTGAATTCCTTTTGTGTGTGTGTGTGTGTGTGTGTGTGTGTGTGTGTGTGTGTGTGTTAAGCTACATTATAGATCATCTTACTTTTCATTTTGTAAAAAAATGTTATCATAAACAACATTTTTTCAGTTGGTCATAGTCTGATTAATACACATTTTCGTGACAGTATCCAAGCTCCACAATAATTTGTAAAAACACACACACTTTTCAGTTAACAAAATTTAGATTGTATAGAGCACATCAAATAGCTCACATATTTTTCACTTTTTTGTGAGATAGTTGCTTTTCTTGTCTATGTTGTAGCTTCACATTTAATCAGTAATAATACTTATTATTTACTGTATCTGTTTTTAAGACAATAGCAAATCAATGTTAAAGCTGAAAATAAATGTGATATTTTTAAAATAAATATTATTTACAGAAATGTTTATTGCTGAGTTGAAAAACTAGTAACTGAAAAAAATCTGAGTAGACAAGTTGGTATTTTCATAATTATTATTTAAATGATTATTGATGTAACTGTGATCTAGACTGTAGAACCTAGTACAAATCTCTCAGAACAATCAGAGAAAATTATTCACGGCTTCAAAGCTATCATCTATGTCAAGCTTCCACTTGTGAAATATCTTAAACACTTATCTATTAAAAAGAGAAAAAGAAATAGATACTCTCCTTATGAATTAAATGACCACATATTAAGTGCAATACATTATACAGATAATTTCTTTTTTGTCATGTTATTTTTTCAAGCAAGCAAAATCAGTTAGTATCGTTTTTTTACATACAAATGTAACCACTCCTTTTATGAAATTGAAGGATTCACCTAATTATGAAACAATTTATATCATGAGCATATTTTTTTTTAATCAGAGGAAGATACTATTTTTCACCTAAAAAGAAAAGAAAGAAAAAGAAGTCGGCTCACCTGTAGAGGTAGAAAATTGCATATTTCAGTGTTTACAAAAAGCATAGGTCTAGGTATTCACTTAAGACTGAACAAATTGTATGTGAATTGTTTCTCACAGAATATGCTTGTCTTAACTCCCACAAGCACTTCTCAGTTTTTAATTTATTTAGCAAACAATTCCTAGTTTTGTTACAATGTGCTATGATTAATTATTACAGGATGTGTGTACACTGTGATTCCAAATTTTCAAAAGTACAAGTTACAAAAGGCAGTAGATTATTATATATCTCTTCTTCATCCCTAAGATTCTTGAGATGGAAAAGAATAGCCACCCACCATTCCCAAATAGTTTGGAACAATAAGAAGTTGAGCTCCGCGTGGAGACCTACTGGTACTCTCACCTTTAGAGTACCAGATGCCTATCACCCAGCTGAGATAATGATCTTATTAATGCAATAGTGCACAGAACACATGTTATCCTTAATATGAATTGTATACTGCTGGCTATTCATTTTACGACACTAAGAAGTATAGCAAATGATGAACTCTTACTTATTTTGCACATACAGTATAGTAGGAAGAGTACATGATTAAAATACAGACTGTTTGGGTGTTTATTGGGTACCAAATTTAGTGCACAGAGCTAGCAACTCTGGCAGCAATGATGCTCCTATTACAGCAAGTTCAAATGAGCTGGTATGAGAGATCGTGCTGTATACTCAATGGTACCCCATCCCTTCACATAAGGTGCGGACCTGTATGACTAAGGTGAATGCAATATATGAACATTCACCATTCTTGAAGTCTCCAGTCACACATATGTCCGTTGTAGTGCTGTAACCACAACTGCAACTTGGGTGAAATGACAACTTGGCCCCACTTCTGTGTGCAGTGTTGTTTTGGATATCATTGTTAGCATGCCTCTCTCTGCTGTTTCATCAAGAGAAAGCACAACAGTACTCACCATACTGACTGTCTGTGGTGCTCCAGAATTGGTCACACCATCTGTATGAGATTTATTCTATATTCATATGACAGTTGTGGGATCACTACCAATATGTGCAGCAGTATCACCGAACAGTGAACTGCAGTCTCAATAGGTCACAACTCTGCCACTTTCAAAGCTTGAAATGTGATGTCTCTTCTTCTTACAGAAGGCACAGCATGAAATTCTCACATAATGACTCAAATTAAGAATGAGAAATTCACTGCATAATGTTTACTTACATATGGAATGTAGATGGTGTTACTGCTGCTTTGAGTGGTATAGCTGAAATGCTAATCATTCGTGGAACATTTCATGAAAATTTGACATTTATTGCATGCTGTCTACATGGTGTTGCAATTTTAATGGCCAGCAATATATACCACAAGATGCATACAATAAGTAATGGAACACATTTTTGTTTCTGAAAACTGGTTGGTTTTATTTAGCATTCCAATATACCATATTGTTCCCCACTCATTTGGTAACAAACTCCCAATTTTTCATCATAATCTCCGTTCAATGAAATGACCTTATGCCACCTTACTGAAAGGCCTGTATGCCCACCTGGTGTCACTCTTCTGGTTGAGACTGGAGCCAATGTCTTGCTGCATCAATAACTGCTTTTCATCCACATACTGCTTCCTGCAGGGTGCATCCTTCATTAGGCCAAACAAATGGAAGTTGGAAGGTGCGATTTCCAGGATGTATGATGTAAGAAGAAGAACAGTCCAGTGAAGTTTTGTGAGCTCTCAGTTGTGCAGACCTGTATGAGGCCTTGTGTTGCCATGGAGAAGAAGTTTGTTTGCATTTTTGTGGCAATAAACACATTGAAGTCATTTCTTCAGTTTTCCTGAGGGTAGCGCAATACACTTCAGAGTTGATCATTGCACCATGAGGAAGGGCAACACAAAGAATAACCTCATAAGAATCCCAGAAGACCATCGCCATGAATTTACTGGCTGAGGGTGTGGCTTTGAACTTTTTCTTCGGAGTAGAGATGGTGTGGCAGCACTGTACAGATTGCTGTTGTGTTTCCAGTTTGAAGCAATGAAGCCATGTTTCATCACCTGTGATGATGTTCAACAAAAGATTGTTATGATCAGCCTCATAATGTACAAGCAATTCCACACAGATGGTCCTTCATTGCTCTGTATCGTCTTCTGTTAGGCAGAGAGGAGCCCAGTCGGCACACATCTTTGAGTACCCCAACTGGTGGATGAGTACCAACAGAGACATCCAATTGTGCAGTGAGGTGTTTGATTGTGATCTGTCGATCACCTCAAATGAGAGTGTCCACATGGTTCAACATTGCAGAAGTTACAGGTGTGCGTGGCTGGCCAACACATGGGAGAGTGGACAGGTTTGTGTGACCTTATTGCAATGATACAGACACCTTGCCCAATGACTCATTGCACTTTCGTTCACTGCCAGGTCTCTGTAGACATTCTGCAAGTGCCTGTGAATATCTGTGATGCTCTGTTTTTCTGCCGAAAGAAACTCAGTGGAATGCACCTCTGCTACAGACACCATTTTGAACGCTATGTGTAGCACCACTATCGGAACTTAATGAAATATTCCCATTGCAGCCCCTATAGTTTCATGATGTCTCACAACAAGTTCTGCAGTTTTTCAGCTGAAATTGACCAACGAAGAGTGTGTTGCATTACTTATTGAACACCCTTCATACGTTTCAAACAAAGGGTTGCTACAAATATGTACAAGAAGAATGGTGAAATCTGAGACTTGTGAACTACTTGGAAATTGTGGTAATGGCAAATTCCAAAATTTATTCAATCTCTGGTAAGTATAAGTTACATTTTGCAAGCAATATCTTTCATAAGCAGACTATAGTTTTCCAGTGTCGTACCAATCAGTTAAACCATGTCATTTGTTTTACTCACAACAGAACCTGCATAATCATTTCACTTCATATCTTCTTGCACTGTTGCTCCAAAACATTTGTATGACTTAAGACACTCCATCTGTACTGTATTAGTCATTAGGTCACATACTACTATGGTTCGTGAAGTGCACAACTTTACATCTTTCTTCATTAATCTGTAGTTGGCATGGCATCAAACAGGGATTTCCCATGATTTCTCTAAATCATTTAACAGAAATACTGGGATAGTTTCTTTGATAATATCACTGTCAATACACCGTACCCCTACCCCACCCTTCTTCACCTGTTTTCAAGTGAATTACTTTCTCATTTTTAAGGACTATGCCATAGATGAGATTATGGGGAATGGGAATACAGATAACTGTATACACAACAAACTGTTCCCATAAATGTCAGTATATACATATATTTTAGCACAAAGAAAGATACATCTGTACACTATACAAGGTACAAAGGCTGACTGGAACATTAACATGGCGGCTCATCAGAGCAGTTAGAGTTCAAATTCATGCTTTACTGGTCAATGTGACCTATCAACTACACAAGATGTTAAATTCTAATTTATTAGTACCTATTTTCTCTGGCACATAATCTGTATGTTGGATACAGGCAATAATAAAATAACAACACAGACACCCTACTATCATAGCAAGAAGAGGTATGTGCATTGTTCCCAAAGTTAATTAGTGAGTACTGAATTCTCCATTTATCTAGCAGTTTGCTCTGATGAAACATATGAGTGAAATAAGGAAACATATAGCACACATTCCCATTTTATTAATGGAATCAACACTATAGATTTAATATCAGATCCAACATATATTGTGTACAACTTTTGTAGGTTGTATTTATTTTCACAGGTGTTTTGTCACTGTATCTATTTCTGCATTACATTAGTTATTATGTTAGCATGTTACATAATAATACAACATTTTCTTAAAATTCTCATTTTAAGATAATTGAAGTTGCCACCAATCACATTTAAAAACAATATATCCACTGATATATTTTCTTTATTGCTTGTGAAATACTAATTTATGCTTATATATAGTTCACAGTTACCAACATAGTAAATGTACTTGAGTCACAGCATAAAAATAATGTACATTATTTGGAATGTAGTGAATGCCCACTGAAGAATGGACAGGAGACACTCATAACACTCAAGAGTATGTTCAGGATTCCTTCTCAGCTAAGTCTTCAATGGTGATGGCATACTTGTTGTGGAAACCACCCACATTGCTCTCAACCTCAGCATGACCATTAGGGTTCACCTGTGGGCCATTGCCAATTGTCTCTGTCTCCTCACTGGAAAAACCCACATAAAGGTTACATCACTGTAGGCAATAAATTTTCAGCAAAGTGCTACATGACAAATATTTGACATTTAACTTCTTTTGTTAGTGAAGCATTTGTGCCATTGAACATTTTGTTAAGGAAAATTTCATCATCTTTATAAAGCCACATTTATGTGATCAATAATTGTATGTATGTGGCAGGACTTGCTCATTCGGTGATGAAAATCCCACCACAGCTAACATCCTTTGCAAAAATTAACCATTAACCAAACTTTCTTCGTAAACAATTTATCAGTCTGTGATGACAAAAGAAGAGTTATAAATGCATGTAAGGAGAATAAGATATGCCAGAGGAAGATTCAGATTTGTACTTAGAAGAAATAAGAATCTTTTGCATGGTTCTTTATGCTGCACAATATGTTTTTAAATCTGCAATATTAACTACCAGTGGTACCAAGTATGCATTATTTTGAATGATATCTAGAGTCAGTTTCTGTACTACAAGAACAAAAATATAAAAATGTATATTGATGTGTTGCACCTATATTGTATGCAGGATCCCTGTAATTGTTATTTGTAACCGTGTGACCTGTGATATAATTCTCTTTAACTCACCACACTTTTCATGAATCTGAGGTCGATTGTGACCAATCAATTCATATGAAATATACTACTTCAGATAACAACTGCTTTGTTCATCATAAACTAAATTCTTTGTAGAAAACGTTGGGTCTGATGTAGCATACCAGACACTCTTGGTCACTACATAAAATGGGTTGAAATTATTCATCCTTTAACCTTATTCATCTTTTTGCTCCATTTACTTTATCAGCTTTCCTTGTCTGATTAAAGTTTTTGTAATTGGATTCTCTTTTAGAAATTATCACTAATGATACAAGAGGACACCACTGATCTTAATGTTGAAAGTTTTTTTTAGAAAACCCTTTGAAGCAGTACTTCACTTCTGACAAATAATTTCATGTAAAAGATGGAGCTTTAATTACTATTAGTTATTTTAAACATCAGTAAAGACATGTCAGTAACTTTCATTATACTTTGCATAAGCAAAATCCAATTATAATTTCATTAATCCTCTGAGAAATTGTTTGATGTACAGGGGATAGGCAAAATAATGTGAACATTGTAATTACTTGGGAATGGTTTATTAATAAGGGATTGGACCCCATTTGCCTGCAATGCAGGTGTGATACTGCTTGGAAAACTGGTATACAATGACTTCAAAGTCTCCAGTGGAATGTTATGCCACTCTTCAATCAAAACCTCTTCTAACTCCTCACATGTTCATACCACTTGAGTCTTTTAGTTTTCACACTATTGGTTTAATGATGATCTGATATATTCTTGTTTTTCCTGCCTGGATAGTAACTTAGGTCTTGTGGTGTTATGTGTGGTTCCTAGACATCTTCACCCAGCTCAATTTCTTGTTATGATCTCTTGTTCTATAAGGTTTTGTTGGTTGATGTTGACACTGAGGTATGTGAATGTGTCTATCTTTTGTATTGCTAAGCTTCTGATTGTTAGATGGTTTGATCCTAACTGAGCTCTTTAATAAACATTATAAACACATTTTGCATGCAACCAGAACCAGCAGTTTGTGAGGGATTTCCAATGTTTGCATTAGTAGCCATCAGCATAACTTCAATTTACACAATACTTAATTTGAATCATTAGACATGTCATATTCCTATGTCTGGCTTGTCTGAAGTCAAAGGAAAGATGCCGCTAGTTCCTAGCATAAAAGCAGCAGCCTCACATGAAAAGGGGGGGGGGGGGAGGGGGTGGTCTTTTGTGGGTGTGACATTTGCAAGGGTGGTTGTTGTAGTTAGTCTGGCAGAGCTTTATCAGATGGCAGATGTGTGTATCTTTATGAGATGGCACTGCATTGTTTTTGGTTAGGGCGAAGGTGGCTCACTGACGTAGCAAATCAGTCATTCAGTGCACTGAACTGTTGTCTGCATGGCGAAGTTTTTGTTTCTCATTTATAAAACTTGAAGATAGCTTTACACATGTATATGAAGCTGTGGACCTGCCACCTGGACAACAAACAACTACAAGCTAAGTATATTCACAGGATTTGTGTATTTGGGATTCTATATTATTAATTAGGGCTTGAGTTAATGCCAATAAACGATGAGTAGATATCAAACTAACATGGTACTAATGCAGAATGCTTACTTCCATTCTACTAACAGAACTGGATATATCAAAAGGAAAACACCAAATGCACAATTTGACATATGATTTATGTAAATATGGCTTGCTCCTTAGCATTGGACATTATGAGTTTAGTAAGGTGGTTTTAAATACAGAAACTGGTAAAGTAAATTGCTGTCTCTATTTCAACCCTCAGGCCTGTGAGAACGCAATGCAATACTTTACTTGTTTACACTACATTAGCATACACTGATGAGCCAAAACATTTTACCCACTGTCCACTAGAAGACTGAATGCCACCTGGCACACGCTGCAGAAAGGAATGTATATGAGTGGAGTAGGGGATAAATAGGGACTCATTCTAGTGACAATACAGGTCACAATTGGGGAAATCTACTGACATAACTGACTTTGACAAAGTGAAGGGTGTTATGGTCCAGTGGTTGGAAATGAAATGAGCATCTCAGAAACTCTCACTAAAAGCCTTAAAGATATATATCTACACAGTAAACATCACTGACTAAAAGTGAGGCATTGTAAAGTGAGCCATCATGACAGGAGGCCACACAGTTCATGAACTCATTTCTTAAACTTCCTGTGAGGCACTGAAATTATTACAAAAGTTTTGTATCGTAAGACAAGACTTTAAAAAGCATCAAGACATTTCCATAAGATTTGTCTATGTAGAAAAAGTGGTTGACAATATAAAATAGTCTAGTTATTTGAAATTCTCAGAAATATATATATATATATATATATATATATATATATATATATATATATATATATATATATATATATATATAAGCTATAGGGAAAGAGGAGTAATATTCAGTATGTACGAGAACCAAGATGGAACAATAAGGATGCAAGACCAAGAGAGAACTGTTCAGATTAAAAAAGCCATGAAGCTCAACCACCAAATTATCTGCAAGGTGGGCGCCGCAACTCTTGATACGCGCCCGCACACATGTGCCGTTGCCATGGCAAAATTACAAGAACTAAGGTACGAATTGTTGCCACACCCGCCTTATCCACCTGATATGGCTCCGCTAGACTTCCGTCTCTTTCCAAAACTGAAAATTTTTCTTGGTGGACGAAGATTCACTTCAAACGAAGAACTGCTAGCCGGAGTTGACAACTACTTTGCAGGCCTGGAGGAAACTCATTTTCGAGATGGGATCAAGGCACTGGAACATCGTTGGACCAAGTGCATTAATCTACAAGGAGACTACATTGAAAAATAAAGCATTTCAGTGATGTAAGTACTTTTTTTCTATTCCGCACCGAGAACTTTTCAAGCAATCCTCGTACATGATCGTTTTGGTAGTCCAGGTGTTCTGATGTGAAGAGGAATAATTTTGTTGCGGCATACTGACCTGCAAATCCTTAAACACGGTTTGTTCACTGGTCAACGTTATTGTGACACTGTACTTTTTACCCACATGGATCTTTTCAGGGGAGCACTCATCCCTAACGCCATGTTTATGGGCGACAATCTGCCACTGCATCAAATTGCACAGGTGGAGTTGTTCTTGAAACAAGAGGATATTTGGCAAATGGATTCGCCTGCCCATTCCCCAGATATAAATCCTATTGAGCACTTGTGGGATACATTGAGAAGAGTTACTGCAGCACGTCACATGTACCAATGACTATCCAGAAGCTGTCAACTATGCTGGTGAAGGACTGGAACTCTGTACCACAAGAACTCATTGCCAATCTTATTACCACTAGAACTCATTACCAATCTTATGGCTAGGATGGGAGCACGTTGCAGAACATACACTGCTGACCGTGGTGATTAAGAAGCATGTAATGTCCAGGGAACCATCATAAATCGCAGTGACTTCATTTATTTACTGTCTTTGAATAAAAGTATAATTTCTGTTCATCTCATTGCGTATTTCTTTAAGTTATTTCTTTACTATGCTGCAGCAGTTCTTCCTATGTATGGCCCAAGATTCAACCTGAAATCTCATTGACTGGAGCAGAACTGTCTTCAGTGATGAGTCCCACCTCGAACTGTAGCCCAATGACCAACGAAGATGCGTCTGGAGACGTGTTGACAGCGGTGAGATACAAGCTTCACTGTCGTGCGCCATACGGCCCGACAACGAGGAGTCATGGTCTGAGGTGGCATAGCGGTAAGTTGACAATATTCTCTATTTTCTTACACTTAATGGAAAGCCATACTAGATGTACATTTTAGCAAGATAATGCCCACTCGCACACGGCAAGAGTTTTTATTGATTGTCCTCGTGCTTGCCAAACCCTACTTTGACCGGAAAGGTCGCCGGATCTCTCCCCAACCGAGAACGTTTGGAGCATTATGTGGAGGACTCTCCAACTAGGTCGGGAGTTTGACAATCTAACGCAAATTTGGACACAATTTGGCACCACATCCCTTGGCACGACATCCAACTACTCTATTAGTCAATGCCAAGTCGAATAACTGCTTGAGCACATTACTGGCCTGCTCAATTTGTGAAGCTCTTTCTCGTGAATAAATCATCCAGTTCATCTGAAATTTTAATCATTTATCTGTCTGTACATGTACGTCACACCTACCGATTTCCATCCCATTCAGACAATTCCTTCATGGTGCGTTGTTTTACAGTGTCTTTTTAGTGTCTGATCTGCTATGCTAATCCCCTCGAATCACCTGATTTAATTTGACTACAGTCCATTACCATTGTTTAACTTTTTAATTTGTGTTATAACCTCTTTTCAAGACACTGCACAACATATTCTGCTGATAATCCAGGTACTTTGCTGTCTTTGACAGAACTGCAATGTCATCGACAAACCTCAAAGTTTATTTTTTCTATCTGAACTTTAATTCCGTTTCCTAATTTATTTTTGCTTTTCTTCACAGCTTCTTCATTGTAAGTGCTGCATAACATCGGACACATCCTTCAACCCTCAGTCCCTTGTCAACTACTGCTTCCCTTTCTTGTCCTTTGAATCTTACAACCACAATCCGGCTTCTGTACAAGTTGTAGATAACTTTTTGCTCCCTATATTTTACCCCTGCTACCTACAGAATTTGAAAGAGTGTTTACCAGTCATCACTGTCAAAACTTTCTCTACGTCTACAAATGCCATAAATGTAGGCTTTTCTTCAATCTATCTTCTAAGATAAGTTGTAGGATCAGAATTGCCTTGCGTGTTCCATGCATTTCTTCGGAATCCAAACTGATCTTACTGAGGCCAGTTTATACCACCTTTTACATTATTCCGTAATTAATTCGTGTCAGTATTTTGAAACCATGATATTAAACTAGTGGTTCTTTAATATTCACGCATCAATCAACACGCGTCTTCATAACTGTAATTATTACGTTCTCCTTGTAGTGTGAGCATATTTCACTTGTCTGATACAAAGGTTTTCAGAAATAACTGCAACCAGTCGCCTTTTCTTACGCTTCAGTTTGTATTATGCCATGACCAGTTTCGAGTCACCTAGCGACTCACCATCAGACGGTAAAAAATTTTAATGATTGATTGTAGGACTGTAGGTTCAATCGTGGTACGCACATTACTCTGGAATGCATAATTTATGTTTTCCGGTTATGTTAAATCTGCACCTCTATACAGTTTGTGCGACAGGCAACAGTCCCGCCTGGGAATATGCGTTCCAGAATAATGTGTGCACTACGTTTAAAACGTGGGTGCTAATGGCAGAAGAAAGGGGCGAGGATTCTCAACATCTATTATGCGGTCGCATAATCGAAAATTACTGTGAATTTGCTATGAAGCGACATTACAGTACCATGCAGAAAGTTAAAAATTTAGCTGACAATGAAAGAGCAAAAAATTACATTGATCGACAAACGGGATTCATTGTTCTCTACATCAAGGAGCATCTTGTGCTAAATTTTCTGGCATGGAACACGTGAAGAAATTGGTGGTATGGCTAGTAAAATTTATGAAATCTCACACATTTTTCGATAACCATTTGCAAAAGTTTTTGGTGGAACTGAACGAACAATATGGAGACTTCACATATTACTGCGAACTGCGTTGGTTAAGTCAAGGGGCATGCCTGGAACGATTGTTCAATTTATGAACGAAAAAGGATGCAGGAACGAAGATTAAAACATTCGGAATGGATTGAAGACCTCGCATTTTAGGCAGACTTGACTGCACACTATTCACGTAAAACACTGCAAGGTGAGGAACTACGTATTTCTAATTTGATGGGGGTGCATTTAAAAAGAAAATTGCATTTACTAGGGACAAATTGTGACAAACTCAGTCCAGTTCCCTAAGCTTACTAGCGTTAAAGAAAAACGATATTTGAAGAATTCATTGTGGTTTGAAGGAATTACACAGGTAGTTTTCTGAACGTTTTGTGGCCACTTATCGATCTTACATCTATTTCCGGGCTGTTTTCGAGAGATTTTGCCGTTGAAAGCGCCGCTGTGAATGTGGACAGTAACTTATTGATCTGCAATGTAATTATCGTTTTAAAGACAAATCCTTTTACGTTAAAACTTTCCCCACGCCTGCCTAATAAAGCCGCAAAATTGCTACAATATTTCGATGAACATAAGAGTGTAAAAGAACTTTTGTCGATTTTAAAACAAAGTAATTCACAATTACGTAGCAACCTGAGTGCGAAAACTGTGACATTCACCCCATTTACATGGTGCTCCCAAAACCGGATTTCGTAAACCGATTTCGGAATACCGCTTCCGGGTGGTCATATAAACACTTCAAAATCGATTCTGGAAATCCGCTTCTAGTGGTCGGATTTCCAGTTCCGCAATCGATTTTCGCTCCCATGTAACGGGAACCGGTTTTGTAACGTTCTTGGATTGTCAAGTTACCTCTTATTTGCAGAATGCTGTTAATATAGACTTACTGCGTTGTAAAGGAGAAGCAGAAATATTAGAATGAGCACGAAGCTGTCTACGTGTAATATTTAAGTGAAGAGAAATAACGATTGTGTTGACTAATCAGGAACTGGATCAGATGTTTCCCAGAAGCCAAATTTAACTGGGCTAGCAAATCCGAATCAGACCTTAACGTGAAACACGACAGCGAAAAAAGGTTTCCGAAATTTGCTTTTCGTCTTTCGGAAGTGTGTCGCATGTAAACGTAGTGATTGTCTGTGTCTGTCCGTATCTATACCAGATAAAAATTATTTTATGCTTTCAGCGATCCAAAAATAATTCAATAAAAGTGGCAATTTGGTTTATTTGTTATATGTGTTGTTGAGAAATGCGAAATATAGAACCAGATCGTATGCAGTGCGACTGCACTGCCATTTAATCACGACATTCCCACAGTTTCCCCCTCTTCACGATCACAGTATGCCGTTGCGAGTGAGGAAATGTTTAATTACAGACCGATTAAAATTACTTAGAAGATGACGTCTGTCATTTGCCGCTACAACGTTGCCATATCGACTGCCGCCTAACTCTCGCTTATAGGTGACACACTACACATTAGATAACAAAAGCTGCTGGGATGTATGATCGAAATGCGAAATGCTCTGTCGACAGCTGATTTTAAGCGATCAATGACTGAACTGCGGCAGACAACGAGTTTCGTAACCCTGAATTCAAACTCCTGTCCTAACCTATCCACAGCATCGTGGAGTGCAATGTATCTGAGCAAACGGCAGTCAACACAACTAAAATCACGATCGCTTTGTTCACGGCGATTAAGGCTAACCCTTAAGAGTAAATTCAAGACTGAAAAATTTCTGTTTCAGTTCTGAAAGCAGACTGCAATTTCTCGCTATCATTGGCTATCTCAAACTATCCTCACACTGGCTATACGAGCTGCCGCATTACCAACCGACGAGTAGTCCTGTTTGGCACTTCGTTGCACATTATAGGCCACACACGCAGATTTCAAACTGTGTTATCGATAGCTACGATGCCACGGCGTAGGTGCAAGATCATAGGTTGGCACTACGACGCCGACAGACGACAGCGCCCTCTAGCCGGCGCTGTGCAGCTCTACGAGCGCCGCTCCAGATTCAACCAATTTGATTCCGAGTAGACGACCAAGTAACATTGTTTCTATTTCATAGTGGGCGAGCCACTTCAGATTTTGCCTGTGTACCTTCTAGCCGATTTTTGATTGATGTACAGCTTCGCACCTACGCGCGTATCTGTCAGCCAAAGTTAAGTAAAAGAGTTAAAACCCATACGCAGTACCGAAGCATTTCATCTTTTCTGCCCCTACTCACTTCCAACATTCGGCCTACCCTTCACTTTACAGGAGCAGACCCACGCGCCGCCTTCCAGGAGGGATACAAAAGAAACGAAACAAAAATGATAGGAAGAAAAATGAGAGCAAATAAAAAAGTGAATACGATGATGAAAATGATGTGGTAAAGTATTAAAAAATAAAATTACATTTAAACCAATTAATTGAATAAAATAATAAAGTCTTTTAGTTAGATTTATAAATAAAAAACTTCGCTGTGTCAGATGAGATTCGAAGCTACGATCTTCTCCATGTCAGGTTGTGATGTTAACCACTGCACTACGCCACCAGTGTAGTTGTTAAAATATGACTCTCATGTTCCAGTAGCAACGCAGAATTTGCAGCCTTAAAAAATTCGTCTTCACGCAACGTTGAGCGAAGTATATCTATTGTCGTCCGTTATCTATGATTATAATAAGTGAATCACTTCTTGTGTGGGAGGATCCAATAGCGTTTGTTTAGTGCTGTATATGAAACGTATGTATCTGGTTAGCATCGTTGTGTGTCTGTCGCTTTTGGTGTGGTTATCATGTGTAATGAGATACAAAATGAAAGGGGCACACCCAGCATTTGGAATCCAAATACATCAAGAAAAAAAATCGGTCAAGGAATTGGAAGTGAACTGACCAATTATTGTGACAGTTTGGCAACAGCGAATGGTTCGAGCGTGACATTGAGCGCTCTGATTGGAGGAAACCACCTCCAAAGCGCGAAGCGTCAACTTTTAAGTAATTTTAATCAGATTATAGGCTGAGCACTATGGCACTCGTGCCAGCGTACGGGTCGCGAGCTGAATCAAATGGTTCAAATGGCTCTGAGCACTATGGGACTCAACTGCTGTGGTCATAAGTCCCCTAGAACTTAGAACTACGTAAACCTAACTAACCTAAGGACAGCATACAACACCATCATGAGGCAGAGAAAATCCCTGACCCCGCCGGGAATCGAACCCGGCAACCCGGGCGTGGGAAGCGAGAACGCTACCGTACGACCACGAGATGCGGGCCGAGCTGAATCCTTGGCCGCCACTGTTCTAGATGTAGACTTTGTCACGGCAGAGGATGTTGTGGCGGGCTCTATCAGACCAATTAGAAGATTAATAACTAAAAAAAATCTTACTCTTGTTTAATATTTCTGGCTTAGTCAGCCATCATATTAGGCTCCAAGAAGCTGTTCCCAGAGTTGCAAGAAGATGACGAAATGTGGTGTGAGGTACCTGTGGCAGATGTTAGATTCGGTACCATTCCCGTGAGAAAGACCGCCTGCATAATGCTACTGCTCTGTGATTGGCTGCTGTATTCGAAACAAGGGCGCCGAAACGTTAACGTATAGCTATTATTATTAGTTAAACTACTCACTGGAATGACTTCACTTTTTAATATAAATATCTCTCAACAGTTGACTATCAATCAGTCATTTTAGCATTATTAAAAACAATTTAAATCAAAAACAAAAGACTGACGAAATTGCAGACGAAGCACTTTGGAAGCGTTCTGGTCACGCCTTTTCTGGTACGGCGCGCGAAGTGTTTCGGGCTGTTCGTCGCTCTGGATTAGGCAGTCGAGAAGAACAGACATGTTGTCCATCGCAGAATGTGTTTGCCAGTATTCAGTATTAAAAGATTCGCTCCGGTAGTCATGAGACACAGACACGTGCCACAAATAGTGTAGAGATACATTTTCGTAAATATTGTGTTTGATCATGTACTTTGCTGTATCAGAAGGTGTTGTGTTAAGATCATGTAGTCTTCTCGTGTGGCTATATTAAAATGCGCGAGGGACATCCCAAAGAAGTGATACATTATTTCAGAACAGAACCTTGCCAAAAGTCAGTTTCAGCCTCAAGATACAGAACCTACTATCTGCGTGCTGTTTCCTGCGCTGGGGCATCAACTTGAAGACAGCAGGTTAGTGAACTATAACAGAACCTTCGTAATCCACACAGTGCAGTGGGAACAAGTACAGTTCAATTCTTTTATCTTGGCGGCTCGCGCATGCCCGCCCAGACGCGGGAGATTGCTGCGTTGCCAGATGCAAATGACGCATGCGCCAAGAGAAGCAGCGCCGTAGTATAGTGTAGTTCGCAAACTTACGTTTAGGGGGGAGCGCGCAGTTTATGAAGTAAAGCCACCACTGCCGCATTAACCCTTTCGCTGCTACAGAGACGTGCTCCCCGCATTCCGCGCAGACACATGGTGTTCCGACTGCTTTGACACACTTATCAGTCGATTTCACAAAAACTATTTGGCCCAATAATTTGATTTTTACACATTTTCTTGACTGATACCTTCCCCCCATAAATGACTTAATTTTTGTTTCGATGTTCAACGCAGTTATTGTGCAACATTAAATGTAGTAAACCATTGCACAAAATTTTGAAGAGTTTGCAGAGGTAAAAGTCCATAGCATATACTTTCCGTTTGGTCGATTTTAGTTGCCACAATGTTGAGAATGAAACGTGGACAAGATACCCAAATTTCATATAAAATTTAATGTATAACAATATCTCATTTAATTTAAGTACCAGATAGGTGTCGTATGTAATATTGAGAAATATTCCGTCTTTCGGGACTGTAATAAAAGTTTTATTTATACCAGACTCATTTCGCTTTTTTCTACAAAGTTGGCGAAGTACACAAAACTGAATTGTGGACGTAATAAAACACAGAAACTAAAATATATTGTTAGTGAGACGCAGTGCACAAACAATTTGTGTTTGTCAGAATGGACAGCAAATACTTGCCACAACCTAGATCAGTCGACGAAAACATTGAATATGATGATGTTGCCAAAGCAGCGAAGCAAAGAATTGTGTCAGACAATCAAGTAGCTCGGCAACGTACGAGCTGAAACTCTGCTCTAAATAATCCTCTTAATACTGTCGCAAAAGAATATATCTCACTATGAATAGTAAAACAGCGACTGCAGAAGAGAAGATATACAAACAAAACAGATAACATGAATATTGTATGTGTGCCTTTTCATTGTTTTTAATTACTGTGAAAAGAAATATTGGAGGACAAAATTAGAAAAACTAGAAACTTATTATGATTATAATGAAGAGAGAAAGCACTAGAAATTTCAAAAAATTCATGAAGTAAGTCGCTTCGATATTGTTTTTAAATAAAGAAAATATCAAGCACTGAACATGGTTTGAACTCAGAACCATTCACGTAGCAGCCAAGCACCTAAAGCATTACGCTAATGTAGCTTCTCATTCAATAGATCTTCTGGAGGACTTTAAAACATCACACAAAATAACGACAAACACTGTTGGTATGACTGAATTACTCACGTTTCGTTGAAGTACAATATGAAATAATCAATTACCGCTGTTCTTTATTGCGAAAAAGCGGTTCGTGAGAATGATACAAACAGCTTTCCTTACTATCGCCTGAATTAGGAGGCTTATTGCTTGCTTGGTTTAATTAATTAATAGAATATGAAGCAATTGGTATTAATAATGCTTTTTCCAAACTTTCTGCCGGCCGAAGTGGCCGTGCGGTTAAAGGCGCTGCAGTCTGGAACCGCAAGACCGCTACGGTCGCAGGTTCGAATCCTGCCTCGGGCATGGATGTTTGTGATGTCCTTAGGTTAGTTAGGTTTAACTAGTTCTAAGTTCTAGGGGACTAATGACCTCAGCAGTTGAGTCCCATAGTGCTCAGAGCTATTTGAACCATTTGAACCAAACTTTCTATAAAAGAAAATCTACTATCAAGACATTGCTTTTGTTCAATTACTTTATTTTTGACTGAACGTTTCTAAAACTGAAGACGCTCGTCCGTGCTCTGCACTGCAGTTGAGCTCTGGCAATGTTGTTCTCTGTTTATTGGTTGACTGTTTTGTGACGTCAGATGCGCAGAACGAACCTAAACTCGGCCGCCATCGTAAATGACGCGTACTATAGGCGTCTCACGTGTACCGCATGCACAGAACAAATGTGCTTAGTGACGCGTCATCTACAGTAATGCAGAGGAAGTAAAGGAGGGTGATCGCTATTAACACCAACAATCAATTCATTCTTCCTTTGTTGCCGTACAGTTAGAAGATTAATAACTAAAAAAAATCTTACTCTGTCAACAGGTAGCGCCTAAGTCGAGTCACGCACATTGAACCAGTGGACAGGCGGTGGTTTGTATGGTACTTTTCGAGAGATATCTTAGCCAGAGTGACTTACTGAGTGACGCGGTAGCCCTTGTCGTCGGCCTCGTAGTGGACGGTGCGGCGGAGGAAGCCGTCGCTGTAAGAGTACTGGCCGATGGTCTTGAGGCCCTCCCTGGTCTCCTGGCGCGACTGCGTGTTGTCGTTGATGGAGTCCTGCAGGCTTGAGCCGAACGAGTAGCGCGCAGACTCTGCCTGCCGGCGGCGCTCCTCTTCCAGCGCAGCGTCCGCCTTGGTGTCGCCGCTGCGGATCACCCTGCCACACACACACGCCAGCTACTTTAACAACTGCATCTATAATAACAGGTGTCGGCAGAAATTTGTCCAATAGGCGGCAGGATTCTCAAATTGCGGTCTTATGTACACTACTGGCCATTAAAATTGCTACACCAAGAAAAATGCAGATGATAAACAGGCATTCATTGGACAAATATATTATACTAGAACTGACATGTGATTACATTTTCACGCCATTTGGGTGCATAGATCCTGAGAAATCAGTACACAGAACAACCACCTCTGGGCATTGAGTCAAACAGAGCTCACATGGCGTGTACAGGTACAGTTGCCCATACAGCTTCTACATCTACATCTATACTCCGCGAACCACCTTACGGTGTGTGGCGGAGGGTACTTATTGTACCACTATCTGATCCCCCCTTCCCTGTTCCATTCACGAATTGTGCGTGGGAAGAACGACTGCTTGTAAGTCTCCGTATTTGCTCTAATTTCTCGGATCTTTTCGTTGTGATCATTACGCGAGATATATGTGGGCGGTAGTAATATGTTGCCCATCTCTTCCCGGAATGTGCTCTCTCGTAATTTCGATAATAAACCTCTCCGTATTGCGTAACGCCTTTCTTGAAGTGTCCGCCACTGGAGCTTGTTCAGCATCTCCGTAACGCTCTCGCGCTGACTAAATGTCCCCATGACGAATCGCGCTGCTTTTCGCTGGATCATGTCTATCTCTTCTATTAATCCAACCTGGTAAGGGTCCCATACTGATGAGCAATACTCAAGAATCGGACGAACAAGCGTTTTGTAAGCTACTTCTTTCGTCGATGAGTCACATTTTCTTAGCATTCTTCCTATGAATCTCAACCTGGCGCCTGCTTTTCCCACTATTTGTTTTATGTGATCATTCCACTTCAGATCGCTCCGGATAGTAACTCCTAAGTATTTTACGGTCGTTACCGCTTCCAATGATTTACCACCTATGGCATAATCGTACTGGAATGGATTTCTGCCCCTATGTATGCGCATTATATTACATTTATCTACGTTTAGGGAAAGCTGCCAGCTGTCGCACCATGCATTAATCCTCTGCAGGTCCTCCTGGAGTACGTACGAGTCTTCTGATGTTGCTACTTTCTTGTAGACAACCGTGTCATCTGCAAATAGCCTCACGGAGCTACCGATGTTGTCAACTAAGTCATTTATGTATATTGTAAACAATAAAGGTCCTATCACGCTTCCCTGCGGTACTCCCGAAATTACCTCTACATCTGCAGATTTTGAACCGTTAAGAATGACATGTTGTGTTCTTTCTTCTAGGAAATCCTGAATCCAATCACAAACCTGGTCCGATATTCCGTAAGCTCGTATTTTTTTCACTAAACGTAAGTGCGGAACCGTATCAAATGCCTTCCTGAAGTCCAGGAATACGGCATCAATCTGCTCGCCAGTGTCTACGGCACTGTGAATTTCTTGGGCAAATAGGGCGAGCTGAGTTTCACATGATCTCTGTTTGCGGAATCCATGTTGGTTATGATGAAGGAGATTTGTATTATCTAAGAACGTCATAATACGAGAACACAAAACATGTTCCATTATTCTACAACAGATTGACGTAAGCGAAATAGGCCTATAATTATTCGCATCTGATTTATGACCCTTCTTGAAAATGGGAACGACCTGCGCTTTCTTCCAGTCGCTAGGTACTTTACGTTCTTCCAGCGATCTACGATAAATTGCTGATAGAAAGGGGGCAAGTTCTTTAGCATAATCACTGTAGAATCTTAAGGGTATCTCGTCTGGTCCGGATGCTTTTCCGCTACTAAGTGATAGCAGTTGTTTTTCAATTCCGATATCGTTTATTTCAATATTTTCCATTTTGGCGTCCGTGCGACGGCTGAAGTCAGGGACCGTGTTACGATTTTCCGCAGTGAAAAAGTTTCGGAACACTGAATTCAGTATTTCTGCCTTTCTTCGGTCGTCCTCTATTTCGGTGCCATCGTGGTCAACGAGTGACTGAATAGGGGATTTAGATCCGCTTACCGATTTTACATATGACCAAAACTTTTTAGGGTTCTTGTTTAGATTGTTTGCCAATGTTTTATGTTCGAATTCGTTGAATGCTTCTCTCATTGCTCTCTTTACGCTCTTTTTCGCTTCGTTCAGCTTTTCCTTCAACACGATACCACAGTTCATCAAGAGTAGTGACTGGCGTATTGTGACGAGCCAGTTGCTCGGCCACCATTGACCAGACGCTTTCAATTGTTGAGAGATCTGGAGAATGTGCTGGCCAGGGCAGCACTCGAACATTTTCTGTATCCAGAAAGGCCTGTACAGGATCTGCAACATGCGGTCGTGCATTATTCTGCTGAAATGTAGGGTTTCACAAGGATCGAATGAAGGGTAGAGCCACGGGTCGTAACACATCTGAAATGTAACGTCCACTGTTCAAAGTGCCGTCAATGCGAACAAGGGGTGACTGAGGCGTGTAACCAATGGCATCCCATACCATCACGCCGGATGATACGCCAGTATGGCGATGACGAATACACGCTTCCAATGTGCGTTCACAGCATGTCGCCAAACACGGATGCAACCATCATGATGCTGTAAACAGAACCTGGATTCATCCGAAAAAATGACGTTTTGCCATTCGTGCACCCAGGTTCGTTGTTGAGTACACCATCGCAGGCGCTCCTGACTGTGATACAGCGTCAAGGGTAACCGCAGCCATGGTCTCCGAGCTGATAGTCCATGCTGCTGCAAACGTCGTCGAACTGTTCGTGCAGATGGTTGTTGCCTTGCAAACGCCCCCGTCTGTTTACTCAGGGATCGAGACGTGGCTGCACGATCCGTTACAGCCATGCGTATAAGATGGCTGTCATCTCGACTGCTAGTGATACGAGGCCGTTGTTACCCAGCACGGCGTTCCGTATTACCCTCCTGAACCCACCGATTCCATATTCTGCTAACAGTCGTTGGATCTCGACCAACGCGAACAACGATGTCGCGATACGATAAACCGCAATCGCGATAGGCTACAATCCCTGTATCCACATATTAAAGTTTCCCAGTCTAGAAGTCAAAACCCGAGGAAACCATCTCCGAGGACGTGCATGGAGAGGAGATAATGGTGGTTGAAGAGAAAGACAACAGACTGCAAACGAGAACGAAAGAGAGAGTGACAGTGGGAGAGAAAAAATAACGGGACGTAGACAATGGCAGTTGACAGAGAGTCAGTGAATGTGAAAGAGAAGTTGACAATGGTAAGCTAGTGTGAGAGAAAAGGGTGAAGGCAGTGACGGAGGGAGAGACAAAGAGGAGAAAGTGTCCATGGGAGAAAAATGAGACAGTGGGAGGGAGATGCTGAATATGAAGGCTTCACTATAAAAAGAGACTGTATGAAAATGACTTAGAGTTTTCTGCGTTAAAACAGCGTGAATATGTTCGGATGCCAAAATTTTTGGTGAGGAAGATGACCACTGAGGTAGCTGGTTCCCCACTTTTATGTCAGAGCTTTTTAAAGAGAAACATATGCGCCCTTTTTGTGCTCCGATAGGAACTATTCTCAGCTGGAGTAGATTATGAAAATTTTTGTTAAGAAATTATTGTTAATGTATCTTAATTTTTGTTTCCCTAAATTTCGGTTCATATCTAGTTTGCCCTGTGATGGAGCTGATTAGTTGATGGGTGCTTAGCAAGCCCCCTGAATACAGCAGCTGGTTTCTGTGACAGGGGCTCTCTTCTGGCCAACTTTGCGTTGGGTGCCATGTGTGTTTGGTAAACACAGCAACTTAGATCAGCTGTGGATGACCACATAGCGGTCTGGAACCAGTCCCACACCATCAACAAGCGCTGCAAGGCGCCCAATGTGCTCTTTCAAGGGCGTCACGACCGCAGGGTCTTCATAAATTAGCTATACAAAAATAGCCTTTAATTGAGAAAACGGTAAATAACTTACAGATGTTTCCAGAATGAGATTTTCACTCTGCAGCGGAGTGTGCGCTGATATGAAACTTCCCGGCAGATTAAAACTGTGTGCCGGACAGAGACTCGAACTCGGTACCTTTGCCTTTCGCGGGCAAGTGCTCTACGAACTGAGCTACCCAAGCACGACTCACGCCCCCTCCTCACAGCTTTACTTCTGCCAGTACCTCGTCTCCTACCTTCCAAACTTTACAGAAGCTCTCCTGCGAACCTTGCAGAACTAGCACTCCTGAAAGAAAAGATATTGCGGATACATGGCTTAGCCACAGCCTAAGGGATGTTTCCAGAATGAGATTTTCACTCTGCAGCGGAGTGTGCGCTGATATGAAACTTCCTGGCAGATTGAAACTGTGTGCCGGACCGCAGAAATAAAGCTGTGAGGACGGGGCGCGAGTCGTGCTTGGGTAGCTCAGTTGATAGAGCACTTGCCCGCGAAAGGCAAAGGTCCCGAGTTCGAGTCTCGGTCCGGCATACAGTTTTAATCTGCCAGGAAGTTTCAACTTACAGATGTGTTTCATACAGCACGGGATGTAGTATATGTTCAAGTTTTATTTCCGGTTAACACTGGTATTCTCCGAAGTTCCCGCAAGGTTGTATGAGCTAATGAGTTATTACAAAAGTCATCAAGGAGTCTTGTAACGGCGCGGAGGGGGCGCAGTGTTGTCTACGGTTTCATGAATCCAAAACGGCTACCGCAGTTCAGAGACAATTTAGGACTAAATATCGCAAGCCACCACCTTACAGACAAACTGTTCATATTTAGTACAACCGTTTCAACGAAACTGGCTGTGTATCACATAGGACGCCGGGTCAGGGTCGGCCAGCAGTCTCTGACTCAGCAACTAAACAAGTTCCACAGTCTTACTTTCGCAGTATAGGTAAATCAACAAGACGTGCCGGCTTAGAAAAGAATATGAGTAGTATTACAGTGGGGAGGGTATTACGGAAATGCCTGTCATTCAACCCCTACAAACTGGAACCGTTGCAAGCTTTAAGAGAAAGTGCCAAAGAAAAACGAGCTGAGTTTTGTGTATAAATTTTTAACAAAATGCAGACTGACGATAATTTTATTAATAAAATTGTTTTCAGTGACGAAGCAACCTTCCATCCCTGCGGTAAAGTGAATCGGCATAGTGTTCGGATATGGGGTGAGCAGAGCAGAAACCACGTCACGTAATCGAACATGTACAGGACTTGACTGAGTTAAACGTTTTTTTCGCTGTAAGCCGTAACAAGATTTACGGTCATTTCTTTTTTGCCGTGTTAACTGTAACAGGCATATTGTACCTACACACGCCTGAGCATTATCTAATGCCTCAGTTACGACAGAATACGAGCACAGAATTTATTTTCCAGCAAGATGGCGCGCCACCACATTATCATCGTGAAGTTGTCTCTTATCTTCGTAGCAACGTGCCGACTTGGAATGGACGTGGTGGATCAATATCCTGGTCACAAGGATCACCTGATTTAACACCAATGGACTTCTGTGTATGGGGTTACATTAAAGACAGAGTGTTCGTTCCTCCGCTTCCAGGAAACGTCGACGAACTCCAACAACGGATGACACAAGCAGTTGCCACCATACATCAAGACATGCTTTATAGGATTTGGCAGGAAATTAATTACAGATGCCGTGTTACAAAAGGTAGCCACGATGAACACTGGTACATACATTGAAGCGCCAAAAAAACTGGTATAGGCAAGCGTATTCAAATACAGAGATACGTAAATAGGCAGAATACGGCGCTGCGGTCGGCAACCCCTATAAAGGACAAGTGTCTGGCACAGTTGTTACATCGGTTACTACTGCTAAAATGGCAGGTTATCAAGATTTGAACGTGGTGGTTTAGTCAGCGCACGAGCGATGGGACACAGCATCTCGGAGGTAGCGATGAAGTGGGGATTTTCCCGTACGACCATTTCACGAATGTACCGTGAATATCAGGAATCCGGTGAAACATCAAATCTCCAACATCGCCGCGGCCGGGAAAAGATCCTGTAAGAATGGGACCAACGACCACTGAAGAGAATCGTTCAGCGGGACAGAAGTGCAACCCTCCCGCAAATTGGTGCAGATTTCAATGCTGGGCCTTCAACAAGTCTCAGCGTGCGAATCATTCAACGAATCAATATGGATATGGGCTTTCGGAGCCGAATGCCCACTCTTGTAGCCCTGATAACTGCACGGCACAAAACTTTACGTCTCGTCTGGGCCGATCAACAGCGATGATGACTGGAAATATGTTGCCAGGTCGGACGAGTCTCGTTTCAAATTGTATCGAGCGGATGGACGTGTACGGGTATGGAGACAACTTCATGAATCTGTGGATCCTGCATGTCAGCAGGGCAATGTTCAAGCTGGTGGAAGCTCTGTAATGGTGTGGGGAGTGTGCAATTGGAGTGATATGAGACCCCTGATACGTCTAGATACGATTCTGACAGGTGACACGTACGTAAGCATCCTGTTTGATCTCCTGCGACCATACATGTTCATTGTGCATTCCGACGGATTTGGGGAATTCCTGCAGGGGAATGCTGCACCTGACACGTCCCGAATTGCTACAGAGTGACTTCAGGGACACTCTTCTGAGTTTAAACGCTTCCGCAAGCCACCAAACTCCCCAGGACATGAACATTATTGACCGTATATGGGATGCCTTGCAACGTACTGTTCAGAAGAGATCTTCACCCCCTCGTACTCTTACGGATTTATGGCCAGCCCTGCAGGATTCATGGTGTCAGTTCCCTCCAGCACTACTTCAGACACTAGTTGAGTCCACGTCACGTCGTGTTGCGGCACTCCTACGCGATATTTAGGCAGGTGTTCCAGTTTCTTTGGGTGTTCAGCGTCAAACTTGAAGCTATACTGCATTCAATGCTGTATCAAGTGTGTGTGTGTTGGGGCTTATGGGCGCTCAACTTCGAGGTCATCAGCGCTCTGGCACACATCTAAAGGAACGAATGTGGACAGACCTAATGAAACTGAAGCACATACGCAAAGAAAGCGGGAAAAGAAGGCAAATGCTACATAAGAAAGTAAAGCGTAAGGAAAGGGAAAACGTAGCAACAAGAATGCCACAGTAAATTGTCATTGGCTGGCCACTTACATAAAATATGGGCGAGCTTGTCACACAGTGAGCAAATTAAGATCCTCTCCATAAAATCTTTGTAAAAATATTTGACATGGCACAGAACTTTAAAACTTTAACCACATTCGTCCGAGTGTTGCCTAAAAGAGATGGCAGGTCCGCGGGCAAGTCAGCCGAGGCCCGCTGGTCAGAAAATAAAACGCAATCCAATAAAACGTGGCGCACAGTGACCTGGACGCCACAAGCACCACACATTGGAGGGTCCTCTCGCTGGAGCAGGAAGCCATGCGTCATAGGGCTATGGCCTATCCGAAGCCGAGTGAGGAGAACCTCGTCCCGTCGACATTTCCGTAAGTTATTTACCTTTTTCGCAATTAATGATTAGGTTGGTTGGTTGGCTGATTCGGGGGAGGGCACCAAACAGCGAGGTCATCGGTCCCATCGGATTAGGAAAGAATGGTGAAGAAAGGCGGCCGTGCCCTTTCGAAGGAACCATCCCATTAGGGAAGAATGGAGAAGGAAGGCGGGTGTGCCCTTTCAAAGGAACCACCCCGGCACTTTCCTGAAGCGATTTAGGGAAATCACGAAAGACGTAAATCGGGTTTGAACCCTCGTCTTCCCGAATGCGGGTCCAGTGTGCTAACCACTGCGCCGTCTCGCTCGCCAATTAAAGGTTTCTTTTGTATAACTAATTAATAAATACGTTCTGTTTTGTCCGGAAACTTTTTTTACAAAATATGTATGAAGACAGTAACTGTTCTCGAAATAACAGA
The DNA here is from genome assembly GCF_021461385.2 of Schistocerca piceifrons. Taxonomy (NCBI): domain Eukaryota; kingdom Metazoa; phylum Arthropoda; class Insecta; order Orthoptera; family Acrididae; genus Schistocerca; species Schistocerca piceifrons. The sequence continues at coordinate 314,613,390 of NC_060139.1, read as the reverse complement.
TACTGTAGATGACTGTGCAACTTTCCACCGAGGACACACATGAATAGCGCGACTGAGGGATAGAGCGTCTGCCATGTAAGCAGGAGATCCCGGGTTCGAGTCCCGGTCGGGGCACACATTTTCAGCTGTCCACATCGAGGTATATCAACAACACCTGTCGGCAGCTGATGGTTTCAGTTAGTTATCATTTATTTTTTACAAAAGTCATGCTCGGTAGCATACTCACACGTCAGGTGTGATCTTCCTAACGGGCTGCTGAGGCAGCACGACGGGTGCTGGCAGCGGCTTAGGGGTCGATCGCTCTTGCGAGAAGCGGTGGGGCGGCGCCGCGGGCAGGACGACCTCTGCCGGCTGAGGAAGGAGGGCCGGTGGGGGTGGCGGAGGCGGCAGCGGCGCCGCCGTCGTCGCGGGGGTGGAGGGCTGCCCCCTGGACTGGTGCCCGAAGCGCTGCAGCACGGGCGTCGCCTCCTCCGGCTGCTCCGGCAGTCTGAGCCTCGGGGGCGGTGGGGGCGGCGACGGGGGCGTGCGCGGTGGCGCCGACGTCGAGGTGGGCGCCCTCTGGTGCACTGCGAAGCGGTGCGGAACGTGCGCGGGCTCTGCCGGCTGGTCGGGCAGGGTTACCAGCGGAGGCGGTGGGGGCGGCGGCGGAAGCGGAGACGCGGCGCTGGGGGCGGCCGCGGGGCCTCTGGCGGTCTTGGAGACCAGCACGCGCGCCCTGCCCCTGGCCGGCGGCTCAGTGGAGGCGGCCGGGGCGCGGCGCAGCACGAACAGGGGGTCCTGTGCCGCGCTGGCGTGCAGGCACGCTAACGTCACCTGCGCACGCGACACAAATAAGAATTACCAATCACTGTCAGTAGCTCACTTAATCGGACAGCTTGAGGCCATTTCCATTCCAAATTATTGGAAATCCGAGTATAAGCATGTTTCCAAAAATATTTATTTGAAGGTTATTAGGAATGTATGATACAAGGGCGTGTTGAAAAGTAATGCCTCCAAACTTTTCTATGTGAAAAATCTTAAAAAGCTTTTTAAAATAAAACTAACGTTTTTAACATTCTATATCTTCTTCATGTCTACATATTTGCAGTCCTCTTCCGCTAGAAGGCTCAGAATTGTAGCGTGTAATATGGCGGTGTCTTAACGTAACTTTGTCGATGCGTGAGAAACAGCGTGCTGTAATCGAATTTCGAATTCAAAGAGATCGTCCACATGTGGCAATGTGAGGCTGGAGCCTAGCCCTGCGACGTCTGCAAGATTCCGGCGCCCTGTGTTCACTGTCATCGATCATCATCCGTACAGTCCCCATTTGGCCCCATCCCATTTTCATCTGTCTCCAAAGCTTAAAGCACATATTTGAGGACTTCACTTTGATAGTGACAAAGCGGTGCAAGCGGCAATGATGTTATGGCTCCGTCAACAAACTCAAACATTCTACAGTGACGGTATCAACGAACTATTCTCTCGTTGGGAGCAATGTGTTCGTCCCCAGGATAACCATGTTGAGAAATAAATATGAAGACATGAAGAATACAGATGTAGAATGTTAATAAGGTTTGTTTTATTTAAAAAGCCATGAGATATATCACATAAAACATTCGGGACATTACTTTTCAGTACGCCCTCGAGCAACGTGTGTAGCGGTTAAAGAAACCTGTATGAAATATAAATTATCTGAAATACTCTACAATATAATTTGAAAACATGTCATGTAATGGTACTACAGTAAGGAAAAATGGGATTAAACAAATTAAAGTTAAAATAAGCTTTCCAAGGTTACACTGAACAAGCTTAATGCACAGATGGTTTCATAATCTTGGTATCAAACGTCTAGGGGTGACAGACCACTTCAGGGGAAACAACTTTTGTTACAAAATGTTCCCTGTCGCTCCCCGGTGACATTAAGCGTCCTCTAGTATTGCTTGTGCTCCTCTGTGGCGTGCACACCTCTTGTGTGTTGCCTGTAATCCAGTCACCTGCTCCTTATGAGAGTCGATGGGATAGGGCAGAGGGGGTAGGCCCAGCAAAGTTAAAGTTCCTGATTCGCTTATGGAGTACCTTCATCCGCTCAGGGATACTCATTCTTAAGGTAATCGTACTGAAAATCACTCAATAAATTTTCTGGTGTAGGTAGTATGCAGCATACCTGGTTAGTAGACCCTGTTAGCTCGGTGAAATCTCGTCGTCCCAGGGCCGGTGAATATTAAAGGACGCCTAACATCGCTGGGATGGTTTGTCTAACATCACCACTAAAGTCTGATGCAAGGACTTAGAAACACCCTGTATCGTCCTACTGCAAATATACATTACTGTATTAATCCAGAAATCTGCTCTGTACTCAAAATTTATATGCTGCAATTACTGCTCCTTGGTATGTACGTTAGCAGTTATTTGCTGCTGTTATATGGGTCTACAATGATATCGCCCACATGAGCCAAAGAGTTACGACAGCCTAACGTTGATACCGTGGCAATATTTTCATCGCCAATTTCTGTTCATAATGGTCTGGAGAACTAACTTACTTGCGGCTGAGACTCCTTTTGTGCACAGTTATTTTTTCTGTTACTGGCGCATCTCTTTTAGAGTGAGGTAATAGGTTTGATAGTCCGAATTAATGTAAATAAAGTCGATAAGTGTGCCCAATGACAAATTTTCAGTTCTCCAAAACATTCTAATTCATTTCGACGTACAGCATCTCCACTTGAACTTTCCCCACACATTTTTCTGATAGAGCTACTTTGTCGATTACGGAATCTGAACACCAGTCCAACACTAACTTTGAAATATGTTTGGCATAATTTATCTGTAAATCTTTCTACTGCTGCGTGAAGCTCGATCATTTTTACAGGAACAACGACAGAGCATTGGTATCTGTGCCGGGTAAACACAGCACTACAAGTGGTGAACAGATTTTTACTGTTAGATCGTTTTCTTTTAGCAGAAAGTATGAATTTTTATTTCGATGCTTCTATTTCCTAAAAAGTGGATATTAATGCAAAACTCTGTCAAACACTCTAGGTGGAAGTATCGGCGTGTATTTTACGTAGCATTCTCGTTTTATCTTTTATATGTAAAAATCTATATTTACTTTTAATACTGTATTATTGTACTACACTTCAACATACTTTTAAGCTTATAATTTATAGAGTGCAGCAATCAGTCGTCCTTTTTAGATTTAATTGTGCAAATCCAGATTCCGGCTAGTAACTAGCCATTCTCAGTGCGCTGTTTTTTATTCTCAATGCATGTAAGTCCCTGTTGTTCGGGCGGCAGTCACAGTTCTTTGTGATTTTACAAAGCATAATATAACTAATAATTTTCTTAAATTATTGGGGGGCCTCTGCCCCCCCTCCCCCACCAAAAAAAACGAATTTTTGTGGGGGCTCGGGCGCCCCCAGGCCCCATGGAGAAGCGAGAAGAGGATTTTACGATTTATGAGCTTGGTGCGAATGATGTTCGGTACAGTAAGGACGCTTTCACTGCACCAAAAATGGTTTATATGGCTCCTAGCTCCGCAGATGATGGAGGAATTGAAAGAATATATGATGAGATAAAAGAATTTATTCAGATAGTTAAAGAAGACGAAAATTTAATTGTGATGGCGGACTGGAATTCGATGCACGGAAAGGAATAGAAGGATAAAATGCAGAACATGGAGCGGTGCAAAGTAATGAAAGGAAGAGTTGCCTGGTAGCATTTGGCTCAGAGCTCAGTTTAATCATTGCAAACACTTGGTTTAAAAATCAAGCAAGAAGGCAGCATGCATGGAAGAGACTTGGAGACAACGTAAGGTTTCAAATAGATTACATGACGGTAAGATAAAGATTTCGAAATTAAACCTTAAACTGCAAAACATTCTAGTGGTAGATGTGGACTCTGACCATAATGTATTGGATATCAACTGTATATTAAAACTGAATAAACTGCAGAAATGGAGGAAATTAACGAGATAGAATTTTGATAAGTTAAAGGAACCGAAAGCTGTCGACAGTCTGAAAGGTAGCATTACACAACGGTTGACTACAACAACGGATAGGAATGCTATAGAAGATGAATGGGAGTCCCTGAGAGATGGATTTATTTGAAAGTCGCAAACCTACAGAGTACATTTCTGTTTTCAAAGAGTAAAAATAAATAATGGGAACAAGAATAAAGAAACAATTGCATCACACATATGGAAGTATTAATAGCAACAATAATAATTATTCTTATTATTAATACTTATTCCTATTATTGTTATAATTATTACTATTAATACTTTGGCACGTGTTATGTAATTGTTTCTTTAGTCTTCTGTTCCGATTGTTAATGTTTATCCTGTGAAACTGCAATCGTACTCTATAGGTCTGCGAAAACGGACTGCCAATAGAACATTGCTATGAACTCCGAGAAGTCCTTTTATATGTCAGGAACATATTGTCCCATATAACAGTTTCACACGTATTGCAGTACAAGAACTGCCATAAACAGGGCTCGAACCCGTGACCGTTGGTACGACAAACTAATGCTTTACATACTTCCCCAGTAGAGTTGCACCACACAGACGCTCACCAGTTACGCTTTTCCTGTGCTCCATGGGTCAGGTGTTACGTATTAAACTATATTGGAGTTCTGATTGTTACTCTGTCAATATACGACGTTTGGTAGCGATCTGACTGACTGACAATTGGAGGTTTGGGTGTCAGACGCTCAGCCGTTAAAATGCAGCGGGCTTGTATGGAAGTAATGGTTGAATACTATGGAATGAATAGACTAACGAGTACAGGATATGAGTTGAAAGTAAACCGAAGAAAGAGGGAAGTTGTGAAGAGTAACAGAAATGAGATTAGCTATCAACTTAACATTAAAACTGGGACCACGAAGTAGACGAAGTTAATTCTGCTACCCTGGAAGCGAAATAACATATGACGGAATAAGCAAGGAGGACATAAAAAGTAGACTAGCACAGGCAAAGAGGGCGTTCCTGATCAAAAGAAGTTCATTAGTATCAAACATAGGCCGTAATTGGAGGAAGCAGTTTAGGAGAACGTAGGTCAGGAGGACAGTATTGTACGATAGTGAATCATGGACAGTGAGAAAACCGGAAAAGTAGAGAATTGAAGCGTTTGAGATGTCGTATACAATGATGTTAATGTTAATTGGACTCGTAAGGTAAGGAATGAAGAAATTCTCTGCAGAATCGGCGAATCGAGAAACGTTTGGAAAACACGGACAAGAAGAAGGGACAGGATGATAGGACATGTGTTAAGGCATCAGGTAATAACTTCCGTGATACTAGGAGTTGTAGAGGGTAAAAACTGTAGGGGAAGACAGATATTGTAATACATCCAACAAATAATTGAGGATATAGGGAGCAAATGCTATCGGCCGTATCAAATGTGTCGCAAGACTGATGACATAAAAAGATTATTGGCAAGCAGTACAGGAAAATTGACTGGCGATGATCGAAGTGGATGAAATATAAAATGCCAGTAACAAGAAATAATGTGTTGACATTAAAAAAAATGGTTCAAATGGCTCTGAGCACTATGCGACTTAACTTCTGAGGTCATCAGTCGCCTAGAACGTAGAACTAATTAAACCTAACTAACCTAAGGACATCACACACATCCATGCCCGAGGCAGGATTCGAACCTGCGACCGTAGACGTCGCTCGGCTCCAGACTGTAGCGCCAAGAACCGCACGGCCACTCCGGCCGGCGTGTTGACATAAAATATATATTTAAATTTGATGAAGTCTTTTCTAAAGGTATTTGCTTCGAGTGTAGCCTTGTATGGAAGTGAAACGTGGAAGATAAACTGTAGAGGCAAGAGCAGAACTGAAGCTGTTCAAACGTGGTGCTCCACAAGAATACTGAATGTTAGATGCATAGATTGGGTAAGTAATGATGAGAAGGCCCGCCCGGTTTGCCGAGCAGTCTAACACATGGCTCTCCGAAGTGGGAAGGAGCGCCTGATCCCCGGCACGAATCCACCCGGCGGACTTGCGTCGCGGTCCGGTGTGCCGGCCAGTCTGTGGATGGTTTTTAGGCGGTTTTCCATCTGCCTTGGCGAATGCGGGGTGGTTCCCCTTATTCCGCCTCAGCTACACTATGTCGGCGATTGCTGCACAAACAAGCTCTCCACGTATGCGTACATCGCCATTACTCTACCACGCAAACATAGGGGTTACACTCGTCTGGTGTGAGTCGTTCCCTGGGAGTGGGGGGGGTCTACCAAGGGCAGAACCGCACAATAACTCTGGGTTCGGTGTGGTCGGTGTGGGGCAGCGGAGGGGTGAAGTGGACTGCGGTAGTCGTCATGGGGTTGTTGACCACTGCGGCTGCGGCGGGGACGGAGCTTCTCCGTCGTTTCTAGGTCCCCGGTTAACATACAATACAATACAATACAATGATGAGGTACTGATTCGAATTGTTGAGAAAATAAATGTATGGCACAACTTGGCTACATGAAGGGATCAGTTGATACGACACGTCCAGGGGTATCGTCCGTTTGACAGAGGAGGTAAGTGTCGAGATTAAAATTTTTGAGGCAGACCATAGTTTGAATATAGTTCAAACGGATGTGGGTTGCAGATGTTTTACAGAGATAAAGAGGCTTGCACAGCATATATTAGAGTGAAGAGTTGCATCAAATCAGTCTTCCGACTGCAGACAACGGCGGCAGCAGCAGCAGCAACAACAACAACAATAACTCTCGATAATAATAACTGGTGCTTTGAAGTCAGGTACTGGGTCATACTAGGATACATCATTCCCCAAGAGCACAACCTGCGAAATGCAGTTTGACTTTCTACACTACCTTGCTTTGAATAATATAACGCAGAACATTACACTCAGAACGAATGTCCGACAGAAACAATACAATAATGCCAGATGTTGCCGAAGGAAGTGTAATAGCAAAGGCAATGTTCTCAATATTCGCTGACGAAATTCCAGTTAAATTTGACGTTGAATACGTCGCGAAATTAGCTCCTTTTCAAGCTTATATTAGTCGAGAATCTCTCGTTCAGCGAATATTTCCGTCTGACTGGAAAAGTGCGTACCTCTTGTTTGCAAAAACGGTAAAAACTATGGTGCACAGAAGTGTAGATCAATATCAGTGACGTACATCTCTCACGCGATGTTAGAGCATATTCTAAACTCAGACACTGTACTGTGTCAAATTTGACGTACATTAAAAGACGTTCTTCGTTTCCACATATGAGCTACGTCACGTGAGATATAGAGAAGAAATACGAAGAGTTTTAATGTAATCATGTTGAGTTATAGAGAAGAAATACGAAGGGTTTTAGTGTAATCATGTTGCAATTCTTGCCTAAGCATTTTTGTATATTTGTTGTAGGTATAGAGATCGACAAACGGGTGCAAAACACATCAGCTGTGCAGCAAAGCAGAGATTGGGCAGCGGCGACGGCGGAGTCCAGAGATAGTCCACCATCGCAGATATCTGGCCGCTATACGACGCCGCGAGAGCTATTTTCCACAATGTGAAAAAAGTCGTTGCATTTTGTCTGTCATATGGTTCCTGGAGATCTTAACGTTTTGAGACATGGGACGTAGCAGATGCGGGAGATAATATTGGTAACAGTTTGCTGGGTCGATAAGTGTAACTGTTGAGAGAAGTTGTGGTTAGGTCGTTCCGAAATTTGTTCCGTTTAGGAAATTTAGTAGTGTTCCTAACCGTAAGGTTCCGCATGTTAGAATTTGATTAATTAAGCTGCGAATGCAGTTACGTGGATTAAGGATATCGCCTATTTGAGTTAGGAGCTCGTGTACTAAGCTGTGTGTGTGTGTGTGTGTGTGTGTGTGTGTGTGTGTGTGTGTGTGTGTGTGAGGCTGGATAATTCCAGTGGAAGTTAGTTTATTTGGACTTTAGGGGTCCTACAGTTCCGTGAAAGAGTGTTAGCGAACCTGCTGGCTGACTGAGGTGGCAGAATTCGTGCTTATTTGGTTGAAGTATTATTGTGGTTTCCGATCGGAGGTCTCCACGTAATTTATATTTTGTCTGGCAGTCGCTAACGATTCAAACATTGGAACTTTGTCTCACTTTGCTGCTGGACGCATCGTGTTACGTGATGTTTGCGAACTGCTCCAACGATTAAAGAAAAGGAACTGAAGATCAGAAAAACTGGAACCGTATTACGAGACACTGTGTAACCGGAAGAAAGTTGGAGAGATCCTTGAGCTTTTATCTATAAACAGTAACAACATAGGTGACTGGCAAAGGAAGTAAAACCTAGAAAATCGTTTTCTAATTACGTAGTGTGATTGTGTTAACGCGTGCTGTGAGAAGCAACAAATTTTTAATGTTTGTGGATATTTGTCGTATTATATGGAAAGTTCTTTATTGATTGAACAGACAGCAATACCACCAAATTCCACGAATAGTTTCTAGTTATTTGAAAGAGATTTACATATGAGAAACATTGCGCAAGTATGCGTGACGTATAAGCAAAGGTATTATTAATTTTGTTTCGTCAAACGAACTCGCGTTAATTAAAAATATAAAACTTGAAAATTATTCAAAGGAGTCATATTTACTAGGGAGTAACTCCAAAGTGGAGATAAAAGAATAAAATTAAATGCAATTATCGTTAACATTTTAGTAATAAGAATTGTAGATCAGAGACTGTACTTACGTAATAGTGGCATCTGAGAGAGAAAGTTTATCATATCTTTGAGTCAGCAAAAGAAGATAGAACAAAAATACCCTAAATTTTTACGTTAAATAACAAGACTCGAGAAATAATTACATACAAAAGGTATTAAAGCAGTATAATCCGAGTCAATATAATCTGCAACCAGGAACAGTATGAGAATAAACCGACGATCCCTTAACATTTTGCTGGGTTAATTAAACTGAATTACGTCGTATTATCGTAGTGTGAAGGTACGACTTTGCATTACTTACAGTGGTTTTTTGTTTAGAGTAGCTTTGCCATAGCAGTTAAAAGGGTTTTTAAGAGTCTTTGCAAATAACAGAATTACCATTAAAGCGGTAGTTTTGATGATAAGTTACGTAATTGAAGCTGTTACGTATACATGGTGTGTAGGTTTGGTGATAATACTGGTACCCTGTGTTTACACGTAATGCGTGGGTGACGTGGTGATTGACTCTTCAAGTCATTGTCATTCGCTAGAGTCTAACCGATTTAAGGAGTAATAGTTAAGTTATCTCTGCTGAACTAATTTCAGAACGGTTGACTTTTTGCACATTGTGAAAGTGGTTGGATGCGATTGCGCATCGCGTATAAAAATTACTTCAGTTTTGCTAGGTGTACATGCGTCAAATAAAAGCGTGACGAGTGTCATTCCAATAATCTGCTGAATAATAACACTACCTACGTAGAGTTACAGCGTAAGCTATTCTAGCTGGGAGATAACGCTCGACATAGGGCAGACGACATCAGATACGTACCCAGTTGAACTTTGACATTGTTCAATATCAAGACATCTGTGAGCTAAAGCTATCTCCTCTCATATAATCATCCGAATTCAGGAAAAACCACTCGTGTGAAACACAGATTGATTTATTCACGCACGACACTTTGCAAGCAATACGAGTAGGTGGGGTCGAACAGGTAGATTTCGTCTTCCTAGATTTCCGAAAGGCGTTCCACACACTACCACACCGCGGATTGCTAACCAAGACATGATCATACGGAGTATCTGCGCAAATAGAAGGTGGCGCACGAAATGGTCCAGCTTTTGTTTCTGTAAAAACATGTTTAGCTCCCACGTTTTTAATCACTCCCCGACACGTATCCTCAGTTTTCTCGCCGCACGCCTCAATTACTAGCACTCGCAGTTCCATCACTGTACGGGCATGTTTAGGGAAAATCTTTTCCTTTAGCAATACCAAAACAAAAACAAAATCACTCGGATTCAAATCACGTCTGTTTGGGGACCAGTTTTGTCCGCAAGCGCAACGATTAGGAAATCTTTGTAAAATTGCATTTGCCTTAAAATTTTCATGCAGGAAGTCTACGACAACATTTAGCTTTGAGTGGTTCGGGTCCATCCTGCATGAACCACTGGTTTTGTAACTGAATCCCTTTTGTACGAAGCTGAGGAACAAAATTATTAAACAGCATGTTTAGATAACGTTCACTGTCTGTTAAAAAAAGAATGGCGGCATTACTCCATGACATGCGGTAGCGGCTCATACAGTAATTGTTGGGGTGTAATGCACCTTTTCATGAAGCGCGTTTGGATTGTCTGAAGCGGAAAAATGCACTTATGTTTATTAAAAGCTCCATGAAGGTGAAATTGTGCCTCATCTGAAAACCAAACATTGTTCAAGAAAACGCCTTGATTCACAGCCCTTTCAGCGAATGTGATTCTTCAGTGTTTCTTGTCCGTCTTTAATTTAGGCAACAGTTACTTTGTACGGATATAAACGCAAATCAATTTTCAAAATTCACTGTACAGATCATTTTGAAATCCCAAACTGTACTGCAGTTTTCCTTGACGACTTGCCTGGTCTTCCCAGTAACGCTGCTGCGACAGCTTCGACACACTGTGGGGGAACGAACATTGGCAAGGGCGTTCTCGCTTCCTCTCAAGCACTGAACCATTACTATTAAGTGTTTTGTAGCTTCAACGTACTGTTTCAAATTAGACTGACCATCGAGTTCAAAGATGTGCACGAAACCGCCTCTGTGAAAGCACCACATTTTTCTTTTCATGAAAAAAATAACACAATTTCGACGCGCTGTTCAACAGTCAGTTTTTCTTGGTCAGCCATCTTGGGTCGATGCATGAGCAGTGCACTTGGAAATAAAAGAAACTAATTTCCATGAGCTATTCTCACTTCTGCGAATGTAACACAAAGTAGCAAATGATAACCTAAGCAATTAAGGCCAAAATAAATGTTGGGTGATTTCGTGCACAACCCTGTGCATGTGATGTGATTGGTTCTAAGTCGCAGGATTATTTTATGAACAGAAACCAGTAGGCTGTAGTACTACACAGTGGATGTTCTCCAGATACAGAAACAATTTTTCATATGGGATCGACAGCATTAAGATTTGTCGCTGGCGGTGCTGTTTTCTACCGGGTATTATCGTTGGACGCTCGCAAGGAACTGGAGAAGAACTTGAACAAAGTTTCAACTTCGTGGAACGAATGGAAGCTATCTTTAAATGTGGATAATAGCTGTAGCAAACAGAAAGAACGGAATCGTATGTCACTATATGATTAATGGTGAGCATCTTGAATACCTCACATCGTATAAGTATTTAAGTGTAACACAAGGAAGCGACATGAAACGAGGCGATCGCGAAAAACTGGTATTAGGGGAAGCGAACTGGTGGAAGGCTTTTGGGAAAGTGCAACGCACGTATAAAGAAAATCGCATACAAGATGGTAGTGCGTCCAGTTCTATTGTTGCAATGTCTGGAGTCCTTATCAGGTAGGTGCAACAACAGACATCGAAAGATTTCAGAGACACGTTGCTAGATTCGTAGCAGATCTGTAGAAGTCATACAGCAGTGCTCGGGGAACTTAAATGTGAATTCTTGAAAGAAAGACAGCGTAGTTCTTGCCAAACCCCTTTGGTAAATTTATAGAATATGTATTCGAAGAAGAATATGCGGAAATTATGATGCACTATCGTTTATCTCTCGTAGTAACCATGACAGGAGAGATTAGGGTACGTACGTAATTTTCCTTTCAATGTGCGAACTGAATAGGTAGGGGAAAAAATCGATGATGTACCCTCCGCCATGCGCTATACAATGGCTTCTGGAACACGGATGTAGACGTAGATATAGTAAATACGTAAACTATTTACCATACGGTCACAGCAACACCAACATATTATTCACTGGCAGTGGTGTTGTTGACAGGATTGAAAGGAAATGCTGAACAATCCAGTGTTTATTTGATGCACTGAATGGCGGCTCTCTTGAAAATTGGGCAAATTCTAGCGTTAGAAATGATACAAACTGGGGCGAGCACCTAAAATCACTAACAGGAAAAATAAGCGGAAGCCTTCGGGTTCTAAAAAAGCGGAGTGCATTTCTTAAGAGCGCTGTTCCAGCGTAAGTAGACACGACAGCGTACAGAACAAACGTTCCTAGGATTGTTACAGTTCGTTGTAGCAGCTATTGCAGTCTATTCATTTCAAAGAAAAGCTAACAACCCGTCTGTATCAAAAATTGTGCGAACAAAACTAATTCAGCAATCGTGTTAACGTCTGAGCTATAGTATGTGCAATATGTACCAAAATAATAAATTTACTCTTTTACTGACATCAGTGTCGTCTCTGTCCCAGCCCTAGATTTTCTCACTTTTCTCTTGTAAGTGACCAGATGAAACTGGACTACAAAACTAAGAATATGGGAGCATCTATATGTCCTTTGCGGATGATATTACGAATTATGTGGAAATTAAGCAAAAACTGTACGACAAACTTTTCAAACGTACAGCAGAGAGAGAAGAGGTTTCCTTACATTTTTCACATAAGTGGAGTTCATGACGAACGCAAAGCATTCCGAAAATTTTTAACACAGATTATTGAAAAATTTAGAAATTTAAACATTTTGATAAAGTAATACAGGTGTAATGGCGTGACGAAGAGGTGACTGAACTCATCAGCAGGATAGAAAAGGCCTATCAATTGGAAAACACCTTCGTAGGCTGAGGTTTGTATCTGTCAAGGCAGGATGTAGCATTACGCCACTAATTAAACAGGAATATTCCTAAGCAGCCGAATCCCTGGGTTTGATTTTCGTGCATGTGAGAAATCGAAATTATGGAAAGAAAGAAATATAATGGGAAGAACACCGAGATCTTCAAAAGAGAGTGATACACACCATAAAGTGAGTAATGAAGATCTGATCTAAAAAACAGAACCATTAAATACAAATGCGAGGGGTGAAGGCTGATCTTTTACGGACGTCTGTTCCGAATGAATGAAAGGAAACCTTGGAAGAGGATCTTTTAATATATATACAGGAATGAAATCGTCGTGTTACAAGAAATTAGAAGTTATCTGGAAAATATTAGAATCAAGACTATAAAGTACTAGACCGAGTGATATTCACAAAGTAAATCTGGAATCCCTCCTGCAGAGAAAATCAACGTAGAGAAGCTTGATGATAAACATGGTATTGAAGGAATTATGGGATATCAAAATAATTTTTTCCAAATCAGAGAATATGTAGGTTAAATAATATAGAATAAGAAAACTAAGGCAAATAAGAAGTTTACTCTATCAACAGCAGAAGCGGAAGGAAATGAAGTTGGACTGATGGCAACGTAAAACAAAGTCGACAAATTGCGAGATGTGGGATATTCTGGCCGTCATGACTCTCTTTTACTGTTGCCGCGTTTCTGTTTGAAAACAGGAATGCATAAAAAAATCATAATACTGCCATTAAAAAAAAGATTTACAAATTAAATCCAAAATCTTAACCATTGAGACATCTAAACATAATTGTAAAAGGGAGTGATGCCTCTTGTTACTTTATGAGGACTCAAGGACGACCCAAATGCCAGACTTAAACGTTTCTGTAAGGTTTTTGGCAGACGTCACACGAGTAGTGGTGTGCTAGTGTTGCGTAAGAGAGCTGATGTTGTGTAACGATAGGGTTGCTTGTCGCCTCTACCTGGTGCCGTAGGAAACACTTTCTCTGCCTGGGAGTCGTACTGACACATTCCAGTCTGTTTGTGCCTGGAGGAACGGTTCTTACTTCTGTTGTTTTGTGGCGCCTTCACAATACCCTTCCTGCTGTAACCTTGGCAGGGTTACAACATGGGAAACTGAACAGACACCAGCATTACAGTTTACATTACCATGACCGTTTTTGGAAGTACCGTTTCAATCTACGCCAACTGATACCGTTCAGATAATGAAGTACTTTATAACAAGTTTCAATCGACAGCTTAAGAAAAAAGTACTTCATTTCTTTTTTTGCTATAGTTATTTATGATGACATCTGTAGTTTCGCCTTGTATTTGTCAACTATCAACACTTTTATCGACGTGATGTATCAGTTTGATTTTTTTTTTTCTTTTACACCCTTACGTATGCACTCTAATCGCCATTGTGCAGTGTGAGGCGGCGGATTTTTCTGGCCATTTCTTGTTTCCTTCAAGACTGAAGCAATGGAAAAATGACCGTGTATACACCTCCATAAAAGCATTAACGTCTCATATAGTGTATTTATCTGAAACATTGATTAGCTATGTTTATCCAAAAGTAATTCACAAGAAACAAGTCGCCTTCTTGTAACGATTTCCTTTACGTTTCTCAAATATCTCTGTAAAAACCCTCATATTGACAGAACAGATTCGTTAGTTCTCCATCTTCAGACTGACTTCAGAACGAGCACAAACATTTGAGCAGTAGTTACGATGAAGAAGTTTTGCAAGCATTTTCCTCTGTATGTACTCTATAATTTCTTAGAATTCTCTCTACAAATCAAAGCCTTCCTCTATAGAGTGGCTTGGAACGTTCATTCAGATTCGGTTCCCTTCTCTGTACTACTCCTACACATTTAATCAATAAGATAACTAATGGAGGATCATCATTTACACGCTAATAAATTATACGAAATTTTTCTCTTTCTTATCCGTTAACTTGAGTTTAAGGCTAGCGCAACGCCAGAAGACAACACTGAGGTGCAGGAAGGCCTGCAGAGGATCGACAGTTGGTACAGCGACTGTCAGTTGACCATGAACAAAAATAAATATAACGTAATTCGCATTAAGTACACTTCGATTACACTGTTGGTGACAAATCACTAGAAGCAGCTACAACAGTAAAATCATAGGAGTAAGAGTGGCAGGCGATCTACAGTGGAATCACTACGTAAAAATAATACATTGCAAGAATAAGCAGATACTAGACTGATTCATTGGAAGAACACTTAAGAAAATGTATAAATGAAAAACAAAACATTGTGTACGTTCTATAGTATTAATTTATTTAGCTACCCGGTTTTGGCTTAGAAATCCATCATCAGACTTTAACAGATTATCGTCGTCAAAGAAGTTACCATATTTGTCAACAACACTGGAAAATATGTTACTCACCTAGAATGAGACACGAATACAGATGCAATGCCATCTTTGACAGCACAGTGGTAATGCGATTAAAAAAGTTTAAAAACTAAACAGTAAATAAATATACCTTGCAATACAATAAAAGACGCATTACGAGGGATTTATGCGAATGGGACGGAAATCGGTAGATGTGATGCACGTGTGCAACAAGCGAATAATCTCAGTTTCAGAAAAGCTGGGTGATTTATTCACAAGAAAGAGATTCACAAACTGAGCAAGTTAATGACGCGCTGGTGCAGCTCTGGCCCTTATGCAAGCAGCTATTCGGCTTGACACTAATTGATTTATTAGCTGTCCTGAATTGTCTCCAGCGATGAGTCCCGCTTCGAACTGAGCCCCATTCACCAGCGAACACTGTTTGGAGACGCCCTTGACAAAGGTGGGATGCCAGCCTGACTGTCACACGCTGTACGGCCCGACAACCAGGAATGATGGTTTGGGTGCCATTTTTTTAACGTAGCAGAACCCCTTTGGCTGTCATCCCTGACACTCACACAGCACAGCGGTAAGTCGAAGATATTCTACGCCGCGTTTAGTTGCCCTTCATGACAAAGCATCCTGGGCTTACATTTCGGCAAGATAATGCCCACCCAAATACGGCTAGAGTTTCTACTGCTAGTTTTCGTGCTTGCCAAACCCTACCTTGGCCAGCGAGGTCGCTGGATCTCTCCCCAACTGATAACTTTCGGAGCATTATCGGCAGGGCACTCCAACCAGCTCGAGATATTGGTGATCTAACGCGCCAGTTGGACAGAATTTGCCACGACATCCCTCAGGAGCACATGCAACAATTCTGTGAATCAATAGCAAGCTCAATGACTGCTTGCATAAATGCCAGAGGTGGATCAACGCGTTACTGACTTATTCAATTTGTGAAGCTCTTTTTCTTGAATAAATCATCTAATTTATTTGAAACTATAATCATTTGTTTGTCTGTACACATAAATCACATCTACTGATTTCCGCTGCATTTAGGCAATTCCTTCGTGGTGCGTCGTTTTCTTTTGTCTTAGTGTGTAAATGGAGCAAACTAGAAAAACATTAACATTAAAGAAGTGTTGTTTGAACAGTAAATAAATATAAATGAAGCAGACCTGGAAACGTATTAACACTAGACAAGTATTTAGTTTGATTTGCTCCATTTATATTTATTTGTCGTTCACCTTTTAACCTATTTAATTTCATTGCCACTACGCTGTCAAAGATGGGCCGGCCGCGGTGACTAGCGGTTCTAGGCGCGCAGTCCGGAACCGCGCGACTGCTACGGTCGCAGGTTCGAATCCTGCCTCGGGCATGGATGTGTGTGATGTCCTCAGGTTAGTTAGGTTTAAGTAGTTCTAAGTTCTATGGGACTGATGACCACAGTAATTAAGTCCCATAGTGCTCAGAGCCATTTTTTTGGTCAAAGATGGCATTTTATCTATGTTCATGCCTCATTTTAGATGAGTAATATCTTTCGCAATATTGTTTACGTATTGTAACTTATTTGACGACGACTACCTCCACGCTAAATAAAGTAAACAATAGAGTTCAAATGGCCTAATGCGCTTCTGATAAACTACAAGAGGTTTCGAAACTAAGCTGCCGATGTGTCACGATAGGGAAATTCATAGTTCGTGTGAGTTGGGATTTATGACAGTGAGATTTTGACTTCCACTACGTAAAAGCGTCCAAAAACGAAGCGTTTCACAGCATGTAGTGAACAGACAAGAAAATAAACAAATGGATTTTGGACTAAACTTGAGTGTAAGATGTAATTCGAGTCATAATGAGAATGATGTGGAGGTGGTTGTGATGTGTTGACAGGCGATAGGATGATACATGGATCAGGAACTTTCTTTGCTGAACTGCAAGAGACAAGATGTTAGGTGCGTAGATAACAATAGAAAACACTCAGGTGCGAAATGAAGGCCGCATTGAATGGAAAGGCCTGGAGGAGGGCTATAACTATAAGTGGTGGTCACATTGTTGCTGTTACTGACGATATTATAAACAGTAGATTTTAAGGAAATGGTGATAACACAGATCAGTTTTTTTCCTTAAATCTATTCTTTCTCCTTGGGTGGAAATCAGCCCCTGGCCGGGAAGTGTTTCACCAGAGGGAAGAAGAAGAAGACTGAGGCGACGCGAAGAAAGGTGGGCACGTGGACTGGAGCAGGCAGCTGTGACGTGTGTATGCGACCAACACGGACTATAGCAGTCTTAGGCCATAGTTGATATAGACCGCGCATGACGTCAATCTATTGAAACAAACATCTCGATCAGGTGAGTAGTGGCGGATTATTACAATGGCGGAAACCTGTACACCGTTTGGATGTATTGAAAGATATCGGAAAGGAAGTAACATATCGTTCCACGGGTAAAACTGTCTAAAAAAAAAACTGAACCTTTTTTTCGAGCTTAAGTCAATGAATTTACAGGTTGATGTTAAAGAGTGATATCTTTATCAAGCAGATATGGATGGCTTTCTGTTTGTACTTAATTGTGCCTTAGGATATCAATCTAGTGAAAAATGCTTGTAGAAACTTATGAAATATTAATTAATTGCAAGATCTTTCTTTTTTCTGTCTGTTTCATAATATGTTCTTACGTAATCTCAAAAGTGGCTACAGTTTTCACACTGATGAAGTAGAAAGGAATGTTAAGACCTCTGCTTTTAAAAGGGAGGTATTTGTAGGCCAAACGACTCCACAGATGTTTGAAGCAAACACAATTCAGAAGTCTTGCAGACGTAAGTTAGGATGTAAGTTGGTACTCAGGATCAAGGAGCCGATGAATGAAGAAGATTTTGAGACGAGAGAGTGTTAATATCTAACTGACTGAAAGAGTTTTCTTTGCAATCAACATTTTCTAATACAGTACATTTCCTATCTTGATAATTTCGGTATGAGTATAGGATTAAGCTTATACTGTGTAAGAAAACTTAACATCGTGGATAGAAATGGAAACATGGCAAACTCTTTTACGCATATTGTTGAGAAACAGGCAGGAAACTAAATGCTTCCAGCCGAAATGATATTCCGTTTCCTGCCCCTGTGGAAGCGGTGAACCAAACGATTCACAATGCAACAAAAAGAGGAATTCACCGAACAACTAATATTTTGTAACTTGTAAAAAGAAAGAAGTGTCAATACAGTGTTTCAAACTGTATGTTGTCCTTTCACCTGGCCAAAAGTAAAAACGATGACCGTCCCATTAATATCGAAAGTTTCAGAGAAATTTGGTTAACTTTACTGCAGCATGAGTAATTGTGGGAATCAGTACTCGTTTGAGCTACAATGAGAATAACTTCACTAGGAATAGTGCTGAATGACACAAACTTGGCATTTTGCCCCCCCCCCCTTTTCACGTGACTTACACGTCGGTTTCAAAACTCAGAACAGCAGAATTAGGGGCGTGCGCGCTCTGTATATGGTGTCCCAGGATGAATGGTCAATATTCAGAGATATGGCAAGAACGATCATTCGAAGCAAAGAAGTCTAGTGATCTAAACTGCATACCTCAAGAGCTATGAGCACTTCTCCATCTTCGCTACTGTGGAACAAATCTCTTCTAGGGAAGAAGTGCTCATAGCTCTTAAGGTGTGCATTTTAGATCCAATGTTCACTTGACAACTTTTCCTTATTTTGTTCCGTATTACTTCCTCCCAAAATATGGAAAGCAAAGAGCTTGCAGTGGAAGAGATTTGTTTCACAGTATATAAGATGAAGTAGTGCTCGTAGCTCGTAAGGTATGCGTTTTAGACCCAGTATTTATTAGATTATTTTGCTTCGGTTGACCATTGCTGTCATATCCCTGAATACTGACCTTTCCCCCTGGGACACCCTGTACGTGTCTACGGCCTAAGTTGGCAGCAGTGAACGGGTACTCACCGCTAGGAGCAGAGGCAGCGACCTGACGAGCATGTTGGCGACTGCAGCGGCCGGCGCCCCGCCTCCTTAAGTAAGTCCACACCCGCCTGCGCCCCCTGGCCACTAGGATGCGGACACCACTTTCACAGCGGCGCAGCGTTGCGCACTCCCCTTTGGCTGTTTTTGTTTCCAGACAAAGAGTTGCCTCTCAGGATGAAGCAACAAAATATAGGTATTAAATTTTTCTAAGAGCCGATGTTGAAAATGTTCCTTTTGATATCACGGTACAGTGAAATACTTTCTGATCTTTTCCATTGGTCGTCCTCCAACATCAAATAGCGTCTTCTTTTACACATTACGCTACTGCAAATTAGAAAAAGCACGTAAGTTAGGCATTTCCTACTATACTACCCTCGCAGCTGTCAGCGAACACGAACTGGGTGCAACCAACGCTTGTCCATGCTTTAGTTTATCATTGGTCTCACACACTTCGATCTGCAGAATTGAATATGCTGGTTTTCTCAATTAGGAGAGATATAATTTTCGACAAGCCACTTAAGCCGGCCGGAGTGGCCGTGCGGTCTTAGGCGCTACAGTCTGGAGCCGAGCGACCGCTCCGGTCGCAGGTTCGAATCCTGCCTCGGGCATGGATGTGTGTGATGTCCTTAGGTTAGTTAGGTTTAATTAGTTCTAAGTTCTAGGCGACTGATGACCTCAGAAGTTAAGTCGCATAGTGCTCAGAGCCATTTGACAAGCCACTTAACTGTTGTTTTGAACAAATTAGTTACAAAATTCTCCGTTTCTGTATGACTCTTCGGTTTCATTGTAATCATCATCAGTTTCCTCCCATGTGAACAGATACTATGCATCTCTGGCAGCTCATCGCTTCCTTCCTCTCCCCTCGACCCTCACCGCCAGGCTGTTTCTTGTACCTTGGCATCGTGCCCTACAAATAAAGAAAAGATTTACTTATGCGGTCCATACCATTCGACTTTGATACGCCACATATTACCCGACTGACAGTACATATTAAAACACGAGAGAACAAAAACCGAGTTCAGTGTGCGGGATTTCATTATTACGATAATACCTACACTAGACTCCTTAAACATTAATACTAGTATTATGATATTCAGTGTAGTACATAATATATACATAATTTATAGTATGATAATATTCAGCAGTAATAACCGATGCTGAAAGTTACACCGTTCACCGGGTTCAACGCTCAGAAACAAACTCGAAGCTACACTTCTCAAATGTCAGTAAATGGCAGAGTAATGTCTGCACGTTATTCAAAGCACTGCATGCTTTCGCTGTCGAACTGCAAGTGGCTTATACTTATCGCCGGCCTATACAATGCCACCTATTCCACTCCTCTCAACACCTCCTCATTTCTGTCTCTGAGCACTATGGGACTTAACTTCTGAGGTCATCAGTCCCCTAGAACTTAGAACTACTTAAACCTAACTAACCTAAGGACATCATACACATCCATGCCTGAGGCAGGATTCGAACCTGCAACCGTAGCGGTCGCGCGGTTCCAGACTGTAGCGCCTAGAACCGCTCGGCCACACCGGCCGGTCCCTCCTCATTTCTCGTCCTATCCATCCTATTTAGTTTTTTCATTCTTCGCCAAGGCCTCCAATGTTTATCTGTCTCCCCCATTGCCCACGTTTCAGCGCCACAATGGAGGACACTTCATAAAAAACACTTTATCAGTCTCTTCCTCAAACCCTTGTCCATATTGCAGCTGAAAGCTCCTTTTCCCACAAAATGTCTCTTTCGCCTTTGCTATCCCGATTTTAATTTCTGTGCTGCGCTCACAGCCGCTGCCTGTTCTGCTTTCTAGGTATTTCACGCTCTGTACGTGTTCGATTATTTCTTCATTCCACGTTATTTTCAGATTTTTAATCCCTCCTTTGTTATTTTTGTACTGATTTTCTTTCCATAGCTCTTTCATTTGGTTTTATTGTAATATTTACGTCATAAAAGCAGTAACCTCAGAAAATGGGAAAGAGAACAGTTCAAGCAAAAAGAAAACTTTTGCAAGTGAATGACCGAAACAAAACAATGCATCCTGGGAATGGTTCCGCGTACCTGGGATCAACAATAAGGTAGAAGACACGGAGAGCTGTCACTGGTGGAGAAGTTGTAATTAATAAAGCAACAAAGCTCATGAAAGGCAAACAATAGCGAAAGAAACTAAAATATTTTGTGAAAAATGTTGTCTTTTGAGAAATTCAGCAATGTTGCAAGACGTCCAGCGCTAGTCACATGAAACTAGCAGACGTTTTTATGAAGTGGTGCTGAGCAGCAGATAAGAGAACCCTTGTACCTTGAATGTCAAGAAATTCTGGGAGGTTTCTAGTCACGCTATTAGGGGGACGTAGAGAATTTTGAAGAAATTGCCGTACGTGGAAAAATTAAAGTCTTGAAGCCAACAGGGAGAGCAGGGGAGTCGATCAAGTGAAGAGCAACTCAGACTTACAGTTAGGCCAGGGACAGACGCAAAGTGATTGAGAAAGAGTGGCAAAATAGAGTCCTACTATCACAAAGGTATAACAAAACTGATGAGGGTATCTAGTTTGCAATGATCCTTTTGTCAACACAGAATAACTATAGAACTTCCAGTGACCACATTAGAAATAGTTTGTAGACGATACTTTGAGCTTTCAAGTGCCGAATCACCATTTTATTACTCATTTTTTGGCTCCATATTTCCTATCAAATGACGCGCCCACCGTTTACAACCATGTATTTTCGAACCACGCATTTGGAACCATTCCATGCAAGCTCATCACTACTTCATTTTTTTCCCGCAAGTCTCCATTAGTTTTTAACGTAATTACCTAATTACAGTGTTACAATAGTTACTTTTCCGTACGTCTACTCATTCTTTCTCAATCGTTATTCAGTCAGGTTGCTTATCTGTTATACCCGTCCTTTCACGCTATTCTTATGTCACCGTAATTTTGTCGCACGGGTACCACTGACCAACTAATGTTTACTCGTATTTTCCCTTTGTCTTTATGCTATTCAGAAAAATGTCTTTTCATCCTAAATACAACTCTTTAGGCTTAGATGGAGACCATTTTGGTGGTTTACGCATCTTAAATTTTCACGAATAGGAACTAACTGTCTTAAGTTCACCAAATTTATTAAACGCTGCTACACATTTCTTTGAAATTTTATTCCACTTAATGATAATTACTTATCGCAATTGCCTTTTATTCCTGTT
The DNA here is from genome assembly GCF_021461385.2 of Schistocerca piceifrons. Taxonomy (NCBI): domain Eukaryota; kingdom Metazoa; phylum Arthropoda; class Insecta; order Orthoptera; family Acrididae; genus Schistocerca; species Schistocerca piceifrons. Next base: position 314,591,227 of record NC_060139.1, on the reverse strand, counting down.
TTCTAACCATGAATATTTCAATTTCTGTCATGCAATAATTTTAGACTGTATTTTATTTCCGATACGGTATTTTCATTTTGCTGTAGAGCCCTGACTTGAAAATGAACGGCGGTTCGAAAGCAAGAGAGTTGATACGAAAGAAATAAAGAATTTACTGCAGAACGTGGTAGTATCTATCGAAAAGGGTTATTAGCAGTTGCATGTCATATCATTCCTCGTGCTGCTATCGTGCAGGGTGACTACATTTTCCCTAAATGATCGCTAGTTAAGGAGACATGTCTCCACTATTTGTTTTTTTCCATTTTTTCTACCATGTGATGATTTGCTTACAAAATATGGGAATGTTTCTTGCCGTTTATAATTATTTTCCTTCTGTTTGTGCCAAAGCGGGGCCACGTGACAATTTTATTTGCTCCTTCCTTTCATCTTTTTATCATGACTCCTCCTCTTTTTTCAGATCACTTCACACAAAAGTTCTTACTGCTTCTACCTCGGAATCCTTCAAAATTTAGTACTTTATTTCCGAAAATATCTCTTTCTGCTGTTCCTACAGGTTTATCTTGTATACTTCCAAATCTTTTTTAACTTCTCGGATCCAGCTTGTCGTTAATTTCCTTTCCCAGAGATATCTAAAGGTCTGTTGTATCAGCCTATTGGTATTTATTCTGTACAGATACCCAAATAATATGAGTCTTCTATTTCTTATTGGTTCTGTCATTTGTTTTCTATATTTTGATATGTTTCATCGTTGCTGTTTAATTTCCAGTCTTCTTTGTTTCTTGCTGGGCCTAAAATTGTGTGATGATTCTCCTCTTTGTATTTCGTTTGTCTAATTCATAATTTAGTGTTTGGCATACGCTTGGGTATAAGCATTCTGGTCTCGTAGTAGTGTTGTAATGCATTATTTTTCTTGATATGCACTTTTTATTGTATATGTTTTTTTTATTTCGTATGTTCTTTCCATCTGTGTATCCTTTCGTTTGCAAAAGATTTTTCTAACATCTTTTCTTAAATTATATCTGATAGACGCTTCAACTTTTTAGTTTCCATTGGATCAGTGCCCATATGTCTAAAATTTTGGTGAAATTTTTAATTACTGATAAATTTCGTTTTCTCTACTGAGCAATTTTCTGTACAGGCCGTCTGTTCCAAGAGAAGGACTTGTAATTCTGCATGCAAAATCATATTTAAATTCCAGGCAGTTTACTGCAGTGTACTCTTTCTTTCTTCCTTCTTTTGTTAGTGATATTTGATATTCTCTTAACTTTTCATTACAAAGTCTTACTATTTTTTTCAAATATACTGTTGAAGATGACTAGAGATAAGCCATCACCTTCCCTTACACTTACGTTTATTTTAAAGGATTTAGAAATATCACCCATGAACTTTACTTTAGAGATTTTGCCTTTAAGCTTTTCGGGATTAGATCTGGTAAAATTTAGGATTAAACAATGAAAACTCCACGTAAGAATATCAACAGGGCAGGAGAAGGTAGATTGCTACTTACCATAATTAGATGACACGTTAAGTTGCAGGCAGGCACAATTTTTAAGTGACACACAAAGCTTTCCGCCACAGCCTTCATCAGCAAAAGAGAAACATACATTATTCAAACACACAAGCAAGCACAGCTCACACACGCATGACCGCCAACTCTGGCAGCTCGGGCCTGAATGCCACTGGCTTAGCTTTTTTCCTGCTTTGCCACAATGTATCTTCTGTCAATCACACATTTTAGAGGTCTGTATTCCCTTTTGCCTGCTTCATTTGCTGCACTTTTTATTTTCTCCGTGAAAATTACATGCCACACAGGGTGTATCATACTTGATAGCGAAAATTGACATATATGAGAACATGCGATAATAGGAGCGAAACCATTCCAGCAAAAATGAGTAGGGGAAATGAGCTGTTTGCTAGACAACAGCGAATGTGTGGATACGAGCCATTAACTTCAGTATGAAATTTTGTGTATACGAGAAATCGCACGAATCTAGGGGTTGTCAGTTCGACTAAATACCTAGGAATTGCAATTACGAGCAACTTAAATTGGAAAGACCACATAGGTAATATTGTGGGGAAGGCGAAACAAAGACTGCGCTTTGTAGGCAGAACACTTAGAAGATGCGACAAACCCACTAAAGAGACAGCCTACATTACACTTGTCCATTCTTCTGCTGGAATATTGCTGCGCGGTATGGGATTCTTACCAGGTAGAATTGACGGAGGACACTGAAAAAGTGCAAAGAAGGGCAGCTCGTTTCGCGTTATAGCGCAATAGGGGTGAGAGTATGACTGATATGATACGCGAGTTGGGGTGGCAGTCACTGAAACAAAGGCGGTTTCCTTTGCGGCGAGATCTATTTACGAAATTTCAATCACCAACTTTCTGTTCCGAATGCGAAAATATTTTGTTGACACCCACCAACGTAGGGAGAAATGATTATCATAATAAAATAAGAGAAATCAGAGCTCGAACGGAAAGATTTAGTTGTTCCTTTTTCCCAGCCGCCATTCGAGAGTGGAATGGTAGAGAAGTAGTATGAAAATGGTTTGATGAACCCTCTGCCAGGCACTTAAGTGTGAACTGCAGAGTAACCATGTAGATGTAATGTATATTTCTTTGTCAGTACAAATCAATTACCGTGTACTTTTACTAATTCAGTTTTCCTTGTTAACCCGTACAGTACAAACAGATTTGTCATAACGCGCAGTACCAAGGGAGGAGGGGAATTGGTGCCCACCACAAAAATTTTTATAATTAAAATTTCTTTAGTTTTTATTGATCTTTGTTAACAAAATATTGTACAAAGAGCTACTAACGCGTAGTAAAGATCCAGAAACGGCAAATTTCTTTTAGCACACTCTACAAAAACTGATTTAGTATTTTTCGCTTTTTTCATCATTAAAGTTTATTTCGTCTTATTTTCTTGAGCAGCACACTGCACATTGGCAGAAAAAGACATTAAAAAGTTATTGACGAACACTTTATTATAATTAAAAAATATTACAGATATTTTAGGTTAAATACAGCAGTTTACAGAACATAGTCTATGGGATCACTTATTCATCTGTTTCTTCGCAGATGTCTTCACATTCGGAACATATAACAGTTTTCTTGCTGTGTTTACTGCATGTGCATCTCACACTGTTCACTTCATTGCACTCCAATGCTTTTGACTGGCTTTCACGACACAAATCACATCCTCCCCTTCCTGCTTCAGCTTCCTATTCAGTGTATGGTTTCGTCAGCTGTAGTCCCAATTCTTTTCAAAAACCGTCGCTTATTAGATTTTGTCTTATTCCACTTTGGGAAGTTGAGCAGAAACAATGTATAACCATTTAACGCTGCTATGTCCACAGTAGTATAGAAAACAGATAGCAGCCACCTACTAGCTGCTCTCTTAGTTGAGAGTTTCCTCACCATTTCACCATTTGATGGATTGTGTCAACGCTGGCTGTCGTCTCATTGTAATACAAATTTATGACTGTTTTCTTCTTAGCGCCAGTAGGTGAACCAATTGCAGCGTCATAATGTTGAGTCGACAGCAACAGAAGGTTTTTTTTGCGTTTCTCAGGGTGAACATAAGAAACAATTGCGATTAGGATATTTCCAGTACTAGAATTCGCTGCATTATAATTCTCGAGATGTCTTTCAGTTCTTGAGGTATATTCTTCCTATTAGCTTGCAATGTTCCTGTGAGAGTTAGCTTGTGGTTCCTCCACGAATCTTCGGCAAAATCAACTGAAGTATAACATCTCTCGCGGTGACATTGCGCCCTGAATGATGTATAGGTACAACCAGATGCTTCACTACAGCTGCGCCTGTATTTGATTGTTGTGGAGTATAATTTTTCTTCCCTGCATACGACTCCATGCTGAGCACATATTTGGTTTTAGCGTTTGTGAGCGTTCGTATAAATATACCAAACTTCCCAGGTTTCTCCTTTATGACGACCTTGAAGTGACGCCTGCCACGGAACAATGACAACATTTAGCGTCTTCCTGTCTTTAGATCTTACTATTTCAGTAAGCTGATGGAATCTAGTTCTACTCATAGTAGCGGTATGAACAAATATTCCTGAAGTATTGGACCATAAATCAGGAATAGGTGAATTATGCCATCCCTCCTCATAATAATAAGTAACCGTTTATATGCCACGAATTCAAGTCTGTCTTTTTTAGGTGAATTTCGTCGCCTCGCGGGATTAGCCGAGCGGTCAAAGGCGCTGCAGTCGTGGGCTGTGCGGCTGGTCCCGGCGGAGGTTCGAGTCCTCCCTTGGGCATGGGTGTGTGTGTGTGTCTGTCCTTAGGATAATTTAGTTTAAGTAGTATGTAAGCTTAGGGACTGATGACCTTAGCAGTCAAGTCTCATAAGATTTCACACACATTTGACCATTTTATTAAAATGTTGTCTCAATGCTTCTTCATTGGTATGCTTTATTATGATGTTACAAATTTCTGGAGAAACAAATCTTTCCGAATGTTTCTCTTATTGTTCCTAGTTTACCTTAATTTCTTCTGCCTTCTCACTCTTTCACTATGTTTCGTGCTATTCGCCTTATGGTATATGGAGATTTGGACGTAAAAACTTTTCCAAATACTTTTCACTGACCTCACCAGTTGTGTCACCATCCGTTGCAGGTGTCCAGAGGTCGTCTTCAGAGCCTGTTTGTATATCATCACTGTTCATATCCTCGCTCACAACACATTCAAAAATGGTTCAAATGGCTCTGAGCACTATGGGACTTAACATCTCAGGCCATCAGTCCTCTAGAACTTAGAACTACTTAAGTCTAACTAGCCTAAGGACATCACACACATCCATGCCCGAGGCAGGATTTGAACCTGCGCCGTAGCGGTCGCGCGGTTCCAGACTGTAGCGCCTACAACCGCTCGGCCACTCCGGCCGGCCACACAACACATTCCCATTCAGTTACACTCACTACTTCATCACTGTCACCAAATTTCAGAATCTGTAGGTTCTTCTAAAAATGTTTGATGCATCTCTCTCAGTAAGACAGCGGCGGTACATTTTCAATCAGTTCTGTCAACGGCGCTGAATAAGAAAGGACAAGAAACAATCAGAAACCGAAGAGAAATGAATCATTGTGGAGATCATTGTTGCTACGCACACAGAGAAGTTCAATCCCCAGAAATGTTATAATTTATGAAATACGACATTCGTTGTCAACTCACATCTACTACTGAGGAGGTAGACTTTACGACCACCGGCATTAGAATTAAATTAACATATTAAGTTTAGCTAAAAATTATGTATTTATAAAATCTGATAGAGGAAATGACAAAAAAAAACAATAATTATTTTGATCAGCATTTTAAAATATGAATAACAATCGAAATTTCCATATTTAGATGTTTACAAAAGACGGGCACAAAGTATCCCCGTCGCCCTGGGTACTGCAAGGGTTAACGATTCACCATGTGAGTTGTGCAGGGGATAGGCAAAATAATGTGAACAGTGGTAGTAATGGGATGGTTGTGTTTGACGGTCAACAATGCAGGTAAGGCACGTGTCGCGCTGTACTGTTCGTGGTCCGTACGGACTAGGCATCAGTGCAGGCTATTTACGAGTAGCGCACACTTCGTATTTGGAGAGGCCGGGGTCGACGTGCAATGAAAGACTTAACAGAGTTCCAAAGAGGGCAGATTGTGGGGGTCCGATTAGCTGGAGCATCAGTAACCGAGACAGCCAACTTACTGAATGTTTCAAGAGCAACTGTTTCAACAGTCATGACAGCCTACACAAAACATGGAAAGACATCATCGTGTAAACGTAATGGTGGACGCAAATCAGAACTAAATGACTGAGATGGTCGTATGCTAACACGAATTGTGTCAAAACAACGCAAAACTTCAGCGGTTAAAGTGACTGCAGGGCTCAATAGCCATCTTCGAGACGCCATATGTATCGACACTGTCCGCCGAGAACTCCATAAATCGAATATTAATCTACGAGATGCTATACCGAAACCGTTAGTGACGCCAACCATCACAAGGAAGCGTAAAACAAGGTGTCAGGAGCATAAATACTTGGCAGCTGATCAGTGGAAACACGTGATATAGTTCGACGAGTCAACGTTTCGTTATTTCCAACATTGGGCCGGGTTTTAGTCTGGAGAGCGCTAAAAGAAGTCTACAATCCTGATTGTTTGATTCCAACGGTGGAAGTGTGATGATGTGGGCAGCCATACATGGTATTCTGCTGGTCCCATCATTACTCTCAAAGGCCGTGTTACAGCCAACGATTATGTGAACATTTTAGGTGATCAGGTGCACCTGATTGATTCAAATGTTGTTCCACAACAATGATGCCATATTTCAAGACGATAATGTACCCATTCACACAGCCACGACAGTATAATCGTGGTATGAGGAGCATGCAACTGAACTGCAGCGTCTTCCCTGGCCAGCACAGTCACTGGACTTGAACATTATCGAACACTTGTGTGTGTGTGTGGGGGGGGGGGGGGGGGGGGAGGGGGGGTGGTATTGGAGCGCAGACTTCGGAGCGGATTTCCGCCCTCCTCGCCACTGCCGGAGTTAGAAGAGGCTATGATCGAAGAGTGGCATAACATTCCACTGGAGACTATACAGTCATTATATGTCAGTATTCCAAGAAGAATCACAGCTGTATACATGCCAATGGGGTCCAATCCTTTATTAATAAACCGTTCCCAAGTAATTTCAATGTTCACATTATTTTGCCTATTCCCTGTGTGTTATCCAAGTATTTTTACTGGGACTAAGCTTTTGTAAAAACGAAAAATTTACGATCAAATATAAATTTAAATATTAGCAAGTTTTTCTTGAAGATATTTGTCTGCAATGTAGCCCTGGATGGAAGCGAAATGCGGACAATAAACAGCGCAGGCAAGAGCAGAAGAGAAGGTTGTGGAATGTTGTGTTGCAGAAGATGCTGAAGATTAGATTAACAAATCGACCAACTAATGAAGAGGTATTTAAACGAACTGGAGAGAACAGAGCTCTATGGCACAACTACAACAAAAGAATGGGTATCAGGGAGTACTTATTTTGATAATGTAGGGAGACTAAGTCTTGACTACAGCAAACAGGTTCAAGTGTATGTAGCTAACAGCAGTTACGGAGAGGCTTCTACGGGATACAAGGACAAGAGAACGGCATCAGAACACTCTTCAGACTGAAGACTACAACATCGGGGCAATGGGTGACTTTGTGGTAGAGCAGTCTGTCACTATGTCTCGCCTATCTTTTTGCATGTATTTGCTTCAAGATTTTCTCGTGGATAGCTATTCATTGTTGCCCCATCTGATAGTATTTTGTGCTTGGTGATACTGTGACAAGTTGAACAAGAATCTCTGATGTAACTACAATGAGGTGACGAAAGTTGAGGGAGAGCGATATGCACACATATAGATGGCAGTAGTATCGCGTACACAAGGTATAACAGGGGAGTGCGTTGGTGGAGCTGTAACCCGTACTCAGGTTTCCGGCGTGATTACGGTTACACGACGAGAATTAACAGAGTTTGAGCGCGGAATGGTATTTGGAGCTAGACGCATATACATTCCATTTCGGAAACTGTTAGGGAATTCAATATTCCGAGATCCACAGTGCCAAGAGATGCTGAGAATACCAAATATCAGGCAACGCCTCTCATCACGGACAACATAGTGGCCGAAGGCCTTTACTCAACGAGCGAATGCAGTATCGTTTGAGTAGAGTCGTTAGTGCTAACAGACAAGCAACGATGCATGAAATAATGCATAAGGGCCATGGCGGACAACGCGTTACTGACTTGCTCAGTTTGTGAAGCACTTTCTCTTGAATAAATCATTCCGTTTTTCTGAAACTGTACTTGTTTGTTTGTCTGTACATGTACATTACATCTATCGATTGCCGTCCCATTCGGTTAATTCCATCGTAGTTCGTCATTTTTCTTTTTTGTCTTAGAGTGTAATTGTGATGTATTGGTTTTGTTACACCCGATTAAATTTGCTCTATAAAAGTACCTTCATAACACTGAAAAAGTCTGTAACACACAGGACCAAAATGTAACATCATCAGCTGCTGCATCAACTTCATTGAAATGTGGTGTATGTGTAAGTGGGCCATCGTCTGGTACAGGATGAAATTTCCTTCTAGCATCTCGCCTTCTGATGAAAACATACTCGTAATTGTCTTACTATTGACCTACATAGGAAAAATTTTAGTATTTATATTGTACTTGTGAAACACAAAATAGCACAACCGGGTTGGGAGTTGTGTAGAGTGTATGACCGGAAACTACGTGACCCGAAGTGCCGCCATCTTGTATTTTAGAGTATAAAAGGAGGCCTGCGGTAGTTAAAAGTGTCAACATGGATTCCTCCAAACTGCTAAACATTTCTCAGCTATTAGGGAGGAAGACGAAACCAACAGACAAACTCTTCGGTTTGTTGTTATTACAGCAGACTCTAGATAACTGGTTACAGACATTGACAACATAAATCACACCGAAAATGGTATGCTACTGAACAGGAAGAATGTAAATGTGCTAACACCTATTACAGAACCGTTTTGCGATAGCGTTATGGTGGTCAAAATTAGTGATCAAGTGGACTGTCAAGAATAGTTAGGAGGAGATGTGTGGCTCGTTTAACTACTATCTAGGTAGTAAATTCCCAGTTTCGTCACTGCGAGACATGGCGTCAAGGCGAAGCTGCCTTTTCTCTTTTATGGGAACGATAGTGTGACAGCAAGAGGAATACGGCAAAAAAACGGTAAGGAAGCACTGGCAACTATTAAGAAGATATATAAAAATACTATTGTTATACCATATAAAGTGAAATTAACTAGATTTGGACATAACGCAAGACTTTTCCGGGATTTTTTAAAAAATGGAGATGTGCAACTACTTAATATGAAACCACGACATCTGCATGGAAGGAGATCGCCAGGGAAACAGCAATGTGATTGTGGACAGCGGTAAGACAGTTGGAATAGAGTGTCTAGCGTGGTTAAGCTCCAACTGTAAAAACGTATAACAAAGTTATATGTCAGATCGGAAGTTCTGGAGTGAACAAAGATATTTGTAACCACATTATAGATTTTGTATAGTTTCAGTTCTTCCTCGACTAAGCAGCATGGCATTACCAACCTGGAGGCTACAATATAAACTACAGAATGGATCGTTATTCGACCCTGTGCAAGAGTTTACATGTATTAGACACCAACAGACAGTGTTTACAATGTGCTCCACTGTACTCTGTGCCAATTACGTCCATGTGGCGTTAATTATCAGATAAGTTATAGAACAACTGCTGAGTTGTGTTTAATAATGATCTGCAATTTGTGTACTGGGGTAATAACTATACCCCGAAATTGACAGGTGTAAAAGTAAGTGTTCCAGATACTCAAGACTGAGAAAAGCTTATCAGCTATGTTCTGTCTGCATACAATTTTAATGATCTACCTATAAATTTTGTGTAGATACTTAGCTCTGAATCCAATAAAGATGATATAAGTATTATCAGATGAGTTATGTTAAAGCAGGATAAAACTTATTTTTCTCAGCTTAGAACACTGTGTGATAAACCTTTTGCGTTTCCATTATGTTTTCGTCTTCTTTAAAGGCAAAGAGAGAAGATGAAGCGGTAGCCCATCATAGAGCCTATGCCTACCGTCATGTATTTTTTGACTTTCAGTTGTTAAAAAACAGAGGATTTTTTCTGGTACCAGTAGGAGGAAGGAAGGATTCGCGCTCAGCTAGTGAACGAGTGAGAAGCACGCCATTTTTAGCGAGTGAGGAGTATGTATCTCATATGTGCACCGTTTAGAAAAATACAGTATTGTTTGATTAACAGAAAGGTTCGTGTGAGTTGTTATTTCAAATAGTACAATAATTACAAGAACTGAAGCCCACCTGTGTACTTTGGAAAATTACGAAGATCCGATAAGCTTAATGGGAACACGGTCAAGACTTCAAAGGTGAACACGGCGACCAAACGTAGCATTATAAAAGAATGGTAAGCAGAAATCTACAGCGGAGAAAGAAACTACTTCGCCCTGCAAAATAATATGAACTAATACGAACTTATTTCCAGGCATAGCTCAGCTTATTGTGCTTGTCATTCATGCCGAAAAATTAATCTCATTAATTCAATACATTTTAAAAAGCCACGCATTTCAACATTTTATTATCATCTATTCCATTATTTTATTATATTATAAAGTGGCGACAGGTGACAGGCACGATACGTAGTGGGCAAAACTGTGAGTACTAGTATTGTTAGGAAAATGAATATACATGTTTGTTAACAATTTCTTTATGTTCCATGCACGCTGATGATGTGACGGAGACGGTGATGTGATACTGAAGAAATACTATCAAAAGGAAATAATAAATAAATTAGAAGGAAGAGGGCGACAATACCAAGAGCACACAACAAAGCACAATAGAGGAAGTACCATTTACAAGACATCAATAAGGTAGGACCGCGCAATGCATATAGAGAATGCGTTCCCAGTAGACCTATTAGAAAATCCATCCACCTATTTCCTAAAATTCAGAACCTAAAGCTTCAGAGATTAACGCTATTGTAGTCAAGTAGAGATAATGACATTTCATTATTAGTACGGAAAATATATTGATTGAAGAACAGTTGAGTCTACAATTACATACAACTGTGTATGCATTTTTTCGCGTGAGAAGTAGCGCGGAAGTAAAATTTTAAAAAAGTGGTATAAGGATTTCTATACTGGAGGGTCAAAACAATAAGGAAATCTCATTCGGAAATCAGAATGCCAATGTAGTGGATGTTCATTTGCAAAATGCAACAATGAGTGGTTTGGAACCGTTTAGCGGTGATTATTTGGATGCTGGGCGCGACATGCCATTGTTGCATTCGACGCCCGTGAATACAGAACATTACAAGCAATACGTTAATTACAGTAGACGTAACTAATGGCACCTCGAGGCCAGAGAATATTTTAAATGAGAGCAGTACGCGTAGTACGGACGCAGATGCTGACAGGCGTAGGCCGGAAGTGAATACGGAGGATATGCAAGCCTTTTTTCGAGCCTTAACAGAATCCATACAAACATGCATGAATGCAATGAAAGCAAACATAAATTCAAAAATGTCGGGTTTAGAGACTAAAATGTCAAGTTTACAAACGATACAAGCAGACATGACTAATATGAAAGCAGACATGACCACAGTAAAGTCCGAGATCGGGAAGGTTAATACAAACATGACACACATTTCAGACGAGGTGAAAAATTTGCGCACAGAACTCAATAGTCTGGACACGAAGTTCACACAGCAGATTTCACAAATCTCCACGGAGGTGGATAGGAAAATTAATGAACAAGTACAAATTTCGGTTCACGATATGGGTGAGAAATTAAAAGGCATAATGGGCGAAAAATTTGAAACACTAACACACACCTATCGACAGGAGCTATCCGGAATTAGAGAAACCCAAGAGAATTTAAAGGCAATGCAAAAGAATACGCAGGTCAACTTAGACAATGTGCAATCAGAAGTAGCGAAACTACATTCTTTCTGTGACGACCTGCCAGAAAATGTAGAAAAAATCACATTGGGGGTAGGATTACTCAAGTTAGATCACAAGAGAATCAACTCAGACATTGTGCAGCTTTATGAATCGGTAAAGAGCAATGCAAAGGACGAAAATACAACGTTTGCAGAAAAATGCGTACGTGAACAGCGTACCTATGTGGAAGCGGTAAAGGAAGTAATGGGGGACAAGGAAGAAGAAATCTTAAAACGCGTAGGACATGATATCAGACAGTTAGAACAACGGTTAAGAGACGAAATAGTTAACAAACAAAGTACGGTAATATCATCGCCTGGGGCGGTAAGCGGAGCGATAAACAGCCATCCGCCAGTGGGAAAAATCAGTGGCGCGGACAACAATGCCCAACCCACGCCGCGCGACCGCATGTCGACGCGCGACGCGAGCAGCGGGAAAAACTTTGCTGAAACAAATATACCATCACCGCATGGAAATACTGTTCCGCCGTGCTGGACAGCGTTGTTAATGGATGAGAGCATAATAAAACATCGACAGTTTCCCGTATTCTCAAATGAGAAAAAGCGAACGCACCCGGTAGTGTTTGTCCGAGCCTTTAGAAATGTACTGCCCAGGACTTGGACAGAAGCTCAAAAGATTAAATATGTAGTAGGACACACCGAGGGTGATGCCCTTTTGTGGGCTACGGAGACGTCAGAACTTTGCGAGACATATGATCAGTTTGAGAATGCATTTTTAGATAAATACTGGTCAACAGCTATCCAGGAGCGTTTAAGACGAGAGGTATTTAACCCAGTACCATATCATTCAAAATTCGGGGGGCTAAGAAGTTATTTTGAAAAATACCTAAACAAGACCCGTTACTGGAATAATCCGATATCTCATGTCGATGTACTGAAAATCTTAAAGAACAAGTTACCTGCAAATGTTAGGGAAAAATTAATAACTGTTCCCGAATATGATCTCGAGTATTTTCTTTCAGTGCTCGACTCAATAGATCTGATTCATGAGGATGGGCATGAATGAATGGCATCCGTATGCACCGCCGCGCCACAACGGAAATCCATACAATCGGTCTACCCATCAGCCACAGGGTGACCGAGGGTACGAAACTAAATATCAGCACCATAGGTACGGTAATGGCCGAGACAATAGCAATTCGAGGGAAAACTTCGACAATAGGCGACAAGGAAATGCAAATTACCAGGAACGGAATATGCAACACAGGGATCCGAGAGATAACAGGCAGCCCGTACAGTCAAATCGAAACAACCGAGACACGAACTGGCGAGCACGCGAACATACGGTAAACATAGTAGAAGTGACGGCAGAAAATGAAACAATACCTTTACCGGTCCCAGGAAATAATAATCGAGCGTGACTAGAGGAAGAAGGGAATGAACTGTCAGTGTGCCACAGTACTAATATGAGCAACTTAAACACTAAAACGAACAGGAACGGAAAGGAGGAAGCAGACACTGAAACAAACCTACACATACAGCATATCCGGAATCTATTTTTAAGGTATGATAAGGACGCAGAAATGAAAGAAGACTTGTTTATCGAAGAGAAAGAAACAACACGCAAGGTAAGTGAAATTATTCAAGCCACAATAAAGGTAAAGGTGGGAAACATAGATGTACTAGTTGTTTTGGATACTGGCGCGTCGACAAGCCTAATGTCTACTAGCTTGTTCAAAGAGATAGCGAGGGAAGTAAATGTTCCCACACTACCTGTAGAGAACTGTAAGAGCGTAACGGCGATGGGAAGTAAATCTAAATTTATAAAATTACAGGCCAGCATACCCATTAGCATATGTGGTGTAATTTTGCAGTGTACTTTCTTGTTGGTAGACAAACTTATAGTGAACTGTATACTTGGTATGGAGGTGTTCAGAAGATACGGGATAAAAATAGATATCGGCAGCGGGGAATGCCAATTTCATGTAGGGGAGCGCACACAGACTGTGGACTTAATAAGAACTACAATGACAAATCAGATTAGGCCGATACCAGACATTAATGTTAAACTTGTCTACCCTCAATCCTTAATGGCAAAGGAGATGGAACTTGATGACGCTGGTAGGGAGATCCTAGATGAGCAAATAGCAGACAGTAAAATAAGTAAATCCACTTGTATTAACAATGAACAGCGAAGTGAACTGACAAAATTACTCTTCAAATATCATAACACTTTTCGTAAACAACCTAGTGTTATTAAGGGATATGAGTATAAAATGGAAGTACACCCGCATGAAACATATTGTAGAACGTCATATGGCACCCCTTGGGCAAAGAAAGAGGCAGTAAGAAAAGAAATAGAGCGTATGATTAGGTGGAGGGTTATTGAAACATCGCACTCACCTTACTGCAGTCCGATTCTCGCAGTTGGTAAAACTGACGGAACGGTGCGGTTGGTGTTAGACGCGAGGGAAATAAACAAAATCATCGTTCCTATAAGAACAAGGCCAGAGAATCTAGAAGAGCAGCTATTAAAGTTTCATGGCGTTAAGTATTTAACATCCCTTGATTTGAAAGCTTCGTACTGGCAAATTTTATTACGTGAAGAGAGTAGAAAGTATACAGCTTTCATAAATGCCGGGAGGAGCTACCAATTTAGGGTGCCGCCTTTCCAATTAAATGTGAGCGCTGGTGTATTTGTTGAAGCATTAGACAGGGTACTTGAACCGGAACTGCGTAGCCAGATTACACTCTACGTTGATGATCTATTAATTGCAACTCAAACATGGGATGAACATGTAAGTATTTTGGAAAGGATTTTTCAAAAATTTGATGAATACAATGTCACAGTTAACTTTAAAAAGTCTGAATTCGGAAAGGAAAAAATAAAATTCTTAGGGCATATTATTTCACCAATAGGAATTCTACCTGACCCCAGTAAACTAGATGCGATACGGGATTTCCCAACACCCTATACTAAGAAACAATTAAAAGGTTTTCTAGGAATAGCCTCGTTTTTCAGGAAGTTTCTGCCACAATTGTTGAACAGTAGTTCACTATTAAACTTACTGCGTAAAAACCACAGTTGGTTGTGGAATAAAGAATGTGAAAATGATTTTCAGCAGATTAAGCAGGCGCTGATTAACGCGCCTATCCTGAAACACCCAAATATGGAATTGGATTTTTGTTTAAGCACCGATGCTAGTTATCAGGGGCTCGGTGCGTGCCTGTTTCAAATAATAACAAAGGATGGTAAGGAAGAAGTCAATGTAATCAGTTTTGCCAGTAGAACCCCCACAGAATGTGGAAGATCTTATTCCGTAACTGAGCTAGAAGCGTTAGCAGTAGTCTGGGCGTTTCGTAAATTTCAATATTACCTTTGGGGAAAACATACCAAAGTTTACTGTGATCACAAGCCTTGTCCTTTCTCCTAACGTGCAAGTTGTTACATAAGAGAATAGCGAGGTGGTGCATGTATGTCCAAGAGTTTGATTTTGAGATAGTGTACATAAAAGGGGAACAGAATGTTTTGGCAGATGCACTATCACGGTTACCTCAAGGTCTTACCTATTTCCACGAGTTAGAGGAACCAACATCAGACTTCAAGGTGCTTTTAATAAATGATGGAACTTTTAAACCATATTATATTAAAATGTGCAAAAACATGCAACGTTTACAGGAAGAAGACCCGAGATGGAGTAAGGTAAGGAAAAAATTGCAGGCTAAAACACACGAACGTTTAGAGCAGTAATACATTATACATAATGGCGTCCTCTTTCACAGAAGAGATCGACGAATGGATAAGTGGTTTGTGAGCACATCCCAGGAATATGTGTAAAACTTAATTCAACACACGCACCGCACATGGGGGCACTATGGAGTGCTAAAGTGTGCCGCCAAAATTTCTACGTATTGTTATTTCCCTAATATGAGGCGACGTATAGAGCAAGTAATCAGACGCTGTGCGGTGTCAAAAGGTCAAACATCAGAATAGGGCATGTCTTAACGTACTAAACCCAATAATACCAAAGCAACCAAGAGATCTTGTATCTATTGACGCCGCAGGACCTTATCTCCAAGCCCGCGGCGGAGTTAAATACATCGTAGCCCTGTATGATGTTTTTAGTAAGCATCTCCAGCTGTACGCTGTCAAAACAGTTAGGTCAGGGCCAATTATAAGGCGAATTCTGGAAGACTACATACCACGCATTGGGAAACCCCAAGCAGTCTTAACTGATAACGCCTCAAATTTTACATGTGACCAATGGAAATCTTTTTAAAATCACAAAACATACGTCATATTTTAGTATCCAAGTTCCACCCGGAAGCAAGTCCCGTCGAACGGTGCTTCCGTGAATTTAATAGGTTTATCCGCACATATATACCACAGAACCAAAGGAAATGGATAGAATACCTGGGTCCGTTTCAGCACATAGTAAATCACCTACCACACACATCAACAGGGCACACACCGGCCGAACTAATGTTTGAAAAGGTGGAGCTAGATGAATGGGCAAAACCGATACCTAAATTACGGCACAAAGACATGAGAAAGTACGGCGAGCGCTAATAACATTGGAAGAGCAAGCTAAAATAAGGAATGGAATTTACGACAGGCAATTGAAAAACGTAACAGAATTCCAGATTGGACAGGAGGTAATACTAAGAACGCATCCGAAATCATCAAAATTAAAGGCACTGAATAAAAAATGGCAATTGTTATATGTTGGTCCGTATACCATTGTTGACGAGCCACATCCGGGGTGCTACTTGATAGGAAATATAAAAAAATGGTAAAATAAAATGCATGTATCCCCATAAAGATTTGCGGAAATTTATTAAATGAAAATTCAAATCTCATTCTGTCCTTATCTGTTGCATCAGTAAAACGCAAGAAGGTAGGAGGTTTGTCGCTCTTTGACGAATAAACCGACTGGCGCTCGGTTTCTCTCCAGCTAGGGGGTACAATATTTATATTTCCGGTGCCCTCTCCCTCTTCTACTATCCTGCTTAATCAATAAGGAATGTTCAATTTTCTTTTACTATCTAACATGCAGAGAGTGAGATGCAGCCTAGTGAAAATAAATTTTCCTTGTATTTTGATATTGTGCTTTCTTAAGATTTAATTCACAGCGCGCGAGCTTTAAGCGAGAGGCACGAGCGATGAGGTATACTGAGCCGTGCTGCCGCGCTTAAAGCAGAGCGTACTTCAACAATTATAGACGAAGCGGCCAACAGTTGATCGTAGGGGCCAAGTAGGCAAAAAGCAAGGTTGAGTTCAGTGTCCCCTGTACGATGCGCAAAGACACACTGCGCACCGCGACGGAAACCATTCTAGAATTTAAATGAATCGGCATCCACACCGCGCAACCAGCTGGACAAAACGGAAGCGACACGAAGTGGGGTACCTATCAGCTAGTTACTCTGACGTAGAAGAGCAACACAAACTAAACGAATAGACATTTATTCCTAAGTCGGCGACTATACCGTAAAGAGCACTAATTTTAAGAGTATATCATTAAGTTAAGCATATGAAGCTTTAAGAAAATGAGCGCATTGACGCAAGTAAACTATAAGGAGAGTAGAATACGCTAAAGTTGTGAACTTCACACAATCCATTGAACGTACATAGTTATACTTATTTCTCAGTATTCAACGTAGAAGAGAATAAACACAGGAAATCACCTATCCGACTATATACAACAGGATTAAGACAAGTTGAAAAGGGAAGTAACAACATATACACTTGAAAGAACGCGATTAGTACATAACTTAAGAACTAAGCGACTTACATACAACACATTAAGTGAGCGACGATGTGAAAGGTAGAATGAGATATAAACATAGAAAAATGCGTGTGACTGAGACGTAAACTATAAAATAACATATCGTACAAGATTTAGCGAGAGGAGCAGTTGTACACTTATAGAACTACACTTCTTTACAGACAACATTAGAAGTAGTGAGCTTAATGTACAGGGAGAATACATATCCACAAATTTGTTATTACAGAACTCACCTATGTTAGTTGCTATTAATTACACGATACCTTACAGTATAATCAGCAAAATAAAGCTGTAAACATGAATTGAACAACACGCGGGAGATAAGCTAAGTAAATACAAACACCAACCAATACGCACACAACGTAATTGCATGAACTTAAAATAAAAGAACTGAGGTAAGTACTGTATGTTTACAAAAGCGATATGGAGAAATAAATGAAATTTCACTGCTGGATAATATTTTGAAGTAGAGAGAGTGAAAGGTTTTATTAGATTCGATTGAAGGTATTAATTAGTTAATCTACGTTTGTGGTGACGTACCGTGCATGGAGTGAATCTAGGAAGAGAATGAAAGTGTATTAGAGTAATAAGAGTTTATTTATATTTGTGGGAAGAAATAAATAGGGCGGTGGTTCTAGTGTGAGAACCCTGTAGGTAGTACATGAGTGTAAATGGCGATTTATGTGGAATATTTTTAATGAATAATTATATGGGTATACGGCGATGAATATGAAGATTAATATTACAAGGGTACCTAGAAAAGGGCCACGAAACCGACGTAAGAAAGAATACACTATATAGTTTTAAGTCTTGGAATGAATGGTTGTATGAGTGTGGAAAGCAAAGTATGATGATGCATGTACGGTAATAAATTATGAAAACGAACGTCACGAAGAAGCAGTGAGGAGTATAGAAGAAACAGTGAAGTCGATAGTAACAATGGTACATGATAACATTTAAAACACACCACAGCACAGTGATTTGCTACACAGACATCAGAATGTAAAACGACCTAGTATGAAAAATATTTCCTTAGCGACTAACTGTTACAGCTCGAGAAACTAAAAGGTTAATATAAATGAAAATACGATACACGATTCGTATGAGGAATGAACACAAAATGCAGTGAAACAATATTTTTTACACTGAGTTCTTGACGCATGCAGGAGCGAAAGCATTATTTTAGCACATGCGCGTTCTTATTTAGCGATAATGAATTATGAGTGGAGTTACACATGACAAAAATACGGTAAAATTATCGGTCACACGTCACAAAGGTAAACATGTACATGTCGTCGCATCAATAAGGCAGAAATATGGCTTGAAATATATCTTCACGAATGTGGAATATTACGACGATTAACAAGCAGTGACGAAGTCAGGATTGTCCAGGGATAAAACATCCCCCACACTCGCTCACAAACGAGCACTTGTAAATATTATACATAGTATGAAGATTTATCAAATGCCAAGGATAGAATAAGTACACTAACGACGCACTACAAATAGCAATCCTAGAAGCAGCTTGATCTCTGAAGCAGACCTTAGCAAATCCTGTTTTTCCATGTAGTGAGTAGTGCTGGAACGTGTTTTCTATGTGTATTTGTGATGGTAAAAAGGCGCAGGAGGTTGGGCCTGCAAGTCAAGAGAAAAGCAAAAATTCAGAACAAATGAGAGATTCCTTCTAATCTACTTATTAGTGTGTAAGATGGATGATGCCTAACATGGAACCCATATAGGAAATGTGGATGTGACTTGTACATTTATGTGTCAATTTTACTATTGCCAATGTCGATGTATATGAAAATATGTATGTAGTATTTTCTATTGTAGTTGTGGATGTAAAAACGCGCAGGAGGACGGTCCTGCAAGACAATAACAAGAAAGAGCAAACATTCAGAACAAGTGCAAGGTTCCTTCTAATTTACTTATTGCTGTGTCAGATGCTGCTTAACATAGAGTCCATATACGAAATGTGAATGTGAATTGGACATTTATTTGCCAACTATATTATTGTTAATGTCGATGTCTATGTAAAATGTACATATGTACTCTTTTCTTCTTTTCTATGTGTAGTTGTGGACGTAAAAACGAGCAGGAGGTCGGTCCTGCAAGACAAGAATAGAAAATGCCAATAGTCAGAATACATGAAAGATACCTCCTGAGAACAATATTATGGAAATGGAAGAGGATGTAGGTGAAGATGAAATGGGAGATAAGATACTGCGTGAAGAGTTTGACAGAGCACTGAAAGACCTGAGTCGAAACAAGGCCCCAGGAGTAGACAACATTCCATTGGAACTACTGATGGCCTTGGGAGAGCCAGTCATGACAAACCTCTACCATCTGGTGAGCAAAATGTATGAGACAGGCGAAATACCCACAGACTTCAAGAAGAATATAATAATTCCAATCCCAAAGAAAGCAGGTGTTGACAGATGTGAAAATTACCGAACTATCAGTTTAATAAGTCACAGCTGCAAAATACTAACGCGAATTCTTTACAGACGAATGGAAAAACTGGTAGAAGCGGACCTCGGGGAAGTTCAGTTTGGATTCCGTAGAAATGTGGGAACACGTGAGGCAATACTAACCTTACGACTTATCTTAGAAGAAAGATTAAGAAAAGGCAAACCTACGTTTCTAGCATTTGTAGACTTAGAGAAAGCTTTTGACAACATTAACTGGAATACTCTCTTTCAAATTCTGAAGGTGGCAGGGGTGAAATACAGGGAGCGAAAGGCTATTTACAATTTGTACAGAAACCAGATGGCAGTTATAAGAGTCGAGGGGCATGAAAGGGAAGCAGTGGTTGGGAAAGGAGTGAGACAGGGTTGTAGCCTCTCCCCGATGTTATTCAATCTGTATATTGAGCAAGCAGTAAAGGAATCAAAAGAAAAATTCGGAGTAGGTATTAAAATTCATGGAGAAGAAGTAAAAAGTTTGAGGTTCGCCGATGACATTGTAATTCTGTCAGAGACAGCAAAGGACTTGGAAGAGCAGTTGAACGGAATGGACAGTATCTTGAAAGGAGGATATAAGATGAACATCAACAAAAGCAAAACGAGGATAATGGAATGTAGTCAAATTAAATCGGGTGATGCTGAGGGGATTAGATTAGGAAATGAGACACTTAAAGTAGTAAAGGAGTTTTGCTATTTAGGGAGTAAAATAACTGATGATGGTCGAAGTAGAGAGGATATAAAATGTAGACTGGCAATGGCAAGGAAATCGTTTCTGAAGAAGAGAAATATGTTAACATCGAGTATAGATTTAAGTGTCAGGAAGTCGTTTCTGAAAGTATTTGTATGGAGTGTAGCCATGTATGGAAGTGAAACATGGACGATAACCAGTTTGGACAAGAAGAGAATAGAAGCTTTCGAAATGTGGTGCTACAGAAGAATGCTGAAGATAAGGTGGGTAGATCACGTAACTAATGAGGAGGTATTGAATAGGATTGGGGAGAAGAGAAGTTTGTGGCACAACTTGACTAGAAGAAGGGATCGGTTGGTAGGACATGTTTTGAGGCATCAAGGGATCACAAATTTAGCATTGGAGGGCAGCGTGGAGGGTAAAAATCGTAGAGGGAGACCAAGAGATCAATACACTAAGCAGATTCAGAAGGATGTAGGTTGCAGTAGGTACTGGGAGATGAAGAAGCTTGCACAGGATAGAGTAGCATGGAGAGCTGCATCAAACCAGTCTCAGGACTGAAGACCACAACAACAAACAACAACCTCCTGATTTACATATTAGTGTGTAAGAGGGTGCATGTCATGGAGTCCGTATATGAAATGTGAATGTGAATTGTAAATTTATGTGTCAACTCTATTATTGTCAATGTTTATGTCTATGTATGCACTATTATCAATCTTATGTGGGATTTTATACCTGAAGAACAACAACTTATGTATGTATGTGAAGTGCAACGCGACGGACGAGTAAAATACTCGCACGTGTGAAGTGATACAAAAATATTAAGGCCTAAAAATATTGAAAATAACGGCTCAGCCGTAATATGAGTAAACGCTACAGTCTAGCAAAGTGAATACAGAGAGTGTGATGCGTGTGCGATGGAGATATCAGAGGAAATCCGTATAACCACGAGTTGAGGTATGAGAACCGCTGAACTATAATGCACGACGGAAGATTATGCCGTATCCTGTAGTGCGGCTCTTACCTTCAATGTCACTGGCCGAAAACCTCGCCCAGGCGCGAGACGAGGTATTGGAGTTCTTCGGTTTGAGCGTTGGAGCTGAATCTGTCGTATCCAGTCTCCGGACTGGAGGGCATATACAACACCGACTTCCTGAGCCTGGAGCGACATTACAGTGTGTGCACGGGCAGTGCTGCTGCTCATGTGGCGCTTGCGTCACTGCGTCGGGCGCGTTAAACAATGAGCTGCTGCTGCAGCGAACAATGAGATAACGTGTGCCGAAAGGACAGCTTCTCAGAATGGCTAATGAACCAAAAGCCAAGGAGAAAAACAATTATTAAAATATAGTGAAAGGACAATTTAAGAAATGTAACATTTTCCCCACGGTAATACTGCTTAACAAATGTAAGGAGAAATAAGAGACTACGACGTTAGCACGCCATGGACGTGCGATATGTAATATGAATATATGTGAATGTAATTAAGTGATATAAGTATATGTGAATGTATTTATATGTATGAATTTGTAATGGCCGAGAAAATGAGCTTTGTAGATATACTTGTAGTAGCATAAGGGTATTAAAACTCCATTGACGTGCACCAAGTGACTGAACTATGAGTCCCAAGGTTAATAAGGCTACTGTATACTGTCTCCCTAAATAAAGAGTCTTATTTCCGACAGTATACAGTAGGGGGGCATTTGTGATAAACCTTTTGCATTTCCTTTATGTTTTCGTCTTCTTTAAAGGCAAAGAGAGAAGATGAAGCGGTAGCCCATCATAGAGCCTATGCCTACCGTCATGTATTTTTTGACTTCCAGTTGTTAAAAAACAGAGGATTTTTTCTGGTACCAGTAGGAGGAAGGAAGGATTCGCGCTCAGCTAGTGAACGAGTGAGAAGCACGCCATTTTTAGCGAGTAATTGTAGACCGCCATTTTGCGGTCGCTATGAATAAGTGAGGAGTATGTATCTCATATGTGCACCGTTTAGAAAAATACAGTATTGTTTTATTAACAGAAAGGTTCGTGTGAGTTGTTATTTCAAGTAGTACAATAATTACAAGAACTGAAGCCCACCTGTGTACTTTGGAAAATTACGAAGATCCGGTAAGCTTAATGGGAACACGGTCAAGACTTCAAAGGTGAACACGGCGACCAAACGTAGCATTATAAAGAATGGTAAGCACAAATCTACAGCGGAGAAAGAAACTACTTCGCCCTGCAAAATAATATGAACTAATACGAACTTATTTACAGGCATAACTCAGCTTATTGTGCTTATCATTCATGCCGAAAAATTAATCTCATTAATTCAATACATTTTAAGAAGCCACGCATTTCAACATTTTATTATCATCCATTCCATTATTTTATTATATTATACCAACAAACAGTATTTACAATGTGCTCCACTGTACTCTGTGCCAATTACGTCCATGTGGCGTCAATTAACAGGTAAGTTATAGAACAACTGCTGAGTTGTGTTTAATGATGATCTGCAGTTTGTGTACTGGGTGTAAAAGTAAGTGTTAGTGTTCCAGATACTCAAGACTGAGAAAAGCTTATCAGCTATGTTCTGTCTGCATACAATTTTAATGATCTACCTATAAACTTTGTGTAGATACTTAGCTCTGAATCCAATAAAGACGATATAAGTATTATCAGATGAGTTATGTTAAAGCAGGATAAAACTTATTTTTCTCAGTTTAGAACACTGTTCTCCACAATACCATCCGATTGCAGAATTGGGATTGGTTGACACGAGCAACACTATTGCACAAGTCCTAAGACGTCTGTAACACACAGCACCAAACTGTAACATCATCAGCTGCTGCATCAACTTTATTGAAATGTGGTGTATGTGTATGTGGGCCATCGTTTGGTACAGGATGAAATGTCGTTCTAGCATCTCGCCTTCTGATGAAAACATACTCGTAATTGTCTTACTATTGACCTACAAAGGAAAAATTTTAGTATTTATATTGTACTTGTGAAACACAAAATAGCACAACCGGGTTGGGAGTTATGTAGAGTGTATGACCGGAATCTACGTGACCCGAAGTGCCGCCATCTTGTATTTTAGAGTATAAAAGGAGGCCTGCGGTAGTTAAAAGTGTCAACATGGATTCCTCCAAACTGCTAAACATTTCTCAGCTATTAGGGAGGAAGACGAAACCAACAGACAAACTCTTCGGTTTGTTGTTATTACAGCAGACTCTAGATAACTGGTTACAGACATTGACAACATAAATCACACCGAAAATGGTATGCTACTGAACAGGAAGAATGTAAATGTGCTAACACCTACACTCCTGGAAATGGAAAAAAGAACACATTGACACCGGTGTGTCAGACCCACCATACTTGCTCCGGACACTGCGAGAGGGCTGTACAAGCAATGATCACACGCACGGCACAGCGGACACACCAGGAACCGCGGTGTTGGCCGTCGAATGGCAATAGCTGCGCAGCATTTGTGCACCGCCGCCGTCAGTGTCAGCCAGTTTGCCGTGGCATACGGAGCTCCATCGCAGTCTTTAACACTGGTAGCATGCCGCGACAGCGTGGACGTGAACCGTATGTGCAGTTGACGGACTTTGAGCGAGGGCGTATAGTGGGCATGGGGGAGGCCGGGTGGACGTACCGCCGAATTGCTCAACACGTGGGGCATGAGGTCTCCACAGTACATCGATGTTGTCCCCAGTGGTCGGCGGAAGGTGCACGTGCCCGTCGACCTGGGACCGGACCGCAGCGACGCACGGATGCACGCCAAGACCGTAGGATCCTACGCAGTGCCGTAGGGTACCGCACCGCCACTTCCTAGCAAATTAGGGACACTGTTGCTCCTGGGGTATCGGCGAGGACCATTCGCAACCGTCTCCATGAAGCTGGGCTACGGTCCCGCACACCGTTAGGCCGTCTTCCGCTCACGCCCCAACATCGTGCAGCCCGCCTCCAGTGGTGTCGCGACAGGCGTGAATGGAGGGACGAATGGAGACGTGTCGTCTTCAGCGATGAGAGTCGCTTCTGCCTTGGTGCCAATGATGGTCGTATGCGTGTTTGGCGCCGTGCAGGTGAGCGCCACAATCAGGACTGCATACGACCGAGGCACACAGGGCCAACACCCGGCATCATGGTGTGGGGAGCGATCTCCTACACTGGCCGTACACCACTGGTGATCGTCGAGGGGACACTGAATAGTGCACGGTACATCCAAACCGTCATCGAACCCATCGTTCTACCATTCCTAGACCGGCAAGGGAACTTCCTGTTCCAACAGGACAATGCACGTCCACATGTATCCCGTGCCACCCAACGTGCTCTAGAAGCTGTAAGTCAACTACCCTGGCCAGCAAGATCTCCGGATCTGTCCCCCATTGAGCATGTTTGGGACTGGATGAAGCGTCGCCTCACGCGGTCTGCACGTCCAGCACGAACGCTGGTCCAACTGAGGCGCCAGATGGAAATGGCATGGCAAGCCGTTCCACAGGACTACATCCAGCATCTCTACGATCGTCTCCATGGGAGAATAGCAGCCTGCATTGCTGCGATTATTTCAATTTCCAGGAGTGTATTACAGAACCGTTTTGCGATAGCGTTATGGTGGTCAAAATTAGTGATCAAGTGGACTGTCAAGAATAGTTAGGAGGAGATGTGTGGCTCGTTTAACTACTATCTAGGTAGTAAATTCCCAGTTTCGTCACTGCGAGACATGGCGTCAAGGCGAAGCTGCCTTTTCTCTTTTATGGGAACGATAGTGTGACAGCAAGAGGAATACGGCAAAAAAACGGTAAGGAAGCACTGGCAACTATTAAGAGGATATATAAAAATACTATTGTTATCCCATATAAAGTGAAATTAACTAGATTTGGACATAACGCAAGACTTTTCCGGGATTTTTTAAAAAATGGAGATGTGCAACTACTTAATATGAAACCACGACATCTGCATGGAAGGAGATCGCCAGGGAAACAGCAATGTGATTGTGGACAGCGGTAAGACAGTTGGAATAGAGTGTCTAGCGTGGTTAAGCTCCAACTGAAACACGTATAACAAAGTTATATGTCAGGTCGCAAGTGCTGGAGTGAACAAAGATATTTGTAACCACATTACAGATTTTGTAAAGTTTCACTTCTTCCTCGACTAAGCCGCATGGCATTACCAACCTGGAGGCTACAATATAAACTACAGAATGGATCGTTATTCTACCCTGTGCAAGAGTTTACGTGTATTAGACACCAACAAACAGTATTTACAATGTGCTCCACTGTACTCTGTGCCAATTACGTCCATGTGGCGTTAATTAACAGATAAGTTATAGAACAACTGCTGAGTTGTGTTTAATACTGATCTGCAGTTTGTGTACTGGGGTAATAACTATACCCCGAAATTGACAGGTGTAAAAGTAAGTGTTCCAGATACTCAAGACTGAGAAAAGCTTATCAGCTATGTTCTGTCTGCATTCAGTTTTAATGATCTACCTATAAACTTTGTGTAGATACTTAGCTCTGAATCCAATAAAGACGATATAAGTATTATCAGATGAGTTATGTTAAAGCAGGATAAAACTTATTTTTCTCAGTTTAGAACACTGTTCTCCACAATACCATCCGATTGCAGAATTGGGATTGGTTGACACGAGCAACACTATTGCACAAGTCCTAAGAAATAGAATAAATGTATCACCCAGACTTAAACTACTCCACATTAAATAAATTACACCTTTAAGTACAGTTAATGTGTTTTGCACATGGAAAGGAAACTGGAAGTGGGGGGCATCGAAGTAAAGAAAAGAAAACCGGAGCATATGGAGAAGACAACTGCCATAAAGGAAGAATATAAGCTACAATTCGAAAAGGAAGAAGCAATTCCGGATGTGCAGGACAGGCTTACATATGGTTTTAAGCACAATGTATGGAGAAGTTTGGCTACAAACGGGGGATATAAAATATTGGCATTTACTGTAAACAGCAATGGAGTTGCATGTTGGTGTACGGTCTGGAATCAATGGAATCGAGAATGTTTACTGTATTAAGGGATGTACAAAAAATATGCGAGTTTAGCACTGATGGAATAACTGCATTTAATGGATGCTAGCTTGCAAAAGCCGTAAATTTAAAGTTATGTACAGTAATCCCCCAATAATGTGGAGCAGTAGAGTTGCCAACATACACACAGGAAGATGTGGCAATGTTTAAAAATAGCGTCGTGGATGAGATAAGAGGAAAAATTAAAATCCCCGAATGCTCTTGCATAGAAGAAGTGCCGGAAGGAACACAGCCAATAGTTACAGCCATAAAACAAGTATTTTACAGGAAGCAAAATGATATGTATTAAAATTCAAGAATATACCTTCTCTGTATTTGTCAAATTACTGGCTAGAGAAAGAAATAGATGTGGACTTAAGTTACAAGTTATAAATTAAATTGAACATTATTAAAACTACACCTAATAAAAATAATGAAAGAGTTATTTTATGTGTGAAAATGTATATGCAAAAGTTAATACAGATTTTGTACGAGAATATTTACTCGTCTTATTCGTTAACCTACCAAAAATTCTAAGACATTTCCTGTATACAATGATCTATGTAGATGTATTTTGGATGGGAGAAGTGGGTAGTTGGATGACCTTGAAAGGTCGTTGAATCTAGGTAGCTGAAAGTGCACCGACCCCCTCTCCATGCCTATGTGAATTTTATAAATAAACGATATATCCATGGTTATGTACCTGATACTGATGTTAATTTCCTATTGTGCGATCCTTCCCCTCCAGGACAAAATAAGTCCTTTTCTCACCAATTTCCAGATCAGGGAGGGGAGGAGGAGTGGGGGCTGGGAGGGGAGGGCTGGGGAAATACTGAGGGGAAAGGGTTTTATTAATTTACCGATTTAATTAATTAGTCAATTAATATTATATCAAAAGTGTGCTTGTATTGGTGAGGGGGTTTCCCAGAGTGGTGGGGGAGGAGGAGTGGGAGGGAGGGGTGGGGGTTACTCAGAATCAACCCCCAGGGGGTCATAAATCAACTAACAGAACAATAGGTTAAGGAGGGAGGGTCGTAAATCAATCAAGTTTGACCCTGA
Organism: Schistocerca piceifrons; assembly: GCF_021461385.2. Classification (NCBI taxonomy): domain Eukaryota; kingdom Metazoa; phylum Arthropoda; class Insecta; order Orthoptera; family Acrididae; genus Schistocerca; species Schistocerca piceifrons. The sequence continues at coordinate 314,563,699 of NC_060139.1, read as the reverse complement.
ATATATGCTTGGCCCTGAAGGTATGCAACCTGCACTAACAAAATGTGCCAGAACGAACATCATCATACTACTGCCAGAGGGGGGAGGAGGTGAGGGACAGAGAGACCAGGAGGAGGAAATGAACAGACAGAGGGGGTTTATGGAGAGAAGGGTGAGGAGGAAATCGGCAGACAAAGGAAGGAGAAGGTGATGGACTAATAGAAGACTGGGATAAATAAATACCCAGACAATGTGGGGTTTCCCAACTAGTGTAATATAAATACTGATATTAGCTCACGTAAGTAAATATGACTTTATTAAATACACACTTTCATCACAGTTTCTGCCACTGTATAGTGCAATACATAACAGATGCACCATTCTTGTCTTACAGGTAATGTTCCATATCTCGACTACAATGTTCGCAGTCGAGTACAGCTGTTAATGTGCAACTAGCACTGCTGTAAAAGACCAGAGACATAAAACCTAGCAACACTAGCTTGAGGACGAAGTGTAACGTGGACACTATTGTTGTCATCTTTTGCCAGCGTGTAAGCGGAACAAGCTTGTTACCAAACACGACACATAGCGCATACCCTAGACATTTGGGTTGTCGTGCAGATATTTTCAGTGCAATACAGATAGAAAGATAAATGGATCTAAGAAATCGAATGATATGGAATTACTACATAGCAGTCCATCGGAGACCAAGGTCCCTTATACCAAACTATTTTATCGGCGGTGTTCGGTTGTACCCTGTATATCTACATGCTCTCACCTCTCCAAAGAAAAAAAAAACTACCGGTACAAGACAAGAAAGGTGGAGAACACAATTGTACAAGTAACAACGTAAATAATAATAATAATAATAATAATAATGTCGGAGTGTGTGGGCCTGTTCCCATTGCTATGAGGTCCGTGGCTCACCGACCCTGGACACGAAAGTTGACTTTGGATGAATAAGGGATGAACAGTACAAAAAGATAGAAAATGGAAACCACATAAGCAGTGACAAGTAAAAAAAGTAGTTTTAGGCAGTGCCGTTCAAAACGGGCAGAAGCCCAGAATTTAGAGGTGAACTGGGAATCTGCATACAAAGGACCAAATATCGGAAGACTGCGTTACCCAACCTTCAGATGTGGCAACAATCTCCAAAACTGGCAGCAGATCGTATAAAATATTACGGTAACTACCTCGACCAACAGAAATATGACAAGTAATAGTAATATTACTGGATATAAGGTCCGCTTATTGTGCGAAACACTGTTTCTTCATATAGACCCAAGCACGGTTCAGCACCTCTGTGCCATCCTTTGTGGTTTTTCTCAATTTAAATCTGTAAAATTTGAACACGTTTTAAGTGATAAAGAATCCACGAAAATTAAGCCGAAAACAGTTTTTGTTTCTTGTTGTTACTACTTTTAATTTTACATTATAGGGCGATGCAGGACCCTCTGTACAAACAAAATTTTATTAATGTGAATTTGGTTGTCGTGTTAACCTATCACTTTGTAGCTAAACGTAATTTCATCGTGCCAACATACTCATTTTTCGCAACTGTATTGGCGATTACTTACATTTAAGTCTCAAAACTCTTTTTTTACCTGGATTCTTTTGAGTTGTTGTGAAGCACACGCAAACATTTCGCATATTTTTCAGAATTTCATTTGTAAATAACATGGATCAAAGTTCACCAAAACACAGTGCAAATGTTGTATGTGCCTAGTCTTAGTTGGCCTTTTGCATATCAGGTGGACCTTTCATGCCTAGTAATGTGATGTGCAAACACGGCAAATTCAAGAGCAGCAAAACCTAATTACAACTAACAGTGAGATTAAAAGTAAACTACAGAAATGCAAAACGTAAAAAAATACAGTTTGTGAATAGTAGAGTCGTCGATGATGTTTTGTAAATGAAAAAGCTGCTGTTGCCCAACACATATATGACGATTTGCATATGCAGAGACTATAACTTTTTTTAAGCTAGAAATATTAACTATTCGTGCTCATTGCAACAGATTTATTTTCAGTTTAAGTTAACAAAATAAATCCTGAATGACCATAGGTAGCCTCATAGAGCTAAGAGAGAGCCAGGTTTCAGTTTAGGAATATAGCGCAGTACGGGAAGAGAGTAAGTAGATGATGGCAACGTAAAACTTGACAGATTTTTAGAATAGTCTTTTAATCAAATTAGATGGCACGTCGCTATCGTCTTTATTGTTATTATTACTTAAAACGATCACTGAGCAGTGAATATGATATCGTCCTATTAATGAAGTTTGATATTGCTGGCTATTATATACGAGCTGGTAATTCGTCCTTTCCCTTTTATCATCGCCCTCAGCTTTTTTACGTGCATCTCCCCACTGCAGTTCGACGTCTCTATTCTTCGACGTGTGCAGTCAGTTGGTGCATTGTTTTTCCCTAGGGTGGGTGATAAAGCCTCCTGAAACTTCCTGGCAGATTAAAACTGTGTGCCGGGTCGAGACTCGAACTCGGGATCTTTGCATTTCGTGGGCAAGTGCTCTACCAACTGAGCTACCAAGCACGACTCAGGCCCCGTCCTCACAGCCTTAGTTCTGCCACTCCGCTACAGAGTGAAAATCTCATTCTGGAAACTTCCCCCAGGCCGTGGCTAAGCCATGTTTCCGCAATATCCTTTCTTTCAGGAGCGCTAGTTCTGCAAGGTTCGCAGGAGAGCTTCTGTAAAGTTTGGTAGAAAGGAGACGAGGTACTGGCAGAAATAAAGCTGTGAGGACGGGGCGTGAGTCGTGCTTGGGTAGCTCAGCTGGTGCTCGGCAAAACCAAAAAAAAACAAAAAAAAAGCCGGCACGGTTGCCCAGCGTGTTCGGTCAGAGGGTCAGTTGAGTTAATCAATCAACAACGAACTTAAATGGATGTCCTACGACGTCCGCCCCGAGCAGATGAAACGAACAATAGTGAACAAAATGAGATTATTAAAAAAAAAAAAGAAGAAGTTGGTAGAGCACTTGCCCGCGAAAGGCAAAGGTCCCGAGTTCGAGTCTCGGTCCGGCACACAGTTTTAATCTGCCAGGAAGTTTCATATCAGCGCACACTCCGCTGCAGAGTGAAAATCTCATTCTGGATCTATAAAGCCTCATGTTTGCCACTTGTCATCTGGTAACATATTTGTTAAAGACCTCCCTTATTTTATAACCAATGTATGAAAGAACACAAATCCCAGTGAAATTCCTTGTTTGTTGTCATCTTCAGATTCATACCTACAAGAGGCACAAGATGTGATATTTACAGTTTACAGCGCGAAAACTTCAGGAGACCTCTCTACATGGCCTTCATCGATCAAATGCTCGTATTAAATTTTGTTGACTGAGAAAGTTTCATTTTTCACAAACGATTGTTAGAAACCTTGTTTTGAAGATATTAGGATGGATAATAAATAGTTTCACAATGATTTCTTTCTCACACAACTGGGCGTCTCGTAATTATCGAAACTGTACAATCCGATTCATTAAAACTGGCAACATGGTTTTGCTTTGAAGGAGTTATCTGGTGTGTTTCAAAGCCACATTGCATGTTTTTCAGATAAAAGGCTAATAGCAAACGATAAAATAGCAAAAGTCGAGTAGATCTGAAAAACGTTTTGCGCCAAATGACGTCGTAAGAAAAATGGGCGTTCCCTAATTATAAAAACCTACAATTCGAAAAACTGTTAACGGTCTTTAGCTTAAAGGAGTCTTATTCTGACGTGGTTCAGAAACGCAGTTGCATATTTTTCAATAGCAGCTGGAAATTGGTCTTTGGATTTTAATCAAAGTGCAAAAAAAGTTGCAGTGGACGAGGTGTCAAGACGGAGCGTGAAGGTACGACCTCCTAACGGGTATAATTTGAACCACCGCGAATTGTTGAGGGCTCTAGCATAGCTAGTAAGCAGTGGACAATATGTCCACGCTATTCTAACAAGGGAAGCTTCCCATCGCACCCCCATCAGATTTAGTGGTAAAATGGCCCAATGGATAGTTCATCAAAAACTGCAAGCGCATCAAGCACGAAATTAGGAAGAAGTTTTACTGAACTGTGAAAAAAGAAGCAAAATACAAACACTGAACGGTCCAAGCTTAACAACGAGCGAACTGCAAGAACCACACAACGTTGTTGTGTGGTCACGGTGTTGGACAGCAAAGTGGAAGATCCGTATTCACAAAATTATGAACTTTCCGGTCATTAACGTGTCTGTTCTCCTTCTATAGTCTTGGCAACTGCCATACTACACGTTGGTTACAGAATATGAGTCATATGATAAGAATATACAGGGTGATTCAAAAAGAATACCACAACTTTAGGAATTTAAAACTCTGCAACGACAAAAGGCAGAGCTAAGCACTATCTGTCGGCGAATTACGGGAGCTATAAAGTTTCATTTAGTTGTACATTTGTTCGCTTGAGGCGCTGTTGACTAGGCGTCAGCGTCAGTTGATGCTAAGATGGCAACCACTCAACAGAAAGCTTTTTGTGTTATTGAGTATGGCAGAAGTGAATCGACGACAGTTGTTCAGCGTGCATTTCGAACGAAGTATGGTGTTAAACCTCCTGATAGGTGGTGTATTAAACGTTGGTATAAACAGTTTACAGAGAATGGGTGTTTGTGCAAAGGGAAAAGTTCTGGACGGCCGAGAACGAGTGATGAAAATGTAGCACGCATCCAGCAAGCATTTGCTCGCAGCCCAGGAAAATCGACTAGCAGAGCTAGCAGAGAGCTGCAAATTCCACAATCACCTGTATGGAGAGTCCACATTGGCACTTATCTGTCCGTAACTACCTGAACGTCAACTACCCGAGGCAATGGATCGGCCGCCAGGCAGCCCGTGACAGAGCACTGGCCTCCAAGAAGCCCTGATCTTACCCCCTGCGATTTTTTCTTATGGGGGTATGTTCAGGATATGGTGTTTCGGCCACCTCTCCCAGCCACCATTGATGATTTGAAACGAGAAATAACAGCAGCTATCCAAACTGTTACGCCTGATATGCTACAGAGAGTGTGGAACGAGTTGGAGTATCGGGTTGATAATGCTCGAGTGTCTGGAGGGGGCCATATTGAACATCTCTGAACTTCTTTTTGAGTAAAAAAACCCCTTTTTAAATACTCTTTGCAATGATGTGTAACAGAAGGTTATATTATGTTTCTTTCATTAAATACACATTTTTAAAGTTGTGGTATACTTTTTGAATCACCCTGTATTACCATCGCAATAAATGTGATGAATAGTGAAACCATGCGAGGTGCCGCCTAGACCTCTCACAGAAATGAAAACAACAAATAAATAGGTGTGAACTATGTTACAGCAAAGGAATTCACGAATCAAAACTTCCAAAACGGAAAGCAAAAGTCATAACGCATCGGTACTTGTGCAGGACAAGTAGAGGGTACGTAGGTCTGGAGGTCTCTTCATTACCTCTCGCTGTTGCAAACGGCCGTTACACCACGACACACACACAGCGAACAAACGTCAATGACCAGACGGAAGTTCATAATTTTCCGGGAAAAAGGGGAGGGAGTGGGGGCACGAGGGAGGTCTGAACACAGGTCTTCCCCTTCGTAGTTCAACACCGTGACTACCGTGACTAATAAACCACGACACCGTGGCTATTCAACTTCGCTCGATGCTACTAATCTTGAGCATGTGCCGTTCATCCATTCTTTTTAGCTTCTTTTTCGCATCGATACTTGTGCAGGACAAGTAGAGGGTACGTAGGTCTGGAGCTCTCTTCATCACCTCTCGCTGTTGCAAACGGCCGTTACACCACGACACACACACAGCGAACAAACGTCAATGACCGGACGGAAGTTCATAATTTTCCGGAAATAAGGGGAGGGAGTGGGGGCACGAGGGAGGTCTGAACACAGGTCTTCCCCTTCCTAGTTAAACACCGTGACTACCGTGACTAATTAACCACGACACCATGGCTATTCAACTTCGCTCGATCCTACTAATCTTGAGCATGGGCCGTTCACCTTTTCTTTTTTCCTTCTTTTTCGCATCGGTACTTGTGCAGGACAAGTAGAGGGTACGTAGGTCTGGAGGTCTCTTCATCACCTCTCGCTGTTGCAAATGGCCGTTACACCACAACACACACACAGCGAACAAACGTCAATGACCGGACGGAAGTTCATAATTTTCCAGGAAAAAGGGGAGGGAGTGGGGGCACAAGGGAGGTCTGAACACAGGTCTTCCCCTTCCTAGTTCAACACCGTGACTACCGTGACTAATTAACCACGACACCGTGTCTATTCAACTTCGCTCGATGCTACTAATCTTGAGCATGGGCCGTTCATTCTTTCTTTTTTGCTTCTTTTTTGCATCGGTACTTGTGCAGGACAAGTAGAGGGTACGTAGGTCTGGAGGTCTCTTCATTACCTCTCGCTGTTGCAAACGGCCGTTACACCACGACACACACACAGCGAACAAACGTCAATGACCGGACGGAAGTTCATAATTTTCCGGGAAAAAGGGGAGGGAGTGGGGGCACGAGGGAGGTCTGAACACAGGTCTTCCCCTTCGTAGTTCAACACCGTGACTACCGTGACTAATTAACCACGACACCGTGGCTATTCAACTTCGCTCGATGCTACTAATCTTGAGCATGTGCCGTTCATCCATTCTTTTTAGCTTCTTTTTCGCATCGATACTTGTGCAGGACAAGTAGAGGGTACGTAGGTCTGGAGCTCTCTTCATCACCTCTCGCTGTTGCAAACGGCCGTTACACCACAACACACAAACAGCGAACAAACGTCAATGACCGGACGGAAGTTCATAATTTTCCGGAAATAAGGGGAGGGAGTGGGGGCACGAGGGAGGTCTGAACACAGGTCTTCCCCTTCCTAGTTCAACACCGTGACTACCGTGACTAATTAACCACGACACCATGGCTATTCAACTTCGCTCGATGCTACTAATCTTGAGCATGGGCCGTTCACCTTTTCTTTTTTCCTTCTTTTTCGCATCGGTACTTGTGCAGGACAAGTAGAGGGTACGTAGGTCTGGAGGTCTCTTCATAACCTCTCGCTGTTGCAAATGGCCGTTACACCACAACACACACACAGCGAACAAACGTCAATGACCGGACGGAAGTTCATAATTTTCCAGGAAAAAGGGGAGGGAGTGGGGGCACAAGGGAGGTCTGAACACAGGTCTTCCCCATCCTAGTTCAACACCGTGACTACCGTGACTAATTAACCACGACACCGTGTCTATTCAACTTCGCTCGATGCTACTAATCTTGAGCATGGGCCGTTCATTCTTTCTTTTTTGCTTCTTTTTTGCATCGGTACTTGTGCAGGACAAGTAGAGGGTACGTAGGTCTGGAGGTCTCTTCATCACTTCTCGCTGTTGCAAACGGCCGTTACACCACGACACACACAGAGCGAACAAACGTCAATGACCGGACGGAAGTTCATAATTTTCCGGAAAAAAGGGGAGGGAGTGGGGGCACGAGGGAGGTCTGAACACAGGTCTTCCCCTTCCTAGTTCAACACCGTGACTAACGTGACTAATTAACCACGCCACCGTGGCTATTCAACATTGCTCAGTGCTACTAATCTTGAGCATGAGCCGTTCATCCTTTCTTTTTTGCTTCTTTTTCGCATCGGTACTTGTGCAGGACAAGTAGAGGGTATGTAGGTCTGGAGGTCTCTTCATCACCTCTCGCTGTTGCAAACGGCCGTTACACCACGACACACACACACCGAACAAACGTCAATGACCGGACGGAAGTTCATAATTTTCCGGAAAAAAGGGGAGGGAGTGGGGGCACGAGGGAGGTCTGAACACAGGTCTTCCCCTTCCTAGTTCAACACCGTGACTACCGTGACTAATTAACCACGACACCGTGGCTATTCAACTTCGCTCGATGCTACTAATCTTGAGCATGGGCCGTTCATCCTTTCTTTTTTGCTTCTTTTTCGCTTCGGTACTTGTGCAGGACAAGTAGAGGGTACGTAGGTTGGAGGTCTCTACATCACCTCTCGCTGTTGCAAACGGCCGTTACACCACGACACACAAACAGCGAACAAACGTCAATGACCAGACGGAAGTTCATAATTTTCCGGAAAAAAGGGGAGGGAGTGGGGGCACGAGGGAGGTCTGAACACAGGTCTTCCCCTTCCTAGTTCAACACCGTGACTACCGTGACTAATTAACCACGACACCGTGGCTATTCAACTTCGCTCGATGCTACTAATCTTGAGCATGGGCCGTTCATCCTTTCTTTTTTGCTTCTTTTTCGCATCGGTACTTGTGCAGGACAAGTAGAGGGTACGTAGGCCTGGTGGTCTCTTCATTACCTCACGCTGTTGCAAACGGCCGTTACACCACGACACACACACAGCGAACAAACGTCAATGACCGGACAGAAGTTCATAATTTTCCGGCAAAAAGAGGAGGGAGTGGGGGCACGAGAGAGGTCTGAACACAGGTCTTCCCCTTCCTAGTTCAACACCGTGACTACCGTAACTAATTAACCACGACAGCGTGGCTATTTAACTTCGCTCGATGCTACTAATCTTGAGCATGGGCCGTTCAACCTTTCTTTTTTGCTTCTTTTTCGCATCGGTACTTGTGCAGGACAAGTAGAGGGTACGTAGGTCTGGAGGTCTCTTCATTACCTCACGCTGTTGCAAACGGCCGTTACACCACAACACACACACAGCGAACAAACGTCAATGACCGGACAGAAGTTCATAATTTTCCAGCAAAAAGGGGAGGGAGTGGGGGCACGAGAGAGGTCTGAACACAGGTCTTCCCCTTCCTAGTTCAACACCGTGACTACCGTGACTAATTAACCACGACACCGTGGCTATTCAACTTCGCTCGATGCTACTAATCTTGAGCATGGGCCGTTTATCCTTTCTCTTTTGCTTCTTTTTCACATCGGTACTTGTGCAGGACAAGTAGAGGGTACGTAGGTCTGGAGGTCTCTTCATCACCTCTCGCTGTTGCAAACGGCCGTTACACCACGACACACACACAGCGAACAAACGTCAATGACCAGACGGAAGTTCATAATTTTCAGGATAAAAGGGGAGAGAGTGGGGGCACGAGGGAGGTCTGAACACAGGTCTTCCCCTTCCTAGTTCAACACCGTGACTAATTAACCACGACACTGTGGCTATTGAACTTCGCTCGATGCTACTAATCTTGAGCATGGACCGTTCATACTTTCTTTTTTGCTTCTTTTTCGCATCGGTACTTGTGCAGGACAAGTAGAGGGTACGTAGGTCTGGAGGTCTCTTCATGACCTCTCGCTGTTGCAAACGGCCGTTACACCACGAAACACACACAGCGAACAAACGTCAATGACCGGACGGAAGTTCATAATTTTCCGGGAAAAAGGGGAGGGAGTGGGTGCACGAGGGAGGTCTGAACACAGGTCTTCCCCTTCGTTGTTCAACACCGTGACTACCGTGACTAATTAACCACGACACCGTGGCTATTCAACTTCGCTCGATTCTACTAATCTTGAGCATGGGCCGTTCATCCTTTCTTTTTTGCTTCTTTTTCGCATCGGTACTTGTGCAGGACAAGTAGAGGGTACGTAGGTCTGGAGGTCTCTTCATCACCTCTCGCTGTTGCAAACGGCCGTTACACCACGACACTCACACACACAGTGAACAAACGTCAATGACCAGATGGAAGTTCATAATTTTCCGGAAAAAAGGGGAGGGAGTGGGGGCACGAAGGAGGTCTGAACGCAGGTCTTCCCCTTCGTAGTTCAACACCGTGACTACCGTGACTAAGTAGCCACGACACCGTGGCTATTCAACTTCGCTCGATGCTACTAATCTTGAGCATGGGCCGTTCATCCTTTCTTTTTTGCTTCTTTTTCGCATCGGTACTTGTGCAGGACAAGTAGAGGGTACGTAGGCCTGGAGGTCCCTTCATTACCTCTCGCTGTTGCAAACGGCCGTTACACCACGACACACACACAGCGAACAAACGTCAATGACCGGACGGAAGTTCATAATTTTCCGGATAAAATGGGAGGGAGTGGGGGCACGAGGGAGGTCTGAACACAGGTCTTCCCCTTCCTAGTTCAACACCGTGACTACCGTGACTAATTAACCACGACACCGTGGCTATTCAACTTCGCTCGATGCTACTAATCTTGAGCATGGGCCGTTTATCCTTTATCTTTTGCTTCTTTTTCGCATCGGTACTTGTGCAGGACAAGTAGAGGGTACGTAGGTCTGGAGGTCTCTTCATCACCTCTCGCTGTTGCAAACGGCCGTTACACCACGACACACACACAGCGAACAAACGTCAATGACCAGACGGAAGTTCATAATTTTCCGGAAAAAAGGGGAGAGAGTGGGGGCACGAGGGAGGTCTGAACACAGGTCTTCCCCTTCCTAGTTCAACACCGTGACTACCGTGACTAATTAACCACGACACCGTGGCTATTCAACTTCGCTCGATGCTACTAATCTTGAGCATGGGCCGTTCATCCTTTCTTTTTTGCTTCTTTTTCGCATCGGTACTTGTGCAGGACAAGTAGAGGGTAGGTAGGTCTGGAGGTCTCTTCATCACCTCTCGCTCTTGCAAACGGCCATTACACCACGACACACACACAGCGAACAAACGTCAATGACCGGATTGAAGTTCATAACTTTCCGGAAAAAAGGGCAGGGAGTGGGGGCACGAGGGAGGTCTGAACACAGGTCCTCCCCTTCCTAGTTCAACACCGTGACTACCGTGACTAATTAACCACAACACCGTGGCTATTCAACTTCGCTCGATGCTACTAATCTTGAGCATGGGCCGTTCATCCTTTCTTTTTTGCTTCTTTTTCGCATCGGTACTTGTGCAGGACAAGTAGAGGGTACGTAGGTCTGGAGGTCTCTTCATCACCTCTCGCTGTTGCAAACGGCCGTTACACCACGACACACACACAGCGAACAAACGTCAATGACCGGACGGAAGTTCATAATTTTCCGGAAAAAAGGGGAGGGAGTGGGGGCACGAGGGAGGTCTGAACACAGGTCCTCCCCTTCCTAGTTCAACACCGAGACTACCGTGACTAATAAACCACGACACCGTGGCTATTCAACTTCGCTCGTTGCTACTAATCTTGAGCATGGGCCGATCATCCTTTCTTTTTTGCTTCTTTTTCGCATCGGTACTTGTGCAGGACAAGTAGAGGGTACGTAGGTCTGGAGGTCTCTTCATTACCTCTCGCTGTTGCAAACGGCCGTTACACCACGGCACACACACAGCGAAAAAACGTCAATGACCGGACGGAAGTTCATAATTTTCCGGAGAAGAAGGGAGGGAGTGGGGGCACGAGGGAGGTCTGAACACAGGTCTTCCCCTTCCTAGTTCAACACCGTGACTACCGTGACTAATAAACCACGACACCGTGGCTATTCAACTTCGCTCGTTGCTACTAATCTTGAGCATGGGCCGATCATCCTTTCTTTTTTGCTTCTTTTTCGCATCGGTACTTGTGCAGGACAAGTGGAGGGTACGTAGGTCTGGAGGTCTCTTCATCACCTCTCGCTGTTGCAAACGGCCGTTACATCACGACACACACACAGCGAACAAACGTCAATGACCGGACGAAAGTTCATAATTTTCCGGAAAAGAGGGGAGGGAGTGGGGGCACGAGGGAGGTCTGAACACAGGTCTTCCCCTTCCTAGTTCAACACCGTGACTACCGTGACTAATTAACCACGACACCGTGGCTATTCAACTTCGCTCGATGCTACTAATCTTGAGCATGGGCCGTTTATCCTTTCTCTTTTGCTTCTTTTTCGCATCGGTACTTGTGCAGGACAAGTAGAGGGTACGTAGGTCTGGAGGTCTCTTCATCACCTCTCGCTGTTGCAAACGGCCGTTACACCACGACACACACACAGCGAACAAACGTCAATGACCAGACGGAAGTTCATAATTTTCCGGAAAAAAAGGGAGAGAGTGGGGGCACGAGGGAGGTCTGAACACAGGTCTTCCCCTTCCTAGTTCAACACCGTGACTACCGTGACTAATTAACCACGACACCGTGGCTATTCAACTTCGCTCGATGCTACTAATCTTGAGCATGGGCCGTTCATCCTTTCTTTTTTGCTTCTTTTTCGCATCGGTACTTGTGCAGGACAAGTAGAGGGTAGGTAGGTCTGGAGGTCTCTTCATCACCTCTCGCTCTTGCAAACGGCCATTACACCACGACACACACACAGCGAACAAACGTCAATGACCGGATTGAAGTTCATAACTTTCCGGAAAAAAGGGGAGGGAGTGGGGGCACGAGGGAGGTCTGAACACAGGTCCTCCCCTTCCTAGTTCAACACCGTGACGACCGTGACTAATTAACCACGACACCGTGGCTATTCAACTTCGCTCGATGCTACTAATCTTGAGCATGGGCCGTTCATCCTTTCTTTTTTGCTTCTTTTTCGCATCGGTACTTGTTCAGGACAAGTAGAGGGTACGTAGGTCTGGAGGTCTCTTCATCACCTCTCGCTGATGCAAACGGCCGTTACACCACGACACACACACAGCGAACAAACGTCAATGACTGGACGGAAGTTCATAATTTTCCGGAAAAAAGGGGAGGGAGTGGGGGCACGAGGGAGGTCTGAACACAGGTCCTCCCCTTCCTTGTTCAACACCGTGACTAATTAACCACGACACCGTGGCTATTCAACTTCGCTCGATGCTACTAATCTTGAGCATGGGCCATTCATCCTTTCTTTTTCGCTTCTTTTTCGCATCGGTACTTGTGCAGGACAAGTAGAGGGTACGTAGGTCTGGAGGTCTCTTCATTACCTCTCGCTGTTGCAAACGGCCGTTACACCACGACACACACACAGCGAACAAACGTCAATGACCGGACGGAAGTTCATAATTTTCCGGAAAAAAGGGGAGGGAGTGGGGGCACGAGGGAGGTCTGAACATAGGTCTTCCCCTTCCTAGTTCAACACCGTGACTACCGTGACTAATTAACCACGACACCGTGGCTATTCAACTTCGCTCGATGCTACTAATCTTGAGCATGGGCCATTCATGCTTTCGTTTTTGCTTCTTTTTCGCAACGGTACTTGTGCAGGACAAGTAGAGGGTACGTAGGTCTGGAGGTCTCTTCATTACCTCTCGCTGTTGCAAACGGCCGTTACACCACGACACACACACAGCGAAAAAACGTCAATGACCGGACGGAAGTTCATAATTTTCCGGAAAAAAAGGGAGGGAGTGGTGGCACGAGGGAGGTCTGAACACAGGTCTTCTCCTTCCTAGTTCAACACCGTGACTACCGTGACTAATAAACCACGACACCGTGGCTATTCAACTTCGCTCGTTGCTACTAATCTTGAGCATGGGCCGATCATCCTTTCTTTTTTGCTTCTTTTTCGCATCGGTACTTGTGCAGGACAAGTAGAGGGTACGTTGGTCTGGAGGTCCCTTCATTACCTCTCGCTGTTGCAAACGGCCGTTACACCACGACACACACACAGCGAAAAAACGTCAATGACCGGATGGAAGTTCATAATTTTCCAGAAAAAAAGGGAGGGAGTGGGACACGAGGGAGGTCTGAACACAGGTCTTCCCCTTCCTAGTTCAACACCGTGACTACCGTGACTAATAAACCACGACACCGTGGCTATTCAACTTCGCTCGTTGCTACTAATCTTGAGCATGGGCCGATCATCCTTTCTTTTTTGCTTCTTTTTCGCATCGGTACTTGTGCAGGACAAGTGGAGGGTACGTAGGTCTGGAGGTCTCTTCATCACCTCTCGCTGTTGCAAATGGCCGTTACATCACGACACACACACAGCGAACAAACGTCAATGACCGGACGAAAGTTCATAATTTTCCGGAAAAGAGGGGAGGGAGTGGGGGCACGAGGGAGGTCTGAACACAGGTCTTCCCCTTCCTAGTTCAACACCGTGACTACCGTGACTAATTAACCACGACACCGTGGCTATTCAACTTCGCTTGATGCTACTAATCTTGAGCATGGGCCGTTTATCCTTTCTCTTTTGCTTCTTTTTCGCATCGGTACTTGTGCAGGACAAGTAGAGGGTACGTAGGTCTGGAGGTCTCTTCATCACCTCTCGCTGTTGCAAACGGCCGTTACATCACGACACACACACAGCGAACAAACGTCAATGACCGGACGGAAGTTCATAATTTTCCGGAAAAAAGGGGAGGGAGTGGGGGCACGAGGGAGGTCTGAACACAGGTCTTCCCCTTCGTAGTTCAACACCGTGACTACCGTGACTAATTAACCACGACACCGTGTCTATTCAACTTCGCTCGATGCTACTAATCTTGAGCATGGGCCGTTCATCCTTTCTTTATTTGCTTCTTTTTCGCATCGGTACTTGTGCAGGACAAGTAGAGGGTACGTAGGTCTGGAGGTCTCTTCATCACCTCTCGCTGTTGCAAACGCCCGTTACACCACGACACACACACAGCGAACAAACGTCAATAACCGGACTGAAGTTCATAACTTTCAGGAAAAAAGGGGAGGGAGTGGGGGCACGAGGGAGGTCTGAACACAGGTCTTCCCCTTCCTAGTTCAACACCGTGACTACCGTGACTAATTAACCACGACACCGTGGCTATTCAACTTCGCTCGATGCTACTAATCTTGAGCATGGGCCGTTTATCCTTTCTCTTTTGCTTCTTTTTCGCATCGGTACTTGTGCAGGACAAGTAGAGGGTACGTAGGTCTGGAGGTCTCTTCATCACCTCTCGCTGTTGCAAACGGCCGTTACACCACGACACACACACAGCGAACAAACGTCAATGACCAGACGGAAGTTCATAATTTTCCGGAAAAAAGGGGAGAGAGTGGGGGCACGAGGGAGGTCTGAACACAGGTCTTCCCCTTCCTAGTTCAACACCGTGACTACCGTGACTAATTAACCACGACACCGTGGCTATTCAACTTCGCTCGATGCTACTAATCTTGAGCATGGGCCGTTCATCCTTTCTTTTTTGCTTCTTTTTCGCATCGGTACTTGTGCAGGACAAGTAGAGGGTAGGTAGGTCTGGAGGTCTCTTCATCACCTCTCGCTCTTGCAAACGGCCATTACACCACGACACACACACAGCGAACAAACGTCAATGACCGGATTGAAGTTCATAACTTTCCGGAAAAAAGGGGAGGGAGTGGGGGCACGAGGGAGGTCTGAACACAGGTCCTCCCCTTCCTAGTTCAACACCGTGACGACCGTGACTAATTAACCACGACACCGTGGCTATTCAACTTCGCTCGATGCTACTAATCTTGAGCATGGGCCGTTCATCCTTTCTTTTTTGCTTCTTTTTCGCATCGGTACTTGTTCAGGACAAGTAGAGGGTACGTAGGTCTGGAGGTCTCTTCATCACCTCTCGCTGATGCAAACGGCCGTTACACCACGACACACACACAGCGAACAAACGTCAATGACTGGACGGAAGTTCATAATTTTCCGGAAAAAAGGGGAGGGAGTGGGGGCACGAGGGAGGTCTGAACACAGGTCCTCCCCTTCCTAGTTCAACACCGTGACTAATTAACCACGACACCGTGGCTATTCAACTTCGCTCGATGCTACTAATCTTGAGCATGGGCCATTCATCCTTTCTTTTTCGCTTCTTTTTCGCATCGGTACTTGTGCAGGACAAGTAGAGGGTACGTAGGTCTGGAGGTCTCTTCATTACCTCTCGCTGTTGCAAACGGCCGTTACACCACGACACACACACAGCGAACAAACGTCAATGACCGGACGGAAGTTCATAATTTTCCGGAAAAAAGGGGAGGGAGTGGGGGCACGAGGGAGGTCTGAACATAGGTCTTCCCCTTCCTAGTTCAACACCGTGACTACCGTGACTAATTAACCACGACACCGTGGCTATTCAACTTCGCTCGATGCTACTAATCTTGAGCATGGGCCATTCATGCTTTCGTTTTTGCTTCTTTTTCGCAACGGTACTTGTGCAGGACAAGTAGAGGGTACGTAGGTCTGGAGGTCTCTTCATTACCTCTCGCTGTTGCAAACGGCCGTTACACCACGACACACACACAGCGAAAAAACGTCAATGACCGGACGGAAGTTCATAATTTTCCGGAAAAAAAGGGAGGGAGTGGTGGCACGAGGGAGGTCTGAACACAGGTCTTCTCCTTCCAAGTTCAACACCGTGACTACCGTGACTAATAAACCACGACACCGTGGCTATTCAACTTCGCTCGTTGCTACTAATCTTGAGCATGGGCCGATCATCCTTTCTTTTTTGCTTCTTTTTCGCATCGGTACTTGTGCAGGACAAGTAGAGGGTACGTTGGTCTGGAGGTCCCTTCATTACCTCTCGCTGTTGCAAACGGCCGTTACACCACGACACACACACAGCGAAAAAACGTCAATGACCGGATGGAAGTTCATAATTTTCCAGAAAAAAAGGGAGGGAGTGGGACACGAGGGAGGTCTGAACACAGGTCTTCCCCTTCCTAGTTCAACACCGTGACTACCGTGACTAATAAACCACGACACCGTGGCTATTCAACTTCGCTCGTTGCTACTAATCTTGAGCATGGGCCGATCATCCTTTCTTTTTTGCTTCTTTTTCGCATCGGTACTTGTGCAGGACAAGTGGAGGGTACGTAGGTCTGGAGGTCTCTTCATCACCTCTCGCTGTTGCAAATGGCCGTTACATCACGACACACACACAGCGAACAAACGTCAATGACCGGACGAAAGTTCATAATTTTCCGGAAAAGAGGGGAGGGAGTGGGGGCACGAGGGAGGTCTGAACACAGGTCTTCCCCTTCCTAGTTCAACACCGTGACTACCGTGACTAATTAACCACGACACCGTGGCTATTCAACTTCGCTTGATGCTACTAATCTTGAGCATGGGCCGTTTATCCTTTCTCTTTTGCTTCTTTTTCGCATCGGTACTTGTGCAGGACAAGTAGAGGGTACGTAGGTCTGGAGGTCTCTTCATCACCTCTCGCTGTTGCAAACGGCCGTTACATCACGACACACACACAGCGAACAAACGTCAATGACCGGACGGAAGTTCATAATTTTCCGGAAAAAAGGGGAGGGAGTGGGGGCACGAGGGAGGTCTGAACACAGGTCTTCCCCTTCGTAGTTCAACACCGTGACTACCGTGACTAATTAACCACGACACCGTGTCTATTCAACTTCGCTCGATGCTACTAATCTTGAGCATGGGCCGTTCATCCTTTCTTTATTTGCTTCTTTTTCGCATCGGTACTTGTGCAGGACAAGTAGAGGGTACGTAGGTCTGGAGGTCTCTTCATCACCTCTCGCTGTTGCAAACGCCCGTTACACCACGACACACACACAGCGAACAAACGTCAATAACCGGACTGAAGTTCATAACTTTCAGGAAAAAAGGGGAGGGAGTGGGGGCACGAGGGAGGTCTGAACACAGGTCCTCCCCTTCCTAGTTCAACACCGTGACGACCGTGACTAATTAACCACGACACCATGGCTATTCAACTTCGCTCGATGCTACTAATCTTGAGCATGGGCCGTTCATCCTTTCTTTTTTGCTTCTTTTTCGCATCGGTACTTGTGCAGGACAAGTAGAGGGTACGTAGGTCTGGAGGTCTCTTCATCACCTCTCGCTGTTGCAAACGGCCGTTACACCACGACACACACACAGCGAACAAACGTCAATGACCGGACAGAAGTTCATAATTTTCCGGAAAAAAGGGGAGGGAGTGGGGGCACGAGGGAGGTCTGAGCACAGGTCCTCCCTTTCCTAGTTCAACACCGTGACTACCGTGACTAATTAACCACGACACCGTGGCTATTCAACTTCGCTCGATGCTACTAATCTTGAGCATGGTCCATTCATCCTTTCTTTTTTGCTTCTTTTTCGCATCGGTACTTGTGCAGGACAAGTAGAGGGTACGTAGGTCTGGATGTCTCTTCATCACCTCTCGCTGTTGCAAACGGCCGTTACACCACGACACACACACAGCGAACAAACGTCAATGACCAGACGGAAGTTCATAATTTTCCGGATAAAAGGGGAGAGAGTGGGGGCACGAGGGAGGTCTGAACACAGGTCTTCCCCTTCCTAGTTCAACACCGTGACTAATTAACCACGACACTGTGGCTATTCAACTTCGCTCGATGCTACTAATCTTGAGCATGGACCGTTCATACTTTCTTTTTTGCTTCTTTTTCGCATCGGTACTTGTGCAGGAAGGTAGAGGGTTCGTAGGCCTGGAGGTCCCTTCATAAACCTCGCTGTTGCAAACGGCCGTTACACCACGACACACACACAGCGAACAAACGTCAATGACCGGACGGAAGTTCATAATTTTCCGGATAAAATGGGAGGGAGTGGGGGCATGAGGGAGGTCTGAACACAGGTCTTCCCCTTCCTAGTTCAACACCGTGACTACCGTGACTAATTAACCACGACACAGTGGCTATCCAACTTCGCTCGATGCTACTAATCTTGAGCATGGGCCGTTTATCCTTTCTCTTTTGCTTCTTTTTCGCATCGGTACTTGTGCAGGACAAGTAGAGGGTACGTAGGTCTGGAGGTCTCTTCATCACCTCTCGCTGTTGCAAACGGCCGTTACACCACGACACACACACAGCGAACAAACGTCAATGACCAGACGGAAGTTCATAATTTTCCGGAAAAAAGGGGAGAGAGTGGGGGCACGAGGGAGGTCTCAACACAGGTCTTCCCCTTCCTAGTTCAACACCGTGACTACCGTGACTAATTAACCACGACACCGTGGCTATTCAACATCGCTCGATGCTACTAATCTTGAGCATGGGCCGTTCATCCTTTCTTTTTTGCTTCTTTTTCGCATCGGTACTTGTGCAGGACAAGTAGAGGGTAGGAAGGTCTGGAGGTCTCTTCATCACCTCTCGCTCTTGCAAAC
Source organism: Schistocerca piceifrons (assembly GCF_021461385.2). Classification (NCBI taxonomy): domain Eukaryota; kingdom Metazoa; phylum Arthropoda; class Insecta; order Orthoptera; family Acrididae; genus Schistocerca; species Schistocerca piceifrons. The sequence goes on along the minus strand of NC_060139.1, from coordinate 314,544,825 downwards.
GGCCATTATACCACGACACACACACAGCGAACAAACGTCAACGACCGGATTGAAGTTCATAACCTTCCGGAAAAAAGGGGAGGGAGTGGGGGCACGAGGGAGGTCTGAACACAGGTCCTCCCCTTCCTAGTTCAACACCGTGACGACCGTGTCTAATTAACCACGACACCGTGGCTATTCAACTTCGCTCGATGCTACTAATCTTGAGCATGGGCCGTTCATCCTTTCTTTTTTGCTTCTTTTTCGCATCGGTACTTGTGCAGGACAAGTAGAGGGTACGTAGGTCTGGAGGTCTCTTCATCACCTCTCGCTGTTGCAAACGGCCGTTACACCACGACACACTCACAGCGAAAAAACGTCAATGACCGGACGGAAGTTCATAATTTTCCGGAAAAAAAGGGAGGGAGTGGGGGCACGAGGGAGGTCTGAACACAGGTCTTCCCCTTCCTAGTTCAACACCGTGACTACCGTGACTAATAAACCACGACACCGTGGCTATTCAACTTCGCTCGTTGCTACTAATCTTGAGCATGGGCCGATCATCCTTTCTTTTTTGCTTCTTTTTCGCATCGGTACTTGTGCAGGACAAGTAGAGGGTACGTTGGTCTGGAGGTCCCTTCATTACCTCTCGCTGTTGCAAACGGCCGTTACACCACGACACACACACAGCGAAAAAACGTCAATGACCGGATGGAAGTTCATAATTTTCCGGAAAAAAAGGGAGGGAGTGGGACACGAGGGAGGTCTGAACACAGGTCTTCCCCTTCCTAGTTCAACACCGTGACTACCGTGACTAATAAACCACGACACCGTGGCTATTCAACTTCGCTCGTTGCTACTAATCTTGAGCATGGGCCGATCATCCTTTCTTTTTTGCTTCTTTTTCGCATCGGTACTTGTGCAGGACAAGTGGAGGGTTCGTAGGTCTGGAGGTCTCTTCATCACCTCTCGCTGTTGCAAATGGCCGTTACATCACGACACACACACAGCGAACAAACGTCAATGACCGGACGAAACTTCATAATTTTCCGGAAAAGAGGGGAGGGAGTGGGGGCACGAGGGAGGTCTGAACACAGGTCTTCCCCTTCCTAGTTCAACACCGTGACTACCGTGACTAATTAACCACGACACCGTGGCTATTCAACTTCGCTTGATGCTACTAATCTTGAGCATGGGCCGTTTATCCTTTCTCTTTTGCTTCTTTTTCGCATCGGTACTTGTGCAGGACAAGTAGAGGGTACGTAGGTCTGGAGGTCTCTTCATCACCTCTCGCTGTTGCAAACGGCCGTTACATCACGACACACACACAGCGAACAAACGTCAATGACCGGACGGAAGTTCATAATTTTCCGGAAAAAAGGGGAGGGAGTGGGGGCACGAGGGAGGTCTGAACACAGGTCTTCCCCTTCGTAGTTCAACACCGTGACTACCGTGACTAATTAACCACGACACCGTGTCTATTCAACTTCGCTCGATGCTACTAATCTTGAGCATGGGCCGTTCATCCTTTCTTTATTTGCTTCTTTTTCGCATCGGTACTTGTGCAGGACAAGTAGAGGGTACGTAGGTCTGGAAGTCTCTTCATCACCTCTCGCTGTTGCAAACGCCCGTTACACCACGACACACACACAGCGAACAAACGTCAATAACCGGACTGAAGTTCATAACTTTCAGGAAAAAAGGGGAGGGAGTGGGGGCACGAGGGAGGTCTGAACACAGGTCCTCCCCTTCCTAGTTCAACACCGTGACGACCGTGACTAATTAACCACGACACCATGGCTATTCAACTTCGCTCGATGCTACTAATCTTGAGCATGGGCCGTTCATCCTTTCTTTTTTGCTTCTTTTTCGCATCGGTACTTGTGCAGGACAAGTAGAGGGTACGTAGGTCTGGAGGTCTCTTCATCACCTCTCGCTGTTGCAAACGGCCGTTACACCACGACACACACACAGCGAACAAACGTCAATGACCGGACAGAAGTTCATAATTTTCCGGAAAAAAGGGGAGGGAGTGGGGGCACGAGGGAGGTCTGAGCACAGGTCCTCCCTTTCCTAGTTCAACACCGTGACTACCGTGACTAATTAACCACGACACCGTGGCTATTCAACTTCGTTCGATGCTACTAATCTTGAGCATGGTCCATTCATCCTTTCTTTTTTGCTTCTTTTTCGCATCGGTACTTGTGCAGGACAAGTAGAGGGTACGTAGGTCTGGATGTCTCTTCATCACCTCTCGCTGTTGCAAACGGCCGTTACACCACGACACACACACAGCGAACAAACGTCAATGACCAGACGGAAGTTCATAATTTTCCGGATAAAAGGGGAGAGAGTGGGGGCACGAGGGAGGTCTGAACACAGGTCTTCCCCTTCCTAGTTCAACACCGTGACTAATTAACCACGACACTGTGGCTATTCAACTTCGCTCGATGCTACTAATCTTGAGCATGGACCGTTCATACTTTCTTTTTTGCTTCTTTTTCGCATCGGTACTTGTACAGGAAGGTAGAGGGTTCGTAGGCCTGGAGGTCCCTTCATTACCTCTCGCTGTTGCAAACGGCCGTTACACCACGACACACACACAGCGAACAAACGTCAATGACCGGACGGAAGTTCATAATTTTCCGGATAAAATGGGAGGGAGTGGGGGCATGAGGGAGGTCTGAACACAGGTCTTCCCCTTCCTAGTTCAACACCGTGACTACCGTGACTAATTAACCACGACACCGTGGCTATCCAACTTCGCTCGATGCTACTAATCTTGAGCATGGGCCGTTTATCCTTTCTCTTTTGCTTCTTTTTCGCATCGGTACTTGTGCAGGACAAGTAGAGGGTACGTAGGTCTGGAGGTCTCTTCATCACCTCTCGCTGTTGCAAACGGCCGTTACACCACGACACACACACAGCGAACAAACGTCAATGACCAGACGGAAGTTCATAATTTTCCGGAAAAAAGGGGAGAGAGTGGGGGCACGAGGGAGGTCTCAACACAGGTCTTCCCCTTCCTAGTTCAACACCGTGACTACCGTGACTAATTAACCACGACACCGTGGCTATTCAACATCGCTCGATGCTACTAATCTTGAGCATGGGCCGTTCATCCTTTCTTTTTTGCTTCTTTTTCGCATCGGTACTTGTGCAGGACAAGTAGAGGGTAGGTAGGTCTGGAGGTCTCTTCATCACCTCTCGCTCTTGCAAACGGCCATTATACCACGACACACACACAGCGAACAAACGTCAACGACCAGATTGAAGTTCATAACCTTCCGGAAAAAAGGGGAGGGAGTGGGGGCACGAGGGAGGTCTGAACACAGGTCCTCCCCTTCCTAGTTCAACACCGTGACGACCGTGACTAATTAACCACGACACCGTGGCTATTCAACTTCGCTCGATGCTACTAATCTTGAGCATGGGCCGTTCATCCTTTCTTTTTTGCTTCTTTTTCGCATCGGTACTTGTGCAGGACAAGTTGAGGGTACGTAGGGCTGGAGGTCTCTTCATCACCTCTCGCTGTTGCAAACGGCCGTTACACCACGACACACACACAGCGAACAAACGTCAATGACCGGACGGAAGTTCATAATTTTCCGGAAAAAAGGGGAGGGAGTAAGGGCACGAAGGAGGTCTGAACACAGGTCCTCCCCTTCCTAGTTCAACACCGTGACTACCGTGACTAATTAAGCACGACACCGTGTCTATTCAACTTCGCTCGATGCTACTAATCTTGAGCATGGGCCATTCATCCTTTCTTTTTTGCTTCTTTTTCGCATCGGTACTTGTGCAGGACAAGTAGAGGGTACGTAGGTCTGGAGGTCTCTTCATTACCTCTCGCTGTTGCAAACGTCCGTTACACCACGACACACACACAGCGAACAAACGTCAATGGCCGGACGGAAGTTCATAATTTTCCGGAAAAAAGGGGAGGGAGTGGGGACACGAGGGAGGTCTGAACATAGGTCTTCCCCTTCGTAGTTCAACACCGTGACTACCGTGACTAATTAACCACGACACCGTGGCTATTCAGCTTCGCTCGATGCTACTAATCTTGAGCATGGGTCGTTCATCCTTTCTTTTTTGCTTCTTTTTCGCAACGGTACTTGTGCAGGACAAGTAGAGGGTACGTAGGTCTGGAGGTCTCTTCATTACCTCTCGCTGTTGCAAACGGCCGTTACACCACGACACACACACAGCGAACAAACGTCAATGACCGGACGGAAGTTCATAATTTTCCGGAAAAAAAGGGAGGGAGTGGGGGCACGAGGGAGGTCTGAACACAGGTCTTCCCCTTCCTAGTTCAACACCGTGACTACCGTGACTAATAAACCACGACACCGTGGCTATTCAACTTCGCTCGTTGCTACTAATCTTGAGCATGGGCCGATCATCCTTTCTTTTTTGCTTCTTTTTCGCATCGGTACTTGTGCAGGACAAGTAGAGGGTACGTAGGTCTGGAGGTCCCTTCATTACCTCTCGCTGTTGCAAACGGCCGTTACACCACGACACACACACAGCGAAAAAACGTCAATGACCGGACGGAAGTTCATAATTTTCCGGAAAAAAAGGGAGGGAGTGGAGCACGAGGGAGGTCTGAACACAGGTCTTCCCCTTCCTAGTTCAACACCGTGACTACCGTGACTAATAAACCACGACACCGTGGCTATTCAACTTCGCTCGTTGCTACTAATCTTGAGCATGGGCCGATCATCCTTTCTTTTTTGCTTCTTTTTCGCATCGGTACTTGTGCAGGACAAGTAGAGGGTACGTAGGTCTGGAGGTCCCTTCATTACCTCTAGCTGTTGCAAACGGCCGTTACACAACGACACACACACAGCGAAAAAACGTCAATGACCGGACGGAAGTTCATAATTTTCCGGAAAAAAAGGGAGGGAGTGGAGCACGAGGGAGGTCTGAACACAGGTCTTCCCCTTCCTAGTTCAACACCGTGACTACCGTGACTAATAAACCACGACACCGTGGCTATTCAACTTCGCTCGTTGCTACTAATCTTGAGCATGGGCCGATCATCCTTTCTTTTTTGCTTCTTTTTCGCATCGGTACTTGTGGAGGACAAGTGGAGGGTACGTAGGTCTGGAGGTCTCTTCATCACCTCTCGCTGTTGCAAACGGCCGTTACATCACGACACACACACAGCGAACAAACGTCAATGACCGGACGAAAGTTCATAATTTTCCGGAAAAGAGGGGAGGGAGTGGGGGCACGAGGGAGGTCTGAACACAGGTCTTCCCCTTCCTAGTTCAACACCGTGACTACCGTGACTAATTAACCACGACACCGTGGCTATTCAACTTCGCTCGATGCTACTAATCTTGAGCATGGGCCGTTTATCCTTTCTCTTTTGCTTCTTTTTCGCATCGGTACTTGTGCAGGACAAGTAGAGGGTACGTAGGTCTGGAGGTCTCTTCATCACCTCTCGCTGTTGCAAACGGCCGTTACATCACGACACACACACAGCGAACAAACGTCAATGACCGGACGGGAGTTCATAATTTTCTGGAAAAAAGGGGAGGGAGTGGGGGCACGAGGGAGGTCTGAACACAGGTCTTCCCCTTCGTAGTTCAACACCGTGACTACCGTGACTAATTAACCACGACACCGTGTCTATTCAACTTCGCTCGATGCTACTAATCTTGAGCATGGGCCGTTCATCATTTCTTTATTTGCTTCTTTTTCGCATCGGTACTTGTGCAGGACAAGTAGTGGGTACGTAGGTCTGGAGGTCTCTTCATCACCTCTCGCTGTTGCAAACGCCCGTTACACCACGACACACACACAGCGAACAAACGTCAATAACCGGACGGAAGTTCATAACTTTCAGGAAAAAAGGGGAGGGAGTGGGGGCACGAGGGAGGTCTGAACACAGGTCCTCCCCTTCCTAGTTCAACACCGTGACGACCGTGACTAATTAACCACGACACCGTGGCTATTCAACTTCGCTCGATGCTACTAATCTTGAGCATGGGCCGTTCATCCTTTCTTTTTTGCTTCTTTTTCGCATCGGTACTTGTGCAGGACAAGTAGAGGGTACGTAGGTCTGGAGGTCTCCTCATCACCTATCGCTGTTGGAAACGGCCGTTACACCACGACACACACACAGCGAACAAACGTCAATGACCGGACAGAAGTTCATAATTTTCCGGAAAAAAGGGGAGGGAGTGGGGGCACGAGGGAGGTGTGAGCACAGGTCCTCCCTTTCCTAGTTCAACACCGTGACTACCGTGACTAATTAACCACGACACCGTGGCTATTCAACTTCGCTCGATGCTACTAATCTTGAGCATGGTCCATTCATCCTTTCTTTTTTGCTTCTTTTTCGCATCGGTACTTGTGCAGGACAAGTAGAGGGTACGTAGGTCTGGATGTCTCTTCATCACCTCTCGCTGTTGCAAACGGCCGTTACACCACGACACACACACAGCGAACAAACGTCAATGACCAGACGGAAGTTCATAATTTTCCGGATAAAAGGGGAGAGAGTGGGGGCACGAGGGAGGTCTGAACACAGGTCTTCACCTTCCTAGTTCAACACCGTGACTAATTAACCACGACACTGTGGCTATTCAACTTCGCTCGATGCTACTAATCTTGAGCATGGACCGTTCATACTTCCTTTTTTGCTTCTTTTTCGCATCGGTACTTGTGCAGGACAAGTAGAGGGTTCGTAGGCCTGGAGGTCCCTTCATTACCTCTCGCTGTTGCAAACGGCCGTTACACCACGACACACACACAGCGAACAAACGTCAATGACCGGACGGAAGTTCATAATTTTGCGGATAAAATGGGAGGGAGTGGGGGCACGAGGGAGGTCTGAACACAGGTCTTCCCCTTCCTAGTTCAACACCGTGACTACCGTGACTAATTAACCACGACACCGTGGCTATTCAACTTCGCTCGATGCTACTAATCTTGAGCATGGGCCGTTTATCCTTTCTCTTTTGCTTCTTTTTCGCATCGGTACTTGCGCAGGACAAGTAGAGGGTACGTAGGTCTGGAGGTCTCTTCATCACCTCTCGTTGTTGCAAACGGCCGTTACACCACGACACACACACAGCGAACAAACGTCAATGACCAGACGGAAGTTCATAATTTTCCGGAAAAAAGGGGAGAGAGTGGGGGCACGAGGGAGGTCTCAACACAGGTCTTCCCCTTCCTAGTTCAACACCGTGACTATCGTGACTAATTAACCACGACACCGTGGCTATTCAACTTCGCTCGATGCTACTAATCTTGAGCATGGGCCGTTCATCCTTTCTTTTTTGCTTCTTTTTCGCATCGGTACTTGTGCAGGACAAGTAGAGGGTAGGTAGGTCTGGAGGTCTCTTCATCACCTCTCGCTCTTGCAAACGGCCATTATACCACGACACACACACAGCGAACAAACGTCAATGACCGGATTGAAGTTCATAACTTTCCGGAAAAAAGGGGAGGGAGTGGGGGCACGAGGGAGGTCTGAACACAGGTCCTCCCCTTCCTAGTTCAACACCGTGACGACCGTGACTAATTAACCACGACACCGTGGCTATTCAACTTCGCTCGATGCTACTAATCTTGAGCATGGGCCGTTCATCCTTTCTTTTTTGCTTCTTTTTCGCATCGGTACTTGTGCAGGACAAGTAGAGGGTACGTAGGTCTGGAGGTCTCTTCATCACCTCTCGCTGTTGCAAACGGCCGTTACACCACGACACACACACAGCGAACAAACGTCAATGACCAGACGGAAGTTCATAATTTTCCGGAAAAAAGGGGAGGGAGTGGGGGCACGAAGGAGGTCTGAACACAGGTCCTCCCCTTCCTAGTTCAACACCGTGACTACCGTGACTAATTAACCACGACACCGTGTCTATTCAACTTCGCTCGATGCTACTAATCTTGAGCATGGGCCATTCATCCTTTCTTTTTTGCTTCTTTTTCGCATCGGTACTTGTGCAGGACAAGTAGAGGGTACGTAGGTCTGGAGGTCTCTTCATTACCTCTCGCTGTTGCAAACGGCCGTTACACCACGACACACACACAGCGAACAAACGTCAATGGCCGGACGGAAGTTCATAATTTTCCGGAAAAAAGGGGAGGGAGTGGGGGCACGAAGGAGGTCTGAACACAGGTCCTCCCCTTCCTAGTTCAACACCGTGACTACCGTGACTAATTAACCACGACACCGTGTCTATTCAACTTCGCTCGATGCTACTAATCTTGAGCATGGGCCATTCATCCTTTCTTTTTTGCTTCTTTTTCGCATCGGTACTTGTGCAGGACAAGTAGAGGGTACGTAGGTCTGGAGGTCTCTTCATTACCTCTCGCTGTTGCAAACGGCCGTTACACCACGACACACACACAGCGAACAAACGTCAATGACCGGACGGAAGTTCATAATTTTCCGGAAAAAAGGGGAGGGAGTGGGGGCACGAAGGAGGTCTAAACACAGGTCCTCCCCTTCCTAGTTCAACACCGTGACTACCGTGACTAATTAACCACGACACCGTGTCTATTCAACTTCGCTCGATGCTACTAATCTTGAGCATGGGCCATTCATCCTTTCTTTTTTGCTTCTTTTTCGCATCGGTACTTGTGCAGGACAAGTAGAGGGTACGTAGGTCTGGAGGTCTCTTCATTACCTCTCGCTGTTGCAAACGGCCGTTACACCACGACACACACACAGCGAACAAACGTCAATGGCCGGACGGAAGTTCATAATTTTCCGGAAAAAAGGGGAGGGAGTGGGGACACGAGGGAGGTCTGAACATAGGTCTTCCCCTTCGTAGTTCAACACCGTGACTACCGTGACTAATTAACCACGACACCGTGGCTATTCAGCTTCGCTCGATGTTACTAATCTTGAGCATGGGTCGTTCATCCTTTCTTTTTTGCTTCTTATTCGCAACGGTACTTGTGGAGGACAAGTAGAGGGTACGTAGGTCTGGAGGTCTCTTCATTACCTCTCGCTGTTGCAAACGGCCGTTACACCACGACACACACACAGCGAACAAACGTCAATGACCGGACGGAAGTTCATAATTCTCCGGAAAAAAAGGGAGGGAGTGGGGGCACGAGGGAGGTCTGAACACAGGTCTTCCCCTTCCTAGTTCAACACCGTGACTACCGTGACTAATAAACCACGACACCGTGGCTATTCAACTTCGCTCGTTGCTACTAATCTTGAGCATGGGCCGATCATCCTTTCTTTTTTGCTTCTTTTTCGCATCGGTACTTGTGCAGGACAAGTAGAGGGTACGTAGGTCTGGAGGTCCCTTCATTACCTCTCGCTGTTGCAAACGGCCGTTACGCCACGACACACACACAGCGAACAAACGTCAATGACCGGACGGAAGTTCATAATTTTCCGGAAAAAAGGGGAGGGAGTGGGGGCACGAGGGAGGTCTGAGCACAGGTCCTCCCCTTCCTAGTTCAACACCGTGACGACCGTGACTAATTAACCACGACACCGTGGCTATTCAACTTCGCTCGATGCTTCTAATCTTGAGCATGGGCCGTTCATCCTTTCTTTTTTGCTTCTTTTTCGCATCGGTACTTGTGCAGGACAAGTAGAGGGTACGTAGGTCTGGAGGTCTCTTCATCACCTCTCGCTGTTGCAAACGGCCGTTACACCACGACACACACACAGCGAACAAACGTCAATGACCGGACGGAAGTTCATAATTTTCCAGAAAAAAGGGGAGGGAGTGGGGGCACGAAGGAGGTCTGAACACAGGTCCTCCTTTTCCTAGTTCAACACCGTGACTACCGTGACTAATTAACCACGACACCGTGGCTATTCAACTTCGCTCGATGCTACTAATCTTGAGCATGGGCCATTCATGCTTTCGTTTTTGCTTCTTTTTCGCATCGGTAATTGTGCAGGACAAGTAAAGGGTACGTAGGTTGGAGGTCTCTTCATTACCTCTCGATGTTGCAAACGGCCGTTACACCACGACACACACACAGCGAACTAACGTCAATGACCGGACGGAAGTTCATAATTTTCCGGAAAAAAGGGGAGGGAGTGGGGGCACGAGGGAGGTCCGAACAAAGGTCTTCCCCTTCCTAGTTCAACACCGTGACTACCGTGACTAATTAACCACGACACCGTGGCTATTCAGCTTCGCTCGATGCTACTAATCTTGAGCATGGGTCGTTCATCCTTTCTTTTTTGCTTCTTTTTCGCAACGGTACTTGTGCAGGACAAGTAGAGGGTACGTAGGTCTGGAGGTCTCTTCATTACCTCTCGCTGTTGCAAACGGCCGTTACACCACGACACACACACAGCGAAAAAACGTCAATGACCGGACGGAAGTTCATAATTTTCCGGAAAAAAAGGGAGGGAGTGGGGGCACGAGGGAGGTCTGAACACAGGTCTTCCTATTCCTAGTTCAACACCGTGACTACCGTGACCAATAAACCACGACACCGTGGCTATTCAACTTCGCTCGTTGCTACTAATCTTGAGCATGGGCCGATCATCCTTTCTTTTTTGCTTCTTTTTCGCATCGGTACTTGTGCAGGACAAGTAGAGGGTACGTAGGTCTGGATGTCCCTTCATTACCTCTCGCTGTTGCAAACGGCCGTTACACGACGACACACACACAGCGAAAAAACGTCAATGACCGGACGGAAGTTCATAATTTTCCGGAAAAAAAGGGAGGGAGTGGGGGCACGAGGGAGGTCTGAACACAGGTCTTCCCCTTCCTAGTTCAACACCGTGACTACCGTGACTAATAAACCACGACACCGTGGCTATTCAATTTCGCTCGTTGCTACTAATCTTGAGCATGGGCCGATCATCCTTTCTTTTTTGCTTCTTTTTCGCATCGGTACTTGTGCAGGACAAGTGGAGGGTACGTAGGTCTGGAGGTCTCTTCATCACCTCTCGCTGTTGCAAACGGCCGTTACATCACGACACACACACAGCGAACAAACGTCAATGACCGGCCGAAAGTTCATAATTTTCCGGAAAAGAGGGGAGGGAGTGGGGGCACGAGGGAGGTCTGAACACAGGTCTTCCCCTTCCTAGTTCAACACCGTGACTACCGTGACTAATTAACCACGACACCGTGGCTATTCAACTTCGCTCGATGCTACTAATCTTGAGCATGGGCCATTTATCCTTTCTCTTTTCCTTCTTTTTCGCATCGGTACTTGTGCAGGACAAGTAGAGGGTACGTAGGTCTGGAGACCTCTTCATCACCTCTCGCTGTTGCAAACGGCCGTTACATCACGACACACACACAGCGAACAAACGTCAATGACCGGACGGAAGTTCATAATTTTCCGGAAAAAAGGGGAGGGAGTGGGGGCACGAGGGAGGTCTGAACACAGGTCTTCCCCTTCGTAGTTCAACACCGTGACTACCGTGACTAATTAACCACGACACCGTGTCTATTCAACTTCGCTCGATGCTACTAATCTTGAGCATGGGCCGTTCATCCTTTCTTTATTTGCTTCTTTTTCGCATCGGTACTTGTGCAGGACAAGTGGAGGGTACGTGGGTCTGGAGGTCTCTTCATTACCTCTCGCTGTTGCAAACGGCCGTTACACCACGACACACACACAGCGAACAAACGTCAATAACCGGACTGAAGTTCATAACTTTCAGGAAAAAAGGGAGGGAGTGGGGGCACGAGGGAGGTCTGAACACAGGTCCTCCCCTTCCTAGTTCAACACCGTGACTACCGTGACTAATTAACCACGACACCGTGGCTATTCAGCTTCGCTCGATGCTACTAATCTTGAGCATGGGTCGTTCATCCTTTCTTTTTTGCTTCTTTTTCGCAACGGTACTTGTGCAGGACAAGTAGAGGGTACGTAGGTCTGGAGGTCTCTTCATTACCTCTCGCTGTTGCAAACGGCCGTTACACCACGACACACACACAGCGAAAAAACGTCAATGACCGGACGGAAGTTCATAATTTTCCGGAAAAAAGGGGAGGGAGTGGGGGCACGAGGGAGGTCTGAACACAGGTCTTCCCCTTCCTAGTTCAACACCGTGACTACCGTGACTAATAAACCACGACATCGAGGCTATTCAACTTCGCTCGTTGCTACTAATCTTGAGCATGGGCCGATCATCCTTTCTTTTTTGCTTCTTTTTCGCATCGGTACTTGTGCAGCACAAGTAGAGGGTACGTAGGTCTGGAGGTCTCTTCATTACCTCTCGCTGTTGCAAACGGCCGTTACACCACGACACACACACAGCGAAAAAACGTCAATGACCGGACGGAAGTTCATAATTTTGCGGAAAAAAAGGGAGGGAGTGGGGGCACGAGGGAGGTCTGAACACGGTTCTTCCCCTTCCTAGTTCAACACCGTGACTACCGTGACTAATAAACCACGACACCGTGGCTATTCAACTTCGCTCGTTGCTACTAATCTTGAGCATGGGCCGATCATCCTTTCTTTTTTGCTTCTTTTTCGCATTGGTACTTGTGCAGGACAAGTGGAGGGTACGTAGGTCTGGAGGTCTCTTCATCACCTCTCGCTGTTGCAAACGGCCGTTACATCACGACACACACACAGCGAACAAACGTCAATGACCGGACGAAAGTTCATAATTTTCCGGAAAAGAGGGGAGGGAGTGGGGGCACGAGGGAGGTCTGAACACAGGTCTTCCCCTTCCTAGTTCAACACCGTGACTACCGTGACTAATTAACCACGACACCGTGGCTATTCAACTTCGCTCGATGCTACTAATCTTGAGCATGGGCCGTTTATCCTTTCTGTTTTGCTTCTTTTTCGCATCGGTACTTGTGCAGGACAAGTAGAGGGTACGTAGGTCTGGAGGTCTCTTCATCACCTCTCGCTGTTGCAAACGGCCGTTACATCACGACACACACACAGCGAACAAACGTCAATGACCGGACGGAAGTTCATAATTTTCCGGAAAAAAGGGGAGGGACTGGGGGCACGAGGGAGGTCTGAACACAAGTCTTCCCCTTCGTAGTTCAACACCGTGACTACCGTACTAATTAACAACGACACCGTGTCTATTCAACTTCGCTCGATGCTACTTATCTTGAGCATGGACCGTTCATACTTTCTTTTTTGCTTCTTTTTCGCATCGGTACTTGTGCAGGACAAGTAGAGGGTACGTAGGCCTGCAGGTCCCTTCATTACCTCTCGCTGTTGCAAACGGCGGTTACACCACGACACACACACAGCGAACAAACGTCAATGACCGGACGGAAGTTCATAATTTTGCGGATAAAATGGGAGGGAGTGGGGGCACGAGGGAGGTCTGAACACAGGTCTTCCCCTTCCTAGTTCAACACCGTGACTACCGTGACTAATTAACCACGACACCGTATCTATTCAACTTCGCTCGATGCTACTAATCTTGAGCATGGGCCGTTTATCCTTTCTCTTTTGCTTCTTTTTCGCATCGGTACTTGTGCAGGACAAGTAGAGGGTACGTAGGTCTGGAGGTCTCTTCATCACCTCTCGCTGTTGCAAACGGCCATTACACCACGACACACACACAGCGAAAAAACGTCAATGACCGGACGGAAGTTCATAATTTTCCGGAAAAAAAGGGAGGGAGTGGGGGCACGAGGGAGGTCTGAACACAGGTCTTCCCCTTCCTAGTTCAACACCGTGACTACCGTGACTAATAAACCACGACACCGTGGCTATTCAACTTCGCTCGTTGCTACTAATCTTGAGCATGGGCCGATCATCCTTTCTTTTTTGCTTCTTTTTCGCATTGGTACTTGTGCAGGACAAGTAGAGGGTACGTAGGTCTGGAGGTCCCTTCATTACCTCTCGCTGTTGCAAACGGCCGTTACACGACGACACACACACAGCGAAAAAACGTCAATGACCGGACGGAAGTTCGTAATTTTCCGGAAAAAAAGGGAGGGAGTGGGGGCACGAGGGAGGTCTGAACACAGGTCTTCCCCTTCCTAGTTCAACACCGTGACTACCGTGACTAATAAACCACGACACCGTGGCTATTCAGCTTCGCTCGTTGCTACTAATCTTGAGCATGGGCCGATCATCCTCTCTTTTTTGCTTCTTTTTCGCATCGGTACTTGTGCAGGACAAGTGGAGGGTACGTAGGTCTGGAGGTCTCTTCATCACCTCTCGCTGTTGCAAACGGCCGTTACATCACGACACACACACAGCGAACAAACGTCAATGACCGGACGAAAGTTCATAATTTTCCGGAAAAGAGGGGAGGGAGTGGGGGCACGAGGGAGGTCTGAACACAGGTCTTCCCCTTCCTAGTTCAACACCGTGACTACCGTGACTAATTAACCACGACACCGTGGCTATTCAACTTCGCTCGATGCTACTAATCTTGAGCATGGGCCGTTTATGCTTTCTCTTTTGCTTCTTTTTCGCATCGGTACTTGTGCAGGACAAGTAGAGGGTACGTAGGTCTGGAGACCTCTTCATCACCTCTCGCTGTTGCAAACGGCCGTTACATCACGACACACACACAGCGAACAAACGTCAATGACCGGACGGAAGTTCATAATTTTCCGGAAAAAAGGGGAGGGAGTGGGGGCACGAGGGAGGTCTGAACACAGGTCTTCCCCTTCGTAGTTCAACACCGTGACTACCGTGACTAATTAACCACGACACCGTGTCTATTCAACTTCGCTCGATGCTACTAATCTTGAGCATGGGCCGTTCATCCTTTCTTTATTTGCTTCTTTTTCGCATCGGTACTTGTGCAGGACAAGTGGAGGGTACGTAGGTCTGGAGGTCTCTTCATTACCTCTCGCTGTTGCAAACGGCCGTTACACCACGACACACACACAGCGAACAAACGTCAATGACCGGACGAAAGTTCATAATTTTCCGGAAAAGAGGGGAGGGAGTGGGGGCACGAGGGAGGTCTGAACACAGGTCTTCCCCTTCCTAGTTCAACACCGTGACTACCGTGACTAATTAACCACGACACCGTGGCTATTCAACTTCGCTCGATGCTACTAATCTTGAGCATGGGCCGTTTATCCTTTCTGTTTTGCTTCTTTTTCGCATCGGTACTTGTGCAGGACAAGTAGAGGGTACGTAGGTCTGGAGGTCTCTTCATCACCTCTCGCTGTTGCAAACGGCCGTTACATCACGACACACACACAGCGAACAAACGTCAATGACCGGACGGAAGTTCATAATTTTCCGGAAAAAAGGGGAGGGACTGGGGGCACGAGGGAGGTCTGAACACAAGTCTTCCCCTTCGTAGTTCAACACCGTGACTACCGTGACTAATTAACAACGACACCGTGTCTATTCAACTTCGCTCGATGCTACTAATCTTGAGCATGGACCGTTCATACTTTCTTTTTTGCTTCTTTTTCGCATCGGTACTTGTGCAGGACAAGTAGAGGGTACGTAGGTCTGGAGGTCTCTTCATCACCTCTCGCTCTTGCAAACGGCCATTACACCATCACAACCACACAGCGAACAAACGTCAATGACCGGATTGAAGTTCATAACTTTCCGGAAAAAAAAGGAGGGAGTGGGGGCACGAGGGCGGTCTGAACACAGGTCCTCCCCTTCCTAGTTCAACACCGTGACGACCGTGACTAATTAACCACGACACCGTGGCTATTCAACTTCGCTCGATGCTACTAATCTTGAGCATGGGCCGTTTATCCTTTCTCTTTTGCTTCTTTTTCGCATCGGTACTTGTGCAGGACAAGTAGAGGGTACATAGGTCTGGAGGTCTCTTCATTACCTCTCGCTGTTGCAAACGGCCGTTACACCACGACACACACACAGCGAACAAACGTCAATGGCCGGACGGAAGTTCATAATTTTCCGGAAAAAAGGGGAGGGAGTGGGGACATGAGGGAGGTCTGAACATAGGTCTTCCCCTTCGTAGTTCAACACCGTGACTACCGTGACTAATTAACCACGACACAGTGGCTATTCAGCTTCGCTCGATGCTACTAATCTTGAGCATGGGTCGTTCATCCTTTCTTTTTTGCTTCTTTTTCGCATCGGTACTTGTGCAGGACAAGTAGAGGGTACGTAGGTCTGGAGGTCTCTTCATTACCTCTCGCTGTTGCAAACGGCCGTTACACCACGACACACACACAGCGAAAAAACGTCAATGACCGGACGGAAGTTCATAATTTTCCAGGAAAAAAAGGGAGGGAGTGGGGGCACGAGGGAGGTCTGAACACAGGTCTTCCCCTTCCTAGTTCAACACCGTGACTACCGTGACTAATAAACCACGACACCGTGGCTATTCAACTTCGCTCGATGCTACTAATCTTGAGCATGGGCCGTTTATCCTTTCTCTTTTGCTGCTTTTTCGCATCGGTACTTGTGCAGGACAAGTAGAGGGTACGTAGGTCTGGAGGTCTCTTCATCACCTCTCACTGTTGCAAACGGCCGTTACATCACGACACACACACAGCGAACAAACGTCAATGACCGGACGGAAGTTCATAATTTTCCGGAAAAAAGGGGAGGGAGTGGGGGCACGAGGGAGGTCTGAACACAGGTCTTCCCCTTCGTAGTTCAACACCGTGACTACCGTGACTAATTAACCACGACACCGTGTCTATTCAACTTCGCTCGATGCTACTAATCTTGAGCATGGGCCGTTCATCCTTTCTTTATTTGCTTCTTTTTCGCATCGGTACTTGTGCAGGACAAGTAGAGGGTACGTAGGTCTGGAGGTCTCTTCATCACCTCTCGCTGTTGCAAACGCCCGTTACACCACGACACACACACAGCGAACAAACGTCAATGACCGGACTGAAGTTCATAACTTTCAGGAAAAAAGGGGAGGGAGTGGGGGCACGAGGGAGGTCTCAACACAGGTCCTCCCCTTCCTAGTTCAACACCGTGACGACCGTGACTAATTAACCACGACACCGTGGCTATTCAACTTCGCTCGATGCTACTAATCTTGAGCATGGGCCGTTTATCCTTTCTCTTTTGCTTCTTTTTCGCATCGGTACTTGTGCAGGACAAGTAGAGGGTACGTAGGTCTGGAGACCTCTTCATCACCTCTCGCTGTTGCAAACGGCCGTTACATCACGACACACACACAGCGAACAAACGTCAATGACCGGACGGAAGTTCATAATTTTCCGGAAAAAAGGGGAGGGAGTGGGGGCACGAGGGAGGTCTGAACACAGGTCTTCCCCTTCGTAGTTCAACACCGTGACTACCGTGACTAATTAACCACGACACCGTGTCTATTCAACTTCGCTCGATGCTACTAATCTTGAGCATGGGCCGTTCATCCTTTCTTTATTTGCTTCTTTTTCGCATCGGTACTTGTGCAGGACAAGTAGAGGGTACGTAGGTCTGGTGGTCTCTTCATCACCTCTCGCTGTTGCAAACGGCTGTTCCACCACGACACACACACAGCGAACAAACGTCAATAACCGGACTGAAGTTCATAACTTTCAGGAAAATAGGGGAGGGAGTGGGGCACGAGGGAGGTCTGAACACAGGTCCTCCCCTTCCTAGTTCAACACCGTGACTACCGTGACTAATTAACCACGACACCGTGGCTATTCAGCTTCGCTCGATGCTACTAATCTTGAGCATGGGTCGTTCATCCTTTCTTTTTTGCTTCTTTTTCGCAACGGTACTTGTGCAGGACAAGTAGAGGGTACGTAGGTCTGGAGGTCTCTTCATTACCTCTCGCTGTTGCAAACGGCCGTTACACCACGACACACACACAGCGAAAAAACGTCAATGACCGGACGGAAGTTCATAATTTTCCGGAAAAAAGGGGAGGGAGTGGGGGCACGAGGGAGGTCTGAACACAGGTCTTCCCCTTCCTAGTTCAACACCGTGACTACCGTGACTAATAAACCACGACATCGAGGCTATTCAACTTCGCTCGTTGCTACTAATCTTGAGCATGGGCCGATCATCCTTTCTTTTTTGCTTCTTTTTCGCATCGGTACTTGTGCAGGACCAGTAGAGGGTACGTAGGTCTGGAGGTCTCTTCATTACCTCTCGCTGTTGCAAACGGCCGTTACACCACGACACACACACAGCGAAAAAACGTCAATGACCGGACGGAAGTTCATAATTTTGCGGAAAAAAAGGGAGGGAGTGGGGGCACGAGGGAGGTCT
Source organism: Schistocerca piceifrons (assembly GCF_021461385.2). Classification (NCBI taxonomy): domain Eukaryota; kingdom Metazoa; phylum Arthropoda; class Insecta; order Orthoptera; family Acrididae; genus Schistocerca; species Schistocerca piceifrons. The sequence continues at coordinate 314,526,762 of NC_060139.1, read as the reverse complement.
AAACACGGTTCTTCCCCTTCCTAGTTCAACACCGTGACTACCGTGACTAATAAACCACGACACCGTGGCTATTCAACTTCGCTCGTTGCTACTAATCTTGAGCATGGGCCGATCATCCTTTCTTTTTTGCTTCTTTTTCGCATCGGTACTTGTGCAGGACAAGTAGAGGGTACGTAGGTCTGGAGGTCTCTTCATCACCTCTCGCTGTTGCAAACGGCCGTTACATCACGACACACACACAGCGAACAAACGTCAATGACCGGACGAAAGTTCATAATTTTCCGGAAAAAAGGGGAGGGAGTGGGGTCACGAGGGTGGTCTGAACACAGGCCTTCCCCTTCCTAGTTCAACACCGTGACTACCGTGACTAATTAACCACGACACCGTGGCTATTCAACTTCGCTCGATGCTACTAATCTTGAGCATGGGCCGTTTATCCTTTCTCTTTTGCTTCTTTTTCGCATCGGTACTTGTGCAGGACAAGTAGAGGGTACGTAGGTCTGGAGGTCTCTTCATCACCTCTCGCTGTTGCAAACGGCCGTTACATCACGACACACACACAGCGAACAAACGTCAATGACCGGACGGAAGTTCATAATTTTCCGGAAAAAAGGGGAGGGAGTGGGGGCACGAGGGAGGTCTGAACACAGGTCTTCCCCTTCGTAGTTCAACACCGTGACTACCGTGACTAATTAACCACGACACCGTGTCTATTCAACTTCGCTCGATGCTACTAATCTTGAGCATGGGCCGTTCATCCTTTCTTTATTTGCTTCTTTTTCGCATCGGTACTTGTGCAGGACAAGTAGAGGGTACGTAGGTCTGGAGGTCTCTTCATCACCTCTCGCTGTTGCAAACGCCCGTTACACCACGACACACACACAGCGAACAAACGTCAATGACCGGACTGAAGTTCATAACTTTCAGGAAAAAAGGGGAGGGAGTGGGGGCACGAGGGAGGTCTCAACACAGGTCCTCCCCTTCCTAGTTCAACACCGTGACGACCGTGACTAATTAACCACGACACCGTGGCTATTCAACTTCGCTCGATGCTACTAATCTTGAGCATGGGCCGTTTATCCTTTCTCTTTTGCTTCTTTTTCGCATCGGTACTTGTGCAGGACAAGTAGAGGGTACGTAGGTCTGGAGACCTCTTTATCACCTCTCGCTGTTGCAAACGGCCGTTACATCACGACACACACACAGCGAACAAACGTCAATGACCGGACGGAAGTTCATAATTTTCCGGAAAAAAGGGGAGGGAGTGGGGGCACGAGGGAGGTCTGAACACAGGTCTTCCCCTTCGTAGTTCAACACCGTGACTACCGTGACTAATTAACCACGACACCGTGTCTATTCAACTTCGCTCGATGCTACTAATCTTGAGCATGGGCCGTTCATCCTTTCTTTATTTGCTTCTTTTTCGCATCGGTACTTGTGCAGGACAAGTAGAGGGTACGTAGGTCTGGTGGTCTCTTCATCACCTCTCGCTGTTGCAAACGGCTGTTCCACCACGACACACACACAGCGAACAAACGTCAATAACCGGACTGAAGTTCATAACTTTCAGGAAAATAGGGGAGGGAGTGGGGCACGAGGGAGGTCTGAACACAGGTCCTCCCCTTCCTAGTTCAACACCGTGACTACCGTGACTAATTAACCACGACACCGTGGCTATTCAGCTTCGCTCGATGCTACTAATCTTGAGCATGGGTCGTTCATCCTTTCTTTTTTGCTTCTTTTTCGCAACGGTACTTGTGCAGGACAAGTAGAGGGTACGTAGGTCTGGAGGTCTCTTCATTACCTCTCGCTGTTGCAAACGGCCGTTACACCACGACACACACACAGCGAAAAAACGTCAATGACCGGACGGAAGTTCATAATTTTCCGGAAAAAAGGGGAGGGAGTGGGGGCACGAGGGAGGTCTGAACACAGGTCTTCCCCTTCCTAGTTCAACACCGTGACTACCGTGACTAATAAACCACGACATCGAGGCTATTCAACTTCGCTCGTTGCTACTAATCTTGAGCATGGGCCGATCATCCTTTCTTTTTTGCTTCTTTTTCGCATCGGTACTTGTGCAGGACCATTAGAGGGTACGTAGGTCTGGAGGTCTCTTCATTACCTCTCGCTGTTGCAAACGGCCGTTACACCACGACACACACACAGCGAAAAAACGTCAATGACCGGACGGAAGTTCATAATTTTGCGGAAAAAAAGGGAGGGAGTGGGGGCACGAGGGAGGTCTAAACACGGTTCTTCCCCTTCCTAGTTCAACACCGTGACTACCGTGACTAATAAACCACGACACCGTGGCTATTCAACTTCGCTCGTTGCTACTAATCTTGAGCATGGGCCGATCATCCTTTCTTTTTTGCTTCTTTTTCGCATTGGTACTTGTGCAGGACAAGTGGAGGGTACGTAGGTCTGGAGGTCTCTTCATCACCTCTCGCTGTTGCAAACGGCCGTTACATCACGACACACACACAGCGAACAAACGTCAATGACCGGACGAAAGTTCATAATTTTCCGGAAAAGGGGGGAGGGAGTGGGGGCACGAGGGAGGTCTGAACACAGGTCTTCCCCTTCCTAGTTCAACACCGTGACTACCGTGACTAATTAACCACGACACCGTGGGTATTCAACTTCGCTCGATGCTACTAATCTTGAGCATGGGCCGTTTATCCTTTCTGTTTTGCTTCTTTTTCGCATCGGTACTTGTGCAGGACAAGTAGAGGGTACGTAGGTCTGGAGGTCTCTTCATCACCTCTCGCTGTTGCAAACGGCCGTTACATCACGACACACACACAGCGAACAAACGTCAATGACCGGACGGAAGTTCACAATTTTCCGGAAAAAAGGGGAGGGACTGGGGGCACGAGGGAGGTCTGAACACAAGTCTTCCCCTTCGTAGTTCAACACCGTGACTACCGTGACTAATTAACAACGACACCGTGTCTATTCAACTTCGCTCGATGCTACTAATCTTGAGCATGGGCCGTTCATCCTTTCTTTATTTGCTTCTTTTCCGCATCGGTACTTGTGCAGGACAAGTAGAGGGTACGTAGGTCTGGAGGTCTCTTCATCGCCTCTCGCTGTTGCAAACGGCCGTTACACCACGACACACACACAGCGAACAAACGCCAATGACCGGACTGAAGTTCATAACTTTCAGGAAAAAAGGGGAGGGAGTGGGGGCACGAGGGAGGTCTGAACACAGGTCCTCCCCTTCCTAGTTCAACACCGTGACGACCGTGACTAATTAACTACGACACCGTGGCTATTCAACTTCGCTCGATGCTACTAATCTTGAGCATGGGCCGTGCATCCTTTCTTTTTCGCTTCTTTTTCGCATCGGTACTTGTGCAGGACAAGTAGAGGGTACGTAGGTCTGGAGGTCTCTTCATCACCTCTCGCTGTTGCAAACGGCCGTTACACCACGACACACACACAGCGAACAAACGTCAATGACCAGACGGAAGTTCATAATTTTGCGGATAAAAGGGGAGAGAGTGGGGGCACGAGGGGGGTCTGAACACAGGTCTTCCCCATCCTAGTTCAACACCGTGACTAATTAACCACGACACTGTGGCTATTCAACTTCGCTCGATGCTACTAATCTTGAGCATGGACCGTTCATACTTTCTTTTTTGCTTCTTTTTCGCATCGGTACTTGTGCAGGACAAGTAGAGGGTACGTAGGCCTGCAGGTCCCTTCATTACCTCTCGCTGTTGCAAACGGCGGTTACACCACGACACACACACAGCGAACAAACGTCAATGACCGGACGGAAGTTCATAATTTTCCGGATAAAATGGGAGGGAGTGGGGGCACGAGGGAGGTCTGAACACAGGTCTTCCCCTTCCTAGTTCAACACCGTGACTACCGTGACTAGTTAACCACGACACCGTATCTATTCAACTTCGCTCGATGCTACTAATCTTGAGCATGGGCCGTTTATCCTTTCTCTTTTGCTTCTTTTTCGCATCGGTACTTGTGCAGGACAAGTAGAGGGTACGTAGGTCTGGAGGTCTCTTCATCACCTCTCGCTGTTGCAAACGGCCATTACACCACGACACACACACAGCGAAAAAACGTCAATGACCAGACGGAAGTTCATAATTTTCCGGAAAAAGGGGGAGAGAGTTGGGGCACGAGGGAGGTCTCAACACAGGTCTTCCCCTTCCTAGTTCAACACCGTGACTACCGTGACTAATTAACCACGACACCGTGGCTATTCAACTTCGCTCGATGCTACTAATCTTGAGCATGGGCCGTTCATCCTTTCTTTTTTGCTTCTTTTTCGCATCGGTACTTGTGCAGGACAAGTAGAGGGTACGTAGGTCTGGAGGTCTCTTCATCACCTCTCGCTCTTGCAAACGGCCATTGCACCATCACACACACACAGCGAACAAACGTCAATGACCGGATTGAAGTTCATAACTTTCCGGAAAAAAGGGGAGGGAGTGGGGGCACGAGGGCGGTCTGAACACAGGTCCTCCCCTTCCTATTTCAACACCGTGACGACCGTGACTAATTAACCACGACACCGTGGCTATTCAACTTCGCTCGATGCTACTAATCTTGAGCATGGGCCCTTCATCCTTTCCTTTTTGCTTCTTTTTCGCATCGGTACTTGTGCAGGACAAGTAGAGGGTACGTAGGTCTGGAGGTCTCTTCATTACCTCTCGCTGTTGCAAACGGCCGTTACACCACGACACACACACAGCGAACAAACGTCAATGGCCGGACGGAAGTTCATAATTTTCCGGAAAAAAGGGGAGGGAGTGGGGACACGACGGAGGTCTGAACATAGGTCTTCCCCTTCGTAGTTCAACACCGTGACTACCGTGACTAATTAACCACGACACCGTGGCTATTCAGCTTCGCTCGATGCTACTAATCTTGAGCATGGGTCGTTCATCCTTTCTTTTTTGCTTCTTTTTTGCAACGGTACTTGTGCAGGACAAGTAGAGGGTACGTAGGTCTGGAGGTCTCTTCATTACCTCTCGCTGTTGCAAACGGCCGTTACACCACGACACACACACAGCGAAAAAACGTCAATGACCGGACGGAAGTTCATAATTTTCCAGGAAAAAAAGGGAGGGAGTGGGGGCACGAGGGAGGTCTGAACACAGGTCTTCCCCTTCCTAGTTCAACACCGTGACTACCGTGACTAATAAACCACGACACCGTGGCTATTCAACTTCGCTCGTTGCTACTAATCTTGAGCATGGGCCGATCATCCTTTCTTTTTTGCATCTTTTTCGCATCGGTACTTGTGCAGGACAAGTAGAGGGTACGTAGGTCTGGAGGTCCTTTCATTACCTCTCGCTGTTGCAAACGGCCGTTACACCACGACACACACACAGCGAAAAAACGTCAATGACCGGACGGAAGTTCATAATTTTCCGGAAAAAAAGGGAGGGAGTGGAGCACGAGGGAGGTCTGAACACAGGTCTTCCCCTTCCTAGTTCAACACCGTGACTACCGTGACTAATAAACCACGACACCGTGGCTATTCAACTTCGCTCGTTGCTACTAATCTTGAGCATGGGCCGATCATCCTTTCTTTTTTGCTTCTTTTTCGCATCGGTACTTGTGCAGGACAAGTGGAGGGTACGTAGGTCTGGAGGTCTCTTCATCACCTCTCGCTGTTGCAAACGGCCGTTACATCACGACACACACACAGCGAGAAAACGTCAATGACCGGACTGAAGTTCATAACTTTCAGGAAAAAAGGGGAGGGAGTGGGGGCACGAGGGAGGTCTGAACACAGGTCCTCCCCTTCCTAGTTCAACACCGTGACGACCGTGACTAATTAACCACGACACCGTGGCTATTCAACTTCGCTCGATGCTACTAATCTTGAGCATGGGCCGTTCATCCTTTCTTTTTCGCTTCTTTTTCGCGTCGGTACTTGTGCAGGACAAGTAGAGGGTACGTAGGTCTGGAGGTCTCTTCATCACCTCTCGCTGTTGCAAACGGCCGTTACACCACGACACACACACAGCGAACAAACGTCAATGACCAGACGGAAGTTCATAATTTTCCGGATAAAAGGGGAGAGAGTGGGGGCACGAGGGAGGTCTGAACACAGGTCTTCCCCATCCTAGTTCAACACCGTGACTAATTAACCACGACACTGTGGCTATTCAACTTCGCTCGATGCTACTAATCTTGAGCATGGACCGTTCATACTTTCTTTTTTGCTTCTTTTTCGCATCGGTACTTGTGCAGGACAAGTAGAGGGTACGTAGGCCTGCAGGTCCCTTCATTACCTCTCGCTGTTGCAAACGGCGGTTACACCACGACACACACACAGCGAACAAACGTCAATGACCGGACGGAAGTTCATAATTTTCCGGATAAAATGGGAGGGAGTGGGGGCACGAGGGAGGTCTGAACACAGGTCTTCCCCTTCCTAGTTCAACACCGTGACTACCGTGACTAATTAACCACGACACCGTATCTATTCAACTTCGCTCGATGCTACTAATCTTGAGCATGGGCCGTTTATCCTTTCTCTTTTGCTTCTTTTTCGCATCGGTACTTGTGCAGGACAAGTAGAGGGTACGTAGGTCTGGAGGTCTCTTCATCACCTCTCGCTGTTGCAAACGGCCGTTACACCACGACACACACACAGCGAAAAAACGTCAATGACCAGACGGAAGTTCATAATTTTCCGGAAAAAAGGGGAGAGAGTGTGGGGCATGAGGGAGGTCTCAACACAGGTCTTCCCCTTCCTAGTTCAACACCGTGACTACCGTGACTAATTAACCACGACACCGTGGCTATTCAACTTCGCTCGATGCTACTAATCTTGAGCATGGGCCGTTCATCCTTTCTTTTTTGCTTCTTTTTCGCATCGGTACTTGTGCAGGACAAGTAGAGGGTACGTAGGTCTGGAGCTCTCTTCATCACCTCTCGCCGTTGCAAACGGCCGTTACATCACGACACACACACAGCGAACAAACGTCAATGACCGGACGGAAGTTCATAATTTTCCGGAAAAAAGGGGAGGGAGTGGGGGCACGAGGGAGGTCTGAACACAGGTCTTCCCCTTCGTAGTTCAACACCGTGACTACCGTGACTAATTAACCACGACACCGTGTCTATTCAACTTCGCTCGATGCTACTAATCTTGAGCATGGGCCGTTCATCCTTTCTTTATTTGCTTCTTTTTCGCATCGGTACTTGTGCAGGACAAGTAGAGGGTACGTAGGTCTGGAGGTCTCTTCATCACCTCTCGCTGTTGCAAACGCCCGTTACACCACGACACACACACAGCGAACAAACGTCAATAACCGGACTGAAGTTCATAACTTTCAGGAAAAAAGGGGAGGGAGTGGGGGCACGAGGGAGGTCTGAACACAGGTCCTCCCCTTCCTAGTTCAACACCGTGACGACCGTGACTAATTAACCACGACACTGTGGCTATTCAACTTCGCTCGATGCTACTAATCTTGAGCATGGGCCGTTCATCCTTTCTTTTTTGCTTCTTTTTCGCATCGGTACTTGTGCAGGACAAGTAGAGGGTACGTAGGTCTGGAGGTCTCTTCATCACCTCTCGGTGTTGCAAACGGCCGTTACACCACGACACACACACAGCGAACAAACGTCAATGACCGGACAGAAGTTCATAATTTTCCGGAAAAAAGGGGAGGGAGTGGGGGCACGAGGGGGTCTGAGCACAGGTCCTCCCTTTCCTAGTTCAACACCATGACTACCGTGACTAATTAACCACGACACCGTGGCTATTCAACTTCGCTCGATGCTACTAATCTTGAGCATGGGCCATTCATCCTTTCTTTTTTGCTTCTTTTTCGCATCGGTACTTGTGCAGGACAAGTAGAGGGTACGTAGGTCTGGATGTCTCTTCATCACCTCTCGCTGTTGCAAACGGCCGTAACACCACGACACACACACAGCGAACAAACGTCAATGACCAGACGGAAGTTCATAATTTTCCGGATAAAAGGGGAGAGAGTGGGGGCACGAGGGAGGTCTGAACACAGGTCTTCCCCTTCCTAGTTCAACGCCGTGACTAATTAACCACGACACTGTGGCTATTCAACTTCGCTCGATGCTACTAATCTTGAGCATGGACCGTTCATACTTTCTTTTTTGCTTCTTTTTCGCATCGGTACTTGTGCAGGACAAGTAGAGGGTACGTAGGCCTGGAGGTCCCTTCATTACCTCTCGCTGTTGCAAACGGCCGTTACACCACGACACACACACAGCGAACAAACGTCAATGACCGGACGGAAGTTCATAATTTTCCGGATAAAATGGGAGGGAGTGGGGGCACGAGGGAGGTCTGAACACAGGTCTTCCCCTTCCTAGTTCAACACCGTGACTACCGTGACTAATTAACCACGACACCGTGGCTATTCAACATCGCTCGATGCTACTAATCTTGAGCATGGGCCGTTTATCCTTTCTCTTTTGCTTCTTTTTCGCATCGGTACTTGTGCAGGACAAGTAGAGGGTACGTAGGTCTGGAGGTCTCTTCATCACCTCTCGCTGTTGCAAACGGCCGTTACACCACGACACACACACAGCGAACAAACGTCAATGACCAGACGGAGGTTCATAATTTTCCGAAAAAAAGGGGAGAGAGTGGGGGCACGAGGGAGGTCTCAACACAGGTCTTCCCCTTCCTAGTTCAACACCGTGACTACCGTGACTAATTAACCACGACACCGTGGTTATTCAACTTCGCTCGATGCTACTAATCTTGAGCATGGGCCATTCATGCTTTCGTTTTTGCTTCTTTTTCGCATCGGTAATTCTGCAGGACAAGTAAAGGGTACGTAGGTTGGAGGTCTCTTCATTACCTCTCGCTGTTGCAAACGGCCGTTACACCACGACACACACACAGCGAACAAACGTCAATGACCGGACGGAAGTTCATAATTTTCCGGAAAAAAGGGGAGGGAGTGGGGGCACGAGGGAGGTCTGAACACAGGTCTTCCCCTTCCTAGTTCAACACCGTGACTACCGTGATTAATTAACCACAACACCGTGGCTATTCAGCTTCGCTCGATGCAACTAATCTTGAGCATGGGTCGTTCATCCTTTCTTTTTTGCTTCTTTTTCGCAACGGTACTTGTGCAGGACAAGTAGAGGGTACGTAGGTCTGGAGGTCTCTTCATTACCTCTCGCTGTTGCAAACGGCCGTTACACCACGACACACACACAGCGAAAAAACGTCAATGACCGGACGGAAGTTCATAATTTTCCGGAAAAAAAGGGAGGGAGTGGGGGCACGAGGGAGGTCTGAACACAGGTCTTCCCCTTCCTAGTTCAACACCGTGACTACCGTGACTAATAAACCACGACACCGTGGCTATTCAACTTCGCTCGTTGCTACTAACTTTGAGCATGGGCCGATCATCCTTTCTTTTTTGCTTCTTTTTCGCATCGGTACTTGTGCAGGACAAGTAGAGGGTACGTAGGTCTGGAGGTCCCTTCATTACCTCTCGCTGTTGCAAACGGCCGTTACACCACGACACACACACAGCGAAAAAACGTCAATGACCGGACGGAAGTTCATAATTTTCCGGAAAAAAAGGGAGGGAGTGGGGGCACGAGGGAGGTCTGAACAGAGGTCTTCCCCTTCCTAGTTCAACACCGTGACTACCGTGACTAATAAACCACGACACCATGGCTATTCAACTTCGCTCGTTGCTACTAATCTTGAGCATGGGCCGATCATCCTTTCTTTTTTGCTTCTTTTTCGCATCGGTACTTGTGCAGGACAAGTGGAGGGTACGTAGGTCTGGAGGTCTCTTCATCTTCTCTCGCTGTTGCAAACGGCCGTTACATCACGACACACACACAGCGAACAAACGTCAATGACCGGACGAAAGTTCATAATTTTCCGGAAAAGAGGGAAGGGAGTGGGGGCACGAGGGAGGTCTGAACACAGGTCTTCCCCTTCCTAGTTCAACACCGTGACTACCGTGACTAATTAACCACGACACCGTGGCTATTCAACTTCGCTCGATGCTACTAATCTTGAGCATGGGCCGTTTATCCTTTCTCTTTTGCTTCTTTTTCGCATCGGTACTTGTGCAGGACAAGTAGAGGGTACGTAGGTCTGGAGGTCTCTTCATCACCTCTCGCTGTTGCAAACGGCCGTTACATCACGACACACACACAGCGAACAAACGTCAATGACCGGACGGAAGTTCATAATTTTCCGGAAAAAAGGGGAGGGAGTGGGGGCACGAGGGAGGTCTGAACACAGGTCTTCCCCTTCGTAGTCCAACACCGTGACTACCGTGACTAATAAACCACGACACCGTGTCTATTCAACTTCGCTCGTTGCTACTAATCTTGAGCATGGGCCGATCATCCTTTCTTTTTTGCTTCTTTTTCGCATCGGTACTTGTGCAGGACAAGTAGAGGGTACGTAGGTCAGGAGGTCCCTTCATTACCTCTCGCTGTTGCAAACGGCCGTTACACCACGACACACACACAGCGAAAAAACGTCAATGACCGGACGGAAGTTCATAATTTTCCGGAAAAAAAGGGAGGGAGTGGGGGCACGAGGGAGGTCTGAACACAGGTCTTCCCCTTCCTAGTTCAACACCGTGACTGCCGTGACTAATAAACCACGACACCGTGGCTATTCAACTTCGCTCGTTGCTACTAATCTTGAGCATGGGCCGATCATCCTTTCTTTTTTGCTTCTTTTTCGCATCGGTACTTGTGCAGGACAAGTGGAGGGTACGTAGGTCTGGAGGTCTCTTCATCACCTCTCGCTGTTGCAAACGGCCGTTACATCACGACACACACACAGCGAACAAACGTCAATGACCGGACGGAAGTTCATAATTTTCCGGAAAAAAGGGGAGGGAGTGGGGGCACGAGGGAGGCCTGAACACAGGTCTTCCCCTTCGTAATCCAACACCGTGACTACCGTGACTAATTAACCACGACACCGTGTCTATTCAACTTCACTCGATGCTACTAATCTTGAGCATGGGCCGTTCATCCTTTCTTTATTTGCTTCTTTTTCGCATCGGTACTTGTGCAGGACAAGTAGAGGGTTCGTAGGTCTGGAGGTCTCTTCATCACCTCTCGCTGTTGCAAACGGCTGTTACACCACGACACACACACAGCGAACAAACGTCAATAACCGGACTGAAGTTCATAACTTTCAGGAAAAAAGGGGAGGGAGTGGGGGCACGAGGGAGGTCTGAACACAGGTCCTCCCCTTCCTAGTTCAACACCGTGACGACCGTGACTAATTAACCACGACACCGTGGCTATTCAACTTCGCTCGATGCTACTAATCTTGAGCATGGGCCGTTCATCCTTTCTTTTTTGCTTCTTTTTTGCATCGGTACTTGTGCAGGACAAGTAGAGGGTACGTAGGTCTGGATGTCTCTTCATCACCTCTCGCTGTTGCAAACGGCCGTTACACCACGACACACACACAGCGAACAAACGTCAATGACCAGACGGAAGTTCATAATTTTCCGGATAAAAGGGGAGAGAGTGGGGGCACGAGGGAGGTCTGAACACAGGTCTTCCCCTTCCTAGTTCAACACCGTGACTAATTAACCACGACACTGTGGCTATTCAACTTCGCTCGATGCTACTAATCTTGAGCATGGACCGTTCATACTTTCTTTTTTGCTTCTTTTTCGCATCGGTACTTGTGCAGGACAAGTAGAGGGTACGTAGGCCTGGAGGTCCCTTCATTACCTCTCGCTGTTGCAAACGGCCGTCACACCACGACACACACACAGCGAACAAACGTCAATGACCAGACGGAAGTTCATAATTTTCCGGAAAAAAGGGGACAGAGTGGAGGCACGAGGGAGGTCTCAACACAGGTCTTCCCCTTCCTAGTTCAACACCGTGACTACCGTGACTAATTAACCACGACACCGTGGCTATTCAACTTCGCTCGTTGCTACTAATCTTGAGCATGGGCCGATCATCCTTTCTTTTTTGCTTCTTTTTCGCATTGGTACTTGTGCAGGACAAGTGGAGGGTACGTAGGTCTGGAGGTCCCTTCATCACCTCTCGCTGTTGCAAACGGCCGTTACATCACGACACACACACAGCGAACAAACGTCAATGACCGGACGGAAGTTCATAATTTTCCGGAAAAGAGGGGAGGGAGTGGGGGCACGAGGGAGGTCTGAACACAGGTCTTCCCCTTCCTAGTTCAACACCGTGACTACCGTGACTAATAAACCACGACACCGTGGCTATTCAACTTCGCTCGTTGCTACTAATCTTGAGCATGGGCCGATCATCCTTTCTTTTTTGCTTCTTTTTCGCATCGGTACTTGTGCAGGACAAGTAGAGGGTACGTAGGTCTGCAGGTCCTTTCATTACCTCTCGCTGTTGCAAACGGCCGTTACACCACGACACACACACCCCGAACAAACGTCAATGACCGGACGGAAGTTCATAATTTTCCGGAAAAAAAGGGAGGGAGTGGGGGCACGAGGGAGGTCTGAACACAGGTCTTCCCCTTCCTAGTTCAACACCGTGACTACCGTGACTAATAAACCACGACACCGTGGCTATTCAACTTCGCTCGTTGCTACTAATCTTGAGCATGGGCCGATCATCCTTTCTTTTTTGCTTCTTTTTCGCATCGGTACTTGTGCAGGACAAGTGGAGGGTACGTAGGTCTGGAGGTCTCTTCATCACCTCTCGCTGTTGCAAACGGCCGTTACATCACGACACACACACAGCGAACAAACGTCAATGACCGGACGAAAGTTCATAATTTTCCGGAAAAGAGGGGAGGGAGTGGGGGCACGAGGGAGGTCTGAACACAGGTCTTCCCCTTCGTAGTTCAACACCGTGACTACCGTGACTAATTAACCACGACACCGTGTCTATTCAACTTCGCTCGATGCTACTAATCTTTTTCGCATCGGTACTTGTGCAGGACAAGTAGAGGGTACGTAGGTCTGGAGGTCTCTTCATCACCTCTCGCTGTTGCAAACGGCCGTTACACCACGACACACACACAGCGAACAAACGTCAATAACCGGACTGAAGTTCATAACTTTCAGGAAAAAAGGGGAGGGAGTGGGGGCACGAGGGAGGTCTGAACACAGGTCCTCCCCTTCCTAGTTCAACACCGTGACGACCGTGACTAATTAACCACGACACCGTGGCTATTCAACTTCGCTCGATGCTACAAATCTTGAGCATGGGCCGTTCATCCTTTCTTTTTTGCTTCTTTTTCGCATCGGTACTTGTGCAGGACAAGTAGAGGGTACGTAGGTCTGGATGTCTCTTCATCACCTCTCGCTGTTGCAAACGGCCGTTACACCACGACACACACACAGCGAACAAACGTCAATGACCAGACGGAAGTTCATAATTTTCTGGATAAAAGGGGAGAGAGTGGGGGCACGAGGGAGGTCTGAACACAGGTCTTCCCCTTCCTAGTTCAACACCGTGACTAATTAACCACGACACTGTGGTTATTCAACTTCGCTCGATGCTACTAATCTTGAGCATGGACCGTTCATACTTTCTTTTTTGCTTCTTTTTCGCATCGGTACTTGTGCAGGACAAGTAGAGGGTACGTAGGCCTGGAGGTCCCTTCATTACCTCTCGCTGTTGCAAACGGCCGTTACACCACGACACACACACAGCGAACAAACGTCAATGACCAGACGGAAGTTCATAATTTTCCGGAAAAAAGGGGAGAGAGTGGGGGCACCAGGGAGGTCTCAACACAGGTCTTCCCCTTCCTAGTTCAACACCGTGACTACCGTGACTAATTAACCACGACACCGTGGCTATTCAACTTCGCTCGATGCTACTAATCTTGAGCATGGGCCGTTCATCCTTTCTTTTTTGCTTCTTTTTCGCATCGGTACTTGTGCAGGACAAGTAGAGGGTACGTAGGTCTGGAGGTCTCTTCATCACCTCTCGCTGTTGCAAACGGCCGTTACACCACGACACACACACAGCGAACAAACGTCAATGACCGGACGGAAGTTCATAATTTTCCGGAAAAAAGGGGAGGGAGTGGGGGCACGAAGGAGGTCTGAACACAGGTACTCCCCTTCCTAGTTCAACACCGTGACTACCGTGACTAATTAACCACGACACCGTGGCTATTCAACTTCGCTCGATGCTACTAATCTTGAGCATGGGCCATTCATCCTTTCTTTTTTGCTTCTTTTTCGCATCGGTACTTGTGCACGACAAGTAGAGGGTACGTAGGTCTGGAGGTCTCTTCATTACCTCTCGCTGTTGCAAACGGCCGTTACTCCACGACACACACACAGCGAACAAACGTCAATGACCGGACGGAAGTTCATAATTTTCCGGAAAAAAGGGGAGGGAGTGGGGACACGAGGGAGGTCTGAACTTAGGTCTTCCCCTTCGTAGTTCAACACCGTGACTACCGTGACTAATTAACCACGACACCGTGGCTATTCAACTTCGCTCGATGCTACTAATCTTGAGCATGGGCCGTTCATGCTTTCGTTTTTGCTTCTTTTTCGCATCGGTAATTGTGCAGGACAAGTAAAGGGTACGTAGGTCTGGAGGTCTCTTCATTACCTCTCGCTGTTGCAAACGGCCGTTACACCACGACACACACACAGCGAACAAACGTCAATGACCGGACGGAAGTTCATAATTTTCCGGAAAAAAGGGGAGGGAGTGGGGGCACGAGGAAGGTCTGAACACAGGTCTTCCCCTTCCTAGTTCAACACCGTGACTACCGTGACTAATTAACCACGACACCGTGGCTATTCAGCTTCGCTTGATGCTACTAATCTTGAGCATGGGTCGTTCATCCTTTCTTTTTTGCTTCTTTTTCGCAACGGTACTTGTGCAGGACAAGTAGAGGGTACGTAGGTCTGGAGGTCTCTTCATTACCTCTCGCTGTTGCAAACGGCCGTTACACCACGACACACACACAGCGAAAAAACGTCAATGACCGGACGGAAGTTCATAATTTTCCGGAAAAAAAGGGAGGGAGTGGGGGCACGAGGGAGGTCTGAACACAGGTCTTCCCCTTCCTAGTTCAACACCATGACTACCGTGACTAATAAACCACGACACCGTGGCTATTCAACTTCGCTCGTTGCTACTAATCTTCAGCATGGGCCGATCATCCTTTCTTTTTTGCTTCTTTTTCGCATCGGTACTTGTGCAGGACAAGTGGAGGGTACGTAGGTCAGGAGGTCTCTTCATCACCTCTCGCTGTTGCAAACGGCCGTTACATCACGACACACACACAGCGAACAAACGTCAATGACCGGACGGAAGTTCATAATTTTCCGGAAAAAAGGGGAGGGAGTGGGGGCACGAGGGAGGTGTGAACACAGGTCTTCCCCTTCGTAGTTCAACACCGTGACTACCGTGACTAATTAACCACGACACCGTATCTATTCAACTTCGCTCGATGCTACTAATCTTGAGCATGGGCCGTTCATCCTTTCTTTATTTGCTTCTTTTTCGCATCGGTACTTGTGCAGGACAAGTAGAGGGTACGTAGGTCTGGAGGTCTCTTCATCACCTCTCGCTGTTGCAAACGGCCGTTACACCACGACACACACACAGCGAACAAACGTCAATAACCGGACTGAAGTTCATAACTTTCAGGAAAAAAGGGGAGGGAGTGGGGGCACGAGGGAGGTCTGAACACAGGTCCTCCCCTTCCTAGTTCAACACCGTGACGACCGTGACTAATTAACCACGACACCGTGGCTATTCAACTTCGCTCGATGCTACTAATCTTGAGCATGGGCCGTTCATCCTTTCTTTTTTGCTTCTTTTTCGCATCGGTACTTGTGCAGGACAAGTAGAGGGTACGTAGGTCTGGATGTCTCTTCATCACCTCTCGCTGTTGCAAACGGCCGTTACACCACGACACACACACAGCGAACAAACGTCAATGACCAGACGGAAGTTCATAATTTTCCGGATAAAAGGGGAGAGAGTGGGGGCACGAGGGAGGGCTGAACACAGGTCTTCCCCTTCCTAGTTCAACACCGTGACTAATTAACCACGACACTGTGGCTATTCAACTTCGCTCGATGCTACTAATCTTGAGCATGGACCGTTCATACTTTCTTTTTTGCTTCTTTTTCGCATCGGTACTTGTGCAGGACAAGTAGAGGGTACGTAGGCCTGGAGGTCCCTTCATTACCTCTCGCTGTTGCAAACGGCCGTTACACCACGACACACACACAGCGAACAAATGTCAATGAAAAGACGGAAGTTCATAATTATCCGGAAAAAAGAGGAGAGAGTGGGGGCACGAGGGAGGTCTCAACACAGGTCTTCCCCTTCCTAGTTCAACACCGTGACTACCGTGACTAATTAACCACGACACCGTGGCTATTCAACTTCGCTCGATGCTACTAATCTTGAGCATGGGCCGTTCATCCTTTCTTTTTTGCTTCTTTTTCGCATCGGTACTTGTGCAGGACAAGTAGAGGGTACGTAGGCCTGGTGGTCTCTTCATTACCTCTCGCTGTTGCAAACGGCCGTTACACCACGACACACACACAGCGAACAAACGTCAATGACCGGACGGAAGTTCATAATTTTCCGGAAAAAAGGGGAGGGAGTGGGGGCACGAGGGAGGTCTGAACATAGGTCTTCCCCTTCCTAGTTCAACACCGTGACTACCGTGACTAATTAACCACGACACCGTGGCTATTCAACTTCGCTCGATGCTACTAACCTTGAGCATATGCCGTTCATCCTTTCTTTTTTGCTTCTTTTTCGCATCGGTACTTGTGCAGGACAAGTAGAGGGTACGTAGGTCTGGAGGTCTCTTCATTACCTCACGCTGTTGCAAACGGCCGTTACACCACGACACACACACAGCGAACAAACGTCAATGACCGGACAGAAGTTCATAATTTTCCGGCAAAAAGAGGAAGGAGTGGGGGCACGAGAGAGGTCTGAACACAGGTCTTCCCCTTCCTAGTTCAACACCGTGACTACCGTAACTAATTAACCACGACAGCGTGGCTATTTAACATCGCTCGATGCTACTAATCTTGAGCGTGGGCCGTTCAACCTTTCTTTTTTGCTTCTTTTTCGCATCGGTACTTGTGCAGGGCAAGTAGAGGGTACGTAGGTCTGGAGGTCTCTTCATTACCTCACGCTGTTGCAAACGGCCGTTACACCACAACACACACACAGCGAACAAACGTCAATGACCGGACAGAAGTTCAGAATTTTCCAGCAAAAAGGGGAGGGAGTGGGGGCACGAGAGAGGTCTGAACACAGGTCTTCCCCTTCCTAGTTCAACACCGTGACTACCGTGACTAATTAACCACGACACCGTGGCTATTCAACTTCGCTCGATGCTACTAATCTTGAGCATGGGCCGTTTATCCTTTCTCTTTTGCTTCTTTTTCACATCGGTACTTGTGCAGGACAAGTAGAGGGTACGTAGGTCTGGAGGTCTCTTCATCACCTCTCGCTGTTGCAAACGGCCGTTACACCACGACACACACACAGCGAACAAACGTCAATGACCAGACGGAAGTTCATAATTTTCCGGACAAAAGGGGAGAGAGTGGGGGCACGAGGGAGGTCTGAACACAGGTCTTCCCCTTCCTAGTTCAACACCGTGACTAATTAACCACGACACTGTGGCTATTGAACTTCGCTCGATGCTACTAATCTTGAGCATGGACCGTTCATACTTTCTTTTTTGCTTCTTTTTCGCATCGGTACTTGTGCAGGACAAGTAGAGGGTACGTAGGTCTGGAGGTCTCTTCATGACCTCTCGCTGTTGCAAACGGCCGTTACACCACGAAACACACACAGCGAACAAACGTCAATGACCGGACGGAAGTTCATAATTTTCCGGGAAAAAGGGGAGGGAGTGGGTGCACGAGGGAGGTCTGAACACAGGTCTTCCCCTTCGTTGTTCAACACCGTGACTACCGTGACTAATTAACCACGACACCGTGGCTATTCAACTTCGCTCGATTCTACTAATCTTGAGCATGGGCCGTTCATCCTTTCTTTTTTGCTTCTTTTTCGCATCGGTACTTGTGCAGGACAAGTAGAGGGTACGTAGGTCTGGAGGTCTCTTCATCACCTCTCGCTGTTGCAAACGGCCGTTACACCACGACACTCACACACACAGTGAACAAACGTCAATGACCAGATGGAAGTTCATAATTTTCCGGAAAAAAGGGGAGGGAGTGGGGGCACGAAGGAGGTCTGAACACAGGTCTTCCCCTTCGTAGTTCAACACCGTGACTACCGTGACTAAGTAGCCACGACACCGTGGCTATTCAACTTCGCTCGATGCTACTAATCTTGAGCATGGGCCGTTCATCCTTTCTTTTTTGCTTCTTTTTCGCATCGGTACTTGTGCAGGACAAGTAGAGGGTACGTAGGCCTGGAGGTCCCTTCATTACCTCTCGCTGTTGCAAACGGCCGTTACACCACGACACACACACAGCAAACAAACGTCAATGACCGGACGGAAGTTCATAAATTTCCGGATAAAATGGGAGGGAGTGGGGGCACGAGGGAGGTCTGAACACAGGACTTCCCCTTCCTAGTTCAACACCGTGACTACCGTGACTAATTAACCACGACACCGTGGCTATTCAACTTCGCTCGATGCTACTAATCTTGAGCATGGGCCGTTTATCCTTTATCTTTTGCTTCTTTTTCGCATCGGTACTTGTGCAGGACAAGTAGAGGGTACGTGGGTCTGGAGGTCTCTTCATCACCTCTCGCTGTTGCAAACGGCCGTTACACCACGACACACACACAGCGAACAAACGTCAATGACCAGACGGAAGTTCATAATTTTCCGGAAAAAAGGGGAGAGAGTGGGGGCACGAGGGAGGTCTGAACACAGGTCTTCCCCTTCCTAGTTCAACACCGTGACTACCGTGACTAATTAACCACGACACCGTGGCTATTCAACTTCGCTCGATGCTACTAATCTTGAGCATGGGCCGTTCATCCTTTCTTTTTTGCTTCTTTTTCGCATCGGTACTTGTGCAGGACAAGTAGAGGGTACGTAGGTCTGGAGGTCTCTTCATCACCTCTCGCTCTTGCAAACGGCCATTACACCACGACACACACACAGCGAACAAACGTCAATGACCGGATTGAAGTTCATAACTTTCCGGAAAAAAGGGCAGGGAGTGGGGGCACGAGGGAGGTCTGAACACAGGTCCTCCCCTTCCTAGTTCAACACCGTGACTACCGTGACTAATTAACCACAACACCGTGGCTATTCAACTTCGCTCGATGCTACTAATCTTGAGCATGGGCCGTTCATCCTTTCTTTTTTGCTTCTTTTTCGCATCGGTACTTGTGCAGGACAAGTAGAGGGTACGTAGGTCTGGAGGTCTCTTCATCACCTCTCGCTGTTGCAAACGGCCGTTACACCACGACACACACACAGCGAACAAACGTCAATGACCGGACGGAAGTTCATAATTTTCCGGAAAAAAGGGGAGGGAGTGGGGGCACGAGGGAGGTCTGAACACAGGTCCTCCCCTTCCTAGTTCAACACCGAGACTACCGTGACTAATAAACCACGACACTGTGGCTATTCAACTTCGCTCGTTGCTACTAATCTTGAGCATGGGCCGATCATCCTTTCTTTTTTGCTTCTTTTTCGCATCGGTACTTGTGCAGGACAAGTAGAGGGTACGTAGGTCTGGAGGTCTCTTCATTACCTCTCGCTGTTGCAAACGGCCGTTACACCACGACACACACACAGCGAAAAAACGTCAATGACCGGACGGAAGTTCATAATTTTCCGGAGAAAAAGGGAGGGAGTGGGGGCACGAGGGAGGTCTGAACACAGGTCTTCCCCTTCCTAGTTCAACACCGTGACTACCGTGACTAATAAACCACGACACCGTGGCTATTCAACTTCGCTCGTTGCTACTAATCTTGAGCATGGGCCGATCATCCTTTCTTTTTTGCTTCTTTTTCGCATCGGTACTTGTGCAGGACAAGTGGAGGGTACGTAGGTCTGGAGGTCTCTTCATCACCTCTCGCTGTTGCAAACGGCCGTTACATCACGACACACACACAGCGAACAAACGTCAATGACCGGACGAAAGTTCATAATTTTCCGGAAAAGAGGGGAGGGAGTGGGGGCACGAGGGAGGTCTGAACACAGGTCCTCCCCTTCCTAGTTCAACACCGAGACTACCGTGACTAATAAACCACGACACCGTGGCCATTCAACTTCGCTCGATGCTACTAATCTTGAGCATGGGCCATTCATCCTTTCTTTTTCGCTTCTTTTTCGCATCGGTACTTGTGCAGGACAAGTAGAGGGTACGTAGGTCTGGAGGTCTCTTCATTACCTCTCGCTGTTGCAAACGGCCGTTACACCACGACACACACACAGCGAACAAACGTCAATGACCGGACGGAAGTTCATAATTTTCCGGAAAAAAGGGGAGGGAGTGGGGGCACGAGGGAGGTCTGAACATAGGTCTTCCCCTTCCTAGTTCAACACCGTGACTACCGTGACTAATTAACCACGACACCGTGGCTATTCAACTTCGCTCGATGCTACTAATCTTGAGCATGGGCCATTCATGCTTTCGTTTTTGCTTCTTTTTCGCAACGGTACTTGTGCAGGACAAGTAGAGGGTACGTAGGTCTGGAGGTCTCTTCATTACCTCTCGCTGTTGCAAACGGCCGTTACACCACGACACACACACAGCGAGAAAACGTCAATGACCGGACGGGAGTTCATAATTTTCCGGAAAAAAAGGGAGGGAGTGGGGGCACGAGGGAGGTCTGAACACAGGTCTTCCCCTTCCTAGTTCAACACCGTGACTACCGTGACTAATTAACCACGACACCGTGGCTATTCAACTTCGCTCGATGCTACTAATCTTGAGCATGGGCCGTTTATCCTTTCTCTTTTGCTTCTTTTTCGCATCGGTACTTGTGCAGGACAAGTAGAGGGTACGTAGGTCTGGAGGTCTCTTCATCACCTCTCGCTGTTGCAAACGGCCGTTACATCACGACACACACACAGCGAACAAACGTCAATGACCGGACGGAAGTTCATAATTTTCCGGAAAAAAGGGGAGGGAGTGGGGGCACGAAGGAGGTCTGAACACAGGTACTCCCCTTCCTAGTTCAACACCGTGACTACCGTGACTAATTAACCACGACACCGTGGCTATTCAACTTCGCTCGATGCTACTAATCTTGAGCATGGGCCATTCATCCTTTCTTTTTTGCTTCTTTTTCGCATCGGTACTTGTGCAGGACAAGTAGAGGGTACGTAGGTCTGGAGGTCTCTTCATTACCTCTCGCTGTTGCAAACGGCCGTTACACCACGACACACACACAGCGAACAAACGTCAATGACCGGACGGAAGTTCATAATTTTCCGGAAAAAAGGGGAGGGAGTGGGGACACGAGGGAGGTCTGAACATAGGTCTTCCCCTTCGTAGTTCAACACCGTGACTACCGTGACTAATTAACCACGACACCGTGGCTATTCAACTTCGCTCGATGCTACTAATCTTGAGCATGGGCCATTCATGCTTTCGTTTTTGCTTCTTTTTCGCATCGGTAATTGTGCAGGACAAGTAAAGGGTACGTAGGTCTGGAGGTCTCTTCATTACCTCTCGCTGTTGCAAACGGCCGTTACACCACGACACACACACAGCGAACAAACGTCAATGACCGGACGGAAGTTCATAATTTTCCGGAAAAAAGGGGAGGGAGTGGGGGCACGAGGAAGGTCTGAACACAGGTCTTCCCCTTCCTAGTTCAACACCGTGACTACCGTGACTAATTAACCACGACACCGTGGCTATTCAGCTTCGCTTGATGCTACTAATCTTGAGCATGGGTCGTTCATTCTTTCTTTTTTGCTTCTTTTTCGCAACAGTACTTGTGCAGGACAAGTAGAGGGTACGTAGGTCTGGAGGTCTCTTCATTACCTCTCGCTGTTGCAAACGGCTGTTACACCATGACACACACACAGCGAAAAAACGTCAATGACCGGACGGAAGTTCATAATTTTCCGGAAAAAAAGGGAGGGAGTGGGGGCACGAGGGAGGTCTGAACACAGGTCTTCCCCTTCCTAGTTCAACACCATGACTACCGTGACTAATAAACCACGACACCGTGGCTATTCAACTTCGCTCGTTGCTACTAATCTTCAGCATGGGCCGATCATCCTTTCTTTTTTGCTTCTTTTTCGCATCGGTACTTGTGCAGGACAAGTGGAGGGTACGTAGGTCAGGAGGTCTCTTCATCACCTCTCGCTGTTGCAAACGGCCGTTACATCACGACACACACACAGCGAACAAACGTCAATTACCGGACGGAAGTTCATAATTTTCCGGAAAGGAGGGGAGGGAGTGGGGGCACGAGGGAGGTCTGAACACAAGTCTTCCCCTTCCTAGTTCAACACCGTGACTACCGTGACTAATAAACCACGACACCGTGGCTATTCAACTTCGCTCGATGCTACTAATCTTGAGCATGGGCCGTTCATCCTTTCTTTTTTGCTTCTTTTTCGCATCGGTACTTGTGCAGGACAAGTAGAGGGTACGTAGGTCTGGAGGTCTCTTCATTACCTCTCGCTGTTGCAAACGGCCGTTACACCACGACACACACACAGCGAACAAACGTCAATGACCAGACGGAAGTTCATAATTTTCCGGAAAAAAAGAGAGGGAGTGGGGGCACGAGGGAGGTCTGAACACAGGTCTTCCCCTTCCTAGTTCAACACCGTGACTACCGTGACTAATAAACCACGACACCGTGGCTATTCAACTTCGCTCGATGCTACTAATCTTGAGCATGGGCCGATCATCCTTTCTTTTTTGCTTCTTTTTCGCATCGGTACTTGTGCAGGACAAGTGGATGGTACATAGGTCTGGAGGTCTCTTCATCACCTCTCGGTGTTGCAAACGGCCGTTACATCACGACACACACACAGCGAACAAACGTCAATGACCGGACGGAAGTTCATAATTTTCCGGAAAAGAGGGGAGGGAGTGGGGGCACGAGGGAGGTCTGAACACAGGTCCTCCCCTTCCTAGTTCAACACCGAGACTACCGTGACTAATAAACCACGACACCGTGGCCATTCAACTTCGCTCGATGCTACTAATCTTGAGCATGGGCCAGTCATCCTTTCTTTTTCGCTTCTTTTTCGCATCGGTACTTGTGCAGGACAAGTAGAGGGTACGTAGGTCTGGAGGTCTCTTCATTACCTCTCGCTGTTGCAAACGGCCGTTACACCACGACACACACACAGCGAACAAACGTCAATGACCGGACGGAAGTTCATAATTTTCCGGAAAAAAGGGGAGGGAGTGGGGGCACGAGGGAGGTCTGAACATAGGTCTTCCCCTTCCTAGTTCAACACCGTGACTACCGTGACTAATTAACCACGACACCGTGGCTATTCAACTTCGCTCGATGCTACTAATCTTGAGCATGGGCCATTCATGCTTTCGTTTTTGCTTCTTTTTCGCAACGGTACTTGTGCAGGACAAGTAGAGGGTACGTAGGTCTGGAGGTCTCTACATTACCTCTCGCTGTTGCAAACGGCCGTTACACCACGACACACACACAGCGAGAAAACGTCAATGACCGGACGGAAGTTCATAATTTTCCGGAAAAAAAGGGAGGGAGTGGGGGCACGAGGGAGGTCTGAACACAGGTCTTCCCCTTCCTAGTTCAACACCGTGACTACCGTGACTAATTAACCACGACACCGTGGCTATTCAACTTCGCTCGATGCTACTAATCTTGAGCATGGGCCGTTTATCCTTTCTCTTTTGCTTCTTTTTCGCATCGGTACTTGTGCAGGACAAGTAGATGGTACGTAGGTCTGGAGGTCTCTTCATCACCTCTCGCTGTTGCAAACGGCCGTTACATCACGACACACACACAGCGAACAAACGTCAATGACCGGACGGAAGTTCATAATTTTCCGGAAAAAGGGGAGGGAGTGGGGGCACGAAGGAGGTCTGAACACAGGTACTCCCCTTCCTAGTTCAACACCGTGACTACCGTGACTAATTAACCACGACACCGTGGCTATTCAACTTCGCTCGATGCTACTAATCTTGAGCATGGGCCATTCATCCTTTCTTTTTTGCTTCTTTTTCGCATCGGTACTTGTGCAGGACAAGTAGAGGGTACGTAGGTCTGGAGGTCTCTTCATTACCTCTCGCTGTTGCAAACGGCCGTTACACCACGACACACACACAGCGAACAAACGTCAATGACCGGACGGAAGTTCATAATTTTCCGGAAAAAAGGGGAGGGAGTGGGGACACGAGGGAGGTCTGAACATAGGTCTTCCCCTTCGTAGTTCAACACCGTGACTACCGTGACTAATTAACCACGACACCGTGGCTATTCAACTTCGCTCGATGCTACTAATCTTGAGCATGGGCCATTCATGCTTTCGTTTTTGCTTCTTTTTCGCATCGGTAATTGTGCAGGACAAGTAAAGGGTACGTAGGTCTGGAGGTCTCTTCATTACCTCTCGCTGTTGCAAACGGCCGTTACACCACGACACACACACAGCGAACAAACGTCAATGACCGGACGGAAGTTCATAATTTTCCGGAAAAAAGGGGAGGGAGTGGGGGCACGAGGAAGGTCTGAACACAGGTCTTCCCCTTCCTAGTTCAACACCGTGACTACCGTGACTAATTAACCACGACACCGTGGCTATTCAGCTTCGCTTGATGCTACTAATCTTGAGCATGGGTCGTTCATCCTTTCTTTTTTGCTTCTTTTTCGCAACAGTACTTGTGCAGGACAAGTAGAGGGTACGTAGGTCTGGAGGTCTCTTCATTACCTCTCGCTGTTGCAAACGGCTGTTACACCACGACACACACACAGCGAAAAAACGTCAATGACCGGACGGAAGTTCATAATTTTCCGGAAAAAAAGGGAGGGAGTGGGGGCACGAGGGAGGTCTGAACACAAGTCTTCCCCTTCCTAGTTCAACACCGTGACTACCGTGACTAATAAACCACGACACCGTGGCTATTCAACTTCGCTCGATGCTACTAATCTTGAGCATGGGCCGTTCATCCTTTCTTTTTTGCTTCTTTTTCGTATCGGTACTTGTGCAGGACAAGTAGAGGGTACGTAGGTCTGGAGGTCTCTTCATTACCTCTCGCTGTTGCAAACGGCCGTTACACCACGACACACACACAGCGAACAAACGTCAATGACCGGACGGAAGTTCATAATTTTCTGGAAAAAAAGAGAGGGAGTGGGGGCACGAGGGAGGTCTGAACACAGGTCTTCCCCTTCCTAGTTCAACACCGTGACTACCGTGACTAATAAACCACGACACCGTGGCTATTCAACTTCGCTCATTGCTACTAATCTTGAGCATGGGCCGATCATCCTTTCTTTTTTGCTTCTTTTTCGCATCGGTACTTGTGCAGGACAAGTGGATGGTACATAGGTCTGGAGGTCTCTTCATCACCTCTCGGTGTTGCAAACGGCCGTTACATCACGACACACACACAGCGAACAAACGTCAATGACCGGACGGAAGTTCATAATTTTCCGGAAAAGAGGGGAGGGAGTGGGGGCACGAGGGAGGTCTGAACACAGGTCTTCCCCTTCATAGTTCAACACCGTGACTACCGTGACTAATTAACCACGACACCGTGGCTATTCAACTTCGGTCGATGCTACTAATCTTGAGCATGGGAGGTTCTTCCTTTCTTTTTTGCTTCTTTTTGGCATCGGTACTTGTGCAGGACAAGCAGAGGGTACGTAGGTCTGGAGGTCTCTTCATCACCTCTCGCTGTTGCAAACGGCCGTTACACCACGACACACACACAGCGAACAAACGTCAATGACCGGACGGAAGTTCATAATTTTCCGGAAAAAAAGGGAGGGAGTGGGGCCACGAGGGAGGTCTGAACACAGGTCTTCCCCTTCCTAGTTCAACACCGTGACTACCGTGACTAATAAACCACGACACCGTGGCTATTCAACTTCGCTCGTTGCTACTAATCTTGAGCATGGGCCGATCATCCTTTCTTTTTTGATTCTTTTTCGCATCGGTACTTGTGCAGGACAAGTAGAGGGTACGTAGGTCGCGAGGTCTCTGTATCACCTCTCGCTGTTGCAAACGGTCGTTACATGACGACACACACACAGCGAACAAACGTCAATTACCAGACGGAACTTCATAATTTTCCGGAAAAGAGGGGAGGGAGTGGGGGCATGAGGGAGGTCTGAACACAGGTCTTCCGCTTTCTAGTTCAACAGCGTGACTACCGTGACTAATAAACCACGACACCGTGGCTATTCAACTTCGCTCGTTGCTACTAATCTTGAGCATGGGCCGTTCATCCTTTCTTTTTTGCTTCTTTTTCGCATCGGTACTTGTGCAGGACAAGTAGAGGGTACGTAGGTCTGGAGGTCTCTTCATCACCTCTCGCTGTTGCAAACGGCCGTTACATCACGACACACACACAGCGAACAAACGTCAATGACCGGACGGAAGTTCATAATTTTCCGGAAAAGTGGGGAAGGAGTGGGGGCACGAGGGAGGTCTGAACACAGGTCTTCCCCTTCCTAGTTCAACACCGTGACTACCGTGACTAATTAACCACGACACCGTGGCTATTCAGCTTCGCTCGATGCTACTAATCTTGAGCATGGGCCGTTCATCCTTTCTTTTTTGCTTCTTTTTCGCATCGCTACTTGTGCAGGACAAGTAGAGGGTACGTAGGTCTGGAGGTCTCTTCATCACCTCTTGCTGTTGCAAACGGCCGTTACACCACGACACACACACAGCGAACAAACGTCAATGACCGGACGGAAGTTCATAATTTTCCGGAAAAAAAGGGAGGGAGTGGGGGCACGAGGGAGGTCTGAACACAGGTCTTCCCCTTCCTAGTTCAACACCGTGACTACCATGACTAATAAACCACGACACCGTGGCTATTCAACTTGGCTCGTTGCTACTAATCTTGAGCATGGGCCGATCATCCTTTCTTTTTTGCTTCTTTTTCGCATCGGTACTTGTGCACGCCAAGTAGAGGGTACGTAGGTCTGGAGGTCTCTTCATCACCTCTCGCTGTTGCAAACGGCCGTTACACCACGACACGCACACAGCGAACAAACGTCAATGACCGGACGGAAGTTCATAACTTTCCGGAAAAAAAGGGAGGGAGTGGGGGCACGAGGGAGGTCTGAACACAGGTGTTCCCCTTCCTAGTTCAACACCGTGACTACCGTGACTAATAAACCACGACACCGTGGCTATTCAACTTCTCTCGTTGCTACTAATCTTGAGCATGGGCCGATCATCCTTTCTTTTTTGCTTCTTTTTCGCATCGGTACTTGTGCAGGACAAGTAGAGGGTACGTAGGTCTGGAGGTCTCTTCATCACCTCTCGCTGTTGCAAACGGCCGTTACACCACGACACACACACTGCGAACAAACGTCAATGACCGGACGGAAGTTCATAATTTTCCGGAAAAGAAGGGAGGGTGTGGGGGCACGAGGGAGGTCTGAACACAGGTCTTCCCCTTCCTAGTTCAACACCGTGACTACCGTGACTAATTAACCACGACACCGTGGCTATTCAACTTCGCTCGATGCTACTAATCTTGAGCATGGGCCGTTCATCCTTTCTTTTTTGCTTCTTTTTCGCATCGGTACTTGTGCAGGACAAGTAGAGGGTAGGTAGGTCTGGAGGTCTCTTCATCACCTCTCGCTGTTGCAAACGGCCGTTACACCACGACACACACACCCCGAACAAACTTCAATGACCGGACGGAAGTTCATAATTTTCCGGAAAAAAAGGGAGGGAGTGGGGGCATGAGGGAGGTCTGAACACAGGTCTTCTCCTTCCTAGTTCAACACCGTGACTACCGTGACTAATTAACCACGACACTGTGGCTATTCAACTTCGCTCGATGCCACTAATCTTGAGCATGGGCCGTTCATCCTTTCTTTTTTACTTCTTTTTCGCATCGGTACTTGTGCAGGACAAGTAGAGGGTACGTAGGTCTGGAGGTCTCTTCATCACCTCTCGCTGTTGCAAACGGCCGTTACATCACGACACACACACAGCGAACAAACGTCAATGACCGGACGGAAGTTCATAATTTTCCGGAAAAAAAGGGAGGGAGTGGGGGCACGAGGGAGGTCTGAACATAGGTCTTCCCCTTCCTAGTTCAACACCGTGACTACCGTGACTAATTAACCACGACACCGTGGCTATTCAACTTCGCTCGATGCTACTAATCTTGAGCATGGGCCGTTCATCCTTTCTTTTTTGCTTCTTTTTCGCATCGGTACTTGTGCAGGACAAGTAGAGGGTACGTAGGTCTGGAGGTCTCTTCATCACCTCTCGCTGTTGCAAACGGCCGTTACATCACGACACACACACAGCGAACAAACGTCAATGACCGGACGGAAGTTCATAATTTTCCGGAAAAGAGGGGAGGGAGTGGGGGCACGAGGGAGGTCTGAACACAGGTCTTCCCCTTCCTAGTTCAACACCGTGACTACCGTGACTAATTAACCACGACACCGTGGCTATTCAACTTCGCTCGATGCTACTAATCTTGAGCATGGGCCGTCCATCCTTTTTTTTTTGCTTCTTTTTCGCATCGGTACTTGTGCAGGACAAGTAGAGTATATGTAGGTCTGGAGGTCTCTTCATCACCTCTCGCTGTTGCAAACGGCCGTTACACCACGACACACACACAGCGAACAAACGTCAATGACCGGACGGAAGTTCATAATTTTCCGGAGAAAAAGGGAGGGAGTGGGGGCACGAGGGAGGTCTGAACACAGGTCTTCCCCTTCCTAGTTCAACACCGTGACTACCATGACTAATTAACCACGACACCGTGGCTATTCAACTTCGCTCGATGCTACTAATCTTGAGCATGGGCCGTTCATCCTTTCTTTTTTGCTTCTTTTTCGCATCGGTACTTGTGCAGGACAAGTAGAGGGTACGTAGGTCTGGAGGTCTCTTCATCACCTCTCGCTGTTGCAAACGGCCGTTACATCACGACACACACACAGCGAACAAACGTCAATGACCAGACGGACGTTCATAATTTTCCGGGAAAGAGGGAAGGGAGTGGGGGCACGAGGGAGGTCTGAACACAGGTCTTCCCCTTCCTAGTTCAACACCGTGACTACCGTGACTAATTAACCACGACACCGTGGCTATTCAACTTCGCTCGATGCTACTAATCTTGAGCATGGGCCGTTCATCCTTTCTTTTTTGCTTCTTTTTCGCATCGGTACTTGTGCAGGACAAGTAGAGGGTACGTAGGTCTGGAGGTCTCTTCATCACCTCTCGCTGTTGCAAACGGCCGTTACATCACGACACACACACAGCGAACAAACGTCAATGACCAGACGGACGTTCATAATTTTCCGGGAAAGAGGGAAGGGAGTGGGGGCACGAGGGAGGTCTGAACACAGGTCTTCCCCTTCCTAGTTCAACACCGTGACTACCGTGACTAATTAACCACGACACCGTGGCTATTCAACTTCGCTCGATGCTACTAATCTTGAGCATGGGCCGTTCATCCTTTCTTTTTTGCTTCTTTTTCGCATCGGTACTTGTGCAGGACAAGTAGAGGGTACGTAGGTCTGGAGGTCTCTTCATCACCTCTCGCTGTTGCAAACGGCCGTTACACCACGACACACACACAGCGAACAAACGTCAATGACCGGACGGAAGTTCATAATTTTCCGGAAAAAAAGGGAGGGAGTGGGGGCACGAGGGAGGTCTGAACACAGGTGTTCCCCTTCCTAGTTCAACACCGTGACTACCGTGACTAATAAACCACGACACCGTGGCTATTCAACTTCTCTCGTTGCTACTAATCTTGAGCATGGGCCGATCATCCTTTCTTTTTTGCTTCTTTTTCGCATCGGTACTTGTGCAGGACAAGTAGAGGGTAGGTAGGTCTGGAGGTCTCTTCATCACCTCTCGCTGTTGCAAACGGCCGTTACACCACGACACACACACCCCGAACAAACTTCAATGACCGGACGGAAGTTCATAATTTTCCGGAAAAAAAGGGAGGGAGTGGGGGCACGAGGGAGGTCTGAACACAGGTCTTCTCCTTCCTAGTTCAACACCGTGACTACCGTGACTAATTAACCACGACACTGTGGCTATTCAACTTCGCTCGATGCCACTAATTTTGAGCATGGGCCGTTCATCCTTTCTTTTTTACTTCTTTTTCGCATCGGTACTTGTGCAGGACAAGTAGAGGGTACGTAGGTCTGGAGGTCTCTTCATCACCTCTCGCTGTTGCAAACGGCCGTTACATCACGACACACACACAGCGAACAAACGTCAATGACCGGACGGAAGTTCATAATTTTCCGGAAAAAAAGGGAGGGAGTGGGGGCACGAGGGAGGTCTGAACATAGGTCTTCCCCTTCCTAGTTCAACACCGTGACTACCGTGACTAATTAACCACGACACCGTGGCTATTCAACTTCGCTCGATGCTACTAATCTTGAGCATGGGCCGTTCATCCTTTCTTTTTTGCTTCTTTTTCGCATCGGTACTTGTGCAGGACAAGTAGAGGGTACGTAGGTCTGGAGGTCTCTTCATCACCTCTCGCTGTTGCAAACGGCCGTTACATCACGACACACACACAGCGAACAAACGTCAATGACCGGACGGAAGTTCATAATTTTCCGGAAAAGAGGGGAGGGAGTGGGGGCACGAGGGAGGTCTGAACACAGGTCTTCCCCTTCCTAGTTCAACACCGTGACTACCGTGACTAATTAACCACGACACGGTGGCTATTCAACTTCGCTCGATGCTACTAATCTTGAGCATGGGCCGTCCATCCTTTTTTTTTTGCTTCTTTTTCGCATCGGTACTTGTGCAGGACAAGTAGAGTATATGTAGGTCTGGAGGTCTCTTCATCACCTCTCGCTGTTGCAAACGGCCGTTACACCACGACACACACACAGCGAACAAACGTCAATGACCGGACGGAAGTTCATAATTTTCCGGAGAAAAAGGGAGGGAGTGGGGGCACGAGGGAGGTCTGAACACAGGTCTTCCCCTTCCTAGTTCAACACCGTGACTACCATGACTAATTAACCACGACACCGTGGCTATTCAACTTCGCTCGATGCTACTAATCTTGAGCATGGGCCGTTCATCCTTTCTTTTTTGCTTCTTTTTCGCATCGGTACTTGTGCAGGACAAGTAGAGGGTACGTAGGTCTGGAGGTCTCTTCATCACCTCTCGCTGTTGCAAACGGCCGTTACATCACGACACACACACAGCGAACAAACGTCAATGACCAGACGGACGTTCATAATTTTCCGGGAAAGAGGGAAGGGAGTGGGGGCACGAGGGAGGTCTGAACACAGGTCTTCCCCTTCCTAGTTCAACACCGTGACTACCGTGACTAATTAACCACGACACCGTGGCTATTCAACTTCGCTCGATGCTACTAATCTTGAGCATGGGCCGTTCATCCTTTCTTTTTTGCTTCTTTTTCGCATCGGTACTTGTGCAGGACAAGTAGAGGGTACGTAGGTCTGGAGGTCTCTTCATCACCTCTCGCTGTTGCAAACGGCCGTTACACCACGACACACACACAGCGAACAAACGTCAATGACCGGACGGAAGTTCATAATTTTCCGGAAAAAAAGGGAGGGAGTGGGGGCACGAGGGAGGTCTGAACACAGGTCTTCCCCTTCCTAGTTCAACACCGTGACTACCGTGACTAATTAACCACGACACTGTGGCTATTCAACTTCGGTCGATGCCACTAATCTTGAGCATGGGCCGTTCTTCCTTTCTTTTTTGCTTCTTTTTCGCATCGGTACTTTTCAGGACAAGTAGAGGGTACGTAGGTCTGGAGGTCTCTTCATTACCTCTCGCTGTTGCAAAAGGCCGTTACACCACGACACACACACAGCGAACAAACGTCAATGACCGGACGAAAGTTCATAATTTTCCGGAAAAAAAGGGAGGGAGTGGGGGCACGAGGGAGGTCTGAACACAGGTCTTCCCCTTCCTAGTTCAACACCGTGACTACCGTGACTAATTAACCACGACACTGTGGCTATTCAACTTCGGTCGATGCTACTAATCCTGAGCATGGGCCGTTCTTCCTTTCTTTTTTGCTTCTTTTTCGCATCAGTACTTTTCAGGACAAGTAGAGGGTACGTAGGTCTGGAGGTCTCTTCATTACCTCTCGCTGTTGCAAAAGGCCGTTACACCACGACACACACACAGCGAACAAACGTCAATGACCGGACGGAAGTTCATAATTTTCCGGAAAAAAAGGGAGGGAGTGGGGGCACGAGGGAGGTCTGAACACAGGTCTTCCCCTTCCTAGTTCAACACCGTGACTACCGTGACTAATTAACCACGACACTGTGGCTATTCAACTTCGCTCGATGCTACTAATCTTGAGCATGGGCCGTTCATCCTTTCTTTTTTACTTCTTTTTCGCATCGGTACTTGTGCAGGACAAGTAGAGGGTACGTAGGTCTGGAGGTCTCTTCATCACCTCTCGCTGTTGCAAACGGCCGTTACATCACGACACACACACAGCGAACAAATGTCAATGACCGGACGGAAGTTCATAATTTTCCGGAAAAAAAGGGAGGGAGTGGGGGCACGAGGGAGGTCTGAACACAGGTCTTCCCCTTCCTAGTTCAACACCGTGACTACCGTGACTAATTAACCACGACACCGTGGCTATTCAACTTCGCTCGATGCTACTAATCTTGAGCATGGGCCGTTCATCCTTTCTTTTTTGCTTCTTTTTCGCATCGGTACTTGTGCAGGACAAGTAGAGGGTACGTAGGTCTGGAGGTCTCTTCATCACCTCTCGCTGTTGCAAACGGCCATTACATCACGACACACACACAGCGAACAAACGTCAATGACCGGACGGAAGTTCATAATTTTCCGGAAAAGAGGGGAGGGAGTGGGGGCACGAGGGAGGTCTGAACACAGGTCTTCCCCTTCCTAGTTCAACACCGTGACTACCGTGACTAATTAACCACGACACCGTGGCTATTCAACTTCGCTCGATGCTACTAATCTTGAGCATGGGCCGTTCATCCTTTCTTTTTTGCTTCTTTTTCGCATCGGTACTTGTGCAGGACAAGTAGAGTATATGTAGGTCTGGAGGTCTCTTCATCACCTCTCGCTGTTGCAAACGGCCGTTACATCACGACACACACACAGCGAACAAACGTCAATGACCGGACGGAAGTTCATAATTTTCCGGAAAAGAGGGGAGGGAGTGGGGGCACGAGGGAGGTCTGAACACAGGTCTTCTCCTTCCTAGTTCAACACCGTGACTACCGTGACTAATTAACCACGACACCGTGGCTATTCAACTTCGCTCGTTGCTACTAATCTTGAGCATGGGCCGATCATCCTTTCTTTTTTGCTTCTTTTTCGCATCGGTACTTGTGCAGGACAAGTAGAGGGTACGTAGGTCTGGAGGTCTCTTCATCACCTCTCGCTGTTGCAAACGGCCGTTACATCACGACACACGCACAGCGAACAAACGTCAATGACCGGACGGAAGTTCATAATTTTCCGGAAAAGAGGGGAGGGAGTGGGGGCACGAGGGAGGTCTGAACACAGGTCTTCCCCTTCCTAGTTCAACACCGTGACTACCGTGACTAATAAACCACGACACCGTGGCTATTCAACTTCGCTCGTTGCTACTAATCTTGAGCATGGGCGATCATCCTTTCTTTTTTGCTTCTTTTTCGCATCGGTACTTGTGCAGGACAAGTAGAGGGTACGTAGGTCTGGAGGTCTCTTCATCACCTCTCGCTGTTGCAAACGGCCGTTACATCACGACACACACACAGCGAACAAACGTCAATGACCGGACGGAAGTTCATAATTTTCCGGAAAAGAGGGGAGGGAGTGGGGGCACGAGGGAGGTCTGAACACAGGTCTTCCCCTTCCTAGTTCAACACCGCGACTATCGTGACTAATTAACCACGACACCGTGGCTATTCAACTTCGCTCGATGCTACTAATCTTGAGCATGGGCCGTTCATCCTTTCTTTTTTGCTTCTTTTTCGCATCGGTACCTGTGCAGGACAAGTAGAGGGTACGTAGGTCTGGAGGTCTCTTCATCACCTCTCGCTGTTGCAAACGGCCGTTACACCACGACACACACACAGCGAACAAACGTCAATGACCGGACGGAAGTTCATAATTTTCCGGAAAAGAGGGGAGGGAGTGGGGGCACGAGGGAGGTCTGAACACAGGTCTTCTCCTTCCTAGTTCAACACCGTGACTACCGTGACTAATTAACCACGACACCGTGGCTATTCAACTTCGCTCGTTGCTACTAATCTTGAGCATGGGCCGATCATCCTTTCTTTTTTGCTTCTTTTTCGCATCGGTACTTGTGCAGGACAAGTAGAGGGTACGTAGGTCTGGAGGTCTCTTCATCACCTCTCGCTGTTGCAAACGGCCGTTACATCACGACACACGCACAGCGAACAAACGTCAATGACCGGACGGAAGTTCATAATTTTCCGGAAAAGAGGGGAGGGAGTGGG
This sequence comes from Schistocerca piceifrons, assembly GCF_021461385.2. Taxonomy (NCBI): domain Eukaryota; kingdom Metazoa; phylum Arthropoda; class Insecta; order Orthoptera; family Acrididae; genus Schistocerca; species Schistocerca piceifrons. The sequence continues at coordinate 314,492,205 of NC_060139.1, read as the reverse complement.
GGCACGAGGGAGGTCTGAACACAGGTCTTCCCCTTCCTAGTTCAACACCGTGACTACCGTGACTAATAAACCACGACACCGTGGCTATTCAACTTCGCTCGTTGCTACTAATCTTGAGCATGGGCGATCATCCTTTCTTTTTTGCTTCTTTTTCGCATCGGTACTTGTGCAGGACAAGTAGAGGGTACGTAGGTCTGGAGGTCTCTTCATCACCTCTCGCTGTTGCAAACGGCCGTTACATCACGACACACACACAGCGAACAAACGTCAATGACCGGACGGAAGTTCATAATTTTCCGGAAAAGAGGGGAGGGAGTGGGGGCACGAGGGAGGTCTGAACACAGGTCTTCCCCTTCCTAGTTCAACACCGCGACTATCGTGACTAATTAACCACGACACCGTGGCTATTCAACTTCGCTCGATGCTACTTATCTTGAGCATGGGCCGTTCATCCTTTCTTTTTTGCTTCTTTTTCGCATCGGTACCTGTGCAGGACAAGTAGAGGGTACGTAGGTCTGGAGGTCTCTTCATCACCTCTCGCTGTTGCAAACGGCCGTTACACCACGACACACACACAGCGAACAAACGTCAATGACCGGACGGAAGTTCATAATTTTCCGGAAAAAAAGGGAGGGAGTGGGGGCACGAGGGAGGTCTGAACACAGGTCTTCCCCTTCCTAGTTCAACACCGTGACTACCGTGACTAATAAACCACGACACCGTGGCTATTCAACTTCTCTCGTTGCTACTAATCTTGAGCATGGGCCGATCATCCTTTCTTTTTTGCTTCTTTTTCGCATCGGTACTTGTGCAGGACAAGTAGAGGGTACGTAGGTCTGGAGGTCTCTTCATCACCTCTCGCTGTTGCAAACGGCCGTTACACCACGACACACACACAGCGAACAAACGTCAATGACCGGTCGGAAGTTCATAATTTTCCGGAAAAAAGGGGAGGGAGTGGGGGCACGAGGGAGGTCTGAACACAGGTCTTCCCCTTCCTAGTTCAACACCGTGACTACCGTGACTAATTAACCACGACACCGTGGCTATTCAACTTCGCTCGATGCTACTAATTTCCCTTATAAAGTCCTCAACAGTCCGCGGTGGTTCAAATTTTTCTCGTCAGAGATCGTACCTTTGCGCTCCACTTGGATACTTCGTTCATTGCAACTATTTAGCGCTTTTATTAATGCCAAACAAGAACTTTCAGCTTTTGCTTGAAAACATGCAACAGTATTCCTGAAACACGTCTAAATACAACTCTTTTAAGCTAAAGCACGGTAACAGTTTTTCAGATTGTACGTATTTATAACTACGACACGCTCATTTACTTATGATGAAACACATCTGATAACTCTTTCTAAACTCATCTATGTTAACTGATTTAATGTACTGTATTGTACACCTTTTTTTAAATACGAAACGTCCATTTTTCTCGTGACGTCATTGGGGACGATAGTTCTTTTAAAATCGACTTGATTTCTACTTTTTTGATCATTTGACGTTGCTTCTCTATAGCATAACGTAAGTTGTACATTATTTCTGCACTTGTACTGTACGTAAATGTAAACATTGTCTCTCATCTCCTATTATATATATATAAAAAAACTGTATGCCCTCATGTTATCTATTAAGATTGATCAGCTTCCGCTACACTTAATAATGGCCTTAATAAAGGCCGAAACCGGCCATGTGATCTTAATAATATTCTAAAGGAGGAACTGACGAGGCTTTTCAGTAACTTGTTAAGAGATAAGTGGCGCGTTTAAGTCAACAAGAACGAGAATCACTAATTATAAGGACGTATGACAATGAGCCAAGGGAAATAGGAGTCGTAGTTCACCTTGAAGTATGCAAGCAGTAGAGGCGTATTACGTTTTTTTCATTTACTTATCAACTTGGACCATGACAGTGAAAAATGTTTGTGTAACTATATGCGTTAAACAGTTATCATACACTTAGCCTTCAGTGATATTATTTACATAAGTTTTAGTGACACTTTTTGTGGTGTCTATATAACAAACAATTACACAACTTTTGTCTTTCAGTCAAGAATTGTTCACTACGGAACGGTCAAAAACTATGTGTAAATTGGTATTTTGCAAATAAAAACAATGAATGAAAAAAAGTTTGTTAGTCACCGCAGGCAAATGTCCCGTAGATGATTTATGTAATCCACGAACTCCCTATATATGCGTTTCTACGAAGCACGCAAGATCATAGGGCGGCAAACAAGAGGAATGTCGTTCCTGTTTACAGTTTTCTGGACAGGGACAAGCTGGCGTGCAGTAGGTCTGCAGGCTGCAAGTAAGAGCATTGAGAAATGCTGTTACTCTCACCTGCGTAGTTTCGTGTTTACGTTTCAACTTTCCGAAAGTATGAAGCAGGAGAGGGTGAACAGAATACAGAATACAGAATACGAGAATTGTACGGCTTTAGAGTTTAAGGAGAGTGTTACCGCCTGTCTGCTAAACGTTATATCTCACTAAAGAGCATTTGTGGAGCAATGATACAGCGTCTCGAGTGTCATTGGGCTTGACTGAAAAACACTATGACTTTTTTCATCGCACAAAGACACACGAAACAGCTTACAGCAAGCTTTTAACACCACATTAACATTAATAAAGGTTTGGCACACGCTGTATAGGCTACATCGTAATTAAACACGGAAGTACCCGAAGAACGTCCCCGTACAGGTATTCTCAAATTCTTCAGTTAAGATTATAACGAATTCATTCGTCGCTAGAAACTGACACATTCAAGAAAATATACCAATTTCAAATAATAATCGGCCAAATGGGTGTCTCTGAACTTGCTTATTATGCAAATTTATTGGGATAGCAATACACATTTAATAAGAATGTTGGTTATCAATAAATGAAATAAATTTCCTGAAAGATTCTGCCATCACTGAGGATATTTTGTGAATAGAGCCATCTAGATCGCTCAGTATATTTATTCATTTATAACGTTGTTTCGGTAACATCACAACTAGCAACTTGTATAGTTAGATTCAATGTCAATATAATAAAACCTATGCCGGAGCGGGGCATCAACAAAAGAATGTTGGTGACACACACACATTTATGTTCACTTCTATACTCTGGAAGCACTGGAAAGTGCATGGCAAGGGGTACGGTCCATTGTACGAGGTATTACGGCTTTTTCCCATTCCATTCAAGTACGGCGCTCGGGAAGAATTATTATTTCAATGTCTCAGTGTTTGCTGCAGTTAATCTCATCTTGTCCCCATGATTTCAATGCGAGTGATATGAAGGAAATTGTATGTTCCTATAGTTATCATTTAAAGCCCGTTCTTGAAACTTCGTTAGTAGTCTTTCTCGTGATGGTTTCCGTTTGTCTTCAAGATTCTGCCAGTTTAGTTCTATCATCATTTCTGTGACACTCTTCTGCGGGTCAGACAAAACTGTGACCATTCGTGCTGCTCTTCTCTGTAGACAGTCAGTGTCCGCCCCTCGTGGTCTCGCGGTAGCGTTCTCGCTTCCCGAGCGCGGGGTCCCGGGTTCGATTCCCGGCGGGGTCAGGAATTTTTCCTGCCTCGAGATGACTGGGTGTTATTGTGTCGTCTTCATCATTATCATTCATCCCCATTACGGTCGGAGGAAGGCGGCGCGGTTCTCCCGCGTCGCTCCCTTACCCTCTGTAAAGAAGTATGGGACTCATCATCATCTGCTAGTCCTACCCTACACATATTTCATTTTCATTGCAATAATGGTTACATCTCCCACTGATACATTTGTTTGTTTACGTCTCTCTCTCTGCAATACCCAATACTTTTGTCGCCGTTTCTCCGCGAGCAACCCTCAGTTTTTGAAAGGTTTTCACGTTAAACGCCCGTGAAAATGAAATGATCGTTTCGCATTATCGATGTGGAGACCCTGGCTGGGGTTGTTCTGCCGTGTGCTGCAAGTCTTTCAAACTGTCACCATTTCGGCGACTTGCATGTTGATGGAGATGACACGAATACTCAGTGCCCCAGGAAAGAAAATCTCCGACCTCCGACCTGGTGGAGAATCAAGCCTGCGACCTCGCGATCTAGAGGTGACGCTAACAATTATTTTATTTTATTTTTATTTTTTTTACACGTGACAAACAGTGGAGCAAAATTTCATATAACTGAGGACACTAAATTCAAGGTGCCGTTCAGGTGATTTCCTTGTTTCTTTTTCCTTTCGTAAGGAAATAATGGATGTCGCAGGAGGTATGGTCAATATTCAGGATTATGACAGATACTGCTATCTGAAGCAACAAACTTCATATGGACACATGCACTTTTCCGAATCGTTTCCGAGACAGAATACATTCAATGTATGTTGTTATTTATTTTCTGTATTATTCAGTACGCTGTCAGGTACACATGAACTACATTTAGTAAACATGCGTTGTACAAAGTATCAATTGAAAAATATGTTATGTTTAACACATTAGCCTCTGAACATTATCCTACATGTTACGTAAAAGCTGTTGTACAGGTCACAATAGATGTTCCAGTATCCCAGCTTCAGTGCGTTTGTGCACTCTTGAGAGAACATGTTGAGTTGCTTGTCTGAGTGCCTCTGCGCGTTCTCTAATGAGGGCAGCAGCGTCATTTATGCGACCGAACAATTCACCTCATAAATTCATCTTTCTTCGTACATCTCAGATTTCATCCAATCCTATGAGCAAAAATGTAACTGCTTAAGGTATGGCGATCTTGGTGGTCAGTTAAGTGCACTACCACGCCCAATCCAGCGATTAGGGTAAGCGCATTTGAGATGTTTCTTGACACATCTGGTAAAGTGTGAAGGGACTCCGTCATGCTGGAAGTACCTTGCAGTCCACATGGATAAAGGAATATCCTCAAGTTGTTCAGCAAACGAATCTTCCAAAAAAATGCAAGTAATTCTGTCCCGTTTTTCGCTCTTCTAAATTAAATGGACCTATGAATACGTTCCGATAATGCCACACGGAACATGATCGCAGAACGAACTTCGAAACTGTTTTTCACTGTAGCGTGTGGATTTTTTGCGACCGTCAACGATTCTTACGTGTGTTGTTGATCCCACTGCGCGTAAACGTGGCTCCATCAGTGAATAGTATTAATGGAGGCAAAGGGTGATTGCCATTTAATAGTGACAAAATTCAAGTCATGTGGCATTGTCGCCAACGTGAAGGTGATAGCCACGCTGTATGTGAAATGGGTACAAGTTTACCGCATGTAATGTTCGCCATGCATGTGTTGGTGGGATTTTGGTACGTGCAGGAAGTCGCAGTGTGCCAGTAGTAGCACTACGCAGTACCATTTCAACAATGTGTTCAGTTCCTGCACAGGCTGTCCGGCTATACGCTCAGAAAACAATGGAACCTTGGAAGAATACCTGTTCCACAGAGTATGCTGAAAATTGTGATAAACTCTCTATGATCAGACTTCGACGTATCAGAAAACGCCGATGGTATTCTTCAACAGCAGCAGTAGTATTACCATCTCAGAAGCCGTGTAAACATTCACCATATCTGGATATTCTTCTTTAGTGTAGACACGTGGCATTTTCCTCAGCGCGTGTACAAAAACAGGTAACCAATGCTTTTCTCTGATACACTCTCAGTCCCTCGCACTGCTTCACTCACAACACACCCTGCGCGTTCAACAGCCTACTGTAATGCCAGAGCCGGCCGGAGTGGCCGTGCGGTTCTAGGCGCTACAGTCTGGAGCGGAGCTACAGCTACGGTCGCAGGTTCGAATCCTGACTTGGGCATGGATGTGTGTGCTGTCCTTAGGTTAGTTAGGTTTAATTAGTTCTTATTTCTAGGCGACTGATGACCTCAGACGTTAAGTCGCATAGTGCTCAGAGCCATTTTTTTTTATTTGTAATGCCAGAAGTACACTCCGGGCAAAGAGGTTGAAAGCAAGAAGGTACGTTGGGGTAGAATAAAACGTCAAAGAGGTTAGGTGGACAAGGCACGCACTTGAGCGCCATCAGCCAAAAAATAAATATACACTACATAAAATCTCTATCTCGGAAACCATTCGGACAGGACATATCTCCGTATGAAGCTTTTTTGCTTCAAATGAGCTGTCCTCTCATATTCCTAATATTGACCTTTCCTCCTGTGACACCCTCTGTGTCTTATTATTATCTAACATGAAAGTTATTTGACCTTAACATTGTTGATAACTAAAATTTTTCCTTAAGACAATGACTAAATTGGCAAATTCTTCTTAATAGGATTTCGTCCGTAGCAGTTTATGATGTTATGTCATGAGTACGCCCAAAATTCCTGTTCACTCTTTTCTTCGTTCGTCAGAAAGCAATATACAGCGTGACCTTTTAGGCAGTTCACTGCGTTTCTCTTCGTTTTAGAAAGAGGGACATCATCGGGATGAGGAAACCCGCTGTTGTTGATACTCGCCAGCATCGTTCTGATTGTGGTCCATATTACTATCGCATTTGTACATGTAAATCTGTCTTCTTCAGTGTCGATAAGAGTATATGCGGAGGACAAGGGCGAGTCGGTGAGGTGTATAGTGTATAGTGTAGAATTCCTTGGGATCTTCTGGTGTGCCACTGGGCCCTCACACGGGGTATCTAAATCTCGGTTATTAATGTTGTTGATATCGCCTGCTAGTTGGTACCCTTGTACTTCTCTTCTATAATGTTCCCAGATTTGTGTTACATTAAGTTATGATTCCTTTAGGTTTGTCAGTTACGTTTCAAATGGCTCTAGACACTATGGGACTTAACATCTGAGGTCATCAGTCCCCTACACTTAGAACTGCGGGAAAATATATGGATTGTTGCTCCGGAGCCCTACGTTCAGCAGTGTGCGCTGAACGGTGTGCTACGAGACACGAGCGTTGTAATGTGGCATCATATCTCTCACAGAACGCCGCCCGTCATATTCCACAGGGCGGGCAAGTTTCCAACTCGATGTTCTGTCATGAGACGTTGACATCCAACACCTTGTCGCCTACTCGTGGTTTCATCGCCCATCAGCTACATTCCATAGATGCTTGCGACAGCAACACGCGAACAGTCGATCAGTTTCGCAGTTTCCGATATGGTCGTTCCCAAGCAGCAGGCCACAACAATCTGCCATTTTCTAAAGCCGTCCGTGTCAGTGGATTTCACCATTTGCGGCCGGTATTGTTCCTAGAATAGTTATACATTCGTCTGTACTCTGTTTACATTCATTCCTTGCCGCGTCAAATGTTCAAATGTGTGTGAATTGGCTCGGAGCACTATGGGACTTGACTTCTGAGGTCATCAGTCCCCTAGAACTTAGAACTAATTAAATCTAAGGACATCACACACATCCATGCCCGAGGCAGGATTCGAACCTGCGACCGTAGCGGTCACGCAGTGTGTGAATTCTTAAGGGGCCAAACTACTGAGGTCATCGGTCCCTAGGCTTACACACTACTTAAACTAACTTAACTTGTGCTAAGAACAAGAATGCCCGAGGGAGGACTCGAACCTCCGGCGGGAGGGGCCGCGCAATCCTCTTGCCACGTCGCGTGTCCGCAACGCCATCAGTCTCGCGGTGGACATTGATCACAGTTTCGACTCGTATGTTTTAGTTTGTTTTTCTGTCGAAGGCTAGCTTGATCAGTAACTTATTAGGCGTACTGTTCATCTACTACTTACTTATTCTGTAAAATGTTTGTTTGTATATGGAAATTTTCCTGTAATGAATGGTACTTGCTATTATGCTTGCTCGTTCTTTTGGCTTTCATATCCCGCTCCCGTAGGTCGGCTCATAGCTGTACTTTACATTTTGTACAGAGGTGCAAGTACGAGGAAATCTTTACTTGATACAAATCCATGTAACAAACTGTTTATGGTTTACTCTGGATGATAGTTTTTTACATCAGCCTTTTTTCTCAGCAATTACGCAGTACATTCATGTTTTATTTCATTATCTATTTCTTGCTGCTAGCAATATCATTTTTAGTTCGTTGATTATTTTAATTGGGCTTCTAGATTGCTGGTACTGTAAATGTTCACTCTTTAGTAAGTGTTAAATTATGCAGTGATGGCCTCTCATTTGTAAGTTGTGAGGTTCAATTCTCTGTCTGGCCATCCAGGTTTAGATTTTCCGTACTTTTCATACACAGATCGAGGCGAATCTCGGGTTGGTTCCTTTGAAAGCTTCGCGGCTGCTTTTCTCCCCCAGGTTCGTCCTATCAGAGACGAGTTCCATCTTTAATGGTCCCATTGTCGATGAAACAAATTATAATTTTCCTTTCTTTCCCATGATTCTTCACACTAGGTCAGTCAGACTCCAGGTTTTCTTATGATAAGTAAAGTATCGGTAAACTATCTTATGTCCGCCTGCTTAGATGGGTGGTAATGTGCTCGCCTACCATGCAAGCGGGCCTGGGTTCGATTCCCGGCTGGGTTGGAGATTTTCTCCGCTCGGGGACGGGTGTTGTGTTGTCCTCATTATCATTTCATCCTCATCTCCGGAGCGCAAGTCGCACAATGTGGCGTCAAATAAAATAAGACTTGCACTTGGCGGCCGAACTTCCCCGGATGGGGCCTCCTGGCCAACGATGCCATACGCTCATTTCTTTTTTCAACTATCTTATAACCTTCTCGCTGGTGGTTTGTCTATATGAAGGCATACGAAATTCATTAGTAACAACTTCCATCCATGTCGATAATGATAATAATGCGGCAAATAGTAGTTTCTGCATTTGACTTAGATGGACCCTCTTTCCCAAGTTTGACGTACTTCGAATACTTTGTGTTAACAATTCGAATGTAATAGGACCGAGCGAAGTCGAGTAGTGCTTAGAACCATGGCGTTACCTTAATTCTTCGTATTGCACCGATCCACCCGGCCGGGGTGGCCGAGCGGTTCTAGATGCTACAGTCTACAACCGCGCGACCGCTACGGCCGCAGCTTCGAATCCTGCCCCGGGCATGGATGTGTGTGCTATCCTTAGGTTAGTTAGGTTTAAGTAGTTCTACGTTCTGGGGGACTGATGACCTTAGAAGTTAAGTTCCATAGGGCTCAGAGCCATTTGAACCATTTTTGCCATGGATCCAGCACGGAGACGTTCCTCGGAAGTGGATAGAAATCAGTGATATACAGTACGTGATCAATTGCTGATGTATCCCAGTGTTAACATATATCTTTCTTCTACCTCCTTTTTTTCATTTATTATTATTTTACACACACCCGCTCCCCTCCCCGTGCCTCATCCCATATGGGCGAGGGGTGGGCTGTCAGCGGTACAACATCCTGCTTTTAAGCCAATAGAATTACAATATAAACAAAGACATGGCAGCAAAATTCAAGGATACAAGATTAGAAACTTTTTAAAATCTATAAGGAAATGATGGAATGATGCTAATTACGTAAAATACAATGTTGTTCGTCTTCATTTCTTAAAAAGTAAAACAAAAGAACTAATTTGTAAAGATAAAAGAAAAAATATAGGCTAAATATACCATTAAAACACTTTGAAAAGGACAGCGGAATACATTACAAAGTAGTACTGCAAATTCATTAAAACGGTGGAGGACCTTCGTCGGGGGAAAATGCTTACTGGGAAAGGAGAACGGGGAGTGTTTTGTAGGGGGAAAGGGTGTCCATGGAAAGTTACAGGCTATTGGGTGGTGTCTGTGGGAATGAAATTGTGTGTTAGGGTACATAGTGGGAAGTCGGAAAGGGCGGAGGAGTTTGGTGGTCGGGCAGGGCCAGAGCATCGAGGGGGAAGGATGAGTAGAGATGGAGAGGGCAGAAGGAACGGGAAGCCCTTATGTAGAGTGGGATAGGTAGGGAATTATAGTTGCTAGAACAGATAATATCGGGGCAGATTACATTACGTGAGAGAGTGAGTCGGTTGAAGTTGTGTTGGCCTGGGATATGAAGTTTGTGTGGGTGTAGGGACGGTGGGACGTGTTTGAAAAGGTGCGGCAGCACACGAGGAATGGTGACCAAAATCGAAACAATGGGGTTATTGGAATCTAGTTTGCGGATATCGTAGGATATGCAGTATGGGTGAGGAGGAGTGTGGATTTGATGAGATGGTAGAGGATTCACGAGGGGAAAGGTAAGCGGATTGGAAATCAAAGCAGAGTGCACGACGTTCAAGGATTTGGAAGGACTAAGGAGGAAGTGGAGGAGGAGGCGGAGGAGATCAGTGTTTAACGTCTCATTGACAACGAAGTCATTGGAGATGAGGCACAAGCTCGGATTATGGAAGTATGGCGAAGAAAATTGGCTGTATCCTTCCAAAGAATCCATCCCAGCATTTGCCTGAAGCGATTTAGGGAAATCACAGAAAACCTAAATCATGATGGCCAGACACAGGTTTTAACCTTCGTCCTACCAAATACGATTCCAGTGTGCAAACCATTGCGCCACCTTGCTCGATATGGAATGGATATCCTTAGGAGAATATGGGTTGGATCAAGGTTTTATATTGTAACCTCCCCACAAAAATTAAATTGAAATTAAAATAATTATTATGGATAGCGATTCTAATTTTTGTGTGACCTCAGAACAAAATTGGTTCCCATTTATAATCTCCGTGCACAAATGCATTTACATTTAATGTACCCACAAAATTCTTTTCTCATTTAATGTAAGCTCGAAACAGAAAAATTCCTAAACCTCGTAATAATAAATAAATTCAGTAACCTGGTAAAATTTGGACGACAGCAGTGCTGCGTCGTGGCCCTGTAAGATCATTCTGAATAAAAAGCAAAAATTCTTACCTCAATGAAAAAACGGCGAATATATCTGCTCTTACCTAAAAAATTTTTTTGGCACGGCTCCGCGCAATGCTGGCTTATCATTTGTAATTTGTGAATGGGAGCAACAGATTTTTTTGAAATGAATGTTTTTTTTTTTAAATTACTTTATATTACCAAAATTATTATTAGGACATTTTTAAAACATTTGGATGACAGTTCAGATACATTACTAGATATGCGCGATGCTGCTTCTTTACCTTATACAACAATACACCATCTCCAGATTCCCGACCAGAGCAGACTGCAGACAAGCGCAGACCACCTCAGACAAGCGACTAGCAACAACTAACTGCCACAGTTACACAGTTCGTACTGCAGTCAACACTGCTCCCTGGTCAGCGATTCTATATCGCAGGCAGCGCATACCTCTTACATAACCCTCGACTGGGGGGGCAAAAATTTGGCAGCGATGGTGAGTCAATTGGACTTGCCATGAGCAACAAATTTTTCTTAATTAACTAAGTTTACAGTCACAGAATATATACATGTATATAAGTGCAGAATATGAAATAAAATATAGTGCACATGCACTGAGTACAGAACATATCAAGAGATCACAAAATGTATACGCAATGAGTACAAATCATATTGACAAATGACATAAAGTGCATACGCACTGAGTACAGAACATATCAGGAAATTACAAAATGTATACGCAATGAGTACAAATCATATTGACAAATGACATAAAGTGCACACGCACTGTAGTACAGAACATATCAGGTAATGACAAAATGTATACGCAATGAGTACAAAACATATTAACAAATGACAAAGTGCACACGCACTGTAGTACAGAACATATCAGGCAATGACAAAATGTATACCCAATGAGTACAAATCATATTAACAAATGACATAAAGTGCACACGCACTGTAGTACAGAACATATCAGGTAATGACAAAATGTATACGCAATGAGTACAAATCATATTGACAAATGACATAAAGTGCATACGCACTGAGTACAGAACATATCAGGAAATTACAAAATGTATACGCAATGAGTACAAATCATATTGACAAATGACATAAAGTGCACACGCACTGTAGTACAGAACATATCAGGCAATGACAAAATGTATACGCAATGAGTACAAATCATATTAGCAAATGACATAAAGTGCATACGCACTGTAGTATTTTTTTACCATTTTACAAGAACTATGATAGGAAAGGGAAGGATTGCATCATGGTTGTAGCACAGTAGGTTGCACGTAGCTGCACTGAAAGTCCGTATCTTTCTACAGAAGCACAACACCAAGTGAGACAATCTGAAGTTCTCTTCCCTGAAGTATTAATCAGTGTAGCCAAGACACTGAAATGTCGTATTAATATTCAATGTTATCATTTTGGTAGTACATTAGGTACACCAAACAGTGGGACCATAATAACATCTCCATCGCTCAAGGTGGTGGACAGCATATCGTGTCAGCACCACGTTCTTGTAAGGTACACCAACGTAGAATTAGTGCAAAAACCAAATATAGTGCTCCATGATCATGAGGATAGACAGGACAAACGGATATTGCAGTAATTTCTGGTAATTAGGTCAGAAGGTGAAGGACATTAAGTCTTATGCCAGTCATCATTGAGAATTACACTAGTCTATCAACTGATTTGAGTAATTGATGGCACTCATCACCTAGTTACTGAACATTTCTGTACTATGTATGAAGTATTACAGAATAATGTTCATAAGTCATCTGATTATAGTGAACATTGGCACTCATTGCCCAGTTACAAACCATTTTATGCATTATTCAAAAGTGATCATTCAACAAGTTAATTAATGGCATACTATTTACATAATTCAGCTAGTTATAGTAATCATTGACACTCATTGGCCAGTTACAAAACATCAGAAGTCATGTCATCCTTCAAAACATGAGTTAAAGAGTGTAGCATCAAGCTACTAGTATTCATATATATAGCATGTAAGTGACACAACACAAATATAAGAAACAGTGGCATTCATTGGCCAGTTACTAAACATGTAGCAAGTACTGAATATTACAAAACATTTTTCATCATTCAAGTGACATACGACATATTTAAAATAATTATTGGCACTCATTGGCCAGTTACAAATCATCAGAAGTCATCCTTCAAAACAGGAGTTAAAGAGTGTAGCATCAAGCTACTGGTATTCATATATAATAGCATGTAGGTGACATAATACAAATATAAGAAATAGTGGCATTCATTGGCCAGTTACTAAACATATAGCAAGAATTAAATATTACAAAACTTTTTCATCATTCAAGTGACATATGACATATTTAAAATAACTATTGGCACTCATTGGCCAGTTACAAATCATCAGAAGTCATCATTCAAATGGGAGCTAAAGAGTGTAGCATGTACGCATTATTGCAAAATATCATTCACTATTACTCCGAACTCATCATTCATGTGACATATGACATATTTAAAATGTAACACACTGTAACTATTACTCAAGGTCTGTGATTAGAAAAACATCATTCAGTATTACTCAGAACTCTCTGAAACTGGTAGCATTATTTGGGACTGGTAACACATTTTTTTTGTGCTAGCAGTGCACTGCGTTGGGATCGATAATTAATAGCTGGGGCATAACAACTTTTACTCTTGACTTATTGCTGCAAATGAGGATAGGTAACGTCATTCGTCATGAGTCAGCTGTAGCAAGATTATGAAACAAATAAGAGTATATGTGATCACATTCATGAATCACACACACAAATGGGTAAAAAAATGCAAGTACTAGAACAGGTTTAATGACCAACTGCTTATAGCACATTAATTTCATGAATAGCTTCTCCTGAAAAAAAATACAAAATGGACTATTAAGCTGAAAGAAGAAACGCATATTATGCTGAAAAGTAGTGAACTTCGAATTAACAGGTAATGAAATGTGTATTAAATATATATGTTCTCTAGCTGTCCTTTCCAAAACCTTCAGTCATCATACCATGCGACATAAGACATACTGTCAAAACGAACTGCAACAAATACTTAAATACTACATAGCATTTCTTAACTAACAGTAAATATATAAACTTCATCATTATTCTCATCTGCAAAGAAAAACTTAAAAGTGGTGCGTTTAGTGGCCATATAAAATTTATCACTATCAACACCTGTAAACAAAAACTTCATTATTTATATCACCATAACTTCATTATTATTATCACCTGTAAAGAAAAACTTCATTATTCATATTACCATATTCTTCATCACTATTCATCACCATTCATTATCATCTGCAAAAAGACACTTCAGTATTCATATTACCATTTACTTCATACAACTATTCATAGTATAAAGTTCCTTATTTCTAGCATATTTCATCACTAAAACTAAGATGTGTAGTTCTGTCTGACAGCCTGCATCAATCGCCTCATATTCTGAAAGAAAAAATTAGTTAAGACCGCTATCATACGATGTGTATAGTATATTCTTATTAATGCTTGTTAATTCTGATCCATTTACTCTTCGTGACGAGGTATTGCATCTTCTTTCGTTCATTTCGAAGGTGAAATTCCCATTACATAGTAATCCACTGTGGTTTGTTTAATTTCTTTCTTTTACACGTTATTGCTTTCTGAAAATGATGAACAATGATTAATGTCTTGCATTTAAATCATATACCCATTAAATAAAAACTGGTTTCTAGTGATATAATTGAGCAAACAGCATAGCATGACAGAAAACGTAATATGTCAAAAACATAGACAGTGTGCAGGTGCAAAAAATGTACACAGAGTATCACAATGTAGCAGCAAAAAAATGTAAAATAGTCACGATGTTGAGATATCATAAGGCAAAATGTCAAAGTCAACTGGCGTTTGTTATATCTTAAAGATTTCATAGTGCATACAAACAAAACATGAAGAATGGAAAATGTGCACGGTCTGATGTGTAACGACAAGAAATGCCTTTCTTTGTTCAGCTTGTATGTTGTGTAGTTGATAGAGGCGAGAGTTGAAGACTTTAATGGAGAAAGAATTTGATAAAATTAATATGTCACTAGATAGAATTGCATAATTGGTCATAAAATATGTAAGCTTATCTGGAAAAATGTGCATGGTCTGATGTGTAACGACAAGAAAAGCGCCCTGCTAACCTTACCTTGCCGGGCACTTGCCAAGAAAAAATACGATAATCATCAGTAAGTGTTCATATAAATATTATTGCATAAGTAGTCATAAAATATGTAAGTTTATCTGGAAAAATGTGCACGGTCTGATGTGTAATGACAAGAAAAGCGACCTGCTAACCTTACCCTGCCGGGCACTTGCCAAGAAAAAAATACGATAATCATCAGTAAGTAGTCACATAAATATAATTGCATCATTAGTCATATAAAAATCAGGAAATGGCATTACAGTGTGATAAATCATAAAGTACATTCATTTAATAAAGGGTTTAATATTGGAGACATGGTGATTGCCTTTACTTTTTCTGGTTCTCAAAGTTTCGACGTGTACTACATTGGGGTGAGGAATGCTGCGAATTCGATATGGACCTGCGTATAGAAGCTCAAATTTACTACACTTATTCTTTCCTCTGTTGGATAAATAGTGTGTACGTACTAATATCTTCTGTCCAATGTGAAAGTCACGGCGTGTACAAACCTGTTTTTGCTGTCTTCTCCGGCGCTCCGCGGCACGTTTGATGTTGTTCAGCGCAATGTCAATTATTTCATGATGTCGTAGTCGACGAGATGTAGGAAAGGTTACTAATTCTTTAATTTTGTTAGGTGGTTCAACATTTTTCAGTATAACAGTCGGAGATAGCATAGTAGATTCATTTGGTATGGAGTTAATTACATCCTGGAATGAGAGTATGTGTGTGTCCCAATCAATATGTTTTTTATGGCAGTATATTCTACACAGTTTACCAATTTCTTTCATTAGTCGTTCACAAGGGTTCGAAGAAGCATGGTACCTGGGTATATGGATCGGAGAAATGTTTCTAGCTCGTAACATACGTGTCCATATAGCAGATCGAAACTGTGATCCATTGTCGGAAATTACTTTCAATACATGCCCTACATGGAATAGAAAATGTTTTAAAAATGCTTTCGAAACAGTTTTAGCAGTAGCTTTGCGTAACGGAGTGAAGGTAACAAATTTTGAAGTGAGTTCAACAGCGACAAAGATGTAGCAAAAACCTCTATTAGTTCTGGGAATCGGACCAAAAATATCTACAGCAGCCATGTGTCTCAATTTAACAGGTACAATGGGATGTAACGGAGGAATATGTGAAGTATCTGACTTAGCTTTCTGGCAGATTTTACATGACGCTAAAACTCGTCGAATACGTTTCTCCATGTTGGTAAAATAACAGTTCTGTCTCAGTATAAGAAAACATTTCCTGGCTCCGTAATGTGCGTAACTAAAATGAGTATACCAAACTAATTTGTTAACAAGCTTGTCAGGAATACATAATAACCAATTGTTGCTGTCAGGGTGAGAGCGGCGGAACAGAATATTATTCCGTACAATGTAATGGTTTCTAATGGTAACATTATTCCTATCTTGCCAAATGTGTTTAATTTCTTTCCATACGTTGTCTTTACTCTGCTCTTGTGCTATGTCTTGTAATGACGACGAAATTAAATTTTCAAATGCAACTTGTTGAATGTACAGGACGCCGAAATTTGCTTTGCAGAAGTTGGTTGCGATGTCTTGCTGATTATTGCTGAGAGAACTGGATAGTGCGTCTGCTACAATATTTTGTGTTCCGGGAATGTGAACAATTGTAAAATTAAATTCCTGTAAATAAAGTTTCCATCTGCTTAATCTGTCGTGTGTAAATTTAGCGGAAAGTAAAAACTGTATAGCTCTATGATCTGTGTAAACGGTAGTGTGTCTTCCATAAAGAAAATGCCGAAATCTCGTAAATGCCCAAACAACACATAATGTTTCAAGTTCTGTAACAGAATAATTGCGTTCATCAGGTGACAGAATGCGACTCGCAAAGGCGATGTTTTTAATTACTGTAGTACCATCTTCTTCAATTTCCTGAAAAATGTGTACGCCTGAAGCGGTGTTAGAACTGTCGGTGGCAATGGAAAAATTTCTAGTAAGATCTGGATGTGATAAAAGTGGTGCATTCAACAAAGCTTGTTTCAGGTTCATAAATTCAGAATGTGCTTGGCTATCCCAGGACCAAATAGTGTTTTTACCCGTCAATTGACATAATCTAGGGGTGTCTAAAGCAGAGTAATGAATTAATTGTTTGTTCTTCTGCAGATAAATAGTGCTGAAATTCTAAAGCCAGTTGTACATTTTCATCCTTTAACATTAAATAGGAGTTTTGAAAGTCAATAATTGCGTCGTGTTGCACCAGAAAATTCGTACCTAAAATAACGTCCGTCGTCTATAAGGGAACAATCCAAAAATTTGAGTGAAATGTATGACCTGCAATACAAAATGATAAATGTGTCTGTAATTTTACATCTACTCCTTTACCAGATACTGCTCCTTTTACTTTAGTTTTGCCTAATGGTAACGTAGGATAGGTTTCTCTTTGTTGCATTCGTTGAAACTTTCCTCATTTATAACTGACATAGGTGATCCAGAATCGATTACTGCTGAAAATTTGGATGATCCAATCTTTACTTCAATGACAGGGCGTGAAATGGTTTTTTGAATAACTGGCCTTTCCTGCTAAAGAGTGTCTCGGATGTCGTCAAAAGTAATAACATTTTCGTGAATCTGCGTATCTGAAGTATTGCTTGCGTTGCTGTAAGATGCAACCTGTACTGTATCTAGTCAAATTCTATCTGACGTGCTATTATTTTCGGGAGGATGCTGTGGCATTTCGACTATTTGTACTGTTCTGCTATATCGTCCTGACGTATAACGTTCGGGATGATATCTACTGTCTGGTTCATTCATGATAATTTGTTGTTGCGGATGATTTTTTTGTTGGAAAGACCGACTGTTATTAAACGTACACTGAAAATTCTGCTGATTACTTTTACGTCTGTCATAATAGTCATTTCTATACGGTGCATTGCGATATGAGTTGAAATAGTGTGTTTTCTGTACGTATTGATTTCCTTGTTGCTGTGCATTACTATTTGTTGGAGCTGACTCTATAGGTGTAGGCGTCGAAACATTACAGCTTGGTTGACCTTGCAGACTACATTGTTGGTTAGGTATGCTAACAGGCTGGTTTTGATGCTGTTGTTGAGAAAAACCTCTATTGTTACTAAAATGTGTCTGCGATTGCTGAAAATTTTGTACATACTGATGATTAAAATTTTTTCTGTTATTAAAATTATGCTGGTATTTCTTTTCATTTCCGGAGCGTATAATGATAAATGTCACTTTCAGATAAAACTTGTCTTATCAGGTTTTCTTTACACGTTTCTACTACTAGATAGGTCGATAGTTGAAGAGCTGTTCTGATAGATATAAAGGATAGTAGAAGAGAAGGCAGCAGTGCAGAAAACTAAAGATGAAACAGCACTACTACGGCTCGGAGCCCTGGGCACACTACGGCACATATTCATCAAAGCGTAATGAATCCCCTGAGGTCTACTATGCGCTACAAATAAATTTTAGTTTCTGCATTACAGGCAATGGCGGTGAAAATTCAAAAGCAAGTTGTTGTATCCAATCCAATTCTAGTTTCTGCGTTACGGGCCAAGCTGATAAAAATACAAAAGCAAATGTCGTATCCAGTCCAAAGCGTGTATCTGTGTTCTGCCATTATTAAATGCTTTAAATTTTCTCACGGATAGAAAATGCTTGTAATCTAAATTATCGTCTCTGTATGTCTGAACAGGTTCAGGATTGTATGAGAATCTATTTGTCTGTGACTGTTCGGAATCTAACTCACGTATTCTCTGTAAATTACCTAAATTATACTGGCTGTGTGAGTCTGACAAATGTTCGCAAAGTGGCTTATGCTGTGATGTGTTAAAGGCTGAAACATTTTTCATTTCTGTCACTTTTTTCTGTATAATTGACAATTTTCTACGCAATGTATTATTGGACGAACCTATCTCACTGATTGTCTGCTGTAAATTTTGGAATTCGGGTGTTTGATTAAACGAAACTGGTGAAGTATCGTCCGATTTGGTGTCATTATTATTTTCGATAACATCAATACGACTGGCCAATTCATCATATTTTTCAGTCAGTATTTTTACCTGATCATCGTTTGTAGTCTCGCAAGCATTAATTTGTTCTTGTATTTTACGTGTGGTTTTGTTCAACTTTTTAACGTCAGCTTTGATGGCATCGGGATCCAGAATTACTTCTGATTGTTCAAGTCTGTCGGTCACTGTCTGAAAGTCTATTGTGTGTGTGTCTGTTTTTGCTTTAAGATCGGAGATTTCATCGTGCAATTCGGTGTTCAACTGTTTGATAGTATTAATTTCGTCTGATACTGTAGCAATATTGTTGTCTACGTATGTTTTTGCTTTCGTAAACAATTTACATTTATCTTCATGTCTCTGTGTAGTAATTGTTTCCATGACTTGTCGCTTTACGTTATTTTGTTCCTGTATAAATTTACGGTAACGCGTTTCACTGTTTTGTAGGTGGTGATTAAAGCATTCGTCAATTTGGCTGTACTGTTGGTCAAGTTTCGCGTCTACTTTTGCATCCAGTGTGCGCGAAAGTTCTGCTGACATTAATTTAAACCCGTCGCGTAACTGTGTTGCGTTTTCAGAGCATTGTTTAGCGACTGCACTAATTTCGTCTCTAAGTAATTTAGTTGTGGCTGCATGTGTATTACTTAATTCTTCAGCCATAGATCTAATTTCTTCACTATTGTTCCTAGCACAAGCCTTAATTTCGTCACGTAATTGTTTTTTAGTACCATGACATTGCGTGGCAATGGCTGCAATCTGTTCACTAAGTTGTTTGTTCTGTTCATTTAGGTGATCGTGTTTTTCATTCAACTGTTTGAAATTTTCATTAAGTTGTTTGTGATTGTTGTCCTGTTTTTAATTGAATTGTAGCAATAATGCTACAACTTGATCCAAGTTAAAATTACCGACTCTATTCTCTGTACAGTGTGATGGTGTACGTGCACTTGTCACGCTTTGTGTAACCATTAGGTCATTCTCCGATTCACAAAAAGGTTTGCCAATCGGATGTGCACTGTTGGTCACTACAATCGAATCAAATAAATCTGACGTGTTTTGTGAATATTGTTCACCTTCGTTAGAAACAATTATCTCTTCGCTACATAAATTTCGCAAATTAGGCGTGTCAAACTGGGCAGCGTTCATTGTATCAGAATGTGCCGCATCATCAATTGTCGTTAAATTAACAGAGGACACAATTGAATTTGTTTGCTCATAATTAGCATTAAAATCATTATTAGTGATCAGTACGCACTGATTGTCTGTAAATGGAGGACTATCATTAAGACACTGAGTGTCGCAAGTATTATCGGTCAAATTATTCGAGTCGGCTATTTCACTCATTGCACATCGCCATGTACTGTTAACAGTTTTTCGCGGCATTTTTACACAAATCAAAATTAAGCACAAAATGAAACAAAGACAAAGTAAAAAATGGAACAAACACAATTACACCAATGATCTGTGAAAGCAAGAGTGACAAATTAGTAAATGTGTTGCGCCAGATGCAAACTACATTGAAGTAAATAAGAGCAGATATATGACTACTTCTCAGAAATTCACAAAGAAATACGATCCTGGCAGGGTCGCCAAGTGTAACCTCCCCACAAAAATTAAATTGAAATTAAAATAATTATTATGGATAGCGATTCTAATTTTTGTGTGACCTCAGAACAAAATTGGTTCCCATTTATAATCTCCATGCACAAGTGCATTTACCCACAAAATTCTTTTCTCATTTAATGTAAGCTCAAAACAGAAAAATTCCTAAACCTCATAATAAAAAAATAAATTCAGTAACCTGGTAAAATTTGGACGACAGCAGTGCTGCGTCATGGCCCTGTAAGATCATTCTGAATAAAAAGCAAAAATTCTTACCTCAATAAAAAAACGGCGAATATATCTGCTCTTACCTGAAAAATTTTTTTGGCACAGCTCCGTGCAATGCTGGCTTATACATTTGTAATTTATGAATGGGAGCAACTGATTTTTTTCGAATGAATGCTTTTTTTAAAAAAAATTTCTTTATATTACCAAAATTATTATTAGGACATTTTTAAAACATTTGGATGACAGTTCAGATACATTACTAGATATGCGTGACACTGCTTCTTTACCTTATACGATAACACACCATCTCCAGATTCCCGACCAGAGCAGACTGCAGGCAAGCGCAGACCACCTCAGACAAGCGACTAGCAATAACTAACTGCCACAGTTACACAGTTTGTACTGCAGTCAACACTGCTCTCTGGTCAGCGATTCTATATCGCAGGCAGCGCATACCTCTTACAATATATGTGAAGGGTAGTGGATGGGTGCAAACCCCAAGTTTCGCAAGTTAGTAGTTTTAGTCTGTTGTGGGCTTTCTGTTGAATGGTGACTTGATGAGATTTCAGTGTTTGTTGGTGATCAGAGGTGCTTTAGTGTGTTCGTTAATTGAATGTGAGGGTTGTAAATGGTGAGGTAGAAGTCATAGTGACGGAAGCTGCCGCTCATTAGTCGTATAATTGTTGCCTGGGTTTTGAAAACGTAGATTTTGAGTAGCCATTGTTTACATCACAAGGTAAAATGATTGGAGTGGATTTGGAGGGATCGTTAGGACTTCTGGAATGTTGGGTAGAGGACGAGAAAAACAGTGTCATCAATACATCGGAGGAGGCGGATTGGCGGAGATGGTTTCGGCATATCTCCAGTGCAGTGGAGATAAAGGACAGGACAGTGGACAGAGCCTTGGGGTACCCCTGCAGAAGGATGAAAGGTATGCGCATCGCTTTTGCCAACAGTGACGAAGGATGGGTGGTTATAAGGGAAGGGCAAAATAAATCAGACATAGTTAACTGGAAGTGCGTAAGTCTGGAGTTTGAAAAGGAGACCAGAATGCCATAGATTATCATACGCTTTCTCCAGGTCGAAGCAAACAATAACGGCTAAATTTTGGGTGATGAGCTGTTGGGACAGGCGATGAGTGAGGTACAGGAGTTGGCCATCAGAGTTGAAGTTACGAGGAAGGAGGTGTTATTGGTTCACATGTTGATGGATACGACGATAGAGATCTTGTTGAACACTCAGCTAAGGCTGAGTGGCAATAAAAGGAAGTATCAGTATGAGGTCGGTGAGGTTTGAGGAAAAGTAGGACGTTGGAGGCTTTCCACAGTTCAGGATAGTAAACTGTGGAGAAGAAAGTGTTATAAAACGTCGTAAGGGTGGCTAGGAAGGAGAGGGGGTTTTCTTATAGGTGTTGGTAGGCAATGTGGTCGTGACTAGGGCAAGTGTTACATTTTGTTGTGAAGTACTTGTTTTATGTCATGCTGTGATAGGTATGTGGTATGTGGTATGTTGTTCAAGAAGTGGAAGGTGAGAACCGTGGGTAAGATAGCGGTATTTGGCATTTACAGATTGTAAGGAATAGGGAGTAATCAAAATTTAGGTCATTAGGGATGGAGAAGATGTCGGACAGATAGGAGGTAATCTGGTGAGCTTTGCTCAGGTTGTAAGGCAGGGAATGGTTATTGTGGAGGAGTGGATAGTAAGGGATGGAATTATTGCCTGTGAGTTGTTGCAATGATCTCCAATACTCGGAAGAGTTAATGAGGAGTGTAGCATCGAGTCTGGTGCATGTCTGGCACCAGTCCCAGAGTATTTGGCGTATAGTAAGTTGCTGGTGTGTTGCCTCTTTATTTGCTGTTGGCATATGAGTTCACACCAGTCACGAGTCCGCAGGAAGGAGCAATTATATGCAACAGGATTCTTGGAGGAGGAGTAGCGCTTGTTGAGGAAGGAAGCGTGGTGGTCTTGGTAGGAATGTGGGCGGATGCAGAATCTGGCAAGGTCTACTGCAGAAAGACATGGCATGAGGCATATTATCATATTGCTGGAAGATGAGTGGGTGGCTTCCAATCTGGGTATATATGGATTCCCAGTGGGCAATCCAGATAATGCAGGAGTAGTCCTGGATGAATTTTGGAGGGAGATTAGGATGGGGTGTATGGGAAGAGGTAGGATGTA
Organism: Schistocerca piceifrons; assembly: GCF_021461385.2. NCBI lineage: Eukaryota > Metazoa > Arthropoda > Insecta > Orthoptera > Acrididae > Schistocerca > Schistocerca piceifrons. Next base: position 314,469,330 of record NC_060139.1, on the reverse strand, counting down.
GGTGCTGTTGAGAAGAGCAGATAGATGATCACTTCCAATCCGATCAAGGACTGCTGCAATGAGGCATTCAAGGAGATTGTGAGTAGTTAATACTCTGGAGTAGTGTTATGTTCATGATAAAGGGACAATGTTAGCTTGGAGGGAGTCTGTAAACTGATGATGCCATCGCTTGTGTTCTGCAGGAGATCTGCTATGGATCTTGAGGTCAGGCAATAACATATGTGGAGAAGGTGTAGTCAATAAGAGTGAAGCAGTTATAAGGAATGTGGTGATCAGGTCGATTGCGATTGTGTTCTAGGTAATGGTTAAAGTTTTAAAGAAGAGGGTAAGGATAAGGTATTCGATGGGAGTACTGCATAAGGGTTGTGGCCGAACAGGGATGTTCTTTTTGTTACTGACTGTAAGTCCACATCTGACTATGGGAAGTGGATTATCTGTGCGGTGTAGGATACAGCGAGAGACTTGGTTGGTACGATAAGGCTGGAGGAATTCTATCTTCTACAAATATATAAATTGAAGTTCCCACCACAATTCTGTCTGTATGTTTGGGCTAATCTCAGGAACTGTTGTAGAGGTTTTGATATGGTTTTTACTAACGGAAAGACTGATTTAAGTGGAAGGTCTGTGTATATAATTTAGAAATATTTTGTGCAAATTGGATAACTTATGCTGAACCAGAGTCGACTGCTGCTGTGAAAACGGTGCAATTGCCTCTAGTGGCGAATGGTAGAACTCCTTGGAATCGCAGTAATTTGCGCTGCAATCGGATGGCCTTATGCATGTCTCTTATGGATATTTCGAACCAATGTAACGAGGAAAGATTGTTCCGTATCAATGTTGTGTGACAGAAGGTGCTTTGTACCAATGTTGCATGGCGGAGGGTGCTTCATAACAATGTTTTGTGACATAGAGTGCGTCTTACCAATGCTGCGTGGAAGAAGGGTACTACTGTTGCTTGGAAGTGAGTGATCCATACCAATGTTACTTGGCAGAAGGTGCTTTGTACCGATGTTACGCGGCAGAGGATGCTTTTTACCACTGCTGTGCGGCAGAGTGTGCTTGATACAATGTTCCATACCAAAAAGTGCTTCGTGCCAGTATTGTGTGACAGAGGGTGCTTTATAACGATTTTGAGAATCAAGGGGTGCTTCATAACAATTCTGTGCGCCAAAGGGCGCATACTATGGTTGTTCCATGGGAGAGGGTGCTTCATTCCAATGTTTCTTGGCAAAAGATGCTTCTTCCCAATTTCACAGGGCAGAATGTACTTCATAACGGTATTTGGTAGCAGAGAGTTCTTCATACCAGTGCTACATGTCAGAGGGTCCAGCAGACCGATGTTACACGCCAGCAGGTGAATGCCCCGTACCAATGTTGTGTGGCAGAGAGTGCTTCGTACAAATGTTGCATGGCAGAAGGTGCTTTGTCAAGCGTTACATGGTAGAATGTGCTTTGTATAATGTTACAAAGTGGAGGGTACACCGTACCAAATGTGTGTGATAGGCTGTGCTTCTTACAAATGTTGTATGACATAGTGATTCATACTGAAGACAGAAGGTGCTTTACTGCAATGTTGCATGGCAGAAGCTGCTTCATATCAATGATATGAGGCAGAGAGTGATCTGTACCAATGGTGTGTGGCAGAATGTGCTTTGTGCTGATGTTGCCTAGCAGAGGGTGCTTCATACTATTATTGCGTGGCAGATGGTGCTTCTTACCACTGTTGTGGGGCAGATTGTGCTTCATACCAATGATCCATATCAGTGAGTGCTTTATACCAGTATTGTGTACAGAGGATGTTTAGTAACGATTTTACATAGCAGGTGGTGCTTCATAATAATTTCCTGTGGCAGAGGGTGCATCCTATCGATGTTGTATCGGAGAGGGTGATTCATACCAACGTTTCTTGGCAAGAGGTGCTTCTTACCAATTTGACACGGCAGAGTGTACTTCATAACAGTATTTGATGGCAGAAAGTGCTTCATATCAATGTTGTGTGTCAGAGGCTGTTGCATGACGATGTTACACGGCAGCATGTGCAGCGTACCGAGGTTACATGGCAGAGGCTGCTTCGTATCATGTTGCAAACTGGAGGGTATACCATATCAACTGCGTGTGGCAGAAGGCGCTTCATTGCAATGATGCATGGCAGAAGCTGCTTCATATTAACGATATGTGTCTAGCAGGAGGTCCTTCACACAAATGTCATGCAGCAGAAGCAGCATCTTACCCATGATGTGTGGCAGAGGGTGTTTCACAACAATTGTGGGAGAAGGCCATACAGAAAATGTTGATCTGCACTGGAATCAGGCACCCAGCAAGTGGCTCGTACTGAATTTCGTTGCAGTGATACAGACTGTGCCATACTGCCACTGCAGTTGGGCAGCGGTAAGTGGATATAGCCTCTGCCAAAGTAGCGCTGCAGTGAGCCAGACCAGGCAGCGTGGTAGCTCTCAGCTCTCACTCCAAACGGCAGGTAAGTATGGAACAGATAACACATGCGTCTGTTCAGAACGTACCTGTTGTGCCTGCTTAAATCGTTTAATTTGTAGGGAACTGATGATATTCTCTTACCTGACGTTGCTCTCTGAATTTTAATCATAATTCTACGCAGAACCCATAAACAAAATTATCGCTACATCATACTTAGAGCTGCCTGTGCGAAGCCAGGACAGGTCGCTAGTGGATTATATTATAATCTAATGGACTAATTCTAAGAGTTACTCTGATGATATTCTCTAATGCAAAGTAAGGAGATGTTCAACGGGAAGCCCTTTCATTCAGTGTTAAATTTCACCACATTTTCTGTTAGACATTTGATATGCTCTGATAGGTTTTTGAATACATTTGAACATGTATGCCTTACTCCTTTCTGAACGAATGTTAATTGCATTAAATTTTTACAGAGCTGTTCGTCTTAGTATTATAACCATGCTTTGAACTACATTTTCTTTCGGGGTAAAGGAAATATTGCAACTCGGAAGGTCAATAATGAATGCATGTATAGTGAAACAGTTCTCAAAATACCACGTTCTAAGGGGAGTAAGACGTCAAACGCCCCGACTTGGAGCAGGAGAGGCACCACAGGACATTTTAATTTCCACTGACTATACTTTTGCAAATAAATTCATAAAAAAGAGAGATTCTTCGATGAATTTCGCACAACATACAGACACATACTTTCAGGTATATGAAACTCTAGAATTTATTTAATTTATGAAAAAATTAATGAGCAGTTACATTTTAAAGTTCATGTTTAGAAAAAACTCAAACTTTAGAGTTAATTATCTCAATTTTTGCCACAGTTTTAATAGATTTGGAAAATTCTAGAGTTTTGCATTAAGGAGTTTGTGTTTAATAAGCATACCGTACCAAGTTTGAAGCTAATAGGATATTTATTTCGGATGTTACATGTATCTAAGTATAGAAATTTGTGTTTCGTGGAAAATGGCCGTTAAACATTCTGCTTATATTTGGCACTCTTTTAGGACTGTCCAACACCATAAGCAGGTTCTTTTTCATTTTTAAAATAGTTTTCTTCCTTTTCACATTCCTATGATGCACTCTTCTTGATTTTATTACCTCCAAAAATAATTTATCTGCTTTCACTACACACTCTCTGCCTATCGCACACAATGCTTTGATGCAGTTCACTCTGGGCTTAATTCCTATTTTCACTAAAACGTATTTCCTGCTTTGCACACCATCATTAAAACATGAAGTTGCATCATAAACACCAATAGCAAGTGCATTTTTTCCCACAAAAATGGTTTTTGACTATCTTTCCCATACACATTGGTTAAAACTTTAATTTGGGTTTTGGGTACCGCCATTTCTTCAGTAAGTTTTCATTTGCAAGGTTCCTGAATATAGGTTTGATGGTTTCCATTACAGCAGTTGGTAGAGAATTCCTGTGACGATATTCTTCAGCACCAGCAATTGACCTTTGGTAGCCACACCATTCACTTCCTTTTGGGAACAAATAGTGGACAGGGTTATTGTTTGTGGACATTTTGTGGGAGTATAAGGCCCAAACTGCTTGCTTCATATTTTTCAAGTCCCCTGTGTTCCTACTTATTGCCAAACCATAATATGTCAGTAGTTTGTCAATTTCTGCATCCGACAGTCGCCCACTCCCTTTTATTCCCTTTCCATCAGATAACTTTTTTCCTGACAAATCTTGTCTCAGCCTTCTAAGTCTAGTGCCAAGTCTTTTCTGTACATGTCCCACACATGCTAACTTCTGCACAACAGCTCATCTCCATATGGAGCACATTTTTGAACCTCAAGGAAGCTTTACTATCACCAAGGTACTTCGCATATATCAGGCCATGGGAGGCAACAGATCTGGTAAACAAGCTGACAACTCCCTGCATTTCCATGCCTCCACATGAGAGTTTATAGTTCATATTACATTCATGATCTGGAATCCCTTGCACACAACTATGACAAAAGTTGCTCAACACTTCAACATCTCGTACTTTGCCAGTGTCAACTGATGTTTTTGTAACAACACAATTCAATGAAGTATGTCCTTTTTTTTAGCAGGTACCATCAAAAGCGGCCACTATTTCCCTATCGCCAACATTTTCGGTAATAGATTCTTCTGCAGCACATTTCATTGATGATTCTGCAACTTCTTTTACAACCCCAAGCAGTAAGCCATAATATCTCTCCAATTTTGCTGGTGGAGGTGGAAGATTCATCACTGCACAGTGTTCTTGCTGTCTTCTGTCCCCTCCCAATATAGTGCATGCCATATGCTATCCTCAAATTCACATCATAATCTTTGTTTACGATTTCATATGTCATGCAAGACGCACCAACGTTGTATTTGCTGCATATCGCAAGTAAGTTCGTAGCAAGACCTTTCCTGGCACTTTCATCTTCCACCACAGAAACACACTGCACACCAAAGCAATGCTTGCGCATAACATATTAACTCTGACAATATGTTAACATCAACAATAATATTACATGAACCTTCAGTTTCACAGCCTCCATTTTCATTAGCACCAAAAACAAGTTTCCTTCTTGAAGTCCTCGGCAGTAGTTTGTTTACCGGCTCTGAGAAGCTGCAGTCTTGAGTGTAATATATGTTGTAGCGCCCTTTACTGTGCATCTGTTGTCCTGATGACGTTGTTTACGGTTGGAGCAACGAATTCTAGGCATCTTGTGCGACAATACATCACAGACGAACACAAAACAACACAGCCAAATGAAAATCGTTTCGAAATTCACAACACCACACTGTAAGCCTGTCAAAACAGAGAACAAACAAAATCAGCTATGAAACCAATGCCCTTCGCTAGCAGCAGAGGAAATATCGATATCAATAGTCCTTAGTTTCACGAATGACAATCTCAGGCGCAAATATAAACATTCTAATTCTACAGGGCGACATACACTTACCTATGACAGAAGAATGCTGTGTAAAGGGGCGTGGCGCTGTATTTTGGTACACGTAAGACCAAATGACGTGTCTTATAATCTCTCAAATATGTATGTTTTATACATGAGCTATTCAGGAAGATGGGCGCTACAAAATAGGCGTATTTTTGAAAATCAATTTTTTTTTAATTTTTGACGTCCTACCCCCCCCCCCCCTTAAAGGGATCTCGGCGCTAAGCTCTAGAGCAGTAGTTCCAAACCTGGAGGCTATTACGCTCTGAGGGGAAAAATGAAATTTTCTTTGGGATAAAAACAACAGAATTCAATCGTTTTATGGCTAGGAAACTAAATTATTCTTTTAAAGATCATTATTATCAGTATTTCGTAAGACTGTGATACTGATTGACTAAGTTATCAGCCCTTATTTTTTTCAGACACGAGTATTAACCCTCGACGCAATCCGTTTGATGTTGAAGATTATGAAACGACTCTATGAACGTCTTCTACTCACATAGTCCTCTATTTACACATAAACTTTTTACTTTGTGCTATGTATCTATGACAGTAATATATCTATCACATTTGCTTTAATATCTGATAAAAATACCTGTTCTGCGTTGTAGATAGTTCCCGCAATGGACCACAAATTGCTTCATTATTCATTTGGCAACAGATAATCCATCTAGCTGGCGGCACAACCTAACAGTAACTACGTAATGGTTACTAAATTGCTCCAGGGCATTCACAGCGTTTTTATTATTAGTAAATTTGTTAGACATAAAGCTTTGGCAGGCAAGGTCTTCCAATTTATACCAGTTCATAAGTAAGGAGCCCAGCAATGAAGTAATTTGCAAACAGTAAGGTAGCTCACGCATTTTAATTCTGCTGCTTTTAAATGGCGGTGTAGAATGCGGGTGGGACAAGAGTCGCTACGGAGAGGAGTGGTGCAAAGGAATCATATTTTGAAACAAGTGCCTATCCTCAATGTGGACAGTTAGCTTTCTTTTCTGAAGAGGAGCTGTAGGTAGCACTCGGGGTGCACTGCTAAATGTTTCATCATTAAAAAAAAAGAAGGTTGTTAGAAATAAGCAGAATCATTAGTTCATTACATAATAAAACACCTACAGAAACTATCTTTCATCACTCTAAAAATAAGCGTTCAAACAGAATTTTTTTCATTCTAAAATTTAGTTAGACACTGATGTTGATGACGTTAATAGTTGGGGTACTAGGTAATATCTGATTGCACTCAGCTGTAAAGGTCTCAGAGAGGTTGGGAAATACTGCTCTAGAACTAACTTCAGATACAACTTTTAGAACATGCACCTGTATTCTAATAATTTTTAATTAAAACTCATAATGAGTGGAAATAGCAATTTTCTCACTTTCAAATAACTTCTAGCAGTAATATTGCATACTTGAGTACTCAGCTCGTCTGACTGCCATGTAGCAGGCTCAGGTTCGATTCTCGGCCAGGTCGGAGATTTTCTCCAGTCTGGGGCTGTGTGTTGTGTTGTGTTGTCTTCATCATCATTTCATTTCATCCTCACCGACATGCAAATCGCAATGTGGCATCAACTGAAAAGACGTGCAACCCTGCGGCCGAACTTCCCCGTATGGGGCCTCCCAGCCATCAGTGCCATGCTGTATGCTGCAAATGCAGCTGAACAGAAGCTCTTCATTAATTTTAGGGTGTGGCACCTATTATGGTATCAGAAATGCAATTATTTACTCCTTGTATTTATTTTTAAATGTGGGTTACTCTTACACCTTATGAAATCAGTGAGAAACACTAAATTACATATAATCAGTCTTTTCAAAATATAACGATAGTCTATTCGCCTTGAAACATTTGCTGATGTACTGAAATACTTAATTGTCTGCCCTCTTAATATGATTTGCGAAAAGGATAAATTCGTCATCTTGTGAAACTGAAGTTGGAAGATCATTCACGTATATATCATAAATAACAGAGGACCAAAAACAGAACTCTGTAGTGAATCACGCTTGTATTCTTTGAGGGTAGGGATCAAATTCGTCAGCCTATCCTGATTTGGGTGCCAACATGGTTATCCTAAAACACTTTGGGTTCACACTGAAAACAAAAATCTCAACTACAAGAAAATCAGAACAGTTAAGATCCTGTGGGATGTCAACAAAAATGTTACATTAGTACTCTTCAAAATATAGAAACAGGAATCATATTTTGGAAAAAAAAAACACATCTTCCTCTTTAATGCCACCCATAAAATTTTGTTTCCTTACAACACTTCACACGTTTATGGATTTACTGTATTACTTTCAGGCTATCTATTATTTCATTGTTGTCCGACACAGTAATAACTAGTTGTGAAAGTAAAATTTTTGGGTTGGTTGTGTAAAGTATAGCCCAGGGCATCTACTACTAATGAATGTATCAAATCTCTTAAAATATCTTCGAAATGGCTGGCAGAATTAATTTTAGCATCCTTTGCCTGACACAAGCAAATCCTCGTCTCCCCACTTCGTCATTTTATTGTGCAGCCATTCTAAATGAAGTGCAGAATTCGTTGCTCTATGACTGCATGTTGTTTTGTGTTGCACGCCACAGAGATTCAGGTCTCTAATTCCTGGAGAGGATATCTGATCGACACTGAAATATCACGTTATTTCCTTCTTTTATAACACAGAAAACAGTGTTTTCATTCTTCAACTGATGTAATTGGGTCAATAGATTAAATGCAGGTGTACACATCTTCATTATATCATCGGCGTACTCTTCCGACTTTAAAACAATTTCTCTTTCGCGTGAAATTCTAATGTGGAATTGGCAAGTCATCATGGCTCTTCGATGTCCACAGACAAATGATAAACTAGTATGTGATCTGAGGCATTTCCGGCGTATATGCTGCTTCCAAGATGCTCGGATGCACTACCGGATCCGATCGTCGAAGGTCCACGACATTTCGGCGAATAACCGTTACCCCATCATCAGGTGGTGCAGATGGGTCAGCACCACCTGATGATGGCGGAACGGCTATTCACCGAAATGTAGTGGATCTTCGACGATCGTATTCAGCAGTACACTCGAGAATCTTAAAGGAAATGATAAACTGCTGTTTTGATTTCGTTGCACGGCAACAAGAAGAGAGAGCGTCCTTGTGGGAACAGAGGACGGATGGCGAATAGGTATACAGCTGACATGTCTACGTTGCGTGGGAATTGCCGTAGGAATCTACGCTTCAGGTTGTTGGATCGGTTTATCTTTGTAGCTCGACACAGGCTACGCGAGAAAGTCAGGAAAAAGATTGATGGCACTTTTTCGACATAGTTGTGTAAGGGTTCACATCCATCTTGACTGCCAAAGAGTTTCACCGAGGTCAAACGCGTTCATCCGGTTATCGATAGGACAAAACAGTTTAGCCTAGGTCGAATCGGTTTATCCTAGTTACAATTTACATGCTTCAGGATATACTGGTACGTAATGGTCTGAACTAATTTTGCCTAGTCGGAACGCATGTCGCTGCCTGTACGAACGGGGAATCTCCGAATCATCTCTGGCTCGCCCCCGTGCCCATCAACCTCTCTTCGCTCGCGCTGTTCTTTGTTTTGAACGGTATTTTGCATCGACGAGTGCACGTGTTAAGTTGCTGGTTGCGTTTAAAAGACTTTATTGTAATCCTACTATAATTATTGTGAGGCGTTCCAGCGCGGACGAGCCTTCGTGTGTTAGACAAGCCAATCAAAAGCTGTGAAGAGAAAAGTTTCTGGAGGAAATTTTACAGAATGAAAACAAAAAGTCTTCTCACTATAATATGTTATCAGTAGACAAATATGCGGATTTGGTTATACAATTAGAAGACGCGGAAAAGTTGGAGAAAAACATCATTACAAAAAAGAAGACTGAAACGACTTGCTGCTTTGAAAATTGGTGCTGTGAAAAAACTCATTGCACGGTGTGAACTTTATGATGTGATTGATGCAGTTCATGTAGCTGTGCGTCATGGTGGTCGCGATAGGATGTTAGCCGAGACATCAAAAAAATATGCCAATATCACAAACGAAATGATATGCTTCTATATATCAATGTGTGATGTTTGTCAACAAAAGAAGACAAAAAAGTAAAATGGGCTAATTTCAAAGCCAATTCTCGATTCGGAAATGAATAGCAGGTGCGAAGTCGATTTGACTGATTTCCAAACATAACCAGACGGGAATTTAAAATTCATTCTAGTTTACCAAGACCATCTCACAAAATTTGTTCTCATTGGTGCGATAACGTCAAAGACGGCTGAAGAAGTGGCTTATCATTTGAATGACATATTCCTAGCCGTAGGGGCGCCTTGTATTCTTCAGTCTGATAATGGCAGAGAATTTGTCACTAACGTTGTAAGTGAACTCGCAAAGCTTTGATCAGAACTGAAAATTGTGCATGGAAAACCATGGCACAGCCAAAGTCAGGGTTCTTTTGAACGTGTCAACCAAGACATTGAAAATATGATAAGTTCTTGGTTAAAGGACAACAATTCGACGAAGTGGTAGGAAGGATTAAGGTATGTCCAATTCATGAAAAATCGAGCTTACCACTCTGGTCTAAAACAATCACCTTACACAGCATTTTTCGGAATCGAACCTAAAATAGGATTTACCACTTCCTCGTTGTCTCAAGAAATCATAAATGATATTCAGGATGAAGATGACCTAAAGAAGGCAATCGAAGATGACAGCAATACTGACTAGTACGAAGACAGTGATGATGATAACATTGTGAAAACTGACACAGATGACATTCAAAATGCAAGAAACATTGCGACAGAAAATTTAAAAATCAAGCTAAAAGAATGAAAACTTCCTCTGACAAATCCCATCCACCAACTGACATTGGAGACAACGTAATGACACCTATTCCAGATGTAGATAAAGGCAGAGGTGACCTTCGAAACATAATTGGAGTCATACTTCATAAGACTGATGAGGGCCTCTACAAAGTTGGCACCGAACATGGCGTACTTCAAAAACATTATTGCAGGTATAATTTTATTAAAATTTTACATACTTTTTTGTAATAAAATATTAAAAAATATTTGTTTTAACTTTCTTTTTATTTTCTTAGAACTGATTTTGACGTCTGCATTCAGAAGTTTTTAGATGTGGGGGATTTTTACCAGGACATTGAAATATCTTTAAGGACTACAGCCACAAAACATTCTGGTAGAGTTTCACATTAATTTCTACTTGAGGAATACTTCGCCGTTTTTAACATAAATGTTTGAAAAAACCACGTAAGCCTTATTCACGAGGCGTCTGCATTGTTTGGGGAACTTTACTTTATGCATCGTACGTATTTGATGTGGTTAACGTAGTATCTAATTTATGGAATTCTAGAGCATCCTATGGCACTGTTTTATACAGCAAAAGAATGAATGAGTAAAGCGTAAGTAAGGGTAAGGCTTCGTGAAATGCAGTTGCATGAAAAACTGTACAACAAACAAATGCAATTGTAAGAAAGACACAGTACTCTGCAATTCTAAGCGCCACCAAAGTAAACCTTTCAAAAATAAGTAAATAAGCAAATTGCAGATAAGGTGGTTTCTGTGGATGGATATATGTAAGTCGATCTAGTGATAGATGTGAAATTACTGATTAGTTAATAAATAACTTTATTGAATAGTATGGACTATTTTACTTCTATTTCTTTGTTCAGTTCACTTTGAAAAGGTTATAGAAGATACAAACTTGGTGAAATTAGTTCAGACTAGGACGTACCAGTTTATCCTAAAGCATGTAAATTTTAACTAGGATAAACCGATTCGACCTAGGCTAAACTGTTTTATCCAATCGGTAACAGGATGAACGAGTTTGACCTAGGCGAAACTAGTTCATCCTAAAATCGGGTTTTTCTGTCGTTCTCAGCAGGTTTAATCTACAGTTTTCAAGGGTCGCAGACAGTCCAGTCGTTACTAAAACCTCCTGGGCATTCGGTAATGAATAAAAACCTGCACTCATTTTCCAGGAGGAAGGGGGGTGAGGCGGAAAGTCTCCCTATTTGTTCCCCCACGCTCCGCCATCCCCCTTTCGGACACCTATGACTCCACCTACCAGTGGCATTGCTTAGGAACCAACCACAAATATTCCGTAGTTGTAGAAACATTGTACATCCTGGAAAGAAATGACTGATACTTTCAGAATCTGCAGTTTGAATGAATGAAAATAAGAACCCTAGAAGAGCCAGCAAGAACTGTTACTGAATAACTAAACGGATTTTGCTTTCTCACTTCTACATACTGCCAGAATAACTGATGGAAAACCTCTTTGGTCTCTCCTTCTCTCCCAGCTAATCTGTACACTTCAGTTACATGCTTGCTACAAAAACTCCACCTTAAATGTTTTGAGAATTATTGGAACAACTTGTTTCTCTATCGTGTGGTTAAGAATATCCCATTATCAGTGTGGTATAGTCAGAACTGTATGTTTAACCTGTAATCTAAGTTACATGTTACAGTATCGATATCTTATAACACCATTTTATTTCATTGTTGTATGCAGTTGGATCTCGATGAGTTGGTTTTAATTAAAACTTAATTTCTGTGGTGCTTGTAGACTCTTTGTTTCATAATACTACGGAAGCAGTGATGTTGAACTGGTCTCTGAAGAAATAATCGCTGCATACCTGCAGATTTCTGCATCTACCGTGTCTAACATGTAGCAATTAGGTGAAAAGTTAAGTTCGGTCTGCTCACGATTAAAGATTATTTACTTATTTATGGTTATAAGTCTTACGTCATTGCCTGCAATAGAATCTGCAGCAGGGAACTATTTTATCAGCACAATAGTACAATACTTCATTTGATGATCCTCACAGAATCAGAATAATTCTTTCTTTCCCATAGGCGAAGAATTTTGCAGTCTCTAGTCTGGTTTCGTTCCTGCAAATGATGATGGAAAATTGTGATAGACAATATTGTTCTCGAAATCCATTAGCTGTAATACCGTACACGTCTCTTAGTTGCTGAAATAGACACAAGTAGTGCTAAAACGTGCAGATTATTTTCCTCAGAAGTCGAAGTTTAAGGTACTGACGGGAGAAATACATTGTCACATTTGCAGCACTTGTGTCTACGATTGTGATAACATAAAGGCATGTAGACAATGCATCTTATATGATACCAAGTGTGAAAAGACTGACAAGTAGGACCCTGGTAGAGTTTCACATTAATTTCTACTTGAGGAATACTTCGCCGTTTTTAACATAAATGTTTGAAAAAACCACGTAAGCCTTATTCACGAGGAGTCTGCATTGTTTGTGGTACTTTACTTTATGCATCGTACGTATTCGATGTGGTTAACGTAGTATCTAATTTATGGAATTCTAGAGCATCCCATGGCATTGTTTTATACAGCAAAAGAATGAATGAGTAAAGCGTAAGTGAACATTAAGCAGAATAAGTTTTACTATCTCTGTGGGAACTTCGGAGATCACCACTTGTCACTGGTTTTGAAATGATATTGGATTTATGTAGGCGTAGAATAGAAAAGTACTTTGTTTTGCGTTCTAGTGTCACTTCGACGCTGCCACTTTTCAGACAGGCAAGAAAGGAAACACAGGAATCTGTCCAGCAATCTCAGACAGCTGCGATTCGGTAATCAGTTTGACCAGAATGCATGAATAACATCTTTAAAACGGCACCAATACAACATTAGTTTGTCGCGTGGAACAAAAAGTTTTGAAACACAGGGAAAAAGTGTGTTTTGTTGTGCCGTAACGAGTAAACGTTTGTGTTTTTGTTGCGATCTTTAGTACGAGGCCTGGTTTGATGCAGTTCACCTCGCTACTCTATCCTGTGCTAGGCTCTTCACCTCTGGATAACTACTACGACACAGGGAGATTCAAAAAGAATACCACAACTTTAAAAATGTGTATTTAATGAAAGAAACATAATATAACCTTCTGTTACACATCATTACAAAGAGTATTTAAAAAGGTTTTTTTAAACTCAAAAACAAGTTCAGAGATGTTCAATATGGCCCCCTCCAGACACTCGAGCAATATCAACCCGATACTCCAACTCGTTCCACACTCTCTGTAGCATATCAGGCGTAACAGTTTGGATAGCTGCTGTTATTTCTCGTTTCAAATCATCAATGGTGGCTGGGAGAGGTGGCCGAAACACCATATCCTTAACATACCCCCATAAGAAAAAATCGCAGGGGGTAAGATCAGGCCTTCTTGGAGGCCAGTGATGAAGTGCTCCGTCACGGGCTGCCTGGCGGCCGATCCATCGCCTTCCCTTTGCACAAACACCCATCCTCTGTAAACTGTTTATACCAACGTTTAATACATCACCTATCAGGAGGTTTAACACCATACTTCGTTCGAAATGCACGCTGAACAACTGTCGTCGATTCACTTCTGCCGTACTCAATAACACAAAAAGCTTTCTGTTGAGCGGTCGCCATCTTAGCATCAACTTACGCTGACGCCTAGTCAACAGCGCCTAAAGCGAACAAATGTACAACTAAATGAAACTTTATAGCTCCCTTAATTCGCCGACAGATAGTGCTTAGCTCTGCCTTTTGTCGTTGCAGAGTTTTAAATTCCTAAAGTTGTGGTATTCTTTTTGAATCACCCTGTATATTTGAACTTGCTTAGTTACCCTCCCTCTACAAATTTTACCTCCCCTCCCCCACTTTCATGGATTATCAAATTTACTATTCATTAATACCCCAGTATTGGTCTTAACAACCTGTAACACCAATACCTAGTGCCATTAATATAACTGTTGCTGTATTATTATTGTCTATTCACGAATATATATATTGTTTTACTTTTTTATAATAATAAATATTTTTTTGTGTGTTGTACATATGAAAAAACTGTTGGTTCTAGTACCCATTCAGGCGCAGGAATAGCTCCTCTTTGGGTTGGAGGTGGTCAGCGCGCCGGAGCGAAAGGCGTAAGGTCGAGTAGTGACTGCGCCGAGAGACAAACGGGAAACAGTCAGTCGCTGGCCTTTAGACTGTCATCACCATGTAGCGGAAGCGAGTCTAAATTATCTGCAGATTTTCTGGAAATGAGACTTGGATAGACGTGTTACTTACCAGCTTATTGCACGTGGAATATTTATGGAATTCTCTTTGATGATTGTGTCTGCATCTACATCTACGTGATTACTATTCACAATTAAGTGCCTGGCAGAGGGTTCAATGAATCACCTTCAAGATGTCTCTCTACCGTTCCACTCTCGAACGGCACGCGGGAAAAACGAGCACTTAAATTTTTCTATGCGAGCCCTGGTGTCTCTTATTTTAGCGTGATGATCATATCTCCCTATGTAGATGGGTGCCAACAGAATGTTTTCGCAATCGGAGGAGAAAACTGGTGATTGAAATTTAATGAGAAGATCCCATCGCAACTAAAAACGCCCTTGTTTTAATGATTGCCACTCCAACTCACGTATCATGTCTGAGACACTATGTACCCTATTTCGCGATTGTACAAAACGAGCCGCCCTTCTTTGAACTTTTTCGATTTCAGCCGTCGGTCCCACCTGATGCGGATCCCACACTGCACAGCAATACTCCAGAATAGTGTAGTGTAGTGTAAGCAGTCTCTTTAGTAGATCTGTTGCACCTTCTAAGTGTTCTGCCAATGAATCGCAGTTTTGGTTTTTCTCTACCCACAACATTATCTATGTGATCGTTCCAATTTAGGTTATTTGTAATTGTAATCCCTAAGTATTTAGTTGAATTTACAGCCTTCAGATTTGTGTGACTTATCGCGTAATCGAAATTTAGCTGATTTCTTTTAGTACTCATGTGAATAACTTCACACTTTTCCTTATTCAGGGTCAATTGCCACTTTTCACACCATACAAATATCTTATCTAAATCATTTTGCAATTAGTTTTGGTCATCTGATGACAATGATTGTATGCAGGAAGAACAATTATAGTAGAGCAATTTGTTTGCTGAGCCACGCTTGAGCAATACTAGTCTACGCCATCACCGCTGCAGCTCAACACATCGTCGTCTGCAGGCAATGTACTGTTTCTTTAGAGTCGTAGTAACGCACGAATCGGTATCTCCTTTATTGTGATCTACCACATTTGTAAAATTTAACCTTCATGTGTAGAAAAAACAGTTATTACCGACAGTCACGTAACCTATCCTAGGATCCCGTTTGTAATCCCTAAAGTTATCTCAGTGTCCTTAATGTTCAATCTGTTTATAAAAATAATGGTTGACTTTGTTAATAATAATAACTGAGCCGCATAGAGTATGAGTAAAATCATTCGTCAAGTTAAAGGGAGCCTGTTTTCTCAGGTTGCATAATCTGAACTGAAAATTTTCTTGTCGAATAAAGTGACAAATATATTACTGCGTTCTCTTTTGAAATCATTCTTGAATAAGCAGTCGATACAAATGTTAAATTATATGTAATGCTTTTCTGCTTTATAAGTATTCCAAATAATTATATTATTATTGTAGAAGTAGCTTTGGTCATTGCTCCAAAAGATAATGTAAGATGTATATTCTTTTAAGGTTAAATAGTTGAGACAGCAAACGTTACTCTGAGTAAGAAGTTAGCTAGTTTATTGATACACCACAGAAGAGATAACTGATTTTGCGATACGGTCCACCCCTGAGATGAATGCTAGAAGTTCGCCGGCCGAAGTGGCCGAGCGGTTCTAGGCGTTTCAGTCTGGAACCGCGCGACCGCTACGGTCGCAGGTTCGAATCCTGCCTCGGGCATGGATGTGTGTGATGCCCTTAGGTTAGTTAGGTTCAAGTAGTTCTAAGTTCTAGGGGACTGATGACCTCAGAAGTTAAGTCCCATAGTGCTCAGAGCCATTTGCTAGAAGTTCAAAATGGTTAATGCTTATTTCAGAATTATACAAGGTCCCGTCACGTTAATGTAACCACCGTCTATGTTCGACGGCAGTTTACAATAACCACTCACTGACGGTTAGTTGCAGCACTAGCAGTGTAGGGTGTATAAAGCATGTCGGTGGAGCTCGCAGAAAAGTGCAGTCGTTGTCGTAACGCGGAAATGGAGCGATTTACCTCACGTCCAATAGGACATGATCATTAGCTTTCGGGTCAAGGATGGAAGCATCACCGAAACGGCTAAGTTTGTAAACTGTTTGCGTGCCGCCGCGGTTCAAAATGGCGCAATACAAAACCGGCGGCGAGGCGACTGTAATGCATCATGGGCCATAGATGACGGGCGAACTATGGCTGCCGAGATGTGTACGGGCAAATAGACGTGCAACTGTTGAGCAACTGATCGCCCAGATGAACCAAGGTGCTACCAACAGTGTTTCCTCAACGTCCGTTCAGCGAACGTTCCTGCGTTTGCGCCTCCGTAGCAGGTGCGTGTTTCATGCACCAATGCTGACTGCTGTCCATCGTCGACGTACGCTGGAACTTGCACACCAATATCGCAACCTGACGTCCACTGAGTGGCGACAGGTATCTTTTCAGTTCAATCACGTTTAATGCTTCGTCGGATAGATGGCCCTTTCCGTGTACAGCGTGAAACGTTTGAAAGCAAACACCCTGCAACAATTGTCTTATGGTTCCACGCCGGAATAGGGTGCGATATGATCTAAGTAATGGTTCCGTGGCCTCCCTGGGTGATTTCGTCATTCTGGAAGGCACCTGTTCTTGAGGACCACGTCCACCCCTACATGTAGTTTGGTTTTCCTCGCCACTATGGGATCTACCAGCAGGAATATGTGATGTCTCACACAGCTCGCAGTATACGTGCGTGGCTTTACTCCCACGGCCAACAAACTACCCTGGAATCTACGGGACCACCTCTATCCTCAACCGAGAAACCTACACAGCTGTCCGCGGCAGTGGAGTCGGTATGACTCCACATCCCTGTTGGCACCTTGCAGAACCTCAATGGCACTCTTCCTGCATGTCTCGTAGCGGTCCGCGCATCATAAGGTGGTAATTCGAGCTTTTGACAGGTAGTCACATTAATGTGGCTAGACAATTTATGTCCGATTTAGACTGGTGAGCCGGCCGGAGTGGCCGAGCGGTTCTAGGCGCTACAGTCTGGAACCACGCGACCGCTACGGTCGCAGGTTCGAATCCTGCCTCGGGCATGGATGTGTGTGATGTCCTTAGGTTAGTTAGGTTTAAGTAGTTCTAAGTTCTAGGGGACTGATGACCTCAGATGTTAAGTCCCATAGCACTCAGAGCCATTTGAACCATTTTTTTGAATTATTACCTCGCTAGAAATAATTACAGTTGCTGTTTTGTGTAAAAGTGACATAGTGAGACCGTGGCTGTGTACAATTAATGTAGGCTGATTCTTGCAAATACATCTGCAATCTTTGTGTCAACTTCACATGTGGCAAATACTTTTTGGTGTATGTGTGTGTGGTGCTTTGCACAATATGGTGATGTGTAAATTATATAAGTGCTTCATATATTTTGGAATATTTGAAAAATATAATCCAGCAACTTCACAACAAAATCACGCTGAATTTTCGATGGCACCAACACACCGAGAATATTTCGCCACAATGGAGGAATAAAAATCGAAAGCTGGTGATTATGTAAAGTGTATCTTGCAAATCATGTGAACAGCCGTCTGATGATGAACTTGTCAGTTCGAAACCGGTTACGGCGCTATTTACTTAAATAAATAGCAGTATTAATAGTGGCTGATTGCTGTCTTCTTCTTTGTAAGAATCAACCTACATTAATAATTACAGTTACTAAACGAATCCATGTCCAAAGACCATCGAAAATAAGAAATATTATGGGTATTTCTTTTTCCCGATTGAGTGAATTAAGCAAGACACACATTTACTATCTGATTTACGGTAAGTTCTATACTAACTGAGTTCGAGGACCAACGCAGTGAGGGGCAGGTGAGGGCAAGTTTCCCTGTCCCCACAAAAAAAAGTTCGCTAGTCGAACTCGCATCCTGCCCCGTGAAACAGATAATTACGCATCGGTTTGGAGAAAGCCGGAACATGCAATGAATAATGACCAGTAGCAAGTGTTCAATGGTTCAAATGGCTCTGAGCACTATGGGACTCAACTGCTGAGGTCATCAGTCCCCTAGAACTTAGAACTACTGAAACCTAGCTAACCTAAGGAGATCACACACATCCATGCCTAAGGCAAGATTCGAACCTGCAACCGTAGGAGTCGCACGGTTCCGGACTGAAGCGCCTAGAGCCGTTCGGCCACCACGGCCGGCCATTAGCAAGTGTACCCCGTGTCATTTGTCGTGAAATCTCAAAACTGTTTGCCCATTCATAGCGAAACTAACCTGGTGTTGAGATAAGCCTACATAGGTCGCGTATTAACTGATTCGTTTGACTAGCTTCGTCCACCACGCACATACATCAAAAGTATTTGTTGCGCAGGTGCCAAAACCCTTATACGAGTGTTATTTAAAAGTAAAGAATGTTTTGATTTGATGAAACGCGCAGTTCTCTCCAATTGCCGTCGCCGTGTCATAGACCTAATTTGCAATTGGCGTCAGTATGACGCTAACAGTGAACACAAACGGTCGTTTATTGTATATTTGTGCGATTGTAAAATGTACGACAAAATTAACAGTCGCACCAAGCGTGAGGCTCGTAGAGTAATACGAGTTGTGAAACCAAAATACGTCCGCCCTTTCGAAATTTACGGACAGATAGCCGAAGTTTATGGAAATATGATGAATGAAGCATCAGTTCGAAAGTGGTGCATCGTGTTTAATGGTGTATGAACTAATGTTCATGATGAAGAAGTGTCAGACCGCCCTTCAGTTATGACTCACAAAGAAAGTCAAACAAATTCTAAACACCAAAAACCTTATGATCACAGTGTTTTCGCATCAAAAGAGCGTCCTACTTATCGACTTTATGACTAGAAGAGAGACCATAAATGCAGCGGTCATCTGCCATATCCTTCACACAGGCTTCGCCGCGCCGTTCAAAACAAATGGCGTGCATGGTTGTCGAGCGGCTTTTTGTGCTTCGTCGACATAACATTCGTCCGCAACGTGCGGGGTTGACGAACGATACGCTACGGCAGTTTAAGTGGGAAGTTTTTGAACAATCGCCTTATAGCCGGGAGTTGGACACGAACTAAACAAGTTTTTGGGGCCGAAAGCACTATTGAAAGAGGACTAGTGACTGGTCCAACAACAGGGCATGCAGAAGGAAAGCAAAGGAAAGACGATGGAGCGCTACGATAAATGTGTATTTTGAGGGAGACTACGTAGAAAAATGACAAAGGTATCAAAATATGTTGTGAAATTAGTTTTCTTTTATTAGGTGGAATAAAAATGTCTGGAAAAACTAAGCACCTTTACTTATAGAATGACCCTCGTATTTTACCACCAGGATAATGAATATCTGAGGATGCTCGCTCCTGATGAGCGCATATATCAAACAAAAAGCAACCTGTGGCGATTCATATGAACATTAATTACGACAGTTGCAGCGTTCCCTCCAGGCGATTCCTGCATTTGCTAAAGTAGTCGCTCCCCCCACTTGCTTCCCTCTCCCCCTTTTCCCACCAGCATACGTCCAATTAGCAGAGATCCTGGGTTCGCTTTTGACTGGGATGTTTGTGACCAGGAAGGAGCCGTAAAATAAAAGAGACGGTGGTGAGAGTGGAAGCAGCAGTTTATTGGGTCAGAGCGCGTTACGGGCTATGTACACAGGCAGATGACAGAAGGTGGAGGTAGGTGGTGGGCGTTACTCGGGCACGCTGTGCACGGAGTAGTTGATCTCTTGGCCGTCGACCACGGTGCGGACGGACGCCGTGCCCTCCGGGTTCTCCTTGGGGCCGGCCAGTGGCTCCACCTCATCCCTGCGAACACACCACAGACACACACATTACCACCACTTACTTCCCAGTCACACAAACACTTTGGTTATGTAGCTTCATTCTCTCAGGGTGAAATATACAAGATGGGTCATAGGTCAGTTGCCACTACTAGTTTGAGGTTATGCTATTTTTAGTATCTGAGAAACAACGAATAGAAAGTCAGCTGTGAAACAGCGCGTATTTGTTTTGCATACATGTTGTAAACATCACCATAATGACAGTGACGCTTGCAATTTTTTTTGTGGAACGCTTTGCAAACACTAGGTCTACAGACAGAACCTAATTTAATCACTGGAGACGATACAGTGCCATTCCACTCTCCAGTCGACTCTTTCACGACGCCAGAGTAACCGCGCTTGGCATTGTCGTTGTGTCGGTGGTAGCCTGGCCTGACTCACACGTGATCGTACCCCTCCTGCAAGCAGAAGCTTCCCAATGGTCTTTGGGTGACACAGCAGATGCGATATGTGCCCTGATTTCGTCTCTGGATGATGTTTGGTCGGTCACCGTTATTCGCACAGTGCGTCGTCCTCGATGTACGTCTGTACTAAGCGGACGCCAGAACCTGGCCTAGAGTGTGGGAATGTTTCACAGACCACTGCTGAAAGCAGCAACTCATCTCCGATACACTGTGCCCAGCATGTGCAGCAATCCGTCGATACTTCCATACAGCTTCCCGCAGGGCTATAATGCTACCCCGTTCAAATGGCTGAAGCTGTTCAAAAAGATTTCGGGCTTGCAGCCGGTCGTCGTAAACTTCATTGCGCGATATTTCGGCTGGACAACTGCCAGCGTTCTTCAGGTGAGCCGAACGAGGACTGACGAAGACGTTCTCCGCTACGTCTTATATAGTGCGCTGATAGTACTGCCGCGCATGCGTTGCAGTCGCGGAGACAGACGGGCCATACCGCCCAGCGACAGCGCCCTCGCTGGTGGAACTGCAAGACTCAGCTGGCGTCGGTATTGTCGCTGGCCGCAGCTATCGACGTCTTCTGGCGTCTTCGTCTCGAGCAAATTTGGAGATGATGGCATTCCATGCGTTATTCAATCGGTAACTACTGTCATGGTTCATTAGATTTCCCGCAATGCATATTTCAACGGATTCTTTGATAATGGAGTCCCAAAAACTTGTTGCTGTGGCCAAAGTCGAAGTTTTGTCGTACTCCATTGAATATCCATTACAAATACAATAGCCCGCAACTGCAAACTTGCTGGGTTGCAGTAGGCGAGTGCAACGTTGATGTTCTGTACAACGCACTTCCACTGTACGCGTTGTCTGTCCTAAGTAGGCCATACCAAATTGATACGGTATTTTGTAAATTCCCGCCTTCCGCAGTAACAGATCATCCTTCACCGATCCCAGCAAATCCGAAATCTTAGAAGGCGGACGAAAAACCACTTTATATGAAAATTATTAAGAATTCTCGCTATCTCGACGGAGATAATTCCAACGAAGGGGTAGGAAAGCTAGGGACTTGGCTGGCGCGTTCTCCTCTTTATCCACTTCCCGGTTCTTGGCTCTAGCTGAGAATGCCCTATTAACTTGCCGGGTCGAGTATCCATTGTCTCTGAACACCGCCCTTAAATGTCCAAGTTCCTTAGGCAAGTTCTCTGCATCCGACACCGTATGTGCCCTGGGCCTTTTCAGCTAGAGCCAGGAACGCATAGAGAGGCCTCCAGAGCAATATCTGATCGGCGATGATCGTGACAAATGAATCAATAACATCACAACCCCTCAGTACGCACCTTAGTGCCACTGAAAGCAGTTTTTGATTGTGTTGCATTCTTTTCACTAAGGTGATCTTTTTACTACAGTCTGTTGTCGCAATAATACACTCCTGGAAATGGAAAAAAGAACACATTGACACCGGTGTGTCAGACCCACCATACTTGCTCCGGACACTGCGAGAGGGCTGTACAAGCAATGATCACACGCACGGCACGGCGGACACACCAGGAACCGCGGTGTTGGCCGTCGAATGGCGCTAGCTGCGCAGCATTTGTGCACCGCCGCCGTCAGTGTCAGCCAGTTTGCCGTGGCATACGGAGCTCCATCGCAGTCTTTAACACTGGTAGCATGCCGCGACAGCGTGGACGTGAACCGTATGTGCAGTTGACGGACTTTGAACGAGGGCGTATAGTGGGCATGCGGGAGGCCGGGTGGACGTACCGCCGAATTGCTCAACACGTGGGGCGTGAGGTCTCCACAGTACATCGATGTTGTCGCCAGTGGTCGGTGGAAGGTGCACGTGCCCGTCGACCTGGGACCGGACCGCAGCGACGCACGGATGCACGCCAAGACCGTAGGATCCTACGCAGTGCCGTAGGGGACCGCACCGCCACTTCCCAGCAAATTAGGGACACTGTTGCTCCTGGGGTATCGGCGAGGACCATTCGCAACCGTCTCCATGAAGCTGGGCTACGGTCCCGCACACCGTTAGGCCGTCTTCCGCTCACGCCCCAACATCGTGCAGCCCGCCTCCAGTGGTGTCGCGACAGGCGTGAATGGAGGGACGAATGGAGACGTGTCGTCTTCAGCGATGAGAGTCGCTTCTGCCTTGGTGCCAATGATGGTCGTATGCGTGTTTGGCGCCGTGCAGGTGAGCGCCACAATCAGGACTGCATACGACCGAGGCACACAGGGCCAACACCCGGCATCATGGTGTGGGGAGCGATCTCCTACACTGGCCGTACAGCACTGGTGATCGTCGAGGGGACACTGAATAGTGCACGGTACATCCAAACCGTCACCGAACCCATCGTTCTACCATTCCTAGACCGGCAAGGGAACTTGCTGTTCCAACAGGACAATGCACGTCCGCATGTATCCCGTGCCACCCAACGTGCTCTAGAAGGTGTAAGTCAACTACCCTGGCCAGCAAGATCTCCGGATCTGTCCCCAGTTGAGCATGTTTGGGACTGGATGAAGCGTCGTCTCACGCGGTCTGCACGTCCAGCACGAACGCTGGTCCAACTGAGGCGCCAGGTGGAAATGGCATGGCAAGCCGTTGCACAGGACTACATCCAGCATCTCTACGATCGTCTCCATGGGAGAATAGCAGCCTGCATTGCTGCGAAAGGTGGATATACACTGTACTAGTGCCGACATTGTGCATGCTCTGTTGCCTGTGTCTATGTGCCTGTGGTTCTGTCAGTGTGATCATGTGATGTATCTGACCCCAGGAATGTGTCAATAAAGTTTCCCCTTCCTAGGACAATGAATTCACGGTGTTCTTATTTCAATTTCCAGGAGTGTACAAGTATAGGCTGTAATAAAAAGTATTAGAAAGACAATTAATACTAAAGGGAACTGAATACTAGAGGGAGTTGACCACTAGATAATGACGGAAAGGAGAGGGATGGGAGTGGGGGAGAGGGGTGTGGGAAAGGGTCGGGGGAGAGGATTGGGGAGAGGAGAGAGACTCACTTGAGGATCTTGAAGCCGCCCTCGTCGCTGACGTACTCGACGTTGCGGCGGAGATAGCCGTCGCTGTAGGAGAAGGAGCCGCGCGTGCTGAGGCCGTCGCGCACCTCGGAGCGGTGCTGCGACTGGTCGGCGATGCCGTCGTCGATGTGCGTCTCGTACGAGTACTTGGCGTTGCGCGCCTGCTCCAGCGCCTCGCGCTCCAGCTGCTCCGCTACCAGCGCGCGCTCCTCCTTGGCGGGCGCCGCCGCCGCCACCGCCGCCACTGCCACCAGGACCACCTGCCGTGGCAGCCGCAACCACACGTCACCACACCACACTAAGGCTACCTCACTTGTGGATGGCCGGACAGCAGCATGGACGCAGCTTCTCCAAAATGTAAGTCTTACAGTACCGGGTATCAAAAAGTCAGCATAAATTTGAAAACTTAATAAAACCGCAGAATAATGTAGATAGAGAGGTAAAAATTGACACACGTGCTTGGAATGACATGGGGCTTTATTAAAATAGAAAAAAGTTTACAAAATGTCCGACAGATGGCGCTAGACAGCAAAACGTCAGTGACTGCGCATGACAATCGTGTATAAAAGGAGCTGTAATGAGAGAGAGAATCAGATGCGCCAGCAGTCGCAGCATGTTGATGCTACCTGAAAAGGCGCTTTTAGTGAAGCTGTATTATCAGAATGGGGAATGTGCTAGTTCAGCGTTACGATCCTATCGCCATAGGAAGGGGATTCGAACGGGTAAAGGTCCGTTGACAAATGCAGCTGTGAAGAGAATGATTTCGAAGTTCGAAGCCACGGGTTGTTTAGACGATAGACCCCGTAGTGGCCGACCGAGCACAAGGCGTAATGCTGCTGAGACAGTTCAGGAAGAAATGGAGACTGTAGCGGGTTCGTCTATGCACGGGGAAGTCAGCGCTCGTGCAGTCGTACGTCGCACCGGCATTCCGTACACTACTGTTTGGTTGGCACTTAGGCGTACCCTCCGATGCTATCCGTACAAAATCCATCGGCATCGTGAACTGTTACCTGGCGATTTAGTGAAGCGGAAGGCATTTGCGGTGTGGGCGTTTCAAAAGACGGTGGAAGATGACGATTGGTTGAGTACCGTGTTGTGGACCGACGGAGCTCATTTAACGCTCCGAGGGTCTGTCAACGCCCACAACTGCAGAATTTGGGCTACCAAAAATCCTAGAACTGCCGTGGAAACTCCATTGCACGACGAGAAAGTCACGATATGGGTTGGATTTCCCACATCTACCGTTATCGGGCCTTTTTTCTTCGAGGAAATGCGTGATTCTGGTTTTGTAACTGCTACAGTGCCGGATGAGAGGTAGGTCGATATGTTACAGAATCGCATCATCCCCAGCCTGGCTGATAAACACCTGCTGGAACGTACGATGTTTATGCAGGATGGCGCTCCACCCCATATTGCTAGGCGCGTGAAAGATCTCTTGCGCACGTCGTATGGTGATGATCGTGTGCTCAGCCGCCACTTTCGTCATGCTTGGCCTCCCAGGTCCCCGGACCTCAGTCCGTGCGATTATTGGCTTTGGGGTTACCTGAAGTCGCAAGTGTATCGTGATCGACCGACATCTCTAGCGATGCTGAAACACAACATCCGACGCCAATGCCTCACCATAACTCCAGACATGCTTTACAGTGTTGTTCACAACATTATTCCTCGACTGCAGTTATTGTTGAGGAATGATGGTGGACATATTGAGCATTTCCTGTAAAGAACCTCATATATGCTTTGTCTTAGTTTGTTATGCTAATTATTGCTATTCTGATCAGATGAAGCGCCATCTGTCGGACATTTTTTGAACGTTTGTATTTCTTTGGTTCTAATAAAACCCCATGTCATTCCAAGCTTGTGAGTCAATTTGTACCTCTCTATCAATATTATTCCGTGATTTATTCATTTTTCAAATTTATACTGACTTTTTGATCACCTGGTATATGATGAAAAGTATCCGCACATCCTATCTGACACGGAATTGACCGCTAGATATCACGAGATTGGAGCCGGTGGTACAAAAAGAGGCGGCGTGTACTGCGTCAGTAGAGAAACAGTAGTAGCTGAATGGATCAGTCAGGACAGGCTGTGTCTTCGAACGTGGATTAGTCGTTGGATGTCACCTGAGTAGCAGATACAGAAGGGACACAGCGATAAAGTCGACTGTTGGAGATGTGAAACTGGACTGGGAACGTGAAGGGACAAACACAACTAAACCAAGGCTAAGCAGATCTCGTGTACTGACGAACAGGGAGCGTCGAACACTGCCGAAGATGGCGACGAAAAATCGCGAGAGTTCAGCTAATGGAGTCACTCCTGAGTTCCAGACTGCTACCAGTAGCCCAGCTAGGACAGTGACTGTACATAGGAAATAAAAAGAACGGGATACAATGGTCGAGCAGCTGCCCATTGGCCACACATTTCTGTTCAAATCAAATGGTTCAAATGGCTCTGAGAACTATGGGACTTAACTTCTTGGCCGAGCGGTTGTAGGCGCTACAGTCTGGATCCGCGCGACCGCTACGGTCGCAGGTTCGAATCCTGCCTCGGGCATGGATGTGTGTGATGTCCTTAGGTTAATTAGGTTTAAGTAGTTCTAAGTTCTAGGGGACTGATGACCTCAGCAGTTAAGTCCCATAGTGCTCAGAGACATTTGAACCAACTTAACTTTTGAGGTCATCAGTCCCCTACAACTTAGAACTACTTAAACCTAACTAACCTAAGGACATCACACACATCCTTGCCCGAGGCAGAATTCGAACCTGCGACCGTAGCGGTCGCGCGGTTCCAGACTGTAGCGCCTAGAACCGCTCGGTCACCCCGGCCGATCACACATTTCTGTGCTCAATGCTAAGCGACACGTGAGTTAGAGCGACGCCACTGGACTGGGGATGACTGGAAACGAGTGATCTGGAGGGATGAATCACACTGTACCCTGTGACAATCCGATGGAAGAGTTTGGGTTTGGTGAATGCCTGAACAACCTTACCTTCCATCTCGTGTATTGCCAAGAGTGAAGTATGAAGGAGGTGGTGTTAAGGGTATAGGGGTGTTTTTGATGGACAGAGTGTGGTCCCCTCATTGCGCTTAAGAAAACGCTAAGTTGGGAAGGATATAGACCTATTTTACAGCGTTGTATGCCGCTTACAGTAGAATAAAACTCTTAAGACAATGGTTGTTTGTGCCACCGTGACAATGCACTCACTCACAAGGCAGCATCTGTGAGGCAATGGTCTGTGGACAACAACATTCCTGAAATGGAACGACCTGTCCAGAGTCCCGACCTGAACCCTAGGGAACATCTTCGGGGTGTGTTAGAACGCCAACTTCACTCCAGACCCCAGCATCCAACATCACTACCTTGTCCAGTTTCTACTCTTGACGAAGAATCGGTTGCTAGTTCTCAAGACATTCAGATACCTCACTGAAAGTGTTCATTCTGTCATAAAAGCGCAGGCTGACGCACCCTAATTAATGCCCACTAATAGATGTTCGGATATATTTGTCCAGCTAGTGTGTGTCTTATGCACTGCTCCACCTCACTAGATTGCTGTACCTATAAGAAAGTTTTGTTGCGCAGAGGAAGTTCCCCAGTCGCACAGGATTAGCCGAGCGGTCTCAGGCGCTTCAGTCATGGACTGTGCGGCTGGTCCCGGCGGAGGTTCCAGTCCTCCCTCGGGCATGGGTGTGTGTGTTTGTCCTTAGGATAATTTAGGTTAAGTAGTGTGTAAGCTTAGGGACTGATGACCTTAGCAGTTAAGTCCCATAAGATATCACACACATTTGAACATTTTTGGAGTTCCCCAGTGAACTGGCTGCAGTGTCATAACGCTAGGTGCAATCACTGTACACCGTCAGCCGCGTAAGGCATTAACGGCCCCTCATGCGTTCAATATTATTGTAAAAGCGTCAGTGCAATGTCTGTCCGAGGGCGCGTTTTGACGTATTGCCAGTATTAGAAATATAGACCACCAGTATTAATGGCCCCACAGAAATTCTCAATATTGTCAATATTCAAATGTTGACGGTTTGAAAATATTCGTCTTTCAGTTATTGACAGAGCTTGATGAATTAGCCACACCGCATTAATCTGCACTGTTTATGGTTTCAGTTCGTCTTTGTGCATATCATACAGCAGATCCAATTTTCTGAAGTAGTCTTTTAATACAAATCGTACGAATAGCCAATGCAGGGGTAGCCATTCAATGTAGCACTTAGGACGGTCACTGGAGGATTCATTATGGCATTGCTTTCTTTATTAATTTGAAAATATAACATTTTCTTGTTGAATTACACTGCAGTGTTGAAAACTATATCTGCTCCCAAAATTATGACAAGTAGAGGGCGTTTAAAAAAAGTCACAAATCCCTACAGGAGTCAGCACTGGTCAAAACTAAAAGAAAAGTTCCTACAGTTATATGTCCGGAAACGAATACCGGTTCTTATACGAAGTGGTTTACTTGTGACGATCAATGTGTAGTATTCGTTGGTGTAGCCTGGATTCATAAGAGATGGCATAGTAGATTACCACATACGCACTTATGAGTAGAGGCAAACACTGGAGCAATCATGGAGGTGAGACACCATGATTGCTTCATTATCAGTGTATGGACAAGAATTGTCGGTGAAAGATTCATAGGAACCGGCCTTGGGGCCGAGAGGTTTTGGGCGCTTCAGTCTCGAACCGCGCGACCGCTACGGTCGCAGGTTCGAATCCTGCCTTGGGCATGGATGTGTGTGATGTCCTTAGGTAGTTAGGTTTAAGTAGTTCTAAGTTCTAGGGGACTGATGATCACAGATGTTAAGTCCCATCGTGCTCAGAGCCATTTGATTTGAACTCATAGGATCATACACTTTACCAAACAGATTAACAGGTGCTGTGTACCATCGATTTCTGCGCGATATATCCAGAGAATGGCCGTCATTAGGTCGACATAATTTTTCCTATGTCACCGTGTAAATCGAAGATGTTTATTGGAAATTTGTCGTAAGGTCTTACGGGACCAAACTGCTGGGATCATCGGTCCATAAGCTTACGCACTACTTAATCTGACTTAAACTAACTTACACTAAGGACAACACACACACCGATGCCCGAGGGAGGACTCGAACCTCCGACGGGGGGAGTCGCGCGGACCGTGACAAGGCGCCTCAAACCGCTCGGCTACCCCGCGCGGCAACGGGATGTTTATCTTTGCCTTTGTACATATAAAAGTTTTTTTTCTTAAAATTATTGTATTAAGTTTATTTGAAAACTAGTGTTAACGAATATGTTCACTTAACACTCGAACTTCGTGGACGAGGTTTTCGGCAACTGATAACAGGCTGACATACGGAAGACTGATGCTTTTAGGTCACCTAGTATCCCGCTGTCAGTGGTTGCAACGAGACGGCCCTTACGTTATTGACTTCGGATCTCCATTTCGTAGTAATGGAACAGTGGGCGATACAGCATCACAAATTCTCATAATATACCATTGTCCTAAATACTGAGCCAGTCGTTGCATCTCGGCAGATACTTTTTCACGCTTTTAATTGAACAGCTCCAAATCGCAATATGATCGTGCAATGACTTACATCTTTCTGAACAACAAGAACGTTCTCAAGAAGAAGGCATCACGATCTTATGAAGAAAGCGTGGACACTTGAAAACAAACCATTGAGACAGAGGCAATTATCAGCAGTCAGATACAATACGTGTGTCAACATGCACACTGTTTACGGATGAGGCCGCAGTCAGGGGGGGGGGGGGGGGGGATGTGTTTGGAATGAAATTCCCAACTGTCTGAATTGCTGGTGGATCATCAGATCAAAGATACGCACTTACAACAACGAGAACAGTTTATTGTGCGTATGCAACTGGTCTTTGAAGTCGACCTAAGTGCAATACTATTCATGAACGATGAGGCACATTTTTCACTTAAATGATCAATTAACAAACAGAACTGGCGTGCTTGGACCCTTGAATAGCTTTGCATATTTCATGAAACCCCTGTTCACCATTCACGTGTGCATGAGTGATACGCCGTAGCTGCTGTTAGCATTATCTCCACTTTTTTGTTTTGTTTTTTAGGACAGCATAACAGTGACAGTGAAATCCGAAAGATTCGTAAGCGTTCTGCCAGAACTGAGGAGACGACGGATGAACACGATGATTGTTTATTTCCAACCACACTTTTTGGTTTGTGGTTTTGTTGTGAAGGTATTTGAAAGAACGTTTTAGTGTTAACAAATCCCAAATGTTAATGAAGTTGAAAGCTGCCATTAAAGAAGAGGTGGTTTTGATTGGTCTAAGGAATAATTCCTGGCAGAGGGTTAACCCTGTATTCAATAGAATGGCCTCCATTAAGTTGACATAATTTTTCGTAAGTGACCATGTAAATGGAATAAAAGATGTTAATATTTGTTTTTGTAGAAACGAATGTTCTTTTTCTTTAAATCAACAGACTAGGTTTACTTGAAAATTGTTCTCGTAGACCACCCTGCAGTACGAAAAAGACAAGCAATCTTTTATGTGTTTGATCTCTTAACTCTTACACAAACCGAGAGGTGGAAGTATTTTTTTTTTCTTTAAATGGAACGATATACTTTTACGGGATGGCGCAAGAAAAATTTCACCATTTTGTTTTTGAATAAACACTTGGTTGTCAAGGCAAACTCAAAAGAATATATACTACCGTGAATAGCACTCTGTGGACAATTGTTCTAGCTCAGCACATGCGCGATATGTCCACCATTTTGATTCCTAACTTCCTTCACAGGAACACTGCTGTTAGCGATAATCCTACGGGGCACGTCTTCCGTGATTTCACAGCAAGCTTGAAGAATAAGGCGTCTGAGCTCCATTAAGCCGTGAGGACGTTTCGAGAAATTATTTCTTGTAGGTGACCACAAAGGAAGAAGTCACACGGTTTGAGAGTAGGACTATTGGGGGCCAAATTTGCCTGTCATTGAAACGACCTGGAAATCTGAGTGAAATGATCGCATGTCGAAACACTCGTGTAAGAAATCCAACACATTGTTGACAGTGGTCTTGCTCCGACTTGCATGAACCACTGTGTGTTAGAGGACAACGCAGTAGCAGAAAGCTGTGGAACGAAGTTATTGTGGAGCATGCACAAATAATGCGCACTGTTCATAGTTTCCTCACAGAAAAAAGGTCCAGTAAGTTCGTGACTAGAAATTGCGGCCCACACCGTAATCCTCGGAGCATGATGCTGCCGTTCATGAAGCTCCTGCAGATTTTCAGAAGCGCAAAAGCGTACGTTTTGTTTGTTAATCACACCGTCCAAATGAAAGTGCGCCTCGTCTGAAAACCAAACCTTTTTAAGTGTTTGTTTCCTATCCTCCGCCCAGTGGGCAAACGGTAGACTGTGCAGTTTGTGTTCTGCAGTAAGCTTCTGAGCAGAGGTCATCTTGTACGGGGACATTCGGGGGTCACTTTTAATAATCCGTTGAACGGAGCGTCCAGATGTGTCCGGTTGCACAGAGGCCTTTCTGCACAATTTTCCGGGACTTTTCTGTAGAACAAATCGTATCGCATCAGTATTCTCCGAAGAATAAACATGCATCGACTGAGGCCGCTTCGCTTCCAGTACTGATTGTGATTGGATCTTTGGTAAGGGACTCACTCACCGCGTTGTTTCGTGAAAAAGTAACACAGCTGTCGATAGTTGCTGCGTTGTAAGACGTCAGTTGTCTGCCATGTTGTAAACACTAGTCTCTAAGGACGGTATCGTGAATTCACGTCATTTGGTAACTTATTTGTTTCTGCAAGCTCTCCTGCTACTGTTCTTCAGATACTCAACAGGATATCTAGTGCGACTCATAAATTATGTTCGAAACAAAGTGTCGCACATTTACTGCACAAGCCTGTATAAAGGCATTGTGGAGCTCTTGAAAAGCTTCTTAGGATTAAACGGCTTGTTAATGTTGGAGGTGAAACTTTTGGCGAATGAGAGAGATGTGATAAAATTGATAGGCTTGGCGGACGGATTTGGCTATTGGGGTGCAAACAGCGTCAAGTGGGACTCACATGCCACTCGTCATCGTTCTATGCAGCAGAAAGCGAAGCCTAGATTACTACGATGAAAAGTATTTCCTTTTGACCGTTCTTTGCATTACATAGGTACAGAGTAAACTACGACTTTGTGTGGTTTAAACTTTATGCTAGCTTCTAGCGTGTCAGAAAGGGCATAGGAAAACTATTTCAGAGCTGTGTACGCAGTCGTGTTTAAGCAAACAGCTTTTATGAAAATGTGTATATAGAATAAATCTTAATGCAACGTGAAGCCTGTCATGAGAGCTCCACTCGCCTTCGAATTTGAGTTCATTTATCGCAGTTCTTGCTAAAAGTTTCAACGCCAACATTAACAAGCGGTACATCATAACACGCGGCTTCTGAAGAGCCTTCCAGTGCTGTTCAAATGTATATTGTTCCATTAATATATATATATATATATATATATATATATATATATATATATATATATATATTCTTCACTGTCTCGCTTGATACACGTATTAAGAGAATTAAAGAACAGAATAAAATTAAGTGCGCCTTGCATGCTAAACTTTTTCCGAAAACCTCTTTTTGATATATAAAGCCATTCGTGAAGTTAAAGAGGTATTCCATCTGACGAGACTCATTCGTTTTCATAGGGCTGCTTCACTCACTGAGTGCTAGAGCTTAAAGCTGGTAAATTCCTAATATCGCTGACCTGCTGACAGTAGAGGGAAAATCTTATTGGTATCTCACCAAACCGACAACTTACAGATTTAGTACACGCTAGCAGTGAGGGTAAGTAATCCACAAATTTCCAGATTGGCGAGAAGTCGTGACATGGAAGATTGCTCTCCGTATGACAGTCATTGTGTGAACCTCTGTGAAGAGCCCAGGGAATGTTGCCCGGTAACTTACTTAGCAACGTCAGCGCCTACCATCTCGTAACAAGATTCCTGGAGCGCTTCACAACAGCGGCCATACGGAGGACATCAAAACAGCCCTACAGCACCGAAAAACATTTCCGCTATGCGGCGACAACAGTCTCCCGGAATCATCCTGTGGAGAGACACTCTTATGTCATCGTTGTCTTCAAAAATATATAATTAGCCGTCGGCGTTAATGTTGCGTCTGTAGCTATTAATATAGTCAGGGAGAACAAGAAAAACAGAACCTCCCATTTCAAACATTGTAAGCTTTGTGATGGATAGCATTTTGTCTGGTTGTTGCAAGGTTTGTGGCTCAAAATGGTTCAAATGGCTCTGAGCACTATGGGACTCAACTGCTGTGGTCATAAGTCCCCTAGAACGTAGAACTACCTAAACCTAACTAACCTAAGGACATCACACACATCCATGCCCGAGGCAGGATTCGAACCTGCGACCGTAGCGGTCGTGCGGTTCCAGACTGTAGCGCCTTTAACCGCTCGGCCACTCCGGCCGGCGTGCAAGGTTTGTGATGGACAACATTTCTATCTAGTCGTTATTACGAACGTAAATATTTTGACCTGCTTTAGAGGCTGTTGGCGAACGTACTGAAATGTTGAGGTATAATCTATCTACTTTACTCAGGGTAAAATGTCAAGCGTGTCATCACTTAAAACTTCCGCGCTAATAGGCGGTGGCCGATGTATGAAACTTTCTCGTAACGTTTTCTCTCCGACTGCGGAAGACATATTCAGATGTAAAAGGCCGAACACTGTATGTAAATAGTGCATTTACGTCTCAAAAATGTGCCTTAAATTTTAACACCTAACTGTTCATTAGAGACGAAACTTAGATCGGTTGGGACAAAGACAAGAACAAGCTAGGATGACTAGATGTTGGTCTCGACGTTAGTCCACACAACTGCGAGTCTATTGTTTTAAGTGTCCCATCAATCAGTCCAGGCCGGATGAATGTGATCAGTGGTTGTATTTTAGAAGAGTTACTGAAATGAAAGGTAAGATGACGATGAACTCCCGAATCTTGCACATAAGCTACACCTCTCAAAAAACACAAAGGAAGGAGGCGCTGCGAAAAGTTTAGGGACTTCCAACGTGGAACGTTATCACACAATCTGGTAATAAACTTTATACCATCACATCTCTTTCCTTACTCAGAGAACTGCTGGGGCGGAAGTTTAATCCATTCTACGATTCGAACTAGTTTTCTCTTGGTCTAGCACCACAACTTTTGAGCGCATAAGCGGCTTCGGTTATGGCGCTCAGCAATGTAGATGTAAAGACGAGGGCCTTTTTTTACTTACGATACTATAAAAAACCTTGTAGCTTTCTATAGCACGTACATTTGCCACTCACGAACACATGATGTGAGTGAAGAACATAACGATGATTGGAAAACAAGAAGTGACGAGGAAATCTACGAAAATATTCAGAAAATATCGGAAGTAATGGCAAATTGAAGATTAACCTTCTTTGCACAGCTCTATAGAATGAATGAGAACAGACTAACGAAACAAGTATTCCTATGTTTCTGGAGAAAGAAATCGACAATAGCATAATTACAGAAATCAGAACAAGCAAGAAACAACATCAGAGAATCGGTAATAAAATGAAAAAGAAGACTTCTAAGAATCAAATACTAAATTTAGAAGGCTTTCAAGACAGAAGAAACAATTAATCAGGAGCAACATGGACAGGAGAAAAGAGAAGACAGCATGAAATGAGATTAAAACGTACTGGAAAAATAGGAAGCGACAAAGCAAGAAGAGGAACTGAAGGAATGATCTCAGTTCGTCAATACGATTTTTTAAAGAATTTTATTCTTTCATAAATCTGTCGGTGCACAGGGATTACAGGAAATTTGTTAAGAAGTAGCTTCGTTGCGTCAGTCTCTTATCATTGTACTGCACACCTATAATCACGAAGTGGGTGCGCAATACAAAAAGCAGTGCCATTCAGGAGACGAGGTAAATAAATATATTGTATGTGAAGAATTTCATTTTGTGTACATCAGCTGCAGTTATTTATGATTACGCCGTGTGGCTAGGGCCTCCCGTCGGGTAGACCGTTCGCCTGGTGTAAGTCTTTCGAGTTGACGCTACTTCGGAGACTTGCGTGTCGATGGTGATGAAATGATGATGATAAGGACAACAGAACACCCAGCCCCTGAGCGGAGAAAATCTCCGACCCAGCCGGGAATCGAACCCGGGCCGTTAGGTATGACATTCCGTCGCGCTGACGGCTCAGCTACCAGAGGCGGACATTATTTATGATAATAATAAATAATTTCAAAAAAGGGCAGCTGATGTGCATACATTGAAGTTCCTCAGATATCTTACAGCTGTCGACGATCTCGTGCAGAAAACATTAAATTTAATGCGTAATTAATGCAAGAGAAAAGAAACACTGTGTATACGGGGTGTCCCAGGAGGAACGGTCAATATCCAGGGATATGACAGCCCAACTATCATTCGAAGCAAAATAGTCCAGTCAACATGAGCTCTAAAGTACATATACCTTAAGAGCTCAAAAATGGCTCTGAGCACTACGGGACTAAACATCTATGGTCATCAGTCCCCTAGAACTACTTAAACCTAACTAACCTAAGGACATCACACAACACCCAGTCATCACGAGGCAGAGAAAATCGCTGACCCCGCCGGGAATCGAACCCGGGAACCCGGGCGTGGGAAGCGAGAACGCTACCGCACGACCACGAGCTGCGGACCCTTAAGAGCTGCGAGCACTTGTTAACATTCGAAACTGTGAAACAAATCTCTTCTACTACAAGCTCTTTGTTTTGCATACTTTGCGAGATAGTAGTATGAACCAAACAAAACAATAAGTCTAGTAAACATGGGCTCTAAATTGTGTGTCTCGATGAACAGACATTGTTGACGTTTGACGACTGTCAGACAGCATTTCGAAATAAATTCGATGAATGCAGATAACTTGGCTTCAACTGTGATAGGTATAGATGTACTACGTATTGGTGATGTATTGAACATTTGCCAGTATAAGAAAATGACAGGAAAAGTGGAACACCAGGAAAGAGATGCGGATAAGGGGAACGAGAACTAGTCAGAAGAGAGAATATCTTTTAGAGGGAGGAAAAGATACGAAAGCACTGGCAACTGGGACGAGATTAAGCTGGGAAACGTGTTGGAAGCGCAGGTAGCGAACGGGCGGTACTCACGAGTGTGATGAGCTGCATGTCTGCCTCGGATGTCGCGTCTCTGGCTGTGTGGCCTTCGGGCGCTGCCTTAAGTAGCCCCGGGCTGTTTGCCGCATCCCCTGTGACGACTCGCTTTCTCTCGCAGCTCTTCCTGTCTCCCCACCACCGACCTCCGGCTGACCTTCAATATGTGTCCCATTATCAATCACCTTTTAACTAATTTACGTATCTTACGGCAGTAAACTTGAAATAGAATCTCGTTATAGGAGTAACGGGAAGCCTCCGAATGGCAGTAGGTGCTCCAGATGTCACATTCACTGTCGGAAAGGTACAAGTACGCTTCGGTCGACCTGCGGAAGGTTTATGAGCGACATCGAGGATTTACAGACACTGAGAGACACAAAGTCACGGGATTCAGATCTGTAGTTTGAAAGTGCTCGCATGCGTCTTCGTTCTTACCATATCGCATCCCGCCAAGAACAGCGACACGACGCAAAAAAGCAATACTTGAGAAAAATCGACTTAGAGAATTCTATAAAACTTTAATATAAGCGTCCATTAAATTTCAAGTAAGTAATTTTGCCAGTAAATTCCATTTTAGTCTGTGCAACAGCAACATGGACATGAGGTTCTGTTTTCGGTGAATGTGAGGTGTTATCGGATAATTACTAATTAATTATTTGAGTTGTATATTTTTCATGATTTTCTAAAAACTCTTTCGTTTTTGTTATGACCTGTCACTGGTCACTTTTACACGCTATATACCGTATATTTTTTTCACTTATTGTAATATAAAACAACATTCAAATCTCCATCAGGCAAAATAAATGCTTAAGATAAAAAAACAAGTTGAAATTGTTGTATTAGCAAAATATAAAATTCGAAAATGTAATTTATGAAGATTAATACAATTTAGTAGGGAACATCAATTAGATACAGTTTAAGAAACACAATTTGCAGTAACATAGAATCATACATGCCCTTATATAATATAGGAATATAGCCGAGAAAAGGAATTCACTATGAACTTTCTTCACGGGAGAAATTTCCATGTCTTTCTTCCACGCTGCAACGAACGAAATTCCGTAATATGTACAACAGCTGTAGTCGTCAAAACACAAGTACTGTATATAAACACAGACATTGTAATAATCAGTGATATTAAAAACTACATAAAACTTACCTTATACATGAAAAATTTCGCAACTCAGAGCGTGCTGCCCTTCTTGAAGGAGCCAAGCAACGTTGACGTGACTCGGTTCTTGCTGTGGCGAATCATTAAGCAGCCTACGCAAAACTGACACAATTGCCCTGAAGTGAACAAATTGTGAGTTATAGATGTGAAGTTGGGGCACTTCACACGTTTATTTCTGTGACAAATACTAAAAATTGTCGTTTTTTAACTTGTGTGACTTTTCTTGCCGGGGTGCGATATATCTACATACACATATTCCTCTCTGCTACGCAAAACACTGTGAAGTGCATGCAGAAGCATACTTTGCATTGTACTATGTAATATATTATGGCTTCTTCTGTTTCCACTCGCGTATGGAACACTGGAAGAATGGAAGCGTAAGCCCTTCTGTGTGCACAGTAATTACTGCTGTCTTGTCAACGGTCACTATGGGAGAAAAATGTAGGGAGTTGCATATTCCTAGATTCCTGACCTAATGCTAATTCTTCAAACACTGTCAAATACAATTATAGCGAGATACTTACCGTCAGTTTTTAGGGTAGCTTGCCAATGAATCCGCTTTAAAAAAAGATTTTTTTATCTTAAATCAATATTTAGAGTTTTTGAAAAAATGGTGGTTAAAAGAACTGCATGGAACATCAAGAAGTTGTTTCAAAATCAAGTTCAAGATCTCTCGATGTGCGTCCACTCCCAGTTACACGCTGTTTACAGTCGTCAATGTTGTCAATATACTCCTGTTCGAGAACCATGTACTACAACTGGTTTTTCAAGTAGAAAGCCCTGTTAGAAGATACTCTTTCCCATACTATTCTGTTTCCTTTGTATATCTTTGGTTCTCGAGCCTTGTTTTCCCTATAAACGTTTCTGTAATTCGAGCTGCTGCTATTTTGTCATTCTCAGAAGTCATTAAACCTGCAATTTGTTTTAATGTGGGACAGTTAGCAGGTGTGAAGTTCTAGAGTTATTCTGGGCTTAATATGAGACAGTCACCATTAGCAGTTGATTCCATGAGAGTGGCCGAAGCTGAAAAGTGGCTTCTTCAGGCAACTAAAGACTCCAGAATAATAATGAGAAACAAGGAAAGGAAGACTGAAGACGAGGAACATGTAAACCAAGATGATTATGCAAGTGGAGTGTATTAGGAACAGAAGAGATGAGTCATGGATCAAATATAACTTTGAAATGAATTTCCCCATAGCAAAATTTTCTGACGTGTTTATTTCATGCACAAAAAGTCTATTTGAGATAGAGATCTGAAATTTTTGGGGATGTTTCAGACATAAACATTTCTAGAATAAAAACTTGCTGCTGAAATGTCATTATTGTAATCTGCTTTTTAGATAGACGTGTTGTTAATGTGTAATTGATGTCTCTAGCATCTAAGTAAGATAATTACTCAGTGCACAGATCTCAATTATGGACCGGCATACAAAACTGTAAATTACTGATCTTCACAAAAAACTGTAATAAAGTCAACGTGAGAACGAATATTATTAACTGTATGCCAAAACGTTCAGCGAGAAACACTCCTAATGTCCTACAATTTTCATCCAACTAAGAGTTCACGTTTGTTTTTTAGATATCGTCGTGTAAACGTTACGAAAATTGGTAGTACTTTCCCAGGCATCCACAGGAAAGTCATCTTAAGTATATGCCACTTCAGGTTTTTACGGCATCTCCGTGAGCCCCCTCTCCCCCCTCCCCTCCCCTGCACAGGTGAAATAAATCTGTGACCATACGAGCTGCCCTTCTTTGTACACGTTCAATACTCAGTGACTGACCTGTGTGGTATGGGTCCCACATACATGAGCAGTATTCTAGGATGGGTTCCGCGAGAGTTTTGTGAACAGTATTCTCTGTAGAATGATTGCGTTTCCGCAATATCGTACCAGGTCTGCCATCTCAAAAATTTTTGACAAAATTGTCCGAAGTTTTGCAAGCGTCTTTAATATCATAAAGCAAAGTTGCTTTCTCGATGGGTATCGTGGCCAAAAAAAGGAAGTGCATGTTCCACGAGTACTTCCGTGAAGCATGTATACGTAATGTATGAAAAAATGTCATAATGTTTGCCAGGTTTCGTATCTCAACCAGTAAAAACAGAATCCTCATATGATTGCTTCGTTGTCTGTCTGTCTGCCTGTCTGTTGAGAACCATTTTTTCTCAGGAACTGATAGACATATCAAGTTCACTTTTATGTCACACACGGCCCCTTCCCAGCGTAAAAATTTTAACCTTCTAAGTTAATAAATCAAAAGATACGGCCATTTACGTCACAAATTCTTGTACTCGCGAACTTACTCATCAGAACCTATAGCATCGATTCCATTGACCTAGAATCATGAAATTTGACAAGAGGCCAAGTTTAACACTTCAATTAAAGGGAAAAAAGGGAAAAACATCCGACAATAGTTCATCTGTAATCATATCTCACGAAAAAAATTTCTTTTCACATTTTTCATCCGTCTGTCTGTCCGTCTGTTAAGACCCCTTTCTTTTTCTGGAACGGTTTGGCATGTCAGGTTCAGATTTGCCACACACTAAAGTCAACGGCCCCGTGGCGGTGTAAAGTATCTAAGCTTCTAAGCCAGTGCAGTGAGCAAATGCGGTCTTTTATCTCACCTATTTTGATACTTGCAAATTCACTCATTAAAACGTACAGGTTACGTTCCGTTGACCCAGAATCATGAAATTTGATAAGAAACAAGATTTCACAATGCAAGTAAGGGGAAAAATCCTAAAATCATTACATTGTAACTATATCACGCAAAAAATATCTTTTTGCCATTAGCACATACGCTGCATTCATCATCTGTCAAAAGCACAATAGGACAAATATTACTGCAAACAAACATGAAACGTAAATTTTAATCATGTTCCATTAAGTAAATTAAAAATATTTTAATAGGTCTCCTCTCTCTACATATATAAACTGGTGACCCCTATTCGCTTGTTTATGTATGTAACGACTAATCTCAGGAACTACTGTAAAGGTTTTGGCACGGTCTTGGAATTCCCGGGACCGATATTGATAACAGACAAAAATCATCGAGATCCTCGATTCTCACAATGGACGAACTATCTGTATACAAAATGAAGTTTGCACAGAAGCCTCAGTGCGTGGGTCCTACTCGTATTTGGCCAATTTTTGAAAGTTAAACGATCTTTGTTAGTAATATTTTATAAACGATTTTTAATTAAGACTTTATATTTATAATTGAAACTAGATTCCTGCGTCCTGCGTCCATGCATAAGAAATAAGGAATAGTGCATTAAAAAAAATGGTTCAAATGGCTCTGAGCGCTATGGGACTTAACTTCGGAGGTCATCAGTCCCATAGAACTTAGAACAAGTTAAACCTAACTAACCTAAAGACATCACACACATCCATGCCCGAGGCAGGATTCGAACCTGCGATCGTAGCGGTCGCGCAATTCCAGACTGTAGCGCCTAGAATCGCTCGGCCACCACGACCGGCTATTTTTCATAAAAAATGACAATTAGATATGTAAATTAGCATTTAGTTGATGAATTTTATATTTAAATGACGTTGGTATTCTAACTAAACGGGAAACAACATAAGAAAGTGAATGTAACGATCCAGCAATTACCAGTCTCGAGCGGAACCGATTTTTTTTCATCTTTATGCATTTTACACTTCATGTAAATGCTCTCGTAGAACATAGACCGTTGTTTAAAAAATCGCGTCGGACAGGAACTGCACCCAGTAACCCTACAGGCAATACATGCATTCTACCAGAGAGCCACACTGCCTGTCGAAGTAACGTGACGATACTTTATAGTATTAAAGACGCTTAGAAAACCTCAAAGTCGATTTTATGGAGAGCTTGTGAGAGTTGCATTTGTCGGATTTATATTTGACTTCTGAACTTCAGCACTATAAGTCTAAAAATCTCTTTGCCGTGTGGTATCCTTGTTAGCCTATGCGAGCGTTGTGTTTCATATCTCTGCAAACTGTATTACAAAGGTATTTGTACAAGGGGCGTTCAGTAAGTAATGCGATACATTTATTTTCTGAAAGCAGATTGGTTTTACTCAGGATTCCAATACACCATGCCATTCCCCACTCTTATGGCTGCAAAACCCTATTTTTCTACGAAATCTCCAGTCAATATGACTGCCTTCCGCCACATTACTGGAAGTGCCTGTATGCCCGCGTGGTACCACTCTAGTGGTCGACGTCAAAGCCAACGTCTTGTTGCATCAATAACCTCTCCATCAGCCTCATACTGCTTCCTGCGGAGTGCCTCCTTCATAGGACCAAACAGATGGAAGTTGGAAGGTGCGAGATCCGAGACGTAGCTTGGATGAGGAAGAACAGTCCAGTGAAGCTGTACGAGGTCCTGCTGGGTACGCAGACTTCTGTGAGACCTTGTGTTGTCGTAGAGAAAAACTCCTTCCGAACAGGCCATGAGTTCACAAAGGTACCGACCGGCCGTCGTGTCATCCTCAGCCCACAGGCGTCACTGGATGCGGATATGGAGGGGCATGTGGTCAGCACACCACTCTCCCGCCCGTATGTCAGTTTCCGAGCCGGAGCCGCTATTTATCAATCAAGTAGCTCCTCAGTTTGCCTCACAAGGGCTGAGTGCACCCCGCTTGCCAACAGCGCTCGGCAGACCGGTGGTCACCCATCCAAGTGCTAGCCCAGCCCGACAGCGCTTAACTTCGGTGATCTGACGGGAACCGGTGTTACCACTGCGGGTGGCAAGGCCGTTGGCGTTGTCATGGAGAAGGAGAAGGTAATTCGTATTTTTGTAGCAACGAACACGCTGATGTTGTTTCTTCAATTTCCTGAGGGTAGCAGAATACATTTCTGAGTTGATCGTTGCACCGTGATCGAAGACATAAAACAAAATAAACCCTTCAGAGTTCCGGAAGATCGTTACAATGACTTTACCGGATGAGGGTGCGGCTTTGAACTTTTTCTTCGAACGAGGGATGGTGTGGAGCCACTCCATGGATTACCGTTCTGTTTCCCGTTAGAAGTATGAACCCATCTTTCATCACCTCCTGTGACGATGTTCGACAGAAGTTGTCACGATCAGCCTTGTAACGCGCAAGCAATTTGGCACAGATGGTCCGCCGTTGTTCTTCGTGGTCTTCTGCTAGGCGGCGAGGAAACCAGCAGGCACACACTTCTGAGTACCCCAGCTAGTGGACGAATGTGGCAGCACTGCCGATAGAGACGTCCAGTATGCAGTGTCAGCACTACCAACAGAGACGTCCAGTTGTGGATCGAGGTGTTTGATTGTGGTTGGTCGATCACCTCGAATGAGAGTGTCCACACGTTCCAACACTGCAGGAGTCACAGCTGTGTGCGGCCGACCGGGACGCAGGAGATGGGACAAGTTTCCGTGACCTTGTTGCAGTGATGACAGAGGCCTTCTCCAGCGACTCACGGTGCTTTTTTTCACTGCCAGGTCTCCCTAGACATTCTGCATCCGTACATGAATATCTGCGATATTCTGGTTTTCCACCAAAGGAAACTCAATTGTAATCCCTACTTGGAACGCACCTCCGTTACATGTGCCGTTTTGAAAGCTACGTGTAGCGCCGACACTTCACGGACCTTCACGAAACAATAGGGCATTAGGCAGGAATATTCCACGACGTTCCACAACGAATTCTGCATTTTTTCAGCCGAAACTGCATGGGAAAAAAGTGTGGTGCTTATTGAATGCACCTGGCTGATTCCAATTCCAAATCTTCGATCCAGTAGTCATAGGATACGTTTTTTTGTTTTGTCAAGAGCATAATTTATATTTGCAGTGCGGACTGGCTGTTCTTATACGAGTTGCAATGAAAATTTCTATTCTTATCAACAGCCATTATGTATTTTAAATGACTTCATGTTAGTCCTCTTTTCAGAAAAATTACAAACGATTTCAGTGTCACTTATACGGAGCGTTAGACAGGGTTGGACAAGAATGGAGGACGATATTAATATGGCCTTACTTATGGAACGATCCCATTCGCCTCAGGTGAA
The DNA here is from genome assembly GCF_021461385.2 of Schistocerca piceifrons. Taxonomy (NCBI): domain Eukaryota; kingdom Metazoa; phylum Arthropoda; class Insecta; order Orthoptera; family Acrididae; genus Schistocerca; species Schistocerca piceifrons. The sequence continues at coordinate 314,426,339 of NC_060139.1, read as the reverse complement.
TAGAAACATCTTGCGAATCCTGTGTACACTATGTGATAAAAAGTATCCGGACACCTGGCTGAAAATGACTAACAAGTTCGTGGCGCCCTCCATCGGTAATGCTGGAATTCAGTATGGTGTTGGCCCACCCTTAGCATTGATGACAGCTTCCACTCTCGCAGGCATACGTTCAGTCAGGTGCTGGAAGGTTTCTTGGGAATGGCAGCCCATTCTTCACGGAGTGCTACACCGAGGAGAGGCAACGATGTCGGTCGGTGAGGCCTGCCACGAAGTGGGCGTTCCAAAACATCCCAAAGGGGTTCTATGGGATTCAGGTCAGGACTCTGTGCAGGCCAGTTCATTACAGGGATGTTACTGTCGTGTAACCACTCCGCCACAGGCCGGCATTATGAACAGGTGCTTAATCGTGTTGAAAGATGCAATTGCCATCCCCGAATTGCTCATCAATAGCGGGAAGCAAGAAGGTGCTTAAAACATCAATGTAGGCCTGTGCTGCGATAGTGCCACGCAAAACAACAAGGGGTGCAAGCCCCTCCATGAAAAACACGACCACACCATAACACCACCGCCTCCGAATTTTACTGTTGGCACTACACACGCTGGCAGATGACTTTCACCGGGCTTTCGCCATACCCACACCCTGCCATCGAAGCGCCACATTGTGTACCGTGATTCGTCACTCTACACAACGTTTTTCCACTGTTCAATCGTCCAATGTTTACGCTTCTTACACCAAGCGAGGCGTCGTTTGGTGTTTACCGGCGTCATGTGTGGTTTAAGAGCAGCCGCTCGACTATGAAATCCGTTTTCTCACCTCCCGCCTAACTGTCATAGTACTTGCAGTGGATCCTGTATGATGGTATGGATAGACGTCTGCCTATCACACATTACGACCCTCTTCAACTGTCGGAGGTCTGTCAGTCAACAGACTAGGTCGGCCTGTACGCTTTTGTGCTGAACGTGTCCCTTCACGTTTCCAGTTCACCATCACATCGAAAACAGTGGTTCAAAGGATGTTGAGGAGTGTGGAAATCTCGCGTACAGACGTATGACACGAGTGACGCCCAATCACCTGACCACGTTGGAAGTCCGTGAGTTCCGCGGTGCGCCCCATTCTGCTCTCTCACGGTGTCTAATGACTACTGAGGTCGCTGATATGGAGTACCTGGCAGCAGGTGGCAGCACAATGCACCTAATATGAAAAACGTATGTTTTCGGGGGTGTCCGGATACTTTTAATCACATAGTGTATGTGTGCCAGGACAGTCTTGATACTCTGCAAATACCGAATACAAATTTTATTTCCGCAGTGCCACATGACTAGAATCAGGACTTTGTCTTCCACACACATCTTTATCTATTTACGTTTGTCCTAGATATAATTAATATTACGTCCTAAATATTTAAATTAAAGTAGTGTATGGTGGCATTAATACATGTAATTATTTGTTATCTACATCTGCATTTTCCTTGAAATGCCGTTAGACTGGTTTTACTTCTTGAAAAGCGTGCAATACTTAGCGGACTAGACTAGTATTCGAGACAGTAGAGTTCAAATGCGCGTCCGCCCATCTGGATGTAGGATTTCTGTGATTTACTAAATCGCTACAAATACCGGATTACTATTTGAAGGCGAACGGATGACATATATTCGTTGAAAAAGCTCTGGGATAGAGCACAGCATCTATTATGAAAACGAAACAGTGGAGACTAGAGGAACCAATTCTATAGTACTGGTCTAATGTTTAGATACTGTATCAGTCAGTGAAGTAAACCTTTGTACACCCGTAAATTATTATTTCCAGCCTACCATCAAAGATTAGTCTCTTCCAACTCCTTCTTCTTCTTTTGACATGTAGTGGGCTTTGTAACTTGTTATGGCTCCTACTATTTATTGAAGATTTTGCTCTTTCCATTTCTTACCCTTAACGTACCAATGGTCTTTAGAACTTTGATTGACTTGCGTTTATCGTTTTGGGAATCTGGGTGTGACCCATTCTGTCTACATGATTCATTGGCTCTGTTCTACACTCTTGAATGTGAACTTATGTACTTTGTATTTGTAATTCTGTCTTTATGTCTACATTACTTTTCCCCTCTGCTTGTGTTCCCTGACTTTTTTCTCGAAAAGTTCGTATCCCCTTTTCCTTTCTTTCTTCTCTTCTTTTTCGTAGGACTCCGTATCTTAACTTCCATGTAACAGAAAAGGAATAGTCATAGTTCTTAGTATGTGCCACTTGTGTAAATGGATGTTGTTAATTTTGATTTCAGTATTCACTTCTATTCCTCTAAATTCTATGACATTACAGTTTTTGATCGAGACTTTAAAGTTGTACTCAGCAGCTATTAAGGTAAGCTCATGACCTTTTCTCAGTTAGGAATACCCACCGCCAGATATTATTATTTGATCTTAAGCATACGAAACAGCTGTTAAATGCCCGTTATTATGTTAAATTCAGTGTTTAATACTTAATCTCCAGTATAGGTGGACACAAAATGTCTTCTGTATGAAAGCTTAAAAGTCCACTAAGGCGAAAAAGCGACGCATCGCTAAGGACTTATCCAAATGGAAATCGGTAGGTGTGATCTACACATACAGACAATTTTAGAAAAATTGGATGATTTATTCAAGAGAAAAAGTTTCACAAACTGAGCAAGTCAATGCCGGCCGCTATGGCCGAGCGGTTCTAGGCGCTTCAGTCTGGAACCGCGCGACCGCTATGGTCGCACGTTCGAATCCTGCTTCGGGCATGGATGTGTGTGATATCCTTAGGCTAGTTAGGTTTAAGTAGTTGTAAGTTCTACGGGACTGATGACCTAAGATTGGTTCAATGGTTCAAATGGCTCTGAGCACTATGGGACTTAACTTCTGAGGTCATCAGTCCCCTAGAACTTAGAACTAATTAAACCTAAGTAACCTAAGGACATCACACACATCCATGGCCGAGGCAGGATTCGAACCTGCGACCGTAGCGGTTGCTCGGCTCCAGACTGTAGCGCCTAGAACCGCAGATGACCTAAGATGTTAAGTCCCATAGTACTAAGAGCCATTTGAGCCAAGCCTTTCCAAATGCGAAATGCTGGTACATTAATAACGGTATAACCGCCAGAACGTCGAATGAAAGCATGCAGACGTGCATGCACTGTGTTGTACAGGTGCCGGATATTAGTTTGTGGGTTGGAGTTCCATGCCTATTGCACTTGGTCGGTCAATACGGGGACGATTAATGCTGGTTGTGGATGGCGCTGCAGCTGTCGTCCCATGATGTCCCATATGTGCTTGATTGGAGGCAGCTCTGATGATTGAGCAGGCCTAGCCAACATGTCGACACTCGGTAGAGCATGTTGGATTATAACAACGGTATGTGGGTACGTGGGCGAGCGTTATCCTGTTGGAAAACACCTCCTGGAATGCCGTTCATCAATGGCGGCTAAACAGGTCGAATCACTAGAATGACGTACACATTTGCAGTCGGGGTGCGTGGGTAACCACAAGAGTGCTCCTGCTGTCATATGAAATCGCACCCCAGACCATAACTCCAGGTGTAGTATTGCACAGCCCCTCCCGCCGGAGGTTCGAGTCCTCCCTCGGGCATGGGTGTGTGTGTGTTGTTCTTAGTATAAGTTATTTTAAGTAGTGTGTAAGTCTAGGGACCGTGACCTCAGAAGTTTAGTCCCTTAGGAATTCACACCCATCTGAACATTTTCCAGGTGTAGTCCAGTGTGTCTAGCACACAGACAGGTTGGTTGCAGGTTCTCTTGGTGACCAATTCACGGCCATCACTAGCATCAAGGCAGAATCAGCTTTCATCAGTAAACTCAACAGACCTCCACCCTTGCCTCAAATGAGCTCTCGCTTGACACCACTGAACTCGCAAATGGTGGTGATTTGGGATCAGTGGAATGCACGCTACAGAGCGGCTGGCTCAGAGTTATCCTTGTAGTAATCGATTTGTAACAGTTTATTGTCTCACTGTGGTGCCAACTACTGTTCAAATTGCTGCTGCAGATGCAATAACATCTGCTAGAGCCATACACCGAACACCATGGTTTTCCCTCTCGGTAATGCCACTTGGGCATCTGAAGCCCGGTCTTCTTGCAACAATCCATTCTCGTGACCACCGCTGCCAGCAGCCATGTACAATGTCTACATTTCATTTCTGCCAATTCTTTCCACAGTGTCGCAGATAGAACATCCAATTTCTCATAGCTCTGTTACACGACCTCATGCGCATTCTTGACTAACATCAACTCACCACGTCGTCTCAAAGGTGACTAACGCTCACAATCGTTACAGCACGTATTTAAAACAAAGCTGATTTGTATCTTCAAAATGGAGCTACTAGCGCCATTCTTATGCGATTGGAGAGAAACTGGAATAGACATAATCTTTCGACGCCTACCAAAGTTTCGTTTAGTGCCGCGATTTTTTTCCATCAGTGTAGGTCAGGACGTTGGATGAGAAGAGACTGCACAGTAAACGATGCACTTGAAGGGATGGTGACTGGGAATACGAGTAGGACTATCGGATGCCAGTTAACTGACAACATCAAGACAAATGCATCATATGCAGCTCTGAAAAGAGTAGCGGCAAACCCGTAGGACTGGAGAATGCTTAACATGCAACTTGCAAAAGAGCGGTTTGCGAGGTAAATGCGAATTTGAGAGTTATCCTGTCTTCAGTATGAAATATTGCCCTGTTTAGTACAAATGTAAAATGCAAACTGTTCGCAATTCTTATCACAGTGTGCTGGGAATAAAATCACATGCACTCACAGTGGAAAAGTACGGTATATGTCGATGAGTGAGAAAGAGCCGTGGTAATTAGGTTATCTGAACGTGAGACAAGGGGGATATTAACAGAAAACCACACATATCGTGTACAATGTGAAATTTTATTCTGTTCAGAAAATACTGGAAATCAACAAACTTATGACACAGAATACTTCGATTAATACTAAGTGACCAAACTCAATTTTCTGTTTCCTCTCTGTTAAATAAGTTTTCATTACAAATATTAGATTGAAGAAGTGAATTCAACTTTATATTTATCATCACCAGTCCATGTAGCTTATCTCCACTTAAAAAACTTCATGTTTCCTTTTTTAGTTAATGTAACCATTTCTGCGTGACACAAAAAATTCCTTTCCTGTGTGTACAATTTTTGCATCTTTCGTATCTTCTGTGTAAATAATATCTGCCCTTTCATTGCCCTGATGAATTCCTGGCATCTTGCCAAACGTATTAATGTTGCATTCCACAATGTTATAAAATGTTGTGTGTGGCAATTTTACGTTTAATAAATACGTCCATATTGTTATTGTTTTCTTTGCAAGTTCACTTTTTCGTTGTTTCTGACTTCGCAGTATGCTTTCACCCAAGTCATCTCTACGAGTTTTCCTTTTCTATTACAATGAATGCATTATTCTGTTATATTGGTGGTATAATGATTTTAAGAGCGCTCCTGTTTCTTGTGCATAATGAATTTAAAACGGACGTAGAATCAGTCACTACCAAAAGTTCGTTTGTAACTATGTGCATAGCGTACTTTACTATGCAGCAGTTCAAGATAAAATCCCTTTGAAACCTCGGCTCCAGAAAACAGACTACAGCAGAAGATGCGTCTCCGGATTAATAAGGACGAGATTAAACCATAGGAATTTTCCAAGCCATTTGTACCGCCTCGGTCATTGTGAGACACCTTATTGTCAGCGCGGAAATAAAGCAGTTGCTGATGTGAACCAACTCCTATTTCTTGCCCCTGTCAAGGATTCACCAAGAAGACCCACTGAAGAATCTCTTTCGGGAAAATATACCTCTCCCTGTGTCAGTAACATTCTTTTGGGAACATCAGTAGTTGCCACCTACGACACAGTGATAAAATACCTACACAAAAGTAACACATATAAAAGCGCATGTTCACATTAAGCACAATAAGAAAAGTACCTACATAAATTCACAGAAAAAAATGTAAGCTCAATGAATGAAATATTATGATTACAGTGTTTATAACATGTTAGCAATAATTATTCCATTACTGACGTAAAACTGGAATCTATATACTCACTATGAATATAGAACTTGTTCATCATCTTAATTAATGTTGATATTCTGAGTGTGTACTTTAGGTAAATGTGTGCGAAGAAGATGGTTGTACGGTGAAAGGGCCGAAAACTTTTATCATTATAATAATAAATAATGGTAAGTCACACATCATTTTATCTGTGTTTGCGACGTTCAGTTGTCAAATGACGATGGCCTAAAGCTCCCACTAGACGGTAAATACAGAGGCGGCCAAAAAATGTAGACACCCTTTGACAGTCAGTATTACTGGAACAAAATGACATACCGTTACAGTTCTTGCACAGGGGGAAGGTTGCTTTGTGTTCAAAGGGATCCTAATTAGCAAACAAATAAAGTCGATGCCGCTGAACTGTTGATCGAACTACGGCTACCGGTATTCCCGGTGTGATAGCAGCACAGGACTCCTTGCTTGATGGTTTCTCGTAACTTCTGTTGATAAACTACGTTTTTCCATGTCCCCCATAGCTAGAAGTCAGGAGTGTAATGTCTGGAGACCGTGGTGGATACCCAACAGCTCCTCTTGGACCTAACCATCGTTCAGGAAGATTTTCATCCAGGTAGGCTCTGACATCTCTGTCGTTGTGAGGCGGAGCGCCATCTTGTTGTAGGTAAAATCTTGCATTTCCACACATATCTCGAATGGCAAGTAAAATCGATGTTTGCAGCATATGAAGATACACCTCACCAGTTACAGTACCTTCAAAGAAGTATGTACCCGTCAAACTGCGCAATGGCAGACCATACCACACATTAACACCCGGTAGATTGACATGTTTGTCCACGTGGACGTGAGGATTTTCAAATCCCAGTACATCCAGTTGTGGCGGTTTGCAGTACCGTTCAGTTTGAATTGCGCCTCGTCCTATCAAATAAACATCCTTGCAAACCGTTCATCCTCACGAACCATGCCTTCAAACCACTTGCAGTATTCCATCCTTCGATCCCCATCGTCTTCGTTCATAGCACGCAGCGATCTTGAAATGCATAGTTTCCACTTTGCAGCCTTCGGATTCCGTCGAGTGCTTGATCGACTTACACCGTTTTCACAGGCACCCTGCTTCACATATTTTTGAGATGACTTAGTAAAATGTTGCAACACAGCAGCGCTGAAAGCTGGACTTGATGTAATAAGTCGGAGAGACCTCTCCTTGTGTTTATCCTGAACAGTACCGTCGGGTACAGGCAAATGCCGGGATGGGTCCTTTGAAAGGGCACGAACGCCTTCCTTCCCCATCCTTCCCTAATCCGAGCTTGTGCTCCGTCTCTAATGACCTTGTTGTCGACGGTACGTTAAACACTAATATCCTCCTCATCAGTACCGTCGGGCCGGCCGGAGTGGCCGTGCGGTTCTAGGCGATACAATCTGGAACCGCGTGACCGCTACGGTCGCAGGTTCGAATCCTGCCTCGGGCATGGATTGTGTGTGATGTCCATTAGGTTAGTTAGGTTTAAGTAGTTCTAAGTTCTAGGGGACTGATGACCTCAGAAATTAAGTCCCGTAGTGCTCAGAGCCATTTGAACCATTTTGAACAGTACCGTCGGCTTCCAGTTTACCCGAATACTATAAATTGTTGTACTTGTTGGTGGCAGGGTTCCGCACACACTATGCCCTTACCGTTATACCTCCATCATTTTTTCGTACTTCCACTACCACTTCAATATAACCTTGCGTTGCTCAAACGACAATCTTATTTCATTCATTGCTACACTCTCATCTGCTGGAGAACGCGTATTAAAATCTGTTGAGAAAACAATAGACTAAGCTGCAGCGCAAAATTGCGACGATTTGTCGTTTTGTTACAAAGGCATTAACTATCAAAGAGTGTCTACATTTTTCTGGGCCCCTCTGTAGAATTGCACAATGTTCCCTGATCGACTGTAATACTGAACGTACAGGGAGAGATTGAGAGGTTGCGCAATAATATTGAGAACATCAAAAACTTTTGAAATATACTGCGCTGCCCGGAAATATTGTACCGTCTGTGGACAGTACTGACAACACCTTTGAGAGTCTCTCACGTGCTCACAGAACATAGGCCAAGGAGGTTAGGTTAGGTTAGATTTGTTGTTGTTGATGTTCTGTGGAAAATGAGTACAAAACAAACCAAAAGGGAATTGTTGTTAGATGAATCGAAATCTTTACGAACATAGTGGGATGTTAGGGCAGATGAGTACAAAAGGAGAACTGATAAGAATGATGAATTGTTGCTCGGAAAATATATGCAATGGCCACGAAGTTAGATGTTTTTGAAAACATTAATTAATGCAGAATTATAAATGAAAGCATATATAGATATTTATCTCTGTATATGTATTACTGCACGAATATAATTATTTAGTTCGCGTATTATTACATGACAAGTTTCCATTACTCTGTCTCAAATAGTGGACGGTGAAACTGCACTTGTAAATTTCAAATCTTCGAAAGAATTGCCAACAAGAAGGCACTGACTTGGCGAAACAGAATCTCCCATTGTATTATTCTGTATTTTTATGATGGGGATATGAGCGTCCGAAGAAATTTATCCTCCAGGAAGGGGGTGGGTAAGTGCTTATGTGTGGGGACGCCATTGTATTTCCAGTAATTTATTTGGACCATCGGTACACAAGAAGTTGGTACAATTTGTTTTCGTTCAGCCTTAGTTCTCTCAGCAAGCTTTCGTGAGTAACCTTCGGCGCTCATTGAAGCAATTTTTCATCCATCGTTTTTTCTGCCTGCAATTATCACGGTAGCGGCCTCTTTGTCGTCCAGATTTCCGAACCCGAATATTATTGCACAACATGAATGAGCAGTCTAAGGAGAATCTCAGTAATATTGCACAGTATTATTAGGCAATGTTACTGACCTTCTAAGGGGCTATTAAGACAACGAACACCGGTTCTATAATTTTGCAGTACATTAGGAAATTTTCTCTATTCGTTTTGTTATCATGTTCTGCCAAACACTGAGGGAAAATTCAGTTAATGCAAACTCTCTGATTAAGTCCCTGTCTAATTGGGCTCAAATTTCACCCATGACCAAAACAAAATGGTGCAGCCCATTGAAAAAGTTGACTGAAATCCCTTCGCTACTATACATCACCGCAGCAGCTAGCCGCTACAGGAGCTCAAACAATATGCCACAGCCCACATCCACCTCATGAATTGAGTGCGTTACTTTTTTTGTCTCGTCTAGCGGCACGCTACCGTAACTTGGCGAGGGGATTTCAACGTGTAGCCGGACTGCAGACATACATCTTCAAATTATAAAAAAATTATTTCCGTAACTTTATTTTTTCGAGATGATGTTTAACCCCCACCAAGAACCATGGATCTTGCCGTTGGTGGGGAGGCTTGCGTGCCTCAGCGATACAGATAGCCGTACCGTAGGTGCAACCACAACGGAGGGGTATCTGTTGAGAAGCCAGACAAACGTGTGGTTCCTGAAGAGGGGCAGCAGCCTTTTCAGTAGTTGCAGGGGCAACAGTCTGGATGATTGACTGATCTGGCCTTGAACACTAACCAAAACAGCCTTGCTGTGCTGGTACTGCGAACGGCTGAAAGCAAGGGGAAACTACGGCCGTAATTTTTCCCGAGGGCATGCAGCTTTACTGTATGATTAAATGATGATGACGTCCTCTTGGGTAAAATATTTCGGAGGTAAAATAGTCCCCCATTCGGATCTCCGGGCGGGGACTACTCAAGACGACGTCGTTATCAGGAGAAAGAAAACTGGCGTTCTACGGATCGGAGCGTGGAATGTCAGATCCCTTAATCGGGCAGGAGGGTTAGAAAATTTAAAAAGAGAAATGGATAGGTTAAAATTAGATATAGTGGGAATTAGTGAAGTTCGGTGGCAGGAGGAACAAGACTTCTGGTCAGGTGAATACAGGGTTATAAATACAAAATCAAATAGGGGTAATGCAGGAGTCTGTTTAATAATGAATAACAAAATAGGAGCGCGGGTAAGCTACTACAAACAGCATAGTGAACGCATTATTGTGGCCAAGATAGACACGAAGCCCACGCCTACTACGGTAGTACAAGTTTATATGCCAACTATCTCTGCAGATGACGAAGAAATTGAAGAAATGTATGATGAAATAAAAGAAATTATTCAGGTAGTGAAGGGACATGAAAATTTAATAGTCATGGGTGACTGGAATTCGGTAGCAGGAAAAGGGAGAGACGGAAACGTAATAGGTGAATATAGATTGGGGTTAAGAAATGAAACAGGAAGCCGCCTGATAGAATTTTGCACAGAGCACAACTTACTCATAGCTAACACTTGATTCAAGAATCATAAAAGAAGGTTGTATACACGGAAGAAGCCTGGAGATACTGACAGGTTTCAGACAGATTACATAATGGTAAGACAGAGATTTAGGAACCAGGTTTTAAATTGTAAGACATTTCCAGGGGCAGATGTGGACTCAGATCACAATCTATTCGTTATGAACTGTAGATTAAAACTGAAGAAACTGCAAAAAGGTGGGAATTTAAGGAGATTGGACCTGGATAAACTGAAAGAACCAGAGGTTGTACAGAGTTTCAGGGACAGCATAAGGGAACAATTGACGGGAATGGGGGAAAGAAATACAGTAGAAGAAGAATGGGTATCTTTGAGAGATGAAGTAGTGAAGGTAGCAGAGGACCTAGTAGGTAAAAAGACGAGGTCTAGTAGAAATCCTTGGGTAACAGAAGAAGTGCTGAATTTAATTGATGAAAAGAGAAAATACAGTAAATGAAGCAGGCAAAAAGGAATACAAACGTCTCAAAAACGAGATCGACAGGAAGTGCAAAATGGCTAAGCAGGGATGGCTAGAGGACAAATGTAAGGACGTAAAGGGTTATCTCACAAGGGGTAAGATAGATACTGCCTACAGGAAAATTAAAGAGGCCTTTGGAGAAAAGAGAGCCACTGGTATGAATATTAAGAGCTCAGATGGAAACGCAGTTCTAAGCAAAGAAGGGAAAGCAGAAATGTGGAAGGAGTATATAGAGGGACCATACAAGGGCAATGTACTTGAGGACAATATTATGGAAATGGAAGAGGATGTAGATGAAGATGAAATGGGAGATACGATACTGCGTGAAGAGTTTGACAGAGCACTGAAAGACCTGAGTCGAAACAAGGCCCCGGGAGTAGACAACATTCCATTAGAACAACTGACGGCCTTGGGAGAGCCAGTCCTGACAAAACTCTACCATCTGGTGAGCAAGATGTATGAGACAGGCGAAATACCCTCAGACTTCATGAAGAATATAATGATTCCGATCCCAAAGAAGGCAGGTGCTGACAGAAGTGAAAATTACCGAACAATCAGTTTAATAAGTCACGGATGCAAAATACTAACCCGTATTTTCTACAGACGAATGGAAAAACTGATAGAAGCTGACCTCGGGGAAGATTTGTTTGGTTTCCGTAGAAATATTGGAACACGTGAGGCAATACTGACCCTACGACTTATCTTAGAAGCTAGATTAAGGAAAGGCAAACCTACGTTTCTAGCATTTGTAGACTTAGAGAAAGCTTTTGACAATATTCACTGGAACACTCTCTTTCAAATTCTGAAGGTAGCAGGTGTAAAATACAGGGAGTGAAAGGCTATTTACAATTTGTACAGAAACCAGATTGCAGTTATAAGAGTCGAGGGGCACGAAAGGGAAGCAGTGGTTGGGAAGGGAGTGAGACAGGGTTGTAGCCTATCCCCGATGTTATTCAATCTGTATATTGAGCAAGCAGTGAAGGAAACAAGAGAAAAATTCGGAGTAGGTATTAAAATCCATGGAGAAGAAATAAAAACTTTGAGGTTCGCCGATGACATTGTAATTCTGTCAGAGACAGCAAAGGACTTGGAAGACCAGTTGAACGGAATGGACAGTGTCATGAAAGGAGGGTATAAGATGAACATCAACATAAGCAAAACAAGGATAATGGAATGTAGTCGCATTAAGTCGGGTGATGCTGAGGGAATTAGATTAGGAAATGAGACACTTAAAATAGTAAGGGAGTTTTGCTATTTAGGGAGCAAAATAACTGATGATGGTCGAAGTAGAGAGGATATAAAATGTAGACTGGCAATGGCAAGGAAAGCGTTTCTGAAGAAGAGAAATTTGTTAACATCGAGTATTGATTTAAGTGTCAGGAAGTCGTTTCTGAAAGTATTTGTATGGAGCATAGCCATGTATGGAAGTGAAACATGGACGATAACTAGTTTGGACAAGAAGAGAATAGAAGCTTTCGAAATGTGGTGCTACAGAAGAATGCTGAAGATTAAGTGGGTAGATCACATAACTAATGAGGAGGTATTGAATAGGATTGGGGAGAAGAGAAATTTGTGGCACAACTTGACTAGAAGAAGGGATAGGTTGGTAGGACATGTTCTGAGGCATCAAGGGATCACCAATTTAGTATTGGAGGGCAGCGTGGAGGGTAAAAATCGTAGAGGGGGACCAAGAGATGAATACGCTAAAAATATTCAGAAGGATAAAGATTGCAGTAGGTACTGGGAGACGAAGAACCTTGCACAGGATAGAGTAGCATGGAGAGCTGCATCAAACTAGTCTCAGGACTGAAGACCACAACAACAACAACAACGATGTTTAAAACTTGGTGACTACTTCGCGTAGTCCTCTCTGCTAGCGTGTACTAAACGTGGAAGTCGATTCGTTGGGACGCGTATGTGTTTTCGCTCTTCGATCAACAGATCAGGGGTGTTGAGCATTTACCATCTTTTTCAGGCTAGGTAGGAAGGAGGGTAGCCTTCGGCTATAACAAGCGGTCCGAAAGAGCTTAAATATGGTCATTTTAAATTATGAATCCGTTGTTGTGCGGGCGAGGCAACGATACACGCCCAGTGATAACGGGCGAGCATAGGTCGTCGGGGCGAGAGCAAATGAGCGACATTACATCAAGGCAGCAGTCAGTTATTCTGCTTAGCTATTTAGTTAGTCCTCGATATTCTTACCAGTATTTGTATGTGATGAATGTAAAGGAGGTAAGTCGCGAGGGATTAGCCGAGCGGTCTAGGCGCTGCAGTCGTGGACTGTGCGACTGGTCCCACCGGAGGTTCGAGTCCTCCCTCGGGCATGGGTGTGTGTGTTTGTCCTTAGGATAATTTAGGTTAAGTAGTGTGTGAGCTTAGGGGCTGATGACCTTAGCAGTTAAGTCCCATAAGATTTCACACACATTTGAACATTTGTAAAGGAGGTAAGTACACATTTTTCGAAGTAAAACTCTTTCAGCCAAAACTAGGTATTAAAACAGGGAATATAAGCGTAAGTACACCTACGTACGTGTGTATTACAAAAAGTTCACAACAGTTAGGCACTGTCTAAGTAGGATACCACATTACATAGCCATGTATAACTAAAAATAAAGATAGCAAAAGTATATTTATTTCTTTATTATTATTATTGTTATTATTAGTATTAGCGAATTATCCCAATAAGCAAATAACTCAGTCCACTTTTGCTTAAGTTCTTCCTGTTGTTTCATTAGGCTTTCATTCATTCCGAAGAGGCTTGTTTACGATCTTCCGACCACTTTGGTCTGTACTGGTTTTGTTTTGGTTGCTCTGGTGAAACTTCCCATTTGCTTACTTTGTGTCTGAAGGTGTCTCTTTCTAAAATGTCAGTTGGTCTTATGTTAGCCTTTTTGGGATCGTTACGAATATCGTTCAGCCAAGGTATTGAGTTCTTAAGTGATGTTACATTGTCTATGATCCTTTTTATGAACTGCTTTTCTGGTAGTCTGTTGACCTGATCAAAAGATTTCATTCGTCTTATTTTTGTCTTTCTGGACATGAATGTTTTGTTGTAGTGGTTTTGGACTAATCATAACGCTTTCTTTGACTTTTTGGAGGAGATTTTGCTATGAGGATTTTTTCAAGGCCTGTCGGTTCTCCAAGGTATTTAAAGTACGTGACCCTGATAATTTTACCCTATTTTGTTTTCAGGCTCGCGAATTCTGTCTTTGAATATAAGAAGTCAGTTTTCTCGAATGAGGTTTGTAACCCTACTTTTTCTGCACCTTCTTCAAGTGTCTCGAGCTGTTCAGCGGCAGTCTCTTCGTCCTCTGTAAGAATCGCCAGATCGTCCGCAAACGCGAGGTTTTTTTATGTAGGGGTTGCTTTTGGGAGAGGCTAGTAGGATCGACTTCCGAAGCCAACGTTTGTTATTTCTGCCATTCTTCCATAACATTGTATAGGACGACGCTGAACAGAAGAGAGCAGAGTCTATCGCCTTGCCTCACACCTGTTTCAGTGTCAAAGGGTTCTGAGAATCCCCTCATAAATTTTACTTTACATATCGTGCCAGTTAATGTTTGTTTCATGAGTTCTCATGTTCTGGAATCTACTCTCCTTTCTAAAATCTGAAATAGTGAGAATCTGTGTGCCGAGTCGTACGCCTATTTCAAATCTACAAATGTAGGTTTTTGTCTAAGGGCTCGCATTTTGAGTATGGTTTTCACGTTAAAAATTTGTTCTGGGCGTGACCTGTCCGGTCTGAATTCTGCTTGATGTTCTGCTAATTTGGGCTCTAGTGGCTTTTGTGGTCAAATTCCGTCCTCCCCTGATTCTTTGTTGTATTTAAGTTTTTTGCTATGTGAATAAATTTCTTCTTGTGTTGATGGTGACAAACTTTTTGTTGTGGCTCTGGATGTATTTTCGGGACAGGACAGTTTAAAAGCTGTGAAAGATATGTGGCTAGTTCTTGGCCGGCCGTTGTGGCCGTGCTGTTCTAGGCGCTTCAGTCCGGAACAGCGCTGTTGCTACGGTCGCAGGTTCGAATCCTGCCTCGGGAATGGATATGTGTGATGTCCTTAGGTTAGTTACGTTTAAGTAGTTCTAAGTCTAGGGGACTGATGACCTCAGATGTTAAGTCCCATAGTGCTTGGAGCCATTCTTGAGCTAGTGCTTGCCCATTTCCTTTGTCAAGGCCAATTTACCGTATTGGTTTCGAAAGCAGGTGTTCTGTGGCGAGTACCCTTTGTTTGGTCGCATAAGTCTTGTAGAAATTGTGTGTGTTGTAATTTTTGAAGCTGTCTTTAATTGACCCTAGTTGACCATTGACATACAGGGTGTTACAGAAAGGTACAGCCAAACTTTCAGGAAACATTCCTCACACACAAAGAAAGAAAATATGTTATGTGGACATGTGTCCGGAAACGCTTACTTTCCATGTTAGAGCTCATTTTATTACTTCTCTTCAAATCACATTAATCATGGAATGGAAACACACAGCAACAGAACGTACCAGCGTGACTTCAAACACTTTGTTACAGGAAATGTTCAAAATGTCCTCCGTTAGCGAGGATACATGCATCCACCCTCCGTCGCATGGAATCCCTGATGCGCTGATGCAGCCCTGGAGAATGGCGTATTGTATCACAGCCGTCCACAATACGAACACGAAGAGGCTCTACAGTTGTTACCGGGCTTGCGTGGACAAGAGCTTTCAAATGCCCCCATAAATGAAAGTCAAGAGGGTTGAGGTCAGGAGAGCGTGGAGGTCATGGAATTGGTCCGCCTCTCCCAATCCATCGGTCACCGAATCTGTTGTTGAGAAGCGTACGAACACTTCGACTGAAATGTGCAGGAGCTCCATCGTGCATGAACCACACGTTGTGTCGTACTTGTAAAGGCACATGTTCTAGCAGCACAGGTAGAGTATCCCGTATGAAATCATGATAACGTGCTCCATTGAGCGTAGGTGGGAGAACATGGGGTCCAATCAAGACATCACCAACAATGCCTGCCCAAACGTTCACAGAAAATCTGTGTTGATGACGTGATTGCACAATTGCGTGCGGATTCTAGTCAGCCCACACATGTTGATTGTGAATATTTACAATTTGATCACTTTGGAATGAAGCCTCATCCGTAAAGAGAACATTTGCACTGAAATGAGGATTGACACATTGTTGGATGAACCATTAGCAGAAGTGTACCCGTGGAGGCCAATCAGCTGCTGATAGTGCCTGCACACGCTGTACGTGGTACGGGAACATCTGGTTCTCCCGTAGCACTCTCCATACAATGACGTGGTCAACGTTACCTTGTACAGCAGCAACTTCTCTGACGCTGACATTAGGGTTATCGTCAACTGCACGAAGAATTGCCTCGTCCATTGCAGGTGTCCTCGTCGTTCTAGGTCTTCCCCAGTCGCGAGTCATAGGCTGGAATTTTCCGTGCTCCCTAAGACGCCGATCAATTGCTTCGAACGTCTTCCTGTCGGGACACCTTCGTTCTGGAAATCTGTCTCGATATAAACGTACCGCGCCACGGCTATTGCCCCGTGTTAATCCATACATCAAATGGGGATCTGCCAACTCCGCATTTGTAAACATTGCACTGACTGCAAAACCACGTTCGTAATACTAACCTGTTGATGCTACGTACTGATGTGCTTGATGCTAGTACTGTAGAGCAATGAGTCGCATGTCAACACAAGCACCGAAGTTAACATTACCTTCCTTCAATTGGGCCAACTGGCGGTGAATGGAGGAAGTACAGTACATACTGACGAAACTAAAATGAGCTCTAACATGGAAATTAAGCGTTTCCGGACACATGTCCACATAACATCTTTTCTTTATTTGTGTGTGAGGAATGTTTCCTGAAAGTTTGCCGTACCTTTTTGTAACACCCTGTATTTTCGTTTATTTTGTCTTAAAATCTTGGATGTTTGTATGCAAACTTCGAGAAATTTCTTCCGATTTGTTACAGTTGTAATTCTGAAATGCATTTATTCTTACTGCTGGTGCGCTCTCACATTCTTGATTCCACTATGGCTCCCCTTTTCCTCTTGTATTTGCGTTCTCTGCCAATTTGTACATTCAAATCATCCAGTTAAATTTTCTCATCTCTTGAAATTCTGCCCTTCTCTTTTTCAATTTCTTCGCAGATTCTTTCTGTTTTTTCAAGCAATTTTTATTTTTACAATTTGTTGGTGCATGTACGGTAATAAAAGTGTAATAATTGTTTCTTTCTCGAAGTCTGTCGTGAATGGCTTTCACATCTTTTACTGAATACAAAATGTTTTTGGCTACAATAAAGACCATTCTAAATAGTGCTCCTCCTTTGCCAATTTTCTTCTTCCACTTTTGAATATTCTGTAATTACTGTAGTCTATTGTTTCTGAATCTGTGAAGTGTGTTTCTTGTAGGGGCAGAATTTGGATTTTCTGCTTCGTGAGTTACCTTGTGAGATTGAGCAGTTCTCCTACTCGAAAGTGTGTCTAAATCTTGGAAGTTCCACTGTAAGTGTGTGCTTTTTGTGGAAATTGATCAGTGCTCTCTGCCGTAAGTCTTAGCTCCCCAGAATCCGAATGGTTGTTTACCACTTTGGCATGGATGGAACGTCCACCTGGAGTAATGTCTTTACTAGTACGAATCGCACTTGCAAGTCATCAGTTTTATAGCTTTTGCTAGTGGTTTAGAACGAGGGATTGCGAGTTCCTGGAGCATGTTCAGAACCGCACCTCTTGGTGAACAGACGATGTCCATACTGCCGCTTGCTCCAAGTCAGCATGCATTGTCGTTGTCATTGTGGTTTTATTTCCCAGCTACCCTGCATATGTGTCCGACATTCCCCTATCCGCTAGCTGAGGACGCGCCAGATTGGATTGACGAACCCCACACCAGTTTATTATTATATTACTCATTTATTTTATTATGAAAAGTACATTATTTTTACGTTTTTGCTTATTATTATGCTCAATAGAATTTCTCCTATTTTTTTAGAAAATAGTGTCTAAGAGAAAATACGACAATACATTAAATTCGCATTTACTTCGATGGAAAAGTAATGGGGAAATAAAACCACAGTGCGTTGTACACTGAAGCACCAAATAAACTATTATAGGCATGCATATTCAAATACAGAGATATGCAAACAGGCAGAATACGGCCCTGCGGTCATCAACGCCTATATAAGACAACAACTGTCTGGCGCAGTTGTTAGATCGATTACTGCTGCTACAACGGCAGGTTATCAAGATTTAAGTGAGTTTGAACACTGCAACCCGAAAAAGACCTGCAAGAACGGGACCAACGACGACTGAAGAGAATCGTTGAACATGACAGAAGTGCAACCTTTCCGCAAACTGCTGCAGGTTTCGACGCTGGGCCATCAACAAGTGTCAGCGTGCGAACCATTAAATGAAACATAATTGATATGGGCTTTCGGAGCCGAAGGCCCACTCGCATATCCTTGACGACTGCACGACACAAAGCTTTACGCCTCGCCTGGGCCTGTCATCACCAACATTGGACTGTTGATGACTGGAAACATGTTGCCTGGTCGGACGAGTCTCGTTTCAAATTGTATCGAATGGATGGACGTATACGGGTACGGAGACAACCTCATTAATCCATGGACACTGCATGTCAGCAGGGGACTCTTCAAGCTGGTGGAGGCTCTGTAATGGTATGGGGCGTGTACAGTTGGAGTGATATGGGCCCCTGATACGTCTAGATACGACATTGACAGGCGACACGTACGTAAGCATCCCGTCTGATCACTTGCATCCATTCATGTCCATTTTGCATTCCGACGGACTTGGGCAATTTCAGCAGGACTTGTGAGTTTAAACACTTCCACTGGCCACCAGACTCACCAGACATGGACATTATTGAGCACGTCTGGAATGCTTTGCAACGTTCTGTCCAGAAGAGATCTCCACCGCGTCGTGCTCTTACGGATTTACGGACAGCCCTGCAGGATTCATGGTCTCAGGTCCCCTCAGCACTACTTCAGACATTAGTCGAGTACACGCCACTTCTGCGTGCTTGCGGGGGGCCTACACGACATTAGGCAGCTGTACCAGATTCTTTGGCTCTTCAGCATATGTGCAACCATTCTCGCGAACGTTTCCTTGAAGCCAACGAAAATAAAACGCCACTTAGAAACTGTCCATCCTAATTTCTCTGGTCAACAACCTGAAATCTTTGAAGGAAAATAAGAGAATGTGAAAAAACTGAAACGCGGGCCACTCGTACAAGATTTGCATCTTTAGAGAAAACATTAGTAGCATCCTCTGAGACATCAAAATTGGTAGCATAATCAAAAAATCTTCATACAACAGGAGAAACACTCGTGAAACATTGTTTGATCGAAGCTGTCGAAGAAGTTTGGAAATATCTCTGTCGAACAACATGGTCATAGCTTGTTGTATGTCGCCACGCTTCGTTTTTCAGTGCGATGAATCGACACATTTCTAATTGTGATGAGTTACTCGTGTTTGTTTGCTTTTTAGACGACGATAACATCATCATGGAAGAGTAATTGATTTCACGGAGACTGGAAACGACGTCAAATGGTAATGTGACATTATGAAAAAATAGCGGAATATTTTCGAAAATATAACGTTATGTTGGAAACACTCGTCGATTTCTCTATAGATGGCGCTGCAGCTAATTTAGGGTCACTCTCCGGTCTGGCGACATTAATAAAACAGAAGAATCTTTCGGTATTAACAACACATTTTATCATTTATCGTCCAGTGTTAGCTTCCGAGACTCCTCCTGAACGCCTTAATAATATAATGTAGTTTGACATATAGTGGTAAATGTTTTCAAAAGCAGCGCGTTAAGTACACACCTTTTTAAAAAACTGCACTGAAATGGACTGCGACACCCTTCTCTTTCACACAGAAGTTCCTTGGCTGTCGAAAGGTGACATGTTGTTATTCGAGCTCAGAAGAGAGATTGAGTTGTTCCTAGGTGAAAAGTGTCTGATAAATTAGGCTTATCTCGTGGATGTTTTCACACACTTTAATCAGTTGAACTTGCAATTGTAAGGTCCCGGAAACAGGCAATCAGAAAACGCTGCAAAAATATACTTATCTTTGAAGAAAAACTTCGTGCCTTTATTTGCAAAACTTCAGTTATAGATAGATAAAATTGGCGAAAACAGTTATTCTGCATTTGCGACATTAAAGCACTCGTTGACGATGAAAAGTATGACACGATTAGGGCACACACACAAGAAAACATCAAGAGTCATCTCCAAATGTTGGCTGCTGAATTCGATCGTTACTTGCTATAATATAACAAAACAGATGCTGAAGTCTACGAAAATCCTAATTCGCAGACCTTTTTTGCATTAGCAGTGGATAAGTTGCAAAAGAAATCTAGAAAGAGCTCACTGAATTCCAGAGTGACTGAAACTGTAAGGACGCACTTGAATCTGTTTCTGCTGAGCAGTTTTGGTATAAAGAAGCAATTTCATACACTAAAATTCGAGAAATCACCTTGCACTATCTTGTGCCTCTCTCCACATAGTATTTATTCGAACAAGGGTTTTCTGATTTGCTTGTAATTAAATATAAGTCCAGGAATCGACTGGAAGTAAATGATGATATGCGTATGGCTTTCAGCAGAAATATTAGCCCCAGAATTACCGAACTTGTACGGAAGATGCAAGCTCAAAACTTACAAGGATGCTAACCAAAATCAATTTTGTACTAAAAGTTGAGTTTTTTATTATTATATTACTATTAATGTATATTACTTTTGACGTGGATAAATATTTTCAAAGTTTCGGTGGTCCCTGCTAACAACAAAAAATCGAAGTGATTCCTGGTAAAAAAAAAAAGTTCGACATCACTGGTATATAATCATTATATTTCCAACTTTTGTGGCATATTTCCTTGTGGGCACCTTGCTTTCGTTCTGTATGAAATACCTTCTACTCCTTTGTGTGGTGTAAGACAAATACCACTCATGTTGTTGCATGAGAGTGACTCAATGCAGGTTCGTGGCCTCGAGGAAGTGCCCACTACCGTAAACACTTCTTACGGCTGGAACGCAGGTTTTTCGAGCGAAGCTTGTTGCTGTCATTCTTATACTATCTACGTGCATCGTGTGGCGTCAGAAGCATTTGAACAGCATTATCTCAGGATGATATTTTCACTCTGCAGCGGAGTGTGCCAGGAGGTTTCAGTATTAGCTCAGCTTTGCTATCGTATGACTGACGGGGGTGATAGGCTCTGTAGTGGCAAAATAACACTGTCTAACAGCTGCACTTTATTAAGAAATTCACTTTATGACATTATTGGTTTCGCAGCAAACGCAATCATTGCTTGCAGGGGATGCAGGGACTGTTAGGAATTAACGTACAGATAAACCGTGACATCTCCCCTGTTACTTGATTTATTACTAGTTTCGCTCGTCAGACGCAGTAGTCACCAGATTTGAGGGTGGAAATTACAGTGTACCTCATTTTGGCTACCATAGTTACGACAGAGCGAGTAGAGAACAAACAAACAACCAAATGATCCTAATAAAAGCAGGTCTGGAAGGCAAGGATTCTACCGTTTCGTCGTACGCACAAGTGGAGTCTAGCCAATGTTACAACACTGTTAATGTCTAAGGCCACTATTGTTTGGAAACACCGCAAATGAAGTGTGAACTGCAAAGAGCTGAACTGCACTTGTTTCATTTTATCATCATTTCGCATATCTACTTACTGCCAAACAGCGTTTCGACGGCAAGTGTATCGGTCGTGCCTCGCTAATACCAGATCCCCTGACTTGAAGCCGTTGCATTTCTTTTATGTGGGGACATTTAAAAGCTTTCGTATATTCCAGTCCCATTTATAGTGTCAATGAACTCCGGCAACGCATTTTGGTGGTTGTCAACACGTTCAGAACACAATGGGGATTTTTGAATGTGTACAGGCATCGATAATGGAAAATGCTGAAACCTGCCTTCATACGAACGGTTGCCATATGGAGCACCTGTAATGTGATCGTCGTGAAGCGCATATCTGCAGTTTGGATCCTCAGGGACTCTTTTATAAGTTTTTCATGAACTCGGTCGTAGCACATCGTATCGGGGAAACCATTGGATTCCAGACCTATGTTTAGTAGGATAATTATCTTGTCTAATTAGCCTCGCCCCTTTTTTTTGTACCTATAATAGCCAAACATCCTCTATAACAACAGTATCCGATAGAGCTAATCACAAAAACTCAACATACAGCATGGTAAATTACCTTCATTGCCCTGCTGGCAAAGACTTAAATGGTTAACGCGGCGCTCAACACCATCGTCAACACAAAGTGGTGTGAGGTGGATCTACAATGTTTACTGCAAGCTCCTGGCTGGGTGAATGATTGCCGGCCGAAGTGGCCGCGCGGTTCTGGCGCTGCAGTCTAGAACCGCGAGACCGCTACTATCGCAGGTTCGAATCCTGCCTCGGGCATGGATGTGTGTGATGTCCTTAGGTTAGTTAGGTTTAACTAGTTCTAAGTTCTAGGGGACTAATGACCTCAGCAGTTGAGTCCCATAGTGCTCAGAGCCATTTGAACCATTTTTTTTGGGTGAATGATCAAAAACACAACTGAGAGAAGTTATATATGGAGATGGTACCTGTTCTTTCGGACATGTCCGAAAGCATATGTCCGAAAGAACAGATACCATCTCCATATATAGTTAAGGCTAACCGGCCGTTGACCTTCTTCTTCTGTGCGGATGCACACGCATTGACCCGAACTCTTACGGGACTCAGTCAGATTGACTGTCGCGAGTAATGAGTGTAATGGGCAGGGGCGCTACGAACGTAGAGTGTGGACAGTAAGTTGTGAATGTGGGTCTCACGGGGAGCGTGCAAGGGATAAATCCCTGCAGTCGCACTATTCTCTGCGCCCTCGGTGGCTGAGATGGATAGAGCGTCTGCCATGTAAGCAGGAGATCTCGGGGTCTAGTCCCGGTCGCGGCACACATTTACAACTGTCCCCGTTGACGTATATCAACGCCTGTCGACAGCGTAGGGTCTTGATTTATCATTTCTTTCCGAGAAAAGTTATGTCGTATCATTGGTAGAGCCATAGCAATATGTAGAAAGCTGGATGTTATTCACGTCATACGAGGCACGTTCATTCCGGACCAAAAAAAAGAATGTAAATATACAAACTACCACATTTATCAAAACTAGCTTCCGTCATGTGAGCAACTGCCACCTTTGTACTCAACGACACATCTCTTGCTATACGAATGAGATGTACGAATCAGGTGTTGCATGGCGCAAGCTAAAAGCCATAAATAAATGGGAATAAAATACTTAAGATTGAATAACAAGTGCACTGTTCTACTGATTTTTGTTTATTTGGAACTAGTTTTCGGCTTATTGGTCCGTCTTCGGGAACCTACTGACAAGACTCTGAAAGGGACCAATAGTTCTCAGGTAACGAAGCATTAAAGATACAGTCTACTTGCATGAAGTGTTGTGGCTCAACTTGTTTCTTAACGCTGAACTTACACTTTACACAATGGACAATATTAAGCACGATAAATAATTAAACTACACAACACCACAGGTTAAATGGTTATAACGTTAAAGTTCGCGAGTTCTTGACATTGGCTGAAAACTGTTAAACAGAGGTCTCTTCATTTATGTTGAACAGCAAACATGTTTTTTAACATTGTAAGTTAAACTTCAGGCAATGGGCAATAATTATTGTACATGATGTTCCCCATTGCCTAAAGTTTAATTTACAGTGTAAAAAACACATTTTTGCATAACTTAAATGAAGAGTGCTCAGTTTAACAGTTTATCCGTCAACGTCAGATTCTCACAAACTTTAGCATTATAAAAATTTAACCTGTAATATTGCGTAGTTTAATTATTTATTCCGCTTAAGATTGTCCATTGTATAAAGTGTAATTTCAACGTTAAGAAACAAATTTGGTGCACAACACTCTATGCAAGTCGATTGTATCTTTGCTTATAACGTTTGGTTACCAGTATCCCTTTCAGACAATAGTCGGTTGCTTCCTGAAGATCGCCCAGTAAGCCGAAAGCTGTTTTGAAGTAAAGAAGAACCAGTAGAACACAGAGTACTTGTTATTCAGCCTTAAATGTGGAATTGTTCTACCAAGAAGAAACGGAAGAATCCATTAATTAGAATAAAATATCTTGCAACTGGAAACTTAGCCAGTGGTATACCTGACGACCAGGAGCATTCGCTATCATGTCAGTCGTCAGTACTATTGTGAACTGAAATATCCTTCGGGAGTTTAGGCTGAAAAAAGGCAAAACTTTTGATACTGACTGTAACAAATGCGTTCGCTTGTTCATAGTGTTTTGAGGTGTGCGGCGCAGCTTTTACAAGCTACCGAAAAGAGCAGTTTGTAACTATTATCACATCAGCAACTAAGGAATTTTTCCGCTTTAGCGACATAATCCTCAAACTGAAACGTTTGAATTAACAGAATCACGAGCTGGAAAAATATGGCACACCTTATTGCACATTAAGAGACCATTGGAGTTTCTGCTCGTTAAGCGTGGCGTTTTCAGTTCCGGGATACGGAAGAAATCGAAGAGGTGATCTTTATTGATAGTAGATGGATTTATTTTGATGTGCTTCCAGATTGATGTCCGTCAAGCGCAGACAAAAACAAGTCGAGGCGATTGTAATGGCCTCGTTCCACCACCCTAATGTTTCATAGTTAAGGACAATTGTCACAGCATAGTAGAGAAACCAATTGTTTTTACAAAATGCCATTAAAAAATTGAAAACAGAGGGATCAAAAAATATGTGGATCACGTTGCAGAATATACCCTGCGGAATACAGAGGAATGCTAAATTCACGTGAACTTTTCTTTTGACGTAGTCTCATTTTCGATCAACATACCTTTTTGTTGTGTTTTTCCAGTGAGTATATTCCACCCAAAGAGAGCGATTTTGGAATGTCTGACAGATACTACTCTTCACTGGACTGCAACACTTTTCATAGCGACACGTTTACTTACATAGAATATGCGGACATTAGAAGGGTGCTAACCCTGGTGAATAGAATGGAGGTTCCAACACACACGTTGCCAGGGTTGTCTCGACTATGCTGCAGAAATTTCGCTGAGAAGCCCTTACATATCCTCCCTACAGTCTCGACCCCTCCGCCGTGCAACTTCCTCATTTTCGGAGAGCCGAAGAAAGATATTCGTGGCAGTCAGTTTGCTTCAGACGGAGAGGTGCTCGCCTGGATACAATCACAGTTCCATAGGCAACAGCAAACATTTTTTCATGAAGGTGTTGACAGTCTTGTCTCATAGTGGGATGAATGTATTAACAATTATGCCAGTCCGTAGCGCGTCGTCTAGCGGTTATTGTTGCCGCGTGAGAGCACGGGATGCTGGGTTCGATTCTCGGCCGGGTCGGGTATTTTCTCCGCATGAGGAGTGGATGCTTGTGTTGTCCTCGTCATTTCATCATCCTTCAGGAAAACGGCGAGACAGGAAAGTGAAAAGATTGGGAATTTGCACGGGCGCTGATAACCACGCCGCTAAGCGACACACCAAACCACAGTCATCATCGTGTTACTGCGATTACTTTTGAAATAGTAAACAATTTACTTACTTTGACACACAAACTAATTTCATTAAATAAGTTCGTAAACTTACCTTTTCATAAACTTTGTCGAGATAGATTTTCATTATAGTTGATTAATCAGGAACCTTTCTTCGGAATAATTTTTCAGGAATGTTCGAAATTGTGCATTAATTGACTCATTTAGAGGGATTTTGCTGAAATTAGTGCTTTGTGTATGTCCTTTGTCAAAATAATCGTTGCTATTATTTCCACTTCTGCTAGCAGAAAATGCTGCTGGTTAGGTGGTTTGGGTCTGGGAGATATTTTTATTAACAGTATTTCTATGAGCAACTTTTTGTATATGTTGTGTAATCCGGAGGTTTTTTTCATGCAGGTCACCTATGAAAATGGTATATAAATAATGTTAGTTTAGTTAAATAAAATTTCTAACTCGAAAATTTATGGATTTTTAAAAGTATTCCGAAAATACAAGAATAATACATACGTGTTTTTCACACATAAGGCACAGTAGTATATTTTCATCTGTTAGAGTAGGATTTCGATGAATCCGCTGTTGAAGCAAACAAGCCTTCCTGCTCTTTTCCTTCGTCGTTGTAATGCTGTCTTGCTCCTGCTCACACTTAAGAAATTACGAGTAACTGATGAAATTCGCTCGGGTATTTGTCTTCTTCCTACATCATGATGAAATATTTGTATTAAAAGAATCCTTGTTGAAAAAGTACAATAGTTCCAAATATAAAAGTTAACTGAAAATGGCAATTTTTAATTCTTGGAAATATTACCGTTGCGGCACACGGCTTCGTTTATAACTTAATACAAACCCTATAGTGTTTTATAATGCGATGACAGCACCAAACTTTAAAGATTTGCCACATGATTGTTGAACGTTATTTGGTTTATGTTAAGCTGTTGAATGTATATATTTTGTGCTTTATCAGGACCAGCATATTGTTAATAGCTATGTTCTCCACATTTTCCCGGCCTTTAGCAACAAAAGAGAAATTCGCTCGGGTATTTGTCTTCTTCCTACATCATTATGAAATATTTGTATTAAAAGAATCCTTGTTGAAAAAGTACAATATGTACATAAATATTCACAAATTAAATTAGTTAAATATGCACATATATATATATATATATATATATATATACAGGGTGATTCAAAAAGAATACCACAACTTTAGGAATTTAAAACTCTGCAACGACAAAAGGCAGAGCTAAGCACTATCTGTCGGCGAATAAAGGGAGCTATAAAGTTCCAATTAGTTGTACATTTGTTCGCTTGAGGCGCTGTTGACTAGGCGTCAGCGTCAGTTGATGCTAAGATGGCGACCGCTCAACAGAAAGCTTTTTGTGTTATTGAGTACGGCAGAAGTATATATATATATATATATATATATATATATATATATGTGTGTGTGTGTGTGTGTGTGTGTGTGTGTGTGTGTGTGTTCTCATGCTAATATGCGAAAATCCTGGCTCTAATTATTACCTTTTGCAATGTTATAAACAGAAGAAACTCCTCTGTATCCCAGAAACCTCTGACCACAAGATACACTGCAGTTTTGTACTTTTCTGTGGGGGTCTCCAGCTTCTCCCCTGCCCCCTCCCCGCCACACACCAACTGCTTTGATCAATGTTTCGTTTCTGACAACCTGAAGAGGTAACAAATCGGCGCTCGGATTCAGTTGGATTCCTTTTGTAATGGCCCATACATTGATGGAACTTCTTTTGAGATTTGCTTTTGTTCAGTAGTCAGATTATCTGCAGCATCCGTCTAGTAAAAAGTTTTCTCCTCGATAATTCGTTATGTAAAATGTCTCGTACTCCTTATTTTCTAATTTGACTATGGCAGCAGCCACATCACACGCGCATAATCGCTTATCATCCAAAACCATATTTACGATATTGCAGTGCCTGTGTTATTCTGAATTACGATGCAAAGTTCCTTGCATTGCGGCGACTACAGCTGTTATGAAATACATCACATGTATGCGCAAATGCGATTATGGACAACCATCAGCTGCAGAATTGAATGAAGACAACGAAAACTCGTGCACGACCTGGACTCGGACCAGGAATTCTCGCATACCATTTGGCTATCCGTGAACGACTCCATGCCAGACCCAAACTTCCATATATCGGCAATCATGTGTCTATGACCTTTAGACATGGCAGCAACGCGTTGTATTCCAAGATGCTGTTTCAGAATTTCGTAACATGATCCAAATGAAATGTCACATTTTTCTTCAATCTCACGGAAATGTTACATTCTTCTGGAAAGTCTTGACAGTTAGTCTTCGATTGGCACGCAATTTCGTTGACATTCCTGACACGAGCGTCGTCGGTAGAGGTCGAAGGGAGTCCTGAACGAGGGTCATCTATAACTTCACAGTGTGAACCATCCGTAACACCGAGCACGGGAGAAGCACTAATCACTGTGAGCTTCCTGCACCATTTGGTATATCTCTGCAAAGATTTTCTTGAGTTTCACGCAAAATTTAACGCAGACGCGTTGCTCCTCTGACTCTGCCATCTCGAAATTAGCAAACCTTGCCACACAACGTTCTACACAATACAGCACTGAACAACAACTAACTGGCATACAACAATGAAACTTTCGTAAGTTACACATCGAACACAGGCGTGTGCAGGGATGCCAGCAGCCTTTCGCTCCAACACACCACTGGCGGGAAATTACGAATGTTCCGGAATTTTTCAAACAGACCTCGTATGTATATTCCCGTAGAGCGGAGACATTTTACTTGAAATGCGCTTGCCCAGTGTCGGTCAATACGATATTGCCGTGCCTGTGTTCTTACGATGCAAAGATCCTTTTGACATGCATGTATCTCCGAAGGAACAGTCACCGCGGTGACTACAGCCCTTATGAAATACATTGTGTTCACAAATGCGAATATGGACAACCGCTAGCTGTAGAATGGAATGACGACAATGAAAATTTTGCTTCACCCATTTTTCCCGCTTATCGCAGCGGTCACCTTATCATTTGGGTATCCGTGCACAACTCACGGCCACATCCAACCTTCAACATGTCGTAAATCATGCGTCTAAAATCTGTACTCGTACATTCATTACGTACATTCCCGCACAGGGGAGACATTTTACTTGAATGTCGCTTGCTTCGTGTTGGCGGATAAATGCAAAGTCTCAGTCCTGTGTTACTCTGACTTACGCTGCAAAATTCCTTTGGACATGACAGGATGTCCGAAGGAAAAGGCACTGCAGCGTTTACAGCCGCTATGAAATACATTAAATGTATCCGCAGTTGCGAATATTGACAACCACCAGCTGTACAATGGAATGACGACAATCAAAATTTTTGCCGGACCGGGTCTCCGACCCCGATTTCCCTTTTGCCGGGTGCGCTCGCCTTACCATTTTTTTTTTATAATAATCATTTCCTTCCATGGAACAGCACTTACTGAAGTACAGAACAGAGGTAATTAAGGAAACAATTCTGTGTGGGTCTCTTTCAGTTACAAAATGTAAAAAGAATAACAGAAAAGTTCTTTATTTTACATAGGGAGCAAAAAAAAATTTTAAGATGCTCCTGGTGTGCGAAAAAGAATTGGCGAGCGCTCGTTTCGAAGACATCGGTTGGAGACATGCCTTCGGAAAACGACCGCAGAGCCTTTGATGGTCACGATATTCTAGCTTTAACTGTTAATCCCGCTCAGCGGTGTGGTTCCAGCTGCAAAGCAGGTTGAAAAAAAAAATGCTCCCTAGATAGTTAACGTAAGTGGACTGATATTTAAAGTGTCGTCTCATTACGTGGTGTCGTGTTAACAAAAACGTCCAAAAATCGATCACGTCCGATTTGTGAGAAGATAAACGACGGCCATAGCCTTTATCCTGGTGACAGCATGCTTCTTTGATGGTGGAAAATACGTCTCGTCCGGACACAGGCGCATACTGTGGACGATCATGTGCGTTTGCGCCCGGAGATAAAGGGCCATTATCTGCTGGAAAAGAATCATACGTCCGTCGAAGCGCCGCAGAGGAAACGATTTTCGTCTGTATCGTCCTCATTACACCTCAGGTAGAGGGGGCTGTCAGGGCGATGGCATGGACTTTGTGTCGCGTCGGGTATTTACTGGTAAAGACGATGTACCAGGTGGCGTTC
The DNA here is from genome assembly GCF_021461385.2 of Schistocerca piceifrons. Taxonomy (NCBI): domain Eukaryota; kingdom Metazoa; phylum Arthropoda; class Insecta; order Orthoptera; family Acrididae; genus Schistocerca; species Schistocerca piceifrons. The sequence continues at coordinate 314,396,790 of NC_060139.1, read as the reverse complement.
GTTTCCTTGGTGCAATGTGGTTGATAAACTGTGCGCCAACTGCTGGCTACCTATTCTGTGGGTGACATTTTTCGACGCCATTCCTGGGGTGATCCCGCATTGAAGGGTGATAAATATCTCGCGTAGTGGGAGCCCTAGTGCGAGGAAGGTCTTGATGGACATAACTCTATACCAGAAAGAAAAGTTTGATAGGTGATAGCACTGGTGCAATTTGGGCCAGGGCGATCAGTGGTTGACATGAACGAGGTACGAGTTCGTCGACCAAAAGTCCAGTGTTACTGTTGAGGCTGTGATTCCAGACCTTCAAGACAGTATGTACGTGTAGAATTGTACTGCGTACCAGGACGAAACCCCCTCTCCAGTTGCAGAGTGTGAGGGTGTCATACTTGGCCTTGAATTATGTGACCAGTACTGATAAAATAACCGAAGGCAGCTTTGACCTGAAGCGCCGTTACTGTAGAGACAGGTTTGTGCGATGTGTGTTACGTGGGATATCATATAAATGTTAATAACACTGCACGTCTTTTTAACATGTCGTTTGCTCGCAACAGCTGACTTCGAACGCCAGTTCTGATGTTCTGAAGCGGACACCGGTAGCAGACCGCCGTGGTGCGACGGATATGTAGAGTAGAAACGATTCCTAGACAGCGTACAGTCTTCAGCACCCGGAATGGAATTACATTTTCATTAGGGAATCCAGTTCCAATGGTTATCGCGTTGGATTTTGCCTTCCACCTTCTCAGACCATGTGTGCACAATCAACATCCGACGATAAACAATATGGCGCTGTCGGGGTCCGTGGAAACTCAACGTTGTCTCCTTATGGAATCGGAATGTCCTCGAATGATGACGACCACATGGGAATCCTGCGAAAGACGCATCCCACAGTACTAGTCCATAATTCTGTGGTGGGTGCAATGTGTAGAGCCAGTCCTACCCCGTGCGCTGGTCCAGTATGACAAGGAACGAATGCAGTGGCACGAGACACATGATCCTCTGGGACCTCACGGATCACCCGCCATCCCCGGAACGTCATGTCGACGTTCAAACCGTAAGGCCACGATATTGGCCCTTACTCGGTGCCGCTTGGAAGGTGGAGTTGTCCAAGCTTGATTCCAAGACAGCATCACCGGAAAAACGCCTGCCGTTGTGGCCTTGCGGTTCTAGGCGCTTCAGTCCGGAACCGCGCGACTGCTACGGTCGCAGGCTCGAATTCTGCCTCGGGTATGGATGTGTGTGATGTCCTTTGGTTAGTTAGGTTTAAGTAGTTCTAAGTTCTAGGGGGCTGATGAGCTCGAATGTTATTTCCCGTAGTGCTCAGAGCCATTTGAACCGGAGAAACGCCCTCAGTGGATCATGTAGTTGCAGATCTCTCACGCCGTCGACAAGCGCTAATCCAGTCTTTAGTTTTGCGTGACGGACGACTGTTGGTATCACAGGCGGACGTCGCAACAGCCGTAGAAGACCAGTATCGTCATTTCTATCGCGCAGAACACCCTAACGTTGAGGCAGTTGCAGATATACTACAGACGGTCCACCGTACCCTTGGCGGTGGACTCTCTTTTAGTAAACTTCTCCACTGAAGACATCACTGATGCGCTCGCCAAGGGGGCTCTCAACCGATCGCCAGGAGCAGACGGACTGCCGTTAGAATTTCATAGGACCTTCAAGGACTTAATGTTGGCGCGATGGAGGGAAAGGTAGCAGGAACTACTGTTCCCGGCGACGCCACCGGCACTGGAATTTCTGGAAGGCCAAATTATTCCGATACCCAAACCCTCTGGCACGCGACCTGACAGCTATCGGCCAATCACTTTACTCAGTTCAGATTTTAAGATTTTTACGTGCCTACTGGCGATGCGTCTCAGGCGAGTCCTCTCCAGATCCTGTCGTCCACACAGACGTTCTTGGGCGGAGATACTAATACACAATCAACGCTACGTGATTATAAAGACGTCATGGCCATCGCAAGTCTTTCGACTGCAGGGAGCCATGATTTCCGTCGATTTCGATCAGACACTCGATCGCGTGAATCACACCTTCCTCGTGAAGTTGACGCTACAGATGGTTTTCCACCTGCCTTCGTCCTCTTAATCATGCGCCTACTTTGTGACGCTTCGTCGAGGGTAATGGTCAATGGACAGATCACGACACCAATATCGATCGCACGAACAGTGCGACAGGGTTGCCCCCATTCAACGATCATGCACGTCATCCACTAGAACCGCTTCTCTGCGGCCTGCAACGACGTACATCAGGGATCACTTTGCGAGGACGCACATTCAAATGCCGCCTCTATGCAAACGACCTCGAAGGGCTACAGGCGAAAACAGGAGCCGTTTACAGAGCTGTGAGGCGTTTCCATTGCGACGTTTACAACGCCAGTTGCATTACTGGTTGACGTCAGTCCACGAAGCTGCAGCGCCCAGCTCACTGCAACTGTCAGGGATCAACTTACGCCGACTCAACTGTAACTATTCAAACCAGCATAACTTTCGATGAAATTCTTTTGTTAATAAACCGTAAGGCTGGCATTAACCCGAAGGTTGGTTTAAATACCACAGGCATGGTCCTGTTGGAGTTGGTATGCCGATGCTTTCCTGCGACCTTTGAACTGACTCACCCAGCCAGTTATTGGGGGTGATACAATTTAACGTGGATTTCGAATTGGCATCTTTCACATTAACAATCATTGCCAGCGGTGAAAGAACTGGAAAGTGAATGGTAAAGAGTGTAGGACTTATTTGGGGTCTCGACAGCTATGTGGTGAAATGCCAGTCTTCAAGTCAAAAGGCCATGTATGGGTTCGATCCTTGGTCAGTCCTAGGATTTTAATCTGTTACTTATTTCTGCCTTCATCTCTGGCAATATTTGTTAATATTAAAAATGGCGAGTGCGTTCTGGTTCAGAGTCTAAGTTAAACTGTATGTCCCTCTCTAATTGGGTGAGTAAGCCAATTCAAAGAAAAGGCAGCAGCACCCATCTCCCATATGACCATTCGTAGTAAAGCACTGTCGTGCTCAAACCCGTCTTCAGGCTGATGGTAGCTTTACCTTAATAAGCAAAACTAGGACAACATTACAGATTGTCCTCTTGAACGAAACATGCACAGCAGGACTACTCCAACAAATCCATGCAAGCAAAACTATTTTGCAGATAATTATTTCGCATTGGGAGCCAACATAACAACAACAAAATTTCATTGAAGCCAATACCATCTCGGCACCAGGTCGAGAAATATTCTTCATGCTCTAGTAATGCATATCGCTCATTACGAGTGGTCGTCCTAGTGTTTATCCCCACACATCTCTCTAGAACTGTCCAGCACTTGTTAGACAAGGAACATTCAAACCTACACACAAAATGTCTAAAAAAAAAAATTTTAAAAAAAAGTTGGCCCAAGTGAGGCGAAAGCACGTGACCATATTTAGAGTAATTAATACATCGAATGGGGACTTCAGCGTCGGGTATCACTTTTGTGCTACTCTATGTGCTTGCACGAAGCTTGACGCTGTCTCTCCGTTTCTTACGGTTGTCATCGGTAACAACACAAACGCGGACGACCTACAGGAATGGTGAACTGATTAATACATTGGAAGGTGTGATGCTGAAGTGTATGATTTTGTGAGTCAGTGCAACAAGAGCAGTGAAAACTAATACACAGTACCTCTGAAGATACTTGGAGCAATGATTACGTTTCAGTGACGACCGGCAACATGTGGGCAACCACAGATGCTCTGTTGTTTGCCCTATTTCAAGACCTGAAGAGATTACCGAATGAATTCACGATATATGGTGCAAAAGTACTTGCACCTGAGAGCAGTCAAGCAGATGGGACGTGTTCGAACGCTGTGGTTCCTCCTCTCCTCTGGTTCTCTGAATCCATTTCAAGTAATTCAGTCCACGTACTCAGTCGACATGACAGTCCTTTCCATCTACGATACAATCTTTAGCTACGGCGTGTAGGGTGTTCCGAAACTATTCGTTCAAATAAATACAAGATACAGAGAACAAACAAAGTATAGGTAGTTGTGGCACACCCAGGAGCAGATATAGACTCAGAACACAATTTAGTAGTGATGAAGAGTAGGCTGAAGTTTAAGAGATTAGTGAGGAAGAATCATTACGCCAAGAAGTGGGATACTGAAGTACTCAGGAGTGACGAGATATGTTTGAAGTTCTCTAAGGTTATAGAGACAGCAACAAAGAAAAGTCCAGGATGCAGTATAGTGGAAGAGGAATGGACATCTCTAAAAAGGACAATCACAGAAGCTGGAAAGAAAAATATAAGTACAAAGAAGGTAACTGCGAAGAAACCATGGGTAACAGATGAAATACTTCAGCTGATCGATGAAAGAAGGAAATACAAAAATATGCAGGTAGATTCAGGAATACAGAAATACAAGTCGCTGAGGAATGAAATAAATAGGAAGTGCGTGGAAGCTAAGACGAAATGCTGCATGAAAAATATGAAGAAATCGAAAAATAAATTATAGCCGGAAAAACTTACTCTGCATACAGGCAGGTACACTGCAGGCCTCTATGAGGGGGAAGATTTGTCTGATGTGATAGAAGAAGAAACAAGAGTCGATTTAGAAGAGATAGGGGATCCAGTATTAGAATCATATATTAATAAAGCTTTGGAGGACTTAAAGCCAAATAAGGCAGAAGGGATAGATAACACTCGTCAGAATTTCTAAAATCATTAGGTGTGTTTGAGTCTAGCAATATACCATATGACTTTCGGAAACATCCATCCGCACAATTCCAAAGACTGCAAGAGCTGGCAAGTGCGAGATTTATCGCACAGTCAGCTTAACGCATCCAAGTTGCTGACAAGAACATATACAGAAGAAAGAAAAAGAGAACTGAGGACGTGTTAGATGACGATCAGTTTGGCTTTAGGAAAGGTAAAGGCATGAGAGAGGCAATTCTGACGTTGCGGTTGATAATGGAAGCACGACTAAAGAAAAATCAAGACAGGTTCATCGGTTTTGTCGACGTGGCAAAGTGTTCAACGATGTAATATGGTGTAAGATGTTCGAAATTCGGAGAAAAATAAGGGTAAGCTACAGGGAGAGACGGGTAATACACAATATGTACAAGAACCAAGAGGGAATAATAAGAGTGAACGATCAAGAAAGAGGAGCTCGGATTAAAAAGGATGTAAGACAGGGATTTAGTCTTTTGCTCTTGCATTTCAATCTGTACGTCGAAGAAGCAATGATGGGAATAAAAGAAAAGTTCAGGAGTGGAATTAAAATTCAAGGTGAAAGGATATCAATTGTACGATTCGCTGATGACATTGCTATCCTGAGTGAAAGCGAAGAAGAATTACCTGATCTACTGAATGGAATGGACAGTCTAATGAATACAGAATATGGATTGAGAGTAAATCGAAGAAAGATCAAAGTAATTAGACCTAGCAGAAATGAGAACAGCGACAAACTTGCTGCCTAGGCAGCATAATAACCAATTATGGACGGAGCAAGGAGGACATAAAAAGCAGTCTAGCACTGGCAAAAAGGGCATTCCTGGCCAAGAGAAGTCTGCTAGTATCAAACATACGTCTTAATTTGACGAAGAAATTGCTGAGAATGTACATCTGGAGCACAGTATTGTGCGGTAGTGAAACAAGAGCTGTGGGAAAACCGAAACAAAAGAGAACTGAAGCATTTGTTCTGTGGTGCTACAGCCGAACGTTGAAAATTAGGTGGACTGATAAGGTAAGGAACGAGGTCATGCAACGAATCGGAGAGGAAAGGAATATTTGGAAAACACTGACAAGTAGAAGGGACAGGGTGATAGGACATCTGTTAAAACAACAGGAACCGACTTCCATGGTGTGTATTGAACCAGGGACCTAGAAACGAGGGAGAGGCTTCATCCTCGCCATAGCCCTCAGCGGTTGACAACCCCACAACAGGCTACAGTAGTCCACTCGCCCCACCTCTGCCCCATACATCCAGTGTTATTGTGCGGTTTGGTCCCCAGTGGACCTCCCCCCCCCCCCCCCCTCTCCCTCCCCCGGGAACTTCTCATACCAGACGAGTGTAACCCCAATTGTTTGTGTGGTAGAGTAATTATGGTGTACGCATAAGCAGAGACAGTGTTTGCGGAGCAACCGCCGACATAGTGTAACTGACGTGGAATAAGGGGAACCAGCCCACATTCGCCGAGGCTGATGGAAAACCACCTTAAAAACCATCCACAGGCTGGCCAGCACATCGGACCTCGACACTAATCCGCCGGGCGGATTCGTGCCGGGGACCGACACGCCTTCCCACTTGGGAGGCAGCGCGTTAGATCGCGCGGCTAGCCAGGCCACTGATGTCCATGGTACTAGATGGAGCTGTAGAGGGCAAAAACTGTAGAGGAAGACAAAGACTGGAATACATCCAGCAGTTAATGGAGAACGTAGGTCGCAAGTGCTACTCTGAGTTGAAGCGGTAGGGACAGGAGAGAAATTCGTGATGGGCCACATCAAACCAGTCAGACTGATGACTCAAAAAAGGAAAAAAAAGAAAAAGGGACATGTGTTGCCCGATGGCACTGTCTGATGCTAGGGACGATTTACACAGAAGGTAGGCTTGTGCACTATCTTACTGGTTGGTTCAAATGGCTCTGAGCACTATGGGACTCAACTGCTGAGGTCATTAGTCCCCTAGAACTTAGAACTAGTTAAACCTAACTAACCTAAGGACATCACAAACATCCATGCCCGAGGCAGGATTCGAACCTGCGACCGTAGCGGTCTTGCGGTTCCAGACTGCAGCGCCTTTAACCGCACGGCCACTTCGGCCGGCTATCTTACTGGAAATACATAATTTGTCTAATTGTGAGACGTACATCCTCCAACAGTTCTGGCAACACGTGTTCCAAAAAGATGCGATATCTCCGACCGCTGAGGCGGAATGGAAGAACGTGTAGTCCAGTCAACGTATTACTGAGAATACTGGCCCAAACATTAACATCGAATCGCTGTTGATGAGAACGAGGTTGAGTACCTCGTGGATAAGTGCCCAAACATGCGAATTGTGGATACTGAAACAGCCTTCACTAGTAAACAAAGCCTCGTCGGTGTGCCAGAAATTAGGGGTGCAGGGCAGTCGTTGTAGAAACCACTGTGCGAACTGCACGCGTTGAGAAAAATCTTCTGATGTATCTAGGAATCCTGTATACTCTGTTCGCTATACAAACAATCAGACAACTCATATGAATGAGTTTTATTACAAAAGACAATAACAGATACTTCACCGCCGGCCGCGGTGGTCTAGCGGTTCAGGCGCTCAGTCCGGAACCGCGCGACTGCTACGGTCGCAGGTTCGAATCCTGCCTCGGGCATGGATGTGTGTGATGTCCTTAGGTTAGTTAGGTTTAAGTAGTTCTAAGTTCTAGGGGACTGATGACCACAGATGTTAAGTCCCATAGTGCTCAGAGCCATTTGAACAAACCAGATACTTAACTTTGATAGATGTGCCGCAAGCAAAGGGCGACATGCGAAATAATGTCTTCTTCAGAATAGACAAACTCAAATCTGTGCTACGTAGAGGGTACTAATGACAGAGACTACGATCCGTCGGCAAACGAAGTGGCTAACGTTGATGCTGCTGCCGAAGTAGGCCGCACCAGTTGGGCGCGGCGCTTATGTCTTCATACCTAGGGGACCCTGCTGTCGCGGTGTCGTCCTGGAGGAAGGTCGGTCAGCGTGGAATTTGATGGCCTCTCCTCACAGCCGTCTCTTCTCTGGCGTTCCGGACTGGCGTGCCGGCGCTGACTTTGCGCCGTAACGTCTTCAGGTGCTCTGACTGCCACCTGCTGAAGATGGAAAGGATAAAGCTGATGGTCATGTAATGCATTTCACACAAGGCTATGTCTGACGCCAAGGATGTGTGCCATACGTCGTGTACTTGTAGATGGAGTGTCTTCAACGTGTCGCAGAATCTCGTCTTCCATTTCGGGAGTTCGCGCTGTTCGATTCCGACCTGTATCGTGCATACTTGCACGGAAAGTGCCTGTTTCAAGTAACAGGCCATGCAGGCGTCCGAATTTTTGGTTTTGTGGAGCCCGTTCGTTGGGAAAGTGCTGTCGGTAGTCTCTCACTGCAGCTCGTCCATTTCCATTCACAAATTGGTGCATCAGTTGGATATCAGCCGTTTTAGCGCACGTAAACCGCCCCATCTTCACTGTTGTTGTCGCAAGGCGGTAATGATTGCGACTGAATTGATATGTTTACGAGGAAGTCGCCGTTGTTGCCATAAGGCAGTGATGCTACACAGCACAGTTTTGAATGTCATTCCACATTCCCAGTCAGCGACACCGACACAACAGCTTATCTCAGCACCATAAACAAAATGTTCCCTAACGTTGCAAGCTGACTTCAGACAACACATGTTCCTTGTCGAACTATTATTTGTTTCGATGTTCTCTACCTCCTCTGTTAATTTGAACAAATTGACTCATAACACCCTGTATAGGGAAGAAGACGGTATTCTGCTGGCTAGTAGATTATCTGGAGATTTAGAGCAACGAAGGTGACGATTCAGCAGCCAAGAAAACCTGCATAGCACCTTCTGTGCCACAGTGTTAAGTACAGTATGTGGAGCTACAGCGTCATGCTTCATTGGGAGGAAGAAGGGGAGAAGGAGGAGGAGAAGGAGAATTAGTTACCGAAACTGAGGAGTGAGGGATAATAAACGGCCATTAGAGAGGCACGCAAGCAATACCTTCACTGCGTTACAGCAATGGAAGTGTTACTAACGGCAGCGCCACTAATGTGGAGTTACTAAACATAGTTTACCAAAAGTCTTTCATTAAGGAAAATATAGTAAATATTCCAGATTTCGAATCAAGAACAGCTGCCAACGCGAGTAATTTGAAACTAGATATCCTCGATGTATCGAAGCGGCTTAAGTCACTCAACAGAGGCAAGTCTTGTAATTAGGTTCCTTTCGGAGCACACTGCTGAAATAGCTCAATTTTTAGCAATTACGTACAATCGCTGACTCGATGAAAGAGCCATGTCAAAGAACTAGAAAGTTGTACAGTTCTTCCCTCTGCACAAGAATAAAAGTAGAAGTAACAGCTGAATTATAGATCTATAGCTTTCACATCGACTTGTAGTATGATGTTGGAACATATACTATCTTCCAGCGTCAAGAAATACCACAAAAAAAATCTATTGACATATAACCAGAGCGGATTCAGAAACAATCGTTCTTGCGAAACGAAGCTTGTTTCTTATTCAAACGATGTAACGAGTGCTACCTACAGGGGCTCTAAACCTGATTCTACATTTCTAAATTTTCAGAATGCTTTTGACAACATTCCTCGTAATAATCAGACTGCGTGGTGCGGAGTTTTTCGTCTTAGATGTGTGACTGGATTCGTGATTTCCTGTCAGAAAGTTCAATGTCGTAGTAATAGACGGGAAGTTATCTAATGAAAATGAAGTTATATCTGGTGTCCTCCAAGGAAGTGTTATAAGCCCTCCGGCGTTCCTAATCTACATAAACAATTTAGTAGACAAGCTAAGCAGAATTCTTAGATTGTCTCTAAATGATACTGTCGTTTTCCGTCTAGAAAAGTCGTCATAAGATCGAAATAAATTTCAAAATGATGTAGGAAAGATATCTGCATGGTGTGAAACATGGCAATTGACCCCAAACCATAAAAAGTGAGACCGCTTCCGCACGATTATTACAAAAAATCCGTTACATTTTAATTGCACGATGAATTAAAATTACGAAACAATTTAAATTTGAGCCATCATACAGAAAATGCTGTGGGCAAGGCAAGCCAAAGACGGCGTTTTATTGCCAGAACACGTAGAAGATGCAACAAATATGCTAAAGAGACTGCCTACACAACACTTGTCTTTCCCCTTCTGGGGTACTGCTATTCGGCGTGTGATCCTTACTAGAAAGTATTGCGGAGGACATCGACAAATTTCAATGATGGGCACCTCGTTTTGCACTATCACTAAATAGGGCAAGGAGCATCACGAATGTGATAAGCGAGCTGGGGTAGCTGGCAATCATTAAAAATGAAGGATTTTTCGATGCGGCGAGATCTTTTCACAGAATGACACTAATCAGCTTTCTCCTTCGAACGCCAAAACATATTGTTTATTTCACCTATATAATGAGAAATGACCATAGTTATAAAAAAGAGAAATCACAACTCGCATGGAAGGATTTCGGTGTTCATTTTCCTCAGGTACTATTCTGAACGGTGAAGGAATAGTCTTAATGTGGCTGTATGAACCTCTGCCAAAGACATGTGAAGTGTGAACTACGGCGTAATCATGTAGAAGTATATGCAACCAACAACGACATAACCTTCTATACTCAGAGGCGGAATGAAGTGCTCGTAAGAAGGCTCCACACAGGTGATGTCCTTTGATGCACGGTTTCTTTACCCTAGTGTATTATCGTTATGGATTTCGACTATCTGATCACCACATTTTGTAGGAGTGCACCCAATTTCGTACGAGAGAGCACGCTGTAATTTGGCTAGGAGAACATACAAAGTGTCAAAGACCCAGCACATTTTTGTTCATGCTGACACCTCTTATGAAGAATGTTAGGAAGGAATACTTGCTTTCGTGCTCAAAATGGCTCTGAGCACTATGGGACATAACATCTGAGGTCCTCAGTCCCCAAGAACTTAGAACTACTTAAACCTAACTAACCTAAGGACATTACACACGGCCACGCCCGAGGCAGGATTCGAACCTCCGACCGTAGCGGCCGCGCGGTTCCAGATTGAAGCACCTAGAACCGCTCGGCCACCACGGCCGGCTTTCGTGCTCATCAAACAGGTCTGAAGCAACCATTCTTCCCATGTTGGAGGCATTTTGCCTTTTTTTCATGGTTTATGCATTTCTCCGTTTTCTTAGCATTATCGATATTTTATATTTTATTGGTCATTTTAGTAGGTTTTGATCTGCTATGACCGCTGTATATGAATTTAGGTGATGTGTGTCCCACGTCCCTAACTCTAAAAATAAAAAATGTCTTCGGTGGTTGCAAGGCAGTTACTCCGTTATTTCTCACCAGGTGCACTGCCCCTATTCATTAGACCAAGCAGAAAGCAGGATACGTTGGCGTAGATGACCTTTAGCCAGTCGACGCCATTTAAATCTCTATTATTTTTCTGCAGGGCTCGTTCGTTGGGTAGCAGTAGAGCCCATCTATTTCCTGGAAACTACAAACTCACAAAACAGGTGACTAATCTACAGTATTTGTTTTAAACAGTCTCCAGACAGTCCACAGGTTCGTCGTAGTTTTCAACCCTTGTTGATGTCCAACTCCTGCGTTTATATCGAGCGTATCAGGTTGCTCTGTCATTTGCAGGTCCGCTATAAGAACCATTCACATTGCGGTTTTCTTTATCGCCGCATCCCTAGCCTCAAACACATTTCTTATTCTCTTACCTTGGAAAAAATGAACTTCAATAAATAGAGCCTAAACATGAAAACACAGTTTCATATAACGTAAAGTAATATCTAACAGTACTGTTTTATATCCCGTTTTACAACTTTTTGGGGTCATCAAAGGTACCGGCAGTCATTAACGACCTCTAAGTTGCAGTCGTGCGTATGTCCTCCAGACGGATTAATGGACAGTTTACCAAATTTCCGTTGTTACCACCAAGACGATGTCCAAGAGATATCCTAAAACAGAACTGCAGAAATATTAAGTCATCTCGTGCAATAATTTCAGTCCAATGCAAAGATTGCTAAGCTCTATAAATGTAGCAAAACGTGAAGGGAGCTCTTAGAGAAACTTGTAATAAATTTTGACTACGAGTTTAACTAATCACAGCTGTAGTTCGTCTCGCCCTACAAATATCATGACTGTGAAACTGAATGAGTGCATGTGATCAAACGATAAAGCAAGCAGCAGTGTTCAGGTCACTGACTGAACGCCGAGACATTTTTGTTGAGTTGCGAAAGGCTAACCTACGCTGGAATACCAGCACTACCTAAGAGTGCGGAATTCATATCAAGTTAAACCAGCAGGGAATGTAAAGTTTATATGAGGAGACTGCATGAACGGTCACAAGTTTCTACAAATCACGGGGAGGTCTCACGGAATACTGAAGACTTCGCATTCATAGAAGTAAAAAGAAAAAAAAGAAACTCCGTGGAAGATCTTATTATGAAATATCAAGGGCTTTTTTTCAGTGTGAAATCCATAAATATTCTAACCTCCCCTCCGTCCAGCATATATCTCGCGTAATGAACATAAAATTACAGCCCGATAAAGTCTGCTTATACAGAGCGGTATGGACAATATTTCTTGCCGTGCGCCATCCATGAATGCAATAGGAAGGCGGGGAAATGCTTCTAGTACATCACGTACGTAGGCTTGCGAACTAGAGGTGTACATGTAAGTATCCAAGCCGTGTAGAGCTTGGGAAGACAGGATTAGATTCACTGTCCGCTGCAGCGCATAAAATATGTAGTTTTTCCGTAATTTTTCACGGTTTCTCGGCGAAATTAATGGCCCCATTTTTTAGCAAGAGCTCTGCAAACGCCTGTATTTAAATCAACTTTATTAAGGCATTACAGGTTTCTTGGATTCCAGCCACATCATCAGGTGCACATGAACATTGAAATACGGTACATAACATGGTGAAGTATCTTAATAAACTTAGTTTAAATACAGCCGTTTGCGGAGTTCTTGCTACAAAATGTACTACCACAACTGTGGATGCCCAGACCGCAAAGTCGTTTATGATGGCTACATTTTTTTGGGTTTTCAATTTGCTTGCCATTTTATACTATTCTTGAAGAACCAAGTTTGCCAAGATCGCTAGCGATTCTCTTTGTTATGATGACTGGTTTCGACAGATCGACGCTACCATCATCGGATCTTGTAACATTACTAGCTGTAGATGCGTGTTACGACACTGAAAGTCACGTAGTGAGTTGCATCACATAAAAAGTGCCAGAGAACATCAACATGTTACAAATAAAATAAAACTCAATTAAAACATACAATATTTCATGCTGATGTCCCACCATCGGAGTCGTGCAGAGACTGTTATGATAGGATTAGATTCACTGTTTGCTGCTCCTCATATAAAAATGTTATTTTTCTGCTGGGACATCAGCACAACGTATTGTACCTTTTACTTAAGCATTATTTTATTTGCGACGTACTGAAGTTCTCCGCCACTTTTTATTTAACGCAACATCACTATGTGACCTTCAGTATTGTAACAAACATGTACATCTGGTAATGCTACAAGGTCCGATGATGACAGTAGATCTGTCGAAACCGGTCATAGCAATAAGAAAATTGATACCGATCTTGGCAAACTTGATTCTTCACCAATAATATAACTATCAGATCTCCCTCCAACAACTGACACAATGTCAAACACATATTGTCATTTTATCTTCACACGACATTTAGACACTTTCGCCGTCAGGTGCTGGGCGTAGATTCCGGTCCATACAAATTGTGCACGGGGCACGCTACGAACCGCTCTAGATTTTTTCTCTTTGTTTTAATGTTCTATTGCGAGTAGAACAGAAAGTGCTCATATGAAATGTCGAAACGCAATAACATAACATCAGATCGTATCAATTGTCAATACCCTGTTTTTATGGTTGGAAGCACCAAGCAAATTCCCCTCCACTAAACTAGTACCGTCGTTCTTATACTGAAACGCCGATGAGACGAGATCGCCCCGAAACGAGGCGCGGTTATTTTGCTGCAGCGCACGTACAGTAATGGCGTGTTGATGGACCTCAAGTGGGCTGTTATTGTGCCCTCACTGGAAGTGACTTCTCGTAGTGGCGCAACAGCTCTTGCGGCAGAGGATTTGTCTATGGTCGCATTTCTGGCGTGCATAAGATATACAGCCTTCCCGAAATTTTAATCCAGCTTAATCCTGCGACATACACGAATGTTTTTCATTCACATGTTCCAAGTATCGATAATCCTTTAGATTAGTGCAGTGGATGACAGCAGTATTCTACATGTGTGACTTTTTCCAGTTTGTCTTTTGTCTTGCCAATGAATATAATAAACAACTGAGTGAATGGATCGACGTTGAACTTGAACGGGTGTCATGGGACGTCCGCCCCGAACAAATGCAAGGAATAATAACGAACAAAATGATATTAAAACATAAAAGGGGTAGCGTCTTTGACCGGTAATTAAAAGTTTTCGGTCGCAGGATCGAAACCCGCCACCGCTCAAATTTTGATTCATATTCAGCGTTGGCGGCCGAAGACTTCCTACATAAGAAGTCAACCTCTGCCAACGGTTTTTGTCAAAGAGGGTGAAGGAGCGAAAAGAGCTTCAGGGCACTTTTGTTCTTGGGGTGGGAAACTGCCCTGAAGGCGGAGAATCAGCAATGATCAACGGCATGAGGATGCAGAAGGCAACGGAAACCACTGGATTAAAGACACAAACGTGTATCCACAGGACATGTGGCTATGATTGAAAAAGTGTCATGATGACCTCTCCATTGGCAAAAGATTCCTGAATAGCCCCCATTCGCATCTCCGGGAGGGGTCTGCCAAGGGGGAGGTGACCATGAGGAAAACATTGAATAACCAGCAAAAAAGAATAACGTTCTACGAATCGAAGCGTGGAATGACAGAAGCTTGAACGTGGTAGAGAAGCAAGAAAATCTGAAAAAGGAAATGCAAAGGTTCAATCAAGATATAGTAGGATTCAAGTGATATGGAAAGAAGACAAGGATTTCTCGTCAGATGAATATAGGGTATTATCAACAGAAGCAGAAAATGGTATAACTGGACTAGGATTCGTTATGAATAGAAAGGTAGGACAGAGAGTGAGTTACTGTGAACAGTTCAGTGATAGGGTTGTTCCTATCAGAATCGACAGCAAACCAACACCGACAACGACAGTACAGGTCTATAAGATGAAGAGATAAAGAAAGTATATGAGGATATTGGAATGGTAGTACAGTACGTAAAGGGAGACTGGAATGCAGTTGTTGGGGAAGGAGTAGAAGAAAAGGTTGGAGGAGAATATGGGCTTGGGACAAGGAATGAGACAGGAGAAAGGCTAATTGAGTTCTGTAATAAATTTCAGCTAGTAATAGCGCTTACTCTGCTCAAGAATCACAAGAGGACATATACTTGGAAAAGACGAGGTGATACAGGAATATTTCAGTTAGATTACATCATGATCAGACAGAGATTCCGAAATTAGATACTGGATTGTAAGGCGCACTCCGGAGCAGATATAGACTCAGATCACAATTTAGTAGTGATTAAGAGTTGGCTGAAGTCTAAGAGATTAGTACGGAAGAATCAATAAGCAAAAAAAAAAAAAAAAAAATGGGATACAGAAGTACTAAGGAATGACGAGATACGCTTGAAGTTTTTCAAGGCTATAGATACAGCAATAAAGAATAGTCCAGTAGACAGTACAGCGGAAGAGGAGTGGACATCTCTAAAAAGGACAATCACAGAAGCTGGAAAGAAAAGCGTAGGTACAAAGAAGGTAACTGCGAAGTAACCGTGGGTAACAGAAGAAATACTTCAGTTGGTCGACGAAAGAAGGAAATACAAAAATGTTCAGGGAAATTCAGGAATGCAGAAATAAAAGTCGCTGAGGAATGAACAAATAGGAAATGCAGGGAAGCTAAGACGAAATGGCTGCATGAAGAATGTGAAGAAGTCGAAAAAGGAATTATTGTCAGAAGGACTGACTCAGCACACAGGAAAGCCAAAATAACCTTCGATGAAATTAAAAGCAAGTGTGGTAACGTTAAGAGTGCAACGGGAGTTCCATTGTTAAATGCAGAGGAAAGAGCGGGTAGGTGGAAAGAGTACACTAAAGGTCTCTATGAGGCAGAAGATTTGTCTGATGTAATAGAAGAAGAAACAAGAGTCGATGTAGAAGAGATAGGGAATGCGGTATAAGAATCAAAGTTTATGAGAGCTTTGGAGGACTTAAGATCACATAAGGCAGAAGGGATGGATAACATTCCTTCAGAATTTCTAGAACCATTGGGGGGAAGTGACAACGAAACGACTTTTCATGTCGGTGTGTAGAACGTATGAGTCTGGAGACATACCATCTGACTTTCGAAAAATTATCATCCACACAATTCCGAAGACTGCACAATCAGCTTAACAGCTCATGCATCCAATTCGCTGACAAGAATAATATACAGAAGAATGGAAAAAAAATTGAGGATGTGTTAGATGACGATCAGTTTGGCTTTAGGAAAGGTAAAGGCACGAGAGAGGCAATTCTGGCGTTGCGGTTGGTAATGGAAGGAAGACTAAAGAAAAATCAAACACGTTCATAAGAGTTGTCGACCTGGAAAAAACGTTCGACAATGTAAAATGGTGCAAGATGTTCGAAATTCTGAGGGAAATAGGGGTAAGCTACAGGGAGAGACGGGTAACATACAATATGTACAAGAACCAAGAGGGATTAATAAGAGTGAACGACCAAGAAAGAAGAGCTCGGATTAAAAAGGGTGTAAAACAGAGATTTAGTCTTTCGCCCCTGCTTTTCAATCTGTACATCGAAGAAGCAATGATGGAAATAGAAGCAAGGTTCAGAAGTGGAATTAAAATTCAAGGTGAAATCTTATCAATGATAAGATTCGCTGATGACATTGCTATCCTGAGTGAAAGCGAAGAATTACATGATCTACTGAACGGAATGGACAGTCTAATGAGTACAGAAAATGGAATGAGAGTAAATCGAAGAAATACCAAAGTAATGAGACCTAGCAGAAATAAGAACAGCGAGAAACTTATCAGGATTGACGGTCACGAAGTAAATGAAGTTAAGGAATTCTGCTACCTAGGCAGCAAAATAACCAATGACAGACGGAGCAAAGAGGTCATAAACAGCAGACTAGCACTGGCAAAAAGGGCGTTCCTGGTCAAGAGAAGTGCTAATATCAAATTTGGCCTTAATTTGACGAAGAAATTTCTGGGCATGTACATTTGAAGCACAGCATTGTACGGTAGTGAAACAAGGACTGTGGGAAAATCGGAACAGAAGAGAACTGAAGCATTTGTGGTACATTGCTACAGATGAATGTTGAAAATTAGGTGGACTGATAAGAATGAGGAGGCCCTGCGCAGAATCGTAGAGGAAAGGAATATGTGGAAAACACTGACAAGGAGAAGGGACAGGATGATAGGACACCTGTTAAGACATCAGGGAATGACTTCCATGATATTAGAGGGAGCTGTAGAGGGCAAGAACTGTAGACGAAAGCAGAGATTAGAATACATTCAGCAAATAATTGAGGATGTAGGTTGCAAGTGCTACTCTGAGATGAGGAGACTGGGACAGGAAAGGAATTCGTGGTGGGCCACATCAAACCAGTCAGAAGACTTATGAAAAAAAGGCTGCAGACAGTTAACGTGGGTCTCGAGAAGGTGAGCAGGGCATTACTCTTAAAGCTGTTTTGTCAGAACAATAGTAATAGTGCTGCAGCTCCTCGCAGGTATCGAAGCATTAAAGGAATACGGAGAAGGTCCTCTGTCCGCACCGGGATTGAAGAACATCGTTCGGACGTTCGAATTAACTGGCGATTTATTGCTGAAGAAGTTACTGTTGTTGTTTCTGTGGATGTTGGAATAACGTGCGATTTACAAGCAGTGCACGATATGTGTCACGACAGTTCAACATTCCATCCCACGTAAGATGTATCGGGCAGCAGAGAGCACTCTAGTAAGGTTCCATGTTGTTGCATATTGTGGATGCAGATAGTCGTCACATAGAGCAACATTTGTATCCTGGAGCGTAAAAATGGTACGCAATTAACAATTGTTACCCTCTCACGTGGAAATTCAAGTGTGTTTCTTTCAATGGTTTATTCGTTATTTCTCCTCCGCATGTACTTACAAATGTTCCCAGAAAGTTTCATTGTCCTACGACCACACGTCTTTTACGGGGATTCTCTCAAGTAACGGAGGTTTAACTATAAATACCCTGTATATTTCCTCCTAACAACAGTCCCTTGACTTTGGTTAAGCCCTTTTCCGCATCATTTTCTCTCACAACTGCTAGTCCTTTTTTTTAATATCCGAGAGTCTCTTGTTTGATATCTGCTTTCAGGCAATTAAAGACATCTGCACCGGAGACGGATGCACTTGGTCTACAGGGTGAGTCACTAACTATTGCCACCTAGAATAATTCCGAAAGTACTTTGGTACATGAAAAGTTTGTGGGACGAAAGTTGCATGGGACAACAGGGGCCACAATATGACGTTTGTTTTTTGTTGCTAGGTGGGGCCGCGTCAAAGATATGTAGGTTAGCTTTTTCTTTAATGGGGTGCTGTAGGTTGGTACTTATTTTCTGGTAGCGGCTATCGAGACGAATCCAATGATGTGTAACAGTAAGGTCTTTGAAGGTCAACGAAGGTCAAAAAGCTGGCATGAACGTCCACTTACAGAAGGTGTTCGAAGTGATGACCATTGGTAACAATGCAGTGCTCTCCATTGTTACAAATCAGCATCAAAGATATTATTCGTAATCGTATTCAGGAGTGTTGCTTGCTGGCCTCTTGGAGCGCTGGTTCCGCTGAGTGTAACAAGAACGAGCAGAAGTATCACGACTGTCATTATAGACTGTGGTATCATGGTGAGAAATCCTCCAGCGAAGCCGCTCGCTGATGAGATTTAACCATACGCGCACTCTCTCCATCTCTCTCTCTCTTGCTGTTTGGTATGATAACTAGGGTTGCTCACCGTAAACGAGGTCCAGTTAGTCATATTATTGATGGTGATCCTTGTCTGTGATACGTGTGCCTACGACATTTGAGAAATTACTGCTTCTGTCTGCCTCCGTGGTCACAGATTCGAGTCTTTAAAGTCGGCACGTTTTTCATTTCTGCTGCCTTAGTTTCTGGACGCCGAGCTGCCAGTATGCCAAGGATAGAAAGAAAGCAGCAAGCACCTTTTATTATGTGTGACTAAAGTACTGGTTATGATTTTTGAGTACCCCTGTTCTTTAAACGAGGCATTCTTATACAAATTTCATTTGGGTTCTCGCTAATAATCTCATTTTGTTTTCGAGTTCCATGGATCCTTAACGCAAGCGTATCCCAAGGATGTAGAATAAGTCAGATTATTTAAATAGTAACCATAAGTAAATGGTCATGAGACTTAAAATCTAAATCATGTGTAAGCAGATACATGAGATGCAAGTGTTCAAATAACAAAATAGATTATTGTAACAATGTTGGTTGGTTATACAAACAATTTATAAGGCTTACATTGTAATTCATATAAAAAAAACGTTGTGACCAATTGGTATAGAGTGCTACACAATCATTTCTTGTAGGAATGCCTAAAATTAAACACATTTCACTAATTATTATAGGGCCTACATTTTCAAAACATTCCTGTAAAGAATGGAACGAACTATTCAAAAGATACAGTTTTAGCTGTTTTCTGAATTTAGTCTTATCTCCAATGGCCGATTTAACGTGAACTGGAAGTTTATTGTATACTTTTATGTTTGAATAATGTACACCTTTCTGTATGATGCTGGGGCTTTTTATATCTTTGTGAAGATCATGCTTACTTCTTGTCCCATGATATTCACTGTTTGTCCTGTACATTGTCTGATTATTGTTCACAAAGAACATTAGTGAAAAAGTATATTGGCATGGCATGGTGAAGATATCCAACTGTTTGAATAAGTTGCTGCAAAAGTGTCTAGTGTGTACTCTGCCCTTAATTCTGATGATTCTCTTCCATGCAATAAAGACGTTATTTGCTCATCATTCGCTTCCTTAGAACATGATGCTATATATCATAACTGAATGGAAATATCCAAAGTCACAAACAGATGAATTTGAGTGACTGGCAAATGCTGCTGAAGCCTGTCTTTTACATTGTTCAATGATGTGAACTGACCAGTTGAGTGTTGTTACTGTATAATTTCAGGAATTTTGAAGACTCAACTCACAGTATTTGTCACCACATTTTATTTCAATTTTTTTTTCTACTGAATGGATTGAGTCTTGTTAACATTGGGGGACAGACCACTAGAAGTGAACCAATCTAGAGCTTCTTTGAATATAGTGGTTGCAGAGTTCTCTAGACTGCTGCAGTTTGGTACTCTATCATAATGGTTGTCATCTGCAAATAGGATGAACTGTACTTTTTGTGTCACATACCATGGCAGATCATTGCTAAAGATTAGGAAAAACAAGGGACCAAGCACTGAGCCCTGTGGTACTCCACATTTTACTCTGACCCAGTCAGAGCACGTAGTTGCCATTGCAGAATTATTCAATACTACCTTCTGCCTTCTGTCATCTTGATATGATTCAAGCCACATCCCTACTTTACCATAAAACCCATATGCTCAGCCTTCTTAAGTAGAATTTTGTGATCTATGCAGTCAAATGCTTCTCACAGATCACAGAAGATTACTACTGGTAACATTTTATTATTTATGGAGTCAAGGAGTTGGTTGAAAAATGAGAAAATGGCATGTTCAGTTGAAACATTCTTTTGGAATCCAAACTGATTTTTACTAAAGATGTTATGTGTATTAAGATGTTCCATATTTCAATTAGCAATGAAATCGACTGGTAGTTGTAAACCTCAGCTTTATCACTTTTTTTTCTAACAGAGGCTTTAACAATTGCATATTTGAGTCTATTGGGGACAGTACCTTGATTTATAGACTCGTTAAATATGTGACAGAGAACTTCAAGAATAAATTTGCAGCAATGCTTCAGTACTTTTATAGATATATTATTCAATCCAGTAGAATTTTTATTTTTGATTTGGTTTATGGTCTTCTGAGCCACTTTAGCTGTAATATAAGGTATATCATCTGACTAATTTTGTTCTGCACTGCTTTTTGAAGAAACTTCATGGTTTCAGTCAAAGATCCTTTACAACCAGTTTCATCCATCACTGTCAAAGAATGGTTCGTTGAAAATATTGGCTAGTATATCACCTTTATTTATCATGCTTCCATTACAACACACTTCGATGATGTCTGTATCTTCTGAAATTATGCTGTCTAGCTTTGATCAGTTACTGTCATGTGTCATGATTCACACTGAGATGATACGGTATGCGATAACCATGTTACTGCGATTAGTGGTGCGGCAGTAGAGTTCCCATTGCGATGATATGATATGTCATGCAGTCACAGACGTCTATGGGTACAATACACAGCGTGACTCACTATACGACAAGCAACAAAACTACTTGAATCACTTTTTGTTTCAGTTTTAGTTGCAATCATGAGATCTTCTGAAGGGAACGTTATTATATTTAAAGCTCATCACACTGCTATATTTTGTACACACCAGAGTATGGCTCAAAACCGATCAAATGTATACTGGCCAGCGACTATTTCCTACACTATATACTTTTCGAAGTATGATCAGTGGTTTACTTATTTATAAAGTATTGCAATAACTATGGAAACAGAATAGAGAAAATCAGTTCATAATCAAGCTACGATGCGGAACAGTAAGATGTGAAAAATTAATTTTTATTACCAAATAGTTTCCTTTGGAATGAAATGAGAAAGTCTGCATAGTGGAGGACACATGCAAATCCACAAGCCATGTTTTTCACAAAAAGAAAAAAAACTTTACTGAAGAAGTATGTAGAGAGACGGATGTAGCTTTGCTTCATTAACATAAGACAGTATTTTCCAAGGCATATTTGATGACGCAAAATTTGTCTATGACATAGTCGTGTGGAGCAACCAGCTCTCCCTGTTGCACTGGTTGATACCATGGAGATATGTGTTAGTGTTGTATCGCTGTATGTAAACCGGTTGGATTGCACCAACAGTTTTTCTAAGCACTCTACCAATATGGGTTATTCTGCATTGTATTGTGAATCACATCACATATTGTATTGCATATTATATTGGCTTAGCGAAACAGCACCTTATGCCCTTAGTCATAAATGTAGATCAGCATTCTCTGTAACCAAAACCAAAACACGTCCAAGTAATTCTTGCAAGAAGCAATATGTTGCCAAACTGAATCTCTTTCACTATTTTGAGCAATCATGGCTGGGTGTAAAAAAAGATGCATTTTTAATGTTATGTTTCATTTTTAAATGTTATGTTTCTTTTTCAGAGGCCCATGTGTTAAAGCTTCATGAAAAATTAATCGTTTGAATTGTTTGTCCCTCTGTAAACACTATATGTTAAATTGCCACAGTTATTTTTTGTTTAAATCAGTATTATTGAGCCGAAATATAAAAATTTATTCTAACCTTTAACCTGGTGAAAGCCTTGCAGTTGTACCAAATTTATGAAATTTACTCACAGTTGCGGCCTCTTTCTGACTTTAGCTGCGTTAAATATGAAAATATTATCTATTGGCTACATCTGGAAATTTGCTTTGGACTGGGACTCGAACGAAGGTTTGCCACTTACCGCGAGTGGTCGCCTTAACAACTTTGGCTACCTGAGCATGCTTCCATGACTGACCCATCCAGTGTCCGTAATGTCAGAAATAGTCCGCAATTTCGAATAAATTTTATAAACTTAATGCAGCTGGAAGATCGTCACCAATGTCACTTTCTTTAGACATTGTTAAAGGCAAGTATTACAAGCCTCGGCGTGCAAAATGATGATTGTAGTACTAACGTTGTATACATTTGTCTCCTTGAAACCCTGTGGTGGGTACCCAAGTGAAGTTGTGAGTGACAGTATGGTATATTGAAGTTTGGTTTGGTCCTGGAAACACACTCGAAGTGGTTAAGGTGATTGCAGGAAATCCAGGATCAAGTCCCAGTCCAGCGCAAATTTTCATTTGTCATCAATAAGTAATATCTTCATACCTAATGGAACTAATGTCAGAAAGATTCCACAGTTACTAATAAATTTTATAAAATTTATATTTTTCACAGTTTAAGCTTTGAAGGGCCTTATGAGGTCTGTCACATGCAATCTGTAATTCATTTCTTTTTTTGTCACTTGTGACTAACGTACCGGTATGTGGTTTTAGTTTTTTTCCCAGGTTGTGTTTTAGAATACCTAATCTGAGCTGAATGAAAAGAACAAGCAATGTTTGGACTAAGCTGAAGCTGGTCACTTCATATCAGTGCCTAATTATTAAACAAATGTGTTTGTTTTCAGCTCTCTGAATTGTGAGTTAATACTATGGACGCTTTCATAATTTATGCATGACTTGGGCATTTTATCATCTCATCTATTCAGTTACAGAAAATTGTTGTGAAACTTTCAAATGTTGTTAATATTGCTTTTCTCACTGTTTATGGGATTCAAAAATTAATGTTTCCAAGGTTTTAAAATTTTCTTTAAATGTTAAAAATAAAAACTTGCAGCGCCATTATGAATGCATGATTCATGGAGAGTATTACAGTGGCTCTTACAATGCCCATTATGGAAGAAGGCAAAAGAATTTTGAGTTAATTGGAAGATTATCATCTAATGAATTCAAATGTACATATTGTCTGATTGCCACTGAGTTCAGATGAGTTCAGTGCCCACCATTCCCAACTTCATGCTACCTGGCATTCCAATTGCGTTCAGATTTGGGGCTGGTTATGATGTGACATTGTTTGGTGGAGTTGCAAAGTACCTCAAAATGTCTGCATCACAGTGACTCCAATCAGCCAACGTAAAAGTTGTTATCTATACAGACAGAAACTAAAATGCAAGCTGATCATAGTTGGAAAGGTCCATATACTCAGGAGACTCATGAATTCCAAGACAGCAGTAAGTCAGTTGCACATGAGGCAATAGGACTGAATGAAATGACTGAAGGAATTCTACCGAGTCGCCAAATAGAACAGGTGGAATGGCTTGATGTGTTTCACAGATTTATGCTTTTACTTGGATGTCATAGCCTAGAATTGGTTCAAGAGCCAGCTCAATACCTGGGACAAATTCCAGGCCAAAATAAAGAAAACATTTGCTGACAATCAATGGAAAGTCTGCTTAGCATAAGAATATTTGAAGAATGTGGCCCAACATCATGGTGAAATGACAAGGTCATACATACAGTGTGTTTTGGACCTTCGCAACATTGTGAATCTGGATATGACAGAAGCCAAAAAAATCTTACATATGATCAAAGGAGACATAGAAGATGTGTACCAAGCTCTTTTGGTAAAAGATGTTACTATTAGATTAGATTAGATTAGATTAATTATTCATTCCATAGACCCATAAAAGAGGGAATACTCCTGGGTGTGGAACATGTCAATAACCGCAGAATTCATCAAGTTGTGCCAGGACATCGAGGAAATGCAACAGAAAAGAGTCAGACGGAAGAGATGTGATTATCTCCTGAATGTGGTCTTTATGGCAGTTGTGTCAGACCACCTTGACTTCACTTCTCTCATACACTGCTTTGTAAGAGAACAGACATAGCATTTTATGGCAGCCAGAACTGCCAGATGGAGTACACAAGAGACAGCAGGCATGAACGTTGACGCTATATGTCAGGAGGTAAAAGATGATGTACAAGAATCTCTGGCACTATCTCCACCACCAATTGAACATGCCATGAAAACCGGACTCTGCAAACTCAGACTTACAGTGCTGCTGTGAAATGGCAACCCAACATCTGAGCAATGCATGTACAGCCAACTCCTCCATCAAGTAAAATTCCCCACAGAAGAACAGACATTTGGAGGATGGAAGACAATGCTCTGATCTGTTTTCACTGTGGGTGGGGTGGACACATTGGGTGTTACTGAAGAGAAAGAAGACAAATGTTCAACAAATGTCATGCTACAAGACATCAACCATCACAACAGTCCTATTCAACTTAGTGAATGGCAAACAGTTATAGTCAACTTGTGGTTCCAAAGTTCATTGCCACCCTATGGGCAAGGCCGCTTGATAATACACCGTAGCCATTCTGTCTCCGTACAGAGGTACCAGCCACTCGCCTAGCTGCTGTGTTCAGGAAAACTAAATGAGGTGACCATCTGTGGAGGTGAGTCTGCCACAAATCAAAATTGTCCGTAGACGACAGATACCAAATGGCAGGAAATTTCTTTGATGGTCATTAGCTGCTTCTTTTTCTGTTTTGTTGGATGTTTGTTGCACCAGTTACAGAAGACTGCTGCGCAGAGTGTCCGAGCAGTTTGAGGCGCCATAGCATGGATTGCGCAGCCTCTCGTGCCACAGGTTCAGGTACTGCCTCGGGCATGGGTGTGTGTGTGTGTTGTTCTTAGCATACGTTAGTTTAAGTAGTATGTAAATCTAAGGACTGATGACCTCAGCAGTTTGGTCCCTTAGGAGTTCACACACACATTACAGAAGACTCCACGATACTAAAGCGAATGTGCAGCAGGTCACAAATGGAGAAATATGTCCAGCTAACAGGAATGTGTACTGCAAGAATGACTGTCAATGATAGAACAAAGGCCTTCAAACTTATTTTAACTGAAATCACTCACAATATTATTCTTGGGTGGGACTTCTTGCAGGCATCACAAACAGTCATAGACTGTAGAAGATCAGATCTCCTGAAGCTGATGTATCTGATGTAGCTATACCAACAAGCACATATAACAAAAATTGCTCTGAGCAGCTGTTTACCATTGCAGACATTGCTATCCCATCGTTGTGAACAATATTCACAGTTAAACAGTGAAGGTTTTGTCAGTTGCAAAAAGCTACTCATACTCACAAAATAAATGTAAATTCCCACAAAAATCATAATCATTGTGGGTGATTAAGGATAACTTTGCATCACTAAGTGTCACAAGCAGTCACAACTCATCCCTGGAGATATGTGTGTAAGATCAGTGAAAACAGTCCAGGAAGGCAGCTTAGTGTCATCAGAGTGCAATTGTGATTTACTACTACTACGTGCTATAGAGGGGAGGGAGCTACTATTGATCTACCAATCGAATCTGGCCTGACTGTGGAATAACATCAGTGAGCAATAGCCATTCTGCCTCAATTTTTAGATGCTTTCAAATCTGGAGTGGAGAAAAACAGACAGAGTGACACATGGTGAAACGTCGTTTCAGCAGTGGGGATCATCCACCAATTAGCCAGTGCTCATACAGGGTGTTGCCAACTGAATGGCGCATAATGTGGGAGTAAATGGAGAAGATGCAGCAAGATGACATTATTCAACATTCAGAGCGTTCTTGGTCTTCACAAGTGATTCTTGTAAAGAAGGAGGATGGCACATGATGTTTTTGCATCAACTACCAATACTGAACAAAATAGAGAAGACACATGTCTTTCATTGCTACACATAGATGACACGCTAGACTGCTTGAAAGGACCAAAGTATTTCTCCGCAATGGACATGAAGGCTGGTGACTGGCAAATTGAAACTGCCCAGGAAAAGATGGCCTTCATGACTTCTGATTAACTTTATGTGTTCAGAGTTATGCTAAATGTAAATGTCATGTGACTAGGGCCTCCTGTCGGGTAGACCATTCGCCAAGTGCAAGTCTATCGATTTGATGTCACTTCGGTGACTTGCGCGTCGATGGGGATGAAATGATGATGATTAGGACAACACAACACCCAGTCCTTGAGTGGAGAAAATCTCTGACCCAGCCAGGAATCAAACCCAGGCCTGTAGGATTGACTTTCTGTCACGTTGAACACTCAGCTACTGGGGGCGGACAGAGTTATGCTGTTTGCATTGTATAATGTACCAGCCATCTTTGGACATACAGACAGGCGAAACATGCATTTTGATATCTAATCATTTCCAAAGAGATATGAAGAACATTTAAGCCGCCTGACAACTGTATGAAGTGTGTTCAGACTGCAGGTCTCTTCCTGAATCCCAAAAAGTATCTCTTCATTACCCAAGAAATAAAAATCTTGGGCAACTAATGAAAGACCATGGAGTCCATCCCAGTCTAGAGAAATTAAGAGCAGTCATAGTTTTTCTGACTTCTTGGCACAACTGTGATGGGAAGGTTTCTCAGAATATGTTTGTAGTATTGGTGACTCATAAAAGACTTCTGTACTGAGGTTTCCAAGAACTGTTGCAGAGAGACACCAATTTTTCCTGGAACAAGGTGCAAGAAGGAATTTGCCTTGTCCTTAATGAGGTGCCAACGCCTTCTCCAGTTTAAGCATGGTATTTCGAGACAGAACTTCACACTGGTAGTAGCGGTTTTGGGATAGGGGCAGTTCTAGTACTAATTCAGGAACTTGCTGAAAAGGCGATAGCTATTGCTTCCAGAGTATTCTCCAAATCAGAAATGAACTACTCTACAGCTCTCTCAAGCTCTTTGAGCTATCAACAAGCCCTGGCCATAGTTATTTCGCAAACCATTCACCATTGTGACAAATCACCATTCTCAATGCTGGCTAGCTGGCCTGAAGGATTTCTCATGTGGACTGGTAAGAAGGGCACTGAGGCTTCATTAGTGCGATATCACAGTCATATAAAAAATGTAGGCAAACACAAGGATCTGCCTTTCAAAGAATCCTTGGCAGAACAAAGCAGCATGGTTGAAATCTGTCATTGCTGTATTAAATGACATCACTTCTGAGAAGCGGGAAGACTCAGCATTGCTGAAAACCATAGTAATTGATGGCTTCACACATTACCCTCTTGACTGCCAAACACTTTTCATTCAGCTCTTTCCTGTTAGAAAAATTACAGATATTTTAGTGGGCAATGATTTAAATTTAACATCATTTATCTCAAAGATACTGTCATGAGGAAGCTGAATATTATTTGTTTTACTGAATTCATCATATTCATTCCTAATTATACTCAAATTTCTATTTTCTTTGTTCTTGCTGGTTTTCGTGGATGGTGGAAAGCTCTCTCTTCCTGGTACATGATGCATATTCATTTGCTTGTTCCTCTTGTTTCAGAGAGCTGATCACAAAATATATTTATCAGGGTTGCAATGAGTCAAGGAACTTACTTGAGAAGAGAGTGTGACTACTGCGTGCCAGGGGATGGCCTGAGTATGGTGCTGTGTGCCAAAATTGGTATTTACTTTGGCCATTGGCCACTGAAACTGGTTGCCATTAGGCAAAGTAAATAAATTGTGACTGAAGATACAACCATATACTTTTTCAAAAATATGAGTTTAGATGCAATACATAAGTATACTTTCATGATGATAAGATAGTTGGTTGGCCATGGCCTTGATGAAGGAATCATCCTGGCATTCACCTGAAATGATTAGAAAAACTTGGTATGGCTAGTCAGAGCAAACTCCATATTCCTGAATATGAAGTCACTGTATTAGCAACTGCACTGCTTCATTCAGTTGGTCCCTATTGTACAATGTTCTTTGATTTACACATAATTTGCTCCAGATAGATTATAATATGGGACATAGTTTTGCTCTTCATCACTGCACATACTAATGACACATGCTGGTGACTTCTGAACCATGAACATGCTGCTATGCACCTTGCACTAACTCCAGTCTGCTCACAAAACTGATTTCTGGCCTGTAAACATGCAACTGTACTTTTTCATATCTTCATATCCTCCCCTGATTCCATCAGCAAAACTGAGTCAGCATCCTTATGATGAGTGAGATGTTCAACTCTAGAGAATGACAAAGCATTATGATCATGCACTGTAGATCTTGGCACATGATCTTCTTGTAAAAGTATTACATTGTGATTGTAATGTGTCAAGATGTCATTGCTATATCCTATCATTATTAACCACTGCCTGAGTCATCCAAATAATCTTTAGTTATTATGTAATATGCATGAAACATTTTTATGCATGAAACATTTGTAGAAGCCTTCTCAAACAGGTGTATTTTAGTAACCTTTGGCAGTTTATTATGCAAATTTATTCCCTGGTCAAAAATATTGTTTTGAGTTTTTTGTTTGTTTTGTACTTGGTAAATGTAAATCCAAAGTAGCTCTTTTTCATGATTATGTATAGAAGTATTATTAAAATACATAGTAATAACTTCTGTGACATGCACAATAGATTTGTAGGTGCGCTCCCTTGTTGCAGAAAGGATACTCAGTTTTTAAACAGCTCATTACAATGAACCCAGCTACGATTTAGTTGTTATTCTTATAGCCTTTTCCTGTGGTCTAAAAATTGCGTCAATGTTTTCTGTATTAGATTTCTTCTCTATTTTGTTCAGTATTGATAGTCGATGCTAAAACATCATGTGCCATCCTTCTTCTTCACATGGACCACATGAGAAGACCGAGGACTCTTGAATGTTGAATGATGTCATCATGCTGCATCTTTTCCATTTACTCCCACATTATCTGCCATTCAGTTGGCAACACCCTGTATGAGCACTGGCTAATTGGTGGATGATCCCCATGGCTGAAATGATGTTTCTCATGTGACCAGAATTTCTCTGGATTTTGTGGGACTGTGGCACTGTGAAACATATGAAAACAGAATTCAGTATTTCTGTATTTGGCTTGCTACCCTCAATTTAGGTTTCTGTGAGATCCATAAGTGTACAGATACTTTGGTGTTGCTGACACTCTGTACATATGACCAGAATTTCTTTGAGTGTTATGAGAGATCTTTCAACAATATTCTACTTCAGTGATCATTTACAATTTCACACATTGGCACTTTGACAGAAAAACACATTTCATTGAGCTTTAGCTCTTATCTTGTTTTACACTCTTGTGCAGTAATTACTGTTTCACTAGAAGTTCTTTTAAACACTGTATACCATCCAGGATCACTCCCATCATGTAAGTTGTTCTACTAAGTTCATATCTCTCTAGTGCTTGATCAATTATTCTTCTATCAACAAGGAAAACTGCACAGTATTTATAAGAGATCTTGGCCTGTCTGATCATTACTGTCAGATAATAAAGATAAAGACAGGATAGGTAAAATCCACAAAACTGCAGGTCTACCAGAAGGATCTCCCCAGGATGTAAAATACACACTTTTTAAGGCCACTGGCAAATAAAACCCAGAATGAAGTGTATATGGAAAATAATGTAGATGCTAGGTTCTAAAAATTCTGCACATTGTTTAAAATAATTTCTGAGTGAACATTTCCAAAAGCAGCCACTTAAATAGCAGCAGTTAAGGGAAACAGATGGATAACTGTGGATATTACAAAGTTTTCTCAGACATTTAAATTTCTAAGTTTTTTATAATGAAACCACTGCACTATGCCACAGTCCCTTGATTACTATAACAGCTATAAAAACATTGCTGCAAAACTCATCTAGTGGCAAAGCAATATCTTATGGATGAAATAAAAGCAATGTCGTATGGCATGTCATAAAATATGAAGCTGCAAAAGGCAGACAAGTTTAACAATGTACACATCAAAGATGGAAGATGAATAATAGAAAATCCTCAGGAATTAGTGAATTTTGTAAATGACTATTTCTGACTACATCTCACACAGCAAAAACAATGATGTTATGTCCCACAACAGAGCCTGAAGTCAGGAAGACAATGCAGAAATTAAAAACTAAGAAGTTGGCAGGGCATAGATGAAGTCCCTGTCTCTGTTATGAAGGCACATATTGAGAGCATACACGTTTCATTAACAAACATAATAAATCGTTTCTTTTTTTCAGATATTTTTCCAGAATACCTAAAGCACATATGAGTTACGCCCTTACTAAACAAAGGTAAACTGGGGAGTACTGAAATCCACATGCCAGTTTCTCTACTTCCTGTACTCTCAAAAATAACTAAATAATCACGTGAGAGACTAATGAGTTACATGAATAAATACAGACTTTTTAATGAAGGAAAGTTTAGTTTCCAAAGTTAGAGGAGTATGCTACCAACTCTTACATAATTCACAAAAGTGGTACTCGGAGCTCTTGACAAGGATGATAGTGTTGCAGGCATATTCTTAGACTTATTCAAAGATTTTGACACTGTTGACCATAAGATACTACTAAACCAGCTAGTAACACTAGGTGTAAGAGGAATAACAAACAAGAGGTTTCAGCCTTACCTTCAAACAGTAGAGATAGTTTAAACAGGAGCTCATGATAAATTTTTAGTAAAAAATTTAGTCACAATAGTTGTCAGACAAGAAACATATAAACATAGGTGTTCCACATAGTGTTGTAAAACATCCATTTCTGTTCTTAATATAACTATATTAACTGTTTTTCAGACCGTATGAGGAATTGTGAGAAAAATCTCTTTGATGATGACAGCAGCATCATAGTCACTGACAAAGCAAGAGAACTCATACTACAGAAAGCAAAAGAAACCCTCAAGCATGTCTACAAGTGGGAAGTATGTAATAAATTAACATTGGACATTTTGGCATAAAAAGGGAAATCAACTGTCACTTTAAGCATAGATGGTAAATCCATATAGTATGTAACAAACTCAATGCTTTTAGTGATAAATGTTGATTGTCAGTTAACATGGAATGAACATACAAAAATGCTGCAAAAAGAATATTATGAGCATGTTTTGCACTTAGGGTTACAGCACAAGCTAGTTACAGCCCATGTCTTGTGGTGACATACTATTCCTAAGTACACTCCGTTCTTAGCTACAAGATTGTTACCCATTGTCATGCAATTCCTTGAAATTTTGGGTAGTGGAAGTTTACCTAGATATATTCACATTTCCAAAATGAGGCTACTGTGCAACTCTCGCACTACACACTCCGCTATTGTCGATCTTAAGGCATCAGTCTGCATTGCACTACAGCCACGTACACATGGCTGCCATCATTGTTGCTCCTGCCAAGTGTGGATTACAAAGTGTAATTTGGTTTCTGCAAGCAGAAGGGAATAGTGCAGCAGAAATTCATCGGAGAATGAGCGGTGTGAATGGTGATAACTTCATGACTGATGGTGTTGTGCATGAATGGTGCCAAAAGTTTAAAGATGACCGAAATATCATGCATGATGAAGGTGGCCAAGGATGCAAGTCTGTCGTTAAGGCCAACCTTGTTAAACAAGTTGACAGAATGGTTAGAGAACATCATAGGTTCTCCATAGCTCCTTTGTCTATGGAGATTCTGAAAGTTTCAAGATCTGTCATACACTCTATCATTACTGAACATTTAGGCTACAAAAAACTTTGTGCTTGTTTGGTTCCAAAAATGTTGACGGACACCCACAAAAGTCACTGAATGGCGTCAGCTTTGAATTTCCTTGACCATTATCACAATGAAGGAGAGAACTTTTGCAATCAATTGTTACTGGAGATGAAACTTGGATCCAATACGACACACTGGAAACAAAACAACAATCACAACAATGGATGCATCCAAATTCACCAAACAAACAAACAAAATTCAAACAAACATTGAACAACAGAAAGGTTATGGCTACCATGTTTTGGGACCAAAAAGGTGTGTAGCTTGTAGAGTTTATGCAGCCGAGAACCACTATCAATGCAGCTGCTTAATGTGTAACTTTATGACATTTGCGGAGAGCCATTCAAACCAAATGTAGAGGAATGCTGACTTCTGGAATTGTGTTGATCCACGACAATGCTCATCCACACACTGCTAGCACAACACAATGGCTCCTTGAACAATTTCAATGGGACATTTTCATTCATCCGCCGTACAGTCCTGGTCTGGCACCCAGTAACTTTCACCTTTTCCCTGAACTGAAGATATGGCTAGGAGGGCAGACTTTCAAACCAATGTAGATCTTCAAAACAACGTCAGTGCTCATTTGAAATCATTGGCAGCAACACGTTTTGAAGAGGGCATTGCAAAGCTTGTCCACAGGTACAATAAATGTCTCAATCTTTTTGGTGATTATGTTGAAAAGTAACGGTAAGTGTACAAAACTTCTGGTATTAAAATAATTGTTTTCTATGAACTTGTCTTTTACTTATAGCTTATCGGAGGTTGGAAAAAAATGGCCCTCATATATTACAAAAAGGACAAACAGTAGCATGTAAAAAGTATTTGTATTATTTCTGATAATCTCGAAAATGATGTTGCCTTGGTGTACCAGACCCAGAAGACTGTATTGAATTTTTTAAAGTGTAAATTTTCAGAAATTCATCTTGTGTATGTTGAATATTTCACTTATTGTTGTGCTGCACAATATAAAAATTGTGAGAATTTCAGAAATATCTGCTACCATGAACACGACTTCAACATAAAGTGCATCTGATCCTTTTTTGCTCCCAGCAATGGCAAATCTCCCTGTGATAGTATTGGTGGCACTGTTAAGACTTGTCACAAAAACAAGTTTGCAAAGAGTTTATAAAGATCAAATACTTACAGCTTCACAGGTATTTGATTTCTGTCACGAGAACCTGCAAGGCATTCCAGTTCTCTTTGTTTCAAAAGATGAAATAGTACAAGTCAGACATTATCTTTCTCAGCACTTCACAAGTGCGGAAACAATACCTGGAACATGATCTATGCATCACATGATCTATCCAACCAAGATTGGAGCAAAAAGGCTGAGCTGTGATACGGATTTTAGTATCGTGCATGATTTCTCAGATGCACTTCTGTCACTAATGCCAGAATGCACTGTGCAGCCCAACTGCTATGTTCCATGTGCATATGACTCTTCTTGGTATTGGGGAATTGTTGAGAAGGTGAACTGTGAAGGAGGAGATGTTCAGTAAGGTTCATGCATCCTCGTCCTTCTATTGGCCTAATAATGATGTTTATGATATTTCTTTCTCTCATATTCTGTGTGAAGTTGATATCACCACAGCAACAGGCCATACTTATTCTCTGAGCAAAGAGTCCTCAAAGTTTATAGAAGAAAAAATATTATCTAAGCATCAAAGTGTCTCATCACATGTGTAGTTCTGAATCAACTTGAATGCAGATTGCACCACCAGCATTTTGTGCAGTGTTGACAATATTGACTTTTGACAATACGCTTAAATATTGTAAACAAAATTGTAAAAAAAATTAAGGTAATTTGGTTATGGCAGAGGTAAGAAAATTTTCATATGTCATGTAATGTACAAGTTGCCCTATATTTTTTTAGATCACTTTCTAATTTTTTTAAAGTGTTTTCCAGAGGGGGCAATTGTCCAGTATATTTCTTTCTAATTTAACAATGAAATTAAATAAAATTAACTTACAAAATTTTAATTGGACAATTCTGACATGTTTTCAGAAACTGCATGTCCGAAAAACTGCAGCGAATTTTCAAATTTTTACAGTTTGCTTTGAAGTAATGCACTGCATCAAACCTTCAACAATTGCTTCCAACAGAATGTATATAAAGCAATAAAAATTGGCAAAAGTTCATGATATTAGATACGCAAAGCAGTACACAAAATCTCAGTTCACAACTAGATAATGAGTGTCATGGCCTGGATGACTTGACATGGAATTACTCAAAATACATTTGACTAAGTAGCACATCTACGCTCATTGTCAAAAATGTGATTGTATGAGGAACCAAGCAAAATTTGTGACTAGATTGAGGATTTTCTGATAGAGAGGGCACGCCAAGTTATCCTGGACGGAGAGTCATCAACAGATGAAGAAGCAAAAGTAACTCTGAGTGTATCGTATGGAAATGTGTTGGGACACTTGCTATTCACATTGTATATTAATGATCTTGTAATTAATATGAATACAGTAGTAACTTTAGACTTAACACAGATGATGCTCTTATCTATGATGAAGTATGGTCTGAAAGAAGCTGCACAAATACTCAGTCAGAACTTGAAAAGCTTTCAAAGTGGTGTAAAGACTGGCAACTTGCTTTAAATGTTCAGAAGTGTAAAACTGTGCACATCACAAAATGAAAGATGACTATAATGTCAGTAAATCATAATCTGGATCAATCATTTCAACTTTGTAGGGACATGGAAAGTAATGATCAAATAGTCTCAGCTATATGTAAAGCAGGTGCCAGACTGTGGTTCATTGGTAGAATACTAGGGAGACTCATCACTCTACAAGGAAGACTGCATAAAAAAACACTCATCTGATACATTCTGGAATATTGCTCAATTGTGTGGGACCCATACCAAATATGACTAACAAGACACTTGTAACAGATAAAAAGAAATGTGACACATATGGTCACACTTTTGTTAGACCCATGGGAGAGGGTGATGAAAATGCTGAAAGAACTGAACTAACATATGCTTGAATAAAGATGCAATTATCCCATGAAAATATGCTTAGAAAGTATCTAGAACCAACTTATAATTGACGAATCTAGGAATATATTACAACCCTATTCTTATCATTCCTATAGAGATCGTGAAGACAAGATTAGACTAATTGCAGTGTGCACAGAGGCATTTAAGCGATCATTATTCCCAAGCTCCATATATGAACTGTGTGCAAGAAAGTCCTAACAGCTGGGAAGTCCCAATAAACAAGAAATACCCACTGTCATATTCCCCACAGTGTTCTACAGAGTATGGATGTAAATATAAATATAAAAACATATTAAACGTACTAAAATGGAAAACTACTGGAAGCCAACAGAGTTCTTTAAATAAACATATTATTTCACATAATGCTTTTGTACACTACCAATGTTTTTCTAAATCCCAAACACATTCTTTGTCCTGCACTGCATCTTATCCTAGACCTCTCAAAGTGAGGAATGTAGGTGTTAGACATGGATTAAGCAAATTGTCTGTGAGTGAGATAAACCATTTCTGGTCCTTAATGGAGATGCTGATCTAGAATAAGAGAACTAGGAAATAAACAAGTCAACAAGCGAGGAAAAATTCCTTGACCCTCGAACTCTCACTTTTTTCAGGTTTGCTGTTCTGATGCAGTTATATAGCTTGTGAAGATAGTGTAACTAAATAAACTGAATAGTAACTAGTACCTTCTCAAAATATCAGTTCATCTGCATGTTTTTGAATAGTTAAATACTCTTGTAAAGTGTCACAAAAAATTTTCTATTTTGGAGACTTATATCAGTCTGAAGATGTTTTTAATTTATTGTATTTATTTGTTCATTCATTAAGTATGTTCCACAGATATAACGGGGATGATATACCTACAGGTGCCGGCCAGAGTGGCCGAGCGGTTCTAGGCGCCACAGTCTGGAACCGCGCGACCCCTGCGGTCGCAGGTTCGAATCCTGCCTCAGGCATGGATGTGTGTGATGTCCTTAGGTTAGTTAGGTTTAAGTAGTTCTAAGTTCTAGGGGACTGATGACCTCAGAAGTTAAGTCCCATAATGCTCAGAGCCATTTGAACCATTTGAACGTACAGGAATGTGGGACAAATTGAGATATACAGTAACAAAGTGAATCAGCTGTTTGAAACAGAATTAATAATTAGCTATTTTTTAATTACTCAATTCAAGTATAGCAATAAAGTTAATACAAAAACTACTACTTTTTGGGGGGGGGGGGGGGGATGCTGGTACTACTTTATGTATAGTCAGGAAGGCCAAAAAAATGCATTATACAGAAAAAATTAGGAAGTCAAACAGTAAAGTAAAAACCACATGGAAAAAGTGAGACAAAAAGGAAAATAAAATCTGGGGAGTCCTCTGGCAGTGGTTCAGACAAGCATAATCACAAAGTTGCAGCCTCAGTTTTTAATAACTTTTTATCACTGTATCTGAAAGAACAGGGAACCATAACAATCATTCTCCCACAGAAGCCACAGAGCTACTAAATCACATGCGAATCACACACAATACAGAACTTCATTTCGAAAGCACAACTCTTAAAGAAATTGAAAAAATCATAAAATTATGTAACAGCTCTGAACCTTTTGTATATGATGGAATATGAAATAGAGTTTTAAAATCATGTGCAGACTAAATCAGTCACATATTATGCTCTTTACGAAACCAGTCATGAAAAATTGAGACATTTCCAGATAAACTGAAATAGACAATAGTGATGCCCATCCTCAAAAGTGGGGCTAGGAATGTACTATCCAATTATCGATCCACCTCTTTGCTGCCAGTGTTCTCAAATGTATTTGAGAGAGTAGTGTATGATAGGATTTATGGCCATATGACCCAAAATAGCTTACTGATATTTACACAATTTGGCTTTCTTAAGGAAGTCTCCACAGAGAGTTATATTTAGCCTAACAAATCAAACCCTAGGTGAATTAAACTCAGAAGGTATCCAATGGGGATCTTTTGTTACCTTGCTAAAGTTTGTAACTGTGTGGGTAATAACACATTGCTAAAAAAGAGCTTACACACTACAGCATCAAAGACAAACCTTTGGCATGACTAGAATCTTATATACGCAACAGGAAGCAAAGAGTTATCTTAGTGGAGGCAGATGTAACAGTAAATTCACCCTGGGGAAATGTAAAATATGATCCTTGATCCTTGGGCCACTGATTTTCCTGATCAACGTTAATGATCTACCAGTTACAATTAATGACAAAACAAAAATAGTTATGTTTGCGGATGATATGAATATTCTGATCAACGGTCCCAACTCCGCAATGCACAATACAGTCCTGACAGTCACTAACCAAGTACACAAATTGTTCACAGCCTATATTACTAGTGCACCCTTTTTACAATATGTAATCAACAAGACCAAATAAAAAATCAGATCACACAGAAGATTTTTCAAGCCTTCACACTACTGTCAAGAACATCATTCTGAGAAGGATGAAAGGAAAGAATGAATAACATTATATTTTATTTAAAGTCCATCAAGAGGACAATAAATAAGTGAGACTTCTTGGGCTCAATACTGACCAAAGGTGTAACTGGGATATTCACACAGATAAATTATGTGTCTGTGTCACTTAATTCACCTGTTTCATGAGTTGGGGTGCTATGTAAGTGAAATACTCTTACTGCATGCATATTTTAGTTTCTTTAATTCCTATACAATTAAAGAAATTGTACTGTAGGGAAATTTCACTGACTAAAAAAAAAAAAAAAAAAAAAAAAAAAAAAAGATATTCAGTTCACATTCTTTCCATGAGGCTATCTCCATGTAATGTATTCTGAAGTAGACCTACTCATTTGTGTTTGAATAAATTCAAGAGTACACTGACAAAATGGATGAAAGATAAAGCATTATAAATAGTGCAACCATTTCAAGGGTATATAATAGATTACCTAATTTCTGATGCTGAATTATATAGA
The DNA here is from genome assembly GCF_021461385.2 of Schistocerca piceifrons. Lineage (NCBI taxonomy): Eukaryota > Metazoa > Arthropoda > Insecta > Orthoptera > Acrididae > Schistocerca > Schistocerca piceifrons. The sequence goes on along the minus strand of NC_060139.1, from coordinate 314,358,856 downwards.
CATACAAATTGTAATATTGTACAGTATTGTTAATTGCACTCACACTATGCTGTAAAGTTAAATAATTTGTATCAAAAACTTTATTCTCAGATGCTGTGAGAAATAGTGAAACATCTTACTTCCTGTTGCGTAGGATGTCGTACCATTGTGTAATCTGATTTAGGTGTTATACCATCAGTGTCTCATATTATTATCAATTCCATTCTTATACATTGTAGAATTTATTTTTGATTACTATTTAATTTCTTTGGCAGTTACTGGTTTTTTGTTTCATTAAAAAGGCCTGATTAACATATTGACTTTGGAATAGTGACACTAAATAGCAGGTTATGCTAAATAAAAAGTTGTCAAAAACAGGAAAAAATTGTATTCTCTTATGCAACAGTTATTTCAACTTCACCTTCCCAGCTGCTGTCAAAAGGGTAATATGTGAAGCCTTCAATGACTACTCTAGCAGAGTCTTATTCAAAGCCATTTTGTAAATCTAAAGAAGTTCTGATCAAGTGCAAGGTCTATCAGTGATACCAAAGATAGCGTCCAGACACTCATGGGTGACACAGGAATTGAAACAGAGAATCAAAAGCAGAAATACTCAAATCTGTTTTCAAATGTTCCTTTAAAAAAGAATTGGGTGGTGTTGGGGGGGGGGGGGGGGGGGGGGGTAAATTTCGTTATTGTAATATTTGATGCTAGGTGTTATGTACACTTTCCAATACAGTTATGTATGGGTATAATGTGATACAGATGATCACATAAAAATAATATTTGGATTCATTAAGGGTTACAGCTAATTGCAGCATTCTGTTTGATTTATTGTCAGATACAATACTTAAGTATAATATTTTCCAAAAAATGATTCATTGTCCTATCATTTATTTTGGAATAGGGAAAGTAAGTAAAAGACAAGAGTAACAGGAACTCATTTCAACAACAAAATAAAAATTTTTTATATACATAATAATGAACAAATCCAAGAAACTGTGAAAGTTTTATTTAAACTGTTTGTGATTAAGTTTCATTATTGAGTACTTCAGTATCAATCTCCTGATTCCAGCCACTTAACTGATTTCTTGAAAGAAAGAAAAAGATTATTTAAAGAAATGTGATTAAAACTGAGTATTAAACAAAACATTTCTTAAATAAAATGCCTGAGGAGCTGAAAATTATTTATATTAAGATTATTATGCCTCATTTGAAAGTTCTAATTATCTTCTTTTAAGCACCCATTTTATTTTGTCTCAAAACTCATTAGTCTAGAAGTTACCAGAATTCAAAATTTCCATGTTCTAGAAATTTCTAATCTAAAAATGTAATTATTCTGAAAATCCATTATTACAGTTTAATAGCTCTGAATTTCCTGATTTTTTTGCTAAAATCAATTTTAATTAAAAAGTTATTGTAATTAAAAAGTTTTGTTTTCAGAGCATTCGCATGCCAAAAAGATAATTTACAATTACAGGCAATACATGTAAACTGGTGGTTTCAGTATCTCATTTATTCCTATTAGATTTAGTCAGTCACTTGTTACCAGTATTCTCAAGCTGTGGTTGTGCAGCTTGTTTAAGACCAAAGTGATACAAGCTGCAGCCTGGTGTGCCAACCTGGAAGGGGCATCAGAGGTACCATAACTGTAAGCTTTCCACACAGGACGTATCTTAATTAGTAATGGCCACATGGGGGGTGGGGGAATGGCATCAACTGCAAGATATGTATGCAGTACACGTGAAAAGTGGGAGGTGGAGGGGGCAAATCTAAAGTCACCTGTGTGGAAAAAGGTTCTTGAATCAGCCCTGTATGGTTGTCAAGGTGTTGCTTTGGAAAATAATAAATGACAAGAGATAGTGGAAAGGAATGTCTCAGCCATAATTATGAAAACCAGCCTCACAAAGATAGCAATGCTAATGTTAATGAGAAAGTTTATTTTCTTTTTCAAATGACAAGATATTTCAAAGCACAAACATTTATACATGTTACAAAACAGTGAAGCAACAAACACATTTTCTGCACAGTTGCCATCTGAAATATGTCTGCTATCTTTAACAACAAAATGAAAGGAATGCATTCATGAATGTTGTCAACTTTGTGTTTGTTACATCATTTAAGAAGTTTCTTATATTGTATTGAAGTGAATATTATTTCCTTCTGAGTGTAGGAGGAAATCTCAGTATTCACGTCTGCAGATTTTAGGCAAAGCTTGCTTTACATATTTACTTTAGATCTGAAAGACCCTTAAGGTACACAATAAAATAACTTTCATGAATCTTAAAATTTTGTGCTCAACTTAATCGTTGCTTGAAAGTATTGCTAAGAACACAGCATTCATATTAGGCAACTTTCTCCATTAGCAGTGTTTGTACTCACACACATATTCAGCATATAATTCTGGAGTAACAACTGAGAATACTCAAGGTAGTAATTCTGATGAAGTTCTAAGCAAACAATTATCTGTCAATACCAACCAGAAAATTTCAGATCAGTAGTTCAAATACAAGGCAAAGAAAAAATGCCGCACATGGAGGCTGGCATGCAATTCCTTGAACCAGTCTGAATACAAAAGTGTATGTAGTAAAATCAGACTGGGTGCATTTTGAAAACACATGTAGGAATATGAGGAGCTGGCAACTCTGTCACATTGTGCAGCACTTAGAAATGTACAGAGGACTGTGTATCACCCCAGACTATGATATCTGCTGTGTAGTTCACTGAGTAGTCTGCTGGGACATCAACCCACACCCACAATGGAACTATGGTCTGAATCATCATAACGTTCATTTTTTAATTTTTAGGCCTCCATTCCCTAGTTCTCATAGTTTATAAGCAGGACATCATTTTGTCATATGACTCTAGCCTATAACATGACAGTGGGTCCCTTAAACTGATTGCATGTGTCTACTAGCTGTGCAGCCCACAACCATAATTAGTCAAGTTAATGTAGATCAGCTTCCCAGCGGAGCACACAAATGCTGACTGTCAATATGATTTTGATGCTGGTTGCATCCAATAACCAAACTGCTGCTGCTGCTGCTCATGTGTATGTTGCACTGTACCCTCAAAGGGAACATCCCAATAAAAATATTTTTCGTTGCTTGAAGCAATGCCTTAGTGAAACCAGAAATCATTTTCCAAAAGTCATGGTTCAATGTTGCCCAAGGACTAGATGTGCTACACAGACAGGACATGATTATTGAAACCATTCACCAATCTATATATGTCTGAAAGAACAGACACCATTTTGATCCAGCAGACGCTACAAATTGAGACTCAAAGGAATTATGGTTTACATCAGCAGTGAAAGTTAAAAATTTGTGGCAGACCTGGATTCAAAACTGGGTCTCCTGCTTACTAGGCAGATGCTCTGACAACTAAGCCATCTGCACACAGTTGTCATCACATTTGTACGATGCCTCATGTCAGACCCGAATACTTGACCTAGTGTGTGGATAATTTGAGAATTTGGATCTGACAGGAGGTATGCTAGAGTAGCCAATGCAGATGTAATGACCAATTTGTCCAGAGCATCTGCCTTAGAAGCAGGACACCTGGGTTCGAATCCTGGTCTGGCACAAATTTGAAACTTTCCCCATTGCTTTAAATCAATACCCACACACAGCCAATGTCTGTAATTCCTGTGTCTTCATTCACCAGTCACCTTGGAAAAAGTACCCTTAATATTGCAAAGCAGTTCCAGATATCTCAAAGACTGGTTTTTGAAGAGTTGCACGATGAAATACTGCATCTGTATCATTACATGTTAACTCAACACCAGCTGCAAGAAGACCGTATTCAATTAGCATAGTTTTGTGACTGGCTTTTGTACCAAGTGGAACATAATGAACATTTTATAATGATGTGATATGGACTGATGAAACTAGCTTCTCTCATGAAGGTATTTTCAACTTCCATAACAGCCATTAATGGTCAAAACAAACCCACATGTCACCCATGAACATGGCTTTCAGCCACACTGTGGCATAAACCTATGGGCTGGAATTGTGGGAGGAGTGCTTTTGGTCCCTCAACTAATGCAAGACAAGTTGAATGTGCTCCTGTATCATATGTTCCTTTGCAATACTTTGCCTGACACATTAGAAAACATTTCACTTGGTGTTCAGTGACTGCTATAGTTTCAGCAAGATGGAGCACTGTCACACTTTGGAATGAATGTGTGTAAGTATTTAGATGAAGCATTTCCAGGGAAATGGATTGGTCATGGATGTCTTATATTCTGGCCTCCCCAGACCTTAATCCACTAAAGTGAACATAGCTCCTAATATATTCATGCCGGCTTTGTGAAGATAAGCCTTTATATTGAACATAAAGAATGGAATTATTGTACATATCAAAATGTCCAATCTAGTGTAGCCTTGCTATTGTGGTTTTTGTACCTCACTGGATACAGATGATGTTACTGTAACCACTATTATTTTCTATTGGCTTTATTTGTATCGTGGATGAAACAAAGTGGTCATTTAAGAAGTTCATATTATCTCTTAATGTTTAAATAAAGGTAACAGTAACAGAAAGAAGTACACAACATATTGCATTGTGGAGGTGTAAATTGGGAACATTTTGATGCTTAAAAGTTTGGCACAAACACAACTCAAACATCACCAAGTCTACATTTGCATTCTCCATGGTAACGTCTCATCTCACTGAACTAATAGGACAACTCCAATACAGAGCAGAGTTCATCTTACCTGTTCTTGACTACACTGCATGCAGTTAGTGTTGCCAGAGCCTTGTTTTTTAAAACTGGATTTCTCTTAAATTTATTGGTGGGACTAGGTTTTGCTAGGTACACTTTTGACTTGAATTGGGATGAGGAATCATTTTATGACTGGCAAGAGAGCCAGGTTTTCTTCACCCTGTGTATTCTTACAGAAACACACAAACTTATACTTTTGCTCCAAAGGTCCATTGACATTAAAGTTGAAGCAGCATTTCTTTACTCAAACCTTGCCACAATATTTCTAAAATGGGCATCAACAGTATATAGAAACACCCATGTAAATTTAAAAATAAAAATGGAAGATTTATAAAAAATTTGTTTGTGCAAAGTTAAAAAATCATGAATTCTGTGAAACAGAAGATATTTATAGTGCAGTAAGGAATACATGTTTCACCACATCTGGTATTTTAATTTGAACTGAAACTAGCACAACTCCAACAGATTGCACCCAAGGACGTAAACTTCTAGGATGCTCAGCCTTTCATTCTAATTAGAGGTTTTCCAGAAGCTTGAGGACCTGTTATTCATTAACTCCAGTAACGGAAGTAAGTTTTGTGCCATATTTTATAAAAACAAAGGTGGGCATTGACCACAATGCTGTTGTTACTGTAAACATTGACCTTCATGAAACAATATCTTGGTATTCCTCCAACAACTTCTGAAATTTTGGTGCAAATGCTTTGCAAGGGCAATTACAATCTGTGAGAAAGTCACTGAAAATAAGGCTGGTTCTAATATCAGTGAACTTCGCTTTCCAGTCACCCTCTCCTGTAATGAGCCACCATCTTGCTGATGAACAAATTGTAAAAGGCAAGTAGCTTCATTAGAGTCTAAAACTGTTCCATCTCAAAAACAGTTGTATTGTGCAATGGCGTTCGTTCAGCAAACCAAAAGTGCAGTAATAATCAGTCATATTGCATGTTCTGTTTAACAGTTTTCTGCTACATGTGGAGATTGTGAAGAATGAAATATAAATAGTTTATGTAGCTGGTTTGGAAAATATACTTACAGCATCACTACAAACCATCACTAATGACCTTGTCATCGATGGGATGTTAAACACTAATCTTCTACTTCACCACTGCAAAGAAGAGAGACACAGATATTAATGTTGGTGGTGTTGAGAAACAGCTAAAATCATTAAAAGTGAACAAAGCTTTGTGGCCCTATGGAATCCCAATTAGATTGTATGCTGAAACTGTAGCTGAGTTACCTATCTGTTAATTATAATCTAACATAGATCCCTCAAACAGAAAATCATGTCCAATAGTTTGAAGAAAGTGCAGATCATGCCCATCTACAAGAAGGGTAGCAGAAATGATAAACAAAACAAGCATCCAACATCCTTGAGATCCGTTTGTTGTAGAATATTATAACATATTCTGAGCTCAACTGTAAGAAAGTATCCTAAGCAGGAGGACCTACTCCATACCATGAGTGTGGAGCATGTGTCCTGAAAACATTGATCATGTGAAATCAAACTTGGTGTTTTCTCGCAGAACATCCTGAAAGCCATGTATCAAGGCAGTCAGGTAGATGCAGTATTTATTGATATCTGAAAAGCATTTGACTCAGTGCCACATCTATGCTTAATACTGAAAGTACAATCTTTTGGAATGTCAAGGGAAATTTGTGACTGAATAGAGGATTTCTTGGTAGGGATGACATATCATGTTGTCTTGGATGAAGAGACAGATGTAGAAATAGCTTCATGTGTGCCCCACAGAAGTGTGTTGGGAATCTTGCTGTTCATGTTGCACGTTAATGACCTAGCAGATAATATTAACAGTAACTCCAGATGATGGTTCAAATGGCTCTGAGCACAATGGGACTTAACTTCTGAGGTCATAGTCCCCTAGAACTTAGAACTACTTAAACCTAACTAACCTAAGGATGTCACACACGTCCATGCCTGAGGCAGGATTCGAACCTGCGACCGTAGCGGTTGCGCGGTTCCAGACTGTAGTGCCTAGAACTGCTCGGCCACCCCGGCCGGCTAACCACAGATGATCCAGTTATCTGTAGTGAAATACAATGTGGGAAAGCGGCTCAGATATTCAGTAACATCTTGACAAGTTTACAGAATGGTGTAAAATTGGCAAATCACTTTACATGTTCAGAAATGTAAAATCGTCTGCCTCAAAAAATGAAAAAACATGGTATCCTATGACTACAACATCAATAAATCACAACTGGTATCTGTCAAATCATAAAAATACCTGGTATTAATAATTTTAGGGATAAAAAATGACACAATCGCAATGGGTCACTCAAAGGTAAAGCAGCTGGCAGACTACAAGTCATTGGTAGACTACTAGTGAAATGAGATGAGTCCACAAAGGTGATAGCTTACGAAACACTTGTGTGAGCATTTCTAGGATATTACTCAAGTGTGTGGGACTTGTACCAAATATGACTAACAGAGGGTCTTGAATGTATATGGAAAAGGACAGCATGAATGGTTCTAGGTTTGTTCGACCCATGGGAGTGTGTCACAAAATTGCAGAAGAAACTTAAATGGCAGGCACTTGAAGACAGGTACAAAACTGTACCAAGAAAGTATTGTTATCAAAAGCGTATACCATGAGTGATTGGGAAATGTTTGTTTCTGAACAAAATACAATGAGCATACAGGTGATATTCGCATTGGTGAACAGATATTTTCAGTGCACTACATATACAGAGATAAAATGTAAGAAATCATAGACCATTGGTTGTTTACACCAAAATGCTCAGAAAATATCAGTGAATAACCTCTTCAATTTTGAAAGTGCAGTTTGGGGTCCCCTGGAGTACAAAATTTGCAGCTGATTTAGTTCATTTTTAAACATAGCATGCAACACAGTGCTCAAAGAAAATACTGTCTACAGGTAGTTAGAAGAAAGCACAGGTCACACCAGTCCACAAGAAGAGTAGCAGAAATGATTCACAAAACTCCCATTCAGTATCTTTGTCATCCACCTAGTGTACAATTTTAGAGCATATAGTGAATTCAAACATAATGAGGAATCTCAAACAGAAAGATCTATGCCAATCACCACAAACATTTGCAATGCAAAGTCCATTTTTCTTACATAACATACTAGAAAACATGTATCAAGTTAATTACTGGGCTGCATCATTTCTTGACTTCCAAAAACCAAATGACTCAGTGCCACATCAAGGCTTATTAACAAAAACTCCATCATCTGGGACACCAAATGAAATTTGTGACCATTATGAGGATTTATTGCTAGAGAGGACACAACATGTTAACTTGGATGGAGAGACATTGACAGATGTAGAAGTAATATTGATATTTCAAAGGGAAGCGTGTTGGGTTGCTTGCTGTTGATGTTATACCTTAATGATCTGACAGATAATATTAACAGTAACCTCCGATATTTTGCACATGATGCAGTTATCTGTAACAAAGTACTATCTGGAAGAAGCTACAGAAATGTTAGATCTTTACAAGGTCTTCATTGTAGCACAAAGAAATTTAAAATGCATTTATTTATGTATTCCATCTTCAAGCATTTTACTTTAATAAGTTTGTGCGCGTTGAATATTACACAGTGAAACATATAATGTAACATAGTAATAAAAATAACATTTAAATTGTATAGACTCACATACAATGAGTATAAGTTTAAAATTTAGGTCTTATTATGCACAAAGTGCTCCTCATGGCACATAAGGCCTTCATTTTAAGCCAATCTTGTACAACATTTTTGAAGGTGCTTCCGGTGGCAATGTATTGAACAGTTTAACTCCAAGGTATGTATAGTTTTTGTTAGCCTTGATTAGTCTCATAAAGGGCTGATTGATCATTTCTTGGTGATGTGTATTAAGATACTGAAATGAGTGCTTTAATTTGTAGTTCTCTTGGTTTGCTTTCATCTAGACTAGGCAAGCAAATATAAATTATGATGGGACTGTCATAATATTCAGTATCTTGAAAAGTGGCCTACAGAGTATATTGATTTTGAAAACACCTGCTACATATGATTCAATATTATGAGAAGGAAAGTTGCTATTCACCATACAGCATAGATGATGAGTCACAGATAGGCACAACAAAAGACTTTCAGAATTAAAGCTTTTGGCCACTGGCCTCCATTTACAACAGACACATACACACATGTGCACAAATGCTACTCACACACATGACTGCAGTCTCAGACAACTGAAACCATGAGTGCCTTTTTCTGCTATATAAACACTCGTTTTGCCACAGTGGGGCTGAAAATGCATAATAGAAGCTGAGCATCATGCTCTAAGTTTACCTAATAAGTATATGACTATTGATAATTTCAACACTGCAGGAAAATATAGATTACTACCTACCATAAAGAAGACTGGTTAAGTTGCAGACAGGCACAATTTAAAGACAATTATGAAAAGCTTTTGGCCACAACCTTCATCAGCAAAAGAGAAACACATACCATTCACACAGACAAGCAAGCACACATGACTGTCAACTACAGTATCTTGGGTCGGAATGCAACTATCATGTAGGATGCAAGCAGAAATCTGGAGGGGGTGGGGAATGGAGAAGGGATTGTAGTGTAGAGAGACAAATGCTGTCTGGTGGAGTGTGCAGGGACTAGAATGCCAAGAGGTGCATCAGGGGGTCGTGGGGCAGCAAGGTGGAGAAGGGGCAGCATGGTGGAGAATGGGAAGGAGATGACAGGACAGAGGGGTGGAAACTGTTGAGTGAAGGGAGGGGGGACAATATGTTACCATAGGTTCAGCCAGGATAATTATGAGAGTGGAGAATGTGTTGTAATAATAATGCCCACCTGTTCAATTCAGAGAAGCTGGTGGAGGAGAGGATCCAGATGGCTCAGGTAGTGAAGCAGCTATTGAAATCAAGCATGTTATGTTCAGCTACATATTGTGCCAGAGGGTGGTCTACTTTGCACTTGGCCACCATTTGGCAGTGGCCATTCATCCTAGAGAAAGAGAGCAGGTCTTTGACACGTCCAGCATGGTGAAATTAAATTAAATTGAGTGGATTAGACTTTGAGGTGATTTGCAAATCAGAGCATGTTATCACAGGTGGACCAAGCAGAAAATTTGGTGTCATGCAGGTGCTTGAGGGAAGACTTGTGGAATGGGAGACAACACAAATTGCTGACGTAGACTTTGAGCTGTTCAAAACACAGCTGCTGCTCACTATGCACGATGGTTTGCTAGATGGGATGGGACAGTCATGTGTCACGGTGCCTGCAGTTCTACAAGACAAAGTGTCAGAGGAAGCTCACAACCATGGTTATCTGGACATGGAGGGCACAGAGCAACAGATCGTCAAGTAGCCAAACGATATTGGTAGAGAACCTGAAGATAGGATTTTGACCAGTATGTGAGAAAATGCATGCTATGTGCCCAATGTGTTGATTTAAGTCATAAATATATACTGGTTAAAAGATTACCAGAGAAAGCCAGGCCATCTGAAATGGTTGGAATGGACATCTTGGATCCATTTAGCCAAACACCAGCAAGCAACTACTTTCTGTTAACTGTCATAGACCATTTTTTGCATTAAGTCATTATGATTGCCATTCCAAATCAACAAGCAAGTACAGTAGCATAAGCAATGGTAAATAACTGGTTATTGAAATTTGGCATACCTGACAAGATAAATGCTGATCAGGGCAGTGTCTTTGTCAGATCGAATAAAACAAGTAACTTGTTACGAATCTGGAAACTAAGAACTGGTGCGTTGCACCTGAAAGCTAAGAGGACGACTCAACACTCTCACTGAACCATTGTTAAAATGCCTACCTGTTTACACAAATAGTCATCACATCAATTGGGACATTCATCTATCTTTTGCCATGGCTGCATATACTTGAAAGGAGCCTGATAGTATTGGATTTCGCCATACCAGTTGGTGTATGGGAGGGAGATACTACCAACTTTTGAGATTTTTTAACTTAAGATAGGGAAAACTGGAAATCAATACATAAGTTTGCTGAAACATTAAGATATATGGAAGCGAGTGCAAAAGGTAAATACTACTGTACTTGAGTGACAAGTATATACAGTCAGCGAATGAGTAATGTTAACTAGACCCTATATGGCAAATGTGAAAACAAAGGAATTTATTATACGATATTAAGGTCCATACCAAGCTGTGCAAATGATGTCGCCAGTAAATGTCAAGTTACAAATGCCAACACAGAGTACAGTTCTCGAAGCAGGCTTGTAGCCATCCATGCTAGATAAGTCTGTGTTTGTAACTATGCAACAGGCGATACAGCTGTTACGTGGCACTCGAGAAACTGCTACAACTGGCTGGTGGCTAAATCACAGCTTTTCTGTGTTGAAGAGAGTGAACTTGACTGACTGCTGATACAAACAGGTACTAGACCCCTGTATGATCTGGGCCCAAGACATACTAGTCCCTTTCCTTGTGACAGAGTTGAAGTTTGTGGATGGATGTTACAGCCATTTGCCAATCATACTGCATTGCATATCTGTGTGAACATTCCTGTCAGCATCGTGAAAAAAATCGTTTGGCTTGTCATGTGACTAAAATACGTCAGACTTTGTTCTAACTGTCAATGTGACAGCTGAACATAAGGTGAGAAAGATGCGTGACCAGCTCATGTGACTGCAGCCATCTCATAAATGTTAGATGCATTGAACACATCTGAAATTGTGCAGGTTCTGAGCACTTCAGATGTCACTTCTTCCTTCTCCTGGCTTTTGTCTCGTTTCCACATAAGAGATGCATGTTAATCTGAATTTGGCAATTTTAGTGGTAGACGGTGGCCCGATCCCCATCCTGTTGCCACCCCTACCCCCTGATATGGAATTTGTGAACCCCATATGTCTGCATCTAATGTTATCCGATGTGAACATTTCTGAACTATTTGCAAGTTGTGTGACTGAGGTGTGACATAAGAAACAGCCCTAGTTGGATGTGGTAAACTGCTTAAAAATCACATCTAGGTTGTCCAGCACACTGGCCCTTGTTAATCTGTTTGACTGATTTGATATGAGTCCAACGCACTCCCCCTTATCCCGGAAGCATTGTGATAATGCGCAAGGCTATCCAGGCAGGACCATTCCAAGCACCAGTGAGTCAAAGATGTTCTGTACATTGCTCATTTCAGCAAATTGACACTGCAAAATCAGCTGCTGCAGTCAACAACATGTTGCTGGCAGGAGTCGCTGTTGTAAATGCTCACTGCAATGGCGACGTCACTTAGTGCCTCTATGAAAGGAACTTGTTCACAAGTTCGCAACAGGGATTTTAATGCCATTCTAGTCCTTTTATTGAGAGAGGAACAGGAAATTATTTTTCTGATAATTGGGTTCAGTTCTAACAGCAAATTCTTCCCCAAATTATCGTTTGCAAACATGTCCCTGACATCTTTATACCTGTGACCAAACAGAACAGGATAATTGCATATGTACTCTCCCAGTCATTCATTGCCCTTACATCACAACCTTTCTTTGATATTATAACTGAAATAAGATATGAAGGACTCAGTGTTTTCTACACACAGCAGTCACAGCATGACCATCATAGTGCTGCTTCTTCAGAGGTCGAGTCTCAGTAGTTGAGAGAGTGGGTCGATGACGTCACAAACATTATTTTTGAGAAAAACCCATTTGTGAACTTTTCTTCACCTATTGCACATAATAGAAATAGCATACATGAAAAATCATTTTATTACATTTTTTAGAATATAATTAGCAGTGGAAGATAATAATTACAATAAAAAAAGTGAAGTGGTATGACATGAATAGCGTGGAAGTGACTTGCCGTCCAGTGATAGCTTTCACAGAAGTAAGTTCTGACTCTTCTAATAGAGCGCTTGGAGTTTGCTGAAACTGAACTCTGCCCACATTAAACATTTTCAATGAGAGAATATTTCAAGGAAATACCCAAACATTTATAAAACAACAGCATCTACAAAAGTACAGCAGTTCTTTGTTACCAGCATTGGAGCTGCTGGTGTTCTCATCTTCATCTATGTATCTCTCATATTTTTCGAGCCTCAGATGTTAGGCTCAGGTAGAAGACTTGGTATGCAGAGGCTGTGTAATGAAGACATGCCTTGTGATTCCTTAGCTTTGTGGAAGCTCTTCTTGCCAGGCACAGATTCAGGGTCACAGCATCCTACTTCCTTCCCACACTTCGCCCCTTCCATCTTCAGCCCCAACCCAATATAAGCTGTTGTCACTTCCACTTTTAACATACAGCATTTGCGTAGGAGTGATTGTAATTGCAATAAAATATGTCCCCCCCATCCCCACTACCCACCCCAGCAAAGATGCTCACCTCAGATGCAGTTACAGTCAGTTGTAAGAGTCCGGAGACAACAGTGCTCTTGTTAACATGTGTAACTTTTCTACATCTGACGAAGGACTTAAGCTACCCATTCGCACCCCAACTGGTGAGCTGACTTGCTAGCGGACACATCAGACTGTGTACTGTGTAGGCAATGGCAACTGCCTGGTGGACCCTATCTGCTTGCACTGACGGAGTGTTGACTGACATGTAGCGGACGTAACATGTGGTTAGCCGTTAAACCAATGCACCTGGATCATGGACCTAACCACTGTAAAGTCACCCATGCACAGGTGAACGGGTCAGGACAGACCTGCTCGGCAGGAGTGGTTGGTCAACTGCTCAGCTTGTGCATGAGGGTCTTTAGTCTGTTAGTTGAATGTGGTGATGCAGCATTGCCATATCACACGGTGATGAGATAGTTGAAAGATTTTTGGCTTGTCTCTGAGCGCTATGGGACTTAACGTCTGAGGTCATCAGTCCCCCAGAACTTAGAACTACTTAAACCCAACTAACCTAAGGACATCACAAACATCCATGCCCGAGGCAGGATTCAAACCTGTGACCGTAGCGGGCACGCGGTTCCAGACTGAAGCGCCTAGAACTGCCGTCCCAGCAGCCGGCGAAAGATTTTTGGGATGGCATGCGTGTCATTCAATATAATCCCCATTTGGAATGACCCCCAATGGAGAAACATGACAACTGATGTCCTTGCCTCCTTGCGGTAGAGGCTGAGAAATTTCTCGGCAACTGCATAATGATGGCACTGTTGCACATCAGTCGCTGCAAGTGGTACCCAACAAGCTGAAATTTTCCAGAACCCAGGAATATCATGCAAAATGTGGAGCACCGTTGTGTGCCACTCACCTACCTTGGTGGTTAGCTCACATGCAGTCCATCGACGATCTTTTTCGTTGTACCTGTCTGCGACTCAACACTTTCTGTATGTGGTTTCCAGCAGTCTAGCCTTCCTATATTGTTGTTAAGAAATTGGTTTAGTGCAATCATAATAATCATTGTTAGAAAAATTCTAGGGCCCAGTAAGACAGAAGAAGGCTACAGATTGTGGAGTAAAAAAGAGACCAAACAGATATCTAACATAGTACATAATGTGAAGAAGCGTCAGCTGAAATTCGTCCAACATTATCAAGAGAATACCAGACGCTCGACAAAGTAAAGGGATGTTGGAGTACACAGAAGAGATAAAGACATGATATGAATCACCAAGATCAAAAGGACCTGAAGGTTGTTGACACAACAGACTCAGGTATACATGACAAACTTTCAATCACAAGGACTAATTCACACACATATATGGCGTGGTACAGATGTATGACAGGGACATGGTGCTGTTTCACTCCACCTCCATGTTAACAAATGACGCGATTCACACGGAGGTTGCTTCGTGATCCGCACCACGTCCGTTTGCAGGAACGCAACGCCTGGCACAGGTGTTCAAGTGCGCGCTGCTGTTTTCATTAATTTTAAGTAATTCGCTGTGCCTCAAAAAATTGTTTTGTGGGGATGAAGCAAAGATACATCCACCTCTGTAGGTAGTTTCTCAATGCAACTTTTACTTTTCGCATAAAAAAATTAGAAAGCACTGCCGTGGTGGCCGAGCGGTTCTAGGCGCTTCAAAATGGTTCAAATGGCTCTGAGCACTATGGGACTTAACTACTGAGGTCATCAGTCCCCTAGAACTTAGAACTACTTAAACCTAACTAACCTAAGGACATCACACACATCCATGCCCGAGGCAGGATTCGAACCTGCGACCGTAGCGGTCACGCGGTTCCAAACTGACGCGCTTAGAACCGCACGGCCACACCGGCCGGCTCTAGGCGCTTCAGTCTACGGTCACAGGTTCGAATCCTGCCTCGGGCATGGATGTATGTGATGTCCTTAGGTTAGTTAGGTTTAAGTAGTTCTAAGTTCTAGGGGACTGATGACCTCAGATGTTAAGTCCCACAGTGCTCAGAGCCATTTGAACCACTGCTTTGGGACTCGCGCAGTACGTAGTATTTCTTTCAGTTCTGAGAAAATTGCTCGTTTAAAAAAATGATTTTTCTGCATCTTACTGTCTCACATCACAGTTTGATCGTGAACTGGTTTTATTTTCGTTATTGCGTATACTTATTGTGATATTTCCCAAATAAGATAACCATCGGGCATATTTTCAAGAGTTGGCAGTGAAGAACGTAGTCACTGACTAGATTACGTTTGGTGGGTTTTGGGACAAACGTTACTGCGTATGGAATATAGCTGATATATCGAAATTATTTTTAATATTAGAAGGAGAGCGATACTTCTTTCCAGTACCGAGTAACTAAGTGATATACCATGTATATCCGTACCAGGTCGGGTTGACGGAGGAGATAGAGAAGATCCAAAGAAGAGCGGCGCGTTTCGTCACTGGGTTATTTGGTAACCGTGATAGCGTTACGGAGATGTTTAATAAACTCAAGTGGCAGACTCTGCAAGAGAGGCGCTCTGCATCGCGGTGTAGCTTGCTCGCCAGGTTTCGAGAGGGTGCGTTTCTGGATGAGGTATCGAATATATTGCTTCCCCCTACTTATACTTCCCGAGGAGATCACGAATGTAAAATTAGAGAGATTAGAGCGCGCACGGAGGCTTTCAGACAGTCGTTCTTCCCGCGAACCATACGCGACTGGAACAGGAAAGGGAGGTAATGACAGTGGCACGTAAAGTGCCCTCCGCCACACACCGTTGGGTGGCTTGCGGAGTATCAATGTAGATGTAGATGTAGATGTATTTTGATGTTTGGCCACAACGAGCTACGACGAGCAGCGTTCGACGTTATGGCCGCGTGTTAAGCAGATTTGTAGCTCATGTTTCTCGTTCATGTGAGTTGATGAAGTGAGTTACCATCACATTTTATGTGAATGTGCGTTACGAGTTATTTTCATTTTAAAACTAGAGATAAACAATTGCAAATTCAGAGACAGAGTTAGCTATATACTGGATGCGTAAATTTTTCTTGTCTATACTAAAAGTTTCATTCACGAAACATTTAACAGCTGTCTTCATTCGCGTATTGTCGAATGAATGATGTGTGTTCCAGCGAGCATTGAAAGAGAAATGGGATTTTGTTATTGGTATAACAAAAGTATTCTGTGTTCTGGATGTTTCATGCTTAACTATTTACTTCCCTGTTCTATGCTTACATAGTTGGGCTTTGTTGATGCGAGCAGTGTTAATGAGGTAAAACGCTATTTTGAATATTTTTGGAACAGGTCTCACACAATTACTTATGTTATCTTTGGAAAAGTAGCAATGTCTTTTTTTACTTTCCTAGACGAACAACTTTGGATCTGTGCAGTTACAACATTTTGCTGCTGGAAGACTGGTTTTTCTGTGTTACTTATTTCAGAAATGGAAACCTTGTTTTTAGAAGATACAGCAACATAAGTAAAAAGCATAATATTTACTACAATACAAAACTCCACAAGCAGCCGCAGAAGACGCGGATAAATTTAACACTATCCCTGTTGAAATTACACTAAACATTTATAGTCAGCATTAAATTTTCTATCCACAACCAATGGTTTTGCCAGGCAGACGGTACTTGCTGATGGAAATTCTGATTTTCAGCTGGTGTATATCGTCAAGTAAGGCCTTCTTCTTGGCTGTTTTTACTCGCAGAATTTTACTACACAAAATAGGGAAAACGGTAATGTTATCTGGTGGCAGATTTCTTTTCGCGGTACCTCTCGGCTGCTTTGCAATGTTTTGACGAATCCACGGTTGCTGGATGTTACGACTTTTCCTCCTCCCCTTGTGTCTTAAAGTTGTCAGATGAAGTATGCAGTGAGACATGCTCAGTTATTTTGAATGAACCTCTGTGCAACACTTGGTATAATGTGCTAAGTTCCCTAGAAATCTTTTGCTTTTCTCTTGCACAGAAGAAATCCGTTGCCCAATGATATTTTGGTCCTCTCTATAACGGCAAAATCTCTATCACATGGTAGGAAACAATGCCTGGTAAACAATAATTCCTGATCCACAGCAGTGAAATATTTACGAATGATCGGATTTTGGAAAAGTGTGCTAATGTCTTTGAACATGTTTCGTAAAATCAGCAATATTTAGGCTTACGTACAAATTAAAATCGTATTAAACATAGAAATTGTGATCAAAGCATTCCAGTTTCGTTGCTTCTCTCTGAATGCTGTCCTTCACTTGTCTTATACTATATAGAAAAACTTTTGACACATTCTGTAAAAATGTTAGAAACGTTCGAAATACATGTTCAGTTCTTTCATTATGTCTTAAGTGCCATATTTCTTCCCTTTTTTCATCGATAATGGATGTACACAATATCTTCGTCGCTGCTTAACATTTACAGTTTACAAAAGATCCGGCGCATCAATTTCTTCGTCTGATGAAGACGACATTCGTAGCACGCCAGTCCCGCGTCTTTCTGACAGCGCAACTTCACTGTGAATTGCTCCCGTCCCTTCCGCATCTTGTCCCTGGCTCGCCGCCGCCACACCACGCCTTTCCTGTGTGAAATGGGCCACAAAGTATCCAAGTAGAAAGTGAGCCAAGAAGTCAACAAGACAAGAACAGCTTGGTCAGAAGTAAGAAAGAAAGTGCATAGTGTGGAGATAAAAGAAGTCTGGCGCCTAAGAAAATCTCACATCAAGTAGACGCTTCGCGTGGCTTCTGTGTGTGTAATAGTAATAATTTGATGCTTAGTACATTCATTTACCGTGACTTACAAGAATAATAATTTACGTGGTATAAAATCAAAGTGTGCACTCACCGTTATCACTATTTCACTTGGTACCACAGTCATGAAGATAGGTCTGCAGATGATGGCTAAGGGAACGTGCAAACGAGGGACAAGTTATTTCTTTCAGTCCTTTCTGCCAACGTCA
Organism: Schistocerca piceifrons; assembly: GCF_021461385.2. Taxonomy (NCBI): domain Eukaryota; kingdom Metazoa; phylum Arthropoda; class Insecta; order Orthoptera; family Acrididae; genus Schistocerca; species Schistocerca piceifrons. Next base: position 314,340,936 of record NC_060139.1, on the reverse strand, counting down.
GGGAATTCAGCGTCTTTTTCTTCCATTCCTTGTAACCTTACTCAGCTCTCTATGGTATACTGGTTTTCTCTGTCGGTCGGTTTTGTTGTTAGTAGTACATATGGTCTCCCTGTGTATGGCTAGCCATGAATAAGCGTCTTTAACTGGATCAGATGCTGTCTGCAGACGATCACTCCGCATCCGCATCCCAGTAGCGGGTAGCTGAAAAGTGTCCTGTGTGACACAGCTAGTAATTTTCTAGAATTCCTTGGCATTTTAAACTACTTTCATTCTAATTTATTTTCCCCAAAACATCTTATAAACTGATGTACACAAAACATAAACGATTTTAATTAAATGTTCTTTTTGAGGGGGTGGAGAGCAGAGGTCATGATCCACATGAACGTCCACTTGACTCCTCCCCCCCCCCTCTCCCTCCAACGTAGGTTTCATCCCTGTCCCCTGCTGCCTCTGCCACCCACATAAGCAGCTCATGAGTATTTTCCAGTGTTTCAAGTCGTGCTTCAATCCCAGTGTAGCTATCAATTTTAAATGTATCATATATTTGGAGGGTTCAGAATTAAAATGGACAGAGTCCATTAAACCCATTTCTCAAATTAAGGGACTATAAAAGTGAACCAACTGAATTAATTAACCATACTGTTTAAACGGTTTTGAAGGTTTAGGTAAGTTTGATAAGCGCTTAAGTAGACTATTATGATATGTTGTATCTACTATCCTTTACAATTCTTCCTTGGAAAGATAAAATTTTACTCTGAAAATTTTAGGAAAGTATTTGACAGAAGATTTACCCTCAGCATTGGTTTTATATCACAAAATATACGAACGTGTTTCCTTTTATATTAGCATATAAACCTTTCAGATCCTTGGTTTTCATAGAAATGGCGCTTGTAACGCTTGCGTTATTATTGCACTTTTTACAAATGCGTATTAAAGTATTTCTTAACGTTCTAGTCATCATTCTGCAGAGTTACATTGCTAGAACGTTTTTTCAATAGTACTGAAATCGTTTCGAAGTACACAATATATTTTAGTGACACGACAGGAGTGCTTTCATGTTGTTTTGCTTCTGCCCACTCATTGTTCTCCGGACTGATAAAGTAAATCTTTTTGCACCTTTGCCATGATCTCTGAAAAGGAGGTATAGAGTTGGTTGAAAGTTTCATCGGTTTGCAATTTTCAGCGGCCGGATGTTTATCCAGTTGAAAAGTTGTCCTTGTGTGTGCATTTCCCTGTTAGTCGTAGAGTTTTCCACAGTTTTGCTGCTTATATATTCATTTACCCACACTGAAAATAGTGTGAATTTAGACTTATTCCTCTTGTATTATCATATTGATCCTATCTTCTGTGACATGAATGTATTTTTCCTTTTTAGTAGACTATACTGAAGTTAGCATCGTTTGACAAGAATCAATTTGTAGACTGCAGGAACTTCAAATATGTAGCTTCTATTTTCAGATCAGGAGGTTGAGCTGATTTTAATGGAGTTAAGGCAATTTCCGTGTTTCGATTTTGTCCAGTGCTCGAGCCGGCCTTGGTGGCCGAGCGGTTCTAGGCGCTACAGTCTGGAACCGCGCGACCACTACGGTCGCAGGTTCGAATACCGCCTAGGGCATGGATGTGTGTGCTGTCCTTAAGTTAGTTAGGTTTAAGTAGTTCTAAGTTCTAGGGGACTGATGACCTCAGAAGTTAAGTCCCATAGAGCTCAGAGCCTTTTTGAACCAGTGCTCGAACCTGAAAACTGAACTATATGTTTGAAGTTTCACACATTTTCTCTTAAAAGGTTGTTGATACAAGATGCTGCTGACATTTTTTTAGTTTGTTTTCTCCCATTTCATCAAACTATTCAAACTAAAATACGAATATTTTCAAAATTTTTCAACTAAAAATATACACAATGTATCTGTCCATAAAATATTACTATTGTGGTCTTTGTTTTCAACAATGAAAACAGCTGGCCGTACTTCTGAAGAAAGTTGTATAATGGCACATGATGGATGAAAATTTGACTATGGACTTCGTTCAGCACCACACTAAAAAGTTTTATGTTTTTACGATACATTGGTATAATATGAAGGGATGTGCTGAAATTAATCCCATATCTCTACACATAAATTTTACTCAACATTCGAATCCTGCCTCGGGCATGGATGTTTGTGATGTCATTAGGTTAGTTAGGTTTAACTAGTTCTAAGTTCTAGGGGACTAATGACCTCAGCAGTTGAGTCCCATAGTGCTCAGAGCCATTTGAACCATTTTTTTTACTCAACATTCGGATTATACAAATATGCAGCACAGAAGTGTGCTTTTAGCTTCTTTTATCATCTCCTAAATTACTGTAAATGTGAAACTCCAAATCTTACACAGTCCTCATTCAACACTTGATGGAGACTGTAGCACATCAATTTTACAATCGAGCACAAGAGACTGCTGCTGTAGTTCTCTCTTTAAGAAAGATATACACTTAACCAACTTTGATTCCGTCAGGAACCGATGTGCACAGCGACCGAGGTACGCAGCAGCGACTCGCAATTCCATTAACTTGAAAATCTAGACTTCGGCTGCAAATAGCCATCTTCAGTGCTAAAATACAAGGAAAAATTACAGAATGAAAATTAATTTACTTTATGTAGAACAATAAGTAAACACCATGTTGTCCACTAGCAGCAATCCACTATGGTCAACATTCCATTTTCGTCACCGTATGTTCTTACAGGTGTTTAGGCGGAAGGACACTGAGGCGGTTGTTTACAGCAATAAAACAGCCTTAGTTTACGTCATGTAGTACAAATATCGCCTTCTATATTACGAATTAAATAACAGGATATTGTTTCAAACAGTAGCTTAAAAAACCTTATTTATATAATATCTAAAATCAAAAAGCATATTTGCATATCGCTTTGAAATATTCAAGATATACCTAATTACAACGTACTTTCTCACATCTTAGTGCCGAAGTGACCCATCAAAACCTATGCAAAGGGTCATAATAGGTTCACATAACTATCTTAAACAAAATTATTATATCACTGTAGAAATAAAAATTAACAAATTAAAAAGATTTTGTTGAAGATCGTCTTGATAAAATACAGTCACATACCAAACTGAAATTCGTCAGCAGCTAAAACCTAGCGTGATCACTCATCTCATATTGGTTATGTGGTCCACTAAATATTTTAATATAAAATAAATAAAATCCTTGTTGTTGTTGTTGTGGTCTTCAGTCCTGAGACTGGTTTGATGGAGCTCTCCATGCTAATCTATCCTGTGCAAGCTCCTTCATCTCCCAGTACCTACTGCAACCTACATCCTTCTGAATCTGCTTAGTGTATTCATCTCTTGGTCTCCCTCTACGATTTTTACCCTCCACGCTGCCCTCCAATGCTAAATTTGTGATCCCTTGATGCCTCAGAACATGTCCTACCAACCGATCCCTTCTTCTAGTCAAGTTGTGCCACAAACTTCTCCCCAATCCTATTCAATACCTCCTCATTAGTTATATGATCTACCCACCTAATCTTCAACATTCTTCTGTAGCACCACATTTCGAAAGCTTCTATTCTCTTCTTATCCAAACTATTTATTGTCCATGTTTCACTTCCATACATGGCTACACTCCATACAAATACTTTCAGAAACGACTTCCTGACACCTAAATCTATACTCGATGCTAACAAATTTCTCTTCTTCAGAAACGCTTTCCTTGCCATTGCCAGTCTACATTTTATATCCTCTCTACTTCGAACATCATCAGTTATTTTGCTCCCCAAATAGCAAAACTCCTTTACTACTTTAAGTGAATCATTTTCTAATCTAATTCCCTCAGGATCACCCGACTTAATTCGACTACATTCCATTATCCTCGTTTTGCTTTTGTTGGTGTTCATCTTATATCCTCCTTTCAAGACACTGTCCATTCCATTCAACAGCTCTTCCAAGTCCTTTGTTGTCTCTGACAGAATTACAATGTCATCGGCGAACCTCAAAGTTTTTATTTCTTCTCCCTGGATTTTAATACCTACTCCAAATTTTTCTTTTGTTTCCGTTACTGCTTGCTGAATATACAGATTGAATAACATCGGGGAGTGGCTACAACTGTCTCACTCCCTTCCCAACCACTGCTTCCCTTTCATGCCCCTCGACTCTTATAACTGCCATCTGCTTTCTGTACAAATTGTAAATAGCCTTTCGCTCCCAGTATCTTACCCCTGCCACCTTTAGAATTTGAAAGAGAGTATTCCAGTCAACATTGTCAAAAGCTTTCTCTAAGTCTACAAATGCTAGAAACGTAGGTTTGTCCTTCCTTAATCTTTCTTCTAAGATCTACATCTACATCTACATCTATACTCCGCGAGCCACCTTACGGTGTGTGGCGGAGGGTACTTATTGTACCACTATCTGATCCCCCCTTCCCTGTTCCATTCACGAATTGTGCGTGGGAAGAACGACTGCTTGTAAGTCTCCGTATTTGCTCTAATTTCTCGGATCTTTTCGTTGTGATCATTACGCGAGATATATGTGGGCGGTAGTAATATGTAGCCCATCTCTTCCCGGAATGTGCTCTCTCGCAATTTCGATAATAAACCTCTCCGTATTGCGTAACGCCTTTCTTGAAGTGTCCGCCACTGGAGCTTGTTCAGCATCTCCGTAACGCTCTCGCGCTGACTAAATGTCCCCATGACGAATCGCGCTGCTTTTCGCTGGATCATGTCTATCTCTTCTATTAATCCAACCTGGTAAGGGTCCCATACTGATGAGCAATACTCAAGAATCGGACGAACAAGCGTTTTGTAAGCTACTTCTTTCGTCGATGAGTCACATTTTCTTAGAATTCTTCCTATGAATCTCAACCTGGCGCCTGCTTTTCCCACTATTTGTTTTATGTGATCATTCCACTTCAGATCGCTCCGGATAGTAACTCCTAAGTATTTTACGGTCGTTACCGCTTCCAATGATTTACCACCTATGGCATAATCGTACTGGAATGAATTTCTGCCCCTATGTATGCGCATTATATTACATTTATCTACGTTTAGGGAAAGCTGCCAGCTGTCGCACCATGCATTAATCCTCTGCAGGTCCTCCTGGAGTACGTACGAGTCTTCTGATGTTGCTACTTTCTTGTAGACAACCGTGTCATCTGCAAATAGCCTCACGGAGCTACCGATGTTGTCAACTAAGTCATTTATGTATATTGTAAACAATAAAGGTCCTATCACGCTTCCCTGCGGTACTCCCGAAATTACCTCTACATCTGCAGATTTTGAACCGTTAAGAATGACATGTTGTGTTCTTTCTTCTAGGAAATCCTGAATCCAATCACAAACCTGGTCCGATATTCCGTAAGCTCGTATTTTTTTCACTAAACGTAAGTGCGGAACCGTATCAAATGCCTTCCTGAAGTCCAGGAATACGGCATCAATCTGCTCGCCAGTGTCTACGGCACTGTGAATTTCTTGGGCAAATAGGGCGAGCTGAGTTTCACATGATCTCTGTTTGCTGAATCCATGTTGGTTATGATGAAGGAGATTTGTATTATCTAAGAACGTCATAATACGAGAACACAAAACATGTTCCATTATTCTACAACAGATTGACGTAAGCGAAATAGGCCTATAATTATTCGCATCTGATTTATGACCCTTCTTGAAAATGGGAACGACCTGCGCTTTCTTCCAGTCGCTAGGTACTTTACGTTCTTCCAGCGATCTACGATAAATTGCTGATAGAAAGGGGGCAAGTTCTTTAGCATAATCACTGTAGAATCTTAAGGGTATCTCGTCTGGTCCGGATGCTTTTCCGCTACTAAGTGATAGCAGTTGTTTTTCAATTCCGATATAGTTTATTTCAATATTTTCCATTTTGGCGTCCGTGCGACGGCTGAAGTCAGGGACCGTGTTACGATTTTCCGCAGTGAAACAGTTTCGGAACACTGAATTCAGTATTTCTGCCTTTCTTCGGTCGTCCTCTGTTTCGGTGCCATCGTGGTCAACGAGTGACTGAATAGGGGATTTAGATCCGCTTACCGATTTTACATATGACCAAAACTTTTTAGGGTTCTTGTTTAGATTGTTTGCCAATGTTTTATGTTCGAATTCGTTGAATGCTTCTCTCATTGCTCTCTTTACGCTCTTTTTCGCTTCGTTCAGCTTCTCCTTATCAGCTATGATTCGAGTACTCTTAAACCTATGATGAAGCTTTCTTTGTTTCCGTAGTACCTTTCGTACATGATTGTTATACCACGGTGGATCTTTCCCCTCGCTTTGGACCTTAGTCGGTACGAACTTATCTAAGGCGTACTGGACGATGTTTCTGAATTTTTTCCATTTTTGTTCCACATCCTCTTCCTCAGAAATGAACGTTTGATGGTGGTCACTCAGATATTCTGCGATTTGTGCCCTATCACTCTTGTTAAGCAAATATATTTTCCTTCCTTTCTTGGCATTTCTTATTACACTTGTAGTCATTGATGCAACCACTGACTTATGATCACTGATACCCTCTTCTACATTCACGGAGTCGAAAAGTTCCGGTCTATTTGTTGCTATGAGGTCTAAAACGTTAGCTTCACGAGTTGGTTCTCTAACTATCTGCTCGAAGTAATTCTCGGACAAGGCAGTCAGGATAATGTCACAAGAGTCTCTGTCCCTGGCTCCAGTTCTGATTGTGTGACTATCCCATTCTATACCTGGTAGATTGAAGTCTCCCCCTATTACAATAGTATGATCACGAAACTTCTTCACGACGTTCTATTACAATAGTATGATCACGAAACTTCTTCACGACGTTCTGCAGGTTCTCTCTGAGGCGCTCAACTACTACGGTTGCTGATGCAGGTGGTCTATAGAAGCATCCGACTATCATATCTGATCCACCTTTGATACTTAACTTAACCCAGATTATTTCACATTCGCATTCGCTAATAACTTCACTGGATATTATTGAATTCTTTACTGCTATAAATACTCCTCCACCATTGGCGTTTATCCTATCCTTGCGGTATATATTCCATTCTGTGTCTAGGATTTCGTTACTGTTCACTTCCGGTTTTAACCAACTTTCCGTTCCTAATACTATATGCGCACTATTTCCTTCAATAAGAGATACTAATTCAGGAACCTTGCCCTGGATACTCCTGCAGTTTACCAATATTACGTTAACTTTTCCTGTTTTTGGTCTCTGAGGACGGACGTTCTTTATCAACGATGATAATGTCCTCTCTGGTAAGCCGTCAGTATTGCCTCACGTGTTCCAACATTTCTACGGAATCCAAACTGATCTTCGCCGAGGCCGGTTTCTACCAGTTTTTCCATTCGTCTGTAAATAATTCGCGTTATTATTTTGCAGCTATGGCTTATTAAACTGATAGTTCGGTAATTTTCACATATGTCAACACCTGCTTTCTTTGGGATTGGAATAATTATATTCTTCTTGAAGTCTGAGGGTATTTCGCCTGTCTCATACATCTTGCTCACCAGATGGTAGAGTTTTGTCAGGACTGGCTCTCCTAAGGCCGTCAGTAGTTTTAATGGAGTGTTGTCTACTCCCAGGGCCATGTTTCGACTCAGGTCTTTCAGTGCTCTGTCAAACTCTTCACGCAGTATCGTATCTCCCATTTCATCTACATCCTCTTCCATTTCCATAATATTGTCCTCAAGTACATCGCCCTTGTATAGACCCTCTATATACTTCTTCCACCTTTCTGCTTCTGAGCTCTTGATATTGATACAAGTGGCTCTCTTTTCTCCAAAGGTCTCTTTAATTTTCCTGTAAGCTGTATCTATCTTACCCCTAGTGAGATAAGCCTCTACATCCTTACATTGGTCCTCTAGCCATGCCTGCTTAGCCATTTTGCACTTCCTGTCGATCTCGTTTTTGAGACGTTTGTATTCCTTTTTGCCTGCTTCATTTACTGCATTTTTATATTTTCTCCTTTCATCAATTAAATTCAATATTTCTTCTGTTACCCAAGGATTTCTACTATCCCTCGTCTTTTTACCTACTTGATTCTCTGCTGCCTTCACTACTTCACCCCTCAGAGCTACCCATTCGTCTTCTACTGTATTTCTTTCCCCCATTCCTGTCAATTGTTGCCTTATGCTGTCCCTGAAACTCTGTACAACCTCTGGTTTAGTCAGTTTATCCAGGTCCCATCTCCTTAAATTCCCACCATTTTGCAATTTCTTCAGTTTTAATCTACAGGTCAATAGATTGTGGTCAGAGTCCACATCTGCTCCTGGAAATGTCCTACAATTTACAACCTGGTTCCTAAATCTCTGTCTTACCATTATATAATCTATCTGATACCTTTTAGTATCTCCAGGATTCTTCCATGTATACAGCCTTCTTTTATGATTCTTGAACTAAGTGTTAGCTACGATTAAGTTATGCTCTGTGCAAAATTCTACCAGACGGCTTCCTCTTTCATTTCTTAGCCCCAATCCATATTCACCTACTATGTTTCCTTCTCTCCCTTTTCCTACTGTCGAATTCCAGTCACCCATGACCATTAAATTTTCGTCGCCCTTCACTACCTGAATAATTTGTTTTATCTCATCATACATTTCTTCAATTTCTTCATCATCTGCAGAGCTAGTTGGCATATAAACTTGTACTACTGTAGTAGGCATGGGCTTCGTGTCTATCTTGGCCACTATAATACGTTCACTAAGCTGTTTGTTGTAGCTTACTCGCACTCCTATTTTTTTATTCATTATTAAACCTACTCCTGCATTACCCCTATTTGATTTTGTATTTATAACCCTGTATTCACCTGACCAGAAGTCTTGTTCCTCCTGCCACCGAACTTCGCTAATTCCCACTATATCTAACTTTAACCTATCCATTTCCCGTTTTAAATTTTCTAACCTACCTGCCCGATTAAGGGATCTGACATTCCACTCTCCGATCCGTAGAATGCCAGTTTTCTTTCTCCTGATAATGACGTCCTCTTGAGTAGTCCCCGCCCGGAGATCCGAATGGGGGACTGTTTTACCTCCGGAATATTTTACCCAAGAGGACGCCATCATCATTTAACCATACAGTAAAGCTCAGTAAAGCTGCATGCCCTCGGGAAAAATTACGGCTGTAGTTTCCCCTTGTTTTCAGCCGTTCGCAGTACCGCAACAGCAAGGCCGTTTTGGTTAGTGTTACAAGGCCAGATCAGTCAATCATCCAGACTGTTGCCCCTGCAACTACTGAAAAGGCTGCTGCCCCTCTTCAGGACACACGTTTGTCTGGCCTCTCAACAGATACCCCTCCGTTGTGGTTGCACCTACGGTACGGCTATCTGTATCATTGAGGCACGCAAGCCTCCCCACCAACGGCAAGGTCCATGGTTCATGGCGGGGGGGGGGCGTAAAATCCTTACAAACAATTTTTATGAAGAGCTGTTACCATCGTAATAGAATAATGATCAAAATGACAAGGCTGATTTAACCAGGCACATTTAATAAAAAATACAAAGGCTCTTTATTAAAGTAAAACTTTATACATAAACGTATTGTGTTGTTGCAACTGATTTACGCTTATGTAGAAAGAGGATAAAACAAACTGCCGTTATAGCTATCCTTTAAGCTAAAACTGAACAGTAATTTGCTTGTTTGGTGGTAAAATAATCATTGGACAGTTCCAAAAAGATGGAAGCCAAAATGATTCTGTAATGATAATAAATTACGTTCTCACTTACTTAGCACTGAAGATGGCTATTTATAGATTTGCAAGAATAACAAAAGCTGATGGTATTGTGACTGACTGCTGTGTGCCTCTCCTTCCTTAAGGTATACGCTGCCTGACACAAAAAGTGAAGCGAACCAGAAAACATGTTCGGATATCAAATTAACATCGTACATGTACACACAATCGGTGGGCACGTAAGTGATTAGAACTGCACTTCTCTGTGACAGATAGAGCGGTCACCAGAGCGCATTAGTGTTGTTTGTGTTTAGTGTTGTTCGTGTTCAGTGTTGTTCGTTTTCAGTGTTGTTCGTGTTCAGTGTTGTTACCAGGCGTGGTATGTAAACAGCATAAGATATTGAGTGATCACTGTGAAGGATACAGAGATTCCACGTACTCGGGTGAGACACCGTCATCAGCACCTGCAAGAGTTTGACAGGGGCCTCATTGTGTGTTTCCATTAGACCGTATGGTCGGGTCGTGAAATATCTAGATTTGTGGAGCATTCAGATGTGACAATGGCCCAATGTTGGACTGCATTGGAACCTGAGGGCAGGCATATTCGTTGTCAATGTTCCGGTATACCACGTGTGACCACCACAATGGAAGATCGACGTTTCGTGCACCAAGAACATCGTAGCACTTCATACCTGCACTTGTCGTCTGATAACAAGTAATGGGCTCCCAGCGCCATGGTGTGAAGTGCCATCGGGTGTAACTCGAGTTCACGGATGGTAGTGACTGAGGGGATTCTGACGATACAACGGTATGCCATGCACGTCTTGCGTCCTCATGTGTTATCACACATGTGAAAGTAAGTATTCTGGTATCATTTTTACAATCGGTCAATGCTCGCTCACACATGGTACGTGTCTCTATGATATGTCTGCATTTTATTGAGTTGCTCCCGCTGCCAAAGAGTTTCCCAGAGCTGTCCACGATAGAGCATGTCTGGGACCAACTTGTTCGTAACTCCGTTTGAGTGCCAACATCCAGGGTACAAGTACCAGTTACAACAGTTATGGGCCAGCTTACCTCAGGAGAGGATGCAAACGCTTTACAACACTTTTTGCAACATTATCATTGCATGCTTCCAGGCCGTTGACAATGCAGTGTCATTCTGTTAACTGGGTTCACAGTGCCAAGTCCTTCTTCAATTTGATTCGACGTGGTAATAACTGAAATAACGTCATATGCCCTCTCAGTCCTTTGGAGCTTCATTTAGTTTCGTCCTACCCCTCTGGTTGCTTCACGTTTCTGCCGTGCAGTCAGTATACAAATTAGTGGAATATTACCACTTGGATGAATGAATGGCAGGCGTATTACGATTCTCTTCACGATTTGGAGAAATCTTCTCTATAAAAATAAACATGAGTTCCGCGAACAGAAATCTTTCGAACTGAGATACGGTTCTATCAGCTGAAGTTCCACTGAGGCTTCATGAATTCTTTGTTTTTCTTATAAATAATTCTTTTTATATTGATTAACTGTTGGAGGGAAGAGATACCATGTTCGCTGTACGCTACGGTCAGTAGGAAAACCATTGTCATCCAAAATAGAGGACACGAATCTCTCGTGCAAGTAGGCAAAGACGTGTAGCTTGCTTGTGCAGGGAGAAATGATATTCACTCCCGTTGGGTGTAAATTAATTTCTGCAGCACGGTAACATCTCTCAGAAGTCTATCCCCTTACTTTTCATTTCTCTCTCTGTTGTCACAACGTAGCCCATTATGTTACTGAACACAGACATGTCATTTTTTTTAGTCATCAGTCGCCCTCTCTGGTACGAAACACTTCATCTTAAAGTAGCACTTGCACCCTACGTTCTCAAACTTTTTTAGATGTATTCCTATTTGTGTCTTCCCGTAGAGTTTTCAGCCTCTACAGTTCCTTCTAGTACCACAGAAGTTATTCCCTGTTGTCTTAACACATGTCCTATTAGCCTATCCATTCTCTTTGTCAGTATTTTCCACTTGTTCCTTCCTTTACCGATTCTGCAGAGAATCTCTTCATTCCTTATCTTTCCAGTGCACTGAATTATTAACATTTTTCTATAGCACCACATCTCAAACGTTTCGATTATCTTATTTTCTGATTTTCCTGCAGCCCACGATTCACAAACATCATTGCTGTACATTCACAGAACTTTCTTTCTCAGAATAAGATCTACGTTTTCACACGGGTAGACTTCTTTTGGCGAAGAATGTCCTGTTTCCCAGTGCTAGTCTGCTTTTTACATCCTCCTTGCTTGGTCTGTCGTATGCTATTTTGCTTCGAAGATAGCAAACCTATTTAAATTGGCCTACTTTGTTGTTGTCAATTTCTGCTACTCGTTACTTTCCTTCCTCAGTTTATTTTCAGTCCATAAGCTGTACTCATTAGACTGTCCATTCCATTCAAGATTCCCCATAGTCCTTAGAGGTGCACAAATCTATTAACAGATGGCGGCGAAATATACGCTCCAAGATGTGGTCTGCCTTTTTCCCCTGTCATATCTGTTCCACGGTTACAAGAAGCAATGCATAACTCAAAAACTGCAAATATGGACGTTGCCCACATTTTACTCAAGTATCCAATCGATGTTGCTCTGTCTGGCAACAGTAGGCAACTGCCAGCTACCACTGCCAGCCGGTACGGAAGACAGTTCAGCGAAATCGTACCTCTTTAACACAATGTTCCAGTATCACAGTCATCTCCTTGACCACAGGATGGAACCACTCGCGTTACGGATTGGTTGCAGGTCTATGGGTATCCTCTTCCTGTTGATGATTATAGCCTGGCTGTGAGAGGCGTTTAACGCCAGCTTGCATTTTGTGGTCTATGTGCCGGTTTCACTCTCCGCCTTAGTGCAGTTACGCGTTCACCCTTCACACTCCATGTAAGCAGGGCGATGCCGTAGCCCCGTCTCCGGAACATTAAGAGTGCTGAGGTTGTACAACAAGGGACCGAGAACAAACCCCTGGGGTTTATCGTCTGAACGGGTTTTATTTACTCCCGCACGAAATCTCTGTCTCAATACTTTTCAAAGCGAGCCGCCGCGCGACGGAACTGTGACTATCTCGATGGCCGGCAGCTGTTTCCACGCTCGGACGCTGACAACGGCTATAACTTCTGGCCGTTTCTACGCTGTATCACCGAGCAGTGTTGCAGTGGTTAGCTCATATTGTTCTCGCATTCAGGAGGATTTAGGTTTCTCCGTGTTTTTCGAAAATCGCTCCAAGCAAACGATGGGGTGGTGCCTTTGATAAGGTCACGGTCACTTCCCCATTCTTTCGGAATCAGAGCTTGTGCTCCGTCTCTAACGACCGCGCTGTCAAAGGGACATTAAACTCTAATCTCTATTCTTCCGTTCTACGCCGAATCCTTGGTTACTAGTATGCTGTATCGTCACAGTCGCCATACTGTTTTCTGACGGTGATGTTGCTTGTACCGTGTGCAGTTATGGAAAAACAGTTCTAGTATTCTATCTTACCTTGAGATAGGCGAAAAGCGTAATCATTGCCAACTGAAAATTTCTACGGTGAATTACAGAATACTGTGCATCAAGGAGTACGGTCCCATATTAAGTTTTGCTTCACTTCAAACTTAAACGATACAGATCTATGTTGTGGCATTGAGAAACAACTGAAAAAGCTAAAATTGAACAAAACCCAAGAGCCCTATGGAATCCCTAACAGAAAGTGTACAGAATTTGTGATTGAGTTGATCTACAAATAGATCTACCATGATTACTCTGCAATTCACAAGTAAGTGCCTGGCAGACGGTTCATCGATAAACGTTCAAGCTATTTCTCTACAGTTCCACTCTCGAACAGCGTGCGGGAAGAACGAACACCTTAAGTCCGTACGAGCTTTGAGTTCTCTTATTTAATTATGATGATCATTTCTCCCTATGTAGGTGGGCGCCAACAAAATTTTTTCACGCTCTGAGGAGAAAGTTTGTGGCTGAAATCGCATGAGAAGATCCTGCCGCAGTGAAAAACGTCTTTGTTTTAATGAATGCCACCCCGATTCGTGTATCATCTCCTTTATTTTGCGATAATACTAAACGAGCTGCCGTTTCTTTGAACTTTTTCGATGTCCTCCGTCACTCCTATCATATACGGATCGCACACCGCACAGCCATACTCCAGAAGTTGGCGGCCAGATGTATCGTAGGCAGTCTCTTTAGTAGACCTGTTACATTTTGTAAGTGGTCTGCCAATAAATCTCAGTCTTTGGTTTGCTTTCGCCACAACATTATCTATGATACCAATTTAAATTATTCGTAATTGTAATCCCTAAGTGCTTAGTTGAGTTTACAGCCTTTAGATTTGTGTGATTTATCGTGTAATTGACATCTGGCGGATTCTTTTTAGTGCTCGTTTGGGTAACTTCTCACGATTCCGAATCAATTGCCACTTTTTGTACCATACGAAATCTTGTCTGAATCAATTCGCAATTCGTTTTGATCTTCTCATGACTTTACTAGATGGTAAACGACAGCGGCATCTGCAAACCATCTAAGAGGGCTGCTCAGATTGTCTCCTATGTCGTTTTAGTAGATCAGGAACATTAGAGGGCCTATAACACTTCCTTGGGGAACGCTGGATATTACTCTTGTTTTAATCGATGAGTTTCCATCAATTATAACGAACTGTGACCTTTCTGACAAGAAATCACGAAACCAGTCATGCAACTGGGACGATACTCCATAGCCACCCAATTTAATAAGGATTCGCTTATGAGGATCGGTGCCAAAAGCCTTCTGGAAATCTAAAAATATAGAATCAATTTGGCGTCCACTTTCGATAGTACACGTTACTTCGTGAGAATAAAGAGCTAGTTGTGTTTCACAAAAGCGACATTTTCTGAATACGTGCTGGTTATTTGTCAATAAATCATTTCCTTGAAGGTGATTATAATGGTAGAGCACAGTATATGTTCCGAAATCCTACTGCAAATCAACATTGATGATAGGGATCTGTAATTCAGCGGATTACTCATATTTCCTTTCTTGGCTACTGGTGTGACTTGGGCAACTTTCCAGACTTTGGATACGGATCTTTCTGCGAGCAAGCCTTGCCTTTCTTAAGTATATCTCCCTCTTTTAGTCGCGATATCCTGTTGATCCCTCATACAAAAATCTGTGCCCAGTTGTTGGAATAAAGCACAGGTCACACCTACCTACATGAAGAGCAGTAGTTGTGATCCCCCATGCCAACCAGCATGGACACCGGAAACATAGATCACATTAAATACCGCTCCTGCTTTTCTCACGTGACGTCCTGAAAGCTATGGTCAACACAGGCAGATGTACATAGGATTTCTTGACTTGCGAAAGGCTGTCGCCTCAGTAACACGCCAACGCTTATCTAAGTACGTAGATCATATGGGGTATCAAAGAAGTTTGGGACTGGATGCGGTATCTCGTGGATGGGAATACGCACCCTCATATCTGGGATGGCGTCATCGGCAGACGAAGTAAATTTAGGAGTGCTCCAGGGTACTGTATTGGGACCCTTGCTGTTTATGTTGAATGCTAGCTGTTCCTGGCCACGCGTTGCTGTGGTTCACGGTGCTTCAATGAAAAAGAAAGAGAAGAGAAAGCACACATTTCTGGTATGTATGGGAACTGGATATACATCCTAATCTCCTTCTGTCTCCTGTCTCTCTCCATCTCCTCTTCGCCCTCTCTTTGTCCATCTCCTCCTCCTCTCCCCTCTCTCTGTCCATCACGTCCTCCCCACTCTCTCTCTTTCTGTCCATCCTCACCTCCCCCACGTCCCTCTATCTCCTCCTTCCTCTCTCCCCCCTCTCTTTCTGTCCATCACTTCCTCCCCCCTTTCTTTGTCTACCTTCTTCTCTCTCCTTTTTCTCCATCTCCTCCTGTCCCCTCTTTCTCCCTCTCTTTCTGTCCCTACGGTCGCAGGTTCGAATCCTGCCTCGGGCATGGATGTGTGTGATATCCTTAGGTTAGTTAGGTTTAAGTAATTCTAAGTTCTAGGGGACTGATGACCTCAGATGTTAAGTCCCATAGTGCTCAGAGCCACTTGAACCATCTTTCTGTCCATCACCTTCCCCTCTCCTTTCTATGCCCATCTTCTCCTTCCCGCTCTCCCTCCATCATCTCCTACTCACTCTCTCTGTCCCTCTCCTGCTTCGCGCTTTCTATGTCCATTTCCTCCCACCCTTCTGCCCATCTCCCCTCCCCCTCCCACCCTTTCTCTCTCTCTCTCTGACCTTGAGCCTTATTTATTGTTACTGCATATTCAGATTCTTTAGTAATATTCTGCTCATAAGCCGATAAGCCTAAATACAACTTTTCTGTTTGCTAACAACGTTTTGCTATTGTATATACAGGGTGTTTAAAAATGAATACGTAAGTTTTAAGACTTTGTTGCATTTGTTACATTCAACTTACAATTACAAATAATACATCATATTAAAGAGCAACTCAAACAGTTTTTCGTAGAAGTGTTCAATGTGAGCACCATTCATCACACATCGAATCGATAGGCGAGTTCTTCCCGAACTTTGATCAGCGTGTTTGGAGTAATTGTTGCGACAACGATGTTTCTAAAGTCGGGCAGTTCAGTCGGTAGCGAAG
The DNA here is from genome assembly GCF_021461385.2 of Schistocerca piceifrons. Classification (NCBI taxonomy): domain Eukaryota; kingdom Metazoa; phylum Arthropoda; class Insecta; order Orthoptera; family Acrididae; genus Schistocerca; species Schistocerca piceifrons. The sequence continues at coordinate 314,324,672 of NC_060139.1, read as the reverse complement.
GCACATACACGTGATTCTTTATTAACACCCAAAGGTAAAAATAGCATGGCATCAGAGAGTATGAGAACGCGGAAGTCAAGAAAACAAGCTCTTGACACCCGGCCCCTTGCGCCAATCCAGTGGTCGGGTACAACGTCGTTTAACCAATCGCTTGCGGAGTTATGTCAGTGAGGCGGTGCACCATCTAGCTGACAGATGAAGTTCTGTGGTTCAGCTTCTTCCGGCTGAGAAAGACCCATAGTTCTAGCGCATCAAGATAAGAAACAACACTTACAGTTGCTTCACCGAAAGAGAAACGCCGGTAAACTTTCCGCCGGGATATGACACAAAAAACATTCAATTTAGGGGTCTCTCTTGCAAATGTACCTTCTAGTTGGGATTTGCTGACCCCCAGATGCGCACATTATGAGTGTTCACATTTCCACTTAGGTGAAACGTCGATTCATCACTGAAGACGACGCTACCCAGAAAATCTTATTCGTCATACAGCAACATTTCGTTCGCAAAATTAGCGTGTAAACCGGAGTCTGTAGGTTTTAGGACTTGTAAAAGCTGTAAATAATAAGTATATAGTTGTAAGCGTCTCCTTGAAAGTCTCCATACAGAAGTCACTGGAACTGCTAATTCACGACTAGCCTTCCGAACTGATTCCTTGGGGCTACGCACGAAAGACTCACTCGTTCAACATGTTCTTCAGTCACTCTTGGTCGTTCCATAGTCTTCCCTTCGCGCACAGGTATAGAAACAAAACTGGGTTGATCTTTCATTTGATGTGTTATTTATAATTCTAAGCTGAATTTAATAAACGCTACAGAGCCTTAAAACATGTATATCCTATGTCCGTCCGAATGTTCATTAGAGTGTTGCGTAAATATTTGAAATACATCGGTCAAGAACTTTTCGAGATTTTTGGTAATATGTTTCCCCTTTAAATATTACGTATATTAAAAAATAGTTACATAAAAGACAAGCACGTGTTCGAACTCAACGTTGTGTCAAAATTTCAAAGGAATCGTTGAAGAACTTGCGAAGATTAAAGATTTTGAAATCACAAACATTTACATTTTTATTTTTGTAGATTAATTACCCGGCACATTATATTAATAATATTCTCAGATTTTTTGCAAGTGGTACATTAATCTGTGATGATGTGCGATCTGTAAAAGTTACACAAATATCTTGATAACATTTCAGAGTGGTGCAACAAATTCTACCTTGCCTTAACTATTTAGAAATGTAAAATTGTGAACTTCATGAAACGCCGAAAATAGTATCCTATGATTACAATATCAATGGATCACAGTTATAATCATTCAGCTGATACACATATCTGTATGTGACACTATGTGGATGTATAAATGGAACAGCAACATATGGTCAATAGTTGGCAAAGCAGGTAACAGCATTAGTAGGATACTGGAAAATATTGACACAGAGGAGATTGCATACAAAACAATCGTATCCGATTCTAGAATACTGTGTACGTACGTGGAATCCATAACAAATAGGGCTAACAGAGATATTGAATGAATATAAAGAATGGCAGCAAGGAGGAGCCTATTGAATATCAGCTTTTAATTTGCAGTTACATTATTTCTTTATTTCGCGAACAAGTTATCGGAACATGAAAGTAAAAATTAAATTATTCTGTACCGGTATCGACTACAGACAGTCATTATCTTTGAGGTTTCCCGTCTGCGAGGTTTGGCAGAAGCATGGTCACACGTTTCCGGGCGTGTCAGCTAGTGAGCGCTTAGCGGGTACGCGAGCACACGGTATCATAGCTTTTCAAACCAACTCACTTCGTCCTGGTGCTTGGGACACGTTTCTGACACGCCTGGCTTGATTGGAAGTGAGGTCCAAAATGACTTGTACATGTACAGCAGTGGCGAGCGTGACGCTGACATCAGCTTCTCCCGTGTGAGAGTGGACACTCGGAAATCGCAATATATTCGGAAATAAACAGCCAAATATTTTTGACAAGGAAGAATGTAAATGTCATTTCTACTGGTTTCACTCGCACTAATTTAAACTGACCTCTTCGGTTTGTGCCTAAGCACTCCCTCGTCCCTCGGAAATGTCAGTGTATTCGAAAACAAACAGCCAAATATAACGGGAAGTTACAATTGAAGTGCAGCAACTCACGGAGATCCAGTGTGGACTGTAATTATCGTATGATAGCGATACTTAGTAGTAATGTTAATGCGTTAATGCAGAACCGATTTACGCTGGAAAAAAATAGTTCCAATCTTGCCACCTGGTGCAAATCTGACGCTGTGCATGAAAGAAACGTATAGAAGTGTTTCCACATGTAATGGATTATGAATGGGTTCAAGGTCAAACCAGCGAAGAAAGCATCATGTTGATTTTATTATTAACCGTTATGGCTTGTTAAAGGACCGTTCTGGCTTTTCAAATGACAGTGTGGGTGTCATAGTGTCGTACAAACAGTGTACACCATCAATTTGCACCTGGTGGCCAAAATTGGAACTAGTTTAGTTCCCCGCGTAAATCAGTTCCGCATTAACGCATTGGGCATTGGGCTACCAACCGAACCCTGCAAAAAACTCTTTGTTACGAAAACACAAACTTGCCTCGGACGTGGATGGATACAGTGGAATACGAAAAATGCAAAGGAAAAATGGTATACTGCAATTTTGTCACATGATATGATGGAGACCGTGGCTGTTGTCTGAAGACAAATGTTGATGGTGTTATGTCAGCAACCAGCCACAAATTTACTTTCAGTTCCTTTATTCAAAGGGTACCGCTACCGGTTTCGAATCGTTGTGATTCATCCTCAGACGGTTTACACGCTTTCTTTATGGTGTGGTGTGTTTTTTATAGATTAATTGTCCTAAAATATAAATAATACATAATTATAAACACGCCACACACAGATGGTTGCGTTACAGATTTTCGTTGCATGTGACTTACGTGAAACGTCGGTTTGGAGTGTTTGTTTTCATAACATTCGTCCAGTAGATGTGAAAACATTCCCACTGCACTCTTATTTTTGCACATGTAAATTGTTCTCATTGAACACTTTAGATTTGTCACTGAGAAGATTTCTGCCACGCACCACATACAAAGAGCTTACAAACAAACGAGTATCAAAGATGCTATGATATATCGTAACATTTGACGATGATGTCCTGTGTTTGGAAAGGATCATATATTCATTTACGCAGCTGTAATGCCTTTTACGCTAGTACAGAGACACTTAATTTTTGAGTTGATATTGTTACATTAATTATAAAGTTTTTTAAATATATATAGTGCTGTGTGGGTAAAATAGTATATTATTTAATTACATTTAGCATCATGAGAATTATAGTGACATATAAATTTGCTACTTGATCTGCAGATAGGCGTATTAATATTATTTGCTTTGGAGGGTGGAAAGTAATTTTTGTAAATTTTTCAGGAAAGGGGTGTTAGCTAACTCCGTTTGCTCATTAAGGATATAGTCTGGGGTGTTGTTTTTGTGTGTGTATTTCTATTTCTTCTAATATATTCATAGTGGCTCCTTTTTCTGCTAGATGTAAAATTTTTAAGTTGTCCTCAATGTTTCCCACTGAGTGGTTTTCTTCAGCAATATGGGCTGCAAATGCGGATTTGTTCAAGTTACCAAGTCTTAAAGCATCAATGTGTTCTTTGTATCTATTTTCAAAACTTCTGTCTGTCTGGCCAATGTACAATTTTTGGCATGTATCGCATTTGAGTTTGTATATTCCTGATTTACGCTAGGGACTCTTGGAGGTATTTACATAATGGATTACTTTTTGTTGTAATTTATTATTTGTGGAAAAGCTGATTGTGATATTTTTCTTTTTAAATAAGTTTGCTATTTGGTATGAAAGTGGGCCTATGTGTTAGGTTTGGCTTCTATGGCACACTGATTTGGCTTGAAGTGACTGCTGTGAAGTGGATCTGTGGTTTTTGTCTGCATTTTGTTGTGGAGTTTTTCTATTATTGTGGGTTTATATCCATTATTATGAGCACCTGTTTTAATTATATTGATTTCATTTTGTTGGTCTGTGTCACTCATCGGTAGTTTTTTAATTCGGTGTAGCATCGTTATGAAATATGCCATTTTTTGTTGGCGAGGGTGGCAAGATGAGTTGTCAATACTGGCATCTGTGGCGGTAGGTTTTCTGTAAATACTAAATTGATGTTTATTGTTACTACTGCAAATTTTCAGGTCAAGAAAGTTAATGCTTTCATTAGTTTCATGTTCAACTGTGAATTTAATATTTTTGTGCATTTTGCTTAGATCTGCTGCTAATGTATCTATTTCATTGCTTGTTGCTTGTACCATCAAAAAACAAGATTGTATCATCAACATATCTTCTGTAGTAGATTATTTTGTTTGAGATGTGTTGGTTGGTTGAGAAGAATTTTTGTTCTATATGGTTGATGTAAATGTCAGCCAATATCCCAGCTAAGCTACTTCCCATTGCCAAACCATCATGTTGTTGATACAGTTTGTTGTTGAAATACGATTTAGAAATTTTGATTTTGGATCTTGGAATGTTCAGAGTCTGTACAGACCAGGAACCATCCAGACTATGGTCTCAGAAATTAACCGATCTAAACTGGACCTGGTGGCGGTACAAGAGACAAGATAGCTAGAAGAATGACCTCACAAAGAGGATGGATACACACTATTCTACGGCGGATGTGTAGATAAACACGAATTCGGCACCGGTTTTGTAATACACGACAAAGCAGAAAATTCGGTGAAGGAATTTAGAGCTGTTAACAAGAGAATATCCTACATAGTACCTGGAAACCAAGTGTCAGACATTACATTCATCAATGTTCATGCCTCAACTGAGTATAAAACAGATGAGGAAAAGGAAGAGTTCTATGACCAACTAGAACAAACAATTGAGAGCACACCAACTAGAAATATCAGGATAGTGCTGGAAAAGTAGGAAAAGAAAAATTCTACATACCAACTATAGGAAGCCACAGTTTGTATGATGAGACCAATGAGAATGGTCAGAGGATGATCAACTTAGCTATCTCGAAGAACCTGAGAGTAAGTTCGACTTACTTCGAACACAAGAGAATACATAAGGGAACATGGTGCTCACCGGATGGAAGAACTACCAACCAGATAGATCACATTGGACCAGCGATATAGCCATAGGGTCATGGACGTCAGGTCGTATAGAGGAGCCGACTGTGCGTCAGACCACTTCCTCATTGTGTGCAGGCTTAAACTCATGTTCACCTACATGCATAAGAAGAAGGAGACACTAGAACCTGCTTTGAATGTTGAGAAACTACGAGAAAGTGCCATTAAAGAACAATATGCTATAGAAATCAAAAACCGGTTTGTTGTCCTAGAGACCCTGGAAGCAAGAGAGAACGTGGAGGAAAGGTGGAAAGAAATAAATCCACGGTACTAAGTGTAGCGGAGGATATATTGGGAAGAAAGAAGATAATGAAGAAGAGGAAATGGTTCAACGAGACATGCCAGAAGGCTACAGAGAAGAGGAGGAAGATGAGGGAGAAGTGGCTAGCTGACAGGGAGAATAAGCAGAAAAGGGTACATTTTATCAACATCAGAAGGGAGACAAAGCGAATCTTAAGAGCGGAGAAGAGAATATATCTAACCAGTTTGCTAGAACAAGTTGAGGCAGAGAGCCAAAACAAGAACTCAAGGCATTTCTTTCAGTACATACGAAATCGTAAACGTGGAATTCAGAGTCCACCCTTTTTCATTAGAGATAAGAACGCCAACTTGATAAATGACAAGGAAAGAATTGAAGAAAGGCGGAAAGAATACTTCTCAGAACTGTCGAATCGCCCAGATCCAGATGAGATATTAGAGATATTACCTGCAAACACTACGGAGGAAAGAAAAGACGAAGAAGAATGGGAAGTTAGTGAAGAAGATGTGAAGATCACAATCAAAGGACTCAGAAACAACAAAGCCCCTGGGGAGGACAGAATAACATCAGAACTAATCAAGGAGGGAGGTGAGGGCTTACACTTAGAGATATATAAACTGATCCAGTTGATATGGGAGAAGGAGACACTGCCAGAAGAATGGAAATTGGCTATAATATGCCCAAATACAAGAAGGGAAGCAAAATGGAATGCGGTAACTACAGAGGAATCATCTTGTTGAATGTAACGTATAAGGTGCTGTCCGTCACTGACCTCAGAAAATTGCAACCATTCATAGAGAACAACATACAGGAGTTCCAAGCTGGCTTTCTACCAAACCGATTGACAATAGATCACATTTTCACACTAAGAAGATTGTTTGAAAAACACTGGGGATATGATAAAGATATCTACAGCCTGTTTGTCGATTTTCAACGTGCATATGACAGCATCCACAGGAATAGCCTGTACTACGCAATGCGTGTCTTCAGAATCCCTGAGAAGCTAGTGAGAATGGTGCAAGCTTGTAGGGAAGGGTCAAAGGCAGCAGTACGTTTCCGAGGAGCCACAAAAGAAACATTCGAGATTGAGACAGGCCTCAGACAAGGGGATGCTCACTGATGTGTTCTGTTCAGTGTCATCTTAGAGAAAGTAATAAAAAAGTGTAGGCAACAAGAGTGGGCTGGAGTAGAGATGGACGGTAACTTCAATTGGAGACCATAGCCCCCCCCCCCCCCCTGCATGGAGTATCGTATAACACTGGATAAAATGACTTCAGAAATCAGCGAATATATTACTTCAACAGATACAGTCATGTTTTTATAATTATGTAGCAACATAGGTTGCACTGTACTTCAAATACATGTTAACAAAAGAATAAGAGCGGCAAATAACTTACTATCTAAACCAATAAACATCATTTTACTTCAAATGGGCGGTTTGTTATTTATTAATATACAATGGATGTACAAGGACGAATGAGCATGATAAACTAGGCGGAAGACGGAAATATCTAGTGAATTTTGTTACAGAATTTTTTTATATTCATGTCAAGTTCAAGTTTTTACATTCATGTCGTCTTCTGTATCCAGAAAATTAATGAAAACTTATATGTGTCATAAGTTGACCTTTTTTATGGTTTATGTAATTTATAAAATCTTCCATGTTAAAATAAGTTTTTTTTACCCTGAACTCCAAATCAGTTCCAAAAAATACTTAAAGCAACACCAAATTTTACGAATTTGTCGGTGGAGTACCCCAACTCTCCTTTTGTTAAGCGATATTCCAACCCCCCCCCCCATTACACCCGCTCCCCCCCCCCCTTTATCGACTTCTAGAATCACCCCTGTCTACCAAGGGCTTTTATCGCCGACGGCTCATTAACTAGCATTAAATTAAAAGCAATAGTACCGAGGGTGACTTGATTGTGATACAGCTTCAGCGCATTGTTACCCTGAATTGGCAAACTGCCATAACAGGCAAGTTATAATACAAAAACGACGAAATCGTTATGGCGTCTGCGAACTTGTCGACTGCACTCTCGGTTTACTGTATACGTCATTTTCCGAGTGTGTCATTCGTGTCCCCTGGTGCTTAGCAGCGGCCGCGATGACAAGTAACGGTAATACCACACCTTGACCACATTCTCTCCGAACCACTCTCATTTCATAGCCCAACAAATTTCTGTTTTTCGGAAATGCTTTTCTTGCTGTTGTAAGTTAGTATTTTATACCTTCTCTATTTCGAGCATGTTAAGTTGCTTTGCTGCTCAAAGAGTGTGACTCATCCACTACTTTTAGTCTCATTTCCTAGCCTAATTCACACAGCATCGCCCGATTTAATACTATCACATTGCAACACCCTTATCTTACTTGTGTTGATATTCATGTTGCCTTTTCAGGACACTGTCAATGCCGTTCTTCAGAGTCTTTTGTCGGCTCTGACAGAATTACAACGTTATCGGCTAACCTTAAAGTTTTTTTCTTCTCTCTGAATTTTAACATAACACAGATATTGTTTGTACGACACGAAGAGGTCGCACCGTTTCCTGATATAATATCAGAGATGACTTGTCTCATCTACAGCCCACAGTCTATTGCTTTCAGTCATTCCTTATTGAAATTCCTCGGCAGTCATGGCAGACAACTATTTTCGCATATTATGTTTAAAGTAAACGCACAAAATACGTCACTAATTTATTGATCTACTTGTAACACTAGTATCGATGTTATTTAAACTTATCTCATCAACTTCTTTCACTACTTATGTTTCATGTGATTTCTGTACAACCATGTTCTTTGACGTAACGGCTATGTAAATGTTTTATTCATTATTTGTGTCTATTTATATCAATGCAATTAATCTAGGGATGTAATTTTGAAAGTAATATTCTATAAAAGAATGGAAATGTTAAAACCTTACTGGTAACACTGGTTCATGCATGGTGTACTTAGGTTTGTAATCATGTAAAACATAGAGGGAAGACCCTCAGCAACGAAAATGGCTCGGCGGGAATAGAATACATCGACTTGATGGTCGAACTGCAAGACTCCTTTGTGGTAAGAGTCAGTCGGTGGCCAGCAGGCAAAATGTTCGAATCTTCCGAACTGAACAAGCCAGGTAGAGCAGAAAAATGGTTCAAATGGCTCTGAGCACTATGGGACTTAACTTCTGAGGTCATCAGTCTCCTAGAACTTAGAACTACTTAAACCTAACTAACCTAAGGACATCACACACATCCATGCCCGAGGCAGGATTCGAACCTGTGACTGTAGCGGTCGCGCGGTTCCAGACTGTAGCGTCTAGAACCGCTCGGCCACCCCGGCCGGCGAAGAGCAGAGAGATTATATGAATAGCCTCGGATGTGGAAGTAATTTGGCATATTATTCATGGCATACTTCCATTACCCCTGAGCTAAACAGTATAAAGAGGTGAATGCTCCTTGAGAAAACAAATGTTAAACAGTAAAAATAATATAATTATCTGAAAACTGTTTCAGTGACAGTATTTTCCAGTAATTCAACTGATAAAAGAACCTCATGTCCAAGTTACTACTGCTCCACCATAAGCAAATCAGCTGTAATGATTGTTACTTTGTGAAATTTAAATTTTCCCAGCGAATTAAATGTTCGAAAATATTTCAGTATTGCAGCCGGTCGTCGTCCGTCCACAATATTTCGACTGGACACCTGCCAGTCATCTTCACGTGAGCCATCGAAGACACGAAATTCTCCGTTCTGCCCTGCATAGCGCGCTGAGATTGCCGCGCATGCGTCAGAGTCACGGTGACAGATGGAACACAGCGCCCTCGCTGGTGGAACTTCAAAGATCAGCTGTAGGCATTGCCGCTCGCCGCAGTCATCGGAGTATCCTGGCGACCTCGTTTGGAGCAAGTGAGGTGATGGGATTCCACTCATTATCGAGCTGATAGCCGCTGTCAGGGTTCACTGGATTTTCCGCGATGCGTATTTCAACGTGTTCTTTTATAATCGAGTCCCAAAAAGACGTTGCTGTGGCCAAAATTAACGTTTCGTCATTCTCCATTGAATGTCCGTTGGAGATACAATGTTCCGCGGTTGCAGGCTTGCTGAGCTGCAAAAGGGAGCGCAACGCCTGTGTTCTGTGCAAACGTTCTTTCACTGTGCGCGTTGTTTGTCCTATATAGGCCATAACACACTGGCAAGGTATTTTGTAAATTTCCGCCTTCGGCAATAACACATCCCTCTTCATTGATCATAGCAGGTCCGAAATCTTAGATGGAGGGTGGAAAGTCACTTTCGTCTGAAAATCGCTACAGATTCTTTCTACACTCCTGGAAATTGAAATAAGAACACTGTGAATTCATTGTCCCAGGAAGGGGAAACTTTATTGACACATTCCTGGGGTCAGATACATCACATGATCACACTGACAGAATCACAGGCACATAGACACAGGCAACAGAGAATGCACAATGTCGGCACTAGTACAGTGTATATCCACCTTTTGCAGCAATTCAGGCTGCTATTCTCCCATGGAGACGATCGTAGAGATGCTGGATGTAGTCCTGTGGAACGGCTTGCCATGCCATTTCCACCTGGCGCTTCAGTTGGACCAACGTTCGTGCTGGACGTGCAGACCGCGTGAGACGACGCTTCATCCAGTCCCAAACATGCACAATGGGGGACAGATCCGGAGATCTTGCTGGCCAGGGTAGTTGACTTACACCTTCTAGAGCACGTTGGGTGGCACGGGATACATGCGGACGTGCATTGTCCTGTTGGAACAGCAAGTTCCCTTGCCGGTCTAGGAATGGTAGAACGATGGGTTCGATGACGGTGTGGATGTACCGTGCACTAATCAGTGTCCCCTCGACGATCACCAGTGGTGTACGGCCAGTGTAGGACATCGCTCCCCACACCATGATGCCGGGTGTTGGCCCTGTGTGCCTCGGTCGTATGCAGTCCTGATTGTGGCGCTCACCTGCACGGCGCCAAACACGCATACGACCATCATTGGCACCAAGGCAGAAGCGACTTTCATCGCTGAAGACGACACGTCTCCATTCGTCCCTCCATTCACGCCAGTCGCGACACCACTGGAGGCGGGCTGCACGATGTTGGGGCGTGAGCGGAAGACGGCCTAACGGTGTGCGGGACCGTAGCCCAGCTTCATGGAGACGGTTGCGAATGGTCCTCGCCGATACCCCAGGAGCAACAGTGTCCCTAATTTGCTGGGAAGTGGCGGTGCGGTCCCCTACGGCACTGCGTAGGATCCTACGGTCTTGGCGTGCATCCGTGCGTCGCTGCGGTCCGGTCCCAGGTCGACGGGCACGTGCACCTTCCGCCGACTACCGGCGACAACATCGATGTACTGTGGAGACCTCACGCCCCACGTGTTGAGTAATTCGGCGGTACGTCCACCCGGCCTCCCGCATGCCCACTATACGCCCTCGCTCAAAGTCCGTCAACTGCACATACGGTTCACGTCCACGCTGTCGCGGCATGCTACCAGTGTTAAAGACTGCGATGGAGCTCCGTATGCCACGGCAAACTGGCTGACACTGACGGCGGCGGTGCACAAATGCTGCGCAGCTAGCGCCATTCGACGGCCAACACCGCGGTTCCTGGTGTGTCCGCTGTGCCGTGCGTGTGATCATTGCTTGTACAGCCCTCTCGCAGTGTCCGGAGCAAGTATGGTGGGTCTGACACACTGGTGTCAATGTGTTCTTTTTTCCATTTCCAGGAGTGTATTTTAAAGAAAATATTTCCAACGAAAGGAAGAAAAGCTAGGGACACTGCTGGCGCGCTCTCCTCTTTATCTACTTCCCGGTTCTTGGTATTAGCTGTTCATATGCCGGGTAGAATATCCATTGTCTCTAAACACTGTCTTTAAATGTGCAAACTCTTAGGGCGAACCCTCTGCATACGACACTATGTCGGCTCTGTGTACAAAAGTTTGAAGCACATTGTTGGTTTGGGATGGGAGATGGCAACTTGAAGAGTGTTAAGTACACATATCAGTGTAGGGGACTTACGATAAACAGAATCTCCCAGAGAGCCGCCTCCCTTCCGTCTAATCAAAACATTCAAGAATGGGAGAAAACCATTCTTCTGTGATTCCATAGCAAATCGAACATTCTCATGAATGGAGTTAGGACGATCTACAAACTCCATTACTTTATCGTCTCTGTAGGGCCACAATATGAAAGTATCCACGTACCTATAAAAACCAACAGCTGGTTTAAGAACCACTGATTCAAAGATCTTTCCTCAAAATCATCCGCAAAAAAGTTACTAGTAGTATAGTGGCGGCACAGGTGCAATTTTGATATCAAATTGATATGCAAATTAATTAAACTGATCAATTAAGCGCCCCCACACGCAACCACACCCGCCCCCGACCACGCCCACCCCCGCTCCCGGATGACATAACGTATTTGTCTCAGCTGCATGTGTATCCCAGCCTCCTCCTCCCCCTGCCCCCCACACCACGCCCCCTCCGCCCCAACTACCCTATTGGCGAAAATTTTGAATTTTGGCGGGAATTTCAAAGTTTGGTGGGAATTACGAATTTTGGCGGGAATTTCTTTGTCCTAGGGTTGTGCTGACATCCCACCAACCTCTACCCCCCCCCCCCTTCCAACAAACCCGAAAGTGGCGGGAAATTAAAATTGGCGGTTCCCTTTCCGGGAGTCGAACTCTTGTCCTCCTGGGTGGGAAGCCCAATTGCACCCCCGTAACACAATTACAACACCAGAGACACTTGACGGGAAATTAAAAATGGCGGTGCCCTTCTAGGACTCCAACCATGATTCTATTCAATGGAAAGCCCAAGTACAGCCCAACACATGGAAACTGTCCAGATGCGAGAGAGGAAGGTTGGGTTAGTGCAGGGCTTGCCAATGTGTGGTTCGCGGACCCCTTAGGGGTCCGCCAGCTCTTTGTAGGGGGTCCGCGGCCACCCTTCACCAAATCTTGTAAAATAATGAGTAAAATTATTGAATAAAAATGTGAAAATCAAATTCACCACTATTTTCTTTTTTCGTGTGAAAAACATGTCTACTATTACTTCAGGTCGTATTCCCAAGCAGCCTTTGCGGTTCCTAAGTGAGAGCGCATACACAGTTAAGTGCCGGAGAATGCTGCTTCTCTAATCGACGGTTTCGCAACAATACGGGGGTCGTTTGTGCGCCGACCTACGGCGGTAGATGCGCTAAAACCTTTTATGCATGCGCGGAGCGAGCTTTGTCGACCAATCACAGCACTCGCTGGCACGTATGCGGCCCCAGGCATCATTAAATGTTAAATCTGATTTGTCAGTGCACTACCTATTTCATAAGTCGATTTTTGACCTTCGAGTTGTTTTCAACCATCTCTAAACCAAAGACTATTGACACGTCGGGGGGGGGGGGGGGGGGGAGGGGGGTCATTGGGAACAGACTACGGTCCGCCATGGATTTTCGACTGAAGAAGGGGTCCACCAGCTGAAAAGGTTGGGAAGCCCTAGGTTAGTGTACTTTATTTATTTTGGTCGGGAAACTGACGCAAAGATAGGTCCTAATTACATAATGACAAAGATCTGTTCTAGTTACACAACCATATGTATAGTGCTACACAAGGATGGGATAAAATCGCAATACAACTCAAAAACTGACGATACTACACTACTGGTGTTACCCTGGTGGGAAAAAAATTTCGCAGTACCACTCGAAACTAGCGACACACACACTCAAACTTTACCCTACACCAACAAGGTGGTGGGAAAAGGGTAGGGGTGTAAGATACCAATTTTAATCTTTTTGTTGGGAAATACGTTAACTGACGAGATGCTGGCATTGGACAGAGAGGAGTTTAAAAAGTGTATTACATGTAAGCATACAGTATCTATCGCTGTTTCACGTCAGAGTTCACTACAGATGCCTGCTCAAAAACCATCCTGCAGCCCAGGTAAACGAAGCCAATACACGCTACCACAAATGATGGGGAAAAATGCGTCACAGTGCTAATTACACATCGAAATTGTCGTGAAAAAATCAGCACTCGTATGAACCGGTCATAACGCAGGACATGTACTGGGGAAAATCGTCGTTCAACAAGACAGCAGAGTAGTTGAACGTGTGTTCTTCTCGATATACAATCACAAACTGCCAAAAACCGAGGCCTTCTCACTTCTCACTTCTCACTTCCGCCCCCTCCCACCATCCACCTACGGGGAGACACAGGCTTCTTGAAATAGCCAGATGCTCCAACGAGCGTCTCGCACCCACTCTGCCACCCTCTAAGGCCGCTGCCCACAGTTGGCTTTCCACCATCTGGCCGCCACCTTGGAGCGACGCTCCTACACCAGCACAATAGCGTGTATAGTCAACTAAACTATAAAAGGATGGCTGATCCAAGGGCAAATTATTCGACTCAAGTACAGTGACACAGCTGCCCTCAATGGTTAGGGAGCACACCTGTGGCGGCGACACGACACAAACTAGGTAGGCCACCAACGCCTCCAATGGGCCTCTCGTCCTGCGATGCAAAACACTTTAACTTTGACTATTTTGCTGCGAAGATTACCGATCACCACAGAATGTTTTCGTAATCTCGAAAACGTCATCGGAGTACAGAAAAATCGGGAATATAAACTCCAAAGACAAAAACATCTATATTAAGCAATTTCTTGCAGTTTGTTGAACAAATTGCACGACCTGAGAGCGTCTCTTGCGTTCATTGTCTGTAAATAAACTGTCATGCACGTGAAATAACATTAGATAATACAATCTTTCATGCCATTGGCTCACATGTCGGAAGAAACACATTTTACATTCGACAACAAGAAGTCCCCTTTCACCAATGCAATGCTGTATCATACTAGCGTTTACGAAACAAATCGTAAGAACCTGTCTCGCCCTGTGTAGGTGGGAGATTGAAATTTCGTTAGAAGATATCGCCACAACGGAAAAAAAATGCTTGTCAAGAATCATTCCGTGATGCCCTAGCTATCTCTTCCACCCTCCAGGCAGCGTATCGCTGATATCAATTTGATAGGCTAATTAATTAAATTGATCATGAGAGTCACTTTGCAGGGCGAATAATTTTATTTTCTTCATCGGTCGGATTACACACGCCAAGTAGGACAACTGGGAATCCATGGAGGGAACACAATGTTCTTTTCGAGGAACACTATTGAGAAAGACATCTGAAGCTGGCCACAGAGGGATTCTACAGCCCACAACATACATTTCGCGTAAGGACCGCACTATTAAAACACGATCATAACGCTTATGTTACCATCACCCTGCATAAAAAGCGGTTTTGTGTGCACAGGGGCACACACGGGTCGCTGGTAGTGTTACGCTTTCAGGAAGAAATGCTGTCCGCAATTTGGAACCAAGTCAATCCATTCAACCAGAACCTGCAGAGACGTCTTTTAATGATTACAGCCACTGGTGAATCATATTTGTGCCACTTTCGTATCTCGAAACGAGTCACCTTTGGTTTTTTTTTCGAACCTATCTGCCAAGGATTCCATACACCAAGAAATCCAGCGCCGTTTTTAGACAGTCCCTCTGCATCTTGTAACTGCTCCTGAGCCTCTGACCTGCCCTTCCTGCAGCTTAGTCCAAGTGATCGTTCCAATTTAAGTCTCAAATGTGAGAAAATCGGAGAGCACAGTATCTTAGACCTTCTGCATCCTGTGGGGAAACACGACAACCTGAGTTAAAGCGACAGGAACGTGTTTTCACCAAAATGGCTCTGAGCACTATGGGACTTAACATCTGAGGTCATCAGTCCCCTAGAACTTAGAACTACTTAAACCTAACTAACCTAAGGACATCACACACATCCATGCCCGAGGCAGGATTCGAACCTGCGACCGTAGCGGTCCCGCTGTTCCAGACTGACGCGCCTAGAACCGCGTGGCCACACTGGCCGGCGTGTTTTTTACAACTCGGTGGAAATGGGGTCATGGTGTCATAGCTCCGCCAACCATGTACAGTGTGTAAAGCCAGCACCAATGAAGCTTTCCCTGCAACACAACGTAGTAGAAGAGATAGTACGAGCAGTTACTGTGGTGTTTCTTGGTGGTAAAATTAGGAAGGCTACACATCATACATGGCATGGAGGAAGGACGAAGATTTTGCTACTGCACTGAGACCCATCTCCAAAGTACATACAGGTAGTCCAAAGGAGATCTGTATCTCGACCATATATGGCGATCCTATTAAATATACAAGTATTTATCCACTGGAGCAGGTGGCCTGTGATCGACGTCGTCTGCACTGACCGGTGTAAAGTTTCATCGCCTGTACTGTGTGAGAACCTTCTCCCACAGGTTATTAGTCGCAGGATAGGGTCCCTGTTTCATTGTTTGATACACTACTCTTTCTGCTGTAACACGCTTTGTACACTGCCATACATTTTTTTTCCGCCACGACTTCGAGGTTTTTGTCAGATTCTAAACTAGCATTAACACGTTTGGTCCATTGACTCCCCCAGAAAACTAGATATTGTACGGTATAAATCATGTTGGTGCTGCTGATCCCACGACACACCCACACACTGCGTGATTGAGCTAAAAGTCACAACATAAGGAAACTGGAAGAATTTTGAGGCATTGTGGAGCGTTTCCAAACTGCTGTCTGAAGGTGATTGATGACCTCTACATTTAAACTCATTATTCATAGTGACGGGATAGCTGATGGCGCTATGCTCCATTTGATTGATTCCTCATTATGGTGCCATGCACGCGATCACTGTTTCGGTGTTAGCCATCGCCAGAATGTGTTGCCTCCTTCACCAAGACTCTTTCTCCATTTCAAATAAACTATGTCTATCAGTCATGTGATAATCAACAGCGTACCAGTGGGCTGTTGGGATGGAAAAGACACCGTCAATGTACTGTAATAATAAGCATCATAGTTGATAGTGCGATCAATTTTAGCAATTTTATCTTAATTTCAACACTGGCCAATGACGCGGCAGCATGCTTACCAGTTTCAGTATCGTCGCTAAACAGTTTCTCCATTACTTTGCGAGTACCATCGCGAATGTAAGTAGATGCCTGTGCAGTATGTTCATTCATTGTTAATTCTCGAACATATACAACAAAGTATACCAGACAGCGACCTACATATCTCTAGCACCTCGATCATAGTGCGTAACTTATGATCTTTCTCTATGTGGATATGAGGCGCAGGGCATCTCGCATTCTTAGGATAAAGTTAAAGACCGAAAGATCTCCTCGCATTGTCTCAGACCAACGCTCCCTGCAGCTGACCACAAGTAGACCGTTACATTCCATGTTCCGTGCAGGAACAGTGCGAACCAAGGCTGTAACTGTTGTCCCGCACCCATCCAAGAGCACAAGATTTCTCCAGAGGCGCGAATGTCGAGTAGGTTAGTACCCGTTATTGGTATACAGCAGATATGAAACTGTTGTGATGATATAACACACGGCTAAGTACAAGAAACAGGTGGTTTTTATGCATGATGGAGCTCCAGGTGGACGGAATTTGTTGCGTTTTACGTAAATCAACTTCGCTATCAATTCTAAAGTATTGTTCTAGTGTCTGGGGTCATTATCAGGAAGGCAGTGATAAGAGAGAACATAAACACAAGCACTCCTAAGACTACAAATTTCTGCACTTAAAACACACTACAATGTTAGATTGTTGCGGTTTCCGACTTATTAGTCGTATGGAATGCCACACTGTTACTAAACCAATGTAAGAAATATATTTCCAGCGCATGACATTCTCCTATGGTGATAAACTGTAATATGAAAAACTACTTCCTTAAAACATCGATTCCTTGTGATAACGTACAATATAGCCCATACGTGTATAGCTCCCCACTATTCACATCCGATGACAGATCAGAAATTATACTATGCTCGCATCGGTCCTATATAAAATGATCTTACAAGGAAAGAGAGAAACACATAGCAGCGGTGTTTGACATGTGAAATTACGCGTCATGCCGCCATGAACTCCGTAAACAGGACAACTGCCAAACAGATGTATATGTGGGGATAGTAGTACCTCACAAACACCTGTCGCTAACTTATAATCACTGTAGTTATGAAACTGAAGTCTCGATTTTATGCCCAAGATGCAGCAGGTGGATGGAATGCCTCGCATAAATCTTCGTCCGTCTAGAGGAATGTGTTAAAACAGGATGGAAGTCTTCTGATGACTGAGAGGTTTGCTGTTAACGATCGCAAGTAGACAGTGCTCTAAATCATACACAGAACACGCAGTTGTATGCGAGTCGAACGCAGGTTATGTCATACAACTGATGCATCCCGACAGAACAACGGAAAACAAATGACCTACGGCGACATGTCCCGCTCTCTCTCTCTAGAGTGCACCCCGCTCAGCAGCAGACCGGGTGGTCACCCATCCTATACTCCATACACCGAAACAAGAGACGTACGGTAAACACGGCAAGGCGCGTGACCACAACGCTGCCGCCGAGGGGTATACAAGGCAGGGGCGTCAGAAATTAAAAAATGAAAGTCGTGTTTTGTATAATTTGGCACCTGAACATGATAAAGTGATCCGATGTCTACCTTCCGACACCTTTTTTTACATTACATGAAAATGTATTGTCACTGAAAAAGAGAAATATTTAACTTTCAGGAAAAGTTGTTTTTTCGCGTTACTCTCTATATTTATCACGCCATATCTCCTAAATTGTGTGTCGCACAGCAAAATAATTGCCTTCAGTACTATATGTTGATGACGTCTGCAAATTTTCTGCCCAATAGACTCAGTAATAGTGAAGTAATAAATTAAAATCTCATGTCTGATGCAGAACTTTTACCAAATCATCCGAAGTATAGCAAGCGACAAACTTTTCTCCTTTAAATTTTTTGTGGGGGTGTAAGCGAGAATAATTTCAGAAAGGTTTGAATTTAATTTTGCAGTTTGTTCGAATGCGATGGGTGCAACCGTTTGTCCTTTATGAGCGATGCATTGTGCGGTACGCAGGCGCGGCGCTCAGTCAGTGTGACCGTCTCAGTTGCAGGTGTGAGCTCGTTAGTGGGTGTTGTACAGCGGCGATTTCAGGATATCTTAAGTTCATCTGTAAGGATGCTTGAAAGACTAGTTGTCGATTATTAGAGTAAGTAATTGTGTTTGTAGTCACGCTAAGCACTCACTGTTTATGTGCGCATCCAATAGCATCGCATGGTTTCTTATTTTTATATATTCACTTATTTCATTAGCATCACATACGGCTGTCCTCATTATGTCATCCACGGATTCAGCGAGCGAGGTCGAAGTGTCAGTTCTGAGTCCGCCAAAGAAGCGAGCAAAGAAGAAATCATTAAGTTCTTCTGAGAAGAACATGGTGCTCAATGTGTATAAAACGGAACTGTTACATCCAGAGCAGCCGATGAGTGAGTGACATTGTTTCGAAAACAGTTGCAGCTACAGGTGTTGGACGTTCTTCAGTTTATCGTGTGATAAGTGAGTACAAGGCCACACACTCTTTGAAGTCTCCCAAGAAAGGAAAAATACGACAGAAACTTTCTGAAAGTGTTGATGACTTCGATAGAAATGCGATACGAAGGAAAGTACACGAATTTTTTTTTTTTTTTTCGTAACGAATTGCCAACAATTGACAAAGTGCTTACAGTCGTGAACGAAGATGCAGATCTGGGCAATTTTCGGAGAACTACATTTTATAAGTTATTGAGAGAAATGAATTTCAAATATGTCCGGCGTGGGCGCGATAGCATGCTAATAGACAGGGATGACATCATTTTATGGAGGCGGCGTTATCTTCGAACCATTAAACGCTTGAGAGATGAAAGCAGACCCATTTACTATTTGGACGAGACGTCGGTGAACGCAGGACATACCCGAAGTAGATGGCACTATAAATTCCTCAAAACAAGCGTTTCTGTCCGGATTATCCACCGGAAGCAAGGGCCCATCAGGTAAGGGGAAACGTCTGATTATCGCACACATTGGCAGCAAAGCAGGGTTCGTTGAAGGATGTTTGTGGACATTCGAATCCAAGAAAAGTGGAGATTATCATGAGGAGATGTGCGCCGAAACCTTCGAGAAGTGGTTTCAAGATGTTCTTCCTCGGCTTCAGGAAAATGCAGTTATTGTTCTTGATAACGCGCCGTACCATTCTCGGAGAAAAGAAAAAGTTCCTAATGCGAATTCCAATAAGCACGAAATATCAGAGTGGCTACAATCTAAAAACATCGATTTCGAAGACGATATGTTGAAGAAAGAACTTTTAGATATAGTTAAAAATCACAGAACAGCGCACAACGAATACACAATAGATGAAATGGCGAAGAATGCAGGGAAAACTGTTCTCAGAATTCCTCCGTACCACTGTGAATTAAACGCCATTGAGTTAGTGTGGGCCAGAATCAAAGGCTATGTTGTAGCGAAAAACAAAACATACAAAATGCCGGAAGTTAAAGCACTGCTAGAAGAAGCAGTAAGAACAGTGACTGCAGAGGATTGGAACAAGTGCGTCCTCCATGTCGTAGAAAAAGTGGAAACTCAAATATGGAAATTAGACTGCATTATAGAGGAGAGAGAGGAGCGGTTTGTTATAAACCTCAATGAAAACAGTTCAAGTTCGACAGAGTGAACCTTGTTTCGTACTTTTATCATTATTATTACTGGTATTGTTATTAAAATTAACAATTAATTGTGTCTGAATGGAGCGTTTTGTTAGCAACCTGAATGAAAATAAATCTGCTTCGACAGAATGAACTCAGTTTAACGTTATTGTTACATTTATTTCGTACATTGTTGCCCAGGTTTCTCGCGGTCCGCTATGACAGCTCGACAGCCAGCCGAACGCCGCCAGCTGCAAAGCGTGCGCCAAGGATTTTCCACACCCCTACGTATCACGTGGACACCGAATGCTTTCTCTGGAAACGAACGTGGTCGCTCACATGACACTGTTTATGTTTCGTCCCAGCTCTCGGTGAATGGACTATGGTGCATTACTATTGCAAGTAGTTGCAACCGGTTGTGTGTATAATCTTATATGGGAAAAAAGGAAAGGAAGGAATTGTTGATGTCAGTTGCATCGGGACTTTATGTGGAATCAGCAGGGACGAGTGAACATGTGAGCCGATGCCCCACGTTGAGTGCGAGATGCACAGATACGTTCGGCTTCCTGCGGGAATCTCAAAGTAGCGATCATGGAGAACACGGACTGGGACTGCGGGTAGGTGGCGCTATGTGGGAGTGTGGGTCGGCCGAGAGGCGTGGCAATATAGTCCGGTGTCCGGATGGTGCAGTGGTTAAAGCAACTGCCTAGTAAGCAAGGGACTCCAGTCCCTGTCCGCCACACATTTTCACTCCTCAACGGTGATTCTGCGTAAAAGTCCCGATGCAACTGACATCAGTAATACCTTTCCTTTCATTTCTCACTCTCCACCTTCAGTTTACGTAATGAATACCAATGTGGCCACTATGCAATGATGCAATGATATCACGAAAGGTTCTACTTAGAAATCATAGAGACAAGAAACGGTAGAACCTTTAGTAGTAACGAAAGTGGACGAAAAGGTCTTCGGTCTTGAAACTTCTAAATATATATTTTTACTTAATCTGAAATAACTGGGAAGGTGGAACTTCTACGTTTTTACTTAAATTGCTTAATGGAACTGAACCTTCTAAAACTGCAGAGTGAAACTGAAGTTACTGTTACTTTGCTTGACTCTATCGTTTCAACATTTACCTACAGAACTTTCCCTGAAAAATACAGCTCAAACTTATTCTATTCATTTATGATCCCCGTGTGGAGTTTGCTGGTCTTCCATCAGGCGCCTCCCCAGGTGGCGGATAGGGGAATGCTCACCAGGTATGGTGGGTACCAGGCAAATAAACACCCGGGGTGGAACAAAACTAGCAACTGCTGTAGTATGATATTGGCTTATCGAAGGCTAAATGAAGAAAACCTTGAGTAAAAATTACCTGGTCCTCCGGGTTGGGGGTTGTGCAGTGGGCCAGTTCCTCACTCACATAAAAACCTAAAAATGCTAAGAAACCTAATAATATTCCTCGGAAAAATTGAAACTTTGGAAGACGAACTGGCGATGAGAAACGGAAAATGATGTTTGGATGCTGGAATGTGCAAGGTATTTCCACTAAAATAAATTTACTACCTGCAGAACTCGACATATTCAACATGGATGTTGTTGTACTCTCTGAAACAAAGAAGAAACGCCAAGGAGAAGAAGAACTGGGTAATTATGTACATATCTGGAGTGGGGTATTAAAAACAGTAAGAGCCAAAGCAGGAGTCTCCATTATGATAAAGAAATCATGGAAAAGAAGAATCACAAATTGGACATTCATCAATCAACGTATTATAACTGTTGAAATGACATTATTTGCTTGGGAAGTTGTGATTATTGGCGTATATGCACTCACGAACGACACAGAAGATAAGGAGAAAGATACATTCTGGGCCACCCTCAGGGAGACTGTTGAAAAAATCCCATCTGATTATCATGGGAGACATGAATGGAAAAGTAGGAATTAGAGAATCCTGTAAAATTGTAGGATAACATGGAGAGGAAGAATATAATGACAATGGGGAACGATTGGTTGCAATTTGTGAACAATTTGATCTAAAAATTACCAACACATTTTTCAAACACAAGGACATTCATAAATATACTTGGCAACAGAACACTAAAGAACTTCGTTCTATAATAGATTATATTATCATTAGGAAAACAAGTAGTTTCAAGGCTGTAGACGTCAGATCTTACAGAGGAGCCCAGCGTGGATCAGGCCACTATCTAGTAAAAATTAAATCTTTTTGGCCTTGGAAGAATGCAAGGAATGATACAAGTAACATAAACAAAATGAACCAGACTGAGAAAGATGAAAATTCACCTTTTAATATTGACAGCCTACAAGACGAAAGTATCAGAACACTCTTTGCGGCCAGGATGGAAAGGAAACTGATTGAATCATTTGAAGGGAGTACAGAGGAAATATATGACTATATAAAAACTAATGTGAAAATTATAGCAACAGAGGTGTTGGGTAAAAAAGGTAGCAACCACAACCGTGCAGCACAGTGGTGGTCAGAGGAAATAGAGGTCCTTGTTAGAGAAAAACGAAATGCGTCCCTTCAGTGGTTGAATGATAAATCAGAAGAAACAAGATCAATATACAAGGAAAAGAAGAATGAAGTGATAAAAAAATAAGGATGGCAAAAAATGAAGCATGGGAAAGAACATGTACCAAGGTTAATAGCAAATTAGGATTTGGGAGAGCAAAAGAAGCATGGTCAGTATTAAAAGGGCTTCGACAGGATACAAAAAACAAAACCAATCTCCAACTGATAACACAAAAGGAATGGGAAGAGTATTTCCAAAAATTATTAAATGAGGGCAGAGAAGAAAATCTAGAAGAAGGAACAGTGGAAGAGACTGGACATGAAGATGATAAGATCCAGATTTTAGAAAGTGAAGTACTTGAGGCGTTGAGAACAGGAAAGAATGGTAAATCACGTGGACCAGGCAATATCAATCTGGAGTGTCTGAAATATGGTGGTGACAAAATTGTGAAACTGATAACACAGCTTTTCAACAAAATGATACATGGAGATTCAATACCCAACGAGATGAAGTTAGGTTACATTAACACCATATTTCAGAAAGGGGATCGCAAAATTTGTTCAAACTATCGAGGAATTTGTGTTACAAACACATTAATGAGAATTTTTGCGCAAGTAATTAAAAACAAACTGGAAAAAAATTTAGAACCCAAGAAGAACAATGTGGTTTCACGGCTGGGAGGTTATGTGTAAACCATATTTTCACATTACGACAGATTTTGGAGAAACACAGGCAAAAAACAAAAAAATATAGGATTAATTTTCATAGATCTAGAAAAAGCGTATGATACTGTTCCAAGAAAATTACTTTGAGAACACTAAATATGGCAAACATAAACCGTTCCTTGATTAAAATAATACAACAGATTTATAAAGATAACATTTGCCAAGTGAAAGTTGGTAATGAACTTTAACAAAAATTTAGAACAGGCAAAGGCATTTTATCATCATTTCATCCCCATCGACGCGCAGGTCGCCGAAGTGGCGTCAAATCGAAAGACCTGCACCAGGCGAACGGTCTACCCGACGGGAGGCCCTAGCCACACGACATTTCATTTCATTTACCGGGCTGTCCCCTGTTACCATCATTATCCTATATAGATATTATCCTTAGAACATGGTCTCGTAAATCTAGTAGTATGAGATTAGAAATAAGAGGTGGAGTTTACTTACATCGTTTATTGTTTGCTGATGATCACGTAGTCGTAGCACAAGACGGAGATGATGTTAACTATATGTGCAATCAACTAGCAGTAGCATACAAAACTTGGGATTTTGGAGATTAATTACCAAAAAACAGAATACTTGACTAATGATTCAGATGAGCTATACATTGGAGGAAAGAAAATAAAAAAAATAAACACTTTCTGTTATTTGGGATCCATTTGAGAAATCGAGGGACAATCAGAGTCAGAAATCAATAAAAGAATTAGTAGCGGACGGAAGGTCATTGGGATGCTTAACTCAGTCTTATGGAGCAGGAATGTAATGAGCAGAACTAAAAAATTAATATACGAATCTATATTAGAGAGTGTGGTTCTGTGTGGAACGGAGACCTGGACAATTAACCTGAAGCACATTAAAAAATTACAATCTCTAGAGACGGACTTCTGGAGACGATCGGCAAGAGTCTCCAGGAGAGAGAAGATAAGGAACACCGAAATAGTAAGGAGAATGGAAATAAAAGAAAAAATATGTGACGTAACGGATAGGAAGAAATTACAGTGGTACGTGCGTGTACGAAGAATGGAGGAAGCCAGAATACCAAAATTGATACTGGAGTGGGAACCGGAGGAGAGAAGAAGAAGAAGACGACCTACGACCACCTGGCTCCAAAATGTACAGCACAGAATGAGGAAAATGGGCGCAGAGAAGAGGACACACAAGATCGAAACAACTGGAGAAATATTTTGAAAATATAGTTTAAGAACTTTTATTTTTTTATATAGTAATTTCCGAGTAAATTATTATGTTGGAGATAAGCCTCTGTAATGATGAAAAGCTCAAATAATAATAATAAATAAATTTATGACCCACAATATACAGACGCAACCCACTCTGAGTATTAATTATCCAAAAGAATGGCCCTGTATAAGAAGAAATCCTAACAATAACCCATACATTTCGTAAGTCACTTACCTTACAGAAAATCTTCGAGACACGAACTACAGCAAATGCAGCAATCATACAGCCAGCTAAATAAAAAGAATATAACTACTGTAGGCTCTAACTACTAATAAGTATGTGGTTAGCAAAGGAAAGATTTTGTTGCACAGCAAACAATGTATTTATCAGATTTTACCTTAATCATGTGATACCCAGTTCGAAAAATTATATAATCGTCAGTGACATCCAGTTCCAAAGATTATATAATCGTCAATAATTCCATTACCCACATTTTACAATCCATGTCCAACCAATACTAAATCTCCATGACGGACACACGTCAGACCGTCCGCTCGCGCTAACACTGCTTCCAACCTCTATCACTGCTATTAACTTCCAACTGCTGACTGTTAACTTCTAACTGCGAGTCCGACCAGCTACAGAGTCTTACAGAGGGCGCACAGTGCTGTCAGTGATATCAATGCAATCTAAAGCGCTGCCAACATACAAACATATAAACAGGCTACTTACAGTCTGAAAATCGAAATTGTTGTCGAATGTATAAATGAAATCTCACATTTGAGAAAGATAGTGGTTGATTCTGAGAAAGAAATAAGCAAACAGGTTAATATTTGCGATCAGAGCTAAGAATGCTTTGATCCCGCCAAAAGACATACTGGCAGACAGCCATTGGATTTCCTGAAAAATTGTGAAAGGATTTTTCCTGAATATTTGACAGGTCAGGAAAAGATTAACGAAGTTATCAGAGCATTTGGAGGTGATGATAAACAAAGGGAACTAAATTTGAACACAGATAAGGTGACGTTCAACAAGTTTAATCAAAAATTTATCTGAGCTAAAACAACATTGACTGTGACGAGAATTATACGACAATACGGGTAGAAACTTCATGAAAGATTTCTGTGAATCCTGGTTTCGATAACTGACACACTTAAGACCAACAGAGGATTCGAAAACATACGTAGGAAGCAGAAGTAATCACAATGACGGTGAGTATAATGACGGTGATAGGTATCGCGTTAATCTGGTTCAAAGAGATAGGGGTTGAAGCTGAGGTACTTCAGCAGTTCGCAGTAGAGGATTTGCACTGCGATCTTACAACGTTAGCAACAAACTGAGGACCGCATATGCTGCGGGCAAACTAACGCGGACGGATTTTCACGGCCCTTACGTATGAAATAATACCGGCGCAGACACAATGAATTTAGTACACGAGCGAGTACAGCAGGCCGCTGCAAGCGAGTGACAGGTGCGCACAGGAATGACTCACGGCAGCCAGGCGACGAAATGAATACTAACCAGCACACAGAGCGCCAGCAATGAATACATCAGGCCGAACAGCTGTCCATGTGATAGAAGCGGTATTTCTCGCAGCACAACAGAATGGGGCGTCATAATACACTGAAGAGTCAAAGAAACTGGTACACCTGTCTAATATCGTGTAGCGCCCTCGCGAGCACGCAAAGTGCCGCAACACGACGTGACATGAACTCGACTAATGTCTAAAGTAGTGCTGGAGGGAAATGACACCATGAATCCTGCAGGGGTGTTCATAAATCCGTAAGAGGGGGTAGAGATCTCTTCTGAACAGCACGTCGCAAGCCGTCACAGATATCCTCAATAATGTTCATGTCTGGGGAATTTGGTAGCCAGTGGAAATTTTTAAACTCAGAGGAGTGTTCATGGAGCCACTCTGTAGCAATTCTGGACGTGTGGGGCGTCGCATTGTCCTGCTGGAAACGTCGGAACGCATAATGCACATAAATGGATGCAGGTGATCAGACAGGATGCTTACGTACGTGTCGCTTGGCAGAGACTTACCTAGACGTAACAGAGGTCCCACATCACTCCAACTGCTTACGCCCCACACAATTACAGAGATCCACCAGCTTGATCAGTCCCCTGCTGATATGCAGGGTCTATGAATTCATGAGGTTGACTCCATATCCGTATATGTTCATCCGCTCGATAAAATTTGAAACGAGACTGCCGACCAGGCAACATGTTGTCAGTCACCAAACAGTTCAATGTCGGTGTTGACTGGCCCAGGCCAGGCGTAAAGCTTTGTGTCATGCAGTCATCGAGGGTACACGAGTGGGCCTTCGGCTCCAAAAGCCCATATCGATGATGGTTCGTTGAATGGCTCGCACGCTGACACTTGATGGCCCAGCATTGTAGCAATCTGTAGCGATTTGCGGAAGGATTGCACTTCTGTCGCGTTGAACGATTCGCTTCAATAGTCGTTGGTCCCGTTCTTGCAGGATCTTGTTCTGGCCGCAGCATTGGTGGAGATTTGATGTTTTTCCGGATTCCTGATATTCAAGGTACACTCATGAAATGGTCATACGGGAAAATCCCCACTTCATCGCCACCTCTGAGATGCAGTGTCCCATCGCCCGTGCGCCAATATAACACCACGTTCAAACTCTCTTAAATCTTGATAAACTGCCACTGCAGCAGCAGTAACCGATCTAACAACTGCGCCAGACACTTGTCTTATATAGGCGTTGCCGACAGCAGCGCCGTTTTCTACCTGTTTACGTATCACTGTATTTGAATACGCATGCCTATACTAGTTTCTTTGACTCTTTAGTGTAGAATACAATGGACCCGCTACGGTAGATAACACCGCAGCAATAGAAATAGTGAAAATATTCATAGGCGGGGAAGAAAGCGCCGATAACAGTCTAAATAACAATGAAATTCGCGAAAATGATTTGTCAGGGATTGCACGTTGGTGCGAACAGATCGATGATCTGTACCAAGGTCAAAGCAGTGCGAGCTGGAGGATTTTAAAAGGAAATATGCGACCAGAAAGTTAGGTGGCAGTGAAAGAAGGAAAAGGGACGTTGAGAATAGGATGTGGCCCGACAGTATTGAGGCAATGGACGTACGAGTATTTAGCATAATTTTGCGAGCAGCATTGAGTAAAGAGGTGGTAGGCAGTAAGAAAAGGGGCGGCGAGCAACGTACGCCAGCTGCCTGTAATACTGAGATTAATAGTAAGAGAAGAAATACGGTCCCAGTGAGGAGAATGGAAGAAGATGAAATCCTCGGCGCTGCGACGAAGCATTTCTGACTAACGAGACGTCAGTAGAAGAAACCGTTGCGAGGCAGGAATAGATAAATTCGGACGACGGCTTTCGAATTATTGACGTTCACGACGAATACACAAAATACGAAGTAAAGATGGACGCCATTATAGCCGATGAAGATGACGGCTCAGTTGAAGAACCTGCTATGACAGAAATAGAGCTACTAACGTTAGGAGAAAACCGTCGCTCTGAATATTTAAGAGCCGACAGAAGATCGGTTCGGGAAATTAACCTCTGCCTAACAAGGGGAGGCCACGACGTTGGGATCACGGATTTACATCAAACTTTGTACACCTTGAATAGGCCATTAAAACAACATGATATGCAAGTTGTAAGGTGTGCTAGTCTGGTAAGTCCGAGAAAACAGCAAGAGAAGTTTTACATCTACACATCTACATCTACATCTATACTCCGCGAGCCACCTTACGGTGTGTGGCGGAGGGTACTTATTGTACCACTATCTGATCCCCCCTTCCCTGTTCCATTCACGAATTGTGCGTGGGAAGAACGACTGCTTGTAAGTCTCCGTATTTGCTCTAATTTCTCGGATCTTTTCGTTGTGATCATTACGCGAGATATATGTGGGCGGTAGTAATATGTTGCCCATCTCTTCCCGGAATGTGCTCTCTCGTAATTTCGATAATAAACCTCTCCGTATTGCGTAACGCCTTTCTTGAAGTGTCCGCCACTGGAGCTTGTTCAGCATCTCCGTAACGCTCTCGCGCTGACTAAATGTCCCCATGACGAATCGCGCTGCTTTTCGCTGGATCATGTCTATCTCTTCTATTAATCCAACCTGGTAAGGGTCCCATACTTATGAGCAATACTCAAGAATCGGACGAACAAGCGTTTTGTAAGCTACTTCTTTCGTCGATGAGTCACATTTTCTTAGAATTCTTCCTATGAATCTCAACCTGGCGCCTGCTTTTCCCACTATTTGTTTTATGTGATCATTCCACTTCAGATCGCTCCGGATAGTAACTCCTAAGTATTTTACGGTCGTTACCGCTTCCAATGATTTACCACCTATGGCATAGTCGTACTGGAATGGATTTCTGCCCCTATGTATGCGCATTATATTACATTTATCTACGTTTAGGGAAAGCTGCCAGCTGTCGCACCATGCATTAATCCTCTGCAGGTCCTCCTGGAGTACGTACGAGTCTTCTGATGTTGCTACTTTCTTGTAGACAACCGTGTCATCTGCAAATAGCCTCACGGAGCTACCGATGTTGTCAACTAAGTCATTTATGTATATTGTAAACAATAAAGGTCCTATCACGCTTCCCTGCGGTACTCCCGAAATTACCTCTACATCTGCAGATTTTGAACCGTTAAGAATGACATGTTGTGTTCTTTCTTCTAGGAAATCCTGAATCCAATCACAAACCTGGTCCGATATTCCGTAAGCTCGTATTTTTTTCACTAAACGTAAGTGCGGAACCGTATCAAATGCCTTCCTGAAGTCCAGGAATACGGCATCAATCTGCTCGCCAGTGT
The DNA here is from genome assembly GCF_021461385.2 of Schistocerca piceifrons. Lineage (NCBI taxonomy): Eukaryota > Metazoa > Arthropoda > Insecta > Orthoptera > Acrididae > Schistocerca > Schistocerca piceifrons. The sequence goes on along the minus strand of NC_060139.1, from coordinate 314,295,454 downwards.
CTACGGCACTGTGAATTTCTTGGGCAAATAGGGCGAGCTGAGTTTCACATGATCTCTGTTTGCGGAATCCATGTTGGTTATGATGAAGGAGATTTGTATTATCTAAGAACGTCATAATACGCGCCTATTACGTAACTGATGTATCTGGGGGTCGATGCCGGACGTTAGAGATTATGGTGGTCAAGTGATTACCGTTCGAGCGTCGTAAAACGAACGTGTCTAAGGCGACGGTTCGACTTCCGCTCAAACTTAATTATTAATCCCTTTTTTTCGTCACTGTTCATATTATTTAATTCATATCATATTTGAGTGGTAATATAATGGAAAAAGCCACGTGTATTTACGTGAAGTAATTGCATGAAGTTTCAATTTATGCTTTCCATGTCTGTATGACAAATACCATCTGCACCATGTGATGTCGAGAGAACATCCGACTAATATTTGTACATTACTTTTGTAGTCTGGCACGTTGTCACTTCCTATATTACTGATTGTGAATAACGTCATTCGCATCATTATTTACCGAGGTTTGACTTGGGCCTTCCAAACCTGTCGCTCGTCCTTGAAATTTTAATTTCAAATAGTCAAATAGCATATGACATTCACTACAATATCATGAAAATGAAAGTGGCCTTTTCCCCATTACATTATCTCTCAAATGTCATATAATTTTAAAAAAAATGTGAGCAGTTATGAAAAACTGTAGATTAAAAGAAAGTGTCAGTGGTATTCGAACTGTTGCCTCGCCCACGACCTTAACGCAATGCGCGAACGCTAACCACTTGACCACAGACACATCAGATACATAATAGACACGCAGAACTTCTCTTACGATCTTCTCGGACTTACCAGTCTAGTACACCTTACTGCTTGCACATTACGGTGTTTTAATGGCCTACTAGAGGTGTACAAAATTTGAAGTAAATCCGTAATCCCAAAGTCGTGGTCTCCCCTTGTAAGAAAAGCATTTCTATTAGAACCGAACTGTGACCCCAAATGGCCAGAGTTAAAGACAATTCGGATGAATAATATGTTGGAGTAGCAGAAATCGAGGAATGTGTGACGAAATTGTGTTTTCTTCTACCAGATGTAGCAGTTTCGAACCATCAACCAGCAGTAAACACAGAACCAAGAAAGACAGAACCTCTGGATATACGATACCTAGCCAACAGCAAATTCCAGTCATAAAAGACTTTAAAATCCGAAAACCGAAAAATCCTCCTTTTGACAGTAATGAGTGGAATACTGACTTTGGAATTCTGGAGCCAGCAGAGATAAGATACGAATAGCGAAAAGTTATATACAACATTTATGGAAACAAATTTCAGTTATAGGAGTATAATGACATGAGAGGGCAACAGTTGTTAAGAACACAGTGAGGGAGCAAGCAATAAATGAAACCAAGAAGAAATTTGTTAAGGGGGTTAAAATTCAGAGAGAGAAAATAAAAACGTTGAGGCTTGCAGATAATGTTGTAATTCTGTATAGCTGAAAAAAGAATTGGAATATCCGTTGGACAGCATTGATACGGTGTTGAAAAGATAAGACGAAAAGTAGAAGTAAAGACGGTATAAAATACTAACTGACAACAGCAAGAAGAGTATTGAAAATTTGAGTGTTAAGAAGTTTTTGCTGAAGGTGTTTGTCTGGTGTGTATCGCTGTACACAAATGAAACGTTGACGATAAACAACACAGACAAGAAAAAGGTAGAAGCTTTTGAAATGTAACGTTACAGAATAACACTGAAGACGAGACGGGCAATAATTAATGTGGAGGTATTCAGTCGAATCTGAGAGAAAAGGAATGTAGTTACGTTCCGACTAAAATAATGGATAGTTTGATTGCACTCGCCCTGAGGCATCAAGGAATCATGAATTCGATAATGGGGGGGGATTTTGTGAGTAGTGTAGGGGGGTGGGGAGGGGGGAGGGCGGGTAAGGTGAGGGCACGTGAGTGGAGGGAGCGAATTGTAGGAGGAGGAAGACTCGGCCGGCCGTAGTAGCCGAGCGGCTCTAGGCGCTACAGTCTGGAACCGCGCGACCGCTGCGGTCGCAGGTTCGAATCCTGCCTCGGGCATGGATGTCTTTGATGTCCTTAGGTTAGTTTGGTTTAAGTAGTTCTGTGTTCTTGGGGACTGATGACCTCAGAGGTTAAGTCCCATAGTACTTAGAGCCTTTTTTTTTTTTTTTTTTTTTTTTTTTTTTTTTTTTTTTTTTTTTTTTTTGAGGAAGACTAACGCTTGACTACCAGTAAAAAGGTATGTAATGGTGTACGTCCCAGACGTGAGACTTGCAGAGGACAAATTACCTTAGAGAGTTGCACCAGTTCAGTCTTCGCACTGAAGACAACTACAACCTTGTTGGATCCCTATCCCACTGAACCATACGTAGCATCCGCAGTCCTACTGGACCCATTCCCCAACTCAAGCGCAATCAGATGCTGATTTCTTGACCTCAGCTTCTGGAATAAAAGCTTACATATTTTATTCTCTAACCCCAAACACTAGCTCTTCATTTTCCTCCTGGTGATCTTATCGTATTCATCTATTTACATGGATCTGATCACCAAGACTCATGGCATGGTTTTCCGTTGACTTACAGAAACATCATCCACTATAACACTGACACAACAAGTCTACATAAATCACATGCTGTTTGTTTTCCTGATATCCTATTAGTGATGACATTTCTCATTTATAGCCCATACTCTATAGCTTTCAGCCGTTATTTATTGACGTTCTTCTACAGTCAAATCAAACAACCACTTTAAAATATTGCGTTAGCACACCGTACGTCACTAATTTTTTGGTCTGCTTATTGCTAGGACAAGCCTCGGTTAGAACAGCACTAGTTAAGTACAGTAAATCGCCGGCTTTTCGATGGTCCAGGCTTCTAAATCGGGGTTTTAGTAAGATTACGGCAAGTAACCATTAATAACGGTATAGCCATCTTGACTGGTCATCGGCGTGTAGAAGAGAAAAACCTTTTCAAGAAAGAAACCCACTCAAATGGCGGATTCACGAGCACGGTAATACCGACAAGTTTTAGCGTATCAATGAAGTATTTATGAGCAGCGGATACACCATATTGAATACTTTGTAGCGGGGATGTGTCTTGATAATATCGAATAAATACCGTACAAGATATAGCCTTTACTTTTACACGCCAGTCATGGACCACATAAAACACCTCCCTGATCTGATGTCTTGACGCACAGATAATCTCATAGCAGTTTCTTATGACGTCAAAAAATAACCTTTTTTGGGGCAATAGTATCCTTGTATTGGCCTAAAATCTTATTATTGAACTTCATCAGTGTAATCACATATCGCATACATTTTTTAATTTGCTCACGCGTCATTCATGCAGGTGTTTTATTTTTAGAACGCAGTATTTAGAGAAATGCATGTTATTCCAGTCAAATCGCAGATACACAGTGGAAAAGATGGGATAGAAGATTTAATTTTTTTAAATTCGTTCATATGGTTGGAAAGATTGGAAAAATCAGGTTTATCTTGTTTAAACATTCTGTAGACAAAAAGCTTGGAAAATTTCGGAACTTTTTCAATTTTTTTCAAAAACTCTCTCTCTCTCTCTTGTGCACCTAGCGCTTTGACATCTATTTCGTTCTAAAACCACACAGAATTCTCTGCATATTTGATTACTACAACTTCTTTCTGCACTCGTTATCAAGGGCGCTACAGTTCGTTAAACAATATCAGTTTTTCAAATTTTGTGCAAAATGTCATAATAATTGGTTTTTGAACACTTTCGTTTCAGTTTCTGTTTATGCAGTACAAATATAAATTAAGTAATGTTGTTTAATGGAACTGAGTGTCTGATTTTGCAGCATTCAATTACTCTGCGTGCAGTCGGGTGATTGCTGGGCTCCCATCTGCTGTGATTAGTACATCACTATCGAAGTTGAGCTCCAGGGTACTTCAGCCCTGTCGCAGGCACGCTTATAAAAATGCATCATTTACTCATTGTGTTATATACATATTAAATAACCAACGGCAGAAAATTGAACTACTATTAGATAAAATAGGCAAACCGAAGTCGGTAGCCTGTATAAAGATACAATGCAATATAACTAAAACGTAGCACCTACGCGTGCATGAACATGAGAAACGCGCATGTTATCCCATTTTCTGGGAGACTGTTTCAAAGAGCATTTTTACAGATCTATTATAACAGATGCCACACCACATAAAAAGTTATCGGAGCGAGTGTACTGTTACTGGTCTTATATTGTCTAATATGATATTCACAGCTTCGTTTAAGACGAATCGAAGTCTTTGCTGCTGCGGGTCTACATTTCTTTTAGTGTACCAGTTTTCAATGACTAAACTTCCTTGAAACAAAACAACCGCAGCCTTTGAAGCTGTTTCTGACACCACCACAACGTTACTGTTACTGGTCTTATATTGTCTAATATTATATTCACAGCTTCGTTTAAGACGAATCGAAGTCTTTGCTGCTGCGGGTCTACATTTCTTTTAGTGTACCAGTTTTCAATGACTAAACTTCCTTGAAACAAAACAACCGCAGCCTTTGAAGCTGTTTCGGACGCCACCACAACGTCACCATATTTCTGGAAAAGTTGACAGTTCGAACATTAGGACGAGGTGACTTAGAAATTTGCTCTAACAGATCGTCCATAGCGAACTGACATTCTTCTGTTTTGCTCTACAGATGGGCAAATGTAGCCCCTTTGCCTTCATCTATTTATGTTGCAGGTCGGTGTCCCCGTTGCTCTCAGCAACTGAAACACGTTGAAACAGCTTTCTGGAGCAAAATCCGTGGTACCACCCATCTGCAGCTACGAAGACATTTACGTTTTCAATCCGCTCCACCAGTTGTTGGTCAAATTCATCGCCACATCGTTTAGCTTGTTCTAATAATGTAGATTGCACTTGCAATTTCATTACTTTGTAAGCAAAATTTCGTTTCCCGTCGATAATTTTAACTGTTTGGTTAAATAGTCATCATGATTCCGTTTTGCACGTAAGAAGCTTTTCTCTTTGAAACTGAACTGACCTTTTTCCTGCGACTGATGTGAGACGCCCGTTGATTCCTTAACATGACGAAGGCTAGCTGCTATCATTCGCTCTTTAATATTCTTCTTGTATCTCTTTCATGCACTATCACTTCACTGAGACTTTTCCAAGAACGTGAATAAGCCACCTCCCTAGGTTTATCACTGCACTAGCTTAATGTGCTCACTCTTTTCTTTTTCACAACACTTGATTACACATTACAGCTTCTTCGAAAATGAAACATTAATTCACATTAGACGCACTCATTTTCAGCATCATAAAATAATGAAAATATACTACGTAGAAGCGACTACAATAATGGACGAACCTTACTATTTTGTGCTAATAGCTGGTGTAGTGTAACGACGTAAGTTTTGTATAAATGATTTTCTTTTGACATATGACCATGTTCAGACTTCGTCGCCTACGTCAGTTACAACACACTTCAAAATTATTTAAATTCTTTTTAAATTGTCTCTGAATGGTTCTTGAACGAAGCTGTAATTAAAACATCATCATTTGAGTCGTATGCGCAGAATTACGTCACTCAGTCCAGTTGGTTTGCGCAAACTTTTTTTAATTTAGATGTCGTTTGTTTCTTCTCAGAAATTATATTAATGCAAGTTATCTGTTCTTCCTTAGCATAGTTCTCCATTAATAAATTCTCGGAACACGTATTTAAACTTTTGCAGTATATACTAGTTTATTATCTTCCTACATATAGACGTGAACCTGAGCCTTGACAAGATAGGACTGAACATTTACAACATGATTAAACTTTCTATGACGTCATTGTTGTACAAACATTACAAATTCTTATTTTTTCAGTTTTTAGAAGCACGACACAACAACTCGGTTTCAGGATCTTCTGTCGCTCTCTGGCTGTCGACCCGCGACGTATAGTGGCCAGCAATTTTCTCTCTGGCCCCGGCAGTGAAGATGCTGTCTCCGTTCGTTGCGCCGCCCTCTCCGTACATGAAACATAAAAAATAAATACAAAACTTCAGATAATTCATAACAATTACAAAGATTACAAAAATACATAAACAAACCACTAAATTAAATTTATATTCACCTACAAACTGGGCTGACATTAGTGGATGGGTGACGCTTCAATTTCGCGTCCGACTACATACCCCACCCACAAGCTCAGTTTGTCAGGTTTTAACCGAAAATAAACTTCTTCTATATACAATATTTAACTGTTAATATTATACATTTTTCTCACATTTTCCATAATCTAAAGTTCTTGCTTTTAGATAGATTCAATCCTTTTATGACAATATTTTTGTGACTATTTGTCATTTACTTTTAATTGTGCTATTATGGTAATTCACAACCGAATATATGGAGGTTACTCCTTTTCATTTAATAGTTGCTAGTAAATAATAATTTAGTACGTTCTTTAACGTTGTTACATTAGGACAGAGCGTTCAAATTGTGATAGGTTAGTTTCAGTTTTATTCATTTACTAGAGTTATTCTTTCCAAAATGTATATTACTAATAAGTTTCTCACAATAACTAATAGTACTATTTACTTTACGTCGTTCTTTTCCCTAATGCTTTATTTATTCCTGAGGTCAAGAAGAAATCAAGTAAAACTTTCTTTAGAATCTCGGCACGGCTTTCTTTACCTTCGGACACTTTGTTGGGTAATGCCAATTTATTTAGGAGAAACAAGCGAAAGAGCCCCGTTTGGTGTGTTCTATATTAACACTATTACAAATCTCTATTAAAGGCACTCTGATATGTTCTCGTGAGCCATATAGCTCTGGACGCCCATGGTCCCTAAAATTATTAACCATCCTCTTTGGTTAGAGGATATAAAATGTAGACTGGCAATGGCAAGGAAATCGTTTCTGAAGAAGAGAAATTTGTTAACATCGAGTATAGATTTAAGTGTCAGGAAGTCGTTTCTGAAAGTATTTGTATGGAGTGTAGCCATGTATGGAAGTGAAACATGGACGATAACTAGTTTGGACAAGAAGAGAATAGAAGCTTTTGAAATGTGGTGCTACAGAAGACTACTGAATATAAGGTGGGTAGATCACGTAACTAATGAGGAGGTATTGAATAGGATTGGGGAGAAGAGAAGTTTGTGGCACAACTTGACTAGAAGAAGGGATCGGTTGGTAGGACATGTTTTGAGGCATCAAGGGATCACAAATTTAGCATTGGAGGGCAGCATGGAGGGTAAAAATCGTAGAGGGAGACCAAGAGATGAATACACTAAGCAGATTCAGAAGGATGTAGATTGCAGTAGGTACTAGGAGATGAAGAAGCTTGCACAGGATAGAGTAGCATGGAGAGCTGCATCAAACCAGTCTCAGGACTGAAGACCACAACAACAACCTCTTTGGTTCCTACTATCCGAGTAAATATAAAATATACAAAATTCCTTCTGACCTAATAACAAAATATTCTTCCATATAAATCCCCTTTTAGTTATTTTTACCTTTTTGAAGTACCCGTAGATTATTGTAGAACACTTGTTTTAACTTCCTGTCATTTCTTTAAAATAACACGTAACTATCACGAAAAACTTCACATGAATAAACTATGAACGCTCGTCCGTATTTAACATATACTAAATATTAACTTATTTAGGAATGAAGGGTTTCATTTGATCGACACTATATAATCCTTTAATTACACCTGATGAAGGTTCCATAAGAATTAACGCTTTGGGATGTACAACCTTATGAACAACATATGGACCTTCAAAGATAAAGAAGAATTTTCTACATTCCTTATTGATCTTCGAACTTTTAGGATGAGATCGTACTATTACAAGGTCTTCCTTTTCTCGTTAGGATGGACCATTCGTAGAATAACATTTTTCTTTCCTTTACATAATACGGTAACCTAGTAATTAGGACTCGTATTAGATGACTTTCAATAATTGGTTCTTCAATTAATTTAGCACGGCTTAAATGCCATTCGAAATAATTCCTATAACCTCTCCACCGTTTAGAATATGGAGGAGGGTCTAACAACTCTAAAGTTAAGTGTTGTTGTTTTCCTCTTGACCAATAATTTTGTTTAAACTGCTTAACAAAATCATCCCAGTCCCTAAATTCAGTTCTATGCAGTACTGCCCATTCCGCAGCTTCTGCTTCTAAATGTCCTATTACAAATTGAATCCGTTTTTCATTACTCCATTTGGGAGATAATGAAGTTTCAGAAGCTTTTATAAAGATTATAGGGTGAAGTTCGCCTCCTGGTTTGAATACAGGAAATCGACTTGCTACATTTAAATTTGTCGTTATATCATTCCAACATTCTGCGAGAGACATAGTTGGATTTTGTTTAGATTGCAGAGACGGAGTTGCGTCGGATTTGCTTGCCGTGATTTCTTTATTTGTGTTGTTGTCGTCCGAGCTAGCAAACACGATGCGACTGGTGTCTCTGATTACGTTATTACTTCTACTACTTGAAATGTTTTCATTATTATCTAATTCCGATAACCGTTTAGTAATTTCCTGTATTCACATTTCTGTATTGGATACGCGGTTAGCTAATATCGATTCTTCACTGTGTTCACGATATGAACGCTCTGTACCTTCGTCAATGTTATTATCTTTGGAAGTCTCAAGATTACTGCATATTTTGGTAATTAAAAATTTCATGTTTTCTATTTCAGTATGATCTTTTTCTACTCGATGAGTTAATGTCTCTAATTCTACATTATCTATTGAAGAAATCTCTACTGGTTTGGTAGAAACCTCTTTAATAGATTCTAATAATTCTCTACGAACAGTTTCTGTTTGCATAGAAAATTCATCTCGTAACTTATCGTTATTTTTCCCTATTTCATTTACAACTAAGACATTGACATTATCTAGTCTCTTGGTTAAGTCAGTAATATAATTTCGCATGCGAGCTTTTTCCTCACGCGATTCCTGGATATGTTCTTCTAACCTTTTACAATTATCAGCAATCTTATTACTAAGTCCTGCTAGTTTTTCCTGCATTTCAACATTAGAAGCCTCTATTTTATCACTTAATTCTCGACTGGTTTCATTAAGATGTTCCTGTAACCTGTCTGTAGATTTTGTTAACTCCTCTTTTAATCTAGCAGTAGATTCTTCGTTAAACTGTTTTAATTCCTGTTTTAATCTAGCAGTAGATTCTTCGTTAGACTGTTTTAATTCCTCTTTTAATCTACCAGTAGATTCTTCGTTAGATTGTTTTACTTTAGCGATCGCCCTAAAAAGGGATCTCATGCTCCTATCGGACACAGATTGCTCTTCGTCTGACATTTCACTTCCCGACATTATTATAAGATATTAACTAGTTACACATGCAGACTTGTAATCAACAGTCCTATTAAAAGCACACTCCCTTTGTACCACACTCCACTTCTAACTTAAAACAGATTCACCGGACACTAATATTGTAGTTTGTAGTTCTCGGTGATCAGTGTGCTGCTATGGGCTGCAGAAGTAACAGCCGTCGATGCAGCCGCTGAGATGCTGCGACCCCGCTTCCGCAACCGGCAAGACGCTGAGTCGAACACCGGAGACGTCACTGGCTGCAACCACGCCCGGCCCCACCGTAGACAGGTGAAGCCCTCAGCAACACCTCTAATACCAGCCGGAGGAACGCCCCCCCCAGCTGACGTACTGGGCCTGTTAGTTTAGGGAGAAAAAGGTTGTCGGGTTTTGCAGCGTTCAGCTGCTACCCAACAGATGCGCCTTCTCGTGAAATAACTGCGTGATCGTACTGCTTGGCTGCGCTCCGTCAGATGCCCACACCCGCGAAGTCGCCGCTGGCTGGTGAAGGTTCCACGAAAGTCGCGTTGACTTCCGAAGTACTCTTGATGTTTTGTTTCGTACCTGTGTGACTTAGTTGCACACAAGTCCTGTTTATAAGGTCGCCACGGTGTACTGTAACGACGTAAGTTTTGTATAAATGATTTTCTTTTGACATATGACCATGTGCAGACTTCGTCACCTACGTCAGTTACAACACACTTCAAAATTATTTAAATTCTTTTTAAATTGTCTCTGAATGGTTCTTGAACGAAACTGTAATTAAAACATCATCATTTGAGTGGTATGCGCAGAATTACGTCATTCAGTCCAATTGGTTTGCGCAAACTTTTTTTTAATTTAGATGTCGTTTGTTTCTTCTCAGAAATTATATTACTGCAAGTTATCTATTGTTCCTTAGTATAATTCTCCATTAATAAATTCTCGGAACACGTATTTAAACTTTTGTAGTATACACTAGTTTATTATCTTCATATATACCACATATAGACGTGAACCTGAGCCTTGACAAGATAGGACTGAACATTTACAACATGATTAAACTTTCTATGACGTCATTGTTGTACAAACATTACAAATTCTTATTTTTTCAGTTTTTAGAAGCACGACACAACAACTCGGTTTCAGGATCTTCTGTCGCTCTCTGGCTGTCGACCCGCGACGTATAGTGGCCAGCAATTTTCTCTCTGGCCCCGGCAGTGAAGATGCTGTCTCCGTTCGTTGCGCCGCCCTCTCCGTACTTGAAACATAAAAAATAAATACAAAACTTTAGATAATTCACAACAATTACAAAGATTACAAAAATACATAAACAAACCTCTAAATTAAATTTATATTCACCTGCAAACTGGGCTGACACTAGTGGATGGGTGACGCTTCAATTTAGAGTCCCACTACACTGGGAACGCGCTTTGGAAGTAATCAGCAAAGACAATCGTGCTCCGCGCAGTTAACTATAGATGCAATGTTGTCCGCTAAATAATAATTCCTACCCACTTTTTCTTATAACTGATCATTAACATCATTCAACTATAAAACATGTACGGCACCTGTACGCAATTAGTTATTCGCCACAAAAAGAAATTCACTCAATTAGAGCTGACTGTGTTAGCAGGTATTGAACGCAATTTCAGCGATGCTGTTAAATGCTGGCCAATCCGCAAAGTGAGATATTCAGTTCCATTGTGAGACGCAATTCCATTGTTTAACGTAACATATTATAATGTACATTTCCACTACATAAACAGAAATTGAAATAAAAGCGCACGAAAACTTAGTATCTTGCCATTTTGCACGAAGTTTGAGAACTTTTTTGACAAACTGTGGCGCCCTTGGCATTGGATGCAGAAAAAACTTTTAGCTAGTAATGAAATTTGTAGAGAATTTTGTGCTCTTTTAAATAAGAAATAGACGTTAAAGCTCTGGGACCACAAGAAACTGAGATTTTCTGAAGATAAAACTGAAAAAAGTCGGAAATGTTCAAGTTTTTTGACTGCAGAAAGTTAAGCCAACGTAAATTTTGTTGAAAAACTTGAATTTTCCCGATTTCCAACAAAACGAGTAAGTTAAAAAATAAAATCTTCTACGCCACGTTTTGCAAGGTGTAGGTTTTTATCCTGATGATTTGACTGGATTACGTGTCTTCAGTGTCATACTGTGATGTAATGAGGCTTTAGATTTTACTCGCCTTGATATTCTCTATTTCACCTCTGGCATAATAAAGACAAAGCGTGTTACGCATTATCATCGTTCACGTCGCAAATTTTTTTCACAAATGAAATAATCTTCGACTCAGTTGTCGAACGATAATTTATCTTTCCATTATAATCAACAACAGCTACTGAGGGGGATGTATGCTTCACTCTAGGCGGAAATGTATGCTTTAATGAAATTTCAAGGGAGACTAATATTATGCTCTGGACCTGGAACAGAAACCAGCACACTTCAAAACTTAGTTAATAACCCTACCTACTCAGTAAGCAGGCACACTTCACCCTAGTTCTCCTTCCCCACAAAGGTTCAATTCTGCCAACACCTTTCTGGTATTTATCAAAAACCACAGATTCAAAAAATGGTTCAAATGGCTCTGAGCACTATGGGACTCAACCGCTGTGGTCATAAGTCCCCTAGAACTTAGAACAACATAAACCTAACTAACCTAAGGACAGCACACAACACCCACCCATCACGAGGCAGAGAAAATCCCTGACCCCGCCGGGAATCGAACCCGGGAACCCGGGCGTGGGAAGCGAGAACGCTACCGCACGACCACGAGATGCGGGCACCACAGATTCACTCTTGCACTTATTTATGAGCTGTAGATACATAGTTAAATATAAAACATTGCAGGTTGGGAGTTTATGTACAGACCAACTTGCGACCGGGTGCCTCGACGTAAGCGTCCCCGAGATTTGATCCCAGCTATTTATAACCCTCATCTGCGGCTTCGCATCAGATTACGGAACCGGTCTTCCACTTTTGACCGAGTATCGGTGTGTCCCAATGCATTATTCACTCCCCTGAGCTCAAACAAAGCTGAGTCCGTCGACACTGGACGACGCAGAAGTTTCGACATATTTGAAAAAAAAAAAACCAACTGAGAAAAAAACGAAGCACCCAGGAAGGGAGGAGAAGAAGAAATGAAACTTTACGGGCTGAGAGTAAATGTTATGTTTTTCAGTGATTACAACACCAATCAAGTTTACACCGAAGAGCCAAACAAACTGGTACACCTACCTAATATCGTGTAGGGCCCCCGCGAGCACGCAGAAGTGCCGACACGACGTGGCATGAACTCGAGCAATGTCTGAAGTAGTTCTGGAGGGAATTCTGCGGGGCTGTCCACAAATCCGTAAGAGTACGAGGGTGTGGAAGTCTCTTCTGAACAGCACATTGCAAGCCATTCCAGATATGCTCAATAATGTTCACGTCTGGGGAGTTTGGTGGCCAGCGGAAGTGTTTAAACCCAGAAGTGTGTTCCTGGAGCCACACTGTAGCAATTCTGGACGTGTCCTGCTGGAATTGCACAATGGACATGAATGGATGTTGGTGATCAGAGAGGATGCTTATATACGTATCACCTGTGAGAGTCGTATCTAGACGTATCATGGGTCTCATATCACTCCAACTCCACACGCTCCACACCATTACAGAGCCTCCACCAGCCAGAACAGTCCCTTGCTGACATGCAGGGTCCATGGATTCATGAGGTTGTCTCCATGCCCGTACGCGTCCATCCGCTCGATACAATCTGAAACGAGACTCGTGCGACCAGGTGCATGGGGGCTTATTTAAATGTATAAGATTGAAAATGATTTCTTTTTTTGTTTTTAGTAACTGTCTGTCCGATTACGTAGTGTCTCGTAATCGGTTGGCCCTGACTAGTATTATTACGCTATCTGACTGCAACAAACAATGTAAGTAGATTTTCGTAAACACAATTAATTAATTAAGTCCCCAGCAACTAAAAAAAAAAAAAAAAAACCAACAAAACCAATAAGCACAAGAGTCACTGTTCTGTATGTGGGGTGTGACTCAACGTCCACATCTGGCACGGTTCTTTTCCAACAAGACAAGAATTTTGATACCAATTATACTGACGTGACAAAAGAAATTCAGAAAAACTATAATTACGCAAAAAAATCACAATTACACTCTAATCCAAGAACACAAGCCAGATGCTTTGTTGACTGAACCTGTAGTGACACATTATTTCAGATACACAACTAATAAAGGAACATTATAAATTTTACCTTCATATATATTGACGAAATGCACTCATTACAATAACATCTGCTATCTCTCCCATCAAATCACTGCATAAGACAAGGAACAACACTCTTTACTACAACATCTTACTCCGACTTCACGACAATCACGAGCTCTTAACACACACTGTGCTCTCTACTAGCACTGACTGCCACGAACTCTCAACAACCACTGACTGCCATGAACTCTAAACACACACTGTCTAGTCCGATCTCATAACAAGCACTGACTGCTACGAACTCTAAACAGGCACTGTGGAGGCGGCTTAATAGTACTCTTTGGCGCAATCTCTGGCGCAGTGGCACAGTGTAGCCACCTTTCATATGCCCCTCCTCCACAGGCCAGAATTTGATGGTATTTTTGCCAGCATTGGTGGTGAAAATACCACCAAATTCGTCCAGAAAAATACAGACAAAAATAAAAGATAATATTATTACCTAAATATCACATAATTAGTTAAAATTTTGGCTTTGCACTGACCTTTTACTAACCTAATGTATAAAGTACAGTAGGCAATACAAATTCTTTTCATACACGTGGCTTTACATAATAGTTTACACAATATACAAAAAATTAGTTTATACAAATGTTCACATAAAATGCTTTCAATGATTAGTTTATACAAAAAAAAAGATACTAACAGGTGACATCTTTTCAGTAGAAGCAGTCCATCAGTTGCACCCAGTAAAGTTTAGCAGGTACACCCAGCAACAAGTCACATTAGTTCAGTAGAAGCAGTTCATCAGTGGCACCCAGCAATGTTGAGTAGGTGCAGACAGCAACCAGTGACTTCATTTCAGTAAAAACAGTTCATCAGTTGCACCCAGCAATGTTGAGCAGGTGCAAACAGCAATAAGTGACTTCATTTCAGTAGAAACAGTTCATCAGTTGCACCCAGCAATGTTGAGCAGGTGCACACCAACAAGTGACATTATTTCAATAGAAGCAGTCCATTAGTGGCATAAGCAATGTTGATCAGGTGCAGACACCAACAAGTGACATCATTTCAGTAGAAGCAGACCACCAGTGGCACCCAGCAATGTTGAGTAGGTGCTCACAGCAATAGGGGACATCTTTTCAGTAGAAGCAGTCCATCAGTGGCACCCAGCAATGTTGAGTTCAGGTGCAGACACCAACAAGTGACACCATTTCAGTAGGAGTAGTCCATCAGTTGCACCCAGCAATGTTGAGCAGGTGCAGACAGCAACAAGTCACATCGTTCAGCAGAAACAGTCCATCAGTTGCACCCAGCAATGTTGAGCAGGTGCAAACACCAACAAGTGATATCATTTCAGTAGAAACAGTCCATCAGTTGCACCCAGCAATGTTGAGAGCAGGTGCAGACACCAACAAGTGACATCATTTCAGTAGAAGCAGTCCATCAGTTGCACCCAGTAATGTTGAGTAGGTGCAGACAGCAAAAAGTAACATCATTTCAGTAGAAACAGTTCTAACAGTGGCACCCAGCAATGTTGAGTAGGTGCAGACAGCAACAAGTGACTTCATTTCAGTAGAAACAGTTCATCAGTTGCACCCAGCAATGTTAAGCAGGTGCAAACAACAAGTAGTAACATCATTTCAGTAGAGGCAGTCCATCAGTTGCACCCAGCAATGTTGAGTAGGTGCAGACAGCAAAAAGTCACATCTCTCAGCGGAAGCAGTTCCATCAAACTCACTAGCACTGTTCACACTGTTCGTCAGAGTTTATGAGCACCAATTAAACATGTCCTAGTGGCACCACTCATGTAGAAAAGGTACCAGTAACAGTTCAGAATATTTATCTTCACTAATCAGACAGTTCAGGCATGAACAATAGTTTGAATACACATACAAATGCTTTTACAGTAACATACAAATCATAACAAACACACAAATGATATCAGATAATTGTCCTATTAACTATTACAATACACAAATACCAGTAAACCTATAATATTTATGGGTGTCAGTGCAAGCCACTACAAACAAATAAAATAATATTTAGGAGATAGGTGGTTAGGATTAGTAAAGGAAAACACACAGAACACACTCACTCATCTCTCATCCACATTAAGTACTACTGTGTAACTGAATAGTGTTAATTGTGTAAATGAAATTCTGTCTAAATCTGATGTTCATCATGTGTATCAAGTAGTACTGGCAGCAATGTATAATAGTCAATAATAGTTAGTCAATGTCATAGTCATCATGTCAAGACCAATGTTTGCCAAGCCAGATCAAAATGTACTGTTGTTGAACAACTGTCAGTGAGCTAAGATATGCAATTACTTCCTCTCTTCAAAAAAAAGTATATACTGCTTAGTGATATAACAAAGTGTGTGTATAGACTATCTTCCTTCTATTTTAGTGTTTTAGTCTGCTCTCTTCATCCTCTTGTTCCATAAGACCAACAAAAAAAATATGCTCCTCACTTACTTTACCTCTTATCCACCAAAACTCCAATAATTATCAGCATCACATAATCTCAATAATACCTCAATAATACGTCGATAAATGTAAACCTCAGCACCAATATCACCTTACCTCTTGTCCACAAACAACTTCATATACTCTCAATACCTATAATAATACATCGATAAATATAAACCTCAGCACCAATATCATTTCACTTCCATAACAACTCTTTCCTCTCGTCAGTCTCCTCGAACAAGTACAGATAAAATCCTAATGCAACTTCAATTCAGCATCCCATACAATCCGAAGACACATTGCCAACACACAACCTCTGTGTAATCCATCTGACCCAAATTTTCTACTCATTATAAATTATAAGATACATTTTGGTTCCTTGTCCATTATTAAATAAAAGAAATGCATATCTGACCTCTAACAGACTTAGTTTGAATAACTCTCAGTAATTAAGTACGATTACGGAGTGTGAATGATCATAATATTTCACAGTGTGTACACCACTTCAAGAATCATAGCAGAAGCAAACATGTGGAGTATTTTTTGTGTCAAGTGTCACTTCCTATTTCAATTGCTCACGAAAAATGCAGTGTAATAACTGTTAATGGTCTAAACCTAGTATTGGTATGTCATGTCGTTAGCTTCCTTCCTATTAGCATAAATTTATACAGCTTTCATAAAACCTCAGCTCATGTGACTTCTATGACTCTCTTGTACTAATGTCGTTCGTCGAATTATAGCAGTTAATTTTCTTATCTTAAAAATATAAGGCACTGAGCGTAAGCAAAACAAGCAATAGCGATTAAATATACCAGTAGTGAACAGAATGTCCACAAGTGTATGCAGCACAATTCCTACAACGAGGCTCTGCCAAGCGAACAATCTATAATTAATTCAATAGTGTGACCTAAACTCTATGTTTATACACAGTATATCAGCATTTCTATACACCAAATTAAAGAGCAGTTATGGCAACAAAACAGAAATGTGTAAATATGTAATCCATGCAAAAAGCAGCAAACATATATCTTACGTAATAAACAGGTTATTAGCAACATATCAGCATAAGCAAATAAATGTTCATATGTCATCTTAATAAGTAAACATGGAGGCGCAAGCAGATAAATCACAAAGTATAACTTACATACCTAAACACATCAGCACAATAAATCAGGTTACCATTACAATTTAAATAAATAAGCACAACAGACACATAATAAGAAAATATGACATCAGTGAAAAAGCATAGCGGCTAAGCGATGCATAATATATACAAGTCACAACCCAGTTCATTAATCAATAATTGTCAAAATCAGTAAATGTATACAAGCACGTCGCTTCACACGTAAATTCATAGAACATGAAATTTAGCACAAAGTATGAATCACGTAATCGCGAGCAGCAAATTACGTCTAAAGTACGTACCTAAGTGGAAACATGTTACCTGAAAAATGAACTCAATTAACAGTTACCTTTTTTAGTTTATTAGTTTCTTCTTCGAAATTACATTCTTTCTGAAATTTTCTCGATAGCAAGTCGTCTTAACGTCGGAGACACACAGAATTTACCTGTAGTTCTTAAGTATTTTATACAACCGTATCCTGAAAAATACTGAATGTTAATAACACAATTCATCAAGTCACTATAGCTTTATACAGAATTTAGTCGGAGAAATTAGACTGTGTGTTTGTTTACGGCTGTCAGTGCATTCGCACTGAGCGCTCGATCAGCTGTAGGCGCGTGACGTAGGAAGCTATTGTTTGCGGTCAACGACTGCCTTGTGCGGCGCGCAGACTTGACTGTTGCTTTGAGTATATGCCGCCGCCAAAACACAGCGCGGTATCCTTGTACTCTCCGCATGTTTACATGTAGCTGTTAGTTTCTCACAAGTATGTCATTCCACAAAAATTTTAACGTTTGATATATGATGTATTCCTTTAGAGCGTCGAGAGTTAAGAGTTTCTACTTCGACAGTGTTATCATGAATAATTTTGCGAATTCTGTATGGACCGTTATAAAGCAGAAAAAATTTGCGACATAAGCCCTTTCCTTTGTGCGACAAACGATGAGACTTAATTAATACCTTTTGACCAACTGAAAGAGTTTTTA
Source organism: Schistocerca piceifrons (assembly GCF_021461385.2). Taxonomy (NCBI): domain Eukaryota; kingdom Metazoa; phylum Arthropoda; class Insecta; order Orthoptera; family Acrididae; genus Schistocerca; species Schistocerca piceifrons. The sequence goes on along the minus strand of NC_060139.1, from coordinate 314,277,353 downwards.
AACGACCAGGACGCTTCGCCGATTTCTTTCTTCTAGCAGCCGCAGATGCAATATTTTGCAGAGCCATGTTCACAACTTCAGAATGCCGCAGTTTCCGTGAAGGCGGAAAAGGAATGATTTCAGATATGCGATTTGTCGGTGCTTTATTTTTTAATATCAATAGAGGCGGTAAAGAAGTTGAGTCATTAGGAAGTTCATTCAGAATGTTTTGAAAAATATGAAGATACTGATCCCACGTTCTGTGATTCTGATGACAATAAAGACGGCACAATTTATTGATTTCCTTCATCCATCTCTCTGAAGCGTTAGATTGAGGGTGAAAAAGTGAAATGAAGATTGGTTTAATTTTACGACGCTGTAGAGTACGAAGCCAAATTTTAGAACGAAACTGTGATCCATTATCTGATATAACCTTATCAACAGGACCAACTTCTTTAAGAAAATGTTTGATGAAAGCATTAGATACTGAACGAGCTGTTGCTTTGCGTAAAGGTGTAAAACACACATATTTTGACGTCAACTCCACTGCTACGAAAATGTACGCAAAACCATTAGTAGATCGAACCACTGGACCAAACAAATCGACTGCAGCCATCTCCTTTAATTTCGCTGGAATGATGGGAAACAACGGTGCTCTGTGAGAAATCGTTGGAGGCTTAGCCATTTGACATAATTTACATTTGGCAAGAACAGATCGAATACGTTTTTCCATATTACTGAAGTAACAATTTTCTCGTAATTTATGAAAGCATTTTCTGGGACCAAAGTGTGCATAACTGAGATGCGTATACCAAATCAATTTATTGACCCACTCATCAGGAATACAAACTAACCAAACGGAGTTGTCGACCGATTTTCGTTTAAAAAGAATGTCATTGCGAACTAAATAATGCTGTCTAATCGCCACGCTTTCCTTTCTCCTCCACTTCTCCTTAATGTCCTTCCAGATTGGATCCTTATTTTGCTCCTTAGCGATATCCTGGAGCGAAGACGAAATAAAGTTCTCAAACGCAACACCTTGAATATACATCAAACAATAATTGTTTTCCTTGTAGTCCTCTTCAGCACTTTGTTTCAAACCCATAGGTGCACGTGATAAGGCATCGGCAACAATATTAGAAGAACCCCGTATGTAAACAATACTAAAGTCAAATTCCTGTAGGTACAACGCCCATCGTGACAATCTGCCGTGAGTTAATTTTGTTGACATAAGAAATTCCAGAGCTCGATGATCGGTGTAAACCTTAGTATGTCTGCCAAACAAAAATGTCCGAAATTTTGTAAAAGCCCAAACAACAGCTAAAGCTTCAAGTTCCGTAATCGAATAATTCTTTTCTGATTTAGAGAGAACACGACTTCCAAATGCAATAGTCTTCTGTACTACAACGCCGTTTTCTTCTATCTCTTGAAATAAATGTGCACCTAGGCCTTTGTATGATAAGTCCGTCGCCAAACAAAAATCTTTAGATAAATCCGGATGTGAAAGAAGTGGAGCAGCAACTAAAGCATCACGAAGCTGTTCAAATTCTGACTGAGCTTCCTCATCCCAACACCAATTAGATTTCTTTCCAGATAGTTCACATAAACGAGGTGTGGCCAAATCGTCCAATTTAACAAAGCGTCGAAGAAAATTACAGACACCAAGGAAACTACGAACATCACGTTTTGTAGTAGGAACAGCATAATTACGAATAGCATCTAATTTTTCTGGATCAGGAAGAATACCTTCTGTAGAAATAATGTGACCGAGAAATTTCACCTGAGAACGACCAAATTCTGATTTTTCCAAGTTCACTGTCATGCCAACTCGTGCAAAAATACGTAATAATGAGTCCAAAATTTTGTTGTGCTCACTCCAAGAACGTTTAACAATAAGAATGTCGTCAACATATGAAATAATATTGTCACGAAGAGAAACAGAAAAAATTCGTTTAAACTACAAATAAATGCTGCATTAGGTACATTAAGTCCAATCGGTAATTTCCAAAGTCACTTTTGGGTAAAACAGTCATATCCGGTTATTGTTTATCTACTGTCTAGATAGATTGATAGTCGAAGAGCTGGTTTGACAGATGCAAAGAATAGTGAAAGAGTAGGCAGCGGTACAGAAAACTAAAAGAGAAATAGCACCACTACAGCTCGGGGCCCTATGCTCGCTACGGCACATATTCACTTAGAGTAGTGAATCCCCTGAGGACATCAATAGCCGCACATAATTTCTAGTTTGTGACTTAATGGCAAATTTGGCGGAAGTGCGTACGTAAATTGATCTAGCCATGAACATGGATGTATGTCATTCTTAGAATTGCGGAAGATCTTAAATTTCCGGGCAGTCAAAAAGTGTTTATAATCAAAGTTTTCGCCTCGTGGCGACAAAGACCTACCGCGTCTGTCCCAGTCCCAATAACGATTATTGTTAAATTCACGCGCCTGGCGCTCTCTTGTTGCATCCCGTAAATGAAACAAATTATTTTCTTCATACCCCTCAGCTACCTGTGATTCTAAATTTCTTCTGCTATCTTTTCCTACAATTTCGCCTTCGATTTGTTTGACTTGCTTCCGTAATGCCTCAAATTCCTTTTTCACGCGTTCATTAAATTTTCCCTGATTTTCAACATGCTTATTTATGTTCTGATACTCTTCGGTTTCTGCAAATGGTAATGGAGCTGTATCATCCGAATCTCTGTCCCCATGTAAACTAAGATTTGTCAGTTTATCTGAAATTTCCTCAACTCTTTTCGATAAGTCACCTAATTGTTCTTTCTGTTTATTTACGTCTTCCGTAAGTGTCGCGACTCGGGTTTCAGTATTGTCACATTTGGTAGCTAGCTGTTCATATTGTTGTGTTAGGTTATTTAATCTGTCATTTGGTACGGATCCTTCGATTCTCACAAATTTTTCTTCCTTATCCTTTGCACGTTGTAAATTTAACTCTGAAAAATTCTGTACTATCACGCGATCTCTTTCTTCCTGTTCTCTATCCTGTTCCCTTTGTCTGATTTCTACTGCAATTAATCTATTATTGTGAGAATTCAGAATCGGTTGTACTTCTTCCCTGATTTCTTTCTTTAATTCATCTTTCATATTTTTGAAACATGTCCCTATTCGTGAATCTATCCGTGTTTCCAAAGTTCCCATCTCTGTTTTAAATTCAGATCCTAACCGAGTTTCCATTGTTCCCATCCGTGTTTCCATTGTTCCCATTTGTGATCCCAGTGAGTCTAACTTTGTTCCCATTGTTCCCATATCAGTTTTAATTGTTCCCATCTCAGTTTTAATCGTTCCTATTTGTGAGTCTAACCGTGTTTCCATACGTGCTCCCAAATTTAATATAGCACTCATCAACTGCTCCATATTAAGTTGTTCAGAATTCTTTTCGCCCCTAACATTTCCCGCAAAACTAACTTCCTTCTGCATAGCCATAAGGCTATCTGTGTTCGATACTATTCCAGAATCTTCTGTCGTTAATCTCAGATTCTGCGAATTTTCTGATTGAGAAAAATTTTGAAATGGTTCCGGACTGTCTTCCCGACTTATTACATTGTTTTCCCCTTCATTATCCATCATACTGTTTTCCTCTGTCGGCGAGTTCGCCATCATAACAATTTCGTCCTCACTATTCATCATTCTTGCCTTTTTCATTGATCGCGTAATCATTTACAAAATATACAAAAAATTCGTCACTGTACGAAAATTACACACGGTGACTCTTTATCTCAACAATACCATTCACATGCAATATCTCCCTCAGACACGATCAATCGAACAATTGAAATAATTGCACTGGATTTTCAAACGCGTATACAAGACAACAACAAAAAATAAATTTGAAAAATACCATTAGAAGAATGCCAATTACCAAATCTACACATTCAATACAGACTACAATTACTGAACTACAAATTACTACAACAATACTACAGTCTACAATTTTCACAATCAGAAGAATCCAAGGGACAATCCTGGCAGGGTCGCCACGTGCATGGGGGCTTATTTAAATGTATAAGATTGAAAATGATTTCTTTTTTTGTTTTTAGTAACTGTCTGTCCGATTACGTAGTGTCTCGTAATCGGTTGGCCCTGACTAGTATTATTACGCTATCTGACTGCAACAAACAATGTAAGTAGATTTTCGTAAACACAATTAATTAATTAAGTCCCCAGCAACTAAAAAAAAAAAAAAACCAACAAAACCAATAAGCACAAGAGTCACTGTTCTGTATGTGGGGTGTGACTCAACGTCCACATCTGGCACGGTTCTTTTCCAACAAGACAAGAATTTTGATACCAATTATACTGACGTGACAAAAGAAATTCAGAAAAACTATAATTACGCAAAAAAATCACAATTACACTCTAATCCAAGAACACAAGCCAGATGCTTTGTTGACTGAACCTGTAGTGACACATTATTTCAGATACACAACTAATAAAGGAACATTATAAATTTTACCTTCATATATATTGACGAAATGCACTCATTACAATAACATCTGCTATCTCTCCCATCAAATCACTGCATAAGACAAGGAACAACACTCTTTACTACAACATCTTACTCCGACTTCACGACAATCACGAGCTCTTAACACACACTGTGCTCTCTACTAGTACTGACTGCCACGAACTCTCAACAACCACTGACTGCCATGAACTCTAAACACACACTGTCTAGTCCGATCTCATAACAAGCACTGACTGCTACGAACTCTAAACAGGCACTGTGGAGGCGGCTTAATAGTACTCTTTGGCGCAATCTCTGGCGCAGTGGCACAGTGTAGCCACCTTTCACAGGCAACATGTTTCCAGTAATCAACAGTCCAATGTCGGTGTTGAAGGGCCCAGACGAGGCGTAAAGCTTTGTGTCGTGCAGTCAAGGGTACACGAGTGGGCCTTGGGCTCCGAAATCCCATGTCGATGATGTTTTGTTAAATGGTTCGCACACTGACACTTGTCTGTGGCCCAACATCGAAATCTGCAGCAATTTGCGGAGGGGTTGCACTTCTGTCACGCTGAACGATTCTTTTGAGTCGTCGTTGGTCCCTTTTTTGCAGGATCTTTTTCCGGCAGCAGCGATGTCGGAGATTTGATGTTTTGCCGGATTCCTGATATTCACGGTACACTCGTGAAATGGTGGTACGGGAAAATCCCCACTTCATCGCTACCTCTGAGATACTGTGTCCCATCGCTCGTGTGCCCACTATAACACTACTTTCAAACTCATTTAAATCTTGATCACCTGCCATTGTAGCAGCAGTAACCGATCTAACAACTGCGCCAGACACTTGTCTTATATAGGCGTTGCCGACCGCAGCGCCATATTCTACCTGTTTACATATCTCTGTATTCGAATACGCATGCCCATACCAGTTTCTTTGACGCTTCAGTGTACAAGGAACGTGGCAGTATTAGCCTACCCCCTCTTGCCTCACAACTATAGTAACTGGCCCTTGATATCCTGGATACTGGCGCTGACAGATCTGGAGATCTTGCTGGCTCTGGGAATACTTCAACGTCACGCAAACAGTTCGCACAGGCACGTCTCACGCATGACGAGCATTCTCCTTTTAAAAAGGGACACAGTGATACTGCCGCATGAGAGGTAATAAAAGAGGATGCAAGATGTCCGTGACCTTACGTTGTGCCATCAGATTTCCCTCAGTCATTATAAGCCGCGACCTGAACTCGTATCCCACGGCTCACTACACCGTGACGTCAGGAGTAACACCACTGTGTGTGTCTATAAAAGATTGGAAGAATGGGAGCTCCCCACAGGTCGCCGCCATACTGGCCAACGATCACCATCCGGGGTAGAGCAGAACCGTGATACATCCCTGAACACAAGGCCCCACCAGCAGTATGTGCTTGCCGCTCACGACACCACCCCAAACGCAGCCGTTTGTATTTTTGCGTTAACGGCAGCCTATAAATGGGACAGCAATTCTCTGTTCCAGCTGCTGCTAGTCTCCAAACATTGCTTCTGGATGACCAGAATGCTGCTGGACGTCCATCTACGTCAACATCTACATCTGCATCTATACTCCGCAAGCCACCTTGCGGTGTTTAGTGGAGGGCACTTTGTGTACCACTGTCATTTCCCCCATTTCCCATTGCAGTTGCAAACAGTTCGCGAGAAGAACGGCTGCCGGTAAGCCTCCGTGCGATTCAAAATTCGAATCTCTCTAATTTTATCTTGATGCCTTCGCGAGACATACGTAGGAGGGAGCAGTATATTTGTCGACTCTTCTAGGAACGTAATTTCTCGAAACTTTAACAATAAACCTCACCGTCATGTAGAACGCCTCTCTTGCATGGATGTCAAATCAAACACCTTTCAGGCGTCTAGATTCCAAACTTATCTTATCTGCCAATTTCGGCGATTTACTACGCTGTCTTGACGTCCTGTGTACAGACAACGGTAGTACCGGTATGAAATAGATAACCAGAAAAGGGGCTTGGTACAAGTGTTATATACAGTGATAGTATGTAATACCGTACCTGTACCAACCAGTATACGAAGTTACCTAAAGTTACAGATAAATGAACGAATAAAATAAGAGAACAGTTGCACACTTTATTAACTTAAACTACTGAGCAGAGTATATACGTCATATAATCGTAAAAAAGGAATCTACTAAACGGTGATCAATATCTCATGTTATGCATAGATAATCACGATATAATTCTAATACAATGTCCTTGAAACAACCGGAGTAAAACATTATAGTGATACACTGACGAGAACAGACTGAGCATAAAACATTTGTTTACATGCTGTCATACTAGAAAACGTAGACCACTTACTGGAGATCAACCCCATAACTATCATCATGTTCCATACTAAAAATAACTAATAAAAAGAGAATATAAAATACATCAGTACAGTTTATCGATCACAAACTCTTAAGATGCAATTTATTTAATAAAACATTTCTAGTGAACCACACTATGAATCTAATGTAACATACCATAACGAATTCCCACTAAGCACTAGGTACTGAAATATATGGAAAAGGCAAAACCAATGTTATCACAAAATGATAAATCTGCCAGTAAGCAGGCGTGTGGCTATGTGATACACCAAACCATAAGCTATGAAATAAGTCTAATGAAAAGAACTGCCATACATATGCAGTATATTAGAAAGACATTCATTACAATCAGAACAACCAAAGGCGCGTACCTCTGTATGTCATGCAGCCCTTAAAAAAGTGAAGAGAGAGGTAGTATGATCTATGGCAGAAAACCTCCCACAACACATGAGTCGGGGTATACCATGTCAAACCTTTGCGATTAGATGATTAGTTGAGAATGTGGATATCAATGAATATACCAGAACACTGTGTCGGGTATTATCAAGGCATTAGAGGTTCGGGTGTGCAATCTGAATAAACACCCATGTCAACTAATAAAACTATTGAAAGGTGGCTACACTGAGCCACTGCGCCAGAGATTGCGCCAAAGAGTACTATTAAGCCGCCTCCACAGTGCTTGTTAAGAGCTCGTAGTAGTCAGTGCCTGTCGAGGTCTCGTGGTAGTCTGTGTTGAGATGTTGTAGCAGAGAGTGATTATTGAGAGGTAGCGGCAGGCAGTTCTTGCCGAGATGTGCTAGTGGGCACTGCTTGTCGTGAAGTCGGAGTGGATATGTGGTAGTAGGGAGTGTTTGTTCCATGTTTTATCCAGTTATTTGATGGGAGAGATCGCAGATGTTATTCTAATGAAGATATTGTAATGATCAGAGTGCATTTCGTCAATATATATGAAGGTAAAATATTGCGTGTTTTTTTTATTATTTCCATGTTTTAAATAATGTGTCATTACAGGTTCAGTCAACAAGCATCTGGCTTGTGTTCTTGTATTAGAGTGTAATTCTGGTTTTCTTGAGTAATTACGGTATTTTTATTTCCTTTAGTTACTTCAGTATAAATGGTATTTAAAATTTCTTGTCTTGTTGAAGAAGAACCGTGCCAGATGTGTACGTTGAGTCACACTCCCACACACAGAACAGTTACTCTTGTGCTTATTGGTTTCGTAGATTTTATAGTTGCTGGGGACTTAATTAATTAACTGTGTTTACGAAAATTTTCTTTCATTGTTTGTTGCAGTCAGATTGCGTAATAATTCTAGTCAGGGCCAACCGATTACGAAACAGCGTAATCGGACATACTAAAAACTAAAAATATTTTCAATCATATTTAATTAAGCCCCCATGCACGTGGCGACCGCTGCTTCGGATCGTCCCTTGGAATTCTTCTGATTGTGAAAATAGTAGACGGTAGTATTGTTGTAGTAATTTGTAGTTTAGTAATTGTAGTCTATTTTGCATGTGTAGATTTGGTAATTGGCATTCTTCTAATGGTATTTTTCAAAATTTAATTTTTATTGCCTTGTATACGCGTTTGACAATTTTCTGCAATTATTTCAATTGTTCGTTAATCGTGTTTGAGGGAAACATCTCGTGTGAATAGTATTGTTGGAGATAAGGAGGCATTGTGTGTAATTTTCGTACAGTGACGAATTTTTTGTATGTTTTGTAAATGATTACGCGATCTATGAAAAAGGCGAAAATGATGAATAGTGAGAATGATGAAATTGTTGACATGGCGAACTCGCCAACACGGGATAACAGTATCATGAATAATGTAGTGGAAAACAATTTAATAAGTAGGGAAAATAGTCCGGAAACAGTTCAAAATTTTTCACAATCGAAAAATTCTCAGATTGCGTGGTTAACGACAGAAGAAATGGAGCAGCTAATGAGTGCAATATTAAATTTGGGATCACAGTTACGATCTGAATTAAAAACAGAGATGGGAACTTTACGATCTGAATTAAAAACAGAGTTAGGAACAATTAGAACTGAGATGAAAGCAATGACAACACGGTTAGACTCACGAATAGGGACATGTTTCAAAAACATGAAAGATGACTCAAACAAAGAAATTAGAGAAGAAGTACAACCGATTTTGAATTCTCACAATAATAGATTAATTGCAGTAGAGATCAGACAAGAGGAACAGGGCAGGGAACAGGAAGAAAAAGATCGCGTGATAGTACACAACTTTTCAGAGTTAAATTTACAATGTGCACACGATAAGGAAGAAATAATTGAAAGAATCGAGGAATCCGTACCAAATGACAGAATAAATAACTTAACACAACAATATGAACAGTTAACTACCAAATGTGACAATACCGAAACCCGAGTTGCGACACTTACGGAAGGCGTAAACTTATTGGAAAGAGATGAGGAGATTTCAGATAAATTGACAAGTCTTAGTTTAGCAGAGGGGTTTGAAGAAAGTAATTTATTTCATTTACGGGATGCAACAAGAGAGCGCCAGGCGCGTGAATTTAACAATAATCGTCATTGGGACTGGGATAGTCGCGGTAGGTCTTTGTCGCCACGAGGCGAAAACTTTGACTATAAACACTTTTTGACTGTTCGGAAATTTAAGATCTTCCGCAACTCTAAGAATGACATACATCCATGTGCATGGTTAGATCAATTTATGTACGCACTTCCGCCAAATTTGCCTCTAAGACACAAACCGGAAATTATGTGCGGCTATTAAAGTCCTCAGGGGATTCACTACTCTAAGTGAATATGTGCCGTAGCGAGCATAGGGCCCCGAGCTGTAGTGGTGCTATTTCTCTTTTAGTTTTCTGCACCGCTGCCTACTCTTTCACTATTCTTTGCATCTGTCAAAAACAACTCTTCGACTATCAATCTATCTAGACAGTAGTAAACAATAACCGGATATGACTATTTACCCAAAAGGAGATTTCGAAAATTACTGTTTGAACTTATTAATGTCCTCAGGGGATTCACTACTCTAAGTGAATATGTGCCGTAGCGAGCATAGGGCCCCGAGCTGTAGTGGTGCTATTTCCCTTTTAGTTTTCTGTACCGCTGCCTACTCTTTTACTATTCTTTGCATCTGTCAAACCAACTCTTCGACTATCAATCTATCTAGTAAGTAAACAATAACCGGATTTGACTAATTTACCCAAAAGTGACTTTAGAATTTACCGTTTGGACTTACTGTACCTTCAGCAGCATTCATTCGTAGCTTAAATGAAATTTTACCTGTTTATCTTCGTGACAATATTACTTCATATGTTGACGACATTCTTATTGCTAAACATTCTTGGAGTGAGCACAACAATATTTTGGACTCATTATTACGTATCTTTGCAAGAGTTGGCATTACAGTAAACTTGGAAAAATCTGAATTTGGTCGTTCTCAGGTGAAATTTCTCGGTCACATTATTTCTACAGAAGGTATTCTTCCTGATTCAGAGAAGCTAGACGCAATTCGTAATTATGCTGTTCCTACTACAAAACGTGATGTTCGTAGTTTCCTTGGTGTCTGTAATTTTATTAGACGCTTTGTTAGATTGGACGATTTGGCCACACCTCGTTTATGTGAACTATCTGGAAAGAAATCTAATTGGTGTTGGGATGAGGAAGCTCAGTCAGAATTTGAACAGCTTCGTGATGCTTTAGTTGCTGCTCCACTTCTTTCACATCCGGATTTATCTAAAGAATTTTGTTTGGCGACGGACTCATCATACAAGGGCCTAGGTGCACATTTATTTCAAGAGATAGAAGAAAACGGCGTTGTAGTACAGAAAACTATTGCATTTGGAAGTCGTGTTCTTTCTAAATCAGAAAAGAATTATTCGATTACGGAACTTGAAGCTTTGGCTGTTGTTTGGGCTTTTACAAAATTTCGGACATTTTTGTTTGGTAGACATACGAAGGTTTACACCGATCATCGAGCTCTGGAATTTCTCATGTCGACAAAATTAACTCATGGCAGAGTGTCACGATGGGCGTTGTACCTACAGGAATTTGATTTTAGTATTGTTTACATACAGGGTTCTTCAAATATTGTTGCTGATGCTTTATCACGTGCACCTATGGGTTTGAAACAAAGTGCTGAAGAGGACTGCAAAGAAAACAATTATTGTTTGATGTATATTCAAGGTGTTGCGTTTGAGAACTTTATTTCGTCTTCGCTCCAGGACATCGCTAAGGAGCAAAATAAGGATCCAATCTGGAAGGACATTAAGGAGAAGTGGAGGAGAAAGGAAAGCGTAGCGATTAGACAGCATTATTTAGTCCGCAATGACATTCTTTTTAAACGAAAATCGGTCGACAACTCTGTTTGGTTAGTTTGTATTCCTGATGAGTGGGTCAATAACTTGATTTGGTATACGCATTTCAGTTATGCACACTTTGGTCCCAGAAAATGTTTTCATAAATTACGAGAAAATTGTTATTTCAGTAATATGGAAAAACGTATTCGATCTGTTCTGGCCAAATGCAAATTATGTCAAAAGGCTAAGCCGCCAACAGTTTCTCACAGAGCACCGTTGTTTCCTATCATTCCAGCGAAATTAAAGGAGATGGCTGCAGTCGATTTGTTCGGTCCAGTGGTTCGTTCTACTAATGGTTTTGCGTACATTTTCTTAGCGGTGAAGTTGACATCAAAATATGTGTGTTTTACACCGTTACGCAAAGCAACAGCTCGTTCAGTATCTAACACTTTCATCAAACATTTTCTTAAAGAAGTTGGTCATGTTGATAAGGTTATATCAGATAATGGATCACAGTTTCGTTCTAAAATTTGGCTTCGTACTCTACAGCGTCGTAAAATTAAACCAATTTTCATTTCACTTTTTCACCCTCAATCTAACGCTTCAGAGAGATGGATGAAGGAAATCAATAAATTGTGTCGTCTTTATTGTCATCAGAATCACAGAACGTGGGATCAGTATCTTCATATTTTTCAAAACATTCTGAATGAACTCCCTAATGATTCAACTTCTTTACCGCCTATATTGATATTAAAAAACAAAGCACCGAGAAATCGTATCTCTGAAATAGTTCCTTTTCCGCCTTCACGGAAACTGCGGCATTCTGAAGTTGTCAACCTGGCTCTACGAAATATTGCATCTGCGGCTGCTAGAAGAGAGAGATCAGCTAAACGTCCTGGTCGTTCAAAAATCTTGTCAGTTGGTCAGAAGGTGTTAATTAAGTCCCACCATTTGTCTCACAAAGGAAAAGGCTTGTGTCGCAAATTTTTTTTGCTTTATAACGGTCCATATAGAATTCGCAAAATTATACATGATAACACTGTCGAAGTAGAAACTCTTAAATCTCGACGCTCTAAAGGAATACATCATATATCTAACGTAAAAAATTTTGTGGAATGATATACTTTTAAAAATTTTTTTGTGGAATGACATACTTGTGAAAAACTAACAGCTACATGTAAACACGCAGAGAATACAAGGATACCGCGCTGTGTTTTGGCGGCGGCACATGCTCAAAGCAACAGTGAAGTCTGCGCGCCGCACAAGGCAGTCGTTGACCGCGAACAATTGCTTCCTACGTCACGCGCCTACAGCTGATCGAGCGCTCAGTGCGAATGCACTGACAGCCGTAAACAAACATACAGTCTAATTTCTGCGATTAAATTCAGTATAAAGGTATAGTGACTTGATGAATTATGTTATTAACATTCAGTATTTTTCAGGATACGGTTCCATAAAATATTTAAGAACTTCAGGTAAATTCTGTGCGTGTCCGACGTTAAGACGACTTACTATCGAGAAATTTTCAGGAAGAATGTAATTTCGAAGAAGAAACTAATAAACTAAAAAGTGTAACTATTAATTGAGTTTATTTTTCAGGTAACGTATTTCCACTTAGGTACGTACTTTAGACGTAATTTGCTGCTCGCGATTACGTGATTCATACTTTGTGCTAATTTCATGTTCTATGAATTTACTTGTGAAGCGACGTGCTTGCGTACGTTAACTGATGTTGACAATGATTATTAATGAACTGGGTTGTAACTTGTGTATATTATGCATCGCTTGGCGGCACTGCTTTTTCACTGATGTCATATTTTTTTTATTATGTGCCTGCTGTGCTTATTTATTTAAATTATAATTGTAACCTGATTAATTGTGCTGACTGTGTTTATGTATGTAGGTTATACTTTGTGATTTATTTGCTTGCGCTTTCATGTTTACTTATTAAGATTACATATGAACATTTATTTGCTTATGCTGATATGATGCTAATGACATGTTTACTGCTTTACGTATGGATTGCATATTTATACATATCTGTTGTCATAACTACTCTTTAATTTGGTGTATAGAAATGCTGATATACTGTGTACAAACAGAGAGTTTAGGTCACACTATTGGATTAATTATAGATTGTTCGCTTGGCAGAGCCTCGTTGTAAGGATTGTGCTGCATCCACTTGTTGACATTCTGTTCTCTACTGGTATATTTACTCGCTATTGCTTGTTTTGCTTACGCTCAGTGCCTTATATTTTTAAGATAAGAAAATGAACTGCTATAATTCGACGAACAACATTAGTACAAAGAACTTCGTTGAAGTCACATGAGCTGAGGTTTTATGAATGACATACCATTACTAGGTTTAGACCATTAACAGTTATTACAGTGCATTTTTCGTGAGCAATTGAAATAGGAAGTGACACTTGACACAAGAAATACTCCACATGTTTGCTTCTGCCATAATTCTTGATGTGATGTACACACTGTGAAATATTATGATCATTCACACTCCGTTATCGTACTTAATTACTGAGAGTTATTCGAACTAAGTCTGTTAGAGGTCATGTATGCATTTCTTTGTTTATAATTCATAATGAGCAGAAGATTTGGGTCAGATGGATTACACAGAGGTTGTGTGTTGGCAATGTGTCTTCAGATTGTATGGGATGATGAACTGAAGTTTGCATTAGGATTTTATCTGTACTTGTTCAAGGAGACTGACTAGAGGAAAGAGTTGTTGTGGAAGTGAAATGATATTGGTAATAAGGTTCATATGTATCGACGTATAGAAGAGGTATTATTGAGATTATATGAAGTTGATGATTATTGGAGTTTTTGTGGACAAGAGGTAAGGTAAATGCTATTAATGATGAGGTTTATATGTATCGACGTATTGAAGAGGTATTATTGAGGTATTATTGAGATTATGTGATGCTGATGCTTATTGGAGTTTTGGTGTAGAAGAGGTAAAGTAAGTGAGGAGCATATTTTTTTTTTGTTGGTCTTAATGGAACAAGGAGGATGAAGATAGCAGACTAGAACACTAAAGTAGAAGGAAGATAGTCTATACACACACTTTGTTATATCACTAAGCAGTATATACTTTTTTTTGAAGAGAGGAAGTATTTGCATATCTTGACACACTGACAGTTGTTCAGCAACAGTACATTTTGATCTGGCTTGGCAAACATTGGTCTTGACATGATGACTATGACGTTGACTTAACTATTATTGACTGTTATACATTGCTGCCACTACTACTTGATACACATGATGAACATCAGATTTTGACAGAATTACATTTACACAGTTAACACTATTCAATTACACAGTAGTACTTAATGTGGATGAAAGATGAATGAGTGCGTTTTGTGTGTTTTCCTTTCCTAATCCTACCCACCTATCTCCTGAATATTATTTTATTTGTTTGTAGTGGCTTGCACTGACACCCATAAATATTATAGGTTTACTGGTATTTGTGTATTTGTATTAGTTAATATGACAATTATCTGATATCATTTGTGTGTTTATTAGAATTTGTATGTTTAGTGTAAGAGCATTGTAAAAGCATTTGTATGTGTATTCAAACTATTGTTCATGCCTGAACTGTCTGATTAGTGATGGTGAATATTATGAACTGTTACCTGCACTTTTTCAAGTAATGTGTGACACTTAGGAATGATTAATTTCTGCTGATGAACTGTGTGATCAGTGATATTGAATATTATGGACTGTTACTTCTACTTTCTCTACATGATTGGTGCCACTAGGACATGTTTAATTTCTGCTGATGAACAGTGTGATTAGTATGTGTATTCAAACTATTGTTCATGCTTGAACTGTGTGATCAGTGATAGTGAATATCATGGACTGCTCTCTGGACCTGCTCATCATTGCTAGGTGCAACTGATGGACTACTTGTATGGAAATGAAGTCACTTGTTGCTGTCTGCACCTACTTAACATTGCTGGGTGCCTCTGATGGATTGCTTCTACTGAACTAATGTGACTTGTTGCCGTGTGTACCTCTTCAACTTTACTGGGTGCCACAGATGAAGCTACTTCTATGGAAATGATGTCACTTGCCGGTGTCTGCACCTGCCCAACTTTACTGGGTGCCACTGATGGACTCCTTCTACTGAACTAATGCGACTTGTTGCTGTGTGCACCTGCTCAACTTTACTGGGTGCCACAGATGGAACTGCTTCTACTGAAATAATGTCACTTGTTGCTGTCTGCACCTACTCAGCATTGCTGGGTGCCACTAATGGAACTGCTTCTACTGAAATGAAGTCACTTGTTGGTGTCTGCACCTGCTCAACATTACTGGGTGCACAGATGAAGCTACTTCTATGGAAATTATGTCTGGGTGCACAGATGAAGCTACTTCTATGGAAATGATGTCACTTGCTGGTGTCTGCACCTGCTCAACATTGCTGGGTGCAACTGATGGACTGCTTCTACTGAAATGATGTCACTTGTTGGTGTCTGCACCTGCTCAACATTACTGGGTGCACAGATGAAGCTACTTCTATGGAAATTATGTCTGGGTGCACAGATGAAGCTACTTCTATGGAAATGATGTCACTTGCTGGTGTCTGCACCTGCTCAACATTGCTGGGTGCAACTTGTAACCTCCCCCCTCACTTATCGACCTTAATGACAGTGAGAAATTAAACCGCGTGTACCTAATGGAAATTGGGGAAAAGCAATCGTCACCGAAGTTAATCTATCGGTAAAGAGGGAGGAAAGGGTTACATCTAAATGAAAGGAAAAATGCAAATGAAACTGGTGGAAATCAATTTTGAAAAGGGGTAAAGTTAATAAAGAAAGTAAATGTGCGGCCGTTACGTTAACAATTAACTAGCGGTAATTAGATATTTGAGATTTGGGGGAAATCACGGTCGCCAGTCCTAAGGACAATTACTATAGTAACTGAAAAAGAAAGGTTATTACTCATATAATTAGCACTAGAAGCGTGGCAACTGAAGGTTGACACGTGTAGTGTGAAAACTGAAAGTTTGTCAGAAGTAATAAATTTCGCTACACCCTGACTTAATTTAGCAAAAGAATTAATAACCGGAAAATCGAAAGTTAATTTAGTGACTGAAGTTAATAGTGAGCTTTCTTTCTGAAGCACATCGAAATTCAGTAAAATACGGTTAGTCTTGGACTACCTCAACAATCATTTCAAAAACTACTTGAATCTACGCAATTTAGAAATAAGAGATTTAACTTTGAACTTGAATTAAATGATTCTGAACAATTAACAATAGTAAAATTTAGTACGTACCAAGCTGAGCTGCAGTCACAGGTAAGCTAAAATACGGTAACAAAGCTCGCACTCTTAATTCGTGCTTGTGTAATCTGAATATTGTAGCCAGCTATTAATGCCATAATTGAACTTTGAAATTAAAGCAGTGAAAACTAATTATATTATTTTAATGCTGGCGTTTGAATTTCAACGACACTCGGGTTCATTTCGGAAAAGGAAGGGACCCTGCTTGGCAATGCAATTGGGACAATGAGCAACAAAGGTTCATGCTAAGTTGCTGTAATTTTGCGAGGCAAATGGAACAATTTGAAAAGCTGAGGTCTGCCATACAGTTCTGAAACTTTACGTGCGTCCAGTCTTCCTTGTCGGTTGATTGAAGGTTTGAAGCCGTCGGTCGAGGAGGTGGCGACAGTCACTCATTGTCGGCCGTCGCTGTTGCAGAAGCTGGATGTTGGCGCGCCTTCTTCTCGACACGGTCACCAGGCGAAACGGGCTCTTGATGTGCGCCAGCTAATGCTTCCCGTCCGCGACACCATGTCAGAAACTATCATCGCGAGTCGAGCGCAATTACATGCTGCCAAACCCCGAAAGCGCGGCAACTCGCGGGAGCGTCACACAACACACCTGCTCCACTCGCTACTCCAGCCAGACCCCTTCTGCCCAGCCCGCGCTCCACGCGGCAGAGTTAACACTACCAAAGATCCTACACACTTTGATTCTTCACACGACCTATCGATGTAATCGTTCGATAGCAGTTTTCCCTAGGCAAGACCCAGCGTAAAAATACAAATAATATTTACGAAACAAACCAATTATACATCGACATAAATGCATAAATATATATATACAAACAATAAAACAATTACAATATGTAAAGAGACAGAAATGTCGTATCTTGAGGTAACAAAACAAGGAAAAAAATAATAGTACAATAGATGGAAATACGAGGATATGCATTTCCGGCGTTACACGTGCCCCACATTGTCTGAGGATGTTCGTGTAACGTAAACAGACTCAGAAAATGTCCAAAAAAAAAGAAACAGCGGAAATGCATATGCTCAAAACATCAACAAAATTTAGCATTCGTCTAATTAAGCATAAATCAATTTTTAGACCATAATAATTGAGTGGAGACACTCCTAATCGTATTCCACTCTGTCATCTTGCACAAAATAAAACAGGTTGACAACATATTAAAATTCATAGAAAACATAGAAAATGGTTTAGCTATTCTAAAATTGTCAAAATTCCCAACAGTATCAAGAAATGGAATACTATTTACAAAATTAATCAGAGTACATGGTCATAAAAACAGGTAGATCAAAATACGCAAATTAATAATTAATTACATAGAATACACATTTTTACATAACCCTTTCATAATTAATATTCTCGTCATGGGAGTCTATTAAACGCTAAACAAGAAAATAACACACATCAGATCGAAAAAAACATAAATATTGACAGTAGAATTCTTTCAGCTGTCCAGGAAGAAAAACAATTCCGCCTTCCGTACTCGCAAGTACAAAGAATGTCGACAGCGGCCCAAGAGCCAACAGCGGCACAAGAGCCGACAGCGGCTCGCCTCGCCAGTATTGTTGCGCCCGCGTGTGCGGCACGCTTGATCTCACTCGCCCTTGTGACGGCGTTTCCAGAACGTCCGTTTCACTGAATTCTTTAGGAAAAACTCACTCCCGAGTAATCTCAAGGAGTCCCTTAATACTATCACAGTGGATAACTCAACACTGTCCATCATCACACGCATGTACTAGCCTGAAACTTAAAACAGCGTCTAAGTACATCGGCAATGACTAGTAAATCACATATTTATGAAATCTTACAGCTATTTACAAAATCATATTTATATTCCTTAATCTACTGTGACTCAGCTGAAAACTTAAACTAGCAGCTTGGATTTTTCAGTTGATTAGATCATGATTAAATTAATTAAAATTAAATTGATTAATCAAAATTAATTACTTATTAATTACAACTTCTTTAATGACCTTGGTCAGTCAAAAGCATGGCAATCTAGCAAATCGTTAAATCTTACACTCTATTTTACATACTGTATAAATTACCCATTGTGTGGTATTAATCGATCCTAGGTTGGTACAATTTCAAGTCTACAATATTCCGTAAGCATTTGTGTGAGGTATACCAATGACTTTATATGGTCCATTATAAACAAACTTAAATTTAGAGATTTCATGGTCTATCTCGCTCGATTTCTCATGAGCTTTTACAAGTACTAAGTCTCCGATTGCAAACTTAGCAAAACGCGCTTTAGCGTCATGACGACGTATGCGAGCATCAGCTTTTAGCTTCGTTACTTCTCGCAAACGATCTTTTTTCACACCAATACTAATGTTAATCCGTGGAGGGAATTTGATTATCTCTTCCAATTCACTTTCTACACTTTTGTCAATGCCGAAATTCCTCATGTTACGGCAGTTCAAACCCATTCCTACGTCAATGTCATTCGGCCAGTTAACAATGTGTATAGGCTGGTATTGCCTATGCACACCGTCTCCTGCCTCGTCAAAACTAACTACTATTGTTTTATCTTGTGACGTACATGTCAAAGTTTTGCTTTCGCAGTTAATCACTGCACGGTTCTTTAATAGCCAATCTAACCCGATAATTACTTCCGTAGTTAAGTCTGGCACGACGACAAACTCTTGCTCAAATCGTGCCCCACATACCTCGAAGTTGACAAAAATCTGTTTTGTGACCGGTTTACTGGCCTTCCCAGTAGCACCGATAATTTTCACTCCTGTTACTGGCATAACTACGATGCCAGGTCTGTCTTTCAGTAACTCAAATATTTTCCCAGATACAGCACTCAATTCTGCACCGGTGTCAATCAACACGTTTAGTTGTAGGTCGTGCATATTAACAGACACTACTATCTGTCTACACTTGTCCTCGACTGTTTCTTTATTTTCCCACAGTAAATCCTCGTCTATATCCAGGTCATTCCAGAAAAAACCATCCGGCTTTGATCCTAAATCCGATTTATCTGGCGGCTTTTTCAGTCTCTGTTCACATACAGTTTTAATTTCAACACGTCTGTCCTGAGGCTTAGTCTGTAGCTTCGCCTCCAATACCGAAACCTTTTCCTGTAACTCGTCAACTAGTGAGTGTTGCTTTGCTATCGATTCACTAATTGTCACCTTCGTTGATTCCTCTTTGATCAGATTGATCTCATCTGCCAATCTACCTGGAGGAATGTGCCCAGTCGCATCTGAAATTACTTCCTCTGGATCTGCGCAACCCACACTGCTACCGTCTGACCGCATAACGTCAGCTCTAACCTCATACACGCTGAAATCTATGTGCTTTTCTACCAATTGTGTCCGGCTATCACTAAAATTTTCGTAATCTTTCCCCTTAATACTCTCGCAATGTTTAAACTGGAGGTTTGCGTCGGATGGGTCGGCTACTTCTACCACTTCTACCACTGCCGGTTAGGGCCAGAACTTTCCGTTACTCCTTCAACATCTAACTCCTGCGGGACGAAACACGACGAATCTTGCTCGTGCTGCCCATTAACATCAACTATTTCTGGTAAAGTCTGCCGGTTAGGGCCAGAACTTTCAATCACTTCACAAATACTATCTTCCTGTGGGACGAGACGCGGCAAATACTGCGCGCGCTCCCCATAAACCCTTCTCCCATACAGACCCCTATAATCTCTTAGTTCGTCGTATAAGCGACCGAACTGCCTTAACCAGACCTCATCCCTCTCTGCATCCCCTCGCTCAATGACGGACGTTTTATCCGACATCTGATCTTCTCTCAACAATTGCGAATCACTCTTAAACTCAATCTCCAGTTCCGCTGTGGGTATTACAGCTGCCACTTTATGATCGATTTCCGGAACACTACTTAAATTGTTCTCACTGACAGCGAATGTATTTTCTACTGCCGTGTATACAGCTGATCTACTACTTGTGGGCGCACTCTTTTCTCTTAACACTGGCACACTCTCCCGCCGTTGATTATTCCATACGGAATTTTCATAATGACGATACCTGGGTTTCCTCCTGTTATTGGGCCGCCAAAATTTCTCCACGCCCGCTCGGCCCCTCACCGGCGCGGCTAACGATTTCCCTGTCTCGTCCCAGCAGATACGCTCCCCGGATACTGCTGAGGCGGCTGGTCACACCCTCTGGCGTTATTACTATTCTGCGCAGCCCGTATCACGCTAGTATGATACTGGTTTCCGTCATTCCGGTTATTATTCGCATTGTACCGATTGTTATTACGGTCCGAACGATTATTGTTATTGCTGCCATGGTTGCGGTATGCATTATTCCCATGGTTATCGTTGGTGTGGTTGCTGTGGTACCCTTTGTTGTTACCACGGCCTCTACCACTGTCGCGATTATTGCGCCAATTGTCCTCGTCCTCCACTCTTTCCAGGAAATCATTTATTGTCCTGTAATTGCTTCCTACGTAGCGTTTTGTATCATCTGGAAGCTTTTTGTAGAGTTCCCAGACTATTTCGGATTCCGTGCGGCGATCACGCAAATATTCCAACTTGCGGATCCAGCCCTCACAAAACTCCTTCATCGAGCCGCGCGAATTCGCAACGAAAGGCCTCGATACGACAAATTCGCGCCAGACACTTTGCTGTTTTTGCTCTGACCAGTATTCAGCCAGAAACAAATTTTTAAACTCGTCAAAAGTCAGGTTCGTAATGTCGAGGTTTAAGCCCCAACGCTTGGCATCACCAGCCAGCACATCAATAACCGCATTAATTTTTCTCTCATTAGTCCATGATCTGGGTAAAACTCTTTCACAATTTTTAATGAAATCAGTCGGGTGTATACCGCCTTTTTTCAAGGGGTCGAACCGCTCCTCTTTCGTCAACAATTCCGAACTATGTGCACAGATTGGCACATAGCTCTGTTTTTCGTCAAGTTTCTTTTCTAATTCCGACACCCTCGTAATCACTTGGCAAGTGGTTGTCGCAAGCGTTTCCACTTCCCTCTTTTTCTCTTCGCAGGTATTAGCCTGCTTCGTCACTTTGGTATCTACTTCGGATACTAAAGCCTTTAAAGTTTCCACCTTCTTTTGATCCTCTTTTTTCACTAATTGAATTTGTTCCGTCACCTTATTCTCGATGATCGGAGCAACTGCGTCTCCTACGCTTTCCTCGATTCTGCTAATTTCGGAATCAAAACGAGTATTTATGCTCGCAATTTCCGCCTGAACGCCTATCATTTCCTGTTTAAGATTACCGATTTCGGTATTAATCACGACAATATCGTCTTTGATTTTATCAACTTTTGTGTTAACAACTCCAACATTGTTGTTAACAACGTTAATAGCTTTGTTCTGATTGTCTAGCATCCGTTCAAATTTTTCAGACTGAGCTTCTTGCTTGACCGATTGACTCTTGATTTCGTTAATCAAAACGTTCAATAAATCAGTTAAATTCCCGGAAACTACCGGTTTTACTTCCGTAGCGGCTTCCTCTTTAATTGTCCCCCCGTATTCGTCATCAAGGGATTCAGATTTGATTTTCACTTCCGACTCCGAAACATTTTCTAAAGTGTGGAATTCCATTTCTGCTCTTTGTTGCGTTTCGGCGGTCGCATCTTTCATGCTAGCCGCCTGTCCCTGAACAATGGGTACCGCGGTGCGCGTTCCCCACTGTTCGACCGATTGTTCCTTATCCAAGCCTACCAAATTTTGGTAATTGTTGCCTTCACTCATTTTAATAATTTTCAATATAAATGACAAATCTCAAATGTAATTAGGATTACTCCCACTACTTATTCTCGCTGACGTAACGGCCTGTACGTAACCAGTACTTTGTTACGAGATTTGCACAATGCCAAATTCGTGTCCAGAACAACCTCAAATCCAAAGATTGTCCTGTCACCAGGTCGCCACGTGTAACCTCCCCCCTCACTTATCGACCTTAATGACAGTGAGAAATTAAACCGCGTGTACCTAATGGAAATTGGGGAAAAGCAATCGTCACCGAAGTTAATCTATCGGTAAAGAGGGAGGAAAGGGTTACATCTAAATGAAAGGAAAAATGCAAATGAAACTGGTGGAAATCAATTTTGAAAAGGGGTAAAGTTAATAAAGAAAGTAAATGTGCGGCCGTTACGTTAACAATTAACTAGCGGTAATTAGATATTTGAGATTTGGGGGAAATCACGGTCGCCAGTCCTAAGGACAATTACTATAGTAACTGAAAAAGAAAGGTTATTACTCATATAATTAGCACTAGAAGCGTGGCAACTGAAGGTTGACACGTGTAGTGTGAAAACTGAAAGTTTGTCAGAAGTAATAAATTTCGCTACACCCTGACTTAATTTAGCAAAAGAATTAATAACCGGAAAATCGAAAGTTAATTTAGTGACTGAAGTTAATAGTGAGCTTTCTTTCTGAAGCACATCGAAATTCAGTAAAATACGGTTAGTCTTGGACTACCTCAACAATCATTTCAAAAACTACTTGAATCTACGCAATTTAGAAATAAGAGATTTAACTTTGAACTTGAATTAAATGATTCTGAACAATTAACAATAGTAAAATTTAGTACGTACCAAGCTGAGCTGCAGTCACAGGTAAGCTAAAATACGGTAACAAAGCTCGCACTCTTAATTCGTGCTTGTGTAATCTGAATATTGTAGCCAGCTATTAATGCCATAATTGAACTTTGAAATTAAAGCAGTGAAAACTAATTATATTATTTTAATGCTGGCGTTTGAATTTCAACGACACTCGGGTTCATTTCGGAAAAGGAAGGGACCCTGCTTGGCAATGCAATTGGGACAATGAGCAACAAAGGTTCATGCTAAGTTGCTGTAATTTTGCGAGGCAAATGGAACAATTTGAAAAGCTGAGGTCTGCCATACAGTTCTGAAACTTTACGTGCGTCCAGTCTTCCTTGTCGGTTGATTGAAGGTTTGAAGCCGTCGGTCGAGGAGGTGGCGACAGTCACTCATTGTCGGCCGTCGCTGTTGCAGAAGCTGGATGTTGGCGCGCCTTCTTCTCGACACGGTCACCAGGCGAAACGGGCTCTTGATGTGCGCCAGCTAATGCTTCCCGTCCGCGACACCATGTCAGAAACTATCATCGCGAGTCGAGCGCAATTACATGCTGCCAAACCCCGAAAGCGCGGCAACTCGCGGGAGCGTCACACAACACACCTGCTCCACTCGCTACTCCAGCCAGACCCCTTCTGCCCAGCCCGCGCTCCACGCGGCAGAGTTAACACTACCAAAGATCCTACACACTTTGATTCTTCACACGACCTATCGATGTAATCGTTCGATAGCAGTTTTCCCTAGGCAAGACCCAGCGTAAAAATACAAATAATATTTACGAAACAAACCAATTATACATCGACATAAATGCATAAATATATATATACAAACAATAAAACAATTACAATATGTAAAGAGACAGAAATGTCATATCTTGAGGTAACAAAACAAGGAAAAAAATAATAGTACAATAGATGGAAATACGAGGATATGCATTTCCGGCGTTACAAACTGATGGACTGCTTCTACTGAAATGATGTCACTTGTTGGTGTCTGCACCTGCTCAACATTGCTGGGTGCAACTGATGGACTGCTTCTACTGAAATGATGTCACTTGTTGGTGTCTGCACCTGCTCAACATTGCTGGGTGCAACTGATGGACTGCCTCTACTGAAATGATGTCACTTGTTGCTGTCTGCACCTACTCAACATTGCTGGGTGCAACTGATGGACTGCTTCTGCTGAAATGATGTCACTTGTTGGTGTCTGCACCTGCTCTCAACATTGCTGGGTGCAACTGATGGACTGTTTCTGCTGAAATTATGGCACTTGTTGGTGTTTGCACCTGTGACCATTGCTGGGCTGGAATTATCAACTATTTGTTTTTTTTAATAATTAAAAGTATTTTACGTGAACATTTGTATAAACTGATTTTTTGTGTATTGTGTAAACTATTATGTAAAGTCATATGTATGAAAAAATTTGTATTGCTTACTGTATTTCATATATTAGGTTATTGAAAGGTCAGTGCAAAGCCAAAATTTTAACTAATTATGTGATATTTAGGTATTAATATTATCTTTTATTTTTGTCTGTATTTTTGTGGACGAATTTGGTGGTATTTTCACCACCAATGCTGGCAAAAATACCATCAAATTCTGGCCTGTGGAGGAGGGGCATATGAAAGGTGGCTACACTGAGCCACTGCGCCAGAGATTGCGCCAAAGAGTACTATTAAGCCGCCTCCACAGTGCTTGTTAAGAGCTCGTAGAGGACAGTGCTTGTTGAGAGCTCGTAGTAGTCAGTGCCTGTCGAGGTCTCGTGGTAGTCTGTGTTGAGATGTTGTAGCAGAGAGTGATTATTGAGAGGTAGCGGCAGGCAGTTCTTGCCGAGA
This sequence comes from Schistocerca piceifrons, assembly GCF_021461385.2. Classification (NCBI taxonomy): domain Eukaryota; kingdom Metazoa; phylum Arthropoda; class Insecta; order Orthoptera; family Acrididae; genus Schistocerca; species Schistocerca piceifrons. The sequence continues at coordinate 314,252,561 of NC_060139.1, read as the reverse complement.
TGTGCTAGTGGGCACTGCTTGTCGTGAAGTCGGAGTGGATATGTGGTAGTAGGGAGTGTTTGTTCCATGTTTTATCCAGTTATTTGATGGGAGAGATCGCAGATGTTATTCTAATGAAGATATTGTAATGATCAGAGTGCATTTCGTCAATATATATGAAGGTAAAATATTGCGTGTTTTTTTTATTATTTCCATGTTTTAAATAATGTGTCATTACAGGTTCAGTCAACAAGCATCTGGCTTGTGTTCTTGTCTTAGAGTGTAATTCTGGTTTTCTTGAGTAATTACGGTATTTTTATTTCCTTTAGTTACTTCAGTATAAATGGTATTTAAAATTTCTTGTCTTGTTGAAGAAGAACCGTGCCAGATGTGTACGTTGAGTCACACTCCCACACACAGAACAGTTACTCTTGTGCTTATTGGTTTCGTAGATTTTATAGTTGCTGGGGACTTAATTAATTAACTGTGTTTACGAAAATTTTCTTTCATTGTTTGTTGCAGTCAGATTGCGTAATAATTCTAGTCAGGGCCAACCGTTTACGACAATAGCGTAATCGGACAGACAGCTACTAAAAAATCTAAAAATATTTTCAATTATATTTAATTAAGCCCCCATGCACTATTAATCTCGTGAAATCTAACACTCGTCATGTAACATGAAAACAATGTAAAGAGGGAAAGAATAAACACCATAATACCAACCAATTTAGTGTAGCACCCGCCATGGTTACATGTCGAAGAATGTAGGTGAGCAGTAAAGTAAGTTGAGGCAACGTTAACCTACGTCACCTAGGACTTATGGAAAAACTAGGAAGCTACAAAAAACTAACGACATCTGTATTGTTTAAAGAATAGTAACTGCACGGTTGTAGTGCAGCCTAGAAAAGTGACGCTACCTCTCTTGCATTCTTCACCACTGGTGTACGTTGACCATCTCTGTGACACTTCCGTGCTTACTGAATGAACGAGTGACGGAACGCGTCGTCTTCTTTGGATCTCCATCAGTCCTATCTGGTATGGATCCCATATTGACGAGCAATATTCAAGTATTGGTCCAACAAATGTTTCTAAGCCAGCTCCTTAGCTGATAGACTACATTTTCTGAGGATTCTTCCAATGAATTTCATTCTCGCATCTGCCTTAATCGCTATTAATTTTACACTAATGGCCATTAAAATTGCTGCACCACGAAGATGACGTGCTACAGACGCGAAATTTAACCGTCAGGAAGAAGATGCGGTGATATGCAAATGATAAGCTTTTCAAAGCATTCACACAAGGTTACCGCCGGTGGCGACACCTACAACGTGCTGACATGAGGAAAGTTTCCAACCGATTTCTTACACACAAACAGCAGTTGACCGGCGTTGCCTGGTGAAACGCTGTTGTGATGTCTTGTGTAAGGAGGCGAAATGCGTACCACCACGTTTCCGACTTTGATAAAGGTCGGATTGTAGCCTATCGCGATTGCGATTTATCGTATCGCGACATTGCTGCTCGCGTTGGTCGAGATCCAATGACTGTTAGCAGAAAATGGAATCGCTGGTTTCAGGAGGGTAATACGGAACGCCGTGCTGGATCCCAACGGCCTCGTATCACTAGCAGTCGGGATGACAGGCATCTTATCCGCAACGCTCTAACGGATCGTGCAGCCACGTCTCGATCCCTGAGTCAACAGATGGGGACGTTTGCAAGACAACAACCACCTGCAAGAACAGTTCGACGACGTTTGCAGCAGCATGGACTATCAGCTCGGAGACCATGGCTGCGGTTACCCTTGACGCTGCATTACAGACAGGAGCACCCGCGATGGTGTACTCAACGACGAACCTGGGTGCACGAATGGCAAAACGTCAATTTTTAGGATGAATCCAGGTTCTGTTTACAGCTTCATGATGGTCGCATCCGTGTTTGGCGACATCGCGGTGAACGCACATTGGAAGCGTGTATGCGTCATCGCCATACTGGCGTATCACCCGGTGTGATGGTATGGGATGCCACTGGTCACACGTCTGGTCACCTCTTGTTCGCATTGACGGCACTTTGAACAGTGGACGTTACATTTCAGATGTGTTCCGACCCGTGGCTCTATCCTTCATTCGATCCCTGCGAAACCCTATATTTCAGCAGGATAATGCACGACCGCATGTTGCAGGTCCGGTACGGGAGTTTCTGGATACAGAAAATGTTCGCCTGCTTCCCTGGCCAGCGCATTCTCCAGATCTCTCACCAACTGAAAACGTCTTGTCAATGCTGGCCGAGCAACTGGCTCGTCACAATACGCCAGTCACTACTCTTGAACTGTGGTATCGTGTTGAAGCTGCATGGGCAGCTGTACCTGTACACGCCATCCAAGCTCTGTTTGACTCAATGCCCAGGCTTATCAAGGCCGTTATTACGGCCAGAGGTGGTTGTTCTGGGTACTGATTTCTTAGGATCTACGCACCCAAATTGTGTGAAAATGTAATCACATGTCAGTTCTAGTATAATATATTTGTCCAATGAATACCCGTTAATTATCTGCATTTCTTCTTGGTGTAGCAATTTTAATGGCCAGTAGTGTATGTGGTCGTTCTATTTCAGATGGCTCCGCCCGCTAACTTCTAGGTATTTTATGGAAGTAACTGCTTCCAGTGATTGTTCTGCAGTTTTTTCATGACAGAATAAAGGGTATTTTAGTGTATGTATACGCAATACGTTACATTTGTTTTTGTTGAGGGTCAACTGCCCTTCCCTGGGCCAAGTGTCGATACTCTGCAGGTCTCTTTCCACTGTCGCGACTTCTGTGTACACAACAACATCGTTCCCAAAATGCCTCACGGAACTTCCGACATTATCTATTAGGTCATTTGTATATATAACGATAAGTAATGGTCCTCTAACGCTGCCGTGGGGCACTCCCGAAGTTACTGTTACGTCCGAAGATCTCTCTCCGTTCAGAATGGCATGCTATGTTCTATCCATTACTTGTACCTGGATGTCAGGCGCAGATGTGAGTGGGTTACGTTGTGATTGGCTCACAATATGATGATCCTCCGCTGTGACGGTCAGACGTGGTCGATGTAAACCCTGACGACTAGTATGCCAGCCTCACGATCCCATATAGTCTAACGTCGAGCAGCTGTCACATCCGAATGCCTTACAAACCTGGGTAGTACACGATTCACCCAGCCGGCCAAATGGTGACTCGCAATGAGACACCTTTCAAACTCTGTCAGGTTCTGATAAAGCTATCTAACACGAGTTCGCGACATCTCCCTGTCCCACACAGTGATCACTCCGTGTGACCCAGTTATTTGTAGATAAAATGTGCGTCGAAAGAAAGAACAAAATAGATCTCTTTGCTACTATTTCATTCGTGAATTGTGCACGGCAAGAACAACTACCTGTAAATTAGCGAATCAGGTAGAACTTTTGGTTGTTTCGTCATGATCATTTTGTGAGGTGTATTTTGAAGGAAGTTACGATGCTTGACCGTTTTTGCATCATACGCACCTGGAACGAAATCAGTAAACTTCTCTGCGATTCTGTCACGACTCAGTGTTGTTGTTGTTGTTGTGGTCTTCAGTCCTGAGACTGGTTTGATGCAGCTCTCCATGCTACTCTATCCTGTGCAAGCTTCTTCATCTCCCAGTACCTACTGCATCCTACATCCTTCTGAATCTGCTTAGTGTATTCATCTCTTGGTCTCCCTCTACCATTTTTACCCTCCGCGCCGCCCTCCAATACCAGATTGGTGATCCCTTGGTGCCTCAGAACATGTCCTACCAACCAATCCCTTTTTCTCGTCAAGTTATGCCACAAACTCCTCTCCACTTCTATTCAATACCTCCCCATTAGTTATGTGATCTACCCAACTAGTCTTCAGCATTCTTCTGTAGCACCACATTTCAAAAGCTTCTATTCTCTTCTTGTCCAAACTATTTATCGTCCATATTTCACTTCCATGGCTACACTCCATACAAATACTTTCAGAAACGGTTTCCTAACACTTGAATCTATACTCGATGTTAAGAAATTTCTCTTCTTCAGAAACGCTTTCCTTGCCATTGCCAGTCTACATTTTATATCCTCTCTACTTCGACCATCATCAGTTATTTAGCTCCCCAAATAGCAAAACTCCTTTTCTACTTTAAGTGTCTCATTTCTTAACATAATTCCCTCAGCATCACCCGACTTAATTCGACTACATTCCATTATTCTCGTTTTGCTTTTGTTGATGTTCATCTTATACCCTCCTTTCAAGACACTGTCCATTCCGTTCAACTGCTCTTCCAAGTCCTTTGCTGTCTCTGACAGAATTACAATATCATCGGCGAACCTCAAAGTTTTTATTTCTTCTCCATGGATTTTAATACCTACGCCGAACTTTTCTTTTGTTTCCTTTATTGCTTGATCAATATACAGATTGAATAACATCGGGGATAGGCTACAACCCTGTCTCACTCCCTTCCCAACCACTGCTTCCCTTTCATACCCCTCGACTGGTATGACTGCCATCTGCTTTCTGTACAAATTGTAAATAGCCTTTCACTCCCTGTATTTTACCCCTGCCACCTTCAGAATTTGAAAGAGAGGCTTCCAATCAACATTGTCAAAAGCTTTCTCTAAGTCTACAAATGCTAGAAACGTAGGTTTGCCTTTCCTTAATCTTTCTTCTAATATAAGTCGTAAGGTCAGTATTGCCTCACGTGTTCCAACATTTCTACGGAATCCAAACTGATCTTCCCCGAGTTCCGCTTCTACCAGTTTTTCCATTCGTCTGTAAAGAATTCGCGTTAGTATTTTGCAGCTGTGACTTACTAACTGATAGTTTGGTAATTTTCACATCTGTCAACACCTGCTTTCTTTGGGATTGGAATTACGGTATTATATTGTTCTTGAAGTCTGAGGGTATTTCGCCAGTCTCATACATCTTGCTCACCAGATGGTAGAGTTTTGTCAGGACTGGCTCTCCCAAGACTGTCAGTAGTTCTAATGGAATGTTGTCTACTCCGAGGGCCTTGTTTCGACTCAGGTCTTTCAGTGCTCTGTCAAACTCTTCACGCAATATCATATCTCCCATTTCATCTTCATCTACATCCTCTTCCATTTCCATAATATTGTCCTCAAGTACATCGCTCTTGTATAGGTCCTCTATATACTCCTTCCACCTTTCTGCTTTCCCTTCTTTGCTTAGAACTGGGTTTCCATCGTAGCTCTTGATATTCATCCAAGTGGTTCGCCTTTCTCCAAAGGTCTCTTTAATTTTTCTGTAGGCAGTATCTATCTTACCCCTAGTGAGATAAGCCTCTACATCCTTACATTTGTCCTCTATCCATCCCTGCTTAGCTATTTTGCACTTCCTCTCGATCTCATTTTTGAGACGTTTGTATTCCTTTTTGCCTGCTTCATTTACTGCATTTTTATATTTTCTCCTTTCATCAATCAAATTCAATATTTCTTCTTTTTACCTATTTAATACTCTGCTGCCTTCACTATTTCATCCCTCAAAGCTACCCATTCTTCTTCTACTGTATTTCTTTCCCCTATTCCTGTCAATTGTTTCCTTATGCTCTCCCTGGAACTCTGTACAACCCCTGGTTCTTTCAGTTTATCCAGGTCCCATCTCCTTAAATTCCCACCTTTTTGCAATTTCTTCAGTGTTACATAGGATCCCGTAAATAGAAGCCCGGCAAGTGTATGGTCTGCCGCACTCTGCCGCAGAATACAATTTAGCACTAAACAGTACAGTGGCACACCTGTGAATATTTCACGTCCGTACCCTTGCTAGGAACATTTTAGAGGAATAACAGCTCAAGACATCGGTTCCTTGTAAATCTACATAGGGAAAGGGAGTCAAATGCATTGGTATGCCGACTTCGTGTACCACTGTTTGTATTTATGAACGTAAGAACTACAGTAATGCTGTTGTGAAGAAAAGAAATGAGACTCCTTTCTCCAGTGAAAGTTAAGGAACTACTTGCGATGCTCCAAAACGTACAAAATTGCAATATTTGGCCATGACGTAAATAGATTCTGTCGGCTAGTGGAAGTCTTATGGTAGCAATAAAAAAATCGGAAACAAAAAGGAAATCGCCTTCGCGTTCTGAAAAATATAAAAGATCAAGTCTGGAACAAGGTTTTATCTTTTTCAAAACATTTTTCAAAACGAAGAAATGGGAATGGGAAACCGATCTTTGTACACGGGAGGAAATGTCCTGACTGACTGATTGACTCATAATTTCCCAGACCAAACCGCTAAGGAGAGAAACTTGAAACTTGCAGAAGTTACTGTAGGCGCCTTTGACGAAGGGATTTTTCGAAATTTCGCCCCTAAGGTGGGTGAAATAGATAGTGAAACGTTTTTTTGGAAATATGTCTCTATTAATGGAATTTCGAAACTAGAACTACGGAAATTGATATTTGGTTTCTCGATTAGAAATAAAGCGGCACGTGTTCCAGCATTTTTGGAAATTTTACGCGTATGGTGGTGAAGTAGTGGGTGAAAGTTTATTTAAATAAATCATCATTAATAACCACTAAAACATTTTAAAGCTACATCTATGTAAACTGATATTTGACTTCTACAGAAATATGTTATGGGATGAAAGTTTTATGGAAATATCACCGTAACAGCTAAAAAGGTAGGATTAACAAAGACCTCCGACTCCAGCCACCAGAATCGCTGTTTGGTCAGTAGTTCATTCGGAAAAGATTATGTCTTAATCAGTGTGAAAAGTTCAGAATACGGATCAGTTTGCGAACAACATAAAAACTCGATTCAAGGAAAACAAAAACAAAAAAGTAATAATATATCTATGCAGACCATGGCGTCCACACGAGGGAAGCGGCGGGCGCTAAGCTAGTATTGCATATACGGGGTGAGTCACTAACTATTGCCACCAAGAAAGAAAGGATGATAGGAGCTGAAAAGTTTGTGGGATAAAAATTGCGTGAGACAACAGGGGCCATAATATGTTGTTGGTTTTTTGTTGCTAGGTGTGGTCGCTTGAGAGATATGAAGGTGACCTGTGGTTTTTAAATGGCATGCTATAGTTTGGTACTTATTTTCTGATAGCGGATATTGAGACGAATCCAATGATATGTAACAGTAAGGTCTTTGAAGGTCAACTAACGTAAAAAAGGTGGCATGAACGTCCATTTACAGAAGGTGTTCGAAGTGATGACTATTGGTATCAATGCAGTGCTGCAATCTTCTTATCATGGATTGAGTGGTATTCCATATCACTTCAGCACTTATCGAAGCACATGCTCTGAAAATTCTCTCTCGTATATCATGCAAACAGTAAATATTCGCTGAATACGGCGTATCCATCTAACGTGCCATTGACATGTAAACACCATTCGACGGTTTCGCAATACAACACTAATAGGAACGGTAAGACCAGGATCGTCGAATCAAGCGAATGTGAATGATGTATGTTACATGACGAGAACAGCTCGATATGCTTCTCATTACGGAGAATGCCAACGAAATTCAGTGAGAGCTAGAGACTTATACACTGAAATATATCCTCAACGTATTCGCCTTACACGTCGTACATTTAAATATGTGTCGTGGCCGGCTCGTTCGCAAGACTTGACGCCTCTGGATTTTTTCTTGTGGGGATTCGTAAAAGACATTGTTTATAAAGTCGTTTCAACTACACCTGAAGATATGCGAGAGAGAGTTGTCAGAGCATGTATTTCGATAAGTGCAGATGTGATATGGAATACCACTCAATCCACGATAAGAAGATTGCAGGGCTGCATTGATACCAATGGTCATCACTTCGAACCCCTTCTGTAAATGGACGTTCATGCCACCTTTTTGACCTTCGTTGACCTTCAAAGACCTTACTGTTACACATCATTGGATCCGTCTCGATAGCCGCTATCAAAAAATAAGTACCAAACTATAGCAATCCCATAAAAAAAAACAAAGTTGACCTTCATATCTCTGACGCGACCCCACCTAGCAACAAAAAACCAACGCCATATTATGGCCCCCGTTGTCCTATGCAACTTTTGTCCCACAAACTTTTCAGCTCCTATCATACTTTAGGAGTTATGCTAGGTGGCAATAGTTAGTGACTCACCCTCTATAATTTACACACACTACCGAGCGGGGTGGCGCAGTGGTTAGACACTGGACTCGCATTCGGGAGGACGACGGTTCAATCCCGCGTCCGGCCATCCTGATTTAGGTTTTCCGTGATTTCCCTAAATCACTCCAGGCAAATGCCGGGATGGTTCCTCTGAAAGGGCACGGCCGACTTCCTTCCCCATCCTTCCCTAATCCGATGAGACCGATGACCACGCTGTCTGGTCTCCTTCCCCAAACACCAACCAACCAACCAATTTACACACACATTAGGCTAAACAGAGACTGGTCATTGTTACCAAAAGTTCACTTTACAACTGCGCTTAAACATAGGGTAGTATTTTCAATAGTCCCGGTGTATTGTTACCCAAGGTTGTAGAAACGTGAATATATTCGTAGTATGCCGCGCGGGTTAGCCGCACGGTCTAGGGCGCCTCGTCACGGTCCGTGCGGCTCTCCCCGTCGGAAGTTCGAGTTCTCCCTCGGTCATGGGTGTATGTGTTGTCCATAGCGTAAGTTAGTTTAAGTTAGATTAAGTATTGTGTAGGCTTATGGACCAGTGACCTTGAGCTCAGCATTTTGGCCCCATAAGACCTTACCACAAATTTCCTAATCGTAGTACTACGTGTATTACACGCAACAAGTTAGATACAGCTTAATCAAATTGCCCTACCACTAACACGAATCAAGTATGGCGTCTGGGTATCAACGGCTCGATGACAAATACCGAGGTACTCACCTGGAGACATCAGGGTGGTGGTTCTAACAACTGACATCTGTCCTATTTTCTGTTATTTTTCCTTCTGAATCATCAAACAATTTACTGATATTTCCATTTCACTAAAATGTTAATTTAATTTAAACAAGTAAAAAGCAGCTTCAACAACAACAACAAAAAAGAAAGGTAAAATAAATAGTCGGCCTGCACGTGATGGACCCGGGCAATGGTGCGTGTGGATGCAGGGATTGGCAGTTGTCAACTTTGTCTCCTACAAACTTGGCGAACAGACGCAACAAAGAGAACAAAACCGACCCACAATGAGAAATTAGGTAACGAGTCCTATACCGAGCAGCATGTTGCAAAAGTAAGTATCTGTGCAGCTGTAGTATCCATTATAATAAACAAATATCACAGTATCGTAAAAATAACGTTATAACTCTGCCGTTATGTTGCCAGTCGAATTTAGTATCCAGAAATAGAAAAAAAGAAGAAACGATAATATAATGAACACAAAAAACAAATAAATACTCGAATGAGACTGAATGCAAAATCTCAAAAATATGAAACGTCTACTATATCACAGCAGTTTATTACATCATGATCACTTCGTGAGATTTATGTAAAAGGAAACACTGTGATGCTTGACTGTTTGTCGGGCGTACGCTTCTGGAATTGTGTCAGTAGTCTTCTTCGTGATGCACTACGCCTCTCTTGAGCCTCTGCCACTGTAATTTAACAAGTATTTCGATGTCGCTCTCGCGCTTACCGAACCAACCAGCGGCGAACCCCCGTGATCTTCTTTGGAGCTTCCCTATCTCCTATTAATTCAACGCCTATATAAGACAACAAGTGTTTGGATTAGTTGTTAGATCGGTTACTGCTGCTACAATGGCAGGTTATCAAGATTTAAGTGAGTTTGAACGTGCTGTTATCGTCGGCGCACGAGCGATGGGACATAGCATCTCAGAGGCAGCGATGAAGTGGGGATTTTTCCAAACGACGATTTTACGAGTGTACCTTGAATATGAGGAATCCGGTAAAACATCAGATCTCCGACATCGATAAGGCCGGAAAAAGATCCTGCAAGAAAGGGACCAACGTGACGGAAGTGCAACCCTTCCGCAAACTGCTGCAGATTTCAGTGTTGGGCCATCAACAACTGTCAATGTGCGAACCATTCAACGAAACGCTATTGATGTGGGCTTTCGCAGCCGAAGGCCTACTGGTGTAATCTTTGATGACTGCACGACACAAATCTGTGCGCCTCGCCTGGGCCCTGGGCCCGTCAAAACCGACGTTGGACTGATGATGACTGACAAGTTGTATCGAGCGGATGGACGTATGCGGGTATGTAGACAACCTCATGAATCCATGGACCCTGCATATCAGCAGGGGACTGTTCAAGCTGGTAGAGGCTCTGTAATGGTAAGGGGCGTGTGCAGTTTGGGTAATATGTGACCCCTGATAAGTCTAGATACGATTCTGACAGGCGACACGTACGTAAGCATCCTGTCTGATAACCTGCATCCATTCATGTCCATTGTGCAATTCCAGCAGAAATAAATGTGAAAAAACTGAACAATGTTGCTGCGTTGAGGAAGTGGGGCCTAGACATGAAATATCGAGGAAAGAAAATGTGTCGTGAATGTATAGATAACAACACTTTTTCCGTTTGACTGCTGATTTATGTCAAATGGCGGTGGCGTTATTTAGAGAACTGAGTAATACATGCTGTCACATCAGCTTATCGCTGGAAGGGGAGACGAAGAAATATTTCGTGATGTCAGTGAATATCGGAGTATGCTGAGAGAAGCAATCACAAACGCCCGACGGAAAGAAGGCCTGTATGATATGGAAAGGGAAAAGGAAAGAACGCCTACACCAAAACACACCTAGGATCAGACGGAATTACAGGAAAAGGCGTAATTAAAGTACTCCGTTAATTTTGAATTGATGTTTGTCCATGATACTACAAATGTTATTAGATGTCTAAATCTGTATGATTCTTGTGTTAGACACTAATCTTTTTGTACTATTTTCACATTCACTTGCAGCACTACCTATTTCCTAATATAAAAGACGACTAAATCTTGCATGTCGCTGTCGTACAACATTTATGTGGGACAGTTGTATTTTATATATCCAGGCAATAGCAAACTAGGTTGTAATAGGATTATAAGAAAATTACAACTGTTCGTTTCATATTAGTATTTACTGTCACTAACGTAGTTTCGTAAGACGTATAAAAATGTGTCATTCTGAAGGTTTGTGAATTGTGGCAAGTGTAAGAAAATGTACTTTCCATAACGTGATAGTGATGGAGAACTTTTGGTATTGTTTTTTTGATGGACCAAAAAAAAGAAATATTGCTCGGTGGACAAGGAAAAACAGCTAAAACAAATCATTTAGAACAACTAATCCCAAGTCAAGAGTAAGAAAATTTTTGTTGCAATCATTGCATCAACTGAAATTATTTTAAGAACTTATCGACACGGTAAAATGGATTCCGATCAGCACAAATGATTATAATTACAAGTTACGGGGCAATTTTTGATATTATAAGGAATACAAACTACATATAGAGAAAATAGCTCATACAGTGTCACATGCATCTGTTTCTTTGACTTCATAATTGTAGATTTCATCTTAATATACTGAAATGTAGTTACGTTTTACTACTGGTCAAATGTTTAATTGGAGTGAAAACAACACTCTCTAAATCACAGAATGGACTTTTGTCGGAGTTTTCATAGTAAAAGAAAGAGAAACAGACAAAGGGGATATCAAACTGACCAGCGTGAGGCCTAGTTTTGCAAAAAAATATTCAATTGCTTGATGGTGAACACGCTTATGTGAGGGGAAATCTCACAATGCATTTTTTTCCCGGATTTTAGTAGCCAAATGAAGAGTGGCATATGGAAAAATAAAACATCAAAGTGACCAAACTGAGGACTAATTTTGCAAAACAATATTTAATGGCTTGAAAGTAATCAGGGTAATTAAGATAAACTTAGTGATTTGAGAGAAAAGTGAAATACTTCGTGAACAGGTGCTGCTAGCTATGTACATAGAATGCTAAAAAGTTCATCTGTTTAAGACTTAGCTAATTCGCGGACGAAAAGTTACATTAGTGTAAAAATTGTGGAATTCTTACTTTCACGTTGAAAAAAATAAATATCAAATTACAACCTAAACTGAAACTCCTCTTCTTTCTCTTGATCTATATGAGCTTAATATTAATAGAGTATCGATATTTAAATGGATTGTATTTCATGCTTTCTGAACAAAATCTGAAAATCTAAAGAATTTTTACAAAACCTGTCAGATGTTTTGTGAAATGACTCGTCTAAAATAGAAAACGAAATACAGTGGAGAAACATTTGGCGCGCCTCATTTGCTGTACGTTACTTCGAGCATCATTCAAAGGCGCAGCAAATGTTTCTCCAATCTATTTAATTTCTATCTTTTAGACAAGACACAAAACATTTGACTGTTTTTTTTCAATTTTTTACTGTCCGGAATAACGTATATGTTTGTTAGAAAGTAAAAGAGCTTTCTAGTGGTAAGTGCACAAAGCAGAATAACACGCAACATAACGCCTGACCTTCTTCAGCTGAGCGTATCTTTTGTGAAAAACTGACCAAAGAAATGTCTGCCGAGAGTAAAGAAACAATTTAACGGTGCTTTACAGATACCGCCAAAAATGTCAAAAACTGAATTATGTTTATGCTGAGAGGTATGTTCCTGAACAGTTTTCGGCGTGGCATATATTAATTAATTCCGCATGATTGTGGCTTTCCGCTAGTAAAAGGCAAGAGTCGTTGTGGCTGGAGGACTCATTGGTCGGGGAATGTTGTTGACAGTAATGCTGCAAGAGCACAGACAGAGCTAACAGGATAACGAGGGGAGTAACGAACCAAACTCCTTTAGAAAATATTAGTCTGCTTCCAGATATGATCAATTAACGTGTGATAAGAGTACAGCAAGAGCCGACAATTGCGAGAATTATCGCACAATCAGCTTAGCAACTCATTCATCCGAATTACTGACAATGATAATATACACAAGAATGAAAGAGAAAACTGAGACTCTGTTAGGAGACGATCAGTTTAGCTTTAGGAAAGGTAAAAGCACCAGAGGCAGTTCTCACGTTGTTGTTGACAGTAGAAACAACACTGAAGAAAAATAAAGATACGTTCATGGATTTGTCGACCTGGAAAAAGCGTTCGACAGTGTAAAATGGTTCAAGATGTTCGAAATTCTGAGAAAAACTGGGGTAAGCCGTAGGGAAAGGCGGGTAATATACAGTATGTATAGAAGAACCAAGAGGGAATAGTAAGAATGGAAGACTGAGAACGAAGTGCTCGAATTGAAAACGGTGTAAGAGAAGGATGCAGTCTTTCATCCTTGCTGTGAAATCTGTATATCGAAGAAGCCATGGGGTAAATAAAGGTGCAACAGTGGGATTGAAATTCAGTGTGAAAGGATATCAGTGATAAGATTCGCTGACGACATTGCTATCCTCGGTGAAAGTGATGAAGAATTGCGAGATGTGTTGAATGAATTGAACAGTCTGATGATACAGAATATGGATTGAGAGTAAATCGAAGAAAGACCAAGGTAATGAGAGGTAGCAGAAATAAGAAAAGTTACTAACTTAACATCACAATTGAGAATCACGAATCTGCCTAGTCAGAAAAATAACGTATGACGGACACAGCAAGGACATGAAAAGCAGACTAGCAATGGCGAAAAAGGCATTCCTGGCCAAGAGAAGTCTGCTAGGTTCAAATGGCTCTGAGTACTATGGGGCTTAACTGCTGAGGTCATCAGTCCCTAGAACTTAAAACTACTTAAACCTAACCAAACTAAGGACATCACACACATTCATGCCCGAGGCAGGATTCGAACCCGCGACCGTAGCGGTCGTGCGGTTCCAGACTGTAGCGCCTAGAACCGCTCGGCCACTCTGGCCGGCGAAGTCTGCTAGTATCAAACATAGTTGAGGAAAAATTCCTGAGAATGTAATTTGAAGCATAGCATTGTATGGTACTGAGACATGGAACAGAAGAGAATCGAAGCCTTTGAGATGTAGTGCTACAGAAGAATGTTCAAAATTAGGTGGACGGATAAGGTAAGGAATGCGGAGATTCTCTGCAGAATCGGCGACGGAAAGAACATATGGAAGACACTGACAAGAAGAACAGACAGGATGATAGAACATCTATTAAGGCACCAGTGGGTAGCATCCGTGACACTAGAGGGAGCTGTAGAGGTAAAAACTGTAGAAGAAGACAGAGATTGGAATACATCCAACAAATAATTGAGGACATGGGGTGCAATTGCTACTCTGAGATTAAAAGGTTGTCAGGGAGAGGAATTAGTAGCGGGCCGCATCAAACCAGTCAGAAGACTAATTAAACCCCAAATCTGCAAGGCTGTAAGCTATGCTGATGACACAATTTTCGTCAGCTGGGACCGTGGTATGCAAACTACTACAAACGGTAGTTAAATCTATTATAATTCTCCGTCAAGTTATCTTACTGCAAATAAGCTACTCGTAAATAAAGAGAAGACAGTGGCAATGCAATTTATGCTTAGCTACAGTCAGAACATAAATAGAGCTCTTACTACACCTCCATTGGCCCTTAGCTACACAAACAAACGCAGATTTTTCAATATAAGTGTTGACGAACACCTGCCATTGGGAGAACTTATGGAACATATTTATCAGAAAATCAGTACGAAGGGTATCAGCTTCCTGGACCATGATAGCTTGAGACAAATATACTTAGGGATGATACATTCACATTTTCAGTCTGGTACTGAGACATTGGGTGGGCCACCCGTCTATACAGACAGGCTCTCCAGACTACAAAACAAGGCAATAAGAGTGGTACCCAAAGTAAACAGGAAAGAGCCTTGTAGAAAAATCTTCAGAAAATATAATATACTAACCATCTACTCTATATACACCCTGCAGGCAATAATGTTTGCGAAACAGAATCCAGAATAGAACGTAAGAAACGGTAATGTACATAGTTGCAATACACGAGGAAGGAAAAATGTTCACAGAATTTCAAGTAAAAAAAAAAAAAGAAAGAAAGAAAAGGCCACAGACCCTAGTCCACACACAATAGGAACCATCTTTCATAACAAGACTTCCATCTGACATCAAGACAGCTAATTTACACACTTTAAAGAATAAACTTAAGCATTTATTAATAGAGAAAAGCTGTTGTTATTCAGTAGAAGATTTCAAACCGTAAGCTCCTTTTGTAAAACAGTGTATATAGCATGTTTGTTTTTGTAACAACAAAATGATAATTTTTACGCCTACTATTTATATCAATGTGTGCACTTATGTATCTTAACTAAACTTTTGTATATGTGAACCAAAATCTTCAACAATGTCCGAAAACTGATTGTTATATGGATAACAGACAAACAAAATAAGCTAACAAACTAAAAAAAGTCGCTTTACCTCACGTGAAGGGAACAAAGTGACATTTCTGTGCGTATGGTGCTAGTTGCTAATCTCCAGGACTGGATATTAGTACCTGTTTTATCGGAGAACATTTCCTCTTAGATAACAGTGTCATTACTGAAATGACAAAGACTGTGGCTAATATTAACAGTCATTAATATATAGCATGAATAGTAGTCGTTCTATAAAATCTTCCTGATTCGTACCTAAATTTATTTCTACATAATGATTTTCCGTCCAGGATAAAATGCTGCTTTCTGTCTTATAAAAAGTTCGCTATCGAGTCACAAAACTGGTCAGCTGTGCCATGTGAACTAATTCACGTTACCAGAACTTGGGCCTATATTGAACTGAAGTCTTTTCGAAGGTTTAGATACCTCAAATGGTGCTCTTAGGATATCACGTGCCATGTTCTTGGTGCTGTCTGCCGACAGCTTAGTTTTTCAGAGTTTTTACAAGCTGGGATCAGCGTCACGAAGCCTGCTGTGGAACAAAGCAGTAGCACAGCTTGACAAGGCGACTTGCTATGCATACATCACTCGCGTCCTTTCTTGAGTCAGCTGCCGGCTAGCACAAATATGCTGCGAGACCAACCATAAAAACATCCGTTAGCAGCAATTATTACATGATATGATACGTCTTCATAACTTTGTCTTTCTGATAAAAGGACATCACAGCTACGTAGTGTTTTGTAGTATGATGTAAGTTCCATTTCAACAATTTCGCTTTGGGTCCCTAGATTCCCACACTGCAAAGTCATCATAACTGAAATTTTTTCAGTTCGTGGTAGTTCTATGCTCCTCTCTAGTATATATTCTTGTAAATCTGGTTTTTTCTCTCCTCTTGTTTCCTTTGCTCTTTCGAACACTTCATCGTTCCCCACTCTGTCTACCTATTTAATTTTACCCACTGTTTTCGACAGTCAGGTGTCACAGTTATACAAATATGTCTCCTCTTTTATGCTTAAGGGCAAAGTTTATGAGCCACGCGTAACGTACAATGAAAAATATCGTGAGCATGTAGATCTCAGAATCGGTGAAAAGCTCCCTTGGGCAAGTTGGGTGAGGTAAAGCTGTTGTCAACCCGAAGGTACATTTCTAGAGCACAATGCTGTACTAGGCATTTTACGAGGGTTGCCCAGAAAGTAGCATTTCTCAGCCGAAAACAATGCTACGAATGCGAAACGTTACGTATGTATTATATGCAGTCTCCTGAGTGAGCGCGCCAAGTTTCCGTCACTTCCGATAGCGTAGCTGCAGTACAGTTTCAAAATGGCGTCTGTAGGTAATGTACGTTACAAGCAACGTGCTGTCATTGAATTTCTCACTGCAGAGAAAGAGACTGTGGGAAATATTCACAAACGTTTGTGCAAAGTCTATGGGGCATCTGCTGTCGATAGAAGTACAGTTAGTCGCTGGGCACGAAGGGTGAGGTCATCAGAAGGCGGTTCGGCGGAGCTCCACGATTTGCAGCGGTCGGGGAGACCATCCTGACATGTTGCAGCCAGCTGATATTGTCATTTACGAGGGCAGACGCAATACGACTCGGCAGCTGGCGCTGCATCTGTCAATCAGCAAAGGAAGTGAGGCTCCGCCACCAGGACAACGATTGGTACCAACGGGCCATACACGCCCTTGTTTCGCGTTGAAGGAAGGCCATAGAAAGGGATGGAGATTAAATGGAAAAATAGGGTGTGTAGATAAAACACCCTTATTCCGCCTGTGTAAATCTCATTATGTTCGATAAAGAATTGTTCAAGAAAAAAATATGGTGCACTATTTTCTGGGCATTCCGATCGGATTACATGGTCATGATAGTTTCAAATTAAAATACACGCAAAACAATCGTTCTCTTCATCAAACATATTATGTAAACCAGTAATGTTCATAGTTCTTGTGCAGTCAGAGACAACTCCTGTCCAGTATGCCAGGAGTATTAATCTATCTATCTATCGTAATACATAACTGTGCCTGATTTCCAGACAACTCTGCACAAAAACTGAGTCTATTTTCCGCAGCTTTCAGCTTCTGTGGTGTTACTTAAGGCTGGTTCACATTTGCATACCTTTTTTTCCTTGTGGAATGAAAGACAGTTTTTGCAACCTTACAGACTCCACATTTGTTCACTAGAGACTGCTTGCCTTTATGATTAACAAATTCTTACCTACTACCTGTGTGGTATTATAGACCGCAGGATACTCATTTTTCTTTAGAACTGTGCCCATTTCGGCAAACAATTTACCAGGGAACGTTAATTCTTTGGACTCCAAAATGTTATCCAACCACACTTTTCTTTAGGAGTGGCAGCAGGATAAATGCAGTATTCATATGAACCTAAACTGAAACAGAGCAACGGATGATTCCTTAACACAGGTACTCCAACTTTTGCCACTGGCTTATACCTGCTTAGTTTTCAGCGTGGCATATATTAACTAGTGCTACAAGCCTATGGAATTCTGCTGATACAAAGGGACTTAGGTTAGAGGGAGTCAAACATGGGGAACTGGGTGATTATTCCAATAGTTGGTACTTTAAATCCCTTTGTTTTCTTATTGCCAAGGTATCCTTGTGGCAAGCTGCATTGTCCTAAGATTTTTATTTTTCATTTCCATTCAAGCATGTTTACCTTATTTCTTACCCGGTTAGTATAGGAACTTTTCTCAGAATTATCAATTATTGCTTCGCCCATTAGAAGCTAATAAATAATTACGTAGTAACAAAACAACTTCTTTGCAACACTGTAACCATCTCTGTTTGCGCAACGAATCGCAAGCTGGCTGTAAACTATGTAAATTGTCTGGGATTGGCCAGAAATGTTGTAATATCTCTGTTAATCCAATCCAGAGTTTTTTGAGAAGTTTAATCTGTCATTATCAAATTCCACTTAAAACCATAATTATGAAGGTATGACCATTGTATAACTGTCTCCTGGAGGGATAAAGTGAGAGATTGGGAGCCAAGAGAACGGTGGAGTTGAACTCAAGACGTCTATATCTGAATATGCAGGGTGGTCAGAAACAGCCTGAAAAGCTTGCAAGTGTGTTGCAGGGTAGGTTGCGCTGAGAAATAATTGGTAAGAAAAATTCGATACGTTGCGACTCTTCTGAGTTGGTTAGCACTGAAGTTAGCCAATCAGTCCGTTGCACAAGCAAATTTAAGGGACCCGCCAGAGAAACGGGTTCTTCGTTTGGTTTCCCGAAACTGAACAAGAGAGCGACTCAGAAATTGAACATGGGACGGTAGCAAGGATCGAACCAGAGCCAAAGGCTAAGTATGTCGTACGGTGTCATCTACGCTATGGGAACAACTGACACTAATTGTATCTGGCGGACCATTTGAATCTGCTCGCGCAACGGCTTAATTAGCCAACTTCAATGCTAATTAACTCGGAAGCGGCGCAACGTATCGAATTTTTTTCTTAACAATTACTTCTCAGCACGACCTACCCTGCAGCTTCGGACCATCTATTCTATGCAATGTATACAGGGCGAACCAGAATAACACTGACAAAACCTCAAGTTAATGTTTTAAGCCCTCTGCTGTTCCTTATCTATATAAACGATTTAGGAGATAATCTGAGCAGCTGTCTTAGGTTGCTTGTAGATGATGCTGTTCTTTATAGTCTAGTAAAGTCGTCAGAAGACCAAAACAAATTGCAAAACGATTTAGGAAATATATCTGTATGGTGCGAAAATTGCCAATTGACGCTAAATAATGAAAAGTGTGAGTTCATCCACATGAGTGCTACAGGAAATCCGTGAAGCATCGGTTACACGACAAATAAGTCAAAACCAGAGGCCATAAATTCTACTAAATACTTAGGAATTACGACTACGAAAACTTAAATTGGAAAGAACACTTAAAAATGTTGTGGGCAAGGAAAACCAAAGACTAGAATTTATAGGCAGAACACTTAGAAGATGCAGTAGATCTACTAAAGGGCCTGCCTACACTCTATGCTTGTCCGCCCTCTTTTGAAGAACAGTTGTGCGGTCTGGGATCCTTACCAGACAGGACTGACGGAGTACATAGAGAACGTTCAAATAAGAGCAGCACGTTTTGTATTATCGAGAAGTAGCAGAGAGACTGCCACGGACATGTTTCAGTATTTTGGGTGGACATCTTAAAACAAAGGCGTTTCTCGTTGCGGCGGGATTATTTCACGAAATTTCAATCACCAACTTTCGCCTCCGAATGGGAAAATATTATGTTGACAGCGACCTTCATAGAGACAAACGACCGTTGTTGTTGTTGTGGTCTTCAGTCCTGAGACTGGTTTGATGCAGCTCTCCATGCTACTCTATCCTGTGCAAGCTTCTTCATCTCCCAGCACCTACTGCAACCTACATCCTTCTGAATCTGCTTAGTGTATTCATCTCTTCGTCTCCCTCTGCGATTTATACCCTCCACGCTACCCTCCAATGCTAAATTTGTGATCTCTTGATGCCTCAGAACAAGTCCTACCAACCGGTCTCTTCTTCTTGTCAAGTTGTGCCACAAACTCCTCTTCTCCCCAATTCTATTCGATGCCTCCTCACCGGCCGGTGTGGCCGTGCGGTTCTAGGCACTTCAGTCTGGATCCGCGTGACCGCTACGGTCGCAGGTTCGAATCCTGCCTCGGGCGTGGATTTGTGTGATGTCCTTAGGTTAGTTAGGTTTAAGTAGTTCTAAGTTCTAGGAGACTGATGACCACAGATGTTAAGTCCCATAGTGCTCAGAGCCATTTGAACCAATACCTCCTCATTAGTTATGTGATCTACCCATCTAATCTTCAGCATACTTCTGTAGCACCACATTTCGAAAGCTTCTATTATCTTCTTGTCCAAACTGTTTATCGTCCATGTGTTACTTCCATACATGGCTACACTCCATACAAATACTTTCAGAAACGACTTCCTGACACTTTAAATCTATACTCGATGTTAACAAATTTCTCTTCTTCAGAAACGCTTTTTTTGCCATTGCCAGTCTACATTTTATATCCTCTCTACTTCGACCATCATCAGTTATTTTGCTCCCTAAATAGCAAAACTCCTTTACTACTTTAAGTGTCTCATTTCCTAATCTAATTCCCTCAGCATCACCCAACTTAATTCAACTACATTCCATTATCCTCGTTTTGCTTTTGTTGATGTTCATCTTATATCTTCCTTTCAAGACACTGTCCATTGCGTTCAACTGCTCTTCCAGGTCCTTTGCTGTCTCTGACAGAATTACAATGTCATCGGTGAACCTGTAACGCCGGAAATGCATATCCTCCTATTTCCATCTATTGTACTATAAATTCTTTTCCTTTATTTGTTACCTGAAGATATGACATTTCTGTGTCTTTATATTTTGTAACTGTTGTACTATTTGTATATATATATGTCGATGTATAATTAGTTTGTTTTGTAAATATTATTTGTATTTTTACGCTGGGTCTGGCCTAGGGAAAACTATGCTATCGAACGATTACATCGATAGGTCGTGTGGAGAACCAAAGTGTTTAGGATCTTTGGTAGTGTTCACTCCGCCGCGTGGAGCGCGTGCAGAGCAGAGCCTGGCTGGAGTAGGGAGGTGGAGCAGGTGTGTTGTGAGACGCTCCCGCGAGTTGCCGCGCTTTCGGTGTTTGGCAGAAAGTAATTGCGGTCGACTTGCTATGATAGTTTCTGACACGGTGTCGCGGAGGGGAAGCATTAGCTGGCGCATATCAAGAGCCCGTTTCGCCTGGTGACCGTGTCGACAAGAAGTCGCGCCAACATCCAGCTTCTGCAACAGCGACAGCCGACAACGAGTGACTGTCGCCACCTTCTCGATCGACGAGTTCAAACCTTCAATCAACCAACAAGGAAGACTGGAAACACGTTAAGTTGTTGAACTGTATGGCAGACCTCAGCTTTTCATACTGTTAAGATTTTCTCATTAAATTACAGCAACGTAGCATGAACCATTGTTGCTCATTGTCCCAATTGCATTACCAAGCAGGGTCCCTTCCTTTTCCGGAATGAACCCGAGTGTCGTTGAAATTCAAACGCCAGCATTAAAGTAATATCATTCCATTTCACTGCTTTAATTTCAAAGTTCAGTTAAAGTATTCATAGCTGGCTACAATATTTAGATTGCACAAACACAAATTAGGAGTGCGAGTTTTGTTACTATATTTTAGCTTACCTGTGACTGCAGCTCAGCTTGGTACGAACTAAATTTTACTATTGTTAATCAGGATCATTTAATACAAGTTCAAAGTTAAATCTCGTATTTCTAAATTGCGTAGATTCAAGTAGCTTTTGAAATGATTGTTGAGGTAGCCCAAGACTAACCGTATTTTATTGAATTTCGTAGTGCTTCAGAAACAAAGTTCACTATTAATTTCAGTCGCTAAATTGACTTTCAATTTTCCTGTTTTATTAATTCCGAGTGTAGCGAAATTTATTACTTCTGACAAACATTCAGTTTTCACACATCTGTCAACCTTCAGTTGACACGCTTTTAGTGCTAATTGTATGTGCAATAACCTTTCTTTTTCAGTTATTATAGTAATTGTCCATAGGACTGGCGACTGTAATTTTCCCCAAATCTCAAATATCTAATTAACACCAATTAATTGTTAACGTAACGACCGCACATTTACTTTAAAACTTTACCCCTTTTCAAAATTAATTTCCACCAATTCCATTTGCATTTTTCCTTTCATTTTGATGGAACCCTTTCCTCCCTCTTTACCGACAAATTAACTTCGGTGACGATTGCTTTTCCCAAATTTCCATTAGGTGCACGCGGTTTAATTTTTCACTGTCATTAAGGTCGATAAATGAGGGGGAGGTTACACGTGGCGACGTGGTGACAGGACAATCTTCGGATTTGAGGTTGTTCTGGACACGAATTTTGCATTGTGCAAAGCTCGTAACAAAGTACTAGTTACGAAATGGTTGATACGTCAGCGAGAATTAGTAGTATGAGGAATCCTAATTAGATTTGAGATTTGTGATTTATATTGAAAATTTGTAAAATGAGTGAAGGCAACAATTACTAGAATTTGATCGACTTGGGTACGGAAGAATCGGTCGAACAGTGGGAAACGCGCACCGCGGAACCCATTGTTCAGGGGCAGGCGGCTAGCATAAAAGACGCGACCGCCGAAACGCAACAAAGAGCAGAAATGGAATTCCAAACTTTAGAAAATGTTTCGGAAATGGAAGTGAAAATCAAATCTGAACCCCTTGATGACGAATACGGGGGGACAATTAAAGAGGAAGCCGCTACGGAAGTAATACCGGTATTTTCCGGGAATTTAACTGATTTATTGAATGTTTTGATTAACGAAATCAAGAGTCAATCGGCAGAAATTAAAGCTCAGTCTGCCAGGCAAGAAGCTCAGTCTGAAAAAATTGACAGGAAGCTAGACAATCTGAACAAAGCTATTAATGTTGTTAATAACAATATTGGAGTTGTTAACACAAAAGTTGATAAAATCAAAGAAGATATTGTTGTAATTAATACTGAAATCGGTAATCTTAAACAGGAAATGATAGGCGTTCAGGCTGAAATTGCGAGCATAAATACTCGTTTTGATTCCGAAATTAGCAGAATCGAGAAAAGTGTAGGAGAAGCAGTTGCTCCGATCATCGAGAATAAGGTGACGGAACAAATTCAATTAGTGAAAAAAGAGGATCAACAGAAGGTGGAAACTTTAAAGGCTTTAGTGTCCAAAGTAGATACTAAAGTGAGGAAGCAGGCTAATACCTGCGAAGAGAAAAAGAGGGAAGTGGAAACGCTTGCGACAACCACTTGCCAAGTAAGTACGAGAGTGTCGGAATTAGAAAAGAAACTTGATGAAAAACAGAACTATGTGCCAATCTGTGCACATAGTTCGGAATTGTTGACGAAAGAGGAGCAGTTCGACTCCTTGAAAAAAGGCGGTATACACGTGACGGATTTCATTAAAAATTGTGAGAGTTTTACCCAGATCATGGACTAATGAGAGAAAAGTTAATGCGGTTATTGACGTGTTGGCTGGTGATGCCAAGCGTTGGGGATTAAACCTCAACACTACGAACCAGACTTTTGACGAGTTTAAAGATTTGTTTCTGGCTGAATACTGGTCAGAGCAAAAACAACAAAGTGTCTGGCGCGAATTTGTCGTATCGAGGCCTTCCGATGCGAATTCGCGTGGCTCGATGAAGGAGTTTTGTGAGGGCTGGATCCGCAAGTTGGAATATTTGCGTGATCGCCGCACGGAATCCGAAATAGTCTGGGAACTCTAAAAGAAGCTTTCAGATGATACAAAACGCTACGTAGGAAGCAATTACAAGACAATCAGTGATTTCCTGGAAAGAGTTGAGGACGAGGACAATTGGCGCAATAATCGCGACAGTGGTAGAGGCCGTGGTAACAACAACGGGTACCACAACAACGATAACCATGGGTATAATGCATACCGCAACCATGGCAGCAATAACAATAATGGTTCGGACCGTAGTAACAATCGGTACAATGCAAATAATAACAGGAATGACGGAAACAAGTATCATACTAACGTGATACGGGCTTCACAGAATAGTAGTAACGCCAGAGGGTGTGATAAGCCGCCTCAGCAGCATCCGGGGAGCAGATCTGCTGGGACGAGACAGGGAAACCATTAGCCGCGCCGGTGAGGGGCCGACCGGGCGTGGAGAAATTTTGGCGGCCCAATAACAGGAGAAAACCCAGGAGTCGTCGTTATGAAAATTCCGTATCGAATAATCAACGGCGGGAGAGTGTGCCAGTGTTAAGAGAAAGGAGTGCGCCCACAAGTAGTAGATCAGCTGTAGACGCGGCAGTAGAAAATGTGTAGACAGATAGTAGTGTCTGTTAATATGCACGACCTACAACTAAACGTGTTGATTGACACTGGTGCAGAACTGAGTGCTGGATCTGGGAAAATATTTGAGTTACTGGAAGACAGACCTGGTATCGTAGTTATGCCAGTAACAGGAGTGAAAATTGTCGGTGCTACTGGGAAGGCCAGTAAACCGGTCACAAAACAGATTTTTGTCAACTTCGAGATATGTGGGGCACGATTTGAACAAGAGTTTGTCGTCGTGACAGACTTAACTACGGAAGTAATTATCGGGTTAGATTGGCTATTAAAGTACCGTGCAGTGATTAATTGCGAAAGCAAAACTTTGACATGTACGTCACAAGATAAAACAATTGTAGTTAGTTTTGACGAGGCAGGAGACGGGATGATAGGCAATACCAGCCTATACACATTGTTAACTGGCCGGATGCCATTGACGTAGGTATGAATTTGAACTACTGTAACGTGAGGAATCTCGGCATTGACAATAGTGCAGAAAGTGAACTGGAAAGTATTGTAGACGGTGTGTCAAACATAACACACGAACAAAGGCGAGGCCGTCTTTCCCGTACCTATTGCCATCACAACCATAGGGCATGGGGCAAATATGTAGCAGAATTTGAGAGAATTATGAACACCTTGAGACATGAGTCTACGGGATTTTCTCCAGAGGAAACCCTGTTAGATGACAGAAGTAAAAGTTTAGTGGAAGAGAGAATCAAATTCCCTCCACGGATTGACATTAGTATTGGTGTGAAAAAAGATCGTTTGCAGGAAATAATGAAGCTAAAAGCCGATGCTCGCATACGTCGTCAATATGCTAAAGCGCGTTTTGCTAAGTTTGCAATCGGAGACTTAGTACTTGTAAAAGCTCATGAGAAATCGAGCGAGATAGACAATGAAATCTCTAAATTTAAGTTTGTTTATAATGGACCATATAAAGTCATTGGTATAACTCACACAAATGCTTATTGCTTAGAGAATCCAAGCTATGGAAAACTATTAGGTATACGGAACACTGTAGACTTGAAATTGTACCGACCAAGGATTGATTAATACCACAGAATGGGTAATTTGTACAGTATGTAAATATAGAGTGCAAGATTTAAGGATTTGCTAGATTGCCATGCTTTTGCCTGACCAAGAGGACATTAAAGAAGTAATTAATAAGTAATTAATTTTGACTAAATGATTTAAGAGTAACTGATTATTAATCAATTGAAAAATTCAAGCTGCTAGTTTAAGTTTTCAGCTGAGTCACAGTAGATTAAGGAATGTAAATATGATTTTGTAACTAGCTGTAAGATTTCATAAATATGTGATTTACTAGTCATTGCCGATGTACTTAGACGCTGTTTTAAGTTTCAGGCTAGTACATGCGTGTGATGATGGACAGTGTTGAGTTATCCACTGTGATAGTATTAATGGACTCCTTGAGATTACTCGGGAGTGAGTTTTTCCGAAAGAATTCAGTGAAACGGACGTTCTGGAAATGCCGTTACACAGGCGAGTGAGATCAAGCGTGCCGCACAGGCAGGCGCAACAATACTGGCGAGGCGGAGCCGCTGTCGGCTCTTGTGCCGGTCGGCTTCTTTGAACTTGCGGGTACGGAAGGCGGAGTTGTTTTTCCTCCCTGACAGCTGATGTGAAAGAGTTCTGCTGTCAATATTTATGTTTTTTTTCGATCTGCTCTATATTATCTTCTTGTTTAGCGTTAAGTGGACTCTCATGACAAGAATATTAATTATGAAAAGGTTATATAAAAATGTGTATTCTATGTAATTAATTATTAATTTGCGTATTTTGATCTACCTGTTTTTATGACCATGTGCTCTGATTAATTTTGTAAATAGTATTCCATTTCTTGATACTATTAGGAATTTTGATGATTTTTAGAATAACTAAACCATTTTCTCTGTTTTCTATGTATTTTAATATGTTGTCAACCTTTTTTTCTTTTGTGTAAGATGACAGAGTGGAATAAGGTTAGGAGTGTCTCCACTCAATTATTATGGTCTAAAAATTTGTTTATGGTTAATTAGCCTAATGCTAAGTTTTCTTGATATTTTGAGCATATGCATTTCCGCAGTTTTTTTTTCCTTTTTGGGACATTTTCTGAGTCTGTTTAGGATACACGAACATCCTCAGACAATGTGGGGCACGTGTAACGCCGGAAATGCATATCCTCCTATTTCCATCTATTGTACTATAAATTCTTTTCCTTTATTTGTTACCTGAAGATATGACGTTTCTGTGTCTTTATATTTTGTAACTGTTTTACTATTTGTATATATATGTCGATGCATAATTGGTTTGTTTTGTAAATATTATTTGTATTCTTACGCTGGGTCTGGCCTAGGGAAAACTATGCTATCGAACGATTACACCGATAGGTCGTGTGGAGAACCAAAGTGTTTAGGATCATTGGTAGTGTTAACTCTGCCGCGTGGAGCGTGGACAGAGCAGAGTCTGGCTGGAGTAGGGAGGTGGAGCAGGTGTGTTGTGTGACGCTCCCACGAGTTGCCACACTTTTGGGGTTTGGCAGCATGTAATTGCGCTCGACTTGCTGTGATAGTTTCTGACGCGGTGTCGCGGACGGGAAGCATTAACTGGTGCACATCAAGAGCCCGTTTCGCCTGGCGACCGTGTCGACAAGAAGGCGCGCCAACATCCAGCTTCTGCAACAGCGACGGCCGACAATGAGTGACTGTCGCCACCTCCTCGATCGACGACTTCAAACCTTCAATCAACCAACAAGGAAGACTGGAAACACGTAAAGTTGTTGAACTGTATGGCAGACCTCAGCTTTTCAAACTGTTAAAATTTTCTCATTAAATTACAGCAACGTAGCATGAACCATTGTTGCTCATTGTCCCAATTGCATTACCAAGCAGGGTCCCTTCCTTTTCCGGAATGAACCCGAGTGTTGAAATTCAAACGCCAGCATTAAAGTAATATCATTCCATTTCACTGCTTTAATTTCAAAGTTCAGTTAAAGTATTCATAGCTGGCTACAATATTTAGATTACACAAGCACAAATTAGGAGTGCGAGTTTTGCTACCATATTTTAGCTTACCTGTGACTGCAGCTCAGCTTGGTACGAACTAAATTTTACTATTGTTAATCAGGATCATTTAATACAAGTTCAAAGTTAAATCTCGTATTTCTAAATTGCGTAGATTCAAGTAGCTTTTGAAATGATTGTTGAGGTAGCCCAAGACTAACCGTATTTTATTGAATTTCATAGTGCTTCAGAAACAAAGTTCACTATTAATTTCAGTCACTAAATTAACTTTCAATTTTCCAGTTTTATTAATTCTTGTGCTAAATTATGTCCGAGTGTGGCGAAATTTATTACTTCTGACAAACATTCAGTTTTCACACAACATGTGTCAACCTTCAGTTGACACGCTTTTAGTGCTAATTGTATGTGCAATATCCTTTCTTTTTCAGTTATTATAGTAATTGGCCATAGGACTGGCGACCGTAATTTTCCCCAAATCTCAAATATCTAATTAACACCAATTAATTGTTAACGTAACGACCGCACATTTACTTTAAAACTGACCCCTTTTCAAAATTAATTTCCACCAATTCCATTTGCATATTTCCTTTCATTTAGATGTAACCCTTTCCTCCATCTTTACCGACAAATTAACTTTGGTGACGATTGCTTTTCCCAAATTTCCATTAGGTGCACGCGGTTTAATTTTTCACTGTCATTAAGGTCGATAAGTGAGTGGGAGTTTACAAACCTCAAAGTTTTTATTTCTTCTCTATGGATTTTAATACCTACTCCGAACTTTTCTTTTGTTTCCTTTACCGCTTGCTCAATATACAGATTTAATAACATCGTGGAGAGGCTACAACCCTATCTCACTCCCTTCCCAACCGCTGCTTCCCTTTAATGCCCCTTGACTCTTATAACTGCCATCTGGTTTCTGTACAAATTGTAAATAGCCTTTCGCTCCCTGTATTTTACCCCTGCCACCTTTAGAATTTGAAAGAGAGTTTGCAGTCAACATTGTCAAAAGCTTTCTCTGAGTCTACAAGTGCTAGAAACTTAGGTTTGCCTTTCCTTAATGTTTCTTCTACAATAAGTCTTAAGGTCAGTATTGCCTCACGTGTTCCGACATTTCTACGGAATCCACACTGATCTTCGCCGAGATCGGCTTCTACCAGTTTTTCCATTCGTCTGTGAAGAATTCGCGTTAGTATTTTGCAGCTGTGACTTATTAAACTGATAGTTCGGTAATTTTCACATCTGTCAACACCTTCTTTCTTTGGGATTGGAATTATTACATTCTTCTTGAAGTCTGAGGATATTTCGCCTTTCTCATACATCTTGGTCACCAGACAGTAGAGTTTTGTCAGGGCTGACTCTCCCAAGGCTATCAGTAGTTCTAATGGAATGTTGTCTACTCCTGGGGCCTTGTTTCGACTCAGGTCTTTTAGTGTTCTATCAAACTCTTCACGCTGTATCGTATCTCCCATTTCATCTTCATCTACATCCTCTTCCATTTCCATAATATTGTCCTCAAGTACATCGCCCTTGTATAGACCCTCTATATACTCCTTCCACCTTTCTGCCTTGTATAGACCCTCTGTATACTCCTTCCACCTTTCTATTTTCCCTTCTTTGATTAGAACTGGGTTTCCATCTGAGTTCTTGATATTCAAGATAAAAGACCATCATAATAAAATAAGGTAAATCAGAGCTCGCACGGGAAGATGCAGGTGTTAGTGGAGTACGAGGGCGCGCTTGAAAAGTCCGTGCAAAGTCCGAGAGATGGCACCACCGGCGGGTGTTAGTAGCATCTTTGGAAAGAACACACACCATGTTTCAGCCATATTGGTCTATTTCTTTCTGTTTGGCATTCGTGTGGATCAAGGAAGGCGAGTGATTGTCAAAAAATGGACGAAGAAGAATTTCGTGTTGAGTTTAAACATTACTTTATGAAAGGCAAAACGCCTCAGGAGACTGAAGAGAAGCTTGATAAACATTACGATGACTCTGTACCTTCAATTATAACAGTTTATAAGTGGTTTCAAAATTTTCGGAGTGGCCATATGGGCACAAGTGATGTTGAGTGTTCTGGGCGCCCTGTGGAGGTCACGACTCCAGAAATCATTGATAAAATCCGTGATATGGTGTGGATGACGGAAGAGTTAAGGTGTGTGAGATTGATAGTGCTGTGGGCATCTCGAATGAACGGGTACTTAATATTTTGCATAAACATTTGGAAATGAGAAAGCTGTCCACAAGATGGATTCCGCGATTGCTCACGTTTGACCAAAAACGGTATCATGTAAGTGTTGGAAGGATGGTTTGCAGCTGTTCAGGAAGAACCCTCAGGACTTTAAGCGTCGTTTCGTTACTGAAGATGAAACATGGATACATTACTATACTCCTGAGACCAAACAACAATCTAAACAATGGGTTACCACGGGAGAATCTGCACCAAAAGTGGCGAAGACCATTCCATCGGCCGGAAAGGTTATGGCGAGTGTCTTTTTGGGATTCGCAAGGGATAATCCTCATCGAATATCTGGAAAAGGGTAAAACTATTGCAGGTGCATATTATTCGTCGTTATTGGACCGTTTGAAAACCGAGCTGCAATGAAAACGCAGGCGATTGCAGCGCAAGAAAGTCCTTTTACATCACGACCATGAACCAGCACATACCTCAACAGTTGTGGTCGCAAAATTAATGGAAATAGGATTCCAACTCGTTTCACATCCTCCCTAATCTCCAGACTTAGCTCCCACGGACTACTACTTTTTCCCCAATTTGAAGAAATAGCTGGCGGGACAAAGATTTTATTCAAACGAGGAGATGATTGCGGCAACTAATAGCTATTTTGCAGATTTGGACAATTCCTGTTATTCGGAAGGGATCAACAAATTAAAACAGCGTTGGACGAATTGTATAAGTCTAAAAGGAGACTATGTCGAAAAATAAAAAAAGTTTACCTCAAACACGTAAGTAGTTTTTATTTTTGCACGGACTTTTCAAACGATAGAGAATTATTGTGTAGATGGTTCGATGAACCCTCTGTCAGGCACTTAAATGTGATTTGTAGAATATCCATGTAGATGTAGAGGTTGTTCAGTGAAAGCTTCTGCGTATTTTGGTGTAAAGGGCCTACTGTCTCGTTTCCTTGCCCTAATTAGCTTTATATCACTATTGGGTTGAAAATAGTGCACAACAGTCGACGGTATGCGCTTTGTGTCTTGTATCTATTCGCTCATGGTACATCTACATCTACATCTATACTCCGCGAGCCACCTTATGGTGTGTGGCGGAGGGTACTTATTGTACCACTATCTGATCCCCCCTTCCCTGTTCCATTCACGAATTGTGCGTGGGAAGAACGACTGCTTGTAAGCCTCCGTATTTGCTCTAATTTCTAGGATCTTTTCGTTGTGATCATTACGCGAGATATATGTGGGCGGTAGTAATATGTTGCCCATCTCTTCCCGGAATGTGCTCTCTCGTAATTTCGATAATAAACCTCTCCGTATTGCGTAACGCCTTTCTTGAAGTGTCCGCCACTGGAGCTTGTTCAGCATCTCCGTAACGCTCTCGCGCTGACTAAATGTCCCCATGACGAATCGCGCTGCTTTTCGCTGGATCACGTCTATCTCTTCTATTAATCCAACCTGGTAAGGGTCCCATACTGATGAGCAATACTCAAGAATCGGACGAGCAAGCGTTTTGTAAGCTACTTCTTTCGTCGATGAGTCACATTTTCTTAGAATTCTTCCTATGAATCTCAACCTGGCGCCTGCTTTTCCCACTATTTGTTTTATGTGATCATTCCACTTCAGATCGCTCCGGATAGTAACTCCTAAGTATTTTACGGTCGTTACCGCTTCCAATGATTTACCACCTATGGCATAATCGTACTGGAATGGATTTCTGCCCCTATGTATGCGCATTATATTACATTTATCTACGTTTAGGGAAAGCTGCCAGCTGTCGCACCATGCATTAATCCTCTGCAGGTCCTCCTGGAGTACGTACGAGTCTTCTGATGTTGCTACTTTCTTGTAGACAACCGTGTCATCTGCAAATAGCCTCACGGAGCTACCGATGTTGTCAACTAAGTCATTTATGTATATTGTAAACAATAAAGGTCCTATCACGCTTCCCTGCGGTACTCCCGAAATTACCTCTACATCTGCAGATTTTGAACCGTTAAGAATGACATGTTGTGTTCTTTCTTCTAGGAAATCCTGAATCCAATCACAAACCTGGTCCGATATTCCGTAAGCTCGTATTTTTTTCACTAAACGTAAGTGCGGAACCGTATCAAATGCCTTCCTGAAGTCCAGGAATACGGCATCAATCTGCTCGCCAGTGTCTACGGCACTGTGAATTTCTTGGGCAAATAGGGCGAGCTGAGTTTCACATGATCTCTGTTTGCGGAATCCATGTTGGTTATGATGAAGGAGATTTGTATTATCTAAGAACGTCATAATACGAGAACACAAAACATGTTCCATTATTCTACAACAGATTGACGTAAGCGAAATAGGCCTATAATTATTCGCATCTGATTTATGACCCTTCTTGAAAATGGGAACGACCTGCGCTTTCTTCCAGTCGCTAGGTACTTTACGTTCTTCCAGCGATCTACGATAAATTGCTGATAGAAAGGGGGCAAGTTCTTTAGCATAATCACTGTAGAATCTTAAGGGTATCTCGTCTGGTCCGGATGCTTTTCCGCTACTAAGTGATAGCAGTTGTTTTTCAATTCCGATATCGTTTATTTCAATATTTTCCATTTTGGCGTCCGTGCGACGGCTGAAGTCAGGGACCGTGTTACGATTTTCCGCAGTGAAACAGTTTCGGAACACTGAATTCAGTATTTCTGCCTTTCTTCGGTCGTCCTCTGTTTCGGTGCCATCGTGGTCAACGAGTGACTGAATAGGGGATTTAGATCCGCTTATCGATTTTACATATGACCAAAACTTTTTAGGGTTCTTGTTTAGATTGTTTGCCAATGTTTTATGTTCGAATTCGTTGAATGCTTCTCTCATTGCTCTCTTTACGCTCTTTTTCGCTTCGTTCAGCTTTTCCTTATCAGCTATGATTCGACTACTCTTAAACCTATGATGAAGCTTTCTTTGTTTCCGTAGTACCTTTCGTACATGATTGTTATACCACGGTGGATCTTTCCCCTCGCTTTGGACCTTAGTCGGTACGAACTTATCTAAGGCGTACTGGACGATGTTTCTGAATTTTTTCCATTTTTGTTCCACATCCTCTTCCTCAGAAATGAACGTTTGATGGTGGTCACTCAGATATTCTGCGATTTGTGCCCTATCACTCTTGTTAAGCAAATATATTTTCCTTCCTTTCTTGGCATTTCTTATTACACTTGTAGTCATTGATGCAACCACTGACTTATGATCACTGATACCCTCTTCTACATTCACGGAGTCGAAAAGTTCCGGTCTATTTGTTGCTATGAGGTCTAAAACGTTAGCTTCACGAGTTGGTTCTCTAACTATCTGCTCGAAGTAATTCTCGGACAAGGCAGTCAGGATAATGTCACAAGAGTCTCTGTCCCTGGCTCCAGTTCTGATTGTGTGACTATCCCATTCTATACCTGGTAGATTGAAGTCTCCCCCTATTACAATAGTATGATCACGAAACTTCTTCACGACGTTCTGCAGGTTCTCTCTGAGGCGCTCAACTACTACGGTTGCTGATGCAGGTGGTCTATAGAAGCATCCGACTATCATATCTGACCCACCTTTGATACTTAACTTAACCCAGATTATTTCACATTCGCATTCGCTAATAACTTCACTGGATATTATTGAATTCTTTACTGCTATAAATACTCCTCCACCATTGGCGTTTATCCTATCCTTGCGGTATATATTCCATTCTGTGTCTAGGATTTCGTTACTGTTCACTTCCGGTTTTAACCAACTTTCCGTTCCTAATACTATATGCGCACTATTTCCTTCAATAAGAGATACTAATTCAGGAACCTTGCCCTGGATACTCCTGCAGTTTACCAATATTACGTTGACTTTTCCTGTTTTTGGTCTCTGAGGACGGACGTTCTTTATCAACGATGATAGTGTCCTCTCTGGTAAGCCGTCAGGTATTTTATCGTTTCGCCCAAGGGGGGGTCCCTCTAACCTAAAAAACCCCCGTGTGCACGCCACACGTACTCTGCTACCCTAGTAGCTGCTTCCGGTGTGTAGTGCACGCCTGACCTGTCTAGGGGGGCCCTACAGTTCTCCACCCAATAACGGAGGTCGATGAATTTGCAACCATTATAGTCGCAGAGTCGTCTGAGCCTCTGGTTTAGACCCTCCACACGGCTCCAAACCAGAGGACCGCGATCGACTCTGGGCACTATGCTGCAGATATTAAGCTCAGCTTGCACTCCGCGTGCGATGCTGGTTGTCTTCACCAAATCAGCCAGCCGCCGGAAGGAACCAAGGATGGCCTCAGAACCCAAGCGGCAGGCGTCATTCGTTCCGACATGTGCTACTATCTGCAGCCGGTCACACCCAGTGCGTTCAATAGCTGCCGGAAGGGCCTCCTCCACATTACGGACGAGACCCCCCGGCAAGCACACCGAGTGCACACTGGCATTCTTCCCCGACCTACCCGCTATTTTCCTGAGGGGCTCCATAACCCGCCTAACGTTGGAGCTCCCTATAACTAATAGGCCCGCCCTCTGTGACTGTCGGGACCTTGCCGGAGAATCGGCCACTGGCCCAACAGGCGAGGCATCCTGTGGTGGCTCGGAAACGATGTCATCACCACTAGGAAGCACCCCGTACCTGTTGGAAAGGGGTAAGGCAGCTGCCACGCGGCCAGATCCCACCTTCGCCTTTCGGCCAGGCACGCGCGAGCCCACCACTGTCCGCCATTCACCCTGGAGTGATGGCTGACCGGTAAGATGCTCACTGCCGGAAGACGCAGCGACATCAGGGGTTCCATGTGATTCCAAGGCCACCGAAGTAGGCATAGGTCTCACCACAGTTGCCCCAACGCCACTACGAGCCGACGCCTGCGCCTCGAGCTCGATGAGCCTAACAGACAAAGCCTCCACCTGCCCCCGAAGAGTGGCCAATTCTCCTTGCGTCCGCTCACAACAACCACAGTCCCTACACATGACTATGTTTACCCTACTCTATACGGTGACAAATTCCCAAGATAATCTTCTGATGAGCTACTCTGATAATCAAGAAACACTCACTGAAATATGAGACGCGAAAACTACGCTAGGTTTTCCCAGAAAAACTATTTAAAAGCTAAGCGCAGCAAATAAGTACAAAAACGCTTTATACAAACAGTACTCGCTGCTGCTGGTGCTCTCGCTCTGGCTGTCACAAGACAACTGCTGATTCAAGTGACTGGTGGCTAACGGCCGCGAAACAAACAAAAGACGGTTTTAGGGCGCTTTCTGTTCTAAACGATGAAGAAAACACTAAGAAATCTAACACGAAAACTACGTAAAGTTTTATCAAGAACTGTTAGTTACTATGCAGAGCAGATAAACACAAATAGAATCCCTTCCTTAGTGGAAGGTCGTAAACAAAATGCAAAATAAGCGCTTTATACAAACAGTACTTGCTGCTGCTGGTGCTCTCGCTCTGGCTGTCACAAGACAACAGAATGCCGTCTTTACCACCCATGGCCCTCAAGTCTGCATTTAATACTGCTCGATTCTCTCTAGGATTCCTTTACCGGCAGTGTTAGCTGTGAGTTAACAGTGAAAGACAGCAGTGCTATGGACAGGTTTACTGATGAAGAGTTGGGCGATGTGTGTCTCGTTTACTGGTTCACTGAAGGTAGTGGAAGAGTGACACAACGACGCTATGCCGCAGCGGAGGTAACCACATACCTGTATGACTTGTCTGAATAATTGGGTCTTCTGCCAGTTGTTCGCGTCGTTCTCGCACCGAATTTCAAAGGTGTGACTCGCTGTCCTCTTTAGGTGCTCTCTCAGCCTCTGAGGGAGCACCTGAAAAAGACAGCGATTCGCCCCGTCAAAATGCAGTGCGAGAACGAAGCCAACAACTGGCAGAAGATCCAATTATTCAAACACGTCAATATATCGCTGGGAAAGCCTGAAGAGTAACAAGACTGTATGTTTGCATCTGGGGTTTGTTCTATTACGCTGAGTTTTGTGTTGTACATTTACTTGATTTATAGGCTTTTTAACTGTTATGAAGGTATTTTCATAGAAACATGGGTGATTGCCGTAAAAAACTGAATATATCGTAATTTACGGGAGAATGGAAACTAATCTTAGAGGCCGACTAAATAACAGGTCCATTTGGGAATAATGAACCGGCATACGAAAAACATGGACGCCGTACGGGTTGAGCTTAAGAAACGAAATGTATAGAGCGCCAAATCGTTACTTCGTATTTCGTGGAATATCGCTCATTCATCAAGGTATGCCTAACGTTTGCAAGAGCCGTAAGATGCAACAAAATGGGTTTGCAGTCTATCTAAAATGCTTATTTCTCAGATTTACTAAACGCAGTATTTTTCTACCAATGATTTCCACTTGATTTTCTAAACTTTCCCATAATACTTGTGTATTGTGTACTGAACTGGGGACCTAGAAACGACGGATAGGCTTCGACACCGCCTTAGCCCTCAGTGGTTCACAATCCCACAACAGACTACAGCAATCCACTCACCCCACCGCCGGCCCACACCGAACCCACGCTTATTGTGCGGTTCGGTCCCCAATCA
This sequence comes from Schistocerca piceifrons, assembly GCF_021461385.2. NCBI lineage: Eukaryota > Metazoa > Arthropoda > Insecta > Orthoptera > Acrididae > Schistocerca > Schistocerca piceifrons. The sequence continues at coordinate 314,216,699 of NC_060139.1, read as the reverse complement.
AAGGCGCTGGTCTCTTGTGAAAAGTTTGGTGACATTCCCGGACTATCACTACCCACAAGACTCTCAGTATGGTCCAGGCCGACACATTTCACCATGATCTTTCTGCAATCTGAGAATGAGATGCGAGCCAACTTAGAGTTACAGGGTGTGCACTTCATCTGTCTTGTCCATAGGGGACCAAGGAAAAACAGAGCCGCTACCAGAGCCTTCCTCTTGGCTTCTGAGGGAGTATGTTGCCTGAGAAGGTCGTCAAGGTGACGCTCAACCTGTGTGACGTGAAATCCTACATTCCTCCTCCTGTGGGATGTTTCAGGTGTACGAAGTTTGGACATGAGTCTTTCCGTTGCACTGCTACCCCTGTCTGTGGGGATGGTGGACACTCGCTGCACATGAACGTTTCTTGTGCCTCTCCTCCCACCTGTGTAAACTGCAGCGAGCTCTTCTCTCACTGCTCACCAGATTTCTCCTTTTCAAGCGAGAGAAGAAAATCCGAGAGTATAAGACCCTGGACAACCTCACATATCAAGAGTGCGAGGGTGTAGTTGCTTCATGCCACCACAGTAATCAGACAGTCTTATCCTCCAGTGGAATTGTAACTGGTTTTTCCACCAACTCGCTGAGCTACAGCAGTTTTTAAACACATGCTCGGCATTCTATCTCGCTATCCAGGAAACACTGTTTCCAGCAACTCGGACTCCTGCCCTTCATGGCTGCCAAAGTTATTTTAAGAATCATACTGACTACGAGAGGGTAAAAGGTGGAGTTTGTACATGTACTGGACTCTATATACAGTGACCTGATGCCTCTTAATAATCCATTGCGGGTTGTGGCTGTTCAGGTAATGACACATCAGGATTTTACCATCTGTAATGTTTCTCTCCCTCCTGATGATGTCATGCATCAGGATGTACTGACTGCATTACTCAGCTTTCCCCACCATTCCTAGTCCTAGGTGACTTCAATGCCCATAATATTTCGTGAGGTGGGCCAATGATCACTGGTCATGGTAAAGACATCGAAACTTTAATGGCATAACTTGTTCTTTGTCTCTTGAACTCTGGTGCCACCACACACTTCAGTATAGCACACGGGACTTATTCAGCCATTAATCTCTCCTTTTGCACTCCTCGTCTTCTAACGTCTATACACTGGAGAGTCCATGATGACCACTTCCCAAACTTTCTGTCCCTCCCTCAGCATTGCTCCCCTGGATGCCCATCCAGATGGGTTCTCCATAATTATGGCTGTCCTGTCGTCCTTAGCTCCCTATCACAAGACAGTATCGATGCGGCTGCTCAGCATACAATGGCAGTCATTCTTTTGGCAGTGAACCAAACCATTCCCTCTTCTTCGGTATCCCCCCATCAGTACCCTGATGGACCCCCGAGATGAGTGCAGTCATTAGAGATCGTAGATGGGCTCCCCATTGCCATAAGTGGCACCCTTCACTGGAGAACCTCATTGCCCTTACATGGCTCTGTGCCCATATTCGCTACCTCATAAAATGACGAAAGCAAGAGTGCTGGAAATGGTGTGTTTCCACTTTGGGTCACGTACCTCTCCATCACAGGCTTGCGCAAAGGTCAGACGACTCTACAGCTTCCAGTTCCCTGAAGAAGTTTGAATTTTCCTGTTTATCATGGGCTTCTTCCAATACGTTGTCTACCGCTACACTGAATCCACTAGCCGCTCTTACAACATTGATGGTGACTGGTCTAAGTTCAAACTCGGCAAAATTTATTGTGAATACATCTGAAGCTCAATCATTTTTTACCTTGAATTACTGGACACTTGTGGTTTTTTTAACTTGTAACCGTTACATTTTGTACTGGGTTGTCAGAAACAGTCTCAAAAGCTTTTAAGTGTGTTGCAGTGTAGGTTGTGCTGGGAAATGATTGTTCAGAAATTCCATATGTTAGCCATTTCCGAGTTAATTAGAACTGAAGTTAGCCAATCAGGCCGTTGTGCGCGCAAATGCAAGCAGCCCGCCCGATACAATTAGTGTCAATCGTTCTCACAGCGTAGATGTTAGTGCACGAGATTGCTCAGCCTTTGGCTCGGGTTGTATCCTTACAACCGTCCCATGCGTAATTTTTGTATCGCTCTCTTGTGTTTTAAGAAACCAAACGAATGGAGACACCGTCTCTGGCGGACCGGTTGAATTTGCTCGCACAACTGTCTGATTGGCTAACTTCAATGCTGATTAACTCGAAAGCGGCGCAAGGTATCGAATTTTTTTCTTAACAGTTATTTCCCAACACAACATATCCTGTAACCCTCTTTCAAGCGCTCCAGACTGTTTCTGACCTCCTTGTGTATTGCTTCGCTGAATAAAAGTACCACATTAGGTCGACTCACTAAAAATAAACTTCTGATGGTGGCATTCACACATTTTTACCAACTTACCTTCTCAGTCGGAGAAATAGCAAATCGAAAGTTTGTGTCGTGTGTTGTCAGAGTAGCTGATAGGAGTTGCTCCAAAAAGAGGGAACGGTGAGATTCATTCTGTAGAATTCGTGGAGTTCGTATTCGTGTCGAGAGAGCTGACAAGAAACCACAGTCGGACTGTATTTGATATTAACGGCATTGTGCAGGGGCACCCGGTACTTCCTTTTCTTTCTGAGTTTTTTGAACTTTAAATAAAGATAAGCAAGATAAGCCAAAACAACGTGCTCTTTACAGGAGCTCATGACTGCAACTGAACCAGAAACGCAGTCTTGCTGTTTGGCGTAACGCACGTCACATCGCACAGGTATGCGTCGACTCGTGCGACCTTTACTGCAGCGTGTGGTGTACGGCATATCATATCGTCTCGGTGTGAACCGCGTGTTACAGTGTAGGAAGCGTCAATACCATAAAGGGCCGTAAGCAGGCGCTCGTCGCCTAGCTTAAAGGAGTTTGCCAAAGGCAGAGGGGGGAGGGGAGAGGAGAGAGGTCTGGAGAAGCAAGCTCTGCCTCCGCCTTGCAGCGTGGACACTACACGGAACTCAGCATTGCATTCACAGAGCTTACGAAGGTGCGGCGTGTTGCATTGTTTAGTATGTAAGATTTGCAACGGGCGGTTCAAAATTATCCGACTTCCACTGATTCCTTCACTCTCAGAAAATGTTAACCAAAACTCTTTTAGAAGCGCTCGACGAATGATGCTTTACGCACTCTACACTACAGAAAACAAAATAAAGTTAAAAAGCTACACGCCATGACACAGAATCCAAAACGTTAGTAAATTACATGAAAAATATTAGTACATACATTTCTTTTAGCGTTTAATGCTGCTGAATTTTAATAATAATGAATCAAGTAATTAGTTATTCATTATAGCAAAAATTTTTTCTCAGTATTGAAAATGCCTCACAACAATTCATATTCTTGAAGGCTGTGAGGGACACACGTGTATTCAGGGGATTCTTTGATGACACTGACCATTATTTAATCTGCAGTGAAATTGGGATTGCGAGGCCGAAAGTGCAGGAGGTCAGGTCCATATGTAGGAGGATAAGAGTGGAGAAACTTCAGGATAAGGAAATCAGGCACAAGTACATAACAGCGATCTCAGAAAGGTACCAGTTAGTTGAATGTAGTCAATTACAGTCATTGGAAAAGGAATGGACAAGGTACAGGGACACAGTACTAGAAGTGGCTAAAGAATGTCTTGGAACAGCAGTGTGTAAAAGTAGGAGGAAGCAAACAGCTTGGTGGAATGACACAGTCAAGGCAGCCTGTAAAAGGAAAAAGAAGGCGTATAAAAAATGGCTACATACTAGAACTCAGGTAGACAGAGAAAGTTATGTTGAAGAAAGAAACAAAGCCAAACAGATAATTGCAGCATCCAAGAAGAAATCTTGGGAAGACTTTGGAAACAGGTTGGAGACTATGGGTCAAGCTGCTGGAAAACCATTCTGGAGTGTAATTAGCAGTCTTCGAAAGGGAGGTAAGAAGGAAATGAAAAGTATTTTGGGCAGGTCAGGAAAACTGCTGGTGAATCCTGTGGATGCCTTGGGCAGATGGAGGGAATATTTTGAAGAGTTGCTCAATGTAGGTGAAAATACGATCAGTAATGTTTCAGATTTCGAGGTAGAATGGGATAGGAATGATGATGGAAATAGGATCACGTTTGAGGAAGTGGAGAAAATGGTCAATAGATTGCAGTGCAATAAAGCACCTGGGGTGGATGAAATTAAGTCGGAACTCATCAAGTACAGTGGAATGTCCGGTCTTAAATGGCTACACAGGATAATTGAAATGGCCTGGGAGCCGGGACAGGTTCCATCAGACTGGACAAAAGCAGTAATCACACCAATCTTTAAACATGGAAACAGAAAAGATTGTAACAACTACAGAGGTATCTCTTTAATCAGCGTTGTGGGTAAAATCTTCTCAGGTATTGTTGAAAGGAAAGTGCGAGTATTAGTTGAGGAGCAATTGGATGAAAATCAGTGTGGGTTTAGGCCTCTTAGAGGTTGTCAGGACCAGATCTTTAGCTTACGACAAATAATGGAGAAGTGGGAATTGTATCTATGCTTTATAGATCGAGAAAAGGCATATGACCGGGTTCCTAGGAGGAAGTTATTGTCTGTTCTACGAGATTATGGAATAGGAGGCAAACTTTTGCAAGCAATTAAAGGTCTTTACATGGATAGTCAGGCAGCAGTTAGAGTTGACGGTAAACTGAGTTCATGGTTCAGAGTAGTTTCAGGGGTAAGACAAGGCTGCAACCTGTCTCCACTGTTGTTCATATTATTTATGGATCATATGTTGAAAACAATAGACTGGCTGGGTGAGATTAAGATATGTGAACACAAAGTAAGCAGTCTTGCATATACGGATGACTTAGTTGTGATGGCAGATTCGATTGAAAGTTTGCAGAGTAATATTTCAGAGCTAGATCAGAAATGTAAGGACTATGGTATGAAGATTAGCATCTCCAAAACGAAAGTAATGTCAGTGGGAAAGAAATATAAACGTATTGAGTGCCAAATAGGAGGAAGAAAGTTAGAACAAGTGGACGGTTTCAAGTACTTAGGATGCATATTCTCACAGGATGGCAACATAGTGAAAGAACTGGAAGCGAGGTGTAGCAAGGCTAATGCAGTGAGCGCTCAGCTACCGTCTACTCTCTTCTGCAAGAAGGAAGTCAGTACCAAGACTAAGTTATCTGTGCACCGTTCAATCTTTCGACCAACTTTGTTGTATGGGAGCGAAAACTGGGTGGATTCAGGTTACCTTATCAATAAGGTTGAGGTTACGGATATGAAAGTAGCTAGGATGATTGCAGGTACTAGTAGATGGGAACAATGGCAGGAGGGTGTCCACAATGAGGAAATCAAAGAAAAACTGGGAATGAACTCTATAGATGTAGCAGTCAGGGCGAACAGGCTTAGATGGTGGGGTCATGTTACACGCATGGGAGAAGCAAGGTTACCCAAGAGACTCATGGGTTCAGCAGTAGAGGGTAGGAGGAGTCGGGGCAGACCAAGGAGAAGGTACCTGGATTCGGTTAAGAATGATTTTGAAGTAATAGGTTTAACATCAGAAGAGGCACCAATGTTAGCACTGAATAGGGGATAATGGAGGAATTTTATAAGGGGGGCTATGCTCCAGACTGAACGCTGAAAGGCATAATCAGTCTTAAATGATGATGATGATGATGATTAAAATTAAAATTTTAATTAGCGACATTTGATCAAGCACTTACTTAACAAAGTAAAACACCTACAACTGTAGATTTGATGTTATTTTATTATATTACAACCAGTTTTAGTGACTCAGTACATCATCTTCAGGCGGTGTGGGATGACCTCTGGGGGTGCACTGCAGTCATATTCACGATCCCATCAGTGGCCAACATCTATGAACTGGCTTCCGTAGAATATTGTAAAAGCGATGTTGGTCTGCAACCATCAACTACCAGCTGATTCAGTAGCAAATTCGTCGCAAAGTCCTAGCTTTTTAGCTTCAGTACTTACACAATTCGAACTTCGTATACAGTCTGGTGGCTCAGTTTGAAATTCACATCGAACATTGATTTGGAAACCAATGGGTGATTTCGTTTCCTTATACTACGTCAGTCATTGGGCTCACTCTTGAGGTGTAGTAATTCCTGGTAATTATTTAGTACTTGAAACAAAACAAAAGCAAAGGTTTACAAAAAACTCTACACAAAGCTTTTCTGTTACTTTACATGAATCTGTAAACTGTAACTATCTGTCTCATATTTTTTTAATTGCATTTGGAAATCTTGGAGGTTTCATGTGGGCAGCCTGCAATTTGAGCCCCGTTAGATGGTATTTTTTGTACTAGCTAGGACAATACTTCATACTGATTTACGTGGCAGCTGGTAGCCACACATTCGCAGTTACCTGGCAACCGGCTTTTTTCGGACCCATGTTAACTGGGGCGTTTTTGTTTCTCTTATGTTATGCTTCCATCAGTGTCAGTTTCGCTGTTAATTACGGTAAAATAGTTCAAATGGCTCTAAGCACTATGGGACTTAACATCTGAGGTCATCAGTCCCCTAGAACTTAGTGCTACTTAAGCCTAACTAACCTATGGACATCACACACATTCATGCCCGAGGCAGGGTTCGAACCTGCGACCGCAGCAGCAGCGCGGTTCCGGACGGAAGCGCCTAGAACCGCTCGGCCACATCGGTCGGCGTTAATTATGATAGATGCTCTAAAAAGAAACACAGTATTCACAATAATTTTGACGTGTATTTATAAATATTATTCCGGAAAAATGTACCATTAATGCTATTTTCTGTGAACAGCCAACTAATCGCATAAAATTATATGGGGCACCTTAACGGGGTGGACAAAACTCCATGGAAACTCTCCCACGCCCGGGTTCCCGGGTTCGATTCCCGGCGGGGTCAGGGATTTTCTCTGCCTCGTGCTGACTGGGTGTTGTGTGCTGTCCTTAGGTTAGTTAGGTTTAAGTAGTTCTAAGATCTAGGGGACTGATGACCATAGATGTTAAGTCCCATAGTGCTCAGAGCCATTTGAACCATGGAAACTCCAATAGAAATGCATGCTCGATGATAAAGGCGGATGCTAGCCCAGCCTGCACGTTGTATTGTTGTATTTCATCAGGTACGGCACCTTCACAATGTCCTCAAAAATTTTCTAGTGTCAGTCGTGATCACAACTGTATTCTGTTTAGTTGTCAGTGCATTATGCCGGCGCTAGCTGAATTCGAACGGGAGCAAATTGTTGGCGCTCGTATGGTGGATGCTTCCGTACCCTAGGTAGCTCGTGTTTATGGCGTTTCAATGGGCACCGTATCGAAGGTTTATGTTTCGTACAGGGGAAGTAGCAACGAGGACGAAAGTGTTTTGAGTGATCGTGGTCGATTGCCATCGAAGAGGATTGCGACGGGTAATAAGAAGACAGCGGCTGTAAAATTCACTGCTGAACTGAATGGCCCACTTGCTAACCCTCTCGGCACCAAAACGACACGGAGAGAGCTCCAAAAGCAGAGAATTGGAGGGACAGCTAGAATACCAAAACCACTCACCAGATATGCAAATACCCGTAGCAGGAAACGTGGTGCAGAGCCATAAGCCTGGTTTATAGAGCAATGAAAGAAAGTCATTTGGTCGGTTGAGTATTGTTTCAGGCGATTTCCAACGCATGTTCGAACTCACGTCTGGCGTATGCCGTCCCAAGCCTACGAATCAGGCTACTTGCTGCCAGTAGGTTGCTCTGCAGGGTCGCATTACTTCCAAGTATTACGTAGCCATTTTGAGTGATCAGGTCCATGCCGTGGTACAATGTTTGTTCCACAACAGTGATGCTGTCTTTCAAGACAACAGCGCCACTTTTGATACAGACTACATCGTCCAGAAATGGTTTTGTGGACACGAGAATGAATTGTCGCATTTCCCCTCACCACCATAGTCACCAGATCTCAGTATTATTGAGTCTTAGTGGTTTTACTTCGATAGAAAGGTGCTTGATTGTTATCCATCTCATTCATAGTTACGTAAACTACCTACTGTTTTGCAGGAAAAACGGTATAGGATTCCTCTGAAAACCCAACAGGAATTTTATTCATGTATTCCGAGACGACTGGAAAGTGTTTTGAATGCCAACGGTTTTCCTGCAACGTATTAGCCATGGTAATGTGTTGTGTTTTTGGTGTTTCCGTATTACACTTGTAACATAACAAGTTTTCTGTGTCTTTACACCTTGCAGTGAGGTAAACGATGTCATGTAGCTGGCAAGAGAGTTTTTTTTGTTGTTTTTTTTTCTCACATCAGCGCAGCTGTCGGTCGCTGGCCACTGTGGCGAGGTACTTGCCTACCGCGCGTACGATCCGTTATGTACACTCTCTGTGAATCTAAAGAAATAGTATTTTATTCGATATTTTTCATAGTGTACAGACTTGTGTTATTAATACAATACGCAGAGCAATTAATATAATACAATTAATACGCTAAAAATCTCAGTTCAATATCTTCAGTACTTTTCGAGAAACAAATTTTTACCTAAGACCCGTAATAACTTTTCTGGTGTTACGAAACTGAGATAGGGACTGTAATGTATTCATCTGTAGTATCAGTTGAGACTATAACTAAAATGATCGGTTCAGATAAATTGTTTTTCTATACTTTTCTTTGCTTTCTTTACAATGGCTGGTGTCGTACGAGTAACCACTTTCAAAATAATAATTTAATTATGTTTTACTGTGTGAGTTTTGTGGCGACAGTGAGAAATTGTATAGACGGGGTACGTGAAGTGTGAATGTTTTATTTATCAAGAACTGTGTAAAACGTAGGGTGGGAAAGTTCTTATTCAGTCATGAATCATGTGATGTACGTCCTAGCGTGCATGCTTTTGTATAAAAGCACACAGAAAAGAAGTTAGGTGTTAAATCAATTAGTGTTTCGTTTCTGTGGATAAATCATGCTTTGTTTAATTAAAATGCAATTTGGTTTCGTAAATACAGAATTTCTCTTATAAAGGGCAGTATCTGTTCTGGTTGGTTGTCTAAATCGTCAGGGAATAAGAACTGAGCAGTTCCACGGTACGTGGAACTTTGGGCTGCAATTCCGTGTCTCTGGGAGTCGTTAGTTGAGCCATCTTACTGTACAGATCAATATGGAACCGCTGCACGCGAGAGATATGAAAGAAATCTTGCGTTCTGTCTGTCCTTTTATGATATTTACAGTTTTAAACGTTTTGGTAAAAGTTGGGAAATTTTAAGCGACAGATTGGAAGTTGCTGGCGTGTGAACTTTCTCGTCGTAGTTAAATACAGCTTGGCATGTTACTTGAACGCCTCGGAACATTTAGGGGAGCACTTCTTTTTAAGAAGCCCATTGAACGACTTGGTGTAGTAACTCATGAATAGCTGAAGCGTCAGTTACTGTACAGAACGTGGCAATCATTCGGGTGAACTTCTGGCTGATTTCGTGGCGACAACTTGTAGTAAAAACAGTTATAAACTTGTATGAGTAACAGATTGACAGTAAATACGGACTTGATAGCCGTCTACAACATGTGTGGAGGCAGTAAAGCCTAATTAGTTGAACTTTTAAACATTTTCAAGCAAGTTCTTTAGACTCCTAAGCGCCCGAAATTTTACGAATTTTCAAATGCTGTGTTCAGACTTGAGAGCTATGCCTTCTTTGCTTTGTAGGTATGTAGTCGATTTTTCTTCAACGCTGCTTTTGTCGACTGAACCAATACCTATCAGTGCGGAGTGAAGGGCCAAACTTCAAGAAGCCTATTGGCGTATGTGGACTAAATGTTAAGGATGAGAAGTTATGAACCACCCCGCCACACCCTCTACACTGGACACCTATGATCTGGCGTTTCGCCTTACGCAATACGGGCCCAGTTAAGGATAAGAATGCTGTCACGCGATTTGCGGAGACACGAGGGATCGACTACGGAAGAGAACGCGTAAGTCTGGCGCGCTTCCGGAGAGCGGGGAAGGAGTGCGGCCGCCCTGTGAGGCCGGCTTATCTGCGGCCGCAGCTGCGTGGGATGCGTCCCGCTCTCAGATCCGCGCCCCGGCCAGCGATAGCCGCGGCAGCAAAAAACCCTGCCCGCCGCACCCGCTCTGCTGCGCGTGAATTATCCTGTCCTCCACCTCACCGAGGAATGCGTAGGCTTCAGACCCTGGTTACCGCACAGCAGTGTTTGAAAGTACTGCACTGTCATCATTTGGACTGCGATTAAACTCTCCGTCCACCCATCCTCGTTTAGGTTTCCGGGTGAATGGTGAACAATAATCCACAAAGTCGCCATCGTCTTTCTTCCGATGTCAAAGACAACTACAGTTTACAACATGGTACCAAATTCTCTGTACCTCCCAGCTTTTCACATAGGGTTAGGAGACCTCGACTGTTCAGTACAGAATGTCGGATCACAACACCTTTCAGCCTTCTAAATTTCAAATTCTTATTTACTGGGCTACCAACTTAGACGATATATTACGCCGTCTTCAGGCCCCCTGACCGACGTGTAAGAAGATTCCCAACTTTGATCCAGTCAGAATAGGGGCCAGCACTGAAAGACTGGTATCCGTAGATTATCGAGACAGCGATCACTTCAAACATAATTGTTATCATAAAATAAAAACTTGGAAGTTTAGAAGGATGAAAGATTCAATGAACTGTCGATGAAGCCCGACCAACAGGCATTACATGGATTGATCAAAAATGATAGTGCATTGAGAATGGCTAGTTTCTAGATGAAATCTAGATCGGCCAATAAAATTTAAAAAGGACGACTGATAGCTCAAATCTATTATTTACAATTCAATATAACAGTCGCTGCGTGCAACAGCCTTCTGAATGGAAGGTAACCTGAGGCTGAAAGATGTTTGACATTCGGCACCAAATTCTCCCCATCCTGTGCAACACCATCACAGTGGTAGTCTTAATTAATTGTTGATGTCTTAATTAACTATTGATTTGCGTAAAGATATTCAAACACTTTACTGTCCTAAGCTTCTTTCAACGAGAACTTTAATAGTGAATTAATAAACAATAATTAAAATTTCAACGAACAGGACTTTTTTAATCTGTGTTCTCCATTAAATTAACGTTAAAACACAGTTTACAGCCTTATTAGTCAGTGACGCAACTACGATAAATATTTCACTTAAAATTACGTGTTGTAGCATTAAGAATAATTCTTTCATTTTTACCAATAAGTACTGTGAAACTAGATGTAAAAACAAAACATAATGTAATAACAAGTTATACATCTACATCAATACTCCACACGCCACTCGAGGTGCATAGCGAAGGGTACTTCTGGTACCTCTAACAGATCCCCAACCCCTTTCCCTGTTCCATTCGTGAATAGCGAGCGGGATGAATGATTGTCGGTAAGCCTCTGTATTAGCTCTGATTTCTCGAATTTTCTCATCGTGGTCATCTCGCGATATGTATATAGGAGGAAGTAGTGTGTTGTCCGACTCTCCCCGGAAAGTACTCTCTCGAAATTTCAATAGTAAATTTCTCCGTGATCCGCAACGCCTCTCTTGTAACGCCTGCCACTGGATTTTGTTGAGCATCTCAGCAACGCTCTCCAGCCGACTAAACAATCCCATGAATAAACGGGCCGCTCTTTGTTGGATCTTCTCTATCTCCTCTATCAGACCTAACTGGTAAGGATCCCAGATCGATTAACAAAACTTAAGAATGGGTCGAACAAGTACCTTATAAGCCTCGTAAGCCAAGGCTTACATAATTAAAAGTTAGTATTAGTATGGAACAGACAGCTTTGTCAGGAAACAAGGTTATCATCAAACTATTTAAACGTTATAATTTCGAAAAAGACATAGCTTATTTAGATAATTTAAATTGCAATCATTTGTAACATCAGACTGTCAACTTTAATACCTCGTTGATATTTAGCGAAATTTATAAATTGCAAGTGGAAGCAGGAATCATCATAGCATTAGCCAAAATAGGGTTACAAAAAATTAAAATTCACGATTGTTAAATCATATAACATTCTCCAGTTGCAAAGTAGTTTCTTATTATATAGAAATATTCATGTCTTTATTGCGGAGGGGTCTGCATCTGCGATGAATTTTTTGAATGATTTCGTGTTGCCTTCAGCTGCCATTATCTTTATCTGATGTACGATAGTACACTTTCGGCCTTGTGTCATTTTCAAGAACGTAAGGCGGAAACATTATACATTGGTTGCACTAGTATCACTTATGATTTTAACATAGAAACAAGTCATATATCAAGATACACTAGGCGGACTTGCTCCTGTGACTACATGTAATTGTCACAAAATAAATTAGAAACAGTTTTTCGCTGTCTTAGGAGCGTGTTACTTTCGAGCACTTGTTGCAAAGATTTTATATATAAGATTGATATTTTTAAAGTACTTAAAGTAGAAAGATTATAATTATTTTTCAGAAATTTGTTAATTAAGCTATGTATGTCTTTGTTCTCAGTTGCATTTAATTATCGTTAATCATTGGTGTGAGCATAGCTGTATGTGATTTCTTTAAAATAACTTGTAAATACTTGTTCTGTTACTGTGGGAGCAGGCCATTTTTGAATAGTTGTTACAAAGATCTTATACATGAAATCGATCACAGTATTCTAATGAAACAGAACTGACAACTATGAGAATCGAGTAAAATTTGCTTTATGGTTGCGTGATCTTTCGCGTTACAATCAGATTTATTAAATACCTAGTACAGATGAATCACTAAAAATATTACGTAAGTCACAGAAAGGATATTGAAATTTACATGAATCTAAAAGACCCGTCAGACAGAGTTCTGAATGTATAAAAAGGCCTGCGAAATGGAAAACTCTTAATCACCTTTTTATCCGTTCTACGACGAAGTATTATAGAACCATAGAATGAGTAATTATCACTATACGCATTAATAAATGTGACTAAAAGTGGCGCGTGGGATGAATGCGAAAGATCATGCAACCACAAAGAAGGTTTTACTCGACTGTCATAGTTTCCAGTATTGTTTCAATAGAGTACTGTGATCGATTTCACGTATAAGATCTTTGTAGCAACTATTCAAACATGACGTGCTGCCAAAATAACAGAACAAATATTTATAAGTTATTTTAAAGAAATTACGGACAATCCTATTTATACCAGTGATGAAAGATAATTAAATATAATTATAGGCATATATAGCTTAATTAACATATTTCTGTAAAATAATTATGATCATCCTAGTGCAAGTATGTTAAAAACATCGACCTTTTATATTTACACCTTTGCAACAACTGCTCAAAAGTAACGTGCTCTTAAAATAGGAAAACACTATTTCTCATTTATTTTGTGACAATTACATGCAGCCGTAGGAGAAGGATGTACATGCCATAAAATACCATTAAAGAATCGACCATAAAATATACTAAAATCCGCTTAATGTATCTTGATATATGACTATTTCTTATGTTAAAATTGTAAGTGGTACTGATGCATCCAATGTATAATGCTTCCGCCTTAGATACTTGAAAATGACATAAGGTCGAAATTGTACAACAGTACATCAGAAAAGAAAATGACAGCTGCAGGCAACGGTAGCAATAACAGCGCTGCATTGCGCTGGCAGAAACGGCTGCGAAGAGGCCCCATGTCAATAAATAGGCTAAAGAATGTGATCAAGGAATGTGAAGAAATAGGTGAAGTAGGTGGCGCAGCACAGAGAGGGAGCAGCATTGACTCTCACCTGGTCAATCAAAAAAATACCCCTGCAAGATTCAGAATATGCTTTGAATGGAGCCCCAAAATATGCTGCAAAGCCGTGACTTTGCCCTTCGTTCTTGGTTCGCATGGAAATGGATGACACGTGGCTGGGAAACATTCTTTGGATGGAGGAGGCACGTTTCACTCTGCGTAGTGCAATGAATGCACAGAACTGTCACATATAGTTATCTAAGCCGCCACTTGTTGTGCAGGACATCCACTGCACTCAGCTGATGTATCCGTATGGTGTAGTCCCACAAGCCCCTTTATTCTCGGTTGTTTCTTTGAGGAAATGGCACCTTGTGGACCAGTTAGGTATACTCTGATATCTGCAGGTTATGAGTGCCATGTACCTGACGTATGCCTAAAGGGATCGGCAACCCCTGAGACACTGAACCATCACAGTTTTACTTTTGCACAACGCGTTGCCTCGATCACAACAAGGACGACAGATGGTAGGACAAGCGCCACCAGAGGTCCTCTGCGCCAGGAACCTATTTCCTTCGCCGTGTCACTGAGCGGAACTGGATCGGCACGAATTCCGAATACGTCCTTATAGGGCGACGCAAGCCAACACGTCGGCAGTTCGCTCCACCGGAGCTCTGGGCAAATTCATGCACCGCCTCTTAGCAGCCCATCAGTCAGAGACCGGTCGGTAAATCTATGACTTTCCAGCGATAACCCGAGACGTACCTGTTGGCCGGACGCTCAACTTCCGTCATTAGGGATTATCAGTGGCATAGTTTTCACTTCCTCCTGCGTGTATTCCCTGTGTGTTCCATATGTACGCCTTTTACTGTCTGAGAAGTTCTATATTTTTTATAGAGAAGAGTTTTTCTTTGTTATTAAATCTCTTTACTGTGGTCGTAATAAATCCTTGTTTTTATTTTTACCTACGTCGTCTTATTTATCAAGTATCTCCCCATGTGATATATAGCGATAAGGACCTCTTTGTGTAACACGTGATTCCAGTTTTGCAATAATGCAACTGTGTCCACACGACTATTTTCGTGCAAGGTGGGATGACACAACATGGGGCTTACCAGGTGAAAGATTTGTTTCGAGAAATCTTCGGTAACGACCACACCATCTCTAGGCAATTTCAAAATGTGTGGCCTTCCGGATCCCCTGACCTAAATCCATATGACTTTTGTTTGTGGGGATATCTAAAAGATCGTGTCTATCAGGGATGTATCTAGACTCTTCTTGATCTGAAGGCTACCATATGACGACTTATCACTTTCTTACACCGGATATGCTTCCAGCAATGGTCGACATGAGATTTTATGCATGTAGCATATTGCTGAGTTGGGAAGCCATACTCAACACATATAATTTCTGACCATATCCTAATAAACGTGCCACAACCACCATTATCAAGTGTTTAATCGTTGGTCTCCTTTTCCTGCATGCACACAACATTCTGACTGCTTACAATGCTATAACTGCAGGTTCTAGCTCTTTATACTCATGAAGTAATAAGTGCTATCGACAGGGGATGTCAAATTGATTCCATATTTTTAGATTTCCAGAAGGCTTTCGACACCGTTCCGCCTGCCGAAGTGGCCGAGCGGTTCTAGGCGCTACAGTCTGGAACGGAGCGACCGCTACGGTCGCAGGTTCGAATCCTGCCTCGGGCATGGATGTGTGTGATGTCCTTAGGTTAGTTAGGTTTAAGTAGCTCTAAGTTCTAGGGAACTGATGACCTCAGAAGTTAAGTCCCATAGTGCTCAGAGCCTTATTTATTTTTTTTTAATTTTTTTTTTCACCGTTCCTCACAAGCATCTTCTAATCAAAATGCGTGCCTACGGAGTATCGCCTCAGTTGTGCGACTGGATTCGTGATTTCCTGTCAGAAAGATCACAGTTCGTAGTAATAGACGAAAAGTCATCGAGTAAAACAGAAGTAATATGCGGCGTTCCCAAAGAAAGTGTTATAGGCCCTCTATTGTTCCTGATCTATATTAACGACACAGGAGACAATCTAAGTAGCCGTCTTTGATTGTTTGCAGATGATGCTGTCATTTACCGTCTTGTAAAGTCATCAGATGATCAAAACGACATGCAAAATGATTTAGATAAGATATCTGTATGGTGCGAAAAGTGGCAATTGACCCTGAATAGAGAAAATGGTTCAAATGGCTCTGAGCACTATGGGACTCAACTGCTGAGGTCATTAGTCCCCTAGAACTTACAACTAGTTAAACCTAACTAACCTAAGGACATCACAAACATCCATGCCCGAGGCAGGATTTGAACTTGCGACCGTAGCGGTCTTGCGGTTCCAGACTGCAGCGCCTTTAACCGCACGGCCACTTCGGCCGGCTGAATAGAGAAAAGCGCGAAGTTATTCACATGAGTACTAAAAGAAATCAGCTGAATTTCGATTACGCGATAAGTCACACAAATCTGAGGGCTGTCAATTCAACTAAATACGTAGGGATTACAATTACAAATAACCTAAATTGGAACGATCACATAGATAATGTTGTGGGTAGAACAAACCAAAGACAGCGATTTATTGGCAGAACACTTAGAAGGTGCAACAGGTCTACCAAAGAGACTGCTTACATTACGCTTGTCCGCCCTGTTCTGGAGTATTGCTGTGCGGTGTGGGATCCGCATCAGGTGGGACTGACGGATGACATCGAAAAAGTACAAAGAAGAGCAGCTCGTTTTGTATTATCGCGAAATAGGGGAGATATTGTCACAGAAATGATACATGAATTGGAGTGGCAATCATTAAAACAAAGGCGTTTTTCGTTACGAGGGATCTTCTCATGAAATTTCAATTACCAGTTTTCTCCTCCGATTGCGAAAACATTCTGTTGACACCCACCTACATACGGAGAAATGATCATCATGATAAAATAAGATAAATCAGGGCTCGCACGAAAAAATTTAAGTGCTCGTTTATCCCGCGTGCCGTTCGAGAGTGGAACGGTAGAGAGACAGCATGAAGGTGGTTCATTGAACCCTCTACCAGGCACTTTATTGTGAATAGCAGAGTAATCACGTAAATGTAGATGTAGATGTAGATGCAGATGGCGGCAGAGAGTGGAACTATTTTTTTCACCATACAGATGCACCGAATAATGAACATAACTACGATGTTTCAGCATCCTGTGATGTATACAGCCCACACCGCAATACTCAGAACGCTATCAGTTTAGTTATAGGCAGGCGGTACACTCCACGAAAAACAAAAGCGAAGCAGCCAGGGAGGAGGAAAGGGAATGAAATATCATGCGTTGAGAGTGTACATCATGATATTTCAGTAATCACAATATAGAATTCCAAGAGATCCTCTACATGTGCTGTTCGATTCAATGTCATGCTTAAAAATGAAGTTAGGACCTAACGCACTCCTGAAAAGACGCACATTGGAAAGGAGTACAATCTCACAATACCGTTGACCATTGAGTGAAGCGTCTAAAATGATTAGTTCAGTAAACACATTCAAAGTTACGCCTTCCCACGCCATAGCACCTGGACCACCAAAAACTGTCATGTTCGACAATGTTCCCGGGTGCTTTACGTGTCCCCACCTCTCGCTGTAGGAGGGTACGTCCAGACTGAATCGCTCTCATTCGAGAAGAGCACGAAGCAGAAGCTTCATCAGCCTGTATGAAGCAGACCAACTGTCACGCTTTATGGTGACGAAAATGCGTACTACCACCTGTTATACGTTGCGGGACACTTCCTCTACACACATCGGATATTTTCTCACAGCCAAGTCGGCAATAAGGGAACTGTTCCATTATCTTTCTCCAGCTCTTGTTTATTTAACTTGCAACTTGAGTGCACTCTAATATTTGTCTTGCTATCCACGAATACAGCAACGGAAGGAACACTGTGAACTCAAATGCCAAAATACAGAATCTTTCCGTCGAAAATGTTCAAGGACATCGCAGTAATAATACACATGAATCTTACAAGCACCTCAGTTAAATTTACTCAGTTACCCCAGATGTCATATGGTCTGAGCATTACGTCACCGAGTTGTCCGTAGCTCACTTGATATGTACTTGACCTCTGGTTGCTGCTTTGATTGCATTCTGCATGGCGGTATCAGCTAGCGACCTTCACTGCGTCACAGCTATGTAGGCAGCTCTCTCGTCCTTAGCAAACAACTTTCCTCCTTAGACAATCCCCTCGACGAAGATAAAGTAGGGGAAAAATTCGAGTAGTTGCAAATTTTTGTACATTATTAGCAGGATGTGCCATGAACAACATGCTAAAAATCCCGACCTGTGGAGTAAGTACGAATGGGTGACGGGAGAGGGGCATTTAAAAATAGGCTACATTTTTTTGTTTTTCTTGAATAAATTGAAACCCGCGGGGGTCTAGTGAAAATATTTCCCGCAACAAAATGAAACTACATTAAATATCCTACAAAAAAAAGGTTATGTTCATATTTTCTCTAGGACTAATAGTGTCCGCGTTGTAGAGGGTGGCAAAATGGTAGATTATTAAAAATAGTATTTCATTGGTATAAAATTAAAGTTTATTGTTGAATGGAGTGGATTAATAACAAATATTTAATGTGTGTGCCAGGTCTAAGTGCAGTAGAACCATATTAAGGGATATATTGTGTTCTGGGAATGCCACAGATTTGCGTAAGAGGGGGGTGGGAGGAATTGGTTGTTGTGGTGAGTTGAAGCACGAGCGGAGGTAGGTCGCCGAATTGTGGTCATTCGCTTCTCTCCTTCGTAGATCTGCATCTGAAGGGCGAGCGGCTGATTCCCCACTCTGTCTACCCCACTCACAGAGCATAGATATTTTGCTCTGTGACCCCTCTATGTTACAAGAAGCAACTACAAGATGTTTCACAAAATTATACTGACCCTCTTCACCGAGCCTTACGAATCACTGGTGGCACAGTGCCCAGACATGCCCGAGGTGGGGGGATGTGTTTAAATTCCACAAAGTACGTTACTACTACATGGAATACGGATATGAGTTACTAATGCTTACTAACACAAGAAACGCAAATGGACAGAATCCATGTAACTCTCTGCACACTCTTCTACACTGCTAGACGGGAAGTTGTTTCTTAGTCATCCTGTACGGTAGCTGTAGCGTTCTTCTGGGAAAGGCAGCTTCCCTTACCACAAGTGCTACAGTCTATCCAGTTTGCAGATTATACCTCCACAGAATTTTCTCTCCAGTTCACTGATGTGAGTGGCTAAAATAACATCACGGAGCACGTATTTATGTGGTGGAGCTAGTTTCAGTTTATTAAACGAGTACTTATTTTCAATTAATCATTTTGTGTACGTTGCAGTTCTTCATATTTCCGTGCTTGCTAAGAAAAGCTGGACAGGAATTCCGCCTCAAGCAAGACGCCATTTTATATTTTTGTTTTCACCCAGACATGTTTCAGTACGTTGTGTGCTATCTTCAGTGGGTTTATTTTTTTTTTTTTTTTACAGAACTACCGCAAAAGAAGACAGTTCTCCAAATCTAGAACATCGTCGTAATTATTCTGATTTACAAGGAAAGAAGGAGGTATGACTTAAAAAACTACAGACTATAACACTACTGCTCCGCTCGTTATACTGTCATGCAATTTACCTAGTGACGACAAGGCAGCCACGTTGTAGGGAAGCAGCCTACTCACGCCTTATAAAAATTCACATCAGTCTTTCCATTGTGTGCCAGCCAGTCCGCTGTAACTAGCTCTGACGTCATAAATGTCGCGCAATACTTTAAAAATCAAGTAAATAACCTGAAACGTTTCTAGCGTGTCAGGAGTAATACTAAATCAAATGTGTTGAGTATCAGTTCAATAACTCTAACCATTTTCGAAATTTGGACGTTTTTCTGTAAAAATCATTGGCGTAACAGAAAAGAGCTAGAAACTTAAAAATTTATATTTACATTCCTTTTGCATAATAATTTAGTAGAAATAGTATTCTGGATCTCACAAATTAAAATTTTAGTTGAAATTCATCATTTTCTGGTTTTTATCTTAAAAATTAAGGAAGTAAGATAGATTAAGTAGGCGAATAGATAAAGCTAGGATGTTTAAATTTAAGTAGAAGGGAGATCCGCTATAATCATAAAGATGTGAGAAGTTTCAACTGAATAACTATAAAACTATAGCGATAGTGTATCTCCAATGGGCAAGTTCAGAGCTCGTCTACTGCGTGTAGTGTAATTAAATTAATTATCTCGCCCAAAATATTTGACTTAGCCACGTCAGATTTTTATTATGATTACTTACTTGTGTGCTGATTGCACAATTAAATTGAAAGCTTCATTGGCCATCAGCAAAGGAAGCAATGATTTATTCGATAACTTAAAGTGGTGCATTACTAGCCCAGCAGCTAGTCGGGAGAGCAGACGCTGATTAGCGCACCACCTATGCCGGGAGTCGCGTCGCGTTGGTACAGCCTCGCATGCAGTAATAAGTTACTCGGGATACGCGTAACCTCGAAATCGTTTTCGAGTGAAGTGTTAATTTTGGGATGAAGTTAATGATCTATTTTTAGTTTGCGTATGTCGTATTTTCACGTGCCGCCGCAGGACAGACATTCTACCATTATTAGCGTGGCGTTTGATGAACATTATCATCAAATTATGGCGAGCATTCACTTAAACATTTAATTTGAACAGTTGTAGTTGCATCAGCGCATTAGACTCTGAACTGGTCTGGTAGTTGTATTGTATGGATTCTTTTTGGTCTGTGACTTTCAGAATATAGTGAACATTTTAGAGAGAATGGTTTTTGATTATGAATCCCAAACAATTTCCTAATTCCTCAGAGCTATAAGCTGTAGCTATAAATGTATTTTGTCAGATGAAGTGGGCACTAGGAATTCTAATTACAGGCTTCACGTTTTGCTAATCACTTTCTGGTTGCCAATATTGTAGTTAGAGAGCCAGTGTTGAGAACAGCAAACAACTGCATTAAATAAATAAAAGGAACATTTAACAATTATTCCACCTGCCGCCCCACAACGTATAACACTACAGCGGTAGCAAATTTGCCAAATATGGCCTAAACGTGCAGTAAATGTTACCCTCTGAGAGAAATTTAGAAATTTGACAGAGTTTACCTAACGGAAAATTGGAATGGAACCTTAATTTCGTAATAATAGCTGTAGGTAGATGACAAAAAGAATTAATTTTGCAAGGAGTAACAGTAACTGATTACTGTTAAATGAAATAGTTATACAGTAGCCAGCCTAGTTAGGCATAATAATGTAAAAGCATTATTCATCAAGAACCTGTCTTTACTACTTAAAAGCTAACTTTCGTTAAATATTGGTCTATGGGGTACAATGAACACACCCAAATGGACAAATTACACAGTGGGTAGCAGTAGTTGTCACTTTAATAGTTAAGTAGTCACTAAATTTGCAAATGAGACATTCTCTTGTTTAGTTTAATCATTACTTTTGTCTTTAACTAATATTGCTTAAACCAGCCCTTCACTAACCACACAATACCAGATAGCACATAATAATAGTCAAGTACAATTAATACACACATTCACTATACAGAAGCGAATAGGACACACATTATACAAACCTTCTATCTTTGTTTCTCAGTGATTACTTCAAGAATCATGAGTTAGAAACCTACTAAGCTGATTTATTCTTGTTGTTATGATGGAAAAGAAATGTGATCTCACAAACTAGCCCTTTCATTGTAACAACAAAATTGTATACACTTTCAAATTTATGTGTCATTAAGGTAGGATTGGATTACTCTTTCAATTTGAGATCATTAAGTTTGTACTATTTTAACACTCTTTACCCAGACAATAACCTATACAAAACAGAGAAAATTTCCAGTAAAATTTTACTTCAAACAACCTCTAGCCAACGTGTTTATAGTGCCACTTGTGAAACAAGTAAGTTTTGAAAACAATTTTAAATCAGTAAACATTGGTAATCTCTTTTCCAACTAATACTCTTTCTTAAACTGATTTTAAGTTCATTTTCTAGTTAAGTTTCAAAACATTCAGACATGGACAGACACTGTTATGTATATGAGAAACAGGTAAATCTTGCCCAGCACATTAAATGTACTGGCATAAAACTTCGTCACACATCAAAAAAGTGCACCATAGAATTGTTAATGCTTTTTATGAAAAGGACATTCTCAGTTTTCATTACTTAACGGAGACGATCCTACTTGGAAAAGTGCATAGGATGGATACTTTGCTCAGACACATTTTTGAACATTAGGATTATATTTCCATAGAACCAAACACAACATTACTGGTTCACACATTAATACATCTCTGACCTTTCGTGAGTGTGACGAAGTGGTTGCGCAGTCGAGGTGGCGAGTATGTGACGGCTAGGTGGTCTTTCCATTGGCAATAATAAGCTCTGTTTATCTCTTCTTGGCGTTGCTAATAATAACTTTAGAGCTTCTCTCAAATCGATAGCACCATTTTACATCCGCATATTAAATCCGAGACCATTCCATTACTTGCTGTCGACTGCCGACTGTGCTCTCTCGTTTGGCGCCCAGACGAGCGTCACATCCACCTTTTCCTAGCGCGCCAACTCGCTTCCGTTGCAGACGGGAACTACATTGAGTTTTTCCTTGTATAATGCAAAGTCTCTATGTATGAACCAGTTGCAATGTAGTCACCAACAAACATATTTTAAAAAATATCATCATTTAAGCATATTAAGAAGTAAACACAAATAAACAAAATTAAGTGTTACTCTCCCCCAATAATACAAAGAACTTGACTTGCAAAGAGTAAACCTGTCACAAACCTTTACATTTCTTTAAAGTAGATCAAAGACATAACATATTAAAGAATATATGCTTTAAATTACTCATAATAAACCAATACAAATCATGTACAGTATTAAATTGAGGTGTTACAAGACATATCAGCCTCGTCCCCATAACGTACAAAATATTCACTAAAATTCTCGTCATCCTTATTAAAATACATTCTAATCGGACAAAGTTTCAAAAAGACTTCAGGAGTGGCTCTACCAAGCTGGGGAATTTGCATACAGTAAACATTATATCGTCTACGGCCTTTTCAGACTTGAAACTGGAATCAACAAAGGAGATTCCGTATTACCATATTCTAGAGGAAGTTTTTAGATCTGTCAGTTGGGAAAACGAAGAGAGATTGTGTCTTAGTGAAAAATGTCTGAACCGCCTCGCTTTGTAGATGACAGTATACTGATTGCTTATAGAGAAGAGAAACTTCAACAGCGAACAGAAAAACTTATTAGTACAAGTTTGAAGATTGGTCTAAAAATCAATCACAAAAGGAGTAAAACAATGTATAATAAATATATCGAAAATAAAATTGTGTACATCAACAATGAATCTTTAGAACCAGGTCTTGATTTCTTTAGTGTGTATGGATGGACAGCAAAGTAAATAAATGGAGTAGTGATCTGATAATTTAAAACTGAGTAGTGATTTGATGATTTAAATAGAGTTTTCAAAACAAAATGTTTGATGTGTATGAAACGGTATGTTTACGGTCGTTATTACAGTTTTCAGTGAAAGTGAGGCATGCATTTCTAATGCGAAAACGATTCAGAAACTGAAATGGGAAGACAGAGACAGTAACAACTGAAGCAGCGAGTCCATTGTAGTAAAAGATGTAACTGTTTATGACTGTAACGAAAATCAAAAAGAAGTAAGTAGGTCACATGGCCAGATAAACTTATGTAATATGAACCAAGACAATTCATTGATAAACTACAAGAGATAAGAATATACTGAGACGACAATCTAATCGAACGTGAGCTGATGATATTAGAAAATATGAAGGAGCAATGTAAGTGTGATTAACGTAAGAGCGCTATGGGACTTAACATCTGAGGTCATCAGTTCCATAGACTTAGAGCTACTTAAACCTAACTAACCTAAGGACATCACACACATCCATGCCCGAGGCAGGATTCGAACTTGCGACTGTAGCAGCAGCGCAGTTCCGGACTGAAGCGCCTAGAAGCACTCGGCCACAGAGGAGCGAATGTCAAAGATATTGTCGAGGGTGATGATGTCGACGATGTTCACGATGATGATGATTGGATGGAAGGAAGATTAGGTTTAACATACCGTCGACAAAGAGGTCATTAGAGATGGGACACAAGCCCAGACGGGGGGAAATTGGCAAGGATATCGGCCATAAATCTGGATGGCCAGGTGCCTGTGTCTTACCATAGCGATCCTTGATCATTATGATGATGATAATGATATGATCTTGATCATATGGTTGCTACACATCTACATTTTGTGAAGTCAGCAGCTCATTGTTCCTCTACAGTAATAGCTAGTTACCAGTATCTGCTGCGTGATGACATCTTGTAAAGATTTAGCCATAACTTTTATTGGGCAGTACATGTTCATTTGCTACAGCGCCATCTAGTAGTGGTGTTAGACTGCGAATAACAATAACCTCTTTGGGGTGAATGGAAGGGTACCATTCCACCAGCCTGCTTTAGCCTGTGGAGTAATTGTGCTGTCTTTCAGGTGAGTGTGTTTGAAATCTTTATTTTGTTTGTGTGATTGTGTGTGTGTGTGTGTGTGTGTGTGTGTGTGTGTGTAGAGCTATTTTTCAGCTGACTTCGCGCAGTAAGTATGTTTTTATGTACTTTTGGTCTTTATTTGCAATAAGTGTAGGGCTTTTCTTTTGTGTTCTTAATTTTCCTTGAGATGTGGGTACCGAAATTTGTTGGTGTGGTTTTCTGTGATTTTATCGTTTGTGTTAGTAATAAAGTTCATATTTAGTAGTTTATATTGACAGATATTGTGGAGTATGTTGGACAGAAATTAAAAAATATTTGTGTCTGATGATGCAATATTATTAATAAACAATCTCTAACTTTCAGCTGTGCGAGTTGAGGGTTCTTGCTAACGTGGACTTCGTTTGACACTAGGTCAATTGCGCTTTGCGATACCGGTTTTTATTATTGTGTTGCTGGTTTTGGTATCGCTCTCTTCGTTTAAGATATAGGTCCAGCAGAATTTTACGCTTTATATTCTTTTTTTGTTTGAGCTACATAGGCCAAATGAAATATTCGATTCCAGGTGGCCGGCCGGAGTGGTCGTGCGGTTCTAGGCGCTACAGTCTGGAGCCGAGCGACCGCTACGGTCGCAGGTTCGAATCCTGCCTCGGGCATGGATGTGTGTGACGTCCTTAGGTTACTTAGGTTTAATTAGTTCTAAGTTCTAGGCGACTGATGACCTCAGAAGTTAAGTCGCATAGTGCTCAGAGCCATTTGAACCATTTTTGATTCCAGGTGTCTGCTTTTTGTATCTTATTTATACGGTTTATTCTCTAGGATTTCGCGTTATTTTTCGGTTTTGTTTGTTGACGTTATTCTTATTGTTGTATGTTTAACTTGACCACGCCAAACCCCCTACCTCCTACAGCTATTCCGTTAGATTCATTTCATTGCTAAAGTGAAATGTTTTGTTCGTTTACATCTTGATTCCCAGGGATGTAACATCACTAATGTCACCAAAGTGTATGTGTTGGAAATAGGGGTGTCCGTCATCTTGATGACGTCATAAAGCAAAGCAGATGGGCAGAATCCGACACTTCCGTATTGCCACGCTTTGTTATAGCCTAGTCTAATTTCCCTATAGCACATGCAAAATTGTTTCTGAGCTTCTTAATAATCCGCAAGCACACATCAGTCAATTACACCAGGTCGTTGAGCCATATGAAATTATTTTTAATTAAATATGGAGGGATATTTGGACACTGTACGTATTCCCAAGAATGAAGCAAACTCGAGCAAATCCGCAGAAAATAAAAACAGAACTCTTGTTTTCATGATTATATCAGGTATGGCTGACATAGTTGAACGGAAAGCAGATCATAAGGTCTTTGCGGTCATTATTGTATGTAGGAAGGTTCGGGTTCAATGTCACGTCGACAAAGAGATCATTAGAGACGAAGCACAAGCTGGAAGTGGAGAACGAATGGGGCAAGATATCGGCCGTTTCCTTTTGGAAGAAACCATCCGAGCATTTTGCCTGATGTGAGTTAAGAAACCATGGAAAACGTGTATGTAAATGGTTGGACAGAAATCTGGATGCAATTCCTCTGCAATACGAAACCTTGTCGCAACCACTGTGGCACCTCGCTCGGTAATTCTGGGATTAGCCAAGACATCCTGATACATGTTTTTCAGATTGTTGTGCCTGGGACAATCGATCAGTCTTCGATGCTGAATACTAGAGCACACCTCGAAACACCCCAAGATTGTGCAATACTTCAGCAAAATAATTTGCAGGAATCATTCCACTTGGGACCTGTGGAAGGTACATTAGCTTATTTGTTTTAGTTGTAAATATTTGTCATGTATTATTGATTTTCTGAAATGTTCAACGTCCTGGAAGACCTCATCACTACAGATCAATTGGAATGAAAGGAAATCTAATCTAATCTAAAGACATTCCTAACATCTAAACTGATTGTCACAGCATGGGGTATCAAATACCATTACAGTGATCCAAAACTTATTTTCCATCACTCAATTGTTGTAGTTCAGCAAACAGCCACAAATTGTTTTTAGGTTACTTTTCGTTACCGGTTTCGAATATCAATAATTTATCATCAGACGGCTTTCATGCATTCGCCAAAACATATGATGCGTTAGTCTACTAGTGAACTGACCTATGATAATCAATAATTCACACTCACTAACGTGCAATAAAGACGCTTGTGCTACAGAATTATGTTAGAATGCAACTTACGTGAAATGTTGAGTTGAAACATTTGTTTTCAAGGTTTTCCTCCAAAAAATCGTATTCGTAATGTTGGTTGTATTTCACAACCACACACGAGTAGATCTGCGTTATTATACACTTACGTCTGGACACAAAACGAATTTACAATGCAAACCACGTCTTTTGACTTACAATATGCGAAAACAGACTTTTTATAAAGTACATGAGTGTCGAAGAAGCTAGGATACAATGATATTTTACAAAGGTATGACATTCCGGAAAAGGAAGCGTGTATTTCTGCCTTAACACCGGAGCACCCACTTCCATTTCCGACTCTTCGCACATCCATTTGGACCTGCACTGCTAGCTTGCCTCTCATCTTGAGTTGTCCGTTCTTTCTGACACCTACTCGAGCGACTATTTCCCGTGTGCTATCCGATTGATGACTCCTACCCCATCCGCGTGCACGCCCAAATAGCAGCTAAGGCTGACTGGCGGCTGTACTCCTCCTTGGTGACCTTCAAAGAACAAGATTTCCCCAGTTGTGATGACCAGGTGGAATATCTCACAAACGTTACCCTTACTGCTGCAGAACGTTCCATTCCCCGCACTTCCTCCTTACCACGTCTTGTCGCAGTCCCTTGGTGGATTGAGGCATGCCGAGATGCAATTCGCACATGGAAACGTGCTCTCAGCGTTTTTAACCGCCATCCCACCATGGCGAACTGCATTCATTGTAAACAGATATGTGCAAAGTATCGTCGCGTTCTTCGGGATAGCAAACAAGCTAGCTGGATTTCATTAACTAGTTCTTTTAACAGTTTCACCACTCCCCTTGTCGAGTGGGCTAACCTCCGACGGCCCTCTGGGACCAAGATCCATTACCCAATATCCGGCCTGACAGTAGCTGACGATGTTTTTGTGGAACCTATTGCTATTTCCAACATCTTGGGCCACCATTTTGCGGAAGTTCGAGCTCTTCCCACTATCACCCTGCCTTTCTCCATCGGAAACGAGCAGAGGAGGCTCGGACGATACTCTTCTCCCAATCGTGAGCGCTACAATGCCGCCTTTACTAAGAGGGAGCTAGATCACGCTCTCAGTTCATCCCGATCCTCCGCCCCAGGACCAGACGCCGTCCACATTCATGTGTTGCAGCACCTTTCTCTTGCGGACAAGCACTTTCTGCTTAACACGTACAACCACCTCTGGGCAGAGGACACATTTCCGAGTCGCTGGCGTGAAGCCACCGCCATGCTCATACCTAAGCCCGGTAAGGACAAAAACCTTCCTACTAGCTACCGCCCCATCTCTCTCACCAGTTGCGTTTGCAAGGTGATGGAACGTATGATTCATGCCCGGCTGGTACGGTGGCTCTAGTCTCGCAATTTACTGACGAGTGCACAGCCTGAATTTCGAGCGCGGCGTTGTGCAGTTGACAATCTCGTTACTTTGTCCACCCGTGTCATGAATGGTTTTCTGCAGAAATCTCAGACTGTGGCCGCGTTTTTCGATTTGGAGAAGGTCTACGACACCTGCTGGAGAACTGGTATCCTCCATACTCTTTACACATATGGCTTCTGTGGGAGCCTTTCCTGTTTCCTTCAGGCATTTTTAAAAGACCGAGTTTTCAAGGTGTATGCGGGTTCTGCCTTGTCGAACACCTTTATCCAGGAAAACGGTGTGCCTCAGGGTTCCGTTCTGAGAGTCGTCCTCTTTTCTATCGCTATGAACCCTATAATGGCCTTGTCTCCCGCCGGGCATCTCCGGCTTCCTTTTTGTTGACGATTTCGCGATCTATTGCAGTTCTACACCGACCTGCCTCACTGAGCGGCGTCTTCAGCAATGTCTTGGAGCATCGATAAAGGCTTTCGCTTTTCCACTGACAAAACCGTCTGTACGAATTTCTGGCGGCGCAAATGGTTTCTCCCACCATCTTTACATCTTGGACCAGTTGCCTTTCTGTTCGTTGAAACCACGAAATTACTAGGGCTCATGCTCAATAGGAAACTCTCTTGGTCCTGTGTATTACCTGGCAGCCCGCTGCACTCCATTCCTCTGTGTCCTACATGTCCTCAATGGTACTTTCTGGGGTGCCGATCTAACCACCCTCCTCCGTTTGTACCGGTCACTTGTCCGTTCGAAACTCGACTATGGGTGCTTTGTTTATGTGTCTGCACGTCCATCACTATTACGTCGTCTCGACACTATCCACCATAATGGCATCCGTTTGGCCAAGGGCGCCTTTTACACCAGCCCAGTTGAGTCTGTATGCTGAAGCTGCGGAACTGGAACTACCACTGTCCTACCGCCGTGTCTTTCTCCTCAGCAGATACGCATGCCGTTTGTCTGCCATGCTTGGCCACCCATCCTATGCCTCCTTCTTCGACGACTCCTTTGATCGTCAGTATGGGGCGCATCCCTCTTCTCTGTTACCTCCTGGAGTCCACTTTCGGCACTTGCTACTGCGACTTAACTTCACACTACCTGCAACTTTCCCGGTGGGTGTGAACCCTTTCAACACCTTGGCTTCGTGAAGTGGCTCGTGTTAATTTGGCCTTCATTCGCTTCCTAAGGACACTACTCAAGTCTCGGTCTATCGCCGTAAGTTTCACGACCTTCACATGCAACTTCGCGGTAGTACCTTTGTATACACTGATGGCTCTCGGACTGACTGTGGGGTCGGGTGTACCTTCGTTGTTGGCACCCGTGTCTTTCGATATCGGCTTCTGGCAAACTGCTCGGTATTTACAGCTGAGCACTTCGCCCTGTATCAGGCCATGGAGGACATCTTGCGACACAGCATTTTCAATTGTGTCCTCTGCTCAGACTCACTCAGCGCCTTCAAAGTCTATGTACGCTGTACACTGCCCATCCCTTAGTGCAGCGAATCCAGGAAAACTGTCACTTGCTCACTCTTGGTGGAGCCGGTGTAATGCTTCTGTGGGTTCCTGGTCATGTCGGTCTGCCGGGAAACGAGGCTGCTGACGCTGCTGCCAAGGCTGCAGTCCTCATATCTCAGCCCGCGGGTTCCTATATTCCCTACGATGATCTCTGTGTTGCCATCTGTCAGGAGGTGGTGTCCCTGTGGCATAACCAATGGTCCTCCCTTCACGGGAATAAGCTCAGGATTATTAAGCCTCTCCCAGCGGCTTGGACGACCTCCTCTCGCCCCTCCTGCCGGGAGGAGGTCATTTTTACTAGGCTGCGTATTGGACACTCCCTTTTTAGCCATCGTCATTTGATAAGTGGCGCTATCACACCACATTGTGCACATTGCGCCCAAGTTTTAAGTGTCCGCCACTTCCTGATGGAATGGCCATTTTTTAACCATTTTACGTTCCCGTTTGGGTTTGAAGTCTGAGTTTTCGGCCGTTTTAGCAAATAACCCTCGGGATGTCGATCGCGTTTTACTTTTTTATCTGCCAAAGGAATATGACGAAGGCCATTAAATTTTTAGTTTTGCACCTCCATTTCACTACGGCATCTTTTTTAGCCCTTTTTACACGTGATTGTTTTTAGCTGTCTTCTATTATGTAACTCCTCTCTGTGTTCGTGTTCTGTAGTTTTGACTTAGGCGCTTATGACCCCTGTTGTTTTTTTTCGCCCTAAAGCAAAATAAAACCAAACCAATCAACAAAATGGTTCAAATGTCTCTGAGCACTAGGCGACTTAACTTCTGAGGTCATCAGTCGCCTAGAACTTAGAACTAATTAAACCTAACTAACCTAAGGACATCACACACATCCATGCCCGAGGCAGGATTCGAACCAGCGACCGGAGTGGTCGCTCGGCTCCAGACTGTAGCGCCTAGAACCGCACGGCTACTCCGGCCGGCCCACCAATCAACACTCGTGGAAGATGTCCCATTGCAGCCCACTTGCGACATGACAATTACTGTATTTCTTCTTTATCCCTTTGTTCCTCTATCAACCCCAGATCTTGCATTTTCTTGCACAAATATTCGTCGAAGTGAAAACTGAAACCGCAAAGGGATGTTTCGGGGAACACTGGCTTCATAACTTCAATTGTAACAATTTCGAAGTTTAGCATTTCATTTTTGGGTGACCACCCAGGCATCATATTTTTCAATACAGAAAAAAAGTATTTCATCGAGCACAAACAACTTAAATGGTATGGACACGTCAGACGAATGGAACAGGAAAGGCTACCAAAATGCATAATCGACTGGGTACCAATTGGAAGAAGAAAAAGGGGACGACCACCTGATACATGGATACAGGGAGTTCAGTCAGCAATGAGGAAGAACAACATTCCTGAAGATTTATGGACAAATAGAGAAGAGTGGAGAACAATAATTAGTGACTTACTGTAATCTAGAATAGGTGCTGGAAAAATGTACTCACATTGTAAATCCAGAATAATAATAAAAAAAAGTATTTCATATTAATGTCGACTTTTGTCTGGTAGCAAAGCAAATAAAACAAGAAATACCATCGTCTCTTCTTCTGAGATTCTTGAGTCAATGTGTATGGTGTACAGTTGTTTGAATTGTTTCGAACAACTGTAAAATATCCCGTCCATAAGAACAGTTCATTATTACCCAAGATTTTCTTCACTTCTTCACAACCGAGCACCATCATTCTTTCGTCAGAAACAGACCGATCGTCAATTTTCAAAAAACTAATATCTTCAGTTAATTCAATATGTCTTCACTTAGTTGACTTTCGGAGTGGCCGAGCGGTTCTAGGCGCTACCGTCTGGTACCGCGCGACTGCTTCGGTCGCAGGTTCGAATCCTGCCTCGGGCATGGATGTGTGTGATGTTCTTAGGTTTAAGTAGTTCTAAGTCCCATAGTGCTCAGAGCCATTTGAACCATTTTTAGTTGAATCTCAGAACGAGTGCCAGGTTTCTGGGTAATCCCAGCAAAAGCATTGCACTCTGTCGTCATATTTGCGACAGATCGCCGACTACCGTGCTCTTTAGAGTGGAGGAACCTTTGACATCTACGGTTTCACCGTACTTTCACCACTTTTAGCATCTGCGGCCCGTATCGTCGCTACAATGATTCCCCACTCCTTTCTGTTCCGCTTATGCACTTTTCTTAGAGCGTCACGTTTTCGCATCGCCTCCAGGTGGCATTCCATGTCGCGGACGGCAGTGGTCGAAATACTAGGGGCGTTCAATACATTTTTTTTTTGTGGGCAGGTTGGTTTTATTGAGGATTCCAATACGCCATGTTATTCCCCACTCTTCTGGGTACAAACCAAACATAATCTCCATTCAATGCGACGGCCTTACGTCGCGTTGCTGGGAAGTCCCGTATGCCCTCATGGTACTGCTCTACTGATCGATCCCGGAGCCATGTTTTGCTGCATCAATAACCTCCCCATCATCGACGTAGCGCTTAACGCGGAGTGCGTCCTTCATTGGGACACACTGATGGAAGTCGGGAGGTGTGAATTCTGGATGTAGGATGGTTGAAGAAAAACAGTTCAGTGAGATCCTCTCGTGTGCGTAGACTTGTGTGACGCCTTGAACTGGTATAGTGAAAGAGAAGTTCGTTCATTGTGATCCGTCTCGAAAGAGAGTGTCCGCACGTTCTGACATTCTAACATTGCAGGAGTCATTGCTGTATGCGGCCGGCACGCGGCAGATCTGACTGGTTTGCGCGACCTTGTTGCGGTGATGACATACGCCTCGCCCGACGACTGACCGTGCTTTTTCTCATTGCCACGTCTCCGAAGACATTCTGCAAGCGCTTATGAATATCTGCGATGCCCTGGCTTTTCTCCAGAAGAAACGCAATGACAGGTCTCTGCTTGGAACGCACCTCCATTACAGAAGTCTATGTATAGTGCCGCCACCTATCGGAACTTCATGTAACTACAGGAGCTGAAACAGGAATGTTCCACGATGCCCCACACCAAATTCAGCCGAAATTGACCGAGGAAAAGAAATATGTTGCGCTACTTATTGATCGCTTCTCGTATTTTTTGGCTCATCTGTGTTTACGAACTTAAAAAGATACAGTGTGCTGCCGCTGTGTCGTATCGAACTGTTATTAAAAATAAAAAATTGGTTGAAGGAGAATAAGTGTGAACGTTTATGATTATAGTCTTTCATAGTTTAGCAATAAGTGCTTGAATCCACCAGTAGCTCTCGTATCTTACTCTACTGCTCATTTCTCTGTTGTCACACATTTCGACGACAAGAACTTGCATTTCGACTAGCCTTCGTTACACTTTAATGTGAAATATCACCACTGTGATAATGAAAATAAGTGGCTTCAGTCAACACACCAACAAGATCATTACTGTCCACGACATCAAAATGCATCAATTAATTCTGATATTTGTTGTGCAATGCAAACTCTTGTCCCCTGTGAAAACCTTACTGACTAATGCAACAAGAGCCGCTACATTAGTATTACGCCACCGGCTAATAATTAAAGCATAATTGTACCAAATATTCTAATAAACATGCTACGTGAACTTGATAACCCAGAACAAACAAAAAACAAACACTAACTATTCTAAACACAAATGTTAATGAAATACAATTACACTTGCTGTCCCTTCAGGAATGAAACATATAAAAAAAAAACATTTACGCAATTACAAATACATTATTCCCTATCTTGCGAGTCACACGGAAACATTTCATTCTGTGATTTTCTTGAGGTCAAAAAGTTGCTGATAGTTTTCCTAGAAACACTGTCTCGGTGTCTAAGCTCTCCCATGGTTTCCCGGACGAAAGTCTTTAAGTCACTCAAATCGGCATTGTGAACACGCACTGAACAGTAAACTGTATCTCACATTAAACACAAATGTCATAGTCACTCTCAGCGTACCATCCACACGAATCTGGTCGTCCAGAAATGGCCCTACAACTACTATTACCCACGGTTCTGTCCTTTCAGTTCATGGTGTAATTAAAAGTCGTAAGTTCCAACAAACAGCACTTATTCCCACACCAATTAAAGAAATGTCTCCTACTACAGACGCAAATGTCAATGTCCCACTCTAGTTTCTTGCGTTCATACAATAATTAGTCACCAAACGACAACTGTCCTCTTCAAGAATACCAAGCGTCCCACATGCAATTCACAAAGCACACTTAACCAGTCACTGCCAAAGGTTTATGGATCCCACCATTCAGTGGTCAAGACAAAACAAAACAACAAAATCTTTTCCACCACTCACAACGTGGGAACACTAGTCTTTCACTTTCCACCTTATGGAGACATACGAGCAGTCATCTTGCTTCACGGCTCCACAGTCCAGTACTAGTTAATAGTTGCTGGTAACAAATGCCCGCCGGGCTCTGCCACGCATCGTCCATTCTGCCGTGGCGCCGCTGCGCGCGCCGTTGAGCAGAAGAAACCACCCGCTGTTGCCTCCGCGGGATACTTTCCCCAGTCGTAAGGGTGGCGGAACTTATGAATGGCCAGTGGTACGTGCGTGTCGCCCCAGGCCGTTGACCTGCTGTAGCGGGCGCGTGGAGTGTACCACGACCGGCAGTGGAGTGGGGAGTGCCGCGGCTCTGTCGCCCGTCGCCATGGCGACGTCAGCTCGGCCCGCTAGCGGTATGGGCGTTACGACACCCAATCAGTCAGACCCTTCCGTGCATCTCGCAACATTACAGACAAAAGGATATTTTTAAATACTCATTGATTACATGTATGATCTATTAGATACACTGGTAGTAAAAGAATCTTTGTTCTAAAAAAACATAAAATCATACCCCCTAGTTTTCTACACATACAACATCAACATTTATCCCTTTTCTATATACAGCCCACACTTGTGCTATTGATTGTACCTGTCGTCCATCATACAAAACATGAAAGTGTAAAAAAAAAAAAAAAGGAATAATAAACAATCTATACAACTCATAATTACAATATAAAATAGTAGACTACTCTAACATCCTATCACAGTGAAAATATTAGAAACTGTTTATTCTAAAACTACAATATACAGTGATCCTTTGTGCTTGTGACAGACTGAAATTAATACCCCTTGAAAGTGTTCTAACAAAAAAATAAGAAATAATCTACACAGCTCTCAATTACCTACCACATGTTATTAAACAGAAAACTACTTTAACATCCTAACACAATAAACATTTTAGAAACTGGAAACTCTAAATCTACAACATACAATGCACCTTTGTGCTTGTGACAGACTGAAATTAGTATCTCTTTATACATTTTACATTTTATTATATATAACAACATTTCTAGGACACGTATGTGCCATCCACATGTCAGATGCTGACCTGACATCGAGGTTCATCCCAATCAAACAATACACGATAATGTTTTAGTTATGGATCGGTAGCATCCACTTTACAGGAGTGTGCGCATTGATCACATTTCTCTACGACTCTCGCTCACCAGACATCACATTTTCCTTCTCATTCAATCCATTAATACACTAACAGAATAGGTCTAGAAGTCAGCTAACCTTAACACCACCACACTCACGACAACACACCATATCTTTGCTCCCTTATACTCAACCACATAACACATGAAGCTGTTTCGGAGACAGCTTTCCAGTCTCCGAATTCGTCCTTTCACTCTGGCACCTCTCTCCATCGGCTTACCTCTGCATTCACTTCACCGATTATTCCTCCTGCTAAATATCACTTAGAATTGCGATATTTCATCTAAGAACAAAAAATCCACAAATTATTCCTCCTGCAAAATAACTGTACACATTCTTGGTACCGTTTTGATTAGTTATACTGGTACCAGGCTTCAACAACAACAACAACAAAAATTATTTTTTTCACATAGCAACTGTTACGGTAAGAATTAGATTTACACTTATATTACATCTTACGTCAGTATTCCACAACGTTCACCATCTGGATCTCATACTCCCTTTATGTCCTTTCACGTTGTGCAGTTGTCCTCATCTCTTCATTCGTATTTCGGCTCTCCGTCCGTCCATTACTCCATCATTTCCTGGTCTTCCTTCGCCATTCGCTTCTATCTCGATTGCAGCATACACCGGCCTCTCTGTAACATACATCTAAGACATCTCCACATTATTCAATTCTACTCACCTTTATTTACCACTGTTTCATCACGTCGAATCTCTCTTTATTAATCACACTGCTCCACGTCGCTTCTCTCCTTATATATCACCTTTATCCACTACTATTTATCACGTCGCTTCTCTATCTACCATCTTTATCCACTCATTAATCATCACGTCGTTTCTGCTTGATCCTTATCCATATGACAAAAAAATACGTACATACACCACTCTGTCGACTCCTGTTCATGACTCATTCGACCAGTCTATTCCGTCATACTTCCTGACATCCCGCCTGAAAATTCTTATGTTCGATTTTGACCCTGCACAACGTTACACACCACAAATAAATACACTGACTATCTACCATAAATTGCCTACTTTAGATCTATCCTTAACTTTTCCATAATTTGATGTTAGAAATGTGATGAAGCCCACGAGATTGTTTTCCCTTGATTGTCTCAATCAGTACAGCATTTTCATGGACAATCCGCCTCACTCTGAATGGTCCACTATACACCGTAATGAATTTGCTAGTTAGGAATCTAAGCTTACATGAAAATTAAATGTATGCAGAGAATATACAAGCTGGGAGAAATGGGCAGCCCAAGTGTTAGTAACTTTGGTGCTAGTGGCCTCTTTCACTAACCAAGATTCCGAGCAACCATACGCAGCACCTCTTTATAAATGTCACCACGACAATGACATCAGATGGCATCTAATTTAAAAAACTTCGATCACATTACAGATGTTACCTGTAACAGCAGTATAAACGCACCCTATTCCATACAGATCACAATGTTTACCTTTTTTACATGGTATTTGCATTCCTACATATCAGTAGAGTATGTCTGCTACATAGACAATTTTCAGTGCCAGCTGCATGTGTTTTAAAGCAAGATGTTAAGGGCTGATATGTTGGATTAGTTTCCCCTATCCATCAATCTATTACGACAAGAAATGAAATGCCTGGATTCCATGCTCTTCTGTCATTCTGATAGTTCCTGCCGTTCCTATCCTCGACACTATGTGACCTATGAGTCGTGTCTCCGTTCACAATGTTGCTCTCATTACCCCGTTCCTGTGACAATTGTTCAAATGACGCAGAATCGTCTACGCCTCTCCCTGCTATCGCTATATCTCTGCGCAATTTCACTGGCAACTTCGTTATGCAGATCCTAATGAACTCCCCAGGTTCGTATGGCACTTCCAAATACCTATTTCGTCTCAGCATTTCCTGATAGCACGCCACTGGATCTCTTATACCACCCTCGTTACAATTTGACATCATCAATATGCTTTGCGTAGCCTGGTCCTGCTTACTTTTCGACCAGAATTCATTTAAATAGCTACTACAGTCTTTAATAACTTCCTGCATTTTTGCTCTAGCCTCGTCCCTCAAATGGTTACACACAAACTTCATTTTGAGGGGCAGTCCCCACGATGAAGGTAATGAATCTTGAAATTGAGACAGCCTTGGACTGGGTTTGCCACCTGCTTTTCCGACACAACCGTTCTATTAACTCTCTGAGTTCGTCTTCCTCTTTCTGCCTATTTTCGTTTTTTGAATTTATCTCACTCTCCCTCTGCAGTCTACCTGGTGGTGTTTCACCTTCGCTTCTGCACGCTAATTGCAACTGTGCTAGTTCTTCCCTATGTTTCCTATTTGTTTCAAATTGTGCCTCTTTAAACTGTAATAGTGATTGTATCTCCCCCTGGTTGGCATAAACCTCTCACTGCGTACTGTCGGAGCCTGTCTCACCTCTTATACTGAGCTTTTCTACATCTGCACTAATCGTATTCATTCTGACCACTACCTCTTTGATTAGCTCATCCGGCATCACGTCCCTACGCTCAGTAGTATCACTCTCTATTGCAAATACTTATACCTCCAAATTATTAGCTTTTTCTTTCACGGCATCACATACTTGCTTCAACGCGCCCAGATTCTTCTCCCCCTCATCTAACCGATTATTAACTGCGGGCAGACGCTCATCGATAACTGTGTGTAGATTCCTCATTGCGTCTTTATTTCCCTTATCCAATGCCTCCATACTTTCCTTACTACCTTTATCCATCGCTTCCCATCTTTCCTTATTATCTCTATCCATCGCGTCCAATATTTCCTTAAACTCCCTATCTCTCTTCTTATTCTCCCTATCCATCGCTTCCAATCTTTCCTTATAATCTTTATCCATCTTCTGTAAAAACTGCAGTATCACATTGTCATTTGCTACTTTCGACGTGCTCACCTCGTTCGCCTGTGAAACCGTAGCTTCCCTAAGGGTAGCTGCACTTTCACTGCATACCTGACCTAGTCCCGGCGCGCCCGCGTCGTCGGGAAAAGCCCCCGATTGTTGAACAAAGCCCGCCGCTCAAAGGATCACCTTGCAGCGGTCCACTGAACAATTCAACCCCTTTGCCGTCCCCGCTCATTAACCCATGGTCAACAGCTACTTCCTGCTGCACTGCTACGTTCACCCCAGAATCGCTGTTCTCCATGGTGGCTACACTTTTCGACTGCGACCTAGTTACTACGGACATTTCGCAAAAAAAAATTATACCACGATCTTCCAGCCTTGGACGATATAGCAGTTAATTACATAAAAAAATAAAAGATTCTCACCAATCCAGAAAGAAATTGCAACAGAAAAAATTTTACTTTTTAGTGCTATCACAATATATTCCATCAAAAAATAAAAAAAATCTTAACAGCAAACCCTAACAGCAAAATATCCTGGCAAAATATCTCCTGGCCAAATTATCCTGGCAACAAAATATCCTGGCAGGGTCGAAATTATGAGAGGCACCCACATGCCTTGGTCATACTGTGGCATCAAGCAGTCAGGCCTGCAAGACGAGTGGTCTGCCAAGCGAGTGGATTCATTCTTATTTATCGAGTAACATGAACTCACGTACTCACAATTTAGTTACAAATTATCCTCCTGCATGAATAATGCGCAACGGAAACACGCATCTGACTATCAGTAATTTACAGAACTCTGACTGCACACTACCCACAGGCAATACCAGATTTTCTTTTTGTCTTTTATTTAACGGCTTTTGTCAACACGTGGCCACCGCACTGAATATGAATGGCGCACACATTATAAATTTGGGACATTATGACAACATACAATTCGAAGGAAAAGTCCACCAATCTTTTTCTTTTCACTATCTTATTTATTCCGATAAATTCTCTAACCTAAACACACAAATTCTATAACCTACAACAATAACACATGAGAAATTCCGCCCAGTGGGCATGGCTTTACAACGGTGAATCTCTATATTATGGTCTCGTAATTATTTTAACGCTACAGTGCACTTTCTGGATAGGATGGTGGATCTTTTATTATACCTCACACTTCGACTCTCACAATCATCATCACTAAACTTTCCTCCAGACCGAGCGGTACCGAAGGAACAAGCATAACCCACAAATCTTTTGAAACTACCTCGCTACTCTCCCATGCAAACCACACATACCCAAATTACATGACATACACAACACTACGACATGGAATACAAAACACAAAATAGTCACAACACCATCACTTTCAGCTTTCCCACTTCAATTAGTATTTATCCCAGTTTCACATGACACTGCCCCACTTTGTAATTCTACTTTCCTACTATGAACTCTGGAGATATTTGCACGTCTTCCTGTGCAATGCAAGCCAAGTGGCGTTCCTGGATAGACGGCCGACTCACCTTGCTTCTCTCTCAGAGTTTGAATCAAGCGTCACACGGAATCATATCACGCAAAGTAATATTAAGAACATATCCATCACACACGCAAGTCCTCAACTGATACCATGGACGAGTACTTCCCTTTATCCTTTGTCTCTTACACAGATTGAGATTCACACAGTACTCACCACGTGGAAGTACTCGTCTCTAATTTCAAGTCCTGCATACGCCATTTCTTAAATATTTCAACTTATGGTACACACGCTATTTCTTAAATATTTCAACTTATTGTACACACGCTAGTAATTCAGCTTAACTTAAGCACACGGAAGTATTTCAACTTATTGCTACACGTGGTTTCATTGTGACCGTTGGTCACTTCCGAAGATTACTACAATCCCATTAATATTACCTGCCTGACATTTAATTCTCCCCACAAAAGTTCCTGAAATAGAGAAATTAATATTTCAAACTAATCTTAAATATTCCACATGCATACCATGTCTCCACTCTTTCGTCATTACGGAGCACAACTAAAACAGGTCTTAACAGCACAAGATCCAGCGGCAGAGTGCTGAAACATGGCCGTTCTCTAGGTCCTCTCCCATCTCTGTCGAGGTGGGGGAAGCACCTTGCTATCGTATTGGTCAGCCAAATTTCAGGCGCTCAAAGCTCTGGTAAATTTCATCTCTTTGGTCCCACCAAAGGTGGCCAAAGGATCGACTCAAAGATGATCATATATTCACATTCAGCATCTGCGGTTAGCAGATGACCATACATTCATTCATTTCACAGATCTCACCAAACTGGATGTAGGGATTTATTTTGTGGGAGTGCACATGTGATCAATTAAATAAATAAATTGTCATTCTTTCCCACATTGGTATCCGGCTTCGCTGTATTAATTGAAATTGAGTTAATTTTACAAAAAAAATGTGTTGTTCTGACAAAAATAATGAAGTATATTGTACCTATTTTCAATGTTGGGCGGTACTGCACCCTTTCAGGTTAATCCATCTCCTCCTTTCCCTTCTCTCCGTCTGTCTCCTCCTTCCTTGTCTCTTAGCCAGTCTTCTCCTACCCCCTCTCCCTGTACCCCTTCTCCTCTTCCCTTGCTCCATTTCACCCTCCCCTTCTCTCTGTCATCTCCTCCTCACACATATATGTGTACATCTCCTTCTTCCTTCTCTGTCAGTCCATCGATTCTTCCCCCCGTTCTCTCTCCACGTTATCACCCCCAACTCAACAGGACGTTGCTGGGTCTTGCCCCCACAGTATTTCTTTCCAGATGGTAAATAATATGTACACCGTATTGGCTCAAATAGATCCAGGGGTTTAGGAGCAGCTTTTTACCCACGGCTTTGCCAGAGTACACGCATGTCACCTATGTTTCACATATATTTAACGTATTTCATACATCTTTGTACCCATATTACGTCGGGATGTCTAGCGAATTTCACCTTGCAGTTTCGTTTAAACGCAGCTCAATGTTTATGACGTCGCATCTCCTGTACTATGAATCGTACAATGATATAATTTGACAGATACATTCAATGGTGCACTTGAATACTGCCTGAAAAATGTGTCGCGAGTAGAGTTAGTAGTACAGAGGTTGTTGTTGTTGTGATCTTCAGTCCTGAGACTGGTTTGATGCAGCTCTCCATCCTACTCTAACCTCTGCAAGCTTCTTCATCTCCCAGTACCTACTGCAACCTACATCCTTCTGAATCTGCTTAGTGTATTCATCTCTTGGTCTATCTCTACGATTTTTAACATCCACGCTGCCCTCAAATACTAAATTGGTGATCCCCTGATGCCTCAGAACATGTCCTACCATCCGATCCCTTCTTCTAGTCAAGTTCTGCCACAAACTCCTCTTCTCCCCAATTCTATTCAATACCTCCTCATTAGTTATGTGATCTACCCATGTTATCTTCAGCACTCTTCTGTAACACCACATTTCGAAAG
Source organism: Schistocerca piceifrons (assembly GCF_021461385.2). NCBI lineage: Eukaryota > Metazoa > Arthropoda > Insecta > Orthoptera > Acrididae > Schistocerca > Schistocerca piceifrons. The sequence goes on along the minus strand of NC_060139.1, from coordinate 314,175,639 downwards.
CTTCTATTCTCTTCTTGTCCAAACTATTTATCGTCCATGTTTCACTTCCATTCATGGCTACACTCCATACATATACTTTCAGAAACGACTTCCTGACACTTAAATCTATACTCCATGTTAACAAATTTCTCTTCTTAGAAACGCTTTCCTTGCCATTGCCAGTCTACATTTTATATCCTCTCTACTTCGACCATCATCAGTTATTTTGCTCCCCAAATAGCAAAACTCCTTTACTACTTTAAGTGTCTCATTTCCTAAACGAATTCCCTCAGCATCACCCGACTTAATTCGACTACATTCCACTATCTTCGTTTTGCTTTTGTTGATGTTCATCTTATATCTTCCTTTCAAGACGCTGTCCATTCCGTGCAACTGCTCTTCCAAGTCCTTTGCTGTCTCTGACAGAATTACGATGTCATCGGCGAACTTCAAAGTTTTTATTTCTTCTCCATGGATTGTAATATCTATCCCCGATTTTTTCTTTTGTTTCCTTTACTGCTTGCTCAATATACAGATTGAATAACATCGGGGAGAGGCTACAACCCTGTCTCACTCCCTTCCCAACCTCTGCTTCCCTTTCACGTCCCCCGACTCTTACAACTGCCATCTGGTTTCTGTACAAATTGTAAGTACATAAGTAATAAATTAAAACATCATAGTTTTGCGGCAGTTTTACTGCACGAACAGCGAAAATGAGGTAAGCAATAAACTTTTTGAGTCTGGGAATTCGCGCGTCACAAGGTACTATTATTTTTTTCTAAGCCCCAACACCTTTTATAGGTAGGTAGTCCTCAACCCCGCAGAGATTCTTTCCAAACAGTATATGACGTGTGTACCAAGTTTGGTTGAAATTCATCCAGTGGTTTAGGAGGAGATGTGGGACATACATACATACATTTCTGTAATATTTATGGATACCTGTACACCTAAGACAGCAGCATAATCCAGAATATTTTACTACACCACAGGGTACACCCTGTGTTTGACATCCTAGCGAAATCATACATTATCATTAGTTAACGTGTGACACTTCGCCTGATCCTGTCATTCACTATGAGTGTTCTCAGGACTAACAGAACTAGACGCTCTGCACAAGGAAGTTCATTTTGTTTGCCAATGATACAGATATTGCAATAAATAGCAAATCAAGGGTAGTCTTAGAAAGATCGGTTAATAAAATGTTTGTGGCCATTAATCACTGGTTCCTAGCCAATTAGTTGTCACTAAACTTTGAAAAAACACACTACATGCAGTTCAGAACTTGTAAGGGGTGTCCCACGAGTATATGCCTAACATACGATGACAAGCAGATAGAAGAAGTGGAGAGTGTTAAATTCTTGATAATAAATTCAACTGGGAGGAGCGCACCACAGAACTGCTGAAGCGTCTAAACAAATCTTTATTTACAATGCGAATTGTGACAGACATAGGGGATATAAAAATGAAAAAGCTTTCATACTATGCTTACTTTCATTCCACAATGTCATATGGGATTATTTTTTGGGGTAATTCATCAAGCCAAGCTAAAGTTTTCCGGGCACAAAAACGTGCACTAAGAGTTATATGTGGTGTGAACTCAAGAACATCCTGCAGAAGCCTGTTTAGGGAACTAGGGATACTAACTACTGCTTCCCAATATGTTTATTCCTTAATGAAATTTGTCGTTAAAAATATATCACTTTTTCAAACCAACAGCTCAATTCATGGAATCAGTTCTAGAAATAAGAATAATCTTCACAAGGATTTAAAGTCAATTACTCTTGTACAAAATGGTAGGTGTGCATTATTGAGGAACACACATTTTCAATAACTTGCCAGCAGCCATAAAAAGCTTAACAACCAATGAAAATCAGTTTAAGAGTAGCCTATAGGATTTCTTGGTAGTCAACTCCTTCTACTCCATTGATGAATTTCTCAGTAGAACCAACTGATTTGTGAGTGTGTGTGTGTTTGTGTGTGTGTGTGTGTGTGTGTGTGTGTGTGTGTGTGTGTGTGTGTACCATTTCAGTGCAGTAATGTGTTCATTGTAAATAAGTATTATAGTAGCAAATAAAAAAAACTTTTTAATTTTAAATTCAGTGCATTTGTGTTTGTAAAATGATTCTTTCATATAGTGTTCATTAAAAAAATGACCATCATTCAACTTGGGACCTGTGGAATGGTACATTAGCTTATTTGTTTGAGTTGTAAATATTTGTCATGTATTATTGTTTTTCTGACATGTTCTACATCCTGGAGGACCTCCTCACTATGGATCAATTGGAATGAAAGTAAATCTAATCTAATCTTCCTATCTCACTTAAGTTCGAAATCGATATATGTCATTATAAACTGATTTCATTGAATTATTGTCATGCAAAGAAGTCGCACTGACCTTCGGACAGTAGTCCTGCAATACCTTTATTTATATATCTCATGATGGCTATAAAGCCGAAACAGGCTGTACTTTCAAATAACCTAAAGACTGTGAATTGTACAGATTATATAAATCACTTACTGAGTACCTGTTGTTGCCCTGGTATGTATTTATTCCATTCTTCTTGCAGTCCATCTTCTTCCCCCTTCCTTGTTCATCTCCTTATACCACTTGTCTCTGCCTGTCTCTTCATCTCCTTGTCCATCTCTTCCTCTTTCCTTTCTCTGTCCATCTCCCGCTCTCCCCTCTCTCTGCCCATCTCCTCCTCCTCCTCCTCCTCCTCCTCCTCCCTACCTGTGTCCATCTCCTTCTCCCCCATTGTGGTTCCACGTGATTATGCTTACCAAAACAGGGGCTGATGGTTCTTACATCCATTGTATTTCTTTCCAGAGTGCAGCTAATATACTCCTTTTGTCAGAAAAGATCCAGGACAGTTTCTTTTATTTCTTAGTTCACAGTACTAAAAAGGAGAAAATTTTGTTTTTCTATTAACTGGTATGTGTGCATCCTTGAAATGACCTCAGTCATCTTTCTGCACAGACCTACTAGGTGGCAGGGCTGTGCTTAGCAACACACTGTTTGGGTTCTTGGCACATGGATGCTGATTGTGAGCAAAGAGTGAACATTAAGCTCAGGAAAACTTCTAGTGAAACGTGTACGATGATTAAGTAAGCCTATGCTGGCGAGGAACTGTCAAGATTTTGTGAAGGCAGAGATTCAATGCAAGACGATCCCAGAACTGTTCGCCCATCTACAGCACACAACAATGCAAACGTGAGTTATTGCTAGAAGACCACGATGTAACAGTGCGTATGGTATCAAAAGAACTTAATTTGAAACGTGATGTGTGCCATAACATTTAAGGAAACCGACACTTAATGCAAAAATCGTCCCTCACACAGTAACAGACGGACAGAAAGAGGAAAGGCGAAGAATTTCTGCTAAACTACTGGACAGAGCCAGACGTGTCCCACATTTCTGTCAAAGATTATTGCTGGGCATGAAAGTTGGTGCTACCAGTCGTGCGGAGTCGTGGATCATCAGCCTCGAAAAAAGTCAAACGACGGCCTTCGAGAACAAAGACAATGATCAGCGCATTCTTTGATATTAAGGGTTTAGTTCACCATGAGTATGTTCCTTCGGGTTAAACAGTGAACCAGACTCTTTGCATCGAAGTCTTGAAACGTTTGCGACAAGCAACTCGGCGTTGCCGTCCTGATACGTGCCATTCTCAGGACTGGTTCTTATTGCATGGAAATGCGAGACGCCGTATGTTTACCTGTTATCGATTATTTGGCCAGACATTCTATTACTGCCATCCCACATCAGCCATATTCGTCCGGGCTCTCACCTTCCGAATTTTTCTTGTATCCGCGAGTGAAAAGATGACTGAAAGGGAAGTTTCATCGAGATATCGCAACATGTTCCGACATACGAGCTTGAAAGCACCGCAGTTGAAAATTTCGCTGCTTGCTTCCAAGAGCTCCAGAAACGTTAGCAACGGTGTATAGATAGCCAAGGGGACTACTTTGACAGGAGCTAGGATCAATACTTGGTAAGTGCGATTCCCTATTTTTAAAAAAGACCTGCCCTGGAACTTTTCTGACAAAGCAATACGTTCGACATTTCGTTAAAATTGTTCCAGGGGTTTAGGATGAGCTTTTTTGCCCTGGCTGTGGCCGCTTATGCACTTTGCAAATGTATTTCACCTATATTTAACGTATTTCACACGTATTTGTACATATACGAGGCGTGTTTTTTAAGTAAGGTCCGTTTAAACGTAGGTACACAACGAAAGGTTATTTCATAAAAGTAAATTTATTTTCAGAAAGTACATACTTTATTTTTTCGACATAGTTGCCAAGTTTGTTCAAACACGTATCATACCTCTCAACCAATTTTAAAATACCCATTTCATAAAAACTTGCCGCCTGCTCCGATAACCAAGAGTTCACTGCCGATTTGACGTCGTCGTCAGCATTGTAACAGTTGCCTCTGAGGTGTTGTTTGGGGTGGAGGAACAGATGGTGATGGTTCGGCACAAGATCAGGACTGTAGGGTGGGTTGTCTGACACTTCACGCCTAAACTGTCCAATAAATCTCGGGTCTGACCTGCAGTGTGAGGTCTTGCATTGTCATGGAGAAGGACAATTCCCTTTGTCAGCATGCCACGTCTTTTGTTTTGAATCGCTATGCGTAGCTTTCTCAGAGTTTGGCAGTATGCTTCTGCATTGATAGTGGTTCCTCGTTGCATGAAGTCGACCAACAAAACACCATGCCTATCCCAAAACACCGATGCCATGATTTTGCGCTGGGACTGAGTCTGTTTGGCCTTCAACTTTACAGGCGAGTGTGTGTGTCACCATTATACGTTCTGTTGTTTCGATTCGGGTGTGATATGCGAAACCCATGTTTCGTCTCCAGTTATGATCTGACTCAAGAAGCCATCACCTTCTTCGTGATAATGAGTCAAGAACTTCATCACACACTCAAATCTTTGGTTTTTGTGGTCCTCTGTTAAGAGTTTAGGGACCCAGCAGGAGCACAGTTTCCTAAACTTTAGGTGTTCAGAAACAATGTTGTAAAGCACTGATCTCGACACGTCAGGAAATTCGTTTGAGAGACCTGTTATCGTGAAGCGCCTGTTCTCACGAATCCTCGCTTCAACTGAAGCCACCAAATCGTCTGTAATCAAAGAAGGGCGACCGGAGCAGTCCTAATCATGGATGTTGTAACAGCCATCTTTGAATTCTCGTACCCACTTACGCACTTTGCTTTCACTCATAACAGTATCACCGAACACTTCGCTTCTGTCGATAAATTTCTGCAGCAGACAGGTTCCTTGCTGACAAAAATCGTATCACTGAGCGAACCTCACACTCGGCGGGCGAGCTGACAGTCTTAAACATTTTGAAACCACAGAACAGAACCGTACAGGTTAGCTACAGAGCTGAAACTGAGCACAGCAGTTTCCGAGGCATGCCGGTACACGAGGCACGCGCTCGTTGCGGTATGTGCGCGAACTACTAGTGTCTACAACAAAACGGACCTTACTTAAAAAACATGCCTCGTATTTCACCGTGTCTCTAGCGAATGTCTCCCTGCAGTTCCATTTTCACACAGCTTAATGTGTATGACATCTTATCTTCGGAACTATGTGGCGCACAATGACGTAATTTTGCAGGAACATCCAGTAGTATATGTGAATACTGCCTACAAAATGTGGCTTCAGCACAGTTAGCGCCACAGAAGTACTAAGTTAAAACGACGTATATGACGCGGCTGTTCTTCACTCATCTCAATACTAAACGTCATGCCTCTTAAACGATGTGGCGTATAATTACACATTTTTGTAGATACATTCAGCAGCATATGTGGATATGAACTGCAAAAAATGTTGCGAATTGAGTTAGTAGCAAGAGCCAACAAATGCGAGAATTGTCGCACAGTCATCTCAACAGCTCATGCATCTAAGCTGCTGACAACAATAATATGCAGAGGAGTGGAAAAGACAATTGAGGATCTGTTAGATGACGATCAGTTTGGCTACAGGAAAAGTAAACGCAATTCTGACATCGTGACTCATAATGGAAGCAGGACTGAAGAAAAATCAAGACACGTTCGTATGATTTGTCGGCCTAGAAAAGGTGTTTGACAATGTCAAATGGTGCGAATTGTTCAAAGTTCTGAGAAAATGGAAAGTACATGCACAAGAACCAAGATGGAACAATAAGATCGAAAGAGCAAGAACGAAGAGCTTGACTTAAAAAGGGATGTAATCTTTCGCCCCTACTGCTCAGTCTTCACATCAAAGAGGCAATAGCGGAAACAAAAGATAGATTCAAGAGTGGGGCTAAAATACAGAGTGAAAGAATATCAATATTACATTTTTTTGATGACATTTGTATCCTCAGTGAAAGTGAAGAAGACATACAGGACCTGTTGAATGGGATGGACAGTGTACTGAGTGCAGAATATAGATTAGGAGTAAATCGAAGGAAGGTGAAGCTAATGAGGAGTAGCAGAAATGAGAACAGGGAAAAACATCGTGATTGAGAATCACGAAGTAGAGGAAGTTAAGCAGTTCTGCTACCGAGACAGCAAAATAAGGCACGGAACAAAGAGAACACAAGAAACAGACTAGCACTGGCATACAAGGCATTCCTGGCCAGGAGAGGTCTACTAGTATCAAACATAGGCCTTAATTTGAGGAAAAAAATTCTGAGAATGTACATTTGGAGCACAGTATTGTATGATAGTGAAACATGGACTATGTGAAAGTCGAAGCAGAAGAGAATCGAAGCATTTGAGATGTAGTGCTGTAGAAGAATGTTGAAAATTATGTGGACAGTTAAGGTAAGGAATGAGAGTGTTCTCCACAGAATCGATGAGGAAAGGAATGTATGGAAAACGCTGACAAGAAGACTGGACATTGTGATACACCTTTTGTTAAGACATCCGGGAATAACTTGCGTGGTACTGAGGGGAGCTGTAGAGGGTAAAAACTGTAGAGGAAGACAGAAATTGGAGTGCATCCAGCATGTGAGGACGAATGTTGCAACTGCTACACTGAGATGAAAAGTTTGGCACAGGAGAGGACTTAGCGGTGGGCCACATCAAACCAGTCAGAACAGTGATGACCCAAAAAAGACTTTTCATGCCATTTTAACCGCAATGCTAGCAATGCTTCTTTGTGCAGCTAGGACATGAAGCCAAATACGATATATATTTATTTATTTACCCTGGCAAGATTAAAAGTAAAAACAAAAGAAGACGCAGAAGAGGAAGGAAACCACTAATAAATTTAAACGTCTTGCATGATGCGGCAGATTCTCAGCCATCTCAGTGTTTACGACTCGATATCTCCCGAACTACTATGTGCAGTAAAATGATATAATTACTCTGGTGCATTCAGTGCTATATATGAATTGCGTCGAAAAACTGTATCGCTGCATTCGTAAAAAATTAAAATGTCATGTGTCATGCGCAGTTTTGCTGCATGAATACCTAAAATGTAGTAAGCTATAAATTTCTTCCTTTAATGTCAGTTTCGAAAAGGTTTGAAATTATGTCTAAAGTTTGTTTTAAGTCACTATGTGCTCTCATTCTCACAAATTGGATGAAAAAGTGTCGGTATTCGTGGGCTACACTGCTTTTTCACACCCACCCCAACAGTGATGATTTTCAGACAGTAAATGGTATGTGTACCGTGTCTGACTGAAGTCGATCCAGTGGTTTAGAGGAGATGTGAAACATACTTAACTTTCATACATATATACGTACATCCATTTTTATAATATGGACGCATTGGGTATTTTCTGTTTTTCATCCGTCCGTGTAAAAATGGTCCAAATGGCTCTGAGCACTATAGGACTTAACTTCTGAGGTCATCAGTCCCCTAGATCTTAGAACTACTTAAACCTAACTAACCTAACGACATCTCACACATCCATGCCCGAGGCAGGATTCGAACCTGCGACCGTAGCGGTCGCGCGGTTCCAGACTGTAGCGCCTAGAACCGCTCGGCTACCTCGGCCGGCTCCGTCCGTGTACATTACCATAAAAAGTATCATTCGTCTACTTGGAACAAGCAGTCTTTTGATGAAGAAAAGGAGGCTTGCACCAACACGGATGGAGGAAAGATGGATAAGAAAGTCAACAAATGATTTAGAAAAACGACTGAAAAACAGATTCTGGGTGGCTGAGCATGAACGTAACCAATATCCTCCTGAATGCGAGTCCTTTATTCGGCTCGTCGCTCCGTATCTTTCGAGGAGACAAATCAGTAACGATGGTACTAAGTACTGTTGTTTGTAGCACACTGCTTTTTCCTTTAGTCAGCATATAGGAGCAAAATGATGTTTACGACTGTTGTTCTGTTCTGGTAACTAACACTCTCCATCGCCATGCTATGTTGAATGAATGTCGATCTTCTACAAGGTCTAGGCTAGCATCACTGTACCAGGACGCAGTGACAAAATGGCAGCCATCTATGACTGGCTAAGAAAACTGTTGATTCACCACCCTTCCTCAGAGTGGCGTGGCTAATGAGCTATTTACGATGTGAGTAAGGCATTGTCCGTCAAAGAAATTGGTATCATACTTCTGTGTAATTCGGAAGCAGCTTTCATAATTTGCAAAGGGAATGCTCGATAATGTAGTCGACTGGCCGCGACAACTATTTAGTCTACACCGAAGCAGAAAACAGTGAGCTTTGCTTTGATTACAGACACGTGTTGGAATCGTTCCAGTGCTGTTAAAGAGCAGATGGCAGATGCCGCGTGTCAGTAACTCCAAAACATCACACCGATATCTCTCAGAAACGCTCGAAAATTCAGGTCTGAATACTGATAACAGATCTACTGCATAAGCCTTCTGTCATTCGTAACACGTACACAGCTCCTACTTCTGAATATTAAAAAGAGATCCATAGTTTAGATGAGATGAATGACCATCTTGTAGAACAAAATTTAACTTCAGATCTGAGGAAAAGACATTAGTAAACAGCCACACTGTAGGTCTCATCATGAGTAATATGACGGGATCTGAGGGTCCAAATCCTGTTTTACGTTTACCCTGGTTTCACTACATCACTTACGGCGAATGCTGAGCTGGTTCCTTTGAAAACATACGCCAAATTCCTTCCCTCCCCTACTCTGTCCCAAAATGTCCTCCGCCTCTAATGATGCCCTAGTCGACGTGATGGCAAACCGTAATATTTATTTATTTTGAAATATTTGACTAAAGTTCTGCCAATACGCACCACAGGACGTTCCGATGATGCGCTGAACTTTTCAATGTACGCCTCGTACGACAATTTTTAGGAGGCCGTGCCATGGATAGAGTTGTCTTACCCTGTTTTTTTGTACACGTAGTTAACGCTGCAACACTATGAAGGCGGCATGCAGCAACTGTCAACCTGGTACGAGGTGTACTACATGCATAGACATGCATTTCAGCGCGCCGCCGCATAGTTTGTAAGTCTAACACGATCCACATTCTGTATACTGGATGAATCACCTAAAACTTGCACCACAAATATTTCGGAAATGGAAAGAGCTATTGATGTGTGCTTTTCGCTGGATGGATTGGTAGTTAGAGGCTCAATTGTTAGCCAATCAACTGATTGTAAAAATACTTTAAAGTGTGTTTTTTGTGCAGACATACACTTTTTTAATGTAACAATGCCTGTTGACATTAACAAACTAAAACTAGGGTAAATCAGAAAGTCAGTGGTCTTTGTTGTAGGGTTCTAGTGCGAGTCGTTGACGAGGTATTGTATTTTGAAAAGTTCCTACACTTGTACACTACCTGTGGTAGCACCACACTAAAGAACAAGACAAGTGCATTCACTAGTTATGTGTATTTTCACAAGCAACGATACAACTGGCCATCGCAGGTTGTGTTCAAAATGACCACCAGCAGAAGAAATACATACTTCCATTCTGGTGTGGAACGACTGCTGCACGCGTGCTAGCAGTTCAGCGGAGAAGTCCGAGCAGTCGACAGTAATACGTCGTTGCGTATCATTGGATGTAGTTGGTATGTCCTTGTAGACAGCATCTTTAAGCTTACCCCACAGAAAAATGTCTACAGGCGTCAAATCCAGGGAACGGCCAGGACAAGGTACAGGTCCTCCGCGTCCAATCCAACGATTTGGAAACAATTCGTGAAGACATGCTGTAGTACTACGTGCACCGTGGGCCGGACAACCATCGTGTTGGTACCACAGATTCCTCCTAGTTTGCAGAGGAACGTCTTCTAGCATTCGCGGAAGGTGGTCTGGTGGTCTGCTAGGACGCTGCTATATCTGCGCGCGTTCAGTGTTCCGTCAACCAGACGAAGGCAACGGCGATTGTCGACATGTTTCGGCAGTTTACCTGGACCTGATTGGTAAATGTGGCTTCAACACTAAACAAGATACATGGTACATCTGGAGTAACCTGTCGTAATGCCCATGTACAGAAGTTAACACGATTCTCATAATCGTTTCCTTGCAGCTTCTGATGGAGAGAGACGAGATAGCTATGAAACCTATGTCGATGGTGAATTCGTAGAACACTTGCCCGACTCGTGCCGCTTCCTCGTGCGGTTGCGCGGGAGCTAACGTGCAGATCAACTGCAACGGCAGCAAGAGCATTAATTTACCACTCTTCTGTCGGCACTTGTTTCCGTCTGTTACGTTGTCTAGATGATACCTCACCATTTTCACCTAACTCGTTGAAGACGTTGATAAAATACTTACCGAGATGGTTGACATCCATTGGGATATCCTGCCGCATACACGATACAAGAACCAAGAGCATTCTTCCTATAATCTCCATACATCATGAGCATGTCGGCTTTTTCTGCATTGGTAAATTACACGACTTACTGCTTGGACTGTCACACACTAACTGACTAGCAAGACGCAATGCACTCAAGGAACACACAAGCGCACTGTAAGCGAACATAACATCGTACGTGACAACTACGCAAGTTGAATGGTACAAACAAGTGACGATGTATCGTCCGCAGCTCGTGGTCGTGCGGTAGCGTTCTCGCTTCCCACGCCCGGGTTCCCGGGTTCGATTCCCGGCGGGGTCAGGGATTTTCTCTGCCTCGTGATGACTGGGTGTTGTGTGCTGTCCTTAGGTTAGTTAGGTTTAAGTAGTTCTAAGTTCTAGGGGACTGATGACCATAGATGTTAAGTCCCATAGTGCTCAGAGCCATTAAAGATATTCTAATTTACCCTACTTTTAGTTTTTTTAATGTCAATAGGCATTGTGCCATTAAAAAAGTGTATGTTTGCACAAAAATATGCTTTCTAATTATTGTTACAATCTGGTGACTGGTTAACAATATGAGCACCTCACCACCAATCTCTTGTGTGCAAAACCACACATCAACAGCACTTTCCATTTCCGCAATATTTGCGGCGCAAGTTTTAGGTGATTGACCTTGTATTTGGAAAGATTAAGCACTGGGTTTCTTCATACACCACAGTTTAATGTTGTTTGTTTGTGAGAAGATCGTATTATTTCTCCCCATGGTACTGATGCTCTCGTTGGTGGGGAGCCCACGACTTTCGTGAGGATATGGACTCGATGGGTTCAGGAGGGCCATACTCGACGTGGTGCAGACCCTCAACGGTCCCATGCGACTAGCTTCCGAGAGGACAGATATGTTGTCTGCTCTGTCATGCAGGGTCGTGCAGTAGCGTCACACAAGGCGAGTAGCCACACAGACACATTATTAATTTATTTATTGCTTTGCAGCCTGTCGCCTATAATTTAAACACAGACAGTGTTCATTCATGCTCAAATCTTTACTATCATCAGCCACTATTCTCCCTTTCCGTCAGTGCCCAATGATACAAAATGCAATATCTGTATGACTGAATCACTAAAACTGTCGCGAAGTCTCAGCTGCACGTTGCCTAACTAAATGATTCCAAGGACAACAAAAATTAAATTTTCAGTATTTCATATAATTACTGACGGAATTCAAAAATTTAACATACATCTCGCATTAACGACTTAACATAACGAGTATTAAGCTTAGAACTGCGCAGGCGTGATGAGGCAGCATAATTCATGGCATGCAGATTAGCCAGAATATATTCATTTGGTAGTTGACCACTTCCAACAAACCTGACGTGATTTATTTATGTATTTATTATTTTTTGGTTACTAACTCTGCTTTCTAGACATTTTGCAATCTGAATATACAGGGTGTAACTGGTATTAGTATAGATATATGTATGTATGGTACCTTAGCATGTGGATACATCTGTATGTTCACTGTTTTCTCTCTGTATCGAACAGTCTTCCCACAAACATGTCACAAACTTCACCACCTGATGTTTTCTGCATGGCAGTAACTGCATCTCTAAGTGGTCTACGCCTGTCAGATACAGACTAGCCGTTTTGCTCCAATGCATCCACACTACAACACCTGGCCTATTGCCCAGGGGAAAACATGCATTAATGGCTCGCTCTTACCACAAGTACTTGGAGGTATTAACAAACCTAAAAACATACAACTTGTAATACCTACAACAATTAGTCTGAAAATGACGTAAATACTGATGTCACCGATAGAAATATCTACACTTATACTCGTTCCACCCTTTATCTGCAAACTTATCATGGAACGACACTTAGTTCGGGAGATATGACCTTTTATATAAGGATCTTCGATTCTTTAAAGAAACAGGATTGGGAATTTTATTGGTTAAAGCTAAACCATTATTTCTTCCTGTCACCATACCTTTTTCTATTATTAATGGAGACTATACCTACTACCTACTACCATACCTAACTATAGTGGTATGCAAAACTTAAGCACGTAAGTAAGTTTCGCATAATGTATCGCTCTCAAGTAACATACGTCGATGAATCTTGAACCGAAGAACAGATATGACACTTCGCTTCAGCCGGCCTGTGTGGCCGAGTGGTTCTAGGCGCTTCAGTCTGGAACCGCGCGACCGCTACGGTCGCAGGTTCGAATCCAGCCTCGGGCATGGATGTGTGTGATGTCCTTAGGTTAGTTAGGTTTAAGTAGTTCTAAGTGCTAGGGGACTGATGACCTCAGATGTTAAGTCCCATAGTTCTCAGAGCCATTTGAACCATTTGAACTTCGCTTCAAAGACAATACTTGCACTGCAGTCGCCATGATCCGTGATGGCCGCGGACAAGGCGGACCATGTTTCTTAACAGGGCGTGTGAACACCATGGGCGGCAACACATGTTGTGCAGCTTGCTCCTATCAAACAACAACGCTTATCAGAGGGTTGGTAAGAAGTTCTTGTGGTATGGGGTTTCATTTAGCCACACCTTCCGGGTGGTCGTTGGCGCATGCGGACACGCTGTAATACGTCTCCCCAAGGCATCCCCCACGTGCTCGATAGAATTTAAGACGGGAACGAGCAGCCATTCCATTCGCCCAATATCCTCCTCTTCCGAGATCTCCTCCACCTCCGCTGTTGGATGTGGTCGCACACTGTCATCCATAAAAATGAAGTCTGGAACGAATGCACTCTTGGAAGACGCACATTGGAAAGGAGTATAGTGTCAGAATAACGATGACCGATGAGAGTACCACGTGCTGGGATTTGGAGAACAGTATACCCATGCAACATTATGCCTCCCCACACCACATCTGGGCCACCAATATGGTCACGTCAACGTTTCTGGGTGCATTACGTGTTCCCATCTCCGTTCAATATTGTCCTTCCAGGGGTGCGTTCGGCCACGACTTCATTTTTATGGATGACAATGAGCGACCAAGTCGAACAGCGCATGTGGAGGAAGCCTTGGAACGAGAGGACATACGACGAATGGATTGACTTGCCGTTTTCCGACTTAAATCCAACCGAGCACATGTGGGATGCGTTGGGAAGACGTAGCTATTGCAGCACGACCACGTGCACCAATGACCATTCAGCTATCGTCAATGGCCCTGGTGGAGCAACGAAAGGCCCTGTCACATGGACTGCTTATCAGCTTAATGGCCAGCGTGGGAGCACGCGGTAGAGCATGCATTGTTGTCTGTTGTCATCACACACCCTACTATGAGCCATGTTACGCCATTTGTCTTAACCAAGGATCATTGGATGAAAGTGTCACATATGTTCGTCTCACTGCGTAACGCCTTCTCTGCTATACTTTAGCAGTTCCTTTTATTACAATTGACGTCTCATCGAGCTATATTACTTGTCAGGACACATCATGCAAAAGTTACTTTCATTCTTTGCTCACCACTGTACACTGAGGTGACAAAAATCGACCGATATCTCCTAATGTCCTGTCGGACCTACTTTTGCCTAGCATAATACAGCAACTCGACGTGGCATATACTCAACAACTCGTTCAATGTCACCTGCACGAATACTGAGCCATGCTGTCTTCCTATCAATCCATAACTGCGAGGCTGTTGGCAGTGCAGGATTTTATGCACGAACTGAATTCCCACAAATGTTCGATGGGATTCATGGTTGGAAATCTGGGTGACCAAATCATTCATTCGAATTGTGGTCCAGTGACATGGCGCATAGTCACCCATAAAAATCCATCATTGTTTGGGAACATGAAGTCCATGAATGGCTGTAAATGGTCTCCAGGTAGCCGAACATAGCCATTTCCAGTCAATGATCGGTTCAGTTGGAGCAGAGGACCGGGTCTACTCTACGCAAACACAGCCCACACCGTTATCGAGCCAACACCAGGTACCACAGTGCCTTGTTGACAACTTGGGACAATGGCTTCGTGGAATCTGCACCAAACTCGAACCCTAGCATCAGCTCTTACCAAATAAAATTGGGACTCATGTTACCATGCTACTGAAAACTCTACAGAAACGCCGCTGCTCTCGGTCGTTTAGTGAAGGCCGTTGGCCACTGCGATGCCTGTGGTGAGAGGTAATGCCTGAAATTTGGTATTCTCTGCACACTCTTGACACAGTGAATCTCAGAGTATTGAGTTCCCTAACAATTTTCAAAACAGAATGTCCTATGTGTCTAGCTCCAACTACCATTCCGCTTTCAAAGTCCCTTAGTGCGGCCATAACCACGTCGGAAACCTTTTCACATGTATGTGAGTGTGAATGACAGCTCCGCCAACGCACTGACCCTTTATGCCTCGTTCACGCGATACTGCCGCCATCTGTGTATGTACATGCCGCTAACCCGTGATCTGTCACTTCAGTGTACAGCTCACATGTCGAAGAAATGAGCAAGATGACGAGGAACATGATGAACAGAGCTATTAGCCAAGGCAGTTACGGTTATAAACTACCTATGCAAACAATAAGGTGGTGTCATAACTCTATCCTAACTGTGATCATGGGGTACTGTGCGAGCGCTTGGGTGCCAGACTTCTGCCCATAAAAGCAGCTCGATAGTTAACAGGGCACAACGCGGAATACTTCTTCCATTGGCGGGAGTTTTTGGTATTATGTCAGTTGAGACGCTGCAGGTCATTGCTGTCCACTCGATCTCCGGATACGGGAAAAAAGGTGCGATGTAGTAACTACAGATAAAAGAGCACACTTTAATAGGAATACGGATCACAACCTAGCGGTAAATCCATAGTCAGGTCCTCCTCCTGTGACAGAAAAATGGGACGATGCCTAAACCGAGAGACACACCCCTACTCCCAGACGTAAAACAGAGACTGAGAATGAAGCACCTGGAGCTCTCAAGGGGGCCTCAAACAGTTTTTGAACGGGCAGGGATCTTACGCCACCTTCTGACATCTAAATGGGCGAAGACAAACCTCTGCCTGTGGTGAAAAAGGCACTCTGGAACATGTCTGCTGATGTCCGCAATATGCCCATGATCCTGATACTGATCGGCAGCAACTGTATCAGCACGGTAGACTCGATGCCAAGGAATACTGCCTTGAGAGATAAATGTGAGGCTCTAGACAGTATCCCCAGCGCTATTACAGGAAATGTCTAGGTAGAGCGCCACCGTATCTATCAACCACCGTCCGTTGCGCTACCGGGTTGTTGTGAGAGAAGACCGAGAGGAAACACAACAACGATGCTCCCTCGGCGCTGTGGAGTCGTCCCTTGCAACAAGGGAGCCAGAACAACAGAAGAAGAGGATTACATCACAATACCCTCCACGGTACCCAACGAGGAGGAAGGGTGTGCCTACCGAATGGGGAGCAGTGGAGTGCCATGTGGAATGTGGTAGACGAAAAACTTGTGTCATGGTCTATTTGAATTAGTTATAGCACGTACTAATGACGAATAGGAGGCAAATAAATTCTATAACAATAATAGTGGTAGATATACACTGAGGTGGTGAAAGTCGTGGGATAACATTATGCACACATACAGATGGCTGTAATATCACAAATCAGTGTCAAGAATTTGCCAAGAATACCTTATTTCAGGCATTATCTTTCACGACAGACAACACTGTGGCTGGCAGCCTTCACTTAATAACCGAGCGCAGCAGTGTTTCTGTAGAGCTGTCAGTGCAAACAGACAAGCAACACTGCGTGAAATAACCGCAATGTGGAACGTACGACTAACACATCCATTAGGACAATGCAACGAAATTTGGCGTGAATGGGATATGGCAGCAGACGACCGACGCGAATGCATTTGGTAATAGCATGGCATCACCTACAGTCACACTCCTGACATCGTGGCCATATCGGTTGGAATCTAGACGACTGGAAAACCATGATCTGGTCACACGAGTCCCAATTTCATTTGATAAGATCTGATGGTAGGGTTCGAGTTTGTCACAGATCCCATGAAGCCATGATCCCATGTTGTCAACAAGGCACTGTGCTAGCTGGTGCTGGCTCCATAATGGTGTGGGCTGTGTTTGTATAGAATAGACTGGTTCCTCTGCTTCAATTGAATCGATCATTGACTAGAAATGGCTATGTTCGGCTACTTGTAAGCCATTTGCAGTCATTCGTGGGCTTCATGTTCCCAAACAATGATGTATTTTTATGGATGGCAATGCCCCATGTTACTGCACCACAATTCGAGCGAATGAATTGGTACTGAGATCGCCAAACATGAAAACCATCGAAGATTTGTGGGACATAATTGAGAGGTCAGTTCATGCATATAATCCTGCACTGGCAACACCCTTGCAATTATGGTGGATATGGAGACAGCATGGCTCAGGTGACATACAATGACATGTTGAGTCCATTCCACATCGGGTTGCTGTATTGTCTTTACAGTGTAATCGAAAAAGACGCCAAGGTATCTGGTTGAGAGAGGACGAGTTACTCTCTCACCTATTTTTCATAAAGATTTTCTTACAACCTACGGAACTTGAGCGAGACTCTAGAAAGTTAATGGAAAGAGCTGACGTTGATGAAGCCTGGTAGGGCGGTAAAAGCATGAGATATTTTTATGGTTCTTAGTTCATAGAAATGGCATGTTGGAAGTTGAAAGAAAGTGGCAGCGAGTTTATCCTTCAGTAAATCCTGCCGGACAGGCCCAAGGAAGTAGTGGGACTACCTTCGTTCTGCGCCACTCTGCATTGTTACCAAATTTATTCAAGATGGCGGCGATCACGTCATCCAAGATGGCGACGTGTAGACTTGGCAACAGTGCATGACGTCATTCAAGATGGTGGATTTTGGCGGGAAAATAGGTCAACTGGGGTATGTCCACTAAGCTAACCCCCCAAAAAATGGGGAAGTTCGAATTTTGGTGGGAAAAGTGATCAACAGTCGAGTGCTGCATGAATATACTATAACCGTCCGCACTTTTAATTCTTAGTGTAGCATAATTATACATTGGTAGAATACTCACAGTTAGAGTGCCACAGTACATGTCCTGGTAGGATTGTTGTGGATAATATTCCGTAGTCATATGTTTCTTGATCTGTGTTTTTACACGATACAGTTCATGCCACTCGTAGTCAGAAAAATTCTCTTTAATATTTTTGAGCACATTTTCCAGCACTAAAACAGTTGACAGGCTACTGTATGGTGAAACTTCAAGTCCTACATGAAGATGTTACGAAGCACTAACAAACACATAGCTCGAGGCGAATAGTAAAGGCTGAGGTGCACTGGCGGTCAGTATCTTATCATCGACATATCGACGACATCCCCACCAGGGCAGTTAGCCTGCTGTTCTTGCCACTGATAGCGGCAAGTCTCTTGGGCGATGATCAATGCATGGTGTGTACGAAGGAGCCCAGTACTGTGAAGCTCCGTCAAGCATAGCCTCCGGCACCGACATTAACACCTCGCTATCCTGCTCCAGCATGCTGAGAAGCTGTGCTACAGGATCCTGCATGGACTAGTTCGAGGTCTTCACGTATGTGGACCAGGGCAGGTAGGATTCCACATGTAGGAGGCTATGGGGGCAGTCCTCGGCTGTATGCTTGCAAACTACACAGCTGTTATTTACTCATTGCGGTCAAACACCAATAACTCATCGATAGAACACATTCTGCAGTATGGTCTTCAATGGTATATATGGAGCATACGAATATGTTTAGACCGAAGCGAATTGACATCAACTGGACATCTCTTGTGCTTTGGGAGAGTGACTGCTTGATGGTTAATATCTCTGCAGTCTGTGCATGCGCATGAGCATATGCTGGTTACGGGATGCATCCTGGCTCCATCCCTCTGCATTGCCGAAATCTGCTGAACGGAATTCTTGTACTTATTCCTCCAACACTCCTCCATTACCATACGCTTCCATGCCTCGTGTAGTGAACTGTGGCTACAGTTCTCCCTCGAATGTCTGCATGTAGTGCAGCTATTGAAAGCTGCTCTATCACCCACATTCATCTCGATAATCGAACACATGGCGATGGTTTGACAACGACAGCTCAGCAAAGACTAAATGTGCAGGAGCATTTAAGATCGTAATGGTAGTTGATTGGATATGGCTCAATTAGCTTTCTTCCCACCAAAATCCGCCATCTTGAATGACGTCACGGTGGCGCTCCCTGGTGACTGAGATATGAACTAAGCCAGTTGGACTGCGTACAAATGTGCATGATATAAATAATAATAAATGATAATGAATGATAACAATGATAATCAATGGTAATAATTGATAATAAATGATAATGAATAACAATAAAGACAAGTACGGTTTTGCAGCCATTATCCTGTTGGAATTTGAATTTGGCGCCAGTTTTTTCTGGAGGGTTAGGTTAGTGGACATACCCGAATTGACCTATTTTCCTGCCAAAATCTGCCATCTTGAATGATGTCATGCCCTGCTGCCAAGTCTACACACCGCCATCTTGGATGACGTCATCGCAGCCATCTTGAATAAATTTGACAACAATGCAGAGTGGCGCAGAACGAAGGTAGCCCCATTACTCACGGCTGTACAGGGCAGACAGAGCACCCCATAGTTGAGACAGGTCTCCAGCAGGACAATGCTGCTATATCTACATTGGCGCCAGCCGAAGGCTGGGCTGGGGTCGACGACTGATGAGATGCGTTTACACAGTAGAGTCATAAATTGGGCATTGTGTGCAGCGCCACACCTAATAAAAATTCACAAGTTTTCGTGTTCGCTGATACTACAAATAGGCCTGTGACCCACTTCCATCAGCTGCCTCGGTTGTATAAGAAAGTCTGGCATGTAAGAAACATTTAGTGATAGTATCTTTATTACACCTCATAGCTAGGACTAACATGCTCGAAGGCACAGACGATTTAGATAAAGATCTTTAATATTTTATCTGTTCATTTGGTGCCAAGGGAAGCGATGCGACTTCGGAGAAAAACATCTTCTCCCTCCGCGAAAACTTAAAGAGGCCAGTAATTGGCGGTTTCTTTTTTTTTTTCAGTGCCGCAGGTTTCTTAACTCTTGCGCTGGTTCGACATGAGTGTTTTGCTGGCGTGTAGGAGGGGAGATTTAGCGCCTCTAAGGCCCTGTAATTGGCTCAAGATGGGTGAAGGCGGTGTCGTTCGTCCACTGTGCAGAAAAACGGAATTTTCTCCGGGAGAGGTGCGAGACACTCGGGCTCTGGACTTCGGTCTGGAAGCAACTTCTGGTCGAAGCTCTGGTATGTGTGGTTGGTACTTGGAACCTGTCCTGAGACTGACTTCACTTGTGAGTAGTTAGATGTGGAGCCTGTGGTGAAGTTCTTACTGTACCGACAGTGTGACTTCAAACGTCTTGGACTACTCGTTTGCTGAGGGCACACTTATTCGTTTTTGGTTTGCCAGTCTTGACGTTTGGTATCCTTGTGCCTCTGTCGTATAAGTGAGCCAGATTAGTCCTTGGTACGACCAGCGAACAGGTGTGTCACACACTGAAATCTTCCATGATTTCAGGGGTCTGGTAGAGAGTATATTGCAATCTGTCTGCCTGATCGCTAGATCGTGAGATTTTGCATTTCTTTCGATTCACAGGTGCCGCCTCACACCTCGCCTCCGCCGCAACACATCTCGCCAGCTGCAAGATACATCGCTGCACGAAGTAAACAGGGTAACGTACTGCTGCTCCGACATTGTCATGGCATACAAATCCCAATCGCCGCTTGCTCTCAACTGCAACAATATAAACTTCTGTAGATTATCGATCAAAGTCTGCTCAGCGTCAGTTTGATTCATGCGTTATGCACATTTATACAGTAGGTCCAGAGTACTTGACTCACTTCTGGCACCCAGCATCCTTGTCTTAAACCACCTGTTAGTTGTTTACGATATTCTATCATTATGTGTTTAGCATAGATCATGTCTGTCTTTGTTTTTGGAAAATAAATGTTGTCAGTAAACTAGATTTTGCATACATTCTCAATTTTTTTTATATAGCCGCCAAACAGGTTAACTTTCATGGTGGAGGATTTCCTATTGATCGATCTGTTACCTAATTTCATGACCTCGTCCCTTAAAAGGTTTCCTTTCAATCATATGTACTTGGTCTTTTCAGATGCAACAGGCAATTTATCTCCTAGGCACCACCAATGCACTCCTTGAAGGACCATGTTAAATCATTTTCCCAGATTTCTTCCGGAGCTTCTCTTCACAACGATCATCATGTCGTTGACATATGCCACCGTTTCTAGTGGTTGTTCTTATAGTTTTCGTAATACCTTGTCGAGCACTATATCCCAAAAGACAGCGTCACTCATGGATCCCTATCGGCAGTCTTTTTAAATTTGTTTTATAAATGTCTCTCCTGGGCACGACAGAATTGCTTCTGTATTTGGCAATAATTTTTATAACATTTGTATGATGCTCGATGGGAGTCCAAGTCCCTCACGCAATGAAAAAGTGCTGGTCTCCGTATGTGAGCAATCGCTCCGACGATACATACATTATGGGACACGGACACATTGCGTCGACATCTGGTGTACCAAGATGTTATGTTGCCTGTAAGACAATGTTCAACTCTTGCCCTGGCCAGCACGTTTTCCATGTGCCTCAGCCACAGAAAACATCTGGCCATGCATTGCCAAGAGACTGGCACGCCATCATTCGCTAGCCACTACTCCTGACGAACCGTGGCTCGGTGTTAAAACAGCACAGAATGGCTCGCCAAACCCGCTAAGTTCGAGTCCACTTCCAGCTGGTTCAGAGTCGTTGTTGCTGCCAAGGGTGGCAGTTCTTTGTACTAAATATCGCATCCTGTACGCCTCCAAATAACCTACAAATTTAGTTGTGTATTCTTACTGCTGTACTGTGTGCGCCTAATGAGTTTCGGGATTACCAATACTAAATTGCAATGTCTGTGTTGTTCTAATGTCCACTTCTGTCATTTATACTAAGGTTATTCATGTGAATAGGTTTCCGACGTGATCATGACCGCAAGATGGGAATTAAAGACTTTCAACGCGGAATGGTAGGTGGAGCTAGACCGGTTGAAGCAAGCCAAGCGCTGTATCGTGTGTGAGATAGAGCGAGCGAGTGTGCCGGGACGTACCCCAGTTCACTGCTAGAAGCGCCACGTCACCTTCACGCATCTGCGCGTAGCGCGCAAGTATTGCACCACAGTTAAGTATGAAATTAAAAATCAAAATCTATGTTTAAAACTTTGTTAAAATATAGTTTACGTTATAATGTTCCAAATACCAAGTCTTTATGTTCTAGACTTAACAGTTTACGTAAAAAGCCGTTTTAAGAGAAAAATAAGTGGCGCTAAATAACGAAGCTAGGAAGCTAGAATTTGGTCATAAGGCACAGTTATAGCTCATAAATAAGTGGTGCAGGTTTCCAAAACCATATAACAAAAATTAACGCCGGAATCCACATTTTGGGAAAAATCAGAGGCATAAATAATGGACTTAGAAACATGAAAATTTGTTTTATGCTTCAGTTCACCCCAGAAATAATAACTGAATGACCACGCTAAGCTACCTCTTATAGTAATTAAATAAAAACCAATTTTGTAACTAAAATGTACCCAATTGTTGTAGATTAAATACCTGTGATTTTAATGATAGAGAATTTTGGTTAAAGTGGTTGATAAAGCATACCAAGTGATAGGGCTATACTAAATTTGAGAGTTGTAGTATCGATAACAACCGATATAAGTGTTAGTAAAGGTATGGTTCACAGGTAACGATCTACCGTTAGTTGCACCGTAAAAATTCTAGAAGGCAAAGCTTTCAGTCTAGCAAGCTGAAACTTTTTCTGTGATTTAAAACCGCTTAACTGTATACAAGTAAGAATTAAGAGGTTT
Source organism: Schistocerca piceifrons (assembly GCF_021461385.2). Taxonomy (NCBI): domain Eukaryota; kingdom Metazoa; phylum Arthropoda; class Insecta; order Orthoptera; family Acrididae; genus Schistocerca; species Schistocerca piceifrons. The sequence continues at coordinate 314,153,093 of NC_060139.1, read as the reverse complement.
CTGAAGTAATTTGTAACTATATTATTAAAGTTTATGTGCCCAAGAAAGCGGTCGTTCGGAGGCTGCTGCAGTATCCAGATAGCCGTAGACAACAGATGTTCCCTCGGCCGTCCGCTCTGACACCTATATAAATGCAATCCGAGAGGCAGTAGAAAGGTTCACTTCGCACTCAGCTACTGTAAGATCCACGTCTGTCAAACGTCGGATCGCGCTCTGCTTCGGATGACGTCAGAGCCGAACTGTGACAAATCGCATATTTTGCGGTAAAAACGGGTAGTGAACTCGCGACGACTGTACACCGTCCTGGATCGCTTAGAATTCGCCAGAGTAACTGTTAGTGTGCCGTCTGTGTGAATTACCAATTCCGCGTGGCAAGTGGTAATTTTATTTCCACTTTTATGGCGAGCATTAATTTTGAACATTTATTGCAAACTTTCATTAAGTAATTTTAGTCACGGCGAAAGACAATCTGGTACGAACGTACCATAGAGGTCGCCTCTGAACTGCTAAATGTGCTATTAGAGTAGAAAGACTTACTTTCAAGTGAAAATAGTGAATTTCCAAGAATGGGAGAAACTTTATACAATATAATTTTGATTGGAGCTTTATACTGGCCATTAAAACTGCTACACCAAGAAGAAATGCAGATGATAAACGGGTATTCATTGGACAAATATACTAGGACTGACATGTGATTACATTTTCACCCAATTTGGGTGCACAGATCCTGAGAAATTAGTACCCAGAACAACCAACTCTGGCCGTAATAACGGCCTTGGTACGCCTGGGCATTGAGTCAAACAGAGCTTGGATGGCGTGCGTGTACAGGTGCAGCTGCCCATGCAACTTCAACACGATACCATAGTTCATCAAGAGTAGTGACTGGCGTATTGTGACGAGCCAGTTGCTCAGCCACCATTGACCAGCCGTTTTCAGTTGGTGAGAGATCTGGAGAATGTGCTGGCCAGGGCAGCAGTCGAACATTTTCTGTATCCAGAAAGGCCCGTACAGGATCTGCAACATGCGGTCGTGCATTATCCTGCTGAAATGTAGGGTTTCGCAGGGATCGAATGAAGGGTAGAGCCACGGGTCGTAACACATCTGAAATGTAACGTCCACTGTTCAAAGTGCCATGAATGCGAACAAGAGGTGACCGAGTGCGAACAAGAGGTGACCGAGTCGTGTAACCAATGGCACCCCATACCATCACGCCGGGTGATACGCCAGTATGGCGATGACGAGTACACGCTTCCAATGTGCGTTCACCGCGATGTCGCCAAACACGGATGCGACAATCATGATGCTGTAAACAGAACCTGGATTCATCCGAAAAAATGACGTTTTGCCATTCGTGCACCCAGGTTCGTCGTTGAGTACACCATCGCAGGCGCTCCTGTCTGTGATGCAGCATCAAGGGTAATAGTCCATGCCGGCCGCGGTGGTCTCGCGGTTCTAGGCGAGCAGTCCGGAACCGTGCGACTGCTACGGTCGCAGGTTCGAATCCTGCCTCGGGCATGGATGTGTGTGATGTCCTTAGGTTAGTTAGGTTTAAGTAGTCCTAAGTCTAGAGGACTGACGACCTCAGATGTTAAGCCCCATAGTGCTTAGAGACATTTGAACCATTTTGCCCTCCTTATTCCTTCCATCGTTGGTTATTTTGCTGCCTAGATAGCAGAATTGCTTAACTTCATCTACTTTTTGATCACCAATTATGATGTTAAATTTGTCGCTGTTCTCATTTCTGCTACTTCTCATTACATTCTTCTTTCTTTTACTCTCAGTCCATGTTCTGTACTCATTTGACAGTTCTTTCCATTCAACAGATCCTGTAATTCTTCTTCACTTTCACTGAGGGTAGGAAATGTCGTTAGCGCTTCTTATCATTGACACCTTTTCACCCTGAATTTTAAACCCACTCTTGAACCTCTCTTTTATTTCCGTCCTTGTTTCTTCCATGTATAGATTGAACAGTAGAGGCGAAAGACTACGCCCCTGTCTTATACTACCTCAGTGAACTGTAACTCCTCGCTCACTGAAGCACACTGCCTTGTCCCATTCCTTCAACTGACTCACTTTGCAGGGTCAGCCCCATTTGGTGCTACAGCCAAGCAGTCCTCATTCCGTATTACGTCCACCTTCCTGTCCACGATTGGGAAATCTCTGGCAAGTTCTCACGCACTTTCATTCATTTCAACCGAGCTGTTAATAAAAATGGTTCGAATGGCTCTGAGCACTATGGGACTCAACTTCTCAGGTCATCAGTCCCCTAGAACTTAGAACTATTTAAACCTAATTAACATAAGGACGACACACACATCCATGCCCGAGGAAGGATTCGAACCTGCGACCGTAGCGGTCTCGCGGTTCCAAACTGTAGCGCCTAGAACCGCACGGCCACTCTGGCCGGCGGCGAGTTGTTAATACTTTATCTGTCTGGTTCTCTGGCAGCGCAGTGTAACAGGCGACTTCGTAGTGAGGCAAAGTGGTTCTCGTGTGAGAAGAAATGAGAGATGAATTTCCAGTTCTGTCATTTGCTATACCATCAAGAGAAACCCACCGAAAACCTTAGTACCGGGATACTGGCACAATTTTTAATTTATTTCTGAAGCAACAATATTCGTCCCACACCCTATAAAAGCACTCCGTCTTCAGGCCACGAGTGGCCTACCGGGACCATCCGACCGCCGTGTCATCCTCAAGGAGGATGCGGATAGGAGGGGCGTGGCGTCAGCACACCACTCTCCCGGTCGTTATGAAGGTATTCTTGACCGAAGCCGCTACTATTCGGTCGAGTAGCTCCTCAATTGGCATCACGAGGCTGAGTGCACCCCGAAAAATGGCAACAGCGCATGGCGGCCTGGATGGTTACCCATCCAAGTGCTGACCACGCCCGACAGCGCTTAACATTGGTGATCTTACGGGAACCGGTGTATCCACTGCCGTTGCCCGTCACACACCCTAGCAAAAGTTTATGTACCTAAGTGTTGCGTGATGAGTTTATGGACAGATAGCGAGCGTCAAACGCTAGTTGACTGCGAGTACGTGTGTCAGCAGTGTGGTGGCTAGAATGCGTCACCTCTCTTGTGACTCACGCTCGAGTGACAGCCTGGTAGAGCGACAAAGCCATCCTGGCAACCCCCGGCCGGTCTCAAAGTCCAGCGCCGGTACGTGACACGCCTGTTGCCGCCGGCGAGACGGTGCGTCGCGTGACACAGGAAGCGGCTGATAAAGCAGAATGCTTAACCGCGAGTTCTTCTACCTGGCATGCCATTTATATCACACTATGCAGAGAGCGTGCTGTTGCGCAGGGGCATGGGAATTAACGAGAATGACGCGCAGCTACGTACTTCGTGTAACACCACGCGTTCGGAAATTTTTGTATTGGGTTTGTGCATAAGTTCGTAGTGGTTTTCTTTTGCGTGTTGGTATGCCAGTTGCTATGGGTGTATTTATCGATTGTTATTTTTTATTTGTAATTCACTGTTGCTATTTCAGTTTACATATTGTAATCTTGTCATTTGGAGATAGCAGGTAGAGTTGTGGGCGCTAAAAATGGAGTGCCAAGTGGAGATATCGGAACATTTCCTACGTATTCTTGAGTTTGAGTTAGAGGGGTGACGGCAGCGGAGGCAGCCAGAAACATTTACGCCGGGTATGGGGATAATGCCACTGGACAGAGAACAGCAAGAAAATGATTTTTTCGTTTTAGGGAGGATCGCTTTGACAATGGTGACTCTCCACGTTCAAGAAGACTTTCCGGTTTTGATAAAAATCGTTTGACCGCATTTATTCACATGATCCATGTCCATGTACTCGAGAATTGACAAATGTGATGAACTGTGATCATTCCACTATGCTAGCCGGCCGGGGTGGCCGAGCGGTTCTAGGCGCTACTGTCTGGAACTGCGAGACCGCTACGGTCGCAGATTCGAATCCTGCCTCGGGCATGGGTGTGTGTGATGTCCTTAGGTTAGTTAGGTTTAAGTAGTTTTAAGTTCTAGGGGACTGATGAAAAAATGGCTCTGAGCACTATGGGACTTAACTTCTAAGGTCATCAGTCCCCTAGAACTTAGAACTACTTAAACCTAACTAACCATGCCCGAGGCAGGATTCGAACCTGCGACCGTAGCGGTCTCACGGTTCCAGACTGTAGCGCCTAGAACCGCTCGGCCACCCCGACCGGTGGGGACTGATGACCTCAGAAGTTCAGTCCCATAGTGCTCAGAGCCATTTGAACCATTCCACTATGCTAACGTACGGAAAGGAAATGAATGTTGTTTTGCGGCTCCTTGTATTGGCCGTGTTTGCAGTTAAAATCGTTGGATGTAAGGTCCGCCAGTTATGCAAAACACCGTTTTTTTTCAGTACCCAAACATGTTTCGGCACCACTGTGCCATCGTAAGTGGGGTTTCGTTTTTATTTATTCAGCAATGTGAACATTTTTGTTAAATGATTATAAAATTATGTCCATCTTTGGTTCAAACAACAGATCGTTTCGTTGTGTAAATACCATTACATTTGGCGTGCAGGAATTTTCTGGATCACTTGTGTGTTAATTAATACAGCTAGCTTGTCATCTGCAACCAAACTATGTTGATGAGAAAGTTTTTTTGCTGGGAGTTAACCTATCTTTTAGAATGTATCGCGACAAACTAAATTACATTCTAGAAGATAGGTTAACTCCCAGCAAAAAACTTTCTCATCGACATCGCTTGGTTGCAGATGACAAGCTAGCTGTATTAATTAACACACAAGTGATCCAGAAAATTCCTGCACGCCAAATGTAAAGGTATTTACGAAAAGAAACGATCTGTTGTTTGAAATAAAGCACTCTGTCTTCAGGCCACGAGTGGCCTACCGGGACCATCCGACCGCCGTGTCACCCTCAGTGGAGGGTGCGGATAGGAGGGGCGTGTGGTCAGCACACCGCTCTCCTGGTCGTTATGATGGTATTCTTGAACGAAGTCGCTACTATTCGGTCGAGTAGCTCCTCAATTGGAGCACCCCGAAAAATGGCAACAGCGCATGGCGGCCTGGATGGTCACCCATCCAAGTGCCGACCACGCCCGACAGCGCTTAACTTCGGTGATCTCACGGGAATCGGTATATCCACTGCTGCAAGACCGTTGTTTGAAATAAAGATGAACATAATTTTATAATCATTTAACAAAAATGTTCACATTGCAGAATAAATAAGAACGAAAACCCACTGATGATGGCACAGTGGTGCCGAAACATGTTTGGGTGCTGAGTAAAAACGGTGTTTTGCATAACTGGCGAACCTCACATCCAACAAAAAATGAACTGCTGATCCCAAACAAAACAGCAACTCCCTGTAAAAAGACCTGCGCGCATTCACGAAAGATAATGTTTTGCATCTGGCGGAACAGCGACTTTGGGTGTCAACGACCAGGAAGATTGCGCGAAGTGGTGCTACTTCACGATAACGCCCACCGCATTCTGCTACACTTGGAGTTATTTCGCACACACATTGTTCGCCTGACATCGCGCCCTCCGATTTTCACCTTTTCTGCTGTCTATCGGACAAACTTCAAAGAACTTCCTTTGCGGATAAAAATGCGCTCCGAACACGGCTCGGCGAGTTCTTCGCCTCAAAACTACGTGATTTCTGCAGTTGTGGAATCGAAAAGTTACCCCAGCGTTGGCAGACGGTTGTAAAAAGTGATGGAGAATATATCTTATTTATGACTACAATCTCGTTTATATGTACAAGTTGTTTCTATTAAACTTACGGCAAAACGCTACGAACTTAATCACATACCCTATAGATTTCAGTCCACAACAAGTTTTTAAGCGTGTCCAGGCCAGTCGTAACATACAGTGTGCCGTTGAGTTTGAGCTCCCACTATCAGTTAACTGTCCCTTTATCTTCAGGATGGATTATCGGTGGAGAGGCATTCATCACGGCCTTCTCAAGGTCAGTGTTCTGACAGCTAAGAAAGGCTAGCAGAAAAGCTGTGGTGGTAAGATGCAGGCGAGCCGGTCGAACGGGCACTGTACCATAATAAACGAAAGCAGATGATGTGCTTCGATAATTGATTGATACTGCAGAGACTCCAGTGAATATACTCCTCTTCCCCCTGCAACCGCCCTAAGCGCACTCTTCCCATAAGGGTTCGTCTTCAGGAAGACAGTTCAGTTACACACAAAAATATATAATATATAATGTAATTTTATTTAAAATAAACGATATTTTGCGATCATGACTGTCTCTTCACAAGTAATAATCACAAGGAACATCGATGAGAGCCCCAACCATGTCGCTTAAAATCATGCGCACAAAATCGACGTATTAGTAGCGATTTCAATTTTGTGGCAGGGCTTGCTTCCCGTATGAATCAAGGGGTTGTAAGGAGATAAAACTAAGGATGTGTGTGTGTGTGTGTGTGTGTGTGTGTGTGTGTGTGTGTGTGTGTGCGTGTGTGTGTGTGTGTGTGTGTGTGTGTGTGTGTTTGGTTGTGTGTGTGTTACAGCATAACTCTGGGGACCTCGTGAAATTGCAACCAAGCTTGGTACACATATGGCTTACTAAATGGGAAAAAATATGTGGCAAGGATGTTATACGTAAAAGATATTGGCCAAGTGCGGCGAGGAATCGCGCTCAAAAGTTCCGTACAACTTTAGTTATGTGTACAGATAGTTCATCCATCCGGGAAATCGAGAATCTCGAAAATGTTTGCCTCTTACCGGTATCGATAGTCACAGACAGATAGACAGTCAGACAATAAATTACAATAAAATTCTTTGTCGTGTGTTATACACTACTGGCTATTAAAATTGCTACATCAAGAAGAAATGCAGATGATAAACGGGTATTCATTGGATAAATATATTATACTAGAACTGACATGTGATTACATTTTCACGCAATTTGGGTGCATAGATCCTAAGAAATCAGTGCCCAGAACAACCACCTCTGGAAGTAATAACGGACTTGATACGCCTGGGCATCGAGTCAAACAGAGCTTGGATGGCGTGTACAGGTACAGCTGCCCATGCAGCTTCAACACGATACCACAGTTCATCAAGAGTAGTGTCTGGCGTATTGTGACGAGCCAGTTGCTCGGCCACCATTGACCAGACGTTTTCAATTGGTGAGGTATCTGGAGAATGTGCTGGCCAGGGCAGCAGTCGAACAGTTTCTGTATCCAGAAAGGCCCGCACAGGACCTGCAACATGCAGTCGTGCATTATCCTGCTGAAATGTAGGGTTTCGCAGGGATCGAATGAAGGGTAGAGCCACGGGTCGTAACACATTTGAAATGTAACGTCCACAGTTCAAAGTGACGTCAATGTGAACAAGAGGTGACCGAGACGTGTAACCAATGGCACCCCACACGATCACGCCGGGGACACGCCGGTAAGGCGATGACCAATACACGCTTCCAACGTGCGTTCGCCACGATGTCGCCAAACACGGATGCGACCATCATGATGCTGTGAGCAGAACCTGGGTTCATCTGAAAAAATGACGTTTTGCCATTCGTGCGTCCAGGTTCGTCGTTGAGTACACCATCGCAGGCGCTCCTGTCTGTGATGCAGCGTCAAGGGTAACCGCAGCCACGGTGTCCGAGCTGGTAGTCCATGCTGCTGCAAACGTCGTCAAACTTTTCGTGCAGATAGTTTTTGTGTTGCAAACGTCCCCATCTGTTGACTCAGGGGTCGAGACGTGGCTGCACGATCCGTTACAGCCACGCGGATAAGATGCCTGTCATCTCGACTGCTAGTGATACGAGGCCGTTGGGATCCAGCACGGCGTTCTGTATTACCCTCCTGAACCCACCGATTCCATATTCTGCTAACAGTCATTGGATCTCGACCAGCGCGAGCAGCAATGTCGTGATACGATAAACCGCAATCGCGATAGGCTACAATCCGACCTTTATCAAAGTCGGAAACGTGATGGTACGCATTGCTCCTCCATACACGAGGCATCACAACAACGTTTCACCAGGGAACGCCGGTCAGCTGCTGTTTGTGTATGAGAAATCGATTGGAAACTTTCCTCATGTCAGCACGGTGTAGGTTTCGCAACCGGCGTCAACCTTGTGTGAATGCTCTGAAAAGCTAATCATTTGCATATCACAGCATCTTCTTCCTGTCGGTTAAATTTCGCGTCTGTAGCACGCCATCTTCGTGGTGTAGCAATTTTAATGGCCGGCAGTGTAAATACAAATTTACAGTTTTTGGATATTTTTGGTGTGGCTGTACTGTGATCCTTGTTTCCTGCCGAATTTCATGATTCCAGCTCAACGGGAAGTACCCTATAGGCTTTGATGAGTGAGTTTGCGGAATGTCAAAATATGACATAAATGGCCGTTTCTTTTGATTGCATTTACTTGGAAGCTCTCTTTTTGTTTTTTTGTTTTTTTTACGCCGCCAAGGAACCTTAGACCTTTAGTGACGTAAAGGCCAACTTGGTACGTCTACCTGTTCCTGAAAAAAAGGGCTGTTAACAGGGTGTCAAAATTGTTTACCTATGTCGATAGCAGTTTCGAGCATTTCTCATTTTCAAGCAGTTACCTCCCACTGAAAAAACGCACAGTGGCATATTACTGTGAAATCCACAGTTTTCGGTATTCCTAGGCCCGTCATTTCATACCTGGGAAAGTGATTAGGCTTGGAAAGGGAGTCACAGGTGTTGTAAATAATTGAAAAGTACTGAAGTCTTACATCCGTTATTTCTGAGGTCGCAAGGGAGAACTTAAATTCAAACGATAATCTTCACATAAAACTGTAATTATCCAAAGGATACCATTGATTCTGAATGATCTTTAAATTGTAGAGGAAGATCGAGGGTGTAATACATCGAGAAAATAATTAAGGACGTAGGTTGCAATTGCAACCCTAAGGTTGGCACAGGAGAGGAATTCGTGGCGGGCCGTTGAGTCACAAGACTGATGACTCAAAACAAAATCGTAATGAAACAGTAATACAGTACTGGCTCTTAACGCCTATTTATCCACAATACTTTAGATGTATTTACGTCGAAGAGGGACGACTCTATATACACTCCTGGAAATTGAAATAAGAACACCGTGAATTCATTGTCCCAGGAAGGGGAAACTTTATTGACACATTCCTGGGGTCAGATACATCACATGATCACACTGACAGAACCACAGGCACATAGACACAGGCAACAGAGCATGCACAATGTCGGCACTAGTACAGTGTATATCCACCTTTCGCAGCAATGCAGGCTGCTATTCTCCCATGGAGACGATCGTAGAGACGCTGGATGTAGTCCTGCGGAACAGCTTGCCATGCCATTTCCACCTGGCGCCTCAGTTGGACCAGCGTTCGTGCTGGACGTGCAGACCGCGTGAGACGACGCTTCATCCAGTCCCAAACATGCTCAATGGGGGACAGATCCGGAGATCTTGCTGGCCAGGGTAGTTGACTTACACCTTCTAGAGCACGTTGGGTGGCACGGGATACATGCGGACGTGAATTGTCTTGTTGGAACAGCAAGTTCCCTTGCCGGTCTAGGAATGGTAGAACGATGGGTTCGATGACGGTTTGGATGTACCGTGCACTATTCAGTGTCCCCTCGACGATCACCAGTGGTGTACGGCCAGTGTAGGAGATCGCTCCCCACACCATGATGCCGGGTGTTGGCCCTGTGTGCCTCGGTCGTATGCAGTCCTGATTGTGGCGCTCACCTGCACGGCTCCAAACACGCATACGACCATCATTGGCACCAAGGCAGAAGCGACTCTCATCGCTGAAGACGACACGTCTCCATTCGTCCCTCCATTCACGCCTGTCGCGACACCACTGGAGGCGGGCTGCACGATGTTGGGGCGTGAGCGGAAGACGGCCTAACGGTGTGCGGGACCGTAGCCCAGCTTCATGGAGACGGTTGCGAATGGTCCTCGCCGATACCCCAGGAGCAACAGTGTCCCTAATTTGCTGGGAAGTGGCGGCGCGGTCCCCTACGGCACTGCGTAGGATCCTACGGTCTTGGCGTGCATCCGTGCGTCGCTGCGGTCCGGTCCCAGGTCGACGGGCACGTGCACCTTCCGCCGACCACTGGCGACAACATCGATGTACTGTGGAGACCTCACGCCCCACGTGTTGAGCAATTCGGCGGTACGTCCACCCGGCCTCCCGCATGCCCACTATACGCCCTCGCTCAAAGTCCGTCAACTGCACATACGGTTCACGTCCACGCTGTCGCGGCATGCTACCAGTGTTAAAGACTGCGATGGAGCTCCGTATTCCACAGCAAACTGGCTGACACTGACGGCGGCGGTGCACAAATGCTGCGCAGCTAGCGCCATTCGACGGCCAACACCGCGGTTCCTGGTGTGTCCGCTGTGCCGTGCGTGTGATCATTGCTTGTACAGCCCTCTCGCAGTGTCCGGAGCAAGTATGGTGGGTCTGACACACCGGTGTCAATGTGTTCTTTTTTCCATTTCCAGGAGTGTACTATAGCATCATCCTCGTCCGCAAACAGCCCTGTATAAATGCTACAACGCTCCCTTGTGATACTAGTCCACCCGGGTAGCTTCACGTCTCTAATAACCTATGTACCGTGCCGACGGGACGCTAAACATTAATCTTCCTTCCTTCATGATAACCGCGCACGTCAGCACGCCGCTTCCGGGATTCGAAGAGACACGCCAGCCCCGAATGAAATCCACCCGGCGAGTTAACGACGAGGCCAATGTCAGCCAGGCAGGCTGGATGCGATTATTAAGCGGTTTCTATCGTCCGACTAGGTGAATACCAGACTGCTACCTATGTCCTGCCTGAGTTAAGCGATCTGCAAACACTTTGAAAGTGCATTAAATATGGTTCAAATGGCTCTGAGAACTATGGGATCTAACATATGAGGTCATCAGTCTCCTAGACTTAGAACTACTTAAACCTAACTAACCTAAGGACATCACACACATCCATTCCCGCCGCAGGATTCGAATCTGCGACCGTAGCAGCAGCGCGGTTCCGGACTGAAGCGCCTAGAACCTCTCGGCCACAACGGCGAAAACGCTCTCACACTTTGTACAATTTTGGTAAACGTTGGCAGACGGTTGTAAAAAGTGATGGAGAATATATCTTATTTATGACTACAATCTCGTTTATATGTACAAGTTGTGTCTATTAAACTTACGGCAAAACGCTACGAACTTAATCACATACCCATTGTCGTACTCTCTGAACCCGTGAAGTTTCGTTTCCTCCTCCTCTTCTGCGTTCTTCGCTTTTTTGTCAGGCAGTATATGATAAACGCTTGATAGGGTGATGAATCGGAGCCTGCGCTGCTGTCTCAGATCCTACCGTGACTTGTACTCGTGCTTGAAGGTTCCTCACGGACTAACACCATTGTACCTCTCCAAAACATTGTGAGACTGGGACCTCTCGCCTCGTCCTCGCCATATTTCGCCGCCATACTCGCCGACGATGGTCATCAGAATAAGCGCAGAACCACGATTCAGCGCGGAACATAACGCGACGCCATTCATCAGCAGTTCATGTTTTCCGGTCACGGGCTGACTCAAAACGCAACAGTTTGTGTAGTCCTGTTAACGGCAGCTTACGCAGGGAACTATAATTGTCTGCTGGCCGCTGTGGTCGAGTGGTTCTAGGCGCTTCAGTCCGGAACCGCGCTGCTGTTACGGTCGCAGGTTCGAATCCTGACTCGGCCATGGACGTATGTGATGGTGATGTCCTTAGGTTAGTTAGGTTTAAGTAGTTCTAAGTTCTAGGGGACTGATGACCATAGATGTTAAGTCCCATAGTACTCAGAGCCATTTGAACCATTTTTGAGCAGATGCGCTTGGTGCACCATACGGCGACCTTACCTTGTGGTGGTCAGACGTGGTCGATCGGAACTTTGACAATGAGTATGCCTGCTCTCAATTTCCCATCGTGACCAGCTTCGGGTTACTGTCACATCCGAATTCTCCACAAATCTGAATACTGCATGATTTCGCCAGCTGGCCAAATGGACATCCACAAAAAGGCCCCTTTCAAACTTTTTGAAGTGCTGATAACAGTCTCTCAAACAAGTACACGGCAACTCTGTTCAAATGGTTCAAATGGCTCTGAGCACTATGGGACTTAACATCTGAGGTCATCAGTCCCCTAGAACTTAGAACTACTTAAACCTAACTAACCTAAGGACATCACACACATCCATGCCCGAGGCAGGATTCGAACCTGCGACCGTAGCGGTCGCGCGGTTCCAGACTGAAGCGCCTAGAACCGCTCGGCCACACTGGCCGGCGGCAACTCTGTGTCCTTCACAGTGATCGCTCAACATCTGACGCTGTTCACCCCCCTGACGTATCCTACCAAGCCTTGTAACAACGTTAAACATGTAAAACACTAATGTTCTCTCGTGGGCGTTCTACCTGCCACAGAGGTTTGCAACTGTAGTCATTTACATCCCCCCCCCTCCCCCAAGTAGACTGATGTGCACGTTTACGAATTTACATTGGCATCTGACCATGTCTTCTGGATGGTTCAAAATGGTTCACATGGCTTTGGCACGATGGGACTTAAATTCTGAGGTCATCAGTCCCCTAGAACTTAGAACTACTTAAACCTAACTAACCTTAGGACATCACACATGCCCGAGGCAGGATTCGAACAGACTGTAGCGCCTAGAGCCGCTCGGCCACTCCGGCTGGCTCTTCTGGATGCTTCACTTCTTTTTCCAGGCAGTATAAATTTTTTTGTCAGGCATTTCAGTTTGTAACTGGTCTACAGGTGCAGCTCTTTCCATGGCTCCAATACATGCAGAATCATATATTGTCACCACGGCGAAGAATTCCCCTTCTTGACATACGTGATTGTATGTTCCAAGAACGCGCACTAAAATTTCGTTTCTGACATTCTTCAGTACCTAGCTGTAGATTCGCTGGTGCTATAGAGATATTTCCTGGAGCAGTGTTAACCCAGACACAATGGGAGACACTGTTGTTCTGTGCGGTGCGAAGTAACGGAGAGGTTGGTAGACTCCGAAACACGTTTTTTCAGTAGGAATACCTAGAAGTTGTCGCTGCGATGGGATACACTGGCAAATATGACGAAAGAAACTCGATTATAATAAGACGAGCAATGATAAGATCGCCGGTTGATGGAGATACTTGGTATCACTGTTCAGGACTGGTAACAACCTGCAGGTCAGAATTTCGTTACACATGTCAGGACCGGGTAGGATTGGGGGGGGGGGGGAGGGGGGGGGGAGGGGTTGTTCTGATCACTGATGGCGCATATCGCTCTCACAATTCCTTTTTATTCGTTCTGATTAAGTATCATATCTTCGAGTGCTACACGGCACTTATCTTCTTCTTGATAAGGCGCCGGCGATACCACAACTACTTCCGATAACCCACTGTCTCACGCTTTCTTATTTTTTTTTTTTTAATAGAGATTAATATCAGTACAGCGAATTTTCTTTGGACGAAGCTATCCGAGTTTTAAAATATGACAATTAAGGAAACTTGTTACGTGTGTTTTCAAGATACAAAACACATTCTTCACTAAATAAAGTCAGACTCACAGAAAACGAAAGTGCATCAGATACAGTGAAACAATCAAAAAGTCCAGCACTTTCAAATTCGAATGAAGCGAAAAGTTTAACATTGGCGGAGTTTCATCTACAGAAAAAATTGGTTACTGAAGCTCGTGGCGAAACGGATGAGAAGGAAAATGTATCATAGACTATAAATAGTCTGCGAAAAACGATAGATGCCTTGTAATGATCCGCCGCAAAAGAACCTTGGAAGCATAATCGATTCCGAAGGTCATAACTTATGTGTCGGAATTAGATTTTACTATACGATATGGATTTTTCACCAGCACAAATCCAGACATAATGCTTCATCAGCACAGTGGATGAGACCCGTAGGCCTTGGCTGAGCGTTTTACTCCGCCTGTCCTATTCACTGTAGCTGATGAACACTCCAACGGTCGTAAAATTCATGTATTAAGAAGTAAATGGATCCCATCTATACTTAACGAAGTTTGCTAAACAGAGTTGGTGAAGACTGCAACAAAGGTCAATAAGATATTAGCACACGTGGAGTTCATTAATTCCACTAGCTAGTTTAAATAAATAGTGACCAACAAACATATAATCTTGGGTAGTGTTGCTGTCGATACACCAATACATTAGTGACCTCCAGTCATTCGTTCAAGCATTTCGTTTTGTCGATTGTAGCATGAAGGATTCATTTAGGGGTAAAAAACTTTTCATGGAATACAGGATGTCCGGAAATACCCGCTACTATGACTTGTAGACGGAAGTGAGTACACAATATTTTGGATAGGAACCCACGTCCAGAAACGTCATTCAAGGACGCTACAGGGCGTCAAAATTATTAACACCTGCTCCTGTAAATGTATGTAACACAGGATGTTTCCGTGATGATGTTAAAAACTTTCAAGGGTGATGGATAAGGATAAATGTATCAGTTTGAGGTAAGTATCTTTGTATCGGAAAAGAACGTGTCGAAAGTTATAAGCAAAAACCATTCTGCCACCTCTGACAGCGGAATACAAGTACCGGTACTGTTGTAAAAACAGACATAATGTCTGATGGGATAACAGCAATCAGTGATTTTATAATGTTACTTATAATCCGTCTAGATTGCAATTTTTTTTATTCGAATGACCGGTTTCGGTTCATTCAGAACCATCTTCAGATCTGATATTTCAGTTACAGGAGTAACCCGTCCAAATCCAGCAAATTTCACATGATGCGTTACACTGTTGTTGCTGAGATTTAAGGGTATGCAACTTTCAGAGGTGATAGTATCGACCAAAACAAGAAAAAATGTCTAGTAAACATGGACTAGAAAACGAACTTAAGAGCCACGAACACTTGTTCAATAGAGAAGGTGTGTTTCACACGAGAGAAGATGAATAAGTGCTCATAGCTATTCAGATACGCATTTTAGAGCCCATGTTTACTACATATTTTTTCTTGTTTTGGTCCGTACTACAACCTCTGGAAGTTGCATACACTACGGTCTCAACAACAACTGTACAGTTACATGTATTCCACTGTCAAACTTATCAGAATGATTTTCGCTTGTAACATTCGACTCATTCGTTTCCGAACCAGGGACCCTTACCTCAAATTGATACATCTATCCGTTACCAAGATCCTTGAAAGTCTGTAACATCATCGCGGAACCACCGTATATATACATACAATTACAGGCACCAGCGCTCCGAGCATCATTAGATGACGTTTCCGAACATGGCTTCGTATTCAAAATATTATTTACTTACTCCCGCCCCTACATGTGTTAGAAGTTTTAACGGTAATTTCCGAACACGCTGTACATGAGTAACGAGAAGGAGGCATCAGAAATAAGTTCTGTACACTCTTTCAATAACGAGCTCTCATTAAATTTCTATGCATAATTTGTGCGTAGACCACATAAAAAACATGATAAAATTATAAGGTAAGCTTGTTTCTTTTCACTTTACTTTTGGTTCAAATAAAATTTCTACTCTGAATGCTTTTACATTCGGCTGGGAACAAATCATTATGCTTTACATAAACGCCCTGCTTATCTTAATTGTTGATTCAAACAAAATAGTTTTGCTGTTGAACTTTATTCTGCAGTTCGTCGGGTTATTTCTGCTACAGGTACTTAATTTGGGTAGGTTACATAAAAGCATTAGTTACTAATTCCAATGTAAGAGGAAAATTTTATTCGCTAACTGAAGTGTAACAACACACTGGTTGAGTCTGAAATACTATATGTATTTATCATAATACCATTTTCACATGACAACAAAGGTTGCCATGTTTAAATAATTTCATGTCCTTATAAATTTACAAATGCATATTTTTATACAAATTATTTCATTAACTATGTCATTACCCTGCCAAAAATGTGAATTTACATGTGATTCATATTCGCTGTGGAATGCTACCAACCTGAGACTCCAGTATTTCCATGGCTATTAATTTTTCATCCTTATGCGGGCTTATTTTCAGTATTTTCAGAGCAGAAAAAAATCATTTCTACAGATGAAGAATGGTGTAAGTGCATGATGCTGTTGGGTGTGTCTCACACTGCTGATACTTTTCAGGAGCAGGTCATAATAGCGCAAGCATCGAGGACGTACGTGTGTAGGCATATAGATAGTTATTTTTCGCGTATCTCAATACACGAACGAACCATAAAAGAAAGTCTTTAATACCGGTACGAAGTATACTCTGCCACGAACTTAACAATAACTTGCGGAGTGTACGGATTGAGTCGTCTAAGCCGTGAGACCTCTTTCATTTCCTGAAGGGTTCGAGATATCGAAGCGTTTGTTGGTGTGCTTCTACGTGTTCTGACGAACTGTTGTTCCTTTCCTTCTTCAGGTTTGTCGAGTTTTGCCGGTACGTGTACCCGCTACCTGGACTCCAGCCAGACTGTGAACTACTGTTGATCTCACACCGCTAATTATAGTTGAGTTCGATTCCCTTCGATGCTCGTTTGTTTTCCAGAGCTCGCACTAATGTTTCATGAAACGCTCATTTTCTCACCGATTTTGGTGCCGATATTTCCAGATACTGGGCCAGCATAACATAGATAAGCTTCTTTTGTTCCAGTCTCAACCTCCTTCTCGAGGCGTTTAGACTGTAACACCCGTCCAGTTTGACGGCTGAGGACTTATTCTTTCGGGACACTATACGTAGATCATTTTCTTCTGTGTGGACACCACAGCCTCGATAGGTTTCAGGAAAGACAGCATTCCACCGAGTTGCATTTTGAAATCGTACTTTATTCAGCACTACTAGTTTCGGGCATGGCCCATTTTCAAGTGCGCCTAAAAACATAACAGGACACCATAACAGAAAGGAAATTACAGCACAAAAGCCGTACATCTGCACTGCACTTTACAGAAATATGGTAACTCCTTCTAACAGATGTGGACACACTGTTCTCGTCTCAGCAAATAAAATCGCGAACCGTGCTATGCACTGTTACGCATGGTACGAGATTTTTACATGACGAGACGAGGATAGAGTAAATGTCTTTTCACCATTCGTAGGTGCAATTCTTCGGTGAGGCTCTCCTTATCTGAGTGTGTTCAAGCTCTATGGGCCAGAGTCTTTAGTACGGAATTCCTTTGTGATGGATGGTGATGTCTCGTGGCGCCAGACCAACAATATTTCACCGCCTAGTTGAAGTCCGGGCAGCGAGTACACATAACAGCAAAACCCCAGGCACCCGAAGGAGACGAGTGGGTCGGTCGCCTAAATATTGTGCATAAACACGGAAACAACAACTCGGCAGAACACCTAGATGCACCTAGATGCACGCCATTAGACAATCACAGTGAAAAACATGTGAGGTCATATCGACACGATGTTTGTCGGGAAACGATATAACGCAGAGAGGCACGTAATTTTATTGCATGGCTAGTACTCTTTTATCAAATGGGATATTGAAGCAAGTCCGATTTTATTTTTCAATAGAATGATATACATTTACAACTGCACTCGAAAGCTTTTGAAAAGACGAGTACAGCGATATAACGTTTGTTGTGTTGGTGTGACACCGTCCTTCTAGCCAACAGCGAAGATCAACCTGATGACCTACTGACAAAAGTGAAGGATATTAGTCTATCATACGGATTAGACATCAATCTCAGTAAGTTACGATAACTGATGCAGGAGCTTGTTGTGGCGTAGCAAGACAGCCACGCCACGGAAGTAGCCGAAAGGCACGCGTTTAGCAGGCAAGAGATAGGTCTGTAACAGGATACGTAATGAATGATATAAAGAAAAGTACGTAGCTTCTGGAATACTTAACTTTAATCCATCCTTGGTACATCGCTATTGACGATATAAGTGAGACTCCATAGACACATGCAATGTTACTAATGGCGCCTTGCTAGGTCGTAGCCATGGACTTAGCTGAAGGCTATTCTAACTATCTGCTCGGCAAAGGAGCGAGGCTTCGTCAGTGTAGTCGCTAGCTACGTCGTCCGTACAACTGAGGCGAGTGCTAGTCCGTATCTCGAGACCTGCCTTGTGGTGGCGCTCGGTCTGCGATCACACAGTGGCGACACGCGGGTCCGACATGTACTAATGGACCGCGGCCGATTTAAAACAACCACCTAGCAAGTGTGGTGTCTGGCGGTGACACCACATTCCTCCCCCGCAAATCGGCGAACGGTCGTGTGAGAAGGCGTCCGCCCGCCGTGGGGAGGACCCCATGTTGACGTATGCGATGAGGTGGGGAGCCTAACAACAGGCGAGGCTGTGCCACCCGCACCCGGCCATTCGGTCCGAGGGGATCTAGGAAACGCCTGAAAACCTAGTCCAGGGTGCACGTCAACATGCGGTGTATGCGCCCGTAAAGAGACAGGAGGGGCCGAAGGGTCGACCTCCATTGCGTCAGGGTACCCGACGCGTGAAGACGCCATGTGGTCCGGAGCGGGCAAGAGTTCCATGGCGGAGGACAGCTGGTCACGGGAAGCGATCGGCGGCGCGTGACCCCGGGAGGCGCTTGGCGGCTGCAGCGAAGCGTCCACTGCGGGCGGCGCCGGTTGGAGGACAGGCGGCGGCGGCGGAGGCGGCAGCGGCGCGTCGCCATGGGGCAAAAAAGAAGGCATCGTCGGTAACACCTGGGGATGAGGCGAGCCAGTAGATGGGTCCCCAGGGCGCTGACCGGAC
This sequence comes from Schistocerca piceifrons, assembly GCF_021461385.2. Lineage (NCBI taxonomy): Eukaryota > Metazoa > Arthropoda > Insecta > Orthoptera > Acrididae > Schistocerca > Schistocerca piceifrons. The sequence goes on along the minus strand of NC_060139.1, from coordinate 314,134,424 downwards.
GGCACCGTCGCTGAAAGCAGACGGGGAGCGGCAGAACCCGTGCGACGACAGAGGCGCAGCTGATTGAGATGCCGACGCACCTCACCAGAGGCCCCCAAAACCAAATACATCGCGCGACCGAGGCAGCGATTTAAAACAACCACCTAGCAAGTGTGGTGTCTGGCGGTGACACCACAGAGCTCATGTGCACCAACACACCGGTCGATTAAGGGAACTGGAAGTCATGCAGTTTTTCATCTATCTTGGGTCAACCAACTGCTAGACGGGGAGCTGTGAAGACGAGATAAGAAGACAGCTCACGCTACAACGAATGGCTATGAACTAGATCGTAAAGATCTGACAGAACAGAGCGAAAACGAGCACCATAAGTGTTCAGATTGGTGAAACAGATGCGTTTTCTGACTGTTGAACATTGCTCTTAAGGCCAGAAACTAGCAGAGTATTGATGCATTTGAGCTTTGCTGCTGGCATAGGAAGCTGTGCACAAAACGGACCGAAAGAATAACAAATGTTGTTCAGCAACGCAGTATCTCCAGGCACCTTTATTCTTTTGTGAACCAAAAAATTCTTCAATCATTTGGCCATATTCAGAGAAGATATGGCGAAAATCGGAAGAAAATCATGAAATGAAAGACTGACGGCAAGAGACCGAAGGAGAGAGCAGCTAGCATGTGGATGGATCAAATCATCTCCGGCCTACCTCTTCAGCAGGCTCTAAGAGAACCTGGTAACCATCCGGCATGTAGATGCTTTGTCCATGGGATCATGAGGCTCAGCAAAGAGCATAATGACTTATGACAATACCGCGTCCAGCCATCCTCATTTAGGTTTGCCGTGATTTCCCTAAATCGCTCCAGGCAAATGCTGGGATGGTTCCTTTGAAAGGGCACGGCCGACTTCCTTCCCCGTCCTTCCCTAATCCGCTGAGACCGATGACCTCGCTGTTTGGTCTGTTCCCCCAAACAACCCAACCCAACTTATGACAATGATGAATGTTAGCATTAAAACTTGCTGCAAAACTACCTGGGAAATGTGCTAAAATTTGTAGGCAAAGTGGTATGAACTGGCTATTGTGCAGTACACACTACCAAGTGGGGATCTTATGCCAGTCTCCATCGTTGCATGCAACAAGAAGATAGACCTACTTCCTATGGCGTAGACACAGTGCAAAGCACACGTAGATGTTACGACACACTTAAAATACACACAAAGGCACAAGTGGTGTTCAAGCTGGATTCCTCCTGAAGAGTGCATTTGCGCTCGATGGGGTGGGTAGCTGTGGTGACGGGCCGGAGGGCGCAGCGGAAATACTGCAGACAGTAAAGAATGCTTTATTCAGCTTCGGCACATGCTTTGTCACGGTTCAGCGAGGCAAAACACGCGTCACTTCGTTGACCGTGGTCGGCGCTGATGTACGGGTCGCAGCTTCCGCCCTGGTGAGAGGACGCGATCTGTGTTGCTGACAGCAGGCGTCCTCTGCAGGCCACGGCTGTGACGTCAGCAGCACACTGCTACCACAATCTAACATAACTGTCGCGACACTTCGCCTCCATTTTGTTGCCTACTGCGCCAGTAGCGCGCCAAGCGGCCAGTAAGTTAAACTGTTGAGTTCGACGAGATCGTGATAGTGAAAGCGAATAGTAGTTGTTTATTTTGGTTTTTACAATGGTTTTTACAAATGGGAGCGTAGTGTAGCGCAATAAATTGCAGTAAAAACAAGAAGAAGACACCACATCTTTTTTAAGTTTTCTAAGTACCCTGAGGGTATATACCATCAAGTTACTAAACTGCATCGTCAGGATTCACTTGCAAACTACATGTATGAGGGTCACTCCAAAAGAAATGCACACTATTTTTGTAAAAATACAGTTTTCATACTGCATGTGTGAAGTTTTACAGTGTGTAGATACAGCCTTCCCGCTTGTTTTCAAACTTAGTTCAACCTGTTCCCGTGAGTGGCGCCGTCACAGCATGTCTTCAAGATGGCTGCTACACTTGATGTTCGTCAGAAGCGACGTGCTGTCATAGAATTCCTGTGCTGTGAAAACGAGATAGTGGGAAACATCCACAAGAGGTTGAAAAAGGTGCATGGAGATGCTGCTGTCGATAGCAGTACAGTTAGTCGGTGGGCAAGCAGATTACGTGTTGAAAGGGGGCACGGCAATACTGAGGATTGTCCTTGCAGCGGCTGGCCTCGTACTGCACACACTCCAGATAATGTGCAGAGAGTTAACGAATTGGTGACTGCTAACAGACGCATCACAGTGAACGAATTGTCACGCTACGTTGGGATAGGGGAAGGAAGTGTCTGCAGAATACTGAAAGTGTTGGCGTTAAAAAAGGTTTGTGCCAGGTGGGTTTCCAGGATGTTGACAGTGGCTCACAAAGAAACAGGAAAAACGGTATGCAGCGAACTTTTTAACAGTACGAGAATGGTGGAGATGAATTTCTTGGAAGAATAGTGACAGGTGATGAAACATGTCTCCATCATTTTTCACCAGAGATGAAGAGGCAATCAATGGAGTGACATCATGCAAATTCACCCAAGAAAAAAAATTCAAAACCACACATTCTCCTCGAAAAGTTATGGTTATGGTGTTTTTCAATTCCGAAGGACTGTTGCTTGTGGACATCATGCCAAGTGGAACCACCATAAACTCTGATGCATATGTGATGACACTGAAGAAACTCCAAGCTCGACTGAGTCGTGTTCGACCACATCGGCAAAAGCAGGATGTTTTGCTGTTGCACGACCATGCACGGCCACATGTTAGTCAAAAAACCATGGAAGCGATCACAAAACTCGGATAGACAACACTGAAACACCCGCCTTACAGTCCTGACCTGGCGCCATGTGACTATCATCTCTTTGGGAAACTGAAAGACTCTCCTCGTGGAACAAGGTTTGAAGATGATGACCCCCTTGTGCACGCTGCCAAACAGTGGCTCCTACAGGTTGGTATAGAATTTTACCATGCGGGTATGCAGGCGCTGGTTCCAAGATGACGTAAGCAGTTGAGAAGGATGGCTATTATGTGGAGAAATGAAAATATTGTTCCTAAAGGATGTATACTACACACTGTAAAACTTTTAAACATGTAGAATAAAAGATGAATTTAAAAAAAAAGTGTGCATTTCTTTTGGAGTGACCCTCGTATATTGATGATTAATGTTTCGTTTTAGGGGCATGAAAGGGCAAGTGGATAGCAGACCAGTGGATCTTATGAAAAAATATCATGTTTACCTTTGTAATAATGTTAAATTTTGCCCGCTATATGTCGAATAAAACCAATTCACGAATGCAGACAATAATACACTCGTGTGGATTGCAGTTAATCACAGTGTTTGACATTCCAGATAAGCCACCTCAACTGACGATGAAGAGGAAAGTGCCACAAGGGTTCGACAATCCGTCTAAAGTTTTAATACACTCCTACGGCACAGAAGCAGCCAGTTCAGCTCTGCACATATCAGCGCCAGATTCATCTAAATCGTCAACACAGACCTGCTTTGACGATGAAGTGGGAAAATTAAGAACGTATCTAGGAAAAGGGTGCGGGTATCAGTATGTGCAGATCGCTAGACGTAGTGCAAAATTGTTATGGGACAAGATCAAGTACAGACAGCAACAGAAACTGTACCATAAAGATCAATTGAATAAGGGCAAACAAATTTTGAAGACTATAGAATCCCGCTATTTAAAAAAAGATGTCCTTGACTTGTTAAGCCAGATTAGCATGCCACCTGCAAGATGGAAAGACGAGAATAAGCTGTTGCTCTCCATTTATTATATTACAGCACTCTGGCAAACATGTATTGTCAGATGTTTTGTGTTTCCATCAGTGTGTACATTACAGAGGTGTGTGGAAGGCATACAAATAAAATGTGAGTTAAGTGACGATATGTTCCACCTTTTAATGCAGAAGGTACAGCAGTCTTCCGATACTGATAAACAGTGCATATATCATTGGATGAAACGTCTCTAATGGCAAATTTAACATATGACAGCACTTTTAACAGTGTTATTGGCTTTGAGGACTTAATGTTTACACTCACAGTATGTTTCCTCCCCTGTTTGGCAGTTGTTTGTCCCACATAGAATAATATAAAGATGAAGGTCGTGCCTGGGGCAACAGGCGACAATGACCAAAACACAGAAGGCCTACGGAAAGACAAATGAGGCGTCGATCTCTTTTGCATGTAGAGATGTCTGTGCTTCTTATGCGTGAATCTATGTGTTTATATTTCGTTGCTATCAATGCGGTAATCCAACGTCAGAAGTGTCACGAATGTTTGCAAAAACAGACATAATGTCTTATGGGATAACAGCAATCAGTGATTTTATAATGTTACTTAAAATCCGTCTTGATTGCAAATTTTTTTTTATTCATATGACCGGTTTCGGTTCATTCAGAACCATCTTCCGATCTGATATTTCAGTTACAGGAGTAACCCGTCCAAATTCAGCAACTTTCACATGCTACGTCACATGTGAAAGTTGCTGGATTTGGACGGGTTACTCCTGTAACTGAAATATCAGATCTGAAGATGGTTCTGAATGAACCGAAACCGGTCATATGAATAAAAAAAAAATTTGCAATCAAGACGGATTTTAAGTAACATGTCACGAATGTGTTGTAACTTGCCATTGGATTTATGATTTTTATCCCTACTTGCGCTTACTTTAGAATAATTTTTCGAAACATCTGTGTCTTCAAATATTACACAAACTCTTGGAGATCAAAAAAATAATTCAAATATTTTGTAAATCACGTAGGAAAGGGATGCGAAACAAACATATGCTTACGACGCATCTGAAGTTCTCCTTTCTCGCCGCTTGGAGCGCTAGTGTCGCCCCAGCTGTCAAACAGTAACAACTTTTACAGAAGTGAGTGTCGCGACTGTTACGTTAGACTCTTCTACTACTCCGTCAGCAAAGGCAGCCCCTCAGCCCCGCACTTCACTGAAGCGGTGCGCGGAGACTGATGTGAGCGGGATTCGAAACACTGGCCCCTGGCAGGAATCGGGTAGCGGCTGGCGCTAAGGCACGCAGTGCTGGCGGCAGCGGGTGCGGATGGCAGGTTGGCGGTGTTGTAGCACTAAGCGCCGTGAGGGCCTCATTGCGGGCAGCGACATGCACAGCCCGGGCTCGAACCCGTGGCCGCTGCTGGCGACGCCCACTTTTCTCACTGTCCGGCGTGGCTCTGGCATCGTGGTGATGCTGCTGGACTCCGGTTAAACGAAGTGCCTCTGTCTCAAAATTCAGAAAAATTTATATCGATACAATATTTCAGTGCCTGTGTTGTTAAGAACAACGATACATTGCGGGCGCTGCGCCACTGTGGTGACTACGTCCGTCATAAAATACATGACATTTATTCACAGTTGTGAATAAGGACAATCATCAGCTATATAAGAGAATGACGACAGTGAAAATTTGTGCCGGTCTGGGACTCGAACCCGGGTTTCCGACATTGCGTGAACGGTAACTTTAACTGCTTTGGGCATCACAGCACGACCCACGTTTATACCCAAACTACCACGTGCCGTCTATTGTGTCCTGCCCACTCCTCTAATATAGGGTGCCTAGGAAACCTGCTTTCTCGTATCGCTAGAGAAAAATTCAAGCAAATTGTATTAATAGATTTTTATTACAGTAAGATAAATGACAATACTTTGACAATTTACAATGTTGTCGCAAGCAATTGGCGACAGACAGATAAGAAGTCTCTTGAGTATATACAATTCCAGTACTGTGAAACAATACATTTCCTAAGTCGCTGCTGTAGCTTTGGTAGAACGGCTAATCTTCAACTGTTGAGAGAAAGTAATGGCTTTTCACAGAACGTGGTACGTTGTGAGCAATCATGTGGGCTTCAAACTATTCCAGCCACTCGAGCCATTCCACTTCTTGGTCATGAAACTGGCGAAAACTTGGAGCTGCTGCAGTTGCCTACTGTATTGTTTGATTTGCCAGAAGCTGTTGTACCGAATTGGGGAGATATGCAATCTGTTGCGTCTGAAACAAACATCTGTGTTAGCTGCATTGCATCTATTGCTTGCAGCTGTGGCGACTGAGTAGGGGGTGGAATAGATGGGTTGTTCATATTGGAAGAGATAAATGCAATAAACAGACAAGGCAAGCAAGAAAAATAAGTACGAAAGCAAAGAAAATGTCCGCAACGCCCACCTGATAACACTGATTAGCAAAAACACTATAAGAGACTGTTAAAGCAAGCAAAGACCCCTCCAACGAAAAGACAAGAGCAAATTAAGGCGCCAGCAAAACACAAAAGAAAATTTCTGGCAACTAGGCTCTGGGTTGTCACTAAGGAATCCGTTGACATAAAATGGTTCAAATGGCTCTGAGCACTATGGGACTCAACTGCTGTGGTCATAAGTCCCCTAGAACTTAGAACTACTTAAACCTAACTAACCTAAGGACATCACAAACATCTATGCCCGAGGCAGGATCCGAACCTGCGACAGTAGCGGTCGTGCGGTTCCAGACTGTAGCGCCTTTAACCGCTCGGCCACTCCGGCCGGCTCCGTTGACATCCTCGTCGCCAGTGTTGAGCTGTCGGACAATACACAACCGCGTAATGATATTGAGACAACAACGAAGCCCATCGTTGCAATTTTTGGGCAGTTCGTACAGGAACCGGCTTGGTCGGATGAAAGAAGGACTGCAATGGGTTGTCATTCGTTAGTAAGTAGAATTTCCTACCATACAAATAGTGGTGGAACTTGGTGACACCATACGCAACAGTCAGTGGAAACTTGCTATACCAGTCAACAACAATCAACCAATCAGTGTTCCAAGAAGTTCCCGCAAAGTCTAAGTGCACACGTTGCCATGATAATGCGGACGCACTTTCACGTCTTCCGATCGTCACTGATACAGACTTTGACGCTTCTGCTGCAGCTTGTTGTCACGTCGATGCTCAGGATTCTGAATTCCTTCAATGCTTTCCTCTGAACTATAGGAAAATTGCACAGGCCACGGAAGTTGATTCAGATTTGGACATGTTGCTACAGTACATTCGCACATCTTGGCCTCGCTCATTGCATAGCATCATGAACTCTGTAGTACGTCGATACTTTGGACGTCGGCATAGCCTCGCTATATAGCAAGGTGTGATTCTTGTTCAAAATGACAGTGGACAGTCAAGTGTGTTTATCCTTAAGGCTTTGCACAAAGAGGCGTTACAGTTACTGCATCAAGGACAGTGGGGGATTGTTCGTACGAAACGGTTAGAGCATCGACATTATACTTGGCAGGTTATGGACATCTAAATAGAACGGATGACGTCACAGTGCCAAGCCTGCGCGGACAATTAGTCCGCTCCACCACAAAGATTCTCTGAACCGCGCGACCGCTGCGGTCGCAGGTTCGAATCCTGCCTCGGGCATGGATGTGTGTGATGTCCTTAGGTTAGTTAGGTTTAAGTAGTTCTAAGTTCTAGGAGACTGATGACTTCAGATGTTAAGTCCCATAGCCTCAGAGCCATTTGAACCATTCTCTGCTCGGCCTAAGTGGCCATCACCATGGCAATGTGTGCACATAGACTTTGCGGGACCTTTTTGGAATAGTCGTTAGTTGATTGTGGTTGACTCGTATGGCAAGTTTCCATTGGCTATTGTGTATCGTGTCACCAAATTCCACCACTATTTGTATGGCAGAAAATTCTACTTAGTAACGAATCACAAGCAACTGCAGTCCTTGTTTCATCCGACGAAGTCGGTTGCTGTACGAACTGCCCAAAAATTGCAACGATGGGCTTTGTTGTTATCTCAATATCAGTATGCGATCGTGTATCTTCCGACAGCTCAATACTGCCGTTCCTGCGTCACAGCCTGTACTTGTCCACATATGGGAGGCCATTTTAACTGAAAGTAGCCGCCTAGTATCGGTGGATAAATATGGTATTGGGTCTGGCCGTGAGTCGTGGACGGGTAGCCAATGCAGTTAAGGTGACCGCTCGCGTAAAACAGGTAATCCGGGTTCGAGTCCTGATCCGGTACAAATTTTAATTGTCGTCATTCCCATATATAGCTGATGTTTCTTTCTACCCGCAACGGCGAATACATCTCATTTGTTTGTATCACCCCGACGCGCATTTACTTCACTAGAATGTGACGTAGAAAAAAATGGCTCTGAGCACTATGGGACTTAACATCTGAGGTCATCAGTCCCCTAGAACTTCGAACTACTTAAACCTAACTAACCTAAGGACATCACCACATCCATGCCCGAGGCAGGATTCGAACCTGCGACCGTAGCGGTCACGCGGTTCCAAACTGACGCGCCTAGAACCGCACGGCCACTCCGTCCGGCTATGTGACGTAGAGACGCCGCCCATAATAAGAAACTTGCCCTGATGGTGATACTGACCTGCCTGCTACGAGGTGTGTTTTTTAAGTAAGCACCGTTTTGAAATTAATAAAAGACGTGCTAAGATGTCTCAATAATTTTATTTTTACATGAAAGTCTGTACCTTAATCTACTCACTGACGCCATTACAGTCTGATTCTTCCTTGTTTACGTTGTGTACTGAGTGTTTAAGATGCCTCCGATAATCGTGAGTCCCGCCGACTGTGAAGTACGGGCTGTTATAAGATTTCTTAGCGCTAAAGGCCTAAAAGCGATCGATATTCATCGTGAGATCTGTGCAGTTTACGGAAAAAAACATTATGAGTGATGGAATGATAAGAAAGTGGGTGAGAGCATTTAAAGATGGCCGCACAAATGTGCATGATGAGCAACGGAGTGGGCGTCCTTCGGTCGTTAATGAAAGTTCGGTGCAGGAAGTGGACAATAAGGTGAGAGAAAACAGACGCTTTACGATTTCCTCCTTGCGGAATGACTTTCCTAATATTTCTCGTAGTGTTTTGTATGGCATTGTGATCGAGCACTTGAATTACTGAAAATTGTGCGCACGTTGATTACCGAAAATGTTGACGGATGTGCACAAAACCAAAGGTATAGACAGTGCAATGACTTTCCTTGAGCGGTACCACAACGACGGTGATGATTTCTTAAGCCAAATTGTTACGGGCGATGAAACATGGGTGGCCTACCTCACACCAGAATCAAAGGCAACAGTCCATGGAAGTTGAGCAAGGGCATCGTTTTGCTGCAAGACCATGCCCTTCCGCACGTGGCGAATCAGACAAAAGATCTCATCTCATCTTTTCGATGGGAAACTCTAGATCATCCTTCGTACAGCCCCGATCTTGCGCCCAGTGACTACCATCTGTTGCTGCACTTGAAGAAACACGTGGGCGGTCAGCGTCTTCAAGACGATGACGAAGTCAAAACAGTGGTGATGCAGTGGTTAACAAGTCATGCGGCAGACTTCTATGAGGAGGGTATTTAAAAACTGGTACAACGTCATGACAAGTGCCTCAACATTGACGGAAATTATGCAGAAAAGTACATTAAGGTACAGGCTTTCATATAATAATAAAATTATTTAGATATCTTAGCACATCTTTTTTAATTTCAAAACGGTACTTACTTAAAAAAAACACGCCTCGTACATTCATTACTGCTGCACGGTGCAGTTCTCAGCTGAGTGGGGAAGCCTTGTCTTGCATGCCTTACGTGCATGTTATTCTGACAAACATATCGTTACAAAGCAGCTGCCAGCCTGCGATGCTTTGCGGTGATATTCTCACTATTTCTTATTACTTCTTCTGAAAGATTAGGTAGCGACACTGCAACGTCCCCTACTTACATAGCCCCCATGCTCCCCACAAAAAAATTTACAAATTGTTTTGGGCAGTGGCCAATGCAGATTTGAAAAAATTTTTCATAATTACAATAACAAAGATATCAAATGCACACACTTACTGGTGCAATGTTGGTCAAAAGCAAGAACATTCTCATCATAAAGACAATTCTGATCATTTATCACAGTAGGCTTTTTAGATGTAAGTAGGCTGTTTAGGTTTTTATGTTGGTAACGGCACGTAGCACTCTATATGAAAACCACTGACTGTGCTGTGTGAAGCCTGTGGCTGGTTGGCATTGTTGGAATATTTGCTATTGTAATGTTGGGCAGTTGGATGTGAACAGCGCGTTGGGTTCCGCAGTTGGAGGTGAGCCGCCAGCAGTGGTGGATGAGGGGAGAGAAATGGCAGAATTTTGAGAGCGGACGATCTGGACGTGTGTCCATCAGAAAGAGTAAATTTGTAATATTGGATATCATGAACTGATATATATGATGACTTTGGAACATTATTAAGGTAAATACATTGTTTGTTCTCTATCAAAATCTTTCATTTGCTGACTATGCCTATCAGTAGTTAGTGCCTTCAGTAGTTAGAATCTTTTGTTTAGCTGGCAGTAGTGGCGCTCGCTGTATTGCAGCAGTTCGAGTAACGAAGATTTTTGTGAGGTAAGTGATTCGTGAAAGGTATAGGTTATTGTTAGTCGGGGCCATTCTTTTGTAGGGATTTTTGAAAGTCAGATTGCGTTGCGCCAAAAATATTGTGTGTCAGTTTAGTATTGATCAGAATAGGTAAAGAGCGAAATGTCTAAGTACGTTCAGTTCTGCTCAGCTGTTTGAAAATCAAATAATGTAAGAGGTTTATCAGCACAGTCATTCATAAATTTTTCTAAGGGGACGTTGCAACACTACACTCCCGTTAGGTGTGGTGGTGGTTAGTGTTTAACGTCCCATCGACAACGAGGTCATTAGAGACGGAGCGCAAGCTCGGGTTAGGGAAGGATTGGGAAGGAAATCGGCCGTGCCCTTTCAAAGGAACCATCTCGGCATTCGCCTGAAACGACTTAGAGAAATCACGGAAAACCTAAATCAGGATGGCCGGAGACGGGATTGAACCGTTGTCCTCCGGAATGCGAGTCCAGTGTGCTAACCACTGCGCCACCTCGCTCGGTACTCCCGTTAGGAGGCAGCGACACTGTCCAGAGACTGGAGACGGACCAGATACAAGTTGTTTCCTTCTACTGACAATGGGAAGCGAACATCCCGCAACTCGAGTGAATTTGAGACCAGCTGTATAGCTTGCACATTGTGTATGGGTCGGAGAAACTCCGATGACGCACCGGTGGGTGCAGCCCGAACCAAAACAAAGCGCGTGGCCCTTTAACAGGCGCTGCAGGCCGCTGCGCGTGCGGCAAGGTCGCCTTCCAGAAGCGGCGTCAGCGGTCGCTGCAGACGCGCGCGGCTGCAGTGGGGGCGCCGGTGGAGCGGTGAGGGGAAAGGGGGGGGGGGCAGCGGCGGCGGCGGCGGTGACAACATGGCCAGTTCGGCCGCGGCTGCGTCCAGGAATAGAACGCCCGCTCGCGCCTCTCTGCCTGCCTGCGTACCTGACTGTGCATCGCGTCGAGTGCGTGAGACTGCTGCTGCAACCATGAGGTGCGTACGCTGGCCGCGCCTCCTCAGCTGATCCGCTCTGTCTGGTTCCATCGTCCAGAGTGTTGAGTCCAGTAGACCGCACGCAGTGCTTATTCGCTCCAGCAGTCACCTCTCTAGTCCTCCCAGTGTCGTGTTGAATACATAAAGACAGCTCACCATTTCTGGAACCGTCGACGTTGAATTAACATTCTAGTTACTTTCAAGCTGCCAGAAACTTGAACTTTCGTTTGTGTGGATGTCCGGAACCACCAAAACAGTACTGTCCTCAACCTGAAGACTGGTTTCAACATCGCACTGCTTTATTACGCACGATCCTGTAGCAGCTAATGTGCACTTGTTTCCTCCGCCCTTTGAACTGTCTCAACCGACCAATTGTAGGGAGGCCTACAATGGAGCGAGCATTCCAAACGATGGCGTAGCTCACCACTTTTCGCCTACACAAGTCATTGTGAGAAGTAAAAGAAGTTGTCCGTGGCAGAAAAAAATCGTGCGACTGCGAACTGAAACAATAGACTGTGGACTGAGTGCAACTTACCCATTCAGCTACTGATCCCGTCCTTTTTCCAGTCTGCAGGGACACAATCAGAGCATGAAGCGGCACGTAAGTGTAAACAAAAATCTGAGCCACATGAAGTATTCGTTCGAGATGCTTCAAGAAGTCGTGCAGAAAGCACGCGACCATATTATATACTGGGAGCAGTACTACACAAATGCTGAACACGTCAGTTAATGAAACTTCATCAGCTGGTGAATGAATCACTAATATTAAGGTTTTCGTACAAACCATCATCAGATATGAGATAAATCGAGCTGTACAAATGGACTAGCCGGCCTGTGTGCTCGAGCGGTTCTAGGCGCCGCAGTCTGGAACCGCGCGACCGCTACGGTCGCAGGTTCCAATCCTGCCTCGAGAATGGATGTGTGTGGTGTCCTTAGGTTAGTTAGGTTTAAGTAGTTCTAAGTTCTAGGGGACTGATGACCTCAGATGTTAAGTCCCATAGTGCTCAGAGCCATTTGAACCATTTGTATAAATGGACTGAAGTTATATGTTATAACTGTCAGAGGCAGACTAGTTTGTTATGCATGCACATATTACTTCAGTTCATTTGTACAACTCGATATGATATCTGTTGGTGGGTTATTCCGAAACACGTAATACTAAAATCATTCATTCATTCACCAGTGACCAATTCAGCGTTTCTGCTGTATTGTTCCAGTTGCGTAAAGTATTGCCACTAATATCGAAATTTATCCTTTATGAACGCAGCTTACTGCAGCGGTTCTGCATACATTGCAAAGAAATGCTAAAGTCTGAAGTTCCGTCTGTGTTATTAGTGACGAAACTGTAGCCCAGGTGCCCAAGCACGGGAAGGAAATTTTTTCTGATTTATTTGGAGGCTTCGCGTCAAATGATACAAATAAACGACGGAAAACCTAAGTGAAGATAGCTGGACGGGAATAAGAAGTTCAATTTTTGTAAATACGAGGCCTTCGAAATTACGTATACTTTAACTTGTGATGTTGTTTATTATCTAACTACTTGCCGCAAAGTGAGCACAGAGCAATTGGAAACTGTATTTTGAAAAATATATTTAACTTTAATTTTAGGTCTCGGACTCACGGACTGATAGATATCACAGCACATATGACATACTTCTCGCTAGTGGTGACAACTGTAGCAGTTTAAATGAAGGTACTTGTAGGAAAGTCGATAGATCGGATCTTAAGCAATTACGGTGCGATTGCATGCATCAACTTCACTCTCATATGCCTGACTAAATATACTGTATATATAAAAAACCTGTATCCAGGATTATGCTAACAATGTTTGAGCGTTGACACATAGCTAACAGAGAAGGATCAACTGAGACTTCCGAGGAAAGAAGATTGGGTTTTAACTTCCATTGGATGAGGGGATGAGTAGGCACAGAGCGCAATGTCGTATTGGACAAGAATGGGGAGTGAAGGGGCCATGATCTTTTTCAGAGAATTCGTCCCAGAGTCATCTATAAGCAGTTTAGGGAGTCTACGAAAAACCCAAATCTGGTACCAGACGAATGCGCCTACATCTCGAACCGATTAAGATTTTGAGTTCAGTCCTATACAGTGTTGTTGTCTTCACATTATATGTAGCTTACACGAGTGTAGTAGTTCTCCTGTTCTTTTGTGTTACAGCTGTCAGTTAATCTTGCAGTGTTATCAGTGTGGCGAGATATGCGTGGCAAAGGCACCGTTCTTCTTCAAACGAAGTGCACGGCTCGTGTTTCCATTGCATGCTCCGGCTCAGTATTAAAATTGCTTTTTATAGCGGGTAATCGCTTCACCACATTAGCTTAGGGGCGTGCCGCTCGGTGACAAGTTACCTGGCAGACCGGGAGAAATCACATAACTTCCATCCACATCTGTAGACTTGAGACAGACACTTCGTTATCTGAGGGCCGCTCCGAAGGACGCGATGTATACGAAAGCGATTACATGAAGCCTTCGATACAGCTTTGCGAACTCACAATCTGTCAACTTACAACCTAACTCAGACCGCGGACAACGCTGCAGATCAGTATACAACTAGCTCATTATTGTTCGGAAACAGTGAGTGCTATCGAAAGGAGACCTCAAATTGATACCATGTTTCTAGATCCCCATAAGGCGTTTGACACCGTTCCAAACAAGCGGCTGCTAATCAAATTGCGTGCCTATGGAGTATCGTCTCAGTTGTGATACTAGATTCGTCGTTTCCTGTCACAAAGATTACAGTTCGTTGTAACTGACGGAAAGTCATTGAGCAATACGGATGCGATGTGTGGGATTCCCCAAGGAAGTGTTGTAGGCCCTCTGCCGTTCCTATTCTATATAACTGATTTAGGGGACAATCCGCGCAGCCCTGTTAAACTGTTTGCAAATGATTCTGTCATTTACCGTCTCGTAAAGTCATCAGAAGATCAAAACCAGCTGCAAAATTATACAGACAAAATACCCGACTGGTGCAAAAGGTGGCAATTGATTCTAAATAATGAAAAGTGTGGAGTCATCCACATGAGTACTAAAAGGAATGCGTTAACTTTCGCTTAAACGATAAGTCACATAAACCTGGAGGTTTAGGGATTACTACCCGCGCCCGGGTTCCCGGGTTCGATTTCCGGCGGGGTCAGGAATTTTCTCTGCCTCGTGATGACTGGGTGTTGTGTGATGTCCTTAGGTTAGTTAGGTTTAAGTAGTTCTAAGTTCTAGGGGACTGATGACCATAGATGTTAAGTCCCATAGTGCTCAGAGCCATTTAGGGATTACAGTCACGAATAACTTACAGTATAACGATTGCATAGCTAATGTTGTGGGGAAAGCGAACTAAAGAATGTGTTTTATTGACAGAACACTTAAAAGATGCTACAGGTCTATTGAAAAGACTGCCTACACTACGTTTGTCCCTCCTCTTGCTGCGTGGCTTGGGATCCGCATCAGATAAGATTGACGGAGGCCATCGAAAAGTTCAAAAAAGGGTAGCTGTTTTTGCATTATTGTGAAACGGGAGAGAGTGTTGCGTATATGATAAGCGAGTTGGGGTGCAAGTGTTAAAGGCGTTTATCGTTGCAGGATATTTTCACGAAATTTCAATCAACTTTCTCCCGCCTCATTTAAGTGATGGTTTGTCTAGTGTCTTGTTCGAGAGTGGAACGGTAGAGAAATAGCTTGAAGGTGGTTTGATGAACCCTCTGACAGGCACTTAACTATGAATTGCAGAGTAGTGATGTAGATATGTTGCCCGAACTAAGATTTCTTATTCATATTCGTTGGCTTCGGCAACTCGCAATCAGTTTGTCACCCTTGAACCTAACCTACACTCTGGGCTACGCTACAGTTTAGTCTGTCACCACAGCCTATGCCAAAAAGTCAGTTTTGCGACTCGTTCTATTTGCAGAGATATGGTGTCGTATGCCACAACTACATTAAGTCACGGGGAAAAAGGCGACGTCCCGTTATGGTCCGTTCGGATGACTATGCAAAAGTGCCGTCAGCACTGGCATTCTATGAAAGGCCTGGTTGTGACTGCTCGTGACTCTGCTTCCGCGGACATCCCAGCTGCGTCTCATTTCTAACTTAAGTTGCTGCTGATAGCAGTCATCCGTAACAATTGTAGCTCTAGTGTCGCTATTAGCAACTGTCATTTTAAACATATGTGACTGTAATGCTGGTCATATACACGATAAATATTCTCATTTTTAGTTGTTTACGGCACTACTAAACATCGCATAAATCGTGTACACGGTAGTCCGTTAGTCAGGGGTACCCATCAAAGCTGTTTCGAAATAAATACAGGACTCCTAGTGTTCTTTTAACTCGTATCTCTGAGTACCAATTTCGACGGCTATTTTTTTAAAATGTGGCTTATTGTGTACTAAAGATTGCTATACCAAACAAGCTCTGATATGTATAAAAAAATAGACGATGATTTCCAAGAAGCAGCATTCTTTGGCAGTTGCTATTAAACATTTTAAAATGGTAACAGAATCAGACGTCAGATAGTTCTCCATAAAACTGTTTCGTGTAGTGGTGTCATACAGGGATGTCCAAATGCTGCGGTTCAATGAACAGTAATTTCTTGAACTTCAGAGCTAAAAGTATTTCTGCTGAGTCTCGACTAATGTTATTCGTAAACTTTCACGCCATCTGAGACAGCTAGGAAAAAACGGAGATCTTAAAGCGATATCACCAATCTTTTGTTTCGATAACTTAATAATAGTTTTGTTGCTTAGACAGAAACTTACATTTCGTTTGCACGATACCCTCGTAAATGAAAACAGGTGTATTCTTTGAGAAACAATAAACAGGATTGTCGTGTTCGAAACTATGCCGCAAATTTACAAAATATATGAGGATATTGTCTCTAGAATATATCGTTCCATCGATGTTTCTAATCAGTAATGAGATAATACACTCCTGGAAATTGAAATAAGAACACCGTGAATTCATTGTCCCAGGAAGGGGAAACTTTATTGACACATTCCTGGGGTTAGATACATCACATGATCACACTGACAGAACCACAGGCACATAGACACAGGCAACAGAGCATGCACAATGTCGGCACTAGTACAGTGTATATCCACCTTTCGCAGCAATGCAGGCTGCTATTCTCCCATGGAGACGATCGTAGAGATGCTGGATGTAGTCCTGTGGAACGGCTTGCCATGCCATTTCCACCTGGCGCCTCAGTTGGACCAGCGTTCGTGCTGGACGTGCAGACCGCGTGAGACGACGCTTCATCCAGTCCCAAACATGCTCAATGGGGGACAGATCCGGAGATCTTGCTGGCCAGGGTAGTCGACTTACACCTTCTAGAGCACGTTGGGTGGCATGGGATACATGCGGACGTGCATTGTCCTGTTGGAACAGCAAGTTCCCTTGCCGGTCTAGGAATGGTAGAACGATGGGTTCGATGACGGTCTGGATGTACCGTGCACTATTCAGTGTCCCCTCGACGATCACCAGTGGTGTACGGCCAGTGTAGGAGATCGCTCCCCACACCATGATGCCGGGTGTTGGCCCTGTGTGCCTCGGTCGTATGCAGTCCTGATTGTGGCGCTCACCTGCACGGCGCCAAACACGCATACGACCATCATTGGCACCAAGGCAGAAGCGACTCTCATCGCTGAAGACGACACGTCTCCATTCGTCCCTCCATTCACGCCTGTCGCGACACCACTGGAGGCGGGCTGCACGATGTTGGGGCGTGAGCGGAAGACGGCCTAACGGTGTGCGGGACCGTAGCCCAGCTTCATGGAGACGGTTGCGAATGGTCCTCGCCGATACCCCAGGAGCAACAGTGTCCCTAATTTGCTGGGAAGTGGCGGTGCGGTCCCCTACGGCACTGCGTAGGATCCTACGGTCTTGGCGTGCATCCGTGCGTCGCTGCGGTCCGGTCCCAGGTCGACGGGCACGTGCACCTTCCGCCGACCACTGGCGACAACATCGATGTACTGTGGAGACCTCACGCCCCACGTGTTGAGCAATTCGGCGGTACGTCCACCCGGCCTCCCGCATGCCCACTATACGCCCTCGCTCAAAGTCCGTCAACTGCACATACGGCTCACGTCCACGCTGTCGCGGCATGCTACCAGTGTTAAAGACTGCGATGGAGCTCCGTATGCCACGGCAAACTGGCTGACACTGACGGCGGCGGTGCACAAATGCTGCGCAGCTAGCGCCATTCGACGGCCAACACCGCGGTTCCTGGTGTGTCCGCTGTGCCGTGCGTGTGATCGTTGCTTGTACAGCCCTCTCGCAGTGTCCGGAGCAAGTATGGTGGGTCTGACACACCGGTGTCAATGTGTTCTTTTTTCCATTTCCAGGAGTGTACTTGAAAAATTCGGAATAATATTTCTGCTTGTAAACTGCACGGCCAAAAGGATGCGCAGCGACGTCTGCTGCTCGCCAGTATGTAGCTTCAACCAGAAGCCAGAGAGAGAAACTTGCTGCAACGTTGTGTCTAGTGTGACAACGGTGTCGAATGTTACGACGCAATGCTGAAAAATAATGCATCCGATTTTTTTTTATATTAAAACTCTTAAAGCTATGTAAATAAATCAAACGTAATTAATATTCTACATCTTTACTATTCATGTCTACATATTTGCAGCCCTCTTCCGCTAGACGGCTCCGAACTATAGCGTGTAACGTAGCGGCGTGTAACGTAACAATATCGATGCGTGAGAAACAGCATGTTGTAATCGAATTCGAAGAGTTCGTCCACGGACGGGGCACCCTCCCCTTCAACACGACAATGTCAGACCCCACACGAGTATTGCGACATCTGCGACAATCCGACGCCTAGAGTCCACTATCATCGATCATCCTCCATCCACTCCCAGCTTGGCCCCATCTGATTTTCATCTGTATTCATACTTCAAAGAACTCCATCGAAGACTTAAGTTAAACGGTGATCAAGGGACGCAAGCAGGAGTGCGGGTTTGGTTCCGGCAACAAAGTCAAAC
This sequence comes from Schistocerca piceifrons, assembly GCF_021461385.2. NCBI lineage: Eukaryota > Metazoa > Arthropoda > Insecta > Orthoptera > Acrididae > Schistocerca > Schistocerca piceifrons. Next base: position 314,116,051 of record NC_060139.1, on the reverse strand, counting down.
ATTCCACAGTGACGATAACAACAAACTGGTCTCTCGTTTCTCTCGGTGGGAGAAATATGTTAGTCTGCAGAGTAATGTTGTCAAATAAATATGTAGACCTTAAAAATAAAGATATAGAATGTTAATAACATTTGTTTTATTTAAAAATCTTTAGGAGCTTGCACATGAAAAATTGGGAGCCATTACTTTTCAGCGTGCACTCGTACAATCGCAAAATTTGCGGGTTTGTAGTGTGCGGAACGATTCGTTTTCCGTGAGAAAAAAACACAGCCATTCAATGGGAAATATGTGCAGTTTACGGATGGAGAGCTTTTAGTGACAGAGTTGTGAGATAATGAAAACAGTAGGAAGCAGAGCGTTGTCCTCCGGCGTCGACATACAGGGAAGGAGTTTGAGTCTGAGGGGTGCCACAGGATTCTGTTCTGGATTCATTCCTTCTCTTGATATGTATCACTGACCATCCACAAAGCATGACAGATGAAGATGAGTCAAAAACTTTCTCTTCACAGATGGCAGGGAAGTTATTGTGAATGACGTGGAACGTACTATAAATGATGTTACTAGTAGCGTAGTTAGTTACAACCGCACTTGGCCTTCAAAGAACAGATTAATACTTGAACGTAACCAAACGCAATGCATACAGGTTTTAATATGGAACTTTTCTGAAATGAATTTTTATTGTTCCAACGTGGTCATTCAGTGGCTTTTTTGGAAGTACTACGTTCCATATCTTGAGGAGAAACTGAATGATACTATCTTCACTATAAAATTAATCTTCGCTCTCTCTGACACTGAAACGCGGAGGCTTCTTTAGTTTGGTTACTTTCGCTATATTATCTTGTACGGCGCTATATTTTCGATGCTGTATTTTGGGGCAACTGTGTGCACCAACCAAAAATATATCTAACTGAGAAAATGGTAGTCAGACAAATCTGCAGTGTCAGTTCACAAAGTGGCCGCTATACAGTCGACTCGAAGTTATATAAATGACATTCCTGTTCCTTGTGCAGCTGATGGTTGACTATATTTGCAACTGCGAATACATTTCATGTATTTCATAACTGCTGTAGTCCTCGCAGTGCCTGCTCCTTCGGACATGCATGCGTTTCCGTGCATGTCCCAAAGAACATTGTATGGTAATTCGAAAAACCAAAGGCACTGCAAAATTGTATTTATTCGCTGACACCGGGCAAGCGACGTGCAAGTAAAGTGTCTCTCCTGTGCGGGAATATACATAATGGATGTATGAGTACAGCTTGTAGGCAGATGGCTGACGACGTATGGAAGTTTGGGTGTGGCCGAGAGTTATGCTCGGGTGGCCAAATGGTAAGGCGACCGCTCCAGATAAGCGGAAAATCCACGTTCGAGTCCCAATCCGGCACAAATTTTCATCGTCGTCATTCCATTATACAGCTGACGTTTGTCCGTATTCAAAACTCCGAATACATTTCATGTTTGTTCCTTCGTATACTCCATCACGTTTCTTCGTGTTTTATTAGCTCTTTAATGCTTTTGTTTATAAATTTTCTAATTTACGTTCCGTAAACTATGTACTTGTCGTTTCATGGCCAGTTAGCTTTGGTTCACATGGTCGAAGTTATAACATCTGAGAGGTATATACACTCCTGGAAATTGAAATAAGAACACCGTGAATTCATTGTCCCAGGAAGGGGAAACTTTATTGACACATTCCTGGGGTCAGATACATCACATGATCACACTGACAGAACCACAGGCACATAGACACAGGCAACAGAGCATGCACAATGTCGGCACTAGTACAGTGTATATCCACCTTTCGCAGCAATGCAGGCTGCTATTCTCCCATGGAGACGATCGTAGAGATGCTGGATGTAGTCCTGTGGAACGGCTTGCCATGCCATTTCCACCTGGCGCCTCAGTTGGACCAGCGTTCGTGCTGGACGTGCAGACCGTGTGAGACGACGCTTCTTCCAGTCCCAAACATGCTCAATGGGGGACAGATCCGGAGATCTTGCTGGCCAGGGTAGTTGACTTACACCTTCTAGAGCACGTTGGGTGGCACGGGATACATGTGGACGTGCATTGTCCTGTTGGAACAGCAAGTTCCCTTGCCGGTCTAGGAATGGTAGAACGATGGGTTCGATGACGGTTTGGATGTACCGTGCACTATTCAGTGTCCCCTCGACGATCACCAGTGGTGTACGGCCAGTGTAGGAGATCGCTCCCCACACCATGATGCCGGGTGTTGGCCCTGTGTGCCTCGGTCGTATGCAGTCCTGATTGTGGCGCTCACCTGCACGGCGCCAAACACGCATACGACCATCATTGGCACCAAGGCAGAAGCGACTCTCATCGCTGAAGACGACACGTCTCCATTCGTCCCTCCATTCACGCCTGTCGCGACACCACTGGAGGCGGGCTGCACGATGTTGGGGCGTGAGCGGAAGACGGCCTAACGGTGTGCGGGACCGTAGCCCAGCTTCATGGAGACGGTTGCGAATGGTCCTCGCCGATACCCCAGGAGCAACAGTGTCCCTAATTTGCTGGGAAGTGGCGGCGCGGTCCCCTACGGCACTGCGTAGGATCCTACGGTCTTGGCGTGCATCCGTGCGTCGCTGCGGTCCGGTCCCAGGTCGACGGGCACGTGCACCTTCCGCCGACCACTGGCGACAACATCGATGTACTGTGGAGACCTCACGCCCCACGTGTTGAGCAATTCGGCGGTACGTCCACCAGGCCTCCCGCATGCCCACTATACGCCCTCGCTCAAAGTCCGTCAACTGCACATACGGTTCACGTCCACGCTGTCGCGGCATGCTACCAGTGTTAAAGACTGTGATGTAGCTCCGTATGCCACGGCAAACTGGCTGACACTGACGGCGGCGGTGCACAAATGCTGTGCAGCTAGCGTCATTCGACGGCCAACACCGCGGTTCCTGGTGTGTCCGCTGTGCCGTGCGTGTGATCATTGCTTGTACAGCCCTCTCGCAGTGTCCGGAGCAAGTATGGTGGGTCTGACACACCGGTGTCAATGTGTTCTTTTTTCCATTTCCAGGAGTGTAAATACATAAATGAATAGTGCTTCAACTTCGGAATAAAACCGATGCCCTTCTGCGTAGGTTGGACGAAACATTTACAGAAACTGTACGGTTGATGGTTCAAATTATATGACTTTTTTCTTATGTTTCATTACAGTTTTGTTCGACGCAGTAACTGAGATATTAGGGGCCGCAGGAATCGTGAATTATGACGGACGTAAGACCTGTCAGTTAGGTTCGGCTCTCAGGTTCTGCTACAGTACGCAATCAAACGCTATCAAACTGTCTTGGAGATTGATTTATTTTCCTCTATTTTATCTACATATATTTTTACGACACATTCACGTCAGTATTTCACAATGCCGTAAACAGTTTTGATAAACAGTGGTCATTCTTCAGGATAACTTGTAACATTGAGGAAACAACCGAAACCGCTTGCTGCATGTGTGTTTAATCTGAAGAGCCACACGCTAGTCGAAACTGGTTACGACATTGTGAAATGCTTATGTGATTGTGTCGTAAAAAAGTATAAAAAAATAAACGAGATAATTGTGTACATCATTCGTTACTGGCGATGAGACATGAGACATATACGCAGGAGGAAGCAGTATTTTTTTTCTCTTTCTTACTCTTCTAAGAATGTACATTTCAGAATTTTAACAGTGGACCATACCATGATGCAGAGCGCCTGTCTTGCAGGGTCTGCCATTGGAGCTGGCTGCGCATCTCCGTGACGCTCTACCACATGAACCTGTAAGGAAATGCGGTGCTCTTCTTTGGATTTTTTCTGTTACCTCCGTCAGTCTTTTCTGATACTGATAACAGACTTACGATCAATTTCAAATACTGGTCTAACCACTGTTTAGTACGCTACTTCCTTTGTTGGTGAGCTAAATCTCCTTCCTATGAATCTCAGTCTGGCTCCTGTCTTACCCACGATTAGCTTTATGTGATCGCTTCACTTCATATCACTCCGTTCGCATACTCCTAGATGTTTTATGGAAATAACTGCTTCCAATGATTGTTCTTCAATCGAGTAAGCCGGCCGGTGTGGCCGAGCGGTTCTAGGCGCTTCAGTCCGGAACCGTGCGACTGCTACGGTCGTAGGTTCGAATCCTGCATCAGGCATGGATGTTTGTGATGTCATTAGGTTAGTTTGGTTTAAATAGTTCTAACATCTGGTGAGCAAAATGTATGAGACAGGAGAAATACCTTCAGACTTCAAGAAGAATATAATAATTCCAAACCCAAAGAAAGCAGGTGTTGACAGATGTGAAAATTACCGAACTATCAGTTTGATAAATCACGGCTGCAAAATACTAACGCGTATTCTTTACAGACGAATAGAAAAACTGGTAGAAGCCGACCTCGGGGAAGTTCAGTTTGGATTCCGTAGAAATGTTGGAACACGTGAGGCAATACTGACCTTACAACTTACCTTAGACGAAAGATTAAGGAAAGGCAAACCTACGTTTCTAGCATTTGAAGACTTAGAGAAAGCTTTTGACAATGTTGACTGGAATACTCTCTTTCAAATTCTGAAGGTGGCAGGGGTAAAATACAGGGAGCGAAAAGCTATTTACAATTTGTACAGAAACCAGATGGCAATTGTAAGAGTCAAGGGACATGAAAGAGAAGCAGTGGTAGGGAAGAGAGTGAGACAGGGTTGTAGCCTCTCCCCGATGTTATTCAATCTGTATATTGAGCAAGCAGTAAAGGAAACAAAAGAAAAATTCGGAGTAGGTATTAAAATCCATGGAGAAGAAAATAAAAACTTTGAGGTTCGCCAATGACATTGTAATTCTGTCAGAGACAGCAAAGGACTTGGAAGAGCAGTTGAACGGAATGGACAGTGTCTTGAAAGGAGGATATAAGATGAACATCAACAAAAGCAAAACGAGGATAATGGAATGTAGTCGAATTAACTCGGGTGATGCCGAAGGAATTAGATTAGGAAATGAGACACTTAATGTAGTAATGGAGTTTTGCAATTTGGGGAGTAAAATAACCGATGATTGTCGAACTATCTCCAATTTAGTACTGGAGGGTAGCGCGGAGGGTAAAAATCGTAGAGAGAGACCAAGAGATGAATACACTAAGCAGATTCAGAAGGATGTAGGCTGCAGTAGGTACTGGGAGATGAAGAAGCGACTTCTCTCTATAAGACAGCTTCATCCGCGAAAAGCTTCAGGGAAATTCCGACGTAATCTGCCAGTCCATTTACACATGCTGTTAAAAATAGTGGTTCTAGAGCAGCCCCTTTGGGTACCCTCCAAGGTAATTTAAGTCTGAGGATTTCTCTCCATGGAGCACGACATGCTGTATTCTGTTTCTGTCACACAGCTGGTCTGATGTTCTTCACGCCTTGCGGAAGTCAAGCAACACGGCATCGGTCTGGGCGCCTGGCATCTACTGCGTTCTGGGTCTCGTGGACGAAAGGAGACAGCTAAATTCCAAAAAAAATGTTCAAATGTGTGTGAAATCTTATGGGACTTAACTGCTAAGGTCATCAGTCCCTAAGCTTACACACTACTTAACCTAAATTATCCTAAGGACAAGCACACACACCCATGCCCGAGGGAGGACTCGAACCTCCGCCGGGACGCTAAATTCCAGACGACCGTTGTTTTCGGAGCGGATGTTGATTCCTGCAGAGGAGATTTTCGGACTCTATAAATGTCGTAATATCCGAGCATAAAACATGTTCCAAAATTCTGCAACAGACCGACGTTAGGCATATAGTCCTATAGTTTTGTGTGTCTGTTCGAGACCCTTCTTGAAAACGGGAATGATCTGCGCTTTTTTCCAATCACTAGCAACTCTTCGCTCCTTTATCGGCTTACGGTACACTTCTGCTAGAAGAGGCGAAATTTTTTTCGCATATCTTGTGTGGAATCGTACTGGTATCCCGTATGGGCGAGCGCCCTTTCCTCTGTTGAGCGATTTCAGATGCTTCTCTAACCCATTGCCGCTTACTTTGATGTCCTTTTGACTTTCGTGTGACGATTGAAATGAGGAACTACAGGGCGATAGTCCTCAGTGAAACAGTTATGGTCTCTATCTTTGGGGATTGGCGGAACATATTGTTAGCTCAATTTATAGAACGAAGCAATTACGATGATGAGCCGTCCAGACCAAGTTATGCAGTGCTTTGTGTTCTGGCACGGTTTTGTCGCTCTGCGAATGCTCGCCCGCACACCACTAACGAGAGGTTGTGGCAAACTTCAAATGGGAGTGGCTCGGCCGTCCTACATTCCGCTCAGATTTTGCTTCCAGTGATTACCACGTTATCCCTTACACGAAAAATAGCTATCATCCCAGCGTTTCGTAAACGCTTCAAGATGCAGTCAAAGCCAAACCAATGTTAAGATATTTTTTTGCGGTGAAGGAAATTATGTTGAAAAGTAGCCTGAGATTAACTTTAATATTTATACGGTTAATCGTTACACGATTAGCGATTTCTTAGCACCCAAAGGAAAACTGCTTACTGAGATGCTGTCGCAGTAAACTTGCAGATCAAGTAAGTTCTTGTTACGTAAATACTGTATAAGCTGCTGAGACCCCAGCAGCAAGAAATGTTGATATGGCTACACAGTTTGATCGCAAGAGGGAGAGTAATTCTCGAAATGTGCGGTCTCGCGAAAGCACTGTTGACGTTCAGCAGAATTTTAAAAAAATGTCGTACAAAATGTTCAAAAGTGACTTCGATGTGAAAAGCTTACATTAATCGTTGTATCTCTGACTGTGGAAAACTCTTTATTTGCGTTTGTAACAACATTCCAATAAAATTAACAAACACTTGGTCGATACATAATGATTTGTGGAGTTTGTTAGGTTTCCGCAAGACATCAGGAAGAAATCTGTGCCCTAAAACGTTTGTGAATGATTGACGAGGGTGAGTTTGGCTAAACTTAATGCTATAAGACAGAGTGAAAGATAATATTTTCTTTCATAGTTAAATGTCTCTGGGATCTACGCTGTCGATGAAACTAAAGCTTCAGATTGCTCTTTTGGCGTTGTACTTCCTACTATTAGTAATTTTTCCGATCTTCAATTTAATCAGTAGGTTCAAATTAATGCCTGCTTTAAAAAAAACCTAGTGCATCAACGGTCTACACTTTTACATTAAGTGATGTATAATACATGTATACGAAATATGTACTCCTGGCAATCACAACTTAACATTTACGCTTTTACTTGTAAGCTATAGAGCACGTCTCCTAGCCAGCTATGTAGTTTCTACTGCACAGTAACAAACATACGTGACGATGGCTTACTTGAAGTACAGACAAGGTAATTTTTCTCTTTTACGACCCTCTCTCTCTCTCTCTCTCTCTCTCTCTCTCTCTCGAACATACCTCATAATTATAATCCTCCACGTACATGAAACGTACCTGTCTGTATGTATCGTAGAGTTCAATACTAATATTCCTGAGTAAGGAATATTAAACACAAAAGAGTATAAACATTTACAGATAGATTCATAAATGCAAATGTGACCGGATGCTGTTTTGCACAGCCCATATTGAATGATAACATTCAAAATGTTCAAGTGTGTGTTAATTCCTAAGGGACCAAACTGATGAGGTCATCGGCCCCTAGACGTACACACTACTTAAACTAACCTAAACTAACTTATGCTAAGAACAATACACACACATACACACACACACACATATGCCCGAGAGAGGACTCGAACCTCCGTCGGGAGGTGGCGCGCAATCCGTGCATGGCGTCTCAAACCTCGTGCCCACTCCGCGCGGCGATAACATTATTACTGCTAGAATGAAATTTTCACTCTACAGCGGAGTGTGCGCTGATATGAAACATCCTGGCAGATTAAAACTGTGTGCCGGACCGAGACTCGAACTCGGGACCTTTGCCTTTAATTCCGCCAGCCGTCTCCTACCTGTGAGGACGGGGCGTGAGTCGTGCTTGGGTAGCTCAGTCGGTAGAGCGCTTGCCCGCGAAAGGCAAAGGTCCGGAGTTCGAGTCTCGGTCCGGCACACAGTTTTAATCTGCCAGGAAGTTTCATTATTATTGCTGTTATACTGATTTCTTTACTTGACGAGGTGAGTAAAAAACTGTACCACACTCATTTCCATCAATAATGTAGATGCTTAAAGCAGTAACATAATAGTTTTTCTGCAAGTAATTCCTATTCTGCCAGGCATTTAGCGCGATCTATTTTTTTCAATAACAAGTTGCCCCTCTAGAAGAAGTTTCTGATTCTGTCATACCACACCTCCAGTACTAACACTTGTTTTTCCTTTTTCACACCCTTTATAAGGTAGGACGGGCTGTCGTAGATCACGTCCATTGTAGACTTCGATTATTTTCAGCCTAATCCCAGCGGAATGCGAGAAGGAAAAAAGAGTTCTCAACTGGGTTTGAAATCGAGGGAATTATCAAGTCCTACATCAAGCGTATAAGCAATGAAAACACCCCGAAATCCCTGGGGGGATTACGGCAATTTATAATTTATTTCTAGGGCAATACAAGAATATGAAGCTCAAGTGTTGGTGTGTGTATCAGACTAGAATGGATGACTTGCTCGAGTTTCAGTGTTTTCTGGTAATAATTGGAAACCGTTAAAATAAAAGTAGACTTCGGTGAAACAGACTACGGTCCAGCATGTGCTCGCCGTTTGCAGAGCAGATGGAAACAAAACTGATCTTCGAATGGTATGTTTACACTAGAAGATAAACTTACTGCCGCTTCACTGTCCAGGTGAAATCAAATATTTGAGCACAGAAGACAAAGAACGTTTCAGAACACTGTGGATCCGGCATGTCATTCATTCTAGGGTGCTCCGCGATTGAATAATAGCGCCGACACCGTACCAAAGTTCAGCGCACTGGGTTCACCAGCCGGCCTGTGACCTCCGCCCGATCGTACTTCGAACGGACACGCTGGCCGCTTCAGCACAATTGCATCAAGAATCGGTAAAGAAAAAGTTATTCCCTTCATAATGTTATGATGATAATCCTTGCACCATTAAGCGACTCCTAATCAAGCTGCGAGCCTATGGGGTATCGTCTCAGTTGTGCGACTGGATTCGTGATTTCCTTTCAGGAAGGTCGCAGTTCGTAGTAATAGACAGCAAATCATCGAGTAAAACTGAAGTGATATCAGGTGGTCCCCAGGGAAGCGTCCTGGGACCTCTGCTGTTCCTGATCTATATAAATGACCCGGGTGACAATCTGAGCAGTTCTCTTAGGTTGTTCGCAGATGATGCTGTAATTTACCGTCTAGTAGGGTCATCCGAAGACCAGTATCAGTCGCAAAGCGATTTAGAAAAGATTGCTGTATGGTGTGGCAGGTGGCAGTTGACGCTAAATAACGACAAGTGTGAGGTGATCCATGAGTTCCAAAAGAAATCCGTTGGAATTCGATTACTCGATAAATAGTACAATTCTCAAGGTTGTTAATTCAACTAAGTACCTGGGTGTTAAAATTACGAACAACTTCAGTTGGAAAGACCACATAGATAATATTGTAGGGAAGGCGAGCCAAAGGTTGTGTTTCATTGGCAGGACACTTAGAAGATGCAACAAGTCCACTAAAGAGACAGCTTACACTACACTCGTTCGTCCTCTGTTAGAATATTGTTGCGCATTGTGGGATCCTTACCAGGTGGGATTGACGGAGGACATCGAAAGGGTGCAAAAAAGGCAGCTCGTTTTGTATTACCACGTAATAGGGGAGAGAGTGTGGCAGATATGATACGCGAGTTGGGATGGAAGTCATTAAAGCAAAGACGTTTTTCGTCGCGGCGAGATCATCAAAATAAAATAAGAGAAATCAGAGCTCGAACAGAAAGATTTAGGTGTTCGTTTTTCCCGCGCGCTGTTCGGGAGTGGAATGGTAGAGAGTTAGTATGATTGTGGTTCGATGAACCCTCTGCCAAGCACTTAAATGTGAATTGGAGAGTAATCATGTAGATGTAGAAGTGATCCTTCGTTAGACGCTTTCTTGTATAGGCATTTCAGTAGTATGTCTTTTCCATAGAGGCATTGAGCCGAAAAAAAGAGAATATTCGACGACCGGTTATCAGCCGAGTTCAGGTACTGCTATTATCTCAATTGAACACATGACTCAAGGTGTATTCTGTCTTGACTACGAACGCACATGAAGAGCTTCTAGATGAAAATTATGTTAATGGCAAAGAAGAGTATGCAGTAGAGTACAGAAGCGGACAATGTGGCTGACCCCTAAAATAGTGAATGGCAAAACGCAAGGAGTCTTCAGCATATAGCAGTGCGAGGATAAAACAGATACGAGGATCTTAAAGAAAAGACAAAATTGAAATCGGTAGCACTTGTAAGAAAGAAACGCCGAGGCGTGGGTGTCTTCAAAGGCTTTTGATGACATTGGAAATGAATCTTGATAAAAAAGTTTACTAGCCTCTTTTCAAGAAAAAAAGAGACTGGGACATTTTCTTTCCTACTGACACGGAACAGTTGAAGCGGTCAGAAGCGTTTTAAACTGTGATCGGCAAACGGTGTTGTTAGTCTAACAAGAGACTCAGGAATAACATGTCACCACATGACTATGCTACAGGTGAATAATGGGTACCGTTTTGATGATTTCTATAGAACGCCTTCACGTGTGGCATCTATCTGAGTTCTTGTTCGTTCAGACTATTCATTACGAGATTATGGAAATCAACTGACCCGAAGTCCTAGTCATTATACTGCATATCTGGAATAAGTTGAATATATAAGTAAGACTTGTACTGTTCTATCTAGCAGTGATTTACCACTAGGAGGCTCCTGCTCGTACAGCATTTTGGTAATTCATCGTTTTATAACTTTGTAGTTTTATATAATTTTCTTTAATGTTTGTAGCCCTCTGATCGGACTTTGTATTTGACTTGTAGGTCTGTGGATGAGAACAGGCGTGGTCGAAATCGGTTACCAGAATAAATAAATTTGTGATCAAGACTGATTTTAATAGTAATTATTAAGCTGCACTTAGCCTGACAAATAAATCAAACGAAGTATGATAACTAACACTGCATTAACAGATCAATAATTGACTCATAACGGACTTCATGCATGAAAAGCTGAAACAACAGTTGTCTACTCATCACCACAAAAGTAAAATCTTACAAAATAATCATTGACTTTTCAAGAGATTGTAATATGCTTATATAACTATCAGTGACTAGTGCTCCTATGGATTCACCTAAATTTGTTGTAATCATAGATGCACTACTAAACTAATATGGGGCTGACTGCGTGGTATATATATAAAATGCCTAAAAAATTAAATAATAAAATGACTTAAGGGAATTTCGTCTGTTCGAAGCAGAAAAAAAATCTGGATATAAGAGGAAATCTTGCGTGTGAATCTCCGGTGAGCAGTTGTACTCACAAACGTAGCATTGCTCTTTCCGGTAAACTGCAACATACAGTGGACATCAAACGGAACATGCATGATAAAAAGCATACTTCTTTGGTCTTGTGTGACAGGCCGAATTTTTATATCACTGTTTGTGCCTGTCTTCATTTTTTATTTTTACGGAGCGTTTTGAGCCCTGAAATCTTATTTTCAAACTCAGCTTAACGTCATTTAAATAGGGGACACATGTTGTCATATTTATGTCTGCGATCTGCGATGCTTCGACTCTGTCTTCGTAGCGAACATAGCGGTGCTCTATTATGAACTCGCATGTGTTTTGCGATTGCTATCGCTACCTGCTGCTGTGCTGCAAAAAATAAAAAATAAAAAAACAAAGCGAGAGGAACCAGTGACAGGGGTGGAAAGAGGCTTGAAAGATGTTACACAGGGCCATTTAACATACTAAGAGAACTTGCAGCAGGGCAAGATGACTATCAGAATTTGGTAGGGATGAACCAGGAGTCTTCTAACGAATTGATCGCTTTTGTTTCACCTTATGTACACAGAAAAGGTGCTGTTCATATACTTATCGGATGTCGGATACACTGTTGAAAGCGATGTATAAACCTGAAAAGAATAAGATATTTTATTGTAGAGGACCGGTAGGTAGTGCTGTTATGTATTTTTTCAAGGTCAAGCTTCTGACATGAACAAATTAGCAGTTGCAATGTTATTTTCCCGCACTTTAATTATTTTTGTCCAATGTTTCTACAGCTGACTACTGAATAAGTATTAAAAATTTAATCAAACAACTACCTGAATGCATTTCAACAAATGCTTTCTTTCATCTGTCGTTCCTGGTGTATTCTTATTCATATGGGGTCCCTGTGAGACAGCTGTTTGCATGTCGGCAAATCGCGAAGTCTCGCCCTTGCGAGGCGCAATATACTGCGCAGTACATTGAGCGTGCGTCAGTATTTTTGAAGCTCAGCAGGCTCTTTCAATATATTGCGCAAACCGTCAACATCGGCCTCAGACGGTCTGAGAGGCTGATAATCCCCTAGTTGCCGCCACGGTTAGTCGTCAGTTACCAGCCACGCATGGTAGCAGCGCGGTCTGAGGCACGCGGATCGAGTCCTCCCTCAGGCATGGGTGTGTGTGTGTGTTGCCCTTAGCGCAAGCTAGTTCAAGTTAGATTAAGTAGTGTGTAAGCCTAGGGACCGATGGCCTCAGTGGTTTGTTCCCATATGAACATACCACAAATATACCACCAAGATGACCAGTTTTCTGTCAACACCACTATCTTCAGACATGTGGATTACCAAACGATCTGTCACGGCAGATGTGCCTCCGTAAAACGCGTGCCGTGTAACTAGGAAAACACACATACACACACAGATATTACGCATCCTAAAGTCACAGTTCTCAGGCAGGCGTGATCATTGTTTGTAAGCAGGTAAGAGTCTGGTGGGAACGTAAACCGACCTGAACTGAGCTGTCGTTGCGGAGTGTGAGAGCAAGACATCGACACTGGTCAACCACGGGCCTGTCTTTAGTTTATCAGGTGTACCGGAGATTGTGGCTTCTCTCCACGTGGTATGACGTCTTGAGGAGGGGAGCGGTGAAGGCTAGTAGCCGCTCATATCGCTGTCTTCGAAATCCGAGCCCGTGTAACATCTGACAATAGAATTAGTGTAACGAATAACACTGTAATGTTCACAGCTCTGAAGATGGTCGGATAGACCAAAATCTTTATAAATGATATCCAAACGTGACAGCAAATAAGCTGTTATTACGTAATTTAGTCTAAAATGTGATTTAGTTTAAAATCCAGAACCATTCATGAAACATTGCATAGAAACAATTGCTGTTAAAAATATTGTATTAATATCTACATATTTAACGTGCAAAGCAACTGACAACGTGTCACAGAGCGTACTTCACACACCGCTGTCAGTTTCTCCCATTTTTATTCCAGTCAGCGAATAATGCGCAGGATGAACCATTGTTGGAAGCTTGCGTAAGTCATCGATTTCTCGAATTCATGACCTTTTTTGCGAAATACATGTACGAGGTTTAGTTCATTTACTGACTTAATGTAAGAGCAACCTTCTATCCATTTTCCATCATATAGGTACGTGACCTTGACATTCGTTGAACGCTTTAACCCGTCAGCCGAAAAAGTTTCGACACTGGATTGCCGCGCGGGATTAGCCGAGCAGTCTCAGGCGCTGCAGTCATGCACTCTGCGGCTAGTCCCGGCGGAGGTTCGAGTCCTCCCTCAGGCATGGGCGTGTGTGTTTGTCCTTAGGATAATTTAGGTTAAGTAGTGTGTAAGCTTAGGGACTGATGACCTTAGCAGTAAAGTCCCATAAGATTTCACACACATTTGAACATTTTTTTGAGACTGGATTTATAAAAAAAATAGAGAAAAGTTAATATGGTGGTGTTAATGCTTCAGGTGTTCTATAAACTGTGTGGTTATAATTAAAGTGCAGCTCTTCACGGGTCCAGTGTGGGATGTAGTTATCATATGGCAGCGAAACTTTGTAGTTATTCTAACGCGCTAACGCGGAACCTGTTTACACTGGAAAAAAAAATTAATTCTAATTCTGGGCACCAGGCGCAAATCTGACGCTGTGAATGCAAGAAAGACGAAAAGAAATTTTTGTATTTGTAATGGATTATGAACAAGACGTGGGCATTAAGGTCAAAAAAGAGAGAAATGCGTAATGTTGATTTTATTATCAGTTAGTTAGTTAGTTACGTGTGCCATTGATCAGTCTCACGGTAACCGTCATTATGTGGAAAGTGTCAAGTGCATAATTAATGCACACATGGATCAAGGGTATTTTTGTTTTGTTTTTTTAAGCTTAAAATTTTTACTAGGTACCCCATTCCCTTAAATGGCACAAAATGCCTATATTATACCCGTACATTTATTTATTCCTTTTCAAGAATTCATCTATGGTATAAAAAGCGTTGTCAAGGAGATATTTCAATTTATTTTTAAAACTGTTAATGCTGTCTGTCAGACATTTTATTTCATCTGGTAATTTATCGAAAAGTTTTACGGCAGCATATTATACTGCTTTCTGTGCCACAGATAGGTTAAGTAGACGATAGTGTAAGCCGCCGCCTGGACAGTTTGTTCAGTATGAGACGTCGACGAGAAGCTGCGGCCTGAAACAGTTGCTCGAAGCAGTTCCGGTGAAACTTGAGCAACGAGTCCCTGTATACGGCCTTCAGATTAGCTAGAGAACGAACATGTCCCTGATAAACGTGTTCTGTTAGATATGCCCAGAACCAAAAGCCACATGCACACCAATCAGGTCATCTTGCAGGCCATGCATCTGGAAAACCTCTGGAGATAACACGTTCGTGGAATGTTGCGTTAAAGTGTATCTTTCACTGGGCAAGCGATATGAGATGTTGCCCCATCTTGCATGAAAACAGAGGTTTCGCCACAGCTGCACTGTTTGAAAGCAGGAGTCGCGTGCTGTAGGAGGAAGTTCCGATAACGTGCAGACGTCACCGTACACTTGATAGACAATCTGCGTGTGTTCTCTTCAAAGAAGAACGGACCGAGAATAAAGGTGCTTGTGAATCCACGCCACTTAGTCACATAGGGCGAGTGCAGTGGCCCTTCGTGCCCAACACGTTGTTTAACACTATCCAAAGTTCAGCAGCTGTGTGTATTCACCGCACCCTGTAGTGTAAAATGTGCCTCGTTACTCCATACAGTATTGCCGGATCACATGTCATCAACTTCGATCCGTGCCAGAAACCGAAGAGCAAATTCATAACGTTGCTGCGGATCATGAAATTTCAGTTGCTCCACCGTCTGGATCTCGTACATGTAACAGTGTAATTAGACCGCAAATCTTTCCATACTCCAGAATGAGATTTTCACTCTGCAGCGGAGTGTGCGCTGATATGAAACCTCCTGGCAGATTAAAACTGTGTGCCCGACCGGGACTCGAACTCGGGACCTTTGCCTTTCGCGGGCAAGTGCTCTACCAACTGAGCTACCGAAGCACGACTCACGCCCGGTACTCACAGCCTTACTTCTGCCAGTACCTCGTCTCCTACCTTCCAAACTTTACAGAAGCTCTCCCGCGAACCTGACACTGTAGGAGCACTAGCACTACCCAGGACACGTGATACGGCAACCTCGTCAGTAACTTCCGGCTGGATAGGACGCCTTCCACACCAAGCTCACCCGTCTTTTCGAATTTCATAATAATAGTCTTTGAACCATTTAATGACATGGGGCCTCTCCTCATAGCTTTCAGCTGGCCATACTTTCTCAATGCAGCACTCTAATTGCTGCTGTTCCCATAAACCAGTTTCGCCAACAGCGTAAGATCTCTCTTCTCGATATCCATACTGTTCCATAAAATTGTGGCTTGTCAAGTGAGGCTTTGAATGTAATACCGTCATACAAACAGTGTACAGCGACAGATTTGCACTCGGTGGCCAAAATTAGACCTAATTTGTTTGCAGTACTAACGCATTAGCATACATGTTTCTACCGAGTTTTGCTGCCTTACGACAATTGAAGTACACATTGGTCTTCCGTGAGTAGCTCCACTTTAATTATAACCATTCGGTGGTATCCGCCAACTTGTGTATGGCGCACAGAGCTCTCATACAACCATGTGAGACTGTCAGAAAAGTTCTTCTCTGGGGAGGCGTTCATTTCGCGCTTCACATTGGCTTGAGTGTCAGTTATGTCACCAAAGCGTTGACCCTTTATGTAAATTTCTACACATTGTCGTTCTGGGGTTGGTCCGTATTGATAACAAAAAGTTTCGTCACCCGTGCTCAATCATGTCGCGGTAGGCGTCCATGCGTTGTTGTTTTTGTTTAGGAATCAACGCGCGCGGGACAAAATCTGCACTCACTTTTCTCTCATTGAATACACTCTGGAGAATGTCTTGAACACTTGACTTAGAGCTGTTATTCCATTGTGATCTGTGAGACAACAATGTTGTCATTCCACAGCTACACTGCCTGCTCACAACTGACTCGCCGAATGCACCTCTGTTGTTTACCGTTGTTAGTTCAAGCTACCGCCGTAGTCATTGCGCTGCCGTCATTTGTCGTTCAGTTGTTCTTTGTCTACGAGTAGTTGGCTACGTTTAATTTGGTTAGGAAGCTCTCTCTATACATTCTTTGCAGCTTTCGTAGCGGCTTTCTAGCTCGGTTGCTGAACCACGATTTGTCCACGTATACAACCGTTTTCAGTCTCAAATGTGTGATGTTGACTTCTCATGTATTACGATACCTGTTTTCCACTGCAATTACAAAGCATAAATATCTTTCTAACTTTAGCCACATACCACTGACACCTGTAATCTCTTTTAGTGTTACGGTTTTACAGTCAGTGCGCAACTTCAGTTGAGTCGAAGCGTGCGGGCCAGTTTGTAACGAATTTGTGACAGTTGCGCGGATTGACACTTGTGCGGAGATGGCATGTGTTGACATTTCTACAGAATCCAAGGCACTTTAGGTAGTTTTTTGCTTTCATATTCCTTGGATTCGCCAACTCACAACCTAGCTGTCTCATTCCACCCTAACCCAGAAGTCGTCTGAATATGGGTAAACTAGTCTGAAACTGGTAAAGGCAAAACAAATTATCATAAAATGTGACTGGCTGCAGGTTTTTCAACCTTATAGCGCGCTTTGCTACATTGATCGAAAGGAAAAAAATTCTTAGTGTGCCGGTGCGCTACCTGCGAAAAACTTCTTATACCAGCAAGACTCCCAGGCTACGCAGAAACGCATCTCGATGGAAGTGTTTGTTACGGTTAACTGCTAAAGTTAATTTCCGGGTAATTCAATTAGAACAAACTCACGCGAATCTCCGTGGCGTGTGTATGTTTAATCACTTGAATCTTCCAGTTTAAAGAAGGTAAACTAAAATCTTCCTCTAATTCCGTAACCTGAACAGGAAATTTATGTGCAACCTTTCCAAGTTTTCCCTGAAGTATTCCGTCACTACTAGCACCCGATTACAATGTTTGACCATCCTTTAACACTTGTCTTTAACTAAATGATTTCAGAATTTAAAGGAACTTTGGACGACTTATGATCAAATAAGCCAATACGGATAGATAACAATTCATCAGAATTTCTTAAATCATTGGGGGAAGTGGCAACAAAATTACTATTCACGTTGGTGTGTACAATCTGAGAGAATGGCGATATACCATGAGACTTTCGGAGAAACTTCATTCACAAAGTTCCGAAGATAACAAGAGCCGACAAGTGAGAGAATTAGCACACAGTCAGCTTAACAGCTCATGCATCCAAGTTACTGGCAAGAATAATATAGACAAGAGTGGAAAAGAAAATTCTGGGTGTGTTAGATGACGATCAGTTTGCCTTTAGGCACCAGAGAGGCAAATCTAACGTTGCGGTTGATAATGGAAGCAAGACTAAAGAAAAAGCAAGAAACGTTCGTAGGACTGTCGACCTGAAAAAAAGTTCGGTATTGTAAAATGGTGCAAGATGTTCGAAATTCTGAGAAAAATAGGGAAATATGTAAAATGTACAATAACCAAGAGGTAACAATAAGACAGGAAGACCAAGAACGAAGTCCTCGTATTAAAAGGAGTGTAAGACAGGGATGCAGTCTTTCGCCCATACTGTTCATCAGGGATACAGTCTTTCGCCCATACTGTTCAATCTATACATCGAAGACGCAATGATGGAAATAAAAGAAAAATTCAAGAGTGAAATTAAAATTCAAGGTGAAAGGATACCAATGATAGGATTCGCTGACGACATTGCTATCCTCAATAAATGTGAACAACATTTGGAGAATCTGTTGAATGCAATAAACTGTCTAATCAGTGCAGAATACT
Organism: Schistocerca piceifrons; assembly: GCF_021461385.2. Lineage (NCBI taxonomy): Eukaryota > Metazoa > Arthropoda > Insecta > Orthoptera > Acrididae > Schistocerca > Schistocerca piceifrons. The sequence goes on along the minus strand of NC_060139.1, from coordinate 314,097,813 downwards.
AAATGAGAATAAACCGAAGAAATACGAAAGTAAGAAGAAGTAGCAGAAATCGGAACAGCGAGGAATTCAACATCAGAATTGGGGATCATGAAGTAGGCGAAGTTAAGGAACGCTACGAGCTAGGCAACAAAATAGCCCATGATGGACAGAGGAAGAACGACATAAAAAGTAGACTAGCATTGGCAAAAATGGCATTCCTGGCTAAGAGAAGTATACTAGTATCAAACATAGGCCTTAATTTGAGGAAGAAATTTCTGAGAAGGCACGTTCAGAGCACAGCATTTTACGGTTGTGATATATGGACTGTGGGAAAACCGGAGCGGAAGAAAATCGAAGCATTTGAAATACGATGGTATTCCCAAAAGTAAGGTCTCCTATTCTTTTATAAGTACATAGACCTGTTTATTTGCCGGCCGGAGTGGCCGAACGGTTCTAGGCGCTACAGTCTGAAACCGCGCGACCGCTACGGTCGCAGGTTCGAATCCCGCCTCGGGCATGGATGTGTGTGATGTCCTTAGGCTAGTTAGGTTTAAGTAGTTCTGAGTTCTAGGGGACTGATGACCGGAGCAGTTAAATCCCACAGTGCTCAGAGCCATTTGGACCTATTTATTTCTACAATGGTTTACATCAGTTTACAGCTTGAACATTTAGCTATTTTTCGACATAATCACCACTTCTGTTGATGCATTTTTATGGACGCTGTGGCAGTTTTTGTATGCCCATGTCATACCAGCTCGCCGCCATGCTGTTCAGAAAGTTACGAATCTCTTCTTTCATCTCGTCATCGCAGCTGAGTCGCTTTCCGCGTATTCATTGGACAAATATATTATACTAGAACTGACATGTGATTACATTTTCACGCAATTTGGGTGCACAGATCCTGAGAAATCAGTACCCAGAACAATCACCTCTGGCCGTAATAACGGCCTTGATACGCCTGAGCATTGAGTCAAACAGAGCATGGATGGCGTGTACAGGTAAAGCTGCCCCTGGAGCTTCAACACGATACCACAGTTCATCAAGAGTAGTGACTGGCATATTGTGACGAGCCAGTTGCTCGGCTGCCATTGACCAGACGTTTTCAGTTGATGAGAGATCTGGAGAATGTGCTGGCCAGAGCAGCAGTCAAACATTTTCTGTATCCAGAAAGGCCCATACAGGACCTGCAACATGCGAACGTGCATTATCTCGCTGAAATGTAGGGTTTCGCAGGGATCGAATGAAGGGTAGAGCCACGGGTCGTAACACATCTGAAATGTAACGACCACTGTTCAAAGTGCCGTCAATGCGAACAAGAGGTGACCGAGACGTGACACCCCATACCATCACGGCGAGTGATACGCCAGTATGGCGATGACGAATACACGCAGAATACAACAGAAGCTGGATTCATCCGAAAAAATGACGTTTTGCCATTCGTGCACCCAGGTTCGTCATTGAGTACACCACCGCAGGCGCTCCTGTCTGTGATGTAGCGTCAGGGGTAACTGCAGCCATGGTCTTCGAACTGATAGTCCATGCGGCTGCAAACGTCGTCGAATTGTTCATGCAGATGGTTGTTGTCTTGCAAACGTCCCCATCTGTTGACTCAGGGATCGAGACGTGGCTGCACGATCCGTTACAGCCATGCGGATAGGATGCCTGTCATCTCGACTGCTAGTGATACGGGGCCGTTGGGATCCAGCACGGCGCTCCCTATTACCCTCCTGAACCCACCGATTCCATATTCTGCTAACAGTCGTTGGATCTCGACCAACGCGAGCAGCAATGCCGCGATACGATAAATCGCAATCGCGATAGGCTAGAATCCGACCTTTATCAAAGTCGGAAACGTGATGGTACGCATTTCTCCTCCTTACACGAGGCATCACAACAACGTTTCACCAGGCAACGCCGGTCAACTGCTGTTTGTATATGAGAAATCGGTTGGAAACTTTCCTCATGTCAGCACGTTGTAGGTCTCGCCACCGGCGAATGCTCTGAAAAGCTAAACATTTGCATATCACAGCATCTTCTTCCTGCCGGTTAAATTTGGCGTCTGTAGCACGTCATCTTCGTGGTGTAGCAATTTTAATGGCCAGTAGTGTAACTGCGGACGCAAGCTGGAATTGCTACTCTGAGATGGAAAGTTGACACAGGAGAGAAATTCGTGGCAGCCCGCATCAAACCAGACACAAAACTGAAGACGCGAAAAAAGAAAAAAAAGTAAAAACAGAATCATACCTGCGATGATATCACTAGCTATTACGGGATTGTTAGCGACTATAAACGGTTCTCTTCCAGCTGTTTCGGATCTACGCCTGCGACTGGAAAATCGGAAATTAAAAAAAGTCGCTAAAAGTTGGTGCATTCCCAGTAATTGTAGTGCACCAAGTTTAAGTAAACAGACAGAAGTAGTGTACGTAAAGAGGCAGACGAGAAGTAGTGCTGACAAGGGAACCTCCCCATCGCACCCCCCTCAGATTTAGTTATAAGTTGGCGCAGTGGATAGGCCTTGAAAACCTGAACACAGATCAATCGAGAAAACAGGAAGAAATTGTGTGGAACTATGAAAAAAATTAATAAAATATAAACTGAGTAGTCCATGCGAACATAGGCAACATCAAGGAGGATGGGAGCTCAGAAGCGTCGTGGTCCCGTGGTTAGCGTGAGTAGCTGCGGAACGAGAGGTCCTTGGTTCAAGTCCTCCCTCGACTGAAAATTTTACCTTCTTTATTTTCGCAAAGTTATGATCTGTCCGTTCGTTCATTGACGTCTCTGTTCACCGTAATAAGTTTAGTGTCTGTGTTTTGCGACCGCACCGCAAAACCAAGCGATTAGTAGACGAAAGGACGTGCCTCTCCAATGGGAGGCGAAAACATTTGATCGCAAGGTCATAGGTCAACCGATTCCTCTACAGGAAAACACGTCTGATATATTCTATACGACACTGGTGATGGCATGTGCGTCACATGACAGGAATATGTTGTCGGCCCACCTAACTTGTACACTTGGCGAATGGGTAAAAAGATTCTTCTACCTTGCCCGATTTAGGTTTTCTTGTGGATGTGATAATCACTCCCAAAAAAGTGATTAAAACATAAGAGTTTGTCGCAGAAACTGAAAATAAAAAACTAAACTTTTCACTCGAAGGAAGACTTGAACCTAGGACCTCTCGTTCCGTAGCTGCTCTCGCTAACCACGGGACCACGTCGCTCCTCGACTCTCGTTGTCTTTGATGTTGCCTATTTTGGAATGGACTACTCAGTTTGTATATTTTACTAATTTTTTTCATAGTTTCACACAACTACTTCCTGTTTCTCCATTGATCTGTGTTCAGTTTTTCAAGGCCTATCCACTGTGCCAACTTATAACTAAATCTGAGGGGGGTGCGATGGGGAGGTTCCCTTGTGTGTTGCTTCCCACGCCTGGGGTGTAAGCAGGCAGATCAGCCGACGCGTCGACTCAGACCTGTGAGCACTCGACAGAAATAGGCCACACTGGCGGTCTGCGGCCACAACAGATAAGGGCGTTTACCGAGGCAGTGCGCGAGCAGTGTCCTGCGAGCGACCAGAGTCTGGCGCCCGCGGCAGGAACACAGGCGACGCCTCTACGTAGCGCCCAGCCGGGAGCACCGCGGAACGGGACCAGTGGGTCAGCTGGATGCAGTCTGCCTGGTGCTGCCGCTGAGGATGAGCCGAGGCGTGCTTCCTGGCTCCGCGAGCAGCCGCAGAGCGTGGCTCTGCTGCACGAGACGGTGCTCTTAACGGTCAGGTACCAGGAACCCTCACCCGTAACAGCAGCTTCAGGCGTACCGCAGCGGAAACTAAATCAAACCGACGTAACTGAGAGCCCGTATTGTGTCATTTTAGTAATTATGAAATCGAGTTAAATTTACAAATAATTTGCTAGTACCAGTGTAAGACTGATGGTTCAAATGGCTCTGAGCACTATGGGACTTAACATCTATGGTCATCAGTCCGCTAGAACTTAGAACTACTTAAACCTAACTAACCTAAGGACATCACACAACACCCAGTCATCACGAGGCAGGGAAAATCCCTGACCCCGCCGGGAATCGAACCCGGGCGTGGGAAGCTGAAAGACTGAAACGTCCCCTTAGAAACATTTTTGAATGACTGTGCTGATAAACCTCTTACACTATTTGATTTTCAAACAGCTGAGCAAAACTGAACGTACTCAGACACTTCTCTCTTTACTTATTCTGATCAACAATAAACTGACAAACAATATTTTTAGCGCAACGCAATCTGACTTTCAATAATCCCTACAAAAGAATGGCCCTGAATAACAGTAACCTATACCTTTCATGAATCACTTACCTCACAAAAATCTTCGTTACTCGAACTGCTGCAATACAGCGAGAGCCACTACTGCCAGTTAAATAAAAGATTCTAACTACTGAAGGCACTAACTACTGATAGGCATAGTCAGCAAATGAAAGATTTTGATAGAGAACAAACAATGTATTTACCTTAATAATGTTCCAGTCGTCATATATATATATATATATATATATATATATATATATATATATATATATATATATATATCAGTTCATGATATCCAATATTACGAATTTACTCTTTCTGATGGACACACGTCCAGATCGTCCGCTCTCAAAATTCTGCCATTTCTCTCCCCTCAACCACCACTGCTGGCGGCTCACCTCCAACTGCGCAACGCTACGCGCTGTTCACATCCAGCTGCCCAAAACTACAATAGCCAACAACAACGCAAACCAGCCACAGACTGCACACAGCACTGCCAGTGATTTTCGTACAGAGCGCTACATGGCGTTACCAATAAAAAGACCTAAACAGCGTACTCACAAGACGTGTATATTTCTATTGTTTATTGTCAAATCACAATTTATGAAAGATGTTTATATTTTATTAATATGATTAAGTAGGAATAATTAACATTTGTCATGTTGGAAATAATTGGGGTAGCAGGGAATGTCTGCACCAAAGTATTGCTGACAAGAGAGACCGCAAATTGATATAATTTTAAAAAGGGCGGGAGAGACCGCGTATGGATACATTTTAAGAAAAGAACGGGGAAAACCGCTCATTGATACATTTTGTAATGGTAGCAGGGATTGTCTGCAACAGAAAGCATTGTTGGCAGGAGAGACCGGACTTTAGCGTTCGTAGGAAGTCCGTAGAAAGCGAGATGTGAAGCGAGTCGGTAGCAGGTCTGAAGCGAGATGTTGAGAGGAGCGGTGTGCCTGCCAGCCAGTAGCTATGATTTACAAGAGATTATAAACGGATGTACAGAGACATCAGCTAACTATTGTAATAAGAGGAACTAATATTATTGAATTATTTTTTTGAGAAACTCAAGTAAGTCCCATTCGAACGTTTGTAAAATCATTTCATTACCAGTAGTAAATATTTGAAGCGATTTCAGAATATAATTAATTTTTGCCAGCAATGTGGCATTACTGATTATAATCCATCCCAAAAACGATCAACATAAAACTTTGCAATAATTTTATTATTGTCAAGAAAAAGTGTAACTATGAATTACGTAACGTCGGTCAAATTAATTAAAGAATAACGTCAGCTTTGCTAATAAAGAATAACGTCAGCTTTGGTAATAAATACAGCCACTTATTATGACAGCCCACCAGCAGTTAATAGAATATGGTAAACCAGAGTAAGTATATTCATGTCGCAGTTCGATGTAGCAGTCAGATGGCGATCCAGTAACAGTAAAAAAAAGGTAAGGAACAGTTTTGGGTTATCGTAGATAACGACTGAGGGCCACGACGACGACACATTCTATGTTTCGTCGAAATAATCAGAAAATCACTTTTAATAAGCAGCAATTAAATTTGTATGCGAAGATAGAGAAAGAGAATAAATTTCAAAGGGAAGATTTCATTTTTTATTATTAAGCAGGAGATAGAAATCCTAAGGAAAGGTTTCATAGTTTATTGTAAAAGGGAAGGTTACCAATAACAAAAGAGGTATAGAGGAGACGGGAAGGTTTCACCAGATGGTGATAATTAAAGTGCAGCTACTCGCAGAGTGCAGTGTGGGCCGTAATTATTATATGGCAGTGAAACATGGTAGACATTCAAAAGCGTTAATGCGGAACTGATTTACGCTGGGGAAAAAATTACTTTTAGTTTTGACCGACTGGTGTAAATACGGCGCTATCGATGCCACAATGACCTACAGATATGTTCCAGTACGTGATGGATTAAGAACTGGACGTGGGCAGAATAGGTCAAACAAGTGAGAAAGGCATGGTTTCAGAAAACATAGTTCTTGTGCAACGCAGCTAGCTCTTTATTCGCACGAAGTAATGGCCGCTATCGACAGGGGATCTCAAGTTGATTCCGTATTTCTAGATTTCCGGAAAGCTTTTGACGCCGTTCCTCACAAGCGACTTCTAATCAAGCTGCGGGCCTATGGGGTATCGTCTCAGTTGTGCGACTGGATTCGTGATTTCCTGTCAGGAAGGTCGCAGTTCGTAGTAATAGACCGCAAATTATCGAGTAAAATTGAAGTGATATCAGGTGTTCCCCAGGGGAGCGTCCTGGGACCTCCGCTGATCCTGATCTATATAAATGACCTGGGTGACAATCTGAGCAGTTCTCTTAGGTTGTTCGCAGATGATGCTGTAATTTACCGTCTAGTAGGGTCATCCGAAGACCAGTATCAGTCGCAAAGCGATTTAGAAAATATTGCTGTATGGTGTGGCAGGTGGCAGTTGACGCTAAATAACGAAAAGTGTGAGGTGATCCACATGAGTTCCAAAAGAAATCCGTTGGAATTCGATTACTCGATAAATAGTACAATTCTCAAGGCTGTTAATTCAACTAAGTACCTGGGTGTTAAAATTACGAACAACTTCAGTTGGAAAGACCACATAGATAATATTGTGGGGAAGGCGAGCCGAAGGTTGCGTTTCATTGGCAGGACACTTAGAAGATGCAACAAGTCCACTAAAGAGACAGCTTACACTACACTCGTTCGACCTCTGTTAGAATATTGTTGCGCGGTGTGGGATCCTTACCAAGTGGGATTGACGGAGGATATCGGTGCAAAAAAGGGCAGCTCGTTTTGTATTATCACGTAATAGGGGAGAGAGTGTCGCAGATATGATACGTGAGTTGGGATGGAAGTCATTAAAGCAAAGACGTTTTTCGTCGCGGCGAGATCTATTTACGAAATTTCAGTCACCAACTTTCTCTTCCGAATGCGAAAATATTTTGTTGAGCCCAACCTACATAGGTAGGAATGATCATCAAAATAAAATAAGAGAAATCAGAGCTCGAACATAAAGGTTTAGGTTTTTGTTTTTCCCGCGCGCTGTTCGGAAGTGGAATGGTAGAGAGATGGTATGATTGTGGTTCCATGAACCCTCTGCCAAGCACTTAAATGTGAATTGCAGAGTAATCATGTAGGTGTAGATGTAGATGTAGATGCAGATTTTATTATTAACCGCCACTTGCCCAGTTTGTTCAGTGTGAGCACCGATGACGCCGACGAGATGCTGCATCCGTAAACCGACGTGGTCGACACTTGCTCGTAGTAGTTGTGGTGGAATCTGAGCCAAGTGTTCGTGTATGCAGGCCGTCAGATCAGATAGAGTCCGAACGTGTCCCTGGTAAACACGTTCTTTCAGGTACTTCAGAATCAAAAGTCACATGGATTCAGATCAGGTGATCTTGCAGGCCATACTTCTGGAAATCCTCGAGAGAACACGTTCGTGGAACGTTGCATTAAGCAGGTCTTCCACCGAGCGAGCGACAGGAGGCGTTGCCCCATCCAGCATGAAAACAGCGGTTTCACACAGCTGTGCTCTTTCCAGCGTAGGGATCACATGCTGTAGAAGAAGGTCCGGTCAGGCCCTCTGCGTGTATTCTTTTCAAACAAGAATGGACCGAGAACAAACGTATTTGTGAATCCACACCACTGGCAACTGCCACAGCACACGGTTTAACAGTACCGGAAATCAGCAGTTGTGTGTATTCACTACGCCCTAAAGTGGAAAATAAGACTCACCACTCCGCAGAATTATTGCCCAGCCACATGTCATCAACTTCAAATTGTGCCGGAAACCTGAGAGAAAATTATGTTGCTGCGGATCATGAGGTTAGTTGCTGCACTCTCTGGATCTTGTACAGTACAGTGTAAACTAGACCCCAGAACTTTCCGTACTGCTGACCTCGGGATGGACAATTCTCGTGACATAGTACGAGCACTAGCACCACACAGAGGACGTGCTGCATGGTCAGTTTCAGCAACAGCAACGGCAACCTGGTCAATAACTTCCAACAGGCTAGGACGTCTTCCTCTCCCATCCGCCACACCAAGCTCACCAGTGGTTTCGAATTTCATTATCATCATTTTGAACCATTTAACGACATCGGGTCTCTCCTCAGGCCTTTAATTCGGCAATGCTCCCAATGCACCACTGTAATCGCAGCCATTCTCATAAAATATATTCAGTAATAGCGGATTATCTCTCTTCTCGACAGCCATACTGTTCACTCATATTATGGCTTGTCAAATGACAGCGTGGATGTCGTGCCGTCGTACAAACAGTGTACAGCGCCAGATTGTACCTGGTGGCCACAACTGAAACTAATTTGTTTTCCAGCATAAATCGGTTCCACATGAAAGCAAGTTCCGCTGTCATACGATAATTCCAACCCACACTGGACTGCACTTTAATTATAATCACCCAATCATTGAGACGGGAAATGTGCTATGAGGTAAGCCCTGTTGTAAATGGTCCTTCGTATCCCTGGGAAAAAGCTGACGCCCGAGCTTGTTCGACATTTATTCTGCCGGTGCAGACCTGAGGATTTTTTTGACCACGGGAGTAGCTTTTTATCGTGCAGACAGTACGTGCCGCGTTCTGGTGAGGAGCGACACCAAAATACTATCGCTTGACAAGTAACACATTAAGAAGCAGGGTGTCCGCGAGGCCCGTTGTGGCGTTAGAGTTCCCTGAATCACCACCAGCCGTAATCTTAAGTCATACCCAATGGTTAGTCACGCCATGACGCCAAGCGTAATACCGCTGCGTAATACCATAACATTGGCCGAATGGGACCTCTATACTACATTGAAGTGCCTGTGTTGTTCAGAAGTAGGATAGCAGTTTCCTTCGGTCATGCAGTGCCGCACCGGGCAAGCGACTGGAGTTTAAAATGTCTCCGCTGTAAGGGAATATACAGGGTGATTCAAAAAGAATACCACAACTTTAGGAATTTAAAACTCTGCAACGACAAAAGGCAGAGCTAAGCACTATCTGTCGGCGAATTAAGGGAGCTATAAAGTTTCATTTAGTTGTACATTTGTTCGCTTGAGGCGCTGTTGACTAGGCGTCAGCGTCAGTTGATGCTAAGATGGCGACCGCTCAGCAGAAAGCTTTTTGTGTTATTGAGTACGGCAGAAGTGAATCGACGACAGTTGTTCAGCGTGCATTTCGAACGAAGTATGGTGTTAAACCTCCTGGTAGGTGGTGTATTAAACGTTGGTATAAACAGTTTACAGAGAATGGGTGTTTGTGCAAAGGGAAAAGTTCTGGACGGCCGAGAACGAGTGATGAAAATGTAGCACGCATCCAGCAAGTATTTGTTCGCAGCCCAGGAAAATCGACTCGCAGAGCTAGCAGAGAGCTGCAAATTCCACAATCAACTGTATGGAGAGTCCTACGAAAAAGGTTAGTTATGAAACGTCAACTACCCGAGGCGATGGATCGGCCGCCAGGCAGCCCGTGACAGAGCACTTCATCACTGGCCTCCAAGAAGCCCTGATCTTACTCCTGCGATTTTTTCTTATGGGGGTATGTTAAGGATATGGTGTTTCGGCCACCTCTCCCAGCCACCATTGATGATTTGAAACGAGAAATAACAGCAGCTATCCAAACTGTTACGCCTGATATGCTACAGAGAGTGTGGAACGAGTTGGAGTATTGGGTTGATATTGCTCGAGTGTCTGGAGGGGGCCATATTGAACATCTCTGAACTTGTTTTTGAGTGAAAAAAAACCTTTTTAAATACTCTTTGTAATGATGTATAACAGAAGGTTATATTATGTTTCTTTCATTAAATACACATTTTTAAAGTTGTGGTATTCTTTTTGAATCGCCCTGTACATAATGAATCTCTGAGTGCAGGTTGTAGACACTTGGTTGACGACGTATGGGTGTTTGGGTCTGACCGTGGGTCCCGTTCGGACAGCCTAAGGGTGAGGCAACCGTTTGCGATAAGCGGGAAATCCGAGTTGCAGCCCTGGTGAGGCACAGATTTCCACTGTCGGCCTTCCATTACACGACTGATGGTTGTCCATAATCTCAAATGCGAAGATATTTCATTTAATGGGACCTCTCGTCAGGTAGCCGCCATAATTGCCGACGATGGGCTTCCAGGGGAGGGCGGAACAACGGTTCATCGTTGAATACAGTACGACGCCATTCACCAGGATTTCATGCTGCCCGCTTACGTTACCACTTCAGACGCAGCCGTTTGTGTTGTGGTATTAACGGCGACCGACGCATGGAAAGGTGACCGATGCATGCAACAGTGATTCAGGCTGCTGCTAGTCTCTGACCGATGATGCGGGATGATACAGAATGTTGCAGGGTGTCCATTACTTGTTTTCGGATGGAAAACGCAGATGTAAAGGGGTTGCGATATGCTTAGTGTATGACACGGTGATCCTGCCTTGTGATGGTCTCTGCAACTCCTTCTACTGGCAGTTTCGAATGCCCCACAAATCTGGATATTGCACGAAGCGAGCAGCCTTCCAAACAGAGAGCATCAATGACGTACATTTCAAACTCTGACAGGAGCTGAAAACAGTGTCAGACAGGAGTACGCGGCATCTCCGTGTCCTTCACTGTTATCTCTCAACGTCTAAGGGCGTTCAAGCCCCATATACGGATATCCTACCAGGTGTTGTAACAACACTGAATAGAAACAACACTAATGCACTCTGGTGGCCGTTCTACGTATCACAGAGAATTGCGACTCTGATCATTTACACATCCGCCGATGGTGTGTAGCTGTGCGAAGTTACATTGACACCCGACCATGTGCGTTGGGTGGTTCACTTCTTTTGTCACGCAGTGTGTTATAAGTTACCTATACACGAAGTAGCAAGCTACATTACGCTGTGCACGGCTGAAGCGAATCTATATAGGGAAATCATAACCCTTTAAAATTGTAATCAAATGCACAAAGAACTGCAGAACTGAAGCGACTAGCAGTTGACTCTCAACACAAACAAATGTAACGTATGCTCACAACCAGGAGGAAAGACACTTATACTATTATACTATTACCAAAGAGTTACTGGAAGGCGTCTAACCCATTAAATATCAGGGTGTACGCGTAAGGAGCGATTTTAAGTAGAACGACCACATGAAACTGATCATAGGACAAAAACAAGGCAGAGTGAAATTCATTGAACGAAGCCACAGGAAGTGTAGTCCAACCACGAACGAGGTAACTTACAAAGGGCTCGTTCGAACGATACTTGAGAATTGCTCCAGAGTTTGGGACCCTTATCACGTAGATTTAATAGAGCAGATAGAGAAGATCCGCGGGTTCGTTTTAGTGCGTGCGTAAGCGTCACGGACACGTTCGACGAACTCCAGCAGTGGACGTTACGGCAGAGGCATTATGAATCACACTGTGGTTAACTGCTAAAATTCCGAGAGCGTGCGTTCCTAGAAAACCCCAACAACTTGCTCCCTACGTCTACACTCCACAAGCCACTTTACGATGTATGGCGGAGGGTATTTCTATTATCACTATTCTACCCCCTCTCTTCTCCTGTTCCATTCGGCAGTGGGAGACTGACTATCTGTGAAGCTCAGTATGAGACCTCATTTCTCTAATTTCCCCGTCGTGATCATTTGGTGAGGCGTATGTGAGAGGAGTAACACGTCGCCCTACTCTTCTTGGAACGTCTGCTCTCGGAATTCTAACAATAAAAAGTGATACACGTCCCCTCCGTACCGTCTGCCATAGAACGTATTCAGTACAACCGAAAAGTTTTCGCACCGCCTAAACGATGCCTTGGGGAAACGCGCCGCCCTTCGTTCATTTTTTTCCTGTCCTCTATTAAATCAACTTGTTCAGTGTTCCACGCTGATGAATAGAGCTCAGTACGAGGCCGAGTGATCTGCCAGTCCTTGCACTATTCATCAATCCTCTGCAGTTGCTGCTGAAATTCGCTGCACCGTAGTAGCCTTGCAACATTCCTGTTGAGAACAGCATCGACTCCAAGACCCTCACGAAGCTTATAACGCGTCTTGCGTGACCATTAATGTATAGAGGGTGATTTAAAATGAATAGGACAAAAGGAAACTATTACTGTGACTACAGTAATGACTTTACTTCAGAAATATTCGTATGGACTGAAAGTTTAACTCTCACATTTCAGGTTCACAACAATACAACAATATAAAGTCGCCGACGGTGTCTGGCGTCAGTATTCAAAATGGTGGCATCCGCGATACAAAAGGCGTATTGTGTTATAGAATACGCAAAAATATCAGTAATCGATATTCGAAGACATTTGTAGACCAAGTTTGGCAAAGTGGCAACACACCGTCATAACAATGCTAGATGGGCAAAGCAATTCGAGGAGACACAAGACACAAGATGAAAAACCACAGGATGGCCTTCAGTCGCGAATGAAATGGTGGAAAACATTCGTATGATCGGCGAAAAAAAAAAAAAAACAAAAAAAAAACGGAAAAACAGAAAATACTGCACAAGCATCTGCAGTTGAAGGCTTCCAGAAATGATAAATGTCGCAGACGCTAAGACCTCCGATAAACCAAAACGGAGACAATTATTACTTGATTTTCAAACCGAGATGGAGGTGGATGGTTCAGCAGACAGACTTGTGTTCTGTGACGAAGCCGCATTTCACTAGTGGCACAGTGAACAAGAATAATTTGAGGATAAGGGGTACACAAGACTCGCATGCCTCTCTGGAACACGAACGTGATCTCTGAAATTTAATGTATTCTGCACCTTAACCTACCGCAGAGTCTTCGCAGAGCCCTGACCTGAGTCCTATAAAACACCTTTGGGATGTTTTGGAATGCCGACTTCGTGCCAGGCCTCACCGGCCGACATCGATACCTCTCCTCAGTGCAGGACTCCGTGAAGAATGGGCTGCCATTCCCTAAGAAACCTTCCAACACCTGATCGAACGCATGCCTGTTAGAGTGGAAGCTGTCCTCAAGGCTAAGGGTGTTCCAACACCGTATTGAATTCCAGCATTACCGACAGAGGGCGCCACGAACTTTTAAGTCATTTTCAGCCAGGTGTCCGGATACTTTTGATCATATAGTGTATCTCCATGTGCTTTCTGTATAGTTGTTGGTTCACTTGACAGAAGAGGTACTCTCCTTCATTTCGTAGAAGGACAGATCGTCGCCACATTGGCATAACCTTATACATAGTTACATCAACGAACATCTTCCACTACATTGGATTCATCATGCCGAATGATGTGCCGTTATGGCCGCCAGGTCGCCTGACCTTACGACAATGGATTTTTACTTCTGGGATATGTGAAGGACTTGGCTTAGCCGGCCGGTGTGGCCGTGCGCTTAAAGGCGCTTCAGTCTGGAACCACGTGACCGCTACGGTCGCAGGTTCGAATCCTGCCTCGGGCATGGATGTGTGTGATGTCCTTAGGTTAGTTAGGTTTAATTAGTTCTAAGTTCTAGGCGACTGATGACCTCAGAAGTTAAGTCGCATAGTGCTCAGAGCCATTTTTTGGACTTGGCTTACGTAGCCCCACACGACTTAACAGCAGCTAAGGCATCGAATACTCGCCGTGGTTAACTACATCGATCGGGATACGTTGGAACGGGAAATGCAGTGCCGGACAGATACCTGCCAATTCACAAACGGAGGCCACATCGAACATCTGTGAATGCCCGTGGGAACTGTGAGAGTTATCCTTTCAGTCTACATGTGTGTTTCTGAAATAAAGTCACTGCTGTAGTCACCGGAATACTTTCTTTTCGTCCATTCATTTTGAATCACCATGTATTGTAAATAACCCGGCCGCGGTGGCCGAGCGGTTCTAGGCGCTTCAGTCCGGAACCGCGCGACTGCTACGGTCGCAGGTTCGAATCCTGCCTCGGGCATGGATGTGTGATGTCCTTAGGTTAGTTAGGTTTAAGTAGTTCTAAGTTCTAGGGGACTGATGACCTCATATGTTAAGTCCCATAGTACTTAGAGCCATTTGAACCATTTTTTGTTGTAAATAGCTGCGATCCTGTAAAACTGCCATAGGGTTGTTCCTAAATTACCTTTGCATCTGTCCATTTTACTCTGTTAGAAAAGAGATTGGGTCTTTCTGCTAGCTAATCATTTATCGAATCACAAATCTGCTCGGATACTCGCCACGCACGTATTTTACTCATTAAACGACAATAGGTACTGTGCTGAATGCCTTTCGGAAGTCAAAAAAATGGTTCAAATGGCTCTGAGCACTATGGGACTTAACATCTATGGTCATCAGTCCCCTAGAACTGGGTGTGTGTGATGTCCTTAGGTTATTATTTTCAAAGAATTCGTTTGTCATTTACTTCAAGCGGTTCCGAAACCGTGAAAAATCTAAATCTGGATAAACGATAGGGATTTTAGCCCCGTTCCTAACGAAAGTTAGTCCAGTGCGTTAGGCATCGGCGTCCTGGAATCCTTACAAAGAAAAAAGGAAAACCGAAATTTAAAATTTCGCGTTTAAGGTATCTTTCACGCAGTAGCCACGCTACTCTCCCTGTCCAAGCTTCATCTTCGAATGACTACTGCAAACCCACATCTGTTTGAACCTGTTTATGTAATCGTCTCTTGGTCTCCCTCTGAAATTTCCCCATCTCCCCCACACACTTAACTCCAATGTTAAGCTGCGATTCCTTGATGTACCGTGTGAATATTGTAATCAGCCGGACGTGGTGGCCGAACGGTTCTAGGCGCTTCAGTCTGGAACCGCGCGACCGCTACGGTCGCGAATCCTGCCTCGGGCATGGATGTGTGTGTGATGTTCTTAGGTTGGTTAGGTTTAAGTAGTTCTAAGTTCTAGGGGACTGATGACCTCAGATGTTAAGTCCCATAGTGCTCAGAGCCATTTTTTAAAATTGTTATCATGCTGCTGAAGTTGAGCGTAATACCCGATATTAGCTCGGCATCACTGTAGATAAGTGTTCATATTTCCTATTGCGACATTGCTACTTTTGTGTCTTAAGTATGGCTCACTTCTTTTTTCTTTGCTGTAAACATGAAAAAAAGTAGAGAAAAAACCTACCGCAAATATCGGCAATTCCTAACGGTTGCTTGGATGAATACGCTCCCGTCTGTAATTCTTCAGTTTTATTATTAATAGAAGTTTCCGAGACGTGATTGCATTTAACAAAAGAAAACGATTTGAGACTCTAGGTAAAGGTCGTAATGAAAGTGGACTAAAATTGCAGTCAGAGAATGTATATTTTCACAGTTACAATATTTACTTCTAATCTGGATGGCAATGAAAGTGAATGAATTTTATTTTAGTTGCAACAGAACAAAATGGTCTTCACAAACATAGACCACAGAGTTTAGCAATATTATAAAAAGGATCATTGCTACTCACCATATAGAGGAGATGCTGAGTCGCAGGCAGGCACAACAAAAAGATTGTCAGAAAATGAGCTTTCGACCAACAAGGCCATCGTCGGAGATAGAGCGCACACACACACACACACACACACACACACACACACACACACAAACTGGTGTGTGTATTCTCTATATGGCCATGTTGGTTGAAAGCTCATTATCTGACAATCTTTTTGTTGTGCCTGCCTGCAACTCAGCATCGCTGTATGGTGAGTAGCAACTATCCTTTTCATAATATTGTTACATTCCATCTTGGATTTTCCATTGTTGAAAACCACATAGCTCACGTCATATAGTAAGGGTAGATATACCCTTGAACACCTAACATCTACATCTACATCTACATTGATACTCCGCAAGCCACCCAACGGTGTGTGGCGGAGGGCACTTTACGTGCCACTGTCATTACCTCCCTTTCCTGTTCCAGTCGCGTATGGTTCGCGGGAAGAACGACTGTCTGAAAGCCTCCGTGCGCGCTCTAATCTCTCTAATTTTACATTCGTGATCTCCTCGGGAGGTATAAGTAGGGGGAAGCAATATATTCGATACCTCATCCAGAAACGCACCCTCTCGAAACCTGGCGAGCAAGCTACACCGCGATGCAGAGCGCCTCTCTTGCAGAGTCTGCCACTTGAGTTTATTAAACATCTCCGTAACGCTATCACGGTTACCAAATAACCCAGTGACGAAACGCGCCGCTCTTCTTTGGATCTTCTCTATCTCCTCCGTCAACCCGACCTGGTACGGATCCCACACTGATGAGCAATACTCTAGTATAGGTCGAACGAGTGTTTTGTAAGCCACCTCCTTTGTTGATGGACTACATTTTCTAAGCACTCTCCCAATGAATCTCAACCTGGTACCCGCCTTACCAACAATTAATTTTATATGATCATTCCACTTCAAATCGTTCCGTACGCATACTCCCAGATATTTTACAGAAGTAACTGCTACCAGTGTTTGTTCCGCTATCATATAATCATACAATAAAGGATCCTTCTTTCTATGTATTCGCAATACATTACATTTGTGTATGTTAAGGGTCAGTTGCCACTCCCTACAGCAGAAAGTTATCCACACTCTACAATAAATCCGTTGTCCCTGCTCAATTGTTGATAAAATTAAGGCAAGAAGGATCATAAATACGTTTCAGAAAGAGGCGTGACCAACTTTGGTACGTTTCAGCGTCTTCAGTTGATATTCTTATGTCTGATAGTGACCTTGATTCGTTATAGTGAAAGGTAGACATAACGTTTCTCTTTTGTTAACATATACCTTGAGTCGTTCCACATTCCTGAAGGATTTGCTTGATGGTGTGATGTATGGATGTAGGGATGACTTATTTTTAAACCACTCCGCTAACGTCGCTAAAGAAGCTCTGAGAACTTATGGGCAGAGGTCACATCCATCCCACGTGTGGACTATGTCAAGTACTCTAACAGTGGAACACACTGTATTAGCGGGACAGTTCGCTACACTTGCGTTTAATCAAGCGCTGTTCTCTCACTGAGATCTAAAATTCGCGCCTCGCGGTGCGGTAGCGTTTGTCTAAGTAGATGGTTCCCAGGAGGTGGACGCACCCACGTAGAACGTCTCGGCGCGCTAACCCACTTTCTGAGAGAAGGCGTGTGGATGCGTTGCGGCTGTGCGGCGCGGCGCGGCGGTCAGGCTGGCGCAGCATCCCACGTCTGGTCGTGGCTCGCGCAGTCGGAACAGCTTCCCGCTGTTTAAAAATGTTTTGAAGCAGGTAGTTCGCAAGGACGAAAGTGTGAGCTGTTATTCAGACAGACGTCTACATCTACACATCGAAAGCGGCTGAAGGTGCTTGCTATACCAACATTACTTGCCCCCCCATGACCCAATCACAAATGCTCGCGAGAACGGATAACGGCTGTACGTAAGCCTCTGCAACGGCTTCAGCCTCTCTAAATTTGTGTCCACGGCATTTCCGTTAGATATACATGGTGATTCATGTCCCATAGGCCAAGTAGGGTGATTCAGAATTCCACTGACAAACTTTCGGAGCTGGCAATATAGGGCAGAACAAGGAGAAAAGTCCGGTAAAGCTCCAAAGTGCTATCCCTCTTAGTTATTATCCCTTTATATTTTTTTCACACACTTCTAGAGTTGTTGCGCTGCAGCACGCATGCGCGCCTATATTCGAGCAATTGCAAGGTATGTTTTCCACTTTATGTACACTACTGCGCGCCTACGATTATGTTTAAAAGCTACGGACTGCAACTAAGACAGCTAGGTGATCATTGGAATGATCCAAAGTTTACCCCCTGTGTCAGGGAATAAACGGGGAAGTAATGATTTTGACATTTCTTGTTGTAGACGAGTTTTTAATAATAGTGATTTGTTTCTTTGTATAAGCTAGTAACCGCTGTACGACGCAATTACGCAGTTGTAATCGATGCTTATAATCTGGAAAATATATTCGAGTAATTGCAAGGTATGTTTTCCACTTTATGTACACTACTAGCCATTAAAATTTCTACACCAAGAAGAAATGCAGATGATAAACGGATATTAATTGGACAAATATAATAGAACTGACATGTGATTACATTTTCACGCAATTTGGGTGCATAGATCATGAGAAATCAGTACCTAGAACAACCACCTCTGACCATAATAACGGCCTTGATACCCCTGGGCATTGAGTCAAACAGAGCTTGGATGGCGTGTACAGGTACAGCTGCCCATGCAGCTTCAACACGATACCACAGTTCATCAAGAGTAGTGACTGGCGTATTGTGACGAGCCAGTTGCTGGGCCACCATTGACCAGACGTTTTCAGTTGGTGAGAGATCTGGAGAATGTGCTGGCCAGGGCAGCAGTCGAACATTTTCTGTATCCAGAAAGGCCCGTACAGGACCCGCAATATGCGGTCGTGCATTATCCTGCTGAAATGTAGGGTTTCACAGGGATCGAGTGAAGGGTAGAGCCACGGGTCGTAACACATCTGAAATATAACGTCCACTGTTCAAAGTGCCGTCAATGCGAACAAGAAGTGACCGAGACGTGTAACCAGTGGCACCCCATACCATCATGCCGGGTGATACGCCAGTATGGCGATGACGAATACACGCTTCCAATGAGCGTTCACCGCGATGTCGCCAAACACGGATGCGACCGTCATGATGCTGTAAACAGAACCTCGAGTCATCCGAAAAAATGACGTTTTGCCATTCGTCCACTCAGGTTCGTCGTTGAGTACACAATCGCAGGCGCTCCTGTCTGTGATGCAGCGTCAAGGGTAACCGCAGCCATGGTCTGCGAACTGATAGTCGATGCTGCTGCAAGCGTCGTCGAACTGTTCGTGCAGATGGTTGTTGTCTTTCATACGTCTCCCTCTGTTGCCTCAGGGGTCGAGACGTGGCTGCACGATCCGTTACAGCCATTCGGATAAGATGCCTGTCATCTCGACTGCTAGTGATACGAGGCCGTTGGGATCCAGCACGGCGTTCCGTATTACCCTCCTGAACCCACCGATTCCGTATTCTGCTAACAGTCATTGTATCTCGACCAACGCGAGCAGCAATGTCGCGATATGATAAACCGCAATCGCAATAGGCTACAATCCGACCTTTATCAAAGTCGGAATCGTGATGGAACGCATTTTTCCTCCTTACACGAGGCATCACAACAACATCTCACCCGGCAACGGCGGCCAACTGCTGTTTGTGTACGAGAAATCGGTTGGACACTTTCCTCACGTCGGCACGTTGTAGGTGTCGCCACCAGCGCCAACCTTGTGTAAATGCTCTGAAAAGCTAATCATTTGGATATCACAGCATCTTCTTCCTGTCGGTTAAATTTCGCGTCTGTAGCACGTCATCTTCGTGGTGTAGCAATTTTAATGGCCAGTAGTGTATTTAGGATCAAAATTTCCAAACGTCCACTTCTGTATCGTAAGGATCAGCGTTTGCTAGATTCGGAGATAGAACTTGCAGTCTCGTAACAGCCCTGTTTGGGCGAGCATTCACTTTGTCGAAATTCTCAGCTTTAATACAAAACGACGACATCTACTATCCAGCCTCCACTGAGAGAGCTACCCTATCAAACGAGTGGACTGCTTACTATTCACGAACGTATAAAGAAATTCGATGAACGAAGTTACACGGTCTAAAAATTAAAGTTGTTATATTCAAGCATTTGAGTAGCATCGCCGACGCATAAATCTGACTAAGGCGTTCAGTTAATCAATTATCCAGTGTTGGAATTCACAACAAAATAGTCATCATAGTTCACAGTTTCTGCAGTGTTCTTACTAAAGAATTAGTCTGATTATTAGTGCAAAATGATTTTCTAAACTATATCCTAAAAACTGTCTGCTCCATAATTAACTTATTTAGATTAAGAGGAGTCTTGGTTAGCTTTGGGAGATATAGATTAATTTCACAGTATCGGAAATGAACAAGTGCTCAGTTTTCGTAATGTATGCATTTTAGACACCATGTTAATTAGACTTTTTTTCTTGGTCCTTATAGCCTCTGAATGATTGATTGTCGGTTGATTTCCGGTTCACCCTGTTACCCCTATGGGACATGACTTTTGAATCACCCTGTATATAGTAGGGTTATGGGAGAATGCCACAACTATACGCCCCTAACGCTGACGTCAATGTATTACATAATTATGGAACATTATAAATAATCACGCACTACGACGTTTTTGCAGAAAAAAATCTGTATAACAATCAACGAAGATTCCGCAAACAGGGATCTTACGAATCTCATCTCGTCCTGTTCGTTCATGAGATGCAGAGCGCCGCAGAAAACGGTGCCCAAGTTAATGCCGTGCTCCTTGACTTCCGAAAGAGCCCGCATCTCGTGGTCGTGCGGTAGCGTTCTCGCTTCCCACGCCCGGGTTCCCGGGTTCGATTCCCGGCGGGGTCAGGGATTTTCTCTGCCTCGTGATGGCTGGGTGTGTGTGATGTCCTTAGGTTCCGTATTCTTGGCATGTCAGAGCTTTGAGTCTCCAACTCACTCGTCGTCAACAAGAGACGAGAAACTCTAATCTTACCCCTACTTCTTACTCCAGTCAAACAAGCGATCTCGTTATTCATCGAACAATACAGGAAACACAAAGTTACACCTTCATTCAGATAATTAAAAATCAATTTCCAAGAATCTTTCTAACTAAGAATCTTGACAGGTGTAGACCTGTAGTGCTTGTGTAGCTTGCGTAAGGCACCCGAGGTACAATGTTGGCGACACTCAGCAAGGGTACAGTTTTCATGCATTTTTTCAGACTTATCCACACGAATGCCACGAAGATTCGGATAAGACAGATGCGAACAGTCGAAATATGAAAGTGTACAATAGAGAAGCACGCGCGCCCTGCCACCCTCCTCGTTCTCCACCCATCCCTTCACGCACACACACACACACACACACACACACACACACACACACACCAATATCGCAATTTAATTTTATATTGTTGTTGTTGATGATGATGATGATGATGATGTGGTCTTCAGTCCAGAGACTGGTTTGATGCAGATCTCCATGCTACTCTATCCTGTGCAAGCTTCATCTCCCAGTACCTAATGCAACCTACATCGTTCTGAATCTGCTTAGTGTATTCATCTCTTAGTCTCCCTCTACCATTTTTACCCTCCACGCTGCCCTCCAATACCAGATTGGTGATGCCTTGGTGCCTCAGAACATGTCCTACGAACCAATCCCTTTTTCTCGTCAAGTTGTGCCACAAACTCCTCTTCTCTACAATTCTATTCAATACCTCCTCATTAGTTATTTGATCTACCCAACTAATCTTCAGCATTCTTCTGTAGCACCACATTTCGAAAGCTTTTATTCTCTTCTTGTCCAAACTATTTATCGTCCATATTTCACTTCCAAACATGGCTACACTCCATACAAATATTTTCAGAAACGGTTTACTATCACTTGAATCTATACTCGATGTTAAGAAATTTCTCTTTTTCATAAACGCTTTCCTTGCCATTGCCAGTCTACATTTTATATCCTCTCTACTTCGACCATCATCAGTTATTTTGCTCCCCAAATAGCAAAACTCCTTTACTACTTTAAGTGTCTCATTTTCTAATCTAATTCCCTCAGCATCTCCCGACTTAATTCGACTACATTCCATTATCCCGTTTTGCTTTTGTTGATGTTCATCTTATATCTTCCTTTCAAGACACTGTCCATTCCGTTCAACTGCTCTTCCAAGTCCTTTGCTGTCTCTGACAGAATTATAATGTCATCGGCGAACCTCAAAGTTTTTATTTCTTCTCCATGGATTTTAATACCTACTCCGAATTTTTCTTTTGTTTCCTTTACTGCTTGCTCAATATACAGATTGAATAACATCGGGGATACGTTACAACTCTGTCTCACTCCCTTCCCAACCACTGCTATCCTTTCATGCCCCTCGACTCTTATAACTGCCATCTGGTTTCTGTACAAATTGTAAATAGCCTTTCGCTCCCTGTATTTTACCCCTGCCACCTTCAGAATTTGAAAGAGAGTATTCCAGTCAGCACTCTCAAAAGCTTTGTCTCGGTCTACAAATGCTAGAAACGTAGGTTTGCCTTTCCTTAATCTATCTTCAAAGATAAATCGTAGGCTCAGTACTGCCTCATGTGTTCCAATATTTCTACGGAATCTAAACTGATCTTCCCCGAGGTCGGCTTCTACCAGTTTTTCCATTCTTCTGTAAAGAACTCGCGTCAGTATTTTGCAGCCGTGACTTATTTTATATTAGCACGCTAATACACCTATACCCTGGGTGAACCTGAATGGGGCCCTACAATCGCGGCTACAATTTAGTAAAGGAAAAAGATTTTCGTGAAGGACGTAACTTTTTGATGGACCCGGATCCGCGCCCAGACACCAATCTAACTTCGACAGTGCTCCTCGATCGCTGCAGACGTCTGAAAAATCAGTTTGTCATAATTCTTTCCTTTTTCCACATACCTTATCATAGCTACATACTTTATTTTTTCTGTTCCAACCATCGTTGCTGTAGGTTCGATCGGCGTTAACATAGGTTCCACAGTCTAGCAACGGTCCATGACCCATATATCTTACTACCAGATCCAGATATATGTGGAGCGACACCACAGGTAAGTTTAACAATGGAAAAAGTTATTCAAGCAGAAGTATCACGATATCAATGGAAGTAAGTGGTTATGACAGGGATGATTGTAGGGACGCACTGGGCTAAACGTCAGTACTTGAAATAAATAAAACTGGGCGTGGAAAATAACATATAACGACTGGTTAAATGCCTCTCGGGAAATTTGATGGTGGAGCAAATACGTGGTAGATTTTTCGTCTTTTAACTTAGTATCTGTCCCATTTCAGGCTGTTTATGTGCAATGAGTCTTTATGATGTAGATAGTAGAGAAGATGTGTGGCCCCTGTTACTCTACTGCGGAAATGGTACAATTAAGGATACAATGATTCTTTGCCCGTCTTCTTGTGCCTGTTGTCGAAAGACAGTTCAAGAATGAGCAATATGCACTTCGGCACTAAACTATTTCTGCAGCTACATGTACATGATTACTCTGCAATTCACAATTGTGCCTGGCAGCGGGTTCATCGAACTACCTTCAAGCTATTTCTCTACCGTTCCACTCTCGAACAGCAGCTGGAAAAAACGAACTCATTCCGTGCGAGTTCTCATTTCTCTTATTTTATTACGATGACGACCCCTATCTAGGTGGGCGCCAACAAAATATTTTCACACTCTGAAGAGAAAGTTGGTTATTTAAATTTCATACGAAGATCCTGCCGCAAAGAAAATCGCCTTTGCTTTAATGATAGACACCCCAATCCGCGTATCATATTCGTGGCACTCTCCTATTTCGCGATAATTTATAAATTTTTACAAAAATGGTTCAAATGGCCCTGAGCACTATGGGACTTAACATCTATGGTCATCAGTCCCCTAGAACTTAGAACTACTTAAACCTAACTAACCTAAGGACAGCACACAACACCTAGTCATCACGAGGCAGAGAAAATCCCTGACCCCGCCGGCAATCGAACCCGGGAACCCGGGCGTGGGAAGCGAGAACGCTAAATTGTTACAACTGAACGTTTCTTAGGGTAGTGCCTTGCCGTCTAAAGCTTACGGGCAAAGTGCTGCACAGGTGAGAATCCTAATATGAATTCGACATAATGCTTATTTATATTGTGGTATCACCAATTTGGCGCCAGACTGCAATCTTTTACATCACCGCTTGCAGTTATTACGGATCTCTACTCTTCCTAATGAAACATTTTGCAAGATAACCGTTAATGAGATTGTGGAGAGAAGGCGAAACCTCTTAGACATTACTCTGTTGCATTAGCATGTTATTAGCTGCCATTTCACGTAGGCAAGTCTCCTGAATGTTTTTGTCCTGTTATTACCACATTATAGTGACGCTGAAGAAGGCACATCACGTACGTTCAAAACATGTATTGAAGTTTTTTATGACTTGCCAAAGAAGGCAGTAGACGGCGCAGAAACACGTGGCTCTTTCAGTGTCGCACCACCTGCCTGCTCTTGACACTCCCGACACGTTGACCTTCACAGCAACGCGAGTCATCCACTGAACATCTGACACAGACAGTCGGTAGTGACGCAGTGTAATCTGCATTCCACCTGACGTGGCGTGGAAGATGATCCTTGGCATAAACAAGTGTAATGTATTTCGCATAAATAGACGGAGGAACCGATTGTTGTATGGTATGCGATTGGTGATCCCTGTCGTTGGGTTCGGTGACAATCTTAGAATACGTAATAGCATGGGTCGGGAGCGATTGAAAGAGGAATAGCCACGTAACGATGATTATAGGAGAGACAGATCTTAGACATATTCATTGGAATAATCCTAGGATCGCGTAATTTAGCCACAGACGAGAACGCTCTCAAAGAGTTTGTTAGAGTTGTTCTTGAGTATTTTTGATTATTGAGTGCCAGCTGACAAACTCTGCATTAAACTTCCTGGCAGATTAAAACTGTGTGCCCGACCTAGACTCGAACTCGGGACTTTCGCCTTTCGCGGGCAAGTTTGGAAGGTAGGAGACGAGATACTGGCAGAAGTAAAGCTGTGAGACCGGGCGTGAGTCGTGCTTCGGTAGCTCAGATTGTAGAGCACTTGCCCGCGAAAGGCGAAGGTCCCGAGTTCGAGTCTCAGTCGGGCACACAGTTTTAATCTGCCAGGAAGTTTCATATCAGCGCACACTCCGCTGCAGAGCGAAAATCTCATTCTGGAAACTCTGCATTGCCTGGGTACCCATTTCGCCATTTTTGTATTAGAAGTGAAAACACAAGTGCTCCTTGTTTGGAATGTAATATCGAAAAAATTTCATTTCCGTATATTCGTGACAACACCTTTGAAATTATGGAAGAGTCATGCAAAGAAATATGAAAATGCACAGATTTTAAGTAGGCTATCCAAATTAAGAAATATAGTATTTCTGCAGGCTGGACGCAGCTGCTTCGTGTGTCTATAACGTCTATAACGTCTTATGGCAATGCCTGTACGTATCTCTATAGACGGCTATTGTTTTTGCCTGCAGCCGTTTGAGCTTCGCAATTGAAAGCTGTCAAGAGTATTGTCAGACGTCAGGGGTTTCCTTGACTGGACTGTAGGAGCGTTTTAGTAGCAGAGAATATATTTATTAGAAGTTAACTCTAGGTTCGGCAGTTTTTACGCATCTCAGTGTTCACGGCAACGATCTCCTGAACTGTGCGTCGCGCAGTGATGTATTTGTATGGGTACATTCAGTGGTATATGCCGAACAACATCTGAAAAATTGGTTGCGAATACCGCTAGCAGCAAATAAATAATAAATTTAAACGTCACACAAAATGGGGCAGGTTTTCACGCATCTCAGTGTTTATTACGTCATATCTCCTGAACTGTGGGAGGTATCATGAAAAAATTTTGTCGGTGTATTTAGCGGCATATGTGGCTACTGTCTACGAAGTTTATTATTTAGTAGAACAGAATTAATAATTTATACGTCACGCATGGTGCAGCAATTTTTCACACATATCGTTGTTTATGAGGTTATATCTCCTGAACGATGATAAGCTGGTGGTTCTTACCTCCACAGCGGTTGTTGTCTGACAGTAAGGGATATGTGTACCACGTTTGGTTGAAATCGGCGCAGCGGTTCAGAAGGATATGTGGAACACACAATAAGAGTAAGAGCAGCACGGAGACGCTCATCAAATTCCGGTAGTAGAAGCTACAAGAGAGCCGTTGTTCGTCACCGAGAGGTTAAATCTCCTAAAGCATACATTCCAAGAATGGCGAGGCAACTTAGAATATATGTCTCATTGTTTCACTGGCTGCTGTTACGGCTTCAAACGATATAAAATTGGATGCTTGGTGTCGAAATAATGTAAGAGTCGCAAATATAAGAGCAACTCACCATACAGACTTCCAGTTTTTTAAAAACACAAATACGCTCATAGATTTTTGCGTCCGCTCTACAAGAGAGTCAAAGGACGAGAGTGTGATTGTTGTGCACCCGTTTATTTTCAATTCGTGGGTGACAACTGACAGTGACTCGGCAACAGAGATATATTTTGCTCAAGTGAGCGACTAATAGGTTATAGAAAGACCCACTGCCCACTACGAGACTAAATGCTGCCTGATGGCGTTGCGAACACGTGACGTAGTAAGGAAGGTATACAGGGTGTTTCACAGTTCATGTTACGTACTTGTAGAGGTTGCAGAGTCGACTTAGCAGGTCAAGTTTTACATAGAAACGCATGTCCAGAAACGTTTCGTTTCCATTTTACGCGGCTGCTACGGTCGCAGGTTCGAATCCTGTCTCGGGCATGGATGTGTGTGATGTCCTTAGGTTAGTTAGGTTTAAGTAGTTCTAAGTTCTAGGGGACTGATGACCTCAGATGTAAGTCCCATAGTGCTTAGAGCCATTTGAACTTTGTTTTCCATTTTACAAGGAAAACAAAATGTACAAATTCAAATGGCTCTAAGCACTATGGGTATGGGACTTAACATCTGAGGTCATCAGTCCCCTAGACTTAGAACTACCTAAACCTAACTAACCTAAGGACATAACACACATCCATGCCCGAAGCAGAATTCGAACCTGCGACCGTAGCAACAGCGCGGTTCCAGACTGAAGCGCCTAGAACAGCTCGGCCACAGCGGCAGGCAGAAAATGTACAGGTTTCACTGCTATTTATAGTGACGTTACAACAGGTGTTCGATATGACGACAACCAAGTTCGGTGCACACTGTATATCTGCGCAGTATGTTCGCATAAATTCTGCCCAACATGCGTAGTGTGTGTTTAATCACTTCTGCTGCAGCTATGAACCGTGCAACGAGATCGTCCTCCAACTAGACAGTGGTCTCGCAAACAAGACTCTTCATGTAGACCAACAAGTAAAAATCCGATGGAGTTATATCTGGGAATATTGGTGGCCAAACATGTGGTCCACCTCGACTGATCCACCTGTCCGCGTAGACTACGTTCAGATGGTTTCGGATGCGAACTGCGAAATGTACTGCCGTGACATCATGCTTTAACCACAATTCGCGCCGAATGTCTAACGGTACATCTTCCGAGAACTCCGCCAGCACTTAATGCAGGAATATCAAGTACCTTGTACCTGCTGGGTGGGGAGGAAGGATATACGGCCCAATCACACGACCGTCGTGGATACCTGCCCGGACATTGATGCAGAAGGTGTGCTTGAAATCTTCGTGTACAGGTGACTTTGGGGTTTTTATTGATCCCAAATGTGTGTATTCGAGCTTTCAAAACACGTTCCCTGTTGAAATGCGCTTTTGTCAGTAGACAACGTTCGCCCTGAAAACTGAAGAAAATCGACACAACGATAACGAAGTTCAGAAATCGCCACGTGGCACAAAATTCGCCGGGAACATGGCGTGTACTTTCTAGGGGTGATGTGAGTGAAGTTCCTGTTCATCCAGAACACGCCAAACGCACGATTGAGACACATCCAAGTCACGTGGAGTGGCTCGAGTATTCGTAGATAGGTTCTCTCCAACCTGGTGAAATGCTTCCTTTTCCAATATGACAGTGGGGTTTCTTCATGGACCACCACAGCTACCTCTATCGCTTGCAAATTTCCCACTTTCCTTTGCTGTTGTTCTGGCTCTGCCAAACATGGGATGAGACGGAGTCATACGATTTGGAAAGTACTCCTGGTACAGACGTTGAGTTTCTCTTCCATTACGGCGGGCTTCACCGTAAATTAGCAACGTGTCGGTATAGTCTGCGACCGTGTACTCAGGCATCCTGTTACTGCAGTACTAGTCAACTGAAGCGTGGAAACGAGGCAGATGGAAACAAAGGACGTCACATGACATCGCGTCATCGTACCAGTCATGAATGTGGATAGCCTACTATAACAAGCGCACTGCCTAATAAACGTCTAGCGCGCAACTGAGTAGCTCTTGTTTCCCTTGAAACATGGAAACGAACCGTTTCCGGACATGGATTCCAATGTAAAACTTAATGTACTAAGTCCTCTCTAAAACCTCTAAAAGTGTATAACATTAATTGCAACACTCTGTATAACCAAAGCAGAGACGAAGAGAGATTTTTCTAGGGACAGTTGGTCACATATGGGGAAATACAATGAAAAAAAACGTACCTTGACAAAGGGCAGGTTGTTATTGGGCGGCACCTGGGAACCAAATTTTCTGGAAACGGTAAAGCTGATTCGCTGCTCGGGTGCTACTGTGGTAGGAGAGCAAAGTACTCTTTAGGCCAAAGCACATGACTAGCCCCTGAGCGGCCCAGCGCCCAAGATGACCTCCTCCCCACTGTCCCTTCTTAGATCTCTCCCTCTTCCCTCCCTCCTCTCCCCCTTCCATTCCCCCTCTCCTAGTCCTAGGCCATATGCCCCCTCCTCTTACCCACTTCTAAACCATGTCCTTTTTTCAGAAATAGGCCAATGAGAGACCTTCTGAGCACAAGTTTAGCTGTGCCAATAAAAGTTCAGCATTTCAGTGCCATAAAAACGAAAACGATAATCAGATTTCTCAATTCCTTCGTAAGACACATCAAGCAATTGCTAACTCCAATGGCCAAGACGACGTTATGCTCCATCTAGTCTTTTTGTAGGAAACTGGATGATGGACAATTTCCAAAGAAGAATGTGTGCCTTAAGAAGCAATTGAGAAATGTGACAGGCAAGCTGATATGGCACTAAACCAGATTTCTGACTGGGCTAAATACATGTATTCGCCGAGAAGCTCTCTAATTGGCCTATTACCAAAACAGAGGATGTGGCTTAGGAATGAGATCTGAAGTACACTACTGGCCATTAAAGTTGCTACACCAAGAAGAAATGCAGATGATAAACGGGTATTTGTTGCGCAAATATATTTTACTAGAACAGACATGTGATTACGTTTTCACGCAATGTGGGTGCATAGATCCTGAGAATTCAGTACCCAGAACAACCACCTCTGGCCGTAATAACGGCCTTGATACGCCTGGGCATTGAGTCAAACAGAGCTTGGATGGCGTGTACAGGTACAGCTGCCCATGCAGCTTCAACACGATACCACAGTTCATCAAGAGTAGTGACTGGCGCATTGTGACGAGCCAGTTTCTCGGCCACTATTGACCAGACGTTTTCAACTGGTGAGAGATCTGGAGAATGTGCTGGTCAGGGCAGCAGTCGAACATTTTCTGTATCTAGAAAGGCCCGTACAGGACTCCAACATGCGGTCGTGCATTATCCTGCTGAAATGTAGGGTTTCGCAGGAATCGAATGAAGGATAGAGCCATGGGTCGTAACACATCTGAAATGTAACGTCCACTGTTCAAAGTGCCGTCAATGCCAACAAGAGGTGACCGCGACGTGTAACCAGTGGCACCCCATACCATAACGCCGGGTGATACGCCAGTATGGCGATGACGAATACTCGCTTCCAATGTGCGTTCACCGCGATGTCGCCAAACACGGATGCGACAATCATGATGCTGTAAACAGAACCTGGATTCATCCGAAAAAATGACGTTTTGCCACTCCTGCACCCAGGTTCGTCGTTGAGTACACCATCGCAGGCGCTCCTGTCTGTGATGCAGCGTCATGGGTAACCGCAGCCATGGTCTTCGAGCTGATAGTCCATGCTGCTGCAAACGTCGTCGAACTGTTCGTGCAGATGGCTGTTGTCTTGCAAACATCCTCATCTGTTGACTCAGGGATCGAGACGTGGCTGCACGATCCATTACAGCCATGCGGATAAGATGCCTGTCATCTCGACTGCTAGTGATACTAGGCCGTTAGGATCCAGCACGGCGCCCGCATCTCGTGGTCGTGCGGTAGCGTTCTCGCTTCCCACGCCTGGGTTCCCGGGTTCGATTCCCGGCGGGGTCAGGGATTTTCTCTGCCTCGTGATGGCTGGGTGTTGTGTGCTGTACTTAGGTTAGTTAGGTTTAAGTAGTTCTAAGTTCTAGGGGACTTATGACCACAGCAGTTGAGTCCCATAGTGCTTAGAGCCCTCCAGCACGGCGTTCCGTATTACCCTCCTGAACCCACCGATTCCGTATTCTGCTAACAGTCATTGGATGTCGACCAACGCGAGCAGCAATGTCGCTACGATAAGCCGCAGCCCCTATAGGCTACAATCCGACCTTATTAAAGTCGGAAACGTGATGGTATGCGTTTCTCCTCCTTACACGAGGCATCACAACAACGTTTCACCAGGCAACGCCGGTCAACTACTGTTTGTGTATGATAAATCTGTTGGAAACTTCCCTCGTGTCAGCACGGGATCTCGACCAACGCGAGCAGCAATGTCGCTACGATAAACCGCAGTCGCGATAGGCTACAATCCGACCTTATTAAAGTCGGAAACGTGATGGTATGCATTTCTCCTCCTTACACGAGGCATCACAACAACGTTTCACCAGGCAACGCCGGTCAACTACTGTTTGTGTATGATAAATCTGTTGGAAACTTCCCTCGTGTCAGCACGTTGTAGGTGTCGCCACCGGAGCCAACCCTGTGTGAATGCTCTGAAAAGCTAATCATTTGGATAGCAAAGCATCTTCTTCCTGTCGGTTAAATTTCGCGTCTGTAGCACGTCATCTTCGTGGTGTAGCAATTTTAATGGCCAGTAGTGTATGATTGTCTGTTTCGTTTTTATGGCAGTGCAATAGTGAGCTGTTATTGGGAGGGCTATATTTGGTAACACAACTGGCTTAGAAGCTGTCTGATTGGCCTACTCAGTCCGGAACCACGCGGTTGCTACGGTCGCAGGTTCGAATCCTGCCTCGGGCATGGATGTGTGTGATGTCCTTAGGTAAGTAGGTTTAAGTAGTTCTATGTCTAAGGAACTGATGACCTCAGATGTCAAGTCCCATAGTGCTTAGAGCCATTTGAATCGTTTTTGATTGGGCTACTTCCAAAAAAGAAGCGTGTGTTAGGAATGGGACAGAGAGAAGCGGTGGCTTTGATATGAGGGAAGGAGAAGGGAGGTGGGAGGGAAAGAGAAAGGGGAGGGAAAGGGAATATTCGTCTCTAGTGCTGGTCACATGGGTTTACTCCAAAGAGAATATCGTTCTCCTACTTGCTGTTGTATGCATCTATGGAAACTGCTTGAAGGACGGTGAAACAACGAGTAGTAGAAAACATGGATAACCACACCTCATCACAGAACGTGGAAGTTGGAGGTATGTCTGATCCGTAAAGCAGGTTAGGTGGCGATTTGTCGCAGATCTGAAGACAGAGTATAATGTTGGAGTAGACACAAGCACACCGTTCAGTGCACACTATTGAACATAGGGCTCTGCAGCAGAAGGCTTCTTCGTATTCCCAAGTTGACCCATCGACATTGTTATTTACACTGCACTGGACACGGGATCATTGAGACTGGATCGTGTAGCATTGTGAACGTGTCGCCTTGTCAGATCGATCAAGTTTCTTGACACACCAGGTCGATGGTCGTCTAAAGGATGGGCGAACAGCTGCACAAAACACGCACTGCACTACAGACGCAGGCCAATTGGAGCAGTATAATGCTATGGGGGACATTCCTCTCTTACTTGGGACCTGTGGTAGTAATCGAAGGCACCACGACTACCTTGACATAATTGCAGACTGCGCGTTCCTCTTCATACTTCATGTCCTCCCCGGCGTCAATGGCAACCTCCATCAGGATAACTGTTCACGTCACAAGACCACAATTGAGCTACTCGGGTTTAGGGAGCTCAGTAGTGAAATCACTTTGATGTTTTCGCACCAAATTCGTCTGATGTGGACCAGATGGAACATATTATGACGCTACTGATAGCTTCGCTCCCACAAACCATCCACTATTAATTTATTGGAATTGCGTGACCTGTGCGTAGGCGTCTGGTGCCTGATGCCTCCGGTAACTGCAGTACTTTGTTCCAAAGATGGGCCAACACGGAATTCAGCAGGTACTCGAAAAGTAGGGGCTCCTGAGTGCGTGGCGCTACTGCAGTCCATGAAACTAAGAGATTTTCTTATATCGCAGCAAGGGGACACGTGAAGTGTGATAAACTTAACCCTCCGTCCCACATATATTTGGAGAAATGATCACTACAATAAAATCAGAAATTCGAGTCCATCAGCTTTCCTCTTCTCCTTCTTGCCGCGCATCATTGTCGAGTAGTACGGGAAAGGGGAAATAATAGTGGTATACGAAGATAAGGGCGCCTGTGGCGTATAGGCGTAGTCTCTTTGTCAATAATTCTTAGTTATCAACTTTCACTGTGTGCTATTCAGAGAAGTCACGTACGCAGGGTTTTTTTCCCCTGTAAATCACTTGAACTGTTTTTCCTTTCTGAATAGAGTAATACAGTTGAGGTTCTTATGTCAGTTTTTATGTGGCAGACGTCATTCTCTGATTGTGAGTTCGGAACTGTGTGGAGTTGCAAGCCTGAGGAGGAAGTTATGCCTAGAGGCTGTTATCGATATATTCCTTATGGTTTCCAGATTCTCAGGCAACCTAAGCAGTATAGCAGGTGGAAACTAAGTTGAAATAAAATCATTACAGAACAGCTAACAAAATAGGGTATTGGATGAGATGTGTATTAGGCTTGTAGGGATTATTTGCAGCAGAATACTAGACTCATGTGAAATAATGACCATGAACGCGAAGAAATTCTAGTTTACAGACGTGAGGATGATGCAATGGTCACCATAGTCAACCGTGACACATCTAGTGCGTCATGCGAACCAGTTCCTCATCATACCCATTGTGCCTCTAGATGACCAGTTACACAAGCGTTAAAACAGCTGCAGCTGCAGAAAATAAGTATTCCCTGTGACTGTGCTGTGATTCCACTTCTAATTGATTGTTCCACCACACCAGATGTTGTTTCACAGCATTCTATCCACTCGTAAATTTACGTAGGTCCTCGGCACAGGCATTCAAGATGCATAGCCCTCGAATGCGACAAGATGAC
This sequence comes from Schistocerca piceifrons, assembly GCF_021461385.2. Classification (NCBI taxonomy): domain Eukaryota; kingdom Metazoa; phylum Arthropoda; class Insecta; order Orthoptera; family Acrididae; genus Schistocerca; species Schistocerca piceifrons. The sequence goes on along the minus strand of NC_060139.1, from coordinate 314,064,723 downwards.
GGAATGCTGATTGCGTCGCTGTTGCGAACGCGCAGCTCGACGCACCGGCCGGCGCGTCTCGCTAGCTGAATTGAAGTCAGCTGTGCTGGCGATTTATAAATAGATCCGTTCACACGGATTCTAGAGCAGTCAGCCTGTGGGAATTGCGTAGCTCCTGACTGTTGGCTATTATACCGTTGGTGTTAAGGGATAGACCACCTCACAGGGGAAGTATTCGTAATTATCTTTTGGAGACGCTGTTCAGGTGCATTTCTCGTTGATGCACTTCTGTAATGACCATAAATTGATACCAACGCCAATTAGCTGGCACTCCCTATGGCGGTAGCTTGTTAGAATTCCGATGGTGGGAGAAATGTTTATCACCAGTATTTGCTCGATAAAGTGAGAAGTCGTAGCATAAAGTCACTATAATCGCAAACGTGGTAATATTTTGGAATAAATGATATTGAGCCGCTTTTTTTCTCGGGCGTCTACTCACTTTTTGTACAGTACAGGAAGCAAGTAACAGGAACCATCGTCAAATCACAATTTTTGTGGAAAACTAAGAAAGAAATTTCGATCTGTTTTCTGAGGCATTACCTGTCTCTGTATGACGTTTTTAACTTTTGTGTCATTGACTTGCTATCATTCGTCGCTAATATTCCGTTACCTACCACGTCTCGCCGTTCTCTTGCTTCTACTGTTTCATTTCTTCATGTCGCCTGGTCTCTCTCTGTTTCCACTCCAGTTTGCGTACATACTCTCTCATTTAGCAACTGAACAGGGACATTCCATTACTCACTAAATATCTTTTATAATTCTCACTATATATATATATATATATATATATATATATATATATATATATATATATGTGTGTGTGTGTGTGTGTGTGTGCGTGTGTGTGTGTGTGTGTGTGTGTATGTGTAAGGGGCGATCAAAAAGTTTCCGTTTGAGGGCGTTGCTGCAGCACATATGCAACGTAGCGCGACTCCGATGTAGGTATATAAGCACCAGTATGTAGGCAAAGAATTGGAGCGGCATTTGCGTCTTTCCGAAAAATGGTTCAAATGGTTCTGAGCACTATGGGACTTAACTTCTAAGGTCATCAGTCCCCAAGAACTTAGAACTACTTAAACCTAACTAACCTAAGGACATCACACACATCCATGCCCGAGGCAGGATTCGAACCTGCGACCGTAGCGATCCCTAATTAGTTCTAGAAAGTTTCTAGGACCAACTTTAAGTGAATAATCTACAAATATACTACAACCTCCGACGTACCACTCGCGTACTGATCGAGAAGACAAGATTAGATTAGTTACAGCGAGCAAAGAGGCGTTTAAGTAGATATTCTTCCCGATTTCATACGTGAGTGAAACAAGAAAAGGTTGTAATAACTGGTACCATGGGAACTACCCTCTGCCATCCACTTCATAGTGGTTTGCAGTGTTGGTGTACGTAAAGGATAGTAGGGCAGAAAGACTGCGTATCTACGTTATGGCCTTTTTAATCCAAACATTTTTTTCTCGTGGTATCCCACTCTTACTGTTGCCTCTTCGTTCTTGTACGTTTGTGTATTGTCTGTTTCTCATCAGTAGTATACCCGTTTTTCTGAGGGCATTGTCGGCAGCTTTTCTAGATAGATAAATCCTACGAAAATGTTTCGATTTTTCTTAAGCCTTCGTTTCATTATCAAGCTAGAGTCAGTGCTGTTTTTCTATTGTATTTCATTTCCTGAAGCCAAAATGTTATCTAACAGATGATCAGTTTTCTTTTCGATTCTTCTGTATATTATTATTATTATTAGTAACTTGGATGCATGATCTGATTGTGCGTGAGTTTAATGATATCGTCGCGATTGTGTGGATGATATTCTTCCATAAATCCGAGAGCATGTCTTCAGTTCCATAGATTGTACAATCTAGCTTGCTATTATAAGTCTGAAATTTTTGGTCCCCTCAGTTACGAGCTTCTAAGCGGGAGGATGAGTCCGGCAGGTGTTCCGCACTGTTGACACTTCTCCTATAGGGAAGAATGTACTTGTGGGGGGGGGGGGGAGATGTTCCCCAGAGCACGTCGTAATACACTGCACACATCACACACAGGCTAGATGACTTAGGCACACATACAAGGTCTTGTATGTATTAGAGACGAAACAACATCGAAAAAATTCAACAGCGCGGTAAACTCGATCTCAAACGCACTGCGCCTTCTTCAGGACATAAACGAACGACAAAATAGATCTGACATCAAACACAGGACGCAGCAAACAATCAACGTGAAAGACACCTTAAAGGAAGACAACGGAACTGTCCCAAGAAATAACACACACGATGATGATAACAACTTTCTTCACCCAGTCACTTAGTATTTAAGCTGTGACAGGTCATTTTACCTAGAGCCACGTACAGCCTGTACAGTAGAAGCAGGCACATAGTATAGTAACAACAAGAACCAGCGGTGAATGCATGACTCGATGTCTTTCCAAAGTATCCTCCTTCCCCCATCCAGATGACCTATAGGGACGAGAATCTACAACTCAACTCTAATCTTTCCTATCATCTTTAAACTTCCTTGAATTTCAACAATTTACTAACTGTGTTGTCTAACAGCCCCCCCCTCCCCCCAGTCTCCGTCAATTCATTTAAATTTTTTCTGTTATAACTCTTTGTTAAAAGAAGAGGTTGAAGAAGTCCTTGTTATTGCTTCGATTTTTATTCCTGAATGAAATAGTTGCTTGGAGTAGACTAATGAAACAGATTATGTTATCATACAAAACATTGTAAAATGTGCGACCTGTTTTAAAATACTAGGCAACAGGTCTCCAACTACGCAATAAATGTAATCGAAAACAATTCTCCTATGGTCCCTTGCTCTTGGGTTCCGCTTACCGGTAAAGCGTCAGAGGACGTACTTGCAACGAGGATGGCACTCGCACTGATAGAATGAATTGTAGACACTTCATTGTGCCGCACATTAAAGTCACTTGTCACTGCCCCATCTATCTCAATGAGACCCTGAAAGCAATGAGTATCGGGAAACAGTTAGCCTTGTTAGCAGGATAGACCCTTGTAAACACACTCCGACAAGGTCTGGCTCTACCACTAAATCGCTTTTCTTAGTGATGTCGCCTCTTTGTCGACCGATGAGATTAAAACATTGGATGGCATCAGACTAAAACCACAGTCTAAGCGCAGAAAATATCGCGATAATGAAACAACAACTTATCCTCTATCTGTCACTGGTCATAAAGTGCTGATAAAGTTTTATAATGAGATTTTCAACCCACAAACAGGCTTCCTCATATCAAGTCACTACGGAGTAATGAGGAAGTTCTGAACCTCGTTGTTCACATTGAATTTTTCTACCGAAGATAACACAATTCTTCTGAGTAAACAGTTCATTGTGTTTGTACGTGTGTCAGTGCTGGCCACGAAGCGATTACTTTTTTGCTTTCATGGAAGCGAATGTTGTATACCGTTTCCTTCGAAATCCCTGACTTCGCCTGGCTGAACAGGTGGCACAGGGACTTCAGATGACTAGTAACTCAAACCTTTTGGTGTAATTTTGCGCTTCGGAGGGATTACAAATGCGGAAAAGAAGAAAAATGTTGAAAATGTACTGCTATTTTTAAGAATGTAAGTGAATAGAATTTCCAAATTTGTAGAACTGAATTCTAGGAATTCATTTCGTTATAACTAGCTTGGTAGAAGCACATATCTAAATGGATGAAACTGGTATTAGGGTGTGGAAAAGGCCTATTGATTGCGGAGGTGTTAAAAGTAATAGAAATGTTGTTAATTTTGTCATAAAAGACGGAATACTGTTCCAGTGAGAAAAAGCAAACAAGTTTTTCTCCCTTTTCTCGGTAGAATAGTGATTCAAACTGAAAGAGTACGGAATGGACACCTGGGTTTTTGTTTGAGGGACCGTTAATTATAGAGTGGAGAGCGAGACTCTATACGACGACGTAGCTCTTCGCGGCGACATTCTTGAACAAACGATTCACTGAGCTCCTGCTGCGCCAGAATTGTGTTCAGTCACCAGCGTTCGACGACTTCCTCCCCTATCCTCGTCAGGAGATTTCAGTAGGCCATTAAGGGCCCTTTACACACTCAGATACTTGCACCGATTTGACAGTATAGACAGTGAAACTTCCTGGCAGATTAAAACTGTGTGCCGGACCGAGACTCGAACTCGGGACCTTTGCCTTTCGCAGGCAAGTGCTCTACCATCTGAGCTACCCAAGCACGACTCACGCCCCGTCCTCACAACTTCACTTCTGCCAGTACCTCGTCTCCTACTTTCCAAACTTTACAGAAGCTCTCCTGCGAACCTTTCAGAACTAGCACTCCTGAAAGAAAGGATATTGCGGAGACATGGCTTAGCAACAGCCTGGGGGATGTTTCCAGAATGAGATTTTCACTCTCTGACATTGCTGCGGCCGGAAAAAGATCCCGCAAGAACGGGACCAACGACGACTGAAGAGAATCGTTCAACGTGACAGAAGTTCAAGGCCCACTCGTCTACCCTTCATAACTGCACGACACAACGCTTTACGCCTCGCCTGGGCCCGTAAACACCGCCATTGGACTGTTGATAACTGGAAACATGTTGTCTGGTCGGACGAGTCTTGTTTCAAATTGTATCGAGCGGATGGACGTGTACGGGTATGGAAATAACCTCATGAATCCATGAACCCTACATGTCAGCAGGGGACCGTTCAAGCTGGAGGCCGTGTGCAGTTGGAGTGATACGGGACCCCTGATACGTCTAGATACGACTGTGACGGGTGACACGTACGTAAGCATGCTGTCTGATTACCTGCATCCATTCATGTCCATTGTGGATTCCGACGGACTTGGGCAACTGCAGCAGGACAATGCGACACCCCACAGTTCTAGAATTGCTACAGAGTGGCTCCAGGAACAGTTCGCTGAGTTTAAACACCTCCGCTGGCCACCAAACTCCCCAGACTTGAACATTATTGAGCACATCTGGGACGCCTTGCAACGTGCTGTTCCGAAGAGATCTCCACCCTCTCGTAGTCTTTCGGATTTGTGGACAGCCCTGCAAGATTCATGGTGTCAATTCCCTCCAGCACTACTTCAGACATTAGTCAAGTCCATGCCACGTCGTGTCGCGGCACTTCTAGGTGCTCGCAAGGGTGCTGCACGATATTAGGCAGGTGTACCAGCTTTATTTGGCTCTTCAGTATAGAAACAGCCAAAGTCATATAATTGACTTTTTTATTTAATTTGTGATTAGTTTCGGGATACCTGAACCCATCTTCAAATCGTCCTGTAGGAGAGAGAGTTAACATGAAAATTTATCCAATAAACTATTACAAAAATTACTGAACGTGTATTACAAGATATAGAACGTATCGTAATAAGATACACCTCCAGACAGACAAAACAGTATTTTCTGAAGTAGAATATAAACCATTTCAAGATTATTCATATACATCGAACAAAGTGAACTTTAACCATGAATAGTGACAGAACAAACGTATAACTGACAGCCTACTTCCTCTGCTGCCTCAAGTAAACCTCAGGTATGGTGCGCCCTGTCACGATGTAGAGAATTTCTTTGTCACAAATTCCAGTCATCAAAGATAAAACAGTTAATACAATAAAAGTACAAGTCAACTACTGTACATATTCTCTTTAATTTTTTTTCTTCAAAAAGAGTAGGGCATTTAAAACCAACGATCAGTAAATAGCAGCAACACAAGAGACGTCGTACATAAACAAAAGTCGTATGCTACAGTTCATTATCAATATAAAATAGTGTGGAAAGAAACCAAATTAGTGTGACATTGAAAGATCATTATCAACTTTCGAAATACATCATACTCGTAAAATACTTACCCAAATAAAAACCTAGCAAAATGTATAACTATATAAACGCTTTTAATGACACTTCATAAGCAAATACATAAATTAAAACGATAGGTTGGCTCTACCACTGTAAGGGCCCATAACGGCTCTTACCAACTCGAAGTCTCTTTGCAATCAATTAGTAAAGTACAGATATAAGATACGTTAAATATATGAAGTGTTAAAGCCAAAGGGTAGCGGCCATCTTGGGAAGAGGCAAGGACTGGAACTATTTTATGGCTGACAATGAATGATGATACGTGCAGCTGTAGCATACGACTTTTTTTGTATTTGCCGATTGTGGCACTGTTACTGTTTACTGTTCGATGGTTTTAAATTCCCCTGTTTTAGAAAAAAAAAATTAAAGAGCGTAAGTGTGGTGGTTGACTTGTACTTTTATTGTATTAATTGTTTTGTCCCTGATGACTGGAAGTTGTGATACAGAAATTCCCTACATCCTAATAGGCCGACCCCTACCGGAGGTGCCGGCCGGAGTGGCCGAGCGGTTCTAGGCTCTACAGTCTGGAACCGCGCGAGCGCTACGGTCGCAGGTTCGAATCCTGCCTCGAGCATGGATGTGTGTGATGTCCTCAGGTTAGTTAGGTTTTAAGTAGTTCTAAGTTATAGGGGACTGATGACCACAGCAGTTAAGCCCAGTAGTGCTCAGAGCCATTTGAACCTACCTGAGGTTTCCTTGTGGCAGCGGAGGAAGTAGGCTATCAGTTATATGTTTGTTCTGTCACTGTTAAGTGACCTTTTTAGACGTATATGTATAATCTTGACATGGTTTGTATCCTATTTCGGTAAATCCTGTTTTTTCTGCCTGGTTCGTGTATCCTGTTGCGGTACGTTCTGTATCTTGTTATATACACTCAGTAACTTTTGTAACAGCTTATTGGATAAATTGTGATTTTAACATTCAGTCCTACAAGACGATCTGATAGTGGGTTCATGTAACCCGAAACTCGTCATCAACTAAATAAAAAAGAGTGAGTTTTGTAAGTTTGGCTGCGTCTGTATCGAACTACTTGTTGACGGTCACCAGTAAGTCTCACAACGAAAAGGGGTTTCGAACGTGAAAAACTAGAACCTACTCTTTGTCCTGGAGATATTTCCCCTCATCATTACTAAGACCTGCCGATAACCTTGACAGACAGCGACAGGAAATAGTGTTAATGGAATTCGTGAAGATGCGAACAGAGAAGAGTTGTTTGGTTTGAGCGCCGGCGGAGTGTCGCTGTTTGTGCCGGTCTGGGCTTGCTGCACTCTCTATCAGTCGGGGTCAAGGAGCGCCGGGGCTTCTCCTGTCGTCGCTCAACGCTCCCACGATCTGCGCACCAAGTCAGTTCTTGCAATGCGCGCAGCCTGCGCGCCGAACTGTCGTCTATTTCTGTGTGCGCTCTCTGCCGACACAGCCAACGAGAGTGCTTCACACCTGTTGAACACAGACCTATCTTGCTGGCTGGTGGAGAGCCGTGATTAGGATTTACAGACTATAAGATGAAACTGTGGTGGAGACCCTACAAGGGGAAATTTTCATACAAAATCTAAAAATAGCAATTTACAGCAGTTTTTTGACTTACGAGCGTAAAAATCAGCATTATTTAATTCTACGAAATTTTGGTATACGATTTATTATTTAATGACTTGATGATATTAAAAAGATATTGAACTCCTAAAGATATTCAAAACCATTTATTCACATCGCTATGAACAACTATATTTTTTAACAAAAGGGACAGTAAATTAGTATTTTAACTACAACAAATAAGCAGATAAGACACCAAAAGAAATGTAACACGCAAGCAAATTTTACCTATATTAAATTCAGATACAATGTCATCAGCGAGTAAAGATATCCGAAAATGATTGTCGACATGAAGTAAATGTTTTTATGATGAAAGGAGATACGAAAGAGGAACGTAATCCGCTCCAAACCGCAAAAATTACGTTTAACATCATATTAAAAATTTTGGCTATTTTACCAATTATGTGTGACGCGTTTGACCGTTCGCCACTGGCAATTTGGCGTGAGGGAAAGCGTGGTTCGAGAGGCGAATCACTGCTGACTTAGTCGTATCAGCGGCCCGCCAAAAAATTCAGAGCAATGGATGTAAGGTCCGTCCAAAATGCTCGGAAGTTGCCCCTTGACCTAACTATAAACAACAGATGTGAGTTCGGCTAGTCAGTTGTTAACAGGTAGTGTTATGGTGCTTGTGTCGCAAACCGCAGTTGAGCATTATCTGTAAATCAAGTGTTCAAGACATTCTCCAGTAAGTTTTGAGAAAGACAGAAGTTTGTGCCAAATTTGTCCCGCACAGTTTGACTCCCTAGTAAAAATGATGACGCGTGGAGCCCTGGCGCAACTTGAAATACACAATGCGGACAGTTCTTTTCACTTCGCTTTTATCTGTTTTTCACTAATCCAGTCTCGAACGTTATTGGACTGACAGGGCACAAAAATAATTATGTCAACGTCTTTTACGAGGGCCCGCACTACGGTATTAAAACAAAGACGTTTCCTGGCATAATTTTTATAGTGAAGGCCCTAGGCTGCCACCTGCATGTTAACACGGGCCTATGTTGTTGTACAGTTACAAGAGTTTCGCAGAGCTTAGTGTCAGTTGTCACTGATGGTAAGATATACTGAATTGTTAGGTAATGACATGTTCCCCTCCTCTGAACACAACCAGGGACACCAGAAGAATCCTGAAGATAATTCCAGCAGAAACGTCGAAACCTCATTCTACAGTTGAGCAGGGACTCAGCGATCATAAAGCGGTTACTGCATCGATGATTTCAGCCGTAAATAGAAATATTAAAAAAGGTAGGAAGATATTTCTGTTTAGCAAAAGTGACAAAAAGCAGATTACAGAGTACCTGACGGCTCAACACAAAAGTTTTATCTCAAGTACAGATAGTGTTGAGGATCAGTGGACAAAGTTCAAAACCATCGTACAATATGCGTTAAATGAGTATGTGCCAAGCAAGATCGTAAGAGATGGAAAAGAGCCACCGTGGTACAACAACCGAGTTAGAAAACTGCTGCGGAAGCAAAGGGAACTTCACAGCAAACATAAACATAGCCAAAGCCTTGCAGACAAACAAAAATTACGCGAAGCGAAATGTAGTGTGAGGAGGGCTATACGAGAGGCGTTCAATGAATTCGAAAGTAAAGTTCTATGCACTGACTTGGCAGAAAATCCTAAGAAATTTTGGTCCTATGTCAAAGTAGTAGGTGGATCAAAACAAAATGTCCAGACACTCTGTGACCAAAATGGTACTGAAACAGAGGATGACAGACTAAAAGCCGAAATACTAAATGTCTTTTTCCAAAGCTGTTTCACAGAGGAAGACTGCACTGTAGTTCCTTCTCTAGATTGTCGCACAGATGACAAAATGGTAGATATCGAAATAGACGACAGAGGGATAGAGAAACAATTAAAATGGCTCAAAACAGGGAAGGCCGCTGGATCTGATGGGATACCAGTTCGATTTTACACAGAGTACGCGAAGGAACTTGCCCCACTTCTTGCAGCGGTGTACCGTAGGTCTCTAGAAGAGCGTAGCGTTCCAAAGGATTGGAAAAGGGCACAGGTCATCCCCGTTTTCAAGAAGGGACGTCGAACAGATGTGCAGAACTATAGACCTATACCTCTAACGTCGATCAGTTGTAGAATTTTGGAACACGTATTATGTTCGAGTATAATGACTTTCCTGGAGACTAGAAATCTACTCTGTAGGAATCAGCATGGCTTTCGAAAAAGACGGTCGTGTGAAACCCAGCTCGCCCTATTCGTCCACGAGACTCAGAGGGCCATAGACACGGGTTCACAGGTAGATGCCGTGTTTATTGACTTCCGCAAGGCGTTCGATACAGTTCCCCACAGTCGTTTAATGAACAAAGTAAGAGCATATGGACTATCAGACCAATTGTGTGATTGGATTGAAGAGTTCGTAGATAACAGAACGCAGCATGTCATTCTCAATGGAGAGAAGTCATCCGAAGTAAGAGTGATTTCAGGTGTGCCGCAGTCATTCTCAATGGAGAGAAGTCATCCGAAGTAAGAGTGATTTCAGGTGTGCCGCAGGGAAGTGTCATAGGACCGTTGCTATTCACAATATACATAAATGACCTTGTGGATGACATCGGAAGTTCACTGAGGCTTTTTGCAGATGATGCTGTGGTGTATGGAGAGGTTGTAACAATGGAAAATTGTACTGAAATGCAGGAGGATCTGCAGCGAATTGACGCGTGGTGCAGAGAATGGCAATTGAATCTCAATGTAGACAAGTGTAATGTGCTGCGAATACATAGAAAGAAAGATCCTTTATCATTTAGCTACAATATAGCAGGTGAGCAACGAGAAGCAGTTAATTCCATAAATTATCTGGGAGTACGCATTAGGAGTGATTTAAAATGGAATGATCATATAAAGTTGATCGTCGGTAAAGCAGATGCCAGACTGAGATTCATTGGAAGAATCCTAAGGAAATGCAATCCGAAAACAAAGGAAGTAGGTTACAGTACGTCTGTTTGCCCACTGGTTGAATACTGCTCAGCAGTGTGGGATCCGTACCAGATAGGGTTGATAGAAGAGATAGAGAAGGTCCAACGGAGAGCAGCGCGCTTCGTTACAGGATCATATAGTAATCGCGAAAGCGTTACGGAGGTGATAGATAAACTCCAGCGGAAGACTCTGCAGGAGCGACGCTCAGTAGCTCGGTACGGGCTTTTGTTGGAGTTTCGAGAACATACCTTCACCGAAGAGTCAAGCAGCATATTGCTCCCTCCTACGTATATCTCGCGAAGAGACCATGAGGATAAAATCAGAGAGATTAGAGCCCACACAGAGGCATACCGACAATCTTCTTTCCACGAACAATACGAGACTGGAATAGATGGGAGAACCGATAGAGGTACTCAGGGTACCCTCCGCCACACACCGTCAGGTGGCTTGCGGAGTATGGATGTAGATGTACAATTTTGAAGAGCAATACGAGGCTGCCTAACAATTCTCAGGATTGTACCATCAACGTTGTATGGTTCTTTCTTCACAGGCCATTATCAAGACTTAGCTATACGAGGGGCATTCAGTAAGTAATGCAACATACTCATTTTCTGAAAGCAGGGTGGTTTTATTCAGGATTCCAGTACACCACAGTGTTCTCCACTCTTTTGGCTAAAAAACCATGTTTTCACCGTGATCTCCGTTCAGTGTGACGGTCTTACGCCATCTTACTGGGAGGGCCTGTGTGGCCACATGTACCACTCTACTGGTCGACGTCGGAGTCAACGTCTTGCTGGACCAATAACCTCCCCCTCATCCACGTACTGCTTCCCGGGGAGTGCATCCTCCACTGGGCCAAACAGATGGAAGTCGGAAGGTGCGAGATCCAGGCTGTAGGATGGTTGAGGAAGAACAGTCAAATGAAGTTCTGTGAGATCCTCTATGGTGCGCAGACTTGTGTCAAGCACTGTGTTATCATGGAGAAGGAGAAGTTCGTTTCCTTGTTTTTATTCAATTTTTCTGACTTTTCAGGAGTCACAGCTGTGTACGGCCGATCGCCCAGCAAGCGGGAGCTCGGACAGGGTTGCACGACCTTGTTGCGATAATGATAGACGCTTCGCCCAATGACTCACCGTGCTTTTGTTCACTGCCACGTCTCCTTAGACATTCAGCAAGCGTCTTTGAATATGTGCCACGCTCTGGTTTTCCGCCGAAAGAAACTCAGACCTTTCTGCTTACAGCCGCCATTTTCAAGGCTACGTATAGCGCCATACCTGTTGGAAATTCATGAAACTACAGGGGCTGAAGCGGTAATATTCCACGATGTTTCACAACAAATTCCGCATTTTTTAACCGAAACTGGCCGAGAAAAAAATGTGTTGCTTTAAGTATTGAAAGCCACTCGATCGTTTCATATTGCTGCATGCTTCATTCTGTGACTGAAGTATTATCATGCTGAACTTACATAGATAGAGCTTCAAACAACTGTCATCCTGTGACTGGACTTCTGTATTTTCAAAGAAGAGGTATAAAGTTAGTGCTCAGCGCCCGATGTACAAGGAGGCACATGGAGCACTAGTTCGGAATGAGTGAGTGCACGCGCGGCTTTCCGGGCGGGAGGAAGCGCCGATCCCCGGCAGGAATTCGCCTGGCGGATTTGTGTCGAGGTCCGGTGAATCGGCCAGTCTGTGGATGGCTTTTAGACGGTTTTAAATCTGCCTCGGCAAATGCGGGCTGGTTCCCCTTATTCCGCCTCAGCTGCACTATGTCGGCGATTGCTGCACAAACAAGTTCTCCACGTACGCGTACACCACCATTACTCTACCACGCAAACATAGGGGTTACACCACTCGTCGTGAGACGTTCCCTGGAGGTCCACCGGGGGCCAAACCGCACAATAACCCTGGGTTCGGTGTGTGGCGGCGGAGGGGTGAAGTGGACTGCGGTAGTCGCCGTGGGGTTGCGGACCACTGCGGCTGCGGCGGGGACGGAGCCTCTTCGCCGTTTCTAGGTCCACGTTTAACATAACATAACATAGCATAACATGAGTCGCTTACCACTGCGCCACCTGATGGGTGAGACAGAGTAACGAAAAGCTTATAACATCGGTTTTAGCTTCCAATCAGGGTCAAGAACAAGAGGTAAAAAGGCTGTTATTGATATTTCAGCCCCCTAGATTCCACCCCCCCCCCCCGCCCCCTCCTCAAATCAGGGAGTCCTATTTGGAGCGCATTTTGTTTACGTTACTGCCTGTAATTACAGAGATGCCTATGCCCTAGGTTGCTAGCGATGTCTCACTCCCACAGCATCCAGACTGCAACTGTAAGATGCAGGACTACTCACTGAATTTCTACCACAATTAGTACAGCAGCAGATAGCGCTTTATGAAACTACAATACACAATGAAAACCATTCGCGGCATTTTAACCGCAGTGCTGTCAATGCTGCTATGTGCAGGTAGGACATGAAGCCAAAGAGGATATTTATTTATTTGTCCTGCTAAGATTAAAAGGTAAAGCTATCCGAAGGTTGGTTTGAAGACCACAGTGCATTACAAGGCATGCTCCTATTACGGGTGGTAAACCGTTGACTTCCTTTGATCTTTGAACTAACTTATCCAGCCAGTTATAGGAGGATCTACAATTTAAGGTAGAATCCTGAACTTGATTTTATCACTGAAACAGTAATTGCCAGAGAGGAGTGACAGAGAAAAATCGTAAGACCGAACGGTGATCAAACCGAAGACCTGCGGATCCGTTGCTACAGAACCATCGAGTCACACCACGGTAAGATTATGGCAACAATCACAAAAAAATCCTGGCAATATTGTAACCAGAAAAAACAGAAGAAACACAGTTTCTGTTCGTTCGTGAACAGCAGAACAACAAGGATAAATAACAGAAAGATACTGTAAATGTAAACTACAGTGGACGTTAGTGACAGGGTGGGAGAAGGAGACAGCGGAATGTATGAAGCACAAGTAATCAGCACAGGGAAAGAATGTGGTGTGACTGACAGATGGAAAGAGAAGGAAGAGTAAATGAGAGAAGATGTAAGAAATACTTTCATACTGAGGTTCGCAAAAATGAAGCGCTGCAGTTTTTACTCGAATGGAAAGGATATTGAACTAAGCGTAGAGTGCAGAGTAGCTTCTTCCTTAAGCAGACACTAGCAACAAAGAAGAATTTAGCGTGTGTTTTTCACTTTAATAAACAGAGATGAAAGAAGCGAAATGTGAGAGATAAAGAACAGTAGGACTAAATGGGAATCAAACCGAAGACTTCTGGATCCCTACTCTGCCAGTTTACACAGAGCCCGTCATGGACGGACACAGCTAGGATACTATTAGTCCAACAAAATATCATCGTACCTGGAAATAAGGGCGGCTCGGTGTGCTTATCCTGAGTGGTATTTCACAAGGCGACACGGAACCACTTGATAGTACACTGAGGGGACAAAAGCCACGGGCTGCCTCCTAATAGGGCCTCCTTTTGCCCGGCATAGGGCAGCAGCTCCACGTGGCATGGACTCAACAAGTCGGTGGAAGTCCCACGCAGAAATATTGGATTAATGCTCCCTCTACTGCCGTCCATAATTGCGGAAGTATTGGCAGTGCAGGATTTTGTGCAAGAACTGGCCTCTCCATTATGTTCCGTAAATGTTCGATGGGATTCACGTCGAGCGATCCAGTGGCCAAATTGTTCACCCGAATTGTCCAGAATGTTCTTCAAATCAATCGCTAACTGCTGTGGCCTTGTGACATGCCATCCATAAAAAATACATCGTTCTTTCGGAACATTACCATTTCCAGTCAATGGTGGATTTAATTACACCAGAGGACCCAGTCCATCCCATATAAACACAGCCCACGCCATTATGGAGCCACCACCAGCTTGGGCAGTCCCTTTTTGACGACTTGAGTCCATCGCTTTGGTGGGGTCTGCGCCAAACTTGAGCCCTACCGTCAGCTCTTACCAACTTAAATGGGGATTCATCTGACCAGGCCACGGTTTTCCACTCTTCTAGGGTCCAGAAGATATGGCCACGAGGTCAGGAGAGGCTCTGCAGGCGATATCGCGCTGTTAGCAAATACACCCGCGTCGGTCGTCTGCTGCTATGGTCCACTAACGTCAAATTTCGCCACCCTGTCTGACTCGAATACATTCGTCGTACATCCATTAATTGATTTCTGCAGTTATTTCACTCGGTGTCGTGCATCTGTTAGCTCTGACAACTCTACGCAAAATGCTGCTCTCGGTCGTTAAGTGAAGGTCGTCGGCCAGTTTGTTGCCCGTGGTGAGAGGAAATGCCTCGGATCACCCTCGACACTGTGGATCTAGGAATACTGAATTCCCTAACGATTTCCGAAATGGAATGTTCCATGCGTCTCGCTTCAATTACCATTCCGCGTTCAAAGTCTGTTAATTCCCGTCTTGCAACCATAATCAAGTCGAAAGTCTTTTCACGTGTCTCACCTCATTACAAATGACAGCTTCGCCAATGGATCACACTTTTATGATTCAAATGGCTCTGAGCACTATGGGACTTAACATCTGAGGTCATCAGTCCCCTAGAACTTAGAACTACTTAAACCTAACTAACCTAAGGACATCACACACATCCATGCCCGAGGCAGGATTCGAACCTGCGACCGTAGCGGTTGCGCGGTTTCAGACTGTGACGCCTAGAACTGCTCGGCCACACCGGCCGGCGACTACACTTTTATACCTTGTGTACGCGACACTACCGCCCTCTGTATATGTCTTGAATTGTCTTGAAATCACTCACAGTGACGCGCTTTCCGTAGTCACCACAGTTCTTGTTCACTGTGACGTCACAGCGTGTTTCCAGAAACGCCCACGGAAGACCGAGTGCAATAATATTGTGGTGGGGTAGTAATGGAGTGAGACATTCTGTTGAGCTTATCATGATATGACAGGTGCTTCATCTCGGATGCCGCGTACTGGGGTGCATGCGCAGTCAGCAGCCTATGAAGTAAACACGGCGTATGGTAGTCAAATAACATGTCTAGACGGAAGCATCCTAACTGGGTGTGTGAAGCACTGACATGATCAAATAGACAAATGCCGCTGACGTACAGCACACAGTCTCTTAGGTCAACATATGACGCACGAATCGCTGTTGGCAGTACTCAGGTTCGAAGGCGCATGATACAGCTCGGCACCAGCCGCACCATGTCGGTCAGACATCATTGTTGAGAATTCTTTTTTCTCTGATAATTAGAAAAAATAAACTTGTAACTTAGTTCAATTAGTAAGGTAAGTTGACTTGTATGTTGGCGAAAGTCGTAATAACCATAAACAAGCTAGTAAGGTGATCTACTTGTGCAGATTTGTTAACTCGATGGTCAGCAAGTAACAGGCCCAGTTACCTTGCAGCAAGTCTACGCTTACTGTACCGCCCTCTTTGAGCGGCGGGCAAGCAGTATGGAGGCCACATGATCTTCAAGGCTGGCCGTATTTTGCCGGGCACGCCTTGTACGGCGAAAATTCATCTCGTTGATATGTGTCTCCTCCCAGTCTGTCACTGCCTCAGCTACATTTTGTATTCGAACAGCCTTTGTTCACCCGTCACCGGAGTCGAGGGAGCGCACGCTAGGTCGATGGCGATCTTCCTCAACACGGAAGAATACAAATGTTCAAATGTGTGTGAAGTCTTATGGGACTTAACTGCTGAGGTCATCAGTCCCTAAGCTTACACACTACATAACCTAAATTATCCTAAGGACAACCTCCGCCGGGAGCAGCCTCACAGTCGATGACTGCAGCGCCTGAGACCGCTCGGCTAATCCCGCGCGGCGGAAGAATACAGAACTTCCGTCTGGTTGGCAAGGGAAGAGAGGCAGCCTATAATTTCGCATCAGAGGATACTACATTTATACTCCGCAAGCCACCTAACTATTAGTAATAGAGGAGTTTTGTTATTTTGGTACCAAAACAACTACCCATTGCCGAAGCAGAGAGATATAAAATGCCGGCTAGCAATAGCAAGAAAAATATTTCTGAGAAAGACAAAATTATTAACATCGAATATAAATTTAAATATGAGGAAGTCTTTTATGAAGTTTTGCATAGAGTGTAGTCTAGTGCGGAAGTAAAACGTGGACGATAAACAGTTCATACAGGAAGAGCATAAGCATATGCAAGATTTGATTTCGTGGGGGGAGGGGGGTTCAACAATTGGACATCGTAATAAGGTAGAACAAAAAAATGCAAATGGACTATTGATTGGACATGGCCTCTTCAAGGTACCATCCCCGCATTCGCCTAGAGTGAGCTGGGAGACCACGGAAACCCAAAATTGTATGGCTGCCTCTGGGTCTGAAACCGGATCTTCAGAATGCGGTCTTAGAACATTAGGCACTACCAGGTGAAAATTATAGGTTTTCGTGAAACCACAGATTAGAAACGTTTATGTTCAAAAGTGGTACTTATTAACAGTAATGACTATGAAATTAAATTAAGTGGGCTACTGTACGAAATTAACCGAATTCTGCCGACACACAGGCTTACTGATTTCGGCTGTAGCTTATAAAAGTTTTCTCGACAGTTTGGTCCCTTTTTTCTGATCGGTACTTGTCGGTAGAAACCGGAAGTCGTCGTGTCGTTTCTGATCTGAGGTCCCTGCTAATTCTGGCAATCAGCTGAATAATTGTGTTAGAACAGGACTAATTTAATCTCATCCTCAGTACTAGAGATAAATGGTTCAAATGGGTCTAAGCACTATGGGACTTAACACCTGAGATCATCAGTCCCCTAGAACTTAGAACTACTTAAACCTAACTAACCTAAGGACATCTCACTCATCCATGCCCGAGGCAGTATTCGAACCTGCGACCTAGCGGTCGCGCGGTTCCACACTGAAGCACCTAGAACCGCTCGGCCACATCGGCCGGCTACTAGAGATAAGCACCACATTTGAATGTGAACGTATCTATAACATGCTATCACGAAACATTGTGACTTTCACGCCTTCCACGCTACATCAGAAAACGCCAGTTGTTTCACTTTCCGATAAACAGCTGTTTCGTAGTCATAAAACGGATCTGAAAATTGGCCAATTTGACGAAGAAATTTCTAAAAGAGAAGTTGTAGAGCAGTAAAATGTGTTTTCAAAAAGTCAAGTTGGTCAGTAAATATCATCACTTACGTTTAATGGAAATCGCTTGGTTAACTTTTTACTTTCCATTCCATTTCTTTTCGCAATATTCACTCATTTATTTATCAGTGCAATCATTCTTTAGGTTTTTTTGCTAAGCTGTCGAAAATGTATGCTTTCTGTCGGGTCTTTTATTGATCACTGCTAAATCTGGCAGTGGAGGAGACATCAGTCGTCAACTGATCATTGTTTGGTTACGTTCGTCAGTGGAAGCCAGCGTGACGTGTGAATGCTTTATTTGTAGTGGACGTGATATGAGCGGCTGTATATGACACAGTGAATGAAAAAGGGATACAAATGTTTATCGAGAGGATTAAGACAAGAAAGGATAGCAAGCATGTTGTTTTGGTAAAGTGTACCACTATTGTTGTTCATGAAATGTGCGAGATATCTTATTGGAAGGGTCATGATGCTAGAACGGGTACAGTAGAAAATGAGTCTCACATTTATCGATCATCAGTTCAAAACTTTTACTATAAAAGAAACTGTTTATTTTGTGGTGAAGCAGCATCACAGAATTACATGAAAAACGAAGTGAAGAAACTGTTTTTTTATTTTTATTTTTTTATTCTGATCTTGTCGTTCCAAGGCATTTTCGAAATCTGTGATGGAAATTGCGACAAATCTGAATAATGTCTGGGGATCTCAAAAAAAATTTCGAGTAGAGCACGTCGAAGGAAAGGATTTTCAAATCTGTTGTTGCAATTCACACTAGCACGTCGAAGATCTTGCTGTTGAAGGTAAATGGTAACTGAACGAAAGGTTTTTACAAATCTTTTGTTGCAATTCACAATAGCGTTGAACGATCAAAAGATGATAGTGAATTTCAATGGCAAGCATTTGGAAGCAAATGATGTTTGAATGGCAGCTCGCACTCTAAGACTTTTGAAGAATTATAATGAATACTTCGCTCTGACAAGTGACGAGACGACACAAAAACGACTGTTCCAAACGTTATATGAAGATTTGTTATAGTTGGTGAACCAACCTGACGCAGAGTGCACAAACCATCTGGAACTGCCAAACTTCCGATTCTGTGTAACATGATGACCAGGGATTTGTTTCGGATTGACCTCATCTGTATATGCTGGCCAGCTGCCCACAATGATGTAGTTACGCAGAGATGAGGACTCTTACACAGGATATAGCAGCTTGGAGAGCTTTTGTCTTCAACTACCAACGTTTTACTCTTATCCAAAGTTGTGACGACTTCATTCCACTGTACACGACAGCGTGTGATGTGGAAGAATACTTGCTAGGTAACGGAAAGGAACTCCTTAGAAGAAACACCGCAAACTTGTCAACAATATGTTCACCAACAGCCAGGTTAGTGTAAGCGGTACACCATGGAAAAAAGAGTAGCGACGTGTTTTGTTTCCGCGACTTCGACAAGCTTCCACCGATTTATAATTTTTGCAACACTTCCTACAAGTAAAGTGAAAGTAAGAATTCTATTTCTCTATATAAAATG
The DNA here is from genome assembly GCF_021461385.2 of Schistocerca piceifrons. Taxonomy (NCBI): domain Eukaryota; kingdom Metazoa; phylum Arthropoda; class Insecta; order Orthoptera; family Acrididae; genus Schistocerca; species Schistocerca piceifrons. The sequence goes on along the minus strand of NC_060139.1, from coordinate 314,045,698 downwards.
GCTGTCCTCAGTGATGGAAGCAAAGCTACAGGCACGCACAGCACCAGTGTGGCCTTCATTCGCCTGTTTTACGGGACGCGTCTCCAAGTCCAGCGAGACTCTAACCTGCAAACCTCACTTGCACGAGTTCCTTAGACGTTGTGATCCTCTTGGCAACACTTTCGGTGTACTTTGATTGAAATATTAGGCCAGCGAATAGGCAGATGGCCAGAAAATTTACACCATACTCGTCTGACATTATTAAGGCCCTGCGGTCTCCAGTTAGATAAGTGTACATAAGTGTCATACAGCGATGAAAGCCTGACATCATAATTCAAGGAGCCTTCACAAGGGCCACAAAGTCAGCGTAATTGTCCTCCCAAAGTATCCTCTACGAACACAGCGTCTCCGAGGTCGCGATGAAGTGGTGATTTTCCCGTATGACCATTTCACAAGTGTAACGTGAATATCAGGAATCCGGTAAAACATCAAATCTCCGAGATCGCTGCGGCCTGAAAAAAATCCTGCAAGAACGGTATCAATGACGACTGAAGAGAATCGTTCAACGAGACTGAAGTGCAACCCTTTCGCAAATTACTGCAGTTTTCAGTGCTAGGCCATCAGCCAGTGTCAGAGTGGGAATAATTCAACGGAACATCATCGATACGCGCTTTCGGAGCCGAAGGCCCAGTCGTATACCATTGATGACTGCGCGACACAAAGCTTTACGCCTCGCCTGGGCCCGTCAACACCGGCATTGGACTGTTGATGACTGGAAACATGTTGTCTGGTCGGGCTAATCTAGTTTCAAATTGTATCGAATGGATGGACGTGTAGGGGTATCGAGGCAATCTCATGAATCCATGAAACCTGCATGCCAGCAGGGGCTGTTCAAGCGGGTGGTGTGGGAGTGAGTGATATGGGACCCCTGATACGTCTAGATAGGACTCTGACAGGTGACACGTTCGTAAGCATCCTGTCCGATCACCTGCACCCGTTCATGTCCACTGTGCATTCCGACGGACTTCGGAAATTCCAGCAGAACAAAGCGACACTCCACATTCCAGAATTACTACAGAGTGGCTCCAGGAACACTCTTCTGGGTTTAAACACTTCCGCTGGCCACTAAACCTACCAGACATGAACATTATTGAGCACATCTGGGAAGCCTTGCAATGTGCTGTTCAGAAGATATTCCACCCCCTCGCGCTCTTACCAATTTACGGACAGCCCTGCAGAATTCATCGTGTCAATTCCCTCCAGCTTTACTTCAGACACTAGTCGAGTCCATGTCACGTCATGTTGCGGGACTTCTACGTGCTCGTCGGGGCTCTACACGATATTAGTCAGGTGTACCAGTTTCTTTGGCTCTTCAGTGCATTACCTGCTTTCTGAGTAGGAGAGAGGCAGTTATACAGAAACCGAAGAAGGGTGTGTTGGGCAAATAGGATGAACCTCAAGGATTGTCAGTACACGTGTGCGCGTAGACTTCTGAAGGAAGGAAGGAGAGAAAATTGGAGTTTAACGTCTCGTTTACAGCGACGTCATTAGTGACGGCTGAGAAGCTCGGGTTACTATAGGATAGAGAAGAAAATTGGCCGCGCCATTTTCACAGGAATCATCCAGCATTTGTGTGGAGTGGCTTAGCCAAATCACAGAAAACTTAAATCAGAATGGCCGGAGGCAGGTTTCAAGCGTCATCCTCCCGTCCCGTCCAGTGTGCTAAGCACTGCGCCACCTCGATCGGTAGACTGGTGAGAAAACGTGGCCCACGATGTAGTCTGCTGCCTTTAAAGGATCTCAGTCATATGCATAGTACAGTCTTATCTGACCTTACTTTATGATTTTCCGATAGGCATGGAACTCAAGTGACTTCTATTTCACGAGAATCTGGAATGTCAACCTACATCTTGACAATAAATTACTGCAATTGTTTTCAACATAACAGAGTCCTTGCATGTTCCAGCCGATAGGTAACATGTTAGCTACATTGATAATACATCAACGTATATCGGATATTTACCGAGATGTGTATTTATTATAAGTAGTTGCCCCAAGCTTGATGTCTTTGTTGTATATGTCAACCAAAAGCAGGCCTCTCATTCAAGTCCCAGGATTCTCGAAGCTTTCCCTTTTACCTCACCCCCCACCCCTGGCCCTACCTCATTCCACTTCCCCCACCCCCACTTCATTTTCCTGATATATATATATATATATATATATATATATATATATATATATATATATATGCCAGCCGCTTAGGCCTTAGCGAGATTGTTACGTCAATTGAAACTACAAGTTAGTACAAGCCCGAAGCAAGTGGTCTGCTGACATGATGTAAGCCAAAGTATGATTATGTGTATCCTGAATTGCAACCGCTACTATCCCTATCACCCACGGAGGCCATTTTGAACATCCGTTTTGGCGTGGATGCGACGTAGCTCTGTATTGTGTTCCGGGAGGGTTTGTTGTCCTTGCGTGCACACTGTCCATTTCTGGGCACATGTTCGTAGGACTTCTTTTCCTTCATTTACAGTCAGAAATCCGTCCCTCAAGTCCTACGAACATGTGCCCAGAAATGGACAGTGTGCACGCAAGGACAGCAAACCCTCCCGGAACACAATACAGAGCTACGTCGCATCCACGCCAAAACGGATGTTCAAAATGGCCTCCGTGGGTGATAGGGATAGTAGCGGTTGCAATTCAGGATACACATAATCATACTTTGGCTTACATCATGTCAGCAGACCACTTGCTTCAGGCTTGTAGTAGGGTTCGTCTCAATATCCTGTAGAACCTTTAGCAGAAATAAAAATAAATTTTGTCCTCTTACAGCAACTTGTAGTTTCAGTTGACATAACAATCTCGCTAAGGCCTAAGCGGCATTATACACTAAGTGATCAAAATTATCCGCACACCCCCAAAAACATACGTTTTTCGTATCAGGTGCTTTTTGCTGCCATCTACTGCTAGGTACTCCATATCAGCGACCTCAGTAGTCATTAGACATCGTAAGAGAGCAGAGTGGGGCGTTCCGCGGAACTCACTGACTTCGAACGTGGTCAGGTAATTGGGTGTCACTTGTGTCATACGTCTCTACACGAGACTTCCACTCTCCTAAACATCCCTAGGACCACTGTTTCCGATGTGATGGTGAAGTGGAAACGTAAAGGGACATGTACAGGCACAAAAGCATACAGGCCGACCTCGTCTGTTGACTGACAGACACCGCCGACAGTTGAATAGTATCGTAATGTGTAATAGGCAGACATCTATCCAGACCATCACACATTAATTCCAAATTTCATCAGAATCCACTGCAAGTACTATGACAGTTAGGCGGGAGGTGAGAAAACTTGGATTTCATGGTCGAGCGGCTGCTCATAAGCCAAACGACGCCCCCGCTTGGCGTAAGGACCGTAAACGCTGGGAGATTGAACAGTGGAAAAACGTTGTGTGGAGTGACGAATCACGGTACACAGTGTGGCGATCCGATGGCAGGGTGTGGGTATGGTGAATGCCCGATGAACGTCATCTGCCAGCGTATGTAGCGCCAACAGTAAAATTCGAAGGCGGTGGTGTTACGCTGTGGTCGTGTTTTTTTATGAAGGGGGCTTGCACCCCTTGTTGTTTTTCATGGCACTATCACAGCACAGGCCTACATTGATGTTTAAAGCACCTTCTTGGATCCCACTGTTACAGAGAAATTCGGGGATGGCGACTGTATCTTTCAACACGATAGAGCACCTGTTCATAATGCACGGCCTGTGGTGTAGTGGTTACACGACAATAACATCCATAACTGACCTGCACGGAGTCCTGACCTGAGTCCTATAAAACACCTTTGGGATGTTGTGGAACGCCGACTTCGTGCCAGGCCTCACCGACCGACATCGGTACCTCTCCTTAGAGCAGCACTCCGTAAAGAATGGGCTGCCATTCTCCAAGAAACCTTCCAGCACCTGACTGAACGTATGCCTGCAGGAATGGAAGTTGTCATCAAGGCTAAGGGTGGGCCAACACCATACTGAATTCCAGCATTACCGATGGAGGGGGCCACGAACTTGTAAGTCACTTTCAGCCAGGTGTCCGGATGATTTTGATCACATAGTGTACGTATTTGAAATTAAGTAGAACGAAGCATGGGGCGTTAGGACGATGTATCTGCAGCTTACGACTGTGTGCCAGACCTCATTCGAACCTGGTCTTCTTTCATCCGCGAACGATACACTTTCCGACTGAATCATCCACGCACCGCTCTTGACCCGTCTCTCACTTTCAACCGACCGGTATCTTACTTCTACTTTCAAAACGCGTCACGTGCATTTGTGACTACGTTGTTGGGTGAACATTCCAGAGGAACATTTCCTGAAAGAATCTCGCGCTCTGCAGCTGAGTGTAAAATTACAAATTTAAACAGTTCGCTAACCAAATGGTTCAAATGGCTCTGAGCACTATCGGACTTAACATCTGAGATCATCGGTCCCCTAGCACTTAGAACTACTTAAACCTAACTAACCTAAGGACATCACACACATCCATGCCCGAGGCAGGATTCGAACCTGTGACCGTAGCGGCCGCGCGGTTTCGGAGTGAAGCGCCTAGAACCGCTCGACCACTCCGGCCGGCGTGCGCTAAACAGTGGAAGTTGTTTTATAATCCAACATTCATGTTCCAGGGATATCAGTTTCGACATTGCTAAGATCCTTAACACGGTCCTCGCGCCTTTGCAATACACACTAGTGGAAATTAAAATTGCTACACCACGAAGATGACGTGCTACAGACGCGAAATTTAACCGACAGGAAGAAGATGCTGTGATATGCAAATGAGTAGCTTTTCAGAGCATTCAGACAAGGTTGGCGCCGGAGGCGACACCTACATAGTGCTCACATGAGGAAAGTTTCCAACCGATTTCTCATACACAAACAGCAGTTGACCGGCGCTGCCTGGTGAAACGTTGTTGTGATGCCTTGTGTAAGGAGGAGAAATGCGTACCATCACGTTTCCGACTTTGATAAAGGTCGGATTGTAGCCTATCGCGATTGCGGTTTATCGTATCACGACATTGCTGCTCGCGTTGGTCGAGATCCAATGACTGTTAGCAGAACATGGAACCGGTGGGTTCAGGAGGGTAATATGGAACGCCGTGTTGGATGCCAACGGCCTCGTATCACTAGCAGTCGAGATGACAGGCATCTTATCCGCATGACTGTAGCGGATCGTGCAGCCACGTCTCGATCAATGAGTCAACAGATCGGGACGTTTGCAAGACAACAACCATCTGCACGAACAGTTCGACGACGTTTGCAGCAGCATGGACTATCAGCTCGAAGACCATGGCTGCGTTTGCCCTTGACGCTGCATCACAGACAGGAGCGCCTGCGATGGTGTATTCAACGACGAATCTGGGTGGACGAATGGTAAAACGTCATTTTTTTCGCATGAATCCATGTTCTGTTTACAGCATCATGATTGTCGCATCCGTGTTTGGCGACATCGCGCTGAGCGCACATTGGAAGCGTGTATTCGTCATCGCCATACTGGCGTATCAGCCGGCGTGATGGTATGGGGTGCCATTGGTTACACGTCTCGGTCACCTCTTGTTCGCATTGACGGCACTTTGAACAGTGGCCGTTACATTTCAGATGTGTTACGACCCGTGGCTCTACCCTTCATTTGATCCCTGCGAAACCCTACGTTTCAGCAGGATAATGCACGACCGCATGTTGCAGGTCCTGTGCGGGCCTTTCTGGATACAGAAAATGTTCGACTGCTGCCCTGGCCAGCACATTCTCCAGATCTCTCACCAATTGAAAACGTCTGGGCAATGGTGGCCGAGCAACTGGCTCGTCACAATACGCCAGTCACTACTCTTGATGAACTGTGGTATGGTGTTGAAGCTGCATGGGCAGCTGTACATGTACACGCCATCCAAGCTCTGTTTGACTAAATGCCCAGGCGTATCAAGGCCGTTATGACGGCCAGAGGTGGTTGTTCTGGGTACTGATTTCTCAGGATCTATGCACCCAAATTGCGTGAAAATGTAGTCACATGTCAGTTCTAGTATAATATATTTGTCCAACGAATACCCGTTTATCATCTGTATTTCTTCTTGGTGTAGCAATTTTAATGGCCAGTAGTGTACAATGCAGCTTTGAGTTTTTTCGCCTTTACGTTTTATTTCGCTTTATTTTTATCTGTTTTTCCTATATTGACATTTCCAGTTATGTAAGTTAATGCAAATGTGTAGGAGAAACATTCCTGTGATTTTCGAATACGCTATTAATGGTATGCTGCTTGGTTTGTGAGACTACAACCCAGTGCCTCACTCATGTTTCAGCTACTTGATTACAAGAGTTTAAAAACATTTTTTTGTAACTGTATGTATTTATGAATTTCGTGAGTAATCTGTGTTTATGAAAATGTAATATATGCTGAAAGAACAAGTAATAAATAATTACGTCAAATCATTAAAGTAAACACAGCAGCAATGTCAAGGAAATTTATATTGTACGAAACACAAAGAATATTTCATGAAACAATAACATCGTTGACGCGAGTGCGCGCAGTCATGGAAGTGAGGGCAGAGTTGAGTTGCGAAGCATCTGTGGTACATGGTACAGATGTGTGCGTTGGAGATTGTGCTGGAAATGTTGTTATAATAGGTGGCAAGCAAAATATAAGTGAGCGAGCACATATATGGGCACAATATATGGTCGCTAGAGGGTTTTGGAATCAATGAAGAACATTGTCTTGCTCAAAATTTTTCAAACTCCTCGCTATTCAGGAAGACCCTAATGCCAATAATGAATTTTATAATAAGCATGACATCGCACCACAATCAATTCATCACAAAGTAAGATCCAGCCAATATTTTTATAGCTGTTTAATAGTAACTTTTTTGGAGCATTAGAGTATGTTTAGTCAAAGTATGAATGTTTCGAGTGAAACTAAAGTCGTTAACGATCAGCAGGATCCTAACCTCCTGACCCTTCCGAAAAAGTCACGGACGTAAGAAATAGTCAAAAGAAAACTATAAGTTAAAGTTATAGTTGATTTTCAATCAAGTTATTATTGAAATAAAAATCAGCAGTTACTATAGTTGTCCATATAGTGCTGCACTACTACTGCACACAATCAGTTGCAACTAAAAGTGATTTAAATGCAGTTCATACTTCTATGACAAAAGTATGCTGGCTCTTTTGTAACCAAACTAATTTTACGATTTTCTGTTGTGTTCTGTAAGTGATAATATGTGCATATGTTTACGTGACGTTAGTATCGATGAAGTAATTAAATCTGACCACGATTCTGCAAACATGCAAAGAGAGAGCGTTTCTGGGAAGTGTTGCTAGTTATTGCATATTACTAGTTTTCATAATTGTAATTAACATCATTGCATTCCAAATATCTTCTTTAGTGTTCATGTCACACGTGTTTTCTACATCTAAGCTCGTGCGGGTGAGTTTTGTTCTGTTACCGCATTATCATTCTCGCCCAGTATTTGCGTGATTTAAAAGTCATTTACCAAATTTAACTTTTGCTCGTTTTGATGATGGCGACCGTTTTTATCCTGCAGTCTAATTTTATTCATACAGTTTTGGTATACAAAATTGTAGCTAAGTATAGTGAAACTCTAGCTTACTACCTTTTTTATATATATATACATTTAGATCGTTGCTGTGGTGTCACCGCCAGACACCACACTTGCGAGGTGGTAGCCTTTAAATCGGCCGCGGTCCGTTAGTATACGTCGGACCCGCGTGTCGCCACTATCAGTGATTGCAGACCGAGCGCCGCCACACGGCAGGTCTAGAGAGACTTCCTAGCACTCGCCCCAGTTGTACAACCGACTTTGCTAGCGATGGTTCACTGACAAAATACGCTCTCAGTTGCCGAGATGATAGTTAGCATAGCCTTCAGCTACGTCGTTTGCTACGACCCAGCAAGGCGCCATTACCAGTTACTATTGATACTGTAAAACATGTACCGTCAAGAGCGACGTTCACCATTAATAGATTAAAGTTAAGTATTCCACCAGCTACGTCCGTTTTTTCTAAATTCTAATTTCCTTGTCCTGTTCCAGACCTCACGCCAGCCTGCGTGAGCTAAAACGCGTGCCTTTCGGCTTCCTCTAATAACTCGGTGTTGGCTCTCCTGCCAACCCACAACAGTTGCTGTACACAGTAAACACTCCCGTGACAATGATCAGGCTGCAACTATCTATATTCTATCGGTAAGCATTGATCTTCGGATTCGATGCTTTGGTTCGATTAATTACGGAACATTGCGTACACGTCTGACAAAAACATTTTTGTACACCGGAGACTCGGACACATCGATTAAATGACATGGCATGGAACGAGCACGTGAGGAGTGAATGGCCGACTACGGGTTACTGGGAGACTCCTGAGGAGGTGTAACTCACCGATAGACGTGACAGCTTGACCGCACCCTTCTTGGGTGCTGATACAGTGCTTGACAACCCTACAGGTTCGTATGAAACGAAGACGTCGAAACATTCCACAGTTACGCCGGTAGATTTACCGATCTGTTCGATCAATACGAGAGTGTTATAGAAAAGCTCCATAAGCTTACATGGGAATCCTGATGCGAACAAAGACGATCTTTTCTCAGCACGTTATTAAGAAAATTTACAGCGCCAGAATCTGCGACAGACTGCAGGTGCGTTCTGCTGTCTCCGCCGTTCAGCTGGCCGAAGAACGAAATAATGGGGATTACAGCTGGTACAGAGGCATAAAGGCAACAATTTTTCTTCTCAATTCATTTGCAAGTGGCACAGGAATTAGAAATGACTAACAATGGCACAAAATACCCTTCGCATTGCACTGTGCAATAGCTCGCATAATATGTAGATGTAGGTGCAGATGTAGATTATAGTCTACTCTAAAGAGAGCTTTGCGCTTGTAGGCTTCTGCGTCCCAGTACTGAAATCTATTCTATCTAACCGGTTGCAAATAGAATTTAAAATTCTTTAACTAGTTTTTAACGCCAACTAGGGGTGCCTTCTTCAGAAGAAACTGTTACCTAGCCTCTTCAACGCATCCTGAATCCCATAAAAAAATCCCTTTTCAACTCAGCCAGCCATAGAGTTGTTTCCACACCACTGTCCACCAAGAATCTTGCAAACTGAAATTAATCTGTTAAAAACCATTGCAGTTAATAACGAATATAAGCCGACTATAGTAGATAAAATCTTCAGAAATAAGACCAAAGCCAGAATTACCACTCTCAGCACTCCTTTGAATAATGAAGTTGACGAAAAGGAAAAATATTTTTCCATTCCGTTTATAGGGTCAGTAGCTTACGGGATACAGCGATTACTCAGGAACAAATATAACTGCAGTGTAGCCTTTTCTACTAACAACAGCTTGCATAGCAGCCTTATACACAATTTAAAATCAGAACGGTCTCCCCTTCAGAACTCAGGAATCTATAAAATCAGTTGTGACACATGTAAAGCATGTTACATAGGCCAAACAGGTCGTGCTTTCTCTACTAGATACAAGGAGCACCTTTAAGGGAAAAATGGTTCTAACATTCATAACACAACCTTTGCCGACCACAAACCTATCGAAATTCATGACATCGAAATTTTGCACTGTGGAAGAAAAGGTTTTAGGCTAAACATTTTGGAAGAGTTACAGATCTTCAAACATCTTTCTCTGTATGATGGCCTCATATTAAATGAACAACTGCAGTCGCATAATAAAAATTTTTTCAATGGCTTCAAGCCTTTACTTAAAGATGTCTGATAGCTAATGTTGGTTATACGCTTCCCTTTTAGGCCCTTAAATACTGTTTTCCTCTCCCTTGCTTTTATTATTTACGTCCTGTTAATTTGTCAGTCACTATTATATTAATTTCGTATAGATGTCGTTAAACATTTGTAAATTCTGCTACTAGATGGCGCGAGCTGTATCATGCTAACGTCGTCATTTGCTACGGCTCGCTCGCGCAGTCCTGTTACTCACTCGTGTCCTATACCACTGTAGTGCCCTTAGTGGCATATTTGTATATTGTTTTAAAATTTTGAATGTACCTATGTATTCAGGTGGGAAATGTTTTAATTGTGGTTTTAATGTTTTGACTAGAGCGATGTCGCTCAAATTTCCTTTTAACCACATATGAGTATTTTTATACAATTTAATTTGTGAAAGTGTTTGTTCTAATGCCTACCAGCTATTAATGAACCTTCCTGTGATATTGTTAGGTAAGGCAACAGTTTTTTCTGAAGAAGGCGCCCGTAGTAGGCGTTGAAAACCAGTTAAAGAATTTTAAATTCTATTTGCCACTGGTTGGCTGGATATTTGTGACATTGTTTGTGATTAATGTCCTGTTTAGAGCTTGAAGGATAACACAATTGTATAATCATGTGCCTTTCATTCTAGTATCTTCTTTCTCCGTACAAAGCTTGGCTATGTTTTGTGTATTACGATGCATGCTCTCTCTTGAAATGTAAACATGCCCAGCTGATGTGGTAACAGGACTGTACGATACAAATATGGCTGTTTCCACAGTCTTGGCCAAGGAATGACTCTTATCAACATCTTTTCGCGGAACCGGCGCTATCTCCCTTCTGACGTTGGCAGTTCTCGGTGTTTGTTTCAGCGTTTTGATCCTCCGCCGACCCTCCCAAGCCGCGTAAACACAGCCTCGCTATCCTCTCTGGACGCGCTTTGAATTTGCCGTCCGCAGATCGTGGTCGTGCGGTAGCGTTCTCGCTTCCCGCGCCCGGGTTCCCGGGTTCGATTCCCGGCGGGGTCAGGGATTTTCTCTGCCTCGTGATGACTGGGTGTTGTGTGATGTCCTTAGGTTAGTTATGTTTAAGTAGTTCTAAGTTCTAGGGGACTGATGACCGTAGATGTTAAGTCCCATAGTGCTCAGAGCCGTTTTTTGAATTTGCCGTGGGTGTAAGAAGCCGAGAGTCATAACAGTTAAAAAGTCGATTTTTTACTCAGATTAGCACGTTTTCGTCGCGTGACCGTAGAAGGGGATCCTGTGCCAGTCATATTGTGTGAATAGTGGTGAATAAGATGATAGGAAGAGCAATGGCTTGAGTGTGCCTATGAGACTAACAGCCGCTGACCAGCTGATAGCGGGTTTTACCCCACCGTAGGCCTGCGCGTGGGTCTTTAATGGTATGTCTTCTTTTGTCAGTATCCAAGGGTGATACTGGCCACGGATTAATTGGCCTAAGACTTATTTTTTAAATTTTATAACAAGAGAAGAATGTATATTTCACACACATTTCTGTTACTGAGATTCGTGAAACTCCATAGCGTGGTGGTACTGGACCCATGGTAGCTAGCTCGAGTCCTGATGACAGAAGAAATTTTTGTCGCTTATCACGATAGCATGCGCAAATGTAGTGGGTCAGATCCCAACCATCGCTATAGCGTGTCACTGCTGTTATGGTCTTCAGTCGAAAACCTGGGTTTATCTACCTTTCCACTTGTGTAGAGTTCTTCATGTCTGCATTACTACTGCAACCCATATCCATTCCAACCTGCTTACTACATTCAAGCCTTGGTTTCCCTCTACAATTTCGACCCCTACACTTCCATCAACTAACTGACGGTTTTTTGATAACTCAGGATGTGTTCTATCAATCTGTCCCTTCTTTTACTCTAGTCTGGCTACAAATTTATTTTCTCCCTGTATAGATTCAGTAACTCCTCATTACTTATCTGATCTACCGATCTAATGTTCAACATAGTGCTGTAGCACAACATTTCAAAAGCTTCCTGTCTGAACTGTTCATAACCCATGTTTCACTTACATACAAAGCTACACTCCATATAAAAACCTGCAGAAAAGGCTCGCTAACCATTAAAATAATATTCGATGGTGACAAAGTTAACTCTTTCAGAAAGGCTTTTCTAACGTCTCGTGGAGTGAATAAACGTGTTACTGCTGGCAGTTATAATTCAGGCATACGGCAACTGCGAATTCAGCTTCCTCCTTTGTGCTATTGCATAGGTCCAGGTTATATCTCGACACTGCGTTTAAGCATTTTGCTATTATTCTAGGCTTACACCATAATAACACAAAATCAACACTTACCTACATAATACATTAACACTTCCTACCAGGTACGACGAAATCAACAGGCAACTCGACCATGGGCGGAATAATACACTACTGGCCATTAAAGTTGCTACACCACGAAGAAATGCAGATGATAAACGGGTATTTATTGGACAAATATATTATACTAGAACTGACATGTGATTACATTTTCAAGCAATTTGAGTGCATAGATCCTGAGAAATCAGTACCAAGAACAACCACCTCTGGCCGTAATAACGGCCTTGATACGCCTGGGCATTGAGTCAAACAGAGCTTGGATGGCGTGTACCGGTACAGCTGCCCATGTAGCTTCAACACGATACCACAGTTCATCAAGAGTAGTGACTGGCATATTGTGACGAGCCAGTTGCTCGGCCACCATTGACCAGACGTTTTCAGTTGGTGAGAGATCTGGAGAATGTGCTGGCCAGGGCAGCAGTCGAACATTTTCTGTATCCAGAAAGGCTCGTTCAAGACCTGCAACATGCGGTCGTGCATTATCCTGCTGAAATGTAGTGTTTCGCAGGGATCGAATGAAGGGTAGAGCCACGGGTCGTAACATACCTGAGATGTAACGTCCACTGTTCAAAGTGCCGTCAATGCGAACAAGAGGTGACCGAGACGTGTAACCAATGGCACCCCATACCCTCACGCCGGGTGATACGCCAGTATGGCGATGACGAATACACGCTTCCAATGTGCGCTCACCGCGAAGTCGCCAAACACGAATGCGACCGTCAAGATGCTGTAAACAAAACCTGGATTCATCCGAAAAACTGACTTTTTGCCATTCGTGCACCCAGGTTCATCGTTGAGTACACCATCGCAGGCGCTCCTGTCTGTGATGCAGCGTCAAGGGTAACCGCAGCCATGGTCTCCGAGCTGAGAGTCCATGCTGCTGCAAACGTCGTCGAACTGTTCGTGCAGATGGTTGTTGTCTTGCAAACGTCCCCATCTGCTGACTCAGGGATTGAGACGTGGCTGCACGATGCGTTACAGCCATGCGGATAAGATGCCTGTCATCTCGACTGCTAGTGATACGAGGCCTTTGGTATCCAGCGCGGCGCTCCGTATTACCCTCCTGGAACCACCGATTCCATATTCTAATAACAGTCATTGGATCTGGACCACCGCGAGCAGCAATGTCGCGATACGATAAACCGCAGTCGCGATATGCTACAATCCGACCTTTATCAAAGTCGGAAACGTGATGGTACGCATTTCTCCTCCTTACACGAGGCATCACAACAACGTTTCACCAGGCAGCGCCGGTCAACTGCTGTTTGTGTATGACAAATCGGTTGGAAACTTTCCTCATGTCAGCACGTTGTAGGTGTCGCCACCGGCACCACCGTTGTGTGAATGTTCTGAAAAGCTAATCATTTGCATATCACAGCATCTTCTTCCTGTCGGTTAAATTTCGCGTCTGTAGCACGTTATCTTCGTGGTATAGCAATTTTAATGGCCAGTAGTGTAATATGTCCCTCATCGGCCAATTACGTGTATAACAGTGATTTTATTTACACCCAAGTCGAGTCAAATTAGAGACAGTTGCTGTGTTGGACAGAGAGTGCTTCTATTGACACAGCCGGGTGGGATGGTCTGATGTATCACGTGAATGGGATGTCGCCAGGCTCTTACCTGGCCGTCTGCGTGGGTAAGACACGTGACATCCGTGTATTTCATCGCGCCAGATCATGGGTGCTGCAAGCATGGTACACTCCATCTCCAAGGTCTTGCAGCCACTGAGCGTTTTACATGTCAGCACGTCAAGGATGTACAGAGAGTAGCTCGATTCATGGAGAACACCGTCGTCGGCGTTAAATGCCGGTGGTGACTAGACTATCTGATCAAAAATATCCGGACATCCCTATGTAATGTCACTCGAGGCGGAACCGCAGGTATCAAAGGATGCGGGAAATACTGTGTTGTCAGCAGAGCAGGAGTCACACCAGACTGGTCGGTCAGGACAACTCAGAGACTTCAAATGTTGACTAGTCAATGGCTGTCACCTGCGGTCGCAGGTTCGAATCCTGCCTCGGGCATGGATGTGTGTGATGTCCTTAAGTTAGTTAGGTTTAAGTGGTTCTAAGTTCTAGGGGACTGATGACCACAGATGTTAAGTCCCAAAGTGCTGAGACCCATTTGAACAAATCCACTAGTGAAATTTCATCAAGTATAAAGTGACCCAATTCGACTATTGATTATGTTATTATAAAGTGGAAATTCGAAGGAACAATCACTGGCAAACTAAGACGAGGCATACTTATATACTGACGGCCAGGGACGGTCAAGTAGCTGCGCGTAGTGGCCACGCGGTTTGAGGCGCCATGTCACGGATTGCGCGGCCCCTCCCGTCGGAGGTTGGAGTCCTCCCTCGGGCATGGGTGTGTGTGTGTTGTTCTTAGCATAATTTAGTTTAATTAGTGTGTAAGTTTAGGGACCGATGACCTCAGCAGTTTGGTGCCTTAGGAATTCACACACATTTGAACATTTGAACTGTCAAGTATTGCGAAATGTGGTTGTAAAAAATGTTGCATGAAATCAGTGGAAGGAATCACTCTTGAATTTCAAAGTAGTACCAGCAGTCCAGCTACCACAATGTCTCTGAGTAGTTACTTAAAAAGAATGGTTTGGTAGAGTAGCTCCTCATAAGCCAAACTTTTCGCAGTCTGCACTAAGCGACGCTTGAGGTGGTGTAAAAGGCAACGCTATTGGACAATGGATGACTGCAAACTAATGATGTGAAGTAATGAATCACGCTATACCCTGTGGAATTTCGATGGAACTATTTGGGTTTACCGAATGCCTGGAGAACGTTACCTGACATCATACATAGCGCTAAAGGTGAATTATGTTGACGTTTTTTCGTGGTTAACGTGTGGTCCCCATGTTCCGTTTAAAACGCTAAATGGGGAAGGATACGAACATATTATTCAGCGCTGTGTTCTGCGTACAGTAGAGGACGACGATGATTATTTGTACCAGCATGACAGTGCGCCGTGGTATGAGGCACCATCTGTGAGGAAATGGTTCGTAGGCAATAAAATTCCTAAAATGAACTGACGTGCCCAGAGTGCAGACTTTAATCCGGTGGCACAGGTTTGGAATGAGTTAGATCGTCGATAATGCCCCGGACTTCAGCGTCCAACAGCACTAACTTCTCAGGTTTCAACTGTCGCGGAAGAATGGGCTGATATTCCTCCAAAGACAGTCGCTCTCCTCATTGAAAGTGTCCTCAGCAGAATTCAAGCCATCATAAAGGCGAAGAATGGATCACGCCATATTAATGTTCAGTAATAGGTGTCCGGATATTTTTATCAGGTGGTGTAAGATACTGACCAACGGTCTTGCCGCTGTAGTAACACCGGTTCCCGTCAGGTCACAGAAGTTAATCGTTGTCGAGGTTGGCTAGCACTTGGATGGGTGACCGTCCGATCTGGCGAGCGCTGTTGACAAGCGGGGCGCACTCAGCCCTTG
Source organism: Schistocerca piceifrons (assembly GCF_021461385.2). Lineage (NCBI taxonomy): Eukaryota > Metazoa > Arthropoda > Insecta > Orthoptera > Acrididae > Schistocerca > Schistocerca piceifrons. The sequence continues at coordinate 314,030,143 of NC_060139.1, read as the reverse complement.
TGAGGCAAATTGAGGAGCAGCTTGATTGGGAAGTAGCGGCTCCGGTCATGAAAACTGAAAACGGCCGAGAGAGCGGTGTGCTGACCGCATGCTCCTCCATAACCGCATCCAGTGACGCCTGAGGTCTGAGGATGACACGGCGGTCGGTAGGTACCGGGCGGAGTTTAGTTTAGTGTAACTAACTGTAGAGTAAAACGCAGTACCTAGACTTTCGTAAGTCACAGTACACATTCGTTCTTACAAAAAGAAACACCCTGAAATTCCACAATTCACCCACGAAATAGCAAGTTGGAGGGGAGAAAAGCCTTTAAGCCGACATTTTGAAAGTATTGTAATGTGTCAGTTACTTTATATTTTAAAATTTTGAATTTTTTTTTTGTTTTTGACTAATTCTTCTCCCAGTTTCCATAAATATTTTAAATTTTTCAGTTAAACTTAACTAAAAATTTAAGTCTTAGTAGTAGGTGTGAATTTCCCCAGTGAATGTCAAGATCAATACTCTGAGGTGCAGGACCTTAACACATACTTTTTAAAGAGATATTGTTGCGTAAGTTACTAAAAGTCAATAAGAATTAACAAAATTTGCATTTCAAAAATAAATTTAATGTGGGCATAAAGTACACTCCCCCCGCCATGGGTGGTGCAAGTGACTGAACGTGCATTTTGTATTTGCGCATCAGTACCTCTCTAAAACGTATATTGTAAAAATAAATTAACAACAATTAATGAATTTTATCTTTTTAATTTTTTTGCGGCGGGTATAAAGTATCCGCCTTACCCCCCCTCGGTAGTGCGCGTTGCGGAAAATGCGTTGGTATTGCTAGGGTTAAACCAGCAGTTTACACAAGAATCTCAAGCAAAATTCATTCTACATCGTAGGGAGGGAAGATCAGACAACATGGAAGCATTTATTTGGTGTGGAGCGCATTTAACTGAAGCTGCAACGCGTGGGTCACCATACAAAGTAAACAGCCCCAATTTACAACTTATTCGCACAAAACATTTATAGAAAATATGTACACGTTATAGAGAACACTTCTGTGACACTTACTGCATCTTCAAGCGATCAGTTTGTGGTAGAAAACCGACTGGTTCTAACTGCACCCGAGTGGCCGGTGAATCAAAGTCATCTACCAGATTCACTTTGCACTGGACTATAAACCTTCCAGAATGTGAAAAACATCAAAACGGTATAAGTGAGGCACACGTTCTTATAATTTAAGTAGTGATAGCGAAGATATTCAACCAATACCTTTTCTAAATGGCTCCTACAATCAAGGGTAAAAAACGCTCGAAAATAACCGAAGAATAAATCATTTGAGAAAGCAAACCTACATTATTCCACAACATTTTAAGACGGCTGCGGAAGACATTACCAACTTCTACGTATTCTCACACAGTGCATGTACCTTCGGACGATCCAAACCCTCAAATGTGTCCATGCCTCTGGCGTCTCTCTCACCAGTGTCGTGACTGCACAAAAGTCTGCTGTCCATGCCAGGACACAGCACCCAGGTAACAGTTACTGTCAACCTTGAGTCAAGGATGCATTACAATCTCTCTGACCAGTGGTTGAGTGTGCAAAACAGAACCAGAGACACGCTACCAGTTACTTTGATACTACCGACAGAATTTTTTTAAAGTATAGCTAGGGGACCCAAACTACTGTTACAGAAAAAAATAGTAAAAGCACGTATTTAGAAAAACGACGGAACGATATATTATACCTTTATAGCGCGTGAGAGCGTAATACTGTTAAAACTGTGAAACGTGTTAGCACGTTAACAGCCAACGTTTTTCAGTTGTCTTCATAACTAATTGCCGCGCGGGGAGCCGTACGGTCTAGGCCGCCTTGTCACGGTTCGCGCGGCTGCTCCCGTCGGAGGTTCGAGTCCTCCCTCGGGCATGGGTGTGTGTGTTGTCCTTAGCGTACGTTAGTTTAAGTTAGATTAAGTAGTGTAGATTAAGTAGTGCGTAAGCCTAGGCACCGATGACCTCAGCAGTTTGGTCCCGTAGTCTTTACCATAAATTTCCAAATTTTTCCGTAACTAATTTCTGTTTTCTGTTGTTTCAGGTAAGCCCTACTTCTCAGACGTGCAGTGATCGAATCCCTCTTCAAATCCAGCAATGGCTCAGCAACATCGAATCACAGCAAGCTGTTGCCAGTGTCCGTGGCTACAAAGCGAATCGGTTTCGATCGCTTCAGAGGCATCCAGAATCAGCCACGTTTAGGTAGACCGTCGCAACAGTTAAAACTGTGTCGGTTAATGACTTACTCGTCCAAAATGACGGTAATATCGCCCCAAGACAGACCGGCGAGTACACAGGTACGACAGAAGCTTCTGTTCACTAATCGAATAACATTCCGAAATTACAAGACTAAAGATATCAACTGTTTATTTTCACTTTATTGGTTACTATGTACAACTGTAAAATTTATTAAGGACTATATGGGGGTGTAATAGAGATTGATTTGACTGCTGGCGGCAAACCGGCCGCAAGCCAGTATTGTGTGGAGGCGGTACACACTTCGGGAATGAACACCCTCGGCGAGGTGTTCTGTGGCACAGGCTGAATCGATAAAAATCGAATGACGAAACAAGCTATATACTGCTGTCCCACGCCATCACCTTTTGGTAGTAGGCAATGCTATGTTTAATGCGTCTTGTTGACTCCCTTTCACATACGTTATCGCATTGCACATGATGTTGCCTGCTAGCTAATTTGGCAGCTACCGGAAAAGCTGTCAATATCGCTTACTCGATATCTATCGGTTCTTCAACTGCTGTCGGTCGCCTCGTCGAGACTTAAGAGTACTTGGTTATTATTATTATTATTATTATTATTATTATTGTTATTATGGGCCTGTAACGTTCAATATGGGATCACCATGAGATGAAAATCGGAACGACAGTCTACGCGTAGTACAGAAGCAATTCCGCATACATTAGACAACGAGAAAAATGATTTTAAGTAATTTTTGACACAGATAAAATCAAGCGTTTGTATGAAATATAACAGGACGATGTAATGTGCACGTTGACTGAGACTGAGATAAACTGATTACTGTTTGACAAGCCGCTGGCTCAGGGACAAGTTTTGTAAAGTATTTACTGACTCTATTCGTGAATACGTTAACGTAAAATATATTTGGACTGGATTAATTGTAAAAAATCAATTTCTTTGCGTCTTCGTCTAAAACTCCTTCGTCATTTCAAGTTAGTTATTTATACACATTCATCATCAGTATTAGTTTTCTACTTTGCGTCTCCATTCATAGTGGTCCATCGCTCGCGTCCAGCACATTATCCATGATCTGAAATCTCTTCCTCCCTCGCCTTCGCTTGCACAAACCGTTCTAAGACTGTTTTTATAGCCCCCTCCTTCTTCCTAAATATATGTCCTATTCACTTTGTTGTACTTCTTCTTATTACACTCTGCAACTGTCTCTGCTTCCCTAATCCTCTCAGCACCTCTACACTTGTCATCCTATTCATCCAACTTATTTCTCAGTTATTCCTAACATCTCAAAGGCTGTAGCCTTGCCCAATCTTTCTTCTGTATTACACACGTTTCAGCAGAATACGGAAGGACACTCCATACAAAACAATTTATAAATATTTTCTTCAAATATTCGTCCACACTGGTACAGAAAGCTCTCCTTTTCTTACAAAATGTCTCTTTCAACTTTCTATCATGGTTTTAATTTCTTCGCTGCACTTTCAGTAGCTATTATTCCGTGACTCTTCTATTTTTAGCTTCAATGACATCCACTATTTCCTGCAATTTTTTTCATCCGTTACTAGAAGAACCATGTTGTCTGCAAATCTGATTCCATATTCTTCTTCCTCCAAGTTCTACCCCTTTGCCATCTTAAAATCAATGGCACATGTGGAGCAATCGTAACAGATCTTTAGAACAGAAAAAACAGCCTTGGTTGCACAAGATAGGTTTATTCAATTTTCACATGTGACGCGTTTCTTCTGTTCTAGGCATCATCAGACAATCAAATGGTTCAAATGGCTCTGAGCACTATGGGACTTAACTTCTGAGGTCATCAGTCCCCTAGAACTTAGAACTACTTAAACCTAACTAACCTACGGACATCACACACACCCATGCCTGAGGCAGGATTCGAACCTGCGACCGTAGCGGTCGCGCGGTTCCAGACTGTAGCGCCTAGAACCGCTCGGCCACTCCGGCCGGCCATCAGACAATCCGGGGAAATAACAAATTGTTGTGTAAGGAAAGGCAATAATAAATGAATAAATTAAAAATAACAGGAGCAAGACATACACCGATTGGACTGTGGAGCACAGGGCCACATGTGTGTTTCAGGGAGTATAAATTTCACTTCATAAAATATTACACCATAGCTGAACTTACCGCTAAAAACTTCTTGCTAATCGTAACCGAGGCGTCAGACGTGATTACGAGTGTCAGAGAACTAGGAGATAACAGCTGAATAGCCACTGTCACTGCTTCATTGCATCACCTAGAAGCAACACGAAACAGATAATGCTAACAGGAAAAAGTAAGCTACTAATGCGTGCAAGGAGTACCTGACCTAGGCGAATAGGTATATTCAGTGAGCAGAAACAACTCACGAGTGCAAAATACACCCATATAATGGCTAGGCTTATACACTTTTGGCACATGACTGGGCACTAATAAGAATAAAGAAACAGCTAAAAATTTTTTGTTAAAAATATGAAGTAACGAAGCCAGGAGCAACGCTAAACAGGAAAACTGTAACGAAGATAGCTTACCCACGAAGAAACTGCCCCATGAACAAAAATATGGTCCATTTACAATATGTGAGCACACGCTGTCACGCCGGCAACTAGACTGCCAATCAAGGGTCAAGGCCCCGTGGAGCCACAGTAGAAAAGACTGACAAGGTGGCGCGCTAAAACTTTAACTAATGGTTAAGAGTTAAATAAAATAGTCAATAAGTAATATAAGTGGAGAACATCGTTTAAAGTCTAGTAGCCGGTATGACAGCGCGTGCTCACAGTATTGTCTTTTTCTTTCATTTGTCATCTAGCGAGCATACGTATTAAGGAGTTGCAATTAGAATAGTCTAAATTTTAAAAGACGTTTACGAAAAATCTAAGCCACGGAACTTATTAAATCTGCAAATTGTCAAATTCGCTCTAGGTAAGTTAAGTGGTAGACTTCACGGATGTAGATAGATTTTCGATCACAGGATCCCACGCTCTTGACATCGAAGATCATTTCCAGAATATGTGTGATGATCTAAGAAATTTTTGTTCTCCACAAAGTTTTCTTGTTGAAATTACCTGTACTGAAACCTAGTTGTTTCATTCCGATTCCGAGAACAAAGAGGAAACAGGCTATGCAAGGGAGACGTTCAGGATGGATTCATCGAAAAAGACCGCAGTTTGCAGGTCACGTAAGAAATCGATGGCGACTTCTAGAGGAATCCCACAGGGGTGATTTCGTAGGCTTGTTCGAACGATGGACTAACGTTACCTTTGCTGGCAAGTTGAAACGTATGTTACGAACAAAGACACAAGCGTTACACACAATGGACGGAGTTGCATCGCTGTTATGCAATGCCACATGTTACTCACATTGACTATCAAGAATGGATAGTGGCGCCACATCTCCCATACAATCCCATACTAAAACCATTTGTATTGTGTCTGTTAGACGATTGAAGGGCAGCTCACGTAGAGAAACAGTTTCGAAATGACAGCGAACTCATTCAATTCGTACGTGGGACAAAATGGTGTATATGATAATTCTTAAGAGTTTTATGTACGTGTTCCGGTGTCGTATAAACAAAAAATGGCTTCAGTGCAGGGAATAGAATGGATAATATTGAAACGCCCTTCGTAAGTCGGCAGGACAGAACAGGTAGTTGGAATTGTGGAAAGGGGCCAGAAGGGGGCTGTCAGTTACACTCAAACACGTATAACTTTATTTAGTTGTCCAAACAGTACAGCAAAAGTTTTGAACTTAGCTATCGGCTGAATAGGCCACACTATCTTATGCCTTAAGGGCACAACCAATTAAATTTACAAACGGCTGAAAGCCATTAACTTAAAACTCATACTCAAAACAGAATATTTAGAAGGCAGAAGGCCTCACGTAAGTAAGTTCTATAACTTGGCTGAAGGGCCAGCAAATCTAACACTTGAAAAGCAAACGTTTAATTTAAAGACGGCTGAAGGCCCATGATTTAAGACTGCAGGTAAAATTAATTAAAAAAAAAACACACAAGGCAGAAGGCCTTATCTTCAATTAGGCTGAAGGCCCCGCACAGTTTGATACTTGAAAGACAAGAACTTTAATTTATAAACGGCTGAAGACCGTTTACTTAAAACAACTAAAATAATTTTTAGTAGGCAGAAGGCCCGAAGCTTTATATCCAAGCAATATTTTACACAGGCTGAAGGCCGAAACAATCTAAGATTTAACAAGTAAGGAGCCTAAATTTTAAAGCGGCTGAAGGCCCATTATTGAAAAACACAACTACAATAAATTTTAAAAAGACAGAAGGCCCAAAGCTTTATCCAAAAGAAATATTTTAAATGAAGCTGAAGGCCCAAACAATGCAAGACTTGACAAGTAAGGAACTTCCACATTTAAAGCGGCTGAAGGCCCGTTATTTAAAACCCAACTAAAATCATACAAATTTAAACCATCGGCTATAAGCCATTAAAATCACAATCAAACTCCAATAAGAAAAAGCAGTATAGCCAGCGGCGCTCAGAAGTTTCCGGGGGTCGGTCTGCACTTGAAATATTAACGTTCGCTTAGGCGAGACAGGTAGTCGGCTCAACTATATCCGATCCGCCGGCAACCCAACCAAGAGACAGTCAACGGACCCACCGACAAGACGACTCGCTTTCCACTCGACCAGTGCACAAGGAACTCCAAAGCCAAAACGAGAAAAAGCGTAGTCGCCCACAACCAAGTGTGCATAAGCTGTCAAAACTACACACACAGCGACAACACAGTAAGGAAAGGACACTGCCTGAATTTTACATCAGCGGCCAGGGCAGGTAACCGGAACGCTAACGGCCATAAGGCAGAAAATTCCGCTGGTGCACTTGGACTTCAAATAACCAAAATACAGGTAAACTCCACCGGATAGTGGCCAAACTGTCACCAACTCGAACACTCGCTGTTGCTCACGGGAATACCCCCAACAGCCAACCACGAAAACCAACGGCACAATGTGAACAGTCGGTCTTCGGTAATTAAATCACCACTCAACTTTGATATCCTGGGTCAGTGAACGCCGTAGCACTCAGAACAGCTCCCACACACTCCGACACTGCGTAGAGACCGCCAGCGGGCCCGGCCCACTGCGCCGCGCGGAGATTTCCTGGCTGATCCGCACCAACCGACCGACTCACTGCCAGTACGCCGTCAACATTTAAAACAAGTTGCCAGTGGAAATGACACCAACTACACACACAGTTTGACAAACACTCGCACGAGGACTGGACTTGAACGACACTAAGTAGTGGCTGTGCAATCACGAAGACAAATCGGTAGTCGATTCACACACACACAGCCAACCCATAAGCGATCAGCGAGCCAATTCACGTCGTCCGGTAGGACGACCGAACGACAATCCACGATGACCGTCCCAACTCAAGTGATGTGTGGTGGCAACGGTCGGGCGAGCCATGGACATGCAGGCCTCACTGCTGCTCCAACCTGACAGAACCAGTGCCGCGTTCCAGCTCCCCGACTGGCAGGTCCAAACCACACTCCTGGCGCGTTCCAACTGACTCCACGACAGACGACAACGGGAAGTAATAGCAGTGCAGCAAAGATAACACATGAGGGCTATATCGACAGGCGCTGCTGCTGTCGCTCTCCGGCAGACAAAGCAGCAACTCAGTGACAACAGACATTGAAACTAACATAACGAGGTGGGAGCACGCAAAAAAACGGGATGTAAAATAAGTGATGGCACGAGAGCGAGCCAAGCACGGCTCAAATACAGGGTGTTACAAAAAGGTACGGCCAAACTTTCAGGAAACATTCCTCACACACAAATAAAGAAAAGATGTTATGTGGGCATGTGTCCGGAAACGCTTAATTTCCATGTTAGAGCTCATTTTAGTTTCGTCAGTATGTACTGTACTTCCTCGATTCACCGCCAGTTGGCCCAATTGAAGAAAGGTAATGTTGACTTCGGTGCTTGTGTTGACATGCGACTCATTGCTCTACAGTACTAGCATCAAGCACATCAGTACGTAGCTTCAACAGGTTAGTGTTCATCACGAACGTGGTTTTGCAGTCAGTGCAATGTTTACAAATGCGGCGTTGGCAGATGCCCATTTGATGTATGGATTAGCACGGGGCAATAGCCGTGGCGCGGTACGTTTGTATCCAGACAGATTTCCAGAACGAAGGTGTCCCGACAGGAAGACGTTCGAAGCAATTGATCGGCGTCTTAGGGAGCACTGAACATTCCAGCCTATGACTCGCGACTGGGGAAGACCTAGAACGACGAGGACACCTGCAATGGACGAGGCAATTCTTCGTGCAGTTGACGATAACCCTAATGTCAGCGTCAGAGAAGTTGCTGCTGTACAAGGTAACGTTGACCACGTCACTGTATGGAGAGTGATACGGGAGAACCAGTTGTTTCCGTACCATGTACAGCGTGTGCAGGCACTATCAGCAGCTGATTGGCCTCCACGGGTACACTTCTGCGAATGGTTCATCCAACAATGTGTCAATCCTCATTTCAGTGCAAATGTTCTCTTTACGGATGAGGCTTCATTCCGACGTGATCAAATTGTAAATTTTCACAATCAACATGCGTGGGCTCACAAGAATCCACACGAAATTGTGCAATCACGTCATCAACACAGATTTTCTGTGAACGTTTGGGCAGGCATTGTTGGTGATGTCTTGATTGGGCCCCATGTTCTTCCACCTACGCTCAATGGAGCACGTTATCATGATTTCATACGGGACACTCTACCTGTGCTGCTAGAACATGTGCCTTTACAAGTACGACACAACATGTGGTTCATGCGCGATGGAGCTCCTGCACATTTCAGTCGAAGTGGTCGTACGCTTCTCAACAACAGATTCGGTGACCGATGGATTGGTAGAGGCGGACCAATTCCATGGCCTCCACGCTCTCCTGACCTCAACCCTCTTGATTTTCATTTATGGGGGCATTTGAAAGCTCTTGTCTACGCAACCCCGGTACCAAATGCAGAGACTCTTCATGCTCGTATTGTGGACGGCTGTGATACAATACGCTATTCTCCAGGGCTGCATCAGCGCATCAGGGATTCCATGCGACGGAGGGTGGATGCATGTATCCTCGCTAACGGAGGACATTTTGAACATTTCCTGTAACAAAGTGTTTGAAGTCACGCTGGTACGTTCTGTTGCTGTGTGTTTCCAATCCACGATTAATGTGATTTGAAGAGGAGTAATAAAATAAGCTCTACCATGGAAAGTAAGCGTTTCCGGACACATGTCCACACAACATATTTTCTTTATTTGTGTGTGAGGTATGTTTCCTGAAAGTTTGGCCGTATCTTTTTGTAACACCCCGTATATTAAGTGACTTTTCCAAAGGACGAAACCTTCTAACTATAGCGTTTAATGAAACCTTCTGCCTATAGCGTTTAATGTTCATAGTGTTTACGTTTACCGAGCTACATGTTGATTGTGAGTCACTTCACGGCCACACACACACACACACACACACACACACACACACACACACACACACAAGACGCAAGCGTGCGCGCGCTCGCAGTGTGCCTCACCACCCACCATCCCTTCGTCCCCACCCTAACATACCACTCTACTTTCACCTCCTACAGCTCCCATGATCCCTCAGTCAGTCTTATAGCATATGTATGTACATGGTCCACTCTCGTTAATGTGACTACTGCCTATGTTCGTTAACGTACGATAACCACTCTCAGACTGCAGGGGGTGGTAGCCTACTAGCAGTTCAGGATATACGAAATGTGTCGCGTGCAGTCGTTGTTGTAAGGCGGAATCGGAACGATTTACCTAACATGCAAAACGGAATGATGGGAGCTTTTCCAAGTCGGTTGCGTTTGTAAACTGTTCGCGGGTCGCCGTCGTTGAAGTATTCCGTGCTCCGCAAAATGGCTCTATCCAAAACTGGCACTTTGGTAACTGTGGTGCGCCATTGGCCAAAGATGACAGGGGTGGACGACGACTGGGTATACCTGTACGTGCGAACAGATGGGCAACTGTTAAGCAAGTGCCCGCCCAGATGAACGAAGGCGCTACCAACAGTGTCTCCTCAACGAACGTCCAGCGAATGTTGCTGAGTATGGGCCTCCACAGCAGGCGCCTGTTTCATATTCCCTTATTGACTGCTGTTCATCGACGACGAAGGCTGAAATTCGCACCCAAGTACAGCAACCGGACGCCCACTGAGCGGCTTTTTCAGATGAATCACATTTTATTCTTCATCGGGCAGATGACCGTTGACGTGAAACGTCTGAAAGCGAACACCTTGCAACAATCGCCGGAAGGATCCTGGCCGGAGGAGGGAGCGTTATGACCTGGGAAATGTTTTCATGGCGTTCCCTGGGTAATCTCATCTTTGTGGAAGACACAATAAATCAATACAAGTATGTATCTATACTTGGGGACCTTGTCCATCCCTACATGCAGTTTATCTTTCCTCGGCGCTGTGGTATCTACCAGCAGGACAATACTTCCGTGGTTCTAAGAGCACCACGATGAGTTTGCCGTAATCCTCTGGCTACCAAAGTCCCCGGACTTAAATCCAATCGAGAATTTTTGGGACCTCCTCGATCGGACTGTTCGCGTCACGGATCCTCAACGGAGAAACCTAGCACAGTTGGCCACAGCACTGTAATTGGCGTGGCTCCACATCTCTGTCGGTACCTCCCGGAACATCACTGACTCTGAAAATGCTGAAAAAGGTGGTTACTCACGCATTTCACATGCGGTGCACGTTAATGCGACTGGACAGTGTCAGTAGTTTCCTCCAGGATCTATGTTCTTGTTGTTATATTCGTACTATCCAAAACCAGAAGTAGCTAAACGAGCGCTGTGAAATCTGCAACAATCCGACGCCTGGAGTTCATTAGCATCGATCATTCACCATTCTCATCGTGCAGTCCCGATTTGGCCCCATCCGATTTTCATCTCTTTCCAAAACTTAAAGAAGACCTTCGAGAATTTCACTTCGATAGCGGTGAAGCCGTGTAAGCAGAGGTGAGGTTGTGGCTCCATCAATACAGTCAAACATTCTTCAGTCACGGTATCAACAAATTGGTCTCTGTTTGGGAGAAATTTGTTCGTCGCCAGGGTAGCTATATTGAGAAATAAATATGTAGGCTTGAAGAATAAAGATGTAGAATGTTAATAATCTTTGTTTTACTTAAAAAGCTTTAAGAATTGAGGCATAAAAAATTCGGAGCCATTACTTTTCAGCACGTCGTCGTATTCCGAAAATGGCAGAAACATTGCATATGTTACAAAGGTGATGGTGCTCAAAAGATCTGGGTAAAAAGTAGTAATTTTAATTAATACACTCCTGGAAATGGAAATAAGAACACCGTGAATTCATTGTCCCAGGAAGGGGAAACTTTATTGACACATTCCTGGGGTCAGATACATCACATGATCACACTGACAGAACCACAGGCACATAGACACAGGCAACAGAGCATGCACAATGTCGGCACTAGTACAGTGTATATCCACCTTTCGCAGCAATGCAGGCTGCTATTCTCCCATGGAGACGATCGTAGAGATGCTGGATGTAGTCCTGTGGAACGGCTTGCCATGCCATTTCCACCTGGTGCCTCAGTTGGACCAGCGTTCGTGCTGGACGTGCAGACCGCGTGAGACGACGCTTCATCCAGTCCCAAACATGCTCAATGGGGGACAGATCCGGAGATCTTGCTGGCCAGGGTAGTTGACTTACACCTTCTAGAGCACGTTGGGTGGCACGGGATACATGCGGACGTGCATTGTCCTGTTGGAACAGCAAGTTCCCTTGCCGGTCTAGGAATGGTAGAACGATGGGTTCGATGACGGTTTGGATGTACTGTGCACTATTCAGTGTCCCCTCGACGATCACCAGTGGTGTACGGCCAGTGTAGGAGATCGCTCCCCACACCATGATGCCGGGTGTTGGCCCTGTGTGCCTCGGTCGTATGCAGTCCTGATTGTGGCACTCACCTGCACGGCGCCAAACACGCATACGACCATCATTGGCACCAAGGCAGAAGCGACTCTCATCGCTGAAGACGACACGTCTCCATTCGTCCCTCCATTCACGCCTGTCGCGACACCACTGGAGGCGGGCTGCACGATGTTGGGGCGCGAGCGGAAGACGGCCTAACGGCGTGCGGGACCGTAGCCCAGCTTCATGGAGACGGTTGCGAATGGTCCTCGCCGATACACCAGGAGCAACAGTGTCCCTAATTTGCTGGGAAGTGGCGGTGCGGTACCCTACGGCACTGCGTAGGATCCTACGGTCTTGGCGTGCATCCGTGCGTCGCTGCGGTCCGGTCCCAGGTCGACGGGCACGTGCACCTTCCGCCGACCACTGGCGACAACATCGATGTACTGTGGAGACCTCACGCCCCACGTGTTGAGCAATTCGGCGGTACGTCCACCCGGCCTCCCGCATGCCCACTATACGCCCTCGCTCAAAGTCCGTCAACTGCACATACGGTTCACGTCCACGTTGTCGCGGCATGCTACCAGTGTTAAAGACTGCGATGGAGCTCCGTATGCCACGGCAAACTGGCTGACACTGACGGCGGCGGTGCACAAATGCTGCGCAGCTAGCGCCATTCGACGGCCAACACCGCGGTTCCTGGAGTGTCCGCTGTGCCGTGCGTGTGATCATTGCTTGTACAGCCCTCTCGCAGTGTCCGGAGCAAGTATGGTGGGTCTGACACACCGGTGTCAATGTGTTCTTTTTTCCATTTCCAGGAGTGTATATCCCGGAAACTTTCTTGTACCAGCTCGTAGATGCGCTGAACACTGTTGTCTTCCACGTTGGAAACTATCATTACGGTGTCGATATCGATGGGTGTTCGATTAAGACACAAAAGAGTGACAGACATGGGCTACGAGTGGGAACTGATCTAAATCAATCAGGAAAGTTGAAAATTAGTCCCAGTCCGGGATTCGAATCCGGATCTCCTTCTTATTAGGCAAATGCTCTGACTACTGCGCCATCCGGACACAATGGTCAATGCAACTGCACGGACTAATGTAGCATGCCTCTCCCAGACCCAGATTCTCAACTTACCCACACACTACTAACGTGTATGTAATACACTACTAGCCATTAAAATTGCTACACCACGAAGATGACGTGCTACAGACGCGTAATTTAACCGACAGGAAGAAGATGCTGTGATATGCAAATGATTAGTTTTTCACAGCATTCACAAAAGGTTGGCGCCGGTGGCGACATCTGCAACGTGCTGACATGAGAAAAGTTTCCAACCGATTTCTCAGGTGACCGGCGTTGCCTGGTGAAACGTTGTTGTAATGTCTCGTGTAAGGAGGAGAAATGCGTACCATCACGTTTCCGACTTTGCTAAAGGTCGGATTGTAGCCTATCGCGATTGCGGTTTATCGTATCGCGACATTGCTGCTCGCGTTGGTCGAGATCCAATGACTGTTAGCAGAATATGGAATCGGTGGGTTCAGGAGGGTAAGACGGAATGCCGTGCTGGATCCCAAAGGCCTCGTATCACTAGCAGTCGAAATGACAGGTATCTTCAGAATGAGATTTTCACTCTGCAGTGGAGTGTACGCTGATATGAAACTTCCTGGCAGATTAAAACTGTGTTCCGGACCGAGACTCGAACTCGGGACCTTTGCGTTTCGCGGGCAAATGCTCTACCATCTGAGCTACCGAAGCACGACTCACGCCCGGTCCTCACAGCTTCAATTCTGCCAGCATCTCGTCTCCTACCTTCCAAACTTTACAGAAGCTCTCCTGCGAAAGTTTGGAAGGTAGGAGACGAGATACTGGCAGAAGTGAAGCTGTACGGACCGGACGTTAGTCGTGCTTCGGTAGCTCAGATGGTAGAGCACTTGCCCGCGAAAGGCAAAGGTCCCGAGTTCGAGTCTCGGTCGGGCACACAGTTTTAATCTGCCAGGAAGTTTCATGACAGGTATCTTATCAGCATAGCTGTAACGGATCGTGCAGCCACGTCTCGATCCCTGAGTCAACCGATGGGGACGTTTGCAAGGCAACAACCATCCGCACGAACAGTTCGACGAAGTTTGCAGCAGCATGGACTATGAGCTCGGAGACCGTGGCTGCGGCTACCCTTGACGCTAAATCACAGACAGGAGCGCCTGTGATGGTGTACTCAACGACGAACATGGGTGCACGAATGGCAAAACGTCATTTTTTCGGATGAATTCAGCATCATGATGGTCGCATCTGTGTTTGGCGACATGGCGGTGAACGCACATTGGAAGCGTGTATTCGTCATCGTCATACTGGCGTATCACCAGGCGTAATGGTATGGGGTGCCATTGGTTACACGTCTCGGTCACCTCTTGTTCGCATTGACAGCACTTTGAACAGTGGACGTTACATTTCGGATGTGTTACGGCCCGTGGCTCTACCCTTCATTCGGTCCTTACATTTCAGCAGGATAACGCTCGACCGCCTGTTGCAGGTCCTGTACGGGCCTTTCTGGAGACAGAAAATGTTCGACTGCTGCCTTGGGCAGCACATTCTCCAGATCTCTCACCAACTGAAAACGTCTGGTCAATGGTGGCCGAGCAACCGGCTCGTCACAATACCCCAGTCACTGCTCTTTATGAACTGTGGTATCGTGTTGAAGCTGCATGGGCAGCTGTACCTGTACACGCCATCCAAGCTCTGTTTGGCACAATGCCCAGGCGTATCAAGGCCGTTATTACGGCCAGAGGTGGTTGTTCTTGGTAGTGATTTCTGAGGATCTATGCACCCAAATTGCGTGAAAATGTAATCACATGTCAGTTCTAGTATAATATATTTGTCCAATGAATACCCGTTTATCATCTGCATTTCTTCTTGGTGTAGCAATTTTAATGGCCAGTAATGTAATAATCAGTGGAACATCTGGTCTCACTGCCAGTCTGGATCGGACACAGGAAACTGTATTGAACGGAACTACTGAGCTATTCCGGACTAAGGGCGCCGTCGATGTGCGCGTCATCGTGCAACTGTTTTCAAGAGCAATACTAATATTGAAACGAAGAGCGGCACTGAAGTGGATGTAGAAAATAATAAACTGGAAGGAGTTGCTAATACTTTTCTTGGTGGACCACGTGTATTTGTAGGCTGTAATTTTAATATTAGTATCACCAATAATGACACCTTCAGTCATGATGACAGTTGGTTTACTGTTGCCGTTGTAAGAGCTGGTAGTACTGCTCCTGCCGCTGCTGGCTTGGAGGGTTTTGATTCATGTACTATAATTGCTTGTCGCACCTATCATATTGGTGAAGTAGCAAATAAAGAGACTCTCTGTGCTCGTTTGCAGACCTAGGGCAGAGAGTACTGAAGGTGTGTGTACTTGGTTTACGTGCCACGGACGTTGTGAAAATTCGACTGTTGTTGTCTCAGGTACTCTCGTCTGCTGCCTTGCCGAAAGCCCGGGAGGTGGTCGGTCGCATCAGTGGGAGTGGCGCCCCGGTGTGGCGCGCACGCCCCTCGTAGCTCGCCCCGCCCCGCCCCGGAACTGCGCTGGCGGCGCCTGGGCGTTCCCACCCAGCAAGGCGATTGCATTCTGCCGGCTGTCTCAACCGTCACTGCCTCTGTTTGCTGTACACGCCTTTCGAAAGTCATACGCTTTATTTTTACATTACTAAACTCGCCAGACGAAATGCCCATCACTACCTTACAAGAGGACACCTTGGAGATGTGTAGATGATGTAGAACTCTTAGTCCACGAGCATGTGACTCTTCACCGCTGGCGCAAGTATTGGTTGTGAAGTAGGACTGGCGGTTATCGCTAAAATAACCAGTATCTGGTTACACCGCTTTTTTCATCTCAAGTTCAAAAATGTTCGAATCGTGTTAATTCGTAAGGGACCAAACTGCTTAGGTCGAACAACACAAACACTTATGCCCGAGGAAGGACTCGAACCTCCGGCGAGAAGGCATCTCAAGTTTAAACTGAGTCCTGCAACCGCTCAAAATAACCAATTTCTGAAACAACCAGTTTCCGATATAAGAACGTAGGCTTCCGCGGCCGGTGTCATAGTGATTAAAATTCTTCTGGGTATTATGCCGCGTCATTGCTGAAACCGACGTTTCGGCCGAATTGCAACGGCCTTCCTCAGGGCACGACTGGTTTTGCATGGGGATAGGTGCTTCTATTTATTACAGACTATCGATGTCTGACGTCACTGTTGAAAACTTTTAATTGGCCCTCTAATATGAATGGCTAGTCATGACGTAAGGGAAGATGGAAGGAAAGAGGCTATTCGTGGATGTCCATGTTGTCAACGATTGGTAGCTGTCCGCCAATCAGCGTTCGGCTTCTGGCCGGCAAGTTTTCCTCCTGGTGTGCGCGGAAGTGGACTGACAGTTGCTCTACAGCTGTTTGTGAACATACGTCGGCGTCCCGTGTAGCTTCTGCCCCGCGACCGCTCGCGGCCCGTAGGACTGGGATGGCCGGCAGTCAGGACGCCGGGAGGTTGTAGCCATATTCTCTGTTGATGTTGTCAGGCTGCTTAATAATTTCGATCACCTCCCGTATTGGATTCCCGGCGGGTCAGGGATTTTTCCTGCCTCGAGATGACTGGGTGTTGTTGTGTCCTCTTCATCATCATCATTCATCTCCATTACGGTCGGAGGAAGGCAATGGCAAACCACCTCCACTAGGACCTTGCCTAGTACGGCGGTGCGGGTCTCCCGTATCGTTCCCCTACGCTCCGTCACGGAGTATGGGACTTCATCATCATCATCATCCCGTATTTTGCGTTCTCGCATCCACGATTCTTTCGCCAGTACTCGGGCTTCCTGGAACCTGATAGGTTGTCCACAGTCACGGTGGTGTTCCACTATCGCCGATTGATTATGTTGTTGTAACTTAAATTTATTGTGTCGTTGCATAATACCCAGAATAACCAGTTTCCGGTTTTTGTTGCTGTTATTTGCAGTACGTCAGTGAAATTATAAATACATCAAATTTATCTTCCCTTCCATGGAACAATGTGTATTTTTTCCTCTTTATACACTCTGAGACGAAACGACGCACCGCCAAGGAGTTATCCGAATGGGACGGAAATGGGTAGATATGACATACATGTACAGACCAACAGATGATTACAATTCCAGAAAAATTGGATGATTTCTTCAAGAGAAGAGCTTCACAAACTGAGCAAGTCAATACCGCGTTGGTCCACCTCTGGTCGTTATACAAGCAGTTACTCGGCTTGGCAGTGATTGACAGACTTGTTGAATGTCCTATTGAGGAATATCGTGCCAAATTCTGTCCAATTGGCGCGTTGTATCGTCAAAATTGTGATCTGGTTGTAGTGTCCTGCTCATGATGCTCCAAACGTTTTCAGATGGGGGAGATCTGGTGGACTCGCTGGCCAAGGCAGGGATTATCAAGCCTGAAGGAAAGCAGTAGAAACTCTCGGCGTGTGCGGGTGAGCATTATCTTGCAGAAATATAAGCCCGGGATGAGTTGCGATGAGTGGAAACAAAACGTGGCGTAGAATACAGTCGACGTATCGCTACGCTGCAAAGGTGCCGAGGATGATAACCAAAGACGTATTGCTATGAAAAGGAACGATACCCCAGAACATCACTCCTGGTTGCCGGGCATATGGCTGGCGACAGTTGCGTTAGTATCCCACCCGGTGTCCCGCTTGTCTCCACACACGTGTTCAGCCTGGAATCTCATTGACTTGAGTAGAACTGTCTCAAAAATGTTCAAATGTGTGTGAAATCTCATGAGACTTAACTGCTAAGGTCATCAGTCCCTAAGCTTACACACTACTTAACCTAAATTATCCTAAGGACAAACACACACACACCTATGCCTGAAGGAGGACTCGAACCTTCGCCGGGACCAGCCGCACAGTCCATGACTGCAGCTCCTCAGACCGCTCGGCTAATCCCGCGCGGCTGATGTGTCTCGCTTCTAATTGAGCACTGATGACAAGCGAAGACGTGTTGGGATATGCCCAGGAAAGTAGGTGGATACCAATCTGACTGTCGCCCTCCGTACAGCCTGACATCCAGGAATGATGGTCTGGGGTGCCATTTCATTTCATAGCAAGCCATCCTAGGCTTACATTTCAGCAAAATAATGCCCGCCCGCACTCAGCGGTAGTATCTTCGGCTTGTCTTCGAACTTACCAAACTCCCTCTTGGCCAACAAGGTCGCCGGATGTCTCCCCAAGTGAGAACGTTTAAGGAAAGGTTTACTATCTTTTGGTTCAAAAAATCTATTTTTTTAAATTGCATTTTTGGATCCATAGAAGTGTTTAGGATCCACCCCTGAAACAGTTTTTCCGAATACGGAACGGAAATGTTTGTTATTCGCGGTTCAACAAAAAAATGTACCTGCCTGAAATCGGCCTTTTTCACGCACCAGTTTTTTTTCTTTCGGAGGACGAGTTATTGTACCGGTGGTTGGGAGGACACGCACCAAATTCAAATAAAAGTTTGAACGCGTATGTTTGGGAGTTAGCCCCCAAGCATTTGCATTCTGGTGCGAACACTGTGGAGATAGCGACTTTCCTGCAGTAAGCAGCTTCAACGAAGGGTATTCAGCAATTCTGAAGATCATGACAACGATGGGTGTCACCCTGGGACTCTATTCGAGGCAGTTCGCCAAGCATTCGGACGACCACCGGATTCAAGAGGCCGAAAACCGCTTGTCACCGGCCTCTAGAGCACCGCAGGATGGCCCAGATCGAGCAGAACGCCCTCTATGAGGAAGAGGAAGGACTAATTTATGGACCCGAAATAGCAGATTGAACGTAAGTTGCATTATATTCTATTTATATGTAGTCAAAACTTCAACCGCATTTTTCTCGAAATGACGTTTTTTTTTTATCGCGCGGTATGGTAACTTCAAATCTACGAAACCGATTGGCATGATTCTTTGTTCCCGACGAAGCTAACTAAATTGTCTAGGAGTTGTACCACTTTTATTCCAATCTATCAACTATAAATATTTTTACTTGGCCGACGAAGTCGAAAAATCGATGAAAAAAGCCCTATTTTTTTCAAATGGCCGCCATTTTGTTTCCTACGGTCCAAATAATTTAAGCGAGGTACAACTCCTAAAGAACCTTATACACTTCGCTAACGTCAACTCAACTCTGATTTCAGACGAGCCGGCTGACCTGTGACATACCGCGCGTGGAGGTCTACATCGAAATTTTGTTTCGTTCCGACGGCACTTCCGCCTTTATTCTTCGACATTTCCGGTCAAAAAAATTCCAGTTTGTAGAAGAAATATCAATAAACATTTTGACCAAATTTGACATTGATATCTATAACACATCCCGAGAAAAAATTCTCAAAGAACATGCTTTTTTCGAGCCAAAGATAATAAACCTCCCCTTAAGGCCTTATGGGCAGGACTCTCGAACCAGCTCAGGATTTTGACCATCTAAAGCGCCAGTTGGACACAATATCGCAGGAAACTCTCAGGACCACATCCAACTCTATCAATCAATGCGAAGAAGAATTACTCCTGGCATATGGGCTAGAGATGGACCGTCTCACTGACTTGTTCAGTTTGTGAAGTTCTTTCTGTTGAATAAATCATCCATTTTTTCTGAAGTTGTAATCATTTGTTTATCTACATATGTGCATCACACCTTCCCAATGTCCGTCCCATCTGGATGATTATTTCGTGGTGCGTCGTTTTCTTGAGTGCGTCATGTCGCAAGTTTGTTGTGCCTCCTGGCGTTTTTAATTTGTTAAAGGGAATAGAGCACTGTACTTCACTGCTACTGCACATCGTAAAATACTTCCAGACAAAGGGATGGTGCCATTCTGCAGTACAATCAATTTCTTGCGGCGGGTGGGGACAAGTGTAATGGGCGAAGTCACAGAGAAACGTATACAATATTGTCCCAGTAATGCTGTACAGAATCTTATGTCTTTGTTGCTTGTTTCCAATTGACAACTTTTCTATTAAAACCGCCGTGATCGCTTTGCCCTTTTTCTGTAATAAGCCAATATTTGAAAGCAATGAAAATTTGACGAATAAACTTACTCATTCATCAAAACAAGGCTTATTTAAAAATCAAAATTCTAGCGCAGTATCTGTGACAAATTAATATACCGGCTTTTCACTGAGTTATCTGCAAAAAAAAAAGGAAACCCTGTCATAACTGAGACCAAATAAATATCGAAAAATACCGATTATTCAGCACTAAAATACCAGTATCGGTCTTAACCGGTTGGATTTTCCATCCCTACAGTGAAGTGCTGTGTATGCGCCAAGCAGCTCCATGGGAACACCGCAATAAGATGGGCTGACGTGGAAACGTGACATAATGGCAGGAAGCCGTTACCGCGTTCGGACGTGCCTTTGACCGCACCGTGACTGAAGGTGCCAGATCTTACGGTGCATCATCGGGTAACGTCCACTTTGTATGCGAGGAAATTTGTACCACTCGCTTTTCCGTCGTGCGACATGAGAACAGTGGCCGTAAAAACATCCTAACACACAGGCTCCGGAAACGAGTGCCACGCCTTTTCAGTAACAAGTGACCCCTGACAGGAGTTGCTGCTGTCTGTGAACGCCGATCCATCTCAGCCAGTTTTCGAAAGAAAGTTACGAAGGAAACTGTATGCAATGGATACTTAGAGAATTGTATCTCGGAAAAGGCGGCTGCTCACAGCGGCACGTAAATGTTCATATCTTCAGCGGGCCAAACAATACAAAAACTACACAGCAGTTGGCTGTAACTGTGTAATGTGGTCCGACGTGTCGTGATTTTGTCCCTTTCCAAATCATGCAAGGAGTCAAATTCACCGAGGCTCAATGAAGCTTTTATCCCGCCGTCTGTGGAGGCTTCAGTTCAGGCCGGAGATGATCTCGTGATGTTTTGGAAATGTATTTCGTACCATGACTTGGGAGCTCCAATCAGGTTACCATGAGCATGAATCACGACATTTATTTCAACATTCTCGGTGTCACTATGTCATTCTTTCTTACCACCACTTCGTGCTGGGTGTGCTGTGGACACTCCCGTCTTCCAAGATGACAGCAGCCGTGTTCACAGGACTGCACGCAAACGTTCCTGGTTGGACGAACACTCAAGCACCCAATTGCACCTCCGACTAGCCCGCTAAATTACCGTGTCATAATTCCACGGAAAATGTCTGGGCCTATTTGGAGCACAGGACGAGACGTAGTAGTCAACATCCCCAGAATTTGGAATCTGTAAAGGATTTACTCATCAGTGTGTGCATCAACTGGACATGACACATCTGAAACGCGGAACAGATGAAATTCATCTAAGCTTTATACCGCTGCAGCTCAACCACCTTCTGTGATATATTCATTAGACTAACGTTCTTGTCCTTCGGTATTGCCGGGCTGTCGAGAGACGAGATTACACTTAACTAGTCAAATAAGATAAAAATTTTCTTCAGTCGAAGTAGTTTGACATCATGGAAATGATCGCTACAGTGTCTGCGGTAAATACTGACGAGTTTTGAGAGAGGACGTTTGGCAGTTGTGTTTGTAGATCAGAACAAAAGAGGACTCTACCTACATAACGGTTGTGAAATACAGGGAGCAACAAGATTTCTGCAACTTGTACTGAAACCGCACTGTGGTTAATATGAGAGTGATAGGGGTAAAATACAGGGAGCGAAAGGCTATTTACAATTTGTACAAAAACCAGATGGCAGTTATAAGAGTCGAGGGACATGAAAGGGAAGCAGCGGTTGCGAAGGGAGTGAGACAGGGTTGTAGCCTCTCCCCGATGTTATTCAATCTTTATATTGAGCAAGCAGTGGAGGAAACAAAAGAAAAATTCTGTGTAGGTATTAAAATCCATGGAGAAGAAATAAAAACTTTGAGGTTCGCCGATGACATTGTAATTCTATCAGAGGCAGCAAAGGACTTGGAAGAGCAGTTGAACGGAATCGATGGTGTCTTGAAGGGAGGATATAAGATGAACATCAACAAAAACAAAACGAGGATAATGGAATGTAGTCGAATTAAGTCGGGTGATGTTGAGGGTATTAGATTAGGAAATGAGACACTTAAAGTACCAAAGGAGTTTTGCTATTTGGGGAGCAAAATAACTGATGATGGTCGAAGTAGAGAGGATATAAAATGTAGACCAATGGAAAGGAAAGCGTTTCTGAAGAAGAGAAATTTGTTAACATCGAGTATAGATCTAAGTGTCAGGAAGTCGTTTCTGAAAGTATTTGTATGGAGTGTAGCCACGTATGGAAGTGAAACATGGACGATAAATAGTTTAGACAAGAAGAGAATAGAAGCTTTCGAAATGTGGTGCTACAGAAGAATGCTGAAGATTAGATGGGTAGATCACATAACTAATGAGGAGGTGTTGAATAGGATTGGGGAGAAGAGAAGTTTGTGGCACAACTTGACTAGAAGAACGGATCTGTTCGTAGGACATGCTCTGAGGCATCAAGAGATCAACAATTTAGTATTGGAGGGCAGCGTTGAGGGTAAAAATCGTAGAGGGAGACCAAGAGATGAATACACCAAGCAGATTCAGAAGGATGTAGGTTGCAGTAGGTACTGGGAGATGAAGAAGCTTGCACAGGATAGAGTAGCATGGAGAGCTGCATCAAACCAGTCTCAGGACTGAATACCACAACAAAAACACAACAGGATATAAAAGACAAATCGTGGTTGAGAAAGGAGTGGGAAAGGGTAGTAAGCTATCCACTGTATTATTCAGTCTGTACATTGCGCAAGCAGTGAAGGAAATCAAAGAGAAATTTGGAGAAAGAGTTAAATTTGAAGGAGGGCAAATAATAACTTTGACGTTTGCTCAAGACAGTAATTCTGTAAGACACGGTAAAGGACTTGGAAGAGCAGTTAAATGGAATGGATAGTGTCTCGAAAAAGAGACTGTAAGATTAATGTCGGGAAAATCAAAACAAGGATAACAGAATTTAGCCGAATTAAATCAGGCGATGCTTAATGAATTAGATTCGGAAAACAGATAATAAATGTAGTAGATGATTTTTGCTGTTTGGGCAGCAAACTTAGTCTTGATGGACGAAGTAGAGAGGATATAAAATAAAGTCTGGAAACAGTAACAAAAGCGTTTTTGAATAATGAAAAATTTAGCAACATTGAATACAAATTTAAATCTTTGTAAGCTTTTTCTGAGGATGTAGCCTTGACAGAAAGTGAAAAGTGGACGGTAAACAATTCAGGTAAGAAGCTTTTTAAATGCTGCAGGAGAGTGCTGAAGGCTAGATAGGTAGACCGAACAACTAATGAAGAGGTAACGAATCAAACTGGGGATAATGAAATTTGTGGCACAACTTCACTAAAAGAAGGGATCAGATGATACATTTTGAGGCCTCAAGGAATCGTGAATTTTGCAATGGAGGGAGGTGTGGAGGGTAAAAATTATAGATGCAGACCAGGGTATGAATGCAGTAAGCAGACTCAGATGGGTACTGGACGCACTAGTTTTTCAGGGGTGAAGAGGTTTTCGCTGGATAAACTAACGTGGAGCGCCGCATGAGTCCAGTCTTCGGACTGAAGAACACAACGGCATCAGCAGATCAAATATTTTCGACCCATGGTAATTATTTAATCGCATCCAGCGATTACCTTTACACGGTTTCCTTGAATATGTTCTAAATGTTTGACGTTTCACATTTGGAGAGCAGATTGATGCCACACGATGTCAGTAGCTGAAAAAAAGGAATTTCGAAGTGCTGGTTAGACCGGTAAGGTATGTGGTGAGGAAGCGTTGGGAAAGTTATCACATGAAATTTCCTGGCAGATTAAAACCGTGTCCCGGACCGAGACTCGAACTCGAGACCTTTGCCTTTCGCGGGCAAGTGCTCTGCCATCTGAGCTACTGCCATATCCTTTCTTCCAGGAGTGATAGTTCTGCAAGGTTCGCAGGAGAGCTTCTTTGAAGTTTGGAAAGTAGGAGACGAGGTACTGGCGGAAGTAAAGCTGTGAGGAGGGGCCGTGAGTCGTGCTTGGGTAGCTCAGATGGTAGAGCACTTGCCCGCGAAAGGTTAAGGTCCCGAGTTCGAGTCTCAGTCCGGTAGACGGTTTTAATCTGCCAGGAAGTTTCATATCAGCGCACACTCCGCTGCACAGTGAAAATCTCATTTTGGAAGTTATCACATGCCATATTCGTCAGCCCAGCGTGTGACTGGCGAATCCGAGAAACAAGGAAAATCTGATGTAAGACAGTTTCGCATGGTCTGGGCTTTCTGCGTTACTGCAGTGGCGTCGTCTCCCAGGATGCGGTAAGCGCAACACGGCTAACTACATTAAGTGCTGAACACACCGTCTCATCCGGTCCGCTGCTCTCATTCCCTGCCCACATTATCCGCCACGGTCGGCACTACCACAGCAACGGAAATGACGAACGCAAACGGCTTCTGCACCGACCAGTTAACAAGATTAGGACACAGGCGTGCAACTGTGTATTAGTAGACACACCAAAAAGTAGTTTGTTTGAATACGATCAATACACTGAATTTAGACAGGGAGTGGACCTAAGATCTAACAGTCTGTAATGAGGAAAACTGACGGCTGCTTAATGGTCTAGCGAACATTATAGCCAAAGTTAAACTACATCAAAATGCAAGCTGTGTTGAGCAAGAAAGTGAAGTCAGTATCAGTTAAAAGAAATCTTAAGGAACCAGCGGAAACACGCTCCTATCGGAGCACGAAAATGCGAATATGTTCCGTTTCTTTAAAAGACTTCAACTGAAATATCGGTACCACCTGCATCATTGTACGTTCCTCACCACCTTTAAAAATTTTCCCAAACATTTTGCCACGCAAACATATTGAAAAAATATGCAACTCTCCTCAAATTCCCACAAGCTCCTCTAACTGTAACTCACAAGTCAATAGTCCATCGCTGTAAGTCGCCCATACACATCCACAGTTGCCTTTTCTCACTCACTCATTCAGCCCAACTCACAGTCATTATGTCTTTGTGTCCCTCTGTCATTTTCTCCCGCGTCACAGCCACAGTCCCCTTCGTTCGGTCCTAGTACTACAATTTCTTTTCACTGTCACTGTTTCCCTCTTGCTCTCTCTTACTTCTAATTTCTCATTCTACTGCTTCTGTCTCGTCTCACCCTCACTATCTCTGTCTTCCTCGTTGTCATTGTCATATACTCGTCTGTCATCACCACTGGCTCTCATCGACTTCCACTTTCTCTTTATTCCTCTCCACTGCCACTGTCTCTTTCCCTCTTTTCCTCGCACTGTTCTTTCACTGTCAACTATGTTCCACAGCCACGGAGTCCTTCGCTTTCTCTCACACTACCGTTGTCTCCTTCGTTATTTCTACCACACATCGACTATCTACTATATCCCAGTATTTATTAGTTTCCAGCCCCTTTGTCAGTACCACTATCTTCTTCTCTCCCAACATAAAAAATGGCGAATATGTTCGCATGCCAAAATTCTTGGAAATTTTTTTAAAAATGCTGAGAAAGATAGAATGAGGCAGCCATTACCCCCCTTTTGAATCAAACTCTTTTAAATAAAGAGGAATATAATGACATTTTCTGTGCTCTGATAGGATCAGTTTTCCCCTAATTCTCTTTTTTCCCTGGTGCAGCAGGGCATGAAGTCATATGAAAAGAAATGTATTCGTCAGTAAAATTTAGATAGTTTACTTATGTGAAACTTAAATAACGCAAAACTAATTTTACGCCGCAGACTGAAATTTACGTGCAAAAAAAGTTGCATGTTCTTCATTACTACAACAAGGGGTTCGCTTTACAGCATATTTCTCCGTGCTACGTCACTTTACAAACTACGTTTTTGCCTGACACCACATTTTGCGTGCGTGTTTTACGTGTGGAGGTAGCGTAACTTTAAACTTCTGTATCTCGGAAACGGATAAAGTTTCTAGGTTGGTGGATATCGGGATCTTAGGAATGTATCGCAAAAATTGCAGCTATTTGCTGTGTGTAGCCGTTCCGGAATCCGCGGTTAGGTTTTGGTACCCAAAAATCAAGGTTTTGTGGTCTTTCTCTATAATTACAAAGATTTTTGAAAAAGGGTAGATGGATCTTCTAGATAAATGCCTAGAGAGTATACTATTAAAATGTGAGCAATTTTCCGCAGTCATTTATTATTTAGATTTCGCCTCGTACCGGATTTTACGTGTAGAAGTGGGATAACTTTGCCCCTCTGTATGTTGAAAACGCATTAAAATATCAAAAACGACTGTTCGTGATTGGGATCTTCGGAATATATTGTAAAAATTACAGCCATTTGCTGTGCATAGCTGTCTTGGAATCCTCGACTGGGTTTTGGTTCGCTGGTGACGGCGAAAATATATTTAAAAAAAAACTTTTTGTGAGTTTTTCCCGACAACCGACCATGAACTGTGCTTCCAGAAGTCCCATTAAGCCCACGGAAGACCACCTTAAATTCAAAAATAGCAAACCGATCTAATGCATTTCCCTAAGCGGAAGAAAGTGTGTAATATTCATACTTTTGACCTAGTAATGTAGGATAGTGACACTACGATGATCCGTCTGTTGGACATACAAATGGTTCCTAGCCCAA
The DNA here is from genome assembly GCF_021461385.2 of Schistocerca piceifrons. NCBI lineage: Eukaryota > Metazoa > Arthropoda > Insecta > Orthoptera > Acrididae > Schistocerca > Schistocerca piceifrons. The sequence continues at coordinate 314,003,372 of NC_060139.1, read as the reverse complement.
AGGCCATCCAAAACATTTGACACTCCCTTTTTATCGCCAACAGAACCCGAGGTATGAGCACCCCCGTTGCGCGGCGTTTTGGAACATATTAGGTACGCATGCTGTCGCATGCATACCGATTACCGACCAGCAAGTTCTAACGGCCGCTTCAGATGGAGAAACGCCGCTTGGGTTTACAAGAACTAGATCAAAAAGTGGCTTTTCCAACGATGCGAATAGTCAAGAGTCTACGGAAGATTAGTACCAGAAGAACTAGTAATCGGAAACAATTTTTGTAAGTATAGCCGAGGAGACGGAGGAGGGGGACTCCCGTGACATTCCTAGAGAAACGGCATCTAGTGAGTCCGGTAGGGATGCTGTGTCGGATGCTGGCGCAGTGCCACTCGGAGAGTGAAGAGCTACTGATGTGATACCAGGAAAACTTTCCTGATGGCATGGTGGTAATCTCACCCTCGGAGCAAGAAATGTGCTTCGTGTCAGAAAGAGTCGATAAGGTAGCGTTGGACATAGTAACTTAGTACTTTTATTGCAAAAATATAGTGAGTATTTCTTGAACGGTTGAGTACAGACACTATGCGCCGGAGCATCAATTGCTTTAGGAGTACCAAGTTCCAATATAACATGGCACATGTACTCAAAGTGACATAATCCTGATATTTACTTTTAAGAGTTTATGAGTGGTTTCTTAGGATAGACTATTCTAGTTGGAGTAGATCTATTCAACACAGAATAATCAATGTATGAGTCCAGGCTTTAATATTTGTTGGAACCGCGCGACCGCTACGGTCGCAGGTTCGAATCCTGCCTCGGGCATGGATGTGTGTTATGTCCTTAGGTTAGTTAGGTTTAAGTAGTTCTAAGTTCTAGGGGACTGATGACCTCAGATGTTAAGTCCCATAGTGCTCAGAGCCATTTGAACCATTTTTAATATTTGTACAGTCCTAATTTGTGTTATACATGCTGGATTAGATAACGAGAGTGCAGGTTTAGAATATTAGCGGCAATAACTGTCTCTACGAGCGACACGACGTTATCACTTGCTACGGTTGAACTAGCCGTGCACGCTGTTACAACATTATAATTATCTGTAATTTTCTGCACAATTAGTCGGTGATCACAAGGAGAAGATTCCCAAGGACAAATTGTCAAGACAGAATAAAGAATGTGCCTTCTGAGATTACTGTTATTACGCATTCGGCGTTTTTTTTTGTTTTTTTTTTTTTGTCAGTGGCAGTAGGTACTACTGATTACCAGAAGTAATTAAAATTTATACTGTTCCAGTGAAAATACTGTATGTTGTAGCTCACGGGTAATCAGTGCTTGATACATTTAAGTATCGCTATCTAAATGTACCATTTTTATCCTCGTGAAGCAACAAGAGTGTTGCGAACATGCAGTACTATGTTGGCACGTCGCTGGTAGAGAGTTCTTGTTGTTTTCTTTTTCCAGTCTCCCTCTGTCAGACTGAGTCATGTGTTCATGTAAACTTAAATGAGGTAGAATCAAGTCTAATGTAATCTTACGTTAATGCTGTTATGTGTCACTTAACACTCTCATTTGTAAAAATTGTTAAGCCCGCATGACTTGGAATGTGTCCACAATCGATGGATGTCTAGAAGCCTAGCAGCAAGAAATGATAAACTTTGCAGAGATATGGCGTGCGTGGGGGCCAATGGCGCCCTCTCTTTTGTGACCAGCTAGGGCGTTATTATGTCCAATTTATTTAGAGAAAAGTGAAACCAAATTCTACTAGGCCTTGTCAATGTCAAAGGATGCAGTTCCAGAACACGTGTGACATTGAATGGGACGAAATCCTTAGTCTCTGGGAAATTAGTTTTTGGTATCATGATATTTCTCTTGTACAGGGAACGCAACAGCAGTAGCCACGTGGAAACGATGTAGGAGGCACGCTGTGTCTCGAATGACCGCAATGGGTTAACTTCATCCACAGCGTTGTCCGCCCCCGGTTGCTGAGTTGTCAGAGCGACAGAATGTCAATCCTAAGGGCCCGGGTTCGATTCCCGACTGGGTCGGAGATTTTCTCCGCTCAGGGACTGGGTGTTGTGTTGTCCTAATCGTGATCATTTCATCGCCATCGACGCACAAGTCGCCGAAGTGGCGTCAAATCCAAAGACTTGCACCTGGCGAACGGTCTACCGGACGGGAGGCCCTAGCCACACACTTATTTATCCACAGTGTTGATTGGATGATGAAACAATTTATGATGCCACACTCCCAATTTAATCAGTAGGGGATTATTAGGGTCATTAAAGCACAGGACCCCTCTTGGAAGAGAAATAACATAGATTTGAATCGATTAATGAGTCCTTAATTTTTATTATTAATTATATGTGTGATGCAAGAATAGACGAGAGATACTAGTTAGCTAAAGTATAGAGGTACATTCTGATAATTGTGTGATTGTTATTCCATTTCAATGAAAAGTTATTAATATTCATCAAAATGGTGTTTTCCTTTTGAAATTAGACCTTGTAGGAGCTCGAACGGTGCCTCGCCCATGGATACACCAGAGAGATCATTTCACCCGCTAGGAGACATCGGTACCTTGAAGCCCTATGGGTCTGAGCAGGCTTTACAAAGCTGTGAAAATATACACAGTTAGGTTGGCTTGAAATGCGTCACCTCTCTGGACAGTCGACCATTTTCTCTGAGTGACGAAGTTTTAAATAGCACACAAAGCTAGTGCTCGTTTTGCCGGTTTAATATTTACAACAGGAAACAGGACTTTTCTCACTCATTTCAAGGCTTTCTAATGTATTAAATGTCTGAGCCATTTTTAAAAAATATGTTCATGGGTCTCTGTGAAACAGTATTTCTGTTTAACTGAGTCTGGCGTTGACTCTTGTGCTGTCCGCTCCTGTTCGTAATTTCAATCGCGGTTAGCCATCATGGCGACCGCCAAGTACGAAGCCAGTGCGGACTAAATTTGCGACAGGAAAAGAATCTGATACTTTAAGGAACAGTCAGGGTAGGGATCTGTGACAGTGGAGTGTTAGTTTCAAGCCTCGGCAACGCACACAGGCCGCATTCTCACAATTCCAACAGTTGTGCACCTGTCTGTGTCGACGACACGACGCTACCTGCTGCATGCTGGACTCTGGCATACACAACATTGTAGTGGAGTTCTATCGTCTGAATATTACAAATGCATCAGATTAGCATTGTCGTGAAAACTGTAGCTGGCTGGCGTGCTTCGTGGCAAAACTGCGGTGTTGTGGGTGGTGTCCTCCCTCAAGGTCTCCCACTACGAGGTGTCCGTACCTAGGAGCCTTAATCGAAGGAGAGTAGCGGATAAACACCACGTGTTATGCTTTTATACACTCGTAGCAGCAACTGCGACCCGGACTGCTATTTACTGAGGGCATTCTGAAAAGCATGAAGGGCAGTTTTAGAACTAGAAGTACCACCACGCTTTCAGTCAATACCACTTGCCACATTCCAGCATGACTGCATTTGTTGAAGAGTGTTCAGTCCTTCGAAGAATGACGTGTATCACAGCTTCCTTAGCTTGCAGATTTGCGTAATAAGTCCCCTATCTAACACGTCTAGCACAGTTCGTCGCCAGCTGTTTCGTCACGGCCCTCCGGTAATCAGTATGGATGCCCTGTGTACTTGCACACAAACCGCATGGAGAGAGATTCTGCTGACACTTATCCAGGCTCTCTTTGACCACACACCGTCGCTTTCACATATTTACCAGGTGTAGCAGTATGGAACCGGAATTTCCCTATAGATGGTGCTAGCCGTTAGTATAGAGGCCGTGAGACCGGACGACGAATGTCAACACACAGTAAGCCAAGTTCCATACATCGGTATCCGTTTCAAACTCGTAAACATGTCCAGTTTTGTGCCTACGAACTACGATTTGCGAACAGAATTTGTTTTCTGTTGTCATTTGAAGAAAACTGCTGCAGAATCGCATCGAGTGCTTCTCGAAGCCTTCGGCGTACATGCTCTTGGGAAAACAGGGTGTTTCGAATGGTTCAAAAAATTCAAAAGTGGCGATTGTGAGGTGAGAAACGGTGAGTGTGGGAAACTACCGAAAAAGTTTGAAGACAATGAATTGCAGGCCTTGTTGGATGAAGATGACACTCAAACAGGAACTCGAGGAACAATTTAATGTGCCGCAGAAAGCCGTTTCTTTTCGGTTGAAAGCTATGGGGAAAGTGCAGAAAGTAGGGAAAATAGGTTCCGCATGAATTGAATGAAAGACAGCAAGCAAATCGAAATACCACTTGTGAAATGCTGCTCGCCAGATACAAAAGAAAGTCGTTTCTCCATCGAATAGCGACAGGTGATGAAAAATGGATATATTTTGAGAATCCTAAGCGTCGTGGGTGTATCCAGGCAAACCATCGACATCCACTGCAAGACCAAATCGCTTTGAAAAAAAAAGACAATGCTCTGTGTTGGTGAGATCAGAAGGGTGTCATCTATTACGAGCTGCTAAAACTTGCTGTTCGCTACCAACAGCAAATGATCGATTTAAATAGAGCATTACGTGAAAAACGACCGGGATATGGAAAAAGGCACCACAAAGTCACATTGCTCCATGATAAAGCCCCATCACACACAGCAAAACGGGTCAGGAAAACGATCGAGGCGTTCAGTTGGGAAATACCAGGGCATGCGGCTTATTCTCCAGACTTGGCTCCGTCCGATTAACATATGATTGCATCACTGGGACATGCTCTTTCTGAACGCTTCAGTTCGTATGAAAATGTACGAAAATGGCTCGCTGACTGGTGTACTTGAAAAGAAGATTTTTTTTCGGCGTGGCATTCATAGCCTGCCGGAGAGGGGGGAGAAATGTATTAAAAATGGAGATTATTTAGAATAAAATATTGTTTATCAGTTTCAAACAACAGTCGTCCAATTATTGCAACCAAATTCCAGTTTCATACTTCTACACCTGGTATAGCGGAACTTGACGCTATACTGAAAACTCTAAGTTAAATACTACATATTCGAAATGTTCTGTGGGTCAAATACGCATATTCGAAAAGTAAGAGCTTCTTGCTTATACTTACATGTAGCAGCTCCAGAAAAAGCTGCGCGAATGCAGAGCACTAAGAAACCACAGATGTCATTTGATTTAACAGTCGTTCGACTGTGAGCCAGGGCGTTCCTGCCGAGGCAGTTTACAGTTATCTGCTATTACACTGTCGGTTCTTAATGAATGCTTCCACTGCATCCTCTTTCCGGATTACGAAAGTGTACTGATTTAACACCAAATATCATTCGTGAACTGGTTTTTTGTAAGATATGTTTTAAGGACTGTCTGTATAAATTGAGCGTCCTCCGGAATTGTATTCATTTACAACAATTCTCTATCTTGAATTTTTCTGTTATTTATTAATTACTTCATTTGCGGTGACATATAACGATTCCAACGCTAAGATCAATCCTTGAAGAAGATTTTAATTGAATTTAGCGGTTGCCACTGAAAACAACCAGTACGAGCCGGTTTTCAGTGTCGTTATCTGCATTTCATCACTGCTATGCTCAAGGACCGTCGTTGTTTACCGCATTTCTTAGTCTTATGTTTTCGGTAGTCTCTAAATCGTTAATATCTTGGCACAGCTCCTTCAAAATTCCCTACAATGTCTCTTGTGGACGTTAGTCATTTGTTACTTTCATCTTCTTCTTCTTCTTCTTCAGCGTCGTTCCGCACGCCCGCACAGTCCGCTGTTTTGGTTCTCTGTCGGCATGTTATCCGGTCTTGTGACTTATCATACACAGGTCTGCACAGCCCGTCGTGCTGGCCGTTTACCGTTTACTCTCAAACCAAAGCCAGTCTTTGCCACTGTTGCTGCGCCTGCTCTAAGAACATGCCTGTACCGACGTGGACAGCTTTCTCTCATCTTGCCTACTACTCAAGCAACTCCACTTTGTATGAATTTCAAACATGTACATAATTAGGAAAAGGAAAATTGTTACTCACCATATAGCGGAGATGCTGAGTCGTAGATACGCACAAAAAACACTGTCACAAATACAGCTTTCGGCCAGTAAGGGCTCCGTCATAATTAGACGCAAACACACACATACACACTCACGTAAAAGCAACTCAACACACACATGACTGCAGTCTCAGGCCTCAGTTGCCTGAGACTGCAGTCATTTGTGTGTTGAGTTGCTTTTACGTGAGTGTGTATGTGTGTGTTTGCGTCTAATTTGATGGAGTCCGTACTGGCCGAAAGCTGTATTTGTGACAGTGTTTTTTGTGCCTATCTGCGACTCAGCGTCTCCGCTATATGGTGAGTGGCAATTTTCCTTTTCACAATATTGTTACATTCCATCCTGGGTTTCCATTGTTTGATATACATAATTATTACTTTTGTAGTCCTACACCTTCACAAGATACTACATTTACAACGAAAAACGCATGTTTCTGTGTTTTAGGAAAAGTCGTACACCAGAGGGCACATCCGATTATTTACGTACCTGTATTTCTGTAATTTTCCGCTGTGTCAACAGGAAAACTAAGTCGTACGTACTGCCAGCAGAACTTTGAGGTACAGCATAACTTTCTTAAAGAGAGTTCAATTACAACAGCTCTGTGCAAAGCAATTTCGAATGACGGACGGCGCGCGTCTGTTATCTCGTAAGGTCGACTGAAGAAGTCAAGCAGATTCAGACATTCACTACGCAATCTTGGAAGCGGAATTCTCTGATCTCGATTTCTTCACTTGGTGTATAGTGATGAAATTCTTCTTGGTAAAATTTACAGGAAAGTTTCACGGGTTGAAGTTTTCTTGTTGTAAAAGCAGTCTAGCAATCATTGGAAGTGTCGGTAAATGAAAACCATCTACTCATTTTTCGCATTATGTATCCCAATAGTTATTACTGCCTACATTGCCTTTACCTGGGTAGACTCAATTCTTGCCACATAGACATGGGCTTTCTACTCTTCCTGGAATCGAAAGGATGCCGGAGGGGGACGGGGTTTTTACGCGGAAGCTTTAAATTAGTTATTTCTTGCGTATCACTCTCGTCTACTGTATGTACAACGCCGTCCATTCCAGGTAGCGCACTATCTTCATTGGAGCTCAAGATGAGAAATATCTGATAATCTGTTTCTTTATCTTTTGGTAAGCATGAGTGGTGGTGGTTGTTGGATGTTTAAGGGGGACTAAACAGCGAAGGTCATCAGTCCCCCATAAGCATGAGTATTTCGTAGGATATGGAAAAGTGTGGCTGGCTTAAACATCCATATGTCAATCACGATCGAAATAAGAATTTATTACTATAATCTGAATACCCACACAAAGCATATGAACGTTATAGAAACAATACTGAAAGAAAAATGGTCGCCGGCCGCTGTGACCGAGCGGTTTTAGGCACTTCAGTGCGTGACCGCGCGACCGCTACGGTCGCAGGTTCGAATCCTGCCTCGGGCATGGATGTGTGTGATGTCCTTAGGTTAGTTAGGTTTAAGTAGTTCTAAGTTCTAGGGGACTGATGACCTCAGATGTTAAGACCCTTAGTGCTCAGAGCCATTTGAATTATATATACCCAATAAAATTACACTCTGCCATGGCTCAGTGGGAGCGCTGGAATCCATAACTTGTGAAGGTTTGAATATAAAAACTAGGAAGAATAATTCTGTATTGCGTACACGTAATCAACTGCACCATAAGGGTCCTAAGAACTTCAGCACCCTATTCTAACACCATGAAACAATATAGGACGAAAGAACAAAGAGACAGCATGAATTATAGTGAGAGAGTTCTACATCAGAGCTTTCCCACCAAAGGTAATGAATCCAATAACTTCATTTAAATTGCGTTCGTTCTGTATAGAACACACTGGTCTATTCATTGGTGCTGCCTTTGAGCATGAAACAGTTATTTGAATTACACTTGGCGATCTCGTGACATGAAGGTTGAAACCCCCACACACGAGAAACGACCACAAAAGCAGTGATAAAATTAACCGAAGTGCACAGAAGAACAATGTGTCGTTCGCTGAAGGCGACTACCCGACTAAAAAGTTAAAAACCCTACACAACGTGGGTATGACACTGAAATGCAGCACGCAAGATCGCTAACTTACTCACATCCTGAAAATTTAATTTAAAATAGTTGACTCGGCGAAATATAATGCTCGCTAGTTGAGAGATATTAAAGTTAACAGGCACGAATGTTGAAGGCACGTGGCTGTGTCCGATCAGAGCAAAGGTCGTAATTGCAGAGGAATTACACCGCGAATAATACCAAAATAATCCGAACACTTAAATGAAATAGCTGAATGATTCTCTCACAGAAAATAAATGTTAAACCTAACCAACTCAAATAAAATCATACCATGTCATGTTCCGGATAACAAACCCGTAAGGTTCCTGCGCACAGGGACTGTGATGTACTAGCCAGTATTGCCTGCTAGTTATTATCCCTCTACTGTCATCGTGTGTAGGACTACTTCCTCTAAATCATCCAGTAGGCTACTGGCGGCCAGCAAACTCAACGATGTTTCAGTTTAGTGAACACCTAAAGGCACATGGTCTAGTGGCAGCCATTACTGGACGTATCTCAAAATGTATTGGCCGCCAGTTGAGCGCTAGACGCTGTTGAAGGACGAACTACGGTTGTGCGTTATACTTTCGTTGCGAAATATCTTCAATATCTGAAGAAGCGAAGTCAAAACCAACTGCTAGTGTAAAATGGAGTGCAGACAACACAGGTATTAAAAACAATATATTTCTTAAAACGTATGCTAACTATGAACTATTATGGAACAAACGTCATTGTGTTATGCCAACAATGCGAAGATCGAGACTTCGGTGATAAAAGAGTGACTAAATGGAACTAGGAATCGCAGTTCTCGGCATGTGCTTCTTGAGAGCCCGTATAAAGGCTAGGTCACGTGTAGAGATGAACTCTTGAAAGTGATTTCGTCAAAGACAAGCGGAGCGGTTGCTTACATCTACGTACCGAAACTGCCATGGTTCACTGCAGCCGACAGTTTCTTGGGAGACGTAAGCATCACGAGGAGGTCAACATCGAATTGTTTGTTTTTAATTGTTTGGTTTTTGTTCTGTGTTTGTGTTTAATCAACTGTGAGCCCACGTAAATCAATAAATAGGTATTCAATTGTCACCTTCCTAGACGTTAAGTCATATAATTTCTGTTACTTACTAAAGCAGAAACAAAAGCAACAGACACATATTTTGTAAACATAAGGAGGTAAGCGTAATAATAATAATTACTTCAAAAGAAAACACTGAGCAGAGTATGTAATTTAATAAGTACTGGGCTACATCAAACGACTACGACTATGAGCCCATTGTGTTTTAAAACATTTTACATTGTTGTCAAGATTATCAACTATTAACATTTAAACAAACGTTGCGATTACAATATTGTTAAGGGTTTCGTGGCAACTTGTTGACAAACTGACTGTTGGCTTCTCTCTCGGGTTCTTCGGCCGACATTTGTTCTAGGATTTTTCAGACAAACTGCCTGCTGGCGAAACATCAGAAAAATCATCGAACAAATGTCGGCCGAAGAACCCGAGAGAGAAGCCAACAGGCAGTTTGTAAACCTTGTGATTCACTGAACAATAACACCAGTAAGATGCTCAGAGTTCGTCAGTAACTAAGTAGGACCTAAGTACATTTGCTGTGCCACTTATTTCATGTCGATAGTCTTCTCTGCCACGATACCCGTCCTTCACCACTGAAGTACTCAGCCAGTTACTTCCTTCTTTCCGAAGCAGTTTTTGAACATGTGTTTTTAGGAGCGAGCCCCTCTCAATGACGGTAGTCCTGCCGCAGTGGAACGTCACTGACCTGGGAGAAAAATTCCAGTATCAGTGTCTTCATGGTCAAACCATCCTCCATCAAAACACGTTGCGTGTGACGTTGTTCGCAACCAGCTGTTGAGAGTATACGTACTATCAAATCTACATTTTCTAAATCAACTTCGATTTCTTTTCGCAAGATTCTAAATCCTGCTGCCATTATACCAAACGCGTTTTCCACCACTCTGCGTGCACGCGGTAAACAATAGTTGAATTGTGTTCCCCTAATGTCAGGAACTGCGTCTCTCATCAGCGTATCTGTTTTTGATATTTTACGGTGTACAAAATTCGTTAAACTTCCGTATACTCTTTCTCATAAATCTCTTGTGTTATAGAGGATCCTCCTCGGCAAGTTCCCAAAGTACTGTTAACGATGCTCCCAGTTGATCTCAACGACACACCCAATCTTTAACCCAGCAAAACCTATTTTCGGTTAATATTTCATTTAAGCAGTGTACAATTTCACTCGCAGCCTCATCAACAACTTCCTCGCACTCTTTTTCATCAATCTCCTCTATGTTCTCACACAACATCGGACAATGATGCACTCACCACGTGCTCACACAAACTAGCTGCCCGGCCCAGCAGATCCCTTAGTAAGCTAAAAAATCTAATCTCCGACATCGCTGCGGCCGGAAAAAGATCCTGCGAGAACGGGACCAACGACAACTGAAGAGAATCGTTCAACGTGACACAAGTGCAACCCTTCCGCAAATTGCTGCGCTGGGCCATCAACAAGTGTCAGCGCGCGAAACATTCAACGAGATATCATCGATATGAGCTTTCGGAGCCGAAGGCCAGCTCGTGTTCCCTTGATGACTGCACGACACAAAGCTTTACACCTTGCCTGGGTCCGTCAACACCGACATTTAACTGCTGATGACTGGAAACATGTTGCCTGGTCGGACGGGTTTCTTTTCATATTGTGTCGAGCGGACGGACGTGTACGGTTACGGAGACAACCTCGTGAATCCATGGACTCTGCATGTCAACAGGGAACTGTTTAAGCTGTTGGAGGCTCTGTAATGGTGTGGAGCGGGTGCAGTTGGAGTGATATGGGACCCCTGATACATCAACGGCCTTGGGCAATTCCAGCAGGATAATGCGACACCCCACGCGTCCAGAATTGCTACAGAGTGGCTACAGGAAAACTCTTCTGAGTTTAAACACTTCCGCTGGCCACCAGGCACCCCAGACGTGAACGTTATTGAGCATATCTGGGATGTCTTGCAACGTGCTGTTCAGAAGAGATCTCTACCACCTCGTACTCTTACAGATTTCTGAACAGCCCTGCAGGATTCATGGTGTCAATTCCCTCCAGAACTACTTCAGATTAGTCGAGCCCATGCCACGTCGTGCTGCGGCACATGTGCCTGCTTGCGGGGGCCCTACACGATATTAGGCAGGTGTACCATTTCCTTTGGCTCTTCAGTGCAGGATGCCTAGTAATAAATTCTGTAACCCCGTCCATCCCAGCTAGGCAATTCCTTCGTCAAGTCTCCGTGCTAAACCATTTCTTTCTGCTGCCTAGTAGGCTAATGATCTGACAATGAGATGCCGGCCGGTGTGGCCGAGCGGTTCTAGGCGCTTCAGTCTGGAACCGCGCGACCACTACGGTTGTAGGTTCGAATCCTGCCTCGGGCATGGATGTGTGTGATGTCCTTAGGTTAGTTAGGTTTAAGTAGTTCTAAGTTCTAGGGGACTAATGACCTCAGATGTTAAGTCCCATAGTGCTCAGAGCCATTTCAACCACTGACAATGAGATGGTGCATCTTTGGACTCGAAAAATCTGCTCTTCATGGACCTCAGGTATGTTACTAGCTCGCTTTTTTGTTCTGCAGTCAATAAGTTTTTAAATTTTCGATTTTATTTGTCAACTCTGTACCTGGAATTATTTTAGCTTTATAAACGAATCAATACAACATTGATTTGCGTTCGCTAAACTCCTCACATGATTTTAAAACTTCCATTTTGGAAGATAAAACAACTGCAACTTCCATTCCCATTGATTTAATATCTTGTTACTGTCTACATCTGACTTTCTAATATAATATTACTTGAAAATACAGCTCTTCGATTGCACAGGTAAAAAATTTTCAACTTTACCTAGGTTTCAACTGCTCTAAGGCAGCCTTCATCAGAAGTAAAAAAAATTTACATTACCTATAACAGAGCTTTGGAATAATATAAAAATTATTAAATTAAACATGTGTAATAAAATTACATCATAGCTAACTGCTACGGTACAGTAGACAGAGAAAGCATACTTATATAGAGTAAATAGTTATGAAATGGTTTAGAGCAACAGTGCTCACGTTAAAGATAAAAATATATTTGTACATTATAAAATTTTCCTAGGAATGCACAACTTGATTAAGACGCGCCGCTAAGGGTCGCGTGTGCGGCCGGCACTGTAAGCAGCATCAGACTGATAGGCGCGCGCGCCGTCGATGTTAGCAAGTCGGCACCTTGTATCGCGCCATCTAGTATTGAATGCTTGTAATTTACAGTGACAACAGCTGTCAGAAGCATTGGAACAGGAGTGCACGTAATGTGCGGATTACAATATGTCAGATAGTATGTAACAGATCGAAAGTTGAACAAAATATTATACTGTAAAACAGGGAGAGAGAGAACAATATTTAAGGCTACAGTACGGGAAGCATAATGCAATATTCCGCGTTAAGTGATTTTAAGCAAGGGCTTTACACCATCAAAGAAATTTTTATCACGTAATTGTAATTTTATAATGTACAAATATATTTTTATCTCTAACGTGAGCACTGTTGCTCTAAACCATTTCATAACTATATACTCTATGTAAGTATGTTTTCTTTGTCTTCTGTACCGTAGTAGTTAGCTATGATGTAATTTTATTACATATGTTTAATTTAATAATTTTTATATTATTCCAAAACTCTGTTATAGGTAATGTAAAAATTTTTTTACTTCTGATGAAGGCTGCCTTAGAGCAATTGAAACCTAGGTAAAGTTGAAAATGTTTTACCTGTCCAACCGAAGAGCTGTATTTTCAATTAATATTATAAATTTCGTCTACGGTTGCTGCATTATCGGCCATGTTCAAAATTGTAAGATTTCTAATATAAGTTCACACCATTTGGAAATGCAAGAAAAAAAGAAATGTATGGTTTGAAATCTACCTGTTTCAAAAAATGACCGAGCATTACGGGACACTATCCCATTCTGACCCGTCCGTTCCGTCCGAAGAGCATATTTCAGATTAACAACTTTTAAGGAGCGTAATAACTGTCGGATTTAAACGTATTGTGTGACTTAAGTATAGTGAATGGAATGCACTTTAACATTACATGTCATTTAAGGGCGTAAATTAACAATTAACGGCTAAGATTGAGTTTAAATTCGCCAGAAGTTGTAAAAACCTAAATGGAAACGTGAGGGACCACCGTTCACACGTGGGTCGCACTCCAAGCCAAGTCAGAATGGCTGCGTACGTACCCTTCCGTTCACAGACGTAGCTACATGTCACTACAATAGATTCCAGCATATTCTAGCCTAGAAAACAGCATAGCACTCTTGTGTCCAGCTACCCTGTTCTGCCCCGAGCTCACTTGTGAAATATTATAAATCTGAAACAGTCTATAAATACCAAACAACTGTTTAGTTCTCTAGTCTGCGCCGCACGAACCTTCTACAAGCCTAATCTATATAGAAATGGTTTCTCTGCGTCTTATAAGTAAATCAAAACCTGTAATTCGCTTCATCTATTCCTGAAACTCTACCATCGTTTAACATATGTACTAATATGACGTTACTGACTCTACATGCGACCGATTAAACGTATACTTAAAATACGCTACATCTGTTTTTCTTTTCGAATAGGCAACAATCATCACAAAAGTCAGTATCTATCAAGTGCAACAGATGAAGGCACAAAATCGACGTCTGTCTCTGAATTTGATGTCCTATGGATTAGATATAAGCTACGACATTTGCAAAGATTTGGTTTAGTAAAAGACCCATTGGCGATTTATGTCGCGCAAATTGACTAACGGGCACAAGGCGCCACAAATAGAACCAGCTCTAGAATGCAGTGATATATGCGACCTAGATACTTTATTCTGAAAACTGTCATCGCTCATGATGGACACATGGACTTATCAGTTCGATAAAGAGTAAACTAGACAACTTGACGGTCCCGATGAACTGCAGTCCGTTTCACAATTGAAATGACATTCACAGACGTGTTACACAACTGCTGCGATCAATTCCAGAACGAGCCTTCGTTGACAGTTCCCAGCATTTGCATGTGGTGTGTTACGTAATTATCACCGAGAACTTAGCCACATGAAAGTATACAGCAATACATGCAAAATCCTTCGGTAAACAAGGGTCCTCACACCAACCATTTGGGTGCTAATTATGAATGTCTGGTTACGAGCCCCCCACTATCTTCATTACGAAATATTGTTCTAACTAGTTCTAATGTACTTGAAATATTAACTTTTCGTAATTGGGCTCAAATTTCACCCATGGCCCATGGTGGGCAAATGTGAGACATGCATGACGGAGCAATTGGACAGTTTGTTGCCCATGTAAGGAGACATACATTCATGTTCAGAAAAAAACAGAACACCATAAACGACTAGAGATAGGACTTTCATTTTCACAGTACATGTACGAAGGTAATCCCAAAAGTAAGGTCTCCTTTTTTTAATAATTACATAGTCCTGTTTATTTCTACAATGGTTTACATCAGTTTACAGCTTGAACATTTAGCTATTTTTCGACATATCACCATTTCTGTAGACGCATTTTTGTAGACGCTGTGGCAGTTTTTGTATGCCCATGTCATACCAGCTCGCCGCCATGCTGTTCAGAAAGCTATGAACCTCTTCTTTCACCTCGTCGTCGGAGCTGAATCGTTTTCCGGCCAAATGTTCTTTTAACCTAGGGAACAGGTGATAGTCACTGGGCGCCAAGTCAGGACTATAAAATGGGTTTCCTCTGAAACTGTTGCAGGAGAGCAATGGTTTGCCGAGCGATGTGCGGGCGAGCGTTGTCATGGAGAATGTGTACGCCCTTGCTCAACATTCCTCTTCTCCGGTTCTGAATTGCCCGTTTGAGTTTCTTCAGTCTCACAGTACCAGTCAGCGTTAATTGTGGTCCCAGTGGGCCTAAAGTCGACCAACAGCACCCCTTTCCGATCCCAAAAAACGGTTGTCATGACTTTACCGGCAGACTGTTAGTTTGATGTCCTGCAAGGCGGTGAAGAAATACGCGGGAAGCATCAACTCGTTGCCGCATGTGGTCCTCAGTCGGCATACGTGGTACCCATGTTGCGCACACCTTCCGGTAGTTCAATGTTTCCGTTAAAATTCTGTGAGCGGTGCTTCGGGAAACCTCAAACACCAATGTGCAGAAATCATCCAGGGTGATCCGCCGATCATCACGCATGCTTTACTCAACCTTCAACACTGTCCTCTCAGAAATTGACGGTCTCCCGCTCCTTTGTTCGTCGTGAATTTCGGTCCGACCAGCTCCAAACTCTCTACACCACTTAACGAACATTTTTGACACCCATGGACGAGTCACCATACACTTCCGTCAATTGGCGGTGGATTTCAATCGGCGCAATGCCCTTTGCGTTCAAAAACCGAATAACTGCACGCAATTCGCACTTGGCGGTAACATTGAACGGGAGCTCCATTCTCAACGGCTGCCAAACCAACACAGCGCCTCAGCGCGGCGTGCGCATGTTTACACAAAGCGCGTGAAGCACTCTTCATAACAGTGTAACCAACTGCCACACAGAGTTCTGTACTTATAAAGAAATAGGAGACCTTACTTTTGGTATTACCTTCGTACATTAGTATGTTCTGCAAAAATGGTTGTCACTTCAGTCACGTCGGTTCAGCATGTGCCCTACTGCCTACTAGGCACAGCGTCTGCTATGGGCCCTGATAACTTGTTCGATGAATGATGGCATCGACGTGTATAAGGTGCGAATGGCGTCTTGTGGTATAGCCATCCATGCTGCATTCACCTGGTTCCAAAGTTCATCTGTGGTGGTTGGAATTGGGTCACAGTGCTGAACCTGTCGTTTCATTATAGCCCACACATTTTCTGTTGGCGACGAGTCTGGTGATCTGGCGTGCCAGACATCCTGTGGCACCAAGAAGGCACGTGTTCGTGCAGCAGCAACATGGGGTGCTACATTGTTTTGTTAAAAAATCGCGTCTGGGGTATCGTGCAGAGAAAGTATGACTACAGGTCATTCACGTAGGTCACACTGGTCACAGAACCCTGGACACATACCAACTGTGATTTGTGGTTATACCCGACAGCACCCTACACCATAAAGCCTTGAGTTGGCGCTGTATGTCTTGTGCGAATGTAGTCACTGTATGCCGCTCCACCTGTCCGAGGAGAACCAAAAAGCCGTCATCATTTTCAAACAAACAGACCCTGGATTCGTCCTAAAACACTATCTGTTGCCATTCCAGTCGCCAGTAACGTCGTTCCATACACCATTGCCGTCTAGCATGTTCCTGCACATTCGTCAAAGGTTGGCAGGGATGTAGACGATGCGCACATAGCTCATGTCGTAACGAACGGCGACGGACTGTCATCTCTGATAGTGTACGATGCATTACACTGTTCCACCGTTGCGCCAGAGCTGAGGAGGACGCATATCATATCAGCTGTACCATTCGGACAAGATGTCGATTTTCTCTACCGGGGGAAAGGGGGGGGGCGGGTGTCTGGGTGGTATGACCTGAGGCATCTCGTCTGTTCTACGACCTTCCGTGAACCACTCTGCATACACCTGTTGCATTGTCGAAACACTTTGTCCCACATGATCAGCAATTTCTCGGATGGATAAATCACATTCTCTCATAGCAATAACCCACCCTCTTTCAAACTCACTGATTTGACGGTACGGTTCGTGCGTACAATTGCGAGGCATCCTGCACGCTGCTCAAGTCACACTGATCCTTTACTTTCGGTTTATAGCGACAACGAAAGTCGCAGGCACATTTTACCGATAGATGGCGTTGCGCCTCAATATCGATGTTGACCTTGAACCCGCGGGCTGAGATGGTTCAAATACTAATAATTTCTGCAGAACATACTAATGTACGTGACCTGTGAATATGAACGTCCTGTCTCTAGTCGATCAAGGTGTTCTGTTTTTTTCTGAACATGAGTGGACATCACAGTCCAAGATGATCGGGCATTTCCTTGGCCTCCAAGATCACCTGGCCTCAATCATGTGGATATTTCTGTCTGGATTCATCTCGTAAGTGGAATGTGGATCACCGTAGAGGAACTGGGGCAGTGAGACGTACAGTCTTGTTGATATTTACGAGATGATCCGGGGACGGGGGAGGTTGAAAGAATTAATAACTCACTGCAAAGATGAGTCCAGCATTGCATCTAAATGCAATGACGACACCTGGAATACTTCCTTAAAATGGTATGAATGTATAGTAAGTTGTAATATGTAGCGTGCTGAGGTAATATAATATTTCTTGACAGAATAGACCATGAGTGAAATTTTATTTGTCGAAAACGATGTATTCCGTCTGGTAAGGACCCCATACCGCACAGCAGTACTCTAGCATAGGACGGACAGTACATCTGTTACATCTTCTAAGAGTTTAGCCAACAAAACGCTGTCTTTGAGTCTCCTTCCCCAGAATAGAGAGGGATCCAAAAAATGTATCCACTGTTTAAAAGTCCATAACTTGCAAAATAATTGACGATCTCATTTTTGGTGAAAGTATAACTTAAAGTCCAACTTAAAGATATCACTGTAGGTGTTCGAAATGGTCACCATTAACATCCAAACACAAACGATGCCGCCGAACTGTAGCACCAACTACTGACTGCAACGTGTCCAGTTGGATATTTGCACATGAATGTACGATGGATTCTCGGAAGTTCATCCAATGTGTGTTCCTTTTGTCGATAAACGACGTCCTTTAGTGTTCCCCACAGGTAAAAGTCCAGAGGAGTTAGGTCTGGGGAACTTGGTGGATCCTCCACAGCATCTCTACGGCCTATCCATCCTCCTGGTAGATTTTCGTCGAGATACGCCCTAGCACGATTTTGGTAGTGGGTTGGGGCACCATCTTGTTGAAAGTAAACCCTTCCGTCTCCGTACAAGTCTCGGATGGCAGGTAAAATGGATGTCTGAAGCTTCTGAAGGCACTCCTCACCGGTAACTGTGCCGTCAAAGAAGACTGACCCAATAAAGCCCCGGTAAGACAACCCACACCACACATTTACTCCTGGCAAATTCACGACTTTGTCTATATGGACGTTCGGATTTTCGGCGGCCCAGTAGATGCAATTGTGGCGATTTACTGCACCATTGAGTTTGAACTGTGCCTCATCAGACCACACAATCATCTATGCAAACTCAACATCATTGCGCACTATGTTAGTAAACCACTCGCAGTACTCCATTCTACGATCTGGGTCGTCCTCGTTCATTGCGTGTAGCGATCGTGGTATGTAGCACTTCCACTTTGCTGTTTTCAAAATTCGCCTATACTTGAGCGACTCACTCCAGATTCACGGGCACACTGTCTCACAGACTTCTGTGGTGAGCGAGTGAATTGTTGTGACACGCGACGGGAGTTAGCTGGACTTGTTACTGTTACAGGTCGTCCAGATCGTTGTTTGTGTACATCTTTAATACAGCTTCGGCTTCAAATTTGTATCGAATGCGACGAATCGTTAAATGTGTCGGTGGCTCTGTTTGATACTCATTTCGCCGTTGCCGTTGAACCTCATTAATGTTTCTTACTTAAAATACCACTTCAAAACTGACTTCCTTTCATCGAATGTAAGACTTGCGACAGCCATGTTTACTCGAGTAACTTGATGCAACTAAGAACAAAACACTGACTATCTGGCGACTGTCATCTGACAAAACAAAACAACGCAATACAAAGTTTTTGTGGCGATTGCCGGCACTACAAACTATTACGCTACCAAAGATGAGAGCCGGCCGAAGTGGCCGTGCGGTTAAAGGCGCTACAGTCTGGAACCGCAAGACCGCTACGGTCGCAGGTTCGAATCCTGCCTCGGGCATGGATGTTTGTGATGTCCTTAGGTTAGTTAGGTTTAACTAGTTCTAAGTTCTAGGGGACTAATGACCTCAGAAGTTGAGTCCCATAGTGCTCAGAGCCATTTGAACCAAAGATGAGACAACTCCTTCAATTAGTTTGCCAGTTATGGACTTTTAAACAGTGGGTACTTTCTTTTGGACCCGTCTGTATTTTCTGTGTGGCTGTTACAGTTTAATTTGTTTGTAATTGTAATTCCTAGATACTCCGTTGACTGTACAACATTAAAATTTGGATGATTTGTCGGCTAACCGAAATCTAACGGATTTCTTTTCGTACTCATCTGGAGAACCTCAGACGTTTATATTGTTTAGCGTCAGTACTACTTTTCACTCCATGAAAACGTTTAAATGGTTCAAATGGCTCTGAGCACTATGGGACTCAACTGCTGAGGTCATAAGTCCCCTAGAACTTAGAACTACTTAAACCTAGCTAACCTAAGGAGAACACACACATCCATGCCCGAGGCAGGATTCGAACCTGCGACCTTAGCGGTCGCGCGGTTCCAGACTGCAGAGCCAGAACTGCTCGGCCACCAGCGGCCGGCAACGTTTAAATGTAACTCCATCTTGGTCTCAGGAGCGTGGAACAGCAGCTGGTTGATGAAATGTAATAATTCTGTACTAACGTCCGTTATTTTGGTATTGTTTTATCAGGCAACCAGTTTCGACGTTCCAGTCAGATCACCTTCAGGTCTGCCGCATGATTGACACCAAATACCGTTCGTGCGCGTATAAGACAATGCACGAATATTCGTATCTGGTAGTAGGTACAGTCAAATGCGTGAAGACCACACATGCTCATACAGTTTGGATATCTACGGAAACGGGGTCAGGGATTTTCTCTGCCTCCTGATGACTGGGTGTTGTGTGATGTCCTTAGGTTAGTTAGGTTTAAGTAGTTCTAAGTTCTAGGGGACTGATGACCACAAATGTCAAGTCCCATAGTGCTCAGAGCCATTTGAACCATATCTACGGAACCAGATACGGATATTGGTGCCTTGTCTTACACACGCGGCAGGCCTGAAGATGACGTGATTGCAACGCTGAAACTGGCGTCATAAAATAGTATCAAAATAATGGCCGTTGGTAAAGAATTATTACATGAGAATATTTTTCTAAATCATTTTACAATAAGTTTTCATCTTCTCCTGTCTCGACTGGACGGTAAACGACAGCGTCATCTGCAAAGAATCTAAGAGGGCTGTTCAGATTGTCTCCTAAATCTTTTATGTAGGAACAGAGCCTATAAGTCTTCCATGGGGAACCCCACGTATCACGTTGGTTCCAGTATGTGACTTTCCGTAAATTTTTACGAACTGTGGCCTTTATGACAGGAGATTATGAATCCAGTCGCGCAAGTGAGACCATACTCCATAGGCAGGCAATTTGATTAGAAGTCGCTTCTGAACAACGCTGTCAATCTGGGAATCTAGATATGTGGAATCAACTTGAGGTTTCCTATGGATAGCACTCGTTTCTTATTGTGTATAAAAAAACTTGTGCGTTTCACAAGAACGATATTTTCTTAGTCCGTGCTGGTTATGTGCCAATAGATCATTTTCTTCGGTTCTTCGGGGTATTTCATAATTTTTAATGATTACTGAAAACCATACACACTTACTGTGCTACCACCGGTACCATTTTTAGAGCGTTTCCAGCTTTCCTGCCGTTAAACAAAGCATTAGGCTAAAGCTACAGCATCTTAACGAATGAAATAAGCAGTTCACTCTGACAACAGTTGTATTAAAGTCATGATATAAATGATCTGGTTGTTGTATGTAACGTTAAAGAACAAATTCAAAGACAAATATCCTGCCGATCGCCTGGCGAAAGTATGGCGAGCAGACGCAGCAAACCGCGTAGGCCTACAGTAGACTGTCCAGAGAGAGACGCTCCATGTGAGAGATAAACATGGAAACATAGTACTTGGCCTCTGTTGAATATGATTGTCGACCTTTCTAACAATACCACCACTTGCAAAGTAGATGAGAAATCAGATTAATAATGGTTGGTTGGTTTGTGAGATTGAAGGGACCAGACAGATTAATAATGTTGCTCACGCAGCATACGTTCGCTTTATTGGACAACAACAAAGTTATTGCCTGTGGATGGTATCGTCAGAATGGAAATAATGAAGTCACTGTAAAAAAGGTCACTAATTTTGGCACTTATCTTGAATGGATTCCCACGTACAGTTCGTCGAAGTTGTTATGGCTCATCTTGTTGGTTCTAGGGTGATTCCACTTTGACTGTTAGAAGGTCCAGATCTGTATTTTGGCAATATTTGAAGACCTAACAAATGCGTTTTTCAGGAAATTCTTAATGATCAAACAATCCCAGATCATAACAATGGTATGGTAGAAATAGTTTTTGACTTGATGTTCACGATCCACATTTTTATTAAACTTCTTGTAAATTCACATATACTTCTTCTTAATTGTCACATCATCAAGAAAACAGTTTTGTATCAATCTTCATTTATTTAATTTCCACTTTAACCAAACACAAGACTTGACTGTTCTTTTACAAAGCGAAATAACAACTTAACTTCTGCAAAGTGAAACAAAGACTACTCTGTGCGCATTCGCGCCAAAACAGTTACAAGTAAGTCAAAGATTATGACAGTCTCACAGAAATGAATACACACAAGAACCATATCACTGTAATATATCGATACATAGGAGTACCTATACATTAATAAAACCAAATGTGAATATTGTCACAAAAATTGTTACTTCGCAGAAAGGTAGTACGATATTACTGGCATCGAGAACTGGGGTTGGAGTGCCGTAATGGTCACGTAAATAAAGAACCATTACACCGTCTAAAAAAGTCATAATCGATATAAGTAGAGTAGCGCTCTGCTAAATCTACTGTTCGGTAGTTCTGATGCAGTACATAAATGACGTAGTACATGGTAGAATAACCGCTGGTGCAGTACATAAATGACGTAGTACATGGTAGAATAACAGGTAGTATTGGTAGCATTGGTAGGGAAAGAAATATAAACGAATGTGTAAGAGAGAAACTGAGGCCCGGAGACTTACCTTTGTTTTCTTGGTTGTTTGTTTTGCACATACACTCCTGGAAATGGAAAAAAGAACACATTGACACCGGTGTGTCAGACCCACCATACTTGCTCCGGACACTGCGAGAGGGCTGTACAAGCAATGATCACACGCACGGCACAGCGGACACACCAGGAACCGCGGTGTTGGCCGTCGAATGACGCTAGCTGCGCAGCATTTGTGCACCGCCGCCGTCAGTGTCAGCCAGTTTGCCGTGTCATACGGAGCTCCATCGCAGTCTTTAACACTGGTAGCATGCCGCGACAGCGTGGACGTGAACCGTATGTGCAGTTGACGGACTTTGAGCGAGGGCGTATAGTGGGCATGCGGGGGGCCGGGTGGACGTACCGCCGAATTGCTCAACACGTGGGGCGTGAGGTCTCCACAGTACATCGATGTTGTCGCCAGTGGTCGGCGGAAGGTGCACGTGCCCGTCGACCTGGGACCGGACCGCAGCGACACACGGATGCACGCAAAGACCGTAGGATCCTACGCAGTGCCGTAGGGGACCGCACCGTCACTTCCCAGCAAATTAGGGACACTGTTGCTCCTGGGGTATCGGCGAGGACCATTCGCAACCGTCTCCATGAAGCTGGGCTATGGTCCCGCACACCATTAGGCCGTCTTCCGCTCACGCCCCAACATCGTGCAGCCCGCCTCCAGTGGTGTCGCGACAGGCGTGAATGGAGGGACGAATGGAGACGTGTCGTCTTCAGCGATGAGAGTCGCTTCTGCATTGGTGCCAATGATGGTCGTATGCGTGTTTGGCGCCGTGCAGGTGAGCGCCACAATCAGGACTGCATACGACCGAGGCACACAGGGCCAACACCCGGCATCATGGTGTGGGGAGCGATCTCCTACACTGGCCGTACACCACTGGTGATCGTCGAGGGGACACTGAATAGTGCACGGTACATCCAAACCGTCATCGAACCCATCGTTCTACCATTCCTAGACCGGCAAGGGAACTTGCTGTTCCAACAGGACAATGCACGTCCGCATGTATCCCGTGCCACCCAACGTGCTCTAGAAGGTGTAAGTCAACTACCCTGGCCAGCAAGATCTCCGGATCTGTCCCCCATTGAGCATGTTTGGGACTGGATGAAGCGTCGTCTCACGCGGTCTGCACGTCCAGCACGAACGCTGGTCCAACTGAGGCGCCAGGTGGAAATGGCATGGCAAGCCGTTCCACAGGACTACATCCAGCATCTCTACTATCGTCTCCATGGGAGAATAGCAGCCTGCATTGCTGCGAAAGGTGGATATACACTGTACTAGTGCCGACATTGTGCATGCTCTGTTGCCTGTGTCTATGTGCCTGTGGTTCTGTCAGTGTGATCATGGTATGTATCTGACCCCAGGAATGTGTCAATAAAGTTTCCCCTTCCTGGGACAATGAATTCACGGTGTTCTTATTTCAATTTCCAGGAGTGTATTAGAACGCACGTCATTCAGTGTTAGTCCATTACGTATTTTATATTCTTAGAGAATATAAATTGCATCTTATAAGTAATAAAAATCAGTCGATCAGAAACTTCTGTGCTTTAATATAGCCAAAGCAATTACTTTTGCCGCGCGGTGTAGCCGCCCGGTCTGGGCGGCTTGCCACGGATCGCGCGGCTTTCCCCGTCGGAGGTTCGAGTCCTCCCTCGGGCATGGGTGTGTGTGTTGTCCTCAGCGTAAGTTAGTTTAAGTTAGATTAAGTAGTGTGTAAGCCTAGGGACCGACGATCTCAGCATTTTAGTCCCACAGTAACTTACCACCACAACCAGCAATTTCTTCTGATGCAAGTGCGATTTACATGCACAAACATAAAAAAATGTACAGAACTATTATTATTATTTTGTACTCAATAAAACATTTTTCGTCATGATCAAAGAGAAGAGCTTCCGGTTATCGGTTATTGATAAATCCGAAAACTTTTTATGAATAACAGAAAAGTGTTTTATACACTGGTGCCCAAAATTAAAGCAACAAACCACTACTTCCCCGTCCTGTGTCTAATTCACGATATAATCATACAAGCTGTCAACAGATATCGTTACGCTCGCGTCCTGCACGGAAGATGGCATTCCGGTCAACGGACAACAACGCCAGCGATGACGTCAGGGCGCCTATCAAACAGGATAGTGTTTGCTGGGTAGCCCCTATCCACAATCGCTGTGTACAGTCACAGACGGTGCAGTAGGGCACAGAAAAGACGCCTACCAAGCTCCTTGTGGTGGAGGACCATGAGAAGAAAGGAAGAAGGACAGTCACAAACTGATGTGGCCCAATGCCTTAATGTGAATCGTTCTGTTGTTTTTCTGATGTAGCGACAGTTTATAGAGATCAAAACTGTATCCCGAAGACCGGGGAGGGGGAAGGGGGGGAGGGGCAACTACTGTAACGTCAGAAAGAAAAAAACTGTTATTTGGCTGTAAGGATACGACGGTACCGCCTTACTACTGCACGGCAACTGTCATCTGACCTCGCAGCATCCTCTGGACGTCTTGTAGCGTTGTAGCGAGAGGTGTAGAGAAGGCTACAGCAGTGGCCTTTATTGTCGGAGACCTGTTGTATGTGTACCTCTGACGCGCCTTCAAAGAAGGTAACGTCTAGAGCGGAGCCGTCAGTATGCCACCTGGACGGTCGAACAGTGGACCAATGTTCTTTTGACAAATGAGTCCCGATTTGGTCTGGACGGTGATTCTCGACAGATTCGCATCGGGAGGGAATGTGGAACACGATTTAGGGACCCAACCATTGTGGAAAGAGACTGATATCATGGATGATCCCTAATCGTCTGCGCTGGGATTATGTTGACCACTCGAATTGTACAGTTAAAGCGGCAAGGTTTTAACTGCTGTCACGTATCGTGACGAGATCTTGGGACCTCATGTGCGGTTACTGCGAGGTGCTGTGGGCCCAGACTTCGTGTTACTGGGCGATAATGCTTGACGTCATAGAGCACGGGTGGTTGATGTCTTCCTGCAAACAGAACATATTACACGCATGGCGTGGCCTGCTTGCTCTCTCGATTTGAATCCCATAGAGCACGTCTGGGATGCACTAGGGACACGGGTTGCATCACGTCAGCATCCACCAATTACTCCCCAAGACTTGGGAGCAGCACTGCAGGAAGAATGGGCGTTATTGCATCAGCATGAGATTGATGACGTCATTCACAGCATGGCCCGTCGTTTGTCAGGCCTGTATTGCTGCCAGAGGTGGTCACACCCCGCACTGAGGGCATTAACCAATTGTCGGAATGCGTGTCTGAATCCAAGTTGGAAAAAACGAAGATCATTTTTGTCTACCGTTATGCATGTTGCAGGTGTTTACGTTCTGTATTCTTTATATTGTTTCTGCTTTACTAACACCTGACTATATTGTTTTGTGGCAAAATAATAGCAACCTTGCAAAATTTCGGTTTGTTGCTTTAATTTTCGACATCAATAAATACACTCCAAGAAATACTGCAGCGATATTCCTTTTCTTTTTTTTTTTTTTTTTTGAGGAAATTGCGTTTTTTTTACCGTGTATGATAAATCTGTATTTTATCACTTTTTTTACTTTTACTAAAACATCTCTCTGTTTTACGTTACAAATCAATAATTTTCGAATAAAACTTCAATTGAACATTGACAACTGCAATTTTGCTATAAATATCGGTTAGTTTTAAGTAACACACCGAAGGATAACTACGTAAAACGAACTGTTCCATAGGCTAACAGCCCTTTATATATCCTCGCTCAGTTTCTAGATGGTTCACCGCTTCCGGTTCCCAGGGGTTCAAATCGCTCTGAGCACTATGGGACTTAACATCTGAGGTCATCAGTACCCTAGAACATAGAACTACTCACATCTAACTAACTTAAGGACATCACACACATCCATGCCCGAGGCAGGATTCGAACCTGCGACGGTGGTGGTCGCGCGGTTCCAGACTGAGTTCCCAGGGGAATCTTTGAAGACACTGAACGAAAACGTGAACAAAGCGATCGACAAAAGCCCGATAGGTATGCAACACACCTTATCTACAGGTAATCCGTGTACGATTGTAAATCATCAAGGCTACTTGAAAAACTTCTGTAGTCTGCACTTACTTATGTTCGTCTCCGGTAGCGTACGCTAGTTTTAAAACTCTACGTATAAGCAATGAACAAGTTAAGTACAGAACTGATATTAACATTACATACTGCAACTAGACAAATTACGTCACGGTGTAAGTAGGCTGTTTATGTTTTCTTTATGTAAGTAGGCTGTTTAGGTTCTTATGTAAGTAGGCTGTTTAGGTTCTTATATTGGTAAAGCCGCCGCCACGTAGCGCTCTCTGTATGAAAATGAAATCACTGGCTGTGCTGTGTGCAGTCTGTGGCTAGTTTGCATTGTTGTCTGCCATTGTAAAGGGGCAGCTGGATGTTAACAGCGCGTAGCGTTGCGCAGTTGGAGGTGAGCCGCCAGCAGTGGTGGATGTGGGGAGAGAGATGGCGGAGTTTTGAAATTTGTCATGAACTGCTATATTTATATATGATGATATCAAGGTAAATACATTGTTCGTTCTCTATTAATATCTTTCATTTGCTAACTATCCCTATCAGTAGTTAGTGCCTTCAGTAGTTTGAATCTTTTATTTAGCTGGCAGTAGTGGCGCTCGCGGTATTGCAGTAGCTTGAGTAGCGAAGATTTTTGTGAGGTAAGTGATTTCTGGAAGATATAGTTTAATGTTAGTCAGGGCCATTCTTTTGTAGGGAATTTTGAAAGTCAGATTGCGTTGCGCTAACAAAATATTGTGTGTCAGTTTAAGCACAGTCGTGTATAAATTGTTAAAAAGGGGACGTTTCATATGTCGACCCTTAGCCGAGGATACCTCACTGGAATCTTCTGATTTTTTCTTGTAGTTTGTGTAATTAGTGTAGATTTTGTTTAGTGCTATCGCGTAATTATAGAGAGAATTTCCTTTGTAGTTGTAGTTTTTCATTGTTGTACAGTAAAACAGTTGTGGCATGCATGTAGATTTGCAGCAAGTTTTTCGCAGCTGCGCTTGCAATTAACTAAATATTATTTTCAGTGCTATGTTAATGTGTTCTCTTATTTTTGCTCTTCAAATTGTGCTTTTCTGTGTTGTCGTGTGAAATATTGTGACAATAATGGCGTGTGAAAAACGTAATACTAGGCTCCAAAGTAAACTGAGAAATGACAGTGAAGACGAAAGCAGTGTGATAGCGCCGCAGAGTAATGAATTAACAGACATTCAAAGTAGTAATTTGGTAATTGCGCATAGGGAAATTGAGCGGGCGGCAAACAATGGCGTGGACAGTGAAACAATTAGTGAAGAGGGACGCATTATCGATCGATCGGTCGGCAACAGCTTGCCTCAGGAATCGGGAATGACAGGACACAATTTTGCAAATACTGTAGACTCAGGTTTTGGGTTCTCACCGTTTTCTCAAATGAGTCAAGACACATTTTCTGCTTGTCAAAATGTGAATGTTGCCAGTGCAACTTCACTGCCGAAAAGCACTGAGGAACATGTTTCAGACACCAGTGCATTGTTATTACAATTAATGCAACAAATGGGACAAAAGCTTGAAACGTTAGACACAATGGAACAACACCAGAGACAAACACAGCAACAGTTAGACACAGTGGAACAAAATCTCAAAAAGTTAGACACAGTGGAACAAAATCTCAAAAAGTTAGACACTACACTTGAACAAACACGTGAAGATTTAACCACTGAGTTACATAACATCGAATCGAAATGTCAAAAGGTCTGTAATGACGTAAAAACACAAATTTGTGAGCATTTCCAACCTATTTTTTCGCGTCATGAAAATGTATTACAGAATCACGAAGCAGCTATAAAAGAACTGCAAACTATTGCTCATGAAAATCATGAGACCTTGCAAGCTAAAATTGACTCAGTTGCATCTACCGATTCGGTTATGCAACTTGCAAGAACTCAGGAAAACTTAAAGGACACAGTAGATACCCTGAAAATTGGTTCAGAAAGACACATGGAGGAAATAAGTACACTATCGGAGAAAGTAGCCGAACTTTCGGATCAGGTCACTAACTTATCCACAAAGGTAGATGATGATCTGAATGACGCAAGACCCGTAGCCTTCACTGACACAGAAGAGTATGAACAAATAAGAAAATTCAAACAAAATCAAAATCAAATCAATACACAGTACAAAGGAGAAATCCGGGAAGTACAAGATCAGTTGACGCAGGTAATACAAGAATTACGTATTTCAGAGGACACTCGCGCTCCAATACGGGAAGAGGGACATAGAAATACGGAACAAACACAAAATAATAACACAGGACACTTCGGAAATTATGAAAGAAATTGGCAAGGCGCATTGGATTTTGAGATGGAACCGCCGAAACGAAGTAACAATGACCGACATGCGACTCGCCGACATGACGATTTTGACTATAAGCTGTTCATTACTACACGTAAATTCAAAACATTTAAGAATTCTGGCAACGACATTCATCCACAAGCATGGCTCCATCAATTCTCTCATTGTTTTCCTCCCAACTGGTCGTTAGAACACAGATTAGAATTTATGTGTGGCTACTTAGAGAATGAACCAGCTGTAAGAATGCGATCGGTCATCCACGATTGTCACAGTGAAGGAGAATTTTATCATGCCTTCCTCTCAGCATATTGGTCTCAAGCCACACAAGACCGAGTAAAACATGGCATCATAATGATGAAACATTTCGAACAATCTGAATTTTCCAGTCTTGTGAAATATTTTGAAGACATGTTGCATAAGAATCAGCATCTTTCAAACCCATACAGCCCCTCAGAACTCATCCGCATTTGCTTACTCAAATTGCCTGAACATTTACGACATATTATTTTAGCAGGACGTTGCAAAGAAGACATTGAAGCTTTTTAGGGACTGTTACAAGAACTGGAAATTGACACTGACAGTCGCCGGATGCGAAAACAGGAAAATAATCACTACAGGCCACATACGTCACAATTCCGTGACGACAGAAACAATAACTGGCCACGACAAGCCTATTCTTACAACGCAAATCGTGACCAAAACAGACACCACCCATATGACAACCATTGGCAGAGTAATAGTTACAGAGAAAGATCGCATTTCCGTAGTAATGAATATGACAGAGATAACCATAGAAACAGACAATATGGTAATCAGAACTATTATTATCAAGGGAGACAGAATAATTTCAGACGCAACAGTTCAGCGCGCAGTTACGATTCAGGGAGAAATTCTCCACCACGTGACCGACACGAAAGAAACTGTGTAAACTACTGACAAAACGACAGACCTGAATTCCATCAGAACTGGCGAGCTTTAAACAGAGCTGGGCCCTCTCGGCAAGGCGAATTTGTGGAAGTTAGGCCTCCTAATCCCAGTAACGACGCGCGGCAACAAAGAGACAGACAATGACTCGCGCCGCAGGCACCCACGTGCGCCGGCTGGCTCAGAGAAAAATAACATAGACGCTAACCTTGTGAAAAATTCCAGTATTCTTTACCGACGTACACTGCATGATAATTGCGTTCAAGCTGAAATTCTGAGTACTTTGAAGAGTAAAAGATTGTACCACATTTCACATGTAAAACGGATTATTGAAAGATAATCTGCTTTTTAACTTTGTCTTTGCCATATAACTTTTCACTTTACATTACTAGTATGCTTTGTCAGACTTAAGAAACTGTTAACATACAACAATGTTTGAAGTTAAATATCCAGTCTAGAACCTAGGGAACATTTTTAAACAGAAATTATGAATGGATTGTTATAGTGAACAGACGACACAGTGTTGTATTTGTACATTCTTGCTTGTTAGTGGCACGATTACGTAACGACTATCAGGCTTACATACTTAGAACATATACTGGCGCTGCTAATGAGATTTTAATGCAACATTTTGGTTTACTTGAAAATATATTCTGGATTTAAAGTACTTTCTGTGAGATACCAGACGACACAGTGGTTAGTTTATGTGACAACTACACGGTTTTATCACGACACTACTAATGAGTGAAAATTTACAATGTTGCTTTTGCAGTGTTTCTGTTTTATATCTGCACAGTTTTTCTGTTTTATTCTGGAAAGTAAAACATGTTTTAGTAGTAACTTTTGTAGTATAGCTACAATGAGACAGGGTTTTCCGTAGCACAACAATACATTACAGCACAGTACGTTCTTCACCACAACAATAAGCGTAATAACTAAGATATCTATACGCAAAGCATTTCACTTTCGTTTATCATGAGGTAAGTACATTGTCTTCTGTAGAACTTAGCTTTCGGAGGACGATAACTACGGGCACAGAGATTATCTTACAGCAAGACGCATATTTAGCGCTACAGGACACGTATTTGAGTGATTAATTTTGTACTTAAAACATTTATTTTTAAAGATTTTTGAATTATAAAGAAAGTGTTCCGTGATACATTTCATTCCATTGCTGTAATCTGTAACACCTGAGGGTATAATTACAATAATCCTCAGGGGGGTACACGCCTACTTTGTGTACCATGTGTGTGGCAAGCACAAGGAGCCCTAGCTAATATGGTATTTGCTTATACAACTTTACACATCGGTACCATGTTTCTCTCACACACAAATTACACAGCTATCTGATCATTTAACTGAGTGAGACAAACTTTTTTATTACGTCAGTGGCACATGTTTACGCAATTACACAGTTGGGTAACTTCACACTTACGAAATTGTATTTTGTTTGTACTTTGTGAACTGTTCATATTTTTTCGTACCCATTGTGATATTACAAGAGCTTTGAATGATGTATTTGGTATGGGATCAAGATTTTAAAGTACGTTTGAGGTAGATGACACTATTGAAATGAGCAGAGAATTTTTTTTAGGTTTTGAAATTATTGGAGGAAGCTACGACGATTTTGAGAATTGACTGAGATGTTACGATATTTTTACGACGACGATGTGTATTATGCTGTAAGATTTTGTTTCTACACATTTGCAACGCTAATTCTTGACCTGTGAAATATTTTTATATGAGACTGTCACTGTAGCGGAAACTGCTGTCGTAAATATTTCCGTAAGAAAGTTAAGTGACCACCTGCACGTAATGCGTCACGGGCACCCACCTGGGCGACAGCCGCCCGAAAAAAAAGCCATTAGCCTTTCAGAGCACAGGAAGAAAAAAAAAGGGAGGCCATTATCCTGGCCATTGTCATTCCTTTAGAGAAAGCATTGCAAATCCGACACGCTGATTACTTGGAAACATATCGTACTTTCTGATATTTACTGAAATGCCTAATGAAATGACAAGAAATAGTTTGTCTACACACCTGACTATGACTACTGTCTTTCTAGATGAGAGATTTTTTTACTACTTATGAAATGCCACATGACTATTGAACGATGTTCTTATGCTTTGCTTTGTACATAGTTGCTTATTTCAGTTGATATCTAGTTTCTAGCTGCACTGCAGCATTGGTTAAAATAAAATTTTATAGATGTACTAATATAAATATTTTCTGTCTACAGATCGAGTAAATAATAATTTTTTTAAAAAAATGAGGGAGCACAAAATGACATTTACCTCCACAGGAACTGCATTCATAATTTTCTTTTCAAGTAATTGGTAACTTTTTGGTAGAATAACTTCTTGTGGTGCACCACTTTAATTACTTAGACATTAAGATGTGATTATACATTTCCCTTATCTGCATTGTTATCTTTAGTGTACTATTTTTTTTTGCTTGAGCTATGTCATGTTTAGATATAAGCTGCTGTTTGCCAGGCATAGTGCTACTGAACTTTAATTTGTGTTACTCTGCTAAGCCAGATTAATTTTTTTGTTTGCTGCGCATTGCCTCATATTAGTTGTAATGTTGAATTGCTTGGTAATTTAGATTTACTGTAGCTTGCTTTGCGATTTTCCATTTTTTTTCATTGCTGTTTATATTAATTGTTTTATGTGCTGCTGCATTGCCTCATCCCTTAGTTTAGCATCTGAGCTCAGTAGATTTAAGTTAGCTTAAGAGGGGGTAGACTATATAAGAAACTGACTATGGAGAATAGGTAAAGAATGCATTGAGAAGTTATACAAAAAAAAGTACAGAAAACAGGTTTAGGTAGGATTTTCTTGGAAATAAATGTTGAGGTGAGAAATGTGTGAACATATAACTACAGAAAGCATGCTTAGATAGAATTTTTTTGGTGGAAGCAAAGGATGAAATAAGAGGAAAGATATATGAAGTTTTGGGTTGGACTGCAGTACCAAAGGTTACACTGAAAACGAACCCTATCCTTTCCTATTGGTGTTATCCCACTATGTGTTTGTGTACCCTTGTGTAGTTGTTTTCTTCCTGTCTTTGTGTAGTTTCATAGAATTTTTTCCTCTTTTAATATTAAGCTACATTCACTATGATGAGGAATACTGTTATCCTCAAATATAATTGGCATTAATAATATGTTATTTACTTTGTAAAGATGTTAGACATTATTCATTCTGTTTAAATGCTCATGTGTGAAGTTGATGTTTCGCAAGTTATTCTGATCTTCTATGTATGTACTCATGTCATAATTCCTGTAACACTGACGTATATGTTTATTTCTATTCTTTTGTAAAGCCCCTATTACTACAAATGTTATCTGTATTATTATGTTTTTAATGATGTGTTTTGTACCTTTGTTATTGTATTCTTATGTTATAAAATTGTATAGACACCAGTTCTTCAAATTAAGTTACATTTCACTGCACACGTTTCTGGTGGTCATAGTATATGGACAATATGTGAGAAGTAGGGACTGATAGTGTTTGCACGTGTGTTAATGATTCAGCAAGGGACTGGATAACAGCATTGCTGGTTCTAAGGACAATTCCAAAAACTTTGTGAGTGCACAAGTGGTGGTTATGGACTTGCTATATTATCCGCACAGTCACAACAGATGGCTGCTGGCTATCTCTACAAGGACTACAGTGGGTCTGCATCTTTGATGACTCACCAGTACCATTATCTCTACAAGGACTACAGTGGGTCTACATCTTTGATGATCCATCAATACCATTATTTCTACAAGGACTGCAGTGGGTCTGCACCTCTGGTGGCCCACCAATACCACAATCTCTACCAGGACTCCAGTGGGTCTCCTCTGTGATGACCTACCTACCAATATTCTTCAAAACTTCGAATGACTCTGCTGTGGGTTTGCTCCATTGTGGCCCATTACCTGTCAGCATGTCAAGAGTCAGCACTGTCTTTCTGTTGGAAGGACAACACTGCTTCTTCAAGACTGTATGGAAATCCACTACTTCTATGTGCAATTTCTTTTACTAATGAGAAACTGTAATTACTATTATGATGAATGATCAGGACTATCTTTATGGACTGTGAGAAAAGTTTAGCTTTTGACCAACATTGTATCAATAAGTGTGTGCATTTTATATCTTTGTTACTGTAATTGTGAAAAATTTTTGTCAAATCTGTATTGGCCAGTGCCCAACACCATTTGTAAAAATTTTTTGTGGGGAGCATGGGGGCTATGTAAGTAGGCTGTTTATGTTTTCTTTATGTAAGTAGGCTGTTTAGGTTCTTATGTAAGTAGGCTGTTTAGGTTCTTATATTGGTAACGCCGCCGCCACGTAGCGCTCTCTGTATGAAAATGAAATCACTGGCTGTGCTGTGTGCAGTCTGTGGCTAGTTTGCATTGTTGTCTGCCATTGTAGAGGGGCAGCTGGATGTTAACAGCGCGTAGCGTTGCGCAGTTGGAGGTGAGCCGCCAGCAGTGGTGGATGTGGGGAGAGAGATGGCGGAGTTTTGAAATTTGTCATGAACTGCTATATTTATATATGATGATATCAAGGTAAATACATTGTTCATTCTCTATTAATATCTTTCATTTGCTAACTATCCCTATCAGTAGTTAGTGCCTTCAGTAGTTTGAATCTTTTATTTAGCTGGCAGTAGTGGCGCTCGCGGTATTGCAGTAGCTTGAGTAGCGAAGATTTTTGTGAGGTAAGTGATTTCTGGAAGATATAGTTTAATGTTAGTCAGGGCCATTCTTTTGTAGGGAATTTTGAAAGTCAGATTGCGTTGCGCTAACAAAATATTGTGTGTCAGTTTAAGCACAGTCGTGTATAATTGTTCAAAAGGGGACGTTTCAACGGTTTTAGCACAACTCGTTAAGGATTTAGTTCAAAAAATGGTTCAAGAGGCTCTGAGCACTATGGGACTTAATTTCTGATGTCATCAGTGCCCTAGAACTTAGAACTACCTAAACCTAACCTAACCTAAGGACATCACACACATCCAGGCCCGAGGCAGGATTCGAGCCTGCGACCGTAGCGGGTGCGCGGTTCCAGACTGAAGCGCCTAGAACCGCTCGGCCACTGCGGCCGGCGAGGATTTAGTACAAGAAGCTGTAGTCTTAGCCTGATTTATTGTTATGTTTAACTGCAGGCAACCTAGAGATGTTCTAAGAACGAAACCGGTCAGAGCACAGTAAACGTATAATAGTACAGCTGAGATGGTTTTAATTAATCGTTAAAATTTGTCAGCTGTCGTGCTCAGCATTGAGAAGAGTGTTTAACAATATTAGAACACAGAATTGTTCCAGAATTCTACTACAGATCGATGTCAATAATATGGGTCTATAATTCAGGGTATTACTTCTGCTTGCGTCAGTTTTCGCTAATAATAAATTATGACTCAACCTGTGTTAAGTTGCCTTACACTTATGGCTCCCATTGGAGACTGAATGCCGGACATTTGCCACGCCGGACATTTGCCACGATTTTACCTGCTCCGAGGGGTTGGGTCCCTTGTCTCTCCCCCCCCCCCCCCCCCCCCACCCCTCCTCATCGCTGTCGCGCAGTATAAGATACTTAATGAGCCTTGCCGCTGGTTTACTTAACATAGGACCAGAATCTCTTTGGATTTTCTGCCACATTTCTAGAGAGACTTTCGTTGTGGTAACTATGCGTCTCGCATTGAAATCCGCACGAAATTTCAAGCCTCAGTAAAACTTCGCTAATCTTGGAGATTTTGCGTCCGTCTAAATTATACGTGCCTTTTTCGGTGCTCCTGCAGCAGCTTTCTGTCGTGTTTTGTGTACCTTGGGGGATCAATTCCGTCTCTTATTAATTTATTTGGTATAAATCTCTTGAGAGTGCTGTTGATACTATTACTTTGACCTAAAGCCACATACGGTCTTCACTTACATAGTTTGGAAGGATTGGAGACTCTCTTAGAAAGACGTCAACCGAATTTTTAGCTGCTTCTATAAACAGATATATTTCGCGTTTAGTTTCGCTGAATTTATTTGTTTCGGAATTGAGCCTCGCTACGACTCTGTGTTCACTAATCCCTGTATCCGTCGTGATGTTCAGGATTATTTGTGGCAAAGAGGTCAAGTGTGTTTTCGTAACCATTTAAAATTTGAATGGCCTCGTAAAATAATTGTTCAAAATAAATTTTTTTAAAAGCATTTAGAACAATTACGAAAGTTGTTTTCTATCCACAATAGGGTCTGAAAATGTATTTTCGTCAACATACGGAAGGTAGATTGAAGTCACTGCCAACTATAATTGTATGAGTAGCGTACCTATTTGTGGTGAGACTCAAGTTTTCTTTGAACTGTTCAGCAACTGTTTCATCTGAGACGCCCATACTAAGTCACAGGAACTATCTGCTTCAATGTCGCTTGTGAGCTGAAACACACATTGCATTATTTTTTCTTAAGTTGTGCTTCTTGTTTCTGTTGTAGTGCAGATCATTACAATTACGGCTTTTCTCTCCAAAACCTAGGATGCTTTCTCTGTGACCCTGTAAATATTCGTTATTTCTAACATTTTAAAATTGTACGTCGACTATAGATGACATGTCAATCTTTGACGTTCTTATCTCTATTTAGTGAACGTATTTTCAGTCATGTTTTGAACATTGTTCCGCTACACTTTATTAACTAATGCTTCGCCGCAAGGGATGTCGGATTTTAGAGAGTAAATTAATATGGAGTATGTCGTTCTTCTTTTCAAACATTTACATTCCCATTTCTTCTTTCCTTATTGTCTTTTGGGCATACAGCTGTAGTACTTAAAGCAGGCACAAATGCAGTGATCGAAAAGAAATGATTAGCATACATTCGCATTCTTTTTACATCGTTCATTTCTTGTTGCTCCCATGCCGATGGACTGTTTCTATCGCAATCACTAATCGTGAAAGGAAGCTACCGTACAGACAGAGGGATCTATGTTTATACTTGGCAAAACTAATTACATACCGACACAATCGTCGGAATTGCTTTCGTTTCCCAAAAGTTATAAATATTTCGATTTCGGAAAAGAACTTCTGTATTTCGCCAAGATGTCGTAGAAGAAGGTCCCTTGTACCGAGTAAGACGTGGAGACGGTGGTTTGAAAGCGGACAGAGAAGTACGAGGAAGGGCGTCCCTTACCTGAGGGATCGCTACCTGGCGAAGGGGCGAGTGTGGCAAATGTCCGGCGTGGCAAATATCCGGCGTGGCAAATGTCCGCACACCTGGAGATTACTTTGAAAGTAAAGGCTATTTAACTGCGTCTCCTGTTTTCGTCTATTTCACGACAGCGTTCACCGGTTTTAAATACACATACATGTGGTGTTTTGTTGGTACACTTTTCCGCAGCACAGTGTTTGTTGTGTGGAGCGCTACTATGGCTGGCCTTAAGCAGAACGCCTCGAGGCGGTCCCTGCTGCTGGGTGTCGGCGGCTTCCTGAGTGAAGTCCAGGCGGTGCCCCGTCAGGCACACGCGGCGCCGATTAGCGCAGAGGAGCACTTCCGCCCGCAGGGCCGCTTTGAAGCTCGGATGCCGACCTCGCTGTCCGTGCGGTGTGTGGACGCACAAAGTGCCCACTCTCTGAAACAGCACACCGC
Source organism: Schistocerca piceifrons (assembly GCF_021461385.2). Taxonomy (NCBI): domain Eukaryota; kingdom Metazoa; phylum Arthropoda; class Insecta; order Orthoptera; family Acrididae; genus Schistocerca; species Schistocerca piceifrons. The sequence continues at coordinate 313,966,471 of NC_060139.1, read as the reverse complement.
GCGGTTCCGTTTAATGCGTCTGTCAGCTATTGCTACTCGCACAGTAATTCAGTTCTTATGGCACTCAAAAGTCAGTGTACAGCAGAGATCTGTGGTCTCAGACTCAATGATTAGGGCATTAGAATTTTTTGTCGTGAACAGTTGAATTACAATTAAGCCCACTAACCAAAACAATTACGAACCCCTTAAAAGAGAACGTTGTTCCCTTTGGAGTGTTTGTACACAGCCTCGATCTCAAAATATCAGTTTTCGACAAAACAGCCAGACATTTTACGTGTTGTGCATATACAGAGTACTAGGAAAAAATGCATAATTAAATTTGCGGGTGATCTGGGGATACAACCAGTGCGAAATGAGACAAAGCTTTCTCCTCTGGCTCCATCTTCGGTGGGTATCGAGTCAGACTGAGCCTGGATAACACATACGGGTATGTCAATCGACGCTGCTTCCACTATGTGACGAAGTTCATCAATCGTAGAGCCTAGCAACTCGTGGTATGCCAGTCTTCTCGAGAAGCGTGAGCAGACGGTTTCAGTGGTTGACAGATCTGGAGAACGTGCTTGCCAAGGCTGCAGTCGAACACCCTCTGTATCGAGGTAGGTCATGACAGCATGGGCAATATGTGATCTTGTCTTGTTGAAACAGATAACACCACGAAGATCTCGACGATAGTACACACCCTGTGGCTTCTGGAAGCCTCTACAAATGTCGCCATGCTGACAGTCCATGGTATACCACAGGTCGTCGCGCTCTTTGTGTGAATTAACATTCAGTACAACAGTCTCGATCACAACAGATGTTTATTTTGGTTGAGAACCAGTTTCAGGCTATAATGTAGACCATCTTCAGATCGTAAGCACTGCAATACAATAGTAACACATATTCAGAAGACTTTCTGTTAAAGACATGGTAACATGGATAAGAATCATCTAAAATAAAAACTGCAATAATAGCAAAATAAGATGTTATATCGATGGACGGAGCAAGATACGTACGAAAGTGTACGTCAACTGCTGAACAAGGCAGCATTGCTCGAGAATATGTACTGTAAGCTCCGCCCATCGCATGCGGCATTACACCATTGACAACCAATAATGTACTCACTACGTGAGGAATGTCGTATTAAATGGTATAGTTGACATTTACAAGAAAAAATGTAACACCGAAAATGCAGGAGGCATGGCACCTGCTACCGATATATAACTTTTTTTTAATTGTATGTAAATATTTGTAATTTAAATGCTTTCTTTTAATAAGTAAGTACATTGCTTCACTGTATGTGTACATTTAGGCAGAAGTCTGTTGACGTTTCATTGTATTTATCTGTGTTTTATTGTGAAACTTATAAGCTCTGGGAAAAAGCCAAAGGAATTGTTATTTGCATCGACTAGCAACGATAATAGCAGTGCTTGTGCGTTGTAAAATCTTTGGGTAGGGAGTTTTTGAGCAGAGCGTGCGGCGAGAGGGAGAGACGGGTTCCAGCGCTTTTAGTGTGCGTAAGTATGGTGTTAACGCTCTCGCAGTAAAGAGTACCATTTTCAGCGGCGTCATGTACGCGCGCCGGCCAGATGTCTAGAGCAGGAGTACGGACAGTAGCCGGGCGGAAGAGGCTGTATTAATTATGATTGCCCGTTCCTATAATTAGCCGTGGCTCCACAATATGCTATCGTCTCCAACAACAGCATCAGTTCCAACAACACAGTTTCGTCGTCGGCTCCGAGTTTCCTCGGATGCACAGCACTGAAGTAAGACTGTTCATTGGTAGAAAGTATTAACGGCTAACCCAGCAGCACAACTGAATGTGATTTGGTTGATAAGATTTATTTAAATTATAATCAGTTAAACTCAGGGCTATTGTGTCCTAATTGTCCCCAGATATTGTTACCAAGCAGGATCCTTGTTCCTTTTTTTCCGAATATGCTAACTGAGTATCATAAGAAACAAACTGAATAGTTACAGCAAGTTTATTAATGAATAATTTCTCTTTTAAGAATTTTAGCCTCAGTCTACTTTCAATTAACTGTTGCACAACAGAGGCTTCAGTATATGACTAAAGTAAAGCAATTTCATTTTTTAAGTTTGAGAATCAATCACTGGAGAAAAATCCAAATCTAAAGAAATGCACAAATTAAGAGTACGGAAGTTTTATTTATTTTACATATAGCTTGGAGCACATGGTTGTTTGGTTTTGTATGTATTCTAGTATTTAATTCTGTTCAAGTCAGTAAAAAAGGCTCAGTTGTTCAGGCAATTATATGAAATCCGATTTGCATAATAAGTAACGGCAAAGTAAAAACTACTTGCTTTTTTCTAAATTTCTTTGATGACGTTATGCTGAGGTCACTGAAAGTCATTGTTCACGTAACGAAGTTCACTACTAACATACGGTTTAATTGCATATTTTTAAATTTTTAAATCATTACTCGATTTCCTTTTTCAAAATTTAATACTAAACGTAACGTAAGAGTGAGTTCTCAGTTTTCTTTATCATTACATACTCAGTTAAAATTAGTGCAAAAAAAAAAAAACATGGCAACCTTTCGTTGCCACGTCAATGTTTAATAATACATGTTTTTCTTTCCCAACATCTTTTACAGGATTTTGGATGTAAATTGCCCTAGTGGGCCGTGCGACCATTAATTATTTACTTTACGTTAATTAGTGTAACTTTTGGATTCGTCATCAGTGGTACCCCTTTATGTCCAGTGTTGTTCGTAAGTGAATGCACAAAATAACTTTCATTTTCTAAATTATAGCCCTGTTCGGTCTAATTACTTTATTTTTAGTAGGCTTTCCATCAGAAGGGTTGGTTGTACACTTTCCTTCTGCATAGTGGTTCACAACAAATCCTATTATAATCTATTTAAGACAAAGAACTGCAATAACAAACATGATTTGATCAGTTTAGTGTGTAGACTGCCCACAATGGTCATTTTTATGAATTCGTTAAAAGTAGTTGTAGCAGATATGGCTATTTTATAACCACAGCAGTGGCTTCCCGGTATCGTTAGTTACGCTCCAGTGTGGCACACCACTGACTCCGTGGTGGAAGACGGAACGCTTAGGAGGCGGCGGGTATCCAGTGGCTTGGAAGTCTGTTGTGTATCAGCTTTAGACAGAGGATAGTAGCGAAGAAACTAACTACCACAATTCGGCCTCCAGTAGACAGACGAAACAACTGAAGCGATTACGCACAAGAATCTTCTATTACTGCCAGAGAACCTGGTTATAAAACACAGAGGTAAAAAAAGGAGCGAATTATCATTACATGACAAACTTGAAGCCCACGTCCGCCATCTTATGTAGCACAAAACATTAGGTTTGACTCATTTGTACCTCCATGGTTCACCGCGATTATGTCAGTCTCAAGTGCACGTGCCCAGTTTCGACCGTTGCGGATAGCTACCGATTTTTGCGGTCGTATCCCAAACAGCATCTGGTGCGTTAATTGAGTACAGACGTATTTGTTTCATCCAAAAGCCAGGTTGCGTCGATTACGGGTGTACTAGTCGATCCGATCGTAATCAGAAGTCTAAAGGAATCACATTTCATGCGTAAGTGAAGCCGTTAAAGCAATATTTTCTTTTGTGTGCATGAATTACGATTTCTCTGTTTACTTTTATTGATTCCTGTGAAGCGTCTTCCGTCATTACACACGTATATTGCCTAGTATAGAGCACGTAGGCAAGTTTTTTGCGAACATGGACATTAAAAACGTTGAGTATACGAGCGGAAAGCTGAAAAAGGAACGAACAAAAAGCAGTACCAGTAACCAAACAAGCATTGGTTTCGAAGTTTGCTATCAATACAAATATAGTAAAAGTGGAATTAAATGGATTATGAAAGCTTGTTTTGCGCATCACTTCATTCTCTTCTCGGTTATTCGAAATATATCCCCAAAAATAAGTTACATTAACGAGGTCAAATGCGTCGTAACACTGGAGCAAATACGCATTTAAAAGCAAAGAAACGTTCGAAATTGCCTTCCTGACACTATGTTATTCACGTAAGCACTGTAATTTTCAGTATTTATAACAGATGTTGTGTGCAGACGACAAAAATATTGAACAAGAAGAAACCGTAAACAGCACTACGCTAATGTTTTGGAATTTTTTAAAGACGGCAGCACACCCCGCCTCCTCTCGCTTCAAAACAAAACAACTTACACCGTAAGTCTGTAGTGATATCTACCTTGTTATTTTACTTCCATGTTATATAGCTTTGACAACTGCTGGCTTCAAAACCTCTACGTACTAATTAGCATTACGCAAAATATTACTATAGTATACCCTTATAAATAAATTCTGTGTGATATAACACGAAGGTAAGGTACTCCAAAAAATAATTTTTAAATTTCAACCGTACCATTAAATGTAACATACGTCACGTAATGAGTATATGGTTGTGGCTCTCAGTGACGTAAAAAAAAAAAAAAGGAAATGAGCTTGTGTCCGGGTTGCAAGTCTTACTTCAAGTGACGCCACATTGGGTGAATTGCGCGTCGGTGACGATGAGATGATGATTATGACGACACAACACCCACTCCACGAAGGGGGGGAAATCTCCAACACGGCCGGGAATCGAACCCGGGCCCGTTGTATGGTAGGCAAACACGTCACCACTCTACTAAGCCGGCAACTCAGTGATGTAAGGCTGTATGTGATGGGCGGAGCTTACAGTATATATTCTCGAGTAATGCTGCCTTATTCAGCAGTTGACGTCCATGTTCTTACCAATTTTTGCTCCGTCCACCGTCACCAGTCGCCATCGTAGGTATAACATTTTATTTTGCTTTTATTGTAGCTTTTATTTTAGATGGTTTTAGTCATGTTAGCATCTCTACATATAGAAATACCTCTGAATATGTATTACTATTGTACTGCAGTTCGTACGGTCTGAAGATGATCTAAACGTGGTTTCCAACCAAAATGAACATCTCTTGTGATCGAGACTTTTGCTGAATTTTTACACAGTATTTTACAGCGACCTCTTTTCACTTTCCATTGAAAGAATGCTTTTCAAAATTGTAACTACGTGGGAATGTTTGTCTTGCAGTATTTTAAGACCCTTTTCTGACTCAAGCTTTGTGACGTGGCTCTATGGTCCTGTACGGCCGAGCGGAAAAAATGTATCTGCCCTCTCTGGCGCTAGTCGCGTGGGGCTGTTGAGATACTGCAAGATGCCGAGTATGGTAACGGTTCCATAGACGCATGACAGTTTTGGGATCCCGACTAAACGAGCATTATTATCACAGAATGATACATTACAGTCTCGACAGGTCACGATCCTGCCACTGTCAAATTCAGACTCGTGCTGGTAGACGTTTCTGTTTCTTACACGAGACATAATGCGATCTCCTCACCAATGGATATTATTCAAACGCGATTTCTGAACGAGAATCAGCCAGCGCAGTCTTCCGTTAGATACAGAATGTAGATGGCGTACTCCAGTGGTCTTTGAGCGGTTGTGCTGAAATGTTAATCATTTAATCATTTGCATATCCTAGCGGGATGCAAATGGAAAAGTTTTCGCTTTTTGGAATTATGATTTGATAAAAGATCGATTTGATAACTGTGAAGATTTTCAGGTAATGTTGTCCCTACATTGTTTGCTCGCGCGTCATTTATGATGAATTTGTGAAATGCAAATTTTTCCCAATTGTTTTGGGTTAGTTACTTTGATTCTCCAGATGTGATTAAACAAAATTATCTGCTCACATAGCCTGCATTCAGAGTTATAGATTGACCACTCCTTTGTCATTTTATTAAATAATTTAGTGACAGAGTCGTATTTTTTATAAGAAGCGGTTTATGTAAAGATAATTGCAGTTGTTAAGGAATGAGGTTCATAATACCATTTTGAATGCTGGTCTTTCTTCAGTCATAAGTCGAGTTTGTACCACCGTCTCCTCCCGAAAATTTTGTTTTGTAATTGTGTGTTAACACAGTCATTCAAATTACAGCATGATGTGCTTGGCATAGCTGCTTTTCCTTAGCCTGCACTGGGCAAGGTTCCTTTTCTTTAGCTGGATTGTTACTGCGCTGTATTTATTATATTTTCACCACTTTCGAGATGTACCGAGTTTACGTTCTCTCAACGTCTCATCAAAATTTGTTAGGGGCAGTTTAATATCAGTCACGACATAGTAAGATCATTTACAGTTAAGCTTTGCATTCATAATCGTTATCAAGTTAGGTAAAGTACATTTCAGATTTTATTTCGTAAGCAGTCTTATTCTTATAAAGCAGTGCCACATTAGCGTGTGTATCGCTTCATGTTTGGAACTTTATTTAGTCAGTTTGCGTACGTAAAATTACAGGACATTTTAATATAAGCATTTTGGCCAGTTATTCTTTCAAAATTTGTTTTGTAATTTTATCTAGAATTTTTATTCTGTTCGTTTCGTGTGTTGGAACTGTGTCGTCACTGTTCACTACACAGGATAGTTTCTTTACGATACGGTTTTACATTTTGTAAAAGTTAATTTAATATAGTTATACAGTTTCAGATTCTTTTGTCGACTTTTTGTATCAGGCAGCGTTTACGTAATCACACCATTCGTGTTGTTCATGTGGACATAACAACACAGACATATACGAAGGTTTAAGAATACGAAATCGGTTCAGTATGTAACGCCGGAAATGCATATCCTCCTATTTCCATCTATTGTACTATAAATTTTTTTCCTTATTTTGTTACCTGAAGATATGACGTTTCTGTGTCTTTGTATATTGTAATTGTTTTACTATTTGTATATACATGCATTTCTGTCGATGTATAATTGGTTTGTTTTGTGAATATTATTTGTATTTATACGCTGGGTCTGGCCTAGGGAAAACTATGCTATCGAACGAATACATCGATAGGTCGTGTGGAGAACCAAAGTGTTTAGGATCTTTGGTAGTGTTAACTCTGTCGCGTGGAGCGCGGGCAGAGGGAGAGTCTGGCTGGGGTGGTGCAGTGGAGCAGGTGTGTTGTGTGACGCTCTCGCGAGTTGCCGCGCTTTCGGGGTTGGGCAGCATGTAATTGCGCTCGACTTGCTATGATAGTTTCTGACACGGGGTCGCGGACGGGAAGCATTAGCTGGCGCGCATCAAGAGCCCGTTTCGCCTGGTGACCGTGTCGAGAAGAAGGCGCGCCAACATCCAGCTTCTGCAACATTGACGGCCGACAATGAGTGACTGTCGCCACCTCCTCGATCGACGGCTTCAAACCTTCAATCAACCAACAAGGAAGACTGGAAGCACGTAAAGGTTTAGAACTGTATGGCAGACCTCAGCTTTTCAAACTGCTCAAATCACAAAATTACAGCAACGTAGCATGAACCTTTGTTGCTCATTGTCCCAATTGCATTACCAAGCAGGGTCCCTTCCTTTTCCAGAATGAACCCAAGTTTCGTTGAAATTCAAACGCCAGCATCATTCTATTTCACTGCTTTAATTTCAAAGTTGAGTTAAGGTATTCATAGCTGGCTACAATATTTAGATTACACAAGCACAAATTAAGAGTGCGAGTTTTGTTACCGTATTTTAGTTACCTGTGACTGCAGCTCAGCTTGGTACGTACTAAATTTTACTATTGTTAATTGTTCAGAATCATTTAATTCAAGTTCAAAGTTAAATCTCTTATTTCTAAATTGCGTAGATTCAAGTAGCTTTTGAAATGATTGTTGAGGTAGTCCAAGACTAACCGTATTTTACTGAATTTCGATGTGCTTCAGAAAGCAAGCTCACTATTAACTTCAGTCACTAAATTAACTTTCGATTTTCCGGTTTTATTAATTCTTTTGCTAAATTAAGTCAGAGTGTAGCGAAATTTATTACTTCTGACAAACTTTCAGTTTTCACACTACACGTGTCAACCTTCAGTTGCCACGCTTCTAGTGCTAGTTATATGTGTAATAACCATTCTTTCTCAGTTGCTATAGTAATTGTCCTTAGGACTGGCGACCGTAATTTCCCCCAAATCTCAAATATCTAATTACCGCTAGTTAATTGTTGACGTAACGGCCGCACATTTACTTTCTTTATTAACTTTACCCCTTTTCAAAATTAATTTCCACCAGTTTCATTTGCATTTTTCCTTTCATTTAGATGTAACCCTTTCCTCCCTCTTTACCGACCAATTAACTTCGGTGACGATTGCTTTTCCCAAATTTCCATTAGGTACACGCGGTTTAATTTTTCACTGTCATTAAGGTCGATAAGTGAGGGGGAGGTTACAAGTATACAACAACAAACGATGGGTGTCGAATTAGTAATACTACAAATTTTTTTCTTGGCCAATTTCAGTTGAAAAAATGCGGAACCTCTTGTGGGACATGGTGAAACATTCCTGCTTCAGCCCCCCCTAGTTTCATGAAGTTCCGATAGGTGGCAGAGTTAAACGTAACCTTCGAAATGATGTCTGTAACGGAGGTGCGTTCCAAACAGAGAGCTGTAATTTAGTTTCTTTTGGCGGAGAACCAGAGCATCGCAGAGTTTCAGAGATGCTTGTAGAATGTCTGCGGAGACTTCGGAGTGAAGAATAGCACGGTGAATCGTTGGGCGAGGCGTTTGTCATCATCGCAAGATCGCGCAAACCTGTCCCATCTCCCGTGTGCCAGGACAGCTGCACACAGCCCTGAGTCCTGCAATTTCGAAACGTGCGAACACTCTCATTCGAGGACGAATCACAGTGAAACACCACGCTGCACAACTGGGCGTCTCTGTTCATAGTGCTGACACACTCTTCCACCAGATGGGGTAATCAAATGTGCGTGCCCGCTCAGTTCCTCGACGTCTAATAGAAACCCACAAAGAGCAGCGAAGGACCATCTGTGTGGAATGATACTCCAGGCGGGTGTAAAAATGAATGTGCGCAACGGAAAATAATAAACGCTAAAATAATGCTTCCAGAATGAGATTTTCACTCTGCAGCGGAGTGTGCGCTGATATGAAACTTCCTGGCAGATTAAAACTGTGTGCCGGACGGAGACTCGAACTCGGGACCTTTGCCTTTCGCGGGCAAGTGCTCTACCAACTGAGCTACCCAAGCACGACTCACGCCCCGTCCTACAGCTTTACTTCCGCCAGTACCTCGTCTCCTACCTTCCAAACTTTACAGAAGCAGGAGAGCCTCTGTAAAGTTTGGAAGGGAGGAGACGAGGTACTGGTGGAAGTAAAGCTGTGAGGACGGGGCGTGAGTCGTGCTTGGGTAGCTCAGTTGGTAGAGCACTTGCCCGCGAAAGGCAAAGGTCCCGAGTTCGAGTCTCCGTCCGGCACACAGTTTTAATCTGCCAGGAAGTTTCGCTAAAATAATGATTTGGCCCTGTCTGACTACCCCCTGAAGCAGATCTTAGGATCTCTTAATGCACTTTTTAACATATAAATTACAATTTGAACATAAATGAATGATGAAGGCAACTAATACTACTAAATGATAAACGTTGTTGTTCAATATATATTTTATTACATATTAAAATCAACCCTTTAAATACGACGGTCAATATTTCCTAACTAAAATTATTAATCAATTGCCCAACTCTGCCCTTATTATGACTGCGCAGTCTAATATCACTAACGCGAAGTGACTGACATCTATGTACCAAACACCAGAAATCACTACTTTCAAAGATGATCTACGGGGGTGTGGAACGTCAGTGGAAATAAACTAACGTGATCACAGCTGTTTAGCTTTATAGCCCTAATAAACCGAAGCAATTTGCGATGTCACCGTATGTACTGCGTCCGGTGCGTCGAAGTGATGGTTCTGGTACTCGTCTGCGACGATGGAAGAACTCCAGCCACAAATAAAGGCTTTCAAACACTAGGGCGGCAGAAGGCGGTCGACTAGTATACTCTAATACTGTCTTCTCCTCTCTGTGTTCTACAGACGACAAATGCGAACTCCCAGCCACAAGGACGGAGTTCAGATAACGACTCAACGTCAGTATAGGCAGAAGAAGAGCTCTCAATTACTGAACGCTGCGTACTCAACGACGACTTCCAACCTGGAGGTGAAGTCCAGAATCGTATAAGTTCGCAACAGTACAGTGCCTAACTGTTCTAACTATAAACTCTTCTGAGAGCCAAGACAGCAAGTCCATCTGTACCAACAAAGCTGATACCGAGCGACCGTCACACGTCACAAACGGGCGCTCACAACGGAAGACCACGTCTCTCCACCGCTGGCTTCCCTGCAAGGTTCGGCTCCCCACCCTCGTAATTCCGAAAACGAATCATACTCCCGAAACCACGGAATATTCTTCCTCTCTACAGATTATTCCGAACGCCGACCAACCATAATTTAGTCTTTTGGCGTCCAGCGCGGAAATTTTGCGAGGAAAAAGCTTTACTCGTACAATGGTACGCTTCTGAGTAAAAATCCTTGGAAATAACTCAGCCTGTGTGGTTTCCGAGGTGCCGCTTCTTCGTTCCTCTCACCTGCGTCCAAGATTTGCAGAGTTCGGAAATACTATCCGGTTATCCTTCCGGCCCTACTACAATAGCGGCCGGCCGCCCCTGTATTGTCTTCCCGCCCAGGTGTCCAGACTGTCCGTCTTGGCACTTCCTGTGTGAATCTGGACCACCACAACTGTGTGGGCCTTCCACCCAGGGCTTGAGTTCCGCCTGCCATTTCATTTCCACTGTCGTTCCAACCCCTAATAGTATAGGCAATCATTAATTAGGCCGTTCTGATATTAAAGACACTCCGTCACCTTTCATGCAATAAGCGTTAACATTTATTTACAAGGCGTATGTGACAATGTTAGTCTCATTTATATATTCATATATACGATGTACAACCTATCACATGATACCTAATTGTGTTTGTAGATCACGGCAAAGTATGTGGATGAGTGCTTGTAAGGTGTGAAATTATAGCCACCTTACAAACTGTTTGCGCGTTGCGAGGCTGATCGTATCAATTTTTTTTCCAAACATCGTCGCAGGCGAAGAAACAAGGATCCATCACGTCGAACTGGAAACAGTCCATGGTCTGGGGCCACAGCATCTCTACTCCGAAGAAAAAATTGAAAGCCGCACCCTCAGCAGGTAAAGTTATGGCGACGGTCTTCTGGGACTCTAAAGTGGTTATTTTGTTTGATGTCCTACAGTATGTGTGTGATGGAGGGGCTACTGATGCAGCAGGACGTTGGCTCCGACGTCTACCAAAAGAGTTGTACCATGCGGGCATATAGGCCCTCCCGGTAAAGTGACGTAAGGCTGTCGCATTCAACGGAGATGATATATATGTTGCCGCCGCCTCTCGCATCCCAATCTACTTCGTTCACGGTCATCACGGTCATTCCAGTCTCCTTCATTAAGACCTCTCGCCGCCATTGCTTCGTTGACGTCGTCTTTCCAGCATCTTGTAGGTCTACCGCCTTTTCTTCTTTGATGTGGAATCCATTGCCATACCCGTTCTGGTCATCCTGTGTCTGGCATACGCTGTAAGTGACCATACCATAGTAGGCGCTTCCTTTCTATGTAGTCTAGGATTGTGCTTTTGACATTCATAACCTCTCTGATCCTATCATTTCTACACTCCTGGAAATTGAAATAAGAACACCGTGAATTCATTGTCCCAGGAAGGGGAAACTTTATTGACACATTCCTGGGGTCAGATACATCACATGATCACACTGACAGAACCACAGGCACATAGACACAGGCAACAGAGCATGCACAATGTCGGCACTAGTACAGTGTATATCCACCTTTCGCAGCAATGCAGGCTGCTATTCTCCCATGGAGACGATCGTAGAGATGCTGGATGTAGTCCTGTGGAACGGCTTGCCATGCCATTTCCACCTGGCGCCTCAGTTGGACCAGCGTTCGTGCTGGACGTGCAGACCGCGTGAGACGACGCTTCATCCAGTCCCAAACATGCTCAATGGGGGACAGATCCGGAGATCTTGCTGGCCAGGGTAGTTGACTTACACCTTCTAGAGCACGTTGGGTGGCACGGGATACATGCGGACGTGCATTGTCCTGTTGGAACAGCAAGTTCCCTTGCCGGTATAGGAATGGTAGAACGATGGGTTCGATGACGGTTTGGATGTACCGTGCACTATTCAGTGTCCCCTCGACGATCACCAGTGGTGTACGGCCAGTGTAGGAGATCGCTCCCCACGCCATGATGCCGGGTGTTGGCCCTGTGTGCCTCGGTCGTATGCAGTCCTGATTGTGGCGCTCACCTGCACGGCGCCAAACACGCATACGACCATCATTGGCACCAAGGCAGAAGCGACTCTCATCGCTGAAGACGACACGTCTCCATTCGTCCCTCCATTCACGCCTGTCGCGACACCACTGGAGGCGGGCTGCATGATGTTGGGGCGTGAGCGGAAGACGGCCTAACGGTGTGCGGGACCGTAGCCCAGCTTCATGAAGACGGTTGCGAATGGTCCTCGCCGATACGCCAGGAGCAACAGTGTCCCTAATTTGCTGGGAAGTGGCGGTGCGGTCCCCTACGGCACTGCGTAGGATCCTACGGTCTTGGCGTGCATCCGAGCGTCGCTGCGGTCCGGTCCCAGGTCGACGGGCACGTGCACCTTCCGCCGACCACTGGCGACTACATCGATGTACTGTGGAGACTCACGCCCCACGTGTTGAGCAATTCGGCGGTACGTCCACCCGGCCTCCCGCATGCCCACTATACGCCCTCGCTCAAAGTCCGTCAACTGCACATACGGTTCACGTCCACGCTGTCGCGGCATGCTACCAGTGTTAAAGACTGCGATGGAGCTCCGTATGCCACGGCAAACTGGCTGACACTGACGGCGGCGGTGCACAAATGCTGCGCAGCTAGCGCCATTCGACGGCCAACACCGCGGTTCCTGGTGTGTCCGCTGTGCCGTGCGTGTGATCATTGCTTGTACAGCCCTCTCGCAGTGTCCGGAGCAAGTATGGTGGGTCTGACACCGGTGTCAATGTGTTCTTTTTTCCATTTCCAGGAGTGTAATATGGTCAAGTCTGGAGTATCCACAACTACGTCTCCAGAAATCCATCTCGACAGCCAGCAGGCGATCTTTCTGCCTCTGAGCTAGTTCCCACAACTTTGCACCATATGTTGTGATACTTTCAATAATTGTGTGGTAGATGGTATGTTTTGTTCTGCGTGTTATGTTTTGTTCCAGAGAATACCATTTAGTTGTTTTATGGCTCGCTTGTCCTGGTCTATTTGATTGTTTACATCATCCATACTTCTACCACTGGACGACAATGTCACTCCCAAGTACTTAAAATTATGACACCCTTGAACAGTATCAGAACCGAGCTGTATGTAGGAGATTACGACGAATAATAGGGGTTTGTAGCCAAAAGAGTGGGAAATAATATAGTGCATTGGCGTCCTGAATAAAACTAACCTACTTTCAGACAAGAAAAGGGGTTGCATTAGTTACGGAACATCCCTCGTACAAGAACAATATAAAACATAACAGTTACAACACTTCGTGTCAATTAATCGTCTGAGCAAGCCGCATTCATCGTGATGTGGTTCTGATGTCCAGCAATGTACACTACTGCCCATTAAAATTGCTACACCAAGAAGAAATGCAGATGGTAAACGGGTATTCATTGGACAAAACTATTACACTAGAACTGAGATGTGATTACATTTTCACGCAATTTGGGTGCATAGATCTGAGAGATCAATACCCAGAACAACCACCTCTGGCCGTAATAACGGTTTCGATACACCTGGGCATTTAGTCAGAGCTTGGACAGCGTGTACAGGTACAGCTGCCCATGCACCTTCAACACGATACCACAGTTCATCGAGTGTAGTGACTGGCGTATTGTGACGAGCCAGTTGCTGGGCCACCATTGACGAGACGTTTTCAGTTGGTGAGAGATCTGGAGAATGTGCTGGCCAGGGCAGCAGTCGAACATTTTCTGTATCCAGAAAGGCCCGTACAGGACCTGCAACATGCGGTCGTGCGTTATCCTGCAGAAATGTAGGGTTTCGCAGGGATCGAATGGAGGGTAGGGCCAGGGGTCGTAACACATCTGAAATGAAACGTTCACTGTTCAAAGTGCCGTCAATGCGAACAAGAGGTGACCGAGACGTGTAACCAATGGCATCCCATACCATCACGCCGGGTGATACGCCAGTATGGCGATGACGAATACACGATTCCAATGTGCGTTCACCGCGATTTCGCCAAACACGGATGCGACCATCATGATGCTGTAAACAGAACCTGGATTCATCCGAAAAAAATGACGTTTTGCCATTCGTGCACCCAGGTTCGTCGTTGAGTACGCCATCGCAGGCGCTCCTGTCTGTGATGCAGCGTCAAGGGTAACCGTAGCCACGGTCTCCGAGCTGATAGTCCATGCTGCTGCAAACGTCGTCGAACTGTTCGTGCAGATGGTTGCTGTCTTGCAAACGTCACCGTATGTTGACTCAGGGATCGAGACGTGGCTGCACGATCCGTAACAGCCATGCGGATAAGATGCCTGTCATCTCGACTGCTAGTGATACGAGGCCTTTGGGATCCAGCACGGCGTTCCGTATTACCCACCTGAACGCACCGATTTCGTATTCTGGTAACAGTCATTGGATGTCGACAACGCGAGCAGCAATGTCGCGATACGATAAACCGCAATCGCGATAGGCTACAATCCGACCTTTATCAAAGTCGGAAACGTGATGTTACACATTTCTCCTCCTTACACGAGGCATCACAACAACGTTTCACCAGGCAACGCTGGTCAACTGCTGTTTGTGTATGAGAAATCGGTTGGAAACTTTCCTCATGTCAGCACGTTGTAGGTGTCGCCAATGGTGCCAACCTTGTGTGAATGCTCTGAAAAGCTAATCATTTGCGTATCACAGCATCTTCTTCCTGTCGGTTAAATTCCGCGTCTGTAGCACGTCATCCTCGTGGTGTAGCAATTTTAATGTCCAGTAGTGTATGTGTGGCATAGCTGCCAGCCGCTGTGTCAACCTGGGATGTAGTCGTGGCGAGTGTGTATGCTGGGGCAGCTGCGGCGGGGCCGGATGCTGGCTCAGAACGCCCGCCGGTGCTAATTGCCGGGGTCCGTCATCCGCCGCACGCCGCCCTTGCTGCTCGGCCAGTGCCTCTGCGGCTCGGCTCATTACGTTTATTGGCAACCGGCCCACATCTGGCCGCGACATGCACCGCCTCAGCTCTGCGCCGCCGCGGGTTAGTCCTCTGGCAGACACTGCGTCTTGACCTGCTCCTTGTGTAATTATTCCTTGAACTAGCCGCTCTTTTTTATGGATCCTATAACGATTGCGACCACTCTGTCTATTCCAGATCTGCTGATTCAGGGGAAAACCGCTCTGTGAACTAAATTCTGAATTCAAACTAACAAAAATTCCTTCTGATGTAACATACTAGAGGGGGGGGGGGGATGGGGGTGGGCGGGTGGGTGCGGGGTGTGGGGGGGGGGAGATGAAGGAGGAATTGGGAACGTGTACCTCAGACAATGACAAAGCAGAACACGCAGTGATAGGTACAGTGGATACCACCCAACTACCAAGTATGTACAAATCTTCGCAAGTAGGTTATTAAAACCTTGAGGTATAATTATTCATAAACAGCTATGTATTACATATAGTGAGCCTGGTGAGACAAGAAAGAACCGCAGTTCAAGCATGACACGTGTAGAACTGCCGTCAGTTGGGCACAGTTTTACCTCAAAGACTTGCCGTAGATAGTTGCAAGTCATACTCTGCTATGGTGAGCTGTGCTTCGATAGCAGTTGTAAAACAACATAGAAAAATATATAGATATGTAAGACAGAGTAGCTGTCGCATAAATAAAAAAATAGTTTGCATACAGGTGGACATGCTATATTACCATGGTAGAGTATGCACCACGCCCTTGCATCAATAATGCTATTATGTGTAACATGATATTATGAGTACATCACGTTCGTCCCAGTGTAAAGATCTACCGTGACTTTTTATGGCTGGCTCTGAGCACTATGGGACTTAACTTCTGAGGTCATCAGTCCCCTAGAACTTAGAACTACTTAAACCTAACTAACCTAAGGACATCAGACACATCCATGCCCGAGGCAGGATTCGAACCTGCGACCGTAGCGGTCGCGCGGTTCCAGACTGTAGCGCCTAGAACCGCTCGGCCACTCAGACCGGCTGACTTTTTATTTTAAATTATTGCAGTCTTATGTTTCTTAATATCTGAGACGTTTTCCACAAAAATGATGGTACTTGTAGGTTACACCTTTAGTTGCACTCCTGCAGTTAGCCATTTCAGAAATAAATGCACTCCAAACTGTCACTGTGCTGAGATCTTTGAGATCTTTATTCTTAGAAATATTTGTGACCCTGCGTACTCCAACTCTTAATAAAAAAAGAAAGCCATGTTGTTGGCTACATAACACAAATAATATGTACTACACGTTTTTGTTGTGGTTGCTCACATACCTCCATTTATGTGACAGTTACTCTGTCTTACATATCCATATATTTTTCTACGTAGTAGTACATCTATGTACATACAGACCAACATATCAGAGTATGACTTGCGCCAATCTGTAGGCAGTCTTTGAAGTAAAACTCTGTCCAAATAAGGGGGAGTTCTATACTGTCATGCTTGAACTGCATATTTACATCTCAAGACTTTAATAACCTACTTGCAAAGATTTGTACATGTTTTCTAGTTGGATGGTATCCACCAAATCTATCACTGCGAGTTCTGCTTTGTCGTTGTCTTGGGTACATGTTCCCAATCAATCAGTCAATCAGTCCATCCATCCAGCCAGCCTCTGTCTCGTTTGCAGCATGTAGGCACCCAACAATAACGAAACAAACTACCGCAGAGTAAATGGTTTAATTTTCCTACCATGCATACAGTAATAAGAAAGTTTAAAGGGGATTATGAGAATTAAAAATGTATTTCAATTGTAAGCAAGGTTTTTGTAATCTTTACTATTCCTAAAGGTATTACACTGAAGTAGTTAATTTTAAATGTGAAAAGAGAATTATTTACGGTCTGTTACATGGTTCCAATGTAAGAGCCATCTAGTGGCTGTAACGCGCTACACAAGTGGTAACTTTGCAACACTACCTTTCAGTTGCTTGTACGTCGTTTGAAGTGGATTTTCACTGTTAAGAATATGTACCTCTTATTTATCCACTTGACAACTTGGTGTGAGGTTTAACATAAAATGAACACGTTTCCCTAAAAACAAATTTTTAAATTATGTGAATGTGCAGTTTCACTTCCGGTTTTAGTAATGCCAAACTAAAACTTTTATCCCAAATATCACGTCTTCACTCGTGCTATGAGACATTCCATGTGTATGCACTTTATTACAGACCTCACGATTACAGAAAAGTCTACAAATCTGGTTGTCTTAAATAAAGAAATATTTTTTGCGATCTAGGCTCTTGTATGGTTTTTATCTTTTTTCTGTCGTTTCCAAATCTTCTAATGAGCTTTTACATCCGGATAAAAGCAGTGTTTCCATTTCACAGAGGACTTCTGGTTTTACAACAGTATTATAATGCCTTATTTTAACATTTTTAGAAAAGAACTTTTATTGTACAGATTTCTTAGTTTCATGTATGTTCTTTTCAATCCTTTTTACACAAGTTCACTTTACCTGCTTTCTTCATGTGGCCCAAAGTTTCTAATTTGTTTCGTATTTTAGGAATTATCCTTACTTTTACAAATATGTATTGGAAGTCAGAACTTCATTTCATTCGCAGTACCGTAAGATGATGATGATGTCTGGTTTGTGGGGCGCTCAACTGCGCGGTTATCAACGCCCGTACTAATTCCCAACCTTTGCTCAGTCCAATCTCGCCACTTTCCTGAATGATGGTGAAATGATGACGACAACACAAATACCCAGTCATCCCGAGACAGGTGAAAATTCCTGACCCCGCCAGGAATCGAACCCGGGACCCCGTGCTCGGGAAGCGAGAACACGACCACGAGACCACGAGCTGCGCACTGGTGCCATAAAAAGTTTTGGGAAGGGGGAGGGGGAGGGAGGGGGGGAGGGATAACTTCCGTAGACTAATCCTGCAAAGCTTTGTTTGAGAACATTGCACATCTTCATTTTAACACGTTTTAGAAACGCCTTTTGGCGTAACTGCCGTATTTCGAATGAAGCACTAGGTCAGAATACCTCGATTCTGATAACTCATTTAAATTAATAGACGATGTTTTCATTATCATTATTTCATTGAAACGTCGATAAAGATTTATCGATATCTTTCGTAATACTTTGCCTAGACAAAATATAGTGTCAGTTTCACAATCTTCTAGTCAAACGGAATTGTCTGATACACATGACGTTAACATTCTGTTTGAATTTTATTTTGACATTTTTCTAGTGATTTTTATTGTTGAATGTTTTTACCCTATCCATCCCACTTTCAGCCCGGTTTAATCAATACATTAAAAACATGACTTGTATACAAACTAAATTGGCGATTTGCGACTCCCATCGTCATTTAGAAGCACTGAATTATCTGTATAATTTGAAACGAGATGGTACATGAAAAAAGCTGATGTTCAAACTGGATATATAATAAATAAAATTCATTATACCAAAACATTAAAAAACTACGCTTCGCTAGAAAAAGTCAATTTACAATTTCCGAAAGGTGCCATAGTCTTTAATTAACATGGTGGTGAGAATTCAAGCTGCTTCTTCAAAATTCGGAAAGACGACAGTTCAAACGGGCGTCCTGCCATCCGGATTTAGGTTTTCCGTGACTTCCCTAAATCGCTTAAGAAAAATGCCGACATAGTTCCTCTGAAAGGACACGGCCGATTTCCTTCTGCGCCCTTCCCCCCTCCGAACTTGCGCTCCGTCTCTAATGGCCCCGTTGTCGACGAGACATTAAATTTTAATCTCCTCCTCGTCCTTTCATCTTTAAAACACTAAGACATTTACCAAGAATCACAATAGATTTCGATTTACGTTTTATTTTTACACAAAAACTTCAACTAATCCTGCAGGCATATAAATCACATGCATACATAAATCTGTACACCTACAATCAATGGCTCTTTCGTAATTTTGGGTCAAAGTGGGCACCGAATATTAAAACAAAATCGTCGAGGATGATAACTTTAGCCCACTACAACGCAGTAAATATTTATTTTTGTCAAAGACGTTTTAAGTAAAACATCCCTTGGTTACAATACTACACTCCTTTAGCATATCTGCAGGACGCTAAGTTTATTACTAATTCTAAAGTAATAGGAACGAGAAAAAAATATAGGAGCAGTGTGGTAAAGAACACCACATACTTGTACTACAGAGAAGTACACTAGCCTACACAAATTGACAATACGTATTCTACGAGGAAAAATGCAACTGAATCAGCCAATGGCACAACGAAGTATAAGGCCGTGTCCTACGTGAGCGACAGAAGCGAGCGACAGCTGCAGGCGACAAAACAACCGCAGGTGTAGGTGTAGTGTCCTAAGTGAGCGACATCTGTGTCGCTGCCTGTCTCCCGCTGCAACTGGCGACGTTTGAATTCAGACGTGTTTGAATCTTGTCGCTGCAGCAAGCGCCGACACAGAGCAACAGCCACGTGTTTTCTTGGCAAAGCAGTGGAGCGGACTCGACGGCAGCTATGAATTACTTAACGTCCGATTTTAAGAAAACTATTCGGGAAATAATTTGATTCTTCCGCAACCTAAAGCTTGATATCCTTAAATGATAAAGGTCGGAATTTATTTTCCTTATTCGTCATAGTTACTGTGCTGCATGAAATTGAGTACATGACTGCACGAAATTTTTAAGAATTTGCAGAGGTAAAATCACATTGTGTAGACTTTCCGTGTAGTTCATTTAAGGCCATACATTATTGCGTATGAAATGTAACCAATATATCTAAATTGTATTTAAAGTTGAGACTGTAATGATATCTCTTTTCATTCTTGACATACTGGTTCTTATATCCGCGGACGGGTCGCTCGCGTCGAGTCCGAACCATTCGTGCACTTCGAGAATCAAGAGGTCGCAAAAATCGTCGTATCTCATAAAAGGTTCAAGATCTCGAAACGACGATATTTGGAAATGCAGAAAGGATTATTTTATCATATGATTAACACTCGATACGTTTTTGTAAACGCGTGACCAGAGCGAAAACAAGACTCCCTATAGCTTACACCATGAGGTTTTGTCCAAATTTTCACAGTCAAACAAAGGGAGAGAAACAGGTAAACGGGGTATCAACGTGACCAGCATGAGGTCTAGTTTGGCATGAAAATATTTAACTGCTTGAAAGTAATCAGGGTAATTAACGAAAAGTTAATTAATAAGCTGAGGAAAAATTGAAATATTGCACGAAAAGCTGCTTTAAATGAGTGTCAAAAATGTCATCTGTTCAAGACCTAGCTATTTTGCACATAAAAAGATACATTGGTGCGGTATTTAAATGTCAAAAAGGCTTCCTTCGAATCAAGTACATCAAGAAGGCAATAGAGGAATCAGTAAGATCCTGAATAAAACTTGTAATTAAAAATGGAAGAAATCACTCAAATATTTTATGAAATTATTTGTGTAAAAGAAATAAGTAGATCAGAGAAACGTTCTACGTGCCTTTGAATGATGCTCGAAATCATGAACAGAAAATGAGGTGCACCAAACGTTTCCCTAATATTTTTTATTTCATACTTTTAGACAAATCATTACACAAAACGTTTGACTTTCTTTTCAAAAATTTTGTAAGCTTTACTTTTACAGGCTATTTAGAGCAATTGAAACGCTTGGCCTTAGGACTGGCTGCTGATGAATTACGTTCGCAACATGAAATATCTGTAAAATTTCATGGTTCATTGTAATTTATTAGGAATTAAATGTGTGTGATATTCCAGGGTTAGGTGTGAAGATCAAGTTCTTTGGCAAGACCTTAAAAATATACTTAGCGATGCAGTGTAAACAGTATACATAAAACTTAGTATACAGAATCGTAATTGAGTCAGTAAAAATATAAGAATTGCCAAGAAACGAACTCAGGACCTTATCCTCGAACATATTTACGAACGGTATACAATACCCCTTCACCACAACTACCTATTGTCCATGCACCCTATTCTTGTCCTTAAGTTTGTATTTAGCGTAGTTAGTCATGTGATAATTATTCCTCCGCATTTAATGGCTGTTAAAAGTTCTTGACAATGAAAAAAAAATTCGTATTTAATTTATTGATGAGATAGTGGAATACTCCTCTGCTCATTCACGTGTATTCGAAGAACTTGTCTGTTGATCTTCGTAGTTGATGATACTTAATGAAATCCTCCATGGAGATTCCTCCATTTGTAAATTTCATGCAGAGCATTCCTTTTCGCTTTGTTTTCTTAAGTAAACCTAATTCTGTAGCCTTACTCTCCAGCTACAGTATTCTACAGGTTAAGGACGCTGTTTTATAGAAACAGCTGGTTGGCTCTAAACAGCCATCTTGTAGTGCGACATGGTCGCTCGCACGCAGTACATCCAAGGTTGTCGACTGATGTTGCTGCTTGTCGCTGGAGTGTTGCTTATCCAGAAGTCGCTCGCTTCTGTCGCTTACATAGGACACGGCCTAAGACCACAGCTGAGAACGACAAGGCAATGAAATTATGCAATATCTGCAGAACAGTTAAACTCATGTACCAGTCGGCACACTGCTGTACCCATACAGTACCCATAAAACCACACTGAAAGCTTTTACCAGACAGAAGCTTACCAACTAGCAACAAGTTCCACTTTCCTGCAGCTTGCAAGCTGTGAGTATTGGCAGACACAAATAAGAATCATGTTAGCATTGAAGCATCACTTCCCGTACGCAGCATGCCCAAGAAATTTTACGACAAACTGCAAGAAGTTGTAGAGGATGTCTTGAAGAACAAATCTAGGATAGGTACTCATGTCCGGAAACGTCATCCAATGACACTACAGAAATGGTTGATGGCATTGATGGCCAGAAGTTCCCACCTGGGGGATTCGGCCTCTGAGTTGCATGTCTTTTCAGTTGACGCCACATTGGGCAACTTGCGTGTTGATGATGAGGACAACATGACACTCAGTCTCCGAGTGGAGGAGATCTCTGCCCGGGTTCGGAATCTCCCATGACCTGTTGCCTCAGTTGATGATGGTTTTGGACCAGTATCCAAAACAAAACCGTCGTCTACCAAGGCAACAGAGCAATGCATACATAGAAGAAAAGGCCTTTCTACGCTACAGCTGGCTCCGTCTTCTCCACTGGCGATCGTGGCAATCAGCTGCTGTCACTAAATAACAAACAACATTGCAAGACGACCTGGCAGCGTACAAAGTAACGTTTGCTGCTGAAGGGGTGGCATAGTGGCATGCGTCGTCGCCTATAACTTCGACATCACGAAGCATCGTTGTGTGACGTTTCCGGACACCGATTCCTATTCTTGATTTGTTCCTCAAAGCACCCTCTACAACCTCTCAAAGTTTGTCGTCAACATTTCTGGCACACCCTGTATAGCACTGTGTCGCTCGAACCAGTACGCCATAACACGAGAGAGACAGAGAGAGAGAGAGAGAGAGAGAGAGATAGAGAGAGAGAGAGAGAGAGAGAGAGAGAGAGATAGAGGGGGGGGGAGGGGGGGAGGGAAGGTGTCTGTGCTATACCAGTCACTATCTAAATGATTACTGCTGTTAATTCTGTGTGCTCAGAAGCTGCACTGCATTCCTCGTTGTGCACCCGCTGACTGATTACCGGCCCAGCTATAATAGTCAAGACTAACTCACTTGGTCCTACGGTTAAGAGCCGTTTCAGCAACAACATTGCTTCTTTGGAATCAATAGTCCGAGCCGGTGCAAAAACGGCTCATAATTTGCCATAAGGGTACCTTAAAATTTCATCAAACTTAATTTGACCACAAGTCTTTCTTTTGATGTAAAGCTTGTATGACACCATGGGAATGACATCATAAGCCGTCCGGCCTTACAGATTCAGGCTTTCCGTGATTTCCTTAAATCGCAAATGCTGGGACGGTCCCTTTGAAAGAGCACGGCCAATTTCCTTTCCCATCCTTTCCTAATCTAAACTTGTGCTCCGTCTCTGATTACCTCGGTGTCGATGGGACGCTATGCACTAATCTTCCTTACCTTTCTGTTACAGCTACAGCTGGCAGTATTTTTCAAGATGGCGTTGTATTGCATTTGACTGGTATGTGGGTAGCAACACTGATGCGGCGAGATATTCCTTTGCATCTTATTCGTATTATTGCCTTTGTACTGAGCAATAATAAACGAACTTGACTCGAAGTTCATGTTTGTTGTCTCTTAAGACCAAAGTCACCTCAGTAACAACAGGACCTGAGGACCTGCAACCATGGACAGCAAACGACTACAAGATTAGTATATCCACTGAGACAGTTGGCGCAATGCATAACTTTGTTCGGTCAAGTACCACAGTCGCAAAAACGGAATGACAAAATTTCCGCCTTCGACTGTAATTATTGTTATTTCCTGCTGTTGGACAGTTTCGTTTGCTAAGCTATTGTCAAGCGGCAGTTGTCAGGCGTAGAACTGGTATAAAACTACTTCTGCTACTGTTTGTAAACCGTTTTATACCAGCTTTACGCCCTGACTACATGGTGCTTGGCGCTTTGTGTTCATGCACGCCAACTGCCGTTAGGCAATGGAATAGCAACCGGAACTGGTCAACAAAGGGAAATTAACAATGATTACAGTAGGTGGAGGAAATTGTTTCAAAAAGTAAATCAGGGTGAAGCGTATTTCTTAAAAAGGATATCCCGTGATCATAAGACATTTGATGTACGATTACTCCAAAACATGTAAATAAAAAAAATCTAAAATCGTTCGAATATTTATAATGTGTTTGGGGGGGGGGGGGGGGTGGAGCAGTTTCCTGTTGTGTTAAATTTTGAAATGAGTATCTTAGATTTTTTTAAATTATGTGATGTGTTTTGGAAATAGTTGTACGCCAGTTGTCTTATGATTAAGTTGTACACTATTAGTCTGTAATCTTTTCGGGATGCTGGTTAACAAATACCCTTCATCTTGATTTACTTCTTGACAAAATTTCTGCCATCGAGTGTAAAATGCAGTATATATATGCGTGTGTGTGTGTGTGTGTGTGTGTGTGTGTGTGTGTATGTGTGTGTGTGTTTCCTACTGTAACTGCAGAAGTTCGTTGAAAAAAGAGGATTGTTTGTAAAAATACACAAGTGAAACTGCTTTGCTGTGTCTCATTATAGGTTCATTTAATTCGTTTCTTTTCTGTGTAATGGGAGACTGATGAATAAGTAAACGGGAAATCCCGGGAAATCAGTTACTTTCGATATAATTTCCAGTAGCAGCGACACTTGCTACGTGGATGTTCTGTGTGAGCTGGTTCACTATCGATGATCCTAAGTCCTAAATTTGGTGCACCCTAACATGTATTTAGGAGCGTGTGGCTCATCCCGTACTTGTTCGCACTGAATCAATCATTCCAGTAACCAGTTACTAGCCACGTGCATCCGCTGCTAAGCAGACCAGCGCTGTGGTGTTCCTCGCACAGATAACCGGTGGTAATCCTGCTGTCGCAAGAAATTTTAGCGTTGTCTGTGACGACACAAATACGTGGTTTCTAAGAACTGAAGACTTTAATCGAGCAAGTTTTAAGTAGGATTTAAAATCAATTATAATAAGACTGAAATAACTTGTAATCTAGATAATGAAATGACAAGGGCACAAAATTACAACGAATCGTCAGAATCGGTTTATTTTTGTCCTTGTCCGTGGCAGATAAAGACTACAGTTAGATAGCAGAAAAATGAAATGGAAGAGTAACAATGCCCAGGAGCGTTTTTGTTCACTAGGTTGGAAAAATAATTATGAGTGTAAAACGATAGATGAACCAAAGAAGTATTCCAAGAGATAAGAAAAACCTGACAAGGCAACAGAATGGAAAGTTAGTAGATGACATCAGAATACGTGCAGGAGTAACATAGATATATAGAATTAAAAATCGTCATGTATGGAGAAGCCTGTAGAAGGACATTATACAGCAGTGGTTGTCGCTGACCCGAGGAGATGATGATGACGTTGATAATTATGAATTACGATGGTCTGGCAATTTGGGACGAATATCATGGAGACAAGATGATGACTGTCGGGAACCAGCCCTTTATGTAATTTAGAGTAGGCGGCGATTTGAGGAGCAGATGCCAGCGGAGTACAGTGTAAGGAAAGGTAGAGGAATTTCGGAGTACACCCCTTAATCTCGCGCTGTTGCATGTGGGCTCTGCTCCTGAAATTCCTTAGGTGTACTGTTTACTGCTGATCTGACCACGTCGACAGGTTCGACAAACGAGCTGCCTCGTCAGGTGAGTAACACTTCGTGATACATCACATCAGTTGTAGTGTCGCGAAATTAATTTCGGGGAAAAAGTCTGATCGACATGTTTCGCAGTCTCCCACCAATGAATCGTGCCCATCCTTTTGCTTTCCATTCCTCTGAGCATATTTAAACATTCTGCTTCATTTCTTTACGTTTCGCTAGTCACTATTCTTGAAATTTCGCGAAGAACCTTCCGTTTTGGATGATATTTGTGATGGTACAAATTATCTGATGGTCTTTCGTGGTTCTACATCATTGTTGATCAAACTAAGCTCACAGAAACAAATACACTGGTGTGCAAAACGATCACGTTCGATTATGCTGGACTTGCCTCACATGACAAGAGGTGAGAACACGTAATGCGTCCAGGAACATTGTCGAGCATAATCGTTTTAGTGAGCCAGATGTTATGGTATGGGGAGATATAATGTTGCACGGGCGTACTGACCTCCAAAGCTTTGAACACAGTGCGCTCACCAATCAACTTTTTTGTGATCCGGACTGCTTCCCAAGGTGCATCTTTCAGGGTGGCATTTTGCGCTGATTTTATATTTATGAATGACAATAGGCGACCGATCAAACTGTGCAGGTAGAGCTGCTCTTGGAACGATTGGATATTCGGCGAATGGACTGACCTGCTTGTTGCTCCGACTTCAATCCCATCAACCGACTCTGAGATTCGTTGGAGAGATGTACTGCAGCACCTCCACATGCACTAAGATCATCCAGCAGTTTTGAACAGCGCTGGTGAAGGAATGGAACGCCCAACTTCAACATCACACACCCTAATAATCATTGCCCACCTTTCGTAATGTCCAGGAGACCATTATGAATCACAGTGGTTTGAGTGTAAATATTGTCATTTTTGTTAGTCTCATTGCGTATTTCCTTCAATTACCTTCTGTACTGTAGCAGTTGTTTGTATGTAAGGTCCAGGTTTCACTGAGCTGTGTTACTTGGCATAAGTTTTGCACACCAGTGTATAAGTTCAAATGGTTCAAATGCCTTTGAGCACTATGGTACTTCTGAGGTCATCAGTCCACTAGAACTTAGAACTACGTAAACCTAACTAAACTAAGGACATCACACACACCCATGCCCGAGGCAGGATTCGAACCTGCGACCGTAGCGGTCCCGCGGTTCCAGACTGCAGCGCCTAGAACCGCTCGCCCACAGCGGCCGGCAGTGTATAAGTCATCGCCCCTACCCGCTGTAGATGGTGTATGAGGTGACTGTCCACCACTGAAGTAAGTCATGGCAAAAAGTGCTGTGTATGTGCCAGGCCAGTGAAGGAACATGGGTCGACGTGGGGACGTGACAGAATGCCAGAACGGAATTATCGTGCTTCGACGTGCTCATGACCACATCATGAATGAAGTAACCCGATTTACTGGTGTGTCAAAGGAGACTGTCCGATATGGCTAAAAGGAATAGTGTGCCATTCCCAGCCGTGTAACAGGACCTAAAAACAGTGATCGTAAAAAAAAATCGTAACCGACAGATCCAGAGACGAATGTCACACCAAGTCAATGACAGTCGATTCGAGGCTCGACCATAGTTGCTGCTATCGGTAAATGCAGCTCAACATTGTGAAAGGAATTACATTAAATGGGCACTGGAAGTCGGGTACCTAGCAAAAGGCCATCGATCAGGGAGGCACATAAATCACCACGTCTTTAGTAAGCCAAGCAACACAGAAACTGGGCAATGTCTGACTGGAGAGATGTGGTGTGGCCCACGAAGTCACGATTTCCTTTTTTTAAAATTATGCAGGCCCTGAGTGTACGTAGGGCGCAATGAGACGTGTAGTACCACAGTGTTTGGAATGTGCAGTTCACGCTAGGCAGTACTTGTGTGATATTTTAGGAGAGTTTTGCGTTATGTGCCTTCGGGCACCCATTCATGTTACGAAGAAAGTGAACCAGGATGCTGTGGATACTCCCATCTTACAAGAGGACAACAGCCATGTTCACAGGGCTGTGCACAAACTTTTTCTGGTTTGACGAACACTGTCGCACTTCTACAATAATGATATAGGCCGAAGCAATGAATTAAAATTTGTACCAGCGCTGGGATTCGAACCCAGGCCTCCTGTGTACTAGGCACATGCGCTAGCGGTTACGCAATACTGATGTCAATTTAGAATGGAAATAGCAATGGGCTAAGGTGTCCGCGTAGCAGTAGCGTTACCGCCTACCACGCAGGAGGCCCGGGTTCGACTTCCGGCAAGGGACTGGATGTTGTGTGTCCATCATCATTTTCATCATCATTGACTCGCAAGTCGCCGATGTGGCGTCACCTAAAAAGGACTTGCAATACGGCGGCCGAACTCCCCCGAATGGGGCCTCCCGGCCAACAGTGCCATACGATAATTTCATTTCAATGGGCTAAGGTGAGAATTGGAGTTTGTATCAGGGATCGAGATTAACTGGGGTGTTCTGGGCAGCTGTGCTGGCATGAGTGCCATTGTGACGCAACGGCTAGAGTATCCATCCAATAAAGAGGAGACCTGCGTTCTAATTCTGGTGCTGGTATAAATTTTTAATTCATTGCTTCACCGTACATCATCATGGAAGATAAAGGTGACACTCAATATGACTCAGGAACATCAACTGTATATGATATATCACTGTCACACTTCGACTGGCCGGCTACTTCACCCGATATTAATCCCATAGAAAATATGTGGCACTGTTTGTAACAGCAGGCGAAATGTAGCAGCCAACATCGCCTTATTTTGATAGCTCTATGGGATCTTATCGTAAATGAGTGCCGGCCGCGGTGGCCGTGGGGTTCTGGCGCTGCAGTCCGGGACCGCGGGACTGCTACGGTCGCAGGTTCGAATCCTGCCTCGGGCATGGGTGTGTGTGATGTCCTTAGGTTAGTTAGGTTTAAGTAGTTCTAAGTTCTAGGGGACTTATGACCTAAGATGTTGAGTCCCATAGTGCTCAGAGCCATTTGAACCATTTGAACCATAAATGAGTGGCTTCAGCTGGATACGTCATTGGAGAAACTTGTGGACCCTTTTCCTCGAATAATTGGTTCAAATGGCTCTAAGCACTATGGGACTTAACAGTTGAGATCAGTACCCTAGACTTAGAACTACTTAAGCGTAACTAACCTAAGGACTTCACACACATCTATGCCCGAGGCAGGATTCGAACCTGCGACGATAGCAGTAGCGCGGCTCCGGACTGAAGCGCCTAGAACAGCTCGGCCACAGCGGGCGGCTCGAATAATTGCGGCCATTATAAAGGTTCGAGGCGGATTTACACGGTGGGACTAATCTTTCTCCAGTGAACTTACACTGAGGTGACAAAAGTCATGTGATACCTACTAAAGTCGTGTAGGATCTCCTTTGCGCAGCATAGTGCAGCAACTCTACGTACCATGGACTCAATAAGTTTGAAGTCCTCTGCAGAAATAGTGCAAATGTTGCTGGTACAGGATTCTGTGCACTAACCATCCTCTCGATTATATTCCACAAATGGTCGACAGGATTCATGTTGGGCGATCTGGGTGGCCAAATCATCCTCTCCAATTGTCCAGAATGTTCTCAAACCAGTCGTGAATAACTGTGACTGGTGGCATGGCGCATTGTCATCCATAAAAATTCCATCGTTGTTTGGGAACATGAATGGCTGCAAATGGATTACAAGTAGCCGAACATAACCATTCCCGGTCAGTGATCGGTTCAATTAGACCAGTGGACCCACTCCATTCCATGTAAACACAGCCTGCATCATTATGGAGCCACCATCAGCTTTGAGAATGCCCTGTTGACAACCAGGATCCATGGTTTCGTGGGATCTGTGTCACACTCGAACCCCTCCATCAGCTTTAACGAGCTAAAATCGGAACTCATCCGATCAGACCACGGTTTTCCAGTCGTCTAAAAAAGGCTCTCGCATCGGTCGTCTGCTGCCATAGTCCACTAACGCCAAATTTCGCCGCCCTGTCCTAACAGATACGTTCGTCGTAGGTCCAATATTGATTTCTGCGGTTATTTCACACAGTGTTACTTGTCTGTTATCACTGACAACTGTGCACAAACGCCGGTGCTCCCGGTCGTTAAGTGAAGGTGAGACGTGATGCCCGAAATGCACACTCATCACACTGTGGATCTCAGAATATTGAATTTTCTAACGATTTCCGAAATAGAATGTCCCATGCATCTAGCTCCACCTAACATTCCGCCTTCAAAGTGTATTAACTCCTATCGTGTGGCCACAATCACGTCGGAAACCTTTCCGCATCAATCATGCATTAGAAAATTGTAGCGAAATGCAGGAAGATCTGCAGCGGATAGGCACTTGGTGCAGGGAGTGGCAACTGACCCTTAACATAGACAAATGTAATGTATTGCGAATACATAGAAAGAAGGATCCTTTATTGTATGATTATATGATAGCGAAACAAACACTGGTAGCAGTTACTTCTGTAAAATGTCTGGGAGTATGCGTGCGGAACGATTTGAAGTGGAATGATCATATAAAATTAATTGTTAGTAAGGCGGGTACCAGGTTGAGATTCATTGGGAGAGTCCTTAGAAAATGTAGTCCATCAACAAAGGAGGTGGCTTACAAAACACTCGTTCGACCTATACTTGAGTATTGCTCACCCGTGTGGGATTCGTACCAGATCGGGTTGACGGAGGAGATAGAGAAGATCCAAAGAAGAGCGGCGCGTTTCGTCACAGGGTTATTTGGTAACCGTGAGAGCGTTACGGAGATGTTTAACAAACTCAAGTGGCAGACTCTGCAAGAGAGGCGCTCTGCATCGCGGTGCAGCTTTCTCGCCAGGTTTCGAGAGGGTGCGTTTCTGGATAAGGTATTGAATATATTGCTTCCCCCTACTTATACCACCCGAGGAGATCACGAATGTAAAATTAGAGAGATTAGAGCGCGCACGGAGGCTTTCAGACAGTCGTTCTTCCCGCGAACCATACGCGACTGGAACAGGAAAGGGAGGTAATGACAGTGGCACGTAAAGTGCCCTCCGCCACACACCGTTGGGTGGCTTGCGGAGTATAAATGTAGATGTAGATGTAGATGAATCACCTGAGTACAAATGACAGCTCCCTGTCCTTTTGTATCCGGTGTTCGCGTTACTATCGTCATCTGTACATGTGCATATCGCTATCCCACGGCTTTTGTCAACTCGGTGCACATTCAGTTGATTAATCAGGCGTACAGTTAACTAAAATTCAAGCGCGTCTGCGTTGTCGGAGAATGCAGTCTGTGTTCTTTCACCCAGGCCTGCGTCAGAGTGAGAGCGGTACGCGAAACTTGCCGCGCAGTACGGCGGCGAAAGAGCACAAGGAGCGTCTTTGTAATCGTGCGGCGCGCTCTTATCGCCGTCAGGGTGACCTCCGGACTGAGAAGTCGCGACGGCGTTAGGCAGGTCATCGCCTGTGCGCGATAGATACCACACCGGGCAGGGGTCGCGTCAGCTGGAGGGGCTCCGTGCCAGTCTGAAGGCAACTGCCTCGCTCTTTGCAAAGTCGACGATATGTAGCCATAAATATCGTGCCGTGTGGTATTTAACTGATCCGTCGTTTTGTGCCAAACAGTTCCTTTAATGACTCATCTTGAACACTCAAACAATGACAAAAATTTAAATTTACAACTTGTTTTACGGTATGTACATATTACGAGGATGGTTCTATAAGTCTGGTAAAAAATGCAAGAAAAAATGTTTGTTTCGTGAACAGCTCACCTTACTTCTCGACAAAAGATCATTTAAGGGATGTACGCTTGGTCCAGCGATACTCCAGCTTTTTCATACCACCAGAAAAACAGGTTCTGTTAAACTCTGCAAAAGGCTCTTTCGCTGCAATTATTACTTCGTCCCTTGATGAAAATTTCTTCCCAGCAAGGCAAAGTTTCAAATTATGGAAGAGGAAAAAGTCACTTGGGGCTAAGTCTGGTGAATAGGGCGGGCGAAGAACCAATTCAAAGCCCAGTTTATGAACTTTCGTCATTCTGCTCGTCAAGAACTGTTATCTTGCTGATGATAAAATTTTTCTGTCAACGCCCCAGAGACATCCATACAGCCAGGAGAATAATGGAATGACTGATGACTGCTGCACATGAAATGGCTTCATTTTTGATTTTACAAAAACTAATGTGAGGGAGGTCAAAACAAACAAAGATGCATTGTAAGTCCGGAAGTTGAGATTAATGGGTACGCACTAAATGAAGCTCTGTGTGTGATATTTCTAGACAGCTAGATTCTTAATAAACTGAAGTGTCACCATCACGAATCAAGATATACAGAATAGGGAATATCGCTTTCACTCCTCCAACCCACCCCTCTCTATTCTCTTTCTCTCTCTCATTATATATATATATATATATATATATATATATATATATATATATATATATATATATATATATATATATATATTCTTTTATTGACGACACGTGTCGCCTTCGTGGGGCATCTTCAGTCCATCTTATTTAAATAAGCCCACAAAGGCGAAACGCGTCTTTAATGAAGAATACGTTGCAACCAAGACTTTTTAATTCAAATATTCTAAATACGGTTGCTGTACCAGACGGCCTAATGGAGTGTAAAAAATTGTATATATTACAGTGGTTGATTTGTGACGGTATATGCACTAGCCCTTCTTTCGAGACTGTAAGTAGTATTTACTGACCAACAGTGGATATTGCAAAAAAATCCCCCCAAAAGCCGTTTTGTCGAACGGAAATAGGAGGAATAGAGCTGAAAATAACAGTGACGAACTTGTCGCGAAATAAACTTGAAAGACAAAAGAGTGGAGTTGCATATGTGACTGTTATGTAAGTCTGATGGGCTGCCCTCGTAGTCAGATAACCAGTGATGTACGAACTAAGATAATTCGTTACTAAAATCGTCATGCAACCTATACAGGTGTCGGCTTATTACATGAAAGTATTGATATGACATACTATGGTGTACAAAATTTAAGATCTTAATTATTGCTGCCCCCCCCATGAACCATGGACCTTGCCGTTGGTGGGGAGGCTTGCGTGCCTCAGCGATACAGATTGCCGTACCGTAGGTGCAACCACAACGGAGGGGTATCTGTTGAGAGGCCAGACAAACGTGTGGTTCCTGAAGAGGGGCAGCAGCCTTTTCAGTAGTTGCAAGGGCAACAGTCTGGATGATTGACTGATCTGGCCTTGTAACAATAACCAAAACGGCCTTGCTGTGCTGGTACTGCGAACGGCTGAAAGCAAGGGGAAACTACAGCCGTAATTTTTCCCGAGGGCATGCAGCTTTACTGTATGATTACATGATGATGGCGTCCTCTTGGGTAAAATATTCCGGAGGTAAAATAGTCCCCCATTCGGATCTCCGGGCGGGGACTACTCGAGAGGATGTCGTTATCAGGAGAAAGAAAACTGGCGTTCTACGGATCGGAGCGTGGAATGTCAGATCCCTTAATCGGGCAGGTAGGTTAGAAAATTTAAAAAGGGAGATGGATAGGTTGAAGTTAGATATAGTGGGAATTAGTGAAGTTCGGTGGCAGGAGGAACAAGACTTCTGGTCAGGTCACTACAGGGTTATAAACACAAAATCAAATAGGGGTAATGCAGGAGTAGGTTTAATAATGAATAGGAAAATAGGAATGCGGGTAAGCTACTACAAACAGCATAGTGAACGCATTATTGTGGCCAAGATAGATACGAAGCCCACACCCACTACAGTAGTACAAGTTTATATGCCAACTAGCTCTGCAGATGACGAAGAAATTGAAGAAATGTATGATGAAATAAAAGAAATTATTCAGATTGTGAAGGGAGACGAAAATTTAATAGTCATGGGTGACTGGAATTCGAGTGTAGGAAAAGGGAGAGAAGGAAACATAGTAGGTGAATATGGATTGGGGGACAGAAATGAAAGAGGAAGCCGCCTGGTAGAATTTTGCACAGAGCACAACATAATCATAGCTAACACTTGGTTTAAGAATCATGAAAGAAGATTGTATACATGGAAGAACCCTGGAGATACTAAAAGGTATCAGATAGATTATATAATGGTAAGACAGAGATTTAGGAACCAGGTTTTAAATTGTAAGACATTTCCAGGGGCAGATGTGGACTCTAACCACAATCTATTGGTTATGACCTGTAGATTAAAACTGAAGAAACTGCAAAAAGGTGGGAATTTAAGGAGATGGGACCTGGATAAACTAAAAGAACCAGAGGTTGTACAGAGATTCAGGGAGAGCATAAGGGAGCAATTGACAGGAATGGGGGAAATAAATACAGTAGAAGAAGACTGGGTAGCTTTGAGGGATGAAGTAGTGAAGGCAGCAGAGGATCAAGTAGGTAAAAAGACGAGGGCTAGTAGAAATCCTTGGGTAACAGACGAAATATTGAATTTGATTGATGCAAGGAGAAAATATAAAAATGCAGTAAGTGAAACAGGCAAAAAGGAATACAAACATCTCAAAAATGAGATCGACAGGAAGTGCAAAATGGCTAAGCAGGGATGGCTAGAGGACAAATGTAAGGATGTAGAGGCCTATCTCACTAGGGGTAAGATAGATACCGCCTACAGGAAAATTAAAGAGACCTTTGGAGAAAGGAGAAACACTTGTATGAATATCAAGAGCTCAGATGGAAACCCAGTTCTAAGCAAAGAAGGGAAAGCAAAAAGGTGGAAGGAGTATATAGAGGGTCTATACAAGGGCGATGTACTTGAGGACAATATTATGGAAATGGAAGAGGATGTAGATGAAGATGAAATGGGAGATACGATACTGCGTGAAGAGTTTGACAGAGCACTGAAAGACCTGAGTCGAAACAAGGCCCCCGGAGTAGACAATATTCCATTGGAACTACTGACGGCCGTGGGAGAGCCAGTCCTGGCAAAACTCTACCATCTGGTGAGCAAGATGTATGAAACAGGCGAAATACCCTCAGACTTCAAGAAGAATATAATAATTCCAATCCCAAAGAAAGCAGGTGTTGACAGATGTGAAAATTACCGAACTATCAGCTTAATAAGTCACAGCTGCAAAATACTAACACGAATTCTTTACAGACGAATGGAAAAACTAGTAGAAGCCAACCTCGGGGAAGATCAGTTTGGATTCCGTAGAAACACTGGAACACGTGAGGCAATACTGACCTTACGACTTATCTTAGAAGAAAGATTAAGGAAAGGCAAACCTACGTTTCTAGCATTTGTAGACTTAGAGAAAGCTTTTGACAATGTTGACTGGAATACTCTCTTTCAAATTCTAAAGGTGGCAGGGGTAAAATACAGGGAGCGAAAGGCTACTTACAATTTGTACAGAAACCAGATGGCAGTTATAAGAGTCGAGGGACATGAAAGGGAAGCAGTTGTTGGGAAGGGAGTAAGACAGGGTTGTAGCCTCTCCCCGATGTTGTTCAATCTGTATATTGAGCAAGCAGTAAAGGAAACAAAAGAAAAATTCGGAGTAGGTATTAAAATTCATGGAGAAGAAATAAAAACTTTGAGGTTCGCCGATGACATTGTAATTCTGTCAGAGACAGCAAAGGACTTGGAAGAGCAGTTGAATGGAATGGACAGTGTCTTGAAAGGAGGATATAAGATGAACATCAACAAAAGCAAAACAAGGATAATGGAATGTAGTCTAATTAAGTCGGGTGATGCTGGGGGATTTAGATTAGGAAATGAGGCACTTAAAGTAGTAAAGGAGTTTTGCTATTTGGGGAGCAAAATAACTGATGATGGTCGAAGTAGAGAGGATATAAAATGTAGGCTGGCAATGGCAAGGAAAGCGTTTCTGAAGAAGAGAAATTTGTTAACATCCAGTATTGATTTAAGTGTCAGGAAGTCATTTCTGAAAGTATTCGTATGGAGTGTAGCCATGTATGGAAGTGAAACATGGACGATAAATAGTTTGGACAAGAAGAGAATAGAAGCTTTCGAAATGTGGTGCTACAGAAGAATGCTGAAGATTAGATGGGTAGATCACATAACTAATGAGGAAGTATTGAATAGGATTGGGGAGAAGAGAAGTTTGTGGCACAACTTGACCAGAAGAAGGGATCGGTTGGTAGGACATGTTCTGAGGCATCAAGGGATCACCAATTTAGTATTGGAGGGCAGCGTGGAGGGTAAAAATCGTAGAGGGAGACCAAGAGATGAATACACTAAGCAGATTCAGAAGGATGTAGGTTGCAGTAGGTACTGGGAGATGAAAAAGCTTGCACAGGATAGAGTAGCATGGAGAGCTGCATCAAGCCAGTCTCAGGACTGAGGACCACAACAACAACAACAATTATTGCTGGCGAAAAGAAGAGGCCCTTCACCTGCCGCATTTAAACAATCTGCTCATCATAATCTTACTATGCCAATCGGAGCTATCTAGTTTCCTAAAGAACTGGTACCACAAACGCTACGAAATTAAAGATTTTTCACAGCGTCGAAGAAACTTACACAAAAAAATGAGTGACATAAAAGGTTAGATTGTCTCAATAGTTACCGTCTGGTTGACACCCAGTTTTAATGCACAATTGTTAACATCACTAATAAGACGATTTATTATAAAACTAATCTCCATCTTCCGCAGCAGCTGTTAAAGTCGGCAATTGTTATTGGTCTCCCTGTATTAAGCGTAACGCAATTACTTAAAAAGAATTCTGTGAGATACATGTTTCGCTTTTGTTTACAAAGCATCTTCTGTGGTCATTCTTGAAAAGTGAATACGTCGGTCTGTACGTTTTGGAGCCGGCCGAAGTGGCCGTGCGGTTAAAGGCGCTGCAGTCTGGATCCGCAGGACCGCTACGGTCGCAGGTTCGAATCCTGCCTCGGGCATGGATGTTTGTGATGTCCTTAGGTTAGTTAGGTTTAACTAGTTCTAAGTTCTAGGGGACTAATGACCTCAGCAGTTGATTCCCATAGTGCTCAGAGCCATTTTTTTTGTACGTTTTGGTTTTTGAAAACAGTATTTGTTTATTCTAAAGTACGCGTGAAACTTGCCTACAGTGTTTCTGCCTCTTATTCACATATTCTGCGAACCACTACGTCTTCCTCCGTTGTTAGCGGAGGCTGAGGTCGAAAGAAACTTCTTTGTGCATATACATTTGGCAGTTTTTTTGCCTTTTTTGAAAGCATTTTCTCTTACGCTGCATTGGAACAAGTTCCAAGCGAAGTTGATAAACATCTGAAAATCACTGAACATACACTACAAGACAACGAAAAAAGAAAACTGTTACAAACAAATCCCAGTGCCCCTTCCTTGCGACGCCAACCAAAGCCGCAATAGGAAGACCTTCCAGTCAGAGACATTATGAATTACAGAAACTCTCCCACATACCCACTTGCAAGATAATGTTGGAAATCTTACGAGGAAACTACAGATTACAAGAGGATAGAACTATAACAAACACCATTCTATTGATTAGGTGCATAGAAGGCATACTGGTTCAACACACACCCATCCTCCTTGCCATTTCATGTAGAATACATGTATTCCAATATACCAATATCCAAACAATAAATGTTATACAACAAAATGATAAGACACACAGTACACTTCCACATGAATACGTCAAAGAAACAGACAAGCTGCTAGAGCTAATAACAGAACTGAACTATTTCCTTTTCCTCACTGAATTATATTTACGAAGTGAAGGATTATCAATGCTATCCCCAGTATTTGGAATCATAGCAAGCATATTTATGAATCGTGTAGAAAAGGTCACATTTAACAAAACAGTGTCAAATAGATTCCACATTCTGTACTAGATTAGATATGTGGATGACATCTTGCGCCCAATAGATGAACCAACCACTAAAATTGACCAGTTATATACAGACAAAAAAATGTGTTGACGATAAGCTACATTTCACTACAGAAATAGAGTAAAATAGCCAGTGTCTTGAAAAATCACAATAAAGAGTCAGAACACCTAACACACATTTGACATTCACTGAAAAACAACAACAGACAGAATTATACAGCAGAACTGTATATCACATGGCCTAAGCTCTCGAAAGCAGACAGCACTGAGACACATGCTGTACACACTAAACACAGTACTATTACACAAAAACAACTTCCAGAAAGAAATGAATACCTTAGTGCAAATAACCTCGAACACTGGATATGAAGAAAACTTGTTAACAAAGCTGAACAATAAAATCAAGAAACAGAAAAGAGCAAATACCCAGTTATCACAAACACAAGGACAGGGACAACACAAAGTGAGAAAAAACAGATAATAAAAGATTGTATACAGTGACGTGCAACCATAAATAACTCAAATAACAGTCAATATTTTCAAAAAACGATGCATAAAAATAGACCACCAAACCAACACTTCATTTCAAAATGCTTCCCAAAAATAAGAGGAGTAACAGATCTATATCAGAAATAAGGAATATACAAACTGAAATGTTATACATGTGATGGTAAATATATAGGTTAAACCAGGAGGACATTTGACACCAGACACAAAGAACATGCAATAGCATGGAAGTATAGGACAAATCACTCAACTTTTGCAGAACACTTACACCAACACCAACATAAAATTACCACCAGAGCCACAGACGTGGAAACCATAAGGATAAACAACAACAAAAAACACCTTCACGTCCTACAAGAAAAACTGCCACATCCAGAAAACCATAACAGAAACGAAACCACTCATAAATGATCAGACCAACCTGCCAAAGCGCACACTTCTCAAACTTATTGGTCACTTGATGTAACAAATTTATACATATGACCCCCCCCCCCCCGCCCCATATGTCACCTACTCAATATCACCGACCAGTCAGGTCCCATTCACCACTGCCGCCTCCTTCGCGTTTCATTACTGAAGTCACAATCCCCTCAAAATTCGAACAACTCTCAATTCCCCCCTCCCGCCCCCCACTCACACCTCTACTGCTCCATCCCTCCCTCCACCCACCTATTAGAAAAAATATTTCTCAGCTGGGCACGAACTACACGGAAAACTAATGAACAAACATAAACACTGAATACTGTACTGACTGCGAAGACAACTAACTGTAGTTCTATTTCTAAAGTGATAAGAAATGAAAATAACGCCAACACAACATAAGAGAAAGTGCTCTCTAAGAGCAAGAAACTGCAAAGTGTATATGAACAGCGAATATTTTTGTGGCCTCAGTCTCAGCTAACAGCGAAGGAAAACGCAGTGATTCGATCGAATATGTGAACAAGAGCCAGAAACACCGTAAATAAATTGAACGCCAACATTAAAAAGAAATACCGTTTTTAATGTGTAACACTGAAAAAGCAGAAACATATGTATCCATATTTCTAGAATGTCCACAGAAGATGCTTTGTAAATAAAAGCGAAATGCGTCTGGTGTAAAATTCTCTTAAATTAATTGGTGCCAGCTTAAGACGGAGAAACAAATACCAACTGAAATTATGAAACTGCTTCAAGTATGTATAGGAAATGATACAGGTTGCTTTCTTCGTCGTATTTAATCATATCGCCTTAATGTGTGTCAGAAAGCTAGAGACTCAGATCCCCAAAGCTCCTGCGCAGAATGACGACGATGCTCTAGGCGATTTCGAAACCATGGTAACGACGCCCGAAATATCTCTCGCCGTTCCCAGCTCCAAATATTCCTTGCGTTGCTGGACGAAGGGCTACAGACAATCTAACCGTATCGTTGCGTCTAACGGATGCTTTTTACCACTGTTGTTTATCCTCTGTCCTTCAACAAATTCGAAAGTAGTTTACAGCACTTAACCTTCCATGTAGATGCCTCGCATTTTAGCCATTCCGTCTTTATAATTCTTTCATTTATCAGCTCCGATACCTCCAGTCTAAATCTTTACACATATACCTGGCAGAGATAGACGAATTAAGACTGCCTCACTACCATATTACGCTGGCTCTCTCGTGTCAGTAGGTGAATGCTGTGCTCGTGCCTCCAGTTTTAACTTTACTCAATGGTTCTTGCCGTCGCCTATTAAATTAGTGCAGTTTCTTGTACGTATAAATTTATTATGCGGAAGCAAGCTTACAGCGTATGGATAAGGGCATCATTCTTAATGATCTTTCTACTTGATGTAGCTAATGTCAACAGCACCATTCCGGGGGATATGCGCTGCTGGGGAGATGAGTGAAGAATAGTCGAAATTATTTCCGCTTTGTTTACAGTTTGTAAAAGGGACAGAGAGGGCTATTACAGCAAGATGATAGTCTCGGCCAGGGTCCAGAAATCTGGAATAGTTTCTTTGTAGTCGTAAAAGGTCGGTACATCCAGCTTCGTTAACCGTTTGTAACGATGAAAATTGCGCCCTTTCTATGCATTTATCTTTTCAGCCAAGTACCAGGCGAGATGATATGGGGCGGAAGTAGTCTTAATTGGGAATAAATTGGAGGCGATTACCACTGCTGGCGCTTGCCAAACATGCAACGGACACCTCCCAAAAGCTTAGTCGTAATCAAAGAATTGCTTTTATTTTTAATTTATTTTTGGGACGATGTTGTCTAGTGTACCAGGCAAAACTCAAGAGCTTATTCTGGGGAATAAGTATAAGGGGCGTTTAAAAAGAAACGATCCGGAGTCTGGAATGCACAAACCGGTGACAGGAGGATAATATAGTGGCGTGTGTAACGAGGTGTGGTTCCGAGCAGAGCGTGGAAGTTCACAGCACTTCGCTAAAGGGCACGCGTGCACGTCACGTGACTATATAGAGTTAGCACCAGCTTGCATCAATGGTCCGGCGCTGAAAGTCGCATTGCAAACAGTGACAACTGCACGTGTGCAAAATGTCTGCGCAATGGCTGCCCCACAGTCTTCAACCACACCAGGAAGCACGTCGAATGGCCCACTGTCTTGCTCATCTGCAGCGCTATACTCGGGAAGGGAATGCGTTCCTGGCACGAGTGGTGGCTGGAGATGAGTCATGGTGTCATCACTGCGAACCGGAATCAAAACGACAAAGTGTCCAGTAGAAGCATCCAGGATCACCACCACCAAAAAAAGCCAAGGCCATCCACACGAGTGCAGGAAAGGTTATGCTGACGATCTTCTTTGACCAAGATTGCCCCCTTCTGATTCACTTCCTGCAGCACGGGACAACAGTGAATGCCCAGCGTTACTCGCAAACCTTGACCACCCTTCGCCAAGCGATAAAATCAAAACGACCAGGCAATCTCACGTGTGGGGTCATTCTGCTCCACGACAAAGCAAAGCCTCATACTGCCAACACAGTCGCGGCACTCCTGCAGAAATTCAAATGGGAGGTTCCCGGCCACCCTCCATACAGTCTGGACCTCTCTCCCTGTGATTACGCCATTTTTGGTCCTCTTAAAAAGGCTCGGAGGGGCAAGCGATTCACCTCGGACGACGACGTCCAGCTGTACGTGCGGAACTGGTTACCATCGCAGCCCCGGGAATTTTCTGAGACAGCTTGTCATAGTGAGACAAGTGTCTCAACAGCCAGGGTCAATATTTCTAACATACATATACTGGTTTCTGTAATTATGCCTCGGGCTCGTTTCTTTTTGAACTCCCTTTATACAAATGTGTGTGTGTAGTTGTGTGCTTCATATACAGTACTTGTTTCCTTTTTTCTTTAGTACTTTTCATTCTCAGTACCAAACAACAGATATGCTGTTCTTATACAAGACGTATTATTTTACCTATCAAAAATAGAACCAGTGATAGGAAGCAGACAGTGAGCGCAATAGCGAACAAAAAACGATAATTCATTCAGCCGGTTATTTGTCGAGATTTTCAACTACGTGTGTACGTTAGGCACATTGATAAGGAGACTGGTTTTCTATTGGGCATTTAACTTATTTTATCTAAATACATATTTCCAAAAACAGGCCCGTATCTTCCCACACGTTTTAATAGAGTGATATGTGAATAGTGGTGCGTTTATGCTAAAGTGAATACTGATAACCTGCAGGAAGGCATAGTTTTTTTATGCTTAATATCCACAGCCTTCATACATTTATGTGTGGAAAACGCCATTACAGAATGGTAATATGCGTGACTGATATTTAAGGAACCGTTCAATGGCAGCTAGGAAATTAGGTTCAAATGTTCAAACGTGTGTGAAGTCTTATGGGACTATAGGACTATACTGCTAAGGTCATCAGTCCCGAAGGTTACACACTACTTAACCTAAATTATCCTAAGGACAAACACACACACCCATGACCGAGGGAGGACTCGAACCTCCGCCGGGACCAGCCGCGAGTGGAAATTAGGTACCGTATGCCTTTTATGAAAGTGGGAAACTGTTGAAAAATAGAACCAAGTGTATCGTGCTCTCTTTCTTTCTTCTCTCCCTGTCTATCTGGATCTTTATTTCGTCCATCTCTCACTCTTGCTTTTCCTCCTCGCTTTGTCTTGATCTTGTCATAACAGCCAGTGATGTTTCTTCTTCTGCAGCGGTCGCTAAAACTTGCTGGCCCCTCATTTATAACGAAATGTTTTGACCGCTAATGACTTCATTTTCTTGCTAGACTATTCTTGCGTTTTAATTTATTCCTGTAGTTTCGCTTTGTCAAGCTGGTGACAGTTTTTCTCATACCAACTACTACATCCTACGTCAATCCCATATCTAAATTCAGTATATTTGTCACGTTCAAACAAAATATGTTTAGGCGTGCCAACCGTGGCTGTGCCTGATCTTGTTTCTTCTACATATATAAACAGATTATGGCTAATCTCCCTCAAGAGGCGCGTCATCCCTTCGTAAGTGTCTGTATAATGCAGTTCCAAACTTTGACGCATGTTTGGGAACAACGCAAGCACCCGCCGTACTATACTTCTCGCATCCTAGTCATAATGCCTGTCAGCAAGCACTTTCCTTTACTTTTTTCATGTTAGTGATTTTACGGTCAAAAAAGTCTTGCCTCTGCGGGAAGCACAAGTTCGCAGATTCTGCCAACGAGACAAATGCCGATCAAGATTGGAATTGCATCCACAGCTCTCGTAAAGGATATAGACAGTTTTCGTTAGTGACATTTTGATGTATCTATCCAAGCGTTCCCTCAGAAAGATGCGATTAAGAATGAGAACATTAAAACGTAGCAGAGTTCGGAAGGGAGAACCCTCAGCGTGATAGATAACGTTGTTCGAGCGCTGTTAGTCGTCTGTGAAGACCTGTAGCCTGTGGCGCATCACAGGTCAGCCCGTAATCTTTAGCTAGCGCTGTGTGCCCTGTAGGTGCATGCTTCGCCTGCAGACACCACCACGTGCTTATCTGTGTGCGACCTCACTCCACACGTCTTCGCCGCTGATCCATGTGTCATTGCGAAAGGAATGCCATTCCTCCTACTGCTGACTGCTTTCCTTGTGGTAACCATTCAGATAACAAGTAGCCCATTGCTTCTCATTCTACAAAACAAAAATTCGCGAAGTGTAGGTAGGACTCGCGTACTGAGGGTTCCGTGCAAACTTAATTATATATATATAGATAGTTCATCCACTGCGGGAACAGGGAATCTCAATGATTTTTGCCTGGTATCGCTATCAATAGTGGAAGGATATCGGTCCCGGAAATGAGACGGTATCAAAATCTCTACAGTAGTTCCTGAGACTAACCTGAACATACAAAGGAAGCGAAAAGGGGACTTAAGTTTAAATATGTGATTTCCAGGGAAGCAGTGGATGGTTGTATAGGTTCAAACAGTTCTGCAGAATTGGAAGACGTAGGATAACGAAATTTCAGACA
This sequence comes from Schistocerca piceifrons, assembly GCF_021461385.2. Taxonomy (NCBI): domain Eukaryota; kingdom Metazoa; phylum Arthropoda; class Insecta; order Orthoptera; family Acrididae; genus Schistocerca; species Schistocerca piceifrons. Next base: position 313,923,471 of record NC_060139.1, on the reverse strand, counting down.
TAGTATTAACTTCATGATGCACAGCAAACTTCGTAATCGGCCCGAAAATTTGTAGATGAGATAAACAAACTTATCCTATCGTTCAACTTCGACAAATCGGGATTTGAAGAGGGAATGCATATGAAAGGAGCCCTGGAAATTAGAGGTGCCAAGAAAGTTGTATCAACATCAGCTAACATCAATGCCTTTGTGCTTTAGTATAACATATTATCGCACTATCTGTAGCAACGGCTTAAAAGATAACCAGTTTCACGATAAGCTCCACGACAGACTGTTTCACATTCGGTTGCATGCCGTCACATTCCATCAGTTCTCATTATCCCTGATTCTATGAGAATTCCTTAATAGTGGATACCTAGCTGAACGTCCTGCACGGTTTGTAATCCCAAGGAGTCCGCCTTCGATCTTGATGGTGCGTGCCTTTGCGATCACTGTGGCGCGCCATTTTTTAATTCAGTGTTCATGATGTTGGCTAATGGTTTGTTTTGAACATTTCTTGAATGCGACGATGCTCATATTGTGAAGTGTAGCACATACATCCCTTAGAATGTAGATCTCTGCACCTCCAAGACACACATTTTCTGTCGGTTCACTGATGAACGTGGTGAGTCATTAGTAGCCAATATTTTTCCTGTCGTAATTGTTAAAAGAATACTTTCAAATGAGCCTTCCTAAAGACTTCAATGGCGATCTCGCACTCTTAACGGGTTCCTTGTAAGTATGGTGTATTTAATCATCACAATGAGCATTTGTGGGCACTAGAAAACCCCCACGGAGTGAGGGACCACGAGGCACAATATAGTTTCACTGTGTCTGGGTGAGGTTTGTCGGTTACTGCTTATTCGGACCGTATCTCTTACCATCTCGCTTGACCGCCGTGAATTATCAGACCTTTCTGGAATAGATTGTTCGCGGCTTGCTTGAAGATGTCCCAACAAATGTGAGGCGCAGCATGTGGTTCCGACATCGTTGGGACCTACTCATTTAGGCCTGGCTGTTCGTAGCCATTTGAAGAGATCATTCCCGCATAGTGGACCGGTTCCCTGGCCCACACGCTCTTGGGATTAATCGAGCCTCGGTTTCTTTCTTTGGGACGCCATGAATTCCCTCATACATCGTGATTCTGTGGAGTCTCGTTGCAAGAATCGTCCGCGCAGCTGCTACAATCGAAAAAACTCCAGCTGTGCTCGAGCGTGTCCGGCAGTCAGTGCTCCGTCTGCGCACATATAGGGGTATTTAGCCCTAAAAGGCGGCCAGAAGTCCACTTACCAAATCCGAGCGACTACCCAGAGTTCATAATTTTCTGTGATGGTTTGATATGTGGGGCACTCCTGCGACAGTGTGTTACTTGCTTATTGTGCGCTAATACGCAGTACAGCTTGACTGTATTTACGTCTCGCTTGGAGTGAATCTGAAGCCTCTCTACAGGGTTGAAATCATTCGGCGTTTGTGTTTCCACCTGAACTGTGATGAAAGCAATATGAATTTCGAACATCCCGGCATGTACCGTTATTTATAATTATTTTCAGTCATACTACTTTCGTTAGTAATCATTCTTTTTATTATGGTTCAGGATGTTTCCGTGGACATTTGTTAATATAGCGTGGTAGAAAAATCATTCCTCTACTGGAAATTTAAAAAAAATATCCGCTGAATACCGCAGTTTGATTTTGTACGATTGTTTTATATTAATAAGTTGTCAGCTATAAATAATGTCATCTCCAAAATGAATTCTGAAAGGATTTTGTTTTTATTCTGGGTCCTTTGTGGCAAGAAAAGGCCTCTATGACCTTATGAAGCGATGTTCGGAAAAAGAGTTTGTAAAAAGATTGAACGTTATGGAAAACTACATGTTATCAGATCCTACCTTCACTGATGAAGGAAAGATAGGTTTAAAACATAAACCATCTTACATAAAATCAAAATTGAAAAAAAAAATGGTTCAAATGGCTCTGAGCACTATGGGACTTAACAGCTGATGTCATCAGTCCCCTAGAACTTACAACTGCTTAAACCTAACTAACCTAATGACGTCACACACATCCATGCCCGAGGCAGGATTCGAACCTGCGACCGTAGCGATCGCACGATTCCAGACTGTAGCGCCTAGAGCCGCTCGGCCACTCCGGCCGGCCCTAGAACTTAGAACTACTTAAACCTAACTAACCTACGGACATCACACACATCCATGCCCGAGGCAGGATTCGAACCTGCGACCGTAGCAGTCGCGCGGTTCAGGACTGAAGCGCCTAGAACCTCTCGGCCACCGCCGCCGGCTCACAATTGAAGATAAGATGGCTTGCTTTTCATAAAGATGAAACTACGGCCTTAAAAAATAACCATAATAGGCTGCAAAGTGCCATTAAAATTCCATGCTGTGATACTCGAGTTACTAGGCGATCAAAGTCGTTCGTAGAGTTAAGCGAACGCAATAAAAGGCGTAGGTCATAAATACTGAGAAACACTCTTGGAACCTCAGAACTAACATATGCCAATGAAATGAAGCTCGAGAATCTGGAAATGGGGAAGGTTCTAAAGTGGTTAAGAATATTACTTCTTTTCCTGCACGAGGGGATAATACAGACAGGATCTTCCAAGAGACTTACAAGCACAAAAACTACTTCCACATACCCAAGACTTGTCAGTATTTGTGGAAGCCACGCTGACAAGGAAACAAAACGGAACAATCCGAACAGCTGAAAAGACGTCCATCCCTGTTACAGTATCTTACAGGAGGCTAACAAGTAATGCTACCCTGTGACTGAATCCTATCAGATGAATGCCACAAGTGCGGAGATTCAACTTCAAGCCTTGCTTAATCACACATGTGAGTGATTTACACTGCACACTGAAGAGCCACAGAACTGGTACACCTGCCTGATACCTTGTAGGGCCCCCGCGAGGACGCAGAAACTCCGCAACATGACGTGGCATGGACTCGACTAATGTCTGAAGTAGTGCTGGAGGGAATTAACACCATGAATCGTACACGGCTGACCATAAATCCGTAAGAGTCCGAGGGGGTTGACGTCTCTTCTGAACAACACGTTGCAAGCCACCCCAAATATGCTCATTAATGTTCATGTCTGAGGAGTTTGGTGGCCAGTGGGAGTGTTTAAACTCAGAAGAGTGTTCCTGGAGCCACTCTGTAGCAATTCTGAACGTGTGGAGTGTGTCGGGTGTCGCGTTGTCCTGCTGGAATTGCCCAAATTCGACAGAATACACAATGGACATGAATGGATGCAGGTGATCAGAAAGGATGCTTACATACGTGTCACCTGTCACAATGGACATGAATGGATGCAGGTGATCAGAAAGGATGCTTACGTACGTGTCACCTGTCACAGTCGTATCTAGACGTATCAGGAGTCTCATTTAACTCCAACTGCACATGGAGCCACTCTGTAGCAATTCTGAACGTGTGGGGTGTCGCGTTGTCCTGCTGGAATTGCCCAAGTTCGACAGAATACACAATGGACGTGAATGGATGCAGGTGATCAGAAAGGATGCTTACCTACGTGTCACCTGTCACAGTCGTATCTAGACGTATCAGGAGTCTCATTTCACTCCAACTGCACATGGAGCCACTTTGTAGCACTTCTGAACGTGTGGGGTGTCGCGTTGTCCTGCTGGAATTGCCCAAGTTCGACAGAATACACAATGGACATGAATGGATGCAGGTGATCAGAAAGGATGCTTACCTACGTGTCACCTGTCACAGTCGTATTTCGAAGTATCAGACGTCCCATATCACTCCAACTGCACACGCTGCACGCCATTACAGAACCTCCACCAGCTTGAACAGTCCCCTGTTGACCTGTATGGTCCATACCCGTACACGTACACGTCCATCCACGCGATACAATTTGAAACGAGACTCGTCCGATCAGGCAACATATTTCCAGTTATCAACAGTCCAATGTCGGTGTTGACGGGCCAAGGCGAGGCGTAAAGCTTCGTGTCGTGTAGTCATCAAGGGTTCATGAGTGGGCCTTTGGCTCTGAAAGCCCTTATCGAGGACCTCTCATTGAATAGTTCGCTCGCTGACACTTGTTGATCACCCAGCGTTGAAATTTGCAGCAATTTGCGGAAGGGTTGCGCTTCTGTCACGTTGAACGATTCTCGTCAGTCGTCGTTGCCCCCGTTCTTGCAGGATCTTTTTCCGGCCGGAGCGATGTCGGAGGTTTGATGTTTCAGCGAATTCCTGATATTCACGGTACACTCGTGAAATGATCGTACGGAAAAATCCCCACGTCATCGCTACCTCGGAGCGCCGACTGTAAGACCACGTTCAAGTTCACTTAATCTTGATAACCAGCCATTGTAACGGATCTAACAACTGCGCCAGACACTTGTTGTCTTATATAGGCGTTGCCGACCGCATCGCCGTATTCTGCCTGTTTATATATCTCTGTATTTGATTACGCTTGTCTATATCAGTTTCTTTGGCGTTTCAATGTATTTCGAAAAAGTTTTACACGGTCTTCCAAAAGATGACATAAACGCATTGGAAATTATCTATAAATGGGGTTGTGATGGTTCACAGTAAATTCAGTTTAAACCAACATCTGAAAAAAGCATGATTGTGTTGCGAACATATTTCACTTATCTTTAGTGCCCTTCCAAGTTAGTCGCACGAACAAAGACCTGATCGTTTCGAAAAATCCTGCAACATAATCTCCTCACTATTTCGACCAATAATAATTTGATTTATTCATGAAACAGCTGATGTTAATAATGAAGAAACAGGTTATATCAACAGCCAAATTGAAACATTTTGCTGGAAACAAAACTTGCAAGAACAGTGGGTGATTTATCCATGAAAAAACATTGCTGATGACTATGGTAGATGCAAAGGTCTGCGCTGCAACAACAGAGACAAATCGACGGTGAGAGGCTACATTTGAAAGCATGCCTCAGAAGGCTTCAATGACTTACCATAAACCAAAGTAGTAAATATAGGAGCTCCTCAGCTCGGCCTGTCTGCACTCCATGTCCGAATTAAATGTTTCGAATTTTTGTTACATTTGTCCCATACAATAAACATCAAGAAGTGGCAAAACCATTCGAAAGAGTGAAAGGAACTCGTTCAAGAGAGGAAAAAAGTGACACAAGAAATGTTTAAAAATCAATTGGGATTAATTGTAGATGTTGCTAAGCAAGGCTATTGAAATAGAAATGATGGAAATACCAGCAGAAAATCTTTTGCAAACACTGAAACTGCTTATCAGAAGAAGCAGGCGAGGCCCGCGGTAAACACTTTCGTCTGTACAGACCTACGTTTACCAGGAAATACTCACGTGAAGAATACGATCTGGATATAGCAACCAGGCTACTACTGATACCAGGTCAATTAATGACAAATATGAGACCGAAGGAAAAAAAACAGTACACAATTCCTAAACGAGATATTACATGTGCTGCTCTCAAGGGTAGGATGGATTAGGCAGGTCCTTTGTGACGAAAACAATAATGAAGAGGAATCCCCAATAGGAACAGATAGCTCAGGTGACCGTGTCTGTGAGGCATCATCAGAATAATACGTAACATTGTATCTACGATATAAACACTCCAGTAAAAATACCATAATTTTGTTTTATTTCATGTTACAAAGTATGTACGTAGCTACAAATATTATCTCTAGTGTATCATAGTACAAAAGAATACCAAACACTGATTTTAGCCAACTTTTTAAATGAAATACACCTATGTGCAGCATCAGGCGTGCGTGGCATCTGATGTTGCGGACTTCGAGCATCTGTTGTAACATTAGGCTCTGAGCACTATTGGACTTAAAATCTATGGTCATCAGTCCCCTATAACTTAGAACTACTTAAACCTAACTAACCTAAGGACATCACACAACACCCAGTCAACACGAGGCAGAGAAAATCCCTGACCCGGCCGGGAATCGAATCCGGGAACCCGGGCGCGGGAAGCGAGAACGCTACAGCACGACCACGAGCTGCTGACATGTAACATTAGACCTGCATTCGTGTCGTATTCCAAGTGTACTCATCACTTCCAATAAGTGCTTCAAATGAATCACTCTCTTGTTTCCTTTCCAATCTTCGACCTCTGCTACTACTGACCGCTGACGTTTGCAGCTGTGGGTTGCTATGAAATTCTCATTCCTTATGATGTGCCCCAACTCCCCAAGAAGCTTGTCGCAACATTTCTGGTACAATCGGTACATTATGTGCAATAGCCTTTATCGTAAATCAGTCTATCTACTAGTAGAAACTGTATCAAAATCCCTACAGTAGTTCCTAAGATTACCAACGACCTTGCCACAATGGTAACACCTGTTGCAGTCAGAACACCAAAATTAAGCGCTGTCGGGGTTGGTTAGCACTGTGATGGGCGACCATCCGGGTCTGCAGAGCGCTGTTGGCAAGCTGAGTGCACTCAGCCTTTGTGGGGTCAAATAAGGAGCTGCTGGACTGACAAGAAGCGGCTCCAGTCACGAAAACTGAAAACGGTAGGAAGAGCAGTGTGATGATGACAGGCCCCTCCGTATCCGCATCCAGTGACGCGTGTCGGCTAAGGATGTCACGGTGGTCGGTCGGTGCCGTTGGGTCTTACGAGGCCTGATAGAAAGGATTCTAAGTTCCCAACTGTAGTCTTTATAATTATGAAAAACGCGGCGTAAGTTAACATTGCGTATGGATTGATTAGATTGATAATTATTAAATACACTCCTGGAAATTGAAATAAGAACACCGTGAATTCATTGTCCCAGGAAGGGGAAACTTTATTGACACATTCCTGGGGTCAGATACATCACATGATCACACTGACAGAACCACAGGCACATAGACACAGGCAACAGAGCATGCACAATGTCGGCACTAGTACAGTGTATATCCACCTTTCGCAGCAATGCAGGCTGCTATTCTCCCATGGAGACGATCGTAGAGATGCTGGATGTAGTCCTGTGGAACGGCTTGCCATGCCATTTCCACCTGGCGCCTCAGTTGGACCAGCGTTCGTGCTGGACGTGCAGACCGCGTGAGACGACGCTTCATCCAGTCCCAAACATGCTCAATGGGGGACAGATCCGGAGATCTTGCTGGCCAGGGTAGTTGACTTACACCTTCTAGAGCACGTTGGGTGGCACGGGATACATGCGGACGTGCATTGTCCTGTTGGAACAGCAAGTTCCCTTGCCGGTCTAGGAATGGTAGAACGATGGGTTCGATGACGGTTTGGATGTACCGTGCACTATTCAGTGTCCCCTCGACGATCACCAGTGGTGTACGGCCAGTGTAGGAGATCGCTCCCCACACCATGATGCCGGGTGTTGGCCCTGTGTGCCTCGGTCGTATGCAGTCCTGATTGTGGCGCTCACCTGCACGGCGCCAAACACGCATACGACCATCATTGGCACCAAGGCAGAAGCGACTCTCATCGCTGAAGACGACACGTCTCCATTCGTCCCTCCATTCACGCCTGTCGCGACACCACTGGAGGCGGGCTGCACGATGTTGGGGCGTGAGCGGAAGACGGCCTAACGGTGTGCGGGACCGTAGCCCAGCTTCATGGAGACGGTTGCGAATGGTCCTCGCCGATACCCCAGGAGCAACAGTGTCCCTAATTTACTGGGAAGTGGCGGTGCGGTCCCCTACGGCACTGCGTAGGATCCTACGGTCTTGGCGTGCATCCGTGCGTCGCTGCGGTCCAGTCCCAGGTCGACGGGCACGTGCACCTTCCGCCGACCACTGGCGACAACATCGATGTACTGTGGAGACCTCACGCCCCACGTGTTGAGCAATTCGGCGGTACGTCCACCCGGCCTCCCGCATGCCCACTATACGCCCTCGCTCAAAGTCCGTCAACTGCACATACGGTTCACGTCCACGCTGTCGCGGCATGCTACCAGTGTTAAAGACTGCGATGGAGCTCCGTATGCCACGGCAAACTGGCTGACACTGACGGCGGCGGTGCACAAATGCTGCGCAGCTAGCGCCATTCGACGGCCAACACCGCGGTTCCTGGTGTGTCCGCTGTGCCGTGCGTGTGATCATTGCTTGCACAGCCCTCTCGCAGTGTCCGGAGCAAGTATGGTGGGTCTGACAGACCGGTGTCAATGTGTTCTTTTTTCCATTTCCAGGAGTGTATATGATGGTAAAATTCATGTAGAAGACCTAAGTAGAGTCCAGTGATATATTCTCAGTGTTGAAAGCGCTCAAATAGAATTTTTGCATGTAAAGCATTTTCTGGTATTGCTCTTGCTGATGTTTGCTCCTTATTCTCCATAGTGTGATGGCTTTAGATGTTATGTGCGACCGCATTGTCAAATATTGTCGTCATGAACATTGTTTCTATTGTTTCAGGTCAGTGTAGATGAGAAATGCAATCACTGGATCGCCGCGCTCTGGTTCCTAACACTTTATTCAGATACCTCTGCGACTACAGGCAAGTTTACAACATTACTGAGCAGGACTCTTGCAACCAGAAGTTTCCCAAATTAATTTCTCAATATCTTTAAAATTCTATCTTCACTATCCTGAAGTATCTCGAACCTCTTCTGAAAAATGATGTTTTTTTTTACCTATGGTAAGTTGCGGTGAAATCTGGGACTGATTTAACATCTATTTTGAAAGGCTATCATAAGTCTCCCGTGTCGAACTCTTCTGAAGACTCATTTCTCTTCCTGAGCTGTGACTGTTGAGTGAGATCACAGAGATAAGCGCTAACTGCATGTAAACAAGTGTACATTTCGTCAATGTGGCGATTCAACCGATGAACAGAGGTTTGAAACAGGCTGCTGTCGAATAGCGCCAAAAGGCTCTAAGGTTCAGCATCTGCGACCGACGGACGAATTCTCATCGGCCCACTCCTGTGCCGTCTCTCAATAAAGGTAACCAATAATTGGCTGCAAATCCTTTACAAATGAACTGGAACCGATCACACTAAACTCACTTCAAAGATATTACTTCAAAAACACTTTTTTGTCCTTTCAAAAATACAACCCTGAAGAACAGGTTTTCCTTAATAGCTATTAACAACTGAATAAATATACGACAAAGCTTAGTGTAATGATTTATCTCAATGTCTTTGGTGCTGGTGAATCTTCGGGTTGCAGGGCCGTGGTGCACGAAACCTTTTCGTTTCTGATGTTTCGTCCAGAGCTGCGTTGGATGTCTTCCGAAGTGCTTCTACGCTGAGTCTTGCCGACTTGAGCAGTTAAACCTCTGAGGTTTTCCAATGACAGTGTGTTGGAAACAAGTTATAAACTGAATATCATCAAGGGGAATGGAATGTTGTAGAATTAAATCAGGTGACTGTGAAGGAATTAGTTTGTTACGAAGGTGGTTTGAAAAGTTCTCGGAACGAAGTAGAAAAAAAGTACTTACATCACTGAAACTTTTTTTTATTTTTCAATGTAGTCTCCTCGTAGATTAATGCACCTGGTCGAAAGATGTTCCAGTGCCTTGGTCCCATCTCGAAAATGGGTTTCCTCCAGGTCTGCGAAATAGTTGTCAGTTCCGGCTATCAATTCTTAGTCTGAAGTGAATCTTCGTCCACTGTATTTGCGACAGAGGGGAGATAGTGCCACAGACATGATACGTGAATTGGAGTGTCAATCATTAAAACAAAGGCGTTTTTCGTTGCAATGGGATCTTCCCATGAAATTTCAATCAACAGTTTTCTCATCCGATTGAGAAAACATGCTGTTGGCACCCACCTACGTTGGGAGAAATGATCATCACGATAAAGTAAGAGACATCAGGGCTCGCACAGAAAAAGTTAAGCGTTCCTTTTTCCCGCGCGCCGTTCGAGAATGGAACGGTAGAGAGACAGCTTGAAGGTGGTCCATTGAACCCTCTGCCAGGCACTTTATTGTGAATGGCAGAGTAATCATGTAGACTTAGATGTAGACCAAGAAAAATTTTCAGTTTTGGGAGGAGATGGAAGTCTGACGGAGCCATATCAAGTGAATGGGAGCGCGCATTGTACTGTCGCGGCAACCATCTTGCAGATAATTTTTTCAATTCTAATTCTTCAGTTAAAATGTGATATACCCTTTCAGATGACATCTAGCAAGCGTGAGCAATTTCACGTACTTTCAATTGGTGATCCTCTATGAACATTTTGTGCACTTCTGCAATGATTTCTGGAGTAGTGGCACATCTTGGCCGACCACTGCGCACAGATCATCATCTAAGCTCTCCCGACCAAATTTAAATTCATTTGTCCACTTGGCAACAGTTGAATATGAAGGAGCAGAGTCCCCCAGTGTATTCTGGAAATTGGCATGAATGTCCTTTGCTTTCATGCCTTTCTTTACGAAGTACTTAGTCACTGCTCGAATCTCGATTTTTTCCATCTTCGTAAATCACTACCAGGGAACAACAACAGAACCAAGTCACCGCCACCTACGGAAGTGAAACGTGGACGATAAGCAGTCCAGACCAGAAGATAACAGAAGATTTTGAAATGTGGTGCTGCAGAATAATGCTGAAGATTATATCGGTAGATCAAGTAACTAAGAGGAGTTAATGAATTGAAAAAAATGAAATTTGTAACACAATTTGACCAAAGGAAGAGATCGATTGCTAGGACACAGCGTGAGGAATCAAGGAATTTTCAGTTTGGTTTTGGGAGGAAAGTGTGAGGCTGAAGATTGTAGAGGGAAGCCAAGATATGAATACAATAACCTGGTTCAAATTGAAGTAGATTGCAGTTGTTATTCGGAGATGAAAAGGCTCTCACAGGGTAAAGTAGCGTGGGAAAGCTGCATCAAACTAGTCTTCGGACTGAAGACCACAACGACAGCAACGACAATAACAACAACAAGAGTATTTACAAATTAGTACACCAAAAATTAAGATAGAGCAGATTTCTAAAATTTAGAACATTCTCTACTATACGATATTCAACAAATATAGCTATTGTAGAAACACTCTGAAGTCTGCTGGCAAAATAAAGTTGTAATAGCTTTCGGGGGGGTGTTCACATCCTGTCTACATCGAGATCATTGGAGGTGGTGTTAGCTACCTGGCGCTCTCAGCTTGGTTTCATATTTCTTTAGGAATGTTGCGCATATGCTTCTGTATCTAGATGTGAAAACGGTGTCGCAGTTACTATTACACAGGAACAGATACATTGCCAGAGGATAACAGTAGTGAGCGAGTGTGCAATCGCTCTTGTGAAACTGTTAGTTCCGGTAAATTCATACACTAGTTACGGCTTACAGCAAATTAACATATTTTCGTAATTAACACCGTATTTTATTCGGTTAAGTTTCTGTAGTAACTATAACCCTGCGGTATGTATGTTTCCCAAATAAAACATAACTACTAATTTTTGAATTCCATGACAAGTTGGAAAAAAATTAGCATCTAGCAGATATAAATTGCAAAAATTACCGTGTCAGTCACAATATGCTTATGATAAACACAGGGACTTGCTGTACATATTTTAATGTTTAAGACTGATTTATTTAATATTGCCTTTGCGACTACTGGTTTTAATCCATAAACTGTTTTCTTAAGCACCTTGGTGCGAATGCCCTTGACTGTTTTAGTGACAAACTCAATGTCTGGAATTTTAATTGAAAATTATTCTTTGAAACTACCTCGCAGCAATGTCCTAACAACGTCGAAGCGATCCATGTCATTATCACATTTTACTGCTAAACGAAATTGATACCTTACTGGTGATGCGAAGTAACCGGTCCACCTGCTGCAGAACTGCGTGCTGGATGCATCTTGCAAATTAGATCTTTTTAAAGTCAGTAACAAGGCCATTTCTGAAAAACAATTAAACGGATGCGGGAAATGAACAGTTAACGCCGATACGTTAGACGCAATCTTTTCATTAAATACGGTATTTGCCCATAAAATAACGGGACTGATGCTGTCACAGAGGTAAGTACGGATGCGGCAAAGATGAACAACCAATAGCTGGGAAGCAAGAAGCTTTCTCAGTCGAATGCGGCATCTCTGGTGTCTGTAGACAAATCAGTATAGTCGTGGCCTTCGGGACAAGTCTGTATGGAAGGGGATAGGAGCAAATGCTGTGTGCAGTTTCCGCAGATACCTGCAACTGTGCTGCGTGTGTGTCAAAGCTAACATCGTTAGCAGTGGCATTTTCTAGCACCCGTCAAACGACTTTTATAGTTAATACTACTATTGTGAATGATGGCATAATATTATTCAGCGGGGAAAACGGCTGGGTAACGTGCGTCCGCAGGACCGAGCTTTTTGTCCATTTTGCGCATTACGTCACTGTCGAGAATCTCCACTCAGTAATGCGTCCGCTTTTACGTGCTGAAGCGAGTAAGTTAAGAATTGTTATTTTGCTTTGCCGGAAAAATGATAAGTGTAATAACAGAGCAACGAATTCTCGTGAAGTTAAAAAGGAAATTTGGAAAAAACTGCTATTGAAACCTATATGTTACTAAAATAAGTGCATGGCGAAGACTGTTTATCGCATACGCGAGTTTTTGAGTGGGTCAAGAGTTTCCAGGATGGCCGAGAAGACGTTGAAGGTGATTTTCACCAGGCATACCCTTCAACTGCAAAAACGGATGAAAATGTCAAAAAAGTAGGTAATGTGATTCGATCTGATTCTTGGTTGAGTACTCGATCAATTGCTGAAACTGTAGGAACTGACAAACAATGAGTAAGGAACGTTTTACAAAACCAGTTTAACATGAAAAAACTTTGTGTGAAACCAGTGCCGAAACTTCTCACGATCAAATAAAGAGAAGCTCATCAAATTATTTGTACCGACGCTTTGAATGCCACTGAAAATGATCCTAATTTCTTGAAAATAGTGATAACATGTGACGAATCTCGATTTTTCACTTATGATCCAAAAACAAAGCGCCAATCCACGCACCAGAAGAACCCAACTTCACAGAAAGCGAAAAAAGCCCGAATGAACAATCAAGATTCAGAGCTATCATGATTGTCTTTTTCGATATACATGGAATTGCGTATCTTCACTGGCTTCGTGAAAGTCAACTACCTTTAGGTTATTGTTCAGCTCCGTGAGAAAATAAGAAAAAAAACTACTCGAATTGTGTAAGAACACGTCATGGGTTGTGCATCAAGACAACGCTCGTACCGCATTGCCTGTTAAGAGGTTTCTAGCGAAGCACAGCATCACATTGTTAAGACCACCCACTTATCTGTTCCCCAAGGCCAAATCTGCGTAAAAGGAACACGATTTGTGTCCGTTGAAGCAGTGAAAGAAAAGCAGCATGCGTCATAAAGGAGCTCCCAGAGGAAACTTCGAGCACTGTTTCCACCAATGGAAAATTCGCACAACGCGTTGTAGAAATATAGGAGGGAAAGGTGTTGAGGGTGACAATATTACAGCAATATTCCCATTATTTTACAGTCAAGCCCCGTGTGTGGCATCTGACCGAGGAGCGCTGCCCTAGCTTTAGAGGCACCAAGGACGCGCAGTTCTTTTCGAAACACCGTGTGCAGCGAGATAAAAAAGGAGATATTTGTAACGGGAGGGAGGCCGTGACGCAGTAGGCCGTAGGGGGACGCCGGCCGTGTTTACTGCCGGCCTCTATAAACCGGAGCCCGGCGCTGACTTCATCAGCCTGCCTGAGATGTCTCTCTCCTCCCTCTCCACCCCCCCCCCCCCCCCCCCCCCGCGACCCGCTCCGTGGAGACTTGCCAGTTCTCAGATTCCTCCGTCTCGTATACATCTCGTACGCTTTTCATCTTGGCCTCTGACAACCTGTCAGTTAATCGACGTCACTGGAACCGTGGTGTCTCCGCTACGATTCACCAGTGTACCTTCTACATCTGCATATACAGCCATACTCTTCAGACCCCTGGCAAGCGCATGGCAAAGGATACGTCCAATTGTACTACATATTAGAATTTCTTCCCGTTCCATTCGAGTATCAAGCACATGAAGAATGAATGCTTAAATTCTTCAGTGCACACTAAATTTGACCCCGCAGTTCCTACTGGAGGGATACGCAAAGGACTGAAGTACGATCTTAGATTCTTTACTTAATGTTGCTCCGCCGAAAAAACTTTATAAGTAGATTTTCGCTGTATAGTTAGAGTCTATCTGTAAGAGTCTGCCAGTTCAGCTTTCTCAGTATCTAAGTGACACTATATCATGGAACAAACAGACCTGTGACTATCCGCGCTGCCCCTATTTACGTATGTGCTTCAAATGGCTCTGAGCACTATGGGACTTAACAGCTGTGGGCATCAGTCCCCTAGAACTTAGAACTACTTAAACCTAACTAACCTAAGGACATCACACACATCCATGCCCGAGGCAGGATTCGAACCTGCGACCGTAGCAGTCGCGCGGTTCCGGACTGAGCGCCTAGAACCGCGAGACCACCGCGGCCGGCTACGTATGTGCAGTATTCGTTAGTTTTACATTATAAGGAGAAAAAATCCGCACCACGATGAAATTATTGGAATAGGACGGAAATCGATAAATATGACGTACATGGACAGTCAAACAAATGACTACGTTTTCATAAAAAATGGATGATTTATTCGAGAAAAGAGCTTCATAAATTGAGCAAGTCAATAATGCGTTGGTCTCCTCTAGCAAGCAGTTATTCGGCTTGGCATTAACTGACAGAGTTGTTGAATGTTCTCCTGACGGATATCGTGCCATATTCTGTCCGACTGGCGCATTAGAGCATCAGAATCCCGCGCTGGTTGGAGGCTCCTGCCCGTACCGTTCCAAACGTTCTTCATTGGGAAGATATCCGGCGACCTCCTGGTCAAGGTAGGGTTAGACAAGCAGTAGAAACTCGCGTCGTGTGCTGTTGGGCATTATGTTGCTGAGATGCAAAGCCAGGTTGGCTTGCCATGAAGGGCAACAAAACGGAGCGTAGAATATCGTCTACGTGTCGGTGTGCTGTGAAATGGCACTCGAGACCACCACGCCTGATTATCGGGCCGTAAGGCGGACGACAATCACTTCGGTATCCCACCTCTTCCCAGAGCGTCTCCAAATACGTGTTCGCTGATGATCGGGGCTCCGTTCGAAGCGCGGCTCATCACTTAAGGCAAGTCTACTCCAGTCAATGAGATGCCAGGCCGAAGACGCGACTAGAGATACGGAGATAACACCCTGACTGTCGCCTGCCATACGGCCCAACAACCAGGAGTGATGATCTGGGTGCCATTTCTATTCACAGCAGAACCGCTTTGGTTGTCATCCACGGACCCCTTAAAGCACAACGGTATATCTACCATATTCTACACCCTGTTTTGTTGCCCTTTTTGGCAAGCCATCCCTTGCTTACACTTCAGCAAGATAATGTCCGCCCACACATGGCTTGTGTTTGTGCTTGCCAGACTCTTCCTTGGCCAGCAAGGCCGCTGGATATCTCCCCAATTGCGACCATTTGGAGCTTTATTGGCAGGGCCCTCCACGCAGCGCGGGTTTTTGACGATCTAACGCGCCAGTTGGACAGAATTTGGCACAGCACTCCTCAGGACGACATCCAACAACTCGATCAATTAATGCCGAGCCGAATAACCGCTTGCAGATGTTGACCAACGCGGTACTGACTTGCTCAACTTGTGAAGCTCTTCGTCTCTAATAAATCATCCAGTTTTTCTGAAATTGTAATAATTTTTTTGCTGTACATGTATATCACAACTGTCGATTTCCGTCCTATGCGGATAATTCCTTCGTGATGCGGTTTTTTTTTTTTTTTTTTTTTTTTTTTTTTTCTACCCCGATAGCTGAATGGTCAGCGCAACAGACTGTCAATCCTAAGGGCCCGGGTTCCATTCCCGGCTGTGTCGGAGATTTTCTCCGCTCAGGGACTGAGTGTTGTGCTGTCCTAATCATCATCATTTCATCCCCATCGACGCGCAAATCGCCGAAGTGGCGTCAAATCGAAAGACCTGCACCAGGCGAACGGTGTAACCGGCGGGAGGCCACCGTCACACGGCAGTTTATTGTTTTTTTTAAATAGTGTATTTTTTATGACTCTTACACAATTGAGCTGCATTATACGATGGCTGATACGAACTTCGTCTAATTTCCTTTCTAGGCTCATAGCATCTTCCGAGAATCCTACCCGAAGACCCCAGAAATGTGGATATTTCACGATTCGACCAGGCGGCCAAACGATGACCCTTAATGAGGCTCTTTTTAAGCTCTGTCGGTTACTGACAACTTGGTCTCAGAGAAGCGGCATCCGACTACCTCTTTCGGATACTTCCCTGTTTTTGTCCGGCGGTGTATGTTTCAGATTGCCTCTCCCCGCCCCACACCACAGCGTTTATCACAAACATGGGCTATATGATGTAGTGTGGTAGCCCAGGACTACTTACTTCCACAGCACTAGATATGTATACAGAGTGTAAACGACAACTATTTACAACGTACCACAGTGATGCGCAGGAAACCGAGACGAAGAGTTTGATAGAAGACAGTTACAGTCTGTCATGTCGGGAAACAACCTCAAATTGGCCTACAAAAACCACAAAAGTTGCAGCGCATGCGCGTCGACAAGATTTTCGACATTCTCTCGCTCTCTTTGCGCAGACTATTAGTGCTAGAGGGAAAGAAATGAATGTAGTTTAATTTTATAATGAGATACGTTTTCGCCAGAGGCCGCGGTTTTCAAATTATTCCACAAAAATGTACAAAAGTTAACTTCAAACACTCCCCACTCACTTCCCACTGGTCCAGAATTTTAGTATCTTGTTGATGGCACTCCCTCCTATCACCGTTCAAAAATTGCGACTACACGAATTATTTCCCATATTCGATCTTTTTGGGCTTAACTGGGGTAATACACCATTGGCTTTGTCGGCTGTTTCGTAACATTATTAACTGAAACTCTCCCGTTAGGGGTAATGGAAGAAACACGACTTTTGTAAACGTTAAGCAAAAACTAATTACGTTTACATTCGATTTAAACTAAACCCTTGCAAACACAGTAGTTTAGTAATAAGAACACCAGACAAATAACACTATTTAATGTTACTTTTATGCTGTTAAAACTGACAAAACTGTGATGTAAATTTTACACGGAAGTCAGGATTTACAATTTGTAACAATGCCGGTTGCGTAACAGCCCAGTTATTGAAATCCAAAAAAGGTCGAATACGGGAAATAACACATGTAGTCGCATATTTTTTTACAGTGGTAGGAAGGAGTACCATGAACAAGGTACCAGAAATCGTGACAGGTGGGGGCTGAGTGTGCTAGTGGGATGCGATTGTACAGTATAGTATTCTTGAGTAACTCGAAAATCACGGCCTCTAGCTAAGACGTATCCCAGTACAAACTTAAACCACATTACATTTCCTATAAAAAACGTCGTTTTCATTTCTTTTCTCTAAGACTCATAGTTTGCTCGAAGAGAGCGAGAGAACATTGAAAATCTCGTGAGACGCGCCATGCGCTGCAGCTTAGGTGGTTTCTGTAGGCCAATCGGGTTAGTTTCCTCGCTCGATAGACCATAGATGTCCTGTATCAAATTGTTCGTATCGACTTTCTCTGTACCGCTGTGATACGTTGTAAACTGTTACCGTTTACAAAAAAAATGGCTCTGAGCACTATGGTACTTCTGAGGTCATCAGTCCCCTGGAACTTAGAACTACTTAAACCTAACTAACCTAAAGACATCACACACATCCATGCCCGAGGCAGGATTCGAACCTACGACCGTAGCGGTCGCGCGGTTCCAGACTGTAGCGCCTAGAACCGCTCGGCCACACCGGCCGGCCTCTGGGAAGAGGTGGGATACCGAAGTGATTGTCGTCCGCCTTACGGCCCGATAAATCAGGCGTGATGGTCTAGGGTGCCATTTCACAGCACACCGACACGTCGACGATATTCTACGCTCCGTGTTGTTGCCCTTCATGGCAAGCCAACCTGGCTTTGCATCTCAGCAACATAATGCCCAACAGCACACGACGCGAGTTTCTACTGCTTGTCTAACCCTACCTTGACCAGGAGGTCGCCGGATATCTTCCCAATGAAGAACGTTTGGAACGGTACGGGCAGGAGCCTCCAACCAGCGCGGGATTCTGATGCTCTAATGCGCCAGTCGGACAGAATTTGGCACGATATCCGCCAGGAGAACATTCAACAACTCTGTCAGTTAATGCCAAGCCGAATAACTGCTTCTATAAGAGCCCGAGGAGATCAACGCATTATTGACTTGCTCAATTTGTGAAGCTCTTTTCTCGAATAAATCATCCATTTTTTTCTGAAACTGTAGTCATTTAGAATGAAATTTTCACTCTACAGCGGAGAGTGCGCTGATATGAAACTCCCTGACAGATTAAAACAGTGTGCCGGACAGAGACTCGAACTCAGGATCTTTGCCCTTCGCGGGCAAGTGCTCTACCAAATGAGCTACCCAAGCACGACTCACGTCCCGTCCTCACAGCTTTAACTCCGCCAGTACCTCATCTCCTACCTTACCTGTTACCGTTTACAACCTGTATCTATATCGTATTTTAAAATTATGGATGTGTAGTATAGACCACTTTATATTCTAAAGCCTACGAGAGGATGATATAGTATCAAAACTATTTGCAGAAACAATATTTTAGCACCTTTGTGGTGATATATACAAAAATGTCGTCACCGTTCAGTTTGAACTAAGATACCCTGAAAATTCACGCGGTGCCATTCAGAAAGCACTTCTCGCGAAAATTAAATCTCTCCAAATGTGATTCATTCGTCACACTGTGCCGTCCCTTGTATAGTAAAGGTGAATCTGTCAATAACAAAAAAATTAAAAAAAAGGTTGCGCAAAGGACGCCAGTTCGACGTATTCGACAGTAAGTTACCAGTTTTAGGTGGCGTCCTTATGAACGGAAGAGTTCGGACGAAAATGAGCGACATGACGCAGTGGTTAGCACATATCATATGGATGTCTTAACCACGTCTCCTTCTGAAATTAAGAAACTTACATACTCTCTCAAAAATAATAGCTCATATGGATTTGTTGGTGGTTCCAACAGAGTACTAAAGACTCATTCCCATATAATAAACACCGTCTTTTCTGGAATATGTAATGCATCACTAACTCGGGGCATTTTTCCAGAGAGACTGAAGTACACCATTGTTAAACTTATCTATAAGAAAGGTGATGCGACGGATGGCGATCAGTACCGATCGACTTCACGACAGATCCCAATTTTCCAAAGTTTTGAAAAGGTGATATATTCTAGAGCAGTATCCCACCTGAACAACAATAATAGCCTCAGTAAGTCACAGTTTGCATTTCAGAAGATTTGCTCGAATCATTGCAAATCTAGGAGAGACGCAAACCAAAAAGTTTACATATTTTACGTTATCTTCGCTCAGCAGTGCCATATGTAGTAATGTTCTGGGGTAACTCATCTTTGTTAAAGAAACCCTTCATTGCCAAAAAACTTGCTGTAAGAATAATATTTGCTGCTCGCCCGCAGTTATCTTGTAGACACCTATTGAAGGAGTTACTCATTTTGTCTACTAGTTGCAGGAATAAAGGTTTGTTAACAACTTTTGACCATCGAACTGCCACCTATGGACCATTTCACTGCCTTTTAATTACATGTACTTTTAATGTGGAGACTTTTACGCTTAGCCCAGCTCCAATGGGAATGTTTTTTAGTGGATGTTAATTGGCAATACTGATGGTCATATATACCATGTTACTTGGCATGAGTTTCTTTCCTCTGAACTTTGTCTTCGCCGGTATGTGATTTTACGTATCCATGTTTTTCTGAAGAAAACAGTTTTACAACTGTTGAAACCATGTCAGTGACTGTTAATAAACCTTATTCCTGCAACTGACTGGCTGATTTTCTCAAATCTTGTATTTACATTCACCGTTGCTGAATAGGAACTATGTTCAAAATTTTAAATGGTAATCAACGCTCCGAGAAATATGACTGGTACAAAGCTTGGTGCAAAACATATCTCAATTGCAGCAACACAGTTATGTATGTTTTAGAAATTTGTTTGTATTTTGATTAAAAAGTTAGTTAATGCAAACTAAAATTAATTTTCTTCATTAATGAAAACTCCTTTGCCGACTGCGTTAATTCTTATTAGACTTTGACATTGATTTCGATACTTGGGTTATGGCAACCCTAGCTGAGTAGGGATTATTTACATCTGTATCTAAAAAATAAAAAATAAAATAATTTAAACCTTGTAAATGGTCAGCATGTAGCTAGCATATGAATGTGTAATGTGAACATAAAATCTATCATTCCACATCAGTAATATTAATCGTACAAATGATCCATTTAGGTTTACTGTGATTTCTCTAAATGATTTAAGACAAATGCCAGGATGGTTTCTTCCCCATCTACCTGTACGTAAAGCCTAGCTTACACGACGACACTAGGTTGCAAGCAACTGCGCTACCGGCCATTGCCCAGGCGCGTCACGTGTTAGCGCAACTCATCGGTGAAACTAAACACTTTAGGCGTGTTCCAGCTTTGGCCACACTAGTTGCATGAGTTTTGAGGTTATGTGTGTTCTTAGAGTGTAGACAAACTGAAATATAATTACTATTAAAAACAGTCTTGATCACAATTTATTTTATAAGGTGACCGGTTTCGACCACTGCTGTGGTCATCTTCAGACCATTGAGTGGAAACCCCTTTCTGTTGTGATTCTCCAACAGAAAGGGGTTTCCACTCAATGGTCTGAAGATGACCACAGCAGTGGTCGAAACCGGTCACCTTATAAAATAAATTGTGATCAAGACTGTTTTTAATAGTAATTATTTACAATTTTATTGATCACTGCTGTTCCCATAATGCATTCAAAAGTAAACTGAAATATGAAGTGAGGAACGGAGAATAATGTTCGCTTTTTGGATATCTATGCTTTGCATAGGTAATAATAATGAGCGTATGGCATTGGTGGCCGGGAGACCCCTCGCGGGGCGGTTCGGCCGCCGCTCCACAAGTTCTTTAACGCCGCTAAGGCGACTTACGAGTGAATGAGGATGAAATGACGATGAAAGACACACAACACCCAGTTATCACGATTCAGAGAAAATCCCTAACCCCGCCGGGAATCGAACCCCGGACCCCGTGCGCGGGAAACGAGAACGCTACCGCAAGACCACGAGCCGCGGACCTTTGCATAGGTGTTTATGGGATTTCAGTGATGGTGATTACAAAAATAAGCAACATATGGACCTATGGCCCATTTCACTGCCTTTTAATTACATGTACTTTTAATGTGGAGACTTTTACGCTTAGCCCAGCTCCAATGGGAATGTTTTTTAGTGGATGTTATTTGGCAATACTGATGGTCATATATACCATGTTACTTGACATGAGTTTCTTTCCTCTGAAATTTGTCTTCGCCGGTATGTGATTTTACGTATCCATGTTTTTCTGAAGACATCACGTGCAATCAGAATATAGATAGTTTGACAATATCTGAGCTGCAGGGCAAAATTTATTGAATTAGGAGCCGATATACAACTGAATTAAGAAAAATACAAGCCAATGTAATGCTAGCTGTAGAAATGCTCTTGTCTACAAGACTAAAATCCCACCGTTCGAATTGGCAGACTCTTTTTTTCTTTTTTTTTTTGAGGAATGTCTCTGACGAATGCACTGCTCAGCAGGTCTACGTCATCCACGCAAGTGACCATCACGTGCGTGCAGGCAGAACCTGCTTTCATCGCTAAAGACGACGGCAAGCTATTCCATCTTCGAAGTAATCCTCTGACGGCATCTGTGGAGCCGTGCACGTCCATGCTGTGGCGTGAGTGGAAGATGGGCTAGAGGTGTGCGTAGCTGTAGTCGCACTGCTAATAACTGGTTCGCAACAGTTCATGCTGACACGTCTGGGCTCACAATCCTTCTTATCTATGCTGCGGTAGCTGCACGGGCTGCCACGGCTGTCTTAACGTCTGTGCTGCATGGACGTCCAGAACCTCGTCTACGGGGGTTTGTTCATGTGGCCATTGATACCAGCATCATTGCACAACTTACGCAACACATCCAACTTGTGTGCCAATTCTCTGAATGGACTATCCCACCACTCGGATGGCCACAACTCGCTCAGTTGGCTGTAGTAAGTACGAGTGCGTCTCCGTGGCACGGTTGCCTGCTTGCTTCACACGTTTACAGTATACTGATCCTTCTGGCTGTAAACATTTCCTATTAAAGAGTAGACACAGATGACGGTTTGGTCGCTATTTCACTATCTGTTGCCGGACGACGTTGAAACCATTACCAGTACGACCACTATCTCCCAAGGGGCATATTCCGCCATCAGATCGAAATCGTTGTCGTCTTCCCAGGTGTGCTAATTGTTTTTCTGGCAGTGTTTGTGAAGGCTGGTTGGTAGGTAAGCGGTGTCATCAGCGTTTTGGATGAGATATGAGATACATGCCGTGGGGGGGGGGGGGTTAGAATCGTGAATGTCTATTATTGAGCCACTCATTTTGGCGATGAGAGTAATCTTCAGTGTGGAGTGTCGCCTTTGTGTTACTGGCGACGACCAACATATCCATGCATAGAGACAACATGAGCAGCTCTAAAGTGAAAATCTAGCCGTCACTGTGATATCAGGTATGAGGTATAATTTCTTAAGGTTAGCCACCGCGTACAACGGCAGCCCACCGGTAAGCTGTCACTAATGGCTCTGGCGTTTTGATTACCAACGGTAGTGGTCTGCATCAACATGACAACGCCAGTTCTCATGCTGCTGATACTCACTAATTTCTAGTAGCACTTCCAGAGAGACTCCCAATCGAGAATTTCTCTTGAGATAAGAATGTCATCAGGCCTTACAAACAAATTAGGACTTCTAATGGATACCGTTTGGAAACTCAACAGCTCGACGCTATATTGTCCGCAAAACTGCGGTTTCAAACCTTTCTGAAATAAAGCTTTGTGGTTCATGTAGCGCAAAAATTATTTCCCCTTAAAATACCGAATGGAACTCATTTCTTGGTGATGGTGGATGTCTTGGTGATGGTAGATTATAACTTCCCTGCCAAACATGATCGCTACCCGTCTTCCTCTCCTTCATGTATTTCATTTTTTGTAATTTGGTGAACTTCATTACTTAAGCTGTAGATGTCACGATTTAAAACGCCTGTGACGGGACATGCAGAGTGCACTGTGCTGGTAGCTGATTACAATAACACGTCAAGTTAACTGGCAACAAATGCGATTCTTTTCGTTTACTGAGAAAAGTGGAAATAATTGCACATAATCTGTTCTGATGTGAAATAACAACATAATCCTCCATTTACGTGATAGCTTCGTGAGTCAAATATTAAGCGTTACTCAGACACAGGATTATCGCCTGCCAGGTATTTGATGGAGTGGAGTGAGATGTTCCATTTTAAAATTTTTTTAAAAGTTCAGGACGGTTCTGTAAGTTATTTTTTTGATGTGGGAGTGGTGGTGATATTAGCGGAAAACTAGTGGTTACATTTATTTATTCTCCTGCAAGAAGTTACTTGCTGGTCACGATGCATAACACACAAAATGTAAACCATCTCTTGATGGAGGGTGGCAAGAAGACGCCTATCTTACTGAGATCGCTGTGGGAAGATTCCGAAATCGGAGCACATCTGTATGACGTATGCTACTGCATGTCCAATCCGTAAACAAGGATCTTCTTGTGAGGGGTGGGGTGGGGGTGGGGGGGGGGCGAGGAGGAATACGTTGCATATGATAGTACTGGAGGCTTCTAAGCCGCTGAGGGTCTCTCCATTCTGCTTTCCATGTGCTATGGACCCTCGCTTTCTTCGTATATTTGGGAATATGGTCCGGTGCACTGAAATCAGGAGTAAGAAAACACCCATTGTGCGTTCCGTCATTTTTGAAGGGCTGCCTGTACTCCTTTTACTGGCTTCTTCGGTGTGCTGATGTCTAGAGGAAGCCCACACAAGTTCTACATCGCTGCAGCTCACCAATGTTCTGCGCTATGTTCAGCAGCATAGTTTCCATAAACTACGATTATGTACAATCTAACACGCTCTGGTCGCCCATGGGACCCAGATGGCAGTAGATACCGGCACCCATGTTAATGCCGTGTTCTGTGACTCACGGAAGACGTTCGATACGGTAAGACCATTAATGTTCACAATGTACGTGGTGTCCACATGAAACCTGTCTGGTTTCCAAATGCAAATATTAAAAAAAAATGAGACATCAGATACTTGCAGTCTACGGCATCAATTAAAAATTAATGTACTTCCACATGGGTTCCTTTCTTACCCCGCAAAATGTCTGGACGTTTATCTCAACTGATTTGTGCACAAGCGTTATTCGTCCTAACGTCTGGTGGCTCCCTTTGAAATTTCTTTGGACGGCAATGAGTGACTTCGTTTCCACATACCTTAGCGCGCATTGGGATCTCTCTCGAGGTGTAATCATTTCTGGAAATCTTTGAAACATGGAACAAAACAAAATGGGTCGTTTAAACTTTTTGAGCTGCTTTACATGATGCCGCAATCCGAAAATATCTATGTCTCATAGTTTCTGGGGTTTTTTGTGTTCCTTACCTCAGTCGGTAAAGACTGAGCCCTGTCAAAAGAATTGCATCGAAATTTCTCTCGTATCAGGTTAACTGCGCTATTAAATGAGTAACAGTTTTCGAATAAATATATCTTCACTTTGTTGTCCGTCTGCCTGTCCCTCTGTCTGTCTGCCGCGTGTTCAAAAAAGAAATGGGTCGACGTATCAAGTTGAAATTCATGTCACTTATTGAAGTCTACGATTACCTGGCGGTGTAAAAAAAGTGAAGCATCTAAGTCAATGCAGTCAAAAGATGCGGCCCTTTGTCAGATGTTTTGATACACGCAAACTCACTCATCAAAACCTACAAAGCACTTCCCGTTGACCTAGAATCATGAAATCTGCCAAGAAGCGAGATTACGCACTAAAACCAAATGAAAAAATAAAAAATTGTTAATTTGTAATGATATTACACGAAAAAAATTGTAAATCTTTTTATCAGATTATCTGTCTGTTCATCTCTTAACTCCCTTTTTCTCAGGGGGGGCGGGGGTAAACGTATAGAATTGAAATTTTTGTGATATACTGAGGTCTATTGTCCTTTGGTGGTGTAAAAATGTTAAGCTTCTAAGTCAATACAACCCGAAGTTACGGCCATTTATGTCACGCATTTTGATACTCGCAAACTCATTCACTGAAACGTATATTGTACTTCCCCTTGACGCAGAATCATAAAATTTAGTAATAAGCAAGGTTTCACGGGACAATAAAAGGAAAAAAAATCGGAAAATAGTTTAAAAAATCACACAAAAAATAGTTTTGTCATTTGCTATCCGATTTACACTTGAAGTTAAAACATTCTCAAAATTCTTGGAATTGTGGGACTGATATCTGGCCAGTATCAGTGTCAATAACTGTTAAAATCGTCGAGATCCTTGATTTCAGGAATGGATGAACTGTCTGTATACATGATTAAGTTTATACAGAACACGCAGTGCGCGAGTCATACTCGCAACTGGCCAATTTCTTAAATTGCATTTTGAAATCAGGAAGGTTTCATGGGGACAATCTGTATATAAATGGGCTAATGGATAACATCGAAACTCCAGGAGGCCGTTCGCGGATGATGCTGTGGTATCGCAACGCTAAAAAATTGTAGCGAAATGCAGGAAAATTGCAGAGGATCGATGCTTGGTTTGGGAATAGGCAGTTGTCCTCTGAAGAACACAAATGTATCGCATTACTCATAAATACGCGGAAAGACCAGTTATTGTTTGACTGTACGATTGCTGAACAATCACGGGAAACAGTCATAAACTGGCTATCACGCAACTATAAAACGGTAAGAAAACGAGCGTGGCCATATGGCGCCAACGTACAGTAGACGGCATTGTCGTGAAAGGGATACATGTTTTTGCACATTTACAAAAAATGACAAGTGTACATTAGCACCATCTGGCAGTGCTGTTTTGTTTACCTTTCAGTGGCCGTGTACGAGCTAGTTTGCACGCATGCTTAGTAAGAGTTAAGTTAGCAGGAAGATTATGGCTTAACGTCTGGTCGACGACGAGGTCGTTACAGACGGAGCACGAGCTCAGATTGTGTCAAGGATAGGGAAAGAAATCGGCCGTGCTCTTTCAAAGGAACCATCCCGGCATTTGCCTGAATCGATTTAGGGAAATCACAATGGGTTGGTCGCGATACTTAGTAATAACAATGTTCTGGTAGGTGCAAGTTCTGCTGTCTGTATTACTGTATTCAGTTTATGATGTACGTACGTTTGGTTCTCTTTTTACTTCCTTTGACAATGGCGTACTGCCAAAGAGAGTAACGAAGAAATAAAATATTTTGTGATCAAGACGAGAGTTTAATTATATGTGTAAAACCTTCATGGAATATGTATACAACACAGTATCAACACTCCACAGTTTATTTCACATTTTGTTGCTAACCAGCTTTCGGTTCTCTGAGCCATCATCAGATAACTTGAGACTCAACAGATAGGTCACACGATATCTGTGACAGCTTCTAGCTGTACATAGGCTGCTATTTCCAAAGGTATGTTATAATTTGTAAATTTCCATCTATACGAAAAACACAAAATTGCTTTGGTTCAGTTTCACACGGATGCAAAACAAGAAATTTTATTTAATGATGTACTGTATGTTTTAGACTCTGAAGACATTTGTACACGTCCGTAATTCCACTGTTTGAGTGAGCTAAACATACTTCACTACACACTTTATACAGATATTAGTTACAATCTCTAAACTACACGTAAACTGAAACTGTAATATAAATAAATATCATTGGAGAAGATTAATACTGTGTGTCTCAGTTTTCGCTATAACGCGAAAAGATCATGTACATAAAATTAGAGAGTCGAGCCCAGACGGAGGTCTACCAACAATTAGTGACAGCAGTACACAAACAGCTCTCTACTGCGCTAATCTGTAACTAGAAGCCCCTCTGGTTCCGAGAATTTCAGCTTTGTAGCAAGTTGGTAAGCTCTTGGTACGAATGCTTTCCAGTCAACTTTCAACTCCTTCTTTTATATCCCATAGGCATCAAGGATAATCCTTTCTCCAAGGTAATGCCAATCACTTGCTGTTTTCCTGCACTGATAATCCCGCCGCTGAGTGACCTTAAACCACAAACGCTGCTTTGCAGCAGTTTCTTCGTACCACATTAAGACTGCTTATTGTAAAATCTTGCGAAACTGAAAGTCCCCGTTCCAACACGTGCTCCTGTGTTACTATGTCATAACGATCCTCAAATATGTACACCCCCTTTTTGTTTTAAACGAGACTGTGACGCCTAGATATGATATCTGGTGGTCTGTCTGTGGTTGCACTAATGCTTTGATCTCCAAGTTTATGCTTCCAGTCTCTGTTGAGTTCTCTTTTTTATGTTGTATTTTGTGTATGGTTGATGTGTTAACTACAAGTATTAAACATACGTGCAAATTCTAAAATAATTAATTATAATTTTTTCTAACTGAAACTTCCTGC
This sequence comes from Schistocerca piceifrons, assembly GCF_021461385.2. Taxonomy (NCBI): domain Eukaryota; kingdom Metazoa; phylum Arthropoda; class Insecta; order Orthoptera; family Acrididae; genus Schistocerca; species Schistocerca piceifrons. Next base: position 313,896,035 of record NC_060139.1, on the reverse strand, counting down.
TGGGTTAAAACTGTGTACCGGATCGGGACTCGAACCTGGGACTTTTGCCTTTCGCAAGTTAGTGCTCTGCCAGCCCATCTATACAACACACGAGGCGTCCTAATAGCTTTACTTCCGCCAGTGCCTCATATCCTACCTTCCAAACTTCCTTGCAAGACTAGCACTCCTGGACGGATGAATTTTCACCCTGCAGCGGAGTGTGCGCCGATCTTAATCTTTCTGGTGGAATAAGACCGTGTGCAGGACCGGGAATTTTTAAATTCTCGACACCATTTTCTAATTTGTTCGTCACTCATTATTTCATGTTGATACACTAGACACAACTCAAGATGGGTTTCAGCAGCTGAAGATCCTTTTGCCAGCAAAAATCGAATAGTACCGCGCATTTCACATCTAGTAGGATCTACGATTGTCTCGGCTATTGCTATCTGCTTTCGCCAATTGGCAAACAAATACTCAATTAAATCAGTACTGCAGTAGTTTCCTAAAGAGTCGGTAGACTGTACTGCATGCATCAAACTTCATTCAGCACTACCATCAGCTGAATATTTGTCATCGGATCTTAGTTTTGAAATACGCCTTGTATAACCAAGATTTGTTCCGTCCTGGCGGCTTAACGAACTAATAAACTTGTGTGATGGCAACTGTCACTGCTGCAAACATTGACGCGTTTTTGGGCAGGGGCAGGGAGAGGGAGTGATCTATGTAGAAGTCAGGACTAGAACAAATAAAGGCGATACCTACGAATAGTTGATCGGTTATTTTCGACCCATCGGCGAATATTGATGCTATTATTATAAATATGAGTAAGTGAAGAGAAACAGTCGCAATAAAGAAGATCGCAGCTGTCGGTTTGCACCGGCCCTCACCCACAGATACGAGTACATTACTAGACTGCAATACCGTGTGCAGTATCACTGATGTCAATGAAGCCACCACTTTAGAATCGCAAAATGGCGGCAAGCGCAAAGGACGTGTAAACAGCTGTTTATTTACTGATAAAACAGTCGTAAGAAATGGGGGTAAACTACGTTACCTTTACAGTTTTGACATAATGGTCAATACGTACGTCGTGTTTGGCTGTAATTTTTCGTACAGCAAACGGGTGATAGCAAAAAAGGAACTTTTCTTGTCGAAAGCATAACTAGGAACATCTTACGTAATTTTGCTTTTGTAGCACCTGTAAGCCAACATAATTGCATTAAAGTTCGTCTTATCTGAAATACCGGCACGGTTTTAATAGTTTATGAATATTTTAAGGGGTTTAATAAATCTAATATTAACAGACGTAGCTTAACGTTGTGTTTTAACTAGTTTTGACCAACTTCGGCTTGTCTGAGAATAGTAGGCCCGTTATAAAAGTGCTCCATAAACAGAACGTGCGAATTGTCCTCGATAACAAGTGTCTTTATTCATTTGAGTTTTCTTGTGAAAACTACTGTCGGCTTGAAACGTTTGTATATGTAACTCAATGTTCGTGTCATAACACGATCATAGAAAGTATGTGTTAAACTCAACTAGTAAACTTATATTTGTTCAAAAAATGGCTCTGAGCACTATGGGACGTAACATCTGAGGTCATCAGTCGCCTAGAACTTAGAACTACTTAAACCTAACTAACCTGAGGACATCACACACATCCATGCCCGAGACAGGATTCGAACCTGCGACCGTAGCAGTCGCTCGGTTCCGGACTGAAGCGCCTAGAATCTCTTGTCCACCACGGCCGGCCTATATTTGCTCAACTGCGCACCTTGTTGAGACCACTTCATAAAGCTTACAACCTCATTTCGTTTCAGAAAATCGTAGTAATACCATACACAAACTTCCTGACGCCGCCATATTGCCTCACCAAACGTAAGGCGTCAGCAAAAGATTGCCAGTCTAGCAATGTTTGTTTGTCTGTGCCCCCACCGCACCTGGTTGCAGCAGTAGCTCGCCACGCAGTTGGAAGCCGCAAGGCGTCTCACGGCTGGCGGCCTTCCACAAGAGCGGCGCGTGGGTGCCACGTGGTGGTGACGTCACAACAGTAAACCACTCCTATCCGGCAGCCGCGACAACTCCCTGACAGGGGCGCGGCCGGTCCCGCCACCGGAACAAAACACGTACCGCAAGAGAAACTGCCCTCATCAGCAGAGACTACAGTATGCATGAGACTGCGAGGGACAAGATGCATTACCACAAGTCAACAACTGCTTACGTGACGTCTCCTCTCAATCACTCAGGCAACAATAGAGCATATAGTACAGCACAAGCGTACATTGCCCTCAGTTTACTAGGAGTAGTAGTCTTGCAGAATCATGATGAGCCGGCCGGTGTGGCCGAGCGGTTCTAGGCGCTTCAGTCTGGAACCGCACGACCGCTTCGGTCGCGGGTTTGAATCATGATGAGTAGTGCTGAAATAGCTACCATAAATATCTAACCCAGTATGCAGCTGCTCTTTTAATCTGCCCATCGAGACTTCCACACCATGTAACAGCTCAATTACATAATGTTCTCTAGTCCCCATTAAGATATTAATTCCTTATATAAGAAGAGGTTGATGAATTTTAAACTGTTGCTGAGTGGTGGGAGATGGGTGGTGACAAGTGGGATAAATGCTGTTTCGAAATTTTATTCAGGCACACAAGTGATTCTACGCGAATAATAGTTAGTCATATGAGTAAAACTATCTCAAACTGACGCGCATATGCGTTTACTATTACTTTAACGGTATTCTCATGATAATTTCCTGCAGTTATACACGGTGTTATAGAAATGTTACGACAAACATCGAGGAGTTGTAGAGGGGTTTCAACGAACAAATCGAGGATAGGAACCCGTGTCTGGAAACACAATCCAACGACGCTACTGAGCGTCGAAGTTTTAGGCGTCAGAGCCTGCCGCTAGGCAACCCATTTGGCAGCAAACGTGACACTGTAAGCTGACGGACTGTAGGCGGAACGTCTCATAATTTTCTTTGTTATCAGTGGTCGCGACTGATTGCCACGATTGGCAGTAGAGAAGACGGAGCTAGGTGCTGCGTAGACAGGCCTTGCCTCCTACGAATTCAATGCTCTGTTGTCTTGGTGCATGACAGTTTTGGACACACTTTTCCATCAACAGTTTATTTTTCTACGGTATATCAAAAAACACTGGAGATTTTAGAGGGTCCCAGGAGAAAAATAAACGGTGGATTGAAACCGCTATCTAAAACTGTCATCCAGCAAGGCTAAAGAGCATCGCATTCATAGAAGACAAGGCCTTTGTATGCAGCAGCTACTCCATTTCTCCATTTGCGATCTTGGGGATCAGTCGCGATCACTGAAAAACAAACAACAATGTGAGATGTTCCGCCTATGGCCCGTCATCGTTCAAAGTAACGTTTGCTGTCGAAGGGTGGCATAGTGACACGCTTGTTGTTGTTGTGGTCTTCAGGCCAGAGACTGGTTTGATGCAGCTCTCCATGCTACTCTATCCTGTGCAAGCTTCTTCATCTCTCAGTACCTACAGCAACCTACATCCTTCTGAATCTGTTTAGTGTATTCATCTCTTGGTCTCCCTCTACGATTTTTACCCTCCACACTGCCCTCCAATACTAAATTGGTGATCCCTTGATGCCTCAGAATATGTCCTACCAATCGATCCCTTCTTCTAGTCAAGTTGTGCCACAAATTTCTCTTCTCTCCAATTATGTTCAGTACCTCCTCGTTAGTTATGTGATCTACCCATCCAATCTTCAGCATCCTTCTGTAGCATCACATTTCGAAAGCTTCTATTCTCTTCTTGTCCAAACTATTTATCGTCCACGTTTCACTTCCATACATGGCTACACTCCATGCAAATACTTTCAGAAAAGACTTCCTGACACTTAAATCTATACTCGATGTTAACAAATTCTCCTCTTCAGAAACGCTTTCCTTGCCATTGCCAGTCTACATTTTATATCCTCCCTACTTCGACCATCATCAGTTATTTTGCTCCCCAAAATAACAAAACTCCTTTACTACTACTTTAAGCGTCTCATTTCCTAATCTAATACCCTCGGCATCACCCGATTTAATTCGACTACATTCCATTATCTTCGTTTTGCTTTTGTTGATGTTCATCTTATATTCCCCTTTCAAGACACTGTCCATTCCGTTCAGCTGCTCTTCCAGGTCTTTTGCTGTCGCTGACGGAATTACAATGTCACCGGCGAAACTCAAAGTTTTTATTTCTTCTCCATGGATTTTAATTCCTACTCCGAATTTATAGCGCTCTGGCGCCTATAACTTTGACGCTCTGTAGCGTCGTTGGATGAAGTTTCCGGATAGAGGTTCCTATCTTCAATTTGTTCCTCAGAACACCCTTTACAATCTCTCGAAGTTTGTTGCAACACCCTGTACATATGTTTCAAAATCAAAATCAATAAACCTAAGCACGTGAAGAATTTTTATCTAACCAAGTTAATGATTTTCGATTTGCATTGAGGAATAGCACATCTCCTGCAAACGTACTGCAGTTTAAAAGTGCCAGCTTTGAAATCCAAAGAAAACAACACACAATAGTGACGTTAAATAGCGCTACGTTGCTTCTTTAACGTCACACTCAGTTACACTGCATTTGAGAAACGCAACACAAAAGTGTTCGATGCAAAGAGATCTCTGGCACCAGCTAAAACAGTGCAGTGCACTTTTTCACAATGAACATAGCTTATAACCTGTTTGGAAACAATAGTTCACAAGCCTCTTGCTCACTCCAATCGTACAGCACTTCGCTCTCGGGCATTAGCGGCTTCAGTGCGGTGGAACGACTCACAACCGGCGCGCGCTAGGGTTTAAAAGCTATACGTTCAGGTCGTGACTGCATTTTGTTACAACTATCACCAACATTTTCGCGCAGGATCGATTGCTGGGGCTGGTACCTTGCAATTGTGTTTTTTCTCCTTAAAATATGAAGTCAAATTGGTGTTATCGTGTAAGAGGTCCTGTACTGTCCAATTTATAGTTGCGCTAAAACTATTACAGTTATTTGTATTTCATTATTTTTCAAAAAGTGTTAGGAAGTTGTTATTATGATGCGGAGGGTCTGTATTATTATTTTAAAAAATGAGATTTTAGTTTAATCAACAGCGGTTTATGTTGTGTTGGCAGAAGAGCCAATACCGTGTTACTAGAGGAAGCCGAAATGCACACGTTTTAGCTCACGCAGGCTGGCGTGAGGAGGGAAGAACTATACTGACGTGAGGTCTGGAACATGACAAGGAATTAGAATTCAGAAATTAGTTTGATACTTAACTTTAATCCATTGATGACGAACGTCGCTCTTGACGGTACATGATTCACAATATTATCAGTTCAGGATACATAGTAACTGAATATGGCGCCTTGCTAGGTCGTAGCAAATGACGTAGCTGAAGGGTATGCTAAACTATCGTCTCGGCAAATGAGAGCGTATGTAGACAGTGAACCATCGCTAGCAAAGTCGGCAGTACAATTGGCTGTACAACTAGGGCGAGTGCTAGGGAGTTTCTCCAGACTAGACCTGCCGTGTGGCGGCGCTCGGTCTGCAATCACTGATAGTGGCGACACGCGGGTCCGACGTATGCTAACGGACTGCGGCCGATTTAAAGGCTACCACCTAGCAAGCGTGGTGTCTGGCGGTGACACCACAGTTTAATTTTACATATTGAACTGCTGTGAAAGTAATCTCATTTTATTTTGAGCAGTTTTGTGAAGCGCAGATTTTTTTATTCGCTTTGTGAAACTGAGGCACATATTTATTACTTGTCTTAACATTTAATATTCTTTGGTTTTGTGAGCGGTGCCCGTAGCGGCGGAACATTTTAACAACATCAAATGCTAATTCTAGGGTCCCTGTTACGACTTTTATTCTGGTATCTTAAGTTTTCCAGACGGTTTTAGTTTTAGGCACTTACACTAGCGTTTAAAGCGAGAAAAACTATAACAATTTAAATTTTTCTGAATTTTCACTCTCGGGGTTGAAAACATTTCATTAAAATTCAGAGCCTCATTTTTAAGAAAGGAAGCCGCATCAACCAATAAGAAGCGTTTAAGATGTTGATGTACACAGTTACAAAATCGACAATCTTGAAACAGGTCATTTCACACGTAGCGGAAGTGAATCGTAACATGTTGTATTCTAAAGTTTATTAGATCCAAACTGTCTTGGTAGTATACTTCTTGGTGGGTAGGTTTACTAATACTGTAGCATTATATCATACTAGTTGACCTGTGCCAATAACTCGCACTCTGTCCTGATCAGTCACCGATAAGTAAATCAGCAATGGAGAAAAAAGTAAATGCAAGTATTTACTAATAAAAGGTATTCTACCTTGAATAGTACTGTAGTAAGAAACATCAGTGTCACTGTAAAAAACCTGTATGGTTATACAGAATATGGTGAATTGTAAGACATGTAAAAAGCAGATATTGTCTGTATGAGATTAATTTTGTTTTTTAAAACTTCTTTACTTTACAAAACTTCTTTGAAAACTATCTCAGCAGTTACAGTACGATCATCGTTTACTTTTTGGTTGTATGTTTTTTTGAGCACAAACATATCACTGAATGTGTAAACTTGTGGAAAAGGCACGTAAAACCGTCCATGCGGAAAAACAGGTTCTGGTAAATACAATCCTGCCCTTTGAAGCGTCTGACCTTGTGCGCAATTAATGGTCGTAGTGAAGGCTACTTTCATTGGCAACTGTTTTCTTTACCATTTTAAATGTCGTTGTGGGATCAGAAGGTGTGAGGTTAAAGCGGGGTATGAGCACAGTTTTATCGGAGTCGACAAATGTAACATTACCATTAATCTTGCACCATTAATTAATTCCTGATTAGCATTAACATTTCTAATTAAGATAACATAAGCATTTTCCTTTAAAAGCGATTGATGACGTGGTAACCCGGACAGATTTAAAGAGTCCAAGAATTCTACGGGATACAGTTGAACGTTGTTTATTTCTTGAAGTTGGACAGAATCAGAACAGATAAAATTTTACCTCCCCAGGTAACAAACAGGAAATGACTTGTTCATTACCTGTTGTACAACCATAATTTTTTGAACACAGAGTTGCTGTTGATTAGAATTGCAACGCATTTTGTTCACTAATATCTGTGGCATTGAATATGTTGGTAATAAGATTATAGTAATCAGAATAACGTCTTTGAGAAATTTTGATCGCTTCATTGAAGCAGAAGCGCAACGTAACGAACCGCTGCAAACAATTGAAGAATTAAATTATAAAAATAAATATGTAGATTAATGGCATTGAGGCCATGAGAAATGTAACGTAACTTTCCAAACGCTGTAAAGTAAAAACTAATTAAAATTTCAGTGAACCAAGCTGTAAAAGTTAACAGTACTTACCTGTTATGATGAACATCGATGTAACTCAGTTTATTAGTGCAGTACACAGCGCTTGCTTAAAGAATGTAAGCAACTCCAGCTGCTGTTGTCCATAATAGTAAAATTAGATTGTCGATAAATAGCGCGTTCTACATTCCTTACATCGACACGTGTAACTGAAATCGCGTCATAAACTGCCATTGCGTAAAGAATCTAAACAACTGCAAGCGCTCTCGTCAAGGCGATTAGCTGTCGCGCATGTTAGTAAAACAGATTGTCAATAGGTGGCACCTTCCACGTTGTTTTCATTAAAATGTTTTCAAAATAAAGTTCTTTAACGAAAACAATATCTTTAAACTATTTGTGTGTTCTTCGTCATTAATGGTGGACGAAATCTTGAAAATGATGTCTCAGTCATTAATTTTGATCAACTAATACGGGAGATAAGGCGAACCGGAAAAAAAGTTGAGAAGTAATATAGACGAAGCCCGTGGGTAGTAATAGCTGTCACTGTGTGGTGAAGGCCACTAAATTGCTAAAACGTAGTGACGCAGGATCAAAGAGGATTTATATCCTGATAGTGGAGGAATTTAACCGATTAGATAACGATATGTAGCAGACTTAGCGATCAGCGGGTTATGCGTCAAAGACTTGTGTTATGCCCTAAATCTCACAGTGAAGCGGAAACTTCAGTATCTGCGATCAGTAGTTGGAATCAGCCACAACCGTCACCTGTCTAGGAGTATTTCCCGAGCGCCGTATGCGATTCAGTGTGTACAGTCAACAAAACAAAACCATTCACTAACTCTCACTATGTGCATTCTTGCCGAGTACAGTCACGTCACAAATTATGGCAACAATTTCGCCCCCTTAATGCCAATGTTTGATATAGCGACACCATATTATCATACCAGTCAGGCGTAATAAGCACAAAATTCGAAATTAGTGCCAATTAAATATTAGACACGTTCGCGAAATACCTAGTGACTGACTGGCAGCGCTAGATGTTAAAGCGTAACCATGCAAGTAACTCACGGTCAGAGTGCCTCGTCGTCACTCGTTGAATGTAAGTTCGGTTCCGCCATCTGGCCAGTATATTTTATTTCTCCATCGTGGTACGTGCCAACGGACTGCTTGTGCTAGCTTGTATTGCCTTGATGAGTACAACTATGGTGTATATTATTTGTAGTCTTAGGAAAACTCTTGTAGTACAACTAGCAAAAACTGTATCACAAAACTCACAAAATTAAAAAAAAAATTCATCCAAGTTATTTTAAGAATATTCCTTTAGTAGCAGTGAGAAAAAATTATTTTGAGGGGTAATTGATTTCACACCAGTTACACTTTTAGCAAAAATTTTATCTTTTACGAAGCTAGTATTTCAAATCCAGGAGGAGAGTAACTAATGAAACAGTTTTTCGATTCCTTGGTACAAATGAAACTGAAAATGATATACTTTTTTTTTCAAATTACACACTCAAACGTAAGCGCCAAACTCAGTAGCAATCCATTTACCCTCTTAGTCGGTAACACTTAAGTCCACTATCACGCTCAGTTTACAAATTAAGTCGCCGGGGAGAAAGTTTTGTCTATATGCCAAAAGCCGTTCGGAAAAGTAACGGAGAGAAGACTGGAAAAGCAAGTACAGCAGAAAAAATCTTTAAGGTGAGATGAGTCTCAACGAGACCTTTAAATTCCACCAGACAATATTTATTAAAATCCGATTGGATGTGTATTACGACCTGAAAGATATAACCAGGTACAAAACTGCACGAGCATCCGACTGACAGAACAAGCATAGAAATAGTTTCCTGCGGAAATTACGGTTCATTTCTCGCTGATTCTCATGGAAAATAGAACTGAGAAATTTCGATGTTCTGTAGGGATTGAAGTGTGTAGTTGCACTCGGAGGGCTGAGTGGGGGTGGTGGTGACAGGCCGGAGGGCCCACTGGAAACACTGCCGACGCTGAAAAGGCTTTTATTCAACCTCGATACACACTTTGTCGTGGCTCAGCGAGGCAAAATACGCCTGACATAGGGGGCGGCGGCTTCTGCCCTAGTGAAAGAATGCTGCGTAAACACCCTGCAATGCCGACAAAGCCCGTGGGTGGCCCGTGGCCTGTATAGGCCAAGTCCCGGAGTGTTAAGACCCGGCGAAGGAACTCACTGCTGGTGGCCACAGGTTGGCAGTGCTGTGGCACCACGTTCCGTGAGGAATTCAGTGCTAGCGGCAGGAGGCACAGCCTGGCCTCGAACCCATGGCTGCTGCTGGTGATGCCCAGTCTTCTCGCTGTCCGGCGTGGACCTGACATTGCGGTGGTGCTCCTGGACCTCGGCGCAGAGAAGTGCTCTGTCTTAAAATTCAGATATATTTACACTGCCGGCCGGAGTGGCCGTGCGGTTCTAGGCGCTACAGTCTGGAGCCGAGCGACCGCTACGGTCGCAGGTTTGAATCATGCCTTGGGCATGGATGTGTGTGATGTCCTTAGGTTAGTTAGTTTTAATTAGTTCTAAGTTCTAGGCGACTGGTGGCCTCAGAAGTTAAGTCGCATAGTGCTCAGAGCCATTTGAACCATTTGCACTGAGCCATTTGTATACGCGTATACAAATACAGAGATATGTAAACAGGCAGAATACGGCACTGTGGTCCGGTCGGCAAGGTCTGTATAAGACAACAAGCGTCTGGCGGAGTCGTGACATCGGTTACTGGTGCTACAATGGCTGGCTATCAAGATTTAAGTGAGTTTGAACGTGGTGTTATAGCCGGCGCACGAGCGATGAGACACAGCATCTCCGATCCTGCAAGAACGGGACCAACGACGAGTGAAGAGAATCTTTCTACGTGACAGAAGTGCAACCCTTCCGCAAATTGCTGCAGATTTCAGTACTGGCCATCAACAAGTGTCAGCGTGCGAACCATTCAACGAAACATCATCAATATGGGCTTTCGGAGCCGGAGTCCCACTCGTGTATCCTTGATGACTGCACAACACAAAGCTTCATGCCACGCCTGGACCCGTCAACACCGACATTGGACTGTTGATGACTGGAAACATGTTGCCTGGTCGGACGAGTCTCGTTTCACATTGTATCGAGCGGATGGACGTGTACGGGTATGGAGACAGCCTCATGAATCCATGGACCTGCATGTCAGCAGGGGACTGTTCAATATGGTGGTGGCTCTGTAATGGTGTGGGGCGTGTGCAGTTGGAGTGATATGGGACCCGTGATACGTCTAGATACGACTCTGACAAGTGACACGTATGTAAGCATCTTGTCTGATCACCTGCATCAATCATGTCCATTGTACATTCCGAAGGACTTGGGCATTTCCAGCAGGACAATGCGACACCCCACACGTCCTGAATTACTACAGTGTGGCTTCAGGAACACTCTTCTGAGTTTAAATACTTCCGCTGGCCACCAAACTCCCCAGACATGAACATTATTGAGCATATCTGGGATGTCTTGCAACGTACTGTTCAAAAGAGATCTCCACCCCCTCGTAGTTTTACAGATTTATGGACGGCTCTGCAGGATTCACAGTGTCAGTTCCCTACAGCACTACGTCAGACATTAGTCGAGTCCATGCCACGTCGTGTTGCGGCATTTCTGCGTGCTCGCGGGGGGCCTTATACGATGTTAGGCAGGTGTGCCAGTTTCTTTGGCTCTTCAATGTATATCGCTCTGAGGCGCTTTTGTTTCACTAAAACCTGGCACCTAGTGACGTTGCCCATAACAAGAGACTTCCCCTGATGGTGTAACATCGACCTCCCCGCAACGGTCATTACCGTTGTGAAGTACAGTTTTCCTCAGAGCACAACTAGCCTCGTCTCACAGTCCCATTAATGCATGCTATTCTGACACACAATGTCGCCACACTGGGGTTACCGGCCTGTGGCTGCTGAAGCATTACTTTACGGTGGCGTTCTCGGTACTTCTTATTACTTTTGCTAAAAGATTTATTACTTTTGCTAACAGACTTGGTTGCACCACTACAGTATGAAACTACGGATTCCAGATGACTGAATGCACTACGCTTCGACTTACTGCAATTCGAATTTAATTTGGGAGAATGACTACTTGAGTTCTGATTCGACATTGTTTGTAATTTACCCAAAAGGTACTAACATTACTGAAAATTATTTTGAATATGGAGGAAAGGTGCCTATTATAGGAGAATTCGCCAATGTGAGGATGCTAGATTCTGACTAAAGAAAATGCTCTGCTGTATTGGAAGGTATCAGAAATTAGTTCTTACAGCGCCAGAGGCGTAGAGTAATGACGATAAGACCTTTACAGGGCTAGGTATTCGCGAATCCCTGATCTTAAAAGTTTTTTTGAGTGTATGTGTTTGTAGGGCTTTAATATCTGAAACTGAGTAGCTGTTGCACCAGAATTCATGTTTTATATTCTTCACAAAGTATTGTTTCATTCGCTATAATGAATTGTCCTTCAAACCCAAGAGAGTAAGTATGAGGCTAGGTTTCTGAAAATACGTCTCGTCTTTGAGACTCTCCCGTGTATCGAAGACTGGGTTAGCGGGCTAGTATTAGCCATTGTTGGTTCTTGTGACGCTTCATTTAGGGCCGCAGATTTTCATTAGGGTTCAAATCCGGCGCTCGAACAGACCAGTCGATCAGGTCGACGTCAGCCTGTTGCGAAAACCATTGTTGGACAATCGACTCTTGTAAACCGGTGAGTGGTTCTGCTGGAACGGATCACTTCATTGGGATAGCGCACTGAAACCATCATACTGAACAAGTGCCAGGACGCCGTTTCTCGTTGCCTGCCCACGCTTAGAGACATATTGGCAGTAAGTAACTGTGATATTATTTTCTGTGGCGCAGTGTTTTATCGTGTTTGGCGTACCTTGGCTATATCAGTGTTACACTTGCAACACAACGAACAAAACAATGTAAAAGGAATCGTACTGAGTGGACGCTAACCTTGACCACTTCCGAGGAAATGCGGATCCTCAAACTCTTCCACGCGGCTAACACATAGCTATAAAAGTCTATTATTTGCTATTCGAGGCAGAAAAAACTTGCCGTTTTAAACAGATATCATTAAGTGTTCTAGTGTACAAATAAAACAATATGTGGTAATTATAAGCAATCACAGGAAATCGACTCTTGTAAGCAAAATCGTTACAATAATGAGGTACACTGCTAAAAGTATGTTACAAGTAGCTATGCCGCCGTTACCAGTGAGTGTTTCATTCCCACTGGTGCAAGTTGTACACAGCCGAAGGTACGCGAGCTTATCAAGATAGGCCAACAGTTTTGTTTTGTCAGCTGTACATGCCCGTTTACTACGTAGACAGGCCAGAAGAACGCTAAAAGGCGGTTTCTTACAAGACACTCGTTGGATTAATTCTTGGTCATTCTCCGTCTGTCCGAGAGAGAATTCGAGGAGCTTCAACTTCGTTACTGATTTGTTTTTTCAGCGCGCGAGCGTCACAAATTGCTGAAGAAAATTCAAGTAGGAGATCCTCGAAGAAAGCCGTTGTCTATTGCAGAGATTTCTACTCTCACAGCTTCCAGTGACCATGTCTCTGTACGGACCAAAATTAGATAAAGGAAGGAAGGCGATTGAGGTCTGAACTCCGCGTAACCGGCGACATCGTTAGACATGGAGCATAAGTTTGAGGTTGAAAAAGGATGGGGAAGAAGATCGGCCGTATCCTTTTCCTAAGAACCAGATTGGTTGCGATTTAGGTGAAACCGCGGAAAATCTACGTAAGGTTGGTTGGTCGGGGAGAATCTACATTTCGTATCCTTACGTAATGAATTGTCGACTGCAGAATATGGCAGCGACTTGTTGGCTGCCTACTGTTACGTTCCTACGTCTGCCATAGTGCTTCTCACAAAATGATTCATTAGAAGCCGCCTGACAAAAAAAGGAGGAAACCAAATGGAACTTCGCGGGTTGAGGCGGTACGTGGTATCATTTCATCGATTATAAAATCGAGTCATATTTACAAACACCTTGACAGTATGAGCCTACTTATCAAAATGACGTAGCACTCCCTGTGGTCTCGACGCATACACTGATTTGATTGGGAAAAGCGTCATAGAGCTGCTGCAACCTCTCCCGAAACAAGCTGGCTCATACCTGTTGTAAGTGGTTCTTGATATCCTGCATACTGGCTCTGGGACGGGGTTGATGTTCGGGCTGGTCCCACACAGGCTCTATTGGAACAGATCTGGAGATTTTCCTGGCCACGGTGATACCTGAACATCACGCAGATAGTTCATTGAGGCACATGCAATGTGTGAACGAGCATTGTCCATTTGCAAAAACAGCAAAATACCGTCACATGAGAGGTAACACATGAAGACGCAGGAGGTCTGGGTTGTGCTGTTGTATCGTGAGTGTTCATTCAATCTCTACCAGCCGTGACTTGAATTCTTACCTGATCGTTCCGCGCGCCATGAAGCCGAGAGTAACCACTGTGTCTCCCCAAAACGTTGAAAGAATGGGACCCCTCCGCAGGTCACCGTCATTCTTACCTACGATGGTCATCAGGAATAGTGCAGGACCGCGGCCTATCGCTGAGCACAGTACGACGCTACTCATCAGCATTCTATGCTTCTCTGTCACCGCACAGGTCCAAATGCAGGCATTTGTGTTGTGGTGCTAATGGCTGCCTACACTTGGGATGGTTATTCCCTAATATTGCTATAATCCGATCCACGAATGATGGCAGTTCGTGCATGTCGAAGCACAGACGGGTACTGCATTGTTGCCGGTTCCAAGCGACAGTTGCTGTATGCGCATGCGCGTGCTTTCCGCTTGAAGGAAGCGTGTATCCTGAAAGTTACGTCTCTCGCTTGCTTATGCAGAATTTATCACTTACCACCACCAGCAGCGATGATAACTCGCAACAAGTGAAACAGAAATTCACTAAATAACTCGCTACGATCACGTTTAATGCTGGCATTAACAACATCATTCAGAGCAGAGAGCTCAGAACACTACTGAACAATCATTGGCTGTCGGAGTATGAGTCACATAGGTGTGCAAAACAATCCTAAACAGGACCACCATCGTTCATGAGTCCAGCTACACTACTGGCCACTAAAATTGCTACACCAAGAAGAAATGCAGATGATAAACGCGTATTCATTGGACAAATATATTATACTAGAACTGACATGTGATTACATTTTCACGCAATTTGGGTGCATAGATCCCGAGAAATCAGTACCCAGAACAACCAGCTCTAGCCGTAATAACGGCCTTGATACGCCTGGCCATTGAGTCATAGCTTGGATGGCGTGTACAGGTACAGCTGCCCATGCAGTTTCAGTTCACCAAGAGTAGTGACTGGCGTACTGTGACGAGCCAGATGCTCGGCCACCATTGACTAGACGTTTTCAATTGTTGAGAGATCTGGAGAATGTGCTGGCCAGGGCAGCACTCGAACATTTTTTGTATCCAGAAAGGCCCGTACAGGACCTGCAACATGCGGTCGTGCATTATCCTGCTGAAATGTAGGGTTTCGCAGGGATCGAATGAAGGGTAGAGCCACGGGTTGTAACACATATGAAATGTAACGTCCACTTTTCAAAGTGCCGTCAATGCGAACAGAAGGTGACCGAGACGTGTAACCAATGGCATCCCATACCATCACGCTGGGTGATACTCTAGTATGGCGATGACGAATACACGCTTCCAATGTACTTTCACCGCGATGTCGCCAAACACGGATGCGACCATCATGATGCTGTAAACAGAACCTGGATTCATCCGAAAAAATGACGTTTTGCGTTCGTGCACCCTGGTTCGTCGTTGAGTACACCATCGTAGGTACTCTTGTCTGTGATGCAGCGTCAAGGGTAACCGCAGCTGCTGCAAACGTCGTCGAACTGTTCGTGTAGATGGTTGCTGTTTTGCAAACGTCCCCATCTGTTGACTCAGTGATCGAGACGTGGCTGCACGATCCGTTACAGCCATGCGGATAAGATGCCTGTCATCTCGACAGCTAGTGATACGAGGCCGTTGGGATCCAGCACGGCGTTCCGTATTACCCTTCTGAACCCACCGATCCCATATTCTGCTAACAGTCATTGGATCTCGACCATCGCGAGCAGCAGTGTCGCGATACGATAAACCGCAATCGCGATAGGCTACAATCCGACCTTTATCAAAGTCAGAAACGTGATGGTACGCATTTCTCCTCCTTACACGAGTCATCCCAACCACAGTTCATCAGGCAACGCCGGTCAACTGCTGTTTGTGTATGAGAAATCGGTTGGAAACTTTTCCTCATGTCAGCACATTTGTAGGTGTCGCCACCGGCCCTAACTTTGTGTGAATGCTCTGAAAAGCTAATCATTTGCATATCACAGCATCTTCTTCCTGTCGGTTAAATTTCGCGTCTGTAGCACGTGATCTTCGTGGTGTAGCAATTTTAATGGCCAGTAGTGTATGGTCTCCGACCAATGGTGAGGGAGACGCAAAATGTTACTGGGAGTCTCTTACTTCTTATCGGATTGCAGGGTCAGGTGTGGTTATGGTGTGTTTGGTGCACAATACGGCGATTCTTCCTTGTTGTAAGAGTACGCCAGGCCTCATGTTTCCATGCGGTCCAACAACGGACCACTGTCACATCCGTATGCCCTACAAATCTGGGCATTGGACGATTCTACCAGCCGGTCAAATGGAGACCCCATAAGGAGGCTCCTTTCAAACTTAGGCCGGTGTTGATAACGCTGTCTAACACGGCATCTGTGTGTGCTTCTCACTGATCACTCAACACCTGACGCTGTTCACACCCCTCATGTACCCTATCAGGCCTTGTGACAGCAATGAACACGATCAATCATAATGCGCTATGGTGATCATTCTATCGATTAAATTGCAGCTCTAATCATGTACATACTCGCCGATAGTGAGCATATTTGTCGGCCGCTGTGGCCGAGCGGTTCTAGGCGCTACAGTCTAGAACCGCGCGACCGCTACGGTAGCAGGTTCGAATCCTGCCTCGGGCATGGATGTGTGTGATGTCCTTAGGTTAGTTTGGTTTAAGTAGTTCTAAGTCTAGGGGACTGATCACCTCAGATGTTAAGTCCCATAGTGCTTTAAATATGTAAATTCGTGTGTCTGTATTGCATCTGTTGCGTATCGCATCCTTTTTACGGTTCGTATTTTGTGTAACATGCGGCTTGCATCGATGATAAGAAATCGGCGCAGTCTTCACTTACAGTTGTGTGAATAACAGTCTGAAATGCAGGCCAACGCCGACCACATTGGACGAGCATGGTGGAAACTAAAAAGTGCCTCACTTAGGTATACAATAAAAAGAGCTAACGTAAGGGAGTTTTCTTGGTAGCAGACGAAAGAAATCAGCGTTTTGGATTGTTTACATTAACCGTTGGCCTAGGCCATTCTGGAAATTAATGCTTTTGGTCCAGGTGACGTGATCATAAAGTTTTAGTGGCGCAGAACTCAAAATATGTTCACTGGTGAGAAACGTAATAAAATTAGAAAATGCACAGCGACATGCGGGAGAACTCGTTTCTGGTACACTTTATTTGATGGTTTCGTATTAGGCGGCAGGATTTATTGTATGCGGTGCTTGCTATTGCGTTCAGTGGTTAGCTTCGTACTGGCCTAGGCAAGGCCAAACACCGCGCGGAAACGTCTGTAGAACATAATCGTAAAACGCTGGCAAACACTAGTCACTCATGTCACACTGCAATCGTGTTTCACATCGACAATAACGAAGGCAGCTGGCCTTCACTGACTTGTTCCGCGTATAACTACACTTCCATCAGAAACTACTCTATCACGTGCTGCTGAGCGTACTTCAGTTTGACACTGGCTTTCTCGACTTACCTTCGTACACTTGGGCAAAGTTCGCTTAATAGTGACTCATAGAGTACAACGTTAAATGTTATCGCACACCCAAAAAGCTGAATATTTACGCGCTTTCAACTCATATGAGAAATATCAATCTGGTTACCGTCATCCACACAAAGACCCCTAATTACGGTAACTGATAACTTGAAATACAGCACAGATGATCCTGAGACCACAATACTTACATTAGTAAAATTCAGCCTACATAACAAAAACGTAGGAAATCATAATTACAGATAGTGCGCTAAACTGCATGTTGCCTATGGTAATGCAAAGCCATCGTCTGAGGAGTGCCGGGGTTAGTCCTGAGCCTGTCACTGTTCTCTTTGTATGTAACATCATGTCGGTGCTTTCTTCCATGTTCAGCATTACTTAGGTGCTTTCTTCCATGTTCAGCATTACTTAAGAGTCAGATCTCAAGATACCAATAATGCCGTTAAAACACGACGGTATGTCTTCATTATTCAAATATTCGCAAGACCTGGATACAAAAATTAATGTCAATAAGACTCAACTACAGAAATAACGACCGAGCGAGGTGGCGCAGTGGTTAGACACTGGACTCGCATTCGGGAGGACGACGGTTCAATCCCGCGTCCGGCCATCCTGATTTAGGTTTTCCGTGATTTCCCTAAATCGCTCCAGGCAAATGCCGGGATGGTTCCTTTCAAAGGGCACGGCCGACTTCCTTTCCCGTCCTTCCCTAATCCGATGAGCCCGATGACCTCGCTGTCTGGTCTCCTTCCCCAAACCAACCAACCAACCAGAAATAACGGAAATGCTGCCGGGTAACATCCTCGACAACGGCAAATATTTCGAAATCTCATGAAAGTGACAGAACGTCCGGCTGTTGTCGAGGATTACCCGGTTGTATTCCCGTAATTAATTTGAACATTCGATACGCGGGGAAAGCTCAAGACTCAGGAAATTTTACTAGCTCAATACTGCATCAGAAAACATTGTACAGTGTTGATTGTAGCTTTGGATGAGCTTCTCAGCTGGGAAAAAAACACTGTCACACGGGTGGGAAGACTTCTACTTGTCTCTATGCCCACCAAAAATTTCGAACCAAATCTCCACAGAGGGTCATCTGGTGTCCGTATGAGGGGTATTCAAAAGAAGAAGTACGAAACAACACCGTGAGTATAATTGAAGTCTTTACTCAAAAGTAATCACCAGAGGCCTGAGCACAACGATCTCACTGTTTCACGACCCGAAGGGTTCCCTGTTCCCAAGATTCTTGTGGCTGTGTCAAGAACCAGTCCTTCAGTGTCCGTCCGTTCGTCGTCCAAGTTGAAGCGCTCCTTTTGTGATGGGAATCACACACTCCTTGAGCATCCCAGGCCGTTTGCCCTTAATATACTTGCGTACACTACGGATTGTCTCACAGTACACGTCACTGGTAATGATTTCTCCATGCTCGAGGAACTCGGTGAGTATCGGTCGCGGACATCGGAAAAGACAGTCAACATCACCTTGCCTGCTGAGGGCACAGCTCTGAACTTTTTAAGGGTAAGGTGACGACGCATGCTTTCATTGCCTAGATGTCTCACTACGTTATTCCACAGCGGCATAAGCAAATTTCAAGCGGTATTGTCGTTAGACGTTTTGTACCTTTTCATTTGAGCACTCCTTGTAAGACCACGATCTCCCAACTAGTGTGTCGCAACGTTTTGCTGAGTAGCGTAGTCCTGTGGAACTCTACCCAGATTATAAACTTTGGAACTATAAAATAACAAAGTATTGTTGTTCTCTGTAACTATTTATAACCAATTCGAGACACTCAGTACAAGCCAGTACCTGCAACGGCAGTCAAGTAACTCTGCGTTTCACTTGCCGGTAATTCAGGCGATGGTAAAAATCTTGAACAGTTGTTACGCTACCCTTCTCAACAAGAACAATCTACTGCCTTCGGCAGTTTCACTGTATGGGCAGCCTAAGATACTAGCACTCTTTCATAAAATTCACGCTTTATGATGGAGAAAATCACTATTTGTAGATACTGGTACTTCCTTGCAAGGGGAATGGTAAATGTAAATGCCGAGTGACTATGGCCTCCCGTCGGGTAGACCGTTCGCCGGGTGCAAGTCTTTCGATTTGACGCCACTTCGGCGACTTGTGCGTCGATGGGGATGAAATGATAATGATTAGGACAACACAACACCCAGCCCATGAGCTGAGAAAATCTCCGACCCAGCCGGGAATCGCACCCCGACCCTTAGGAGTGACATTCTGTCGCGCTGACCACTCAGCTACCGGAAGCGGACAATGGGAATGGTGCCAATATGAGTCAACTGTGACTTAGTTTCAGTGCCTTGAGTAATGTTGATTATGATAATCAGATAATGGTTCAAAAATCAACGAGCGCAACATCTGCTAATACATAAATAATTAAAACTATAAAGGGCAATGAAATGAAAACGGGGCAGGTGGGAAAAAAGTAAGTAAACTGTTTATTATTTCAAAAGGAATGGTCATAATTGTTAATATATTATAGCCATTTTGAGACAAGACGGTAAATGCCTTCATGGGAAAAATGTCTACGGTTCCCTATGGAACCATGATTGTACGCAGGCGTACACCTCTTCGTCCGAAGCAAATGGACGGCCACGAACGTCTTTTTTCAGGGCACCAAAAATACGGAGATCGCTTGGTGAGAGGTAGGGACTGTATGGAGTATGACCAAGAGATTCCTACTGAAACTTCTGCAGCGTCATGCAAACATCTGTTAAGATATCGGGGAATAACTTCTATAGTACTAGAGGGAGCTGTAGAAAGTAAAAACTGTAGAGGAAGACAGAAATTGGAATATCTCCAGGAATAAAATAATTGAGGACATAGGTTGAAAGTGCTACTCTGAGATGAAAAGAGGAGAGGAATTCGTGGCTGGCAGCATAAAAAAAACTGATATTACGCAGTTATGACCTGGTGACAGAGATCTCCTTGCTTCGATCATTTTGAAATGACCACATTGTATGTTTCAGTCTGATGATTGTTGTTCGCAGGAAGACTTTTCTTATAGTTTCATCAGTTACCTGCTAGGCCAACAAGCACAGTTCTCGTTAAGCATCAGTTAAAGAAATGATCGCAATATCTGCGTTTAAAGTGAAAGACCAGAAGGGCTGGTCACTGTACTGCAATGGAACACCGCCACAATGAGACAAACAAATTACAAATACGAATAAACCAGTTATATTTATGTGATAAATGATCGAAGCAAGGAGATCTCTGGCACCAGTTACTTGTCAGAGACCGCGGACTTTAAACACAAGGAATAAAGCATGTTAGCCGCGTGGGAAAAGTCAATCGGTCTAAGGCGCTGCAGTCATGGACTGTGCGGCTGGTCCCGTCGGAGGTTCGAGTCCTCCCCTGGGCATGGGTGTGTGTGTTTGTCCTTAGGATAATTTAGGTTAAGTAGTGTGTAAGCTTAGGGACTGATGACCTTAGCAGTTAAGTCCCATAAGATTTCACACACATTTGAACATTTTTTTGAATAAAGCATGTTAGCAATATCACAACAGTATTTCACAAAGCTCTTACTCACTCCACTGTACAGTTCTCCCGCTCGGTCATTAAACAGCTGCTGTGGGTCGGAGCAAGTGACGAACAGACGGACGAATGGTGCGTGCGGAAGTTTAAAAGCTGTAAGTTCAGGGGGCCGTAAGTGTGTACTATCAGGTTTTTTTTTTTTTTTTTTTTGAGTCGTCATTCCTCCGGGTTGATGCTTTCCGCCATGAAATCCTTTTCTGCGCTAACCTTTTCATCTTAGAGCGGCACTTGCATCCTACGTCCACAATTATTTGCAGGATGTATCCCAATCTCTGTCTTCCTCTACAGTCATTACCCTCTACAGCTACCTTTAGTACCATGAAAGTTATTCCGTGATCTCTTAACAGATGTCCTACCATCCTGTCCCTTCTTTTTTTAGTGTCTTTCATGTATTCCTTTCCTCGCCGATTCTGCGGAGAGCTTCCTCTCTCCTTACCTTATCAGTCCATCTAATTTTCAACGTTCTTCTTAGTAATACATCTCAATTGCTTCGATTTTCTGCCGTTCCGGTTTTCCCCCAGTTCATGTTTCACAGCCATACAGTGGTGTCTTCCAAACGTTTACCTACATTCTCAGAAATTTCTTCCTAAAGTTAAGACCTATGTTTGATACTATTATACTTTTATTCGAAAGGAATGCCCTTTCGGTCAATGGTAGTCTGCTATTTATGTCCTCCTTGCTCCGTCCGTCATGGATTATTTTGCTGCCTAGGTAGCAGAATTCTTTACCTTCATCTACTTCGTGTTCACTAATCCTGATGTTAAGTTTCTCGCTGTTCTCATTTCTGCTACTTCTCATTGCTTTCGCCTTTATTCGATTTACTCTCAGTCCATATTCCCTACTGATGAGGCTGTCCATTCCACTCAATACATCCTGTAATTCTCCCTCGCTTTGACAGAGGACGGCTATGTCATCAGCGAAATCTTATCATTAATATTCTTTTACCTTGAATTTTAATCCAACTATTGAGCCTTTCTCTTACTTCCGTCATTGCTTCTTCAGTGTATAGATTAATCACTAAGGGTCAAAGACTACATCCCTGTCTTACACCTTTTTGATCTGAGCACTTCGATCTTGGTCTTCCAGTCTTGCTAGTCTCTCTTGGTTCTTGTGCATATTTTATATCACCGGACTTTCCCTATAGCACACCCTTATTTTTCTTACAATTTCGAGCATTATCGAGGCCGACAAATCCTATTTTTATTCCGTCTTGCTTCCATTGTCAACTGCCACGTCACATCCGCCTGTCTGGTGCCTTTATCTTCTTGAAGCCGAACCTGTCGTAATCTGACAGATCCTCAATTTTCTTTACCATTCCTCTGTATATTATTCTTGTCACCACCTTTGTTGTCTGAGCTGTTAAGTTGACTGAGCGATAGTTCTCGTGTTTGTCGGCTCTTGCAACCTACGGCATTCTGCGGTTGATGTTTTTCCACACCGATGGTACATCGCCAGTCTCTTATAGTCTACACGCCAAAGTGAATAGTCAAATGTTTTTTAATCCAGTCACGATATGAATTCTTTAGACGATGACCGGTTTCAGTCCGTAATGACCATGGTTCAAATGGTTCTGAGCACTATGGGACTTAACACCTGAGGTCATCAGCCGCCTAGAATTTAGAACTACCTAAACCCAACTAACCTAAGACAATCACGCATCGATGCCCGAGGCAAGATTCGAACCTGCGGCGGTAGCGGTCGCGCGGTTCCAGACTGAAGCGCCTAGAACCGCTCGGCCACACCGGCCGGCCGTAATGACCATCCTCAGATCTTTTTTACACCATGTCCTAACGTGATAAGGCCATAATGGCATCGTCAAAACATCATGGCCTTATCACTTTAGGACATGGTGTAAAAAAATCTATTGTTGTTGTTGTTGTGGTCTTCAGTCCTGAGACTGGTTTGATGCAGCTCTCCATGCTACTCTATCCTGTGCAAGCTTCTTCATCTCCTAGTACCTACTACAACCTACATCCTTCTGAATCTGTTTAGTGTATTCATCTCTTGGTCTCCCTCTACTATTTTTACCCTCCACGCTGCCCTCCAATACTAAATTGGTGATCCCTTGATGCCTCAGAACATGTCCTACCAACCGATCCCTTCTTCTAGTCAAGTTGTGCCACAAACTTCTCTTCTTCCCAATCCTATTCAATACCTCCTCATTAGTTATATGATCTACCCATCTAATCTTCAGCATTTCTTCTGTAGCACCACATTTCGAAAGCTTCTATTCTCTTCTTGTTCGAACTAGTTATCGTCCATGTTTCACTTCCATACATGGCTACACTCCATACAAATACTTTCAGAAACGACTTCCTGACACTTAAAAATCTGTACTCGATGTTAACAAATTCTCTTCTTCAGAAATGCTTTCCTCGCCATTGCCAGTCTACATTTTATATCCTCTCTACTTCGACCATCATCAGTTATTTTGCTCCCCAAATAGCAAAACTCCTTTACTACTTTAAGTGTCTCATTTCCTAATCTAATTCCCTCGGCATCACCCGACTTAATTCGACTACATTCCATTATCCTCGTTTTGCTTCTATTGATGTTCATCTTATATCCTCCTTTCAAGACACTATCCATTCCGTTCAACTGCTCTTCCAAGTCCTTTGCTGTCTCTGACAGAATTACGAAGTCATCGGCAAACCTCAAAGTTTTTATTTCTTCTCCATGGATTTTAATACCTACTCCGAATTTTTCTTTTGTTTCCTTCACTGCTTGCTCAGTATACAGATTGAATAACATCGGGGAGAGGCTACAAGCCTGAAAAAAAATCTGAGAATGGTCATTACGGACTGAAACCGGTCATCGTCTAAAGAATTCATATTGTGATGAAAGACAGGACAGTATTGGATCACTGTTTGTATACGCGACCATGTCGCAGATGGTGAAAGTGAATAGTCATTTCGTTGCCCCTTCCACAAATAATTTTAGAAATTCCAATGGAATGTTATCTTTACTGTCAGAAATATGGCCTTAGTTTTTGTGAGGGATCGATAGCTGGAGCTGATGTATTGCAAGTGTGTTTTAAAGTTTGAGATCAGGCTGGTGATGTTTCCTCGTGAGTAGAGCCTCGGCAGGGCGGTGTTTCCTGTGTCGTGTCGTGCCGTGGCGTGGTGAGGTGAGACAGCTGTCAGTGCGTCGTCTCCGGCCGGACGCCCTTCTGCGGTCGCGCCCCGGTATCGAGTGTCGGCCGTCCGCGCCGCCGCCGCCAAGGCTGTCCTGGTTCTGGCGCTTGCTGAGCCTCTCGTGCCGGCCCTGCTGGCGGGGACAGACTTACAGTCGGCGGTGCTCTGGGCCAGACAAATTTCCGATACGGTAAAATAAAATGTAATCTTTACAACGAGTTGAGCACTGAAAGACCTGAGTCGAAACAAGGCCCCGGGAGTAGACAACATTCCCTTAGAACTACTGACAGCCTTGGCAGAGCCAGTCCGGACAAAACTCTACCATCTGGTGAGCAAGATGTATGAGACAGGCGAAGTACCCTCATACTTCAAGAAGAATGTAATAATTCCAATCCCAAAGAAAGCAGGTGCTGACAGATGTGAAAATTACCGAACTATCAGTTTATTAAGTCACAGCTGCAAAATACTAACGCGAATTCTTTACAGACGAATATAAAAACTGGTAGAAGCCGACCTCGGGGAAGATCTGTTTGGATTCCGTAGACATATTGGAACATGTGAGGCAATACTGACCCTACGACTTATCTTAGAAATTAGATTAAGGAAAGGCAAACCTACATTTCTAGCATTTGTAGACTTAGAGAAAGCTTTTGACAATGTTGACTGGAATACTCTCTTTAAAATTCTGAAGGTGGCAGGGGTAAAATACAGGGAGCGAAAGGCTATTTACAATTTGTACAGAAACCAGATGGCAGTTATAAGAGTCGAGGGACATGAAAGGGAAGCAGTGGTCGGGAAGGGAGTGAGACAGGGTTGTAGCCTCTCCCCAATGTTATTCAATCTGTATATTGAGCAAGCAGTGAAGGAAACTAAAGAAAAGTTCGGAGTAGGTATTAAAATCCATAGAGAAGAAATAAAAACTTTGAGGTTCGCCGATGACATTGTAATTCTGTCAGAGACAGCAAAGGACTTGGAAGAGCATTTGAACGGAATGGACAGTGTCTTGAAAGGAGGTATAAGATGAACATCAACAAAAGCAAAACGAGGATACTGGAATGTAGTCGAATTAAGTCGGGTGATGCTGAGGGAATTAGATTAGGAAATGGGACACTTAAAGTAGTAAATGAGTTTTGCTATTTAGGGAGTAAAATAACTGATGATGGTCGAAGTAGAGAGGATATAAATTGTAGACTGGTAATGGCAAGGAAAGCGTTTCTGAAGAAGAAAAATTTGTTAACATCGAGTATTGATTTAAGTGTCAGGAAGTCGTTTCTGAAAGCATTTGTATGGAGTGTAGCCATGTATGGAAGTGAAACATGGATGATAAATAGTTTGGACAAGAAGAGAATAGAAGCTTTCGTAATGTGGTGCTACAGAAGAATGCTGTTAGATGGGCAGATCACATAACTAATGAGGAGGTATTGAATAGAATTGGGGAGAAGAGGAGTTTGTGGCACAATTTGAAGAAGGGATCGGTTGGTAGGACATGTTCCGAGGCATCAAGGGATCACCAATTCAGTAGTGGAGGGCAGCGTGGAGGGTAAAAATCGTAGAGGGAGACCAAGAGATGAGTACACTAAGCAGATTCAGAAGGATGTAGGTTGCAGTAAGTACTGGGAGATGAAGAGGCTTGCACAGGATAGAGTAGCATGGAGAGCTGCATCAAACCAGTCTCAGGACTGAAGTACCACAACAACAACAACGAGTTGACAAAAGTCATGGGATACATCCGAATTTCGTGTCGGCCTCCTTTTGTCCGGAGTGTAACAGCAACTCGACGTGGCACGGACTCAACAAGTCGTCGGAAGTCCCCTGCAGATATACAGAGCCACGCTGCCTCCATAGCCCGTCCATTTATTACTAAAGTGTTGCTGGTGCACGATTTTGCGCACGAACTGACCTCTCGATTATGACTCATAAATGTGCGATGGGATTCATATCAGGCGATCTGGGGGCCCAAATCATTCGCTCGAAATGTACGGAATGTTCTCCAAACCAATGACGAACAGTTTTGGTCCTGTGTTACGGCACGTTGTCATCCTTAAAAATTCCATCGTTGCTTCGGAACATGAAGTCGCTGAACGGCTGCAAATGGTCTCCAAATAGGCGAGCATCCAAAGTACCCACCCCATTGCATTTAAACACAGCTCACACCATTATGGAGCCACCACCATCATGCGCAATGGATTGTTGACAACTTGGGTCCACGACTTTGTGGGGTCTGCGCCACACTTGAACCCTACCTATCGAGACTCATCTGACCATACCACGGTTTTCCAGTTATCTAGGTCCAACATATATATTCACGAGCCCAGGAGTAGCGCTCAAGGATGTCGTGCAGGTAGGAAAGGCACTCGCTTCGATCTTCTGCTGCCACAGTCCATTAACGACAGACTACGCCACATTGTTCAGATAGCTCAGATGGCTCTGGGCACTGTGGGACTTAACATCTGAGGTCATCAGTCCCCTAGAACTTAGAATTACTTAAACCTAACTAACCTAAGGATATCACACACATCCATGCCCGAGGCAGGATTCGAACCTACGACCGTAGCAGCAGCGCGGATCCGGGCTGAAGCGCCTAGAACCGCTCGGCCACAGCGGCCGGCGCTCCACCTCCCTGTCGGTACCTTCCACAACCGCACTGACTTTCTTTTTACTTGTCTTGCAGCAAAAGGTGGTTATTCGGGTGACTGGGCAGTGTATAATCATTCTGATACCTCTGGCAGTGGATCTCTTCTACTGGAAGTTCTTTGCTTCTCATATCTTGGGAGGAGGTAGTGTGAACCAAAGCAAGAAAAAAACAGCTAATATACATAGTTCTAAAACGCGTATCTTAAGAGCTATGAGTCTCTCTCCTTTCGGTACTGTGAATCAATTCTTCTACTCAAGAAGTGCCCGTAGTTCTTAAGTTACGCATTTTAAGGTTCATGTTTATTAGACTGTTTTTCTTGTTTTGGTCTGTTCTACCTCCTCCCAAACTATGGAAAGAAAAGAGAGTTCAAAAGGAGAGATCCATTGTCAGAGCTATCACAACGATTTTCGCTTATCACTTTCTACTCGGTCGTTTCAGGACTTCGGTTCCTTACCACAAACTGATATATTTATCCTTCTCTATCATCCCTGAAAGTCTGTAAACGCATCACGAAGTGATCTTGGATAAATGTAAATTCCTTTAAACACAGATAATGGTGAGTTACATCTAAAACATCACATTGTTTGTAGAGGTTCGAAACTTAAATTACATTATTCTGTACGCCAACGAAGATAAGTCATGGAATTTTGCAGATCAGATAATTAGCATGCTAGTTTTTTAATTCCTTGGAATCATGCAATTCATTAGCCTGACTTCGCAACCAAGCTGATTTCGTTCCTCATCGCTATCGAACAAAGTGTTCTGTTTACCTCCGTGTTGACAAGAGTTTATCTCTAATCTTGCATAACTTGTTTCTCACTGCCATACCAGTTGGTACATCAAAATGGTTCAAATGGCTCTGAGCACTATGGGACTCAACTGCTGTGGTCATCAGTCCCCTAGAACTTAGAACTACTTAAACCTAACTAACCTCCGGACATCACCCACATCCATGCCCGAGGCAGGATTCGAACCTGCGACCTAGCAGCAGCGCGGCTCCGGACTGGAGCGCCTAGAACCGCACGGCCACCGCGGCCCGCAGTTGGTACATCCCCATTACTTACACAGAATACAGAAACACAGCTATAATAATTCGTAAACAAAGAACAGTGCTTCGTTTTTTAAGAGTAAGCATCATCAGAAGAGAAAGTAGTGTCGAAGGCACCTGATGGGGTAGCGCTACACATGGTACAAATGACCTGGAAACGAACGTCCTTAGTTCTCTTTGATTGTTGTCTAACAATGGAACTGCGTATAGAGCGTTCAGAAATGCTGGCAGAATGATGTTTCTCATTCCGACCGATTCAGAAGCAATGTTCGTAAATCTGGGGCCTTGTCCTTTGGACTAAAGGAAATAATTGTAGAGGAAGGCGATGTGTTCGCTCTGGGGTTTGTTTGGTCAGAGCAAGATCGTCCTGTAAACGCTCTGCATTCTCGAGGGGCCGTAAAAAGACACAATGCATTACGGGAAAAATGGTTCTTTAAAATTCGGAAAGTCAGTGGGAGTCGAGAAGCATATTACTTCCCACTAAGTACTATTCACGTAATGACTTAGACGCTAAAATCAGAATAATTTTTGAGTACTTATCGTTATGTACAGATAGACGTTCTTCTAGCGTAACATCCGCTGATGCATTGGGAAGGGAAAAAGATGAAGCCGATAACGTTATGAATCCTTCATCGCTCATCTTACGTTGGGTTGTACGGCAAGAAAGTATGAATGAACTGATTGTTGGTGTTAATAACGATCGTCCTCCTTTACCTCCTCTGCATTACTGCAGATGACGTGTCACTGAGTACATTTGTTCTGTGCAAGCAGTACACGTGAGGCGCCTAGTTGTTTCCACTACACTGTGTGGAATACGAAGGTTCTGTTCTAGTTCACTAACCTGCTGTCTTCAAGTTGATGTTCCCAGCGCAGAAAACAGCACGCAGGTCGTAGGTTCTGTATCTTGAGACTGAAACTGACTTTTAAAGAGGTTCTGTTCTGAAATAATGTATCATTTCATTGGGATGCCACTCGCGTATTTTAATATAGCCACACGAGAAAACTACATGATCTTAATACAACACCTTCTGATACAGCAAAGTACATGACCAAACAGAATGTTTACGAAAATGTATCTTTTCACTATTTGTGTCACGTGTCTGTGCCTCATGACTACCGGAGTGAATCTTTTAATACTGAATACTGGCAAACACATCCTGAGACAGACAACATGTCTGTTCTTCTCGACTGCCTAATTCAGAGTGACGAACAGCCCGAAACACTTCTCGCGCCATACCAGAAAAGGCGTGACCCGAACGCTTCCGTAGTGCTTCGTCTGCAATTTCGTCAGCCAATCACAGAGCAGTAGCATTATGCAGGCGGTCTTTCTCACGGAAATGGTACCGAATCTAACATCTGTCTCAGGTACCTCACACCATATTTCGTCATCTATATACTTCTTGCATCTCCACTGCTCTGGGAACAGCTTCTTGGAGCCTAATATAATGGCTGACTAAGACAAAAATGTTACAGTTGACAACTATTGAAGTAGGCGTAACCTTATGCACCAACGTGAACTTCTGTAGTGTGCCGAGGGTACAAGAGCAGATATTTTGATCATCGGTACCTTAATATGTACTCACTTTCGTGTGTTTTTTTTTCTGTGCAGCTAACAGTATTCCTGCAAACAGGCCACAAAATTTGCTACCTGATGTTTTCTGCATGGTCGTAACTGCACCACTTAGTGGACTGCAGCTATCAGTATACACTAACTGTTTTGCGTCCACGCACCCACACTTCCAGCACCTTACCTACTGGCCAGGTGAAAATAAGCATTAATGGTTTGCTCTCGCCACATGTGCTTGGAGGCACTAACCAAACTAAAAACATGCTGCTCCAGATAGCTACAGTTATTAGTCTGCAAATGAAGTAAATACTGGTGTAATGTTGTCCAGTACACTGTCCTCAGTCGCCAGCAAAAATACCTGCGCCTACATCCCTAACACCTTGTACAGCTAAACCGGTGACATCTCGTCCGTGTATGTAACAGGACGACCACTTGCAGAATGTCCAGCGACAGATCAGTCGTAGTTTGGGGTAAAATATTGCTTCCTTCCTCTCAGGATGGTCTGAAACCTTAAGACGCTTTCAAGCAACATGCCTCGAATGGTGTGACCCACAGCTAAAAGAATAATACTGTATTAAGGGGCAGCCGTGTCGAACTCCATCATTCAGACTTAACCATTCCTTGGTTTTTCTAAATGGTAACAGGAGATTGTAACACGCTCCTTTCGAATGGGTCCCCCTGTGAAACATAAGCTGTTGTTCATTCCCCAATTATTACTTTACGGCAAAACTATAGCACGTACGTAAAGAAGTAGGTACACAGCTCTTGTTACTGATGTTTGTATGTGCGTGAAGGGGGAACATGATAGAGATTAAATTTCCACGATCGTTTCGTAAATAAAAACAAGAAGTCACTACCGTTCAAAATGAACTTCTGTACCAAGTAAATGTTAATAAATTAATAAATCTCATTTTTATGAGACCCTACGACACAACAACAAATTGTCATTTTCACAAAAAGAGAGACTATTAGATAGGTCACTGCGATACACATTTACTTTCCTCTGAACTAATAGCTGACGGTTTTTGTTAGATTGCAACCTCCACTGCGATTATAAATTAATTATTTACAAACATCTCATCCTCACGAACAATTGCTTCTTTCCAGAATGAGATTTTCACTCTGCAGCGGAGTGTGCGCTGATATGAAATTTCCTGGCAGATTAAAACTGTGTGCCCGACCGAGACTCGAACTCGGGACCTGCATGGTTCGCAGGACAGCTTCTGTAAAGTTTGGAAGGTAGGAGACGAGGTACTGGCAGAAGTAAAGCTGTGAGTACCGGGCGTGAGTCGTGCTTCGGTAGCTCAGTTGGTAGAGCACTTGCCTGCGAAAGGCAAAGGTCCCGAGTTCGAGTCTCGGTCGGGCACACAGTTTTAATCTGCCAGGAAGTTTCAATTGCTTCTTTGTGTCGCTTAATCAGCAGTGTGTCTACAGTCAGTAGAGCGTAAGAATTTGTGGTCGAATG
This sequence comes from Schistocerca piceifrons, assembly GCF_021461385.2. Lineage (NCBI taxonomy): Eukaryota > Metazoa > Arthropoda > Insecta > Orthoptera > Acrididae > Schistocerca > Schistocerca piceifrons. Next base: position 313,865,434 of record NC_060139.1, on the reverse strand, counting down.
TGTTGTGACGGCGACAAGAAATGAAGATGGACAGGATACACTACGTGGCAGCTGACATACGTAAAAACCCGAATTACTCCCAGTGAAAGCTGCAAATCATAATCGGAAGGCAGGCACGTAAGCGGCAAAACTGGAAGCGACAACGCAAGGCCAAACAGGTAGCTCGGGTCACATCAAGGACGCCTGCATTCCACAGCGTCGGAAATCGACCAGAAAATTAGCCCTTGATCCTCCGGTATTTCCGGGAGGAAGCCTGAGGAATTGTACGTACCTGAATATACGCGGCGGACGGTGGTTCGTGAAAATTGGGAAACAAACAAGGAGACAAAGTAATGTTTTGAAAAAGAATTTAGTCGAAATCAAGACGTAGTAACTGGGAAGACGCAAACGCACTTGTCTGCATGGGAGAGAGAGAGAGAGAGATATAGAGAGAGAACAAGAAAGAATGAGGGAGAAAGGGAACCAGCGAGTGGCACAGAGTGAACACGGGATGGACGAACTCTGTATTTAGTAGATATACGGTGCAAATTCCAGAATCAATGCATGCAGGACACAGTATCTCTGATCGTCTGCAATTTAGCACTCCTGATTAAAAAGATTTTAAATAATGAGCACAGCACGACAAAATGAGAAAAAAGTCGCTGTGCTGTGGAAGAGCTACTGAAGTGTCACTGATTAACAAAGGTGCAATTTCAGTAGTCTGACAAGCGTCAGAGGTGCTTAGCTCGTCCCGGTGCTCTTGTTCTGCGATAACTTGTTCCCGGGAGCTCCCTACCAGCTTATCTGAATACCAAAAGCAGCAAGCAGCGAGAAACGATCTTTTCTGCTACTGCCGCATTCGGTACGGCTGAAGCTGATCCTTCTGGCATAATAAGCGCTTATAAATTCTGAACGACACAACGAACAACGCATAATTCGAATTAATTCAACCGAATTCCATTCATGAGTAATTGAAGTAGCAAGCACGTGGTCACAGAAAACGGAATAGTTTGATACCGCGTGAATGGGATGTCATAGACATTGCACTTACCGCCTACATGGCCGTCGAGTTCCGTATGCACGGACCCCACGATGTCAGCGTACTTAACCACGTAATGAAATCGTGGGTGGCCATCACATGGCACACTCCATTTACATAGTAGGCTTTCCCCGTGTCACCGTGTCAAGAGTGTAGCGAACTATCTCGACTCGCGTCAAACCCTCGCTATAGTTACCTGCGTAGACCAACAAATGTTAGTGGCACAGGTCACATTCAAAATAAATAATTAAATACACTACTGGCCATTAAAATTGTTACACCACGAAGATGACGTGCTACAGATGCGAAATTTATCCGACAGGAAGAAGATGCTGTGATATGCAAATGATTAGCTTTTCAGAGCATTCACACAAGATTGGCGCCGGTGGCGACACCTACAACGTGCTGACATGAGGAAAGTTTCCAACCGATTTCTCATACACAAACAGCAGTTAACAGGCGTTGCCTGGTGAAACGTTGTTGTGATGCCTCTTGTAAGGTGGAGAAATGCGTACCATCACGTTTTCGACTTTGATAAAGGTCGGATTGTAGCCTATCGCGATTGCGGTTTATCGTATCGCGACATTGCTGCTCGCCTTGGTCGAGATCCAATGACTGTTACCAGAATATGGAATCGGTTGGTTCAGGAGGGTAATACGGAACGCCGTGCTGGATCCCAACGCCCTCGTATCATTAGCAGTCGAGATGACAGGCATCTTATCCGCACGGCTGTAACGGATCGTGCAGCCACGTCTCGATCCCTGAGTCAACAGACGGGGACGTTTGCAAGACAACAACGATCTGCACGAACAGTTCGACGACGTTTGCAGCAGCATGGAATATCAGCTCGGAGACCGTGGCTGCGGTTACCCTTGACGCTGCATCACAGACAGCAGCGCCTGCGATGGTGTACTCAACGACGAACCTGGGTGCACGAATGGCAAAACGTCATTTTTTCGAATGAATCCAGGTTCTGTTTACAGCATCATGATGGTCGCATCCGTGCTTGGCGACATCGCGGTGAACGCACATTGGAAGCGTGTATTCGTCATCGCCATACTGGCGTATCACCCGTTTGGTTACACGTCTCGGTCACCTCCTGTTCGCATTGACGGCACTTTGAACAGTGGATATTACATTTCAGATGTGTTACGACCCGTGGCTCTACCCTTCATTCGTTCCCTGCGAAACCCTACATTTCAGCAGGATACTGCACGACCGCATGTTGCAGATCCTGTACGGGCCTTTCTGGATACAGAAAATGTTCGACTGCTGCCCTGGCCAGCACATTCTCCAGATCTCTCACCAACTGCAAACGTCTGGACAATGTTGGCCGAGCAACTGGCTCGTCACAATACGCCAGTCACTACTCTTGATGAACTGTGGTATAGTGTTGAAGGTGCATGGGCAGCTGTATCTGTACACGCCATCCAAGCTCTGTTTGACTCAATGCTCAGGCGTATCAAGGCCGTTATTACGGCCAGAGGTGGTTGTTCTGGGTACTGACTTCTCTGGATCTATCCACCCAAATTGCGTGATAATTTAATCACATGTCAGTTCTAGTATAATATATTTGTCCAATGATTACCCGTTTATCATCTGCATTTCTTCTTGGTGTAGCAATTTTAATGGCCAGTAGTGTAAATAAATAATCTAAAAAATGTCATCCTTGCCTTCCCAATTTTCCATTGCCCTGCAAACAATTCTAAAGCCTGGCAGGCTTCATAGCATTGTTCAATATGCCTTTGACAAATACGATCCGAGCAAGGTCTTGTGTGAATGGAAAGACCCAACTTGGTTTAATAGCCGTGTTATAAAACTGCTCCTTAAACAAAAAGAGCGTTACCTCAGATCCAAGAGAAGTCAAAACCTAGCTTACAAGCAAAATTTGAAAGAAGCGAAAATGAGCGCAAGGAGAGCAATGAGAAAAGCGTTCTATGTCTTTGAAAGTAAAATTTTGTCAGGCGATCTGAGTAGAAGCCCTAACACGTTTTCGTCTTACTTAAAATCGGTAAGAGGTTCGAAAACATGTATTCACTCACTCAGAGACGGTACTGGCACCGAAATGAAAGATAACAGAGAGAAGGCCGCAATACTGAATTCGATCTTCCGAAATTGTTTCACGGCGGAAGATCGTAAAACAGTCCGTCCTATCAGTCATCGTATGAACTTCGAAATGGCAGATACTGAGATAATCGATCGCGGAATAGGGATGCAACTACAGTCGCTTATTAGCGGAAACTTATCAGGATTAGATGAGATACTTATAAAGTTCTACAAAGATTATACGAAAGAACTTGCTACCCTTCTAGCAGCAGTTAATCGTAGATCGCTGGAACAACGAAGAGTACCTAACGATTGGAAAAAATCGCAGGTCATTCTCGTTTTCAAGAAGGGTCATAGGACAGATGCACAAAATTACACACCTATATCGCTGACCTCAATTTGTTGTAGAATTATAGAACATCTTTTATGCTCGACAATTATGAGGTTATTTGAAACCGAAAACGTCGTCTATAAAAATCAACATGGATTCCTCAAACAGAGACCTTGTGAAACTCAGCTCTCTCTGTTCTGCCATGAGATCATCAGCGCTGTAGACAACGGCGCTCAGGTTGATGCGGCGTACCTCTACTTGACTAAGGTATTTGACACCATGCCGCAGCGGCCGCTCAGTGAAAAAAATACGAGCTTATCGAGTATCCGCAAGTCAGCGAAGTGACGTCAACTCAAAAGACTTGCCGATGGAAGGCCCTAGCCACACGAAATCGCATTTAATCGAGTATCGGACCAGATTTGCGACTGGATTCAATACCTCCTTGGACAGAACTCTACTCGTCGCTCTTAACCAAACGAAATCGACAGTGGAGACTCAAGTTTAACGATTTTTAATACTTGTAACACTTCATAATGACCTAATGGCGAAATCTAGATTGTAAAGTAAAATATATTGTACAATCAAATGGCGGATATATCTTACAAAAAGTTTCATATGACTGTAGCTCCACACAAAAGTAAAATCATTAGATGTAGAGGTAATTTCCGGAGTACTCCAACTGAGTGTGATAGGACCGTTACTGTTTTACAGCGTGTGTAAATGATTAGTAAAAAGCGTCGGATGCTCTTTAAGGCTATTCATAGACGATGCGGCTGGCTAGAACAAAGCAGCAACGCCAGAAGACAGTATCCATTTGCAGAATGACCTGCTGAGGATTAATGAATGGTGTAAGCTGTCAGTTGGCACTGAATGTAAATAAATGAAGCATATTAAGCATACATAGGAAAAGAAAACCACTACTGTACAACTACATTATTGATGACAAACTACTGGAAACGTCTACCGTAAAATATCTATGGGTGACTGTCAAGAGTGACCTTAAGTGCAATGACCACATAAAACAAATAGCAGAAAAAGCAGATGCCAGGCTGAGATTGATGGGAAGAATCTTAAGGAAATGTAACTCATCCACGAAGAAAGTGGCTTACAAGAAGCGTGTTCGGCCGATACTTGAGTATTTTTTGATCAATATGGGACTGTTTAGAGAGATAAAGAATAGCCAACAAAGAGCGACGCGTTTCGTCACGGGATCATTTACTCGGCGCCAGAGAATGGAACGGAGTAGGAGCGGTCAGTTAGTGGTACCAGAAGAACCCTCCGCCACACACTGTTAGGTGGATTGGACACTATAAAGTAGGCGTAGATGTAGATAGTTCCTCTGACTGAAATTTATAGTATTTTTCTGTGTGGGTCAATATTTTACGTATCAAATAAAAGAGGCTGAAAGATCTGTAGTTTTTTGTGTGTCCTCTGTAGTGAAGTAGAAGAATTTCGTCGTTGTTCCAGTTTTCCGGAATTGTCATGCCCCTGAAAGAGTAAATAGGAGATCTGATATTGGTTCTCAGCACTTGCTTGTTCTTCTTTCTTCTCACAAGCGTGGTTACCGCAATGCCAAGACACTTCCATTAAAATTGCAACTCCAGACACTTGCGACAAACGACAAATTGGCGTGAAGTGTGCAGCCTGCTTTGACACGCAAAACCTTACTTAGCATTTCAGCGCAACTGCACAAAGTAGATACAGAGTCACAGCATCTGCATTCTGTGGGTAAGAAAGGATTACAAAGCGGGCTTCTCACTCAGGAATCGCATTTCATTGTTGGTTGTTTGTCAGAAGATGATGTTATTCCTCGTGTTAAGAAGGAGAAACATATACTAATATGTATCGGAATTGAGAGTCAGTAAGGTGGCCTATACACTTAGGTGACAAAGTCATGTGATACCTCCTAGTATCGTGGCGGAGCCAGCCACTGTGGCCGAGCGGTTCTAGGCGCTTCAGTCTAGAACCATGCTGCTGCTGCGGTAACAGGTTCAAATCCTGCCTCGGGCATGGATGTGTGTCATGTCCTTAGATTAGTTAAGTTAAAGTAGTTCTAAGTCAAGGTGACTGATGACCTCAGATTAAGTCCCATACTGCTCAGAGCCATTTGAACCATTTTTTATCATGGCGGACCTTCTTTTTCCCAGTCTAGTGCTGCAACCCGCCGAGGCATTGACTCAACATGTCTTTGGAAGACTCCTGTAGAAACATTGAGCCATTTTGCCTCTATAGCCATCCATAATTGCGAAAGTGTTCCTGGAGCACGGACTGAGCTCTCGATTATGGCCCATAAGTGTTCGATGGTTTTCATGTCAGGTGATCTTAGTGGCCAAATCATTCGCTCTAAATGACCAGAATGTTCTTCAAACCAGTCGTGGAAAGTTGTGGCCCAGTGACGTGGTGCATTGTCATGGGAACATGAAGTCCATGAATGCCTGCAAATGGTCTTCAAGTAGCCAAACATAACTATTTTCAATTATCGATTCAGTTTGACTAGAGGACCACGTCCATTCCATGTAAATACGCCCCACCCAATTATGGAGCCACCACCAGCTTGTACAGTGCCTTGTTGACAATTTGGGTAATGGTTTCGTGAGGTCTGCGCCACACTCAAACCCTACCATCAGCTCTTACCAAATGAAATCGGGACTCATCTGACCAGGCCACGGTTTTATAGGGTCCAGCCGATAGTGTCACGAGCCCAGAGAGGCGCTGCAGGCGACACTCGCGTCGGTCGTCTGCTGCCATAGGGCATTAACGCCGATTTCGCCTCACTGTCCTGACGGATATCTTCGTCCCACATTCTTTTCTGCGATTATTTCACGAATCGTTGCTTGTGTGTTAGCATTAACAACTATACGCAAACGCCGCTGCTTAAGTGAAGGCCGTCGGCCAATGCGTTGTCCGTGGTGAGACTAAAGGCCTGAAATTTGTTATTCTCGGCACACTCTTGACACTGTGGATCTCGGAATATCGAATTCTCTAACGATTTCCGAAATGGAGTGTCCTATGCGTCTAGCTCCAACTAATATTCCGTGTTCAAATGGTTCAAATGGCTCTGAGCACTATGGGACTTAACATCTGTGGTCATCAGTCCCCTAGAACTTAGAACTACTTAAACCTAACTAACCTAAGGACATCACACACATCCATGCCCGAGGCAGGATTCGAACCTGCGACCGTAGCAGTCGCGCGGTTCCGGACTGAGCGCCTAGATTACTGTGTTCAAAGTATGGTAATTCCCGTCGTGCGGTCACAACTGTGCTGGCGTACGCCTTCGCCGTCACACCGGTCGGCACTAGGAAACATTGTACAGGGTATAAATTTCAAGTTGACAAACCAGAATAACCCGAAAAATAAGCTTCACGCGAGAAAATGTGTAGAATCCAAAGTTGATTATTTTCGACGGGGACATCTGCTGGTGCTAAAATTAGCCCGCCACCCCAGCCCCGTTGGGGTGAAGTGGGAGGCAACTTTAAAATTTCAAATGGGAACCCCCATTTTTTTTTGCAGAATCAGAGTCTACATAAAAAACTACGTACATTTTGTCTTAAACATTTGTTTTGATTCTTGGTAGTTGGCGCTGTAATTCAATAATATCCATGTTCTCATTTTTGCGAGGAAAATGGTTACGGATAAACAAAAAATACTTATTTACTTCGAAAATTTTGATTCGCTAAAACTAAAACTCTACCTCTCTCCCCATAGGGTGGGGTTTGAGAGAGAGGAATTAGGGTTTTACAAATGTTGACCACGAAACAAACAAAATTTATCCGAATCTGCGGAAAAAATTAATATGTGGGCTGGGGTGGCGGGCTAATTTTAGCACCAGCAGATGTCCCCCTCGAAAATAATTAACTTTGGATTCTACACATTTTTTCGTGTGAAGCTTATTTTTTCGAGTTATTCTGGTTTGTCAACTTAAAATGTACACCCTGTATAGCAGACGCTGAACTAAGCGCGCCTATGACAAGAGAAGACCAAGACAAGCCCCCGAGCAACGCTCCGATAACGCTCCGTGGGCAGCGTGCATATAGGCCACCGCCGCCGACCGAGCTGCCTCAATCTCAGAACGTCGCACCGGGTCTCAGTCCGCATTGCACCTCAATACGTCGCACTGTGCTCTAGTCTTCCACAGTGATAGTCGTGCCTCACACCTTAGCTAGCTGTGAGGGAACGTTAGTCATTGTAGTTGTGATGTGGACACGGACAAGATTTAACAATTAGTACATGTTATTTGATTGCTGTTGACCACAGAAATTCAGATTGGACATAAAGTTCCGTACTCAATTCGTTCCTGTTACAAAGTGTATTTTAACCATGTGTGTATTTTGTGTTGAATTGAAAGAAAACTGGCCACCCACCTATCATACCACCCTCTCCTTATCCAGCCAGGAACCATAAAACATTACAGGAGGGCACAGCCACACAATAACCACGTCTAAAACTTTCTCACATAGATCGCCTGAGTACAAATGACATCTCCGCAAATGCATTGCCCTTTTATACATTGTATACGGTATACTTTATCCTTTGACTTTTTGTCACCTCATTTGAAACACTGCGGTTTATAGTTCTGACGGGATTTCGCGACTTCCATGCGAATATGGAGTCCATGGGTTCAGAAGGGCCATACTCAACGCAGCGCAGGACATGAACGGATCCACGCATCTAGCGCCCGAGAAGAGAAACATAGTTCGGCCGTGTAGGATCGCAGAGACACGTCACGCACCTTGAGTCAGGAACTAGGTTTGTGTGAAACAAGGGAAATGCCGTCAAGAACAGTGCGACGACTACTGCACGGCGACCACCGTTGTGGCTACCCTTGACATGTCAGCAGAGAGAGGCGCGCTGAAGATGTTGCGCCCAACGACACTGCCCAGAGGAGTGTCATCAAGTTGTCTTTTGAGACGAATCTCCGCTCTGCGCTCAGCATCACGATGTGTGCAGGCTGCAAGGGGAACGAGCACTGCCATATTGCATTAGTCATTGTTGTACAACCCCAGCAGTGTGAGTGATGGTACGGACGGTCATTGGCTACAGAACACGATCAACTCTGATTTGCATGGTTGGTAATTTGGATCGCAGATGCTACATTTCTGGTGTGTTTAGACTGAGGGCTGTGCCCTATCTTCGAGGTCTCAAAGAAGTTATCTTTCAAAAGATAATGCAAGACTGCAAGGCATCCTGAACTACCTCGATACAGCGGGTGTTGTACTATGGAGCTGACCAGCACGTTGCCCAGCTCTCTCACCCATTGAAAACGTACAGGCTGTCCTCGTCTGTCGCTACGACTGAAGAACCTTGGCATGGTATTGAGGCATTTACATCTACATCTACATCTACATGTACATCGATACTCTTGATGTGGAATTTGAACTTGTGAAGGTATAAGCTATTCATCTACAAGGGGCTATTGTCAGCTTTGTGTGAAATGTTTTTAATGTTTCTTAAAATGGCAATACTTTGCTGACCGTGTAGTAGCTTCCGTCTTTGTTAGAGAGCTGATAAAGACCTTTTCCAAACATAAGAATTTTCTTGGATAACTGGAAGAGTTTTTTCTCTTGCTTAACACATTAGGGTCATAATCGCATACATTTAAACTGTCAAACCTCTAGCCCTTGATGAAAGAAGATCTGAGAAAGTTGATTCCAGGATTTTGATAAATCTTTCACTTTATGGATACATATATATACTGAATACACCTATCTTATTCCAAAAGTATGTTATTACATTTAGCTGTCATCACCACTTACATTTAATAAAGTGGAATCTTTAGTGAAATTATTATCTTTTTTTCTTTTTTGTATGTCAAGGTTCTAATGAACGCATAAGCTACACAGTTGAGCGTTTCTAAAAGAATTTCAGTTTTTTTTTATTTCTTTACTGATTCTACGATTACTATTCGTCAGACGATTCCATGACCTGTTCGTCTTTGTTAGTGAACCGATACATACATTTTGCAAACTTAAGGGCATGTTTCTCCGTAATTTTGCAGTAAAGGCAACAGCCGTGCTTGTTTCGTATGCCTAGTCGTATTGTTAACAACTCACTTAGTGTTTTATCGTTTAACCTATTAGGCTTCGTCTTTTTTTTATGTCTGTTATCATCGAGAACACCCGTTCAATATCTGCTTTCCCACGCGGAAAGACTAGTATTATATTTCCTAGTTTGGCAACATTCGAGAACACATACTGTTCCTCAAAATGAGTACGAAAGCGTGTAGATGATAGTGTACACGATTTACACTGAACATATTAAACCTGCATTATTCTGTAACTTACGAATATTTTAAAATTGAAGTAATACTGAACTACTCGTATATATTTTTAGGACTTACGGATTTTGGAGGTTTACTTTCAGGCACAGGTAGATAAATTACGGTACATTTTTAACAATATTAGAATTCCGCCGCTACGCGGCGAAGACCAAACAACTTCGCTGCGCGTAGCGGAATTCGGCGAAGGTTGGCAACAATAAATGCTCGGGACAGACTATGCAAGTGATGAATGAAATGAAATACGAGTCATAGCACAGCATTATCGGCCGGGAGATTCCGTCTGGGGTGTTTCGTCCTTCTAGTGCAAAGTCTTCTTATTTGACACCACTTCGGTGACTTGGGCGTCGAGGAAGGTGAGGTGAGCCGGCCGCTGTGGCCGAATGGTTCTAGGCGCTTCAGTCTGGAACCGCGCTGCTGCTACGGTCGCAGGTTCGAATCCTGCCTCGGGCGTGGATGTGTATGATGTCCTTCGGTTAGTCAGGTTTACGTTGTTCTAAGTTCTAGGGGAGTGATGACCACAGATGTTAAGTCCCATAGTGCTCAGAGCCATTTGAACCAGCAGTGTCGTGACTGCACAAAAGTCTCCTGTCCATTCTAGGACACAGCACCCAGGTAACAGTTACTGCCAACCTTGAGTCAAGGATCCATCACAGTCTCTCTGCCCAGTGGTTGTGCGTGCAAAACAGAACCAGAGACACACTACCAGTTACTTCGATACTACCGACAGGATTTACTTAAGTATAGCTAGGGGACCCAAGCGACTGTGGAAGACGACGGGTTCGCGCCCTCCCATCGGCATGATAGGTATCATGATTCATCAGACTATCCAACGCTATATGACTCCGCCAGCGTCCAGTGGCGATGGTCCCGTGCCCATTTCAGTCGTGGTGTTAACACTGGCATTAGCATGGGTCGTCGGCTGCGGAGGCCCATCGTTAAGAGTATTCGGTGCCCTGTGTGTTCAGACACACTTGTACTTGCCCCATCATTGAAGTCTGATGTTAGTTCCGCCTCAGTTCGCCGTCTGTCCTGTTTTACCAGTCTGCCCAGCCTACGAAGTCCGACAACTGTAATGATGCTTGCCTGTGTCTAAGTAGCAGTCATTCTTCGCCAGGTGACGCTGCTATCGCCTGGATGGTTTTATGTGGTCCAGTTTTATTTTACCCACCCAGCATAATATTCTTTTACAGACTACGTGAAACTTAAAAAAACTCCTTACAGGTACTAACTTGCGTATATGTTTTGATGAGAGAGGCATAATTCCTTTTTGTTTGAACTGGTAATTACAAGCCCCAAAATATTTCTTAAAATATAAGAATAATAAAATTAAGTGCTAAGTTCCTTTCAATGTTGGTGGTATATGGTGATTACATTGATATATGTGCCTGTTACCTTTTCTTTGAAAGTAAAATATCCTGAAAGTTCAGAGTAAACTTTTCATTTACTAACCTGCTTTTTTTTCGTCCAGTAAGCAGTTGCTAGATGGCTGGAGGGTCATCTTTTTGTCGTCTGCAGTGTGCAGTAATTCCATGTTCCTTTGAATGTCTGTCTCTCAGCTAAGTGACCAACAAAGGAAGGCCCCTTTAGATTTTTTAAAATCATAAAGCATCTACAAGTTCTTTGTACTCCTGCGTTGTGCTGAAATTTCACCAAATTTGTCCTTGTAATAGCATGATCAGGGATGACAATGAAGCATTTAAGTTCCTAATTTCGTGTGTATTTTACCATTATTTACAGTATGTTTACATTTGTCCAGTAGTTTGTTGATAGCGGAGGAACTTGTTTTCATGTTAGTAATACGTATAAGTTTGCAGCTTTATATTTTACGGTTTCTGTGAAAAGCATGCTAACATATCTGGTTTTATGAAATAAAAAAATCAGACTAAATAGAACTGATTTATCACTGCACGGCACAAGTATTTATGCATTTCTGTAAGACATGTGATACCACTCACTCCAGAAAAAAAACTTGTTGTTTCATCTGTTTGAAAGTCTGAACAAACCAGTTACAGGAATCACTCTTACGAATATGTGTGCCGCTTGATAACTTCCCACTATTTCTTAAAAATTTACCAGGTTTCACCTTCATGTGTGGGGGAGCATGGAACGTAAATACGTATACATAAACATCACTCGCACTGATATTTTCGAACTTTACATATAACGGAGCTTACTTTATAGAGAATCTCCGCAAAATGTCGAAGTTGTTCCTTCTCACACACCATATTCGAGTTGTGCAACTGTTGTTAGCTGTTGTAGCGACGTAAGTTAGTCCGCAGCATGCAGGCGGCGCATTGCGTACTCACAAGAGACGCTGACCAGAGGTGGACGGTGCACAGTGCGAGAGCTGTCTGACTTTCAACGAGTGCAGATTGCTGGAGCGCGGTTAGATAAAAAGTACATGAACCGAAGGCTGCCAGTGCTGTGTTAAAGGCGTGGAGGCCAACAGAGGTCAAGGGAATGGCACCACACACGACGTCATCAAGAAACCGTAAAACTGTGGGAAAACCGATCCTCAGTAATGGGAAAAGATTTATCATCACGAATCGTCGAAGTAACTTGTGGCTCGGAATGCACAAACAAATATTCAGAGACTTCAAAGCTCTAAACATCAGCAACAACGCTTCAGCCATAGAGAACACCATAGTACAACGATGGTGTTAATACAGCACGTTGTGGTAATTTACACTTTATCTTTTTCCAAAAGAATTCTGGAAGTTATACGAAAATCACTCCTGAACAAAAAATATAAGTACGGTATGTCTCTTCTATGGGGCCTAGCCCATACAGATCCGGTTTGCAACGACAAATTGGACCAGATGTTAAAGGAGGCCAGTGTCTCTAGCCTTATAATGAAAATCACTCTTCAGCACTCCGATTTCGCGATGATGCAGTTACACAAATTGACTAATTAGGAACAGGTCGGGGACTTGGACCTGTCGCTGTATCACAAAGGACAACACAGCGTTGCTATCCAGACCATAATTAGCGACTCTCTCTTGTCTCGAAAATTTCAGACGACCAAGAAACTGATAACTTCCCCGGTGATGGTACCGTGGGGAGGGGGGGGGGGGGGGGGCAGGGAAATGGCGGAAGAAGGCTATCCAAAAAGACTACTGAAATAACACTGCGGCGTGGTATAAGCAGGACGTGTTTCTTGCGGCGCTGTTTTCCACTGTAGAATGACGACACTTGCAATCGAAACAAACAGTTTGGCGGTCCCGTATCACAACACTGACACATCGTACTCGGGAAGCCCATTTGTAAGCGTGTCACCATCCGCTAGCCTTGTTCGCGATGTGCCACTGTTAAAAAACAGTTCTTGGAGACGTTCTCAACATCTCACGGCTTGTGCAGTAGGCGCGTAACACCAACAAACAATACACCACTTAGATACAACGCCAACATTAGTCTACACAGTCATTAACTAAGTAGTGGCTTTACCGCTGTAAGGGTCCAGTAAAAAAATCAACAACATAAGTTGGCAGAACGCAAGCGGTAGCGGTTTCCATAGTCATCAATAATTTGCTGCCTCAAGGTGAACTGTACGCCATAACAGAAGTTCTGAGATTTACATGTATGGTGTTAGCCATCGTTAAAAAGATGCAGTTATCTTGAAGAGAATTAAATATATTTCTTTAGTGCAGATCTTCTTTCAAGTATGTGTAATAATAGAATCATATCAACATATATTGATCCACATTTCCGGGACGCTCCTTATCTTCCAACGCGTAAGAGGAAATGTATTTCATTACACAATGTAATTACCCACCTCTATATCTAACACGAGCCTCCCACCCCCCTCTGTTGCCCGTATTTAGATGTGAGCAATTCGAATTCCAGGTTTGGAAAAGTAGCAGCGATGGCGGCGTGAAGTTGGTGACGAACCGAGTGTGAACAAATGTGTGTTAAATCCCAACACTGTTGACGGCTGTAGGATGGGAGTATATAGTTGATAAGACGTTTTGATGCTGTTTTAGCTAAGGAAAGGATGGAGAGAAGCTAGGATGGCTGGGGAACATTAAACTTGCAGTGATGGAACTGCCTGATGGGCAGAACGCGTCATCATGATCATCTTCGCCATCGTCATCGATCTGAATGGGGAGTGTGCTTTTCTTATGGCTTCCATGATGATGGAAGATGTGGGATGTCAACGGTTAACATTTTCACGGTAGAAAACAGTATTTGCTCCGTTTTTATCTCTATATCGAAATACTTGTATTTATTCCAGAATGAATTTGCACTATGAACCGGAGTGTGCGCTGATCTGAAATTTCCTGGCAGATTAAAAGTAGGACCTGTTTCCTTCGGAGACAAGTGTTCTACTGACTGAGCTATCCAAATAAGACTCACGACCCGTCCTCACAGCTTTACTTCCGCAAGTACACCATCTCTCACCTTCCAAACTTCACAGAAAATCTCCTGCTTACCTAGTGGAACCAAGCACTGCTGGAAGGAAGGATACTGCGGAGACATGTCTTAGCCACAGCCTGTGGTCCCGGTCCTGCACACCGATTTATTTCTACAGGAAGTTTCATATCAGCGCACACTCCGCTGCAGAGTGAAAATTCGTTTTGGGAACATGTCCCATGCTGTGGCTAAGCCATGTCTACGCAATATCCTTTCTTCCAGGAGTGCTTGGTTCCACTGGGTATGCAAGAGAACTATGAAGTTTGGAAGGTAGATGAGCTACTGGCGAAAGTAAAACTGTGAGAGTGGGTGGTGAGTTGTGCTTGAATAGCTCACCCAATAGAATCCTTGTCAGCTTTCAGCTTTCATTGCTATCAATACCTACGCCTCAAAGCTGCACCGTCAGGCACAGTCTAGCGTTTTAACAGCGGTGTGGCGTAAAGTACGCCACTTTTACCGCCACGGGCGTTTCTTCGTATTGGTTAGAACAGTTCATTGTCGGTTAGACAGCCAGCCTTCTGATTCCATTCCTGCAGCAGAACAGGCGAATACAACGTTCGTTCGTGAATTATTTTTACGAGCTCCAAACAGGAGCGATTTACAGCAGTTATCTGTGTTGAAAGTTTCTTGTACAGTTGGTATCTGAGAAATGTGTAAAATCTACTTTAATATCGAAATACGTAAATCTCAGTTCAGGGAACAGAACAGCCTAAAAAATTAATTTTGAACGGAAATATATGGAGCTATTGCTACACGATGTGAATCCAGACTAGTCGATACATCAAATAATTCGTCTGTGAGAAAGCGATCTGTTTTCAATGAAATTTACATATGTCATCTGACTGCGAAGGGCCTGAATATTCCTAATCGTTATCTTTAGTCTTGCAAACAGTCACTGTATTAGAACTGTTATTGCAATTACACAGCAGATGAACACAAAAATTAACGCATCTGACTTTCCGATAAAACAGTTTGAAAATTCACAAGATAGCACTTTATTGAAATCTTCTACTGGTATTAAATCTCTGCACTGGAATGATATTTTTACAAATACGCTCTGACAATCACTGTACCTTACAGTGGACGTGACTTTGATTGTAATTAAATTTGTTGGCCTACCTGTGCGCACGGAACGCTCGTCTGCTCTGTAACTTGATGCAAACATTTTGATTATCTCGAGGAAAACGGTCTGTTGACGCTCATCAGCACGGATTCAGAGGATCTCAAATTGATTCCACATTTCTAGATAACCAAAAGGCTTATGACCCCGTTTCTCACAAGCGCATTCTAATCCAGTTGCGTGCCTATGGCGTATCGTCTCAGTCGAGCGACTCGATTTGTTATTTCCTGTCAGAGAGGTCACAGTTCGTAGTAATTGATGCAGCGTCATCGAGTAAAACAGAAGTTATATCTGGCGTTCCGTAAGGAAGTATTATAGACCATCTGCTGTTCCTAATCTATATAAATGATTTAGGAGGCAATCTGAGCAGCCCTCTTAGATTTTTTGCAGATGATGCTGTCATTTTCCGTCTAGTAAAGTCAACAGATAATAAAAACCAATATTGCAAAATGATTTGGACAACATACCTCTATGGCGCGAAAAGTGGCAATTGACCCCAAGTAATGAAAAGTGTGAGGTCATCCACATGAATACTAAAAGGAATCCGTTGAATTTCGCTTACACAGTAAATCACAAAAATCTAAATGACTAGGAACTCCAGCTGCGAACAGCATAAATTGGAACTATCACAAAGATAATGTTGTGAGGAAGCCAAACCAAGGACTGCGTTTTATTGGGAGAACACTTAGAAGATGCAACACGTCAACAAAAGGGACTGCCTACACTACGATTGTTCGTCCTCCTCTCGAGTATTGCTACGCTGTATGGTATGCTTACCAGGTACGATTAGCGGAGGATCCCGAAAATGTTCAAAGTGATTTGTGCTATAGCGAAATGGAATAGGGGAGGGAGTGTCCCTGATATGACATGCGATTGGGGTGGCAATCATTAAAACAAAGGCTTTTTACTTGTGCTGAGATCTTTACGCGAAATTTCAGTCTCCAACGTTCTCCTACGAATGCGAAAATATATTGTTGATACCCACCTGCATAGGGAGAAATGGTCATTGTAATACAACAAGAGCAATCAGCGTTCGTTTTCTATGCTCTGTGTTAGAGAGTGGGACGTTAGAGAAATAGCATGAAAGAGTTTCGGTGAATCCTCTGCCAGGCATTTAAGTCGAATTGCAGAGTCGTCGTGTAGACGTAGATAATGTGGAAATCGATGTACAATACAGCCTAAGTACATCGTCTGAGCAAGAGGCAACTTATACGTCCGTTAGCAAGTGTTAAAACACCTCAACTGACAGGTACAGCTAAAATCGTTACTGCCTTGAAGCGTTTTCTTTACTGTTCGTGGATGGATAATCTACTTATTATTCAGGTGTCATACTTGCGGATAAACTGTTCATCGATTCTAGCATATCGTGCAGTAAAATTTACCCTCGTGTCTTCAAAATCCATTTCAATTATAGAGGGGAGAAAAAAATAAAGCTGTCTGAATATATAGATAAAAGAGAATAAACAGCACTTACGTTCGGGATTTGTGGTGGCACCAGCTTTAGCGTTCTCCTTTCATCGTCGTGAACACCGGAACTATGCTGTTTTATACACTTCCAGTCTAGCTACAGTCAAATTCCTTCCACATCCTTATGTAATTGAATGTATTATCAATATACAATAAACTCTCTTTTTCGACGGGACTTCAACAGTAACCGCAGGTGCTTCCTTCGGCTTGTTGAGATGATATTTTTCGAGTATCTCGTGGTCCTTATATCTAAAGTGTTTTATATTTCCGGTCGCTTTTGGAATGGTGACCCAAAACCTTCATGTTCGGCTGGTTTTCAATGGCTTTTTATCTACTGAGCCGAAAATGATCTCTACTGCTGGCCAAAAGTCCCATGGTACCACGCCCATCTTGCTGCCATCCTTTCATACTTGAATGGAAATGTTTAGTGAGTTGTTTGTATCAGTTACTTAGTCCATCATTGAAAAATCTGATAACACCTAAGCAATAATTCGATTTTGGCTGAACCCCAGTTTTACGCCGTAGAAAACAGTGTCACTTGTCAGAGCACGTAAAACATTTCCCATACTTACTGAGCAGTTTATTCATCACACAGCTGGCACCGGAGTCCGTGAAAGTACAGGGTGGTTATAGTAACACTTCCGCTATTTGAGAGGGCTCTCATGAGTGATCATAGGACAAAGAAACTTTGTGGAAACATGTGTAAGAATGACCACACGGAAGAGAAATAACGAATAAACCATTGAAAGAAAAATATTTTAATTTCCACATGAGAGGATGATATTTCTTAATTGCGTACCATGTTTACGCTCCAGGTTACAAACGTTGATCAATGTGACGACCGTCTGCGTCCACGACAGCCAGGAACGGCACTAGAGATACCATTTCACAATTGTTCGTAGCACTTTTCGGATGTGGACCATGGAATGTTCCGTTGTCGTGACACAACTCGTCCACTGCTTGAAGATCGCACACATTACGTCCAGCATTCTCAGCCGCGTCAACAGTAACTTCTTCAACAATTTGTGGCGTAATTGGCCGTCGGCTCTCGCAAGGGTAATTTCCAAATCGTCCGTTAATTCGAACTTTTCGGAACATGTTCTCGAACCCCGGTGCGAAAACAGATCCTCTCCTTGTTCCTTTAATGCGTCGACACTCGCAAAGAGCAGCAGCATTATTGTTGTTGTTTAGATAAAACAAAGTTACGAGTAAAGCCCTGCTCACCTTGTCCAGACTCATATTGACTGTCTGTAACTGATGGTTTGTTTCAACGTCGCCGTACCAGTACCGGGTACCTAACGCCAAGTCAAGACACTAACAAAGCAAATTCTGCAGCGCACAGTCTGAACATCATTCCTATAAAGTTGGGTACCCATACGGTAAGCAGTTTTCGGCTTGCACTGGTTCAAGCACCGAAAGTTTAATTCTAACCAGAAGAATGTGCACTGTTCTGTTTGAATCATTGGAGCCATGTATCATCAAATGTAAGAAGTACAAAACTGTTGAAGCATTCTTGGCAAGTAGCCAAGAATCTGTGGTCGACGTTTGTTTATCGATTTTCCTGATGTTTCGTCAGCACACTGGTTGGCTTACTCAAAGGTTCACTCTTCCATTGTCTGCTACTGCCAGTGGAGGGTTAGCCTTTTACAATGCATCCACTCGTGATGTCGAAACGTCAGGAAAATCGTACAACAAACATCGTTCCCAGATCCCGAGACAAAAGCCGACAGCAATACGTCAATGTAACAAGTGTCAAGCTCCTTCGTAATTCCCATACTATCAGTAAACAAGACCGTCGTCCTCGCATTCACTAATTGCCGATGTCTGTGATTATATGCATTTTCTCTGTTGTTAAATGAATATAACGGAGTTGTCGTAGTAGATCGTTACTCTGCCTTCAATCAGGCAAAGTCCTGACAGATTGCCTGACGGACACATCATCGCCCAGCCAGAACCGCTAAGGATACAAACATGAAATTTGGAGAAGGTGTGGATGTTATACTGTAGGCGTCGTTTAAGAAGGGATTTTTCGAAATACCCCAAGGGGTTGAAACGGGGGGATGACGGGGATTTTAAAAAATGTCAATTTTGGAGCTAGACCTACGAAAATTGACATTTGGTTTCTCGGTCAGAAATAAAGAAATACGTCTTTCAGCATTTTTGGAAATTTAACCCTATGGCGGTGAAATAGTGGGTGAAAGCTTTCTTTGAAAATGTATCTTTGTGAAAGAACTACTAAAGTATTTTTAAAGCTACATTTATGAGCACTGGTATTTGGCTTCTCGGTTAGAAATTTAAAAAAAAATACATGTTTCACCGTTTTTGGAAATTGAACCCCTAAGCGGGTAAAACAGGGGACAAGATTTTTTATGAAAATATTTTAATATGAAAGCATTATTAAAGCTAAATCTAGGAAAATTCAAATCTAGCGTCTCAGTTATCACTGTTTCTGGAAATTCAACCCATTTGGGGGGATGACAGTTTTACGGAAATATTTCATTGTGCAAGCATTTTTGAAGCTAAATCTATGAAAATTTGTATTTGGCTTCTCTGTTAGAAATAAAACATACGCATGTCACTCTTCTTGGAAATTCAATCCCTAAGGGGTGCACTACGGGGTGAAACATTTCATGAAAATATTTCATTGCGAAAGCATTTTTAGCTATATCTTTGAAAATTTGTGTTTGACTTCTTGGTTAGAGATGAAAAAATCCGTGTTTCACTGATTTCGGAAATTCATCCCATAAGGGGGCGAAGTAGGGTCAGACTAATTCAATGGCTCATCATCGCCCAGTCCAAACCGCTAAGGATAGGGGGAGTGGATCTTATACTGTAGGCACGGTTTAAGAAGGGATTTTCCGAAATTTCGCTCCTAAGGGGTTGATATAGGAGATGAAAGGCTTCTTGAAAATATGTAGCTGTTAAGGGAATTTTGAAGCTAGAACTACGAAAACTGGTATTTGGTTTTTGAGTCAGAAAATAAAAAATACGGGTTTCGGCATTTTTGTAAATTCAACCACTAAGGAAGTAAAGAAGTAGATGAAAGTTTTTAAAAAATAAATAATTACTAAAGAACTACTAAAGGACTTTGAAGGCTACAGCTATAACAACTGGTATTTAACTTGTCGGTTAGAAATAAAAAATACGTGTGTTACTGTTTCTGGAAATCAGTCGTAAGGGAGTGCAGTAGGGGATGAAAATTTTTAAGGGAATATTTCGTTACATTAAAAAAATTTATGAAAACTGATATTTCACTTCTCGGTTAGATATAAAGAAATATTTGTTAGGGGATGAAAGTTGCTATGGAACCACCTCCACAAGAACGCAAAAGCCATGATTATCAAAAACTACCAGAATCGCTTTTTGGTCAGAAGTACATTCGGAAAAGTCGATGCTTATATGGCCTTAATTAGAGTGAAATGCTTAGAAGGTGTTGCAATTTGTGAACAACATAAAAAATTCGTTTAAATAAAAACAAACAAAATCTCTGCAGTCCAAACAGCCTACGCCAGCAAAGCAGCGAGCGCTAAGCTAGTATTAACAATAAATCTGTAAAACTGTCGTGTCTGTTTATCGGTTTGAAAATGTTTCTGCAAAAATACTAGACAAACTTTTGATGGGGTTTTCACAGGTAACTTTAGCATAACTTAGGGCACCGTATAGGCTTTAAATCATCAAAATTGGATCACGTAAAAAAGATATCGTAATTACAGTTTTATGCGTATCAATATTATAAATGTCCAGTTTTATTGGTTACCGAGATACAGCTGGTTACAAGAACAAGTATTCATTTCGTGTGCTGAGTACTCCAGTTGCAACTGGTATATTTACAACTGTCACATTTGTTTAGAAGATATTTTGCTTGAGTTTACATAAGTGAATTTTCCAACTGTGATTGTGATTTGTTGGCCAATTCTGCTATATCGTTTAAGCGCGCCTCACGGATTTACAAACCAATACAGTATTTGTGTAGGATTCTGTACTGGAAACGCTGCTGCAGCTTGTAGATGGTTTGGTAGACGATCTGTTAACCGTGGAATGCCAGATTCAAGAGCATTAACTGATATGTGTATTAATAAGCGACTATACTGGATCCTGGAACAAGTAACCCGGTAGCAGTTGCAGGCTACCTATCCTAAAAGGCAAGAAAAATTTAATTTTTAATTTTTTGCTAAGCTATTGACCTAATTTAAAAAAATTTAAAATATTGTTGTAATCTACTCATTAAGAGGTATGTTATGTTATGTTAACCGGGGATCTAGAAACGACGGAGAGGCTCCGTCCCCGCCGCAGTGGTCCGCAACCCCACGACGACTACCGCTGTCCACTTCACCGCTCCGCCGCCCCACACCGAACCCAGGGTTATTGTGCGGTTCGGCCCCCGCTGGACCCCTCAGGAAACGTCTCACACCAGACGAGTGTAACCCCATGTTTGCGTGGTAGAGTATGGTGGTGTACGCGTACGTGGAGAACTTGTTTGCGCAGCAGTCGCCGACATAGTGTAGCTAAGGCGGAATAAGGGGAACCAGCCCGCATTTGCCGAGGTAGATGGAAAACCGCCTAAAAACCATCCACAGACTGGTCGGCTCACCGGACCACGACATAAATCCGCCGGGCGGATTCGTGCCGGGGACCAGGCGCTCCTTCCCGCCCGGAAAGCCGTGCGTTAGACCGCACGGCCAACTGGGCGGGTATAAAGAGGTATAATATATTAAAGGTTTAAGATGATAAGGCAAGTATTACATTTAAAAACTTCGTCTTTTTCCTAAGAGAGTCTGCCGGCCGAAGTGGCCGTGCGGTTAAAGGCGCTGCAGTCTAGAACCGCAAGACCGCTACGGTCGCAGGTTCGAATCCTGCCTCGGGCATGGATGTTTGTGATGTCCTTAGGTTAGTTAGGTTTAACTAGTTCTAAGTTCTAGGGGACTAATGACCTCAGAAGTTGAGTCCCATAGTGCTCAGAGCCATTTTGAACCTAAGGGAGTCTAACTGACAGCTCGCAAATACCCGGAATTTATTCATCCATTATTCGAAGATGAGAGCACTTGCTGACTTTCTATAAACTTTACACGTAATTTCAAACCTTTACGAAACTTTTTCTCGCTTACACCGCGCGCAAAATGATGGAAGGAAAGGAGTTTGATGCTTACTACATTTCGGTGTTCATGTACTAAAACTTCAGCATTAGACGTGACGTTTCAATTTATTACTTCTTTATTACCGACTCGATTTGCAACACGGTTTGCAGAACGTACCCGCATACAACACTGAATTTACCTGCAAAATTATATCACTGCTCGACTCATAGTTCAGTAGGTATGGCGTATGAACATAGAGATGCCAGGTTTTGTTTGAAATGGAGCGCAAATTGCCCAGACCATATTCATCCAGTGTTTCATAATGAGAGCACTTAGCGATTTCCAAATCTTTTGTAAACTTTTTCTAGTTTACAAGTTTAAAGTAAAATATTTAACACATTAACCAATACGTAAAGTAATCAGACGTCTGAAGCTGTCCAGGGAATTCGATTCTCTAAGGAATCGGGAACTTACTGGTTTCCATTGAACAGCGTGAAAGTGGCGCAGTGCCTAGATGCCATATTTTATCTGAATGTGCAGATGAACACAGTGTGGATCAAGTAGAATGCATCACTGAGTTGCTAGAACGCAGTCCTTCAACTAGCACATGCAGCATTTTTACAATTTCGGTGTTTCATCTACAAGAATACGGTGGGCATAACACATGCATGGCCTCTGTCCTTCTTTACAGCGGAAATGAAGGTACACGATTGGAATTTTGTCATCGGCTAGTTGCAGATCGCCAAGTAATACTGTTTGCGATGAATCCACATTCACACTAGACGATATAAATAACACTTGTAACTCATATCGGTGATCTGACGAAACCGCTGATGCCTTTTTGGAGATATTTTCAAGAACTCTTCACTGTAAATGTGTGGTGTGGTATCGTAGAAAATCAGTTACTTTGGGCCTCCTGAACAGCCGCATCGTCATACAGAGCCCCCGTTGTATTTTTACCTGTGGGTTACAATCGAACAGCTGTAGTTGTGTAACCACAATAAAATCTGGACACAAACAAAATGTTTTATTCGAATTACTCTTTAGTGGTGTCTCCTAAAACATTTACTATTCTTCCTGAAACAATCTGTATTGTATATAGGGGTACTTAAATACAAAAAGTTCATATCTAGCGTGTTTGTACATGTACCGTCGTATCTTACACAGAGATCTATGTCTCCATGTCCTCCTTGACGTTTTGTGGAGAATCTCGGGAGTTGTGCTCCGAATGACTTTCCCAACACTTTTTCGCAATTCTTTGTGAGTCTTGTGCCGCCGCAGAGCCACAGTGGACGTCATTTTTCTCCACAGTGTCTCGCATGATTAGGTCTGGACTTCGTTGTAGTCGTGTCACTGGAGCTGGAGATGTTGCTGAACCACGCCCAATCCACCGACATCGGACTTGTTCATCGAGGAACTCACACACCTGAATAGCAAAGTGTGCTGGAACTCTGTAGTGCTGTAGCCACACAAGATCCATCATTTCCTTGACTTCGAGCAGAAGTATTAACCACTTTCGTTTCATGCACAAATAAGAATTTTCATTCACGCACTTTTCGAAAAGAGCTGTAGTACTAACAGCTCTATCATAATGAACCATGGCCCGTATTATGAGACGTGTTCCTTCCCAACTGCTGCACATAATGGAGATTTTCCTTAGATTAGAAAACGACATTCCCTTCAGTGCGTACAGTGAAATATCGCACATCCGTAAGAAAACAAAACCCTTGAGCGAGACACGGCATTAAGAAATTGTACCAACAAATCATAGCAGGCTGCAGTTTATTGTTTCACATCGTCGCGCTATTCATTCACAAGGATCGGTCTAATACCTTTCCAGGGCTGCCACAAGCTTCCTCAAGTGAAGTTCCCTGATATTTCCCTGATTTCCAGACAAGTTATAGCATTTTTCCCTGATAAATTTTGAGGTATCAAGGGTAAGTTAAGTATTACCCACTCTCTTATATCTATTATTTTACAGGTATTTTGTGATTTTTCTTTGAAGGAATATATGAGCATATAGCGTACAAACCATCACCGACTGACACAATTTTCTTCTCCTTATCGTCCATACTTTCTAACGTATAAACTACTTCTTAAGTGGTAAAATGTACTAGAACAAATAAAATGTCTATAAAACGCCACACTGAACAATGTGCTTGCAGTGAGTCAGTCGCAAGTCATGAAATGCAGCGCCTATGGCCCCTGGCCTGCAGAGGAGCGCCGCAGTCCTGGATCTGTGTATAAACCATGAACAGAGAAACAGACCTGGCCTGCGGGTATATTGGTGAGACTAGATCCGACGGGCAGGGCCTGCACATTTGTGGAGACCGAATGGCATCAGATCGGCAGGCCCGATCCATTACACATACACACAGAAACAGCCTGCGATTTTGTGTATGTGTGAAATCTTATGGGACTTAACTGCTAAGGGCATCAGTCCCTAAGCTTACACACTACTTAACCTAAATTATCCTAAGGACAAACACACACACCCATGCCCGAGGTAGGACTCGAACCTCCACCGGGACCAGCCGCACAGTCCACGAGTGCAGCGCCTAAGACCGCTCGGCTAATCCCGCGCGGCCTGCGGTTTTGACCCGTCGTGGAAATCCACTCGTGCGGCCAGCTATTCAAGAGCCACAGACAACGTGTTGATGAAATGACACCACAGTGATCAATCCGTGCAACAAATAACTTGTTCAAATACTCTGAGAATCATTAGTGAGGACAGGTAGCAACTCGCCGTAAAGATGACTGCTGAGAAAAGACAGTCACATCCTTACAATGAAATTTTCAACCAAAGCTTTTGTCAGAAAACGAGAGCACACACACATTCATTCAGACGCAACTCGTGCGCACATGACTGCCGTCCCCGGCTGCTGCGTCTGCCGTCTCTGGGAAGCAGAGCCAAACAAACCACTCCTCACGCCTCCCTGTCTCTCGCCGGCAGCTGCTAGGCTAGCGGCAAGAATTGGTGGCAGCACTGACTGCAAGCTGAGGGAGTGGTAGGAAGAAGAGAAGCAATAGTAATGAGGGAGTAGGCAAGCGTCGCACGTGCTCAGCTGCACCCAGCCAGCAACGATGCACGACACCTCAGTAAATAACCATTTCATCTACTGAGACAAAAACAGGATTTTTCTTTCAAGTTTCCCTGGCGTATTTGAAATTCCCTGATTTCCCTAACCTGTGGTAAACCTTCTTTCATTTTAAAATCATTTGTAATGTGGCACCGCATTATCGACCATGGAACTTTGAAACCTCCCCTTAGAAAAATAATGAATTACTGTACTGATAAACCTCTTACGTTATTTGATTTTCAAACAGCTGAGCAGCACTGAACGTACTCAGACATTTCTCTCTTTACTTATTCTGTTCAACACTAAACTGACACACAATATTTTTAGCGCAACGCAATCTGACTTTCAATAATCCCTACAAAAGAATGGCCCTGACTAACAATAACCTATACCTTTCATGAATCACTTAAATCTTCGTTACTCGAACTACTGCAATACAACGAGCGCCAATACTGCCAGCTAAATAAGGCTGAAGGCACTAATTACTGATCGGCATAGTTAGCAAATGAAAGATTTTGATATAGAACAAACAATTTACCTTAATAATGTTCAAAAGTTATCATATATATATCAGTCCATGACATCCAGTCTTACAAATTTCGTTTTTCTGACGGACACACGTCCAGATCGTCTGCCCTCAAAACTCTGCCATCTCTCTTCCCATATCCACCACTGCGGGCGGCTCACCTCCAACTGCGCAACGCTACGCACTGTTAACATCCAGCTGCCCAACACTACAATAGCAAACAACAGTGCAAACCAGCCACAGACTACACACAGCACAGTCAGTGATTTTCGTATAGAGCGCTACATTGGCGTTACCAACATAAAAACCTAAACTGCCTGCTTACATAAGTCAGTCATTTTCATGTAGAGCGCTACATGGCGTTACCAGCATGAAAACCTAAACAGCCTACTTACAAATTCTTCGACACATACTTGCGTTATCAGTCGTACTACATTATTACTGAGACGACGGATGTTTTTGCACACGTGTTTTGTGATCTTCATTGCACTGATGTGGCGCATAGCGACGGACACACCCCTGGCTACTGAGGTGCCTTTGTCTCCGGACAGACTGGCGCCTCCTCACCGCCCACAGCCCGGTATGCCAGCTGTCACGCCCACAGCCTCACTATATCCGCCTCGTGGCTCTTAACTCGGCAGCAGGGCGTGCCGGTCTCGTTGTTTCCAGCTCTCCTTACACTCATAACTGGAAAGGCCAGTTTCAATCCTCCAGCACACGCCGTAAATCTCGTCCTCAGGCAGGTAACACGCTCACTCGAATGCTTTAACAATGGGAGCTAACAGTCCGTAATGTACTCGGCAACTACTTGTCTCGCCCTTCCGATCTACAGTGTGTCCAGCTAAGGAGACCCTGACATCAAGATCAAATATCTCGAAAACTTAAGATCGATAGACGGGTGAAGCAAAAGATATGCGTATTGTGGTAGCTGTAATAATTTTATATTGCAGTTATACAGAGGTTTCGAAATAGTTTTTAAAGCTGCTAGCAGATGGCGCTGAAATCGCGGTACGCAGTGTCTATAAATAGCGCGTCGCAGCTCAGTACGTTGAAACATGAAAGGAGGTTAGCATACCGAAGGATTGGATTAGATTAGTTTTTTGTTCCATAGATCCGTGCTGAGGAGATCCTCGTGGATGTGGAACATGTCAATTTTTTTTAATAGCTGAAATAACAATACTAATAATATGAGTATATACAATACATCGTTTTTTAAGCTGAAATAACAATACTAATAGTATGAGTATATACAATACATCATTTGTTTCTATTAAAAAATTTGCCAATGGAGTAGAAGGAGTTGGCCACTAGTAAGTCTTTCAGGCTCCTTTTAAACTGATCTTTATTTGTAACTAAATTTTTTATGTTTGCTGGCAACTTATTGAAGATGAGTGTTACTGAGTAGTGGACCCCATTTTTAACTAAAGTAAGTGCTTTTAAGTTCTTGTGCAGATCATTTTTCTTCCTGGTATTGTATGTATGAACTGAGCTGTTTGTTGGAAAAAGAGATATATTATTTAGGAAAAATTTCATTAAGGAGTCAATATACTGAGAGGCAGTAATTAGTATACCCAGTTCTTCGAAAAGGTTTCTACAGGACGTCCGTGAATTTACTCCACAAATAATACGTATTACACGCTTTTGGACTCTGGAAACTTGTTTGACTTGAAGAGTTATCCCAAAATATTACACCATATGACATTATGGAATGAAAGTCGGTAAAATATGCAAGCTTTTTCATTTTTATGTCGCCCATTTCTGCTAACACTCGAATTGCAGATACAGATTTGTTAAGGCGTTAAAGGAAGAGGTCGAAATCATGTATTCCACTGAGCAATGTGTTTTCTGGTACCCGAATACCTCAAGCTGAAGCACAGAGCTACGGCAACAAGGCTCATTTTTCAAACATTATTTAATGTTCCAAAGAGACCGATGCGAAAACCATCCGAAAGCTTTTCGCCAAATTCCAACGATCAGGCAGCGTGGCTGACGATCTAGCAGGGAATGCTACTCTTGAAAATGTCGCCACGGTTTCTGGAATTACTCAACAAAGTCCAAGGAAATCCGTCCGAGGAATTACAGTAGAGACTGGTTTTATGCGTTCCAACACGCAGAAAATAGTGAGAGAGAGTCTACACATCTTTCTATTCAAAATCCAAAGTCACCAGGTCACACCTGTACGAGCTGTGCGACAAAGGGCTGACTTTGCGAACTAGTTTGTCACGATGGTTGATAATGAAGAATTTGATGTTCGCGACACCTCTGCAGCGGTGACGCACACTTCCACCTGAATGGAGTCGTGAATAGACAAAACTGGCGATTTTGGGATTCCGATCGTACCCATTGTGGTGGGCGAGACTACTGTATTCTCCCAAAGTTACTGTTTTGGGCTGCATTATGCGACAGAGGCATTATTGGCCCTATTTCCATACGAGAAACGATCACTAGTGAATATTATGTTGCAATTCTGGAACAGTTTGTCGTCACACAGCTAGCGTTGGAGGACTGACCAAGCACCGAGTGGTTCATGCAAGATGGGGCCAGACCACATCACACCGAACAGGTGTAGCGCTTTCTTGGTGAAAACTTCAGGAACAGAATCATTGCGTTGTATTATTGCAGAGACTGATGACCTCATAAATTAAGTCCCATAGTGCTTAGAGCCATTTGAACTTTTTTTTTGCTATTTTAGGTTTACTGATCCAAGGTAGATTGGCCTCTATATTTGTACCATCTGACTGCCTGTGGCTAATTTTTTTTGCGTCACATGGAAAGACACTGTCTACCGGAACCATCTCACCACTCTGAGCCAGCTTGAATCGGCAATCTGTGTGGTATCTGAATCCATTTCCGTTGAGACACTACAGGCTATAATGGCGAATTTCATTGTTCGTTTGCGACACCTCCATACTACGAGTGGTGGACATTTCCAAAAGATTCTGATGTGTTTGCAAAGACTGTTTGCAGAGAACGAGTTTAATTACGAACGTTGACGCTACACGAGCTGCACAGCGTACAGCGCCAACTTTTCGAACTATTTTGAAACTTCCGTATAATACCCACATAAAATTCTTACAGCCTTCATAATAAATAATCGTTTTCTTGCACCCGTCAAACAATCTTAATTTTCGACATATTTAATTTTGAAATCAGGGACTCTTCCGCTGGACTTCTTATAAGTGATATGCTTTCTAATATGACAGGCGATTCTAAAATATTTCTGTTTGCTGATGACGCCAACTGTAGTGAAGGATGTTGGGTGCAACATAAGCAATGCACCAAATAGGACAATTCAAGACGTAAATTCACGGCCTGGAGGAAAGAGATGCTAAATCACAGTAACACTCAGGTTTTACAGTTTCTAACACACAATTCAGCTAAAACTTAACATTTTGATCACACAGATTTGAGCATATGATTAGTGAGTCTCAAGAATCCACATTCCGAGGTAATCTGTCATGGAAATCCGATGTTCAGGATCGTGTTCAAAAACTGAATGCTGATTTATTTACCATTGGAATACTATCTGTAATAAGCGATGGTACAATACGAAAATTAGTCCACTATGCTCCCGCGAAATGAGCGCAAGGAATGACTCGTTCAGTTCTCAAGTGCTGCCGGCCGGGGTGGCCGAGCGGTTCTAGGCGCTATAGTCTGGAACCGCGCGACCGCTACGGTCGCAGGTTCGAATCCTGCCTCGGGCATGGATTTGTGTGATGTCCTTAGGTTAGTTAGGTTTAAGTAGTTTTGAGTTCTAGCGGACTGATGACCTCCGCAGTTAAGTCCCACAGTGCTCAGAGCCATTCTCAAGTGCTACCAGAACTCCATCTAAGACAATGTGCCTAGAGAGTTAAAAACAGACGGGTACAAAAGCTGCACATTTCCATAGCCGTTGCTAAACAACACTTGAGGTGATACCAAGTTCGACGCCACTGGACAGTGCGCGACTGGAAACGAGTGATTTGGAGTTATTAATCTCGGTACGCCGTATGACAGTACGATGGAAGGTCTTGGGTTTGGCAGATGCCTGTAGAACTTATATGCCATCATATTTAGTGCCATAGTGAAGTACGTAGGATGTTATGTTACGATACGGCGGCATTTCCCGTGGTAGGGTGTGGTCCCACTATTGCAGAAACAAGAAAAAACCTAAATGCGGACGAATATGAACACATTTTACAGCATTATATATTGTGTACATTAGAGGAACAGTTCGAAGACGATGATTCTAACAGTATGACAATGCACCTTATCAAAAAGCAGCATCTGTGAGGCAATTGGTTCAAAATGGCTCTGAGCACTATGGGACTTAACATCTATGGTCATCAGTCCCCTAGAACTTAGAACTACTTAAACCTAACTAACCTAAGGACATCACACAACACCCAGTCATCACGAGGCAGAGAAAATCCCTGACCCCGCCGGGAATCGAACCCGGGAACCCGGGCGCGGGAAGCGAGAACGCTTGTGAGGTAATTGTTTGTGAACAATAACATTCTTAAAATGGACTGACCGGTCCAGATTCCCCTCCTGCATCCAATGGAACAACTCTGGGATGAGTTAGAACGTCGACTGCGCTCCAGACTCTTAACGTCTAGCATTACTGTCTTCTCTGGTTTGGGCTGTTGAGTAAGAGTGGGCTGCCATTCCTCCACAGACATTTAGCCACCTCACTGAAAGTCTCCCCAGCAGAGTTCAAGCCGTCATAAAGGCGAAGATTGCACACATTAAGATTGCACTAATAGGTGCCCGGATACATATCGTTGGGTACTGTACATCAGTTGCCTGTGGCAGATGCGTTTTCTACTAAATCGCAGTACTCACAAGTACACTCTTGGGACGATGGCCCAGCAGCGCCCAGTGCCCACACGACCTAGTGTACGGAATGACTTGGGATGGGCACTCACAACGTATCCGTTTCCAAATGCGCTGTTTTTGCGCAATTGCATATCTATTTGCTCGATTGTCACGCGGAGGACACATGAATAACGCGACAGGATGAGCCATTCCGTGTGACGACAGAAGCGCTTACTTTGTAGTACGGCCGATTCAGTTACTCTTGCATCTATATGATTTCATATTTTAATTAATTGCGACTTGTATTTTTACTGGTAAAGTTCATACTCGTGGTATCAAACATGATTTATGATTTCTGGGTGCGTTGCCTCACCGACTACAGAAATGGCTAAGGGGGCATAACCTTTCAGTATAATACACAGATTCAAACATATACGTTTGAAATATGATTGAAATTACGTAACTGACAGTAATCTGAGATACAGCTGTTAGAATGAGAACGGCACGTGAACGTGTACAACAGTAATCGCTAAGGAGGCGTAACCTTTCCGTATAATGCACAGATTAAAACATGTACGTTTGATATATGATTGAAATTACGTAACTGACAGTAATCTGAAACACAACTGTTAGGATGGGAATGGCATGTGAACGTGTATTTTATCTTTGTTGGTTATGCGCTTTGCCCTGTACTGAACTTTATTGACTGCGAGAATGTAAATTTTATTTAGCTGCGAGAATGTAAATTGTCAATAACTTTATACCAAAACTGCATGAATTTACGTAATACAAAGACTGAATCTGATGCAACACTATTGATTTGAAATTGGGCCTGGTATTAAAACAAAACGTGATCAATTTGAAAATAATGGCCCCTGTGCTTAATGAATGTTAGCCCTGAAATAATAAAATTTCTTACCTTTATCTGCGAAATGATAACGCTCTTCGTACTGCTCTCTGTTAGCACTTTAAATGTGTAGTTAGCAAACAGCTATTGTGCAAGGCTGTTGCTTAGCATACATTTTAATTAAATTTTTGAGACAATAACTTCTTGAGAAAAATAGTTAATCAAAAATGACATGGATCTGTGAACTGGTATTGACTTGGGGTAAGTAACGATATGACACTAACTTTAAAATTTGTATTTTGACTCTTTGAAAATTAATAATGCTCACTACTAACACACTAAATAAACAGACTATACATTACCAATTAGATTTACAAAATCACTGGATGTGAGTGCTATACATTGTCTCAATCATCACTTATGAATACGCGCACTGCATTAGTAACAAAACAACTTTCTTTACCTTAATTATCTCCAGTTTCTGTTGAGATTCCTTTTATAGTTAGCAAACATCATAGTATCTCGCAAATAAAAAACATCAGTACTGCCTTAACGATTAAGTATACCCAGCACATCACAGATACAACACAGCGACGCTACTATACAATCGATACTACATTTGACCATCTCTGGTTCAATATAATAAACTTGTATTAATTTAACCTTTTGTATGTACCTTTCAGGATAAAAAACTGTTGGACGAATATGTACATGCGATTATGCACATAGGCACATATAAAAATATGTCGCAGCGAGTATATCCAAACTTTCCGTTGCAGAAAATGAAAAATTCTGTTTGGTTTCTTCGTCACTGAACTCTTCAGCCTACCGAAAGTTCCGTGCTACTTCTTGAAATCTAGATTGCCTTTAATAAAGCTGCGTATTATCGTTTACGGAACAAAATATTTCCTTACTTTATATTTGGCGATATTTGTGACTGTTTAATATAAACAGTAGATGGAAATATATCATCAGAGGCATAGGAACAGCTGTTGAAGCTCGCTAGTTAGTTACTCGTAGTTAATTTTTTGCATCTTCCAATGGATCACATTTCAAGTGTGGGCTATTACGTGCCTAAAACATAGAAAACTGCAAATTTGCCCAAGCAAATGCTTGCTACGCACTCTGAACGTACAAAGGCGAACACGTAAACGTGAACTGGATCAAGAACTGTACGAAAAATGAGAAAAGATTGTAGACCATGGTTCAAATGGCTCTGAGCACTATGGGACTTAACATCTGAGGTCATCAGTCCCCTAGAACTCAGAACTACTTAAACCTAACTAACCTAAGGACATCACACACATCCATGCTCGAGGCAGGATTCGAACCTGCGGCCGTAGCGGTCGCGCGGTTTCAGACTGTAGCGCCTAGAACCGCTCAGCCACTCCGGCCGGCGATTGTAGACCATGCTATACAAATCTTTACCAGAATGGACGATAGAACACAACTCCAGGATGCTGGTTCAATAAAACCACAACGGTGGTACAAGTAAAAGGTATGCAGGGCAATCATAGGGTGCCAAAATCAATAACAAGAAACATGAAATCGCGGAAATGATCCAATGGGACCAAAATAATCAAGACAGTTGAAGTTAACAGAGGGACGCGTAAATGAGAGCCCAAATTACCCTTAACGTGTTAGTAAAGTGGCCCAAGAAAATTATTGTTGTACAACACATAAAACAAGTAAAAATCACCAAAAGCGGTGCGACTTGGGGGGGGGGGGGGGCAAATAAGACACATTTTCTTTGTGATAATGGCTGAAAGCGTGCAGTGAGCAGATGGGGTTTCGGATGTTTTTGTTGTTAAATGCAGCAGGAAGGATACATTTGGTAAACCCCTTGAAACATTATCCTCGAACTACTTAGGCTATTTCAAACGATCAGTGGAGAGGGAAAGATCTGAAGACGGCAGATGGAAACTTGAAGTGGCGATTATTTGCCGAGAGCTCCGTTTAAGTTGTTTGCGCGTGGAGAAGCTCATTTACAAATAACTCGCGCTGCTTGATGTGTTTTCTCTAGTATTAGTTTTTTGCTAATCAGATGTATCAAAAAAAGATTAAAAAGAAGAACGTTATTTACGACGTGAATTTATCAGCACCCGCCTACTATAGAGACGTTTAATGAGCGGTAAA
The DNA here is from genome assembly GCF_021461385.2 of Schistocerca piceifrons. Lineage (NCBI taxonomy): Eukaryota > Metazoa > Arthropoda > Insecta > Orthoptera > Acrididae > Schistocerca > Schistocerca piceifrons. The sequence goes on along the minus strand of NC_060139.1, from coordinate 313,832,301 downwards.
TTCCACAAGAAAAGTGTTGTGCTAGTAACAGTTTTTTTTTCAGACTGTCCCATGAATTCTTTGACGAGTCCAACAGCAAACATTCACTGGCATGACTACACCACGAATGGTTAATCTTGATGAAATTAGAGAAGTTGCTCTATAAAGGATATGCAAATTATTTGTTTCAGTTTATCTGCTTGACTGAACTTCTTTCAGGTGTGTCTATAATAAACGAGAGCTTTTGACGTCTCGTAGGTTACTAGTTTAACGTCATCAGTGTGGGCTGTATTCGTCAATTTACAATGCTGACGATTAATATTGCAAAACCACGAAGCCAGCATGCAACAAATGTCAAATTGCCTTTAAGTGTAGTACGTGCTTGGATAAGCAAATGATTAGCATTTTGGCACAAACGCGCAGCGTCGGTAGGACTAATGTTATCTACATCTGTATCTACATCTACATGATTACTCTGCTTCTCACGATTAAGTGCCTGGGTTCATCGAACCACCTTCAATCTACACTCCTGGAAATTGAAATAAGAACACCGTGAATTCATTGTCCCAGGAAGGGGAAACTTTATTGACACATTCCTGGGGTCAGATACATCACATGATCACACTGACAGAACCACAGGCACATAGACACAGGCAACAGAGCATGCACAATGTCGGCACTAGTACAGTGTATATCCACCTTTCGCAGCAATGCAGGCTGCTATTCTCCCATGGAGACGATCGTTGAGATGCTGGATGTAGTCCTGTGGAACGGCTTGCCATGCCATTTCCACCTGGCGCCTCAGTTGGACCAGCGTTCGTGCTGGACGTGCAGACCGCGTGAGACGACGCTTCATCCAGTCCCAAACATGCTCAATGGGGGACAGATCCGGAGATCTTGCTGGCCAGGGTAGTTGACTTACACCTTCTAGAGCACGTTGGGTGGCACGGGATACATGCGGACGTGCATTGTCCTGTTGGAACAGCAAGTTCCCTTGCCGGTCTAGGAATGGTAGAACGATGGGTTCGATGACGGTTTGGATGTACCGTGCACTATTCAGTGTCCCCTCGACGATCACCAGTGGTGTACGGCCAGTGTAGGAGATCGCTCCCCACACCATGATGCCGGGTGTTGGCCCTGTGTGCCTCGGTCGTATGCAGTCCTGATTGTGGCGCTCACCTGCACGGCGCCAAACACGCATACGACCGTCATTGGCACCAAGGCAGAAGCGACTCTCATCGCTGAAGACGACACGTCTCCATTCGTCCCTCCATTCACGCCTGTCGCGACACCACTGGAGGCGGGCTGCACGATGTTGGGGCGTGAACGGAAGACGGCCTAACGGTGTGCGGGACCGTAGCCCAGCTTCATGGAGACGGTTGCGAATGGTCCTCGCCGATACCCCAGGAGCAACAGTGTCCCTAATTTGCTGGGAAGTGGCGGTGCGGTCCCCTACGGCACTGCGTAGGATCCTACGGTCTTGGCGTGCATCCGTGCGTCGCTGCGGTCCGGTCCCTGGCCGACGGGCACGTGCACCTTCCGCCGACCACTGGCGACAACATCGATGTACTGTGGAGACCTCACGCCCCACGTGTTGAGCAATTCGGCGGTACGTCCACCCGGCCTCCCGCATGCCCACTATACGCCCTCTCTCAAAGTCCGTCAACTGCACATACGGTTCACGTCCACGCTGTCGCGGCATGCTACCAATGTTAAAGACTGCGATGGAGCTCCGTATGCCACGGCAAACTGGCTGACACTGACGGCGGCGGTGCACAAATGCTGCGCAGCTAGCGCCATTCGACGGCCAACACCGCGGTTCCTGGTGTGTCCGCTGTGCCGTGCGTGTGATCATTGCTTGTACAGCCCTCTCGCAGTGTCCGGAGCAAGTATGGTGGGTCTGACACACCGGTGTCAATGTGTTCTTTTTTCCAATTCCAGGAGTGTATTTCTCTACCGTTCCACTCTCCAACAGCGCTCGAGAAAAACGAACGCTTAAATCTTTCAGTGCGCGTTCTTATTTCTCTTATTTTATTATGATGATCATTCCTGCCTAGTAGGTGGACGCCAACAAAATAATTTAACACTCTGAGGAGAAAGCTGGTGACTGAAATGTTATGAGAAGATGCTACTGCAACGAAAAACGTCTTGGTCTTAATGATTGCCACCCAAATTCAAGTACGATATCCGTGACGCCCTCCCCCCCCCCCCCCCGCCCCTCATTTCGCGATAGCACAAAAGCAACTGCCCTTCTCTGAACTTCTTCGATGTTCTCCGTTGTTCCTATCTGATGCAGATCCCACACCACACTGCAATACTCCAGAAGAGAACGTGTTAGTGTAACATAGGCAGTCTCTTTAGTAGCCCTGTGCATTTTTTCAGTGTTCTGCTAATTAATCGTAGCCTTTGATTTGCTTTGCCTACAACATTATCTACGAGTATGTGATCGTTCCAATTTAAGTTATTCATATTTGTAATCCTTAAGAATTTAGCTGATGTTATAATCTTTAGATTTGTATGATTTATCATGTAACCGAAATTTTGCAGATTTCTTTGGTACTCAAGTGGATTACTTCACACTTCTCAATATTTAGAGTTAATTGCCACTTTTCGCATCATACAGATATCTTGTCTAGATTTTTTGCAATTTGTGTTGATCATCTCACATCCTTACAAGAAGGTAATTGACAGCATGATCTCCAAACAAACTAGGAGGGCTGCTCAAATTTTCTCCTAAATCGTTTATGTAGGTTAGGAACCGCAGAGGGCCTATAACATTTCCTTAGGGAACGCTAGATACGACTTGCTTTACTCGATGACTTTCCGTCAGCTACTACGAACTGTGACTTTTCTGACAGGAAATCACGAATCCAGTCACGCATCTGAGACGTTAGTCCATAGGCACGCAATTTGATTAGAAGGCGCTTGTGAGGTACGGTGTAAAAAGCCTTCTGGAAATCGAAAAACATGGGATCAGTTTGACATCCGCTGTCAATAACACTCGTTACTTCGTGAGAGTAAAGAGGTAGTTGTGTTTCTCAGGAACGATACTTTCTGAATCCGTGTTGACTGTTTGTCAATAAATGTTTTCTTCGAGGTAACTCATAATGTTCTAACATAATTTATGTTCCAAAATCCTACTGCAAATCGACGTTAAGTATGTAATTCAGCTGATTAATCCTTTTTCCGACCTTGAGTATTAGTGTAACTTGTGCAACATCCCAGTCTGTAGGTACGGATCTTTCAACGAACCATCTAGATTATGTACGATCTAGATCGTACATAATCTAGATTCTCTTTCAGAAACCACATTTGAATCTTGTTTGCGAGAAAATCGCATTGTACATCGTGCAACAAGAAGAAATTTGTACCAGCAAGTGTCGGAATTCGAAATCGACAGTATCATGGTGTGTAGGAACTGCTGAGGAAGGAAGAGTAGTGCTTATAGTCCGTCGACAGCAACGTCATTAGAGACAAAGCTCAGGCTTGGATTAGGGAAAAATGGGGAAGGAAATCAGAGGAACCATCCCGGAATTTACTTTAAGCTATTTAGGGAACTCGCGGAAACACTGAATCAGGATGACAGGACACAGAATTAACCGTCGTCCTCCCGAATGCGAGTCCTTTGTGATAAACACTATGCTGACCTCTCTCAGTCGAGGAACTGCGATACATTATTCCGAGATATTAGTGCAAATAAGGAATCGACGGGTTCGCCGCCAACCGCTCGGTTGTTGGCAGCACACAAACAAGGGGGCCACTTCACAAACGCTATTAACGTATAACGCGGAGCAATGTCGATAGTGGCCGCCGCGAGGTATGACGGAAATGTCATACGGTCTGTTGACATCTGATTTTAAGTGAGAAATGACTGAATTGCGGCACATGACACGTTTTGTAGCCCTGAATTTAAACTCATGTCCTAATCTGACCACAACCTCGTGATGTGCAATGTACCCGAGAAAACGGCGGTCAACCATCTGCGACATAACTAAAATCACTATCGCTTCATTCACGGCGAGTAAAGCTAACATTTACGAGCGAACTCAAGACAGAAAAAAAAAATCAGTTTCAACGCTAAAAGGAAGTGTATTTTCTCGCTATCATTGGTTACCTGCAACTACCCTCACACTGGCTACACAAACCGCTGCGTTACCAGCCGATAAGCAGTTCTCATTGGCACTTGATAGCAGAATATAGGCGACACAGTAGATTCCAGACGGAAAAAGGATGACAAGAAGCAAAATAAGAGCAAATAAAAAAAGAAAGAATATTAGAGATAAAAACTTACATTTAAAACAATTAACTGAATAAAAATAATAATCAAACTCTTCTGATTAGATTTAGAAATAAAAAAAATTCGCAGCATTTGATGAGATTCGGGCCTACATCCATCAAGATGCAAACCATTGCGCCTCACCATGCAACTGTGATAGTTTTAACTGTGGTACCCTTGTTCCAACGATGAATTTCAGCTTTCAAAAAGTCGGCTTCACGCAATGTCATGCGAAGCGTATCTAGTGTAAGCCAATATCTGTTATTACGATTGTTGTATATGTAATGCTGAATCGCGTCTTGTGCGGAAACGTGAAGTAGTGTTTGGTTACTGCTGAGTGTGAAACGTGTATATTTCATTAGCATCGTTGTGACTGTGTGTTTTAGGTGTGGTGATCATGTGTGATGAAACATGAAATAAAAGTACCAGACCCATAATTTGGGATCCAAACACATCAAGAAAGCCGACCAGTGAACTGGAAGTTAACTGACCAGCTTTTGTGGCAGAGCCGAACGGTTTGGGCATGACGTTGAGCGCTCTGATTGGAGGAAACCGGCTGCAACACATTGAAAGGGGACTGCCCTATTTTCCATGATGATTTTCAGGTGGTTTTGGACATAAATGTGAATGAGATTGTGAAACTGATAAACGTACTCAGCCTCTGTAATATTATATTCTTTGGTCAGAGAGGTTACTACTTTTGAAGAGAGTAGTAGTGTGTGTTGAATAGTCTGGCTATGTACTTGATTTGCAAAGGATGGAAGCTGGCCTGCCGTGAAGTGGAGCCAGCATTATTTTAAAATGATTTTGTTCTGATGGGTTTTGAGGAAAGAAAATAGCTTTATAATAATGGAAGAATGTCGAAATTCCAATTTTTAAGATAATCCAGTTTTTTCTAACTGTATAGTTTGAGAACATTGCGTATGGTTGAAGATTACTATAGAAATCTTATAAAGAAACATATGGTTTTGCTTTATAGTTGAAACAAGTGTCAAGGAAAGTAATTGTACACAGGAAAGTTATTAAGAAATATTTTGCGAAGGTGTGAGATTGTCTGGATTAATAAGCATACCTAGGAATTTGAATTCTGACAGTTGTTAGTGATAGCAACAGGTTGCCGAGTAGATGAGCGTACCCTGAGCACAGGTATGCCAACAGGTAGCAAACAGAACACAGCATGTTGTTCTCAATGGAGAGACGTCTACAGACGTTAAAGTAACCTCTGGCGTGCCACAGGGGAGTGTTATGGGACCATTGCTTTTCACAATATATATAAATGACCTAGTAGATAGTGTCGGAGGTTCCATGCGGCTTTTCGCGAATGATGCTGTAGTATACAGAGAAGTTGCAGCATTAGAAAATTGCAGCGAAATGCAGTAACATCTGCAGCGGATAGGCACCTGGTGCAGGGAGTGGCAACTGACCCTTAACATAGACAAATGTAATGTATTGCGAATACATAGAATGAAGGCTCCTTTATTGTATGATTATATGATAGCGGAACAAACACTATAGCAGTTACTTCTGTAAAATATCTGGGAGTATGCGTGCGGAACGATTTGAAGTGGAATGATCATATAAAATTAATTGTTGGTAAGGTGGGTGCCAGGTTGAGATTCATTGGGAGAGTCCGTAGAAAATGTAGTCGATCAACAAAGGAAGTGGCTTACAAAACACTCGTTCGACCTATACTTGAGTATTGCTCATCAGTGTGGGATCCGTACCAGGTCGGGTTGACAGAGGAGATAGAGAAGATCCAAAGAAGAGCGGCGCGTTTCGTCACAGGGTTATTTGGTAACCGTGATAGCGTTACGGAGATGTTTAGCAAACTCAAGTGGCAGAGTCTCCAAGAGAGGCGCTCTGCATCGCGGTGTAGCTTGCTCGCCAGGTTTCGAGAGGGTGCGTTTCTGGATGAGGTATCGAATATATTGCTTCCCCCTACTTACACCTCCCGAGGAGATCACGAACGTAAAATTAGAGAGATTCGAGCGCGCACGGAGGCTTTGCGGCAGTCGTTCTTCCCGCGAACCATACGCGACTGGAACAGGAAAGGGAGGTAATGACAGTGGCACGTAAAGTGCCCTCCGCCACGTACCGTTGGGTGGCTTGCGGAGTATAAACGTAGATGTAGATGTAAATTTAATTACCGTCGAAGTTCATACCCATTGTAAGGCACAGTGATGGCAGAGTATTTTTGTGAGAATATCAGTATCAGTTCAGAGATTTATTACCGGTAGAAGATTTCAGTAGAGTGCTATCTTGTGAATTTTGAAGCAGTTTTACCAGAATATCAGATGCGTTAATTTTTATGTTCATTTGCTGTGTAATTACAATAACGGTTCTGATACAGTTATCGTTTGCAAGACTAAAGATAAAGATCAGCAATATTCTGGGCCAACATTTTAACCTGTCATTTGTTTTGTAGTCAGGTGCCATACGTAAATTTCATTGGAATTACCAACGTTCAGGGCCAACGTTTTAATCTGTCATTTGTTTTGCAGTCAGATACCGTACGTAAATTTCATTGAAAACGGATGACTTTCTCGCAGACGAATTGTTTAATGTACCAGCTAGCCTGGATTTCACATCATGTAGCGTGAGTTCCACATGTCTCCGTTCAAAATTAAATTTTCCCATAGTTCTGCTGCCCTAGACTGAGATTTACGTATGTCTATACCAAAATAAGTTTTATACGTTTCTTAGATTGCAACTTGACATATACACGACCGAGCGAGGTGGCGCAGTGGTTAGCACACTGGACTTCCATTCGGGAGGTCGACGGTTCAAACCCGCGTCCGGCCATCCTGATTTATGTGAGACCTTTGTGCCTTGAGAATGGCAGGGTGTGCTCCTGTCGAAATATCAGCGGTGGTCGACGACGTCACCAGGCAGCAAACCCGTAAGTTATTTGAACATCCTGATTTATGTTTTCCGTGATTTCCCTAAAACGCTTCAGGCAAATGCTGGGATAGTTCCTTTGAAAGGGCATGGGCAACTTCCTTCCCATCCTTCCCTAATCCGATGGGTCCGATAACCTCGCTGTTTGGTTCCCTCCCCCCCAAACCAACCAACCACAAACACGAATTTAGAAATACACTGAACAGACAAAGAAACTGGGAGGCCTGCCTAATATCGCGTAGGGCCCTGCGAGCACGCAGAAGTGCCGCAACACGACGTGGCATTGACTCGACTAATGTCTGAAGTAGTGCTGACACCATGAATCCTGCACGGCTGTCCATAACTCAGTAAGAGTACGAGGGGGTGGAGGTCTCTTCTGAACAGTGCGTTGCAAGGCATCCCATATCTGCTCAATCATGTTCATGTCTGGGGAGTTTGGTGGCCAGCGGAAGTGTTTAAACTCGGAAGAGTGTTCCTGGAGCCACTCTGTAGCAATTCTGCACGTGTGGGGTGTCGCATTGTCCTGCTGGAATGCACAATGGACATGAATGGACGCAGGTGATCAGACAGGATGCTTAGGTACGTTTCACCTGTCAGAGTCGCATCTAGGCTATCATGGGTCCCATATCACTCCAACTGCACACGCTCTACACCATTACAGAGTCTCCACCAGCTTCAACAGTTCCCTGCTTACGTGCATGGTCCATGGATTCATAAGCTTGTCTCCATTCCCGTACAGTCCATCCGCACGACACAATATGAAACGAGACTCGTCCGAGCAGGCATGTTTCCAGCCATCAACAGTTGAAAGTCGGTGTTGACGGGGCCAGGCGACGTGTAAAGCTTTGTGTCGTGCAGTCATCCAGGGTACACGAATGGGCCTTCGGCTCCGAAATCCCATATCGGTGATGGTTCATTGAATGGTTCGCATGCTGACACTTGCTGACGGTCCAGCATCGAAAGCTGCAGCAATTAGCGGAACGGTTACACTTCTGCCACGATGAACGATTCTCATCAGTCGTCGTTGCTCCCTTTCTTGCAGAATCCTTTTCCGGCGTAGTGATGTCGGAGGTCTGATGTTTTACAGGATTCCTGATATTCACGGTACACTCTTGAAATGGTTGTATGGTAAAATCCCCACTTCATCGCGACCTCGGAGATGCTGTGTCCCATCGCTCGTGCGCCGACTATAACTCCACGTTCAAACTCACTTAAATCTTGACAAGCTACCATTGTAGCAGCAGTAGCCGATCTAACAACTGAGCCAGACACTTGTCATACATAGGCCCTGCAGACCTTGTATTCTGCCTGTTTACATATCTCTGTATTTGAATACTCATGCCTATACCAGTTTCTTTGGCGCTTCAGTGCATAACAAGAAAATTTTTAAGTGAAGTGTCAACTGCCAATTAATTTTAATCGGAATATAGACGGTGTAAAATTGCACAATCACGTCACGCACCTTGATCAGGAAATGGGCGTGTTTGCAAAATTCAAGTATCCACACAAGATAGTGCAACGACGTGTGGAACGCCACGGGTGTCAGCACGGCGACCACTGTCGCGGCTTCCCATGACACGGTGGTAGACTAACAACACTGAACGTAGGCGTGCCAAACCTTGTCTTTTCATAGGAGCCGCTACTCTGCGTATAGCTTCGCGATGGGCATGTCCGTGTGTGGGGGCGCCGGTAGGTATCAACATTGCTACCTAGCACTCGCCAGCGTCTTACGGCCTCCGTATCTGGCGTGATAGCATTAGAGCGGTCGTCAAACCGCGGCCCGCGTTTCGCAGCCGCATTTTATAATAATATGCTTCTAACAACTGACCTCCAAACCCAAACAGCCAATTATCATTGTGTAGACCGCTACGGTCGCATGTTCGAATCCTGCCTCGGGCATGGATGTGTGTGATGTCCTTAGGTTAGTTAGGTTTAAGTAGTTCTAAGTTCTAGGGGACTGATGACCTCAGCTGTTAAGTCCCATAGTGCTCAGAGCCATCATTATGTAACAAACAAAAGTCCTTACAGCCACAGTAATGCTTCATGGTCTGCTTAATTTTAACTGATGTTGGTGAATTCGGCCGTGAGCTAATAAAATTGATCAGTTACATCAGGGTGAGAGGGGTAAGTATCGCGGTCATTGCAGGGTTAAAGGATGGTAGATGGGGAATGTTTTATTGTTTATCTTCTAATACTGACACTCAAACCTGTGCGCGACTCGTACCGATCACCTGCTATGGTATAAACCTCGACACGGAAGTAAGTTGGATTCGTGAATGCGCATTACGGAGATGGTCATCTTCACATGCGGTATTTATTTGTAGCAAGGAACATTAAATTCAAAATGGTTCAGATGGCTCTGAGCACTATGGGACTTAACTTCTGAGGTCATCAGTCCCCTAGAACTGAGAACTACTTAAACCTAACTAACCTAAGAACATCATACACATCCATGCCCGAGGCAGGATTCGAACCTGCGACCGTAGCGGTCGCTTGGTTCCAGACTGTAGCGCCTAGAACCGCTCGGCCACTCCAGCTGGCAATAATTACATTAATTAAGGCTGCTGTAATACAATGCAGTAAGCAAAAGAAGCATTACTTTCGAAATGTTAAGTAAGCATTTTTGATCGTGTCACTCGCTGCATACATTCGATCAGAGTAACATTTTACCAGTACGGTATCTTTGCACCGCTTATTACTTTTGTTTCAAATGGCTCGTACTCCACCTACGGCCGGCCGCGGTGGCCGTGGGTTCTAGGCACTTCAGTCCGGAACCGTGTGACTGCTACGGTCGCAGGTTCGAATCCTGCCTCGGGCATGGATGTGTTCAAATGGTTCAAATGGCTCTGAGAACTATGGGACTTAACTTCTGTGGTCATCAGTCCCCTAGAACTTAGAACTACTTAAACCTAACTAACCTAAGGACATCACACACATCCATGCCCGAGGCAGGATTCGAACCTGCGGACGTAGCAGTCGCGCGGTTCCGGACTGAAGTGGCTAGAAACGCTCTGCCACTCCAGCTGGCGAACATTAAATTAATTAAGGCTGCTGTAATACAATGCAGTGAGCAAAAGAAGCATTACTTTCGAAATGTTAAGTAAGCATTTTTGATCGTGTCGCTCACTGCATACATTCGATCAGAGTAACATTTTACCAGTCACGGTATCTTTGCGCCGCTTATTACTTTTGTTTCAAATGGCTCGTACTCCACCTACGGCCGGCCGCGGTGGCCGTGGGTTCTAGGCACTTCAGTCCGGAACCGTGTGACTGCTACGGTCGCAGGTTCGAATCCTGCCTCGGGCATGGATGTGTTCAAATGGTTCAAATGGCTCTGAGCACTATGGGACTTAACTTCTGTGGTCATTAGTCCCCTAGAACTTAGAACTACTTAAACCTAACTAACCTAAGGACATCACACACATCCATGCCCGAGGCAGGATTCGAACCTGCGACCAAAAGCAGTCGCGCGGTTCCGGACTGAGTGCCTTAACCGCGAGACCCATGGATGTGTGTGATGTCCTTAGTTTAGTTTAAGTAGTTCTAAGTTCTAGGGGACTGATGACCTCAGATGTTCAGAGCCATTTGAACTCCACCTACTTGCATTGTTTTGTACCAAAAATAAGTTTTACTGCCGCTGTGATTTCTAGTTCGTATTTTAATCGTCTTTCTACCTATTAAATCTCTTAGGGTTCTTATTACTCCTCAGTCGCGTTGGCTGTGAAAAGAACTTCTCACTACAGTGACTGAAATTGAACAATAGCAGGTCGATACAAATATCTTGTTATTTCAAAGTGAACAAGCAATAGTAAATCAACACTTTGTATTCAGTTCGTATTAACGGCTAACTTTCTTTTGGCAGGTCTAAATTTACTCACAGCATTAGGTACAGGAAAAGTAGTACATTTTCTAAGAGTCGTCCATAGTTAACCCGAATGACGGTGTAAATTTGTACCTGTATTAAAATTGAAAGTTCACACTAATAGCGCATAATCAGTATACATTTTCACTTTCTCTATCACTCAGTAACTATAGCTGTACTATGTTGTGATGAGCAATTCCTACTTTGTGTCAAGTATTTTCAAATAATGAAATAAAAGTGGTACGGAGTTGCGACAGTTGACTGTAACTCATTTAAATACAAGTATAATTATTGTGCATCCGCTCACACAGACGACAAAACAACACTTCGTCAGGCCATTACAGTGTCCCAGCTTTGGGGTCGCTGAGGGTGGCAGCAAACTGTAACACAGCAGTCGGTAGCAACTTAGCGCGCCAGCCGGCCGTTGTGGCCGAGCGGTTCTAGGTGCTTCGGTCCGGAACCGCACTGCTGCTACGGTCGCAGGTTAGAATCCTGCCTCGGGCATGGATGTGTGTGATGTCCTTAGGTTGGTTAGGTTTAAGTAGTTCTAAGTCAAGGGGACTGATGACCTCAGATGTTAAGTCCCATAGTGCTTAGAGCCAATTGAATCATTTATCGCGCCATTACTATATCTAATCTAGTGGGGCTAATAAGAAACTAATTCATGTAGGTTACCAATTAATAATAAGATCGGCACATATGGAGCCTGAGATGCCCCACAATGTCCGTATTGGCTCTTAAGAAAAAAAAAAAATTAACGACCATTCGTATAGAGTGTCATTCGGTACACAACACGATCGTCTCTGCTGCGATAACCGGTAATTTGGACAGCAGACGCTACATTTTCTGCGTGTTAATGCTAGTGTGTGTGTGCCCTACGACATCTCCGTGAAGTTACCTTCCAACAAGATAACGCAAGACCGCATACTGCTCGTGCTGTCCTGATCTAACTCTGTTCGTATGGTGCTTGACAGTGTCCTTGGCGAGCGCATTCTCACTGAAAATATCTGATCATGGGTTGCCAAGAGATTCACACTCGATCGCTCGCCAGCCACTACAGTTCATGAACTCCAAGATGGTGTTAAAGTAGCACGGAATGACGTACCCGTACCTGTCATCCGAGCTCAGCTTGACTTGACACCCAACCGGATTAGAGGCATTGTTGCTACTAGAGTTTTGAAGAGCCCTTTTTTTCTAAATTTCGCACCCTGTATACCCTTCATTTACCTACAAATATATTCTCCCTACTATACTGGTCACGCAAAGCAAACACTGAGGAGACGAAAGTCATGGGATAGTAATATGGACATATACAGATGGCTGTAGTATCGCGTACACAAGGCATTCAGGCGCTACAGTCTGGAGCCGAACGACCGCTACGGTCGCAGGTTCGAATCCTGCCCCGGGCATGGATGTGTGTGATGTCCTTAGGCTAGTTCTAAGCTCTAGGCGACTGATGACCTCAGAAGTTAAGTCGCATAGTGTTCAGAGCCATTTGAACCATTTTGAACAAGGCATTCAAAGGCAGTGCATTGGTGGAGCTGTCACTTGTACTCAGGTGATTCATGTGAAAAAGTTTCCGACGTGATTATGGCTGCGCCACGGGAATTAACAGACTCTGAACGCGGAATGGTAGTTGGAAGTAGATGCGTGGGACATTCCATTTCGTTAGGGAATTCAGTATTCCGAGATCCACAGTGCAAAGAGTGTGCCGAGATTACGAAATTCCAGGCATTACCTCTCAACAAGGACAACGCAGTGGCCGACGGTCTTCACTTAACGACCGAGAGCAACGGCGTTTGCGTAGAATTGTCACTGCTGACAGACAAGCATCACTGCGTGAAATAACCGCAAAATCAATGTGGCACATACGTGGAACGTATCCGTTAGGACAGTGCGGCAAAATTTGGCGTTAATGGGCTATGGCGGCAGACGACCGACACGAGTGGCTGTGCTAACAGCACGAAACCGACAGGGGTGCCTCTCCTGGGCTCGTGACCGTATCGGTTGAACCCTAGATGACTGGAAAACTGTGGCCCGGTCAGATGGCTCTCGATCCCAGTTGGTAAGAGGTGATGGTAGGGTTCGAGTGTGGCGCAGACCCCACGAAGCCATGGACCCAAGTTGTAAACAAGGCACTGTGCAAGCTGGTGGTGACTCTATAAAGATGTGGGCTGTTTTCACATGGAGTGAACTGGGTTCTTTGGTCCAACTGAACTGATTACTGACTGGAAATGGTTGTGTTCAGCTACATGGAGAGCATTTGCAGCCATTCATGGACTACACGTTCCCAAACATGTCACTGGGCCACATTTTTTCGCGATTAGTTTGAGGAACATTCTGGACGTTTCGAGCGAATGATTTTGCCACCCAGATCGCTCGACATGAATCCCATCCAACATCTATGGGACATAATCGAGAGGTCGGTTCGTCCACAAAATTCTGCACTGGCAATATTTTCGCAATTGTGGGTGCTAATAGAGGCAGCATTTCTCATTATTTCTGCAGGGGACTTCCAACGACTTGTTGAGTTCAGTACACGTCGAGTTGCTGCACTACGTCGGGCAAAAGGAGGTTCGACACGATGTTAGGAGGTATCCTGCGACTTTTGTCACCTCGGTGTATTTGATGTTGTGACCTCCCCTTCTCTCTTTGCTCCGTTTCTAACGCTGACTTTCCTCTTCTTTCTTCCTTCTTCGTACTGCGGCTATATCTCAGGGTTTTCAATGCAGATATGTAGTTAGAAGAGGGCACATGGTGTGGTGGTTAACGATATCGTAGTGCTGTGAGGGAGCGTCAATCGTGCCTCTGGTCTGAGAAGACTGATGACTGAAGAACGAACATTTGTCAAAAGAAAAACGGGTATGTGCTCCCTTTTCTTTTAAAACTATAAATGGTAGCGTCGCTAGTACTATCTATCGTTCTACTAAACTGAATGAGCGCGACACCGTTGATGAAGATTCAACCTCGAAAGAAGTTTATTAATACCAATTAGCTGAAATAAAAACTCATCCAATCAAGAAGTCACTCACACTTAGAGTAATTAGTTTCTGTTGTATGTGTAGTGGTCATTGATCGTTTCAATAATTCTATCACTGTCCGTTTATGAGTTGCTAAACAAAGTATCAACCGGTTGACTATGCGATGATTAATATTTGTCGTATCCCGACAGTAAATCGCTTCTCGCTTGCTTTAAGCATCAAGACGTTTACTATGCCTCTCATAGAAGTCTTTGATAGTTATTACCAAGCTAATGTCTGTAAATTGCGGTTAATGTTACTGAATCACACACGCGACGATAACGCCCGATATCCAGCCGCGTATCTTAAACTCCGCGCCGATATTTGAGAACTCGCACGCAATTTGCTTGCACCAAAGTCGGGCCGTGGTTCCCTAGAATAATTTTTAAATCTACTTCGGGTTGTAAATTAACAAGTCTATGCCCATTCATGAAAGCTACAGCAGATTCGCACTCGACGATTACTTGATCGCGCACTCGAGCAACACCGAAGTTTTTTGTCCTTACAAAGAGAAAACATATTATGCATAATGCAACAAGGTGATTTGCTATGTCAAAACATTTTTATATCTATCTCATTAAGACTCATTACCTATTAAATGTTGTACATAATTAAATTCTTTACTCTGCAAATAATCATTAAAATTTAGAAATGAATTACATGCATAAAATAATTCTCAAGTTGATATGACGTCATGGGCACTACTTGTTTCGACTCCCCTACACTCACGTGATGCAAAGTAGATCCAACTATATTGGACATACTCATGTAATGCTACAATGTTTCTGTGCTGTGAAAGTTCTACGACACAATAATGATATATCAAAATAGCATCGTTATGACACAATTTGTCATAGGTAATTATCAAATAATGACATCTGTAGTTGTAATCATTAGACAATGTATATCATATACATAGACCTCGTTGCCATGTTGAAGCTGTAGTTTAGTTGTTAGCGTCGTGGGCTGTAAAGAGAGAAGTGCATTCTGGGTCTCTGTTATTCATTTAATAGGAGTATTACCTGCTGTAGTCGAAGTTATTTATTATAAATAATGCATTTGCTGCAATCCCTGTTGCAAAGGCCAACGGCTGGAATGTTTCCCCAGTGACCCGAAATCTTGACTTTTCTGCTAGTGTGCCTCAGAAAGTAAACACAAGTTACATACTGGAAGTTTTTGTTATTACAAAACTTTGTGTAAAACAAATATACCTATCTCTTGCTTTTATGGACTGTCTCAAATTTGTATCTTTTTCAATTATAGTGAGCAGTTTCGAAAACCTCTCCTCTTTCACTCAGATGAAATTACGAAAAGAAGCTCGATCTTGAAAATCTGTGGGATGAAGAGCGTTCTTTCAGAGTGATGGTAGTCGATGCAACTCGAGATATGGATAATATACATGCGCAAACTGACATTAGACACTATAATTTAACTACGAGTACATTCAATTTAAAACCGAGAATGGGATGAAATTCAATTGAGTTAACGAGTAACTTCTACCAGTATGTATATCAGATGGCTGAAAAGCATTATTCGCTGTTCAAGCCAGATTTTTCTTCGCGTTTTCCTCCGCTTTCCTTCGACAGTCGCTAACAGTGTTAACGCAGCTATTTTATACGCATCCATTTTCGTAAAAAAATGTGTAATTTATGCGCCAAGTCACCACCACCGAAATTTGAGACTCCAGGTACCGCAGACTGCCAGGGGAGAGCGCTGAGTTCGCAAACCATGACGAGGAGCATGTTGCCTCAGATGTAGCAGGTCGTTTCCGACCGTCCAATAACCACGACAGACAACACGTCTGGCGTGCTTCGTGATGGGAACCACGTCCCGTGTGAGGATGGCATCATTAAAACTTTTTTTTAGTTCCTATCCTTCTTCGCTTTGCAACTTTAATCGCTGGCAACATTTGTTTGTGGCACCACTCTGATAGAAAAACAGATTCGTTACCTAATACAAAAATACAGCAATGGGGACCCCAAATGTTCATTTGTACAACACAGATAGTGTGACGTAGAATCCCAGTCATGCTGCAGCTTCATAGTTTTCATATACACACACGGTGTTACGAGCAAGGGAAAGCACACTAGATGTGGTGTCACCGCCAGACACCACACTTGCTAGGTGGTAGTTTTAAATCGGCCGCGGTCCATTAGTACATGTCGGACCCGCGTGTCGAAACTGTGTGATCGCAGACCGAGCGCCACCACAAGGCAGGTCTCGAGATACGGACTAGCACTCGCCCCAGTTGTACGGACGACGTAGCTAGCGACTATACTGACGAAGCCTCGCTCCTTTGCCGAGCCGATAGTTAGAATAGCCTTCAGCTAAGTCAATGGCTACGACCTAGCAAGGCGCCATTAGTAACATTGCATGTATCTAAAGAGTCTCACTTGTATCGCCACAATCTCCAAATGTACCAAGGATGGATTAAAGTTAAGTATTACAGAAGCTACGTACTTTTCTTTATAGCATTCATTACGTATCCTGTTACAGGCCTATCTCTTGCCTGCTAAACGCGTGCCTTTCGGCTTCCTCTCATTGTGTCTAGGCTGTCTTGTCTAGACACAACACTAGACGCAAGAAAAAACTGAAATTACAGCGCTGGACCCTGATCCCAAATATTTAGATTTATTGTCGGCTGTAGATCCCACGATAAGCGAGCAGAGCACATATTGTTGCCCCATATCAGCTCGCCTGGCGGGCCATAGGTATTTCTGGCTTGGGTTCAGAATGTAAGGAGAGAGAGAGAGAGAGAGAGAGAGCTAGAAAACCAGCGTGCAGGCAGGATGTTGATATGAACGTCTATTTCTGTCTGCGGCGGTCAGTCTGAGCTGCCCCGCGTATATCGTCTATGACCTTGAAGAAGCCGCTGTACCGTATACTCTTGCCAAAGGTAATGAACGAGTGGGCGCTCAGACACACATACACGTCTCAGAAAAACAGGTCCACCCTTGTACTGTATTTTTGAAGAAAGTTTAAATAACACACACTTAGTTCTTCTGATGCTATATTTTATTTATGAGTAACTTTAAAATATTTGAGATAAAGATTTTATGTTTCAGTAAACACTGAAAATCTTGTAGCAATGCTCACTTTATTAGCTTGCAATAGTTGTTGCAAATGCTACATTTAAAGGGAACTTGATCCAAAAATAAACAAAAGAGATCACATTGAAACAATTCAAGTTTGTGCTAGAACTTGCTCGCATGCTAACGAAAAGATAGACAGCCTCTGCGAAGACTTGTAGAATCTGATAGATGACAGCACATTTCAGTAGAAGATGATAATGGGGGCGTTCGAATGCAAAACCGAGGCAAAAATTAAGGAAGGATTCTTCAGTGGGATAACTTTAGTGTGATATATTAATGATATCTTAGCAGAATTTGTCGATAATAGCAACATGTTTGTCCTCACCTCATACTTGGAAAGAAATACAAATAGAAAATCGATTTGACAGCAGGCAAATGGAACTAAAATTTAAAAAAATACTCAGTTTTATTGCAGAATAAAGAAAGTCAAAGGATAATAAGATACAAGGGAAAATTAGATAATAACTAGAAAGTACAACTCAACAAGCAGCAAATAAGAAATGATTTAGAGGGTGGAATATGATATTAAATTAAGCAAACGGTATAGGATCTTAGGAAATGAAAGATATCCAGGCAGGGCCAAAACCGGAAATTACTTAATAAGTTGTAGCCGAGGCCGATTACGCACTCACGTGTTGTGGCGCTCGACTCTGAAGTAGCCGGTTCGAAACCTGGTAGTGGACGGAATTTTAACTTTCAGCATTTGGCTGGTAACGGGAGGAGAGATGGCGACGTGAACTTTCTGCTTACCAGACTTCGCGCGAATGCCCTGGATTAAATCCAAGACCCTTCCACAGTGTCCGTGGAATGAGGGTTATATGATTTGATGGTGAGCCGTTCATCGGATCGGCTCGTTAAGCTCGGCGTCTCCTCGGTATAGTTTAAAAGGAAAAGCCTATGTTATGTGCACACTACACACAACCCCTCACAGTCACCTACACTCAAGATACATTTAAGGGACCAATCTCACACACAGCGAGGAAAGGTAAAGGGACCACATGTCCGATCGTGTTCATCCGTTCGTTTCTCTCAGTATTCTGCAAGCAAATCAGAACACAACCCCATCGCTACTCATTTCTGTTAAATGATCTGAGGAACTCTCCATGTTCGCCACTGCGTCTGCGAACCTACCCGCCTCAGGTCTCCAGGTCACCAAACCTTAGCCTTGTTGATAACTGCTTGGATGCCACCAGGTAAGACACGCTGTCTACGAGTATAAAACGAGGCAGAGGAGCAGAAACAGCGGAGTGGATCGGTCAGGAGAGCTCAGTTACCTCGGACGTGGACTGGTCAGTGGATATCACTCAAGTAACAGATTACAGCCTTGTAAAGCTGCCTTAGTCGACTGGCCGGCCGGTGTGGCCGAGCGGTTCTAGGCGCTTCGGTCCGGAACCGCGCTGCTGCTGCGGTCGCAGGTTCGAATCCTGCCTCGGGCATGGATGTGTGTGATGTCCTTAGGTTAGTTAGGTTTAAGTAGTTCTAAGTTCAGAGCCATTTGAACCGTAGTCGACTGTTGGTGATGTGATTGTGAAGTGGAAGCACGAAGAAACAACCACAGCTAAAGCAAGGCCAGACAGATCTCATGTACTGACGTACGGGAACCGTCCAGCATTGCGGCAGGTGACTGTAAACAATGGCATCAAATCAGCGGAAAGAATCACTCTTGAGTTCCAAAGTGCTACCAGTCGTCCAGCTAAAACAATGATTGCGAATAGGGTGTTAAAAAGAATGGAGTACAGTGGTCGAAGAGTTTCTCATAAGCCACACATTTTTGTAGTTCCCTGTCGCGAAATTCAGCCGCCTGGTGCAAGTCTTTTTACTTGACGCCACTTCGACAACTTGTGTATCGATGATGATAAATTGTAGTGAGGAGAACTTAACACTGAGTCCCCGAGGGGAGAATGTGTCCTGCCCGGCCGGGAATCGAACTCGTGTCCCTTGCAGGGCATTCAACCACGCTGACCACATAGCTACGGGGGCGGACAAATACAGGATAAATAAAAACCGGGTATTTGCGCGTCGTCAGTTATGCTGCCTCAAGACAGGCCCAGCTTCTAACTGTAATAGCTGTTTCATCGCGTTAAATTTTTGAAATAATACTATACCTCTTGATGATCAGATTAAGACAGAGTATTAAATTTTTAAATTCGGTCAATAATTGAGCCAAATATGGAAAATTTTTGTTGCTCATGGAGGCTGTTGGATAGACAACCTGCAACTGTTACTGGGTTCCTAAATCGGTGCTTAGTAATACCTTTATTCATTTCTACTAATACTATCGCTCTAACATGCAGTTTTCCTATGGCATATTTTTCCTCTCTCAGTCGGGTCTTCCTTTACTACGACAGAAAAAAAGAGTCATGTGTTTTCGTTACTTCACTTTATCTTAAATAATTTTAAAGTTACCTTTATACCAACTGTTATTACTATTGTTACAACAGTATACACTACTACCACAATAACAAACAATACAACTATTACAATTATAAGAAGTCCCTGTTACTACTACCACCAGCCTGAGCTTTTTTCATCAAGTACTATTATTACTGCTACTGATAATTGTGTTACTAACATTATTTGCACCAGACTTAAAGAACATTATAGAAGCTGGACGTTGAAGAAGCCTGATTCAGCCTCTGCGGAACATTGCATGAATAAAAACCACAAATACGTGATAGATGTGGAATTCTTACACACAGAAAAATAGGGGCAAAACTCAGCCAGTTAGAAATTATTGAAATTAAAAACCAGATGTGCATATCACTACACCTATTATTAAATGAGCAAACCCAATTCAGTTAATGACCTCTTTTTGATGATATAATCCGTCTGGATTGCAAAATGTTTATTCATATGACCGGTTTCGGTTCCTTTAGAACCATCTTCAGATCTGTAACGATAATGATAGTAATTTTCTATTCCACGAATGTAAGCCTTTTTCATCCTATCTAATAAGATAGTAAATTATTATCATTATCGTTACAGATCTGAAGATGGTTCTAAAGGAACCGAAACCGGTCATATGAATAAACATTTTGCAATCAAGACGGATTAAAAGTTACATTGTAAAATCACTGATTGCGGCTATCCTATCAGACATTATGTCTGTTTTCGCAAATCCTAGATCGAATAAAACTTTGGGCTCAGTCCCTTAGCTGGTAAAAAGTTCTTGGCTAATGCATAACTATTCCTAGGTATGTTTAGTCATGTTAGTGTAATCACTGAGCTGTGTAATTCTATATGTAATTTGTCAAAAAGTGGTCATTGAATTACACTAAACCAAGTATCGATAGATGGGATGGGATGATTATCTCAACCTTATTATCATGTTTATCTCTTCTTTATCATCTTTGAAATCAGTAACGTACTTGAAAATAGGCTTATAACTCGAAACCTAGGTTGTGTAGTAACCGTAATAAAATTTGTGAAACAAGGTTAAAAAACCATGTTTGTTTAGTTAACCAACACTATTACTAATATCTCTATTACGGTTACATTCGATGATATTAGGGTCACTGACACTCGGACAACAGTTCACTAGCATATTGTCTTGAGTAGCTTCACTATTTCTCTTTACTTTAGTCTGCGAGGGACACAAAAGCACACACACAATTTACTGCTATCGTAATGTATCTAGTTTCTCTCAACGTTCCGTACCAGATCGGCCATCTCTTCGTGTCCAGCAGTATTTTACAGCCTCGAGACAGCATGGTGACGAATCGCTGATTCTTCTCGGTCTACCTTTTGGCCACCTCACTTCAGTCATTCCGTTACAGAGCCATGTGATCGTAGAGCTATCGGGCTTTGTTCTCGTTCCGTAGGATCGCATAGAGGCCTTACTTGTCTCTGCTGTGGTGTCTGTTACGTCTTGCCTTGTTCTGAGACAACTTCAGAGACAAGGTTTAAGGTACTGAAGTCCTCTTTTACTCTAATTATGTCGTAAACAGTTTTACCTCTTAAAACTTGCCTAGTAGTCTTTGCTATTTCTTCAACTAAGGGACATTCCCGTGAGACATGATATGGTGTGACCATATTGCCACAGTCACAACTGGTCGTTGACCTCTTACCAATCCTTTTCAGATATGCAGGGTATGGCTCATGTCCGGAAATGTAGTGGACCAGTCCCTTACGTCGCTCAAAGTGTATTGTCTGAAGCCTTTCGTTTACATCGGGAAGAAACCAAAACGTTCTTCTTCCCGTGTCCGAGAAATTCCATATCTGCTGCTACCCTGTAAATATGAAATTATGTATTACTGTACGCCGGCTTAGCTGGGTAGTAATGTGCTTGTCTCCCGTGCAGTGGGCACGAATTCGATTCCCGGCCGGGTTGGAGATTTTTCTCCGCTCTTGGACTGCGTGTTGTGTTGTCCTCGTCATCATTTCATCCTCATCACCGGCGCACAAGTCGCCCAATGTGGCGTCGACTGAAATAAGACTTGCACTTGGTGGCCGAACTCCCCCGGATAGAATTACGAACTGGTTGTTGCTGGTTATCCGAGAATTTCGTGTGTTTTTCATTTTTTTTTCTTTGGCCAATATATGACAGCCTTTTTTCTCAGTTGTAGGTCCAAGTGACATTGCGCCCATTAATATATAGTTACGGTGACAGTAGCAGTGGTGCCATAGACTCCCCAGCATCGTAGTAGAATTCCTCGCTGTATTTCCCTCACTCCAGCGGCAGTAAACTGTGTCCTCTGACACCTGCACCGTAGCCCATATTTGCAGTCAGAGTAGAGGCGGAGGCATAACTGGAAAAGGCCAGGATATACAGGAAGATTTCAGTTAGATTACATCATGGTCAGGCAGAGATTCCGAAATCATATACTGGATTTTGAGGCGTACCCAAGAGCAGATATAACACAGAACACAATTTAATAGTGATAAAGAGCAGGCTGAAGTTTAAGATTCTAGTCAGGAAAAAACAATGTGCAAAGAAGTGGGATACGGAAGTGCTAACGAATGAAGAGATATGCTTGAAGTTATCTGATGCTATAGATACTGCGATAAAGAATAGTTCAGTAGGGAGCTCGGTTGACGGTGGATGGACATCTCTGAAAAGGGCAGTCACAGATGTTGGAAAGAAAAACATAGGTACAGAGAAAGTAACTGCGAAGAAACCATGGATAAAAAAAGAAACATTTCAGCTATCGATTAAAGAAAGTAGTACAAAAATTTTCAGGGGAATTCTGGAATACAGAAATACAAGTCGCTTAGGAACGAAATAAATGGGAAATGGAGGGAAGCTAAGCCGAGCTGGCAGGATGAAAAATTTAAAAAAATCAAAAAGGAAATGATTGTCAGAAGGACTGAATCAGTATACAGAAAAGTCGAAACATACTTTGTGAAATTAAAGGCAAGGGTGGCAACATTAAGAGTCCAATAAGAATTCCTCTGATAAATGCTGAGGAGAAAGCGGGTGGGTGGAAAAAGTACATTGAAGGCCTCTATGAGCGGAGAAACTTGTCTGATGGCGTGACAGAAGAAGAAACGGGAGTCGACGGGGAAGAGGTAGGGGGTGCAGTGGTAGAATTTAAAAGAGCGTTGAAAGGTTTATGATCGAATAAGGCAAAAGGGATAGAAAACATTCCATCAGAATTTCTGAAATAATTGGGGCGAGTGGCAACAAACTGTCTGTTCTTGTTGGTGTGTAGAACATAAGAATCTGGCGACATGCCATCAGACTTTCGGAAAAACATCATCCACGCAGTTCCGAAGTTTGCAAGAGCCGAAAGGTGCAAGAATTATCTCACAATCAGCTTGACAACTCATGGATCCAAGTCGCTGACAAGAGTAATATACAGCAGAATGAAAAAGAAAATTGAGGATGTGTTAGATGACGATTAGTTTCGCTTTACGAAAGGTAAAGGCAGTGGAGAAGCAGTTCTGACTTTGCGGTTGATAATGGAAGCAACAGTAAAGAAAAATCGAGACACTTTCATAGGATTTGACGACTTGCAAAAAGCGTTCGACGCTATCAGATGGTGCAAGATGTTCGAAATTCTGAGAAAATAGGGGTAAGCTCTAGGTAAATAAGGGTAATGTACAATATGTATGAACCGTGAATTTACTTTCAGAACTTTTTCTTAAGAATTTACTTTATTTTCTAGCGATTCATTAAGAACATGAACACATTTAATCACACTATGTGAGCGTGGAAGTAGTTGCCAGGGAGTAACTGATGAAATCAAAATGAAATTGCTTTTAACAAATGGGAATTTTATTCCTAAAAGCTTTTTTTTTAGAAACAGATTTAAAATTATAAGCAGAAAGCACCCTCTAAATATCAAGTTACAATTTATTCATAGGCAGAAAGAAACAAATTTTTGAGTGTATGAGCTTTCGGGCTGAGAACTTTGCCGCTCCCTTTTGACACGGCCGTAGTCACGACCGCTCACAACATTCTCTGAAAGACTACACAGGTGCAAATCTGCAACACACCAGATCACTTTAAAGTAAAAGTTTTAACAATTCACACAGGCACACAAACTATGCACCCCGTAGGAGGGATGGAAATGGTACAAAACACTAAAATTAAAAGATTAACTTGCCACCGAAGGTGCAACTTCATTTTAACTTCGAAGAAAAGTCTTGTGATGGAAGGGTTGCAACTTTATTTACTAAAATGACCATTTAAATAAAAGCCCATGAAATGTAATCTTACATAAAATTATACAAGGTTGGCCAAACATGCTCTACAGTACACATACCGCCTCTCAAGATGATAGGCAAGATAAAAACATATTTCAGGAATTAGGCCGTTACACTTCAAGCAATAAATTCGTTAACACACCGAATCCGACAAACATGGCAGAGGCAGCTATTAACGTACGACAGATTGATAGGGAGATTACCGAACAACCCGAACCGCAGGTTGCTCTAACCCGTCCCTACTCCACAAGGGAAAAACGGACCACCGAATTCATAAATAACCACCTTCCCGCAGGTGGGCTAACGGAGAAGAATGGTGGGACGACCCCAAAACAAAGCGGCTGGTGACCTCACCAAGAAAACAAGTAGAATTTAACGAGTAAATGAAACAACATATCACCAATCACTTAACTTCTAATAAACTGCCATTTCTGGCGAAGACCTGGCGCAGCACCCCCAAAACGCTCTCCCGAACCGTCTGATGCCAGCTGCTTCAACGGACGCAGGAAGGCGCGCCGATCACCCGTCTCACGACGTCGCAGCTCGCACCGGCCAGACCGATGTCGTGGGTCGACTCCTGTTGCTCTCGTGTCAACCACGAAGGCACTACCCCTCGCTATACGCCGCGGCCCACTGGACTCACGTGGCGACCTCACATGCGCAGACGCTCAAGGCGGACAAGTCATCTTGTGTCTCACAAGGGGAGGCCGCCAATTGTGAAATTCAGATTCAGTTCATACTGCGCATAATAAAAGCTCATGGCCAGAGGTGTAATGTGGCAAAGCACCAAGATGCACTTCTCAGCCGTTGTCGAGAAAATCGACAGTTAAAATAAACCGTTGCGGTGAAATACTCTGAACGATTAATAATTATCTACAGCGTCGTGGCGCAGCGGTAAGCGCCCGGGTTCGTAATCCGAAGGTCGCCGGATCGAATCTCGCGCCATGGAACTTTTTTTTTTAGTATTTGTTTTTTGTAATTCAAATGTGTGTACAGACACACACACACACACACACACACACACACACATATATATATATATATATATATATATATATATAATTCCCGGCGGGCAACAATTATGAATATAGTAAGTTGTTGAAAGTCGTTTGTCGTGGAAAAACTGACGACTTCGAACATCATTATGTTTTCCGCAAACAAAGTTGTATTTCAGAAATGTTATTAATTGTCTTCATAATGTTAACCACGTATAGTTAACGGAAGACGTAGAAACGATATTCCGAAACGAATACGTATAGCGTAAGTCGAACGTTCGAATTAGAATAGAAACCCCACGAACAAAAATTTGCTGTGGCAGGTATGAAATATAAACTCCGTTACACGCTCGTTACACTTGAAGGACAGATGTTGAATGGGACGAAACGAGCCGCCGCATAACAGCGTAGTTGCCTGATAACTTCGAAAGAAGGTAGATGCGGTCCCTAGCGCAACTTATAACATCGTCGAAAATCAGTGCGGACGTGAGAGCTTTGGTACACCATGTTAAACAAACGGAAAAATGGAGGCGGTACAATTGGAGAGCGATCCGCCTTCACCAACATGCATAAACAATTCATTAATAGTTTATATATATATATATATATATATATATATATATATATATATATTTGAATTACAAAAAACTAATAATAAGAAATATGTTGCATGGTGCGAGATTCGATCCGGCGACCTTCGGATTACGAACCCGAGCGCTTACCGCTGCGCCACGGCGCTGTATAAAATTATTAATCGTAGAGAGTATTTGACCGCAACGGTTTCTTTTAACAGTCGATTTTCTCGACAACGGCTGAGGAGTGCATCTTGGTGCTTTGCCACATTACACCTCTGGCCATGAGCTTTTATTATGCGCTGTATGAATCGAATCTGAATTTCACAATTGGCGGCCTCCCCTTGTCAGTGCGCGACCGACCGACCGATCGATCCAACCGCCAACGACCGTTGCCTGAGCAACTCGAGCAGACTGGCGGCCTAACGTGCAGACTCAGATGCAGGAACTAAGCCCCCGACCGGGCGACCACTCGTTGAGTTCTCTCACTGCGCCACAAATTCGGACGAGAGACAGACCAGCAAGCTGGGGACAAGAGACTGACCCCAGACTGACTCCAGACTCACCCAGACTGCCCAACTGGCGAGCTCATAGCACCCTTTAAATGCACGTGAACAGGCAACCTTTCCCCTTTCCCACCAGAGGGAGACACCAAAGTTGGGATTGCCACAGCAGCGCCACCGCCAGAAACGGAGGGCGAATGCTTCACACTACGCGATGCGGCGCGCTCTTCAAAACAGCAATTTTTTCCACGACTTGATGTACAAGAGCCAAGAGGGAACAATAAGACTGGAAGACCAAGAACGAAGTGCTCGTATTAAAAAGGGTGTAAGACAGGGATGTAGTCTGTAGCCCCTACTGTTCAATCTATCCACCGAAGAAGCAGTTACAGAAATTTTAAAAAAATGGTTCAAGAGTGGAATTAAAAGCCAAGGTAAAAAGATATCACTGATAAGATTTGCTGATGACACTGCTATCCTCAGTGAAAGTGAAGAAGAACTACACATCTACTGTAGGGAATATACAGTCAAATGCGTACATAATATGAATTTAGAGTAAATCGAAGAAAGACGAAAGTAGTGAAAAAACTGTTCATATGTGTGTGAAATCTTATGGGACTTAACTGCTAAGGTCATCAGTCCCTAAGCTTACGCACTACTTAACCTAAATTATCCTAAGGACAAACACACATACCCATGCCCGAGGGAGGACTCGAACCTCCGCCGGGACCAGCCACACAAAAAGTAGTGAAAAGTAGCAGAAATGAGAACAGCGAGAAACTTAACGTTAGGATTGGTGATCATGAAGTAGATAACGTTAAGGAATTCTGCTACCTAGGCAGCAAACTAACCCATGACGTACGGAGCAAGGAGGACATAACAAGCAGGCTCGCACTGGCAAAAAGGGAATTCCTGTCCAAGGTAAGTCCACTAATATCAAACAGAGGCCTTAATTTGAGGCAGAAATTCCTGAGAACGTACGTTTGGAGCACAGCAGCAATGAAACATGGACTATGGGATAACCGGAACAGAAAATCAGAGAAGCCTTTGTGAAGTGGTGCTACAGACGAATGTTGGAAATTAGGTAGACTGATGAGTTAAGGAATGAGGAGGTTCTTCGCAGAATCGGCGAGGAAAGGAATATACGGAAAACACTGACAAGAAGAAGGGACAGGAGGGCTGGACATCGTGGAATAAGACATCGTGGAATAACTTCCATGGTACTGGAGGGAGCTGTAGAGGGTAAAAACTGTAAAGAACGACAGAGATTGGATTATATCTAGCAAACAATTGAGGATTTAGATTGCAAGTGCTATTCTGAGATGAAGAGGTTGGCACAAGAGAGAAATTCATGGCGGGCTGCAAACCAGTCAGAAGACTGATGACTAAAAAAATTAAAAAAATGTAAATGTCGTGTGACTAGGGCCTCCCGTCCGATAGACCATTCGCCGGGTGCAAGTCTTTCGATTTCACGCCACTTCGGCGACTTGCACGTCGATGGGGATGAAATGATGATGATTAGGACCACAAAAACACCCAGTCCCTGAACGGAGAAAATCTCCGACCCAGCCGGGAATCGAACCCGGGCCCTAATAAATAATAAACTAAAATAAAATAAAAGGTTGGGGCGTGATACAGTCTAATTAGAAGCGGGGGCAAACGAAACCTCTTTTGTCCCACAATTTCATTTATTATTTTATTTTTTTTCATGTTACATATTCTGTGTAGGCATTGAATCTCCAGCGTTTGTCCAGGTTTGCAACTAAGTACCGATTGTCGGCGGTATACCTGCGAATCACCGCCTCATTTGTTTTGACGATGGATCCCTAATAAGTCTTCCTTCAAGTAGCATATATGTCGATTTTTGTGGCGCTACCTTGAGTCCCACCTGCGAGCACCACCCATGCATGATTCGAAAGAGTGTGTCACAATTATTTTACAGCGAACCTCGACGGTTGGCGAGAACTAAAAGTAGCAAGTCATCAGCGTGTGCTACAACATCTAACAATTCTTGACTGTTTTTAGTCTACACAGAAGCGGTTCTAAGTTATCATCCCAGAATTCGGTAACGGAAACAGAGATAACGCTCAACATCATGATGTAGCGGAAAGCGCAACACCGAGGCTGTTGAAATAAACAAACTGGTTCATGTTCATCGTGCTTTGGATGAATGGGCCCAAGTTGTAGACAGAGCAAGGTGGCACATTGGACTCGCATTCGGGAGAACGACGGTTAAAACCGCGTCCGGCCATCCAGATTTAGGTTTTGCGTGATTTCTCTAACTCACACCAGCCAAATGCTGGGACGGTTCCTTCGAAAGGGCACGGCCGATTTCCTCCCCATCTCTGACACAATCATAGCTTGTGCTCGGTCTCTAATGACCTCGATGTCGACGGGGCGTAAATCTATTCTTCCGTCCTTCCTTCCTTCTCAAGTCGTAGTGCGAGAAACATCCCTGAAATATCAAAGAACCGCCTCCAGGCTGAACAACGCCCTCTAAATACTGTGGAATCGACGGCTTGCATCATTTGAAAAGATGCAAAATCGTCGCTCGTCGGCCCACTCTACACGCCATTAGTCAGCTGCTATCCAGTTTCTGTGTTGTGTGGCCCTCTGAAGTCGCGCAACCTCACGTGTCGCTGTCAGCAGTTGCTAGTGCATACAGCTCTCTTCACAATGTTCGCTGGGAAAATAATTCAGATGGACCGGCGTTCACTGACACACTTGTCAAATTCGAAACCGACTGTCGTTGACAAGATGTGACACTCACCTCCGGTGTTCGTCGATTTGGATCCCTTTACGACCACTGTTCTTATGCCGTGTTCTGTGGCTGCGAATTTTACACCACTGCGTGTAGACACATTGGACTGTCCGCATTGATACACCAATAAATCGGGTAACTTCATTCACGATGTGACCATGGGCAAGTTCAAACACCATAGCTTCTTTTTGCCGTTCTGTCACGTCTCCATGCTAACCCATCTTTTTACTTTGATTCCGAACAACAGAATGGGATATACTCATCTCTTCAGTCAAGCCCAGCCCTAGCGGTGTAGGGTCACATGCTCTCCTGTTACCACTTTTACCTCATCTAAAGCGCTCCAAAGTGACCAACATGCTCTTTTTAGCGAGTGACTAGTATATTGTCAGGGGAGCGTATGAGGATATGTGGGTGATAGACGGTCCACGGAAATTGTTTGCCGGATTCCAAGAGACAAAAAAAGAGACAGAGGCGGTGGCTTAATAGAAGGTGTGGATTTGAAAAACATCCTGCAGCAACATGAAAGCTTGTAGCTAAAATGTAACGAAAAATTTATCCAGTAGTGTGTCAAATTGTTGATGCTGATGACGGGGATTATTATTCTTATCAAACTTATCAATTCGTCGAATGTATAGGCCTACTGTATCACAGTTAGAGATGAATCACGTACGTATACTTTGTTTTTTTTTTTCTGTTTCGTACGCAGCTCGTGGTCGTGCGGTAGCGTTCTCGCTTCCCACGCCCGGGTTCCCGGGTTCGATTCCCGGCGGTGTCAGGGATTTTCTCTGCCTCGTGATGACTGGGTGTTGTATACTGTCCTTAGGTTAGTTAGGTTTAAGTAGTTCTAAGTTCTAGGGGACTGATGATCATAGATGTTAAGTCCCATAGTGCTCAGAGCCATCTTTTTTTTCTGTTTCAAAAATGGCTCTGAGCACTATGGGACTGAACTTCTGAGGTCATCAGTCCCCTAGAACTTAGAACTACTTAAACATAACTAACCTAAGGACATCACACACATCCATGCCCGAGGCAGAATTCGAACCTGCGACCGTAGCGGTCGCGCGGTTCTTTGTGTTTCCTTCGTGTGCTTCACTGCCCCTCCGGCAAAAAAACTTCGCTGCAGCCCTCCCAGAAGACAACCAGATGTGTGGAGCAGAGCTGTCGCCACATAGTTAGAGAGGGAGGCGTGTCAGTGGGATAGCTGTCGCATTCCAGGCCGTAATCTGTGACGCTGTGTGTGCTGGGCAAACACGTCACGCCGCACGGGGCGACTCCAAAAATAGCCAGCCCTGCGCCTGGCTACGACCCGACCGCCACATGAAGGCGCCGCGACACACCTTGCATCTGCTACTGAAAGTCAGCGGGCGACAAAGTGCAACCCGGCTTGTTTGGCGCCAGCATCGAATCTTTCACCTACTGTCTCTCTCAAATGTGAGTTGAGGGATCTTAGTAAGGGTGGGTGGCTTTACCCGTCAGTGGTTCTTCCTTTTGGTGGCTCTTACTGTGGCAGGCTCTTACCAAGGAGGCTCTTACTGTGGGAGGTCCTTACTTGGGGAAGCTCTTACCGTAGGTAGCTTTTACCATGGGGCTCTCACTGTGGATTATTCTTACTGTGGGAGGGTCTTGCTGCAGCGATGTCTTACTGTGGATTGCTCTTACCATGAGAGCTCTTACTGTTGGAGGCTTTTACTGTGGCAGGCTCTTACTGTTGGAGGCTCTTACTGTAGTAGCCTCTTACTGTGGTAGCCTCTTATTTTGGGAGGCTCTTACCATGCGAGGGGTGGTTCTTACTGTGGGATGCTCTTTACCATGAGAAACTCTTACTGTGGGTAGGTCTTACTCTGGGAAGCTCTTACAAAGGATACTAGGAAAGTTTTGCAATACAGCTTTAATTATTTAATTTTTTCGAAGTAGTTTCCGCCGCATTGAATACACCTCTATACCTCCGAAACCGATCCATAAACCAACACTCCCAATTTTCTGTATGGAGTAAGGCATACTCGTTGTCCCAAGCCAACAGGAGATTCCCACCATTTGAAATCTGCACTCCTTTCAGCTTCATTTTCACACGCGGGAACAGTGCAAAGTCACAATGAGCAAGGTCTGGAATGTAAGGAGGCTGCTCGAGAAGTTTCAGTCCTGTGCCCCGCAAATATTCGGTGCATGTTTTGACGTGGTGAGCTGGGGCGTTGCCGTGGTGGAGCAACCAAGTGTCCATTCTTGACTTCGGTCGCAGGTTCTTCAAAGATTGGATGACTTTGGGTAGGCACTGCTCAGCGTACCACTTTTGGCTGTGACTGTTATCTGTGTCCAAAACAATACGCTCCACAATTCCACTTGATTTGAAAAAAACAGCTGTCATTTTCTTCTATACTGATCGGGATTTTCTGGCAGCTTCGGTTGTGTCGTCATCTTCAAAGACCCAAACTTTGTTTTGAGACTTAGTCGGCACGTCATGATAGTACAGCCACGTCTCGTCGCCTGTCACGATGTTATTCACGTACTGAAATTGTCCCTTAAAAGACATTTTTAACATCTCCCGACGCCAAGTCACACGTCATATCATCTGCTCTTCCGTCAATTTATGCGGCACCCAGAGACAACAAAGTTCCCTTACTTGCAAATGATCATGCTGAATCAAACGAATTGCTGGTGCATTTAGCCCTAAGGTGTCCTCTATCTGCTTATAGGTCACTCACCTGTCTTCGTCTAGCATTTTCCCCACAGCATTAGTGTTTTCTTCCGTAACTGATGATCGTGGTTTTCCCGTCTCTCAGCGCCCTCCAGAGGGAAATTTTCTCTTTGGAATTCTCTGTACCAATTGAATATAGTTGTACAATGTGGACACATATTATCGATTGCAAGAGTCATTTTTTTAAGGACTGGCCTAAGTTTAAACTATGCGCGAAGTTGTACGGCAAAACTTCCCGAATGTCACTTCGTGACCACGACGCCATAGCAAGCACTTCAAACTAACCCTGCTAGTGAACGACTGCGCCCACAGACTTGGCACAGCGGCTACAATGCAAGTATGAAGTATTCTCTATACGCAACAACAATCATCCTCCTGTGACTTATTGTGCGTCGTATTGCAAAACTTTCCTAGTAGCCTTTGCATCGTGTGAGGCTCCTACTACAGAAGGCTCTTACTGTAAGAGGCTCTTAGCATGGGAGGCTCTTAGCATGGGAGGCTCTTAGCATGGGAGGCTCTTAATTTGGGTTAATGTTACTGTGCGAGGCCGTTATCCTCAGAGGCTCTTTCCACTGTGGCTGGTTTTCGTCGTGGGCCGTATGGTTCTAGTGTGGTATGCAGGACGTCAGTACACAATGTGATGTCTAAGCATGACAATACAGGATGGTCAACGACTCTTCCACCAGATCAGTTCCATGGTTGAGTCTTATCATCACCCATCAGACGGAACCTAAGTCCATATGCGCCATGGAAAAGCCCAACATACCGTTGCAGAGTACCATCAAAGGACTGCAACATGTTCCTTGATATCTCCTCAAAATGACATGGGCAGTTCTTTCCACTATTTCACACGCATTGTACTACGTTTGCTTGCGTGTAGGGTCAGCTGCCTTTCTTTGAACCATTCGTTGATCACCGCTAATCATGCAGCGTCTTTCAATACGTTCTATTGGCGACAGAGTCCTGTACACAGCAGCGTCGCTTAATGTCAGATACTATCGGACTTATTACATTTCCTAAACGTTCATCCGACGTTATTTTCACTTCTGACCCTTAGCCGTTCCCATCCCACGAAAGAGATCATTTAATGAAATCCATTTAATGTTTCCGTCATTGTCTACCAGATGCTTCTTGTTAACACTTCCATATTCCATTTACTACTCACTGGTCTAATCGTGACTTCTCAGTCAGTGGCTTTGAATGTTGATTGCAGAATACTCCCTTGTAATTAGCTATCTATACTGTGTAATGATGAATTTTCGACACACCATGATGGTCTCACTACCAGTACAAAAGGCTCTGAAAACTTTGATGCTCCCTTCATTTATACATATGGCTCACTGCAAGCATCTGCATGAATCTGGTAATCATCTCATTCCAGATCCATGAAGCTACCGTCATTTATCTTCCACTGCGGTCTCAGTCATCAATGGCTGTGGGGACACCTCTCTTTGTCATTCATGTACCCAGCCACCTGAGATTGGGCAGCCACGATGGACGGACTCACATTTGACATGAGTCAGACCTAGAATCTACTTTGGCTGTACTGCTATACTTTCCGCACCTCTTCCCTGATCGACTCCAGGTGAATTCAAAATGAATGCAACGATTGCAATCTACACTCCTGGAAATTGAAATAAGAACACCGTGAATTCATTGTCCCAGGAAGGGGAAACTTTATTGACACATTCCTGGGGTCAGATACATCACATGATCACACTGACAGAACCACAGGCACATAGACACAGGCAACAGAGCATGCACAATGTCGGCACTAGTACAGTGTATATCCACCTTTCGCAGCAATGCAGGCTGCTATTCTCCCATGGAGACGATCGTAGAGATGCTGGATGTAGTCCTGTGGAACGGCTTGCCATGCCATTTCCACCTGGCGCCTCAGTTGGACCAGCGTTCGTGCTGGACGTGCAGACCGCGTGAGGCGACGCTTCATCCAGTCCCAAACATGCTCAATGGGGGACAGATCCGGAGATCTTGCTGGCCAGGGTAGTTGACTTACACCTTCTAGAGCACGTTGGGTGGCACGGGATACATGCGGACGTGCATTGTCCTGTTGGAACAGCAAGTTCCCTTGTCGGTCTAGGAATGGTAGAACGATGGGTTCGATGACGGTTTGGATGTACCGTGCACTATTCAGTGTTCCCTCGACGATCACCAGTGGTGTACGGCCAGTGTAGGAGATCGCTCCCCACACCATGATGCCGGGTGTTGGCCCTGTGTGCCTCGGTCGTATGCAGTCCTGATTGAGGCGCTCACCTGCACGGCGCCAAACACGCATACGACCATCATTGGCACCAAGGCAGAAGCGACTCTCATCGCTGAAGACGACACGTCTCCATTCGTCCCTCCATTCACGCCTGTCGCGACACCACTGGAGGCGGGCTGCACGATGTTGGGGCGTGAGCGGAAGACGGCCTAACGGTGTGCGGGACCGTAGCCCAGCTTCACGGAGACGGTTGCGAATGGTCCTCGCCGATACCCCAGGAGCAACAGTGTCCCTAATTTGCTGGGAAGTGGCGGTGCGGTCCCCTACGGCACTGCGTAGGATCCTACGGTCTTGGCGTGCATCCGTGCGTTGCTGCGGTCCGGTCCCAGGTCGACGGGCACGTGCACCTTCCGCCGACCACTGGCGACAACATCGATGTACTGTGGAGACCTCACGCCCCACGTGTTGAGCAATTCGGCGGTACGTCCACCCGGCCTCCCGCATGCCCACTATACGCCCTCGCTCAAAGTCCGTCAACTGCACATACGGTTCACGTCCACGCTGTCGCGGCATGCTACCAGTGTTAAAGACTGCGATGGAGCTCCGTATGCCACGGAAAACTGGCTGACACTGACGGCGGCGGTGCACAAATGCTGCGCAGCTAGCGCCATTCGTCGGCCAACACCGCGGTTCCTGGTGTGTCCGCTGTGCCGTGCGTGTGATCATTGCTTGTACAGCCCTCTCTCAGTGTCCGGAGCAAGTATGGTGGGTCTGACACACCGGTGTCAATGTGTTCTTTTTTCCATTTCCAGGAGTGTATTATAACCATGTAATGCTCATAATAAAAAGGTATAATGAAATTGTCAAGAAATAAAGTTAATAAAACCATACTACAAAACACGAAAGTCATCAGGCCTCATTTTACCTTTTCCTTATTTTTAATACTTGACAAATGCGTTATACATTGCATGTCTTGCTTTTATTGTTTGCTTCGCACTAGGCCTATTTTGCTTAATGCCATGCGTAAGTAAGGTGGTTTTGGTGGTATTAGTAGCGGGTGGCATTTGGGAGGAAACGTGAGAGTACGTCTGTTTGTCAGCTATGATTTCTTCGATGGTCTGTCAGACGGTATTAGCTCCGGTGGCGGCCACTCCCTGACCTATATGTGTATACAAGAGTCTCATCGCGGTTCGCGAGGCAGTTTGTTGACTGGTCTTGCTTCACATTCGACTGTCGATCTTTTTTTGTTATGTTGGTACATATGTCCCGAACATATGTTCACAGTTTCATGTCTACAGCATACTTCATTTGTTTTGCACAGATAAAAAGGTTAGATGTGTTTTAGTGCACTCGGCGATTTTCGAGTGTTATAAAAATGGAGCAAAGAATTTGCGTCAAATTTTATGTGAAAAATGGAATCAAGTGGTGTAAAACACTCGAAATCTTGGCAGTGACAGTGACGGCGACGAACCTCGCTCTGGACGCCCCAGCACATCAACAACAGATGATTACGTCGAAGCTGTGAAGAAAATTATTCTAGAAAATCGTCTAATTACCGCAAGAGAAGTTGCTGAGGATGTCGGCATATCGGTTGGCTCGTGTCATGTAATTTTTTCGGATGTTTTGGGCATGAGACGTGTGCCAACGAAGTTTGTTCCAAAACTTCTCAATTTTGATCAGAAGAACCGTCGCATGAGCTCTTGAATGACGTCACTGATGATCCTGATTTGCTCAAAAGAGTCATAACTGCCCAAACGTCCCAATGGAAGCATCCTGAGCCAAGACCGAAAAAAGCACGCCAAGTTCAATCAAATGTCAAAGCTTTGCTTACTGTTTTTTTTTCCAATTACCGTGGCGTAGTGCATCATAAATTTTTGCCTCAGGGTCATACGGTCAATAAGGAGTATTACTTTGACGTTATGCGCCGTTTGCTAGAACCAATACGCAGAAAACGTCCGGAATTGTGGAAAAACAATTCATGGCTTTTGCATCACGACAAAGCATCTGAGAGATTTTTTGGCCAAAAACAATGCCTCAGCCACCATATTCACCGGATTTGGCTCCCTGTGACTTTTTCCTGTTCCCAAAACTGAAGAGACCTATGAAAGGAAGAAGATTTTCAACGATTAAGGAAATAAAAATTGCATCGCTGGAAATACTCAAGGCTGAACCAAAAAGTGCTTATGAGAATTGCTTCGATGATTGGAAGAGGCGTTGGCACGAGTGTATTATATCTGAGGGGGATTACTTTGAAGGGGCAATATGAATATTAATGAATAAATAAATATTTTTTCATAAAAATATAAAGTCCCTTACTTTTTGAACACACCTCGTAGACGTTCCCAGTATAGTG
This sequence comes from Schistocerca piceifrons, assembly GCF_021461385.2. NCBI lineage: Eukaryota > Metazoa > Arthropoda > Insecta > Orthoptera > Acrididae > Schistocerca > Schistocerca piceifrons. The sequence goes on along the minus strand of NC_060139.1, from coordinate 313,796,429 downwards.
CTGTCGAAATGTACTCGGGCGTCCATGATGGTAACTGCGTTGAAATGCCGCGACGTTTCGATGATTGTAACTCTCATACTCTTTTCTGGTGAGGTGTCGAGATAACCCGGGCGTCCCATATGTATTTATCCGAGCAGTGCTCCCCCCCCCCCCCTTCGCGGCCACGACCATTCCTCCTTTCCCCCTTACATAACCCCGGCGCGGTGCTCGGCGTCCCAGAACGTGCCACTATTTTACAGGAAGAATCGTGTAAGATTGCCTTGAAAACCGTACAGGACCTGTATTTACCCATTCCGAGAGGAGAGGAAGCTGTTTGGCTACTAACAGTTTTCAAAAATGGTTCAAATGGCTCTAAGCACTATTAGACTTAACATCTGAGGTCGTCTGTCCCCTAGACTTAGAACTACTTAAACCTAACTAACCTAAGAACATCACACACATCCATGCCCGAGGCAGGATTCAAACCTGCGACCGTAGCAGCAGCGCGGTTCCGGACTGAAGCGCCTAGAACCGTTCGACCACAGCGGCCGGCACCAACAGTTTTCCTAGACCGTATTAGACATGTGTTGTTATTGTTGTGTTTTCATATACGCGACTAGTCACATTAAGGTGTCCACTTCCAAAGGCGTGAATAACCGTCTTTCGCAGCGCGGACGTGCAGGAAGAGAGTGGACGAGTTCTGGGAGATATAGACAGCGATGTGGAGTCGTGCCGACCCCAGCGCCGTGGCCAGGTGCGTTAGGTTTCACGGTTGAGACTCCGTGGCGTGTACAGGCTGGCCGAAATGGTCCCATAGATCCTCGACTGGGTCCTAATCCGGTGAGTTTGGATGCCAGGGGAGTACAGTAAAATCCTAGTGTGTACGAATCGCGCACATACACTGCGAGCTGTGTCACACATTGCGCTGTCCTGCTGGTAGGTGCCATGGTGGCGAGGGAAAAAACAAACTACGTGTAGGAGAGGACATGGTCCCCAAGGTATTTACTAGCGATTCATCAAGAACATTAACACATTTAATCACACTATCTAAGCGTGGAAGTAGTTGCCGGTGGGTAACTGATGAAAACATATCAAATTTCTTTCAACAAATGGAAATTTTATTCCTAAAAGCCTCTTTTTAAAGAGATTTAAAATTATAATCAGAAAGCACCCTCTAAATATCAAGTTACAATTTATTCAGAGGCAGAAAGAACAAATTTTTGATAGTATGAGTTTTCCGGCTGAGAACCTTGCCGCTCCCTTTTGACACGGCCGTAGTCACGACCGCTCATAACCACCTCTGAAAGACTACATTGGTGCAAATCTGCAACACACCAGATTACTTTAAACTAAAAATTTTTAACAACTCACACAAGCACATAAACTATGCACCCCGTAGAAGGAATGGGAATGGTACAAAACACTAAAATTAAAAGATTAACTTGCCACCGAAGGTGGAACTTGATTTTAACTCCTAAGAAAAGTCTTACGGTGGAAGGGTGGCAACTTTATATACTAAAATGACCATTTAAATAAAAGCCCATGAAACGCAATCTTATATAAAATTATACAGGGTTGGCCAAACGAGTTAACATGCTCTACAGTACACATACACCGCCTCTCAAGATGATAGGCAAGATAAAAACATATTTCAGGAATTCGGCCGTTACACTTCAAGCAATAAATTCGTTAACACCGAATCCGACAAACATGACAGAGGCAGCTATTAACGTACGGCAGACCGACACACAGACAGAGAGACACTAATTGCCTAACAAATGCGGACGAGAGACAGACCAGCAACTGGTGACGAGTGAGTGACCCAGAAAACAAGTAGAATTTAACAAGTAAATGAAACAACATATCACGAATCACTGAACTTCTAATAAACTGCGATTTTTTGAGAAGACCTGGTGCAGCACGCCCAAAACGCTCTCCCGAACCGCCCGCTGCCAGCCGCTTCAACGGACGCAGGAAGGCGCGCCGCCCTCCCGTCTCACGTCATCTCAGCTCGCACCGGCCACACCGATGTCGTGGGTTGACTCCTGTTGCTCTCGTATGGGCCGCGAAGCCACTACCCCTCGCTATACGGCGCGGCCCACTGGACTCACGTGGCGACTTCACATGCGCCGACGCTCAAGGCGGACAAGTCATCTTGTGTCTCAGTGCGCGACCGACCAACCGATCGATCCAACCGCCAACGACCGTTGCCTGAGCAACTCGAGCAGACTGGCGGCCTAACGTGCAGACTCAGATGCAGGAACTAAGCCCCCGACCGGGCGACCACTCGTTGAGTTCTCTCACTGCGCCACAAATTCGGACGAGAGACAGACCAGCAAGCTGGGGACGAGAGACTGACCCCAGACTGACTCCAGACTCACCCAGACTGCCCAACTGGCGAGCTCATAGCACCCTTTAAATGCACGTGAACAGGCAACCTTTCCCCTTTCCCACCAGAGGGAGACACCAAAGCTGCGATTACCACAGCGGCGCCATCGCCAGAAACGGAGGGCGACTGCTTCACACCAAGCACTGCAGCGCGCTCTTCAAATCAGCAATTTTTACCACGGCTCATACATACTTGTTTTGATTCATTGGCCCTTCCAGAACGTCGAGGTCACGCACGAAAGCATTCCCCAAACATCAACGCTCCGTCCTCGTGACTCGACGCTTCCGACGATAGCTGGAGGGCCGTACGTGCCTATAGTCATGTGCTCGTTGGATCATAAAACGTCATCCATCTGAAAAGGCCACCTGTCTCCTCTCAGTGGACGTCCAGTTGCAGTATCGACGTGCCAGTTTCAGCCGTTGTCACTGATGGACAGTAGTCAGCATGGGTGCATGAACCAGGCACCTGCTGTAGAGTCTCATACGCAGTAACGTTCGCTGAACGATCGTTGAGCAGATACTGTTGGTAGCCCCTTGGTTCTCTGCAGCCATCGTTCACACTTGTCATCTACGGCCCGCGGTGCCACACAGCTGCCTCGGCACCGGTTTTGGAAATCAGAATTCTGACATGCACGGCGGCACGCGAACCGTTTACGAACTTTGCCGTCCCGGAAATGCCTCCACGCTTTTCCCGAAAGCAAATGATGGGGCCCTTTTGGACTTCAGATACATCCCCCCATTACGACAATGGCTGCAGTGTTTTCCGCGCCCCTACGAAACGGTTTATATACCCTCCGATGCTACTGATCCCGTCTGCCACGTTCACGTCGAACGTAAGCTGCGGCTATACTAGTGTGACTAGACGTACATTACTGGTCATTAAAATTGCTACACCAAGAAGAAATGCAGATGATAAACGGGTATTCATTGGACAAATCTATTATACTAGAACTGACATGTGATTATATTTTCACGCAATTTGGGTGCACAGATCCTGAGAAATCAGTACCCAGAACAACCACCTCTGTCCATAATAACGGCCTTGATACGCCTGGGCATTGACTCAAACAGAGCTTGGATGGCGTGTACAGGTACAGCTGCCCATGCACCTTCAACACGATACCACAGTTCATCAGGAGTAGTGACTGGCGTATTGTGACGAGCCAGTTGCTCGGCCACCATTGAGCAGACGTTTTCAATTGGTGAGAGATCTGGAGAATGTGCTGCCCAGGACAGCAGTCGAACATTTTCTGTATCCAGAAAGGCCCGTACAGGACCTGTAACATGCGGTGGTGCATTATCCTGCTGAAATGTAGGGTTTTGCAGGGATCGAATGAAGGGTAGAGCCACGGGTCGTAACACATGTCAAATGTAACGTCCACTGTTCAAAGTGCCGTCAATGCGAACAAGAGGTGACCGAGACGTGTAACCAATGGCATGCCATACCATCACGCCGGGTGATACGCCAGTATGGCGATGACGAATACACGCTTCCAATGTGGGTTCACCGCGATGACGCCAAACACGGATGCGACCATCATGATGCTGTAAACAGAACCTGGATTCATCCAGCAAAATGACGTTTTGCCATTCGTGCACCCAGGTTCGTCGTCGAGTACACCATCGCAGGCGCTCCTGTCTGTGATGCACCGTCAAGGGTAACCGCAGCCATGGTCTCCGAGGTGGTAGTCCATGCTGCTGCAAACGTCGACGAACTGTTAGTGCAGATGGTTGTTGTCTTGCAAACGTCCCCATCTGTTGACTCAGGGATCGAGACGTGGCTGCACGATCCGTTACAGCCATGCGGATAAGATGCCTGTCATCTCGACTGCTAGTGATACGATGCCGTTGGGATCCAGCACGGCGTTCCGTATTACCTTCCTGAACCGACCGATTCCATATTCTGCTAACAGTCATTGGATCTCGACCAACGCGAGCAGCAATGTCGCGATACGATAAACCGCAATCGCGATAGGCTACAATCCGACCTTAATCAAAGTCGGAAACGTGATGGTAAGCATTTCTCCTCCTTACACGAAGCATCACAACAACGTTTCACCAGGCAACGCCGGTCAACTGCTGTTCGTGTATGAGAATTCGGTTGGAAACTTTCCTCATGTCAGCGCGTTGCAGGTGTCGCCACCGGCGCCAACCTTGTGTGAATGCTCTGAAAAGCTAATCATTTGCATATCAAAGCATCTTCTTCCCGTCGGTTAAATTTCGCGTCTGTAGCACGTCATCTTCGACGTGTACCAATTTTAATGGCCAGTAGCGTATTTTTGTCCACATCCAGTTGATGTATAACGTATATTTTGTAGTAAGCGACAGAGAACACTGCCGGCAGGTAAGAGCAGGTGTGGTGTGTGCCGCAGGATGGAGCGAGGCGGCCGGGCGCTGTGGCTGGCGCTGCTGCTGGGAGCGGCGGGGGCGGTGCCGCGGCAGCCGGCGACGGAGGTGCGCCACGGGCTGGGGCCGCTGGCGCGCGTGCCGCCGCTGGACCAGGGCTGCCCCGAGCCGTGCAGCTGCGCGCCCGTACAGCTGACGGCCGTCTTCGGCCTGATGCTGTTCGTGCGCCAGGTCGTGATGAACTGCACGGCCACCGCGCTCACCGCGCTGCCGGGGCCCGTCTTCTACGAGGTGTACGCGCTGCTGCTCTCCCACAACAACATCACGCAGCTCGGCCCGCACGGATTCGCCGCCGACATGCAGGTAACTTAGTGTCGTGTGACAAACAAGTGTCATCACAGTCGATGTAAACGTACGCTTCCGCGGCCGCTGTCACTGTCAATAAAATTCATCTGGGTTTGAGGCCGCAGTGTCAACTATAAAATTCCGATGTTTCGGCGACTATTGCAAGACGCCTTCCCCAGGGTGTATTGATAACTGCTGAATGACCACTAGTTTGGTTGCTTTATACAGGGTGGTCCATTGATAGTGACCGGGCCAAATATCTCACGAAATAAGTATCAAATCAAACAAACTACAAAGAACGAAATTCGTCTAGCTTGAAGGGGGAAACCAGATGGCGCTGTGGTTGGCCCGCTAGATGGCGCTGCCATAGGTCAAACGGATATCAACAGCGTTTTTTTTTTAATAGGAACCCCCATTATTATTAATTTTCGTGTAATAATATGAATGTTTTAGTTGGACCATTTTTTTTCGCCTTGTGATAGATGGCGCTGTAATAGTCACAAACGTATAAGTACGTGGTATCACGTAACATTCCGCCAGCGCGGAAGGTATTTGCTTCGTGATACATTACCCGTGTTAAAATGGACCGTTTACCAATTGCGGAAAAGGTCGATATCGTGTTGATGTATGGCTATTGTGATAAAAATGCCCAACGGGCGTGTGCTATGTATGCTGCTCGGTATCATGGACGACATGATCCAGGTGTCCGGATTGTTCGCCGGATAGTTACGTTATTTAAGGAAACAGGAAGTGTTCGGCCACATGTGAAACGTCAACCACGACCTGCAACAAATGATGATGCCCAAGTAGGTGTTTTGCCTGCTGTCGCGGCTAGTCCGCACATCAGTAGCAGACAAATAGCGCGAGAATCGGGAATCTCAAAAACGTCGGTGTTGAGAATGCTACATCAACATCGATTGCACCCGTACCATATTTCTATGCACCAGGAATTGCATGGCGACGACTTTGAACGTCTTGTACTGTTCTGCCACTGGGCACAAGAGAAATTATGGGACGATGACAGATTTTTTGCACGCGTTCTATTTAGCGACGAAGCGTCATTCACCAACAGCCGTAACGTAAACCGGTATAATATGCACCATTGGGCAACGGAAAATCCACGATGGTTGCGACAAGTGGAACATCAGCGACCTTGGCGCGTTAATGTTTGGTGCGGCATTATGGGAGGAAGAATAATTGGCCCCCATTTTATCGACGGCAATCTAAATGGTGTAATGTATGCTGATTTCCTACGTAATGTTCTACCGATGTTACTGCAAGATGTTTCACTGCATGACAGAACGGCGATGTACTTCCAACGTGATGGATGTCCGGCACATAGCTCGCGTGCGGTTGAAGTCGTATTGAATAGCATATTTCATGACAGGTGGATTGGTCGTCGAATCACCATACCATGGCCCGCACGTTCACCAGACCTGACGTTCCCGGATTCCTTGGTTCAAATGGCTCTGAGCACTATGGGACTTAACATCTGTGGTCATCAGTCCCCTACAACTTAGAACTACTTAAACCTAACTAACCTAAGGACATCACACACATCCATGCCCGAGGCAGGATTCGAACCTGCGACCGTAGCAGTCGTGCGGTTCCGGACTGAGCGCCTAGAACCGCTAGACCACCGCGGCCGGCCCGGATTCCTTTCTGTGGGGAAAGTTGAAGGATATTTGCTGTCGTGATCCACCGACAACGCCTGACAACATGCGTCAGCGCATTGTCAGTGCATGTGCGAACATTACGGAAGGCGAACTACTGGCTGTTGAGATTAATGTTGTTACACGTATTGCCAAATGCATTGAGGTTGGCGGACATCATTTTGAGCATTTATTGCATTAATGTGGTATTTACAGGTAATCACGCCGTAACAGCATGCGTTCTCAGAAATGATAAGTTCAGAAAGGTACATGTATCACATTGGAACAACCTAAATAAAATGTTCAAACGTACCTACGTTTTGTATTTTAAATTAAAAATTCTACCTGTTACCAAATGTTCGTCTAAAATTGTGAGCCATATGTTTGTGACTATTACAGCGCCATCTACCGCAAAGCAAGAAAAGTGGTCCAACTAAAACATTTATATTTCTTTACGTACTACACGAATATGTAATAAAAAAATGCGGTTCCTATTAAAAGAAACCGCAGTTGATATCCGTTTGACCTATGGTAGCGCCATCTAGCGGGCCAACCATAGCGCCATCTGGTTTCCCCCTTCAAGCTAGACAAGTTTCGTTCTTTGTAGTTTTTTCGTTTGACGCTTATTTCGTGAGATATTTGGCCCGGTCACGATCAATGGACCATCCCACTCATGGTGAGTGCTGTTATTGGATATAAGGATGAAGAGCAAGGTGTTCTTTTATCGGTCTTTGCATTGCCTACGTTTACAAATGTCGTCACATCACCCTCCTCTCTCCCCACATTGAAAGAGGACAATTCGCTTGATACGTATCCTCAATGGTCAGTGTTCAGTGGCATTGGAAGAGAAAAGAATTCATTCCCAGTTTTAACTAGGTCCGGATCAAATTAAGTACTAACTGTCTCCCAGTTAGCAATATAGGGTGTATCAAAAGGAATCACCCGATTTAAAAAGAAATCATAACTACTATGTTATTTGGGATATGTACGTGGACAATGTACTGTTGGAAAGAAGAAACTCTCGAGTTTTACGTGGTTCACGCTAGGTAGCAGCAGTGAGCGCCCACTTTAATTCTAGCAAAAATTGTGTCGGGACAACAGAAAGCGTTTTGTGTTCTACGTTTTGCGCAGTGCGGGTCAGTAATAACTGTTCAGCGTGACTTTCGTACTAGGTACGATGTGGATCGTGCTACAGCACAGAGCATTAGCTCTGTTTGTTTGTGTAAAGTCAAATCGCCTGGCCGTCCGCAAGTGTCTGACACAGACGTCGAACGCATCCGCCACAGTTTCACAAGGAGTCCGCAGAAATCCGTTCGCCGCGCAGCTCGACAGCTCAACACGCCCCCGATGTCCGTCTGGCCGGAGTGTTGCGTCGACGTTTACATGTGAAACCATACAAAATTAAGTTACTGCAAGCTCTTCGTGAAGGTGACAAACAACAATGTGTGCCTTTCTGTAATTTTGTTTTTGGCAAGATGGAGGATGACAGTTATCTTACACGCTTAGTGATTAGTGACGAGGCGACATTTCATTTAAATGAAAAGGTGGACCTTCATAATGTGAGAATATGGGGTATGGAACAACCTCTTGAAGTTGTACAAAATTAGAGGGGATCGCCAAAAAGATAATGTGTTTTGTGCAGTTTCACGGGAAAAGGTATACGGCCCATTTTTCTTTGCCGAGAAAACTGTTACGGGAAGCACATATCTCGATATGCTTGAGAAGTTTCTTTTCCCACAGTTGGAGAATGATTCGAACGGTTTCATTTACCAATAAGACGGTGCACCGCCACTCTGGCAACTGGAAGTGCGGGAATTTTTAAATCAATGGATTACTGAACGATGGATCGGTCGCACTGGACCAAATGATTCACCCTTACATTACTGGCCTCAATGGTCACCGGACCTGACTGTATGTGATTATTTCTTGAGATGGTTTATAAAACACTCTGTTTATGTGCCTCCGTTACCAGCAACAACGAATGAACTGAGACATCGCATAACAGCAGCTGTGGAAGCTGTAACTCAAGACATGCTCGCTGCAGTGTGGGAACAATCTGAATACCGCATTGACATATCCCGTGCATCTCAAGGGGGGCATATTGAACACCTAAGAAAGGGTATGAAAAAAAAACCTTTTTGATTTTCCAGTTCATCGAAAAACAAAATTCATTGAATGTGTTTATTAGTTTCAGAAATATGTTGTTGTTGTTGTTGTTGTTGTTGTTGTGGTCTTCGGTCCTGAGACTCGTTTGATGTAGCTCTCCATGCTACCCTATCCTGTGCAAGCTTCTTCATCTTCCAGTACTTACTGCAACCCACATCCTTCTGAATCTGCTTAGTGTATTCATCTCTTGGTCTCCCTCTACGATGTTTACCTTCCACGCTGCCCTCCAATGCTAAATTTGTGATCCCTTGATGCCTCAGAACATGTCCTACTAACCGGTCCCTTCTTGTTGTCAAGTTGTGCCACATACTCCTCTTCTCCCCAATTCTATTCCATACTTCATCATTAGTTATGTGATCTACCCATCTAATCTTCAGCATTCTTCTGTAGCACCACATTACGAAAGCTTCTATTCTCTTCTTGTCCAAAATATTTATCGTCCATGTTTCACTTCCATACATGGCTGCACTCCATACAAATACTTTCAGAAACGATTTCCTGACACTTAAATCTATACTCGATGTTAACAAATTTCTCTTCTTCAGAAACGCTTTCCTTGCCATTGCCAGTCTAGATTTTATATCTTCTCTATTTCGACCATCATCAGTTATTTTGCTCCCCAAATAGCAAAACTCCTTTACTACCTTGTCTCATTTCCTGATCTAATTCCCTCAGCATCTCCCGACTTAATTCGACTACATTCCATTATCCTCGTTTTGCTTTTGTTGATGTTCATCTTATATCCTCCTTTCAAGACACTGTCCATTCCGTTCAACTGCTCTTCCAAGTCCTTTGCTGTCTCTGACGGAATTACAATGTTATCAGCGAACCTCAAAGTTTTTATTTCTTCTCCATGGACTTTAATATCTATTCTGAACTTTTCTTTTGTTTCCTTTACTGCTTGCTCAATATACAGATTGAATAACATCGGGGACAGGCTACAACCCTGTCTCACTCCCTTCCCAACCACTGCTTCCCTTTCATGTCCCTCGACTCTTATAACTGCCATTTGGTTTCTGTACAAATTGTAAATAGCCTTTCTCTCCATGTATTTTACCCCTGCCACCTTTAGAATTTGAAAGAGAGTATTCCAGTCAACATTGTCAAAAGCTTTCTCTAAGTCTACAAATGCTAGAAGCGTAGGTTTGCCTTTCCTTAATCTTTCTTCTAAGATAAGTCGTAAGGTCAGTATTGCCTCACGTGTTCCAATATTTCTACGGAATCCAAACTTATCTTCCCCGAGGTCGGCTCCTACCAGTTTTTCCATTCGTCTGTAAGGAATTCGCGTTAGTATTTTGCAGCTGTGACATGTTAAACTGATAGTTCGGTAATTTTCACATCTGTCAACACCTGCTTTCTTTGGGATTGGAATTCTTATATTCTTCTTGAAGCCTGAGCGTATTTCGCCTGTCTCATACATCTTGCTCACCAGATGGTAGAGTTTTGTCATGACTGGCTCTCCCAAGGCCATCAGTAGTTCTAATGGAATGTTGTCTACTCCCGGGGCCTTGTTTCGACTCAGGTCTTTCAGTGCTCTGTCAAACTCTTCACGCAGTATCATATCTCCCATTTCATCTTCATCTACATCCTCTTTCATTTCCATAGTATTGTCCTCAAGTACATCGCCCTTGTATAGACCGTCTATATACGCCTTCCACCTTTCTGCTTTCCCTTCTTTGCTTAGAACTAGGTTTCCATCTGAGCTCTTGATATTCATACAAGTGGTTCTCTTTTCTCCAAAGGTCTCTTTAATTTTCCTGTTGGCAGTATCTATCTTACCCCTAGTGAGATAAGCCTCTACATCCTTACATTCGTCCTCTAGCCATCCCTGCTTAGCCATTTTGCACTTCCTGTCGATCTCATTTTTGAGGCGTCTGTATTCCTTTTTGCCTGCTTCATTTACTGCATTTTTATATGTTCTCCTTTCCTCAATTAAGTTCAATATTTCTTCTGTTACCCAAGGAGTTCTACTAGCCCTCGTCTTTTTACCTACTTGATCCTCTGCTGCCTTCACTACTTCATCCCTCAGAGCTACCCATTCTTCTTCTATTGTACTTCTTTCCGCCATTCCTGTCAATTGTTCCCTTATGCTCTCCTTGAAACTCTGTACAACCTCTGGTTCTTTCAGTTTATCCAGGTCCCATCTCCTTAAATTCCCACCTTTTTGCAGTTTCTTCAGTTTTAATCTACAGTTAATAACCAATAGATTGTGGTCAGAGTCCGCATCTGCCCCTGGAAATGTCTTACAATTTAAAACCTGGTTCCTAAATCTCTGTCTTACCATTATATAATCTATCTGATACCTTTTAGTATCTCCAGGATTCTTCCAGGTATACAACCTTCTTTTATGATTCTTGAACCAAGTGTTAGCTATGATTAAGTTATGCTCTGTGCAAAATTCTACAAGGCGGCTTCCTCTTTCATTTCTTCCCCCCAATCCATATTCACCTACTATGTTTCCTTCTCTCCCTTTTCCTACTGACGAATTCCAGTCACCCATGACTATTAAATTTTCGTCTCCCTTCACTACCTGAATAATTTCTTTTATCTCGTCATACATTTCATCAATTTCTTCATCATCTGCAGAGCTAGTTGGCATATAAACTTGTACTACTGTAGTAGGCATGGGCTTTGTGTCTATCTTGGCCACAATAATGCGTTCACTATGCTGTTTGTAGTAGCTTACCCGCATTCCTATTTTTTTATTCATTATTAAACCTACTCCTGCATTACCCCTATTTGATTTTGTGTTTATAACCCTGTATTCACCCGACCAAAAGTCTTGTTCCTCCTGCCACCGAACTTCACTAATTCCCACTATATCTAACTTTAACCTATCCATTTCCCTTTTTAAATTTTCTAGTCTACCTGCCCGGTTAAGGGATCTGACATTCCACGCTCGGATCCGTAGAACGCCAGTTTTCTTTTTCCTGATAACGACGCCCTCTTGAGTTGTCCCCGCCCGGAAATCCGAATGGGGGACTATTTTACCTCCGGAATATTTTACCCAAGAGACGCCATCATCATTTAACCATACAGTAAAGATGCATGCCCTCGGGAAAAATTACGGCCGTAGTTTCCCCTTGCTTTCAGCCGTTCGCAGTACCAGCACAGCAAGGTAATGTTGCAAGGCCAGGTCAGTCAATCATCCAGACTGTTGCCCCTGCAACTACTGAAAAGGCTGCTGCCCCTCTTCAGGAACCACATGTTTGTCTGGCCTCTCAACAGATACCCCTCCGTTGTGGTTGCACCTACGGTACGGCCATCCGTATCGTTGAGGCACGCAAGCCTCCCCACCAACGTCAAGGTCCATGGGTCATGGGGCAGTTCAGAAATATATAGGTGCCAAATCGGATGATTCAAAAGTGGCTCAAATGGCTCTGAGCACTATGGTACTTAGCATCTGAGGTCATCAGTCCCCTAATACTTTGAACTACTTAAACCTAACCAACCTAAGGACATCACTCACATCCATGCCCGAGGCAGGATTCGAACCTGTGACCGTAGCGGTCGCGTGGTTCCAGACTGAAGCGCCTATAACCCCCACAGCGGCCGGCAAATCGGATGATTCTTTTTGACACACACTGTAAGTGGAACTCAGTCGATGTAACATAATAAGAACAGTGGAGCTTTTTCCATGTGCCATACTAAAATTATGGAAGTTAGTCCATGTGCTACAATGTAAAATATATGGAACCGTGATTTGCGTAGAGCTAAAATTTAATGCAGTGTTACCGCACCCCGTGCGTTGTAACAACCTCAAATCCTTCTTGGCTCTTTTCAGAAAGTGGTGGACAAGATGCTGCTGACACTTGTCTCACACTTCGGTGGGGAGGGGGTGTGGGCTCCTGAGGCCATTGTCCATTGTGTTTGAGTACGGTTCTTGTGGAGATGCTCTTCAAGTTTCAACTAGTTCCAAAAGCATGCTCAGTCTGTTCTATGTCAGCAGATTCCGTTCACTTCATTCCCATCTCCTGCAGTAAAGTGGGCACAGTATACTTGTACAGGGGTCGGACAAAAATGTGGAAGCACCGCGAGGAACGCATGCTTGAAAATAAGTTCAGATGCTAGCTAAGTCTGTTTGACTACGAACGGCATTTATGCAATGTCCTCAATGCGTTTCAACTCTCAGTCGTGTTCTGTTTAGCTGTGGGTGCCTTGCGTCGGAGCCAAGTCAGTTAGAAAGTAGGCAAATTGTTGGTGCATGTATGCCCAGTGCTTCTGTAGCAAAGGTAGGAGAAGTGTTTGGTACTTCAAGAGGCACTGTATCGGATATTTATACCGCATGCAGGGAAAACGGAGAACCATCATCCGCTGAGTCACAACGCGGACGAAAGTGTTTGTTGGGTGATTATGACAGACCGTCATTGAAGATGACTGTGAAGAATATAAGAGGGCAGCAGCTGCAAAAGTCACTGCAGAACTGAATCCTGTCAGAATGTGAACTGGATATTTGACAATATCCAGTTCACACCCTGGCTCGCTACTGAGTAGCTCAGTGGCGAGCCAGAATGTGAACTGGATGTTCGACAAAGTTACGATCCCCCTTGAAAATGTCCTCCGCAGATGGGGACGAAAGATAGGGTTTTAAAGTGAAATCCATTCGAGCAGGGCATAATAGCCCATAATATTTTATTAATTGTGATATTTGCGGCTGTGAAAGTTTATATTTTATAATTTCAGGGTGAGCCGGAATTTCAAAACCATTCATCATTTATGGAAATGCCCGTAATAGGAGAAAGTGATGCCGAAGCCGTAAAACCTGCGACTGTGGAGCTATGAAAGGATGTCATTTGGTCACATCAGTTTTGTTGCACACTGTTTCCAACTTCTGGCCGAGTTTACGTCCCAAGAGTGAAACATGTGGTTCCGCTGATGATTTCGACAGCCATATTGTGGTTTTCAATGTGCCTCTTAGGTACTGTGCAAGGTCGCATTTCTGCCAAGTATTGTGTGACCATTCTGACTGCTCAGGTCCATTGCATGGTACAATGTTTGTTCAGCAACGGTGATGCTGTGTTCCAAGACGACGGTGCCCCTGTTCACACAGCTCTATTGTCTAGCACTGGTTTCGCGAGTACGAGGATGAATTATCGCATTTCTGCTGGCCACCGTAGTCACTGAATCTCAGTATTACTGAGCCTACTGGTGTATTTTGGAGAACAGGGTGCGTGGTCGCTATCGCCTTCCATCATCTGTACTGGAACTGTTCACAATTTTGCAGGAAGAAAACCACAAACGACCTTATTTATCCATTGCGAGACAACTGGAAGCTATTTTGAACGCCAATGGGTTTCCTTCGTTATACTGTGCATAGTAATGCGTTGTGGTTTTGATGTTTGCACATTTTCGTCCACCTCTTGTAAACGAGGGTTGTCCAGAAAGTATGTTCCGATCGGTCGCGAAATGGAAACCACTGGGAAAATGCGGTAAAACTTTGCACAGGTGTGTTTGGCAGTATCTCTAGCCCTTTATTGGGCAAATGGTGAAAATAAAAAAAATTTAAAAAATTCAGTGCTTATATTTATTTATTATGCTTAAAGAAATACAATTCAGTCAGTTTTAGAAATTTTTGACAAAAATTATGAAAATTATGAAATGTTGCTTATAAGCAACATTGCCAGCAGTAGACCACATTTATATATATTAAAGAAAAAAAGCGTTTGCCAATAACCTCAAGCAAAAGGTTTCCTGTACGTGAATAATTTAATTTATAAACACATTTATGCATTCCTGCTGTGTAATGGAACTGTTTCATTTTCCCATCTAGTTCTTCTTGCAGTGGAATTTTTGGAAACAGTTCCTCTTTGGAACGAAGCACAATACTAGACTGCATTTTGAACACATGACTGTAGAAAATCCAGGTGGGCAATAACAACGACCTTTGGGACCGTATACAGGCCAACGCTCCATATTATCAAATCGGACATCTTGTGTAACAGTCGGAGCTGTTGGCTTCCTCCTCGTCTTTTGTGGTGGTGTTATGTCTATTGAGGACCTTCCTACTTTCCTTTTCCCTGAAAACATAAAACCATTTGCAATATCTGCCCTGAATGACTTCAGTGAGGTCTTCAGAGATTCTTTTCGAAATTTCAGCCAGGCATTTACAACACTCAGATCTGGCATAAATCCAAAGACTCTCATGTACCAACACCTAGTTTTCATTGGTACTCTGTAGAGCTCTATCAGCATACCAGCAAGATCAACTCCTCCCATATGCTTGTTGTACTGACGTACAATACTAGGACAGGGCACTTCAATTCTTCTTTTTTCATTGCTGTCCCATCATTTTACTGTTGAGAGTGATTGGACACCATAAATTGAGCTTGCAAGTGTCACGATTTTATTGTTTTGAATATCCACCGTAAGCATATGTAATATACTAATGGCACATGTCCCAACTTTGGGCAATGTTGCTCACAGGCAACATAAAAGTTTTGTACTATTTACGTAATTCAAAACAATATTAGATGGAAATATTTCTGCTGTAAACTCACCTCTGGGTATTTCTTGAAGAAAATCTGCTAAGATTACTGCCAATTTATTGAAATCCACTCTTTCAGAACCAAAATAATACACCCCTGTTGCTCACATGAGGAGATCTCTGTAACACCACTGCACAAACTGCCATCTCGTGTGGAAAACCTTGAACTATTACAACAACTGTGTAAAGGACCGTTGCCTGGAGGCAACAATGCCAGTAAAAGGCACTGGGAAGTATTTGTTGTCCCATAAGGCCAACGTAAATTTGATGTTGCTTGAGAGCAACACTGCCAAATAAAGGGCTAGTATGCCCGTCGATCGTGTCGCGTCGCTCTTTTCAGTTTTGAGTGAACAGTGAGCACGTAAAGATGCGTAGGATATAGCGTCTCCCGCCAAGTATGAGGGCCTGGTTAGAGATTTCGCATGTGTCATGCAGCCCACATAACACAACTGTCGAGCAATTCCTTCTTCGTGCCAATTCTCGGCCGCACACTGCAGGGGCAATCAAGACGCTCCTGCATCGTTTCCGATGAGAAGTGTTTCATCACCACAATACAGTTCGTAATTGGCTCCCCCTGAGTCTCATCTCTGCTAATAAGAACCGCTGGCTATGAAGATAAATTTTTTTCCACAGACAACGAGCTGCAGACCAGTGCAGATAACTGGCCGAAAGCACAGGCAGCCGCTTTCTATGACGAGGATAATGGAAAGTTGACACAACACTACGACAAAACTCGAAGCTGGAGCTGCAACTATGTAGAGAAGTAGGTGGAAGGTGTACCTAACTGTTGCAAATAAAACGTTTCTGGTTTTGACTGTGGTTTCCACTTCGCGACCGATCGGAACTTACTTTCTGGACGGACCTCGTATTACCACCCTGAAAGGTGAAAGCATCGTTGGAATGTTGACTGCAGGGCTCGACAATAGGTTGGACGAGGACGATCCTGATGACAAACAGCTCTGCAGATGAATCGCGGAAAAAAGCGCTAAAAGAACCGTACACATGACAATCGTTTGGGCTACATCTGGTTTAGACGGATGATTTTCGAGGAGTTGCTTTTTGAAAGTTTTTCTGTGTCTCGTCTGTCCTGCCAGCGATATGACAGCGTGCGTTGTCGTACAATAGCAAAGACCCTTTTCTCAGAAAAAATGCTAGTTTTTTCTGTCTACTGCCATTACTAAAACATGGATATAATAACACTTTACATTTGGAATCGACATTCACAGTTTGCTCTTCTGGAAGGAATATCTGCGTCTACATCTTTCGTTGTGTGGCCGAGAGCACTTATCGAGCTCTATAACGCTGACCTATGTTTTGTGATAAGCGAATCTATCAAAACCAAAGTTATTTTTATACAAGACTGCACGTCCGTTGGGTTGGTTTTGGATTGTTTTGGGGAGGAGATCAGACAGCGAGATCATCAGACTCATCGGACAAGGGAAGGAGGGGAAGGAAGTCGGCCGTGCCCTTTCAAAGGAACCACTCCGGCACTTGCTTCGAGCGAATAAGGGAAACCACGAAAACCTAAATCAGAATGGCCGGACGCGGGATTGAACCGTCGTCCTCCAGAATGCAAGTCCAGTGTGCTAGCCACGGCGCCACCTCGCTCGGTTGCACGCACCTATTGTAAGCCATTACCAAAAAGAATCAGTATGCATGAATCTCCGTCACACCTACGTGGCAGGCATCCGTACCAGCTTGGCGGTGTCCTTGGTTGCCTATGCGTAGGGTGACATTTAACGCAGTCTTGTGTTACAGGCAGGACAACGAAACTGTGTGTGTCTGTCAAGGATATAGTAGACACGCACAATGCAGTTATGAAAAGAGAAAGAACTGCATTGCCAACAGTTGCCAACAGTTGATTAAAATGTTCTTTTCATTCAGTTCACAATTTAAAAGACATCTTTTCGATTTATCCCGGGAACTTTCGCTTTGTAAGTGTATCTAAAACTAGGACCCATAGCGGTAACATTTTCTGAAAAGACAGTTTCCGTTCACGTCCATTCAACAGAGTTCCGTGGCTAACTCCAGTTATCAGCTCAAAATTGCGATACGTATCCTATTGACACTCAGTACCAACTCTTCCACTTAAACATCACGTTGTAACATTTCTGGCTTACTTTAATTTACCGTGGCGCTTGTCACTCTAAATGACATTTACGTTTTTGATGGATTTTTCAGCTTCTATAGACAGATATGCTAAACCTGTGTTGCTGCACTACGAATCTGGAACCTCGATGTTGAGCACCCATAAGCCCCCCCCCCCCCCCCCCAACGAATCTGGATGTAAGAAAATTGGGGTACAATATTAAATATTGTGATGAAATACTGTATCGAGTCTGAAGGATTGATTTAACTCGCCGTTTTATTTGCTTCTTCGTAACTATTTATTTCAATATTACACAAATTCTTAGAAAGGAGTCATCCCCATCCACTGTCGCTCAAACAGCGCCACAACCCATCTATAGGTCAAGGCGCGGAAACATCGCTCGATGTCATCCCAGAATTGCTCTATAGGATGGTTACAAGTTAACCTGGAAAAACTGCGCAAGCACATTAACGCCGATGAAGTTTTTCTCAAGCCATTGTGATGCTATTCGGGATCGGTGTGTGGCGCGTCGTCTTGCTGCAAGTACAGATCACTTCCGCAATGCTCAGGTGCGAATCGAGGCCTCTATTCTTGGGGGGGAGGAGCGTCCCAGTTTGTTACGGTCTTTCTATCCCCCCCCCCCCAAAACAAAAACTTGTCTCTTGTCTCCAGTCTCCTTTTGACGCGCGAGAGGCTCCTAGTATTTTAATAGTTGTAACAATAAAATATGTAAAATGCTTTAATGCCCAGATCTACAGAGCTGAAAATAAACAGGCCTACTTTTTTTTCCTGTTTATTTCTATATACAAACATGTACATTTAGTGGTTTCCATTGTAATTGCAACAAATTCCGAGGCCATAAGACTGCATCTTCAGGAACATAATGTGGCAGTCGATATACAATACATGCGCAAGTACGCGGTGTTTATAAATTAGTTATACAAAAGTAACATTTAATTGTGAAACAGGTGAATAACTAACAGAAATGTTTAATGCAGCATCGAATGCAGTATATCTTCAATTTTTATTTACAAATGTTAAATGTTGCTGCCTTTTCCAACACGAAAAATATCTCATCTGTAATCAGTTTCCTGCCAAGTACTGTGAAGTAAGTCTTCCAATGCATGGTGACAACTGCTTGCGTTATCTGTTGTCTCAGCTCGTCGACGTTTCGTGGAAGCGGAGGAATAAACACTCTGTCTTTAAAGTAACCTCACACGCAGAAGATCATTGGGGTTAAATCAGGTGATCGTTGTGGGTAGGACATTGTTCCTCCACGTATAATCCAACTCGACACATTCCCAAGGAAATACGCGACAATTTCACGATATTAATGTGGTGGCGTCAACATGCTGTAAAATAAATTCTGTGCCCATATCCCGTTGCAGTTGAGGTATTTGATAATGTTCAAAGATGTCCAGGTACAATGTGCCAGTTACAATTGAGTCGGCAAAAATAGAGTGGACCATAGATCTAATTACAGCCTAAAGCGCAAGAACGTTTACATTAAGTGAATCCCATACACGTTCGATTATATAACGTGGTTTCTGCTCATTCCATATCCGAAAATTCTGCCGACTGACTGTATCGCAGGTATGGAAGGTGATTTGTCACTGAACACGATTTTGTTACGAAAATCATCGTCAGTCTGTATTTTGTTTAAAATTACTATAAAAAACTCAGCTCGCTTTTCTTTGGCATTTTCTCTTGGAGCTCACAACAGTTCCGTTTTGTAGGGTTTGAATGACAGGCGTTTCCGTAATACCTTCCACACTGTAACACTGGGCATATTCAATTCTAAACTGGCACGTCTTATTGATATACTTGGACTACAAATGTAAGACTGCCGAACTTGTTCAACTGCTGCGTGAGAGACTGCTGTCCAACCCTTACCCGGCGTCCTATGTGATATACAGCCAGTTTCGGTGAAACGATTGTGTACCATTCAATAATAGTTTTATCTTTGAGGTGTTGGCTTCCGATATTTAGATCTGAATTGTCTCTGGACTTTATTAGTGGAACTGGATTCATGAAACCTTTAACAACACTGCGCACACTATGCGCCGTTATACAACTCGATGATGTCTGTTGGAGTAATTCATTAGCGCATGCCACCTAGTGTAAACGTCGGAGTGTTAGTCGGGAATAAAACTTGCAGCTATACTGCAGTCAGTGTTGCATCAAACATTTCTGTAAGTTATTTACCCTTTTTACAATTAGATGTTACTTTTGTATAACTAATTTGTAAACATCATGTATAACACCTGAACGTGAGGAAAAACGCTTCCAACCGTCTGTAAGAACTGAAACACCTTAAGGTAATATACACTGCAGTCCATTAACATTTCAGCGTCATAAAATATAGCAAATAACGAAAATTTCACTTATTGGTGCGTATATTTGTAGTTGATGTGGCAGTTTAGAGAGTGCAACAGTAGGCAGAACTGTACCTCTGGCAGCAACAACGGCTCTAACTCGGCTTGGTATCGAGTCGAACTGAGCTTGGATGGCGCATGTGGGCACGTCATTCGATTCTGCTTCAACTCTGTACCAAAGATCATCGATAATTGTGGCTGTTGAGAGTTGGCGAGCCTGTACCTCGGCAACCAATGACAAGATGGTTTGAGTGGGTGAGAGATGTGGAGAACATACTGACCGGGGTAACATCTGAACACTCTTTGTATCGAGGTAGGTCAGGGCAGCACGGGAAATACGCGGTCTTGTGTTACCTAGTCGAAAAAAATCGTCACGGAGACCTCGAAAACTGGGCACACCCATCGGCCTTTACGCTAGAACCGCCAACGGACATTTTTACCCGATAGCAAAATTTTAACCCCTCTCTTTCATCTAATTATTTTAGAGTAGTCTAGATCATTATGAAATGAAAATCAAACCTTTCAGTTCAGTAGTTTTCGAGAAAGAATAATAATTACCTAACACCGCCGCCATGACATTTTTGTACCTTTGAATAAACTAACAAGGAGAGGTCCCCAGCGGTGGGATCGACTTTTTGAAACCACATATATGGTGATGTAGATTAAGATAGGAGGTATCACACCTTGTAGCGATTCACCATGGTGAGCCCTCGTTTACGAGTAAGTTACGAAAAAATGTTTCGGAATTTTGCGTTATGGTGAATAACGTCAGGAAAGGCAGATTATGTAGTCCAGTTGCGTAGTGTTATGGATAGGATAATGGCTTCAAATGCAAGAGATTTTGGGTTAGAATTGCGTGAGATGCAGTAAATTTTATTTATTTTTAAATCTTTATCGAAATGACGTTGATCACTTTTTATTCAATTAATTGGTTTACGTGTAATTTTTATTTCTATTCCATCGTGACATTGTTTTAATCACTGTATAAACTTTTTTCATTTGTTTCATTTTCTTTATATCAATTTTTGTGAATATGAATTTAATCATATTTAGCTGTTATTCGATTACTTGAAAATTCTTATCTATCAGTTAAAAAACGAAAGACTAAATAATCTATTTATACTGACTGTTAATTGGTGTGAAAAATGTATTTTTCGTTACCAGATGTGCAATTATTTGCATGGTAACCGTCACACAAACATTTAAAACATAACCTAAAAACCTTTTGCACTATGGTCAAAATAACGCAGATGATGATTTAAATAAAAGAAGCGTTTATAAGTATGAAGAAATTCAAGCAATATGAGAAAGAGATATAAACAACGCAGTAATGTGGGCGGAAAAATAGGGAGATAAAAGAAAAGAAATTAAATCAAAATTAATACACAAAATTAATTAAAAACATATGGACAGAAATTTCAAGTGGGAAAAGAATGACAGGAAGTAAAATGAGAGCTAATGAAGAAGTTGATATTAATGTTAAAATGTTGTGACAAAGGAATGAAAATAAAAAATTACATTTAAATCAATTAATTGAATGAAAGTGATCATCAGCCATTTCGATAAAGATTTAAAAATAAAAAGAATTACTTCTCCTATTGAAATCCGAATCCACTATCCCTACACGTGACGCTACTGCCTTATCCATTACACCACACAAACAGTGTACGTAACGCACCTTTTTAACGCTGAAAATTTTGAATTATTTTCGTCAGTTATTCGCAAATGGGAGCCCACCAGGGTGAATGGCCGCAGTGTGTGACACCTAGGATGTTAACCTACATAACGGTATAGATGGTTTCAAAAAGTCGATCTACGGTGGAGACCTCCCTTGTGTGCGATGCTGATTACTACACATTGTTGGTAGCCTTTATTGTGTCTGCTGCTGCGATGCAGGTACGAAACTGTAAGTGTGGCATCTTTCACGCTCATGCACATGTCAAAAGGTGGCGTAATGCAGTATAAGGTGCTTTATCAGTAACTTGGCGATCGACGTAGAGGTAGAAGCAACTGACAGAACAAAGTGGGAAGTGCTTCCTGGAAACTGTGGTCAGCAAAGTGATCTTCAGGAGGATTGTGGTCCATCTCCATACACGAAAAGGTGTGTTACCAGTGACTTTCTCTCGAGTGATTGGCGTTTGTTTATTGACAAACTTGTTCCCATACGCGTTCACAAATGTACTGAAACAGAGTCGAGTAGAGTGTTGTGAACCGAAGAATGGTCATTTCCGTTAGAAGAGCGTGATGCATTTATTGAGTCGGTATTGTCAGTCCAAAGGAATAGAAGTGGAGCTTTTTTGGTCACTGAAGTAGGGAATGCAATTTTACAAATCTGATGTACGTCATCGTTTCAAGGAAATAGAGGTTTCATAGGTTTGATTTGAAGTCGACACGGTCGTAGTAACCAAAATGGACAATTTTGCTTTCATGACACATGTATGGTAGGCATTCGTAGCAAATCGTGAAAGCGTGTATATTCCTGGTCCATATATCTGTATCGATGATCAGTTGTTCACATCCAAGTGTAGAAGACGATTCACTGAGTTCATGGCTGCAAAACTGACTAGTGTGCACAGAAACATTGGATGGCTGTCGATAAAGACTCCAAATATATGCTAAGGTTTTTACATGTCTTGGTAAAGACGAAATTCATCCTGGTTGTGAACGTCTTAGTGAATTTGTAGTGAAATACCTACGTAAAGGAAGGAATGTTACTTGTGACGCTGTCTTCGCCTCACTTCCACTAGTATGAGAGATGAAAACGAAGCGAACGATGTTACTTGCTTAGAAGGGACGTGCTTTGAGTGCATGAAGAAAGCTCGCGAGACCCGCTACAAGACTGTAGTTTTCAAAACCGACGTTATGGTCCTCGCTATGTATTAGGGAAAGCGAGGAAAAATACTTGTCAGTTTCTTGCATTAATAGTTACGAATTAGAACTGGCACGAAGTCAAATCCTGACACACTGACGTTTCACAATGACACTAAGAGCGGTGCAGATGTTGACCAGATGGCATGTAAATACTCAGTGAAAGCTGGTGGAAGAATCTGACCTGTTCGTACTTTTAATAATATAGAATTGTATAGAAACCAGTGACAGGTTTGTAGCTATTCGCATTGAGTCATTAGACGTACGTGGATACCGCAATCAGTGCCAGATACCCAGATCTTGTAAAGGGGAAAAAATCATATAAATGTTCATCGTGCGACAAACCAGCTTGCAAGATCTGTGTTGTTAGAGATTCCTATGTGCGTGCATATTTCAACAGTCTACGGACAACGATTACCTGTAGGCGTATAAAAGTAACGTATTTACTTATACATACTGTAATGTTCACCTTTAGATAATATGTATCAAAGTGTAAACCTACGTTAGAATATTGTAACATAGCGACGGCACATTTTGTGTTCTTGCTTGCTGATCGAAAAGTCATTTTTTACCGAAAACAATTTTGAGTGGACTGTATTTCTACAACAACACAAGATTTCTTCATAATTTCGCGAATAATTTCAAGTATTTTCATATTTGCCTGAAACTGGACAAGAATTAAGGAAATATTCAATTTTTACTTCGTTACTTGAAGATATTTTAAAATAAATTGTAAGTATTTAGCATGACCTTAATTAATGTTTAGAATGAAAACGAAACAACACATCATTAGACTAGCTATTTGTTACAGAAAGACTCATCCCCGCCTAAAGAGGTCTAAGAACAAGCTGTAGATGCAAGAACTAGATATGGGACATTTTTGTCCCGACGGGGGTTTTATGGGATTCGAAAAATTCGGCGGTTCTCGTGTTAACACGTCAGAAACGAATAGAGAAGTGAAAGTGAAGTGGAGGTGATACGATGGTTTATGTTAGAAAAGAAAGGAAAACCTACCACTACAAAAGTTACCACTGTGTGCACACTACTGACCTTATTTTTAATGAGACTGCAGTCAGTGTGGGGGTCGCAATTGGATGTTAACGCTGTTCTGAAAGTTGCACTAACATGGCGTCTTCACTGCAAGTAATTTGGCCCAGCGCATTATTGTCGTTGCATCGATTCTGGATCAGGTCCTGCTGTCTGAAATGGCTTGCTACCATACGTGACTTGGATACTCAGGCTAAGGCAGACTATTAAGTTAGGTAGTCGAAGTTTTGTAAGGATGCCAGTGTTTCTTTTCATCTTTTTTTTTGTCAGGACACCGGTGTTGATGAAAATAACAAAACCTGGATTACAAAGTTATATGCTCACAACGATCAAGGATCTGTGAATCACATGCAAGATAATCTAAATATGATATAAGAATACTTTTCATACACAGTGATCAGTAAAACACTAACTAATAAACAAAAACTCTGCATCGTTGCAGACTCGCGCCAAAACGCAACCACGCATGCTGACTGTAAGATGACCAAACCCTGTCTCAGTCACTGTCAGTGCGGATCAGTTTTTGGGGTATTGTTAATGACAACACGACAATAAACGAAGCAATTCTGCTGTTGATATGTTTTCTTTTCCTACAAAAGTTATACTTACATTATTTTAATAAGTACATGCTAATAAGTTGATTGAAGAGACTTTTCAGCGTTTTTATATTTCTTATTTAAGATATTATTTAACTAGTAAATAATGTTGACGTGATATGTTTTGGCAAACTAGCCATATCCCGTAGCCAATCGAGGTAAAGCACGCTCTGTTGATTCCATGTCAGGTAAAAGGAGGAGGTCACCAACATGTAGTAACATGTGCAAGCATTCGCGTAGCAGTCGTCCTTGACCGCAAATACCAATAATTTATTTTGCCTGACGTCTATTGGCTTTTATAAAGCGTAAGACACTTTGGATGACAAGAGCCAGAAGCGTTACAGTGATTGCGCTGTGTAGTCTTGGACTCGTCATACCATCACATCGAGTACTGGGCTTGTACGACGATGATGAATGCAATCTGGGAACATTCGGTCTCCTCGTAGCCTCCGCAGTCAAATACATCTAGGGCTCTGCAATATGCAGAACTGGAAGTCATCAGAAAAGATGACGTGGTGCCAACCCTGTTTCTTTGACAAGTTCGGCGCTATACAATCACTGCACCAGTCTCTGGCACCAGATCCAAGGAAGTCGCAACAATGCTAGCCGTGCTACCACTCCGTGGTGCTCCAGATGTTGTTACACTGTTCCTGTGTCTTTCTGTAAACATACAAATTTTCTGAATGAAAATTTGTACTGAGGCCGGGATTTCAACCCAGGTCTTCTACTTACTAGGCAGATGCGCAAACCACTAAGCAACCCTGGCACGCTTTACACAACTGCATGGACTACTCTAACATGCTTCGCTCCTCAATCCTAATTCTCATTCACACCTCAACCCACTTGGTATTCCCCCTAAACCCGAAGAGCTTCGCTGAGACTCTGCAACTCCTGAATCAAGGTACATGATGTGGTTGTACAGCCCAGCACAGCCAAGATAACCATACATTTATCCTCTCGGGCGCTAACAGCGTGGGGCCATTTGGATCCTGCGCTGAGTTGAGTATGGTCGTCCTGAACCCATCAATTCCATATTTGCGTGACAATCGTGGGATCTCAATCAGTGCAAACAGCAACATCGCGGAACGATAAGCCACAACCTCGACTGGCCACGATCGGAAAGGCATAAACTGTATTTGCAGTTGCTAATATCAACAAGCATCAGCTGTATAATGGGATGACGACAGTCAAAATTTGTGTCGTACCTTTACCCAAACCCCGATTACTCGCTGTAGGTGATCAGTCGCCATAACCGCTTCGGACTCACGGCCAGCCACAGACTGCCGTATATCGTCGTTACTTCGTCACAAGCTGTACTTGCACATACATGTAGTTCACGTACAGCAGAGAAAATTTTAATTGAAAATCGCTGCCTGGTATCGGTGGATAAATACGATATTGCTGTGCCTGTTTTCTTAAGAGTAACGATTCAATGTTCCTACGGACATGCATGCATTAGTCGGCTGTAGTCGCCGCAGTGCATCTTTCTTCTTAACGACACTGGCACTGCAATATCGAAAATTGGAAAGAAGTAAATAAAGCTATTTAGTACACAAATAAAATGTGAATTAATAGTATTTAAAACCTTAGTAGCTGGCGTCCCTCGCTCCTTCCACTACTATAAAAACTACAAGAACATAAATATTTAGATTTTGTGTGGTTTCCCAGAATCACTTTGCGCAATTAAAGGGATTGTTTCTTTGAGTAGTAAATGTTATAGAGTCCGCAGCTCGTGGTCGTGCGGTAGAGTTCTCGCTTCCCACGCCCGGGTTCCCGGGTTCGATTCCCGGCGGGGTCAGGGATTTTCTCTACCTCGTGATGACTGGGTGTTGTGTGATGTCCTTAGGTTAGTTAGGTTTAAGTAGTTCTAAGTTCTAGGGGACTGATGACCGTAGATTTTAAGTCCCATAGTGCTCAGAGCCATTTGAACCAAAAGTAAATGTTAGATTTCATTCCCTCATCTTCCTCCAATCTGTGGTTCTCGAACGGACTTTAAACCATATCATCCTTTGCCCCGTCCTCCAACTCTGCAACGTCCTGCCCCTACGGTGTGGGACCAATTACAGGACGTATTGATACTCTTGGTCGAGTAAGAGGACGCCCCACAGGATGTCACTTTCTCACCCTCTCACTTCTGGCTTTTCAGTCCAAAAACTGCTCTCGCAAGGCTTTCTTCCTGTGTGTTTGCTAGGCTTCAAACTTATCATAGACATCCGAATTATCCTTGTCTCTATACTCTCCCGCCCACTCTCTCTTCCTTTCTCTCTCTCTCTGAATCTGCATACGGATATCTCCCCAAAGAGTGGTCAGGAGCATTTTCTGTGGTGTTTTTGCAACGTGTAGTTGGAATGAGCTCAAATAAATACTGCTCATCATGTCTTTTATGCGACGCCCGGCGTCAATGGAAAGCGTCGGTTTATTCCCATTACAAACAAAGTTATTTTTAAATCTGAATTTTACGTGCCCATTCGACAGAGTCAGAGTAGGCTAGTCCGATGTTGATTTTACCGATGTATGTTAACAGGGCCAGTAAAATACGAAGAATAAGCAGTACTCCAGTAGCAACATCACTGCCCTGGCCCGCGCTGACTGCCACCGCCATGCAGGAGCCTGCTGTTCAGTCACTGATTATTCGTCGTGTTTTACTGTTCCTGTTAATGTACACTCATGCTCATAAATTAAGGATAATTGCAGAATGTGGTGCCACCCAACGTGGAACTACACAAAACTGGCGCCAATAACATAGGCACATAGGGAACACACACGACACAGATCTGCAAGTCCACGGTATTGGTGATAAGTTTAGAAAAACGTCCCGAAACACATGTGCTACAAAACGCCACTGTTTCCTGGGCATGTACCCCGACAGCAATATGGGACATGATCACCATGCACACGTACACAGGCCGCACAACGGGTTGGCATACTCTGGATCAGGTGGTCGAGCAGCTGCTGGGGTATAGCCTCCCGTCCTTGCACCAGTGCTTGTCGGAGCTCCTGAAGTGTCGTAGGGGTTCGAGACGTGTAGCGATACGTCGACCGAAAGCATCCCAGACGTGCTCGATGGTGTTTAGGTCTGGAGAACAGGCAGTCCATTCCATTCGCCTGATATCTTCTGTTTCAAGGTACTCCTCCACGATGGCAGCTCGGTGGGGCCGTGTGTTATCATCCATCAGAAGGAAGGTGGGACCCACTGCACCCCTGAAAAGGCGGACATACTGGTGCAAAATGACGTCCCGATACACCTGACCTGTTACAGTTCCTCTGTCAAAAGACATGCACGGGTGTACGTGCACCAATCATAATACCACCGCACACCATCAAACCACGACCTCCATACTGGTCCCTTCCGTGAACATAACCTGGGACCACTGTTCCAATGACCATGTGCTGTGTTCTTGACACCAGGCTTTACGGGTTCTCCTGTGACCAGAGGTCAGTGGGATGCACCTTGCAGGTCTTCAGGCGAATAAACCATGGTGAGATATCGGTCTTGTTGTGGTGTTGTGCACTGTGGACGTCTCGTACTGTAGCGCCTGGACAGGTTTCCTGTCTGCTGGAATCGTTGTCTTAATCTTGTGATCACACTTTGTGGCACACAGAGGGCCCGTGCTACGACCTGCTGTGTTTGACCAGCCTCCACTCTCCCTAATATTCTACCCCTCATAACATCATCAATATGTGTTCTTTGAGCCATTTTCAACACACAGTCTCCATTAGCACGTCTGAAAACGCCTGCACACTTACTCGCTGCACCGTACTCTGACACGCACCAACACACCTCTGCGTATGTAGACTGCTGTCAGCGCCACCGTGCGACGACCGCAGGTCAAACGCACCGCATGGTCATACTCCGAGGTGGTTTAAACCCGCAATCCTCCCACCAGGGCGTTGTTTCACCATGTATCAGCATTACCCTTAATTTATGAGCATGAGTGTATATCGGTAAAACGAATATCGCACTAGCCTACTCTGGGAGCGCTTCGTCGAATGGGCACATAAAATTCTGATTTAAAGATCATTTTGTTTGAAACGAGGAACAGACCGAACCATCCGGTTGACACTGGGCGTCATATGAAAGACATGATGAGCAGAATTTGTTTGGGCCGACATCTTCTATTAGTTGCGACAACGAAATTGCAAGTATGTGCCAAAACACCAGTAAAAAAAAGCCAGACGACCCATAGGAGAGACACACGGTATATTCTCTACAAACTGCTGTGAAGTGTATGGCACATAGCACTTCCCACCGTACCATTTATTAGGGCTTCTTGACTTTTCATTCGCGTAAGGAGCGCGGGAAAAAACACTGCTTCAGTGACTCTGTGCACGCTGTAATCAGTCTAATATTGCCTCCGCGATCCCTACGGGAGCGATACATGAGGGACTGTAGTGCGTTCCCAGATTCCTCAGTTAATATTGTTTCTCAGAACTTTTGAAGTAGGCTTTCACAGAATAGTGTCTGCCAGCTGAGGTTTTTCAGCGGCTTGGTGTCACTTTCTCGAGGGTCAAACAAATCTGTGACCATACATATCCCCTTCTTTGTGTACCTTCAATATCCAATAATAGGATGGATCCTACACGCTGGAGCGGTGTTCTAGGATGGGTTTTACGGTAGTTCTCTAAGCAATCTACGTTTGTAGACTGACTGCATTTTCCCATAATCCGATCAATGAACCGAGCCTGCCACCTGTTTTACTTACAACCAGGCCTATGTGATCATCCCATTTCATACTACCACAAATTGTTTCATCCAAGTGTTTGCATGAGTTGACTGACTGTAACCCGCCTGACATCTGGACCTCCTGTGCCGCAGGTGTCGGATTTGCGGGAGCTGGACCTGCGAGACAACGCCATCCACACCATAGACGAGGACGCCTTGAAGGGCCTGCACAGCCTGACCAGCATCGCGCTGGATCGCAATAAGATCCAGACGGTGCCGCCACAGCTCTTCGACGACTGTCCGGAGATAGAATACGTGAGTACTTATCTCTCATAGTTCCTTCCAAAGCCGTGACGGACGTCTTGTGTTTTTTTTTTCTTTATTGTGATTTCATTCCCCTGCCCAATACGAGCAGTGGAGGGCTGGCAGCGGCACAGTCTGCTGCTCTTCAGCTGAGTGAACAGCTAATACAAGAAGAAAACGTTACATATAAAGGCGATAAATAAGGGGGACATAGAGTAAGGGGAGATAATGGAGGTAAAAATACACTGATATGGAGACGTTCGTGGGGGCCAATTAAAAAAGTCGACGTAAAGGTACAGAACACAGTTGCGATTTGTAGAGCATAAAAAAGACACTGAAGTCACACGCACAGGTTAAAAGTTGGCCACAGTATTAAAAACACTCCAGAACAACACACTTTAAACCCACTTGGAGCACACACAATGAAGGATAAAACTGCCAGGTGGGACCTGCCAAGGGAGAGTCGTCTTGTGTAAGTGAAGTGCAAATAAATTTAAACCTCTTGCAATTGTTCCCTGAGCACGTGTGAGGAAAAGAGAATTATATTCGCGCTTGTGGCAGTGTTCACATTTGTTTTATGTTCGTTTGTGTCTTTTGATATTCTACCAACACTCTGCGCACAAAAAATAATAAGTGTTTTGTAAATTACGTAAAAAATTGAAAACAAACGTATTTCTTACGATGCATTTAACGTTAAGAGGCGGCCGGCTTTTTCACCGCTTGGGGCGCTACTGTCGCTCCAACAGTAAGATGGTAATAATTGTCCCAGCACTAACTTGTCACGACTGTATGTATAATGTCTCCGTACATGATCAAACGAGTTGTCCAACTTTACTAGGCTTGTCAAATATTTCACTGTGTATGGCACTTTTCGACGTGTTTGTCAAACATAGACCAAGATGGCGAACGATGTTTGTGTTAATGTTTCGCCACATAGATTTAGTGAAAAAGACTTTTATTGCAACTTAGCTCAGTGTATCGTGAATTTCCTCGACTGTGGAAACTATGGTAAAGGATATAAACAAAATGTGACTGGCTATTACCAAAATGGTATAGGTGTCACCTCTTTCCCAAGGTAAATGACACAGGAAGAAGTTAAGAAGAAAACCAGTATTCTATGCCCAACATACAAACGGGAGAGGACGATACAGGCTGTATGATATTTTTCTCATATTTTTGGGTCACGGTCATGCAATAAAGTTTAAATGATATTTCCGCCATTCGACCGTGCAAACGTCTTTATTTTATCTTTATATCATTATTTCGGCCTTAGGCCATTATCAAATACAGCAGTGTTGGGCATAGTCAGACCTTATCAAGTGAAGTGATCATCAAGATCTATTGAACTGGGTGTCCCAGCGTGAAGATAAGTACAAAATCAGAAAGAAATGTGGCAGACAGTTAGTAAACATGTTTTCCAACTGAATGAAAACAAGTAACTCCCATAACATCTTTTCAGACAATTTTCAGTGCACATGTAACGACTGTATTGATATTCATTCTGTGGCTCAGTTGTTCCGTGGTTGTCAACCAGTGACTTCCATAGCATATTTTGAGACCTTGTTCACTGCGCATATAACGATTTTACTGATGTTTATTATGTGTTTCAGTTGTTCTATGGCTGGAAACATGTTTGCTACCTGTCTACTATACATTTTTGTGATTTTGTACGTAGATAGTACCGGAACACTAAGTTCAGTAGATGTTGACTATGACTTCACTTAAAAATGTCTGGTTATATCCAACATTGTTGTACTTGATAATGAATTAAGGCCGAAATGACGACAGTAATATAAAATAAAGAAGTTTGTACAGTCAGATGGCGTAAACATTCAAACATGTAGGTTCCCACGTTTTGTAAACTGTCATTGCAGGACCAAGTAGAAGGCAATAAATTTTCGCATACTGGTGTCCTCCTTTATAGTGTGAGTGCGAATTAACTAAGTAACTATCAATAAGTCATTAAAAGTTTCACTTTCCATTCGGAGAAAGTTGATATAATCATAACTTTCCGAGTGTAACATTTCCTTTGACAGGTTCTCATGTGCATATTTCTCTCGTTTTAAACTATTGCCTGGACCGGCGTCTTGTTTTATTCTTCTTTTAACACAGTGCTAGACTCAATGCTAGAAATGCCTTATTTGTATTTATAACCATTCATCATTCATCTCAATCACGGTCGGAGGAAGGCAATGGCAAACCACCTCCACTAGGACCTTGCCTAGCGGGCTCCCGCATCCTCCCCTACGCTCCTAGGAGTATGGGACCTCACATCATCATCATCATCATCAACCATTCCAACTAGTGTACAAATACAGCATATATGAACAGTGTCTGCTTCACAAGTTATGTTAAATTAACAGGCTTGTTGGATCTTGTACGGGCTTGTTTGACAAATCTGTCGGAGCGTATTTAACAATCCAGTTTGATCGTTTACAAGCCCCATTAGACTGTGGTTCTGCCGCGCGCCCTTCAGCGCAGCGTTAACTGGTGGTGTTGTTCGCAGGTGAGCCTGAGCGAGAACCCGCTGATGCTGCCGGCGTCGGGCCCGTTCTTCAGCGCGCCCACGCTCAGCGTCATCGACATCAGCAAGTGCGGCCTGCGCAGCCTGCCGGACGACACCTTCTCCGAGATGCCCATGCTGCACGTCATCTACCTCGCAGACAACCCGCAGATCGGACAGGTAACGCGACACGAGCCGCCATCTTGAAGGTGGAGGGGAAGAAAGTAGGGGGTAAGGGAGGAACTAATAATATCAGCTCCATCGGGTTTTTATGCGAAATCAACGGCTCGAACCCAGGATCTCCTTCCTACTAGGCAATTGCGTTAACCACTGGCCCACCCAGGCACAGTGTTTGTCGCAAATGCGCGGACCATCTCGGCCTCTCCCCAGCCGAATGACATTCCCACCTAGCGCTACCTACCTGCAGTCCCTGTCAATGTACTCCATGCTCGCTAATTTGATTCCCGCTGGAGGTCGAACGTAAACGTGTATCTGCACTGAAGGCTGTCGATTCATTGTCCATCAAGGCGAATCGATTATATGAATGTGTGGTGTCCCTCCTTTCGGACAAAAGCAACAAGTTCCAGAGGCTTCATTTTGTAGTCATTAAACTCATACAGTCAGGAATTGATTCTAGAATTACTGTGAGCTCCTTTTAGCTTACAAGGGGACCCTCCATACTGTAAATAACCCCCCCCCCCCAAATTCTATAAGTCCCTCCAGATCCTTGAGCGTCATGCACTCCGCCTCGCCTTCCGTATACGTCTCCCGTCCCCCACTCGGATCTTCTATGACCTCGTTCCTTTCCCCCATCTGCTCCTATTCCTCGAACATCTCTGCATGCTTTACACCTCTCGCCACCTTGATCCCCCTCACCCCCTGGTTGCTTCTCTCCTCTCCCATCCCCGCCCCCTGCCACATCTTCACTGTTGTGTCCCCCCTACCCTCCATCTCTACACCCTTCATCTCCTTTCCCAAGGTGGCTTCCATCAACTCCTCCTTCCGGATGATGCCCTCTCTCCCTCCATTTATCCCTCCTATCAACTCTGATCCTCACCCCCCTCCTTTCCTCTGTCCTTTCCCTGGGCTTCCTCTTCCCCCCCTTCCATCGTGTTTTCTCCCCGCCTACCCTCTTCCTACCTCCCTTCTCCCCCCCCCCCGAGTCCTTTTGTATTGCCCCCCTCTTATGGGTCTCGTCCTCCATCAGCTCCTTTCCCCCCTCCCCCTCTTCGTTTTTCCTCTCCTTCCCCCCTTTTTTATTTTCCCATCATCTGTCCAGGTTCCCCCCACCTGCGTTCGGCTGTGGTATGTCATATTTGCCAACTTTTTAGTGCAGTGTTCAAGAGAATGTTCAGTGTTGTTCGTCTTTCCAGAGTGTTGCGAACAGAAATCATGCTGTCGCTGGGTGTGAATTTTATGCATCTTGCGAACAGAAACCAGACTATCGCCCTGTTTTTTTAATTGTCTGTCTATTATTTTACCTGTCTGCTTCATATGTATTTCATTAGCATCATCATCCCTTTGTTTCTATGTTTTAAGTTCGACGTTTTTTTCCGTCATATTACCATTTAAGTCTCCGATTTTATCGCCTGTTTTTATTGTTTATTATCTTCATCTTTTTAAAACAAATCCTGTGGGCTGAAGAGCGGCATACTAAGCTGCTGCCAGCCCGCCCCCTTCGGGGGGAATCGAAACTCAATAAAGAAAAAAAAATGTAAATCACGGATTTTGATGCGCTTCAAATATGATGTAGAGGCACTTACCCTGAGTACGTGGCTACCCGGTTTTTTAGCGACGGGCCTTGGTTTTTGAGAAAATCGATTTTGAAGGTCATTGCGTGGTTTATATAACGGTAACATCACGTATGTTCCGAGTAAGTCAGCGTAGCGCAGTGGTAAAGGTTCACAGCTACTGCGCTGAAGGTACCGTGTTCGAATGCTGCTCGTATACTTTTTTTTCTTCAAAATCGACCGAATTTTTCAATTTTACTTCAAAGAAAGTTAACAAACAGTGTAAGGTGTACGAAATTAAGATCTGTTACGTTATTAATTTTTTCAAGTATTCATTCCGTTTGTGGTTCGCTTCATATTCTCCCAATTCATCTTCTTCGTTGAAATGTATCAGTTCATCATCAATAATGATGTCCGCCCCCGGTAGCTGAGTGGTCAGCGCGACGGATTGTCAATCCTAAGGGCCCGGGTTCACTTCCCGGCTGGGTCGGAGGTTTTCTCGGCTCAGGGACTGGGCGTTGTGTTGTCCTAATCATCATCATTTCATCCCCATCGACGCGCAAGTCGCCAAAGCGGTGTCAAATCGAAAGACTTTCACGAGGCGAACGGTCTACCCAAGAGGAGGCCCTCGTCACTCGACATTACTATCAATAATGATCTGTCTTTCGGCCAAGAGATCCTGTATTGCGATACATATCTCATCGCAAATTGCAACGGAATTGGCAGAGATCACGCTAGGCGGTGTATTTGTTACGAGATTCAAATCGCGGAGTAGATTTTCGGCGTATATTAAATAATTTTGTGATTTCGCCTTTTGATTCTGCGTTCAACTCCTCTACTTGTGGATCTTCTTCTGGCTGAACTACTGCAGAAACACTTGGTTCTTTCATTTCACAGAATTTTTCTAACACATGGCACTAGAGACGCTTTGCGAGCAACTGACGCTTTAGTTAGATGCTAACGTAAAGGAATGTAGCTCGCAACCTCATTGGCCTAACCATTGGGGTTCCCGTTGCGGCTAACGGTATTCACGGGAGAAGGGACGATAATGGGCGGAGATCGATATCAGGTAATACAAGAAGCGACCGTTGTACGAACATTTGGAACTCCAACTGCGAACCACAAACGGAATGATTATTTGAAAAAATTAATAACTGAATATATCTTTGTAATTTCGCACACCTTACACTTTTTGTTGATATTCATTGAAATAAAATTGAAAACTTCGGTCGATTTTGAAAAAAAAAAAGGAAAAGAGCACGAGCAGGATTCGAACACGGTACCTACAGCGCGGTAGCCGGTAACCTTTCCCGCTGCGCTACGCCGACTTGGTCGCAATGTGTGTAAGGTTACAGGTATACAAATCTCGCAATGAATTTCAAAATCGATTTTCTCAAAAACCAAGGCTCGTCGCTAAAAACCCGTATAGACTGGTACTCAGGGTAAGTTCCTCTACAACATATTTAAAGCGCATCAAAATCCGTGATTTACAGTATGGAGGGTCCCC
Organism: Schistocerca piceifrons; assembly: GCF_021461385.2. Classification (NCBI taxonomy): domain Eukaryota; kingdom Metazoa; phylum Arthropoda; class Insecta; order Orthoptera; family Acrididae; genus Schistocerca; species Schistocerca piceifrons. The sequence goes on along the minus strand of NC_060139.1, from coordinate 313,761,388 downwards.
GTCTTAGCGTAGAGCAACTCCCAGCCTGCTGCGTAATTTTAATATTTTGTAGCTCATTGCCTGGACAATCAACTACAGCAGACAATTTGAACTAGGACTGGTCACCATAAGCCGTGATCTGAGACACTGTTTCCAACATTTCGTGTGGGCGGGACCGTAGCTTGCTAGCACACACAAATGTGGCTGAACAATACTGGTCCCTCACAGTGTCTTCCTCTCCGCAACACGGTCTAATGAAAAAGTGCTGTCGATCTGTAGAGTAGTTAGGAAAAGTATGTGACAACAGCTGGGTTGGTAGAGTAGATCTTGTGTTCTCTGTATGCATAAATGATCTGAGTGATAGGGTGAACACCTATCTGCAGTGTTTGTTGAAGATCTTTGGTTCGTGGCACGGTGTCGTCGTTGAGTGGCTGTAGGAGAATACAGACGCCTTATTGTTAGACAAAATTTCTAGTTGATGTGATGAACGGCAGCTTGCTCTAAATATAGAAAAATGTTAGTTGACGCACATGAGTAGGAAAACCGATCCCGTAATGCTCGAATACAGCATTAGTAGTGTGTCGCTTGACGCAGTCACGTCGGCTAAATATCTAGGTGTAACGTTGCAAAGCGATATGAAATGGGACAAGCGTGTAAGGACGATAGTAGGGAAGGTGAATGATCTACTTCGGTTTATACGGAGAAATTTAGGTAATTGTTGTTAATCTGTAAAGATGTCTGCGTATGAACCATTAGTGCGACTCACTCTTGAGTACTGTGTGAGTGTGTGGGATTCACACCATATCGGATTTAAATACGGACTACTAGATTTGTTACAGGTCGGTTCAGTTAACACGTGAGTATTACACAGATGCTTCGTTGACACAAACGGAATCCGTGCAGAGAAGATGACGTTCTCGTTGTGAAACAGTATTGAGAAAATTTAGAGAATCGGTGTTTTAAGCTGACTGCAGAACGATTCTACTGCCGACAACGTACATTTCGCTTAAGGATCACGAAGATAAGAGAAATTCGTGCTCATATGTTGACATATAGACCGTCGTTTTCTCTCGTTCTATTTGCGACTTGAACAGGAAAGGAAATGACCAGTACTGGTACAAGGTATTCTATGCCTTGCACCATGCGGTGGCTTGCGGAGTTTGTATGTAGATCTAGACGTAGATTTTACTATTTGTCGCGACGTCCTGAGCCAGAGCTGCCGGCTGCCTCAGTCTTACAGGCAAGAAACTGTAGAAATCTCCCGGGAGGGGGAGGTGGGGGGAGCGTTTTGTGTTTGACCATTGCCAACATCAGCGATCTAAAAATGCAAGTGCTTACAGTAGCCATTAAGAAATTATTGTTCCGCTATGTTGTAAATTAATACATCACCGGGTAATTACACCCAATAATCCGACTTCCTCAGAAAATGAGCGGTGAAACTTGGTTTTACAAGCAACAATACACTGATCTTTGGCAGAGTTCAGCTAATCGTGAACAACAGGAGACCCTGAAGAAGATCCCAGCAGAGTCTTAGAAACGTCGATCGTGTATAAGAAGTCGAAGAGTTTTTTTTTCAATGAAGAATCCCTTTCCTGAGTTGGTTCTTACACTGTTGTGCAAAACTCACAGACGAAAGTAACTTCGGCATAATGTGTCACTGCCAAGTAAGGCAGCTCGAAGAAACTTGTATCATACGTAGAAAAAACTGCTACAGTATAGTACAGAAGGAAAGTAAAAAAAATACGCAATGAAACGAACAGATATCAGAATTTTATTCAAAGGCGATAATTAAAGTGAAGTCAGCGCAGTTCATTATGATCCCCTGGACATTCCAAAAAATGGTGTGTGCTACCATGGACGGCAATGCATGCTCTGAAATTTGCTCCCATACTGAGCACAAGTCTGGCAAGGATTTCTTGTGGTAGGGCGTTAAATTCCTCCACCAGCGCGGTAGACGAAAGGTGAAAGTCATTGGTACACGTGGATGTGTTGCAGAAACCCCCCCCCCCCCCCCCCGAACGCATGTCTCACGTGCTCGATGTGATTTAAGTTGAGGGAAGACGGAGAGGCCAGTTCATTCGCCGAATATTCTCCCGTTCGAGAGCTCCTCTACTTGCGCCGTTCAGTGCGGTCCCACATTGTCATCCGTGAAAATGAAATTAGAACCGAATACACTCCTGAGAAGATGCACGTGGGGAAGGAGTACAATAAGGCTGACTTGTGAGTGTACCTTGTTCAAAGATTTGGAGGTCAGTACCGGTGGGTCCATGCATCATTATGCAAATGGTTCAAATGGCTCTAAGTACTATGGGACTTAACATCTGAGGTCATCAGTCCCTACACTTAGAACTACTAAAACCTAACTAACTTAAGGACATCACACACATCCATGCCCGAGGCAGGATTCGAACCTGCGACCGTAGCAGCAGCGCGGTTCCAGACTGAAGCGCCTAGAACCGCTCGGCCACAGCGGCCGGCATCATTATGCCTGCTCACACCGTAGCACCTGGACCATCAAACCAATCATGTTCGTTAATGTTTCTGGGTGCATGAGAGTACATCCAGCAATGTCGAACATGTTGGTTCTGGTGGTCACAATTAGTAGATATTATCATTTCTATCATTATTACCATTGTTGTCATCATTACGCAGGGTGAAGGAAAAATGCCACAGTTGGAGGTCAGCGTGCGATTCCTCATCCAGATTCAAGACAAGAGTTTATCTAGCAAAATCAGATTGCGTGCATTTTGAAAACATGTGTATGAAAACGAGGAGTTGTCAACGCCGTCACATCATGCAGTGCATCGGAATGTACAGAGGAGCGTGTACATCCTGCACTACCGTACGAACAGCTGTAGCTCCCTGAGTAGACTGCTGGGACATCAAAATACACAACCACCATGGACCATGGAGCACGGTTCGAATCCTCGAAAGGTTCTTTTTTTATTTTTTAGATGTCCGTTCCATATTTCTCGTCGTCTGTAAGCATGACAACATTTTGTCACATGACAATAACCTACCACATGGGAGGGATCAAATCAAATGGTTCAAATGGCTCTGAGCACTATGGGACTTAACTTCTAAGGTCATCAGTCCCCTAGAACTTAGAACTACTTAAACCTAACTAACCTAAGGACATCACACACATCCATGCCCGAGGCAGGATTCGAACCTGCGACCGTAGCGGTCATGCGGTTCCAGACTGTAGCGCCAAGAACCGCACGGCCACCCAGGCCGGCTGGGTGGGATCCATACACTGCATGCACGTGTCTCCTAACCACGCAGCCGGCCGAAGTGGCCGTGCAGTTCTAGGCGCTGCAGTCTGGAACCGCGAGACCGCTACGGTCGCAGGTTCGAATCCTGCCTCGGGCATGGATGTGTGTGATGTCCTTAGGTTAGTTAGGTTTAACTAGTTCTAAGTTCTAGGGGACTAATGATCTCAGAAGTTGAGTCCCATAGTGCTCAGAGCCATTTGAACCATTTGAACCTAACCACGCAGTGCACAACCATAACTGGTGCTGTCAAGTTCTTGTAGGACGGCTTCCCGACGGAGTACACAAACGATGAATATGTCGATATACTTTTGGTGCTGAGTGCATCCGATAACCAAGCTGCAGCTGTTACTCATGGATATGTTGCATGGTACCCTCAAAGGCGCCATCCCGATGAGAGTGTTTTTCGTCACTTGGACCAACGCCTTTGGGAACCAGTAATCTTCGTCCACAAGAATAGACAGAGGTCGAGCGGGCCAGAGTGGCCGAGCGGTTCTAGGCGCTACAGTCTGTAGCCGCGCGACCGCTGCGGTCGCAGGTTCGAATCCTGCCTCGGACATGGATGTCTGTGATGTCCTTAGGTTAGTTAGGTTTAAGTAGTTCGAAGTTCTAGGGGACTGATGACCTAAGAAGTTAAGTCCCATAGTGCTCAGAGCCATTTGAACCATTTGACAGAGGTCGTCTAAGGACTAGACGTATTCCACAAACAGAGGATGCGATTCCATAAACCTTTCGCCAATCACCTCTGCGAAGTATCCGTGACATTGCTAGGCACGATGAAGAACTACATCCATGTCATTACACGTTAACTCAACACCAGCGAACAGAAGGCTGCATTCGGTGAGTACAGTTTTGTGAATGGCTTTTGCACGAAGAGGAATATAACGAATATTTTATAAATGACGTGATATGGACTGATGAACTTAGCTTCACTCGTGAAGATATTTTCAACTTCCACAACAGGCATTGTTGGTAGCAACGCAACCCATATGTCCCGTTTGAACGTGGCTTTCTGGCACGCTTTGGCATAAACCTGTGGGCTGGAATCGTGGGAGGGGTGCTTTTCGCCCTTACCTATTGCCGAACAAGCTGAATGCGTCCCTGTATCTTACGCTTCTTTGCAGTACTTTGCCTGACGCATTAGAAAACGTTCCACTTGGTGCTCGGTGACAGCTACGATTTCAGCATGATGCTGCACCGCTACGCTTTGGAATGAATGTGCGTAATTATGTCAATGATGCGTTTCCAGAGAAATGGGTTGGTGGTGAAGGTGCAATGTTCTGGCCTGCACTTTCCGCGGACCTTAATCCACGATATTTTTATTTTTGTGGACACTTAAAGGAACAAGTTTATAGTACTGCACCCATGGATGCACACGACCTAATAGCTCGTGTGCATGTTCCTCCGGCAATCGTGGATGCAGGCGTGCTGCGTAGGGTCCAGAAAAGTACAATCCGGCGAGTGGCCAAAATGCTTGCAAATGCAAGGTGGTCGCTTTGAACATCTTCGCTAAAGTGAATGTTGGTCATACGTGTCCGTACCGACTCTGTGAAGATAAGCCTGGACTTCAAATGTACAGAATGGAATTATTGTGCATCGCTTAATATGCAGTGTAGTGTAGCCTATCCTTTGTGTTTTTTGTAAGAAGGAAGGAAGAACGAAGGAACGTGCCGTCTACATCGAGGCCATTAGAGACAGAGCACAAGCTCGGATTGTCTCGAGGATGGGGAAAGAAATCGGCCGTGCCCTTTTCAAAGGAACCATTTAGGGAAATCACGGAAAATCTAAATTGGATGTCCGGATGCGGGTTTAAACCGTCCTCCTCCCGAATACGAATCCAGTGTGCTAACCACTGCACTACCGCGCTCAGTTTGTGTTTTTTGTATTTTTGGTACCTTATTGGATACAGACGATCTTACTGTATCCACTATTATTTTCTATAGACTTTATTTGTATCATGCACAAAACAAAGTGGTCATTTACGTCTGTAAGAAGTTCATGTTACGTCTTAATGTTTAAATAAAGTTAATGTGGTGGTATAAATTGGCTACCATTTCATGTTTTAACCGAACAAAAAGAAGTTTGGCGTGAACGCGACTCGAACATTGGTGAGTCTGCATGTCTATTACCTACGGCATTGCCTCGTCTCATTGAGCTAACGGGACAGCTCCGGCACAGTGAAAGTTCATGCTACCTGTTTTTGTTCACACAGTTACAGCGTTTTCAAAGCCTCGTTTTTTTTATCAAATTTCTGTTAAACATACTGGCGGGACTAGGTTTTGCTAGATACACTTTTGTCTTAAATTGGGATGAGGAATCGCATTTCGACTGCCAATTGCGACACTTTTTCTTTGCGTCCTGTAATGTTTACTCACTAAAGATGTCTGGTTAGAGGACCTGAAGACTCTGATCTCGCCAGGTGAAATAAATGCTGAAATAATTTAATAATCGGACTTAATTAATAGTACAGCAGCGCAGAGAATTGATTCGGGTGCATTAGTAAACGTTTTCGAGTAGATCTGAGGAGCAATGTGACGTGAAATTTGTCTCGCGCTCCGCACATCACTGCAAAGTGTATAGATTATTAACTTCTCATGGCTGGGATACACAGTCATATAATATTTCTTAAAAGACATCATAGTCTCCGTTGACTGTAAAAAATATTTATTATTACGATTGCAATTTCGGCCTTATGGCTATTTTCAAGTAACACTGCAAAATAGACTTGGCCACTGTTTCTATGTTTCGATACAGTGTATCGATACGTGGAACTGTTTCAGTGTTTCGGAACGGCTGTGGTTCACTGTTTCGAAACAGTGGTGTTTCATTCCCCCCCCCCCCCCCCCTGTCTCGGATAACCGGACCAGATTCGATCTCGAGCCAGACACAGAAGCTGTATCGTTGTTTCAAAATAAGGCTGTTTCAGTCCACCTGTGCTTGGAACGGACTAATTTTATCGAAACAGTGATGTTTCCTTCCGCTCTGTATCGGACGAGATTCGGGCTCGGCACAGGTTCTGAAACACAACATACCACTTCATGACACACTTTCAAGAGTGTCGAAATCTTTTTGACAAGCAGTAGCATGAAGCTTAAGATATCCGAAAATAAAGCTTCGTTTCTAGCTGACTGTCCTATTCCGAAATGACTTAACATCTGCTTTATAAACACTACCCCAAACAATAAAACAACGCATAGTATTCACATTCAAAATAATATATATGTGAAAAGCATTCAGTTAAATTATACTTTTTTTTATAACATACGCTTCTCTGTTCATATGCAGTAATCATATTAAGAAACGCAAGTAAGCCTACAACATTTTGAATAAAAAAGGCGTAGAGTGACAGTTATTAGACATACACATATATTTGATGTAGGTATAATTGCAAGCAATCTGTTTGACATATCACTGATGGTGTAATGGTGAACGGGAAGGGCTGGGAAGCATGGTGAATTTATAGTAACGGTTCGAAACACCTTGAAAGACAAAATTTTTTGCTGTTATATTTTGTTATTTATTCGAATTATTTGGCGTTATTTGTGAGTCTATAGTCACTGTGCCTATTATCCACAATGATTCCCTTTGTGTGCATGGAAATTAGCAGGATGGGTATATTACCCATACTAACGGAATGTGGGAATCCCAGTAGCATATCCGTTGTTTCTCTAGTTTGCTCCCACCTCCAGTTCCGTTCATGGTGGTTCCTCTGTCTTCAGCTGTGGCTGTCCTCAGCCAATTGAAAAGTATGAAAGTCACACGACACGAAAGCAGCGCATTTGCTGCAGGAAATACGAAACTGCCAACACAACTAAGTGATAGTTTCATACTTTCTGCGATATGATTAGCGCTCTCGCACCTCATTTGTGTTTATATGGACATACTTATACAGTAGACATTCAAGATGATAAAATGTGTAGGTTTATTAGATTACAAAACACAAACTGTTTCACTGTTTAGAAACAGCGCATCGAAGCATTACATTGTACTGTTTCATTTGTTTCGAAACAGTTACGTGTTTCAGTTTGCCCATCTCTACTGCAAAAGTTACATTCTGTCAGAATATAAGGCTATCTGACATGAGTACATTTCGTCGGCTTTTTTTCCTTTTTTTTCTTTATTGTGATTTTAGTACCCGTATAAAGACAGGTAGGCTAGCAGCAGCACATTACGCCGCTCTTCAGCCCAAGATATTACAATGGTAAAACAGAGAAAACACATGAGTTGGAACAAAACGGCGAGGAAAAAACAGTAGACACGTGAACATAAAAAACATGAAGCCATTCACATTCAATGACAATCCATACTACAAACTGCTGACATGACGCACAAGCACTGATGACTTTGATTGTACACGTGAACGATGGAGCGTGACGGTGAACACTGAACACAAAACACGACGGCACACACGAGACACGGATGGCGACGAACTCCGGCACGTGAATGTCCACGTAACGTGTGCGAGTCCGGGGACCCGCCAAGAGTGGAAGAACGGTGAGGGGGCGGGGGGAGAGGGGAGAACAAAGACGCCAATAGCAGAGGAGATGGGAGGAGGAGTAGAGGGACAGGGGAGGGGAAGCCCGGGGGAGGAGTGGGGAGAAAGGGAGGAGGGAGGGAAGGGGGAGAGAAGGAGAGAAGGGAGGGAGGGTGCCCAAAGGAACAAACACAGGAAGAGGGAGGGAGGATCAAAGTTGGTAGGAGGGGTAGATGGAGGGGAGGAGGGCATCATCAGGGAGGGGGAGCCGGCGGAAGCCACCTTGGGAGGGGGTTCAAATGGTTCAAATGGCTCTGAGCACTATGGGACTCAACTGCTGAGGTCATTAGTCCCCTAGAACTTAGAACTAGTTAAACCTAACTAACCTAAGGACATCACAAACATCCATGCCCGAGGCAGGATTCGAACCTGCGACCGTAGCGGTCTTGCGGTTCCAGACTCCAGCGCCTTTAACCGCACGGCCACTTCGGCCGGCTTTGGGAGGGGGTAAGGAGGGTGGAGAGATGGAGAGCAGGTGGGACGTGGGAATACAGGCGCAGCAGCGGGCGGGGGTGGGAGAGGATGGGGGAGACATGCGGGTGAGGAGGATCGAGTTTACAGGAGGTGTAGAGGATCCGTATCCTTTCGAGGAAAAGGAGGAGGTGGGAGAACGGAATGAGGTCCTACAGGATCAGCGTGGGGGAGGGGATACAGATACGATAGGCGAGGCGGAGAGCATGGCGTTCAAGGATCTGAAGGGATTTGTAAAAGGCAGGGGGGGCGGAGATCCAGGCAGGATGGGTGTAACAGAGGATAGGGCGGATGAGGGAATATAGGTGTGGAGTATGGTGGAGGGGTGCAGACCCCACGTACGGCCGGAAATGAGCTTGAGGAGACGGAGTCAGGAGAGTCAGGAGCGGAGTCAGGAGAGTCAGGAGCGTGCCTTGGCTTGGAATGTGTGCGGCCGGAAATGAGCTTGAGGAGATGGAGTCAGGAGCGTGCCTTGGCTTGGATTGTCCGGAGATGGGAGGGGCCCAGGAGAGGCGACGGTCGAGGGTGACGCCAAGGTACTTCAGGGTGGGGGTGAGGGCGATAGGACGACCATAGATGGTGAGATAGAAATCGACATGTCGTCGTCAAAATGCAGCCTTTAGAGTGTGATAGTCCCACAAGATCCGATGAGCACGGCACTTATTGCATCGTAATATGTTGTTAAATATGCACTGAACTGTCAATGTTACCATCATTCTAATAATCTATCACACATACAAGCTCAGCGTGTGGACTACGGCCGTAGCAGCGAATGGGACTCGGTCCGACGTTCCGATGGTTTCGAGGCACCGCCCGGCTGTTGCAGACGAACATGAGCGCGCTGTCGCAGCTGGAGCACCTGCACGGGCTGACGCTGATGCGCAACGAGCGCATGACGCTGACGGGGCCCGGCCAGCTGTCGGTGCGCGAGCTGGGCGCGTCGGGCGCGTGCCAGGTGCTGGCAGCGCCCCTGGCGGGGCCGCACCTCACCAAGCTGTCGGCGCAGGGCTGCGGGCTGTCCGCGCTGCCCGCCGTCATGGCGCAGGCGCGGCCCAACCTCGAGATGCTGCTGCTCGGCAGGAACGCCTTCACCGGCTGGGACGCCTCCACCGACATGCCCTACCTCGCCGTCCTCGGGCTCGACCTCAACAACATCACCAGGTGAGGCCGCACAGCTCGACGTCTGGCAACGTTACGCGTATGCGTTCTGCCTGGACGCTACAACGCGGCGAGGGCTGGGGAGACAGATTTCGCTATGCAGTTGTGAGGGTACGAAAGTTTTCATGATCATGAAAAAAAAAAATGAGGTCCCATGCTTCTTTACAGAGCGTAGGGGAACGATGCGGGAGACCCGCACCGCCTTACTAGGCAAGGTCCTAATGGAGGTGGTTTGCCGTTGCCTTCCTCCGACCGTAATGGGGATGAATGATGATGATGAAGAAGACGACACAACAACACCCAGTCATCTCGAGGCAGGAAAAATCCCCGACCCCCCAGGAATCGAACCCAGGACCCTGTGCTCGGGAAGCGAGAACGCTACCGCGAGACTACGAGGGCGGACTTAATAATTCTCATGGACGTAGTGGACTAGTGCAGGAGCGCCCGCAAGGGGGGGGGGGGCAGTGGACAGTGGGGGCAGTTGCCCCTAGTGAGAATTCATACAGTTTACGAATACAAAAAATACCTGTAATTACAATTAAATGAATACCCGTAGCTGCTTACGATAAGCCACAACCTCGACTGGCCACGATCTTTCCTCTGTCGGAATTCCAATATGTGCTGATAGGCGTTTCTCCTTCTTACACGAGCCATAACACAATCTTCTCACAAACAAACAGCAATCTAATGCGGTTTCTTAACGAAAAACTCATTGATGATGACTAACTGAAACCCTCAGCTGCCAACAGGTTTGTTGATCTACCTCGATGTGGACAGATGAAAATGTGTGCCCCGACCGGGACTCGAACCCGGGATCTCCTGCTTATATGGCAAACGCTCTATCCATCTGAGCCACCGAGGGCACAGAGGATAGGGCGACTGCAGGGATTTATCTCTGGCACGCCTCTTGCGAAACCCACATTCTCAACGTATTGTCCTGCACTACATTCGTAGTGCCCCCGCCCATTATACTCATTCCTCTCGGCGCATTGCCGATTCCCGTAAGAGTTCGGGCACTGTTTGTGCGGGAGGCGTGCCAGAGATAAATCCCTGCAGTTGCCCCACCCTCTGTCTCCTCGGTGGCTCAGATAAATAGAGCGTCTGCCATGTAAGCAGAAGATCCCGGGTTCGAGTCCCGGTCGGGGCACGCGTTTTCATCTGTTCCCGTTGGCGTATGTCAACGCCTGTAAGCAGCTACAAGTGTTCATTTCATTGTAATTTCATTCTAACGAGCTGCTTGGTCACCGATGGTATCTGTTCTTTCGGAGATGTTCGAACTCTTACGGGAATCGGCAACACGCCGCGAGTAATGAGTATAATGGGCGGGGGCACTACGAATGTAGTGCGGGACAATACGTTGAGAATGTGGGTTTCGCGGGAGGCGTGTCAGAGATAAAGACCTGCAGTCGCCCTATCCTGTCTGTCCTCGGTGGCTCAGATGGATACAGCGTCTGCCATGTAAGCAGGAGATCCCGGGTTCGAGTCCCGGTCGGGGCACACATTTTCATCTGTCCCCGTTGACGTATGTCAACGCCTGTAAGCAGCTACGAGTGTTCATTTCATTGTAATTTCATTCTAACGAGCTGCTTGGTCACCGATGGTATCATGTCCGAATGAACAGATACCATCTTAGTAAATACCTGTAACTTTAGGGCTCAGTTATGTATGATTTAAATACCTGTAAAATTGCCACTAAAATAACCGGAAAATATCGATAAAATGACGTAAAAATGATATAAAACATATGTAATTGCAGCATGAACTAGAGCAATGAAAAACTTTAAAGGAGCATCGAACTAAAATTAAAAAATGATAATAAATTTAAAAATTGTGTGTTTTTCTTTAACAAATCTCGTTCGTTGAAGGTGTGCAAAATTGTTATATATCCGTCTTAGAGCTATTGCCTACGAAGTATCTTTATTTTTGTTTCTACACTCACATGTGGTAAAAATTAACAACAGCAAGTGAGGCAACAATGGGAATAATCAGATGAACCAGCAGTTTATTGTTAACACTTTATTGGCAGAACACGGCTCAGAAAATCTGAGTATATATATCGTGAAAATTTTTTGCCCCTACTGAGACAAAAACCCGCGGGCGCGACTGGACTAGTGGGAAAATCACGTACTGTAGTAGCATATAAATGAACAAGTGAAATTCGCGTTAGTAGGAAGAGGGACAATATCATCTACCAGAGAATTAAAGTTACCCTAATTGGGACCATAGTTTCTCAAGGTTACGTCTTGTTGTTGTTGTGGTTTGTTTGTCTGTGGTATTCCTTTTGGGCTTCGTGCAGCACCGAGTTAGGTCGAGCAGTGCCTGACGTCAATCACAAGTGCACTTAGCAAAGAGACGTCTGGGCCGTATGCTGCTCCAACGAATACCGATGACCCGAACGTCCAACGGACAAGAATAACAATGGCATTAAGACTTCTTTGTATTTCCATGTGAAGAGCTTGCCTGTGAAATGCAATGAGAGTGAGTCATCCTATAACAAGTGAAGATTAAATAGTGTTTTATTCACAAGTTGTTGAGCTGCGCCTTCAGGAGAGCTACTGATGATTACTGTAACGAGTAATTGAGGAAAATCATGGGTCTTTCAACTTACGCTATATCAGAAGATTCTGATAGACGTGGACTCTCACACAGTCTAATTGAAAAGACTCACGTGTGTTTTTCTGATGAGCACTGCGTGGGGTAACGGGCGAGTTGCGGCGCTCTGGAAATTTTAAGTTGAGTTGGCGTGGCCGCGCGGGGGCCTCTCGGCGGGCCGCCACTGATAGCGGCCGCACAACGGCCGGACCGTGTGGTCCATCGGCCGCGTGGCTGGGAATTCCATGGCGACGCTGTGTCGATGTAGGAGACATAACGGGAGTGCCAAAGATGGCGGACTTTGCGAAACAATCATGGCAGACATTTCACAGTTCTTATAGAAATTAATAGAAACCAGATGAATCACGATACCCCAAAAATAAACATGTACATTACCATTATTTGCACGGCGATGCTGACGCCGTAATCAGATTTTCAATATCTTTATTAGTTTAAAGTTTAGTATCTGACTGTAAATTATACAAGTAACACCCAGCAACAAATTTCCAAAATCAAAACGGTTCATCCGGTTGCGTCAATCGACGTGTCTTTGGAAAGCTATTGGTGTAAAACTAAATTGGTATAAATTACAGGCATGTAACTTGAGTAGTTCATGAGTTATTGGAGATCAAAGTGGCCGATTACTCTCGATCGCGTCAGGCCATAAGTACTCCACAGTGACACGAAAAATCGGTGGCAGCATGCTTATAAATATATTTATTTATCAATGTCTTTGTTTCTATCCGATATATCCTATTAATGAAGAAATTGGTTAAATATTTACTGTGTTTTAGAAAGTACAGACACATTACTGACCTACCTTTTGTTTCTATTCCTTTGATATACACTCCTGGAAATGGAAAAAAGAACACATTGACACCGGTGTGTCAGACCCACCATACTTGCTCCGGACACTGCGAGAGGGCTGTACAAGCAATGATCACACGCACGGCACAGCGGACACACCAGGAACCGCGGTGTTGGCCGTCGAATGGCGCTAGCTGCGCAGCATTTGTGCACCGCCGCCGTCAGTGTCAGCCAGTTTGCCGTGGCATACGGAGCTCCATCGCAGTCTTTAACACTGGTAGCATGCCGCAACAGCGTGGACGTGAACCGTATGTGCAGTTGACGGACTTTGAGCGAGGGCGTATAGTGGGCATGCGGGAGGCCGGGTGGACGTACCGCCGAATTGCTCAACACGTGGGGCGTGAGGTCTCCACAGTACATCGATGTTGTCGCCAGTGGTCGGCGGAAGGTGCACGTGCCCGTCGACCTGGGACCGGACCGCAGCGACGCACGGATGCACGCCAAGACCGTAGGATCCTACGCAGTGCCGTAGGGGACCGCACCGCCACTTCCCAGCAAATTAGGGACACTGTTGCTCCTGGGGTATCGGCGAGGATCATTCGCAACCGTCTCCATGAAGCTGGGCTACGGTCCCGCACACCGTTAGGCCGTCTTCCGCTCACGCCCCAACATCGTGCAGCCCGCCTCCAGTGGTGTCGCGACAGGCGTGAATGGAGGGACGAATGGAGACGTGTCGTCTTCAGCGATGAGAGTCGCTTCTGCCTTGGTGCCAATGATGGTCGTATGCGTGTTTGGCGCCGTGCAGGTGAGCGCCACAATCAGGACTGCATACGACCGAGGCACACAGGGCCAACACCCGGCATCAGGGTGTGGGGAGCGATCTCCTACACTGGCTGTACACCACTGGTGATCGTCGAGGGGACACTGAATAGTGCACGGTACATCCAAACCGTCATCGAACCCATCGTTCTACCATTCCTAGACCGGCAAGGGAACTTGCTGTTCCAACAGGACAATGCACGTCCGCATGTATCCTAAGTCAACTACCCTGGCCAGCAAGATCTCCGGATCTGTCCCCCATTGAGCATGTTTGGGACTGGATGAAGCGTCGTCTCCCGCGGTCTGCACGTCCAGCACGAACGCTGGTCCAACTGAGGCGCCAGGTGGAAATGGCATGGCAAGCCGTTCCACAGGACTACATCCAGCATCTCTACGATCGTCTTCATGGGAGAATAGCAGCCTGCATTGCTGCGAACGGTGGATATACACTGTACTAGTGCCGACATTGTGCATGCTCTGTTGCCTGTGTCTATGTGCCTGTGGTTCTGTCAGTGTGATCATGTGATGTATCTGACCCCAGGAATGTGTCAATAAAGTTTCCCCTTCCTGGGACAATGAATTCACGGTGTTCTTATTTCAATTTCCAGGAGTGTATGTTTATTTGATTTGATTATGTATTTAATAATGTGTGTTAGACCGTGTTTATGGTCCAGCCGTGGGAATATTTATTTAATTTCAAGTTATTTAAATGTAAACCCAGTATTTCGAAAGTGTTTCAATATGTTCGTGAATGTGCGTTAGTTTGGATACACCGCGCAAGCGCTCTAGCCAATCACAGCGCTCGTGAATGGGGAGTTCGAACAGTGCGGCGCGAGAGACTTGGAATGTGGAGCCGTTTGCGCGTGGTCGCGAGAGATAGAAATACTTCGGAGTGCGGACTTATGAACTTGTGAGATTTCCGGGGTTTCTACACTGAAGACGTAGTATGTGTTTAGAAGTGAATATCTCACGAGCTATGTTGTTGTTCATCACTAATTACGTGCAGTAGGAATCTATTGTTTCCCTGTTATTCAACTTCTGTTTTATTTAATTACCGGACCGTCGATACCAATAAGTGTTTTGCAGAAATATACCACATTCTCAAAAGTACTTCTACTATCATACTCATCATTTAAAGTCATTAAGATAGTACTTGCAGATTGTATTTACTGCAATCTTTTATTTATAAATTTCTACGTTAAATTCGCGATTGCAGAGTGATAGGAACCTTCGACCATTCGATTCATGTGTATATCCATATTGCATACTGTAGACTAAGCAGTATTTAGCTTGTAATGCGGCAACTACGAATACCAGCCCCTAGACAACGAAACCAGCCAAAACTTTTGATATTCCAACTTTTGAGTCTGAGGGTGCGTAGTTGAGGACCACATCATTTCATATATTATTGCGAATGCCCGCAACTGTGCTTTTAGTACCTTCCACCTTTACCGTGCTATGGGGTATTGTTTGTTACACCACTCTTTCATTGCTGTATCCAGTATCCAGCCGTCTGGGGGTCAGAAATGGTAGGTGGGGGGGGGGGAGGGGGGGGGGGAGGGAAGTGTGCCTCTCTTCTCGGATGAGCCTTGCGGAACACCCAGCTGCTCCATGGCCTACAAGTCGATGTGATCCTACATCCACTTTACACTAATGCAAATTTTCAGCTGCCAAAACCAGTCATTGTAATTGCCTAGAATACCTCGATTCTAACATTACTACATGCTATGGTGACAGGAATAGATGGTGGGTACTCCTAACAGGTGATGCTATCCTTTTACGATTGGTTGAGTGAACGAGGAACTTATGACCTCGTAGCCAACCTAACAATATTATTTTGTGTCCTGTTGTCTGCTGAACAAAATATGATGTTACGGCACATCGGAAAAACTTCGTGACTGGATGCCGGACTTCTGCAGTAGTGCAAATACATTGATACTCTTAAAACTACTGTCAAGTGCTTGGTAAAAGATACTTCCAGTAGTCCAGCACATTAAGATTTCTTCCCATTCCAATCACGTGCGGAGTGTAGAAAAACGATTACTTGAATCCTCTGTGCACACTGTAATTGGTCCAACTCTGTTCGCAGTCCCTGCTGGAGCAATACATAACAGGCTGCGGTACTTTCCTAGATTCCTCACATAATATTGATTCTTGAAACTTAGTTGCAAGGCTTTAACAGGACTCAGGCATTTTCCAGTTCAGATTGCTCAGCATTTTCAGAACACAACACTCCCGTGTTTCAAACAAACATGTGAGCATCTGCGCCACCCTTCTTGTTATAAGCTCAATATTTCCTGGTTAACTATCTGGCTTTGGTCCCACATAGAATGTTCCAGGATGGACTGTACCGGTTTCTTTTTTTTCTTTTTTTTTTTTTTGTAAGCAATCTTCTTTGTTGACTGATTCTATTTTCCCACTATTCTATCAATGAAACCACCTGCTTCACTTTGACTGAGGCTACGCTATCATCCATCATCATATCCCTACAAACTGAATCCCTGCAGGTGGATGCAATATTTCTCGATTTTCGAAAGCATTTGATTGAGTACCACACATACACTTATTATCAAAAGCACGGTCCCATGGGATATCAAGCGAAACTGGTGACTGGATTGAGGATTTTTGATAGGGAGGACGCAGCAAGTTATCTTGTATGGAGAGTCATCTACAGATGTATAAGTAACTATCCCTGTAGCCCTCTCGGTTGGCCGTGGAGTCTAACGCACAGCTTTCCAGGCAGGAAGGAGCGCCTGGTTCCCGGCACGAGTCCGCCTGGCGGATTTGTGTCGAGGTCCGGTGAACCAGCCAGTTTGTGGGTGGTTTTTAGGCGGTTTTCCATCTGCCTCGGCGAATGCAGGCTGGTTCCCCTTATTCCGCCTCCGTTACACTATGTCTCCATGTACGCGTACACCACCATATCTCTACCACGCAAACATAGGGGTTACACTAGTCTGGTGTGAGACGTTCCCTGGGGGGTCCACTGGGAGCTGAACTGCGCAATAACCCTGGGTTCAGTGTGGGGCGGCGGAGAGGTGAAGTAGACTGCGGTAGTCGTCGTGGGGTTGTGGACCACTGCGGCTGCGGCGAGGACGGAGCCTCTCCGTCGTTTCTAGGTCCCCGGTTAACATACGATACAATACAACTATCGGTGTGCCCCACGGAAGTTTGTTGTGATCTTTGCCGCTCATATGGTATAGGCTTATTAACGACCTTGCAGACAATACTAATAGTAAACCCAGACCTTTTGCAGATGATGCAGTTATCTATACTGAAATACTGTCTGGAACAAACCGCAGAAGTATTCCGATCTTGATAAGATTTCAAAGTGGTGCAAAGATTAACAACTTGATGATGAAGAAGGTATCTGGATACGTCAGACCATGCAACGCTGTGCCACTGTGTCAGCGTCTACTGTCGATGGTCACGTGCCCATTTCAGCCATTGTTGCCAGTGTTGTGCTGTTAACATTGGCGCATGCATGGATAATCAGCTGCGGACGCCCATCATTAGGAGTGTTCGATGCACTGTGTATTCAGACACACTTGCACTCTGCCCAGCATTAAAGTCTGATGTTAGTTCCGCCATATTTCGCCGTCTGTCCTGTTGCACCAGTCTTCCCAGCCTACGACGTCCGACATCTGTATTAAGAGGTGGCCGCCCAACCCTACAACGTCGCATCGCGGTTTCACCTCGGTTTCGCCACGTGTTGAAACACTTGCCGCAGCCCTCTTCGAACTTCCGACAAGTCGTGCAGTTTCCGAAATGCCCGTGTCAAGCCTTCGGGCCATCGCAATTTGCCCTCGGTCACACTCAGATCGCCTACTTTTTCCATTCTACACATGGACAGCACGGTCACTAATATTACAGGCACCGTGCGTGGATCGTCTGATTAGCAGTCATTCCTCGCCAGCTGACGTTGCTGTCGCCTGGACACGTTTATATCGACAGTAGATCAGTGTATAATTTGTTGGTGTCATTTAGGCAGGTCGGACGTTTTGAGACATTTCAACTTGCACTTAACAATGGCTATAAAGCCATGATTGTGTGAAATAAATTAATAATCTACAGGTTAATACCGGAAATTTCTTTCAAAACGGTTGCATATGCAGCAGAAATGGCGCTAGTCCGCGGTTATACTTGTCAACTCGTGTACTCGCTCTCTTCTCTGAGAGAGTCGAGTCCATTTGTACCCTACAATAGATTCAGCTGACGAGTGGGCTGCGGCGGTGACTCAGGAGTTGAGTCTATGGGCACACGGAGACGACGAGTTTGGAGATGGAGTAACAGCATACGATGGCGAGTTCAAAGCGAATATAGACGGCTCATTTCTGATATCTAGCGCACGACAGGCCTCCTCAACACCCTCTGATTGCTATGACCGTGACAAATGAATTAGTAGCATTACAACCACTCAGTATGCACACTACCTGGGTGCCACGAATTACAGTCCTTGAGAGTGTTGCATTAATTCTCTGGCAGTGTAGGTAGTAGTTGAATGGGAATAATGAATAGTCCCACATGTCCAAAAAAGTAAACGTTTCAGGAGATGCAAGAAACTTTCTAGATCTTAAAATTATGCCGAAATTCTGTTTTTCTTCTCATTTTTCCTTAAACTGAATGTGCAAGGAAGACAGCCAATCCATTGTAGACAGTCATGGTACATTTCCTTGATGAAAAGTTAAAATTTATTAAGTAAACATGTGGATGTTCTAAATACTTTGTAATAAATAAGTATAAATCATTATGTAACTCACATTTTATTGCTAATATGGACAAAAATGAAACAGATTATGCCTATTATCCATTCCCTTTGGCATTATGCTCCACAGTTGGTTCATTCTTTGATACATGTTGGCCAGCTGCGTGTGTCAGAGTAGAAGGTCTGGATCTTTTGCTGGGAATTTTCTTCTAATTTATAGGCACATGATCTTGATAAGCCTGACTTACGGCACTTGATGGAACTATAGATGGATCAGTCAGCTGTAATGTGTGCTCTTCTGCTCCATCACAGAATCATGTAACTTTAACAACACCAAGACTTTCTTGTGATTAGGAGAACTGCATGAATTGTGTTAGGTGAAAGTGCTATTTCTTATTTCTTTGTGTAGCCCTTCCTTGAGTTTCAATGGAAATAGCATTCTTTCTGTGCCACAAGCATTAAACAAAAATATCACCACTGCATGGTTTTTATTTTGGCGTCCACGAGAGTCAGAGAAGATGTGAAGGTGTTTAACATGTTGTCCAACATTTTCATTTATATAACCAAAATGAAATGGACGGGCTTCATTAGGATTTCCTTGCGATATTCCTTCATGAAAGAGGTAAAACCTGGCTGTTCCACTTCATTGCAAATTAAGAGCACTTACAGAAAGTTGGCGCAAGTAAAATGTGTCTTGTATTGATGGAAAGGAAATGAATTCCCATGCTTCTTTACAGAGCATAGGGGAACGATGCGGGAGACCCGCACCGCCTTACTAGGCAAGGTCCTAATGGAGGTGGTTTGCCGTTGCCTTCCTCCGACTATAATGGGGATGAATGATGATGATGAAGACGACACAACAACACCCAGTCATCTCGAGGCAGGAAAAATCCCCGACCCCCCAGGAATCGAACCCAGGACCCTGTGCTCGGGAAGCGAGAATGCTACCGCGAGACCACGAGGGGCGGACCTTGTATTGATATCTGAGGCAATTATAGGTTCTTCATACAGTCTAACGTGAGACCTGCAATGGTAGAAATTGTTTCAGTTGTTTCTCTTTAACTGCATGTAATTTCTTGAAGAATTTATCAGCACGCCTTTTGTGCACTAGTATTCAGGAGGACGACAGTTCAAACCTGTCTCCAGCCATCCTGATTTAGATTTTCTGTGATTTCCCTAAATCGTTTCAGGCCAACGCTGGGATGGTTATTTTGAAAGGGCACGGCCGATTTCCTTCCCAATCCTTCCCTAATCCGAGCCTGTGCTCCGTCTCTAATGACCTCGTTGTCGACGGAACGTTAAACACTAGTTTCCCCCTCCTCCTCCTCCTCTTGTGCACTATTAACTTAACTGTTGCTACTCTTGTAGCAGTGGTAACTAAACCTTAATTTTGAAGCAGTGCTAAGTTTCAGGTTAGAGGTCTCAGCGATGTTGTTTTTGTTGACCTCTATTCCCTTTCCAACTTCTATATACTTCTTTTTTTACTCTTTCTCTTTTTATCGATGTATGTTTCTGTAACTCCACTTCATTATTCTTTTTCCTCATTATTTTCTGACATTTGTCATTAGCATCACCATTCTGACTGCATACCAGCATAGCAGCCATAAGAATAGAAGTCGATTAAACCAAAGAGTGAGGGGCAATATTGGTTACTCCCTCTGTTTACAACAGTGCTGACAACTTATTAAGTCCCATAGTGATCATTTTTTAAGGTACAAAAACATATGTAACTGAGTTTTGCCAAAAAATGGACGTAAGTGGCTGTCAATGTTCCCATTGAGTTGTAATGTGTGTGTGTGTGTGTCGGCTGCCGAGGCGAGTGAGGGGGCGCGTGTGCGCAGGCTGGAGCCGGCGGTCTTCTCGAGCCTGCCGAGCCTGGGCCTGCTCAACCTGAGCGGCAACGCGCTGCAGGCGCCGGAGCGCGGCCCGCTGCTCGCGTCCGCCAGCCTGCACTCGCTCGACCTGTTCAACTGCTCGCTGCGCCGCCTGCCCGAGGACGCCTTCTCGTCGCTGCCGCAGCTCGTCGCCGTCGACCTGTCGCTCAACGGGCTGTCGCAGCTGCCCGCCAAGCTGTTCCACGACGTCCCGCAGCTGCAGCAGGTCAGCCGACCTCCGGCCTCTGTCTCATATCCCTCTACACTGTGAACAACTCCAGTACTGGTCACAAGGTGTTCTCCTCTCATCTCATTTGCACTAGCAATATTTCCGCTTCATCTCAGACTCTAAAGGCCGGTGCCCACTAGAGCGCGGCAGCGCGTCGTGCGGCAACGGCAGCGGCAAGCGTTTTCCGCTTTGACGCGGCGGCTCGCGGAATTGGCGTTCCCATCTGGAAGCGGCAGACGCTAGCGGTAGCCAATGACGGACAGCCACTGAGGTACGGGGCGGGACCCACTGAAACGCCCGGTGCGTTTGATTAACTATATCTCACACCTACGTGTTGGAAAGACGAAGTTGGGTGAAGACATACCAATTTCTCATTTTCTGTACAATGTACTCTTTCACATATTTCATTATTCGTGTTTTCTCATTTCACCACAAACAGATTTCTTGACTACCGTTCATAACTGTTCACTATCTCCTAACACATTTAAACAATGTACAACAAAATATATTCTGCAGATAGTTAAGCGAGACAAAAATTTAAAATGTGATACGGTAGCAGGTACAGGAAAACGGTAAGAACACAAAGGCTTGGGGGAAGGGATGAAAGTGGAAGCCACCTGATACAATTTCGTACAGAGCATAATGTGATCAACGCCAACACCTTGCTTAAGAATCATGAAATAATAACACATATTTGGGGCAAAGTTTTCGAAACCAGATTTTAAATTATAAGACATTTCCCAGTGCAGACGCAAACCTACAATACTTTATTGGTTACGAACTGCAGTTTACAACTAAAGAGACAGTAAACGGTAGCAAATTAAGGAAATGGAACTTGAATAAGTGAAGACCCACAGTTTTTCGACAATCTTGAAGTTACCGTAATGCAATGACTGACTCAAACAGAGGAAGGAATCCGCTAGAATACGAATGGATATCTTTGAGAATGCAGCAGAGTATGTGAACGGGTAGAAGGTACAGTAGAAATCGTTAGATAAAACGTGATATATTAAATTTGACAAGAGGGAAAAATATAAAAATGCAGCAAATAAAGTAGGCCATGGGAAATAGAAATGTCTAAACATGACGTTGACAGAAAGTCCAAAATTGCAACGTGATTTTGCACTTGGAAAACATAGGGAAATGAAAATGAGAAAGAACAAAGAAAACTTTGCTTGAAGGAGAAGCAACTGTAAAGAGCTCATTTGGCAAGCCAGAACTAAGCAAATAAGAGAAGGCTAGAAAGTGGAAGGAATATGTAGAGAAGAGAAGGGGAGGGGTTGTACAAATTAACATAAGCACAATGTTAGATTCCTGTGAGATGTCTGAACACGCAAGGCAATACTGATCCTACCACTTAGCTAAGTAGACACACTGAAGAACTGCGAAACTGTCTTTATAGAATTTGCACGTTTAGAGAAAGGTTTTGACAATCTTAATTAAAACATTCTTTGAAGCTCTGGAGATGTCATCGATAAAACACAGGGCCACAAGATTATCTACAACTTGTACAGAAACCAAACTGCATTTCTAACACTACAATGACTTGAAAGGGAAGCAGTAATTGAGAAGGCAGAAGTAGAGAGGATATAAAACGAAGACTGTGAATAGCAAGAAAAGCGTTCTGAGAAAGAAAATTTGTTCACATCGAATATAAATTCTAATGATTGGGTACTATTTTACAAAGGTATTTGTGTGGAGTGCGGTATTTGTGTGGGGTGCAGCCTTGTATTTAAGTGAAACGTGGGCGATGAACAGTTCTGTCAAGAAGACAATGGACGCTTTCAAAACGTGGTGATCAATAAGAATGCTGAAGATTAGATACGAGGATCGTGTAACTATAGAAGAGGTATGGAATTAGAGGAGGAAGAGGAAATTACGGCACAACTTTGACTACAACAGGGGTAAGTTGACAGGACATATTATGAGGCGTCAAAGAGTGGGGACAAAGGGGTTGGGTGATAGTATTCTGATAATAATCATCTGTTGAAATGCTATTCTACTGTTTTATCTATTAATGTAAGCAGTGAATTTACTCTTCCATGCACTCCTCCACAAAACATTTAAACCAAAACTGAGATCAGCTGAACACCAAATCTTTCAACCACTGTCTGACAACTACTGCATTCACTTTCAACATTCTATAACGATCACTGGCTAGCCACACACACATACAGATATAAGGAGTACATAAATAAACAAACATTAGTTTTCAGCATATAATTCTTTAGGTTGGCAACATGTACATAAACAAACCAAACAGTGAGGGACATGAGGTGGACACACTGTAGGTACGACTTAAAATCAGTGTTTTCGGTAAAATGTCTACAGCTAGTGACAGAAGAAAAAAGAGCGAACATGAAAATGTGCTTATGTTCCATAATCTAAGTTTTAGTTCAACTTACAGCATGCGACCAGGTGAGGAAAAACGCAGATGTCCGCCTAAAACTCGGTTCACTGTAAGTAATCAGTTATTCACGTAAAAATAAGATGTGAACTGTTTTATAATCTGCAAGTATGAATCATTCTAGATTCCACCGAAGATGCCTTAAAGTAAAGGGCGAAACGCGTCTTGAACCAATAAAGTACACCGGATAAAGAAAAAACATTTGTTTCTTACCAAAGGAAATAATCAATAGCTGTAGATACTTAGCAAATTACATCTTACGACATATCAGCAAATTAGTCTCGGTTTAACTTCTCATTCCACATGCTATTAAATGTCGTTTAAAAAAATTCATCTATCCCTTCTGAAAAACTGTAGTTAGTTTCATATCTCGGTAGATAAACAGATTTTCGATATTTATCATGCGACGAAATACATTTATCATGCGAAAAAAAAGTTTCGATTTCTTGAACCTTTTACGAAATTTGCAGTTGATACAACCACATGATTTACGATGAGCAGGACGAAGTATCGGTCGCGTCGCGAGCGACCCGCGCGCAGTCACTGCACAGCCTGTCTGCCGACATATCATTCAATATCTCGAGAACGGTCATAGCTATCGTTCTGCTCTCAACTTTAAAAACAATTTCGGTATGTTGACTAAATTTCATATGCAATAATGTATTACCTAAAATGAACTGTACGCAAAGTCCACGCAATGCGTTTTTACCTATGCACACTCATTAAAATTTCGTGTAAAGGTTTACATAAATGCGATACAGCAAGTAACCACGACGAATAACGAAAAGAAATTCGGTCCTTTATCGAGAGAAGATATCAGGCTGTAACATGCCCAATAATCAAATTTTTCTACCGAATAGTTTCTTTGGAATCGGATGATAAGTATTTCATAGCTGCCGCCGCGTCCGCACCAGCCGTTCGGCGAAAGTTCGTGTGGTCCGGGGTTCCGTACCTGACATCATGCTCAGCGCGTACTGTGATTGGCGGCGCGCACCTGGAGCGCGTCACGCGGCAGCGGAAGCGGTTCGACATGGTCAAACCGCGACGCAGAGCCCGCCGCATCGCGCCGCTGACGCCGTTTCCATGGCAACCACTCCGCTACCGCGCGCTTTTGACGCGCGGCATCCCTAGTGGGAACCAGCCTTAAGGCCGGTTCCCACTAGAGCGCGGCAGCGCGGCGTGCGGCAACGGCGGCGGCAAGCGTTTTCCGCTTTGACGCGGCGGCTCGCGGAATTGGCGTTCCCATCTGGAAGCGGCAGACGCTAGCGGTAGCCAATGACGGACAGCCACTGAGGTACGGGGCGGGGGAAATACAGAAGCGTCCGATCTTACCCGTCGGCTTTGACCCATGACGTCACAAATGTAGCGGAAACGACTATAAACGACAATTCCAATATGACGGATATAAAAACATCGCATACGTATTATCCAATATGGCGGATATAAAAACATCGCATACGTATTATAAACACTGAAATACACAAGTTTCACAAAAAGCCTAATGACTCTAACGGGACAAGCGTGGGAAATTGGGGGTTTTTGGCTGGGGACAAACTAAATATACACAAATGTAGCCACAGACCGCCATACAAAACCACGCAAAACAACGAAATAAATCAACATCACAAAACTGACCAAATACCAAAAAACACATTCCTATCCAGAATCGGACACTTCCCTTGACCTATGTAGCTCAACAGAACCTACCGATCACATCCTCCAATACAAAAAAAAACCAACACTTCCCTTACACCTACATACATCTACAACAGCTCCCAATCACATAAATTACGATCGAACACTTCCGTTGACCTATATAGCTCAACAGAACCTACCGATCACATCCCCCAACACCAACCTAAAAAACCAACACTTCCCTAACACCTACATAAATCTACAACAGCTCCCAATCACATAAATTACGATCGAACAAAGATAATAATAAACAAGTGGTACTCGAGGCCAGGCAGGGGGGGGCTGCGCCCCCCCCTGACCCCCCCCCGCCAAAAAAAAACCTCCCAACCTAACCTCGTATTCAGGGCTACGCTACAGATCAATGTGTAGGTCCCTAACATGACGGGTCCAAGCCTAAACAAAAAACCACAACCAAATACACTCAATAACAAACTCACCCGACATACAGCAATGAGCATTAAATTAAAACAAACGAAAACCATGAACACACCACCAGAGAGCACCACAAACAAAAACAAGACTAAACTCCGCGCCGTAATGACGTCACACACCACAACACGCTTACGTCACGGGTCAAAGCAGACGAGTAAGATCGGAGGTTTCTGTTGACCCGGGGCGGGACCCACTGAAACGCCCGGTGCGTTTGATTAACTATATCTTACACCTACAAGAAGGAAAGACGAAGTTGGGTGAAGACATACTAAATTTTCATTTTCTGTAGAATGTACTCTTTCACATATTTCATTATTCATGTTTTCTCATTTCACCATAAACACATTGAAACAATCAATGTACGACAAAAGAGATTATTCAGATAGTTAAGCGAGACAAAAATTTAAAATTTGATACAGTAGCAGGTACAGGAAAACAGTAAGAACACAAAGGGATGAAAGTGGAAGCCACCTGGTAGAATTTCGCACAGAGCATAATGTAATCATCGCCGGCACCCTGCTTAACACTCATGAAAGAATAATACATATTTGGAACAAAGTTTTCGAAACCAGATTTTAAATTATAAGACATTTTCCCTGTGCAGACGCAAACCTACAATACTTTATTGGTTACGATCTGCAGTTTACAACCAAAAATACAGTAAACGATAGCAAATTAAGGAAATGGAACTTTAATAAGCCAAGACCCACAGTTATTCGATAATCTTATTTACCGTAATGCAACGACTGACTGAAACAGAGGAAGGAATCTGCTAGAATACGAATGGATATCTTTGAGAGAGGAAGTGGTGAATGCAGCAGAGTATGTTAACGGGAAGAAGGTACAGTAGAAATCGTTAGATAAAACGTGATATATTAAATTTGACAAGAGGGAAAATTATAAAAATGCAGCAAATAAAGTAGACCATGGGAAACAGAAATGTCTAAACATGACGTCGACAGAAAGTCCAAAATTGCAACGCGATTTTGCACTTGGAAAACATAGGAGAATGAAAATGAGAAAGAACAAAGAAAACTTTCCTCAAAGGAGAAGCAACTGTCAAGAACTCATGTGGCAAGCTAGAACTAAGCAAATAAGAGAAGGCTAGAAAGTGGAAGGAATATGTAGGTAGGAGAGTGGGAGGGGTTGTGCAAACTAACATAAGCACAATGTTAGATTCCTGTGAAATGTCTGAACACGCAAAGCAATACTGATCCTACCACTTAGATAAGTAGACACGCTGAAGAACTGCGAAACTGTGTTTATAGCATTTGCATGTTTAGAGAAAGGTTTTGACAATCTAAATGAAAACATTCTTTGAAGCTCTGGAGATGTCAGCGATAAAACACAGGGCCACAAGATTATCTACAACTTGTACAGAAACCAAACTGCATTTCTAAGACTTCAATGACTTGAAAGGGAAGCAGTAATTGAGAAGGTAGAAGTAGAGATGACATAAAATGAAGACTGTCAATAGCAAGAAACTGTTCTGAAAAAGAAAATTTGTTCACATCGAATATAAATTATAATGGTTGGATACTATTTTACAAAGCTATTTGTGTGGACTGCAGCCTTGTATGTAAGTGAAATGTGGACGATGAACAGTTCTGTCACGAAGACAATGGACGCTTCAAAACATGGTGATCAGTAAGAATGCTGAAGATTAGATATGAGGATCGTGTAACTAATGAAGAGGTACGGAATTAAATAGAGGAGGACGAGGAAATTACGGCACAACTTTGACTACAACAGGGGTAAGTTGACAGGACATATTATGAGGCGTCAAAGAGTGAGGACAAAGGGGTTGGGTGATAGTATTCTGATAATAATCATCGGTTGAAATGCTATTCTACTATTTTATCTATTAATGTAAGCAGTGAATTTACTCTTCCATGCACTCCTCCACAAAACATTTAAACCAAAACTGAAATCAGCTGAACACCAAATCTTTCAACCACTGTCTGACAACTACTGGATTCACTTTCAACTTTCTATAACTATCACTGACTAGCCACACGCACATACAGATATAAGGAGAACAAAAATAAACAAACATTAGTTTTCAGCATATAATTCTGCAGGTTGGCAACATGTACATAAACAAACCAGAGAGGAAGGGACATGAGGTGAACACACTGTAGTCACGACTTCAAATCAGAGTTTTCGGTAAAACGTCTACTGCTAGTGACAGAAAAAAACAGAGCGAACATGAAAATGTGCTTATGTTCCATAATCTAAGTTTTAGTTCAACCTCCAACATGTGACCAGCTGAAGGGAAACGTATATGTCCGCCTGTCCGCCAAAAACTCGGTTCACTGTAAGTAATCAGTCATTCACGTAAAAAAAGATGTGAACTGTTTTATAATCTGCAAGTATCACGTATCAAAACAAAACTGAATCATTCTAGATTCCACCGAAGGTGCCTTAAAGTAAAAGGCGAAACGTGTCTTCAATCAGTGAAGTACACTGGATAAAGAAAAAAAAGTTTGTTACTTACCAAAGGGAATAATCAATAGCTGTAGATATTTAGTAAATTACATCTTATGACATACCAGCAAATTAGTTTCGGTTTAACTTCTCATTCCACATGCTATTAAATGCTGTTTAAAAAAATTCATCTATCCCTTCTGAAAAACTGTAGTTACTTTCATATCTCGGTAGATAAACAGATTTAGGATATTTATCATGCGACGAAATACATGACTTTTCACAAGTTATCGTTTGCAAAAAAACACGTTTCGATTTCTTGAACCGTTTACGAAATTTGCGGTTGATACAACCACATGGTTTACGACGAGCAGGACGAAGTACCGGTCGCGCGGTCACCGCACAGCCCGCCGACATATCATCCAATATCTCGAGAACCGCCGACATATCATCCAATATCTCGAGAACGGTGATAGCTATCGATCTGCTCTCAGCTTTAAAAACAATTTCGATATGTTGACTAAATTTCATACGCAATAATGTATTACCTAAAATGAACTGTACGCAAAGTCCACGCAATGCGTTTTTACCTCTGCACACTCATTAAAATTTCGTGTAAAGGTTTACGCAAATGCGATACAGCAAGTAACCACAACGAATAACGAAAATAAATTCGGTCCTTTATCGAGAGAAGATATCAGGCTGTAACATACCCAAGAATCAAATTTTTCTGCCGAATAGTTTCCTTGGAATCGGATGATAAGTATTTCATTGCTGCCGCCGCGTCCGCGCCAGCGGTTCGGCGAAAGTTCGTGTGGCCAGGGGTTCCGTACCTGACGTCACGCTCAGCGCGTTCTGTGATTGGTGGCGCGCACCTGGAGCGCGGCACGCGGCAGCGGAAGCGGTTCGACATGGTCAAACCGCGACGCAGAGCCCGCCGCGGCGTGCCGCTGACGCCGTTTCCATGGCAACCACGCCGCTGACGCGCGGTTTTGACGCGCGGCAGCCCTAGTGGGAACCGGCCTTTAATGCATACAGCATCACTGTACCACCGTTCCTCTTAGCTTAAAGCCGTCGGCACACGGACCGTGCTGTCGAACGTTAACGTTGAGCGAGCCAAGTTCAACGTGCTGTGCTGCTGAACGCTCAGGAACGATGCGACTTGTGCATACGGTACGTGGGCCCCAACATGGTATACGTGATCGCAACGCACTCCAGTGGCAGTTGAGGGATGTTTCTAGTTTGTAAATCACACTGTGTACTCAACGGGCGCGCGTAAAATTCCCACCTTAGGTCTATTAAAACGCACATTTCCTCCATCGTCCACGAGAAGGAAAATGCCATCTCCAATCAATAAGGACACAAGTTTATAAAAGTTCCATTAAAACAGTGTGGTACAAATTTGGAATACTTCTCTGCATAAGATAAACATTTTTCATCATTCCCACATTTCAGTAAAACCCCAAGGTCAGTCTTACTTGATCACTGTTCCTACCTAGTAGCAGAATCTTTGCAACATACGAATTACGAAGCGTAAAAGAAAAAGGAGCAAAATATCTTTATACAATTAGCGCAAGCTGTCCTGTAAATTAAGCCAATCGAACAAAGTCACCCCTCAAAAACATCATAACATCAAATATTTTAACAGATGCTTATATTAAACTAATAATAAAGTATCAGAACCCGATAAAAACGCGAATGTTAGTAAAAAAAATTTGGAAGTGTTAAGACGCAATCCACCGCCCCAGCAAAAACTATCTTCGGGATGGCGACTCTACTCATTACTCTAAACCAACAATGCGCTACTTGAACTTAATCATATTGTGTTACCTTGTGCTAAAATGGTTAATCGTAGCTAATTATGTACGTAATTGAAATTTCATTACAACAAATTGTACCAAGAACAGTGCGTTTTGGTTGGATCTTCAGTGTGTCGCTGCCCTCAAGTAGCCTACTCTCATAATATGCAAATTATAATAATTCTTTTGCCAAGAATATGATGTTTCTCATTATTTTATTGGAACGAATCACACAACTAACAACAGGTTT
Source organism: Schistocerca piceifrons (assembly GCF_021461385.2). NCBI lineage: Eukaryota > Metazoa > Arthropoda > Insecta > Orthoptera > Acrididae > Schistocerca > Schistocerca piceifrons. The sequence continues at coordinate 313,731,941 of NC_060139.1, read as the reverse complement.
TCCAGTAATTCTCTATTTGTTGGTGCTCAGAAACGGCATATATACATATAGGCTTGAAATGAATGCCAATATGGCGCCTCACAACTATGTGCTGAAGGGAGACGGCGTGCGTGTGACGTAGGTGGCGTTGTGCCGTCTCATTGGTCAACGCTCAGACGCACGCTCAGAATATCTGACATGCCAGATGTTGCTCTGCACGTTCGGAAAGACTCCAAAACGTGCTATTCCACGCTATGACGTCAGAAACTCAGCACGCTCAACGTTCGGATGCACGGTCCGTGTGCCGACGGCTTAAGGCTAGCGAGGAGAACACAGCAAGTGCCATAATCCGATTTCCGAGAAACTTCGCTCGGTGGAATGGAATCAAAATAAAGGAACACGTGTCTCGGTTTATCTGTAGATATTCGACCATTTCTGATAAAACGACTGTCACTTTTCCACGTAATTTACACACCTTTTAGTGTGCAACAAGCTTCCGTCACGGTCTTCCAATACTGTGTCCAGTGTTTGAAGCTTGATTATTGTTTTTATTTATTTAATGTCTTTTTTTCATTTATGAGGCGTGTTTTTTTTAAGTAAGTACCGTTTTGAAATTAAAAAAAGACGTGCTAAGATATCTCAATAATTTTATTTTTATATGAAAGCCTGTACCTTAATCTACTTTTCTACATAATTTCCGTCAATATTGAGGCACTTGTCGTAACGTTGTACCAGTTTTTGAATACCCTCCTCATAGAAGTCCACCACCTGACTTGTTAACCACTGCATCACCACTGTTTTGACTTCGTCATCATCTTGAAGACACTCACCGCCCAGGTGTTTCTTCAAGTGCAGGAACAGATGGTGCTCACTGGGCGTAAGATCCGGGCTGTATGGAGGATGATCTAGAGTTTCCCATCGAGAAGATGTGATGAGATCTTTGTCTGATTCGCCACATGCGGACGGGCATTGTCTTGCAGCAAAACGATGCCCTTGCTCAACTTGCCACGTCTTTTGTTCTGAATTGAACAGCGCAGATTGTGCACTGTCTTAAAGTAAGCTACTGCATTCAAAAATGGTTCAAATGGCTCTGAGCACTATGGGACTCAACTGCTGAGGTCATTAGTCCCCTAGAACTTAGAACTAGTTAAACCTAACTAACCTAAGGACATCACAAATATCCATGCCCGAGGCAGGATTCGAACCTGCAACCATAGCGGTCTTGCAGTTCCAGACTGCAGCGCCTTTAACCGCACGGCCACTTCGGCCGGCGCTACTGCATTGATTGTCTCTTTATGAGGCAGAAATTCCACAAGCAATACTCCTTTTCTGTCCCAAAAAACTGTGCACATGATTTTCCGGGCAGAAATTGTTTGCTTAAACTTCACTTTTCTGGGTGAATCTGAATGCTGCCATTCCATGGACTGTTGCTTTGATTCTGGTGTGACATAGGCCACCCATGTTTCATTGCCCATAACAATTTGGCTTAAGAAATAATCACCGTCATTGTGGTACCGCTCAAGGAAAGTCAATGCACTGTCTAAACGTTTCGTTTTGTGCACATCCATCAACATTTTCAGTACCCAACGTGCGCAAAATTTTCGGTAATTCAAGTGCTCGGTCACAATGCCATACAAAACACTACGAGAAACATTAGGAAAGTTATTCCGCAAGGAGGAAATCGTAAAGCGTCTGTTTTCTCTCACCTTATTGTCCACTTCCTGCACCGAACTTTCATTAACGACCGAAGGATGCCCACTCCGTTGTTCATCATGCACATCTGTGCGGCCATCTTTAAATGCTCTCACCCGCTTTCTTACCATTCCATCACTCATAATGTTTTCGCTGTAAACTGCACGGATCTCACGATGAATATCGATCGCTTTTAGGCATTTAGCACTAAGAAATCTTATAACAGCCCGTACTTCACAGTCGGCGGGACTCACGATTATCGGAGGCAGCTTAAACACACAGCACACAACGTAAACAAGGGAGAATCAGACTGTAATGGTGGTGCGTAGACAACAGATGCAAGTACCCGGTGCATATGCACAGAACGCCGACCGCAGCGCTGCGGCCGCAGTGTGGCAAAAGGGTACTTACTTAAAAATCACGCCTCGTATCTATGCATGTCCGTAGAAGGTTACTACGCAAATGGATCTTATCAATTTAGGGGCTACAAGGGCGTTATCTTAACCGTAACATTACAACTGAGATGCACACTAAGTGTCATACATTTATTATATGATGTACACTGTTAAGCGAATACATTATAGCCACAGCCCACCACGACGTTGGATGATGCCTGTTGGCATTGAGGGCACATGACACGGTAGCAAAAGTACGTAAGCACAGCAGACATGAATAAGGGATCGCCCTAGTAAGATGCGTGGACACCTGGACACGTACTGGCCACAGAAATGTATCTAATGATCAGTCTGTCTATGCTATCAATTATATTGAATGGGCTGATATTTAATGTCGTCTCTTCCAAAGAATTATTCTCTCTATTTTGCAGGTGAGTATTTTCAAAAAGACAAACGACCACTAATAGCTTTTGTTCTTGTAAAGATTCATGTTGTAAATATCAGTTTCAGGCTACTTTTCATATTCGGATATATAGCAGCTAGTTTCTGTTGTCAAGACAAACAGAGATGCTCCCGCGTGTTACTAAACAGTCAAACGCACTATAGAATTAAGCATATCTCTGATTTGCGTTACGTAACCGTCAAAAAACAAACATCAAAAAAAGTTTTGCATCACCCCAGTTCCCAGAACTCCTGAAGATAGACGTTGACTGTGGATATTGTATCATAGACACCGTTCCTTTGACTTTTCATAGATGTCACTAAACCCGCCCAAAGATGTAAACAACCATGCATGAGCAGCGCCTATTAGAAGCAAGGGAGTCCAACAGCCGATCAGTTCCAGTCATTTCACCAGGAAGGAGGTACACGGTCACTACGGCGGTTCGATCGCGTCCACGTTGTTACTTTGTGCCAGGAAGGGCTCTCAGCAAGGAATGTGTCCAGGTGTCTCGGAGTGAACCAAAGCAATGTTGTTCAGACATGGAGGAGATACAGAGAGACAGGAACTGTCGATGACATGCCTCGCTCAGGCCGCCCAAGGGCTACTGCTGCAGTGGATATCCGCTACCTAGGGATTATGGCTCGGAGGAACCCTGACAGCAATGCCACCATGTTGAATAATGCTTTTCGTGCAGCCACAGGACGTCGTGTTAAGACTCAAACTGTTTTCAATAGGCTGCATGTTGCACTGCTTCACTCCCGACGCCCATGGCAAGGTCCATCTTTGTAACCACGACAGCATGCAGCGTGGTACAAATGGGCTCAACAACATGCCGAATTGGCCACTCAGGATTGGCATCATGTTGTCTTCACCGATAAGTGTCGCTTATGCCTTCAACCAGACAGTTGTCAGGAAAGTGTTTGGAGGCAACCCAGTCAGGCCAAACGCCTTAGACACACGGTCCCAGACCACGTAAGAAACAGATTGACCGTCCTTACGGCGGAACAGACAACCGTAAAAATAGTTTTCCCGTCGGTCAACAGATGTCACAGGCGACGCTACAATGCTAACTGACCTGTCCATGTCGCGGAATTGGCAACGCTGTATTTTCGGTGACGTGAATGACGCTGATTTGCGTTCGGCTAGAGCGCTGCGCGCGAAATGCACTCGTCAGACTGCTGACTGTAGCTCATGGTCGGCTGTGGTTTTTCCCGAGTTTTCTATCTAAGAATGTAGATTAGCTCCTGTAATTCTACAAACCAAGTTTATTTCTCACAATCATATGCGAAATGAAATAAATGAAAATAACACACAAACATTTCTGGCGAGTTAGTGTTTAAATGCAGACTGTATTGCAGTCGCAAGGGTTTTACACTCGCCTTCCATGCCGTCTTTTTCTCTTTGCTATACAGCTCTTCTGATACGGATTATGGTGGTAAAAAAGATCTCCACGTGCAGGTTAACAGTAGAAAGTTTTCAAAATCCGCACTCGGTTATGATGCGAATTAAGGCTGGACATATTTCAGTGACAGTCATTTCAAATTTAAATTCTTTTACTTTGCATGTAACTTATCGTAAATGATATAAGAGTGGCACAAAACGATGAATTTTGGATTGTTGTTGTAAGGGGGCTGCAAACGCGGTAACATACAAGTGAAAGCGTGTTTTTCGAGCATATTTTGGCGGTGTCAACTTTGAAGAGCCACAGACGGCAAACCATAATTATGTTAAAAATTTACTTTGTACAGTTTAAAGATAACCCGCAAATATTCGCAACAGACGTACGCTTTCATCTGCAACACAGTTATTACTGGGGATATCCGCACTCGCGCAGACCTGTTACTATAAGTAGTGTTGTTTTCAAATGAAAGCTGTGTGAGGATTAATAGCGCTCAGATAAAAAAATTAAAATAGGCAGCATCTATAGTTTGCATGTTATGCTCGTTCTCTTCTATTCTCCTCCCTTCATTCCAGTATAAACGCTTGTTCAGAAGTATAAACGAATGGCAGTGAACATTGGCGAATTATCTATGAACACTAGTTTGCAGCAGTGTAAACGAGGTTTTACACTCGTTCACTTCATTGGCTCTAGTACATACCAGGATTTAGAGGGACCGATGATCGAGCAGTTAGATGACGGCTATTATTCATTTATTTCACTGTTGCGATTTCAGCTCTAGAGCCATTTTCAAGTACCAAGGGAAAGGTCTTGTAAGGTAATGCTTCTTAAATTGTTTACCAAATGTTACCACACTATGCTTTGCATTTTGTTATCCATATGTTATATTGGTTTCAGTTTTCACATTGCACACAAAAATGCCTCTACACCCAAAATTACGATAGTGAAGTGAATAAACAGTTTTAAAAAGTCCAAATCGCAACAAAGATTTCATTTAAAAATTATATTATATGATATGATTCTTGTACAGGAAGGGCTGCCACGTTATATCGAATATAACATCGACAAAATTTAAAAAGGATCGAATGCTTATGGCTCTTTATTAATTCTTACTCGTAACTAATTTATTGATTTACCTGAATTTAAAATCCACTCGCGTAACCTTTCTTTATCTTTGACGGGAAATCTGAACATTTTTAGTTCAGGATTTGTTCGTCTACTCCCTACACAGTTGATATACTCGTAGGTCCTCGGTATGACGACTCGATCCACTACCACCGGTATGTCAGAAACAGCTGTACTTCACAGACGCTAGATAGTGGAAAGCTGCACGCGTTCGGCCGATGTTGCCACATATTTCACAGAACGGAGTGTCATCTAGTGGTTGATTCCAGAAGTAAGGGTGTGACGCTGTTGCCGCCTGGTGGCCGTTCCCTGACAAGGGTTGCCTGCTAGACCAAGCAATCGGGCAATCTGTTTCTTATGTGATCTGGGACACGGTCCAGCAAGTGCAGCAAGGTGGAGGTTCCCTGCTGTTTTGGGGTGGCATTATATGGAGTCGATATATCACTAAATTTACCACCAGAAGGAGGTTCTTACTCATTGGTCTGAAGATGACCACAGTAGTGGTCAAAACCGGTCACTGTAATAAATAAATTGTGATCAAGACTGTTTTTGATAGTAAATATTTGTAACAAACTGATCACTGTTCACTCCCACAATGTATTCAAAAGTAAACATGTTACTACCTAGTTAAGCAGGAAGACTGATAATGAATCAAGATACACTTATGGGTAAGGCGTGGTTGGGTTGCCGAATCCAATGATGCATGCTACACCACATGTAATAAACACTATTTTTATTTCTCGTAAGCACACATATACAGTTGTTTACATTCTGAATTCTCGGTACACGTCCATACACTTTCGCGCGCGACCACAGACTGGGGCAAAGAGCTTGCCAAAAACAAAGATATTAACCGCGACTTGGTCGATAGTCGCCACATTAGCCCCCCCCCCCCCCCCCAGAGTGTGGAGCACAAACATAAATATTGGGGCATACATGTAAAGGGAACACCCAGGGGGGAGGGAGAGGGTGTTTAATCAGAAACCATACCTTACATTACATTACATTAGTAATTGAAGTCTTCGAGCCAGCGAGGGGGGCGGATGGTCCTGCCTGACCGGGTGAATCCTCGTACAGCAGTTGAGGGATCTGGGGAGGGGATGGTGGGTTGTGAGGGGCCAGGATAGCGGATCTGAATGCCTGTGGCGGTACGTAGGACTTTGACCGTTGATGGGTCAGTACCAACAGGCAAGGGGACAGACTGGAGGAGATGAATGTGAGTTAAGTTGTCACTGGGGAAGCTGGCTTGTTCGTAGAAGATGTACACATTACCCGGCTGCATAACAAAAAACACATTAGAGCTGCAAATAAGATCTGTGTTGACATTCACTACCACTTCCTGATACGGGTTGACAGAATCTCCACACGAGTCGTCATCGGTGACATCACACGCTCTGAGGCTGGTCCCTGATACATCACTAAATCCTAACAGGGGAGAGGCGAGGGGCTGCCTGTAGGAGGGTAAGTCATCACACGCATCACTCTGCCTAGGAATGTCACACGCACCTGTAGCACTGTCACACGACTGGGAGTGGGGAACGTCACACGTGTGGGAATGGGCGTCGCTCATCCATGGACTGTCGGTAGATGCCTCATGCGAGGTGGGTGCAGCAGGGGATGGGGTCTGACTGGGAGGGGTATCGGGCAGTTCTCCCAGAGTCCATGCAGGTTTGAGGCGGCAGACGGATACCGTTTGAGGCGTGCTGTTAATGAGCACTTCGAACGTGTTGGTACGCCGTGATATGACTCTGTGCGGGCCCGTATATGGAGGTCTGAGTGCCGGTCGGATGGTGTCATCACGCACCATGACGTGAGTGCACGACGCCAAGTCCTTATGCAGAAATACGGGAGGGGGCGTGTGTGGTCGAGGAGGCGGCACGCGGATGTTAGCAATTAGCTCCTTGACCTGCCCGACGAATGTCGAGTCGCAGATTTGATCTGGAGGAAGTGAAGGCTCAACTAACTCTGCTGGGAGTGTGAGGGGTTCTCCATACAGTACCTCTGCCAGGGATGCGCCAAGGTCCTCTTTGTACGCGGCCCGAACGCCTAACATTACCCATGGTAAGGCATCGGCCCACTCACCTCCGTGGCACATCAGGGAAGCTTTAAGCGTTCGGTGCCAGCGTTCCACAAGCCCATTACTCTGGGGGTGGTATGCTGTAGTCCTAAATCGTTTCACCCCACACAGTTCACAAAGCTTTCGGAAGAGGGCAGACTCGAACTGGCGGCCCTGGTCGGTGGTGACAGAGACTGGGCAGCCGAAGCGCGAGATCCACATTAACAGCAGGGCTCGGGCCACTGCATCGGCTGTGATAGTAGTGAGAGGAATTACCTCTACCCAGCGGGTAAACCTGTCAATTGCGGACAGTATGTAACGGAAGGGGCCTGAGGGGGGTAAGGGCCCGACGATATCGATGTGTATGTGCTGGAATCTTCTTTTTGCCACATCGAACGTACCCATGGGGGGCTGTGCATGACGTCCTACTTTTGCGCGCTGACAAGCCACACATGCTCGTGCCCAACTGCGACACTGTTTTATCACCCCGGGCCAAACAAAACGTTCAGATACCAGACGTGCGGAGGCGCGAATGCCAGGGTGTGCCAAGTCGTGGATACTATTAAATATGTCCCGGCGGAGAGGTGCAGGAATCACCGGGCGTATGCGTCCTGTTGAAATGTCGCACCAGATGGGTGATGAAAACCCAGGAAGTGTCCGTAACTCTAGTTTGAGTCCTGTTTTGATATCGGAACGCAATGCTGCGAGTTCAGTATCCTCTGTCTGCAATTTAGGGAGCTCACTGAGGTCCAGTTGTGAAGATAAAACCGACACCCGAGACAGAAAATCAGCGACGACATTGTCTGCGCCTCTGACGTAACGTATGTCATTCATAAACTGACATATAAGGTCCATATGCCTAAAACGTCTCGGGGATGAGTCCTTACCTGGGTTACGGAAAGCGTAAACCAATGGCTCGTGGTCGGTAAATACCACGAGATGGCATATTGTTCACTGTGATACCGTTTGCTTTTAATAGTTGGAGCACTGTATTTAAATGTTGTTCATGTTCCTCGAGGGAGGAAGAAAAAATTAACAAGTCGTCCAGGTACGCATATGCAAAGTCCAGTTTTCCAACCAGCGAGTCGATGAACCGTTGCCACGTCTGTGCAGCATTTTTAAGGCCGAATGGCATAAACAAATACTCGAACAACCCGAACGGGGTGATGATAGCGGTCTTTTCAACGTCCTCAGGTGCCATTGGCAGTTGGTGGTACGCCTTATGACAATCGACTACACTGAAAATTTGTGCCCCATGCAGCTGGGAAGCAAAGTCTTGAATATTTGGGACGTGATAATTATCTAAAATTGTTCTGGCGTTAAGCACCCGATAGTCATCGCAGAGGCGGAAAGTGTCATCTTTCTTAGGCACCAAATGAATGGGTGACGACCAACAACTAGAAGAAGGGCGGATAGTCTTATTATCTAAAAGTTCCTGAACAATAGCTTTGGCGTGTTTAAGTTTTTCCGGATTTAAACGCCTAGCCTTTGCACGTACCGGTGGGCCTTCTGTGGTATTTATTCTGTGGACAGTACCGTTATTGATCGCGAACACCGATGGGGATGCTGGACCAGCACCCGTTGCACTGTGACTAACCTGTAATGCACACGTGTGTGTGTCCAAGGCCGGCAGTTCAGCAGCAGTGGCGGTGATCCACTGGTAGTCCTTGTCGAAGAGCTCGGTGGGGTACCTGGTAGCGTCGCGGGTACAGCTTCCGTCCGGCAGTAGAAATGTCACGTGGCGTCGGCTGCAGGTGCGAGGAAGTGGTGCGGGGGTTGGGGGCGTGGCCGTGTGCGACAGCTGGGCGGTCTGCTTACGCGCGCCCGTGAGCTTGGCTTGCACGGCGGCGATGCGTAAGCGGAGGGCCCCATTGCTGTCCCGAAGTTCGTCATTGTGTGATCTAAGAGAAAGCACTGCAACAGCAGTTTCCGCTAGCTCACACAGCAGAATGGCGCTTTCGGATGAGAGGGGTAAGATATCTGAACCGGTGGTACGGTCTCCCGAGTTAAAGGTTAGTGTACCTCGTTGTAGGTCGGGTGACAGTGCGTGGGCTAAGAGAAAATCTACCCCAAGCACGGGTTCATCCACATCCGCGATAACGAAAGTCCACTGTAAGGGCGTATTAATGTCCTGCAGTTTAAGGCTTAAATTCGTTATTCCATGAGAGCGGATCAGGGAATTATTGGCGGCTCGAAGCGGGGGGCAAGGCTGAAGCTCGAATTTAATACCTACGGACAAAGGTATCACACTAACCTCGGCCCCCGTGTCGACTAGAAATGAAAGGCAAGACACTGCATCTTTCACGTACAAGCGTCCTGGCGCGTGAGGAGAAGAAGTATTTAGTGATAGGCGTCTGTGCGGTTCAACGCGGCCCGTAGCGCCTGAATTGGGTCGCGTTATTAGTTTGGGAACGCGCATGGAGAACGACAGTTCTTAGCCGCGTCGCCAAAGCGGGAGTGGAAATAACACCAAGCGGGACGGCGCGTGGCGTCGCCCGTCATGCTGGTTGAGGTCGAAGCGGCAGTGGAGGGGGACTTGTTTGTAGTTCCCTCCGATGGCGACGCTGCAGTAGTGCTGGTAGGAGAGGAGTTACTGCGGCGGTTGCCAGGCGGCGTTGGCTCCGCGCGCATGCGTGGAGCGAGTCGTGCGCACTCTGTACTGCAGGATGGGAACTGCCGCGCAGGTGTGCCAACCCCTGAGGCCTGAGGGCACCCTGGGGGGGCATGCGGGGGGGGGGGGGGGCAGAATGTTGTAAACCTGGTCTGCGATCTTCAGTTTGGCATCTAGTGGGGCCGAAGTTACATGTAGAAGGTGAAGTTGAACTTGCGGGGGAAGTTTCAGCAACCAGATGGTCCAAAGTGTAATGTCCGGCATGTGATGCGTGTCAATCATAGCGCGGAGATGACGCCAGAGTTGCGACGGGGACCTGGATCCCAGCGATTCCTGACTGATGAGGCGGATAGCTTCCTCTGTCGATGTGGATAGTCGCTCGAGGATGGTGCGTCGGGCGAACGCATATTTGTCCGTAGCGGGGGGCGAAGCCACAATGTCGCAGATCAGATCCAGTTCGTCATGGAGGTGACACAGTAAGCATAGGAACTTCGAATTGTCGTCGGCAACGCCGTGTAGCTGCAGGACATGGTCGACCAAGGTAAACCATGTGCGTGGGTGAGCCTTGCGAAGGGGTGGTAGCTTCGGCCAACGAGTGGGAAAATCTTGACATAAATGTTTATCAGAAACTGTCTCTCCCTGTCCATAGTTCTGCAACGTAATTGTCTCGGGTGCAGTAGCGGTGCACCAGCTTCCGCCACTGTCAGTGGCACGCGGCACGGTAGGCGCGGCTGGCTCGACCTTGGTCGAGAAATCAACGAATCGAGCGGTCGACGGAGTAACGCCGACGGGCGTAGAATGGACCGGCGCGGTAGAATCGACCGTAGTCGACCGATGTGCGGCGAACGACGGAATACAGTTTCCGGGCCCCTCCCCTACAGGTGCATTAAAATAGTTAAAATCACCTAATGTTTGTGGAACACACGCGGCAGGAACGGCGTGTGCCGTCGGAAACACTCGTAAAGCGGACGCTGGTGGTTTAGGGGGGGTTGGTGCAAAATCCGGAGTTCCGGCAGAAATATGAACTCTCCTGTCTTGAGCGTCCGGCTCGATTTGTACAGTCACTGATTCGGGTGGAAAATTCACACTTGCACTTGGGAAACCTGTAAACATAGTCACTGGGGTTTGAGCACATTGTGTCGGCTGTTGAGCACTCGGAACACGTGGCTGTGGAATTGTATAAACACTGTCCTGTTGAGTACAGCTAATCGATGTGTTCGGAAACTGCGTAGAGCTATTGCGGACGCCCGGTGGATAATTGTAAAACCATGCCGAAGTGTCCGTTGGAACACTTAGTTGGCACGTGGTCGGTGTAGCAGGCGGCAAGCGCTCCATTGTGTACTGTTCGACGGTATAAGATTTCGTTGTAGCACTCGCGAACAAAATTCGGGGTCACCAGTATGGGTAAGGCGTGGTTGGGTTGCCGAATCCAATGATGCATGCTACACCACATGTAATAAACACTATTTTTATTTCTCGTAAGCACACATATACAGTTGTTTACATTCTGAATTCTCGGTACACGTCCGTACACTTTCGCGCGCGACCACAGACTGGGGCAAAGAGCTTGCCAAAAACAAAGATATTAACCGCGACTTGGTCGATAGTCGCCACACACTATAGGAATGACACCGAAAACAATTTCAAATAATTTTCACATTCATTTATTGATCTTTTTCTTTTTTTAATTCATTCACTATTCATACAATTAGTAGACAAATAAGGAGAACGATATTTCAATATACGACTGAGAACGTAATGTTTTACGGACATGGGTAGATACTCGTAAGTAAAAAACAAAACTGAAAATAATAGTTGGCTTTGAGTACAGAGTGCAAAAGTGTGAAGCCAAGACTCTAGGCACTGTGCCACCGCTTCAACTGGACCATACATTTGCTAAATGGCACACAAATTACCTCAAAACCTTAGACCATTGTTTTCTCAAAAAGGTCGAATCTCTACGTATAAGCTGAGACATGTATTCGCTTGTGTTGACTCTTCTTCCACTGAGCGAAGTTTTCTGGGACATCGGATGACGATACTTGCCGTGTTTTTATTGTAAGTTCAGCTGTCAAACCCCTTGACATAGTTGTGAAAAACTAGGTTTATCTCATTATAAAATTCTCTTCTTTTAGTTACCAGTATCTTCAAAGTGAATATATCATCCATTGTTCTTCATTACAGTGTTTTTGATCTCCTATCTTAAAAATTGAGTACACAACAGCTGTTGACCAGATTTCCGTTATTCTCACTCTCTCCCAACATAATAAATTTAGGAAAGGTAAAAATCATAGTTTAAAGAGAATTTCACCATATTCGAATAACTTGCTCTTAATGTCAGCAATATCAGCTGCCTTTCCATTTTTCATTTTATTTAAGCTTCTTTTAATTCTGCTAATGTTACTCCATCTGTCCCTTCCCACTTTAATAGATTTCTGCTTGTTCCATTAAATTTTGGTCATACCACAACTTTTTAGGCTTTAAAGGCAAGTGCTTGCTGTTCATGAATGTCATTTTCTAGGTTAGTTAGATATCTGTCCCAATTCATCCGGTGTGCTATCTTCCTCATTTTTTATTATATTCTGCTCATAATTCTGATGAGGTTTTCTTTTGTAGATATTTCATGTGTTCCTCCCTTTTCTTTCTTCATTCCATACCTTTAAAGCCATCTTAGCATATCTTTTAAATCTTATTCCCAGTGCTTTAAAAGCTGGTTTCTCAACACTATTACTCATATTCCATTCTCCATTAATGTCTTCAGTGGTGGTTTCATTAGCAGTTCTTTCTTAGACTTATTTTTGTACAATAATTTTATGCTTTTGTCTTGTAATATGTGTACTTCGAATTTGTTTCTTTGTTTCTATTAGTTTTATTATTCCTTCTCCACCTTGTTAAAATACAGGGTTATTACAAATGATTGAAGTGGTTTCACAGCTCTACAATAACTTTATTATTTGGGATATTTTCACAATGCTTTGCACACACATACAAAAACTCAAAAAGTTTTTTTAGGCATTCACAAATGTTCGATACGTGCCCCTTTAGTGATTCGGCAGACATCAAGCTGATAATCAAGTTCCTCCCACACTCGGCGCAGCATGTCCCCATCAATGAGTTCGAAAGCATCGTTGATGCGAGCTCGCAGTTCTGGCACGTTTCTTGGTAGAGGAGGGTTAAACACTGAATCTTTCACATAACCCCACACTGAAAACAAGTTTCGCACTGAACGCATCCTCTTCCATGAGGTGTTGCAACCGCTCCGAAAATTCAAGGCGTTTGATTTTGTCACCGGGTGTCAGGGCTTGTAGCAATTGTAAACGGTAAGGCTTCTGCTTTAGCCTTTTCCGTAAGATTTTACAAACCGTTGGCTATGGTACGTTTAGCTCCCTGCTTGCTTTATTCGTCGACTTCCGCGGGCTACGCATGAAACTTGCCCGCACGCGTTCAACCGTTTCTTCGCTCACTGCAGGCCAACCCGTTGATTTGCCCTTACAGAGGCATCCAGAAGCTTTAAGCTGCGCATACCAGCGCCGAATGGAGTAAGCAGTTGGTGGATCTTTGTTGAACTTCGTCCTGAAGTGTTGTTGCACTGTTATGACTGGCTGATGTGAGTGCATTTCAAGCACGACATACCCTTTCTCGGCTCCTGTCGCCATTTTGTCTCACTGCGCTCTCGTGCGCTCTGGCAGCAGAAACCTGACGTGCGGCTTCAGCCGAACAAAACTTTATGAGTTTTTCTACGTATCTGTAGTGTGTCGTGACCATATGTCAATGAATGGAGCTACAGTGAATTTATGAAATCGCTTCAATCATTTGTAATAGCCCTGTAATCATTTTAGAAATTATTAAACAATGGTCAGAAAGGTCTTGCTTTCGTAATATACCCTTGTATTACTTATCAGGGGTGATGTTTTTTTGTTAACTATTATGTGATCACTTAATGACCTTTGACTTTGAGCTGACCGTGTATAGTTGTTAATATCCTCTTAAAAAGCTTTGGTTATTTCCAGATTGTTAAAAAATGCAAATTGTCTAAATTCTTGTCCGCTTTTGTTTAAAATACTTTCCCTTTTGGTGCATGGACATTTTTACGGCCTCCTCATCTTCAAAGAGAATTCCCATGAAGAGGTTCATTTAGCATCACAAACACATGAGAGTCTGATGGTGCCAGGTCAGGGTTGTATAGTGGAGGAGGCAAAACTTCCCATCCAGTTTTCATTATCTCTTCAGTAGTGTGACAACTGGTAAGTGGTAAGAACATTTATCACAGTTCAAGTTTGGTGAATCCGCTGAAGGCATGCTTTAAGCTGAAGATTTTAACGTACTGGACAGAATTTATTGTGCATCCCTGCTCCAAAAAATCAACCGTTATCACATTCTCTGCTTCCCTAAAGACTATAGCCATAACTTTCTCTCTCAATCACCCAGTTCTGAACTTTTTCTTCTATTTGTGTTTCCTTGACACAATTCCATTGACTAACTCTTTGATTCTGGTTCAAAAAAATTAACCCATGTTTCATGTCTGGCCACAATTTTTCCCAGAAACTTCCCTCCCTCTAAATGGAATGGCTGCAAGAGATGGGAGGTAATTGTTTTTCTTGCCTGTTTATTCAGGTCACTTAACATTCTTGGTACCCAAGATGCATAACCCTTTGAATATCCAATTTGTTGAATAATTATCATCACACTGCCTTTGCTGAAGTCACCTGCAGTCACCCATCGATCACCACCAATGATGTCATCAGCTTGTTGAATGTTGTGTGCAGTCACTGCAGTCACGAGCCTGCCACTCCGCATTTCATCAGCCAATAGTGTTTGCCCTTCAGCTTCATTACAGCACTGAAATCGTTGTCTAGAAATGCTGATATCCACTGTTGCATCACCATGCACATTTTTCAGTCTTTTATGAACCCAAATGGGCATTTCACCTTCTGCATTCAAGAATACTATCACAGAACACCATATAATACAAACATTAGTGTCAGCGATTCTGCAAATGACTGAAACACTGAAACACACAGAAAGCTACTATAGCAATGCACTGGAGAAGAAGCTTTCTGGGATAGAGCAAAATTCAAAGTTTTCGCTTAACAAACCTTACTTAAGGAGTAAAAAAGGAATGGTTTTTGACCGACCCTTCTACATTGGGAGAGTTGGTTCCCTACTCTTGCATTAAAATCTCCAAGCAATACCATTATGTCATTCCTGTTTTTCTTGTCTATTTAATTTTGCAAAATAGAATAAAATAAAAGTACAACGATCTCAAAAGGAAAGTCATGGAAGGTTTGAACTTTTTATCACATGTCATCAGAAGACTCTGAATGTGTGTTCAGTTTGATTCAGCCATCAATACAAAAACAGGACACAAATTTTAGAAATGCAGTACATTCTAAAGAGAGAATGGCAATAACACTGTTTTTTTTCTTTTTTCAGTTACAAATTTGATGTATTTCTTCAAAGTATTCAAGCAAAGTGCCTGAAGATTGTTCCTGAAGTGTGCTTAAGCTCCTAAGGATAGACTGAAACATTTTTTTTTTTTCAGATTTATTTAGGGCTGCCATTTTGTAGAGTTATAAGGCTGTGCAGGGGGGGGGGGGGGGGGGGGGGGAGGAGATGGAAAGGAAGAAAGTAGAGAAGGGGAAAAGACTGTAGGTGTGTCAGTAAAATACAAGGTATGCGTAGTACTGGAGTGGGAGTGGGCAGGGGGAGTAGGTAGGTGGAGGACTTGTCCCTGTCCTCTACCCACCTATCCACTTCCCAGATGTTGGTTCCTTCACACAGATCCATCGAATATAAGATGGTATAAGCTAACAACTTTTTACAGTGGTGCAAGTAGCAAAGGTAACTTGAAAATGTTCAAGGGTGGCAAAACTAGATACTAGCTAAATCAGGAAATAAAGTGACAATTTCAATATAAAAACAGCCGAAGTAGGAAAATGAGGAAAATGACTTCCCTCAAGAATTTAAAGAGGCTCCAGACACACATATACAAATTGGTATTTTTTGCTATTTTTGTTACCTGTTGATAGGTGACTTTTATTTCTCATCTCCTTTCTTGCTCTAAGAGATTCAGCTTCTCCCTCCCTTTTGCAGGTGTTCTTGTCAGACAATGGGCTACAGTCACTGCCAGCAGACCTGTTTGTGAATAATCATCAGTTGCGGCGGTTACATCTGTCAGGGAATCCACTTCTGCTGTCTGGTGAAAAGGCCATGCTCCCAACAGCACCCTCAGTAGTGCTTTTGGAACTGGACCGTATGGATCTCACAGGGCTGCAGGCCTCCTGGTTTAACAATATGCCACACATTACCAACCTCAGCCTTGCTGACAATAAGCTGTCCACTGTTTCGGTAAGTCTATAGATTTTTTTATCTTGGTGTGTTACAACCACCAGTAACAGATAAACAGCCATCAGTGATAAAGTATATAAGTTTATTCAACCAATGCTATGATCCATCATATATGTTCCCCATTGTTATTGGTACATACGAGGGTTGGAACTTAAATAGTGGCACCTATTTATCCACAACCGATACAAAAGCGTTACATGTGTGCACCTGTTACTGTCCTTCAGAGTAGTCATCAGCTTTGTGTAGAACCCATTGCCAGTGATGTGGAAGGCGTAGTATACCATTAGCAGAGCCTGTTCTGTTGATGGTGCGAATGGAGCGGTCTAAAGTTATGGTGATTCTCATGTATGACTGTGACGATGTTATCCTAATGCATTATGTTCCTCCACGGCAGACCGTCAGTGCACAATATTGCTGTTCATTTTTGAAGCATCACCTGTGACCAGCTTTGCAAAAAAAGCGGCTACGCTTTGTGCGCAACCCACTCATCATTTAGCATGACAATGTGCAGGTGCATACAGCGCAAGCTGTGGCTGCTCTGTTCAGTTGATGGGACTGGGAAGTACTGAACCACCCACCATACTCCCCGAACTTAAGTTCTTGTGACTTTGATTTCATTCCGAAGATGAAGGAACTACTTCGTGGCATTCGCTTCAGAACTATTCCAGAGATTCGACAGGCAGTAGACCACTCCATTCACACCATCAACAGAACAGGCTCTGCTAACAGTATATTACACCTTCCACAACACTGACAACGGGTTCTACACAACGCTGGTGACTACTTTGAAGGACAGTAACAAGAGCAAACATGTAACTCTTTTGTATCGATTGTGAATAAATAGTTGCCACTATTTAAGTTCCAACCCTTGTACATTATAATTAAGTCTGTGATAGTAGAAATAGGGCTCTTGTATAAAACAGCACTTTTCTTTTAACTAGAACTTTCTTTGTTGATATGTAAGTGAGGAAAAAATGCTTCATAGTATCTGATACATGCACCATAGAAGACGTGACCATTATTTGCAACAGAACGCAGTACACTTATCAGCCATAAGAAAAAAATTAGGAAGATTAAATCTCGTAGAAAGGAATGTGGCAGGCATTTTCCGCCCCATTTGTAAGGGAAAGGGGTTTCATTTACCTATGTATAGCAGTGTCAAAAAGTACCCTCTATGATGCACTGTACACTCACATGTGGTGTAAGAAAAGAGGTGTAGATGTAAGTACAGATCATCATTTTGTTCATATGAAGTATAACATAGGTATATAATTTCATTGATTGTCTAAATAAACCACATTCATTCAGTATCAGATCTTCCACAAGATAAGTTCATTTAAGTTTCATTTACTAACCAAATTTAAAAATGAAACACAATATTAGGGTAAGAAGAAAATTTCTGAATCTCGCTTAGAAGTATCACTGACAAGTATGAAATTTTCTTTTCATTATGTTGGTACATTTTATATAATAAAGTAAGTCAAGTTTCAAATTGGTCTACAGAAATTTTTGTTTATATGGTTTTTGAAAGTAATATTGTTGTTTCACATAGGGAAATGAATGAACAGCAATTGCAGGTCATTACACATTTATTGATTTTGACATTTAGTGCCCTGTAAATGCATCCCAGTTGGTGTAGATTCATAAGGAATATGTTCCTTCATTTCAAGAGCTAAGAATTGGACAGCTGGATTCAAACATGGTCATTTTTCTCTTAAAGATAATCCATATAGAGAACTTTGCAAACCTGCAATCAAAGATGAAACCCTCAAGAAAATTCACGCTATAGTACTGCATGATCTATAGTTAAAGAGTATGAAGAAACTAAAACTTTAAAAATATCAGAAGAAAGAGTACTTTTTATCTAAAAACATTCTTCACAGTTAGCCAGACAGTTTCTTGTTTATCCTGTACAGCTTTACCATTGCACTGACTAAAGAATATCTTCCACTTCACTTATATCTTGTTCATTTGCATCTTCAGATAAATTTGACTATTGTGCTACAATATTTATTGAGGATGTAAGTAAACACATTGGAATTTGGTACTCCCCCATGTGTACAGAAAGAAAAGAAAAATTACTTGTTCAGTCATCATACTAATTATTCGCTGAATAAGAACTGAAAGCAATAAATCCAATTGAAATGGACTTTTGGTCATGCTCAGGTGCTTGAAAAAAATTGGTTAGTTAGTCATTTCCAGATTTGAAGAACTAGTCTGTTATCATTATATACCAAATAAAACAAGTAATTTTTAGTGCTGCAGGCAAGTTTAACAAAATATGCCAGTCCTGACTGTAATACACAATAATGATTTTTAACAATATATTATGGGGTATGTGAGTAGTATTATTCATTACACATAAATGTTCAAAATATGCACATACTTAATATTCCGTCTACTCTTCCACTAATGTGAGCTAAACAAATGAACATATAATATTCTACAGAAATATGTAACCAGTTCTTTGCCAGTTTTTATATATTAAAATACTTCTCCCATTCCAATTATGAAATAGAATTGTTTTCAGACATTTAGACTTAATGCTGGTGCTAATAAAGAGAACTTTAATGCATGGTGCCAGATGCTACAAACCGATTATCTGCAGTCTTAGTTATGTGAGCCATATCTTTCTTATTTTAAGTGTTTCAGAGTTATGTAATTTAGAAACAAAATGTGTAGGTATGACCATCAGCTACACTCAATAGATACAGCTAAGACCTAGCTCTCATACTCTATCTGGTAAAGGAACAGTGTTTGGAGAAATAAAGCCCTTTCCCATTAGGTGGTTGAACAATCCCTTTGAGAGTTTTTGGGAGGGGGGGGGGGGGGGGGGGGACTCTCTGCCCACAATGTCATATGACTCTTTCATTATGAACTACTGTACAATCATAAATTGCTATTGGTAATTAATTTCTTAATGGAAGATCACAGTTTTCATGAAATCATAGGCAGCAATAGCTCAGTGTTATAAAGGGGAGCAATGTTTTAATAAAACAATTTAAAAATTTACACAAAATAGGTGCAATTTGCCTGAACAAATCAGCCAAACACTCAAAATTGTTACCAGAGATGGACTTTTGGTCAATATTTCATCATACACACCAGAAATATCGTGGTGGTTGGTTCTGGTTGTTGGCAGCCCTCGAAACAGACAATTGCAATACTCTATTAAAAAAAAAATAACTTGCTACAGTTTGTACATATACAAAATTCTGCTCCTTGCTTGGGTTCATAAAGATAAATTCAACAAAGATGAAGGTGTACACTACCACTACACCAGAAGTTAAGAACTATCCAGCATAACACAACTCAAAATTAGAGGTGGTTACATTCAAATAAAGATGAACCACTCAACACTAATGCCAGATCAAAAGTTAAGTTTCAACATCTGATCAAAGAGCTATTACAGCAAATCCCTTTATATGCAGTCAGAGAATATCTTTCATGTGAAAGTAACTGAAGTAAACAAGCAGAGTATTTTAAAAAAATGTACACAGGAAGAGAGGAAAAGGAAAAGTGAAGTGAAGTAAATTCTTAACAGCATTACCGCACCAAAATTAGCTTTCGTACAGTATTATTGTTTTTAAATTTTTTATTAATGTAATCATAACAGGAGCTAGAATATGCATGCCCTATGTGACTGTTTTATATTGTATATATAAAATGATGTAGCTGTGATATAGATTTATTGCAATTAAATTTTCTTTCACTGATGCACATAGAATATGTATACATCATAAAATCTGTTTGGCTTACTGCATCTAAAATTATGTAACTATTATGGAAATTTACATAAGTTCTGTGGTTAAAATTTATTAGTTATTTAAGCAGTTTGCAACATTAACAGTAATTTATTTTAATATAAAACTGACAAAGCAAATATGTACTTTGACATGCTACATAGATGCACATCACAAGCTTAATAAATAGAAACAAAATAAATAAAACTTTAAACTAAATATCCAGTTGATGAAATCATGAATTGTAAGGAATGCCCCCCCCCCCCCATAAAAAAAAGTCTGCAAATCTATCTCAGAACACTCCCCGACATAAAAAAATGAATCCTTGGCTTTTCGGACCATCAGGTTATCAATTTTTCAAACAGCTTCTTATAAACAAACTATAATTGTAGATCTCTCCTTTTGTTTGTTGCATTTTTTCAAAAGAACATACCAGTCCACACTGAGTCTGTATTTTCTTATTTTGCAGGTATCTAGTGTTAAGGGACTGGCACACCTGCAACAAATAAGGCTTACAGGCAACAAGCTGCAGTGTAATGCTGCATTGCTACCTTTCTATGAATGGACAAAAGAGAATGCAGTGCATATTGTTGCAAAGTGTGCTGAACCACGAGGGAACTGGCAGCTCATGGAACACCTGCACTTTGAAGAGGAAGAGAAGCACGAACATGAAAAGCAGAGTGTGAGCACAACTCCAACTTCAGTCACTTCAAGGACCACGATAGCAGTACCAGGTGTGACACAGTCAACAGTACGCCAGGTGTCGGAAGTGGTGCCATCACCTGCAAGCATGGCTGAATTCTCACAGCAGGTAACCTGCATGCTTTGCCACATTTAAGGTATCTAAAGTTTGCAACCTAGATATTAGACTATCAATGCTACACTATATGAACATTTTGTGAAGTATTTTCAAAACTACCCACAGTACACAGTGGACAGAAATTCCATTCCCTAAATTCTCATGCAGCAGAAAGAAATTCCTTTTTAGGATTGCGTATTTCACCCAGTAAAAACAGAACTGTTATACAATGAATTTTCTCCCCCCCCCCCCCCCCCCCCCCCCTCTTCCACATGTGAAGATAGGGAGTATTTTCTGCAGCTGTAATCAGTAATACAAACGGTAATGAGTCCAGATCCCTTGTACTGAAGGATTATGGTCACCATCATTTGAAGCAGATGGACTTATTATGTCATTCCATTGAGTTTGGCTAACATAGTACCAGTAACACTGTAGAGATCAATGGGTATACTCTGGATGAGGCTCCATGTGTGAAGTTCCTAGGGATCAAGATGGGTAAATGTATCCTTAGCTCTGATTCAGAACGGAGTTTTGTATTCTGGTACAAAAATCTATAGTAATATACTGGTGGACATCAAGCAGGAAATTGAAAACTCCCAAGTATTCAAAAACAAAGTAGAAAAATACTTCATTAGTCACTTCTTTCACGGACTCCTGCATGAAAATTCCACATAAGCCAAACATTTTTGTTAGAGAGATCCTGTCTTTGTCTGTATATAGACAGCTGATAGTCACATGTGTGAAGTTACCTAAATGCTTTATTTAAGTGTCAGGTGGAAATAGCAGCTGAGCAGTATGGGAGGAGGAGCAGGGCTTTTTCTTTTCAAACCAGCTGTTTTTCTCCATACTGTACATGGTGGCAGGAGTGGCCAGGATGTGGGTAACCAGTTCAGAGTGGTCAAGTAAATAAGAAACTGTCTAATTTCCATAACAGAACCACAAATGGTTTACTCATAAAAAAGGGGTATACATTTGAAGTGCCTAGGGAAGCAACCACTGCCTGGAGAGGTGGCCACTATGACCAAAATGTATAGGATGGCTTACAAGAGTGCGGAAGGAACGCATTAGTTGGTCAGGTGCTGGTGAGCAAGAGAGAGTAACATCTTCACTGAGTCCCGTGCTTGCCACATATGACATACCATGTGACCCTCTCATGCAACCCCATTGGCCAAGGAGGATGAATGAAGACCACAGAAGATGTCACTTGTTTACTGATCCTTATTGTGAGAACCTTAACACGTCAGCAACATGCGCTGAAGCCATAAGCACTCCCTCATGTAATCTTTCAGAAAAGCATGTAGAGGTCTTAATTAAAAATTTAAAAAAAAAATCTAAGCCTCTACCTCTCCAAGTGGGTGGTCGCTGCACAACATAAAGTAACCTAGAGATAGTTACATAATTATTAATTTGAGTGTATTAATACTAGTCATAATTTCTTGTTGGTACATTTAACTAAGTTGCCAGCAGTGGTTGCTGTTAATTTATAGCTTGGCTCATTTTGCATCCTTTAAGGCTCTCCATCACAATGGATTTATGGAACGCAATGTGTTAATGAATGAGTAATAGGGATCAAACTTCATTTGTTTTATCATGTCCCATATTTTATAAAGTTCAAGATTAATTATGCTGTATTCTTCAAATTTAAGACACATATTCTGCTCATTTGACACACTAGAAAGTTTTACAATACAGATGGTCATTTGTTTCAGGATAAGACATAACTCAAAAAGTGGTATAAATATGTTTAAGAAAGAGTTAAATGTTTCATCCTTACTGTCTGGTTTGCAGACATTGTTCCAGTATTCTTCCAGTATGTTCCATCTAAACTTGTGATTGAGTCATTAGTTATGATTCTGTTATACAGTATTTGTCTTCAGGAAAGTATTCCTACCTAATTTAATAAAATAATGACAAATATTTAGCCAAAGTTTAGGGTGTAAGGACAAGCATGTTAGGTACTATACAATGGATAATGTGTACAAGATGGTAAGAAAACAGATTTATTCGCATGACTAAATTACAAAAGGTGTATTGAATAATCTCAAAATTTAATAGGAAAAATTACTTACTGATATGATAACACCAAATAAAAGAGAAGCATGGTAAGAGAGGCATCGTTAGTGCTCATTCACCCAAAAAAATAAATGCTACACATGTTTCATATGAGTATGGGACACAGAACAAAGTCACTACCTCCTCGCCGAGTATTCACCAGCATGATCATGATTTTTGCTGACACAAGGTGCATAGATGAACACCTCTTATTGCAGAAATGGCCACAACAAGATCCACAAAAATAGAACACAGTTATCATGCAAGTGTACAGGTCATGATGGGTGGGAGCATGATACTTGATTTGTACCTACATGAGCACAAATGCTTGCCATTTGGAGGGAGTGCCTTGCAGAATGAAGCATTGTTTCACATACTGAGATGTGTTGCAGGAGTAAAGGCAGTCTGGCTCCAACAAATCTAGCACTTTGTGATGAGTGATACACATGCATCGTCATGTGCCGTGTCTGTTGCTGAAGGTGCTTGGGGTTGAAACCCAATGTAGTCATGACAAAGGGATCATCTGAACTGAAGATGAGGTTAGGCTGGTGGAAGACTAGGTAGGTCTGGAGCTATTGTCCAAGTCCTGGTAGTCAGTGACCATAGTAAATGGGTGTCTATTGCTTGGTATAATCGAGAGCTATTGGCAGAAGTAGGTGCACGAAGTAAGACACTTGCTGCTTTAGAAGATGGCTGCAGCATGCTAGGCAAATATGGAATGGGCCTGGACTGCTAAGATTGATGTACAGTGAAGGGCCCCCAAAATCTTACATTATCCATATGCAATTGATATCAGAAATTGCCCAGAGGCTACCTTATATCTACTATTGCTGCATAAATGTACCTCCAAACCAAAGCATAGGAGATACAAAGTCACTGATCTCTGACAGATATTTCTGTTCAACCTTTCACACA
Organism: Schistocerca piceifrons; assembly: GCF_021461385.2. NCBI lineage: Eukaryota > Metazoa > Arthropoda > Insecta > Orthoptera > Acrididae > Schistocerca > Schistocerca piceifrons. The sequence continues at coordinate 313,708,385 of NC_060139.1, read as the reverse complement.
CATCAAATTCTGTCAACTTATAATGAGCAACATCAGTTGATTCAACAACTGATGCCTTATTTGTTCACAGGCGGTGCAGGCAGCGTCAGTAGGAGGCAGCAGCAACAATGACAACAACAAGAGCAGTGGCAGCGGAAATGGTAGCCTTTGGGTTGTGCTACTGGTTGGTGTACTGGTGGGAGGCATTGCGGGAGCAGTGCTGACTGCTCTGTTTGCCCGCCGCATACAGTGCCCATCACGAGCTCCTGGCTTCCTGCACATCCGTCTCCGTGATACTGCATCTGCGGCAGAAGAGTATGGTGATGATGAGCGCCTTGGTTCCTGAGGCTATTACATAATACTACCAAAATGATAAATTTTCAGCATCATCCAAAGAGTTGTGATAAATTATGCAGACACTTGTGTGACAAGTGACATAGAGTCTGACTTGTGAATTTCATTTTAATTCATGTCACTAAATTTATTCATTCAGACTTCATGAATGAAATATGGACACTAAAGTAATTCTGTATGTACATAGCTATGTGTGTGTGTGTGTGTGTGTGTGTGTGTGTGTGTGTGTGTGTGTGTGTATGTGTGTGTGTGTGTGTGTGAGAGAGAGAGAGAGAGAGAGAGAGAGAGAGAGAGAGAGAGAGAGAGAGAGAGAGAGAGAGAGTGCACATACATGTGCACACCTTCACAAATGTGTATTCATGGATGAGCAGGTCCTAAGTGTGAGTACAATAATACATAAGGTATGGAAGGGTAATATCCATGAAATGTTTTGGAAACAGAAATGATGAATGTTATTGATTCTTGAGTACAGACCTCCTAGTGTCTATGATAGGTGGAAAATAGTCAATATTAACATAGATGTATATAAAATTCTATACTTATTTTATTATTAAATGACTTATTATTTTCATAATTTGTTAATAAAAAACATATTAATAACTAAAAAACCTGCACCTGAAAGGACCATCAATGTTACCCTAACCTATTTCCAGACCACACATTTGTGAACTTTGGCATATTGTGGAGTATGTGATAAACCTTTTGCATTTCCTTTATGTTTTCGTCTTCCTTAAAGGCAAAGAGACAAGATGAAGCGGTAGCCCATCATAGAGCCTATGCCTACCGTCATGTATTTTTTGACTTTCAGTTGTTAATAAACAGAGGATTTTTTCTGGTACCGGTAGGAGGAAGGAGGGATTCGCGCTCAGCTAGTGAAAGAGTGAGAAGCACGTCAATTTTTTAGCGAGTAATTGTAGACCGCCATTTTGGGGTCGCTATGAATAAGTGAGGAGTGTGGATTTCATATGTGCACCGTTTAGAAAAATACAGTATTGTTTTATTAACAGAAAGGTCGTGTGAGTTGTTATTTCAAATAGTGCAATAATTACAATAACTGAAGCCCACCTGTGTACTTTGGAAAATTACGAAGATCCGATAAGCTTAATAGGAACACGGTCAAGACTTCAAAGGTGAACGCGGCGACTAAACGTAGTATTATAAAGAATGGTAAGCACAAATCTACAGCGGAGAAAGAAACTACTCCGCCCTGCAAAATAATATGAACTAATACGGACTTATTTCCAGGCATAGCTCAGCTTATTGTGCTTGTCATTCACGCCGAAAAATTAATCTCATTAATTCAATACATTTTAAAAAGCCACGCATTTTATTATCATCTATTCCATTATTTTATTATACTATAAGTAGTACCGAGCAGTTAGCAGAGATTATTAACATTATTGTTTCAATGCTGGCATCTTGAGAGTATAAATGAATATCTTAATATGATATGTGTAAGGTACAGATTGTCATCCTAGGTAACCATTCACAAACTTGGTAAAATTTTAATTTACATAAATGAATCAAAGACAAACAATTAAGAGTTTACTGGATGAAATGTAAATTCATGTGCAGCACAAGTGCATTGAATTTGTGACATTCGCATGCTTTATTTCTTCATTGATAGTATGTGGTGTCAATGTACTGCGTTGTTATACTGGCTAAAAAAGGGGAGTGGAAGTTCAACACTGACTACTGTAGATGATGTAGCCGACAGTTGCACAGTTGCGTTTCACAGTTCTTTACTTTTGCTTTTCACAACCCCCATATTACAGTGCGACACTATTTTTCAAATAAATTAAACGGACAATGTCATTAATTTTTCTAACATATTCCACTATTAAGTTGATGCATTGTTGTTATTCTAACCAATACATGTTCTACGCCTGAAAATCGGCCGTGGACTGACTTATCGGGACCAAAAATTGGTCCTTTATATATCCTCACAGTAATAGGCACTGAAACTATACATTGTTTGTTGCTAATTTACAGAAATTACAATTAAAACATAACTCATTCATATATATGAAGATGGTATCTGTTCTTTCGGACATGTCCGAAAGAACAGATACCATCTTAAGCACGAGATCCCAGGTTCGAGTCCTGGTTGGGGCACACATTTTCAACTGTCCCCGTTGGCTTATATCAATGCCTGTATGCAACTAGGGGTATTCAGTTCATTGTAATTTCATAGCTCATTCAATTAACTGAATACATCGAAAAACTCTCCGTTTTTAGCCGTTCCTTCTATCACAAAGTTTAGGCCGAATTATTTGTTTAAATATTCAAATTAACAGATATAGTTATACAAACAATACTTTTGACAAACCTGGTAACTATTTTGGAATTAATTCAGGGGTGGCTTTGCTAACATGTTTCCGAATAGAGCCAAATAAATACTTTTAGAATCCTAGTAGTTCTTCTTCCAAATGTTTATAATTAGTACAGAGTTTATATTTGTTTATAAGTCAACAATAGAATCTAAGTCACGAAATAATTACTGTTTTCAGCTGGTAACAAAGGTATTAACAAGGAATGGTTAAAATAAATTAGGAAATTAATTACATACACAAAACTAGGCACAAATTTAGACCTGGTGCTATATTCCTTAAGACTGAGGGTGAACCTTTCTCTTTAATGGAAATGCAGATTATACTCATGCATGTTAATGATAATTAGGCAAAAATGAAAAAAAAAATGAATTTCAGGAGGAAGATGGCAAAACAAGAGGGGAAGTAAAGAGATCACAGCTTGCTTCATCACAAACTGGCTGTGAAAATTGCGAGTATGATGAAACACTGATAAAGAACAGAGACAGTGACAACAACCATCACTATTAATGAAAAAGGGTTGTTAGAAACATTCACCACTACAAGAACAGCAAATAGAAACCATTATTAAGTGCAGCTACTCCATGGGTAGTTACACCTGTAGCAGTTTGCTAAGACGGTGATTCTATAAGTTCAATAGTCCTCTACTACTTTCTGTAACATTTATCTTTCAGTGATATCAAAAAAACAAATTAAATGAAAAACTGTTCACAATTTAATGGAGAAACTGCAGAAAAGACAAGTGACAACAATCTCACAACAACAATATAGCGGAGATGCTGAGTCGCAATAGGCACAATAAAAAGATTCACACAATTATAGCTTTCCGCCATTAAGGCCTTTGTCAGCAGTAGACACACATACACACACATACTCATGCAAGCACAATTTGCACATATCTGCAGTCTCAGTGAGCTGAATCTACACTACGAGCAGCAGCACCAGTGCATGATGGGAGTGGTGACTGGGTGGGGGTAAGGAGGAGGCTGGGGCGGGGAGGGGGGATAGTTGGTGGGAGTGGCGGACAGTGAAGTGTTGCAGTTTAGACGGAGGGCAGGCAAGAAGGTGCAGAGGGGGGAGGGGGTAAGTAGCGCAAAGGAGAGAAATAAAAATAAATTAACAGACTGGGTGTGGCGGTGAAACGATGGCTGTGCAGTGCTGGAATGGGAACGGGGAGGGGGCTGGATGGGTGAGGACAGTGACTAATGAAGGTTGAGGCCAGGAGGGTTACGGGAATGTAGGACGTATTGCAGGGAAAGTTCCCATCTGCGCAATTCAGAAAATCTGCTGTTGGTGGGAAGGATCCATATGGCACAGGCTGTGAAGCAGTTATTGAGTTGAGGGGTATCATGTTTGGCAGCATGTTCAGCTACAGGGTGGTCCACTTGTTTTTTGGCCACAGTTTGTCGGTGGGCATTCATGTGGACAGACAGCTTGTTGTTTGTCATGCCTACATAGAATGCAGCACAGTGGTTGCAGCTTAGCTTGTAAATCACATGACTGGTTTCACAGGTAGCCCTGCCTTTGATGGGATAGGTGATGTTAGTGACCGGACTGGAGTAGGTGGTGGTAGGAGGATGTATGGGACAGGTCTTGCATCTAGGTCTATTACAGGGGTATGAGCCATGAGGTAAGGGATTGGGAGCAGGAGTTGTGTAAAGATGGATGAGTATATTGTGTAGGTTCCGTGGACGGTGGAATACCACGGTAGGAGGGGTGGGAAGGATAGTGGGTAGGACATTTCTCATTTCAGGGCACAACAGGAGGTAATCAAAACTCTGGCAGAGAATGTAATTCAGTTGCTCCAGTTCCGGATGGTACTGAGTTACGAGGGGAATGCTCCTCTGTGGCCAGACTGTGGGACTTAGGGAGGTGGTGGGAGACTGGAAGGATAAGGCATGGGAGATTTGTTTTTGTACAAGGATGGGAGGATAATTACGGTCAGTGAAGGCTTCAGTGAGACCCTCGGTATATCTAGAGAGAGACTGCTTGTCACTGCAGATGCGATGACAACGGGTGGCTAGGCTGTACGGAAGGGACTTCTTGGTATGAAATGGGTGGCAGCTGTAGAAGTGGAGGTACTGCTGGTGGTTAGTAAATCTGATATGGACAGAGGTATGGATGTAGCCATCTCTGAGGTGGAGGTCAACATCTAGCAAGGTGGCTTGTTGGGTTGAGTAGAACCAGGTGAAGCAAATGGGGGAGAAGTTGTTGAGGTTCTGGAGGAATGTGAATAAGGTGTCCTCACCTTCAATCCAGATAGCAAAGATGTTATATTCCATCCTGGATTTTCCATTGTTCAATCTCACAATAAGCTTCTCAAAAAAGCTTTTAACCCAAACACTTAATTCTTATACCAGTTTGACTGCTAGTGTATGATATTGCATGCACAGCTGGAAACACATTCAACAGTTATAATTGTAGCTCTGTTTCTGACATTTTAATAATAAATGTTTCTGTCACAACCAATATTTCAATATTTGACTTCACACAGATTGGGTATTTACTGCTAAACATTTTACTTTATTATAAACTAGCTGATTACCTGTTCTTCATATGGAGTGGAAAATGAATTGTACAGTAACCTGGACATAACCTACGTCATTTCTTGTGCTTTTCCTTTTTTTTAATTATTTTGCTGTGGTTTTTTAATTTATGAGGTAACTGAAAGTTATTTACAAGAAGCCTTGTACACATTATTTACAGCTTTCTTTCTTGGATAATATATGTAAATGTTCTTCCTGCTTGATACTCAGAAACACGTAGCACATACAAGAGACACTGATTCTCCAGGTGAAGGCCAATTACTTCAAGAATGTGATCCTATTATTTGTTTATCATATTAGAATGTGGCAGTGATTTAGATCTGTACCCACCCTGAGTATCAATATCATTGTGCAACAACAGATATGTTGGCTGTCCAGCCAGCAAGATGTCCTGCAGTGCCAAGGAAGGAAATGAGTCTTTTTGCTGATGTCTTACTATAAACAGATACAGTGGTTGGCAGAATCACATTCACTCTTTTGCACTCTATGAAGGCAAAGTTGTTGCACTATGCGGACAGTCATTTTTCCATCTTGTCTACTTACTGTTTTTGATTTAGATTACTCATTAGACAGATTCATCATACTTTACAGCAATCTTCACTGTATCCTTAATTTTGCTTCTGGTCAGCCATTCACAACATGAACTCTGTCATTAACTCCACATGGAACATCTGTTTGCCCCACCTATCTCTGTGTTACTTTTTGTACACATAATCATGAAATTTTTTTCTGCTGACTTCCAAATAGGATAGACAAGTTGCAAGAAGTTCAGTCTCACCATGCTCTATTCTATTTTTAGCATGGATCATACCTTTAAGAGTGTAGAATCAACAGGAGGAACTTCAACAGCAGCTGACATTCCAGAAGCAATCAGCAAAAATATAATGCAGTGACAGTAAACCATCAAGTGCTCTCATAACAAAAACCTGCAGCAGCAGCAACATTGCCTCATCGCCAACCATCCACTTGCTTTGACAAAACAAGTGAATGTTGGGAGGTCTACTTGTGTCATTTTGTTCTTTGCAAGGAAAGTCGAATAACCAACACTGAGTGTCGGAGTACTCTCTTACTGTCCTCTACTAAAAAATAGTATGATTTGACGCAGAAATTATGACCAGTCTCAGGCTCCAGTAGTTCAGTTTCTCTTACGTCTGAGGTTTGCTGACTGACTGGTATGGTCACCCAGTCCACATGGTAGCAAGTAGGGTTAAGTATAATGTGTTTTAAACAGTATAAGCAGACATACTCAGGACATTTCCTGGCAGATTAAAACTGTGTGCGAGACCAAGGCTTGCAAAAGGGCTTCTGTGAAGTTTGGAAGGTAGGGGTTGAGGTACTGGCAGAACTGAAGCTGTGAGGATGGGTTGTGAGTCGTTCTTGGGTAGCTCAGATGGTAGAGCACTTGTCCGCAAAAGACAAGGGTCCTGAGTTGGAGTCTCAGTCCGGCATACAGTTCCAATCTGCCAGGAAGTTTCATATCAGCGCACAGAAGTTCAAGTTCTGCAAGGTTCGCAGAAGAAGTTTGGAAGGTAGGGGACGAGATACTGGCAGAACTGAAGCTGTGAGTACGGGTTGTAATCATGCTCGGGTAGCTCAGATGGTAAAGCACTTTTTTGCGAAAGGCAAAGGTCCCGAGTTCGAGTCCTGGTCTGGCTTGCAGTTTTAATCTGCCAGAAAGTTTTATATCAGTGCACATTCCGCTGCAGAGTGAAAATCTCATTCTGGATACTCAGGACTGCAGATCTTCAAGACTGGCATGCAAGTGTGATTTCTCATGTAAACAGTGTGAAGCACCTTATACTTAATTTTTCATTGATGGCATCATCATATGTCTACCTGTATGTTGGGAAGTCAGCACAAAATGAATATACTCATTTGATCCAACAATAAAGGAGGTTTTTAAAAATCAGTAAATCTCATAAAACAACATTTTCAGTGCAAACAATGTTTGATAATAGTACAAATGTTGAATATTTTACTATTAGTTACCATTGCATTCATTGCACAACTGACCACGATATCAGGTGTGCCTTCGTCATTTGCACCAACCATTTTTGGTATCGGCTTCCAGAACACTGCTCAGTATTTACAGCAGAGCTCTGCACCCTATGTCAGGACATGCAGTACATCTGGTAACTCAGGCTTTTCAATTGTGTCATTTGCTCTGATTCTCTCAATGCCCTTTAGAGCCTCTGTGTGGTGTACACAGCCCATCCATTAGTGCAACGGGTCCAAGAAAGCTTCCACTTGCTCACTCTTGATGGTGCCCCTGTGTTGCTTTTGTGGGTCCCTGGTCACGTCAGTCTGATAGGAAATGAGGCTGCTGACACTGCTGCCGAGACTGCAGTCCTCTTACCTCAGCCTGCTAGTTCTTCCATTCCTTCCAATTATCTCTGTGTTGTCATCTGTCAGCAGGTGATGTCAGTTTGGCATCACCACCAGTCTTCCCTTCATGGGAACATGCTCCAGGGAATTAAACCTCTCCCGGCTGCTTGGCCAACTTCCCCTCGGCTCTTTCACCATGAGTAGATCATTTTAGGTAGGTTGCTTATTGGGCACTGCCGTTTTAGCCATTGCCATTAGTTAAGTGGTGATCCCCCACCACTTTGTGCTCATTGTCATCAAACTTTGATGTTTTGTCATTTCCTGACCAAAAGCTCTTTTTTAACCACTTATGTTCCTATTTATGTTTGCTGTCTGAATTATCACTTATTTTAGCAAATGGTGCACAGGCTGTCAACCACATTTTACTTTTTATCCATCATAACAATATGGTGAAGGACATTTAGTCCTTAGGTCAGGACTTCTGTTGTCTCTACTGTGTATTTTGTGCACCTTCCTCCAAAAGAAAATCCTTGTTCTTAACTGTCTTTCTTTCATCAATTGGGCTTAATGCATAGTGGCTTTTAACTTCTTTTTGTATTAGTGTTCTAAGTTTCTCACATAGGTGTGTATGATCTTAGTTGTTTTTACACCCTAAAACAAAACAAATTATAAAACAAACCTGATCACCTAGTAGTTTGGCTGTGTGGCAGTCCAACTTCCTCATCATTGGCAGATAGGCACAGAAAAAAAACACTTAATCTGTCATCATTCTTTCACGAATGAGCTGAAGCTCATAAAGTTTCCCTTACATCATTCCTGACAAGCCCCAGGAGAGCTAGCCCAAATAAACTGAGTCTGGGCATGAGAGACATAATTGCTCATGTATAAACGCATGGTCTCATGGTGGTATAAATAAACTTATAAAATTTTGTCACACTTCCAGTTGTGTCAAGTGGTTGAATATCCACAAGCTTTTGAACAAGTGCCCTTCGGCTGTTTTCAAATCGTGTCTGTTTTGTAGCTGTGCTGTCATGTATGATGTCACTGGTGCCCAATCCAGTGCGATATAAGGTAATGTTTTCATTGCATGCCTGCTTCAACCTTCCAACACCTGGGTCACAAGCTGTGCTTGGCTGAAAGCTGCCATCTTTATTGAAGATGTTGTCAGATATTTTTACCTCAGGCACTTCTTTTAAAACACTTTCCCTGAAACAATTTGTTTGTTTAATAATACACTCCTGGAAATGGAAAAAAGAACACATTGACACCGGTGTGTCAGACCCACCATACTTGCTCCGGACACTGCGAGAGGGCTGTACAAGCAATGATCACACGCACGGCACAGCGGACACACCAGGAACCGCGGTGTTGGCCGTCGAATGGCGCTAGCTGCGCAGCATTTGTGCACCGCCGCCGTCAGTGTCAGCCAGTTTGCCGTGGCATACGGAGCTCCATCGCAGTCTTTAACACTGGTAGCATGCCGCGACAGCGTGGACGTGAACCGTATGTGCAGTTGACGGACTTTGAGCGAGGGCGTATAGTGGGCATGCGGGAGGCCGGGTGGACATACCGCCGAATTGCTCAACACGTGGGGCGTGAGGTCTCCACAGTACATCGATGTTGTCGCCAGTGGTCGGCGGAAGGTGCACGTGCCCGTCGACCTGGGACCGGACGCAGCGACGCACGGATGCACGCCAAGACCGTAGGATCCTACGCAGTGCCGTAGGGGACCGCACCGCCACTTCCCAGCAAATTAGGGACACTGTTGCTCCTGGGGTATCGGCGAGGACCATTCGCAACCGTCTCCATGAAGCTGGGCTACGGTCCCGCACACCGTTAGGCCGTCTTCCGCTCACGCCCCAACATCGTGCAGCCCGCCTCCAGTGGTGTCGCGACAGGCGTGAATAGAGGGACGAATGGAGACGTGTCGTCTCCAGCGATGAGAGTCGCTTCTGCCTTGGTGCCAATGATGGTCGTATGCGTGTTTGGCGCCGTGCAGGTGAGCGCCACAATCAGGACTGCATACGACCGAGGCACACAGGGCCAACACCCAGCATCATGGTGTGGGGAGCGATCTCCTACACTGGCCGTACACCACTGGTGATCGTCGAGGGGACACTGAATAGTGCACGGTACATCCAAACCGTCATCGAACCCATCGTTCTACCATTCCTAGACCGGCAAGGGAACTTGCTGTTCCAACAGGACAATGCACGTCCGCATGTATCCCGTGCCACCCAACGTCCTCTAGAAGGTGTACGTCAACTACCCTGGCCAGCAAGATCTCCGGATTTGTCCCCCATTGAGCATGTTTGGGACTGGATGAAGCGTCGTCTCACGCGGTCTGCACGTCCAGCACGAACGCTGGTCCAACTGAGGCGCCAGGTGGAAATGGCATGGCAAGCCGTTCCACAAGACTACATCCAGCATCTCTACGATCGTCTCCATGGGAGAATAGCAGCCTGCATTACTGCGAAAGGTGGATATACACTGTACTAGTGCCGACATTGTGCATGCTCTGTTGCCTGTGTCTATGTGCCTGTGGTTCTGTCAGTGTGATCATGTGATGTATCTGACCCCAGGAATGTGTCAATAAAGTTTCCCCTTCCTGGGACAATGAATTCATGGTGTTCTTATTTCAATTTCCAGGAGTGTAGATTGAATTAAATTTGGTATCCATTGTCCTTAGCATATTCTGCTAATGCTGATTTTTCAGGATACCTTAAGTGGAAACACATCTCATGTTTTATATGGCATTGTTCAGTAGCATACAGGTGTCCAATATAAAACAGCATTCTGAATCCCCCATCATCATTCACAGGCCTCATGAGGTGTAGAAGTTTTGCTGGAGGCCTGAAGACTGAATCAGTTTTATATTTCTCTAGGAGCTGGTTAAACTTCCCAGTCACTGAGCCACAGAATGACAAAAATGAATGTTTCCTAGTGTGTCCTTGGGTGCAATCTTGTTACATGCCTTCCATGAAATGGCTTGGAACTTGTCAGCTGTTGTAGCCATTTTCCTCTAATACTTTCTGTAAGTGATTCAGTTATTGTGGTATGTTTTAAACATCTAGAACTGGTTCTGCTCAGTGCACTGAGATCCTGTGCTCAATCGTGGTAGTTGGCAGCATGCAGATATGTGATCTGCATGGGTAGGTGTCTCGTAAATGCTTTGACTGAGACACTCGTTTGGTTTTCACTGCACAATGAAGTCAAGGAATGGCAAGGTATCATTTGTCTCTACCTTCATCAATAACCTCATGTGATCTTGGATATTGTTAATGTCCAAGAATCATTCCCCCCGGCTTTTTATGTCCATGGGCCCAGACAATATAAGTGTCACCAACATAACAATGAAAGCAGTTATGCTTAGCTGGAGCTGTGTCTAAGTTAATGTCCTCAAGGTATTCCATTAACAAGTTGGCTACAACTTGTCCATCACGACACAGTCCAGCTGGCAAAATATTCTCCATTATATTAAGAACATGATGAGGTCATAGTGTGCTTAAATAAATCTACAACAGTGTCATCAAAGAACTGGAAGAGCACAACTATAGAGTCTTTGATGAGAATCAACACAAATAATGAGAGCACACCAAAGAGACCATCATATATCATTTTTCAAAGTGTAGACGTTTAATTCAGCTGATAAAATCAGTCATATTCTTGATGCAGTGCACACAGTGATTATCATACAGAGTAAAGATACTGACAGGCTGATCAGATATTTCTTGTTATGACCTGCTAACATTTCATAAGAAGGAGAGCCCCATACAGCCCATCATGGATCACCAACATATAGACTTGTGATTGAGATACAAATATTTGATGGAATCCCTATCAGATTCTACATGGAACTGGTATCTGAGTATTCCACTGTTTTAATTGCAGTATACTTTATATCCTCTGAACAAAAAACTATGCCCAAAAGTTGGAAGAAAGCACAGGTGACACACAACTACAAGAAGAGCAGTAGAAACTATTCACCAAACTAATGCCCAAAATCATTGACATCCATCTATTGTAAAATATTGGAACATAGTCTAAGCTCAAACATAATAAGGTATCTCCTACCTGCCAACTAGGATTGATTCCAAAAATATTGGTCATACAAAACCCAATTCTCACTTTTCTCACATGATGTCCTGAAAGCCACAGATCGAAGCAGTCAGGCAGACACAATAGTAATTGACTTTTGAAAAGCACCACATCAACACTTGTTAACCACAGAACACTAAATAGGGGGAAATGTTACATTGCTACTAAATCATCGTAAGTTGTATTACTCCAGATTTATTCCAAGTTCTAGGTTTTGGCTTAAGAGATCTAATATTGCATTTTTGTAAATGTAAATTCATTCAGTCTATAGCACAGAAGTTGCTCCACCTACATAGCTCATTAATGCATCAGTGTCCACAGGTGACAAATCAGGAGGGTAGCAAGTTACATATCTAGAATTCTGTCTGCTGTTATAGTTTACTTCTTCAGTTAGTCTTGTTAGGATGGCTAGGATGTGTGCACGCTATGTGAGGACACAGGATGAGCCGGCCACAGTCCACAAACAGCTGAGTGCACATTTGGCTATGGTCAGTCACCTTCAGGCTGCTGCTATGGGGTGTAGTGATGGTGGAGAATCTGGCATGCCCCTGACACAGTGGATCAGACCTCACAGCAGGGTAAGTAGTGGGTGGTAATACATTCACGTCGCTCGAGATAGAGGGCCAATGTGGAGACTGTCCATCGGGCCTCGCCCACTCACCCTGTGAGTGGACAGGTGGCTGCTCTTTCAGCAGGGTCTGAGATGGTGCACAGGGTGAGGGGCTTACTAGTTATTGGGAGCCCCAATGTTAGGTGTGCTATGGAGACTCTTAGGCAGATAGGCAGACAGCATTCAGGGCTGGAAAGAAAGTAACTGTGCACTTGGTATGTCAGCCGGGGAGGGGGGGGGATGTCCTCCTCCAAGATGTGGAGGGGGCTATCAAGTCGAGTGTACAGGGTGCAGTCATCCACAAGTTGTGGCTCATGTCAGCATAAACAACGCCTGTTGCAGGGGTTCTGGGGCAATCCTTAGTTCATACAGGCAGCTGGTCAAGATGGTGTAGACTGCTGGCCTCATATACAGAGTGCAAGCAGAGCAGCTAGCAATTTGCAGCATTGTTCCCAGAGTTAATCAGGGTCCTTTGGTTTGGAGTTGAGTGGAGGGTCTCAACGAAAGACTTCATCGACTCTGTGATTGTTTCGGCTGCAAATTTCTAGGCCTGCATTATCATATGGGGATTTTTAGGAGTCCTCTTGATAGGTCAGAGGTGCACTACACAAAGGAAGCTGCTAATTGGGTAGAAAAGTACTTGCTAAGTGTAAATGACAGGTTTTTAGGCTGAGCAGCAGTGTTAGGTGCTCCAATAAACACTTGCGAGACAATTTGCACCAAGGGAAGTCAAACAACAATTAGAATAAATCACGGTAAATGATAACAGCCAAACAGTTGCAGGATCTCCATTTATACAACATAATTATGGACGGAGGGTCAATGCAAACACAGCATAGCATCATTACTTCACATGTTTTAACTACTGACAAAGCCTTTGGCACAATTGTTTTATGTATCTCCACTGCAGGATGTGATTTTAGTGTATTTTACTTCAGATGAAGGTATATTTAGATATACCGAAACCGTGGTCAAGGATTTTAATAAGTCTTTATCTTGCAACTGTTTGGCTGTTATCATTTACCATGAATAATTTCAGCAGTTGCTGTTTCAGCCATGTTTAAAATCTTGATCAGAATGAAGATGCTTCGAAAGTCATAATTTTATCAGTAAACTGTTGAAGTATTCATAGCAAAGGTCCTGAATTTACGGGACTGAGAGCTGGCTGAAACCCAAAATGGAAAGGTCTGAGATATTTAGCAAGTCATGGAATATATATCGGAAAGACAGGTTAGAGGCCATAGGAGAGGGAGTGTTCACTGCAGTTAACAGAAATATTGTCTCTAGTGTGGTCGAAGTCGAGTGTGACTGTGAAATTATCTGGTCATATATAACACGTGTAGTTGAAACCAAGTTAATTGTTGGATGTTTTTACCAGCCACTCAATTCTGCTGTGACAGTTCTAGAGTCATTCAAAGAAAGTCTATGGTCAATAATGTCAGATCATGCAACACTAGGTGGCTTTAACCTACTGAGTATAGTACGGGATGTCTATGGATTCATTGCAGGGCGTACAGAGAGACAGTCAAGTGAAATACTTTTGAAGACGTTTTCTGAAAGCTGTCTTGAGCAGTTAGCTCGGCAGCCCACACACAATGGAAATACCTTAGATCTTGTAGCTGCAGATAGGCTGTGCCTTACTGACAATGTCAGTGTAGAAATGGGAATTAGCAATCATGATGTCATTATACCAATGATGATTATGAAAGTTAATAAATCAGTCAAGAAGGCTAGGAGTGTGTTTCTACTAGATAGAGCAGATAAGTAGTTATTAGCATGTCACTTAGGCAGTGAATAGGCATCACTTAGTTCCAGTAAGAGGGATTTGGAGGAATTATGGGCAAAGTTTAAGCAGATTGTAAATCGTGGTCTGGAGAGTTATGTGCTTAGTAAGTGGATAAAGGATGGAAAAGGCCCACCATGGTTTAATAATGAAATTTGGAGGATGCTGAGGAAGTAAAAGCTGTTGCACTCTTGGTTCAAGAGGGAATGCACAAATGATGACAAGCACAGGTTAGTAGAGATTAATGCATCTGTGGAAAGATCTATGCACGAAGCATACGACTACTACCACCATAACACCTTAGCAAAAGATCTGGGGAGAACCCAAGGAAATATTGGTCTTATATAAAATCACTAAGCAGGTCCAAGGCTACCATTCAATCCCTTGCTGACCAGTCTCGTGTGGCAGTTGAAGGTAGCAAAATAAAATTCGAATTTTTAATTTTCACACTCAAGAAATCATATACGCAGGAGAATCATACAAATGTACTGTTATCTGACCATCAGACAGACTCCTGTATGGAGGACATAGTAATAAGCATCCCTGGCATAAAGAAACAACTGAAAGATCAGAAGCAAATAAATCACCAGGTCCAGATGAAATCCCAGTTCGACTTTACAAAGAGAACTCTACAGCATTGGTCCCACACCTAGCTTGCACTTATCACAAATCTCTCACTAAGCACAAAGTCCCAAGTGAATTAAAAAAGGTGCAGGTGTCTCCAGCACATATGAAGGGTAAAAGAACAGACCTGCAAAATCACAGACCAATATCCCTAACTTCTGTTTGCCACAGAAGCCTTGACATATTCTCAGTTCAGATATAATAATCTTTCTTAAGACTGAGAAGCTTATGTCCACAAATCAACATGGTTTTAGAATACATCATTTGTGTGAAACTCAGCTTGCCCTTTTCTCACATGGTATACTGCAAACTATGGATGAAGGGCAACAGGCAGATTCCATATTTCTAGATTTCCAGAAAGCATTTGATATGGTGTCCCACTGCAGGCTATTAACAAAGGTATGAGCATACAGAATAAGTTTGCAGATATGTGAGTGGCTCAAAGACTTCTTTAATAATAGAACCCAGTATGTTGTCCTCAGTGGCAAGTGTTCATCAGAGACAAGGGTATCGTCAGGAGTGTCCCAGGAAAGTGTGATAGATAGCACCTCTGTTGTTCTCTATATACATAAATGATTTGGCAGACAGGGTGGGCAACAATGTGCAGCTGTTTCCTGATGATGCCATGGTGTACGGTAAGGTGTCAAAGTTGCTTGACAATAGGAAGGTACAAGACGACTAAGACAAGATTTCCAGCTGGTGTGATGAATAGCAGCTAGCCCTAAATGTGGAAAAATTTAAGTGAATGCAGATGAGTAGGAAGAAAAAACATGTAATGTTTGGATGCAGTATTACTAGTGTCCTGCTTGACACAGTCAAATTGTTTAAATATGTGGGCATAACATTGCAAAGTGATACAAAATGGAATGAACATGTGAGAATTGTGGTAGGGAAGGCAAATGGTCAACTTCAGTTTATGGGAAGAATTTTAGGGGAGTGTGGTTCATCTGTGAAGGAGATGGCATATAGGACACTGGTACAACCTATTCTTGAATATTGCTTACGTGTTTGGGAACTGTACCAAGTCAGATTGAAGGAAGACATCGAAGCAATTCAGAGGCAGGTTGCTAGACTTGTTACTGGTAGGATTGAACAACTCGTAAGTGTTACAGGGATGCTTCAGCAACTGAAATGTGAGTCCCTGGAGGGAAGAAGATGTTCTTTTTGAGAAACAGTGTTAAGAACATTTGGAGGGTCGGCATTTGAAAATGACTGCTGAATGGTTCTACTGCTGGCAACATACATTGCACCTAAGGACCACAGAGATAAGATATGAGACATTGGGGCTCATATGGAGACATATAGGCAGTCATTTTTGCCTCACTCTATTTGCGAGTAGAATAGGAAAGGAAATGGCTAGTGGTGGTACAGGGTACCTTCTGTTATGCACCGTATGGTGGCTTGCAGAGTATATATGTAGATGTTATGCATTAGTTAATTACAGTTATTAAATCTCTAATGGTATGTTACATACCAAATTAAGAACAAAATGTCCTGTTTTGTACTTTGGTTCATTGTTAGGGTCTGACAAAATACAATCATTCAACAAAGGATATTTTGTAATGACCTTACATAGGCACAACAAGCAAAAGAAAGTTTCCAGGTAGATATAAAACAATATTAACTTCAATTTAACAAACATAAAAGTCTTTCTCCACTTAAATTTCGCTGTTAATAATTGCCTGAATAAAGAACATGATTTTCTGAAATTATATGGAATGTCTCTTGAGTTAATGGCAAACTAGCAAATCTAGAAGTTACTCATTCAGGTGGAACACTGTCACTGCTGAGTGAAATTGGAACAAGTTCAAGGTACTGACAGACCACAAGGGAACAGCTGTTCTTAAATCATAAGCACTAAGTGCAATAAACTGGTGGAAACCAAGTCCTTGTGCCTCAGTCCACAGAGGCCAAGTCGTAAATAAAGGTGGAGGCTCATTGTTGAGTGTTGGCTTCTTGTTGTCATAGTGAAGGCATGTAGATATAGTCCTGGTTGAGGCAACAGCTGGAACAGGTATGCCGGGGCCATGTGGCAGACTAAGTACTGCATAGGTGGATGGATATGGCATGGACACAGACTGTATATCAAAGGAGTGCCACTTGCCATGCAGTGACTGCCGGTGTTGCCCAAAAAAACACTGGTGGTGTTCACATATTCAAGGGATGTTGGTGAGTAGCTCTGGAAGACTGATCACCTGCAAGCCGGCACTTCTTGCTTGTTATTTTGGTGGGATAATGTTCTGTTACAGCAGCTTGCAATACACTCATGTGAATAATTTTGGAATATTTCTCAAATGTTGAGAACCACACCCAGTGGGCAGTGGGCAGTGTGGATAGTCACGGGTTTGTGAAGAATATAAAAATATACTAGAGGCCCCTATGTATAGCTCCTGTAGGGATCATGAACACACGATTAGACTATTTTTTGAGTGAATGGATGCATTTAAGCAATCATTCTTTCCACTCTCCATATGTGAATTGAACAGAAAGATCCCTAAGAGGTACAGTGGGAAGAATGCTCTGCAGTTCACTTCACATTTGTTTGCAGATGTAGATGTAGGTCACTGTTCAGCAACAAAAAACTTTAAGGAGTAATTTTACTGGGAACTGAGTGTAAGAATTCCAAGGTCCTTATCTACTTTACACAGTATTCTTACTGTTCACTTCTGTTGCATAAATACTTTATTTATGATGTTAGGTGCTCTGCCTCAGAATATGTTTATGTAAGACAAGGAGTCACAATATGCAAAATAAGTTAACACTATTATTGTTACGTCAACACAGTGAGAGAGGCTTCTAAGAGCAAAACATACTGAACTGAGCTTCTCAGTTAATTTATCAGTGTGTTGACTCCTTTTTAACTTTTTAACACTGTACTGCTTAAAGTGGCCTCAACCTCTGCTAATTTCAAGTTGCCGCCCCTCATACCTCACCTGTCATTCAACATCTTTGCCTCTGTACTTCTGCCTCAACTGACATCTCTGCCCAACCTCTTTGCATTTACATATGTCTGCATTTACATATGTCTGAGTCATTCCACTCCCGGGAGTGGAATGACTCCTTGCCCTCTCCCTTAAACCCCACATTCTTTCGTCTTTCCCTCTCCTTCCCTCTTTCCTGATGAAGCAACCTTGGGTTGTGAAAGCTTGAATTTTGTGTGTGTGTTTGTGTGTTTTTTATTGTGTCTATCAACATACCAGCGCTTTCTCATTTGGTAAGTTACAGCATCTTTGTTTTTTATATATAAATACAAAATAACATGGTTCTTCAAAATCATTATACTACTGTTTTGTTATGGACAATGAATCACAGAATGTTTAACTTGGAAGTTAGCATAGCTAGAAAAGGAGTTACATAACGTCAAATGAAATATTGTAGGCTCATCAGAAGTTCAGAAAAAAGAAATTCTAACCTACATGTATGTTTTATTACAGAGGAGCAGTACAGGAAGGAATTTCATGTGTATGCTTACTGTAAACAAGATAATGAAAAATAATGTTCCAGATGTTGATGAAATGTCAGACAGAACAGCAAGACTTGCTCCAGAAATAAAGAAAAGAAATTCCATTGAAATTGTTGAAGGCTATGTATTAATAAGCTCACTTTCTGATGAGTGGGCAGAATATCTCTACAAAGAACTAAAGAAACTGATGAATGACTGTAAATTCTACCTCAGGATGCTAACAGAGGATTTTAATGTATACGTTGCACAAAAACTAGAGAGTGATCCTTCAGTGGAGTATTTTAAATGCTTCTTCAGTATTCCCACCAGAGGACACTGGAACAAGGCAAGATGACATGGCATGGGCATTGCAGCAGAATAGTGCGTACAACTGCTATGGAGAGCACACACGACATATGGTATGGGCAGACCTACTGACGGAACTGTGTTTCTGCTGGTGGCAGTAAGCCAGGCAGGATAGTTCTAACACTGAGTTCAACCACCATGGACTTGACCTTGGGCCTCGTGCCGTGTGCTCAGTCATCAGCTGCCCACACCTGCCATATCTTGTGTTTCTCCCCGTGCATGTCTCTACATGGTTTTGGACTTTCTGTTTCCCCCTAATTGACTCACATCGCCAGTTTTCATTTCTTCGTACCATGTTATGTACCCTTGCTTGTTGTTATGTCATGATTGGCCTGTACAGTACCTTGTGCCAACAGTGTCGTTTAGCAGCTTTGTCCAGTCTATGCAGATGCTAAAATGCAATTAAGGACATTATTACATGGGTGAAACTTTTGTTTTTTCTTTCCTTTTCATAGTGTTAATTTTGAGCCATCATGGACCTGGCATTTCTGCAGTACTGGCACAAACAGTTGCACCTACGGAAAGAGCAGCAGCATGAACAGATGCAGAACTGCTTCATGACCGTACCACACACATGGCAGGCCAAGTACCCATTGTGCAGTTTTCTTCTCTGCCCCCACAATCGCTGACGCCATCTACTGGTTTCGTAAGTCAATGGAAAGGTGAGAAAATAACCTATGCCTGTTCTTGCTGTGCTGCCAGGTAGGACATATCATCAATCCAGTCAATTGTGGGGAAGGCAAGCCGAATGTTGCGTTTCATTGGCAGGACACTTAGAAGATGCAACAATGTCCACTAAAGAGACAGCTTACACTACACTTGTTCGTCCTCTGTTAGAATATTGCTGCGTGGTGTGGGATCCTTACTAGGTGGGATTGATGGAGGACATCGAAAGGGTGCGAAAAAGGGCAGCTCGTTTTGTATTATCACATAATAGGGGAGAGAGTGTGGCAGACATGATATGTGAGTTGGGATGGAAGTCATTAAAGCAAAGACGTTTTTCGTCGCAGCGAGATCTATTTATGAAATTTCAGTCACCAACTTCCTCTTCCGAATGTGAAAATATTTTGTTGAGCCCAACCCACATGGGTAAGAATGATCATCAAAATAAAATAAGAGAAATCAGAGCTAGAACAGAAAGGTTTAGGTGTTCGTTTTTCCCGCGCGTTGTTCGGGAGTGGAATGGTAGGGAGATAGTATGATTGTGGTTCGATGAACCCTCTGCCAAGCACTTAAATGTGAATTGCAGAGTAATCATGTAGATGTAGATGTAGATAGCTGCCTTGTTATCATCGAGCAGTGTGGTGTTATATGAAGTTGTGCAAAATTTGAAGCCCTCCACTGAGCCCAAGAAACTCTCTTCTGATGAACTTTCTCAGTTGCTTATGCAGTATTTTGGACATTTGACACATATGGTGGTGGCACAGCTGCAGTTTAAACAGCACCACAAGCGCCCCAGGCAGTCATATGTGCCCTGGATTGCTGATTTTCAGGGTCTCTCGTGCAAGTGTTGTTTTGAGTGTCCCAAGTGTGTTACTTTGTACGCAGACTTGCTAGTCCTCCTGCTTAGCTGAGTAGTAACATGCTTGCCCATCGTGCAGCCGGACTGGAGATTTTCTCCACCCATGGACTAGATGTTGTGTTGTCCTCATCATCATCTCATCACTGATGTGCAAGTCACCCAACAAGACTTGCACCTTGCAGATGAACTTCCCCAGACGGGACCTCCCGGCCAACAATGCCACATGATCTCACAATCTTTTTTTGTTGCAAACTTGCTAATTCAAGACGTTGCTGTCCAGTTAGCACCTGATCCTAAGGTCCAAACTATGGTATTGAACATGTCTGACCCTCCTTTAGCTGATGTTGCTCAGATAGTGGAATGACATCAGGTGATGATGGCAGTGAGGTACATCCTGTCTGACAAGTGTCAAGCAGTGCAATTAGCTGCACATGGTAAACAGCACTCAGTGCCTCCTGGGGTTCTCCTCATGGCCTACCCTCCCACCAAGATACCACGTGTTGATGCCATTGACGATTCCAGTACAGTGGTATCACGGCGTTGCTCATCTTCAACCACATTGAGCTTGATGGGTTCATGCTGTTTACAGCATCACGATTCCCACCCACAGTATTTTTCAGGTCCTCAGCATTGATTTCCTTTTGCTCATTGGGCCAAACAAGTGGTCCTGCACAAATTGTATTTTGATGAATGTTTGATGAGACTGCCTGCACTTGAAGGAGCTTGTGGGGTATGCCATCAGGCAGACTATTTAGCAACTGTTTTTGATAGTTGGTGAGCCCAGGTCAGTCATCAGACGCCCCTGAGTTTTCACGGGACTTTTGGGCTGTAACTGATGCTCTACACATATCGCTCTGGCATATTTTGCTGTCATTGGTGGTATATGGGTGACCAGTGCAAGTAAGCACAGGAGTGATTGGCAACCTCATTAACTTAGATTCATACCAGCTCTTGAGTTGCCCAGCATTGCAATGGCTGCTACATCAACTTGTATCTTACAGTAAACAGTGTATTCCTTTGAGGGGAAATTCTCGCTTGCTATTATAAGAATGAAGAACTGTAACTTATACTGTCAGCAGTCAATTTCCTGTTGGTGTAAAATATTTTTTGGTTAGATGATTTTTCTATTTTTGGGTTCCAGATAGTTAACAGTTTTGGATTCCTTACTACAGTCATACAATTAACTGTCTGAGAATACCTTAGTGTGCACAGAAAATTGAGATGCACGTGTTTCTCTCAAGCCACTGGTGATGCCTAAATTTTGTCCCCTCCCTCGCCCCCCCCCCCCCCCCCCACTCCCTTCTCCATGCGAAACAAGGTAAAAGTCAAATTTAAGTGCTGGCAGGAGCAAGGTGTTGTTTCTTGTATTTCATTGAATCAGTAGACCACCCCATTGGTGGTGATTCAGAACCCCAGAGGTGCCTTGCACCTCTGCAGCAATTTTAAACTGAAGGTCAGTGTGCAGTGTTTAATGGATGCATATCCACCATCCAGTTCTGTGGCTGGAGGAGTTGTCGGTGACATTGTTGGGGGAGGGAGGCAGTATTTGTTATGTACTGACTTCTGCATTGTGCACCTACAGTTGCCACTGGATGCAGGTTCTCAGACATTCTTGGTGCTCAACACTCCTTTTGGGGTTAACCAGTTTAATTACTTGCTTTTTGGGAATATTATCTGCACCAGGAATTTATCAGCATTATTTGGAGCAGTTTATTCAGGACATTCCCTATTGTGTAAACTACCCTGATGACATATGAATTACAGGCTCTGCATGAGAGGAGCATTTAGGATACCTGCAGATGGTTTTCCAACACCTTCTGGAGAATGGACTTCATTGCAAGCTGGAAAAGTGCAGTTTTTTCTCCCAAAAGGTGCAATTTTTGGGACAAAGATGGCCTCATCCCAATGGACAAACACATCAAAACCATTGTCAACTTGCTGGATCCAAGAACCTGGAGGACCTCCAGCCTTTTTTGGGCAAGACTTTGTGTTATATTAAGTTCATTCCCAAGGCCATGCACATCTGCCATCCTTTTAACCAGCCTCACCAAAAGGGTGTTTAGTCTGTCTGACCTGCAGATTATCAGCTGAATTTTCTGTCCCTCAGACAGCTATTATGCTCTGCTCCCTGTCTGGCTACTTCAAAGCCATGTGAGCCTTTGACCTTGGCTCGTGACACGTCCCGTTATGGCATTGATGCAGTTCTGTCCCATCAAAATCAAGATGGCACCAAACAGCCCATCACTTATGCATCGAAGATGGTTTCCACAGCACGGTGTAATTATTCACAGATGGAAAGGAGGTGCTGGCTACTGTTTTTGGAATCAAAAAGTTTCAAGTTTTCTTGTATGGGGCAAGGTCATCAACAACTACAAGCTGGTGGTTTCCTTATTCAGTCCTCATTTCAAGTTATCACTAGGACTGCCCAATGATTGTAGAGGTGGACACTCTTTCTCAGTAACTATTGCTATGACATTCTTTGTCACTCCACCAACCAGCATGCAAATGTGGATGTGCTATTGTGGCTACCGGTAAGACCCAGCCTGGAGTTCAGTTAGAGGGAGACTTCCGTGTTTGCATTGGACGACACCTTGCAGCAAAATTTGTCAGATTTCCTGGTGACAGTACAAGAGATTGTGACTGTCATAGCTGCCAACCCACATTTCCAGATGGGTTGGCGGGAGCTCATCTTTTCAGTTACAGATCCAGTATGGCATGTGATTTTTCCTTTGTGATCAATTCATTATTGTCCAAGGCATCTTCATTCTTGCCATAGAGGAGCAATGCTGTCCAGTGGTCCCCCCCCCCCCCCCCCCGCATTGCATCCCCATGTGCTCCTATCTCCTATTGCTGCATGCATCGCACTTGAGTATGACTCACATACAAGCATTGTTGCAATGCCATCACTACCACGTCTACTGGCCGCTGATCAATCATAAATCATAACATTGTACATCTGGTGCAAGCTTGTAGGCCCTGTGTAAATAACCAGGCTGTGCCACCATACCAGTTTTCTCCATGGCACCAGGGTGCACGTCGATTTCACAGGTCCAATTTTGGCAGCATGTGGTTGTTGGTGGTTGATACCTTGTCAAATTGTATGAAGCCGAGCCGTACTCCATGTTGCCGACCGCCATTGTTCACGTGTTGTCAGTCTGTTTTGCCACTAAGGGACCCCCTGTGACCCTCATGTTCAATAATGGTCAGTAATTTGTGTGATGCAAGTTTGCAACAGTATCTGGTATCTGACTATTGCCCTGTTTCACCCAGCTTCTAACTCAGAGGTGGAGTACCTCATGTGCATGTTCAAGACCCAGATGAAGAAGACTGTATCTGCTTCTCCCTTGACGAAATGTTGTTTAGTTTTCCATCTGTGTACCGGCTGACACCAGTTGATGGGTGCAGTTCAACATAATATTTGAATGGGTACCAGCTACAGGGTCTCCTGTGCTTTGAGTAAATACTCCAGGACACTATAGTCCACTGGATTTTCTCGCTGAGACTGCCATTTGGGACAATTTTTTGGCTAGCAGCAGAGGGGCTGCCAGGTGTCAAGATTGGCTGCAGAGGTTGGCAGTTGTTGGTGTTGGATGCTGTTTGAGAGCCTATGTTGTCTTTACAGGGGGGGGATTTATTATCCCCCCAGCAGACATCACAATGGAGGCAAATGATCCGGCATGACTATCGGGGTGGCATACTACTGACAACTGTCATGGGGAGGCACATGTGGTGTGTTGTATGGGCAGACACTGATGGAAGTGTTTACCCGACAGCTTCAGTAAGCCAAACAGGATAATTATAACACTGAGTTTGACCACAGCAGACCTTGACTTGCATTACATGTTGTGTGCAAAAAATGGTTCAAAGGGCTCTGAGCAGTATGGGACTTAACATCTGAGGTCAGCACTCCCCTAGAACTTAGAACTACTTAAACCTAACCAACCTAAGGACATCACACACAACCATGCCTGAGGCAGGATTCGAACCTGCGACCGTAGCTGTCGCGCGGTTCCGGACTGAAGCACCTAGAACCACTCGGCCACAACAGCTGGCATGTTGTGTGCAATTCCCATGAACTCAGTCATCACCTGCTTGCAATTACCATGTGTTGTGTTTATCCCACGCATATATCTACGTGGATTCAGATTTTCTGCTTTTCCTTAGACTGGATTGCATAGTTAGTTTTCATTTCCTCATAGCTGGTTTTGTTCCCTGGCTTGTAATTGAGCCACTGTTGATCCATACAGTACCTCATATCACCAGTGTAGTTTAGCAGCATTGTCACACCTGTGGCTCTGAGACATGGATAATTATACTGCTGAAAGATGACACCACTACTGGCGAAGACATCAGGTGTAAAGGGATGAAGGTGGTTTGGAGCTGTCTGCATGTCTTTGATTACTACCATAGGTTCCGTGCAAGTGCAGGAGAATATCTCCCATAGCATAATACTGCTCCCACCAACCTGCATCCCTGGACGTTGCACATTTCCAACCACCATTTCCTGCGAGGAAGGAGTATTTGGAGACGATTGTCGACCTAATGTAGCCAAAATGTGATTCACTCAAAGAGCCAGTGAAATCCTGTTCGTCCCACACACACTGCAATCGTAATTGATGATGTCATTGGGTCAATATGTGAACATGTTGGGGTGATGTGCTGTGAAGCTCCATGTTCAGCAATGTATAATGAATTATGTGTTCCAAAACACTTGTGCATGCACCAGCATTGTGCTCTCTTGGCAGAGATGCCACAGATCATCATCTCTCCTACTTTGCAAAGCAGACAGGCCCCCAAACCCCACTTTTCATGAAGGGTTATGGACATCCAACCATTTAGTGCCTAGTGGTAGTTTCACTGTCCTTCTGCCTCATTCCGTAAATGCTCACAACAGTAGCACTTGAACATTTGAGCAGCTTCGCCAATTTCGAGATACTCATTCAGAGGCTCTGCATAATAATAATCTGCTCTTCGTCAAAGTCACTTCTCTCAACGGGTTTCCCCATTTGCAGCCCATATCCTTGCTAGGGTGGTCCCCCATTTTTGTCTGCTCTGCTTACATACTTTTGTTACTTTCATGTGCCCACGACACTACCAGGTGGCATCCAACATAACAATGGGCAGTGATCACAATATTTTGGCTTATCAGTGTATATCGAACACTAACAGGGAAATTATGACTACTGATAATCCACTCACGTAAATAATTATGAAAGTGACTTCTAGGTTAATTTATAGATTTCCTGTGCCATGCCCACACACACACCACTAATCCTCTGACCACCACCATGAACCATCTACATTGGAGCATCCCCTCAACAACCCAGATTGAAACAACCAAACACATCCTTCATCACTAATTATCATCTACCCTCTTTTGTTTCATTTATTGTCTTGTCTGGAAATGAGGTACACCCGACTGAAAATCTTTCCCGCTACTTCCCTATTGGTATTCCACTGCCCAGGCAACCTTAAAAATTTCCTAATATACCCTTACGATGCACATATCTCCAATCCCTTATGACATGGACAATAACCTTGCAGAAGACCCAGTTGCAAGACCTGTCATACACGCCATTCCAGCATATCCTGTGCCCATCCTTTCACAAGCATTCCCTGTCCTGCTGTAACTTTTGCATATGTGGACATGACCACCAGTCAGCTGTCCATGTGAGTGAAGTCACCATCAGACTATGTCCATGCCCAGAGTAATGGAATACGTGGCTGATCACAACATGTTTAATTTACCGCAGTAGTATTTGGGCATTCTGGTGTGGATTTCTCACATTGGTGCTTACCGCTGATTTTGGTTTTAATGGGAATCCTTACACTGCAGTCAATTTTCATGGATATACTGCTATTATGTCAGCAAAAGGTTTTGCTTGTGGACTGTCATTTTGATTCCATATGATATTGGGTGTTCACCTCTAGATGTTGTCATCTGATTTTATGGGAACACTCTCCACCATATCTAATTACTTTCAGGACAAACTTCTGTTGCAGACAATCTATTGAATGGGACTGAATGTGAATGATGGGTTTTCCCATTATATGTTATGCATATCATGACTTGACTCCAATTTGGATCTGAAGATGCAGCTGGAAGTGCTATGAAACTAGTAGTGCCTAAGAATAAAAGAATTTTACAGCTGAAGTGATTCTATTTCTCAACATGACTTAAATAGGTACTTCACAACAAATGTCATCTGGACCATTCCTCCAAACATTATCTTCTTTGAATTTAATACATGCGAGCTGTCCTCGTATCAGCACGTCATTGCTGCATCTTGATCAGTATGAAAATAAATACAATCTCTTTGAGGTACAACAATGCTGTGTTAAGCATCTGTGAACTCAAAAATATGTTTTACCATGGCTTGTTTTTGAGTGCATGTCAGCACAGCAGTCACAAATGAGGAGTCTTCAGCTGTGGTCAGTTTCAAATTACAGGTCAGAGAAAACTAAGTAGTGTAATGAATTGTAACGTTGCATGTTGTTGTTGTTGTTGTGGTCTTCAGTCCTGAGACTGGTTTGATGCAGCTCTCCATGCTACTCTATCCTGTGCAAGCTTTTTCATCTCCCAGTACCTACTGCAACCTACATCCTTCTGAATCTGCTTAGTGTATTCATCTCTTGGTCTCCCTCTACGATTTTTACCTTCCACGCTGCCCTCCAATACTAAATTCGTGATCACTTGATGCCTCAGAACATGTCCTACCAACCGATCCCTTCTTCTGGTCAAGTTGTGCCACAAACTTCTCTTCTCCCCAATCCTATTCAATACTTCCTCATTAGTTATGTGATCTACCCATCTAATCTTCAGCATTCTTCTGTAGCACCACATTTCGAAAGCTTCTATTCTCTTCTTGTCCAAACTATTTATCATCCATGTTTCACTTCCATACATGGCTACACTCCATACAAATACTTTCAGAAATGACTTCCTGACACTTAAATCTATACTCGATGTTAACAAATTTCTCTTCTTCAGAAACGTTTTCCTTGCCATTGTCAGTCTACATTTTATATCCTCTCTACTTCGACCATCATCAGTTATTTTGCTCCCCAAATAGCAAAACTCCTTTACTACTTTAAGTGTCTCATTTCCTAATCTAATTCCCTCAGCATCACCCGACTTAATTAGACTACATTCCATTATCCTTGTTTTGCTTTTGTTGATGTTCATCTTATATCCTCCTTTCAAGACACTGTCCATTCCATTCAACTGCTCTTCCAAGTCCTTTGCTGTCTCTGACAGAATTACAATGTCATCAGCGAACCTCAAAGTTTTTATTTCTTCTCCATGAATTTTAATACCTACTCTGAATTTTTCTTTTGTTTCCTTTACTGCTTGCTCAATATACAGATTGAACAACATCGGGGAGAGGCTACAACCCTGTCTTATTCCCTTCCCAACCACTGCTTCCCTTTCATGTCCCTCGACTCTTTATAACTGCCATCTGGTTTCTGTACAAATTGTAAATAGCCTTTCGCTCCCTGTATTTTACCCCTGCCACCTTTAGAATTTGAAAGAGAGTATTCCAGTCAACATTGTCAAAAGCTTTCTCTAAGTCTACAAATGCTAGAAATGTAGGTTTCCCTTTCCTTAATCTTTCTTCTAAGATAAGTCGTAAGGTCAGTATTGCCTCACGTGTTCCAGTGTTTCTACAGAATCCAAACTGATCTTCCCCGAGGTTGGCTTCTACTAGTTTTTCCATTCATCTGTAAAGAATTCGTGTTAGTATTTTGCAGCTGTGACTTCATAAACTGATAGTTCGGTAATTTTCACATCTGTCAACACCTGCTTTCTTTGGGATTGGAACGTTGCATGTCAGAAGAATATTGAATATTAATATGTACAAATGGAATGTCATCCAATATTGAAGAATTTAAAGTTATGTTTTATTCAAATCTCATGGCATGATTTAATTACTATGATTCAATAAGAACTTTTGACAATGTACATAATAAATTCATAATGACATAGCAATCCCTTGTGCTTAAAGAGTTTCACCCAGCCAACTGTCAAATGATACTAGTAATGAAAGCAACAAGGAGAAGGGTAATTATCAATGAAGTGAGGCAATGTAGCAGGACTTTCGCACTTCCAAGAACATCCTTTCACCTCATAATTGTCCTCTATTCAATCTCTGTTAGCCCCTGTATCTGGGATATGGAGCCAACATAGCACTCGAAAAAGGTGAGAAAGGTGACAAAATATTTGAAAAATGTGATTAAAATATTAAAAAACATTTTAAGAAGGTGATTTAAAGGTGATAAATCATGTCAATAAAATCATAATGCACAAATGAATTGTTTTCATTTTTGTTACCCTCTTACCAAAAAGGCTGATTAAGACCATAATAAATTTCTCTGGTTGTGATACTGGATGGGGTATGGTCATTTTTGTCTTTCATACAAATTTATTAATACATGCAGGTTCATTGGTAATTTGTTATCATAATTTGATTCTGGTAATTCACAAAGAAAAATCAACATAACATTTTTACAACTAATGACATTCTACACTTAAATACTGGAGTAAGATCAACATATTTTTGCATTACTGTTTCTTACAAATCTTAGCAAAAACTAAAGAATTATACTAGATATTCTTTTTTCAAGATTTATTGTAATAGTTTCTATCTCTCTTTCTTTCACTCTTTCTTCTACTTTTCATGATTTGTGCACCCTCAAGTACGTCCTTGGCCAATTTTCTATATTTAAACCTTTTTTTTTTTTTTTTTTTTTTTTTTTTTTTTTTTTTTTTTTTTTTTTTTTTTTTTTTTTTTTTTTTTTTAGTGCTTTCTTCTGTTAAGCTGAAGCTCCCCATGCCTCCTTAGATATATGGTTTCCTTTTTTCTGTTCTTTCAGAGCAGTTGTCTCTTAGTTGAGTTTTTCATTTTATTCATCTTTTTAATCTCCTCTCACAGTCAAAATACTGTTTAAACATCTTTCGGTCATCATTGCCTTGTCTTCTCCTAATCTGTGTTTGAAATGGAATATCTTCTCACTATGACCACATTTCCATGGGACAATGCTCAGGGTGTTCAGCGAACGAGCCCTTGACTCAAAAACTAAGATCAATAGACAAGTGCAATGAAAGGCATATTTATTGTGTAAGTTGTAAGAATTTTATACAGAAGTTTTAAAAAGCTGCTAACAGTTGGCACTGTACACTTTCCAACTCATACAGGATCAACATGCATAATTAAATTTGTCTTCTGCAAGCAATCTTTACAATCACATCACAATCTTTTCGAAATGTCCACCACTCACAGTATTGAAGTGGCGTAAATGAAGAATGAAATTTGCCATCATACCCCATGGAGTCTCAAAGGAAATGGATTCAGATGTCACACAGGTTGCTGATTCAAGATTGCTCAGTGTGGTGGGATGTGTCTTTCAAGATGCTCCATAAAAAATTGTCACAAGGAGTCAAGTAGGGCAAATATATAGCCAAATCCATTCCCAGGCCAGTAAATTTGCAATAATCCTACACAGTGTCTCTATACCCAAAGTATTCATCAAGAAAGTGAAACAACTGTTCAGTATTATGTGGTCTAGCCCCAACTTGCATGAACCGGCCCTCCAACAATAGCTGCACGGTGACAAAGTTACAAAGTTACAATGTAAAATTCACTAATGATCATTTTTTCCATGAAAAAAGGGCAAGTAATACCTCCTCTATATACCACATCCCAAGCAGCAACTTTGGGAAAATACAGTGCTTTCACTTCACACAAATGGAGATTTTCGGAACCCAATATTGCCCGTTTTGTTTATTCATGTCCCCATTCAGGTGAAGTTTGCTTCATCTGTGAACACATTGCAGCCAACATCAAATCCTTCATTATCATTGTGAGAATCTAGTTTCTAAAGTCAGCCCTCTGTCACAGTTCACGGCTTTGGATTTTGGATGGAAATGTGTTGGCTCTGTCTCACTATTTTATTCTTGCTAGAATGCTTCAGTCCAGCCCTGCTGCAATTCTTTGGGTGGATTTCCTCAGGTTTTGCTCAATAATTACTGAAACCATGCTCACATTTTCAGGAGCAACTACTGTTTGCCTCAGACCAATATTGCCCACTAGACCATCAGCTACACTGCCTGTCTATTGGAATTTGATGAAGAGCCTGCAAATGGTTTCCACATTGTGTCCTATTAGAATATTAAATTACGTTTGAAAACTGTGCCTTGTAGCTGTAGGACTGTGTTCGAACCTGTAGTATTCCAGTACCATACAAAACATTGTTCAATGGAATACATGATTTCAGACTCTTCATTCAGTACGCTAACCTCCTTTCGTGTTTCAGTGATGGAACTGATAGATCTGAGCTGTGGTGCACAATTTATGGGCACTACACTTTGAACTATTTTGAAACTACTGTGTAAAATTCTTTACATAATTCTTCTCCTGAACACTGCTTGGAGGACACACTGATGGGGCTACAGTGCCTGTCCAATGCAGGCACTTCCCCTTCACCTGACCCACCCCTCCTCTGACTTGCCACTAGGAGAAACAGTCCTGGTCAGCTACTTCGTCGGTCTGAAAGATTCTGTTGGGGCTCAAAGTGAAGTGAGGCACACCACATACACACAACTCCAGGTCCACCCATCATTAGTCAGCCTAGACAGTTATCTCTGGAGAAATTACATCCCACTACACCGGCATTTAATAGGATGCTTACTGATGGGACAATATCTCGGTCACACAGTGCCGGGGCATCTCCTCTACAAATGATTATGACCTTCGGTTTGTGGGGCACTCAACTACATGGTCATCTGCACCCACACAAAGTCTCAATCTTTACACAGTCCAATGTTTTACACACTCCAATTTAGCCACTGTCATGGTTGATGATGATGATGATGATAATGAAATGATGAGGACAACACAAACACCCAGTCCCCAGGCAGAGAAAATCTCCAACCCGGCAGAGAATCAA
Source organism: Schistocerca piceifrons (assembly GCF_021461385.2). Taxonomy (NCBI): domain Eukaryota; kingdom Metazoa; phylum Arthropoda; class Insecta; order Orthoptera; family Acrididae; genus Schistocerca; species Schistocerca piceifrons. The sequence goes on along the minus strand of NC_060139.1, from coordinate 313,677,459 downwards.
ACCCGGGACCCTGTGATCCAGAGGCAGCAACGCTAGCCACTAGACCACGAGCCATGGACTCTACAAATGGTAACAAGAAAGATGGTTCATGGGCCATTTGTGCAGATTATAGGGCCTTAATGATTGCACTATTCTTGACAGATACCCAATCCCCATGTGTCTGACTTCAACAATAATCTGAGTGGTACCCATTGGTTTAGTGTCATTGACTGTACTAAGGGCTCTGCACAAATTCCAATGGCAGCTACGGACAAGCATAAAATGACCATGTCGATGCCATTTGCCCTTTTCCAACTCAACATTATGCCTTTTGGTTTTTGAAATATTGCTCAAACTTGGCAGTGTTTCATGGATGAAGCACTGCATGGGCAATCATTCATATTTTGTTACATTGACGATATACTGGTATTTTATCACATGAAGGAGCAGCATATTGAACATTTGTGTGCCGTACTAACAAGACTGGACAAATTTGGAATTAATATTAATAGAGACAAATATTTATTTGTTAAACAGGAGGTTGATTTCCTTGGTTACATTAGTTCACAATTGAGCATTTTTCCAAATCCTGTTAAGGCAGCAGATATTGTGCAGATGCCTCTTCTTGTAACTTTTAAATTTCTTCACCAATTGCTTCCACTGGCAATTGTTGATGACTTTCTTAAGGACAAGAACACATCAGGAAATAAGAAGGTTCCTCAGAATCTGGAGGCAGCCAAAGCATTCAAGGCACTGAAGACAGTCTTAGCTCATGTCACCCTGCTCACTCATCTTGTTCCAGGTTGCTTTGATGGTGGACCTAAGTCAATCAGTTGTGGGTGCTGTGTGTACAGCAAGTGGTTTCATTCACATGGCAGCTGTTGGCATATTTTTCAAAAAACCCATCAGAGAGACGAATGTCTTGGAGAACTTTCAACAGGGATCTCTTGTCCATTTATTTGGCAGTTAAGTATTTTTCAGCTGTGGCTGGAGGGCCAAGTGTTCAATATTTATACAGACTGCAAGCCACTGGTTTCTATTTTCAAACATGTGACTGAGTTCAATACTCCCCATCATGTGTATCAGGCTGCTTTTAATGTACATTTCTCTACAGATATCCATCACAGTCCAAGACAGCAGAATGTGGTTGCTGGCTGGCTGTCTTATAACTGCAGAGCCATCTCTATTATTGACTGAGCAGCAGTGGCTACTGAGAAAGAGGCTGAGCTTTTCCTCCTGCTTTGCTGTGCAAACCCTGTTTCCATTGGATTGCATCTCAAATGAGTCCCACAACAGATACCCACACTATGTGTATTGTGTGACGTATCGGGTAACAAGGCCTGTCCTTTCACTCCAGTATGTTGGTGTCATAATGTTTTCAGTGCATTCCACAGTTTATTGTATCCAGGGATCAGCGCTTCCACAAAGTTGCTATCGGCTAAAGTTATGTGGCCAGGGGTGCAGAAGGACTACTGCAAGTAATGTCAAAAATGTAAATTCTCTAAACACACATCAGCCCCTGTAAGGGCTTTCTCTTCACCATCAGAGAGATTCCCTCGCCTCCATGTCAATATTGTCAGCCCCCCTACCCCCTTCAAATGGTTTCTGTTTCCTGGTTACAACAGTGGACAGATTTTCTAGGTGGTCTGAGGCTGATTCTGTGTCCATCATCTCAGCCATTTCAATTGCCATGCTATTGTATCCCCTTGGTTTGGACACTTAATTTTTCCCCAGCTAATAAAATCAGACAGAGGCAGACAGTTTGACTGTCAACTGTTTGAGGAACTCTTTCTAGTAACAGGATGGTAGAGTGTATGCACCACAGCCTCAAGGTCACTCTGTCATGTGATGCGGAATCTTGGACCATTGCATTCCCATTAGTGCTCCTTGGATTAATAACCATTGTCAAGGAAGATTTGAAGTGCTCTTCCACCCAGCTGGTATATTGCAAGGCATCGAAGGTACCTAATGAGTTTTTTTCATCTACTCCCTCCCCCTCCACATTTATCAGTTGGGGAATGTTCTGCTTTCTTTTGCAACACTTCCAAAATCATAAGCATTGGATCCAACATGCCCATCCTGTGCAGCACAGTAATAAACCAGTATTCATCCACAAGGACCTCTTTACTTGCAGTTTTTGTTTGGGTAAGAGATGATAGGGTCAAACCACCTCCACTCTCCAGTTTCCAGGTCTTTTCAGAGGATACGGGGGAGGATAAGATTTCATCATCAATAGGAATGGAAAGTGGGATACAATTTCAGTACGTCGCCTTAAACCAGCTTTCACTGATGATAGATGATGAGCAACTTCCCCCTGCCTCCCCCTCCCCCCCCCTGCAGCAACTGTTTCCGCATTCCTTCTCCTGTACAGGCTGAACCACGAGGCAGGCAGACACTGACCAGCAGGAGGGCAGTGAAGTGTATGTTGCCTTGAGTCCACAGTACGCCTGGTTTTTTCACGTAAGTAGTCAGAAAAACGTGGAGGGGCATAACTGTCTTAATGTTTTGCAGAACACCACATAGTGATACATTTCTTAAGGTCTATTTTTGTTGTTTCTAAATGTGTTTTCTTGTGTCTTAAGAGGACCTTGATCATTCAGCGATTGTTAGCATTGCAACTATGTAATTCTATTGTTGTATGTGTACTTGTCCTTAGTACCACATTTTAGTTTATCTTCTGTCAATTGCTAGTCATAACAAGCTTATCAACAATGTCGACTTGCTCTGTTACTGTATTCCCTTTTTGTCCTGTACACTTATTACTGACTCTATGTGTAGTTACATAAATGTTAAAATATATATATATGATGTAGTGACTTACCAAATGGAAAGTGCTGGCAGGTCGACAGACACACAAACAAACACAAACATACACACAAAATTCAAGCTTTCGCAACAGACTGTTGCCTCATCAAGAAAGAGGGAAGGAGAGGGAAAGACGAAAGGATGTGGGTTTTAAGGGAGAGGGTAAGGAGTCATTCCAATCCCGGGAGCGGAAAGACTTACCTTAGGGGGAAAAAAGGACGGGTATACACTCGCACACACACACATATCCATCCACACATATACAGACACAAGCAGACATATATATATATATATATATATATATATATATATATATATATATATATATATATATGGCAGATTGATGTGTCGAGTAATGTTAAATATGCATACTAAGATCTTTTGGCCCGTCCCAAGGAGTTGGGCAGTATCTCTTTTATTGTTGAACTGTGTGGTTGACTTGTGAAAATGTGTTACTTACAGTAAAGCATTAACCATTTAAAGTGCTGTTCAGGACGTTATTTCGCTACGAAATCGATCCACACCCACACTGGTGGCCCCTTGTTATATGTTTTTGGTGAATTTCCGCAATTCGAGAAATTTCCATGTAGGAAATAACACAGGAGAATTTGGCCGACAACAACGACTGTTATGACACAGCAACCGACTTCATCCAGAACACCATCACTTGTGCTCATTTCTCCCAGTCTGATTTGCCACCATGGTGCTTCAAAACATGTGAAATTTGAAAACTGTGAACAGTTTACTTCGTTGCCAGCACAATTCGCTCAACAAACAAAGAAATTTGCTGCACTAGTTTCTATGCCCCATGGACATTTCCTAGGACATTTTACACGTCACGCCGCTCCGTCGAGTGGGCTTTCCAGTGCACGAACATACTGTAACGTCGTGTGCCCCGTTTGTTATGCTTACTGAGCCTCAGCTACAATCCAGGCCGCCGACTTTCCACCATGACGCCATATTGCCGACATATATACATAACCTCGTGCGATTCGATGACAATCCACAAGTGTTCAACCCAGTGCAGCAGCAGCGTGCATGAACAGTGAACTTCTACCAACGAATAACGTGACTTTCACCGTTTCCGCCTCGTCTGGTGCTCCTACATCGATCATTTTTAGTGCACATGAACCTTTAAACAATGCACCGTGCATTAAGTCGTGCATTCCGAATTTTTCGACGGCCATCACAGTTTCTGCTGCGCTGATCAAGTCTGCAAACACGCCGTTAGTGTCTGCTACCATGCACGCCACCCCGGTTTTTATGCATGTACCTCAAGGACAGTATAAAGTCTAGTGCCCAGATATGGCGCCAGCCTCTGTAGTCTTACCACCTTCATCAGTGTTTGCTCTTTCAGTTCTGCCACCTTTTTCGGGACATTTACCACAACTGCCATCGCTTACTAAAGACAATCCGAAGACATGGTTTTCTCTAGTGGACAGCATTCTGAACATTCACAGCATTCTATCCAACGTAGCTTAGTTCATCACATTGCTTACAGCTCTACATTACCTTACCCATTTGATGTCTAATCTCATCCTCTCGGCACCGACGAGGGACCGTTATGAACACGAAAAATCCATAATTTGAGAAAGATTGTCGTGAATATGCAAGAGACAGCTCATCACATAATGCATGAATTATCACTCGATGAATCACACAGTCTCAATTTTGGCGAAAGACCAGAGCATTAATAGATACTTCATTCCCATCTAAAAAAAAAAAAAACACTGTGGTCGTTCTGGATAGTTAAAATACGGTCAGCCCTCCAGCTGCAACTCTTATCCTATGCTACCATCCGCTAGAAACGAGTTTACAGCTGGCAGACCGCATGTTCGTGACCTCGTCAATGACATGCTCTTCCTGGTCAGCACTGGTGTAGATACTATAGTTATTCTACTGGCATTGTCTACTGTGCCACTGACACCTTTCGTCATGACTCTGAAAGAAGCTGACAATTTGGGGTTCATGATATATGGCTCTATTCATCTTAAATTTCAACCAGCATTTTGTTTTGATTGGACATTTAAAGTGGCTGATTCCGATGAACCTGTGTTAGGCACAGACTTTCTGCGACACTGCAGACACTTTTTCCAGACCTTTCCTCTGACCAATGCATCAAGGACTCCTTCGTCATAACACATACTCACTCAAGAGTGATGACAGCTGCCTCTCCACCACAGTTGGTTGTACTCACTTGTCTCACTTCTGACTTGGTAAATGCATTGTAGAAAGTGCTCAACCAGTAACATGACATTGCAACTCTATCAATGGCAAATGTGTTGCTGCAAGCAGTTATCAGCAACACATCAGCAGGTCTGGCACGTGCATGGACAAACATTACTGCAATCAAATCAAGGACACCTGTTACTACCGCACACATTGTACAGCCAAATTCCACAACTAAAGTCATGGCAATTGCAAAGAAGGTTCATGTTGAACTGGCATCTTGCTCACACAATGAGCAGACTTCTTCTTTTACAACAGAGCTTCAATGACACATCCTCTGTCAAAGCAGACAATGACCCCTTTGCAACAGTCGAGCCAGCAAGCTATGTAGCTATATCTATGACTCCCGCTGAGCCTGTACAAGCCTGCACCACTGCCCCCATTGCTGATGCGGACTGTGCCCCCCTTACTGAGTCACCACGCCACACGACAGCTGATCTGGCCTATGTGCCCACAGCTTTCGCTGATCATGCCCAAGCTGCACTCAACAGGAGACAGCCTTCACCGCCTACACACCAGCTCAGTCGTTCTCAATTTAACAGTGCTGTGTTTGACGTTGTCTCACGCCCCGGAGTGCCTACTGCTCATGTGACTTCAAATGCAAAGAGGGCATTCATTAACGTTATTGCAAATGGTACATATCGCAGGGTACATACCACTGAAGGACCTCCTGTCAGCGTAAAAGCATGCAGTCTGTCAGCTAACAGACTTCATGCTGTCAAACAGTGCATTCAGGATTTAAGCTTAGGGATCATACATCCTTCCAACAGCAATAGGTAGTCACCTGTTCATCTCGTACCCAAAAAAGACTCAGCTTTCAGACTTTGTGTGGATTATCATAGGCTCAATGCTTGTACCATTTTAGACAATTACCCCATCTCTCACATTCAAGATTCTGCATTGCAATTATATGGTGCCCTGCACTTCAGTAGCATTTACTGTTGTGGCATATCACCAGATTCCAATGTACAAACATGACGTTCCTAAAACTGCTATTACAGCTCCTTTTGGCTTGTTTGAATACTGCTTTATGCCTTACAGACTCAGAAATGCAGCTCAGACATGGCAACATTTTGTGGACTCTTTATTTCTCGAGTTTCTATTTCGTTACACTAATCTCAATGACATTTTAATTTTTTCCACTTCTGCTAAGTAACATGTGCAGCACCTTTCCCAGGTACTCCATATACTCTCGGATAACTCCGTAGAGATGAACAACAACAAATCACCGCTGCATCTGACACAGCATGAACTCTAAAGGTGTAAATCCCACATCTGAACACGTCACTCACGTTATTAACTTACCACCATCCAACAGCTTTTGCGGTTTCTGTCCTTGTGTATGATCAAGTTTTCAGGCGCCACATTCCTCATGCTATCTCTCTTCCGGCACCCCTAACAGATGCCTTATGAGGCAAGCATACCTCAGGCAATCGCAAAGTCACGTGGTCCCGAGATATGACTCAGGCCTTTAACAACCTGAATATGGCTCTAACTTATGCAGTCATGCTAGCCCAACCCAGTGCTGATGCCCCAATTTTAATCACTACTGACGCGATCGGTGCTGTGCTGCAACAATATATAAGCAAGACCTCTCAGCCACTGTGCTTCTTTTCCAAAAAACTGTGTGCTTCTCTGCGAAAGTTGTCCGCCTTTGATAGGGAACTTCTTGCCATCTAAGAAGCCATACCTATTTTCGAGAGGATATGGAGGCACTGTTTACATGGACCACTGTCTCCTTGTTAACGCACTACATAATCCTGCCAGTGATCTCCCTCCATGCCACTTTAAGGATATGGCCTTCATCAGGCAATATATGACAGACATATGTTTTATCAAAGGTGTGGATAACCTTGTAACAGGCGCACACATTCATACTATTACAAGCCTCTTCAGTCCGGCAGAACTCACATGACTAGAAACTACAAACAACTCCACCTCTCTGCACATCCAACCACGCTCTTTCCCTGGTGTCGTGAAACCCATCCTTTAAAAATATGTCGACAGACACACCGCAGCCACTTGTACCTCTTCCACTTCGCCAGACCATCTTTTCTTCACTACATGGACTAGCTCACTAGAGCATCAGGGCAACTGTTTGGCTCATCACTGAACGTTTCGTCTGGTTGAATATTAAGAAAGGCTGCCATGAGTGTGCTCGAGCATGCATATCATGCCAGTGTGATTAAGTTTGGCGGCATACTCAGCGGCCACAGGCTTTCAGCCCCCTTTGAATGGCCACCACCAGTGTGCGATTTGCAGGGGGGGGGATGGGGGGCATTTCCCCCCTCTCCATCAGACCATCCCAACCTGGGATGTTTATTTCCCACACACTGGAGTAAAACTTTAGATATAATTTAAATTTGTGGAGCCGAACACTGAAAGTTTTAATACAGTCTTACTATTAATATGTTTGCTTATTAATTTTGAAAAAGTGTTACATAGTAATTAAGCATTTTAGAACATTTAGAACTAGATCATCATTCTGATGTTGTCATTGTTGCTTTCGTCTAAGGTGCGTCATCCGTTTACTTGCGAGCTTGCGAGGGAAGTAGTGTGGCAGTCATACCGCAGCAGTTGCACCGCAGAGTTGGGTGAGCCGGGGGCTGAAATTCCAACCCCGGCCCTGACTCAGGGTGGTGGCCGGCCCGCTACCTGTGCGAACATTTACCGTCAGGCCTCCCTTTGGCAACGGTATGGCGCGGACTAACGCACCCGGGGCGAAAGCACAAAGTAGTGCGAAGTGAGCAACGGTACCTACCAGACGGGATCGGACAGTCTGACTTCGCCAGCCGGGAACCACGTGGGTGGAGCTTAACACAGGCTCCCCAGTATCGCGTACTCCAAATTAATTGGTGCTGTTCGTTCGTTGCCTCGCGTCCGCCAAACACACGGCGATCTTCACACGTTCCCGCTTCATTAGTGAGTTACGTGCGTCTGGGCCTGTAAGAACTACAGAATTTCAGGATGTCATTCAAACAAAGCAAAATTTCTGATTTCCTTAAGAGCAGTGCGTTACCTGATACGTGTACAAACTTTGACAGTCAAGATACTAATAGTGGTGCTAAAAGAGTTAAAATAGACAGTGAATGTAAAAAAAGAAAACGATAATGATGGTGCTAATACAGGGGAAGAGACTGAATCTCCTGTGACTGAAAACTGTGACACGTCTCAAGGTAGGAATGGGAGTAACAGTACTCTTGAGATTATAGTAGAAAATTGTGTTGCTTATCACGTTTTCAAAACTGGCAAAAGACTAAGCCGTGGCTGCCCGTAAATGACAAAAACTTAGAAATATGCACAGTGTGTTCACAAGTTCGTAAACTTAAGGTGGAAAGCAGTGAACGTGTGCGTATCGATAACGCGTTTTTAGCTGGTGTTTCTGCTAATAACGCCAAAATACTAAATGATAAAATCGGGGATCATGCAAAGTGGAAATCACACATGAAATGCGTAGAAATCGTGAGTATAAAAGAGAAGAAAGGTTTAGAAAAATGCGTGAGTGAAAGTGAAAAGTTGTGGGGAAAGCAGCATCAAGAAAAAGTAATCCCAACTGCTTCAGATCTGTATATGTAATAGCTAAACAGAAATTATCATTCAAATCGTATCCTGCGGTAATCGAACTACAGAAGCTTAATGGTTTATCAGTCGGTAATATGCTTCATTCTGACCATGCACGCCGAAATATCATTATGTTTGTAGGAGAAGAAATGAAAAAGAATCTTGCTCACTTCCTTGTAGAATCGGGTACAAATTTTAGTATCATGATGGACGAAAGTACAACGGTTTCCAATAAAACTTGTTTAATAATATATTTACGTTTGTCCTTTGAGGAAGTTGCTTGCAATTATTTTTTTGATATTGATGAATTAGAAAGTGGGACAGGAGAATGCATTTTCAGCACACTGTTAGTAGCTCTTGAAAAGTATGGCATTACAAATGATGTACTAAAAAACCACATTGTAGGTATCGCAACCGATGGTGCCTCAACAATCCTTGCACCTTACAAAGGCGTAGTCGCTCTACTGCGTAGTCATTTACGTAAGGATTTAACCGTCGTTCACTATATGAACCACAAAATGGAATTAGCTGTCCACGATGTTATGAATGATGTAGCAGATGTATACAGTATACAGGTTTTTTTAGATTCCTTATATTCTGTGTTTTCTCGAAGTCCCAAAAATCAGAGACTACTACAAAGTGTTTCACAAGAGTTATCCTCGCAGCTATTAAAACTAGGCCGTATTTTTCGCGTACGTTGGGTTGCTTCCTCATTTAATGCTGTTCGAGCTCTTCTTGAAAGTCACAGTTCTCTTGTCCATCTTTTGGAAAAACTGAGACATGATGGTTCCTGGTCACTCACGAGAGATCTAAATTTGAAGGTTTAATAAAACACCTCACGAAGTGATTGCTTGTAATGGAATTAGTTGTGCTTTATGAGGCTCTAGAAGTTCTGCAAGTATTATCATTCTTTTTGCAGAACAGAAATTCTTCAGTCCTTAAAGCAAAACAGGAAACTGACGTGTCTATAAAAACTCTTGAAACCCTGAAAACAAATGACTCGCCACGATTTAGGATGATAGTACAAGAGTTGGAGGAAAAGCGCACATTCAAAGGGGTATTAATTAAAGAACCATCTTGTGATGAGTATAACAGATTTCAGACATTTCAGATGAAATTTTTTCCGTCTTTGGTAGACAATATAAAAAACCGCTTTGAGGACCTGGATTTCTTTTCGGATGTAGCCGTATTAAATTCAGATGCATGGCCTTCAGATGATTATGAACGTGTGTTTTATGGTGACATGTCAATATCTCGCTTGTGTAATAAGGTGGATTTTACATTACGTGCGTCACTAGTTAAAGATTTTCGAATCTATAAAGAAAATCCTCAACACATGCCCAATTCTGTAAAGAAACTTGTGAAAGCAGTCGAAGCTATACCTATATCTACGGCTGAATGTGAACGCGGATTTAGTGCCATGAATTTAACACTGACTGATCAGAGAAATCACTTACAAATTCCGACACTTTCAAATCTACTTTTCATTTCAATAAATGGACCTCCACTGCATTGCTTCGATGCAGAAAAATTTGCAGCAAGGTGGATCAAGTCTCAGCACCATAGCGCCCTTGACAAACCAACAGGCAAACTCTCAAATCTTCAGGAGCAGTCTCGTTCATCTCGTCTCTTCAACTAAACTCTGTAAGTTAAAATGACAATTACATACTGTAGTACCAAATGAACCGGCCACACTTTGCTGTGGCTTTGTCATAATACGGTGATTTAACAAATTAACATTCACTTATAATTTCAGAGTGTTAAAATTAAGCACAAAACAACACAAAAATTTTAATTTTACATTTTATTCATCTCATATTTTAGTATAGTTTGAGTATTGTATATTACATGAATCATTTACAAAGTTGTTAATTAACAACATATGAAGATTTATTAATTTTATAAATGAGGTAAATAAACTCGGCATTGCCTGGGTGTCTCTACCTTCCCCTTATGTCCATCTCCTTCTTTTCCCACTCCCCATCTTCTCCTGCCCTTCTCTCTGGTCCATCTGCATCTCTCCTCTATCACCTCCTACACCCTCCGTCACTCCCCCCTTCACTAAGGTCAATTTCTCTCCCCCTCTATCTCCTCCTCCCCTCTCTTCCTGTCCCTGTGACATCCAACATTTACATATTGAAAGCAGTAATTTGCGTCTACAATTGCCGTAAGGACAGTGCTGTATGTTATTTTTGTAGTTGATGTATTCACTTCCAGTATTCGGAGGACACATAATTTGCACATGTTTGCCATATATGGCTCCTATGCAGTGAGGAAATTTCTTTCTACCTTCTGCCATTCCTCAGTATCCTTTGGAATCTGAAAAGTAAAACATACTCATTACTTTCCCTATTTTTTCAGACTGATGACACAGAGAACACAGTATCAAAAGACGACGGCGATGTAGCTCTTGAAGAACATGTACCTCCCACATATCTCAAGCACATATTTTCAAATGTTCTTTTTAAAGCGGCCTTGTGGGAGTATAAACAGCAAACTCCGAGCATCGAAACATTGGTTGCAAAACTTTGCTGTGAAACTGTATATGTGGACAATACTATCTGTGACGAATTTGTTCAAACAGAAACAGAAGATCTCGAATTAATTCGATTTTAGAAATAAGTATTTTTTTAATTTGCTTAAAAATGCCAATAAAACATTACTTAAATGAAATCAGTATTGAATGTTGCGTGCTTGCCTTTATGTAATTCTTCAACACCAATGAAATAGCTTCACATATTTCTGGCACTACGAGGGAAATTGCACAATATGATACTCTAAATAAGTACATTACTGACTTGTATGAATCGACAGTGGCTAAAATTCGTAATGTGATGGCCCATCGAATTCTTGGTGAAATACTGTCTTGGCAGTTGTTATCTTTCTTTACAATAAGAGGTGTAGTTAACTGCAGTAAGTAATTAAAGTCTCCAGTCGACACTCTCGTAAAATTACTAAATAACGCACCATCGTCTGCTTCTAGTTCTTAGGATACTATTTCGTCGACCTTCTTTAAATGCTCTTCGCTTCCACAATCGTTTTCTTTTCCTTTGGTTTTTATTTCCGCTGTTAGCTGCATGTGCAAGTACCAAGTAGGCCGCCGCTCCGATCACCTTATCATCCATTATACTGCAAGACCGACACACGTGTGGCACAAATTCTGTTGCTTTGGTATAAATCAACCTGCCGCATGCAACATACGCCGCAAGATGTTGCCTGTTGTAGCATGCTACAAGACGACGCACGTCACATTTCCGTAGCATGCCACAATGTTGCAAGACGTCGCCCCAGCGTAAACGAGGCATTAGAGCCAGATCTGTATTGTATGGTGGATGTGATGTGTTGCGTACGAAACTAAAACCTGGAATGAGATCCAAACTGTGAAGAGATGTCATCCTGCAGCAAGATAACGCTCGCCCACACTCTGCCAAACGGACAGCCGACGCAATAAAGGAGTTGAGATTCGAGGTGCTGGAACATCCACCATACTATACAGTTCCTGATCTGGCTCCAAGCGATTTTCACATGTTTGGACCCTTAATGGAAGCACTACAGGGAAGACGATTTGAAAGTGATGAAGACGTCATTGCTGCGGTGCAAAATTGGTTACAGATTCAACCGAAAAACGTATTTTCTGATGAAATAAAAAAAACTCGTAAAACGTCGGGAAAACTGCATTGAAGTCCAGGGAGTCGTATACCTGTATGTAGATGATTTTGTTAATAAGCTTTACCTATAATGTACTTTTAAAGATATAACAATGGATGGCTTTTCTGATAGTGCTTACGCGTGAATAGTGAGATCCGGCATTAACATCTATTTATAAATAACTGTTTAACCATGGGTAACGCCACGGTCCAAGCTAGTAACATATATAATTATACTAACCCCCTAAGACATCCCCCCCCCCCCACTGGTAAAAGCACAAATCGCACACTGGCCACCACTACAGTCTGTCAGTCATTGACCACATGATAAGGTGGGTAGATGCGGTCCTTTGAATGATATCTCAGCAGACACTGTGGCTCAAGCATTCTTTACCTGCTGGCTCTTCTGTTTTGGCTGCGCTTCATCCAACACCATGGGTAAGGGCTGGCAATTTGAATCTTTGCTCTTCAACTACTTGTGTGTTCTATGCAGTGCCAAGCGATTTCATACGACAGCTTATCTCCCACAAAGTAAAGGGTTGGTCGAACACTGGCACTCAACACTGAAACCAGCTTCAATGTGTCACTCAGACTCCTGGTCTGATGCACTTCTGTGGGTTCTATTGGGCATAGACACAGCCTATAAAGGCAACTTGAAAGCCATGCTGGAACAAATCCTTTAGGGCAAGCTCCTCATACAGAATTTGTTGAGGACTCTAATACAACTGACAATGAAGTACTGCCCTCTCTAGTTGAGCAGGTCCACTCTCATACCGCACATACATGTATCCCGCAACCCCAGCTGCACACACACCCACAACTTTTGTAAGACATTGCACGCTGTGACATTATTATGTTATGAGATAACACTGTTTGTCCAGCCCTAACTCCACCGTATTTAGGGCCTCATCATGTTGTCAGTCGATAAGAAAATATAATGATGGTCATGCTAAATGGCAAACCAGAAACAGCCTCCCTACAGTGGGTTAAACTGGCGTGGGTTCTTCTCAGCTACACCTCAGACAATGAGGGTTCAGAGCTCACCCAAAGTGTAGCCCTGGCGAGTGACTGGATTCCTGGTGAGTGTTCAGTAGGCAGTCGCACCTTGCACTCTGTCCCTCCTCATCAGGGCAGTGATAGTGTTCCCAGCAGTGAAAGTGTTGTGCATGACGAATCGGTCATACCTTTCTTCTTACTGTCCACGCTTTCTGTCATCACGGATACATTCACTGTCACCATCTCTGCATACCCCTTCGAGGATATTTCCTTGCAAAATCTTGAAGACTATTTGTTTGTTGTTCAAGCACTACCTCACTCTCTCAGATACTCTGATAGTAAAAATTAAAATTTAAAACAGTCTTGATCGCAATTTTTTATTGAAGTGAGTGACCGGTTTCGACTCTTTCATAGAGTCATCTTCAGACTCCAGAGCGGTGGATGGACACTGCCAGAAGAGTTCCGTCGACTCTCAACGCTCGTGTAAATCGTCTGGGAGTGTCCATACACCGCTCTGGAGTCTGAAGATCTCTATGAAAGAGTCGAAACTGGTCACTCACTTCAATAAAAAGATTGCGATCAAGACTATTTTAAATTTTAATTTTAACAAATTTTAAGATCGCTAACTATGTTTTCAAAAATTTCAAAAATTTTTCTCTGATTGTAACCTAACGCTCATCTGAGCTTTCCAATTACCTACTGACTTTGTACATGGCTCTCTTCGAGCTTTCATCAGTGAGGACGGTCTGCTTAAAATTCATGCCCAATGGGATCAGCCAGAGCCCTCACAACCTTTGTCTGTACATATCCCACTCTCCCACACAGGTCGACCTCTGCGCCATTGTAAGAAGATTATGTTGTGTTTTACTTTCCTCTGCCTTGATCCATTTTCCTTTCTCTAACTGCTCCTGCCCCATGCTCCAACTATGAGGGGGGGGGGGCGGCCTCTGCGGCGGATCAGTGTACTGAGTAATGTGAAATATCTGTACTAAGATATCTTGAGGAATCGGGCAGCCACTTGTTTACTGCTACACTATGCAGTTGACTTGTGTAAATGTTTTACTTATAATAAAGCATTATTGATTAAAAGTGGTGTTCGGTACATTATCTCGTTATGACACTGACCCGTACCCACACATATATTTTATGTGGCTTCAACACATACATATAAATGGCTGATAAATATTTCCTTCGCAAAAAAAGTTGTGCTACCATATATTCCATTTCCACAGCGCATTTTGTCGAGGACGGCCCGTGACTGTAATTTAAACGGCCTGTGACTGTAATTTATTGGTTAGAAATATTTTTGTCACTCTCTTTTATTCCCCATTTTAATGAAACATTTTCCTGAACTGCAACTCAGTTCTCACTTTGTTTATTTAACATGTATATCTTTCTTGTGTTCAAATCGTTTGTGTCTGTGGTGCTTAGAGCTGCAGAAAATTATTCAGTAGCTTATTGAGAAAGATAATGAACACACTCAGATACTGTCAATTACATTGTAATACTCTGATTTTATTTATGTGCATTTGGCAATAATGTCGCAGCCAAGGCTCTCCCAAAAGGGGGGGGGGGGGGGGGCAGGGGCTGATGTGGAGGATACAAACAGAGATCGATTGTAAACTTTTGTAGTCATGGGCGATCTCTGCTTGATGAACTGTTGTTTAGTCTCTTTGCTTCTTGTTACATCCATGTGCTCGAGTTTTGTTTTGCATACAGTGCTGAACTTAATTAGAATAAAAGTGTTTACATCCGCAAGTGTGTGTAAAAGGGACACTGATTTACAGTCCCCTAAAAATCCGATAATGTTTTACAACAGTGATCGTTAATGTGCCTCAACAAAAAGTTATTTTTAGAACTTCTGAAAACTAGTGTCAAGAGAGTGTCTGTAAGGATGATCAGCCACTCCAACAGACGAATTAAAGCAGCAGCTCATTTAATTTACGTCCTATGAATAAATGCCATTTCAAAACAACAGCCCATTGGTCACTCGAAAACGCGTCGATATTGGTAAAATTTGGCTGAATAGAATTACGAAAAACGTAATATTGGTAGTTGAAGATGTACTTTAATTCAAGATGTTCTTGTTTTGAAAAGAGGTGTCCAAAAAGAAATAGCTCATAAATTTTCTGGTTTACC
The DNA here is from genome assembly GCF_021461385.2 of Schistocerca piceifrons. Taxonomy (NCBI): domain Eukaryota; kingdom Metazoa; phylum Arthropoda; class Insecta; order Orthoptera; family Acrididae; genus Schistocerca; species Schistocerca piceifrons. Next base: position 313,662,103 of record NC_060139.1, on the reverse strand, counting down.
TTATAGTTGGCTGAGACTAAGTTAGTTTTTAGGTAATTCTTCAGCAAATGTGTCATTCTTTTCTATGCTCTTTATTCTGAGAGGTAGTTTGTTATCGATGTATTTTGATATTTATCTGCTTTTGGGCGTTTCATGTTTAATTTGCAAATTATTGTTAATGACAACTCACTCTTGAGTAGGGTTGCCAGATGTACGATTTTAACCGGAACAATAAGGAAATTTCCCGTTTTGTTCGGGGTACAGTGCAAAACCTTAACTGTACGACAAATGTTCTGATTTTGAACACGAGGCATAATGAGTTATATTTTTTTAGTCTTCCAGTACCAAATTTTACGTTTTTCACGCTAGGGCGCGCATGTGATGGTAGTTGATAGTGAGAGTGAGACGGGAGTGACGTGAGAAGCAGAACAGCGTTTTGTGCAGTCTATTAACAAAGAAATCAAAGAGGTCTGCCTAGTTCTGGCTCGGCAGAAGTAGGTCGACTTCGGTCTGCTCATGTTTTATGTCGGTTGCTGAAAACCTCAGCGATGCAACACAAAACCTTGCGTTGTAGCCATTGTGAAGTGATTGTTGTGATGGGTTACTTTTATTGGCAATATGTAAGTTTTATTACTGGCTCTTTTCAATTTCGAATTGTCTATGACACGGAATTAGGAGCAAAAAGCACCATCATTCAACATGAAGCCATCAATTCCAACTGGAGCCTTGCTTGGGCATAAATTGATACCGGCATGTAAATGCGAGTGTAGTACTAGCACTGTGTGACGCAAGTGCAGCTTGTTCTCCCTACACTGCACCTCCACAGAATTTTTCTTCTTTTTGTGAACACACTGTACTTCCACTCCATGCAACAAGGCAAATTGTTTCTTTCATTTTGAGAGCAGGTTCAACAGTTTATTGCAAGCCATCGTATGTTTTACGTTTTGGAACTTACTTCTTTGTGGAAGTAGTGTGTTCAAAATGGATGGGACTGTGAAAAATCAGACATAAAGAAAATTAGATATTCAAACCAGCACACCTGGAATAGAAGACTGAGAGTGTATCATTTAGTTTGGGAAAAAGAATTTCCTGAGCTGTTGCCAGTTCCAGGAAATGTTTGTAAAGTAAGATGTGCCTTATGCATTGGAAAAGACAAAGAGGGATTTTCGATTTCACACAGCGGTGTAACTGACGTTGGGCATTATTTTAACAGTGTCAACCACAAATGCAGATGTGTAACATCGCTACAAACCACACTGATGAAAAGTCTCTACAAGGTAGACTCTGCTGAAGCAGACAAGATATGTAGTAGGTGCATGCTAATTTCAACATTTCTAGCTTTCAAGATAACAATAGACCTCTTTAGACAATTATAAAAAGACGCTATTATTTGTTCTCATTTCTTTGTTTTCAGATAACAGCGTCTGAGCTTATATTGGCGTTTCACACAATTAAACATCATCTTAGTTATTCCAGCACTGACTGCAATATGAAAATGTCTTCTCAGTTATGCCTGCATTCGACAACTGCAAATAAAATCACATGTGGTATAACAAAATGTCAGGCATTAATTACTGGTGTTTTGGGGCCAAATAGTGTCAATAATTTAACTCAAAAGTTGAAGGACAACAAAATTTTTGGTGTGGCTTTGACACTTCTAACAAAGGTAATCACAAATGTTGTCTTATTTGTGTAAGGTACTTTGATGTGCAAGCAGGTGTGTCCCAAAGAATTCTAGATTCCTCTGAGGACTATGGTGAATCTGCATCTGCAATTTCTGAGCAGATCTTAAAAAGGATCCCAAAACACAAGTTAAATTTGTCCTAGGTTTCAAGGATTACTGCAGACAATACAAATCTAAACTATGGGAAGAAAAACTCTGTTTACGTTCACTTAAAAAAGGAAAATCGTGGTACAGTGAAATAAAACTGCTTTGCACATATAGTCCATAGTTGCTGTAAATCTGGTATGAACGCTATGTCAATAGATTTTGAAACGTTAGGAAGTAAGACTTTCAAGTGTTTCTTAAATTTAGCTAAAAGGGTACCTCAGTTGAAAGATTTCTTTCAGTTTGTTAATACAGAATACAATGATTTGTCGACACATTTATCTAAAGGTGATTAAGCCTAAAGCCTGCCATAGAAAGATTGTGGAAAAATCTTCTTCAATTATATCATACTTTTCTAGTGTAGATGATTGCCCCAGCTTCTTTAAAAACGACTTGATAGGTGTGTCTGGTCCAGGGAAACAACTTATTTTAGTGGAATTATATCTACCGTTTTCATTGCATTTCACTGACATTTTTTCGAAAGTTATATGCAACTGAGAAAGAAAATAAACTGACAATTTGTGAAGTATAACATGTGATGGAGAAAATAAAAATCGAGTTATAACAAAGGATAAACGATCTGTTTTTTGTTGTAAAGTGCAAGAGTTGCTAGTTAAATTGGAGTACCTGATCCCTGTTGAAAAACAAACACAACATATATACGAACTGAAATATTTAATTAAATGGTTTGATTTTGATGAGAGTAACGTTCTGTTCTTAATGGATTGCATATCACTTGAAAAAATACCTGAGTTTCAAAGTATTTTGAAATCATCCGAATCACTTTGTTGGTTTCCTCGGTGTAGACAATATGGTTTCTGATTTGTCTTGGGGGAAGGAATTGCGCATTTGAAAGCAAAGTTAGCTACTATGACAATACCGCAGAGATGGGTCTACTTTGTAGGAAAGACTGGCTCATCAAAAATGTGCAGTGTTTTTGTTTTACTTACATTTGTACATTTGCTTTGAGTATATTCCCTAAAAATGCATTCATGGAGATTGATTTCTCCATTTTTGTTTGTTGTTGTTGTTGTGGTCTTCAGTCGTGATACTGGTTTGATGCAGCTTCCCATGCTACTCTATCCTGTGCAACCTCATCTCCCAGTCCCTACTGCAACCTACATCCTTCTGAATCTCCTTAGTGTATTCATCTCATGGTCTCCCTCTACGATTTTTACCCTCCACGCTGCCCTCCAATACTAAATTCGTGATCCCTTGATGCCTCAGAACGTGTCCTAGACAACCGATCCCTTCTTCTAGTCAAGTTGTGCCACAAACTCCTCTTCTCCCCAATCCTATTCAATACCTCCTCATTAGTTATGTGATCTACCCATCTAATCTTCAGCATTCTTCTGCAGCACCATATTTCGAAAGCTTGTATTCTCTTCTTGTCCAAACTATTTATCGTCCATGTTTCACTTCCATACATGGCTACACTCCATACAAATACTTTCAGAAACGACTTCCTGACACTTAAATCTATACTTGATGTTAACAAATTTCTCTTCTTCAGAAACGCTTTCCTTCCCATTGCCAGTCTACATTTTATATCCTCTCTACTTCGACCATCATCAGTTATTTTGCTCCCCAAATAGCAAAACTCATCTCCTACTTTAAGTGTCTCATTTCCTAATCTAATTCCCTCAGCATCACCTGACTTAATTCGACTATATTCCATTATCCTCCCTTCAATACACTGTCTATTCCGTTCAACTACTCTTCCAAGTCCTTTGCTGTCTATGACCGAATTACAATGTCATCAGCTAACCTCAAAGTTTTTATTTCTTCTCCACGGATTTTAATACCTCCTACAGACAACATCTCGGATAGGCTACAACCCTGTCTCACTCCATTCCCAACCACTGCTTCCCTTTCATGTCCCTTGACTCTTATAACTGCCATCTGGTTTCTGTACAAATTGTAAATAGCCTTTCGCTCCCTGCCACCTTCAGAATTTGAAAGAGAGTATTCCAGTCAACATTGTCAAAGGCTTTCTCCAAGTCTACAAATGCTGGAAACGTAGGTTTGCCTTTCCTTAATCTATTTTCTAAGATAAGTCATAGGGTCAGTATTGCCTCACGTGTTCTCATATTTCTGTGGAATCCAAACTGATCTTCCCTGAGATCGGCTTCTACCAGTTTTTCCATTCATGTGTAAGGAATTCGCATTAGTATTTTGCAGCCGTGACTTATTAAACTGATAGTTCGGTAATTTTCACATCTGTCAACAGCTGCTTTCTTTGGGATTGGAATTATTATATTCTTCTTGAAGTCTGAGGGTATTTCGCCTGTCTCATACAGCTTGCTCACCAGATGGTAGAGTTTTGTCAGGACTGGCTCTCCCATGGCTGTCAGTAGTTCTAGTGGAATGTTGTGTACTCCAAGGGCCTTGTTTCGACTCAGGTCTTTCAGAGCTCTGTCAAACTCTACACACAGTATCATATCTCCCATTTCATCTTCATCTACATCCTCTTTCATTTCCATAATGTTGTCCTCAAGCACATCGCCCTTGTATAGACCCCCAACACTCCTTCCACCTTTCTGCTTTCCCTTCTTTGCTTAGAAATGGGTTTCCATCTGAGCTCTTGATATTCATACAAGTCGCTCTCTTTTCTCCAAAGGTCTCTAATTTTCCTGTAGGCAGTATCTACCTTACCCCTAGTGAGATAAGCATCTACATCCCTTACATTTGTCCTCTAGCCATCGCTGCTTGGACATTTTGCACTTCCTGTCGATCTCATTTTTGAGACATTTGTATTCCTTTTTGCCTGCTTCATTTACTGCATTTTTATATTTTTTTCCTTTCATCAATCAAATTCAATACGTCTTCTGTTACCCAAGGATTTCTACTATCCCTCGTCTTTTTACCTACTTGATCCTCTACTGCCTTCACTACTTCAACCCTCAAAGCTACCCATTCTTCTTCTACTGTATTTCTTTCCCCCATTCCTGTCAATTGTTCCCTTATGCTCTCCCTGAAACTCTGTACAACCTCTGGTTTAGTCAGTTTATCTAGGACCCATCTCCTTAAATTCCCACCTTTTTGCAGTTTCTTCAGTTTTAATCTACAGTTCATAACCAATAGATTGTGGTCGGAGTCCATATCTGCCCCTGGAAATGTCTTACAATTTAAAACCTGGTTCCTAAATCTCTGTCTTACCATTATATAATCTATCTGATACCTTCTAGTATCTCCAGAGTTGTTCCATGTATACAACCTTCTTTCATGATTCTTGATCCAAGTGTTAGCTTTGATTAAATTATGCTGTGTGCAAAATTCTACCAGGTGGCTTCCTCTTTCATTTCTTACCCCCAATTCATATTCAATTTTCATCTTCCTTCACTATCTGAATAATTTCTTTTGTCTCATCATACATTTCATCAATTTCTTCATCATCTGCAGAGCTAGTTGGCATATAAACTTGTACTGCTGTGGTAGGCCTGGGCTTCGTGTCTATCTTGGCCACAATAATGCGTTCACTATGCTGTTTGTAGTTGCTTACCCGCATTACTATTTTCCTATTCATTATTAAACGTACTCCTGCGTTATCCCTATTTGATTTTGTGTTTATAACGCTGTAGTCATCTGACCAGAAGTTTTGTTCCTCCTGCCACCGAACTTCACTAATTCGCACTATGTCTCACTTTAACCTATCCATTTCACATTTTAAATTTTCTAACCTACCTGCCCGATTAAGGGATCTGACATTCCATGCTCCGATCCGTAGAACCCCAGTTTTATTTCTCCTCTCGAGTATTCCCCACCTGGAGATCCGAATGGGGGACAATTTTACCTCCAAAATATTTTACCAAAGAGGACGCCATCATCATTTAACCATACAATAAAGCTGCATGCCCTCGGGAAAAATTACATCTGTAGTCTCCCCTTGCTTTCAGCCGTTCACAGTGCCAGCACAGTAAGGCTGTTTTGGTTAGTGTTACAAGGCCAGATCAGTCAATCATCCAGACTTCTGCCCCTGCAACTACTGAAAAGGCTGCTGCCCCTCTTCAGGAACCACATGTTTGTCTGGTCTCTCAACAGATACCCCTCCATTGTGGTTGCACCTACAGTATAGCTATCTGTATTGCTGAGGCACGCAAGCCTCCCCACCAACGGCAAGGTCCATTATGAACATTAAATGGAGGGGTGGGTGAAACAGATGTTCAGTTGATCTAATAAAAAATGAATTATAGACTTATTTCAATTATGATGAAAGTGGCAGTGATTTTTGTAAGACAGTACTGTATGATGAAAATATGTTGAGAATTGCATACTCAGCTGAATAGTACTCCTCTTCATTGTGTTGAGTGAATTATGATGAAAATGGGCAGTAAACACAATTATTTTAAAAAATGCCAGTGTCGATAAATGTGTTCCTCACTGATATCTGGCAACCTTACTCCTCAGAGAGAGAAACGTAGAGAGAGAGAGAGAGAGAGAGCACTCTTATGATAACAGAACATACTTCTATTAAATTAATAAGCAAGTCTCAGAATCATTAAGAAATGAGAAGGTCAAAGAAAGAAAATACTAAACATGACAAGAGGCAAACTGAATGCTGTGCTATGTTAGCCCACCCCGTTAGCCATGTGGTGTAATGCACGGCTTTCCGGAGTGGGAAGGAGCACCTGGTGCCCGGTATGAACCCACCAGACGGACTTGTGTCGAGGTCTGGTGAGCCGGCCAGTCTGTGGACGGTTTTTAAGCGTTTTTCCATCTGCCTTGGCGTATGTGGGCTGGTTCCCCTTATTCCGCCTCACCTACACTATGTCGGCAAATGCGGCGCAAACAAGTTCTCCACGCACGTGTACACCACCATCACTCTACCATGCAAACATAGGGGTTACACTCATCTGGTGTGAGATGCTCCCTGGGGGGGGACGGGGGTCCACCGGGGGCCGAACTGCACAACAACCCTGAAAGAGTGCTTCAGTGTGGGGCTTTGGATGGGTGAAGTGGACTGCGATAGCCGTCATGAGGTTGTGGACCACTGCGACTGCGGTGGGAACGAAGCCTCTCCATCGTTTCTACACCCCTGGTTAACATACAATACAATACTGTGCTATTTTACTTCATAAGCATGTTCTCATGACCTCTGTACCGTAATGACTTGGTGAAAATTCAGCCTTTCTGCTGGAACTTACAGAACATACAGACCTTAATGCCAGTTCACGCTGTCCGTCATATCATGGCACCTCACATAAATTCAAGTCATGTGATATCAACTTACAAGGCTGTCTGCAACTGTTTTCACATTCTCACATTCTTAAATGTACATACACTATATGTTAGCTTATATAGGTGGTTGCTAGAGTCCACATTTATACAAAAATGACATTTACTGGCCTCAAATGATTTGCACCTTGCAGGAATAGCTTGTATGGTAGACAAGCAAGACAGGATTGCAAAACAACACAAAAAGAGTGTGGGTCCAAAGTAGTACAGAAAGGGAAATTCACAGATTATACAAGGAACTCGAGGAAGAGAAATCTTCATTTTTTATTTTAGAAAGTAGAAGCATCGTTTTTCTTTTCATTTGTTATATCAAATTGCACCCAGACTCACTAAAAGAAACAATGTTACATAGTGTCATTACAGTCCGTGAAAAACTGGTTTGTTTAAGTTTTGTATTTAACAGTTCAAGTGCCTAATCATAGCGTGTAGGCTTTCATGGCCGGCGTCTTCAGTAATGAAAACTTCCGGGCTAGGAGGTCTATTGGACCATGGCCTCTTAGCCTGGAAGTTTTAATTACTGAGTTCAAGTGCCTGTTTTGTACTAGGGCTAGGTAGTGAAACCACATAAATATGGACCACTGATGCTTGCAAAACTGTTACACACACAATCCAGAGAGCTACTTAACAATAAATAAGCCTGCCACAAACACATATTTAAACAAACAACTTCCAGTCTCTGAAGGTTTCAGTCCATTTCTTTATGAAACGCTACAACATACAAATAAATTTCACCTGCTAATGAATCTGATTATACCCACATTACTTCCCTCACTCCTCTCATTTCATTGTAAAATATTAAGGGGAGTCGGGGGGGGGGGGGACGGGACGGGCAAGTGGGCTTCAAAAATTCGATTTTTCGATTTTAGCATATTTGAAGTGTCTGGTCTTTCCTGTGTGAAACAGTTTTTGTTTTATATAAATATGACATTTTTTCATGACATATGATGGTTTTCCTGATGCTCTGTGCAATCTGGCATTTAAATGCCACGCCTTCCTTTTTGCGCCATGGAGAGATAATACACAGCATTTTATTACTCCTTGTATATTATTTCATGCTTCTATTGTTTTATCACTTCAATGTTTTCTATCCTGTATCCACTATCGATACTCGTTTTTCCTATCGTGTTTTTTTAAATTGTTTTCGAGCGTTAATGGTTGTACTTAGTGAAGTTCGTTTGAGTGAAGTATGTGTTGATTTGTATTTTCTTTGGTTGCGCGTGTTTTCATAAAAATACCGCGAATAAGGAAATTCTCGCCTAAATTAAAATACAGAGGAAATAAACACGTAAAGGTGAATGAGATTAGTGGGTCAAAGGACCCAAGAATGTTAGTCATAAAGAAAATCAGCACATCAAGAAAGAAACTGCAGTGTCTTGAAGGCATTTCCCCCAGTCAGCTTGTGGAGATGAGCATTCGTTTGGAAATATTATCGTGAACCTTAGAATGCTCTGCGATTTCATTTCCAAAAATACTGTGTGCAGAATGTGTGGTGGTGACATATCTTTAGATGAGAATCAGCGTCTTCGTAAAGGGATTGTATCAAACCTGACACTGAGTGTACAAAATGTGGTGCAGTTGCTACAACAATTATATCAAAAATGGCAAATAATAATTTATATGAGAACAACATAAGGCTAGTTTATGGCCTCAGATCCATTGGTAAAGGGATTGAGGCAGGCAAATTCTCATGTGCATTACTTGACTTTCCAAATCCTCCTGCAAAATTTATGATCTGTTCTGGTCTTCAGTCATGAGACTGGTTGATGCAGCTCTCCATGCTACTCTATCCTGTGCGAGCTTCTTCATCTCCCAATACCTACTGCAGCCTACATCCTTCTGAATCTGCTTAGTTTATTCGTCTCTTGGTCTCCCTCTACGATTTTTACCCTCCACGCTGCCCTCCAATACTAAATTCGTGATCACTTGATGCCTCAGAACATGTCCTACCAACCGATCCCTTCTTCTGGTCAAGTTGTGCCACAAACTTCTCTTCTCCCCAATTCCATTCAATACCTCCTCATAACTTATGTGATCTACCCATCTGATCTTCAGCATTCTTCTGTAGCACCACATTTCGAAAGCTTCTATTCTCTTCTTGTCTAAACTATTTATCGTCCATGTTTCCACTTCCATACATGGCTACACTCCATACGAATACTTTCAGAAACGACTTCCTGACACTTAAATCAATACTGGATGTTAACGAATTTCTCTTCTTCAGAAACGCTTTCTTTGCCATTGCCAGTCTACATTTTATATCCTCTCTACTTCGACCATCATCAGTTATTTTGCTCCCCAAATAGCATAACTCATTTACTACTTTAAGCGTCTCATTTCCTAATCTAATTCCTTCAGCATCACTCGACTTAATTCGACTACATTCCATTATCCTCGTTTTGCTTTTGTTGATGACCACCTTATACCCTTCTTTCAAGACACTGTCCATTCCGTTCAACTGCTCTTCCAAGTTCTTTGCTGTCTCTGACAGAATTACAAACTCATCGGCGAACCTCAAAGTTTTTAATTCTTCTCCATGGATTTTAATACCTACTCCAAACTTTTCTTTTGTTTCCTTTACTGCTTGCTCAATATACAGATTGATTAGCATCGGGGAGAGGCTACAACCCTGTCTCACTCCCTTCCCAACCACTGCTTCCCTTTCATGTCCCTCGACTCTTATAACTGCCATCTGGTTTCTGTACAAATTGTAAATACCCTTTTGCTCCCTGTGTTTTACCCCTGCCACCTTCATAATTTGAAAGAGAGTATTCCAATCAACATTTTCAAAAGCTTTCTCTAAGTCTACAAATGCTAGAAACGTAGGTTTGTCTTTCCTTAATCTTTCTTCTAAGATAAGTCGTAGGGTCAGTATTGCCTCACGTGTTCCAATATTTCTACGGAATCAAAACTGATCTTCCCTGAGGTCATCTTCGACCAGTTTTTCCATTCGGCTGTAAAGAATTCGCGTTAGTATTTTGCAGCTGTGACTTATTAAACTGATAGTTCGGTAATTTTCACACCTGTCAACACCTGCTTTCTTTGGGATTGGAATTACTGAACTCTGAGGGAATTTCGCCTGTCTCATCCATCTTGCTCACCAGATGGTAGAGTTTTGTCAGGACTGGCTCTCCCAAGGCTATCAGTAGTTCTAATGGAATGTTATTGGTACTGCTGTCACTGAAGTTTGTAACATGTCAATGAAGGAAGCAGCTGAAGAATCACTCAAGGAAAGTGATAACAGTGAAAGTGGTGATATTTGTGCATGTTTTGATGGCAGCTGGCAGAAATGTGGACACACTTCACTAAATGGTGCCGTGACAGCTACATCATTTGATACGTGCAAGGTAACTTATGTAGAGATTCTAAGCAAGTACTGTAAACTGCGCAGTGGAACTGATAAAGAGCATAAACATAACTGTTAGATGAATTATACTGGTCCAAGTGGTGGGATTGAAGTAGCAGGAGTTCTCAGGATTTTTTGGCAAACAGAGGTGTCAGATACACTCAGTATTTAGGGGATGGTGACAGCAAGGTTTATGGCTGGGTATGTGGAGAACACCCCTATGGTCTTAATGTGATAATTTCTAAATTAGAGAGCATTGGGCATGTCCAAAAGAGAAGGGGTTCCAGGTTGAGAAGACTTTTGAAAAAATTCAAAAGTAGTATTGGAAGATGGTAAGAAGATAGGCGGTAAAGATTACGGAATTATTATAGCTTGGCCATAAGAAGAAATGTAAGGAATTTAGAAAACATCTTTTCCCATAAGCTTCCCACAAACGAAAATCCAGTGCACGGTCACTGGCCAAATGATCCTGTCATTTGGTGCATGTACAGGAGAAGTGCAAGATATAACCACAAACATTATTTACCTGCATCAGTAATGAATGAAATTAAACCCATATTTAGATACCTCTGTAAAGATACCTCGTTGAAGAAATGTCTTCATGGCAAAATTCAAAATTTAAATGAATCAGTGAATTCTGGAACCAGTTACCAAAAACAGTATTTGTTCAGGTTACAACCCTCAAATTTGGTGTTTATGATACTACTTTATTCTTCAATGATGGTGTAATTAGAAAAGTGGATGTTTTGGAATTATTGGGCATAAAATATAGTGGAAATACAGCAAAATCCTTGGTGCAAATAGATAAAGAGAGAATCCACAAAGCAGATATTGCTAATTTAAAATGAACAAAAGAAGTCAGACAGAAAAGAAGAGGGACAAAGAGAATAAAAGAAAATCAGTATGAATCAGATGATGCTTGGTATGGTGCATTAAAATATCAGTGGTAAGTAATTCTCATCAATAACTATACTAGAATTGCAATATTAAACTTTAAATGGATTTTTCTCAAAACTACATTTTTTTACTTTCAGGTACCATTATTTGATAAACTAACAGGGTTAGTAACATGAAATTGGTCAATTTGTAATAAGTTATTACAAGCAATTTGAGAACCACCAAACAACCAGAAACTTTTTATAATAATTAATGTACAAAAAAGTTAAATTTTACTAGTGAAAGTATAAAATTTTTTTCTTCAAAACCATAAGAGGTATAATGTTCGTTTTACTTGTAAATTGAGGCATATATGTTATATATATGCAGTAAGAATTTCTATGTTTTATCACTTACAGTTCTTTTGAAAAGTGTACCTATTCAATGTGTAAAATAGCATTGACAGAATAGGGATAAAAATTGCCTTCCGCCTCCCCTTAAATACTGTACCAGTACGCATAAAAATCCACTTTATAAATGTAATAGAAAGCAAGTAATTTAGAAAGCTCATATCATACAATTCAGACTGCTGCCTCACTGCTTCAATTAGTATTCCATCATTTGTCATAAATTTTAATAACAGAAATAACGAAACGAAACAATTTATGACAAATGATAAACAAAAAACAATTTATATTAATCATGAAAACCACAACAAAACGAAATGTGGAGACCTGCACATGGCTGTGTATTGAGAGGAAATGAGTTTGGCCATTACGTTATCACTAACTGACAGATGACGTCAGCCATTGAAAGTTTCTTCCCGAGAAACTTTGACTGTGCTGTCATATGATGCGATGAGATTGGATGGACAGTGTGGATGCTGCCATTTTTAAATTCATTCCAGAATGTTTTGGCAGGATAGGACGTGAAGTGATGTGATGGCAGTGTAAATTGGCCTTTAACCACTAATATGTCATTATGTGATATTTATAACAAATCGTATCGAAAGAGAACGCACTTAAAACTCAGTAGCATATACGTGTGGATGGTGTAGGCCACATTTATACAAAAATGACTTTTTCTGGAATCAAATGTTTTGCAGCTTGTAAGGATAGCTTGTACCTCAGAGAAGGAACTGCAAAAAAACGCAAAAAAAGTTTGTGGATCTGAAAGATGTTATTATGTGGCACAGAAGAGAAATTTCACGCACTACAGAAGGAGCCTGAGGAAGAGGAATCTGCATTTTATATTTTAGAAAATCGAAGCACCAATTATTTCCTTTGTTAAATGAAATTTCTCCCAGAACTACTAAAAGGAACACATATTACGAGCTGTCGTCACATTCCATGAAAAATTGGTCTGTTTAAAGTTAAGTTTAGTTGTGAGTCCAATGCATTTTTTTCTATAATAGTTATATCTCCATCAATACCTTTCCCTTCAAGATTCATGGATTTTCTTCCCATCTTGTATTTGGATCTTAATAATTCAAGTGCCTTACTTGTACTGGGATTAGCTAGTGAACCACATAAAAATTGACCACTTATGCTTGCAAAACTGTTTCACACACAAGCCAGAGAGCCACTTAATAATAAATAAGCCCGCCACTAAGACACACTTTGGATATAGAGGCACTGTGTAGGATTATTGCAAATTTACTGGCCTGGGAATGGATTGGCCTCTATATTTGCCCAACTTGACTCCTTGTGACAATTTTTTATGGAGCATCTTGAAAGTCACATCCCACCACACTGAGAAACCTTGAATCAGCAATCTGTGTGTGTTATCTGAATCCATTTCCTTTAAGACTCCACAGGGTATGATGGAGAATTTCACATTTCGAAAGTTTTTCTGTTCTTAAATGCGTATTTGCTCTAGCAGTGCGACACATTCAGTTTCGTTAATGTCATTTTTTGTTGTTGATATATTTATAATAACCAAGAAGAGAAGATAGTGATCTGAAAAACATGATTTCGTAATACATGTAATTTCACTTTAACAGTATTTGTATCAATACTATATAAAGCTGGAACTCTGAAAACTGAAATGAAAACCAATGCTTGTTTCCCTACTGGTACTGCTTCTTGTTCCCTGCATTTTCTGCTTTCAATTTCACACACAACATTTTTAATGTTCACGTTTGCAAAGGATTTACCTTTGTGTTCTTTGTTAGCCCATAATGTGCGTAATGAGGGAAGATGTAAGTCGTGCTACTCTATCTTGTGAATGTAAACAAAGTGAACAATTATTGAAATATCAACGAAGCAGAGCTGCATAGAGGAATACCTCCATATAGAATAAAGTTCTTGTTTTATTACATTGTCAGTGCATTAGTCTCACTGCAATTTACACAACTTGAAATCATACCTATGATGTGTCATTCAGTGTGCGGCCATTAAAAGCAATTTACGGAGTAAAAATAAGATATAATTTTTTAAGCATCTTCCAGAACTGTGGAATGCCATAAATGTGATTAAGTGAATGGTCTCAAACGCTTGAAACACTGTAAAACGGATATTTGTTTTAACAACATATGTAAGTAACTCTTTTAGTAATGATGGCCTAACCCATGTAAGATGTAGGCCTACCTATCGAGCAGTAGTCTATTTGCTTCTTTTCCTGAAACATTTCTCGCCAGTAGCTCTCAGTTATTCAGAAATAACCAGACATAGCACAACTGGAATGAATGTCTACTTTGATCACCTGCCTGATTTTACTTTCGAATTTAGTTTTGAGTTTTTCAGAGTATGTAAGCCTGTACTGTGTTTTGTGATATACCACTAATTAGTTTCATGTGCCATGTATTACTTGCATGATAAAATGTAATGATGTGGGATGAGTCATTATATACTGACATCAATTTTTTTGTAAATATGCTTCCATGCTGATCATTTATTAGTTTTTTTGTTTTTTTAATTACAGACAGACAGATGTTAGTCAGTAATTCTCATCCGCCATGCTTTGTGCATTACAGTAATAGACAGTACTTCCTGGAATAGAAGGAGTTATAAAAAAGAAACGTTTCCAGTTTAGTTTAAAATTTTACTTTGCTGCCTGTCAGGCATTTTATATAAATGGGTAAGTGGACAAAACTTTTGATTGCAGCATTGTTACCCCCTGCTTGTACTACAGACAACCTTAATATGTTTTTTCCCCTTCTGGTATTGAAATTATGTACATCATAGTTCCAGTTTAAGTGCAGTGGGTTACTTACAATAAACTTCATGAGGGAATAACTACACTGTGAAACAGATAGATTGCTTCCGCATGCTGAAGAGCAGGTAAGCCCTGTGAAAAGAGTGTTCACTTACGTTTTCAGCCAAAGCCTTCTTCAGAAAGGAAGTACAGCACAAATACACATTCATACAATCACATACACAAAGCTCACACACACACACCTGACCACTGTCTCTAGCTATTCTAGTCAGAATCGTTTTTTAAATTGGAGGAAATGTGAACAACGAATAATTATCAGTGTGAGGAATTTAGGGCATGAGATGCTTCCACTGCAGTCAGTGCTGTTATGCAGCTGTGTCATGCATGGACAAGACAGCTGATACAGCGTGACTCAGATGTCAAACAGTTTGTGATTTTGAAGGCAATGGAAAACACAGAAAAGAAGAGAAAGAAGGGACATTAAGAAAAGTAAGACAAATCTAAAGTTAAATGACAAAAAAAACACTACAATAAAAGTAAACAGTGCAACCATAATTCATGTATACAGAAGAAAATATTGCTTGAACAGCTTCACTTACAAATGAGATGTTATCCCTTTAAACTTTAGATTACGATCAGGTCAAGTAGTACTCCCACAAACCAATGCAAGCTGCCATTTTTTATGAAAAAACTACGTTGCCACAAAATCAAAGCATCCAACATGGTCTTAACTGGACATGGGCTCGACAGAGTGACGTCACGATAAAGTGTCACCATGGTGAACCATGAAGGTATGAATGTGGCGAACCTAGTGTTCTGGGTTACTTAAGATGGTGGCCATTGGCTTCAAATTTGTGATGTAATGACGACTCCCTTCTTTTCTACCTTATATCACATGAAATGTACCTGAGTTACTAAAAGAACATTCCTCATTAAAGGTATTAGATTGGTTTGTGCCCCTAATCCGTTAAATTGAGGACCTTCAGCATTCAAATTTCACAAGGAAAGATAGAAGATGTTGTGCTCAAGGATTAATTTACAGGAAAGTATATAAAAAAGTTATAATAGTGGCTAAAAAACTAAATAATGACTTATATATCAGGAAAGGTACTAACAAAATAAAATCAAAATGGGAGGTGATAAATAGGAGCACAGGTAAACACAAAAGTAAAAACAGCATTCTTGTAATTCAAAGTGAAGGGAAAACGGTTGAGGACCCACCACAGATAGCCAACATATTCAACACACATTACAGTAATATTGCAACAAAACTAACTCAAGGAAGATGTGATTTCAGCTTCAGAGTGCAAATACCAATGAATGATAAAACCATGTTTCTATACCCTATTACTGCATTAGAGGTACAAAATGCTTTAAATCAGTTAAAAAATACAATTACATTTGGCTGTGATGGGATTCCAGACAAAGTAATAAAGAACAATGCAAGATACATAGATTCCCCACTTGCTGACATGATTAACGTGTCATTTAGCACAGGAGTCTTTCCAGAAAAACTACAGAAATCGATTGTCAAGCCTATTTACAAGAAGGATAACCAGTCTGATGTTATCAATTACTGGATTATATCATTGTTATCTGGATTTTCAAAAGTAATTGAAAGGGTAATGCATGAAAGACTGTCTCATTTTCTCAATAAATATCAATTTCTAGTCAATGGGCAAAACAGTTTTACGAAAAATAGGTCAACTGACACAGCAATTTATAACTTTTTAAAACCGATCATAAATTCTGTAGACAAAAATGAATTAAACTGTGGTCTGTTTTTGGACCTGTCTAAGGCATTCGATGTCATTGACCATAATTTACTGCTCAGGAAACTATATTGTTATGGGGTTAATGGAGTAGCACATGATTGGTACAAATCCTATCTTTCTCATAGGTATCAGAAGGTAGAGATACAACATGCAGGTAAAGTCTACCCATCGGCATACCAAAGACATCTTGGACATCGAAAGAAACCAAAGACAGATGCGCGACGCTGGAGTGGCAGTTTCAGACGTGGCACCTGCCCCTGGCGCCACCTGATGTCACCGGTGCTGCCATGGGCAATAGCTCCACCAGCTGCCTGAGTCGACTTACGCATGCACGCCACATTGGATCTATCTGATTGGCTGCTGCTGATGTCATCATGCCTATATAAGCGAGAAACCATAGCAGCCTCGGCAGTCAGTAAACTACTGACGACGATGACATAGATGGTCATCGAAAGCTCGAGGATTTTATTCGAATTGATGCAGCTTGAAAACCGAGAAAGTTTTATTCAGGCATACCAAAGAGTCAGGTACAGCGTGCCACAGAGCTCTGTACTGGGGCAATTGCTGTCCTTAATATTTATAAATGATATGCCAAGCCATATATCAACAGCAGATACAGTATTGTTTGCCAATGACACGAATGAATCTGACATTCTGGACAGAGTCACAGTAGCCACATAAGAAGCAAACATATGGTTTGCAAACAACAAATTAATTGTGAATGACAAAAAAACAGTTTGGATTAACTTCAGACATATAACAAACAAAGTAAAATCTGACCTAACTGTAGAGCAAACTCCCCACACTAAATTTTTAGGATTATGTCTAGATGAATGTTAAATGTGGGAGAAACACACAGAAATGTTAAACAAAAAAATTAAGTCAGTATTGCTATGTTCTTAGAATACTAAAAAATGCATGTAGTGTTGATGCAGTGTCATGTTCATACTTTGCACTCATACATAGCACACTAAGGTATGGTATCATATTTTGGAGGAATACTAGTTTGGCCAAACACTTGATTGCACTTCAAAAGAGGGCAATAAGGATATCAGAGGTATGACACACAGAGAATCATTCAAAAAGTTTTCAAGGAACTACAAATCATGACTCTATCATTTATCTATATTTATGAAAGTATATGTTTTATGAAGCAGTACTGTTTCATATGTTATATGAAACAGTAAAGTTCTTAACTACAAAATGTGGAATAGAGGCGACTTTCATAGTGAAAGTCACACAAAAGCTATGTATCAGAAAAACGTTCTTTATCAGCCAAAAATTTTACTTAGTGCACTACCAAAGGAAATTAAAAGTATAGCAAAATTCCTCATATTCAAAAAAGAACTTTAAAAAAATTTAATTAGTAAGAGTTTTTATAGTGTCAAGGAATACTTAAATCACCAGCTTATTTCCTTCATCATAATGACCAAAAGTGCTCATTGAAAACTGACTTTTATTCATTTATTATTCTGATTTAGCATATTATGAATGTTGTTATACGTGTGGTTTCATGTTATACATAATAATATTTTATTTATGGACATATAATTGTAAATCTCATCATATCCTATTTTCTATGTAAGGCAATGTATGACAAATCCTGTATCATTTTTATAATGATGAGATACAAGGATGCTAAGTAAATAAATAAATAAAAAAGCCTTATGCACTATAATCAATGTCGATGTTTTCGAAATGTACATCAAAGAGATAATTCATACAGAGTTATCTTGAAAGATATTTTGACCAACTGGTTACAACTTTGTGGAATTATCTGATCGGTGTAGCTACTACGAATCACCAATGACCAAGTGTGGATGGTTGGCAAAACACACAATTATAGTTATTTAGATGGCTAACACCAAGTTGTGCTGACAAATCAACAGAATTTGATGAGACAGGCCTATAACAAGCCACAAAATATGAGGAATAATATGTGAAGAAGTAGGAGTGAGGATATCCAATCGATAACTCTGTTTCTGCAGTACTTCATTTTTGAATGCACTCCTTTGCCAACAGGTCTGTAAGGGAAGAACTTAATGAGATATCACACATGAATAACTAATTATATATGAATATGTGCAACCAAATTGTCATTTTTTGTTGCAATAGAACAGCTATATATATATGTGTAAATTATGACTGCGAGTAGAAAGTTGAATGAAAACCTATCCTGTTTAACAGCTTATCAGATACATATTGCTGCATATTCTATTATCACAATAATATAATGCTGAATGGATTCATGAAGTAAGATTCATGTACATTTTCTTCTATTTATGTGTAAAGTAGTGATGCTTTCAAACATATACGGTGAACAAAAGAACCTTTACAAATTGAGAAAGACTATGCAAAGAGCATGACATAGCACTCAAATCTACATACTTCGAAAAACTTCCTAGAAAACAAACTATATAGGTACCAACAAATCTGATTTGTGGTGAAAAACATCTTAATCACCTTGCTACCAGTAGACATTCTCCAATGGTGGCACTCAAAACTAATCTGATCTAAGTTGCCAATGCCATGAGTTTAGATTCAGACCACTAACTATAATTAAATTCAAAGTTTGACCAATATTCAGAAAAAAGAACCAACACTCATCAAAAAAGTTTGACCTACAAAAGTTATCTAGGGAAAATGATTATAAAATGTAATTGAAAAAAAAGGATACCTAAACGTTGGGAACAACTTTGACAGACTATTATTCAAGCTTCAAAAGAGACTGTTAGTTTTAAAAAGAAATGAAAACGTGCTTGGTGGAATTACGAGTGTGATGAGTTAATTATAAAGAGACAATGAGCTTGGAATATCTGGAACACAAATAAAAATGAAGAGAAAAAGAAGAAAAATTTTGTATAAGCAAGGAAATTTGCATCAAAAGTCTCAAACCCATCAGAACACAACACATAAAAGACCTACTAACGTCAGTTGAGTCATATACAAGGGTCATTCAATAATTAAAGAGACAGATTGGTCTGGGGAAAAACTGTTTGTAGGGCAAGTTTGGTACTTTTATGGCATTAAGTTGGCATCACTGGGATGAGCGCTAATCAGCTGATGTACCGTCAAACAGGGTGATTTCGGACGGCTTTGTCGTTTTTTTGACTGTAACTTTCGTATATATTATTGGATTAAATTGATTGTTATGGAATCTGTGGGGTATATGTGTAACGAATAAAATATCCCAGAACCAGAAAGTGTATGTGTAGGTATATTTATCTGAGGCAGTTAAATAAAGTGTCTGAACTCACCCCATGGATTGGTGTGATTTTGGACATGTGTTTTTAAATCTCTGTCTGAAGTTACAGTATCTAGAGGGCGAATTCTCCATTCTTCTACATGGTTTTTATTTGATTTGGTAGCCCTTTGTTACAAATAAGTGATATGGAATGATATGTGGGAGGTTTTCCAGCTTTGCCTTGATACTGGAGAAAAACGTCTTAACTGTCTCTTTGTTCACTTCTGCACGAACTCGTTTAATATTTTCGCTTAAGTGAACGGAAAGATCTTCTGACTGTCATTTGAGGAGTAAATGCACCCATTCTTATCCTCGCAAATTATTACGAAATTTCTTCTCTTTTCGGCCAGATTTATCAAGGTAGCCTTTAACTAAATATCTAATATCCAATTTAGTGAAGGGAAACCCCAATGTGCAGCCCTCAAGATACCTTGCTTCAACATTTCTTCTTCATCTTTATTTAGTTCTGGCTGTCCTCCCATTTTTTTCATATGTGCTTCCTGCACTTTATTTGGTAGGGTTAATTTAGGTATACCATATAAATTACACACTTTTCTGTACGATAATTTACCACTCTGAATATCAAAAACAGCTTTATCTAAAAGTTCCGGGTCATAATTACACCATACTGTAGCACCTATCCTGCTCTTATACATTCTTCGCATTGTCCAAAATCACCCCACACACTAAACAGTTATACGAAAACCGTCGTTATTTTATAACCTTGCACGAAAAACTCGACAAACTTGTACATAAATTGTCTCAATGTTGTTAGCTACTGAGTGTCTTGACAATTACGGTTACAATAACTTGCCACTCAGTGCAACAATAGGAAGTTTCCACTTTACAATAATGCATGGATTTTTAACACTGAGACTGTTCATCAATTATTCACTTTGGGAAACAATTGACGCAAAACAAAAGATGTGGAAAGCTATAAATGCAATCTTGCACTTAAAATAACTGGCACACAGACGTTAAAATAAGTAACTCTTTGTTTCTATGCAGTGGCAAAGAGCAAATAAACCATACTGTCCGAATTCACCCTGGTGTCCAAAATCACCCCGTATGACGGTATCAACATTGTTTTTTTTATAACCTCAAAAATACATTTCAAGATGGCGAGTCCACTTGAAACATCCACATTAGTTGAACAATATTCTGCTATTCGTTTTTTACTCGTTGAAGGTGAAAAACCAGTGAATGTCTAAAATTTATGGTGAAGGTTGTATGAATCGTGCAAATTTTTACAAGTGGGTAGAGCAGTTCAAAAATGGTCATGACTCAGTGGCTGACAAACACTGTTGTGGCCAACCAGTTGCAGTTTCAACTCCCTCACTTGAAAGTTGAATTGACGACATTATTCGTGCCGACCGCCATGTAATTGCGGAAATGATGGTCGATAATGTTCAAGTTACTATTGGTACAGCCCATAACATTACCTGTAACCAGCTGAAGTACCGCAAAATACGTGCAAGATGGGTCCCAAAGGAGTTGGTGCGGCCACACGAGGAAACATGGTTAAGAGTGTACACAGAACTAAAGGAACATTATGAAAGAGAAGGTGAGCGCTTCCTAAGCAAAATTTTTATTTGTGATGAAATTTGGGTTCACTATTACGAGCCAGAATCAAAAAGATAAAGCATGGAGTGTAAACACACCAACTCACTTATAAAGAAAAAATTCAAAACCTAAGCATCAGCAAGAAAGTCACGTTGGCAGTGTTTTGGGATTCTGAAGGTCCAGTTTTTTTGTGATTATCTCGAAGGGCAGCATACAGTGAACAACCAATGCTGTTCAGATTTGCTTTTAAACAATGTGAAGCCAGCCATGACAGAGTGACGTCATGGAACTCAGAGGAGAGGTGTGATTCTTCATCAAGAGAACGCACGTCCTCATATTGCTCAGCTAACCCGTGAAACCATCGTCAAAATGGTCTGGGAAGTACTGTGTCATCTTCCTTACAGTCCTGATTTATCACCTAGTGATTTCAATTTGTTTGGTGCACTGAAGGAGGCATTATGTTGTAAAACGTTCCAGGACAACAAGGGTGTGAAAAAGCTTGTGGGAAATTGTTTGAAACATCAAGATAAAGAGTTCTTTGCAGCTGGCATAAAAAATCTTGTAGCTCGTTGGAACAAGTTCGTAAATATTCATGGGGATTATGTTGAAAAGCAGAAAAGGTATTGTTTTGTAAAAATTAACGTTTTTTTCTCAAGACGAATTTGTCTCTTTAATTATTGAATGACTCTCATATTAAGCAGAACAACACAAGGAGCCTTTATAACGTTCAAAGTAGTTGAAAGAAGGACACAGTACTTAGTTCACACTGTAAGGATCCAAAAACACAGAAGACTGCATATAATAACACCAGGAACTATAGTACTATGTAACTGCGATCCACCAAAACAAGAATTTCATTTCTGTAACACTGTCCAAATAATAGCAGACCCAATGCCACCAACAACACAGCAAATCAATGAAATCATAAAAAAACTTAAAAATAACAAAACATCAGGAGAAAATCGTATACTCATACTTGTTGGACTGTGGAAATGCTCTAGTGACAACATTGTTCTATGTCTATGACAAAAAATTAATGAGATTTGACAATAAGCAGCTTGCCATCAGATTGGACATCCGCATTAATACATCTAGTACATAAGAAAGAAAAAAAACTGATCCTAATAATTATAGGGAGATATCCCTCTTGCCAATGAGATATAATATCTTGTCCATGACGCTTTTAAAGTGATCTGAAGGAATATTCGACATACAAGTAGGAGAATATCAAGCAGGAGTTAGGAAGGGATGGTCTTGCGCACAGAAAATGCCAAATCTAAAGAACGTAAGAGATAAGAAAATCAGCAACTTGAAATTACGAATTTTGTAGACTTTAAAAAGGCATATGACTCAGTTGTTAAAAATGCAGTAATGAATACCATGAACAAACTCAGCCTCGACAGCAAAACAACACAAATAAGTAAAGGTACTTTGAGAAACATAACATTGAAGGTAAAATTGATAGGGTAACTGTCGAAACTTTTTGATGTCAAATAAAGAGTAAAGTAGGGAGATGGTTTATTACCTCTACTTTTCTACTGCACATAAGAGAAGATAGCGAGAGACTGGAGGATATCCATCAATACTAAAGGTGTTCAACCAGGAAGATTCACAAAAAAAAATCATACTTGAATAATTTCTGCCTGGACAGTGCCAAAGAGCAAATTACAGAACTAAAGAAACAAGTATATACAATAGGACTAAAAACATGACAAATATCAATGATGTCCCCCTCCCCTTTAAATCTAAAAATCCGTAACAACGTGGTATCCAAAGCAAACCGTTTTACACATCTAGCAAGAGGGATAACAAGCAATACACAAGAAAAGATATCCATAGAAAATAAAGCGCAAAATCTGAAAGGGCATTTCACATAAAAACATAGACAAGAAAAAACATGTACTGTGTGGGCTTTCAAAAAAAATTAATGGTGGCCCTCAACTCCGTACCCTCAGACACAGAGTTGAAATATCAAAAGTTTTGGCAGGTTTCGTTGTCTAGGGGTTGGGATTCGTAGTTGCCGCATTACAAGCCAAATACTGCTGAGTCTACAGTACACAATATGAAGATACACATATATTGAATGCTCGAAGGTTCCTATCACTCGGCAATTGCGAATTTTGAATGTAACGTAGAACTTTATAGATGTAAGATTGCAATTAAATAAAATCAGCAGGTACCATTTTTAAGGACTTTAAATGATGAGTACGATATCAGAGGTACCTTCAAGAATGCCGTTTATTACTGCAAAACACTTATTGGTGTCGATAGTCCAGCAATTAAGTTGAATAACAGGGAAGCAGTAGATTCCTACTTCACGTAATTAGTTATAAACGACAACATAGCTCGCAAGATATTCACTTCTAAACGCATACCATGTCTTCACTGCAGAAGCCACGGAAATCTTACAAGTGCACAAGTCGTCACTACGAAATATTTCTATCTCCTGTCACCACGCACAAACTGCTCAGCACTCTCCAAGTATTTCCTGCGACCGTCCGTCGCGCCTTCCTGTCCAGCAGTCCCATGTGTCCTGTGCGACTCGATGCTCCTCCCCCACTCCAGTCCAGTCTCCCCATTGACTTCGGTAGTCGCCTACCATAGTAATGAGTGCTGTGAGTGGCTGGACCATAAACACTCTCTAGCACAAATTATTAAATACATAAACAAATCATATAAACATACATCAAAGGAATAGAAACAAAAGTAGGCCAGTAGCCTAATGTCTCTGTGCTTTCTAAACACAGTAAATATTTGACCAATTTCTTCATGAATAGTATATATCAGATATAATCAAAGACATAGACGAATAAATATATTTATAAGCATGCTGCTACCGTTTCTTCATGTAACTGTAATGTACTTATGGCCTGATGTGATCAATAGTAACTAGCCACTTTGACCTCAAATAACTCATGTACTATTCAAGTTACATGCCTGTAATTCATACTAATTTAGGTTTACGCTAATGTCGATCGACAAAATCGGAAGAACCGTTTAGATTTTGGAAATTCGTTGCTGGTTGTTACTTGTATAATTTATAGTCAGATACTAAACTAAAAAAGATATTGAAAATCTGATTACACCATCATAATAGTTGTGCAAATAATGGTAATGTACATGTTTCTTTTTAAGGTATCATGATTCCTCTGGCTATTATTAATTTCTACATGAACTGTGAAATGTCTGACATTTAGGTTTTTACAAAGTCCGCCATCTTTGGCACTCCCAGCATACAAATCTCCTTCATCGTCTCAAAGTCCATACCTTGACACAGTGTCATCACGGAATTCCCACCCACGTGGTCAGCCTGGACCATGTAGCACCCTTCAATTCATACAGGTACATATAAAAAATTTACAAAGAACAGAATTAAATGATTAAAATGCCAGGCCAATAGTATTTACAAAAACTTTTTAGTGATCTTGGAGCAGCATTAATTTCGAAATAAACTTAAACTAACTCAAAATATGAACGAAACGGCATATTAAATAAATGTCTCGATTTCAGTTATTCATAAACAATTTTTTGGACAAGAAATAAAATTTCCTTCCCTTGTCCGACGAGACCGATGACCTTACTGTTTGGTCTCTTCCCCCAAACAATCCCCCAACCCAACTATACCCCAATCCAACATTTGTTTTAATCGAACTCTGATGGCATCCCAATCAGCTATAGGTATTAAATGCGGTTTGCACTTTATTGGTTCGTAAAGTTTCACTTTTATAGAGTACTCGAAATCGTTAACTTTACCAGGTCGATCCGAGAATACGTCCTCCTAGCGGTACAACAACCTACATAACTCTTTCTTTTCTCCTTCTGCCACACGGGATTAGCCGAGCGGTCTAAGGCACTGCAGTCATGGACTGTGCGGCTGGTCCCGGCGGAGGTTCGAGTCCTCCCTCGGGCATGGCGGTGCGTGTTTGTCCTTAGGATAATTTAGGTTAAGTAGTGTGTAAGCTTAGGGACTGATGACCTTAGCAGTTAAGTTCCATAAGATTTCACACACATTTGAACTTTTCTCCTTCTGATATACCCATGACTGCATCAATCACTTCCTTAATTCTGTTAAGCATATCGACATCCTCACTCCAACCCTCAGTAACTATGGTATGAGCAATGTGATTTTAAAAGTCTTTTAAATTTTACTTGCGTTTTTTCATTCTGAAATTCATATTCTAGGCAATTCCCTACACAATTAAGCGAAGTATTGCATTTTCACAGGAAGTCAGTTCCTAAAATTACTTCTTTTACTAGACCACTCACTACAAAACATTCTATCTCGTAATAATGTTCTCCACATTTAAGTTCTAAAAGTATTTGTTGTCTTATTGGCTTTGTATTGTAATGTATTGCATTGAACATGAACTGGGGGGTCTAGAAACTACAGAGAGGCTCTGTCCCCACTGCAGCCGCAGTGGTCCACAACCCTACCACGACTATCACAGTCCATTTCACCCCTCCGCCGCCCCACACCAAACCACTCTTTCAGGGTTACTGTGCGGTTCGGCCCCCAGTGGACCCCCCCCCCCCCCATGAAACGTCTCACACCAGATGAGTGTAACCCCTATGATTGCGTGGTAGAGTAATGGTGGTGTACGCGTATGTGGAGAACTTGTTTGCGCAGTATTGGCGACATAGTGTAGCTGAGGCGGAATAAGGGGTACCAACCTGCATTCACTGAGGCAGATGGAAAACCGTCTAGAAACCATCCACAGAATGGCCGGCTCACCGAACCTCGATGCAAGTCTGCTGGATGGATTCGTGCTGGGGACCAGGCTCTCCTTCCCAATCCAGAAAGCCGTGTTAGACCACACGGCCAACGAGGCGGGCCTTATTGCCTTACTCATACCACCAACTGCCATTTTAATCTGAATGCTAGTGACTGGGAAGATTACTAGCTTCCTATTTTTGTTCATGTCATAAAAATTTTCTGAGCCGTTGACACATTACTGCCTGAATCTAGAAGTGCATCTCCCATTTCTTTGCCAACTTTAATGTCAATAACTGGCTGTACATTTACCATTTCCTTTCGTTCTAATTATTTCTCCCTTAATAGATTATTTTCTACAGCTCGTCCCTTCTCTTCCAATTCTAGCATACACACATCCTGTTCTATCCATCCCTCAATCTCATGTTCATCCCAAAATAATTCATTAAATAATGCCTTCGCCCCAAATTCATTCCTTCCCTTTTTAAACATCTTGCAATTTTTAACTTCTCTCGTTTCCACATATGCAGCAGTAACGGCCATAACGTTCTTCCTTACCAACGCCAATCAGTCACACTAAAATCACACTCCTCCTTCATACACCAATTCGTACAAAGTTCATTACACAAATTATCCCCATCCACACTATTTACTTCAGCCCTCTCTAAATTTTCTGTTAGTTCTTCCACACATTTTGACAATTCACTACCCACAGCATGCACAACTTTACCATTTTTCCCCTCCAAAATATCGACACTTACATCTCCAACAAAATTACACATCAATTCACTGTTAAACACTTTTCTTCCTGAAATAATACATTGATGCCTAAGCCATCATCACCATAATTATTTATTTCAGCAACCTTATCTGCTGACACATAATTTAAATCACTACATAAATTCACATCAGAAACCTTACTTTCCTCTGTCGACAAATTAACTTTACATGAATCGTACACAACTTTATCCTCCACCGCTACGTTACACAAACTGCTGCTATTTCTTGTACAGTTTTGGGACTTCCAGACTTGCTACATTCCGCTGTGATCGTACAAAAATCAGCACACACTGCCATTTCTACACACTTTTCATCCAGATTAACCTCCAATCCTACTTTACATACATTCTCACGGACACACTCTGACAAACGTTTTAAATCCACGCGTTCATCAATAAGTTTCATTTCACCTCATTCGTGACTAGAAACATGTAGATTCCTTCCTCCGAAGTATCAATACCAGTAGCTTTTACATCATTACATAAATTACCATTACTCTGCTCCTTTAAACAGAAATCATGTACCTCCGCCGATACATTTTTAACTTCAACTGCCTTATAGACGAATACTAAGCCTCCCTTAGTAGCATGGACACTTTCAGCCAAAATACAATCACTCTCACTTGCAGCTGGCGAGACCAAAGCTACGCCACCTTCACTAACATCGACGCTTTTCACTGACTCACAAATACTTGCTACTACAACACCTTCCTTACTGCAATTGCTACTATTTGCTAATACCTCTTCAGAACTCTCCACACAATTTGCTTTCACAAAATTTATCTCCTCTTTAACTTCTTTTTAAACCACTGAATCTTTCCATTCATCACCATTCACACGCTCATTCATTACACATCCATAACTTTGATAATTCCCTGCAAATTTATTCCCATTACTTTTACTTAAATCTCTCACAAATCTGTGCTTCTGCCGTTCGCGCCTGCTTTTATTGAAAGAGCCACCCATTTAACTTTCCTCTTTAATATAATCCATATTACATGCTTGCCTTTCTCCAAACCTATAAACATTTCTACCATTACCATTATCTCCAGTCCTTTTCATCAGCTGTTCAGATCACCATCACCGTACCTGAGATGTGGCGAACATCAATTTCCTGACCGGTAGTCATGCGATTGCACTTCGAGCGAAATTCCACCGTCAAATCTGCATTCTTTACGTGGGTCCCATTCACGGAAGTTATCACTCCCGTTCGTTCTCCGACCATTCTGCTCATTCCAGCTACTACCTCCTTGAGAATTTCTTCGATTTCTCTCACGATTATTATTTTGGTGATGATTATTTGGAATCCCATGTTGATACTACCACCTGGTTTGCTCTGAGGTTTGAACTTCGAAGCCCTCTCTAATTTTTCTACAAATTCTAGAAATTCGTTCACGGAATCACATGGACTATGAACAATATCTCACTGCATATTTTCTGGTAATCGCCTTTTTAACGTGGTGATTTCTTAAAACCGCCAACGGATGTTTCACTTGCATAAGCATGCCAAGTTCGTGCTTGCAAAATTCTCTCATTGTCCCATTACCCTACCTGTAACTCGGCCCATTTAAAAATTCATTTTGGATCCGTGTCTGTTTTGCCTTGCACCAAATTTTATTCAAAAAACACTTTTTGAACTCTTCATACAATTCACACGAACTACATTTAACATTTGCCCAAGACTGTGGGTCTCCCTCCAAATGCCTTTTAACGTATTTTATTTTCGTTTCACCCAACATGCTGTGAACAAAAGCGGCCCTACATGCAGCCAAGAAATTTACTGGTTGATATCTTCCATCATCTGTGTAACATTTCACAGATCCAGTATCTGCCCAAGATATATTTATAACCGACGTGGCCCGTTGGAAGGCTAACGAATTTAAATCATTTTTTATCTGTTGCATTTGTTCTTTGAATTGATTTTTACTAGTGATACTGGGCTCTTTTTATCTTTAATTTCTTTCTTCCCATCACCTAGACGATTGAGAATGTCACTAATTGTTAAATTTATATCGCTTTTACCTGCATCTTGTGCTTTTATACAGTCACTTATCTTGACCCCAAGGTCCGTCTGTATCTTATCCATTTCTTTCCCAAGATCTTTTTCCACTGATTCGATTTTAGATTTCACTATTACAACTTCATCTGTAATTTTCCCCATATCCACTCACACACATTTTAATTTATCATCAGTTGCTTTTTCAAGGTTACCCATATTTTTTTCAACTTCCTTCCTCCTAGCGGAACCTATTTCATTTCACATTGCACCCATAACAGTCTGAACTGTATCCAGAACTGTTTTCAATGTGCCCATATTTGTTTGCAATGTACCCATATCTGTTCGAATTGTACTGATATTATTTGCCATTGTATTCATATTTTTTCCCAATCCCTGGATCATTTGCATTAGCTGAGACATCATATCTCCTCCACATTCATTCTCCTTGCCTGGATTCCTACTAGTTACACATTCATGCTCTGATTTTGGACTAACTGGCTCACTTCCATTTTCAGAATTAAGCATACTAGGTGACAGTTTTATATTAACAAGATCTATAAGTGGAGCTTGAACTTCAGAGTTAAACACTATTTCACTATTTGTGCAGGCACTTATCTGATCTGAGATGGTTCCCTCTGCCATGCTGATGCTGTCGGTTGTAGTGGAAGTCGACATTGAAGACTGCCCTGGAGTACTCGAAAACGGTGCCGTCGTACTGCTGTTAAACTGCGTCCACCACTGGAGAACTCACCTAATGTAACTGTAGCTGCTGCCGGTTACTGCATGTTCCAACCATCTCAAAACCACTGTCTGTTAATCTCGCTAACTGCTACTGTTCCCTGTACTCGATTCTGAACCCCCATGAAAATTGCCTTTAACGTGGTAGATTAGGACCTCTATTGATAGCATGTGTTAGTTGTAAAAATACTGCGTAATTTTACTATTTCCATAACCTACTTGCGAGTAAAAACCTATGCCACACTGTGTTTTGTGAGAGGTCCATTCTATAGAAATGTCTACTGGTTTTGCAAAGGCTTTTACACTTCACATAGTACCCTGAATAACAGAGAGCAAATGAATTACTAATTTGCAGGACACAAATCCCAGATGAGCCCCCAATTGCAGGCTATTAAAAAAAAATATTACTGGTGGCCCTCAACTACGTACCCTCAGACATAGAGTTGAAATATTAAGAGTTTTGCTGGTTTCTTTGACTAGGGGCTGGGATACGTAGATGACTCATTACAAGCCAAATACTGCTGAGTCTACAGTATACAATATGAATGTACGCAAGAATCGAATGGTCGAAGGTTCCTATCACTCGGCAATTAAGAATTTTTGAATGTAACGTAGAAATTTATAAATGAAAGATTACAGTTAAATAATATCAGTAGGTACTATTTTTAACAACTTTAAATGATGAGTACGATATCAGAAGTACCTTTAAGAATGCCATTTATTTCTGCAAAACACTTATTGGTGCCGATAGTCCAGCAATTAAATAAAATATAAGTTGAATGACAGGGAAACAATAGATTTATACTTCACGTAATTAGTTATGAACAACAACAATGCTCGCAAGATATTCAGTTCAAAATGTATACTACGTGTTCACTGCAGAAGCCACGGAAATCTCACAAGTGCACAAGTCGTCACTACGAAATATTCCTATCTCCCGCCACCACGCACAAACTGCTCAGCACTCTCCAAGTCTTTCCTGCAATCGTCCATCGCGCCTTCCTGTCCAGCACTCCCTTGTGTCCTGTGCGACCCGATGCGCCTCCCCCACTCCCATCCAGTCTCCCATCGTAGTAACGAGCGCTGTGATTGGCTAGAGCTTCCACCATGTCTCCAAGCCAACGCACACTCACAAACATATTTAAACACACACGAAATGCTGGATTTACATTTAATTAACTTAAAATTAAATAAATATCCTCAGGCTGGACCATAAACACGCACTAACACACATTATGAAATACATAAACAAATCAAATAAATATATATCGAAAGAATAGAAACAAACGTAGGCCAGTAGCCTAATGTATCTGTGCTTTCTAAGCACAGCAAATATTTGACCAATTTTTTCATGAATAGTATATATCGGATATAAACAAAGACATCGACGAATAAACACATTTATAAGCAAGCTACTACCGTTTTTCGTGTAACTGTGGAGTACTTATGGCCTGACGTGACCACTAGTAATCGGCCACTTTGACCTCCAATAAATCATGTACTATTCAAGTTACATGCCTGTAACTCATACCAATTTAGGTTTACGCTAATAGATTTCTAAAGACACATTAATCGACAAAATCGGATGAACTGTTTAGATTTTGAAAATTCATTGCCTGGTGTTACTTGTATAATTTATAGTCAGATACTAAACTTTAAACTAGTAAATATATTGAAAATCTGATAACACCAACAGAATCGTCGTGCAAATAATAGTATCTACATGTTTCTTCTTAAGGTATCATGATTCCTCTGGCTATTATTAATTTCTACATGAACTGTAAAATGTCTGCCATTATGGTTTCTCAAAGTCCGCCATCTTTGGCACTCCTGGCATACAAATCTTCATCAACACAAAGCCCATTCCTTGACAACGCGTCAACATGGAATTCCCATCCACATGGTCAGCCTAGACCACGTGCTAGGGGTTCCAATCTCGCTCCAATTAATGTTCGGCACCATGCAGTTGTTGACGAGCCTCAATTTGCCAAGTGGCCCATGTGGCCACGCCAACTCCGAACTTAGAATATTTTCAGGGCGCCACAACTTTCCTGTTACCTCAGAACTGGAACACAAGACTAAGATGCTATCAATCAGTGGTAGCAGAAACATTTAAACTAGCGAGATTTGGGGGGGGGGTCCTGAAAAGGTTAAAGGAGAGTTCTAATATAAATACTGGGACCTAGAAGTAATAGTAATGTTGGAGACAATTTAAGATCAAAGGGACTTCTATCTGAAAGTGAAAAACTGATTGATGTAATGAGGAAAAGATGATTACAGTTTTGTAGAAACAGATACTGACTGGATAAAAACAAACTAACCCATAAGATCTTCAACCACATAGTTTACCGAAATTGATAAATATATGAAAAAAATTGAATTAGAATTGACATATTAGATAACAGGAAGCATTTTAGGAAATCAACACAAAAGCCAGGATTTCCAGGAAGATAGAGGTCTGGGAAAGGAAGAAAGTGGGCTGAAGCTTAAATGCAATGGCACTCTCGAAGGATGAATGAAGCCTCAGAACAACAAAAATTAAACACAACCGAAACCAAAGATAATTATCATAACCTACGAAGGTTTATCCGAATAAATAAATAAATAAGTCAAGGCTAAGAAGACCAAAAAGCACAAAATCCCAACCATTTGAAATCAAGACAGGTGTGCGACAGGGCGATGGATTATCACCAATACTATTTAGTTGTGTCCTGGACATGATTGTGAGAATTTGGAATTCTGAACTTGAAAATCAAAGCGTTAGTCCAATCAGTCTAGGAAGAAAATCGAGAGGAATCAAAGCCAACTGCTTGGCTTTCGCTGATGATTTTGCAATACATTCAGAGAATTTAGAAGTAGTGGCCATACAGATGAACTTACTAGGAAGCATCTCGGAAAAGGAGGCCAAATTCATGACAAGTGACAAACATGGACCACAATTCCTTGAAACAGAGGCTGGATGAATTGAGAGGGTAAAAATTTGAAATACCTCGGTGAAGCCATACAAGAGAACGAACTGAATAAAGCTGCTTTGGGGGACCAGGTCTCAAAAATGGAGAGAGCTTGTGGATTAACTAAAAACATTTACAACAAAAAGTGCATCTCTTGGAATTCCAAAATTAAACAGTACAATGCTGTGGTAAAAACAGAGTATCTGCATGCCAGCAAATGCCTCTCAATGAATTAAAAGTTGGAAAAGCTGGAGATACTAGAAAGAAGAATATTACGAAAAGTCATGGGTTCTATGCAAGTTGAAACTGTTTGGAAACTTTGGACCAACAATGAAATCTACAAAAAGGTAGAAAGCTCTTGGAGACCATGAAAAAGAGGAGGTTGTCATTTCTAGGACACCTGCACAGAAAGGACAAAACCAGTCTAACCAAAAGGATATTCGACTACCTGTGGAAAAAGAAGACAACAACGACATGGATTAAGGAAGCTCATAAAGATATGGAAATGTTCAACATTCAGGAATTTCGGATGTTAAATAGGGACACATTTCGGATCATGATACAAAATTTGGAAGTATTTTAAGTCGAAATAATTAAGAAGACTGGAAGAGCCTGGACGGATGAACATAAGCAACAGCCCAGTGTCCATATGAAGGAACACTTTGAGAAAGAGGAAACTTCAGACAAAGAAGAAATGTGATTCTTGAGTTTCTCCCAGCGTATTTGATAATCAAAATATCCACGGGTGTACTGCCAGTCCACCGTGTCCAACGGGCACAATATTTCGCCGATCTTTCATGTCGCCATCATCAGGTGAACTGACGGACTGAGCTCCTGTGAACGTGCCGGACGGAGATCCATACGCTAAGGCTGCTCAGAGGGAACTGGGTTCGGTCGCGGCGGCGGCCGATTTAAATACCCTCCGCCCGCGGCGCGCTCCCTCCGCCGTCCGCGCCCCGCGCCACGGTCGCGCGGTGAAACAGATTGCGACGGCGTCTGAGATGAGGTCGGTGTGATGGCTCTGTCCGCCGTGGTCGTCACAACTATACGTTTGCTCGATTTACTCTTGATTAACCCAATCGCTGGTTCCCAAGCCTTGCTAAGATAATGGCCACAGTCACGGTTTATGAAGTCGTCATTGGTGCGAATTTCGATGGACTCTAACAACGCTGTCCCAGTATCTCGACGTCTGTACCAGAATCCTCGTGCGTTCATACTCCATAGCGTGATTTTCCGACAAACAATGTTCAGCGACCGCCGACTTGCTCGGGTACATCAGTCGAGTGTGCCTCTGGTGTTCACGGCATCGATCCTCGACGGTACGCATAGTCTGACCAATATACGACTTGCCACATTGACATGGAATCTGGTAGACGCCGGCCTTCCTCAAACCGAGGTCATGTTTGGCGCTCCCCGCTAGTGCACGAGTTTTATTCGATTGGATTAATCAAGAGTAAATCGAGCAAACGTATAGTTGTGACGACCACGGCGGACAGAGCCATCACACCGACCTCATCTCAAACGCCGTCGCAATCTATTTCGCAGCGCGACCGTGGCGCGGGGCGCGGACGGCGGAGGGAGCGCGCCGCGGGCGGAGGGTATTTAAATCGGCCGCCACCGCGACCGAACCCAGTTCCCTCTGAGCAGCTTTAGCGTACGGATCTCCGTCCGGCACGTTCACAGGAGCTCAGTCCGTCATTTCACCTGATGATGGCGACATGTATGATCGCCGAAATATTGTGCCCGTTGGACACTGTAGACCGGCAATACACCCGTGGATATTCTGATTAAAGAAGAAATGAAATTGTAGTGTGATCCTAAGTGGTCCATTCGCAAAAAAAGTGAGAAATAAGTTAATTACCGATATTGGCCACCAATGACACCCTCCCCCCCCCCTCCACCAATGTCAACATCAAAATTTTGTTCCCATGTTCCCGAGAAACCTCGATTTTGACGTCCTGTTCGTTCCCACCTCTCCATTGACAGCCTGAGTGAATGCCATCGTTTGAAACGTGTTTTGAAATGTTTTCACATTCTATTCCCTTCTGTTCTCTTTCGTCAAGTGTGAAGTCTTGAATCTAAATCAGAACCATTTTTTCTGTAATACTTCTACTTTGTATGAGATTTATTCAAGACAATAGGATGTGTAACACGAAAGATGAAATTGTTCATTCTTGTGTTACATGTAAGTCTAGCTCATGATAGCAGTAGTATAAATACTTTAATCCCTTTTTACAAGGTTTAAGGTGAGTTTGGGTTCCATGACGTCATCATTCGATCTCCGGGGCCCACGAAAAAACTGGCCTCACAACCAACTTTTGACATCACACTAGTCGGCTTGTCCGCCACACTTTGCGAGCACTCGTCTCCATGCAGGGCCCACTTGAAATCAGTGTGTAATTGAAATGGCACCCGCTAAAGATCTTAGCTTTATCGAGAGCTTGCATGCCTTTAATCTCGCAGTCAAGAATTACTAAATTCGTCTGAAATAGTTACTCGCTCCCAGATAGAAACAGCTGCTGGCACTCGTAAGGCTGGGTCCACAAACTCAACTAATGTGGCGCCACAGCTTGAGGCTTTCTGTAGTGGCATTGTGAGCTGTCATTGACACAGTATGCTGCAAATTCTACGTAGTCGCACAGCTTTCAATATGGCATCCGCTGAATTCATATGGGTGGGTATGAATGAGGATAGTGCACATTATGGCATTAGAACTGTCATGAGAGTTAAATACAAGTAGACAAAACCGAATGTTGGATCCAAAAATAGGTTTCACACAGGGATAATTCAGGGGCCATGAACATATTTATTTATAAAAGAAATACCACTTGGAGACGAAAATTATCTGTGCAATGGCAAACTAACCAAAAGGTGGCATGGAAATTTCATCTGCAGACACGCAACTCTTCAAAGAGTTTAGAATTTTATTGTATTCTTTGGTAAAAGGCCAATTCACACTATCCGTCACGGCACCATCACATCACCGCACCATCATGTCAAGAAGTATACTCACTCTCCATCACGTCACTTCTCCTCAAGTCAATTCAAGTCACGTGACCTCAACTCGCATTGCTTTCCTCAACAGTTCTTTCCGTGTGTGATTTTCAAGTGTTTTTACGCGGGAAGTGCACATACACAACGTGGTAGCTTATTTACATGGATGGTGGAGCCCAGATCTGTACGAAAGTGACATTTATTGGACTCTATAATTGTTTGCAACTTGCAGGGATAACTTGTATTTTAGAGAAGGAAACAGAATCGAAAAACAACACAGAAAGTACTTCAGTTCGAAAAACGTTTTTTAAGATGGTACAAAAGTGCAATTTCACACACAACAGAAGGAGCTTGAGGAAGTGGAACCTGCATTTTACTTTTTAGAAAGACGAAGCATCAGTTTTTTTCTCATTTGTTACGTCAAACTGAAATGGCATCCGTCCATCCTTGAGAGATGATGGTGTAGCATGCTTGGTTCACAGTCTGCAGCGTCTGCTGTGGCTAAAAAGTCCCACTCGAGAGTGGCAGTCCCTACTGCAGTTTGGACATGTGAAATTTGAGGGACTTCGAACAGAAGCCGCTCTGTCTCTTCACTTTGTCCTCTTCCTGATTTGTTCCCATGTGCGTTCGTCCTCTGAGAGCTTGACGCCATTGTGCACAGTTACTCGTCACTTGACACGGTCATCTGCAATGCTTTCCCAGCGACTTGGATTGATTCTGGTCTTGGTCAGGTCTCTCTTGCAGACATCCTTGAAACGAAGATGCGGTCGTCCCACTGGCCTCACACCTTCCTGAAGTTCGCCGTACAGCAGCTGTTTCGGTATCCATTCAGGATCCATGCACCTGACATGTCCCAAGCATCTTAGATGTCGATGACTCAGGAGTGCAAAGATGCTGCTTGTGCTTGCACGATGAAAGACTTCGGTGTTGGGTACTCTATCTCTCCAAGAGATCTGAAGGATCTTCCGGAGACAGTGGAGATGGAAGCTGTTAGGTCGAGATTCATGCCTAGAAATAGTTGTCCATGTCTCACAGCTATAGAGAAGGGTGCTTATAACACAAGCGTTGTAGACTTTTAATTTAGTTTTTGTGGTAAGCAGTCCGTTGTTATATACTCTGTTTTTCAATCTAGCCATGACAGATGATGCCTTTGCGATTCTGTTAGTAAGTTCAGTGTCCATGGACAAGTTGCTACATATTGTGGATCCCAAGTAGGTAAAGTCATCAACTATCTGGAGAGGAGAGATGCTAATGGATGGAAGGTTGGTAGTGCTCTGCGCCATGATCTTAGTCTTTTGAAGGCTGATGAGTAGACCAATCTTTTCACAGGCATTTGATAATTTGTTGATTATATACTGCAGCTCATCTTCTGTGTTCGCTACTAGAGCTGCGTCGTCTGCATATAACAACTCATGGATAAGAACTGTATTTACTTTGGTCTTGGCCTTGAGGAGAGCAATGTTGAAAAGATTTCCATCAGACCTCGTATATAGATACACTCCCTCCTCACATTCTTCAAAGGCAAATCTGAGCAGAAGGGAGAAGGAAATCCCAAATAATGTAGGAGCTAACACACACCCCTGTTTCACACCGCTATTAACAGGGAATGCTTCTGATGTTTTACCGATGAAGCAAATTGTTGCTTGTGTTTTCTCATGGAAAGGGACAATTATCTGCAGTAGTTTAGGTGGGCATCCAATCTTCTGCAACAGTTTGAAAAGCCCATGTCTGCTCACTAAATCAGATGCTTTAACAAGGCCAATGAAAGCAAAATAAAGTGGCCCCTGCTGCTCACGACATTTCTCTTGTAGCTGTCTTAAGGAGAAGATTATATCTAAGGTTGATCGGCCGGGCCTGAAGCCACACTGAGATTCTGGGTAGATTCTGGAAGCTAAGATCTGTAATCGCATTAGGATGACTCTTGCATAAGCTTTCCCGGCTACACTTAGTAATGAAATGCCTCGGTAATTGTTACAGTCACTTCTGTTCCCTTTCTGTTTATATAGAGTAACTATCCTCGAATTCCGCATACTCATTGGGGCATAACCTTTTTCCCAGCTGGTTGTGATAAGTGAATATAAATGTTTGAGATGAACAGACTTGTTATACTTAATAACCTCTTCAGGGATCCCATCTTCACTTGGGGCCTTTCCGTTAGCAAGAGAATCTATTTCTCTACTAAGTTCTTCCATAGTAGGTATTGCATCTATTTCTTCCATAACTGGCATTTGTTTGATGGCGTCACATGCGTCCTTGCTAACTTCATTCTCGGCTGCATACAACTCGAGGTAGTGCTCAACCCAGCGTTCCATTTGTTTGGCTTCATCAGTATGATTTCACCGGTCTTGGACTTCAGAGGAGCTGTTTTTCTGACAGTTGGTCCAATTGCTTTCTTAATACCATCGTACATTGCCTTAGCATTCCCAGAGTCGGCCGCTTTCTGTATACCTGCACATAAATTCAGGCAGTAGTTATTTGCGCATCTCCTGGATGTTTGCTGTGCCCCGTTCTTTGCTACACCCAGAACTACTAACAGGATCGAAACGCTACACGCTGCCATCACATTCTGAGAAAAATTGATTTGGTTGCTAGTCCTGTGCAAATTTTTGTGCAATGATCATATCGCCTCAATGCCTTTCCCTTCAAGAAATAAAGGATTTTCTTGAGATGTTGTACTTGGCTTTCAATAGTTCAAGTCCCTTTTCTGTAGTGGGGTAGCTAATGAAAGAACATAAATATTGACCATTAATGCTTGCAAAACTATTTCACACACAATTCAAAGAGCTACTTAACAATAAATAGGCTTGCTTCAGTTACCTATTTAAACAAACGACTTGCAATGTCTGAAGGTTTCAGTACGTTTCTTTATGTGACAGAATGGTTGACATACAAATAAATTCCACCTACTAATCAGTCTGATTCTATGCACAGTGCTTTTTTCAGTTCAAGTTGCTGCCATGTTGCAATCCATTTCATAGTGAAATATTAATTACGATACCAGATTCTATAAATATCCACTCTATAAAAGTAGTAGAGGGCAAGTAATTTAGTACACTCATGTCATACAATTCAGACTGCTGTCTCACTGCTTCAGTTAATCTGTAGTAATTTATTAAAAATTTTAACAAAACAAATAACAAACTGAAAAAATTTGTAGCTAATAACAAACAACCGATGTCAACCATGAAGAAATGAAATATGGAGATCAGCGGGAGGCCGTGTATCGGAAGGAATCGAGCTTGTGGGTAACATGGTCAGCTACGAATGGATTATGTCAGCCGTCAGAACTTTTCTCCAGAGAAACCTTGACTGTGCCGTGACGTGACGAGTTGGCCAGTATGGATGCTGCCAGTTGCAGAATGTTTTGACGGGACTGGACGTGACGTGGCGGCCAGTGTGAACTGGCTTATAGGCATTTCGAATAATTAACTTTGAGGCTAACAGCTGCCACATCACACTTGGGAGCTATTTCCTGCATATAATCCACAGTTTATACAATGATTTATCTCACATATCACGAAGACGACTCCCTACATGAAACATAGTTTGCTATTCTTGTAGTTTCAGAAGCTGTGAAAATGTACCTCTCGACCACTATCTTCATTTTTTGGTAATAAAATTAAAACACATTGATATCGAATAGACAAAGCAGCAATTACTCCATGATAACTGCGACAGCTTGCTCGTGTTTCGAAACACTGCCACCAGGGAGCAGCGATGGAATGAAAGTGGCGCCACAAAGGAGAATAGTGATGGGCTAAACTGCGATTTTCCGATATCAATGATTTCTGTGAATGCTACTTTTCAGTATCTGTTATTCTTAACTGTGATTTGTCGCAGTTAAGAGTCGCAGTTAAGGAACATAGGTCGTGTATCCCTCCGCCACTGCTATTTCTGCGATTTCTACTACTTCCGCGATTTCTGCTACTTCTGCGATTTCTGTGACTTCTGCTACTTCTGCGATTTCTGTGATTTCTGCGACTTACCACCGTATGAAAAAGTTACCTCTGTCAACACAGAAAATTGCATCTCAACAAACCTGTCATTGGCAAGTATGTTTTACGTTTTTTCTTCCGTTGGCTTTAATTTTGTATTAAAGAAACAACTGTGAAAATATTAATAGTGTAATTAATATGTAAGTAGCCGTACAGTACCGTAATAGTTCGTATTTAGAAAATGAATTCTAACATACTGTTATGTTCACAGGTACCTGAACTACATTTCAGTCACTCGGTAAAGCGATAACTCAAAATATTATTGTCAACAGATCTGAAGAAATTGCCACTGCGTCTTTAGACCGTTTTCGTCAGACGAGAGGTTAGTTTCTAAGCGTTTCGATGGACTTAATTACTTCAGTGAGATCGTTCTTGCAAATGTGATATTCATTATAGCAAATATTAGCAATCTACTCTGTCAATTATATTGCTAGTAATTAATGACAGCAAAAATTGTTTAATAATCCTTGTGTTTTTGCAGACACAGTCCTGACTCTGATTACTGGTTGCTGTACGTATCTATCCACATCATGGCTGTTGAGAGAAACTCGTGAAGATTCAAGATAGCTCTTAGCGGATTTGCAGTTTAAAAGTGAAATAATTGTGAAATAAGTGTGTGA
Organism: Schistocerca piceifrons; assembly: GCF_021461385.2. Classification (NCBI taxonomy): domain Eukaryota; kingdom Metazoa; phylum Arthropoda; class Insecta; order Orthoptera; family Acrididae; genus Schistocerca; species Schistocerca piceifrons. Next base: position 313,622,317 of record NC_060139.1, on the reverse strand, counting down.
ATGATTAAACTGTGTTTTATTGAAGTTGTTGTGCGATTTTAAAGGAATAATAAATGTCAAATACAGTGAGTGAATAATAAAAATCTCATTTTCCACATGTTTGAGCTGTCCTATACCCATAATTTTCCGCCACTTACTTATTGGTAAACACTTGTTGGAGAGTGACACGCCGCCCCCCCCCCCCTTTCTCCACAATCTTGGTGTGACACTGACCTGTAACATATCCCAAAGTCTACAATATGCATTTTGAGGCTGTTGATATGAAATTGGGAAGTACAGAGCTTCCAGTTAAAACAGGAACAGCTTAAGTGCATTACTTGAAAGTAACACAGGATTGGATTGGATTGTTAGGGGGAAGAGACCAAACTGCGAGGTCATCGGTCTCATCGGACTAGGGAAGGATGGGGAAGGAAGTCGGCCGTGCCCTTTCAAAGGAACCATCCCAGCATTTGCCTGGAGCGATTTAGGGAAATCACGGAAAACCTAAATCAGGATGGCCGGACGCGGGATTGAACCGTCGTCCTCCCGAATGCGAGTCTAGTGTGCTACCACTGCGCCACCTCGCTCGGTAGTAACACAGGAAAAGCTTACTTATGTAGGTGGTAGTAGTGTCGGCAAAAAGTTCTTGTGTGTGAAGTTGCCATGTAGAACACCAGGTGTAAAACTTTTCCCCCGAGTCTTGAACTGTGTCGGAACAAAAGTGAGTCATTCATATGACTGTTTTCATTTCTCTACACTTATACAGATGTCTGAGTTCTGCTGTGTTAACATTGCAAAGTCCTGTAGGCATGTGGAGTATTAACCAAAACTGTCATATTGGAAGCAGAATCAAACACATTTGTTACGTTACTTGATATTTTCAGGAGAAAAAGGCAATGTTGCTTCTAATTAATATAATACATTCAGTCACAGCAGTATTTGACCAACCATAACTAATGCTGAATGTGCATGTCGTCATATAATATAAAGGGCTTATTTCAATAGTGGTACAAGTCCATTACCTCCACTTTTCTGTCTATAATGCTTCTGAAATTAGTGATCCAAACAAACATAAATAAAGGTTCATCTCTAGCAAGAAGCCATATGCTTCAAATATTTCTGGTATCTCAACTGCAGATTTTTCAGCGCTCATTTAACTTTACGACTCTGTATCTCAAAATGAACAAAAATGGACTTGTACCACTATTGAAATAAGCCCTCCATATGCACACACAGCACATCGATCTCGTGAGGCACAAGGCTCTCATAACGAAGTACGTACGTCGGTCAACAGATGACACTAGGAAAAGTATGTTAACTGCGCTTTTTAGTTGCTACTTGCGACTCTTAGTTGCGATTTGTCACAGAAATCGCAGTTTGACTCGATAGCGAATAGCGTAGTATGAACTTTGCTCAACTGATGGCAGTGCTAACTGCGCTTTTTAGTGGCTACTTGCGACTCTTAGCTGCGACTTGTCACGGAAATCGCAGTTGGACTCCATAGCGTACGGCAGAGATGGACGTAGTACGAACTTTGGCCAACAGATGCCACTGTTAACCGCGCTTTTTAGTTGCTACTTGCGACTCTTAGTTGCGACTTGTCACTGAAATCGCAGAAAGCAGTTCTAAATTCGACCAATAGATGGCTCACGTCTTTGAATGTGAAATAACACTTGCGACTGCTAACTGTAACTGAAATCGCAGTTAGATTCTGTAAAGTTGCTACTGTGATATCTGTGACTTCTCAGTCACTGTGATTTCTAACAGATACGCGATTTCCTGGCCACCACTAAAGGAGAACGAAGTTGAGCTTTTTGTGGTATGACAAAAGTTGTGTCTCTTAAGTTGCGCCACTAAAAACTGAGAGTTCTCCCACGCAACTGCAGTGTGCCATTAGCTGTTGTGGCACTTTCGTTGCATGTGTGATCTCGGCTATAAGACATGCGGTGTCAAATGCTGTGACGTCCGCGCCACGGTCTGTCTTTGTCGCTCCCCCCAGCGAGATATCTCCGATTGACGGATACGACCTGGTCTACAAGGCAGCGCATTTGGAAGTACAAGTGCAGAGATGATGAGATCATTTATTTGTAGGTTTGTGTAGAATAGAATCTTTGCTGACATTTGTTAGCGGGAATATGAATCAATGTTTATGAAATACTGAAATAGTCTAGACAGTATAAGACTGGTGGGGAAACAGTTGTCATAATGGCGGAAGATGGCGACCAGGTAAATAGTTATTGAAGGACTATGAAATTTTTTTGTTATCTTGTTATCAATAGTACCTTTATATTTGAGGTTATGAATGTGCAAACAAGTGGATTGTTTTTATTTAAGCTCAGCTGCTACTTTTATTTGACACTGCTGGATCAAGGTATTTACCGTTTCAGTTAATATGAAATACACGATTAGCGTCAGCATATAGTATTCTTCCTCAGTTACTCCGCCGACATGTAGCCGGCGCATGACCGCACGTTTGTGTTGTTCCCTATTTTCACTTTCTAGCTCGTATTTGACATGAATACTGTGACATTATCCCTGATCTAACATTTAATGTTTTAAGAATTTTAACTTTATATAGTTATTTTGCCACAGCTAGACTGCTGTTTTGCACTGGGACCCATCATTGACACTGCATATATTTTTAAATAATCCTTTCACCGGCATGATTTGATTTCCTTTGGCTCACGTAGTCGAAATTATACTCGTTTTTTTGATGCTATACACGAATTAGTACTACTTTATATAAATAGTGTTCATGTTTCCTCATCTGGCATTACTTCTGAAATGCCATTGTCATAAACTATATGTTTCTGATTTGCTCTTGATCTGTAAAAATATTTAAAGAAGTATTCCCTCTGTTAATTACTGTGCCATTTCTTGTCTTAACTGACAAAATCTGATGCCTACTCAGTGTGATAATGTGTGAGGTGATGCAGTGGTAAGACACTAAACTTCTATTTGAACTGACAACAGCTCAAATACCCTTTCAGTCGTCATGATTTTCCTAAATCATTTAAGGCAAATTGTGGTGGTTCTGCTGAAAATTACAGGACCAATTTTCTTACCCTTCACCAATCAGAGTTTCCAATAACCTAATTAATTTTAAACACTGTCTTTCTTCTTCCTAAAATGGCAAGGAACAGTTAGTATGAGTTATCACTTTGTCTAGAATTAACAGATTTTGAGAACGCTTTTGACTTTTTTGCAGCAAGATATATAAAATGGCATTTGAGAAATGAACCATTGTAGCTATGATTTGTTACTGTACTGTAAAATACACAGTTGAAAGCTATAGCCTCTATTTAACTGCAGTAACTTAAATTAAACTTCTAGGCAATGAAATTATGTACATGAAAACTATTCTCAGCAGTCCTAAAGCAAGTTGTTAGATTCTTCATTCGTGAATGCTGAGGAGGAGACTTCCCATACAAACAATTTAATGCTTTGAAAACTACTGATGTCACTTCGTATCCTAATACATGCATTTGCTGTATGCCACTCATACTGAACACCATGATGGCTAAATACCTACACCATACCTAAACGAAATTCTCTGTATGTGCTCCAAAGTGCATGCCACAGACAAGCACAGCTGAATGATGCTGCTGGCTAAAGTGCCACGAGGTACACAGTCCATTACTACTGTGCATTGCCCCACCACCAACATTCTTACCTGTACGTCACTAGCAGCTGTATGCTGTCATTGATTGCGATGGCAACTTTATATTTCAGATTATTGGTAGTTATTCCTGCTTATCTATCACTTGAGATTTGTTCTAGTAACTAAAAGGAACTGGAGACAGTGGCCAGTTTTATACTTGCAGTTGATACATCATCCTTTCTGTGTTCTTTTCTGGATGGCTTGCATTCAGTCCACTCTTTTGTGGATCTTGGAGCAAGTTTGAATGTTAGATGAGGACTTGTATTTTAATCTTCTAAGTGCAAATAGATCTGTCTCTTCTTACTCCTATGCACTAATTTACCTTTGCTTGTCAATGCTTTGTGTCCTCTTGCTTCCTAAAATACGCTTTTCCGCCAGTGAAATTTCATCATGGTTTAGGTCCCATTCTAAGTGATGAAATAACAGTATCAATACATTTCGTCTACCTGCTTGTTACTTTTAGGTTCCGGCTATTACTGTTAAGGAGCCTCTGGATCTAGTTCGCCTAAGCTTGGATGAAAGAATTTATGTCAAGATGAGGAATGAACGAGAGCTTAGAGGAAGGCTTCATGTAAGTAGAAGCATGAATTAGATGGAATATTGAGATTGACTTTTTATTTAGTTGGCGTAGTTCTATAAACTCTGATGTTTGAGGCTCACCACTATTTCATTTAAGCCATTTATTTATTGCATTGGTTTTATTTAAATGAGACTGTATAGATTCCAGAACAATATTTGTGTAGTAGTAGTAGAAGTAGTAGTAGTATATAGTCTCAGAGGAAGTATTGACTCAGAGTAATACTAAAACGTTAGGATGAATGAAAACCCACTTAATGACTGAGGTACTGGTTAGTTAAAAACAAACTAACTCTTATTAGGGAGAAATGCAGTTCAAATCCACATTTGGCCATCTAGATTTAGGTTGCCTGTGGTTTCACTGAATTGTTTAGGTTAAATGTTGACATGGGTATTTTGAAAAGTAAATGGTTAGTTTCCTCCATGAAGCTGAGATTATGTTCTGTACTAATTTTGTAGTTCAGATATTAAAACCTAATATTACTTTTAAATACAAGGCTTTGTCCATCTTGGACAACACAATTAGCTGATTCTTTTGCGTTATGCCAGCAGCCTAATTGTTTTAAGCCAGAAACAAACCTTGGTCCTGTTCATCATTGTAATCACTGACGTGTTCCTTGTGTTTCTTGTTATAACCTTTTATTTCCTTAAGTTATATATATGCTGGTGACATATTCTACGACATTGTCATTGATGTAGATGACTGACTAAATGCAATTTATGTTAAAAAGGACAAGCTGTTCTCCCTCCATCCTTTATTTAAAATTGCAATCCAGCTGCTGTATGGTCCAGTTCGTGCTTAGAGCTGAGCAAGTATTAAGGAAAAAGAGAAATTCATAAGACGAGAAGTAGTAGTGAGAGATGGCATACAAGCTAATTCATTACCTTCATCTATGCTGGGAATGTCCTATAACACAATCAGAATAATCCAAATTTGGTTGCCTCACTTTACTCAAAGTAGTATGACTAGGAAGTAGGATGTAACCCTTGGTCTAGGGGTAGCATCTTTGATTAGAAATCAAAACATCCTGGGTTTGGACCGGGCTGCTGCTTCAAGTTTGAATAAAAATGTCCAGAATATTGGCCAAAGACTTCCGGCATAAGAAATCACATGCATCTACCAACAGCGTGTAGTCAAAGAGGGCGGAGGAGTGTGCTGAGTTTCTGGGCACTCTCTTGCCCTTGGAGTGGTAATCTGTCCTTAAAAGACAGAAGAATTAGAATGATCAACAGCATGAGGATCCAGAAGACAATGTAAAACCACTGCATTAAAGACACATTATGTGTATCCACAGAACATGTAGACTGTAATTGAAAAAGTGTCATGACAATCTCTCCATTGGGAAAAGATTCCAGACTAGCTCCCATTCAGATCTCCAGGAGGGGACCACTAATGGGGAGATGACCATGAGAATAAGACTGAGTAACCAATGAAAGTATAACATTCTACCAACTGGGACGTGGCTTGTTAGACGTTTGAAAGTGGTAGGGAAGCTAAAAAACATGAAAAGGGAAATGCTAAAGCTCAATCTAGTTACAGTGGTGGTCAGTGAAGTGAAAAAAGAAGACAAGGATTTCTAGTCGGAGGAGAATAGGGTAGTATCAACAGCAGCACAAAATTGCATAGTGCTAGTAAGATTCCTTATGAATAGGAAGGCAGGGCAGAGTGTTACTGTGAATAGTACACTGATAGGGCTAGTCTCATCAGAATTTACAGCAAACAAACACTGACAACAGTAGTTCAGGTGTACATGCTGATGTCACAAGCAAAAGATGAAGAGACAGAGAAAGTATATGAGGATACTGAACAGGTAATTCAGTGCGCAAAGGGGGATGAAAATCTAAAAGTCATGAGGAACTGGATTGTGGTTGTAGACAAAGGAAAAGAAGAAAGGGTTGTGGAAGAATATGGACTTGGTAATAGGAATGAGAGAGGAGAAAGACTAATAGAGTTCTACAATAAGTTTCAGATGGTAATAGTGAATACTCTGTTCCAGAATCACAAGATGAGGAGGTATTCATTAAAAAGGCCGGGAAATACAGGAGGATTTCCATTAGATTGCATCATGATCACGTCGAGATTCCAAAATCAGATATCGGACTGCAAGACGTACCCAGGGGCAGGTATAGACTCTGATCAAAATTTGATGTCGATGAAGAGTAGGCTGAAGTTTAAGAGACTAGTCAAGAAGAATCAATGCGAAGTTCTCTGAGGCTATAGATACTGTAATAATGAATAGCTCAGTAGGCAGGTCAGTTGAATAGGAATGGACATCTCTGAAAAGGGCAATCACCAAACTTGGAGAGAGAAACGTAGCTATAAGGAAAGTAACTGCAAAGAAATGATGGATAGCAGAAGAAATACTTCAGTTGATCAATGAAAGAAGGAAGTACAAAAATGTTCAGGGAAATTCAAGAGTACAGAAATACAACTCATCTGGTAATCAAATAGGAAGTGCAGGGAAGCTAAAGTAAAATGGCTACATGAAAAATGTGAAGAAATCGAAAAAGAAATGATTGTCATAAGGACTGAATCGGCATATAGGAAAGTCAAAATAACTTCTGATGAAATTAAAAGAAAGGGCAGTAACATTAAGGGTGCAATGAGAATTCCACTGTTAAATGCAGAGTAGAAAGCAGACAGGCATAAAGAGTACAGGGAGAGCCACTATGAGGGTGAAGACTTGACTCATGTGATAGAAGAAGAAACATGAATCAATATAGAAGAGGTAGGGGATCCAGTATTAGAATCAGAATTTAAAAGAACTTTGGGAGACTTAAAATCTAATAAGGCACAAGGGGTAGATAACATTCCTTCAGAATTTCTAAAACTATTGGGGAAGTGGCAGCAAAATGATTATTCACGTTGGTGTGAGACTGGTGGTATACCATCAGACCTTCAGAAAAAGTCACCCCCACAATTCCCAAGACTGCAAGAGCTGACAAGTGTGAAAATTATAGTACAGTAAGCTTAACAGCTCCTGCATCTGAGTTGTTGACAAGAATAATACAAACAAAAATGGAAAAGAAAATTGAGGATCTGTTAAATGACGATTATTTTGGTTTTAGGAAAGTAAAGGCTTCAGAGAGACAGTTCTGAAGTTGCGGTTGATAATGGTAGAAGACTGAAGAAAAATCAAGTCACTATCATAGGATTTGTTGACCTGGAGAAAGCATTGGACAATGTAAAACGGCGCAAAATGTTCAGAATCCTGAGAAAAATTGGGTTAAGCTGTAGGGAAAGATGGCTAATACGCAATTTGTACAAGAACCAAGAGGGGACAATAAGACTGGAAGATCAAGAACGAAGTGCATGGATTAAAAAGGGTGAGATGTAGCCTCTGGCTCCTGCTGTTCCATCCATATGTCAAAGAAGCAATGATGGAAATAAAAGAAAGAGTTTGATTGAAATTCAAGATGAAGGGATATCAGTGTTTTGATTTGCTGATGACATTGCTATCCTCAGTGAAAACAAACAGGATTTGTTGAATGGAATAAATGATCTAATGAGTACAGAATATGGACTGAGAGTGAATAAAAGACGAACGTAATGAGAAGTAGAAGAAATGACAACAGTGACAAATTTAATATAATAATGGGTGATTATGAAGTAGATGAAGTTAAGGATTTCTGCTACCTGTACAGAAAAATAATCCACGACAGACGGAGCAAGGAGGGTGTAAAAAGCAGATTAGCAAAGGCAAAAAGGGCATTCCTAGTGAAGGGAAGTCTACTGGTATCAAACATAGATTTTAATTTGATGAAGAAATTTCTGAGAATGTATGTTAGGAGCACAGCATTGTATGGCAGTGAGATATGGACTGGGACAAATGGAATGGGAGAGAATCGAAGCAGTTGAGATGTGGTGCTACAGAAGAGTGTTGAAGATTGGGTGGACTGATGAGGTAAGGAATGAGAGGGGTCTCGCTAGAATTGAAAAAGTAATGTGTGGAAAACACTGACAAGAAGAAGAGACAGAATGATGGGACATCTGTTAAGATATCAAGTAATAACTTTCATGGTACTGAGGGGCTGTTGAGAATAAAATCTGTAGAGGAAGACAGAGATTGAGATACATCCAGCAAATAATTGAGGGCATAGGTTGCAAGTTCTCTGAGGTGAAAACATTATCACAGGAGGGGAATTCGTGGTGGACCACATCAAACCAGTCAGAAGACTGATAACTCAAAAAAGAACTGGCAAATACAAAGATAACCTCATGGCCATAGATCACTTTTACAAAGTTATTGGAAATGTTTTGGTAATACAATTTAAGAGCAACAAAATACATACATACAGGTAGTCGTCCGTGTTGTTATAGTAGAAACCACCCCAGCATTTGCTAGAAGTAATCTAGGGTAATCAGGGGAAACCTAAATCATGATGACCAGATGAAAATGGAGCCTCTACCCACCCAGTTTGTTTAAAGCAGAGCTATCTTATTCAGTGTATTCCTAGTGTACAGTACTGTTTCACATTAAAAGTTATTTAATAATGTAAAAGACTAGTGCTACACTTCATTCATATATCTCACATACACACATACACATTACGTAAGGACCATAACAGTGAGGTGGCCCTTTTTTCCCCCTGCAAATAGGCTCTTTAAGTGCGTGTATAGAGTTTCTTGGGAGCCTGAACAAATTAAGAAGAAAAATAAAACATATCCAACCAGATTAAAACTGTGTGTCCGACCGAGACTCGAACTCAGGACCTATGCCTTTCGCGGGCAAGGTCCTGAGTTCGAGTCTCGGTCGGGCGCACAGTTTTAATCTGCCAGGAAGTTTCATATCAGCGCACACTCCGCTGCAGAGTGAAAATCTCATTCTGGATATCCAACCAGGTACTCTCTTTACAAGTTGTCTAAGTTCCTAGACTCACCAGTTGAAAAATTCTGTTATGTAGTTACATGGTAAGCTGCAGTATTATAATAAAGTTGGATAACAAGTAGTAATGTAAACAGGATTCACTATTTATAGATGTAAGCAAATGTTTACTTTGTAAAATATCAATGTAATAGAATAAATATTAAGCTACGAACAAGAGATAAACAGCAACTACTTGATATAACTGAGGATGAAGCAGATTTTTTCAAAGTAGGAGCTTTCTTGCTAATTTACTTTATTAAATTTAGCTGCCATGAGCATCAATAGCATTGAACAACATAGTATAGTTTGTTGTTCACACAGTGATAGTGCTGCTGTTGGAATGCATGCTGTCAACTTGGTGCCTTCACAGCACTGGGTGGCTATCTTCTTTTTATGACTGACTCCCTGGTGAGTGGCAGGCCCGAGCCTGTGCCAGCTAGCTGCTCAGCTTCGCTGTCCAACACAGAGCTGGCACCCACCATAGTCTTCTGTCGTGCCAGGTAGTGTGGTTTAAACACCATCTATCCTGATGCGTTGTATGCTGCAGCCACAAGGCAGTTGAACAGCAAAGGGCTGCCTCTGTCATACATCAAACAGCATGCTGATGAGATGCAGGTTTGAGCTTGGACCAGCTAGCTGCTCAGCTTGGCTGTTGCTATCCAACACGCAGAGCAGGCACTCACCATTGTATATGGTCATGCCATGTACTGCAGTTTAAAAACCACCTGTCCCAATGTGTTGTATGCTGCAGCCACAAGGTGGCTGAACAGCGAGGGGACACCTCTGTCACCTCTTAAAATGATGCACTACCATGTGTCAGTTACCTGTGGCTGCACCACAGTCACCACCACCAGCTGCTGCCACTGTCAGCATGTGTACGTCACTGAATGGGCAGGCAGCTAACATCAGTACACTGCGCGACCATGGCTGGTTACATCACAGAGGACAAGACCCCTCCCTCCAGCTATGATACTGTCTTTAAACTGTCATGAATAAAGGACTTCCTTAACCAGGGATGTTATACTGATGGTCTGCCGTTCGTATCCAGTCAGTACCATCTCTGCAGCCCACACCTAGATGGGGAAATGGCTCTCTATCATGACTTGCCAACAGCCAGTTCACATGCCCTCTTAGGGGTCACCTCCTGACTTTTAACTTAAATAGTTTTCATGAAATTTTCTTGGAACATTTCTGCAACAAAGAGGCTGTGCTGAATGTTGACATTAGATCTTGCATTGTGTTAAATGTTAAGTTTTGTAGTTCGTTCGTAGAGTTTATGTTAATACATTTAAGAGGGTAGACTCACTGATTTTAATGCCTGTCATTATTTGTGTGTATGTAATGTAAACGAACAAAAAATGTAATAGAGGCATTATTTTAAGGTTTAACTGCAAAGTTAGTGCCACTGTGGATATCCACATCCATGGTCTTTTTACAGAACTAAATGGATGAGCATAGCAGATGGTGCTTCTTGTTTTAGGCAATAGCTGCAATTATGAATGATTGAATAGCTTTAAAAAAAATGTTTAAGAGAATGCCTTTGACATTCTTTGTCAAAGTCATGAAAGCACAAAAAATACTCATTCTTGTATTTTAATTTACATTTTATGTGGCGTTGATGGGTATTATTCCAGACATACTAAGATTCAGTATCTTATGTTGTAAAATAGTTCAGATTTAAATTCATAGAGCTATACATATGTTCCGACTTTTAATGGTGCCAGTCACAGTATCTGGAAGTTCATTCACTGAATCTGTATAACTCAGAAATCTACACCTCTAAATTTGGTAGTGGAAAATTCTTGATGCAATATTAATAAAGGCTACAGGTACCACTCATTGCATAGTAAGGGTGTTGAGTCTTTAGTTATTATTATTATTATTCTTTCTTTCTTTTCTCAGACGTTATGTCTGGTCAAAAATGGAAAGTGACGCGGACCTTGATCAAGCGTGACTTCCTTTTAACTGTACGGTGTATGTTATATTGCATTTAGGAACTTTCGGGTAATTGAACATGTATCAATAATTACGGATTTCTGTAGTTGGGTATACAGGTTTGGATGTAGCTGTATTGCATTGATGTACTGGTGGATATTGTGTGGTATGACTCCTGTAGTTGATAGTATAATTGGTATAATGTCAACTTTATCCTGGTGCCACATGTCCTTGACTTCCTCAGCCAGCTGGAGGTATTTTTTAATTTTTTCTCCTGTTTTCTTTTGTATATTTGTTGTATTGGGTATGGATATTTCAATTAGTTGTGTTAATTTCTTCTTTTTATTGGTGAGTATGATGTCAGGTTTGTTATGTGGTGTTGTTTTATCGGTTGTAATGGTTCTGTTCCAGTATAATTTGTATTCATCATTCTCCAGTACATTTTGTGGTGCATACTTGTATGTGGGAACGTGCTTTTTTATAAGTTTATGTTGTAAGGCAAGCTGTTGATGTATTATTTTTGCTACATTGTCATGTCTTCTGGGGTATTCTGTATTTGCTAGTATTGTACACCCGCTTGTGATGTGATCTACTGTTTCTATTTGTTGTTTGCAAACTCTGCATTTATCTGTTGTGGTATTGGGATCTTTAATAATATGCTTGCTGTAATATCTGGTGTTTATTGTTTGATCCTGTATTGCAATCATGAATCCTTCTGTCTCACTGTATATATTGCCTTTTCTTAGCCATGTGTTGGATGCGTCTTGATCGATGTGTGGCTGTGTTAGATGATACGGGTGCTTGCCATGTAGTGTTTTCTTTTTCCAATTTACTTTCTTCGTATCTGTTGATGTTATGTGATCTAAAGGGTTGTAGAAGTGGTTATGAAATTGCAGTGGTGTAGCCGATGTATTTATATGAGTGATTGCTTTGTGTACTTTGCTAGTTTCTGCTCGCTCTATAAAGAATTTTCTTAAATTGTCTACCTGTCCATAATGGAGGTTTCTTATATCGATGAATCCCCTTCCTCCTTCCTTTCTGCTTAATGTGAATCTTTCAGTTGCTGAATGTATGTGATGTATTCTATATTTGTGGCATTGTGATCGTGTAAGTGTATTGAGTGCTTCTAGGTCTGTGTTACTCCATTTCACTACTCCAAATGAGTAGGTCAATATTGGTATAGCATAAGTATTTATAGCTTTTGTCTTGTTTCTTGCTGTCAATTCTGTTTTCAGTATTTTTGTTAGTCTTTGTGTTTATTTTTCTTTTAGTTCTTCTTTAATATTTGTATTATCTATTCCTATTTTTTGTCTGTATCCTAGATATTTATAGGCATCTGTTTTTTCCATTGCTTCTGTGCAGTCGCTGTGGTTATCCAATATGTAATCTTCTTGTTTAGTGTGTTTTCCCATGACTATGCTATTTTTCTTACATTTGTCTGTTCCAAAAGCCATATTTATATCATTGCTGAATACTTCTGTTATCTTTAGTAATTGGTTGAGTTGTTGATTTGTTGCTGCTAGTAGTTTTAGATCATCCATGTATAGTAGATGTGTGATTTTGTGTGGGTATGTTCCAGTAATATTGTATCCATAATTTGTATTATTTAGCATGTTGGATAGTGGGTTCAGAGCAAGGCAGAACCAGAAAGGACTTAATGAGTCTCCTTGATCTATTCCACGCTTAATCTGTATTGGCTGTGATGTGATATTATTTGAATTTGTTTGGATATTAAGTGTGGTTTTCCAATTTTTCATTACTATGTTTAGGAACTGTATCAATTTAGGATCTACTTTGTATATTTCCAATATTTGTAGTAACCATGAGTGGGGTACACTATCAAAAGCTTTTTGGTAATCAATGTATGCATAGTGTAGCGACCTTTGTTTAGTTTTAGCTTGATATGTCACCTCTGCAACTATTATCAGTTGCTCTTTACATCCTCGTGCTCCTTTGCAACAGCCTTTTTGTTCTTCATTTATAATTTTGTTCTGTGTTGTATGTGTCATTAATTTCTGTGTAATGACTGAAGTTAATATTTTGTATATTGTTGGCAGGCATGTTATGGGGCGATATTTAGCTGGGTTTGCTGTGTCTGCTTGATCTTTAGGTTTCAGATAAGTTATTCCATGTGTAAGTGTATCAGGGAATGTGTATGGGTCTGCAATGTAACTGTTAAATAATTTATGATATGAATTAATAGAGGGAAACATTCCACATGGGAAAAATATACCTAAAAACAAAGATGATGTGACTTACCAAACGAAAGCGCTGGCACGTCGATAGACGCAACAGTTTGTTGCGAAAGCTTGAATTTTGTGTGTATGTTTGTGTTTGTTTGTGTGTCTATCGACGTGCCAGCGCTTTCGTTTGGTAAGTCCATCATCTTTGTTTTTAGGTATGTTAAATAATTTAGTTAGATGTGAATGTGTTGAGGTGAATTTCTTTAGTCAGAAATTTGCTATTTTATCTTTTCCAGGGGCTTTCCAATTGTGAGTAGAATTAATTGCTTGGGTGACTTCATGTTGCAAAATTATCACTTCAGGCATTTGTGGTATCGTCTTGTATGTATCTGTTTCTGCTTGTATCCACCGTGCATGCCTGTTATGTTGTACCGGGTTTGACCATGTGTTGCTCCAGAAGTGTTCCATGTCTGTTATGTTTGGTGGATTGTCTATTTTAATGTGTGTGTTATCTATTGTCTGTTAAAATTTCTTTTGGTTTGTGTTGAATGTTTGGTTTTGTTTCCTTCTATTTTCACTTTTTTTGTATCTTCTAAGTCGTTTGGCCAATGCTTGTAATTTCTGCTTCTTTTCATCTAATTGCTCTATCCCTTCTTGTTGTGAGATTTTACCTAACCTTTTTCGTTTTTTTTCTGACATTTCATTTCTTATAAATTGTGTTAGCTGTCCGATGTCTTTTCTCAGTTTTTCTATTCTGATCTGTAGCCTGTGTTGCCATGCTGGTTTTGTGGGTTTCTTCTGTGTGTTGGTTGGTTCTGATCTCTGCCTAGTGTGTATATTTAGTGTAGTGAGTGCTCCTATATAAACCAGTAGTTGTAACTCTTCCATAGTTGTTTTCATTTATTTTGTTGTGTATGATTGTGTTGATAGTTTTTATTGTTATTTCAACTTGTGGGTTATTTGGCGGTCTATGCAAGAATGGTCTAATGTCTGTATTTGTGTCTTTGTATTCTATATATGTCAGCTGAAATTTTTCTTCTATATCTAACATGTGTGTCACTTCGTGTTCTATTTGTGCTTGTTCTGGTGGCTGTCTTAAGATTTCGTTTTCCTCTGACTGTTTAATTGATGCGTGTTGTTCTTTGTTTGTTTGCTGTGGGATGTTTGAGTCCATTACTGTATTTTCTTCTTCTTCTTCTTCTTCTTCTTCTGATTGCACTTTATTGTGTTCCAGTATTTGTTGTACTTGTTCTGTTAAAAATTTTAATTCTGGGTATCCGGTAATAAATGTTGTGTATACTTGTGATCTGTATCCAGTTGTGTTGGTTCCTAGGTTTGTTGCTTGGTAATAACAGAACATGAGGTGTCGATTAACTTCATCTGACCATCTCATCCTCTGTCTTTGTTTTCCGTCTAGGGTGGTTGCGGGAAGCATATCCTGCAAAACACCTCTATTTGGATTTGAATCATTTTCCAGTTGGCTAGCAGTGTCGTTACCATTGTGGGCGGACATAGGGTTCAATCGTCGTTCCCGACCATGACGGCGCTTGTCCGAGGCTTCTTTAGTTCTGTCCTGAACCAACTAATCACACTGAAAGGGGGGTTAGCCCTATTAGTGGTTTGTTCTTTTCGTCGCCTTTTACGACTGGCAGAACATACCGGAGGCCTATTCTTTTCCCGGGCCTCCACGGGAATTATCTGGTGTTTATTATTATTATTATTTCATGTGGCTCAACAGCCGAGAGACAAGTCTTTCAATTAGAAGCCACTTCAACTGTAGTGTTCCTAACCTACCCCAGTTGTCAATTGGAGAAAGAAGCCTACAGTTCAATGTGAAATCCAAACTGTGCCATTCCTGGTGGCTCCTCACATAATTGAGAGGTGCAAGCTACATTAAAGGCAAACTTAAAATTTCCGAAGTCCAACCAGCATTTAATCCCGTAGCACCTTGTTCCCGAGACAGGTGCTTCACTACTAACCCACTAGGTCTAACAAGTCAGCGATATGTGCACAAACCAGACTGAGAATGTTGCTGAGATTTGGACGAATCTGTCATCAGTTAACAGAATACACCTGCACGACTACATTGTGCTACAGCTAGCTTGGGATGAGGGGTTGTATCCGAAGATGTGGGGAAGAGGAGAATGGAGGTGGAGTGCAGTATGGAGAGTTGGATGGAAGAGTGGTGGAAAACTGGGAGGCAGAACCACCAGGAGCAGGGGATGGGAATGTAGTGCTGTTATCTCGTTCTGGTGCAGACAGTGTGAGCTGTGTGTGCCATTCAGTGACAAGGAAGAGTGCATTGGGAGGGGTAGTTAGAAGAAAGGAAGATGACTGTAGAGAGGAAGATGACTGTCCAGAGGACAATGTGAATGCAAAATGAGTGATGTGGAGGCATGGGGCACGGTTGGATGTGGGTGTGTTGGGAGGAGGATCCAGATGCTGTAGGTAGTGAAGCAGCCATTAAAGTCGAGCATGTTTTGTACAGTATCAATTTTTGCCTCTGGGTGGTCAGTTATGCTCTTTGCAACATTTTGGTGCTGGCCATTTGCTCTGGTGGATAAGTACTTGATGGGCATTCCTATTTAAACAGGTAGTTAGCATTTACAGCAGAGGTGGTATACGATATGACTGCATTTACAGGTGGCCTTGCGTCTGATACAAATGCTATGTTTGTGACAGACCTGGAGGAGGATGTACTTGGTGGGTGTGTTAGACAGGTCTAGTACTGGGTTTTCCACTGGAATGTGACTCCTGTGTCAAGGGGGTTGGGAGTATGTGTGAGTAAGTGATGGATTAATGTGACTTGTAAATACAAGTGCTGTTCAAAAAGTATCTGACCTTATTTCTTTTTGTTGAAACCGACAATGGTGTAGGGGCATGTACATGCTCTGTTTGTTAATTCAGAGTTTTTTGGCCAAACACAACACAGTTGTGGTTTGTCAGCCTGACTATTCCTATGACCTAGCACCAAATGCCTTTTGATGTTTTCCTGAACTGAAAAAGACTCCGGAACAGACCAGATTTCAGAACAGGGAAGACGTGCAGAATTCGACAGAGCAGCTGCACACAGTGCCAAAAGAAGCTTTCCAGCGATTGTTCCAGCAGTGGCAGCAGTGTTGAGAAAGTTGTGTATAAGGTGAGCGGGGCTACTTTGAAGGAGACAAGTATCAATTGTATCTAAATAAAGATTGATTTTGTAAATAAAAGTGGGATACTTTTTGAACAGTCCACATAGGTTGGTTGGAAGAATACAAAATTGTGAAGGGACAGGAAGGATTGTGAACATGTTGTTCATCGTTTCTAGACACAATGACAAGTAGTAGAAACACTGGCAAAGAAAGTGATTAAATTATTTATATTGGTTGATGACTGAAGTGCTCCTTTGCAGTTGACTCTTAGGGGGTGGTCAGAGGATTTAGGGATGTATGTGTATATCACTTGGGAAATCTATCTGCAGACATGTAGAGTTGAGTTTATTGAACATGATGTCCCTAACCACCATATTCCACATTATAGCGAGAGCTCATAATTAAGATTCATGGAACGTGCAAGAAACATAACTAACTGAATCATGTAGGTAATACACACTTCTGCAACAGAAAAATCGTCATGAAGATAATTTGCCAGCGAGTTGGTTGGATGGCTCTTGAGGATGAAATGGTTCATTGTGTCATCTGTGGGTCTCCTATCACATTCCAGTTCTGCCTGAGTTGACTGTCCTTCCCCTCCTCCCCTCCCTCCCCATCTCTCCCAATCAAAAATGCTATAGTGTGTCGGATGAGCCACTTGTTAGAATTAACATTCACATAAAGTACCTCTGCAAACTAGTCAACCAGACCAATTGACATTGGAGTGAAAATTGTTACAGATAGTATACCTGTATCAAAAAGCATTTATTGTTATTAAAAAGGAAGAAAGGGAAATTTGGTTACCCTTTGACAATTAAACTTTAAAAACTGTGACTGTGACACTATGTTAGTCACACATCCTTGGATAAGAGTGACATCTTAAGTGCCAGAAAGAAGTATACTCCATTGTTGAAAAAGGATTATGTCCTAACACAACTTGTTTCATACTGAGGTTATTAGACTATTGAAGGAAAAAAACTGAAGGAGTTATTTCTTAAGGCCAGGGTGTCATTCAAATGAGCAAAAATAGGCTGCGTTAGGCAGCGGCAGCCTACACATATTGATTGTCAGATTTCTTGGCGAATATGTTTGCATGCATACTGTAATGTAAATCATTTTACAAGCAGGCTTAACAACACAAAAAGTTTTTTAACTGAGCCGGGCTTCTCTGGCGCAGAGCAATCCCACAGCAGTTGTGGCACTGTCGAACAGTGGGCTGTAGAAATTTTTGTAACTCGTGGATTAGAAAACATTTTTGTCCCAACATTCTAGATACACATACCTTTCAAAAAATGCAATAAAAAATTTGAATTTTCAGCCATTTTGAATCGGACTCTGGCCTTAAAGGGGATATTGTTTTGAGTAATATCAGGAAATGAGTTAAATATGAGCTCGAGAAAACTTCAGTCTTTTTTTTACCCAGAGTACATTAAGGGAGGTACCATGCGTCTGAAAAAGTGGCCATAAATTTAAAACCATCCTGCAATGCTATGGCTACACTGTACTTGTATACAAGAGACAGGCAAAATGTTGAATTGCAGCCCACAAAACCTGTCTCCCATGCTTATTCCCAGAAGTCTGTGTCATCTGCTACAGTGGTCGTACAGTACAGAGCAGAGACTGTCTAACATTTTATTGTAAAAACAAAGTTCAGATATTGTGTGTGTGTGTGTGTGGGGGGGGGGGGGGGGGTTACGCGGCTAACTATCTTAGCGTATTTTAATCTGTTGTAAATGTGGAATACCAGTCAAAGTTAAAGTTTCAGTGAGATTCCTGTGATTCTTACTTGATTTTAAACTTCATGGTTGCTGTATCTGAGGAGTCTCAAAAAACATCAACAAGATCCAGAACATATGTGGATGCTTTAGATCTACATTTCTAAAGATAATTAATGGTATCCATCATGGAAGAATTAGGCTATTAATTATCAAAAAACTTCTCCAGTTGCTATCGTTAACTTTTCATTCATAACTGGGTTCGACCTTTAATTAGGGCATTTCAAGATGTTCTGAAAACTGTCACATGTATGATCGATACATACACACTGAATATAATAGAAGATAAAAAAAGCTAGGTGCACACATTTACAAGTACAGATAGAATATAAAATTTTCATTGCTGTAGAGAAGCGGAAGAAAACAGAAAGTTGCTCTGCGAGAAATCTATAGTATGTATAAAAAGGAATGTTCTTTGATGGTGTGGGCAGTTTGGCTGTCTCTTTTTGAGCTGATGATGCCCGTGGGGACAAAGAAAATGTCTGCCCAGGATAATTTTGAGGCTCTATTCACTTAAACACTTGCACTCTCCTTCTCTTCATCTTGCACATTGATGGATTATTCAAGGGTCTAAACTTATACAAGTTTATTGATTGCATAAGTTATTTGTCCTCATCAGGATGTAAATATATGATATATCCCCAATGAATTTACTGAATTTTATACAAATTTGAATGCATTCGTGGTGGCACTAGTGTGAGTGAGACTTGATTGCTGTAAAGTTACTACTCAGAATGGATTATACAAATGGCATTCATGTTATCCAACAGTTGCATTCAGTCCACAAAAATACTGGATAGGCAGGGTTGGCTGGTATAGTGGCACATGGGAATCAACAGCAATTTAGTCAATACTGCAGGGAAGGAAACTTACGATAAACACATTGTAGCATAGTATTCTTTCACTGTCAAGAACCATGAGCTATGACTAGAGAATGATTAGCAAAATGTAAGGATTAATTAATAAACTGTGGTCCATAAAAATCGGTCTTTCACCTTGGACACTTCTCCCTTTGGCCATTCAGATGGGATGTAATTAACCGTACCTATCTCTGAACAGAAAATTATATGCTAAAGTATGGCTTCATATTCTGGCAACAGGGACCATTAGTTCATAAAGTTTGAATCAGACAAGGTCCACTGTATAAACTAAACTCAAAGGTGTTTTATTCTGCCTCTGCAAGTGAGTGGTCAGTGCGCCTGACTGCCATGTGGGGGTCAGGTATCGGTTCCCAATACTGCAAGGGATTTTCCTTGGTCTGAGGACTTGAACAGAATTCACTCAGGCTTATGATGCCAGTTGAGAGAGTTACTCAAATGGGAAGTAGTAGGTCCAAAAAGATCAGGAAAGGAGACAGTGGCTAGGAGAGTGGTGTGCTGATCCCATGCCCCTCCATACCACATCCAAAGGCAGTATGTTAGAGGATGACGTGATGGCTGGTTGACTTTGCACTGTCCTTTAGGCTTGAGCTCAGACTTAAATACAGGTTTTCTTTGGATATTTATGTGCATGGGGGACCCCCTTATAATAGGCTGTTCCAACTCAGCTCTAGGTGCCTTGATCACTCCCAGCTTGCCAGCTGGGCAGGAGGAGGTGGTAGGCTGCTCATCTAGTGGCCCTATTGCACCTAGTTCCATTGCCTGCTCACTTATGATGGGAACAACCAAATGAAAACAATTGAGTCAATCAGTTGTTAGAAAAAGGTTGACTCGTCCATTTTCACGCATTCATCCATGTGAAACCAGTGTAAGGGAGCAACCAAATGTGTAAATGTCGTGTGACTAGGGCCTCACATCAGGTAGACTGTTCGCCGGGTGCAAGTCTTTCAATTTGATGACACTTTGGCGACTTGCGCGTCGATGGGATGAAATGATGATGATAACGACAACACAACACCCAGTCCCTGAGCGGAGAAAATCTCCGACCCAGCCGGGAATCCAACCCGGGCCCATAGGATTGACAGTCTGTCACACTGACCACTCAGCTACTGGGGGCGGACAGTAACCAAATGAAAACAATAGATTTATTCAGTTGTAGTTTTACATACTGGTTGAACTACTCACTCATTCCATTGAGTGAATTCAGTCTGTAGGAGCAACTAGATGAAAAAACTCGATTTAGTTGTTTGTAGTTTTAGGTATCGGCTGGATTATCATTCATTCACTTTTTTCGAGTGGAACCAGTCTGTGGGAGCAACCGAACGAAATTCAATAAAAACCCATTGCAGCTTTGCATTGAATTATTCATTCTTTCTTCTCAAGTTTCTCTATCAGTTGAACCATATATTCATTTTCTTTATTTCCTATTTATTTTCAATTGAAAGCCCTTTTTAGAGTTTTAGTTGACTGAGCCATCCACTCATTCTTAAGTGAAACCACTACTTTCATTAGTGAAGTAAAGAAATGGTACACAACCCCAGTAAACGTACTCCAGAGGATAGCCCTGTCTCCAGGTGTACATGAAATAATCTCAGAAGGTACACTGCAGTTAAAATAAGCATTATACATATTCATTTAATTACGTATTGAAAGGATGATTCTTCTTTTCATCATTTAAATTCTTCTTTTCATCATTTAAATTCTTCTTTTCATCATTTAAATTCTTCTTTTCATCATTTAAATTCTTCTTTTCATCATTTAAATTCTTCTTTTCATCATTTAAATTCTTCTTTTCATCATTTAAATTCTTCTTTTCATCATTTAAATTCTTCTTTTCATCATTTAAATTCTTCTTTTCATCATTTAAATTCTTCTTTTCATCATTTAAATTCTTCTTTTCATCATTTAAATTCTTCTTTTCATCATTTAAATTCTTCTTTTCATCATTTAAAATTGATTTGTGTGTTTCTGTGGATTAAATTGTTCCAGATGCAATTATACACAACTAATTAAGATCGTATATCATTGGAGGTACAACGTTGAGCATAAAACACCCGGTAGGGATACATGAAGAAAGGAACACTGCTAAATTTTAGTGACTTCTTGTATTTCATTTTACTGAAAATGCGTGATCTACATCTACATTTATACTCTGCAAGCCACCCAATGGTGTGTGGCGGAGGGCACTTTACGTGCCACTGTCATTACCTCCCTTTCCTGTTCCAGTCGCATATGGTTCGCGTGAAGAACGACTGCCGGAAAATCTCCGTGCGCACTCGAATCTCTAATTTTACATTCGTGATCTCCTCGGGAGGTATAAGTAGGGGGAAGCAGTATATTCGATACCTCATCCAGAAACGCACCTTCTCGAAACCTGGACAGTAAGCTACACCGTGATGCATAGTGCCTCTCTTGCAGAGTCTGCCACCACTGAGTTTGCTAAACATCTCCGTAACGCTATCACACTTACCAAATAACCCTGTGACGAAACACGCCGCTCTTCTTTGGAGCTTCTCTATCTCCCCTGTCAACCCGACCTGGTACGGATCCCACACTGATGAGCAATACTCAAGTATAGATCGAATGAGTGTTTTGTAAGCCACCTCCTTTGTTGATGGACTAAATTTTCTAAAGACTCTCCCAGTGAATCTCAACCTGGCACCCGCCTTACCAACCATTAATTTTATATGATCATTCCACTTCAAATCATTCTGCACGCATACTCCCAGATATTTTACAGAAGTAACTGCTACCATGTTTGTTCCGCTATCATATAATCATACAATAAAGGATCCTTCTCTCTATGTATTCGCAATACATAACATTTGTCTATGTTAAGGGTCAATTGCCACTCCCTGCACCAAGTGCCTATCCGCTGCAGATCTTCCTGCATTTCGCTGCAATTTTCTAATGCTGCAACTTCTCTGTATACTACAGCATCATCCGTGAACAGCCACATGGAACTTCTGACACTATCTACTAGGTCATTTATATATATTGTGAAAAGCAGTGGTCCCATAACACTCCCGTGTGGCACACCAGAGGTTACTTTAACATCTGTAGACGTCTCTCCATTGAGAACAACATGCTGTGTTCTGTTTGCTAAAAACTCTTCAATCCAGCCATACAGCTGGTCTGATATTCCGTAGGCTCTTACTTTATCAGGCAACAGTGCGGAACTGTATTGAACGCCTTCCAGAAGCCAAGGAAAATGGCATCTACCTGGGAGCCTGTATTTAATATTTTCTGGGTCTCTTGAACAAATAAAGCGAGTTGGGTCTCACACGATCGCTGTTTCCGGAATCCATGTTCATTCCTACAGAGTAGATTCTGAGTTTCCAGAAATGACATGATACGTGAGCAGAAAACATGTTCTAAAATTCTACAACAGATCGATGTCAGAGATATAGGCTGATAATTTTGCGCATCTGCTCGGCGACCCTTCTTGAAGATTGGGACTACCTGTGCTCTTTTCCAATCATTTGGAACCTTCCGTTCCTCTAGAGACATGCGGTACGTGACTGTTAGAAGGGGGGCCAAGTTCTTTCACGTACTCTGTGTAGAATCGAATTGGTATTCCATCAGGTCCAGTGGACTTTGCTCTGTTGAGTGATTTCAGTTGCTTTTCTATTCCTTGGACACTTATTTCGATGTCAGACATTTTTTCGTCTGTGCGAGGGTTTAGAGAAGGCACTGCAGTGCGGTCTTCCTCTGTGAAACAGCTTTGGAAGAAGGTGTTTAGTATTTCAGCTTTACGCGTGTCATCCTCTGTTTCAGTGCCATCGTCATCCCAGAGGGTCTGGATATGCTGTTTTGAGCCACTTACTGATTTAATGTAAGACCAGAACTTCCTAGGATTTTCTGTCAAGTCGGTACATAGAATTTTACTTTCGAATTCACTGAACACTTCACGCATAGCCCTCCTTACGCTAACTTTGACATCCTTTAGCTTCTGTTTGTCTGAGAGGTTTTGGCTGTGTTTAAACTTGCAGTGACGCTCTCTTTGCTTTTGTAGTAGTTTCCTAACTTTGTTGTTGAACCACGGTGGGTTTTTCCCGTCCCTCACAGTTTTACTTGGCGCATACCTGTCTAAAACGCATTTTATGGTTGCCTCGAACTTTTTCCATAAACACTCAACATTGTCAGTGTCGGAACAGAAATTTTGTTTTTGATGTGTTAGGTAGTCTGAAATCTGCCTTTTATTACTCTTGCTAAACAGATAAACCTGCCTCCCTTTTTTTTATATTCCTATTTACTTCCATATTCAGGGATGCTGCAACGCCTTATGACCACTGATTCCCTGTTCGGGTCTGTTTGTTATCAGTAGGTCCAAGATGTTATCTCCACAAGTCGGCTCTGTTTAATTGCTTGAGGTAATTTTCGGATAGTGCACTCAGTATAATGTCACTCGATGCTCTGTCCCTACCACCCGTCCTAAACATCTGAGTGTCCCAGTCTATATCTGGTAAATTGAATCTCCACCTAAGACTATAACATGCTGAGGAAATTTATGTGAAATATATTCCAGATTTTCTCTCAGTTGTTCTGCCACTAATGCTGCTGAGTCGGGAGGTCGGTAAAAGGAACCAATTACTAACCTAGCTTGGTTGTTGAGTGTAACCTCCACCCATAATAATTCACAGGAACTATCCACTTCTACTTCACTACAGGATAAACTACTACTAACAGCAACAAACACGCCACCAGCGGTTGCATGCGATCTATCCTTTCTAAACACTGTCTGTGCCTTTGTAAAAATTTTGGCAGAATTTATCTTTGGCTTCAGCCAGCTTTCCGTACCTATAACGATTTCAGCTTCGGTGCTTTCTATCAGCGCTTGAGGTTCCAGTACTTTACCAACGCAGCTTCGACAGTTTACAATTACAATACCAATTGCTGCTTGGTCCCCGCATGTCGTGACTTTGCCCCGCATCTTTTGAGGATGTTGCCCGTTCTGCACTTGCTCGAGGCCATCTAATCTAAAAATCCGCCCAGTCCATGCCACACAACCCCTGCTACCCATTTAGCCGCCTGCTATGTGTAGTGGACTCCTGACCTATCCAGCAGAACCCGAAACCCTACCACCCTATGGCGCAAGTCGAGGAATCTGCAGCCCACACGGTTGCAGAAACCGTCTCAGCCTCTGATTCAGACCCTCCACTCGGCTCTGTACCAAAGGTCCGCAGTCAGTCCTGTCGACAATGCTGCAGATGGTGAGCTCTGCTGTCATCCTGCTAGCGAGACTGGCAGTCTTCACTAAATCAGATAGCCGCCGGAAGACAGAGAGGATTTCCTCCGATCCATAGCGACACACATCATTGGTGCTGACATGAGCGACCATCTGCAGATGGGTGCACCCTGTACCCTTCATGGCATCCGGAAGGACCCTTCCCACATCTGGAATGACACCCCCCAGTATGCACACGGAGTGCACATTGGTTTTCTTCCCCTCTCTTGCTGCCATATCCCTAAGAGGCCCGATTACGCTCCTGATGTTGGAGCTCCCACCTACCAGTAAGCCCTCCCTCTGCGACTGACCAGATTTTGCAGATGGAGGAGCAACCTCTGGAACAGGACAAGCAGCCAGCCGAAGATCAGTATCAGCCAGAGACAGAGCCTGAAACCGGTTCGTCAGACAAACTGGAGAGGCCTTCCGTTCAGCCCTCCGGAATGTCTTTCACCCCCTGCCACACCTCGAGACGACCTCCCACTCTACCACGGGTGAGGGGTCAGCCTCAATGTGGGCAGTATCCCGGGCAGCCACAGGCGTAGTCCGATCGGGGGATGCGTGGGACGGGCTGGCCGTCCCCGACAAACCCCCATCCGGACCCCCACAGTGATGCCCATTGACAACAGCCTCAAGCTGTGTGACCGAAGCCACCACTGCCTGAAGGTGGGAGCGAAGGGATGCCAACTCAGCCCGCATCCAAACACAACAGTCGCAGTCCCTATCCATGCTAAATACTGTAGTGCAAAGAATGTCTGAACTAATCTACAGAGAGCACAAACAATTTGACACAAAATTTAAACGGTTATTAAAATACAAGATTGCCTAGTAAATGCAGTAATTCTGCTAAATGCGCACTGCTGACAAACTGCTCCACGGCAGAAGGAGACTACGCGATTTTACACTATTCAGGTACTAAAACACGATGCTACAACTCTCAAATACTATAACATGCCCGAAATTTATGAATTAAACAATGTAAGTACCCAAAAACACACAAAGAAATTAAAAATTAAACTATGTAACAAATAAGTGAGTTAAGAGTATACGACTTGCTGCTGGCAGCTGCTTATCCAACGGCGGCAGGGAGCACACTGATGTCCATCAACTAAAAATCAGTTAATGTGCTCCTTAAATGCTTCCTCAACCATTTATTTGTGTGTAAGGTAAATATATTATGCAGAAAATTACGTCACTAGCTATGTAGGACCTATGTATTATACAAGTTGTACGCATGCATGCAGACATGTTTACTTTTATTTCACAGTTAAGTCTATCTCTAGCCATCACTTTAAACAGTCTAAACAATCTTTGCAGTACCCTGTCTGGACTGGTGGGAATGACAATTGGTTGCCTGATCCATGCGCATTCAGTTCTGAGCAGACACATACAGTCGTTTTGGCATTGCAAAATCATTATTGTTGTCTATAGTGTTATCACTTGTTGTCATTGTTACTGTTGTTGTTGTGATAGTTACTTTTTATTGAGTGCCAATAAATGGCTTTTAGTTCAGTTTTTTGTCCATATTTATGAACAGATGTTTACTTAATAGTGAATTATGTGTCTGGATCAAAATGCTGAAACACACAGTGGCATGGAAATGAAAGAAATTGTATGAATGAATAAAAAGTGATTCACGAGATAAATTTGATAAAACATGTAGTATACGCAAGGGTAACTCATATTGTGAAGCTATATTAATTAAAGTAGTTCAAAGAAAATTAACAAATGAAGACAAATATTTCTCATGGAAAAAAAAAACTTTGCTTACGAATCAGATGATTAGTCACTGAAGTATTAAAAATATAGTATTTTGTATGCTTCTGGTTCACGTCACGTCTGCATTTACGTAAAGAGACTTATCAGTGGTAGGTACCAACAAGTGGGAAGAGAGAGGTCTGTTTCAATAAATTTAAATAAAAATCAGTTGTTCATTTATTTAAACATACATTTATAATGCAGCACCAGTTATTAACCTTTTAAACCCAAACAAAAATTCATATTTAATGCCAGAAAGACAAAGAACTCACATTTAATTAGATATGTAAATTTTGAAAATACTTTATTTTTAGAAATATACATCTTGTTCACCTCTCCACAAAATAAATTGTTTACTGAGTGAAAACATTCGTATAACTGACACAACAGTCAGAGACTTGTCAGTTGGTTGTCTCACATTGAGTGAAACCACTCAAACTCTGAGTGAGTGAGACCATTCATTTAGTTGACATGGTCAGAAAGTCTAGTTTCATTCAGTTACTTCATTTGACTGAAAAATCGACTGATCAGCTGTCTGTTAAAATCAGTTAGCTGTCCCATCACTAGTGCACACAGTCTTTCTCATTGATGTAATAAGTTACTTAAATAACTTAAATTTGACACTTCAAGGGCTGGTTACTAATGTGTGCCACAAAATTAAGGCATTCATGAACAAACTGTGTCTATTTGAAAGGCAGCTTGGTACAAGACACTTAATGGTTTTTGCTTGTTTTTCTAAATGTCTTTCATTGCTACAGTTGTCTGCAGACACATATTTTGTACTTTGTTAACAAAACATTGTGCAACTTTGTCAAAAGTTATGAAGACAAGGTATTGGGGAATGTATAGTCTGTAAAATAAACTGATATTATTTAGCACTTTATTATCTATTGTTCTATACACTTTACCCATTGCAGAGCCAATGATTGATTTGCAAAATTGCTCTCTGCTCAAGGACAGATATTATGGCAACATGAATTTTGTTTTGATAATATCTTGATGGACATGTAGAAGAATTTCCCAAGTTACATGTAAATGCAGCTGTCATAAAGAGTCTGAATCAACATTTTGTCATGGACAACACAGTGATGAAAAGGATAAATACTGCAGAAAGTTTAGAGCTAAATGATTCAGCACTGGTGAGCATTTTGTGCTTTGGTGCAACACAGCTTCATACACAAAACATTTCATCACTTCTGAAGAAAAGAGAGAAGTGTTGTGTTCCACAAACAATAAAATGGTAATATTTTTACTTGTGCTGATTTTTTTTTTTCCCCCCCATGAACCATGGACCTTGCCGTTGGTGGGGAGGCTTGCGTGCCTCAGCGATACAGATAGCCGTACCGTAGGTGCAACCACAACGGAGGGGTATCTGTTGAGAGGCCAGACAAACGTGTGGTTCCTGAAGAGGAGCAGCAGCCTTTTCAGTAGTTGCAAGGGCAACAGTCTGGATGATTGACTGATCTGGCCTTGTAACAATAACCAAAACGGCCTTGCTGTGCTGGTACTGCGAACGGCTGAAAGCAAGGGGAAACTACAGCCGTAATTTTTCCCGAGGGCATGCAGCTTTACTGTATGATTACATGATGATGGCGTCCTCTTGGGTAAAATATTCCGGAGGTAAAATAGTCCCCCATTCGGATCTCCGGGTGGGGACTACTCAAGAGGATGTCGTTATCAGGAGAAAGAAAACTGGCGTTCTACGGATCGGAGCGTGGAATGTCAGATCCCTTAATCGGGCAGGTAGGTTAGAAAATTTGAAAAGGGAAATGGATAGGTTGAAGTTAGATATAGTGGGAATTAGTGAAGTTCGGTGGCAGGAGGAACAAGACTTCTGGTCAGGTGACTACAGGGTTATAAACACAAAATCAAATAGGGGTAATGCAGGAGTAGGTTTAATAATGAATAGGAAAATAGGAATGCGGGTAAGCTACTACAAACAGCATAGTGAACGCATTATTGTGGCCAAGATAGATACGAAGCCCACGCCTACTACAGTAGTACAAGCTTATATGCCAACTAGCTCTGCAGATGACGAAGAAATTGCAGAAATGTATGATGAAATAAAAGAAGTTATTCAGATTGTGAAGGGAGACGAAAATTTAATAATCTTGGGTGACTGGAATTCGAGTGTAGGAAAAGGGAGAGAAGGAAACGTAGTAGGTGAATATGGATTGGGGGACAGAAATGAAAGAGGAAGCCGCCTGGTCGAATTTTGCACAGAGCACAACATAATCATAACTAACACTTGGTTTAAGAATCATGAAAGAAGGTTGTATACATGGAAGAACCCTGGAGATACTAAAAGGTATCAGATAGATTATATAATGGTAAGACAGAGATTTAGGAACCAGGTTTTAAATTGTAAGACATTTCCAGGGGCAGATGTGGACTCTGACCACAATCTATTGGTTATCACCTGTAGATTAAAACTGAAGAAACTGCAAAAAGGTGGGAATTTAAGGAGATGGGACCTGGATAAACTAAAAGAACCAGAGGTTGTACAGAGATTCAGGGAGAGCATAAGGGAGCAATTGACAGGAATGGGGGAAATAAATACAGTAGAAGAAGAATGGGTAGCTTTGAGGGATGAAGTAGTGAAGGCAGCAGAGGATCAAGTAGGTAAAAAGACTAGGGCTAGTAGAAATCCTTGGGTAACAGAAGAAATATTGAATTTAATTGATGAAAGGAGAAAATATAAAAATGCAGTAAGTGAAACAGGCAAAAAGGAATACAAACGTCTCAAAAATGAGATCGACAGGAAGTGCAAAATGGCTAAGCAGGGATGGCTAGAGGACAAATGTAAGGATGTAGAGGCCTATCTCACTAGGGGTAAGATAGATACCGCCTACAGGAAAATTAAAGAGGCCTTTGGAGATAAGAGAACGACTTGTACGAATATCAAGAGCTCAGATGGAAACCCAGTTCTAAGCAAAGAAGGGAAAGCAGAAAGGTGGAAGGAGTATATAGAGGGTTTATACAAGGGCGATGTACTTGAGGACAATATTATGGAAATGGAAGAGGATGTAGATGAAGATGAAATGGGAGATATGATACTGCGTGAAGAGTTTGACAGAGCACTGAAAGACCTGAGTCGAAACAAGGCTCCCGGAGTAGACAATATTCCATTGGAACTACTGACGGCCGTGGGAGAGCCAGTCCTGACAAAACTCTACCATCTGGTGAGCAAGATGTATGAAACAGGCGAAATACCCTCAGACTTCAAGAAGAATATAATAATTCCAATCCCAAAGAAAGCAGGTGTTGACAGATGTGAAAATTACCGAACTATCAGCTTAATAAGTCACAGCTGCAAAATACTAACACGAATTCTTTACAGACGAATGGAAAAACTAGTAGAAGCCAACCTCGGGGAAGATCAGTTTGGATTCCGTAGAAACACTGGAACACGTGAGGCGATACTGACCTTACGACTTATCTTAGAAGAAAGATTAAGGAAAGGCAAACCTACGTTTCTAGCATTTGTAGGCTTAGAGAAAGCTTTTGACAATGTTGACTGGAATACTCTCTTTCAAATTCTAAAGGTGGCAGGGGTAAAATACAGGGAGCGAAAGGCTATTTACAATTTGTACAGAAACCAGATGGCAGTTATAAGAGTCGAGGGACATGAAAGGGAAGCAGTGGTTGGGAAGGGAGTAAGACAGGGTTGTAGCCTCTCCCCGATGTTATTCAATCTGTATATTGAGCAAGCAGTAAAGGAAACAAAAGAAAAATTCGGAGTAGGTATTAAAATTCATGGAGAAGAAATAAAAACTTTGAGGTTCGCCAATGACATTGTAATTCTGTCAGAGACAGCAAAGGACTTGGAAGAGCAGTTGAATGGAATGGACAGTGTCTTGAAAGGAGGATATAAGATGAACATCAACAAAAGCAAAACAAGGATAATGGACTGTAGTCTAATTAAGTCGGGTGATGCTGAGGGAATTAGATTAGGAAATGAGGCACTTAAAGTAGTAAAGGAGTTTTGCTATTTGGGAAGCAAAATAACTGATGATGGTCGAAGTAGAGCGGATATAAAATGTAGGCTGGCAATGGCAAGGAAAGCGTTTCTGAAGAAGAGAAATTTGTTAACATCGAGTATAGATTTAAGTGTCAGGAAGTCATTTCTGAAAGTATTCGTATGGAGTGTAGCCATGTATGGAAGTGAAACATGGACGATAAATAGTTTGGACAAGAAGAGAATAGAAGCTTTCGAAATGTGGTGCTACAGAAGAATGCTGAAGATTAGATGGGTAGATCACATAACTAATGAGGAAGTATTGAATAGGATTGGGGAGAAGAGAAGTTTGTGGCACAACTTGACCAGAAGAAGGGATCGGTTGGTAGGACATGTTCTGAGGCATGAAGGGATCACCAATTTAGTATTGGAGGGCAGCGTGGAGGGTAAAAATCGTAGAGGGAGACCAAGAGATGAATACACTAAGCAGATTCAGAAGGATGTAGGTTGCAGTAGGTACTGGGAGATGAAAAAGCTTGCACAGGATAGAGTAGCATGGAGAGCTGCATCAAACCAGTCTCAGGACTGAAGACCACAACAACAACAACAACAACAACAATTTTTTTTCTATTTAACATGTTCTGTTACAGTTGTATTTGCTTTGTCACGATTAACTCAGTTGCTAATATTGTGTTCAAAAGGTAGACTGAACGAGCGCTAGCTGTTTGCCCAACTCTGTCCGTGGGTACCCATCCTTATGCATTTGAGCTGGAACAGTCATATGTTGATATCTATAGCTGTCCAGATGTTCAGAAACAGATTCATACAGTCCTGCTACAATTAGTCCTCTGTGATCTGAGAGACAAAAAAAAATTAACCTTTCTTTCGTACATACATCCTGTTACAGGAAAAACTGTTACACTATTTCATTCAAGAGTGAGTGGGGTTGCTACAGATCAGTGTAAATTTAGAAAAGCTGTTAGTCATGGAACATTAAAAAGCTTTGTGATACCGATCAGTCTCTCCTTTTCTGTATGATGAGCAACATGTGATGAGTGCTGAACTGCATCAGTCTTCTGTGATTTTCAAAATGATTTTTTGGTGTCAGAAGTCTTTATTATGCCCCCCCCCCCCGCCCGCTCTCTCTCTCTCTCTCTCTCTCTCTCTCTCTCTCTCTCTCTCTCTCTCTCTCTCTCGTACTAAACTTTTCATGTGTTTATAATTCTACTAGCTGACAAACCTGACATTGTCTGGGTACTGATTTTTGCCAATTTTCTATTAGAAGCTTATGGTTTCTGTATGCTGAGAGCAGCTGCCTCACCTATCTGCAACACGGTTTTGTAAATGCTTCTTTGGTAATGCCTCTTGATAGCTCTGTAGTTGACTATTGTTGTTGCTTAAAGCCTTTTACACTTCGCAGTTGAAAGCTGTCAAAGGTGCTGCCAGATGTCAGTGAATTCCTTAAGTTGAGTCAACTGTAAGAGTATCTTAGTAATACAGAGTAAATGTACTAAAACTACATGTCGTACAATAATATATTTGTGTAAGTACTTTCAGGGCATATGTTGTTACTGTCTACAAAATATGTTGCAAATAAAGTTATTAGCAGCAAAGTAGTAAATTTAGTGTTTATGACTTACCTCCTGGACTATGAGAGTTAGGCGGTGGTTACACCCCCCCCCCCCCCCCCCCCCCCCCCCCCCGCCCCCCCCTGAGAAATCACTGATATTGTTGCACCTGGATATTGTCTCTGCAATGTGACAGTGCACTGTCTGATATCCAGGATGCCTTCCTTTGGAAGAGGGAAATGAGATTTTCCAACTCAAGCATGCAGTGAAGAATATCTGGCAGTTTTCCCCTTCCTATACATAAACGACCTGGGACCAGAACAAAACAAGCCTAACAACACTAGACTAATTCTTTCATTGACATTGTTTTTCAATAGTTCCTTTCTTCTTTTTATGAGGGCTATACATACTGGAAATAAAAATGAGTAATTAAAATGTATAAAAAATTTAAAAAACGACAACTACAGGGTGTACTGTTGGCAGACGTATACCAGATAAAAGCAGTACAAAAACAAAGTATGTAATGAAAACATTCAAAAATAATATATCTGATAAAACTGAGCACAGGTTTCGCAAATTGAATGTCAAATTAGCATTTAGAATATCAGACACCTTGAAATTGGCATTACGACATCACGTAGGTGATAATATGAAGGACATTTACTCTGGTTCAGGAGTACACAAACTAAAATGTAGCAATTGTGATAAATTTTATTTAGGACAGACAGGACATAAGTTTTCAACAAGATTCCATGAACTTACTGACACACAAAATAAAACTGCATTCAGAGTCCACATGAAAAATCTTAAACATAAAATCACAGACATGCATCAAAATATGTAAGTGGTAAATAGTGTGTCAAAAGGAAGGAAACTGAATGTATTAGTGAGTTTGCAGATAGCACATAAGATATTAAACAATCAACTCAAATGTCCAATCACAAAAGTTTTTTCAACATCTTTGATGTTGATCTATAACATCACATTATATTTCCTGCGATGGTTCATGGCAATATGCAAATAACATATTATTATCTCTTATGTTATCTGCTACAGACTCCATTTGATATTCTGATATTATGATATCACATTTCATTATCACAATTTCTATACTGTACATTGCCTAGCCCAAGGCTATACAACATTTCTAAATAGTATAGCTTATGCTGGAGCTACTGAAATACACTGACGTGACAGAAGGCATGGAATATCTCATAATATCGTGTTGGACCTCCCTTTGCCTGGCATAATGCAGCTGTTCGGTGTGGCATGGACTCGACAATTCATTGGAAGTTCCCTGCAGAAATGTTGAGTGAAGCTGCCTCTATAGCCACCCATAATTGCAAAAGTGCTGCCATTGCAGGATTTTGTGCATGAACTGACCTCTTGATTATGTCCCAAAAATGTTCGATGGGACTTACGTTGGCCAATCTGGTTGGTCATATCATTTTCTCAAATCACCCATAACGTTCTACAAACCAAGTGTGAACAATTTTGGCCCAGTGACATGATGCATTGTCATCCATAAAAATTTTGTCGTCGTTTAGGAACAGGAAGTCCAGGAGTGGTTGCAAATGGTCTCCAGGTAGCTGAGCATAATCAGTTCCAGTAGCAATCAGTTCAGTTGGGCCAGAGGACCCTGTCTGTTCCATGTAAACACAGCCTACACCATTATTGAGCCACCACCAGCTTGCACTCTGCCGTGTTGACAACTGAGTTGATGGCTTTGTGGGTTTTGTGCCACACTCAAACTCTATCATCATCTTTTGCCAACTGAAATTGGGACTCATCTGACCAGGTCATGGTTTTCCAGTCGTCTAGGGTCACAAGCCCTGGAGAGGTGCTGCAGATGATGTCATGCTGCTAGAAAGGCACTCATGTCTGTCATCTGCTGCCGCAGACCATTAACGCAATATTTCGCAGCATTGTCATAACAGATACGTTCGTCATACGCCCCCATTGATTTCTGTGGCTATTTCATGCAATGTTACTTGTCTGTTAGCACTGACAACTCTACACAAACGCCGCTACTCTAGGTCTTTAAGTGAAGGCCACCAGCCAATGCGTTGTCTGTGGTGAGAGGTAATGGCTGGAATTTGATGTACTCTTGACATTGTGGATGTAAGAATATTGAATTCCCTAGCAATTTTCAAAATGAAATGTCCCATGTGTCTGGCTCCAGCTACCATTCTGTGTTCAAAGTCTGTTAATTCCTGTCGTGTGGTCATAATCACATCATTAACCTTTTCACATCAGTCACCTACATACAAATGACAACTCCACCAATGCACTGCCCTTTTATAAGTTGTGTATGCAATACTACTGCTATTTGTATGTGTGCATATCACTATACCTTGACTTCTGTCACCTCAGTGTATGTTATCTGCCTTGAAGCAATGTGTGTGATTGTAATTACCATGCCGTAGACCTGTGGCTAGATAACAAGTGACATTAATGTAGTAGGTCACATCCGGAACTAGGATATAAATAGTTGTACAATCTGTGTCCTGGATTATAGCTCATGCACACATTTGTTG
Source organism: Schistocerca piceifrons (assembly GCF_021461385.2). Taxonomy (NCBI): domain Eukaryota; kingdom Metazoa; phylum Arthropoda; class Insecta; order Orthoptera; family Acrididae; genus Schistocerca; species Schistocerca piceifrons. The sequence goes on along the minus strand of NC_060139.1, from coordinate 313,588,283 downwards.
TATGAGTAATACATTATAATAATTAGTAAGCCCCTAGATCTAGGGCTACTGGCCATATTGTGCCAAGTGATATATCAGCATCAACATATGGCTTTATCTTCATAGAGATTACATGGTCGTATTACTCCTTGTTCTGCTACGGGTATTACGTTTACTCACAAATACCTGTTCATCTTATCATGGAGGTCACCCTGCAGCTAAAACCTGTGTTACGTAGTAAAGGAATCATCTACATGCAACTGCTGTATGATGTGATCAGCATTAGGCCCTTACTTACATAGCATCTTTCAAGGAACAGCAATAATGGCAGCTGTTATGACCTAAACATGGAGCTAGGCTTTATATTACATCATAATCAACTCTGTAAAGCTTCATAATACTGTCAATATCGTTTCTCTGCATGAACTATTATGGCCTGTAGCACTGTGAAATGTATCTGCCATGACTTAAGCATGTGGTTTCTTGTCTTAACATGTTGTACAGCGTATTCCAATGAGCACATAGTTGAGTGCATAAAGTGTGCATACGACCTAGCTTGTGTACCTGGGCTTCCCACATGATGACACATAATTAACTAAACCATGAGCAACATGTCATTTAGGGCCCAATAGGCTACACTATTATACAGCATGAGATAACAGTATGTTGCACATAAGTATAACAGCTTCTAACTGGTTATTTATTAATATTTATTATGAAATGGATGGTCCGTAGCTCGTGGTCTTGCGGTAGCGTTCTCGCTTCCTGTGCACGGGGTCCCGGGTTCGATTCCCGGTGGGGTCAGGGATTTTTCCTGCCTTGAGATGACTGGGTGTTGTTGCGTCGTCTTCATCATCATCATCATCATCATCATCATCATCATCATCATCGTCGTCATTATTCATCCCATTACGGTCGGAGGAAGGAAATGGCAAACCACCTCCGCTAGGACCTTGCCTAGTACAGCGGTGCGGGTCTCCTGTATCGTCCCGTACGCTCCCCGGAGTCTGGGACCTCATCACCATTATGAAATGGATAATTTTTATGTCAAAAAAAGTTGATCTGATACATCGTATACAACAGACCCAACAGCTTTAATACTGCATTGTTACACCGTGCTGTGTATGGCCGCTGCCATGATTATGCTTAGAAAATGATTCCTCTTTCTTTAAAATAACTCATGTGCTTAAGTTAGAATGTTTTGAGATAAGACGCTTGGCATACTTGTGATGTTGCTGACATAAAACCCTTTATGTATGATTTAGCTTCTATAAACTAGAATCTGGATCTACATAAATCATGTGTGAACATACAGCTCTAATCATAACAGATATTTCTCACAGTCATGGGTAAAACATGAGTCACACGAGTCAGACTCCAGTTTATTGGTGGAATACTAGGGAAATGCAGACCGTCTACAAATGAGATTGCTCACAAATCACTCGTGTGAGCCATCTTAAAATACTCAAGTGTGTGTCCCCCATACCAAATAGGACTAATGGGTGGGGGGGATTGAATATATAAAGAGAAGTGCATCATTATTTGTGTGACCTGTGGGAGAGTGACTGAGAGATACTGAAAAAAGTGAACTGGAACACACTTGAAGATAGACAAAACTATTCTGAGAAAGCCTACTTACAAAGTTCCAAGAGCTTTTGTAAATGAAAACTACAAGTATATACTACTACCGCCTTGTATTATTCCTGTAGGGATCGTGTGAGGACAAGATTAGGTTAATTATAGAGAGGCATTTAAATAGTTCTATATATGAATGGAATGGGAAGCAGCCCTAATAACTATTACAATTTAACCTACCTCTCTCATGCTCTTCACAGTGGTTTGCAAAGTATGGATGTAGATAATTGATGTAGACAAAAAAAAGGTTAGTAGAAGGTGCTAACCACTGGAAAGGATTCAATCATGGTCAACAGCTTCTGATTACTGTTGACTCGGCCACTTGAACCTTAAGAAAAGTGCATTTATAGTAGCATTAAACCCAAATTCCTGTGTTTTATTTATTGTAGTTTTTTTGTCTTCCTTTTACTATTCCTTCATTAAATAGTGTTGGATACTATACAGATGTCTCAGTACCCATCCCATTTTCTGGCAAGGGCTTTCCACGCTCTTATTTTCTTTTCTATTGTCACCAACACCGTCTTATTCCTTACTCTTGACTTAATTGCCTTCAGTATCGCAAGTTTTAAATGCTTCCTGTTTCTTCTTGGGTTTTGTTGCAGTCTGTGCCTGACTTACACCTGCTTAGCACTTTCATAGCTTTTTATTTCTGTTAATTGTAATATCATAAGTGTTGTGACGCGCCGCTCATTCAAAGTGCTGCCATGCAATTTCGCGTGTCCTCTACATGCGGCACTGTCTGCCAGCCATGCAGCAGCCACGCCACCTATGCGGCCAGCCGGCCAGCGTCCACTAGACTTGGACTCAGTGCAGATTTGACTTACACCTGCTTAGCACTTTCATAGCTTTTTATTTCTGTTAATTGTAATATCATAAGTGTTGTGACGCGCCGCTCATTCAAAGTGCTGCCATGCAATTTCGCGTGTCCTCTACATGCGGCACTGTCTGCCAGCCATGCAGCAGCCACGCCACCTATGCGGCCAGCCGGCCAGCGTCCACTAGACTTGGACTCAGTGCAGATTTGACCGTTATACCGTGTACACATGCCTTACGTGGTCTACTCGCTCTGTGACTTGTGTGTATTGTGTCGTCTTTTGAAATACAAGTGTTCAACTTGATGTTATAGCAGTAAGCTAGTTTTCTTCTGTACAAAGTGTTATGATACAACAGATTTTTTCATGCTTGCGTAACATCTTTGACATTAAAAAAATTTCATTAGTATTGCTAAACTTCATTGGATTTAATGCTACAAAATCTCTGTCAAATAACACACTGACACAGGCTATTAAACAAAAATACTAAAATATTAAACAAAATACTAGTTTGTACATTTGGTAATGGAAAGTCTTGGTAGCATTAAATAATTTAGTAATAAAGGTAAAAGCTCACCAAACAGTGGAGGCATTGACTATTTGAAAGGCGCATAAATAAAATTGGAAACTTTGCTAACTTTTGGATGAATCCTTTTTGGTCTGAAAGTTTCCTGTTTTGTTGGTATGGCTCTCAGCAAGTCAACACCTCCACTGTTTGGTGAGTTGTTACCTTTATGCCTAAATTAATCAAAGTTCATAAGTATTTTCAGACAGAGTGCACTTACAGAATGAATGCTTCACAATGAAAATTTGTAGAAATTTTGTGTTACAGTATGTTGTGTCAGTGTTTTGACCCTCATGTCTTACATGAAAGTCATCTGTTTCAGGCTTATGATCAGCACCTCAATATGGTACTGGGTGAAGCGGAAGAAACTGTAACCACTGTAGAAATTGATGAAGAAACATATGAAGAAGTTTATAAGACAACAAAGCGGAACATTCCTATGTTGTTTGTTAGAGGTGATGGTGTAATTCTTGTATCCCCTTTGATAAGATCAGGTTAAACATTGGTGTATGCCTTGTATCGTGTTTGAGCAAATGATATGCCATAAACCTTATTGCCAAAATAAAAAGATCGTATTGTTGTTACCGGAGTAAATTTCTAATGTATTTCAGTTCTCTGCGTGGATATTCCAAAGACATAAATATGTATCATGAAAATTTCACACTGTCAAACTATTGCATACATTATATAGTAATATTTTCTTTGCTACAGTGTAATTTGGAAGTTTCTATCTGAAAATGCAGATAATAAATAGTGTGTTGTATGATTACACTTTTGCAAAATATTTTCATTGGTTGTTTAATTTTTGTAATAAATAACATATGCACCAGAAACATCACAGCTCTTGAGTTGTAATGTCTGGCATAAAATGACCCATTTAATTTTGCAAAGCATTGTGTAGTCTTCAAATTTACCTCTGTGAAGCTTTTATGTTTATTCCAATTTACATAAATAAACATGTCCAGTAAACTTTGAAAAATATAAAGGTGCTTTAACTACAGTTTTACTTAAAATATGTCCTACTACTACAAGTGCACATTCGTTTTTTTTAGATCAGGTACTGATAATTTCCTACACATCCACAATTAACACTGAGGACTGGACAGTTATGGTGTAGTTCAGCTGGCAGATACTGTGCTTCAGTTTTTCTGAATTTTGTGTAGCAAGTTCTGCTGCACCAAAATTAACTCATATTATCACATTTGAAAGAGTGTCCTTTTCTATGACATACTGCAAAGAAACATAGAATTACATCAGTGACTGTTTTATGTTGTTGTGGTCTTCAGTCCTGAGACTGGTTTGATGCAGCTCTCCATGCTACTCTATCCTGTGGCAAGCTTCTTCATCTCCCAGTACCTACTGCAACCTACATCCTTCTGAATCTGCTTAGTGTATTCCTCTCTTGGTCTCCCGCTATGATTTTTACCCTCCACGCTGCCCTCCAATACTAAATTCGTGATCACTTGATGCCTCAGAACATGTCCTACCAACCGATCCCTTTTTCTAGTCAAGTTGTGCCACAAACTTCTCTTCTCCCCAATCCTATTCAACACCTCCTCATTAGTTATGTGATCTACCCATCTAATCTTCAGCATTCTTCTGTAGCGCCACATTTCGAAAGCTTCTATTCTCTTCTTGTCTAAACTATTTATCGTCCATGTTTCACTTCCATACATGGCTACACTCCATACAAATACTTTCAGAAACGACTTCCTGACACTTAAATCTATACTCGATGTTAACAAATTTTTCTTCAGAAACGCTTTCCTTGCCATTGCCAGTCTACATTTTATATCCTCTCTACTTCGACCATCATCAGTTATTTTGCTCCCCAAATAGCAAAACTCCTTTACCACTTTAAGTGTCTCATTTCCTAATCTAATTCCCTCAGCATCGCCCGACTTAATTCGACTACATTCTATTATCCTCGTTTTACTTTTGTTGATGTTCATCTTATATCCTCCTTTCAAGACACTGTCAATTTCATTCAACTGCTCTTCCAAGTCCTTTGCTGTCTCCGACAGAATTACAATGTCGTAGGTGAACCTCAAAGTTTTTATTTCTTCTCCATGGATTTTAATACCTACTCCAAATTTTTGTTTCCTTTACTGCTTGCTCAATATACAGATTGAATAACATCGGGGAGAGGCTACAACCCTGTCTCACTCCCTTCCCAACGACTGCTTCCCTTTCATGCCCCTCGACACTTATAACTGCCATCTGGTTTCTGTACAAATTGTAAATAGCCTTTCGCTCCCTGTATTTTACCCCTGCCACCTTCAGAATTTGAAAGAGTATTCCAGTCAACATTGTCAAAAGCTAGAAACGTAGGTTTGCCTTTCCTTAATCTTTCGTCTAAGGGAAGTCGTAAGGTCAGTATTGCCTCACGTGTTCCAACATTTCTACGGAATCCAAACTGATCTTCCCCGAGGTCTGCTTCTACCAGTTTTTCCATTTATCTGTAAATAGTTTGCGTTAGTATTTTGCAGCTGTGACTTATTAAACTGATAGTTCGGTAATTTTCACATCTGTCAACAGCTGCTTTCTTTGGGATTGGAATTATAATATTCTTCTTGAAGTCTGAGGGTATTTCGCCTGTCTCATACGTCTTGCTCACCAGATGGTAGAGCATTGTCATGACTGGCTCTCCCAAGGCCGTCAGTAGTTCTAATGGAATGTTGTCTACTCCCGGGGCCTTGTTTCGACTCGGTCTTTCAGTGCTCTGTCAAACTCTTCTCGCAATTTCATCTTCTTCTACATCCTCTTCCATTTCCATAATATTGTCCTCAAGTACATTGCCCTTGTATAGGCCCTCTATATACTCCTTCCATCTTTCTGCTTTCCCTTCTTTGCTTAGAACTGGGTTTCCATCTGAGCTCTTGATATTCATACAAGTGGTTCTCTTTTCTCCAAAGGTCTCTCTAATTTTTTTGTAGGCAGTATCTATCTTACCCCTAGTGAGATAAGCCTCTACATCCTTACATTTGTCCTCTAGCCATCCCTGCTTAGCCATTTTGCACTTCCTGTCGATAATATTTTTGAGACGTTTGTATTCCTTTTTGCCTGTATTGCTTCTTATATAGTGTGTATTAATTTTCAGTCAACATCATGATAATGTGAAAAAATCTTTCTTCCACCACTTTTTGTGCCTCGTCTCAAAAAGTTTAGTAAGCCCATTAGCGGGTCACTGAGGTACACACCAGCCCCATTTTTATTAAAATCCAAACCAAAGGCGTGTTTCATTTTCTGTATTGTTCTTAGTTTTGTTCTTACATTGATATCCGATGCAGTTATTTTGTGTTTTGTTATCCAAAGAAATTTTACAAACGCCTAATGGTTTTGTCTACAAAATGAAAGTTTTTTTTTTTTTTTTTTTTTTTTTTTTTTTTTTTTTTTTTTTTTTTTTTTTTTTTTTTAAAATGAGCTTCTTCGGGTAATTAGATCTTTAGCTAGCCCTTTGTCTTTCTCAGTACTGTAATGTAAGGGCATCTTGAAAATAAATACAAATTGTGTACTAGACAATAATCAATGCCCTTTGCACTGCAAATGACCTTCAAAAGTGTGGCGCGTGACAACAAGGGGAACTTAAATGCCACAAAACAAGTAACACACAATGTTTTATATATTCCTTTCCACCCAGTGCGATTGATAGGTGCTGGCATCTGAGTTTTTTCATGGTAGTACAAGCACCACAGATTGCCACAGTACAGTAAACATGTATTAGAAAAATTGGCAAGAAAACATTAGGTTTAAACAATGTATAACAATGAAAGAAAAGCTGTCAAACTTACTAAAATACAGCGGACATTCTATCCCTACTTTTTAGATGACAAAAACCCAGTCATTGTGTTTTGGCATAACAAAGACGGTCTGTTATATGATTCATAGTTGCACCATTCTCTCATGAACATCAAATAAGCAGGTGTAGCAGTGGGTTGTTGCTCCAAATAACGTAGCATGAGGTCAAGGGATTCTGCTGCGTCACTGTGTGGCACCAGCTCTCCTTTGTTGCTTTCAGGCTCGTTGTCACTTCCATCACAGCAGTCTACTTCTTCCTGGTCTTGAGTCACAGCAGCAACTGAATCAGCGTCAGTAAGGTTCTCCACACACGCCACATCCACTGCCGCCCACTCATCTATGTCTTCTTCACTAGCTTCTTCATATCCAGGGATTGTCTGTATCATTTGTAGTAGATTTTCCTTTTCATTTTCAACTAGGTTGTCCTGAAATTCAAGAGATGTAAACAGTTTTCTCCACGATTTTCTCAGAGTATTTTCTGAAATATTCAGCCATGCCTCAGCGGCCCAATAAACGACATCCTTTACATTGGCCTTTTTTACTTCATCCACTGAAGGAATGCTATCATCGTGGATCAGCGTTCATAAAAACTGTTTTCTGTAAGTCAGTTTTAATGTTTGCAGTACACCCTGGTCCATCGGCTGTAGAAGTGGTGTAACATTCAGCGGCATAAACTTCGCCACAATTTCTCCATCACAGAATTCCACAGTGCTGGGGTGAGATCGCGCATTATCAGTCAAAAGGATTGCATGGGGAGACAAATTATTTAACTCTCGAACAGAGGGAACAAACTGGCCATGAAACCATTCTTTCAATAGCTTACCACCCATCCATGCTATTTTCTGATTGCGATAATATACGGGCAGGGACTTCATGTTGCAGTTCTTAAAAGCTCTGGGCCTAGCAGATTTGCCGATCAGCATTAAAGACACCTTGTGATTACCAGCAGCATTACTGCATGCTAATGAGGTCACACAATCTGTGCACATTTTAAAACCAGGAGCATGGTCTTCTGCTTTTGATGCCAGGCTTTTTGTTGGCAATGCCCTAAAATTAAGGCCAGTCTCATCAGCGTTATAAATTTGTCGGGGAGAATACTTTCCCTCTCTTTTTTCAACCTCACCCAAGTATTCCTTTGCTGCATCACAGTTCAAGAGAAGGCTGTTTACCTGAACAAGTTAATGAATGGTGATGAATCTTTTAGTGCTCGCACTAAAAGATTCATCACCATTCATTAACTTGTTCAGGTAAACAGCCTTCTCTTGAACCAGTGCTCCACTCAAAGGAGTTCCCCCTTTCTCTTTTCTGTGTAAACCAAAGGAAAAGAGCTTCATCCACTTAGTCGTACGGGGACTGTTTCAAAGTCTGCCGAATTTCGAATATTTTTCTTGAAGACATTGCACAGATCTGTTCAAGCTTCACTCGGTTCTTCTTCCAATCACAAATGGTTGCTTTACCAACACCCAGTTCCATTGCCAGTTTAGATACATTCTCACCATTGTCTATCCACTTCAAAGCATTCAGTTTTTCTTTGAGAGTTAACGTTGTATGTTTCCATTTACTCGTGACAAAAGTACGTACACCATTACACCTGAACAAATAAGAGACAATTTTTACACATACCAGCGATCAATAACTAACATAACCAAGCACTTAGCGAGCCAACTGGCAGACACTACAAAGGTCTCAACAATGCACAACAACAAAAGCAGGGAGTGAGAGTGAGCCATTGTTCCCATTTGTTACCATGGTGTACCTACTTTTCTGCTTGGTATACTTCATTCTAGAAACTTGTCACCATAATTACGGCTAATCTGAACAAATCAGTAATCCGAACAAGGTCCATCCCAATTAGTTCGGATTAACGGGACACTACTGTATTTACGAAGCTGATGTAGGTCCTATGTCGTTTGTCTTTTTGGAGTAAAATCCATGTGATGTAGGAGATACATCACTGGTCTCCAAAGTGTTAAAATAATTCTGACGCAACTTGGAGTTAGTAGGGAAGTGAAAATATTAACTCATCATGTGATGATGACTTCATACAGCTGACTCTCCATTAGAGGAGTCATTGACAGGTGATGAAATAAGAGCTCCAATGCGTGTTGTACCAACATATGTGCTACACCTCGTTTATTCCTCTGTAAAGGCTATCAGTTCCTGTTACATTTTCATTCAGAAATCATTCTGAGGAAATCTTGTGGATAGCCATAATTGATTCACAGTTTTAACATTGATCGTGCATTACAAAATTAGCAAAATGTTTGTGCATATTTACTTAAAACAATACTTGAGCCAGTATATTCAATTAATTTTAGAATGTCCATAGTGTACAATCACAAAGATTGACTTTTCTTATAAAATAGTGTGTAATTATGAATATAAAAGTATTGATTAATACAACTGGTCTCTGCCTGCTGTTGCTGGCATGTAGCAAGTACTAAAACTTTTGAACATCTTTGAAGAACTAGAACATACGTAAAATTGTAATGATTGTTACTCTTCAGTTGTTTATTCTTTCCTTTACTTCAAGTAGTCAGTAATTTTTTAAAAAAGAACACAAGTCTTTCTATAGCAGATATTTCCTCCTTAGTGCAGGGGCAACTATCGGCTTCCAGTATGTATATTCCTCATAAAAAGAAGAAAGGAACTATTGAAAAACAATGTCAATGAAAGAATTAGTCTAGTGTTGTTAGGCTTGTTTTTTTTTCTGGTCCCAGGTCATTTACGTATAGGAAGGGGAAAACTGCCAGATATTCATCACTGCATGCTTGAGTTGGAAAATCTCTATTCCCTCTTCCACTTAAAATATGACAAAGGAAGGCATCCTGGATATCAGACAGTGCACTGTCACACTGCAGAGACAATATCCAGCTGCAACAATATCAGTGATTTCTCATTCACTTCTAAAACAGTGCGAGTCAGATCATTTATGAGAATTCTGCAACCCCTTACATGGAAACCCTCAGAATTGGGTGATTTTAATAATAATAATAATAATAATAATAATAAAATTCAGTTGTTTGTTACAGACAAACCATAAAAGTAGAAACACATTTCACTTGTCACTGGATAGATATTTTAATCTTCATTCTGAAATGAGGAGTACTAATTAGCATAAGGTGGAAGGAGTATACAGAGGGTCTATACAAGGGCGATATACTTGAGGGCAATATTATGGAGATGGAAGAGAATGTAGATGAAGATGAAAGGGGAGGTATGATACTGCGTGAAGAGTTTGACAGAGCACTGAAAGATTTAAGTCAAAACAAGGCCTCGGGTGTAGACAACATTTCAGTAGAACTACTGATAGCATTGGGAGAGCCAGCCATGACAAAACTCTACCATCTGGTGAACAAGATTATGAGACAGGCCAAATACCCTCAGCTTTCGAGAAGAATATAATTATAACAAATACCAAAGAAAGCTGGTGTTGACAGGTGTGAAAATTACCAAACTGTCAGTTTAATAAGTCACGACTGCAAAATACTAACATGAATTCTTTACAGACGAATGGAAAAACTGGTAGAAGCTGACCTTGGGGACAATCAGTTTGTATTCCATAGAAACGTTGGAACACGTGAGGCAATACCGACCCTACAACTTATCTTAGAAGATAGATTAAGGAAAGGAAACCTACATTTCTGGCATTTGTAGACTGAGAGAAAGCTTTTGACAATATTGATTGGAATACTCTCGAATTCTGAAGGTGGCAGGGGTAAAATACAGGGAGCGAAAGGCTATTTACAATTTGTACAGAATTCAGATGGCAGTTATAAGAGTCGAGGGGCATGAAAGGGAAGCAGGGAAGGGAAGGGAGTGAGACAGGGTTGTAGCCTCTCCCCAATGTTATTCAGTTTGTATATTGATATATTGAGCAAGCAGTAAAGGAAACAACAGAAAAATTTGGAGTAGGAATTAAAATCTATGGAGAAGAAATAAAAACTTTGAGGTTTGCCGACGGCATTATAATTCTGTCAGAAACAGCAAAGGACTTGGAAGAGCAGTTGAACGGATAGGACAGTATTTTGAAAAGAGGGATATAAGATAGACAAAAGCAAAATGAGGATAATGGAATGTAGTCTAATTAAATCGGGTGATGCTGAGGGAATCAGATTAGGAAATGAGACACTTAAAGTAGTAGATGAGCTTTGCTGTTTGGGGAGCAAAATAACTGGTGATGGTCGCAGTAGAGAGGATATAAAATGTAGACTGGCAATGGCAAGGAAAGCGTTTTTGACAAAGAGAAATTTGGTAACATCAAGTATATATTTAAGTTTCAGGAAGACTTTCCTAAAAGTGTTTTTATGGAGTAGAATGAGCACTTTTTGCAACTTCCTGCTGTATTACATGTTTGGAAAGTAGGGGAGAGGTACTGGCAGCCGTGAAGCTGTGAGGGGCAGGTTGTGAGTCATACTTCAAGAGATCAGTAAGTGAAATCACACACACTTGCTGTGCTGAAGGCATAATATTTATTCGAGAAAGTGCTAATAAGACTGAGTGGAAGTAATTGGCAAGTCGTCGTATACGAGATTTTCGTATTTATTCCACCTCTGATACTAACTGTGACAGCACCTACAGTTACTAATGTCCACCATTGGTCAGATCTTCACTGTAATATTCTCAACAAGAATTCAGTGTGTTCCAGGAGGAATGGTCAGTATTGAGGGATATGACAGGAACCATCATTCAAACCGAAATACACTGAGGTAAAATAAAAAAAAAAAAGTAAAATAAAATCGCAGTACCTTGGAGGAATTGGGTGACGTACACGGAAGTCGGTACGCATGTTTCTACATCTGAAAGATGATGTCTATTTAAATTTCATGCCAATCACCAGATCTGTCTCCAATAGAGCACACATGGGACATCACCAGACCGCAACCCCAGCGTCATCTACAAATGGCATTAACTGTTCCTATATTGACTGGCCAAGTGCAACAGGCATGGAACTCCATCCCACAAAGTGATGTCCAGCACCTGTACAACACAATGCACGCACATTTGCATGCTTGCATTCAACATTCTGGTGCTCACACTGGTTGTTAATGTACTAGCATTTCACATTTGCAATGGCTTATCTCGTGCTTACAGTAACCTATGATCTTGCAAAATTAATCACTTAAATATGAGCCCTAGACAAATGTAGTCCCAGAGTTTCTTTACTCTACATTAATTATTTTTTAGTGTTGCAATTTTTTCTGTCAGTGTATCTCTAGTAAAAGTAAGCTCTAAATTGCTTACCTTAGGAAATGTGAGAACTTCATCTTCAGTACTGTGAAACAAACCCCTGCAATTACAACCTCTTTGCTTTCCATATTTTGAGAGGCCGTTAGAATAGACAAAAATAAAAAAAATCAAGTGAACATGGGCTCTAAAGTGCATACCTTATGAGCTAAGAGCACTTGCTCATCTTAAATACTGTGAAACACATCCCATCTACTGAAAAAGTGCTCGCAACCCTTAAGGTAAGCACTCCAGAGTCCTTGTTTATGGGAGACTCATTTCTTTTGGTCCATACTGCCACCTCCCAACATATAGAAAGCAATGAGGTTGCAGAAGAAGACATCTGTTTCAAAGTATCAGAGATGCAGTAGTGCTCGTAGCTCTTAAGGTATGCATTTTAGAGCCCATATTAACCAGACTTTTTTGCTCCTAATGAGCATTCCTCCTCAAACACTGCGTAGAAAGGCATATTGCAGCAGTGACTAGTAATTTATTTCCAAATCTGTCTTTCACCAAATACATATGAGTCCCATCATAAATGGTTTTTCTGACTGTTGTTAAATAGCAGCAGTAAAGCATCCCCATCAGTCAGGTTTAGGTTAGAAGGAAAAGTATAGTAACACAGAATTAAAAGTGCTGACTCAGTAACAATGTTCAGAAATAAGCAATTAGATGTGCCACAGAAAGACTTTACCAAGGGCGCACAGTAAATTAGAAATTTAATTCTTTCTTAAAAGTATTCTTACAACATTATAAACCCATTCTTCTTTTGCAAAAAGTCAGTGACAATTATAGTGGAAGCCAAGAGATTATATGAAGTGCATATGAGACCTGCAGATAGCATACAGAAATGCCAAAACTAGCAGTCAAAATAAAATAACTTCTCAAATATGTACAGTTGTTTGGCAATCTTCCTTTATAAATAAGAGAAATGGTAGCTCATGTCTAGAATCAAAGTACCTTGTGCTAGGAAGAGAGTTTTGTGTAATATAGAAGGCTACATCTACAAGCAATATTATCAAATTCTTCACTATCTTATCAAAAAGGAAAAAAGCAGTGCACTGCGCATAAAAAATTTCAAGAACAAAGCAGCTGGGGAGCATTGTTAGTCAAGAAGTGAGTACATTATGTATGGCAAATGGTATTCAGTTCCCTGATCATAGTCATAGTGTAGCAGATGACGTTAACTTCTATTAATCTGTCACTAAATTCATTGAAATATTCCTAAGGGTTGCTTAAAAAACAGGGCAGAAAAGAGGCCACTGATCAAACGTATCCTGACATGTGTTAATAGATATTATTATGGATTGTGTACCTTCTGCCTTTATGGTGGCATGAACTCTGCTGGGGTCACTTTCAATAGTATGTCAATATCCAGAGATATGGCAGCCCATTCTTCCTCAAAAGCCGAAGAGAAGAGAGTGATGTTGGACATTGGGGTCTGGAGTAAAGTAGACTTCTGATTCATCCCATAGGTGTTCCATTAGGTTCACGTTGCAACTATGGGTAGGCCAATCCATTTCAAGAAAATTATTGTCTACAAACAATTGCCTAACTGTTGCTGCTTTGACAAGGTGCATTGTCATGCTGATACAATCAGTCATCATCTCCGAACTGTACACATTACAAAATGCTGTAAACAGTGGTTATATACTTTAACATTTAGTGTTACCTTAAGTGCAGTATGGGAATCAGACGCTAACCACAAAAAGCACCACCTCCTCTGTACTTCACTGTTGGCAATACATAATGGCAGGAAATGTCCCCCAGGCATTCTTCAAATCCAAACCCTTCCATCGGATTGCTGCAGTGTATAATGTAATCATAAGCCCAAATCACTTGTTTCCCATTGTCGTCTGCCCAGTGACGTCACTCTTGACACCACCTCAAGAGTCCTGTAGCATTGACTGCAGAAATGTGTGTCTTATGAGGAGCTGGTTGACCATTGTTTTTAAATTCCTTACACACTGTTTTTTTTTTTTTTTTTTACGACAACCCTCCAGAACAGGGGACGGTCTCTGTACATCAATACATGCGCCTGGTCTTGGTTTAACCGTGGTTATTCCTTCTGTTTCCACTTCACAGTCATATTAGAAGGGTTGAAATGTTCCTGGTGTATTTGTTTATTCAGGTGAAATCCAATGTCTAGACCCCTTTAGAAGTCATGAGGTCTCCTGATCGACCTATTCTGCCATTATTGCTCCTCTGCTGACAACACAATACTCCCCGCCACCTCTTATACTGGCCAGTTTGCCTCTCATGACATCTGGTAGTCAACTCCATGACATAATGGTGCGTGGATACTTTCAATCAGATAGGTTACATTTAGAAAAACTGGTAACTTTTGAGTAAAATCTATGATTGTTGTCTCATTTGATTTATAATATCAGTCACACCACCTACGCAAAAAGGATTTCGTATTTCTATCTACCAATCTATCTTCTCAGCAATCACAGGCCCTGTAGACCATGCACTGCATCAACGATCTGCTTCCATCGCCTTCTCTCTCTCACAGCCTCTCTCCACCCTGCAGAAATTCCTAATGTTGTGATGTCCTTCTCTGTCATCTTTCCACCTTGTAGGGTCGGCCCAATGGTCTTGTTGCCTGGAGAGTTCCTTCAAATGCTTTCTTGGTATTCTGTTGTTTTCCATTCTGGCCACATGTCCAGCCCATTGCAGTCTCCTACTTTTTAATTTCTGGATGATAGTGGGTTACTTCATTAACTGATAAATTTCATTGTTCTTTCGAATTCTCCATGCGCCATTCTCAAACACGGGTCCCCAGATTATTCTCATTACTTTTCTTTCGAAAACATTCAGTTTTTCTCTTTCATTCTTTATAAGCATCCAGCTTTCTGAACCGTATAGTACTATGGGGCAGATAATAGTGTTGTATATCTTCATCTTTGTGGTGATTGACAAAGCTTTACTTTTGAGTGGGTTGCTTAGTGAGTACAGACATCTTGACCCTGGGGCTATTCTTTCATTTATATCCATTGTTGTGTTATTTTTACTGTTGAAACATGATCCAAGGTGTTTAAACTGGAGAACTTTTCTGAATTTAAAATGTTGGTCAATTTCAAAGTAAGGATTTGCGTTTATGACTCGACCTATTTCCATATATTCAGTTTGCTCTTGGTTAATCAAAAGCCCAATTTTGCTGGCACTGTGCCTGAGAGATCTGTACGTGTCTTTCAGTTCTTCTTCAATTTCACTCAGCAACACTATATCATCTGCATAAGCCAGGAGTTTTACTTCACTGTGTTCGAATCAGAGACCATTGTAGAGATGTAAATTACTCTCCCGAACCATTTTCTCCAATGCAAGGTTGAAGAGGACACATGAAAGAGCATCTCCCCGTCATAAGCCAGTTTTAATTGGAAGGTGGGGGATATGGATCCTCTGAACTTCACTGCTGCCTGGGAGCCATCCATGCACAGTTGTATCATCCTAATGATTTTACTGGGTATACTAAATTCTCGTAATGTGTTGTAGAGGCTGCTTCTGTGGATGCTGCTGTAGGCCCACTGTAAGTCAATGAAGAGACAGTGGAAGTTTTTGTTATATTATCAGTTGTGGAACGGTCTGTTCGTATTTCACATAAGCTTTTGGCTAAAGCCTTTGTCAGAAAAAGGAAGAGAGACACACACCATACATTCACAAAAACAATCACACCTCACGCACACATGACCGGCAACCAGGAGTTTGTGGTCATGTGTGCATGAGGTGTGGTTGCTTGTGTGAATGAATGGTGTGTGTTTCTTATTCTTTTTCTGAGGAATGCTGTGACCGAAAGTTTGTGTGTATGCATGTCTCCAACTTAACATGTTGTCTTTATGGTATATTATTGAATCTTTTTCCTGAGCATGACCTTTTAAAAACTGCTCAGATTGGCTTTCATAAATGTTTGCCTCCATAGTTTTGGTAGGCATGATGATGATGTGTTCAGTCCAGAGGTTGGTTTGACCCAGCTTTCCTTGCTAGTCTGTTCTGTTAAAGCCTTTCCATCTAATTACTGTAACTCATATTGAATTGGACCTGCTTAATGTACTCAAGCCTTGGCCAATCTCTACAATCATCATCCCCCCCAACTCTCTCTCTCTCTCTCTCTCTCGTTTCCCCCTTTCCATTACCAAATAGACTATTCCTTGATGCCTCATTATGTGATGTATTAACTCATCGCTTAGTGAAGTTGTGCCATTTTTTCCCTCCCCAATTCAATGTAGAACCTCTTTGTTAGTTACCTGATCTACTCTTGGAGGACTAAAGAAGAAACAATTACCCTGTTGGCATTTTCTGCCATTTTGCTAAGACTTCTAATTCTATAGTTCCTAGATTCTACAATGGAAACTAACTGCTGTATCATTACAATCAGTCTCCATGTATTATGGGCACCTTTCAGGAACCAATGATACCTCAAATTGCAGAAGACTGCAACTCAATTGGATTAATCCTTGCTAACAGAAACAGGGTGCAAAATGTCACGTACTACCTGAAGTTGTTTTTATGGAGATGGTTTCTAAATTTACACCCGTGTGTGTGTGTGTGTGTGTGTGTGTGTGTGTGTGTGTGTGTTTTAGAGAGAGAGAGCCCCCTACCAACATTCCAACATTGTAACTATAGGACTTGAAGACATTTGGTAAAGGAGCATCATGGATAGGACACACAAAAAACAGTCTTGTTAAATTTAATTGAGATTTAGTATCAGACCTGATATCCAACACACAAACATATAATGAGAGCATGTTTGTGCATGAAATGTCTCAAGTGTGGTGGTGGTGGTGGCTGTGGCAGTGGCATGAATAAGTGGAAATATTGTTTTTTCGTACTGGACAGTTTGAATATAAGATTCATTTTTTGCCAATTGTGTTCTATAAATCCCGTATTTTATTCATGATGTTTTGCAGATCTTGTCAAGAAGAAAAGCCTGCATGGATATGCAACGAGTCAAGGTATACCTTAAAAAATAACTGCTACTTAGAAAAACACTGCTGAATCCTCACCTTTATTACGAGGGTAATCCCAAAAGTAAGGTCTCCTATTTTTTTATAAGTACATAGACGTGTTTATTTCTAAAATGATTTATATCAGTTTACAGCTTGAACATTTAACTATTTTTCGACATAATCACCATTTGTGTTGTTGCATTTTTGTAGACACTGTGGCAGTTTTTGTATGCCCATGTCATACCAGCTCGCTGCCATGCTATTCAGAAAGTTATGAATCTCTTCTTGCACCTCGTCGTCGGAACTGAATCGCTGGGAACACAATTAACGCTGACAGGTACTGTGAGACTCTGGAAAAACTTAAACGGTCAATTCAGAACCGGAGAAGAGGAATGTTGAGCAGGGGCGTACACATTCTCCATGACAATGCTCGCCCACACATCGCTCAGCAAACCGTTGCTCTCCTGCAACAGTTTCAGTTGAACATAATCACTCACCCACCCTATAGTCCTGACTTGGCACCCAGTGACTATCACCTGTTCCCTAGGTTAAAAGAACATTTGGTCGGAAAGCGATTCAGCTCCAATGCCGAGGTGAAAGAAGAGGTTCATAACTTTCTGAACAGCATTGCAGCGAGCTGGTATGAGATGGGCATACAAAAACTGCCACAGCGTCTACAAAAATGCATTGACAGAAATGGTGATTATGTTGAAAAATAGCTAAATGTTCCAGCTGTAAACTGATGTAAACCATTGTAGAAATAAACAGGTCTATGTACGTATAAAAAAAAATAGGAGACCTTACTTTTGGGATTACCCTCGTATATAGCTGCTATTAGTAGCTTAACAGTTTCTTGATTACAATAATTTCGAAGAAAATATTTTCCTAAGTTTGGAAATACTTAATTTTATCTGCAGTACATTACTATATGTCATGCTGCTATTTGCCGTAAAGGTAACAGAAGTATTCAGTCCCTAAATCTAGATATTCACATAATTTGTAGAAAGATTAGCTAATGGGATAAGTGTTTAATTTTCTTTTGAATTTGTAGAGATTCCCAAAATCTTATCTGATAAAAAACTAAAATTAAACTTTCAAACATACCCTCAAAACTGTATGATTTTGACTAGTCATTGTGTTATCCTCTTCCAAGGACATCATTTGCAACAATATGAACAACCATGGGATCAGCACACCACTTTCTTAGCCACTGTCTGCTTTTTGAACCTTGGAGCTGCTACTTTCATCTCAGTAGCTCCTCAATTGGCGTCAAGAGGTTGAGTGAACCCTGTTCCAGGCTTCTCATCAGGAAAAAATTCCCAGCAGCACCAACAAACACAGTGGCATCTTCTGCATGATACTCAAACATGTTGACTGCTCAGCTATAGAAGCAGACATTGATAACTGTTGGATTTAGGATGCTCTGTCTATTTTTACTCTGACAGGCTTGCATTGATATTATTACAGTAGCCTCAAGTTTACCACTTCCTTCTATAGCTGGTGAATCAATGCATATATTTCTTAAGTATGCTTACTTATTTATTCATTCATCACACTTGCGGCCAGTTACCTAGAAAGCTAATCGGGCCATACAATTAACATTTTTGTGTGTGATAAAAATTGTGTATAACAATTATTTATACCCAGTACTCACAAACATTATGAAAAAAGAAAAACTGTAATACTACATCCACACTACAGAAAACCTAATATTGCAACAGACTGCAGTGGCAGGAGGGGAGGGGAGGGGAGGGGAGGGTCATGCATCCAGCCAACTTCACAAGGCAATATAAGTACCTCCAAAACACGCAACAACATACCAAGCACCTGGCGCTTGGGAGGGAACTATGACTGGATGGCAGCTGATCCTTACCACTCGACATGCTCAACGTCAGTCCCAAAGTAGTTTTATTTGGAGTATGCAGTACTACTACTAATTCCTTAAACCAGTTACCCAGCTAGTAATAATACTGTTGTAACTATAGATCCTGTGAATAAACTCAGTGCACTTCTGCATTTGTTCATTCAATAAGGTACAGCTAAGCTGCAGACTGGAGCACCCTTAAATTACCCCTGCTAGGGTGTAGGGCAGGACGTCAATGGCATGTCCACTGTATGTGTGGTTCACTGTAACTGCATAACATTGTTCCATGGATCATCTTGCACAATAGATTGTAACGATGTGGATCGAGTTAATTTATATTCACATCGCAAATTAATTTCTGCTTGTGGTTACAATGGGAACATTTCTAAGTGTCTGAAAATATATATTCAGGTGTGAATTAGTATCCCTATGCACTACCTTTCGCACATTACGGCAACAGAAATTCTTCTATGGAATAGAACGAGTTGTCAAGGAGAAACTTTCTCAGACATTTTATATCACTGGGTAAGTGATCAAAAATTTCTGTTTCAGCATTGGGCAAACCTTTTTGTGCTAAAGACAACATTAATGTGGAACAATGAATGCCATGTTTTCTTTTGATATTGTAATTATGTACATCATTGCTCCTTTTGAACTTTAGTGGATTATTTACAACAGGCTTCATGAGGCAATAAAAATACTGTGAAGCTGTAGTCAGAATGGCCAACTCCTTAAACTGATGACTAAAAGATGCTTTTGGGTGAGCATCACATATTATTATTATTATTATTATTATTATTATTATTACTATTATTACTGCATGTTTTTAACCAATGAAGACTTTCTTTCTTAAAGATTAGTTACCCCAGAACATTATTCCATATGACACTATTGTATGAAAAATGTCAACTTGCTGATTTCTCTCTCTCTCCTAGATCGGCAGTGATTCAAAGTGCAAATATGGAGTTCCAAAATATGTTTTTTTCAACTTAAATTCTCATCGATATGGACACATAAGAACTTGAAGTTTCCACCCTCTTTATTATTTTATTTCCTCGCCTTGTATGACACTTATCATTGGTGCAGTACCCATAGACGTGCAGAACTGAATACGCTGTGTCTTTTTAAAATTGAGGATAATATCGATCAGAGAAGACCAGTCAATGATACTTTTAAGAACTTTGTTTACCATGCCTTCTCCCTCTGTATTTATGCTAGGACTGATGACAATACTAACGTCCTCTACAAAAAGAAGTAATTCTGCTTTCTGTATATTAGATAGGAGATGGTTTATACATATGGGGAACAATAGTGGACCTAAGACTGAGTGTTATGTGATTTCTCTCCAGTCAGAATTATTTCCCCTGACTATATTTGTTGGATTACTAATTACAACTTTCTGCATTCTTCTGGCTAGAAATAACATTATTTATTGGTTGACTATACATTCAGTCCCATAAACCTTCAATTTATCAAGGAGAATACTGTGAGTCACACAGTCAAATCCACTGGATTGGTTGCAGAAAATACCAACCAGCACTATTTTATTATTTAATGCTTGTTGAAAACCTGATGAATGAACATGTAAATGGCATTCTAACTAGAAGAACCCTTCTGAAATCCAAAGTGTGATTTTCTGAAGATGTCATTGTTGCTAAGGTGAAATGCTATTCTAGAAAACATCAAATTCTCAAAAATTTTGGAAAATGATGCCACTTGCATCTATATGATGGAAAGCTTGAAAACCACTTCATTTAGTGGTTGTCAACATTAGCTGCCTTCTCTCCATCTTCAGGACGGTTTCTTCCCAGGACGGCTGCGTACTGACATGTGGTTAAACACCTGATATGTCGTTCCAGGATACTGTAGCATCAACATTGTCCAAGATGTGGCAGGTTGACTTGTTCTTCTTTGCTATTTTGAGGTCCAGTGTCTTAACTGGCCACTTGAGATAGGTAAATAATTTTTATTTTAAACTAAGTGAAATATGTAAGACTGCCTAATGTACAACACGATAATATAAAATTAACTCACAAGGAAGATAATCACCCTCTGCTGTGTTGTGAAGTTATGTTCTGTGTCAATTCATCCTGAGAGTGTTTGTAGCTAATAATAGACAAAGCAAGAAACTGGAACTCCACACATTCACAAGAATATTACAATTCTCTCTCATTAGCCACACCTACAAGTAACCTTAAGTTAAGCATTGAAAACCCTTGTTAACAGCCCAATAATGTTCACTGTAAGCATGGCACCATTTTAAAGCATTAAGATTTAGTGTTATCCTTTCATAACTATTGGTGTACCTACATAAATAATAAGCAAGCAGCAGCAGATAAAGCTATTTAGTATCACAAAATAAGGGACAATTTTTTTTTTGGGCACACATACTAATTTAATGATAATTCCTTGTGGAATCAGAAGCATAAATAAGGAAATGCAACCATCCACAAGTAGCTATTGATGTGTGACACTTATGACACCTGCAATTTTGCATGGGTGCCTGTATGATAGTACATACTTACACAAGAAAATGAGCAGCAGCTGAAAAGCTATTAATCCTATGTGCCACACATCAGTCAGCTACAGGTGTATGGTTACCTTCCCTTGATTTGGTTAGCATTTCTATCTTGGAATTTCCATAACTGCAATATTAATTGTAAATAAAGTGTATAACATTACTTTCCAAAAGCTGTGTATTTTTCTTAACATGAAATCACTAAAATGGAACATACTCATCTTGGCGGAGACAATAAGAAGAAAAAATAGTCAAGTCCTAGACCCTTCAGGTTAACAATGGTTGTGTTAACAGCTTTTTTAATGCTGTGTGGCAATAGTGGATCAGGAAACACAAAGGTCTGTAGTACTGGCATTTTACAGAGCATCAGCAAGAACTATCGCTAGAATCAATATTAATAAGATCATGCAAACTTAACTGGAGAATGATTTTGGATACTTTAACGTTGATTTTCTGCAATGTAGTACTGACCAAGGGCACCTGGAGGTATTGATGTCAATCTTTGCATTATTTACCACAGTAAAATTCCCTAAAAGATTGAAGGGCCCGGTGCAACAGATTCTGATGTTGCAGAAGCAAGATGTTTTGTGCTGGGCACAAAAATATAGGGGTGCCTAGTACAGCTGCACAGGTACAAGAGTGAAACATTAACACATCTTGCTTGTTAGGATGTGCTCGAAGCCTCCTGGGGCATTGTGGAGTTGGTAGACAGTTCGGGATGTATGAGGAAGCTGCTGACAAACCAAGTGTGAATATAAAACTTCTTTATTAATTTATTCAACTTAGGCTTCTGAGTGCACCCTCTTTTCTAGTGTTCTCTCATAATATTCCGGCACTGTAACAATATGCAAGGAAGAGACACCATGCGGACAATACCCACTGCTCAGACAATAGTGTGCTAACTGGTATCACAGGCACACTGGGTGAGTTGTCAGTGGTGTCCACAATGCCACACGTGGCTTTGCTGCAGCACAACACAGGGCAGCCAGCTATTTCAATAGCTCACAGCACTGCTCAGAGTCTAACTCTGAACCTCTGTCTGGAGAGCAGCAGCTGGCAGACTGCAGTAATGGCAGACTACCCCATATAGTAGCACCAGTGTGTTGGTTGAATGCCAAGTACTGAGCAGTCTGACAGCAGTCCTGGGGTCGGGGCCCAGCAGCTACAGTGGCAACAGCGATGTAGATACAGCAAAGACTTCAAGATTGTGGCTGACACAGTCTGGGAGTGGCAACATTGTCCATCTGGTCGCACGCCATAGGCTGGCTATGAGTGGGTTTAATATACCAGTTCAATGCTGACTTCATGGAAATTTGGCATTTATGTGTCAATGTGGAAAGGTTTGGAACAGTGCCAGTGACCAGTGCCCATCTGTTGTCAGGTAGCAGTGTGTCAAACTGCAGAAGTTTCCTGGCACACTGCAGAAGCAGCCACATGGTGAGGGTTGCGTCTGTTGACAGGATGCTAACTGTGGCTTCTGGCGCTCCATACACGACACTGGCACTGGCTGTAACTTAGTCCTTTGCAACACCTCTCTGCTCAGAAAAGAATCCACCCTAGGATTCCTATTCAAATTTTACTTTAACAGAGCCACTGCTTTATTCATAGTTATTTACACCTTGCGTTCTGGCTTCACTCATGGTAACACTTGTCCTTTGCATTATACACACTTCTTTTTGACCATATTAGCATTTGGCTCACCACTAAGTCTCTGTGTTCTTATTTACACACTCTTCACTTCAACTTACTTTTAGTTGTGGCATCAGCTACATCATTTCACACTGTGGGAAGGACTGGAGTCATAAAAGCATCCTATCAGCCAGTTTTCCCACTTAATATTTACATGCTAAAATTAGCTCCTCCCATATTCTTCTATTACATACACCACATACGTCTAGTAACAGATAAGAAAAACCTGGAAAAACATTGTATATCACATTAAGATACATCTTGGTTTTACATAAACATATCTCATGCTTTCCAGTGCAGAAAAATAAACACAGATACTCCTTGACCTGTATAATTCATTTACGTTGATCTATATTTATACTATCCTGTTGACTTATCATTATAATCGAATCAAGTAGGGAAAACAATTGTCTGCTGGATGTATTACAATATCTGTCTTCCTCTACAATTTTTAGCCTCTACAGCTTCCTGTAGTACCATGGAAGTTCTTCTGCGATGTCTTCACTGATGTCCTATTCACAGATATCCTGTCCCTTTCCTCACTGCTTCTCTAGAGAACCCCTCCTCCTTCCTTACTTTATCAATCCCCCTAATTTTCAACATTATTGTGTACCACAATTTCTGAAATGCTTCGATTCTCTTCTTATCCAGTTTTCCCACAGAATTTGTTTCACTACCATACAATTCTGTGCTCTAGACGTACATTCTCATAAATTTCTTCCTGAAATTAAGACCTATGTTTGATACCAGCAGACTTCTCTTGGCCAGGGGGGCCTTTTTGTCAGTGCTAGTCTGCTTTTTATGTCCTTCCTCAGTCCATAATGGGTTATTTTGCTGCCTATGTAGCAGAATTCCTTAACTTCATCTACTTTGTGATCACCAACTCTGATGTTCCAAGTTCCTCATTGTTCTCATTTCTGTTACTTCTCATTACTTTTTTCTTTCTTCAATTTACTCTCAGTTCATATTCTGTACTCATTAGACTATTCATTCGATTCTCTAATTCACTTTCACTGAGTATAGCAATGTCATCAGCGAATCTTATCATTGATACCCTCTCACCTTCAATTTTGCCGGCCGTGGTGGTCTAGCGGTTCTAGGCGCTCAGTCCGGAACCGCGCGACTGCTACGGTCTCAGGTTCGAATCCTGCCTCGGGCATGGATGTGTGTGATGTCCTTAGGTTAGTTAGGTTTAAGTAGTTCTAAGTTCTAGGGGACTGATGACCACAGATGTTAAGTCCCATAGTGCCCAGAGCCATTTTCACCTTCAATTTTAATTCCACTCTTGAACCTTTCTTTTTTTTCTGTTATTGCTCCATCAATGTATAGATTGAACAGTTGGGGTGAAAGACTACATCCCTATCTTACATAATTTTTTATCTGAGGGCTTCATTCTTCATCTCCCACTCCTATTGTTCCATCTTGGTTCTTGTACGTACTGTATATTACCCGCCTTTCCCTACGGCTTATTTTACTTTTCTCAAAATTTTGAACATGTTGCACCATTTGACACTGTTGAACACTTTTTCCATGTCTACAAATCATGTGAACAACTCTTGATTTTTCTTTATTCTTGCTTCCATTATCATCTGCATCTCAATTGCACCTCTGATCAGGGGCGGATCCAGGATCTCGGTCAGAGGAGGGGCAAATTTTTTGGTACCTGCCTTCCAAAAAATTAATTCCAAATAAAACCATTAATACTCTATTCGTGCGCGAATGCGCGCGCGCGCGCGCGCGCGCGCGCACACACACACACACACACACACACACACACACACACACACACACACTGCTGGTCATTAAAATTGCGACACCAAGGAGAAATGCAGATGATAAACGGGTATTCTTTGGACAAATATACTATACTAGAACTGACATGTGATTATATTTCACGCAATTTGGGTGCATAGATCCTGAAAAAACAGTACCCAGAACAACCACCTCTGGCCGTAATAACGGCCTAGATATGCCTTGGTATCGAGTCAAACAGAGCTTCGATGCCATGCCATGCCATGCAGCTTCAACACGATACCATACTTCATCAAGAGTAGTGACTGGCGTATTGTGACGAGCCAGTTGCTCGGCCACCATTGACCAGTTGGTGAGAGATCTGGAGAATGTGCTGTCCAGAGCAGCAGACGAACATTTTCTGTACCCAGATAGGCCCGTACATGACCTGCAACATGCGGTCGTGCATTATCCTGCTGAAATGTAGGGTTTTGCAGGGATCGAATGAAGGGTAGAGCCACGGGTCGTAACACATCTGAAATGTAATGTCCACTGTTCAAAGTGCCGTCAATGCGAACAAGAAGTGACCGAGACGTGTAACCAATGGCACCCCATACCATTACGCCAGGTGATACGCCAGTATGGCGATGACGAATACACGCTTCCAAACGTGCGTTCACTGCGATGTCGCCAAACATGGATGCAGTCATCATGATGCTGTAAACAGAACCTGGATTCATCCGAAAAAGTGACGTTTTGACATTTGTGCACCCAGGTTCGTCGTTGAGTACACCATCGCAGGCGCTCCTGTCTGTGATGCAGCATCAAGGGTAACCGTGGCCAAGGTCTCCGAGCTGATAGTCCATGCTGCTGCAAATGCTGTCAAACTGTTCGTGCAGATGGTTGTTGTCTTGCAAACGTTGACTCAGGGATCATGACGTGGCTGCATGATCCGTTACAGCCATGCGGGTAAGATGCATGGCATCTCGACTGCTAGTGATACGAGGCCGTTGGGATCCAGCACGGCGTTCCGTATTACCCTCCTGAACCCACCGATTCCAAATTCTGCTAACAGTCATTGGATCTCGACCAACGCAAGCAGCATTGTCGCGATACGATAAACCGCTATCACGATAGGCTACAATCCGACCTTTATCAAAGTCGGAAATGTGATGGTACGCATTTCTCCTCCTCACACGAGGCATCACAACAACGTATCACCAGGCGACACCGGTCAACTGCTGTTTGTGTACGCCGTTTGTGTATGAAAAATCGGTTGGAAACTTTCCTCATGTCTGCACGTTGTAGGTGTTGCCACCGGCACCAATGCTCTGAATAGCTAATCATTTGCATGTCACAGCATCTTCTTCCTATTGGTTAAATTTCGCGTCTGTAGCACGTCATCTTCGCGGAGTAGCAATTTTAATGGCGTGTGTGTGTGTGTGTGTGTGTGTGTGTGTGTGTGTGTGTGTGTGTGTGTGTGTGTGTGTACGTTGATAGAAACAATAACAAACACAAATTTCAAGCTTTCGCAACCCACGGTTGCTTCATCAGAAAAGAGGGAAGGGGAGGGAAAGTGGGTTTTAAGGGAGAGGGTAAGGAGTCATTCCAATCCCGGGAGTGGAAAGACTTACCTTACGGGGAAAAAAGGACAGGTATATACTCGCACACACACGCATATCCATCTGCACATATACAGACACAAGCAGACATTTGTAAAGGCAAAGAGTTTGGGTACAGATGTCAGTCGAGGCGGAAGTACAGAGGCAAAGATGTTGTTGAATGACAGGTGAGGTATGAGTGGCGGCAACTTGAAATTAGCGGAGGTTGAGGCCTGGTGGGTAATGGCAAGAGAGGATATACTGAAGGGCAAGTTCCCATCTCCGGAGTTCTGATAGGTTGGCGTTAGTGGGAAGTATCCAGATAACCCGGACGGTGTAACACTGTGCCAAGATGTGCTGGCTGTGCACCAAGGAATGTTTAGCCACAGGGTGATCCTCATTATCAACAAACACTGTCTGCCTGTGTCCACTAATGCAAATGGACAGTTTGTTGCTGGCCATTCCCACATAGAAAGCTTCACAGTGTAGGCAGGTCAGTTGGTAAATCACGTGGGTGCTTTCACACGTGGCTCTGCCTTTGATCGTGTACACCTTCTGGGTTACAGGACTGGAGTAGGTGGTGGTGGGAGGGTGCATGGGACGGGTTTTACACCAGGGGCAGTTACAAGGATAGGAGACAGAGGGTAGGGAAGGTGGTTTGTTTATTTGTGTGTCTATCAACATACCAACGCTTTCGTTTGGTAAGTTACATCATCTTTGTTTTTAGATACATTTTTCCCACGTGGAATGTTTCCCTCTATTATATATATAATATATATTTATTCTGTTTTTAGTTTAATTGTGTATTCAAATAAGACACATGCACTTAAAAAACTCTGTGTTTGTCTGCTAATGTAAAATAATCTATAAAATGCTGATGTTCATTTGTTTCCATTCTTAAATCTTTGAAATTATTTCACCAGTTGCTTTCATTTGACAGAATGTTGCCATCAAATTCGCGCATGTGTTTATACGCAGCAATGATGATATGACCGCGAAAAGTTATAATAGGGTATTTGACTGTGTTCAGGAAATCATCTTAATTACGTCATTTTATGCTCATAATAAGCTGTTTTTCCTAATGAATGTAAATATTAACAATAAGAAATTCCTTTCTTTCTTCTTGTAAAAAAAAAAAAAAAAAAAGCAAAAGTATAAATAAAATGAAATTTAATATTAAATATGTATATTCACAATACTGCTCTGAAATATTAAATTCGAATCTCTTTCTACGCCCAATTTTTGAAAAGCTTGTAATTACTTTTTCTACATCTACAGGAATCTGGTAGTGAATATGCATAAGTGCAAGACCAAGGAGGCGGTTTTCATTCATCGATGTTCTTAAATAAGTTTTCAGGCGCTGCAACGACAAAAACGACCTTTCAGCAGATGCAGTTGGCACTGGAAGTGTTGCCAGGACCAATAAAAGCTTATGTATTTTAGGATATTCATCCTTATCACATCTAGCCAATATGTCAAGGGCGATGGTTGGAAGCTCTTTTTGTCGTTCCCTTTCTTGATTCCATTTGTCTCGCCACAACAACATTTCATCCCGTAACATAAGAGAAGCAATGCCTTTGCCCACATCAAGCAACGAACCAAAGCAGTCGCCACAACAACATTTCATCCCGTAACATAAGAGAAGCAATGCCTTTGCCCACATCAAGCAACGAACCAAAGCAGTTGGTGAGGGACTCTGCAATTTTTTGAATTTCACCTGCAGAGATCTTCACAATACTTTCTGGACTGAAAACAGAAAGGTTGAACACATCCAAAGTTTCAGCAGAGAATCTTTCTCATAAATCAGTTATAATGAAGTCCAGTAGGGGACTGTTACTCTGTAATATTCTTCTGCCGAATTTGTTTGAGGGTTTTCACGATAAACTTGGCGACGACCGAAGCATTCATCCAGATCGAAAACGTGCAATTGCAGAATAAAAGGGACTGTCGTAAGGTTCTCACTATTTGCAATTAATAAGAATATTTTCAAGTATTCCTTCGGTGTTCATCGCTTAATTATCAACACCATCTCTTTGCAAATTGCCCCTAGAAACAAAATCTTACACACGCACTGCGGGGAAAGTGCTAAAAAAGGGACACAGATCGCTCATGTCTCAGCGAATATTATCATTTTATTCGTAAGTATAGTTGTTTCTTCTGTAGTTTATTCGCTAAATGGAAGAGCCTTCAAGGTTTCTTTTTGAATTGTTACATCAAACTGCGTTCCATTGTTTACATCTTCGACTTCAAGTAAAACATACTAGATAGGCCAACATAATCAGCCCCTAAAGCAGTCAGAAAAAAAAGATCGGTCATGCACCAGGGGGGGGGGGGGGGGGGGAAGAGATTTGCCCCCCCCCCCCCCCCCCCCCTTGGACCCGCCCCTGCCTCTTATGCCTTTACCTTTCCTAAAGCCAAACTGATCTTCATCTTATACGGCTTAATTTTTTTTTTCCATTCTTCTGTATATTATTCTTGTCGACAACTATTGCAATGCTCTTGCAACCTTGGGAATTGTGTGGATGATATTTTTCCGAAAGTCAGATGGTATATCACCAGACTCATACATTCTACACACCAACATGAATACTCATTTTGTTGCCACTTCACCCAGTGATTTTAGTAATTGATTCTTCTATCTTAAGTCTTCCAAAGTTCTTTTCAATCCTTTTTCTAATACTGGATTCACTACCTCTTCTGCATCAACTTATGTTTCCTCTCCTAACAAGTAATGAGCCCTCTCTTAATGTTGCCGCAGTTGCTTTTTATTTCAAAGAAGGTTGTTTTGACTTTTCTGTATGCTGTGTCAGTCCTTCCAACAATCATTTCTTTTGTGATTTCTTCACTTTTTCATGCAGCCATTTCATCTTAGCTTCCCCAAGCTTCCTATTTTTTCATTCCTATGTAACTTATATTTCTGTATTCCTGAATGTCCCTGAACATTCTTGTACTACTTTCTTTCGTCAATCAATTGAAGTATTTCTTCTATTTCCCATTGTTTCTTTGCAGATACCTTCTTGGTACCTAGTTTCTCTTTTCAACTTCTGTGGCTGTCCTTTTTATTGATGTTCATTCCTCTTCAACTGAACTGCCTACTGAGTTGTTCCTTATCACAGTATCTGTACCATCAGAGAACTTCAAGTGTATCTTTCATTCCTTAGTACTTCTATATCCCACTTCCTTGTGCATTGATTCTTCCTAGATGGTCTCTTAAACTTCAGCCTGCTCTTCAACACAACTAAATTGTGATCTGAGTCTATATCTGCTTCTTGGTACATCTTACAATCCAATATTTGACTTCGGAATCTCTGCCTGACCTTCATGTATCTCCGGGTCTTTTCCTAATATACCTCCTCCTCTTGTGATTCTCAAACCGATTATTCGCTGTTACTAGCTGAAATTTATTGCAGAACTCAATTAGTCTTTTCTCATGTAGCTCTTTCTTCTACTCCTTCCCCTTTCCAATCCCCCATGACTATTAGGTTTTCGTCTCCCTTTACGTACTACGTTATCCATTCAGTATCCTCAATTCCTTCAATTTCAGCTTACAACTTCGGCATATTTACCTGATCTATCACTGTCAGAGTTGGTTTGATGTCGATTCTGACGAGAAAAATCCCATCACTCTCATTCCGAGAAAATACAAGTAGTCCATTGGCCATGCTGCAGGAGCCCTCTGATATCACAAATCTACTTCCTAGATCACAGTCACTTTCCAGCTTACCTCCCCCCCCCCCTTCCCATAATACATTTTCATACCCCTGCCCTGAGAGCCTGTTTCCTAAGCCACCCTCCTGCTCACAATACACCTTTGAAGAAACTTTCACATCATGTTCTTCCCTAGTAATGAATTTCCAAAGATGTCACCAGTGGGTGTGCATTGTATCAAGGCAGACATGAAGCAGTTTATTTAATGCCTTGATGTCTAACAATCATCTTGTATCCATGTGATGCCTCGCCAAGACAGAAAACATGAACCAGCCAAATTTGTTGCAACTCTCGCTCAATGGTGAACTAATGTTGCTTACATCTACCGTATTATTAAACATGCTAGGTTCCAAATTTCACATAGTCTAAGTCTAAATTAAAAGTGCCTCTAATCTGTTACCTAAATTTTAAGTCCAAAAGATCTGGTATGTAGGACATCTGCCAGATGTTACATTTTTAGGTCAGTTTGAATATTAGGCCCTCCCCTTTTTTTCTAGTTCCACCAACATGCAGTGACTGGAGCCCCCGCAGTGACTGGCCCGACTGTACATTACGTGTCACCAAATACAATTAGTAAGTTGCCTTGATTCGGCAGTCTGCTCTTTTGGTTTTCACACATGTTTATTATATTTCTTCTCTCCTCTCTTTCTTATGTCACGGTTTCATACACTCGAGGATGGAATTTTACAATCCCGAATCCATTCATGGTTTGAATAAATAATTAGTACAAATGAGCAGATCTCTCTAAATTAATTATTTAACTTTAACTATTTATAATTCTCATTGTACTCTATGTAAATTCATAGTTACAAGAAAAACTTATGGCTGTTTTGGCCTATTCCTAAGTCTTTTCGGCACCCACAATTTCCCATGCCTAAGCCAGGCACGCTACCAGCATTGGCTCGCATAATGACATTTATGGTGACAAACCCAACAAATCATATTGTGTGACTTGATGCATGGGGCTGAATGCCCTTGAAAATTACATTATGTACAAGTTACCAATGTAGGTAGAGGTTGGCTGTCTGGCCTTTGCCAAATACTATGACTGAGTCTACACCTGACATACTGAACTACAAGAACACGAGATCTGTTCAAAAAATTCCAAAACATTCATAATTTCATGCCAATGGTGTGTTGGAGTGAATTGTGGTTGGCATTCCTGCAAACGCCTGTGTTTAATGTGTAACAGCTGGAGGTTTCATTGTTGTGTGTCCGTTAGTTATTGTTCAGCACTATTTTGAGAAGAAAATTGTGTTGTACAGATTGCAAATTTCAAGGTGGCAGATATAGAGGAGTGACACGTCTGCATAAAATTTTGCATGAAACTCGAGAAAACCTTTATAAAGAGACACAATATAATGCATGAAGCGTACATTGATGAGTGCTTAAGCCATATTCAGCGTTACAAACGATTTACACTGTTTAAAAATGGCCAGGCAGAAGTTAAAAATGAACCTAGTTCAGGACGCACTTTGATGTCTACCAACAATGCTCATGTCATAAATGTCAACAAAACTGTGCGTGCCGATCGAAGACCGACTGCCTGAGAGATTGCAGAAGAATGTAACATTTCAGTTGGATCATGACATGAAATCCTAACAAAGCATTTTGGAATGCATCGTGTTGCCACCAAGTTCGACCCTCAGCTCATGAGTCAAGACCAGAAAGACATTCGCTTCACAGTCTGTGAAGAACCTTTGGGTCGCACAAATGACAAAGAGATGTTCCTTAAGAGAATCATAACTGGTGATGAGTCATGGATCTACAATTATGATGATGAGACCAATCTTCACAATGGGTCAGGGAAGGTTCTCCAAGACCAAAAGCAGCTCGTCAGGTCAGGTCAAATGTTAAAGCTATGCTGGTAGATTTCTTTGACTTTGAAGGATTAGTTCATCATTAATTCATGCCACAGGGAAAAACTGTTAATAAATGATACTATCGGAATGTATTGCGACAGCTGCGATAAAATGTGAGAAGAAAATAGCCTGAAATGTGGCAAGACAATTCGTGGCTCTTGTATCACGATAATGCACCTGCATGTTCATCCTTTTTTTTATTTCCTAAGTTGAAAACCACTTTGAAAGGAGGAAGATTTGCAACAACAGAAAAGATAAAAGAAAATTCGCAGGTGGCACTTGTGCAGTCCAGCAAGAGGCGTACCAATCTTGCTTCCAGTAGTGGAAACGGCATTGGGAGCAGTGTATCAACAGTGGAGGAGAGTATTTCGAAGCAGACCATGCACAATTTTCGAACAAAGTTCTGGAATTTTTTGAACATACATCAAACAAGTCTTCAAGGATACAAAGATACTAGCATGTACGGATCCCACAAGTGAAAATAAAGTGACTGTACTACTACTCTCATATGTTTCTGTCCAAGCTGAATCACTGCTTGCAGTCTACTGCCATCATCGTTTTTGATCCATCAGTCCCCAAACCATCCTGTTTGTCACCAAAATGTAACAGTGCAGAGGTAGAAACAATAAGCTACCCCATGTTGAAAAGTGGCAGCAGGTTGCTGGCAGACTCTGGCAATGGCGAGTGGTCCCATACAGATGGTGACAGAGTGTTGGCTGCCAGGGCATGAACTGTCATGCAGAGGTCTGTGGATCATGGCCTATCGGCAGCTGTGCTACCTTCATGGCTGCCTCAGTAGATCTCACTGCAACAACCAGCACACTGCAGACACTGTAACGTAGACCCACCGTGCTCACAATAACGCTGTTTGGAACTGACCACACAGTAGGATAGTGATTGTGTGCCACCCTGAACCATTCAATAGTCAATGGTCATGTTGTGTACATAGTTCCGCGTAGTCAGCGCGTACACAACTTTCCCACTAGAGCGCGCCCCACTAAGCACAACAGTGCAGGTGCAGCGCTCGTCCGTCTCCGCACTATGAGATGGCACTGCCTTAGAGACGGACCAAATTCTGCTTCCACCGATCCACGTATTAATATGTAACGCAGCCAATGAGATTGCTGTTAACGTAGAACCTTTCTCCTCGCGGATCACACTCGTGCAGTGATACCTGAACGCGCGAAGTATTATAACGAGTGTACAGACCTCCGATTAGTAAGTCTGCATTTGTCTGCACCAGACTGTACCAGTCTATAGTCAAGTTTCAGTCTGCGCCTAATAAGATTACCATATTCCTGTACATAGCCATGAAGATAAATGAATAGACACTTTGTCAAGTATCAGAGATATGTGAGAATAAGATTAACATACCAAGACCAAAGGAACTTCAGATTGTCAATTGCAAACAGCATCCAGAATCAAGTTACGTAATGTCTATGTTTTTTATTATTTTAATAAATGTGTGTGAAAATTAATCAAGTTCTGTTTAAAGTTGGTCACCGTCAATCTGCTACTCTAAGTGTGCAAGTGGCATTTCTATCGTCTGACCTAATGGCAGAAGATAAACACACCACGATAAGACCACGAGACATATTGCTGACACTCGCCTACTTCGTTAGAGGGACAAGTCAAATAATCTGATGGTGTGTGTACCGAAGGTCTTACAGTACGCACACCACAGACCATGATGCTAAAACATTAACAATAAAATTTACTGACCAATGAGGCACTGATCATAGAAATAGTCACGTATTGCAGAATCATAAATAGTGGCTCAATTATAATATTCACGGAGATATTTTGGGAAGACTGCTGC
The DNA here is from genome assembly GCF_021461385.2 of Schistocerca piceifrons. Classification (NCBI taxonomy): domain Eukaryota; kingdom Metazoa; phylum Arthropoda; class Insecta; order Orthoptera; family Acrididae; genus Schistocerca; species Schistocerca piceifrons. Next base: position 313,554,530 of record NC_060139.1, on the reverse strand, counting down.
GAATACATTTGTAAAGCAAACCGTGTTTATGGAAAATTTGACCCTTTCTTATAATTTTTTTCTATAAACAAGGGCTAAATTGAACAGAAGCATGGATAAGAGGTGGATAACTCCTATTATTGCAGTATCTTGTGCTAGGGGCAGAGAGCTCAATGTAATTCAGAGAAGAAGCAGTAGTGAAGACTTGAAACTCCATTACCACCAGCACTGTGAAATCCTCCAATGTGTCATTAAAATATCAAAACTCGTGGACTATAATAATAATAAAACATGCTAAGAGTAAGGCAAAATCTATCTGGAGCATTATTATAAAAGAAACAAATGAAAATAGTGATCCAAATGGTAAAGGACCCCTCAGAAAATAAGGTGACTCTTTCAAATCATTGGCTACCAAATTCTGCGATTACTTCCTCACAGTGGAAGCAAATACTACATCAGTTATAAGCAACCAAATACGGATCAATTAAATTTACTTGTGCAGACACTTGCCTCATTAACAGACATTAGTTTCAAAAAATTACAACCCCTAAGGATTATACAGAATTCATCAGGTCACTAAAAATAGTAATTGTACTGGCAATGAGGGTGTTTCAAGGAGACTATTAAAATCTTATGCTGACTTGATAGTATGCTGACTGATTTAATTGGGCAGAACTTGTAAACTGCCTCTCAGTTTCGCTTCTGCAAAGGATTCCCCACAGAAAAACCAATACAAGATCTCATAAATGCAGTTCTGCCAGACTTAAACAAGAAAATCTATTTTTGGCACATTCTGTCAGTGCCTTTGATTGTGTGGATCACAAATTCTATTTGGCAAACTAAAGTGTTGTGGAATTACTGGAATCACTCTTGCACGCTTGAAATCACCTTCATAAGAGAAAGCAGAAAGTCTCATTAACAGATGGTGCCTCAAGAATGAAACTAACTTCAGAATGGGAGAGTATAGTTGTTAGTGGAGTGCTATAAGGGTAAGTACTGGGTCCGCTACGGTTCTAACCTATATAAATGATCATTTTCCAACTGTAAAGGGCAATTCAAAAACTAGTATTTGCTTATGATACAAGCATACTAATAAAGTATGCAAATTCAACTTTAGCAGACTGAGCTCAGATGTAACTGAATTGGTTCACAGCTTACAATTAAGTCTTGCTTTCACAAAGACTCACTAGAAGTAGACATTAATGGTCATACACTAAATTAAACTGCATAAAATTCCTTGGGTCCAGTAGAATAAGAAGTTAAAATGGTGCCAATACATAAATGAACTAATACAGAAGCCCATTTCAGCATGTTCTACTCACAGAAGTGTATCTCATTGTGGACCCAAAGAAAAGTGTGTTTGGTTATTGTGCATATTTTCACTCTTTGTTGTATCATACAGTTATCTTCTTGAACAGTGAACCTTAAGTAAATAAAGTATTTATTCAGCAGAAGCAGTCAGTAAGAATATTATCCAAAAGAGATAACCGTACATCTTGCAGAAGACTTTTTAAAGATTTTGGAATTCTTACACTCATTGACCAATACATTTACTCTGTAAAGGTGTACATTATTGATAATAAAAATCAGTTGCAACTGAACTGTAATTAATCGGAACTGAGTTATGTCATCTGGAGTGACAAAATTCAAAAAGCTCCCATCTGATACAAAGGTAGAAAATCATACAGGACAAAGCATGTGTCCTCAACTTTTCTTGGTGCACAACTGGTGAGTTGTGAAAGGTGAATAAGGTTCAGTTTTTGACAAAATATTTTGTTAGAGCAGTCATAGTTTGTTAACCTTTAAGAAGTTCACAGTGACTGTAAGACTTAATACATACCATTTTGATGACTAGCATTCTTATATTTCACCAGCAGATAATTTTTATTCATTTGGAATTGCATATGAGCATTTGTGAGATTAAATGATCACTGTAAACCAATTTTAGAACTAATTTGTGCTGTCGAGTTAGATGAGTTTGGCCCTTCACCACCACATTGGTCATTTGCGTATGTTATAATTTTGAACAGAGAGGTCATTTATGAATGTTCTCTCTGAAGACAGGCTGACTCATTATATAGGATTCTGTTTTACAGCTTTACTGATCAGTTAAGGGAAACAACATATTGAAATTTAGTGCTGTTGTAAGAACTTATTTTTCTTGTAAATACAGTACAGAAATAATATTTTTTATAAAGCTATTGAAGCTCTGTTGCTGTATTTTACCTACGTGGCAATTTTATACTTTCTTCAAGGGCCTAAAATTGACAAATTATCTGGCATGCTGTCAATTTCTGAAATGATCCAGAGAAGAGCATTCTATCAAAATACTTATTATACGTTGAGGTGGTGAAAGTCACAGGAGACCTCCTAATATAGTTTAGGACCTCTTTTTGTCTGGCATAGTGCAGAAAATCGATGTAGCGTGGACTGAACAAGTCGTTGGAAGTCCCCTGCAGAAATAATATTACATGCTGCTTCCTTAGCCATCTATAATGGCAAAAGTGTTGCCAGTGCAGGATTTTGTGCACAAACCGACCTCTCTGTTATGTCCCATAAATGTTTGTTTGGATTCATCTCAGGTAATGTGGATGGTAAAATCAGTTGATTGAATTTTCCAGAATGTTATTCAAAGTAGTCACAAACAGTTGTGGCCTGGTGCATTGTCATGCATAAAAATTTCATTGTTGTTTGGGAACATGAAGTTCATGACTGGCTGCAGACGGCCTCGAAGTAGCCGAACATAATAATTTCCAGTTAGTGATTGGTACAATGTATATAAACACAGCCCACACCATTATGTGGCTAACAGCAGCTTGCACAGTGCCATATTGACAAGTTGGGTCCATGGCTTCATGGGTCTGAGCCACACTCGAACCCTACAATCAGCTCTTATCAATGGAAATTGGGATTCATCTGACCAGGCAATGTTTTTCGTCATCTAGGATCCAACCAATATGGTCATGAGCCCAGGAAAGGCACTGCAGGTGGTGATATTCCATTGGCAAATCACTTGCGTTGGTTGTCTGCTGCCATAGCTCGTTAACGCCCAATTTCACAGCACTGTCGTATGTCTCACCATTGATGTCTGGTTATTTCACACAGTGTTGCTCATCTGTTAGCACTGACAACTCTATGCAAATGTCGGTGCTCTCTGTCATTAAGTGAAGACCATCATCCATTGCATTATCTGTGATGAGAGGTAATGCATGAAATTTGGTATTCTTAGCACACTCTTGACAATATGGATCTCAGAACGCAGACTCCCCAAATGATTTCTGAAATGGAATATCCCATAAGTCTAGCTCCAACTACCAGTCTGTGTTCAGAACCAGTTAATTCCCGTTGGCCATAATCAAATTGGAAACTTGCTCACATGAATCACCCTAGTACAAATGACAGTTCTGCCAATGTACTGCCCTTTTATACTTTGTTTACATGATACTACTGCCATCTATATATGAGCATATAGCTGTCCCATGACTTTTTGTCACCTCAGTGTATATTGTACATTTTTAATACCAAGCTTCATCTTTTTAACAAATTTTTTGTATAATCAGGTATGGAACAGTATTGGCCTACTCTAAATTTACAATGAAACTTTCAACATTAAGTTCAGTAAATATTTTCATCATCAATAAATACCAACAGAAGAGCTTTACTACTCAATTACCAACAGCAAGTAGAAAAAAGGTGTGCCAAAATTGTATGGGAAGGATAAGAAGCTGTGATTCACACTATCTTATGTCTGATGGGTCCTATTTTACTGTCAAGAGTGAGCTGTGGCAATTCATAGGACAAGCCCCAGTGAGCTGAAGATCTGCTACTCTCGTCTTAAAAGGACACACAAAGTTCATTGTCAAGTGAATCACTTCAGCTCTCTGTATTATTATGCATGGCCTTCCATGTAAAAGAGCCGTTACTGTATAAATTTAAAAATCACAGATCAATGAGTTTATTTTGTCTAGATAATCATAATAATACTCTCCTTGCTGATAAACATTACTTTCATCTTGTGGATAGCCATAAATTACGTGTTACTATTGCTTTGCACAGCAAACAGCAGTTTAACACAATGTTAATAACATATAAGGTCTGGGACATATATACTACTGAGTCATGGATCTATAGTTTGCATTCATGTGCCCACAACAGGAAACATATGTTAAATGCTTTTTAATGTTATCACATTAATATTGCACCTTCATCATGTTTTATTCACAATGGTTCTTACACTTGTATGAAAAACACTAAAAGTGTGTCCTTCAATACTGTTTTGTAACACGTTTTTTTCCTGGTTAACTGTGACTATAATTACTTTGTAAACCTGTCAGTTGTAGCAATTTGTGGGGACATGAATTTAGAACGATCACAAGACTCAATCATTGGCAAAGCAGGTGACAGACTTCACTTATTTGATGTGGTATTGAAAAAGTGCAGTAAGTTAATGATGGAGTTTGTTTACAAAACACGTATGACATCCATCCTAGAATATAGCTAATATTCCCAACATACAAGTATGCCAAATGCGACTAGTAAGGGATGCTGAACATATACAACGAAGAGTAGTGTGAATGGTCACAGGTTTTCTGGATTTACAAAATTGTGTAACAGGTATGCTGAAAACCAGAACTAGGAGACACCAGACGATACATAGCAACTGTTCTCCAAAAGCTTATAGTGGTTCATTGAACCACTTTTGGGAAGAATCTGGGAATATGCTGTAACCTCCGACATACTGATCCCATAAGGTTTGTAAAAACAAAATTAGACTAATTACAATGAGAATAGAAGCATTTCTTCTTCTTCCCATGGTACACACATGTAGGGAAAAGGGAGAAACTGTAACACATGAAAGATCCAGTGGAAAGTACCCTCTTCCATGCACTTCATAGTAGTTTGCAAAGTATGGGTCAGATGTCTATTGAAAGAATTTACTGTAAAAGAGGCCTAATGAAAATGTCGAATTGATGGATACTGTCTTGCTCAGACTGGATGTTAATAGCAATTAACATACACATCAAAGGCAATACAACCAAATAATTTACCAGTGTATGGGTGAATTTTACATGTTCAGCGGGCACAATATTCTGCCTACTGACCATGCTGACATCACAGTGCACCTAAAATGACAATGTGGTTGGTTGCCAAGATATTGTGTCCATTGGACACCAAGATGCAGCCAAATTATTTTGTCATGAATTAAACCACACTACACTGCAAAGTCAAAGAGTAACACATTTTAAAATGTATTTAACTAACTCTTTCCCACTGAACCAAACTCAGCATGATACTCCTTAATCTGCATTCAACTTTAAAATACAAGTTACCTGCTGTCACCAAAGAAAGTGCTCTGTACCAGTTCTGATGTACTACTCCCATTACTAATACATAGGATTAAAACTTTGATGCTCTTCTTAACACTTTCCTCCCTACCCGTTCCCCACATCTTGTGGCCTGTACTGTGATTACTTTTAAGCTAGTTGGGTAGCCTGTGCACTTTTGATCCAAGTTTTCAAATCACTTTGACCACTGTCACACACCATCACCACTGGTACTTTCATTATTTTATGAGATGCCTATGTTCATCAAGGTGGAGCTGTCTATACGATAAGTATTACCTAAAAGCTACTGACAGTGTACTACTCACACCATTTCCAAAGCCCATGGACTGCTTTTCTACCATCACCATTGGTCTTCTTACCCATTACTGAGTGTTGTGACCTGATCACTTCATTCCTTTCTTGACTCTTAGATTAGAAGCCTCCAACCACAGTGATCTTCAGCTCCTCTTAATATAATGAATAAAATGTAAAGATTTCGGTTGGTAGCCTTCTTAACTTGATCCAACCATCTACTTGCTGCTCTTCCTTGTGATCTTCTGCCTTCCGTTTTGCCTTGCAAGATTGTCTTTCCTAAATTATCCCCTTCTCTTCTCAAAACGTGCCAAAGGAGCTGGAAGCACCTCAGGTTGGGGCAATACGATAAACTTCCTGTGATGCTAGGTTCTCCTATAAAGGAAGATTTGGCTCATCTTTCTGTCCATGACGTGTGTAACATCTTCCACCAACATCACATCGTGAAGGCATCAGTTCGGCTCTTGTCACTGGCTTTCACAGTCCATGTCTCTCAGCCGTACCATGAAACAGGGACACCAATGACTCCACCAAGCACATCTTCGTTGTTTTGGATATTGCCCAGTTCTGTCACACCCTGAGTGAGTTTAACCACTATGGTTTGGTCACAGATGATATATCATTTTATTTCGTGTCTCACTGACCAGAGATCCTCAATCTACATGACCACTCACTAACTCCACATCCCTTAAACAACCTGTGAGGTGAATTTGATCCAAACGATAGTAAAATGTCTGTCACTAAACATAGTCATTTAATCCATACTACACAAATATGGAGTAGTGTTGCCCATTCTGTCAATGCACTTAATATTAAGTAGTAGTAATTACAGACACAGCACACACAAAAAAATAATTTAAAAAAATGTATCTTGAGTAATATTCATGATGCAAGCAAGGATGGACCTAGACATTGCATAGGATGTGCAGGTGACGTAATACTGCTTTTGGTGTTGAAAAAATATTTGTCGCAAGGCATATGTATCACAACAGCACAACTAAAAATATAGTTGTTTAAAATAACTCAATTGCATTGGTTTCTCACAAACTAAGTTGTCATTTAAATGTGCACTCAAGAACACAGTGCAGCTAACTGTTCCAAGTAGCCTTACAAAATTCTTATAAGTGAGAGAAAATAGTCTTATTTTCACGTGACACATTAAGAAGTACAACTGTTGTGTAGGCAGCTGCAGTTATAATATTTGTTTCACCCTATGCAGTGTCAATTTGTTTGTAACAGCCAGCAAAATTTTTTCTTAACTTTCTGATGATAAAATACACATTATGGACTTCTTAGTTAAATGGTTTCCATACATCAATTTCTAACAAAATGTTATTTTTGCAGCACTGAAAGGATGCACATTATCATGGTTAAAGATTGTCAGTCAGAATATGTGTACCACCAATTTTTCAGAGGTACTTGTACCTTGTGAATTTTAAAACTAAAAGACAAATTTTTATGCAAATTAAAATATAATTTTTATTCAACATTAAGGTAGGCCTATTCACGTGAATCTTTAAGTTGCACATTTGAGTTTAACAACAAATCAGTTCGCACCAAAGCATAATGCATTACTTTCATTTTTTTAATGTGTATATATACAAGCCAAGGATGGGAACAAAATAGTTAAGACACTGCAATTTTTTGTTCTAATGTTACCAGCTTCAAAAATAAAAATTTTCATTTCTACTATTACAGTGAAAGGATTCAGAAATTTCTATTTTACATTATCTCTCACACACACACCCATGTTAATGTTTTCCTTTTATTAAATTTCTATAAGAAAAAGGAATAAGCTAAAAGCTTCACAATGATTTTGCCTTTCAGCCTAATTAATTTCTCATTTTCAATTAACCTATTTGTGTATTTCTTACTATATTTCAGAGTTGTGCTTCATCCGAGGTGGTAAATGGAAAGACTGCAGTACTACTCTGCTTTTCCATTTCTTTAGTTTTTCAAATGTCAGAACCCAGTTCACTGAAGTTTTCTATCTTTAGCTTTCCTGTTTTACAAAATCCTCTCTACAGCTCAATATCAACAATGCAAGTCATGGGAGGTGCCATTTTCTCAAAATAACACCTGGTGATTTTTTTTAAAAAATACCACACCACTTACATAATGTACAGATTTTATTTTCATTAATAAATTGATCACAATGAACAAAAGTCATGGTCTTCTGACAAGTAATGACATTGGCTACAATGCTTAAGGATATTTACTATAACTGGAGTAGATCTTCTGAAATAAATTAGCTACCTATTTACAGGTCCATTCTCACTCTTTCCATCTGCACTGTACCTGAAAAAGAAATTTATTATGGAAAATGTGTACTTTTCAGCACTTTTTTTATATGTATAGGATCCTCAGTTTGCTGATAAATCAGTGTCAGATACCATAATTCAGAGTTACATGATCAAGTAAATCATTGTAAAGTAGCCACATTACCCAATACAAAAAGTATTTTCTGCTCTTGCTCTCTATTTCCACTATTACTGGAATATATTCTGCACAAATCATTTTATCTGAACAAACAGGAGGAAACTGCACAATACTAAACTGACAGATTTAATCACAAACGATGACCTTTGTAACTCTCAAAAAATATTTCAACATTAATTGATCTATTAGAAACCACATCAAAATTTTACTTTCAGTACAAAGTAATCGCTTGTTTGTTACTTGAATTCTACAGAATGAGCAACAATAGGCTAAGATGATCTCTATCAAGTAATGTAATAAAGCTTTGTAAGACAATTACAGCCAGGCTTTTTTCCAATAAAATGTTATCTTTTTCTGTACAGTCCCTGTACACAATTTTTAGAATTCATTCTGGTCAGATGCATGGTATGCCAATACAAAATGCATTTCAACTCTAAATACAAAGACAGCAATCAGAATCTCTGATGGACCAAAAATTCTTTTTAAAACTAATGGTAGTCTGCAAGTACAATTATGGCTATCAGTGATAGTACACTTGATGAGTCAGCATCTCTACATTTGAGCTTTTCCATGGTCATAAAAAAAAAAATCAAGTGAAAATAAAATTAATTTAGCACCATGCAAACAGGAACTAGTGAATTTAACTGAAGTAGCTATTCAGCACAGAAAAACTTACCTCTACAATGTGCAATTACACACGCAGCCAGTACATTGATGACCTGATTCTGTTGTAGTCTGGGAGATTTTCAATTGGTCCAACAGCAGCCAGTGCTGGGCAGTGATCATATATATACTTCATTCCAACATCTCTTACATTTTTTGCTGTTACAGATTCAATTCTAGCAATCAATTCATGAGTTGGGATCCTTCTGTTATAGAAAAGCATCTGCCTTCCTATGTCTTCACAAACAGGCGTTGACCCGTCAAGCTGTAAAAGCATATTTGTCTTCAACATGTTACGAGCACGTTCCACCTCTGACTCTGTTATTTCTGTACATATACGCATCCATTCAGTTTGAATATTGTACATCATATCTTCACATTTCAGTGGGTCACACACAAAATAAATGCCCCAAAGGCCTGTGTCTTTGTAGCAAGTGTTAAATGACTGGAAAGTATGTGCTAGGTTATCTTGTGCTGCAGCTGCTGCTAAGCGTGATGAATTGTTGACTCCAGCTCCTTGTGTTCTTGTCCATGCACCAATTAAGGTATTAGCGACCATCAATGGAATGTTGTCTGCGTCTGCCCATCCACAACCCTCTACAGCAATTGCAACATGTGCAAGTGGGATTGAATCATCCCTCACACGGATCTCCGAGCCAGTAAACCTGCATGGAGTTGGAATGGGAATTTCGTCACTGTAAGAGCCACTAAGGCTGCTAAAATTTTTCTCCGTCAATTTTACTAAATCGTCATGCTTTATTGCACCTGCACCAGCCATAACCATCCTCGGGGGCTTGTAATGGGTTTTAATAAAGTCTGATAAATCTTGGCGAGATATAGATTTGATGTTTTTCGTAGGGCCCAGAATTGTTCTGCCCAGTGCTGTACCCTGATACGCTGTTGCATGTAAGTGATCAAACACTACTTCCTGCAAATTAGTTTCCACTTCTTGCATTTCACGGAGAATAACATCTCTCTCCCTCTCAATCTCTTGTTCTCCCAGCCGGGAATTCAATATGATATCAGAAAGTATTTCAACACATTTTGGAATATCCTCTGCTAGACACTTTGCGTAAAAAACAGTTTGTTCACGGGAGGTGTATGCGTTAAGGTGGGCACCCATATTCTCAATCTCAAGTTCTAAATCCGTCTGGGATCTTTTCGATGTGCCTTTAAATGCCATATGCTCCAAAAAGTGAGCTACACCATTCGTACTGTCTGTCTCATAACGCGATCCCGCATCAATCCACAAACCGACTGTAGCGGTTAAACCACCACTATCTTCTGTTGCAACACGGAAGCCGTTGTCCAACGTGGTGCACCGCGTTGGTGGTCCATTTATTATTACCTGCTCGAATGATGGTGCAGCGAGTGTTGATCTCCATCTCTTGCTTACTTCAGTTAAATTGCTTTTGTTCCGTAGCACAGCACTCAACCTTAGCAGACGGGTCGCCATTTTGTGAAGGTCGAACTCACTGCCTTGTAATTAGAGTATCCACATAGAAGCTATTTATACACGCTCGTAAGATTCAGAAGTTGGCAATACAATATTTGTTTTCGTAGCATCCACCACTCTTTTCACAGTTCTAAAAAATGTATATACGTTTTTTCCACATTCTACAATAATTCGGGCTTGATATATTTAAAACATATTCTGAGGTGGTAATAAGTGACGGCAACAAACAAAATAGTGTAGAAAATTTGTTTATTTGGTTAATTTAATCCTTAAAATTTATGGTTATGTTGCCTAATAAATGCCAAACGCAATCTTGTGTTGAAATTTTACATAGATTGCGAATGAACAGCATTTCAGAGATACTACTCTGATTTCTCAGCAGTGTCAAAGCAAGGCTGCTAGAAGAATTTGCTGCGGCAGCAAATCCAGAAGGCGGTGCCAATCAAGTCTGAGAGTTCGTGAGACAACGCCATTTTACGTGGTTAAGAGTGTTGATTTCATGTGGTTTTCGTAAACTTGTGGGCGATGTCAGTGTTCGTGGAGTAGTGTTTTCAAGGAATGGACTGTTACCTGAATTTATTATACGTGCATATGGTAAGGCATGTGTCCTGAGTACAGTAAGTTAAGAAAACAATGTTTGACACTTAGTGAGTTTAATAGATGCATGATACTAAATTTAAAAGACTGGTAAAGCATTGTAGTGTACCTGGGTCACTTGCGACTTGGGAATTTATAAAGCAGCAAGTTACAGTGAGGAAGTTTCTGTTTACAATAACTAATAGATATGAGGTTATCAGCTTTTCAGCTGTTTGCCTCAGACGAGAGAAATACTCGCAGTATGGTACGCTATTAGATTCTTATTCTGTGCCTAATACCAGGAAATAAATTCAGTAATATGAAAGAGATTTCCGTGCGGAACGAATCGTTCGTGTTGCTATTTTTTTATTCTTGCATTTTATCACCACAGTGAACCTGTCACTTTTAGTGAAACTGGGTTCGGTGTCAAGAAACACGTAGTTCGTTGACATTGAAATTGTTTATTTTTAAGTGTTACAGCATGGATGTTTGTTAGGTGGCTGATCAGGCGGTGTGTAATTGAGTTTCAAGAAACTTGTGTTGTGTAGACCTACAGATTACTTTCCTGAAAGAAACTTAGTCTCTAACATGAAGAAATTATGTGCTGTCTGAAGTGTAATTAATAGTGAACAGACACTGAAGTTTCTATAGTTAGAAACGTGGCAAGGGGGAGCATTTGCCGAGTCTAGTTCAGTGTAGATCAGTCAATAATACATCTTTCATCTGTAATGAAACGCTAGTCATTACGGATGTAACGAAACTGTATAATGCCCTGGGTCAACATAAACTCGCAGGCGCATATATGCCATGAAGGAGACACAATTTTGATATTAGAACCACATTCCTCTATGCAATACTGATCTTTTGGTTGCGTATCTAGCTAAAATACGCAAGATACTGAAAGGTTTTGCTGGCATGGATGTCAGAAAGGCTTCGATGTTATGTAAAATGTTCAAACTGCTTTCCCGTATGCACCACTTCATTATTAATCAGGAATGGAAGACCTGCATGTTTGTTCTAAGGCTATGCAGTATAAAGCCTGCGTATGAGAGTTTTGTGGTACTAGAATTGGTGTAAGCCTTTTGTAAAGTAAAAAAAAATCCGTGTTTGTTTTAACGTCATGAAATGGCTGTAATTGACCTGCGGTTGACTCCGCATCTTCGGTGTGTATAATTCATTTCTTTCAGTCAGTACAGTGTTATCTGCATATAAACAAATCCAATATAAAAGTTGACAGATGTCAAACCTAAGGGTAGTATCAAACACTGCAAACTTTTTTTTTATAAACTGAGCTATATATTTCTTCATGACAGTACCATTCGTGTTACAGAGAATTCTGTGTAGTCGATATATCGTACATAAATCGTGCGCGAACTTTAGAAGATGTGAAGTATCAGCAGACCACACTTAAATGTGACAAAGCTGCATAGGCACGCCCCATTATAGCTCAGTAATGGGTGCTTTATGTAAAGAAATAAATATTGTTACCTTATGTTGTAGACTAGTGTCTCGTCAATAGGGCAATTCTAATTTGTGGCAAATGATTTGTGGTTTTTGAGATGTTGATTGTGGTTTGTTGTACTGAGAGCGGATAATGTTCTTCGAGAAGTGTCAATCAACTTTTTCTGCAGTCTATTTCAGTGTCTGCTCCTGATAGTCGTTACGCCAAGACTGTGATAGCATACCTGTTTATGGATACCCTTGGCTTCCTGTAACCCATGTTTTGTCTCGCAGAAAGTGATCGCCGAAGCGTAAGAAGAGGATACTGTGGTTTTTTAGGGTACCATATAGTCATTAACATCAAATGATTTAGAGAAACGGGAAATTCTCACCAGGGCCTGTTTCTTCCCGACACGATACCCTTTATCCCTCTACGATTTACTCCACTCAATCTGAATTAGATTGAGTGCCAGTATGTAGAGGGTTTCGGCATGTCTTACGATACACTCCAAAGTCATGTTGTTTAATCATTTTGGTTTGTCAGTGGAACATTTTGGCTACGTTATTAGATGTCAAGAGATGTATTACGAAAAATATAATTGCATAAAAATGGAAAGAAAATTGTGTAAAGGAAAATGTTGTATATGACAAGCACAGCCTACAAGGATATGGAAGTGTAGTCTCTTCAAAGAAAAGATTCCGGGATTTGATCCCTACCGTTCAGTTGGTCATTTGTTTTGATCAAAATTAATTCCGTAGCATCTTGACCCCGGCATCATGTTCCTTTCTTCCGTTTCACATTCGGAAACAAAAGCAACAGATAAGTGAATTGACTGACACTTCACAAACAGGAAACATGGCAAGTGTTATCACTATTTAAGGATGTAGTTTACGAAATTTCAGACCACAACACCAAGACCGCTGTGTTAGGCTGACAGTCTGTTCTGTTCATACTTAAATTTTCCTATGCTGTGGAAACTGCCTTGTTTTCCCAAGACGACGTAGTTAATCGCTCGATCTCTTGAGGGCACAAGCAGAACTGGAGCACAATGTACGAAAGACGAGGTCCACACTTAGCCTTGAGGCTGGATGCACATTCTACGAATGTAATAGCAAAGTACGTACTATTGAAAGGAATATTTTCCGTTAACGTACCAGTATTCGAACGCGCCAAGACTTGCTAGAACACCTACGCGATTATCAGAGTAGCGGGCCTCTGCTGCCAACTGCTATAAAACTGTTTCACATGGATCAGCAACGCCCTTGCTCATATGCCTCAGACAAGAACTTGGCGGGTATTTACAGCGTACATTCCAGGAAGTGTGTCTCGTCAACCGACGTTGCTAACATCCTATCTTATGTGAACTGTAGATGTGGAAGAATTTTATACTTCGCGCGTTTCTTTTGTAGGTTAAGAAGTGTGGGAATCACGAAAATTTTCAGTGATTTTAGGACCATTCCTAAAGAGCATAGATGGACTGCTATTGGATGACAGGCATTTTTTTCAGCTTGTGGGTGAAGATTGTGCGTCAGCGACTGGCGTTAAATTTCCCACACTCTGCTGTCATATGGAGTGAGAACACGTGACTGCTGATTCGTCCGTAGTTTGAGAGCGTTAATGTCTTACGTCCATGACCTGTTTTTCCAAAGGGGTGGGCTGTTTCCGGCACAGAGTTTCCATAATCATCCATACTTGTGGACACAACCACACCAATAACTGACCGCAGCGCAAACACACGACAAATATTGGAATAAATATCTCCGGTTTTTGAAACGGTTTAGAGTACTCAAAGCTAACAAAGGACAAGAGTGAAATACTGCTAGATTTTATTAACGTGCAAGACTTATGAAAGCTACTTTCGCGGGATGTCACTGCCAAGAAATAAAACTCGATGAAACTTGGACCATACAAAGGAAAAACTGCGACAATGTTGTGCAGAGGATAACTGAAAGAAAACGCAGTGAGACGAACATAATTGGCTTTTTTAATTCAAAGACGATAATTACATTGGGGTCACCGCGATTTATGGACATTACAAAAGACGGGACATAGGTCTTTATAGGGTTTGTGCGATCACCACAGCCATGAGATCACTAGAGTTCTGTAGAGCGTTCATTTCCTCCCGACAGCACGGTTGATGGTCGCTGATGCACGTGAAAGTGTTGCAGTAAGTCATCCAAACTTGCTCGGTGGGATGTTAAGTCGAGGGAACGCCAGGCCGCTCCTTCGCCTAATATCCTATCGCTCCAGTAGCTCCTTCACCTGCGCAGTTCAATGCGGCCTCACAGTGTCAACCATAAAAATGAAGTCGGGGACCAATGCACACCTGAAAAGATGCATATTCGGAAGAAGTACAGTGTCACCAATAACGTTGACCGGTGAATGTATTATGTTCAATGATTTGCAAGTCAGTATGCTCCTGCAACACTATGCCTCCCCACACCATAACACGTGGACCAACAAAAAATCAATTTCGACACTGTTTCAGGGTGCATTACGTGTTCCTACATCTCGCAATGTAAAGGTACGTCCGGCATTGTCGAACATGATCGCTTTGGTGTTGCAGGTGTTACGGTGTGTTGCACGTGGTACACTCACTGGTCAACGTTATTGTGTCCCTCCCCATGTGCGTCTTTTCGTGCATTCGGCCCCGCCGACATTTTTATGGATGGCAATGCGCGACGGCATCAAATTTTGTGCAAGGTAAGCTGCTTTGGAACGAGAGGATATGCGCCAAATGGACTGGCCTAATCGTTCCACGTACGTAAATCCTACAGAGCACATGTGACTTGCGTTGGGCGACGTATTGCAGCACGCCCAAATGGACCAATGATCAACCAGCAGTTATCAACCGCGCTGGCGGGAGGATATGGAATGCTCTACCACAAGAATTCCTTACCTACCTTCTGGCCAGCATGGGAGCATGTTTCACAGCATGCGTTGCTGTCCCTGGTAATAACACACACTCGTAATTTGCTGGGGAGCGTCGTAAATAGTGGTGATTTTTGTAATTGTCTTTGAAGAAGTGCCGTTTCATTCGGCTCATTGCGTATTTCTTTTTCTTATGTACAGTTCTGTTACGGTTCTATCTATGGTCAAAGTTTCATCGAACTATGGTACTTGGCGGTGACCCATCATGCGAAAGTTACTTTCGTAAGTTTTGCACACCAGCGTGCATTACAAAATCTGGGGAAATCAATACCTGTTCTAGTTCCATATTAAGTCCCATGTTGCTGTAGCAGTGTGTGTCATACTTCTTTACGAGAAGAAAGAAATTTAACGAATAAGAATAGCAAATTAACTTCCGTTGTTACACGTTCGTAGAACTTTCAAAACTCGAGAGTTATGACGTTCCTGGAGGAACATAGGCTTCTCTGAAAGAATTAACGTGGTTTCAGAAAGAAAATTCTTTTGATACACGGCTCATTTAATTCACCCATGACATAAAGGGTGTTCCAGAAATGTTGGGACGAACTTAGAGGGTTTGCAGAGGCCGTCTTGAACAAATCGAGGATAGGAACCCGTGTTCCGAAACGTTATTCAGCGACGCTACAGAGCGTCAAACTTAGAGGCGCTTGTGACTGCCACTAGGCCACCACTTCGGCTGCAAGCATGACTTTGTACCCTGACGGACAGTGGTGGAACGGAACGCAATGATGTTTGTTATGCAGTGATCGCGACTGGTGCCACCATCGCCAGTAGAGAAGCTGGAGCTAGCTGCTGCGTAAAAAGGCTCCGTCTCCGATGATGTGATGCTCTCCTACCTCCTTGGAATAAGCTATCAGCGGTTTATTTTTTTCCTGTATATCGAAAAACATTGGAGATTTTAGAGGGTTCTAGGAGAAAAATAAACTGTGGATGGAAACATCCACCAAACAGAGCATCGCATTCGTAGGAGATGAGGCCTTTCTACGCAGCATCTAGCTCCAGCTTCTTCACTGGCGATCATGGCGGTCAGTCGCCATCATCTGATAACAAACAATATTGCGAGACGTTCCGCCTAGGGTCAGTCAGCGTATGGTCATGTTTGTTGCCGAAGGTTGGCATAGCGGCAGGCGCCGGCACCTATAACTTCGACGCTCTGTAGCTTCGTTGGATGACGTTCCCGTACACGTTCGTATCCTCGATTTGTTCAAGACACCTTTGCACCCCTCAAATTTTGCTGCAACAGTTCTTGGACAGCCTTTACAATGATGCAGATGAACGGGTAGTCAGTATTTCTAGATTACCGAAAGTCATTAAGACACTGTAGTCTTCTAAACAAGATACGATCGTAAGTGTCTCCACAAATGTGAGTGGCTTTGATGGCTTATAGACTGATATTCATTAAGCTTCGTTGGACGGTGAATACACAACGGATAACGAAAGTAACGTCAAGTGTGCCTGAAGGAAGGCTGACAGGACCTGCAATGGTCTCAGTATATAGAATAAATCTCACACGTAGGCTCAGCAGCGTTCGAATATTTCATTGACATAGTTTAAACATTGGGGAGGCCAGGGGTGTAATAGCACGAAGCGATGTTAATATTGACGAAATTTCAAAATCATTAGTAGGGAAAGTAGAGACAGATTCCGTTAAAAGACGGTGCGTTTGCAAAGAAAATCGCCAGTAAATCTTTGTTTGGAAGAATCTCTTTGTAAAGCCATTTGTTGGTTGGTGTGAAGAACAATATCATTCAGCATATTTTTGTCAAAGAGATGCCAACGTTCTTCAGCACTCCAAAGCTTGCGAGCAGGACCCTGTGGAAATAGCATAGCTGTTATACATATATTCCTTTTAATCTTTTGCCTCTCGGGATGCTTTTGGTGGGTTTCAGCATTTTTACCCTATAGGACAGTCTTAATTGAAATATTAATGCTCTCTCCCTTGAATTCAAACAAGAAATTTTCTGTTCAAATTTTTTTGGACTCTGCAATTCCTAAGTTTCATTTTTACTCTCACCCCATATTTTGTGGAATAAAATCGGTGTCAGTGTCACCTGCTTCAATATCATCTTCGACAATCATCTTCCCATATGTCTTCCTGCTCACTACCTTCCTCATCCAACGGCTGATCTTCAACAACCACCTTGAAAAAAAGTTTTCGTAAGTCATCTTCCCATAAAGAATCGTGTCTGTATTTCCTGAAAGTGTTTGTATGGAGTGTAGCCATGTATGGAAGTGAAACATGGACGGTAAACAGTTTAGACAAGAAGAGAACAGAAGTTTTCGAAATGTGGTGCTACAGAAGAATGCTGAAGATTGGATGTGTAGATCACGTAACTAATCAAGAGGTACTGGACAGAATTGGGGAGAAGAGGAATTTGTGGCACAACTTGACTAGAAGGGATCTATTGGTAGGGCATGTTCTGAGGCATCAAGGGATCACCAATTTAGTATTGGGAGGGTGGGGGGGGGGGACGTCGAGGGTAAAATCGGAAAAGGAGACAGAGATTAATAGACCAAGCAGATTCAGAAGGATGTAGGTTGCAGTAGTTATTGGGAGATGAAGAGGCTTGTACAAGATAGAGTAGCGTGGAGAGCTGCATCAAACCAGTCTCTGGACTGAAGACAACAACAAAGAATCGTGTACTTCAGTTTCACCAACTAGCACTGAAATCTCTTAAAGACGACACTCAGAAATACAAGTTCACACCAGTGGTAGCATGGGTGATTTTTCAGATATTTTTTGTACTGAAATACTGAAGCTACTGATACGCATGTTTCAACAATGCCTGAATTTACACTTACATGCCAGGATGGCCAACACTACAAGCAGGTTTGTAACGCCCCAGCAGATATATTAAATTTCCCCAGGATGAATTTTCAACCAGTTTAAGGGTAGCCATACCGTGACAGGCGATCCACAGTACCCTCCGTAGGCCGTATTGGTAATTGCATGGCTGCGATATATGCCTCAAATAGCGTAGCTCGAACAAGCTGAAGATAAGTTTTCCTACGCTAAGTAAGTTTTACTGGTAGACACGCTTTTCTGTCTATATCAATGACTGAGGAAAAATATTGTCGCCTTGTGGTTTGGTGAGTACCTCTGTTACGTTATAGTGTTGCTACGTAGTAAATTAATTGATAGTTAACACTCAGCATCTTTTACGAGAGATTGGCTCTCTCATTACATGAATCACATAGTCTTCCATATCAGCGCGCAACTCATTTTTGTCTAATTTGTGTCAACTTCTTACACCACTTTCTGCCGATACAACACCTGAACACGTAAATAGTAAACTGCCTGCCCACTGCCACTGTGTTGACTGAAGAAGTTGAACGTTTTCACAGCGAAAGGACACAGTTACACACGATTCTCCAAGGCAGACAGCTCCTTATAAACGCGAACAGTCACATTTCTTTCTTGTCGATGTAGTGTAGTGTACTGTACGAAGTAAGATTCCGTAACACTTCGGGGTTTTAGGGTAGTATTACGTTAGACTCAAGCGAAAGCTCACCAAGGATAACTGGCTGTATTCAGCGTATGTTTTCGGTGTTTGTTCAGTTATTGTTTATCCAGCGGATGTTTTCAGCGTTTGTACAGTTATCGTTTTTAAGCTTTCTGACTGAAAGTGTTTGCCATCTCAGGCAGCTGCATGAAAACATGCCTTGGCAAGCAATTATCTTGCCAGCTTAGCATCCAGACATGCCACTCGTCAGACTAAACTCTTCGACTTGTCAGTACCTCAACGAGGATCCATATTCATGTCCCAGTGCGTGTTGGAAATTATTGCAGTGTACACTCCAAGGAGAGTGAAAGTATCTATAAACATAAAATTTCTTTGTTCTAATAACGCCTTTATTTCACATTTTCTTAGTGACAGTCCAAATGCGGAAAAGACTAAGAATTATTATTTTATTCTTTCTCGTTTCCTTGGTATGTTTCTCATTTGTTGGTACTTGCGCGAACTGTAGTCGAACAGCTGTAACATTCGCTGTTCCCATAAATCCCCGTGCATGGCTAATTCATTTTCATTCTCCGATCTCGCGGTGCTCCTACAATTATATCACGTTGTCTTGCTTAAAATGGCAATAGGGGTAATCTGAAAGCTGATTTTTATTTTTACCTTGGTTTATTGCGGTATGTTACATACAAGAGATATAAAAGTAATCAGACTTTCAAGCATAAAACATTTCGTGGTACATTCCCACCGACAGTATATGTATGTACAGGGTGTCCCATTTTAATCTACGGGCCGATATCTGTGGAGAGCACAATCCTACTAAAAAGTCTCCAGTGAAAGTTGTAAGGGTTGGAGGAGGTCATGGAGTAGTTACCTTGAAATGACCTTGAAACCTTTTCCAAGGTCAAACCAAGATAAAGTTCATTTTTGCAAATGGTAACTACTATTTTTTTCATATTCGTATTCTACGTGAAAAAATACGCAATGTTTGTAGGGAACATTTTCTCGAAAAACCAATAGTTTGTCGCCAGGGGGCACTTAATTGTAACTTTCCCAGGTTACCAGTGTCTCGAGAACGAAGCGAGATCGGGAAAAATTGTCAATGAAAATATTGTATGGTTTCTGAATTTTGTCCACTGGTGACGTTTGCGTGAACTTGAAATGGCCTTGAAATTCTTCATATTAACCTGAAAGCAAATGTCGGCATTAGCGGGACCCAATGTGCACCACGTGGAGGTTGCCCAACAGACTTCGAATATCGTTAGCCTGAAAAGGGCTGATTAACATGGTTCTCACTGGAAATTTAGGATCTTAGATACTCGATCAACTGCCCATTTTGCCTAATGCACTTTTACACACTGTCGTAAACTGGTCTCGACGTCAGTGCCTGATGGGTGATTACATGGAAAGCCGCCACAATCCTTTCCCTCATATCTTCTGGCGTCATCGGGGGAGTGGAGTACACCTTCTGCTTCACAGCTCCCCATAGGAAAAAGTCGAATGGTGTTAAGTCTGGCAATCTTGGCGGGAATTCACGAACTGCACTACAGATACCAATCCATCTATTCGGGTACGTTGCATTAAGGTACCGTCTGATGGGTGAGGCCTGATGTGCGGGGGCGCCGTCATATTGAAACCACATACGTGCTCGTATGGGTGGGCGGATATTTTGGAAACATCAGGTTCTGGAGAATATGAAGATAGCGCAAGCCGTTCGACGTTTTGCCATAAACTGGATCTACCACGTAACATCAAACTATGCCCGCCCAGACATTGATTGACCAGTCTGCGTTCTGTGATTTCGTTGTCAGCGAGGATTTGCTTCCGCCCAGTAGTGTGCGTTATGGAGATTGACTCCTCCCATGTTGTCGAAGTTAGCCTCGTCACTAAAGAGTGTGTGCGAAGAAAAAGGGATCTTTACGTATTTGCGTATCGGTCCATCGACAAAATGACAGCCGTCTCTCAGGATCCCCCGGCTCAAATGCTTGAATGTTGTGAAGCGATATGGGTGGGATTTAAAGTATCGTAAAACACGATACCGTTGATCAGGGCACGCCATGCATTCGCTGAAACTCACGAGTCGAAATGTGTGGATCTTCAGCGACGATAGCACAAACTTCCAGCGCAATCGCCTCTCTCGGGGCCCGTCTTTCGTTTCTGCCTTTTTAAGGTCCCTCTTTCAGCTCGTCTTACCAGAGACCTAATTGTAGCCTTAGTGGTATGACTTGCATCGGGATATCTTTCGACATACAATCTCTGCGCGGCTGCATAATTCTCACCATTTCTAACGGCGTGTAATAAGCCATTTCGGACAGATTAGAGTCGAAAAATAAACTGTACTGATCACTTCTACTATCATTGGTTTTCTTAGGTTTTCCCTTCAACGAAACACCCGGCAAGCTTGTTGCAGGACAGCTGACTTATTACAGTGTACGCGACCCGTTTGTTGACACATGCTCGGCGTTGTTTACGCCACAACGCGAAGCCAAAACAGTATTCAAGTGCACTCATTCAGAAAATTACTTAGGTGCCTAACGGAAGTGTCTTTCAAGGGGCACCTTTACATTGATATTGGCGTAATAATACCCCATGGTAATCCATCTTTTCCAGATATGGAGAGAAGTCAGAAACGAAAGTAGATTGCGGGACAAGGTGGCTCAGATAAATTTTTCTTATGGACTCCAAACATTCGTGTTGAGAATAATTTTGGTTGTACGGATTTGGAAAAATTTCACTTCGCAGGAACTCATTAGATTCTCACGAGACGAGATTGGTCTGAGTTCCACGAGGCGAAATTCATCAGAGTTCGACGAGGTGGAATTTTTCTTAATCCCTTAACACACATTTTTTCTAAGTCCGTAAGAGAAAAATTTGAGAGTCACGCCAATCAAGAATCATTCTAAATGAGCAAAGTTGAGAAATTTTCAGAATCTCCAAAGGTAAAATTTCTCAAAACCCCCCAGTCACGATTTCAAATTCCCCGAAAATGGCGTTTATTAGTTACCCTCAGAGCTCCACCCTTCTCTTCTCTGAGTGTGCTGGTAACCTGGGAAAGTTAGTTAAGTACCACCTGGCAAAAACTTTCGGTTTTTCGAAAAAGCGTTCTCTACAAACAATACTAATTTTTGCGTAGAATACGAATATGGAACAAAAAATAGGGATTACCATATTAAAAAACTTCGGCACATACCGAAGCACATGCCGTGACCGTATATCGTGCAAGTAGTAAATATTCGCCGAATACGGCGTATTCATCTAACGTGACGTTGACGCGTAAACACCATTCGACGGTTTCACAATAAAACACCAATAGGAACAGTAAGACTAGTATCGTCGAATCAAGCGAATGTGAGTGATGTATTCCTTCGAAGAACAAGTCGATATGCTTCTCATTTACGGTGAATGCCAACGAAATTCAGTGAGCGCCAGAGACTTACACGCTGAAAAATGTCTCAATGCACTCACCCTACACGCCGTGCATTTAAATATGTGTATGATAAATTGAGAACAACTGGATCTTTTAACCCATCGGAAATATAACCGGCAAAGGAAAGTTACTAACGAGGAAACGTAAATGCGTACTCCTGCCACTGTAGTTACAGAGATGCTTGTGTTAGTTTGCGTGAAATCGCAAGGAAATCTGGCATGAGCCAGAACAGTGTTGTTAGTGTTCTACATCGCCATAAATCGCATCCTTACCATGTGTCTCCACCAAGAATTTGCTGGTACGGATTGTATGCGTCGTATTGAATTCTGCCGATGGGCTCAACTTCAGATTGAGGGATGACACATTTATTAATTTGATTTTATTTACTGACTAGGCTACATTCACGAACAATGGAAATGTTGCATTATTGGGCAACTGAAAATCCATGTTGGCTGCGGCAAGTTGCTCACCAAAAACCGTGGTCGGTGAATGTATGGTGTGGGATTCTGGAGGACAGAATTATAGGCCCCTATTTCATCGAAGTAAATCTTAATGGTAGGAAGTACAACACATTCCTTGCAAAAAACATTAGGTCTGTTATTGGAAGAAATACCTTTAGAAACAAGGATCAGTGTGTGGTATCAACACGATGGGTGTCCGGCACAATTTTCGCTGATGTCTAGAAATGAGTTGCAGAGGCAATTCCCATGTCGTTGGATTGGAAGCGGAGGAGATGTGTCGTGGCCGGCTCGTTCGCCAGACTTGCCGCCTCTGGATTTTTTCTTGTGGGGATTCGTAAAAGACATTGTTTATAAAGACTTTCCAACTACCCCTGAAAATATGCAGGAGAGGACTGTCAGAGCATGTGCTTCGATAAGTGCCGATGTGATAAGGAATACCACTCAATCCATGATAGGAAGATTGCAGCACTGCATTGATGCCAGTGGTAATCACTTTGAACATCTGTAAATGGACGTTCCATTGCACCTTTGTGACCTTCGTTGACCTTCAAAGACCTTACGGTTACACATCATTGGATTCGTCTCGATAGCTGCTGTCAGAAAATAAGTACGAACGTATAGCATCCCATTTAAAAAAACAAAGTTGACCTTCCTATCTTTGAAGCGACCCCACCTAGCAACAAAAGTCATTTATGGCCCCTGTCTAAACGAACGATAACTTCCAGGCTATTCGAATACCTGCGAACATAATTATTGATACTGTGGCCCGACACTGCTCGAGGCTGCTTAATGTGTTTCATGCCTGTCTCTCTATTTAACTTTTCCGACCGAGGTGGCGCAGTGGTAAGACATTGTATTCGGGAGGACGGTTGTGCAAATTCCCGTCCGGCCATTAAGGTTTAGTTTTTCCCGGATCTCCCTAAACATCGTTAAAGCGATTCGCCGGGATTGTTTCCTTGAAATGGCGTGCTCGTTTACCTCCCCCCATCCTCTGTATGAGTTTGTATTCAGCCTCTAATAGCATCGTTGTCGACGGGGCCTTAAACACTAACCTTCCTTCATTTACTTGTCTTTGAAAGCACTCATTCCGCCGCATTTCCTGTATATATAGTCTCTTCGATGAAGTACTTTACGAGACAGTTGTAAGTGGAGGAAAGTAGTTTTGGAATAAAACCTCGATCTTGTATTCTGGGCAAACAGCTTTGAATCTCGTCTTTGCGATGGTCGTATTGGTTTCCGTTAGTTTCCTGCAGTGTCAACGCGCGTGCCAATGTAACTCCTCTAGCGAGGCAGTTAATGGCTGCGTATATCACTCTCGTCAGAAAAACGTTTATTTCACATACGGTAACGTTGCTGCTGTCGATACGTAAAATTTTGACTAATCTCCACTTGTTCACGTACGTTCCAGACGTAAATATCACTCAGAGCCTACCGTCTTCTAGCCCATCTACAGTGATGTACATGCTAAAAAGTTTTTGAGACAGAGTTCCTGAATTCGTATGGCTTTCAGGTAGTCAAGACCGACTTGTTACCGATGGTTCGACGTTCCCGCATCACCATAATTAGAAACCCGCAGTGCTGTGCTGATTCCTTATCCTTCCTGGATGTAATTCTACGGACAACTAGGTAACTAATTCCCACGACCCAGTCTGCAGTGGCCCTTTTTCTACGTTTAGTTCGAAATTGGAAACCAGTTTGTTTACGTAAACATTATCACGTCTCCTGACTGTAATGACTCCACCGAGGTCACTTTTCTCCTTTACGAACAACGATAATGCAAAAGTAAAATAAACAGAAGTTAGTTGTGTAATACGCGTGCGAAAACGAATGTTGTTATTGTGAGACCTTGTTTCGTTTTCACGTACAATGAACAGTGTAAGCAGGAACTTTTCTAATGTAGCCTTTATAATGAATTATGAAACCGATTATATATCCAAATTATAATTGTGTAGCCCTCATCTCGTGGTCGTGCGGTAGCGTTCTCGCTTCCCACGACGGGTTCCCGGGTTCGATTCCCGGCGGGGTCAGGGATTTTCTCTGCCTCGTGATGGCTGGGTGTTGTGTGCTGTCCTTAGGTTAGTTAGGTTTAAGTAGTTCTAAGTTCTAGGGGACTGATGACCATAGATGTTAAGACCCATAGTGCTCAGAGCCATTTGAACCATTTTATAATTGTTTAGACATCAATCATAGTGTTTTGTTTTAGGACAGCGCGCCGAATAGTTAATAAATGGCGTTGTGGATGTTCCGAAAAACTGCAATTGATGTTTTTAACACTAAACAGATATGAACTTTAATTTTGTTCCAAAGAGCTAATATAATATATCATTGAATGAATCCGTTCTTGCACGTAAAACTCATTCCAAAAGATAAAACGTTTTTGAAGGATGTTATCAACAGCCGTTCAGTACTTAATGAAATGCATGACACGCGGTTGTGTATCTGCCCTTTGGCACTACCAGTTTCGGTTTGTTTCTAGCGTTTTCCTGCCGACTGTACAGGTAGAGATATCAATCGCGCCAATTTTAGTGTGAATAAATTATTGTTGGCTTGCTGTTTGGCTGTGCCCAGGCAAAAGATGAGGGAAGGAAAACTGGTAGATGCTGCTGTGCGTGAAATTTGGGATGCATTCATTCACATTTATTAATAGTACACACATCAAAAAAAGTTTTGCATCACCTCGGTTCCCAGAACTCGTGAAGATAGACGTTGACTGTGGATATTGTTTCACACAGTCCCTTAGACTGTTCAGAGATGTCACTAAATCCGCCCAAAGATATAAACAGTGCATGAGCAGAGCATATTAGACGGATGGATCAGACAGCCGATCAGTTCCAGTCATTCCACCAGGAAGGAGGTACACGGCTCGTGTTATCTGTAGGTCAACCATGTGCCTAGACGTTCAGTACCGCGGTTCGATCAAATCCGCGTTGTTACTTTGTGCCAGGAAGGGCTCTCAACAAGAGAAGTGTCCAGGCATATCGGAGTGAACCAAAGCGATGTTGTTCGGACATGAGGAGATACAGACAGACAGGAACTGTCGATGACATGCCCCGCTCAGGCCGCCCAAGGGCTACTAGTGCAGTGGATGACTGCTACCAACGGATTATGGCTCGGAGGAACCCTGACAACAACGCCACCGTGTTGAATAATGCTTTTCGTGCAGCCACAGGACGCCGTGTTAAGACTCTGTGCACAACAGGCTGCATGGTGCGCAACTTCACTCCCGCCATGCAAGGTCCATCTTTGCAACCAAGACACCTTGCAGTGCGGTACTGATAGGCCCAACAACACGCCGAATGGACCGCTCAGGATTGACATCACGTTGTTTTCACCGGAGTGTCGCATATGACTTCAGATAATCGTCGGAGACGTGTGTGGAGGCAGCCCTGTCAGGCTGAACTCCTTAGACACACTGTCCATAGAGTGCAGCAAGGTGGAGGTTCCCTGCTTTTTTGGGGTGGCATTATGTGGAGCCGACGTACGCCGGTGGTGGTCATGGGAGGCGCCGTAACAGCTATACGTGAATGCTATCCTCCGACCGATAGTGCAACCATATCGGCAGCATATTGGCGAGGCATGTGTTCATGCACGACAATTCGCGCACGCATCGTGCACATCTTGTGAATGACTTCCTTCGGGATAACGACATCGCTCGACTAGGGTGGCCAGGATGTTCTCCAGACATGAACCCCAATAGAACATGCCTGGGATAGATTGAAAAGGGATGTTTATGGACGACGTGACCCACCAACACTGAGGAATCTACGCCGAATTGCCGTTGAGGAGTGGGACACACTGGACCAACAGTGCCTTGATGAACTTGTGGATAGTATGCCACGACGAATACATGCATGCATCAATGCAAGAGGGCGTGCTACTTGGTATTGGAGGTACGGGTGTGTACAGCAATCTGGACCACCACCTCTGAATGCCTCGCTGTATGGTTGTACAACAAGGAATGTATGGTTTTCATGAGCAATAAGAAGGGCGGAAATGATAATGTTGATCTCTATTCCAGTTTTCTGTACATGCCCCTCGGAACAGAGATGATGAAAAACTTTGTGTATTTTGTCATCAAAAACTACTTGACTGTTGACGAAGTGGTTGTTGTTTCGGGGACAATCCATAAGCAAAAGAAACCAAATAAATATGGGATCAGTCCTGTGCCGTGCAGATTGGAGAAACTTCTATGTGAATAATACTTTCATTTATGTTGAGACAGAAAGATTTGTGGGAATGTCAGTGCCAACGCAAATAGTCCTACGACCAGTCGAACCTATCGGAGGAACAAAACATTATGTGACCGTCGACAATATGTTTGCTGCCACTGAACTTGCCAATAAACTAATCACTCTGTGTTCTGGGATCAATGAGAGCCAATAAACGTAAAGTACCGCAAGAATTCAAATTTAGTAGACGTAGAAGAAATTGATCTGTTTTCTTTTGACGTATTATACTCTTCTTCACCGCACTCTTTGCCCGTACATTTCGAAAAGAAACAAAGCTGTAATTTTATTGTCTAGCATGCATTTTGACCATAACATTATAGACTCTGGAAAACCAGAAATAACTGCTTAAAGTGACGGAGGTTGGGGGTTCGCGAGCTATGTGGTACAGATAAACTTAGAGGCGCACAAGGAGATAGCCTGGCTACTCTCGTCGCCATGATAGAAATTGCCGGTGTAAACAGTATCATTTTATCACACTAAGAGCCTAATCCAACATCACAGTAGATGCCAGGAAGAAAATCTGTGACTTCGTTATCAAAGTGCGCATTGGTCGACGAGAAACGAGGTATCTTCTAAGGGACCTTCGGCAACTTGTGATGATTAGACCTCGGATTTTAGGTAAAAACTTATTTTGTTCCTCATTAAATAAAGTCAATAAAAGTTATACATACACGAATCACGTCAATTTATGATCGAAAATGCTAGTTTTATAGCACTTAAAAAATTCCTAATTTCAGGTTAGTACCTGATTGTACCTGAATTTTAAAAATCTAATTAAATAAAATTATCTAGTACTAAAATTCTCTGACGGTCTTCCCAGCTAATAATTACGCAAATATTTTATCGAAAATTGTAACTTCATAGTACGGTACCTAAAATACGTAATTTCATGTTATAACCTGACTGTATCTAATTTTTAAAATTCCAGTCACATAAAATTTGTATGACTAAAACTACTCTTCAGGCCTTCCCGGTTACTTGGAAAACAGTAATTGAATGAAACTGGTTTATTTGCATGCGTGAACGTCAATCGTGAGTCAGACGACACAGTTTAGGCTACGCCAAGCTGCTCCAGCTCGCGCTGCCACTCAGTGCCCTTGCTCAGAGCTTTGTCGCTCGCTGTAAACCGTCAAATGGTCCGGCGGGGCACATACGTGCCTTGTGATATGCCTCCGGCGCCTTATTGCCGTATCGGAACAGCCGGTTTAAAACACGTGCACTGTCTTTATTCAGTCGGTCAGCGTGCTGCTTGGATGTGCAGAAATATTTCACAGTGACAATGTAATTGTGGAAAGTCAAGCATGCCGAAAGTAGTCAGCACCAAATCATATCTGATTCGTCGGTGATTACAAGAATTACCTGACTTCTCTACAGACGGAATAGTTATTCACTCCAATGTGTGCAGCAAAGGCGTAAGTAAAATGTTAACCTTTTATCTGCTACGCCCACTCATAACAGTGATGCCACTGTTTTTCCTGAGTTAACTTGGACCAGACACATGCGAATGCAAAAATATTGTTTCTAAACCCTTAATGTAGGTTAATTTTGTTAATTAGATCTCGTACGTAAATTCTTACACAAAGTGTTTATCATTTATTTTTGTTTTTAGGTACATTCTGAACAGAGGTCGCATTTAAGTTAGCATGTTGCAGGAATTAAACGCCAGGCAAATTTACAAAATAAATCAAACTTTAAAAACTAAACCAAATGCAACAAACAAAAACGAATTTCATCTTGACCTGTGTCGAGCCATTGTTGAAGCAAACGTAGGTTTGAAGCAAACATACCATTCAGTGCAGTTGAAAATAGCCAGTTCAAAAGTTTTCTGGAGAAATAGTCACCTCAGCTTTCCATCAGAATCCACACTGAGAAAGAACTATTTAGATAATTTATATGAAAATACATTGAACAAGATAAGGGAAAATATAGGCGATCCATACATGTGAATCTCTGTCGATGAGAATTGGCAGACAAGGTCGATATGTGGCTAATTTGATTGTTCGAAAATTAGATCCTGTCACTCGCTCTGCACCTCATGTGATTGCAGCAAGGAGCTAAAAAAGACTAACCAGGAAACAATTGCTCACTTTAGTAAGTCCTCAAATTACTTTTCCCCGCAGTCTAGATGAAAATAAAAGTACTTGTAATCTACAGTGATGCAGCCGCATGATTGGTGCTGTTACATTGTTGATAGTATTTTACCCAGCCTTGCTGCGTATCACAAGTCTTTCCCGTGGCATGAATCTTGCAGCTGAGACGAATTTCCACATGTAAATATGCTGGTTTCAACCATCGAAAAGGTTATTTCGAGAGGAACTTCACACTGTACCACCATAACCCATACTTACTCGCTGTGGAACGTGGCTAGAGACGATGGAATATTACAGCGAACATGTGGAATACATTAAGAACATTGTTCTTAAATTACGGGAGGAGGCCGTGAAATTACTTCATCTAAAGATCTTCTAAAGGCCCAACAATTACCAACTACATTGCATACATAAAATCTCATTATGCATTTTTGATCCCTGTTATTAAAGCTCTAGGGTGTTCAGCGAAACCAGTCTACACGCAACTACGATTGGTACAAGAGATGACAGAAAAATGAACTTAGTCCCAGGCTTTATTGCTATGAAAGTTAGTGAGAAACTAAAGACAGTGCTACAAAAAAAGTACTACCATCCTCTACACAGTAGCTGACATCTTATCATGTAAATCAATAGAACATGAGTGTGCGGTCGCATTGCGACTAATACCCTCACTTAAATATGCTGCGGTGACATCTGTTGACGTGGAACGCTCATTCTCTGCGTATAAGATGCTGTTAAGAAACGCAATTTCTCAACGGAAAATCTGGAGAAAGTGTTAGCTACTTTCTGTGACTGTAATTATGGACATGGACAACAATATAATGTGGATTTTGTCAATCTGTTTAGACAATAAAATGTCAGATTTTGGTCACCAATTTTCTGATTGTTATGACCTATTTTTGTAAGTGATAGAACCTATTTTAGGCACCGAATTTAAGATTTTTAGAACGTAAGTCAAAGGTCTAGTGATTAGAGGTGGTGATGGACGGGAACAACCAGTTCCACGTCTACGAGGAGAACGTTGCCAACCGTGCACTCGAGAAAGATAGAAAGACGATATTCTCTTGTCTACCGTCTGATAAGTCCATTATTTGGCACACGGCTTATGTATATTCCCAGTCTGTGCAAAAAAAAAAGTTGAACGTGTATGTGCATAAACGCACACAAGTAACTTTTATGGCAGTTAAATGTAAACATTTGTACTAAAATTTGATTTTGTTGCGTTGGGTTTCGCAGACCTAGGGTTTTAGCCCAGTTTCTATTTTTCCCTTCTTTTCCACCAGACGTCTTATGGGTTAATACAGCCCCATCAGAATTACTTAACCTCAAAAGAACAAACAGATATCTGTTCTCAGGAGGTGGCTTGTCAAAAGTCTAAACATTTACTGCTGAAATTCATCGTTACAACTGCTTTCACTTCTTGAACGACACCTCTTCAGTACGGATACCTGTTCGTTCATCTGGTTCTGATGGAACATGATGAATAACATTGCCATATTGATATGACATAAGTAAATAATACAGACTGTTATACTATGATGATTGTTATTAACTGAAGCAGACAGTGATGACATAAGACATTTACACAAGGAGATTTTAGAATTTGTGCTTACACATTCAGTTCAGTGGCTGAGGAACAGTAGCTTCGAGAGTCTTACTTCTAGTCGCAGTCGTGTCTCGGCCCGTGGTAACAACATACGTCCAATTTTTGTCCCACCTGCGGGTCCAGGTGTTAGAATAGGCCCGAGCTATTCCTGCCTGTCGTAAGAGGCGATTAAAAGGAGTCTAATACGTGTCAGCCTTTATGTGGTGGTCACCTGTCGGGTTTGACCTCCATCTCTCTAAAATTTCCCGAAGAGCGAGCCAATTGGCGAAGGGCGCCTTACATGGTGCATCATGTCCATCTTGCATTGAGAGCTTTAGCCCACTTTCTCGTCGTCGCATTGTAGGCCCGCTTATTTTCCATCTCTTGGACAAGGACACCTTCCTGGGTGTGTTTTCCACCATGCACTATGCAGTGTCGCTTTCTGCGCCGACAAGGACCATGGACTTCTTAGCACCTCATATCCAGCACAGTAGCCAGTCCGTTGTGGTGGGGCCACCATGTACCCTGTTGGTTGTAGCCCCATGACAACACAGGGATCGCTCTGCTGATGCCTGCGCCGTTAACTCCCCACGTATGCCATGGAGTAGATGCCCATCTCCCTGGGGCATCGGGACTCTTGGCAATGGCAATCCTGCCACGTGGCCTTTGGTGAAGCTGGGTGGCGCCCGTGGGGAGGGCCCCTGGTCGGAGTGGGTGGCATCAGGGCAGATGACACTCCATGACGTGTAGTACGTCATCTCGTACTGGTGGTCTGCCGCCAGCAGTCACTAAGCGGACAAAGTCTAACTTCAATGCTAAGAAATATGACCCCAAATCGTTCCCCTTCCTGGCCACACCATGGGAGGCTAAGGATGGCAGAAAGCAAGTGTAAAGCTGAACAGTTGCTGCAGCTCAGCCATGCAGTGGAAAGAACAGCCGCAATTCCACCGGAGGATGACATCGTGAGATTGGTAAGGCATGGAACATTCAATGAGACAGTTTACGCCTCAGGGTCAACTGCTGCCACTGACTTTTTGCCTGAGCGGTTTATATCCATTGTGTCCGAGGGTCCGGCCAAGGATGGCAGCAAACCTTATTCGCTCCGGTACGTCGTATGTACGAGAGCTGATGGGGAATCTTTCATGTCCTTGAAGCCTCAGTTTTTTGTGGAGCATTTGGAGGACAAGTTTGGGGAGGTGGAGGGCTTGTCCAAAATGCGCCCTGGTTCAGTCTTGATCAAAACAGCGTCCTCTGCCCAGTCACAGGCATTACTCGCTTGCGACAAGTTGGGTGATGATTGTTACCATTACACCCCACAAGAGCATAAATATGGTGTAGGGTATTATACTCTACAGGGACCTTCTTTTACAGTCTGACGACGAGCTGTGCGCCAATTTAGAGCGGCGAAGTGTTCATTACATCTGGCGCGTCCATCGGGGTCGGAGGGATAATCAGATTGCCACTGGTGCCTTAATCTTGGTCTTCGAGGGTGACACATTGTCTGAGAAGGTCAAGGTCTACTGCTGTGACGTGAAGCCATATATCGCTCCCCCGATGCGGTGCTTTAAGTGCTGGAAGTTCGGCCATATGACTTCCTGCTGTACTTCCAGCCCCACCTGTCGAGATTGCGGACGTCCATCACATCCTAATACTCCATGCTCCCTGCCTCCCATGTGTGTCAACTGTGGAGAGCATCATTTACCTCGTTCGCCAGACTGCAGGATTTTACAGAAAGAAAGGACAATCATGGAATATAACTCCCTGGACAGACTGACCTACACTGAGGCTAAGATTAAGATGAAATTTGAGTGCTTACATCCTGTAGTTATGACCACTTGTTACATTGCTGCTTCGAGAGCAGTTCTCGCCCAATCAGTTCCTCGAATTCCTGTCGCCTCTCAGAACCAGAAGATTATACCTGGGCCCTTGAAGGTGGGGCACTTCCCTCCCTGTTGCTCCTGCACCACCTTCTTCGGGAGCAACACCCACCCTCTCCCCCCCCCCCCTCCCCAGACCATCGGGCATATCAGTCCCCACTTCTGAGCAGAGAAGTGTAAGTCTTCCTCGGCTCCTCTCGCTTGGCAGGGGTCCCTTGGGTTACTCCCTTCCCAGGTTTTTGCTGATGGGAAGGATGACACCCGCCAGCAGATGAAGAGCCCAAAAGCAGCTGTTCATAGGGCTTCACGCTCATCCTCAGTCCTGGAGACTGAATCAGTGCAGTCCTCACAGCCAGGCAAACCCAAGGAGCAGCAAGAGAAAGCCAAAAAGATGGTCCCCAAGACCAAAGGAATTGCGGTGGCACCCATACCACCACCACCACTACCTACCTACCTACCTACCTACCTACCTACCTACCTACCTACAAGCTCTGCGTCTGCGGATGAGGTGGAGATTCTGGCGTCTGCTGAGAACTTATATCTCGGCGGACCCTCAGACACAATGGATATAGACTGCTCAGGCAAAACCTCAATGGCAGCGGTTGACCCTGAGGCGAAAACTGCCTCATTGAATTTTCCATGCCTTCCCAATCTCACGATGTCCTCCTCCAATGGAACTGCGGCTGTTTTTTTCCACCGCCTGGCTGAGCTGCGGCAACTTTTAAGCTTTACACTTGCTTTTTGCATTGCCCTCCAGGAAACCTGGTTCCCAGCAATTCGGACCCCTGCCCTCCGCAACTATAAGGGATCCTAAAGGACCGTAACGACTATAATCGAGTTTCAGATGCAGTTAGCATTTAGGACCTAAACTCAGTCTGTAGTGAAACTGTGCCCCTCCAAACCCCTCTTAAAGCTGTGGCTGTCAGAATGACGACGCAGTAAATAACTGTCTGCAATGTATATCTTCTTCCAGATGCTGCATTATCCCTGAATGTATTAACTGAACTGATTAGTCATCTCCCTAAACCTTTCCTACTTTTGGAACGCTCATAACCCCTTGTGGGGTGGCACAGTTCTTACTGGCCAAGGCAGAGATGATGAAAGTTTACTGTCACAACTCGACCTCTGCCTCATAAATAGTGGGGCTGCCACACATTTCAGTGTGGCACATGGCACATATTCGGCCATTGATCTCTCGCTTTGCAGTCCTGGCTTTCCCCCATCTATCCACTGGAGAGCGCATGATGACATGTGTGGTAGTGACCACTTCCCCATGTTACTATCACTGCCCCGGCGTCAGGCCCACGACCGCCTGCCCAGATGGGCTTTAAACAAGGCGGACTGGGAAACTTTCACCTCTGCTGTCACCGTTGAATCTCCCCCACACGGTAACATCGATGTGATGGTTGAGCGGGTGATAACAACAATCGTTTCCGTGGCAGAAAATATGATCCCTCGCCGTTTAGGGTGCCCCCTGTGAAATGCAGTCCCTTCTTGGTGGTCGCCGGAAGTCGCTGAAGCAATTAAGGAGCGTCGCGAGCTCTACAGTGGCATAAGCGGCACCCTTCCCTGGAACACCTAATAGCCTTTAAACGGCTCTGTCCCCGCGTTCGCCAACTTATCAAATGACGGAAGCAGGAGTGTTGGGAGAGATATGTCTCGACCATTGGGTGCTATACGTCACCTTCCCGTGTCTGGGCAAAGATCAAACGTGTTTTCGGATACCAGATTCCAATAGGTGTTCCTGGTGTTAGCGTATATGGCGTGTTGTCTACCGACGCAAACGCGACTGCCAAGCACTTTGCTGAGCCTCTGCGTCGGAGAATTACCCCCCCCCCCCCCCCCCCCCCGCCTTTTCGCACTCTCAAACGTTGAGGCTGGAAGGGAAAGTCCTCTCATTCACTACACGCCACAGTGAATCCTATAATGGCCCATGTACAGAGTGGCAGCTCCTCAGTGCCCTTGCACATTGCCCCGACACAGCTCCTGGGCCAGATCACATCCACAGTCAAATGATTAAACATCTCTCGTCTGACTACAAGCAGTATCTCCTCGTCATCTTCAACCGTATCTGATGCGATGGCGTCTTTCCATCGCAACGGCGGGAGAGCACCAACATTCCGTTGCTCAAACCCGTAAAAACCCGCTTGATGTGGATAGCTATCAGCCTCACCAACGTTCTTTGTAAGCTGCTGGAACCTATGGTGTGTCGGCGGTTGGGTTGGGTCCTGGAGTCGCGTGGCCTACTGCCTTCATGCCAGGGTCGCTCTACCACTGATAATCTTGTGTCCCTCGAGTCTGCCATCCGAACAGCTTTTTCCAGACGCCAACACCTGGTTGCCGTCTTTTTTGATTTACGAAAAGTGAATGACACGACCTGGCGACATCAAATCCTTCCCACATTATACGAGTGGGGTCTCAGAGGCCTGCTCCCGATTTTATCCTAAATTTCCTGGCGCTTCGTACTTTCCGTGTCAAAATTGGTGCCTCTCATAGTCCCCACCCCCCCATATCCAGGAGAATGGGGTCCTGCAGGGCTCTGTACTGAGTGTATCTCTATTTTCAGTGGCTATTAATTGTATAGCGGCAGCTGTAAGGCCGTCCGTCTCACCTTCTCTGTACGCAGGCGACTTCTGCATTTCGTAGTGCCCCACCAGTACTGGTGTTCCTGAGCGGCGCCTACAGGGAGCCATCCACAAGGCGCAGATATGGGCTCTAGCCCACTGTTTCCAGTTTTCGGCCGCAAAGTCGTGTGTTATGCACTTCTGTTGGCGTAGTACCGTTCATCCAGAAGCAGAAAATTACCTTAATGACGATCCACTCACTGTACTGGAGACATATCGTTCTTAGGACTGGTTTTCGACGCCCGATTGACTTGGCTTCCTCACTTTCGTCAGCTTAAGCAGAAAGTGCTGCCAGCACCTCAATGCCCTCCGCTGCCTTAGCAACACCAACTGGGGTGCAGATCGCTCTACGCTGGTGCAGCTCTACCGAACCCTTGTTCAATCCCGCCTTGACTATGGGAGTCTGGCTTATTGTTTGGCGGCGCCCTCTGTGTTGCGTTTACTCGACCCAGTGCACCACTGTGGTGTTCGCCCAGCGATAGGAGCTTTTAGGACGAGTCCAGTGACCAGCGTCCTTGTGGAGGTCAGAGTCCCTCCATTGCAGGTTAGACGTGCACAACTGCTGGCCAGTTATGTTGCAAACGTTCGTAGTGCTGCTGCGCATCCGAATTAGTCTCCTTTTCCCACCTGCGGCGGTTCATCTCTCTCATCGGCGGCCCAGGTCAGGGCTTCCAATTGCAGTTAGTGTCCGATCCCTTCTTTCCGAATTGTAGTCCTCGCTGTTACCAGCTATACTTGAGGTCCATTCACGTACACCTCCATGGTGTACACCAAGGCCGCAGCTTTGCCTGGACCTTTCACAGGTCCCTGAGGACTCAGTTAACCCCGCGCCTCTCCCCTGCCACTGCCACTTCCTCTTGATTCTTGACATGTACTGAGGCCACGAAGTGGTTTCCACAGACTTACAGCTTGATGGCTTATGCTCACGTCGGCTCCGCGTATGCCCATGAAGGACAAACTGAACAGAATTCTTTACCTGATGGTTGCAGTGTTTTCACTGCCGAGCTGGTGGCTATATCTCGTGCTTTGAGCACTTATGTTCATGCTCTGGGGAGTCGTTTCTTCTGTGTACTGACTCCTTGAGCAGCCTACAAGCAATCGATCAGTGCTACCCTCGTCATCCTTTGGTAGCGACCACCCAGTAGTCCATCTATTCCCTAGAACGGTCCAGTCGTTCAGTGGTGTCTGTCTGGACCCCAGGTCACGTCTGAATTCCAGGCAACGAACTTGCCGACAGGCTGGCCAAACAGGCTACGCGGAAACCGCTTATGGAGATCTGCTTCTCTGCAACTGACCTGCTTTGAGTACCATGTAGCAAGGTTTTGCGGCTTTGGGAGACGAAATGGCATAACCTCAGCACGCGCAACAAATTGCGTGACCCCCCAGGGGATCCACAACTCTTTTGTGGATACGTGTGTAGCGAGCACGGGACCCCGAGCTAATGTGGCCTTCCTTCCTTTCCGGGCTGCATACCTTCCCTTTCCGAATCCTTCCCCATCCCCCATCTTCGCCCCCCCCCCCTCACCTCTGGCTCTTTCCTTCCCTTTCTCCCCCTCTGGGAATATGGTTTGTGCCTACGTCCGGAGACGGACGCTTGTAAATGTACCGCACTCTTCGCCTTCCTTGCTTGTCTGTCTTCATCTTTCTTCGTCCTTCTCTTTTCCTTACCTCTTTTCCTTACCTCTTTTCCTTACCTCTTTTCCTTACCTCTTTTCCTTACCTCTTTTCCTTACCTCTTTTCCTTACCTCTTTTCCTTACCTCTTTTCCTTACCTCTTTTCCTTACCTCTTTTCCTTACCTCTTTTCCTTACCTCTTTTCCTTACCTCTTTTCCTTACCTCTTTTCCTTACCTCTTTTCCTTACCTCTTTTCCTTACCTCTTTTCCTTACCTCTTTTCCTTACCTCTTTTCCTTACCTCTTTTCCTTACCTCTTTTCCTTACCTCTTTTCCTTACCTCTTTTCCTTACCTCTTTTCCTTACCTCTTTTCCTTACCTCTTTTCCTTACCTCTTTTCCTTACCTCTTTTCCTTACCTCTTTTCCTTACCTCTTTTCCTTACCTCTGTTCCTTACCTCTGTTCCTTACCTCTGTTCCTTACCTCTGTTCCTTACCTCTGTTCCTTACCTCTGTTCCTTACCTCTGTTCCTTACCTCTGTTCCTTACCTCTGTTCCTTACCTCTGTTCCTTACCTCTGTTCCTTACCTCTGTTCCTTACCTCTGTTCCTTACCTCTGTTCCTTACCTCTGTTCCTTACCTCTGTTCCTTACCTCTGTTCCTTACCTCTGTTCCTTACCTCTGTTCCTTACCTCTGTTCCTTACCTCTGTTCCTTACCTCTGTTCCTTACCTCTGTTCCTTACCTCTGTTCCTTACCTCTGTTCCTTACCTCTGTTCCTTACCTCTGTTCCTTACCTCTGTTCCTTACCTCTGTTCCTTACCTCTGTTCCTTACCTCTGTTCCTTACCTCTGTTCCTTACCTCTGTTCCTTACCTCTGTTCCTTACCTCTGTTCCTTACCTCTGTTCCTTACCTCTGTTCCTTACCTCTGTTCCTTACCTCTGTTCCTTACCTCTGTTCCTTACCTCTGTTCCTTACCTCTGTTCCTTACCTCTGTTCCTTACCTCTGTTCCTTACCTCTGTTCCTTACCTCTGTTCCTTACCTCTGTTCCTTACCTCTGTTCCTTACCTCTGTTCCTTACCTCTGTTCCTTACCTCTGTTCCTTACCTCTGTTCCTTACCTCTGTTCCTTACCTCTGTTCCTTACCTCTGTTCCTTACCTCTGTTCCTTACCTCTGTTCCTTACCTCTGTTCCTTACCTCTGTTCCTTACCTCTGTTCCTTACCTCTGTTCCTTACCTCTGTTCCTTACCTCTGTTCCTTACCTCTGTTCCTTACCTCTGTTCCTTACCTCTGTTCCTTACCTCTGTTCCTTACCTCTGTTCCTTACCTCTGTTCCTTACCTCTGTTCCTTACCTCTGTTCCTTACCTCTGTTCCTTACCTCTGTTCCTTACCTCTGTTCCTTACCTCTGTTCCTTACCTCTGTTCCTTACCTCTGTTCCTTACCTCTGTTCCTTACCTCTGTTCCTTACCTCTGTTCCTTACCTCTGTTCCTTACCTCTGTTCCTTACCTCTGTTCCTTACCTCTGTTCCTTACCTCTGTTCCTTACCTCTGTTCCTTACCTCTGTTCCTTACCTCTGTTCCTTACCTCTGTTCCTTACCTCTGTTCCTTACCTCTGTTCCTTACCTCTGTTCCTTACCTCTGTTCCTTACCTCTGTTCCTTACCTCTGTTCCTTACCTCTGTTCCTTACCTCTGTTCCTTACCTCTGTTCCTTACCTCTGTTCCTTACCTCTGTTCCTTACCTCTGTTCCTTACCTCTGTTCCTTACCTCTGTTCCTTACCTCTGTTCCTTACCTCTGTTCCTTACCTCTGTTCCTTACCTCTGTTCCTTACCTCTGTTCCTTACCTCTGTTCCTTACCTCTGTTCCTTACCTCTGTTCCTTACCTCTGTTCCTTACCTCTGTTCCTTACCTCTGTTCCTTACCTCTGTTCCTTACCTCTGTTCCTTACCTCTGTTCCTTACCTCTGTTCCTTACCTCTGTTCCTTACCTCTGTTCCTTACCTCTGTTCCTTACCTCTGTTCCTTACCTCTGTTCCTTACCTCTGTTCCTTACCTCTGTTCCTTACCTCTGTTCCTTACCTCTGTTCCTTACCTCTGTTCCTTACCTCTGTTCCTTACCTCTGTTCCTTACCTCTGTTCCTTACCTCTGTTCCTTACCTCTGTTCCTTACCTCTGTTCCTTACCTCTGTTCCTTACCTCTGTTCCTTACCTCTGTTCCTTACCTCTGTTCCTTACCTCTGTTCCTTACCTCTGTTCCTTACCTCTGTTCCTTACCTCTGTTCCTTACCTCTGTTCCTTACCTCTGTTCCTTACCTCTGTTCCTTACCTCTGTTCCTTACCTCTGTTCCTTACCTCTGTTCCTTACCTCTGTTCCTTACCTCTGTTCCTTACCTCTGTTCCTTACCTCTGTTCCTTACCTCTGTTCCTTACCTCTGTTCCTTACCTCTGTTCCTTACCTCTGTTCCTTACCTCTGTTCCTTACCTCTGTTCCTTACCTCTGTTCCTTACCTCTGTTCCTTACCTCTGTTCCTTACCTCTGTTCCTTACCTCTGTTCCTTACCTCTGTTCCTTACCTCTGTTCCTTACCTCTGTTCCTTACCTCTGTTCCTTACCTCTGTTCCTTACCTCTGTTCCTTACCTCTGTTCCTTACCTCTGTTCCTTACCTCTGTTCCTTACCTCTGTTCCTTACCTCTGTTCCTTACCTCTGTTCCTTACCTCTGTTCCTTACCTCTGTTCCTTACCTCTGTTCCTTACCTCTGTTCCTTACCTCTGTTCCTTACCTCTGTTCCTTACCTCTGTTCCTTACCTCTGTTCCTTACCTCTGTTCCTTACCTCTGTTCCTTACCTCTGTTCCTTACCTCTGTTCCTTACCTCTGTTCCTTACCTCTGTTCCTTACCTCTGTTCCTTACCTCTGTTCCTTACCTCTGTTCCTTACCTCTGTTCCTTACCTCTGTTCCTTACCTCTGTTCCTTACCTCTGTTCCTTACCTCTGTTCCTTACCTCTGTTCCTTACCTCTGTTCCTTACCTCTGTTCCTTACCTCTGTTCCTTACCTCTGTTCCTTACCTCTGTTCCTTACCTCTGTTCCTTACCTCTGTTCCTTACCTCTGTTCCTTACCTCTGTTCCTTACCTCTGTTCCTTACCTCTGTTCCTTACCTCTGTTCCTTACCTCTGTTCCTTACCTCTGTTCCTTACCTCTGTTCCTTACCTCTGTTCCTTACCTCTGTTCCTTACCTCTGTTCCTTACCTCTGTTCCTTACCTCTGTTCCTTACCTCTGTTCCTTACCTCTGTTCCTTACCTCTGTTCCTTACCTCTGTTCCTTACCTCTGTTCCTTACCTCTGTTCCTTACCTCTGTTCCTTACCTCTGTTCCTTACCTCTGTTCCTTACCTCTGTTCCTTACCTCTGTTCCTTACCTCTGTTCCTTACCTCTGTTCCTTACCTCTGTTCCTTACCTCTGTTCCTTACCTCTTTTCCTTACCTCTGTTCCTTACCTCTTTTCCTTACCTCTTTTCCTTACCTCTGTTCCTTACCTCTGTTCCTTACCTCTGTTCCTTACCTCTGTTCCTTACCTCTGTTCCTTACCTCTGTTCCTTACCTCTGTTCCTTAGCTCTGTTCCTTAGCTCTGTTCCTTAGCTCTGTTCCTTAGCTCTGTTCCTTAGCTCTTTTCCGCTGCGGCGTTTGAGACCTCTCTTCCTTCCTTTCCCTGTGTCTTTCTTCCTCCCTGTGCGTGTCTGAAGGCCGACCCACGCACTTCCATGCGTAGCCGGTGACGGGGTAACGCGTAATTCCCCGCCCCGGGTAGACAGGTAGGACACGTACGTACCCCCTGGTAACGGCCAGGCCCAGGGAGGGGTGATTACCCGAGCTGATACCTTCCGAAAGTGCCGATTGGTCCCTCCGTCCGTTTGTCGGGAGGTGTGACCTGAGGTGTGAACAATCACCTAAGGCGGGTGTGCCCTCGGTGAGGGCCCCCACAAGGAGGAGCGCGCCATCGGAGACGCCGGTAATCATGGGGGATTCTTCCGCAATGGTTTCCTCACCTTCCACTATGTCTGCTCACAAACGTAAGTTCACAGAGTCTCAGCCACAGACGGTTCTTCCATCGTTGCCACAGTTCCTTGTTGTTTCTCGGTCTGACGAAGGTCACGACTTTTCCACGGTCAACCCTTTCATTATTCAGAAAGGTGTCGACGCAGTTGCGGGTCCTGTAAAGTCTTGTTCCAGATTACGGAATGGCACCCTGTTGTTGGAAACACACAGTGCCCTCCAGGCCAAAAATTGCTGCGTACTTCACTGCTCCACACCTTCCCTGTCCGGGTTGAAGCGCACCGCACTTTAAATTCCTCGCGTGGAGTTGTTTATACACGCTCCCTCGATGGATTGTCTGACGAAGAAATTCAGCACTACCTGTCTGACCAGGGCGTCACAGCTGTTCATCGGGTTATGAAAAGGGTTGACTCGAACATCATTCCAACCCGCACTGTCTTCTTGACATTTGACAAAGTTCAACTCCCATCAAAAATCAAAGCAGGCTATGAGATATTTTCCGTTCGCCCTTATGTCCCAAACCCTACGCGTTGCTATCGGTGTCAGCGGTTCAATCACACCAGCCAGTCCTGTTCCAATCCGGCCAAATGTGTTACGTGTGGCAAGGATGCCCATGAGGGTGCTTGTCCACCTCTATCCCCTCGCTGCATCAACTGTATGGGTGACCACGCTGCTTCCTCTCGAGATTGCCCCGTTTTTAAGGACGAAAAACTCATCCAGGAAATAAGAGTGAAGGAAAAGGTGTCGACCTTTGCTGCTCGAAAGTTACTCGCCAGTCGACAGCCCACTGTGCCTCAGAAAGGAAAATACAGCACTGTCCTTGCTTCTCCTCGGCCAACAAAGGAGGCGGCCACGCAGACTTGCGACCTCACCTTTAGTACCACGGTCGTCAGATCGGCCAGCGCAAAGATCGCCCGTTCAACCTCACCACTTTCGCCTGCCCACTCTATGGCTCACCCTTCGTCGGGTTCTGCTAAATCTCGAGCCCAAAAGTCAGACGCCAAGTCTTCGAAAAAAGAGCATTCTCGTGAAGAGTTTTTACGTACCGCAACTTCACAACCATCGGTTCCTCCTTCATCTAAACATCATACTTCCAAGAAGGCTACGAAGAAACACAGTTACTCTCCTTCTCCGCCAAGGCGTGTCCCATCTACAGCACCACCTGATGGAAATCGCCCTCGGCCGTCTTCTGTGTCGCCGAGGCGCACTGCTGGTGGCCGGTCAACTGGCCGATCGTTGGTGGCTGGAGCTGCTGCTGACCAACCTATGGATCAGGATCTTCTGCCTTCGACTGAATGCCATTCCCTGCTGTCGGTCGCAAGCTCTGAGCAGTCGTTGAGTTGACAGCACCCTTGGTCACGTTCCTCCATTTTCTGTTCACCCTATGTCCATTATCCACTGGAATATCCGCGGCATTCGAGCCAATCGGGATGAATTGTCGATCCTCTTACGATCCTACTCGCCGGTCATCTTCTGTCTTCAGGAAACAAAGCTGCGTCCCCATGACCGCTTTGTTCTCCCTCATTTTCAGTCCGTCCGATATGACCTCCCCTCTGTTGAAGGCACTCCAGCCCATGGAGGACTCATGATTCTGCTCCACGACACTCTCCATTATCACCAACTCCCCTTAAACAGTTCCTTCCAAGCTGTCGCCGTCCGTCTTTCCCTTTCTGGATACACGTTCTCTCTTTGTACGGTATACA
This sequence comes from Schistocerca piceifrons, assembly GCF_021461385.2. Classification (NCBI taxonomy): domain Eukaryota; kingdom Metazoa; phylum Arthropoda; class Insecta; order Orthoptera; family Acrididae; genus Schistocerca; species Schistocerca piceifrons. The sequence goes on along the minus strand of NC_060139.1, from coordinate 313,512,288 downwards.
TTCCATCGTCCACACCAATGGCACGAGCTGATCTCCTTCATCTTCTTGGTCAGCTTCCACCACCCTATTTGCTGGTTGGGGACTTCAATGCCCACCACCCGCTTTGGGGATCTCCACATCCTTGTCCACGTGGCTCACTATTGCTAGACGTCTTCCACCAAGCGGATCTAGTCTGCCTCAACACTGGGGTCCCCACATTTTTGTCTGCCTCCACGACAAATTTATCTCATTTGGACCTTGCGGTCGGTACTGTTCCGCTAGCTCGGCGCTTCGACTGGTTCGCCGTTGATGATACACACTCGAGTGACCACTTTCCATGTGTTCTTAGACTGCAGCCTCAACTGCCATATATGCGCTCGCGACGCTGGAAGTTAGCCCAAGCCGATTGGACACTTTTTTCGTCTCTAGCGACATTCGATGACCGTCGCTTTCCCAGCGTCGACGATGAGGTCACACATATTACCGACGTTATTCTCGCAGCTGCGGAACGTTCAATACCACGCACCTCCGAATTGCCCCGGCGCCCCCCAGTTCCTTGGTGGAACGAGGCATGCCGTGACGCAATACGTGAGCGGCGACGTGCTCTTCGCATTTTCCGTCACCATCCAACTTTGGCAAACTGTATCCGATATAAGCAGCTCCGTGCGCGATGCCGTCGCGTCATCCGCGATAGCAAGAAGGCAAGCTGGAAATTCTTTATTAGCTCATTTAACACCTTCACTCCCTCCTCGGAAGTTTGGAGTCTGCTTCGACGGTTCTCAGGCGCGCCTAGTTTCTCCCCGGTCTCTGGGCTCACTGTCGCGCATGATACCTTAGTGGACCCCGTCGCAATTTCTAACTCATTGGGTCAGCACTTTGCTGAGATTTCGAGCTCTTCAAATTACCCGCCAGCGTTTCTCCCGAAGAAACGTGCAGCGGAAGTGCGACCTCTTGCTTTCTCCTCTAAAAATCGCGAAAGCTAAAATACTGTTTTCTCCATGCGGGTACTCCAACATGCCCTCTCTTCTTCTCGCTCCTCCGCCCCAGGACCGGATGGTATCCATGTCCAAATGTTGCTGCATTTATCAACCCATAGCCTGCGTTACCTCCTTCGCCTTTACAATCGAATTTGGACCGACAGTACCTTTCCCAGGCGGGAAGCTATTGTCATTCCCGTTCCGAAACCTGGAAAGGACAAACATCTCCCCTCTAGCTATCGCCCCATTTCTCTCACGAGTAGTGTATGTAAGGTTGTGGAGCGTATGGTGAATTGCCGTTTAGCTTGGTGGCTGGAGTCCCGCAGTCTTGTAACACCAGCCCAATGCGGATTCCGAAAGCATCGTTCTGCCGTTGACCATCTTGTTGCTCTCTCCACTTATATCATGAACAATTTTCTGCGGAAACGCCAAACGGTAGCAATATTTTTTGATCTGGAGAGAGCATACGATACCTGTTGGAGGACAGGCATCCTCCGCACACTATTCTCTTGGGGCTTTCGAGGCCGGCTGCCCCTTTTTCTTCGCGAATTTATGGCAGAGCGCACATTTAGGGTGCGGGTGAACACTTCTCTCTCCCGTACTTTCTCCCAAGAAAACGGGGTACCCCAGGGCTCCGTGCTGAGTGTTGTACTGTTTGCCATCGCCATTAATCCAATTATGGATTGTCTCCATCCTGATGTCTCGGGCTCCCTTATTGTGGACGATTTTGCGATCTACTACAGCTCTCAACGGACCAGCCTGCTTGAAAGACGTCTTCAAGGATGTCTCGATCGCCTCCACTCGTGGAGCATCGAAACCGGCTTCCGTTTCTCACCCAGTAAGACCGTTTGTGTTAATTTTTGGCGACGTAAGGAGTTTCTTCCGCCCTCCTTACATCTAGGTCCTGTCAACCTTCCGTTTTCCGACGTCGCTAAATTCTTGGGTCTTATGTTTGACAGAAAACTGTGCTGGTCCTCCCACGTTTCCTATCTTTCGGCTCGCTGTCTGCGTTCCCTTAACACCCTCCGTGTCCTGAATGGTACCTCCTGGGGAGCGGACCGACTGGTCCTTCTCCGCCTCTATCGCGCCATAGTGCGCTCGAAATTGGATTATGGAAGCATAGTCTACTCCTCTGCTCGGCCGTCTATTCTTCGGCGTCTCGACTCTATCCACCACCGTGGATTACGTTTAGTGTCTGGAGCTTTTTACACCAGCCCTGTGGAAAGCCTTTATGCTGAGACTGCTGAACCTCCGCTGTCCAATCGGCGGGCAGTCCTTCTGAGTCGTTATGCTAGCCATCTGTCTTCCATGCCTGCTAATCCAGCCCATGACCTTTTTTTCGACACCTCCTTTGATGTCGGGTATGCAGGCCGCTCCTCCTCCCTACTACCCCCGGGAGTCCGCTTCCGTCAACTGCTCCATTCTCTCTCCTTCCGCTTTCCTAAAACCTTCTTGACAACTTGGGGTACAGCACCGCCTTGGCTCCGTCCCCGGATCGACTTGCTCAGAGACCTATGTCAATTTCCCAAGGATGGTACCCCTACACTTGTCTACCGTCGGGCATTTGCTGCTCTATGTGCACAAATGACGGAAGCCACATTTATTTACACCGACGGCTCGAAAACATCGTTAGGTGTAGGGAGTGCCTATATTGTTGGTGACACCCCAAATCACTTTCGGCTTCCCGACCAGTGTTCGGTTTATACTGCGGAGCTTTACGCTGTTCTCCAGGCTGTCCACTACATCCGCCGCCATCAGCGGATACAGTACGTAATCTGCTCAGATTCTCTCAGCTCTCTCCTAAGTCTCCAAGCTCTTTACCCTGTGCACCCTCTGGTCCACCGGATTCAGGACTGTCTGCGCTTGCTCCACCTGGGGGGCGTCTCAGTGGCGTTCCTCTGGCTCCCAGGACACGCTGGTATCTGTGGGAATGAGGCGGCCGATATAGCGGCCAAGGCTGCAGTCTCTCTTCTTCGGCCAGCTATTCAGTCTCTTCCGTTTACCGCTCTACGGAGCGGTTTATGTCGCCAAGTTGCTCATTTATGGCATGCGCATTGGTCAACACTTCCCCATAATAAATTGCGGGAAGTGAAAGCCCTTCTTTGCGCTTGGACATCTTCCTCCCGAACGCGTCGTCGGGAGGAGGTAATTTTAGCTAGACTCCGGATAGGGCACTGTCTTTTTAGCCATCGACATCTTTTAAGCGGTGATCCTCCCCCACTCTGTCCCCACTGCTCTCAGCTGTGGACGTTCAGACACCTTTTAATTGAATGCCCCTATTTTAATCCGTTACGCTCCCGTCTACAGCTATCGCCTGATCTATCGTTGATTTTAGCAGATGACACGCGCTCAGCTGACCGCGTTCTACAGTTTATTAGTGACAGTGAAATGACGTCAGTCATTTGATTTTTTTTTGGGGACAACCAACCCCTTTCAATAGTGGATTTTTAAGCATTCCTTCTGCCTTTAGTTTCTCAAATTTTATGACTTTGTTCCCCTTGCTGCTGATTTTAAATTTCGTTTTTTTTTTCCTGTTTCCTACGTCACGGGCTGGGCGCTAATGACCATAGAAGTTTTGCGCCCTAAAACCACAAACAAAAAAACAAACAAAAAAATTGCGTGACATTAAGGAGACTACGAATGTGTGGCAGTCCTCCATGCGGGCCTCTCGCAGGGACTCTGTGGTTCTCTGCCGGCTCCGCATTGGCCACGCTTCGGTGACACATGGCTACCTCCTGCGCCGTGATGACCCACCTCAGTGTCGTTGCGGCGCGTGGCTGACCAGTGGCCCATATCTTGGTGAGCTTTCCTCCTTTGGCATGCTCTGAGACGGACTCTTCAGTTACCGGACCCGTTGCCATTACTTTTAACTGACAACGCCTCATCGGCTAATTTAGTTTCACTTTTTATACGTGACGGTGGGTTTTAGCATTCTACATAAGTTTTAGCGCATGTCCTTTGTCCCTTTGCGTTCTCCCCCTCTAATGCTTTTGGGCGGATGTTTTAATGTGTCGCAGAGTGGCTGGCTTTTCCTTTTTATTCTCGTGGTCGGCCAGCCACGGTCATCTGCTCTTATTTTTACCTCTTCTACCTGTTTCTTGCTTCTCTCTGTGGTTTTCTTTTCCTGTTTTGTCCATAGTGGTGTTGGTTGTCCTGTCATTCTTCTGGTTCTTCCTTTCTCCTGTTATTGTGCTATACGTCTTTCTTTTCTTCTTTCTTTATGTAATTATTTTACCGGGAACAAGGGACCGATGACTTCGCAATTTGGTCCCTTCCCCCCCGCCCCCCTCCCCTCGTTAAACCAACCAACCAAATTTTGTCCCATCTAGTCCGGTCTTTTCTTTGTGTATAGACGTTCATCTCTGCCAACAGACTTATGATTAATATCCAGTTTGTTTTCCTTTATCATGTAGCACACTCGATTCATCTTTCACACTCATCCGTGGATCAACGGAAACAAGAACAAACCAACTGGACTATGTCTGTGAACTAATAGGAAAATTAAGTATCATATGTTACCCCTACACTAGGCAAAAGTCTAGATTTAAATGTACCCGTAGTACATTTTTTTATTGATTCAATGGAGTTGATAAAGAATTTCATTTTCACTCAGACTCTTTTAGACAGGGGACTGAAAACCTTACATAGGTCACAAATTTCACCTTTTCCTAATAGAGTAAGATAATATTGCTGAAGTTAATGTATTAAGATAACACTGGATTCATATTCGGCGGGAACGGAATTAACCCCCCCCCCCCCCCCCCCCCAATCCGACCTACCGTATATAGGGCGAGTGGATTTCCTAAACCGCTCTAAAGCTTAGATTCTTTTTTCGGTCTGGAGAGCTTCAATTTGGCGGGAAATTAAATTTTAGCACGCTTCTCCTCCGCTGGGGTGCATAAAATTACGATATGAGAATTCAGTGTTAGTCAGCAAAACGTCAGTTTTTCTCTGAATGGAATTTTTTATGACCTGTTGAACGACAGCAGTGCACATAATAAAGTGAAACGATTTAGCTGTTCTGTAAAAGCTATGACAAAAAATGGGTTACTGTTTTGAGCAAAGTTCGACAGCTGTGCGTGAATAGCAGTAGAGAAAAGTCTTTATCCACAGCAGAGGATTTGTTTCCTTTTAGTGGGCGCTAGTTGCAACCCAGATTTTCTGCAACGTCAGTAGCAGTAAAGCCAGCACAACAGTATTTACAAAGACGGTAATTTTATTACTTGTCATTATAAAAGTGGCTGTTCTTGTCACCGGACGATATTTCTTTAAAGGGAAAGTATCACCGTGCGGAAACCACCAGAGAGCCGATTCCACAGTCGCGAAGTTACTCGTTATCTGCAAGCGTAAAGACTGCTTTTCTCCAAACTCCTTCCTTTCACTGTAGTAATTGCACAGAGAAAAATTTTCATGACACTTCGTGACAGTGTAGTACAATGTGTCGGATCGGGATTGTAACCCAGAACTTGCCTTTCCCAGACCAACACACCGTTGTATCTGCCAGGAAGTATCTAAAAAAACGCACACTACGCTACAGATGAGATGCTTTCTGGAAGCGTTTACAATGTGTCAGTGGAGTATTCTTGTAAGACCTGTTGCAGTAGTACTTCTATTTCAGTACGGTACTTTGCCATAGTTTTATTGTAACAGTTATTTTTGTAGGGAGAACAGATTGGATTAATGTGGAGGGAAGGTGCTGTGTGAAGCAATTTTTTTTTTTTTTTTCTGGGAACTGATTAAATTTATAATGAATCCTTACGTGACGTGCAGCGTATGGGTAACGTGTTGCCGATTGTAGCAATGTTGTCGTTCTTGCCCAGAGGTAAACTGAAGTTACTGAGTGCTTTCAGTGGCGACCATCGAATGACTAACACTTCGTGGGGAGTGTGTGTCACAAGAAAAATGGCTGCTTTGAAGCACAAAACGGGAGACGGACTATTTGCATTAAGAACCGGATTGAGGTACTGCTTAGCGCACGTGTGGCACGATAGAATAAAGTGAAAGCTATATAAGTACCCATGTAAGTTCTGTCGTCCTATACTAGGAAACTTGTATCGGCATTGGTGTGGCACGGAATCTCGAAGACGGCAGTCGGTTGCTATACTCGCATTACTATGTGACATGGAATTCTCTTTCTTCCCGCCCTGCAACTTATTCAGATTAATTTCATCGAACTGAAGATGCTCACACTTAGTAACTGTGGTAACGTCAGCTGCTTTACTGAAACTACCTTGGGCGTATCTCCTTTACACTCCGTCTTCAGGCCGCAAGTGGCCCATCGGGACCATCCGACCGCCGTGTCATCCTCGGGTGAGGATGCGGATAAGAGGGGCGTGTGGTCAGCACACCACTCTCCCGGTCGTTATGTGATGGCTACTATTCGGTCGAGTAGCTCCTCAATTGGCATCACGAGGCTGAGTGCACCCCGAAAAATGGCAACAGCACATGGCCGCTGGATGGTCACCCATCCAAGTGCCGGCCACGCCCGACAGCGCTTAACTTAGGTGATCTCACGGGAACCGGTGTATCCACTGCGGCAAGGCCGTTGCCCCGTATCTCCTTTACGCTAGTCAAAAATTCTCAAAGTTCAGCGTATTCGAACTAAAACACTGCGTGACATTGTACATTGCCCTTCAGTATTAGTTACTATCAGCGAATAAAAGATTCGTGTGGATTCCACAGTATTTTCTGACCTGCTCTCGTCATCTAGTATAGTTTTCATTGCTTCCTTAACTATAGTTTTCATTTGCTTTGCACGTGACCCGTGCACACTATAAAAAAACTGCCAAAAAAATAAATGGTTTGCTTTCGGACAAGGATCGTTTGCATTCGCGCAGCAAGAGCGAGACTGTATTCTGCTGATCGGATGTTAGTTCCTTGGGTAGGGAGTGACTTGAACTCTTTAAAGTTCAGTATCTGGAGTGAGAAGGTGATGGAAATAGCTTGGGAATGTTTTCACGAGGAAATTCTATAACAATTCTCGTAAAACACCAGATATTCGGATTCCCCATTCACCGTTCCATAAGAGTTACGGGCAGTGTTCCTAGTTCTCCATGGGCTATTCGATTACGTTTGTGTGACTGGATTTAGGGGTTACACAAGCAGAATGCAGTAGGTTGTTGCGGATGGAGAGTCATCCACACATACGAGTACAGTTAATTTATGGTGTGGTCCAGGAGAATGTGGTAAGCCTTTTCTGTTCGTGCTACACGTTGATGATTACCAAGAGAATAATAATGTCTGATGATGTGAATAAAATGGTTAATTCTCGTCAGTCTGTGAAGTAATAAAGCACGTAAGAACGCAACAGCTTCGCCACCGTGAAGAGTATTTCTGAAAGTCATTCGAAACGTGTACCTTTATTTTATAGTTTTTATCTACATTTACGACGACAAGTTATGATGCCCATAATGATTTTAACCAAATTAACACCCGCATCGGCAACCCACGACTTGTGTTACTGTTTGTGGTGATATGATGTGTAACTGTTACATAAGCATAAATGTTGGTAAAGTAACTGACAGGTTTAGATTCGTTTGTAGGATACTGAAAGGCTACAGTCCATTTACGCAAGATATTACTTACAAACTACCACCAATTCTGAAATACTGCTTACGTGTGTTAGATCCCCATTAGGTTTGTTTAACAATTGCCTTTGAACTTACAGAATAACTTTTCACTCTGCATCTGAGTGTGCGCTGATTTGAAACATCCTGGCAGATTAAAAACTATGGCCGGACGACGACTCGAACCTGGAACCTTTGCGATTCGCAGAGATGTACTATACCGATTGAGCTATCCAAGCACGATTCACGACCCGCTTTCATAGCTTTACTTCCGCCAGAGCCTTATCCCATACTTTCCAAAGTTCCCTGAAGTTCTCCTTCATTAAACTAAAGAAAACAGGGTAGCGCAAATCGTCAAAATACCATTAATCGCTTTAGAACGTAATAGACCTTCGATCTGGCAGCTCTCGAAGAAAAAACCCTAATGCCTTGGAGAAACGAAAAATTGTCACAAAAAATCGGTATCTAATGTGAATGATAAATTTCAATGTTACCTTGAACTAACGATTGTCATAACACCGCGGTCGACTACATTATAGCTGGTAAATCTTCCTTTTTTTTAGGTGTTATGTACTTATTGATTCGCAGTGCGGCGTAGGGTGAAATAGTATAAAGATCGCAGAGAACTGGATCCCACTTAGAATAGAGGAGAAGTTATTTCCAGTCTCTTACGGGTTGTTAAGCTTCTTTTCTTATCGTTTCCAACGGATGTAAACAGAGTTGCAAGTGCCTGAAAAAATGAAGTCGGGGGAGGGAAATGCTTGTACCCTTCATGTAGATAGTTCCGATGAGTACTGTCTCGTATTTCATCGGATCGTCTTTGCAGTCGTCCTGCACGTCGGTAATTGGACCGTATTTTCCACAGCTACGCACGTTTATCGGCGTTGTGGTTTGAACTGCTTTTTATGTTTTATACGTAAGGCAGTTGATCTTGGGACATCCATTTGCATAAAAGACGGAATCGCGATACATGCAGAATGGGACTATAGGGGACGAGATGGTGACAGTATTAGTCCCCATAGACTTCCAGTCCCTTTCTTCTGAATCATATGCCTTTCCGCTATAATTACAGCGTAAATTGGTTATCAGGGTTGCACACTAAAATATACTGCGGGCGTCACGAACGCATCTCAACTGGTCGTTTCCCCACTTTAAATATATTTAACCTGCATATATTAATAGAAATTAAGACTACTGGCTGATGATACTCTAATTATACTAGTTCCTTATGCGCTCAGCGGTAAAGCTCAGCAGCTTCAGAACAGCTACAGTCATTAACAACCATAAAATCAGCAACGCAGCACCGTAGCGTTTGGCGGTCTTGGATTACAAGTGACGTCCAGTAATGTAATCGATGACTAGTAATGTCTGCATAGTTATTAAACGAACATCGTATACTACGCTGCAAGAAACAAACAGTCGCTTAAGTCCAAATATTTGATTTCCTCTGATTGCGACAACACTATGCCGAATCGTTGGGCAAAGTCCACTGGTCATATCGCAAGTCTTACGAAACTATTCGAAATAGTAACAACACACTCCCACCTCTCTGATAATGGCATTACCTCCTAAGATTAAAGTGCACTGTGTGTGATTTTTTTTTTTTGGGGGGGGGGGGGAAGGGGAGGAGAGGGGGTAATTGATTTATGCCCAGCAATGGTGCAGTATCACAGAAATGGGCGCAATTTTAAGAAAAATTTACGTATAGTTAGCAAACACAGTGATCATTTTATAAAAACTGGAATAGATCTTAGGCGGTGGCGTAGTGTGCTCGCACTCGGAAGGACATTTTAAATCTCTTACAGAACTTCCATCGATATCATTTTCGTTGCAACCTAATCTTTACTAGAAGGTATGGTATTTCTCTCTGTAGTGTGTGCTGTTGTCAAAAGGGAAACAGTAACAGACTCCACCTGTAAATTGGATTGTTTCTAAACAGCACCGTCAGCCAGGATTCAGGATTCTGCTCACTTACTGAAGAAACATGGCCAGCTTCCAGAAATCTGTAAAATAAGAGGTATTTATGACGTAGTTCTATAAATGTCGATTCGCTGATGTGATCATTAATGGTGTCTCGCGCGCTTCAATTGAAAATGATGGGCTTCCAGTACGATTATCCATCCACATTAGAGAGCAAAGAAATCCTCATACACTGTACCCCTCACCCACAACATATTACTCAAATTTTCGTTGAGGCATTGAACTTTCTGCATAAACTACTTCTGCGCTTCTGTTGTTACTTTGTTTAAAACTCATTAGAAAGAGGCTGGGATACGGGCAAACAGGCCAGCGTAGGGGTCAAGTGAGGTCGAGTGGAGAAAGTCGGTTGCTGTGACCTCGCTTTGGTTCCTTGGGAGCTGCCCCAAAACGACTGGGTTGTGTTTATTCATCTTATGAGGATCCAGCATCAGCCACTACTCTACAAAGATGGTCGTTCTTTGTGCTCGCAGTTTCGGCGTCGCTTTACAATTCCAGGAAGCAACAATTTCGTAACTGGCTTTCTGGTTCCTTACTCATAAACATTGCTGACGCGATCATCAGTGACTGCTGAAAAATGATACGAATTTAGCTGTAACTTTATAATGTTGTTTCTTGATTACTGTTGGAATAATTCGCAGTGTAGCTCTACATCTACATGACTACTCTGTAATTCACAGTAAAGTGCCTGGCAGAGGGTTCATCGAACCAACTGTGAGCTACTTCTTTAGCGTTCCACTCTCGAACAGTACACGGGAAAAAGCACACTTAAATCATTCAGTGCGAGCTCCGATTTCTCATATTTATTATGATTATTCTTTCCTGTGTAGGTGGGCGCCAAAAATATATTTCCACACTCAGCACAGAGTGGTGATTGAAATTTCATGAGAAGATCCTGTCACGAAGAAACATTGGCACCCCAATTCACGTATCACATCCGAGACACTCTCCCTCCTATTTCGCGATAGTACAAAACGAACGGCCTATGAACTTTTTCGGTGTCCTCCGTCAATCCTGTCTGATGCGGTTCCCACACCGCTCAGCAGTACTCAAGAAAAGGGTGGACGAGCGTAGTGTAAGCAGTCTTAGTAGACCTGTTGCATTTTCTAAGTCTTCTGCCAATAAATCAGTCTTTGGTTTGTTTTCCCCAGAACAACATATATGCGATCGTTCCAATTTGCGTTATTCGTTAATTTAGTGTTAGAGTTGGGTGTTTTATCGTGTAACTGAAATTTGGCGGATTCCTCCTTTTAGTATTCATATGGATGATTTCACGCTTTTCGTTATTTAGTCAGTTACCACTTTTCACACCATACAGATCTTGTCTAAATCATTATCCAATTACTTTTGGCCATCTGATGACTTTACAAGATGGCAAATGACAGCATCATCTGCAAACCATGTAAGAGGGCTGCTCAAATTGTCTATGTCGTTAATATAGGTCAGGAACAACAGAGGTCCTTAGGGACGCCAGATATTACTTCTGTTTTACTCGATGACTTTCCTTCGGTTACTACGAACTGTGACCTTTTTGACAGGAAATCAGGAATCCAGACGCACAACTGAGACAATGTTCCATAGGCACGGAGTTTGGTTAGAAGCTGCTTGTGAGGAATGGTGTCAAAAGCCTTCTGGAAATCAAAAAATGTGGAATGAATTTCACATCCCCTGTCTATAGCACTAGCTACTTCGTGGGAATAAAGAGGTAGTTGTGTTTCACAAGAACGATATTTTCTGAGACTTTAAATAAGTCCTTTTCTTAGAGGTAACCCATAATGTTCGAACACAGTAAATGTTCCAAAATCGTACTGCAAATCGACGTTAGCAATATGAGTGTGATTCAGCGGATTACTCCTATTTCCAGTCCTCGGTATTGGTGATAGTGGGACAACTTTTCAGTCGTTAGATACGTATCGTTCGCCGAGAGAGCTGTTGTTTGTGATTGGTAAGTATGGGGCTGTTGTATCAGCATGCTCTGAAATGAAACAGACTGATACACTATCTGAACAGGAGGCCTTGCCTTTATTGATTTAAGCTGCTTCGCTACACAGATAGTATCTACTTCTAAGTTTCTTATGTTGGCAGTAGTTCTTCATTGGAATACACAGGAATATTTACTTCGTCTTTGGTGAAGGAATTTCGGAAAACTTGTTTAGTCGCTCTGCTTTATGGCACTGCCATACATTACATTGCGATTGTTATCGCGCAGTGAGAATGTTGTTTCTTTCCGTTGGTGAACTTTACATACGACCAGAATCTCTTTGGATTTTCTGTCAGATTCCGAGTGAATTTCGCTGTGGAAATCATTAAAAGCATCTCCCATTGAAGTTCGCGCTAAGTTTCGAGCTTTTGAAAAACTGTGCCAATCTTGGGGATTTCGCGTTATTTGAAATTTGGCATGCTTGTTTCGTTGCTTCTGCACAGTTCGATACACTGTAATGTATCTGTAGCTTCTAGCTGACTCTTTAATTTCTCAGAAGTTATAGCGACTCTATTAGGAATTAAACACAGTCTAGATAAAGTAACCTTTTTTGTTCTAATGACTGGTTTTTGCCAAAGTAGGCCATGTTCATATCTAAAATATGGAGATGATAGCTGTCAACAACACCAATTGTTGCGCGTCGTGAAAATTGTTAATTTTTTCTTGCATGAGGTTAGTTCTGACCAGCTACAAACTGAGATGTCACGCATGTAGTTTGCATGTTTTGGGGTTTGCAGCAGATTCGTCATTTTATCTTCACACAATATTTCAACTACTTCCCTATTTGTCTTCATCAGCTGTCGAGCGCAATTTTATTGCTCGCTGCTTGGACCCGAACAAAAGCGTGAAGTTTGCAGCCTAAACACCAAACTGTGGAGTCAGTGCTAGACTAATGACGAAGAAAACTTCCAAATTGTTGAAATTTTGTGTGAAGAACAAAAGTCAAGTCTGCTGAAAACTTGTAAATCTTAAACTTCGCCAATATATTGTGAAGCAGCACATGAGGCGCGTGGTTGCAGTACCTCCTATGTATTTCCGTGCGTTAAACACCATTCCTCCGACCACCAACGAAGCAGTGACTTTCCGTGTACTCCCAAGAGGCACCCCCACCTGCTAAGGCATTACAACAGCAAGCACGAAACTGGTCTCTTCCCACGATTTTAACGGAAGTGGGATTCATCTGTTAAGAGCGCACTACTGTATAGTTCCAAGCCTAATCTCCGTGTTAATGGCTCCGCTGTCCTGTTATGGAAACACAGACCAAATGCTCAGAGCCTCTTGTACGCAGTTTAGTGGGAAGCAGCTACTCCTGAGACAACTGTAACTCTTTTTCAGACATTGTTGGCGTTGTCCATGTAGTGAAAACTCATGTTATGGTCCTGCTGTGGTTGCTATTGGCCGGCCGTATACTCGCCTACAACTGGCATTTCATGTCTCACTACCGTTCCCGAAGCCTTGAGCACTTTGTGGCATGTTGTAAACTACCGAGAAGTCGATCTTTGACTTGCTTCAAAATGTGATCATAATTTTCAGTCCGATTCCACTGTGCCGAACAAAGAAACGGATGAAAGACTGAGGGATTATGGATGTAGTGGACTTAACTTTCGTTATCTTCGAATCATATGCCTATTGGAAGGTGGTTTGGTTTCTGGGATGGGTTTGTGTGCGCGTGGGGGGGGGGGGGGGGGGGGAGGAGGAGGAGGAGGAGGAGGAGGAGGAGGAGGAGGAGATCATCTTGATGTTCGTTTACGTTGATTTTCTCCTGTTTTTCCGATCATGCTTTGATGCTGGACAATCGTTACTTGGAAACCGAAGCTGTTCGCGGAGCGAATGGGTGGCTTGGCGCCGTTTCGTGAGAAGCGGAACTGGCGTGCTACTGGCTGCTATCTCAGTGGACTTGAGCCTCGGCCAGAGCCGTAGCATTGTTTCCCTGTACGAGGTCTGCATACACCGTCAACATCTCTGCGGTGCTGCTGCTGCTGCTGCTATCTTACCTCCGAACTTGGCAGTTTCTTGAAGTGGTATACCTCCGAACTTGGCAGGTTCTTGAAGTGGTACAGGAAGTCGCGAGTTTTTCGTTTTAAGCAGTTCATATTGCGTTAAATGACAGTAAAACAACTGTGTAACACACTCAGGACAGTCCTAATTTTTGTTATACATTGAAAAATCAGCGCACCAAGGGGACAGTAAGCCCCACGTTTGAATACGGTTTCGTAGGAGTACGAATAGTATCGTTTGTGTAAAATGGGGCTATGTAGTGCAATAAATAGCAGCGACACTACATTTGTCATTATTTAGTTTCACAAGTGCTCTGCAAGTACTCATGATAGCATATTACAGGACAGCTGACCTTCGCTTTCTTGTAACCTTAAAACATTTGGTGAATTTCTTTTTCTTTTAAAAACAAAAAAGGCTAGGAAACAATAGAGGACATGACTTTTTGCAGATGGATGTCGTATATCTATGCAGTAAAGTGAGGTTTTGATCGCTACACTTCCACCCAAACTAGTTGATGAAAACGTAAAATTGTGCATTCCACCCAGTTTCCTAACCTCTTCACTTAACGCACCAAATAAGCCATCGCAACTGTAGCTAAAGAGATAGCCTCACAGTCGTGATGATAAAACCTCAAAGGCAATAAAACTGGTCCCCAAAAAAGAAAAAATGTTCATCATTTATTGCTGCGCACACAAACAATATTCTCGACTCAGTCCTCTTTTTAAGAAAAACTAATATTTACAAAAATATTCATGTACTGGAAAATCGAATGAAGTTTATGAATGTGCGTGTCATTGCGCTATGCTAAAGTGCCCATCATTATAAAAACAGGCAGCAATACAATTATGTGCATTTAATGCATGAAACGCTATACTTAGTATCTTGCTTTCAGTTGCAGTTATACGCAATGTAGAGATTATTTCTTTATAATAACATATCTTACGTCATTGAATCAGTGAGCTTCGTTTGTTTTTACATGTCTCCTGATAGTTTACTAGTAACTGAGACGCAATAATATAACTACTTTTGTAATTAACTATAAAATAATTAAAATGAAACTAACTTAGACTAGAAAAATTTCCACAGCAGTCATTGTCGTGACTGTGTATGTTAGACGCTGGTAAAATTCAGAATAAAGTCGGTTTTCATGTTTCTCCGAAATAGTCCTTAAAATGCCGAAAGTGGCGATTTTGCGTTACTATTCACCTATAAAAGATGCTTAAACGATACTTGAAACTGCTCACTCGTTGCTCACAAAACAAATAGCTTACTGATTTGTTTACACTTTGGTATAAATCCCCACGAAAAATGCGATGGAGCCAATTCGGAAAGTTCATCAGGACAAGATCTTCGAAAAATGGTTATCGTAGTGATGTTTAAGTAACACCAGGATTCTTCCATTGAGTTACGCAACAAACTACTGGGCAGCGTTTTATCAAGTTGGAGAATCGTGGAATAAGCGTACATACCAGTAAAAGTTAATGGGTTGCATTTCATTTGCAATATGGTCGCATTTGCTTTCATTTTTGTTTCTTGCTAATAGAAACGTACTTCTGCCACTCGATGTCGTTAGACTTTTATTTCAGTGGACGGTAGTGTCAGTTACACTGTTTCAGCGGCAGCCTTTCCGTTTGTAATCCAAACACGGTGGAGATAGTGTGATGAAACTCAAACGTTAATATCGTTGGTCACCATGACTTTGCCTCCATGTATTGGGATTAGACCCGTGTAGGTCACTCTGTGCTACAGAGGGAGCTTACACTACTTGTCATAGTGAAGTTACTGGATACTGAATATGCATTACTATTTCGTACGTTTGTAAAAATACCAGTTATGGTAACCGTATATGGGTGCACTGATTGAAATGTATGTAAACATTCGCAGTGAAGGCTATGGTCTGAGAATGGACAATGTAGTCCGAAAGTAGTCACCAAAAATAATTTTTGGACGCAACAGATAGAAACTGAAGAAAAATAAGTTTTTTTGATAGCATTTTCAACGCTCCAGGTGCACAGTGCAGTTAAACGTAAACATAAAATTCCGGAATCGTGATAGGTAAATGAATTGCAATTTTCCGACTGGCAACTGCAGTGATCAAAATGCGGTCGAAAAAAAAAAGTTATATTGACAGATTTAATGCAATACGCCGGTTGTAGATGGGCGGAAGCTTCAAACACGCCTTTACATAAAAAATTAAGGAAGCTATGTAAAAAGTGACTCCTAGGTGTATTTCTTCAAGCGTAATGGACCTTAGATACTGCTACTGATAAAAGCATTCCATTTAGGCTGGAAAATATTTGGTATGTCACGAACCGCCTTCAGTTCTAGCGAAAGCATGTTGAAAGAGGATGTTAGTCATGAACTTCCTGAATCATAGACTACTACTTCAGCTCTGACACATTTTCTGTCTCATTCGTGTTCATTGAATGTATGCAGCTGAATTCTCAATGTGCATCTGATCAACAGATCTCCTGAGAGAGATTCTGCAATGTTGTTCAATTCTGATATTCAAAAGCTGCGTAAAGTAGCACCACATGCTGCCTCGATGGCACACACTTCTACACTTCTGTGTTGTAACTCGGCTGAGTCCTCCAATATATTACTCCTTGTGACCTCAGGGAATGGAAATACACTGCGGTCCAAAAACAATATCCCCACCCTGCCTCAACCGGTAATGTGGAGTTTGGGTAGTTTTTAAACAAACAATCGTCATCGTAATGAGTGTTTCAATGAATGTAATACATTGAATGTAATACATTTCGTTTAATTTATCTGAGTAAATCAATATTTCAGTGATTAGTGTACTTCCCATGGTCTTTCTTGAGACTGGATTCTTCTCGGCATTGAATGACTCAAAGTTTCACATAACGGAGGTCCGATGTAGTAGTACCAGGCTCGTGCTCTCTTCCGTATCATCTCAAGTTCAGATGCACAACAATATTGGCGTTCACTTTTTTGACGATACCGACCACATATTCTAGTTAGGGTGCGCGTCGGGAAGTTTTCTGGCCACCACAGCCTCTGGAAACAAGTCTTTAAAACATTGCTGTACAATTCTATATCGGCGGCAACAGGCGTTGTCATCTTGAAATAAATTGCTTAAGGCCTGCACCAATGAAACAGTCCCTATCTGCGTTCATTAAACGATTTTAAATAATGGACCTTGCCGTTGGTGGGGAGGCTTGTGTGCCTCAGCGATACAGATAGCCGTATCGTAGGTCCAACCACAACGGAGGGGTATCTGTTGAGAGGCCAGACAAACGTGTGGTTCCTGAAGAGGGGCAGCAGCCTTTTCAGTAGTTGCAAGGGCAACAGTCTGGATGATTGACTGATCTGGCCTTGTAACAATAACCAAAACGGCCTTGCTGTGCTGGTACTGCGAACGGCTGAAAGCAAGGGGAAACTACGGCCGTAATTTTTCCCGAGGGCATGCAGCTTTACTGTATGATTACATGATGATGGCGTCCTCTTGGGTAAAATATTCCGGAGGTAAAATAGTCCCCCATTCGGATCTCCGGGCGGGGACTACTCAAGAGGATGTCGTTATCAGGAGAAAGAAAACTGGCGTTCTACGGATCGGAGCGTGGAATGTCAGATCCCTTAATCGGGCAGGTAGGTTAGAAAATTTAAAAAGGGAAATGGATAGGTTGAAGTTAGATATAGTGGGAATTAGTGAAGTTCGGTGGCAGGAGGAACAAGACTTCTGGTCAGGTGACTACAGGGTTATAAACACAAAATCAAATAGGGGTAATGCAGGAGTAGGTTTAATAATGAATAGGAAAATAGGAATGCGGGTAAGCTACTACAAACAGCATAGCGAACGCATTATTGTGGCCAAGATAGATACGAAGCCCACGCCTACTACAGTAGTACAAGTTCATATGCCAACTAGCTCTGCAGATGACGAAGAAATTGAAGAAATGTATGATGAAATAAAAGAAATTATTCAGATTGTGAAGGGAGACGAAAATTTAATAGTCATGGGTGACTGGAATTCGAGTGTAGGAAAAGGGAGAGAAGGAAACATAGTAGGTGAATATGGATTGGGGGACAGAAATGAAAGAGGAAGCCGCCTGGTCGAATTTTGCACAGAGCACAACATAATCATAACTAACACTTGGTTTAAGAATCATGAAAGAAGGTTGTATACATGGAAGAACCCTGGAGATACTAAAAGGTATCAGATAGATTATATAATGGTAAGACAGAGATTTAGGAACCAGGTTTTAAATTGTAAGACATTTCCAGGGGCAGATGTGGACTCTGACCACAATCTATTGGTTATGACCTGTAGATTAAAACTGAAGAAACTGCAAAAAGGTGGGAATTTAAGGAGATGGGACCTGGATAAACTAAAAGAACCAGAGGTTGTACAGAGATTCAGGGAGAGCATAAGGGAGCAATTGACAGGAATGGGGGAAATAAATACAGTAGAAGAAGAATGGGTAGCTTTGAGGGATGAAGTAGTGAAGGCAGCAGAGGATCAAGTAGGTAAAAAGACGAGGGCTAGTAGAAATCCTTGGGTAACAGAAGAAATATTGAATTTAATTGATGAAAGGAGAAAACATAAAAATGCAGTAAGTGAAACAGGCAAAAAGGAATACAAACGTCTCAAAAATGAGATCGTCAGGAAGTGCAAAATGGCTAAGCAGGGATGGCTAGAGGACAAATGTAAGGATGTAGAGGCCTATCTCACTAGGGGTAAGATAGATACCGCCTACAGGAAAATTAAAGAGACCTTTGGAGATAAGAGAACGACTTGTACGAGTATCAAGAGCTCAGATGGAAACCCAGTTCTAAGCAAAGAGGGGAAAGCAGAAAGGTGGAAGGAGTATATAGAGGGGCTATACAAGGGCGATGTACTGGAGGACAATATTATGGAAATGGAAGAGGATGTAGATGAAGATGAAATGGGAGATATGATACTGCGTGAAGAGTTTGACAGAGCACTGAAAGACCTGAGTCGAAACAAGGCCCCCGGAGTAGACAATATTCCATTGGAACTACTGACGGCCGTGGGAGAGCCAGTCCTGACAAAACTCTACCATCTGGTGAGCAAGATGTATGAAACAGGCGAAATACCCTCAGACTTCAAGAAGAATATAATAATTCCAATCCCAAAGAAAGCAGGTGTTGACAGATGTGAAAATTACCGAACTATCAGCTTAATAAGTCACAGCTGCAAAATACTAACACGAATTCTTTACAGACGAATGGAAAAACTAGTAGAAGCCAACCTCGGGGAAGATCAGTTTGGATTCCGTAGAAACACTGGAACACGTGAGGCAATACTGACCTTAAGACTTATCTTAGAAGAAAGATTAAGGAAAGGCAAACCTACGTTTCTAGCATTTGTAGACTTAGAGAAAGCTTTTGACAATGTTGACTGGAATACTCTCTTTCAAATTCTAAAGGTGGCAGGGGTAAAATACAGGGAGCGAAAAGCTATTTACAATTTGTACAGAAACCAGATGGCAGTTATAAGAGTCGAGGGACATGAAAGGGAAGCAGTGGTTGGGAAGGGAGTAAGACAGGGTTGTAGCCTCTCCCCGATGTTGTTCAATCTGTATATTGAGCAAGCAGTAAAGGAAACAAAAGAAATATTTGGAGTAGGTATTAAAATTCATGGAGAAGAAATAAAAACTTTGAGGTTCGCCGATGACATTGTAATTCTGTCAGAGACAGCAAAGGACTTGGAAGAGCAGTTGAATGGAATGGACAGTGTCTTGAAAGGAGGATATAAGATGAACATCAACAAAAGCAAAACAAGGATAATGGAATGTAGTCTAATTAAGTCGGGTGATGCTGAGGGAATTAGATTAGGAAATGAGGCACTTAAAGTAGTAAAGGAGTTTTGCTATTTGGGGAGCAAAATAACTGATGATGGTCGAAGTAGAGAGGATATAAAATGTAGGCTGGCAATGGCAAGGAAAGCGTTTCTGAAGAAGAGAAATTTGTTAACATCCAGTATTGATTTAAGTGTCAGGAAGTCATTTCTGAAAGTATTCGTATGGAGTGTAGCCATGTATGGAAGTGAAACATGGACGATAAATAGTTTGGACAAGAAGAGAATAGAAGCTTTCGAAATGTGGTGCTACAGAAGAATGCTGAAGATTAGATGGGTAGATCACATAACTAATGAGGAAGTATTGAATAGGATCGGGGAGAAGAGAAGTTTGTGGCACAACTTGACCAGAAGAAGGGATCGGTTGGTAGGACATGTTCTGAGGCATCAAGGGATCACCAATTTAGTATTGGAGGGCAGCGTGGAGGGTAAAAATCGTAGAGGGAGACAAAGAGATGAATACACTAAGCAGATTCAGAAGGATGTAGGTTGCAGTAGGTACTGGGAGATGAAAAAGCTTGCACAGGATAGAGTAGCATGGAGAGCTGCATCAAACCAGTCTCAGGACTGAAGACCACAACAACAACAACAAATAATTTTACAGTAGGCTTCCGACTGTACCTTTTTCCATATCTTAACTTTCCAGCGCATTTGGAAGAAAAGGCAAACCCTACCATAACACTTTCAGAGAACTTTTTCGTTTCAATAACATCCATTTTTCAGTCGCTCTCATTTTTCCGTCTAGAATTTCAGGCCAGCATTAATTCAATGCACAAACTAACTTTCGTCAAAGAAAAGTATCTTGTTCCAGTGTTCCACGGTCCAGTCTTATTGCTTGTTTACAAACTGAATCCTCTCTGCGATGTTTCTGAGTCAGCGTAAGCATCGTCCTGGGTGCCTTCTTCTTGACAGTGTTGAATTTTGAAGCATCGAACGCGAACTCATTTTCCTTTCTCCATTTGCTAGCACTTGTCAATGCACAGTCGAGGTGTTGGGTCCATCTGTGTTGTAAGCTTGATTTCCAGTCTCTCTCTGCTTTTTTAAAAAAGTGTTTCCTGTTCTTTCGTGGTCAGTGAAGAGTTTTCTTGAATCTCCGTATTTGGATATCCGCAGTTTCTCGGGATAACACCATTCCTTGCTTCCCTAGCCTAAAACGAAAAGTTTGCAGAATAAACAACACGGAGACCACCAGATGCTACAACGAATACTGCCAGCCGCCCGGTCGCATGACTTAGGTTACTGCCAAAGGCGAACGTTTCAGATTACACAGAAATTCATAAATGTTAAACAGCTTGTCAACAAGATTTTCCGATCTTTTTTAGTTCACAGTACATCTATTTTAAAATCTTCTAAGTTATCAGGCCCAGTGGACCGCAAGTTTCCGCCTCCATTGTATTGTCCATTGCTGTTATCCGCCGTCCGTCCACATCTATTGATGCTTGGTTTAAATCTTCATGGAGTCCATCCCTCCAACGCTTCTTGGGTCTCCCTGGGGTCTCTTTTCTGAAGGTGTAAAATCCAGGAGCTACCGAGGCCATCTGTGATCTTCCACTGCATTAGTATGTCTTTGACAGTTCGTGCTATGTTGGGCTGCTGGTATAGTTAAAGCTCTAGGTTGTGTCTGTTTCTCCATTCCCGTGTGTCTGCATCCAGAACCGAACCTTCCGAAGCACTTTTCTCTCAAAAACGAGGAGCTTATGGAAGTCTTGTTTCCAGATACTGCACGTCTCACAGCTATATAGAACAACAGGCTGGATCAGGGTTTTGTATAGTCTGATCTTGAACTATCTTGAGAGAGATGTGAACCAAAGCAGTTGTGCTAGGCCATGGTAAGATCGGTTTCCTGCTTGTATTCTGGCATTGATATCTGCTTCACATGACGAGTTCTCAGTGAAAAGTGCCCCTAGGTATTTAAAATCATGCACTCTCTTGTAGGACTGGTCTCCCACCTGCAGTGATTGTAGATGAACAGCAGTCTGACTTTGGCCACGCGTCGTAAGAAGGCACTCCTTCTTGGCTTCGTTTATGTTTAGGCCAAATTTGTTGGCAGCCTACTTTAGTGCTCTGGTCATTTGCTCCAACTCCTCTTCAGACATAGAGTAAACAAATGTCGTCTGTATAGGCTGAGTATGCCAGTTCTTTCCTTAGATTTAAATCCCTTCGTGCTCTTGGAAGGTATCTCGTACGATCTTCTCGAGTGCAAAGTTGAACAGGATAGAGGATAAACCATCTCATTGCCTGAGCCCTGCCACAATTTCAGATTCCTCAGTTACGCGATTTCCCATCTTTACCTTTGCACATGTTTCGCTGAGACAGATCTTTATTAGATTGATGAGTTTCTGTGCCATATCAAACTCCCTTAAACAGCTGAGCAGGCTCTTGCGATGTATACAATGGTAGCCCTTCTTAAAATCGAGTAAAATATGCAAATCTTTACCATATTCACCCAATTTCTCAGTGAGCTGCCGGAGAGTGAAGATGTGATCTACTCGATAAATGGTTTTTATTGATGTAGAGTTCTAAAAATATCTGTATTCTTGAGCAGCTAAATCGACAGCCAACGCGTAATGTAAATATTTTACTTCTGGTAGCCACGAACAGACCAGACCTCATCAACGGTGTCAGTGTTGAGACGGGGATTAGTGATGTCATTACGACTATGGTTACGAAAGTTAAAAAAGTCGGTCAAGAAGGCTAGAAGAGTATTCTTGCTAGAAAGAGCAGATAAGCAGTTGTTAGCATCCCACTTAGTAAATGAATCGACTTCATTTACTTCCGGTACGATGGACGTGGAAGAATTATGGGCAAATTTTAAACGCATTGTAAATCACGCATTCGAGAAGTATGTGCCGAAAAAGTGGGTTACGAACGGAAAAGACCCACCGTGGTTTAACAGCGCAATTCGGAGAATGCTCAGGAAGCAAAGACAGTTGCACTCGCGGTACAAGAAAGATCTGGAGAATGAGGACAGGCAAAAGTTAGTAGAGATTCGTGCTGCTGTAAAAAGAGCGATGCGCGAAGCATACGACTACCACCGTAAACCTTAGCAAAAGATGTTGCGGAAAACCCAAGGAAATTCTGTTCTTACGTAAAATCGGTAAGCGGGTCGAAGGCTTCCATCCAGTCACTCACTGATCAGTCTGGCCTGGCAACCGAAGACAGCAAAACGAAAGCAGAAATTTTAAATTTAGCGTTTGAGAAATATTTCACGTAGGAGGATCGTACAAACATACCGCCGTTTGAGTCTCGTACAGTACTCTATTGCATTGGCTCCTTATTTAGCTTGCACTTATCGCGAATCTCTTGCCCAACGTAAAGTCCCGAGCGAATGGAAAAAAGCGCAGGTGACGCCTGTATATAAGAAGGGTAGAAGGACTGATCCTCCAAATTACAGACCAATATCCTTAACGCCGGTTTGTTGCAGGAATCTGGAAAACATTCTCCGTTCGAATATAATGAATTTCCTTGAGACAGAAGTTGCTGTCCATGCATCAGCACGGCTTTAGAAAGCATCGCTCCTGCGAAACGCAACTCGCCCTTTTTTCACATGATATCTAGCGAACCATGGATGAAGGATATCAGACGGATGCCATATTCCTTGACTTTCGGAAAGCATTTGACTCAGTGCCCCACTACAGACTTCTAACTAAGGTACGAGCGTATGGGATTGGTTCCCGAATATGAGTGGTTCGAAGACTTCTTAAGTAATAGAACCCAGTATATTGTCCCCGATGGTGAGTGTTCATTGGAGCTGAGGGTATCATCTGGAGTGCCCCAGGGAAGTATGGTAGGTCTGCTGTTGTTTTCTATCTACATAAATGATCTTTTGAATAGGATGGATAGATGTGCGGCTGTTTGCTGATGTTGCTGTGGTGCACGGGAAGTTGTCGTCGTTGAGTGACTGGAGGAGGACACAAGGTGACTTGGACAGGATTTGTGATTGGTGTAAAGAATGGCAGCGAACTCTAAATATAGATAAATGTAAATTAATGCAGATGAATAGGAAAAAGAATCCTGTGATGTTTGAATACTCCATTTGTAGTGTAGCGCTTGACACAGTCACGTTGATTAAATATTTGGGCGTAACATTGCAGAGCGGTATGAAGTGGGACAAGCATGTAATGGCAGTTGTGGGGAAGGCGGATAGTCATCTTCGGTTCATTGGTAGAATTTTGGGAAGATGTGGTTCATCTGTAAAGGAGATCGCTTATAAAACACTAATACGACCTACTCTTGAGTACTGCTCGAGCGTTTGGGATCCCTATCAGGTCGAATTGAGGGAGGACATAGAAGCAATTCAGAGGCGAGCTGCTAGATTTGTTACTGGTAGGTTTGATCATCACGCGAGTGTTACGGAAATGCTTCAGGAACTCGGGTGGGAGGCTCTTGAGGAAAGGAGGCGTTCTTTTCGTGAATCGCTTCTGAGGAAATTTAGAGAACCAGCATTTGAGGCTGACTGCAGTACAATTTCACTGCCGCCAACTTACATTTCGCGGAAAGACCAGAAAGATAAGAGAGATTATGGCTCATACAGAGGCATATGGGGAGTCATTTTTCCCTCGTTCTTTTTGGGAGTGGAACAGGGAGAGAAGATGCTAGTTGTGGTACGAGGTACCCTCCGCCACGCACCGTATGTTGGATTGCGGAGTATGTATGTAGATGTATTCAGACAAAACATTGAGCGAAGCGGAATAAGAAAATATTGAGATTAAGCTATGTGGGCTTATTTTCTGATCCACAGTGTACACACTGTAGACCTTCGTGTATCACAAGTGCTTAGGACGGGAAACATTCTGATATCCTGCATATGCAAGAAGTCATAAATATGTACCTACCATTTGAGTTTGCCGTCATCCTCGACGCCAGAAACGGTCCGCTTCATTTTCGACGCACTCAAACTGTGGTGATGGAGCAGCAGGTGACCTTTTTGAGAAATGTACGGGCATACGCCATCACTCGAGATGTGCATTTTGTGGGATTCCATACAACATATTTAATGACTAAGCAACGCTGGCTACTCATCTCGGCGCTGATGGTCACAGGTTACATACGTTGGCCATTACACCGATTTGATCACCAGTTCAGCGTATCGTAAACTCCGCGTATTACGAAGCTCGAGACGAAGCTCTATGACAAATAAATGAATTCTTTTTATTACAAGAACTGAAAAGGGGCAGTTTCGGAAGCCTCGCGAGCAGTAGCAGTAGTTTCGCTGTTAGAAAACGCAGTATGGCTCGCTGGCAGGACGCATTCCGCCCTGTGCAGCGCGGCGGTTTCTCTTCGTGTCCTCTTTTGCAGCATAGAGTCGTTGCGGTAGCTGCCAAGCGACGAAGGTTGCACAAGCGCGTTTATGCGAGACTCTGTGCTGCTGTGGAGTTGATACCTGAGATCACGTGCGGCCCGGACCTGGCTGATAACCGCTGAGGCTGCACCGATCACGTTATGAATGGAGCTCTTGTGGTTGCGGCAATTATTTTGTTACATGTGGCAAGAACTTTCTTCCGCAGGACCACCCGGCTGGCTGGGACACTAGTAGTTGAGATGATGTGATCTTCAGCACGAAGACTGGTTTGGTGCAGCTCTCCACGTTTATCTATCCTGTGCAAGCCTCTTCTCTCCATAACAACAGTAACCTACAATCATTTCAACACGCTTGATGTAGTCAAGCTTTAGTCTCCTCCTACAGTTTTCAACCCTCACACCTCCCTCCATTGCCAAATTGACGATGCCTCAGGATTTTTCCTACCGACTAATCGCGTCAAAGTTGTTTCACAAATTTCCTTTAGAGTCAATGTGTGTCCATTATTTATCAGATCTATCCATCTAATCGTCAGCATCCTCCTGTAGCACCACATTTCAAGAGATTCTACACTGAGGTGACAAACTTCATGGGATAACGATATGCACATGTACAGATGGCGGTAGTATCGCGTACACAAGCTGTAAAATAATGCATTGGCGGAGCTGTCACTTGCACTTGGGTGATTCACTTGGAAAGGTTTCCGACGTGATTATGGCCGCACGACGGAAATGAACGGTCTCTGAAAGCGGAACGGTAGTTGGAGCTAGACGCATGGGACATTGTTTCGAAAATTGTCAGGGAATTCAATATTCCGAAATCCACAGTGTAAAGAATTTACCGAGAATACCAAATTTCAGGCATTACCTCTCACCGTGTACTACGCAGTGGTCGACGGCCTTCCCTTCACGACCTAGAGCAGTGGTGTTTGCATAGAGTTGTCAGTGCTAACAGACAAGTAATACTGCGTGAAATAACCAGAGAAATCAATGTGGAACGTACGAAGAACGTATCTGTTACGACAGTGCTGCAAAATATTGCGTTAATGGTTTTTGGTAGCGGATGACCGACGCGAGGAGTGCCTTTGCTAACAGCACGACATCGCCTGCATCGCCATAACAAACATATTCATTGACTATTTGAGTGCTGATAACCTTGCCGTTGAGCGGCCATAAACCAAAAATACACAATATGTTCCTCGATGTTACGTTCAAGCACAGCGGTAGAAGTCGTGTCTTGCGAATTAGTCTCCCTTCCTGCACAGTGAATACTATAGAGAGACCTTCTGAAGTTGGGAGTTGATACCGTCAGCTCCGCGAGGAGAGCGCGGAAACCACTGCGGCTGCCGCATCCGGTGGGGAAATTGTATTACACGACACGGCACCTACTGCTCCCAGTGGGGAAGAAACTGCTGGCATCTACTCGAGGGAAGAGCTATTCACGACTGACTCGAACCAAAACAATTTGCAACATTTTCGCTAGAGGACCATTTTTCGCTATAGTCGAATGCTGACTTCTCCAAATATTACAGGATCACATTTCGGTAATCCTCGTGAAAGGTGCAGTGACAGACCTTTCGTAATTGGACAGAATCATCATTCTAAAAAAAAGAGAATATTTGCCATAAAGTGGGAGCAATAGTCGCCAAATCTGGGGCTTTCGTGGAAACTATTAGAGTGCACAATAACGTCGTGGCGCAACCCTGAACATACACTCCTGGAAATTGAAATAAGAACAACGTGAATTCATTGTCCCAGGAAGGGGAACTTTACTGACACATTCCTGGGGTCAGATACATCACATGATCACACTGACAGAACCACAGGCACATAGACACAGGCAACAGAGCATGCACAATGTCGGCACTAGTACAGTGTATATCCACCTTTCGCAGCAATGCAGGCTGCTATTCTCCCATGGAGACGATCGTAGAGATGCTGGATGTAGTCCTGTGGAACGGCTTGCCATGCCATTTCCACCTGGCGCCTCAGTTGGACCAGCGTTCGTGCTGGACGTGCAGACCGCGTCAGACGACGCTTCATCCAGTCCCAAACATGCTCAATGGGGAACAGATCCGGAGATCTTGCTGGCCAGGGTAGTTGACTTACACCTTCTAGAGCACGTTGGGTGGCACGGGATACATGCGGACGTGCATTGTCCTGTTGGAACAGCAAGTTCCCTTGGCGGTCTAGGAATGGTAGAACGATGGGTTCGATGACGGTTTGGATGTACCGTGCACTATTCAGTGTCCCCTCGACGATCACCAGTGGTGTACGGCCAGTGTAGGAAATCGCTCCCCACACCATGATGCCGGGTGTTGGCCCTGTGTGCCTCGGTCGTATGCAGTCCTGATTGTGGCGCTCACCTGCACGGCGCCAAGCACGCATACGACCATCAGTGGCACCAAGGCAGAAGCGACTCTCATCGCTGAAGACGACACGTCTCCATTCGTCCCTCCATTCACGCCTGTCGCGACACCACTGGAGGCGGGCTGCACGATGTTGGGGCGTGAGCGGAAGACGGCCTAACGGTGTGCGGGACCGTAGCCCAGCTTCATGGAGACGGTTGCGAATGGTCCTCGCCTATACCCCAGGAGCAACAGTGTCCCTAATTTGCTGGGAAGTGGCGGTGCGGTCCCCTACGGCACTGCGTAGGATCCTACGGTCTTGGCGTGCATCCGTGCGTCGCTGCGGTCCGGTCCCAGGTCGTCGTGCACGTGCACCTTCCGCCGACCACTGGCGACAACATCGATGTACTGTGGAGACCTCACGCCCCACGTGTTGAGCAATTCGGCGGTACGTCCACCCGGCCTCCCGCATGCCCACTATACGCCCTCGCTCAAAGTCCGTCAACTGCACATACGGTTCACGTCCACGCTGTCGCGGCATGCTACCAGTGTTAAAGACTGCGATGGAGCTCCGTATGCCACGGCAAACTGGCTGACACTGACGGCGGCGGTGCACAAATGCTGCGCAGCTAGCGCCATTCGACGGCCAACACCGCGGTTCCTGGTGTGTCCGCTGTGCCGTGCGTGTGATCATTGCTTGTACAGCCCTCTCGCAGTGTCCGGAGCAAGTATGGTGGGTCTGACACACCGGTGTCAATGTGTTCTTTTTTCCATTTCCAGGAGTGTATGATGTATGTGTTACAATTAACAGCTAAAACTGCCACGGGTGAAAATACGATTATAGAAGCAACAGTCCAGTAAACATGGTTACACAGATGGGGCGGTTATTTTAGTATGAAATATTACCCTAGTTAAATATGTATTTGAAGGGTGAAACTTTCGGCTAAGTCCCCGTCTAAGTGGGCTCAAGTTTCACCCATAGCCAGTATTAACAAATGTGCGATATTGCTTCAGCACTTTAAATATCACATTTTACTGTACGCACGAACATTTTAATACTTGGTCCACGTGTCATCCTCGCGGTAGGATGTAGCATCTCGGCTCTGTCGTGAGTTAAGAGTTCTTTCAGGTACAGTCAGATTATCCCGTAAATCGTGACAAGACTGCTGTTCACTTACGTATTGAGATGACTCCAAGCAAACAGATCCAGAAGATTTCAGTCAAATGATGGAGGCAAAGGTATAGGCCTCGCTCGACCAAGCCACCCTGTTCCATATTGGCGCGTTATATATCGTCTTACATCAGTAGTAAATGTGACGGTGCCCCGTCATGCATCTACCAAATTCCCCAACCATGGTCTGTGGGTGAAATTTGAGCCAAAAAAGGTACGGGCTTAACCAAAAAATTTACGTTCAATTACGTTTGCACAAAGAAGGGCACTGTTTCGTATTGAAGTTGGTCACGGACGGTAACCACGCATTCGCAGCCATCTCTCAAACGGCGCATTTGCGGACCCATGTTTACTAAAACGCTTTTGCTTCTGTTACCGCATGCTTTGATCCGTGTAAGTAATTCTGACACAATCTGTATGACTTGCCCCACCTGCAGTTCATCTCATCTATTTTGGTGTAAAATCCTCCAGAGCGCTTAGACGTAGGCCTGATTGTCGCCAGTATATTTCCTTTTTGTTTTCTAATTGCAGAGGTGACGAATGTCGCATAAATAATAAAAGGAAATAATAGTATCCAGCCCTTAGCTGGTTTCTATTTCCTTCCCTGGTCGATGTTTCATGCGCATGGAATTAATAATAAAGTGCAAGAAACAATTTTCGGGATTTCAGTCCGGAAAAAAGACTAGGAAATCATAAACGTCTGTTATTAGAATGGACCGATGTTAATCATTCTGCATCGAATGCTAGTCTCGCCACTGTGCAACTGCTGTTCAGTGCACATGTAAGGTTTATTTAACACCAAGCGATACACACACATCGTGCAAAGTCGTGCAGAAGCCTGCAGTCTTAACTCCGCGGTACGATGCTTGCTAGGGGGTACCATAATCATTGGTCTGGAGAATCTTCCTAAATGACCAACGAACTCTGATACAACAAAAAAAAAGCGTGGCGAGTGACCCTTCAGCTTCCGACTTTGTAGAGATGCCCAAAGACCATTGTCCAGTAGTAGGACCCAGAAAGTTGTACTCACCCCTTAATTTCACAATCACCACCAAATAATCACGATGTAACATGTCCCAAATATCATTTAATGCAGTTGCTATTCATTACTTAGTATAGTGCTACCATAAATCGCTTCAGGAGTGCATTATTAACCCCATTCCACTTCCCGTAAACGCATTTCGAACCGACATAGCATGACAGAAGACGGAGGACGAAGTCCTTGTTTCTTTTCGAATAATTTTTATTTCCAACGCTAGTCATTTGACTTTCACATGTAAGACGTTTCCTTGTATTCTTTCTTCAAGGTGCGTCCACTAAAGAAATGACTACTCGCTTCACACCGTTGCAAAATTACATTCAGAGCATAGTAAGAAAGTAAAACCTGTGAATTAGCGTTTAATAATGACACGTACCTTCACAGTATTAAATTTCGCCTCCTTTGTCACCTTCATTTCTAGTTTTGTGATGAATCTGATAAAATACGGGTCAGGAAGCACGATGTATTGGCTTTGCTCATAGTTTTGATAGTAAGGCAAGTCTGCTAATAAAACGAAATTTTCCTAGCTATGCTTCATCGCTTACATTAATTCCTACAGCTGACGAGACAGCAGTGCCATCTGACACATATGTGTAAAAAGTGTTGTAACCACATATGGTTTAGTTGCGATGGTTATTAAAATAGATGACATTAGCTGCTGACAGGAGCATATTTCCATTTCTTGTTTCTGGTGTTACATGAACCATATTTGGGATTATGCAGTTTTGTGTGTCATATCTACTAGCAAGTCATGCAATCGCTGATTAGCATTTCAGGAAACTACTGGAGTAATTCGTGAATGACATAGTTTGCTGAACATATAAGCGTGTCCTTTATCTTATCACAATGTAACATCGTTGCGGTCTAATTTTGTGGTGATAGTTTTTGTGTAAGTGACAGAACGCCTTGACGGCACTATCACTGAAGTAGCTGTTCAGTAAATTTTCTAAACCCTGTACCCATGTTAAAGTTAAGATTCTGCAGCTTAATATGGTATGTGCGTGTCTTCTTGAAATACTATTCAGTAATCTAAACTGTTTTCTTTCAGAATTATTTTTAGCATATACAGGTTGATTCAAAAATCGTAACCCATAGGACAAATTGGGCGAACTGGAACTCTACGAACGAACTTTCAGAGGTGGTAGTATTTGACAAAACAAGAAACATGTCCAGTTAAACATTGGCTCTAAAATGCACACCTTACGCGACGGCGAGTGTTTGTCAGAGACAAGGATATTGTCAGGAATGCCCAAGCGAAATGGGATAGAACCGCTGTTATTTTTGGTATACATAAATGATCTAGTGGACAGTGTAAGCAGCAACTGCGGCTGTTCGCTGATCATGCTATGGTGTGTGGGGAAAATGTCGTCGTTGCTTGACTGTAGGAAGATAAGATACTTAGACAAAATTTCTAATTGGTGTGATGAATGGCAGCTAGTTCCAAGTGTTGAAAACTGTCAGTTAATGCGAATGAGCAGGAAAAACAAATCCGTAATGTTCGAATATAGAATTAGCAGTGTGCTGCTGGACACGTCGATTAAATATCTAACGTAACGTAGCAAAGCAATATGAAATGGAACAAGCACGTCAGGTTGATGGTAGGGAAGGCGAATGATCGACTTCGATTTAATGGAAGAATTTTAGGAAGTATGGTTCATCTGTAAAGGAGACTGCATATAGGACACTAGTGCAGCCCGTTGTTGAGTACTGTTTGATTGTTTGGGATCCGCACCAGGTCGGATTAAAGGAAGACATCGAAGCAATTCAGAGGCGGGATGATAGATCTGTTGCCGGTAGGTTCGAACAACATGAAAGTGTTACGGAGATGCTTAGGGAACTCAGATGGGAATCGAGGAGCACTATTGAGAAAATTTAGAGAACTGGCATTTGAGGTCGACTGCAAAACGATTCTACTGCCGCCAACGTACATTTCGCGTAGTGACCAAGAAGATAAGATTAGAGATATTAGGGCTTATAGAGTATGGATATAGATATGAGCTTTTTGTTGATCTTTGATAAATGTTAAACGAGTGTCTTCTAGTGCAAGCTTTTTGCTTTACGTATTTTGAGAAGTGGTACTACGGGCCAAAACGAGGAAAAGTGCATACCTTAAGAACTATGAGCACTTGTTTAGTACATGAAAAAGTGCTCATGGCTCTTAAGGCATGCAGCTTAGAGCCCATGTTTGCTAGACCTTTTTAGTTATTTTGATCCATATTACCGCCCCAGAAAGATTGTTTGTGAATTTTGGTTCACCCTATTTCTCACAAGGGACATGATTTTTGAATCTCCATGTAAATCTATTCCGTAGCTAAAAACTGACGTTAGGAGAAATATTGAACTGTTTCATACGGAGCGTTTTCAGCCCGATGTCTTGCATGGCAACAGTCATAAATCTCGTGATACCTTAGAAAAGGTCCGGACACGGGTGTTAAAAAATACTGATGTTTCGCAGTTAGTAATTATGTAGTTCGGCAGCTTCCTCAACATCACCCTGTAGATGACTGCCCAACTCGGAGGCCTCAGCTAGGAGTCAAAAGCTCGTTCTATTTGGCTGGTGTCCAACTGCATACCACATTGTTAAAAAAAATCGTAGGAATTCACTTCAGATGTTGTGAACCGTAAGTCGGATGAAAGCTCTTTGCAATGTCACTAATTTTAGACAATTGTTTTCTTTTGACTGTCATATCGCTGCAACCTGACCGTTAAACTATGTAAACTGGCCTCGCCGCAATCTTGTTTAAAGGTCAAACAGGAGCATCAGATATCCGTCTTGGTTTAGAGCAATGTGTCACGTATACCGTCTGTTGGGTTTTCATTCTGGACTTTCAGTAACTAGGCGCTACCATCGCTGAATGTATTGCAGAGCAGTAGTTTCGTCCATTACTGTTATTAATGACGTTTAACTTGGATGCATTGCACGAGGAGTACCCAAAAAAAACCGAAATTATTTTTAAAAGCCATATGTTTTCGAATTGTCTACAAAACCACCTTATCCCACCAAAATACTCTCCATTACAACTAATACATTTGTCTCACCGGTGCTTCCTCTGTTTGAAACATTTTTTTGTACTCATCTTTAGAAATGACTGACAGTTTCTCCCTAGTTTTTTCTTCAATGTTGTCAAATCGGCGTCCTTTCACGCCCTTTTTCAAGCGTGGAAATAAGTCGCACGGAGCCAGGTCAGGCGAGTAAGGTACGTGGGGCAGCGGAACCATGCCATTTTTAGCCAGAAACAGAGACGCCTGTGTGTGCAGGTGCGTTGTTGTGGTGGAAGAAATCTTCCGTTAAAATTCGCCGAACCGAGCTCCAAGATAACCCACATATCTCTGACAATTGATCAATTCTGTCTACAGTCTGAGAGCACAAGCTCTCGAACTTTACAATATTTTCGTAGATTTGGACAGCTGACGAACATGCAGAACGAGATTTGTCATCAGTCGACATGTCGCCATTTTTAGATTGAGCAAACCACTCGTGCACTAGAGTTTTTTCCCATAGCGTCATGTTGGTAAGCTGCTTTCAACATTAAAACGGTTTCAGCAGCATTTTTACCGAGTAGGAAAAACATCACAGGTGCACGTTGTTCACTTAACCTGCCATCATAAAAGAGACAAGAACAAAACAGCGCTAGCAAATACAATTACTGCAGATGAACAGAAGCCAGGTCGACAACACAGGCGGCACCGATCTGGCAATGAGTTGCGCTATACACGCCTAGTGGCAGAAATGCGTACTACAAAAGCTGTGCTCTCTGCAGTTTTATTCCGTTTTTTTTTACTGGTATGAGACATATCGAAGCCTTTTTTCGGTGCACATGCATGCACAGTATGTAATTTATTAAATTAGTTTAGAGTATTTGCTATGATTGTACGTGACAAAATTGTTCCGGCCCGCGATTCTGGCCGTGTTCCCTAATTCCGCGGACATTGCGCTACCTGTAATACCTAACGAGAAGGGGGCCCTGAGCGGTTCAAAGGTAGGAGAGGAGAGGGCCGCGTGACAACTTGTGACAGTCGCTATGGCATGCGAGTTCGTAGTAGTTGGGTTCGAATCGCGACCTCCACACGATTTTAACTTAATAGATACAAGTACAGACTATAGTGGCTGGTCGTGAATTTTGCACCCATCGCGAAATGCTCAGGAAGTTTCTTGAAGAATGTAGTGGAAGGTCGGGTAGTATAGGAGACTGTTTATGCTCGTCACGGTTATGCTGCCGGATATGATCGTCTTCACTACACGATATTTCGGCGATCCATCTATCCGCCATCCTCAGCTGCGATCGTTGAGTACACAATTGTGGACTCAACTATAGCACCTAAAGATAGCGGCCAGATGGATCGCCGAAATATCGTCTAGTGAAGACGATCATATCCAGCAGCATACCCGTGAAAAGCACAACATAGAGTCTAAGACGTTGGGGAAATCTACGGGATCACATCAGTATCGGACACTGCCATAACCTTTTTTCCCGTCCTTTGGACTTGGTGGCTTAAGTTCTTGGAGGGCTGTAGAGGATATGAAATTATAACGTGTAACAAAATCTTTTTTGTCACGAAAAATTTTAATTGGACCATAAATGGTTATAAACGTGAAACTAGAAAGAGTCCAGTAAGTTACATGTCGGCAAAAGTAGACGCAAATAGCCAAAAACTCATAATACAGTTTTTTGAGTAAAGTGTTTAACAGAGTGTGCCTAAAACAAAATGTTAGTTTAACCTTTCGTGAAACATTTATCACAGGTTTAATATAGACTGTTCAGCTGTGTATTGGCGCAATCATCGTGGGTTCAACTATCTTAAGCATGACATTGAATCCAGTCTTCTTCGGAAGTTTCTTTCATCCTACAGCCATTTTTCCTGTTCAACATTGAATGTGCTCGGAAAAACCTTTTTTAACCTATGTTTCCTGCTAACGTCTTCAAAGCTTTGAATATATCACGCAGTATACTTATCAGAAGCGAGTAATAGGCATCTACTTCCCCGGTAGTTATTTAAAGAAGTCTGTTTTTCTACGGCTTCCTTCACGTTATTTTCATCCCATTTGTGTCGTGACATGCATATTTGTCTGTTAAAATAAAACAAGTTTTTATTGTATATGTTTTGTGCAATACGAACCGAAATTGATTTCGCCACAGCTTACACTATAGAGAATAATATGTTATACTTAAGACTCAATAAAATATAGTACCATTTCTGCTCACTGTTTGGTTTGAAAATACCATCAACGCTCTTGTTCCTCCATAATTCATATTGCAGTGGGGCTTTACGTACTTCCATTATCGCTAGAATTTAGAAACACTCTTGTCCGATACTATCCGCCGTCCTATACTACCCGACCTACGTGATATGATTTTTTTAATGAAGCGTAATCTACCGGAAAGCTATGTGCAGATACTATGTACTCTAGGCTGTATTCAGACGTAAGATCATTTTTGCATCAGTGGCACAGTTCCGAAGAAAATGACTCAGCCATAAATACTGTCGGCGACTAGATGGACGGTCACGGGGAATATCCTGCTTTGCAAGTGTTTGGTAAGGATTCGATGAGGCTGAAAGTATATTTGAGACATTCACTATCACTCCTAATGATTAAAAATTCCAGCTGTGGAACCATTGAGGAAGGTGGCAAACTACCTGCATTAAGTCTTCGAAGCAATTCTTTGGCATGTACAATTGGACTGACGCTCATGGAGCACGTTGGTTCGAAGTTTATGTAATACCGTCTCTTTGCAGTCTAGGGTTCACGCACTGGCCATTCCCATACGTAAAAAAAAATAGTGGCTGGTGACACAGTGTTTGGGCATAACAAGAAGTCGGAAAATATCCTCTGCTGCGCCTTTAATGCGTCAAAAAACAGTTCCGTATGATCTGTATGTCTGCCGTTGCGGTTCTTTGAGAGACTAGTCAGCAGACAGACCAACAGTATATTCAAATTAAGAATGTGTTTTCAAATTAAGTTGGTGGGTGCAAACATCAGTTTAAAAACCGCAATGTAATAGAATACGTATGGACGAGGATTCGCATTCCAGTCTGTTTACTCGTGTTTTTTTTTTTTCGTTAAGCATCAGACACCACTAAATATTATTAGGAAGAAATGATGAAAATTGTGCAGGTAATTTGTAAACTTAATAATAATCATTAATGTTGTTAGCGTGCTTTCCCTAGAAACTTAAGATTTGCCATCAAAGAAGGTGTTGGTGTACCAGCAGTGTTTATAGTTTATATGTCTTGTTTGGACTGGTTAACTCCTATCATTATAGTAGTAAGTTATTTAAATACGAGTATTTTACCTACATAGCGTTAGTCTTTAAGGGCAGTAAAGTTGTAAGTTTGAACACAAACTTCCATGCCAGGTTTCATGCAGCGAATTCTCTAACAATTTGTGTAGTGTACTTGATAATTTATCCACATGACGATTATTATTTAGAGCATACGAAATCGTGTCGCATGGCAGGAATGCCATCAAGCCTCGTACCAACTATGGAAGAACTGGATAGGCAAGACATGCGACGTCAGCCCTTTTGATCGCCTCCAGATAGTGAGTGCCCAGTGTGTTGGACACGGCGTCTCCAGAGTTACACAGGTCTCAGCTTTTGACTGACACTGTGTCAAGGGCCTAGATTCTGGGAAACCGCCCCGCCTCCCACCCAGAATCAACAACTCGTTGATCACAGGGGGTGCCGTCGACTATAGCGGATGGAATCAACTAATAGACGAGCCGCTATGTGGTAGACCACCCGCCAGTTAGTCTGAACAGTAGTCTGTGAACTGCCATACCACCAAACTCACTCCATCACTCTGACGAACAAAAGCGACTGCTTCACACTTTCTCTCTCTGTACATTATAGGACTCACAGGTTGCTAGGAACGGGAAAACCATCTCTGTGCGCTCCACGTAGACAGGTCCCCTTAACCGACAAATCACGGTAAACCTGGCCACCGTCACGCTTGCCTGTAAGGCACTGTTCTGGCAAGTGGTAGAAATATTATCGTGTGGAGGAAGTCTACATGGGATGAAACGAAGTGATCTCTCTCTCTCTCTCTCTCTCTCTCTCTCTCTCTCTCTCTCTCTCACACACACACACACACACACACACACTCTCTCTGCGGGTAATACAGCAATATGATGTTCGATCTTCTGAATTCGTTTGCTTACAGAAAACTGCAGACAGCCTGTGCCGTTAACAGTACAAAGCACCACTTCGCCAGTGATGATTCGTAGTGGTTTGAGGAACACCACATGGTCGTGCGGGTGCTAGTGTTCCTACACCACTGTCGCCGTCCCTCGGACACCACACAGTCCCCTCTCCCTTCACTCGGTCACTTGACCGCAATCAAGTGAAAGCGTATGGAGCGCCTTCGAGCGAAATGTATGTTTTGGTTCAAGCTACGCTCAATGTCCCATACTCGTGAGCAGTATTATGCACTATCTTGTCACTTTAATGTGACTACTTGTCAAAAGCACGAGACATGGAAGAAAAGAATGAGTGAGGCTTTGGAAGGCACCGATAGCGATGTGGACCCATGCAGAGTCCAGTGCCATGGTCAGCTGCACTAGGTTTCTCGGTTGAAGATCCATGGCGCGTACATCTTGATCCAGGTGGCCCTGCAGATAGTCGATTGGTTTAAATCCGGGGAGTTCGGTGACCAGAGGAGTACTGTAAACTCATCCTCGTGTACTTCAAACCACGCACGTAAACTGCGAGCTGTGACACAGTGCATTGTCCTGTTGGTAGATGCCATTGTGCTGAGGAAAAACAAAATGCATATGATCTAGTGTGCTTCCAGAATGACATCACGCAGGGAATACCACGGAAACATTCCCCAGAGCATAACGCTCCCTTCTCCGGCTACTCGCAGGGAATCCACCGCCGTCTGTAGACTCCGCATTGGCTACATTCTCAGATGTGAGAATCCCCGCCCATGTGGAGCCCGCATGACGGTGGCCCACTTACTCAGAGTGCCCTAATTTGGGTGCTTTGATGCGGCATCTTAATCTTCCCGACACGCTCCCTCTGGTGCTAGCAGATGACTGCAACTCGGGTGTCATGGTGTTCCACGAAGGTGGTTTCTATTCATCCCTGTAAGGTAGAGCTTTTTGATCTCATTGATTGCCCAAGGGGTGGATGGGGCACCCCTCTCAGACTTGCCCCCTCCCCCACCCAGAGGTCCCTTGGCAGCCGGCCCAGCGTAGCCTCTACCATTTCGTTTTTTATTCTCTTTATTCTTTTTCATTTCTTGGTTTCAATGTCTCGTCTTGACGGATCTTTTAACGACTTGACTGTGCTGTCTTTTTTCTGGGCTTTCTCTGTTTTTTTTATAGTGTTAGTTATACTAAGGCTTTCCAGGATTTGCCTTTCGCCTCCTTCCTTAGACGACTATTCCTGGTTTGCGACGTAACGGAAGACGGGACTGATGACCTTGCAGTTTAGTCCCTTTCACTCCAAATCAATCAGCCAACCAACCAACATTCTCCGGCCTGGACCCTTCCGAAGATTGTAGCAGCCATCTGTCCGACGGAGCATAGAATGTGATTCATCCGAAAAGGCTACCGGTACTCGCTGAGCGGTCGTCCATTTGCGGTACTGGTGTGCAAATTTTTTCCTTCGCCACTGTGAACAGCAGTCAGCATGGGTGTATGAACCAGGTGCCCACTGTGGAGGGGTCCATACGTAACAACGTTCGTTGAGAGGTCGTTGTGGAGACACTGTTTATAGCCCCTGTGGTTAATCTGGGCGGTCAGCTGCTCAATAGTTGAACGTCTGTTCTGCACGCATCACATTTTGCCATGAACGGTATGCTTCAACCACGTCGGCACGCGAACAGATTACAAACTTAGCAGTTTCGGAAACGCTTAGACTCTTGTTCCGTAAGTCAGTGATGCTCTTCTGGACGTCACATAAATCACTCCGTTCCCGTACTACTACGACGACGACTGTTCTGTTTTTCCGAGTCCCCCTGACAAGCTTTCTATGCACTACACTGCTACTGCTGCCACCTGCCGTCTGAGAGCGGTTTATTGCACGTTGACATCGAACATAGCTGGGCACATTGTGACTGGACAGTTCATTTATTACTTATGATCATAAGTATTTGTTACAGCTCATGTTAATAGGTGAATGGTAAAAGTGTCAAAATTGTTAATGATTAATGTTGACAGGACGAACTAGCTAAATATGGACTTGCAAAAGAAGCGCCTCTCAGTTTCTATTTTTGTTTTATTTAATCTTTCACGGTGGTACTGGAATGCATTTATAATACAAAGCTAGATATTGCTATTATATTTATTTTTTCTAATTATCGGGTACTATACTGCGAACTTTTTCGTGCTTTCCTTCCTCTTGATCGTGACTTCCAAAAAGTTTAAACGGTTTAATTTTTTTTTCTCTTTGCGTTTCTGCACCGTGGAGTGGTAATAACTTGTGTGGCCCACACTCTCTGCTCCTGCCCGCTGTGCACCCTCCCCTGCCAACTGTACGGTACACAGTGGTGTTAGTGGAACGGACGTCCGCCTAACGAGGCACTGCTGAGGATGTCGTCCTGCTTCTTGTCTCTGGGCGACGTCACGCTGATAGTCGCCCTAGGAGCGCTGTCGTAATAGCCAGCTCTGATGAGTAAATTGGTTGCGGCGTTTGACGTGTTCTACCGGCGACTTCTCTTTTCTACTGCGCTGATCTGCCGAAATTCTCGACGTAATAAAGAGACTAACTCATGGTACGTAGAATAGAAGAATCCGATATTACGATGTAAAGAAACATGTCCGTCAGACGAGGTCAAGAGAACTAAACAGCATAGTAGTTAAACCAGTGGTAGATTTTCCCATAGTTGTGCTAGGTATCTGCGAAAAGGTTAACCGAAATAATATAAAGGCGAAGCTCACTGATGTGCCTTTATCGTTGTTAACATTGTCGTAGAACTCACACTCTCTCTCTCTCTCTCTCTCTCTCTCTCTCTCTCTCCACCTGAAAATTTATTTGCAGAGTTTAAAAGTTCCCAATACTTATCACTAACTGAAATCAGACGTATCGTAAAAATAAAGAGGATTTGATAACTGATAACGGCGCTTGTTATCAACTTACAAACGTAATTTTTTTTCTGTCAGGAGTATAATAATCCGCAGCTTTAATCTTCACTTCGATAAACAGATGGACTCCCACGGAGAGAAATTACAGTGAAAGTACGAACAAAATGCTTCAATTTTGTTAACCGCTGAAAAGAATATGGACAATTTCCATATAATGTACACATTTAGTAACGCACATTTTAGCTATGCACGTACGCAGTTGGATTCTTAATTTATGAATTTATATACCAAGCAATACACTACAAATCACATGACCGCCCGTACTGTTTATAACTATAGTCGCTGCTTTTTCCTGTTGAACGTGAAAAGGTTGAAGTAGAATGTTTTGTCAATGTCTCCGTACACGCCCCCTATTGTCTCTTGAGTGCTTATACGAAATATTCGTGGCAGCAATAAAATTTTTATAATTTGCCACATTCTTTCTCCATGTTCACCCAAAATGCATCCACATAAGAATAGTGACGTCTTTCTTCCAACGATTTCTATGTTAGGTCTTTAAACATCTCAGTAACTAGCTCTTCCGCTGATACACTAGTTTTGCGTGGTGCCAAATGCACTACCCCTACCTGTGAATATCTGTTGTTCCTCTCTACAACTGCACTTGGATCTGTTTAGTTCATACCGCTTCGTAACGGCAGGCCTACAGATTTAGTCGGTGTGACGGACTTCAGTAGCAAGCCACTAACGCTGCAAATGATGGTTTTCCGCTGTGCACGACTATTGTCTTTTGTTAATCCCACTCTGTCGAGAGTAATTCGTAAATGTATATTCAGTTTAAACTTCCGACGACGACGACCACCACCACCTCATTATTCGTGCCGTTAGAACTTAGTCGGATTAGTACTCATAAAGAAAAGTACTGCGCCGAGTGCTACTCATACATGAACCGTAGCACTCCAACGCATCGCTTTGGCTCGTACGTCAATATTTCTTGTTCTTACACCTTGCAGCTGCTAAATTTGCAGCGCATAGAAAGATAATCACTTAGGAAGTAGTACTCGTTTTAGTTCCACTGGTCGTCTGCTTTTGACCAACACTCGGTGGTAAATCGCTGTTAGTGCTCTGTCAGAGCCGTTGGCATGCTGTTAAGTACCATGAATGTATTTATGATGGTCGTCGGAACTAGAGATGTGAGATATTGGCAAATCAGCGAAGTTGATTTAGATTTTATCATCGACGTCTAAAGATAAAGGCTGGTAACAATTGACCCCAAAACATGCTTTTCAGCGTACAGTTACATATCATATTTTTAATCAGTACTGCAGTAATTAACATTAGGTGTGTCAACTTTTTGTATACAGACGGTAAAAATGTTTTTGATAGTTTCCCAACACTTAAATCCAATTTTTTGTAACTTTGGAGAGATAGTACCCATGATCTGATTCAGTGCTTCTAGTGAGTATTAAATGAAGTGTGATGGTAGGTCCATTTCTGTCCTAGTTTGCAACCCAATTTTTTCTTGTACTATTTCATAATGTTCACCCCATAAATATTATTTGGTTTCTGTTTCCTATAATGCGTCACCGTGTTGCCCTTTCTAACTGGCAGACTTTTCAGCTGCTGCAAGCAATTCCTTGATGATTTTGATTGCATTCAAACATGCTAAAGCGTTTTCAGTGTTTCTTCTTAAGATCGAGCAACGTAGATACCGCTAATATGTCAACACATTCAGTTGGTAGCAAGCGCCTTTTGATGTGTTTGGGTTCTCTTCAGTAATCTGTATCGGTTGCAGGCGAGCCATTTTTACATTGCACTACTTATTGCTATTACTTCACCGTTTGCAGAGTACTTTCCTATGAAAAATTCATGAGAAGCCACTTCCAAAGACAGCAAAACGTCAAATCCATCAGCCAGATCTACAGTATATGTGGTTATTAGCATTGGTGGTGCCTTAGCATGTCAGTTAATGATATTATTAATCATTGGACGCAGCTCCAAAAATCTTTGTCATATAGATCATTCTATTCCATCTGGGGCATACTTCTGGAATTAGTTTGTCTGATTCTCTTATGCCATAATTTGCCACTACACTTCGTTTAAACCACATTACAATTCTTTCCATAGCTGTAATCAAATCGGGCAGTTTGCCAGTCTTTGCAGTAGATTATTTTTGGTGACAAATTGAGCATGTAGGCAAAATGCGATGTATGATTTTTTCTTCAAAGTGGTATTTCAACTCCTTTAACCACTGCCCTAACATTGAGGCATGTTCAAAATAAGATTGGTTTAAATGACAAACCGACAGTGGTAACAATTAGCCAGTTTTTTAGTTCGTACGTATATACTTTGCCTTCAACGTAGAGGTCACGATGCTTCATAAACCTCACTATCGCTACTTTATGAACATCCCTTATTGAAAGTCATATTGCGATAGGGGACACTGTTGAGAATAATTTCCCACGTGAGCCAGTGCAACGTAAGGCTAGTATTGAGTCATACGGTGGTCGTGATACTGGGAGAAGACGCAATCTGATGTTGGTACCAGCACTTTTCCCGTCGATGATGGCAGCGGCAGGCCGAGGCCCGTCAGCATTATAGCAGGTGCTTTCCTAGCACGGCCCGCACGCGGCTGCGGCGGTGGCACGGACGGTTGCCCGCTGGCTCTGATTGGCTGCTTCCTCTTTGCGGGCTTCCGCAGGCGCCCAACGTGTTGCTTCTTCGTTACTAGCGTCTGCCACTCAACCACCGCCGGTCACCTGTAGCGTATTTAGAGCTGCTCTTCTTTACATCCGCGTTGTGTATATCATTTGCCAAAATGACGTCAGTTGTTCATCAAGAATAATACGTATATAAAATGATTATGCCACCGAGCTGTGTGGCAAAATGATTAAAATGTTGGATCTGTATTAAGCACAATGGCAGTTCAAATCTCACTGGCCATCCCGATATAGATTGTCCGTAGTTACCCTAAATCGTTTAAGGTAAATGCTGGAATGATTCCTGTGGGGGAGGGGGGCAGGGGGAGGGAAGATACGACAAATTTCCTCTGTCATCCCCAATCCGACCTTCTGCCCTGTCTCTAACTTGTTAAACCATAAACTTTTTTCTGTTGGTTATAATAAACTTCTTATTGGGTTTGTGCAAAAGTTGGTAGCGTTCTTTCATGAGTTTGATGAACATAGCAGATACATCAGAGACTTCAGTCATCAGTAATATATTCCCCTTCATCATTTGCAACATGCTGCCAACGCTGGGGTAACTTTCAGATTCCGCGACAGTAATCACGTGGTTTTCAGGCGAAGAACTCGTCGAGCCATGTTCGGAGCGCACTTTCATCCGGAAAGGAAGTTCCATGAGGGTTGTTCGATGGGAGAGTGGAAAAGGTGGAATTTCGAGGGCGGAAGATCAGGCGAAAAATATGGATGCGGAATGACTTTCCAATCCAACTCCTGTATGGTTTTTGTCAGTCGAGCAAACTGCGGGG
Source organism: Schistocerca piceifrons (assembly GCF_021461385.2). Classification (NCBI taxonomy): domain Eukaryota; kingdom Metazoa; phylum Arthropoda; class Insecta; order Orthoptera; family Acrididae; genus Schistocerca; species Schistocerca piceifrons. Next base: position 313,469,598 of record NC_060139.1, on the reverse strand, counting down.
CCGGCCGGGGTGGCCTAGCGGTTCTAGGCGCTACAGTCTGGAACCGCGCGACCTCTACGGTCGCAGGTTCGAATCCTGCCTCGGGCATGGATGTGTGTGATGTCTTTAGGTTAGTTAGGTTTAAGTAGTTCTAAGTTCTAGGGGACTGATAACCTCAGCAGTGAAGTCCCATAGTGCTCAGAGCCATTTGAACTACTTGAACCAAACTGCGGGCTGGCGTTATCGTGGCGTACCATCATTTCACGCAGACTTCCTGATCGTTGTTGACAATGTCAGCAGTGATGGTTACACCTCGGGAAAGCAATTCGCAGAACATAACGCCATCGCTGTTACACCAGACGAATAACATGACGTTTTTTGGATACGCGGAGGTCTTTGGGGAGTTGCTGGTTTGGTTGCGCCCAACCACTCCTTTCTTTTCGTTGTGTTAGCATAAAGACACCATTTCTCGTCACCATTAAAGGTACAAGACTGGAGTGGTTGCTGTGCTAATTGATGACAAGCAAGCAGAAACGCAAATATGGCCACCCATTGTGATTTTGGCTTAGAGCATGCGGTACCCATACACCCGATTTTTGGGCCTTCCCCATTGTATGCAAACGTCACACGATGGTGGAATGATCACAGTTAATCACATTTGCCTGTCTTCGAGTACACTGACGTAAATCAGTGTGGATTATTGCGTTGAAACTTAAACTGTCTTCGTCAAACCTCGAAGATCTTTCTGAACTTGGAAGAGTCACTTATGTCTAAACGATCCTTCTTGAAACGAGAAAACCATTTTCTTGCCGTACTGTCCAATGGCATTATACCCATACACGGCGCAAATGTTTCTGGCTGGCTCCGCTGCTGTCATCTCTCTGTTGAACTCAAACAGAAGAAAATGTCATAAACGTTCCGATTGCTCTGCTTTCCGTCCTCTTCCTATACTGCTACTTTCCTCCGGCAGAAACGATGAATTGAAGAAATCTCCCTCTGTTTCAACCCTCGTCAAGCTGAAGCCTATAATAAACCCCTCACTGAATGGGAATTCTTAGACTGTTCCCTCTTCTAATGACTCAGCCTGAGGCCCGTATTCCATCCACAACCAGAAGATACAACACTTGGACGTTACCCAGAAGCAACATCTACTCAGTGTCTTCCCCTCGCAATGGCGAGATCATAGTTGTCCCTGTACGTCAGCCTCA